>NC_047093.1:12327500-22327500 GCF_902459505.1 Geotrypetes seraphini | reverse complement strand
TGTATACCTATGTATAATACGCACCCAGAGTTTGACATTTCTTTGGATGGAAAATAAGTGCGCATTATACACGAGATAATACGGTAACTGACAGGCTCTCAGAAGAGTAAAATCAGTGACATAGTATGGGGGGTGGGGGGGGAAGGCGAGGGAGGCTCTTTTCTGCGAGCTACGGTCTTCAGATAGTTTGAGTTTAGAAGTTCCGTCATTAGCAGTTTTGAGGCTTGTGTGGAACTGTAGGTCCACCGTCTCTGTACAGGGCCCGGCGCTGCAGAATGCTTGGCCTCTATCTTTGCGCCATTCTAACATGCTCTGGCATTTTATAAAGGGGGTGAAAACTGTGTTGTTTGAGCGCTTCTTCGGTGTGAGCCATGTGACAGTTTGAACTGGGGTAGTTCTTATTTTTTTAATGCTGTTTTCTACTTGTTTATATTATTTAGTGTGATTTTCTATGTGTTTTTTTTTTTCCCCCGCTTAGATGTGTGGATAAGAACATAAGAATAGCCTTACTGGGTCAGACCAATAGTCCGTCAAGCCCAGTAGCCCATTCTAACGGTAGCCAATCCAGGTCCCTAGTACCTGGCCAAAACCCAAGGAGTAGCAACATTCTATACAGAATCTGAAAGAATAACGATTCTGGAATCCCAGAGAATAACAAGATTCTAGAATCCCAGAGAGTAACAAGATTCTAGAACCTCAAAGAGTAGCAACATTCCATATAGAATCTCAAAGAATAGCAAGATTCCGGAATCCCAGAGAGTAACAAGATTCTAGAACCTCAAAGAGTAGCAACATTCCATATAGTATCTCAAAAAATAGCAAGATTCTAGAATCCCAAAGAGTAGCAACATTCCATATAGA
Source organism: Geotrypetes seraphini (assembly GCF_902459505.1). Classification (NCBI taxonomy): domain Eukaryota; kingdom Metazoa; phylum Chordata; class Amphibia; order Gymnophiona; family Dermophiidae; genus Geotrypetes; species Geotrypetes seraphini. Next base: position 22,326,639 of record NC_047093.1, on the reverse strand, counting down.
ATCTCAAAGAATAGCAAGATTCCGGAATCCCAGAGAGTACCAAGATTCTAGAATCCCAAAGAGTAGCAACATTCCATATAGTATCTCAAAGAATAGCAAGATTCTAGAATCCCAAAGAGTAGCAACATTCCATATAGAATCTCAAAGAATAGCAAGATTCCGGAATCCCCGAGAGTACCAAGATTCTAGAATCCCAAAGAGTAGCAACATTCCATATAGTATCTCAAAGAATAGCAAGATTCTAGAATCCCAAAGAGTAGCAACATTCCATATAGAATCTCAAAGAATAGCAAGATTCCGGAATCCCAGAGAGTACCAAGATTCTAGAATCCCAAAGAGTAGCAACATTCCATATAGTATCTCAAAGAATAGCAAGATTCCGGAATCCCAAAGAGTAGCAACATTCCATATAGAATCTCAAAGAATAGCAAGATTCCGGAATCCCAGAGAGTACCAAGATTCTAGAATCCCAAAGAGTAGCAACATTCCATATAGTATCTCAAAGAATAGCAAGATTCCGGAATCCCAGAGAGTAACAAGATTCTAGAATCCCAAAGAGTACCAACATTCCATGCTACCGATCCAGGGCAAGCAGTGGCCCCCATGTCTCTCTCAATAACAGACTATGGACTTTCCCTCCAGGAAATTGTCCAAACCTTTCTTAAAACCAATTTGTGGATTTTCTCATCCTGATCGTTCTTCTGCAATAAAAGGTAAACAAAATAAACAATTCTTCTTCCCATCTTCTTGCCCCCCCCAAAAAAAAAAATCCTTTCCTGAAGTCAGTGTGGAGCCATTTGTACAATCCGCTGAACAAAAGGGAATGTCAGCTTCTGCACACACACGACAATCAGTGCAGTGGTTAGAACCAGTGGCGCGGTACTCTCACCTCCACTCGAGCACTTACAGGAGCAGATTCTGAAAATGGCACCATAAGTTAGAACATAAGAACATAAGCAGTGCCTCTGCTGGGTCAGAACAGAGGTCCATCATGCCCAGCAGTCTGCTCACGCAGCGGCCCATCAGGTCCAGGACCTGTATAGTAATCCTCTACCTATACCCTTTTATCCCCTTTTCCTTCAGGAAATCATCTAATCCCTTCTTGAACCCCAATACCGTACTCTGTCCTATCACACTCTACCGCTGCCTAACATAATTGTTTCAATTGGTTTAATTGGCGCACTGACTATGCCAATTAAAATCTCATTTTAAAAATGTAGGTGCCCACAGGCACTTAAAAAAAGGGTGGCGGAATCACAGATATAGAGGTGCCCAGTGGCACCTCAGGTCAAAGTAGGTGTGGTTTGGGCCAAAAATGACCTTAGGCATCGTTAGGCATGGTTCTCCAGTAAAGGTAGGCGCCAGGCCTACAATACTGGTACCTACCTTTAATGGAAGCCGCAATTCTGCAAACAGTACTGGATCCTGATTGGCCCGCAACTTAGAGAATGAAATGGGGACAAATATTCCCCCATCCCTGCAGGAACTTAATTTTCCCCTCCCTTCCCTGTGAGTTTTGGTGCTGTCCCTGCTCCATTCCTGTAACCTCAGCCTTAACAGTACAAGCCTTGAACACTTATGATTATAATCTCTTTGAAGCCTGTGCAGATGAGGACAGAGCTTGCAGGAATGAGGCAGGGACAGGAAAAAAATCTTTCGGGGACAGGAAAATGAGTTCCCGCGGGAATGGGGAAAAATTTGTCCTCATGTCATTCTCTACTGTTACTGACGTCATTTTTATAGGTGGCCACTGATTATGGCGCTGTTTGCAGAATCTGGCCTATATTGTGTACCATCAGTGGAACTCTGCATTTCTTTTCAGTTTGGAGTCATGGTGATGAGAATAAAGCTTTTGGCTCCACTGTTTGGAATATTTATCCTGGAAAGGTTTAGGCTCTTAAGTTGAAAAAAAGAGAAAGAATCCCTGTTGTTTTATTTCCTCCGCTTATAGTATGTGTTCCACAGCAGGAACAGGGTTTGGGCTTGTTATGAAATATGGAAGAGAAATAGGCAGTAATGCAGGGCTTTCTGAATGATCTGACTTTTTAGCTGTATGCCTTGAGCTTTTTCTATGTCAGCTGTCTCCTTTCATAATAAATCCTTTTTCTTTGAAAATTGTACCTTTGACTTTAATACCAGCTGCTGAAGACTGGAGAATTAGTTAACTGGAGTGTTAGATGTTTCATTCTGAAAGATACATTCTGGCTACTTTGTAACATTGGAGGAGTAACCTAATGGTGAGGGCAGCAGGCTGAGAACAAGGGAATCCCAGTTCAAATCCATATGATCTTGGGCAAGTCACTTAAGGGCCTTTTAACTAAGTTGCACATTTACGAAAGAAAAAAAATGTCTACAAAGTGGCAGATGGATGTTCTTCTCATCAAAACATCTAAATCCTGATTTTTGGAAAAGGCAGAATTGGAACTTTTTTTTCACTGAGTTCATCCAAATAGCAAGGAGGCATGTTTTGTGCGGGCTTACAATCTGGATAGTTTTCTGTGATAACAGAAAAGATCCAGGATAGAAAATATATAAGGCCCATAGATATAATATCAGTAGGAGAGCCAGGGTCATTGTCTCCTTGGAAGCATGTCCTGGCACTTCCTTTTTCAGGCAAAACAAATATGTTCAGGGGTTTTTTTGGGGTGTTTTTTTTTTTTTTACTACGGCCAGGATTTTCCAAAAACCCGTGTTAAAAAGCAATGGTCTGCTACCGCAGCCGTTTCGATACCGAATCTAAATAACCCCCCCGTACAATACCGCGGAAGCATTTTTGTAGTGCAGGCCGGCACACTGAATGCTCTACGCTGCTCTCGACACTCATAGGAATTCTATGAGTGTCGGGAGCAGTGCAGAGCATTCAGCACGCCTGTGCTAAAAAACTCTTTTGTGGTTTTGTAAAAGGGGGAGTAAATAAATAAGACATGGTTTCAAGGACCAATTGTGTCCTAAGTCCAAGGCACCCTGCATCTTTCTTTTGGCCATGCCAAAGTTTTGTAGCTCTCTGTTGCTGAATATCTGTGGTGAAAGCAGTTAGCTTAGCAGGGTTTAAAAAAGGTCTGGATCATTGCCTAAAAGAAAATCCATAAGCCATTATTGAGATGACTTGGGGAAATCCACTGCTTATTCTGGGGTGTTTTTTTTTTTTTTGGGGGGGGGTTTACTCCTTGGAATCTTGCCAAGTACTTGGGACCTGGGTTGGCCAATGTTGGAAATGGGATACTGGGCTTGAGGGACCTTCAGTCTGTCTCAGTATGGCAATTCTTATGTTTTTATATGAGCCAATTATAGAATACTCAAGCCATTGTGACATCACTGATAAGGCTGGCTCTTAGGCATTGGTGGAATGAGGCATTGTGACATCACAATCTCAGCTCTGGAATGTTGCTACTCTTTGGGTTTCTGCCAGGTACTTCAGACCTGGGTTGGCCACTGTTAGAAACAGAATACTGGACTTGATAGACCTTTGGACTGTCCTAGTATGGCGACTCTTATTTTCTCCTTTTATGATGGCTACTATTCTGCAACATCAGAATATTTTCTGGCCCTGTAGGTGGTCAAAGTGGTTTGGGGGTGAAATGAATCGATGAGGAACTAAACCCAACTAGATTGCTCATCCCAGAGTCACTGCTACTTTAGTCTTGCAGATGGGAGTGATATCATATTCAAAGCATATCCAAGAGCTGAAACAACCAAAAGGCGCAGAGGCAGTGGCGTACCTAGGGGGGGGCGGACCGCCCCGGGTACCAGCCCTGAGGGGGTGTTCCCGGCCTTGCCGCTCAGTCCCCCCCCACGCCCGAAGGACCGCTCGCCCCACTGACCTTCCAGCACACCTATGAAGCAGCCCGCAGCAGGATCGCGATGTCAGCAATCCCTCAGCTGCTTGGGCGCTGCTTCCTGCGCCGCGGTCCCGTCCCTCCTCTGACGTCAGAGGAGGGGGCGGGACCGCGGCGCAGGAAGCAGCTCCTAAGCAGTGCAAAGATAGCTGACGTCGCGATCCTGCTGCGGCTGCTTCATAGGTAGTGCGGGGAGGCCAGGGGGGCGAATGGTCCTTCGGGGTGGGTCGGGGCATCAGGCCTTCAGGGTGGGGCGGGCGGGCGGGCAGGCAGACTTTCAAGGGGGAGGGGGGTGACAGGCAGGCAGGCAGGCCTTCAAGGGGGGGTGCAGGTCTTCGGGGGGGGGGGTGCAGACCTTCAAGGGGGTGCAGGCAGGCAGGCCTTCAAGGGGGGGACAGGCCTACAAGGGGGGGGGGACAGGCCTACAAGGGGGTGCAGGCCTACAAGGGGGGGGGACAGGCCTTCAAGGGGGGACAGGCCTTCAGGGGGGGTGCATGCCTTCAGGGGGGGTGCCGACCTTCAAGGGGGTGCAGGCCTTCAAGGGGGGGGACAGGCAGGCAGGCCTTCAAGTGGGGGGACAGGCCTTCGGGGGGGTGCAGGCCTTCGGGGGGGGGGCAGACCTTCAAGGGGGTGCAGGCCTTCAAGGGAGGGGACAGGCCTTCAAGGGGGGGACAGGCAGGCAGGCCTTCAAGGGGGGGACAGGCCTACAAGGGGGTGGGACAGGCCTTCAAGGGGGTGCAGGCCTTTGGGGGGGTGCCAACCTTCAAGGGGGGGTGCAGGCCTTCAAGGGGGGGGACAGGCCTTCAAGGGGGGACAAGCAGGCAGGCCTTCAAGGGGGGGACAGGCCTACAAGGGGGGACAGGCCTTCAAGGGGGTGCAGGCCTTTGGGGGGGTGCCAACCTTCAAGGGAGGGGACAGGCCTTCAAGGGGGGACAAGCAGGCAGGCCTTCAAGGGGGGGTCAGGCCTTCAAGGGGGGGACAGGCCTACAAGGGGGTGGGACAGGCAGACCTTTAAGGGGGGACAGGCCTACAAGGGGGTGGGACAGGCAGACCTTTAAGGGGGGATAGGCCTTCAAGGGGGGACAAGCAGGCAGGCCTTCAAGGGGGGGTCAGGCCTTCAAGGGGGGGGACAGGCCTTCGGGGGTGCAGGCCTTCGGGGTGGGTGCAGGCCTTCGGGGTGGGTGCAGGCATTCGGGGTGGGTGCAGGCCTTCAGGGGGGGACAGACCTTCGGGTGGGGGGTACAATCCTTCGGGGAGGGTGCAGGCCTTCAGGGGTGGGGTTTAGGCCTTCAGAGGGGGACGACCTTCGGGTGGGAGGTAAAGTCCTTCGGGGGGGTACAGGTCTTCAGGGGTGGGGTGTAGCCCTTCGGAGGGGGGACAGACCTTCGGGGGAGGGGGGTCCTGGTGTAAAAGTACACAGAGGGAGAGAGGGAAGGGGGGGTTCAAAGATACGTGCATATGACAGACTTTGGGGGTTAGAAATAATGGGTCTAAAAACAGAGGAGTGGGAGAGAGATGGTGCATAATGGGATTTAGGGAGGGAAGGAACAGAAAGGGAGAGAACTTGGAAACAGGGGATGGTGTGGAGGGGGGATAGAGATACTGGATAGGAGGATAGTTGGGAACAGAAAGGGAGAGATGGTGGATCCTGGGGTGGTGGGGAGTTGAGAAAAGGTGAATCTGTGGATGGAGACAAAAAAAAGGAAAGATGCCAGATCTCCGGGAGAGGGAAGGGAAACGGAAGGGGAGAACAGAGATGGCAGACGGATGGTTAGCACGGAGAAAGGAGACCCTGGCAAGCAAGACAACAAGAGCCTGGGACCAACAAGATTTGAATATTGATCAGAGAACAAAAGGTAGAAAAAATAATTTTATTTTCTGTTTTGTGATTACAATATGTTAGATTTGAAAAGTGTACATGAGACAGCTTGAAATGGGAACTTTTCTATTTTTGTGAATGGCAAGGCTGAGTTCAGTTAAAATATATGCTTTATAAGAAAATATAATAATGTGTTTTATAAAGTTTATAAGCATTGCTGGCATACTCGGTGAGGTGTTCCTAGTGTTGGTGGTGGTGGTAGCATGTCAGTGTGTTGAGAGGAAGAGGTAGTCTGGGAAATTCTGCTGAGCAAACTCTGGGCCCATTTCCACCCCCAGTTAGTCCACTCCACTCAACTGGTTCACACACTGAGTGGGTCTTTGGGTGTTATTTCTGGGTAGTTGTTTTAGAATCTCTTCCAATGGTTTGTCAGTATCTCCTTCTAGTCCAAGGAAGGAAACTTTGTCAACCTTAGCATTGACCTTCAGAATATGTTTGTAACAGCGCTGCTTGTGTGGCATTAGGCTATGTAGTGATCGAAAGAAAAAAACAGACCTTTGCACATTTTTGCACTATATGGTGGGTGTATGAGGAGATTCATTTCCTGCACAGTTAAGTCCATGTGAAGTTACCTTGTGCTGTATTTGACATCTAGCAAGGTCTCTGTTTGGAAGGAAAGATCTAAGCTTAAAAATGAAGTGGCCAGAAGTTATGTTAAAAGTAGATAGCGTAGCTGGTTTTAAGAAAGGTTTGGACAAATTCCTGGAGGAAAAGTCCATTGTCTGTTATTAAGACATGGGGGAAGCGTCTGCTTGCCCTTGATTGGTGCACTCAGCAGCAACAAATACTAGTTTTGGCTGGCTCTTTCCCCGCATTTCTCCTCTCTTCCCCACGATTTAATATCCAGTTCAGGCAGTAAGTAAATACATCGGCAGGGGGGGTCTGGTAAGTCTTGGGGGCTGGGGATGGAAGGTGAGAATCAGTTCTGTAGGCTATCAGAAATTTGCTTAATTATCTACTCACACAGAAAAGCAGTAAAGTCAATAGGTTCTCTGAGTGGGAACAACCTGTTTGATCTTGCACTCTTGTGATTGACCAATTGTTTATCACTGTTTAATTTATCACATTGATTAATTTGAGCACACCTGAGGTGTCCTATGATGGTGTGCACTGCAGGCAGAGGAGCCTTATTGTGTAAAGCACTGGAGAATTCTCTCCTCTCGCTTACCTCTCACGCTGAGGACACCCTGCTTCAGTATAATCATTTATATGATTTATCTTATAAACATTATTACGTGGTCTTTTCCTCAAGTGCTGAGACATCAGGTTGTTCCCACTTGGAGAACCTATTGACTTTTACTGCTTTTCTGTGTGGCTTTAACATTTTTGCTATTCAGTATACCTAAACTATTATTCAGTAGAAAAAATTTGGTTTGTTCAATCAAATCCTGTGTGGACATTGGACTTCTATGAGTGAATGTTCTGCTTGATTGAACAAACTAAATTTTTTCTACTGAATAATAGTCTAGGTACAATGAAAGTAAATAGCAAAAATGTTTGAGTAGATAATTAAGGAAATCTTTTTCATATTGCTTGCTTATGGACTGGGAAAAAAGACTGTTCAAGCAAATGTCTCCAGAACTGCTTTAATGGAAAAATGTGATTTTTTTTTTTTAAGTACTTTGTGAAATTTATTGTTGTTGTGAAATTTATTGTTATACTTTGTTTAAACTTAAAAAGCGGTGTCATTAACAGTGAATCTAATCGAAAAATCGATTCAACAGGGTGAATCGAATCGAATGAAATATTTTTCTCTGAATCGGGCAGCACTATTGGCTACCATGAGAATGGGTTACTGGGCATGATGGACCATTGGTGTGACCCAGTTAGGCTATTCTTATGTTATGTTCTCATCTGTAGGGGCCTTTGTTTTCACTTCTTATTTTAATGTATTTTTTTCCTGGGAACTTATCAGTGTTTTTTTATAATGGGAACAAAAATGGAAGAGAATTAATGTGTGTGGAATGGGGGGGTAACTAATTTCTTCAGCTAAATAATTCAATCCACTTCAAACAGACATAGGAGAACTCACGCACCATTCACACACCCTCCAACCAAAAACGTCAAAAGAAAAAAAACTGTTCGACAACCTCCTAGCCATTCGAGCTGCAACACTTGACCCCCAACTCTACAACCTATTGACCTCGACCACAAACTACAAAACCTTAAAAAAAGAAATAAAAACCCTTCTATTCAAAAAACACATAAAACCAAACTAACATAATCAGAACTGTCCCAAGCATCACCTGCAACTACTCCATATGTACTTCTGATGTCATGACAATTCAGACATAATTTATGTTATGTTATGTTTGGAATAATGGTTACATAAATGAGGTTCAATAAAAGAAAATTTTCACTGCCTGTTTCTATTCTGACCATTTATTCCATTTCATGGTTATTGCAAAAAAAAAAAAAAAAAAAAAAAAATTTTACATGGGGGGGGGGGGGGGTGTCAAAAAATGATGGGCCCCGGGTGCCACATACCCTAGGTACGCCACTGCGCAGAGGTTTCATAAATTTGCTTGTGAAGTCTTAAGAGACCCAACGCTCTGTCTCAGCATTCTTGAATGTATGTTTCACTTGAAAAATATGACCCCATACTTGGAGAATCTCAGTTCTTCTTCTAGATTCAAGGAACACTGAGCTAATGTGCTCTGTGCCATGTTTCTGTCATGGAAGCACATCCCTCTTCCTTCCAGCGACCCTTTCAAATGAAAACTCAGACCCATTATTATCTTCATTTGTGCCTATCTTTTTGCAGCTGTATTAAGACGTGCCGGGAGTCCAGTGCAATAAAGAAATACGTGGAAACAAAACTGGGCAGAATAATATATCTCTTTCTTTTTATGAATGTAAGATTTCTGCCTGTTTCTTTCATCCTCCAGCTCATTCAGAACCAAGACTGCCATCTTGGCACCATGAAATTTCATTCAAAACTATCTGAGGAACTTTTTTCTTCATGCCCCCAAATGCCTTATCATCGGTTCACTTCAGTGACAGTCCACTGCTAAAATCATGGGCTCTTTCCATAGTCCTCAACTATGACCTCTAACTCTGACCTCTAGGTGCCACCATGGGATACTGATTATAGGTTCACAAAAATACCTCTCTTGTATAATCTTCAATGATCTTGAAAAATAGAGACAGTGATAAGTATTCTACTATTACACTTATTTCAGACAATCTTGTGCTTAAAGAAATTGGTTACTCTAATAAAGAGGAGAGGCCTCGGATCCCCGTGCGTTGTCGGTGAATTAACTCAACAACCGCACTGGACAGGGAAAAACCTCATTGGCACTCTCCCCCTCCTGCCTAATGGTACCACAAAAATGCTGAGAATTGTTATAGGATTCCTATAAAGAACTGAGTTCTTGTCTATTCACAATTCTTCTTGCTGTCTTTGCCTGGTCCGTTCCCGCCAACGTGATGCTAGCTGGCGTTTCGCTATGTAGCTGCGTCAGGGCGGTGGACTCCTGCGTACAAAACACACAATGTATGCAGCAATGTCAGAGTAAGAACAATATCAGAATACCTTTCTCTGTACTCAAATTTACTTGGCGAAATATGTCAACGCTCAGGTCAGCAAAGATGGCCGCCGCTCTGAACTGCTCATATTTACATACGTCTGACGTTCCCATCACGTGGGGCTGCTAAGTGGCTGATTTACTGTCACCCGGTGATCTAATAATAATTAATTGGCTGGAATATTGCTTTACCGGGCATGCTACAAACTTTACTCAAACTAGGAGGCTGACGAACAACACGATGGGCCGACCTGAGCGTTAACAATTTCGCCGAGTAAGTTTGAGTACAGAGAAAGATATTCTGATATTGGTCTTACTCTGACATTGCTGCAGACACTGTGTGTTATGTACGCAGGAGTCCACCGCCCTGACGCAGCTACATAGCGAAACGCCAGCTAGCTTCACGTTGGCGGGAACGGGCCAGGCAAAGACAGCAAGAAGAATTAGAGCTAATAGAGCTAAGTTCTTTATAGGAATCCTATAACAATTCTCAGCATTTTTGTGGTACCATTAGGCAGGAGGGGGAGAGTGCCGATGAGGTTCTTTCCCTGTCCAGTGCGGTTGTTGAGTTAATTCACTGTCAACGCACGGGGATCTGAGGCCTCTCCTCTTTATTAAAGTAACTAATTTCTTTAAGCACAAGATTGTCTGAGATAAGAATAGTAGAATACTTATCACTGTCTCTATTTTTCAAGATCATTGAAGATTATACAAGAGAGGTATTTTTGTGAGTTTATAGATCAATCTCTCTGGTCCTATATATATATATATATTTGATTTATTCTGATTATAGGTCCCAGGGACTATGTACACTCCCTTCCCAATACCCCTAACACCAGCCATCACAAAGCGAGGAGGACCTCAGCCAGAAATCGAACCAGGGACCAGTAATGCACAGCACTACCAATGAATTAGCCCATGACCACGTTAGCTACTGGAATCAGAATCCCATTGCTTAGTCCTCCAGTTCCACAGCCCAGCCTGGTTTTCAGGATTTCCACAATGAATGTGCATGATATCTATTTTTAGTCATTGCTTCCATTGCATGCAAATAGATCTCATACATGTTCATTGTGCAAATCCTCAAAACTAGGTTGGGTTATGGAACTGGAGGACTTTTTAACAAGGTTCGGAATTACTGTTAGAATAGCACCCAGGGGCTGGCCCAATGATAGCTCTAGAAAAGACCCTTGTGTTGGCTTCCAAGTCAGGTCTTCTGCTTCCTGCATTGACTGGGGGTAGGTATCAGTGGCATAGTGAGGGTGAGAGGGGTCTGGGGTGGTGGCACCCCCTCCTCTGCACTCATCTCTGCCCCCGCTCCTTCCCTGACCTCCCTGCCGCGTGCACCCCCTTCCCTTCCCCCATACCAACAGTTGTTCACCACCGCAAGCAACAAAGAACTTCAGCATGCTCCTCGAGACCCCGTTGGCTCTCCCTCTGATGTCACTTCCTGTGCTCAGCACCTGGAAGTGACATCAGCGAGAGAGACAACACTGTCGCGAGGAGCACATTGAAGTTGTTGTTCGTGGCGGTGAACACTAGAGATACGGGGAACGTGAAGGGGTGGTCCTTGAGGGGGTATCTTTCCTTTTTAGTTATGGAGTTCTTTTCTAAATTTGTGGTGCTGTTTTTAATTTTATTTCTTATTCTAATTCTTATTATTATGAATGTAGACCGCTTGGATTGCTTTGTAATATAGCGCAATGTCAGCGTACAAGAATTTAAGAGCAAATGGGATGCCCATGTGGGATCCCTTAGAGGGTTAAGCCAAGGGAACCTGTCACCAGGAATGGGATCCCTAGGATAGTAGACTTGGGGTGGGTCAGTAGAGTGGGCAGACCTGATGGGCTATGGCCCTTATCTGCCGTCATCTTCTATGTTTCTATTAAATAAATCTGTAATCTTTTGTTAAACTGTTTGTACAGTATGGTGAATTGTAAAATGTTTTTATTTTTACCTTCCTGGGCATAGTTCTAATGTGCAGTTGCATATTAAGACGACAACCCAAAGGACCCTATTCACAGAAGTGTTTGCCCCTTCTAAATCCATTAAATAGGGTGACCCACTAGAAGCCATTTTGATCCTTAGAAAATAGATTTTTTGCTCTTCAATTTGCAACATATATAGCACTTGGTCATTGTAAAATTAATATGTATTTTTATTTATTTATTAGACCAATCATCTTTTCCTTCCTCCATTGTTTCATTACTGAGCGCAGCTATTTTTTTTTTTTCATTCTTTATTGATTTTCAAACATCCCTTGTGCAAACCAATTATACATATATATATAGAGAGCTCCTTTTATCAAGCCACGCTAGCGGTTTAATGCACGCAATAGCGCGCGCTAAACCGCCGGACGCACTAGCCGCTACCGCCTCCTCTTGAGCAGGAGGTTGTTTTGGGCCCCACGCGGGGGGTTAGCGCGTGATGAAAAGTCGCTCGCGTTAACCCCGCTAGCGCGGCTTGATAAAAGGAGCCCATAATAGTACAAGAAAAGCACGTTGAACTTATAAATAGACCGGAACAATCATTTTAACCCTCCCATCCACTTAATTAATAATCAAGAAAAATGACATAAAACCTTTTAATAATTCTATCCAATTTAAAATAGCAATGTAAATCCCTCCCCCATCCGCCCACCCTGGATGTGTATAACGAAATGACCAAAAATAAGATCAGGTCAGCTATCGCTCCCAAACCTTCAAAAATTTCCTATAATGTCCCTGCTGTACAGCCAACATACGTTCCATTTTAAAAATATGGCATAAAGATTCCCACCAAAAAGTGTAACTCAACCGATCCCAGTTTTTCCAATTCCTCAAAATAAGTTGTACGGCAACCCCTGTCATTATAAAAAGAAGTTTGCTATTGTGAGATGATATTTGACTTTTAGCTCTCATTAATGTGCCCAATAGCACTGTATCATATGTTAATGCCACTGGATTTTCCACTTATTCTATATTTCAATTTGGACTAGAGGTCTGCACGGGAACGGGGATCGCGGGAATCCCCCCCATATCCCTCGGGGACCCCCCTCTGGCCCACGGGACTCCCACGGGGACCCCCCTCTAGCCAACGGGACTCCCACGGGGATGGAAGGCAGGGTTCGTCCATATAATATAATGGACACGTCAGCCTTAGTAAAAGAGGGGGTTTATAAGTTAATTACCTGAACAGAAAACAAAAAAAGGGTTCCACCAAAGAGATTCCACAAGGAAAACAGCAGCGCAAACACAAAAGAAATTGTGGAATTGATGATCCTGTCAGAAGTAATTGCTGCTTTTTATGGGGACGGGCGGGGATGGAGGTAATTCCTTGCGGGGATGGGTGAGAACGGAGAGGATCCTGATGGGGACGGGTGGGGACCGAGAGGATCCTGGCAGGGACAGGTGGGGACAGAGAGGATCCTGGCAGGGACGGGTGGGGACGGAGAGGATCCTGGCAGGGACGGGTGGGGATGGAGAGGATCCTGGCAGGGTCGGGTGGGGATGGAGAGGATCCTGATGGGGATGGGTGGGATTTCTGTCCCGTGCAACTCTCTAATTTGGACCTTGGGTGACACAATGTAGCGATTAGTTAAAGGGCGGAATAATTGAAATGGAATCCTGCAGGGGGTTATCACTTCTATAGCTAACAGTTTAACATGGTGTATGCATCAGCATTCAATGATCCAAGAAAAAAAAAAAAGCATTCTATGCTTGAAGAAAAGGGAAAACCCTTTTCCTGTCAATGGGACATTTTATTGTCACTTTGCATTGTTGTGTTCAGGTTCACCACCCTCTCTACTGCCATTAATGGATAAATCAGCTGGCTTTGTGGTGTGCCTCAAGGTGGGGTTTCTCCTGCCTTTTATCTCGGCAGTGGATCTTTTCCCAGCACAGACTTGGTGCCAGGCTGTCCCATAGGCTCACGGACTGCTGGGACCATGTTACAACATAAACAAATGGAATTGCCAGGAGGATATTTACAATTGCTGACCGAACTCCCAATTTCCTTGGTAAGTCTGAGGACAATTGAATCGCTAAATGCCTTCAATTGTACTGTCAAAGATTGATACGCGCCCACGACTGGGAAAATACTGCGCTTAGCTGTGTGACAGGCAAGCAAAACAAGTGAGCTGCCTGTGTAATGGCCTTTTTCGTTCCGTATTTGTTTGTTTTACAGCAACGCCAGTACATAAGACAAACTGGGAGTCACTGTCTTTTTACAAACATCCTGTACTGTCTCTGGTCTAGACTTGCAAATGGTGTCAGACAATAGGGGCTGGTGCAGTCAATAAATTCCCAACCACACAACTATTGTCACAATGCAAGGGGTAAAATCTGCTTGTCTGGCTGACTCCGAAAGGGGTTAAATTTGCACAAATATTAGTCCTTATATTTTGAAACAAAGAGATCACCAAAAAGTTCCACAGAAGTAAAGAGAAACCAAGGACAAAAAATAAATAAAAAGACCGTGGAAACAATATTCATGATCTAAAGTCTTTAATGATAAATGTTCTTCTCGAATAAAAGCGATGCAATGTAAAGCCAATCCATATAACACACCGCAGAAACAGTGGTGCTGACCCAACACGATCCGTGATTCACATTACAATTTTCACATTGACTGTAATTTTTATTAATATATTTAATATAATATTTAATATACTATACTAGTATTTTAGCCCGTTACATTAACGGGTGCTAGCTGTCTATCTTTCTTCCCCCCCCCCCCCACTTCCCTGTGCAGCAGCTACAGCAACATTCCATGTCCCTGTGCAGCAGCATTTCCCCCCACCCTACTTCCCTGTACAGCAGCATTTCGATCCCCCCCACTTCTCTGTGCAGCAGCCACAGCAGCAGCATTCCCTTCCCACATACCACTTCCCTGTGCAGCAGTAGCATTTCCCTTACCCCCTTCCCTTCCTGCGGTCCCGCCCCCCCCCCCACACACACACTTCCCTGTGCAGCAGCAGCATGTCCCTGCCTTCCCCATGCAGAAGCAGCATTTCCCCCCACACACATACACACACTTCCCTGTGCAGCATCAGCATTTCCACACACACACACACACACTTGCCTGTGAAGCAGCAGTATTTCCCAGCCTTTCCTTATGCAGCATTAGCATTTCCCGGCCTTCCCTGTGCAGCATCAGCATTTTCCGCCGCCCCCTTCCCAGCCGCCACATTGAAATTAATAGAAAAGCACTGCACCACGCTACAGCTGGCTTTGGCATCTTCTATCCACTGCGGCCAACCCTAGCGGAAACAGGAAGTAGTCAGAGAGGGCAGGCTACAGTGGACAGAAGATGGCGAGGCCAGCGTTAGCGCGGTGCAGCGCTTTTCTCTTAATTAAAACGCGGGTGAGCCGGCCAGAAGGAGGAGGCTTTGGCGGTGGTGGTCTTAGCGGTGAGTGAGGGCGGGAGGGGGAGTCGGCGGCTGTGCTGTGTTTCCCGAGTTGTCTGGCCGCTGCATCCACACTCCTGCTTGCCACGGACCTACTGATCACAGATCAGAGATCACGGAAGCACGCAGGTAAGTGCACATGTGCGGCTAGGGTTTTATTATATAGGAGATATTAATATATTTTCACTTCACTAGCATATATTTTTCACGTTTACTATATTATTTCACTTCCAATATATTTTTTCACTGTGCATCACTTTATCATCTAGTTTTCACCCTGGTCACTTTCACTATCCCATCCCATTTCTCATTTATGGGACTCTTTTTCCATAGTCACATATCAACATATTTTTATAGGACCCCAGAAGAAGGATATTCATGACCGAAACATGGGTTTTGAGACTGCAGGGTCCAAGGGACCTGCTTCTGATCAGCGTACGCGTGCATTGATTCATCATCAGTCTATTCGGGAATGTGACAAGCAATCTTAAGAACATAAGAACAGCCTTACTGGGCCAGACCAATGGTCCACCAAGCCCAGTAGCCCGGTCTCACGGTGGCCAATCCAGGTCACCAGTACCTGGCTAAAACCCAAGGAGTAGCAACATTCCAGCATCTCAAAGAATAGCAAGATTCCGTAACCCCAATGAGAGCAACATTCCAGAGCTGAGAGTATGATGTCATAATGCCTCTTTCCACAGTGCCTCAGAGCCAACTTCATCAGTGATGTTACAATAGCTTGGCCTTTACTTGGCACATGTAAGAGCATAAGAACAGCCTTACTGGGTCAGACCAATGGTCCACCAAGCCCAGTAGCCCATTCTCACGGTGGCCAATCCAGGTCACTAGTACCTGGCTATAACCCAAGGAGTAGCAACATTCCAACATCTCAAAGAACAGCAAGATTCTGGGACCCTAGTGAGAGCAACATTCCAGAGCTGAGATTGCGATGTCATAATGCCTCATTCCACACTGCCTCAGAGCCAACCTCATCAGTGATGTTACAATAGCTTGGCCTATACTTGGCACATGTAGGAGCATAAGAATAGCCTTACTGGGTCAGATCAATGGTCCACCAAGCCCAGTAGCCCGTCCTCACAGAGGCCAATCCAGGTCCCTAGTAGTCAAAATCCAAAGAGTAGCAACATTTCAGCATCTCAAAAAATATAGCAAGATTCCGGAACCCCAATGAGAGCAACATTCCAGAGCTGAGATTGTGATGTCATAATGCCTCATTCCACAGTCTCTCAGAGCCAACCTCATCAGTGATGTTACAATGGCTTGATTGTCCTATACTTGGCACACATAAGAGCATAAGAACAGCCTTACTGGGTCAGACCAATGGTCCATCAAGCCCAGTAGCCTATTCTCATGGTGGCCAATCCAGGTCACTAGTACCTGGCCAAAACCCAAAAAGTAGCAACATTCCATGCTACCGATCCAGGGCAAGAAGAGTCTTGAACCCTCTTCCTTCAGAAGTAAAATCTGAATCTAATTATACTAAATTTTAGAAAAGAAATTGAAAACATGCTTTCTTATTCTACAATTTGGCACTCACTATTAAGACCTAAGGTCCAGATTCTCTAAATGGCACCGTTGTTGGCTCACGCCTTAAAAGCGGCCGCTGATCGCGTGTTAATCATGCAACAGCGCTGCTGAGAGAATCACGCCTCTGGCAAAGGTAGACGCTGGAAATATAGACCAGGATTTTCAAGGCCCACATTATTGGCATCTACCTTTGCTGTGAATCGTGTCTAATGCCACTTCTGGCATTAGCCACATCTACAGTGGTGTCAGGCACTAGAATGCACCCACATAAATGTGATTCCGGTGCTGTTCTTTTTAGGCACTTGCATATGTTTTTAAAAGCTTTTTTTTTTTTTTTCCTGATTAAATGGTGTTTTTGACTTAAGCCAGCATAGGTTTTTGTAGCTGGGGTATTGGAGGGTTAAGTGATTTGTCCAGAGTCACAAGGAGCCCCATTTCGTATGAGGAACTCCTCTCATATGAGAAAAGACTAAAACGGTTAGGGCTCTTCAGCTTGGAAAAGAAACGGCTGAGGGAAGATAGGATTGAAGTCTACAAAATCCTGAGTGGAGTAGAACGTGTACAAGTGGATCGATTTTTCACTCTGTCAAAAATTACAGAGACTAGGGGACACTCAATGGAGTTATAGGGAAATACTTTTAAAACCCATAGGAGGAAATATTTTTTCACTCAGAGAAGAGTTAAGCTCTGGAACGCGTTGCCAGAAGTTGTGGTAAGAGCGGATAGCGTAGCTGGTTTTAAGAAAGGTTTGGACAATTTCCTGGAGGGCAAGTCCATAGTCTGTTATTGAGAAAGACATGGGGGAAGCCACTGCTTGCCCTGAATCGGTTACATGGAATGTTGCTACTCTTTGAGGTTCTAGAATATTGTTACTCTCTGGGATTCCGGAATCTTATTCTTTGAGATTCTGTATGGAATGTTGCTACCCTTTGGGATTCTAGAATATTGTTACTCTCTGGGATTCCGGAATCTTGTTATTCTTTGAGATTCTGTATGGAATGTTTCTACTCTTTGGGTTTTGGCTAGGTACTAGTGACCTGGATTGACTACCGTATGAACGGGCTACTGGGTTTGATGGACCATTGGTCTGACCCAATAAAGGCTATTATTATGTTCTTATGTTAAAAAAGAAAAAAGAGTTGGACAAGTTCCTGGAAGAAAAGTCCATAGTCTGTTGTTGAGAAAGGCATGGGGGAAGCCACTGCTTGCCCTGTATTGGTAGCATGGAATATTGCTACACCTTGGGTTTTGGCCAGGTACTAGTGATCTGGATTGGCCACCGTGAGAATGGGCTACTGGGCTTGATGGACCATTGGTTTGACCCAGTAAGGCTATTCTTATGTTAACAGAGTTTCCCAGGTTCTCAGCTCATTTCACCAAACATTAGGCTACCCTCTGTACAATCCTTTTCTGAAGAGAACGAAGTATGTAGGATCCTGCCCCATATGGAAATGACAAATTACCATGACTGCAAATCTGCATATTCTAAGATTTCTACAATCTGTCCCTGATGAAGCAGTGAATATGTGAAACGGTTGAGCCGCTGTCGGACTTACATTGGGACTACATAGCAGACTGCTAAAGAATCTCTTTGGACCTTTTGGGCCCTGAACCATCATAAGTTAAGTGCCTTTTTGGGTTTTCCATGAATATGTGGATACAGTTTTTTAAATTTTGATTGAAAAATTCAATAAATTAAAATAAGAAAATAATTTAAAAAAATAAAAAAATCAAAGGTTTTTTGGACCGATGATAAAAATCATACCTTTTCCTTGTTTTTTTGGTAAACGTAAAACACCACAAGCGTGTGAACTTCCTCTCACTTTTTGGGGTAACATTTTTATGTAATTGGGTAAGTTACTTTTTTGTCTCTCCTCTCAGTGTTGTCACAGCAAGGGAAATGTCATTTGAAAGGAATGTACCTCCTTAAAATGTATTACATCACTGAATGTAACTATTAAACAAACTTCCACTGCTGGGGCTTTCCGTTATATCCCTGCAGACTCCACTGCTGAAAATCAGGCCCATTGTATTTATTCTGGATCCTTTGGCTTTTAATCTTCTTTAAATAAGCAGACTTATCATATTCTAGTTTATTTCTCTAATGAATTATATCACAGCCAATGAAATTAAGATGGCTGCCAGGCAGGCAAACATCCCCGAGACCAAACTGCAAGATTTATCTCTATATTCGTAGCAGCCTCAGGATGCCACTAAGATGTTTGGCGCTGGAGTCCAGAAACTCTGGTGAGTTACTAACTTGCTGCAAATATTGGCAACTGCTCTAAATGCCAATATTTCAAAAGTCATAATGTTAAATACAATAAAATGGTCACCTCCTTGCAGCTTCAGGAGGCTGCCAGGCAGTGGCGTACCTAGGGGGGGGGGGGGCTGTCCGCCCTGGGTGCACGCCCCAAGGGGATGCACAGTAGAGAGCTGAACGGGGACCCGCGGGGATCCCACGGGATTCAATACAACTCGAGCCGCAAGGCTCATCTTCTGTTTCTACCTGCCCTGCCACAGCACACATAGCCAACTGGAAATCTTCCCCAATGTTAGCGCTGACGTCGGGGAAGACTTCTGGTCGGCTATGTGTGCTAAGGCAGGGCAGGCAGGAAATAGAAGACGAGCCTCGCGGCTCGAGTTCCATTTGGATGAGAAAGTTGGTAATTTGTTGGCAGATGAGGGCTGGACACGAACGTGGGAGGCAAATGCGAAACAAAAAGGGGGGAGGGAGTGCGTTTTTGGACACAAGGCATGAACTTGGGAGAGAGGATGGAGGAAGGGAGGGAAAGAGGTGGGGGATGGAGTGCATTTTTGGACACAAGGCATGAACTTGCTGGCTCCTCCCCCCAAAATTACATCAGCTTGCATAGAGAAATTGCTGATTCCAAGCGTTTATAGAGAAAATTCCCAGCACTTTCTTCACCATGTTTTGCCTCTCCTTCAGGAACAGGCCAGGTCTCCCACCATGTTATTCGCGGTTTCACCATATTCACGATGGTTTTTAACAGACAACAGCGAATAGCATATGAAAAAGTTATTTGCGGTGTTTCTGTGTTTGCGGTTCTGTTAATCCCCTATCACAGCGAATACGGAGGAAGAAGCGTATGTACAGTACTAGACGCACGCAGTGCTGTACACAGTCTGTCAAAAAAATGCTAAAGAGCGGTATTGCAACCGGAGAAATATTAATCATCAGGCACCATGGTTGATCCACATGTGACCATCATTGTGTGGGCTGTTGGGGAGGACAGGAAAATAATTTCATTTTGTTTTCAGAAAGGAATATACATTAAATTTGTTTGTTTATTTCTCACCCGCCCTTATCCAGGGCGAGTTACATATTAACATACAAAATAAAAGATACTGAAGGGAATCAACTTAGTAGAGAAAGAGAGATTGTTCACCCTCTCCAAGGTGGAGAGAACGAGAGGACACTCGCTAAAGTTGAAAGGGGATAGATTCCGTACAAACGTAAGGAAATTCTTTTTCACCCAGAGAGTGGTAGAAAGCTGGAACGCTCTTCCGGAGGCTGTTATAGGGGAAAACACCCTCCAGGGATTCAAGACAAGGTTAGATAAGTTCCTTTTTTTTTTTAGTTCAATAGTTTTTATTGAATATTATAAGAAATTTACAGAAAGCAGTTCAAACATACAAAATCTGAATAAGACACAATGGTATAGAAAAAGTCCATATCTATAATCATTTACTTACAACCAGATTAATAAAAAGAATCTAGGGTATATGTAACTGCTAATAGAAGATATATGAAAGGCAGAAAAGCAGGGAGAGTGAAATAAGAGAGAGGGAAAGAAAGAGGGAGAAAAGGAAAAAGAGAGAGATAGATAGATAGAGAGGCAGAAGTGTCTACTGATTAGAATGAACATATGAGTCTAAGAATGACCAAGGTGATTTATTTTGCACCATGTTTGTGGAGAGTCGAGAAATCATGTTTTTCTCATATGCATAAGATTCAAATTTGTGATACATGCTCAGAGAATTCCACCAAAAGGTATAGTCAAGTAGTGAGGATGATTTCCAATTTTTCAGAATATGCATAAGAGCTGTTACAAACATGGCGTCAATGAGTTTAGGTGGGCAGTTTGTTTGTGTGAAACAAGGGTGTTGAGAACGAAGAATTACAATGTCCATGGAAATCTCTTCTGAACACTTAGTAATAGATTTTATAGTGTCCCAAATACGAATCCAGAAGGAGTGGAATATAGTGCAATGAAAAAGCATGTGATCAAGAGTTCCAGACTCTTTCAAACAGTTCCAGCAGGTGGAGTCTTGTTTTAGCTTCGCTTTCCACATGCGATATGGGGTCCATACTGCATTCCACATAATGAAGAACATTGATTGTGAGACTCTGGAAGATAGGAGAGGACGGTTTGTGGAGGACCAGAAAAGTTCCCAATCTATATCAGAAAGTGTAGTCTGCAGAATCGAGTCCCATTGGTTCATTGATTGAGGTGAAAAGGTGAAAGAGTGATCCCTTAGAATACTATAAAAAAGAGATATCGCTCTACCCTTCATTAAAGCCAGAGTAGACCAGTGGTGAACAGTGTGGATAGAGGTCATAAAGTCATGGCGCATATGTACCTTAGACAGTATTTCAGTAAGCATGAGCCATTGGGAATGTATAGAGGATGGAAGTGAATATGCAGAACAAAAAGTATCAAAAGGAACGATTGAGGTGGAGGAGATCAATTGATGAGCAAACTCGACTCCCGCCCGTTGCCACCTTTTCCATGAGAGGGATCTACCTTTATTTTGAATTTTAGGGTTATTCCAAAGGGACATGAGCGGGCTTTCACTAACAGAGATCTCAGCTGTTGCATCTAAGAGATGAAAAGCATGCTGCGTTGCACTCAACAAGGGATACTTTCTCAAGTGTCTAGGTATTGACACCGTAAGGAAGCAGGAAACGCACAGTGGTGCACATAAAAAGCGTTCCATTTCAAACCATGCTGGTTGATCCTGAGGATTAGAATTAACGATCCAATAAGCTCCATATTTGGCTAAAGATGCGATATAATAATAATAAAAATCTGGTAAATTTAATCCGCCATTAATTTTAGAGGCTTTCAGCTTGGCGAGAGCAATACGGGGTTTTTTCTTGTTCCAAATAAATTCAGAGATTTTCATATTGAGCCAATGAAATAATTTTTTCTGGCATAGGAGGGGAAGCATGGAAAGGGTGTAATTAATTTGCGGGGCTAAAGTCATTTTAATGGAGGCTATTCTACCCCACCATGACAAATAAAGTGGGGACCAACGAGTTGTAGTATTTGAAACTAAATTTTTGATTTTGGATATGTTCAAATCCTGGGCATGTACTGGATCTTTATGAATTAGGACCCCTAAATATTTCACAGCTCCATGTGACCATGAAAAAGGAAATTGAGCCAGATCTGAGGAGGAGATATGGTCATTGAGAGGAAAGATCTCTGATTTCTCCCAATTAACAGAGTATCCAGAGAGTTGAGAGTATTGAGAAACAGTGTTAATAAGATGGGGCAAGGAGACAAGAGGATCTCTGAGAAAGAGAAGGACATCGTCAGCATAGGCTGCTAATTTAAACATACGCAGGTAAGGCTAGACTTTAATAGGTCACTGGTCTTTGACCTAAGGGCTGCCAAGGGAGTAGACTGCTGGGCACGATGGACCACTGGTCTGACCCAGCAGCGGCAATTCATATGTTCTTATGTTAAGGAGCTGGAGGAGTTGCCGTCAATGATAGATTAGAGAAACTGGGCCTCTTCTCCCTTGAAAAGAGGAGACTGAGAGGGGACATGATCGAAACATTCAAGGTACTGAAAGGAGTAGACTTAGTAGATAAGGACAGACTGTTCACCCTCTCCAAGGTAGGGAGAACGAGAGGGCACTCTTTAAAGTTGAAAGGGGATAGATTCTGTACAAACGTAAGGAAGTTCTTCTTCACCCAGAGAGTGGTAGAAAGCTGGAACGCTCTTCCGGAGGCTGTTATAGGGAAAAACACCCTCCAGGGATTCAAGACAAAGTTAGACAAGTTCTTGCTGGAACAGAACATACGCAAGTAAGGACAAGAAGCTATATTGCACTGATGGGCTACATATTACTACAGCAGGAAAAAGAAACCTTGCAGAGAAATTTAGACAATATTTTTCCAGGCATTTAAACTAGAAGGTGGGGGTGGTGTATGTACGAAGGACAATTATAGAGACCACCCCCGGCAAAAGAAAAGATGTGATAGTAGTAAAGGCTGCAACATAAGCAATATCAGCAACTCATTTCTTAGTATTGCAACGGAAAGTGAAACGACACAAAAATCCATACGAAAAAGGAGATTATCGCTGAAAAATAGC
Organism: Geotrypetes seraphini; assembly: GCF_902459505.1. Taxonomy (NCBI): domain Eukaryota; kingdom Metazoa; phylum Chordata; class Amphibia; order Gymnophiona; family Dermophiidae; genus Geotrypetes; species Geotrypetes seraphini. The sequence goes on along the minus strand of NC_047093.1, from coordinate 22,304,113 downwards.
TGGAAAGCGATGACCACAAATGCTCGCAGTCTAAGCAACAAAGTTCATGATCTGCAAGCCCTGATATTAGAGGCAGATCTAGATATTGTTGCTATCACAGAGACATGGTTCAGTGAATCACATGGATGGGATGCAAACATACCGGGATATAATCTTTTTAGGAAGGACAGAGATGGTCATAAAGGTGGAGGAGTAGCTCTCTATGTAAAGATCAATATCCAAGCGACCGAAATGCAAGGGACCTGGGGAGAGGAAGAAGCGATATGGATTGCTCTGAAAAGAGAAGATGGAACTTCTATCTACGTGGGTGTAGTCTACAGACCTCCGACTCAATCGCAGCAAATTGATAAGGATCTGATTGTGGATATCCAAAAGTTTGGAAGGAAAGAGGAGGTTCTGCTGTTGGGAGATTTCAACCTGCCGGATGCGGACTGGAATGTTCCGTCTGCGGAATCGGAAAGAAGTAGGGAGATTGTGGATGCCTTTCAAGAGGCTCTGCTCAGACAAATGGTGACGGGACCCACAAGGGAAAAAGCGATATTGGATCTGGTCCTCACAAATGGAGAGAGTATCTCTAATGTTCGAGTGGGTGCTCACCTGGGTAGTAGCGATCATCAAACGGTTTGGTTTGATATAACGGCTAAAGTGGAGAGCGGCCGCACGATACTTAAAGTCCTAGATTTCAAACGTACGGACTTTAATGCAATGGGAAAGTACCTGAAGAAAGAGCTGTTAGGATGGGAGGACATAAGAGAAGTGGAAAGACAGTGGTCTAAGCTGAAAGGAGCGATAAAAATGGCTACGGACCTTTATGTGAAGAAAATCAATAAAAACAAAAGAAAAAGGAAGCCGATATGGTTCTCCAACCTAGTGGCTGAGAAAATAAAGGCGAAAGAGTTGGCGTTCATGAAATATAAAAAAACCCAAGAAGAGGAGAGCAGAAAGGACTACAGGGTGAAACTGAAAGAAGCCAAGAGAGAGATACGTTTGGCGAAGGCACAGGCGGAAGAACAAATGGCTAAAAATGTAAAAAAGGGAGATAAAAATTTTTTCAGATATATTAGTGAAAGGAGGAAAATAAAAAATGGAATTGCTAGGCTAAAAGATGCTGGGAACAAATATGTGGAGAGTGATGAGGAGAAAGCAAATGTGCTAAACAAATACTTCTGTTCTGTGTTCACAGAAGAAAATCCTGGAGAAGGACCGAGATTGTCCGGCAAAGTTACACGAGAAAATGGAGTAGATTCTGCGCCGTTCACGGAGGAGGGTGTTTATGAGCAACTTGAAAAACTGAAGGTGGACAAAGCGATGGGACCAGACGGGATCCATCCCAGGATACTAAGGGAACTCAGAGAGGTTCTGGCGAGTCCTATTAAAGACTTGTTCAACAAATCTCTGGAGACGGGAGTGATTCCTGGGGATTGGAGGAGAGCGGATGTGGTCCCTATTCATAAAAGTGGTCACAGGGATGAAGCAGGAAACTACAGGCCGGTGAGCCTCACTTCAGTTGTTGGAAAAATAATGGAAGTGTTGCTGAAAGAAAGGATAGTGTATTTCCTTGAATCTAATGGGTTACAGGATCCAAGGCAACATGGCTTTACAAAAGGTAAATCGTGCCAAACGAACCTGATTGAATTTTTTGATTGGGTGACCAGAGAGCTGGATCGAGGACATATGCTAGATGTAATTTATTTGGATTTCAGCAAAGCCTTTGATACAGTTCCTCATAGGAGGCTGTTGAACAAACTTGAAGGGCTGAAGTTAGGACCCAAAGTGGTGAACTGGGTCAGAAACTGGCTGTCTGACAGACGCCAGAGGGTGGTGGTTAATGGAAGTCGCTCGAAGGAAGGAAAGGTGACTAGTGGAGTCCCTCAGGGTTCGGTGCTGGGGCCAATCCTGTTCAATATGTATGTAAGTGACATTGCTGAAGGGTTAGAAGGAAAAGTGTGCCTTTTTGCAGATGATACCAAGATTTGTAACAGAGTAGACACCGAAGAGGGAGTGGAAAATATGAAAAAGGATCTGCAAAAGTTAGAGGAATGGTCTAATGCCTGGCAACTAAAATTCAATGCAAAGAAATGCAGAGTAATGCATTTGGGGATTAATAATAGGAAGGAACCGTATATGCTGGGAGGAGAGAAGCTGATATGCACGGACGGGGAGAGGGACCTTGGGGTGATAGTGTCCGAAGATCTAAAGGCGAAAAAACAGTGTGACAAGGCAATGGCTGCTGCCAGAAGGATTCTGGGCTGTATAAAGAGAGGCGTAGTCAGTAGAAGAAAGAAGGTGTTGATGCCCCTGTACAGGTCATTGGTGAGGCCCCACTTGGAGTATTGTGTTCAGTTTTGGAGACCGTATCTGGCGAAAGACGTAAGAAGACTTGAGGCGGTCCAGAGGAGGGCGACGAAAATGATAGGAGGCTTGCACCAGAAGACATATGAGGAGAGACTGGAAGCCCTGAATATGTATACCCTAGAGGAAAGGAGAGACAGGGGAGATATGATTCAGACGTTCAAATACTTAAAGGGTATTAACGTAGAACAAAATCTTTTCCAGAGAAAGGAAAATGGTAAAACCAGAGGACATAATTTGAGGTTGAGGGGTGGTAGATTCAGGGGCAATGTTAGGAAATTCTACTTTACAGAGAGGGTGGTGGATGACTGGAATGCACTCCCGAGAGAGGTGGTGGAAAGTAAAACTGTGACTGAGTTCAAAGAAGCGTGGGATGAACACAGAAGATTTAGAATCAGAAAATAATATTAAAGATTGAACTAGGCCAGTTACTGGGCAGACTTGTACGGTCTGTGTCTGTGTATGGCCGTTTGGAGGAGGATGGGCAGGGGAGGGCTTCAATGGCTGGGAGGGTGTAGATGGGCTGGAGTAAGTCTTAACAGAGATTTCGGCAGTTGGAACCCAAGCACAGTACCGGGTAAAGCTTTGGATTCTCGCCCAGAAATAGCTAAGAAGAAAAAAAAAAATAAATAAATAAATTTTAAATTGAATCAGGTTGGGCAGACTGGATGGACCATTCGGGTCTTTATCTGCCGTCATCTACTATGTTACTATGTTACTAGATTCAAGTAGGGCACTGGGCTTTGACCTAAGGGCCGCCGTGTGAGCAGACTGCTGGGCACGATGGACCACTGGTCTGACCCAGCAGAGGCAAATCTTATGTTCTTATGGTACAAAACACTTCAGAGACACACTATAACAAATTACATACTTGCATATCAAATCAAATTACATATAACATACACATCACGTCAACGACGAATTTCAATTTAAGGCCAAAACTGGCCAAACCCACACATACATCAAAATATAAAATTCCATAAGTCATACAAGATGCCTCAATAACAGACCTCAATAAACCAAATAAACCAGACCAGACCATCGAACGCCTCCGTGACCAGTACTCAGCACTCAGCACTCAAGAGTCATCACTCCTTCTCCCTCAGCCAAACTCAGACCCTATATGTCATTTTACAGAACAGATGTCTTTTCAGCAGTTTCCTAAAGCTCTGAACATTTTGCTGCTGGCGAATGTATCCTGGAAGACTGTTCCACTCCCAGGGGCCGAGGCAGTGAAAGACACTGTTTCTGGAAGAGGAAACCCTTAACTCTCGCACAGATGGTACAGACAGATCACAATGCTCAATTGAGCGGAGCAATCGAGCCGGCTCACGCGGCAAGATGCTCTGGATTGTAGGTTAACCCATACTCAGGGTCAAGTCAGCCTATGGACCCGGTGAGGGACTGACCCAGAGCATCATCATCCCAGTTCAATTTACATAAGAACATAAGAATAGCCTTACTGGGTCAGTCCAATGGTCCTTCTAGCCCAGTAGCCCATCCTCACAGTGGCAAAAACCCAAATAGTAGCAACATTTCATGCCACCGATCCAGGGTAATCAGTGGCTTCATCCGTGTCTTTCTCAATAGCAGACTATGGGCTTTTTCTCCAGGAATTTCTCAAAATGTTTTTTTAAAACCAGCTATGTTAACCGCTGTTATCACATCCTCTGGCAACGTGTTCCAGGGCTTAGCTATTCTCTGAGTGGAAAACATATTTCCTCCTATTGGTTTTAAAATGATTTCCCTGTAACTTCATTGAGTGCCCCCTAGTCTTTGTCATTTTTTGATGGAATAAAAAAATCGATCCACTTGTACCCATTCTACACCACTCAGGATTTTGTAGACTTCAAATTGTGTTTTCTCCTTGTATTTACAGGCTGCTGAGAAGATGACAAGGAAAATTTGAGTCTTTCACTTTGCCTTCCTCTTAAACACTCCTAGAGGGATAGAAGCCAGACTGGGATTTTGGTACCCTTTATCACCAGCACCCTGAGTCATTGCCTCATCTGATCTATGTTGAGGGGGAGAAAGAGAGGATTGAGATACTGTGCTACAGGTGTAGGGGGGGGGGGCAGAGTCGAGGCACAGATACTAGGCTGTGGGTGGGGAGTAGGATGCCAATTAGGATACCACAGTCTTTTGAGCTAGCCCTGTGCACTGAAATCTTTAAGGTGGACTAATGAACTGAATTTGTGCCAACAAATGTACATCCCCAGCTGCTGAGGTGGGGGGGGGGGGGAGAGGGGGGAAAGAGCAAGAGATGGAAGCCACGTATGCACCTCGCACACAAGGGACTTGCAAGTGAGACTGAACGTTTCTCAAAAGTTGAATTAAGCAGAGATTCATTAGCACAGAATTCTATCCCTAGTCGGTGTAATAATGTCAGAGTCCCAGGGGTTAAACTTTTGCCGCCTTTCAGATATGTTACATTCAAGTGACCACTGAGATTCTGACAACAAATAGGTGACATGGGATTTTGTTTGGACGATTTACAGCGAGCTCTTCTCTTCTTGACTGGTTCCATTGTTTCTGTGTATGACGGGCTAAGAGTTTCTAAAGTCCCGGTGGGGCCACATCAGAAATGATGTCAGCCATGACAGGTCTGCTTTATAATGCTGTTCGCTGTCTCTGCCAGGAAACAAATCACAGATTCCCTTCCAACATTCTGGGGCTCTTATACTCCAGGTTCAGATGCTGATCCAATTCCAGACAGCTGGAAATGCTTCATTCTTAGCTTGGTTAGTCCTTTTGCAGCTCATGGCTCTTTTTACAAAAGGGTATTAAGCAGTTGACATGGGAATTAGCATGGCGCTAGCAGCGCACGCCCCAGCTAATAGCTAACACAGCAGTTTGAAACTTACTGTGTGATAATTCCCATATTAACTGTATATCATGGAATGGGGTGAGGGGAAGATAACTGTAATTATAAGCACTGAAACGGAGGGGGAAGAGGGGGCACAGGAGCCATAGCTTCCCTAAATTTGGTGGTTGGTCAGAAGAGTCAGTTATGGCTCTCCCTACTCCCCCACCTATCCCCTCTCTAGTCACCATAATTTAAAATCTTCGGGCAGCCGGCAGCGGCAAGGAAGTGAGTCCACGGCCGTCAGCCTGCCCCAGAAGACTTCATTATGCAACGTCTCGCCTTCGTGAGAATAGGAAGTTGCTTTAGAATGAAGGCTTCCAGGGCAGGCCGATAGTAGCAGGCTCACTTCCTTGCCACTGCCGGTTGCCCAAAGATTTAAATTTTTGGTGGCTAGGAAGGAGATAGGAGGGGGAAATGGGAGCTGGAGAGTGAGGTCATGTCACGGGATCCTGCTGGGTGGGGAAAGAACATATGCTACATGGGCTGGGGTGGGGTTGGAAAGGCAGGGAAGGACAGAGGCTGCACGAGCTGGAGGGTTAGGAATGGAGGGAAAGAGAGATGCTGCATGGGTGGGAAGGCAGGAAAGAGAGATGCTGGCGGTGGGGAAGAGAAGAGAAAAGGAGAATTGTTGGACGCAGGTGTGTGGAGTAGGAGCAAAAGAGAAGAAAGAAAGATAACTGTTGGACATGATAGTGGTGGAGAGGAGGGAGGGAGACATATTGGATGTTGTGGAGAGGGAAGGGTAGGAAAAATGGAAAGGGATGCAAGAGGAATTAATGTTGAATATGATGGTGGAGAGAAGGGAAGAAGAGAAGGAGCATGGAGTTGGAGGGGGTTGATAGAAGAAGAAATGCTAGGCATGGGGCTGGTGGGGAGGGACAAAAGATGTCATACAGATTAGAAGTCAGGGGATGAGAGAGGGAGAAATGTTGGGTTTGTCAGTAGAGGGAAAGGAGGGGGAAATGTTGGATTGGGAGAGGGCCAGAATGGAGGAAGAGATGGGGGATATTGGACTGCAGGAGGCAGAAAGGAGGAAGGGAGGGAGGAGAGATGACTCAAGGAAGGAAAAGATATCAGATTCCAAAGAAGGGTGATGGAAGGAGAGAGAGAAATATCAGACCATTGGAAGGGGAAGGAGAGAGAGATGCCATACTAGGGAATGGAAGGGAAGGAGGGGAGAGAGATATGCCAGACTGCAGGAAAGAGAGGAGAGAGATGCCAGACTGTGGGAAGGAGAGGAAAGAAATACCAGATCGTGGGAAAGGGAACATAAGAACATAAGAATTGCAGCTGCTGGGTCAAATTTCTTATGCCACAAATCTCACTGGATTGCTAGTTTGGAACACTTATCTTGTAAGTATAGCTCTCAGGGGTCTCAACGCGGCCCCGTTTCGTGTTCTGCTTCAGGAGACCCAGAAACACTTAATTGAACGATGTACTCATTGAGATTCTGTACAACAGTAACAGCTTTCCATGAGAAAATCAATTGCAAACTTCCAAAGTTCCAAGCAACAGTTCCAAGGAACTATCATGTCCAACAGCTTGGAACTTTGGAAGTTTGCAATTGATTTTCTCATGGAAAGCTGTTACTGTTGTACAGAATCTCAATGAGTACATCGTTCAATTAAGTGTTTCTGGGTCTCCTGAAGCAGAACACGAAACGGGGCTGCGTTGAGACCCCTGAGAGCTATACTTACAAGATAAGTGTTCCAAACTAGCAATCCAGTGAGATTTGTGGCATAAGAAATTTGAATATTCACGCCAGCCTTACAAGCAAGTCTAATTATCAATACATGTTTTACCAGTGTTCAGAGAGTGTTTTTTCATGAAACATATGCAATGATTGGAAGGTAAACTCTTACCCCAAGAGGAGGTTCTCACCCCCTCTTCAGTTTCATTTCTCTGAGCGTACAGCTAATGAGTCATTCATTTTCTCCACACTGATAATTTCTTTATTATACAGTCAGTTTCCCATTATATACATAGCCCTTTACTGACTATTGTTTATAGACAGTCCCTGTAATTTGCTATAACAAAGATGGATGTAGGGCAGAAAGTGAAGAAGGATAGAAAATCATCAAATGGATAAGAAGGTCCTGGAAACACAGTTAAAAGCACAGACAGAAGGAAGTGCAGCCAGAGACTGGGAAAAGACGGATAGAAAAATAAAATCACCAGACAACAAAGGTAGAGGAATTGATTTTATTTTCAATGTAGTGATTGAAATGTGCCAGCATCTATCTTATTTGACAAAATACCCTTAATAGCCTCAATAATTGGTAAAAAAGAAAAATAAAAAATAAAAATGTTAATTGGGCAATAAGTGCCTATCTGATTCTATAAAAGCTAGGCGCCCATTGCATGGTGTTTAGCAGCCCCTAATGCCTAAGTGGGTGTTTCTATGGAAAAAAGCGTGACTTAGGCATCTACATGCGATTCTCCAAAAACTTAGGCACCTGAAATGTAGACCTTTAAAACCCTGGTCTATATTTCAGGCATCTACGTTTTTACATAGGTGCCGCAATTTTGTAAATGGTGCCTAAGTATGACTGACACGTGGCTGTGCCATTTTTTTAGGCGCAGACCGATTTAGGCGCCATTTATCAAATCCGTCCCTTTATTTTTAGTGCTGGCTGTGACAGGACAACCACACTTAGATTTTCTGGGCCTGGCCACCCATCCCTCTACACACCCTCTATACCCTCTAGCATCCTTTGGCATATTTACATATATATTTTTTGAGGTCGCACATACATTTTTTCTAACGTGCCTGAGAGCTTTGAGTTGAAAATAAAACCCGGGGTTGAGACTGAGTTCTGAAACAGAAGAGCATAGCTCTGTAAAAGGGCAGAGAAGGGGGTGGGGAGTTAGACTGAGGCTGGGGAAAGTGAATCTCGCTTCACATTTAGAGGAATTTGAACACGAGGTCTGTCCTTTAGTCAAGAGGATACCTCCTGAAGGCAAGAGTTCAGAGAGCATATGTCAGAAGAATGTAGAGTGCGAAGGATCCAAATATCATGTGTATATCAAAAGGGACTACGTCCAAGAGACTGGGAGGGTGCCAGGAAAAAATTAAACAGAGTAGGAGCCAGGACAGACCCTTGGGGGCTCCAGAACAGAAGTGAATAGAGCTGGGGGGCCTGTTTTATCTTTTGGTAGAGGAGATTCCATATGATAGCTTTCTTTTCCATACTGAGCCACATAAGGTGCTCAAGGTGTCGGCGTTATCGTAGCCACACTGACTGGCGCAGCCATACAGTGCAGAGAACTAAAGCCCCATATAATGGCCTTCTAGTAGTTTGTGTCTCTTCGTTCTCTTAATTGGAAGGTAGATAAAGGGGTTCAGGTCTCTCCTTGGTCTTATGACTTAGAGCGTGTTAACGATTAGTTCACGCTGAACATTAAAGATACCCAAAGGAATTATAATGAGCATCTTTAGTGTTTAGCATGTGCTAATCATTAATGAACACTAATGTGATTAGTTGTGGTAAGAGCGGATAGTGTAGCTGGTTTTAAGAAAGGTTTGGACAATTTCCTGTAGGAAAAGTTCATAGTCTGTTAATGATTCAGACATGCAGAAAGCCACTGCTTGCCCTGGATCGGTAGCATGGAATGTTGCTACTCTTTGGGATTCTAGAATCTTGTTACTCTCTGGGATTCCAGAATCTTGCTATTCTTTGAGATTCTGTATGGAATGTTGCTACTCCTTGGGTTTTAGCCAGGTACTAGTGACCTGGATTGGCCACCATTGGTCTTACCCATGTGACAGGGAAGCTCCTGCCCGGTAATAAGACTGCTAGCCCAGTCAAAAGTAGAGCCCCCCATACTGCAATCCCTAAAATAAAGCCTGTACACTCTGCTAAAAGCCCTAGTTTAGTACAGCAAGAAAGAAGGGAGAACAGGCAGGTGAGGTCACAGCCAGAAATTCAGGCAGGGAGGGCACACAAAACACTATCTATCCCCTATTATTCCTTTCCCTGCTCTAAGGAGAAACAGAGTCAACACAGAAGGGGGTGGAGTTTTTCACAGAGAGTCACCTAAGCCTCAAGCAGGAGGAAGGCAGGTGAATAAATTAACCCCAGCTGACTCTAAAAGGGGAAGGAGAGTGCAGCACATGGAGAGCAGCCCAACCACCTTAGCAAACCACCAGGAATATGTGATTGCCCTAGGCCAACAAGCAGGGAGAGGAATCTAGCAGCCAGCTAGGTACTGTGAATTCCTAGGAGAGTCTGTTGGGGGTAGAGCTAGAGGTTCTTTCAGATGGAGAAGAACCTGGCCAGGAAACTTTCCCAAACACCCAGAGAGGAGGATGGGAGGTGGAGAGTGAAGCAGGGGAGTTTATGGAGACTGAAGACAAGGATGATAGCCTCCGTGACCCGGGGGGAGGGGGAGGGGGGCTGCAGTGAGGCTGAAGCAGAGTTAAGTGTGCCAGATGAATGTATGGAAACCTGATTTAAAAGTTATAAGCTGTGACATTCCTCCTTCTAAAGTAAAGACTGCACAGAGAAGCCTGTGCTTAATTAAAGCCATAGAAACAGCAGGGCCTGTCCGTTTGAACCAGGCTTAAAAGCCTTATTAGCAAGCCAGGTCCCTAGGTAAGAAAAACTTTAGGACTGTGGTGGCATTTTGGGAGGGTCTGAGCACCTGGATACAAAAGGGGGGCTTGCTTCCACACAGAGTGCATGGCAGGCTGTGAAAGTCCTTAGGGGGGACAAATTCCTAATAATAATAAAAGCCAAAAGAAGAGGTTTTTTCTTAGACTATGGTGTAGAGAAGTGGGCCAGCAGCCCTAAGAGGGGCACGCTAGTATACTGAGGCACGTAGAAGTCCTATTTTGATTTTCTTTTGTTGCTAAAGTAGGGACAAGGACTGTCCGGTCCCTGAACTATATTACTGACCCAATGGAAAGGGAAATGTGTGATTCCTGCCGGTGGAAATCGGTTTTGTTTCGGATTCTCTTTTTCCTCATAATAAACCTGGTGAAGTTTTGGTTTGAACTGAATCCAGTCTCCGGGTTTTCCTTTCACCGACCACACAAAAGGCGCATAAAAATCTTAACTGTGGTCCGAGCCGGGTTTTCCTACTTGCTCGGGACCTGGCCCGGCCACACCCAGTAAGGCCATTCTTATGTTCTTACTTGTCAACCTAATCCTCAGGGCACTCCCAGTTAGTCAGGTTTTCAAGATATCCACAATGGGTATTCATGGCATAGATCTGCCTACCAAGGAGATCGATCGGCATGTGCAAGGCAATGAATGGGTAGGTTCTTTGTCTACTGTGCTCTTATTCTGTATTCCTCTTGTAACTCTTAGGGCCTGATGGATAAATAACCAGTGCTGAACCGTAGGTGCCAGTGGCTGCCCTAGTGGCACCGAAATTAATTGACAAATGCCCTTAGAAATGGCAACAAACCTTGACGTTCAAGTGCCTACCGAAACCTAAATAAAAGGTGCCAGAGTCACAACTATGTAGGCATTTTCCAGCGCCTAACACCATTATGGGTGTGGATAATGCTGGAAGTGGCATTAGGTGCTGGAAAGTGCCTACGTAGGTGCGATTCATGGCATAGATAGCTGGTTTACGGAAAAGTCCATAGTCTGTAAATGAGTCAGACATGCGGAAAGCCATTGCTTGCCCTGGATCAGTCGAATGGAATGTTGCTACTCTCTGGAATTCCGGAATGTTGCTATTCTTTGAGATTCTGTATAGAATGTTGCTACTCCTTGGGTTTTGGCCAGGTACTAGTGACCTGGGTTGGCCCTGCTGCTTCTATGGCCTGGCCTACATTTCCGGCGCCTATCTTACCCAGAAGTGTGATTCTGTATACAGTGCCGTCGTGTGATTGACACGTGATTGGCGGCCACTTTTTAGCGGGCCTCCGATAGCACCTAAATCGGTAGGTGCCTAGGGAAATGGCATATACCATGTGTCAGTCAATGTTAGGTAGAATCACGCCTAGTGGTGAGTGCGTAACTTGAGTTAGGCACTGGTAGGCATCAAAGACTTAGGCGCCCGTATATTAGGCCAGGGGTTTCTTGGCCTAAAATACTGGTGACTAACACAATCCATGCCCAAACTTTGCCCCTAATCATGCCCATTTTGGGGGTAGGCGTGGGTAGGGAAGGGTTACTAGGCGTCCGGATTTCCTCGGACATGTCCTCCTTTTCAAGGACATGTCTGGGGGTCTGGAGGGCTTTTCAAAACCCGAGAGCAGGCAACAGGGGGCGGGACTAGGGCATAATGAGGCAGAGATGGGTGGAACTGGGCGGGCCTGGGGGTGGGTCTAGGGATCTGGATTTTACTAATGTAAAATCTGGCAACCCTAGGGTAGGGGTTGGTAGGCTCCTCAGTGTAGTTACCAGAGGTCCGGGAAAACCCGGACATGTTCTCTTTTTATAGGACTATCCTGGTGCCCAGATGGGCTTTCCAAATCCTGGCAGTTAGTCTGGGTTTTGGAAAGCCATGACGAGCTGAGGCCACAATTTTAGGGCCTCTGAGCATGCGTGGATGACATCACACACATCCTCACATGCTCGAGGCCCCCCCAGACGTGGCCGGAGCTCATCGGAGAAGACAAGGCTTTGAGGGGGCAGGGCTGAAGGCGGAATTGGGTGGGGCTGAAGGCGGAATTAGGCAGGGATGTAGGTGGAATGGGGCGGGGCCATGTGGCCGGGTTTCTAAGGCTCAAAATATGGTAACCCTACCTCAGTGTAGATGCCTTCATAGCACCTATCAAAAAATTAACTTAAAAAAAAATGTTTTAATTTTTTAATGGTACTATTTAATTAACAGCTCTGATTGAACCAATTTAAAAAAATTTACCCCTCCCCTTTTACTAAATTTACCCCTCCCCTTTTACTAGGACATGGCAGTACTTGAGGGAGTCCAGAGAAGAGTAACTAAACTGATAAAGGGTATGGAAAACTTCTCATATGCTGATAGATTGAAAAAGCTGGGGCTATTCTCCCTGGAGAAGCGGAGACTTAGAGGAGACATGATAGAATCCTTCAAAATCCTGAAGGGCATAGAAAAGGTAGACAGGGACAGATTCTTCACAATGTGGGGAACCACAAGTTCAAGGGGGCACTCGGAGAAATTAAAAGGGGGCAGGTTTAGAACAAACGCTAGGAAGTTCTTTTTCACCCAGAGGGTGGTGGACACATGGAACGCGCTTCCGGAGGCCGTGATAGGCCAGAGCACGTTACAGGGCTTCAAAAAAGGTTTAGATAGGTTCCTAGAGGATAAAGGGATTGAGGGGTACAAATAGGAGTTGAGCTAGGTTATAGGAATAGTCAGGGACCACTGCACAGGTGATAGGCCTGAGGGGCCGCCGCGGGAGCAGACCGCTGGGCGGGATGGACCTCTGGTCTGACCCAGCGGAGGCAAATTCTTATGTTCTTATGGTAAAGGTTGCTACCATGACCTGGAGCGTTAAATGCTCCAACGCTGCTCCGACACTCATAGAATTCTGGGTCGCGGTACAAATCTCTACCGTGGCTTAGCAAAAGGGTGGGGGGTAAGTTAGGCACCGTGCTCTGATCTAGGCGCCTACCAATAGATGGCATTTATAGAATCAGGGCACCAGTGTTCCATCTACAGGTGTTTGTGACTGCACTGCGCTGCTTTCCATTGTGTCTAATCTAATCTAATCTAATCTAAACCTTAAGTTTATATACCGCATCATCTCCATGAGTATGGAGCTCGAAAGGTTTACAAGAACTTAAATAATAGGTAGAGAAGAAGAAAAAGGTTTACATGAACTTATGTGTAGAAGGGAGGAGAAAAAGGGGGGGAGGATAGAGTTACAATTTGGTGAAAAGCCAAGTTTTCAGTTGTTTGCGGAATAATTGAAGGGAGCCCGGGTTCCGCAACGGGATGGTGAGGTCGTTCCAAAGACCTGTGATTTTGAAGAGAAGGGATTTTCCCAGTTTGCCTGCATAGTGGATGCCGCGTAGAGAGGGGAAGGCTAGTTTATACCTTTGGGCAGTTCTGGAGGAGTCAGGATTGGAGGAGTTGAAAGATAGTGGGATAAGGGGAGGGGAGGATGCCGTGAATGATCTTAAAAGCCAGGCAGGAACATTTGAAATGGATTCTGGAGATTATTGGGAGCCAGTGAAGTTTGGCAAGGAGTGGGGAGGCATGGTCAGATTTGCGTTTTGAGAAGATCAGCTTGGCTGCAGTATTCTGGATTAGTTGGAGTCTTAGAAGACTTTTTTTTGATAGATTTAAGTAGATGGCGTTGCAGTAATCTAGTTTGGAGAGGATGATGGATTGGAGCAGTGGCATAGAAAGGGGGACACGGGGAGGTGGAGTGGGGTTACCCTGGGCACCATCTTGGTGGATGCGCTGACACCCATCGTCTTCTCTGCCTCCCTGCTCCTTCTTGATTCCCCCCCCCCTGCTGTGCACATGTGCCCCTTCCCTTTCTTCGTACCTCTTTAATTTTCCCAGCGCGAGCAGTATCATGAACCTGCGTCGGTGTCGGTTCTCTCAGACATCACTTCCGCGACCTGTGCCTAGGAAGACATCCCTTCCGCGACCTGTGGGGGGGCAGCAAGTTCATAACGCTGCTCGTGCCGGGAAAATTCAAGATTCATGCTCCATCTTGCTCCTGTTTAATCTGAAAGATCACAATGTGCTACTTCTAAGGAACAGTGCCCTACATTGAAAGACTTCAACATCCTCTGTTGCCAAACGAGATGAAAGGGGAACTTTAAGGCTGAGGTAAACATGAAAATAGAGCGTTTAAACAAAAGGCCATTCATGGTGCCCCTGTACTCTGCTCTCCCGGCTAAGTACCAACTGAAAATAATTGTGTTCCACAGAGGGTTTCCTGTGTCCTTCTTGACAAAAGCCTGCCCGACCTAGCTGGGAAATCTTAAGCCAGAGACCGTCAGGGCCTGGGAGGCTGCCTGTTCAGGAATTTAACCACTACAGAGTTAGAAGGTGGGAAAGACAGGCTAAGGGGAAAAAATCCCTGTTTTAATCCTGTGTTGTCAATAAATAAAGGTGGTACAAAGCTGCTGAGTTTTGTGGACAAATCTATATTTTATGCTCCCTTTCTGTACAAATGTCTTTTGTTTCTTTTGAAGGCACATAAACAAGAGGCTCACTTAAAATCCACTTCTGCAGGTAGAGCAGAAATCAAAATTTATTGGCTCAGTTGGATACACAGTACATAGAAAATAAATTATGCAAGTTACAGTGGTAGGGTTACCAGGACCCAAGGCCACGCCCCCAGGTCAGCCCAGTTCTGCCTGTGTCACACCCCGTCTCACCCCCAGCCCCAAGATTAGAAATTTGGGTATGTGAGTGTCGTAAGTACATAAGAACATATGAATTGCCGCTGCTGGGTCAGATCAATGGTCCATCCTGCCTAGCAGTCCGCTCACGCGGCAGCCCCAAGGTCAAGACCACTGCTCCTGACCTTGGGACTGCCGTGTGAGCGGACTGCTGGGCAGGATGGACCATCGGTCTGACCCAGCAGCGGCAATTCATATGTTCTTATGTACTTACGACACTCACATACCCAAATTTCTAATACAACTTGATTAATGTTCCTTCTAATCCATTGAATATAGTACCAGAAACCCCAATTTTATTTCATATCTTATACCTTCACTCTTAAAGTGGAGAAAAGGCCTCAGAACTAGAGCGCATATATCATCTGTTATTAATATCCAACTTTTTAATCGCTCTTGATCTTAATCATTGGCCGAAACCACCATCCTCCCTTTCCTTATTAATTTACTATTTTCTTTAAATATTTTCTTACTAACACTGATCAATTATTATCAGGAGGCTCCCAAAATCAGGAACAGACTTCTAAGCAGGATTATGTCAAAGTTCTTCAGACAATCATTTATCCCTTATTAGGTTATATAGTACTTTGCAGATGAGAAAATACTTACTGACATCAGAATGCAATAGTACTTATCTGAAGTGTTGCATTCAGCAATAGGAAGTTCAAACTGCTTTCAATTTTTACGCAGTCATTGGCTTTCACAGCCAGTAGCTTGTCTGGGTATTGAAAAGCCCTGATCTCCTGGAAAGGCTCTGAGCATGTGCGGATGACGTCCAGAGGTCGGAAAAGAAAGATGGGGCTTTGTGGGGGTGGGGCTGAAGGAATAATGGGGCCGGGCTGGGTGCAGAATAAGGCGGGGCTAAGGCAGAAAGGGGCGTGGCCATGTGTCCAGGTTTCTTCATGGAAAAATATGGTAATCCTACATTAAGACCTCCTTTTATTAAACTGCGCTTGCAGGTTTTAGCGCCGGGAGCCACGCTGAATACCTTGCACTGCTCCCGACACTGGTAGGAACTCTATGAGTGTCGGGAGCAGCGCAGGCCATTCAGCGCGGCTCCCCAAGCTAGAAACTGCTAGTGCAGTTTCGTAAAAGAGGGGTAAGTTAACCGATGATTTTTTAAAAAGTTCTTTTGCATTAACTGAATGTCATAATTCTGGAACATCCCTAACAGTTACAATAGCCTTCTAGGTATTCACTGAGGACTTTGTCTAGTCACACTTCTGCTTCCATCTCAGTCACATGTGGCTCTATCCCCTGCAAGCAAAGACAGCTGGGTTGAGGTTTTGCAGTTACCATGCATTCATTTAGGCAAAAATCTTACCAGTCTGGTAAATGGGGCTTCTTACATGCTGAATTGCTCCCAGATCATTTTCTTTACTTCCCCCTCCCCCATTTTCTGAAGCTGCGTTAGGCTTTTTGTCGCCAGCCATGGCAGCATTAGCTCAGACGTTCATAGGAACTCTATGAGCGTCAGATTTCTTACTGCCACAGATGGCGATAAACTTAATTTGTTAATACTATGATCAATCTCTCTTTTTTTTTTTTAGTTGATGTGTTTGTGATCGATATTTTAGGCTCTATGTCAAATATTAACATGGACAAAAAGTTCTTTCAATGTTATTTTAGAAATAAGGACCAACAATTCAGATGTACAGGACAACTTTATGAAAGACGGCAAAACACTTGCTTTATCACATGCTAAACAAACATGTATTATAAGCCACTATCTTCACCCAATCCCACCTCCCCTCCCCCCCCCTGCCTCACCCCACCCTGTCCTATCCTTCTGGCTTTGGGGTTAAGCTTCTAAAGTCTTAATGTTGCCTTCCCAAACCTGCTCTGTTTTCCTTTTCCCAGGTTGAGGTCACAAAGTTTCCTACTCCAAAATGGTCAGTGTGTGGGTGTTCCATGACTGTCTCCTACGTGTTAAGAGAAAAATTTAGGAAGCCTGCCCACACCAACCTTTAGTAAAACCCATTAAGGACTTCTCAAGTGCAGATCCAGTGACCCCTTACCCATGACGTCATTTTTATCCATTGCATGACCTTTTCACATTTTAATATTTTCAGAAAAACAAACCAAGTTTTTTCTTTTAAATATATGTCACCTTTAGGAAAATATTAACCTACTACAGACTATTACGACTTCAGGCAATTGCCAAGATCTTTCTTGGCATCGTTTAGGAAAATGAACCGGTGTTCCGAGTATTGTGAATTACATATGACTGGACTGAACTCTGTAAATCAAAATGTACGGCAGGTTGACTCACACAGTAATCCCAACATCAGATTTATATATGACAGCAAGGCAGTTTAAAAATGATTTTTCCAAACAAGTTCTTCAGAAGGGCTAAACTGTTAAAGGTGGAAATTAGCTCCTCACCCAACTTCCAAGAGAAACTTTGCTATGGCTTGGACAGAAATGATAACTACTGTATATTTCATTGAAAACTGGCCTCTAGATACATTTTCATATACCTGGTATTAAAGAAATCCATAAAGAATGTCTCAGAGTCACAACAGTTTACTGTTGATAAATTTACGAGTACTTAGCAACAGTAGTACCCCACTGTGCATGGAAAGTAGAGATCAGAGTTGAGACGTCCAGGTCGGGGAATGTTCAATTCTGGCGGTATTTTAGAAAAAGGCTCTGCTGAACCAGGAACCTTTTCTAAAATACCTGCTGGGAACATTCAGTGGGAGCAGCCATTTTAAAATGATACCCAGCAGCTTCCATGTGAAGGGTTCAGTGGTCATGGCAATTCCATAACTTCCCTTTAAGTGGCATCACTTTCCATGTGCAGTTGTTCCAGTCTATACATGCAAGTGCCATCAATGAAGTAATACGGCCACAATTTTTATTTCGTTTCACTTTGGAAATGGTATTAAGGAGATTGACTCCCTTAACCCTTTATGTACAGACCTACCACAAGCACATTTTTTTTTTTTTTTTTTTTAGAATCTTTGTGCGCCTTTGAGTTAGTGTTGCAATCATAGGAGCTGCTTGGAGGTGCTTGTTCTGCCCTGGCAGCTTCATACTAGTTTATGACATAACTCTAAGATGTGTTTAATGTTATTCTCACTCCCTAGAACTTTAACGCTAGGCATTGTGTGCAATGCAATCTTGTGCATGTCGCAGCCACTCTTGCTTATCTGTATAAGCTTCACTGCCTGTCATTTTTTCTCTTATGACCTCCTACATTTTTCTCTCATCTATAATTGAGTCCTTTTTCTCACTGCTGTACTTCCTGGTCACCTTTACAACCTTTGCTCTGATAGGTCTGCATGGTATGACCCCTCTCTGCTACCTGTTGCCAAGCTCTGTCTCTTCTCTTCTCTCCTTTAGCCTTATAAGTATTCACTGAGGACTTTGTCTCAGGAGTCAGTATCAATCTCTGCTTCCATCTCAATCACATGTGGTTCTAGCTTTTTCACCTGAAGCTATCTGAACATAAGCATGAATAATTCAACATTTTATCTCTAGAACTTGAAATACCTTACTGTCTAACTATTCTCTCACCTTTGCCACAAAGCTTCTATTCTTCAAATCTTCACCTCCAGCTGCAATACTCAAAAATCTACCAACTATGAGTACGGTACATCTATATTTATTCAATAAAGTATATTTCAGAAAATTATAAGGACTTCCTGCGTGTGTGTTGGTGTGCTAAGGTTTAGCTTTCTGTAGAATATAGCACATGTCTGTTTAGAGAGTCTTGGATGAGGCAGCAAGCTATATGAGAACAGAATAGTGAAAAGGCTTGTTAGGGACAGAGCCACATGTGATTGAGATGGAAGCAGAAGTGTGACTTACCGCTGAGATAAAGGGTCCTCAGTGAATACCCATAAGGCTAGGGGAAAAAAGAGAAGCGACCAAAAGAGATAGAGCTTGGAAATAGGTAGCAGAGAGGGGTCATACCATGCAGATCCATCAGAGCAAAGGTTGTAGAGATGACTAGGAAGTACAGCAGTGAGACAAAGGACTCATGCTTAGATGAGAGAAAAAGAGAGGAAGTCAAAGGGAAGGGAAGGGGAAGGGACTTTAGATTTGACTCGTACCTTTTAAAATTAGGCCACGATGTTAGTTTTAAAAAGTTATTGAAGACCTCTCTTTTTTGAGGGCTAATGCCCTTTATAAAGCTTAATTGTGTGGAAAACCCATTCCATAAGGTTGGTTCAACCATGTAAAATATGGATGCTCTGTACACATTCAATCTAACATATTGAAATGACAGTATGTCTGACAAATCCTATAATAGCCATCAACAATATTGTATTGAAAAATAGCTTCCCATGTTCAAAAGATTTTTCATTAAATAGGTGAGCTTTCACTTTCATTCATTAATTTTTCATTCTGTTATTATTTTGTGCTATTTCTATGTAATGAGGGTGAATTCACTAGAAAAGGAGGTGCTACTCGGAGAGGTCAGTAGTGAAAGGAAGCAGGGGAAACCAAAAGCCAGTTGGCTGGATCCCATCAAGAATCACATGGGAATGAACATCAAGCAATTGCAAGAAGCTGTGGAAAACAGGAAAGCCTGGCAAGGACTGGCCTTCAGAGAATCCAAGGGTTGGACACAACTGAAGGGATAGGAGTAGTAGTATTTCACTGCTAACCCCAGTTATTATCAATGAGGTCTCATTGTACAAAATGGGTCTTAGAACATCTTAATTGTAGCATATGTTGATAAATCCCCTCACCCCTTACAGTGAAGAGTTTCAGCCTCTGATAACCAGAGCTGGTATTTTGATGTCATAATGCCTCATTCCACGAATGCCTAAGAGCCAACCTCATCAGTGATGTCACTCTAGCTGGACTGTCCTATACTTGGCTTACTTTTATTATATGCAGCATGTGTTGCGGGTGAATTCACTAGAAAAGGAGGTGCTACTTGGAATGGTCAGTGGTAAAATGAAGCAGGGGAGAACAAAGGCCCGTTGGTTGGATCCCATCAAGAATGACACAGGAATGAACATCAAACAATTGAAGGAAGCCGCGGAAAACAGGGAAGCCTGGCGAGGACTGGCCTACAGAGTATCCAAGGGTCCACATAATGGCATTGCATGCAGTTGAACTGAGAGGTAAACTCTATACTTAGCTTGGCATATAAGACAGACGTGCTTCTTAACTTCCACAACTTTATTGAGCAAATAACAGGAACTGAAACCTTACAACTTGGATGATGAAATGGAATCAAGGATAACAATCTCAGTATCCTCATACCGTTGAGAGCTGTTACACCGTAAGTGCTCAGACGTAAGTTTGCTGAATTGCTGTGTAAGAAGCGATGCCTTGCACAAAGGTCTGGAGATCTAGGTAGGTGAGGCTAAGTTATAGGGTCCTCAGAATCAAGACCATAGGGAATCTGATTCATAGGGAAAAATTCCCACAATTCTCTGGCTGCTGACTTAGATCCTTCCACCAGTCAGAAATCAGGAGGCAGGGAATCAAAGTAGACGCAGATTCAGGTATTCTTTGGAGTCAGCAGCAGGTGGCAGTATAACATGTTAACAAAAAACACGCAGGCCGCTTATATAGAATAACAATTATGCCAAATGCCACTTGTTAAAATAGTCTTAAATATAGCGGACAGTCGAGGAGTTCTATGTGTTTCATTATAGGACCCCATGCGTTGCACACTGTATGCTGCAGAACATGCTCAGTCAAAGCAAACCCCTTGGGAAAGCAGGATTCAGGAACCTCATTATCCAGTGGCATCTGATATCTTGCTGGGGTTTTGTTTACAGTAAACACCCAGTCCTATTCACCTTCTAAACATCATTAAGGCTAAAACCAGGAAGCTGAATCAGTGCAGGATTCTTGCCAGCATCCATTAAAACCTCCAACATTAAAGTTCCCCAACTCAAAGCTGCTTTCTCCCTGTCCTGCTGTGACTTCTTTAGAGCAATCTGAACTGGGAAAAATTCCAACAAGCATTTAGCCTCTGACTGAAAACAGTGTCTTTAAGGTGGCTGTCTTCTTATTTTGTTAAACTAAGGTCTTCCGGGACACCAAAACATCAAAGATAAAACAGATGTGTAATTTCCCAAACTGCCTTCTTGATGCAGTATAATAGTGAAATGGAATGCGTTCTTTGCAACCCTGAACAAGCCCAAAAACAAGAATAGTGATACTTAAAAAGTCACTACAGTACCATCAAAACAAAAAATATATTCAAAGATAAACTTACTAGCAATTTTTCTTTTTTGAACTCTGCTCAGAGACATGAAGGCTGATTACTCCGCCTCACCCACCAATCATTGCAGTGTTCAAGAAAAACTGACTCTGTGAACATTCAATAACTTAAGTGCTAGCCCAAAAACATTGCTATGCTGACACTGTAAAGTGTATAAATATCTTCCAATATAAACTTAGCTTGAAAAAAATGTGACTGGTTCCGACGTGCCACGTTTCCTTGCTGCGTCAGGGAACCGACAAAACAGCTATCTTAAAGCTGGAGGTGAAGTCACTGAAAACGAGATAAAAAAGTATTAAAATCTATACAGTTAGTTTTACAAATTTCTAAAAGATGAATAAAGTACCTCATAAAGAACTTATGACTATAAACTGGAGGAGTACACTCACCATAATTTTGAAAAACTCTGGTTCGTTAAGTATGTGCTTCTTCTTAAAGTCACGAACCAAGCAAGCACTGTACAAACGCTATTTAAAGCTAATGGAATGCCGGTGGGAGACCTACGTAATGACGCAGGACGTCACTGTCCCGTCCCGCTGAATGAGGTGTGCCTACATCATCGTACTTCTTAGTTTACATAAAGCCTACGTATCAGAAGTTTCGGTAGGTGATACGCTGGCCTCCAGCGACCATAACATGATTTGGTTCAACCTTCGGAAGGGTTTCTCCAGATCGACCACAACAACAAAGGTCCTAAATTTTCGTGGCACTGACTTCAAACGCATGGGAGACTTCATCCATCGGGCACTGCAAGACCATGCCGAAACCAATAATGTAGAGGCTATGTGGGCAAACCTGAAATCTACCCTACATGAAGCAATAAATCGCTATATAAAAACAACAAGCAAACGACGGAGGAATAACAGACCCCAGTGGTTCACTACAGAAATCTCGGACCTCGTTAAGAAAAAGAAAAAAGCATTTGTTTCCTACAAACATTCAGGAAGAGGAGCAGTAAAAGAAGACTATCTGGCCAAGTCCAAAGCTGTCAAAACGGCAGTCAGAGAGGCCAAGCTTCAGATAGAAGAGAATCTAGCAAAGGACATTAAGAAAAGGGATAAATCCTTCTTCAGGTACATCAGTGATAGGAAAAGAAACACAAATGGGATAGTACGCCTTAGGAAAGCAGACGGGACTTATGCAGAATCAGATTCCGATAAAGCCGAACTACTAAACGAATACTTCTGCTCAGTCTTTACCTGCGAGGCGCCAGGGTCCGGTCCACAGTTGCAAGCAAGGCATAGCTCAGATGACCCGTTCTGGAATTTCGAGTTTACACCCAGCAGCGTCTACTGTGAGCTATCAAGACTCAAAGTGAACAAAGCCATGGGACCGGACAATCTACACCCCAGGGTGCTTAGAGAGCTGTGTGATGTCCTGGCAGAGCCATTGTCTGTGCTCTTCAATCTTTCCTTGAAGGCGGGAAAAGTCCCCTTGGACTGGAAAACAGCCAATGTAATCCCACTCCACAAAAAGGGCTGCAGGACAGAGGCTGAGAATTACAGACCGGTGAGTCTCACATCCATAGTGAGTAAACTCATGGAAACACTAATTAAGCATAAATTAGATACAATCCTAGACGAGAAGAATCTACGGGATCCCCGCCAACATGGATTTACCAGAGGCAGGTCCTGCCAATCCAATCTGATTAGTTTCTTTGACTGGATAACAAGGAAACTGGATGTGGGTGAGTCCCTGGATGTCGTTTACTTGGATTTTAGTAAAGCTTTTGATAGCGTTCCGCACCGCAGACTATTGAACAAGATGAAATCAATGGGACTGGGAGAGACGTTAACTACATGGGTCGGTGATTGGCTAAACAGTAGACTTCAGAGAGTGGTGGTAAATGGTGCCCCTTCAAAAACGTCGGAGGTGATCAGTGGAGTGCCTCAGGGCTCGGTCTTGGGCCCGATCCTCTTCAACATATTTGTGGGAGATCTGACTCAGGGGCTTCAGGGTAAAATCACATTATTCGCCGATGACGCCAAACTATGCAACATAGTAAGTGAGAACACTTTACCAGACAGTATGACGCAGGACCTACTTCTATTGGAACATTGGTCCTCGACTTGGCAGCTAAACTTCAATGCTAGAAAATGTAAGGTCATGCACCTCGGCAGCAGGAATCCATGCAAAACTTACACACTAAATGGTGAAACCTTAGTTAGGACCAAGGCGGAACGTGATTTGGGGGTGATCATTAGCGAAGACATGAAGACTGCCAATCAAGTGGAGAAGGCTTCATCAAAGGCAAGACAAATGATGGGTTGCATCCGAAGAAGTTTTATCAGCCGGAAGCCCGAAGTTATAATGCCATTGTACAGATCCATGGTGAGGCCTCATCTGGAGTATTGTGTACAATTCTGGAGACCACATTATCAAAAGGATGTGCTGAGAGTTGAGTCAGTTCAAAGAATGGCCACCAAAATGGTCTCGGGACTCAAAGACCTCCCGTATGAAGAAAGGCTGAATAAATTGCAGCTATATTCACTTGAAGAACGTAGAGAGAGAGGAGACATGATAGAGACGTTTAAATATATCACCGGCCGTATTGAGGTGGAAGATGATATCTTCTTTTTTAAAGGCCCCTCTGCCACAAGAGGCCATCCGCTGAAAATCAGGGGTGGGAAATTTCATGGCGACACCAGGAAGTTCTTCTTCACCGAAAGGGTGGTCGATCGTTGGAATGAACTTCCACCTCAGGTGATTCAGGCCAGCAGCGTGAAGGATTTTAAAAGGAAATGGGATACACATGTGGGATCTCTAGGGGGGTAAATTCAAGGGGGTAGGGTTGTTGGAGTGGGCAGACTTGATGGGCCGTGGCCCTTTTCTGCCGTCATCTTCTATGTTTCTATCATATTACCTCATTTATAAAATGTTTAAAAGCAGGAAAAAACAGAAACCACTGAGCATGCCTAAACTAACATGAACTGTCTTCATTGTAATTTGTGATACAACTGAACATTCTCGCTGAGACCACCCACACTAAAGAAACACAAAGGGAAAACGATCATACCTGAATAAAAAAGATATTATTAGTACAAAAAGAGGGTTTACAAGAAAGCCCTCCACTCAACCTCGCTATTCAACCCCCGAGGGGACAAAGTGCCTAAATTATAAATCCATCTTTGCTCAAGAGCATACAATTTGGCTTTCATATCTCCCCCCCTGGGGAGCGTGGGTACATCCAAAATAGAGAAACGTAGAGAGGACACAGGATGTTTGGCCATAAGCCAATGGGGTGTAAGAGGCGCTTCTAAAAATTCTCACACGTATACTTCTAATAGTGTGCCCTACATAAAGCATCTGGCAAGGGCATTGGATGACATACACCACACTTTTGGTATTGCAATTGGTGGGCTTCAAAGAACTACGTTTGAATAGCCATTCAGGAATGTTCAAATCATTTAGCCTCGCACTATACTGACACATAGTGCATATGGAACACGGTGAATGTGTTCCTGTCTCACTGACACTAGCTATCTCAGAACAATATAGGGCTTTGGTGAGATGCTGTTTCAAATTCCACCCCCGTGAATACGCAAATTTAGGAAAATTTTCAAAAATCTCATGATATTGTAAGATACTCCAGTGCTCTTGTATAATATGCTTAATTTTAAACGCGTGCTGTGAATATGGTAGGACACACACTATATCGGTATCACTCTGTTTTACAGTTGGAGATAACAAAACTTCTCTGTTGGAACAGTAAGCTCTTTTATAGGCTTTTTTAATAATAGAAACAGGATAACCCCGTTCTCTGAACCGCTCCTTCATTTCTTCAGCTTTATGTTCAAATTCACTTCTGGACGAACATAACCTCCTTAACCTCAAAAATTGGCCCGTAGGAATGTTTTTCCGAAGATGTCTGGGATGATAGCTGTCATATCTAAGAAGGTTGTTGCGGTCAGTGGGTTTCCTATATATGGAAGTGTTGAATCTCCCATGATCTATAGATATGTTGATGTATAGAAAAGGCAGGGACTGAACACTTGATTGAATAGTAAATTGTAGGGTTGGATCTTGTTGGTTAAGCCACCCTAAAAAATTTTCTAATTCTGATTGAGTGTCCAACCAAACAGCAAATACGTCATCTATATACCTTTTCCACAAGAGAAATTTTGAAAAAAACTGAGAAGGATATAGATATTCAGTTTCAAACGCTGCCACATAAAGACATGCGATGGTAGGAGCCATCTTGGCTCCCATTGCTGTACCACGAACTTGAAAAAAGAAGCGTCCATCAAACTCAAAGTAATTTTTACTTAATGCTATACGGGCAATTGTGACTAAAAAGTCAATACGTTTAGACGAAAGCCCCTTAAGTATCAGATGTTGTTGTATGATCAAAATGGCTGCCTCTTGAGAAATATTGGTGTATAAGGCAGCAATGTCTAAAGTAATTAAGATGGCATGATTCGGAATGTTCTCATAAGTGTTCAATATGTTTATCATGGAACCCGTATCTTTGACATAAGACACACTTAGGGGTACTTGATCTTAAGTTGTAAATCTAGGAACTCTGATAATGGTTCCAAAATAGAGCCAATACCTGCTACTATGGGACGTCCAGGAGGGTTTGTCAAAGTTTTGTGCACTTTAGGCACAAAATATATTACTGGTGTAATAGGATGTTGGCATTTAAGAAACTTGTATTCTCCCTCTGTGAGGATCCCCGACTCTAGTGCTTGTACTAATACGTGAGAAATGACCTCCTGTAATTCTTCTGTGGGGTCATGGTCAATTGGTTGGTAATACATAACATCTAATAACTGTTTCCAAGCTTCACATGTATAGGCATGAAAAATTGTGGCCGTATTACTTCATTGATGGCACTTGCATGTATAGACTTGCATGTATAAACTGGAACAACTGCACATGGAAAGTGATGCCACTTACAGGGAAGTTATGGAATTGCCATGACCACTGAACCCTTCACATGGAAGCTGCTGGGTATCATTTTAAAATGGCTGCTCCCACTGAATGTTCCCAGCAGGTATTTTAGAAAAGGTTCCTGGTTCAGCAGAGCCTTTTTCTAAAATACCGCCAGAATTGAACATTCCCCGACCTGGACGTCTCAACTCTGATCTCTACTTTCCATGCACAGTGGGGTACTACTGTTGCTAAGTACTCGTAAATTTATCAACAGTAAACTGTTGTGACTCGGAGACATTCGTTATGGATTTCTTTAATACCAGGTATATGAAAATGTATCTAGAGGCCAGTTTTCAATGAAATATACAGTAGTTATCATTTCTGTCCAAGCCATAGCAAAGTTTCTCTTGGAAGTTGGGTGAGGAGCTAATTTCCACCTTTAACAGTTTAGCCCTTCTGAAGAACTTGTTTGGAAAAATCATTTTTAAACTGCCTTGCTGTCATATATAAATCTGATGTTGGGATTACTGTGTGAGTCAACCTGCCGTACATTTTGATTTACAGAGTTCAGTCCAGTCATATGTAATTCACAATACTCGGAACACCAGTTCATTTTCCTAAACGATGCCAAGAAAGATCTTGGCAATTGCCTGAAGTCGTAATAGTCTGTAGTAGGTTAATATTTTCCTAAAGGTGACATATATTTAAAAGAAAAAAAAAAAAAGAAAAAACTTGGTTTGTTTTTCTGAAAATATTAAAATGTGAAAAGGTCATGCAATGGATAAAAATGACGTCATGGGTAAGGGGTCACTGGATCTGCACTTGAGAAGTCCTTAATGGGTTTTACTAAAGGTTGGTGTGGGCAGGCTTCCTAAATTTTTCTCTTAACACGTAGGAGACAGTCATGGAACACCCACACACTGACCATTTTGGAGTAGGAAACTCTGTGACCTCAACCTGGGAAAAGGAAAACAGAGCAAGTTTGGGAAGGCAACATTAAGACTTTAGAAGCCCATTATAATCCCAAAATGTGGAATGTGTTGCAGTCAAGGTGGTAAACCTATCAGGATTCAAAAGAAATATATAGAAGTTCCTGGAAGGAAAGCCCATAAAAAGATTGTTAGCCCGAAATAGTTTGGAAACGAGCGAGGAGAAATGGATCAACTCTTTGGAATCTGATGTGCACCTGTGGCCTGGACTGGCATTGTCATTAAAAACACACAAGAGAAGAACAAAGTTCCACGCAAAACAGCAAAATAAAGACGTAGTTTTGTTTGTGTCTGCGAATGAATGTCAGTTTGTACTCTCCTTCAAGCACCTGGATGACTTAACAGTGTGTATCCACATTTAAACTCCTGAGGCAGGCCTCTGTGGCCGAAACACAATTCATGTTGACCTGTTCTTTCAATCTGAGAATTGTTGGCAAGCATCAATAAGTGTGCGGTGCAGTGGTTAGAGCCACAGCCTCAGCACCCTGAGGGTGTGGGTTCAAATCTCACGCTGCTCCTTGTGACCCTGGACAAGTCACTTAATCCTTTTCAAAAAATACCCTTCTCAAATGTCATTTCAATTTTCTTAGTCCAAGTTATCCAGAGGTGTAAATCCACTATGAAAAATAGCTCCTGAACTTAAATCCTTTTTAGTTACTATCAAAGGGGCTGAGACTCAGATCCCCGTGTGTTGTACGTGTTTTACAATCACACTAGAAAGGGAATTAACCTCACTGGCTCATGCTCCCCTCCTGCCCTGTTGTTAATCAAAAATACTTATGGTTCTTAAACTTAAAGTTCTTAAAACAGGGACTTAACTTTTAGATCTCGGGCAGGGTTTGTTGAAAATTTCCTATTACCCAGGATCTAAAAGTTAAGTCCCTATTTTAAGAACTCTAAGTTTAAGAACCATAAGTATTTTTGATTAACAACAGGGCAGGAGGGGAGCATGAGCCAATGAGGTTAAGTCCCTTTCTAGTGTGATTGTAAAACACATACAGCACACGGGGATCTGAGGCTCAGCCCCTTTGATAGTAACTATTTAGAGAATGACACGGTGACAAAATTCATCACCGTTTTCGTCCCCGCGGATAACCACGGGAAATAATCCCATGTCATTTTCTAGTGTCTATTTCAATTCTAATCCTTCTACACCAGCATTCTTCAAAGCAAAGCTTGCGGGTCAGTGGTTGTGGCCATTCATACTCTGATTCTTATGGGAGCCAAGGATAATGAAGCCATTGTGACATCACTGATGTGATTGGCTCTTAGGCACTGGTGGAATGAGGCATTATGACATCACAATATCTGCTCTGGATACCAGAGACTGTCATTCTGTAGTGTCTGTTTCAACCTCAGTCCTTCTACACCAGCATTCTTCAAAGCAAAGCTTGCGGGTCAGTGGTTGTGGCCATTCATACTCTGATTCTTATGGGAGCCAAGGATAATGAAGCCATTGTGACATCACTGATGTGATTGGCTCTTAGGCACTGGTGGAATGAGGCATTATGACATCACAATATCTGCTCTGGATACCAGAGACTGTCATTCTATAGTGTCTGTTTCAACCTTGGTCCTTCTACACCAGCATTCTTCAAAGCAAAGCTTGCGGGTCAGTGGTTGTGGCCATTCATACTCTGATTCTTATGGGAGCCAAGGATAATGAAGCCATTGTGACATCACTGATGTGATTGGCTCTTAGGCACTGGTGGAATGAGGCATTATGACATCACAATATCTGCTCTGGATACCAGAGACTGTCATTCTGTAGTGTCTGTTTCAACCTCAGTCCTTCTACACCAGCATTCTTCAAAGCAAAGCTTGTGGGTCAGTGGATGTGGCCGTTCGTACTCTGATTCTTCCCTCTCTCCTCAAAGAATGACATGAAGATGGTTTCCCGCGGTTATCCGCGGGGACAGAAACGGTGATTAATTTTGTCACTGTGTCATTCTCTAGTAACTAAAAAGGATTTAAGTTCAGTGGATTTACACCTGGATAACTTGGACTAAGAAAATTGAAATGACATTTGAGAAGGGTATTTTTTGAAATGAATAGATGTTCTTTCTCATCCTGTATATAATTTTGGTGATACAAGTCACATTGCCCCAGGTACATTAGATAGAGTGTGAGCCCACCGGGACAGACAGGGAAAAATGCTTGAGGACCTGAATGCTTGTCTCAATGGACTGTACTTTCACTCAGCCTATTCTTCTATTTAGTTGTAGAAATGCTTTACAATACCTTTGGGAACCATTTCCTAATATTATTGGTTGTCTGGCTGGCCATCCAATTTGACTATCAAGCTATTAATATGAGGCCATGAAAAGTAGCAGGTTGAGTATTCTGGAAATGAAGGGCTTTCCATTGATTGGACTCACAATTCTTCACATTGTTTTAAGGTTCTGTGACTAGGGTTATCAGATTTTACTGTAGTCAAAACCAGACCCCCAAAGGCCGCCCAGTTCCATCCATCCCCACCCCATCTACTACTTAGAAGCTTTATCTCATGTCCCCTAGTCCTAGTATTTTTGGAAAGATTGAACAAGCGATTCTCATCAACCCTTTCCACTCCACTCAGCATTTTATAGTCCCCTATCATATCACCCCTGAGCCGTCTCTTCTCCAAGCTGAAAAGCCTTCGCCGCGTTAGCCTTTCCTCATCGGAAAGTTGTCCCATCCCTTTTATAATTTTTTGTCACCCTTCTCTGTACCTTTTCTAATTCCGCTATATCTTTTTTGAGATATGGCGACCAGAACTGCACACAGTATTCGAGGTGCGGCCGTACCATATAAGGGCATTATAACATAAGAACATGAGTAGTGCCTCTGTTGGATCAGACCAGGGGTCCATTGCGCCCAGCAGTCCACTCACGCGGCAGCCCATCAGGTTGAGGACCTGTATAGTATTTCTCTATACCCTTCAATCCCCTTCAGGAAAGCATCCAATTCCTTCGTGAAACCTAATAGCGTGCTCTGTCCTATCACACCTTCTGGAATCGCATTCCAGGTGTCCACCACCCTTTGGGTTAAGAAGAACTTCCTAGCATTGGTTCTGAATCTGTCCCCTCTTAGTTTTTCCGAATGCCCTCTCGTTCTTGTAGCTTTCGAAAGTTCGAAAAATATGTCCCTCTCCACTTTCTCTATGCCCTTCATGATCTTGCAAGTCTCTATCATGTCGCCTCCAAGCCTCCGCTTCTCCAGGGAAAAGAGCCCCAGTTTCTTTAATCTTTCAGCATATGAAAGGTTTTTCATACCTTTTATCAGTCGCGTCGCTCTCCTCTGAACTCTCTCGAGTATCGCCATATCCTTCATAAGGTACGGCGACCAATACTGGACACAGTACTCCAGATGCGGGCGCACCATCACCCGATACAATGGCAGGATAACGTCCTTCGTTCTGGTTGTGATACCCTTCTTGATAATACCTAGCATTCTGTTCGCCTTCTTAGCGGCCGCTGCGCAATGTGCCGACGGCTTCATTGATTTCTCCACCAGTACCCCCAAGTCCTTTTCTAGGCTACTTTCACTCATTGCCAGCCCTCCCATCGTATAGCTGTACATTGGGTTTCTGTTTCCCACATGCAAGACCTTACATTTTTCTACATTAAAGTTCATCTGCCAATCATTCGCCCACTCTCCCAGTTTGTTCAGGTCCCTTTGTAAATCTTCACAGTCCTTCTTAGTCCCAACCCCACTAAAAAGCTTGGTATTATCTGCAAATTTTATAATTTCGCACTTCGTCCCGGTTTCTAGGTCAATATTTTTATAAATGATCTGGAAGAGGGAACAACTTGTAATATAATAAAGTTTGCAGACGATACAAAACTATGTCGTGCAGTTGACTCTCAAAGGGACTGCGAGGAACTCCAGAAGAATCTGAGCAAGCTAGAAGCGTGGGCAACTAAGTGGCAGATTAATTTTAACATAAACAAATGCAAGGTGATGCATCTAGGGGAAAAAAACAATAGAACACGAGTATAAGATGTTGGGGGCGACATTAGCAAATTGTGAACAAGAAAGGGATTTGGGGGTACTGATTGACAGAACCCTAAAGCCTTCGGCACAATGCGCGGCAGCAGCGAAGAAAGCAAACCGGATGTTGGGCATGATTAAGAAGGGGATCACGAGTAGATCGGAAGATGTAATAATGCCACTTTATAGAGCAATGGTCAGACCGCAATTGGAGTATTGTGTACAACACTGGTCTCCATACCTCAAGAAAGATATAACTCTGCTGGAGAGGGTACAGAGGCGAGCCACGAAACTTGTCAAGGGATTGGAGAATTTGAGCTACAAAAAAACGCCTTAGGAAATTGGGACTATTTACCCTCGAGCAGAGAAGACTGAGAGGGGATTTAATAGAGACTTTTAAAATAATAAAAGGTTTTGATAAAATAGACCAAGAAGCAGCGTTACTAACTTTTTCGGATGTGACACGGACAAGAGGTCATGGACTGAAACTGAGTGGCAGCAGGTTCAGGACGGATATCAGGAAGTACTTTTTCACACAGCGCGTGGTGGGAATTTGGAATGCTCTCCCGGAGGATGTTGTGACAGAGATGACTGTTCTGGGATTCAAGCGCAAGTTGGATGCACACCTTCTTGCAAATCATATTGAGGGCTACGGTATATCTGGGTCTCCATTCGGGAGTACCTAAAGGGGCCGCCCCGTGTGCGGATCGCCGGACTGGATGGACCTCGGTCTGATCCGGTGAGGGCTTTTCTTATGTTCTTATGTCATTAATAAATACATTGAACAGCAGCGGTCCGAGTACCGACCCTTGCGGAACACCACTCGTGACTCTTCTCCAGTCCGAGTAGTGGCCCTTCACTCCCACCCTTTGTTTCCTCCCCGCCAACCAGTTTTTGATCCATCTATGCACCTCTCCTTCCACCCCATGGTTCTTCAGTTTCCGTAGTAGGCGTTCATGGGGTACCTTGTCGAAAGCTTTTTGGAAATCCAACATTTTCATCTTTGTTTTCCATTCCTTTCCTGATAATTCCTATTTGTTTCCTTAGCAGCCTTCACACTGTGACAGGGAAGTGCCTGTCAGCGGTTTAAACCCGGTTTTAAACCCTGCCTTGCAAAGGGCTGTCCCTATTCCTAAGCCCAGGAAACTGTCTAGTATCCCTGTGCCTATCACTAAGAGCCAACAGGCAGGGCAAGGCAGAGAGGCAAGGACAGAAACCATAACGTCTAGTTTGGGGCACTATAATTCCTTTTATGATTCCTTGGGCAAAGCTCTGACAAAACCTCTGAGAAAGAAAACCAGCACAGGCATGGTTAATGAGGGGGTGTGGCTAGCAAGCAGGACGAACCCAGAGGGAGAGTGAGATTAGGCTTGCAGCATAAAATGAGCCCAGGTGGAAACAATAGGAGGAGGGCTGAGGAGATTAGGAACACTGTGGAGAATACTGGAGAGAAGACTGGAAGGAGGAATGCAGGGAAGAGCCAGGCTGCACTAAGCAGGAGAGAGCCTGCTAAGAGGTCTCTGTCCCAGACCTTAGCTAAGGCACAGCTGGTCTTACAACCCTCCCGAGTGACCAGACTTCTAACTCCTCAACAGCAGTGCAGGGAAGTAGCAAGACTTCCAGGACAGGGCTGTCTGTTAGCTGGCCCTGAGGGGAGTTCTTACCCTAGCTCAGAGAATGGTGATTCCCTAATGGAATTAGAAAGGGCGTTATCTGAGAGCAGTGACATGGAATGCAATCTCGCAGCATGGGAGCTCCAGGAGAGTCCCAGATAACGAGGTATGAATGGGGGAGGGGAATGAAAGTGAATGTTTGGAAGTAGCGTTCTTTCTCCCTTAGTCTAACTGTGAACTAGCATGAATAAATTACTTAGACCCCGAGAGGAAAGCCTGTGAAGATAGGGAAGGAGGTGAGAACCTGTAATTAACCTCCTCAGAAAGCTTGCACGGAACTTAGAGTCCCGATATAGTTTAACCCTGAAGCAGGAACTTTGGGAGGGGACTAACAGCAGTCTGAAACGGTTGGGTTATAAAGTTCCCTAGCCCTACCCTGAGAGCTTGGGGTAGTGGGGGCATTGGGCTTCAGGTGGGACAGTGCTAAAGCTTCCTAATGATTTTTCAAACAGAAAAAGCAAAATCAGGAGAAAACGTTTTTGGTTTTATTTTTGGCTTTTCTGCCTGGACATCAGGCTGGACTGTATGAAAATATGTTTTGTTTAAGTCTCCTCAACACAGAGGGACTGCTTGAACCCTAGTGCTGTAAACTGAGGGAAATAAACGAAAAGCTGAACTTTACCACTAACGCAGCCTCCATTAATTATTCCACTGTGTCCCAGCGGAAGTCCTCCTGGGAGCGCTTGGTCCTTACGCCTGGGGCGGGAGCTGGGTTGCTTGCGCTAGGCTTACCCCCGGCCCCGCCACAACACATTGAGTTGAGGGTTTCAACATACCCTCAACAATGACATCTAGATCCTTTTCCTGGGCAGTGACTCCTAACACAGAACCTGGTCAGTGCAGGGTTTGAACTCACAACCTCAGGGTGCTGAGACTGAAGCTCTAGCCACTACGCCACATTCTGTGCATTTATGTAGAAGCATAATTACATTTCCAGTTTTCTTCTTCATACGGAGTCTGAATGGCGAAAGAAGGTAGAGGTGTTACAGTAAAGATTCCCCTAGACCTGTGGCTCATAAGCCACATGTGACTCTTCTTGCATGTGGCTATGGCTCTCCAGACCCCAACCCTTTAATCTCTCTCCCAACTCCACGGTCCCACCCCTTCGGGTCTACTGAGAAACCTGATGGTCTAGCAGGGGTCTTTGTGGCAGGAGCGCGGCCCTCTAGCTCCTGCCTCCTCGAGGCTGCCTTCTAAAATAGCTGCCATGACCTCTCGTGGCATTTCCTGTATCACTTTGAGCTGCCATGAGAGGTCACGGCAGCCATTTTAGAAGGCAGCCGTGAGGAACCACTTCTGTAGCAAAGACTCCCGCTGGACCACCTCGGTAGGCCTGGTTAGGGGTGGAGAATCTTGGGGTCGGGAGGGAGATTAATGGGTCGGGGCCTGGAGAAGGGAGAGAAAGTTGACTATGGGTTGGCGGAGGGGCAGGGGAGGGTTGAGAGGCGCAGAGACCTACGAGGGGTTGGAGGGGAGAAAAGCTACACATTATGGTTCTTTGTAAATCTTGGGTCAAACATTTTGGATAAATTGGCTCTTTGCTGTAAAAAGATTTGCCGACCTCTGCCCTAGACATTTGTGCAAGGCTTAAGAATTCTGCCTGGGAGGAAGTTTCCCTGTCAGCCTGGTAATGCACAAGGGGAGCTGTATCGGCTAAGCAATCATTTCAGGAAAATGGCAGAGCAGGGAAAACAGGTAAAGATAGGGTTAAGGCGCCTGCTCAGTTTCATGTGGAAAAGAGTGAATGGTGTGCGGATAGTTCTGTATTTCTATAGTAAAGGAGACAAATGACAGGGAAGGAAGATAAAGCAATCACACAATAGCCCCACTGCCAATGACATTTCTCAACATTATTTTTGGCAGGGACACTGTTTATTTTGCATTTGCAGGGATAACATTTGCTGTATATACAGTAGTAGGAAGTAGCAAGGTGAAAATGTTTTGAACAGTTGAAAAGTTCCCTGGTGGGTTATGGCATTTTCTCTTGATAAGAGGAATTTGAGCACATGAACGGCGGCCATCCAGCTAAGGGCTCTGACTTTGTGACTTCTCAGAAATGAAGCAGGTTCATAGCCAGTCAACAATTGCACAGGAGGCTTCCGAAGAATATCGGCCAGTCTAAGGAGAGATTCAATAGCTTTCGGCGATGCAGAAGAAATTAAAATCAAATAAAAATATCAAAAAGTGTTAATGACTTATGAGATAGATGACAGGAGCCTATGGGAGACTTTTACAGGTTGTGAGACCTAGTCCTGAATTTTGCTGGAGTTGCTAAAGTCACGGGCCTATATAACTGGTTTCAGTTCAGATGCTGAGATGTTCCTAGAAGTAACAGAATCTCGGAAATGGAAATCCATGCAGAACTTACACCTTGAATGGAGAAACTTTGACCAAGACTACAGCAGAACGAGACTTGGGAGTGATCATCAGTGCAGACATGAAGACTGCTACTCAAGTGGAGAAGGCTTCATCTAAGGCACGGCAGATGATGGGTTGTATCAAGAGAAGTTTCGTCAACAGGAAGCCTGAGGTCATGATGCCATTATACAGAGCCATGGTGAGACCTCATCTAGAATACTGTGTGCAATTTTGGAGGCCACATTACATTAAAGATGAGCTCAGAATTGAGTCGGTTCAGCGGATGGCCACCAGGATGTTCTCGGGGCTAAAGGGTCTCTCGTACGAAGAAAGACTGAACAAATTGCAGCTCTATACTCTCGAGGAGCGTAGGGAGAGGGGAGACATGATTGAGACATTTAAGTACATCACGGGACGGGTCGAGGTGGAAGATGATATCTTTCTTCTCAAAGTTCCCTCGAACACAAGAGGACATCCGCTCAAACTCAGGGGAGGGAAGTTTCGTGGAGACGTCAGGAAGTACTTCTTCACGGAACGAGTGATAGAGCATTGGAACAAGCTTCCAGTACAGGTGATCGAGGCCCGCAGTATCCCAGACTTCAAGAATAAATGGGATACCTATGTGGGATCACTGCGGGAGTCATACCAATGAATAGGGTCGCTAGGATATAGACTTAATAGAGCAGGTCAGTAGAGTTAAGTGGGCCAATAGACTTAAAAGGGGGTCAATGGTATGGGCAGACTTGATGGGCTGTAGCCCTTATCTGCCGTCATCTTTCTATGTTTCTATGTTCAGATGTGTGGCATGTGAGTGTGTGGATTTCTTGCTGTGAAGTTTCTCAAGGACACCAACCAGTGCTAGAAAGACAATGAGCTTTTTAACAGTGCCAAAAGAAAAATGCCAGTCAGCAAGACACTCCATTATCTGGGAACCTAAGAACTGATAAAGTGATGCCAGGCTAATGTGCTCAGGCACTGATATTGGTGTACCCGTGTGAAGAATGAAAACTTCAAGAAGAAGAAAGTTCTAGAAGCTATGCCTGTCCAGGGCCCCCCAGGGAAGAATGGAGGCGTGTAATAGGAGAGGGTTAGATAGGCATTTGGTCTCTCCAATAGGGTGATACATATTCCCAGCCAGGGGAAGGGTCTAATAGACAGATACTTTCTGTATAAAGCCCCAATGCTCTGGCAGTTTCTTTTGAGAGACTATGCCATGCTTACAGATGCCAGCACTGTTCGTATGAGTTTTTTTCTCTTCATTGTATATGTCCAAACTGATTTATTTCTGATTTGACAAATGCTGCTATAATACTTATTACTAGAATAAAAAGTTATTTGCTTTGGAATATACAATGTAATCTTGTTGGTTTTTATTTTCACTTTTTGGGTTGTTTTTTTTTTTATTTTAATTATCATATCGAGCCTGAGGTAAAGGAGCAGCCTTTCACTTCACTTATAAGGGGTAATTAGGGTCAGCAAAAACCCAAGGGAACAGTACGGTTTATGGGGTGAAGAACTTTTGTGCACAAAAGAGGAGCGGGACTTGGATGTAACAGAATGGGATGATCTAATGGTGGCCAAACAGGTTGAAAATGTGACGGCGAAAGCTAAAAGCATGCTAGGGTACATAGAGAGAGGTAGGGCCAGTAGGAAAAAGGAGGTATTGATTCCCCTGTATAAGACTCTGGTGAGACCTCATTTAGAATATTGTGTACAATTCTGGAGGCCGCACCTTCAAAAAGATATAAAAAGGATGGAGTCGGTCCAGAGGAAGGCTACTAAAATGGTATGTGGTCTTCATCATAAGGTGTATGGGGACAGATGTAAAGATCTCAATCTGTATACTTTGGAGGAAAGGCGGGAGAGGGGAGATATGATAGAGACGTTTAAATGCCTGCGTGATGTAAATGCTCATGAGTCGAGTCTCTTTCATTTGAAAAGAAGCTCTGGAATGAGAGGGCATAGGATGAAGTTAAGAGGTGACAGGCTCCGGAGTAATCTAAGGAAATGTTTTTTTACAGAAATGGTGGTCGATGCGTGGAATAGTCTCCCAATAGATATGGTGCAGACCATGACTGTCTGAATTCAAGAAAGCGTGGGACAGGCACTTGGAATCTCATAGGGAGAGGAGGAGATAGTGGATGCTGTGGATGGGCAGACTGGATGGGCCATGTGGCCTTTATCTTAGGGTTACCAGACATCCGGGAAAACCCAGACATGTCCTCTTTGTAGAGGACTGTCTGGGTGACCGGACAGACTTTCCAAAACCCAGCACTTTGGGTTTTTGAAAGCTCTGGCCATGTCTGGAGGGCCTCTGTGCATATGTGGATGACATCACACACATCTGTGCAGTGCTGCAGCCCCTTGGCCACGGCCTGGAGGTCAGGAATACAAAGATGAAGCTTTCTGGGGGCAGGGCTGGGGGGTGGAATGGGGAAGGAGCTAGAGGAGGAACGGGGCTTGGCTGGAGGCCGAACAGGGCAGGGCTGGGGAAGAACAACTGCCCTTTTGTGGGTACCCTGTAAATTGCATTCTCAGATTTCAGAATGCACAACTTCAAGGGAGGTAGACCCGAAAGGAACATGGGCATGTCAAGCGTGCGTCAGGCAGTTACGTCCTATAGTTAGGTGTGAGCATTTGTGTCAGCCATTGAGCTGCGTGAATGCTTGCACCTAAAGTTAGCGGTAGTCTTAGCAAGCACCATCCTGGCACCTAAGTTTTGGTGACCTATAGAGAGCTTACTCCTATGTGGATAAGTGCTAGGAATATTTGAAAGAAGCACCCACCACTGATTGCGTAGCTGCTTTTAGGTATTGGCCTCTACTGTATGTAGGTTCCAGTCCTGGCCTTATATCTTTAAGAAAGACATGAGCAATTCGTCTTCTGTAGTTCTTGTTCCTGCTCTTGAGAGTCTACACAGGATTTTGTTATTTTGCTTCCTTAAGGATTAGGAACATGATTCATAGATTTATAGCTCCCTGCACTGGCAGCAAAAGATAAATTTTATGGCGAAAAGCTAAGAAAACTTCTCTCATTAATTGCTGAAAGAGGAAGCTTTTCCCAGGACTGCCACTGGCAGCTGAAATCAGGCCCTTGCAGTCGGCCTTGGAAACCAAAGTGTTTCTGATTGCACGGCATGTCCTGGCGTAGCATGCCACTTCTGAGTAACTCCCATGTCCGAGAGGGGGGGGGGGGGGTGTCCCAGTAGGCTCACAGAGTGCGCTGACTAATCAATTCTTTCAGATGACATTTTCAAGCCACAGTGGCCCAAAGCCACGTTTGGAGAAGCTAGCCTTATCTGCCAAAGGCGAACGTTGTGCCAGGAAACCGTGTCTCCTCGACTCCCGTGGGAACAGAGAAAGAGCCTTCAAAACACAACTAGCAGAAGAGATTCAAAACATCATGTACTGTACCAAACCTGCCCAAACCCCCCCCCCCTCCCCCATTTCATTCTCACACACTCCTTTCTTCGTTGTCCAGACTCACAACGATAATACGTTTTGTTGATAATAAATAAAAGGCAAGGGTTTTATTTTTTGTACTCAAATAAGGACAAGCTTGAAATCACCTTGAATGAGGTTAGGTGACGTCGGTGTGGTTATGTCAGCTAAACTGAAGAAAAAAGGATGCGACTCTGTAAAAATGAACAATAGTGGGCGCAATAATGAAATAAAGGGCTCCTTTTATGAAGGTGCGTTAGGACCTTAACGAGCAGAATAGCCCGTGCTTAATTGCCACATGCACTAGCCACTACCGCCTCCTTTTGAGCAGGCGGTAGATTTTCGGTTCGCGTGCGCTAATCCGGCATGTGCACTAAAACGCTTAGTGTGCTTTTGTAAAAGGAGCCCAAAGTGTAAAAGTTGTGGGTTTCTGCCCACACTTTTTCTTTTCTTTACAATATCCTGCCGTGTTTCCCCCGAAAATAAGACAGGGCCTTATATTAATTTGTGCTCCCAAAAATGCACTAGGGCTTATTTTCGGGGAAACACGGTATCTACCCTTGACATGTGCCATATTATACCTATCGCTCCCGACCCTTTGTGCACCTGAACACTACCTTACATATCTCCGAAGCCTCAAAACCAGTGGCAGTGCTCTCAACGGGCTGCTTCGTGGCTTTCCCCACTGAGGCCTTCCCTCTGATGCGGCAGAGGGAAGGCCCCGGCGGGGAAGGCCTCGAAGCAGCCCGTTCAGAGCGCTGCCACTGGTTTTGACGCTTCAGGCAGTCGGAGGTGTTCCAGTGCACAAAAGGATGGGAGGGAGGGATCTTAACGAGGGCTTATGTTTGGGGTAGGTCTTATTTTCAGGGAAACAGGGTATTTTCTATTTCTAGATTTATAAATGACTAATATCGCAAACAATCTTGCTACAATAAAAGAGGATTTCAAACACAATAAGTCTGATTAATGTCAAGTTCAAGTTTCAAGTTTATTTATTATTTGATTAATCGCCTATTCCAAATTCTAAGCGATGTACAAATTGGTAAAATACATTATCTAAAATATACATAAAATAGACCTACATAATTAACAAGGGGATAAGTTACAAAAAAAAAAAACCTAATTAAGACATGAATACAATAGGGAAGGTAGGATAGAAATACAATCTTGGAAAGGAAAGAGTCAACAATTAAAGGTTAAACACAACAGGAATGGAAAGACAAATAAATAGGTAAGATAAAAGTAAATGCCACAACACAGCAAAAGTAAACTATCAATGATGAAATCTCCTACCTATCCATAATAAATAAGAGAATCTAATATAAGAATTCAGAAGTAAATGTCGGAAATACATTTAGGTTGAATATAGTGACAGACATTTTCAATGGAAACATCTTATTCCTAAGATGGCGCTATGGATATCGACAAACTGGGGCTGTACTAATGGTTGGGGCCAGTGGCAGAATAAGGAGGGGGGACCCTCTCTACTCCCCCACACCGAGCTCGTGCCCTCCCTTCCCCTCCCCTGTACCTTTTTTTACATCTTTGTCAGCGTGAGCAACTACTCTAGCCTGCTCGTGCTGGCCTGGGCTCCTTCTGAAATCACTTCCGAGTCACAGGGCCAAGAAGTGACATCAGAGAGAAAGCCAGCGATGATTTTAAGAGGTACGGGGTGGGAAGGGAGGGTGCGAGTGTGGTTCAGAAGGAGTGGGGGGGGGGCTTAGTGCAAAAGGAGCATGGGGCGGAGAGGAGGGCACAGGGCAGCGGAGAGGAGGGCGCGGGGTGGGGCACTGCCCCGAGTGCTTCCTACCCTTGCTGTGTCACCGATTGGGGCTTATTGGATAGACAGGCTAGAATTTAAAAAGGTAGAAACTGTTTTCTCCTCTTCTGAGTACTCAAAGTCACATGTGGAAAAAGCCTGGCCCTTTGACCCATAGACAGAGAGTCCTTGACTGGAAAGTAC
This sequence comes from Geotrypetes seraphini, assembly GCF_902459505.1. Lineage (NCBI taxonomy): Eukaryota > Metazoa > Chordata > Amphibia > Gymnophiona > Dermophiidae > Geotrypetes > Geotrypetes seraphini. The sequence continues at coordinate 22,264,124 of NC_047093.1, read as the reverse complement.
AGTTTCAACATTTGTCTGTCAAGATCCGAGGCACAGGCTGTTATCAGGGCAGCAGAATGAGAAGCCTCAAGAAACCCAGTGAGTTCAAGGCTTTCCACAGTAGGTTGGGGCTCTGCCTCTCTCTTTCTAACGAAAGGAGACTGAAAGTGCTTGCCAGCCACACGATAGATTCTATAGCACTGGTCTCAAACCTAAACTCTTTGCAGGGCCACATTTTGGATTTGTCGGTACTTGGAGGGCCTCAGAAAAAAATAGTTAATGTCTTATTAAAGAAATGACAATTTTGCATGAGGTAAATCTCTTTATAGTTTATAAATCTTTCCTTTTGGTTAAGTCTTAATAATAATATTGCCATTTATAGCTAAAGAGACAGATGATCAAGAAACTCTTTTATTTTACTTTTGTGATTATGATAAACATACTGAGGGCCTCATAATATTACCTGGCGGGCTGCGAGTTTGAGACCATCTAATCTAGAGGAACTTTAAAGACAGAGGTAACATATCTTTTGAACATTTCTGATAGCGACATATCCATGGAAAATCTATACAATGTAGATTCCTTCTATGCAAAGAGTTCAAGTTCCAATTTTATTTGATATACCATTAGCTAATTATCTAGGTAGTCTGCAAATTTATTTATTTTTTTTTTAAATATGCATAAAGAGAGAAAAGAAAAAAAAAATACAAAATAAAATTAATTACAATCAATCAGAATAAAGGGCTCCATTTACAAAACCGCATTAGGCTTTTTGATCACCGGCCACGGTGGCTTTAGTTCTGACCTCATAGAATTCCTACGAGCGTTGGAGCTAATACTACCGTGACCGGCGCTAAAAAAGTCTAATGTGGTTTCATAAAAGGGAGGGATTACAATCAATGATATGAAAGAAAGACATAATAGTCTGATAAATTTGTGATCAGAGGCAACTATGTGATTAACTTTGGAGAATACGCAGGACATACAGTATAGGAAAACATCCTTGGCGGGCCCGAGGATATGGAACTCAATGAAAGGGGCATTAAGATTATGTGCAGACTTTAAATATATTTTTTTAAAAAAACCTGTAAAGACATGTTTATTTGTAAGGGTATTTCAGAACTGATCATTTAAGTCAGCAGATGTCAGTATATTTTGACTACTTGAAGGTGGCATGTTTAAAGAAAGCAAATTTTTAATAAGTATGGAGTTTGTTTTATCTTATGTATGTGATAACTTGTTACCCGCTTAGTAGATAAGCGGGATAGAAATGTTAAAATAAATAAATATGCATCTCAGAGTCCGATGCCTATCGATAGCCATCCAAGCTTCAAAGATACAATTCAGGATGCCCCAGGCGATGTGAGTCATCAGTGCCTGGTTTTTCCCAACTTCCATGGGAAGGCCGGATGTGACTCCGGGGTAAGGCAAGGTGGGCAAGGCTCTTCTGGTCAGCTGTCTGTGCCACAGCAGTGTTACATTAGGGTTACCAGATTTTCTGTTTGGAAAATCTGGACCCCCTAGACCCGCCCCCCAGGCCCACTCAGTTCCACCCATCTCCGCCCCCTTGCAGGGATGGGGCAGCGACCCCTCCCCCTCATTTTTAGGTCAATTTTTTGGCCCAAAAATCTCGGTTTATATTCGAGTATATACGGTACTCAGCTTGAAATTTTCTGTATCACTTCAGCGTTAATTTATTTTAGCTAAAGGAGAACAACTTTGACTAGGACTGCATATGGATATTAAAAAGTGGTACCAATATGAGATAAACATGGTTTTTTCTGTTACATAGATCTTTTTGGACCCCTGTTAGGTTACACAAGTTAGACAGTTCTAAATGTAATAGATGCTGGCATTGTCATTTAGACATCGGGACACTGGATCATCTGTTGTTCTATTGTCTTTTGATACTCAACTTCTGGACGTCAATATGGGGACAGATTAACCTCATACTGGAATCAACAATCCCTTTGACGTATGAAGCAATTATATGTGGAACTTTGCTGCAAATTAAGCCTCCCATGGATTGCTACAAATGCAGGCTTTTCCTAATTATGACAGGGATAGCTATGCAAACGATAACCCGCAATTGGAAAAGTTGCGACCGCCTCAACTTTCCTTTTTGGTGGGCCAGTTCATGATTAGGTTACAAATATGAAAAGATGAATGCTGATATGTTGGGGCATAGCAATTTTTTTAATTTGGTTTGGGGCCCGTTGACATCTTTTGTTACTTCAACATAGTTGTCTTTTATTTTATTTTTGTTTATTTTTATGCATATCCAGGAAGGGGTGGGGGTAGGGATATCTTTTTGGTTTATTTCTTGATTAAATTGTTGGATGGGAGGGGAGGGATATTTTTCTTCTGCATTGTTATTGATGGAATTTAAGTGCTTACGTTGATTATTAATGTCTGTATAATTCCTGGAACTTTGTATTAGTTTTGAAAATTAGTAAAGATTTTTTTTTTTTTTAAGTGGTACCAGTGTCAATGGATCTCGGCACATGTAATGAATGGCTGCTTTCCTTTTTGACAGCTTTGAATGTATCATTTTAATTACATGGCAAAAGTTCACAGGCTAGAAATCTCGCTGAATAAACCAACGCCAAGATCTCTCCAGGGAGCACAACAGAGTGCGTTTCGAGTCCTCGGAGGTCCGCACTGAAGACCCCACAGGCGGCTCCTTTGGTTTGTACATTCTATTTTTCATCTGAAGACCACTTCTGCCAATTCTTGCTTGAAAATGGGAACTTTGACTAAGTGAAACCACTTGTTCCTATGTTGTAATGCTAAACATTTTGATTTATTTTTCCGGAACACTGCTGAGGCCCTGTTTAACGGTCGAATCTGGTGTTTAAGTTACTGAGGCTTTAAGTAATAACTTACAGAGCTGGTTCTTGTGTTCTCAAACTGATCTCTTTTTTTTTTTTTTTTGGGGGGGGGGAGGTACAGAAATGAATCTGATTCAGAGATGAAGAGGCATGTTTACCAGCAGTGGCGCAGAAAGTGCTTGGGGCGGTGGCACCCCTCCCCCGCCCTCATCCCCGCCCCTCCCCCACTTCCCTCCCTGCCACGCGCACGACCCCCTTCCCTTCCCCTGTAATTCTAGTTGTTCACCACCTCGAGCAACAAGAATTCAACATGCTCCTCGCGGGTCGTGAGTCGGCTCTCCCTCTGGCGTCACTTCCCATGTGCGGCACCCGGAAGTGGCGTCAACAGGAGAGATGACGCGTTTGCAAGGAGCACTTTAAAGTTGTTCTTCGCAGTGGTATGGCGGAAGGGGGCGCATGGTGAGGGGAGGAGTGGGAAGAAGCAGGGGGAGGGCGGCGAGGAGGAGGGGGTGACGGTGCCCTCACCAACTTGGCGCCCGGGGTGGACCACCGTCCGCGCCTCTCTTACTATTCAGCCGTTTACAAGGGATGTACCTTTGTTTGAAATGACTTGTCAGTACCAATTCTCATATCATTTCATGTAGCTTTCAGCGCAAAACAACAGGAAAATCCCCCGTATTTGGAAGGTTTTCCTCTTTCATAAATAGCATGCAGTCTTCCAAAAGAGTGTCCGCTCTTTCTGAAGAGTCTGGCTATTGTAAATTAGCCCACGCTCGTCAAGACTCATGCACATTCTGCACAAAGCAGCTCAACACGAAGCAGATCAACCAGTGCTTTATTAAGGGGCTCATTTTCAGAAAAAAAGAAGAAAAACATCTAAAAACTGGCACAAAGGGGCAGACAAACATTTTTCTCGCCAAGCCCTTCCAATTTGCTGTTCTCACAACCTATTTTCTAGACGGATTTCTGCGCTGCTCGCCTGCAGTCCATTTAAATCTCAAGGGGGCGTGCTGGAGGTGGGCTAGGGTGGGCTTATGACTTGGACTTTTTTTTTGTCTGCCACAATCAAGCATTTAAGAAAATTTTCAGGGCACAATTTAGATGCCTGGGGCTAGACCTGATTTAACAATGAACAAGTGCCAAAAGGTGCCCAAGCTGACTAGATGACCACTGGAGGGATCCTCCCACACTCCCCCCAGTGGTCATTGACCCCCCCTCCCACACCCCAAAGATGTGAATGAAACAGTACATACCTGCCTGTATGACAGCTTCAGATGATGTGGCCAGTCCTAGTAGAATGGCAAGCAGCTTTCTGGAGTAGCCTAGTGGGCGGTGTAGTCAACCGCAGAGATGGGGATTCTAATCACTACACCTACAGATTTCACTAGGGACATTTCTAAAGAAAAGGAAGACTCTTAAGAGTTTGTGCGACAGCTAGGTTTATAATTATGCAGCAGAGTCGGATGCTTAACTCTAGGAAACATGACAATAGCAGATGGCACTTGTTTATATATATAAAATCGGATATATCTGTGTGCGTTTGTGTATGTATGTATGTTCCAGCATAACTCTGGAACGCATGGAGAGATTTCAACTAGAGAATGACACGGTGACAAAATTCATCACCTTTCCCGTCCCCGCGGATAACCTCGGGAAACCATCTTCATGCCAATCTTTAAGGAGAGAGGGAAGAATCAGAGTATGAATGACCTCAACCACTGACCTGCAAGCTTTGATTTGAAGAATGATGGTGTAGAAGGACTGAGGTTGAAACAGACACTACAGAATGACAGTCTCTGGTATCCAGAGCAGATATTGTGATGTCATAATGCCTCATTCCACCAGTGCCTAAGAGCCAATCACATCAGTGATGTCACAATGGCTTCATTATCCTTGGCTCACATAAGAATCAGAGTATGAATGGCCACAACCATTGACCCGCAAGCTTTGCTTTGAAGAATGCTGGCGTAGAAGGACTGAGGCTGAAATAGACACTAAAAAATGACATGGGATTATTTCCCGCGGTTATCCGCGGGAACGGGAACGGTGATGAATTTTGTCACTGTGTCATTCTCTAAAAATTAGAGCAGGAAGATTCACCTCCGAGTCCTGGATCTAGACATTTTCTAGGAGTAGAGGCTAACCTTTATTGGTGCCAGCTCAGTGGGTGCTGTGGATGCTTGAACACCCCTAAAACAGATTGAACTCCTTCACTGAGTCCCGAAGGGATGTGTTATTTTGTGCCGAGTTTAGCACCCTCTGTTGTTTGAAAAGTTGATGCTTATGCTTGCGTTAATTCATTCTCATCTGTATATAAAAACATACCTCCCTCCCTCCCTCCCTCAAGAAAACATGGGAAAGTGGCAGTGTTATTAAGCAAACAATCTGATAACCTTTGAGCAGAAATCCGTCAGTCCCAGTGCTTGGCATACTGTAATCTATTCACACCAAACGTTCAGTGGCGTTACAGAAGGACCCAGCTCGTCAATGCTTGCCTAAAAGACATCTGAAAAACGTCACTGTCACCAACAGGAAAGCTCACTTCCATTCTGTTGATGAGCCCAGCGCTAGGAAATCTGCTCATAATCCCAGACAAACTTCCTCTGTGATAATTGTTAACAAAACAGCTCAATATGAAGCATCCTTGACTTTTGAAATCCATCATGTGTGAAGATGGCTCCTTTGCACAGTAGACTCCGATACTTGAGGCCCACAGCCAGCCTGTGCTGGGATTAAGCAAGTCTGACCATGCCTCCCCACTCCTTGCCAAACTTCATTGGCTCCCAATAATCTCCAGAATCCATTTCAAATGTTCCTGCCTGGCTTTCAAGATCATTCACAGAATCCTGCCTCCTCTTATCCCACTGTCTTTCAACTCCTCCAGTCCCGACTCCTCCAGAACTGGCCAAAGGCTTAAACTAGCCTTCCCCTCTCCACGCGGCATCCACTATTCAGGCAAACTGGGAAAATCCCTTCTCTTCAAAATCACAGGTCTTTGGAACGACCTCACCACCCCGCTGCGGAACCTGAGCTCCCTTCAGTTATTCCGCAAACAACTGAAAACCTGGCTTTTCAGCAAATTGTAGCTCTAACCTTCCCCCCTTTCTCTCCCCCCTTTTACACATAAGTTCATGTAATCCTTTTTCTTCTTCTCTACCCACTATTTTAAGTTCTTGTAAACCGTGTTGAGCTCCATTCTCATGGAGATGATGCGGTATATAAACTTAAGGTTTAGATTAGATTAGATTAGATTAGCATTTAGTTTTACTAATTTCAAATTTCCTACTCTCTGGACCCATCGTCAGTTTTGTTGCTTAAGTGTGCTAAGCAGTGACACCTAAGTGCTATGCAGGGGTAGGGAACTCCGGTCCTCGAGAGCCGTATTCCAGTTGGGTTTTCAGGATTTCCCCAATGAATACGCATGAGATCTATTTGCATGCACTGCTTTCAATGCATATTCATTGGGGAAATCCTGAAAACCCAACTGGAATACGGCTCTCGAGGACCGGAGTTCCCTACCTCTGTGCTATAGCATGTAACTCAAAAGGGGTAGTGTCCTCCTATACCCTCCTCTCCACCCCCACTCCTTCCCATCCCCCCCCAAACACACTACACTCATACCCTCCCTTCCCCCTGTATCTCTTTAAATCTTCACCAGTGTGAGCAGCTTCTCTGGCATTGGCTATCCCTCTGACATCACTTCCTGGCCCCAAACGACCTGGAAGTGATTTCAGAGGGGAGCCAGGCCGGTGTGAGCAGTAGGCTGGAAAGGTTGCTTGTGCTGGTGAAGATTTTAAAAGGTGGGAGGAAGGAAGTATGCGAGCGTGGTGTGGGAGAGGTGCCGGCGCCCCCACCAAGATGGCATCCGGGGTGGTCCTCCCCCAGCCCCCTTTACTATGCCACAGGGTGGAGCTTGGGCATGGTGCTGTACTGTCAATTCTGTGTGCTACCTGGTGCACTTAGACCTGGCCATTTACTCCAGCCATTGCCATGGCTTAAGTGTTCACACCTAAGATAAGACGCACCAATGTTAATATTTTTGACCTCGTTTATGTACCTGCACATGGCTCCTGGCTACAGAGTAAGATGTTTCATTGTATCTTAGGAGCACCATTAGCATCATATCTATGATATTCGAATGTTCTAATGTGTGCTTATTAACTGTTTCTTTAGTATTATGCCGCCATCATATTATATCTATGTTATCTGCATGACGCATAATTGCCATTATAGAATATTAGTATATATTGCAATTCTTGCACCCAACTTTAGGCGTGATCACCTACGCCAACCAAATGGCTGGTGTAAATGGGCACACCTGAGTACCGCAGTTGCGCAGTAAAGATTCTATAACTTATGCGTGGAAGAGCAAGACACGCCCCATTCCCACCCATGTGTCTGCTCCCTTTGATGTTTCGGGCTATTGAACTGAGCCACTACGGCCTGGATTCTGTAAATGGCTCATTTTGTGGCCAGGGCCTAGAAAAATGGTGCCAGCTGTGTGCCAATCACGCTTAGGCACTCAACAGAATCACAGCTACCGGCGCCTGTGAAAAATCGTAGGTGCCAGTAATATAGGCCAAGGTTTTAAAGGCAAACTACCGCCTGCTAAAGAGGAGGCGGTAGCGGCTAGTGCGTCCGGCGGTTTAGCATGCACTATTACGTGCATTAAACCGCCAGTGCGCCTTTGTAAAAGTTGTCCTAAGTTTTATGGAGAATCACGAATAATGGCGCCTAAGGTCATCTCCACCTCTATCCATGCCTACTTTGGACTTTAGATGCCATACCGTAGGCGCGATTCTTGGGTTCTTATAAGAAAACGATCAAAAAGATGAAAGTTATTCAAAACACGGCAGTGCGTTTGATTTATGGATTAAAAAAAAAAAAAATTGGATCACGTAACACCTTATTATCAAAACGTTACACTGGCCTCCTGTGGAAGCGAGGATTATTTTCAAGTTCACCTGCTTTTGTTACAAAACAATATTTGGTCTGGCTCCCAATTATCTGTTGAAACACTGTGTGCTGCCTGAAATGAATCGTAGAAACCCGTAATATTACGTTATTCACTTTTCCGTCCTTAAAAGGTTGTACGTGTAAGAGATTTCTGGAAAGGGCTTTAGCCTTTCAAGCGGGTAAATGGAATGGGAATTTAAGGGGTTTGTTCACGTCCTCTTTTGCTTATCAAGATTTCAGAAAATCATTAAAAATGTACCTATTTGGCAAATTTGTACAATGATTTGTTAGTTTGTCACACCGATGATATTGTTGTGGTTTTTTTAAAAAAATTCTTTATTGAGTTTTTAAAACCAACAAGCAATATACATAAATAAGCATAATAAACACTTATAAACCATCAATAACAATACAGAGAAAAATAAAACCCCTCCCCCATCCAATATTTCAAGCAGGGAATAAAACCAGACAAAAAGGATACCACCGTCCCATGGATGTCTATGTGCTAAAACAACAGAAAATATATATAAATGACAATTATAACAAAGCCACAAAAGACGTCAATGGACCCCAAACGAATTTAAATCTCTTATTATGCCCCAACATGTCAGCGTTCATAGTAACATAGTAACATAGTAGATGACGGCAGATAAAGACCCGAATGGTCCATCCAGTCTGCCCAACCTGATTCAATTTAAATTTTTTTTTTTTTTCTTCTTAGCTATTTCTGGGCGAGAATCCAAAGCTTTACCCGGTACTGTGCTTGGGTTCCAACTGCCGAAATCTCTGTTAAGACTTACTCCAGCCCATCTACACCCTCCCAGCCATTGAAGCCCTCCCCTGCCCATCCTCCACCAAACGGCCATGCACAGACACAGACCGTGCAAGTCTGCCCAGTAACTGGCCTAGTTCAATCTTTAATATTCTCATACCTATAACATAGGCATAAATTTGCCACCAAAAAGTATAACTAAGGCGATCCCAATTTTTCCAATTACGAGTAACCATTTGCATGGCTATCCCCGGTCATAGGGCTCCTTTTACAAAGGTGCTCTAGCATTTGTAACGCACGCACCGGATTAGTGCACGCTTCCCAAAAAACTACCGTCTGCTCAAGAAGAGGTGGTAGCAGCTAGCGCGCACGGAATTTTAGCGTGCGCTATTCCGCACGTTAAAGCCCTAACGCAGCTTTGTAAAAGGAGCCCATAATAAGGAAAAGCCAACATCTACATTTGTCTGTACACTTCCCTTCTCCCCATTCGCGGTTTCGGCAATCGCGACTTCACATATTCGTGATTTTTGGGGGGAAAAAAAGAAAAAAAACTCACAGTTTAGCCTTCCCCCTGGTGTCCCGGCCTTACCTGGTGGTCTAGCGGGCTTTCGGGGCAGGAGCGATCTTCCTATGCTCCTGCCTCGTGTAGATCGCCAATAGGAAATGGCTGTGGGGAGTTCCTGTCGTAGTCTCGAGAGACTAGGGGAACTCACGGCAGCTATTTCCTATTGGCGATCTGCACGGGGCAGGAGCGTAGGAAGATTGCTCCTGCCCCGAAAGCCTGCTAGACCACCAGGTAAGGCCGGGATGCCGGGTGGAAGGCAGGAGGGAGGCGGGGGTGGGTCAGAGCCGGACCAGAAGATATTCGCGGTATTTCACCATTCGCGGTCCGGCTCTGCCCCTATCCCCCGCGAATCCGGAGGGAGAAGTGTATCTCATTGTATTATCACTGTGTTTGTACAGTTTTTCTTGCTGTTAACCGCATTGAACTGCGAGGTATTTGCGATCTACAAATAAAGTTATTCTTTTTCTTTTTTTTTTTTTTATCTTTTTTCATTTCACATATGAAATCAAGTACAATAAATATATAAATCAATTTAACTTTCAAATACACTTGACATCTTAGAATTAAATCTTATAAAATACAATAATATTCCCCCTTCCTTATATAATCATGAAAAATAATATATTTTAATTAATCCGCCCCCCTCCCCCCTTACTGTCTTAAACTTTTTAATTCAGGGAAGAATAAATTTTTAATCTTTACAAAAATCCATCAATGTCCTCCACACATCTTTAAATTTGTTATAATTATATTATTATTCTTATTCCAGGGCCTACTTTTTATTTCTTCAATTTTCTATACCGTTCTCCCAAGGGAGCTCAGAACGGTTTATATTTATTCACTCAGGTACTCAAGCATTTCTCCCTGTCTGTCCTGGTGGGCTCACAATCTATCTAATGTATCTGGGGCAACGGGGGGGGGGGGGGAATTAAAGGGAAAATTCTCTAAGAAGTGCCCAAAAGTTAGGCGCCTATATAGGCACTGTTCAGTGCAATTCAAGCACAATGGGGCGCTGTTTAGTGAATCACGCTGAGCGGCACCTATTTTGGGGGCGCCCATTAAATAAGCCAGCTCTAGACACAACTAAAAGGTAGGCACCCATGCGAGCGCTGAAGCACGCTTAAGAGCAGCGATTCTGTAAGAAGGCGCTTAACACATAGCCAGGCCCACGCCTGACATGCATAGCGCCTATTTTTTGGAAGGCCGCCTAAATTTTTAGAGGCGCCTTGTTACAGAATCGCGCTTTCTTGATAGGCGCCTATGTTTCAATCAGTGCTGATTAAAAAGCCTAATTGAGCTTGCTCTTCAATTTCGATAGGCGCCTATCTAGTTGGGCGCCTCCGAAATAGGTGCCTAACTTTAGGCGCTGGTTACAGAATTTGGGCCTAAGTGACTTGCCCAGGGTCACAAGGATCAATGGGGGTTTAAACCCACAACCTCGGGGTTCCGAGGCTGTAGCTTTAACCACTGCCCACACTCTCTTTTATGCTGAGGCTTTCATCTAGTATAATAAAGCCCTAAACGCGCATGTGCACTCCCACCTGCATGCTCCTGTTTTCCGTGAGCTGTAGGGACCCGCAGGTAGGAGTGCGCATGCGCACGGTGGCGTGGAGCCTGTCGGACGCGGCGGCTCTTGCAGTCTGAAGGATGTGAACTGGCCAGGGCGACGTCAGCGGGGGCCGGAACGGACTTTAATTGCTGCCTCCCAGGCTTCTCCTCCTTCTCCAGCTGGGCCTGCGTAAAATAAAACACAAACCCAGAGCTCGCTTCGGGTCCGGCAAGGGCTGCGGGTCCTGAAACCTTCCAATTCAAGCAGCGTCTGCAGCATTCTACACACGCTGCTTCGGGGTCTTCTACTGAAGGCCCCGAAGCAGCAGTGTGAAGAGTGCTGGAGACGCTGCTGGAATCGGAAGGTTAGTCGGGATCGCGGGAAGGGAAGGGGGGGGAGTAAGGGACTAAGGGAGCCGGCCAGACTGCGGGAAGGGAAAGGGGGGGGTAGGGGAAACGCTGCTGTTGCACAGGGAAATGGTGTGGGGGGAGGGAAATGGAGGGGGAGGGAATCCTGCTGTGGCTGCTGCACAGGGAAGTGGTGGGAGAGAAATGCTGCTGCATAGGAGGCAGGGAGAGAGACAGATAGAAAGAAAAGAAGAAAGACACAGGGGCAGAGAGAGACACAGAAAGACAGACAGACAAAGGGGGCCAGGGAGAGAGACAGACAGCGGGAGGGAGAGAGAGACAGAAATAAAGACACACAGACATATATTCTAGCACTCGTTAATGTAACGGGCTAAAATACTAGTTGGTTTATAATAGCACAGTCAATTATCACAACGATTAACGCCAATTAAACAATTAAATTAGGCATCAGTAGACGCTATCTAGATATCTACCAGGGCTTAACTTATGGTGCCATTTACAGAATATGGCCCTAATTTTCTAAAGCAGAGCCTAAATGCATAACTGTAACTTAGTGAGAATTAATGTCAACCAAGGGCAGGATTCACTAACCTGCCAGATCGGGCCCGTCCGGGCAGGTCCGACTAATTTAGTAAACTTTAACATGCAGATGAGGGCGGTCGGCGGAACACTCCCATCTGCAGGCACGGATCGCGCTATAGCGATCCCCGCGCAAGCGCAGACCAGCTGTAGATGGTCCGAGCATGCGCGGGACTTCCGTGCTGTCGGAGTTGGGGTTTTTTTTTCTTTTTCTTCTTCTTAGCGCAGCCAGGGCCGCAAGAAAGCCTACAAAAATGCTATTGCTGGACCTCAGGGCCGTTTTGGAGATCGAGGAACTTTTGGGAGCACGTGGTTTTAACCCGCTTAAGCCCGTGGGTTAAAACCACGGGCTTGCAGTGCAGGGAAGGGTGGGAGAGCTGGGGCAGGCAGACAGGCAAGTTTGGGGCTGCAGGAGGCATTCGGGGCAGCAAGAGATCAGGGCTGACAGGGCAGAGAGCAGGGCTGCAGAAGGCAGGGCAGTTGCAAAGGGCTTCAGCGACTGGTCCTGAGCAGTCGCTTTTTGCGAGCACAGTCGGATAGGAAAAAGGTTTAGTGAATCGCGTCCCTGCCTACACTTGCATGGCCTTGCCCTCATTTGCATGCGCGGATCGGAGGATGGTCGGAAGACAGGTAAGTGAATCGGGCCGGGGTCGGGCCGGAATTCTGCTGCATGGCTCGTATTCCACCAGGGTCATTATGCTCACGTTACCCCTCTCCTCAAGTCACTTCGCTGGCTCCCTGTCCGTTTCCACAAACAGCTCAAACTACTCTTATTGACGTACAAGTGTATCTATCCACTGTGCAGCTCCTCAGTATCTCTCCTCTCTTATCTGTCCCTAAGCCTCGCCCCGGGAACTCTGAGCGTCTGGTAAGTCTCTCTTGTCTGTTCTTTTCTCCTCCCAGGCTCTCCCTTCTGCCTTGCTGCACTGAACACCTTGAAAAACTGCCTGACTATCAGGCTCCCTATCTGGCAGTATTCAAATCCAGGCTTAAAGCCCACTTCTAAGCTGCGTTTAAATCTTAACCTTACTAACTTTACAAAGCACAAAAATCTGTTTGCCTTTCCCTCTATAGTCCCTTACCCTCACTTCTAGAGAATGACATGGGGACAAATTTCCCCCTATCCCTGCGGGAACTCATTTTCCCGTCCTGTCCCCGCGAGTTCTTTTCCTGCCCCTGCCCCATTCCTGCAAGCTCTGTCCTCATCTGCACAAGCCTCAAACAAATCATTAATAGCAACATTCTAGAGCTCATTGTGATGTCATAATGCCTCATTCCACCAATGCCTAAGCTCCGTCCTCATCTGCACAAGCCTCAGACACTTTAAAATCATAAGTATTGGAGGCTTGTGCAGTTAAGGTAGACAGGGACAAGGACAGTAACACAACTCATGGGGACGGGACGTCGAAATTGAGTTCCTGCGTGGATGGGGACAAACTCATTGTTCCCTTTGTAATTCCATACCTAAACATACATAGATTCACCATTTGACCTGTATGCCTGTCATGATAAGATTGTAAGCTCTTTTGAGCAGGCAGTGACATAGTAAGGGGGCGGGGGAGGCAGTCTGCCCCGGGCGCCATGTTGTTGGGGGTGCTGGCATCCCTCCTCCTCTTCACCCCCGCCTCTTCTCACTCCTCCCCTCGCCACACGTGCAGCCCCGCAAGCAACCACTTTAATGCGCAGCTCATGACCGCAACATCTCTCCCGCTGATGCACTTCCGGGTGCCACGCATAGGAAGTGATGTCAGCGGGAGAGACGATGGGGGTCGCGAGGAGCACGTTGACGTTCTTGTTGCTTGCGGCAGTGAACAACTAGAGGTATGGGGGAAGGGAAGGGGGGTGCGTGTGCAGCAGGGGAGATCGGTGGGGGAGGGGCACCATCGCCCCAGCATCTCTCACCCTCGCTATGCCACTGTGAGCAGGGACCATGTCTTGCATATTTAATGTATAGCGCTGCGTGCGGTCTAATAGTGCTATAGTAGTAGGGGATATTTTGCACCGGTTTGCGAGTGTTTTGCAAGATGAACAAAACATTCACGCAAATCGTGACTCGTAAACCGAGCATTGACTCAATTTGCAAGTCCCCCCGCCCACTAACCAGCATCGCCCTCCCCCCCCGCAAATGCTGCCCCCCGTGAACCGGCATCGGCCCCCCTTGCGAACGCCTGCCCGCCCCCGCATGAACTGGCATCCCCGCCCGCCCAAATTGAAAGCTTACCCCCCCCCCAATGTGGCACCGGCACGCAGCACCAACCCACAGGAGGTGTCGGTGCCCATAGATCGTGCCTCTCCTCCGACTGGGCCTTGAGCATCTGGGCATGCTCAAGGCCCAAATTATGCTCGTAAACTAAAGTTCCACTGTACTGCAAGATACACCTGTGTCTCTGGACCTGAGATGTAAACACTTACGGCAGCTGTGTGGGCAGCACAATTCTTCATTCCTCACTTAGGGAGAGTGTGACGCAGTGGTTAAAAGCTTCAGCCTCTGATAACCAGAGCAGGTTTTGTGATGTCATAAAGCCTCATTCCATTAATGCCTAAGAGCCAACCTCATCAGTGATGTCACAATGGCTGGATTGTCCTACACTTGGATCACTTTTTCTACGTTTCGATTTCTAGAGTGGTGCCGTGGTTTCAGCTACAGCTTCAGCACCCTGAGGTGGTGGGTTCAAACCCGCGCTGCTCCTTGTGACCCTGGGCAAGTCACTTAATCCCCTCATTACCCCAGGTGCATTAGATAGATTGTGAGCCCACCAGGACAGACAGGGAAAAATGCTTGAGTACCTGATTAAATTGATATAAACCGTTCTTAGCTCTCTTGGGAGAACGGTATAGAAAATTGAATAAAAAATATATATTTCCGCGGTTAAGCTGTATTCTCTAAAGGAAAGTAGGCACCTAATATATTCTTTTATAGGAGAGGCACCCGCTGGGTACCCTGTGGGTGCCTATTTGCAGGCGCTCAGTTATCGAATTGCCCTCTTAAGGTAGTACCAGATCTAATTGCAAGACCAAAGAAACCGACATGATCTCACACAGCTTTTAAGTCTTAATTCCATACTCCCCTCAAAAAACTCTACGTTCCAATGAACAACTTTTATTGGTCATTCCCACTCTTAAATTCATAAATACCCGAAGACAATATATCTTCACTGTTACAGCACCACAAACATGGAATTCTCTCCCACTTTATTTAAGGGAGGAGAAAAATCTTGATAAATTCAAAAGCCAACTTAAGAGCTTTCTTTTTAAAGACGCTTTCAATATTTAATTGAAATGCCAAGTGCTCTTTACAACTCCTTTTTCATTTTAGTCAGCTATGTATACTATTTCCAAGAATATTTTGTTTCCCCTTTCCTTTTGTATTTTATCCTTAACGGTCCCTCCTTTTCTAGCATAAATTGTATTTCTTTCCCCTCTATCCCAGTGTTTCCTATTGTAATTTGTCTAGTTATTAAATGTTTTTTTATATTTTTACTATATTATTGTTATTGTTTTATCATGTATTCTTTGTATATGTAAATCGCTTAGTAATTGTGATAGGCGATCAATCAAATAACGAATAAACTTGAAACTTGAACTTTTGAACCAGGAAGTTCTGAAATCCACGTCTCATTTACTCTGGAACTTTTATTAATCATCGAACTGTTCTTGTCATTTATTGCAATTAATGCATGGCCTCGCAGAGTTGTTTTCGATAGGAAGTTCTCATGTAATGTTGTTGTTTTGTTTTGTTTTTAATTCTTTATTCATTTTCAATCTTACGTCAAGTGGACAAACAGTGAAACAATACAATTAAACACATCACTTGACAATCTTTCTAATTTATCTTACAATACATAAAATTACCACCCTCCCCTCCCATCATTCCTCTATTATTTTCCCAATATGAATATTAAAAAATATACCTCCCCCCCCTCCCAAACATTAAACGGTATAAATTTCAATAGAAAATGGTGTTTACTCATTAAAATAAGAAGTTAATGGCTCCCAAATTTTATTAAATTTCTTATAGTTCCCTTGTTGTATAGCTATTGTTCTTTCCATTTTATATATGTGACATAATGAGTTCCACCAGAAATTATAATTGAGTCTACTGTAATTTTTCCAATTACTTGTAATTCTTACGTAATGTTTAATTTATTTACATTACATTATAATTAGTGATTTCTATTCCGCCATTACCTTGCGGTTCAAGGCGGATTACATAAGGAGTTATCTGGACATTTCCCATGGTATTATGGAGTGGAGCGGGTTGCTATTGGGGATTGAGATGATTCTCGCTGTGTTAGTTTGTCTTTAAGGATTTCTTGAATAGCCGGGTTTTTATTTCTTTTCTGAAGGTTTTGTAGTCTGGGGTCGTGATCAGTAAATTGGAGAACTGGTAGTCTAGTTTTGCTGCTTGAGTGGCCAGGAGGCCATCGTACCTTTTTTTTCTTTTGACGTTTCTGATTGGAGGGTGCGTGAACGGAGTGTGGGTTCTCCTATGTCTGGCTGTGGTTGTTTGAATTAGTCGGTTGTTCAAGTAGGCTGGGCAGTCTCCGTTTATGGTTTTAAATAGTAGACAGTAGAATTTGAATAGTATTCTTGCTTGTATTGGGAGCCAGTGTGAATCGAGGTAAGCCGTTGTGATGTGGTCGTGTTTCCTCAGTGAGTAGATAAGTCTTAGAGCTGTGTTTTGTATTGTTTGTAGTCGTTTTATCATGGTTGCGGGGCAGGGGAGATAAAGGACGTTGCAGTAATCCAGGACTAGGGACTGGACCATGAGCTGGAATTGTTTTCTGTTGAAGAATTTTCGAATTTGCCTTAGGTTTCTCATGACCGCGAATGATTTCTGTATTGTTTTGTTGATTTGTGGCTGCATGGTACAGCCTGTCTATCAGCATTCTCAGAAGTTTTAGAGTGGGTTGGATGGGGTATGCGATTCAGTTAATTACTAGGTTTGTTATGGTTGGGGTTTTGTTATTTTCGAGGAGGTTTGCTTTTTCCAATCTGTTTTTTTTTTTTTTTTTTTTATATTCTACGTACCATCATCTGGGTACATATATATATACAGTGTTTTTCCCCCGGTCGATCGCAGTCGGCGGTTCATAATCCCGGTCATTCGTGGTATTTTCCGACTGTGAACCGCTGACAAGGAGAGGACAGCTGGAGAGGCAGGAAAGAGCAGCTGGAGCGCCTGCAAGTGCAGGAAATCACTCGCTGTATGCTCCAACCGCCTCTTCCTGCAATAAAGTCGGGCCTTACCAATCAGGAGCTGCTTTGACACGCAGCTCCTGATTGGTGAGGCCCGACTTTAGTACAGGAAGAGGCGGTCGGAAAATACCGCGAGTGATTTCCTTTACTCGCCAGCACTCCGGCTGCCCTCTCCTATCTCCCCCGCTAAAAACTGTATTTGCGGTTTTTCAGCATTCGCGGGGGTTCCTGGAATGGAACCCCTGTGAATATCGGGGGAGTACTGTATTATTATTTATTTTATGTATGTCATTCATGTTTTTATGATTTTTATTGAATAAATTCCTGCACCTTGTACATTCGACTGCAGTTTTGTTTTGTTTTTTTTGTACCAGATCTAATTAGCCATCTGAGTTACTTATTCCGCTCAGTAAAAGAGTTGCAACCCAGGTAGGGGAAGGGAGTAACATGCTTATGCACATTTAGTAACTCCAAATAAATGCTTGAAATTGGATCCACTTCCTTTCTCACAAAGATCTGAGGGCTGTTAAAATGTTGCTTTATAGAGGCTTGCTCTTAGTTATATGATGCAGCTGTTTGGACGGTGAAACTATAACATTTGAAATCCTTCTCTTTAAACATCCTGTACAGGAAACGTAGCACTCTAGCAAATCACCGAGAGCGGGTCTCTCTGTGGCTGAAAATGCAAAAGCCAGAAGGCAAGTTCTGCAGTTCTTTTCATCAGATGCTTTGAAACATTTCCTGAGAAACTTTGCAAAAAATAAAAGAAACGGACATTTTTGACGCCTCCCCTCCCTCCTTCCACAAAGCATCCGAAAGACCTGAAATCAATCTTTATCTGACCCCCGAATTAAGATCTAACGGGGTCATTTTTCAGCCACATTTCCATCCAACATTCCGTCCAAGTCCAAAACGCCTAGAACAAGCCCTGTTGGACATGGGAGGGGTCTGCAAAGTGATGGACTGCACACCCAGACATGCCACCTAAATAGTGGGGCACCTTACAGGGCACCGCTGTGAACTTCACAAAAAAAGTGCCACGGCTTCTCCTCACTACAGCTCCCTTATAGGTGACGGTGAGCCCCCCAAACCACCTCCAGAATCCCCTAGACCCACTTATCTACCACCCCAATAGCCCGTTCGGCTGCAGGAGCCACTTATATGCCAGTAAAAAAGGGTTTTGGGGGTGTATAGGGCAGTGCACATGTTTCAGTATCAATGCAGGGATTACAGGGGCTTATTATGGGCATGGGTCCTCCTCTCTATGGGTCCCTAACCCACCCCCAAGATGACTTAAGCTACCTCTGGGCTGGACGACTAGGCTTTCCTATGCCAGGCGGCCAGGTGATGATGGTCTGGAGGCAAAGCACAGGAACTGTTTTCTCACTGCATTTTGCGTCAGATTTCAAAGAGAGGTATGTGTGGGCCTTTGCTTTGAAACTTGCCACGGGGATAAAAACTACCAGGAGATATTTGCAAACACCATTTGTGCAGATTTTTTAAAAATTATTTTTAACGGAAAATAATATATGCTAATTGGGGGGTCCTTTTACTAAAATGTGTTCTTTTGGGCTTAACGTGCTATGGCACGGAATTTTAATGCCTGGCAAGGCCAGAACTAATGCTGCATCAAGAAGGGGAGTTCCCACAGGTTTTTTTTTGTTTTAATTATTATTCTTGCAGATCAAGTGTTAACAATTAGGGCTCCTTTTACTAAGGGCTCCTTTTATCAAGGTGCGGTAGAGGTTTAACGCAGGGAATACCGTGCGTTAAACCACCTGCCGCGCTAGTCGCTAACGCCTCCATTGACGAGGCGTTAATTTTTTGTCTTGCCGAGGGGGTTAGCGCGTGATGAAATGTCCGACGCGCTAACCCCCGTAGCGTACCTTGATAAAAGGAGCCCTAAGGCGCACTAGCGTTTTTAGCGCACGCAGGATATTACCCTGCGCTACGCGGCTAGAACTAACCAGATCAATGCTGGCATTAAGGTCTAGCACGCACAGCAATGTAGCGCGTGATATTCCACGCGTTTAAGCCCTAGCGCAAATTAGTAAAAGGAGCCCTTAGACTGTAAAATATTTGCTCTAAGTTAATGTGGGAACACTTACTGCTTCCTATCCCTGCAACAGACAACCAAACTGACAATATTAACAAAAAAAACCCAAGTAACGTAGACAAAATCCAATCCTGGGCAACTATCCACAAACTGAAGTTAAATACCTCCAAAACCAAAGTTCTCTACTTTCACACCGCACAACAGTCAACTTCGATAAGCATCACTCTCCATACATAACTTCCACACCTTATCCTGAATTTCTTCCTCACACTAGGTATCCACATTCCCTGTCTGCTAAAATTCCCTTTTCATAATTGTATCCTGATACTCGCTGGTGTCCGACTATTTTCAATTGTAAGATGTAAAATAGTTAATTTCTTATAATTCAACCTATGTATAATTTTCCTTTCAACCGCCTTGTATTCATCTACTGTAATTCGCTGATTGTACAGCTCTTCTTCTTTGTGAACCGCCTAGAAGTCGCAAGATTGTGGCGGTATAGAAAAATAAAGTTATTATTATTATTATTCTGGTAACACCCTAACAATAGATCGAACCTCCAAAATCCTAGGCTGTATCCTAGACACCGCACTAACCATGGGTCCTCAAATATCCCACCTCTGGAAGAAATCCCTCTTCACCGTAAGAGAGTTAAGACTCATCAGACCATACTTTCACCAATACCATTTTGCCCTCATTGTACAGATGATGATTCTACCCATCTGGATTACTCAACTCTGCCTATATGGGAATCAACGCCAACCTAGACCACAAAATGCAGCTTATCCAAAACACGGCTATAAGGCACATATTCAAACTGAAAAAATGTGACTCAATTTCCACCTACCTTAAGCAACTTCACTGGCTGCCCTTCTCATCTCGGATAAAATTCCAAAATATCTTGTATTATACACCACATACTCTATGGAAACTCAGCCACTCCTCTTATCCAACTCTTCTCCGAGGCATGGTCAGCCTCTCGCAGAACTCTCAATAAGATACAACTAGACTTCCCCTCAACAAAAAACCTCAAATATTGGCGTATATTCCACTCCATGCTCACCTTCCTAGGAGTCAAAACCTGGAATAACCTCGCAGAGGCAATCGGAACGGAACCCAACCACTCCTCATACCAGAAGAAACTGAAGACTCTTCTATTTGATAACTGAATTCTCTTCAACAAACTAACTCAACATGGACACTCAGTATTATCTTGATATTGACCAGGCTTCTCTCTTTCTATTTCCTCTCTATTTTCCCTTCTTCCCCCAATTCCCCTCCATGTCATATGTATCCGTTTTCTCATTACACTGTAAGTCGCCTTGAGCTTGCACAGGTATGCACGACACACAGATATTAGATTAGATTAACCAACATTGGGGTCTTAAGAGTGAGCGGTGTCCCTCCCCCCCTCCCCCACCACACGCACACCCTGTTCCCTTTCTCCGTACCTTTTTAACTTCTCTGGCATGAGCAGCATGCCCACGTTGGTGTTAAGAGTGTGGAGCAGTGGTTAAAGCTACAGCCTCAGTATCCTGGGATTGTGGGTTCAAACCCATGCTGTTCCTTGTGACCCTGGGTAAGTTACTTGATCCTCTCATTGCCCCAAGTACATTACATAGATTGTAAGCCCACTAGGATAGGCAGGGAAAAATGCTTGAGTACCTGAATAAACTCATGTAAACCAATCTGAGCTCTCCTGGGAGAATGGTATAGAAAACTGAATAAATAAATTTGATCACTTCCTAAGCATGTGTCCCGGAAGTGACATCAGAGAGAGCGCTGATGCTGACGTGAGCAGCAACCTCATGCTGGGGTAGTAAAAAAAGGTACAGTACTCCGCCGAAATTCATGTTTTTCGCCTGTCGAAAGGCAGGGGAGGCAGGAGAGGGCCGCTGGAGCACCGGCGGGTGAAGAAAATCACTCGCGGTCTGCTCCGACCGCCTCTTCCTGTCGTAAAGTCAGGCTACACCAATCAGGAGCTGCTTTGGCACGCGGCTCCTGATTGGTGTGGCCCGACTTTACGACAGGAGGAGGTGGTCGGAGCAGACCGCGAATTAGCGAGTCCGCGGTTTGCGAACCACGAATTCACGGGGGAACACTGTACTATATTAATGGCACCTGACCAGTGGAGTAGTAAGAGGGGTGCGGGGGAGGGGGGGGAGTCTGCCCTGGGCGTGGTCTTTCTAAGGGCGCAGCACCCCTCCTCCTGTCTGTCTCCCCCTGCTCCTCTCCTTGCTGCGCGCGTGTGCCTCTTGTCTTCCCACATACCTTTTTTTACTTCCCCGGCACGAGGTTGCTGCCCGCGTCAGCATAGGCGCCCTCCGCGTCAGCATAGGCGCCCTCTGTGACGTCACTTCCGCGACCTACACCTAGGAAGTGAGCCGACACCAACGTGGGCATGCTGCTCATGCCAGAGAAATGAAAAAGGTGTGGGGAAAGGGAAGGGGGGAGGGGTAGAGGGTGGGTGAGGGGCGCTGCTCACTCTTACTACGCCACCGCGCCTGACAATGTTTCTGATGGAAAATCAGGACTATGTTCTTGGAAATTAGCCTTTAGTTAAAAACAAGAACCCACCTGATATATTTTTAAAATCAGCATGGGGTCAAACAATGAGGCTAGCACTCATCTGGAACTTTCCATACCTACCCTAGGGTCAATGTTCCCTCTAAGCTGAGCGCATGAGCGATCGCTCACTATTTTCATTGGCATCGCTCATAATTTTTCCCGTGTCGCTCACTAAAATACGCAGTGGGCGCGACTGGAATCGAGCGCGGGTGGAGGTGAGAGGAAGCGGCGGCGGTGGCTCAGGCCAAGCGCCGACGCGGCACCGCGAAAGGGGACGGAAGCGGCGCGAGCCCGGCGCTTGTCGTTCTCCTCGGGCGACGCCATGCCTGCGCGTCCTCTTCGGAGCCTTGTTTTTTCCATTCGCCGCTCCGCACCGCCGCCTGAAATGTTTTTGGAAGCTTCGGTCTGCCCTGCTCGCCTTAGTGTATTTTAAGTTGAAAGATGCAGCGGCGGCTCCTCTCAAGATCCCCGACTGCATCGGACTTCCGACGCAGCTGGGGATCGTGAGAGGAGCCGCTGCCACGTCTTTCAGCTTAAATATACACTAAGGCAAGGCAAGGAGCAGGGCAGACCGAAGAACAGCATGAACATACCAGTAAGGCTGGTGACTCGCGCATGCGCACTCCTGCGGCCACAGACCCACACCTCACAGAACACGCAGATAGGAGTGCGCATGCGCGCCTGCTCATAAATTTGTGGAGTATGTAACTTGTCGCTCATGCATATTTTTTTTTGCACACACCTCATCAATCCTCAGAGGGAACATTGCCTAGGATGTGGGCCTAGTGCTGGATGACACGGCTTCTTTTAGCTACCGAACTTTGCGTAGCAGTCAGACTATGAGTTGCCTGCTAACGGTTCCTTTTTGGAACAGTGGATGTGACCTGGGAGGATTACAAACCGAGAATACCATCCTAGCATCGCTTGACTCATGCCTCACTACATAAATAATATTTCCTTTCCCGTAACATACTTTACGTTTCATTTATCACAAAACATGCACAATGCAATCCTGTAGTAGGTGAAAGAGAAATTTCCGAAGTGCTCAATAAAAGACCACGCCATGATGTCGCACGTGCGTGTGGTGTCATCGTGTCGATGTCCGTGCGTTTCCAGATGCCCTCCAGCCACGGCCCCGCGTGTAGCAGGCCACAGCTGCGGAGAGTTTGCGAGACACTGCTCTGGAGCAGGGCTGCCCAAGTCCGGTCCTCAAGATCTATTGGCAGGCCAGGTTTTCTGGATCTCCACAATGAACATGCATGAGAGAGATTTGCATAGCAAGAAGGCAGTGCAGGCCAATCTCTCTCATGCATATTCATTGCGGATATCCAGAAACCCTGGCCTGCCAGTCGATCTCGAGGACCGGACTTGGGCAGCCCTGCTAGAGCATAGGCCAGGTCCATGCATAACTCGTAATCGATGTTGATTAAGAGTTAATTAACCTCAATAATTGATTGCTGTTGCCTCATTAGATTGCACATGGATCTGCAATTCTCACCTAAACTTGAGCGACCTATACAAAATCTGGTGGCTTGCTTCTACATTTTGCCCTCCCATTCTCTTGCCCAGAATTATGAGTGCAATTTAGTTGCTGGTTCTGATGACTAATGCAAGATCCAAAGAGGCCAATTTAAGACATTCAATAAAATGGACCCCGAAGAATTAATCTGATGGAATTAAGACGGTCGAGTTGCAATCTCATACGCATCATTGCTTCCTCTCCTTGAGCAATCATCACCCCTGGAGAGTTAATGCCCTGCCTGAAGAAGCTGAAAGCAGGAAGCCAAAGAGGGATTATTATTCTGATAAGATTTTGAAGGATTTTGATGACTTTGGTTAAAAAGGAATCATTTATATGAATACACTGAAGAGTTATTTATTTAAAACATTTATAATCCGCCTTTATGCAAGGCAGCTCACAATTTCACAAGCATAATTCCAATTTACACATTGCAGTGGAGAACATAAAACACGGGCACATGCGTATATCTTAGGATCTATAACAACACGACACTTCACCCATTTACCAAGTATCATCTCTCTTGAAAAAGGCAAAACATGCAATAAGAATAAATCTGATCGGATATATTCCCTGCCTAAAATAAGAAGGGGACATCGTCATTAGCGGAGAGGCATAACTTTCTGAAATACGAGATATTAGCTTAAGAACGTTAAATTCATGAATTTGGGCATTTAAAAATTTTATTTTAGGAGATTGGCACCTAAGTGTTCCAGCTGATTGGACACTGCAGAATCAAATTGGGCATTCCGTGATTTGTTCATACTACCCCTCCGGGAAGGAGTAAAACACGGACCTTACGGACCTCGCGGATCTAAACCCACACGTCCTTAAAAATCTGAGGTCCGTGCCACTTTTTATTTATAATCAATTTTTATTTTCAAACAGGAAAGCCACCTACAAAGTAAAGGCAACCGTGGAATAATAAGAAAGTAGAACCAGAATACAAAATAGACTAACCAGGCATCCCGCCACTTTTAGTCTCAGCCTAGGTTGTGGCTCTGACAGAACTCCGTGACACTTTAGCTCTGACGGACCCTAATGCTTCTCCCTCCCTATACTGAGAATAAAAGTGGCACGGACCTCAGGGCAAAAGTTTTGTCACTTTTAGTTTCAGCCTAGGGAGGGAGAAGCATTAGGGTCCGTCAGAGCTAAAGTGCCATGGAGGTTTGTCAGAGCCATAACCTTTGCTGAGACTAAAAGTGGCATGGACCTCAGATTTTTAAGGACGTGCGGATTTAGATCCATGAGGTCTATAAGGTCCGCGTATTACCCCTTCCCTTCCCCTCTCCTCCCCCCATCTTTCACATTGCTGAATATGAAACTGGAAAAAGAAGAGAGCACTGGAAGGAACTTTAAAAAATTTTTTTTAGCATTGCATCCCCAAAGTCCAGTTTGGGGTCTTTTCCAGATAAGCCCCGCCACTAATGCAAAAAGTGCACGGGCAAAAACTTAAGCCCCATCACCACTAATGCAAAAAGTGCACGGGCGAAAACTTAAGCCACGCCACCTTATAAATTATTAAACTATTGAAGCCCTCCGAGGAAATTATTCACATGATTTGAATAACGACTCGGGGGGTTCAAGGGGGGGCTCTGTCCCCCCCCTTGTATATCACTTTCCCCAAGTATTCACTTAGCATGGTGTTAGCTAAAACTGTGGCGGGGGTTAACTTTTTGGCGGGGCTTATCTGAAAAAGATCCCTAGTTTGCCACCCTCCATCATCCTGCAGTGAAGAAAAGGGTCTCTTTAACTAACTGTGTTTGAACTCTGTCTGTATACCGTGCTGCACTGCAAAGAGCCGTGTTAACGAGCAGTAACAGCTGGTGGACTGCCCAGGACCTGGCTTTTTTCACAAACTTCAATGCCCGCCTGGATGTTGTTTCAATGCGTCTGCATCTGATCCCACCCAAACGTGTCTGCGGGTTCCAAAGCTGCAGCGCTGATGACTCGAGGGCTTGGAACTCGCTCGAGCGTTCAGGAATGGGAGGGTCAGGGCTATTGACACACACCGGTATCCTGCTGCCTATTGTTTCCTGCCCACCCTGGCACCCCCCCCAAGCCCCAAACCCGAACATGACAGGTGGTTGAAGTTCACAAGGAAATAAATGTCATGGGGCCGGTTTTCCAGGAAAGCTGCTAACTATACGTTACATTACGTTACATTAGTGATTTCTATTCCGCCATTACCTTGCGGTTCAAGGCAGAGATGGGCTGAATGGGAATATAACAGGGGGAGACTGTCACTGCAGGCTATACCACGTGATTTGAGCAGGTGGGGAGGGGGGTTGGCCTTGTTGATATAAAAAATAATTACATTCTTGAATGATTTCAGATAATTTGGTCAGTGTTTTTTTTTAAATTAAATTATTTATTTATAATTTTACATTTTCGTCAAGCATAACAATCTTGACAAAGGATCAGAATATACACAAATAGGAAATAAAATTAGCATATGCATATGCATGAATGTATAAGAAACACAAAACAATTATTTAGTCCACAAAAAATGTATTCAAGACATGGAAATAATAATACATTCCACTATAATAAGAAAATTATCCTAAATAGAGTAACAGCCCTGGTTTTCCACGCTACAGTCGATGGTCAGGTCATAAACCAATGGACTAAACCGCCCCTTCCTTTGGTCCTAAAAAATCTATTAATTGTTTAGGCTTAAAAAAAATAAGAAAATTTTTATTTTGATAGGAAATAAAACATTTAGCTGGAAACTTTAACAGAAAAGTAGCTCCGAGGGCCAGGGTTTCAGTGTTTTATAATAATGCAGTACTCCCCCGAAATTCACAGGGGTTATGTTCTTGGAGTGACCGAAATATACATGCTTTTCGTAACATAAATTTCAAGTACATTATAAACGTGGATCCATGTCTTCACTGGAAAATAGCTTTCCACCATGTTTCACGTCACCGCAGCTTAAAGAGCTCCAGCGTTTAAAATAACTCTTCACTTCTTTGCTCTTCTGCTGTGGAAAATGTTTTCCGATCCCTTCCCACAGCAGAAGTACGAGCAGTGATGTGAAATATGGTGGAAAGTTATTTTCTAAGGAAGAGAGGGGCTTGAACTTTAATTTTTTTCATCCTTTGCAATGAAAGGGCGCTTGAGTGACACGGTGGTGCGCAGATGAAGTGTCTCAGGGTCTAGTTTAGTGGTTCTGTAGTAGGCCTAGAGTTAAAGCACCAGGGAAGCTAGGGTTCAAATTCCACCACTGTTCCTTGGAATCCTGGGCAGGTCACTTAACCGTCCATTGCTTCATGTACAAAGCTTAGCGTGTAAGCTCTTCAGGGACAGGGAAATAACTAGTGTATCTGAATGCACATTCAGCTGTAGAGCCAGCAACGGTATACATTAATAGTGAATAACTCACTCAGCAAAAACATATTTTGCTGCTCATGTCACATTGCCTGATTCATTAATTTTTTTTTTTTTTTTTTGCTCACAGTTCAGTGCAGGCAGCATTCTGATTTTGAAACTGACTCAAGATGAATGGATTGTGGTCCCGTTTTGTTTTAGTAGATGGGGGGATGTGCAGAAATTTAGGTGGATATATTTTGGTGAGTTTTGGGAATTAAATCACTGTTTCCCTATGGCTGCGTGGGGAGCAGGCAAAGGGTGGTGGTGGACAGCCGAGGAAAAAGAAAGACAGAAAGAAAGAAAGAAAGACAGAAATACAGAAACAGGCTAAGGAGAGAGAGAGAAAGAAATAAAGACAGACACACACACATATATTCTAGCACCCGTTAATGTAACGGGCTATAAGACTAGTTTTTAATAAACTTGGAAACTTGAACTGGTCTAAAGAAAGGTGACAAAAAATGGTAAGGGGTTGGAACCAAAAGATGTACAAGAAGAGACTGGAAGATCTGAATATATTTAAGAGAAGAAGGAGGACAGGGGGGACATTTAAATATTTAAAAGGGATTAATACAGAACCAAATCTTTTCCAGAGAAGGGAAAATTGTAAAACTAGAGGGCATAAATTGAAATTACGGGGTGGTAGGCTTAGGAGTAATGTTAGGAAATTATTTTTTATGGCGAGGGTGGTGGATGCCTGGAATGCCCTCTCAAGGGGGGTGGAGGGTGGAGAGCAAAATGGTGATATAATTCAAGGTAGCATGGAACAAACATAGAGGATCTTTAATCAGAAAGTGGCGGGCTGCAACTGAGCAGACAGAGACCTCACCAAGATGGCGCCCAGGGCATACTGCTCCCCCTACCCCCCCCCCCCTTACTATGCCACTGGTTACCATAAGGCTCCAGGAAATGGAGGATGGATTAAGACATCCGGGTTTTCCATCCATTGAAAGCAATGGAAATAAGCAAGACGGATTGAGGCATCTGGGTTTTACTTCCATTGCTTTCAATAGAAGGAAAACCCGGATGTCTCAATCCATCCTCCTTTTTCTGGAGCCATATGGTAACCCTATTTATCCATCACATGCAGTAACAGTACATTTCCTTAGAATAAATTTAAAATAAAAATAAAAACCCAATTGAGTATTTCAGACCTGTCAGAAGCAATCCTCTTTCTTCGTTTTGAAGAAGGAAAAAACCATTTATTGAATCCGTTCACTCAAATAATTTGACATCCTCTGCGCTGCCTGTCAGTGGTGACTCCCACACAGACTTTTAGGTTGCAAGCGGACACCCTAATATTTTTAAAGGCCTTAAGGGAAGGGATTGACACTAGATACCGAGGTCAGATACTCGAATGACGCAACACGTGCTCCCAGCTGCGGGGAAGCTTCCTGTCATCGTTAGTTTAGGGCTCTGCAAGTGATCGAATGTGTGGTCAGCTCCTGGTAACTGAGGTGTCTAGCAACGCAAATGCTGACTTTAAATATCCTGCCCCGCCAACATCTATAGCACGCTCTATTTAGAAACTCAGGATGTGCTGTGGCCTTTCCATGAGTGCTTTCTTCGCCCCCATCCCCATGTTTCCCGTATCTGTTTGCCCTTGCTGTTGGAATAAGAAGACAAACAGCTTCATGACTGACATTTATTTATTTTTAGTATTTATATACCGTTTATAGTCTAAGTCAGTGGTTCCCAACCCTGTCCTGGAGGACCACCAGGCCAATCGGGTTTTCAGGCTAGCCCTAATGAATATGCATGGAGCAGATTTGCATGCCTGCCACTTCCAGTATATGCAAATTTCTCTCATACATATTCATTAGGGCTAGCCTGAAAACCTGATTGGCCTGGTGGTCCTCCAGGACAGGGTTGAGAACCACTGGTCTAAGTCAGACATGTCAAACTCTGGCCCGCAGTCCATATCTGGCCTGCGGTGTAATAAAATTTGACCCGCCAGACAATTACAAATTTGTATTTAAGCTGGTCTGCCGGCAGACATTTTTTTTACCCAATCAGGTACAAGCGCCACATCAGCTGTAGGTTCATGCGGCTTCCCGGTCTCACATTAAAGCAGCCTGCAGAGGATTGCTGGGTGGCTGTAGCGATCCTAGCAGGCTGCTGTAGCCTCAGCAGCATGTCCCCTCTGCTGCGGTCCCATACGTCACATGAGGGGCGGGACCGCGGCAGAGGGAACATGCTGCGGTGGCCAACAGCAGCCTGCTAAGATCGCTACAGCTGACCAGGGATCCTCTGCAAGCAGCTTTAATGTGAGATGGAGGGAGGGAAGGAACAGAGGGCCAAATCTCAGGCCAAAAGGAAAGATGCCAGACCTCCGGGAGAGGGAAGGGAAATGGAAGGGAAGGGAAGAAGAAAAAAGGAGACCCTGGCAAGCGAGTTATCAGAAGACAACCAGAGCCTGGGACCACAACATGATCTGAATAATGACCAGACAACAAAAGGTAGAAA
Source organism: Geotrypetes seraphini (assembly GCF_902459505.1). Classification (NCBI taxonomy): domain Eukaryota; kingdom Metazoa; phylum Chordata; class Amphibia; order Gymnophiona; family Dermophiidae; genus Geotrypetes; species Geotrypetes seraphini. The sequence continues at coordinate 22,235,345 of NC_047093.1, read as the reverse complement.
AAAATAATTTTAATTTCTGTTTTGTGATTACAATATGTCAGATTTGAAATGTATATCTTGCCAGAGCTGGTGTTAGACAACGAGCGTGAACTAGGACCTAACAGAGAGAGGAAACGTCTTTTTTATTTATTTTGTTTATATTACAGAGCCGGCGTGGGGTTGGAGAGGTTGTAACCCTATATTTCTACTAAGACTAAGGGGTTCTTTTATTAAGGTGCGCATTTAGTGCGCACTAAATCGGTTCGGGTACCTTAATTTAAGGACCCCTAAGTGCCTGCGACTTAGCCTATGTTTTAGATTTTGGCCCCTTATGTGATTTAATTTGACACCCCCGGTCTAAGTGGTTTTCATTCAGGTACTCGAGTATTTTTCCCCGTCTGTCCTGTTGGGCTCCCCTCTATCTAATGTACCTGGGGCAATGGGGGGGGGGGATTAAGTGACTTGGCCAGGGTCACAAGGAGCAGTGTGGGCTGAGGCTGTAGCTCTAACCACCCCACTCCACCCTCCCACCCCTTGGGTAAGGCAGTTGCCATGCTAGTCCACTAGAATGTAGAGAAATTGGTTTGATTTTTTAAGTAACATAAAAGTGATATCTTTTTATTGGACTAGCAATACATTTGTTAAAATCCCTCGTCTTAGGGCAAGGCAGTAAGAGCAAAGACTGACAATACTAGACTATTCCAATGCTAGACTGAAAGGAGGAGGGGGAGATGGATGGCTGACCTGAAGGGGACAGGGCAGTGGCATTTTATACTGTTAGAAAACCCTCTTAGGTCCTTTCTTTTACTTTCAATGTGTTTGATTATTTTGTCTTCAAAAATGTTTCAGCCCATGGGAAGCCTCCAGTGGTTATCTCTGATACATTGGAATAGAAAGATCTGCTGCCTTATGCAGAAAGAATTTCATGGGCACTGGGCACCATCACTGGATATTGGAGGCTAAGTGTAAGCGGGCAAGCTGTCAGAGCTTATGTGGGCCAGGTCGATATTCAGCCTGTCCCTCATGAGCGAGTTATGCAGCGCTGGCTAAATATTGGGCTGGGACCGTATAACTTTTATTTTTTTTTTTTTTTAAACACATCTTACCTCCTGACCTCCACCCCCCATGGGCTTCTCAACCCCTATGAGGTGCCATGAACTCCCCTCCCCTTCCCTGAATGAATGAACCCACTCATCCCCATCCTCCTCCCTTTCTCTCAATCTCCAGGAAGGCTTCCTTGGGCCTCTCTGTTTACCTGGTGGTCCATCCGGGGTCTTTGATGGCAGGATCCTTCCTCTTGGCACCTCATGGTAGCAATCCAAAATGGCTGCTGCGCAGCGGCGTGCGGTACTTCTTTTAGTTTCGTGAGCTGCTGTGAGAGGTCAAAGCGGCCATTTTGGATTGCTGCTGCAAGGGGGCAGGAGTGAGGGTACCCTGCCCCTGACCCCAAAGATCCCCACTGGACCACCAGGTGCACTGGAAGGCCCAGGGGGGCTTATCTGAACATCAGAGGGGGCGGGAAGGGCGGGGGTTTAGATCGGGATTAAGTGTGGGGGGGGGGGAGACTTTGAAATAGAGAATGACACAGGGACAAAGATTTATTCCCATTTGCTTACCGTCCTTGCATTTTCATCCTCATCCCTTCACCAACTCTTTCCTGCCCCTGCCGCCACAATAGCTGCCACCATCACTCGCAGTTTCAAGATGGCTGCCAAGACTTCATGTGGCAGCGTCATTAGACTTTGCAATCGCGAAATTACTGCAGTAACGATTAACACGTCAATTTCAAATTGGAATTTCATAGGGTGGTGTGGGAGGGGGGGGTTACAGAGGCCCCGGGGGAAGGGGGGGTCAGAGGGAAGTTTGATTTTACAAAACTTGTTATGCCGGCAGTGAATATGCTAACACCCAAATAACCTGGAGCTTCTTCAGTGTCACTCCTGACCATCCCACTTTTTAGCTGGGCAGTCTATTCTTCTGTTAAGTGTTGCGGAATGTCCCTCTCTTGGAATCACTCAATATCGGCTCCAGTGTGTCTCCTCTCAGCCTGTTCTCTTAAAGGGATTTTTAAGCCACCAACACAGGAAGCGCTTCCAATTCATGAGCCCTTAAGAGAGCAAACATGGAGGGGACATTTTTCTGGCGGAAATTTTTTTTTTTTTTTAATGTAACAGTTAAGTCGGGGAGATGTGGGGATAGTAGATGGCATGGTTAGGCAGACTAGATTGGCCCTGCCTGCCCACATGCCCGCCCCATTCCAACCCCAGGCCCGCCCCACCCTCCTCGACCTGCATGAGCAACGAGTGACATCAGACGGCATTCACGCATGCGCTGGTGTGATGCGATGACTTCATGCACATATGCGTGATGTCAGCGCATTGCATCCGTGCATGCGCGAATGCCGTCCTCACGTCGCCTCATTGCCAGAAGCTTTTCAAAACCAGGACAAAGTGCCGGGTTTTGAAGAGCCATCCGGATCCCCAGACATGTCCTCAAAAGGAGGACATGTCCGGGGGTAACCCTAAGATTGGCCATATAGTCTTTTTCTGCCTTCACTTTTCTCCGTTTCCGTGCTTCTAGGAACCGGAGCAACGCAGGCTGCAGCATCAAGGTTAGATGGGGGTGGGAGGAGGGAGAGAGAGAGACTGAGAACCCCATGGGTTAGGGTGATTTTTGGTTACAATCCATCCCTGGCTCACATATCAAGCTCATCCCATGGTTTTTGTTCACATGCCAAGGGTAAAACGTGCTGGTAAAGCACAGCTGTTCTCGAACATAAAACAAAAGAAATTCTTTGTTTTTGTAAGCACTTTGGAGCAGCTTTATGGAAAGCAGCATGCAAAATATATAATGAAACCAGAGCGAACAGCTGAAGTAATGATCTCATTGAAGCAGAAAGGGGCTCATCACTTCCTAACAGACTGTGCTGATGCTGTTAACCCTTAAAATGTATTAAAACTGAATTTGGGTAAAATAAAATTGTGAATTTGTAATGCTGCAGTTCATAAAATACTCTCTGGGTGTCGTTCAGCACAAATCCTCCCTCCCCAGTACTGAATATATGGATCATCGGTATCACTTGGAAGTTATCGAGACACCACTGGTATTAAGGCAGGTTAGGACTGCTTTATATGTGATCCCTCCAGCCCAGAGAGTTAACTGGCCACAGTGCTAAATATGCTGGTTATTGGCATATCCTGGAAGCTGAGCAAGAGTCCTCCAACTGCATCGCTGCCAGTAGGAGGTAGTGTTTCAATATTATGTTTTCAATCACTAGGAATAGGCAGGTTCCCTCAAGTCCTGCAGAGCTTGCCTGCGCCTCACTATTGAAAATGTGATAGTGAAACAGCACCCCCTACAGGCAGCACTGTAGGTGGAAGACTTCTGCACAGCGCAGAGGGAACAATGCCTGGAAGTTATCCGGACACCACTGATATACAGCGCTTCTATGCACATAGCTACCCAGGCATGTCAGGACTGCTTTATACTCATCTTCCTGGAAACGTCTAGCTATCTACTTGATGTATTAGGCCCAATGTCTTTAATTGTATCCCTCACCCTGGAAATGTCCAGTTATTTTTTGATGTAATCCGCTTAGAACTGCAAGGTACAGGCGGAATAGAAGTCATTAATGTAATGTAATGTAATATGTGGTCTCTGCAGCCAGGATATCTATCTAGCCATGGCACTGAACATTGGTAGTGACCAACCGGATAGCTATGACTCCAACTATAGTGCCACTGTGAACACACGCGATATCCAGCAGTCAACATGGTTTAACTGGGAAGAAGCTCTGCTACCCAGTGAAATCACATTGAACAGCAATGCCTATATAAATGTGAAAGTTTTTTTTTCCCAAATGAAGCTCAATTACAAAATAATTTTACGATGCAGACGCTGCCTTAAAATTTATGAGACGGGGTTGGGTATCCCCTTGATGGCTCAGTGTGCTACAATAGAAGCACCCCAGATCCAGTTCCCAATCCAGATTTCTGTTTCATCAGTTAGCAATGACAAGGTACCAAGCATTAGAGCTTCAGCAGAGAGAGGGGGGGAGTATAGACAAAAAGATGGAAGGATATATAGAGAGGAGGGGTAGAGAGAAATGGAGAGTGTGGAAAAGAAGAGGGCAGTAGAGAGAAGGAAACAGAAAGGGAGGGAAGGGGGGGGACACACGGGTGTGTGTGGAGAAAAAGAGGGAAGGAGAGGGGAGAAAGAGAGAGGGGGAGCATGGAGCATAAGAGTGAAGAAAATAGAGGGAGTGAAGGAAGGAGGGGGAGCACGAAGAAAAAGAGGGAAGGAAATAGAAAGAAGGAGGGAAGAAAAGAGGGGGAGCATGGAGAGAAAAAGGTAAGGAAATAAAGAGGGAGCGAAGGCAAGAGGGGGGAACATGGAGAAAAAGAGGGGATGGAAGGAAATAGAGAGAGAGAGGGAGAGTATAGAGAAAAAGAGGGCAGGAGGGAAGGAAATGGAGAAAGGAAAGGAAATAGAGAGAGAGAGAGAGAAAGGGAGGAGGGAGCTTCATACATGCTTTCTTATATATGTCCCCACAGTACCCCTAATTGTATAAAAATCACTGAAAATTGCATGCACAAATTTGTACCCTGTGAATACAAAATGTGATGTCTCTATCTATGTTTTCTGTTTGTAATGAAATTTATATTTATATGCATTGCTTTATTTCTTGGAGAACATCTTTGTACTGTATGTTTTTTTAGACATAATTTGTTGCATTATATATGCTGCTTGCTGTTTTATTATATACATTTAAGGATGTTTGACTCCTGACACAGACTACATAGCTGAAACAGAGCCATGTTACATCATCCATTTGATATCCTTGAGAATAAGAGACTTTTTTTTTTTTTACTTCGGCTTATGTTTTTTTCTGTTGGTTTCCTTGAAGATTGTGACTATCTTTAAAATTTCAAACCCACTGATGACCTCTCTGACTTCTATGGTACCCCACTTCTTTGGATTCATAGATGAAAGCGCGCTGGACAATCGCGCGCGGACAAACCCGCTAAGACAAATGCGTGCAGGACGTCAGCGCGCCGGATTAAAAGGTAAGTTTAAAGTGCTCCGAGGGAGGGGGAGTTTATTTAGAACAGTTGCCACTGCCGTTGGGGTTTTTTTGGGGGGGGACCCCATTACAGAGGAAAGTGTAATTTTTCCCAGTGTTTTAGTGAAAAATTACACTTTCCTCTGTAAGTGTGTGTGTGTGTGTGTGTGTGAGGGGGGAGTTTCAGCGGCAACTGTTCTAAGTAAAGTGGGGGGTTCCCCCCCCACGTCCCCTCTCCCACATCCCCCCTCGGAGCATTTTACACTTACCTTTTAATCCGGCGCGCTGACGTCCTGCGCGCATTTGTCTTAGTGGGTTTGTCCACGCGCGATTGTCCAGTGCGCTTTAGTCCCGTCACCCTTTTTTGTGTGCCCTTTGATAACATCTAATCAGGTTTAATCATCTCCATGATGGATAATGCTGAAAAGCAGCATTCAAAAAAAAAAACAACAACTCTGTGGAGTGACGATGTTCCTAAATGGACTTTATTTGAAAGTATCAAAGTTCCAAAGGTACACTAAAATCATCCACATAAAATAATTCCATCCACATAAAAGTAAATTATCCACATAAGAGCCTTAAAGGATCTAGTCCGCTAGGAATACAGGACCCAACACGGTCCGCGTTTCGACAAAAAGTCTTCTTCAGGGGTCCCTGGGGGTCCTATAAAGGTGAGTACGTGGGAAACAATTGTGTGATGAGCCGGAAGTGAGACAAGGGATCCCTGAAGAAGACTTTTTGTCGAAACACGGACCGTGTTGGGTCCTGTATCCCTAGCGGACTAGGTCCTTTAAGGCTCTTATGTGGATGATTTACTTTTATGTGGATGGAATTATTTTATGTGGATGATTTCAGTGTACCTTTGGAACTTTGATACTTTAAAATAAAGTCCATTTAGGAACATCGTCACTCCACAGAGATTTTTTGGTTTTCTCTGGATTTTCTTCTTTGTGGATATTTTGGGATCAATTCCTTTCGTTTTTTGCGAAAAGCAGCATTCAACAGGCAAATCATAGCTACTGTGCATACAGTAAGACCTCAAAGCTAGTGAAAAATAACAGAACTTCAGTAGCAGCACTGAATATTTATTATTTTATAGGAAATGTCCATTATAAAAAATTTATATAAAAAAACTGACCAAAAAGTGCTGGTTGAAAACGATAATGCTGATTTACAAAAAAAAAAAAAAGTTGCATTTTAACTAAAGTCATACCTTGGGTTTTCTAGATTGGACACAAGGATGTACAATTAAACTTAATCAGGTAATATTACTCTTTAATATTAATAATAATAACAATACTAATATCAATAACAAAAATAAAGTACCACAGATAAATCATTCATGCGAACCAATACGATGACATTCATAAACCAGTTCGTTCATTTTAGAAAAAATACAAATAAAATAAAAAATTTACCACTGCCGTATTTTAGATGCTAAAATGTTTTTCTGCATTCTTCTCATTTTGGGGGGCAAATTCTACATTTAGGTGCCGGTAGGCAAGATGATGTCACTGTAGGCGTGGCTAATGCCGGAAATGGCGTTAGGTGCCCTAAAGTGCCTTCGTAGACGCGTTCACAACGATGACAGGCGCTAGAAATGTAGGCCTGGAAAACTCTGGCCTACATCTCCAGCGGCCTATCTCTCCCAGAGGCACGATTCCGTGTACGGCGCCGTCGCATGATTTACACGCGATTAGTGGCTACTTTTTAGGCGGCCGCCAATTGCGGCACCGTACAGAGCGACGTCTCGCAAACTCTGCCAAGCCACAGCACACTAAACGCGGCGGCCGCGACTCGAGGCATCCCGGAAGTGCACGGACGTGGACGCGATGATGCCATGTGCATGCGGCGACATCCATGTATTCGCGACGGCCCTCCAGACTGGCCCTGAGCCGCCAGTGGTTGGTGCTGGAAGGGAAGACATGTGGAGAGGTGTTGCCTGCAGGATGTGCCTCTCGCCACAAAAGGCATGTCCTGTGGGCAGTCAGCCGGTGCTGGCACCTCTCCTCTTCGCCAGCGTCTCGCAGAACATCTGCAATCTCACGCGGTATACAGTTTGCGATACACTTGTATAGAGAATCAGGGCCTTTGTGTATCGGTTTTAATCTTTGTGTTGTCTTGCCACCCCATTGTCTTTTTTTGTTAACATGTTTTGATACAGTTCCTGGAACTTTCTGCGTGATCACATTTTTGCCTTAATTCACCTCGCCAGTTCTCTGAGTGCTGACAAGTGACCTGGATCTCTCAGAATTACAAAATTATTGCTTTTGCAAGTGTCAAAGTTAAAGCAACGCTATTCTTCTTGGGGAGGGGGGTTGGCTTTGAAGGAAATACCACCATTTCTTAGTTTCTGATACAATAGACTTACAAGCATTTCCATAAATCTAAGCAGGTTTTTTGGTCAAAGTCCTCTGTCATCCACCCCCCGCCACGTTCTAACATCTGCAGCTCTATCTGTAAAGAAATGGTATATTGGAGATGGAAAGGATCGGCAACTCTCTACTCAGTTTCTAGAGATTTCCACGCAGCTTTAGGCAAACAAGCTTCTCTGGTTGGCTACCAATGCGGTCTGACTCTCTCGCCTCTTAGCTCTCTTGCTTCTCTCTCTGATTTTCCAGCACAGAGCGCTGGAGAACACCAACAGGAGTCCACACGATAAGACAACCAGTCCAAAGACAGAAATGATGGAGCCATGGGAATTGAAGCTGTACGCCACTGCTGTGACTACCACTCCCGTTATGAGGATGACCACGCCGAAGGGGATGGTGCAGCGGTAACAGGACAGCTCCGCACCCCCAGTTGCGGCGGACAGCTGGGATTCGCCAAGCCGAGGTGCGGCAATAATCGTGCAGTCATTGTTGTTGGCCTTCTCCGTCGTTACAGGTTCTGGATACTTTGGAATTCCTAGGACCTCCTTGATGGGCTCCTCAGTCATCTTGAGGCGACGGGCTTGACTTCCCTCCTTGAACCCTTAGACTAGATTTGTTGCGCAGCAAAACCTGGGGAACAGTGATAAAAATATACAAATATTCAACCGAAGAGTATTCCAACATTGTACATGACATTATTCTTCATTTAAATTAGTAACTACTAGTGTTGCCCGATTCATGGAAAATTTATTCGATTCGATTCAGCCTATTGAATCAATTTTTTGATTCGATTCACTTTTCCTGCTCAATCGGGCATTTTTATTTTTTTTTTTTTTCAAACGTTCTGGCAGGTTTATTTTGTAGTCTTACCACCCACCCCAGCCCCCTTTACCCTCTCCAACCCCACGCTGGCGCTGTGGTGTAAACAAAATTAAAAATACTTTTCCTCTCTCTGTTAGGTCCTAGTTCACGCTTGCTGTCTAACACCAGCTCTGGCAGGACACACATTTCGAATCTGACATATTGTAATCACAAAATAGAAAATAAAATTATTTTCTTTTCTACCTTCCACTGTCACATCCAACATTTGTTTCTTTTCTACTATCTACCAACTCTCTCTCTCTGCCTTGTGCCCTGGGTCAAACTTCTCATTCCCCTCCATGCAACTTCTCTCCTTTCCTCCCCTCCATTATCATGTGCAACATCTCTTTCTCTCTCCCCATTCACCATCTCTCCCTGCCCTCCACTCTGTCCAACATTTCTCCCTCTCTATTCTCCATGCATGTCTTCCTCCCCTCCATCAAATGAAGGATTTCTCCCTCTCACCCCTTTCTACCTCTTAGTTTCATCTCTCCGTTCCCAATTCTTCCTCTCTCCTTTCTCCGCCCCTATGCATCTTTTCTCCCTTCCTATCCCCCTGAGCAGCAGCTTTTCATCCCTCCCTCCCATCCTCCTGTGCAGCAGCATCCCACTGATCCTCCCACCATGAAACCTGACATACCTCTGAGGCCTCCTAAAGCAGTGTCAGCGCTCTGAATGGGCTGCTTCGTGACCTGCCCCACTAGGGCTTACCTCTGCTGCATCACCGATGATGTCATCGGGGAAGGCCGCAAAGCAGCCCATTCAGAGTGCTGCCATTGCTGCTGTTTTAGGGAACCTCAGAAATATGTCAGGTCTCACCAGGGGGGGGGGGGGGGGGTCGCTGAATCAGTGAGTCCGATTTTCTCGGACAATGAATCGATTCAAATTGATGCACCAAAGTGAATTGGGCAGCACAAGCAACTACAGCCATAAAGTGCTACAAAAAATATGAAGTGATTCATGCTTGCAACTGATTTCCATATATGATGCATCCACATACTGATTTAAGGTAAAACTAGAGAATGACAGAGGGGCAGAATTTATCCCCGTAGTTAACCGCAGGAAATCATCCCCTTTTTATTCTTTAAGGAAAGAGAGAAGAATCAGAGTATAAATGGACACAGCCACTGACTCTCAAACCTTGCATTGACTCCATCCCTTCTATCTTGTTGCGCTGTGTGCCTGGAACAAACTGTCCGAATCCCTACAGCACGCTCCGTCACTGGCAGCGTTCGAATTAAAGGCCTGCCCCCCTCCTCAAGAGTGCTTTCAACTCCTAACTCCCCTCACCTTGGGTTCTGCATCTTCAACCCTATATGTCATGTCTGTATGTCCAAGTTAGATTATAAGCTCTTCAGAGCAGGGACTGAAAGCAATGAGGACAGATAGAGACATCTGGGTTTTACTTCCATTGAAAGCAATGGAAGTCAAACCTGGATGTCTCAATCCGTCCTTCCTTTTCTCGAGCCATATGATCACCCCAACCTATGAGTCTACTTTGTAAAATGAAAGAACTAATAGAAAAACAGAAGCTTTAAGAAAGGTCACAAATGCCTTAACATACTTACCACACGCCTTTACAATCCATCATGCTGCTGATTAGCATAAATCTTATTTGCCCAGAAAGTCTTTTTACGGATAAGAGATTTCAAAGAAAAGCTGTAAGCTGATGCTGAATTAGAAACTAGACAATCTTAGTGTAGAGGTTTCCTGTGGCAAGAAAAGAAACGAAAAAAAACATGAATGAGAAATTAATCTATGAAATTTAGAAATAAACTTTCTTCTAAGCCCAAGTTCTTTCTTGTTCCCTAACTCTCGGAGAAAGCCGGGACGTCCGAATAAATCTGGGCGAATTCTCTCTCCTTCTGCAGCTTCCTAACATTTTGCCAAAACGATGGCGCTCCGTTGAAAAGCAGCCTCCCTCCCTCCCCCTTTCAAAGCACCCCCAAGCCACGTGAAGCGGACAGTGAACAAAGTCAGCGCGTTTCCCCTAATAACGACAAATGTAGCCTGTCTATTTTTGTGGCTCCTCTTTTGAGTTTCTAATGAAAGAGCCTCGGAGTCCCCAGATAAAAGTCTTTAATGAAGCAACCCATAAATGTATGGGGCAAAAGGGGTAACAGCCCTCATGTTGCACAGCTTTGCAAAAGCACAACTTGGGTCGAGGCTTTAATTTGAAGGGGGGGGGATAGAAATAGTTTTGCAAGACATATGGAGATATGGAGTTCCTTTCAAACAGGTCTCACTGAGCCTTGTTACAAAAGTGTTCGCTTGGGGATAAAAAAAACAAAACAACCTCATGTTCATATATCTTAGAAAATATAAATCTTTGCCAAAAGATGTTTGTTTTATTATTTGCAAATTCTCTTGAAGGGTCTCTGAATTTATTGGTTGCTCGGAATGATCCTTAGACCCTCGAGTCAGCCCTGAGCAGTCAAAGGCGAGGCCGACTGCCTGGGAGCGTTTAAATCCAGCGCAGAGCAGCTGTGGAGCAGCACGCAGAAGTTAACCCTGTCAAACGTCCAACTCTTCTGTTACTGATCTCATTCAGGATTCCTGCCCCTCCCCCAGCATTTTTAGTTCATGGTTAAAAATTGATCTCAGCACTGGTATTAGCTAACTGGTTTAAATCTTTAAATAACATCCACCAATATTAGGCAAAAAAACTAGCCCCCTGTTTTACTAAGGTGCGCTATGCATTTTAGCGCGAGTTAACGCGTCCATAGACTAACCTGCACGTTAGCGTGCGCTAAAAGGAGTCCCAGGTGTTGCTTTGTTTTCCGAAAGTACATGGAACTATCTTTTCTAAATTCCTGCGGGCCTCTTTGATGCATCAAGCAGCATCACTATGCTCCATTCCAGGGGTGTCAAAGTCCCTCCTCGAGGGCCGCAATCCAGTCGGGTTTTCAGGATTTCCCCAATGAATATGCATGAGATCTATTTGCATGCACTGCTTTCATTGGGGAGCTCATGCATATTCATTGGGGAAATCCTGAAAACCCGACTGGATTGCGGCCCTCGAGGAGGGACTTTGACACCCCTGCTCCATTCGATCTGTTCTCGGTCACAGCACCTCTTCTATGGAACTCCATTCCTCAATTTATTAGAAACGAAAAAGACCTTTAAAAACTTATCTCTTCAAAGAAGCTTTTAATCTATGATTTTCTCAACCAAAATTTCTTTTTAACTTGCTATTTTAAAGTCCTATTCCCCCTTATGTTATTTTCCTTTATATGTTCTTCAACTCCTGAAAAGAAATTGTAACTTCTCCCTTTTTTCCCTCCCTATTCGTGTATTGTCTTTTTTAGTTTGTCTTTTATTTATTATTGTATTAGTTGTTATATATTAATATGTATTTTACATCGCTTAGGAAATTAAATAGGCGATTTATCAAGCATTAATAAACTTGAAACTTGAACTCGGTCTATAAAGGACTATTTTTTTTTATTTATAAAAAATATTAAAAGCGTTTATGTTTAGGAAATTTATGGGTTCTTAAATTCTTATGATTGTTATCGTTCTGCAATTCCTTGAGTATTATCTGGCATCTTTTTCTGTGCCCCGCATTAACAACACCCCCACCCCTCTCTTTTACAAAAAAGAGTTCCTATGAGCGTTGGGGGCAGCACAGAGCATTCAGTGCGCTGGCCTGCGCTAAAAAACACTTTTGCGGTTTTGTAAAAAAAAAAAAAAAAAAAAGGGAATTAATGTGGTATATACGGATTATACGTTTCAAATGTGATATAATCATTTGATGGCTCTGCAGAACCTCTCTGATTTGCAAACTAACAGTATTTATGAAAAATTAAAAAAAAAAAAAACTGCTTCACAAAAACACTTTTTATCCTAATCTGTCAAGGAAATGATGAGAAATATTCCAGGTATTTATTTAGACCAGGGGTGGGCAACTCCGGTCCTCAAGGGCTGGAATCCAGTCGGATTTTCAGGATTTCCGCAATGAATATGCATTGAAAGCACTGCATGCAAATAGATCTCATGCACATTCATTGGGGGAAATCCTGAAAACCTGACTGGATTCCGGCCCTCGAGGACCGGAGTTGCCCACCCCTGATTTAGACCATTCTCCCAAAGGAGCTCAGAATGAGTTACAAATCAGGCACTAAAGCATTTTCCCTATCTGTCTTAATTGCAGGTTATGCCCCTGAAGAAGTTGGAGGGCCAACGAAATTTGAGGGCTCAAGTCGGGCAAAATGGGGACATGTACTGATTATACCCCAGTGTTCACATCGGTGCAGCTAAAAAAAACAAACAAAAACCGGATCCAAATGATCTGAGGGGCCGCTGAAAAGCTCGCAGCTCAATCAACAAAGTTGGAGAAGTCTCCATCGAGGGCTATACACATAAGGTTAAATTCTATAAATGGCGTCCCGATTGTAGGCGGCCAACTGCTACCTAACCAGCAACTCAGGATGCATGTTTATAAAAAGAACCTCCCGAGGCAGGCCACCTACATTGTAGGCGTCTCCAGAAACCTAGGGAGGCACGTAGGCCCGCCTGAGCTCGTCTAAGGCAAGGCATGGGCGTGCCTTGGCCCAGAAGTAGCCTCAGGCGGGCCTAAAAGGCTCTACTTGCCTCTCTAGGCCCGCAATAGACGCCTACAATGTAGGCCAGAGGTGTCCAATGTCGGTCCTCAAGGGGCACAATCCAGTCGGGTTTTCAGGATTTCCCCAATGAATATGCATGAGATCTATTAGCATACAATGAAAGCAGGGCATGCATATGCATGAGATCTATTTGCATGCCCTGCTTTCATTGTATGCTAATAGATCTCATGCATATTCATTGGGGAAATCCTGAAAACCCGACTGGATTGCGGCCCTCGAGGACCGACATTGGACACCCCTGATGTAGGCCATCAAAATGCTGGCCCGCATTGCAAGCAGACATGGCTGCTGAGCTTATCGTGGCAATACTCACACACAGTTCTATGAGTATTTTCAGCTTCATGGGAACACATGTGCATCAAGTTTATCAAGTTTTCAAGTTTCAAGTTTATTTAAAAATTTGATTTGATCTCAAAATCATAATCCAATGCGATTTACAAATAACGATAAAATCAGGGTAAAAAATAAAACATTGATTAAACCAGACAGTTAATACAACTTTTGACCAACCAAACACAACAGGGAAAAAAAGAAAAAAAGAACCATAAATAAGCAAAAATGTCCGTGAATAGCAAAAATGGTTTACCCTTTTACATGATTAAGCAAATCCATGAATTTTGCATGATTAAGCAAATCCATGCATGAATTTGCATGATTTTCACATGAATTTGCATGGTACAGCAAATCCATGAATATGGAACACACGGATAATAACACACTGTAATTACAAAAAGAGAGAGAGAGAAAGGGAGAGGAGGAGGCGCAAGAGAGGTCAATGAAGAAACTTGATTATAATTAAAGAAAAATCCACTAGCCGAATTTAGTTTCATGTTCAGTTAAAGAAAATATTAAATACCGTATTTGCCGGTGTATAGGACACACTTTTTCCCCCTCAAAATATGCTTAAATATGGGGTGCGTCTTTAGCGCCGGTAATCAAAATTAGGTTTATATTTTATATTCACCATCAGATTTATGCTTATGGATTGCATGATTATTATGATTATGAAATTGATTTGCTTAGTCCGTTCGTATTTTTAAATATTATGATATATTTAGCCATTTTATTTGTTATAATTTGATAATGGTGTCTTTGATGATGACATTTGATATGTAGTTTATATGTCGTATCTATTTTAGTTGATTTGAAGTGTTTTATTATTTATTTTATGTATTATTGCTCTTTTTGTTTTTTTAATGATATTGCTATTCATTTCTGCAGTAACAGGCAAATAAAAATCTTTTTGGCGAGTGCTGACGATGCTCGCACTGGCTTGAAAGTGTGAGCATCATCAACACTCACCAAAAAGATTTTTATTTGCTTTGATTGCCTGTTACTGCATTTGAAGTACCCCTGAGGAAGGCTAATAAAGCCGAAACACGGCCTGTGTAGGGTCTGGCTACTATTCAGTCAGTGGATTTATATTGTAATAAAAAAAAAAATTTAAAAAATTGTGATATTTTTGAATGTTGTTGTATTAATAAACTTCATAATTTTATACTCTTGGAAGTCCAGGAACTGGTTCCACATTTTCTCGTTAGAATCACCCGATCTTTGTGGTACCCTGGTCCATTTCGGTGGCTGGTAGGACCATCTTCGTGACGCACCACCCCACAGTATCGTTTTGAAATTTTATTGTGAGCCACAAGACACTCCTATAATACACACACTCAAGAAGCGTACTTCTGTTTTCCCTCCCCCCAAAAAAACTACTATAATTCATGTGAATCTTGTTATAGCTTTGTTTTAATGTCAAATTTTATCATGACTCACAGCCAGGAACACATGCCTGAGATGCAAATTTTTCAGGAGTGGTCAGTGATTTTGGTCACAAAAAGCCAGCATCAAGCTTGGGGAATTACACGGCGATGTTAGAGAATTGCCAGGAGTGCTCCTTTGACTATCAATGATCCCATTTTACTACATTTGCATGGCAGAATCGGAGACCGCTAGAAAGCTCGGAAAAGACCGCGGTGAGCCATTTTGATAACCCTGGCCAACGCTCATTTTGGTGCCTCAAATGTTAAACCTGTTTCTGGGTATATTTGACCTGCCAATTCCAAAAATGGCACCAGTTTTCTCCTATCAGCTCTGGTTTTTGAGATATGCAACATGTGTCATATACGACTCTTCATTCTGTTCGCCCATTAAAAAAAAACAGGATATTTTATTGTAGTGATTAAATTAATGCATTTTGAGCACTTTGTCCGGGTTTTGAAAAGCCTCCTCAAATCGCGTTGGGCGGGGAGGAAGTCCATCCATGCGCGGACACCACGCGATGATGTCGCGCGCATATATGCATGCGCATGACATCGCTTGGCGTCTGCGCGGACTTCCTCCCTGTACAACAAGAGCAGTCAGCGGGCACTGGACTAGACGGGACTGGGGACGGGATTAGGGCGGGGATGGGCAGAACTGGGAAGGCCTGGGGGGCAGGTCTAGGGGTTTGGATTTTCCAATTGGAAAATCTGTCAACCCTACATATGTGCTATGTACCGTATTCAATGCATGAACCGCCTTTATTCAAAGCCTTTACAAATGGTTTCATCAGGCCTAGCTTATATGTAGTGTTAGCAGTGTGATTCTCTCTTATGCTACCAAAGATGATTATATACAAAGAAAATGCGAGTAATGTCAGCATAGCTATTGCTAGCAATCTGCATTTTCAGTTGGCATAACTAATGTCAGCAAAGGCCTATGGGAAATTATATCAATCTGACTCTAGGATGTTGATGCAAATAGATCACAGGCAGACTGTTTCAAACAGCCCTAAAGACGGTTTCAAATAGCCCTGATTAAATCATGATTACAAACCAACTTGCAGCTAAGAGGGGCGAAGAAGTGCTAAGAAGATGTGTTAATGTCTAATGCTTAGGATGGACAGCTTAGGTTATACAATGGGTCTAGGTGCACCTTACAAGTAATTTACGGTAAATACATAAATTTCCCATTCAAAAAAGAAAGCTTGTTATGACATCCCGATTCTGCAGAAGAGATCTTTTAAGTGGTGGTAAAATATTAATAAAATCAACCATATCTAAGAAATTGGAACCGATGCAGTCTATGCAAATTAATTTTCTGAATTGGTGCCCCAAATAACCCCAGGATCAGGTCAAGTTTCAAGTTTATTTTTAATTTGATATGGTGCCTATCTATAAGTTTAAGCGGTGTACATACAGAGTTAAAATGATAATGGACAGAGAAATATAATAAAAATGCAATAAAAATACAAATACTTGCTACAGAAAAGAAAAGAAATTAGAGGAAACACAAAAGGGAGGGGGGGGGGAAGAAAATAGACCTGAATGCAAATGTTGAAAATTATTTAGGCATCAAAAGCATCTTTAAGCATAAATGTTTTAAAATTAGCTTTAAATTTTGATAAGCAGTCTTCTTGTCTTGTTCTAGAGAGTTGGCGCAGTGACCGAGAAGATAGTAATTTACAAATCATTGATTAGTAATCGGGTACTCTTGAGTATTTTCCCTATATGTCCTGGCAGGTTCACAGTTTAGCTGTGGCACCCGGGGCAATGGGTGACATGCCCGGGATCACAAGGAGCAGGCTGGGATTGGACTTGCAACCTTAGGCTGCGGAGGCAGCAGCTCTAACCGCCTCCTCCTCGGAGGGCATGCACAGAAGTTGCTCGATTCCACCTCATTAATTACGGTCAGCAAATCAAGCAACATACATAAGTGACCTATTCTCTCGGTTTTATAAATCACTGGGGGTGAGATTATGGGAGTCGATGGCAGGGCAGCTAAGGAAATGTACCGATAGAAGGACTTTCAGAAAACTCCTCAAAACACTTTTGTTCGATAATACTCTTTTATAGGGTCTGGCTTGTCTTGATTGAGGATTAACTGTGAACTTAATTGTTGACTATTTGTCCCTCTTTTGTACTGGTTATAAGTATTGTGTTATGTGGATATACTGTAAACCAGTGTTTCTCAACTCGGTCCTGGAGTAACCCCTGGCCAGTTAGGTTTTCAGGATATCCACATTGAATTTGCATAAACTTGATTTGCGTACACTGCCTCCATTATATGCAAATGTCTTTCATGCATATTCATTGTGGATATCTTGAAAGCCTGACCGGCATGGGGATACTCCAGGACCGACTTGAGAAACACTACTGTAAACCGCCAGGTAGCTAGACGGTATAGAAATTTTAAGAATAAATAATAAATAAATAATATATATGGGGGTCTTTTACTAAGGCATTCTAGCCGATTTAGCGTGGCTAAATGCTAACGTGCTCAGTATATTCTGTGGATGCGTTTGCATTTAGCGGGCGCTAAAATCGGCTAGCGTGCCTTAGTAAAAGACCCCCTATATGCGGTTCATAGACAACACCGCGAAAGACAAAGGCGCGAAAGACGGAGGCGCGCGCTGAAGAAAATTACAGTTTTTAGGGGCTCCGACGGGGGGTGTTGTTGGGGAGCCCCCCCCAGTTTACTTAATAGAGATCGCGCCGGCGTTGTGGGGGGTTTGGGGGGTTGTAACTCGCCACATTTTACTGTAAACTTAACTTTTTCCCTAAAAACAGGGAAAAAGTGAAGTTTTCAGTAAAATGTGGGGGGTAACAACCCCCCAAACCCCCCAATGCCCCCCAACACGGCACGATCTCTATTAAGTAAAGTGGGGGGGTTCCCCCCCATGCCCCCCCCGTCGGAGCCCTAAAAACAGTAATTTTGAGCGGCGCGCACCTCTGCGCTGCGCTCAATTGTCTGCGCGTGCCTTTGTCCCGGCACGCTTTTGACCTGACACCCTATATGCTCACAACCATGTGCAACCTCACACTGTAACAACTGTACGCCATTTTGAATGACATGGTAATATAAATAAATTAAAAGAAATAACACGAATCAGTACAATACACATACATGGTAAAACACATCATACAACAATTACCTAAGGACTCCCCCCTGAAAAATTTGCCCTGCAGCAAACCAGACAGGCTGAAAAAATATGATGAAATTTTCAGTTAACGCAGTATCCCACCCCTCCTTATACTAATGCATAGCGCGGGTTTTAGCGCCGGCAGCGGTGGTAACTGCTCCGACGCTCATAGCAATTCTGTGAGCTTCCGGCGTTAAAACCCAAGCTATGCGTTAGTAAAAGAGGGGATATGAGGGATAACCAAATAAATTTACAGTGCACCAATGAGAAGAGGAGATTGGTGACGGGACCCAAGCGCGCGAGACAATCGAGCGCCGACAGTACAGAGCAGACAATCGCGTGCAGGACATCAGCGCGCCGGACTTAAATTTAATTTTAAAGTGCTCTGAGGGTGTGTGGGGGGAATTCTCACCCCCACTTAAGTTAGTACAGTTGCCGCAGCCTTTGGGGGGTGAGAAGGGGGGGCGAGGGGGCCCCCCACACACACATTACAGAGGAAATTGACATTTTTACCTAAAAAAAGGGAAAAATGCCTCTTCCCCCTATAATGGGGGGTTTTCTCCAACACCCCCACCTAATGGCAGTGCAAACAGTACTAACTTAACTATGAGGGTTCCCTCCTCAAACCCCCCCCCCCTCGGAGCACTTTAAAATTAAGTTTAAGTCCAGCGCTCTGTATTGTCGGCGCTCGATTGTCCTGCGCGTTTTCGACTATGAACCGAGAAGACTAAGGGCTCCTTTTACTAAGCTGCGCTGGCGTTTTTAGCGCGCGCTACATAAATAAAATACTAACGCCAGCTCTATGGAGGTGTTAGCGTGTAGCGGGCGTGCTAAAATCGCTAGTGCAGCTTAGTAAAAGGAGCCCCAAGCGTATCTTCTGCACGTGGCAGCAAACCAAGACGCAGTAAACCTAGCAGTGGAAATTTTGGAAACTGATGAATAGTAAAATTGCTGGAAAAGAACTTGTGTGCATATTCATTTGACTCCTTTAATCTTTTTTACTTAATTTTTTTTATTTTCCAGATTTATGGCAGCATCAGTGGAAATGTTGCCATCTGTGCAGTGGACAGAAAATTCAATATGTAAAATAATTTAATATCTTAAACAATAAATATGTATCTAGAGCAACAGGGGAGAGTGTGGCGCAGTGCTTAAAGCTACAACCTCAGCACCCTGGGGTTGTGGGCTCAAACTAGAGAGTTGCGCAGGGACAGAAAACCCACCCATCCCCACCCATCTCTGCCAGGATCCTCTCCGTCCCCACCAGGATCCTCTCCGTCCCCACCCGTCCCCGTCAGGATCCTCTCCGTCCCCTCAAAGAATTACCTCCATCCCCGCCCGTCCCAATAAAAAGCAGCAATTACTTCTGACAGGATCATCAATTCCACAATTTCTTTTGTGTTTGTGCTGCTGTTTTCCTTGTGGAATCTCTATGGTGGAACCCTTTTTTTGTTTTCTGTTCAGGTAATTAACTTATAAACCCCCTCATTTACTAAGGCTGACGTGTCCATTATATTATATGGACGAACTCTGCTTCCAAAGACTTCCATTCCCGTGGGGGTCCCGTTGGCTAGAGGGGGGTCCCCGTGGGAGTCTCGTGGGCCAGAGGGGGGTCCCCGTGGGAGTCCCGTGGGTTAGGGGGGATTTCTGCGGGACCCGCATGATTCCCGCGATCCCCGTTCCCGTGCAGACCTCTAGTTCAAACCCACACTGCTCCTTGTGACCCCGGGCAAGTCACTTAATCCCACCCACCCCCATTTCCCAAGTACATTAGATAGAGTGTGAGCCCACCGGGACAGACAGGGAATAATCCTCAAGGACCTGAATAAATTCATGTAAACCATTCTGAGCTCTAGGAAAAAGGTATAGAAAATTGAATAAATAAAGAGTGTGAAACGTTTCAGCCTCTGACAACCAGAGCAGGTATTGTGATGTCATAATGCCTCATTCCACCAATACCTAAGAGCCAACCTAATCAGTGATGTCACAATGGCTTGATTGTCCTATACTTGGATCACTTTTACTAAATTTCAATTTCTAGAGTGGCGCAGTGGTTAAAGCTACAGCCTCAGCACCCTGAGGTTGTGGGTTCAAACCCCATGCTGCTCCTTGTGACCCTGGGCAAGTCACTTAATCCCCCCATTGCCTCAGGTACATTAGATAGATCGCGAGCCCACCAGGACAGACAGAGAAAAATGCTTGAGGACCTGAATAAATCCATTTTAATCATCCTGAGCTCCCCTGGGAAACCAGTATAGAAAATTAAATAAAAGGGTAGGGGTGGCACTGGTCATTGGGTTGGGAACATTCATAATCTCTCTGAAGCCCTATCAATTCATTTACTGAAAGACTGCTGCTTGTCCTCAGATGTCACCTCAGTAAAATACAGCATTTTCATCTACTGTGTTAGGAAAAGCAACTTTTACCTGTACTGCCACTGGGGTACAGGGTCAGCGTGTGGCTCTAGTCACCAAAGGTCAGCGACCTTATGCTTCCGACAGTGCCAGGCAATGAAGACAACTCTCTGGCATGTCTCGGCCTGAACTTGTGGGTCTGTGGAAAGAACTTACAAATTCCAAACCATCCTTAAACTCACTCGGAAGAGAAAGCGGTTTTCCCGGTAAACGCTTTCATGTAAGACAGACAGTCGGACGGAAAGACACGCTATCAACGGGAAAAGGCAAGAGTTTGCCTCCTGGAGGCTCTAATGATTATAGGGGCTCCTTTTACCCGCTCAAGAGGAGGTGGTAGCGCTAGCAGTGCGCGGCATTTTAGCACGCGCTATTCCACGCGTTAAGGCCCTAACGCACCTTCGTAAAAGGAGCCCAGAGAATCCGTGCGGTGGGTCCCTGATTTCGACCCTTTTTACGGTTAAGCCGGAATGTAAATAATAGGAACTGTTTGTTTTACCGCAAGTTGGAATAGGTATCTTTAGTCCTTCATGGCACTGCAAGACACTGTAACAGAACTTGCTCTGTTTAAGACTGTATGAGAGGGGACATAAGTATTTTATGAAATTTAATTCGGTGGTAGTTTAATCTTTTACTCTTGTTTTTTTTCTCATTTTTTATCAGTTTATAAGAACATATGTGCAGCATCAGAACTTTTAATACAATTGCAAAAATACCGCGGATAAACTGAAGCGTTTCTGAAGACTTAGGAAAGATGCACTTTTTGCAACCACAGGGAAAATAAGCTGGAACTCTAAATTCAAGTCAGCCTAAGTCACTTGTCCCTCTGCGCAATACTTTCCAGTCGACATAAAAGAAACATAAGCCGTACCTGGATCAAATCGAAGTCACAGCAACACGGTAACACTTAGCCAAAGTGTCCTGCTTTTACCAAAAGAGCAGGAATTTGAATACGGAAAACCAGAGCTTAAAAAGTTCTGGGCTTAAAAATTCCTCCGGTCCTCAAGCAGGCTGCCAGACTGTGAGCAGGACTCCCTTCCCTCCTTTAAGACCCAAGAAGAGAGAGCTAAAGTCCTTACCTCTCCCCTGCCCGAATGGAACTAAAGGCAGACCCTTGCAAAGGGCTCAAACAGGAGAGGGATGCAAAGCTGCAACTCTAGGGATCGTCAGCAAAGTACCAGACCGAGCTTGGAAACAATTTAGGGACTGGAGAAAATTAGAAAAAAAAAAAAGGAACTACCCACACTTTTTTTTATTTTTTTTTTGCTTCTTGGAAGCCAGGGATTGTTTTCTTGAGTGCTGATGAGGCATATATTATGAGTGGAAAAGCTTAATGAAAGGAGATAATAAGAAATCAGATCATTTTGTTGGTGAATTTTAAGTCCTGTGTGTTCACTACTGGAATTTCTCTTCCTAGGGCGGTGGACAGCTTAAACCAGTGGTCTCAAACTCAAACCCTTTGCAGGGTCACATTTTAGATTTGTAGGTACTTGGAGGGCCTTGGAAAAAAAAAATAGTTAATGTTTTATTAAAGAAATGACAGTTTTGCATGAGGTAAAACTCTTTGTAGTTTATAAATCTTTCCTTTTGGCTAAGTCTTAATAATAATATTGTCATTTATAGCTAAAGAGACACATGATCAAGAAACTGTTTTATTTTACTTTTGTTATTTTGATAAACATACCGAGGGCCTCAAAATAGCACCTGGCGGGCCGCATGTGACCCCCGGGCCGCGAGTTTGAGACCACTGGCTTAAACTGAGCTGTATGTTTCTGTAATTCAGATTGGAGTCCTAGGGGTTATGAAACCTTTTATTAGACTAACCCCCCCCCAAAAAAAAAAAAAAAAATCATCCAATTATACTGTACTGAGGTTTTGAAATAGATTTTACTCTTGGGATCTTGCTAGGTACTTGTGACCTGAGTTGGCCCTGTTGGAAACAGGATACTGGGCTTGATGGACTTTTGGTCTGTACCAGTAAGGCAGCTCTTATGTTCTTTCTCCAGCTCTACCTCAAATATATGCACCAGAATGATATCTTTCAATTCATGAGTTGGGCACTACTCTGCCCTTGCTAATGCTCAGGGAATTCTGATGACAGGAGTTTGAGGGATAGCTCATCCCTGCTAGCTCCCAAGTAGCCTTCCCTGTCAATCTACTTCCTCCCACTGGTAGGTTCCCGTTATTCTGTCAGTTTACAAAGGGGTTAGGAGACTACCCTCAGACCCATGTGGTTGTCTCTTCCTGGGAGATTTCTCCAAGGTACGTTCTCCTCCTCCCTGTGATGGGATGTATACCCTGTCACACCAATCTAGGTCACAAGTATCTGGCAAGATCCCTAGATATAAAACCTATTTTATGCTGCCTATCTTAGAAATAAGCAGTGGATTTCCCCAAGTCCCCATCTTAATAATGGCCTCTGGACTTCTGTTTTTGGAAATTATCCAAGTCTTTTTTTAAACCCTGCTAAGCTAACTGCTTTGACCATATTCTCCAACAATTAATTCCATGGGTTGGAGTTGGTGCTAAGTGCTATTCTATAAAAGGCAGGCACCCTTTATAGCATAGTGCTTTCTACTGATTTTTACGGCACTCATTTCTGAGCTGCTGTGTAATCAGCGTTGGCGTACAGAGAGTCTACATTCCCCTGAAGCAGCTGTTACCTACGGTGAAATGGAGTTCTTTCCTTGGAGTATTTGGAAGTATGAACAAGGACTGTTTTCAACACCAGTTGATGGATAAGTGTGCAACAGTTTTGGGCTATAACAGATAAGTTACGAGCTTGTGTGCATGGTAGAGGTCTGCACGGGAACGGGGATCGTGGGAATCCCCCCCTAACCCACAGGACTCCCACGGGGACCCTCCTCTGGCCTACAGCACTCCCATGGGGACCCCCCTCTAGCCAACGGGACTCCCACGGGATGGAAGGCTTTGGAAGCAGGGTTCGTCCATATAATATAATGGACACGTCAGCCTTAGTAAAAGAGGGGGTTTATAAGTTAATTACTGAACAGAAAACAAAAAAAGGGTTCCTCCAAAGACATTACACAAGGAAAACAGCAGCGCAAACACAAAAGAAACTGGAATTGATGATCCTGTCAGAAGGAATTGCTGCTTTTTATGGGGACGGGCGGGGATGGAGGTAATTCCTCGCGGGGACGGGTGGGGTCGAAGAGGATCCTGGCGGGGACGGGTGGGGATGGGTGGGATTTCTGTCCCCGTGCAAATCTCTAGTGCATGGTTGGCTGCTGTCGAATTGTGTGATCATTGGAGATTTGCGGAGTGGAGGGTTTTTTTTGTTTGTTTGGGTTTTGTTTTTTTGCCAATGATAAGCATAAAGCAGCTTGGCTTTACTAAGTGCTACCGTGAATTGCATACCGTTCTGAGGCTTTTTTTTTTTCACTTCACAAAAATCTAATCTAATCTAAAACTTGGATTCATATATCGGGTCATCACCTAAAAGGAGCTCGACTCGGTTAACAAAATAGCTGCAACGTAAAGGAATCGTGAAAAGAGAAAAGCAAAATAAGAACTCAGATTAGAAAGTACACTTCTCCCTCTGTATTCGCGGTGTCGATTATTCAAGGTTCTTAGCTTGCTGTCTCCTCCCCCCCACCCCCAATTACATCAGCTTGCATAGAGAAATCGCTGATTCCAAGCGTTTACAGAGAAAATTACCGATTCCCGGCGCTTTCTTCACCGTGTTTTGCCTCTCCTTCAGGAACCGTCCAGGGTTTAGAACGAATGCTAGGAAGTTCTTCTTTACCCAGAGGGTGGTGGACACATGGAATGCGCTCCCGGAGATTGTGATAGGGCAGGGCACGCTATGGGGGTTCAAGGAAGGTTTAGATAAATTCCTGAAGGATAAGGGGATTGAGGGGTACAGATAGAATTAGAGGGTACAGATAGATTTAGAGATAGGTCATAGGAAAAGGCAGAAACCACCTAACAGGTCGTGGACCTGATGGGCCGCCGCGTGTGCGGACTGCTGGGCGCGATGGACCTCTGGTCTGACCCAGCGGAGGCAACTCTTATGTTCTTATGTCTCCCACCATGTTATTCGTGGTTTCACCATATTCACGATGGGTTTTTTAAATAGAAAACAGCAAATAACATATGAAAAAGTTATTTATGGGTTTTCTGTATTCGCGGGTCTGTTAATCCCCTTTCACAGCGAAAACGGACGGGAGAAGTGGACTGCACATGAATGACGAGCTATCCATGAGACCATTGTCCTAACTTTTTGGAATGTGCATTTGACCCATTTCTGAGCTCCATTTAAACAATCCAGCCCTATGCACATAAGAAAGTTTTTACTCTATATTATGGGCTCCTTTTACATACTCTAAGAATCTATTAGCATTTTATTCATATATACAGTAGAATCTCAGTTATCCGGCACCCATGGGGTTTGGTGGATACTGGATAACACTTTTTTCTGGTTAATTGAGAGTGTGTTAGAAACCTTGGCTAACACATTCTCAATTCTCCCCCACCCCCGCCCCGAAGCACCTCCTCCCTCAAGCCCCGAAGTGGCAGAAGCAGTTGGCGATCCTGAGCCACGAACCCCCTCCCTCCCTCCTTCTCTCATCCTTACTCGAAGCACAGCGGTCAGCAGGAGGCAGCCTCAAAACAGGTTGCTCGCGGCCTGCCCTGGCAGGGCCTTTCCTCTGATGCATTGGAAGTGACAAGTCAGAAGAAAGGCCATGTTGGGGATGGCTGCAAGTAGCCTGTTTTGAGTCTGCCTCCTGTTGACCGCTGTGCTTCGGGTAAGGAAGAGGGAGGTAGGGAGGGAGTTTGAGGCTCAGGACCACTGCCTGATTCTGCCACTTTGGGACTTGAGAGAGGGAGGGAGGATGGTTTTACTGCTGCACTGGTGCTTTGGGATGGAAAGGAGGGGGTTTGTAGCTACTTGGGGCTTGGGGGCTTGACAGAGGGAGGATTTGTGGCTCAGGACACTTCTGCTGGTGCATCGGGAGACTTTCTTCTTTTTTTCACTCTGGTGATTTTTTTGCTGGTTGTGTGAGAATCCTGGTTAACTGAGACTCTACTGTATATGTATGTACAATATGGGCCTGATTCTGGCAAAGGCGCCTACCGCATGTCAATCTTTGGTAGGCACTGCATCCAGAATTGCATCTATTTATTGTACAGATGCCTTAAATGTAGACCAGCATTTTACAGGGGGAGAGTGTGGCACAGTGGGGAAAGCTACAGCCTCAGCACCCTGAGGTTGAGGGTTCAAACCCACACTGCTCTTTGTGACCCTAGGCAAGTCACTTAATCCCCTCATTGCCCCAGGTACATTAGATAGATTGTGAGCCCACCGGGACAGACAGAGAAACATGCTTGAGTACCTGAATAAATTCATGTAAACTGTTTTGAGCTCCCCTGGGAGAACAGTATAGAAAATTAAAAAAAATACATTTAAGGCATCTGACACACACCTCTGGAAGCACCTGAGCTCACCTACAGATGCCTAAGGCCATTTCCAGCATAAGCCACACCTACACCATGCATAGGCACTTCTGTAGGTGCTTGTCAATCACTTACATCATGTCATTCACCACATCAATTTTATTTTATTTTATTTTTAATTTTCATTCCGATTGGTCTGTTAGATGGCGGTAGGATGCCTACCACCACCTGCAATCAGGACACTTTTGAGAATAAGGCCTTATATAAATAACTAACACTAAGGACCCCCTTTACAAAATTGCAGTAGCAATACCACCACGGTAAATGCACTGAAGCCAATTAAATTCCTATTAAATGTACAGAGATAGTGAATTATTACTTAAAACATGGAGGGACTGATGATAATTCTGCAAACATGCTCAGTACAGTACCACTAAGGGCAACTTTTAATCATTTGATTTGCAGGGGAGCTGCACATGCTACCCTGGGGCATCCGCTAAAAATCAGGGGAGGGAAGTTCCATAGCGACTCCAGAAAATACTTCTTCACTGAAAGAGTGGTGGATCATTGGAACAAACTCCCACTGCAGGTGATTGAGGCCAACAGCGTGTTGGACTTTAAGAGAAGATGGGATATTCACAGGGGATCCCTAGAGGAGTGAAACCAGAGGGCGGGCATTTGGAATGGGCAGACTTGGTGGGCTATAGCCCTTTTCTGCCGTCTTTTTCTATGTTTTCTATGTTTTCTAATTGATTGGAGAATGCTGTTTCATAGGTTTTGATTGCTGAGATGTGTTTATCACAGGACTACTCGAAAGGGTCCAGAGGAGAGCGACAAAAATGGTTAAGGGAGGAGTTGCTGTACAATGAGAGGCTAGAGAAACTGGGCCTCTTCTCCCTTGAAAAGAGGAGACTGAGAGGGGACACGATTGAAACATTCAAGGTACTGAAGGGGATAGACTTAGTAGATAAAGGCAGGTTGTTCACCCTCTCCAAGGTAGAGAGAACGAGAGGGCACTCTCCGAAGTTAAAAGGGCATAGTTTCCGTACAAACGTATGCCCTCACCTGGAGTACTGCGTCCAGCACTGGTCACCGTACATGAAGAATGACATAGTACTACTCGAAAGGGTCCAGAGAAGAGCGACTAAAATGGTTAAGGGCTAGAGGAGTTGCCGTACAGTGAGAGATTAGAGAAACTGGGCCTCTTCTCCCTTGAAAAGAGGAGACTGAGAGGGGACACGATCGAAACATTCAAAATAATGAAGGGAATAGACTTAGTAGATAAGGACAGGTGGTTCACCCTCTCCAAGGTAGAGAGAACGAGAGGGCACTCTCCGAAGTTAAAAGGGGATCGATTCCGTACAAACGTAAGGAAGTTCTTCTTCACCCAGAGAGTGGTGGAAAGCTGGAACGCTCTTCCGGAGTCTGTTATAAGGGGAAACACCCTCCAGGGATTCAAGACAAGGTTGGACAAGTTCCTTTTCAACTGGAAAGTACGCAGGTGAGACTGGGCTCATTTAGAGCATTGGTATTTGACCTGTGGGCCGCCACGGGAGCAGACGGTTCATAGACAACTCGGCGAAAGACAAAGGCGCGCGCCGACAACTGAGTGCAAGACGGAGGCGCGCGCCGAAGAAAATTACAGTTTTTAGGGGCTCCGACGGAGGTTTTTGTTGGGGAGCCCCCCCAGTTTACTTAATAGAGATCGCGCCGGCGTTGTGGGGGGTTTGGGGGGTTGTAACCCTCCATATTTTACTGTAAACAACTTTTTCCCTAAAAAAGGGAAAAAGTGAAGTTTTCAGTAAAATGTGGGGGGTTACAACCCCCCACACCGTCCCCACAACGCGGCACAATCTCTATTAAGTAAAGTGGGAGGGGTTCCCCCCCACGCCCCCCCGTCGGAGCCCTAAAAACAGTAATTTTCTGTGGCGCGCGCCTCCGTGCTGCGCTCAATTGTCTGCACGCGCCTTTGTCCCGGCGCGCTTTTGACCTGACACCGGAGCAGACTGCTGAGCACGATGGACCACTGGTCTGACCCAGCAGCGGCGATTCTTATTTTCTTATCTGGGAACTGGTCCTTCTTAGGGTTACCGGATGTCTGGGAAAACCCGGACATGTCCTCTTTTTAGAGGACTGTCCGGACTCCCGGACAGACTTTCCAAAACCCGGCATTTGCCTGAGATTTGGAAAGCCCCCACCGAGCTCTGGCCGCATCCGAAGGGACTCTGAGTATGCGTGGATGACGTCGCACACCTCCGCGCATACTCCAGGCCCTCAAGACACGGCTCGAGGTCATCGAGAAAGAGTGGAGGCTGTGTGGGGGCGGGGCTGGAGGCAGGGTCATGCATCTGGGGTTTTGCTGAAAATATGATAACGCTAGTCCTTCTTCACGCGCAATGCTGTTCATAAGGAAAGAAGGGCGAGATAATAGCAATATGTTATTGTCAGATTTCCTGAGCGCCTCTTTTACTTGTTTATGGAAACAATAACAACCTAGAAATGTTTTTATGTTTCTTTTTCTTTTATATACTTAGGTATTCGTCAGAATTTGTTTTACTGCCTTTCTTAATCAATAACACCCCCCCCCCCCTTCCCTGTAGAAGCAGTTTGAAGATGCTGGGAGCAGCGCAGAGCATTCAACGCGCCGGCCTGCACTAAAAACCGCTTTTGTGGTTTTGTAAAAGGGGGGGGGGGGTAAAACAGAGTAAGATACCGGGTCAATGAGTCCAATTCTTTTTAACTTTACGTAGAGTCATGGGACATGGGCTTGTCATGCCATTGGAGCTTGCGTGCATCTGAGAAGCAGTACGCTATGCCGTTGGCAGTGGCATAATGAGGGTGAGAGGGACTCGGGGTGGTGGCTTCCCTCCCATGCCCTTGTCTATGCCCTCCAGCTCCTTCCCCGATCCCCCTGCCGCACGCGGCCCCCCTACTTCTAGTTATTCACCACCACGAGTAACAAGAACTTCAACGTGCTCGTGACCCCGTCAGCTCTCCATGACGTCACTCCCTATGCGCGGCACCCGGAAGTGACATCAGCGGGAGAGACGACGCGGTCACGAGGAGCACATTGAAGTTCTTGCTCGTGGCGGTGATAGGGAGTGGGATGAGACAGGGGTAGAGAGTTGGAGGGGTGCCGTCGCCCCCAACATGGCACCCGGGGCGGACCTCCCCCCTCTTATTATGCCACTGGCCGTCGGTAGTTTCACTTCCAGCAGGGCCTCCCAAGGCGGACAGGTTTCAGCGGAGATGTCAGACTAACGATGTGCCACCCGTCCGGGCAGCAGCAGATGAGCAGCGTTGGAGGCGGAGGATCACATTTGATACGACAACATCGAATTTATACTGCACAGAAGAAAAGCCCGGCAATCTGCTTCTGTATTCTGCCACGAAACTTGATGATACTCATCAAGTCGCTAGGACTTGAATGCAAGTTGATGGCGCCTAAGAACAACAGAGATCAATCAAACTTGCTGGATTGAAGAAATATTTTGACTGTGAATTTTTCTAAGGCCCACCCACATATTGGCAAATTGAGACCTGAAGACATTACCACCTTCCAAAAAAATAGATGCAACTTGAAAAAAAAAAAGAAGAAAGATATGTTGATGCTTTCTTTTTTTTTTATGGAGGGTAGAATATTATTTGCATCCTAAATCTAAAAGCTCATAAAAATATATGTGCAATAAATAGCTCTTTGGGGGCTGGTGCAATAGCTCACTGACATTGTTATAAACAAGACCCGGGCTTGACTGATGGGTCAGATCCTTTGTTCCCTCTACCAGCTGCAGCCGGGCATTCGGCACGGGCAATGTTTACAGCTCAGAGAGGGATGAATCCCTGGCATCGTGCAACGGCATATCTAGTGATCAAACTTCGGGCTTGTGGTTGCAGGGTTCTGGAATGAGCGCTGGCACCTGACCACTGTCCAAGGATTGTTGCTATGATGATGGGGCAAAGTGAGTTGGGAGAGGCTATAAAAGTCCTGGGTGGATGCAAATGAAGCTTCATTGGAGCGCTGCCCTGTACAGTTTAGGGAAGGGCTGTCATTTCCATTGTCAAACTCCCAGATTGGT
Source organism: Geotrypetes seraphini (assembly GCF_902459505.1). Taxonomy (NCBI): domain Eukaryota; kingdom Metazoa; phylum Chordata; class Amphibia; order Gymnophiona; family Dermophiidae; genus Geotrypetes; species Geotrypetes seraphini. The sequence continues at coordinate 22,205,641 of NC_047093.1, read as the reverse complement.
TGGTTTGTTTATTTAGGTCATTTGCATTTGCTCTCGAAGAGGCTCTTTAACTAAGCCGCAGAATAAAGCAGCCTTAGCACGTGTTTACATATGCCATTCCCGCATACTAAGGCCATTTTTAAAGCATGAGCAAAATGACTGATTTTTACTATTTCCAGCATTAAAGGCCCCGTGCTAATTTTACCATTATTGTATTGCATTTGTACTGAGCACTTAACTACATCCATTTGGTAGGCAGTATGAGCTCACACACTATGTGTTAATCGGTAAGCATGTGGCAATTGAATGGCCCTAACTCAGGGGTAGGCAATTCCGGTCCGCGAGAGCCGGATCCAGGTCAAGTTTTCAGGCTATCCACAATGAACATGTACGAGATGGATTTGCATGCACTGCAAATCTATCTCATGCATATTTATTGTGGATATCCTGAAAACCTGACCTGGCTCTGGCTCTTGAGGACCGGAATTGCCTACCTCTGCACTAACCAATTACCAGAGAACACGTGTACTCTCTGCCCTGACTTCCCTCCCCCCTTGCTAAAACACATGGGAAATGCAGGTACATGGAAGAATTACCGCGGGACGACAGAGCAATTTTTGCTGCGGTAAACAAGTGTTAATGCTTACTACAGCTTAGTAAGAGGGCCTCTAAGGGTGTCAGATGTCAATGTCTTTTCCACCTCTTAGAACAGTAGTTCCCAACCCTGTCCTGGAGTTCCACCAGCCAGTCAGGTTTTCAGGACATCCCTAATGAATATGCATGGAGCAGATTTGCATGCCTGCCTCCTCCATTATATGCAAATCTCTCTCATGCATATTCATTAGGTCTATCCCCAAAACCCGACTGGCTGGTGGTCCTCCAGAACAGGGTTGGGAACCACTGTCTCATAAGACTATGACCTTATGTTTTGCAAAATTGTTAGTTTATTCAGATTGGATAAGTAGTGACATCCTAGATTTGCTCAGCCTCTGGCTGGCAGCCAGGGTATATGCTTGGCAGAGGACAGGAATAAGGCCACAGAAAAGATGGACTTGTTGGTCTTTTCTTCCCGCCATCATCTACTACAGGGGTGTCAAAGTCCCTCCTGGAGGGCTGCAATCCAGTCTGGTTTTCAGGATTTCTCCAATGAATATGCATGAATCTATTTGCATGCACTGCTTTCATTGTATGCTAATAGATCTCATGCATATTCATTGGGGCAATCCTGAAAACCCGACTGGATTGCGGCCCTCCACAGGGACTTTGACACCCCTGATCTACTTATTATGAGATTGTCCAAGAGTGGCAGGTATTTCCTGGGGAAAGCTGGAGTTGAAACTGCGGTGGGGAAGAATTGACAAACTTTTGGGATACACTCAATTCCCATTTTCGATGCAATCCCTGCTTTTATCCTTGGAAGGATCGACGCGCAACTGATTATACTCGAAAACGTCCCGTCAACCGATTAAGGCTGGAGTCGCCCAGGACAGCCGCAGCCACTCTCAGCTGATCCGCGCCTCGCCCTCTCCAGCCACGCCCTGCTCCAGAACCCGGAAGCGTGGACGAGCGCGGATTGGCTGCGGTAGAGGCGGAGGCATGACGAGGAGCGTGGATTGGCTGAGGGGCGGCTTGGGCCCGCCCTAGGTCGGACAGGCCGGTAGGTGCCGGCCATGGAGCTGAGCTTCCCCGAGCGGCTCTTCCGGGAATCTTGGGGGGAGCTGGAGGCGCCGGCGCTGGATGGGGGTTGGGAGCTCTTCATGGAGTCCACGGGATTCACTGTCTACCGCCTCTATGACCAGGTACTGGCCGGAGCCCAGCCCGGAAGAAGGAGGGGCTGCGCTACCTACGGGAAATGCGGCCACTGCAGCATGCAGCATCGTGCAAAATGTGCATGCATGCATGCAACATCAAAACAGAATCGTGCAACATCATGCACTTTATTATTATGTTAAGAAGCATTAAAAAAAGTCAAAAAGAACTGTACAATATAGAAATTAAATTTAATAACTATATTCTACAGTTCTTTTTGACTTTTTTAATGGCTCTTAACATATATAGCTAATTAATAGATAAGCATTTAATTTGTAGTTTCTTGTTGTATTACCACTTTATTATTATCTCAGCACCTTTTCATGAAGAGATTCAGTTCATTATAATGTTGTATATCATACTGCCATGTATATATAACATAATAGATACGTAAAAGTTGACACAAACGTACAGCATCATAGACTGTCTTACATGTGCAAGCGTACAAAATCTTAGGTTATGCAATGTGTCATACATTCAATAGCAAGCACTGTGCACCATACTGTGTAAGATCAAAGGTCCATTTAGCCTAGTTTCCTGCATCCAATAATGGCTAAACCACGTGTTAAGAAACTAAAGCTGGACAGAGTCCAGAAACACTAATGTCCGTAGTACCAGACCTTAGGTTAGGAATTAGACCATTAAATGAGACGAAAGGGAATCACTGTGATTGTTTCTGTCAGGGAACATAGGATTCATGTTTACAAAATAAAACAATGGGAATCCAAACCCAGATAAGTTTAAATCAAAGGAAATTGATCTCTAACGAGCAACTATTGGAAGAGAAACAACTTTCCTCTTGGAATTTCACTCCCTGGCTGTCTCCAGTGGTAAATGGATTAAATAGCGTAAGTCTGCGACATGTTATAATGCGGCTCAGATTGACGTTTTTGATCAGGTCTCTGGTTTCCACGGAGAGGATTTATGTTAGAGAATGACACGGTGACAAAATCATCACCGTTCTTGTCCCCGCGGATAACCGCGGGAAATAATCTCATGTCACTTTTTTAGTGTTTATTTCAACCTCAGTCCTTCTACACCAGCATTCTTCAAAGCAAAGCTTGAGGGTCAGTGGTTGTGGCCATTCATACTCTGATTCTTCCCTCTCTCCTTAAAGAATAACATGAAGATAGTTTCCCGCAGTTATCCGCGGGGACGGGAACGGTGATGAGTTTTGTCACCGTGCCATTCTCTAATTTATATACATCATACATGATTGCATCTTCCAAGCTGTATCCTTGAATCCATCTAGACCAGGGGTGTCAAACTCAGGCCCAGGCCCACGGACCAAATGTGGCCCGCAGTGTAATTATGTTTGGCCCGCGAGAAAATACTCAATATATCCTGGAGCTGGCCCACCGGAAGACAGTTTTTTGACCCAATCAACTCACATCCTCATTTTGACGTTTGACGTTTTTACAAGTTCCCGCAGCGTTCTCCGGCTCTATTCGCAGTTTTTCCATTTTAAGTTTGGCTCAGCTATTTTACCTTGCAAAAAACAAAAGGAATTGACCCCAAAATCTCAATATTAATACTTTAGAGGAAATGCTGGAGAGGGGAGATATGATACTGATGTTTAAATACCTACGTGGCGCAAATGCGCATGAGTCGAGTCTCTTGAAAGGAAGCTCCGGAATGAGAGGGAATAGGATGAAGTTAAGAGGTGATAGGCTCCGGAGTAATCTGAGGAAATACTTTTTTACAGAAAGCGTGGTAAATGCATGGAACAGTCTCCCAGAAGAGGTGGTGGACAGAGAGACTGTCTGAAGTCAAAAGGACCTGGGATAGGCACATGGGATCTCTCGGAGAGAGAAAGAGACAATGGTTACTGCAGATAGGCAGCTCTATGACCTCACAATGCAGGTGCACAGAGCCTTAGCCTATAGGAAGAGGAGATGCAAATGTTAAGATAGTCTTAGCCAATAGGGAGAGGAGGAGAAAATGGTTACTGCGGATGGACAGACTAGATGGGCCATTTGGCCTTTATCTGCCATCATGTTACAATGTTTCTATAAAGTTCTATGACATCACAATGCAGGTGTAAAGAGTGTTAGCCAATAGAGAAGAGGAGATAGTGGATGCTGCGGATGGGCCATTTGGCCTTTATCTGACTTCATGTTACTATGTTTCTAAATGAGCCAAATACTATAGCATCATTTTCTATAATTAAATTCCATGAATATTCATTGCAACTCTTGAGAAAAATGGGTCCCTCTAATGCGGCGTTCCATTTAGGTCAACTCCACCTTCTCAGAAGCCATTAATTAGGATTGACTCGTTTTTACTGCCTTTTTAAAGGAAGTCATTCAAGGCGGTGTACAGCACGAATAAGTCAAACATAGGCAATAGACAATTACAACAGCAAAAATATTCAAATTATAATCAAAATATGGCATACAGTGTCGACACAATACATGATAAAAACATTTTAATAGACAGCATAGAGTGTAAGCAAAGATGGAGCTTATAGATAGATAAGACAGAGTAGCAGGATAGTAAGAAAATAAGGTGATTAATTTAACCCTCCTTTTTTTCAAAAAGCGTAGCGTGGTGTTTAACGCCAGCCACGGTGGTAACAGCTCTGACGCTCATAGAATCCTTAGGGCTTATGAATTGACCTAATCGGTGTTCTTAATTGAAAGTGCCATAAAAAAAAAAAAAAATTAAAAACCATAAAAAAAAAAATCCTCTCCTTTTACAAAACTGTAGTGTGGGTTTTAGCGCCAGCCACGGCGGTAACAGATCCAACGCTCATAGAATTTCTATGGCCTATGAATTGGCTTAATCGGCACTCTTAATTGAAAGTGCCATAAAAAAAAAAATATTAAAAACCATTAAAAAAAAATTTACCCTCCTTTTTACAAAACCATAGAGTGGGTTTCAGCGCCAGCCATGGCGGTAACAGTTCCGATGCTCATAGAATTCCTATGAGCGTAGGGGCTGTTACCGCTGGCGCTAAAAACTGCGCTACGCTTTTGTAAAGGGGGGGAGGGGGTGGTTAAAGGAGTTGCATATGAGTTTAGAATGGTGCTTTTGAATTCTCAGGTAGGGTGGGAGTGGATTGACATGTCCTACAGCAGGGGTGTCAAAGTCGGTCCTTGAGGGCCACAATCCAGTTGGGTTTTCAGGATTTCCCCAATGACTATGCATGAGATCTATTAGCATACCATGAAAGCAATGCATATTCATTGTGGAAATCCTGAAAACCCGACTGGATTGCGGCCCTCGAGGAGGGACTTTGACACTCCTGTCCTATAGTATGTGCAGCTGGTGTCATTCGTGTGTGTGTGTGTGCGTGCATATGTGTGTGTCTAGCAAATTAATTCTTCCATTAAAGGCCTGCTTTTACCTGCTTCCTGAAGTATAGACAGTGGTGTGGTAAGGGGTGGGGGTGGGGCGGTCTGCCCCGGGCGCCATGTTGGTAGGGGCGCCGGTACCCCTCCTCCTCTCTGCCCAGCCTCTTTTTCCACTCCTCCTCTCGACATGCGCATGACCCCCCCTTCCCCCCTGTACCTCTAGCTGTTCACCACCGCGAGCAGGAACTTAGACATACTCCTCGCACAGAGGAGGAGAGGTGCCGGCGCCCCCCACCAAGACAGCAACCGGGTCGGTCCACCCTCTCCTTACTTTGCCACTATGCACTACGCCACTATGTCACTATGGCACTATGCACGTCTTATATAGGATGCAGTCCTGTGTTAATGTCCTTCAGCTACTGTGTGCTAATGGTTACGATAAAGCACGACTTGCAATAAAAAAAAATAAAAATTGAGGAAACAGCCCCCCAAAAGGCGCCACACTAATTCTGGGCTTAGCACGCGGTAAAATCTCTACTAACCCCCTGTTTCACTAGGGTGCGCTAAGCATTTTTAGCGCCCGCTAAATCTACGCGCTCGCTAAATGCTAACGCATCCACAGACTAACATGCACGCGTTAGCGTTTAGCGCACGGTTTGCGCGCGCTAAAACGCTTAGCGCGCCTTTGTAAAAGGAGCCCTAAATTTTGTAACCCAGGCGCCCTAGTGTAACTGCCAACAAATTTTCCCCTTTTATTATTCTCTTGTGTATCGCTTAGATCAGTAAATTTATAGGCGCTATATCAAATTAAGATGAACTGTGTAGTATGAACTGCGTTAAACCCCTTCCCCCCTTTTTACAAAACCGCAATAGCGATTTTTAGCGCAGGCCGGCGTGCTGAATGCTCTGCGCTGCTCCCGGTTTTGTAAAAGGAGAGGGTGGGGGGAGCTAAATGTGCCGAGCCCAGATTTCATCACGCTTTAGTGAAAGGACCCATGTGTGAATGATCGCGATTACATTTTCACGAGAAACCTTTTTTTCCCCCTCTGCTCTTTTCACAGCAGTCAGGACTTTATGAATATAAAGTCTTTGGTGGTCTCTCGGACTGTCCCCCACAGCTCTGTGTAGATGTCTATATGGATCTGGAATACAGAAAACAATGGGACCAGTATGTGAAAGGTCGGTAAACCCTGTACTCAATAACTCTTTTAGAAATCCGGGGAACCACATTGGTCACAAGATAGAAAGAAAAAAGGTGCCCAAATTCTATCCGGGATTTAATTTTATCTATGATTTGCTGAAACTGTTATTAATTTAATTTTATTTTGGATGGCGATTATTCTAGGGCTGAGGGGCAATTTACTAAGGTGCGCTAAGCCCTAACGTGGGCTTACTGCGCCAAAAGACGAGCACCATAGGACGCAGTCACGCATCTTGCTGTATTTTAACTAAGTACCAGATTCTATAAACAGTGTGATTGTCAGTCAAAAAATGGCGTCATTTATAGAATCATGCCAAGTGGCGCCTAAGGGGACTTAGGCATTGGTAGACGATCTCTTAAATTGTTTAATTAATGGGTTTTATTATTTGATTGGCTGAAAACCAGCATGGTCAATTACCATGCCGACTAAGCCAATTAAAAAATCATATTTAGGCGTGGATCCCGAACAATGTGGAGAAAAAGAGACCTCGGAAAACAGCAACCCTTATACTTAGTCCAGAAAAGACGTATAGCAGGGTCTAACAACTGTCATTGATCTCAGAAAAAACTCCACGGTTTTTAGCGCTGGCCGCGGTAACAGAGCAATGCCCGGGCGAGAGAAGGCCGCGAAGCAGCCTGTCTAAATTGCTGCCGACGTAGCGTTTGTCACAAGGTATTTCGGTCTCATGGTTGGCGGGGGAGAAATGGAAGGGTCAGTGGGTGGGGGGGATGGGAGGGAGGGATAGAAGCTGCAAGGGTTCTGCACAAGGGATGGGAGGGAGGGATAGAAAGATACTGCACAAGGGGATGGGTGAGAGGGGAGGAAATTTGCTGCACGTGTGGAGGAGAGAAAGGAAATAGGAAGAATTGGGGTGGAGGAGGGGAAGGGAGAGATGATCATTGTACATGAAAAAATACATCCCCGAAAATAAGACAGAGTGCCTTTTTTGGGCCCCAAATTAATATGTCAGTGTCTTATTTTTGGGGAAACACGGTAATCTTCTTTAATTTGTATATTCTTTTGAGAAAGAATTTTATTGTTTTACTTGAGGAATCCAATTAAAGCTGCTCGAAAGCTACCTACGTGAAGGACTAGTACGTTAATGTGTTTTGTAATGATTTTTTTTTTCTGAAGGGAACAGAGAGGAAGCAGTTGGAAGTTACACCCTTTAAATTTTAAAGAGCAGACAATACCATGTGGCTGTGTCGTCCTTTACAGCTCTCCCCCGTGAAGCAGATGCATTATTGAAAGGCTGTCGCGGTGCGTTACCAGGCCGTGTCCCAACACGTTTGCGGATTTGGAAAGTGCAGATGGGACTTAGATTAAAACTAGCTGCCGATGGTTGTTTGTTCTACAGACGTCAATGATTTAGTATTCATAAACAGAAGGCGATTTCGCCCTTTTCCTCTGACTGATGCCAATTTGGGAAAAAAAACCAAAACAAAACCCCAACATCTTTAATGCAGGATAACAAATGTGTTAACTTGTCAGGATGAAAATTGAATTAAGGGAACTGAAAATGTCATTGTACAAAATAATTATAGTATTTGGTAAAGAATTACTGTGGTTTTTTTAAAACATTACAGTTTGGTAACAATATCAGTAAGTTTGGCAATTTGATATAAAATCTAGAAATTGCTTCTCTCCAGTTCCCAGAAACTGCCCCTCCTCCTCCTCCCTCCCGATTATTGAGACCGTGGTGATCAGCATGCTTCTGCGCATGCTCAAGGCCTTCTAATTCTCCCTCTTGTGAGCGGGGGGGGGGGAGAGGGGGAGCAGCGCCGCTGGCCTCGGTGGGGGGGGGGGAACGTATCAAGCGAGTTTCCATTATTTCCTATGGGGAAACTCGCTTTGATATACAAGTATTTTGGTTTACGAGCATGCTTCTGTAACAAATTATGCTCATAAACCAAGGTTCCACTGTATAAAGCTTTGCACCATTCTACATCGAAAGTTGTGACCTCGCTATTGGAGCCATATATGTCTTGTAAGTTACTTACCTTTTACAATCTAGTGTTTTGGATGTAAAACTAAAGGCTTCTTTTACAAAGGTGCATTAGGGCCTTAACGCGCGGAATAGCGCCCGCTAAAACTCCGCGCACGTTAGCCGCTACCTCCTCCTCTTGAGCAGGCGGTAGTTTTTTGGGTAGCGCGCGCTAATCCGGTGTGCGCGCTAAAAACGCTAGCGCACCTTCGTAAAAGGAGCCCTATGTAAACCCTCTCGCTATATCTGCTAACTTCTATGCAAAAGCACAAACCAGGTGACAGAAGACAAAGTTGAAAAACCTGTTAGAATTTATGGGCTCCTTTTAGGAAACTGCGTCAGCGTGTTTTATCGCATGCACCTTTTTAGCGCGCGCTAACCCCCACCGCTACCCAAAAAATTACCGCCAGAGGAGGCGGTAGCGGCTAGCACGGCCGGCAAATTAGCGCGCGCTACTACGTGCATTAAATTGCTAACGCGGCTTCGTAAAAGAAGCCCTTAATCTATGTATGACTTTTTTAAACAGATTAGGTTGAAAGATCTTTGAAATACAAATTTTTGTAGTCTAAGGAAACCATGGGGGTCCTTTTATCAAGCCGCGCTAGCTGGGTTAGCGCGTCGGACATTTCGTCACGCGCTAACCCGCGTGGCCGGCTAAAAACTAATGCCTGCTCAATGCAGGTGTTAGCGGCTAGCGCGGCAGGCGGTTTAACGCGCGTTATACCCCTTCCGCAGCTTGATAAAAGGACCCCCCCATGTTTACCATCTAAATTTTTTGCACATAATTATCTCATAATAAAACCATAAGTGGCGCATGCGCACTCTTATCAGCGTGCTTCCATGATCCGTAGGTCCGGCAAGTGTGCGCATGTGCGCTTACTAAGGCCCCACGAGCGGCCGAGAAATTTTAAAACGCGGCACTCCCTGCTCTCCAGCAATGGCATTTTCTGCACGGCGGTTTCCCCAGATTAAAAAAGAGACTACGGCGGTGGAGATAATAGGGGAAGCCGAAGAACCCAGCTGTTTGCAATGGCCCCGCACTCGCGGTCTCGCTGGCTCCCTTGCGGGGGGTTTTCGCGGTGGCGGCTCCTCTTGCGTCCGGGGCTTCTCCGGGGGGGCTGGCTCCCATGGAGATGTTGTTTTTCTGTTTGGGGCTGCGGCGGCGGCTTCTCTCGGGAGCCCCACCAGCGTCAGAGACCTTTCTGACGTCACAACTTCAGAGACGAGGTTTCCGACGCTGGTGCGCCTCTTGAGGGAGGCTGCCGCCGCAGCTTTGGACAGAAGGGTAGCATTTTCGTGGGAGCCGGCCTTCGGAGAGGCTTGGGACGCGAGGACGGATGCGGGAGGGGCTGCCGCCGCGAAGGGCTTTGGTGGGGGAGGCAGCCAGACCGCGAGTGTGGGGCCGTTGTAAGCGCGGATCGGTCAAGGAGCCGCCGCTGCCCGAGGCTTTGAAATTGCTCTCCCACCTTATTCACTTCGGGATGATGATGTCACTCCCTCCCCCCCCCCCCCGGCTTTTCCTCTGCCCAGGTTCAAAAGCAGGAGAGGTGGTCAGCCTGCACTCCCTCTCTCTCTCGCTCCTAAATCGTGGACGGGCTCAAGAGTTACATTAAACAGCTTTCATCGCCCTGAGCCCCCAACCCCCTTTTTTTTTTTCTTTCCGCTCCCTAGATCGAGACCGTGCAATGAGTTTCTCTAAAGAGTCCAGATTGTCTCTTCGATTAAATGTTAACATTTCACATCTAGCACCCGTTAATCTAACGGGCTTAAACACTAGTGTAATATAATAGAACAAAGGCAATTTTGTCATTTGAGCTTTATATTTTTATGCCAGTGTGCATTAGAGGAAAGGAAGTAGCTGAATAGTTTTGAAACAAAGGTCATTATACACAAAATAAAAATGTGGGTAATTTAAATACATAAATTTCCCGTTCAGAAAAAGAAAGCTTGTTATAGCATCCTGATTCTACAGAAGAGATCTTTTAAATAGCGGTAAAAAAAATTATTAAATTCAACTACCTCTAGGAAACTAGAGCTGATGCGATCTATCCAACGTAGTTTTCTGAATCCGCGCCCCAAATAGCCCCAGGAACAGGTCACGTCTCATGTATCTCCTGCGGTTTTGAAATAATTTTTAAAAAATCTATCAGCCAAGGAGGAGTTTGAGGTCGGAAAATAACATGAAAGTATGCTCGGGGAGGGGGGGGGGGTGGTGGTGGTGGTGATTTCTCATTCCAGGATTGGTGGGACTATGGGCTCCTTTTGCAAAGCCGCACTAGGGCCGTGAATGCGCGGGATGATATGAAAGTTGCCAATCAGGTGGAGAAAGCATCAGCAAAGGCTAGACAAATGCTGGGATGCATTAGAAGAAGCTTTATCAGCCGAAAGCCTGAAGTTATACTGCCTTTATACAGATCCATGGTGAGACCTCACCTGGAGCACTATGTTCAGTTTTGGAGGCCACATTATCAAAAAGATGTGAAGAGAATGGAGTCGATTTAGCGAATGGCCACTAAGATGGTTTCAGGACTCAAGGATCTCCCATACAAAGAACGTCTGAACAGGCTGTGCTTATATTCTCTCGAAGAGCGCAGAGAAAGGGGGGACATGTATGGCGTGTGTGGCACAGTGGTTGGATCTACAGCCTCAGCACCCTGGGGTTGTGGGTTCAAAACCCCGCACTGCTCCTTGTGACCCTGGGCAAGTCACTTAATCCTCCAGAGCCCCAGGTACGTTAGATAGATTGTGAGCCCACAGGGAAAATGCTTGAATACCTGATTGTAAAAACCGCTTAGATAACCTTGATAGGCGGTATATAAAAATCCTAATAAACTTGAAACTTTAGACATGATAGAAACATTCAAATACGTCACGGGCCGTATTGAGGTGGAGGAAGAAATCCCACGGCGTCCCACGGCGACAAGAGGGCACCCGCTAAAATTCAGGGGGAGAAGATTTCATGGGGACACCAGGAAATACTTCTTCACCGAAAGGGTAATTGATCGATGGAATGGTCTTCCATGTCAGGTAGTTGAGGCCAGTACCACGTTCGACTTCAAGGGACGATGGGACCGTCTGGTGGGGTCGCTCCAGAGGAATGCTTAAAAGATGGATTCTCGAGGAGGGAGGGTTCTTGAGTGGGCAGACTTGTTGGGCCGTTGGCCCTTTTCTGCCGTCATACTCTGTGTTTCTATGTTAATAGCGCGCTTGCTAGCCGCTACCGCCTCCTTTTGAGCAGGCGGTAGATTTCCAGCTAGCGCGCCCTAAAACGCGTAGCGCACCTTCGTAAAGGGAGCCCTATGTTATCGGTGGGCGGTGCGAAACTATGGACTGCTCTGCCAGGTGTTTTGCGATTTTGCGCTGCCACCGTGGGTTTTAAGAAGATGTTGAAAAGACGCAATTGTTCGCTAGTGCTTTTCTGAGCTGAGATTTATACCTGCTAATATATCATTTGATTAATGATCAAATTTTATGGGACAGAAGCTCTTCTTTTTGTACTTATGTTTTTTATGTTTTCCAAAAACCAATAAAATTTATTTTGAACTGAAAAAAAAAAAAGAAAAATGTTTGTTTGTCTTACATTTATGACTGTGACTATGTAAACGGTATAGATAATATACGGTGTATAAATTTTTAAATAAATAAATAAAAACCCCAAGCAGCCATTCTTGGGCAGCTGAGATGAGAAAATTGAGCCTGCAGAGACCCCTGGTGGGAAGTGTTGTACAGATTTAGAGGCAACACTATCTGATCTGAAAATAACATACAGTGTTCCCCCGGTCGTTCGCAGTCGGCGATTCGCGGTCCCGGTCATTCGCGGTATTTTCCGACCGCGAACGACCGGGGGAACACTGTATGTTATTTTCAGATCAGCTCCTGATTGAATAAGGCCCGACTAAGTGCAGGAAGAGGCGGTCGGAGCGTACCGCGAGTGATTTCCTGCACTCGCGGCGCTCCTGCTGCCCTCTCCCGCTGCCCTCTTCAGGCTCCCCCATGAAAAACCGTATTCGCGGTTTTTCAAGATTCGTGGGAACGGAACCCCGTGAATCTCGGGGGGGGGGGGGGAGTACTGTACTGCTCTTTCCTAGGCTCTGATAGTTTGCTCTGGATTTCCGCAGGAACAAAATGATGAGGAAACCTGGTCTGGTTTCCTAGCTTCTCCCACCAAAGATGCCATTTCAGGCACACATTATTGTAAACTTTTCACTTGAGACCTTGTGTTTTCTTTTCGTTTGTGTGTGTTTTAGAGCTTTATGAGGAAGAAAGTGAGAGAGGAAAATTTATCTACTGGGAAGTGAAGTATCCGTTCCCCCTCTCAAACCGGGATGTATCCTTTTACGTAACCTGCGGAGCATTGACAGGATTGATCAAGAACAAACTTCCTCTGAGAAGACGGACAGATGTGTAAAGCTGGTGGAGTCAGTTTTCAAAAAAATACAGAACACCTTATTAATTTCTTAGTCTCTATATACCACTCTCGTAACTTAAGCGGTGTACATTCAGTTAATCAAGCATTTTCCCTATCTGTCTTGATGGGCTCACACTCTATCTAATGTACCTGGAGCAATGGGAGATTAGGGGCTCCTTTTACTAAGCTGCGGTAGCGTTTTTAGCGCGCGCTAACACCCACGCTACGTGGAAAAACTAACGCCAGCTCAATGGAGGCGTTAGCGCTAAAACCACTAGCACAGCTAGTAAAAGGAGCCCTAAGATCATTTTTGAATTGCGTTGCTGGAGCAATATTTATTTGCTATCAGTTGCCTGTCTCTAAAAATGAAAACATTATTAAGAAACACCAGTTCCTTTGCTTGTATCTGAATTGGATGGTTAGATGTGGCATGCTTAAAGAAGTGGCTTAGTTTCCTAAAATATAAGTTTGGGGTTCCCTAAGTGCACTTACAGTTATTCCATTCAGAGAAAGGTTGACCAACCTTGTCCAGGGTGGAGAATGATAGAAGAACTCAACCACTGATGAATCTAGTAATCCAACCTGCTTGCCTAACAAGGTGTTATGTTAAATATTGATTCAGGCCTGTCAATGATAAACATTGATGCTGAAAACCTAAAGCCATTGGAAGTCCCCCAAATGCAGTCTTTGAGGGCTCCAAAGAGTCATGTGGTTTGCAAGATTTCCATCACGATTATGCATGATAAATTTGCATGCATTGCTTCTGCTGTAGGCCATTCTATTTCATGCATATTCAGTAGGAACATTCTGAAAACAACGCTCAAAATGTAGGCCTCAACTTTGATGGTCGCAACATGGAAGCCATTGTACTTTCCTCAGCTACAAGTTCAGTATGTGTGTGTCCGGGAATGTCGAGATTTGGATGTTGCTGGGGAGAAGGTCTGGGTTATTCTCGCCAAAAGTGTTACCGTTCCTCAGTGTCCAGAAAAGCCTGGTATTATCCGGGTGAGCAGCTATAAGCAAAGCGTAGCAATCAAGAGCGATGGCAAAAATGGATCCAGGGGTAAGAGCAGCATGAGTGTGTGAAGTAATTTAGCTTTTGAATGTGATTTTATATTCTCTTATAGATTCAGGATTCAGAGTGTTTACATATTTGCTATGACCAGTGGGAAATATTACATGACTTTACACCCAACAGGCCATATTTTCCATTCTCGTAAGAACATAAGAATAGCCTTTTTTTAAAAAAATATTCTTTATTCATTTTTAAAATCAAATACATAGTGCAAACATATGAATAATCAAGTAATATAACAGACTGCACCCTATACCAATATATAATGTACAGCTATTTAACCCCCCTTCCCCACCCCTCCTGGGGCGGGGGAGTGGGGTTAAACCTTTCATACGCTGAAAGATTGGAGAAACTGGGGCTCTTTTCCCTGGAGAAGCAGAGACTTAGAGGGGATATGATAGAGACTTATAAGATCATGAAGGGCATAGAGAGATTAGAGAGGGACAGAAAGAGAGAGAGAAAGGGAGAGACACAGAAACATAGAGAGATAGATAGAGAAAGATTGGAGAAACTGGGTCTCTTTTCCCTGGAGAAGCGGAGACTTAGAGGGGATATGATAGAGACTTACAAAATTATGAAGGGCATAGAGAAAGTGGAGAGGGACAGATTCATCAAACTTTCGAAAACTACATGAACGAGAAGGCATTCGGAAAATTTAAAAGGGGACAGATTCAGAACCAATGCTACGAAGTTCTTCTTCACCCAGAGGGTGGTGGACACCTGGAATGTGCTTCCAAAGGGCGTGATAGGACAGAGTACGGTTTTGGGGTTCAAGAAGGAATTGGATGATTTTCTGAAGGAAAAGGGGATAGAAGGGTATAGATAGAAGATTACTATACAGGTCCTGAACCTGATGGGCCACCGCGTGAGCGGACTGCTGGGCATGATGGACCTCTGGTCTGACCCAGCAGAGGCATTACTTATATTCTTATGTTATGTCCTGGATATGTATAACAATCTTTCATGAATCAAAGGGAAATAATGCTAATAATTCACATTCATATCTTACAATATTTTGTTAACGGGCCCCAAATTTCCTTAAATTTGCTATAGTGTCCCCTCCGTAAAGAATTAATGTTTTCAAACTTATAAATCTGACATAAGGATTCCCACCAGAAACTATAAGTTGTTATCCCAACTTTTCCAATTTTTCATTATCAACTGCATGGCTACTCCTGTCATAATGTGGAGCAATTTATTCTGATTTGCCTTGATTGGTTTCTGGGGGAATAATATCGTTCCAAACAATATTATATTATATGATAGCGATAATGGAACTTCCAATATCGTAATGATTTGACCCCAAATGGATTTCCAGAATTTGAGTATCAAGGGACAATAATTTAGCAAATGATCCAGTGTCCCTATATCGAGATGACAGTGCCAGCACCTATTAGATTTAGAACTGTCTTTGGCTTGGGAAAAAACCAAGAATTGCTTTAGTATCGTTGCAAAAACCAATTGTGGAGGGTGGGGTAAATTGCGAGACTTGAGTCAAAGGGAGGCCAGCTTTTCAGAGAACTTGGGGTTCTAGAGCGTTCACAGCATATTGAATGGAATTAATTGATCAATATTAGTACAATAATACATATTAGCAATTTCATTTTCTTGTTTCTTTTCTATTGGATGGCAGTAAGAGGGACTCTTTAGTGCAATGATGGTCCCTCATTACAACCAGCGCTGGCACATATGATGGTACTAAAGCACTTTTTGGTTGGTGACTCGGCACTTTATGATAACTGATCAGTAGTTTACAGCACTATTTGCACTTTATTTAGCCTTTTTACAGCAGTAACTTGTGGAGATTTTTCTGAATGTTTATTTCAACACAAGTAATTAGAACATTTGCTCCTTCAGTTTGTTTGGTATCTGCTATAAATAAAGTCCGATATAAATTAAGTGGCGCTATTC
Source organism: Geotrypetes seraphini (assembly GCF_902459505.1). Taxonomy (NCBI): domain Eukaryota; kingdom Metazoa; phylum Chordata; class Amphibia; order Gymnophiona; family Dermophiidae; genus Geotrypetes; species Geotrypetes seraphini. The sequence goes on along the minus strand of NC_047093.1, from coordinate 22,189,977 downwards.
GTAATATTTGATAAATCCAAATGGATTGTGGTAGTGGCATAGCGAGGGTAGGAGGTGCCTGGGACAGTGATGCCCTCCTCTCTGCCGCCCATACCACACTCATGCCCTCCCTTCCTCCCATACCTCTTTAAAATCCACCAACGCGAGCAGCTTCTCTGGTCTGCTGCTCGTGCCGGCGGGGCCGGGAAGTGATGTCAGAGGGAACTCTGACATCACTTCCTGGCCCCGCGACCAGGAAATGATTTCATAGGGGAGCCGAGCAGGCACCAACATAAGGCCAGAGAACTTGCTCACATTGGCCAAGATTTAAATAAGTATGGGAGGGAAGAGAGGGCGCGAGTGTGGTGTGGGGGAGCCCCCCTGCCTCTCTCTTTACTACACCACTGGATTCTGGCCTTATCGTGTACTCAGGACATCTGAGTCCAGGAAGAGGATAACAGCCTCCCAATCAAGAGATCAGTAAAATAAAAATGAAACTAAACTACCAACCCATTTCTTGGAAGACTGGGTAAAGATATTTGACTGTGCCAGCCAGTGTTAGTACCAGAACTGATTTGAAGAAGTTCAACACCTTCACAAGCAGCACCAATAGTTTGGTTTATAGGAAAGCTCTGCTGATGATTGAAAGTCCTGTGGATTCAGTTTCTTCTTTCTGTTCTTTTACAAGTCTTCATGAACTACTTTGATAATCCAGGTGGGATGATCCCCTCGTGGCTTATTAACTGGGCAGCCAAGGTAAGTAGACGGAAAGCCTTCGCAGTCAATCTCCCTCTTTTTCGAGGCTCTTTGTGACCTCTTAAGGACAACTCTGCCCTTATTCATCTTTTCAGGATGTCCTGTCGCTCTAGATACTTTCTCGCAGAAATGTTTCCAGATCTTAATGCAAATACAGAGAGTGCCACTTCCTGTATAATTAATGCAGTCAATATTCCAAGTCCAATCAATGGTCACCAGTGCCAGTTGCATAAGTGCTGGATCACACACATTTTGACTGTATAATACTTTATACATCCAAAATGTATTCATGCAGGTGGTGGAGGTTATTATTATTACTCACCTTTATTGATTTGATATACCGCATTTAACAATTAAGGACCTCAGCGGTGAACATAATTGCTAAAAAGAAACCACAGTAAGGAAAGGAACGCCAATATACTACTACTAATCATTTGTATAGAGCTACTAGACATAGTGCAGTGATGTACATCAAAACATGGAAGAGTCAGTCCCTGCTCAAAAGAGCTTACAATCTAGTCAAGACAGACAGACTGAACAAGAAAGGTGGGGGAAGTATAAAAGAAAAGTTCCAGAAATAAAAGTTACTAAATTCAAATAGAATTAATATCTCCTGATGACTCTCCAGGGGACCCGTCCCTGCCTTCAACCAGGTTTATTCAGGTGGGAGAAAAAGTGTGTTTTCAATAGAGTCTTGAAACAGGCAAAAGATTGTTCAGCTCTGATGACATCGAGTAAAGCATCCAAAAGAGTTGGGGCCAAGAAATAGACCCCCCCCCCCCCTTTTACAAAACCATGATAAAGTGTTTTAGCGCAGGCTGGCATGCTCTAAAATCCGCTATCGTACTTTTGTGAAAGGATGGGGGTGGGAGAATGTTGAATACCTAGTACACTCTTAAATGGGCTTGCCGAGGATTTGGAATAACCAATTTGAATCTAATGATCGGAGAATACGGGAAGGAGTATATGGAATGGTGGAAGATGCGATATGATAGCATACCTGTGTGAAATCCTGAAACGCAAGAATAAGTCATTTAAACTTAATTCTCAAATGTATGGGCAACCAGTGTAACTGAGAGAGGAGAGAAGTTACATGTTCAAATCTGGTGGATCTGTCAAGTAAGCGTGCCACAGAATTCTGTAATGTTTGTAGACATTTGTGATTTGATTCATAGGTATGCCTGCGTAAATTGAATTGCAGTAGTCAATTTTAGAAATGAGGAAAGCATGAATTGCTATGTGTAATGACTCAAAATCCAAAAAACCTTTGAGAGCCCAAAGGGAATGTCATAATTTAGCTGTTGTAAGTGATGCATTTGGGGCTTAGCGACTACTGCCCTCTGGGAATCTAATTTATTAGACAAAGCCATTCCGTGCTGGCAAAATCTTTAATCCTAAAAAATAATGTTTGCCGATTTTCTTTTCAAAGCTGTCAGTTGTCAGGGAAAGCAGAATTAAATTAATTGAACTGGTTCATTCTTTGACAATGGAGTGGAAAGAGAAAATGTTAACATGTACCAGAAATAAAATTAGTTAAATAATAGAAAATAAAGATAAGAGAGAACATAGCATGACTTTTTATTCTTTTCAGCTCCATGGAAGTTGGAAATAATCATGCAAAAAGAGCCAAGAATGTCTGTTTATTTATCTGTCTGTCTGGGGACAAAATAACTCTCCAAAAATGTACCAGAATGGAATGAAACTTGGCACATTAAAAAAAAAAAACAGTAAAAAGGCACATCAGGTTCAGAAATGGGCAAAATTGGACCAGGAGTTCTACAGAAATAAGCCTGCCCCCCCTAAAAAAAAGCATTTCAATGGAAGCAAGTCTAAGGGCAAGATAATTGAAAATTTAATGGAATAGGATGAAGCTTGAGTATATCACAATGGACTAAGTCCTCAAACTTACAAGACAAACAAATTCAACAGGACTTATTGTAAATAATTGTAGTCGAAGAATGCCCCACTAAAGTCTCTTTAGCTCTCAGATGCCTGCACTAAATATAGATGCCGGATGATTACTCTCCTGATGTGGGAGCGTCGGGATGTCCAAGATTTTTCTTCCCTCTCAGGGTGCCTTTTTCAACGTACTTGGGAACCCTTTTGGACTACTATGACTCCCGTGGCTCGTAGCCGTTTACTTAATTGCTGGTCTATTGTATTTCCTTTGTCTTTCCATTATTTTGCTCTGTTTATCTATTTTTGCACTTTGTAACCCCCTCTGGATTATTGTGGGGCTGTACTTAGAAGGAGGACCGAGGGTGGAGGATGGGGGGGGATGGTTTTAGGAGGTTGGGTATCTGGGTTGCTGTCATGGATTATTGGATATAACTTGAGCTAGTGTTTATTGTATGTTTACTACTGTTGTATTCTTGTTGAGCTCAGTAAAATATATTTGACTATAAATCAGTCAAAGCAAGAAGATTGTATCTTTCATCGCGCTGAGAATTCGGTTTTTTTTTTAAAAAGTGCTCTGTGCATAAATTAAATCTTAAAGTGCTAATATATAATGCAACTATGTAGCAAGAAGTCCAGCACTTATCTTTTTTGCCTTAATCTTTAGCCGGTACTCCTGCTCGAAGAACATAGCTGTTATAGCTGATAGCCCTACGGGACCCGTTTCGCCTTTAAAACGGCTTCATCAGGGGTCGAAAATTGAAGTGTGCAGCTGGCTTCAGTTATGAAGCAAAATGGTGCTTCATAACTGAAGCCAGCTGCACACTTCAATTTTCAACCCCTGATTAAGGCAAAAAAGATAAGTGCTGGACTTCTTGCTACATAGTTGCATTATATATTAACACTTTAAGATTTAATTTATGCACAGAGCACTTAAAAAAAAAAAAACGAATTAATTCTCAGCTCGATGAAAGATACCATCTTCCTGCTTTGACTGATTTATAATCAGTGCAGGCATCTGAGAGCTAAAGAGACTTTAATAGGATGAAGCTTTCCATGTAGGAAAACTGGTAAAATGACACTTTGAGTTCGTAAATGGGCTAAATTGGATGGAGGAGTCTAGGGAAATGAGCCTTTTCAAAAATTGCCCAGTGCATTTCTATGTGAGAAGGAGTCCCAGCTTCTGTAGATCAGAAACTTACATACAGTATACACTTCCCCCTCCCCATTCGCGGTTTCGGCAATCGCAAATTCACATATTTGCGATTTTTGGGGGAGGGGGAAAAAAGAACAACCCCCCCCACACAGTTTAGCCTTCCCCCCCCCCCCCGGCGTCCTGGCTTTACCTGGTGATCTAGCAGGCTTTCGGGGCAGGAGCGATCTTCCTACACTCCTGCCCCATGTAGATCGCCAATAGGAAATGGCTGTGGGGAGTTCCCATCGTAGTCTCGAGAGACTACGGGAACTCACGGCAGCTATTTCCTATTGGCGATCTGCACGGGGCAGGAGCGTAGGAAGATCGCTCCTGCCCCGAAAGCCCGCTAGACCACCAGGTAAGGCCGGGATGCTGGGGGGAAGGCAGGAGGGAGGCGGGGGTGGGTCAGAGCCGGACCAGAAGATATTGGCGGTATTTCACCATTCGTGGTCCGGCTCTGCCCCTATCCCCCGCGAATCCTTAGGGAGAAGTGTAACTTAACTGTTAGGAAATTTCTTCTTTCAAATTGCCTCTCGCCATTCTCTCCTTTCCCAACCCTCCAAATTACACCCCTCCCCCCCAAAAAATACTCTTTACACAAACTGCTGAATCTCCTAACACTACCCTGCATGACTCCTCCTATCCCCTGCAAACTTCCCCACCCCAAAAAACTGACCAACCTGGCCTACTATCTCACAAACTGCTGCGACCCCCTAAAATCTACCGACACAGCTTCTCCACTCTCCTGCAAGCTGCCTGACCTCAAAATGACCTCACCACAACTGCCCCACCCCCGCAAAAACCACCCCATTTCCAAGAATTTACCCTTCAACTGCCTCGGCACCCAGCTAATTGACCTACCCCCAAATTGCCTCGCAATTGCTCCACCACCATGCAAACTGCTCTTCCCTCAATAAATAGCCCCCGCAACTTCCTCGCCATCCTGCAATCTGTCGAACCCCCCCAAAACTATCCTCTAAAAACTGCATCACCACCCCAGCTTCCCTTCATAGCTAAAACACAAGTACGGGCGTACACAACAAATATATCACATACACACATGTATATCACACACACACACTCGAACCATGCTCTGCATGTTTTCCCCCACTTGTTAAGCATTTGGAAAATTCTTTAGTTTAGACATCATGGCACATGAAATCCCAAAGACTTTGTATAGCATTTAAATCTATTAAAGAGGCAATTTCTAAAATACTTAAAAAAATCATTCTGTAAAAGGTTCTATGGCTATAAAACCTGTTTTTCTTTTTTTTTTTTTTTTCCATAGAGTGGTGTTCCCTCTTTCTTGCAAGAAATGCAGAAGGCCTGTAAAAAGTACCCTCACTAGGGAAAGAAAACCAGCTGAGCAGTTTTCTTGCACTATGTTCTCTTATTAACTTTTTGGGACTTTCAAGTGCAGGGACACCATGTCCTGCAGAATGCAGATCAGATTCTCAAGATGAACCTTCCTCTGTCCTGTTCGACTAGCTCAGGGTCTTCCTCATGGACTTCTCATAGGGTGAATGTTTATTGCTGGATTGGTGGCTGGGATTATTCCATTGGCTTTGCCGAAGAGGGGGGTGGGCCCTACACTTGCTACCTCATTAGCATGTCGTAGTGACATCGATATACTTTAGTAGTAAATCAGTTCCTTTCCATAAAATAGCAGCTGTGGTAAATAATGTGCATTGGTGCATGGCAGAGTGTGCTAACAGGGTAGCGCACTTTAATTAAATTTAATTCTTAGTGTTCTAAATTATGTCTGCTATGAGCGGCTGCTGAAAAGTTCTCAGCCCAGCCAAGAAGAGAATAACGTAGAGCCAGGAAACTTACAAGCTATTCCACACTTTTCTTGACACGTTTCATTTCAATGATCCATCGTAGCCCGTGAGAACAGGCTACTGGGCTTGATGGACCATTGAAATGGACCATTGATGGACTATTGATCATTCTCTTGGTTGGGCTGAGAACCTTTCAGTGGCTCCTCGTATTGTGATGTCATAATGCCTCATTCCACCAATGCCTAACAGCCAACCTCATCGGTGATGTCACAATGGCTTGGTTTCCCTGTACTTGGGCTCATCTACTAGATGCATTTACCGCATTGAAACGAAAAGTGCCAAGAAAAGTGTGGAACAACTTGTACGTTTCATGGCTCCACATCACTCTCTTCTCGTATTGTGATGTCATAATGCCTCATTCCACCAATGCCTAATAGCCAACCTCATCGGTAATGTCACAATGGCTTGGTTTCCCTGTACTTGGGCCCATCTACTAGATGCATTTACCACATTGAGACGAAAAGTGCCAAGAAAAGTGTAGAACAACTTGTACGTTTCATGGCTCCACATCACTCTCTTCTCGTATTGTGATGTCATAATGCCTCATTCCACCGATGCCTAAGAGCCAACCTCATCGGTGATGTCACAATGGCTTGGTTTCCCTATACTTGTGCCCGTTTACTAGATGCATTTGCCTCATTGAAACGAAAAGTGTGGAATAACATGCAAGTTTCACGGCTGCACATCATTCTCTTCTTGGTTGGGCTGAGAACTTTTCAGTGGCCCCTCGTATATCCGAAAGGAGTGTAACTCGGAACTATGTCTGCAAAAGAGTCTTCCCATTTTCTCCTTGCAAGTTGGTAAGTTTGACCCTCAACACTTATGAACTTTGCTTCTTTGATGCAAAGTGACATTTAAAATTTTCCATAAATGTATAGCGTGCCGTCGGAATGTGTAACGTGTGCATTTAGATATACAAAGAGGTGTAGTTTAAATGCAGATGTTTGGGAACAGCTGTAACAGCACTGGTGCTTTTTTTTTTTTTCCAACTTGCCTTAATGAACAAAAATCAGCCATTTTGAAATGAAATAAACTGCTTTATTTCTGAGATAAAAGGGGCGTTGACTTCTTTCTTTCTCATTTATCCCCCTTTTAGAAAGCTGCTTGACAGAAGCTCCAAAGCCTTTTAAATCTATATGATCTTTATGGGCTTTGGGGCAGTTACCGCAGTGGCAGCTGCTAGCACAGCTTTGTAAAAGGGGGAGAGGGGTTTAGATTCATTGCAAGGATCTGGCAGCACATTAATTCATTTGTGACTACCCGGGAGTTTTTCCTCATTTTACATCCAGCTTGCTTTACTTCAAACATTGCAGTGAAAGTCTTCAGTGAGGGTCAAGCTCCTTACAGAACCTACAATCCTGGGCTCTCAACCCGGAATCAATGAGGGAATTTCCTTAAGCAGCTGCCTGGTTTTAGGCGTTCAGAGTGTGCCTAAATGCCAGTACACGGTTCCCCCGCGAATTCGCGGATCACGGACTCACTCATTCGCGGTCTGCTCCGACCGCCTCTTCCTGTAGTAAAGTTGGGCTACACCAATCGGGAGCTGCGTGTCAAAGCAGCTCCTGATTGGTATAGCCCGACTTTACTACAGGAAGAGGCGGTGGGAGTAGACCGCGAGTGATTTTCTTCACCCGCCGGCACTCCAGCTGCCCTCTTCTGCCTCCCCTGCCTTTTGATAGGCGAAAAAACATATTCGCAGTTTTTCTAAATTCACGGGGGTTTCCTGGAACGGAACCTCCGTGAATTTCAGGGGAGTACTGTATTCTAATTATTTAAGGGTATATGTGGAAAGCGTGGGGTTCTTTTTTTTTTACTAAAGAATCTACATCTGATAGGGGAGAAGGGGTGGCCTCCCTTCCCCCTCTCTTGCAAGACAGTCTGGATCTTATGGCCTTCTTGGAACTCACTCCCGCTATACTTAAGAGAGGAGAAGTTTAAGAGCAAACTTAAGAGTTTTCTTTTTAAAGATGCATTCAATATTTAATTGAATTGTCAACTGCTCTGAAAACCTGGTTATTCTCAAAAATCTAACTCTTCCTCCTCTTTTGACATCCTAGCCCTCTAACTTCCCTCTGACCCTCATCTAGCTCTTACCTTGTAGTTCCTTTCTCATTACAATTCCTGTAAACCGTGCCGAGCTCCACAACCATGGAGATGGTGCGGTATATCTAATCTAATCTAAACCTTAAGTTTATATACCGCATCATCTCCATGAGAATGGAGCTCGACACGGTTTACAAGAACTTAAAATAGTGGGTAGAGAAGAAGAAAAAGGATTACATGAACTTATGTGTAGAAGGGGGGAGAGAAAGGGGGGAAGGATAGAGCTACAATTTGCTGAAAAGCCAGGTTTTCAGTTGTTTGCGGAATAACTGAAGGGAGCTCAGGTTCCGCAGCGGGGTGGTGAGGTCGTTCCAAAGACCTAAACCTAAGGTTTAGTTTAGTTTAGTTTATTTTTAACTTACCTATTTAGTTGTCTTTCCAATCCTGTTGTGCTTAACCTTTAATTGTTGACTCTTTCCTTTCTAAGATTGTATTTCTTTCCTGCCTTCCCTATTGTGCCAGATATTGCGTTAATCAGTTTATTATTATTTTTTTAAAAAAAAACAAAACTTAGCCCTTTATTAATTATGTATGTTTATTTCATGTATATTTTAAATATGTATTTTGCTGATTTGTACATCGCTTAGAATTTGGAATAGGCGATTAATCAAATAATAAATAAACTTGAAACTTAGAATCTTCCAAAGAAGGCACTGCCATTTCCTTTACAATACTTGTGACTTTTACCGCGAGTTATGACAAAGATTGGACATTTATGACCATGCAACTTCAGGGGGTGTCTCCTAGTCTTTGTACTTTTTGAAACAGTAAACAGTTGATTCATGATTCACCTTTACCTGTTGTTCTCCACTCAGGATTTTGTAGACCTCTTTCATTGCATAAAATGAGATCAGCATTTTGTGTGTAAACCATAGAAACATAGAAAGATGACGGCAGAAAAGGGCTATAGCCCATCAAGTCTGCCCACTCTACTGACCCACCCCAATAAGTCTAGATGCTAGTGACTCGTCCTACGTAGGGATCCCACGTAAATGTCCCATTTACTCTTAAAGTCGAGCACGCTGGTGTCCTCGACCACCTGCACCGGAAGCTTATTCCAGTGATTACCACCCTTTCCGTGAAAAAATACTTCCTGGTGTCACTACTAAATTTCCCCCCTCTGAGTTTAAGCGGATGCCCTCTTGTGGTCGAGGGTCCTTTGGGGAAGAGGATGTCATCTTCCACCTCGACACGTCCTGTGATGTATTTAAATGTCTCAATCATGTCCCCCCTCTCCCTGCGTTCCTCTAGAGTGTAGAGCCGCAGTCTGCTCAGTCTCTCTTCGTACGAGAGACCCTTGAACCCCAAGATCATCATAGTAACATAGTAGATGTTGAACTATAAGACTTCTACAGTATACAAATAATTGTTATGTTAAAATAGCATGAGCTGGTGATAAAATAACATCTTTAATGATAAGAACATAAGAATAGCCTTACTGGGTCAGACCTTATTTACTATAACTCCTTTTATTGTCAATACGAGTATGCAAAGCTTGATGATTCAAACCTTTTGGCCACCGACATGACTAGTTTATTGTTTCAAAGCTCAGGATAAAAAAAGATTTTGCAGCTCTGACCACAGAGCCATTAAAACTGGCCACGGTGCAGATTTTTAACCCCACATGAACTTCCCCTGTCTGACTTTCATTTCCTGGTAAGAGATCTTGCTTTAACCAGAGCCAGTGCCACGAGGCACCTGTTGCTCACATCCACATAAACCACCGTAAACATGTCACTGGGACAAACAATTTTGAACCATGAAAAGACTGAGGCAAAGCCCTAGGAAAACCAGGAAGCCCTAGGAAAACCAGGCAAGCAACAACTTATGAGATTCTTCCTGATTTACTTCCTTTTTCGCTTTAATCTTGTCAGGAACCAAATAGCCAGCCGTTTTATTCAGCTTGCATTTACAAGACTGACTACATGAAATTGTGTACCTTACAGCCTAATGGTCAGTCTTTAAACAATGGCTGCCATGGTCAAGGATAAACCGGAATATTCTATGTCACCTACTATCCTTCTAATTTTATAAACGTATGCACAAGATTTTATACTTATTCTATAAAAAAGCATCAAAAACTGTGGTCAGGTATCTAAGGGCCCTTTTTATCAAGCCGCAGTAAAGCATTTTAGTGTGGGTCGGTACTTCGGGACTGCGGGTTGGGTCCATAGGACACCAGGGAGGTTAGGTCCTTCCTCGGGGGGGGGGGGGGGGGAGGGGGCTTAACTGGGGTCCTGCTGAGGGAAGGGGAAGAGACTGGGTCAGGTTGCAGCCTCGAGGTTGGGCTGCTGCCTCGGAGGGGGGTGTGGGGGCTTGGGTTGGTGTTCTACCTCGGAGGGGGTTGGGAGGGTTTAGGGTACCACTGGACTACAAGGTTTTAGGAACCCTGTTTGGGGCAAGATGGCCAGATTGGATGGAGAGAAGGGGTATCATTAGACATCCCTGCTCTCAACCAATTCTCAATGCTGCCCTGGATCAGGCATTGGTTTTTGTGACGCTGAAAGCACCGGCAGCTCTTTTTTCTCATTTAAGCATATGGTGGGCTTACTATTGACCACATTTAAATGCATTTATATGTGGTCTGCATTGCTGCTAAAACCATTAGAACATTCTGTGCATTCTAATGCCATGCTATTCTGGCACTAATCGCCTCTAGCACTAGCATTAGGTTTTGAGCATCGTCCTGTAAATGAGTAAAACAGATTTTATGCTGCTTATCCTAGAAATAAGCCCTGGATTTTCCCAAGTTTGTCTTAATAATGGCTTATGGACTTGTAGGAAATTAGCCAAACCGGGGGGGTTTTTTTTTTTAAAACCCTGCTAAGCTAACTGCTTTTACCATATTCTCTGGAAACAAATTCCAGAGTTTTTGGCATGGGGGTATGGCTACATGGAGGGCTGAGCTCTCGACGATGCTTTACCTGTTAAAGGAGAGCTGCGGTCACTGGTTTCTTTGATCCATATCTTCTAAATATGCCTCATACAAAGCGTAAGGGCAGTGTGTAGGTGCAGTGGCTGCCCACCCAAGCTTCGCCCCTGATTCAGCAGACTCTCGACAGGTTCACCATCAGACCTCCACCAGAACAAGTTGGACGGCAGAGCCCTGCATTGAACGCCGATAATGGAGCATCGGTGTTCTTGGGGCCAGATACTTTGTTGTCTCTTCCGGGTGTTGTACCTCTGTCGGGTCAATGGTTGTAGCAGGTAGCTTCCCAACAGCATATATTCCAGGCAGTGGTGCTAGACCCGCGGAATTGAATACCGAGCAGAGAGCTGGAGGAATTACATTTGGACTTCTCTGGCTCCACCACATAATACCCCGGATAATATCTGGAAGGTCATTCAGATGCTTAACGGGACAGAGAGAAAATCTGCCCAAGAAACATCATTACGTGTGAGTAAAGCTGATCTTCTCTCTCAAACCTTGGAGACTCTTTAAACAAGATTATTCTTCAGGCATTGAACAGACAAAAAAAAAAGATATTACAGAACTTAAAGGAAATGTGACAAAAATCATTTGAAGGATAATTTAGGGGTTCCTTTACTAAGGCGTGCTAGCCATTTTAGCCCACACTAAATGTTAACGCATCCATAGTAAAAGGACCTCTTAGTTTTACATTAAAAAAAAAAAGAAGTTGAAATTGTGAAATTTTTTATATACTTATCCTCCAGGTTCTGAACGTTCTAAGTTGGTGTGAATATCTCCTATAGAATTTTTCAAAAAAATAATTGAAGTTTTGACTGAGGGGGTCAGGTTGTGTATTGGGGGGGGGGGGGGAAGGGACGGGACAGACAGCTAAAACAAACTGACAGTCCTTAAATACATCCATATATTTTGACCACTGAAATGCCTGATAAGTTATCCATATTTCTTTACCTGTGGATTTTCATTGGCAGAAAGATATAGGGTGCGGTCACTCCAAATTCACATAAAGATTTACAAATCACCTATCCGTTTATCTGCACGCGGATTCATAGGAGACCACTTTTCAAAGTGATTGGGAGTGCTAAACCCAATGGAAATGACCCCCCCCCCCCGGACCCAGTCAAGGAGTTGGCTCAATATTAGGGGCGGTCAAGCACCCACAGTGTCCACAGAGCTGGATCCTATGCGTGGATTCATGGCCCCTGAAATTTTACCCCATAATTTGAAATAATGACCTTTGGCGCATAGCCCCAGGTTTGGAATGCCTGCATTTTTTTAAGACCCTAAAATGTTCAGATGACAGAAATCCATTATTTTTGCCGTTCCATCGCCTGGATCTTGCAATCAGCGGTGAGTCAAGGTTAAGAGGGAAATTGGGATAGGTCCTGGAATGAAGCAGGCAGGATGCAGCAATGGGCTGACACTTGCCAGTCTCCGCCCGAGCTGAAGGCATCCTTGCTGAGTAATCTGTATAAAGCAGCCGGTCACCCTGGGTGGAAACACGAAACATCTGCCACAGCTGCTCGGCTGTCTGTGAACTGACTGATGAGTCAGTGAAGGTAGAAACATAGAAGATGACGGCAGAAAAGGGCTACAGCCCATCAAGTCTGACCACTCTGCTTACTCACCCCCTGTCTATGCCCTAATGACCCAATTTCCTTATCTTGACCCTCGTAGGTCACGTGCTCCCTCCATGTGAAAGCGAGATCGCAACGGACATTATTATAGACGCTGAGGAAAATAGCTGAAATAAACCAGGCACTGAGTGACGCTCATAAGAAAATAAGAAATGCCTTCACCGGATCAGACCATAGGTCCATCTAGACCGGTGACCCGCGCACGCGGAGGCTAAGCTAGGTGTTCCCTGATGGACACCTTGTTCACCCGTATCCCTCAATGTGATTCTCAAGAAGGTGTGCATCCAACTTGCCCTTGAATCCCTGAATGGTGGTCTCCGCCACAACCTCCTCCGGGAGAGCATTCCAAGCGTCCACCACTCGCTGTGTGGAACAGAACTTCCTGACATTTGTCCTGGACCTGTTGCCGCTCAGTTTCAGTCCATGACCTCTTGTCCCTGCCACATTTGACAACATGAATAACGATGTTTCTTGCTCTATTTTGTCGAATCCTTTTAGTATTTTAAAAGTCTCTATCATATCCCCCTCGCAGTCTTCTCTTTTCGAGGGTGAACATTCCCAGTTTTCCGAGCCATTCCTTGTAGCTCAGATTCTCCATACCTTTTACTAGCTTCGTGGCTCTCCTCTGCACCCTCTCCAGCAGGGTTATATCCTTCTTTAGGTAGGGAGACCAGTGTTGGATACAGTATTCCAAGTGTGGTCTGACCATTGCTCTGTAAAGCGGCATTATGACGTCCGCCGATCGACTCGTGATCCCCTTTTTTATCATGCCCAACATCCCGTTCGCTTTCTTTGCCGCCGCTGCGCATTGAGCCGACGGCTTCAGGGTCCTGTCTATCAGTACCCCTAGATCCCTTTCTTGTTCGCTCTTGCCCAAAGATTCACCTAACATTTTATAGTCATAATCAAATAGTATTTTTGCACAGTGCTGGTGAGAAATTGGTAGTTCTAGCAAGTGATCCTAGACTAGCCAAACCATCTAGTCAGTAACTCTTCAAGTGCGTTTTACGAAGACATTTCAAAATAATCAAATAAAAGGAAGCAACTCTTCAACATCTGTGGGCAAGATATGTAAATGCATTACAGTAGCAATTAGTGAGAAATTTGCACACAGTGTTATAGAGTACTGAGGATGTGTGCCCAAATCAGGCGCCAGGAATTGCACCTGGTTTCAGCAGGTGTAAGATCTGCTGTCCAAATTTGGGTTGAGAATTGTGCTACATACTATTCTCTAAAGCAGGGGTGTCCAACCTGCGGCCCGAGGGACGCATGCGGCCCCGTAAAGTATTGTGTGCGGCTTCGGTTGAGGGCGATGCAATCTGCTGCCCCTGGGTGTTTACCATCTTTCCGGCTCCCTACTCTGTCTTGCTGCAGCGTTTGTGCATTTGTGCGGCCCCAGAAATATTTTTTTCGGCCAATACAGCCCAGGGAAGTCAAAAGATCGGACACCCCTGCTCTAAAGGGTACTATGCTGAGCACTGATTTTTGAGAACCATGTACTGAGTCTGGCCCAAAGCGCGTACAGTACAGTATTCTATATTTTTATATGGATTCCTTTGGAAGACACTAGATGGCAGTATAGTAACATACATAAATAATGAAACTAGAAGACTTCTTGTCATATATATTCACATATAGAATGCGGGTAACATCGTGTTTAAAATCCACAGGACTTCAGCAGTGTACCCAATCTGGTTTAATTATTGATGGCAGATTATTCAAAATGCACAGTATCTCATGAGAAATATTCTGCTTTTTTTAATGGCAGTGAAAATGTAGAATTTAGCAGAGACTTGAAAACGAGGGGCAGAACATTTCCCTAAAACCTGAAATGCTAATTCTTTTGCAAATTGTGATTTTTTTGAAAGCCTGTTTTTCTTACTTTAAGTAAATAAGCTCTGTTCTTTTACAAAATAAGCAGGAGAATGATGATGTCAAGTGATTTTTTTTCTCTCACATATTTCATTTCATTTATGGGCTTTTTCCCTCTTCTAAGAAACAAAAGCAGGATGCATTCAGTTTGCGTGCATAATATTATTATAACCCGCAGACATGGCAATGTATGCAGCTAAAGGTGTTTTACCCTTATGTTACTATGTGAAAATGCTGCCTGAAAATTGAACTCCCTGATGTGGCTGAAAGCCCACAAGGTTTGCACTTTCAGTGCACTGAGAGGAAATTTTCTCATGGGTATGTTTAGGTCAGAGGTCATTTACATGACATTTTCAGCTAGGTATTCTAGATTTATGTATTATTATTTTTTTATGTATCTGTTACGTTATTTATTTGACAGCCATATACCACCTTTTCAGAAGAAGCTACAATGCTCTTCACAAGAATAATCTATGTACCACAAGTACAAGGGGGCACTCGGAGAAACTGAAAGGGGACAATTTTAGAACCAATGCTAGGAAGTTCTTTTTCACCCAGAGGGTGGTGGACACCTGGAATACGCTTCCGGAGGTTGTGATAGGACAGAGTACACTACGGGGGTTCAAAGAAGGATTGGATACATTCCTGAAGGATAGGGGGATTGAGGGATACAGATAGGGGCAGAGATATGTTATAGAAAGAGTATAGACAGAAGATAGGAGGGATTAAAGGGCTTAGGAAAGGATCACCGTACAGGTCATGGGCCTGATGGGCCGTCGCGGGTGCAGACTGCTGGGCGCGATGGACCTCTGGTCTGACCCAGCGGAGGCAATTTTTTATGTTCAAAGTACAGGGTAATAAAATAAACATTTTGCCAGAGAAAACAGAACACATATTAAATGCATGCTCAAGCCACTATGTTTGCAAAGCTTTTGAAAGGAAAGTCAATTCCACACTATCTTTAGCTTTCATATGAAAAGGTCTAGCACTATAGAAATAACAGTAGTAGTAATATTTATTCTAATAAACCTAACACCATCAGTGATCTGTAAACCCTTAGCTCAGTGTGTGGTGGTGGCTAAGAAAAGGAAATAGAATGTTAAGAATGATCAGAAAAGGGATGAAAACAAATATGAAAATGTTACAATGCCTTTGTATGGTGTGGTTGCATCTCAAATACTGTGTGGAAGTCTGATTGTACCATCTCAAAAAAAGATATAACAGTAACATAGTAACATAGTAACATAGTAGATGACGGCAGATAAAGACCCGAATGGTCCATCCAGTCTGCCCAACCTGATTCAATTTAAATTTTTTTTTATTTTTTTTCTTCTTAGCTATTTCTGGGCGAGAATCCAAAGCTTTACCCGGTACTGTGCTTGGGTTCCAACTGCCGAAATCTCTGTTAAGACTTACTCCAGCCCATCTACACCCTCCCAGCCATTGAAGCCCTCCCCTGCCCATCCTCCACCAAACGGCCATACACAGACACAGACCTGCAAGTCTGCCCAGTAACTGGCCTTAGTTCAATATTTAATAGAAAAGCTATGGAAGAGGGTGACAAAAATGATAAAAGGGACGGGATGACTTCCCTCTAAGGCAGGGTCGCCATCAGAAATTTCTGGGCCCCTTACTGAGCAATCCTATTGAGCCCCCCCCCACGCACCCCTTTCCCCCCCCCCCTTTTGTCCGGGGGGTGCTATCAGGAAATCGGCAGGGGACAAAAAAAAGTATGACAGCAGTGTTTATTGTTTATTGTTGTGCACAGCAGAAGCATAATACAGGAATTTGTGCTATGGTGGCCTAGGACCAATGTTTCCTCTAAGGATTGATGAGGTGTGTGCAAAAAAAAAAATATGCATGAGCGACAAGTTACATACTCCACAAATTTATGAGCAGGCACGGAGGACGCATTTTTAAACAACTGGCAATGGGTCACGAGCGGAGTTCCACAGGGGTCGGTGCTGGGACCGCTCCTATTCAATATATTCAGGAACAAAATGCGAGGTTATTAAATTTGCGGATGACACCAAACTATATCGCAAGGTCAATAACATGGAGGACTGCGAAGATCTCCAAAAAGATCTGACAACACTGGAAAAATGGGCCAAAAAGTGGCAAATGAATTTCAACATAGGGAAATGCAAAGTCTTGCATATAGGGGAAAAAAACCCGATGTTCACTTACAAAATGGGGGGATCAGCGCTAGGGGTGAGCGACCTTGAAAGAGACCTGGGAGTGATGGTAGACACAACATTGAAGGCGTCAGCGCAGTGTGCCACGGCCTCAAGGAAAGCAAACAGAATGTTGGGTATCATTAAGAAGGGTATCACGACCAGGACAAAGGAAGTCATCCTGCCACTGTATCGTGCTATGGTGCGCCCGCACCTGGAGTACTCTGTTCAGTTCTGGTCGCCGTACCTCAAGAAGGACATGGAGGTACTTGAGAGGGTCCAGAGAAGAGCAACTAAGCTAATAAAGGGCATGGAGGACCTCTCATATACTGACAGACTGAAAAAGCTAGGGCTTTTCTCCCTGGAAAAGCGGAGACTTAGAGGAGACATGATAGAAACCTTCAAGATCATGAAGGGCATAGAAAAAATAGACAGGGACAGATTTTTCAAATTAAGGGGATCAATAAGTACAAGGGGGCACTCAGAGAAATTGAAAGGGGAGAGGTTTAGAACAAACGCCAGGAAGTTCTTTTTTACACAGAGTGTGGTGGATACATGGAACGTGCTACCAGAGGATGTGATAAACAGGAGCACGCTACAGGGGTTCAAAGAAGCTTTGGATAGGTACTTGGAAGACAAAGGGATTGAGGGGTATAGATAAGAGTAAAGGTAGATTATAGGGATGGGATTAGAGGTAGGTTACAAAATTAATCAGGGACCACTGTTCAGGCACTAGGCCTGATGGGCCGCTGCGGGAGCGGACCGCTGAGCAAGATGGACCTCTGGTCTGACTCAGCGGGGGCAACTTCTTATGTTCTTATCCTTGTACTCCTTATGTATTTTTAATCATCTATGGATATGTTTGTATGTTTATTGTTCAAATGGTTTTATTTATTTCCCCAAATTTATTTTTGTTATACGCATTGAAAATATTGCGTTTAAATCAAAATCTCAATAAACTTGAAACTTGAAACGAGTGCCCCTTGAGATTGTGGGAGGGTTAAATACTCAAAACTTAGAAGAATAACAATTTACTTAAAGTTTTTGCTACGCCAGCTTTCTGGTATCTTTACATACAGTGGCGTACCTAGCATATGTAACACCCGGGGCCCATCATTTTTTGGCACCCCCCCCCCCCATCTGTAAGAAAAACATAATTTTTAGTAACAAACCACGCGTCACACATGAGTACCTAGGAAAAGGCAGCATCTTACATATTGCAGTGAGCAGTACATCAATACACCCATTGTAAAACTAAACAAGCCAGACCAGCACAGATCAATCCTACATCGTCAATCCTAACAGAAAACCATGTCTTTCAAACACACAGAACACAGAAAACACCTTCGCCTAGTATGGAATATGTCATCACAAACGAACCCCTCCCCCTTTTGCAAAACTGTAGTGTGGATTTTAGCCACTGTGGTAACAGCCCTGACGCTCATAGAATTCTGAGCATCAGAGCTGCTAAAAAAAATACTCCACAGTTTTGTAAAAGAGGGGATAAAATAGAAATACACAGTTTCAACGCTCTAGCTCAGAAATGCCCAAACTTTTTGGGCTTGCGAGCTACTTTAAAATGACCAAGTCAAAATGATCTACTAAAAATAAAATTAAAAAACACAAAGCACACTATATGCTGAGAAAATGTTAATTATCATTCCTACTCTGGGTTTTTTTCAAAGAGGTCAAGGCAGATGACTCTATGCATTGTCACCTCAGTAACAACCATACAAAAATAGACAAATATACCCCCCATCCTTTTTATTAAACCACAATAGCAGTTTTTAGCGCAGGGAACTGCGCTAAATGCCCAGCACTGCTCTCGACGCTCATAGGCTCCCTGCAATAAAAAACACTATTGCGATTTAGTAAAAGGGGGCCATAGTGCAAAATATAGACAGTATATATAAATTCAGACACATTTTGATCACTAAATTGAAAATAAAATCATTTTCCTACCTTTGTTTGGTAATTTCATCAGTCTCTGGTTGCACTTTATTCTTCTGACTGTGCATCCAATATTTCTTCTCTTCTTTCAGCCTCCTGTATGCTTCCTCTCCTCCAGACCTCATTCCCTCCCCCAACTTTTTCTTTCTTTCTCTATGTCTGTCTTTCTCTGATTCTGTGCCCCATTTTTTGCTTTTTTTTCTGGCTCCCTGCCCCCCCCCCACCTTCTTTCTTTCTTCCTTCCTGCCTCCCCCATGCCACCACCGCCGCGGAATAGGCTGCTGCCGAGGCCGAAATCTTCCTGCTTCTCTTCTGCACGGGGCCGATCAACACTCGCCGCCCGATGTCAATTCTAATGTCGGAAAGGACGTTCCGGGCAGCCAGGCAGCGATTGGCTAGCCAGAACGTCCTCTCGACATCAGAATTGACGTCGGGCCGCCGCGAGAGTTGGTCGGCCCAGCAGAGAAGAGAAGCAGGGAGATCAAAGACACGGTGCCGGCCTGATCCCCGATGGCAGCAGTGAGAAGGGAAGCAGGTTGGGCACCACTGCTCTAGACGAGCCGCACGTTAAGGAGAACAGTTGACCGCCCCCCCCCCCCTTGGTACGCCACTGGAGCAGCAGCGTGTCTGGCCGGCTCATTCGTTCAAAGCTGCGGGTGGCGGCTCCTTGCGAGATCCGCGCCTGCGTCTGAAGCCTCTCTGATGGTGTGACGTCAGAGAGGCCTCTGATGCAGGAGTGGATAGCGCAAGGAGCCGCCAACCCGCGGCTTTGAACGAACGAGCCGGCTGCTGCTCCAAAAGGAAGAGAATGATGCCTCCATAAAACCTGGAGAGCCACACGCGGGCCACGTGTTTGAGACTGCTGCCTTAGAGGGAACACTGCCTAGGACCCTGGGGGAGCCCGGGCCCCCTGTCACCTCCGGGCCCCTGAATGCAGGACTGGTAGTACTGCCCTGATGGCGGCCCTGCTCTAAGGAAAGGCTAAAGCAGCTAGTGCTCTTCGGCCTGGAGAAGAGACGGTTCAAGGGAGATTGACAGAGGTCTGTAAAATACTGAGTGGATCGGAATGGATAGATGTGAATCACTTGTTTACTCTTTCCAAACATACTAGGACTAGGGGGCATGCAATGAAGCTGCTAAGTAGTAGATTTAAAACAGACCAGAGAAAAGATTTCTTCACTCATGCAGTTAAACTCTGGAATTTGTTGCCGGAAAATGTGGCGAAATCAGTTAGCTTAGCAGGGTATAAAAAGAGGTTTGGATAATTTACATAAGAACATAAGATTTGCCTCCGCTGGGTCAGACCAGAGGTCCATCGCGCCCAGCAGTCCGCTCCCGCGGCGGCCCATCAGGTCCATGACCTGTAAGTGATCCTTTATATCCTTCAATCCCTTTTATCCTTCCTTATCTATATCCTTCTGACTGTACCCTTCTTTATCCTATATCTTCCCTATCTATATCCGTCAATAACTTTTTCTTTCAAGAATTTATCCAATTTCTTTTTGAAACCCTGTAAAGTACTCTGTCCTATCACACCCTCCGGAAGCGCATTCCAGGTATCCACCACCTTCTGAGTGAAGAAGTACTTCCTGGCATTGGCTCTAAACTTGTCCCCTTTTAGTTTCTCCGAGTGCCCTCTTGTCCTTGTGGTTCCCCATAGGCTGAAGAATCTGTCCCTCTCCACATTCTCAATGCCCTTCATGATCTTATATGGCTCTATCATGTCTCCTCTGAGTCTCCGCTTTTCCAGGGAGAAGAGCCCCAGTTTCTCTAGCCTGTCTGCGTATGAAAGGTTTTCCATACCCTTTATCATACGTGTAGCTCTTCTCTGGACCCTCTCAAGTATCGCCATATCCTTCTTCAGGTACAGCGACCAGTACTGGACACAGTACTCCAGATGCGGGCACACCATCGCTCGATACAGCGGCAGGATAACTTCTTTCGTTCTGGTTGTAATACCCTTCTTGATGATACCCAACATTCTGTTTGCTTTCCTTGAGGCCGCTGCGCGTTGTGCTGTTGGCTTCATTGTGGTGTCCACCAGCACTCCCAGGTCCTTTTCAAGGTTACTTTCCCCCAGTACCAATCCCCCCCCCCATTCCTAAAAGAAAAGTCCATAAGCTATTATTAAGATGGACTTGGGAAAATCCACTTCTTGTTCCTAGGATAGGCAGCATCTTTGCTCTTTTGGGATCTAGCAAGGTACTTATACTTGTGACCTGGGTTGGCCACTGTTGGAAACAGTTTACTGGGCTTGATGGACCTTTGGTCTGTCCCAGCATGGCAGCTCTTATGTTCTTATGTGAGCTAAGTATAGGACAATCAAACCATTGTGACATCACTGCTGAGGTTGGCTCTTAGGTATTGGTGGAATGAAGCATTATGACCTCACAATCTCAGCTCTGGAATGTTGTTACTATTTGGGTTTCTGCCAGGTACTTGGGACCTGGGTTGGCCACTGTTGGAAACAGGGTACTGGGCTTGATGGACCTGTGGCCTATCCCAGTAAGGTAGCTCTTATGTTCTTATGTAAGCCAAGTATAAGACAATTAAGCCATTGTGACATCACTGATGAGGCTGGCTCATGGGCATTGGTGGAATGAGGCATTGTGACATCACAATCTCAGCTCTGGAATGTTGCTATTATTTGGGTTTCTGCCAGGTACTTGTAACCTGGGTTGGCCACTGTTGGAAATGGGATACTGGATTTGATGGACCTTCAGTCTGTCCCAGTACAGAATTGCTTATGTTCTTATGTGAGCCAAGTATTGTGACATCACTGATGAGGTATAGAATGAGGCTTTATGACATCACAATCTCAGCTCTGGAATGTTGCTACTCTTTGGGTTTCTACCAGGTACTTGTGACCTGGGTTGGCCATTGTTGGAAACAGGATTCTGGGTTTGGAAACTCTTATGGTCTTATGTTTTTATAACCTACTACCCAGAAATACTACACAAGCTTTCAGTACATTTTTTTTCATAAATTATTTTGAATCAGATTCAGTGAATGGTTGTCAGAAAAAAATCTGTAAGGATCTCTATTCTATAAAGGGTGCTCCAAGTTGTGCGCAGTTTATAGAATAATGCTTAGAGCTGATTTTCACGCCAAACATTGGGAGCATGAAGATTGACATGATCTGAAACCTGGTTCAAATCCTGGCCCTTAAGTTAGGCACAGATTCCAGGTATTCAGTAACAATGCACGCATCTTTAGTGACCGCCCCTAACCCACCCCTGCCCCTCCCATGACCACACCCCCTTTTGAGTAGTATGGTGTGCAATTTGCATGTGGATTTTTCTAGAACAGAGCCGAGCGAGATGAATATGCAAATTCAGATTGGAGCCAACTGCCATAATCAGTTGTTAGCGCCATTTATTGCTAGTTAAAGGGCCATTACTCTATTAAAATATGCAAGCAATTTTGAGCACCAAATATGGAATCCAGAGGCTTAGGTCTACTTCATTTTGCCCTTTCTTTATGTCTTAACAGCTTTTGTTGAAAACTACTATGATGCAATACTCGTAGGTTCTATTCTAATCTAATCTAAGGCTTGGCTTTATATACCGAGTCATCATTCTAAGAAAGCTCGACTCGGTTACAATAATTAACTTAACAAATAAAAGCCATAACACTAAATTTCAGGAAATTAATTTTCAAAGTGTTTAGCAAATAAAGTTCTTTTTAAAGATTTGCGAAAAAATTGAAGTGAGCCGGAACTCCTTAAAACAGGGGTGTCCAATGTCGGTCCTCGAGGGCCGCAGTCCAGTCGGATTTTCAGCATTTCCCCAATGAATATACATGAGGTCTATTTGCATGCACTGCTTTCATTGTATGCTAATAGATCTCATGCATATTCATTGGGGAAATCCTGAAAACCCGACTGGATTGCGGCCCTCGAGGACCGACATTGGACACCCCTGCCTTAAAAGAAATGGAAGATCATTCCAAAGTTGAGAAAACTTAAAGAATAGAGATTGACAAAAAAATATTGACTCCTTCAATCCCTTTTTTGGAAGGAAGAGATAATTTAAATCGCTGGTTACCTCTTTCAAAAGAAAGTCTGTAAGCATTCCAAGATAAAGGAAGGAGAGGAATAAAGACGCCATATAGGATTTTAAAGACAACACGAGCACATTTAAATTGAACTCTAAAATAAACCGGGAGCCAATGGAGACTCTGGAGCAACGGAGTCACGTGATCAAATTTACGTTTCCCAAAGATCAGTTTCGCAGCAATATTTTGAATCACTTGCAATCTATAAAGACAAGTTTTTGTGGTACTGAGGTAGATAACGGTATTACAGTCACAAAGGAGCTATCAAATAAGTCAGCTTTATCAAAGCTGTGATCGATTATTGTCTGGATTTAGATGGAAGTACAATGCCCAACATGTTTTGGCATCATAAATGCCTGGGTCAGGGGCAACCGTCTACCGCCCAATATTCATAAGTGGTTAAATCCCTTGATATTCAGTGGCACTTCACAACATACTGTAGCGATCACTTTTTTATTTTTTTTCCCCGCATATCCTCATTTTGAAAGATCCTGGTTAATTCCTAGAACATATTGACCTTAATTGTAAACGAGATGTGTTCACTAAATATTGGAACATATCAGAGAAAAGGACTTGAGCTGAAAGAGGTCTTGAATTTACCAAAGCACTGTCTTCAGCAAATTGAAAAAAATAATTTATTATATGAACGGTACTTTTAGAATTTCCATTATGTCTAGTGCCTTTTCCATTAATATCAAGTACCTGCTGTGTAGTGCCTTTCTGGAGTCTATTTTATTAAATAGACAGCCCTTTACCAACCCCCCCCCGCGGCCGGCTAAAAAACTAACGCCTGCTCAATGCAGGCGTTAGCGGCTAGCGTGGCAGGCGGTCTAACACGTGGTATTACGCGCGTTAAACCCCGACCGCAGCCTGATAAAAGGATCCCCTATGTCTTTCGGCCTGGCTGCCCTGGGAAGGTCTGCTCTTGCTATCAGAAGCTAAGCACGATCAGGCCTGGCTAGTACCTGGATGGGGGGACCACTGGGGAATCCAGGTGCTGTGGGATGCAGGGCCCTATGTCGGGCAGAACATAAGATTTGCTGCTGCTGGGGCAGACCAGTGGTCCATCGTGCCCAGCAGTCCGCTCACACGGCGGCCTTTAGGTCAAAGACCAGTGCTCT
The DNA here is from genome assembly GCF_902459505.1 of Geotrypetes seraphini. Classification (NCBI taxonomy): domain Eukaryota; kingdom Metazoa; phylum Chordata; class Amphibia; order Gymnophiona; family Dermophiidae; genus Geotrypetes; species Geotrypetes seraphini. The sequence goes on along the minus strand of NC_047093.1, from coordinate 22,166,468 downwards.
AAATGAGGGTAGCCTTACTTGCGTATGTTCTGGTTCAGCAGGATGGGAAAAGGGGGCAACGTCTGGAAAGCGGTGTCAGGTCAAAAGCGCGCCGGGACAAAGGCGTGCGCAGACAACTGAGCGCAACGTGGAGCTGCGCGCCGAAGAAAATGACTGTTTTAAAGGGCTCCGACGGGGGGTGTGGGGGGAACCCCCCCACTTTACTTTATACAGATCGCACCGCGTTGTGTGGGCGTTGTGGGGGGTTTACTGAAAACTTCACTTTTTCTCTAAAAAATAGGGAAACAGTTAAGTTTCCAGTATAATGAGGGGGTTACAACCCCCCAACCCCCCACCAACGCCGCCGCGATCTGTATTAAGTAAAGTGGGGGGGGGGGTTCCCCAACAAAACCCCCCGTCGGAGCCCCTAAAAACACTCTTTTTCTTCGGCGCGCGCTTCCGTCTTGCGCTCAGTTGTCGGCGCGTGCCTTTGTCTTCGGCGATTTTGTCTATGAACCCTGGAAAGCAGTATAAACTAATGCTCGAAGTATGGGAAACCAGATTCTGGATCTAGAAGCTGTGATGGAAGAAGATGAGTTGGATATAGTGGTGATCACAGAGAAGTGGTTCATGGAGAACCATGACTGGGATGTAGTTATACAAGGCTATAAACTGTTCAGGAAAGACAGGGTAGGAAGAAAAGCAGGGGGAGTAACATTATATGTTAAAGATCATATTAAACCTCTCCAAGCTTCGTATAGTGCTATAAAGTAGCACTATACAGGGATATTTCAACACAGCTGGATTTTTGGCTGGCTAGATAAACACAGCTTTGAAAGTCCATTCTGTGTTTTTATTTCCCCCAGTCCTGGGGTAAATTTTTCCAACTGTTGTACAGTAAGCAGATGTGACTACAGCCATGTGTAAAACTCAGTGCAATGGATCAAATTAGCAAATGAATCTAATTTCCTAAGTGTGTCATGCTACTTTTACAATCAAACTGATTAATAGTGACTCAAAATGATTTTCTTTAAACATCCTGTCAGTAGGGTAAGGGGAACTTCTGCATGTTTGAAATCGAGGTGATTTTTAATATAATTTGGATGCTTTTGACCTCAGTTAAATGGCAATTGAAGATAAATGAAAGGCTGGGGATCGAGCAGCATATATGGAGGCCGTGTCACATAGACCAAATGGAACTTGGTAGGGCAGGCTGGTACCGTATTGCAAGAGAGTGGAGACAGCTTGTAAACAATTAAGCCCTGGACAAATGGAAAAAAAAAACAGATTAGGAATGAGAAAACAATAGGTGCTAGTGATGCATTGCTGCAAATAAATATTTCGATATGTCAAGGAAGCCTGTTACCTTATTTCTGTAAACTTTTACTAAAGTGCATGAAGCAGTTACCCCCAAATTCTATATAATGCGCTTAAAATTGTGTGCGTAGCCAATGTAAACGCACAACTTAATTGATTAATTAGCATAATCGGCTCCAATAATTGGCAATTAATACATTGTAATTGATGCTAATTGGAACTAATTAAAGGTTACACGGATAGCTCAGAAAGCGCGATGCTATAAAAAGTAAGGCCCAGATTCTCTAATTGGCGCCGTTGTCAGCCGATCGCATGTGAATCATGTGCCCATTAGAGAATCACACCTTCAGCAAAGGTAGACACCGGAGCTGTAGGTCAAGGTTTTCGAAACCTACATTCACGGCGCCTACCTTGGATGTGAATTGCGCCTCCATGGCGCTTTATGGTGCCTAATGCCAATTGCTCATGTCGCTAGTACTCCAATACATCCACTGGCAGGTGATGGGATAATTGCGCGTGAGACACCAGCGCGCCGACAATCCAGCGCTGACAATTCAGCGCAAGATAGAAGCGCGCCGCCGAAAGCTGCCAAAAAACTTAAGTGCCTATGCTCTGTTAGAGAACAGACTTATTCCTCATGTCCTCAGAGTGCCTAATTAGAGACCCCAGTTGCTTTACAGGATTTGATCTCTCACTTCACCAAATAGCTCCAGGCAAGCTCATACAATACAACAACCAAGCTACAAGAACTTGTAACAGTTTTCAGACTCATTATAGAATTTCCCCCCGAGTATCCCAAAAATAACTTTAGACTTGTCATGGAGCAGTAGAAACGAGGAATGCAGCATTCAAAGGCATTTCCCCAGGTAAACAGATGTTTACCCTGGAAAAAGAACAGAAATTTTTTTTAAAAAATTGCCTTTAATCAAATGCAGCTAAAAGTTTGCATGGACTCCATAGTGTATATATTGAGCTGATGGAAAAAGAGACATTCCTGTGGGTGTATGCAGTAAGGATGTATTTAGCAAGGCAATTTCAGTATAACTTCTTGAGCCATGCACCACAGTCTTTTTCAAGTTTCAAGTTTATTTAAAATATTTGATATAATCGCAGTATCCAAATCCAATGCGATTTACAAAATTAAAAATAGAAAAAAATAAAAAATTTCCAACAAACAGGACATTAAAAACAATTATGACGTAAAAACACTGATGAAGAGGAGGGGGGAAAAAAAAAAAAGAAAAAGAATGGATTAAATACAATTCGAAAATATATAAAAAGGATGGGCAAGGAAACAAAAGGTAGGGGAACGGTACCCAGTGGCGTACCAAGGGGGGAGTGGAGTGGGGGGCGCTCCGCCCCGGGTGCAGCCTTATGGGGGGGTGCACAGCCAGCCCAGTCCCTATCGCGCTTCCACCCTCCCAGCGAGAGCAGCAAACCTCCCTCCAGTAGCGTCGGCTGCTTCGCGGCTTTCTCCTCCCTCTGCCGCATCACTAATGATGTCATCAGCGACGCTGCACTGGCAGGAGAAAGCCGTGAAGCAGCCGACGCTACTGGAGGGAGGTTTGCTGCTCTCGCTGGGAGGGTCGGAAAGGTTCACTTGGGGGGGAGAGATAGGAGGGTCAGCGGGAGTTTGGCTGGGAGGAGAGAGAAGCGGTCTGCCTCGGGTGATCCAAGGCCTGGTGCCATTATCTTCTTCAGGCAGCAGCAGAGTTTACAATTTTCTGCTGTTGCCTGCTTCAGGCCTTCTTCTCTGCCAGGTCCTGCCTACTTCCTGTTTTCATGAAGACAGGACCCGACAGAGAGGAAGGCCTGAAGCCGGCAACAGCAGTGAATTGTGAATGCTGCTGCTGCCTGAAGAAGTTCAGGACACCAGGCCTTGGGTGACAGAAGGAGGAAAGAGAGCAGAGGGGGAGAGAATTGGGGAGAGTGTTGCTCTACCCAACTGGAGGGAATGAAAGGAGATGCCAGGGCTTAAAGGGAAGAAGAGAGGCATGGGTATGGAGGGAAGGAGGAAGGTATGCCAGATCAAGGAAAAAGGAAGGGGGAAAGGAAGGAGGAGATGTCAGAGCATGGAGGTGGGGGGAGAGATGGAAGAAAAGGAATGGAGAGCGATGCTGGGAATCAGGGAAGGGATGATGCCAGACTGTGAGGTGGGAAGGAAAGAAAGGAAAAGAGAGAGATGCCAGAGCATAGGGGAGGGGGTGGTGACAGAGAGAGAAAAACGGAAAGGTGACAGAGTTGAAATCAATCATGTACAAAGGAGAGAAGAGGCACGGGATAGATAGTTTATGGAAGGAGCATAGAAAGAGGGACGATGCCATATGGAAGAGAGAGAGAGAGGGTGCACACTGGATAGAAAGAGCACAGAGGGCAGTGAATGGAAGGGGCGAAATAGAGGGTGAACAGTAGATGGAAGGGGTAAAGAGAGGGAAACAGACACTGAATGGAAGTGTGGGGGAGAGGAAGGACAGCTGCTGAATGGAAGTGTGAGGGAAAGGGGGAGCAGATGCTGGAAGGAAGTGGGGAGGAGAAAGAAAAAAAAGGGCACATGCAGGATTGAGGGAAGAGGATAGAGTTAGTTACTGGAAGGAGTGAGGGAAAGAGGTGGCAAGCTATAGGTAGACACAGTGAAAGAGGGAAATTGAAGACTGAATAGTAAAAAAGAATTTAGACAAAGGCAGAAAATAAATTGAGAAGGAAGACCAGGGAAGAACAGGAGGAAGGGAGCGGAGAGAGAGATGCCAGAGCAGGGGGGAAGGAAAGGAGACAGATACCAAACCAATGGGGTGAAAGGAGAGATGGAAGGAGGAGGCATACAGTTTCTGGAAGGGACATAGAAGGAGAGAAGATGCCATATAGGGGCAGAGAGATGGCAGACAGTGGATGGAAGGAAGAGAATAACAAGAAGATGAGGAAAGCAGAAACCAGAGAAGACAAAGGTAGAACAAAAATTTTCTATTTATTTATTGCTTTAGGAGACATGTGTCACTGTTTCTGTGGTATTGCATTGTATGCAGAGTCCAGCTTCTTGCTGGTTCAATTTAACCTTTGTCTATGTATTTCTATTTTATCCCCCCTTTTACAAAACTGTGGAGCGTTTTTTAGCGCCAGCCGTGGTGGTAGCAGCTTTGATGCTCAGAATTCTATGAGCGTCAGAGCTGTTACCACCGTGGCTAAAATCCACACTACAGTTTTGTAAAAGGGGGAGGGATAAGTTTGTGATTACTTATTCCATACTAGGCGAAGGTGTTTTCTGTGTTCTGTGTATTCGAAAGGCATGGTTTTCTGTTAGGATTGACTGCAGGATTGATCTGTATTAGTCTGGCTTGTTTAGTTTTACAAAAGGTTTATTGCTGTTGTACTTCTCACTGCAGTATGTAAGATGCTGCCTTTTCCTAGGGACTCATGTGTGACGTGTGGCTTGTTACTAAAAATCATGTTTTTCGTACAGATGGGGGGGGTGCCAAAAAAATGATGGGCCCCGGGTGTCACACATGCTAGGTACGCCACTGACGGTACCCACTTAATTTCTACTTAACAGTGTTCCTTGTCCAGATAAGTTCCAGGGAATGAGATAATGTCATTATGAAAAGGGTCAGTTAAAGGCGTCCTTAAACAGCCAGCTTTTTAGTAGGCCTTTGAACTTAGTAAGTAATTTTTCTTCTCTCATATTGAGAGGAAGAGAGTTCCAAATTTGGGGAGCTGTAACAGAAAAGATCGAATCCCTCCTTGAATAAATAATTTTTAGTGAGGAAGTTACCAGCAGGGATTTTTCTTCTGATCTAAGAGATCTTACAGGAGTGTATGGAATTAAAAATTTTTCTAAAAATCTTTCTAAAAATCCAGTAACCAGATGTTGCCCTTAACGATAGTTCTTTCTACGACAACTTTTGCTGATATCTGATGCAGGAAATCTGATCCAGCTCCAATGGTGGGGGGGGGGGGGGAAGAGTCTCAGATGACCTGTAGCAACAACCGAGCTGCTCCTCTTCACCCTGTTTTCCATTGTGCCTGGGTGTCCCTCAAAGCTGAGCAATGGTCCTCCAAACACATTTCTGCCAGTTGGGGGATGGTGCTTCCAAACTGTGTTTGCAAACACAAATGACAGGCCGGTTCCCTGGAATCCTGCAGATCTTTCTTATCCCTTATTAAGGAAAATATAATACTGAGACAGCTCCCCCCACTGGCAGGAATGTAGGTGGAGGACTTCTGACCTATACAGACACAATTGACATCGCATCAATGCTCTTCCCCTGGGAGGAATTGTGCCAAGACAAGGCAAAGCACCCCATGTCGCTGACAAGCTGAGGACAGTCCAATGAGTGCACGAATGTCAAATTTACATCACCACTTCCTCTCCTTCCCACCATCTCCTTTCTGTGCCCAAATTTTCCTTTGCCTGAAGTCAGCCCGCATTGTGACATTCTGGAAGAAGGGATGAAGAAAGCAATGGAAATATGATCATGACCTCAAACCGAAACAGGACTTGTTGATAACTAACTCAGGAACTTTTTAAGCAGAGGCATTCTACAGGGCTGCACAATTAGCTGGCAGAAGATCAAAGTCTTGTCACATATGATGCCTTGCTGAAATGTGGGTCAAGAGAGCTTTTTCTGGATATCTCAGCTCTTCAGCACCACCAGCTGTGAAGCCTCCAGGTTTTGTTTTGGGTTTTTTTTCTTCATGACCATCTGTTTGACAACCTGCTTCAATGGCTGCTTATGTAAGTGGAACTAGTTTAGTAGAGAATTATTTAATATTTAAGCTGTGTTCATTATTCCTTCTATGTCATATGCATTTAAAATTGTGCATAAAACAAACTAGAGAATCAAACCCGACCATGATCAAATGAGGCAGGTGTAATGGCACGGCCTTTTCCAAATAGCCGTCTTCTTTTGAAAAAGATTATTATTAATAATAATAATAATTTTATTCTTATATACCGCCAAAGCCGTGGTAGTTCGAGGCGGTTTACAACCAAGAAGAGCTGGACAAACAGCGAATACAGGTACAATGTAAGATCACCAAAATACAGGAGAGCATGGTACAGAGGTGAGGCATAAGAGATTTTGGGAACAATTCGTTTAGGGTTGGAGAGGAGAGGCTTGAGAGGACTTGGTTACAAATTGGTTAAACAAGTTTGTTTTTACAAGTTTTCTGAAACTGAGATAGGATGAGGAGTACGTGATAATGTTACCCAGCCAATCGTTCAGTTGACCTGCTTGGAAGGCAAGAGTTCTGTTCAGGTATCTTTTGTAACGGCAAGCCTTTAGTGTTGGGTGGTTAAATAGGTGTAGTCTGCGTGTGGGTCTGGATGGACGTTCTAAGTTGAAATGGGGAACCAAGTATAAGGGGGCAGAACCTAGAATGGATTTGAAACAGAGGCAGGCAAATTTGAACACCACCTTGGCGATTTCTCAGGGTAGATCAGGCTGTAAGTGATCAGTACCCAAGGGAAGGCATACCTGGGAAATCTAGGAACTAGGCAGTCTATCGAGTACTGGGTAACTATGACTTGCCTCTTGTCACAAAATATTGCACAGGGGAGCAAATAGAGAGGATCCTTCACATGTTCGTCTTCTAATGTGGTGTTTATTATTCAGTGCAAAGAAGGGTGTTACATTGGTGAAACAGGCCAGATGCTAAAGCCTAGGATCATCTTACACGGATATCATATTAAAAATTGTAATGCCAACCAGGATGTCATCTCTGGCGGACAACACTTTGGAAAAACTGACCACTGCACCAATGATTTTATGGTGAGAATACTAAAAAGGAAATGTTAAGACAATCCAAGAATGTAAGACCTTTGAAATTAAAATGATGAAATATTCTAATACATACAGAACTTAGCAAAGACTTTGGCTTCCTTTCACACTACAAAGAAATTGAAACTGCTTTGTCATCTCTCTGTCTCCTACTTACCCATCCGTCCTTCTTCCTGTGAGACTATCACTGAAATGTTTTCATGCTTCCTGATATATACTTCAAAAGCTATTCATAAAATGCACCTGAGTTCCTTTGTCTTTGTTTTATTTTTAAATATCACCTTGGAAAGAGGACCATCATACCATTTCACTGAACTGGAATAATAAACACAGACGTGAAAGCCGTAGCAGCGTTTGTGCAAAACCAGGATCTGAGGAAGCAGACAATCTGCTGTAGTGTTGGAGGAGGAACAGGATCCCAGGAACCAAGGTATGGAGCAGGACTGGGATCCTTGCAGCCAGACACAAATTTCATTCATTAGGACACCTTTGAAGCCTGTGAGTTTACTACTAATTATTTCTATAGCGCTACCAGACACAAGCAGCACTGCACAGAGCCACAAAGAATAAGAAAACAGTCCCTGCTGGAAAGAGCTTACAATCTAAACAGCCAAGACAGACAAACAGGACATCATAGCTATAGTTAAGGAAAACAGTTAATCTGGTGGCTGGGTTGGACGGCAGAGGGGAGAACAGGACAATCAAGCCATTGTGACATCACTGATGAAGTTGGCTCTTATTGGTGGAACGAGGCATTATGACATCAGCTCTGCTTCCCAAAGACTGAAACTCTTCACACTACTACTATGAATTATTTCTATAGCGCTACTGGATGCACGCAGCGCTGTACAGAGTCACAACGAAGACAGTCCCTGCTCGAAAGAGCTTACAATCTAAACAGCCAAAACAGACAAACAGGATGTCATGGATACAGTTATGGGGAAGGGTTAATCAGCGAGCTGGGTTGGAATTTAGACCAAGAATCCACTCAATCTGCGTTTTTTACTTGATGACCATATTCTTTTATTCTACGGTTTCTGATACTTAATTTTAAAAGTATAAGTAAGACGGATGTGATAATCTAAGATCACTTTTCCATGAAACTCTGGCAGAGCTTGTATTAAATTCTTTCCATGCTGAGGCTTTCCATTTCTCATCAATGGATATATATTTATTTGCCTAGAAATTCTTTGATAGGCAATTATATCAAATTTTAAACTTGAATAAACTTTAATCATATATAATTTTTCATAAGCATTTAGCAAGTTCCTGGAAAGCAAAGTGGGTGTGCGAGTGAGTGACACTTTAGCAAGCTCACTGTTGAAATTCAGCTTACCCCCAGTATTCATCTCTCCTTATTCCTCCTCAAGAGGGCTTCTGCTTCTCATATCAGGATTTGCAGAATCACTTCCATCAGTAACTAATGCAGGTTCTTTTTTTCTTTATCAATAAAATAGACAAGACTTTACAAGCTATAATATTTGCAACCAACAAAGCATCCAGGTCTCTTCAGTATCAATTTGTCTACCAGAATTCTACACTTTTGGAGGGTGATTTAATAGTCCATTTTTATGCATGTAAATCACTCCCTAAAAACAAGACCCTGATTATATAAAGTCCACCTAAAGTCAGGTGCCTTTTTTATTTTTTTTTTACTATAAATTCTGTAAAATTTAGGCACATATCATAGAATCATGCTTAGTGTTGCCTCATTCAGTATTTTTACTCCAAACTCAGCTTTCTCTTAAAACTTATTTCCCTCTTTGTTTTAGCATTTGGAAGTCTTCCTTCATCTCATAAGGGCATTTCTTGAAACTGTAAACTAATGACAGCGTCAGTATGGGTTAGAAAGTGAGCAGTAGAGAATGACACGGTGAAAGAATTCATCGCCGTTCCTGTCTCCGTGGATAACCATGGGAAAGCATCCCACTGACCCTCAAGCCTTGCATTGAACAATGCTGGTGTTGAAGGATTGAGGTTGAGATAGACACTAAAGAATGACAGTCTCTGGTATCCAGAGCAGATATTGTGATGTCATAATGCCTCATTCCACCAATGCTTATGAGCCATCCTCATCAGTGATGTCACAAAGGCTTCATTAACTTATACTTGGCTCACATAAGAATCAGAGTATGAATGGGCCCGGCTACTGACCCTCAAGCCTTGCATTGAAGAATGCTGGTGTAGAAGGACTGAGGTTGAGATAGACAATAAAGAATGACATTCTCTGGTATCCAGAGCAGATATTGTGATGTCATAATGCCTCATTCCACCAGTGCCTATGAGCCAGCCTCATCAGTGATGTCACAAAGGCTTCATTAACTTATACTTGGCTCACATAAGAATCAGAGTATGAATGGGCCCGGCTACTGACCCTCAAGCCTTGCATTGAAGAATGCTGGTGTAGAAGGACTGAGGTTGAGATAGACAATAAAGAATGACATTCTCTGGTATCCAGAGCAGATATTGTGATGTCATAATGCCTCATTCCACCAGTGCCTATGAGCCAGCCTCATCAGTGATGTCACAAAGGCTTCATTAACTTATACTTGGCTCACATAAGAATCAGAGTATGAATGGGCCCGGCTACTGACCCTCAAGCCTTGCATTGAAGAATGCTGGTGTAGAAGGACTGAGGTTGAGATAGACAATAAAGAATGACATTCTCTGGTATCCAGAGCAGATATTGTGATGTCATAATGCCTCATTCCACCAGTGCCTATGAGCCAGCCTCATCAGTGATGTCACAAAGGCTTCATTAACTTATACTTGGCTCACATAAGAATCAGAGTATGAATGGGCCCGGCTACTGACCCTCAAACCTTGCATTGAAGAATGCTGGTGTAGAAGGACTGAGGTTGAGATAGACAATAAAGAATGACATTCTCTGGTATCCAGAGCAGATATTGTGATGTCATAATGCCTCATTCCACCAGTGCCTATGAGCCAGCCTCATCAGTGATGTCACAAAGGCTTCATTAACTTATACTTGGCTCACATAAGAATCAGAGTATGAATGGGCCCGGCTACTGACCCTCAAGCCTTGCATTGAAGAATGCTGGTGTAGAAGGACTGAGGTTGAGATAGACACTAAAGAATGATATGGAATGATTTCCCGCGGATGAATTCTATCACTGTGTCATTCTCTAGTGAGCGGGTACCCCATTATTCTCCATGCTTGCTTCTCTTCCTCTTGCTCTTCAGCACCATCAGGATCCCATTTTAGAGGTTCTGGTGATCCTGGGATATAGCATTATCACTGTGCAGTTTTGTATACTGTAGAAGTCCAGCCTGGCCTTTGCAGTAAGGTTTATTGCCCCTGTAGGCACATAAGTGTAATTGCCTTGAGGTGTCAGCAGTAATTTACCTGGAATTTTGCAGTACAAAGCTCAGAAGCTAGAGCTTTGGTCCTCATTGATTCACTCCATTTTTATTTACCATTCAAATATGTGCTGTGACAAGTGCATTTTCTTATATTATCTGCGTGAAGTTTGGGGAATATTTTCCTCTCTGTAATATATTATTTATAAACTCATTGTTACGTGCCAGCAGGGGACCGTAATAGCTGTTCTGCAATCATCTGCAAAATACATCAGGAGAGGTTGTTAAAGGAAGGATTGTATTTCCTTTCTGGCTTCATTATAAAAAGCGCCGCGATTAACTAGTCATGAGTGGCGGGTGGCAGACGGGCTGCTAGCAGGCTGGTCTACTAAGCTACGTCTCTTTTATTTCTTTGCTCACTAAACCATGAAATGCTCTTAAGTTTGTACATTTAAGACTTGCCCTCTGTTTTTATCATTTGCCGACTGGTTAAAATTACCCCGCACTGGAAATCGCAAACAGTTTCACAAAATTCCAAGGCCTCAACTCTTAACTACTGACTAGTCATAACTTACCCTTCCCCCTTTTACTACACCGTGATAGCGGTTATTAGCGCAGGGAGCCGCGCTGAATGTTCCGCGCATAGTATCGGGAGCAGTGTGGAGCATTCAGCGTGGCTCCCTGCGCTAATAACCGCTGTCGCGGTTTAGTAAAGGGGGAGGGGAGATGTTACTGGCATTCGTAACTTAGTAAAAAGTGAATCCTTCATTCATTCATTTTAGACAGGTACTGGGAACACATTTGGAAAGATGTGCTCCTTTTTGGTACACTGCTAATAAAGATATTCATTTAAAAAAAAGAAAGTCCTGTTGTGTCCTTTTGTGTTTCACAAGCTACTCTGTCTGCTTTGTCCCTTGCTATGCAGACAGAAGGACATCAGACTAGAGAGTTGCGCGGGGACAGAAATCCCACCCGTCCCCGCCAGGATCCTCTCCGCCCCCACCTGTCCCCACCAGGATCCTCTCTGCCCCCACCCATCCCCGCCAGGATCCTCTCCATCCCCACCCTTCCCCGTCAGGATCCTCTCCGTCCCCACCCGTCCCCGTCAGGATCCTCTCCGTCCCTACCCATCCCCGTCAGGATCCTCTCCGTCCCCACCCGTCCCCGTCAAGATTCTCTCCGTCCCCACCCGTCCCCGTCAGGATCCTCTCCGTCCCCACCCATCCCCGTCAAGATTCTCTCCATCCCCACCTGTCCCCGTCAGGATCCTCTCCGTCCCTACCCGTCCCCGCCAGGATCCTCTCCGTCCCCACCCGTCCCCGCCAGGATCCTCTCCGTCCCCACCCGTCCCCGTCAAGATTCTCTCCGTCCCCACCCGTCCCCGTCAGGATCCTCTCCGTCCCCACCCGTCCCCGTCAAGATTCTCTCCATCCCCACCTGTCCCCGTCAGGATCCTCTCCGTCCCTACCCGTCCCCGCCAGGATCCTCTCCGTCCCCACCCGTCCCCGCCAGGATCCTCTCCGTCCCCACCCGTCCCCGTCAGGATCCTCTCTATCCCCACCCGTCCCCGTCAGGATCCTCTCCGTCCCCACCCGTCCCCGCAAGGAATTACCTCCATCCCCACCTGTCCCCATAAAAAGCAGCAATTTCTTCTGACAGGATCATCAATTCCACAGTTTCTTTTGAGTTTGCGCTGCTGTTTTCCTTGTGGAATCTCTTTGGTGGAACCCTTTTTTTTGTTTTCTGTTCAGGTAATTAACTTATAAACCCCCTCTTTTACTAAGGCTGACGTGTCCCTTATATTATATGGACGAACCCTGCTTCCAAAGCCTTCCATCCCCGTGGGATGGAACCCCGCGGGACCCGCGGGATTCCCGCGATCCCCGTTCCCATGCAGACCTCTACATCAGACATATGCCAGGACAGACCAACACAGTCTGCATTAAGTAACAGTACCGAATGCATGGATTAATTTAAGCACCGGGACAATTTAATTCAGACTGGGCAGACTTCTACAGTCTCTGCCTCAAAATTGGCAACAAAAGACAGAGATTAAGTATAACAGTGTTTATGTTGAACAAGTGGAATCTCTGCAGAGTGCCATATTCAACTCTGGCCACTTGATGGACCATGCAGGTCTTTATCTGCAAACATTTACTATGTTACTGTGCCAAGGGGCATTCACAGGGGAGGGGAATAAGTTGGACCAACATTTACGGTATTTGTTAACTTACAGAATACTGTAAATTAGGTGTGTTAGTGGCTGCACCCCTATTACCGAGTAGCCAGCTCCCAAATTTGTACACCACTTATAGAATCTACCAAATAGCATATATTGTATTCCTATTATTTTGCCAACTACAATTACCAAATACAAATAATGGGCACTGAACGCAACATAAGACCAGAGATCAAGTGCTTATTTCTGTAGGATTTAGCACAGTAGATTTTCACATCTGAATTTAAATCGCTATTTGGCCAAATACGAAAATGTATTTGGGGGGCACGATTTGGTACAGCCCTAGATCTAGAGTTTCTAGACTATTATAGAGGCGTAGTCAGTAGAAGGAAGAAAGTGTTGACACCCCTGTACAGGTCATTGGTGAGGCCCCACTTGGAGTATTGTGTTCAGTTTTGGAGACCGTATCTGGCGAAAGACGTAAGAAGACTTGAGGTGGTCCAGAGGAGGGCGACGAAAATGATAGGAGGCTTGTGCCAGAAGACATATAAGGAAAGATTAGAAGCCCTGAATATGTATACCCTAGAGGAAAGGAGAGACAGGGGAGATATGATTCAGACGTTCAAATACTTAAAGGGTATTAACGTAGAACAAAATCTTTTCCAGAGAAAGGAAAATGGTAAAACCAGAGGACATAATTTGAGGTTGAGGGGTGGTAGATTCAGGGGCAATGTTAGGAAATTCTACTTTACGGAGAGGGTAGTGGATGCCTGGAATGCGCTCCCGAGAGAGGTGGTGGAGAGTAAAACTGTGACTGAGTTCAAAGAAGCGTGGGATGAACACAGAAGATTTAGAATCAGAAAATAATATTAAATATTGAACTAGGCCAGTTACTGGGCAGACTTGCACGGTCTGTGTCTGTGTATGGCCGTATGGTGGAGGATGGGCAGGGGAGGGCTTCAATGGCTGGGAGGGTGTAGATGGGCTGGAGTAAGTCTTAACAGAGATTTCGGCAGTTGGAACCCAAGCACAGTACCGGGTAAAGCCCAGAAATAGCTAAGAAGAAATTAAAAAAAAATTTTAATTGAATCAGGTTGGGCAGACTGGATGGACCATGCGGGTCTTTATCTGCCGTCATCTACTATGTTACTATGTTATTTGTAACAACCCTGCCCTTTGTAATAATTTCACAAAGATCTGGGAGCAAGTACAATTCCATAATGTACATGCTTTCACTTCCGTACAGAGTGGGCAGTTTCAAGAAATTCCTTTCCCCAGATGAACAGTCATTTTATAAGGGTTTTGAAAATCACTTTTTAATGTTTGTGAGAGTTTGAGGCAAAAGGTGAATGTTTCCGTGCCTCTGCTCCAAATTACTGGAACATCATTAACATATTTTTTCATGCCTGATAAATTTTAAAAAACGCCCAAATTTTTGTTCAGGTTCAAATGTAAACAGTAGCCTGTTTTCAAGTTTTAGATGGAAATGAACTTTTTTCCAGCAGAGTTACGTACTAGCAGTCGAAAACTTGGATCTTACATACAGCCTAGAAGGAACCATGGAATATGATAGGTATTTGGCCTGCTCCATGCCATAAGGCACACTAAATCCAGTGCCCCGGCCAGAAGGCACCCAGAAATCGACGTGATGACATCACGGGCATGCGCGGAGGCCCGTCTGGCTGCGACCCCGCCGGTGGAGGGATCTGGGAGGTGCGGAGAGGAGAGGAGAAATGCCAGCCAGGAGGAGCGTCATCTGCACCGGCTGACTTCCTACAGGACATGCCTCTCGCCATGAGAGGCACATCCTGTAGGCAGGCAGCCAGCGTGGACAACTCTCCTCCTCGTCAGTGTGTCGCAGCACACCAGAAATCTCAGGAGGCACACAGTTTGCGATACACTTCCATAAGATGTACTCAGTGGGTATAGTAAGGGGGGAGGGGAGCAGACCACTCTAGGCGCTATCTTGGTTGAGGTACCAGAACTTCTCTGCCCCCATGCCATCTTCACGCCCTCCCTTTCCCGCCTCCCACGCCAAGCTCCCATCCTCCTTTCCCCACCTAGTACCTCTTTAAATCTTTGCCAGCACGAGCAACTACTCTGGACTGCTGCTCGTGCCAGCCTGGCTCCCTATGAAATCACTTCCGGGTCGTGGGGCCAGGAAGTGATGTCAGAGGGAGAGCCAACACCGGCGCGAGCAGCAAGCAGGAGAAGCTGCTTGTGCTGGTGAGGATTTAAACAGGTACGGGGTGGGAAGGGAAGGCACCAGTATGGCTTGGGGGGGGCGGCACGGAAGAAGCAGGGGGGCAGAGAATAAGCCACTCTTCTGGTTGCCTCCTATCCTTGCTATGCCACAGGGCGTACCATTGCGTTTCGTTGAGTTTATTGTCTTCTCAATTGGAATGCTTTCATAGGCACTCATTTTTAACTATCATGCGGCCGTAAGTGGATTGAATTCTTCCAGAAGGCCTCAATTTAAAATTCTTTAGTGTTTCTGAGATATTTTCTTTGCCTTGGACTTCATGTTATTCAAATGTAGAAGGCCTATTAATGGAAAAGGTAGCTTTTCCTGACAGTTGCATCTTAACCACACATCAAAATCATTTCAAAACCATGGAGGTATGCAAAGCGAATTGAATTTATGCCATAGGGAGAGAGTAAACATTACATTTATTTTAGCAAATGGAATGAGATGACATTGGGATTTCTCCAACAGGAATAGATGGTAGAAATCTCTGCTATAAGCTAACAACGTTCATGCTCATATGTAAATATTTTGTGTAAAGCAACTTTACTTGAAGCTTGAAGAGGTTGAAAGTTGGTTAATGAGAGGCAATTACAGTCTTAAACAGCATCATTTTTTTTCCTGTTGGTTTTGTTCTGCTAGTTTCAGAGTGACCTGTCTACAGATAATATTAACTTTCCTATTACAGCTGGCGGGTTGCAGGAGGAACTTTGGTCAATGAAATCTATTGATTTCCTGAGCTTGATAAATTAACGCTTGATAGTTACACTTTCTCTGCAAAAATTGTTTGCTTGCTTGCTATAAATGTAGTTTGATTTAGCAGCTGCTTTGCACGTTGGAGTTCTGGTGATGTGCCAGAGCTGTAGCACTATGGGGAGAGTGTGGCACAGTGGTTAAAGCTACAGGCTCAGCACCCTGAGGTTATGGGTTCAAACCCACGCTGCTCATTGTGACCCTGGGCAAGTCACTTAATCCTGCCCCAGGTACATTAGATAGATTGTGAGCCCACCAGGACAGACAGGGAAAATGCTTGAGTACCTGAGTAACTTCATGGAAAACCCTGGGAGAACAGCATAGAATATTGAATAAATAAATAGTGTGAAGAGTTACAGCCTCTGACAACCAGAGCAGGTATTGTGATGTCATAATGCCTCATTCCACCAATGCCTAAGAGCCAACCTCATCAGTGATGTCACAATGGCTGGATTGTCCTACACTTGGATCACTTTTACTACATTTTGATTTTTAGAGTGGCGCAGTTGTTAAAGCTACAGCCCCAGCACCCTGATATTCTGGGTTCAAACCCACACTGCTCCTTGTGACCTTGGGCAAGTCACTTAATCCCCCCCCCCCCCCCCATTGCTTCAGGTAGATTAGATAGATTGTGAGCCCACCAGGACAGACAGGAAGAAATTCTTGAGGACCTGAAGATATTCATGTAAACCCTTCTGAGCTCTCCTGGGAGAGCAGTATAGAAAATTGAATAAATAAATAGTGCGAAAGGTTTCAGCCTCTGACAACCAGAGCAGGTATTGTGATGTCATAATGCCTCATTCCACCAATGCCTAAGAGCCAACCTCATCAGTGATGTCACAATGGCTTGATTGTCCTACACTTGGCTCACTTTTACTACATTTTGATTTCTAGAGTGGTGCAGTGGTTAAAGCTACAGCCTCAGCACCCTGAGGTTGTGGGTTCAAACCCCCTCTGTTCCTTGTGACCCTGGCAAGTCACTTAATCCCCCCATTTCCTCAGGTACATTAGATTGTCAGCCCACCGGAACAGACAGGGAAAATGCTTGAGTAGCTGAATAAATCCATGTAAACCGTTCTCAGCTTCATTGAAAGAACAGTATAGAAAACTAAATAAATAATTTTGCTGAGACTATACTGAAATGGTGCTGCTGTTTTATCTTTCTCTTTCTTTGTTGTTTGAGACCCTTTTGAGTAATTTATTTATTTTAAAAATGTATGAATCTCTTAAATCTAAGGGCTCCTTTTACTAAGCCGCGTACCGCGCGGAATAGCGTGCGCTAAATTGCCACGCGCGCTGGACCTTAACGCCAGCATTGAGCGAAAGCAGGATCTCACTTTCCTCAGCATGTGGAGGCTAAAAAAGCATGATTTTACCTTTTTTAGTGCACTTTTTTCTGGGACCATCAGCCGATGGCAAGATACGGTGCTCCAAAATAGCCTAGTGATTGGGACAGTTGTGGCTGACTTCTATTTGTTGAGCCTTTGAGGCTGTTTCAGTGCAATTCATTTTAAAGAAACACTCCTACAGCAGGAGCAAATTGAGAATAGTATAGTGCATCTACACTAGGGTTACCAGATTTTACAACAGTAAAATCTGGACACGTGGCCCCCCACCCCAAGCCCC
Source organism: Geotrypetes seraphini (assembly GCF_902459505.1). Lineage (NCBI taxonomy): Eukaryota > Metazoa > Chordata > Amphibia > Gymnophiona > Dermophiidae > Geotrypetes > Geotrypetes seraphini. Next base: position 22,149,277 of record NC_047093.1, on the reverse strand, counting down.
ACCCAGTTCAACCCAGCCACGCCCTGTTCCGGCCAAGTCACACCCTGTTCTTCCCCAGCCCCACCCCAAAACCTCTTCTCCTCAGAGTCGCATTTGGAAGGCCTCCGAGCATGCGCGGGTGTGATGTGATGATGTCACCATATTGCATCCGCGCATATGCAGATTCCATCTAGGCGCGGCCCTGAGCTCAATGTTTTCAAAACCCGGAGAAAGTGCCGGGTTTTGAAAACCTGTCCGGATGTCTGGCCAGTCCTCTATAAAGAGGGCATGTCCAGGTAAATTTGGACAGCTGGTAACCTAATCTCCAATCAGAGAGTGGTAGAAACCTGGAACGCTCTTCCAGGGGCTGTTATAGGGGAAAGCAGCCTCCAGGGATTCAAGAAAGGGTTAGATAAGTTCCTGCTGAACCAGAACGTATGAAGGGAATAGACTTAGTAGATAAAGTCATGTAGAGAGAACGAGAGGGCACTCTCTAAAGTTAAAAGGGGATAGATTCTGTACAAATGTAAGGAAGTTCTTCTTCACCCAGAGAGTGGTGGAAAACTGGAACGCTCTTCTGGAGGCTGTTATAGGGGAAAACACCCTCCAGGGATTCAAGAAAGGGTTAGATAAGTTCCTGATGAAACAGGACATATGAAGGGAATAGACTTAGTAGATAAAGTCATGTAGAGAGAACGAGAGGGCACTCTCTAAAGTTAAAAGGGGATAGATTCTGTACAAATGTAAGGAAGTTCTTCTTCACCCAGAGAGTGGTGGAAAACTGGAACGCTCTTCCGGAGGCTGTTATAGGGGAAAACACCCTCCAAGGATTCATGACAAAGTTAGACAAGTTCCTGCTGAACCAGAACATACGTAGGTAAGGCTAGTCTCATTTAGGACATTGGTCTTTGACCTAAGTAAAATTTTAAAAGTAATACGGTGATTAACTGGGAGTCAGAGAGATTTAATCAGAAAGGGAGTGACATGATTGTATTTTTTGCCGTTATAAATCAATTTAACGGCAGTATTCTGAATTATCTGCAAACACCTCTTTTCTTTTTGTGTAATATTTATTAATACGGAATTGCAGTAATCAAGTTTAGCGATAATGAGAGAGTGAATTAGTATATTTAGTGATTTTGGCTCTAGAAACTTAGAAATTGAGCGAATCATTCGTAGCCTACAAAAGCAGGATTTAACGGTGTTGCTTACATGTTCATGGTAAGAGAGTCTTTCATCGATGATAACACCCATCATTTTTAATGATGTTACCGAATCTAAGTGAATATTATCTAGGGTGAATGGGGCACACAAGCTTATATCTTTTTTCCATGAGAAAAGTAACGCCAAGTATAAGACGCCAAGTATAAGACAATTAAGCCATTGTGACATCACTGATGAGGCTGGTTCTTAGGCATTCGTGGAATGAGGTATTGTGACATCACAATCTCAGCTCTGGAATGTTGCTACTATTTGGGTTTCTGCCAGGTACTTGGGACCTGGGTTGGCCACTGTTGGAAACAGGATACTGAGCTTGATGGACCTTCGGTCTGTCCCAGTATGGCAAATCTTATGTTCTTATGTGAGCCAAGTATAGTATAATCAAGCTATTGTGACATGATTGATGAGGCTGGCTCTTAGGCATTCGTGGAATGAGGTATTGTGACATCACAATCTCAGCTCTGGAATGTTGCTACTATTTGGGTTTCTGCCAGGTACTTGGGACCTGGGTTGGCCACTGTTGGAAACAGGGTACTGGGCTTGATGGACCTGTGGCCTATCCCAGTAAGGTAGCTCTTATGTTCTTATGTAAGCCAAGTATAAGACAATTAAGCCATTGTGACATCACTGATGAGGCTGGCTCATGGGCATTGGTGGAATGAGGCATTGTGACATCACAATCTCAGCTCTGGAATGTTGCTACTCTTTGGGTTTCTGCCAGGTACTAGGGACCTGGGTGCCCACTGTTGGAAATAGGATACTGGACTTGATGGACCTTCGGTCTGTCCCAGTATGGCAGCTCTTATGTTCTTCACAGAAGTAAAAACCAGATGTCTCAATCCGTCCTCCTTTTTATGGAGCTGCATGATAACCCTACCCCAGCCCTAAGCAACTAGCTGGAGTGGAGGAGCAGTTTAGTGGCTAGAGCCCTGCACTGAGAAGCTGGAGTTCAAATCCCTCTAACACTTCAAGCCCAATAAGCCTTCCAGGGACATCAAAATGTACTTGAATATGACTCATCTTGAGCTGCTATTAAAAAGGTATGAATTAAATTTAACAACAACAAAAAGAAGATACAGTGACAAGGTTAATTATACCTTCAAAGATGTCATTGACAGTGCTGCATTGTGTTATCTGCCGTTGAGTTAATGCGCGTCAACCTCAGGGCTGATCCTACCCACGGCCAGGGATATCATGGAGTTTTACAGTTAATTTGCTTTCTTGCATGTTACCTTAAAATATCTTAGGGCTCCTTTTACAACGGTGCGCTAGCGTTTCTAGCGCACGCACGGGATTAGCGCGCGCTAGCCCCCCCCCCAAATACCGCCTGTTTTAAAGGAGCGGTAGCAGCTAGCACGTGCGGGATTTTGGCGTGCGCTAAGCGCGCGCTAAAACCACTAGCGCACCTTTGTAAAAGGAGCCCTCAGTGAACTTCAGCAACTAGGCCCTTCTTGGTATTTAGCGCTGCTCGGTGGGATAGCGAGCAGTGTTGCATCTCCGGTACTCATACAGCAGCAATATTCAATGGCTATCCGATAAAGTTAGGGCAGCAGATGTGGAGGGTGGGGGCTAGTTATCCAGAGAGTATCCTGAATATTATGCTTTTTACAATCCAGCACTACACTCGTTCGGGCACTTGTTTTTTTCCTTCAATGCTGTTTGTTGCAAAACCTTATCCACCACGGACCCCTGAGGAAGGTTTGTTGCCCGAAACACGGACCGTGTCGGGTCCCTCGGTTGGTAATAAGGTTGTATATACCATTAGAGTTTGAAATAAACAGTGCCTGCATCTTGTACATAGTCTGCAGTTGTTTTTGTTTTTTGACTTTCTGGATAACCATCAGCTCCAGCCTCTTCTCTGCTCACGCACTGCTCTGGCGCTATCCAAGCAGCTATCAGCCCTTCTGTTTCTGATTACATGCTATAAATTAAAATGCATTCTTCGTCCATTCATTCTTGCAGAGTTTTATCTAACTATCCTGCTAGCCCGGGATTAACCATTAAGCAAAACAGGCCCCTGGTTAGAACGACACAGAATTTTTTTCCCCCCTAGCTATCATGCCCTTAATGAAGAAAATGTCAAGCCGACAATACGATCACAGTGACCCAGCTGTTTGCTGGTTTCAACTCGGTGTGTGACTTGCTGACAATGCTGCCGATACTGGCACAGGTGGAGGACACACCCCTCGACAAAGCTATAAGCGAAACGGCCAGGCCTCCGTTGGGGCCATTCAAGATAAGTGTTCTTCTGCAGCAGGGGTGTCAAAGTCCCTCCTCGAGGGCCGCAATCCAGTCGGGATTTCAGGATTTCCTCAATGAATATGCATGAGATCTATTAGCACACAATGAAAGCAGTGCATGCAAATAGATCTCATGCATACTCATTGGGGAAATCCTGAAATCCCGACTGGATTGCGGCCCTCAAGGAGGGACTTTGACACCCCTGTTCTACAGGTATAGCTTACTGTGTTTTTCATTTTTCTCAGCACTGTCATGAGACTGAAAGTTTTATGGTTGTTCCACTGCTGTCCTTTTGAAGCAGCAAGATCACTGTGATTACTGGTGCAATATTTCGCTCAAATAATTTTCAAAAAAAAACCACACAAATTTTGACACACAGGGCTCCTTTTACTAACATAGAAACATAGAAATAGACGGCAGATAAGGGCCCACAGCCCATCTAGTCTGCCCACCTTAATGTCCCTCCCCTACCTTTGCCCTGTGAAGAGATCCCATGTGCCGATCCCATTTGGCCTTAAAATCACGTAAGGTGTGTTAGGGCTTTAACGCGTGGAATAGCATGCGCTAAATTGCCACGCATGCTAGACCTTAACACCAGGATTGAGTTGTGGTTATTCTAGAAGAATACTGTGCGGTGTAGTGCACCGTAATTTCGTCCGTGCGCTAAAAACGCTAGCGAACCTTAGTAAAAGGAGCTCACAATGTAGATTATTTATTGGAAATTCTAAAAATATTTTTCACATTCGATATCACAACGAGGTTTTTGACCTAGACCTTAACACCAGGTTTGAGCTGTGGTTATTCTAGAAGCATACTGTGCGGTGTAGCACACCGTAATTTCGTCCGTGCACTAAAAACGCTAGCGAACCTTAGTAAAAGGAGCTCACAATGTAGATTATTTATTGGAAATTATAAAAATATTTTTCACATTCAATATCACGAGGTTTTTGACCTATGATAAGAACCTAAACCCCAACACATTGTCTTTGCAAAAACTCAGTTTTTTTGACAAATAGGTAACTTGAGGTCTCTTTCCTCGTGTTTAAAGATATATAAAAAAAATATATATCCTTTTACTGTGTTTACTTCATATGTCCTTTTAAGGTGATTACACAGGGGTTCTCCTTTTTTTATCATGACTTATCATTTAATTCTTTCACTGCCATCTACCATTATCCAACCTGAATTTCAATGTTTTTCTAATCATTATAAATATACGTGATTTTTTTCTTTTCATACAATAATATTTCTCAGCACTTACTGAATTCAATGTCTTGTCAGTTAAGCAATGGAAGGGCCGAGGGGCACCGTTGTTGGGCTGTGCTTAGGGTATCAGTTGGTCTTAATCCGGCCTGGTATTCTGTTAGAAGAAAAAAGACAATTTCTTGATCGCACCATGCAGGCTTTAAAACTGCAGTCGGCGTCAACACATTCCTCTGGAAATGCTATAAACATGGCTTCCATAGTAAGCATTCCAGAGGTGCTCTAATAGGAAGGGCTGCTGTAATTCTTCTCTCTGAGTGACTGCAATCACTTTGGTATGCCTGCTCTCTGCCAGCCCTTGTTTCGAAGGCCCACGCAAGGCCTAAACGAAGGTTTCCTGGTTGGCAGGCACCACCTTCTGCCACAGCACCACCGCAGGGACGACCCGTGTTTACTTTCTTAGGTTTTAGCTGCGGTCGGTATTTACGTCTTCCCTTGATTCATTGATCTCGCACAAAAGATGTATTTAGTCGAAAATTATAAAAGGATCCAGCTTTTCAGAATGTAGCACAGTGCATGCTATACCGGGAATTCAGGGCAAAATAAAATACCGTCTTATAAGGAAACTTCCAAAACATGAATAACTTAGGCTTTCTTGAAAACAGATTTCTGTGTTAAGAACATAAGAACATAAGCAGTGCCTCTGCTGGGTCAGACCAGGGGTCCATCATGCCCAGCAGTCCGCTCACACGGTGGCCCATCAGGTCCAGGACCTGTATAGTAACCCTCTATCTATACCCTTCTATCCCCTTTTCCTTCAGGAAATCATTCAATCCCTTCTTGAACCCCAATACCGTACTCTGTCCTATCACACCCTATGGAAGCGCATTCCAGGTGTCCACCACCCGTTGGGTGAAGAAGAACTTCCTGGCATTGGTTCTGAATCTGTCCCCTTTTAATTTTTCCGGATGCCCTCTCGTTCTTGTAGTTTTCGAAAGCTTGAAGAATCTGTCCCTCTCCACTTTCTCTATGCCCTTCATGATTTTGTAAGTCTCTATCATGTCCCCTCTAAGTCTCCGCTTCTCGGCCGATGGAATTTCTCTGCTTGTGATTTGTTTTAGCAGGGATCCCAGCATTTAATAACTAGTTTGGTAGTGAGCCACAGCTAATCATCAACTGTGGTACGAATGATCGGCACACAGTGTTCTGCGCTTGTAGTGATGTGTCGTGTCAAAAAAGAGCTGTGTCATTGACCTCGTCGCGTGGCTGTGTTGCATCCATTTTGCATGGCTGTGTTGCATCCATTTTGAGGCAATGGGGTGATGTGTTGATTGTAAATAGGGAGTGATACGGGGACAAAGATTCATCCCCGTCCCTGCAGTGAAGCATAGTTTTCATTCCCGTCCCCTCACCGTCCCCGCAGTCCTAATTTTCTTCTCCACATTGCCCCACTCAAAGCAGAAAAATGATTTTATGGGTCTTAGGCATTGTAAATAAATGTTGTAAGCCTATAGTGGGGAGTTTCTAACTTCTAGGGTTACCATATGGCTCCAGAAAATGGAGGACAGATTAAGACATCCGGGTTTCATTTCCATTGCTTTCAATGGAAGTAAAACCCAGATATCTCAGTCAAGCTAATTTTGGGGGTTGAAGAAGTTCGATCATATGACACCTTCCTACCAATTTCTACATTGGCTACCAATGGAGGCACGCGTGAAGTTTTAAGTTTGGATGCTTTTGCTTTAAGGCACTATTCGGTTTAGCCCCTAAATATATAACCGACCTCTTTTCTTTCTCAAACGACAGACATAAGAGAAGCTCACACTCGAATTTTGTTTCCCTACCGGTTAAAGGATGTAAATTTAAAAAAACACCATCAATATCTTCTTTCACATCAAACGGCATTATGGGGCAAAGATCTGGAACAATTGCTCACGCCTACTACTTATGGGGAATTTAGGAAACACCTAAAAACATACCTGTTCCTGAAGTATTTAGGCAACTAACCTGTTCAATCCTACTCCACAATAACTGATCTCTAGCGCTGTTAATAACTAGTTTCTAACCTTGTTAATTCTAATTAATTTGTAGCATCTTTTAACCATTATAAATCGCATAGAACTTCACGATCCTGCAGTATATAAACTGTTGTTATTATTATTATTATTACTTCAATTGCTTTCAATGGAAATAAAACCCAGATGTCTAAATCCGTCCTGCGTTTTTGATTGAAAGAACATAAATAAGAGTACAACCTGGGAAGAATGCTGGCCTGGATTCTGCATTGCACACAGCAGTTTGACCAGTCAAACTGCATCAGACAAAATGTAACCCCCCCTCCCAAAAAAAAAAAAAAAAAAAGCAGGACTCTTAGGCTGGGGATTCTCTGAAACCCCTGAAGGCCCTGCCATTACTGATCTGAATTTGATTGGCTGAGCAGCATCTGCCTGTTGCCTACTCGACCAATCAAATTCAAAACAATGTTCTCAGGGTCGTTAGGAGGTGGGGTGAATCCCCTGAAGGCCCTGACCGCACACCACTGAACACATCTGGATAACAACTGAACACTGAACACAGTGTGGATAACAAATGCAGTGAAGAAGGCGATAAACGACAAGAAAGCATCGTTCAGAAAATGGAAAAAAGACCAAACAGAGGAGAACCAAAAAGTACACAAAGAACACCAGAAGGAGTGTCACCCAGTGGTTAGAAAAGCAAAAAGAGAATACGAAGAGAGACTGGCAGAGGAAGCAACAAACTTCAAGTTGTTCTTCAGATACGTCAAGGGGAAGCAACCAGCAAGAGAAGAAGTGGGACCATTGGATGATGGAGACAGAAAGGGAGTAGTAAAAGAAGAGAAAGAAATAGCTGACAGGTTAAATGAGTTCTTCACGTCAGTCTTCACGATGGAGAATACAACCAACATTCCGGAACCCGAGGAGATCGCAATAGGAGACCAAGATGATAAGCTGGTCAATTTAGAGGTAAGCCAAGAAGATGTACTCAGGCAGATAGACAGACTAAAGAGCGACAAATCGCCAGGTCCGGACGGCATTCACCCAAGGGTACTCAAGGAACTAAAAAACGAAATAGCGGAGCCACTTCGACAGATATACAACCTATCCTTAAAAACCGGAGAGATCCCAGAGGATTGGAAAATAGCAAATGTTACGCCCATCTTCAAGAAGGGCTCAAGGGGCGACCCAGAAAACTACAGGCCGGTGAGCCTGACCTCAGTCCCGGGAAAGATGATGGAGGCACTGATTAAAGACAGCATCTGTGAACACACCAAAAAAAATGGGCAGCTAAAACCGAGTCAACATGGCTTCTGCAAGGGCAGGTCATGCCTCACAAACTTATTGTACTTCTTTGAGGGGGTGAACAGCCAGGTGGATAAAGGGGAATCTATAAACATCATTTACCTTGACTTCCAAAAAGCCTTCGACAAGGTACCACACGAGAGACTGCTTAAGAAGATATGGAACCACGGGGTGCAAGGGGAGGTCCACCGATGGATCAAAAACTGGCTGGCAAACAGGAAGCAGAGGGTTGGCGTAAAGGGCCATTACTCAGACTGGAAAGGGGTCACGAGCGGAGTTCCGCAGGGGTCGGTGCTAGGACCGCTCCTGTTCAATATCTACATAAACGACCTAGAGGTGGGAACCAAGTGTGAGGTCATTAAATTTGCAGATGACACCAAACTATACAGCAGGGCTCAAACCAGGGAAGACTGCGAAGATCTCCAAAAGGATCTAACGCAGCTGGAAAAGTGGGCCGAAAAATGGCAAATGAGCTTCAACATAGGGAAATGCAAGGTCATGCACGTGGGGAAAAAGAACCCGATGTTCACATACAAAATGGGGGGGAACACCACTAGGGGTCAGTAGCATGGAGAGAGACCTGGGAGTGATGGTAGATGCAACACTGAAGGCATCGGTGCAGTGCGCCACAGCCTCAAAGAAAGCAAACAGAATGTTGGGTATCATTAAGAAGGGTATTACGACCAGGACGAAGGAAGTCATCATGCCGCTGTATCGAGCAATGGTGCGGCCGCATCTGGAGTACTGTGTCCAGTACTGGTCGCCGTACCTCAAGAAGGACATGGCAGTACTTGAGGGAGTACAGAGAAGAGCAACTAAACTGATAAAGGGAATGGAAAATCTCCCATATACCGACAGATTGAAGCAGTTGGGACTTTTCTCCCTGGAAAAGCGGAGACTTAGAGGAGACATGATAGAAACCTTCAAGATCCTGAAGGGCATAGAAAAAGTAGACAGGGACAGATTTTTCAAATTATGGGGCACCACAAGTACAAGGGGGCACTCGGAGAAATTGAAAGGGGACAGGTTTAGAACAAACGCTAGGAAGTTCTTTTTCACTCAGAGGGTGGTGGATACATGGAACGCGCTTCCAGAGGCTGTTGTAGACAAGAAAACATTAAATGGTTTCAAAGAAGGTTTGGATAGATTCCTAGAAGAAAAAGGGATTGAAGGGTATAGATAGGTATAGACCACTACTCAGGCAATGGGCCTGATGGGCCGCCGCGGGAGCGGACCGCTGGGCAGGATGGACCTATGGTCTGCCTCAGCGGAGGCAACTTCTTATGTTCTTATGTTTTGGATTCATTCCTGATTTGCAGAGGTACACGCCAGGGATCCCCCCTATCGCCCTTGTTATTTATAATGACCTTGGATCCTCTTATTCAAGAAATCTAGGATAATCCAGAGATACAGGGGATGGTAGTGGGAGCCCATCACTTTAAAGTTGTAGCCTTCGCGGATGATATATTGGTCTATTTGACTGAACCCAAGGTCTCGCTAGGCCTACTTCATAGAGACACATTCTGTCTAACTATCAGACATAATTCTGCTGCCTCACTATTATCTTCCTGCCATGCTTCTAATACACGCGCCCTTCTTCCCCCCCACCTCTCTTTCATGTTAATTCTATGATTCAACTATTTACTTATTTGAACATTTATTATACTGCTTAATCATCAGGAGATATCAAGGTGGTTTACAAAATATCAGAAGGTCAAATGCACAACAAAGTAAATCTAAACTCATCGAATTAGGAGACACACGGAAGACGTAAGGACATAAGGAGACTGAGAAGTAAGAAATCAGAGGGAAGGATAAAGATTGCCTTATAGAGCAAGAGACAAGATCCCATTGAGAGAAAAATGATTCAAAGGCCTACGTGAACCGCCAAGTCTTTAATTTGCTTTTAAGGGCTCCTTTTACGAAGGTGCGCTAAACGTTTTTAGTGCACGCTAGCCAAAAATCTACCACCTGCTCAAAAGGAGGCGGTAGCGACTAGCGCGCGGGGCAATTTAGCGCACGCTATTCCGCGCGTTAAGGCCCTAGCATGGCTTTGTAAAAGGAGCCCTAAATTTAGGCCAAGGGACAATAGACCATAAATCTGGAGAAAGAATATTCCAGAAAGCTGTCTACGGGAAGTGTCAAGTTGCAGTTGAGATCAATAGATGGTTGATGTTGGAGGATCTAAGAGAATGGGACAGCCGATATGGGATCAGGAAAGAGTCTAAACATTATAGAGTAACAGGTACAGTATTTGGAGTGAACAGCATTATCTTGTGATAGGTCCTAAAGCTGATTGGGAGCCAGTGCGGTTCAGGCAACAGTGGAGAGACATGGTTGTATTTCTTGGCATTATATAAAAGCCTCACTGCTGCGTTCTGGACAAGCTGCAACCGATAAGTTTGGTAAGAAGGGAGACCAACCAATAAATCATTACAATAATCTAGTTTCTTCAAGACCGGCGTATGGATAAGTGTGCTTGTTGTTTTACTATCAAGATATGGCCTAAGGGTCCGTGCTCTGTGTATTTGAGAGCCTTTTTTTATGGATTACAATTTTGTACAGACTTTTAATAAAGATTCCTGCACCTTCTACATTCCTATCTGCAGTTTTCTTTCTTGTTTTTTGCTGTTCGCCTTTCACTGCAGACCCGTTGGATTTTTCTTTCTTTTGCAGTGGTTAAAGCTACAGCCTCCGCACCCTGAGGTTGTGGGTTCAAACCCACGCTGCTCCTTATGACCCTGGGCAAGTCACTTAATCCCCCCATTGCCCCAGGCACATTAGATAGATTGTGAGCCCACCGGGAAAGCCAAGGGAAAACTGCTTGACTACCTGAATAAATTCAAGTAAACCGTTCTGAGCTCCCCTGGGAAAACGGTATAGAAAATTAAATAAAATGTTGACCTGCCAAAATTACCCAGATAACTCTGCACAGTCACATCTGGTCTCAAACTCAAACCCTTTGCGGGGCCACATTTTGGATTTGTAGGTACTTGGAGGGCTGCAGAAAAAAATAGTTAATGTCTTATTAAAGAAATGACAATTTTGCATGAGGTTAAACTCTTTATAGTTTATAAAACTTTCCTTTAACAGTTTTACCTTATGCAAAATTGTCATTTCTTTAATAAGACATGAACTATTTTTTCTGCGGCCCTCCAAGTACTCTATTTTTTCTGCAGCACTCACATTTAAAGTTTAATATCTTTTCTTTCTCAAAACTGGCACATTTCTATTACTAAATTGAAAATAAAATCATTTTCCTACCTTTGTTTGGTAATTTCATCAGTCTCTGGTTGCACTTTATTCTTCTGACTGTGCATCCAATATTTCTTCTCTTCTTTCAGCCTCCTGTATGCTTCCTCTCCTCCAGACCTCATTCCCTCCCCCAACTTTTTCTTTCTTTTTCTATGTCTGTCTTTCTCTGATTCCTTGTCCCATTTTTTGCTTTGTTTCTGGCTCCTTGTCCCCCCTCCTTCTTTCTGTTTTCCTTCTGGCTCCCTCCCCCCCTTCTTTCTTTCTTCCTTCCTTCCTGCCCTCCCCCATGCCACCGCCGCCGGGGAATAGGCTGCTGCTGCTGCTGCCGCCATCGGGAACAGGCCGAGATCTCCACGGGGCCAACTCTCCCCGCCCGACATCAATTCTAACGTCGGAAAGGATGTTCCGGGCAGCCAGGCAGCGATTGGCTTGCCAGAACGTCCTCTCGATGTCAGAATTGAGGTCGGGCGGTGAGAGAAGCAGGGAGATCAAAGACACGGTGCTGGCCTGTTCCCCGATGGCAGCGGTGAGAAGGAGAGGGAAGCAGATGATCCGCGAGCCGCACTCTAGGGAGAACAGTGGACCGCCCCCCCCCCTTGGTATGCCACTGGAACAGCAGCGTGTCTGGCCAGCTCATTCCATTCAAAGCCGCGGGTGGCGGCTCCTTGCGAGATCCGCGCCTGCGTCTGAAGCCTCTCTGATGTTGTGATGTCAGAGAGGCTTCCGATGCAGAAGTGAATAGCGCAAGGAGCCGCCAACCTGCGGCTTTGAACGGAACGAACCGGCCAGACCTGCTGCTGCTCCAAAAGGAAGGGAATGATCCAGTCCAGACCGTGGGCCGCAAAAAAAAAAACCTTGGAGAGTCACATGTGGCCCGCGGGCCGCAAGTTTGAGACCGCTGCATCAGGATCTTAATGTTAACTGGATAACTTTGTCTGGAGTGGAGAGGTAACCTAATGGTTAGAACAGGCATTTCTCGTGATCATGAACAAGTTATTTAACTCTTTATTTGGCATTGTTGCTCAGAAGCAAGTTGTGTTTTCCATGGCTCTTATGGGAGATCTGTATCTCCAAATGCCTGCCACTTGGCACTGTTGCTCTCATTCAAAGCAGCCGTTTCACCCTCTGACGATTAAAGGGTTAACTCTCCACTGCCTCGGGTACAAACGCACCGCCTGATATGCATAGCGATTTAGCCAGCTGCTGATTGGTCAAATCGCTTGGACGGGGCTAGGTGCTCATTTTTAGTGGCATGTAACACTCTCTCTCTTATCCGCCCTCTTGGAATACTCTTTCCCTTCTTCCTCTTTCTCCTAAAGTCTGTCTTCTCTACTTTCCCCTCCCTCCATTCCTCTCTCCTTCTGCCTACCCTCTTGGCCCCATGGTCCAAATCTCACCCTTTCTCTCTCCTCTCCAAGAATCATCCTTCTACCGCCATCTCCAAAGCTTCCTCTTCCCTTCTCAACTAGGGTTACCATATTTTCTTCCACAAAACCTCAGACACAAGACCACGCCCCGTTCTGCCTCCAGCCCCGCCCTGTTCTGCCCAAGCCCCACCCCAGTTCAGCCTCCAGCCCAACCCGTTATGCCCCCACACAGCTTCCTCTCTTCCCTGACGAGCTTCAGCCGTGTCTGGAGGGCCTGGAGCAAGCGCGGATGTGTGTGATGTCATCAGAGGCACCCCCAGATGCGGCCAGAGCTCGTTGGGGCTTTCCAAAACCCGGACAAATGCTGGGTTTTAGAAAGTCTGTCCGGGAGCCCGAACAGTCTTCTAAAAATAGGACATGTCCAGGTTTTCTCGGACGTCTGTTAACCCTATTCTCAACCCCCTCCACTAGAATCTCCACCTCTCTCTTTCTTCTCAAAGAGCCCTCTCTGCTGCAGCTCCTTCATCTAGCCAGGCCGTGGCACTGTGGAGCCTTAACCCAGGTGTGCTTCAAGCCTTTGCCAAAGTCTTACCCCACGGCAATAGAAAGTTTATAGCAAAGGCTGCAGGACACGAACAAAGCCTTGCATCACTCCTGGGGCTGAAGGCTCCATGATGCATTTCATCATTTCTTATAATGGTATGGTTGTTCCTGCTACAGCCCAGCTACATGAAGGTGAAGGGAGTGAACAGACAGAGCTTTAAGGTGGGATGTTGGACTGAGGGGGGTGGGGGGTGAGGAAAAGAAAGAAGCAAGATGCTATGGTGACAGCATTTTTGCCACTTTGATTTCTTTAGACTGGAATGTTCATAGATCTCATCTTGCCAGAAGTTCTCAAAAATTAAAACTTACATTTCCCTCTCTCAGTGGTAAAAACAGAACCTTTAAGAGATTTAGGGCTCCTTTTACGAAGCCGCGTTATCGCACCGTGATGTTTTATCACGCGCTAACCCCTGCGCTAGCTGATAAACTACCGCGGCCGGCGGTTTAGCGCACGCTATTAAAAACGCTAAACCGCTAACGCGGCTTCGTAAAAAGAGCCCTTAGTTATTCTTTTGTTTTTAAATTAACCGAACTCTGGAATGCTTTACCGCTTACATTAAGAAGTTTAGGTTCTTTTGCTTTATTCCGGAAAGTTCTGAAAACTTTTGGGAAATTAACTATTTCAGTCTACTTTTTCTTGTCAAATTTATGTACAATGGTACCTCGGTTTACGAGTGCACCGGTTTGCGAGTGTTTTGCAAGACGAGCAAAACATTTGCAAAATCAGTGCCTCGGAAACCGAGCATGGCTTGATTTACGAGCACCCCCCCTCCCCCCGCAATCCGGCACCACCCCTGCCTCGAACCGGCACCCCCCCGCCACGATCCGACCCCCCCCCCGCCACGATCCGACCTCCTTACCCTCATCTGGGCACTCTTGAAGATCGGCCCTCGTCTGCTGGGCCTTGAGCATCTGAGCATGCTCAAGGCCTGCGAGTTCACGTTCTGAACGTGAACGTGAACTTGCAGGCTCAGGCCTTGAGCATGCTCAGATGCTCAAGGCCCAGCAGACAAGGAGTCCGATCTTCTAGAGCAGTGTTTTTCAACCGCTGTTCCGCGGCACACTAGTGTGCCGCGAGATGTTGCCTGGTGTGCCGTACGGTCAGGGCCGCCATCAGGGCAGTACCACCAGTCTAGGGAGAGGGGCGGTCCGCCCCACGTGGACAGGAGAGAGCTGGACGGGGGACCCGCGGAGTTCAATACATCTCGAGCCGCGAGGCTCGTCTTCTGTTCCTGCCTGCCCTGCAGCTAACATATAGCCGATCGCAAGCGTTCCCCGATGTCAGCGCTGACGTAGGAGGGAGGGCTTAAGCAAAGCCTGCCCTCCGACGTCAGCGCTGACGTCGGAGAATACTTCCGTTCGGCTATTTGTGTGCGGTAGGGCAGACAGGAAGCAGAAGACAAGCCTCACGGCTTGAGCTTCGTTTTGCTGAGAAAGTTGCAAAGATGGGCTGGTAGGCAAACACGGAACACAAAAGGGGGGAGGGAGTGCGTTTTGGACACAAGGCATGAACTTGGGAGAGAGGAAGGGAGGGAAAGAGATGCTGAGGTGGGGGAGGGAATGGGTTTTTGGACACAGAAGGCATGGACTTGGGAGAGAGGAAAGGAGGGAAAGAGATGCTGAGGTGTGGGAGGGAATGCGATTTTGGACACAGAAGAAATGGACTTGGGAGAGAGGAAGGGAGGGAAAGAGATGCTGAGGTGGGGGAGGGAATGGGTTTTTGGACACAGAAGGCATGGACTTGGGAGAGAGGAAGGGAGGGAAAGAGATGCTGAGGTGGGGGAGGGAATGCGTTTTTGGACACAGAAGAAATGGACTTGGGAGAGAGGAAGGGAGGGAAAGAGATGCTGAGGTGGGGGAGGGAATGGGTTTTTGGACACAGAAGGCATGGACTTTGGAGAGAGGAAGGGAGGGAAAGAGATGGTTGTGTACACGGGGAATAGAAGAAAGGAGAATTTTTGGTCATAGGGAGGGAGTGAGGTACAGATAGTGGCATACCAGGGTGGGGGGGGGGGCAGTCTGCCCCACCCCGGGTTTACGTCCCAAGGGGGTGCACAGCTGGCCACCCTCCAGTGTTGTCCCTAGGCCGGCAAACTGCGGCTCTTTAGCCACTTGAGTGCCACCGCCGCCAACGGTGTTGTTGGCGGTGGCAGCATTATAAAATACTTTCTTTGTGTTTATTTGATTCCTATTCAAGAGAATTACTTTATATATAGTCAATATAGGCACAGAGTTAAATTTTTTAACATTTTCTAATGGTGGTGTGCCTCGTGATTTTTTTCATGAAACAAGTGTGCCTTTGCCCAAAAAAGGTTGAAAAACACTGTTCTAGAGTGCACAGATGAGGGTAAGAAGCGGCGGGGGGGGTGCCCAATTGTGTCGGGGGGATGTCGGATCGTGTCGGGGGGGTGCCCAATCGTGACGGGGGGGGTCGGTTCGAGGCAGGGGGGGTGCTGGATCGCAGGGGGGGTTGCCGGATCGCAGGGGGGGGGAGCCTTCGAGGGGAGCAATGCCGGTTCTCGGGGGGGGGGGGGGTTGGAACGCATCAAAGCGAGTTTCCATTATTTCCTATGGGGAAACTCGCTTTGATAAACGAGCATTTTGGATTACAAGCATGCTCCTGGAACGGATTATACTCGTAATCCAAGGTACCACTGTATTATGTTTTACATTATTGTAAACCGAGTCGAGCTCCTCTTGGTTGATGACTTGGTCTGTACCAGTGTTCTTCAACCACCGGTCCATGGACCAGTGCCGGTCCACAGAAATTTCCTGCCGGTCCACAGGGCCAAAACAGTGTTCTTCAACCGCCGGTCCACGGTGTGATCGATGCGGCGTTATCTTCGAGCCAGCTCCCTCTTCCTCACTGATTCAGTGCACAAAGCTACGGGCAGCGGCTCCTATGGGCATCGTGCGCCTGAAACGGAAGCCTTCTCTCTGACAGAGGGAAGGCTTCCAGATGAGGCACGGGATGTGCAAGGTGCAATTAGTACTATTATGGGGGCGGGGTCTGGGATGGACATTGGGTAGAGATGGGCGGGGTCTGGCCCACGACTTAGCCCATTGTTCTTCAACCGCTGGTCCACGGACCGATGCTGGTCCACAGAATAATTATTTTATTTCTGCCAGTCCATAGGTGTAAAAAGGTCTATACAAGTAAGTTTTAGTTTAGTTTATAGATAACTCAAGACACCTATTTTAGGAAACGTCTGGAAAACACACCTGTTCCTAAAGTATATAGATAACTGATCCTCTCTTCTCTCTCCCCTCTATAGCGATTAACTTATTCTATTGATCACTCTCTCCTCAAAAATGGATTTCCTGTCCTATTAACCCTCTTTCTTCCTTCCCTCTTAAAGTCAATCAATTTGTACCTTTGCTTAATCTTTGTAAACCGCATAGAACTTCACGGTATTGCGGTATATAAGCTGTTATTATTATTATTTTTGCCTCATTTCAGGGGCATTGTCCCCCTTGACCCTCCATCCCAAACTATGCCCATGAGATTCAGTAAATTCTAATCTATTCTGTGCATATTCACTATGGTTATTTTGAAAACCAGACTAGTTAGGTGATCCTCCTGGAATAGACGAGGAAACTGGGACTTACACTATGTAAATATTCAGTTAAATGTAGAAATCATTTCCTTGGAGACTGTCGGCAGCTGTTATTTTCATCATCCTAAATTAGGTTTAAATAGACCTCATCTGAATTAGATGGTATAAAGTGAATAACATAGGCATTAAAAAGTCCAACATAAAAATGAAAGAACAATCTAACTGGATTTTAAATGACTTTTTGGCAATGTGTATCGATTGACTGTGTTTTATATTTTAAGGAGCCTTCGTAATCTTTGGAGCTAGAGTACTCTCTCATTAGGATAGCAGAAGTCCTGCAGAGCAGCAGAGTACAAAAATACTTCTCGTGCCTCACTCCCCTCCCCCCCTCCCCTTTATGGAGCTGTATTAGAGTTTTTTAATCGCAGGTCATGTTCGTAAAAGCCCCGACGCTCATAGAACTCCAATGAGCGTTGGAACTTTTACCTCTGTGTTTGGAAGGTGTTGCTCACTGGTAGAGCTGCTGCCTCTGCACCCAGATTTTGTGAGACCAAATCCCGGTGCTTCTCCTTGTGACCCTGGGCAAGTCACTTAATCCTCCAGTGCCCACCGCTTTGAAATGCCAAAGCAACAAAAAGGCAATATACAAGTCCCCATTCCCTTTCATCAACCCCAGTATCTTGTTTCCAACAGTGGTCAACCCAGGTCACAAGTACCTGAAAGAATCCTAAAGAATAGCAACATTCCAGAGCTGAGATTGTGATGTCACAATGCCTCATTCCACTAATGCCTAAGAGCCAACCTCAGCAGTGATGTCACAATGGCTTCATTGTCTTATACTTGGCTCACACAAGAATTGCTGCTCTGGGACAGACTGAAGGTGTGGCTCACTGGTAAAGCTGCTGCCTCTGCATCCAGAGGTTGTGAGATCAAATCCCGGTACTGCTTCTTGTGACCCTGGGCAAGTCACTTAATCCTCCAGTGCCCACCGCTTTGAAATGCCAAAGCAACAAAAAGGCAATATACAAGTCCCCGTTCCCTTTCATCAAGCCCAGTATCTTATTTTAAACAGTGGCCAATCCAGGTCACAAGTAGAGGTCTGCACGGGAACGGGGATCGCGGGAATCCCACGGGTCCTGCAGGAATCCTCCCCTAACCCACGGGACTCCCACGGGGACACCCCTCTGGCCCACAGGAGTCCCACGAGGACCCCCCTCTAGCCAACGGGACTCCCACAGGGATGGAAGGCTTTGGAAGCAGGGTTCGTTCATATAATATAATAGACATGTCAGCCTTAGTAAAAGAGGGGGGTTTATAAGTTAATTAACTGAACAGAAAACAAAAAAAGGGTTCCACCAAAGAGATTCCACAAGGAAAACAGCAGCGCAAACATAAAAGAAACTGTAGAATTGATGATCCTGTCAGAAGTAATTGCTGCTTTTTATGGGGACGGGCAGGGATGGCGGTAATTCCTTGTGGGGACGGAGAGGATCCTGGCGGGGATGAGCGGGATTTCTGTCCCCACGCAACTCTCTAGTCACAAGTACCTGAAAGAATCCTAAAGAATAGCAACATTCCAGAGCTGAGATTGTGATGTCACAATGCCTCATTCCACCAATGCCTAAGAGCCAACCTCAGCAGTGATGTCACAATGGCTTCATTGTCTTATACTTGGCTCACATAAGAATTGCTGCTCTGGGACATACCAAAGGTGTGGCTCACCTAATAGAGCTGCTGCCTCTGCATCCAGAGGTTGCGAGATCAAATCCCAGTGCTGCTTCTTGTGACCCTGGGCAAGTCACTTAATCCTCCAATTGCCACCGCTTTGAAATACTAAAGGACGTGTACAAGTCTCCATTCCCTTTCCCTGGTGCAACACAATTTTGGAATTGAACAGGGGTTCTCAACCCAGTCCTCGGGACACACTTAGCCAGTCAGGTTTTCAGGATACATGCAATGAATATGCATGAGATAAATTTGCCTAAAATGGAGGCCATGAATACAAATTTCTTTCATGCCAAGCATGCATCAGCCTAAATTTTGATACCATTTATTGAATTTATTCCTTTATGTGTATGATATCCTGATGACTTTTGATGCATGTCCCTATCTTTTCTTTCTGATTCAGGGATTGGCTCAGATTTTGCTTCTTTTTTTACTTCTTTACAATTTATTTTTTGTTAAACATTATTTCATGAGCTAATACTCTCCTCCTCCCCCCCCCCCTTTTTTACTAAATCTCGATAGCAGTTTTTAGCGCAGACTGGCGCACTGAATGCTCTACGCTGCTCCTGACATTCATAGAGTTATGAGCGTTGGGCGCGGCACAGAGCATTCAGTGCACCGGCCTGCGCTAAAAACCGCTATCACGGTTTTGTAAAAGGGGGGGGGGAGGGTGTCTGTATTTCTATCAAGCATTGCATTGCTTGTGATTTATCTCTAAATTTATAATAAAGAGAGAGAAAGAGTGTGAACATAAGAATTGCTGCTGCTGGGTCAGACTAGTGGTCCATCGTGCCCAGCAGTCCACTCCCGCGGTGGCCCTTAGGTCAAAGACCAGCGCCTTAACTGAGACTAGCCTTACCTGCGTAGGTTCTGGTTCAGCAGGAATTTGTCTAACTTTGTCTTGAATCCCTGGAGGGTGTTTCCCCCTATAACAGCCTCCAGAAGAGCGTTCCAGTTTTCCACCACTCTCTGGGTGAAGAAGAACTTCCTTACGTTTGTACGGAATCTATCCCCTTTTAACTTTAGAGCGTGCCCTCTCATTCTCTCTACCTTGGAGAGGGTGAACAATCTGTCTTTATCTACTAAGTCTATTCCCTTCATTATCTTGAATGGGGAAGGGGTAAAACGCTGACCTCACGGACCTGACGGACCTCGCGGATCTAAACCCGCACGTCCTTAAAAATCTGAGGTCCGTGCCGCTTGTAGTTAAGTTTCTGGCTCCGACAATCCTCGGTGAGAATTTAGCGCTGACGGATCCGTCTCAGCATAGGGAGGGAAAAGTATTAGGATCCGTCAGGGCTACAATGTCATTGAGGTCTGTCAGAGCCGATTTACTGGGGCTGCAGGAAACCAGTTTAAAGGATTCGTTTTAGAGCCACTCCAGCACTAGTCTCTGGCTCCGACAGACCTCGGTGACATTTTAGTGCTTGACGGATCCTAATACTTTTCCCTCCCTATGCTGACACGGATCCGTCAGCACTAAATTATCACCGAGGTCTGTCAGAGTCAGAAACTAACTACAAATGGCACGGACCTCAGATTTTTAAGGACGTGCAGGTTTAGATCCGCGAGGTCCGTCAGGTCCGCGTTTTACCCCTTCCCTCTTGAATGTTTCAATCGTGCCCCCTCTCAGTCTTCTCTTTTCAAGGGAGAAGAAGCCCAGTTTCTCTAATCTCTCACTGTACGGCAACTCCTCTAGCCCCTTAACCATTTTAGTCGCTCTTCTCTGGACCCTTTCGAGTAGTACTATGTCATTTTTCATGTACGGTGACCAGTGCTGGACACAGTATTCCAGGTGAGGGTGTACGTTTGTACGGAATCTATCCCCTTTCAATTTTAGAGAGTTCCCTCTCGTTCTCTCTACCTTGGAGAGGGTGAAGAACCTGTCTTTATCTACTAAGTCTATTCCCTTCAGTATCTTGAATGTTTCTGTCATGTCCCCTCTTTTGAAGGGAGAAGAGGCCCAGTTTCTCTAATCTCTCACTGTATGACAACTCCTCCAGCCCCTTAACCCCTGTGTATTGAACTTTCTCAAATCCAGCTAGTTTGGCATGCCAAGAGTACAATAAAGCTAATATGTTTTTATACTGTCATAACTGACCCTTAATTGTAGAGAAATTCAGCTTTCATGGGCATTACACAAAATCTTTTCTGAAGCTTAGAAGGAAAGATGCTGATTTTTCAATTATTTAAGGCAGGGGCGTCAAACCTCGGCCCTTGCCAAGTTGGGTTGTCAGGATTTCCCAAATGAATATGTATTAGATCTATTTGCATACAATTATCATGTAACACCGCTTCTAAAAATCGCACACTGGCTGCCAATATCCCCCCGTATATCGTCCAAAATTACTTTATCTTTCAAGATCCGCCAGTCTAACCTTCCTACTTTCCTAGATAGACTATTCATACCACGCACTCTTTCCAGATCTCTGCGTTCGTCTGATCAAAATCTCCTTTCTGTACCTTCTCTAAAGATTATCGGCACGAGACGGGCCGAGATTTTTTTCGGTCGTCGCACCCCAATTGTGAAACTCACTCCCTGGATATCATTAGAGGAGAATCTACGTCAGTGGTCTCAAACTCAAACCCTTAGTGGGGCCACATTTTGGATTTGTAGGTACTTGGAGGGCCGCAGAAAAAATAGTTAATGTATTATTAAAGAAATGACAACTTTGCATGAGGTAAAACTCTTTATAGTTTATAAAACGTCGGGGAGGAACATCCGGGCCAGCCAGACAGTGATTGGCTGGCCCGGAACTTCCTCCCCAACATTAGAATTGACGTTGGGTGGCGAGAATTGGTCAGCTCCGAGCTGGGGAAGATAAGCAGGAAGAGTTAAGACCTCGGCGCTGGCCTGTTCCCCGATTGTGGCGGCGGCAGCCTGTTCCCAGATTGCGGCGGTGGCGGCCTGTTCCCTGATTGCGGTGGCTTGGGGGAGGGCAGTGGGAAGGGAAGCAGATTGGGGACCCCTGCATTAGGCGAGGACAGATCGCGGCCCGCAAAATAGTCCCTGGGGGGGGGGGGGCCGCGTGTTTGAGACCGCTGATCTACGTATACTAGACAGGTTTAAAAGTTCATCAACAACCTTTCTTTTCAAAGATGCCTTTGAAAATTAAGGGCTCCTTTTACTAAGGTGCGCTGGCGTTTTTTAGCGCACGCAAATACTAACGCAAGCTCTATGGAGGAGTTAGCGTTTAGCGCACACAACATTGTAGCGTGCGCTAAGCGCACCTTAGTAAAAAGAGCCCTAAATCTTTTTTTCATTGATAACATTACTATAGATCTCCTCTCCATTTATTTATTTTAAACGTTCTACTCTTTTTTTTTTCTTCCCCGACCCATTATGTTACCCTTCAATGTGGCCTTTTCTAAAATATTATCGCTCTACCCTTTAACCTTCTGTTTCTGTATGTTTGTCCTCGTTCGTACAATTTTGTGTTTTTTCTTACCCCTGATTTTTAATATATGGCATTCGCTTTGAAATTAATATTATAAGCGTTTGCATCAAATTTTAATAAACACGAAACATGCAAATTCATTGAGGAAATCCTGAAAACCCGACTGGATTGTGGCCCTTGAGGACTGACGTTGGACAACCCCGATTTAAGGCAACATTTTTCTGGAGGCCGACTAAACATACCCTGACACTACCACGCAGAAAGAGTCTTTTAACTTCTCCTTGTGAATATGATGTTATAACGTTAATCATTGCTTCTCTAATTTGATATGAATCTTTGAGCTACAGTAAGTTAATGCTGAATTAAAAAACAGTAAAGAAAAAAAATGATTCATTACAGTGAAGTCACTGAGACCCTGGAAATGATTAAACTGGTAAATGGATTATTTTTTTTCTCTTTTTGATTAAGGAGACATAAGAGGTTGTTTTTCAAAGCAGGAAGTATTTTTAAATATTTCATGTATCTGCTTTGCAACTCTCCTGCTAAAATGATTATAGTTTGTAAATAATATTGCATCACAAGAATACTGTTCTGATTAATTGCGTTACTGGTATTAATATTGTAAATGAGGTTGCCATTGGCAAGACATAAATTTTATCATAACGCTTTTTTCCCTATAGGAATGCGCTCTCATTTAGCAGAAACATTAAGGCCCTCTTTTGCTATGCCGCAGTAGAGGCTTCTACCGTGGAACGGGACGCTAAAGGCTCCGACGCTGCTCCGACGTTCATAGAATTCTAAGAGCGTCAGTGCAACGTTGGAACATTTAGGGCTCCTTATATGAAGGTGCGCTAGGGCTTTAACGCGCGGAATTGCGCCCGCTACATTGCCCCGCGCGCTAGACCTTAACGCCACCATTGAGCTGGCGTTAGTTCTAGAAACGTAGCGCATGGTGAAGCGCGCGGTAATTTCCTGCGTGCGCTAAAAACCCTAGCGCACCTTAGTAAAAGGAGCCCCTCGTGTTCCATGCCGTGGTGGAAACTTGCACCGAAGCTTAGTAAAAAGGGGGTGGGGGGGGGAGGGAAGTAAAAGAGAACGGGTACAAGTGGATCGATTTTTCACTCTGTCAAAAATGACAAAGACTAGGGGACACTCGATGAAGCTACAGGGAAATACTTTTAAAACAAATAGGGGGAAATATTTTTTTCACTCAGAGAATTAGTTAAGCTCTGAAACGCATTGCCAGAGGTTGTGGTAAGAGCAGATAGCATAGCTGGTTTTAAGAAGGGTTTAGACAATTTTCTGGAGGAAAAGTCCATCGTCTGTTATTGAGAAGGACATGGGGGAAGCCACTGCTTGACCTGGAGTGGTTGCATGGAATGTTCATACTCTCTGGGATTCTAGAATCTTGTTACTCTCTGGGATTCCAGAATCTTGTTACTCTCTGGGATTCCAGAATCTTGCTAGTCTCTGAGTTTTGGCCAGGTACTAGTGACCTGGATTGGCCACTGTGAGAATGGGCTGCTAGGCTTGACCCAGTAAGGCTATTCTTATGTTACTAGTCTGTAAGCCTGTTACATTAACGGGTTCTAGAATAGATCTTTCTTTCTTTCTTTCTTTCTTTCTTTCTTTCTTTCTTTCTTTCTTTCTTTCTTTCTTTCTTTCTTTCTTTCTTTCTTTCTTTCTTTCTTTCTTTCTTTCTTTCTTTCTCTCTTTCTTTCTTTCTCTTTCTCTCTTTCTTTCTCTCTTTCTTTCTCTTTCTCTCTTTCTCTCTTTCCTCGGCTATCCACCACCACCCCTTGCCTGCTCCCCTTGTCCAGCAGCAGCCCTTCTCCCTTCGTTTAACCTGGCCCCCTGCCTGCCTGTATTTCTCTGTTGCGCCATGCCTTCCTGGATTGAAGGCTATATCAAAAAGGTGGTTTTTCAGTCCGGTTTTAAACAAGAGAAGGGGCTTGGTGGACAAACTCGGTTAATTTATTCCAGGCATAGGGGGCAGCTAGATGAAAGGAACAAAGTCTTGAATTGGCCGTGAAGGAGAAGGGTACAGCTAAGAGTAGCTGATCTGAGGAATGGTGTTCTCTGGGAGGTGTATAAGAGAGGAGAAAGGAGAGATATTGAGGGGCAACAGAATGGACACACTTGTAGGTCAGCAAAAGGAGCTTGAACTGAATGTGAAGGCAGAAAGGAAGCCAGCGAAGTGATTTAAGAAGAGGGGTGACATGAGTATAGCGATGTTGGTAGAAGATGAGTCGCGCAGCACAGTTTTGCACTCATTACAAGGGGGAAAAGCGGTACTGCGGAAGACCAGTTAGAAGTAGATTGCAGTAATCTAAGTGTGAGGTTACGAGAGCGTGGACAAGGGTCTGGGTAATGTGCTCAGAGAGGAAGGAGTGAATTTTGGTGATGTTGTAGAGACAGAAGCTAGAGAATGACACGTTGACTGTTACCCGCAGCAATTTAGAGTTCCTTTTTTTTTGACAATCTGCCATCTAGGCGCATAATGATGATGTCACAATGATGTCCAGATTGTGCATCAGACATGTCCACTTGCTCTGAACCACAGCTACTGTGAGTAGGGTTTCTCTTCTTATTTTCTTAAACTTTGGGAATGAGGTTTAGTATGCACATGAACATTTGCTCATGTGCTTTGCATGAGTAATGCATTATTAAATATCTTTGTACCTCAATATCAAACTGGAGTATTCTTTACTCCCAAAAAACAAAACCCATACCGCTATATCTGGATGCTTCCAGCATGCCTAACTTGCGCCTAGCTAGCTCCCAACTCATGCCCAAAAGTAGACCTGGTTTTGCAACGCCTACATTTTAGATGAGATTATAAATGCGTTAGGACGCCGAGCGGCATGTGATTCTGTACATGGGCGTCCATATTAAAACCACGCCCACGCCTATCATGTTAAGTGCAATATTTTCCGATGGGCGTCTATGAAATTCGGGACGCCTATTTTGTGAATCGCGCACAGCCGTTAGACATCTAACTGCCAATTATTGCTTGCTAAAGTCGATAATTGGGCTTATTATTATTCAATTTGTTTGGACACCTAAGTGGTTGCCTAACTTTAGACGCCCTTTACAGAATTTGCCCCTAAGGGCGAACGCAACTGGAAATAGTCATTTTCAAAAATAAAAGAAAGACGTTTTACTTACAAAACATCCAAACTCAGACTTGGACGCCCTATCAAAAATGCCCCTCTGTATTCCTGGTTATTTCCTTTCCCTTTTCCAACTGAAGGGGACAGTGAAGCCACACTATTCCAATACTCCACACCAGAACAAAAATCTTGTACAATACACAAAAACCCCCTTGAAACCAGCAGAACAAAAGTCCTGCAGTGCTTTTTGCTGAAGTTTATAATGAACACAGTTCGTTTCTCCTGTGATTTTAACCCCCCCCCCCCCTTGCTTGAGGCTGCAGGAAATTAAGTCCTGGGAGGATATGTGGACGGTAGGGGCAGAAAGAAGGGCTGTTTCCAAACTGGTATAGTCAAAGCGACCTGCAGGCCCCAAAACTTAATTCTAGCCCTAAGCTTATTATCATGGAACATAGCAATAACCTCTGCAGGCAATGCATTCAGTTAAGAATGGCATTTTCTGAAATTTTAGCTGTGGGAGACTCAAGAATGCTTCTTAAAAAGGACAGATTTTCTGATAAGGCCCCAGATGAATTGCTTATCCCTGGCCATCATTTAAAAACGTACACATAGCCTAGCAGGAGTATACAGCTTGAACGAGGCTGTGAAACATAAAACCAAGGTGAAGTAAAGTAAGTCATAAACCTTGGAAAGACATGAAAATGATCTACAATATATTAATTCAACAGTGGAACTCAAAACATCATGGGCAGACTGGACTGTTCAGGCCTTTATCTGCCATCAGTTACTATGCTACCATGAGATATAAATTCAGTAGGACTGCATGAGGAATCTTTTGCATGCTCTGCTGCTGCTGGAGCGGAAGGATGCGTCTTTTAGCTTGCGAAGAAAGCGCCAGTTTCTTCGGATCTGGGATTCTTACCTTTTTTCATTATCACCACGGGCTCGAAGTGACATTCTGAATTCATTGTAATTCTCTCTGAGACCCGGGCTTGTTTTCATCCTTGAGAGGGCACCAGGCCCTCTCTTCTCGTTCTCTCTTTCTTCTCTTTATTTATTTATTTTTTTTTCTCAGTGTTGGAGTTCACTCTTTATCTTTGGCAGTGGGTTATCTGAGTCCAAGCCTACTGCACTAGGGTTCTTCTGTGCTTCAGATTAGGGGGTTTGGGGAGGAGGTGTGCTTGTTGGTTTGTTTTCTGTTATTTGATAATAAAAATTGATTCAACATAAAAAAAAAAAAAAAATTCAGTAGGACTGCATTTCGATTGAAAATGTTAATTGCAAATAATTGCATGATAAAAAATTTTTACTTTTTTTTCCCAAGATATTTTAATAGAGAATATAATTTTAAAAAAATACAATAAATGTTCAACAATCTTAATAACATATTTGAGCTAAGAATATAAAGAGCATAAAAAAGTAAATTGTTACATGGACATGCCCAGAAATCCTCTTCTGTAATCCGCCTTGAACCGCAAGGTAATGGCGGAATAAAAATCATTAATGTAATGTAATGTAAATACTACAAAATTTGGAAGGACAGTGCATGTAAAAAAAAAAAAAAAATGGTGGTGGTGGGGGAAGACTAACTATACCACTTTCCCAAAAAGACTATGACCCTCTTTTACGAAGGTGCGCTAACCGATTAGCGCATGCTAAACGCTAACGTGTGCATGTTAGTCTATGGGTGCATTATCGTTTAGGGCGTGCTAATTCGATTAGCGCACCTTAGTAATAGAAGGGGTGTGAGATTGAGACATAGAAGGATCACGAAAAGAAGATAAAAGGGACCAATATTTGTGAAATGTTCTGATTGGTCCCAATTTTTCTACTATCACCATTTCGCACCTCTGATGAAAAAGGATTGAGCTCCACCAAACAGAGATATTAAGAAGATGCAAAGTTTTCCAATTGGAAAGAATTAGCTTTTGAGTAATTGTAATAATAATCTCAAGTAACTTCATATTCTTGTTAGAAATGCTAATGTCTGGAGAATGAGATTTGAATATAATAATTGAAAAAGAAATCTCAACTGAAATGCCAAATATTTTTTTGTATTATTATCCAAACTTCTTTCCAAAAGGAATTAACAATGGAACATTCATATATCATATGTATTGGAGAGCCCGGGAGTTGTTTATAGTTCCAACATACATTAGATGACACTAAGCCCGCTGATGAAAGTTTATGCGGAGCCCATACTAGCTTATGATGTAGATAGAACATAGATTGTATGGAACTTAGAACATAAAAACATAAGAATAACCTTACTGGGTCAGGCCAATGGTCCATCAAGCCCAGTAGCCCCTTCTCACAGTGGCCAATCCAGGTCACTAGTACCTGGTCAAAATCCAAGGAGTAGCAACATTCCATACAGAATCTCAAAGAATAGCAAGATTCCGGAATCCCAGAGAGTAACAAGATTCTAGAATCCCCAAAGAGTAGCAACATTCCATGCTACCGATACAGGGCAAGCAGTGGCTTCTCCCTGTGTCTTTCTCAATAACAGACTATGGACTTTTCCTCCAGGAACTTATCCAAACCTTTCTTAAAACCAGCTACGCTATCCGCTCTTACTACAACTTCTGGCAATGTGTTCCAGAGCTTAACTATTCACTGAGTGAAAAAAATTTTCCTCCTATTGGTTTTAAAAAGTATTTCCCTGTAACTTCATCGCATGTCCCCTAGTCTTTGTAATTTTTGATGGAGTGAAAAATCGATGCACTTGTACCCATTCTACTCCACTCAGGGTTTTGTAGACTTCAATCCTATCTCCCCTCAGCCATCTCTTTTCCAAGCTGAAGAGCCCTAACCGTTTTAGTCTTTCCTCATATGAGAGGAGTTCCATCCCCTTTGCCATCGAGGTCGCTCTTTGAACCTTTTCTAGCACCACTATATCTTTCTTGAGATAAGGAGACTAGAATTGAACGCAATACTCCAGAGGAGGTTAAGTTTCAAGTTTCTTTATTTTTAATATACCGTCTATCAAAACAAGTGTCTAAACGGTGTACAATATAAAAAGATTGAAGAAAACAATTAAAATATGTAAATAAAAGCAATATTTTATCAAATATTAAAAATACTAGACAAATTCACCCCGTGGGAACTCATGTTCCCATCCTGTCCCGGTGAGTTCTTTTCCTGTCCCTGCCCCATTCTTGCAAACAGGAAATGGCTGCCTTGAGCTCCCGTAGTCTCTCGAGTCATTTCCTGTGAGCGATCTGCTCGGGGCAGGAGCGTGGGAAGATCGCTCCTGCCCTGAAAACCTGCTAGACGACCAGGTAAGGATTAAGGGGGGAGGGGCTTATAGGGCTTAAAATAGCCTGAAAAATGAAAGTGATTTTTTTCATTTAAAACCGCGAATAAGCAAATCTGTAGGTACGGAATTTGCAAATACGGAGGGGGAAGTGTATGCTGTGAGCTGTAGCTGTATTGTAATGATTTAGACAGCACAGTTAAAAAACCTGATGGGAGAACACCACATTCAGGCTCTCATCCAGGCATGTGCTCAGCAATATGGCCACCGCTCTCCCCTCTGGGAATCCAAGTCCACAGACAAGGCCGGATTTAGATGAAAAGAGGCCCTAGGCTATTCCACTTATGAGGCCCTTTCACCTGGGCCGCCCTGTCCTGACAGATCCACGTTTTGCCTCTCTCCCCGCGGGGCTGGGCTTTGCCCAGCTGTTTCCGGACTGACGTCTTTCCCTCCCCGATCTTCCTCCCAGGGAGAGAAAAAGAAAGGGAGAAGCCGAGTCGGCGCCCCGTTGCGGCCGGAGCCGGTTCCGATCCCGAAGCAGAACCGAGGTAACCGGGAAGTGGCTAAAACCTGAACCGGAGGCAGGATCGGACAGGGGACCGGCACGCGGCTTCCTCTGGAGCCGGGAAAGGGGTTGGGGGGGGGGGGGAGAGAGGAGCAGCGGGATCCGATCCGGAGCTGGAGCACGTGTGCAATTCGGATTCCCCACCCCCGGCTGAATTTTGATGAGTCGCTGGTGCAGGTGCCGTGAGAAATGACACAGAAGCACACCTCACGCCGCCAGGACTCACGATATTTCAACAGTGCTGCGCGATGTAGGATTTTATTATTTATGATATAATCATGAAAATATAAAATAAAGCACGTAATATACATTTTAAAATATGTAAATTAAAACATATGATAAGAACTTACATTTTTATGTTTGTTTATTAGTCATATGTGTAGAATTTCTCCTTATTTTCAGTTCAGTGTTTTAGTGTTCACTGTTTTTAGAATAGTGTAATTTTAATTTTGCTAACAATTTGAATGTAGGCCCCTCTTGATCTTGAGGCCCTAGGCTGAAGCCTAGTTAGCCTATAGGAAAATCCGGCCCTGTCCACAGAGTACCCATAACCTACACATCTAATAAAAACATTAAACTAATTCCTATGTAAGAAACTGAGCAAAAGGTTCACCTAAGTGCAATAAAGTTAATAGCCTGAGTCTATTTCATAGCAAACAGTTCTCCACATGCAAGCTATCACAAAATGCAGCCTTCACCCCCAAAATGTGGAGTTCTAGCCTGGGCTGTGCCTGGCTTATTCATGTACTGTTAACACTGTTGCCTTCCATCACGAATACTCAAATTCTCCCGTTTTTCAATCTAGCCATCTATATTCTCTGTGATATCTAATATGATTGATGCATCGCTCTGATAAACGAGACGAGCGTATGGAGCGCATTGTATTTTCAATTATTTATAAGCCTTTTTGTTTTGCTGGGACAATACGTGGATTAATGGTGCAGGTTCAAGATCCAGACCGAACATGTGTTCCTATCAGTGACCTGATATCTCAGGCAACTTCTCGCTGTGATTTGGAGAGGATTCTGTGGCAGTTGTCATAGAAACTGGATTTTTTTTTTCTCACTCAAACTGGTCCTGATGTACTTAATGTGCTTTCATCGTTTACATTTTTCATATGAAATTAAGCATGCAACTGAACCCACAAGTGAGACATGACAAAGGGGGGGGGGGGGGGGAAGGGGCAGAGGGGTTGTTCTGTGGCATTCCAGCCTTTCGGCATCTGCAAATAGATACGTTTTCCAGGCTATCCTTAATGAATATGCATGAGATAGATTTACGAGTGCATGCATGCAGCCCCTATTGTTTGCAAATCATGCATATTTATTGGAACCATCCTGGAAGCCTGATCTATTTGTGCTGCTTAATACCAATGCCCTAATCTGTGAACATTTCCTTTTATTTAATGGATGTTCTTTCTTCAGCTACAGATAAAAAAAGATTGGACTGGACGTCTGAGAAGTCTAATAAAAGTCAAGTAATCAGATCCCACAGCTTGCAAAGATAATATACTGAACTCTGGTTGATTTTCATCCTCCGTGTGACATCTTTAACCCCAGATAACCTCTGTCTTGGCAACTGCTTATCTCACACATTGCCCCTATAGCTTAGGACTTAGGGACGTGGAAGGGCATAATCGAAAGGGACGTCTAAGTCCGTTTACGTCCATTTCGCAAGTCGTCCAAAGTCAAAAAGAGCCTAAGTCCCATTTTCGAAAGAGACGTCCAACGTCTTTTGACTTTCGAAAATCATCCAATTATACGTCCTGAAGATCTGATCGTCCAAGCCGCTAAAACGTCGATCTTTAAAGCACATTTTCGTCCAACTGTCCGTCAAGTCCAAAACGTCTAGAACAAGCCCTGTTGGACGTGGGAGGGGCCTGCAAAGTGATGGACAGAACACCCAGACAGGGCAACTAAATAGTGGGGTACCTTACAGGGCACTGCTGTGAACCTCACAAACAGGGTGCCAGGGCTTCTCCTCACTACAGCTCCCTTATAGGTGACGGTGAGCCCCCCAAACCACCTCCAGAATCCCCTAGACCCACTTATCTACCACCCCAATAGCCCTTATGGCTGCAGGAGCCACTTATATGCCAGTAAAAAAGGGTTTTGGGGGGTGTATAGGGCAGTGCACATGTTTAAGTATCAATGCAGTGATTACAGGGGCTTATGGGCATGGGTCCTCCTCTCTGTGGGTCCCTAACCCACCCCCAAGACGATTTAAGCTGCCTCTGTGCTGGATGACTAGGCTTTTCTATGCCAGGCGGCCAGGTGATGGTCTGGAGGCTGAGTTTTAAAGTTGTGATTAAAATTTTTATGGGGTGGGGGGGGGGGTCGGTGACCACTGGGGTAGTGTGTGGGGGTCTGTTTTATGTGTTTTCAGTGCATATCTGGTGAGTTTAGGTGGGTTTTTGTGACTTAGACCATGTTTCAAATGGTCTAAGTCACAACGTCCAAGTTCCGTCGATCGTGGGCTGTATCACTTTTGTTTATACATGCTGTACGACTAAGTCTAAGCCGGCCCAGGTCCCGCCCAACTCCCGCCCTCGACACGCCTCCCGAAACGCCCCATTTAGCTTTGGACGTTGAGCGGCATTTTGAGGGCCTAAGCTGCTTAGAAATACATCCAAAACCCAGTTTTATTATTGGCACTTGGACGTTTTTGAGAAATGTTCGTCCAAGTGCTGACTTAGGATGGTTTTTGGACGTTTTTCTCTTTCGATTATGAGCCCCATAAGGAATTAACTTAGATTTCATTGTCAGCTGCTTCTTTTCCCCCTCTTCCTCCACCTCCTGATGCGAATGGTAAACCAACAAATCCACGCATGATAATTGTGCCCCGACAAATGCACGCGCAGACAAGTGCACGCAGATCAGTGGTGCCCTGTCAATTGCGGACCCTGACTGAATCTGCCATAAGTGGATATCTGGAAGGCCCTGATTTGCTCAGACTCCTCAGGTCCCGTCCCTTGGGAGAGGCTTGAGGCGCCTGAGGCGCCTCAAGCCCCTCCCAAGGGGCGGGGCCTGAGGAGTCTGAGCAAATCAGGGCCTTCCAGATATCCACTTATGTAAAGGGTTCCCATAATCATATGAAAACCTTACCCTAACACTAGATACCAAGTGAATGTTTTAAGAGGGTTACTTTGTAACCCTCATAAAGACAAAATAGTATCCACTGTCGGGGCACATTTGATGGGTCACCTCCCATTCAGTGCGTGTGTTGTGTGCGCAATTGTGCGTGCATTTGACGGGTCACCGATGGGAACAACTAAAAATTCAGCATCCAAAATCTGCGTGCTAAGTTAATATTCTATAGTGGCATCTAGGTGCCCAGATTCCATTATAGAATAGAGCCTAAGTTGGCATTTGGTGTATAAGGCAGGTAGAAGTGTTAGAACCTAAATGTTGACACCAAGTTGACACCAACTTACAGATGTGTGACCTGTTCATGCTCTGCCCACATACACACCCCTTGCACAGTTATATGCTAAAGTGCTTAGGGGCCTTTTTACTAAGGTTTAGCACATGCTAACGGAATTAGCACACACTAACCCCTCAAATCTATAAAAGGCACTTTGAGTTGCGCATGCAAACTTGGGCACACGCCCAATTTGTGTGTGCAACTTAATTGAATAATGAGCCAATCAGTGCCGATAATTGGTTTCTTATCAAGCAGTTATTAGCATTACGTGGTTTTAAATTAATGCACATAAATTTAGATACGCGATCCACCCAAAACCTACTGTACCTATATAAAGATGACACCTGCAGGCATAAGGGCTATTGCTATGGTGTACAGGTAGGTACGGTACATCTTGGGTGGGTTTTGGAGGGCTCACCCTGCAATAGAAGCAGATACCTGGAGCTTTTTAATGTGACGCTCACTGTAGTACCCCCTAGAGTGCCCCTCGGCTCTGCTTTGCTCAGCTGTCTGTGTGGCCAGATTGCTAAGAATGCCGGTTGCTGGGGTATCCCAATGGCTTGTTATTGTGTGTTTTTCATTCAGATGTTTTTGTCTTTCCCAAAACATCCAAACTGAGACTTAGACATCCAATCGAAAATTAACCTCCATAGCTATAGAATTTAGCACACGCTAAGCTTTAATGAAAGGCTGCTTAGAAGCTAACTGCCATTTACTCCTGTTCGGGCGCCTAATTTACATGTGAGTGCTTAGACTAACTAATTGGCACACTGTATAGAATTAAGGGGTTAATTTTCATGCTAAGGAGCATTACAGCATTTTCATGGTTAGTGCATGGCAAATTTCACACGAAGGATTTCATTTTAGAAGCCCCATTCATGATATGCATAGGTAAAAACAGGCACCACTCAAAACTCAGAATCTTCTTTTTTTAAAAAATCTTTATTGACATTTCAAACTTTATAATGTATACAATTGAAGAATCAGAAAAAAATTGTATGAAAATACATTGTAATCATCACAATTATTACATTAAACAATTTTTATCCCCTTCTTATCCTATTATAAACAATAAAATTATATATTATACTATCAATATAATAAAAAAAGAATTAATTTTACTCTTCCAAATAAATATTCCACCCCCCACCCTCATTGCTGTGAGATTTATGTGTCCAATAATCACTGGTTCCCACTTTTGTTTTTATCTAATATAATAAAGTCCTAAGCGCGCATGCGCACTCCCACCTGCGTGCTCCCGTTTTCCATGCGCTGTAGGGACCCGCAGGTAGGAGTGCACATATGCGCGGCAGCGCAGAGCCTGTCAGCCGCAACGGTTCTTGCTGTCTGAAGGATGTGAACTGGCCAGGGCGACGTCAGCAGAGGGCCGGAACGGACTTTAATTCCTGCCTCCCAGGCTTCTCCTCCTGCTCCGGCTGGGCCCGCGTAAAAAAACCAAAAACCCCCAGAGCTCGCTTCGGGTCCGGCATGGGCTGCGGGTCCTGAAACCTTCCGATTCAAGCAGCGTCTGCAGCACTCTACACATGCTGCTTCGGGGCCTTCTACTGCCCTGATTTGCTGCAGGTACTGCTGGAATCGGAAGGTTTGTCGGGACCGCGGGAAGGGAAGGGGGGGGGCGGTAAGGGACTAAGGGAGCCGGCCAGACTGCGGGAAGGGAAAGGGGGGGGGTAGGGGAAACACTGCTGCTGCACAGGGAAGAGATGTGGGGGGAAGGAAATGGAGGGGGAGGGAATGCTGCTGTGGCTGCTGCACAGGGAAGTGGTGGGAGAGAAATGCTGCTGCATAGGAGGCAGGGAGAGAGACAGATAGATAGAAAGAAAAGAAGAAAGACACAGGGGCAGGGAGAGACACAGAAAGACAGACAGACAAAGGGGGCCAGGGAGAGAGACAAACAGCGGGAGGGAGAGAGAGACAGAAATAAAGACACACAGACATATATTCTAGTACCAGTTAATGTAACGGGCTAAAATGCTAGTATAAATATAAAACAAATATAACATATAAATATAAATATAAAAACAAAAGTGGGAGCCAGTGATTATTGGATACATAAAGCTCATAGCAATGAAGATTCTGAGCTTTGAGTGGCGCCACTGAGGTTCTCGTTCAATAGGGATAAGTGTATACATATATGAAGTTATAAGGTATGCATAGTTGAAGAGTTTAAACAGTTTCCCGAGAACATTACAAAGCTTCAGTTTATATAATATGTAAAAACAGGCTCATAAATGTGTATACAGCATAGACACTACAAAATGAATGCAGAAAGCTAGTTTTTGCCTATGCATAACTGAATTATATTCCAAGGGCGGAGCAAGGTCAGGACTAGCATTTATTTTGACCTAAATTTAGATGCCCGCTTTGTAGAACTGCCAACGGAATGAACAGCCCTTTCCTATCAAAGACTGCGAGGAAGGGAAATGATTACAAATGAGCATAAAAATTGTTTTTCATTTACAAAAGGCTTTATGATGTTGAGGAATTTGGCAAGACTATTCTATCACTGCTCATGCAAAGGAAACCATTCCAAGGAAATGTTAGACTGCTTCTCCCTCAGATGTTACCTAAAGAGACTGATATTGTACTTGATGCCCCCACTTACCTGGACTTCAGAAAAAAACTCAAAACTCACTTATTCCACGGACAGAATCCCTAACATTCCCACTCGCTTCTTCTACTCCCTTCAATACACAGGAACCTCCACCTTCCCCTCCTACTGTACCCTCCAAACCAATTAACTTCACTGACCGGTACTTTTTCCCTGTAAATAATTTAAAAAAAAAAGAAAAAAAAAAAAAAAGGTACCCTCCTATTGTACACTCTTGTATATTCCTATTGTAAACTATTGTATATTTCTATTGTACACTATTGTATATTCCTATTGTACACTATTGTATATTTTGTCAACTTCATTGACCTGTACACTCCAAAAACTGTTAATTCCTGTCAACTTCAATGACATGTACATTCCAAAAATTGTTAATTCCAATGCTATCTTCGTTTGTAATCTTATTAATTGTTGTGAACCGCCTAGAACTCTCTGAGTATGGAGGTATACAAAATAAAGTTATTATTATTATTATTATATCATTGATTTATACAGTTCTCTTAAATGCAGCACTCTTTGATATGAAGGCACATTTAAACTTGGGGTATCATTCAGATTATTCACGCTGGAATTTATTTAAAAAAAAAAAAAAAAAAAAAAGCTTAGAAACCTCCTAGAAAGGACATAGTTTTAGATTCAGAAGGGCTTCAGGTGAGGTAAATTGAAAGTTATGCAGCTGTTTTCCATTGCATTTAAGCACGGTCATCCAGGGTTTTTGATAAATATCTTAGCAAGATTAACCATTAGGATGGGATGTAATTTTGTGTTTCTTTTCAATTGCCGCTGCTGGGTCAGACCAGCGGTCCATCGTGCCCAGCAGTCTGCTCCCGTGGCGGCCCCTAGGTCAAAGACCAGTGCCCTAGCTAAGACCAGCCCTACCTGCGTACGATCCAGTTCAGCTGGAACTTGTCTAACTTTGTGTTGAATCACTGGTTTAAAGTCTGTGATAGTGGAGGTTTCAAATTTCTGATTTGGTGTTGTAGAAATTTAGAGAATGACACAGTGACAAAATTCATCACCGTCCCCGTCCCCGCGGATAACCGCGGTCATTCTTTAAGGAGAGAGGGAAGAATCAGAGTATAATTGGGCACAACCACTGACCCACAAGCTTTGCTTTGAAGAATGCTGGTGTAGAAGGACTGAGGTTGAAACAGACACTACAGAATGACAGTCTCTGGTATCCAGAGCAGATATTGTGATGTCATAATGCCTCATTCCACCAGTGCCTAAGAACCAATCACATCAGTGATGTCACAATGGCTTCATTATCCTTGGCTCACATAAGAATCAGAGTATGAATGGCCACAACCACTGACCCACAAGCTTTGCTTTGAAGAATGCTGGTGTAGAAAGATTGAGATTGAAATAGACACTAGAAAATGACATGGGATTATTTCCCGCGGTTATCCGCGGGAACGGGAACGGTGATGAACTTTGTCACCGTGTCATTCTCTAATTGGGACATGATAGCAACCACTATGGACAATACAGAAATTAGAGATGGGGACCCGGAAAATTTTCATTTTGTGTTGTTTCCCGCATCATTTGGGAGAATGTTCATTTTGGGCTCCTTTTGCTAAGCTGCAATAGTGTTTTTAACGCAGCATGCGCTAAACCTGCGCTACAAGGCTAGAACTAACGCCGGCTCAATGCTGGCGTTAGCGTCATAGAAACATAGAAGATGACGGCAGATAAGGGCCATAGCCCATCAGGTCTGCCCACTCTACTGACCCACCCCCAAGTCTACTATCCTAGGGATCCCACTACTGGTGACAGGTTCCCTTGGCTTAATCTTCTAAGGGATCCCACATGGGCATTCCATGTCTCCTCTCTCCCTACATTCCTCGAGTGAGTACAGCCGCAAATTTTTCAGCCTCTCCTCGTACGATAGATCCTTGAGCCCCGAGACCATCCTGGTGGCCATCCGTTGCACCGACTCTACTCTCAGCACATCTTTTCGGTAGTGTGGCCTCCAGAATTGCACACAGTATTCCAAATGAGGTCTCACCACGGTTCTGTATAATGGCATTATGACTTCAGGCTTCCGGCTGACGAAACTCCTGCGGATGCAACCTAACAACTGTCTTGCCTTAGATGAAGCCTTCTCCACATGATCAGCAGTTTTCATGTCTGCGCTGATGATCACTCCCAAGTCTCGTTCTATTGAAGTTCTAGCTAAGGTCTCACCATTCAAGGTGTAAGTTCTGCACAGATTTCTGCTGCCGAGGTGCATGATCTTGTATTTCTTAGCGTTGAAGCCCAGCTGCCAGGTCGAGGACCAAAGCTCCAACAAATGTAGGTCCTGTGTCATACTATCGGGTGAATTGCCATCTCTCACTATATTGCATAGTTTGGCGTCGTCAGCGAATAACGTTACCTTACCTTGAAGCCCCTGAGTTAGGTCACCTATGAATATGTTGAAAAGGAGTGGGCCCAAGACTGAGCCCTGTGGTACTCCACTGGTCACCTCCGATGTTTTAGAGAGGGTACCGTTAAGTACCACCCTCTGAAGTCTGCCACTCAGCCAGTCATTGACCCATGTAGTTAGTGTTTCTCCCAGCCCCATTGATTTCATCTTGCTCAACAGCCTGCGATGGGGGATACTATCGAAAGCTTTGCTGAAGTCTAGATTTATGACGTCCACGGATTCTCCCAAGTCTAACTATTTTGTTACCCAGTCAAAGAAGCTGATGAGATTGGATTGGCAGGACCTACCCTTGGTGAATCCGTGTTGACTGGGATCCCGTAGATTCTCCTCATCCAAAATTGCGTCTAATTTACGTTTGATTAGTGTTTCCATGAGTTTGCATACTATTGATGTGAGACTCACCGGTCTGTAGTTTGCAGCCTCTGCCCTGCAACCCTTTTTGTGCAGTGGAACGACGTTAGCTGTTTTCCAGTCTATGGGGACTCTCCCCGAACTTAGGGAGAAATTGAAGAGTCCTGATAGCGGTTCTGCCAGGACATCACGCAGCTCACTGAGCACCCTGGGGTGTAGATTGTCCGGTCCCATGGCTTTGTTCACCTTGAGTCTTGCCAGTTCATAGTAGACGTCGCCAGGTGTGAACTCGAAATTCTGAAACGGGTCTTCCTCGCTGGGCCTTGCCTGCAACTGCGGACCGTGCCCCGGTGCCTCGCAGGTGAAGACCAAGCAGAAGTATTCATTCAGTAGTTCTGCTTTATCGGAATCTGATTCTGTGCAGTTCCCATCTGGTTTTCTAAGGCGTACTATCCCGTCTGTGTTCTTTTTCCTACCACTAATATACCTGAAGAAGGATTTGTCCCCTTTCTTCATGTTCTTTGCCAGAGTCTCTTTCACTTGAAGTTTGGCCTCCCTGACTGCCGTTTTGACCGCTGCAGACCTCGCCCTATGTTCTAGTTTAGCTTCCCTAGTCTCCGTTCGTTTGTAGGAAATAAATGCTTTTTTCTTCTCCTTGACGAGGTGCAAGATTTCTGCGGAGTACCATTGGGGTTTGTTGTTTCTCCGCCGTTTGTGTACTGATTTAATGTAGAGGCTTGTCGCTTCATGTATGGTAGATTTCAGGGATGACCACATAGCTTCCACATCATCGGCCATAGCTTGGTTCTGCAGTGTCCGGTGGACGAAATCTCCCATGCGTTCGAGTCAGTGCCTCGGAAGTTGAGTACTTTTGTTTTCGTGTTTGATCTAGGGAAACCTTTCCTGAGGTAGAACCACGCCATGTTGTGGTCGCTGGAGGCTAGCGTATCTCCTACCGAGACCTTCGAGACGCTATCCCCGTTGGTGAGTACCAGGTTCAGGATCGCTTGGAAAAGAGACATGATTGAAGTCTACAAAATCCTGAGTGAAGTAGAACGGATACGAGTGGATCGATTTTTCACTTAGTCAAAAATGACAAAGACTAGGGGGGGATACTCGATGAAGTTACAGGGAAATATAGTTTAAAACCAATAGGAGGCAAAAATTTTTCACTCAGAGAATAGTTAAGCTCTGGAACATGTTACCAGAGATTGTGGTAAAAGCGGATAGCGTAGCTGGTTTTGAGAAAAGTTTGGACAAATTCTTGGAGGAAAAGTCCATAGTCTGTTATTAAGACATGAGGGAAGCCTCTGTTTGCCCTGGATTGGTAGCACGGAATGTTACTACTCTTTGGGTCTTGGCCAGGTACTAGTGGCCTGGATTGGCCACCGTGAGAAGGAGTTACTGGGCTTGATGGACCATTGGCCATTCTTATGTTCATAAAAGCTGCTTCTATATAACCAAAACATGGCCTATTCTGTCTTTGATAAGGCTACAGATCACAATGGCATTGCCTCCACCTGCAGAGAGAGGATAGACGACTCCAATTATCTGTGCTCTGCAACGGTGCCTCACTGCTTCTATTTCCTTCCTCTGTGCATCTTACAATAACTGAAGTGAATTTCTTGACATTTCCCAAGCTGTAAAGGTTGAACTTGATGAGCGCCTGTCTTCTTTTGAAAGAGCTAACCGTGCAAGCAAACTTAAGGCGTTGTTGTGTTTGTGTCTGATATCTTGCAGCAACTTTTTTTAATCTCGATTGGCCCATCTCAGAACATCTCAAAATCAAAACAAACATCAATAACAATGTTGTAAAACAGTGGAGCTAATACACTGACATCGATGTAACCCTGACTTGTGTGTGTTACAATAATGCTTCTTGTTTGTATCAAGAGCATAGATTTATGTCCCAGACTTCAACATGGAATGCTCCTCTCCTATTCAGAATTCAATAAACTTTATTGACACAATAATTTGTATATATGTTATCATTTATTTATTTAATTTCTGTACATTCATATATCTAATCTAATCTTCAGTGTATATACCGGATCATTTCCCGAAGGAACTCAATTCGGTTTACAGTTTATCATACTAAAACCCTTTAGCGCGCCTGCGCACTTCAAACTCCAAGCCTCTGTGTTGGCGTGCCATGCATGCGCAGTAGAATAATTTGCCTCTGTCGCCGATCACCCGTGCCTGCGTCAGCTGATTTCCTGCCTTCTGCTCCGATCACCGATGCTGGCTGACTTCCTGCCTTCTGCCTAAGCTTCCGGGACTCCTCTTCTTTTCACCCCTGTACCAGCAGCGGCAGCAGCAGTGGTTTCATCAAGCAGTTGCGGGGCCTTTGCTAAGCCAGCCCACTTTGATGATGCGAGGTGGGCTGGCCTAGCAAAAACCCCGAGGCTGCCTGATGAAACCGCGGCTAAAGCTAAACTAAAGCTAGCGGATGCTGGACAGGGGGAGCAGGGAAGGGAGAAGGGGTACTACTGGACAAGGGGGAGGTAAAAGGAAGGGAGAAGGGCTACTGCTGGACAGGGGAAGCAGGGAAGGGGTACTGCTAGACATGGGAGGTAAAAGGAAGGGAGAAGAGGTGCTGCTGGACAAGGGGAGCAGGGAAGAGAGAAGGGGGTACTGCTGGACAGGTGGAGGGGAGGTAAAAGGAAGGGAGAAGATGGGGGAGGAAAGGAGGACCAGAGGAGAAGTATGCAGGAGGCCCTGGAAACATAGTTAAAAGCACAGAAAAATAAAGTCACCAGACAACAAAGGTAAGGAAAATGATTTTATCAATAATAAGCGTGCATGCGCACTTGAAACTCCGTGCCTTCGTGCGTCCATGCCTATGCATGCGCAGTACACCACCATGCCTTCTGAGAGCAAAAGGCGAGGGTGAAGGAAGGGAGAGACGGCCGTGATCGAAAGATGGGCGTGACCGTCTGGAAGGAGAACCGGTCATGTTCTGAGGGAACAGACCACCTCCATTTGGGAGTGACAGAGGGGGTCGGAATGTTCCAGGAGCAGAGACGAATGAGACCGGCCCAGTGAGGGCGAAGTTGACGGAAACTGTCACAGTTTGAGTGAGAGAGCACGCGTGAGGGGGGGGGGGGAGGAGAGAATCCCGGTGTGAAGGAGCGTAGAGACAGAGGGGGTCGGAACGGATGTTGTGATTGGGGTCGCTTGCCCGGGTAAAAGGGAGGAGAGCTGCGATCGGACATCTTGCCTTCATCTCGGGGACGCATCCTATTTACCTCCACAATTGCCCCAGCTGGAAAACGCAAAAAAAGCTGAATCCTCCTTCAAAACTGACTGCAAAGGAAATGAAATCCTTGCAGAGTAGGGGAGACAGAAAGAAAGAAAGACAGACAGACAGGGGGCAGGGAGACAGCCGTAAGAAAGATAGACAGACAGACAGACAGCGGGCAGGGAGAGAGACAGAAAAAAAGACAGGCAGACAGACAGGGGGCCAGGGAGAGAGAAAGAAAGAAAGACAGACAAACAGAAAGACAGGGGGCCAGGGAGAGAGACAGATACACAGAGAGACAGGGGGGCAGGGAGAGAGACACACAGACAGAAAGACAGGGGGCCAGGGAGAGAGACAAAAAGAAAGAAATTCAGACAGACAGAAATAAAGGGGGCAGGGAGAAAGAAAGAAAGAAAGAAAGAAACACTTCAGTGCCCTATTGTGCTAAAATTCTACACATCTTTCAAGCACCCATTAATGTAACGGGCTTAGTTAAAGATAAAGTAACAAACTAATAGGGTATATGGTGAGAGTACTAGAGTTAAGATTAGATAGATATTTAAAGAGTTAAAAGATAAAATATACTTTGTTACTGTTCATCGACTGGTAATCTTGGATAACTATTGCGTAAATAGCCAAATTTTTAAATCTTTCCGAAATTGATGTAACTGACCTAACAGTCTTAGAGAATTCGGGAGTTTATTCCAAATTTCCACCAGTTTAAATGCCATAGATTTACTGAGCTTCCTAGCACATTTAAGTCCTCTAGAACACTATTCTTCAACTGCCGGTCTGCAGACTGGTGCCGGTCCGCAGGAAATTTCTGCCGGTCCGCACAGGGCCGGCAAGATTAAGCTGACCATAGGTCCCA
The DNA here is from genome assembly GCF_902459505.1 of Geotrypetes seraphini. NCBI lineage: Eukaryota > Metazoa > Chordata > Amphibia > Gymnophiona > Dermophiidae > Geotrypetes > Geotrypetes seraphini. Next base: position 22,107,531 of record NC_047093.1, on the reverse strand, counting down.
TTTTCAGACCTCCTGTCCCGTTGTCCCCACACACAGCTTCGGCACAGCGTCCTGAAGCTGTGCTTGGGGACAACGGGACAGGCGATCATTTTCTGTCCCTACCTGTCGCGCAAAAAAAAAGCCTCCCTCCTTCCTTTCCCCCGGTCCCCTGCTCTTAACACCCTGCTGCTGCTGCTAAAGACGACAGGAAGTCTTCTTTCCAACGTCAATTCTGCCGTCGGAAAGGACATTCTGGGCTACCCAATCGCTGCCTGGCTGGCCCAGAACATTCTCTCTGATGTCAGAATTGATGTCAGAAAGACTTCCTTTTGGCTTTAGCAGCAGCAGCAGGGTGGTAAGAGCAGGGGAAAGGAAGGAGGGAGGCTTTTTTTTTTTTTTTTTGCGCGTGACAGGGAGGGAAGGAGGAAGTCAGACAAGCAGGCTGGCTTTGGCCAGGGAAGGAGAGAGGTAGACAGGCAGGAAGGCTGGCTTTGGGGATGGAGGTGGGACAAAGTGTGGAAGGCAGTGAGAGGGACATAGGAAGGAGGCACTGAGGGCATTAAAGAGATAGGAAGGAGGCACTGGGGGCACTAAAGACAGGAAAGGGCACTAAAGATATGGGAAGGAGGCACTGGGGGCACTAAAGACATAGAAAGGGGCACTAAGGACTTGGGAAGGAGGCACTGGGGGCACTAAAGACATGGGAAGGAAGCACTGGGGGCACTAAAGACAGGAAGGGGCACTAAGGACATGAGAAGGAGGCACTGGGAGCACTAAAGACATGGGAAGGAGGTACTGGGGGCACTAAGGACATAGGAAGGAAAGAGGGAGGGAATAGAAAGGGACAATTCTTGGGTTTGAGTGCAGAAAGAAAGGATACACAGACAGAAGGAAACGCAACCAGAGACTCATGAAATCACCAGACAGCAAAGATAGGAAAAATGATTTTATTTTCAATTTAGTGATCAAAACGTGTCAGTTTTGAGAATTTATATCAGCTGTCTATATTTTGCACTATATTTGTCTATTTTTCTATAGTTACTGAGGTGACCGAGCTTGCAGAGATGGGGCGGAAACGGGGTTTTAAAATTTTAGTCCTAGTAGTTTGCCGGTCCACAAAATAATTCTTTTATTTCTGCCGGTCCACCGGTGTAAAAAGGTTGAAAAACACTGCTCTAGAACAGTGTTTTTCAACCTTTTTTGGGCAAAGGCACACTTGTTTCATGAAAAAAATCACGAGGCACACCACCATTAGAAAATGTTAAAAAATTTAACTCTGTGCCTATATTGACTATATATAAAGTAATTCTCTTGAATAGGAATCAAATAAACACAAAGAAAGTATTTTATAATGCTGCCACCGCCAACAACACCGTTGGCGGCGGTGGCACTCAAGTGGCTAAAGAGCCGCAGTTTGCCGGCCTAGGGACAACACTGGAGGGTGGCCAGCTGTGCACCCCCTTGGGACGTAAACCCGGGGTGGGGCAGACCGCCCTCCCCCCACCCTGGTATGCCACTATCTGTACCTCACTCCCTCCCTATGACCAAAAATTCTCCTTTCTTCTATTCCCCGTGTACACAACCATCTCTTTCCCTCCCTTCCTCTCTCCAAAGTCCATGCCTTCTGTGTCCAAACACTCATTCCCTCCCCCACCTCAGCATCTCTTTCCCTCCCTTCCTCTCTCCCAAGTCCATTTCTTCTGTGTCCAAAAACGCATTCCCTCCCCCACCTCAGCATCTCTTTCCCTCCCTTCCTCTCTCCCAAGTCCATTTCTTCTGTGTCCAAAAACGCATTCCCTCCCCCACCTCAGCATCTCTTTCCCTCCCTTCCTCTCTCCCAAGTCTATTTCTTCTGTGTCCAAAAACGCATTCCCTCCCCCACCTCAGCATCTCTTTCCCTCCCTTCCTCTCTCCCAAGTCCATTTCTTCTGTGTCCAAAAACGCATTCCCTCCCCCACCTCAGCATCTCTTTCCCTCCCTTACTCTCCCAAGTCCATTTCTTCTGTGTCCAAAAACGCATTCCCTCCCCCACCTCAGCATCTCTTTCCCTCCCTTCCTCTCTCCCAAGTCCATTTCTTCTGTGTCCAAAAACGCATTCCGTCCCCCACCTCAGCATCTCTTTCCCTCCCTTCCTCTCTCCCAAGTCCATTTCTTCTGTGTCCAAAAACGCATTCCCTCCCCCAACTCAGCATCTTTCCCTCCCTTCCTCTCTCCCAAGTCCATTTCTTCTGTGTCCAAAAACGCATTCCCTCCCCCACCTCAGCATCTCTTTCCCTCCCTTCCTCTCCCAAGTCCATGCCTTCTGTGTCCAAAAACCCATTCCCTCCCCCACCTCAGCATCTCTTTCCCTCCCTTCCTCTCTCCCAAGTTCATGCCTTGTGTCCAAAACGCACTCCCTCCCCCCTTTTGTGTTCCGTGTTTGCCTCCCAGCCCATCTTTGCAACTTTCTCAGCAAAACGAAGCTCAAGCCGCGAGGCTTGTCTTCTGCTTCCTGCCTGCGCTGCCGCACACAAATAGCCGAACGGAAGTATTCTCCGACGTCAGCGGTGACGTCGGAGGGCAGGCTTTGCTTAAGCCCTCCCTCCGACGTCAGCGCTGACATCGGGGAACGCTTGCGATCGGCTATATGTTAGCTGCAGGGCAGGCAGGAACAGAAGACGAGCCTCGCGGCTCGACATGTATTGAACTCCGCGGGTCCCCCGTCCAGCTCTCTCCTGTCCACGTGGGGCGGACCGCCCCTCTCCCTAGACTGGTGGTACTGCCCTGATGGCGGCCCTGACCGTACGGCACACCAGGCAACATCTCGCGGCACACTAGTGTGCCGCGGAACAGCGGTTGAAAAACACTGCTCTAGAAGATGGAAATGATCATTTATAAATTGTTATAATCCTTGAGGGACAGGATCTAATAGCATTCCAACATAGAGGGATTGAAGGATCCAATATTCCATAGAGGAATTTAAAAACAACACATGCACACTTGAACTGTATCCTGTGACAAACTGGGAGCCAATGAAGCTTTCTCAACAATGGGGAAACATGATCGTACTTTCTCTTTCCAAAGATAAGTTTAACTGCTGGATTTTGTATCAACTATAGTCGATCTAGACCAGTGGTCTCAAACACGCGGCCCGGGGGCCACATGCGGCCCACCAGGTACTATTTTGAGGCCCTCGGTATGTTTATCATAATCACAAAAGTAAAATAAAACAGTTTCTTGATCATGTCTCTTTAGCTAAAAATTACAATATTATTATTAAGACTTAGCCAAAAGGAAAGATTTATAAACTATAAAGAGTTTTTACCTCATGCAAAATTGTCATTTCTTTAATAAGACATTAATTATTTTTTCTGCGGCCCTCCAAGTACCTACAAATCCAAAATGTGGCCCTGCAAAGGGTTGGAGTTGGAGACCATTGCTTTAAAATCCTAAGTGGCAACATTCTAGAGCTCAGACTGTGATGTCATAATGCCTCATTCCACCAATGTCTAAGCTCCGTCCTCATCTGCACCAGCCATAAAAACACTTTTAAAACAGTGGTCTCAAACTTGCAGCCCGGGGGCCACTTGCAGCCCAGCAGGTCCTATTTTGAGGCCCTCGGTATGTTTATCATACGTCTCTTTAGCTATAAATGACAATGTTATTATTAAGACTTAGCCAAAAGGAAAAATTTATAAACTATAAAGAGTTTTACCTCATGCAAAATTGTCATTTCTTTAATAAGACATTAACTATTTTTTTCTGAGGCCCTCCAAATACCTACAAATCCAAAATGTGGCCCTGAAAACGGTTTGAGTTTGAGACCACTGATCTAGACTATCCTGTTTAATACCCAAATAAACAGAGTTACAATAATCCAACTGAGCAAGCACAGTGGACTGTACTAATATACTGTATACTTCCAAGAAAACATTCTCATAGCTGGCAAAATGGATCAGATCAAAATATTATAATAATAATAATACAGTCCAAAGAAAAAATGATCAATAGGAAGCTAAAAATCTAAATATATTCTATTACATTACCAGTCAAGAAGTGAGAAGGAGAGGCAAGGCATGAATCAAAGAAAATATCTTAAAGATCACAAGTAAAAGGAGATCAAATTCCATTTATTAACTAAGGGATCCTTTCACTAAGGGCTCCTTTTATCAAGGCGCGCTACGGGGGATATTTCATCATGCACTAACCCCCGCGGCAAGCCAAAATACTAACGCCTCGTCAATGGAGGCGTTAGCGACTAGCGGGGCAGGCGGTTTAACGCACGGTATTCCGCGCATTAAACCCCTACAGCACCTTGATAAAAGGACCCCTAAACGGCGGTAGAAGTTTCTACCGTGGGCTGGCGAGGTAAATGCTCTGATGGCCCTCAATAAAAACCTCTACCACGGTTTAGTAAAACACAGCGAAATTACAGAGTTAATGTAGACCAGTGTTTCCCAAACCTGTCCTGGAGGACCTACAGGCCAGTCAGGGTTTTCAAGATAGCCCTAATGAATATGCATGGAGCAGATCTGCATTCCTGGCATCTCCATTATATGCAAATCTCTGTCATGCATATTCATTAGGGCTATCTTGAAAACCCGACTGGCCCGGGGGTCCTCAAGGACAGGTTTGGGAACCTCTGATGTAGACGAAAGATTTATAGTGGGAACTGGAAAACCTGTAGTTCTAGAATCCAAAAATGTTGTCAAATGCTAGGGATTCAAAAATATATATATATATATACAAAAAGAATTCAACTTAATTATGTGGAAAATTTAACCGGAAAAAAATCACCAAATTGTGGCCTTAAAACTGTTGGCGTCAGTGCTGGGTAACTCTAGTCACATAACAGTAATTTTGCAGCTCAAAAAAAGGAGAATCACAATGTGAAAAAAAAAAATAAAATATCTTCAATATCTTCAATATCGGTAGAGAAAGATTCGGTGGAGACTTTGGGTAAAGTAATGCAATTCAGTTTATTTTCTTTTTGGTCCCAAAAGGGTGTCCAATCTGCACATAAACTGGCAAGGTGGACACACTTAGTTCAGTACAAACATTAGTTTTGTACTGAGCATAAACTAACTGTTCAGTCCCTCCTGCCAGTTTGCTCATTGGTTTGAGCAAGGACAGTTAACAACCAATCAGAAACTATCCCTGCCTCTTCCAGTCTCTCCGCCCATAATTACTTTTCCAATCACCCTTATTCCTCAGACCTCCGACCATATTTACAGTTGCCCATATATGGACATATACTCCCCTCACATGCTCACCCCTCACATGACATGCTCAGATCAGCTTTCTAAACAATGGCCCTTATGGTTAGTTATGCAGACACCTCAGATTCCGTACTTTCCGGCACCCGAGCAAGAGGCCAGGATGAGGGGGGCGGGGTTGGGGGTGCGACCTGGGTTGAACGAGACGAGGTTGGGTGGAACTGGGCGGGCCTGGGGGGCGTGGCCTTGGGTCTGGATTTTATGAAGGTAAAATCAGGTAACCCTACCCCTAACCATGCCGACTTTCTGGGAGGCACTTTGGTGTAAGCGCCTACATTGGAGTTGTAGGCACCTACTGACAAATTAATTTTTTTAAATTGTTTTAAAATGGTTTATAATGGTGCTTTTCAATTAACAGTGCCAATTTAACCAATTAAAAATTAAGTTAGCCATCTAGATCAGCTAGGCGCACTGATCAAGGCACCTAACACTAGGCGTTTTGTTTTGTCTTTTTAATTGAATCAGGCCCTTAGCACCTGTTGATGAATTTTCCCCTTAGGCTTGATTCTGGGGCAAAAGCATTGTTTTATAAACCGCGCCTAACTTTCATTACAATTTATAGGGATAGCGCTTTTTTGTGTTGATTTTGTAGGCACCAAGTATGGAACTTACCCCTATACGTGCAGCTGCTCCCACTTCATCTTGCTTAAACTCTCTGAAGTTGATTGTAGTAGACTTTTCTGACACCCAAACTACTGGCATAGCTTTGGGCTCCAGGAACCTTGAAAACTGGTTTGGTAGGGGGAGATTCTATCCCAAAACTGAACCAGCTCTGGTGTTCTGCGCTGAGTGATGTCAGCCTCTAAAGTCTTCTTACTTCTGTTTGCTTGTGGGAAGACTCACCAATGCAAGTCCTGTGGGTTGTGAGTGAGAGAGGAATCCTGTGTAGGCTCTTCATTTATTGAAATATCATCTAGTCTGGTTTCCTCTGCAGTGTGAGGATCAGAGGAACAATGTCAGCAGTTATGCCATAACACAGGCATTATTTCATTTAATGCTTACCCTTTCAGAAGTTCAGGCTTTTTCCTTTTGAGTATATATAAAACTTACAGTTCACTCAGACACACTATGAAATACACCCAGCTGTGTTTTAGGCGAGCTCCTCCTTTGAATCACATTATACATCATCATAATAATTATTGTATTATGTATGATCTTCATTATCCCTTTCCTGATGGGCAGAATTACTCCCCTTCCCCTCTTGGCATCATCAACTTCTAGAATTGATCAGAGGAACCACATCCGGCATGTTCCTGTTGCAAGGTCATCAAATAAGGGAAAGCAAGGAACCATGGCCACTGGCTCATGCTCCAGCCACCAATCAGTGGCTCAATTAAATATATACGCAAGTCATTCAAGGAACTCAACTCTGTGTGAATCATCTGGGAATGACAGAGGCTATTTGACAGTTCTGTTAGTCCCCATCCTCCTATTCAGCAGATCAGAGGAGATCGGGAAAATTACAGACCAGGGAAGATTGGAGAAATTACAGACCAGTGCCAGGCAAAAGGGTGGAAACAATTATAAAAAATAAAACTGTGGAACACATAGACAAACATGATTTAATGAGACATAGCATGGGTTAAGCCGAGGGAGATCTTGCCTCACCAATTTGCTTGACTTCTTTGAAGATGTGAATAAACATGTGGATAAAGGTGGGCCGGTTGATGTAGTCTATCTAGATTTTCGGAAAGGTTTTGCCAAAGTTCCTCATGAGAGACTCCTGAGAAAATTAAAGAGTCATGGGATAGGAGGCAAAGTTCAGTTGTGGATTAGGAATTGATTATCAAATAGAAAACAGAGGGTAGGGTTAAATGGTTATTTTTCTCAATGGAGGAGAGTAAACAGTGGAGTGCCACAGGGATCTGTACTGGGACTGGTGCTATTTAACTTATTTATAAATGATCTGGAAATTGGAACGACAAGTGAGGTTATTAAATTTGCAGATGACACTAAACTGTTCAAAGTTGTTAAAACGCATACAGATTGTGAAAAATTGCAGGCAGACCTTAGGAAATTGGAAGACTGGGCGTCCAAGTAGCAGATGAAATTTAATATGGACAAATGCAAAGTGATGCACATTGGGAAGAATAATCCAATTCACAGTTACCAGGTGCTAGGGTCCACCTTGGGAGTTAACACCCAAGAAAAGGATCTGGGTTTCATTGTAGACAATACGATGAAACCTTCTGCACAATGTGTGGCAGCGCAATTATTTAAAAAATTATGGATAACAAGACTAAGAATGTTATAATGCCTCTGTATCGTTCCATGGTGTCACCTCACTTGGAGTATTGTGTTCAATTCTGGTCTCCTTATCACAAGAAAGATATAGCGGCACTAGAAAAGGTTCAAAGAAGAGTGACCAAGATGGTAAAGGGGATGGAATTCCTCTTGTTTGAGGAAAGACTAAAAAGGTTAGTGTTCTTCAGCTTGGAAAAAAGATGGTTGAGGGGAGATATGATTGAAGTCTACAAAATCCTGAGTAAACAGAGTAGTGGAGTAGAATGGGTACAAGTGGATCGATTTTTTTTACGCCATCAAAAATTACAAAGACTAAGGGACACTCAATGAAGTTACAGGGAAATGCTTTTAAAATCAATAGGAGGAAATATTTTTTCACTCATACAATAGTTAAGCTCTGGAACACATTGCCAGAGGCTGTGGTAAGAGCGGATAGCGTAGCTGGTTTTAAGAAAGGTTTGGACAATTTCCTGGAAGAAAAGGCCATAGTATGTTATTGAGAAAGACATGGGGGAAGCCACTGCTTACCCTGGATCGGTAGCATGGAATGTTGCTACTCTTTGAGTTTTTGCCAGGTACTATTGATCTGGATTGGCCACCGTGAGAACGGACTACTGGGCTTGATGGACCATTGGTTTTACCCAGCAAGGCTATTCTTATGTTCTTAAGCCCCTCCTAAGGAATGGAGTCTAAAGAAGTCAATCTGTTTCCGTTGATTAAAAGCATAGAGCGAATTCTTAGACTGCTGAAGAGCCAGCCATGTGAGAGAATAAAGTCTATCATTATCTTGCCAATGTATCTTTTATGAGTCATACTGGAAATCCACGGTAATTGCAGAATAAAAAAATGCTGCCTAGAAATTCCTAGCTTTTGAGGAATACAATAACTTGTTAATGACAGCCTATGTTATCGCTCCCTGTGAATTGCTCTAGTGCAAGTTGACTTGGGTTTGCATGCTGCTCAACTGGGGGAATAGGAAGTGATCGGAGAAGCTTCAGGGTGGATCGAAATCTTTTAGTAATAGCCAAACTCTCTCCTGACAATATGTGGTGCAGCAAAACGAATCCTGAGTGGTGCTTTAACCACCTTCTTGTCATCTCACATGAAAACTTTCCAGCAACTTGCTTTAAAAATCAAAGTAGAACACTTAAAATATAAAGCCTAAGTCAACATCAGGCCAAGAAGGGCATAGATGGATTTCATTTTGTATTGCCAAATAAGCAAACAGGCCAAAATTTTAAGGTGGAGTCACCAGTGGAGGAATAGCCTGAAGGTTATATCTAGGTAAAAATATTCAGAGGCTGAATATCTTGGTAAAAATATTCAGAGGATACCAGTCTCAATGGCCACCTATGAAGCGGCTGAGAATCATGTACCAGCATCCTAAACAGAATCATGTCTGACCTAATCTGCCCTAATCATGTCTGCCCATTTCTCTAACTGGCACCCATGTCACAGGCATCAGAGAATCGTGGCTTAGCCTGATCGCAAAGATAAGCAGCTCAGCCACCTATTTTTGCTGAGGGATCCCTTGCTATCAGCTGATTGCTGCAAAGGAATCCCCTATCAACTGAGCTGGCAGGACATTCCGAAGCCACTCAGCTGATTAGGGGGAAAATATCCCTGCCACGAACATCTGAGCTGGCTATGGCAAAGGACCTCCAACACATACCCCTGAAGTCAGCAGGAGGGATGCCCATTCCTCCCTACCGCTGACCTCCCAAACCTCTGACCCCCTCCCCCCCTCCACCAATTGTAGCCTGGCAGGAGGGATGCCCACTCCCTCCTGCCACCGATCCTCCCGAACCCCTAGTACCTCCCCAATTGTAGCCCGGGAGGATAGATGCCCACTCCCCCAAACCTCAACACCCCCTGGATGGAGGGATGCCTACTCCAGCCGGCAGGCCCACCTCTTCAAAATGGTAGGCTTTCCCCTTCCCAGTGCATCCTGGGATGCAGTAAGGAGAGGCCTATGAAATTCCTAGCTGCATGGCAGCTGCTAGCGTGGCTTTGTAACGGGGGGGGGGGGTATAGTTTTTAGCCTTGTTTCCTCTGCTGTGTGAACATGAGCTCGCATCTCTATAACCTGATTGGGCCAATTGGAGTCTTAGACCACACCCATTGCATCCCAGGATGAACTAGGAAGGAGGCCTATGGCCCCGATTGGTTTAGATGCCTATGACCCCTCCCATAGGACAATGGGTGTGGTCTAAGACTCCAATTGGCCCAATCAGGTTATAGAGGAGCGAGCTCGTGTTCAAACTGCAGAGGAAACAAGGCTAAAAACTATCCCCCATCCAACCCTTTTACAAAGCTACGCAAGCAGCTGCCATGTAGCAACGGCCCCAAACCCCTTTAAATCCTTATGGACTTCGGGGCAGTTACCGCAGAGGCCCTTTGAAAAGATACAGTACTTCAGTAATGAACTGAAAGGACTGCTCTCTTTCAGAGCTACTGGGCATTATCAAAAAAGGAATCACTACCAGAACCAAAGCAGTTGTCCTGCCGCTATATCGGGCAATGGTGCGCCCGCATCTGGAATACTGCATTCAGTACTGGTCGCCGTACCTTAAGAAGGATAAGGCGACACTCGAGAGAGTCCAGAGAAGAGCAAAAAAATGATAAGGGGCATGGAAAACCTTCTATATGCTGAGAGGCTGGAGAAACTGGGGCTCTTTTCCCTGGAAAAACGGAGACTTAGAGGGGACATGATAGAAACTTACAAGATCATAATGGGTATAGAGAAGGTAGAGAGGGACAGATTCTTTAGACTGGTTGGGGAAACAAGAACAAGAGGGCACTCAAGAAAATTGAAGGGAGATAGATTCAGAACGAATGCTAGGAAGCTCTTCTTCACTCAGAGGGTGGTGGATACCTGTAATGCGCTTCCGGAGGAGGTGGTAGAGCAGAGTACGATTTTGGGTTTCAAAAAGGGGTTGGACAAGTTCCTGAAGGAAAAGGGGATTGAAGGGTATAGTCAGAGGGGTACTACACAGGGCAAAATGTCTTAAATAAAGGATCACTGACCTGGGGGGCCGCCGCAGCAGCAGAATGCTGGGCGTGATGGACCTGTGGTCTGACTCAGCAGAGGCGATGCTTATGTTCTTATGTTGTTATGTTCCCGCAATCAAATTAAAATATGAAAACTTGAACGTCAAATGGTAACACATGCCAGAGGAATATGTCTGCAGTTAAGCCATAACACACAGGAATAATAATGCTCCTGTGTTGTAAAGCACGCAGACATTATTCTACAAATGATAATAGTCTAATTTCCAAGTAGTAGCAGTCGTGTAACTTCCTGTTTATTCACATCTGCAATACAATTAATGCCATTGCTTAGAAAGAAAATGATCCATAAAATATTAAGCCTTTGCAAGTGGGAGTACATACTGTACTCTTACAGTGCTGAAGAACACTTGATATGATGATTGTAACAAGCCTGACAACTGGCGATCAAAAGTGACTCACTGAGCAAACTGATACCTTATTGTCCTAGGCAGTGTAAAGTGACAAAAAAACAAAAAAATGGAAAGGTGTTAGACGTCCTCAGTCTTTAAAAGTACATGTGCTTACCAGAAATTAGTAGACCACAGATGGATGTCTAAGGTTTTTCTTTCTTTCTGTTTGTCTAAGATAAAAAATTGCCAAAACAAATCCATTCCATTTTTTAATCTGCTTTCAATAATTGTACGAGGGATCTTTAGAGAGTTTCTGTACTTTTATTTTTTTTTTTTTTTTTAAAACCACTATTAAATGTCTCAAAAGCAAATTACATCGCTACCTGCAAGATGAGCCGGCTTGCCTTCGTCCAAGGCAAGACAAATCATGGGCTGCATACGAAGGGGTTTCGTCAGTCGTAAGGCGGAAGTCATTATGCCATTGTATAGATCCATGGTGAGGCCCCACCTGGAATACTGTGTGCAATTCTGGAGGCCGCATTATCGCAAGGATGTGCTGAGACTGGAGTCGGTGCAAAGAATGGCCACCCGGATGGTCTCGGGACTCAAGGATCTACCATACGAAAAACGGCTTGACAAATTACAGCTATACTCGCTCGAGGAGCGCAGAGAGAGGGGGGACATGATCGAGACGTTCAAGTATCTTACGGGCCGCATCGAGGCAGAGGAAGATATCTTCTTTTTCAAGGGTCCCACGACAACAAGAGGGCATCCGTTGAAAATCAGGGGCGGGAAACTACGAGGTGACACCAGGAAATTCTTTTTCACCGAAAGAGTGGTTGATCGCTGGAATAGTCTTCCACTACAGGTGATTGAGGCCAGCAGCGTGCCTGATTTTAAGGCCAAATGGGATCGGCACATGGGATCTATTCACAGGGCAAAGGTAGGGGAGGGACATTAAGGTGGGCAGACTAGATGGGCCGTGGGCCCTTATCTGCCGTCTATTTCTATGTTTCTATGTTTCTATTAGTCACATGACATTCTAAGACCCCGCCCTCTTACCGCTTCTCCCGCCCCCAACCATTTCCTGTGAAAATATGAAAGTGCGGAAACTTTTTTGAAGAACCCTCATACAAAAGAACCATTTCTTATTGATTGTATGCAGTAATGAACACCAAAGGAGTAGGGGGGGGATGTCAAATGTCACAGATGAAGCACATGCTAGCAGTTAATAAACAAGTACGAATGTAGATGCATCTTAAACACCTTTTCTTTCATGTCATTTCCCGCGCAGTTTACGGGAATTTTAGGCCCTCTTTTACTAAGGTGCGATAACCGAAAAGCATACGCTAATCGATTTAGTGCACGCTAAACGCTAACGCATGCATGTTAGTCTATGGATGCATTAGCGTTTAGCGTGCACTAATTCAATTAGCGCGCGCTATCGGTTAGCGCACCTTAGTAAAAGAGGGGGTTAGTTTTATTAGTCTTTGACCATTTTGACAATTGCAGATAACAGTGTGCTCTCTGTGGAAATAGGGCGCACTATTTCAAAAAGAGGACATGCTTTTTTTCTGATAGGGTGTTGGATGCACTGATTTCAGGTGTTGTTATTTGGATGGCCTGCAGACCTGCCCCTATTCTGTCTTTGCAAAACAGGGATTTGGCTGTTTCAAGCCCGTAGGTGACCATTTTGGCTTTTCGACGACCATATGTTTTGAAATTGAGTGCCATTAATTATAAAATTATGGGTGTCCTAATCTGAGCGCCCGGATAATCGGGCTGGGAGAGTACTGGTGAGTACTGATGGGGGAGGGGTGGAGAGTACCATTGGGGGTGAGGGGGGAGGGGGGAGAGGGGTTTGGGAAGGTTCTGGAACTTAGATACGGACAGGGTACAGGGGCTTCAGTGGGGAGGGGGGAGTGGCATTTTTGGAGCTCATAAGAGTCCAGGGCCTCGGAGTACTTTTCCGCTCTCCTTACCCTCGCTCGCCCTCAGTAGAGTGGGCTGGGGGGGGAGGGGGGTTTGGTTGATGTTCCTTTTCTTTTGTCCATGTTTGTTATACTATTATATATAAGAACAAAAGAACATAAGAAGTGCCATCCCCGGAACAGACCCTAGGTCCATCAAGTCCGGCGATCCGCACACGTGGAGGCCCCGCCAGATGTACCCTGGCATAGTTTTAGTCCTCATATCACTCCGAGCTTCTCATAAGGAGAAGTGCATCTCTTAACCATGTCACTTTATGCCTCTCATAAGGAGATGTACATCTAACTTATCCTTAAATCCTAGGACACATATTTGTTTGTATTGAGCACGTTGAGGGTGCGTTGGCATTGTAGTTGTTGTCGTTCGCATCAATAAAAATTGTTTGAACCTAAAATTAACAATTTACGCACAAACTTGCAATAAACGTGCCAACATTTACAACAGTCTTCGAGCTGACAAAAGTGCCGGTGCTTACGTGGGCACGCATTGTTTGAGCTTATCCTAGTGTTCTAGTGGTCGACACTCAAAGCAATTGAACCGAGCAGGAGATGCTATGTGCAGAATAAACGTTGGCAGGGCCATGGCCCTTGTGCACACCTCACTTTGCTGTTTATGGTTATATGCACTTTTGCAGGCGTAACGGTGGGGTATGTCAATGCTGGGTCATGCAGGTATTCTATGCACAATAACGCTAGGGTTATCAGATTTTCCTTTGGGAAAATCCAGACCTATGACCATGCCCCCCCAGGACCGCCCAGTTCTGCCTCTCTCATGCCCTATTCTGCCCCCCCCCCCGCCCCCAGACGGCATCCACGCATGATGTCTCTGCGTTGCATCCACACTAGAGAATGACACAGTGACAAAATTCATCACTGTTCCCGTCCTCGCAGATAACCGCAGGAAATCATCTTCATGGCAATCTTTAAGGAGAGAGGGAAGAATCACAGTATAATTGGGCACAACCACTGACCCTCAAGCTTTGCCTTGAAGAATGCTGGTGTAGAAGGACCGAGTTTGAAATAGACACTAGAAAATGACATGGGATTATTTCCCGCGGTTATCCTGCGGGGACAGGAACGGTGATGAATTTTGTCACCTTGTCATTCTCTAATCCACACATGCGCGGATGCCCCTTCCCGACACCATTTTGTTGGGAAGCTTTTCAAAACCCTGGACAAAGTGGCAGGTTTTGAAAAGCCGTCCGAACCCCAGGACATGTCCTCAAAAGGAGAACATGTCCGGGAAAATCCGGACGTCTGGTAAGCCTAAGTAATGCAGTAACACAGTAGATGACAGCAGAAAAAGACCCTCATGGTTCATCCAGTCTGCCCAACAAGGCGACCACAGCCCCTCCCACCACTCCGTGTAGGCCCAGGTCAACCATGTTTACATGCTGGTTGTGAAGTCACCACCATGTCAACCATACAGGCAGCCAAGCATGATGGGCATGATAAGTTGAACACTGTTAGCAGCACACCACGTATCAGTCAAGATGCCTTCCCCTCCCTCCTAGGCTGCTCGGTCCTCCCACTCGCAGTACGCGACAATAAAATGATCAACACACCAGAGTTGTCTAAGCTTCGGGCTGCTGAAGAAAAAGCCAAAGGGGAACCTTTACGACGGAAACACCAGAGCAAACAAAAGAGTCGTAAGATGTCCCCTGCCACAGTCCGGAACAAACAAATAGTCTTTATTGACGACGGTTCATAGACAAAATCGCGCGAGACAATGGCGCGCCGACAACTGAGCGCAGACAACTGAGCGCAAGGTTGATGGCGCGCCGAAGAAAAGCACTATTTTAAAGGGTTCCGACGGGGGGGTGTTGGTGGGGAACCCCCCTATTTTCCTTAACAGACATCGCGCTGGCGTTGTGGGGGGTTTGGGGGGTTGTAACCCCCCTCATTATACTTGAAACCAAACTTTTTGCCTGTTTTTTAGGGAAAATTTCAGTTTTAAGTATAATGTGGGGGGTTACAACCCCCCAAGCCCCCCACAACGACAGCGCAATGTCTGTTAAGTAAAGTGGGGGGGTTCCCCCCCCACACCCCACGTCGGAGCCCTTTAAAATAGTGTTTTTCTTCTGCGCACCGTCAACCTTGCGCTCAGTTGTCTGTGCTCAGTTGTCAGCGCCGTTGTCTCGCGCGATTTAGTCCCGTCACCATTGACGACAGCTAATGTAGACTCAACACCGGCATTTATTGGCTAAAATAGCCTTTGTCAAGAATCTATTTTGTAATAGTCTTCTTATAAAACGTCAATAAATTGTAAAAATGATGAAAATGTTGAACAAACATAAACAGCTGCGTCAAAACAACTGAAGATACAAGTACATACTTTTGATCTGGACTTTGGCCGTGGACATCGTTGTCTAAGCTTCACCAGTCTCTCACCACATGCGAGACACAGACCATACAAGTCTGTCCGGTATTAGCCTCTGTTCCCCCATGCTGGATTTGGCCATACTTCTTTCTCTCTCGTCACGTGCAGGACACGTGACGCACAGATGCCGTTATAGAAAAGGGAACAACAAAATAAAGAGGGATTCCAAAGAACGCAAAAACAGGCGAAAAGCAGAAAAAAGCGCCGAGGGCCTCCGAGAGTGGGGCAGCATACCAGTTCCCGATTGAAAGACCTGATACGGTCTGTGTTTCAGCACGTGCACCTGCGTCAAGGGGGGGGGGGTCAACCATTAAAATCCAGCCACTCCCAAATTCTGTACAAAGTACCATAGGTTGAGCGCGCAAGTCAGTGCACACGGCTGATCTGTGTGCACAATGTAATCAATCACCACCGATAATCGGCAATTAACACCCCATAACTGACGTTAATTTGCACTAATTAGAAGTTACACGTGCAACTTGGTCGGCGCGTTCTAGAAAGTGGTTACATCATAAGAACATAAGAACATAAGAAATGCCTTCACCGGATCAGACCCTAGATCCATCTAGTCCAGCGACCCGCACACGCGGAGGCCAATCCAGCTGTTCCCTGCTGAAGACCTTGTTTACCCGTATCCCTCAATGTGGTTTGCAAGAAGGTGTGCATCCAACTTGCCCTTGAATCCCGGAATGGTGGTCTCCGTCACAACCTCCTCCGGGAGAACATTCCAAGCGTCCACCACTCGTTGTGTGAAACAGAATTTCCTGATATTTGTCCTGGGCCTGTTGCCCCTCAGTTTCAGTCCATGACCTCTTGTCCGAGTCCCATTTGACAATGTGAATAACATTGTTTCTTGCTCTATTTTGTCGAATCCTTTTAGTATTTTGAAAGTCTCTATCATGTCCCCTCGCAGCCTTCTCTTCTCGAGGGTGAACAATCCCAGTTTTCCGAGGCGTTCTTTGTAGCTCAAATTCTCGATACCTTTTACTTCTAGTGCATGAATCTCAAACGGGAGTATGGCCAGGGGACGGGCATGGGTGAATCATGCTCCTATAAAGTTAGGCCTGAGTTCCTAAAAGTTAGACACACGCCTAGTCTGCACACAACTTAAGTGTTTAGGTCTGGTTTTGTTGGCCTAAATGGGTGTACCTAAATATTAGTGATGTGTACGGTCACTAGGCATGATTCTGTTTATGGGGCGTGCCTTTTGTAGAATTCTGCTAAGCGCCGTCATGATTGACGCCAATTTTTTGGGTTTTATATATAAAATCAGGCCCACACTAAGTAAATGCTACCCAATGCACGGAAGACGGATAAATAAAGGATCACCCCTAAGGAGCTTGCTGTTGCGACGTTTTGCTGGCAAGGTGACTCATTACTGGTGTCAGGTCAAAAGCGCGCTGGGACAAAGGCGCACCCAGACAATTGAGCGCAGCGCGGAGGCGCGCATCGCTCAAAATTACTGTTTTTAGGGCTCCGACGGGGGGGCGTGGGGGTGGAACCCCCCCCCCACTTTACTTAATAGACATCGCGCCACGTTGTGGGGGGTTTGGGGGGTTGTAACCCCCCACATTTTACTGAAAACTTCACTTTTTCCCTCTTTTTAGGGAAAAAGTTAAGTTTACAGGACTTGAGGGAGTCCAGAGAAGAGCAACTAAATTGGTAAGAGGTATGGAAAACCTTTCATACGCTGACAGGTTAGAAAAGCTGGGGCTCTTCTCCCTGGAAAAGACTTAGAGGAGACATGATAGAAACCTTCAAAATCCTGAAAGGCATAGAGAAGGTAGACAGGGACAGATTCTTCAGACTGTGGGGAGCCACGAGTACAAGGGGGCACTCGGAGAAATTGAAAGGGGACGGGTTTAGAACAAATGCTAGGAAGTTCTTCTTTACTCAGAGGGTGGTGGACACATGGAACGCGCTCCTGGAGGCTGTGGTAGGGCAGGGCACGCTACAGGAGTTCAAAGAAGGTTTGGATAGATACCTACAGGATAAGGGGATTGAGGGGTACAGATAGACATAGAGATAGGTATAGGAAAGGCAGGGACACTTAACAGGTCATGGACATGATGGGCCACCGCGGTGCGGGCTGCTGGGCACGATGGACCTCTGGTCTGACCCGGCGGAGGCAACTCTTATGTTCTTATGAAATGAATAATAATATACACACATACATGTGTGTAGAATTTTGTATAAGGTCCCACGCACCTTCTTTGCACCGGGGCCCGGATTTTCTCTTGGCGGCCCTGGTGGTAAGTGTGCAGTCTTAGTAAAAGGCCCCCTTAGTTTGTCCAAATGGTTTGAACATTTCTTTTATTATTCTTAAAATAGCACTGTGGATTCCAGCACTCGAGCACCTTGCTCTATGGCCACAATTAAACTTAGAACTGTAGACCCTTTCTCCTTACTATTGTCATGGTAACTTTACGGCGTAGTATCTGCTAATAAAGGCTGCATCTGTGAAATCAGTTCGGTTTTCTGAGAAATTCATAAAACGACATTCGTAACCCATACTGGAGTCCTAGATCAGTGCGGCCTAGCAATGCTGTTCTCACTGTATTATTTCTGTCTGCATTAGACATTTGGGAAATGGCATGTATGCATTTATAATGAATATTTCTGGATTTCAAAAGGGGGTCCAGGAGGTGCTACAATTCTCAGCTAGCTTGAATTTTCTCCGGCTCTTTAGTACACGTGACAGCGCATGCTCCTTGGAAACCTGACCATCTAATTTTTGGTCCCACTGCAGATGGACACATTTTAAAATATATATATATATGAAGGAAGGAAGGAAAACAAATGCAGAGAATAAGGTGCAGGAGAGGTTTTAGCAGCTGCAGCAGCTGGAAGAGCCTTGAGCGATAGTGCGGACAGTGCTCATGAAATGAGTCTATTTGCTGCTGCAATCCTTCCCCCCCCCCCTATACAGCCTCAGCCAAACAGGGGACCTTGTCGGGAGTTGCTCACATCACTCTATGCATTATTAAGGGGTCCTTTTGCTAACACGTGGCAATGCATTAATAGGATATAATGGACGCCTTAGCATGCATTAGCATTTAGCATATGCTAAGATGCACTAGTGCAGTGTTCTTCAACCACCGGTCCGTGGACCGGTGCCGGTCCACAGAAATTTCCTGCCGGTCCACAGGGCTGGCACGTGCATCAGGCTCAAAACAGTATTCTTCAACCGCCGGTCTACGGTGTGATCGATGCGGCATTATCTTCGAGCCGGCTCCCTCTTCCTCACTGACGCAGTGCACAAAGCCACGGGCAGTGGCTCCTACGCGCGTCCTGCGCCTGAACCGGAAGCCTTCTCTCTGACGTTGCAACGTCAGAGGGAAGGCTTCCAGATGAGGCGCGGGACATGCAAGGAGCCGCTGCCCACGGCTTTGTGTACTGCATCAGTGAGGAAGAGGAAGCTGGCATGAAGATAACACCGGGGGCGGCATAAAACGGCCAGGCGGGAGCAGGCCAGAAGGTGAGGCATAGCATGGAGGGAGGGAGACAACAAAGGTAGGGGGGAATGATGTTATTTTTGGATTTAGTGATTGAATTATGAGAATTTACATCTGCTGTCAGTGTGCTTTGTGTAGTTTAATTTTGTGGTTAACCATTATCAAGTTTCAAGTTTATTAGATTTTAATATACCGACCATCAAGCAAATATCTGGACGGTTTACATTAAATTTAAAAAAGACAGAAAAGAATAAGAACAATTGAAGAATTATTTAGTAATTTGAATAATATATAGTGAACATTAAAGACATTAACAAGACGGACTTAACAGTGAGGATAGAGGGAATGGATGGGTAAAGTTACATTGTAGGTAGAAAAAGGAGAAAGAGAGGTTGGGAGAAAAACAAGTTGGATGGGGATAAAATATATGAAATGTTTATAAAATGTTTATAAAATAGAAGAGAAATTAAAAAGAGAGAAATTAAATAATAGAGAAGGCATCACGAAATAAAAATGTTTTTAAGTTTTTCTTAAATTTGTCAAGATGTTGTTCGTCTCGAAGTGGTTGTTAATAAGATTATATTGTGTATCTGTGAAAAATGAATGGAAAAAATAGTGTTACAATTAGTACTATTATGGGGGTGGGGTCTGGGGTGGAGATTGGGTAGAGATGGGCGGGGTCTGGCTGGTCCACAAAATAATTCTTTTTTTTCTGCCGGTTCATAGGTGTAAAAAGGTTGAAAAACACTGCATTAGTAAAGGACCTCTAAGCTAGGTACATTATTCAGTTTATTATTTTTTGATTTTTGAGACATTGTATAATTCAGCAAGTCTACTGTGTATTTTTTAAAAATGATTTCCTTTGCCTTCTGCTGAATGCCTAAATTTAATCCTTCTAACCGTTCTGAGCTCTCCTGGGAGAACGGTATAGAAAATTGAATAAAGAAAATAAAATTAAGTAGCAGAAATTGTCTACTTCTGAGTAACAAGAACACATGTAATTGCCAGAAGTCTTGTCATACATATGCATAATGTTACCAGATTTTCCGGAACGAACATCTGGACCCATGACCCCGCCCCCCAGGCCTGCCCAGTTCCACCCGTCCCAGCCTGGTTTCACCCGAGTCACGCCCCATTCTTCCCCCCAGCCCTGCCCCGTTCACTTGTCGGGAGGGCAGGCGCGTGCATTCATCGCGTTGCATCCGCGTATGCGCAGATGTCGTTCCGATGCCGCTGCTAGCTGGAAGCTTTTCAAAACTCGGACAAAGTGCTGGGTTTTGAAAAGCCGTCCGGACCCCCCCCCCCTCAAAAAGAAGGACATCTCCAGTGAAATCTTGAGGTCTGGTAACCCTACATAAGCATAAGTAAACACATACACCCATAAGTGAGCAGTTTCTGGCTAGGTGGTATTCTGTAAGTTCACACCTAGATGCAATATTGCCTATTTTGTGGGCGCACGTTTGCGTGGGTGGGGTTTGGGCAGAGTGTGGCCAGGGACCTGCATGCACGCGAAGGGGTGCTGAAAATTCTCAGCCCAACCAAGGAAATGACGTGGAGCCATGAAGCATACGAGTTATTGTACATATTCACCCCTAAGTTCAACACACTTGGTATATCATGTCTGAAGTTTCTGTCACCCTTCCCAAAAAATACTCTGATGTCTGGGGCCAATTAATTATGGGGGCCAAAAAGTTTGATCATGTCACCCCTCTACTGCAAAAGGCTCATTGGCTCCCAGTTGCACACCGAATATTGTATAAATTAGCTTTACTCACCTTTAAATTGTTGCTATATAAAACTCCATCATTTATTTATAAAGACTTAATTCCATACTCTTCTCAAAAAACTTTATGATCTAATGAACAGTTGTTATTGGTTATTCCTACTCTTAAATTCATAAATACCTGAAGACAATATATCTTCACCGTTACTGCACCACAAACATGGAATTCTCTCCCACTATATTTAAGGGTAGAGAAAAATCTTGAAAAATTCAAAAGCCAACTTAAGAGCTTTCTTTTTAAAGACGCTTTCAATACTTAATTGAAATGCTAATTGCTCTTTATTACTACCATTCATACCAGTCATTTGAAGATTTTATTTACAAATTTATTTTGTTTTTCCCCTTCCTTTTGTAATTTACCCTCAATGTTCTCTCCTTTCCTATTATAAATTGTATTTCTTTCTCCTTTATCCTAGTGTTTCCTGTAGTAATTTGTCTAGTATTTTAATGATTTTTATATTTTTATTTATATTATTGTTATTGTTTTATCCTGTATTTTTCTATATATGTAAATCGCTTAGTAATTATGATAGGCGATCAATCAAATAATGAATAAACTTGAAACTTGAAACTTGAAACTTGGTCACTGAAATACTTCTCCACTACCGCAGTCCCCTCTGAATCACTTGGAAATTGTCACCCTTTCAAACTCTTTTTAAGATTTGGAAACAGAAAATCAATGGAGCAAGAGCTGGTGAGTAGGATAGATGGGCTATGCACTGAAACTCCAAATACATCAAAATATCCATCGCTTTGCCAGCCTTGTGAGCAGATGCATTGCCTTGCAAAAAAAGAGAATTTCTTTCCGCAGCTTCCCTCTCCTTTTTTCTTTCAATGCCTCCTTTAATCAGCACAGCAAGTTTCAAGTAGTATTCTGCATTGACTGATCCAGAAAGACTATTCTCTGATCCAGTAAGGACATTCTTATGTTCTTATCATAAACTGCTGTTGAGACAGACATGGGAGAAGTGACCGCTTGCCCTGGATCGGTGGCATATAATGCCGCTACTATTTGGGATTTTGCCAGGTACTTCTGACTTGGATTGGCCTCCGTGAAGACGGGATACTGGGCTAGATGGATCATTGGTATGATCCAGTAAGGCTATTTTTATGTTCTTATGTGAATCAAGTATAGGACAGTCAAGCCATTGTGACATCACTGACGTTGGGCTCTTAGGCATTGGTGGAAAGAGGCATTATGACATCACAATCTGAGCTTTGGAATTCTGCTGCTCTTTGGGCTTTTGCCAGGTACTTGTGACTTGGATTGGCCTCCGTGAAGACGGGATACTGGGCTAGATGGATCATTGGTATGATCCAGTAAGGCTATTTTTATGTTCTTATGTGAATCAAGTACAGGACAATCAAGCCATTGTGACATCACTGACATTTGGCTCTTAGGCATTGGTGGAAAGAGGCATTATGACATCACACGAAAACCTGACTGGATTGCAGCCCTGGAGGAGGGACTTTGACACCCCTGCCTTAGAGAACTGCTCAGGCTCCTTCATTGCCAAAGGCTCCAACAACACCTTTTCTATTGGCAGGTCTCGTTAATTTGGCTCATTTTTCCAGGTCTTCATCTTTCATTCTTGCGTCTTCTGATACTACAATGTTGATGAAATATTGTTTATTTTATTTGTTTATTCAGTTTTCTGTATTGTTCTCCCAAGGGAGCTCAGAACGGTTTACATTTTCCCCTAGCTGTCCCAGGGGCTCACAATCTATCTAATGTACCTGGGGAAATGGGGGGAATTAAGTGACTTGCCCAGAGTCACAAGGAACAGCGTGGGTTTGAAGCCATAACCCCAGGGTGCTGAAGCTGTAGCTTTAACCACCGCGCCACACACTCCCACCTTTTGATTACTGTACTGTGATATCGAGTGTATTCTTTTTCTTCTTTTTCTTAGTATTATGATTGTCCTATACTTTGGTTCAGGAGAAATGCCCTCATTGTGTCATTTTTCTTCAGGACCCAAGAACATTCCTGCTGTCGGGCAGCTCTTGGACATTTCTGACAACATCTAGTAATGCCATAGCACTCAAGGACCTGTTTTATTTCGGGATTTTTTTTTATTCAGAAAAGAATAAAATAAATACTCAAGCAACGGGAGCCGAGCTGCAGTTTAAGCTTGGTTATTTGCAAACCTAATTTTCTTGGTGTCAGGTCAAAAGCGCGCCGGGACAAAGGCGAGCAGACAACTGAGCGCAGCACGGAGGTGCGCGTCGAAGAAAAAGACTGTTTTTAGGGGCTACGACGGGGGGGTGTGGGGGGAACCCCCCCACTTTACTTAATACAGATCGCGCCGCGTTGTGGGGGCGTTGTGGGGGGTTTGGGGGGTTGTAACCCCCCACATTTTACTGAAAACTTAACTTTTTCCCTGTTTTTAGGGAAAAAGTTATGTTTTCACTAAAATGTGGGGGGTTACAACCCCCCAAATCCCCCACAACGCCGCCGCGATATGTATTAAGTAAAGTGGGAGGGGGGCTCCCCAACAAAACCCCCCGTCGCAGCCCCTAAAAACAGTCTTTTTCTTCGGTGCGCGCCTCCGTCTTGCGCTCAGTTGTCGGCGCGCGCCTTTGTCTTCCGCGTTACTGTCTAGGAACCAATTTTCTTATCTAGCTTTTGCAATTTTCTGAGGACCTGTAACTGTCTGAATAGATCTTTGCATTTACTTTTAATAAACACCAAGGCACTGGGGACTCACCGGCAATTCAGTAAAGGTCCAATCATTTTCTTTGCTCATATTTTAAAAGAGAGCGCTCTCGGTGTTTTGCCTGTTCCTACTGTGTTGTTACCACAATGCCTAATACAGCACAAGGCCATGTACTTTATTCATGATTATAATTAACACATTCATAATTCTTGTATTCTAACAACTTTGTCATTGAATTTTAAAAGTAGTGAAAAATCTAAGGCTTACTAAATTTCAGCAGTGGCTGAATATTTCTCTACTGGGTAATATGGGCATAATAATGGGTCAGTGAACTGTGCAATATTTAGATATGACAAACCTTTCTTTGGTCTGCCTCCCTTCCATGCATCTCAGAGAAAAAAGTGTGGGTAAAAACATAAGAATTGCAGTTGTTGGGTCAGACCAGTGGTCCATGGTGCCCAGTCTGCTCACGTGACGGCCTCCAGATCAAAGACCAGTGCTCTAAATGAGTCCAGCCTTACCTGCGTACGTTCTGGTTCAGCAGGAACTTGTCTAACTTTGTCTTGAATCCCTGGAGGGTGTTTTCCCCTATGACAGCCTCCGGAAGAGCGTTCCAGTTTTCTACCACTCTCTGGGTGAAGAAGAACTTCCTTACGTTTGTACGGAATCTATCCCCTTTTAACTTTAGAGAGTGCCCTCTCGTTCTCTCTACCTTGGAGAGGGTGAACAACCTGTCCTTATCTACTAAGTCTATTCCCTTCATTATCAGATGGAATTTTTCCTGGATTTATTTAGGTCAATTTAACTGAAATTAGCCATACCTGTGTACGTTCCG
The DNA here is from genome assembly GCF_902459505.1 of Geotrypetes seraphini. Taxonomy (NCBI): domain Eukaryota; kingdom Metazoa; phylum Chordata; class Amphibia; order Gymnophiona; family Dermophiidae; genus Geotrypetes; species Geotrypetes seraphini. The sequence continues at coordinate 22,083,554 of NC_047093.1, read as the reverse complement.
GTTCAGCAGGAACTTGTCTAATTTTGTCTTGAATCCCTGGAGGGTGTTTTCCCCTACAATAGACTCCAGAAGAGCTATGGAATTGAGGGTGAAATACTCACGTGGATTAAAAACTGGCTGGAGCATAGGAAACAGAGAGTGGGGGTAAATGGACAATACTCAGACTGGAAGAGTGTCACCAGTGGGGTACCGCAGGGCTCGGTGCTTGGACCCGTGCTCTTTAACATCTTTATAAATGATCTGGACATAGGTACGACAAGCGAGGTGATTAAATTTGCGGATGACACAAAGTTATTCAGAGTAGTATAGACGCAGGGGGATTGCATAGATCTGCAACGTGACATAATCAAGCTCGAGGAATGGGCATCGACATGGCAGATGAGGTTCAACGTGGATAAGTGTAAAGTGATGCATGTCGGTAACAAAATCTCATGCACGAATACAGGATGTCCGGGGCGGTACTTGGAGAGACCTCCCAGGAAAGGGACTTGGGAGTTCTGATTGACAAGTCGATGAAGCCGTCCACACAATGTGCGGCGGCAGCAAAAAGGGAAAACAGAATGCTAGGAATGATAAAGAAGGGGATCACGAACAGATCAGAGAAGGTTATCATGCCGCTGTACCGGGCCATGGTAAGCCCTCACATGGAGTACTGCATCCAGCACTGGTCTCCATACATGAAAAAGGACACGGTACTACTCGAAAGGGTCCAGAGAAGAGCGACTAAGATTGTTAAGGGGCTGGAGGAGCTGCCGTACAGTGAAAGATTAGAGAAACTGGACCTCTTCTCCCTCGAACAGAGGAGATTGAGAGGGGACATGATCGAAACATTCAAGGTACTGAAGGGGATAGATTTAGAGATAAGGACAGGTTGTTCACCCTCTCCAAGATAGGGAGAACAAGAGGGCACTCTCTAAAGTTGAAAGGTGATAGATTCCGTACAAACGTAAGGAAGTTCTTCTTCACCCAGAGAGTGGTAGAAAGCTGGAATGCTCTTCCAGAGGCTGTTATAGGGGAAAACACACTCCAAGGATTCAAGACAAAGTTAGACAAGTTTCTGCTGAACAGGAACGTGCGCTGGTGGGGCTAGTCTCAGTTAGAGTGCTGGTCTTGGACCAGAGGGCCGCCACGTGAGCGGACTGCTGGGCATGATGGACCACTGGTCTGACTCAGCAGTGGCAATTCTTATGTTCTTATGTTCTACCACTCTCTGGGTGAAAAAGAACTTCCTTACGTTCATACAGAATCTATCCTTTTTCAATTTTAGATAGTGCATCTCGTTATCCCTACCTTGGAGAGAGTGAACAACCTGTCCTTATCTACTACGTCTATCCCCTTCAGTACCTTGAATGTTTCGATCATGGCCCCTCTCAATCTCCTCTGTTCGAGGGAGAAAAGGCCCAGTTTCTCTAATCTTTCACTTTACGGCAACTCTATCAGCCCCTTAACCATCTTAGTCGCTTTTCTCTGGACCCTGGAATGGAACCAGTTATAATTAATGAGAGGAGTAGTATACATTGGAATGCGAAGGAGGTTGAGTAATAGCATTTGCTTTAAGACTGGACAAAGAATAGATGGCGAATACCTGACCTGATTAGCCCTTTCTCGAGGTTGTAATATTCTTATGATTCAATTTCATGTTTATTAAAATTTGAACACTTATAACATAGTTTCAAAGCGAACTACAAATATAAAAAAAATGGGTGACAAAAACATTTAGGGGCCCTTTTACTAAGGCGCGCTAGTGCGTCTTAGTGCGAGCTAAATGCTAACGTGCGAACGCGTTCATTATATCCTAAGGACGCGTTGCCACACGTTAGCATTTGGCGCACGCTAATATTTAGGGCATGCTAAGACGCACTAGTGCGCCTTAGTAAAAGGTACATATATTGAACAAGACTGGACAGACTTACAGACTACAGTAGGAAGGAGGGCACACAAATACACTGGGCCCACTGCCCCGCCCCGCCCCACTCCGTCATGCGCCCAGGTGGAAACAGGAAGCTGCGTCAGAGGAAAGCTTTGGGCAAGCAGCACCGCTTGCACAATTACAGTTCCCATTGCCTTTCTTACCCGTGTTGCCTGCTTGTCTTACTTTCTGTCGATGGGGGGAGCCGCGTTGCCGATCGATGCTGGAGGGGCCCATCGCCGTTTGGAAAAAACAATGTTGATGCCTTCCTTCATCGGTCCCCGCTGACCATTTCAGGCCCTAGGCACATGCTTCCTTGGCCTATTGGGTAATCCTGCCCTGGGTGGAACTGCAAAGAATTTAAGAAAAAGGCAACATTTTTGAGGGTTCACATAATAGGAAGGGGATGGAAAGCAGGAGCAAAAAAAATTTTAAAACGGAAAGCTTTCAGAAATGCTATCAGCTAAGGCACTCTAATTTTCGAAAGCATCTTTAAAAAGAAACGCTTCCCAAAAACTTTTCAACTTGTCAAGTATAGCTTTTCCTCTGATATATCCGGGCAATGAATTCCGTAACTGTGGCACAGCCGCTGGAAAAAAAAACTTCAGCTCGTCTCGTGCCGACAACTTTTAAAGATGGTGCAGAAAAAAAGATTTTGGTCTGAGAGGAGATAAATGATAAAATTGTTGTTATAATCTAATAATAATAATAATAACTTTATTCTTCTATACCGCCATAGTCGTGAGACTTCTAGGCGGTTCACATTGAAGAGAGCTGGACAGTCAGCGAGTTACAATATGCAGAAGTCTGAGAATTACAGCATACAGAAGCTTAAAAAAGGCAGTTGAAATACAATATATAGATTGTTAGCAAATGTTAGAAGTTTCAGATTTATATGCAGGAGTGGACATATTTAGTATTTGGTGTAGGTACTTTTTAGGTGATATTTCTGTCGAATAAGGCAGTTTTTATGGCTTTTCTAAAGGCGTCATAGGTCAGTCTTGCTCCATTAATGTAGTTGTCTAGCCAGTGTTGCTGTTTGTTTGCTTGGTACATAAAAATTCTATCCAGAAAGGTTTTGTATTTGCAGCCCGTAATGCTTGGGTATGCAAATAGATTACAGTTTCTGGTTTGTCTTGTACGGTTGTATAGTATGAAGTGAGGTAACAGGTAGATAGGAGCTAGTCCCCAAACTAGCTTGAAACATATGCAAGAGAACTTGAATATTATTTGCGCCTCCATTGGCAGCCAGTGATTGTATATAGAGGCAGCCAGCCAGTAATTGTGTGTATATAGAGGGTATCCCAAAAGTCACAACACACCATTTTTTTTTTTTTTCTATTTCGTTCCAGGTATCATTCGGAGAGACTTGAGGCCATCAGCAAAAGAATAGTTGGGCTTTGCAGTTGTTCTAAGCGTATCATCCCTTAACCCTGGCTCGTCAATTGACATTAGAGCAGCGTTGCAAAATTGCTGCTTGCGTCCGAAGGTGGCTGAAAGTTATCGAAAATGGAGGCACTCACGTGGAGGCATACAATTGGTCTTCAAGGCGTTGGAACGTGATGGCAAGCCTAGCCAGTAAAACTGCATCTAGACCAGTGGTCTCAAACTCAAACCCTTTGCAGGGTCACATTTTGAATTTGTAGGTACTTGGAGGGCCTCAGGAAAAAATAGTTAATGTCTTATTAAAGAAATGACAATTTTGCATGAGGTAAAGAAACTCGTTATAGTTTATAAATCTTTCCTTTTGGCTAACCCCCTCTTTTACAAAGGTGCGCTAAGTTTCTTAGCGCTTGCTAAACATGCGCTAAACGCTAATGCATGCATGTTATCCTATGTACGTGTAAGCGGTTAATGCACGTGCTGATTTAGCGTGCGCTAAATCCGCGCTAAAACACTTAGCACGCCTTTGTAAAAGAGGGCCTAATGTGTGGCGGCGGCGAAAAGGACAAACAGAATGCTAGGAATGATTAAGAAGGGGATCACAAACAGATCGGAGAAGGTTATCATGTCGCTGTATCGGGCCATGGTGCGCCCTCACCTGGAGTACTGCGTCCAGAACTGGTCGCCATACATGAAGGAGGACACAGTACTACTTGAAAGGGTCCAGAGAAGAGCGACTAAAATGGTTAAGGGGCTGGAGGAGTTACCGTACAGTGAAAGATTGGAGAAACTGGGCCTCTTCTCCCTTGAAAAGAGGAGACTGAGAGGGGACATGATTGAAACATTCAAAATACTGAAGGGAACAGGCTTAGTAGATAAGGACAGGTTGTTCATCCTCTCCAAGGTAGGGAGAACGAGAGGGCACGCTCTAAAATTGAAAAGGTATAGATTCCGTACGAACGTAAGGAAGTTCTTCTTCACCCAGAGAGTGGTAGAAAACTGGAACGCTCTTCCGGAGGCTGTTATAGGGGAAAACACCCTCCAGGGATTCAAGACAAGGTTAGACAAGTTCCTGCTGAACCAGAAAGTACGCAGGGAAGGCTAGTATCAGTTAGGGCACTGGTCTTTGACCTATGGGCTGCTGCGTGAGCGGACTGCCGGGCACGATGGACCACTGGTCTGACCCAGCAGCGGCAGTTCTTATGTTCTAAGTCTTAATAATAATATTGTCATTTCTAGCTAAAGAGACATATGATCAAGAGACTGTTTGTTTGATTTTGCTTTTGTGATTATGAAATAAATAATTTTATAATCCTTCTTAACCTTTTATTCTCTTATTTGTGCTTTTATTCCCTCCCTATTGTTGTAATCCTGATATTTAAAATTTGATACAGAATGTAACCCTTTAAATATAGTTTCCCCAATGTTTCATGATTGTAAGTTTTTGTAATTATGTAATTTTATTTGTCTATGTAATAATTACCCCAAGTTTTTATTCACTCGTTATTGTTTGTATATCGCCTAGAATGTAGAATAGGCGATTAATCAAATTACATAATAAACTTGAATAAACATATCGAGGGCCTCAAAATAGTACCTGGCGGGCCGCATGTGCCCTCCGGGCCGCAAGTTTGAGACCGCTGATCTAGAGAGATTCAGAGAGAGGGCAGAGTCTGGATAGTAACCCCCTCCTTCCCTTGCATAAAACAAGTGCTCCACTGCTTCTGGAACAGATGTAAACTCAAACAATGTTGCCTAATTTTCTCTCTCTGGTGTCATAATAATTTGCAACCAAATGAGGCATTTCGTTCTGTGTCACTTTTCCAGTTCAGAGAAATGCGCCTCTCTAAGTCATCCCTAACCAATTTAATAAGGATGACTTTATTTTATTCAAAGACTCTCTTAATGGGGAAGTGGGATACTCTCATTTTCTCTGCAGCATGCCTTGCTCCTTTCCCCTCTGCAGTAATGGCACTCAAATGGCAAAGTTTTCGGCATGATCACATTATATATCCCATCATCAGGGGTTTGCGTAAAATCATTCACCCAGTTCCAGGTTTATAAATAATGTCTTGGTGTGGACTTTCTGGAGTTCGAAACGCCACTGGAGAGATAAATGATATGCCTTAGCCTCTGCTCCCGGTCCCTCGAGTGCTGTGAAGCTATCAGTTGCCAGCTACAGGTCTATTGTCATTTTCTGCGAGCAGAAGATGACCCAGCTGAAGACTTGCCCGCTTCAGGAGCAGCAGAAGTCAATTACTGACATAAGCGAGGCGGCATCCATCTAAGAGGATCTTCTAACCAAGCATCCCTCGATGAAAGCCGGCTCCAGCTGCAGCAGAACGAGCTGCGCAAAGGCAAGGAGCAGAGCCAGGGGGGGAGAAGGCTGGAAGCAGAGGCAGTAATAGGTGAGTTCAGGAGGGTGGGGGCTGCATGCAGGAGGATCCGAAACGGGGGCAGCAGCAGCAGCTCCATGCAAACTCGTGGCTTTGCTAAGCAATTTGCATTCAGTGGCAAGGGACAGCAGAAGTCTGCGGGAGGCTCAGTGCTGGGAGTTTCAGCTTGTTTCATTGAAATCTCTAAGAGGGGGGGAAGTTATCATCCTGAGCTACTGTTCAGACGTGTTATTTTGCTCCTAGCACCGGTTAGTGCATAAAATGGGACTTGTGGTGAAATTGCTTGAGTTGGGGGCGTGTGCGGCGCAGCGATTAGAGCTACAGCCTCAGCACCCTGAGGTTGTGGGTTCTAATCCCATGTTGCTCCTAGTGACCCTGGACAAGTCACTTAATCCCCCATCACCCCAGGTACATGCGATAGAGTGTGAGCCCACCGGGACCAATAGGGGGAAATGTTTTGAGTACTTGAATGTACACCACTTAGGTTATAAGTGGCATTAGCAAGAATTAAGTCATGGAATTAATTTGTCTTAACAGTTGCCCACACTGAAAGCTACACCTCTAAGGGCTCCTTTTGCAAAGGTGCGTTAGGGCCTTAACGCGTGGAATAGCGCGCGCTAAAATGCCGTGCGCGCCAGCCGCTGCCGCCTCCTTTTAAGCAGGCGGTAATTTTACGGCTAGCGCGCGCTAATCCTGTGCGTGCGCCAAAAACGCTAGCGCGCCTTAATAAAAGGAGCCCTACATTTCTTGTCGCTCATGGCTTGATACATTCCTTCCAGAAAGATGCCCCTAGTGCTTCATTCTAGCACTGCACTTGGAATTTAGAGGTGCGGTAAAATCCTTTGGGGTCCTTTTCATTCAGGTGCACTAACCGATTTAGCACGCTCTAAATCAGGGCTGCCCAAATCCGGTCCTCGAGATCTACTGGCAGGCCAGGTTTTCAGGATATTCACAGTGAATATGCATGAGAGAGATTTGCCTGCACTGCCTTCTTGGTATGCAAATCTCTCTCTCATATGCATATTCATTGTGGATATCCTGAAAACCTGGCCTGCCAGCAGATCTCGAGGACCGGACTTGGGCAGCCCTGCTCTAAATGCTAAGGCGCCCACAGAATATAGCGCTTTGGTACTGATGACCTGCAAATAGAAGCTTTTATTTATTCTCTATGGAAACCGAGCGTTGGAATGTAAAGGCAAAAGCATGGGTTGTTTTTTTTTTTTTTTTTTCTCTATTGCCCAAGTCAGAATTCGTGCGGGATTCGGGATCTTTGCTGTACAGGTTTGTTGTAAAACAGCCAATTCCTGGGCCTGTCCCCGAAGCGTGAGAAACAAATTTTTCATATCTCACACTAAGGGGCCCTTTAACTAAACCGTGTCAAACACTTAACCCCAGCTTCAGTAAATTGTGGCCAAATTTGGGTGCCTGATTTGGGTGTGGAGCCCAGATCCACATACAAACTAATTAATTAAGCTGTTAATAATTTACTGAAGCTAATTGGCAACAATTAGGATTTGTGTGTGGATCTGCCTGCACGCTATTCAATAACCGGGCACTCAAATTGTCTCCTGCGCAACTCAAAAGAAGGCATGGCCATGGGAAGGGCATGCTTAGGGCAAGGGTATTCCCAAAATTTAGCTACAGTGTGATAGAATAGGAATTTTTGCATGCCCAGCTGCCTTTGGTTGGGCATGAAGATTTATACCAGGTTACAGCTAGCGTACATTCTCGTGTCAAGTTGGGCATGGAATTTGCACCATGCGTTATTCTATAAAAGGTGCTTGGTGAGGATCACCCTTGATTAAATATGAGTTTAGTGATCTTTTTGGCATCTGGTTATGAGGGGGTGCTGAAACGTTAGCCCAACCAAGAAGAGATGACATACCATAGTAAATGATGACAGATAAAGACCTGAACGGTCCATCCAGTCTGCTCTGTAACTACACTTCTCCCTCAGTATTCGCGGGAGTTAGGGGCAGAGCCGGACCGCGAAGTGTGAAAAATCACAAATAACTTTGTGCCGGCCCTGACACCCCCCCCCCCGGACCTTACCTGGTGGTCTCTGCCTCCGATCGCCTCCTTCCGTGCATGTTTGCAAGGGCCAGTGCGGGCGCTTCGGTCTCCTCTTTCCCCGCTTCTTCACAGAGAGAGTGGTTGATCATTGGAACAAGCTTCCAGTGCAGGTGATCGAGGCAGACAGCGTGCCAGACTTTAAGAATAAATGGGATCCCTACGAGGGTCAAGATAAGGAAATTGGGTCATTAGGGCATAGACAGGGGGTGGGTAAGTAAAGTGGGCAGACTTGATGGGCTGGAGCCCTTTTCTGCCGTCATCTTCTATGTTTCTATGTTTCTGTTTCTGAGTTAAGCTGCAGGGGTTCCTGTGTTGGTTACCTATGCAACAAAGAATGCAGTTTAAGATTGTTGCCATTCTACATCAGATCTGCTCCTCTTGTGCCCCATTGTCTGGAGAAGGGCCATGATTTTTATGACTTATCGTGGTTTGTTCTTGAACAATCACCGAGTGACTTCAGGGGCGACAAAATGACATACATTAATCTCAGAGAACAGTTCTGGATCTTTCTTGACACGGTGACAAAATTCATCACCGTTCCCGTCCCCGCGGATAACCGCGGGAAATAATCCCATGTCATTTTCTTGTGTCTATTTCAATCTCAATCCTTCTACACCAGCATTCTTCAAAGCAAAACTTGCGGGTCAGTGGTTGTGGCCATTCATACTCTGATTCTTATGTGAGCCAAGGATAATGAAGCCATTGTGACATCACTGATGTGATTGGCTCTTAGGCACTGGTGGAATGAGGCATTATGACATCACAATATCTGCTCTGGATACCAGAGGCTGTCATTCTTTAGTGTCTGTTTCAACCTCAGTCCTTCTACACCAGCATTCTTCAACGCAAAGCTTGAGAGTCAGTGATTGTGGCCATTCATACTCTGATTCTTATGTGAGCCAAGGATAATGAAGCCATTGTGACATCACTGATGTGATTGGCTCTTAGGCACTGGTGGAATGAGGTATTATGACATCACAATATCTGCTCTGGATACCAGAGACTGTCATTCTGTAGTGTCTGTTTCAACCTCAGTCCTTCTACACCAGCATTCTTCAAAGCAAAGCTTGCAGGTCAGTGGTTGTGGCCATTCATACTCTGATTCTTCTCTCTCTCTTTAAAGAATGACATTAGAGAATGACACGGTGATAAAATTCATCACCGTTCCCGTCCCCGCGGATAACCGCGGGAAATAATCCCATGTCATTTTCTAGTGTCTATTTCAATCTCAATCCTTCTACACCAGCATTCTTCAAAGCAAAGCTTGCGGGTCAGTGGTTGTGGCCATTCATACTCTGATTCTTCCCTCTCTCCTTAAAGAATGGCACAAAGATGGTTTCCCGCAGTTATCCGTGGGGACGGGAACGGTGATGAATTTTGTCACCGTGTCATTCTCTACTTTCAACTACAGGCAGTACATCCATATGGACTGAATGACAGCATTGAATGGCATACTATTGCATAGCAGTATTACCACTCCTCCTTTATTTGCCATAATTGGTGGCTCAGTGCATGACATCACTGATGACGGCTTTTAAGCGCGGTTTGCACCCCACTCTGTTAGCTCCGTCCTCTCTCCAGACGGCTCGGATTAGCGCCAGTGATTCCTTCATTCATGGGTTCCTGAGGAAGGGGCATTGTGTTCCCGAAACCAGGCTTGGCTGGACCTGGTATCCAGTGGTGCTTCATCGCTTGGCCCCTGTGTTTTGTGGATTATCTGTAAAGACCTCTAAGCTAAGTCTGCCACCTTGATTGATTTTTTTTGCTCTTGGGAGTTGGCTGGGGGTGGATCTCAGAGTGGTCTCTTTGACTGATTTCTCCTGTGTTCACTTGTTATTTTGAAGTTTGATACACAGTTTATATTTATATTTAAAGCACACATTGAGGTACCCGATGATGGTGTGTAGGCCATGGTTGCCTCTGTCTGATAATGTGAAGCGCTGGAGTATTTCTCCCCTCGCTGTTCCTTCACCCTATCACACTCACATTTATTATTATTTTATAATTATTCACGCTATATTTGCGTTGTGCTGACAGAGGATTTCTGTCATTGAGCTACCACTCTCTGAACCTTTTGACTAGCTCTGCCTTATTGTTGGTCTCTTTCTAAGGTCATTATACATCAGACATTGGGCTCGATTCACAAAGCAAACCGATCATGTACCAATCGGTTTGCCACCCCTTTGCGAACAGATTTCCCTCGGGCCCCGTTTACTAACCTCTCCTGCAATCCGCTTTGAATCTGTGCATGCGAATGAGGAGAAACGCGTGCAAAGTAGACAGGGACGCGATTCACCAACCAAATTTTCCAAACCGACTGGGCTGGCTGATCATCACAAGAAGCGACGGCTGGGGACCAGTCCAAAACATCTTTCCGACTCTCCGAAGCTCTGCTCTCTGCTGCCCTGAATCTCTCCTGCCTTCTGCCCTGATGCTCTTCTCCTGCCTGCCTCGAACTGCCCTGACCTCCTGCCTGCCCCAAACTGCACTGATCTCCTGCCTGCCCCGAACGCCTGCCTGCCCCAATCACCTGCCTGCCCCGACTCTCCCACCCTTCCACACAGTGCAAGCCCATGGTTTTAACCTGCGGGCTTAAGCAGATTAAAACCATGGGCTCCAAAGTTTAAACTAAACTAAACTAAACTAAACCTTAAGTTTATAAACCGCATCATCTCCACGGATGTTGTGGAGCTCGGCATGGTTTACAAGAACTTAAAATATAGGAAGAGAAGGAAAAAAAGGGTTTACATGAACTTATATAGAAGAGAAATGTAAGGGGGGATAGAATTACATTTTAGTGGAAAGCCAGGTTTTCAGTTGCTTGCAGAATAATTGGAGGAAGCCCAGGTTCCGTAGCGGGGTAGTAAGATCGTTCCAAAGAAAAAAGAAAAAAAAATCTCTGCCGGGCCCGGAGATCCAGCGCATGTGCAGACCATCTACAGATGGTCTGCGTATGCGCTGGGATCGCTATAGAGCGATCCGGGCAGGAAGATTAGGGTGTTCCTCCAATCGACCCCATCTGCATATTTTAGTTTGGGGAATCCATCGGACCTGCCCGGATCGGTCCCAATCGGGCAGGTTCGTGAATCTAGCCCATTGTATCCTGCTTCCCCAAAGATCTTACAAGAATTATTTGAGATCTATAAACCGAGAAGAGCACTTAGAGATGTAAATGGGACGAAATTAAGTTTGGAAGGTAGAATGTTGACTAGGCACACGGCAGGATTAATTCTTCAAGGGCCCCTAGGCACCCAAGTACAATGGCCCTGCCCAGCCCCCACCCCGTCCATGCTCCGCCCCTGACCCGCCCCCATTTATCTGTTTTCTTATTTACTTCTTTATTTCCCCTTGTATTTCTTCTTCTTCTTTTTTTTTAATTCAAAACAAAGATTAGCGTACCAGTGCACAGTTTTTCTTCTATGCAACCCCCAAACATCAACAAATCCCCCTTCCTTCCCACCTACTTACCCGGGACAGGGAGGGCAAAATGGGAGGTGGGGTAGCATTATATACTAAAGATGACATTAAGGTCACCAGAATCACAGATGTACAGTACACTGGGGAATCCCTTTGGGTAAATTTGGCCAGAGGGAAGGACAAATGCCTGTATCTTGGCGTAGTATACAGACCCCCAAGACATCAAGAAGACCTAGATATGGAATTAATCGGAGATATAGAGAATATCACCTTGCGGGGGGACACAGTATTGGTAGGTGACTTCAACATGCCCGATGTGGATTGGGTCACGCTTTCCTCTGCCTCCGGCAGCAGCAGGAAGCTATTAAACTCTTTGCATGGAGCAGGACTCAGGCAACTGGTATTTGAGCCAACAAGGGATCAGGCAATTTTGGACCTGGTACTTACCAATGGAGAAAGTATCACAGAGGTCTCGGTGGGTGAAACTTTGGCCTCCAGTGACCACAATATGATATGGTTCAATCTCAGGAAAGGTTTCACGAAATCTACCACACTGACCAAGGTTCTCAGGTTCAAGGACACAAACTTCCAAGACATGGGAGACTTCGTTCACCAGGCGCTACAAATCCAAGCAGACACCAACAGCGTGGAGGAAATGTGGTCAACTTTGAAAACCACCATACAGGAAGCAACCAACTGCTATGTTAAATCAGTAAGCAAACGGAGTAGGAACAACAAGCCACAGTGGTTCTCTACGGAGATCTCGGACCTCATCAAAAAGAAGAAAAAAGCATTCATCTCTTACAAACAATCAGGGACACAGGACTCCAGAGAAGATTATCTGACCAAGTCAAGAGCCGTCAAAGCAGCAGTTAGGGAGGCCAAATTCCGCATGGAGGAGTCTCTAGCAAAGAACATCCAGAAGGGAGATAAATCTTTCTTCAGGTATATCAGTGACAGAAAAAATAACTCGGGCGGGATAGTATGACTCAGAAAACCAGACGGAGACTATGTAGAAACGGACTCGGAAAAAGCCCAACTGTTAAATGAATACTTCTGTTCAGTCTTCATCCGCGAGGCGCCAGGAATCGGCCCTCAACCACAGACAAGGATTAAATCAGAAGACCCGTTTAGTAATTTCAAATTTACACCCAGCAGCGTCTACTGCGAGTTGTCAAAAATCAAGGTCAACAAGGCAATGGGGCCAGACAACCTACACCCTAGGGTACTCAGGGAGTTGGGTGATGTCTTGGCGGAACCACTATCCGCGCTCTTCAATCTCTCCCTTAGTATAGGTAACGTCCCGATGGACTGGAAGATGGCTAACGTCATTCCACTACCAAGAAAGGCTCCAGGATAGAGATGGCAAACTACAGACCAGTGAGTCTCACTTCAATAGTGAGCAAACTAATGGAAACCCTAATCAAACGCCAATTGGATAGGATCATGGACGAGGAGAATCTACAGGATCCCCGCCAACATGGATTCACTAAGGGGAGATCCTGCCAATCCAATCTGATCAGCTTCTTTGACTGGGTGACGAGGAAGCTGGATGTTGGTGAGTCCCTGGACATCGTCTACCTGGATTTCAGCAAAGCATTTGATAGCATGCCACACTGCAGGTTGCTGAGCAAGATGAGTTCTTTAGGTTTGGGCAACACATTAACCAAATGGGTTGGGAACTAGCTTGGGGGTAGGCTTCAGAGGGTGGTGGTGAATGGCACCCCCTCCGAAATGTCGGAGGTGATAAGTGGAGTGCCACAAGGCTCCATCCTGGGCCCGATCTTGTTCAACATCTATATAAGAGACTTGACAGAAGGGCTCCGAGGTAGAATAACATTATTCGCCGATGATGCCAAACTGAGCAATGTGGTGAGCAAAAGCACAGACAAAAAAGCAATGGCAGACGATATGGTGCATGACTTACTTCTGCTGGAGCACTGGTCTAGGTCCTGGCAACTCAGCGTCAATGCCAAAAAATGCAAAGTCATGCACCTGGGAAACCAAAATCCATGCAAGATTTACACCCTAAATGGCGAGATTCTGATAAGAACTGAAGCAGAAAGAGACTTAGGGGTGATTGTCAGGGAAGACATGAAGTCTGCAAACCAAGTGGAGCAAGCTTATCCAAAGCAAGGCAAATCATAGGTTGCATACGCAGGAGTTTCGTCAGCCGTAAACCTGAAGTCATTATGCCACTGTATAGATCCATGGTGAGACCGCACCTGGAGTACTGTGTGCAATTCTGGAGGCCGCATTACCGCAAGGATGTGCTGAGACTGGAATCGGTCCAGAGAATGGCCACCAGGATGATCTCGGGACTCAAAGAGCTCCCGTACGAGGAGCGGTTAGGGAAATTGCAGCTCTACTCACTCGAGGAGCGTCGAGAGAGGGGAGATATGATCGAGACATTCAAGTATCTCACAGGCCGCATCGAGGTGGAAGAAGACATCTTCTTCTTCAAAGGTCCCGCAGCAACAAAGGGGCATCCGTGGCAAATCAGGGGCGGGAAACTGCACAGTGACACTAGGAAGTTCTTCTTCACTGAAAGGGTGGCTGATCGCTGGAATAGTCTTCCACTTCAGGTTATTGAGGCCAGCAGTGTGCCAGATTTTAAGGCCAGATGGGATAGACATGTGGGATCTATCCGCAAAGATAGATAGGGAGGGTCACTGGAGTGGGCAGACTTGATGGGCCGTGGCCCTTATCTGCCGTCTATTTCTATGTTTCTATGTTTCTATGACTTTAACTCTGAACCCTTTCCATGCATATATAAAAGTGTTCAAATATTTGTAAAGCAGTAATACTATCTGAAATATGTCTATATTAATAATCAAGTTTACAACGCCTCTCAATTGCCTCACTCTACATCAACCAACTGTAACCCATATGTTCAAAGAAGCGTGGGATGAACACAGAGGATCTAGAATCAGAAAATAATATTAATTATTGAACTAAGGCCAGTACTGGGTAGACTTGCATGGTCTATATATGGCAGTTTGGGGGAGGATGGGCTGGAGAGGGCTTCAATGGCTGGGAGGGTGTAGATGGGCTGCAGTAGGTTTTGACGGAGATTTCAACAGTTGGAACCCAAGCACAGTACTGGGTAGAGCTTTGGATTCTTGCCCAGAAATAGCTAAAAATAAAAAAATTTAAAAAAATTTAAATTGAATCAGGTTGGGCAGGCTGGATGGACCATTTGGGTCTTCATCTGCCGTCATCTACTATGTTACTATGTATAAACAACCAAATCTGTAATTCCTCTAGCACGTTCCAATCCATGTATGTTAACTTGCAACGATACAACAAGGCAAGCAGTCCACCAAAGAATCCAACATGAAACAAAAGAGATTGGCAGAAAAATAGGGAGATTCAAATCAGGTTAATTCAAGGTGCTCCCAAGAACCATGCCTGATGCATTTTGCCAAACAAGGCTAGTCAACGCTAACAAAAAAACCATGTCTTTCATACAAACAGTCCAGTCCAATCAACAGTATAACTACTCAGGACCCTTAGAAAAAGGCCAACTAAAGATCAAGAAGATCCCAACTTATTCATAGACACAGGTGAAGACTATATATCTCAAGTGCCCATAGCCAGTTGCCAGAGCTAATCAATAATAAAATATGAAATAGAGAATGACACGGTGACAAAATTCATCACCGCTCCCGTCCCCGTGGATAACCGTGGGAAATAATCCCATGTCATATTTTAGTGTCTATTTCAACCTCAATCCTTCTACACCAGCATTCTTCAAAGCAAAGCTTGCGGGTCAGTGGTTGTGGCCATTCATACTCTGATTGTTATGTGAGCCAAGGATAATGAAGCCATTGTGACATCACTGATGTGATTGGCTCTTAGGCACTGGTGGAATGAGGCATTATGACATCACAATATCTGCTCTGGATACCAGAGACTGTCATTCTGTAGTGTCTGTTGCAACCTCAGTCCTTCTACACCAGCATTCTTCAAAGCAAAGCTTGCGGGTCAGTGGTTGTGGCCATTCATACTCTGATTCTTCCCTCTCTCCTTAAAGAATGACATGAAGATGGTTTTCCTCGGTTATCCACAGGGACGGGAACGGTGATGAATTTTGTCACCGTGTCATTCTCTAATATGAAATATACACATTGCTTACATAGCGGAGAAGACGTTTATCAATGACAGCCCATTTGTAAGCCAACTAACTAAGATTATCTCTGGCAACTGGCTATGGACACTTGAGATATATAGTCTTCACCTGTGTCTATGAATAAGTTGGGATCTTCTTGATCTTTAGTTGGCCTTTTTCTAAGGGTCCTTTCATACAAACAGAATACAGAAAACACCTTTGCCTAGTATGGAATATGTAATCACAAACTAACCTTTCCCCCTTTTACAAAACTGTAGTATGATTTTTAGCCACGGTCAGCGCAAAAAAAATGCTCTACAGTTTTGTAAAAGGGGGGATAAAATATAAATACATAGACAAAGGCAGTGCCGTACCTAGGGGGGGGGGCGTGGGGGGCGGTCCGCCCCGGGTGCACGGGCCCAAGGGGGTGCACAGCTGGCCTGCCACAGGGGAAAGGCTGCCATTGCCGCGAAAGAAGCCGGTGCCAGTTCTCCCTCCCTCCGAATTCGCCCTGCTTCTTTTCCCACGGGCCGACCAACTTTAACCGTCCGACGTCAATTCTGACGTCGGAGAGGACGTTCTGGGCCAGCCAATCGCTGCCTGGCTGGCCCGGAACGTCCTTCCCGATGTTAGAATTGACGTCGGACAGCCAGAGTTTGTCGGCCCGTGGGAAACAAGCAGGGTGAATTTGGTGCCGGCCTCTTTCTGATGGCCAATGGCAGCCTATCCTCGGCGGTGGTGGCAGCATGGTGGTTGTGGCGGCGGTAGCATGGGGGAGGGCAGGGAGAAAGAAAGAAAGGGAGGGGGGAGACAGGGAGCCAGAAAGAAAGCAAGGGGGGGATAGGGATCCAGAAAGAAAGAAAGGGGGCAGGGTGAAAGAAAGAAAAAATGGGGCATGGAGAGAGAGAGAGAAAGACAGACATACAGAAAGAAAGGGGGCATGGAGAGAGAAAGAAAGAAGGGGACAGGATGAAACAAAGAAAAAGTTGGGGGAGGGAATGAGGTCTGGAGGAGAGGAAGCATACAGGAGGCTGAAAGAAGGGAAGAAATATTGGATGCACAGTCAGAAGAATAAAGTGCAACCAGATACTTATGAAATTACCAAACAAAGGTAGGAAAAATGATTTTATTTTCAATTTAGTGATCAAAATGTGTCAGTTTTGAGAATTTATATCTGCTGTCTATATTTTGCACTATGGCCCCCTTTTACTAAACCACAATAGCGTTTTATATCGCAGGGAGCCTATGAGCGTCAAGAGCAGCGTGGGGCATTCAGCGCAGCTCCCTGCGCTAAAAAATGCTATCGCGGTTTAGTAAAAAGGGAGGGAGTATATTTGTCTATTTTTGTATAGTTGTTACTGAGGTGACATTGCATAAAGTCATCTGCCTTGATCTCTTTGAAAATCCACGGAATATAAATGATAAATAACATTTTCTATGCATACAGTGTGCTTTGTGTTTTTAAAATTTTATTGTTGGTAGATCATTTTGACTTGGCCACGAAGGTAAGGGGGAGGGAGGGAGGGGAGCTGCTGAAAGACATCTAGTAATCCTTGCAGGCTTGACTGTGCAGGGAATTATTTTTGTAAAATCATGTTTTGTTATGTGACTGGCATTATTTAGACTTTAATTTCTATGAATGAATAGAATGAAAATGATATAAAATTACTTGCTTGTTTTTATGTGCGTGTGCTGAAGGGAAGTGGAGAAATAGTGGGCTGAGGACGCTGAAGGGAAATGGGGAAGAGAGAGTGGGGAGAAAACGCTGATTTATAAATTGACAATTGTACAGAATATTGTTTCTTTTTATACTTTAATATAATAAGTTCAATATAAAATAATTCAAGGCTTGTGTGGATGGAATCGGTGGTTTGTGGGGATGAGAACCGAGCTTACGGGGATTAGTCCAATAAAATGGTATTTTCTTATTTCTCATTATTTGTTTTATTTTTATTTGTTAATTTGTAAAGTGGTGATTATTATGATCAGTTTTTCCAAATTTACATCTACTGTCTTTATATTTTGCACAGTATTAGAGGACATGTGTTACTGTTTTTGTGGTGTTGCATTGTATCCAGGGTCTGGTCCCCCGCATCAACAGCATCGCCCCCCAGCAATGGCAACAGCCACCCCTGAAGTAACAGCAACGGGCCACCCCCCCCCCCCCCCAGTAACGGCATGGGCCCTACCCGCCCACAACAACAGCAACACCAACACAGCCGAATGTGTTACAGGAAAGTCCCGCAATGACTGCTTCTGCCGATCCAGCCCCCTCCAACGTCACATCTTCCAAAGTAAGTAAGTGACGTCAGAGGGGGCTGGACCGGCAGAAGCAGTCATCGTGGGACCTTCCAGTAACACATCCAGCCACATTGCTGTTGCTGTGGGCGGGCGGTCCGTTGCCATTACTGCATGGGGGGGGGGCCTGTTGCCATTACTGCGGGGGAGGGGCTCGTTGCCATTACTGCAGGGGGGGGGGACCTGTTGCCATTGAAAAATAGCAAGGTGAGTCGCCCTCCTTCACCGGGCACCCCCTCACAGTTTTGGGCCCTAGGCATATGCCTAGTTGGCCTAGTGATTAATCCGGCCCTGACTAGGCATGCTAGGATCGGAATGCCTTGCCTGGTATCATGCGGTTTTCTATGGAGAGGATGAATTTTAAGAAAATGCTGAAAACTCCAATTATTTGCCAATGCCTTCTTATGCTAAGGTATATTTCAGTTGATAATCGCCTTTTAGAATTTTTCTGACATCAATGTATGATTTAAAGCAGGGGTATCCAACCTTTTGGCTTCCCTGGGCCGCATTGGCCGAATAAAAGTTTTCCAGGGCCGCGCAAATGCTGCAGCAAGACAGAGGAGGGAGCAGGCAAGACAGTAAACACCCGGGGGCAGCAGAGGAAAACAACTGCATTGCCCTCGACTGGGGCCGCACAAAATACTTCATGGGGGCGCAAGTTGGACACCCCTGATTTAAAGCTTCCTCGTATTTCTGGATTGATTGAATTTGTGCTCTATCCCTATTATAACAGGGACGATTAACGAAGTTGTTTAGACATGTCTATGTTATATGTGATAATCGGAGGGAAACGAGATTTTAATGTATGTGATATGTGAACCGCATAGTTGTATGCGGTATATAACTTTTTTAATAAATAAATTAAAAAATACATTTTTCTGCAGTTTAATTAAAGGCCCCCTAAAATTCAGAATATAAGTTGCAGGTGCAGTCCTGAGAAGTTAGATAGTATTTATTTATTTATCTCTTTATTTATTTATTGCCTGGGAGTCCATTTTACTGCCTTATTGATATGTGATACCAGTTCTGTGCAGAAAATCGTTGAGTATTCATATAATGTACTTAAGCAAAATTGTGAACTCCGATTTCTGCTAGGGTTTTTTTTTTTTTTTCCCCTCCTGTCAGATGACTTTATCTCCTTAAACCGGGTTGTTTAAATTTCATTCACATATTAGGAATTGCTTTTGGAGGGAACCAAGCCAGGTACATTCACCCACAGTCTAAATGGAAAGAGGTAGGTGGTGTTTTCTGGAGCTGAGGGTCCAGCTGCTTCTTGGAACTGGAAGGAGAATAAGAAGTTTCAAGTTTATTTCATATTTGATAAAATCGCTTTTGTCAAAGATTACAAAGCGATGTACAATAAATCATTTTCAAAAAAACGGGACATTAGGGAATGTAGTGAAACGGGCTTATTCTTTCCTGTTATTGTACTTCTCTAAATATCAATAAAAAATTTTGAACAAAAAAAAAAAGGGGGACATACAATATAGGGATAGAGTAGACAGACGTGCACTTAAAGGGGAAATCAGGAAAGAACTACAATTTAATATAGGAAAGCAAACAAATAGGGGTTATATTATATTAGATCAGTGTTTGCCTACTTGAATTAAGAATGTTAACTCAGCTTAAGGGACTCATTAATCAGTTAAAAGCATCTCTATATAGGAAACTTTGTAGTTTTGATTTAAATTTCTCAAGATTTTTTTCTTATCTGAGCGGGTAATAAGTTCCACGTTTGGGGGGGGGCGGGGGGGCGGTAACACAGAAAAGTAACCAGGTCTGTCACTGACTGTCAGAATATAAGATATTTCTGTTAGACACGAGGGGTCTGATATTCAAGCCAAGGTGGTCAGTGTTTGTCAAGCAGATAGCCCCGGGCTGAATTAAGCCCAGATAGTCAATATTGGGCCATGTTCAGGCTCCGACACCTGAAAGGTAACTGGGCATCGACCGATACTCAGACCGGTGCTCCTCCACCCTCTTCTCCTCTCCCCCCTGCCCCCCCCCCCCGCTCCTTCCCGATCCATCCTGCTGGGCGTATGCCCCCTTCCTTTCACCCGTATCTCTTTAATTTTCCCAGCGCAAGCAGCATTACGAACTTGCTGCCCGCGTCGTGTCGACTCTTCCTCTGATGTCACTTCTTAGGCGCGGGAGCCGGAAATGACCCTCCATGTTGTTCTACAAAGGGCACTCCAGGATGAGCACTCTTTATAGCAGTGTATCGCAAGCTGTGTGCCGTCCAAAATTCCTGGCTGTGCCGCAAGACGCCGTCGCCGCCTGACTGGCTACAGGACATGCCTCTTACGGCGAGAGGCACATCCTGTAGGCAGTCAGCCAGCACCAGCTCCTCTCCTTCTCTCCACCCCTCTTTCCTTCCAGCACCCCCCATTGGCAGCTCAGGGTTCCCTCTGGGGAGGTGGGGGGTCTTTGCAGATGCGCGGATGTTGACATGATGTCATGCATGCATGTGATGTCATCGGGTCGACGTCTATACACTTCCGGATGCCTCGAGCCACGGCTTCGCAGAATAGTACTGAGCGCTCAATCGCGCACTCAGCTTTGAGCTCAAAGACGTAAGCATTCGCCCTGGCATGCAAGCTGGGTGTTCCGAAACACTGCGCGCATCTTTTGTGAATGCCCCTTGACCCGCCCAGGCCCTTTACACGGGCAGGCCCCCTTTCAAGTTGCACACGATCCAATTTAGACGCCCATTGGTATAGAACGACGCGTGGCTAGATTGGCGCCCAAATCATAAATAGTGCTAATTCAGGGCTTGCTAACTCCAATAATTAAACCATTGGAGTCCATGAACTAATTAATTTGAGCACCAGTCTCTGATTTGTGACCTTTATAGAGTCCAAGGCATAGGTGTGCACTCAACGACATTGCTCCTGTAACAAAAAATAATGGCCAAAAAAACCCCACCCTGCTTAAAATGAAAATTCCCAGAAATGATATAGGGAACAAGCTATAACAAAATATTTCTGCCTGTCCACCTCTAATGCTTCATTAGCATCAAACTCGCTGTAAAAGGGGAGGGAAAGAAAGGAGAAAAGCATTCCATGAATAATGAGTCCTTTTTTTTTTTTTTTTTTAAATTCACTGCGCTTTTTAGCTGCATATTAAAATAAGTGGTGGTGTTGATGATAAGTCTGTGAGCCTGCTCTTTGCGACAAGCTCTGCGCAACGGAAAAGCACAATTTAATTACTGTGCCTCTGATCCTGGAGATGTGCTTGCGAATTTAGAATTGCAAATGTGTAAAGTGCCTTCTGAGGCACTGAGTTTGCTTTTCCTTTTATGCAGTATGACAGGTTTGATATAAATAAATTAATAAGCATAGATCACAAATTAGTCAATGGCTAAAAGACAACATGCTGGCCCTGAATCCATCTAAATCTTCAATAATGTTTTTCCCATGGAAAAAGGATCTTACATTTTCATCACAAATACTCTTAGACAATTTCCCCACTACAAAAAGTAACGACGACAAAAATACTGGGAGTATTATTGGACCATGAATTATCCTTCCATGATCAGATTAGCTCCGTAGTTAAAAACTGGTTTTATAAACTACGTCTCATTAGATCCTTAGCCAAAGTCTTAGAACCAAAAGCTCAACGTTCTAATTCATTCCTTGGTTATTTCCAGGCTGAATTACTGCAATACATTATATCATAGCCTCAATATATGAGGGATTACAAACCTTATATACTTAAACCTTTTTCAATTGCAAAATCTCTCACATGATCCTCAGCGAGGCCACCTCCCCACTCAATATATCTTCATAGTAGGTGGCTTTACACCTCCTCTCGTCATCGGATCCTTATATTTTCTTAATTTTCTTAAACTTTTTTTGTGTGCTTGTATTCTTTATAATTTTTTATATAATTTAATGTTTAAATACTTAAATAGTTCATAAATAGTGGCTAAAATAAAGTTACTTAGCTTTAGATCAGCTCAATTTCTGGTCTCAGTTCATAGAACGGGGGATAACCGACATGTTTCACCCATGTGTTCTGATACGGTTTTTTCAAGGTTATCTCTCCCTGTAACCATAAGGTGGAAAAATTAGTTTAAATTCACGCCCTAAAGGCCCTTAAATATTTAAGTCCCCTTATAGGAAACAATTTTCTTATTAATAAATATCACTCCATTCCAAACAGACCATTCTCCTCTCCAGAAATGGAGGAAGCAGGGTTAACTTCCCTTTAAAAACAGGAAGTTAACCCTGCTTCCTCCATTTCTGGAGAGGAGAATGGTCTGTTTAGAATGGAGTGATATTTATTGGTAAGAAAATTGTTTCCTATAAGGGGACTTAAATATTTAAGGGCCTTTAGGGTGTGAATTTAAACTAATTTTTCCACCTTATGGTTACAGGGAGAGATAACCTTGAAAAAACCGTATCAGAACACATGGGTGAAACATGTCGGTTATCCCCCGTTCTATGAACTGAGACCAGAAATTGAGCTGATCTAAAGCTAAGTAACTTTATTTTAGCAACTATTTATGAACTATTTAAGTATTTAAACATTAAATTATATAAAAAATTATAAAGAATACAAGCACACAAAAAAAGTTTAAGAAAATTAAGAAAATATAAGGATCCGATGATGAGAGGAGGTGTAAAGCCACCTACTATGAAGATTTATTGAGTGGGGAGGTGGCCTCGCCGAGGATCATGTGAGAGATTTTGCAATTGAAAAAGGTTTAAGTATATAAGGTTTGTAATCCCTTATATATTGAGGCTGTGAATTACTATTGCCTTTTTCTTTAAGAAGTTATATGAGTTGGGTGCCTTTGAGTCTAATACATTATACCATGGCATATCTCAGAAAGAAATAAGAAGGTTACAAATTATACAAAATACTGCAATAAAAATTATTACTAACTCCAAAAAATATGATCATGTCACTCCTCTTTTACAAAAAGCACACTGGCTACCAATTTCACATAGAATAATCTATAAAATTGCACTATTAATCTTCAAAATTCAACAAACCAACACACCAATATTTTTACATCATTATTTGATACCATATTCTCCAGCCAGATCTCTAAGATCAACAGATCAGCAGTTGCTGACCATCCCGTCTCTGAAAATTATAAGCACCAGAAGAGCTATAATTTTTTCAATCATAGCACCCCAGCTATGGAACAAGTTACCAGTTTATTTGCGTGGTGAAACTTCTTTAGAAAAATTTAAAAGCACATTAAAAAGCCACCTATACAAAGATGCATTCGAGTCATAAGCAGGCTAACTCTTTTATCAACAATCTCAGGCTCAAATACTTAAACCTAACCAGATCTATATATAGGTCACAACTTCTCCCATTTTCAATTACCCTCCTGATGTTGTTTTTCCTTAAATGTTCTTCTACTTTCTTTAACAATTGTAGTTCACTCCTCTTTCCCTATGTATCACTAATTAATTGTGTACATTGATTGTATGTTTACCTGTATAAATTGTTTTATTTTGTCCCCCCCACAAAAAAAAAAAAACTTTTATTGTTATACGCATTGAAAATAGCACACGCTAAACACTAACACGTCCATAGACTAACTTGCACGCATTAGCGCTTAGCTTGCGCTAAATCAATTAGCGCATTCTAATCGGTTAGCGCACCTTAGTACTAGAGGGCCTTAGTTTCTCATGTTAAGATTGGGGCAACAATGCTGCCTGTGGCTGGCGCCAAGCTCCGGAATTCGCTGCCTGGTATTCTGTGATTCTGTGAGGGGAGACTGAGGGCTCCTTTTATCAAGGTGCGCTATGGGGGTTAGCGCGTCGGACATTTCATCACGCGCTAATAACCCCCACAGCAAGCCAAAATACTAACGCCTCGTCAATGGAGGCGTTAGCGGCTTGCGCGGCAGGCGGTGTAACGCGCGGTATTCCGTGCGTTAAACCCTTACCGCGCCTTGATAAAAGGACCCCTGAACTTTAAGAAAATGCCTTCCTGTGCTAACGCTATTCTCTGTTAATGCCTTCCTCTCCTGCGAATGATTTTATGGGATTTTGTGTTTCCATCTTTGTAGGATGAATTTAAAAGAAGATTTTAATAATGATACCGTTAGTTGATGTCTTTTTGTGTTTGTCTTGATGAAACATGTTTAGTATTTCTTAAATATGTATGCATGTAATTTTGTAAACCGCATAGTTTTTATACGGTACAGTGTTCCCCCGCAAATTTGCGGTTCGCAAATCATGGACTCGCTCATTCGCGGTCTGCTCCGACCGCCTCTTCCTGTAGTAAAGTCGGGCTACACCAATCAGGAGCTACGTGTCAAAGCAGCTCCTGATTGGTGTAGCCCGACTTTGCTACAGGAAGAGGCGGTCGGAGCAGACCGCGAGTGATTTTCTTCACCTGCCAGCGCTCCAGCTGCCCTTTCCTGCCTCTCCAGCTGCCCTCCCCTACCTTTTGACAGGCTTCGAAATTTGCAGGGGTTCCTAGAACAGAATCCCCATGAATTTCGGGGGAGTACTGTATATAAATTGAAAAATAAATAAAAATAAAGGATCTTTTCCAGATAAGCCCCGCCAAAAAGTTAACCCCCGCCACCCAAAAAAAATTATAAAAAGGCGCGATCTGTAGAAGTAAAATGGAGGGGTTTCCCCCACGCCCCCCCCCGTCGGAACCCTTAAAAAAATGGCGACAGTTTATCTTATTTTTTTATAATGTTAAATTTCATATCCTCTTTTTTATAATCTTTTTTGGGTGCTCCGACGGGGGGGGGGGCGTGGGGGGGAACCCCCCACTTTACTTTATACACATCGCGCCGCGTTGTGGGGCCGTTGTGCTGAGAACTTCACTGGTTAAGGTTGCGTGCGCTGGCAAAAGGTGGCGGGGCTTAACTTTCGGCGCGTCCACTTTTTCCATTAGTGGCGGGGCTTATCTGGAAAAGATCCAAAATAAATAAGCACTTTTATAAAGAAATTCACCGAAGGGCTTTGGCAATGTTGATAACATTTTGCTTGCTGCAAAAACACAGCATGCAAAATGAGAAGAAAGTCAAACACTCAGCCTTTTTCTTCAATGGAACTCAGTCTGACTTGCAATAAAGCTTCCAGCCCTCTGGGATTTATCCATTCTAATAGCCTTTTCATTGTCATACACATAATTTCATGTAACACTATGAATAGCTAAAGATCCCAAACTAAATAAACATTTATATCTCCCAACACAGGGGATTTCTACCCTGACCTCGAGTACCCCTCGTTGAGACTGGTTTTCAGATTTTTTATAATGAATAGTCATGAGATATATTTCCATTCACCACGTCCGGTGTATATGGAAATGTATCTCATGCATATTCATTGTGGTTATCCTGAAAACCAGAGCTGCAATGGGGTACTTAAGGACAGGCTAAAAACTCCTATCTTAGTATCATCTCATTGTAAGGCTTCCAGAGGTAAATAGCAGCAAGAAATAAGAGCAATCTCCCTGATAAGTTGGCATAATTGGTACTGGCATCACAGGGTGAGGTAGGGAGTTGCGTGCATAGGACTAAACTGCATTTTCCACTTGCCCATAAGAATATTCATTTTTAAACATGTTTTCAAGTTTGGAAATTTCCAAGATGTTTCTGCCTTGAAAACAGAGGGTTTGCTAAAGTAGACATCATAAAAGTGTTTTCGTCCTGGTAGTACAGTAATGAAGGGAGGCCATTGTGATAACCCAGCTTTCATTTTGACAAGTTTACACCATATAAACAGAAAATGGTTAATGAAGGAAATTCCAGAGTTACAAAGACCCTTTCATTACAGGTAAGTCTATAAGTGATGACAGAAAAAAAAAAAAAAAAAAAAAACCCCACCAAATTGACCCCTCCGGTCTGCTTATTTGAAATTGCTCCACTTGGAGTTGATAAGCACTCAACCAACCTCCAACACCCAGATACATGCAATACTGGATAGGTATCGATTTGCAAGAAGGCCTTCTGTGTACATGATTCACAAGGCCCAAATTTGGTGATGTGCAAGTTTGGAAATGAAACGGTCAGCCGATAAGGACCGAAAAGGACATAAGAATATAAGAATAGCCTTACTGGATCAGACCAATGGTCCATTAAGCCCAGTAGCTCGTTCTCACAGTGGCTAATCTAGGTCCCTAGTGCCTGGCCAAAACCCAAAGATTAGCAACATTCCACATAGAATCCCAAAGAACAGCAATATTCCAGAATCCCAGAGAGTAACAAGATTCTAGAACTCCAAATAGTAGCAACATTCCATACAGAATCTCAAAGAATAGCAAGATTCTAGAATCCCAAAGAGTAGCAACATTCCATGCTACCGATCCAGGGCAAGCAGTGGCTTCCCCCATGTCTTTCTCAATAACAGACTATGGACTTTTCCTCCAGGAAATTACCCAAACCTTTCTTAAAACCAGCTACGCTATCCGCTCTTACCACAACCTCTGGCAATGCGTTCCAGAGCTTAACTATTCTCTGAGTGAAAAAAAAATTTCCTCTTATTGGTCTTTCATAAATCTGAAATTTTACTGGCACTACAATGGCCCACAGGATTTTAATGTGGACTTTAGAACATCAGGTCTTACTTTTGTAGAATCGTTTGGGGGAAACTCAAGGGATGAAGCCAAGTCACAAAGCAGAGAATCATTAAGTAAAGAAAGCTACAGACATGAAGCAAGGAAGTGTGTCAGAGTAAGTGTTATGAAAAAGCCACCCCCACCCCCACCTCTTAGTCTTCCCCATCCATCCATTTGCATCCGCCAACAGTACTGCCGCAGATCCTGCTCTGTCTACCCCAGGTTTCCATTGGGGTAGATATATAGGCATCGTAACGGGGGAGGCCACAGAGGCCATGGCCTCCCCAAAGATTGGTGTCCGCCCTCCCACCTGCTTCCTAGTGTTCTAATTTTAAATCTTCCGGCAGCTGCTGCGCGGCGTCAGTGAGCTAACCTGCCCCGGAGCACTTCATTCTACTTCCGGGGGCAGGCCTGCTCACTGACGCTGCACAGCGGCTGCCTGAGGATTTAAAAGTACAGTGCCAGGAGGAGGTGGGTGGGGAGTCTGGAGCTGGGGGGAGACCGCACCGTAGGATTCCGCGGGGCTAGGGCAGAGCTCCTGGCTTCCCTCTCCTCCCCCCCCCAAACCAAGCAGCATTCCACTGTCTATGGGTAGAAGTACTAAAGTACGTTTTACCAATTTGTGCTCAGTTGGTCCAATATTCCATGCCTATCTCAAGCACGTTTAAATTCTACCACTTTTTAAAATTCTTCCACTTCTGATGGAAGCCTATAAAAGGTGTATACTATCCCTTCTTAGAACATAAGAATATAAGAAACGCCTTCACCGAATCAGACCATTGGACCATCCAGTCCGGTGACCCGCACACGCGGAGGCCAAGCCAGGTGATCCCCGATGAAGACCTGTTTACCCGTATCCATCAATGTGATTTGCAAGAAGATGTGCATCCAACTTGCACTTGAAGCCCAGAATGGTGGTCTCCATCACAACTTCCTCCGGGAGAGCATTCCAAGCGTCCACCACTCGCTGTGTGAAACAGAGCTTCCTGATATTTGTCCTGGTCCTGTCGCCTCTCAACTTCAGTCCATGACCTCTTGTCCGAGTCACGTTTGACAACGTGAATAACGATGCTTCTCACTCTATTTTGTCGAATCCTTTTATCATTTTATAAGTCTCTATCATATCCCCTCGCAGTCTTCTCTTCTCAAGGGTGAATAAGCCCAGTTTTCCGAGGCGTTCTTTGTAGCTCAAATTTTCCATACCTTCTACTAGCTTCGTAGCTCGCCTCTGCACCCTCTCCAGCAGGGTCACATCCTTCTTTAGGTAGGGAGGCCAGTGCTGGACACAGTACTCCAAGTGTGGCCTGACCATTGCTCTGTAAAGTGGCATTATAACGTCCGCCGATCTACTCGTATTTTCTCACCTTCCTTCTGAGATTCCCTCCTATCAGTTCCAGATTTATTCATATGTATCTCAGGCTTGACAATTTACAGGGAAAAAACAGAATCGGTGCTGAGTTGGATGTATAATGAACTACATCGCTTTTATAAAGTTTATTTATTTATTTTTACACAGTAGTATAGGAGACATCTGATAACAAAACAGGCTCCTGGTGAATGTCTTTATGTGCTTACAGAAGTTGGCCCCTAAGCACCTGGTCCAGAGCATCTTGCCGCGTGAGCCGGCTCGATTGCTCCGCTCAGTTGAGCATTGTGATCTGTCTGTACCATCTGTGCGGGAGTTAAGGCTTTCCTCTTGCAGAAACAGTCTCTTTCACTGCATCGGCCCCTGGGAGTGGAACAATCTTCCAGGATCCATTCACCTACAATATAATTTTTACTGTTGGTAGAATATAGCTCAGAGACATGGAGGGGTTAACAGGGGGGACGAGCCCCCAACCACCTCCCCACCCAATCATTGCATGATCCTCCATGTTTAAATTATTGTGCAAAATAACACTTGTAATTGATTGTAAAAAAAACTTGAATACTCTTCAAAAATATAAGTTGAATTATAAGACGTGAAAAAAATTAACTTAACTTAACTGTTTAGCTTTCAAGATCCTACATGGCATCCTCCCTCCCGTTATCCCACTCTTCTGGAACTCCTCTAACCCTAACTCCACCAGATCCTCCCAAAAACTGAAACTATCATTCCCCTCTGCAAAAGGTATATCCCGCGTAGGAAAACTAGGAACATCTCTCCCCTTTAGAACCACAGAACTCTGGAACAACCTCACATCCCCGCTCAGAATTTCAAGCTCCCTCCAATCCTAATGCAAACACCTGAAAACTTGGCTCTTTTCAAAAATCTAACACTTCCCGCTCTTTGGTTCTTTATCTTCCTAGCTCCTTTCCTATAACCCTTCATTGTAGCTCCTTTTCAACCTAACCCTGTAAACCGTGCCGAGCTCTACGCTTGTGGAGATGGTGCGGTATACAAACCTAAGGTTTAGTTTATTTTAATGGGTGATTTCAGATGGTTTCGACGTGGCACGTTTTAATTGCTGCTTCAAGAAACCATTCAGGAGTTTTCTATCATGCCAGCTTTGTGGCAGGTTCCACCTCACAACAAGCTAAGTGTTGCCTTTTTCATAAATGCTAGTTGTGTTGCACATAATTCGTTTACACTTTTCAAGATATTCTAGGTAAATGCATGCTTTAGGAATACGCACTTTTAGTTTTCTATACACAGTCATATCTATACAATTTTTATATACGCTAATTTATTAATTCGAGTCTGTCACACCTCAGGCTTTTGGCACATGCACTTTATGCATTTTAGAAATCTTCTAACGTTATAAATTTATTGAATTTTAATATAATAGGAATTTAAAATGAATTAATAATTTAGGGTTTTTGCAAATAAACGAGTTTATCATTTTACAATTTTAAAAGTGTCATTACAATAAAGTTAATGCTGATAATAATAGTTAAATAAAATTAGTGATTATAGTAATTAAAGGGAATTAAATTAAATTAAATTAGCTTTCATATTCTTTATTATGTAAGATTGTATTGCTGACTTTGATTGTAACCTCTTCGCTGATTGTCCAGCGCCTCTTGCTGTAAACCGCCTTGAACTTATATGGCTTTGGCGGTATATAAAAATAAAATTATTATTATTATTAATCATTTTGTTGGTAGGGGGTGGTGGACATAAATGATTACAACAATATACAAGACAGGAGCTTCCAAAGACTGAAGTCTGTATAATTTATGATATGTCTACCACTGTTTTCTTTAAATACTCAATAAGGACTATGATTTAATTTTAATCTTATTATTTATGAAGATATCTTTAGAATGCTTTGACTTAGATTTGATGTATTAGGTGCTATTATGGCCTTGATTTCAGCTATGAATGCTGTTAGAGTTGATTGTTTAATCATTCCATACATTTATTGAATTATCTTCCCTTCATCTATTTTGTCTGCATTTACCTCTTTATAGGGTTGATATGTTTAAGGCCTTATTATATAGCAGGGGTAGGGAACTCCGGTCCTTGAGAGCCGTATTCCAGTCGGGTTTTCAGGATTTCCTCAATGAATATGCATTGAAAGCAGTGCATGCAAATAGATCTCATGCATATTCATTGGGGAAATCCTGAAAACCCGACTGGAATACGGCTCTCGAGGACCGGAGTTCCCTACCTCTGCTATATAATATCTTTCAGGAAACCATATAGGCAGGAATTCAAAAATCCGAAAATGGTTTGTCAGCAAGAGTGGATGAGATTTCTAAAACAACACAAAACCCAATAAATTACTTGTACTTGTGAAACATGCTCAAAAACATAAGTAAGGACTATATCATATGGCTTGAAGGCAAAGGAATACCTGAGAGATGTTAATTCTTCATTCTTACAGAGCACTCAAGATCGCTGCTTAACGGCAAAAAACGCCAAGGAGAAAATTGATTTTAATGGAATTAATGTCTCTCAGGTATCCCTTTGCCTTCAAATCATATTATATAGTCCTTACTGATATTTTTGAGCATGTTTTACTGTTTTTCAGAATAGTTTCACAAGTAATTTATTGGGTTTTGTATTGTTTTAGAAATCTCATCCGCTCTTGCTGACAAACCATTTTTGGATTTTTGAATTCCTGCCTGAATGGTTTCCTGAAGCAGCAATCGAAACGTGCCATATCAAAACCATCTGAAATCACCTATTAGTTAAGTTTTTTCACGTCTTATAATTCAACTTATATTTTTGAAGAGTATTCAAGTTTTTTTTAAATCAATTACAAGTGTTATTTTGCACAATAATTTAAACATGGAGGATCATGCAATGATTGGGTGGTGAAGTGGTTGGGGGCTCGTCCCCCCTGTTAACCCCTCCATGTCTCTGAGCTATATCCTACCAACAGTAAAAATTATATTGTAAGTGATATTGCATTTAGATTTTTTTGGGGAGGGAGCTTTTGTCTCATTACTCTCTTCTTTTTGCTTCCATCAATAATATTTTTGGTGTTATACCTTTTCCCCTGTTTTGTTTGACTTAGGATACATTCGCCAGCAGCAAAATGTTCAGAGCTTTAGGATAATGCTGAAAAGGCTTCTGTTCTGTAAGATGAAATACAGGGTCTGAGTTTGGCTGAGGGAGAAGGAGTGATGACTCTTGAGTGCTGAGTGCTGGTCATGGAGGCGTTCAATGGTCTGGTTTGGCTTATTTGGTTTATTGAGACATCTTGTATGACTTATGGAATTTTATATTTTGATGTATGTGTGGTAAATGATATTCATTTACATATAACATATATGTATGTTATATGTAAATGAATATCATATAACATACTTGTTATATAACATGTATGTTATATAACATATATAACATGTATGTTATATAACATATAACATGTATGTTATATATATTTTGATTTGATATGTAAGTATGTAATTTGTTATAGTGTGTCTCTGAAGTGTTTTGTACAATAAATGTAAATCTTTTATTTTGTATGTTAATATGTAACTCGCCCTGGATAAGGACGGGTGAGAAATAAAAAAACAAACAAAGGCAGATACTAGACAAGGAGACAGGAGGGGGCAGGTGAACTTTTGTGTCCCAGGCGGTCTCAAGTAGCATTGGATCGCCATGGATGGGTGATTAGGGTCTTAAGATCAGCGTGTACTAGAAACATAGAAACTGACGGCACAAAAGGGTTACGGCCCATCCAGTCTGCCCACACTAATGACCCACCCCTACCTTCCTCTATGAAGAGATCCCACGTGCCAATCCCATTTTGTCTTAAAGTCTGTCACGCTGCTAGCCCCAATTCCTTGTAGTGGAAGATTATTCCAGCGATCAACCACCAATGTTCCCTCTAAGGATTGATGAGGTGTGTGCAAAAAAAAATATGCATGAGCGACAAGTTACATATTCCACAAATTTATGAGCAGGCACGGAGGACGCATTTGTAAACAAATGTAGTTTATCCTTGTACTCCTTATGTATTTTTAATCATCTATGGATATGTTTGTATGTTTATTGTTCAAATGGTTTTATTTATTTCCCAAAATTTATTTTTGTTATGCACATTGAAAATATTTGATATTGCGTTTAAATCAAAATCTCAATAAACTTGAAACTTGAAATGAGTGCCCATGAGATTGTGGGAGGGTTAAATACTCAAAACTTAGAAGAATAACAATTTACTTAAAGTTTTTGCTTCTCCAGCTTTCTGGTATCTTTACATAATGCAGTGGTGTACCTAGCATATGTAACACCCGGGGCCCATCATTTTTTGGCACCCCCCCCCCATCTGTACGAAAAACATGATTTTTAGTAACAAGCCACACGTCACACGTCACCTAGGAAAAGGCAGCATCTTACATATTGCAGTGAACAGTACATCAATACACCCATTGTAAAACTAAACAAGCCAGACCAACACAGATCAATCCTACACCGTCAATCCTAACAGAAAACTATGTCTTTCGAACACACAGAACACACCTTCGCCTAGTATGGAATATGTAATCACAAACTAACCCCTCCCATAGACAAAGGTTAAATTGAACCAGCAAGAAGCTGGACTCTGCATACAGTGCTTCACAGAAACAGTGACACATGTCTCCTAAAGCAATAAATAAATAGAAATTTTTTTCTACCTTTGTCTTCTGTGGTTTCTGCTTTCCTCATCTTCTTGTAACTCTCTTCCTTCCATCCACTGTCTGCCGTCTCTTTTCCCCTATATGGCATCTTCTCTCCTTCTATGCCCCTTCCAGAAACTGTATGCCTCCCCCTTCCATCTCTCCTTTCACCCCCATTGGTCTGGCATCTCTCTCCTCTCCTTCCCTCTCCCACACCTCTCCTCTGCAATCCCTTTCCCTTTTTTCCCTCATTTCCCTTTTCAATTTATTTTCTGCATCTGTCTAGATTATGTTCTTACTACTCTCTCATCAATGTTCTTTTTTACTGTCTACCTAAAGCTTGCCACCTCTTTCCCTCACCCCTCCAGTGTTTCCCTAACTCAATCCTTTTCTCCCCATCATGTGTCCTCCTTTTATTTATCCCCTCCTTCCATCATATACCCTCTTTCTCCAACCCTTCCATCTAGTACCTTCTCCTCTCTCTGTCCACTTATCATCCAGCATCTGCTCCCCTCTTTCTCTCCTCCCATTTCCTTCTGGCATTTGCTCCCTTATCTCTCCCATCTGCACTTCCATCCAGCATAGGATCCCCACTACCATCCAATGACTGCCCTTTCTCCCTCCATCCACCCCTCTTCAATCAGCATCTTCCCCCTTTCTTTCCCTCCAATATCCTTCCCCCTTATGTCTCTCTCCTTTCTCTGTACATCAATTCCATCAGCACCACCCTTCCATACCACCCTGCCCCCTTTCTTTCCCTCCACCACTCTTCCATTCCAGCAGTCCTGCTCCTTTCTCTCCCTTCATGCAGCAAGGTCCCGCGATGATTGTAGCTGCCTGCTGCCAATCCACCCCACTCTGACGTACTTGCTCTAGAGCGGACTCAGCAGCTGCATGCTGGAAGGGCCCACGATGACTCGTCTGCTGGCTCTGCTCTGGAAGAAGTAAGTTACGTTGGAGGGGGTGGGCCCGGCAGACACAGGGAGTTGCGGCAAAGTCCCGCAATGATTGTGTCTGCCGGGTCCACCCCCTCCGACGTAACTTACTTCTTCCAGAGCAGAGCCAGCAGACGAGTCATCGCGGGACTTCCCCACACCTGCTCCCCCAAAATTGCCATGCTTCGGTTCCTCTTTTTTCTTCCTCCCTCCCCCCGCGGGACCCTGCAGCACCATCAACTCTTACTCCCTCTAACGCCGGCCCTGCAGCTCCGGACTTCCCCGCACCTTCCCCCCCCCCCCGATCGCTATTATTTTAAATGTTATAGCGGCGGCGCTGTATCCATCAGTGGAGACGTCTAACCTCGGCCTGCCCCGGAACTCTTACTGCAGCAGCTGCCCGTCTAGGCAGGAACAGGAAGTCACTGTTGCAGTAAGAGTTCCGGGGCAGGCCAAGGTTAGATGTCTCCACCGCCAGGGTCGGAAACCAAACCCCCACCCCGACGTCCGATTCCTCCCCCAGCCTCCCCTTACCTTTGCGACGCGTGTGTGCGCTGTGACGAGAAACTTGTGCGCTGCGATGTAATATTTTGTGCGCCAGCGCACGCCAGCGCAGCTTAGCGGGAACACAACCACCCTTTCGGTGAGGAAGTACTTTCTGGTGTCGCCATGAAATTTCCCACCCCTGAGTTTCTCGTTGCCGCGGGACCTTTGAGAAAGAGAGGGCATCCACTGAAACTCAGGGGAGAGGGGAAGAATCAGAGTATGAATGGCCACAACCACTGACCTGCAAGCTTTGCTCTGAAGAAGCTGGTGTAGAAGGATTGAAGTTGAAACAGACACTACAGAATGACAGTCTCTGGTATCCAGAGCAGATATTGTGATGTCACAATGGCTCATTCCACCAGTGCCTAAGAGCCAATCACATCAGTGATGTCACAATGGCTTCATTATCCTTGGCTCACATAAGAATCAGAGTATGAATGGCCACAACCACTGACCCGCAGTGGTTTGCTTTGAAGAATGCTGGCGTAGAAGGACCGAGGTTGAAATAGACACTAGAAAATGACATGGGATTATTTCCCGCAGTTATCCGCGAGGACGGGAACGGTGATGAATTTTGTCACCGTGTCTTTCTCTGAGCTGAGGTTCTTCTCACTGCGGTAAAGACATCTCTTCAATCAGTCAGTCATCACCTCTTTAAGGATCCACTTAGGTGAACAGTTCTCTATTGAAAAAATATATTTGCACTCAACACATAATTAAGCTCTAGGATTCATTGTTATAGAATGTAGTAAAAGCCATTAATGCAGCTGTGTTTATAAAAGGTTTGGATAAGTTCCTGGAGGAAAAGTCCATACATCATTATTAAGCTGGACTTGGGAAAATTCACTGCTTACATATCCCTGAGTGACTACTATTCATTCGGTCGTGTCCGACCCTTGGATGTTATAGCCCATTCCTTAATATCCAAAAAATCAAGAAAAGGATGCCCAAAATAAATCACAAAAAATTGCACCCTCCAAAATACAGGGCAAAAAAGTCACCTTTCTTTACAAAAAGGGAGAAAAGACCTCAGTGTCTAATAGGGGCTCTTTAAGCTTCCCATATAGACAAGCTAGTTTTAAACAGAATTTAATCCTAGCAGACACATCCTTGGTCAGAAAAACTCCCAATTAGTAAGTGAACCTCTATTCTAATTTTCTAATAGTTTTATATATTTTCTTATAGTTTTATATATTTTTTTAAACTTTTCTTCAAACAACAATTGTCAAAAATAGAAGTCACTTATCTGAGCACTTCGATATTCAGGTGTAGTCCTGGAGTAAAGCAAGCAGGAAAAACTGCTCTATGGAAAAAAGCTATCAGTCAAAACATTCTTCCAAAATATCCAACAGGGGCCCCTGTTTCACAACAAAATGCTTCGTCAGGGATTTGAGCGATCACACACCCGCTTCCACTCCTGTCCACACGGGTGTGTGATCGCTCAAATCCCTGACGAAGCATTTTGTTGTGAAACAGGGGCCCCTGTTGGATATTTTGGAAGAATGTTTTGACTGATAGCTTTTTTCCATAGAGCAGTTTTTCCTGCTTGCTTTACTCCAGGACTACACCTGAATATCGAAGGGCTCAGATAAGTGACTTCTATTTTTGACAATTGTTGTTTGAAGAAAAGTTTTTAAAAATATATAAAATATATAAAACTATAAGAAAATATATAAAACTATTAGAAAATTAGAATAGAGGTTCACTTACTAATTGGGAGTTTTTCTGACCAAGGATGTGTCTGCTAGGATTAAATTCTGTTTAAAACTAGCCTGTCTATATGGGAAGCTTAAAGAGCCCCTATTAGACACTGAGGTCTTTTCTCCCTTTTTGTAAAGAAAGGTGACTTTTTTGTCCTGTATTTTGGAGGGTGCAATTTTTTGTGATAGCCTTGCCATCCCTGGGTTAAACAGCATGGAATCTATTTAGCTTTCAGGATTATTATGTCCTGGATTTGAAACTACTGGATGGATTTTTGGTTTGACCTAGCATTACAATTCTTATGTTCTGTTACGAAAGCTTCATTTATTGTATTAAGGTCAGATCTAGAGAGGAAACATCTGCTACCTGTATTCATTAATTCTTAATCTCACTGCTTTTGGAACCCATTGTTCCAGGATATTTCTGCTCTTCAGTTGAGATGATTACAGTTATTGCATAATAATGCTACAAAGGTGATCCCTTAAGAAAATTAACCTCCTCTTCTACTACGGCGCACTAATTGAATTAGCGCTCGCTAAATGCTAATGCATCCATAGACTAACATGCACCCGTGCTAATCGGTTAGCGCACCGTGGTAAAAGAGGGCCTAAGTTTGAGCATATTACCCTTTTATTGAAGGAACGCCATCGCTTGCCTGCGTCTTTGCGGGTTCTGTTTAAAATCTTGTAATTAGTGCATTTAGGGCCCCGTTCAATAAAGTGCGCCTAAAATGTATGCCCCAACTCATGCCGCACTATGCTATAAAAGTAAGCTACGCTTTACAGAATCGCACTTGGCATCACCTAAGAGCGCTTCGGCGTTGCTAGGCGTGCCCTACGTACGCCAGGGTTTTTTCCGCCTGCGTTCCTGCATCTAAGTTAGGCACCCGATGGCGTCTAATTCACAAAGAGGATCTTAGCTCAAAAACGCACGCACGATCCACCCCCCCTAACCACGCCCAGGAGGGCGCTTTGGACCAGACGCCTACTTTTTATAGAATTGTGTCTTTCAGGTTAGACCCCCCCTACATGGGGAGTGTGTGGCACAGTGGTTCGATCTACAGCCTGAGCACCCTGAAGTTGTGGGCTCAAATCCCATGCTGCTCTTTGTGGCCCTGGGCAAGTCACCTAATCCCCTATTGCCCCAGGTACATTGGACAGGAGTGCTATTGCCCCAGGTACATTGCGGAGGAGCGTGTGGCGCAATGGTTGGATCTACAGCCTCAGCACCCTGGGGTTGTGGGTTCAAACCCCATGCTGCTCCTTGTGACCCTGGGCAAGTCACTCAGTCCTCTATAGCCCCAGGTGCGTTAGATAGATTGTGAGCCCACCGGGACAGAGAGGGAAAATGCTTGAGTACCTGATTGTAAAAACCGCTTAGATAACCTTGATAGGCGGTATATAAAATCCTAATAAACTTGAAACTTGACAGAGTGCGAGCCTGCTGGGACAGAGAGGGAAAATGCTTGAGTACACTCGAGGAACAGGCCACGAAATGGCAAATGAGGTTCAACGTGGATAAGTGCAAGGTGATGCATATCGGTAACAAAAATCATATGCACGAATACAGGATGTCCGATGCTATACTCGGAGAGAGCCCCAAGGAAAGAGACTTGGGAGTGCTTGATTACAAGTCACTGAAACCCTCCGCGCAATGCGCGGCAGCGGCGAAAAGGGCAAACAGAATGCTAGGAATGATTAAGAAGGGGATCACAAACAGATCTGAGAAGGTTATCATGCCGCTGTATCGGGCCATGGTACGCCCCCCACCTGGAATACTGCGTCCAACACTGGTCGCCGTACATGAAAAAGGACATAGTACTACTCGGAAGGGTTCAGAGAAGAGCAACGAAAATGGTTAAGGGACTGGGGGAGTGGCCGTACGAGAGGTTAGAAAAACTGGGCCTCTTCTCCCTTGAAAAGAGGAGACTGAGAGGGGACATGATTGAAACGTTCAAAATACTGAAGGGAATCGACTTAGTAGAGAAAGAGAGATTGTTCACCCTCTCCAAGGTGGAGAGAACGAGAGGGCACTCGCTAAAGCTAAAAGGGGATCGATTCCGTACAAACGTAAGGAAGTTCTTCTTCACCCAGAGAGTGGTAGAAATCTGGAACGCTCTTCCGGAGGCTGTTATAGGGGAAAACACCCTCCAGGGATTCAAGAAAAGGTTGGATAAGTTCCTGCTGGAACAGAACATACGCAGGTAAGGCTAGACTCATTTAGAGCGCTGGTCTTTGACCTAAGGGCCGCCATGGGAGCGGACTGCTGGGCACAATGGACCACTGGCAAATTTTATGTTCTGATTTTCTTAATGCACACCACTTAGGTTTTAAGTGGTATATAAGTAGTTTAAATACATAAATACGTTTCCAAGTTTATTTGTCATTTGATATACCATCTACACAATATTATCGAACTTTCGATTAAGTCCAATTAAAGTCAGTTATGAGGTGGTAGGCTTCAACTATTTGTGACAATTAAGCCCATCAATTAAGTTGGGCACCTACATTGTCTAGGTGTGCCGATGTAGGCGGCTAACCTTCCCAGACTATAAAGGGGAAAGGGGGGGGGGTTTAATAAACCGCTTAGACAAGGTGTGTTAAACGGTTTACAGCATTTCCCTGTCTATTCCGACGGGTTCGCAGTCTATCTAATGGACCTGGTCAGTGTGGGATTGAGTGCAGGGCAGGATTAATCTTTCAGTGGGCCCCCTGGCCCTCCCCCTCTTGTTTGCTTGGTCAGTTACTTCTTGGTTTATTTTATCTTGATTTTTTTTTTTTTTCTCTTTATTTTAAAATTCAACAGAGATCACCTCTCTGCGGACAATGCCCAAAGCATTGCTGCAAGAGTGGGACCTGGACATGACATCATCGGATCAGCGCGCCAGGCTCCCACCACCCCCCTTCCGATCCCTTTGGGCCCAAGGCACTTGCTTACTTTGCCTATTCATGAATCCGGCCCTGATTGAGTGACTTGTCCAGGGTCACAAGGAGCAGCGTGGGAGTTGAGCCCACAACCTCAGGGTGCTGAGGCTGGAGTTTTAGAAACTTGCTTGCCCATTAACGATCTTCGTAGCAGGATCCTGTTGTAGAAGCTGCTTCCCCATACGCTGAGAGATTGGAGAAACTGGGTCTCTTTTCCCTGGAGAAGAGGAGACTTAGAGGGGATATGATAGAGACTGACATGATCATGAAGGGCATATAGAGAGTGGGGAGGGACAGATTCTTCAAACTTTCAAAAAAATAAAAGAACAAGAGGGCATTCGGAAAAGTTGAAAGGGGACAGATTCAAAACAAATGCTAGGAAATTCTTCTTTACCCAACGTGTGGTGGACGCCTGAAATGTGCTTCCAGAGGGCATAATAGGGCAGAGCACGGTACCGGGGTTCAAGAAAGGATTGGACAATTTCCTGCTGGAAAAGGGGATAGAGGGATATAGATAGAAGATTACTGCGCAGGTCCTGGACCTGTTGGGCCACTGCGTGAGCGGACTGCTGGGCACGATGGACCTCAGGTCTGACCCAGCGGAGGCATTGCTTATGTTCTTATGTTCCCACGTACTCAGCAACACAAAACTGCATCATGGAACACACTTCTTAAAGCTTTACAAGATGGATCTCAATATTTGAGATTTGGAAAGGGGTAAAACGCCTGCAGGTCATTATTCAAAGCGATTTAAGAAGCCAAGAGAGACTCCTGACCTGTTAAATCGCTTGTGCAGGGCTTAACCGGTTTGCAATGCTGAATTTCACCACAGACCGCTAAACTGAAAGCCGACTACTTAGTGGGTGGTCCAGGGGCGGAGTCAGTACTTAAGTGATTAAGTGCCAATATTCAGCATTAAATCACCTAAATGACCGAATCAAACTGCATCAAATTCCTATCTTTAAACCACGTTGCATAGGTGGCTAAGTGCTGAATATCACACTTAACTGCAGGAACCCAGATATTTCAATGCAAGTGCCTGGACATGGCCTGGCATTGATTATGTGGGGATAGTGCCAGTGATGGCAAAAAAAATTCCTTACCGCCACTGGCTGAATATCTACCCCCTGGCTGCTTGGTACAGCATGGGGCCGATATTCAGACCATGGAAGTTAGCTGGGCCGACTCCCACAGTCAGCGCTGAGCCAGAATATTCAATGCCAGTCCATTTCTGGTGACCGGCATTGAGGATCTGGTTTAATTTTTGACGCTATAAACTTAGCTGGCTGGGTCAATATTCGAAGCTGGCTGGCTAAGATAGACCAATTTGTGGACCAATATATATATATATATATAATATATTTATAATTATAAATATATAATAATAT
This sequence comes from Geotrypetes seraphini, assembly GCF_902459505.1. NCBI lineage: Eukaryota > Metazoa > Chordata > Amphibia > Gymnophiona > Dermophiidae > Geotrypetes > Geotrypetes seraphini. The sequence goes on along the minus strand of NC_047093.1, from coordinate 22,043,896 downwards.
ATATATATAATATATATATAAAAAATATATATATAATATATATATAAAAATATATATATAATATATATATATAAAATATATATATAATATATATATTTGTGGACCAATTTGGCTGGCTAGTGCTTTAAATTTCATGGACAGCTGGTTAAGTCATGCAACATAGCCAGCAATCTGTTAGCTCGGTGGTTCTTTAACCTGTCCTGGGGGACTCCCAGTCAGTTGGGCTTTCAGGATATCCCTAATGAATTTGCATGGGGCAGATTTGCATATAATAGAGGTGACAGGCATGCAAATCTGCCTCCTGCATATTCATTAGAGATATCTTGAAAACCCGACTGGCTTAAGCCGCTAAGCTCTAACATTCAGTGGCCATCTTGTGATGAATATTGGTGCCTAGCTGGCATGGTGCTGTTTAACTGGCCAGGAGCCATTCATATACTGTATATGGTGACAGGAAGAGTCCTGTCATGCTGGAAGAAACCCTGCAGTGCTCTAAAACTATCCCTAAACCTGCTCCTAGAAGCAGGCAGGTTAGGGAAACCGCCCTGCAGAATTTATCCCCAGTGAACGGCAGCCAAAAAAGTGACCCAATTATACTTGCCTAGTTCTAGTGTAGGGAAGGCTAAAGGCAAAGAACTACAAGTACCAGCATGCAGCAGGCTGGTGATAGCAAAACCCGCAAAGGGATTAGCTCCTGCCATCAGCTCTGCTGGGGGCAGGGCTAGTCAGCAGGGAATCTATCCAGGATCATTAACAAAGCACTAGGCCAGAGAGGCAACCAACCAACCTTCAGCCTGCCTGAACCCTTGGAAAGAGGCAGGCCAGTGCAATCCAGGGGACAGAAGCCAGTATTTCCCACAGGAAACAGGGAGAAAATCTCAGGTCTGAATCTTGCCAGTATTCTTCTGAAGGTAACCCTGTTTTGGATGTAGAAATGCCAGAAGAAATGCATACAAGTGATTATGAATGGAGCCTGTAGAATCCTGTTTGCCAGAAGCCATGCTTAGTGAGTAAAAGCTTGGGGAAATCATATGCCGTTTCTGCGAAGGTGGAATTGCCCTACAATCCCTAACAACAGAAGGCTGTAGAATCCCTGCTTCTGATTAAATTAAAGTTAACAGAAGAGTTGGGAATAATTGTGTCCTGAATTTGTACAAACACAGAAGGACGGTGAAAGAACCGGGCTGAGCAGTTCCAGGACATTGATACAGAAAGTTTGGTCTTTTTTTTTTTTTGTAGTAAGGACTGGCAGAGCATAACCGGTTGAAAGCACTTGTTTGGTGGAAAATGCCAGATTGTGAACTGTACAAATGTGGAGGCTGGCTGGGATAACAAGCTGTTTATATACTTCACCAAAGTATAAGCCAGAACATAAAGACATAATAATTCACACGAAACACCTTTGCTGGACCTTTTTTCTTTGATGCAGACACCCCTCTACCCTCCATGCCTCATTCAACTTCTCGGCTGAGGCTTGGCTAAATCAGGTCAGAACTCTGGCTAATCCAGTCCAGGTCTTACCCGGTCACAATCTTTAAAGGTATTTATTCTTTGAGCCTCAACATGAAATTTTGTTGTGGTTGACATTTTTTTTCCGCTGTTACCTCTTCCCGGAGTCAATAGATTTCAGTTACTACACTTACACAGCACTGTACATTAAACATTCAAGAGGTAGTTCCTGCTCAGTAGAGCTTACAGTCTAAATAATAAAGTGCCTTTGCTAATAGGGAAATGTCAGTTGGCAAGAACACACACCTTGGAAATGGGTCTCCACCACAGTCTCCAACGTACTTCAGTAGCATAATTAAATGAAATAACTACTTCTGATTATGGATATGGGTGGGGATGGAATAGATGACTTGTGGGGATGGAATGGATCTCGGCGGGGATGGGTTTAATTTCTGCCCCTGTGCAATTCTCTATATCGGCTAGAATTATGATCTCAAGCAGTGAGAGGGATTAAAGGCTTCTCCCTAATGGGTTGATCTTCGAAAGAATTTATGAATCAGTATTCGAAACGGATTCAACTGGCCAGAGACGACTCTGGCAGGCTGAATCGCTTATGTTGGGCTATTTCCTGCTATTTAACATCACTGAACCGATTGGTGCCACTGATCACCGGTGGCCACAAAACTCACAGTCGGCTAGTTTGTGAGTGGTTCAGGGGTTGAGTCAACAGTTAACTGCCTAAGTTTAACAGTTACTGTATATACTCAAATAGTATTATTACAGGGAAATACTTTTAAAACCAATAGGAGGAAATTTATTTTTCACTCAGAGAATAGTTAAGCTCTGGAACGCGTTGCCAGAGGATGTGGGAAGAGCGGATAGCGTAGCTAGTTTTAAGAAAGGTTTGGACAAATTCCAGGAGGAAAAGTCCATAGTCTGTTATTGAGACATGGGGGAAGTCTTTGCTTGCCCTGTATTGGTAGCATGGAATATTACTACACCTTGAGTTTTGGCCAGGTGCTAGTGACCTGGATTGGCCACCTTGAGAACCACCTTGGGCCACCTTGGGCTACTGGGCATGATGGACCATTGGTCTGACCCAGTAAGGCTATTCTTATGTTCTTATGAGATTTTTGGGCCCAATAAATGGCCCACAAATGAGGTCTTGGTTTATATTTGAGTTCCCCCCACCCTCCTTTTCCCCCCCCCCCCGTGCTGACAATCCCGGCAATTGACAGACACTGCTGTTGACCTGCATGTTGTTGTCCTCGCCTCCCCCAATGACTATCATTACTCTGCTCCCCTCCCCTTTGACCAGCGGCAGACAGCTTATCACCCCCCTCCATTCCTCTCTCCCCAAGATGACCAGTGCTGCTGTCATGCACCCAGACACCTACATCCCTACCCCCACCTGGTGCTGAAAAAGCCACCAGCGATCCTCCGTGTTGGGCCGGTGTCGGTCCTTGAGCATCTGCCAGCTCCCGCCCTATCTGAGCATCTCGGAGCTGGCACCAGCCCAACACAGAGGACCGTTGACAGCTTTTTCAGCGCCGATAAGTGCAATGCTGGTCGGAAGTGGGGGATGTAGGTGTCCGAGGGCATGACAGCAGCCCCAGTCATCTTCGGGGAAGAGGTGTGGAATAGGGTTACCAGAATTTTGTAAATGAAAATCTGGATCCTAACCCTGTTCTGCCCGGCCTTGCCCTGTTCCACCCGAGTCACACCCCCAGCCCTGCCCCCTTCAACCTGTTTGCTCGTTGGGACAGCATCTGGTGTGATGCGATGGCGCGCATAATGTCACTGCGTTCCATCCACGCATGCGCAGACGTCGCTCATTGCTAGAGGCTTTTCAAAGCCCAGACATACGGCCTGGTTTTGAAAAGCTGTCCGGGGAAATCTGTTTTTTTTCCCTGAACTTATGTATATTTCACCGATTGTACACAGTTCTTTTTCTCTGTGAACCGCCCCGAACTTTTATGGATGGGCGATATACAAGAATAAAGTTATTATTATTCTTCATTGCTAGGTTTTATGGGGATTTGTGGCTCTATCTTCTTTCTGAGTTTCCATTGGAAATCTACTTTTGCTAAGTTTTGTTTCAGATTAGGTGATGGCTAGTGACAGTAACTGTGGCTGTAGGGCTTTTTATCATTTTTCCAGCTCTGTCTCTTCAAAGGGCATGTTCTCATGCAGTTTTTTTTTTTCTTTGTCTGCAGTAGGTTTTTGCTAGCTCTTTCGTAAGTGAAGAAGCAGTCAAGCCCTTACCTTGATGTTTTTATCCCTCTTTCTTGGCTTAAAGCATATACTCTGCTTTTATATGACTTGACTTTGTATGAATAATGGACAAGGCAGGGGAATGAAAGAGAACAGGGAATTCCAGGTCAATGACAGACATATGAGACGAGGAAACATGGTTGAACTGCAGTGCGTGAAATGGAATAACATTTGCACTTATGGCAAGGGAATCTAGTCTTTGTAGAGTGGCTCACCATGATGACCCAAATTTCTAACCTCGGTTTATAGTCGAGTCAACCTTTTCCATCTGTTTTTGGGGGGAAAGGTTACCTCGGTTTACATCTGGGTTGGTTTATATTCCAGTATATACGGTAAATTGGACCACGTGAAACAGTCCTATCTTTATGTGGCGTTGCTTATGCACTTAAATGCTGAATAACGTATTTAGCTGCCCAAGAAATAACTGGCCGCAGTAGAAACTCTATCCATCTCACGTGGTTTATTGACAAATCTAGAGTTCATCTGGGTTGTTTCTTCAAAATCAATGTTTCTCTGTTAATTGAGGCAAGTCACATTTCCTGTAGTACCCCTCCATTGAGATTCACATTGATGGATGTCTCTTTTATTCAATAACTTGTGCATTATATTCGTTATTGTGTTAATACAATGATTCTTTAACCTTTTATGAGCCACAGACCTTTAAGAATCCGATGAAAGCTATGGACCCCTTCTCCAGAAATATTCACATAAACGCAATGAATATAATGTACTTTATTTCTCGAGATTTCATTGTCTCATACATGTATGACATACACAAAGTATTATTAAACTTTAAAGTAAACAATCTAAAAAAAAATCCCCCACTCCTTTTTATGCAAAATGTAATGGCCAATCATTATAATACAATACAATCCTCTTTTGCAAATTAAAACAGATCTACTACGTTTTCGACTACTACATCTAATCTCTCGTTATCTAGATTATTTCAATGAGAATGTTGTTCTTGTTTGGTGTGGATAAGAACATGAAACTACGGAGTGGTCTTCAACAAGGTGACACGTCTTTGACATCCAATCTATTTCGACTTTTCGTTTTGATAGAAACAAGTGCTGAAACCCCTGATAACGGCAAGATACATAATATGTGAGGAAAAATCAACACTACCGAGTTATATAGTGAATATAAATGTTAATTTTTATCGGACCCTCACGGATCCCCTGAAACCCATCCATGGGCCGCCTAGGGGTCCACAGACCCCCAGGTTAAGAACAACTGTGTTAACATGAGAATTGGTTATAATCCTATGGGTGGCCATGCAAATGAAAGCCAGAGTTGTCACTGACAGCAATATTTAAGCTGTGGCCTTCAGGCTGCCTGTAAGAAAGCATTGACTTGCTGAATGAGCTCTAGGTCTTCTTTTGATTCAGAATTTACTAGAGTGTCTTTAAGGAAGCTGATGGGACATGGGTCAAAGACACTGTAATAGTGCTTGTTAGAGGTTACCAAGTCTCGTTGCGTCATGTCAAGTAGAAACCGACATTTCAGCCACCATGCTGTGGCTTTCTTCAGGGTATGTTCTGAAGTCTGCAGCGCCAGCTACAGAAACCCTGAAAGAACATCTAACCCAGCTCCACGGGGAGAACATCTTTAAAACCTACCAGAGACTTTTCCATAATATGGACTTTCCCGCCAAAATTCAAATTTCTGACCAACTGACTTTCCTGCCAAAATTCAAATTGGTGGACTGCCCTGTTCCCAATCAGGTCAGTGAACCCACTATTTCCAAAGTCTAACTTCAGAGCACGCCCTGAAGAAAACCACAGCATGGCGGCTGAAACGTCGGTTTCTACCTGACAAAGACGCAGTGAGGCCCGGAAACCTGGAACAAGCACAATGCCAGCCGCGGAACCCCTGAGAGAACACACTGGAATAGCTCTGTGTTCTCGTTCAAGGCTTAGGCCTGGATTCTAGAAACGGTGTAGTAAGTTAGGCGGTGGTTGGCGCCCTACCACCCCCTAATATAATTGCTTGAATTGGTTTTAATCAGTGCAGTAATTGACCATGTCAAACTTAGGCACCGGTAATATAGGCCTTTGAAACCCTGGCCTGCATTATCAGCACCTACATTTTTTTGGTACCATACCATAAAATTTTTTTTTTATACTGGAAATTTCAGCTAGAATTCAGTGCGGTTTACAACAAGATGAAGAACTGAGGCCGGGAACCTTAAAATAGGAGGGAGGCTCCTGAGATTTCGTTATAGGTCCAAGGAGAAAAGGTGGGTCTTAAGTTTCTTCCTGAAGATGTAACATTGGCATGGTTGTCGTAGGTGGAGAGGGAGACCCTTCCGTATCATGGGTCCCTGGTACACCGCGCTGGTGCTATTTTGTAGGCATCGGCCGATGTAGGCGTCGCATACAGAATCTGACTCAATGGCTTTTTCTGCGTTTTCTCCGTTTTCAGTTCCGTGCACTTTTCAGGAATCTGCACCGTCTCTTGGTCCTTAGCCATGTCCCTGTATTTTGATACGGTCAGTACTGGTGTAAGCAATCTTTTTCTGAAAGGTGTTAACTCTGTGCACTAATTTTATGCACTTCATTATGTTTTCTTTTGGAGTGGTTTTTCTTTTTTTTTAATAATCATGTTTATTGGTTGCAATAAAGATCGTTATACAAATATCCGTCAAAAGATATACAACCGATGCCAGTATATTCATGCTGTCTAGCGCACCACAGAATTGTTTCAAGTTTATTTAGGTCTTGATATAGCGCTTTTATGCGCAAAGCGGTTTACAATTTATACAAAGAATTAAAAATGATAAAAATATAAAATGGTGGTGGACAAATTCACAGAGGCTGTTATAGGGGAAAACACCCTCCAAGGATTCAAGACAAAGACGTGCGCTGGTAGGGCTAGTCTCAGTTAGGGTGCTGGTCTTAGACCAGAGAGCCGCCGCGTGAGCGGACTGCTGGGCATGATGGACCACTGGTCTGACTCAGCAGTGGCAATTCTTATGTTCTTATGTTAACAGTACAGACATGACATGATGCATAAGAGCAAATGGGGAGGATACATTGCTTAAAATAAAAGGGAAAGTGAAATACAAAAGGGTAGAGGGAATCTTTAATGTTAGGCCTAATCATAGGCGTTGGAACAGGGAGGCCACAGGGGCCATGGCCTCTCCAAAAATTGCCCGCCCTGTAGGTCAGGGGATACGTGGGCTGACTGCCGCCCGCTCCGTGCCCACCACTACTGCTCGCCACCGTAACTGCATGAAGGGAAGGGCCAGGCGCGTGCAGTGAATGCACGCCGCCGACCCACAAGACTCCCTCAGACGTCACAATTGACATTGGGTGAAGGCTTGTGGGTCAGCGCCGCTGCACACGCCTGGCTCTTCCCTTCTTGAATTTGCTGCAGCAGTGGGCGGCGAGCGACGTCAGACCGTGGGGGAGAGGGGGGGTACAAGGAAGAATCGGCGGTGGGTAGGCCAGACTTTGGCGCAAGAGGGAGATAGGCAGGAGAGGGGGTGAGACAAAGGCTGGAAGACAGTGAGGGGGGCATAGGAAGGAGGGAGGGAGGGAGGAAGGAATGATAGAGAGAGAGGCAGAGAAAGACCCGTGGGGGGGGGGGGGTTGTAAGTAGAAGAAAGACAGAAAGAGAAAGGCCTGGACAAAAGGGGAAAGATAGGAGGCAGATGCTGGACTATGGGAGTTGCAGACAGAGGGGGAGAGACCCTGAGGAAGAACAGAGAGATGGAAGATCATAACAGAGGAGGGAGAGAGAGGGAGACCTGGAACAAAGTTGGTAGTAGGTACAAAGGAGAACTGACACTGGATCTGGGGAGGGTAAGCAGAGGGAAAAGAGAGAGAGACCTGGTCCCAAAGGGGATGGGGCTGGATTGTGAAAGAAATGTTGGATAAGAAAGGAAGAAAGAAATATTGGATGCACATTCAGAAGGAAGTGCAACCACCGACGCATGAAATCACCAGATAACAAAGATAGGGAAAATGATTTTATTTTCAATTTAGTGATCAAAATGTATCTGTTTTGAGAATTTATATCTGCAGTCTATATTTTGCACTATATTTGTCTATTTTTCTATAGTTGTTACTGAGGTGACATTGCATATTTTAAAGTCATCTGCCTTGACATCTTTGAAAACTCCCCGAATATAAATGATAATTAACATTTTCTCTGTGAACAGTGTGCTTTGTGTTTTTCTAATTTTGTGGTTACCATTATGTATTACTAAGATTATATTGTGTGTGTATGAGAAATGGAAGAAATTGCTTTACAATTAGTATTATTATTATGGGGGTGGAGTCAGGGGCGGAGTTTGAGCGGGTCATCAAAATGGCTGCTGTGAGCTCCTGTTGTAGACTACAAGGGGAACTCACGGCAGCCATTTTGATGATGGCTCTGCACTGGGCAGAAGCAAAGGAAGATCACTCCTGCCCCGTGTCACCGCTAGACCACCAGGTAAGGTCCGGGGAGGTTCGGGCAGCCTGCAAAAAGAAGAAAAAAAAATCGTGAATAACCGAATTCACAAGTAGGGAAACCGCATATCTGGAGGGAGAGCTGTGGTTCTTTTTCTCTGTGTCTGTACCATGAGTAATGTGTTTCTGGTTCCAGAAGATTCTTACTTTTAAGCCAGGAGCCAAGTAGTTCTGCAGATTCCTTAGGCAAATTCAAATCACGTACAAGATCATTAAGTGCACTCTGAGAGAACCGCTGTGGAGTAAAGTCGTAGTCAGGCTGGTAGACATCATCAGTATCGTCTTTGGTGATTGCGTCAAGTTCACGTACATCATCACCTTCTGCCAGGTTCTCCAAAACAGCTGGAGGAAGAGGAGCATGCAGGTCTTCTCCATGTGGAACTGGCCTAATGGCTGAAGGAATGCTTGGATACACAATTTGGTTCTTATTTATCGAATTGCACCCCTGAACATTAACTAAACAGAAGTAACAGTCATTAAGGTGGGCTTTAGGCTCCCTCCACACCATAGGAATTGCAAATAGCATGCACGTTTTCTTTCCTTTTGTCCACAATTAGAGAAGGACACGGTGACAAAATTCATCACCGTTCCTGTCCCCGCGGATAACCATGGGAAGCCATCTTCATGTCATTCTTTAAGGAGAGAGGGAAGAATCGGAGTATGAATGGCCACAACCACTGACCCGCAAGCTTTGCTTTGAAGAATGCTGGTGTAGAAGGACTGAGGTTGAAACAGACACTACAGAATGACAGTCTCTGGTATCCAGAGCAGATATTGTGATGTCATAATGCCTCATTCCACCAGTGCCTAAGAGCCAATCACATCAGTGATGTCACAATGGCTTCATTATCCTTGGCTCACATAAGAATCAGAGTATGAATGACCACAACCACTGACCCGCAAGCTTTGCTTTGAAGAATGCTGGTGTAGAAGGACTGAGGTTGAAATAGACACTAGAAAATGACATGGGATTATTTCCCGTGGTTATCCGCGGGGACGGGAACGGTGATGAATTTTGTCACCTTGTCATTCTCTTAACCTCTCAACACAACAGCAGCAAACTTTCTTTGGCACCCCTGCCTTATCCTGGTCACTAAGTTTCACTTTAAAATGAACATAGTAAGCTTTTTTTTCCACAAAGTCTGTTATATCCGTTCTTTGCTCGAGCACCGTATAATTTCCACAAATGTAACGGAAAACATTTGGATTGTTCACACACTTGCGTGTAGACATTGTAGTACCTGCAATCACAACAGAGAAATAAAATGAGAACAGCACTTGTAATGCAAGCGTCTGAGATAAACAACATTTTCAAGGTCACAGAATAACAACTAGCAGCAGCAGTTGTGCCAGCCTAAAGGCTTACAGGTCTGTTTTCAGAAATGTCCCTCCAACAATACTCTTTTTTTTTTTTTTTTTTAACTTTATTTAGTTTTTAATGCCAACAAAAAGTGCAATACAATTTATATACAAATAATGATAATCAACCAAGCACTTATAATCAATCAGTATCTATAAAAAAGATAAAAATTCCCTCCCCCCATCCATCATTACCATCAGGAATAATACCAAAACAAAAGATATACCCCCCCCCCACTCCCACCCTCCCTGGATGTGTGGGTGAAAAACAACGAAAAATAAAGATAAACGAAAACCATAGCAAATCTACAAAAGACGTCAATGGACCCCAAACATGTCAGCATTCATTTTCTCATATTTATAAGTTAAACATAAGTTCGCCCAGCAAAAAGGAAAACTAAGATGATCCCAATTCTTCCAATTGCGAGTAATCATTTGCATGGCTATCCCGGTCATAATAAGGAAAAGCCGGTCTTTATAGTGGTCCATGGGGGGCTTAATATGCACTAACGTACCTCATATGTCTGGAAACTCAGAACCATTAAATCATACTTCGATATGTCAACATTCAGAATCCTAGTACCCTCATACTGAGTCAGCTTGACTACTGCAACATCGCCTATCTAGCAATCTCACAAAAGAATATGAGACGTCTCCAAATAATGCAAAATGCTGCGGTCAGACTTAAATTCGGGCTGAAGAAATTCGACCATGTGACGCCCTACTATCGGCAACTGCATTGGCTACCAATGGAAGCCCGAGTAAGGTTTAAATTTGCCTGCCTCTGCTTCAAAGTACTATACGGCCCAAGTACATAACGGACTTTTTCGCATTTTCTAATAACAAACTCAAGAGAAACACACACCCAAAGCTCATTTCCCCTCCAGTTAGAGGCTGCAAAATGAAAAAACACCACGAACACCTTCTCTCTCACCAAGCAGTCCTATGGGGCAAAGATCTAGACCAACTGCTTTCGCCCACTACATACGGGGAATTCAGGAAACACCTAAAAACATACCTGTTCCAGAAATACCTAAACAATTGACCCGCTCTCCCTCTCCCTCCCCCCTCCCTATTCCACCTGAACTTACAGCACTGTTATAAATATAATCTGCTATCTTCATCTTATCGTAACTTTACGTTGCTATTTATCCCCAACAGGTCCTATCGGACATTACCTACTAAAATGTACATATTACATTTTCGCTCAGCAAATTGTATTTCTATACTATTGCCTCCTGAGGTCTCTGATCTCTGTATTTCCTCTGAATATCTACTTATTGTATTTCGCTGAATGTCCAGCACTCTTGATTGTAAACCGCCTAGAAGTCGCAAGATTGTGGCGGTATAGAAGAAGAATAAAGTTATTATTATTATTATTATATGTCAATGGAATTGATGCCTCCAGTATGGTATTAATCTGTCCCCATATTGACTTCCAAAAGTTAAGTATCAACAATACTCATTACCTACTGGCACAGCAATAAATCTTTGAAGTAAAATCGTGGAGAAAACTGTACACGATAGACGAAAACTAAGAACAGTTCTGGAATCAGCATAAAAAGTGAGGTAATATCACAGATTAGTTTTCAGTCATCCGAAATCATGCAGACTAATTATCAGCACATAGACGACCTGTCTTATAGGTTGTCCAAGTGACGACCTGGGTGGGTTTTTAGACGTGTTTAAGTTTCAATTATAATAATAATAATGATAATAACAACAGTTTATATACCACAGGACCGTGAAGTTCTATGCGGTTTACAATAAATTAGAAAGATTTTACAAATTGAATGGAACATTCATAGTTAGAGATTAGTGGTTAACAGTTTACAAGATCAGATTTGGGGGTGGGATTGTGATGGGGTCTATTGTTCAGATTCGTTACCTAGGTATTTCAAGAACAGGTATGTTTTTAGGAGCCCCATAGTTTAGAGTTTTGGATAGACATCAGAAAAGATTTTTGAAAAACTGTCCAGAAAGATATACTTACTACAGATTTGCATACAGTGGGGTTTTGGGCCTGGATTCTCTAATCGGCGTCGATTTCTTAGGCACTGGTAGGCACCCAAGCTCAGTAAAAAAACGCTGTTTAAATGAAGTTTTTAACTGATTTTTTAGGTGCCTACTGGCACCTAAAAAATCGACACCAAAATCGCACCTCCCCAAGTGCTTTAGGCAGCCTAACGCCACTGTGGGCATGGCTAAAGCCAGAAGTGGCGTTAGGCAGCTAAAAGCACCTATGGAGGCACAATTCACATGAAAGATAGGCGCTGAAACTGTAGGCCTGGGAAACTCGGGCCTACATTGCCGGAGCCTATTTTTACCGGAGGCGCGATTCTGTACCTGGCGCTATTGCAGAATTGACACGGAAGCAGCGGCCACGTACAGAATCTGGGCCTTTGTTTGTTCTATTGTATAACGTTAGCACATGACCATTAATACAAAAAAATAGGAAATCAGGGTTTTTATAGCCATGTTATAAATGACTTCTATGTGTGGGAACGACCTAAGGCCTATTTTTACCACAAGTTAGTCAAAGGATCCCTCAGATTGTAAGTTCTCCAGGGACAGAAAACTTAGGGTTACCAGATGTTCTGTTTGGAAAATCCGGACCCCCCTAGCCCCGCCCCTAGGACTGCCTAGTTCCACCCATCCCATCCCACCCCGCCCTGGTCCTGCCTACAATTCCACCCTAGCCCCACCCCCACTACCTGTTGTCATTGGGCAGGAGGGTATCCGCGCATGCCAGATGTGACGCAATGTGTAAACTGAGGACCCATTACTATAATTTAATGAAACTATTTATTATCTTCATTATTTAAATTTTGATATTCATTCTCGACGGTGATCTCCCAGTGTATTTGTTGCTTATAGGAGGAACTTTTCTTACTCCAGATGCGAAGCGATGACGGTAATGCCCCGCACCGTTTTGTCCCAGTCCTGCCACCGTCTGCCCTCAGCTCTGCCCTGTTCCTCCCCCCCCCCAGCCCTGCCCCTGCACAAACCTCCCGGAGCTCAAAGGCCGCATTTGGAAGCCTTTGCGCATGCGTGGACGTTGACACAATAATGTCACACACACGCGCACTTGCTTATGACATCATCACAGTGATAGCCATGCATGCGCAAAGGCTTCCAGACGTGGCTCAGGGCTTTCCAAAATTCTGACAAACTGCCGGATTTTGGAAATCCTTCCGGGTGCCTGGACATTCCTCCAATAAGAGGACATGTCCGGGTTTTCCTGGATGTCTGGTAACCTTAGTTTTTGGCATACACTTCCCCCTCCCCATTCGCGGTTTCTGCACTCGCGATTTCACATAATCGTGATTTTTTTCTGGGGAGGGGGGAAAATTTTTTAAAAAACATATTTTTTACCTCCCTGCCGCCTTCCCGGCCTTACCTGGTGGTCTAGAGGGCTTTCGGAGCAGGAGCAATCTTCCTACGCTCCTGCACCGTGCAGATCGCCATGAGGAAATGGCTGTAGGGAGTTCCCGTCGTAGTCTCGAGAGACTATGGGAACTCACAGCAGCCATTTCCTCATGGCGATCTGCATGGGGCAGGAGCGTAGGAAGATCGCTCCTGCCCCGAAAGCCCTCTAGACCACCAGGTAAGGCCGGGAAGGCGGCAGGGAGGTGGGGGTAAGTAAGAGCCGGATAATCGCGTTTTTTCACCATTCGCGGTCCGGCTCTGCCCGTATCCCCCGCGAATAACAAGGGAGAAGTGTATATATAAACAGAACTGTGTATTTACGAGGGGGTGCTGAAAAGTTCTCAGCCCAGCCAAGAAGAGAATGATTTGGGTATGGTTCAGTCAGGACAATCCAGCCATTGTGACATCACTGATGAGGTTGGCTCTTAGGCACTGGTAGAATGAGGTATTATGACATCACAATCTCAGCTCTGGAATGTTGCTAGGAAGGGGGGGGGGTGCTGAAAAGTTCTCAGCCCAACCAAGAAGAGAATGGCGTGGATATGGTTCAATCAGCGATCTGAAACCATGTCAAAACATAGAATTTTGTTTCTGTAAATTGGCACTTAATGAAATAAGATACTCTTTTCAGCTACAGTGGCAAAATAACGCTCAGAATTTAGGAAGTTGGTTGGTTGGGCTGAGAACGTTTCAGCACCCCCTCGGATGCTGGCTTTTAGGAAACCACGGTAGAAGGTTTTACCGTGGGCCGGCAAGATGAATGGTCCGACGATCATTCGGTTCCTAAAAGTGTCAGAGCATTTACCTCGCCGGCCCGCGGTAAAACCCTCTACCGCAGTTTCATAAAAGGAGCCCTTAATGAAGTATAACATTCTTGAGGACAGCTGAACTGGAATAAAACCTGCCTGACTCCAAATGAAATATCGTATTCAGTCCTTCAAGAGTGTTTAAGCTATTGAAGAAAAACCTAGAATAAAATGTGGCTTTTGGTTTGCATTCAAAGGTCTGATTTCAGTAGCAACATACCTGGGTAAAAACATGCCAAATACTTCTTGCAGGACTGATACAAATATTCAAGGAGGCATGCCAGTTTATAGTGGAACACTGTCTCTGAAATAATTTTCAATACAATTATCTTAGGGAGGAAACAGAATTAAGTCATAGGTACAGCTTATTATTACAACATTCCTTAGAGGACTAAATATTTACCTTCCAGGGACCTTAGACTCTGCGGTTACTGCCAAAGGCCATTGCATTCTTTCATGTCTGCTACTGAATTAGGGAATACAATGAGACATACATGCGAGCAGCGAAGAGTAACAATATAGAAATGCGCATTTTCTCTGGAATTGTTTGTGTCTTGAATAGGATTTAAGAACGTCTTTCGATCCAGTTCCTTGGGAAGAATGCAGCGCTTGAAAATTCCAAAAGGGGGCTGTCTTACACTCCGTCCACACAACTTGAGTTGCAAATTGGCCGAGGCCAGACAGAGCTTCGATAGTTCTAAAATCCTTAACGAGGCACGATTCTTACCTTGTGGGACTTAGAATATCGAATTGTGAAATGCAGTCCCTGCGTGTGACTGGCTGCCAGCATTCCACACTGCTCCATTAAAGCTGTATAACTGAACAAATCCATAAAAAGACTCTTAAAAAAAAATGTTAAGCTATAATTTTGTAATTGCCACGAGACGCTGCCAATGCACTCAAACCATGCAGCTATCTGCAAAGAATATACCAGCCACCCCCGCCCATTGAGCTTAATGGTCATGCCTAGACCTTCGATGATTCTCTTTCTAGTTGAAGATGTACCAAAGAAATGCAATAAACATACGCACTAACATCCTTTCAAAATGAAATCCCCACTTCTAAAAGCAGCTCATTGGCTGCCGTTATCACATCGCATTACCAACAAAACACTACTCGTTCTCAAAATCATGAAATCTGGAGATCCTCTCTTGTTCTCATGCTTTCTGACCCCTTAGTCTCCACCAAGAACATAAGAATATCCTTACTGGGTCAGACCAATGGTCCATCAAGCCCAGTAGCTCGTTCTCACGGTGGCCAATCCAGGTCCCTAGTACCTGGCAAAAATCCAAAGAGTACCAACATTCCATACAGAATCTCAAAGAATAGCAAGATTCCAGAGAAAAACAAGATTCTAGAACCCCAATGAGTAGCAACATTCCATACAGAATCTCAAAGAATAGCAAGATTCCGGAATCCCAGAGAGTAACAAGATTCTAGAACCCCAATGAGTAGCAACATTCCATACAGAATCTCAAAGAATAGCAAGATTCCGGAATCCCAGAGAGTAACAAGATTCTAGAATCACAAAGAGTAGCAACATTCCATGCTGCCGATCCAGGGCAAGCAGTGGCTTCCCCCATGTCTTTCTCAATAACTTTTCCTCCAGGAAATTGTCCAAACCTTTCTTAAAACCAGCTACACTACCCCGCTCTTCCCACAACCTCTGGCAATGCGTTCCAGATCATCTCTGCAGCACCATCTAATCATATCATCATTCCGGGAAGTCGTTTAAGAAGCTGCACACCAATCCATTTTTTTTCGGCCCAGGGCATTGCTCCGTCTAAGCTGAGCAAGAGTCCTCCACCTAAAATCCTGCCAGTGAATGGTGGTAGATGGTATGATTCTGTGTGCCCGCTTTAAATGTGTTACCAACCAGTGGAATATAGGTACTTGGTCTTGGCTCTCAGTGTGCTCTATGAGCACCAGCTTCTTTATTTGATCACTGTAGTGAAAGCCTATATACCGCTAACGACGTTGAGATCATCAGGGTTGATATTATTGTTCTCTGGAGGGCCAATTGCGGCTGTGTGTAAGCCGGTTTCAATTTAAGAAACAGTTCAAAACTCACTTGTCTGTTACAGCACTTTTGTGATTTATTAGTCAGTATTTGAAGAAAAGAATCTGCTTAACCATATTTGCTATTGTATTCTTGCGATTTATCAGTTGACATTTGCAGAGAAGAATTGAATTTTTATGTAGATTTTATGATATGGTTTGTTTTTATCTTATGTATGTTTTAATTGATGTAAACTGTTTAGGTGGTGGTGTTATTTTTTGTAAACGGTACAAAAAAGTTTAAAATAAATAAATCTAGGGAGGCCCATCTTTCTTTTATGAGGGAAGGAACGTTTTTCTGGAAGGGAAAGGGGTTGGGACTTCCATGCCGCCTTTTTGTAGTTATACAACCACACTCAAAGTGATTTACATAAGGTACTTCAAGCATTTTCCCTACCTGTCCCAGTGGGCTCACAATCTGTCTAATGCACCTGGGGCAGTGGAGGATTAAGCGACTTGCCCAGGGTCACAAGCTTGGGGTTTGAACCCACAATCTGAGGCTGTAGTGGCTGTAGCTCTAACCACTGTACCACACTCTCCTCCAATGCAATATCAGAAGTGAAACAAGTATAGAACAATGAAGCCATTGTGACATCACTGATGAGGTTGGCTCTTATTGGTGGAATGAGGCATTATGACATCAGGGAAAGGGTTTGGGACTTGTATGCTGTCTTTTTGTAGTTATACAACCACACTCATACACATACAGGTGCTTCAAGCATTTTCCCTATCTGTCCTGATGGGCAATGGAGGAATAAGCAACTTGTCCAGGGTCACAGCCTCCAGTCTTCCTGTGAAATTGAAAACGTATTTTTTTTCTGAAAGCACTTGAAGGATGATACTAAAAAAGCAGCTTCCATTCATCTTGGACCTGTGATGTTTGGGTGATTGTATGAGTGCGTTTCTTGTTACAGTATAATCTCGTTATGACGGACTCACTTGTAATGGAATATCATCTATAGCGGACGAGGTCCACTAGTCATGGCTGTGCGCCTTTATGAACATGCAGAAAAGCACTGCATATAGCGGACTCGCATATAACGGATTTTCGCATATAACGGACAAACAATTTGGTCCCCCGAGCCGCTTGTAGTCTTGTTCGGCTATAATGGACATGCAGATTATTTTTCTTTCCAGTACAGCACGATATACCGTATTTTCACACATATAACGTGCGCGTTAAACAAGATTTTACAAACCGAGTATAACCATGTGCGTTATATGTGTGAGCGTGTTATACAAATTTTTTTTTTCAGTGCGATCCGGCATCCCCCCTGCGAACCGGAATCCTCCCCCCCCGCTCGTGTCACCCCCCCTCCCCCGCAATCCTACATCCCCCCCAGCACCGCAAAGACATCGGTCGCTTACCCGATTGGGCACTGGCACCAGCACCAATGCACAGGACGTGCCAGTGCCCGAAGATCCTCCCTCGCCTGGGCTGGGCTGGGCAGGGCGGTGCGAGGGAGATCCTCCCTCTTCCCTGTGCTGGGCTGGTCTGGGCTTTGAGCATTTGCGCATGCTCAAAGCCTTCTGGTCTCGCTCTCTCCGAGATTCTGAATCTGAGAATCTCGGAGAGAGCGAGACCAGAAGGCTTTGAGCATGCGCAAATGCTCAAAGCCCAGTCCAGCCCGGCACAGGGAAGAGGGAGGCTCTCCCTCGCACCGCCCAGCCCAGCGAGGGAGGATCTTCGGGCACTGGCACCGGTACGTCCTGTGCATTGGTGCTGGTGCCGGTGCCCAATCGGGTAAGCAACCAATGTCTTTGCGGTGCTGGGGGGGATGTAGGATCGCGGGGGAGGGGGGTGACGCAAGCAGGGGGGAGGATGCCAGTTCGCAGGCCAGAAGAGGGAGTAAGTGAGAGTGGCGGGAGGAGGTTATAGCAGCATGCACAGTATATGCGTGTGCGTGCTATATAAAAAATTTTTTACACATATGGTTTGGACCCACGCGCTATACGCGTATGCGTGTTATACACGTATGCGCGTTATATGCGTGAAAATACGGTAATGCTTTAGAACAGGGGGTGTCCAACCTGCGGTCCGAGGGCCGCATGTGGCCCTGTGAAGCATTTTGTGTGGCCCCGATCGAAGGCGATGCAGTGTTTTCCTCTGCTGCCCCCGGGTGTTTACCTTCTTGCCGGCTCCCTCCTCTGTCTTGCTGCAGGGTTTGTGCGGCCCCAGAAATTTTTTCAGCCAATGCAGCCCAGGGAAGCCAAAAGGTTGGACACCCCTGCTTTAGAACATCTTTTAGGGTTCTGGTTTTGCAATCATTTTGTGCCGTACCAATGTTTCGCTGAGTTTTGTTCTTGATGTTGCTGTTTTGTTTGTGCAGTGACTGTTATTCATTGATTGTACGTTGTTTCAAGCTGACCTAAATAAAGTTTTTAAAAAAATGCAACTGGATATAACGGACCGTTTTGTCAGGTCCCTTGAAGTCCGTTATAACGAGATTATACTATATGGATGATGACTCTTTCTTATTTTAATGGTGATCTTATATCATCTTTATATTTTGCATTATACACCACACTGACAGATGCTAAGGGTAGTATATTAAGTATTGTATAATTTTAGACTATTTAAACTTAAACTATTAGAAAGTTCTGGGTGTAAATTCTTATTAGTAGCAATTATTACTTGTTAATTGTTTATGTTTATTGGCATTTGATCTATTTTGGAGAAGTTCAGGGCAAAAGTACAATTTTTTTCTATCACATACTCTACGCATTTTCCTTGTCCTGGTGGTTTCACTATCAAACTATGGTATCTGGTATGATATGGCAACTATTGCCAATTATTGGCGCAGATTGGCTTGCTATTCAATTAAGTTGCACATGCAAAGTGACAATGTGCACAGATTTGTGCACACTACACAGAATCTGATCCTAGGTCATTTCATATCATTGAAACAAAAAGTTTTCATTCTCTTCTACCCCTCGTATTGTGATGTCATAATGCCTCTTTCCACCAATGCCTAAGAGATAACCTCGTCGGTGATGTCATAATGCCTTGGTTTCCCTATACTTGTGCCCATTTACTAGATGCATTTGCCTCATTGAATTGAAAAGTGCCAAGAAAAGTGTGGAATAACTTGTAAGTTTCATGGTTCCACACTGGGCTAAGAACTTTTCAGCAGCCCCTTGTATACCATTACAGAATACCACTTAGGTGCCCTGTTAGCACATAATTATTAATGTGAATTAGTTCATTAGTCAATTAATTTGTATACTCAACTCAGAAGTGTGCCCAAATTATGGCATGCAAATCTAGGTTCTCACAACCCCAAAATTAATAAATAGAGGAACTGGAGTAATAAATCAAAATCCTAACTTATAATAAATCTCCAGTGGTAAATGCTGAGGGGCTCATAATCGAAACAGAAATACATCTAAAATCCCATCTAAATCGGCACTTGGATGATTAATATGACAAGTTGTCCAAGTGCCGATAACCGAAACGGGTTTTAGATGTATTTAAAAACAGCTTAGGCCTCTTCGCTGCTGCTGTACGCCCAGAGCTGAAAGGGGCGTTTAGGAGGAGTGGTGAGGTGGGATATGGGCGGGACATGGGCTGACCTAGACTTAGTCGTACTGCAAGTATAACCGAAAGTTTAACGAGGCTGCCTGGACGGAACTTGTAAGTTGTGACTTAGATGTAAAAGCAGATCTAAGTGCCCAGAAAGTATCCAAAGTGATCAGATAACCACTGCAGACACAAAGTACAGACCTCCCCACACTCCCCCAGTGATCACTGACCCCCCCCCCCAACATCCTAAAAATCAGAATAAAAACGTACATACCTACCTGGCATAGGAAAGCCTAGTAGAGCAGCACAGAGGTGGCTTAAGTAGTCTGGGGCTATTGGGGTTGAAGACAGGTAGATTTTGTAGGTGGGGGGGGGGGGGCTCATCATGATCTATAAGGGTGTTCTGGTGAGATGTTTATATGGCACCCTTTTTGTGAAGTTTGCAGCAGTGCCCTGTAAGGTGCCCCACTACTGTGTTGCCATGTCTGGGTGTCCAGTCCATCACTTTTTTGGCCCCTCCCACGTCCAAAAAGGTCTTGTTCTAGGCGTTTTTGACAAATTTTTGGATGCGAATGGGGTATAAAAATAGATGACTTAGCGATCTGGCCGGTCAAACGGATAGATGTATAATTAAATGATTTTGGATGTATTTTTCAGGAATGGACTTTAGGTACTGCCGACTTAGGCCCAAAAAGTCTTAGACATATCTTTTTTTTTTTTTTAATAAATCTTTATTGATTTTTAAACTTTGACAATGCAATAAAACGCATTATTAACCATACAGTTTATACTTAGAACAATCATTTTCTCCCCCCCTCTTACCAAATTACTACAATAAGACAAATTATGTAATTATAATATTATAATTAAGTATTTTAATAAACAAAATATCTTTCCCTCCCCTGGGAATTGCTGAATCAAGAATCAGATTAATTTGTCTCCAAATTGATTTCCAGAAATTAAGTATCAAAGGACAATAATATAACAGATGATCCAAAGTCCCTATATCATTATGACAATGCAACATCTATTAGACCTGGAATTATCTAACTTTTGTAAACGAACTGGGGGTCCAAAAAATCCTATGCAATAAAAATAACTAAGTTCGTCTCATAGATGCTGACCTTGTACACTTCAACCTCCAAGACCAAATTCGTGGCCAACGAGATACAGAAATATACTGTTTTATCTCGATGCTCCAAATGTCTCTAAGACTATTTTTTGGCTTTTTATTCAAAAATTTAGAAATTAATTTATTCCACTGGGCAGCCTGATGTCCTACTAAATCTGCCTGGTAACAAAGGATCTGCAAGCTGTAATAATTGTTTAAATTTTTCCATTCAGGGAACCCACGCCGAATGGCCTGCTTCAACTGCAACCTCCTATGTTGTTGAGAACTCAGAATGCCAAGTGATTGTTGTTGCAGTTTTCCATTAGAAATAACATCATCCAATGTTTGAATACCTGCCTGCATCCAATTCTTCCAGGAGATCCCAGACGTATCTTTTGATTATGCCCATCCGAGTGTGATTGTCAAGATAGTTCTAAGACCTCAGAAGTTGTGAAAAATATGCTTCTTCAATAGCTATGGACAAAAAGCCATGCAAGCAGGGCCGGATTTTCCTATAGGCTAACTAGGCTTCAGCCTAGGGCCTCAAGATCAAGAGGGGCCTACATTCAAATTGTTAGCAAAATTAAAATTACACTATTCTAAAAACAGTGAACACTAAAACACTGAACCGAAAATAAGGAGAAATTCTACGCATATGACTAATAAACAAACATAAAAATGTATTGGTTAAGATCAACGCGTTCTGCTCATTGGGTCTGTTCGTTTGTCTGTTCCAATCTACACCAATCTGCACTTTATTGATGCAAGAACAAGCCAGAGCTTAGTAGCATAAGGCACGTCAATATTTGCCATAGCAATCAGTGAACGTATGAACTATACTTTGGTGCAATCTAGTATATACAAACGAACAGACCTATTGATATCCCGACGTTCGGTTATATTCGTGTTACTTCGATAATATGAAACACGTCTTAATGTTATTAGAAAAGATTCTTATTTTAGGATTGCGTACACGATCATTTGATTCTCGCCTTTTGAGTTCAGTAGGTTCAATACTTTAGTGAAGTGTTTATAGACTTTTGAAAAAAATTTTTGTGACAATATCTTCATTTCGCGGAATTCTAAGTAAGTTCTTAACATATGTTTTAATTTGCATATTTTAAAATGTATATTACGTGCTTTATTTTATATTTTCATGATTATATCATAAATAATAAAATCCTAGAGCGCGCATGCGCTGTTGAAATATCGTGAGTCCTGGTGGCATGAGGTGTGCTTCTATGTCACTCCTCACGGCGCCTGCGCCAGCGACTCATCAAAATTCAGCCGGGGGTGGGGAATCCGAATTGCACACGTGCTCCAGCTCCGGATCGGATCCCGCTGCTCCTCTCTGCCCACCCCTTTCCCGGCTCCGGAGGGGAATCGGTCTCAGCCCTGGGTGATGTATTTTATTATCTCTCATGTAATTTACAAACTTAAAAATGGGAGGTGAAAGGGCCTCATAAGTGGAATAGCCTAGGGCCTCTTTTCATCTAAATCCGGCCCTGCATGCAAGATTTCCTCTCTTCCGACCTTCTATCCTATCAAAGGCCTAAAAAAAAAACCTATTAGCAAGCCAAATTCACGTTTTGTTAATATTGTACTGTCACAAAACCAGGTTAAGTTAGACCAGGGATTATTCAATTACAATACTATAGCCACCTTTAAACGCCGAGGCGCCATTTTTGTTTTTGCTCTAGTCGCGGAGTAATTTCTAGAGCAGACATCCATAGTTCCCAGATACCTGAGGCAGCGATTTCAAGATCATGAGACGATGGCCACCGTCAGGCAACAGACAACGGTAATGATACGGTTCATTTGAAGGGAACGGAAAGGCACAGAATCTTCTAATTAGCAGTCAAACAACCTGCAAGATTCATTCTTCGTTTGGTGGTACTAAAACTCTGGATGGCGTTGGACCGATTTGCAGCACATTGCTCAGAGAAGCATTTTTTTTCACATCACACTTCTATGTTGCAGACTTTGGTTCAATACGTTTTGAGACAGTATTAACAAAACGTGAATCTGGCTTGCTATTTGGGGTATTTTTTTTAGGCCTACGATAGAAGGTAGGAAGAGAGCAAATCTTTCATGGCTCTTTTTCCATAGCTACTGAAGAAGCATATTTTTCACAACTTCTGAGGTCTTAGAACTATCTTGACAATCACACTCAGCGTTTATCACTGGAGATTTATTATAAGTTATGCAAATCTAGATACTATTAAGAAGTCATTATGCCATTGTATAGATCCATGGTGAGGCCCACCTGGAATACTGTGTGCAATTCTGGAGGCCGCATTATCGTAAGGATGTGCTGAGACTGGAGTCGGTGCAGAGAATGGCCACCCGGATGGTCTCGGGACTCAAGGATCTTCCATACGAAGAACGGCTTGACAAATTACAGCTATACTCGCTCGAGGAGCGCAGAGAGAGGGGAGACATGATCGAGACGTTCAAGTATCTTACAGGCCGCATCGAGGCGGAGGAAGATATCTTCTTTTTCAAGGGTCCCACGACAACAAGAGGGCATCCGTGGAAAATCAGGGGCGAGAAACTACGAGGTGACACCAGGAAATTCTTTTTCACTGAAAGGGTGGTTGATCGCTGGAATAGTCTTCCACTGCAGGTGATTGAGGCCAGCAGCGTGCCTGATTTTAAGGCCAAATGGGATCGGCACATGGGATCTATTCACAGGGCAAAGGTAGGGGAGGGACATTAGGGTGGGCAGACTAGATGGGCCGTGGCCCTTATCTGCTGTCTGTTTCTATGTTTCTACGACTCCAGAGATAAGTATACAATTGTGCAGATAAGTTTATAGAAGTAGGGGATTGTAGACATCATGAAAATCTATCTGGGGATAGGACCCAGAACAGTTTTGAGAAACCCTGCCAAAACTTAATATAATAAATGTCATAATTAACCCATTGGGTTTCATCTGCCCTTCCACTCATTCCTCCCCCCCCCACCCCATAAAAAAGTATTGCAGCTTGCAGTTCTATCAATAGTAATAATTCAATTATCTATTTTAAAAAACAAGTAAAGCCCCCCTCCCATTTTTCTAATGTTATAAATAGAACCTTTGCTTATATAGAGTGTTTTATTGTCACTAAGGCCTTTTAAAGTCAACAAGAGGACAAGGTTGATATTATTTTAAATGTATATTGCATTTGTCTTCTCAGCTGTGGTTTTCGGGGCCCTGAATAGCAACATAGTACGTGGCCAGTCTATTAAACTGTGTGTTTGTGTAAGGAAGCCGTTAGGTCGCCCACAGTATTCTATTACTTACTGTGTTCCTTCTATACGCTCAGCGTGTAGAACAAATTCATGCTTTTATTAGTCGAGGTGCAGAGGAGACAGAGCCCCCCTGTTCCAAGATATTTGCTAATGCATGGTTAATTATCACATACAGGGAACTATAATTCATTTTGCAGGGGGGGGCCCCCCTACAGGCTACCTAGCAGCTCGTGAACCAAAATACCCTCGCCAGAGCTTCGAGCCGCTTCGCGCCCGCTCAGACCGTCGGTGCTTCCAGACCTTCTCACTTCACAGTTGCTCCCTTGAACAAGGCTTTATTTTTATATTTGTCAGCGGCAAAACTGTAGCACGGTTGTTAAACCTCTCCCAGACCTAATTAGGGCTGCAGTGTGGGCATTCATAATGAAGCTTATGTCCCGGGCTGGAGGAGGTAGCTGGGCTGTTGCAGTAGCTTTCCTGGCAGACGGTCGCTTGGCAAAATTACGGGAGCCTTGTGGCCACAGTATTAAGTGACTGTTGAAAATCCATTGACTCCACGGCGGCTTGTGCGTCTAGATGACAAGTTTATACCCACAATTTCATTTTTTTTACATTTCAGCAACTGGATCTAGGTATTTATTTTCCAATTTAATTTTTATTAAGATTTTCACAAAAGACAATACAGTATAATAACAATCGAGCGAGAACATTGTAGAAATATAGAAAATTACTCCATTTCAAAGAGGACCTTTATAAGTAAACTCGGTCCAATCAGGCCCACTATCCCCCCCCTTGCTTGACTAACGCGTAGCGCGGGTTTTAGCGGCGGCGGCGGAAGCCGCTCTGACGCTCGTAGGGATTCTGTGAGCGTCGGAGCAGTGACCGCCAACGCTAAAACCCCCGCGCTATGCGTTAGTAAAGGAAGGGGGTTTATGAGGAGCGGGAGGGTTAGAAACTTTTTTCAGGAAAAGGAAAAAAGAAAATTTTTCCTGCGGGAGGCTAATTATTCTCAAATTCCCATTTAACCAGTGGTGATACTTAAAAAAAAAACCATTCACTTTTTCTCAATCTTTTCAATAAAAAATAATTCTAATTGTGTTGCATCCCCAAAAAATACAAATTAGTATCCCAGGTAACTAGACATTTGCAGGGGTACTTCAGAAAGAAAGTCCCTCCGCCTGCTAAGGCCAACTGGATCTATTTAAAAATTTATTAGGTTATCATGAAGTTGTGAATTGGTAGATGTTTTGCCAAGAACAGCTCTTTTTAACCATATATGGCAGGGGTAGGGAATTCTGGTCCTCGAGAGCCGTATTCCAATCGGGTTTTCAGGATTTCCCCAATGAATATGCTTTAAAAGCAGTGCATGCACATAGATCTCATGTATATTCATTGGGGAAATCCTGAAAACCCGACTGGAATATGGCTCTCGAGGACCGGAGTTCCCCACCCCTGATCTATGGAAACCAGGTTCGCAGGTCATGTCAAGTTGCAGAGTCTTTTTCCTCATGAGCATTTGTGACCTTCCCATAGCTGTGATTGCTGATTCGCTCGTCTCTTGTTTTAGCTTTGAATTGAAGTACCACGTGCAAGGTGGTTTATGCCGGCAGGGCGGGTGAAGAATTTCAGCCATGAATCTGCGATTTAGATGAACCCGGGTCCAGCTGGTGCCAAGCAAAGCAGTGGCTTTGCTTTTTTGGTTTTTAAAGATGCGTAACATGGAACCGTTGAGCTGCCTAAGTGTTCGCTCAGGGTCAGAGACTTACCGGGCGTATTTGACAGTGGCTTTACCTCAAAAATCAACTGGCCCAAAATTTTGGTCAGATTCAGCCTGTCAATTTTTTTATTTATTTTTTATTTTTTTTACTGATTTCCCAACCAATAAATTTGTAGGGATGGGCATCAAGAAAATTTACGCGTTGTGTCATTTCCAGTGTTGTTTCCTGGAATAGCCATTTTGTCAACACAGCAGCAAATCATTTGGAGGGTGGGGGGGGGGGGGAAGAATTCATCAATCAAAGTAAGGGCCTTAAGTTGCATTCTTTGGGCCTTAACCCTACTTAAGCGGCTCTAGTGTTACATTTCATGACTATGCAAATACCCAAATACCCAAAAAGTTCATAGTCTGTTATTGAGAAAGACATGGGGGGAAGTCACTGCTTGCCCTGGATCGGTAGCACGGAATGTTGCTACTCTCTGGGATTCCGGAATCTTGCTATTCTTTGAGATTCTGTATGGAATGTTGCTACTCTTTGGGATTCTAGAATCTTGTTTCTCTCTGGGATTCCGGAATCTTGCTATTCTTTGAGATTCTGTATGGAATGTTGCTACTCTTTGGGATTCTAGAATCTTGTTACTCTCTGGGATTTCGGAATCTTTCTATTCTTTGAGATTCTGTATAGAATGTTGCTACTCTTTGGGATTCTAGAATCTTGTTTCTCTCTGGGATTCCGGAATCTTGCTATTCTTTGAGATTCTGTCTGGAATGTTGCTACTCTTTGGGATTCTAGAATCTTGTTATTCTCTGGGATTCCGGAATCTTGCTATTCTTTGAGAATAAATAAATGTACTTTCTATGCTAGCCCCAGTAGTAAATTTGCGCTGGTGGCATAAATGCTCAAAAGCTTAACCCCTTATGGTCACTGGCCTATTTTGAATGAACTGCAAAAGTACACATATAATGGAGGAAAACGTCTCAGAAGCTGCAGAGCAAACATTGCTCTGGAGCTCTGAAGGGAAGCTTAAATTATGGCACATGAGCACTGCAAGGAATTCTTTGCAATCAAACCTGAACTTTAACTGCATAGCACTAAAACCCTCAAACCCCATAAAACAATGTTATCAACAGATTTCTCTTTTTTTGTTTTAAAAGGCCCTCTTTAGTGGGGCAGTGACTTCTTCCTGTTCCTTTGGCATCCTACTGTAGTTCTATTGGGACCAGGGTGGAGATCTGCCAGTGGTCATGGTGACAGTCTTTAGCTGGACACCACCTGGATCCCTGCAGTCATGGAACCTATATATATAAACATAAGAACATAAGAATGGCCGCTGCTGGGTCAGACCAGTGGTCCATCACGCCCAGCAGTCCGCTCACGCAGACCTGTGCCCTAACCGAGACCGGCACTACCTGCGTTCGTTCTGGTTCAGCAAGAACTTATCCAACCTTGTCTTGAATCCCTGGAGCGTGTTTTCCCCTATAACAGGCTCTGGAAGAGCATTCCAGTTCTCCACCACTCTCTGGGTGAAGAAGAACTTCCTTACGTTTGTACGGAATCTATCTCCTTTTAACTTCAGAGAGTGCCCTCTCGTTCTCTCTACCTTGGAGAGGGATGAACAACCTGTCTTTATCTACTAACTTTTTATACGCTGACAGGTTGAAAATGCTGGGGCTGTTCTCCCTAGAGAAGAGGAGACTTAGAGGAGACATGATAGAAACCTTCAAAATCCTGAAGGGCATAGAGAAGGTAGACAGGGACAGATTCTTCAGACTGTGGGGAACCACAAGTACTAGGGGTCACTCGGAGAAATTGAAAGGGGACAGGTTTAGAACAAATGCTAGGAAGTTCTTTTTTACCCAGAGGGTGGTGGACACATGGAATGCGCTTCCAGAGGTTGTGATAGGCCAGAACACAGTACAGGGGTTCAAGGAAGATTAGATAGATTCCTAAAGGATAAGGGGATTGAGGGGTACAGATAGAAGCAGAGGTAGGTTATAGAAATGGTCAGGAACCACTTCACAGTTCATAGACCTGATGGGCCGCCGCGGGAGCGGACTGCTGGGCGCAATGGACCTCTGGTCTGACCCAGTGGAAGCAACTTCTTATGTTCTTAAGTCTATTCCCTTCATTATCTTGAATGTTTCGATCATGTCTCCTCTCAGTCTCCTCTTTTCAAGGGAGAAGAGGCCCAGCTTCCCTAATCTCTCACTGTACGGTAACTCCTCCAACCCCTTAACCATTTTAGTCGCTCTTCTCTGGACCCTTTCGAGTAGTACCGTGTCCTTCTTCTCAGTCTAGTACATATTAAATTTGAGGTACTGGGACAGACCCATTACAAAGATCTTTTACATAAGAGCAAATAAAAAAAAAAAAGTGATTACCATATGTACTATAGAGGTTTCAGTAGGATTAAGATGGAAGAAATCTTGCTATACTCTGCAGCCACAGAGAAGAACTCAGCTGGAAACTATTCTCTTTTTTTAGTTTATCCACTCCAAAGGCTGGAAAAGTTATGTCTGCTGAGTGACATTGATTGATGCATCTCCAGAGCTGCTTCTGCACCTCGGGGCAGGCTCGAAATCCCCATACCACCAGCACATAAGGCAGAGGAGACACCCTGAAAAAAAGCATAACAGACCCCGAACCTGTCTACAAAATCACCCTTCGTGCCAGAAATGGCAGTGCCTGATGGCTAGTTCCTAGTAAATATAATCATACTGGCGTGGTCCTATTGCAGGCGACAGGGATATCGTGTTACTGACCTTATCACAATCACTGACCTAAATGGTGCAAAGAATTTCCACCTGTGAAACCCGAAACTTGTGGGAAGAGCCATTTCTGAAATAAGGTGCTAGACGCTCATATCGATGCATGCATCATCAGGAATCGTATGAATAGGGTTGAACATTTTTAACCCTTCTGTACACACCTGGGGGGTCATTTTGACCCCAGCCTAACAAACTGGTTTAGTTGCTTACTTATAAATTGTCATTTTGATTTCAAAGTCCAGGTGCCTTTTCGATAGGAACAGACAATGGGCTCTTTTTACAAAGCTACGTTAGGGCCTTAACGCGCGGGCTAAAATGCCGTGCGCGCTAGCCGCTACCGCCTCCTCTTGAGCAGGTGGTGTTTTTTTTTTTGGCTAGCGCGCGCTATAGCGCACGCTCATCCGGCCCGTGCGCTAAAAAACGCTAGCGCACCTTTGTAAAAGGAGCCCTAAGGTGCGCTAGCGTTTTTAGCACACGCGGGATTTTAGAGCGCGCTAAATCCGCGCTACGCTTCTAGAACTAATGCCAGCTCAAGGCTGGCGTTAAGGTCTGGCGCACGGCAATTTAGCGCACGCGCTATTCCGCGCGTTAAGGCCCTAACGCACCGTAGTAAAAGGAGCCCAATGCGTTTCCTGTCGTATATGATAAATATAGCTTTTGAATTTTTTTATGTTTTAACCACCTGGGGTCAAATCGACCCCACAGGTTTATGAAGGCAACATTGTCAGCGGTGGAATAGAGCACTGAAAAAGTCGTAATGTATCTCCAAAGTAATGCCCAACAAATGAGATAAGAGAAGTTGAAAACATGTGAAAATATTTTGTTAGCTTTTGCTGTAAAACAGCCATTATTATTATTTTTTTTAATAACATTTGTGCAGTGAGCATGCTGAATAAGAGAAGAAACATTACCGGAACGTCACCGGTTGTGCTGTAGGCCTTATTATACATTTTATATAAGCAACCTTGAAAGAGACCCGGGAGTGATGGTGGACACAACATTGAAGGCGTCGGCGCAGTGCGCCACAGCCTCAAGGAAAGCGAACAGAATGTTGGGTATCATTAAGAAAGGTATCACGACCAGGACGAAGGAAGTCATCCTGCCACTGTATCGTGCAATGGTGCGCCCGCACCTGGAGTACTGTGTCCAGTACTGGTCGCCGTACCTCAAGAAAGACATGGCGGTACTTGAGCGAGTCCTGAGAAGAGCAACTAAGCTAATAAAAGGTATGGGGGGGACCTCTCATATACTGGGGCTTTTCTCCCTGGAAAAGCGACGACTCAGGGGAGACATGATAGAAACCTTCAAGATCATGAAGGGCATAGAAAAAGTGGACAGGGACAGATTTTTCAAACGAAGGGGGACCACAGGTACAAGGGGGCACTCGGAGAAATTGAAAGGGGAAAGGTTTAGAACAAACGCCAGGAAGTTCTTTTTCACCCAGAGGGTGGTGGATACATGGAACGCGCTGCCGGAGGATGTGGTAGGCAGAAGTACGCTACAGGGCTTCAAAGAAGGTCTGGACAGGTACCTAGAGGACAAAGGGATTGAGGGGTACAGATAGGAGTAGAGGTAAGGTTATAGGGACAGGATTAGAGGTAAATTACAAAACTAGTCAGAGACCACTGTTCAGGCAGTGGGCCTGATGGGCCGCCGCGGGAGTGGACCGCTGGGTGAGATGGACCTCTGGTCTGCCCCAGCGGAGGCAACTTCTTATGTTCTTATAAATGTTTCACTTGAGTGCCATGACAGTGAGAATTTGCTAAATTATTAAGCTGAAGCAACTTTCAGTGCTTATAAGCGATGGTGAAAAGTTGTCGGTAATTAAATGCATGCATGGAAGGGTGTTTCCAAAGTTGGGAACTTAGGACTTATGATCTTTGCAAAGGCTTATAAACCTTGCCTGAAACGCATGTGGTTGTTTGGTTTTGATTTGTTTTTTTTTGCCTGTTCGTATGCCAGTCACAACTGGAAACGTGTATGGACAGCAGTTGAAAGGCTTATTTCTCAAACTCTCTAAGTCCAATTCAGCTAATTTGGATGTGTTATTGTACTCCGCATAGAACTGAAGGATATGCGGAATATAAATTTTTTAAAACAAATTTTTTTTAAAAAATAAATAATACGGACCTAATGGGTTTTGGAAACAAGCCCTTCGACTCTTGTCCAATTTCGTCTGCATTTACAGGTGTACTAGCCACAAGGACACCGGAAAGTTCAAGAAAGGGATAAAGACCATCCTCTTCACAGACTGCTTTAACTTACGGAAGCTCAGGTATTGTAGCATCATTATAGAAGCTCATAAACTGTACCTCAGGTATAGTAACACTATTACTGAAGCTCAGGTATTGTAACAACATTTACCCATGTATTGTAACGCCATTAAGGAAGCTCAGGTATTGTAACATCATTATAGAAGCTCAAAAACTGTACCTCAGGTATATTGTAACATCATTATAGAAGCTCATGTATTGTAACACCGTTATAGAAGCTCATGTAAACTGCTCTGAATTGACTCCCCAGCCATGTGTAGCGGTATAGAAGCTTTCAATAGACAAGCACTAATATAGCTGGTTTTAAAATGATCTTCTAGCCAGGCAACAATGTTTTCCTTAAGTACAAGTAACTGTATTTATCCATTGCTTGAAAAGTAGTCGTGCTGGTGTTGCTTTGTTAGGGAAGTGGTGAAGGACACTGCCCTTGGCACTTAAGCTCCGGCTGCCTCATTGTACATTCATTTATGGCTTCCCCCAGCCTTGACAGACAAGAGATTCAAATTCGTATTCCAGCAGTGAATTTATGGTTTTTGATCTCAATTATTCAACATTCTTCAGCCTTGCAAGTGGGCAGATATCTTATAGTTATGGTTTTTATAGTTTATTTTTTATGTACTGTATATTCTGCCTTTAAGAATAGCTTCAAGAATGGATCACTATAACATGTCAGAGGAAAACGGAGAAACTCAGTTTAAATATTAGAGGCGTCTTTCATCTGACAGAAAAGATGACGCTTCAGCAATTTCTTAAACTGACCCACATCTTTCTGCTGTTGAAGATATACCGGCAGCTTATTCCACTCAGCCGGCTCGGCGCAGGAAAATGTGCACTTAATCTTTCATAATGTAAATCTTTAACATAACATAAGAGCATAAAGAATAGCCTTACTGGGTCAGATCAAAGGTCCATCAAGCCCAGTAGCCCGTATTCCAGGTGGCCAATCCAGGTCCCTAGTACCTGGCAAAAATCCAAAGAGTAGCAAGATTCCATATAGAATCTCAAAGAATAGCAAGATTCCGGAATCCCAGAGAGTAACAAGATTCTAGAATCCCAAAGAGCAGCAACATTCCATGCTACCGATCCAGAGCAAGCAGAGGCTTCCCCCATGTCTTTCTCAATAACAGACTATGGACGTTTCCTCCAGGAACTTGTCTAAACCTTTCTTAAAACCAACTATGCTATCCACTCTTACCACAACCTCTGGCAATTCGAGGGAATGACTAGGTTAAAATGACCTGCAGAGCGCAGTAATCTAGATGGAATATATGGCATCGCACAGTCTTGTAGATACTTGGGTGATGACTGATTCAAACTCAAATATACCATCAACAACAATTTATACCACACATGAAATTCTATAGTCAACCAATACATGGAGATGAAATGTAAGGTAACGTTCAAACCAATGAATCCTATACAGTAAACGACATACAAAATTCTGTGCTGCCTGCAGAGCTCTCATACTCAATGATGGAATCAGTGGCGTGGCGAAGGTGAGAGGCGTCCAGGGAGGTGGCATCTCTCCCCCACCCTCTTTCCACCCCCACCTCCACACACTCCTTCGCCCCTCCTGCCGTGCGTCCACTGCTTCCCTTCCCCCATTCCTCTATAATGTTCCTGGCACGAGCAGCAACCCCCAACCTGCTGTCACACCAGCGTCAGCTCTTCCTTTGATGTCACTTCCTAGGTGCGGGTCCAGGAAGTGATGTCAGAGGAAGAGCAGATGTTGGTGCAGCAGGTTGGGGGGCGTTGCTGCTCGCAACAGGAACGTTACAGAGGTATGGGGGAAGGGAAGCGGCGCTCACTTGTGGCAGTGGGGGAGGGAAAGAACAGGGGGAGCAAGGAGTAGAATGGGTGCCTGTACCCTCATCAAGATGACACCCAGTGCGGATGCCTCCCCACCGCTCCCCACCGCCACTGGATGGAATACCCCAAAGCATAATATGAAATAATCAAGCCCCCCTCCCCCCCTTCATCGCTTTATTTTACTGTCTCCGCTGAGGTGGAGTCCATCCTTCCTGTATAGTTTGCTCTTCCCCGAGAACGCCATCCAGCTGCACCTTTATCGCTTCATTTTACTGCCTGCAACAGCTCTGAGAAATAAGGAACTACTTTTCCTACCCAACTACTCTATGCCTTAGTCCTCTCCTGTATGGACTACTGCAACACGCTAGTCAATGGTCTCGCAGCAAAGAACATGTCTCCAGCATGTACAAAATGCAGCAATCAGACCTAAAAAAAAAAACCCTTCATGCCCTCTAAACTATCTCCCAAGCTGTTTAGTTGGTTCACTGGCTGCCCGTATCCAAACGTTGTGTCTTCAAGGGCCTGATGCACGTGTTCAAATCCTTGCATGATAATGGTGCTGGGCTACATGATGACCAAGCTTGCTCAATATATGCCGAACAGGTCCTTCCAATCCCAGGATGAAAAATACACCCCCTTTCACTGTCATGCCCTTCAACTGCAAACCATCAAATGACATTCCTACTCCCACTTCATACTAAGACACTGGAATCATATTAGATCCCTTGAAGGACTCCTTAATTTTAGGAAAGCAATAAAAGCATACCTTTTCACCTAACTCCCCTGCCCGATAGATTACGAAGAAATATATATTGACATTACAGTATATACTTGAATATAAGTCTATCCGAACATAAGTCGACCCCCCCTTTCTCCCCCCAAAAGGAGGAAAATGGTTGACTCGAATATAAGTCGGGCAGCTTAATATTCAAGTGTCCTGCCCTGTCAGGCTCTGCACTCAGCCCCTCCCTGCCAAGCTTTGCACCTAGCCCCCTTCCCTTTATCCTTCCCCTTTCTGGCTCTGCACCCAGCACCCTTCCTTCCTGATAAGATTGGCTGCAGATCTTATCATCAGCCAATAATAAAGACCTCATGACAGTGACAGTTACAATAAAATAAGTTTATTAGCAATAAGCATAAGGCAACTCACATGAAATAGCAAAGTACAGCATATTGGCTATAAGAATAACATACATACGAAAGAGCAATCTGATGCTCTTTTGGATCTGACTCCCCACTCTGCTCCCTCGTTATACCCGTCGGCATATTTATAGTAGCCTAGGGTACCACCTAGTTACAGATTACATCACATTCATCATTCTTATTGGCTATATGGTGTATACCCTTATCAGAGAGCCATATTGACGCGTGATGTCACCTGGTGCCAAAACTGACCTTTCTATATTTCCCTGACAAATGCATTCCCAATACTAAGGCTAATAACCTCAGAGAGCAGGCCCCCACCTTCCTGAGTTACACTGTCCTTTGCTAGTACTTCTTAGGTGGACCTCTTATCATGTATTGTACTGTTCTGAAAAGTCCCAGAACACTGTCAGGAGATCTGACTGCTGGTTTCTGGAACAAAGGTGAATCTCACTGGCAGAGAGGAAAAAGATTGCTTAGGAGTTTGAATTCATATGCACAATGTCTCTCTTAGAAATATAACTATTTGGGGTTCTCAGGGGTCTTCGCCTACAATATATGCAGGTCTTATGCTTGCATCTTCTTCTGCCTACATTTTCATGCAAGTCTTATTCCTGATTCTCCTTCATTGCCTACATTTTCATGCAGGTCTTATTCCTGATTCTCCGGTGATTAGTCCTCGTTCCTCCCCTTCCCTGCACTGCACCCAGCATCCTGCCTTCCTCACCTCCCCTGTCAGTCACTGCACCCAGCACCCTTCCTTCCTCCCCTCCCCTGTCAGTCACTGCACCCAGCACCCTTCCTTCCTCCCCTCCCCTGTCAGGCTCTGCACCCAGCACCCTTCCTTCCTCTCTTCCCCTGTCAGGCTCTGCACCCAGCACCCTTCCTTCCTCCCCTCCCCTGTCAGTCACTGCACCCAGCACCCTTCCTTCCTCCCCTCCCCTGTCAGGCTCTGCACCCAGCACCCTTCCTTCCTCTCCTCCCCTGTCAGGCTCTGCACCCAGCACCCTTCCTTCCTCCCCTCCCCTGTCAGTCACTGCACCCAGCACCCTTCCTTCCTCCCCTCCCCTGTCAGTCACTGCACCCAGCACCCTTCCTTCCTCCCCCCCCCTGTCAGGCTCTGCACCCAGCACCCTTCCTTCCTCTCCTCCCCTGTCAGGCTCTGCACCCAGCACCCTTCCTTCCTCCCCTCCCCTGTCAGGCTCTGCACCCAGCACCTTTCCTTCCTTCCCCTGTCAGACTCTGCACTCATCCTCCCAGGCTCTGCCCTCTGTCCCTCCCCCCCCCCCCCCCCGGCCCTATCTTCATACTTCTGCTGATCCGTGGTGGAGATGCAGGTGCAGCGGGTCCTCTGCCGATCCGTGGTGGCGGTGCAATGGACAGGAGCAAGCATTTCAAACTCCTGCCCCGCTGCTCACCGGCTGCGCGATCAAATTTCCTCATCTGAACGGCACGAGCAGCAGTGCGATGTGGTGCTGCTTCTCGGCGCTGAACGGCTTCCTTACTGGCTCTCACAAATTTGCGGGAGCCAGTAAGGAACCCGCTGAGCGCTGAGAAGCAGCACCAAATTGCGCTGCTGCATGTGCCGTTCAAATGAGGAAATTTGATCACGCAGCTGATGAGCAGCGGGGCAGGAGTTTGAAAAGCTTGCTCCTGCCCGCTGCACCTCCACCACGGATGGGCAGAGGACCCGCTGCACCTGCACCTCCACCACGGATCGGCAGAGGTATGATAGGGCAGGGACGAGAAGGGTGGGCAGAGCCTTGTGGCGGCGGCAGGCCTTAAAAAAATTCTGGGAGTGGGCATTGACCCGAATATATAAAACGGGACCCCCATTTTTGGGCCCCAAAATCCCAGTTTATATTCAAGTATATACGGTAGATCCTCAGTCTGAGTCACGTTAAGATTAAAACCTTGAACTGCAACTTGTGTTTTGGCATTTGGCAAAAATAGGGTTACCAGATTTTCTGTCTGGAAAATCCGGACCTCCTAGACCCGCCCCAGGCCCGCCCAGTTCCACCCATTCACGCCGGTCACACTCCAGCCCTACCTCCAATACCGCCCCAGTCCTGCCCCTCACTGCCTGCTCTCATCGGACAGGACATCCGCGCATGCGCGGATACGACGCGAAGATGTCACATACATGAAGGAAAGCTTTTCAAAACCCGGGTTTTGAGAAAAGTCATCCGGACCTCCGGACATGTCCTCAAAAGGAAGACATGGGGGGAGCCTCTGCTTGCCCTGGATCAGTAGCATGGAATGTTGCTACTCTTTGGTATTCTAGAATCTTGTTACTCTCTGGGATTCCGGAATCTTGCTATTCTTGGAGATTCTGTATGGAATGTTGCTACTCTTTGGTATTCTAGAATCTTGTTACTCTCTGGGATTCCGGAATCTTGCTATTCTTGGAGATTCTGTATGAAATGTTGCTACTCTTTGGTATTCTAGAATCTTGTTACTCTCTGGGATTCCGGAATCTTGCTATTCTTGGAGATTCTGTATGGAATGTTGCTACTCTTTGGTATTCTAGAATCTTGTTACTCTCTGGGATTCTGGAATCTTGCTATTCTTGGAGATTCTGTATGGAATGTTGCTACTCTTTGGTATTCTAGAATCTTGTTACTCTCTGGGATTTCGGAATCTTGCTATTCTTGGAGATTCTATATGGAAAGTTGCTACTCCTTGGATTTTGACCAGGTACTAGTGACCTGGATTGGCCACCATGAGAACGGGCTACTGGGCTTGATGGACCATTGGTCCGACCCAGTAAGGCTATTCTTATGTTCTTATGATGTTTTTTTTGGCTCCAATAGCCTCTTTGTTGATCACAGCCACAAACCAGAGAGAAGATTTCACTGTGCCACGATGACAGATCTTTTTCTTGACTGCTGACTCCTAATATAGAACCTACAACCTGCTAATTATGATTTGAATTATTCTTTCCACCGTACTTCACTTTGCATTTGCTCACATTAAATTTTATTTGCCGTTTGGAAGCCCAGTCTTCCAACTTCCTATGTTCTTCCTGCAATTTTTGCAGCCTTGTTCGTTTTGTTTTGTTTTGATTACTTTTCATTTTTGTTTCAGGGGCAAAGTTGTTAAAAGTGTGCACTCTTTCAAAATAGTGCGCCCTCTTTGCAAATGACACAGTGACAGAATTTGTCACAGTCCCCATACCCGCAGATAACCGCGGGAAACCATCCCGTGTCATTCTTTAGTGTCTATCTCAACCTCGGTCCTTCTACACCAGCATTCTTCAATGCAAGGCTTGAGGGTCAGTGGCTGGGCCCATTCATACTCTGATTCTTCCCTCTCTTCTTCAAGAATGACATAGGGATGACTTACCGAGGTTATCCGCGGGGACCGTAACAAATTCTATCAATGTGTCATTCTCTAAGTTACTCCTTCAGAAAGAAGCAATCTTTCCCAATAATGTACACCTACGCAATGGTTCGTGCTTAAGAGTGCACGAACTCATGTACACGCTATCGGTACATGTACACACGCTATCGGTAAAGAGTGTGCGTTATTACCTGCAAACGACACGCAACGCTAGGGGATTTGGGATGTGCAGTTGATATTTTCATGTTACTGCAAATGTCATCCCAACCCTAATTCTCATGGTATCATATCGCAACTGAGTTGAGTACCTAAAAAAATCAGAGAAAACCCACAAGTCCTAAACGAAAAGCATCCTTAGAACGTCATAACTTGCAATACATTATAACATTTAACACATCTGAAAAGGATCTTATTAAGAATACTTTTCTCTGCGGGGCAGCTTTTGCTAGTGTTATGATAATAATCTCTGTCCTACCTATAAAATCTAGCGTGCATTGGCTTCGTTAAGACTTATTTGCAGTTATTTTGGGGATTACCCCCTCCCCCCTATTTTTATGAGGTACTGCAATGTGATATTCCTGCTTTAGAGCAAGATCAAGGCTCTCATTCTTTATATCCAGGGACAAAAGAAGCCCGTTCCCTTAGCAACAAAACAGATGTGAAGGTTCTCCAAAGATCCAATGCCCCTACTCGTGTTTCCTTTCACCTTAGCAAGCTCACACATCAGCTCCTAGGAAGAATCAAACAACTAGTGCATGAGAAACAAACACTCTCGAATAAAGATTATTAGCGCTTGGTTGACCTTTTGACATATAGGAGGAAAATGAAATGAAGGGGCAAGTGACTGCCTTGTTCCTGCTCTAATCAGTGCATGGGGAGCAAATGATCTTAATTTAATTTTTTAATTTTTTTTGAATTTGCAAATAGCTTCATGCACTTAGCTGTTTTGGTTCACGGCTGTTCTGTGTCTTTACCATTCAGCAATTTCGTTATCAAAGCGCATACATGGATCACAGTTGCTCTACTCATTGTGCTAGATTCACAAAGCAAATCAATTGTGTACCGATTGGTTTGCGACCTTGGCCCGATTCTTCCGACCATCCTATGATCCGCACATGCAAATGAGGACAATGGCATGCAAAGTAGGCAGGGATGTGATTCACTAAACAAAACCCTGCAACACTGACTGGGCTGGCCGATCAAAAAAAAGCGACTTCTGAGGACCAGTCGCTGAAAAGAATGACTCGGTGACAAAATTCATCACCGTTCCCGTCCCCGCGGATAACCGCGGGAAATAATCCTATATCACTTTCTAGTGTCTATTTTAGTCTTTCTACACCAGCATTCTTCACAGCAAAGCTTGAGGGTCAGTGGTTGTGGCCATTCATACTCTGATTCTTATGGGAGCCAAGGATAATGAAGCCATTGTGACATCACTGATGTGATTGGCTCTTAGGCACTGGTGGAATGAGGCATTATGACATCACAATATCTGCTCTGGATACCAGAGACTGCCATTCTGTAGTGTCTGTTTCAACCTCAGTCCTTCTACACCAGCATTCTTCAAAGCAAAGCTTGTGGCCATTCATACTCTGATTCTTCCCTCTCTCCTTAAAGAATGACATGAAGATGGTTTCCCGTGGTTATCTGCGGGGACGGGAACGGTGATGAATTTTGTCACCGTGTCATTCTCTAATTAGCCCTTTGTGACTGCCCTGCCTTCTAAAACCCCTGCTCTCTGCCCTGTCAGTCCCAATCTCCTGCTGCCCTCAATGTGCCTGCCTGCCCCAAACAAGCCTGCCTTCCAACCCCAAACCCGAACACCCTGCCTGCCTGCCCCAACTCTCCCACCCTTCCCCACACTGCAAGCCCTTGGTTTTAATCCGTGGTCTTAAGCGGGTTAAAACCACAGGCTCCCAAAAGGTCCTCGATCGCCTATTTTAAAAAATCTATGCCGGCCCTGAGGTCCACCACTTTTCAGGTTCCCTGGCTGCGCTCAGTGTAAAAAAATAGAAGAAGAAAAAAAAAAAACAAACCCAACTCCGACAGCCCGGAGGTCCCGCGCATGCTCAGACCATCTACAGATGGTCTGTGCATGCGCGGGGATCACTATAGCGCGATCCGTGCCTGCAGATTGTGAGGAGGACATTCTAGCAGACAGAGAGTAAGGGGTACCTATATTGAGGAATAGTCTGGTTCTATTGAATTTGGTCGATTGAAGACCGCTAATATTTTGAAAAGAAAAAAAAAAAGTTAAATAGATAAGATGTGGTAAAAGTGAGGCGTTAGTAGA
The DNA here is from genome assembly GCF_902459505.1 of Geotrypetes seraphini. Classification (NCBI taxonomy): domain Eukaryota; kingdom Metazoa; phylum Chordata; class Amphibia; order Gymnophiona; family Dermophiidae; genus Geotrypetes; species Geotrypetes seraphini. The sequence continues at coordinate 22,004,850 of NC_047093.1, read as the reverse complement.
CCGATGAAAGAGACTGGAACCCCACTGTATGCAAACTAAATTTATCCTTTATGGCAGGGGTGTCCAACCTGCGGCCCAAGGGCCGCATGCGGCCCCGTGAAGTATTTTGTGCAGCCCTGGTGGAGGGCGATGCAGTGTTTTCCTATGCTGCCCACGGGTGTTTACCGTCTTGCCGGCTCCCTCCTCTGTCTTGCTGCAGCGTTTGTGCGGCCCCAGAAACATTTTTTACGGCCAATGCAGCCCAGGGAAGCCAAAAGGTTGGACACCCCTGCTTTATGGAGTGTTTGCTGGGTCTCTGAGGTCCTTTCCTCTCTTTCCACTGCATTAGCTTTGGACTATTATCAGGAAGGTGTGTACGGCACACACGACACCACCTCTTGCAGTGCTGCCACCCAATCATGGACGGCCATTCTGTAAAGTGGTATCTAGAGGTAGGCGCCACTTATATGCGTCAAAAGTGTCGTTAATCATCAGGCGTCTATAGGCACTAGGGTGCGACCTCATCGTGTCGACGTCCGGTCACGCTATAAAGCCCTCTAGATGCTGTCCCGAGCTCAAGGAAGATAAGACGAAGTTCGTGTTGGGCGGGGATGGGGTGGAACGGGGCAGGGCTGGGAGTGGAATGGGGTGGGGTTGCAAGCGGAATGGGGCGGGGCCATATGTGAAAAAATGGTAACGGGACAAAAGTGTGCCGGACAAAGCCGCGCCAATATTTCAGCCCAGACGATTGGGCGTAAGACTCCAGCGCGCTGCTGTAAAAGTTAATTTTAAAGAGCTCTGATGGGGGGTGGGGGGGGGAGAACCCCCCACTTCATACTGTCTGCGCTGCTGTTGGCTGCCGTTGGGGGGAAAATGTTAAGTTTCCTCTATAAGGGGGGGGGGGGGTTCCAACCCCCCAATCCCCCCCAACGGCAACGCAAACACTATTAAGTAAACTGGGGGGGGGGGTTCTCCCTCACACCCCCCGTCAGAGATCTTTAAAATTAACTTTTCTGGCGCATTACCAGAGGTTGTGGTAAGATTGGAAAGCATAGCTGGTTTTAAGAAAGGTTTGGACAAATTCCTGGAGGAAAAGTCCATAGTCTGTTATTGAGAAAGACATGGGCAACCCTAGTTTTACATTCTGGAGCTGTCTTAAAGTTCCCTTTTAGTATTCACACCATAAAATCATTGGTGCAGTGGTTAGTTTTTTCCAAAGTGTTGTCCGACAGGTGATCCCTTAAAAGCAATCCAAAATGCTGTACATTCTGCCTCGGTGCTGGGTGTTTCAACCCTCTTTTTGTTGCCTTGCTATAAACTGCTAGGGGGTTATTACAGAATCTATGGCACAGACGTGTGACGTTATCCAATCTTTGCCGTGTACACTAATTTGGCTGTGTCGTCGCAGCATATCTGCCCATGCCATGGAATAAGTCACACATGATTTTCTGAGCTTCCAAATGGCTACAGAAAGGAGACTCTTGTGTGTGGTTGTAACCACCTTTCATATCTTTAAAGCTACACATTATTTATGGAAATCAATTAGTCCTCTGTCCCCGCTGTTTTATGAGGCGTCTCTGTCCAAGTTTCTGGCAAGCTGGTTGAGGGATGATTGATGGTGAACTTTCAGAATGAGTGAAAAGAGAAAAAAAAATATGAACTGGCTCCCCAGAGAATTCTAGTGGGGGGAGGAATGGTGAAATGATACCAAACGAAAAAAACGCCAAGCTACTCTAGGCATTCACCATAAAGACTGTACTTGCTCACCCCTCTAGCTTTTACCAAGTGTGGGGTTTTTTTTTTTTTTTTTTTTTAATTCCTTGTTTGACATTCATTTCACAAAAGGCACCACACGACTAATTTGCAAAACCTATGGACCCTTTTTCTAAAGTGCGTAAGGTTTTGTAGTTGCCATACAGTTAACGCAAAAAATTAACGTGCTGTAACTTGAAAGCCTTTTTGGCACATGCAGAGTGTGAGGGTGGGTCTAGGGGGTCCGGATTTTCCAAACGGAAACGCTACCTATGCTACTTGCATTTGATTTCAGTGAAACAGAGTCCAGGAAGCAACTTACTACTACTGCGACTATTTATCACTTATATATTGCTGAAAGGCGTACACAGTGCTGTACATTTTGGACATTTAATAGATGGTCCCTGCTCAGAAGAGCTTATAGTCTAATTGGACATATAGGCCTTCTTTTACTAAGGTGCACTAACCAATTAGCACGCGCTAATTCGGTTAGCGCACCTTAGTGAAAGAGGGGGTTTGAGTTGGGGGATGCAGAACTCAAGGTCACAGGAGTTAGGAGTTGAAAGCACTCTTGAAGAGGTGAGCTTTTAACTTGGACTTGAACATTGCCAGAGACGGAACCCGCCGTAGGGATTCGGACAGTTTGTTCCAGGCTTAAGGGACAGAGAGCAGAGTAAATGCCTGTTACAGGGTCTTGCTATTTTTTTTTTATATATTTTTAAAGATGCTTTAGTCAAACGCTCAAAATTAATACCGCTAAAGCAACGGCAATGACATGGAGAGTTTCAAAACCTGTGTTTACTTAATGGCTGCTCACCAATATACTGAGGTGTCTGTTCACTTTTTTGCCCTCAAAGGCAGGGAAGGTTTAGGGCATAGGCAAACTAGACATGTGCCTATGTTTAGGAGGAGCCTCTTTAGTGGTTCCCAAGGCAGATTTTTACCTAGTAAGTCAGATGCCAGCAGAAAGAAGTGAACGAGCATGTAAGGGGGGGGGGAGGGGAGGAGGGAAGGGGATGAAGAAAGAGAGAAGAAAGATCCGAGCCAGGGTTACTACAAAAACTATGTTTATTAACACCGTAGAAATGAGTGCACGGTCACTTCTGTATTAACAGCGAACATGAAATAGGCAGAGAATGGAGAAAGAATAAGAGGCGACTGTGCTTCACAGTTAATGCAGCAGATAACGGCAGAGTTAACGTCAGCTGAAAAGGTGGAGCTAACTGCATCGCATCATCTGCCATTCAGTTCATATATGGAAAAGACATTTTTTGCACTTCCCCTCCGTATTCGCGGAGATAGGGGATCAGCATGGCCGTGAATACAGAAAAACTGTGAATAACTTTTCCTATGCTATTCGCGGTTTTTCTGTAAAAAGCCCGAAAAAAAACACAAAACCGCAAATAACCTTACCTGTTCCTGTGAAGAAAGGGATACAATTTTCTCTGTGCATCGCTGGGAGCAGTGACTTCCTTTGACGTAAATTTGGGGGGGTGGAGCCTGTGCACGAAAAACCACGAATAACCGAAACCGCGAATACGGAGGGGGAAGTGTACTGCTTTAGCCTGAATGGCAGATAACGCGATGCACTTAGCTCCACCTATTCAGGTGACGTTAACTCTGCCGTTATCTGCTGCGTTAACTGCTGCGTTAACCGTTAATATGCATTGACTGTAACAGTGGCATAGTAAGGGGGGGTGCAGACCGCCCCAGGCGCCAAGTCGGTAGGGGCGCTGGCACCTCTCTGCCCCGCCCTGCCACACCATGCCACCCTCGCACCATCCCTCCCCCCTACCCCGAACCTCTGTATTATCTTTGCTAGCGTGAGCAACTGCTGCCTGTTGCTCGCGCCAGCCCGGTTCGCCTCTGAATCACTTCCGGGTCACGGGGCCAGGAAGTGACGTCGGATGGAATCCAACGCTGGCGCGAGGAGCATGCTTGCAGAAGCCACTCGCGCAGGCGAAGATTAAGAGGAAGAGCAAAAGTGTGGAATGGGGTGGGGTGGCACGGAAGGAGTGGGGGTGCAGGGGGGATGGGGGGCATGTTAGGACTTCCTATAAATTTACCCAGGCAGTTGCCATGATACTTCTGCAGCTGGTATGAAAAGCCTCCTCTCAATTGCGTCGGGCAGGAGGCAATCCGCGCGGGCGTGGTCATGCGCGTGTGACGTAAATCGCGTGACACCCACGCATGTGCGGATTGCCTCCTGCCCGACACCATTGAGAGGAGGCTTTTCAGGTGAGCTGGGTGGGGGCCAGCTCTTAAAGGGCCACGATGAAATTTCCCCCGCTGAACCGGTCGTAATGAAACGACCATGCTGAATCGTCCCATTCCAGAGATATCTGCTCTTGAGGAAGAAGCCAAAATACAGCAAATCCTTTAAGTACACGATCTGTCTCTTCCAAATACTTGTGGGTTTTGATGTTCTCAGACATATTTCACTGCTTAGGATGGTAATAAATACTACAGGGCAGGCTCACGTTATATTTCTGTAATAATATTAAGCCGTTTTTAGGGAAGGATTAAGGATATTTCTCTTTTTTGTGGACAGCTATTTTTTCAAATGTTTACTTGGAAATCCATTCCATTCACGGAAACTGTTTCTGCCTTGCAATAAGAAAGTGATAGATATCTTTGGCTTTTAAACTCATCCACAGTATCGAGAAGGATAGAAACATAGAAACATAGAAGATGACGGCAGAAAAGGGCCGTAGCCCATCAGGTCTGCCCACTCTACTGAACCACCCCCAAGTCTACTATCCTAGGGATCCCACTCCTGGTGACAGGTTCCCTTGGCTTAACCCTCTAAGGGATCCCACATGGGCATCCCATTTGCTCTTAAATTCTTGCACGCTGTTTGCCTCGATCACCTGCACCGGGAGCTCGTTCCAAGGATCAACCACTCTCTCGGTGAAGAAATATTTCCTGGTGTCGCCATGAAATTTCCCGCCCCTGAGTTTGAGCGGATGCCCTCTTGTGGCCGAGGGACCTTTGAGAAAGAGAATCTCTTCTTCCATCTCGATACGGCCGGTGATATACTTAAACGTCTCGATCACGTCTCCTCTCTCCCTACGTTCCTCGAGTGAGTACAGCCACAAATTTTTCAGCCTTTCCTCGTACGATAGATCCTTGAGCCCAGAGACCATCCTGGTGGCCCTCCGTTGCACCGACTCTACTCTCAGCACATCTTTTCGGTAGTGTGGCCTCCAGAATTGCACACAGTATTCTAAATGAGGTCTCACCATGGTTCTGTATAATGGCATTATGACTTAAGGCTTCCGGCTGACGAAACTCCTGCGGATGCAACCTAACAACTGTCCATGACAACTTGATGTTCCAGCTGAAAAATGTAATAACTTTGGGCTTGTTTGCAGCCTTTCACTATCCTCTATCCTCAAAAAATGTAAATCTCGCTACTCTCTTTATAATCGCTAATTCTCATTATGTCTTTCCTTCCTTATATTAAAGTTCCTGTAAACCGCGCCGCACTCCGTCTCTATGGAGAGGATGCGGTATCTAAACTTAGGGCTCCTTTTACGAAGGTGCGCTAGCGTTTTAAGCGCACGCAGGAAATTACCGAGTGCTACGCTTCTAGAGCTAACGCCAGCTCGATGCTGGAATTAAGGTCTAGCGCACGCGTGCTATTCCGCGTGTTAAAACCCTAGCTCACCTTAGTAAAAGGAGCCCATAAGGTTTAGTTTAGTTTCTTCTATTTATTGACTGGCATTTTCGTTTTTTCTTCTTACCCTATTAATTTTAAATTTATGTGGTTTTCAAATATTACAAGTTAACACTTTTAAAGGAAATAAAGTTACAGAAATTGCCAACATGAAATAAATTAGGTAAATAAACCAAATCATAACTCTATTTAAATCCCAATTCAAGGAAAATTAAATAAAGAGAGGCAAGATTACAGAAATCATGGAGGACAGAAATTATAAAGCAAATAGAAAAGAAAATTATTATATCGGATTAAATGGGGTTTACTTTTTTATCGCAACATTCATATCACCATCTGAGGGAGTGGATATTGCTAACTCTATTAATTTGAATTTGATTGTTGTGTTCCGTGGCATAGCGAGGGTGAGTGGTGCCCGGGGTGGTGGAGTCCCTTCCCACCCTCTTCTCTGCTCCCCCCTGCTCCTTCCTGACCCCCCTGATGCACACGCCCCCCCCCATCCCTTCCCTCATACCTCTAATTTTCCCAACACGAACACTGTCATGAACTAGCTGCCCGCGTTGGTTCGGCTCTCCCTTACGTCACTTCCTAGGAGCGGGACCCGGATGTGACATCAGAGAGAGCCGACACTGATGCGAGCAGCAAGTTCGTGGTATTGATTGCACCGGGAAAATTAAAGAGGTACGACGGAAGGGAACGGGCGCACGCACACAGCAGAGGGGGGTTAGCAAGGAATGGGGGTGCGGAGAGGAGGACAGGCGCCAGTGCCCCCACCAAGACGGCGCCCAGGGCAGACCACCCCCACACCCCCCCTTACTACATCACTGGTTGTGTTATTCATGAACCACAGGCATTAAGAGTTGGCAGCCAGAAAATGTTCATTCTTTCAACCTGATTCCATATACGGCATCTAACTCAGCTTGGACACCAGTAGGCATCAGGATCACTGGGTTTTGCTAAACCGCAGAAGAGAACATAAGAATAGCCTTATTGGGTCAGACCAATGGTCCATCAAGCCCAGTGGCCAATCCAGGTTCCTAATAAATGGCCAAAACCCAAGGAGTAGCAACATTCCATATAGAATCTCAAAGAATAGCAAGATTCTAGAATCCCAGAGAGTAACAAGATTCTAGAATCCCAAAGAGTAGCAACATTCCTTGCTTCCGATCCAGGGCAAGCGGTGGCTTCCCCCATGTCTGTCTCAATAACAGCCTATGGACTTTTCTTCCAGGAATTTGTCCAAACCTTTCTTAAAACCAGCTATGCTCTCCGTTCTTACCACAACCTCTGGCAATGCGTTCCAGAGCTTAACTATTCTCTTTGAGTGAAAAAAATTTCCTTCAATTGGTTTTAAGAGCTTCTTACTGTGGGCTGGTGAGTTACATGTTCCAACACTCATAGGAACTGAATGAGCATCGGAGCATTTAACCCGCAGTAAGAAGCTCTTCTGCGGGGTAGTAAAAAGAGCCCAATGTTAGGTGCCGCTATATTAGGCCAGAGTTTTCTTGTCCTAATTTACCGATGCCTATTGGCGCCATATCCTCCACCCTTAACCGTTCCTACATTAAGAAAAGTTTGGACAAGTTCCTGGAGGAAAAGTCTGTTATTGAGAAAGACACGGGAGAAGCCACTTCTTGCCCTGGATCAGTAACATGGAATGTTGCTACTCTTTGGGATTCTAGAATCTTGTCACTCTCTGGGATTCCGGAATCTTGCTATTCTTTGAGATTCTGTATGGAATGTTGTACTCCTTAGGTTTTGGCCAGGTACTAGGGACCTGGATTGGCCACAGTGAGAACGGGCTACTGGGCTTCATGGACCATTGGTCTGACCCAGTAAGGCTATTCTTATGTTTTTTTGTTCTAAGAGCATTTTTTATATGATGCCTAAATCTGAGTGTAGACATTTTATGGAAGACGCACAAAAATCCAGTAACGAACACATCCAGAACAAGACCTGCGTAGAAACTGAAGGAATGCCAGGAGTCATCATCGCAACTTTATATTTGCAAAGTTTGTGATTTTAAAATTGATGACGGTAGTGTTTAGAAACTCATATTCCGTGAGAGCCGCTATTCTCAAATTACCCCTCTCCTCAAGTCGCTTCATTGGCTCCCCATCCCTTTCTGAATACAGTTTGAACTCCTCTTGCTAACCTACAAGTGTGTTTGCTCTGAAGCCCCCGATATCTCTCCTCTCTCATCTCCTCCTATGCTCCCCCTCCCCCCCCCCCCCCCCCCCCGTGATCTCCGTTCATCGGGCAAGCCCCTCTTATCTGTACCCTTCTCTTCCACTGCCAACTCCAGACTCTGTCACTTTTTTCTTGCGGTGCCATATGCCTGGAACAGGTTGCCTGAATCAATACGTCGTGCTCCGTCCCTGCCAGGGTTCAAATCCCAGCTAAAGGCCCACTTTTTTGAAACTGCTTTCAACTCTTAAACTCCCCCTCACCGCTGTCGGATACCTAGAGCCACTATAACCTCCCCAACCCTGAAATGTCCTGTCTAAATTAGATTGTAAGCTCTTCTGAGCAGGGACTGTCTATTATATGTTAAAATGTACAGGGCTGCATACGCCTTTCAGCGCTATAGAAATAATAAATAATAAATGATGGTTCCTGAAGTTTCTACTGTTTCTATACATCACATTACAATTATAGTTTACTTATTATGTTGACAATATGTTATAATAAATCTGCATATTATTTGGTAAGTTAATCATGCACAGAGGATTTGTGAGTTTACTCCTTTCATTTTTATACAATGAATGTAAATTTCAGAAATATCCCCTAACAGTAGAACTTAAACTCTAATGGTTTCACTTCCAAAAAAGAGACGCAATAGGTTTGAAATGAAAATTTTAAAAAAGAATGTGTCAATACTTTGCTTGCTGCATGGCATGGCTCTAAATAGAATTTATTTCCATCATTCCCTGAAGCATTATATTTCATTTCTAGCAGAGCTGATCATAAGATCCAAGTTTATTTTATAAAGCTGAATATCTGATTTGCACTCAGCTTATTTTGAATTGTTAGTATTATTAATTTTTTGCCCAGCAATTTTTCCTCCCACATCATCTAGGTCAGTGTTCTTCAACCGCCGATTCGTGGACCGGTGCTGGTCCGCAGAAATTTCCTGCCGCTCTGCGGGGCCGGCACGTGCATCTGGCCCCATTCAGTGTTCTTCAGCCGCTGGTCCACGGTACGATCGATGCGGCGTTGTCTTCGGGCCGGCTCCCTCTTCCTCAGTGCTGCAGTGCACAAAGCCGTGGGCAGAGGCTCCTACGCACGTCCTGCGCCTGAACCGGAAGCCTTCTCTCTGATGTTGCAACGTCATAGGGAAGGCTTCCAGATGAGGCGTGGGACGCGCAAGGAGCCGCTGCCCACGGCTTTGTTCACTGCAGCACTGAGGAAGAGGGAGCCGGTCCAAAGATAACACCGGGGGGCAAGGCCAGAAGGCAAGGAGGGAGGGAGGGAGACAACAACGGTAGGGGAAATGATTTTATTTTTTAATTTAGTGATTGATTTAATCTGCTATCTGTTCAGGAAGAAATGCATTTGTTTCTTTTCCTCTGGGGTTGTACTGCATGCAGAGTCTTGCATCTTAGGGTTTGTTTGTATATATTAGTACTTTTAGTTTTTGATCCCGTATTTGCTTAGGGGTTATCTGTGTTCTGGTAGGAATGAAAATTGAGAAGCATACAGTATGCTTTGTGTAGTTTAATTTTGTGGTTATCCATTATGTGTTGTTAATACAATTATATTGTGTGTGTGTGTGTGTATATATATGAAAAATGAATGGAAAAACTTGTGTTACAATTACTACTATTATGGGGCAGGTCTGGGGTAGAGATTGGGTGTAGATGGGCGGGGTCTGGCCCTCAACTTAGCCCAGTGTTCTTCAACTGTCGGTCCACAAAATAATTATTTTATTTCTGCTGGTCCATAGGTGTGAAAAAGTTGAAGAACACTGATCTAGGTTACAGCTCAATCGGAATGTGCATTCACTGAGCAATGAAATCATGTATGTCATTTGTAAGTAACTCTGACTTTTTTCCCCCTATTTTCTATTCTTTCCCTATTTTCATCAGTCCAGTCACTATAGGACAATCTTCAACTGGGGGCCATGTACAAGGTTTCCTTCTGGAATCTGGACCCTGCAACTATAGGCCCTAATTCTATCCACTGGGGGGGGGGGGGGGTCACTGTTGCACATGGGTTGGGATGCCCTACCCCCAGGGCATTTGCTAACTCAAATAGTTTTCAAAAATTTTCAAGGAGAAAGTACCCATATGTTTTTTGGTTGAAAAGGACCTCAAAGTAGGACATAAGAACATAAGAATAGCCTTATTGGGTCAGAACAATGGTCTATCAAGCCCAGTAGTCCGTTCTCACGGTGGCCAATCCAGGTCACTAATACCTGGCCAAAACCCAAAGAGTAGCAACATTCCATACAGAATCTCAAAGATTAGCAAGATTCCAGAATCCCAGAGAGTAACAAGATTCTAGAATCCTAAAGAGTAGCAACATTCCATACAGAATCTCAAAGAATAGCAAGATTCCGGAATCCCAGAGAATCATAGATTTTAGAATCCCAAAGAGTAGCAACATTCCATACAGAATCTCAAAGAATAGCAAGATTCCGGAATCCCAGAGAATCATAGATTTTAGAATCCCAAAGAGTAGCAACATTCCATACAGAATCTCAAAGAATAGCAAGATTCCGGAATCCCAGAGAATCATAGATTCTAGAATCCCAAGGAGTAGCAACATTCCATACAGAATCTCAAAGAATAGAAAGATTCCGGAATCTCAGACAGTAACAAGATTCTAAGAATCCCAAAAAGTAGCAACATTCCATGCTACCGATCCAGGGCAAGCAGTAGCTTCCCCCATGTCTTTCTCAATATGGACTTTTCCTCCAGGCATGTAGACTATCTGAAAATTTGCCCCTTCATGGGACCTGCATAATTTTTCCTTGCTAAAGCTTATTAGATGTATAGTTTATGGCTATGCTACTTTTCAGTCTGTTTGAGATAGCTTACAAGAGGACCTCCCAACCTGTCCTAGATACCCCACAGCCAGTTGCGTTTTCAGGACAAACAAATGAACACACAAAGAATCGCATCACATATCCTGAGTTGCCAGCATATGCAAATTTCTCACATGCATATTTATTGTGGCTATTATGACAACCCAAGTGGCTGTGGGGTCCCCGAGATAAGTTTGTGAAGCCCAGACCTACAAAAATGTCAAAGTATAAGCATGCATGCATTTTAATGTTTTCTTGTTCAGTTTGGTTTGGTGACAGCATAAAATATTTATTCTACTATGTTTATTTGAAGAAACATTTTACAAGCTGTTATTGAATCTGGCACTTGGGTATTAATGCGTTATGAGTACTAGGAAGTCTTATTGTGTGAAAGAAGACCTTATTAACGGTAACAAATAATTAGATTAAGGAGAAATTATCTGTAATAAAAATCTAAGAAACCCAATATCAGTGATTTAATTAGTACTCTATTGTGTATTTATAAGCTAAAGAAATCAGTCATATGTGTAGATGAGCATTATTCATAATGTTAATCTTAATGTTAACTCTTTGGTGATCTGAATAAAGGAGAACATAAGAATAGCCTTACTGGGTCAGAGACCAATGGTCCATCTTCATGGAGGCCAATCCAGTCATAAGTAACTGGCAAAAACCCCATAAAGTAGCAACATTCCAAAGCTGAGATTGTGATGTCATAATGCCTCATTCCACCAGTGCCTAAGAGCCAGCCTCATCAGTGATGTCACAATGGCTGGATTGTCCTATACATGGCTCACATAGGAACATAAGAATAGCCTTTCTGGGGCAGACCAGTGGTCCATCAAGCCTAGTATCCCATCTTCATGGAGGCCAATCCAGTCACAAGTACCTGGCAAAAAACCTAAATAGTAGCAGCATTCCAGGGCAATCAGTACTAGGGTTACCAGCCAGGATTTTCCCGGACATGGTCCTCCTTTTCGAGGACATGTCTGGGGGTCTCGATGACTTTTAAAAACCCGACGCTTTGTCCGGGTTTTAAAAAGTTTCTAACGACGAGTGACGAAGCGACGGCATCTGCGCATTCATAGATGCAAGGTGGTGACATCACACGCATGCGCATACTGTAATCGTGTCACCCCCCTCACACATTCTCCCTCCACCCCATCTCCTTTCCTACTTTTCCTATCGGGGTGAGAGGAAGACAGAAATGAGCAGTCTGTCAAATAAGCAGTCTGTGACTTAATAATTCCCAGGAAGATTAAGAAAAAGTTCTCTTGGGACTGCAGCGCTTCGCTAGTACTCTTATACCAAAGAAGCCTCATATGCAAATGAAGTCTTTTATGTAGATTCAGTTCACAAGTTCATCCCGAGGCAAACAGGGTTTGGCCAGAACAACACTGGACACAGTTACACAGATAAAAACTGGTGTTTATGTTATAAGAACACATCTGGTAAAGGGGTGGGACGGGGGCAGAATGGGACGTGACTTGGGGGAAACAGGGCATGGCTGGGCAGAATTGGGTGGGCCTGGGGGCAGGGCCATGGGTCTGGATTTTCATTTACAACAATCTGGTAGCCGTAGTCAGTACAACACAATTTTCAATAACCTCAATCATCTACTTTCCTATCAGAAATCAGGAAACAAGTCAAGCTAGTTGCAGGCTGTATGATAGAGGAATTGTACTATATCAGCTATTACTACTCCTATCTATTCAGTCGTGTCCGACCCTTGGATACTCTGTAGGCCGGCCCTCGCCAAACTTCCCTGTTTTCCACGGTTTCTTTCAATTGCTTAATGTTCGTTCCCATGTCATTCTTGATGGTATCCAGCCAATGGGCCTTTGGTCTCCTCTGCTTCCTTTTACCACTGACCATTCTGAGTAGCACCTCTTTTTCCAGTGAATTCGGCCTCATCACATGTCCAAAACTGGTCAGTTTCTGTCTGTTAATTTTGCCTTCCAGGTAACAGCAAGTAGTCTCAAGTCTGTACCAATCAGTGTAAGGATTTAAATGATCATCAGAACATAAGTAGTTTCACCTCGTATAATCGATGGTAGCAAAAACCGATGACAGAAAATCCAGTGTATCAAATCAACTGATTGGTATAATGGACTCGATAGATGAATAGAAAAATAAAACCCTACATGGTCCTTGTTTCAACATGTATAAATGCTTTTATCAGGGGTCCTATAGAGATATGTATCATAAGATATAAAATAACTAGTATTTTAGCCTGTTACATTAACGGGTGCTAGCTGTCTGTCTTTCTTCTCTCCCCCCCCCCCCACTTCCCTGTGCAGCAGCCACAGCATCATCCCTCCCCCTCCATGTCCCTGTGCAGCAGCATTTCCCCCCACCCTACTTCCCTGTACAGCAGCATTTCGATCCCCCCCACTTCCCTGTGCAGCAGCCACAGCAGCAGCATTCCCTCCCCCCACACCACTTCTCTGTGCAGCAGTAGCATTTCCCTTACCCCCCCCCCTTCCCTTCCCACGGTCCCAACAAATCTGCTGATTCCAGCAGCGTGTGCAGCACTCTACACACGCTGCTTCGGGGCCTTCTACTGCCCTGATTTACTCTGGCACGTCCCTGATGACATCATCAGAGACGCGGAAGAGCAAATCAGGGCAGTAGAAGGCCCCGAAGCAGTGTGTGTAGAGTGCTGCTCACGCTACTGGAGTCGGGACCGCGAAGAACATAGCGGCCAGAGTGGTTTATTGGCGCTTCCCTTCCCGCGAGGTGTCACCACGGCTCCTCTCGATCCCCACCAGCGTTGGAAGCCTTCTCCGACGCTGGTGCGGTTGGTGAGAGGAGCCGAATATTGTGGAGAGTCCAGCGCTGGTGGCCAGTCCTGTCGGCAGTGTAGGGAGGTGCTGGGAAGAAGGCTGGGGACTCGCACATGCGCACTCCTGCGGCCACAGACCTACAGATCAAGGAAGCACGCAGTTAAGAGTGTGCATGCGTGGCTAGGGTTTTATTATATAGATACACAGAACAGGGGTGGCTGCAAGGCCCATGGCCCCCCTTCCCAAAGATTGGCGGCCGCTGTCATTTTAAATCTTTGAGCAGCCAGCAGCGGCAACGAGTGAGCCCGCTGCCATCAGTGTGCCCTGGAAGTCTTCATTTTGCAGCATCCAGTTGCTGCGGAACAAAGACTTCCGTGGCAGGCCGACAGCAGTAGGCTCACTCGTTGCCTCTGATGGCTGCCCGAAGAATGACAGTGGCCAGGAAGGAGGTAGATGGAGGAGCCATGAGCCATTGAGAGAGGTCTAAGGCAGAGCCTTTGGACACCCCCCCCCCCAAAAAAAAAGTGTTCTACTGCCAATATAGGTACACCGACAATTGAGCGCAGGACAATTGTACTCCGTCAATGGCGCCACATCAAATATACGCACTGGCAAGTGCGTGCAGGTCAATGTCGCCCCGTCAATCTCGCTAGTGTTAGGGTAAGGTTTAGATGAGGATTATGGGAACCCTAACACTAGATACCAAGTGAATATTTTAAGTGTAGTGGGGGGGGGTCCCCATCCTCAAAAAGACAAAATAGTCCACTGTATGGAGCGCGATTGGCGCCTGTCCCGCGTGCACTTGTCGGTGCGCGCATTTGCCCGGGTGCAATTGTCCTGCACGCATTTGTCGGGTCATGGCCAATATAATATGCAAGTCAATGAAAGTGAGTGTTTAAAAGAGAGTAACAATGTGAAAATAGTGTGAATTGAAAAAGCTGAAAATAGATATGAGAAAAGATGTTCCCAAGTGAACATGAACTTAGTGAAAATATGAAAAATGACCCCAAATGTTGGATGCATTTATGTATGTATTTATGTATTTTTTAACTGCTGGTGCAATTTAATATGTATTTAATATCATTAGTATTTATATTAGCTATTGAATCATCTGTCAAAAGCACTTAATTTAATCCTGGACACTGGACAGTGCCCTGAATTATTCAACATTGATATATGTATAAAGTACTCACTTCTATGTTGGTAAGCACATTTTTTTCTGTTGCAGTGAAAACATATGTGAGACAAGCTGCTCCTGTTTTCAAACACTTTCTCCTGATTCCATTTTTTTTGTCATATTTTTCTGCACCCAAAGAATTGTTCTGCTCTCACTTGATAATACTTAAATAAAAGGGCCTCTTCTATCAAACTGTGGTACTAGTTTTTAGCGCAGAAAGCCACGCTGAATGGCCCGCGCTGCTCCCGACGCTCATAGGAACTCTATGAGCATCGGGAGCAGCGCGGGCCATTCAGGGCAGCTCACCGCGCTACAAACCGCTAGCGCAGTCTGATAGAAGAGCCCTAAAGTTATGTAAAATTCTGCCCTTGAAAAAAAAAAAAAGTATACTTGTATATTTCCTGTGATTAATTGTATATTTCTAGTGATTATTTGTATATTTTGTATATGTAATGCAATTTTTGTAATTTATTTCTTATATACTGCTAAACTCCGTTAGGATTCTAAGCGGTTTACAGAAAAATAGACAATATTTTTTTTTATTTTTGGTGCATTAAAATTATAAGTAAAATAGGTACTTAGAAATTCCCTTACTGTCCCGAAGGCTCACAATCTAACTAAAGTACCTGGAAAAATGACAATTAGTAGCGTAATGAAGAAATAAAATAGAGAATAGATGAGAAAAATAAGAAAATAAACATTCTAATAAGACTACAATGATCTAAAGGACTTTGAAAGGTTGAAAAAAGAGGGGAGATAAGAATAGATGCAGGGAGAGAACCGTTGAAATTTAAATGAAATTTGAATGATAAAATAAAACAAAATAAGTGGTAAAACAATAAGTGAGATTAAAAAAATATATCATAAACTAAAAAGAATTGAAAATAAAATCAAAACAGTCAAAATTGAAGTCCAGCTTGAACGGGCCCCCGAGCCAACCGTTGGTCCGATGGCCGGACTGCAGCCCTCCTCCGTCGGCTCTCCCCTGCTGGAATTGGGGAGGAGCGAAGACAGTGTCGGGTGCCCCGCTGGAACGGGCCCCCAAGCCGACCGTTGGTCCGATGGCCGGACTGCAGCCCTCCTCCGTCGGCTCTCCCCTGCTGGAATGGGGGAGGAGCGAAGACAGTGTCGGGTGCCCTGCTGGAACGGGCCCCCAAGCCGACCGTTGGTCCGATGGCCGGACTGCAGCCCTCCTCCGTCGGCTCTCCCCTGCTGGAATGGGGGAGGAGCGAAGACAGTGTTGGGTGCCCCGCTGGAACGGGCCCCCAAGCCGACCGTTGGTCCGATGGCCGGACTGCAGCCCTCCTCCGTCGGCTCTCCCCTGCTGGAATGGGGGAGGAGCGAAGACAGTGTCGGGTGCCCCGCTGGAACGGGGAATTAATCTGGAATCTTGAAAATTAATAAAATATTTGAACAAAAAAAGAAAAGAAAAATGACCCCATAAGTAAGAGTGAAAAAAGAAATAGCAAGATGTGGTGAAAAGAGGGGAATTGTAATGAATGCGAAGAAGGTGGCATACCAACACTGAAACCATCAGGCCGATTCAGGAAATGGACAACTACATTAAAAAAAAACCTGAAATAGATGAGTCACATAGGACCTTAAATGACATCCTCGGTATTACTGTGTGGACCAGGACAGGCGAAACAAACTAAAAACACATGCTAAATGTAAAGAGGGTTGACATCGCGAAAAGACCCTTTCGGCTGAAGAGAGAAAAAATACAGTGCATCAGCGACCTGAACACCAGTGTGTGAAATGAGCGCGGCAGGAGAATAACGCGCTGTCGGAATGAGTAATGTGGGACCCTGTGGATAAGGAAAAGTGGATCCGATGAGGGAAGCGGTGAACGACAAAAAAAGTGAATATGTGGAACAAACTGAAAAGCTAGGCTGTGCAACGAAGGAAGAAAGACGTGATGCGAAGGAGCGCTCGAGCTGGGCTGAACGCTGGTGCAAAAAAGTGGTACCGGTAAGAAGAACGATGAGTACATAGAAACGGTGGCACACCTGTCAGACTTCAGTGAATCGGTGAATCAGCTGCACCCTCAACCCTGACTTGTGTGGAAGACGCGAGAAGAGAGAGAAACTTTGCTTTCGCCCCCTTAATGAAGGGAGGGTTAATTCCCAAAACATGCAAACCTTCTAATAAAGTGCAGTAAAGGTTTTGCACTTACCACATATTAATAGACAAAATTAAGTTTCAAGTTTATTGACTTTTAATAGACCGACCATCGACAAGTATCTGGCTGGTTTACAATAAAAATTTTTAAAAAAGAGATAAATACAGTGGTGCCTCGCATAACGGCCGCCTCGCACAGCGAACGCTGCGCACAACGAACTTCTTGTCTTGATCCGTACAACGGACTTCGTTTCACACAACGAAGTCGCCCGAGCTGCATCGCAAACCTCCCCCCGCCGCCACCGCATAGTTTTAAACCTCCCCCCGCCGCCACCGCATAGTTTTAAACCTCCCCCCCGCCGCCTGGGCCTGCGCTGATCTCTGAATGGCTGCAGTCAGCTCTCGCGGGACTCACAAGAACTAACTGCAGCCAGCTCTCGCGGGACTCACAAGAACTAACTGCAGCCATTCGGAGATCGGCATGGGCCCACACAGGCGTGTAGAGGAATTGCTCCTGATCTCTGCGCTTCTGGCCTGTACGCCACTGGCTGGGAAAGATGGGAGGAATTAAAAAAGGTACTGGGGAGTATGTGGGGGGTGATTATAATACACAGCAAGGATCAACAAAACCCCTGTCTCCCCTCCCCTTCACATATATCCCCTCTATATCATGCTAACAGCTCTAACAAGGTAAATTTATCTTTTTTTATGTCATCTTAGCATATTTTATGCTACAGAACGAATTATTTTTTTTTACATGTATTGTTATGGGAAAACGCGTTTCACATAACGAACTTTTCGCATAACAAACTTGCTCCTGGAACCAATTAAGTTCGTTGTGTGAGGCACCACTGTACTTTAAAAAAAAAACATGTGGTAACTGTCAAGACTGGGGGAGGGGACATGTCCAACAATCCTCCTGCAATTTCAAAACGGACAAGTTCTCTTCTGAGTAGAGGTCTGCACAGGAACGGGGATCGCGGGAATCCCGCGGGTCCCACTGGGGTCCCGCGGGAATCCCTCCTAACCCACGGGACTCCCATGGGGACCCCCCTCTAGCCAACGGGACTCCCACGGGGATGGAAGGCTTTGGAAGCAGGGTTCGTCCATATAATATAATGGACACGTCAGCCTTAGTAAAAGAGGGGGTTTATAAGTTAATTACCTGAACAGAAAACAAAAAAAAAGGGTTCCACCAAAGAGATTCCACAAGGAAAACAGCAGCGCAAACACAAAAGAAACTGTGGAATTGATGATCCTGTCAGAAGTAATTGCTGCTTTTTATGGGGACGGACGGGGACGGAGGTAATTCCTTACGGGGACGGGTGGGGACGGAGAGGATCCTGGGCGGGGATGGGTGGGATTTCTGTCCCCGCACAACTCTCTACTTCTGAGCAGTAATAGCAACTGCAAATAGAGCAAAGGCACAACACCAGCTCAGACTCAGGGCTCTTTTTACTAAGTTGCGCTAGCGTTTTTAACACGCGCTGCAGATTAGTGCTCGCTGCCCCCCGCGTTACACATAAAAAGTAAAGCCAGCTCAATGGTGGCGTTAGCGTCTAGCGGCGTGGCAATGCAGCGTTCACTAAAAACGCTAGCGCAGCTTAGTAAAAGGAGCTCTAAGGGCTCCTTTTACTAAACTACGCTAGCGTTTTTAGCACACGCTGCCCCCTGCGCTATGCGTAAAAACTAGCACCAGATCAATGGTGGCGTTAGCGTCTAGCACGCGTGGCAATGCATTGCGCACTAAGCACGCGCTGCAGATTAGCACACACTGCCCCCGCTCTACATGTGAAAACTAACGCCAGCTCAATGGTGACGTTAGCGTCTAGAGCATGCGGCAATGCAATGTGCACTAAGCGCGTGCGAAAACCACTAGCTAGCATTTTTAGCGCGCACTGCGATTAGCGCACGCTGCCCCCGCTCTACATGTAAAAACTAACGACAGCTCAATGGTGGCGTTAGCGTCTAGTGCGCGCGCTAAAAATGCTAGCGCAGCTTAGCAAAAGAAGCCCTAACTGCACACTTGACAATGCATGCTACTTAACGTGTCCTAACTGCGTGGCGCATTCCATGTTTCCAAGTGTATTTTATATTTGACATACCGCATTGGTAATAACATCTACTGTATGTGGTTTACAGGTTAAAAATGCAATTTTAAAATGAAACAAAAAATAGAAATATTGTCTGTAATACGATAAACATTTACCCCCTCTTCTATTAAACCGCGCTAGCGGCGCTGAATGGCCCGCGCTGCTCCCGACGCTCATTGAGCTCCTATGAGCGTCGGGAGCGGCGCGGCTAGCGAGGATTAGTAGAAGAGGGGGCTAAAGTTAGAATTAAATAAAATTTGTGAGCGTTTGGTTTCAGATTGATCCCTACAAGGTCTGCTCTGATCAGAGTTATTAGCCTATCAACAGAAAGCATCTGTGGATAGGAATGTTTTTTTAAGTGAGTTTTGAAAAAATTGTTCGAGGGTAGGTTCTGTTCGGGATGTAATTCGGAAGGGCATTCCGCAATTGTGGAGCAACATCCCGAAAGATGCGATCCCGAACAGATGTCTACGGAATATGTCTGTTTGATGATACAATAAGTACAATGCTCCCCTGATATTCGCGGGGGTTCCGTTCCAGAGACGCCCGCAAATGTTGAAAAAAAACCCGCGAATATGGTTTTTAATGGGGGAGACAGGAGAGGACAATTGAAAAAAAAAAAAAACGAGAATACGGTTTTTAGTGGGGGAGACAGGAGAGGGCAGTTGAAAAAAAAACCCGAGAATACGGTTTTTAGTGGGGGAGACAGGAGAGGGCAGTTGAAAAAAAAAACGAGAATACGGTTTTTAGTGGGGGAGGCAGGAGAGGGCTCTTTTTACAAAGCCGCGCTAGTGGTTTTAGCGCGTGATAGCCGAAACTCTACCGCCTGCTCAAAAGGAGGCGGTAGCGGCTAGCGTGCGGCAATGTAGTGCGGCTTTGTAAAAGGAGCCCTTTGTTTGGGGACCCCCTTATTAAGAGAGAGGAAATAAATTGGCCTTTCCCCCCCCCCTCGTTTTAGGCAAGAAGTTATAGAATGTTCATTTTATCCTAGTCTATGAAATTCTATTGTAATCAAGCCAACTGCATTTTTGTCTCATTAGGAAAATGTGGAGCAGATTCACATGCCTCCTTCTCTAGTTACCAAATGGATCAGGGCCTCAGACTGTATTTCAGACTATCCGGGTAATTTCAACCTAATTGCACAGAAAAATCACTGCAGGATATCCCACATATTCTGAACAATATAGCACAGTGCAAAAATATGTAAGAAAATTAATTAAATCGTAATCATGTTTCTGCAGGCTAACTCTCCTGTCTCTTTCTACATCCTTAAATAGTTTTTAAATTATCTTTCAATTTCTTTTCCAATTATATGCCCAAGTGCTTTATAGAACAACATAACTTTTGTAAAAATCTACTTTCGGTGTTCCCCTTTGACTAACCTCAAGATATTTTCATGCCCCCAGGACCAGAGCCAGGAAACATGAAGCCCTGGCAAAAGTTGTCAACAGACCCCCCCACCCCCGCACCCCAACTGGCTGCTTGGCTTCTGGCCCCAGGTTAGGACAGGCTGGACCATGATTGGTCAGCTCAGGGTGTATCTACCTGTGTGTGGGATTGTAAGGGGGGCTGGAATTCACAGGACTGAGCTAGACATTAGAGAATGACACGGGGACAAATTTTTCCCTGTCTCCGTGGGAACTCATTTTCCCGTCCCCATGAGTTCTTTTCCTGTCCCTGCCCCATTCCTTCAAGCTCCATCCTTATCTGCACAAGCCTCAAACACTTTAATGTCATAAGTAGCAACATTCTAGAACTCAGATGGTGATGCCATAATGCCTCATTCCACCAATGCCTAAGCTCCGTCCTCATCTGCACAAGCCTCAAACACTTTAATGTCATAAGTAGCAACATTCTAGAACTCAGATGGTGATGTCATAATGCCTCATTCCACCAATGCCTAAGCTCCGTCCTCATCTGCACAAGCCTCAAACACTTTAATGTCATAAGTAGCAACATTCTAGAGCTCAGATTGTGATGTCATAATGCCTCATTCCACCAATGCCTAAGCTCCGTCTGCACAAGCCTCAAACACTTTAATGTCATAAGGGTTCGACAGGGACAGCGACAGCGACAAAACTCACAGGGACGGGATGTGGAAATTGAGTCCCTTCGGGGACGGGGAAAAATTTGTCCCCATGTCATTCTCTACTAGACATAATTGGCTTGTCCCTTTATCCTCCATTTTCAAACGCCCTCTGTTTTGACACCCTAGGTGAGCCCCCGTCTTCCTCACCCACAACAACAGCCCTGCCTCCCCAAGCAGACCCATATAGTCTTTTAGGACTAAGCAATAAAGAAAGCCCCAGCTTAATTGAAAAGCAGTGTAAATGGCCGAAAACACGCGTAGATTAAGGTGTAATCGCTTACTCCAGTGTTATAGCTGGTGCAAATGTGCCTAGAAGTTAGCATTTATACACACGAATGGTAGAATTCTATAAATTGTGCATGTATCTGTGCACTCCGCCCACATTCCTCACAAGCTCCGCCCATGTGCATGCCCATTGCCTAAGAATGTTCAGTGCCATTGACCTCCAAGGGAGGTGCAACGTTCTGCGCTTGCTGGGGGTAATTCCGAGGAACCACCACTTTCAAGCAGTAGAAACTTCCTTAGCAGGCAGTTCTTTGGACATTTACGGTATGTGCCCATATGGCTACTTGTACGGAGAAATGACCTCTTATAGAATGGTGGCTAACAGAAAAGCACATGCCACAAGTTGATGATGTATTCTTTGGCACCCCAGACATGGTACATGGGTTTGTCGTGCCGCTGGCGCATGCGCACATCTGAGAGGCTGAAAGCTATGCCGTCGGTAGTTTCACTCCCAGCAGGGCCTCCCAAGGCGGCAGGTTTCAGCGGAGATGTCCGACTAATGCTGTACCACCCGTATGGGCGGCAGCAGATGGGCAGTGTTGGCGGCAGAGGATCGCGTTTGATGCGACAGCATCAAATTTATGGTGCGCCGAAGAAAGGCCCGGCGATCTACTTGTTTATTCTGCCACGAAAACTTTATGATGTTCTTGAAGTCACTAGGACTCGATCACGAGTCGATGGCGCCAAACTTTCTTAGGCAATGGGCATGCACACGGGTGGAGCTTGTGAGGAATGTGGGCTGAGTGCACAGATACATGCATAATTTATAGAGTTCTATCATTCGTGTGCATAAATACTAACTCCTAGGCACATTTACCACATTTTTACGCATATAACGCGCGCGCTATACAAGATTTTACAAACACGGAATAAGCACGCACGTTATATCCGTGAGCGCGTTATATATATTTTTTACATTCTGAGACACCCATACTGCAGAGACGGCATTTGCCGCCCCGAAAATGGCGCCCCTTGCCGTACGGGTAATTTCGGCCCTTCCCAGTCCCCGCCGGTGGAGCTAAGGCACTTCCTGGACCCCTCTACGCCATGTTGGAACAAAGAATATGTATACTAAAGAGCTCTCGAGTTAGTGAGTATGAATTCAGCAACAAGAACACAAATCACACATTCATTCTCATAATTGTAATAGGGAGTCTTTTATTCCTTTAGCCCTTAGTTCTGTAGGCCGAAGTCGACCGGTCTTTCCATTCGTCATCCCGGGTCTTTGTTAATCCCTCTAATGGTTAGGTCTGTGGGTCGACTTTATGAATGTAAGCGCCCCTATTCACCCGGTCGAACGCAAATTGCCCAGCTACGAAAGAGTTAATCTGCGGTCCAAATGGAGTGGCGGGAGGAGCATGCGTGGTATACGCATGGGCACGCTATACCGAAATTATTTTACATAAATGCTTGGTTCCTGCGCGCTATACGAGTGGGCGCGATTTACACGTATGCGCGTTATTTGCGTAAAAATACGGTACACTAGCTATAACACTAGTGTAAGCAAATACACTTTAATCTGTGTGTGTTTTCGGCCATTTACACTGCTTTTAAATAAAAAAAAAAAATAGGTACCTGGATCCAGTCTTAATGTGCTATTTACTGGTGCCACCCATAATGCTGCCGAAAGTCTTTACTGACCACTGAAAATCTTTTGCTATCCTAACTTATTTTTCATATACACACAATATACACAGCAGATATAAATTCTCAAAACTGACTCATTTCAATCACTATATTGAAAACTAGCTGATGCCCCGGCGTTGCACGGGTATTTAATTATAGCAATAACACTGTAAATGGATTCAAATAAAGATACTTTATAGTGGTGAATGAAATTATTTTTTTACAGCTTTATAAAAAGTACAATATTCAAATTATAATGTGAAATATTTGACAAAATGAATACAATACAACTAACACAAAACTTGATTATAAACAACATTTTTAGTTTCACCTCCAGGAGCAAGAACATATAAATTCTTGGGTGAACCCACCCTTGAGCAAGCAACATAGAGATGTCCATGGGAAAAACAGGGGGATCTTAAATCCACTCCACAGTATGTAATAGTCTGTCCCTGTGATTTGTTGATTGCGATAGAGAATGCAAGTCTCACTGGAATTTGCAAGCTTTTAAACTGAAAAGGAAGATGTGTTGCAAGTTTCGTTCAAATCGGGCAAGCAGATTTTCTGTTTGTAGCTCCGCCTTGCGAGGGAGCCAGAAACGTCAAGTAATTCACTTCTTTCTCTTCTTTTTTCCTTTTCTCTTTCTCTTTCCTCTTTTTCTCTTTTCTCTCTCTCTTACCCACAGCAGGAGCACACCAGCACTTCACAAGAGCGATGGAGGACCCAGGATCCCAGAGATACTTTCCGGTATACTGCACAGAGTGCAATATGTACGACTACCTCCCTTTGGGAAGGCGGGAGTACATATGCAGTCGGTGTCAGGAACTGGAAAGCCTGAGGACGGAGGTCGGCAGATTGAGGGTCAGGGTCCAGGAACTAGAAGGACTGGAGGAACTGCGCACCACAGAGGAGACGAGCTGGTCTACCCAGAACACAGACGGAGCAGGCATCTTTGTGGACCAGGTGAGGGACCTCGAGAGATTCATTGAGGAGGCCTATAGGACGGTGGAGGAACGGGATCAGCAGCAGCACAGACGGATGTCGGTAGACGAGACCCAGGATCCACAAGGCGACACCGGGGAAGGACCTAGCGGAGGGACAACGCAAGAGGAGGAGACCGCGACTCACCAGGACCCCGAGGGAGAGACACCACACTACACCGAGGACACGGACCTGAGGCAGAGGAGGTTGCTGAGGAAAGGGAAGTCTGCTATTGTGGTGGGAGACTCGATCTTGAGAGAGGTAGACAGTCACGTGGCTGGAGGAAGGGAGGACCGGCTAGTGACTTGTCTCCCAGGAGCCAAGACACGAGACATCACTGACAGGATCGAGAGGATCCTGGACGGAGCAGAGACAGAGGAGACTGCGGTAATAATCCACGTCGGAACAAACGATGTGAGCCGGAGGCACTTCAGCATGGACGCACTGACTGACCAGTTCAGGGTCCTGGGACGAAAGCTGAAGCGGAGCACTCGGAGGATAGCATTCTCGGAGATCCTGCCTGTGCCGAGAGCAGATGCAAAGAGGCAGGCAGACCTCCAAGCTGTGAATGCATGGTTGAGGAGATGGTGCCAGGAGGAGGGCTTCCGCTTCGTGAGGAACTGGACGTCCTTCTGGGGAAAGAGCAAGCTCTACCGGCGGGACGGCCTGCACCTGAGCACAGCGGGAACCAGACTACTGGCAGCCAATTTGAGGAAGGAGATCGAGAGGGCTTTAAACTGAGGAGAGGGGGAAAGCCGACAGCTGATCTGATGTTGACGCTTCGGACAACAGTATCCAGAACAGATGCTGAACGGGCTGACTGCAGGAAGGAAACAGAGGGACCGGAAGATCTCCAAATCAGACAGCGAGGGAAACATCAGGTAATGGGAGCTTGCTGGGAGAAGACTAAGGGGCTTGTGGACACAGGGGGACTGGGTGGCATAAGGGCGAAAGCCGAGGGTAATATAGAGGTACCACAAGGCGAGGGGGATCAAACAGAGACGCAAGGGATGATAGCCCAGGAGGGGGCCGGTAGGACTAGAAATCCCAGAGGAAAAGCGGGGAAGTGGGGTGGCAGGAATGTGGGGAAGCTGAAAGCAAAGAAGGTAAAGGCTGAGGGCAAAGCAGAAACACAGAGAGCGGGAAAACTGCCAGAAATCCAAGGGCAAGTGGCCCAGGTAAATACAGAGGTGGAAGAAAAACTACGGGACCTGCGATGCGTATACGCAAATGCAAGAAGCCTCACGGCCAAGATGGGTGAACTAGAAGTCGTGGCCAAGGGGGAGGACCTGGATATAATTGGAATTGTAGAAACCTGGTGGACAGAGGAAAATCAATGGGATGTAGCGCTGCCGGGGTACAAGCTCTATAGGAGGGACAGGACCCACAAAAAGGGGGGAGGCATAGCACTATATATAAAGGACTCTATTCACTCGGTCGGGATGGATATGGCAACGAAGGCAGAGGGGCTGGAATCGCTGTGGGTCAAATTACCGGGAAACAAGGGTGCGGGCATAAAACTGGGGCTGTACTATCGACCACCTGGTACGCCAGAGGGAGTCGGACACGACTTGGAAGCAGAATTGAGACAGGAGTGCAGGACTGGAAGTGTAACAGTGATGGGGGACTTCAACTACCCAGGGATTGACTGGAGTACGGGTCACTCCAACTGCACTAGGGAGACAGGATTTGTAGAAACTGTGAAGGACTGCTTCATGGAGCAACTAGTCAAAGAACCGACGCAAGGGGGTACTACTCTTGACCTCATCCTAAACGGATTAGGGGGGCCTGCAAGAGAGGTAGAAGTGGGAGCACCACTAGGCAACAGTGACCACAACACGATCAAATTCACATTAGAAAGAGGGACACCCATAGTTAGGAGGACCGCAACAACTGCGCTGAACTTCAAGAAAGGGAACTATGTTGCTATGAGGGAAATGATGGGGAGGAAGCTCAGAAAAATCTCTAGGATGGAGACTGTGGGAAGCGCCTGGACCCTATTCAGGGACACCCTGCAGGAAGCACAGAGAATGTATGTCCCCAATTTCAGGAAAGGCTGCAAGAACAAACGATCAAAGGACCCGGTTTGGATGTCAATAGAAGTAAAGAGGGCGATAAAGGACAAAAAAGTATCTTTCCGGAGATGGAAAAAGGACCCAACAGAGGATAATCATCAGGCGCATAGGAAATGCCAAAAGGAATGCCACCGGGAGGTTAGACTAGCAAAGGGGAAGTACGAAGAGGGGCTGGCCAGGGAGGCGAAAAACTTCAAGGCATTCTTCAGTTACGTTAAGGGGAAACGACCAGCGAGAGAGGAGGTAGGGCCGTTGGACGATGGGGACAGGAAGGGAGTGATTAAGGAGGAAAAAGAGGTAGCTGAGAGGTTGAACACGTTCTTCTCGTCAGTCTTCACGAGCGAAGACACATCTAATATACCAGACTCAGAGGAGCTCATGAGTGGGGAACAGGCTGAAAAATTAGAGCACATAGAGGTAAGTAGGGAGGATGTCCTCAAACAGATAGACAGGTTAAAATGTGGCAAATCACCAGGCCCGGACGGGATCCACCCAAGGGTTCTGAAAGAACTAAGACAGGAAATAGCGGGCACAATCCAACATGTTTGCAACCTATCCTTGAAAACTGGTGAGGTACCAGAGGACTGGAAATTGGCAAATGTCACACCCATCTTCAAGAAGGGATCGAGGGGTGACCCCGGGAACTACAGGCCGGTGAGCCTGACTTCAATTATAGGGAAGATGGTGGAAGCTATGATCAAGGACGACATTTGCGAGCACATCGAGAGGAATGGCCTACTGAGAACAAGCCAGCATGGATTCTGTAAGGGAAGGTCGTGCCTAACGAACCTTCTGTACTTCTTTGAGGGAATAAGCAGTCGGGTGGACAATGGGGAGCCCATAGACATCATTTACCTCGACTTTCAAAAGGCTTTCGACAAGGTGCCACATGAAAGGCTGCTTAAGAAGCTGTGGAACCACGGGGTGGGAGGGGATGTGCACAGATGGATCAAGCACTGGTTGTCGGGTAGACTGCAGAGGGTTGGAGTAAAAGGTCAATATTCTGACTGGCGGAGAGTCACGAGCGGTGTGCCACAGGGATCGGTGCTAGGGCCTTTACTCTTTAACATATTCATCAATGACCTGGAAAAGGAGGCAAAATGTGAGGTTATAAAATTTGCAGACGATACCAAACTGTGCGGCAGAGTTAGGACCAGGGAGGAGTGTGAGGACATGCAAAGGGACCTGGACAAGCTGGAAGACTGGGCAAACAAATGGCAAATGCGCTTCAACGTGGACAAATGCAAGGTCATGCATATAGGGAAAAAGAACCCATTGTTCAACTACAAATTGGGGGGGGTATTGTTGGGAGACAGCAGACTCGAGAGAGACTTGGGTGTGCTGGTAGATGCATCACTGAAGCCATCTGCACAGTGCGCAGCAGCCTCTAAAAAAGCCAACAGGATGCTGGGAATCATAAAGAAGGGCATAGTATCCAGATCACGGGAAGTCATCATGCCATTGTATCGAGCGATGGTGCGTCCACATCTAGAATACTGCGTTCAATATTGGTCGCCGCACCTCAAGAAGGACATGGCGGTACTTGAGAGAGTCCAAAGGAGAGCAACGAAAATGGTAAGAGGGCTGGAACACTGCTCATACGCCGAGAGGCTGGATAGGCTGGGGCTCTTCTCTCTGGAGAAAAGGAGGCTCAGGGGAGATATGATAGAGACCTTCAAGATCATGAGGGGCATAGAGAGGGTGGATAGGGACAGATTCTTCAGACTGAAGGGGGCAACAAGTACGAGGGGGCATTCGGAGAAACTGAAGGGAGACAGGTTCAAAACAAATGCAAGGAAGTTTTTTTTTCACACAAAGGGTCGTGGACACGTGGAATGTGCTACCGGAAGAAGTGATCAGGCAGAGTACGGTACAAGGATTCAAAAAGGGATTGGATGGATTCCTGAGGGATAAAGGGATCGTGGGATACTGAGGGAGGAGCTGGGATGTAACACAAGTATAGGAAGTTACCCAGGTAATGAGTACAAACCAACCAGGTCGTGCATGTGCAAGACCGGAGGGCTAGGACTTCGATAGGAAGGCAGGACTTAAATGGGAAACCAAGGTGGCAAGGGAGCCCCTTCTGATGATTCAGACAGGTCTTGACCTGTTTGGGCCGCCGCGGGAGCGGACTGCTGGGCAGGATGGACCTGTGGTCTGACCCGGCAGAGGCACTGCTTATGTTCTTATGTTCTTATGTGTGCAGGTGGGCCGCGAGACCCCCAGAACATATCACCCCAGGTAGTGAGGGATCTGCATACCAAGTTTAGTTCAAATCGGGCAAGCCGTTTTTGCGTTGGCAGCTTTTTACATTTTTGCCATTGACATGAATGGGTGAAATCTGATTTTCAGGTTGTAGCTCCGCCCACGTGTGCAGGTGGGCCGCGAGACCCCCAGAACATATCATCCCAGGTAGTGAGGGATCTGCATACCAAGTTTCGTTCAAATCGGTCAAGCCATTTTTGCGTGATCGCGGCACATACACACACACACACATACATACATACATACATACATACATACACACATACATACCTCCAATTTTATATATATAGATAAAATCATTTTACCTACCGGCGATCCTCTGCAGGCTGCTGTAATTGGCTTTAAAGGTGAGACCGGGAGACCAGGGGAGAAGCCAGAGGACGCTAGAGAGAAGGGGGGAAAACATAGAAACATAGAAGATGACGGCAGAAAAGGGCTACAGCCCATCAAGTCTGCCCACTCTGCTTACCCACCCCCTGTCTATGCCCTAATGACCCAATTTCCTTATCTTGACCCTCGTAGGGATCCCACGTGTGTATAGAACCGCATAGAACTTCCATGGTAATGCGGTATAGAAGAATAAAGTTATTATTATTTATTATTATTATTATCCCATTTATTCTTAAAGTCTGGCACGCTGTCTGCCTCGATCACATGCAGGCCTTCGGCGAATCGGGCAGTGCTGGCGCCGTACCGCGTAGGGAAGTCAGCTGGCAGGCGCCTCTCTTCCCCCTCACTGTGCTGCGGCACACTTGTAATCTCAGGAGGCACACAGTTTGAGATAGACTGGTCTAATCACGACATTGGATAACAGTTCTTCCTACACACGATATACGAGGGTTCTTCAAAAAGTTTCAGCACTTTCATATTTTTGCGGGAAATGGTTGGGGTGGGTGAAGTGGTAAGAGGGCGTGTCGTACAATGTCATGTGACTAGTTAATTTATTTATTTAGTCATTTTAATTATTTTTTAGCCCGTCCTCCCAAAAGCACACAGAATGGGGTTACGAGTTTACATGCATAAGCTAACAATATGATGGTCGGAGTAAGGACTGCAAATAAGGATAAGATATAATACAATATAGGCAAGGTATGAGTTAGCGACATGACAGGTGGTGTGTGGGCTTCACATAAAGATAGATCAATTTTAACAGCAGAGGCACAGACTTCTTGCTGTAGTAGAGCAGTTTGTATACTATACTCAGAGGGGCATTTTTGATAGGTCGTCTAAGTCTGAGGTTGGACATTTTAGGCAAGATGTCCACAAAAACAATAGAAAAAATGTCCACTTTCAAAACTGCCAGACGTCTATCTTTTACTTTCGAAAATGGCCTATGCATAAGTTTTGGTCCTTAGGATGTCTTCTTTTATTTTGGTCATTTTCAAAAATAACAACTTCCACGTGAAAAACACACAAAAGCGAGGTTTTTTTATAGATGTACCCAACTACCTTGTCTGAATCCCCATCAGCTGAGTCAGTTTCAGGGATTCCTGCTGGCTCAGCTGATAGGGATTTCCCCCTGCCAGGATCAACTGAACTGGCAGAGAATTCCTCTCTCCCTCCCTCCCTCACATGCTCCGATCCCCCCAGCCCCTTCCACAGAGAGCCCCCTCATTCCAACCCTCCCTCAAACATCCCTCATTACTCCTGACAGCACTGGCAACACCCACACACACATCACCTGACACCCCGACAGCATTGGCAACACCTCCCCACATCACCCGTCACTCCTGACAACATTGGCAACACCCCCACCCCTATATCACCCATCACTCCTGTACCTTGCACTGCAAAATCGGCATCAGGGAAGCCCACTCCCTCCTTCCTACAGGGCCAAGTGATGCGAATGATGGGCCTTCCCCCTCCCGATGCATCTTGGGATGCAGTAGGAGGGGCCTAAATCCCTGTTAGGTTCAACATTGCGATGGATTGGTCACCGTGAGAATGGGCTACTGGGCTTGATGGACCATTGTTCTGACCCAGTAAGGATATTCTTATATTCTCAATATACTGTTGTTTTCCCCCATCTCTGGGTGGTGGGAGGGACCGGTGACCACTGGGGGAGCAAGGGGTCATCTGTTCAGTTTGTGCAGCTTTGAGGCACTTAGATCTGTTTTAGTTGTGTCTGACTGCCAGTGTTTAAGTTCCCTCTAGGAAAACTTTGATTATGGCTGCAGTACGTCCAGGTTTAAGCCCACCTGATTCCCACCCATAACACACCTCCCAACATGCCCCTTTGAGCTCTGGACGCACAGCAGCTTAAAAGTGCTGTTACACATCTGGAAAATTGTTATTAGGACATCCAAGTGCGACTTAGGCAAGGTTTTGAACTTTTCAAAGTTTTGATCTTGCTCCCCTCAGTGTGAGAAATCAAATATTTGAGTTGGGTCTTATTTCAGTAGCAAGTCAATTATAACTATGCTTTATAAATCATCGGGAATGGTTCCCGAAATAGCATATAGGAGATCTAGTTTAAGTTGGTTTAGGGTTAAGAATTATCCTAATGGGTGAAAATTAAGTAAAAAGATGTTTTTTTAACCCTTTCCTGAAGTTTAATAATCCTGCCAGTGATCTAATGGCGGGATTTCATTTCATAAGAAGTGACAGTAAATGTGTTTGCGGGCGTTTTCTCGTAGAAAGGCTCGTGCTGACGGAATAGCAAATCTTCTTTCGCATTGTGATCGTAGAGGTTGGTTAGGAATATAGGTTGATAGTTTTCCTGACTTGTAGGCTGGGACCATTTTGCCAAAGAATTTGAAGGCTAGAGTCAGCGCTTTGAAGATGCTGCGGTTCCGGGTGGGCGGTCAGTGCTTGGATGATAGGGGTCGTGGATATTCAGATTTTTTTCAGTAAGCGAACTGCTGCATTTTGCACACATTGTAATCGTTGTTAGAGAATGACACGGTGACAAAATTCATCACCGTTCCCGTCCCCGCGGGAAATAATTCCATGTCATTTTCTAGTGTCTATTTCAACCTCGGTCCTTCTACACCAGCATTCTTCAAAGCACAGCTTGCGGGTCAGTGGTTGTGGCCATTCATACTCTGATTCTTATGTGAGCCAAGGATAATGAAGCCATTGTGACATCACTGATGTGATTGGCTCTTAGGCACTGGTGGAATGAGGCATTATGACATCACAATATCTGCTCTGGATACCAGAGACTATCATTCTGTAGTGTCTATCTCAACTTCAATTCTTCAAAGCAAAGCTTGTGGGTCAGTGGTTGTGGCCATTCATACTCTGATTCTTTCCTCTCTCTTTAAAGAATGACATGAAGATGGTTTCCCGCGGTTATCCACGGGGACGGGATCGGTGATGAATTTTGTCACCGTGTCATTCTCTAATCGTTGTAGGTTCTTTTTAGATAGCCCCACAAATAGTGAATTGCAGTAGTCCAAGCGGGATAGGACAAAGGTGTAGAGCAGTTGTGTGAACTCTGCTTTGCAGAAGTATATTCAAATTTTTCATAGTTGGCATAGGTAGTAAAAAGAGGTTGATATAACTTGAGAGACGTGGCTCATAAGTGGCAAGTCAGAGTCAAGTATAACTCCCAGACTGCGGACTTGGTCCTTAGCTACGAGAGTTTTATTATCTCGGGAGATAGAAGGACGTGGGTCAGCATAGTTTTCTCTTGTGAATCCAGAGAAGTTCAGTTTTGGATGCATTTATTTGTAGCTTGCTTGCGGTCATCCAGTTTTTTATTTCAGATAGGCAGCCTTATTTATTTTTTTTTTCATTTGTGCATCATGGTTCATTCCGAGTGAGAGGTAGAGTTGGATATCATCAGCAAAGGAGTGCAGTACTTTGAAGCGATGCCAAGTATTGGTGATAGCAAGTTAAAAAGCAGTCTAGCAAGCCGGCTCACCTGTGTAAAAGTGATGTAATTTGCTTTTGGGATATTTAATAAATAATGTTTAAAACAATAAAAGTACAGAAACTTTTTGAAGATCCCTCAAACAAATATAACACCTCTACCATTTGCACTTCAAAAGTCTGAGTCAACACGGAGAAATGTGCTTTTGTGTAATACACTGAGTCATTAGTATTCTGACTCATCGCGGTGTTTAATTTAATATTAACTTAACTAGAAAAGAGTTGTGTTTAATCGGAACAGACATTGACATCAATAGATGCAAAATCTCATCTCTAACCTTGATAGTCACTCTAAGCTAATATTGAGTTTTCATTCTTAATGTAAGATGAGGCCATGCGTAAAATTCCTCTCAGCTAACAAGAAAGCTTGTGGAGATGAGTCGGTGAGAAAAAAGTCCAGAATACAGTTCACAGGCTCATAGGCCTTCATTCAGGAAAATTCCTGAGCCATGTAAATGACCAGATGTCTGGCATTATTCAGTCTGTGGCATTCCTTACACAGTGTGATAAATTTTCTTGGCCCAATATATCAATTATCCAGAGACATTTATTTATGCAATTAATTTATTCAATTTATGCAATTAATTTATACAATTTATGCAATTATCCAGAGACATTTATTTATGCAATTAATTTATGCAATTATCCAGAGACATTTATTTATGCAATTAATTTATGCAATTATCCAGAGATATTTATTTATGCAATTAATTTATGCAATTTATGCAATTAATTTATACAATTTATGCAATTATCCAGAGACATTTATTTATGCAATTAATTTATGCAATTTATGCAATTAATTTATACAATTTATGCAATTATCCAGAGACATTTATTTATGCAATTAATTTATGCAATTTATGCAATTAATTTATACAATTTATGCAATTATCCAGAGACATTTATTTATGCAATTAATTTATGCAATTATCCAGAGACATTTATTTATGCAATTAATTTATGCAATTATCCAGAGATATTTATTTATGCAATTAATTTATGCAATTTATGCAATTAATTTATACAATTTATGCAATTATCCAGAGACATTTATTTATGCAATTAATTTATGCAATTTATGCAATTAATTTATACAATTTATGCAATTATCCAGAGACATTTATTTATGCAATTAATTTATGCAATTTATGCAATTAATTTATACAATTTATGCAATTATCCAGAGACATTTATTTATGCAATTAATTTATGCAATTATCCAGAGACATTTATTTATGCAATTAATTTATGCAATTATCCAGAGATATTTATTTATGCAATTAATTTATGCAATTTATGCAATTAATTTATACAATTTATGCAATTATCCAGAGACATTTATTTATGCAATTAATTTATGCAATTATCCAGAGACATTTATTTATGCAATTAATTTATGCAATTATCCAGAGATATTTATTTATGCAATTAATTTATGCAATTTATGCAATTAATTTATACAATTTATGCAATTATCCAGAGACATTTATTTATGCAATTAATTTATGCAATTTATGCAATTAATTTATACAATTTATGCAATTATCCAGAGACATTTATTTATGCAATTAATTTATGCAATTTATGCAATTAATTTATACAATTTATGCAATTATCCAGAGACATTTATTTATGCAATTAATTTATGCAATTATCCAGAGACATTTATTTATGCAATTAAAGGGCTATTCTGTTACATGCACTTACGGTTATGCACAGAAAATCAGTCCTTATGCACATTAGCAGCTAGGGATATCAGATGTCAGGGGAAACCCAGACATGTTCTCTTTTTATAGGATTGTCTGGGTGCCCGGACGGACTTTCTAAAACCCAGCAGGTTTGGGTTTTGGAAAGCTCTGGCCGCGTCCGGAAGACCTCTGAGCCTGCGCGGATGACGTCGCACACCTCCGTCCATACTCGGAGGCCCTCGGCCGCAGCCCGATCAGCAATTAAAAAAAGAAGCTTTCTGGGGGCGGGGGCAGAATGGGGCGGGACTAGAAGCAGAATGGGGCGTGGCTAGGGGTGGAAAAGGCGTAGCTGGGGCGGAATGGACGTGGCCACGTGTTCGGGATTTGGGGACGCAAAATGTGGTAGCCCTAGTAGTAGCAAAGCGACTGATTGCTATTAGGAGTGTAAAGGGGGAATTTGTGTGGGCAGAGCATGGCAGGGCTGCCATTTAAACATGCAACTTACTGACTATACAAGTAGCAAGTGTCCTTGCTGCAAGTAGGTGCCCATAGTTGTGCCAGCTCAGTAGCAGATGTACTTTAGGCATGTAAATATAGGGCCGATACTGGGTTACACTAGGAAGTCAAAGTGCCATTATCAAATAGACTTTACCATACAGTATCAGGGCCCTTAAAGAGGATGCTCAGCTATACAATTGCCCACTTATTGCCATTTTAGTAACTTTTCCATTAACCATAGAAACATAGAAATAGACGGCAGATAAGGGCCACGGCCCATCCAGTCTGCCCACCCCAATGACCCTCCCCTACCTTTGCCCTGTGAATAGATCCCACGTGTCGATCCCATTTGGCCTTAAAATCAGGCACGCTGCTGGCCTCAATAACCTGAAGTGGAAGACTATTCCAGCGATCAACCACCCTTTCAGTGAGAAAGAATTTCCTGGTGTCCCTGTGCAGTTTCCCGCCCCTGATTTTCCACGGATGCCCCCTTGTTGCGGCGGGACCCTTGAAAAAGAAGATATCTTCTTCCACCTCGATGCGGCCCGTGAGATACTTGAATGTCTCGATCATGTCACCCCTCTCTCTGCGTTCCTCGAGCGAGTACAGCTGCAACTTATCCAGCTATTCCTCGTACGGGAGATCCTTGAGTCCCGAGACCATCCGGGTGGCCATTCTCTGGACCGACTCCAGCCTCAGCACATCCTTACGGTAATGCGGCCTCCGGAATTGCACACAGTATTCCAGGTGGGGCCTCACCATGGATCTATACAATGGCATAATGACTTCCGCCTTACGGCTGACGAAACTCCTGCGTATGAGGGCAAATTCTATAAGGGCAAATTCTATAAGAAGCGCCCAAAAGTTAGGCGCCTAATTAGGCCCTGTTCAGCGCGATTCAAGCACAATTGGGTGCTGTTTAATGAATCACGCTGAGAGGAACCTATTTTGGAGGCGCCCAAGAAATAGGCCAGCTCGAGGCCCAACTAAAAGGTAGGCGCCTAGCTGAGCGCTTAGGCACGCGTAAGAGCGGTGATTCTGCAACAAGGCGCCTAACATGTAGTCACGCCCACGTCTAACATGCATAGCGCCTATTTTTTTAAAGGCAGCCTAAATTTTTAGAGGCGCCTTGTTACAGAATCACGCTTTCTTGATAGGCGCCTATGTTTCAATCCGTGCCGATTAAAAAGCTTAATCGAGCTTGTTCTTCAGTTTAGATAGGCGCCTATCTAGTTGGGCACCTCCGAAATAGGTGCCTAACTTTAGGCGCTGGTTACAGAATTTGGGCCTAAGCGATTTGGAGGATACTCAGAGCCAACATCAAAAACAGCAAAAAAAGCGATCATTTTAATGGAGCCCATGGTTTTAACCCTCTTAAGCCCGCGGGTTAAAACCATGGGCTTGCAGTGCGGGGAAGGGAGGCAGGCAGGCAGCGTGTTCGGGGCAGGCAGGCAGCATGTTCAAGGCAGGCAGGCAGTGTGTTTGGGGCAGGAAGGCAGGCAGCGTGTTCGGGGTTGCAGGATAGGGGCTGACAGGGCAGAGAGCAGGGCGGCAGACGGCAGGGCAGCCGGAAAGGGCTTCAGTGACTGGTCCTCAGCAGTCACTTTTTTTTGATCGGCCAGCCCAGTCGGTGTTGCAGGGTTTTCTTTAGTGAATCGCGTCCCTGCCTACTTTGCATGCCGTTGCCCTCATTTGCATGCGCGGATCCGAGGATGGTCGGCAGAGAGGTAAGTGAATTGGGCCGGGGTCGCAAACCGATCGGTACACAATCGGTTTGCTTAGTGAATTTGGGCCTATGTCTGGTTTCCTGATATCCAGTTTTTATTGGTCAGAATGAGGATGACATCACCTAAATTGATACGTTGATTCTTAGTTGAAACACGCACTACTCCCAAAATATAAAATAGACCAATACACATATAACCTATAAAATTATATTTAACATGATAAATTATGCTTCTTTTAATTAACAACTTTCTAAAAATTGCTCACCTATTCCTTGAATGAGAAAATTGCAGTGTAGCCCCTTGTACAGAAAGGTGGGACACCCTTTCATCTTCTAGAACTATATAATTTTGCAGCAGGTGTAAGAACAAGAAGCCTGGAAATTTTAGAAGTCTGCCTTACAGGGAAATTCTATATATGGCACTGAATGTTAGATGCTAATTTAGCACAGAAAAGCGTTCTAACAGATGCAAGGTGCTGAAACATGGCAGAAATGGCAGATCCATGCAAAAACACACTTAGGCCAGCGTAACGCTGGATCAGGGCCTAACCATGGAAAGACCAGGTGAACTCTTTGGTTAAAAAGGGTTTTTATACTCTCTGGAAGCTTCGGTCCATTAAAGCATATTTTGATGCATCATCATTTACAATCTTGGTACAATCCCTCATACTGAGCCAACTGGACTACTGCAATGTCGCCTATCGGGCAATTTTCCAGAAGAATATGCAGAGATTACAACTAGTGCAAAATGCGGCAGTCAAGCTGATCTTTGGGTCAAAGAAGTTCGACCATATAACTCCCTCCTACCGACTCCTGTGTGAAGTTTAAATTTGGCTGCTTTTGCTTTAAGGTACTAATCGGCCTAGCCCCCAAATACATAACCGACCTTTTCTCCTTTTCAACCAATGGATATAAGAGAAGCTCAAACTTGAATTTCGTTTCTCCTCCGGTTAGAGGATGTAAATTTAAAAGACATCACCAACATCTTTTCTCTTATCAAGCAGCATTATGGGGCAATGATCTGAAAGAATTACTTACGCTTGCCTATATCTATGGGGAATTTAGGAGACACCTAAAAACATATCTGTTCTAAAGTACATAGGAAGCTGATTTGCACAATCTCTCCCACGATAACTGATCTCTAGAGCTGTTAATCAATAGATTTTAACTATGTTAATTCTACTCAATCTGTAGCATTTCTAATCATTGTAAACCACAGAGAACTTCACGGTCCTGCAGTATATAAACTGTTATTATTATTTTATAGAGAGAGCTTTTGATAAGTTTTTAAAGGTTTTGATAATATCACTTGATCTGTCTTCAGCCTTGTTGACCATTCTTTGCTTTTCTCTCATTTACAAGAACTAGGTATAAAAGGACACTGTCTTAAAATGGTTTGACTCATATTTAGAAAATCGTTCAAATACAGTAATTTCTCAAGATTCAAAGTCGGCACCATTTAGTTCGGAAACTGGTCTTCTGCGAGGATCGATACTATCACCGCTTTTGACTTCAGCGCAATTGTCAAGTTTTACAATGTTTGTTTATGTGGATGATATCCAAATTCTATGTACTTTGGATTCATATTTGGAAATTACAACTATAAATCAGAATCTCGTTTATATTATAGATTGGTTAACTAGAAATAAATTAAAACTTAACCCTGAGAAGTCAACATCTATAATATTTGCATCACATGAACAGTTAAAGCCAATACTACTGATTCAACTATATGATATAATGATCTCTTGTATAACATCTACTAAAATCTTAGGAATAATTCTAGACCCTAAATTATCTTATCAATTACAGGTTTCATAGTTAGTTAAATGGGAAAATGCTTGAGTACCTGATTGTAAAAACCGCTTAGATAACCTTGATAGGCGGTATATAAAATCCTAATAATAATAATTATTATTATAATAAATGGTCATTTTTCAAACTACCGTATATCTTATTAGATCAATTCAATCATTACTATTTCCAGAAACTCTGAATATATTGATACATTCATTGGTGATTCAGCGGCTTCATTATTGTAACTCACTTTTTGTGGGTATGTGTCAGCAGGATATTTGTAAGCTTCAAGAAATTCAAAATAAGGCCATTTGATTAATTTATAATCTATGTAAATTTGATCATGTAACCCCTTCTTTAAAAGAAGCACATTGGTTACCTATAAATCATCAGATTACATTGATGTCTTCTATCTCGCCAATACCTTTCAGTTTTAGGCGGTTTACAACAAGAAATTAGCCTGGGCATTCCCAGGGAGATTACAAGGTTGATAGCTATAGTATGCGTCGGGATCTGGGAATGGTCGATATGGTTTGGTTAGATCATTTGACTAATTTCTTGAATAGTATGGTTTTCAGTTCTTTCCTGAATGTTTTGTAGTTGGGTGTCATGGTCAGCAGATTTGAGAGGTGGTGGTCTATTTTTGCTGCTCTAGTGGCTAGTAGACCATCATATCTTTTTTTGCTTTGCATGCCATTGATTGGGGGGTGGGTAAAGTGTGCATGAGTTCTCCTTGGTCTGGTTGTGTTTTTCCAGATTAGGCAGTTGTTCAGATAGCTTGGTCCATTTCCATTTAGGGCTTTGAATAGGGTGCAGTAGAATTTGTGTTGTATGCGTGCTTGTACTGGGACCTAGTGTGAGTCTTGGAAAGTTGAGGTAATGTGGTCGTATTTTTTTAGCGAGTATATTAGTCTTAGGGCTGTATTTGGACTGTTTGTAATTGTTTTAGCATGTTGTCGGGGCATGACAGGTAAAGTATGTTACAGTAGTCCTAGGATTAGTGCTTGTACCATGAGTTTGAATTATTTGTTGTTGAAGCATTTTCGGACTTGTCTTAAGTTGCACATGGTTGCGAATGCCTTCTGAACCGTTTTGCTGATTTGAAGTCGCATGGTATAGCCTTTGTCTATCATTATTCCCAGCAGTTTTAGGTTGGGTTGTAAGGGATATTTCTAGGTTTGTTATGGTTGGGGGTTTGTTTCTTTCTAGAAGTAAGAATTTGGTTTTGTCTTGGTTCACTTTTAATTTGTGGTCTCTCATCCATTTTGGCACTGTTTCTAGTGAAATGTGTAGTTTGTTTGTTGTGTTGGGGGTGGTTTGGTCGAAAGGCAGGAAGGAGGATGGTGATATTGTCTGCGTAGCTGTATGACATTATACCTTGTTTGTCTAAGCATGTGCCAAGTGTGGCTATGTAAAGGTTGAAGAGTGTTGGTGATAGTGGTGAGCCTTGGGGGACTCCGCAAGGGTTGTTCCAGGATTCTGATTGTTCATTGTTTGCTTTTACTCTGTATCTTCTTGAGTGGAGGAATCCTTCAAACCAATTGTAGACTTTGCCTGTGATTCCTATTGCCTCCAGTGTTTGTAGTAGGATGTCGTGATCTACTAGGTCGAATGCCGCAGGGTTTGCCATTCTCCTATCCTTCCCCGAAGCTTTCCTGCCCTTCCCCGCCCAGCGAGCCCATGGTTTTAACCCACGGGTTTAAAGCGGGTTAAAACCACAGATTCGCAGTGCTAAAAACTAACAAAAAAAAGTTTCAAGGTTTTTTTTTTTTTTTAAAAGGTTGCGTCTCAGATGGGCATGCGCGGGGTTCGCTATAGAGCGATCTGTGCAGGCAGATTGTGGCGTTCCTCCGATCGCCATATCGTGATATCGAGTTGTATGAGTAGCATTTTTTGCCTTTGCTTAGGTGTTGTTTGGCTGTGTTTAGGAGAGAGACTAGTAGTGTTTCTGTACTGTAGTTGCCTCTGAAGCCTGATTGTGAGGGGTGAAGAATGTTGTGGGTTTCTAAGTATTCGGTGAGAAGTTTTGCTATGAGGCCTTCCATTAGTTTGACGTATAGTGGTATTGAGGCTATAGGTCTGTAATTGGATGGCTGATCTGTTGCTCCCTTTGGGTCTTTCAGAATAGGGGTTATGATGATTTTGGTGACTTCTTGTGGAAATTGACCCTCTGTGATCATGTAACTAATCCACCGCATGAGGTGGGTGTGGAATCTAGTGCTACCTATAAAATTCTGTTATTAATCTATAAAACATTAAATACAGGAGAACCTTTGTATCTTTTTTGTTCATTGAGTCCATATGTACCATTAAGACCACTTAGATCAGGAACTCAACATCATCTTACAGTTCCAATATATCATGAAATAGTTCAGGAACATATTAGAGCTACCATCTTTTCAGTAATTGGTCCCAAACGTTGGAACTCTTTACCATTATCTCTTAGATTATTGAATTCTCTCAAAAAACTTAAGACTGATCTTATAACATTTCTATTCGAAGATGCATATAAATTATAACAATACATTTTGTTAATATAGAATGTCGCTGCAACTCCTCACTCCCAAAGTTGAGTGTGGATTCCAGTGCTACATTTTGTTCTATATAAGCCCATTATAGAGTACCGTTGAGCTCTGATTTTTTTTTCAGTGATGAATTCTAAGTGCCGTTTACTGAATACATGGTGCAGCCTCATCTGAAGTATTGCATTCAATTCTGGTCTCCTTATCTCAAGAAAATATAGTGGCGCTAGAAAAGGTTCAAAGAAGAGCAATCAAGATGGTAAAGGGGATGGAATTCCTTTCGTATGAGGAAAGACTAAAACAGTTAGGGCTCTTTAGCTTGGAAAAGAGACGGCTGAGGGGAGATAGGATTGAAGTCTACAAAATTCTGAATGGAGTAGAGCAGCTACAAGTGGATCGATTTTTCACTCCGTCAAAAATTACAAAGACTAGGGGGACACTCGTGAAGTTGCAGGGAAATACTTTTAAAACCAATAGGAGGAAAAAAAATTTCACTCAGAGAATAGTTAAGCTCTGGAACGCATTGCCAGAGGACGCAGTAAGAGCGGATAGCATAGCTGGTTTTAAGAAAGGTTTAGATAAGTTCCTTAGTCTGTTATTGAGAAAGACATGGGGGAAGCCATTGCTTGCCCTGGATCGGTAGCATGGAATGTTGCTACTCTTTGGGATTCTAGAATCTTGTTACTCTCTGGGATTCCGGAATCTTGCTATTTGAAATTCTGTATGGAATGTTGCTACTCTTTGGGGTTCTAGAATCTTGTTACTCTCTGGGATTCCGGAATCTTGCTATTTGAAATTCTGTATGGAATGTTGCTACTCTTTGGGGTTCTAGAATCTTGCTATTCTTTGAGATTCTGAATGGAATGTTACTACCCTTTGGGTTTTGGCCACCGTGAGAATGGGCTACTGGGCTTGATGGACCACTGGTCTGACCCAGTAAGGCTATTCTTATGTTCTTAGTGTACAACTGCGAGGGGAGCATTAACATTTGTAGAGCATGAGCAAGTCTTGGGCATTTTACCTAATGACATAGAACAAATTGGGGGCATTTTAGATAGAACATCTAAGTCCCACTTTGGCTATTTCCTGCCAGTGGTGTAGTAAGGGGGGGCACGTGGGGGAATAGTCTGACCCTGGCGCTATCTTGGTGAGGGGTGCCGGCACCCGTCCTCCTATCCGTCCACCCCCCCCCCACTCCTTCTCACTCCTCCCTTACTGCGTATGTGCCTTCACTTCCCCCCCACCTTATCTCTAGCTCTATGCCGGCGTAAGCACCAACTCCAACCTGATGCTCGCGCCAGCATCGCCTCTCTCTCTGATGTCACTTCCGAGACCCACGCATAGGATGTTAAAGGGAGGGCCGATGCCAACATGGGTAGTAACTTGGTGATGTTGCTCGCGTTAGGAAAGTTAAAGAGGTACTGGGCAAGGGAAAGGGTGTGACATGTGGCAGGGGCGAGGAAGGAACAGGGGTGGCGAAAGAGGGTGGGGGAGTGGCACCACCGCCCCAGAAGCCTCTCACCCTCACTACGCCACTGTTTCTCACAAAATGTCCAAAATTGGACTTCCTGAAGGGTCCGTTTTCAAAAATGCTGGACATCCGAATTTTGGGGGGAAAATTGTCTAGTTGGATGTCTTGGCCACTAAAATGTC
The DNA here is from genome assembly GCF_902459505.1 of Geotrypetes seraphini. Taxonomy (NCBI): domain Eukaryota; kingdom Metazoa; phylum Chordata; class Amphibia; order Gymnophiona; family Dermophiidae; genus Geotrypetes; species Geotrypetes seraphini. The sequence goes on along the minus strand of NC_047093.1, from coordinate 21,963,150 downwards.
CAACTAGAAGTCCAACCTCAGAATGTCTAACTTCATTCCCCATTTTTTACTACAATACCATCCATGTTGAAAATATCAAAATGAACCCCATTTGGACATGGGAGGGGCCAGCTGTCTAATGGACTGGCCACATAAAAATGCCAACAGAACATTGGCGCACATTAGAAGGCACTGCTGTGAACTTCACATAAACAGTGCCAGAAGTACATCTCAACATAATCCCCCCTATAATGTATGGTGAGCCCTCCAAAACGGAGATGCGTAGAGATGCTTACAGACGCCCAAGGCATGGCGTGAGCGTGGTTTTCCCCAGAAGTGGCCTTGGGCACCGGTAAGCGCTCCGTGCTTCTCTGTAGGCCTCTAAAAATGCTAGTCTACATTGTGAAAAAACTAGATGCGATTCTCCATAGGACACTAATACATGATTGACACGTGATCCTATAGAGAATCAGGCCCTAAGCACCAGTTTATAGAATTACCACCATGGTGTTTATTGAAACTGCTAATATTAAAGGAATCTGCGCTCGCTGCGCAGTTTCGTTGTTTATTATTTCACTATCATGATCTCTCAGCATTCTTTTGTGCATTTTTTCAGTAATTTATACTGTATTATTCTATTAACAACTGCTGTTACATGGCAACAGTTTTCTGAATGGCAATTCGATTGTTCAGTAAACATCGAATGATAAAGCGTGGTCTTCCTTGTTACCATAGAACCTTTCATGGCTGAAAGAGCACAAAGTATTGCGAGGATGGCTACAGATGGTTGCCCCTAGGAAAGTCTGAATGTTAACGTTTGTTGCCCTAGCAACTGATATTACAAAGATTAAAAAAAAAAAAAATACACAATATTTTAAAAGGCTAAAGAACTTTCTATGAATATATTTATTCCTTGGACTATATGGATTATCAGAGGTCCAGGAAGAAGCTACTTGAGACCATAGGTCTTGTTCATCAACAATTGGAAGGCTAAAAAAAAACCCAAACACCCCTTTGAAGTAACAATGAACTCAGGCCAATGAGAATCAACTATGATGTAACAATGGAGAACCAATGAGGCTTATCTATGATGTAACAATAAACTCAAGCCAATAAGAATCACCTATAACAATGGTCGCAAACCAATACAATTGTCAGCAAGTGCTAATGAATTTTACTCATTTTAAACGCAGCTTATAGAATAGCGCGTTTTTGTTGCCGAGTTTTGGGGCATCATATGTAGAATTTAGCCCCATATTTAGAATTCAGGGGTAAGTACAAAACTCTAACAACCCTTTAGTAAAAGGGAACCTTAGGCATACATGGAAACAGTCATGGTTTGATCAATAATCAACCGTATAGCATGCCTAATTTTTAACATCTGGCTACAGCGTATATTTAAAGGGCCACTATCTTGACAAGAATAGACATTTTGTTGAGTGTTGTTTTGAAATGTTTTCTGTGCCATTTCTTTTGTTTTGTAAAAAAGATTTTACAGGGCACATACTTTTTCTAACTTTTACAAATAGTGTAGCACGGAACGCCTCAGAATGTGCTGACCTGCTTTAGCAAAATCATCAAAAGATTTTGGGTCATTTTCTTGATGTGAAATAATACCAAACAAAGAGCTACTTCTTTGGAAGAAAACGTTCCTTTCTTCTCTGAAACAACTACTGCTATTTTTGTGATTTTATTAATTGGCATTGGAAGAACAGAATCTGCTGAACCCATGTTTGCTTTTGTACTCTTGCAATTTATCAGTTGACATTTGCAGAGAAGAAATTGTTTAATTATGTAGATTTTATGATATGGTTTGTTTTTATCTTATGTAATTTTTAATTGGTGTAAACCGTTTAGTTTTGGGTTGTTTTTTTTTTTTTTTGTAAACGGTATAAAACAGTTTTAAATAAATGATTTATATAGCGCTACAAGACGCACGCAGAGCTGTACATTAAAAACGCAAGAAACAGTCCCGGATTGAAAAAGCTTGCAAGCTAATTAAGACAGACACACTGGACAAACATGGTGAATCAATATATGCTGCTCTCGCAGGGGAAAACAAAGCGATGAAGAGGCAGAAAGGGTAAAGGGCTACAGAAGGAACAACAAACAAATACAAAATACGGTGGTTTACAAGTTGGTAAAGACTGGGATCTCTTTGTAACTTGATCGACCTATTCTGATGCTCTGTGCTTGGAGTCAACTGTGTGCAGTGGCGCAGTGAAGTTGAGAGGCGCCCGGGGTGAAGGTGCCCCACCCCCCCTCCAAACTTCCCCGCCCGTCCTGCTGTGTAGGCGCCACTTCCCTTCCCCCATACCTCTGTAACGTTCCTGGTGCGAGCAGCAACCCCCAAGCTGTTGTTGCACCAGCGGCGGTGTGAACCGCCTAGAAGTCGTCTGATTATGGCGGTATAAGAAGAATAAAGTTATGTTATGCTCCTCTGATGTCACTTTTTAGGCGCAGGCCCAGGAAATGATGTCAAAAGAAGAGCTGGCGCTGGCGCAACAGCTGGTTGGGGATTGCTGCTCGTGCCAGTAAAGTTACAGCGGTATGGGGGAAGGGAAGAGGTGCGCACCCGCAGCAGTGCGGGGGAGGGGAGCAGAGAGGACAGGTGCCTGCATCCTCACCAAGACGTAACCCGGGGTGGACTACCTCCACTGCCCCCCCCCCCCGTCTTACTACGTGAATGACTGTGTGCAAAGGACCTCATGCTTTCAGGTTGCTGAGTGGTAAGAAAATTGTTTCGACCAACTAATTACATTGGTTACCTGTTTATTTTCGGATACTTTGACTTACAAAACATTACATTCGGGTATTCCTGATTATTCGGCAACTTTAATTATTCCTTATTCTCCTTCAAGGATTCTCCAATCTTTGATAGATAATACATTGGTTATTCCGCATCCCTCAAAAATGAAATGGGAGCGAACTTGAAACGAAGCGTTGTTTGCTATTGCGCCAGCCCTATGGAATTCTGTACCCGCAAATTTACGTTTAGAATCTTCATATACTCGGTTTCGTGCATTTTTGAAAACCCATCTTTTCGAACGAGCTTTTGCTTAACTGAAAAATTAGTGGAGGGCACATTTTTGCAGTGTCGGTCTTTGAGTGAACGTTTTTTAATGTTTCTTTTTGTATGAAGGAAGTATGCGATCCTGTGTTTAATGGCATTCCATTTTAATTTTAAGGATGCATTTTTATTGTAAACCGCTTTGAGTTGTGTTGCAGCTAAGGCGGCATATCAAGTTTAATAAACGACAAATGATAACGATTTGAGAAGCTAATGTCAACAGGGCATGAAAGTTAATTGGAGGATGGGGGCTGTAAGTCTGAAGGTTTGTATAGGGTGCTCTGTCTGGAATGCTGATAACCATAGCTACATGATGCTGGGTTCTATGGGCTAGATTCACAAAGCAAACCGATCGTGTACCGATTGGTTTGCAACCCCTTTACTATCAAATTTCCATCCGATCTGATTCACATACCTCTCCTGTGATCCGCTTTGAATCCGTGCATGCAAATGAGGTGAAATGCATGCAAAGTAGGCTGGGACACGATTCACAACACCAAATTTCTGATCCGACTAGGCTGGCCGATCACCTGAAGACGCGACTGCTGGGGACCAGTCGAAAACGTCTTTCCGACTGGAAGCCCTGCTCTGCAATCTCTCCTGCCTGCTCGCCCCGAATGCTACCCTGCTCTGCCTCGATCTTCCCCGAATCTCTCCTGCCGCATTGCCATTCTCCTACCCTTCCCTGAAGCTCTCCTGCCCTTCCCCGCCCAGTGAGCCCGTGGTTTTAACCCACGGGTTTAAAGCGGGTTAAAACCACAGACTCGCAGGGCTAAAAACTAACAAAAAAAAGTTTTCAAGTTTCAGATGGGCATGCGCAGGGATCGCTATAGAGCGATCCGTGCAGGCAGATTGTGGCGTTCCTCCGATCGACCCCCCCCATCTGCATATTTTTCATTCCTGAATTCATCGGACCTGCCCGGATCGGACCCCGATCGGACCTCAATCGGGCAGGTTAGTGAATCCCAGCCTATGTTAGGAGTCACTGCCCAGGAAAAGGATCTAGGTGTCATTGTTAAAGATACGTTGAAACCCTCAGCTGAATGTGCGGCGGCAGCTAAGAAAGCAAATAGAATGTTAGGAATTATTAGGGAAGGAATGGAAAACAAAGATGAAAATGTTATAATGCCTTGTATCGCTCTATGGCCGCAACTTGAATACTGGGTGTAGTTCTGGTTGCCGTATCTCAAAAAAGATATAGCGGAATTAGGAAAGATACAGAGAAGGGTGACGAAAATGATAAAAGGTTTGGGACAACTTCCCTATGAGGAGAGGCTAAAGCGGCTAAGGCTCTTCAGCTTGGAGAAGAGACGGCTCAGGGGTGATATGGTAGAGGTCTGTAAAATAATGAGTGAAGTGGAAAGGGTAGATGTGAATCGCTTGTTCACTCTTTCCAAAAATACTAGGATGAGATAGAGACTTATTTCAAGGACTAGGGGGCATGCGATGAAGCTACTAAGTAGTAGATTTTAAGCAAACCGGAGAAAATATTTCTTCACACAACATGCAATTCAACTCTGAAATTTGTTTCCAGAGAATGTGGTGAAATCAGTTAGCTCAGCAGGGTTTAATAAAGGTTTGGGTAATTTCTGCCACCCCTTTATTTTCCAACAGACAATTTTCAAAGGCATTTCCACATATAAAACAGGGTTTAATATTCAAAACTGGGGCTTTTGAAACTGTCTTAACATATATTCATATCAGGGAGGCATTCCCCAGGCAGTGGTCTAATAAGGAGAGGTGTGGAGGGGGGGATCCACTCCGGCCAGCCCCCCCGACCCTTCCCACTCCCCCCCTTTCCTTCCCCCACACTTCTAGTTGTTCACCACTGAGAGGAACAGTTTCAACGTGCTCCTCACGACCGCATCGCCTCTCCCGCTGGCATCACTTCCAGGTGCCGCACATAGGAAGTGACATCAGAGGAAGAGCCGACGGGGTCGCAAGGAGCACGTTGACGTTCTTCATGCTCGTGGCGGTGAACAACTTGCGGTGTGGGGAAGGGAATGGGGGGCGCGGCAGGGGGGATTGGGGAAGGAGCAGGGGGGCAGAGACAGGAGTGGGGGGAGGGCCACACTGCTCCAGGCACCTCTCGTCCTCGCTACGCCACTGCCCCCAGGGCTGTGGTTGGGATGGAAAATGCACATGCATGCAAGCTGTAGGAGCTCTGAAAACTTGCATATTTCGAGTATAAAGTGCTCATACCAATAGCAGGTGCAAAAGTGTAAACCTACTTTTCCCAAAGCAGTTCTCAAAGGGAATTGTTTTCCTTGAAATACCGCTGTTATTTCTGGAGCGCGACCAGGTGTACACAGCACTGCACAGATTCACAGAGCAGACTTTGCCTCAGCATGTAAGAGAGGAAAATGATTTGAGTCGTTTTAAAAGTAACTTAAAGAGTTTCCTTTTTAAAAATACTGGGAGTCACACTAGATAAACATCTAATCCTGGAGAAACACACAGATATCACAGTCAGGAAAAGCATCTCGGTGCTATGGAAACTCCGCACCATTAAAAAATACTTTGACGAAACCTCATTCCGCCTGCTAGTACAATCCTCCATCCTTAGCATATTGAACTACTGCAATATTATTTACTTGAGCTCCACGAAGAAAACCGCTAGGAGATTTAAAATGATCCAGAACACCGCGGTCCGCCTCATATTCGGCCTGAAAAAATGGGAACATGTCACCCCTTTTTTACCACAAACTTCACTGGCTACCCTTTGAATCCAGAGTCCTATTCAAATTCGCCTGCTTCTGTTATAAAACAGTATTTGGCCTATCCCCGAGCTACTTAAACCCTCACTTCTACCTGAATCGCTTAAACAAGCACTCCCGCAGAATTCAGCTGTTCGCCTTCCCCTCCCTAAAACTATGTCACTCCAAAAGATTCCTTGACAAAACGTTCGCCTTCCAGGCTGCCAAACTGAACCCATGGCTAGCCCAAATTGTCCTTGAGGCCCCCACCTACCTCGGCTTTAGAAAATCTCTCAAAACTCACCTATTCCATGGTCAAGACACCTAGCACCCCCCTCCAATGGACCACAACCTCCCCCTTTCCCCTTCCACCTCCCTACCCAGCCTACCTACCTCAATCCTTCCCCCCTGACCTACACACTCCCTCCTCTCTCTAACCTCAACTACTTCGTTGCTTCTATTGTTCAATTGCTTTGAACCACTTGTAATTTTTTTGATAAACAAATGTGAACCGCCTAGAACTCCTTGGGTATGGTGGTATACAAGAATAAAGTTATTATTATTATTATTTTAAAGATGCTTTTAATCTTTAAATTATGTTCAAATTTTATATTAGTTTCCTTCCAGGTTTCCTCTTTTCCCTCCCTAATGTTCTTTCCATCTATGGTTCTCCTCTGTACTTTAAAGCATTGAATTGTAGTTCTGTCCCTTTTTACCTTGTGTATTGATAAGTCTGTTGGTCTAACCCCATCATTTTAAATTTTATGGTAGGTCTAAATATTTTTTATTAATGTTGTATTTTGCTTAGTAAATCTAAATAAGCAATTCATCAAACTTGAAACAGACAGTCCCTGCTCAAATGAGCTTACAATCTAATCAATCAAGACAGACACACAGGATGCTAGGATAGTTAGTGGGGGATGGTCAATCTCAGATATTAAGTACTTTGCTTGAAGGTTGCCCACTCGAATACATAACACAGTCTTCAGTGGGGGTGGGGGGGGGGGAGTAATTTTCCAAGGTTGGCTGTGATATTCTACAGTTCGCATTCTCCACATAAACGCCACTTTGAAAGCTAAAGTGCAATAATAGTCTGGCTCCACATTTGAAGAAGTAATATGTTTGCTTTCCAAATCTGTGTTTTGTTTCGGGTTTCAGTGTCAAAGGCCAAGTTCACCACAAGTTTTCATGGACTGTACAATAAAACAGTTGATTAAAACTGGAAGCTGGAGGCATGGCGGATTAGCAAACTGGTCTTTCAAGCTCTAGAGACCTAACTTTCAAATATTTGAACGGTAATTTGACCCTAAACTATTTTAACCACTTAAACGGTTGTTCCTTATTTGGGTCTGGGTTAAAGTGCATATGAGTGCAATTCACAGTCTAATTGCATATATAATCCAATTTGTGTAATGGAAAGCCAATATAAAACCAATTTACTCTTGGAAGTTTGAAACAAAAACCCCACCAGGCTTATTTTACGCTGTGCGCTTGTGTGTGTGTTGGTATGTGTGGGCATATATGTGTTGGACATCGATACAAATAATTGTATCTATATCTACACAGTTGCTCCTTTTACTAAGGTGCGCTAGGGCTTTAACGTGTGGAATAGCGCATGCTACATTGCTACAGCATTGAGCTGGCGTTAGCTCTAGAAGAAAGGCATGCGGTAAATTCCTGCGTGCGCTAAAAACGCTAGCACACCTTAGTAAAAGGAGCCCACAGTGTCTCTAAAGGGGGGGGGGAACCAAACCAGGACCCCTTACATCAATTCAAAATAATGCCTCCATGTGCTAATGCTATTTGCTGCTGAAGCCTCACCGTCCTGTCATGTTTTTATGGGATTTTGTCTTTCCATCTTGTTGGATGAATTTGAAAGAAGGTTTCAATAATGATACTGTTAGGTCCAGAGGAGGGCGACGAAAATGATAGGAGGCTTGCGCCAGAAGACGTATGAGGAGAGACTGGAAGCCCTGAATATGTTATACCCTAGAGGAAAGGAGAGACAGGGGAGATATGATTCAGACGTTCAAATACTTAAAGGGTATTAACGTAGAACAAAATCTTTTCCAGAGAAAGGAAAATGGTAAAACCAGAGGACATAATTTGAGGTTGAGGGGTGGTAGATTCAAGAGCAATGTTAGGAAATTCTACTTTACGGAGAGGGTAGTGGATGCCTGGAATGCGCTCCCGAGAGAGGTGGTGGAGAGGAAAACGGTGACTGAGTTCAAAGAAGCGGGAGATGAACACAGAGGATCTAGAATCAGAAAATAATATTAAATATTGAACTAAGGCCAGTACTGGGCAGACTTGCACGGTCTATGTCTGTGTATGGCCGTTTGGTGGGGGATGGGCTGGGGAGGGCTTCAATGGCTGGGAGGGTGTAGATGGGCTGGAGTAAGTCTTAACAGAGATTTTGGCAGTTGGAACCCAAGCACAGTACCGGGTAAAACTTTGGATTCTTGCCCAGAAATAGCTAAGAAAAAAATGTAAAAAATTTAAATTGAATCAGGTTGGGCAGACTGGATGGACCATTCGGGTCTTTATCTGCCGTCATCTACTATGTTACTATGTTAGGTAATGTTTTTGTTGTGTTTGTTCTGTCAAAACATGTTTGAGTACTGTATTTTTAATATATATGCGTGTAATTTTGTAACCCGCATAGTTTTTATGCGGAATATAAATTTTTAAATAAATACATTGCAATTGCTTAAACCTTTGAAAAACCATGAGTCCAACCTTCCCCCACCCCTCTTTTATCAAGCTCCCCTAGTGGTTTTTAGCACAGGCCGGCGAGGTAAGTGCTCCAGCGCTCATAGGAATTCTATGAGCATCGGAGCATTTACCGCGCCGGCTCACGCCAAAACCATGAGGGGCTTAAATCGCCATTTTTGCACATAAATGATTTAAAATACTGACAGTGGCCTAGTGAGGGTGACTTGCATCTGGGTTAGGGGTGCCCGTCACCACCCCCAGTAGTGGGAGGTCTCTTCAATCACTCTTCCTCCCCATACCTCTTCAACTCTTCAAGTCTTCTTTTTTTCACCGGCAGCAAGCAGGGTCTGCTATCCACTGCTCACAGTAGCTGAGCCTGCCTTCTGACGTTACTTCCTGTTCCCAGAAAGTGACATCAGAGAGAGTTGTGGGGCCAACATGATCAGTAGGAAGAAGTTCTTGCTCACTGCTAGTGAAGACTAGTAGGGAGAGTAAATGTAAGAGAGCCTCCCCCCCCCCTCCTATTGCTAGGGAGGAAGAGATGCTGGCGACCCCACCACTAAATACCGATATTTATATTCATTCTCACTGCCTAAGCTAGGCAGTGTCTTGTTAAATTAACCTTGCAATATAAGAACATAAGAATAGCTTCACTGGGTCAGACCAATGATCCATCAAGCCCAATAGCCTGTTCTCACGGTGGGCAATCCAGGTCACTAGTACCTGGCCAAAACCCAAGGAGTAGCAACATTCCATACAGAATCTCAAAGAATAGCAAGATTCCGGAATCCCAGAGAGTGACAAGATTCTAGAATCCCAAAGAGTAGCAACATTCCATACAGAATCTCAAAGAATAGCAAGATTCCAGAATCCCAGAGAGTGACAAGATTCTAGAATCCCAAAGAGTAGCAACATTCCATGCTACCGATCCAGGGCAAGCAGTGGCTTCCCCCCGATGTCTTTTTCAATAACAGACTAGGCTCCTGATTAAGGTAGTAGTCTGAGAATCTGGGAAGCCCAGTTCAAATTCCGCTGTGGTTCCTAGTGAGGAGAGACTGGAAGTCCTGAATATGTATACTAGAGAATGACACGGTGACATAATTCATCACCGTTCCCATCCCCACGGGAAACAATCCTGTGTCATTCTTACGTGCCTATCTCAACCTCAGTCCTTCTACACCAACATTCTTCAATACAAGGCTTAAGGGTCTGTGGTTGAGCCGATTCATACTCTTGATTCTCTCCTTGAATAATGACATTGAGATGGTTTCTCGCGGTTATCCATGAGGACAGGAACGGTGATTAATTTTGTCACCGTGTCATTCTCTAATGTATACCCTAGTGGAAAGGAGGGTCAGGGGAGATATGATTCAGACATTCAACAAAATCTTTTCCAGAGAAAGGGAAATAGTAAAACCAGAGGGCATAATTTGATGTTGAGGGGTGGTAGACTCAAGCGTCATGTAAAGAAATTCTTTTTTACGGAGAGAGAGGTAGGTGCCTGGAATGTGTTCCTGAGGGAGGTGAGGTGGTGAATGGAAAACATGACAGAGTTCACAAAAACATGGGATGAACACAGAGGATCTCGAATCAGAAAATAATTGTATATATTGAAGAACTAAGGCCAGTAGTGGGCAAACTTGCACGGTCTAAGTCCATATATGGCCATTTGGTTGAAGATGGGCTGGGGAGGGCTTCGACAGCTGGGATGGTTTAAATTGGCTGGAGTGAGCTTTGACGGAGACTTTAGAAGATGGAACCTAAGCACAATACCGGCCAGAGCTTTGGGTTCTGGCCCAGAAATAGCTAAGATAAAGGAAAATTTAAATTAAATCAGTAATTTAAAGAGCGGGTAAGGTTGGGCAGACTGGATGGACCATTCAAGTTACTATGCTAACAAAAGTAACTTTGAGCAATTGAACATATCACTTTTTCACATAGTCCCCATGGAAGATGATTCATTTGTTGTATCGTTCAACTAGTTTCTGCATTCCTACAGAGAAGAAGTTTTGGGCTGCTCCCGAAGCCAGGTGAGCACCGTTTCCTTTACTTCATCATGCTTTGTCTTTTGCCCTCGGGGTCGCAGTGATGCACCCATGTCTCATCGCCGGTGAAAATTCTCTCCAGAGTACTTGGATATTCTTCAAGAACTGGATCGCAACCTTCACACGCTGTTGCTTGTGCAGATCGGTAAGCTTTTTGGGAACCTATCGCGCGCAGACTTCCCTGTATCCCAAGTCATCATCCATAGCTGATATCCAGATTTGCAGGCAATTGAGACACTGTTATCCATCGGTCTTCTGTAATCAAGGCATCCGCCCTGTCAATGTGCTTTGGTGTGCGTGAGTTTGATGGGCGACCAGAACGACCTTCGTCGCTTCCATCTGTTCTTCCCACTTTAAAGCTTTTTACCCACTCATAAACATTTCGTTGATTCATGGTGCTATGTCCACTCAGAGTCAATATCCTGAATTTCCACAGGTTTCACTCCCTCTGCCCAAAGAAAGCGCACTACTGCACGTTGTTCTTTGATGGTGCAATCTTGAAATGGAGCTTCTGTGTTTCTGAGCTTCTGGCTGCCACTAAAGGCTGCGCGCTTGCACTGTGCGTAGGCAAACTATCCAACAGGCAATGTATATCTTGTTCCGGTTATTGTGCAATTTAACAATTCTCAAAAAAAAAAAAAAAGGAGAACACAAAATAATAAACAAGTAAAAAAATAACAACCAGGCCTCACTTTTAATCCAATAAATATAGCCTCTTATAGGGTAAACAACTAATTAATGGTCTTTTGGTCACATAACTAGTGCTGTGCAAAGGTTTTTAAACCAATAAAGTGCTAGACGTGCATACAAAGTCCAAAAAAAGGAATCACATATCATACTCGCCTGACGGTTATCCAACCGTTTCACATTTTTCGTCAGGGGCTGTGCTTCCATACGTTATTGCACGTGAATTAGAATTGACGGTATTCATTTACACCTCACAATTAGTACCCGCACAGCAAAATTGCCTAAAATTTTTGATTCACCCTTGTATTAATAAAAGTCAGTAAACGGCCAGAAAATATATTTTTCTTGCATCCGTAAAATATAAAAACACGAAGGTAGAGTAAAATTAATCCTTGGAAATATTCCCACAAATTTTTTAGAATGTAATTTTCTTCAGAGCTGTGGTGTCAACGCTGAGAGTATTAATATATTAATAATCTCGAGATTAGTCCCAAGTTCATTTGGTTTGTTCAGTGACGTCTCTTTGAATAATTATGGGCTCGGTAATTGCAAAGTGTGAAATGTGCAGAACATATTTACGCATTAGCAAAACCATTATCCATGTAAACATTTTAATGCAGCTTCCAAATGTTAATTAATTTTCCTCTTTTAGGTTCATATTAATTGGCATTCTACAATTTAGCAGACAATGAGTGTGCATAATTAATTCTTAAGCCCTTGTCTCTGTATTGCAAAAACACAGCACAAAATTAATGCTCTGTTTAAAAATCACTATTATGCAGCTGTGCTGTGAATAAGGAGTCTGTTTACCAAAGTATGGTAAAGTTTTGCAGCTTAATTCCCACAATTGCATTGTTTCGCATTCAGATTTCCAACTAGCATGCAGATTCAGGGGTCCAGATTTCTCCAGACATGTTCTCCTTTTGTGGACCTGTTCGGGGGTCTGGATGGCATTTAAAAACCCGGCATGGGGACTAGGGGCGGGATTAGGGTGTTACAGGGTGGTGATGGGTGGAACGGGGGGGGGGGGAGGCGGGGCCTGGAGCGGGTGTAGGGGGTGCGGATTTTCTGATGGGAAAATCTGGCAACCCTAAGAATAGTGCCAGTTGCACACCTATCTTTGGGCCCCTTTTACAAAGCCACAGTAGTAATTCCCATGTGACAAATGTGATGTGGCCCATAGAAACTGAATGGGCTTACTTGCATTTGCCGCGCAGGGAATTGCTGCCACAATTTGTAAAAGGGGGCCTTAATAATTAAATGATGTGCCAATTGGTCTAACGTACCAGTAATAGCTCTTATGTGGCATTAATTGATGTTAATAACTTAGACTCAGACTCTATAAAAGTTGCCTAATGTTAGGTGCTGAGATTGACATGTCTAGCCAATCTAGGCGCCTAACTTAACCACCGTGTTTCCCCAAAATTAATTTGGGGTCCAAAAAATGCATTAGGGCTTATTTTCGGGGGGGATATCTTATTTTTTTTTTTCATGTACAACAATCATCTGTCCCTTCCTCTCCTCCACTCCAGTTCTTCCTCTTTCCTTTCTCCCCCTCCCCCATGTGTAGCATCTTTCCTTCCCTCTCACCCATCCCCTTGTGCAGCATTTTCTATCCCTCCCTCCAATCCCCCTGTGCAGCAGAACCCCACCGACCCTCTCACCGTGAGACTGACATAACTCCACTCTGAGGCCTCCAAAAACAGCAGCAGCAGCAGCAGCACTCAGTGATGTGGCAGAGGGAAGGCCCCGGCAGGGAAGGCCGTGAAGCAGCCCGTTCAGAGCGCTGCCACCGCTGCTGCTTTAGGAGACCTCGGAGCGGAGGTATGTCAGGTCTCACCGGGGTGGGGGTTGCTGAATCGACGAGTCCGATTTTTTCGGCGAATCGGGCAGGGATGGTGTCAGGGAATATCAGGGACATTGGGGGGGGGGGGGACGACTTTGGGGGTTGATCTTAACTAGGGTTTTTTTGGGGGGTAGGGCATTTTTAAAATCATGCTAGGGCTTATTTTTGGGATAGGTCTTATTTTCGGGGAAACAGGGTATTTATAAAGCTTAATCAGCACCGATAATGAAGAATAATGAGCTGATAATTGGCAAAAATTACAATTAATTGGGTGGTAGGTGCTTAACTCGATAGGCACCTGCCACTTTCAGGAGGCGCCTACGAGAAAGTAGGCATGGTTAGGGGCAGATTGCAGGTGGATCTTGGGCATGTTTTGTGTCTGGGTGCCTAAATTGAACTTAGGCACCGGTATTTCGGCTATGAGAACCCTGGCATAAATAGGGGGCGCCTAAGATTATGACGCCTACTGTTGCCTACAGGGGCATAGTAAGGGGCGGTTGGAGGTGGTCCGCTCTGGGCACCGTCTTGCTCGAAGCATCGGCACCCCTACCTCCACCCCCCTCCCGCTCCTCCCCCTGCTGCGCGCGCCACCCTTCCCTTCCCCCGTACCTTTTAAGCACCGGCACAAGCAGCCACCCAACTTGCTGCCCGCATCGGCTTTGGCGCTCTCTCCGGTGTCACTTCTGGGACTCGCACCTAGGGAGTGATGTCAGAGAGAGAGAGAGAGCTGAAGCCGATGCGGGCAGCAAGTTGGTCGCTGCTCGCACTGAAGCTAAAATGGTATGGGGAAAGGTTGCACGCATGTGCGCAGCAGGGGGGGCGGGGGAGGGGCGCCACTCACCCTCGCTACACCACTGGGTGCCTAAGACCAGGGTTCTTAATGAGGGAGATCCAGACTGGGGGAGTTTCTCAGGGGGGTGTATGAATCAGGGGGGCTTGTTTAGAGGGGATGCAGATACTAAGTGATGGGGTCGGGGTACATTAGAATTGCCTTAGAGGGACAGACCGAAGGTCTCTCAAGCCCGGTATTCCTGGCCAACCCAGGTTCCAAGAAGCCCAAAGAGTAGCAACATTCCAGAGCTGAGATTGTGATGTCATAATGTATCATTCCACCAATTCCTAAGAGCCAACCTCAGCAGTGATGTCACAATGGCTTGATTATCCTATACTTGGCTCACATAAGAACATAAGAATTGCCATACTGGGACAGACCGAAGGTCTCTCAAGCCCGGTATCCTGTTTCCAACAGTGGCCAACCCAGGTCTAAAGAGTAGCAACATTCCAGAGCTGAGATTGTGATGTCATAATGTATCATTCCACCAATGGCTAAGAGCCAACCTCAGCAGTGATGTCACAATGGCTTGATTATCCTATAATTGGCTCACATAAGAACATAAGAATTGCCATACTGGGACAGACCGAAGGTCTCTCAAGCCCGGTATCCTGTTTCCAACAATGGCCAACCCAGGTTCCAAGTACCTAGCTAGATCCCAAGTAGTAAAAAAGAGACTGAAATTGAGCTCAGTGTATAATTTTTGTATACAGAAAGTACTGCATAAATTTTCTATAAATTTTTGGTTTTCAAAACTTTAAATTTTATGAAATAGAAATCCAGTTTTTCTCCACTTAGAAATGGAAAAAGAGGTGCGTATTTAAAGGAGGCAAGGCTAAAGGTACAGCACTGCAGCCCCTTTCAAATGCAGCCTGGGAGCACTGACCCGAGGCTTGGTCACCGGACAAATGCTGCTGGCAAGATTAGCGTTGACAGACGTCCGGATTTCACCCCGGACATGTCTTCCTTTTGAAGATATGTCCGGGGGTCCGGATGGACTTTCAAAACCCGGCACTTTGTCCGGGTTTTGAAAAGCCTCCTCATATCGTGACAGGCTGAGAGGAAGTCCGCGCATGTGCGGATGCCAGGCGATGATGTCACGCGGTATCTGCGCATGCACGGACTTCCTCCCTGCCTGACACAAGAGCAGGCAGTGGGGGGCGGAATTAGGGCATTACAGGGTGGGGATGGACGAAACTGGGCGGCCTGGGAGCAGGTCTAGGGGTATAGAATGACACGGTGACAAAATTCATCACCGTTCCCGTCCCCGCGGATAAACGCGGAAAACCATCTTCATGTCATTCTTTTAGGAGAGAGGGAAGAATCAGAGTACGAATGGCCACAACCACTGACCCGCAAGCTTTGCTTTGAAGAATGCTGATGTAGAAGGATTGAGGTTGAAATAGACACTAGAAAATGACATGGGATTATTTCCCACGGTTATCCGCGGGGACGGGGACGGTGATGAATTTTGTCACCGTGTCATTCTCTATCTAGGGGTCTGGATTTTCCAATTGGAAAATCCGGCAACCCTAGGCAAGATAGCATGCAGACAGCTCTAGTCCTTTGCTATGGGAGTCAGTAACCTGTAACACAGAGACTCCCGTTATAAATGATGGTGCAGAAAAGCCAGCCTTTTACCTCTCCCTGATAAGTACCCCCATCAGTGGAATAGGAATTTGGGGGGGGGGGGGAGAAGACCGCCCCGAGTGCCATCTTGGTGGGGGTGCCAGCACCTCTCTGCCCTCCCACACCACACTCGTGCCCTCCCTTCCCCGCCTCCCCATACCTCTTTAAAATCTTTCCAGTGCGAGCAACAACTCTGCCCGGCTGCTCGCGCTGGCCTGGCTCCTTACGAAATCACTTCCGGGTCACAGGACCAGGAAGTGATAAGAGGGAAAGCCAATGCCAGCGCGAGCAGCAGGCCGGCGCTGGCGAAGATTTGAAGAGGTACGGTGGTGGGAAGAGAGGGCGTGAGTGTGGCGTGAGGAGCGGGGGAGGGGGGGGGCAGAGTGGAGGGCCCCACTGTCCCCCGGGATACTCTTTAGTAAAAGAGAGCCAAACTCTTTCAATTTTTCAATTTCATTTTAATGTACACTACTTGTAATACCATACTTTTTAATTTTTTTTTTTTTAATAAAAGCTCCCAGGTCTGCTGGCATCATTTTGAAGTATTGCGCTGGTAGATTATTCCTGCTTCATGCAGGGCAGGGTTAACCAATAGGCCAAGAAGCCACATGCCTAGGGCCCGAAATGGTCAGGGGGGCCCGATGAAGGAAGGCATCAACATTGTTTTTTTCCAAATGGTGATGGGCCCCTCCAGCATCGATTGGCAACGTGGGCCCCCCCAATCGGCAAACCCCCTCCCCCCATTGACGGAAAGTAAGACAAGCAAGCAATGCGGGTAAGAAAGGCAACGGGAACTGTAATTGTGCAAGCGGTGCTGCTTGCCCAGAGCTTCCCTCTGACGCAGCTTCCTGTTTACGACTGGGTGCATGGTGGGGTGGGGCGGGGCAAGGGGGCACAGTGTACTTGTGTGCCTAGGGGTCCTCGACGAATTAATCCTGCCCTAGCTTCATGAACTCTCGGAGGAGAGCGACACGACTGATTAAGGGGATGGAAAGCCTTTCATACGCTGAGAGATTGGAAAAACTGGGACTCTTTTCCCTGGAAAAAAGAAGATTAAGAGGGGATATGATAGAGACTTACAAGATCATGAAGGGCATAGAGAGAGTGGAGAGGGACAGATTCTTAAAACTTTCGAAAAATAAAAGAACAAGAGGGCATTCAGAAAAGTTGAAAGGGGACAGATTCAAAACAAATGCTAGGTAGTTCTTCTTTACCCAACGTGTGGTGGACACCTGGAACGCGCTTCCAGAGAGCGTAATAGGGCAGAGTACGGTCCTGGGGTTCAAGAAAGGATTGGACAATTTCCTGCTGGAAAAGGGGATAGAGGGGTATAGATAAAAGATTACTGCACAGGTCCTGGACCTGATGGGCCGCCGCGTGAGCGGACTGCTGGGCACGATGGACCTCAGGTCTGACCCAGTGGAGGCATTACTTATGTTCTTATGAATAGGAAAAAATGTGGGGTGGCTGGCTGACATTCTGAAGATGGAGCTGTTTTAGATCCTGTGACATAGGCTTTCTGACAGGGAAGGACCAGGGTTGATGGCTTCTTCTTCAACATGTAGACCACACTTGGAATACTGCGTCCAACATTGGTCTCCCTACCTAAAGAAGGATATAAAACTGCTGGAGAGGGTGCAGAGACGAGCAACAAAACTGGTGAAGGGTATGGAGAAACTGGAATACGAGGATAGACTTATAACACTAGGATTGTTCTCCCTAGAGAAAAGGAGACTGCGTGGGGATATGATCGAGACCTTCAAAATACTGAAAGGAATCGACAAAATAGAGCAGAGAAGATTATTTACATTGTCCAATTTGACACGGACTAGAGGACATGAAATGAAGCTAAGGGGGGACAGGTTCAGGACTAATGTCAGGAAGTTCTACTTCACTCAGAGAGTGGTTGACACCTGGAATGCCCTCCCAGAGGAGATTATTGCGGAATCGACCGTCCTAGGCTTCAAGAGCAAACTAGATGCATATCTCCTTAAGAGAGGCATATAAAGATATGATGGACTATAAATTACGCCAGGGTACACCTGGCAGGGCCTCCGCGTGCGCGGATCGCCGGACTTGATGGACCAAAGGTCTGATCCGGAGATGGCAGTTCTTATGTTCTTATGTTCTTATGTAATAAAAAAAAAAAAAAAAGAAAGAAAAAGGAATTATAATCCCCTGTACTTTCAGAATGAACTGGAAGTTTATTTGATATATCTCATTTCTATTTCCAACACTCCTAGAGAAAAAGCAAAACACCCCTTGAAATTAAAATCACCGTCTGATGATAACATCATTTATGATATGCTCTATTAAATCATTTATTCTTTCGGGACTGGTTGAATTATCCATTCAGGCCTCCTGGAAAATCATAAACCTAGAGCATGCATTTCGGTGCTGCAGTAATTTAGATGCTTTTGATTTGAACATTGTATGAAGGTAAGTCTCCTTTAAATGAAACAGTTTACATACAAGTTCGTCACTTTAAAAACAATGGCATGAGGCTGCATGGGACATCACTTTCCAAGACAACCGAATTGCATGCCCGGGGTGTTTAGTGAAAATGGGCAATTTGTGGTTTTCTTTGTAGCTTGTTCTCTTTCCTTTTAACCCTGCAAACAAGCAGAACCCGAGATGATAGCTTTTTTTCCCTTAGCTGCCGATGAGTGGTTGCCATGGAAACTCATTCTGCTGACATCATTCAGAAACACGCTGTTTCACGGGGGTATATTTTATTTTTTTGTAAGTTTGCCAGGTTCTTCTTACAATTATTATTTTTATGATTTGTATAGTGCATATGTGATGGTGTCAGGTCAAAAGCGCGCCGGGACAAAGGCGCGCCCAGACAATTGAGCGCAGCGCGGAGGCGCACACTGCTCAAACTTACTGTTTTTAGGGCTCCGACGGGGGGCGTGGTGGGGGAACCCCCCACTTTACTTAATAGACATCGCGCCGCGTTGTGGGGGCATTGTGGGGGACTTGGGGGGTTGTAACCCCCCACATTTTACTGAAAACTTCACTTTTTCCCTGTTTTTAGGGAAAAAGTTAAGTTTACAGTAAAATGTGGAGGGTTACAACCCCCCAAACCCCCCATAACGCCGGCGCGATGTCTATTAAGAAAAGTGGGGGGGGGTTCCCCAACAAAACCCCCCGTCGGAGCCCCTAAAAACAGTAATTTTGAGCGGCGCGCGCCTCCACACTGCGCTCAATTGTCTGGGCGCGCCTTTGTCTTTTGCGCCATTGTCTATGAACCATATGTGATGAGTGGGACTGTCCTACCTACCCTAGATTTCCAGAGCTTCCAAGTTACCCAGTTCCAGGAGGGAGAATTTGAGCCATTCCTGGATTTCTTCCAACCTCTTCATGATACTTTATGGGACCTGCAGTCCTGGTTTCAATGAATAGAATCGGGGACTACAAATACCACCAGTGGTGTATCAAAGAAGACGTGCCAAGAATCGCCATGCTATGTGCCCCTATGCTTCCCCCCGACATTGCTGCGACATGCAGCCCCCCCCCCCCATGCACCTTTCTCTGTGACCCTCATTCCTCTTCAAATCTTGGCCAGCTACAAGCAACATCTCTTACCCGTTACTCACGTCAGCCTCATCCTTCCTTCTGATGTCACTTCCTGGTCCCCACAAACAGGAAGTGACATCAGAGAGATGGAGGAGGCTGACGCAAACAGCGGGTAAAAGATGCTGCTCACGGCAGGTAAAGATTTGAAGAGGTACAGGGGGATGCGGAGAAGGGTGCATGGGTGGGAGGGGAAGAAGAGAGGTGCCAGCGCCCCCGCCCCTCAGTGCCTGGGGTGGCCTGCCCCCCCTCCCCCTCGACTACGCCAATGAATACCACACTACTTTGGGATGTAAGTTTAAAACATCTCCATCCTGGAACTGGATTTCTTGGCAGCTCTGAGATTCTTCTGGACCTTTGGCCCTTCCCGCCCACAGGCTATGGTAGGCATCCTTGCGTAACTCTTTCTCCTGAAATACAGTGTGTAAAACACACACACAAAAAAACCATGTGACATGTGAGGTGTTGGTAAACCAAGCATTTTTTACGTGTCTTCCATTTTGTCCTGCAGTCTAAACTTTTTTGACATCTAATATTTATCTCCTGTGCATTTGCTTTCATTCTCGCTTTGTTTATTTTTCCGGTTTCATTTCATTTCTCTGTCTATGTTTTTCTTTCCCGTTCTTCCGTTCTCTGTTTATTTGCATGCTTTAAGAGCCTTTGGAACTCCCAGCTGGAAGATTAGAAGCCCAGTGGCTACAGGACCCATAAAAGCACAGAATAAAGGAGAAGCAAAAATGTTCAGAGTGTGCGTTATGGGGCCACGGGAGGTGGTCATGAAATTGGGTCCAATTTTCATGCTTTCTCTTTAGTCAAAATAATTTGAGAGGGATATGTGGCAGATGTTTGTGTAAGTTACTAAGCAGTACATTTAAAACAGATCAGAGAAAATATTTTTTTTATTAAATACATAATTAAACTTTGGAATTCATTGCCAGGAGATGTAAAACCAATCAGCATAGCTGGCTATTAAAAAGGAAGGTTGGGCCCCGGGTGGTGCAGAGCGCTGAGCTTCAGGAATGCCAATTTCGGGTAATCCATAGGGGTTATATTTCCCAGAAACAGGCCTATCACTTTGGGTGTGCCACTACACCTACCTGTTTGAAATGCCCCAGGTTGATATTTCCCTAGCGCATGGTCTCTGGTCTTGTACGGCGATTGCTGCCTTGTGGCTGGAGGTCCGTTGCTACTTACAGACCCTGGTGGGCATTCCATGGAGTTACATGGTAATTAAGCTTTGGAAATCATTCCTGGAGCAAGTGACAAAATAATAATAATAATAATTTTATTTCTTATATACCGCTATACCGTGAACTTCGAAGTGGTTTACAATAAAGATACGTTTAGACAGGATACAAGTAGGTTACAATAAAGATGCATTTTGTCAGTGCATGAGATTCAAGGTGGAAAGAGTATAAGTTAGTTTCGGACCTTGAATTGGGGGGGCGAGGTGGGGAAGAGGGTCTTAGCAAGGAAGAGTTGGGTACGGGAATTTAGAATTTGTTAAACAATCGAGTTTTCAGGGATTTTCTAAAGTCTGCGCAGGTAGAGTTAATGTAGCTGGGTTTGCAAAAGGTTTGGACCAATTCCTGGAGGAAAAGTGCATAATCTGCTGTTAAGGCTGGCCTGGGGAAAGTCGTTGATTATCTCTGAGGTTAGGTAGCAAGAAATCTTGCTACAAGGGGCCGCTGAAAAGTTCTCAGCCCAACCAACAAAGCTGGAGCAACCTCCATCGAGGTCTATACACTTAGTCCAGTGATTTTCCACTTTTTTTTCGCTCTGTCGGAAAAGTACGGACTTTTCAGCGGCCCTCATACTTTTTGGTACTCTGCCATGATACTGGGCTAGATGGACCTTTGGGCAACTTTTATGTTCTTATGTACCGGTAAAACACCTTTTAACTATGTAGAATGCTTTGAACATTTTTCTGCCTATGTTATGCATTGGGTGCTTACAATATTAAAATTTACCACTCTGTGTGCAGGAAAAAATCTCTATTGCACATTGCTAGCAAAATGTATGTCCATTTGCAACTTCTACTGATGAATTCAGGTCACCATTAGTTATAGTTTTCTTTAGGGAAAGAAGACGCTGGGGCTTCTTTTTTTAAATCATCTTACAAGATCTTTGGTTCTCGGATGCAAAATTCTGTGGGCAGGATGCAAAAGACTTCATCAAGGACTACCGTCTGGAAAGTGTATCCCGCTCAAACAGTGGGTTGACTCTGAGCATCTGTAAGCCTGTGGTTTTCCTTTTGAATATATGAATCACCTATCTTTCTGTATACTATGGAACGCCTCACTTTCCTGACTGCGACTGGCAGACTGCCAAGCACATTGTCATCTTTTGGGGGGATGCCAGATGTCCGTTCGTTTCCTGGTGCAAGCATCCATCTTGAGTATTTTGGATTACTGTAATATTGTATATCTAGGGGCTTACAAAAAAATACTCAAAAATTGAGACTGATCCAGAATACCGCAGTTCGTCTCATCTTTGGTATAAAAAAAATGGAAACCCATTACCCCTTATTTTCAAAAACTCCACTGGTTACCTGTGGAGTCTAGAGTTCTCTTCAAGTTTGCCTACATTAGTTACAAGGCAGTTTTCGGGATGCTACCAGTTTACCTTGCCTCTCAGTTCTTTTTGAATTGTTCCAATAAGAGTACTCGTAGTATAAATCTATTTAATTATCCTTCTTTGAAATCATGTCAATATAAGAAGTTTTTTGATAGAATTTTAACATTCCAGGCAGCTAAACTGAATACATGGCTTGGAAAACCTATACTTGCGGCTACATCTTATGTTGATTTCAGAAAATTATTGAAGACGCGTCTGTTCGATAAGTTTTTTCAATTCTTATATAATGTTATTGTTTTAACTTTTCATGAATTCTAATAGCTGCTTATATCTTAATTATGCCACTGTCTTAACTTTTAGATTTTAATCAGATGTATTTTTAATGTTTTATTGCATTTTAGACTGGCTATTTTATTTTGTACCCCAAATATTGATTGTATGTATTTCTGTTGTGAACCGCTTCGAACTTCTGGTATAGCGGTATATAAGAAATAAATTATTATTATTATTATTTAGGGGAAGTTACAGGGAAATACTTTTAAAACCAATAGAATGAATTTTTTTTCACTCAGAGAATAGTTAAGCTCTGGAGCAGATAGTGTAGTTGGTTTTAAGAAAGGTTTGGACAAGTTCCTGGAGGAAAAGTTCATAGTCTGTAATTGAGAAAGACATAGGGGAAGCCACTGCTTGCCCTGGATCAGTAGCATGGAATGTTGCTACTCTTTCGGATTCTAGAATCTTGTTACTCTCTGGGATTCCGGAATCTTGCTATTCTTTGAGATTCTGTTTGGAATGTTGCTACTCTTTGGGTTTTGGCCAGGTACTAGGGACCTGGATTAGCCACCGTGAGAATGGGCTACTGGGCTTGATGGACCATTGGTCTGACCCAGTAAGTCTATTCTTATGTTCTTATCTCTGGCGCTCTGGTTCTACTTCACCCAGGGAACTCACACTTACAAGTCCCGGAGACAGAGCCAGCTGGCAGCTTTTCCTTCTGTGCGTATTCATTCTGAAGATGAGGCTGAAGATTATGCATTCAAATAAATATCAACCTGCAAAAGAAAAACCGTAATTACCAGCTTCCAGCCATCTATACACCAAGCAATTCCAAATCAGATCCAGTCAAGCATCATCTTTTGTGTGCAGGAAATTGCAATGCCTCAGTGAGGTTGTTGGGTCGGCCATCATTTTTATTTCAAGCCGCCTCATGCATGTTTTTCTTTTTCTTCTAAAACATTTTATT
Source organism: Geotrypetes seraphini (assembly GCF_902459505.1). Taxonomy (NCBI): domain Eukaryota; kingdom Metazoa; phylum Chordata; class Amphibia; order Gymnophiona; family Dermophiidae; genus Geotrypetes; species Geotrypetes seraphini. The sequence goes on along the minus strand of NC_047093.1, from coordinate 21,940,255 downwards.
TTCTCTGCCAATAAAGTATTGCACAATAGCATACATTCTGCAAAATCCTAAGCCCCTGTGCCTTCCATTCTTATTAATGCATTCCAAATCCCACTTAATTTCTTATTGACTTGCAAAATAACAACTCATATTATTTTTGTGTGAGAAGTATAGCAATACTGGTTGGAGACAGGGGATCATTTGTACTCGCGTGTTTTAACTTGTCATATTTTTCTGCAGATAGAAACTGGGTTGTTGTTTTTTTTTCTGGAACTTGTTCATTTGTTGACAGAAAAATACTGCATTTCCAAATCAAATGTTCTGTGGATTAGTCAAATAGGCCCTTAACAGTCAGAAGAAGTAATAATAATATCTGAATATATTCAATTTGCTTTTTCTAGGCAGGTACAAGTTAGGAAATCACGAGGGGCTGCTGAAAAGTTCTCAGCCCAACCAAGAAGAGAATGATGTGGAGCCATGAAACTTATAAGTAATTCCACACTTTTCATTTCATATCTTCAAGAAAAGTGTGGAGTAACTTGCAAGTTTCATGGCTCCACATCATTCTCATCTTGGTTGGGCTGAGAACTTTTCAGCGGCCCCTCATATTGTGATGTCATAATACCTCATTCCACCAGTGTCTAAAAGCCAACCTCATCGGTGACGTCACAATGGCTTGGCTTCCCTATACTTGGGCCCAATTACTAGATGCATTGGCCTCATTGAAATGAAAAGTTTGGAATAACTTGTAAGTTTCATGGCTGCACGATCATTCTCATCTTGGTTGGGCTGAGAAGTTTTCAGCGGCAAATCTCCTGGATTCTATATACAGCGCTCCAAACCACATGCTATTCTATATGCAATTTAATTGAATAATGAACCAATTAGTGATGATAATTGGGCATTAATAATCAATTAGCGGTGCTAATTGGCAACCATTAGAATTTACTAGTGCATCTTGCTAGGCAAATTCTATAAATATACATGCGTATATTCTAGCGTGCAGAACTGAAAAGGCTGTGGCCATAGTTAGCGGCACGGTTAGGTCTTTGGCATGCCGAGAATTGTTGCAGAATTCGCCCAATCCACATCTAAATTAGGTGTGGGGATTTATACCAGGTTCCACGTGTGTAACTCCCCATGCCTAAAACTTAGGCACGGATCCTGGCACTAGGTGATAGTCCGTAAATGGCACACAACGTGGCGCGCCATTTATAGAATAGCAATTAGGCCTGGATTCTATATAGGGCACCATCGGCGCCAGCTGCCTTATAAATGGCCGCCAATTGTATGTCAATCATGTGACGGCACCGTTTCTAGAATTGCCCCTTTGGGAGAGGTAGGCGTTGAAAATGTAGACCAGGTGTTTCAAAGCCTACATTTTCGGTGCCTGCCTTTCAAATGAATCATGCCTACAGAGGTAATTTAGGATGCCTTAACACCTACAATGGCATTAGGCATCTTAGAGCGCTTCTGTAGGTGCAAATCTTATGCCGTTTTATAGGTGCTGGTAAGCACCTACATTATTATTATTTTTTTTAAGTGGTGATTTCAACTTAACGTTAGGGGCCGGTAGGGTGCCTACTGGCCCCTAACTTAAGAACATAAGCAATGGCTCTGCTGGGTCAGACCTGAGGTTCATCATGCCCAGCAGTTCGCTCACGTGGTGACCCAACAGGTCCAGGACCTGTGCAGTAATCCTCTATCTATACCCCTCTATCCCCTTTTCCAGCAGGAAATTGTCCAATCCTTTCTTGAACCCCAGTACCGTACTCTGCCCCATTACGCTCTCTGGAAGCGCATTCCAGGTGTCCACCACACGTTGGGTAAAGAAGAACTTCCTAGCATTTGTTTTGAATCTGTCCCCTTTCAACTTTTCCGAATTCCCTCTTGTTCTTTTATTATTCAAAAGTTTCAAGAATCTGTCCCTCTCTACTCTCTCTACGCCCTTCATGATCTTGTAAGTCTCTATCATATCCCCTCTAAGTCTCCTCTTCTCCAGGGAAAAGAGACCCAGTTTCTCCAATCTCTCAGCGTATGAAAGGTTTTCCATCCCCTTTAAGGTCAACCAAAAACAAAAAAGGAAACAAAAAGCAAAATAGAAATGCCTTTAAACCTCGAAGGTGCTCAGAACCAATGAATGGTAAGAAAGTGACGTCAACAGGAAATGAAACTACTCAGGGGTGAAGATTGAGGAAGTTGTTGAACTTGATGTTTCATCCAGCATGGGGGTCCTCTGAAGAAGCCTGTCAGCGAAACGTGTTAGGACCTACCAGTACCTGCTGTAGCAAGTTCACTTCCTATACACTCAAAAGTTAAGTTCTTTAAATTTTGGTTACTGTTTGTTTTCACTAAAGCATTGGACATTTTAAATGGACAAAAGAAAAAAAGATATTTATCAAAATCTAAATACCTTTCTTCCGATTGTGGATGGTGCAATGATAGACTCTTTGAAAGCCCTCACAGGGGTTCTTGCCCCGGTTTGGTCACTTTCTTACCATTCATTGGTTCTGAGCACCTTCGAGGTTTAAAGGCATTTCTATTTTGCTTTTTGTTTCCTTTTTTTGTTTTTGGTTGGTTTACAGTCCTTTGGGAACATTTGTGTTTAAATTTCACCCAGTTGTTATATTGGGGATCCCTAACTTAAGGTGCCATTTATAGAATCCGGGCCTTAGTGCTCCTTTTTTTCTGTGCCATATATAGAATTTGATCCAATATATATATAGTTGACAATATTGGATATTATAACCATGCTTTTACCTATTATTTTCATTATTATTTCGCCTACTTCATTAAGCAATCCATGACCATTCCTCATAGTGGCTTCACCAGAGCAATAAGCCCATTCTCTATTCCTACCTGTATCCTCTTTGGACAAGAAACCAGCCTTACCTGTTCCCCACTCTTGTCTTCTTTTCTAGTCTTAAGGCTTGTTGTATCTTCCACTTTGCCTGCACCGTTTACTAATCCCTCTTCACCATCCCTTACTCTGTAATCTGAGTTTTCTCTACACTGTTCTTTGTTATAATATGTATAGTAAGGGTCCCTATGAAAAATGAAATGGCCCTCCATAGAGAAAATACAGGGGCCCTCAGTTATCAGATAAGTTCTCCAACATAAACTTAAAATTTTTAATTTATTTGACTTACATATCTCCTCTATCAAACAAGTTTCAAGTTTATTAGATTTTAATATACCGACCATCAAACAAATATCTGGCCGGTTTACATTAAATTTAAAAAAAAGTAAAGCAAAAGAAATTGAAATGGTAAATATTTAAAAGTGCATAGAGTGGACATAAAAGACATTAACAGGACAAACTTGAAAGTGAGGATAAAAGGGAATGGGAGGGTAGAGTTACATGTTTTGAGAGAAAAGGGAGAAAGGGGAATTGGGATAAAACATATTGGGTGGGGTAGGTTTTTTAAGAGAGAAATAAAATTAAAAAATTAAAAAAAGGAAGGAAAAAAAAAAGATAGAAAATAATATGAATGGAATAAAAGGGAGGAGTAGAGTCTAGACAGAAGAGAATGCGTCGCGAAATAAGAAAGTCTTCAGGCTTATCTAAAATTTATCTAGATGTAGTTCGTCTCGAAGTTGTTGTGGTAGAGAATTCCACAAAGTTGGGGCAGATACAGCAAAATGTATTTTCCGTGTATAATAGAACTCTTTTATGGAGGGAATTAAAAGAAGTTTTTGATTCGTTGATATCAAAGTTCGTGGAGAACATTGAGGAATGAGAAGTTTATGAAGGTATGAAGGCTGATGAGAAGACTTTATTTTGAAGGTCAAGAGGATGATTTTATAAGTGATTCGATGAGCCACAGGGAGCCAGTGTGCATCTTTCAGGACCGGAGTAACATGATCATATTTGCCTAGTTTATAGATGAGTTTTATTGCAGTATTTTGTATTAATTGAAGGCGTAAATTGCATAAATAAGGTCAAGGAAATATAGACTATAAAGATATAAGAAAATAATACATTTAAAAGAATTACAGTGTGAACAAATAATACAGAAATAAAAGTCAACCCAATCCCAATTGATCTAGGTTACAACTTGTTTCTCTTTTGTATTTTTGAACGGCAAATGAGCATAGACTACAAAGGCACCCATTTACCCAGGAAATAGGAGACAATAGATACCTTTAATATGTTGCCGGAATAATCATCTCGTACAGCGTCTGGTTACAGATGGATGGTATTCATGGCAGTCTCGTACATGGGAAGGGGGCAATGAAGGGTCTGGCCTGCAGAGATTTGCAGCTGTTTCTCCAAAGAGATGGAATATCAAGGAAAAAAGCCAAAGACAAGAAAGACTAAAGCTCTAAAGAAGTCTCCCCTCTAAAATACTTCTATATGGTTAAATTACAGTATAATCCTGCTCTGCCCAGTCCAGGATGACCAAATATAATAATAATAATAATAACAGTTTATATACCGCAGGACTGTGAAGTTCTATGTGGTTTACAATGATTAAAAATGCTACAAATTGAATAGAACTAACAAAGTTAGAGATTAGTGACTAACAGTTCTAGAGATCACTTGTTGTGGGAGATTGTGCAGTTCAACTATCAAAGTACTTCCGGAACAGATATGTTTTTAGGTGTTTCCTAAATTCCCCATAGTTATTAGCATGCATAAGTCATTGTTCCAGATCTTTTCCCCATAATGCAGCTTGATAAAAGAAAAGATGTTGATGTTTTTTAAATTTACATCCTCTAACCCAGGGGCCTCAAAGTCCCTCCTTGAGGGCCGCAATCCAGTCGGGTTTTCAGGATTTCCCCAATGAATATGCATTGAAAGCAGTGCATGCACATAGATCTCATGCATATTCATTGGGGAAATCCTGAAAACCCGACTGGATTGCGGCCCTCAAGGAGGGACTTTGAGACCCCTGCTCTAACCGGTGGTGAGACAAACTTCAGGTGTGAGCTTCTCGTATGTCTATTGGTTGAGAAAGAGAAAAGGTCAGTTATATATTTAGGGGCTAGACTGAATAATACTTTGAAGCAAAAACAGCCAAATTTAAGTTCAATCATCTTTATTAGTATTTTAAAATATACATCCAAAGGCACGAATGACAGTATCTCTGACAGCGCTTCCATCGGCAACCATTGCAGGAGTCGGTAAGAAGGGGTTACGTGATCGGACTTCTTCAACCCAAAAATCAGTCTGACCGCTGTATAACTTCAGATTAATATCAATCATAAGGGTTACCTTTAAGCAGGAAATTGTTGAATACTTTTTTGAGGACCATCAGTTAGTGTAGAATAATCTAGTGTAATCGTGTAACATTATGGATTCAATACATCCTCATAGATCCAACTTTTTCTTATATATATCTGGTATTTGCAGCCATTCAACATGTATTTCTCTTAGCATGTTGTTATCTCCAAGCATTACCGATCCCCTTCCTTATTATTTATATCGGTATTTTTAACTTTAAACTACCTTAGAAGTGCTCAGAACCCTATCGGTTGAAGTGCTGTGATAGACCAGGGAGGGGGGGGGGGGTCTGCATTTTGGGGCTTGTCCCCATTTGCGGGTCCTCTACCCTCCATCTAAGGGTTCCGGGCACTTCTAAGGTAGTTTAATCTAATCTAATCTTCAGTTTATATACTGGGTCATCTCCCAAAGGAGCTCAACTCAGTTCACAGTTGATTAAAAATAGAATGACATAGAAATAGGCCTGAGAGAGAGACTGCTATTGGTGTGTCGTTTCCAGGAACAGCACTGGTAATTAAAATCGAAGGTATAAAGTTAAAAAAACTAAAAGAGTAAAATATACTATTACTACAGGCACTTCAGCAGGTAAGCTTTTAAGATATTGTGTAAACAACCAAGTTTTTAGATCTTTCCGGAATTGTTGTAACTGACCTCTCAATCTGATAGAGTCAGGAAGCCTATTCCAAATTTCAACCAGTTTAAATGCCAAAGATTTACTAAGCTTCCCAGCACATTTAAGGAAGGGGGATCAGTAAGGTAATGGCGGAATAGAAATTTCTAATGTAATGTAATTATTTTCTACCTTTGGATCCACTAAACATTAATACTATTTCCCCGAGTTGGTTTTTGGGGTTATCTCCAAACAGTCATCTGTAGTAACTTCTGACATAACGTCACACATGGACAAAGCCTGGCTAGGTAACATACATGTCCACAGAAAAAGGAATGTTTTTCTCCTTCACTTATTAACTGATAAGGGGACAGGTGAAGCTTTGGCTGTGGCAGGGTGATTCAGAGACAAAGCAGTAGAAACATGGACATATCACATAATGAAGTCCAAGAAAAGGCCTTGTATACCTAGGAAGAGTCTCTAAAAGGCCTAGTTTACAGCTCTGTGGGCCCACTTTTCACCGACAATAACAGGTTTGTACCATTCTGCATCATCAACTAATTACAAGTCAGATGGAATGACTGTGCCTTTACTTGTTTGCAGAATAATAAGATAATTGTCAAATAATTTAAGCTCGTGAGCTAAACTGTTCCAAAGAAATAAACCAACGGCTGATAATATATGCAACATAATCTAAACTAATCTAGTCTTATATACGCATTTCTACTCTGCTTAACCTAGCTAGGCTCAAGGCGGATCACAATCGGGAAAGAAAAAAAGAGCAAATTCCATTGAATTACAATAATTATATGTAACAAATCAAGATAACTTTGAACTCAAGGGCCTTTCCAAAAATTGGGCTAACGAATGAGTTTTAATTGCCTTTCTAATAATGGCATAACAGGAGATGCCTAGTAGTCAAGGCCAGGAGATGCCTAGTAGTCAAGGCCAGTAACACGCTTGACTTCAAGAGATGATGGGACAGATTGGTGGGGTCGCTTAAGAGCAATGCTTAATAGATGGATTTTCAAGGGAGGGAGGGAAGCTTAATAGATGGATTTTTGAGGGAGAGAGGGTTCTTGAGTGGGCAGACTTGTTGGGCCGTCGGCCCTTTTCTGCCGTTATGCTCTATGTTTCTATGCCTTGGATATTTATTCCAGACCTCTTCCTATTAAAGATCTTTACCAACTTACGGCTTTTCGACATAATGAGATGGAAGATGTATTCAACCTACATCTGGGCAGAGTGATTCTATAAAGGGGTGCTTATACTTTGGCACCTAGAGTGTACCTATGTGAAACTTATTCTAAGAAGGAAAGTAGATGCCTATACTTCTTTATGGAATACTAATATAACATGTATTTAGGTGTAGATGTTGATGACTGGATAGATTTGAGAGATACGTGCAGCACTTATAGTATTCTACAAGTTATGTGTGTCGAGCCCGGCTGCCTAGTCAGCATCAGGTTAAACTTAAGTGAATTGTAAGGTCTACTATAATCCTTGCCCACTTCCCCTCAATGACTGACTTCTTCATCCTCTTCACAATGGTGCCCCCAGTTTGTCGAGCCCGCTTGGACTCAACCCATCAGTTTGCTTTCTTCTGTGCCTCACCTCTGCTCTGGAACGTTATGCCTTTATTTTTGCACACTGAATCTATTTTCTCAAATTTAGAGCTCTCCTACAAATCTATTTATTTCAACAGGCCCACGGCAATTAGTTGGACCAGTTAGACTTATCTCCTTTGCTTTCTTGACTAATGGTGTTTCTTTCCTCTCTTAACTTTATTTCTTGAATTTTGTAAACCATCCGGTTACGTTCTCAGGAAGGGTGGTATATCAAATTAATAAAGTATAAAGCATGTGCGCACCCCACTCATGCTCCGCCCATGTGCATGCCTAACTGCTATAGGCACTTGGGCCACTCAGGATATACCGGGAAGAGAAAGGCCGAACATTTTGAAGAGGCGGGACCTGCTGGCCGGAAGAAGTAGGCATCCATCCTGATAGCCTTTGTCTTAAAGGTACGGGGAGGCAGCAGGTTGTCAGGGGGGTGGGGGACCAGGTGACCCCGATGGGGGGGGTGGGCATCCCTCCTGCTGTCCTTTAATTTAAAGAGGTTGTCAGGGGTGTCAGTGAATCATCAGGGGGAGGACAGGGGACCCTGGTGGCCGATCTTGTACAGGATGGGGGTGCAGGGCAGCTACAGATGAAGAGGGGGTGTCTGTGGGAGGGGAGAACATTTCCCTCTGCTGCTCTCCCTGTTGGTTAATCAGCGGAGCCAGCAGGACTTGTGGGATCTATTCACAGAGAAAGGTAGGGGAGGGTCATTGGGGTGGGCAGACCAGATGGGCCGTGGCCCTTATCTGCCGTCTATTTCTATGTTTCTATGTGTTCTATGACTCAGGGAGACCTGCAGCTCAGTTGATTGGGGCAGGGAGAGCAGCCTTGACAGGAGGGAGGAGCTGTACCTAGCGCTTACTCTTCCAAGTCAGCGCTAGGCTCCGTTCCTCGCCTCCCCCCCCCTCCCCTTTTACCGGCACTTCTCCACACAAATAGTGTGCATGTAATTTGTAATTTATTATGCTGCGAATCACCCGAAAAAGTCAAATTGCTCCCACTATGGCCACTACATTGACTTGCCGAATTTTACCTGCGCGTTTTGAGAATCTGGCCCTAAGTGTATAGTCCTTGATGGAGTGCCCCAGTTTTGTTGATTGGGCTGAGAACTTTTCTGCAGCCCCCGCGTACTTCTACCACTTGTGAAAGAGGCTCATGGAGAAGTTCAAACACTCTCTTCCTATGATATCTCCTGCAACGTAGCAAAGGCCAGGTAATAAAATATGTGAAATAAATGTAGCAGACTTAATATTTTCACAACGGGGCGTCTTTGAAATGCTCCTTCGTGGTTATGCTAAACTGAGGTGAAAACTCATTTACTCTCAGCTGAGAAAATAAAAAGAGCTTGCAGTAGTAATTTGTACTAAATTCAGCTTCTCTGTGATGTTTGCCAATAAATTCCCACGCACAATGGAAATGATCGTCAACGGCCCATTCGAGAGAAGCCCTGCGCTACCGATCGGAAAAATGAAAAAGTCTTCCTTCAGCTAATTAGGCTGAAATAACAAAGCTGCAATCAGTGTGTGTCCTAGGATCAACTGCTCCCATTTATACCTGCATCTGATCAGTCTAATTTTTCGGCACCGAATGTAAAATGCCAAATTTCAAACTGAAGCAAAATGCATTCTACCGTTGTCATTTGAGCCAGAGTAGGCTTGCCTGCAGCTATTTTAAAGTTTATTCAGTGGGTCATGATTAACCATAGGAAAATGCAGAAGTGGTATCGGCTTTTTAAAAATAATTCTTAAACCATTTTACCCAGACAGGTTGTGCAGGCAGTATAATTTACTCCAACACAGAGTTTACACAGACAGTCTGAACACTGGAATTTTTTTTTTTTTTTTTAACAAAATAAATGAATTATCCAAAAAAGTTCTTCAAAAAGTTGCCTTTGTGCATGTTTGAAGTCTTCTGATTGTACAGACTGCCGTTCTATATATGGAATCAAAGTGAAACCCTATATGGGACAGGAAAGGGTGGTCTTTATACCAGGGTGGTCTTAAACCAGGGTTGTACTGTATATACAATATACAAACATTTTTTGACAGACCATTAACACCTATAATCCTGTAAATATTTGCAAATTTTCTAGATCATAAATACAGCTACATAAGCACTTCTTTGAGGATAGTATTCGTACGCCATTAAAGGTTAATTTACAAGTTAGTACCTTCTAGAAAGAAGATCTGTGTACATTTTTTGTTAAGCGCTGTTAAAGGGAGACTTGTGTCTCCAAGGGCAGTTTGCAACTCTACTCTGTGTCTCGCTGTGGGACTATTCAAAGCGCCCTGTGAATTCTTTCCCTCGGCCTATGTCCATTTCTGAATCTTCTGCTCTCAGAAATGAAATGCGGAGATCCTGCCTCTCTGGTCTGCCTTTCCAAGTACCAGCTGTTTATTTAAACAGCCTCCCTCGATGCGCACACTCATTCGTCACAGTTCACTAATACCTGCTGCTGGGTCTTAACCCCTGCCCGGGGCGATGTCAGGGCTAGACGCCAAGGCTTTGAAAAGGGACAGTAATCAAGCAATTAGCGACCCTGCGTTGTGCCATTACTCTCATTCGGATGGCTTCGGGGTGTACTAAGATAACAAGGCATGAGCATCTGAAAGGGTAACAAAGGCTGTGTTGGTCAACCTTCAACAGCCAGTCAAGCCTCAGAAGGTCTCGTCATTCCTTCAGTCATTCTTTCCAATGTTGTTGTGAAAATTCTGGGCTGAAAAACCCACCCGCTCTGTGGGTCTGAGGAGCCACACATGACTCCCAAGCCTCAGGTCTTTGGAGGGGGTGGGGGGTAATTATCAGACTATATTGACATGTTTACTAAACTTAGGGGTACCAGACGTCTGGATTAACCCGGACATGTACTACTCATAGGATATGATCGCCTTTAACACGGTGTTTCGCAAACTATTTCCAGCCGCGGCACACTAAACAGATGGCTGCATCTCGTGGGCATCCGGAAGTGTGCAGGCGACATCAGGTGCATGCGCGACATCGTCATATTGATGTCTGCGCATGCGCGAAGACCCTGCAGATGGGGCCTTCGGCTGACGGTGGTGGTGGTGGTGTCAACGGGAGAGGGGCGGAGACCAGTAGAGGCGCCGGGGAGGAGGAGAGGCGCCGGCTGTCTACAGGATGTGCCCCTCTCCACGAAAGGCACATCCTGTAGGCAGTCAGCCAGTGACGGCGACTCTCCTCCTCGCCGGCGTCTCACAGCGCACTTTGAATCTCGCTGCGGCACACAGTTTGCGATTCGCTGCTTTAGCATAAATCTTTGTGAACAGTGACCACGTGCTAAAATCAGCCATTGAGGTAGGAATCCTGTCTACTTGCTTAGCATGGCTAAGATCAGGACATGGGCAGGGAAAAGACATGACCGGCTCTGACAGCTGGCGTGGAGGTAGTGCCGCAGGTTGGCTGTCACAACTGCAATCGCGTGGCGGCACTTAACATCACCTTAAGAACAATTTTGGACATGTGATGAGCGCGATTTCACTAGAAAAGGAGGTGCTGTTCAGAATGGTCAGTGGTAAAAGGACTCAAGGGAGACCAAAGGCCTGTTGGCTGGATACCATCATGAATGACAGGGGAATGAACATGAAGTAATTGAAAGAAGCCGTGAAAAATAGGGAAGCATGGCGAGGATTGGCCTACAGAGTATCCAAGGGTCGGACACGACTCAATGGATAGGAGCAGTAGTAAGAGCTGGCATTAAGTGAAGCCATGTTACCAGCAGTCCAATAGAATGGTCCTGGACCATGATATGCATTCTTCTGAACCCTACACACAGCCTCCTTCCAGTGATCTCTTTCCCTTGACACAAATGCCCCCATCTAATTGCCCTACTTCCCCGAATTCAACCCCCCATAAGTTCACCCCCCCCAAATAAGCTGCCTCCCTGAGACTTCCTACCCCTGCACCATACCCTGATCCTCCCTGGAACTCACTCGGAGATCATCCTAGGAGCAAGATCCAGAAACCTACAGCAAGCACAATGCCGGCTGCGGAAACCCTGAAAGAGCATCTAACCCAACTCCACGGGGAGAACATCTTTTCCCATTCTATGGACTTTCATAACAAAACTCTAATTTCTGATCAACTGACTGACTTTCCCACCAAAATTGAGATTGGTGGACTGTCCTCTTCCCAATCAGATCAGTGAACCTACTATTTCCAAAGTCACACTGCAGACTTCAGAGCATACCCTGAAGAAAGCCACAGCATGGTGGCTGAAACGTCGTTTTTTTTCTCGACAAAGATGCAGCGAGACCCAGAAACCTGCAACAAGCAGGATTTGATGTCTTCTATTTGTTGAGTCATAGCTCTAACCATTCACATTCAGAATGTTGCTCATTCAAGCTCACTCCTGATTTGAAATAGTCGTTCTCTTTGGAGACTTCTCCTAAACTCGTTAATGCCACCATTTTGAACCATGTCGGTGCATTTATGAGTTTTATTTTTCCGAGTATCGTTTCCAAACTAGTGTGTGTTCTACATCTAGTTATCCCCAAATATTGTACAATGAACATTTTACAAGATTTTCTCTAAGCAACTTCTGAGCCCGAGTCATGATAAGACATTCTAAAAGCAGGCATCAGGTTCTCTCCTTCTTCCATGCCGAAGGACAGCTGCATCAGTTTTGCTCTTGGCGCTGGACCCTGCTTCAATTTATTTGTGAAGGTTGGAAACATGCTGATTAGCCATGAGTGTATCCACTGGGATTTTTCCAAGGAACCGGCAATAAAATTTTAAAAAAGATAAAAGGTCTGACTTTCAATTGCAATAGCATGACCAAGCCTTGATACCAAATCTATTTATTCCATTTGCAACCATGTATAAAATTAAATTACGTCTACCCTGCTAGAGGTAACACTGAAAGGAAGCCGAAGAAGAGAAAGGAATGGTATGTCTGAGTTTTTAATTCAACTGTAGCTTATAATTCAACATGGCATAACGCATCATTCATGAAAACACTGTCGTTCACTGAAGGAGAAAGACATTATAAATGACAGCATTGGTGAAGAAGGATTTTGTTGCACGTGAACTAAACAAACTGAAGCATAGGAGATAACTTGCATCTATGTTTTTATTGATTTTTGTTGGGGTAGGAGAGTGTTTTGTTTTATTTCTGTTTTATTCTTTTTCTATTCCATTCTCCCAGGGGAGCTCAGAACGGTTTACATGAATTTATGAAGGTACTCAAGCATTTTCCCCTGTCTGCCTTAATGAGCTCACAATCTGTCTAATGTACCTGGGGCAATGGGGGGATTAAGTGACTTGCCCAGGGTCACAAGGAGCAGGGTGGGTTTGAACCCACAACCTCAGAGTGCTGAGGCTATAGCTTTAACCACTGCACCACTCTAGAAATCAAAATGTAGTAAAAGTGAACCAAGTACAGGACAATCGAGCCATTGTGACATCACTGCTGAGGTTGGCTCTTAGGCATTGATGGAATGAGGCATTATGATGTCACAATACCAGCTCTGGTTATCAGAGGCTGGAGCTTTTCACACTATTTATTTATTCAATTTTCTATATCGTTCTTCCAGGGAAGCTCAGAATGGTTTACATGAATGTATTCAGATACTCAAGCATTTTTCCATGTCTGTTCTGGTGGCTTACAATCTATCTAATGTACCTGGGGCAATGGGGGGATTAAGTGACTTGCCCAGGGTCACAAGGAGCAGGGTGGGTTTGAACCCACAACCTCAGAGCGCTGAGGCTGTAGCTTTAACCACTGTGCTACACACTTCTAAGTATCCAGTAGAAGGTGAGCCCCGGGAACTGGGGTTTCACAGAACATCACATTTGTGATAAGGGTTTAAAAAAAAAAAATATTGTTTGAAAATCACAGTGTTAGAGGTAATTTAAATGTTGATATACCTCACATAGAAACATGATGGCAGATAAAGATCAAATGGCCCATCCAGTCTGCCCCTCTGCAGCATCCACTATCTCCTCCTCTCCCTAAGAGATCCCAGTGCCTGTCCCACGCTATCCTGAATTCAGACGCAGTCTTCATTTCCACCACTTTGTCTATCAGCCGCCCACTGATACGCAGCGCTCTAAGGCATTCACGCTTCTAAACGAGTTTTGGTTCATTTACATAGAAATATAGAAATTGACAGCAGATAAGGGCCATGGCCCATCCAGTCTGCCCACCCTAATGACCCTCCCCTGCCTTTACCCTGCGAATAGATCCCACTGTCGATCCCATTTGGCCTTAAAATCAGGCACGCTGCTGGCCTCAATCACCTGAAGTGGAAGACCATTCCAGCGATCAACCACCCTTTCGGTGAAAAAGAATTTCCTGGTGTCACCACGCAGTTTCCCGCCTCTGATTTTCCACGGATGTCCTCTTGTTGCCGTGGGACCCTTGAAAAAGGAGATATCCTCCTCTGCATCAATGCGGCCCGTGAGATACTTGAACGTCTCGATCATGTCTCCCCTCTCTCTGCGCTCCTCGAGCGAGTATAGCTGTAATTTATCTAACCGTTCTTCGTACGGGAGATCCTTCAGCCCTGAGACCATCCGGGTGGCCATTCTCTGGACCGATTCCAGCCTCAGCACATCCTTACGGTAATGCGGCCTCCAGAATTGCACACAGTATTCCAGGTGGGGTCTCACCATGGATCTATACAAAGGCATAATGACTTCAGGCTTACGGCTGACGAAACCCCTGCGTATGCAACCTATGATTTGTCTTGCCTTGGAAGAAGCTTGCTCCACTTGATTGGCAGCCTTCATGTCCTCACTGACGATCACCCCTAAGTCTCGTTTTTTTTGTGGACCACATAGGGCACCTTTTGGACCCCTGAGGAAGATCTGCTAATCGAAACACGGACCGTGTCGGATCCCTGTTCCTTTATCACAAAGGTGGACCACATTAAAACAACGTTTATTGATTGCAATAAAGACTTGGCATCAAGCGATGATTCTCAAGCGTGCAGTGATTCTCTTTGGTTCTCTTTTTCAATTCCAACCACCTCCATCGGGAGACTATTCCAGACATCTAGCACCCTTTCTGTCAAGAAGTATTTTCTTACATTACTCCTGAGCCTATCACCTCTTTAACTTCATCCTATGCCCTCTCCTTCCGGTGTTTTGAAACCGTTCGGTCCATTTGGATGGCCTAATGATCATTTTGCCCAAACATGTTACTTGTAGACATGACCAACCGACTCTATACTAAACAAAGCTCATCTGAGAAGGCAACAGACAACATAAATACACGGAAACTATCTTCTGAGGAAAGAGTTGCTCCGTTCCAACCCAAAGATAATGGTTTCTGCACCACGCTTCCTGGGGGACAAGCCAAAAGAATGTGAGTTTCTAGAAGCCGAATCTGTTGAAAAATGCAATGAGTAAGGAAGTTAAAACAAATAAACGTTACTGAGTGAAGGAGTAGTTTTGGTCCAGGGGAAGGTTGAACAACCACAGACTAAACATCGGGGTAGCCCTGTAGTTTTGAATTCTGCCACTTTATGGTGACTCAGGCGGCTTTATCACCATGAGAGCCTGACTCTGTTTCAGTGGTGCAGTTTCCAGAGTCAGCTCTAGTTGAAGTCTCCTCTCTTCTTTGGTCAGATAAGAGATATAGGGAGGAAAAAATGGAGCCTTAGACTTTCCAGGATTTCCCATGGCTTCTGTAGGGCTTTTGGGGGGAATCTGAGAGGAATATGGAAAAGCTTTAAAAAAAAAAAAAAAAAATCCCCCCAGTAAACAAAATGTCTGGTCAATATTCAAATAGATGTAAATGGTCTCCTGGCCTTCTGAATCACTTGTGCTCTTAATAAGTAGTGCAGCTGAAAATAGGAGCGGATCGGCCCGTGTCCCATGTGGGCGGGTCTCGCAGAAGGCAGAGCTGAGGAGAAGCTGGGACTTATGCATGGGCTAGCAATATTCAGAACCAGCATCCTCAGAACAATCTGGTCATGTAGGACCACGTGAAACACGGTCCTAACTTTGCTTGGTTAGCTATATGGGTGCCGTCCCTGAATATCGCCTGGCACCCACATAACTTCCGGTACCAGCTGGCACGTGCTCCAATGCCCCTTGCCTCCCTCCCACCCGCTTATCCCTCAGCAAGGTCAAATCGGCCACCCTGCCTCTCCCCCAGCAAGTGAACCCCTCCCTCCCGTCCACCCTTGACAAGGAAAGCCCTCCTAGTCTCTCTGACCCCCTCCTGGCCCCTTCTGAGAGGTCGACCCTTTCTCACCCCCCACCCCAAGTCTAGATCCCCCTCCTAGCTCCTCCAAACAAGTAGAGACTTCTCCTCCCAGCCCTACTTATGACTATTTCCTTTGAATTTCTTACATTAGATGAAGATGCAGAAGCAGGAAAATGGTCATGTAATTGGCCAACAGCTATTTGCACACTTACAATATACTAATTTTGCTAGATCTGGAAGCCTGTGTGAACTTAAACGATTGTAAAGACTTAATGAAGCTAATTTGCAGCAGATTGAAAACATTTTTTAATGGTACAGCTGGATTTTAAAAGATTTGAATAAAATTGTAGCCCGTGCTCTTGGACCTCATCTTAAAAGAACTGAGCATTAGTCTAACCCTTACCTCCAATGGCCCCCCACTATGTGATCTCCCAATGCTCCCCAATATTTATTCCCCCTCCCAATGCCCCCCCAAAATCATATCCCCCTAGATGCTCCCAATATCAGAACCCCCATGCCCCCATATTCAATCTCCCAATGCTCCCACAGCATCGATTCCACCTCCCAATTCCCCTCAATATCATATTCCCCCTCTGATGGGCCCCCCTCGCTTCCCAAGATCCCTCCCCCCAGTCACGATTTACCACAATCCCCGATGTCTAGTGAGAACGGAGTAGGAGTGTCCCCCCCCCCCCATCCCCAGCAGAAAGCAGTCGTGGCTTGTGGTCCGCAGGGATACTAATTTTTTTTAACTTCTGCGGACCACACGGACACAAGTTTTAACCCTCTCGGACCTCATGGATCCCACTCACCCCACCCCCCCAGCAGGATCCTTGAGGTTCGTAGGAGTTAAAACAAGGGTCCGTAGAGTGAATGGGATCCGTGAGGTCCACAGAAGTTAAAAAATGAGGATACCTGCAGACCAATGCCACTACAGCTTTCTTTTTAAGCCCATGCACTTTTAGTTCTGTGGGGTCCATGAGATCCCCTTTTTACCTTCTACCTTTGCTGTTGGTGGTTGGGATTGATGGTACTGAATCCTGGAGTATCACCCAGCTTTTCTGTAACCCAGTGTCCCAAATGCCTTCTACCCCGAGATGAGCAGATTATTAAGGGCATGTGGTTAAGATCCGCAATATCCGTGGAGCCTGCGAGGTCCACATTTTACCCAGTCCCACCAGTACAGAAGGATCCAATTTCCCGCTCTCGGTGGGAAACACCGTATTCTTGCACATCCACAGATGATTGTGGGAAACAGCTCCTACCCTCCAAAGCTTTGCTGATTTGCATTTAGGAAATAATTACGGGTCGCTGTGATCTAACACATGCATTTGCTCCATGCAAATAAAATTGTACGCAAAGGATATTTGCTAGTCATTAAATCCAGAGCAGGGAAAACTGAAATAAATCAGGCCAGAATAATACCAAAGCCTGTTTTGTTATGCAGATCAGTGAGTCCTGTCTCGTGTAAGATCTTTGGGCTGCCAACCTTTGAAGTAGCAACATGTCACCCAGCAAGACATCGGTAACTTCAAGCTGGTCGCTCTAGGGTTATCATTAAAGTGTCATTCTCTCTGCCGTGCTGAGGTTCCCTTGCATCCTTTTTTTTATGAATGTGGCTCTCGTCTCATGTGACCTGTTCCCTGGGAGCTTTCAAGAAAAATTATAAAGAATCTGAAACTCCTGCCCTCTGTTAAGTGTTGCAGAGCTGTAGCTCAGAGGGATCTGAGTTTCTCTTTGGCACTTGAAATCCGATTACTTAAAATAATAAAAAAAAAAGATATATGCATATGAAAGAATGACGCAGGTCGTGCAGGCTTTCTAATTGATTTATCTCTTTTTTTTAAAGTATAGAATTGTGGGATTTGGAAGAAATGCACAGATTTGGGGCTAGATGCACCAAATGCTCCGATTGGGTACTGATGGTCACTAAACCAGTTTGACTGGTTTAGCGACCAACAAAATTTGCTGACCCAATTCTCAAAATGGCTCACTGGCATGCAAACGACCTCATTACTATTAAAATGAGGTCATTAATATTAAAACCAGCCATCCGATCGATGGCCTAACATTGCATGCCATAATTGGATCGGTAATGAGGGCAATGAGGGGATTAAGTGACTTGCCCAGGGTCACAAGGAGCAGTGTGGGTTTGAACCCAGAACCTCAAGGTACTGAGGTTGTAGTTTTAACCACTGCGCCACTCTAGAAATCAAAATGTAAGAAAGGTGATCCAAGTGTAGGACAATCCAGCCATTGTGACATCACTGATGAGCTTGGCTCTTAGGCATTGGTGGAATGAGGCATTATGACATCACAATACCTGCTCTGGTTATCAGAGGCTGAAGCTTTTCACACTACTTATTTATTCAATTTTCTATATTGTTCTCCCAGAGGAGCTCACAATGGTGTACATGAATTTATTCAGGTACTGAAGCATTTTTCACTGTCTGTCCTGGCGGGCTCACAATCTCTCTAGTGTACCTCGGTACTTGGGCCGATCCTTTTTAATATTTATATCAATGACCTGGAGGAAGGAACATCCAGTGAGATCATCAAGTTTGCAGACGATACAAAACTATGCCGGGCGATCAGATCGCAGGAGGATAGAGAGAAACTCCAGAGCGACTTGTGTCGGTTAGAAACATGGGCGGAGAAATGGCAGATGAAGTTCAATGTGGAGAAATGCAAGGTAATGCATTTAGGCAATAAGAATAAGGAATACGAGTATACAATGTCAGGTGCAACTCTGGGGAAGAGTGAACAAGAAAAGGACCTGGGTGTACTGATAGATAGGACCCTGAAGCCGTCGGCACAATGCGCGGCAGCGGCAAAGAAGGCAAATAGAATGTTGGGCATGATAAAGAAAGGAATCTCGAGTAGATCGGAGAAAGTTATAATGCCGCTTTATAGGGCAATGGTCAGACCACACTTGGAATACTGCGTCCAACATTGGTCTCCTTACCTAAAGAAGGATATAAAACTGCTGGAGAGGGTGCAGAGACGAGCAACAAAACTGGTGAAGGGTATGGAGAAACTGGAATACGAGGACAGACTTATAACACTAGGATTGTTCTCCCTTGAGAAAAGGAGACTGCGTGGGGATATGATCGAGACCTTCAAAATACTGAAAGGAATCGACAAAATAGAGCAGAGAAGATTATTTACATTGTCCAATTTGACACGGACTAGAGGACATGTAATGAAGCTAAGGGGGGACAGGTTCAGGACTAATGTCAGGAAGTTCTACTTCACTCAGAGAGTGGTTGACACCTGGAATGCCCTCCCAGAGGAGATTATTGCGGAATCGACCGTCCTAGGCTTCAAGAGCAAATTAGATGCATATCTCCTTAAGAGAGGCATATAAGGATATGGTGGACTATAAATTACGCCAGGTGTACACCTGGCAGGGCCTCCACGTGTGCGGATCGCTGGACTTGATGGACCGAAGGTCTGATCCGGAGATGGCAGTTCTTATGTTCTTATGTTCTTATGTTCAATGGGGGGATTAGGTGACTTGCCCAGGGTCACAAGGAGCAGCGGGGGTTTGAACCCACTTTGACATGGATTAGTGGGTTCAGGAAAAAATGCAAAGTGATACACACTGGGAACAATGATTCAAATCATAGTTACCAGATACTAGGGTCCACCTTAGTGATCAGCACCCAGGAAAAATATCTAGGTTTCATCATAGACAATACAACAGCTAAAAATGCAAACAGGATGCTAGGAATTATTAGGAAAGTGACGGTGAATAAGACTAAGAACATTATGATACCTCTGTATCGCTCCATGGTGTGACCTCACCTTGAATACTGCATTCAATTCTGGTCACTGTATCTCAAAATGATAGAGGGGATGGAACTCCTCTCGTATGAGGAAAGGCTAAAGAGGTTAGGGCTCTTCCCCTTGGAAAAGAGATGGCTGAGGGGAGATATGACTGAGGTCTACAAAATCCTGGGTGGTGTAGAAAGGGTAAAAGTGAATCAATTTTTCAGTCTTTTAAAAATTACAAAGACAAGGGGGACACTCAATAAAGTTACATGGAAATAATTTTAAAACAAATAGGAGGAAATATTTTTTTCACTGAACTGATAGTTAAGCTCTGCAACTCATTACCAGAGGATGTTGTAACAGCGGTTAGCATAGCTGGGTTTAAAAAAAGGTTTGGACAAGTTCCTGGAGGAAAAGGCCATAATATCCTATTGAGGCAGACAGGGGGGAAGCCACTGCTTGCCCTGGGATCAGCAGCATTAAATGTTGCTACTATTTGGGTTTCTCAGTCACTATTTGGGCATCTCAGCCACTGTAGGAAACGGGATACTGGACTAGGTGGATCATTGGTCTGACCCAGTATGGCTATTTTTAGGGATCAGAGGATTGCAACCTTGGTGGTGTCGGCGCAGCTTTTTGCACAGTCCTGTATGCACACATAGCTATCCGAGCTCTGGCAGTGAACATTGCAGCACCTGATTAACTGATGGCTCCTCCTTGACTCTGCTCCCATAATACCCCTCTGTGACTCAGTTCCAAAATGGCATCAATATTTGGCATCGCAGTCTGATTAGGTGCTGCTGAATACTGGTGAATAGCCAGCCTCAAGTGATTTAAGTGGGCAGAAGTCTCTCAGTGAGTAGGAGAGTGGGACGCAGTTGTTAAAGCTACCCTGATATTCTGGGTTCAAACCCACACTGCTTCTTGTGACCCTGGGCAAGTCACTTAATCCCCCCCATTGCTTCAGGTAGATTAGATAGATTGTGGGCCCACCAGGACGAAATTCTTGAGGACCTGA
Organism: Geotrypetes seraphini; assembly: GCF_902459505.1. Classification (NCBI taxonomy): domain Eukaryota; kingdom Metazoa; phylum Chordata; class Amphibia; order Gymnophiona; family Dermophiidae; genus Geotrypetes; species Geotrypetes seraphini. The sequence continues at coordinate 21,919,855 of NC_047093.1, read as the reverse complement.
AGACATTCATGTAAACCCTTCTGAGCTCTCCTAGGAGAACAGTATAGAAAATTGAATAAATAAATAGTGTGAAAGGTTTCAGCCTCTGACACCCAGAGCAGGTATTGTGATGTCATAATGTCTCATTCCACCAATGCCTAAGAGCCAACCTCATCAGTGATGTCACAATGGCTGGATTGTCCTACACTTGGCTCACCTTTGCTACATTTTGATTTCTAGAGTGGCGCAGTGGTTAAAGCTACAGCCTCAGCACCTTGAGGTTGTGGGTTCAAACCCACACTGATCCTTGTGACCCTGGGCAAATCACTTAATCCTCCCATTGCCCCAGGTACATTAGACAGATTGTGAGCCCATCAGGACAGACAGGGAAAAATGCTTGAGTACCTGAATAAATTCATGTAAACCATTCTAAACTCCCCTGGGAGAACCGTATAGAATAAATAAATCACTCGGGGCTCCTTTTACTAAACCGCACTAAATGCCATTTAGTAAAACTCAGGGCTCCTTTTTACAAAGATGCGCTAGCGTTTTTAGCACAACGCACCGGATTAGCGCACGCTATAGCGTGCACTTGCCAAAAATCTACCGCCTGCTCAAAAGGAGGCGGTAGCGGCTAGCACGCGTGGCAATTTTGCGTGCGCTATTTCGCGCATTAAGGCCCTAGCGCACCTTCGTAAAAGGAGCCCTCAGTGTTTTAATATTGATCCTCGCCAGGCCCGCAAGAGCCCACGTAGCACATTATTTTTATAACTCTAATATTGACCCCTAGAAGCCTATTGGGCCTGTTAGTTCTACCCTCGTTCTGTCTGTTATTTTTTTTTTTTCCTTTGTCTTTGTTATTATCATGCTTTGACAGTTCTCCTCACGATTTGTAGTAAATCGCCTTCATTTTGGGCAGTATTCCTGACGCAATAAATAAATAAATAAACAAAATATTAGTTCTGCTAATCTAGTTTCTTTTGAACTCCACTTTCTTCCTTTTCTTTGTAGGTATTTTGAGCTTAGGGTTCTTACAGAGTTGACTTAATTGCTACCATCTGTGGCACCGTCCGTCGAGCATTCAAGTGAAAAAGTAGAAGAGAAACCACAGTTTTAGAAAGTTATGGCAACACAGACACTTTCTTTTGCATTCAAATGTGGGTTGTTCACAAGAAAGATGTTAGTAGAATTCAGGTGGCAGCCGTGGGATTTTTAAAAGACGTAAAAGACAAGAGAGGAATGGCAATGTAAGGCAAGAACTGACCTTCTATGTTTAAAAAAACTGAAATTGATCAAAAATGTAAGAAGGGGTCAGATATATCTAAGACCACATAAGAGACCTGCTCCCGAGTTGTTGTTTTTTTTAGAATTGCTCACGGGCAAGGCACTTGAGTTGACACTCATTTAATTAAATAATGAAGGTGAATTATCAGTTTCTGGGGAATAACCTTTGGATTTAGGGCTCCTTTTACGAAGGTGCGCTAGGGGCTTAATGCGCGGAATAGCACACGCTAAATTACCACGTGCGCTAGCCGCTACTGCCTCCTTTTGAGCAGGCGGTAGATTTTCAGCTAGTGCGCGTTATAGCGTGCGCTAATCCGGTGCGTGTGATAAAACCGCTAGCGCGCCTTCGTAAAAGGAGCCCTTAATCTTAGGTTTTCACCCGGGTGTATCCCACAGACAACGTGCACCCTAAAACGCTCTGTGGGCATTACCCAAGAACATCATATATAATCACCATCATTTTTTTTTGATAATTCAAAAGTGCCCAGTGCTATAAAAAAAAACTTTTAAAACATTTAGGGCTCCTTTTACGAAGGCACGCAACTTTTAATCATGCACTAACCCCCACGCTGGCCAAAAACTACCGCCTGCTTAAAAGGAGGTGAGAGTGGCTAGCGCATCCGGCGGTTTAGCGCGCCTTTGTAAAAGGAGCCCCTAATGTGAGAGTCACTGTGATTCCTAACTAGAAAAAAAATCAATGAAAAAAGGCGCAACCACCAATCAAGAAAGTTGCTTTAACTTATCTGGAGATGATTGCAGCGGAAAGACAGAGAATGATGGAAGAACAACATATGGAAGGGATGGAACCTGGAAGACTCCCAAAATAAGGAAAAATGCAAACGGTGCGTATTTCATTTTCCTTATTGGGAAGAGCCTTAGTAAAGTTTTAGTAGAGTAGTAGAGGCTGCGTGTAGGAGTTGGGGGTGTGTGTATGTGGAAGTTATGGGGTGCTTATGGAGACCCTTGCTGTATGTGTGTGATATATGGTATATATGGAGAATGTATATTTGGCAATATTCTTGGGTGTACCGTTTTAATCCTTTATTTGGCATTGTTGACAGTTGCGTAGCGAGGGTGAGTGGTACCCCCCACTCCTGCCCAACCCCTCCTGCCACGTGCACGCCCTCTTCCCACCCTCGTACCTCTTTAATTTCCTAGGCACGAGCAACCTCACAAATTTGCTGCCCGCATCATGTCGGCAATCTCTTTGATGTCACTGCCTGGGCCTGGGGCCCGGAAGTGATGTCGGAGAGAGGTGACACCGGCATGGACAGCAAGTTGGGAATGCTGCTCACGCAGGGAAAATTAAAGAGATACGAGGGAAGGGACAGAGGGGTCGGAAAGGAGCGGAGAGGGGGACGGGTGCCGGCACCCCTACCGAGACCGCACCTGGGGTGGACCCCTCGCCCCCCCCCCCTTACAATGCCACAGATTGTTGCTCAGAAGCAACAAGCGTCTTCTATGGCTCTTATGGGAGATATGCATTTCCAAATGCCTGTTTACTTGGCACCGTTGCTCTCGTTCAACATCGAGTTACGTAAAGCGGCCGTTTTCACCATCTGCCTATTAAAGGGTTCAGCAGTGTTAGGCATGCATGAGCACCTAACACAGCATAGTAAAAGGACTTCAAGAAGTTCCAGGCAGACCTAAGAAAAGATGGAGTGTTGGCAGTGGCGTACTAAGGGCGGAACAGGGAGGGAGGACTGCCCCAGGTGCATGCCCTAGGGAGGTACACAGCTGACTGGGTCCAGAACTTCCTGCGCTGCTCTACAATGGGACCTGCACCTCAGCGTGGCTGCCGTTCATATTCCAGAGCAGAGTCGGCAGCTGCCCTGAAGTGCAGGAAGGTCCCGCGATGATTGCGTCTGCTAGCTCTGCTCAAGAAGACGTAAGTGATGTCGGAGAGGGGGTGGACCAGCAGCCACAGTCATCGCGCGACCTTTCTACAACTCCCTGCATCTGACGGTCACTTACGTCTTCCAGAGCAGAGGCGGAAGACAAAGTCATCGCGGGACCTTGCTGGTTTGGAGAGAGAAAGAAAGGAGCATAGAAGGGTGGTGGAGGGAGAGAAAGGGGCAGGGTGGTATGAAAGGGTGGTGGAGGAAGAGAAAGGGGGCAGATGCTGATGGAATTGGTGTGCAGGGAAAGGGGAGAGAGACATAAGGGGGAAGGATACTGGATGGAATTGGGTTGGAGGGAAAGAAAGGGGGCAAATGCTGATGGAAGTGGGGGGAAGGGAAAGGAGAGAGTGAAATGCCAGACCATGGGGGTGTGGGGGAGGGAAGGGAAGAAGAGGAGAGGAGAGAGATGCCAGACCATTGGAGGAGGGAAGGGAAAAAGATGAATGCCAGACCAATGGAGGTGAAAGGAGAGATGGAAGGGGGAGGCATACAGTTTCTGGAAGGGGCATAGAAGGAAAGAAATGTCATAAAGGGGCAGAGAGATGGCAGACAATGGATGGAAGGGAGAGAGTAACAAGAATATGAGGAAAGCAGAAACCAGAGAAGACAAGGTAGAAAAAAAAATTCTATTTATTTATTTTTTTACTTTAGGGGAGATGCGTCGCTGTTTCTGTGGTGTTGCATTGTATGCAGAGTCAAGCTTCTTAGTGGTTCAATTTAACCTTTGTCTATGCATTTCTATTTTATCCCCCCTTTTACAAAACCGTAGAGCATTTTTTAGTGCTGGCCGTGGTGGTAACAGCTCCAACGCTCAGAATTCTATGAGCGTCTGAGCTGTTACCACCATGGCTAAAAAACGCACTACAGTTTTGTAAAAGGGGGAGAGGTTAGTTTGTGATTACATATTCCGTACTAGGCGAAGGTGTTTTCTGTGTTCTGTGTGTTCGAAAAGACATGGTTTTCTGTTAGGATCGACTGTGCAGGATTGATCTGTACTAGTCTGGCTTGTTTAGTTGTACATTGGTATTGATGTACTGCTCACTGCAGTACGTAAGATGCTGCCTTTTCCTAGGTACACTCTTATGTGACCTGTGGATTGTTACTAAAAATCATGTTTTTCATACAGATGGGGGTTTGTGTCAAAAAATTATGGGCCCTGGGTGTCACATGCTAGGTACGCCACTGAGTGTTGGTGATCTATAATGACACTTTTGCTCGATTCAGAATACAGAATGATTATGGGAGAGGACTTAAGAGCACAGAAACCCCAGGGCATATAAAAGGGCTGAGATATATAACCCTCGCCACCCCCTTTTTTTGACCTCTAAGCATTTTTATTGGCAAGAAATCCCGACTTTCTCCAGAAATAACGGCTTGCACACCTCCACATTTTTTCAGAGCCCAGAGCAGGTCTTTGGTGGGGATGTCCCAAGGCTGAATAAAAGCATAGCAGTGTTCAGGCAGCTGAGCTGATTATAAGCATTATTAGATTATTTTATTATTGAGCTAAAATGTAATCTGCCATTATTAGAATAAATAAATAAGTTTCCACACAAGTAAACATGTTTCTGTGTAAGCTGGGTTTCCGTAAAATCGATGCGTTTGTAGTAAATGCACCTAGTGTTTTCCTGAAGAAGGGAAAAACAAGAAGAGGGGGTGGAGGTGGGGGGCAACAGGATCATATGCCAAATAAGCATTGGCATCACCTGCAGGACTTCAGAATTCATGAGTCACAACCTATTTTCAGATCTGTTTGCTGGAACTGTTTCTAGACCACTCTAGATTTTGGGACTCTTGGAATTGCCGGCAGATGTGTGCCCACCTTTCGCACGTATAATTCCTTTTGGGAACAACATTATAAATTGGTTATGAGTCTATACATATCTCCTAAGCGAGCGTATCTCGCTCATTTTCATGCCTCTGCTGAAATGCCTTCGGTGCCGTGGTGCTGAGGCCAGTTTGAGGCATATGGTTTGGACTTGCCTTTTGGGAGTGTATTTTTATTTTTGTGGGCCGCATCTGGCACATTACACTTTGTCGCACGCCTCTGATACTCTTTGGTGTGCTTCTAAATTATCATCCTCACCAAAGGGGAGTGAGTACTTTTCTATAGTGGACCGTGTCGATTGCCCTGAAATGCATTTTCTTAAAGTGGTTGGAGGTGGACGCTCCGGACCTTTCACTCTGGCGCTGACGCCTGATTACCCTTCTGATGTGGGAACGTACAGACAATGTTAACTTTTCATCGGGGCCAGGACGACTTTTTCAGCTTGCTTGGGAGCCCTTTTGGAACACCATGACTCCCCTGGCCAGAAGTCATCTCGTTAATTACTGATTTTAACTCTATTGGTTGTTGTTTCGATCTGATGTTTTGACCTAGTGTTTATCTTGACTTTTTGTCAGTTCCTGGTGTTTTTGCTGGAAGGAGGACTGGGGGGGATGCCTTGGGTTTCTTCTTTTGGTTGACAAAATGGAGCTGACTCTTTTTCAAATGAAGGAAAACTCTAGAAGGAGAGGGCAAAGAATGAAGTTAAGAGGTGCTAGGCTCAGGAGTAATCTAGGGAAATACTTTTTTACAGAAAGGGTGGTAGATGGGTGGAATAGTCTCCTGGTAGAGGTGGGGGGAGAAAAAGACTGCGTCTAAATTCAAGAAAGCGTATATTGATGAACTAAGGCCAGTACTGGGCAGACTTTTATGGTCTGTGTTCCATATAGGGCCATTCAGTTGAGGATAGGCTGGGGAGCACTTCAACGGCTGGGATGGGCTGGAATAAGCTTTGATGGCAACTCCAGTAGATGGAACCTAAGCACAGTACTGGGCAGAGCTCTGGGTTTCTGGCCCAGAAATATCTAAGAAAAAGAACAATTTTAAATTAAATCATTAATTTAAAACGAGTGCATGGTTGGGCAGACTGGATGGACCATTCGGGTCTTTATCTGCCATCATTTACTGTGTTACTTTTTACCACAGTTTAGTATAAGGGCTCCACAGAACTGCATTTTTCGCTCCATAAGACGCATAAGATCTTCAGGTAGGGTTGCCAGATTTTATGATCGTAAAATCCAGACACCCTAGACCCGCCCCCCAGGCCTGCCCATCTCCGCCCTAGTCCCACCCTAGCTCCGCCCCTGCTTTGGTCGAGCAGGAGGCAATCCGCACATGCACGGATACCACGTGATGATGTCACGTGCGCACACACGCGTGCGCGTGACATCTTCCAATGGCATCTGCGCATGCGCGGATTGCCTCCTGCCTGACACGATGGAGAGGAGGCTTTTCATATCGGGACAAAGTGCCGGGTTTTGAAAAGCCGTCCAGAGCCCTGGACATGTCCTCAAAAGGAGGATATATCCGATGAAATCTGGACGTCTGGTAACCTTACCTTCAGGAGTCTCCCTCGGTACTAGGGCACTGGCGGGAGAATCAGTGATAACCAAACGCCTCGCTCTCACTCCTCTTTCCTACAGTTCCCCCTCCCACCCAAGCAAGGGTCCTCCAAATCCTCCCACAGCATTCCACTGCTCTTGCAATTTTTCTTCCTGGGTAGTGCATGAGTCATGTTTCTGAAGGACACCATTGCCTGTCATGAGTTGCAGTTAAAGTGTTGTTTCTAGAGCCGCTCGTTTGTTAAACTTCTAGGAAGATGCGCTGTAGGTATTTTAGAATAAACATCCATTTTAATGGGAAATAGTTTTATTGTGGAACATCCTGCATAAAGCCTCTGCGGTCTTATCACAGCGAATAAGTCCACAGTGAATAAGTTGATGTTTGCTTTGAAAAAGGCACTTTGAATCTAGAAAAACTGCACTTCCCAGCTTGAATTCCTTCTCTACTTTACTGCTTGTCTCGCAGCAAAGTAATTTGTCTTATTTATGTACCAGGGAGCTGGCAGCGCCACTGATACAGAGAGGGAAAGCGTTGAAGTGGATGCCTGTTCATTTCACTTCTCACTAAGCAGGGCCACGTTTATTTATTTATTTATTTATTTATTCGACTTAGTACAGGGTTACCATCAGTGCTCCCTCTAAGCGGGCGGGTGTTGTGAGCAAACTTTTTTTCGCTGTGAGCTAAAAATATCGGGCGCCAGCAAGTTATGAGCCAACTCGCCCGATTCTCCTCTCGCCGCCCTGCCATCTGCCGTACGCCGTGCGCTGTGACGAGAAACGTGTGCGCTGCGATGTAATATTTTGTGCGCCAGCGCACGCCAGCGCAGCTTAGAGGGAACACTGGTTACCATATGTACGGGAAAAACTGGACTTGTCCTCTTTTTAGAAGACTGTCCGGACGCCCAGAGGGATTCCCAAAACCCGGCAATTCGTCGGGGTTTGGGAAATCCTGCGCTCGGAGGTCTCATCTGGAAGCCTTTCCGCACGTGCAGCCATGACCATGATGACATCATATGCACGTGCGCTTGCTTGCATGTGATGTGGCCTTCGGGCTCGAGGAGGTTTGTGGGGGCAGAACTGGGGGAGGAATAGGGCGGAGCCAGAGAGGAAACAGGGCGGGGCCGGGGCAGAATGGGGCTGGTCCAGGCATCCTTTTTTCTTCAAAAAGGAAATCTGGCAACGCCGGTACCACCTGCTTGAAGAAATTCACCCAAGTCGGTGTACAGCAAGTATAACCAGCACATAGAAAATAAGTGGTTACAGCAGTAAAATCATTCAAATAACTGCAAATTCTGGGCAAATCTCTAAAGTATGCACTAAACGTTGTGGACAAAGAAAAGGTTGACCCTTGAACCTCCACAGAAATGGAAGTCTGACAAGAACAAAAACAAGGTGGAGAAGATGATGTTCAAGATGCAGGCTTTAATTTAAAAATACAGTCTAATAATCCACATGAAGAACTATCTAGGACCCAGAGCATTGGGGACTATGGACCCAACAGGGTCTATGTTTCAACAAAACTGTCTTCTTCAGGGGGTCCCTAAAGGTCCTGATACATAAACTCGAGGATCAGAGGCTAAAAGCAATCATAGGTTGAACTCCCGCTCCCGAGGACAACCTGTGATTGTTTTTAGCCTCTGATCCATGAGTTTATGTATCAGGACCTTTAGGGACCCCTGAAGAAGACAGTTTTGTCGAAAGGGGAAGCGGTCCACCCCAGGCACCATCTGGCTTGGGGCGCAGACCTCCCTCCTCTCTGTCCCCCCTCTTCCCACTCCTCCACCTGCCTCGCGCGCGCTTCTTCCCTTCCGCCGTACCTTTTTAACTTCGGAGCCATCAGCCACCAACGTGCTGCCCACGTCGGCTTTGGCGCTCTCTCTGATGTCACTCCCAGGACCCGGCGTCTAGGAAGTGACATTGGAGAGAGCGCCAAAGCTGACGTGGGCAGCAAGTTGGTGGCTTTTCGCGCCAAAATTGTTTTAAAAAGGTACGGGGAAGGGGTGACGTGAGGTGGGGTGGGGCACCACCGTCCCGAGCGCCGCTCACTCTCGCTACTCCACTGAAGGACATCCACCATTAGTCATATCATATGCTGATATTCTTTTCAAAAGTAATAGTTCCCTGTCAATCCTGTAGGAAAAAAACAAGATTAATCAAAGACAAAAAAATAAATTGCTGTTTACGTAAAGATCCTATGGGGAAGCTGGAAACAAGTGATCTTTGTTAAAAATGTGAATGAAAAATGTGGTGAATGTTCAGATAATAGGGGGGAAAAAAACCTCTTGGCTATTTCAAGTACAAGGGGGCACTCGGAGAAATTGAAAAAGGACAGGTTTAGAACAAATGCTAGGAAGTTCTTTTTCACTCAGAGGGTGGTGGACACATGGAACGCGCTCCCGGAGGCTGTGATAGGCCAGAGCACGCTACAGGGGTTCAAGGAGGGTCTAGATAGGTTCCTAAAAGAAAAGGGGATTGAGGGGTACAGATAGAAGTAGAGGTAGGTTATAGGAATAGTCAGAAACCACTTCACAGGTCATGGACCTGATGGGCCGCCACAGGAGCGAACCACTGGGCACGATGGACCTCTGGTCTGACCCAGTGGAGGCAACTTCTTATGTTCTTATCTTACTCTCGCCAAGTGGTCAAACTGCATTCAATTTGAAGAACTAATTGAACACCTTAACTGAATTCTCTTAATTGCTTATGAAAAGAATTGAAAACAAAGCATGAAGATGTTGGCAAAACAGGGAATGCGAGGCATGCTCATGATTTATACAAGAGGAAACAAATTAAAGAGATGAAAGGGGAGAAAAGCTGCCCAGCCTTCTTGGTCGTATCGCCGTGTATCGTGTAATGCAGAAAGGAAGGAAAGGTCACAGGGACAGTGACGAGGCTGAGCTATAATTATTGACGGAAGGGCTGATGATAAGTTCACAGTGTGAGAGCTGAGAAAGCTGAACTGTGTGGATCTGCCTCTTCAGCTTGTGCAAGGCATGAAGGTTTGTTTTGCATAGGTCAGAGATTGCCAACCTCTGTCAAGTGAAAGCTCTGAGGGCCACCAAAAGATTTCAGGCTTACACATACTACAAAATTTGTAAACCGTCTTAACTTGCTTGTTCAGACTGGATATTAAAAATTAATATTAATATTGATTCCACAACACTTGAAGGCATAGACAGCGGAATGCTGTTTTGTTTCAGGGGGGTCCCAGGGGCTCCGCCCTAGCCAGCAGAATCCTGAGGCATAGCCTCTCACCTAGGGTTACCAGCCATCCGGCACTTTGCCCGGGTTTTGAAAAGCTTCCTGCTTGGTACATCGTCGGGAGAGCATCTGCACATGCAGCGAGGTGATGTCAAATGCATGTGCGCATGCGTGTGCTGTCATCACTTAACACCTGCGCATGGGTAGATGCCCTCCCCACGCGACTCCGAGCACTTGAGGGGAGTGGGGCTGGTGGGTGAGGCTGGGAAGGAATGGGGCGGGGATGGGTGGCAAAGGGCAAGCCTGGGGGTGGGGCCATGGGTCTGGATTTTACTAACATAAAATCTGGTTACCCTACTCTCACTAGCGCCCAACTCTTCCACTCACCTCCTCCCGTGTCATTCTCTAATCCAGCATAAACATCCATTTCACAAACTGAAATGTCCAAATTATGAACAGGGGAAAACCAAGGGACTAGAATGTCTGTGTGGCAGCTTAGGATGTCATAAGAACATAAGAAGAGCCTTACTGGGTCAGACCAATGGTTCATCAAGCCCACTAGCCCCTTCTCATGGTGGCCAATCCAGGATTCTAGTACCCGGCTAAAGTCCAGAGTAGCAACATTCTATACAGAATCTCAAAGAATAGCAAGATTCCGGAATCCCAGAGAGTAACAAGATTCTAGAATCCCAAAGAGTAGCAACATTCCCTGCTACCAATCTAGGACAAGCAGTGGCTTCCCCCATGTCTTTCTCAATAACAGACTATGGACTTTTCCTCCAGGAAATTGTCCAAACCTTCTTCTAAACCATCTTCTAAAATGGCCACACAAAGGGGCAGCCTAATGGTTTAGGTCAGTGTATCGCAAACTGTATGCCATGGCAAGATTCCGGGTGTGCCATGAGACGCCGACAAGGAGGAGAGTTGCCGGTGCAGTGCCTCTCACGGAAGAGACACATTCTGTAGGCAGTCAGCTGTAACCGGCACTGGTACCTCTCCTCCTCTATGCAACTGAAACTGTGGGTCTGAAACTGTGGTATTGAGATACCGCAGATTACTGACTCCCATTAAGGTGTGGCCCAATGCCACTTTTTAATGCACCTATTAACTACTCCTAATTTACTTATGGCCAAGGTCAGCCTAGCTGGCCTGTAATTCCCAGCCTCCTCCTTACTTTTGCTTCAGCCAGGAGGAACCACATCTGCCTGTCACTTTCCCTCCTCTGAGGCATCTTCCAGTGACCGAGGTCCTGAAAATTGATTGCAGAGCCGAAGAGCATCAGCTCAACTTTGACTTCTTCCAAATGCAAAGACTTCGACTCAAGTTACAGTGAACTTTTAAGCAGCCAATTGATCCTTTCTCTTAATCAGAAAGGGAATTGTTTAATTTATGATACAGCCTGTACATGTCATTGTCTTGTATTACTTTATACAGTTTTTTTCTACTACGGTACTTGCGCCATTATTTCTGATGGATCCACCCCTCTTGTGTGCTAAGTTTCAAGTTTTTTTTTAAATTTGTTATACCACCTAATCAAATCTCAAGGCGGTTTACAAAAATAAAATATGTACAGAATACATCAAAGGCAAATACACATGGTAAAATGTCATACAGTAAAAAAATAAAGATATATATATATATATCTTGTGTGCTAAATCTGCGCTAAAATGCTTAGTACGCCTTTGTAAAAGAGGGTCTAAGTATATTTTTAAAAAAATTTTATTTAATTTTTATATATATATATATATCTACTATATATATCACCTGACTATGGCGGTATAGAAAATAAAAAAAAATAAAGTTATTATTATAATAAAATGCTAAACGTGTATGCGCACTCTTACCGCTGTGTTCCCTGATCCGTCGGGCTGTGGCCGGCAGGAGTGCGCATGCGCGCTTGCCACGCATCTTACACTTCACGGACTGCTCAGCACACACAGCACCTGCACTGGGGAAGCGCACAGGTCATCCAGCCAGCGTGAGGAAGGGCTACCAGCATCCGCCTCGGGCTCCATGTCACCTCCTGTCAACGCGGCCGCCGCCTCACGCTTAACTAGGTAGTTATTGCACGTGGCGGTTGTCGGCATCTGCAGGCCGCGGAGGCTTTCGGTGCCTGCATGCCGCGGTGGCTTGAGGCAGCTGTCGACGGAGGGCAGACGCGAACAGAGGTAAGGGTTGCTGCTGGACAGGGGAAGAGGTGCTGATGGACAGGGGGGGAAGAAAAAGGAAGGAAGGCCTACTGCTGGACAGGGGGAGCAGAAAAGAGGTGCTGCTGGACAGGGGAAGACCATGGAGGGGGGAAGAAAAAGGAAGGGTAGCCTCTGCTGGACAGGGGGAGCAGGAAAGAGGTGCTGATGGACGGGGGGGAGAGTAAAACAAAGGGAGAAGGGCTGCTGCTGGATAAGGGGAGCAGTGAAGGGGTGGTGGTGGATACAGGGGAGGTAAAAGGAAGGGAGAATGGACAGGGGGAGCAGGCAAGGGGAAGTGGTGGACAGCCGAGGAAAAAGAAAGAAAGAGAGAGAAATACAGAAAGAGGCTAAGGAGAGAGAGAAAGAAATAAAGACAGACACACACATATATATTCTAGCACCCGGTAATATAACGGGCTATAAGAGTAGTATATATATATTTATTTTTTTTTTTATTTTTTTTAAACGATGACAGAAACAAAAGGGAGGAGGAGAGAACTTCAATAAACAGAAAAAGGGAGGGAACACATAACGACCAATCGTCATTCAAAAAAAAAGAAGGGAATCGAGAAACTGGAGTGCACTAAGGATGGTTTCTTCGTTTCATGGATAGAGGGTTTCCACTCTCTTATTATTTTCAAGCTCCCATTCCACCTGTTTGCATTTATTTCTTTTTAATTCAAAATTTTTTTATTGATTTTAACATACAAAAAAAGAGTGCATGTTTTCTTCTGAAAGTGTGCTGACTGTTATCGAATAGGCCACGAAGAGCATACTTTCTTTGCCAACAGGATGCACTCTTTCCCAAAGAACCCACACTCTTATCAACATCGTTTCTCTGATGATAAATGGAAAAAAATGGGGGAAAATAAACAGCAAATATATAAACAGCAAATATACTCTCTTCCGCAAGGAGGGAACAGACTGACGCTGCAAATTTAGCATAAAAATTAGAGAAAAAGATCTCAGTACACTTCTCCTGCCGTATTCGCGGTTTCAGCAGTCGTGGTTTCGATTATTCATGGTTTTTAGCTTGCTGGCTCCTCCCCCCCCAAAATTATGTCAGCTTGCATAGAGAAAACACCGATTCTAAGCGTTTCCAGAGACAATCGCCGATTCCCGGCACTTTCTTCACTGTGTTTTGCCTCTCTTTTAGGAACAGGCCAGAACTCCCACCATGTTATTCGTGGTTTCACCATATTCACAATGGTTTTTAATAGAAAACAGCGAATAACATATGAAAAAGTGATTTGCGGTTTTTCTGTATTCGAGGGTCTGTTAATCCCCTATCATAGCGAATACGGAGAGAGAAGTGTACATTAGAGAATGACACGGTGGCGGTTTACCCGCGGCCACCGCATTTTAGCCGCGGGTCACCCGCCGAAAACGGGGAAGAAAACTAGCAGTCGCTGCGGCGACGGGGACAAGGCCATTCACCGCCCGCGGGGCGGTGAATGGTCTTGTCCCCCGCAGTGAGGCATGAAGGATCGCGCGGTCCCCGCAGCTCACACCCGCCCGCCCAATCGATTCCAGTGTCCAGCCAGCTCTCTCCCCTCTCCTCACCCCAGTCCGCAGATCCTCCTCCTCGGCGACCCGCACGCTACCAGAGAGCCGCGCACACCCGCCGCTGCTCAGCCTCGATCTTCTGCTCTGATGCAACCGGAAACAGGAAGTTGCAGCAGAGCAGAAGATCGAACACTGAGCAGCCGCGCGTGTGCGGCTCCCTGGGAAAGCGCGCAGGTTGCCGAAAAAGAAAACCCACAAACCAAGGTGAGGAGAAGGGAGAGAGCCGGCCAAACACCAGGATCGACCAGGCAGGCAGGTAGTGGCCGCGGGGACCGTGCGATCGCTAGTGTTCCCGGCTCAAATTGGAAGGAGGGAGTGAAAGGAAAAAGGCTTATATGGATGCAGCGGGGACGGTGACGGGGCGGTGAATGGGATGGCAGTGGCGGTGACGGAGCGGTGAAAGGGATGGCGGTGACGGTGACGGGGCGGTGAAGGGATCGGCGGTGACGGGGCGGTGCAGAGGATGGTGGGCCGGTGACGGGGACAGATTTTTTCCCCGTGTCATTCTCTAGTGTACATCCTGCACAAAACTAATATAGCATAAGCTAAAAAAATTAGTAAGTGCAACTTAATCTTAAGTGAAAAAACTCCATTCAACAAACAATTTCAGTGCTGCGAAACCAACCTCAGGCAGATCAGGAAAAATAGTAACACTCTGTCTTTCAAGTTCATAAAGGTGCAGGGGGGGGGAAACATCACTTCTCTTAACAGCAAAACTGGCCATTCCTCTTCTTAGCACTCAAATCCGTCACCCGGGGGCCATTTTGAACCATCTGTTGTTGCTGTGCAGTTCTCTCTCGTGGATTTCTCCTGAAGACGCGAATTGCGAAACCGGGTACTCCTGTTGAGCTACAGACTGCAGGATTTGAGTGCTTCACTTTTCAGTGGTTACCCGTGATTGTAAAATTGTCGAGGGAAAAAAGTTCACGGGTCTGTTTTAAATTCACCGGTGAGTAGGAGCACAGCACACTTTAACCCTCCCCTCTTTTACAAAGGTGTGCTATGCTTTTTAGCGCACGCTAAAAATGCGCTAAATGCTAATATGTGCATGTTATCCTATGGACGTGTTAGCGGTTGGCGCACGTGTTGATTTAGTGTGTGCTGAATCTCCGCTAAAATGCTTAGCGCGCCTTTGTAAAAGAGGGTCTAAGTATATTTTTAAAAAACTTTTATTTGATTTTTTAATTTATCGTTTACTTTACACGTAGCACTATTACCCTGTCTTTTATGAACGCATAGTGCGGGTTTTAGCGCCGGCAGCGCTGGTAACTGCTCCGACGCTCAAAGAATTCCTATGAGTGTCGGAGCAGTTACCGCCTCTGCTGGCGCTAAAAACCACACTATGCGTTTGTAAAAGAGGGGGGTTAGTGAATAATAAATGACACTACATGACATTTTTCTGACTGAAGACCCCTATTAAGCACTAAAGTCAAGAATGAGCATGCACTAGCTGTCACTGCAATTTTTTTTTTTTTTCAATTTTTAATCTTAATTTTATTTTAATTTTAATTTAATTTTTTTGCTTGTTTTTGAGAAATAGATAATTTTATTGTCTCTTATAAATGTGAACTGCTCTGTTATTATAAAAGGAAGGGCGGTATATTAAATAAACCACAAGTGTAGGAACTCTTAACTGCCATGATGAAATGGCAGTGTTTGCTAATTCCAGCAAAAATAAAAACTCTGTGGAGATGGTGATGATCAAGATGCAGGGCTTTATTTAAAAATGTGCAACTGGATAAGCCACATAAAATGTATCTAGGACCTAAACCATTGTAAGGTATGGACCCAACACGGTCCGTGTTTCGACAATGCTGTCTTCCTCAGGGGTCCCTAAAAGTCCTGATATTAAAACACGTGGATTAAACACTGAAAACGATACTGAGCCGTGACTCTGCTCGGATGAGGATTCCTCAATAAAAGTGCTTGCTAATTCACATATTAAAAAGCCATGCTGTGGCAGGAGGCTGGAACTGCGTGCGTTGCAAGGGAATAACAGGTATAGACTGCACACTGCCGTTTGCACACTGTACTTACCATTCAATGTCACTTGAGTAGCTAACACGAATGCACTTACCACCTCCTCAGGCAGAAGCAGGAAGTGCATCCACCCTAATTGCAAACAATCGTAACACACGGTAAAGAATATTTCTATAGGATAACTACAGATGACAAGAAGGCATGCTCCCAACAATTATTGTACAACTTTTGCACATACCTTGCATTATTTTTTGCCATTAAAATAGGGTAAGTGTAAAAATTGAACACATTTAGTAAAAGAACTCCATAATAAAGGCATTATAAAGGCCTGATAGCCAATGAGGTATGCCTTTCTGCACTGTTAAAAGCAGCCACAGATTGTGACTACTTGAGTGTTCTCACTCCGTCCTAATCCAGGACAGTTTTAATGTCTCCTTCCATCTTGGGTAGATAACCCTGGCTATGAGTATTGGTAGCATTACCAGTTGTCCAGGGAAACCCAGGCATGTCCTCTTTTTAGAGGACTGTCCAAAACCCGGCAGTTTGTCTGGGATTTGGAAAGCCATGAGCTCCAGCCGCATCTAGAAAACCTGCAATAAGCATGTGCGGACGAGGTCAAATGCATCCACGCACGCCGGAGGCCCTCCAGATACGGCCAGAGGTCAGGAAAAAAGAGATGTGGCTTTTGGGGAGCGGGGCTAGAGGCAGAACAGGGCGGGGATGGAGTCGGGACAGGGCAGGGCCATGTATCCGGGTTTCTGCTTCTTCAAATATGGTAACCCTAAGCATTGAAACACTGAGGGTGGCCCTGAGTCTCGTACTGAAGGATTACATGTAGTACCAGACTTGGCCAACTCTGGTCTTTGTGTGTGTTTCATTCTTCTTCCCTCAGCAGCATGGAGAGCCTTTTTTTTTTTTTCTGGTTTAAATTTGTTGCTGTATCTCCTACAAGTAAACAAAGTACTCAAGTTTTTGATAAATTGCATTAAGATTGGAATATAACACTCTTGTAGGCCTCACAGACCATTAGCAACCCAGTGAAAAGTTCTCCGAAAGACTCTTCTGTTGATTCTGACACCCATTAGTTATTTTACAGGTACTTATGAGGTCTGACAATTAAGTTCATAAACTCATTCTAGATGAAGTGCCTAATATCTCATTGCTGAATATCACTAAGGTCACCTTCAAAGTACTCCCCTTGGGAAGCTATGCACTGACACCAACACCTACCATGTTTCCCCCAAAATAAGCCCTAGTTAGATTGCCCCCGAAGCTCCTCCTGAATGTCCCCAATACTCCCCAACTCCATCCCTGGATTTGCCGGCGGCAGCATTCCCCAAACCCCACAGCCGAACCCCGCTGACCCTCCCACCCATCCCACTGTGCAGCATCTTTCCATCTCTCCTTCCCATCCGAACCCCGTCGACCTTTCCACCACAAGACCGACATACCTCCCTCCAAACATTAGCGTCAGCAGCACTTTAAACAGGTTGCTTCGCAGTCTTCTCCCCGCCGGGTCCTACCCTCTACTGCACCACTGATGATGTCATCAGTGGCACGGCACAGGGAAGGCCCTAGTGGGAGAAGGCCGCAAAACAGCCTGTTTAGAGTGGCGCCAACGCTGCAGTTTGGAGGGAGGTATGTCGGTCTCGTGGTGGGAAGGTCAGTGTGGTTCTGCTGCACGGGGGGAATGGGAGGGAGGAATAGAAAAAGATGCTGTGCAAGGGTTCTGCTGCACGGGGGGGATGGGAGGGATAGAAAGATGCTGTGCAAGGGTTCTGCTGCATGGGGGGATGGGAGGGAGGAGGGATAGAAAGATGCTGCTCAAGGGTTCTGCTGCATGGGGAGGATAGAAAGATGCTGCAGAGGGACAGATCATTGCTATGGAGGTTTCTTGTTGCTGTTCTCTTTTCTTACTATGGTGGGGCTTAAGTTGGTCTCTTATAACATCAGAGGTCTCAACTCTCCTTATAAACGGAGGGCCTTCTTCCGGGAGTTGATTCAATTGCGGGCTGTTTACTGTGGGGATTTATCGATTTTTGCTGTATTCTTGCTGGGGGTTTTGTTAGTGTTCCTTTTTACTGGTTGTACTTTCCTGTACATTTCATCAGTTTTGTTTGTATTTGCTGGTGTTCTTCATTTTTCTTCACCAAATAAAAAGCTTTTATTAAAAAAAAAAGAAAGAAATGCTTCCTAGTGTCATGCCCTTCGGCTGCAAACCACCAAATGACGGTCCTACTCCCACGTCATACCGAGCCACTGGAATCGACTGCCCCTGCAGATCAGATCCCTTGAAGGACGACTCAACTTTAAAAATGCAATAAAACCATACCTCTTCAGCTAATCCCCTACCCTTGACCAATGGACTACACAGAATTGTATATTGATACCAGAACCAGTATGTTTCATGTAAAGAAAACTTACACTGTATAATCTTGCACTGTAACTATGGAAAATTTAACCTGTAAACTGTCCATATGTGTCAAATTAGGATAAAACTGGTAAACTGTATATTATGTATATTAATATCAGACCCCTAATATGTGCCAAGTTAGGATAAACTAAACTAAAGTAAAGCTTAACTTTGTCCACCTAATCATCATTCTGAGAAGGTTCGACTCGGTTTACAGCAATTAAATAAACAGGGAATGATTTACAAATGATAAATAGAAGATAGCGGCAAAATTTCAAAAGAATTAATTTTCAAAATGTTTGGCAAATGAAGTCGTTTTTAAAGATTTACGGAAAAATTGAAACTTACTGGAACTCCTTTAAAAAAAAAAGGGGGAGATCATTCCAGAGTTGAGAGAGTTTAAAGACCAAAGATTGACTGAAGATCTTGACTCCTTTAATCCCGAGAGTTTAAATTGTTGGATACCTCTCGCAAAGGAGAATCGGTAAACGTTCCAAAATAAAGGAATAAGAGGATTAAAGATTCTATGTAGAATTTTAAAAGAAATACAAGGACATTTAAATCGAATTCTAAAATAAACCGGGAGCCAATGAAGACTCTGGAGCAAAGGGGTCACATGGTCAAATTTACGCTTTCCAAAGGATAAAACTTGTATTGTAAACTTGTACTGAAATTATGCATGTTTAACCTGTATCCCGTTCTGAGCTCTTTGGGGACAGCGGGATAGAAAATGAATGAAGTACATAAATAGATCGCACTTCTTGCAAAAGCAGAAGGAAAGACAAAAAAAGCGAGAACCAAACTTTGAGCTAGATTCACTAAGCAAACCGATCGTGCACCAATCAGTTTGCGACCCCTTTGCGACCAGATTTCCCTCCGGCCCGATTCACTAACCTCTCCTGCGATCCGCTTCCAATCCGTGCATGCAAATGAGGGGAAACGCATGCAAAGTAGGCAGGGATGCGGTTCGCCAAAGAAATTTTTGAAACCGACTGGGCTGGCCGATCGATCCAAGAAGCGACTGCTGGGGACCAGTCGCAAATGTCTTTCCGACTCTCCAGATCCATTGATGCCCTGCTCTCTGCACGCCCTTCTCTCTGCTGCCTGCCGCCCCGATGCTCTTCCCTGGATTTCTCTTGTCTGCTCTGCCCCGAATCACTGCCCTGCTCTCCCCCGATCTCTCCTGCCTGCTCTGCCCCGAATCACCGCCCTGCTCTCCCCCGATCTCTCCTGCCTGCTCTGCCCCGAATCACCGCCCTGCTCTCCCCCGATCTCTCCTGCCTGCTCTGCCCCGAATCACTGCCCTGCTCTCCCCCGATCTCTCCTGCCTGCTCTGCCCTGAATCACCACCCTGCATTCCCCTGATCTCTCCTGCCTGCTCTGCCCCGAATCACCGCCCTGCTCTCCCCCGATCTCTCCTGCCTGCTCTGCCCCGAATCACTGCCCTGCTCTCCCCCGATCTCTCCTGCCTGCTCTGCCCTGAATCACCGCCCTGCATTCCCCTGATCTCTCCTGCCTGCTCTGCCCCGAATCACCGCCCTGCTCTCCCCCGATCTCTCCTGCCTGCTCTCTCCCAAATCGCCGCCCTGCTCGTCTCCGGATCTCTCTTGCCTGCCCCCCCCCCTCAATCTCTCCTGCCCTTACCCGCACTGTGAGCCCGTGGTTTTAATCCGCGGGTTTAAAGTGGTTTAAAACCACGGGCTCGCTGGGCTAAAAAGTAAAGTTTAATTTAAAAAGTTGCGGATCGGACGGGTCTTAGACACATACGCAGACCACCTACAGATGGTCTGCACATGCATCGGGATTGCACAGTAGCGATCCGTTCCTCCAATCGGCCCCCATTTGAATATTAGAGGTTGAAGAACCCATCGGACCTGCCCGGATCAGCCACGGATCGGTCATGATTGGGCAGGTTAGTGCATCTAGCCCTTTGTTCTACTGCAGTGGCCACAGTCTCTTAGCGTCTCTGGTCTTTTGAATTTGTTTGAACAGATCCCAGCATTTATCTTGCAATCTGCGATCTGTAAATTGCTGCTTGTGAAAAGGCGGCTCATTTTGCTTTAAGCCCGCTCCAGTGGCTGGAGTCGAGATCATGACTGCATTTCTTGGAGCAGGCCCTGAAATTGCTTCACAACGTACGCCGCTCTTTGACGGCGTCCCGGCTGTACTGTTGCTCTTGACAACTTCATTATTCAACTGGGTAATTCATTTCCAGAAAACCACAATATCCTCTGATGAATTTAGTGGCTGCGATGTGATTTGGGGAGCTTCTTAATGAGGGATGCAGCCAAAGCATCTGTGTCTTGGAAGATGAAGAACCACCAAGGTCGTCGGCAGATAAGGACCACTTACTCGATCGTCAAAATCTGCCCTATGTGCTACCTACTCTGCTCTCCCAGGCTTTATTGCATGAAAATGCAGCAGGGTAACAATTGCAGGGTTTTAAAATTTCTTCAAGTTCAGATGTAACCTTCTGCCTTGGTTTTGGGCTGTTCTGGCAGGCAGAAAGCTTTCAAAGGAGACTGGAAGATCTTGTATACCGACCACGGGCAGATTTACACCAGCGCACAAGGCACATTACATCGATTGTGAGCCTGCTGGGATAGATAGGGAAAAGGCTTGAGTACCTGATTTGTAACCCATTCTGAGCTCCTTTGGGAGGATGGCCTAAAAAAAAAAAATCAAATAAATAAATAAAAGAACAGAACATGACCTCTCAGCTACAGTCACTAAACAAACACTTCCTGCAGGTCTAAATGTGGCAGAGTGGCCTAGTGGTTAGAGCAGTTGTCTCAGCACCCTGAGGTGGTGACTAGTGTCTCTGCGGGATCTCATTTTCCCATCCCGGCAAGTACCGTACTTTTCCTGTCCCTGCCCCAGCCCTGCAAGCTCTGTTCTCATCTGCACAAGCCTCAAACCATACATGGACATTGCGGTAGCTTAAGAGAAACAGGGCAGCACAAACCCCCCCCCCCCCCCCCACCAACCCCCGTCAGGGAAGGACCTGAAAAACCCTGGTTTCCACGGGGAAAAAAGACCTTCGAGGGCGCAATGCTGAGCGCACGAATTGCTGCGCTCCAGTTCCAGATGCGGCTTTATCAGGAGGCCAGTGAGAGGAAATAAATAAATAAAATAAAATAGAGACTCCAGCTCACAACTGAGCCAGTCCACACTGGCAGCAGTCTGTGCCCCAGCGCTCGCAACAGTAACATAACTGCTACGCAAACAAGCACCGCCCGAGGGGCAGGGGCATCCAAGGGCAGCCCTCTCCCCAAGACAAAAACAGAACCTTGACTACCCTCCGGCCCAGCAGGATCAGATTGTCTGCGAAGGCTTGGCCCAGGATCACCATCGACCAGTGGGCCCTCAGCATCATCAAGCAGGGATTCCGAATTCGTCTCCACTCCCGCCCCCCACTCCCCCCCGAGTGGGTGGGGCACCCTCCATCTGACGACCCAACTTTCCTGCAGCAAGGAGAGGACCTGCTTCGGCAGAATCAATAGAGGCGGTGACGAACAGAGGAGATCACCAAGGGGTTTCTACTCCAGGAACCCCCGCGTCACCATGGACAAGGACAACGCTCCTTCCTGGATCTCTGTAAGCTCAACAGATGCATACACAAGGTCCAGATGCACTCTCTGGGTATAGTCTTGGCCCTGTTACAGCCCGAGTATTGGCTAGTATCCCATGCACCCAGCCCACAGGAGGCATCGTCGCTTCTAAAGCCAAGACAGACGCCTCCAGTACAAGGTCCTGCTCCTTGGACTCTCAACGGCTCCAAGAGCGTTCACAAAGTGCGTGGCAGTGGCACATCCTCGCCTTCAAGGGGTGCGCGTCCTATCTTATCTCGACAGCTGGCAGCCCCGTCAACCACCATAACCCTCCTCCAAAAACTGGGGTTCCTCATCAACTACATGAAATCCCACCTGATACCCACCCAGGGGATATCGTTCATCTGGGCAGTCATCGACACCACGCAGACCAAGGCCGTCCTACGGGACTACCAGATCGACGCCATGACATCCCTGGCCCAGTGCATCCCTGCCAGCAGCTCATCGTCAGCACGCTCCGGTCTTTGTTGTGCAGCACACCAGACTACTCATGTGATCCCTGAAAGGGCACCTCAGACGTCACTGGGACCAGTGTACCCAACCTCTGACCACCCACCTACTGGAGCTCAGGGCCTTAGGGAATGCCCTCGAAACCTTCAAACAGGCAGGGCAGTCCTCACCCAAACAGAAAACCAGGTGGCCTTGCACTATATCAACAAACAGGGAGGGACAGGGTCAACCTCGCTATGCAAGGAAGCTTGCCACATGTGGGAGTTCTCCAACTCCATTCAATGCCCCATCTAGGCAACTTACCTCCTGTGGGAGCAGAACGACCTGGCAGAAAGACTCAGCCACCAGCTGGATCCCGATGAGTGGTGTCTCAACCCAGCGGCGATGAAGAAGATCTTCAGCACCTGGGGCACACCGAGCATCGACCTGTTTGCAACCAAACCGAACTCAAAATACTCGACCTTCTGCGCAAAGAGATCAACCCATCGCCGTCTCAGCCCCGACGGTCTGTCTGTGAGTTGGAACACCCTAAGTCCTGCAGAAGATTCTTCAGGACAGAGCAACGGTGATCATGATTGCCCTGATCGGGCTCCTGCAACCAGGGTTCCCGTTCCGGCAAGGGATAGCGGTTCACCCACCTCTCCCCGCTCCCGATCAGTGCAGTTCTCATTACACAACGCGGGAACCTTACCCTCCACCACGACCTGCGTTCCTTAGCCCTGACCGCATGGATGATAAGAGGATGAACCTACCACAAGACGTGGAGCACACTCTTATGGCAGCCAGAATACCTTCAACCAGAAAACACTATGGGTTGAAAGGGAGAAGGTTCCACTACCAGTGCACAGACACGCAGCGAGACCCCTACAACTGCCCCATACCGGACATCCTGCAGTACATACTGAGCTTATCTCAGGGGGACCTAAAACCCACTTCCATCAAGGTCCACCTAAGTGCAATCACGGCATACCACGCTGGCCTAGACAGCAAACCATTGTCGAGGCATCCAGTAATCACAAAATTTCATGAAGGGACTGTCCAATCTGCACCCACCGGTCAGACCACCACCGCCTGGATGGGACCTCAACTTGGTGCCGCATCATCTCACCTCGACCCCTTCAAACCTTTGGGGGAGGCAGATCCCGTATTCCTGGCTGGGAAAACCCTGACCATCGTGTCTACCGACACACTCCCTCATGAGAACAGGGTGGTACCCAGAACCCACCCCCGATTCTTGCCGAAGGTGGCTTCAGCGTGCCTCCCGGCACTCTACATCTCCCCACAGGGAGGCACACTGCCACCTCAGCAACACCTCTTGGACTGTGTGCGGGCCCTGACTATGCAGCAGATTAGACAAGCCTCAATTGTTCATCTCCTATGACCAATACAGACCAGGACTTCCGGCCACCAAACGCAGGCGCTTGCGCTGGATATAAGAGTGCATCCCCTTCACCTATAGAAAAGCGCAGCATCAACCGCAGGTGGGAGCCAACGCCCACCAGCGCAGAACCATAGCCAACACAACGGCTCATCTGCACCACACACCAATAGAGGACATCTGCAATGCAGCCACTTGGTCCTCCATGCACACCTTCACCAAGCACTACTGCCTCGACATAGCATTCCACGCTCCAAATGCATTCGGCCGAGCAGTCTTGGAAGTGGCTCTTCCCTCCCGGGAGGGACAGCAACCACTAGTACAGCCTTGACAAACACTGATCAAGTAGGGTGTTATAAATATCGACAAACACTGATCAAGTAGGGTGTTATAGATATTGATTAAGTAGGTCTTCCAGCACTCCTTCCTAGACTGAATGTGGAATAGGCAAGTATGAATTCTCACATGCAAGTACGATTTGTCACTGTTGACCAGTTGGTTTCTCACTGTTCATTGATTGTCATTGACCAATTTCACTGTTCTGTGAGTTAAGTAGGTCTTCCAGCAATCCTGTCTAGTCTGAATGTGGAATAGGCAAGTATGAATTCTCATATGCAAGTACGAATTGTCACTGTTGACCAGTTGGTTTTCTCACTGTTCATTGATTGTCATTGACCAGTTTTCACTGTTCTGTGAGTTAAGTAGGTCTTCCAGCACTCCTGTCTAGACTGAATGTGGAATAGGCAAGTATGAATTCTCACATGCAAGTACGAATGGTCACTGTTGACCAGTTGGTTTCTCACTGTTCATTGATTGTCATTGACCAGTTCATTGTTCTGTGAGTATTATTGCTCAGTTAACACAGCACTTTATCTAAAACCTTGTTTCCACAACTTTACCTGCTTTGCCTGATTACCCTGCCCGGCTCGGCCTCCACAGCCAGGCGAGGGATGCACAAAGCGCTAAGGCGCAGGTCCAGTCGGTACATCCCTCGGCTAGGGAGTCACCCATATGTGGCTGACTCATCCTGCTTGTCCTAGGAGAAAGTGTAGTTACTTACCTGTAACGTAGGTTCTCCGTGGACAGCAGGATAGTCAGCCACACAACCCACCCGCCTCCCCATACGGCCGACCCGGCCACAGCTAGGAACATCCTGGGGATTAGGGGGAAGCAGGGGGAAATGGGTAGGGCTCGGGCATGCCCAGTGGGCCCCGGGCACTGCACGTGCTCAGGGAAAAAAAAAAAAAAAATCTCTCTGAGCTATTGGAGAGCTTATCCGCAAATTGGGAGGTGTTGGGACAACACCCATATGTGGCTGACTATCCTGCTGTCCACGGAGAACCTACGTTACAGGTAAGTAACTACACTTTTCCTGTCCCTGCCCCAGCCCTGCAAGCTCTGTTCTCATCTGCACAAGCCTCAAACACTTTAAAATCTTAAGTAGCAACATTCTAGAGCTCAGATTGTGATGTCATAATGCCTTATTCCACCAATGCCTAAGCTCCGTCCTCATCTGGACAAGCCTCAAACACTTTAAAATCCTAAGTAGCAACATTCTAGAGCTGAGATTGTGATGTCATAATGCCTCATTTTACCAATGCCTAAGCTCCGTCCTCATCTGCACAAGCCTCAAACACTTTAAAATCCTAAGTAGCAACATTCTAGAGCTGAGATTGTGATGTCATAATGCCTCATTCCACCAATGCCTAAGCTCCATCCTCATCTGCACAAGCCTCAAACACTTTAAAATCCTAAGTAGCAACATTCTAGAGCTGAGATTGTGATGTCATAATGCCTCATTTTACCAATGCCTAAGCTCCGTCCTCATCTGCACAAGCCTCAAACACTTTAAAATCGTAAGTAGCAATGTTCTAGAGCTCTGATTGTGATGTCATAATGCCTCATTCCACCAATGCCTAAGCTCCGTCCTCATCTGCACAAGCCTCAAACACTTTAAAATCCTAAGTAGCAACATTCTAGAGCTGAGATTGTGATGTCATAATGCTTCATTCCACCAATGCCTAAGCTCCGTCCTCATCTGCACAAGCCTCAAACACTTTAAAATCCTAAGTAGCAACATTCTAGAGCTGAGATTGTGATGTCATAATGCCTCATTTTACCAATGCCTAAGCTCCGTCCTCATCTGCACAAGCCTCAAACACTTTAAAATCGTAAGTAGCAATATTCTAGAGCTCAGATTGTGATGTCATAATGCCTCATTCTGAGCAAGATTGGTGGAGGCCCTTAATCAGTGTTCAAGGTCAAAAATCCTTAGATTATCATAAATAACATAGAACACTGTCTGATTATAAACAATGCATAATGCTTTTATAAAACAGAGGGAAAAGACCTCAAACAATCCTTGGGATCTAATCAATAGAAGGACTCCAATTTAGGGTTAAGGTATCATCACAGGTCAAAACCTCTGTTGTGATTTTTTTAAATTAATTTAATCTTTTTTTTAAATATATTTGTTTTTAAATACTAGCCGGAAATCTACCGCCTGCTCAAAAGGAGGCGGTAGCAGCTAGCACATGCGCCAATCTAGTGTGCGCTATTCCGCGCGTTAAGGCCCTAGCGCGGCTTTGTAAAAGGAGCCCTATGTCTCCTTATCACCCAACAGGCTGACATTTCTCAGGATACCTATATTGTACTATTATAACATGTTATTCCCTTAATGACATCCATGTCAATCTGCTTATGTTTCTGGTTTATTTTGGGCTCCTTTTACAAAGGCGCGCTGGTGGGTTTAGCGTGCACGCTAGCCGCTACCGCCCCCTCTTGAGCAGGCGGTAGTATTTCAGGTAGCGCGCGCTAAAAAGGAGCCCTTTGTCTTATTCTTATTCTATATTACACTATGGGCTCCTTTTATCAAGGTGCGTTACGGGGGTTAGCGCGTCGGACATTTCATCACGCGCTAACCCCCGCGGCAAGCCAAAAAACTAAGGGCTCCTTTTTATCAAGGTGCGGTAGGCGGTTAATGCGCGGAATACCCCTCGTGCAACCGCCTACCGCGCTAGTCGCTAACGCCTCCATTGACGAGGCATTAGGTTTTTTTTTGGCTTGCCATGGGGGGTTAGCGCGCAATTAAATGTCTAACGCATTAAGCCCCGTAGCGCACCTTGATAAAATGAGCCCTATGTATTACACATGACCATATGATCATACCGATAAGTTTTTTATTCTGTTTGCTTTATAGCTTTGTTACCTCCCTAGTCCTTTTTGATTTGTCACCCCCATTTTACTTGTTCGCTTTTTGTTTTCCTTTGCATTTGATGCTTTCTAGATTAAAAAATGAATCATCACCGCATTGATAAAACACAGCCCTAAGATGTATCTCCTCTCTGAAAAAGTACGACCACATCACGGAGGCCTACCACGACTCACACTGGCTCCCAATACAAGCCAGAATGCACTTCAAATTCCTTTGCCTACTTTTCAAAGCCGTAAATGGAATCAGCCCTTCCTACTGGATCAATCAACTAACTCATTCCACCTCAGTCAAACACAGGAGAACCCACACAATATTCGCACACCCGCCAACCAAAAAGGTCAAACGAAAAAAAATCTATGATAACCTTCTAGCCACCAGAGCAGCAAAATTGGACCGACAACTCGCCAATCTGCTGACTTCAACCACAGACTACGAAACTTTCCAAAAAGAAACAAAAACCTTACTCTTCAAAAAACACATAAAACCAATATAATTCTACCAACAAAGCACCAAACTCCTCCGACATTACCAATCTATTCCTTAGCAAATTAGAAAATGTTCCTATATAAGCTTATGTATTAAGATCATAACAATTCTGATGTAATCTGCCTTGAACCGCAAGGTCAAGGCGGAATAGAAGTCACTAATGTAATGTAATGTAATTATGTTGCTATTAAGATGGTTACCATATTTGGCATGCATTGTTATGCATCTTATGGTTATGATTTTGATCTCATAAATTTGCGGACGATACGAAGTTATTCAGAGTAGTGAGGACACAGGGGGATTGTGAAGATCTGCAACGTGACATAATCAGGCTCGAGGAATGGGCATCGACCTGGCAGACGAGGTTCAACGTGGATAAGTGTAAAGTGATGCATGTCGGTAACAAAAATCTCATGCACGAATACAGGATGTCCGGGGCGGTACTTGGAGAGACCTCCCGGGAAAGAGACTTGGGAGCTCTGATCGACACGTCGATGAAGCCGTCCGCGCAATTCTTGAACTAGAGAGAAAAAAAAGAAAGAAAAAAAAAAGCGAATAAATAATTAAATAAATACCGTTGTGAGCCCACGAGTTGATCTTAAATATCGACAAATCTGTTGCTATGTGGCTGTCTCGGAAATCTAGACCATTTGTTACACAGCCAATGATGCAGGGTAACTTGATTCCACTTAAAGACGAAATTATTACACGAGGGTTTCGCTGCCACAGCTGCTTTGAAGTTTGATAGGCATATTAGCAGCATTGTAAGTTCATGCTATTTTCAATTACAGTTAGTTCGTCAACTGAAACATTTCTTGAGTCAGTCCAATCTGCTCAAAATTGTTTATGCAATTGCAACTAGCAGACTAGATTATTGTAATTCATTCTTTCATAGTTTGACAAAAACAAAGTCTTAAGAGATTGCAATTAGTCCAGAATACAGCTGAACATTTGATCCTCAATGGCAAGACATTTGATCATGTTTAAAGAGCTACACTGGCTTCCTATTTCAGCTAGAATTCCCTTTAATTATTTTTGCCTTCTTTAAGAATATAAGAATTGCTATACTGGGTCGGACAGAAGGTCCATCAAGCCTAGTATCCTTTTTTCAACAGTGGCCAGCCCAGGCCCAAAATACCCAGCTAGATCCCAAGTAGTAAAACAGAATTTATGCTGCTTATCCTAGAAAAAAGCAGTGGATTTCTCCAAGCCATCTCAATAATAGCCTATGGACTTCTCTTTTAGAAAATCAACCAAGCCTTTTTAAACCCTGCTAAGCTAACTGATTTCACCACATTTTCCTGCAATGAATTTCAGAGTTTAATTACACATTGTGTGAAGAAATGTTTTCTACAGTTTGTTTTAAGTCTACTACTTAGGAGCTTCATCGCACGTCCTCTAGTCCTAGTATTTTTGGAAAGAGTGAACAAGCGATTCACATCTACCCTTTCCACTCCACTCTGTCACATCACCCCTGAGCCGTCTCTTCTCCAAGCTGAAGAGCCATAGCCGCTTTAGCCTTTCCTCATGGGGAAGTCGTCCCAAACCTTTTATCATTTTTGTCACTCTTCTTTGTACCTTTTCTAATTCCACTATACCTTTTTTAGGATATGGCGGCCAGATCTACACACAGTATTCGAGGTGCGGCTGTACCATAGAGCTATTCAAGGGCATTGTAACATTTTCATCTTTGTTTTCTATTCCTTTCCTGATAATTCCTAACATCCTATTTGCTTTCTTAGCAGCCGCTGCACATTGAGCTGAGGGTTTCAACGTCTCCTCAACAATAACAACCTAGATCCTTTTCCTAGGCAGTGAATCCTGACACAGAACCTAGCCTCACTTAGCTATAGTTTGGGTTCCTCTTTCCCACTTATTCACGTTAAACATCGTCTGCCATTTTGATGCCCAGTCTTCCAGTCTCACAAGGTCTTCTTGCAATTTTTCACAATCCTCTTGCAATTGAACAGCTTTGAACAACTTTGTGTCATCAGCAATTTTTTTTTTATCTCACTAGTTATTTCCATCAGTTCATAGACAGTGGAGCGCAAGACGTCAGCGCGCTGACAATCCAGTGCCGACAATTTGGTGCAAGACAGAAGCGCGCGGGGGAAAAAGTAATTTTTAAAGAGCTCCGACGGGGGGTTTGGGGTGGCAACCCCCCCCCACACACACACACACTTTATTGGTTAGTGTTCGCGCTGCTGTTGGAGGGGGGTTCGGAGGGTTGGAAACCTCCATTATAGCGAAAACGGAACTTTTTCTGATTTTTTTCGGGAAAAGTTCTGTTTTCTCTATAATGTGGGGGGTTTCACCCCCCACACCCCACCGCAATGGCAGCGCGAACACTAACCAATAAAGTGTGGGGGGGGTTGCCACCCCAAACCCCCAGTCGGAGCTCTTTAAAAATTATTTTTTCCCCTGCACGCTTCTGTCTTCCGACGAATTGTCTGCGCTGGATTGTCGGCACGCTGGCGTCTGGCGCGCGATTATCCCGTCACCATTTCCATCTCTAGATCATTGATAAATATGTTAAAAAGCAATGGTCCCAACACAGACCCCTGGAGAACCCCACTGTTTATGTGTTCACACTAACGGCCTCTTTTACAAAGCCGCACTAATGGCTGCACTGCGCTAACGGCCCCTAAGCCCATAGAGATTTAAAGAGCTTCGGGGCTGTTGCCGCGTGGCAGCTGCTAGGGCAGTCTCTCAAAATATCTATGTGCTTATTATCAATTACTGAATTTCATATCTTTGAAAGGTTAATGTATCAGATTTAACAGTTTTAAAGGAGGAAAAAAGCCTCAGACCCCGTCTGCTGCCAGAGCTTATCTTGCAGGCTGACTGAAAAGGGAAACCACCTCATTGGCTGAAAAAAACCTCCTTCCTCCTTTGTTCCCTGTGCACTATTAAATATTAAATATTTTAATTAAATTCAAAACTCAACAAAACTTGGTTCTAATAACTGTTCATGCAGCAAAGAACAACCATTACTTATCTCTTAAGCGTCCGTAAACTGCAAAAATCCATCTACTTGCCCATTTCATTTGTATACTAGCTGATCTCACATGAAACGGGGGGAAAAAACCCCCAACTGATGTATCTTAGTTAATATTATTTTGGTTGAAAATGTTGAATTAAAAATAATTAATTAAAGAACTGATCACATTCCAATTCCATTGAGAATATTGGCCATTTAAACCTACTCTCTGTTTTCTGTCTTCCAACCAGTTCTTAACCCATACTAGGCCATTACCTCCTACCCCGTGACTTGCTAATATCCTCAGAAGTCTTTCTTGTGGTACTTTGTCAAACGCCTTTTGAAAATCCAAATACACAGTATCAACGGTTCACCTTTATCCACATGTTTATTCACGCCTTCAAAGAAATGTAATAGATTGGTGAGGCAAGATTTCCCTTGACTAAATCCATGTTGGCTTTCTCTCCTTAATCCATGCTTACGTAAAGTCTCTACCATTGTGCCCGGCACCGACATCAGACTCACAGATCTATAATTTCCCAGGTCACATCTGGAACCCTTTTTAAAAATCGACATCATATTGGCCACCCTCCAATCTTCTGGTACTATGATGGATTTAAAAAATAAATAAATAAATAAATAAATTCAAATTACTAACAATAGCTTTGCAAGTTCATTTTTCAATTCTATCAGCACTCTAGGATGTAAACCATCCGGCCCAGGCAATTTGCTACAGAGGTTTATAAGAGTTTCTCTGATTCATCAGAACTGAATAAAATTTCAGTCACCGGTAACTCCCCCACATCTTCCTCAGTGAAGACTGAAGCAATGAATTCAAAAAAATAGGCGCTATGCACGTTAGGTGTGGGCGTGGCTACATGTTAGACGCCTTGTTGCAGAATCGCTGCTCTTAAGCGTGCTTAAGCGCTCAGCTAGGCGCCTACCTTTTAGTTGTGCCTAGAGCTGGCCTATTTCTTGGGCGCCTCTAATGTAGGTTCCGCTCAGCGTGATTCATTAAACAGCACCCAACTGTGCTTGAATCGCGCTGAACAGGGCCTAATTAGGCGCCTAACTTTTGGGCGCTTCTTATAGAATTTGCCCTTCAATGTCAACTGCATTTTTAATGTATTAGATTATCCCGCTCTTTTACTAAGGTACACTAATCGGTTGGCGCATCCTAGGGGGTATGTTTTGGCTTTGTTATCTTTATTTTAGATTTGTTTGTTATCTTTGTTTTATTATCTTTGTTTTTGTTATCTTTGTATTGTTATCTTTGTTTTGGCTTTGTTATCTTTATTTTAGCTTTTCTTGTAAACCACTTTAAATCAACTGGTGAAAGTACCCTGATGAGGAACAGAACAGAGATTGAAAGGTTGCCAATTTAAATCCAACTGTGGCTTTTTTGTAATTTTTGTTTCTGTCTTTTATTTATTTATTATAAAATGTATATACCGCATACAACTATGCGGTTTCCAGATCACACTCCACAAGTAATTGTCGCAATCGTTCATATGGCATTGACCAATCATTCAAACGAACGTCCCCAAGATCAATGCCCCATAGATTCTTGGATATTTTTAAATGATCTATCAGGGCTTCAGACATGCCATTTGGTCACCTCATGTTTTTCTGGTAACCCAATGTTTCTTAATGGCTATGGCTTCTTCATTTGCCCTCTCAATGTGGTAATTTTCCTTAACAGAAACTATGCAGATCGGGATGGTGCAGATAAGTTTGTAAAGGGGGACTTTTTCTTGAAGCAGCCTGACGGCGAAACATGTCGATGTGACAGGTCCCTTTCCCGACGTGATAAGAGAGAGAGAAACGAACAATGCAAATATTTAAGTTAAGTTTTTAGTCATGAAGATTAAGTTATTGCTATTAATATTATTATTAAGCACTTTAAAGTAAAAGAAAAATTATTATAAAAAACAAAAAAAAAGGAAAAGTGCCACATTGAGAGGGCAAATGAAGAAGCTATAGCCATTAAGAAACATTGGGTTACCAGAAAAACATGAGGTGACCAAATGGCATGTCTGAAGCCCTGATAGATCATTTAAAAATATCCAAGAATGTATGGAGCATTGATCTTGGGGACGTTCATTTCCATATCACATACATAAAATCTTGTTATTTCCATATATAACATAGACATGTCGGGGGGGGGGGGGGGGGGGTCGGTAAAAATGTACCAGCTATTGTGATCTAAGAATGTACCTGGAGCAGCTGTGTGCTAGCAGTGTTACCAGATCAGTTTCAAAATTTCTGTCCAATTTGTTCTGTGGTAATTAGTGGTGGAGACAGTGAACACGCGATGATGGTCTCCAAACACAGCTGACTCCGTGAATTTTCACTAGACTTATAGTTGTGGGTCTGAGCGTTCACTAAAAAGCGTTTTTAAACTTTTTTGATTTTGATTATTTTTTATACATTGACAATTTAGTCATTCAAAGGTGATTAATGAGAGTTGTTTGGCATATCACCTTAGTTAATTGAAGCTTCCCTTGTATAGTGTGTTGGACATCATAAACACCCCCCCCCCCTCAATATAGTGTCAGTATATCAAGTCTAAACAAGATTCACCAATTAAAAAAACAAAAGACGTCAGATCAAATGATCAATTCCAAAGTAGATAGCCAAACCAATTCACATTTGCATGCAAAGCATGTCAAGTTCCAACAATTCAGAAATACAAACAAGCTTTAAATCAAACATTACTGTCAGGGAAATCTAAAGAGGATATTATCTCTATCTCTCTCTCTCTTTTAATTGTGTGCCTTCTAAGAACATAAAACTATCTACTGTGACTTGCCATACTTTCTTTCAGCTTAATTAGAGCACATTTCTGTAACCTGGACACAGTGGAGTAATAGGGAGGGAGGGTGGTCCATCCCGGGTGCCATCTTGGTGAGGACATGGGCACCTGCCCTCCTCTCCTCTCCACCCCCCCCCCTCACCACACCCTGCTCTTTCCCCACCATGCGTGTGTGCCGCTTCCCTTTCCCCATACCTCTGTAATGTTCCTGATGCAAGCAGTAAGCCCCAACCTGCTGTTGCACTAGTGGCGGCTCTTCATCTGACATCACTTCCTGGACCCATGCGTAGGAAGTGATGTCAGAGGAAGAGCCAATACTGGCGCAACAGCAGAATGAGGGCTGCTGCTTGTAACGGGAATATTGCAGAGGTACGGGGAAGGGAAATGGCATGCACATGCGGCAGGAGGGGGCAGGGAAGGAGCATGTTGGAGGTGGTAGGGCGGAATTGTACTTTATTTTTAAAAATTCCCTTCATAAGTATGTACTAGAACAGATGACATGTGCATTGTGTATGCAAGAGTCTGTCAATGTTATGAGTTCTGTATGTATAAGGATACAACCACCCAGACAAGCATCATTCTTTGACGTGATTGGTCCATGGAAAACTAAAGGCAAGTAATTTTAGTTTCCTTTTTTATGCAGTATTTATCCTAAAAAGCAACAAAGCAATCAAGGCTTTATTTATTTATTCATTCAATTTTCTATACCATTCTCCCATTGTTACCATTTGGATCGTCTTATCTTTGCGAACTTGGATTTTCAGCTCTGACAGAAATTAAATTGAAGATATTAGATTGAAAAATAAAAGAGAACGACTGCAGATGGTGGATGATGAAATGCTTGTTTGGTTGTCGACTATCAAGCCGCGCTTTGAGTTAATTTGCACTCAAGAACAAGCACATCCATTGCGTTGATTAGCAATTCTATTCTATCTGCTTTAATTTCACCGTTGTTACAATTACCCATACATAGCTGAAAGAACTTTAAATAACTCTCAAATTTAATTTTTTTATTGGTTTTGCAATTTTATCATTTCAATTATAATATGCTGCGAAAAACATTTGCTTCATTTAGTGTGCCGTAGCTAAAAGAGTTTGAGGGCCAGTGGTCTAAAGGGTCTATTCTTTCCCACACTCTCTTGCCAGGATGGTTCAGATCAGCTCTACTTGGAGGAGGATATTTCTCTCTGCTACTTTCTCTCCGACTTGGGTTTCTGCTTTTGAATGGGGTCCTGAAGCTAGGGTTACCATATTTTGGCTCGCAAAACCCCAGACACATGTCCCCGCCCAGTTCCACCTCCGACCCTGCCCCTTTCCTCATTGGCCCCACCCATTCCTGCCTTCAGCTCTGCCCTCATTCCACCCCCTTTCTTTCTTCTTCCCTGACAAGCTCCGGCCGCATCTGGAGGGCCTGGAACATGCGTTGTTGTGTGTGACATCATGCTCAGAGGCCCTCCAGATGTGGCCTGAGCTCATCGGGGCTTTTCAAAACCCAGACAAACTATCAGGTTTTGGAAAGTCCTTCTGGGCCTGGACAGTCCTCTAAAAAGAGGACATGTCCAGGTTTCCCCCGGACATCCGGTAACCCTACCTGAAGCATTTTAGTGTTTGCTAAAACACAGAAATGAAACATTGAGTTACTCAAATGCTGCAACTTCCCTGTTTAGAAATGATTGTACGACTTTCCTCCAGGTCTCTACTCTCTCTGGACATTCTGCTGAGGTGCTAACAGAGCTGCCAATTAGTGATAGACTGTAGTGCTGGTGTTTGTCGTGTAGGAGACTGGACTGGGCCTACCAACCCATTTCACACAGTCTACCAACAAGATGATACTGTAATGCTTTGCAGTCACTACTGACCCGCCAGATATCAGCTAGAGACCTAGAGGTGAAAGACTGTCATCCTGTATTGATCTCCTGTGTAATCCAATTTAGAGAATGACAGGGTGAGAAAATTCTTCACCGTTCCAGTCCCTGTGGACAGGGCAGGATTAATTCGTCGAGGGCCCCTAGGCAAACAAGTACACTGAGCCCCCCGCCCCGCCCCACCCCATCCTACCATGCGCCCAGGCGTAAACAGGAAGCTGCGTCAGAGGGAAGCTTTGGGCAAGCAGCACCGCTTGCACAATTACAGTTCCCGTTGCCTTTCATACCCACGTTGCTTGCTTGTCTTACTTTCCATCGATGGGGGGGGGGGCTGCGTTGCGAATTGGGGTGGGGCCCGCATTTCCGATCGGGGGGGGGGGGGCCCGTGTTGCTGATCGAAACTGGAGGGGCCTATCGCCGTTTGGAAAAAACAATGTTGATGCTCTCCTTCATCGGGCCCCCCTGACAATTTCGGGCCCTAGGCACGTGCCTACTTGGCTTATTGTTTAATCCTGCCCTGCCTGTGGATAACCGCGGGAAACCATCTCCATGTCATTCTTTAAGGAGAAAAGGAAGATTCAGAGTAGAAATGGGCCCAGCCACTGACCGTCGAGCCTGACATTGAAGAATGCTGGTGTAGGAGGACTGAGGTTGAGATAGATACTGAAGAATGACACAGGATTGTTTCCCGTGGTTATCCGCGGGGACGGGAACGGTGATGAATTTTCTCATGGCATCATCTCTAATCCAATTCCCACATGTAAAAGAAATGCACTATAAATGTAACCAATTAGATAACATTTTCTAGGAAGAGAAATTAGCAATCCATTTATAAATGATTAAATATTTGAAATAAAATAGTAACGTCTTTACAGAAAATCCAGAAAAACTGTTTATCTGTGAGTAATAAACTTGCCACTGGATGTCATGGTTTCTCCTCATAAACTCAACAAAGAGAGTATTTATCTGGTAGGAAAACTCAGATTCTTGACAAGGGTCTTCCGACCGCACTATTGTTTCATCCAAATTATGCCCTAGCTTTCTAAAAAGGCAAAAAAAAAAAAAAAAAAAAGAATATAATTGCATCCATTAAAAATCAGCCTTGGCTTTCTAAACTGGTTACCTACTGTACCAGCTTCATAAATGTTTTTCAAGTTTTTATTAAAATTTGATAATACCGCTTATCCAAATTCTAAGCGCAATACAGGATTTTAAATAAAAAAAAAAAAATGGGGAGGACAGATAAAAATTTAAAAACGCCAAAAACAGAAAATTAAAAAGCACTAAAACTGTACAATGCACGCTAT
Organism: Geotrypetes seraphini; assembly: GCF_902459505.1. Classification (NCBI taxonomy): domain Eukaryota; kingdom Metazoa; phylum Chordata; class Amphibia; order Gymnophiona; family Dermophiidae; genus Geotrypetes; species Geotrypetes seraphini. Next base: position 21,883,849 of record NC_047093.1, on the reverse strand, counting down.
TGAAAGAATGCTCATGTTTACAGAATAGGAAGTAGCCAGATTTTGGGGTGACAGGACTAAAGCACACCAGACAATCGCGCATGGACAAAGGAGCTCAGACATATGCGCGCAGGTCATCAGCACGCCGGATTAAAAGTCAAATTTAAAGTATTCCGAGGGGGTGTGTGGAGAAGTAACCCCCCACACTTTACTTAGAAGTGTTGGCGCTGCTTTGGGGGGGGGGTGGCAATCACACACACACACTTAGAGAAGAAACTGTAATTTTTCCCTAAAACAGGGAAAAATTACACTTTTTTTTGTAATGTGGGCCTGAACCCCCCAACGGCAGCGTCAACACTTTTAAGTAAACTGGGGGGGGGGTTTCCCTCATACTCCCCCTCGGAGCGCTTTAAATTTAACTTTTAATCTAACGCGCTGACATCCTGCTTGCATTTGTCTGAGCTCCTTTGTCCTTGCACGCTTTCATCTTTGTACTGATTTTTGGCATGTATGCATCCATGTGCATATGATACACATGCACAAGATTAGATTACGGACAAAAAATGCAGAGAAAATGATCAGAAATTCTTTTGCCACATACATTAACCATCCATCTTGGCTATATTTCCAATATTCTTCATCAGGGGTGTAACTGTCATAAATATAAATAAAAGAAATATATAACATAAAAACATGTTTATTAATATAGGGGTAAAAACAAAAACTGTGGATACAGATGTTTTGGAGATAATTTTTTAAACACTGACATATAAAACCATGAAAATTAAATTTAAAAAGTACAGTGATAAAAAATACAGTGATAAAAATCCAACTGGACCCTACACGGTCCGTGTTTCGGCGAACATGCCTTCCTCAGGGGTCCAATGGTTTGTAAACTGACATATAAGGAATTGGACTGAAAACAGTCTATTGTCTTTAAACATGTGAGCAAAGAACAGTCCAATTCTTTATATGTCAGTTTGCAAACCATTGGACCCATGAGGAAGGCGTGTTCGCCGAAGCACGGACCGTGTAGGGTCCGGTTGGATTTTTACCACTGTATTTTTTATCATTGTATTTTCATGTTTTTATATGTCAGTGTATAATATATCATCTCCAGAACATCTGTATCCACAGTTTTTTGTTTTTGTTTTCATCGGTGAATTGTTTTCACTGTGGATCATTGGGTCTCCCCATTTTTCTTTGTTGGGCAGATTAGAAGAGCCATTTGGCCTTTATCTGCCATCATGTCTCTATGTTTCTATAACCATAAAGTTCTATGACATCACAATGCAGGTGTAAAGAGCCTTAGCCTATAGGAAGAGGAGATGCAAATGTTAAGAGCCTTAGCCAATAAGGAGAGAAATAATGGTTACTGCAGATGGGCATTTTTTTTGCTTCTTCAGCTTGTCTGCGGTGTTCTTTGCTCACATGTTTAAAGACAATAGACTGTTTTCAGTCCAATTCCTTATATGTGAGGTTGCAAACCATTGGACCCCTGAGGAAGGCGTGTTCGCTGAAACACGGACCGTGTAGGGTCCGGTTGGATTTTTATCAGAGTATTTTTTATCATTGTACTTTTTTCATTGCATTTTCATGTTTTTATATGTCAGTGGATAATAAATTATCTCCAGAACAACTGTATCCACAGTTTTTGTTTTCATCGGTGGATCATTGGGTCTCCCCATTTTTCTTTATTAATATAGGGGTCCTTATACTAAGGCATACTAACCAATTTTGCGCGCACTAAATGCTAAAGCGCCTATAAAATATAACGGGGTCCTTAGCATTTAGCGCGGGCTAATCTTTAGCACCTCCTAAATCGGTTAGCGCACCTTAGTAAAGGGACCCCATAATTTGTGTCTTCATTACTTTTAAGTGTTTTTGCCATTCATGGTTGTTTTTTAAATTATTATTTGTATTTATGACAGTTCATCTCAGATCAAGAACATAAGAACATAAGAACATAAGCATTGCTTCTGCCGGGTCAGACCAGGGGTCCATCGTGCCCGGCAGTCCGCTCCCGCGGCGGCCCTCCAGGTCCATGACCTGAAAGTGTTCCCTACCTAACCTAAAATGTCCATACCCTATTCGCTCAATGTCCTGTAAGGTAAACCTCTATCTGTACCCTGTTATCCCCTTCGCTTCCAGGAAGTCATCCAGTCCCTTTTTGAACCCTAGAATTGTACTCTGTCTTATCACCTCTCCGGGAAGCGTGTTCCAGGTGTCTACCACCCGCTGAGTGAAGAAGAACTTCCTTGCATTCGTTATGAATCTGTCTCCTCTCAGTTTTTCTGAATAACCTCTTGTTTTTGTCGTCTCCGCTAGTCTAAAGAATCTGTCCCTCTCTACCTTCTCTATGCCTTTCATGATTTTATAAGTCTCTATCATGTCCCTTCTCAGTCTCCGCTTTTCCAGGGTAAAAAGCCCCAGCCTGTCCAACCGTTCGGCATATGAAAGGTTCTCCATACCCTTTATCATCCTCGTTGCTCTCCTCTGGACCCTCTCGAGTATTGCCATGTCCTTCTTGAGGTATGGCGACCAGTATTGGACGCAGTATTCCAGATGTGGGCGCACCATTGCTCGATACAGTGGCAGGATAACTTCCTTCGTTGTTTGTGTCCATGACAGTGGCCTAGCCAGCCCTCCAATTTTGAGGGCACCCAGGGATGAACACACACATACTGTGCATGCATCTACTAAAGATACCTTTGCTGGTGAGGATGCCGAAGCCCCTCCGGCCAGTTCCTCTCCTCCTAGTGCTGCTTCTTTAAGGTAGAAATTGGTGGTGTGCCCCCAGCTACATGCTCTGAGCTGTAGCTAACTGCGTTCTGCTTTTCTCTCAGCTCTGCTGTTAGCATCTATTTATTTATTTAAATCACTTGTAGCCCGCATATCAACCATCTATGCGGATAACAACGATGCCTACGTAATTACAACAAAACATTACATACATAATAAAACAGAACATAGCAGATTATTCAAATAACAGCATGCAATAAACAACTTACACATGTGCCTTAAAATTAAAAAAAAAAGCCAAACTTGGTTTTTCTTATTGCACAGATCTTTTAGGACCCCGGTTACATAAGAACATAAGAACTGCCATCTCCGGATCAGACCTTCGGTCCATCAAAGTCCGGCGATCCGCACACGCGGAGGCCCAGCCAGGTGTACACCTGGCGTAATTTTAGTCACCCATATCCCTCTATGCCTCTCGTAAGGAGATGTGCATCTAGTTTGCTTTTAAATCCTAGAACGGTGGATTCCGCAATAACCTCCTCTGGGAGAGAATTCCAGGTGTCCACTACTCATTGCATGAAGCAGAACTTCCTGATATTTGTCCTGGACTTGTCCCTCCCTTAGCTTCAGTCCATGTCCTCTTGTCTGTGTCACATTGGACATTTTAAATAATTTTTTTCCTGCTCTATTTTATCGATTCCTTTCAGTATTTTGAAAGTCTCGATCATATCCCCTCACAGTCTCCTTTTCTCAAGGGAGAACAATCCCAGTCTCTTAAGTCGCTCCTTGTATTCCAAGTTCTCCATACCTTTTATTAGCTTCGTTGCTCATCTCTGCATCCTCTTCAGCAGTTTTATATCCTTCTTTAGGTTGGGAGACCAATGCTGGATACAGTATTCCAAGTGTGGTCTGACCATTGCCCTATAAAGCGGCATTATAACTTTCTCCGATCTACTCGTGATTCCTTTCTTTATCATGCCTAACATTCTATTTGCTTTCTTTGCCTCTGCCGCGCATTGTGCCGACGGTTTCAGGGTCCTATCATTCAGTACACCCAGGCCCTTTTCTTGTTCACTCTTACCCAGAGTTGCACCTGACATTCTATACTCATGTTCCTTGTTCTTTCTGCCTAAATGCATTACTTTGCACTTTTCCTCATTAAACTTCAGCTGCCATTTCTCTAACTGACACAAGTCACTCGAGTTCCTCGCTATCCTTTTGCGATCTGATTGCCCGGCATAGCTCTGTGTCGTCTGCAAACTTGATGATCTCTCTGGATGTTCCTTCTTCTAGGTCATAGATGAAAATATTAAATAAGATGGCGCCAAGTACCGAGCCCTGGGGCACACTGCTAGTCACTTTCTCCCAGTCTGAGAACTTCCCATTTATGCCCACTCTCTGCTTTCTGTTCTCCAGCCGTTTGCCTATCCATTTTAGTATTTCTCCCTCTATTCCATGGCTTTGTAGTTTCCTGAGAAGTGGAACCTTGTCGAACGCTTTCTGGAAGTCCAAGTATATTATGTCCACCGGTTCTCCACTATCAATTTGTTTGTTCACAGTCTCAAAAAATTGAAGTATATTGCAACGGTTGGATAGTTCTAAATCTAATAGATACTGGCACTGTCATCATGACATAGGGACATTGGATCATTTACTATACTATTGTCCCTTGATACTCAACTTCTGGAAATCCATATGGGGTCAAATTATTATGATATTGGAAGTCCCTTTATCTCTTTCAAATGATATAATATTATTTGGAATGATATTATTAACCAAAAAACCTATAAGTGAAAATCAGAATAAATTGCTTCTCATCATGACAGGAGTGGCCATACAGATGATAATGAAACATTGGAAAAATTGGGATAACTTGAATTATAGTTTTTGGTGGGAGTCCGTATGTTAAGTTTATAAGTTTGAAAACATTTTTTCCATGCAGAGGAGTCGTCATAATAAATTTAAGGAAATTTGGGGCCCATTAACAAAATATTACAAATTATGATATATTAATATTAATTCCCTTTGATTTTTGAAAGATTTCACCTCCAGGAGGGGAGGGAGAATGGGAGAATGGGAGGGGGAGGGGGGGTTTAACAACTTTATAGTATGTGATTGGAATAGAGTGCATTTTGTTATATTACTTGTTGTTCATTTGTTTGCACTATGTATTTTTTTTAAAAAAGCCAAACAATTACAAGATTTGAAAAGGCAAGTAAAAAAAAAAAGGTTTTCAAACTTTTCCGAAATGCCCAAAAATCAGAGGTCAGACAAATAGAATCTGGAACCGAGTTCCATAGTAAAGGTCCGGCTACTTGGAACACGCGTGATCGATTTGCAGCTTTGGTGACAGAACAAAGAGTGGGAACAGCCGAAAAACGCTCTGTCTTGTGATCTCAAAGAATGAGAAGGCACAGAAGTCTGCAGCAGAGAAGAAATCACCTTGGGCAATAGATCCCGGACAGATTTGAATGCCAAGGTTAGAAGATTAAATTGTCTTCTCCAAACAATCGGCAACCAATGAAGTTCGGCCAGCATAGGTGTAACCTGGGAATAACGGGGCATGGGGATTGTCCCTCATTTGTAGCATGACTGCCTTCCCCAACATGCTGGGAAGGCCCCTAACGGTTACCATGAAAGTCTTGCAGCTACAATTAATACACTAACCTTGACAACTAACACATATTAGGTGCAATACCTTAATACATTTTTGTAAATAAGTCCCTGCTTTTCAGCTACTCTTGTAGACATACCTAGCCAGTTGGGTTTTCAGGATTCCCAGAATGAAAGCGTGTGAGATAGATTTGCATATATAGGAAATCCTTTATATGCAGATCTATGTCATATATATTCATTGTGGGAATCCTGAAAACCCAATTGGCTAGGAGTCTGGATTGAATCGGAATGGATTTGGTCTTTTTGATATACCATTATCGACAGAAAGAATTAAGCAGCGTAGAAAATACAAACCATTTAAAAACAATTACAGAGCACTGTTTTACTTAATACAGCATGCCATAAAATGATTCATAAACAAATACCAAAGAATTATATATTAAGCTATAACATACCGTGGACAAAATAACAAGATTAGTCTACAAAATCCATTCACGTTAGAAGAATAACTTACAATATATTAAGATAAGCGCTCCCTGCAAAGTCAAATACAGTGATACCTTGGAATCCGAACTTAATCTGTTCCGGAACCCCGTTCGAGTTCCAAAGCGTTTGAGTTCCAAAACAATTTTTCCCATTGAAAATAATAGAAACTGGATTAATCCATTCCTGGGTCCCACAAACTCAAATTTTAACAGGAAATACACTGGATTTTAAGGTAAAATATTAACAAATATTCCAAAGCAGCATTCAGATTCTGGGGCACAAACACACACACATAGTGTGCAGGGTGTTCGGATTCCAAAGCAGAGTTCGGATTCCAAGACAAAATTTACTACAAAAAAAAGTTCGGATTCCAAGTCGTTCAAGTTCTGGGGCGTTCGGATTCCGAGGTACCACTGTAAAGCCAACAGAATAGCCTAATGGTCTAAGGAGTTTGAACCAAAATACTGTTGAAACAAGATGAACTTAATCATCTTCCAAAAAACTGGATAAGAAAGAGCACTATGAAGATTGTCAAACAGGCGAGGGTTAAGAAACGTGGAGTACACAGAATTTCCAAAGGCATTGTCTGTATTTTTGGAAGAGTGAGAGAATCTGCCTTGCATGAGAACACAAAAAAAAGTTTAATAAAGTAAATCCTGGAACAAAATATATGGGCCTAAATCACCCTCTGCAGGTAAACTACGAAAATTAATGGCACCATTCCGAGTCGCTCTATTGACTTGCCCCTATCAAAACACACTTGCCACATCTCAAACCTGGCCCGCTGGCCAGGCAGTTTGAATCAGTTGGTAAAAGTCTATGCTGAATTTAAAGATGTTCTCCACACTGCATACCCGGAAGAAAGCCACAGCATAATGGCCGAGACATCGGTTTCTTCCTGACAAGACGCAGCGAGGACCCGGAAACCTGCAACAAGCACGATGCCAGCTGCAGAAACCCACGCTCTGTTAACATCGCCTGACTGCAAAACCCTCCGAAGGGAAATAAAAACCCTGCTGTTCAAGAACTTTATAAAGACAAGTTAATGCCATACCAAGGATCTCATATCTCGGACAATGTCAGAGTCGTGTAACAGGTACCTGAACCTGTAATCCGTCTAAAACTGCGAGGTTAAGGCGAAATAAAAGTTACTAATGTAATGTAAATGATTGCCCACCTGAACTTTTAGAAGAGATTAGGATCCAAATCAAAATAGATTCTGGTGTGTCCATCATTCTGAGATATCTGAAGGAGTTGTTCTCAGACCAGACCTCCTGCCCCTTCCTACTAAGTAGTAGATTTAAAACAAACCGGATAAAATATTTCTTCATATAATGTGTAATTAAACTCTGGAATTTGTTGCCTGAGAATGTGATGAAATCAGTTAGCTTAGCGGGGTTTAAAAAACACTTGGCTAATTTCAAAAGAATAGTCCATAAGCCATTATTGAGATGGCTTGCAGAAATCCACTGCTTTTTCCTAGGAAAAGCAGCATAAAATCTGTTTTACTAGTTGGGATCTAGCTTGGTGCTTGGGACCTGAGTTGGCCACTGTTGAAAACAGGATTCTGTCCCAGTATGGCAATTCTTATGTTTTTAGGTTCCCTTCATCAAAAAATTCGGCTTTCTAGATATTCAAAATGATTAGTAATGATACAAATTTAAATGCAGTGCCTCTATTATCTGCACGTCCGCTGTAATAAAACCCTTAGCGCACATGCGCACTTCAATCTCCATGCCTCCATGATCCGTGACTCCATGACTCCGTGCCCCCTCATGCGCAGTAGAAGCCTGTGGCGGTGTGCGATGCGTGCGGTGGTTTTTCCAGCAATGCTCCTGCCCCGATCTCCGACACTGGCTGACTTTATGCCTTCTGACTATGCAGCCGCTGCGGGGACGCCTCTTCTTCTCACCGCCTCTTCTTCTCAGCAGCTGCGGTTTCATCATGAAGCTGCGGGGCATTTGCTAGGCTGGCACACTTCAATAATGCGAGGCGAACCGGCCTAGCAAAAGCCCTGCCTAGTGGATGCTGGACATGGAGCAGGGAAGGGAGAATGGGTACTACTGAACAGGGGGAGTTAAAACTTAGGGAGAAGGGCTACTGCTGGACAGGGGGAGCAGGTAAGGGGTGCTGCTGGACGGGGGAAAGACAGAAAGAAAGACACACAGCGGGCAGGAAGAGAGACAGAAAGAAAGAAAGATAGGGGGCTAGGGAGAGAGACAGAAAGAAATACAGAAAGGCAGGGGGCAGGGAGAGAGACAGAAAGAAAGACAGACAGGGGGAGAGAGACAGAAAGAAAAAAAGACAGACAGACAGACAGACATTGGGTTGGAGAGAGACAGAAAGAAAGAAAGACAGGGGGCCAGGGAGTGAAACAGAAAGAAAGAAAGGGGACAGGGAGAGAGAAAGAAAAACAGACATACAGAAAGAAGACATACAAAAAAAGAAAAACAGACATACAAAAAAAGAAAGTGAAAGAAATAAATGCCTAAGTCTACACATCTATTCTAGCACCCGTTAATGTAACGGGTTAAAAACTAGTTTATCATATTTACTCTACAACACCTTCAGGATAGATATGGGAACTGCTGATCTCCAGATCTCCAGGTTTATAACCCCTTATATATTGGAGTTCAATCAACGAAAAATGAGACACAAGACAACCTGGTAACAAACCCGAAACTGATTATAACAAATACAAGAAAGAGGGGGGGGGGGGGGAGGTCTGCATTTGGTCTCATTTATGACATTGTGCTGTATTGCAAACAGGTCACTGACCCTGTCTTTAATCCATGTACTGCTAAGCTCCAAGCACGACCTAGAGGAGTGTGTGGCGCAGTGATTGAAGCTACAGCCTCAGCACCCTGGGGTTGTGGGTTCAAATCCCGTGCTGCTCCTTGTGATCCTGGGCAAGTCACTTAATCCTCCATAGCCCCAGGTACGTTAGATAGATTGTGAGCCCACCGGGACAGATAGAGAAAATGCTTGAGTACCTGATTGAAAAACCGCTTAGATAACCTTGATAGGCGGTATATAAAATCCTAATAAAACTTAACTTATAAGTCTTTAGCTACTGTACACAGGACTTTTCTAGGACCCAAATCAATGCACCCAAAATGAAAAGAAAATGGTTCTGACTAGATCTCAGTTCCTTTCTTTCAGAGGTAGCACAAGTTGTTTCTTATTTCCAGAAATTACCCAAGGGGAGTAGCTTGACTTGTAATGATATTTGGCAGATCTTAGCTGCAGGATAGAATGCAGGTGTTTCAGCTTAACTTTTATAGCGTCGGGGAATTAAGAACCAGATTAGATGAGAGATGGATGCCGTAAAAACAGCAATGATTTTTCAACACAACCGCAGTGAAAGTAGAGGGAGGGGTAGAAAAGAGCATCGGCTCAGCTTGGATTTGTTTTAAGCCGTGAAATCAACACTTTTGCCTTGATGTCCTTACCTAGGGCTAGATTCACTAACCTGCCTCTCCGTGCCCGATCCGTGGCCAGTCTGCGGCAGGCCGACCAATTCACGAAGGGAGAATATTCCAATGGGGGCGAACGGAAGCATGCCCCCATCTGACGACACGGATCGCCCTGTAGCGATCCCGATGCACGCGCAGGACTTTTTACAGTTCTGGTCAGACCAGTTGTCGGTGCTGGAGGCCTTTCCTTCAGTAGCCAGCTGGTGAGAAGAGATCAAGCGGCGCATCAAGGCCTTCTTTCAGAAGCGCGCTCAGTGGGCATCGATAGGGAAGAGCAGCAAGTTAGCTACCTTGCGTAGAGAATTGAGCTGGAGGGTGTCAGAAGGGCAGCAGGTTCTCAGCTATTCGGGACATAAAGGACTCTATAGAGAAATTGCAGTATGACCGTTACAAGTCCCTTGTGTGGGAGAGGGACTACGGTAAATTCATCTCGCCAGACCCCTTTCAAGCGTTTAAAGGGAGGGTGGGGAACAGGAGGTTGCAGGGCTTAGAGAACACAGAGAGGGATTATGTAGAAACAGAGGAAGGGATCCTGCGGGTGATAGGGAACTATTTTGGGCATTTCTTTTCCGGGCAGAATTGTGCGGTTGATGGGTGGGAAGATTACGTGTCAGCTACCCCGGGGGTTTTGGGTTCCTTACCGCAGCAGGACCAGGATGGGTTGATCGGGCCTTGGACAGAGCAGGAGGCCAGGCTGGTTATTGCGGGTCTATCAAATAAAACAATGCCCGGTCCGGACGGACTCACTTCAGAATTCTATATAGAGTTCCAGGACCAACTAGCTCCGGTGTTGGTCCGGTTGTTTCAGGAGATCGGGGAGCAGGGGTCCATACCTGACTTGATGCAGGTGGCAGTGTTGACTCTGGTGGCCAAGAAAAGAAGGGATGGCTCCAAGGTGTCAAATTGGAGGCCGATCTGTCTGTTGAACATGGACAGAAAGCTCTTTGCCAAGCTACTGTTCTCGCGGCTTGTGGTGGTGGCCCCGAAGCTGCTCTCACCGATACAGATGTGTAGCATCCAGGGGAAGGGAGCAATCAGGGCAGCAGTGATAGTGCGGGAGGTCTTCGACAGAGGTAGCAGCGCTCCTGGGGGGATCCTGTTGCTTAGCTTAGACCAAGAGAAGGCTTTCGATCGAGTGCATCATCCTTACCTGTGGGCGGTTCTGGCACATTATGGTATCTCGGAAGAGTTTATCAACATTCTGAAGGTCCTGTATGAAGGGGCAAGGGTTTTTCCCCTGGTGAACGGCTGGAGAGGGACAGTTTCCCATTAAGATCGGGGTGAGGCAGGGGTGCCCTCTTAGCCCCTTGCTCTACATCTTCGCCATCGATCCTTTACTGCAGTGTTTTCAGCAGATGGGGGTGCAGATGGGGGTGGAAGCGTGTTACGCACAATCGCGTACGCTGATGATGTGACCTTGACCGTGGTTTCACCAGGGAAAGTCCAATGGGCCCATCGTCAGCTCAGTCAATATTCCAGGGCGACAGGAGCCCAGATAAACAAAGACAAGTGCCATTCATTGTGGATGGGCGGGCAGGGTTGGGTTCTAAGCAGGGACAGTGGATTTCCCCCTCCAGAGGAATGGATTACATTTCACGGGACCTCGGAGGAGTACATCTGTTCCAACTAGGAAGAGCAGTTGAGCAAGGGACGGGCTAAGGTGGCAGTGTGAAAGAGATGGGGTCCAGCTTTGTGGAGGGAGTGGTTGGCAGGTGGGACGATACGGAAGAGGGTGGTAGGGGTCTCTCGGGGAGTTTCTCACTTCGTAGGGTTAGTAAGGCTGGTCAAAAGGTGGGGGGTGACTTCAGGGGAGGTTAGGGAGGGCCGTTCTACCTGGGTAACAAGGGTGCTGCAGCAATTCTTCATTGTGGCTCCGAGCTTAAGGGATTGTCCGGGGCCCTTGAGGCAGCAGGCGCTCCGGCTTCTCTCCATGCTACGTCTTTCCCCCCAAATTTTTCGACATTGTCTGGTTGGCTTTTCAGGGTAGGCTGTACGTGCGCGCTAATTTGAAGTACAGGTCATTGTCAGATAGGGACTGCCCAAGTGGAGAATGCCAAGGAAAACTGAAAACCATGGATCATTTTCTTTGTTTTTGTCTGTTCAATTTGGAGGTGGGGAGGAGGGTGGCTCGCAGGCTGGGATTTGGGTGTGGGTGGTTTGGGCATCTGTCTTATGCTGATTGGGTCTATGGAGGGAGGTCTTTTGGGGGGGGTTCATGTGGACACCTTTTTCTTGATTTTGGCTGTCATGAAGTTTTGTTTATGGATGGCACGTTGCCAAGTATCCATTCGACAGCAGTTCCTGATGCCCGAGACTGTTTGCAGTGACATTACTGAGGGTATTTACAAAGTTGCAGAGAATGAGCGAGCCAGGTGTGCTGATGCTCAGTGGCGGACTCTATGGAAGGGGATGCGCCTTCGGCCCCCATGAATAAAGTGCTAGATTGATGCTTGGACTGACCAGATCCAGGTTAAGTCAGCTGGTTCTCTGGAGATTAGTTACAGTTTGGTTTTCATTGGTCAGATTTCCTTTGTATTAGCTATGCTGAGGCGGGATTGTTAACAGGCAGAAGGTTGGGGATAGAATAGGTTATGGTTTTCTGTATATGTATTTCTGACTGCTTTTATTTTTGTACTGCTGTGATTTGTATTTTGTTGTGAGTTTTTTTTAAATAAATAAAAGAACAATCCAGTCTGCCCTTCCTGATTTAATTTAAATTTTTTCTTCTTAGCTATTTCTGGGCAAGAATACAAAGCTCTAGCCGGTACTGTGCTTGGGTTCCAACTGTCGAAGTCTCCATCAAATCTCACTCCAGTCCATCTACACCCTCCCAGCCCTTGAAGCCCTCCCCAGCCCGTCCTCAACCAAAAGGCCATATACAGACACAGACTGTGCAAGCATTTCTTTGAGCCACTTTGGCATTTTGACTAGATTTTAAGTTCCACAATGCAAAGACACGCTCATATTTGAATTGTGTGATCACTTACAGCCAGGCAGCATAGATAATTTTAATAAATTATAAACTATACAGTGCTGAGCACATCTAGTAGTCAGGTAGAACAGGGGTCTCCAACCACTGGGCCACGGACCTGAACCGGGCCGTGGGCTGTACTAAACCGGGCCGCATAGAAATTTTTATTTTATTTACATTACACGCAGTCCCCTGGTTCTGGCTGGCTTCTTCCTCCCATCCGTACTTCACAAAGCCGCAAGCAGCAGCTCCTACATGCTGCCCGCAGCTGACTCGGAAGCCTTCCCTCTAGGCTTCTGGGTCAGCCATGGGCCGCATATAAGAACCAGAGCCGTGGCTTTATAAAGAGCAGTGTGGCTGGGAGGAGGGAGACATTCAGAACAGGTAAACACCCGCAGGAGGGAGGCACAAACTTGGGACACAGAAGGAGGGAGGGAGCACAAACTTTGGACAAAGGATGGAGAGAACAATGGAGGGAGTGAGGGGAGCATGAACTTGGGACATAGAAGGAGGGAGGGAGAGGGGCACTTTAGGACATGAGAGAGATGAGGCGCATTGGGACACAAAAGGAAGGAGGGAGCACAAACTTCGGACAAAGGGTGGAAAGAACAATGGAGGGTGGGAGGGAGGGGAGCATGAACTTGGGACATAGGATGGAAGAATGAAGGGAGTGAGGGAAAGAGAGCTGAAGTGGGGGAGGGAATAAAAAGGGAGAATTGTTGGGCATGGGTGTCTGAGTGAGAGGGAAAGAGAGATAGTGCATATGGGGAAATGAAGAGGAGGCTTGTTGGCATAGGGAAGGAGAGAGAATTATTGGACATTGCGGTGGGAGAGGAGTGAGGTCCAGATGCATGGAGATGAGAGAGATGAGAGGGAGAAATGTTGGATGTGGTGGTGGTGGAGAGGGAATAGTGGGATGGATGGAAAGGGATGCAAGAGGTGCCTCAAGGAGGTGGAGAAGGTGGGAAGGATACTAGGATCTGACTTTGGGAGGGAGAAATGTTGGACATGGTGGTGGAGGTGGTGGAGGCAATGGAGGGAGAGATGTGGTATGGTATTGGAGAAATCTTGGTTATGGGGCTGGTGGGCAGGGGTGAAAGATATAAAGCGCATAATATAAAATGTAATAATTACATTTACATTATATATATATAATAATTTATTTATTTATTTAAAAATGTATATACCGCATCAAACTATGCGTTTTACAAAATTACTTGCATACAGTCAAAAATACTAAAACATGTTTCGACAGAACAAACACAATAAAGCATTAACTAACAGTATCATTATTAAAACCTTTTTTCAAATTCATCCAAGGAGATGGAAAGACAAAATCCCATAAAAACATTTACAGGACGGTAAGGCTTCAGCAGCAAATAGCATTAGCACATGGAGGCATTAGTTCGATTATATATTATGCTCGAATCCCCCCCAGTCCGTGGAAAAATTGTCTTGCATGAAACCAGTCCCTGGTACAAAAAAGCTTGGGGTCTGCTGAGGTAGATTAAAAAAAATCTCAAAAGGCTCAACAGACAGCTTTGCAAGGGGACAAATGGATGGGACTTGACATACCCCTTTTTTCTGTGTGGTTTACACAATCAAGGCGGTTTACATTGGGCAATGAAGTGTTAAGTGACTTTCCAGAGGTGCTTAACAATGATTTGACCCTGAGTGGGGGGAACTAGCTTCCAAACAGCCACTGGTTTTCGTTTTTGATTCCAAACTAGACTGAACTGATCTTGGCATCCCGACACTTCCCTATATTCATCTGCATCTTGTATCGTGAGACATGTTCACTGAGAGTCAGTTTCAGGTACGTGTTTACCGATGAAATGCTCTTCTTTATAAATAAAATTTAAAAAATCATCCCCCCCCCCCCCATCCCCGCCAGATCATCCCTTACAGCTGCTTTAAGCGCATGCTTAAGCTTTCTTAGGGGACCGCATTCCGCACTTTGCAAACTGTTTGCTGGGTTAGTGCATTCACGCTGGGAGCCTTTGAATTTGCTTGCAGGTGCGCCTTCTCCGTGGACTGAGCCGCTGTCTGGGTTGCTATGATCACGGGCAGCTCAGAGCCGGGATCACCAAAGGGTACATCAGCTGCAGTCATGCACTGCTGGGCAGGATTTATTGTTGCCATTGATGCAATCCAGCTGATCGGTTTAGGACAGTTGCGTGAACCTTTAGTGACAACAGACTTACGGTTGCTGTTGCCCCCAGCAGACTTTCAGCGATGAGTATTATTCTTCGTGTGCCGATCAGTTCCAGGGGATCACAGGACGGAATGCATGGCTCCTAAAGACACGAGCGAGCGTTTCTAAGCATGCTGAGAGCTCCGTAAAGACAGCCCTGTAGGTAGTTTGTGTCACATTCCTTGTATTGCCTTCTTGCTCTGTTCTGAGAGGAAAGCGGTACCTCGGGACTTCAGTATTTGCTTCTGCTAAACACCTCCTTTTCCCGATATTTGCATGCTGTAGGGAAGGAGGTACAGTTTAGCCCAGGAGCTGCTCCAAAGGCAAGGCTGAGACAGGGTGATTTATTGAATTAAGACACCAGACTGTTGATCCCAATTTCCTCCCAATTCTGCCTCCGACTGTTCTCACCGGTAAGTTGAATTTTATTCTGCAAGGTAAAAAAAAAAAAAACAACATGTTTTCTGTTTGGGTTGGTCTCTGCGAGACATCAAAGTAATTATAGAGCGATACACAGCTGTATTGTTAATATGTAAAATCCGCTTCCCTGGGTTTCTTTCAGTGATGTAGGAACATGATGTCCTAAAAGTTAGTTTCCATAAATCAGTTTTTATAATCTCTTTGGATAGTCGGTGGGGGTTGCAGTGCATGCTCTGCATTCTGCTGACCTCATGTACACATTTGAGCTGGGTTTCTGTAATAAGAGATGGTGTCGAGATGATTGAACTTGATAAAGACGCCAGGTTAGATTCTAAAGCATCATTTCTCAACAGATCTTTCTCAGGTTCAGGTGTGATATGATATGATGAGCAACTGGAAACTTAAAAAAAAAAAAAATCAAAATTGTAACGCAGGGTAGGTGTGTAAGTCAAAATGGTTCAGTTCCAAAGATCTGAGTTGGGCGGTCGGTACCCTGTTTCCCCGAAAATAAGCCCTAGCATGAATTTTAACGATGCCCCTAATATAAGCCCTACCCCTAAAATAAGCCCTAGTTAAGATCAACCCCCGAAGCCCCTGACTCCATCCCTGACACTAGTACTGCCCAAGTCGCAGAAAAAAAATCAGACTTCTCACTTCAGCGATCCCCACACCGGTGAGACTTGACCTATCTCCATTCCGAGACCTCCTAAAGCAGCGGCGGCGGCAGCGCTCTGAACGGGCTGCTTTGTGGTCTTCCCGGCTGGGGCTTTCCCTCTGCCGCGTAACAGTGGGAGGGTCAGTGGAGTTCTGCTGCACAGGGGGATGGGAGGGAGGGATAGAAAGATGCTGCAGAGGGAAGGCCCCGCCCCGGCAGGGAAGACCTCAAAGCAGCCCGTTCAGAGCGTTGTCACCGCTGCTGTTTTTGGAGGTCTTGGAGCAAAGGTATGTCAGTCTCACGGGAGGGTCGGTGGGGTTCTGCTGCACAAGGGGATGGGAGGGATAGAAAGATGCTGCATATGGAGGGGGGAGAGAGGAAAGAGGAAGAATTGGGGTGGAGGAGAGGAAGGGAGAGATGACTGTCGTACATGAAAAAAAATAAGACATCCCTGAAAATAAGCCCTAATGCATTTTTTTGACCCCAAATTAATATGACTGTCTTATTCGGGGGGAAATACGGTATTAGGGGCACATATTCCTGAGAATGCATTTGGTTCATGGGTGCCTAAAATTATGAAGCGTAACCCCCTCTTTTATCAAGGTGCGCTATGCTTTTTAGTACATGATAAATATTATCGTGCACTAAACACGTACCAAACGCTAGCGCGTGCATGTTATCCTATGGATGCATGAGCGGTTAGTGCACGCGTTGATTTAGCGCCCGCTAAACACACACTAAAATGTATAGCGTGCCTGTGTAAAAGAGGGCCTAAGTGTATGGAGTTCTATGTAATGTACACAGGAATTCTAAGAGCGTCGAAGCAGTTACCTGCGCTGCTGGCGCTAAAACCCGCGCTACGCCTTCATAAAAAGAGGGGTAACTGTGGTACCTGGGCACACGGAGGGACTAAGGGCTCCTTTTACGAAGGTGCACTAAGCGTTTTAGCACATGCCCCGGATTGGCGTGTGCTATAGCGCGCGCTAGCTGAAAATCTACCGCCTGCTTCAAAGGAGGCGGTAGCTGCTAGCGTGCGCGACAATTTAGCCCTAATATGCCCTCGTAAAAGGAGCCCTAAGTGACTTGCCCAGAGTCACAAGGAGCAGGCTGGGATTGAACTCCGAACCTCAGGGTGCTGAGGCAGCAGGTATGAAAATGAGGCCAGGGTAGGATTAACCAATAGGCCAAGTAGGGCCCAAAATGGTCAGGGGGGCCCGATGAAGGAGGGCATCAACATTGATTTTTCCAAATGGCGATGGGCCCCTCCAGCATCAATTGGCAATGTGGGCCCCCACCACAATCGGCAACGCGGGCCACACCCCAATCGACAACACAGCTCCCCCTATCGACGGAAAGTAAGACAAGCAAGCAACACGGGTAAGAATGGCAACGGGAACTGTAATTGTGCAAGCGGTGCTGCTTGCCCAAAGCTTCCCTCTGACGTAGCTTCCTGTTTCCTCCTGGGCGCATGGTGGGGGCGGGGTAGGGGGCCCAGTGTACTTGTGTGCCTAGGGGCCCTCGACGAATTAATCCTGCTCTGCATGAGGCCACTCCTTCTGTAGCGCACACGTACCCCTGGAGTTTCTATATGGCACCCAAATTGAACACACAAATATATTAGATAATGAGTTCTGACCCATCAATAATTAGTTGATAGCAACCATTTGTTGATGTTAATTGGCACTCATGAAAATTTGCACATGCATGTGGATGAGTGCTGTTCTGTAATGCACAGTGCCTAGCCTCCATGACATGTATCTCCAAAAGGGGCAAGACCGTGGGAATTTGAGGGGGGCTCCCAAAAGTTGTGTGTGGATTTACAGAATACTGCCTAACCATGTCTAACTTGGCTGCTGAATGTACACCAGGTTTTAGCAGGTGTAAGTTTGGCACCCAACAGAATAGAGATTATTGCTCTTTTTATCTGTGACATTTACTGAATCCATAAGAGCATAAGAATAGCCTTACTGGGTCAGACATGTAGTCCGTTCTCACGGTCGCCAATCCAGGTCACTAGTACCTAGCCAAAACCCAAAGAGTAGCAACATTCCATTATCTCAGAGTAAGCAAGATTCTGGAACCCCAAATAGTAGCAACATTCCATACAGAATCTCAAAGAATAGCAAGATTCCGGAATCCCAGAGAGTAACAAGATTCTAGAACCCCAAAGAGTAGCAACATTCCATACAGAATCTCAAAGAATAGCAAGATTCCGGAATCCCAGAGAGTAACAAGATTCTAGAATCCCAAAGAGTAGCAACATTCCATACAGAATCCCAAAGAGTAGCAAGATTCCGGAATCCCAGAGAGTAACAAGATTCTAGAATCCCAAAGAGTAGCAACATTCCATACAGAATCCCAAAGAGTAGCAACATTCCATGCTACCGATCCAGGGCAAGCAGAGGCTTCCCCCATGTCTTGCTCAATAACAGACTATGGACTTTTTGAAATAAAGTTGCACACCTGGACCTTTGAACACCTCCAATGTTCAATTTCATTGATGAGCAAGGGACAGATACGCTGCAGATCAATGAGTCACCCTGCAGATCTCTGCAAACTATCCAGCCCACCATGTTCACACAAAGATGAAACAAAAATGAAAGAATGCCCCAAAATTAGGTCAAATATTTTTATTGAATTTTTAGTAAAATAGAACAGAACATATAAAACAGATATGGTAGCTGCCAGTGTGCGAGAATACAAATGGACAAATAAGGTATTCAAATAGTATACAAGTAATATGAATTCTGCAGTCGCACACTGCAACTCCAACGGAGTCAGAAGGGAATCCTGGAGAGGGTGGAGAGAATAGTACATTCATTAAGTAGTGATGGGGGACTGTATAAGAGGGGTATTAACTTGTTTTGCTCATCCACATGCCTAGTTGGTGTCCATAAGTCTCATACCTAGAATGTAGACTTGATCCTGTGTTGCTCTTGTAAAGTTTCCCTTTGACTTGGTCTTCCTTGGCGAGAGTGTTGCTTCGGGTTTGCCTGTGTTTTCCACTTTTGGTGAGATGTTCTTCTCCATGGGAGAGGACTTACGGAGAGCCCAGTGCTCGATTTTGTCTTCTTGCTTCATCCCTGCAGATGTTAGCACAGGGTATACCAGCCTGGATGTCGGGGCTTCTGTTATCACACTCCCATCATTTCTCCCAAGGTACATTCCGTGAGAGGATGCTGCAGACTTAATAATATCCTTGCATTGTTTTGGCAGATTATATTACAATTGGTTGTTTGCTGTTATTCTTAAATTATTCATCATATGCTCAGGCAGGTATGTTTTTACTTATTTTTCATATTGACACTTAACACATTAGTTTCATTTTGTCATTCATGGGTTTTCAACATATTGTCGTCATAGCGATAATCTAATATTGAAAATGACCGAAAGAAAAACAAGACTCCAAGTTTGGACCAAATGACTAGAGAATGACACGGTGACAAAATTCATCACCATTCCCATCCCCGCGGATAACTGCGGGAAACCATCTTCATGTCATTCCTTAAGGAGAGGGAAGAATCAGAGTATAATTGGGCACAACCACTGACCCGCAAGCTTTGCTTTGAAGAATGCTGGTGTAGAAGGACCGAGGTTGAAACAGACACTACAGAATGACAGTCTCTGGTATCCAGAGCAGATATTGTGATGTCATAATGCCTCATTCCACCAGTGCCTAAGAGCCAATCACATCAGTGATGTCACAATGGCTTCATTATCCTTGGCTCCCATAAGAATCAGAGTATGAATGGCCACAACCACTGACCCACAAGCTTTGCTTTGAAGAATGCTGGTGTAGAAAGACTGAGGTTGAAATAGACACTAGAAAATGACATGGGATTATTTCCCGCGGTTATCCGCGGGGACGGGAACGGTGATGAATTTTGTCACAGTGTCATTCTCTACAAATGACGTTAAATGAGTCCAGATTTGCAGTCTTGGTTTTCTTTTGGTCATCTTCAATATTAGATTATTGCTAAGATGATGCTATGTTGAAAACCCGTGAATGAGAAAATGAACTACAAACTGTCAGGGATCTCATTAGATATGGGTTGCTTTTAAGAGACTTTAGTGATCAAGAGAGATGAAATTATAGCACAGATGTAAAAGTGATCTAATGACTAGATTACTTGCTCAGTGATACAAAACAAATCTAAAATTCTGTGGTCCTGCTATAAATAGCCATGTTAGGATTAAAGCAAAGTTGAAATCCATTTGGGCAGAGCAAAACTGGAGGAGAAAGACAGATTTATGGAGAAACTTGACACACTGATGGACATACATAAGAACATAAGAATAGCCATACTGGGTAAGACCAATGGTCCATCAGTCCCAGTAGCCTGTTCTCATGGTGGCCAATCCAGGTCACTAGTACCTGGCCAAAACCCAAGGAGTAGCAATATTCCATGTTACCGATACAGGTCAAGCAGTGGCTTCCCCCATGTCTTTCTCAATAACAGACTATGAACTTTTCTTCCAGGAACTTGTCCAAACCTTTCTTAAAACCAGCTACGCTATCCGCTCTTACCACATCCTCTGGCAACGTATTCCAGAGCTTAACTATTCTCTGAGTGAAAAAAAAAATTTCCTCCTATTGGTTTTAAAAGTATTTCCCTGTAACTTTATCGAGTGTCCCTTAGTCTTTGTCTGAAAAATCAATCCACTTGTACCCCCATTCTACACCATTCAGGATTTTGTAGACTTCAATCCTATCTCCCCTCAGTTGTCTCTTTTCCAAGCTGAAGAGCCCTAACCGTTTTTAGTCTTTCCTCATATGAGAGGAGTTCCATCCCCTTTATCATCTTTGTCGCTCTTCTTTGGAACCTTTTCTAGCGCCGCTATATCATTCTTGAGATAAGGAGACCAAAATGGAACACAATATTCCAGATGAGGTCGCACCATGGAGCGATACAGAGGCATTATAACATTCTTAGTCTTGTTAACCATTCCTTTTTTAAAATAATTCCTAGCATCTTGTTTGCTTTTTTGGCCACCGCCTGACATTAAGCAGAAGGTTACCTGTTGTAGGTTGCAATTCTGCCTGCGTAAGTGGAATGCACATGCTTTGTGACTGCAGCAAAGAGAAGATTCCTGTGATTGAGTTGGCCATACTAAAAGATCAAAGAAAGTTGGAAGTGTTGGACCTCATCATACTGGACTGGTCGACATCTCTGAGACAAGAACGACAGAAGGAAAAGCAGGCAGAAGGAAGGAGGATGAAGAAAAGTAGAGCAAAAAGAGTGAAGAAAGAACAGCAGAAGAGCAAGAGATGATGGAGAGATTTGTACCTGAAGTGGAAATGGGAGATTCGGATGATATGGCAGAAGAACCAATGGAGGAAGCTCCTGTTGCGCTAGAAAAGCTACGAAGAGGCCATAATATAATCCTGAGGATATAACCAAGGTAGCCCTTTACGGTTTAAGACACCATACTTGACAGCAGAGATGGCTACTGCTGCCTGGATTGAAGCACTTGGACACTGCTTTGGTGATTGATCACAACAAGATGAAGAGTGCTCAGGGGAGAATCGTGAAAATGTTGGTTGTACAGTTTGAGGAGGAACTGCAGGAGAATGGTATCAGTTGCATTTTTTTAAATGGTTGTGTGTTGATACCAGGGTCATGCTCAGTGGCGTGGTGGTGGTGGTGGGGGGGGGGGTGACGGCACCTGTCCTCCTCTCTGCCCTGCCCCCATTTCTACCTGACCCCCTCCCCCATGCACATATGCCCCTTCTTTACCCTCGTACCTCTTGAATTTTCCCGGCCCGAGCAGCGTCGCAGATTTGCTGCCCGCATCGGCGTCAGCTCGCTCTAGCGTCAATTCTTGGTCCTGCGCCTAGGAAAGGACGTCAGAGGGAGAGCCAACACGACGCGGGCAGCAAGTTTACGATGCTGTTCGGGCCGGGAAAATTAAAGAGGTACGAGGGAAAGGAAAGGGCACATGCACATGGGGGAGGGAAGGGAAAGGAGATGCATGCCTGGTGAGGGAGGGTCGGGAAGCAGCGGGGGGGGGGGGTCAGAGAAGAGGGGAGGAGCACCACTCCCTCTCACTACGCCACTGGTCTTGCTAAAGGCAGAAGAGAATGGCAAAATGTATCCAGATATGGTGAAATAGGAACATCACACGGTTTGAATGGAGCCAGGAGGCATTGTTCCTGCAAAAGACTCATGCAGAAATAATGGCTGATAATTTGGTTGCATGGCTGAGAGAAAGAAGAGCAGACAAAATTTCTTAAGCTAGTGGAGATGGTTCCTGTAATGTAAACACTGCTTGGGAGGAAGGAATGATTCATTATGTTGAGGAGAAGCTATAAAGGAAAGCTGGTTTGGATTGTCTGTAACCTGCACACGGGCGAACGGCCATTCAGGCGCTTGGTGACTGCTTTAGGTGGCGAGGCATTCAGCAACAACAAATGGACAGGTCCCGTTGGGAAAATGCTGGATTTGGCTAAAGAACTGGACATATTAAGCTCTATGTTGGCCCTGATCTTCCTCAGCTCAGCAGTGATCAAAGCAAATGACTATAGAACCGTAACTAGCATTACAGCAGGCATCTTGCCAAAGGATCTGGCTCTGTTGGCAACAGGACCTGTGTCACATAACAGATGGCTCACAGCAGCTCTAAGGTTCATGAGAATATGGATTTCCAGGCATAATCTGAAAAAACTTAAGAATGATTTACAGTTCTGTGTTGGAGTTTACACTGTACACTAGCTCAATATAAAAATAATTGCAGGAAATTTTTTTTCACTCAGAGAATAGTTAAGCCCTGGAAGGTGTTGCCTGAGAATGTGATAAGAGCGGATAGCGTAGCTGGTGTTAAGAAAGGTTTGCACAAATTCCTGGAGAAAGAGTCTGTTATTGAGAAAGACATGGAGGAAGCATGGAATGTTGCTACTCTTTGGGATTCTAGAGTCTTGTTACTCTCTGGGATTCCGGAATCTTGCTATTCTTTGAGATTCTGTATGGAATGTTGCTACTCTTTGGGATTTTAGAATCTTGGTACTCTCTGGGATTCCGGAATCTTGCTATTCTTTGAGATTCTGCATGGAATGTTGCTACTCTTTGGGATTCTAGAATCTTGGTACTCTCTGGGATTCCGGAATCTTGCTATTCTTTGAGATTCTGCATGGAATGTTGCTACTCTTTGGGATTCTAGAGTCTTGTTACTCTCTGGGATTCCGGAATCTTGCTATTCTTTGAGATTCTGTATGGAATGTTGCTACTCTTTGGGATTTTAGAATCTTGGTACTCTCTGGGATTCCGGAATCTTGCTATTCTTTGAGATTCTGCATGGAATGTTGCTACTCTTTGGGATTCTAGAATCTTGGTACTCTCTGGGATTCCGGAATCTTGCTATTCTTTGAGATTCTGTATGGAATGTTGCTACTCTTTGGGATTCTAGAATCTTGGTACTCTCTGGGATTCCGGAATCTTGCTATTCTTTGAGATTCTGTATGGAATGTTGCTACTCTTTGGGATTCTAGAATCTTGGTACTCTCTGGGATTCCGGAATCTTGCTATTCTTTGAGATTCTGTATGGAATGTTGCTACTCTTTGGGTTTTGGCCAGGTACTAGTGATCTGGATTGGCCACCGTGAGAACGGGCTACTTGGCTTGATGGACCATTGGTCTGACCCAGTAAGGCTATTCTTATGTTCTTATGTAAATAGCAATTGGACACAAGGTCCAGGCAGTGGTACTGTAAAGAGGGGTGGAGGAGGGCGGACTGCCCCTGACGTGGTCTTGCTCAGGGTGCTGGCACCCCTCCTTTTCTCCACCACCCTGCCCACTTCTCCCCCTGCTGCATACGCACCCCTTCTCTTCCCTTTTTAATCTCTGCGTGAGCAGCCACCAACTCGCTGCCTGCGTTGGCTTCGACGCAGGTTGGGGGGGTTGCTGCTTGCACCAGGAACATTACAGGGGTACGGGGAAGGGAAGTGGCATGCATGCGTGGCAGTGGGGGGTGCAGGGAAGGAGAGGGGGAGGGGGCAGAGAAGAGGACGGTTGCCTGCGCCCTCACCAAGATGGCACCTCCCCTGCCCTTCTTTATTACGCCACTGCGCCCTATTCTGTCATGCTAATGTACCCTGCAAAGAAAATGTGCTGCATATACATCCAGTCAATATTCAACTACAGTGTTCTCACGTGAATTCGCGGTTCGTGAATTGCGGACTCTCTCTTTCGCAGTCTGCTCCGACTGCCTCTTTCTGTAGTAAAGTCAGGCTACACCAATCAGGAGCCGCGTGTCAAAGCAGCTCCTGATTGGTGTAGCCCAACTTTACTATAGGAAGAGGCAGTCGGAGCTGACCGCGTGTGATTTTCTTCGCCCGCTGGTGTTCCAGCTGCCCTCTCCTGCCTTTTGAAAGGTGAAAAACCGCATTTGCGTTTTTTTCTAAATTCACGGGGGTTCCTGGAATGGAACCCCTACGAATTCCGGGGGAGTATTGTAGTGTGGATTGATTTAGAACTGAATATTCAGTGCTGGACCGTATCTAGCTACCGATGCTGAATGTGTGGGGTTTTGGTAGGCCCTGGAATTCACCTGAGGTTATGCCTCCCATATGGAACGTGTACCATTTGGTAGCTCTGCTTTCATATTCACTGTACACAGTCTCCAGAAAACAAAATTGCCAAGATACCTTACAAAGAGACCTAACAAAAAGGCAAAAATGGTCAAGGGTTCCAAGAGAGGTAGCGGAATAATACACACCCCAACAATAAATCTTCCAGCTCTCGGAGGTCTGCCATTGAGTGATTCTGTGAATTATGGGTTCCTGAGGACGTTCCCGAAACCAGGCTTGGTTGAAGTTTTATTGAAGCTAAATTTGCTGTTTTCAATTTTTGAGAGTTGGTTGGGGGGGGGGGTTCCCAGAGTGATAGCTATAATTGTTTTCACCTGTGTTTATTTCACACTACTTTTTTGGTGATAGTGTTATTTTGATTTATAAAACACACTTAGGTTCCCCATGATGGTGTGTAGGTGGTGGTCTTACAGGCACCACCTTACTGTGTGAAGTGTTGGAGCTGTGCTCCCATCACTGACCCCTCACACTGAGGGTTCCTAAATCTTTCACAAAAGTTTGTAGTTCTTACAGCGTTTATTTATTGTTGGGGTGTGTACTGTTCCGCTACCTCTCTTGGAACCCTTGACCATTTTTGCCTTTTTGTTAGGTCTCTTCATATTCACTGTAGCAGTCCTGGAAACCCTACTGGCTTAATGTGACTAAGGATAGGGTTGGGAAACATTGCTATAAGGTACTGCTGTAGAGCTACACTCAGTGCTGGCACAACCGTTAGACATGACTAGGCAATCGCCTAGGGCTGCCGCTTCTGGTTGGGCGGCAAAAAGTATGATCCTGGTAGCCTCATAAAGTTAAAGAATGTTCCCTAAGGGTGCCCAGTATTCTTGTGCTGGCATCAGTTATGAGTTTATCATTCCAGCAGCTTTGATAGACCTGCTGAAGTCTCATCCGCTTTACTCATTAGCTCCAGACCACAGTTCTTCAACCGCCGGTCCACAGAAAATTTCTGCCGGTCCGCGCAGGGCCGGCGAGATCAAGTTGGCAGTTAAATTTCCTGCCGACTGCGGTTCCTGCTGACTAATGTTCCTCCCAGCCTCAGACGATCAAGACAGGCTGCCGATGTCGGGGCCTTCCCTCTCTGAGTCTCGCCTGTTTGGAAACAGGAAGTTGAAACAAAATAGGCGGGACTCAGAGAGTGAAGGTCCCGACGTCGGCAGCCTGTCTTGATCACTGCCCCTGCCGAGTTGCTGAAGAGGGCCGCGGGGAAGTTGCGATTAGAACTGAGAGAGCTGCAGATTTTGTATGTTTTGAGAGCATTCACCTCACTACCAATTATCTCTGCAGTAGTCAAGTTTCAAGTTTTATTCGGATTTTATATACCGCCTATCAAGGTTATCTAAGCGGTTTTACAATCAGGTACTCAAGCATTTTCCCTATCTGTCCCAGTGGGCTCACAATTTATCTAACGTACCTGGAGCTAAGGAGGATTAAGTGACTTGCCCAGGGTCACAGAGTGCAGCGCGGGGTTTGAACCCACAACCCCAGGGTGCTGAGGCTGTAGCTTCAACCACTTCGCCACACACTCCTCCAGTAGGCATAGGATGTAGGATTGTACCAGTAATCGGAATGAGGTTGCATCGAAATACTTTCTGATGGTTCTCAGTTTCCATAAGGCAGAAAAGCCTTTTCTGACCAGTAAGTCGGTGCGAGTTTCAAGGGTGAGGTTGCGATCTAGTGTCACTCCCAGAATTTTTATGGAATCTGTGATAGGGAAGACTTGCACCTTCCCTCTTATCACGCACTCATTATTTCAGACCTCCTGTGTCCACGATAGACAATTAGGCCCTGATTCTCCAAAGTGCATCCCGATTTTAGGCGTCCTACAGCTGTCTAATCAGCCAATCGGGATGCACGTTTTTTTAAAAAAAATGCTCCCTAGGCAAGCCTGAAGGCGCCTCCGGGAGCCTAGGGAGACCCGCAAGATGCCTAAGCTCGTCTAAGGGCCTTAGGCGGGCCTTAGGCTGAACCTAGGCGGCCCTACGCGTCTCCCTAGTAGAGGAGAAGCTTAAAATGTAGGCCAGCAGAATGCCAATCATTCTGATTGGCCAATCAGGCCTTAGATTAAGTGGGGATGGGCGGACCCGCTATGCCTAAGGCCTGATTGGTCCAGGCTTCTAGAGCCTGGGCCAATCAGGCCTTAGGCTTCGGCGGGATGGGCCGGGAAAAGGCGGGCCCGCTTCATTTCGACGAGGCGTGCCTGCCGGCTCAAGACGTGCAAGACCCATCTAAGAACAGGTTTGGTGGAGTGGGGGTTAGCGCCGGGGGGGGGTGCGTCTTCGGGCAGGAGGGATTGGGCACCCTCCTGCCAGCTATCGATATTGTCGGGGGGGGGAGATCGGTAATGTCGGGGGGGGCGGTCGATAGTGTCGGGGGGGCGGTCGATAGTGTCGGGGGGGCGGTCGGTAGTGTCGGGGGGGGGGTGCGTCTTCGGGCAGAGGGTTTGGGCACCCTCCTGGTCAGGGGGCCGCGGCCCGCTATACTTATAGCGGCAGAGAGATCCCTTGCGATAAGTGTAGCGGGCCGTGTCTAATCTAACCCGTTTCCCTAACCCGCGTTTGTAACATGGACGCCGGTTACAGAATTGGGGTTTAGTTTAGGCCGATTCTGAATAGGACGCCTCTCCCGGGCGTCCTATTCAGAATCAGGGCCTAGGTGTCTTGCGGGCCTCAATATAGGCGGCCTGCCTGGGGAGCATTTTTTTAAAAAAACGTGCATCCCGATTGGCTGATTAGACAGCTGTAGGACGCCTACAGCTGCCTAAAATCGGGACGCACTTTTAGAGAATCAGGCCCTTAGGGTCTGCAAGATGCTTTCTAAACAAATGTGTCTGTGTATGGGTCATATGCATCACTCCTCCGTCTAATACCACCCCCACCCCCACCCCCATTTAAAACACAAGCAGAGCAGATATACCTTGCAAATCCTAGAAACATAGAAACATAGAAATTGACGGCAGAAAAGGGCCATAGCCCATCGAGTCTGCCCATACCAATGACTCACTCCCAGAGGTCGTCTCCATCATTTTTACCACCGATGGACGACAATTACATCCGACCTCTGGGGACTCACCATCATCAAAGAAGGATACTCTCTTCATTTCACTCAGATTCCTACAGACCTTCCTCCAAGAGAGTATCCTTCCAGTCCATCCCAGACCGCCCTTCTTCTTCAGGAAGCTCAAGCTCTGCTTCGCCTCCATGCCATCGAACCAGTTCCTTTGGAACAGCAGAATAGGGGTTTTTACTCACGTTACTTCCTTGTTCCGAAGATGATGGGCGATCTGCGACCCATTCTGGATCTCAGGGCTCTCAACCAATTTTTGGTCAAAGAAAAATTTCGAATGTTATCCCTGGCATCCCTTTATCCCCTTCTCGAGCAGAATGACTGGTTATGCTCTCTGGATCTCAAGGAGGCCTACACTCATATTCCCATTCATCCGGCCTCCCGCCAATACCTCAGATTTCGGGTGGGGAATCTGCATTTTCAATAGAGTGCTGCCCTTCGGTCTGGCTTCGTCTCCCAGAGTGTTCACCAAGTGCTTAGTTGTGGTCGTAGCAGCTCTAAGAAGTCATGGTCTTCAGGTATTTCCCTACCTCGACGTCTGGCTCATCAAAAATTCCACATCTTAAGGGGTTATTGTAGCGACCCAACGGACTACCTGGTTCCTACAAAGTTTGGGATTCGAAATCAACTTTCCCAAATTTCAACTTCAACCCTCTCAGAATCTACAATTCATTGGAGCTGTTCTGGACACTGTCCAACTCAGAGCATTCCTTCCACAATAACGTCTGGAAGCTCCGTTTGTTTTGGAAATTTTACTGCTAAGACTTCGACAGTGAAAAATACTCAACTAATGAGATAAGTTTTTGGTCAAGTTTTTCAAATCAGGACACTGCACACAGTATTTGATACAGAGCACTTGAAATAGTAATAGTATATTTGGAAGTATTTTTTCAGTATTGAATGGTGTGGGATTCATTGAACTAAACATTAGCAACTAAAAAAAGAATACCTTAAAAATTTAAAAATGGAGATCTAAAGGCCAATGATTGGAGCAGGAGCATCTGAACTACGCAGATTTTTCCAGTTTATGACTGTGCTGCTATGCGTAGGCTCCATTTCTGAGGCCGTATAGGATGCCTGTATGTAGAGAGGAAAAAATTTTGTAACACTGTTGTGTATGGTCCGACAGAGTGGTATTTTGTTACTAGTTTTGTATTTCATATAATATACCACAGGGTTGTATTATTTTAGGTTTAACACTAGGGCTTTCAAAGTCTACCACATTTCTTCCACGTTATCGGTTTCTGCTTGGTTTTGTAGCACCTGGTGAACGAAGTGTCCCATTTCTTTGAAGTTTGTGTCCTTGAATTTGAGGGCCTTAGTCAGTGTGGTAGATTTAGTGAAACCTTTCCTGAGAATGAACCATACCATGTTGTGGTCACTGGAGGCCAATGTGTCACCCACCGAGACCTCTGTGACACTTTCTCCATTGGTAAGTATCAGGTCCAGTATTGCCTGATCCCTTGTTGGTTCAAACACCAGTTGCCTGAAGCTCTCATTAGTAATGTGAGCTTTGTCTGATATCTGTTAGGATGCTGTTGTTTTCCACGGGGCGGTAGATGCAGCATCTTGATTGCATCTAGTACATATTCACTTTAAAGGACATTCGTATTTCGCTCACATTGCATGGAGTTAGTACTGTTTTCATAGTTCCAGTATACTCCTCTTTACATTGCGAAACTTGATTTTTCCTAGGAGAATTTCTTTCTTCTTACAGGTCCTACAGTTTTCATCCTGCCGTTCCCTGACCTTCTGCACTTCATTCTGAGGGGATCTTGACTTCTTCCAATGACTCTTCAGGCTTTCTCATGAGGGAGAAGACGCTATAATGTCAGGTCAGGGGGCTATGAACATTTTTCAGGATGCTTGCAACTTTGCATCCTCCTCAGGTTTCCGGTTCGTTCTTGGAGTCTCTATGTTTTGTGTTTTCCTTTTAAGTGTTATTGGTCCTCAGGGCAGTTCTTGTAGTTCTTCAGGAACTAAGGGACGTTGTTCCACTTACTGCATGGTGCCCAAGACGGGGCTTTAGAAAGTGTAAATGTTAGTACTAGTGAAATCTACATCCTTGCTTTCACCCACTACTTATGAGGAATTTAGGAAACATTTGAAAACACACCTGTTCCTAAAGTATCTAGACAATTAATCCTCTCTTTTCTCCCCCCTCTATAGCGATTAACTTGTTCTATTGATCACTCTCTCCTCAAAAATGGATTTCCTGTCCTATTAACCCTCTTTCTTCCTCCCCTCTTAAAGTCAATCAATTTGTACCTTTGCTTAATCTTTGTAAACCGCATAGAACTTCACGGTATTGCGGTATATAAGCTGTTATTATTATTATTATTATTCTTACTCCCCTATAGATCCCACATGAATATCCCATTTTCTCTTAAAATCTGACACGCTGTTGGCCTCAATCACCTGCTGAGGCAGCTCGTTCCAATGATCGACCACCCTTTCGGTGAAGAAGTACTTCCTAGCATCACCTTGAAATTTCCCTCCCCTGATTTTCAGCGAGTGTCCTCTGGTTACCGAGGGCCCTGTAAGACTGAAGATATCATCTTTCACCTCTATACGCCCCGTGATATACTTAAAGGTCTCAATCATGTCCCCCCTCTCTCTTCGCTCCTCCAGTGAGTACATCCGCAGTTTTTTTAACCTTTCTTCATACGTGAGATCCCTGAGCCCCAAGACCATCCTGGTAGCCATTCGCTGAACCGACTCAATTCTCAACACATCTTTCCGGTAGTGTGGTCTCCAGAATTGAACACAATACTCGAGATGAGGTCTCACCATGGATCTGTACAGTGGCATTATGACTTCAGGTTTTCTGCTGACAAAACCCCTACGGATACAGCCCATCATTTGTCTTGCCTTGGACGAAGCCTTCTCTATTTGATTGGCAGCCTTCATATCATCGCTAATGATCACTCCTAAATCACGTTCCACCGTGGTCCTGGACAAGGTTTCACCATTTAGTGTGTAAGTTCTGTGTGGATTTTTTTTGCCTAGGTGCATTACTTTACATTTTTTAGCATTGAAGCCTAGCTGCCAAGTTGATGACCACTGTTCCAGCTGTCTTAGGTCCTGCGTCATAAAGTCAGGCACACTGCTTTTGCCAACTATGTTGCATAGTTTGGCATCGTCGGCAAACAGTGATACTTTTCCTCTAAGCCCTTGGGTCAAATCTCCTATGAATAAATTGAATAGAATCGGCCCTAAGACGGAGCCCTGAGGTACTCCACTCATCACTGCTGACGTTTTGGAGGGGGTACCGTTTACCATCACCCTTTGAAGCCTACCATCTAGCCAATCCCTTACCCATGTAGTAAATGTATCCCCTAATCCCATCGATTTTAGTTTGTTCAACAGCCTGCGGTGTGGGACGCTATCAAAAGCTTTGCTGAAGTCCAAATATATCACGTCCAGGGACTCCCCAGCATCCAGATGACTGGTCACCCAGTCAAAGAAGTCAATCAGATTAGATTGGCAGGACCTTCCCCTGGTAAATCCGTGTTGATGTGGATCACGTAAATTTTCTTCGTCTAGAATTTTGTCAAGTTTCTGTTTGATCAGTGTTTCCATGAGTTTGCACACTATGGATGTAAGACTCACCGGTCTGTAATTTTCTGTCTCTGTTCTGCAGCCCTTTTTGTGGAGTGGAATTACGTTAGCTGTTTTCCAGTCTAGGGGTACTTTTCCCATGCACATGGAAAGATTGAAGAGCACGGATAGTGGTTCAGCCAGAACTTCACTCAGCTCTCTGAGTACCCTGGGGTGTAGATTGTCTGGTCCCATGGCTTTGTCTACTTTGAGTCTTGAAAGTTCATGGTAGACGCTACTGGGTGTAAACTCATAATCATGAAACAGGTCATTTTGGCTGTCTCTTATCTGTAGTTGTGGACCAGCTCCCAGTGCTTCACAGGTGAATACTGAGCAGAAGTATTCGTTTAGCAGTTCTGCCTTGGTAGTATCAGATTCTGCGTAGTTTCCATCTGATTGCCTAAGGCGTTCTATCCCATTTTTGTTTCTCTTCCTGTCGCTAATGTACCTAAAGAAGGATTTGTCCCCTTTTTTAATGTTCCGTGCTAGATCTTCCTCTGTTCGAAGTTTGGCTTCCCTGACTGCCTTTTTGACAGCCTTAGATCTGGCCAGATAGTCTTCTTTTGCCTCCCTTTTCCCAAGATGTTTGTAGGTGATAAATGTTTCTTTTTTTCTTTTTAATGAGGTCCGAAATTTCCTTGTTGAACCATTGTGGTTTTTTGTTTCTCCGGCGTTTGCTTACTGTTTTTACGTAGCGGCTAGATGCTTCGTTCAGGATGGATTTTAGATTTGACCACATAGTGGATCAGGGTCTTTGCTTATACGATCTCCATGGTTCATAGACAACCCCGCGAAAGACAAAGGTGCGCACCGACAGGGAAAAAGTAAAGTTTTCAGTAAAATGTGGGGGGTTACAACCCCCCCACACCCCTCACAACGCGGCGCGATCTCTATTAAGTAAACTGGGGGGGTTCCCCCCCACACCCTCCCCCGTCGGAGCCGTAAAAACAGTAATTTTCTGCGGCGCGCACCTCCACGCTGCGCTCAATTGTCTGCGCGCGCCTTTGTCCCGGCGCGCTTTTGACCTGACACCGATCTCCATGGCTAAAATTAATTAACTGAGAGAAAAAAAAGGGGGGATCCTTTCTGCTCACCCTGCTATTTAGAATGCAGCACACTGGTTAGTGCTACAGCCTCAGCACCCTGAGGTTGTAGGTTTGCTCCCTGTGACCCTGGGCAAGTGAGTTATATTAGATAGATTGTGAGCCCACCGGGACAGATAGGGAAAATGCTAGAAGTGCCTTTATGTAAACCACTTTGAGTGTGGTTGTATAACTACAAAAAGGCGACATACAAGTCCCAACCCCTTTCTCTGATGTCATAATGCCTCATTCCACCAATAAGAGCCAACCTCATCAGTGATGTCACAATGGCTTCATTGTTCTATACTTGTTTCACTTCTGATATTGCATTGGAGGAGAGTGTGGCACAGTGGTTAGAGCTACAGCCACTACAGCCTGAGGTTGTGGGTTCGAACCCCAAGCTGCTCCTTGTGACCCTGGGCAAGTCGCTTAATCCTCCACTGCCCCAGGTGCATTAGACAGATTTTGAGCCCACTGGGACAGGTAGGGAAAATGCTTGAAGTACCTGTATGTAAATCACTTTGAGTGTGGTTGTATAACTACAAAAAGACAGCATACAAGTCCCAACCCCTTTCCCTGATGTCATAATGCCTCATTCCACCAATAAGAGCCAACCTCATCAGTGATGTCACAATGGCTTCATTGTTCTATACTTGTTTCACTTCTGATATTGCATTGGAGGAGAGTGTGGTACAGTGGTTAGAGCTACAGCCACTACAGCCTCAGATTGTGGGTTCAAACCCCAAGCTTGTGACCCTGGGCAAGTCGCTTAATCCTCCACTGCCCCAGGTGCATTAGACAGATTGTGAGCCCACTGGGACAGGTAGGGAAAATGCTTGAAGTACCTGTATGTAAACCACTTTGAGTGTGGTTGTATAAATAGAAAAAGACGGTATAGAAGTCCCAATCTCTTCCCCTTTATTCTTCCATATAGAACCAGAAACAAGAGAATGTGCTACAGATCTGTGTAAATGTTCATGCATTAATGCCAGAGATGCGCTTGTAACTTATAGAATATTAATACAATGTAATTTATGCATGCAACTTATAGAATATTATATGTCCCACCTATGCTCAGACTTCGCCTATCCGTAGCTCCCCTGTAAAATGCATTCTGTGTAAGACATTTTTGGGCAGCCTATGTGGCGTTTTGGTATTTACATGCCCCCTTTTCAAATCTGCACACTGCAACTGGCACATTGGTGTCAACACCCTAGACTAAAATTGAATAAATAAAACTTTATGTTTTGGCTGTTGCCTATTATGTTTTTAATGGTGGGGAAATGGGTGCTAATTTTTTTTTTATATAGGAACACATATCAGGTTTATTTTTATTTATTTATTAATAGATTTCTAGCCAATTGGAAAGACAATTCTAGGCTTAATTTGTACGAATGGTGGAATCACCTTTGTGTCATCAAAAAGTCTGAAGAAATAATAACATTAAAACAAAATAACATAGCCAGATTCACAAAAATTTGGACCCCTCTTGATGAATAAGTAAGGACTCGTGTAAATCCTAATTAACTTTACTTTGCATATTAACTATACTATATTTTGCATATTATTATGTATATTTTGGTATCTGCAGCTTATTGTTTTGTTTTATTCTTATCTTTTGTATTTGTAAAATTTCAATAAAATTTCAATTAAAAAAAAAAAGAAAAAAGATTTCAAGCCTGCCTATTCCCTAAAGAAAATTAGAAAACGAAAACAGACAAGCAATGCAGGCTCAACTTCACATTATAATCGAAAATGCAATGGGGCTCATAATCAAAACTTAAACATGTCTAAAATCCCACCCAAGTCGGCACTTGGACGACTTAAAAGACAGGTTATCAAACTGAATTTTGGACGTATCACTAGCAGGGTTGCTGCCCCATAAGCTACGCCTTTCACATTCAATCACAGCACTTGTAAGCACTTATATGGTCAAAAAATAATCCCAGTGTGATCAACAGTAGAGAAAGTAATGACAGGAAGAAACATAGAAACATAGAAGATGACGGCAGAAAAGGGCTACAGCCCATCAAGTCTCCCCATTCTGCTTACCCACCCCCTGTCTATGCCCTAATGACCCAATTTCCTTATCTTGACCCTCGTAAGGATCCCACATGGGTATCCCATTTATTCTTAAAGTCTGGCACGCTGTCTGCCTCGATCACCTGCACTGGAAGCTTGTTCCAATGATCAACCACTCTCTCTGTGAAGAAATACTTTCTGGTGTCGCCATGAAATTTTCCGCCCCTGAGTTTGAGTGGGTGCCCTCTTGTGGCCGAGGGTCCCTTGAGAAAGAAAATATCATCTTCCACTTCACACGTCCCGTGAGGTACTTAAATGTTTCGATCATGCCTCCCCTCTCCCTACGTTCCTTGAGAGTGTAGAGCTGCAATTTGTTCAGTTTCTCTTCGTACGAGAGACCCTTGAGCCCCGAGATCATCCTGGTGGTCGTCCGCTGAACCGATTCAATTCTGCGCACATCTTTACTGTAATGTGGCCTCCAGAATTGCACACAGTACTCCAGATGAGGTCTCACCATGGCCCTGTACAACGGCATTATGACTTCAGGCTTTCGGCTGACGAAACTTCTATTGATACAACCCAATATCTGCCTTGCCTTAGATGAAGCCTTCTCCACTTGATTGGCAGTTTTCATGTCTGCACTGATGATTACTCCTAAATCTCGTTCTGCTGAAGTCCTAGTTAAAGTTTCTCCATTCAAGAAGAAAGACTATCGATCATACTGAATTTAAACTCATATAGGGTGGGTTCTCTGAGGAAGCCTGGTCTGGCGAAACGCGTCAGAACCCAGAGAAATTGGACGACCGCTTTAAAATGAGTAAAGTTTACAGTTCAATTTTGCAATTTTGGGATCATTTTTTGATCACATCAGTGCTTACAAGTGCTGTGATTGAATGTGAAAGGCCTAGCTTATGGGGTAGCAACCCCGCTAGTGATCGTTCTATCTATTATTGGTCCTGGGCATTTGTTTTGCACTGTGCGGGGAAAAGTTACATTTAAAATGGAAGCTGTGGGTGGTTTGTTTGACTTCTGTTATTTATTCAGCCAAAGTAAAAATGAATTCTGGGACTGCGCCCACCACGACCTCCCTTTCTGCAGGTGAATTTTACTTGGGAATCATTTTGCCTGGACAATATTGTGGCAGTGAGTGGAAATTTAAAATATCAGAGTTTGTCCTTTCCATATCAATCTCATAATTTCAGTTTGTATTTGTTGTTGCTGATTTTGTTAAAGGGAGATTTTATTTTTTGATTGTTATATCCAAGTCATTTTTTTCCTCTTTAATTCTTTAACAAATACTGAAGACTGATAATGCCTGAAAATAGACTTTTTAAAACTCCTCTGAAAATGGGATTAATGGAGTCTTACAAGATTTCTCAGGAATACATTATATAAAGAGAGATATTCAAAACCACGTAAGCAGGCAGGAGACGCTCCTGCCTACCTAAGTCGGGCTCTGTGGGCTGGCAGCCATTATTCAACTATTATGCTGAATAATGATTCTGGCTTGCCAATTTTTAAATAGGCTGGAGAGGGGCATTCCAAGGGCGGGGTTGGGGAGGAGCTGGCAGCTATACGGGTGGCAGTACCCACAGGGTTAAGCAACCAAATAGGACAGGGGTGTCAAAGTCCCTCTTCGAGGGCCGCAATCCAGTCGGGTTTTCAGGATTTCCCCAATGAATATGCATGAGATCTATTTGCATGTACTGCTTTCAATGCATATTCATTGGGGAAATCCTGAAAACCCGATTGGATTGCGGCCCTCGAGGACCGACTTTGACACCTGTGAAATAGGACCATCAAAGAAGCAGTCCTAACTTTAGTCACTTAGCTCTGCAGGTGCCAGCACAAAATATCGACCTGTACCTGCATAGCTTTAGGTTCTATTTTTTAGGTATTTATATACTGCCTATCAAAGTTATCTAAGCGGTTT
The DNA here is from genome assembly GCF_902459505.1 of Geotrypetes seraphini. Taxonomy (NCBI): domain Eukaryota; kingdom Metazoa; phylum Chordata; class Amphibia; order Gymnophiona; family Dermophiidae; genus Geotrypetes; species Geotrypetes seraphini. The sequence goes on along the minus strand of NC_047093.1, from coordinate 21,848,026 downwards.
ACAATCAGGTACTCAAGCATTTTCCCTATCACACTCTACCTAATGTACCTTCCAGGTAGAGTTCAAATATGTGGATGTGCTCCTCTCTCTCCAGGTCATCCCCAACATGGTTTGACCCACCCCCTTCCAAACCTGTCCCCTTGCTCATATCAGCCCCACTCATACTGCCCTCACATTTCCTCACTCACATAGTCCCTCTAACATGGAATTATTTTTGGTCTGTTGTTTCAAGGAATTCTAAGAAATACAAACTTTCATTTCCTTCAGTGAGAGAGATAAAGCTTGTTGGTAATATCTCTCGCTCCTTTTTGTATAGGTTTACGACGATTTGGAATTAAATTCCTAGTTATATTAGAACACGTTTCTCTCGCCAGATTTTTCGTAAATTGATGAAAACAATGCTATTTTAACAGTTTTTGGGAAATGGTACTAAGGCGTGTTAATTGTTTTTTGTTTAGTAATTCACGTTAGTTAAACTGATTTCCCTGTTTATTGAAGTCTTATGTAGACCGAGTCGAGCCCTTACTTCAGGAGATGATACGGTATATAAATATAAGGCTTAGATTAGATCAGAACCCATCCTGTTTACATCAAACTCCTCACACACATACAAACTCCCATCACAACCCCCATCCAAAACCTCACACATTCATCTACTTGTAATTCCCCCACCCCATATCTTACTTTGTCATCCTTGGCTGTCTGGTGGGGTAGTCCAGGCAAGAGCAATTTCCATTCATAGAGAAAATAGCCACTATGAGCCCTAGTGGTAGTCTCACAGTACAACTGCTACAGTTCATGGTGGCCATCTTCTACAGTTTCTGCATGGAACCACTAAGGGTCAAGAGTGAGTGGGAACTGCTCTTGCCCGAGTTACCTCATAGGACTACAGGGATGAGGGGAGTATGATGTAAGCAGGGGAGTAGAAGGTGGTCTGATGTGCGCAGGTAGTTCTGGGGAGGGGGTCGATGTGAGCAGGAAGGAATCAGAGGGGGTCTGATATGAGCAGGGGAGGAGATCTGATGTGAGCAAGGGGGTTCAGGAGGTCAGAAGTCAGTGGGGGATTGGAAGACATATATGCTTTTGGAAGCCAGGTGCAACATAGTCAGACCCAGTTATTCAATGCCAGTGCCTGGATATTAGGCTAATTTAACCAGCAAAGGCCAGCATTTAAAAAACACTGACCGCTGCCAGCTAAATACTGGCCTGATCATTTTTAGGGATATGCATTCATTTGAAGCGACACGGAAAATGTTAATGACACGCTGTTGCATGTCAATTTGAAATAAAAATAACAGGAAAAGATGTGACATCTTTTGATTTTTTTATGACTCGTTAAAAGCTGCACTATTCTGAAAGAGTGAACACTCTTCACAAAGAGGTCCTACTGTTTTGGGCAAGAGGGTGCCCTCCTTCCCAGTAGTGCGAGCATGTTCAAACCATCGCACATAAACAATGCACCTTTGCACGCACTTTCTGAAAGACCGTGCGCTCTACAACATTGCTCTTATAACAAAAATAAGTCAACATGCCCCGCCTCAACCCCCCCCCCCACACACACACACATTCCTGTAAACCACACAGAAAACTACAGAGCATGAAATGTTCAGGCTGCCGTCCCCTATGCCAACCTATGATCAACCCAAGGATTCAAACAACACTAATTTCTAAATATATTATCATTTTTTTTTTTAGCGAGGAGCATTCATGTGAAGATGACCCAACAGATGCAGAGTTTGCAACTGTCTCAGACCAAGAAGACAAGTGCACCTTCTTCCCCAAATGCAGCCAAACGCCTGTACCGCAACCTCTCAGAAAAGCTGAAAGGCAGCCATTCATCCTTCGATGAAGCGTATTTCAGAGCAAGGCCTGACCGCTGTAGAAAGACTTCTCTGGTAAGTAGCGTCTATCGAACAAGGGAAGCTCAATTAGAATTTTTTATTTTTTTTAATTAATTTATTTATGAATTTCCAAATACAAACACAAGAATCCTCTTGTTACAGAAAATCAGAGATCCAATAAAGGAAAAAAGACATATATTGCATAATAATAATTGAACCAACAAAAAGACAAAATCAAGTAAAATAAATTATGCAATATAATAAAGAAACTAAATATTCACTCTTTCTTAGACCACCATAATGCCTTGAGGAGCAAGAATATAAAGAGATAAGGAGGTCTCTAATGATACTTTTTTTAAAATTTAAAGTAAAAGGCTTAACGTGATTTTATCCGGTTCAAATTCCTTATAACAGCCCTTTCGTATATGAGTTAATTTTTTATGCATCCAGAAAACTACAAAGTTGCTCCGGCACAAAATAAACATATTTCGTTCCAGCATGTTTAATCATACACCGGCAGAGATAACTAACCCCCTCTTCTACAAAGCCGCACGGTAACGGCTTGAAGCCCATCCTATATAATAAAAGGCTAACTCGCGCATGCGCACTCTTATTTGTATGCTTCCATGATCTGTAGTTCCGTGGTCGCATGAGTGCGCATGCGTGAGTCCCCAGCCTTCTTCCCAGCCTACCTTGGCCGTCAGCAGCCACCGCTGTGTCCTGTGTCCGTCCGTGGCCGCGGCTTGAGGCGTATGCGCCAGTTAGGTGCATCGGGCGACAGGAGCGGCGCTGGCGGCGGATGGCGGGAGGAAGGCTCATGGTCCTGCCGCCGCTGCCACTCCTGTTCACAGCACGTCGCCGACTTCCCCCCTTCCCGCAACAACCGCTACCGCTCCTGTTCAAAGCGGCCTGCTGAGGTTCGCGGCCGGCTGTAACGAACCTCGCAGGCCGCTCTCCACATGGTAGCACGTTCCCTCTGACGCGATCGCGTCAGAGGGAACATGCTACCGAGTTGGAGAGCGGCCTGCGAGGTTCGTTACAGCCGGCCGCGAACCTCAGCAGGCCACTTTGAACATGAGGATCAGCCACCACGGGGATCGTGAGAAGAGCCGCCGTAAAAAAACCTTCAGCCTGCAGCAGGCCAGCATACGGGAAGGGAAGGGGTAGGGGCCGAACGGAGCAGGGCACCTCACGGTAAGAGAAGGGAATAGGGGGTGGGGGAAATAATTCTACTGCTTTAGCAGGGACCTGGAGGGTAGGGAAATACCGCTGCTGCTTCTGCAAAGGAAAGTGGTGGGGGGGGAGAGAAGGGAATGGGGTGGGGTGGGGGGGAAAATGCTGCTACTACTTCAGAGGGATCTGGAGGGGAAGGGAAATATCACTGCTGCTTCTGCAAAGGAAAGTGGGGGGGGGAGAGAAGGGAATGGGGGGTGGGAGAAAATGCTGCTACTACTTCACAGGGATCTGGAGGGGAAGGGAAATATCACTGCTGCTTCTGCAAAGGAAAGTGGTGGTGGGGGGGGAGAGACAGAAAGAAATACAGACAGACAAGGAGGCTAGGGAGAGAGACAGACAGAAATAAAGACAGACAGGGGACCAGAGAGAGACAGACAGACAAAGGGTGCCAGGGAGAGAGAGAGAAAAATTGCAGGAGGGAGAGAGACAGAAAGAAAGGAAGAAAGAGACAGGAGCAGGGAGAGAGACATAAAGAAAGAAAGAAAGACAGCCAGCCATATATTCTAGCACCCGTTAATGTAACGGGCTTAAACACTAGTAGAGATATAAAGGGCTTCGGGGCTGTTGCCACGCGCAAGCCGCAAGAGCGGGTAAGTAAAAAAGGTAGCTCCCATTTTTATTGTCTCCTCCCTCGTACTCAGGAATAGCTTTCTCCTCTCTTGAGTGGACTTAGTAACATCAGGGAAAATCCATATCTTTTCTCCCATAAACAATCTCTGGGAGAAACGAAAGAAAGTGTTTACACGCTATAATTGCTTTCCGTGTCAGTCCATATTACCGAACGCTGCACTGGCGGCCAGTGGAAGCACGAGTAATATTTAAGTTCTCTTGTATTTGCTTTAAGTTGGTTTGGGGATTGACCTCTACCTATCTTTTTTTTTTTTTTAATATTCTTTATTCATTTTTAAAACTTCAATTGTGCACAAAAGATGATGCATTTATATAAATTAATATCATTATCGCACAATATACTTAATAGAATAAAGACAAGACTTATTTTCTCCCACTCACTTTTCAATTTACAAACACCTCATAAAATACTTGTAATCAACCCTTCTATATTTCTTAACAAATGCCAAAACATATCCCCCTCCCCCCTCCCCGGATGTGCATGTTTTCCCCAATTTATACAAATAAATCAATCTTTACAATATTTAGTTAATGGTTACCAAACTTCCATAAATTTTTAATAATAACCCTTCTGAATGGCCATAAACTTTTCCATTTTAAAGATACAACATAGGGATTCCCACCAAAATGAATAATTTAATCTATCCCAATTTTTCCAATTCTTTAAAATAAGCTGCATGGCAACTCCCTCCATTATAAACAAAAGCTTGTTATTTTTTGGCAAAATTTGACTTTTTGCCCTCATAGATGTTCCAAATAAAATGGTATCATACGATAGTGCCACTGGATTTTCTAATAAATTATTAACCTGATCCCAAATCGATCTCCAGAATTTTAGTATCAAAGGACAATAATATAGTAAATGATCTAACGTCCCAACTTCCAGATGACAATGCCAACATCTACTAGATTTAGAACTGTCTACTCTATGCAAATGAACTGGGGTCCAAAATACTCTATGTAATAGGAAAAACCATGTTTGTCTCATAGATGTAGACATTGTACGTCTCATCCTCCAAGACCAAATTCATGGCCATTGAAACGCAGTAATTTGATGCTTGATCTCAATGCTCCAAATTTCACGCAGACCAGTTTTTGGTTTCTTATTCAAAAATCCAGATATTAATTTATACCACTGAGTGGCCTGGTGACCCAGGAAGTCGACCTGAAAACATAATACCGGCAAATTATTTTGAACCCCTGCCTATCTTTTATCTTATTTCGTGCTATACAGCCCTACAAGAATAACCAGGAATTGCAATTTATTTGCCTATCCAAAGATCACTGGCTGTAGATACAGGTCTTTTTTGGATAGGATACTAGCATTTCAAGCAAGTAAACAATAGTCCAGGTTGGGTAATTATATTAGTGGAACCATGCAGTCTTATGGCGCATTTCAAAAAGAGATTAAGACTATACTATTTGATAAATTCATTTCTTAACTGAAGTTTTACTTATAACAAAAATCTTGTACTGTCTATACTCCAGGTAATATGTACTTTTACTACTAATATTTTGCACTTCGCTGATTGAGCAGCTTCTCTTCTGTGTAAATCGCCTAGAAGTCGTTTGATTGTTGGCGGTATAGAAGAATAAAGATATGTTATATTAATAGTTCAAGCTTATATTTTATTACACGAGTCGAATCTCTTTCATTTGAAAGGAGGCTCTGGAATGAGAGGGCATAGGATGAAGTTAAGAGGTGATAGGCTCAGGAGTAATCTGAGGAAAACCTTTTTTACAGAAAGGGTGGTAGATGAGTGGAACAGTCACCTGGAAGAAGTGGTGGAGACAGAGACTGTGTCTGAATTCAAGAAGGCGTGGAATAGGCACGTGGGATCTCTTAGAGAGAGGAAGAGATAATGGTTACTGCGGATGGGCAGACTGGATGGGCCATTTGGCCTTTATCTGACATCACGTTTCTATGTAGGACGTTCCAAGACAGCACATACATGATTACAGACGCTGCCAAAAAGTTTGACAATGCAACGCCACTGTTAAAGAGGTTGCATTGGCTGCCCATAGAAGCCTGATGAAAATTTAACTTGTGCTGTCTGATGTTTAAAATCAAACATGGCAGGCATTACATTTTGGGCTCAAGTTAATAAACGGCACCCATAATTAGACATCACTATGATATGCATTAAGCTAATGTTTGTAAAAGGCACTCTGTATGGAGTGTCCTATAAAGAATATAACCTTGGCACACATTGTCCCCCCATTCTATAAAGTACGCTTAACTGATGTAGGCGCATTACTTAATTAATTGGGATTGACAGGGAAGGGGAAGGTTTATAATATTTGTAGGGAAGGAAAACGAGAGGGAAATTAACAAGTGGTGGTAGGATTAAGGAAGACAACCTTAAAAGCACTTGTGTTACCAAGAATCAGTTGATCTATAGCGAAGCTAAATCAAATGCCTTTTTAAAGTGGTTGCAAGGAGGGCGCACTATTTTGGAAACAGGGTGCATTCTTTTCCCGATAGTGGATGGATGTGCAATGGTTCAAATGTGTGCACTGTTGGGAAAAGAGTGCACGCTTATTGGCAAATGAAAGAAACATAAAAGCCCAGATTCCGTAAAAGCACAAAATTGCCTGCTCTTCTGAGATGCATGCATAACTCAATTGCCCTGGACCCTTTCCCTTCTGAACAGGAGCTAACGAGCCCATTAGTACCAATAATTGGCGTTACTTGGCAATAGTTTGGATTTCTGTGCACATCTCGCTAAGGGCTAGATTCGCTAAGCAAACCGATCGTGTACCACTCAGTTTGCGCTCACTTTCCGACTCCGGCTCGATTCACTAACCTTCCTCCAGACCCCATCCACACCCAATCCAATCTGCACATGCAAATGAGTAAAAAGGCATGTCAATTTCTTAACGCGTCGATTCATGAAACCATTTTGTCCAAACCGACTGGCCTTTCCTGTCCAAAAAGTTATGACTGTTGAGGACCAGTCGATTACATCCTCGCCGGCTATTTCTGACAAGTGCATGTTAAGAACCCCATTAAAAATATATATCTTCCCCTCCAAAAATCCAAAATATATCTAAACTTTTAAATATATGTAAACTTTCATGTACATAAGCGTTAGAAATATTTTTAAAATTTTTTGGGGAATGCGCATAGCGAGCACGGGAGTGAATCTCGGATTTGTAATGCGCATGGCGAGAAAATCACGGATTAACCCCGTGCACTCCTTGCGCATTGTACATTTCAAATATCAATGCCAAATAATAAAAAAAAAATTCCTAAATCAAATATCCCTCCCCCAGCTAGATTGTCGCGTGCATGTGTATGGGATTCTTAGGCTGTATATAACAGCGCTTGATCCCAGCGCATTAAACAGCTGTTAACTGTTGCGCCTTCTAGCAACTTAACAGTACTTTTCCGGAGTGAAATGGATGGCGCTCGGAGGCTACACGCCCCATTTCTACGCAGTGAAGTCCAATAGAGCTGGCGCATGCGTTATGAGCTTCAAAGCCAACAAGGATCCAGTGCGCACGTGCGTCGATCGATGCTTCAGCGCTAATAGCAGCGTGTTTACGATTGGGTCATTTGTATGGACAAGCTTTACTGAATCGATCAGCTACAATGACTCGGAAATGGATAGGACACGAACCCTAATACCACCAGACCCTTCCACAAATTAAAACTTTCCTTTCCCTCGCTAAAAAGCACTTCCCATTCAGGAAAGCTAGGGACCTCCCTCCCTTTCAAAATCACTGAGCTCTGGAACAACCTTCCATCCCCTCTTCGGAACCTGAGCTCTCTCCAAGCTTTCCGCAAACATCTGAAAACCTGGCTCTTCTCAAAAATGTAAGCCTCTCCCCAACTTTGGTATCCCAAGTCCTCAAAATCTCTTCATATCCGGCATCCCTAGTCCTCTAAATATTCTTCATACTTTGACCTCTAACCCTTTATTGTTGCTCCTTCCTATTACATCTCCTGTAAACCGTGCCGAGCTCTACGAACGTGGAGAAGATGCTGTCTACAAACCTAAGGATTAGATTAGATTAGATTATGTGACTTTAGTGAATCCTGCCCTAAGTGCTGTTCCATAAAGATCTGCGTGCAAAATTTTTAGCGTGCGACTCAAAAGAGGCCTTGGCAATGGGAGGTACTACAGAATAAAGCCTTAAGACATCAACCCCGTATTTCAAATCATTTTAGCAAAAATAAAATGGGGTACCAAGATGGTAAAATTAAACTTTTTTGATAATAAATTTCTAATCAAGTTTTAATTGTTGTGATAACCAATAAACTGTTGTCATCAGTTCCTAGCATCAATTTTTATGATGCGTCTCTATTGGTATTCTTCCTATTTCCTCTTTGAAAAATTAAGCCCGTAGGGGGCATATCATAACTATACAGACGTCAGTCTTCGGAACCTCTTATGATTAGAAGGTTCTTTGTTGCATGATTCACAGGAATCTTTTAGAAATGATATTTATGGGTATTATTTATCAAAAAATGAGTTCAAGAATTATAAATTAAAAATACAAGATGGAAACTTGAAATGATAAATACATCTTAAGAGGTTCCAAAGACTGACGTCTGTATAGTTATGATATGCCCCCTACGGGCTTAATTTTTCAAAGAGGAAATAGGAAGAATACCAATAGAGACGTATCGTAAAAATTGATGCTAGGAACTGATGACAATAGTTTATTGGATATCACAACAATTAAAACTTGATTTGAAATTTATTATCAAAAAAGTTTAATTTTACAATCTTGGTACCCCATTTTTTTTGCTATACATGACATGGCAATGGGAGGGGCAGGGCATTCACGAAAGATGCACACAGTATTCCTAAGTACCGAGAATCTGCGCCTCACCTATATGCCAGGATGTACACCAGTTTCAGTTGGTTTAAATCCTTGCTCCCAAAGTTTGGCATGGAAATCAGCTCTCAGGGCCAGATTCTATACGAGGCATTGTTAGGTGTTGATTTAGCCGCTTTTCTTAGTTGCCCAAACCACCTTAATACAGTGGCGTAGTAAGGGGGATGGTGGGGCCCTCGGGCGCCGTGTTGGTGGAGGTGCCAGAACCTCTTCGCCACACCCCGTCCCGCCCTTCCATACCATCCCACGCTCACGCCATCCCTCCGCCTCACCCCCATATCTCTGTAGATCTTCGCTAGCGCAAACAACTTCTCCTGCCTGTTGCTCGCACCAGCCTGGTTCCCTTCTGATTCACTTCCGGGGCCAGGGGCCAGGAAGTGATGTCAGAGGGAAATCCAAAGCTGGCATGAGGAGCATTCTGGAGAAAAAACAGTTGCACTGGTGAAGATTAAGAGATACGGAGGGGGAGGAAGAGAGACTGCAAGTGTGGAGTGGGTGGGGTGGAGAGGTGCAGGGAGCGCGGGAGGAGTGGGGGCACAACGAGGAGGGCACGGATGGGTGCAGGGGGGCCACCGCCCTGGGCGCCTCCTACCCTTACTATGCTACTGTCAAGCTCATAATTGAAAAAAAAAAAAAAAAAAATTAGCCAATAGGCATCTATTGCATGGTGCCCAGTGATGTCTAATGCCTAAGTGGGCATATTAGGGGGTTGAAGACAGAGATAGGTGCTGCTGAGCATGATTCTCAAAAGACCTTAGAGTCTTGCAATGCAGGCCCGTAACACCCTGCCTTACATTACCGGTGCCTACGTTTTTGATCGGCACAATTCTGTAAACGGCATCGAAGCGCGCTTGACACATGTCTGCCGCCTTTTTTTCTAGGCGCCAGCAGATGTAGGCCTCATTTACAGAATCTGGTCCTAAGTGCTATTCCATTAAGTGCTTAGGTTATACGATAGCGCTCCGTGCGGACTTCTTGTGCATCACGTTTTGAGTGCCATGTACTGAATCCAGCGCAATCTGGTCACTAATGACATGCAATGAACAATACAAAAGCCCAGAGAGGGGAGTACTACGAATTGAACAAAAACAACAAGTCTCCCCTGACCCAGAAACAGGGTGAAGGGCAGAGGCAACCGAACCAAAACAGCCTACCACAAATTATTTAGGCGAGAATGGGAAGCCCTCAGTCTCGCAGCTTGCAGTGGGAACACGTCCCTAATGCACCAGCTGTCACAGTCATACACCCAGAAAGGTATCGTCTGTGAAACATCCCTGGGCTGCCCATATAAATTGTAACTAGTGCACAAAATGTGCTAAAAGTGAGAAGTGCAACGATAATCAATAATCACAAATCATACAGTGAATTGGTTCGATTGTCTCTGTCCCCCATCCGGGGGTCAAGTGGCGTACAAAATCAGCCGGGCCGGCTCAGTAACGAGCAAGTTGAAGATAATAGAAAAGTACTTAGCTTCTCCGTAAAAATCCGGAGTGCAGGGGAACCAGCTTGAAATGAACCCGTCCAACGGGGCTCCGTTTCTAGGGACAACCCCCCACCCCCCCCTTCCTTAGGAACCAGCTGTGAGTCAAAGTGTGCTCTCGAAAAACCAGCCAATGAATGGAGAGTCCAGATTGAAAATGTCGCTAATGACATGCAGCATCATGGACTATGTCATTGATGTTTCCCGTGTTATTGCAAAAGACAGCCCATCCCTAGTTTCCATGTCATACAAAGAATTGGTGCTATTTCTTATTTATTGCCCTTTCATGAGGAGATTCACCCAAAGCAATTTAAAATACATTGAATAGTAATCAGGAACTCTTAAGTATTTTCCCTATCTGTTCTGGCAGGCTCACAATCTAACTGTGGGCAATAGAGGGTTAAGTGACTTGCTCAGAGTCACAAGGAACAGGCTGGGATCAAACTCAGAACCTCATGGTGATGAGGCCACTCCCCCACTCCTATTAACAGTAGGCAATGGGTAACTCTAGGGTTACCAGATTTTCCTGAAAGAAAATCCGGACTCATGGCCACGCCCCCAGGCCCGCCCAGTTCTACCCTGTCCCGCCCCCAGCCTCCACCCCCCTTAACCTGTTCGTGGATTGGAACGGCATCCACGCATGTGCGGATGTGCCGTGATGATGTCATGCATGTACGCATGATGTCATCGCATTGCATCCGTGTCTTCGCAGATGCTGTCCCGACATTGGAAGCTTCTCAAAACCTGGATAAAGGGCCAGGTTTTGAAAAGCCGTCCAGACCCTGGGACATGTCCTCAAAAGGAGGACATGTCCGGGCAAATCTGGACAACGGGTAACCCTAGGGCAGGGCTGCCCAAGTCCGGTCCTCGAGATCTACTGGCAGGCCAGGTTTTCAGGATATCCACAATGAATATGCATGACAGAGAGATTTGCATACCAAGAAGGCAGTGCAGGCAAATCTGTCTCATGCATATTCATTGTGGATATCCTGAAAACCTGGCCTTCCAGTAGATCTCGAGGACTGGACTTGGCCAGCCCTGCCCTAGGGTAACTCACCTGCAGAAAAGGTAACGGATGTCAGCTGGACTCTGCAATTCATATGGTGCATGTTCTTCTTTCTTGTGTCATCTAGAACTTCCAGTGCAATGAAGCTCTGTTTGAGGCTGTGGAGCAGCAGGATTTTGATGCCGTTCAGGTTCTTCTCTATCAGTACACTGCCGATGAACTGGATCTAAACACACCCAACAGCGAAGGCCTGACACCGCTGGACATTGCCATCATGACAAATAACGCCCCCATTGCCAGGATCCTTCTAAGGACTGGAGCAAAGGAAAGTCCTCACTGTAAGTGTAAGAAAAACAAGATCTTTTCATTCCTTTGAGGCTGTCATGAAGGTTTCAGTTTCTAAGTTGAATGGATCCAGAAGACTCGTATGTTTGGAAATTAGAAGGCCCTTTTACTAAAGCCGCAGCAAAAGTAGCCTCAGCACGGCCCTGACGCGGGTCTTTCCTGCACACTAAGGCCAATTATGCCACAGCTGGAAAATGGCTGATTTCCCCATTTTCCAAATTAAGCAGTTTAAATGTTTTGGTAGTGAAATTAAATAAAGAATTAAGGTGGGCAGAGGTGGCCAAGAGGTGCTGTGACCTTATTTGAAGCTGTATAATATTTAAAAAAAAACAAAAAAACATTAGTCACCCATAAAAGAGTTTTAAAAAAATGCAAATCACTAATAATAAAACCCTAAGCGCGCATGTGTACTCCTACCTGCTTGATCCGTGATCAAAGAAAGGCAGGCAGGAGGCCACGGAGAGAGACAGACAGGCAGCGCACAAGAACGAAAGACAGCGGGCAGGGAGAGAGACAGAAAGAAAGACAGACAAAGGGGCCAGAGAGACAGACAGACAGACAGAAAGAAAGATAGACAGACAGAGGGGACCAGGGAGAGAGACAGACAGAAAGAAAGACAGACAGCGGGAGGGAGAGAGATAGAAAGATAGACAGCGGGAAGGAGACAGACAGAAAGAAAGGAAGAAAGAGACAGGGGCAGGGGGAGACACAGAAAGAAAGACAGACAGACATATATTCTAGCACCTGTTAATGTAACGGGCTTAAACACCAGTAATACAATAAAAGCACATTCAACTTACACATGTTTTTAATCAACCATGGGCATAAAAAGTGTTGTAGAACACTAGAAACAACATATGATGCACGACTGCGTCCAGAGGGAAAAAGACCTCAAAGAACCCTCGGAGTTCCGTCAATGGAAAGAAACTGATTTGGGGTGTAATAATAATAATAATTTTATTCTTATATACCGCCATACCGAAAAAGTTCTAGGCGGGTTCACCAGGTGAGCTAATACATGGGATCCAGATAAAATACAAATTAGAATAATGGACTTAAAAACAGATAAAGACAGAAAGTAGAAAATACCGGCATGGCAGGGAAAGAAGTAATTGGTACTATAATATATAATCTCCAAAACTGAATCTACAATGGCGTGAAAAATGCACCAACAGCTAATCCTTAAATAAGGAAAAAAAGTAAGTTCAAAAATCCAAAAGGCACTAATCGGTATGGGCCTGTGTAAACCCTCATGATAACCAATGGCTCCAGGCAGGTATTATTGAGTGAGTAACACTTAGACCGAAATCTAAATAAATCCTGCCCCGTACATCATCATACCTTCATACAATGTGATAGAAAAGCCGATGAAACAATCAAGTGCATGAACACTACAGGAGAAGTGCCAGGAGGAGAAGATTTAAAATTGTAAAGGAAGTTAAAGAAAAAGCCCTTCCGGAAGAACACACACAAAAATCTGAAAAATAAACAAAATTAAAAAACTCAAAACCAAAATTGTGAATCAACCAAAAAATCACCCAAATGGACGAAGTCCACGCAAAAGTCCAAATCAATATCCGAGTTCTGATAATGGTATGAAGAAAACAAAAACTTAAACTAAATATCCCTAATGAAGTCCAAATTTGGATAAGTGTCCACAATAAAATATGCAAAATCCGTGAGAAGAAAACTTAATACTCTAAAAGTCACTGCCACTTCCAGGTGGAGCAGCCCAACGCTGAGTTTGTGGGTCGATAATAAAACACACAACGTGCTTGAGCTAATTACTTTAATCTATTTAATTAATATGGGGTGGTCTTTTTCTGCCCCACGTTGTGTGTTTTATTATCGGTTTTTTGTTCGAGCCGGGCGCGTCTCACAGTCCCAGTACCTTCCGGAGAGGAGTCGGCTTCACTACCAACAAGTTGTAAGAAGCATGGAAACAGTAGAAGATGGCTTTTTTTCCCCTGAAGTAGCCCTTGCTGGGCGAAACCGAAAGTCTTTTCTGTCGGTATTATGAGTTGGAAGCCTTTGTGAAAATCTCCTTTTTCCAGATGAGTGTATTTTTTTCGTATCCAGAGCTCTTACACTAATTTAATTAAGCTGTAGCCCTTGCTAAACTAATTGAGTTAAGTTGGGATTCTGGCCTGTATTGCTATATACTGACACATATACATAAAAAAGACTTTGAAAAAAAGGTGACCTAAATATGATTTTGTATGTATGAAAACGAGTGAAGAAGTGACTCTCATATATATGTTTGCGGAGTGTTTTATAAACCCGTGATGATGTGTGGAGGGCTGGGCACTTGTGTAGTCCCAACCTCCCTCAATTGAGGTTATTTTCTCTCCGTTTCAATTTTTGGTTTATGTGTTGTCAGCTTTGTTTTTGGTATACATTGGCCTGGATGTTTCCCTGCTAATAACTGGTTTTTACAAACACGTATTTTCATATATTTATTAATTATTAGGGAAAGAAGTAATACATAGAACAGATAAAATACATCAAGATGAATATAAGGAACTTGATTGAAAAAAATGAAGCAGAATGCATTAAGATACCAGCCTATCAAGATTCCGGAATCCCAGAGAGTAACAAGATTCTAAAATCTCAAAGAGTAGCAACATTCCACACAGAATCTCAAAGAATAGCAAGATTCCAGAATCCCAGAGAGTAACAAGATTCTAGAATCCCAAAGAGTAGCAACATTCCATACAGAATGTCAAAGAATAGCAAGATTCTGGACTCCCAGAGAGTAGCAACATTCCATACAGAATATCAAAGAATAATAATAATTTACCGCCATATCAAAAAAGTTCTAGGCAGTTCACAAAAAGGTGAGCTAATACAAGGGATACAGATAAAATACAAATTAGAATAATGGACTTAAAAACAGATAAAGACAGAAAGACTTTACAATATAATGCAGAAAATACCAGCATGGCAGGGAAAGAAGTAATACATAGAACAGATAAAATACATCAAGATGAATATAAGGAACTTGATTGAAAAAATGAAGCAGAATGCATTAAGATACCAGCCTATCAAGATTCCGGAATCCCAGAGAGTAACAAGATTCTAGAATCTCAAAGAGTAGCAACATTCCACACAGAATCTCAAAGAATAGCAAGATTCCAGAATCCCAGAGAGTAACAAGATTCTAGAATCTCAAAGAGTAGCAACATTCCACACAGAATCTCAAAGAATAGCAAGATTCCAGAATCCCAAAGAGTAACAAGATTCTAGAATCCCAAAGAGTAGCAACATTCCATACAGAATGTCAAAGAATAGCAAGATTCCGGAATCCCAGAGAGTAGCAACATTCCATACAGAATATCAAAGAATAATAATAATTTACCGCCATATCAAAAAAGTTCTAGGCAGTTCACAAAAAGGTGAGCTAATACAAGGGATACAGATAAAAATACAAATTAGAATAATGGACTTAAAAACAGATAAAGACAGAAAGACTTTACAATATAATGCAGAAAATACCAGCATGGCAGGGAAAGAAGTAATACATAGAACAGATAAAATACATCAAGATGAATATAAGGAACTTGATTGAAAAAAATGAAGCAGAATGCATTAAAATACCAGCCTATCAAGATTCCGGAATCCCAGAGAGTAACAAGATTCTAGAATCTCAAAGAGTAGCAACATTCCACACAGAATCTCAAAGAATAGCAAGATTCCGGAATCCCAGAGAGTAGCAACATTCCATACAGAATATCAAAAGAATAATAATAATTACCGCCATATCAAAAAAGTTCTAGGCGTTCACAAAAAGGTGAGCTAATACAAGGGATACAGATAAAATACAAATTAGAACAATGGACTTAAAAACAGATAAAGACAGAAAGACTTTACAATATAATGCAGAAAATACCAGCATGGCAGGGAAAGAAGTAATACATAGAACAGATAAAATACATCAAGATGAATATAAGGAACTTGATTGAAATAAATGAAGCAGAATGCATTAAGATACCAGCCTATCAAGATTCCGGAATCCCAGAGAGTAACAAGATTCTAGAATCCCAAAGAGTAGCAACATTCCATACAGAATGTCAAAGAATAGCAAGATTCCGGAATCCCAGAGAGTAGCAACATTCCATACAGAATATCAATGAATAATAATAATTTACCGCCATATCAAAAAAGTTCTAGGCGTTTACAAAAAGGTGAGCTAATACAAGGGATACAGATAAAAATACAAATTAGAATAATGGACTTAAAAACAGATAAAGACAGAAAGACTTTACAATATAATGCAGAAAATACCAGCATGGCAGGGAAAGAAGTAATACATAGAACAGATAAAATACATCAAGATGAATATAAGGAACTTGATTGAAAAAATGAAGCAGAATGCATTAAGATACCAGCCTATCAAGATTCCGGAATCCCAGAGAGTAACAAGATTCTAGAATCCCAAAGAGTAGCAACATTCCATACAGAATGTCAAAGAATAGCAAGATTCCGGAATCCCAGAGAGTAGCAACATTCCATACAGAATATCAATGAATAATAATAATTTACCGCCATATCAAAAAAGTTCTAGGCGGTTTACAAAAAGGTGAGCTAATACAAGGGATACAGATAAAATACAAATTAGAATAATGGACTTAAAAACAGATAAAGACAGAAAGACTTTACAATATAATGCAGAAAAGTACCAGCATGGCAGGGAAAGAAGTAATACATAGAACAGATAAAATACATCAAGATGAATATAAGGAACTTGATTGAAAAAATGAAGCCGAATGCATTAAGATACCAGCCTATCAAAGAGTTGAGTCTTTAACAATTTTCTAAAATTAGGGTACTCCGGGGGTTCTATGAGGTCTTTTTTCCGGTGTCAGGTCAAAAGCGTGCCGAGACAAAGGCGCGCCCAGTCAATTGAGCGCAGCGCACGCTGCCGCGCCACTCTAAATTACTGTTTTTAGCGCTCCGACGGGGGGGGTGTGGGGGGAACCCCCACTTTACTTAATAGAGATCGCGCCGCGTTGTGGGGGCGTTGTGGGGGGTGTGGGTTGTTGTAACCCCCCACATTTTACTGAAAACTTCACTTTTTCCCTGTTTTTAGGAAAAAAGTTCAGTTTACAGTAAAATGTGGAGGGTTACAACCCCCCAAACCCCCCATAACGCCGCGTGATGTCTATTAAGTAAAACTGGGGGGGTTCCCCAACACACACCCCCCCCATCGGAGCCCCTAAAAACTGTAATTTAGAGCGGCGCGGTGGCGCACTGCTGCGCTCTATTGTCGGCGCGCGCTTTTGTCTTTCGCGCCGTTGTCTATGAACCCTTTTTTTCCTCTGTTTGGACGCTATCGTGCATCATATGTTGTTTGTAGTGTTCTACATCATTTGTTTGTCCCAGGATTATCAATTTTGAACACTAAATCAAGGCCTTCACTGATTTTGTTCAGCATGGACACAAAAAGTGAAAGAAATAAATTGCTGCCAGCTCCCATTCATGATTCACTAACAGACTGAAACTTTAGATCTTGGAGATTTGATTAGGTCTTCTTTAATCTAATCTTTTTCGTTCTTGCTCTACCTATGAACCAGTAAATTCCATGACTTTCCTAAGTAGTGCACAAACTCCCCGGCAGTATGGTAAAATGATCCTATAATAGGAATTTCCCTGTGTATGAGGTATCGTACTTTAAAATATGTGTTTTTGAACCGCTCAGTGACGGCTTTCCTCTCCAATAACGCCTTGAAATGGAATAATATCTAAGTCCGAGTAATAATTTAGCTCTGTTTCAGCATCAGATAATGAGCTTGCTGTTATATTATTAGATGGTTCAATCACTCCTATTTCCTAATCATGGATCCTAATAAATTGAGGACTAGTGTGTGATTAAGTAGAGAAATAATTATAATTATAATTTAATATAATTATTATTAATATAATTTAATATATTATTTATTATTTATTATAATATATTATTTATTATTTATTATAATATATTATTTATAATTATATTATTTATAATATATTATTTTATATATTATATATATTAATATTATAGTATTATATATATATTATATATATTTATATATATTTATATATATAATTATAATATTATTATTTATTATTAATAATTAGTTTATTAATATAATTTAATAAATTATTTAATATAATTAATATAATTATTTAATTTAATTTAATTCATAATTATAATTATAATTAGTAATTTGAAATTATTCTTTGGATGGTAATTTCAATACTATGTTATCTTAATTACACTTCTGTACAAGATGATATGCTTGTTAATTAATGTGAAAACTATAAATAAATAAATTAAAAAAAAAAAAAAAAAGGAATTTCCATATGCAAAGAGGCCTCTGCACTGCCCCCCTCCCCCCCCCATCCCCTTTTGCGAAGCTGCGTTAGGCTTTTTTTTTTATCAACGGCCGAGGCGGCATTAGCTCCAATGCCCGTAGGAATTCGATGAGCATCAGAGTTAATACCGCTGAGACCGGCGATAATAAAAGCGTAACATTGGTTCGTAAAAGAAGCCCTAAAACATGAGTTAAACCTGTTTTTAGCCTGCTCCATCTAAAGAATTTAACTCTCATGCTGAAAATATTAGAAAGTACCAATAACAACTTTGTTTATGGAGGCTTTTAACTGAACAAGCTGTGGTGTTAATTATGAGTACAGTAGACTCAGTTTAAGTGCATGCCCTTCAGACCGGGTCACCACGTGTGCTTAATAGGAGTGGGGGGGAGGGGAGGGGGAGGCTGTAGTTATGTCGGCTCAGTTTAAATATGGCGCGTGGGCTTCTGAAACCTAAAGTACAGGGAAGCTCTGCCTTACAGCTTGAGTGGAAGCGGAGCACTCACTTTCCCAGCTGTCCCAGCACTTAAGCTGCTGTGTGAAGTAGAGAATGACACGGTGACAAAATTCATCACCGTTCCTGTCCCCGCGGATAACCGCGGGAAATAATCCCATGTCATTTTCTAGTGTCTATTTCAACCTCAGTCCTTCTGCACCAGCATTCTTCAAAGCAAAGCTTGTGGGTCAGTGGTTGTGGCCATTCATACTCTGATTCTTATGTGAGCCAAGGATAATGAAGCCATTGTGACATCACTGATGTGATTGGCTCTTAGGCACTGGTGGAATGAGGCATTATGACATCACAATATCTGCTCTGGATACCAGAGACTGTCATTCTGTAGTGTCTGTTTCAACCTCGGTCCTTCTACACCAGCATTCTTCAAAGCACAGCTTGTGGGTCAGTGGTTGTGGCCATTCATACTCTGATTCTTATGTGAGCCAAGGATAATGAAGCCATTGTGACATCACTGATGTGATTGGTTCTTAGGCACTGGTGGAATGAGGCATTATGACATCACAATATCTGCTCTGGATACCAGAGACTGTCATTCTGTAGTGTCTGTTTTAACCTCAGTCCTTCTACACCAGCATTCTTCAAAGCAAAGCTTGCGGGTCAGTGGTTGTGGCCATTCATACTCTGATTCTTCTCTCTTTCCTTAAAGAATGACATGAAGATTGTTTACCACGGTTATCCGCGGGGACGGGAATGTTGATGAATTTTGTCATCGTGTCATTCTCTAGTATGAAGCCTAGCCATTCCCAGTCAGAACGTGATCGCATTTAACCGGAGTGAATGTAACGTGAAAGAACAGAGGTTGGACCTACGACATCAGTGCGCATAAGCGGATTGTGTGCTTATCTGAACTGCAAATATCCGCAGTATACGTCCATTGACTTTAATGTAAAAAAAAAAAACGGGACCGTGGTGGTATACGCAGATAACCAAAGCGTGCGCTTAACCTATGCGCACTTAGGTGGAGTCAACTGTATTTTAGATAAGTTTGCTTTGTGTATTTGTATGTTCTGCATGTTCTATGATAATTATGTCTGTAGTTTGTAAACCGCTTAGGTTTAAGCAGGTTAGAAATATTTTAAATAAATAAATGTATTTATTTATTGGGTGGCAATGCACCAACCCCCAGATACTATATATGGCGCCAGGATTTGGGCACCAAATTTTGCACACAAATCTCCAAACCACACGCAAATTAATTCGCTTTTGAGCCAATTAATTGCAATAAATTAATGTTAAAAATCAACGATTGCAGTTAATTGGCAGGATTTAAAATTTGTGCGTGCATCTCCCCGTGTCCTATTCTATAACCCCATGTGCCTAAATCCTCTTATGTCAACTCAAAAGGAGGCGGTGTTAGGGACGGGGAAGGGGCATTCCAAAAAAAAAAAAACCGCTTGCAAAGTTATAAAATAGTGTCGTTCCCACGCCTGAATGCCATGAGTCGGAGTCAAAACACTGTTTCGAACCAGGTCACAGTTTAATATAACAGTCTGCAGCTGTAACAGATAGCTTCGTTGAAAACTCACAAACCATTCATACTATCCCCCTCTTTTACTAAGGCGCTAATGCATCCGTAGACTAATATGCACGCATTAGCGTTTAGCGTGCGCTAATCGGTTAGTGACAGAAACAAGAAGAGGAGGAGTCCAACCTTGTCTGCAGTGAAGAAACCAATCAGGAACAAACCAAAACTGCAGATATGTACAACGATGTAGGCAAATTTTATTGTGACAACCAAAATATATATTAAAACCTTTTTACCAAACAGGGGACCCAACACGGTCCGTGTTTCGGGCAACCTTCATCAGGGGTCCATGGGAAAAAAAGGGAAAAAAAATGTATGTCACAAAAAATGTTGGAAAATACAATAGAGACAAACAAATGATATGTCACGCCAAGAGTCACTCGTTTGTCTCTATTGTATTTTCCAACATTTTTTGTGACATACATTTTTTTTCCCTTTTTTTACCATGGACCCCTGATGAAGGTTGTCCGAAACACGGACCGTGTTGGGTCCCCTGTTTGGTAAAAAGGTTTTAATATATATTTTGGTTGTCACAATAAAATTTGCCTACATCATTGTACATATCTGCAGTTTTGGTTTGTTTATAGAGACATCAGAAGTGGCACTCTTAACTTAAAACTTTACTCTTTGTGTATATGACGCTATATATCCTTATCGGCTCAATTTTTTTATGCATATCCTCTTCTCTTTGATTCTTTTAAACATTTCTTTTGTATAACTACGGTAACTTATCTGTAAGAAGCGCCATCTCCGGAACAGACCCTAGGTCCATCAAGTCCGGTGATCCGCACATGCGGAGGCCCCGCCAGATGTACCCTGGCATAGTTTTGGTCCCCATATCGCTCTAAGCTTCTCGTAAAGAGAAGTGCATCTAGCTTACCCTTACCCATGTCACTTCATGCCACTCATAAGGAGATGTACATCTAACTTACCCTTAAATCCTAGAACGGTGGATACTTATTCAATGATCGTCAACTGACATTCACTTAGTTTAAACCGTCGCCGACATGCATGAAGAATGAAGAGTGTGTGAATAAGCTTGTAAGTGAGAAAGCCACGCCTAGAAGCAGATATTTATAGGCGAAACCCATAATGATCCCTTGAAGTGTATTCTGCAACACTGGGTTTCTCCGGACCCTCCTTCGTTCTGGCAGTGGAGGGCTCAGATACATACCTTGGCTCTTTATGAGGGGCGGGAGGCACTGGGTTCAGCTAAACATCGGTGCCAGTTTTTAGTCTTATGGGATTATTTGCTGTCCTTAGTAGATAAGGACAGGTTGTTCACCCTCTCCAAGGTAGGGAGAACAAGAGGACACTCTCTAAAGTTGAAAGGGGATAGATTCTGTACAAACGTAAAGAAGTTCTTCTTCACCCAGAGAGTGGTAGAATGCTGGAACGCCCTTCCAGAGGCTCTTATAGGGGAAAACACCCTCCAAGGATTCAAGACAAAGTTAGACAAGTTTCTGTGGAACAAGAACGTGCGCTGGTAGGGCTAGTTTCAGTTAGGGTGCTGGTCTTAGACCAGAGGGCTGCCACGTGAGCGGACTGCTGGGCATGATGGACCACTGGTCTGATTCAGCAGTGGCAATTCTTATGTTCTCATGTCCTTACCTTCTACAAGACGTAGTCTCATTTTGAATACCGTGGCTTGATTTGGTGGTGGGTCGGCTGGACACCTAGCTGGATTAGCGGGGCTCTTCCTTTGGGGGGGAGGGGGGCTATTGGAGGGGGTAGTTGTGGATAGCTGAGTGTCCCCGGGGTTATCAGAACCCAACCCTGGGGTCAGTATTTTCGTTCTCTGAGTTCTGCTCACTATCCATATCGGATATAGTAGATCCTGATTGGGGGGGGGAGGGTTTTGGAGTAACAAAGGGGGGGGGAGGTTGGAGGGGGAGTGGGGTCTAGAGGAGGGGAGGGGGCTGTTCAGGAACTTGTTTACTTTCGCTTTCCTTAGTGGCATAACGCTGTTAAGCTGTGTGTAATCTGTTCAGATTTGGTTTTTTTTGTTCTGTGGGTTTGTGAAAAATTTTAATAAAACTGTTTGAACATAGAGTGAAGGCAGGTGTTAAACTTTGAAGCTTAGCAAGTGCACATTAACTAACACAAAGAGGAGAACAGTCTGCTAAAGCCTAATCTGCATATCAGGTTTCCATTCATGTGTACCTACATGCAAATTTTACTACATATGCACTAGGGCTTTAGTACATGGAATGCTACTCCAGCTCTACACTCTCGAAGAATGTAGGGAGAGGGGAGACACGATTGAGACATTCAAATACGTCACCGGAAGTGTCAAGGTGGAAGATGATATTTTCTTTCTCAAAGGACCCTCGGCCACAAGAGGGCATCTGCTGAAACTCAGGGGCGGGATATTTCATGGAGATACCAGGAAGTACTTCTTCACCGAAAGAGTGGTTGATCATTGGAACGAGCTTCCAGTACAGGTGATCGAGGCCAACAGCGTGCCAGATTTTAAGAATAAATGGGATGCCTATGTGGGATCCCTACGAGGGTCGAGTCAAGGTATTGGGTCATTAGTTTAAGTTTCGAGTTTATTGTAGTTTTGATTTAAACGCAATATCAAGTATTTTCAATGCGTATAACAATATTAAAAATTGGGGGGAACAAATAAAATCATTTGAGAGAATAAAACATACAAACCTATCCATAGTTAATTAAAAGAAAAAAAAAAATGAAAATAAAAAACATTTTGGAAAGGAGCAACATCAGGAAGGGTATTAAAAATTTTTTAATGAAACTTGGTTTGGAAAAAATGTTTAAAAAAAAAAGGCTTAATCTAGAAGTAAATAGGAAAATCAAAAAAGATTATCTGATCTAAGATTCATATGCGTCTTTATAAAGATAGCTTTTCAGTTTGCTTTTAAATTTTTCTAAGGAGGTTTCAGCGCGCAGAAAAATTGGAAGTTTATTCCAAAGCTGGGGTCCCAAGATAGAAAAAGTTGTAGTTCTTCTAGTGCCAATTATTTTCAATGATGGAATGGTCAACAAGTACTGATTTGCTGATCTAAGGGATCTTGCTGGGGAATATAGTATTAAATATCGTTATAAGAATAGGCGCGAGATCTCTAGGAGAGTAGACTTAGGGGGGTGGATTAGTAGAGTGGGCAGACTTGATGGGCCATGGCCCTTTTCTGCAGTCATCTTTCTATGTTTCTAAGGACATGCTAAATGGCCTGCACACTTTAATGAAGAGGTCCCAAGAAGGATGGAAAACCATGCAATACATCTGACCTTTCCAGTGCTTAGATTTGAGGCTGTGGCATCAATTGTTATTGGAGATTTTTTTTTTTTTGTTAAACTGTACAAGCTGGAATTATGGACAAAGTTTACCTATTATTTTGGATAATCATTAATGCTTGAGTTCCATTGAGTCATATTTTTCTTATTATTCGTTCCCTTCTTTGGTTCTGTTTTGTTTGCTTGAGCCCAGCTGAGACCAATAGTTGGATGCTGCTGAGTTTCTATAGTGGAGGATCAGATGGGGGGAACAGTATGCTTAAAAGAGAGGCATCTTTTATATAAACCTAAATGCATATGTATTCCAACTTTACCTCACTCCACCTAAGAATCTAATCTAATCTTCAATTTGTGTGTCGCACATACCTATTCAGGCTCTAGGCAACATTCAGAGAGGGGTTGAAAGGGGATCAGGAGGAGGGACTAAAAGGGGTCTTGAAAGGGGGGGAGGGTAAGAGGGGGGCAAGAAATCATAGTTGTCTAGGAGCTCATCGAGCGAAAGATGTGGAGAGATTCATTTCTGAGAAGTCAAGTAGGTTCAGCTGTCAAAGAGGAAGGTTTTCAGTTTTTTTCCGGAATGTTGTATGCCTAGTTTCTTTTCTGATCGTTATTAAATCAGGTGGCTGGATTGAGATCGAGTTCTCAAACTGTGGAGTGTTTCCATCACATTTCCGAGGGTTGTGTCACCTGGGTCTCAAAGCAGCTGTGCAGTTTAGCAGAGAGTTATTTTCCGTGTCCTTAAATCTGCTGTTGCACGTATCCGTATTACATCAGACGTTTCTAGGTGGCAACAGTCATTGCCTGAACCTAATTGACAGGTCTTTTAACGATCTGAGGTTTCAAACAAAATGAAAAGTTGAGAGGTACCATCTCTGCCACTGAATAAAAAGCAAAGGATTCTGGGTTTGTCCAGCATAGAGGCTTGCTTAGCAATGGAGACTAATTCAACAGTGGAGGGTAGGGCATGTATGAAATCCAACAATCCAACAAGGAGAGCGGAAAAGCTGTTGCATTGTCAAGGGTCACACAGCAACAGTTAACAAAAATTATAGTGTAGGGTTGGTTTATTGTTGGATATCTCTACACAGGAGCCAGATAGGATGAAGGAAAGAGATGTAGCATGATTCAACTGCATTTGGTTGACTCTCCTAATGCCAGGAGAGCAAGCTAGATGCTGTTGGACAATAGTAAAATAGAGTGTACCGACAAGGATTTATTGTTGGATATCTTTATTTAATCTAATCTAATGCTTGGCTTTATATACCAAGTCATCATTCTATGAAAGCTCGACTCAGTTTACAATAGTTAACTTAAACATAAGGACATAAGAATTGCCACTGCTGGGTCAGACCAGTGGTCAATCATGCACAGCAGTCTGTTCACGCGACGGCCCTTAGATCAGTGCCCTAACTGAGACTAGCCTTACCTACGGATGTTATGGTTCAGCAGGAACCTGTCTAACTTTGTCTTGAATCCCTGGAGGGTGTTTTCCCCTATAACAGACTCCGGAAGAGCGTTCCAGTTTTCTACCACTCTCTGGGTGAAGAAGAACTTCCTTACGCTCGTACGGAATCTATCCCCTTTCAATTTTAGAGAATGCCCTCTCGTTCTCTCTACCTTGGAGAGGGTGAACAACCTGTCCTTATCTACTAAGTCTATTCCCTTCAGTACCTTGAATGTTTTGATCATGTCCCCTCTCAATCTTCTCTGTTCAAGGGAAAAAAGGCCCAGTTTCTCTAATCTTTCACTGTACGGCAACTCCTCCAGTCCCTTAACCATCTTAGTCGCTCTTCTCTGGACCCTTTCAAGTAGTACCGTGTCCTTTTTCATGTACGGAGACCAGTACTGGACGCAGTACTCCAGGTGAGGGCGCACCATGGCCCGGTCCAGCGGCATGATAATCTTCTCCGATCTATTCGTGATCCCCTTCTTTATCATTCCTAGCATTCTGTTCGCCCTTTTCTCCATTAGAAATAGAAACAAATTTCAAAAAGATCAATTTTTGAAATGTTTAGAAAATAAAATGGTTTTAAAGATTTACGAAAAAATTGAAGCGAACCAGAACTCCTTAAAA
Source organism: Geotrypetes seraphini (assembly GCF_902459505.1). Classification (NCBI taxonomy): domain Eukaryota; kingdom Metazoa; phylum Chordata; class Amphibia; order Gymnophiona; family Dermophiidae; genus Geotrypetes; species Geotrypetes seraphini. Next base: position 21,822,915 of record NC_047093.1, on the reverse strand, counting down.
GGGATGGAAGATCATTCCAAAGTTGAGAAAATTTAAAAATCAAAAATTGACTGAAAATCTTAACCCCTTTAATCCCTTTCCTGAAAGGAAGGGATAATTTAAATTGTTGGTTGCCTTTTGAAAAAGAGAATCTATAAACATTCCACGATAAAGGAATAAGAGGAGTATGAATTCCATATAAGATTTTAAAAGCAACACAAGCACATTTAAATTGAAGTCTGAAATAAACCGGGAGTCAGTGAAGACTCTGGAGCAAATTTACGTTTCCCAAAGATCGATTTTTCAGCAGTATTCTGAATGAGCTGCAATCTATAAAGGCAGGTTTTTGTGATACTGAGGTAGATAACATTACGATAATCCAGATGAGATAATATAATTGACTGAACTAAAATAGAAAAATGATGATGATGAAATAGATGTCTAACCCTACTCAGCATACGTAGATTAAAAAAGCATTTCTTGACCACAGAATTAATTTGATCTTTAAAAGAAAGAGAGGAGTCAAAAAAGACTCCCAAATTCTTAGCAGAAAACTCAGTTTGTAGAGAGGCTCCAAAGACCAGGGCTCCAGAAAGAGGCAGACAGTCCAATTTTGGGCCTAACCCGTCCTCTAGCCCATCCTTTCCAGGAGCTCAGAACGGGTTACAGTGATACAAAGATTTTGAGGCTTACGAATAGTGGTATGTTCACAATACATTGACACATGCAGAAAGATTACAAATAGTGATACATTCACAGTGCATTGCCATAGGGTACAATCACATTATATTGCTATAGGATTGATGCATTCGAATGAGGATACATTCACATTGTAAGATGTATGACTAAGGGTGGAATCGCATTAAACTGACCTAGGACTTAGGGTATTTTCCCATTTCATTAGAGCTAAAGATAAGGGATCTAGCAGCTTGTTCATAATATATAGCAGCTCATTCATAGTATACTGGCAGCACAAAGTACTATACTTAGCGTGTGCTTAATCTAGGCATATGGAGAGGCCATCAGTGAATTGGGGGCATCAGGTTGGAGTATGACTGCAGGGGGGTCAACAGATTTTTAAAAAGGTACCGGGGGCAGGCAACAAGTTTTAAAAAGGTACCGGGGGGGGGGGGGGGCTGCCTATGGGTTTTTTGCTCTATAAGACCCTGTCCCAGTCTACCACTAGACCACCAGAGGGGATACAGGTCAGGGCGGTGGTAATTTTTTTTTTCTTGGGTTTCCTCCTTTACAGGTGGGTGCATCTTATAGAGTGAAAAATGCAGTAAATAATAGTCACAACCTTTACAAATAGGTATAAAATAGACACTTTTATAGAAATTTTACATTAATGACATAAAATTGTACCTGGGCAGGGGTGAGGTAAATATATATTAGGGGAAAGGGAATTTGTATACTGTCTTTTTGTAGCTTTGCTGCTCAAAGCTGACATTCAAAGTGGTGGGCACTGGAAGATTAACCCCCTCTTTTACAAAGGTGCGTTATGTTTTTTAGCACGCGCTAAATATTACCACGCACTAAACGCTAACGCATGCATGTTATCCTATGGATGCGTTAGCGGTTAGCGTACGCGTTGATTCTGCGTGCCCCAAATCTGCGCTAAAACGCTTAGCGCGCCTTTGTAAAAGAGGCCCTAAGTGACTTGCCCAGGGTCACAAGGAGCAACACCGGGATTTGATCTGGGTGCACAGGCAGTTCTACCAGTGAGCCACACCTAACCTCCACACAGGTTAACAGTTTAGCACCTGATAACAGCTGATACAACAACCATTTTAGTGGAATGGGTGTGGATCGTATACAGCAATTGACGCACTGCACTTACTGCACTGCTAACCGACTAATGCATAGTCAACTTCTGATCAGCTGTCAGCTAGTTTAGTGAGTCCCTTTCCAGCTGTTTGGACACCACATCTATCTTGGCCTTTGTGGACCTCTTGTCCCTTCTGGCTTCCAGTTCATGGCTTTTTCTTAGCATGCACCCGATCATCCATTCTTTGTAGGTGCCCAAACCATCTATGTTTTAATCTTCTCTTGCCATTTTGACATCTAAAGTTCTTCTTAGGCTTTGTGAATCAAAACTGTCTACTCTGCTCTGAAGACTTTATGTTATTGGCCAGGTTTGGACTCATAAAAGAGGAGTAGGCGTCATAGAAATATTACACACATGCATTTATTGTGTTGTTCAACTTGTCCCAGATCTTTGCCAGTTTGTTCGTGAATGATACCACTTTAACCAATTCCATTTTCCATTTCTATTTCAATGTTGTCGTCTTCTGTTTCCAGACTCCCTAAAATAGATGCATTCTGGCACTTTGTCTAGTTCATCTTCTTTTATTTATTTGCTGTATTATCTGCTGTGTTTTTATAGTCCAATTAACCTACCAGCCGTTTATTCAAAATGATTTAAGTGGGCAGGAAAGGCTCAGCTCACGCGGTGGGGGCTGGCTCCCAGTAGTCAGGAGCACTTAACTGGATAATGCCCATTCAATATTGGCTCTGATTGCTCATTTATGAAGTGGGCCAGAGAGTGGCACTCCAAAGACAGATTCGGAGAGGGAACTGGCAGCTATACATGTTCCAGCAATATTCGGTGCCAGTGGCCCACATAGCTAAGTGACCAAATAGAACCACATAATAAAACGGTTCTAATTTTGGCTGCTTAGCTATGCAGGTGGTAGCGCTGAAATGTGAGTCCGCACCCACATATCACTCAGTGGTGTTCTGCCTCTCATACAGTGGTGTAGTAAGATAGGAGGGTCAGTCCTGCCTGGGGCACCCCCAGCTCCTTCCCTGTCACCCCCCCCCCTTTAAAGTTCCAGGCAGGAATAACAACCCCAACCTGCTGCTCGCGCCAGCTTCGGCTCTTCCTCTGATGTCACTTCCTGGACAGGCGCCCAGGAAGTGACATCAGTGGAAGAGCCAACACTGCTTGGGTTGTTGCTCAAGCCCAGCATATTAAAGAGGTACAGGGAAGGGGTTTGCACAGCCAGAGGGGGCAGGGAAGGGAGTGGGGGCTGAGAAGAGGGTGGGGGAAGGGTGCCACCACCTCAGGTGCCTCTCACCCTCGCTACGCCACTGCTCTCATACACATGCTCCCCTCCCTCCTGAAGCCTCCCTGCACAAAAAAAAAGAAATAAAACAATGGGGGACTAAGAAAGTAAATAGAATGTTAAGAATTATTAGGAAAAGAATGGAAAACAAAGAATGATCTCTAAGGCTTCTGCAGCTGGGCATCATGATTGTTGCTGTTGTCCGGGTCTTGCCGCATCTGGGTAGGTAGAACCGATGTTTCAGCCATCATACTGTGGCTTTTTTCAGGGTACGCTGTGAGGTCTGCAGTTTGTCTTTATATATAGTGCATCCTCAAACCTAATTGGCTGAGGCCTGAGGTGATTCAAATTTGTGACCAATGTACTTCCTTGCCTCAGTCACCTCAAGTCCCAGCCAATCAAGTTTGAGGATCCACTTTATATAAAGTCAAACTGCAGACCTCAAAGCATACCCTGAAGAACGCCACGGCTGAAACGTCAGTTCTGCCTACACAGATTCTGGTGAGACCCAGACAACTGCAACAATCAAAGACGAGACTGTTATAATGCACTTTTATCGCTCCATAGTGTGCCTACACCTCAAATACTGTGTGCAATTCTGGTCATCGCATTTCAAAAAAGATATAGTGGAATTTGAAAAGATACAGAGAAAGGCAATGAAAATGATAAAGCGGATGAGACGACTTCCCTATGAAGAAAGGCTAAAAGCATTTAGGGCTCTTCAGCTTGGAGAAGAGATGGCTCAGGGGGAGGATATAGCAATAGATAACTAAAAGGAGTCTTCCAACGTTTAACATTTAATAGTTGCTCAGGCTAACAGACCTCAGAAGTACCATACTGTATGCCTCTAAGCTTCTGAGATCATACAGACTCAATTGGCACCCATGGTCGTCATAGGCCTCTATAATACTTTTTTTGATAATTTTTGTATATATAAATATAAATGCTTTAAATATATATCAAAATATACTCATCTTTATCTACGCGGGTGGGGGTAGGCACTCCGACATAGACTATGTTTCGCCCCGAACGGGCTGTATCAAGGAAAATCCCCCTTACATCCAACGGCTCATGCTTCCCGCGTCCTGGATTAAAATTCTAATGCGGGAAGCATGAGCCGTTGGATGTAAGGGGGATTTTCCTTGATACAGCCCGTTCGGGGCGAAACATAGTCTATTTCGGAGTGCCTACCCCCACCCGCGTAGATAAAGATGAGTATATTTTGATATATATTTAAAGCATTTATATTTATATATACAAAAATTATCAAAAAAAGTATTATAGAGGCCTATGACGACCATGGGTGCCAATTGAGTCTGTATGATCTCAGAAGCTTAGAGGCATACAGTATGGTACTTCTGAGGTCTGTTAGCCTGAACAACTATTAAATGTTAAACGTTGGAAGACTCCTTTTAGTTATCTATTGCTTTAAAGTAAAGGAGGTCTGAAACATTTGAGCCTGGTAGTGTTGACTTGTATTGTCAGGGGAGATATGACAGACGTCTATAAAATGCTGAATGGAGAGGAACAGGTAGATGTGAATCACTTGTTTATTCTTTTCAAAAATACTAGGACTAGGGGCAGTGGCGTACCTAGGGGGGGCCGGGGGGGGCGGGCCGCCCCGGGTACCAGCCCTAAGGGGGTGTTCCCGGCCTTGCCGTTCAGTCCCCCGCCACCCCCGAAGGACCGCTCGCCCCACTGACCTTCCTGCACCACCTGTGAAGCAGCCCGCAGCAGGATCGCGAAGTCAGCGTCAGCATCCCTGCGCTGCTTCCTGCGCCGCGATCCCGCCCCTCCTCTGACGTCAGAGGAGGGGCGGGACCGTGGCGCAGGAAGCAGCGCAGGGATCGCTGACGCTGACTTCGCGATCCTGCTGCGGCTGTTCATAGGTGGTGCGGGGAGGCCAGGGGGGCGAGCGGTCCTTCGGGGTGGGTCGGGGCATCAGGCCTTCAGGGTGGGGCGGGCGGGCAGGCAAGCAGGCTTTCAAGGGGGAGGGGGGTGACAGGCAGGCAGGCAGGCCTTCAAGGGGGGACAGGCCTTCGGGGGGGGGTGCAGACCTTCAAGGGGTGCAGGCCTTCAAGGGGGGCAGGCAGGCCTTCAGGGGGGTGCAGGCCTTCGGGGGGGGTGTAGGCCTTTGGGGGGGTGCAGACCTTCAAGGGGGTGCAGGCCTTCAAGGGGGGGAACAGGCCTTCAAGGGGGGAAAGGCAGGCAGGCCTTCAAGGGGGGGACAGGCCTACAAGGGGGGGGGGGACAGGCCTACAAGGGGGGGGGACAGGCCTACAAGGGGGGGGGACAGGCCTTCAAGGGGGGGTGCAGGCCTTCAAGGGGGGGACAGGCCTACAAGGGGGTGGGACAGGCCTTCAAGGGGGGGACAGGCCTTCGGGGAGGTGCAGACCTTCAAGGGAGTGCAGGCCTTCGGGGGGGGTGCAGTCCTTCAAGGAGGTGCAGGCCTTCGGGGGGGGTGCAGTCCTTCAAGGGGGTGCAGGCCTTCAAGGGGGGGAAAGGCAGGCAGGCAGGCCTTCAAGGGGGGGACAGGCCTACAAGGGGGGGAGAAGCTACAAGGGGGTGGTACAAGCCTTCAAGTGGGGGACAGGCCTTCGGGGGGGGGTGCAGACCTTCAAGGGAGTGCAGGCCTTCGAGGGGGGTGGTGCAGGCCTTCAAGGGGGTGCAGGCCTTCAAGGGGGGACAGGCCTTCAAGGGGGGAAAGGCAGGCAGGCAGGCCTTCAAGGAGGGACAGGCCTACAAGGGGGGGGAGAAGCTACAAGGGGGTGGGACAGGCCTTCAAGTGGGGGACAGGCCTTCGGGGGGGTGCAGGCCTTCGGGGGGTGCAGACCTTCAAGGGGGGGGACAGGCAGGCAGGCCTTCAAGGGGGGGACAGGCCTACAAGGGGAAGGGACAGGCCTTCAAGGGGGGTGCAGGCCTTCAAGGTGGGACAGGCAGACCTTTAAGGGGGGACAGGCCTTTGGGGGGGGACCATGATTTAGAAGTACACGGAGGGAAGGGGGTGTTCAAAGAGACATGCATATGCCAAACTTTGGGGGGGGGGAAGAAATAATGGGTCTGAAAATAGAGGAGAGGGAGAGAGATGATGGACCATGGGATTTAGGGAGGGAAGGAACAGAAAGGGAGAGAAATTGGACACAAGGGATGGTGTGGAGGAGGGATAGAGATACTGGATAGGAGGGTAATTAGGAAAAGAAACGGAGAGATGGTGGACTCTGGGATGGTGGGGAAGGAGGGAGAGATGCCGGATGAAAGGGTATTTAAGAAAAGGTGGATCTGTGGAGGGAGATGAAAAAAAGGAAAGATACCAGACTTCCTGGGAAGGGAAGGGAAATGGAAAGGGAGGACAGAGTTGGCAGATGGATGGTTAGCATGCAGAAAGAAGGAGACCCTGGCAAGCAAGTTATCAGAAGAAAACCAGAGCCTTGGACCAACAAGATTTGAAATATAACCAGACAACAAAAGGTAGAAAAATTAATTTTATTTTCTGTTTTGTGATTATAACATGTCAGATTTGAAATGTGTATCCTGCCAGAGCTGGTGTTGGACTGCAAACGTGAGCTAGGATTTAACAGAAAGAGGAAAAGTCCTTTTTGTTTCTTTATTTTATTTACACCACAGCGCCAGTGTGGTTAGGAGAAGCCAAAGGGGGTGAAAAAGCTATAAAACCCACCAGGAGTTTTGAAAAAAATCACCCAACTGGGCAGGAAAATCGAATTGAAAAACCAATTCAATAGGGCTGAATCGAATCAAAATTTTTTTTTCCTGTATCTGGCAGCATTAGTTTGCGCTACTGTCTTAGACTTTAGGACCTGGGATTGGGGAGAGATGGCATCCTCAGTACTTTATAATGCAAGTGAAACGAGGATTTGGTCAGACTTTTGAAGGGTCTGCAGAAAAAAAATATTGTATAGGCCGGGGACATGAGACAGCAGGAAATGGGAACTTTTCTTCCTTCTATTTTTGTGAATGGAAAGGCTGAGGATGTCAGAGAGGTCAGTTAAAATATGTGCTTTATAAAAAAATATAATAATGTGTTTTATAAAGTTTATAGCATAGCTGGCCTACCCAGTGAGGTGTTCCTAGTGGTGATGGTGACAGCGTGTCAATGTGTTGAGAGGAAGAGGTGGTCTGGGAAATTCTGCTGAGCAAACTCCGGGCCCATTTCCACCCCCCATTTAGTCCACTCCACTCAACTGATTCACACACTGAGTGGGTCTTTGGGTGTTGTTTTGGGATCTCTTCCAGTGGTTTATCTCCTTCTGGTCCAAGGAAGGAAACTTTGTTATCCTTAGCATTGACCTACAGAATATGTTTGTAACAGCGCTGCTTGTGTGGCATTAGGCTATGTAGTGATCGAAAGAAAAAAACAGACCTTTGCACATTTTTGCACTATATGGTGGGTGTATGAGGAGATTCACATTTCCTGCACAGCTAAGTCCATGTGAAGTTACCTTGTGCTGTATTTGACATCTAGCAAGGTCTCTGTTTGAAAGGAAAGATCTAAACTTAAAAATAAAGTGGCCAGAAGTTATGGTAAAAGCAGATAGTGTAGCTGGTTTTAAGAAAGATTTGGACAAATTCCTGGAGGAAAAGTCCATAATCTGTTATTAAGACATGGGGGAAGTGTCTGCTTGCCCTGGATCGGTAGCATGGAATGTTGCTACTCTTTGGGTTTTGACCAGGTATTAGTGTCCTGGATTGGCTACCATGAGAATGGGCTACTGGGCATGATGGACCATTGGTCTGACCCAGTTAGGCTATTCTTATGTTATGTTCTCATCTGTAGGGGCCTTTGTTTTCACTTCTTATTTTAATGTATTTTTTTTCTGGGAACTTATCAGTGTTTTTTATAATGGGAACAAAAATGGAAGAGAATTAATGTGTGTGGAATGGGGGGTAACTAATTTCTTCAGCTAAATAATTCAATCCACTTCAAACAGACATAGGAGAACTTGTGCACCATTCACACACCCTCCAACCAAAAACGTCAAAAGAAAAAAACTGTTCGACAACCTCCCAGCCATTCGAGCTGCAACACTCGACCCCCAACTCTACAACCAATTGATATCAACCACAGACTGCAAAACCTTCAAAAAGAAATAAAAACCCTTCTATTCAAAAAACACATAAAACCGAACTAACACAATCAGAACTGTCCCAAGCATCACCTGCAACTACTCCATATGTACTTCTAATGTCATGACAATTTAGACATAATTTATGTTATGTTATGTTTGGAATAATGGTTACATATATGAGGTTCAATAAAAGAAAATTTTCACTGCCTGTTTCTATTCTGACCATTTATTCCATTTCATGGTTATTGCAAAAAAAAAATAAAATTTTTTTTTTACATGGGGGGGGGGGGGTGTCAAAAAATGATGGGCCCCGGGTGCCACATACCCTAGGTACGCCACTGACTAGGGGGCATACGATGAAACTACTAAGTAGTAGATTTAAAACAAACCGGAGACAATATTTCTTCAATCAATGTGTAATTAAACTCTGGAATTCATTACCAGAGAATGTGGTGAAAGCAGTTAGCTTATCAGGGTTTAAAAAAGATTTGGCTAACTTCCTAAAAGAAAGATACAAAAGCTATTATTAAGATGGACGTGGGGAAATCCACTTCTTCATCTGTCATTAATGTGCTGCCTTTATCTGTAACAGGTAATATTTTTCTCCCTTCTAGTCCTGTTAACTGCTTATACAATACACAGTTTACAAATCTCCTATTGCTGGTTCTACTATTTGAGCATGTGCGGTATATACATTTTTTAATAAATAAAATAAATTTTCATCAGCCCATCTTCTCTTATCTTGTCTTACATAGTGCTGACTGTACTAGTGTAATTTAACTTGTTTTTCTTGTGATGCAATTAATCCGTTAAGAACATAAGAATAAGTCAGACCAATGGTCCATTAAGCCCAGTAGCCCATTCTCACGGTGGCCAATCCAGGTCACTAGTACCGGGTAAATAAACCAAAGAGTAGCAACATTCCATACAGAATCTCAAAGAATAGCAAGATTCCGGAATCCCAGAGAGTAACAAGATTCTAGAATCCCAAGGAGTAGCAACATTCCATACAGAATCTCAAAGAATAGCAAGATTCCGGAATCCCAGAAAATAACAAGATTCTAGAATCCCAAGGAGTAGCAACATTCCATACAGAATCTCAAAGAATAGCAAGATTCCGGAATCCCAGAAAATAACAAGATTCTAGAATCCCAAGGAGTAGCAACATTCCATACAGAATCTCAAAGAATAGCAAGATTCCGGAATCCCAGAAAATAACAAGATTCTAGAATCCCAAGGAGTAGCAACATTCCATACAGAATCTCAAAGAATAGCAAGATTCCGGAATCCCAGAGAGTAGCAAGATTCTAGAATCCCAAAGAGTAGCAACATTCCATACAGAATCTCAAAGAATAGCAAGATTCCGGAATCCCAGAGAATAACAAGATTCTAGAATCCCAAAGAGTAGCAACATTCCATACAGAATCTCAAAGAATAGCAAGATTCCGGAATCCCAGAAAATAACAAGATTCTAGAATCCAAAAGTGTAGCAACATTCCATGTTACCGATCCAGGGCAAGCAGTGGCTTGCCCCATGTCTTTCTCAATAACAGACTATGGACTTTTCCTCCAGGAAGAACCCCTCCCCTGTACCTCCAGGAAATTGTCCAAACCATTCTGAAAACCAGCTACGCTTTCCACTCTTATCACAACCTCTGGCATCTGGCAATGTGTTCCAGAGTTAACTAATCTCTGAGTGAAAAAATATTTCCTCCTATTGGTTTTAAAAGTATTTCCCTGTAACTTCATTGAGTGTCCCCTAGTCTTTGTCATTTTTGACGGAGTGAAAAATCGGTCTACTTGTACCCATTCCACTTTTATATACATTTCCAAGTTTATTCATGTATTCACTCTTATTTTATCTTATGCCGACAAACTCTTTCTGTTGATTTCAGTATCAGAAAGTTTTGAAGATAATTTTTGCCTGAAAAAAGTATATATCAATGATAGACACAGGCGCGATTCTCTAAAGTACTTGGGTACCTATAATGTAGGCTTTTTAAAACTGTGGCCTACATTATAGGTGTTTTATAGGTGCCTAAGTTTTAGTTGGGTACGATTCTGTAATGGTCAAAGTGTGATTGACATGAAATAGACGCCTATCTTTTTAAGCAGCCAAATACAGAATCTGTCCCTTAATCTCTTTTACTACCTCAGCTAGATTACTGCAATTCGCTTTACCTAGATTTCTCAACAAAATCACTCAAAAGGTTGCAGTTGCAGAATACTGCAGCCAGATTGATCTTCAAGAAAGATCAATTTGATAGAGTTTCTCCTTGGATAATCTTCACTGGCTTCCAATCAGTGAGTGTAATAAAATTTAAGTTAGGAAGTTTAACTTTTAAATGTCTTTGTGGTTGAGATATAATTCTCGATTTTTAGATAATATGCTTTTGGGCTACTCATCAATAAAAAAAAAATCTTTGCAGTAAGTCTCATATCAAGGGCGAAAGTGTGAATTGCTTTCCTCAACAGTTAAAATAGATTTCTTATGTTTTTTTAATTTTTATTTTGTAGAGCTTTGAAGACTTATTTGTATACCATTTAATTACTGTATTCTATCATGATATGCCATTCCCTTTTTGTCAAGGTCTCTTCCAGTGTATTCCATCTAGAATCCTGTGGGACTTTGTTCGGAATATAAGAAATAGGATAAAATATAATTTTTTCTTTCTTGCCTGACAGAAAATAGTATTTTGTGTTCATCCCCTCTATTCTACATGTATTAGAGTGTCATAATGTTAATGCCAATGTTGGCACATCGCACCAGTCAGTCTTCCAAGTGCCCTCAAAATTTATGACCATGTTGAACCATTCAACTAAAGTAATAACACTGACAGCAGGAACTCTAGACATTGCTTTTTTTTTTTAATGGTACTTGTTATACTTAATTCTTCAGTCAATAAATGGGTGTTGGCGTACAAGTGGGAGTAACAGAGTCAATTAATCAACGTTAAGACTTGACACCAGCTTAAGATGCCCTTACCTGTGGCAAAATATCCACAAAAAAAATAAGCTTTCACTCAAGTTCTCAATGCCTATATTTAGAACATTCCCCGCAAGAGTATAAATGGATCTGTGTTGTAGGGGATGGGGTGGGGGTGGGGGGAGGGAAGGTCCAGCATTAGCAGGCTCCAAAATGAATTTGAAGTAAGTTGAATTAATGACATTTAGGACGGCTGTGTCAATCTGACCGCTTCAGGAAATTGCACCTTCAGGCTAGCAACGGAGCCAGCTTTTCCACGGCAGAGATTTCGTCTTTTGCCAGACCCTCTATGCTGTTGCACCGTTGTTGCTTTTTCTGTGTCCTCGGTGCTTACATTATCATTTATTCTGGCCTCCTTCAGACTTCTCAGGAGAATTTCACACAGCTTGGCTGCTCGGTGTAACAGAGGGATTTTTTTTTTTTTTAACTTGAGCTGTATACCTATTTGTTTGTTTTGCTTCGTGACCGTGGCTCAAAAATAATATGTGTGGCAGAATTCTGAGGGGATGATTGACTGTTGAAGCAACATTCATTAAGCCATGACAAATCAACAGAAAAACACAGTCTTGAGTGTTTTAAACAGCAATAAAATAAAATAAAAAATAGAGAACTAATTTTTCATCGACCTCATCTGTACATAAATAGAATTTGACGGCAACTAGGAGCAATGGTAAACATAGTATTCAGTGTCTGAAATTAATGGATATTCGTCCCCAAAACACAGAAAACACTAAGGCCCTCTTTTGCTAAGGTGCGCTAAGCGTTTTGGTGCGCGCTAAAACAACGCGTGCACTAACTGCTAACGCATCCATAGGATAACATGCACGTGTTAGCGTTTAGCGCGTGATTAGCGCCCACTAATATTTACCGCGCGCTAAAAAGCATAACGCACCTTAGTAAAAGAAGGGTTAAGGCCCCCTTTTATCAAGCGGCATTAGTTTTTTTTAAAAAAATTGCCGGCCGCTGCGGTAAAAACTCTGACACTCATAGAATTCTGAGCATCGGAGCTTTTACCACAGCGGCAGGCGATTAAAAAAAACACTAACGCGGCTTGATGGGGGGGGGGGCCTAAATTTTTAAAATGTTTACTCCGGAGTTATGCATACAAGTTGCCCATATGAATGTAAAATAACATACATAAATTAATCACGTGAATGAATTTGACCACATGACCAAGCAAGATCCCTTTAAGAGGCAAACATGCATTACTGTGGACAGCTCAATCCAGGTTGAACAAATTACAGTGTTCCCCCGTGAATTTGTGGTTCGCGGACTCGCTCATTCACGGTCTGCTCTGACCTCTTCCTGTAGTAAAGTCGGGCTACACCAATCAGGAGCTGCATGTCAAAGCAGCTCCTGATTAGTGTAGCCCGACTTTACTACAGGAAGGGGCGGTCGGAGCAGACCATGAGTGATTTTCTTTACCCACTGGCGCTCCAGCTGCCCTCTCCTGCCTCCCCTGTCTTTTGACAGGCAAAAAAAACCCACATTTTTTTGAAATTTGCGGGGCTTCCTAGAACGGAACCCCTGCAAATTTCAGGGGAGTACTGTATACCACTGAACTATCACAAGAACCCGACAGGAGGGGTAGGAATAGCCAGTGGCGTAGCGAAGGTGAGAAGCATTTGGGGGGGTTTGCCCCTCCCCCACCCTCATCTCTGCCCCCTCCCCAATCCCCTCTGCCACGTGCTTGACCCCCCTTCCCTTCCCTTCCCCCATACTTCTAGTTGCTCACTGCCACGAGCAACAAGAACGTCAATGTGCTCCTCGTCACCCTGTTGGCTCTCCCTCTGATGTCACTTCCCATTCACGGCCCCCGTAAGTGATGTCAGCAGGAGAGATGACAGAGTCGTAAGAAGCACGTTGAAGTTGTTGCTCGCAGCGATGGGGGAAGGGAAGTGGGCGTGCACATGGTAAAAGGAGGAGTGGGAAGAGGTGGGGGCAGAGAGGAGAAGGGGTGCCTTTGCCCCCACCAACATGGTGCCCGTGGCAGACCGCTAGCCCCTTAATATGCCACTAGGAATAGCACATCCTGCCATTGTCAACTGCTCTGAACCTTCTGGGCCACCGTCACTGGCATTTTTAAAAACTCAGGCTGGCATTTCTTGACTGAAGATTTTATGAATCATAAGATCAGAAACCAGGAAACTAAATCCAGAGGGAGACTGAATCCAGGTCAAGGGAAAGTGGGAAGAAGCAGGGCAATGGATGCCAGGGAAAAGATTAATGCAAAAAAGAATAATGTAAAGATATTAGGGAAGGAGTTAAGATCAAGGCAAGAGGAATGAGAGGCAGAGAGGTAAATGCTGGTACTGGTGAAGGAGGGAAGAAAGAAAGAGAAGGGAAAATTTCAGGAACTGGGGAAGAGGCTTAAAGCAGATACTGGTGAAGGAGAGCAGATGCTGAGGAAAGAAAAAAAACAAACCCGGGGCAAATAAGAAAGAGCGAAATGGAAGGTTGTTGAAAGCAAGGGAAAATAAATATGGAGAGATGGAGAAAGCCAAGGGATGTCCACATATATTTTATTATTTCGGGGTTGGGTTTTGTTTTTTCTTTTTTCATTTCACGTGAATGAATTTGCCTAAAGTAAGAGGAAGTTACCATTTGAAACGGTACTTAAATATAATTTCAGCTAAACAAATGGCACTAGTAGGTGCCAGAAATGTAGGCGCCAGAAATGTACGCCTTGAAAACCCTGGCCTACAGTTCTGGCACCTAATTTTGTCAGAGGTGCGATTCTCTAAACAGCGCCATCGCAAGATTGACACGCGATCGGCGGCTGCTGACCATGGCGCCATTTAGAGAATTCGACTTGGCATCAATTTAAATTTCATGCACATTTAGAATATTGTGTACAATTTTGGAGGCCGCACCTTCAAAAAGATCTAAAAAGGATGGAGTTGGTCCAGGGGAAGGCTACTAAAATGCTATGTGGTCTTCATCATAAGGCATCATGTGGTCTTCATCATATGGGGACAGACTTAAAGATCTCAATTTGTATACTTTGGAGGAAAGGCGGGAGAGGGGAGATATGATAGAGACATTTAAATACCTATGTGATGTAAATGTGCATGAGTCAAGACTCTTTCATTTGAAAGGAAGCTCTGGAACGTGAGGGCATAGGGTAAAGTTAGGAGGTGATAGGCTCCGGAGTAACCTAAGGAAATTGTTTTTTTTACAGAAAGGGTGAGAGATGCATGGTACAGTCTCCTAGTAGAGGTTGTGGAGACGGAGATTGTGCCTGAATTCAAGAAAGCCTGGGATAGGCACGTGGGATCTCTTATCGAGAGGAAGAGATAAAGGTTACTGCAGAAGGGCAGACTGGATGAGCCATTTGGCGTTTATCTGCCATCATGTTACAATGTTTCTATAAGCATAAAGTTCTATGACATCACAATGCAAGTGTAAAGAGCCTCAGCCAATAGGAAAAGGAGATGCAAATGTTAAGAGTCTTAGCCAATAGGGAGAGGAGGAGGTAGTGGATGCTGCAGATGGGCAGACTGAATGGAACATTTAGCCTTTATCTGCCGTCATGTTTCAATGTTTCTGTCTTGCTCTATGGTACTCTATAACAAAGTGCATACAAATCCTATAGGGCACAGCCTAAAAGGGTGTGTGGCCATGGGAAGAGCATGGGCAGGTCAGAAGCAGTCCCAAAAATTTGCACAGAGTTATACATACTGGGAGCCGGGAATTACACTTGGTTTCAGCAATTATAAGACCTGGCACTCAGATTTGAGCAACAAAATCAGCACTCATTGCTAAATTCTATAATGGGTGCTATCTTTGAATGCCCATTATAGAATAGCATTGAGTGCTGACTCATTCCGGCGCTGACTGTTGAGTGTCATCTACTAAGTCTAGCCTTATATGCAGTCCAAGATCCCCAGTTAGTTATCCCACATATCTGAGGTGCTTAGATAAATTTTGGGGCTAATATTAAGCACCTCTGTCTGGATAACTGCCACTGAATATTAGCAAATGGGCAGACGGTGCAATTGAGCCAGTTAAATCCTTTCATGCCTGTTTAAATTGTTTTGCATAGGCCCAGATTCTCTAAACAGCGCCAATTTTTTTAGGCGCTGGTAGGTGCCCAAACACAGTAAAATACACTATTGAAATTATGTTTTTAATTGAGTTTCAAGGTACCTACCGGCACCTAAAAATGGTGCTTTAGGCTACCTAATGCCAATGTGAGCATGGCTAATGCCCACATTGGGTGGCCAAAAGCACCTACAGAGGCTTAATTCACATCATAGGTAGGCACCGGAAATGTATTGGCCTATATTTCCAGCGCCTACCTTTGACAGAAGTGTGATTCTGTGCCCAGTGCCATTGCATGATTGACACACAATTGGCAGCCACTTTTAAGGAAGCCACCGACAACGGCGCTAGTTAAAGAATCCAGGCCCTAGTTTCTATCTATGTCATTGAACTGAGACAGAACTCTCAAGGAATTATTCACTTTTCCTATATTTCTCAATCTACTGTATGACAGTGGGAAGCCACTATACAAATAGGCTGCTAATTTCTCTTTTTTTCTCTTCTCCCCCCCCCCCCCCCCCAGTTATTACCATGGAAAGCAGGTCTGTGCACCTAAACAGGCTGGTCTTGGAAGCCGAACAGCGGGTGAGCGGATTGTCGGCACTCATGCAAAGTGAAGGACTCTGTATGGACAGCACAGAGAGGGAAAAGCAGCTGAAGGCTTGGGAGTGGCGCTACCGGTTATACAAGAGAATGAAAGTAGGCTACGAACATGCCAGTGAGTGGAAGCAAATGGCATTTCCGAAATATGCAGGTGTATTTAATTTTCAGGTTGTCCAAACAAGTGGGAGAAAGAAGGCACAATGGAGAACAGCGATGTGATCGATTCTGTAAAAGCTCTATATTGATAAAAAGAGTTCTCATGAAGGACTCAACACAAGCCTTAATCAGGTGTCCAAATCAGACTAATCTCATACAGGTGTGTAAGAAAATACATAAAGAGCTCCTATAAAAACAACCCAATGATGTGGTAGCAATGCATTCAAAAAGCGTGAATGCTTATTTGATCGTAGGGCTCAAATGCTGATCCATCCAATCTCAGCTTTAGCTCCCATTGGTTCAGCCACCAGTTGAAGTTTCCAGGCTATTTGCAAGGCGCTGCTGCTACCTCCGAGTCTACTGCTATATGGCCGGGAAGGAAAATTGAAGCACATGGTAATAGCAAATGATAGATAACCCTTTGGACTCAGCGGCAGCAGCAGCACCTTGTAAATAGCCTGTAAACCTCAACCGGCAGCCGACCCAGCGGGAGCTCAAACCTGAGATCGGGTGGATCAGCATTTTGGACACTTTTTGAACGCATTGGGTTGTTTTTATAGGAGCTCTTTATGTTTTTTCTTACACACCTGTATGCAATTAGTCTGATTTGGACTCCTGGTGAAGGCTTGTAAGCCAAAAAACAGCTTGTATTGAGTCCTTCATGAGAACTCTTTTTATCAATAAAAAGCTTTTACAGAATCGATTAGTTTGCTGTTCTCCATTGTGCCTTCTTTCTCCCACTTTTTTGGACAATCTGTTGGCTTTTCATGGGCTATCCATATCTTCTTAGTTTGTTTTGATATTTAATTTCAAACATGTGGGCCTAAGTTGCTGGCTTCCAGACAGAGCAGGTGAAAGGTGAAAGTTGAAAGGTAAGCAGATATTTATTTAATATGTTTTAATTTAAACTGACCAAAATGTAATGTAATGTAATTTATTTCTTATATACCACTACATCCGTTAGGTTCTAAGCGGTTTGAAGAAAATATACATTAAGATTATAAATGAGAAGTAAGAAGGTACTTAAAAAATTCCCTTACTGTCCCGAAGGCTCACAATCTAACTAAAGTACCTGGAAATTAATAAAGAAGAGAAAATAAAGATGGTTGAAAAAAGAAAAATTCTATGTGAATTTATAGGATGGAAATTAAACTGACTGTGAAGAACTGTATGAAAAATACATATGGAATGCAGTTAGAGAGGGTAGGTTACAATCTATTTATGGTATTTGTTTAATTGGAAGGTGTTAAGATGGGTAATTTGGGGGAAGGTTATCTGAAGGTAGGTGAATCTTCTGGAGGTAAAAGAGGAGGGGTTAAGATATTTGGATGAATTTTTTGAAAAGCAGGGTTTTGATTTCTTTTCTGAATGTTATGAAGTTGTCTGATATTGTCATAAGATTGGAGATGGAATGGTTGATTTTTGCTGCTTGTGTTGCTAGAAGGTTGTCAAACATTTTCTTGCGTTGTGTGCCTTTGAGTGGGGGGAAGGCGAAAGGGTTCGAGGTTCTTCTGTGTCTTGAGGTGGAGATTTGGTTTAAGCGGTTATTTAGATAGGAGGGGGAAGAGCCTTGTAATGCTTTGAATATCAGGCAGTAGAATTTGAATTGGATTCGTGCTTGTATGGGTAGCCAGTGAGAGTCTAAGAAGGCAGTTGTTATGTGATCATATTTTTTGAGTGAGTAGATCAATCTGAGGGCGGTGTTTTGTATGGTCTGGAGTTGTTTTATCATAGTGGCTGGACAAGGAAGATATAGGGAGTTGCAATAATCTAGCAGACCTAAGACTAGGGATTGGACGATTAGTCTAAATTGTGCTTGGTCAAAGAATTTTCTGATTTTACGGAGATTTCTCATGGTTAGAAAAGCTTTCTGGGTTGTTTTGTTGATCTGGGGCTGCATTGTGCAACATCTGTCTATCGTAACTCCTAGGAGTTTTAGTTCGGGTTGTATTGGGTTGAAGACAGATTGCAATCTTTTTCAAAGCAAATTATTAAAACAATATTAATACAAATGTACACCTAGCTACAAAATACATAATTCCTAATATAATAAAACATAATTAAAATGTATACAATGAATCAGTCATACAAACCAGTTTCCATAATCTTTGTACTCAACAGCATTCCTAGTTATTATCCTTATTTAGCAAATACTCAAAAATTAACCAGATTGTAAGGGGGTTTTTTTCCCCCTAATAATTTGAAAAGACCCCACTATGTCACTTCCTGGGTAGCCTTCAACCTATAACTATATGACATAGGATGTTTTAACAGAAACGCTCCCTTTAATCTGAAATCTCTGATAGGGCAATAGACTTCAACTAACTCCTGCAAATAGAGTGAACATAAGAACATGAGAATTGCCATACTGGGATAGACCGAAAGTCCATCAAGTCCATTATCCTGCCTCCAACAGTGGCCAACCCAGGTCTGAAGTATCTGGCAGAAACCCAAATAGTAGCAACATTACAGAGTTGAGATACCAGTGCCTAAGAGCCAACCTCATCAATGATGTCACAATGGCTTCATTGTCCTATGCTTGGCTCATATAAGAACATAAAAATTGCTATAATGGGACAAATCAAAGGTCCATCAAGCCCAGTGTCCTTTTTCCAACAGTAGCCAACCCAAGTTCCAAGTACCTGGCAAGATCCCAAAGAATAAAACAGATTTAATGCTGCTTATCCTAGGAATAAACAGTGGATTTCCCCAAGCCTTCTTAATAATGGCTTATAGTTTTCTCTTTTAGGAAATTATCCATCTCATTCATTATTTTGAGAGTGTTTATTAATATTTGAAAAACATCCTATGTCAGAGAATCCCAAACTTGTTTTGGGAGACCCCCAGAGAGTAGGGTTTTCAGGATATCTGCAATGAATGTGAATGAGATAGATTTGTATACAATAGAATCAATGTATGGAAATCTATTTCATGCATATTCATTGATGCTGGGACAACAGTTTCCCTTTTTATGTATATATGTACCTATCGATCTACTGAATCTATCTATGGGCCTCTTATATCAAACCACAATAGAACTTTTTAGTGTGGACTGGCAAGCTAAGTGCTCCAATGCTCATTCAATTCCTATGAGTGTCAGAGCATTTCCCTTGTCGGTCCACGCTAAAACGCTCTGTTTCATAAAAGGGGGCTTATATATGTACATATGATATGGCCATATAGTAAACCAATGTTTTGATTTGTTGTGGTCATTACTTTATGAATATGTGTATCATTGATTTGTATTTTAATGTTAATGTTTTTATTTATTTATTATGTTTTAAGTATATTTTACCATTTCTTTCATTATTGTGACACATTTATTTGCCATTCGGGTTCATTTAACTTTTTTTAACACTGTATGTTTTTTGTGTCTCTGACAGGACAGGTTCAGGTTCTGCTCTTGTCTATATTGGTAACTAATTACTCGAATTAAAAGTGTCGACATTCTGTCCCATCTTGATCCTTCCAAAATCTTGTAGGCAGCTGAATTCTGCATTATCTGCATTATTACATTACATTAGAGATTTCTATTGCGCCATTACCTTGCGGTTCAAGGCGGATTACAAAAGAGATGAAAAACGTTGGGTTACAATGGAAGAACATTTGTCCTTTCTAGAGAGGTGAAGAGGGGGGGGGGGGAAGGACAGTAAGTTTGAAGTTAGGGCTGTTTCAGGAATTTCTTGAAGAGTATAGATTTTATTTCTTTTCCGAAGTTATTGCTATCGTTTGCTTTGAGAGGGTCAAATAAATTGAATTACCATAGTCATAATGGGAGAAAATCACCATCTGAAATGCTATTTTAGATCTGGAATTGCAAGGTTAACAATAAGTCTAACACAATGCAATACTCTGCAGACTCGATTTTAATGGGATCCTAATGCCACCCGTGTAAGGACATTCTAATAAATATTCTTTGATATCACCTCTACCCACTATCACGCTCTTTTTTTTCGGGTATTCCTAAATGCATTCTCTTTACCTCAGTGTCTCCACAGCGAGGGGAAAAGTGTTGCAGTTAATGCATAATGCTGCTTTCACTTCATGGCTTGGGTTGGATAAAGCAGAAAGCTGACAGCTGAGATGTATGAAGGAGACATTATTTGCTCATTGTTGGTTCTAATTGACAAATGGCTGACTCTTGAGAAAGGCACGAGTTGTCGAAACACTGGCAGTGTTGAGTCTAGACCAATAAAACCGGAGAACAACGTTTTTGCTTCTTCAACACTTTTGGGTGTACCTTATATAGACTTTTGGCTGCTGATCACAAAAATCACACTTAAAATTACGTTATCACGTACCTTTATAGCAAAAAAAAGTACATTTTTACAATTTCTTGTTATACTTTCAAGCTAATGCAATTAATAATTAAAAACTGAGGCCAAGATTAAGGAAGGCATTTTTGTCGATCCACAGATCAGACATGTCATCAATAACGAGAGATTTGAAGAAATGTTAGTCGGGCCAGAGAAAATCGCCTGGAAGGCATTCAAGGATGTCGTTGAGAATTTTCTTAGCAGTTACAGAGCACCAAACTATTTTCAACTGGTTGACAAACTTCTTAGAGCATACAAAACCATGAAGTGCAACATGTCACTGAAGAGGCACTTTCTACATTCACGCTTGGACTTCTTCCCCGCAAATCTTGGTGCAGTCAGCCGACGAACATGGCGAAAGGTTTCACTAGAGGTTGCCTCTATGGAAAACAGATATCAGGGCAACTGGAATCCATCAATGCTGGCGGACTATTGTTGGACACTGTAACGAGATGCACCGGGCACTGAGTACAAATGAATATCTGTAGGAAAACACTTTTAACCACAGCAAACTATCACAGCATATCAGAAACTTTGTGCGTTAAAACATGCTATAGTCAATTAAAGATACCATCGTGCTTCTCAAAATTCCTACGTGATACAGTCAGTGGGAAATGATTATTTTGAAGGGGTCTATCATAATCACCAGTTTCTTTCATTGAAGCAAAACCTTTGGAAAAATTTGTTGTACGGTGTAATAGACCTAATAAAGATCCATTGTATAGTATTACTTCTTGGTTGACAACATCTCTTCCTCACGATTCCTGTGTTTGGATTCTATAAATCTTCAGATTGGAAGGGTGTATATTTTCTTACCCCTCCTAACTCTCTTCACAGCAAATAATACAACGTTTATTGCTCCTCAGAAGTACCACCTAGCACTCATACTAATTCATTGTATCAGACTTTATGTACTACTTCCTCACCGGATCTTCCATACTTTGCTATTAAATTTATAAATACTTTTTTCCACTTTAGTGTATAAATAGTTTAAATACTTAGCTTAAAACTTGTGATCACGCTTTCAGGGATTTATACCACCAACATGTTTCACCCGAAGGGGTTTTATCAAGGCACCATATCCATAAGAACATAAGATTTGCAGCTGCTGGGTCAGACCAGTGGTCTATCCTGCCCAGCAGTCCGCTCAAGCAGCGGCCCCCAGGTCAAAGACCAGTGCTCTAAATGAGTCTAGCCTCACCTGCGTACCTTCCAGTTTAGCAGGAACTTGTCCAACTTTGTCTTGAATCCCTGGAGGGTGTTTTCCCCTATGACAGCCTCCGGAAGAGAGTTCCAGTTTTCTACCACTCTCTGGGTGAAGAAGAACTTCCTTACGTTTGTATGGAATCTATCCTCTTTCAACTTTAGAGAGTGCCCTCTCGTTCTCCCTACCTTGGAGAGGGTGAACAGTCTGTCTATATCTGCTAAGTCTATTCCCTTCAGTATTTTGAATGTTTCGATCATGTCCCCTCTCAGTCTCCTCTTTTCAAGGGAGAAGAGACCCAGTTTTTCTAATCTCTCACTGTACAGCAACTCCTCCAGACCCTTAACCATTTTAGTCGCTTTTCGAGTAGTATCGTGTCCTCCCTTTCTAAAGCTTAACGCGACCACTAAATAGTTAATTCAAAGTTTGGGCTATACTCTCACAGAAAATTTAACTTGAACTATTGTGCTGTTTGGTCAAAGGATTCTATAAATGGCACCATTTTTTAAATTATTATTATTGACAACCACGCTCAGTGCTGTTTATAGAATCTGGCCCTACCTGTATGATGCAGACTTTACATGGGACCTTTTATTGCATCCTAAATGGTATTTGTTAAGTTCTCCTGTATTAATATGTTTGAGGCTCCCACACTAATGGAAAAATTAGCAGAGGACCTGCAAAAAGAAAAAACTAAGAAGCCCCATTTTTGGGCTGTTAGAAATGAGATTAGCTACGCCAATCTCTTACCCCCCTCTTCGGTTCATAGACAACCCCACGAAAGACAAAGGTGCGCGCCGACAACTGAGCGCAAGACGGAGGCGCGCGCCAAAGAAAATTACAGTTTTTAGGGGCTCCGACGAGGGGTTTTGTTGGGGAGCCCCCCCCATTTTATTTAGTAGAGATTGCACCGGCGTTGTGGGGGGTTGTAATTCTCCACATTTTACTGTAAACTTAACTTTTTCCCTAAAAACAGGGAAAAAGTGAAGTTTTCAGAAAAATGTGGGGGGTTACAACCTCCCACACCCCCCACAATGCCCCCACAACGCGGCGCGATCTCTACTAAGTAAAGTGGGGGGGGTTCTCCACCACGCCCCCCCATCGGAGCTGTAAAAACTGTAATTTTCTGCGGCGCGTGCCTCCACGCTGCGCTCAATTGTCTGCGCACGCCTTTGTCCCAGCGCGCTTTTGACCTGACACCCCCTCTTCTATTAAACTGCGCAAGCAGTTTTTAGCACAGAGAGCCGCACTGAATGGCCCGTGCTGCTCCTGACGCTCATAGGAACTATATGAGCGTCGGGAGCAGCGTGGCTCGTCACGCTAAAAACTGCTAGTGCAGTTTAATACAAGAGAGTGTTAATGTTTTTCAGCAAAAGGATCCCCTAAATCACACTACAAATTAATTTACTTTAAACTACAAATTAATATACAGTGGAACCTCGGTTTGCGAGTAACCCGGTTTGCGAGTGTTTTGCAAGACAAGCAAAACACTCAGCAAACTTTTCACTCGCAAACCGAGCACTGCCCCGATCAACAAGCACTTACAGACCAGGAAGCGCCGCTTCGGGGGATTCCTCTTCCTTCTTCTGGCCAGCCTTCCATGTCGGGTGCCTTCTGCAGGTTGGAGGACATCTGTCTGGGCCTGCGCGGCCGGGTGCTGTCCCGCCTGCGCATTGCATGTGATGCGCACAGCGTCAATCGTCGGTGTTGTGCGTGGCATGCGTGGCGTGCGGGTGGGGCGGCGCTCGGCTGCGTGGGCTCGGGTGGGGGCTCTCCAGCATGTGAGGGGCATCCGACGTGGAGGGCTGGCTGGCAGATGGAGGAGGCATCCCTCTGAAGCGGCACCGTGGGGTTCTTCTTCAGATGACGGGCGGAGGAGGCGGATGGAGGAGACGGCGCTGCAGCACCCGGCACCTGACAGGTACAGACCCCGGATTCTGGAACGAATTGTTGCTGTTGCCACTATTTTCTATGGGGAACTTTGCTTTGATAAACGAGCATTTTGGATTACGAGCATGCTCCTGGAACGGATTATGCTCATAATCCAAGGTACCACTGTATGTTATAAATTGTTATGGCTTGTTAAAAAGTTTTATTAAAATGATTATGTGAAATGAACAGAAAAAACCAAGTCCTATTTCCAAGCAAAGCCCATACAAGTGGAAAATGAACCAAAAGGTTTTGCTGTAGTAGAAACAAATTCTTTTCGTAGGATACAATTGGTTGATGTGTCAAGTGGAGAGAGTTCAACGGTCAACAAATACAAGTGCATACTTTGCCTTGTTGAGTTGTTTACTTTCTTGCTTTTCATTATGTTTTTCCCCAGGGGCCCCAGAGGTGCCAACCAATGTCTGTCTCATGGCGACAAGCAGTACATCACTCATGGTCACCTTCCAGGAGCCTCTGAGCGTCAACTCTGCTGTTGTGACCAAATATAAAGGTAATCTTGAAGACTAAGGGCTCCTTTTACGAAGCTGCGTTAGCGGTTTAACGCGCGTAATGGCGCGGGCTAATTTCCCGGCCGCACTTGCTGCTGCGGCCTCCTCTTGAGCAGGTGGTAGTTTTTCAGCTAGCGTGGGGGCTAGCGCACGCTAAAAAGTTGCGTACGATAAAGCTGCTAACACGGCTTCGTAAAAGGATCCCTTGGTTTAAGTGATGTTCTTTGCAAGTCTATAGTTCCAAATGTATTTTTTTTAGTATTATTTAAGGTTTATGGTTTATTGTAGGTAGCATCAATGCTTGCCCAATAATTAAAATAAAACATATATAATAAAAAAGTAGGAAAGGAACTACAATGTGGAATATAGATTAAAAACAATAATTCTTTTTTTTTTTTTTTTGGTAAATCTTTATTAGTTTTCAATTATTAACAGTGCAATACAGTGAATTTTAACATAAACGAATCAAACAAAAGCACTTTGAATATACAAATATTTCAACAACAAACATTTTCACCCCCTCGTCCTCCCCTTAACTAATGAAAATAAAACCACAAGTATAATTTCAATAAAATAATTTCAATAATGAATAAATAATTATAATTTTTTCCCATCTCCCTCCCTCCCACCCTGGATGTGTAAGGAGGACAGATAAAAAGAAAAGGTACATGACAGCTATTGCGACTCAATGAATGATGTCAATGAGCTCCACCCCTTTTCAAATGCACTACTATATCTTCAAATTTCATCGTTCATTCTTTCATATTTGTAGCTAGAACATAAGTTTGCCCACCAGAAAGTATAATTAAGTCGATCATAACTCTTCCAGTTGAGTGTTATCATCTGGATGGCTGTTCCCGTCATTATTAAGAAATCCATCATTATTAAGAAATTATTATAGGGATCCAAAGAAGGTTTAACATGTAATAGAGTACCACAAATTACAAGAATTCTGATTTCTTTGTAATAGGGTTAGAATTTTAAGAGTGGCTTTGTAAAGTCTGGTGAATGTAGTTTTGTTTAATGATATTATGAATGTGATATTGTGAGCTGCTTAGTTTATTAAACGGCTTAGAAATATTTTAAATACAAATAAATACATGAAATACTGTTGTTCCAAGGAGATGAAGCTGTACAGCAGGTAGTCGTTAATGTTGAAATAAATCAAAAGCAATCCAAATCAAGTGGGTCTTCAAGGGGGACTGAAATTGTGGGTAAGAGGCTTCAAGATGAAGATGTTTAGGAAGACAATTCCAGAGAGAAGGAACTAGGGATTACATTGCAGAAAAGCGAGTGGACTCAAGATAAGCAGAGGGAGGAAAAGTCATTGATGTGCCATAGATCGCAGAGTATAGGATTATTATGGAAGAAAGATAGGAAAGACTAATAGAATAGAGTGTCTTGTGGAATAAAGTGAGGACCATGAATTTTATCCGTATAGAAGAAGTAGCCAGCCATTTTGTTTCTAATAATCCGTACTCCTCCCTTCAATTCTATTGCCCTCTTTTACAAAGGCACGTTAAGCGTTTCAGTTTGGATTTAGCTTGCGCTAAATCAACGTGTGCGCTAACCGATAAAGGATAAGATGCACGCATTAGAGTTTAGCATGTGTTAACGTGCACTAGAAAGCTTAGCGCACCTTTGTAAAAGAGGGGGGTATGTGTTTATCAATGGCAAAAGGACTCATGTATATATGTTGTAAACCGCTTAGATGTGTAGATTTGCGGTGTATAAAACACTTTTTAAATAAATAACTCCCCTTTTACAAAACCGCACAAGAGGTTTCTAGCACAACCTGCACGCTGAATGCTCTGCGCTGCTCCAAACTCTAGGACCATCAGAGCAGTGCAGAGCATTCAGCGAAGTGGCCAGCGCCAAAAACCTCTTATGCAGTTTTGTAAAAGCGTGTGGTAGGGGGGGATAAATAAAGCCCTGGAGAGAGCTACTGTTCTGAAATTATTTTAAAAAGTGTGTTTAATTCCTAGAAGTATTTAATCATAAATGAGAAGCAGAAATAAGTGAAATGTAATGCTCGACTGCCTATGGAGGCCTCCTAGTGCTGCAAAATACCTGTTAGAAACATAGAACATAGAAATAGACGGCAGATAAGGGCCACGGCCCATCTAGTCTGCCCACCCTAATGACCCTCCCCTACTTTTCTCTGTGAAGAGATCCCACGTGATGATCCCATTTCGTCTTAAAATCAGGCACGCTGCTTGCCTCGATCACCTGAAGTGGAAGACTATTCCAACGATCAACCACTCTTTCGGTGAAAAAGTATTTCCTGGTGTCACCGTGCAGTTTCCCGCCCCTGATTTTCCACGAATGCCCTCTTGTTGCGGTTAGACCTTTGAGAAAGAAGATATCTTCTTCCACCTCAATACGACCCGTGAGATATTTGAACGTCTCGATTATGTCTCCCCTCTCTCTGCGTTCTTCGAGTGAGTATAGCCGCAGTTTATCCAGCCGTTCCACGTACTGGAGATCCTTGAATCCCGAGACCATCCAGGTGGCCATTCGCTGGACAGATTCAATTCTCTGCACATCCTTGCGGTAATGAGGCCTCCAGAATTGTACACAGTATTCCAGATGGGGTCTCACCATGGATCTATATAATGGCATAATGACTTCGGGCTTACGGCTGACAAAACTCCTACGTATACGCATAGTGAATTACCATGGACAGATGGAAGACGGTCCTTGAGATAACCATATGGCCAAAGAGTCAGCCTCCTCTGCATTTTCACGTCAGCAAGAATAACATTGACTTCAGGGTGGTGGTACACAATGGATTCTTAAGAGTGTAAACTAGGTCTTGATTTTAGGTGTGGCAGCAAAATACACAATAGCTCAATTATTAGGTAAGGTGTATGTAGATCCGTGTCATGAGAATTCAAGGCATATTTAAATACATGCATATATAGAGAGAGCCAGCAGGACACACAATGATGATCCATTTCTGAAGGACCAAGTGAGACAGAGGGGGAAAAAAGGGAGAATATTCTGCACCTACAAGTGGAAGATGGTAAGTGGGGAGAGGGGAAGGGGAAGAGATTTTGTAACATGGCAGATGACGTTTAATGTGAGCAAGGGCAAAGCGATGGATGTGGGAAAGAGGAACCCAAACTATGTCTATGTGATGCTGGGTTCTGTGTTAGGAGTCGCTGCCCAGGAAAAGGATCTAGGTGTCATTGCTGAGGATATGTTGAAACCATCAGCTCAATGTGCGGCAGCGGCTAAGAAAGCAAATAGAATGTTAGGAATTATCAGGAAAGGAATGGAACACAAAGATGAAAATGTTATAACGCCCTTGTATCGCTCTGTGGTAGGGCTACAATTTGAATACTGGGTGCAGTTCTCGTCGCCGTATGTCAAAAATGATATAGAAAAATTAGAAAAGGTACAGAAAAGGGCAACAAAAATAGAGGGATGGGACGACTTTCCTGTGAGGAAAGGCTAAAGCGGCTAGGGATCTTCAGCTTGGAGAAGAAATAGCTGAGGGGTGATATGATAGAGCTGAGTGGAAAGGGTAGATGTGAATCGCTTGTTTACTCTTTCCAAAAATACTAGGACTAGGGGGCATGCAATGAAGCTACTAAGTAGTAGGTTTAAAACAAACCAGAGAAAATATTTCTTCACACAACGTGTAATCAAACTCTGGAATTCATTTGCCAGAGAATGTGGTGAAATCAGTTAGCTTAGCGGGATTTTAAAAAGGTTTGGATCATTTCCTAAAAGAGAAGTCCTTAGACCATTATTGAGATGGCTCGGAGAAATCCACTGCTAATTCCTAGGATAAGCAACATAAAATCTGTTTTTACTACTTGGGATCTAGCTAGGTACTTGGGACCTGGGTTGGCCACTGTTGGAAACAGGATGCTGGACTTCATGGACCTTCGGTCTGTCCCAGTGCATCAATTCTTATGTTCTTATGTGAGCCAAGTATAGGGCAATCAAACCATTGTGACATCACTGGTGAGGCTGGCTCTTAGGCATTGGTGGAATGAGGCATTGTGACATCACAATCTCAGCTCTGGAATGTTGCTACTGTTTGAGTTTCTGCCAGGTACATGGTACCTGGGTTGTCCACTGTTGGAAACAGGATACTGGGCTTGATGGACCTTCGGTCTGTACCAATATGGAAAGTCTTATGTTCTTAAGGGTTGAATCCTGAAAAGGGACTAGCTTATCTAAGAGGCTCAAAGCAAAGCTCTCTGACATGAAGTCAGGAGTGGACAATGTTATGTTTTCTCTGGAACAGAGCTGATTAACAATGCAAAACAATGGTTCTACATCAAGTATGTTAGTATTTTTGTTGTTTGTTCATTTCTTGAGGGGTGTTTTGACACAAACTGGCCTCGTCATCTGGAGTTTATCTTTAATCAGTAAAGAAATCATGCAGTACTTCCAGTACGCTACACAAACATATTATTGGTTCATTACACTTCAATGCCTTGATCCATATGCCAAAATTAAAGCTCATAAGACATACAGTTTATCCATAGTCTTAAATGTCAGGGAGTGCCTAGGGTAATGTTGTTTTCATTATTTCTTCTTCAAGGTCTCATTGGCTCTTTCAAGATTGTGAAATATTCAAGATAGGAAATAATATTTTTGAAATAGGACCGTAGGTCTGTTGTTTAATGCACTCATAAATATTGTAGCGTGGCCAGTCCTCAAGGCTCGCAGTAACCGGCCCACGCTTACAATATTCTCCCCAGCGTGCTTCCTCAAGATGGAGGAAGTCCCTGTTGTGCATAAACTTATCCTATGTGTATCAACAGGATGGCCTCACACAGGTAAGTAATGAAACAAAAATCAAATTTATTGTTCAACTGACGAGTCCCAAAAAAAATGCATCAAAAGAAAATGTATTCCAAAAGGTCTTTGGCAAAAACATGTAGAACAACATAATATGATAGTAACCAGCCTGGTCTGGATATCTGTCTCAAAGTTCTTTATCAATGTCCCAGGTGTAACAGAGTCTCTTGATAGTCCTTGACTCTCCCAGAGTCTTATTGGAAAATAGGCCAACTATGCATGGTGCACTGCATTGTACAGTACTGCCTCATTAAATGCAGTAACAAAAGATTGGCAGATTTGTCAAAGAGTTCCTTGTTATCAAAGGAAAAGAAACCTGCAAACTATTCACCATGGTACTGTGTAAATCCTGTCTCAAGCTTACAGGATATTCACACCTGCTGGAAAGAACTTGCTGAAGTTTCTTTCACAGCAGCTCTTGATAAGCAAGAGAAAAAAAAAAAACTTCTCATACCAGCAAAACCCTTGGCTAGCATGCATTCCATTAATCAGCAGACTTCAAGAAAATCCTCATGTTCAACAGAAATGGAAACATTCCACAAAACTCAGCACAAAAAAAAAACAATTCCAAACTAATTGATTTCCATTTCTTCAAATAGTCCCACCTCTGGTAAAGTGTTACAATCCATAGCTTCACCTTCAGGATTTACCAGGGTTGTATCATCTGGTTCTGTGTCCAACATTTCAATGTCCCTTGTCTCAGGGGGACTTGGAGGCTCCTTCCACCTGAGAGCTTCTCCTCTGTCTCCTTTCCTCTTGGTCAGCCAGCTCTTTAAATGCTGCCAAGCTGCTGTACCACGCCCAGCCCTACTCCGGGGCTGAACTTCCTTCAGCTGTGGTTGCCTTTTCCCCTGCTTAGCCAACTTTCCACAAAATGGAGGATTTAAAGGGGCCCTACCAGTTTTCACCAGGCTGTGTTCTGCATTAGGTTTAAACACAGCCTGTGCTTCCTGTTCTTGTTCTTGCCTAACAGGGACAACATGGTTAGCCCGGACTAGTTTCAGGGGGTGTTTTTTATCATTCTTCCCTGGCACAAGGCCGGCATTGGGCTCGGGCTTGTGACAATATGCATTTAACAGATTGGCAGTACGGCACAATATTTTCTTCCTCCTTTTTCCATCAACAGGGAAATAAATACATTTAAAATCAATAAAAGGAAATAATTTTTCACTCAGAGAATATTTAAGCTCTGGAACACATTGCCCATGGCGTTCCTCAAGGTTCTGTCCTTTCATCCATTCTATTCAATTTTTTTTTTTTTTACTGCCACTCTATAAACTGCTTATGCGCCTTGGTATTGTCTATTGTCTCTAAGCTGTTGACCTTCACTTCTTGTTTAAGGTTAAAAGCAGCATTGATGTGACAATTCTAGCACTGCAATTGCACCTGAACCTGGTAGAACATTGGTTACATGATAACTTCTTGAAGCTAAATGTTGCCAAAACCTGTATCATGTTTCTATCTGATCTGAGACCGCTGTTTTCGGGCGGTGTTGTTGTGTGTGGGTTTATGGCGCGTTCATTGTGAGCATTTCAAAAAAAAGCAGAAAAAGTGTGTTCTTTAGCAACTCTCCAGACCGGCCCATTTCACTGATGGGTAGTGGCTCCCCATGGCCAGCAAGTGGAGACTGGGACGGAGCCTTTTGGGCTGTGCTTCCCCCTAATATATTCAGTCTGCTCTCAGTCTCTATGCAGGTGTGGTAAGCTGTTGCTAGTCTTCCCTGGGTTAGTGTAGACCTGTTGGAAGCTGTTTAGTGGCCTTCTTGTCCCCGTCTGGTGTCAGACGGAGCTTGGGGGGACTCTTTCGGGGGTCTGTCCAACCTCAGGGGTGTCACACTCGATGGGTCACGAGTCGAGTCCCTCCCCCATTTCTTCCACCTCCCCCAAATTTTGTAGAGGTGCCTCAGCTGTAAGCCTTGCCACTGATACCGGCAAGGCATATGGCTTCGAGAGCCAGTGGCGTCTGTCCTGACAGACTTATCCCGTCCTGATATTTCAAGATCCCTTAGGACTGGCAATTTCAGTATTGCTAGAGGGGATAAAATGCACAACCTTGGAGTCATTCTAGAGTCCAGCCTCTCCATGAAGCATCAGACCTCAAGAGTGGTCTCTGTGATTTCCCACAAGTTAAGGACTGTGAAACGTTTACCCAAGGGTTTGCTCAAGACATGGATCATATGTTGAGATGAGAAAGCTGAAGGAACCCCTTTCTAGATGGTCTTCAAAAATGAAATATTTCAAGCCAAGGATAACATAGAGAAAGATCTCGGTCTCTAGCTCATCTTCTTTCAATATTTCCACTTTGTGATGAGCCTATAGTCGTAAGTCCTCAATAATAAATTTCTTCTTGATCTTTGAGAATAAGGTTGGGAAGAGGATAACTGCACATTTCTATAAAGCCTTGGCAGTCCTAATTTGATTCCATAGCTAAATGTAACATTAAAAAGGAGTTGATTGGCCCTTGAGAGGAGAACATCTAGCCCCAGGTTTTGGTTTTATAATCATAATAGTGCCCCTTCTTTTGCTCTGGTCAACACACTGCTAAAATTACTCTTTAGGACAATTCTTGCTACCAAAAGATTTAACAAATCGAACCTATACTCATCGCCTCTGCCTTGATGGGGTTGTGGAGTGCTAGGTCATCTTAACCTCATATGGTATGGATGTCCAATTATCCAGGAGTTTTAGTCTGTGATCCGGGACTCTGTCAAATAGGTTGTAAATGAAATTATCCCTTGGACATCACCCTGTTTCTTTTCAGCTCAATTCCTCAGAGGGCCTGGCGAAAGATATACAATGTTTAACTGTGAGCTCACTGCCAGCAGCCAAGAACATTATCGCTAGAGCGTGGAAAGGAACAGCTGCCCAACCAAGTTGGAACGACTGTGAAAACTGTGGGAAATTATCCACATGGAAAAATTAACTTGGCGTCAGGGGATATTTCTGTAGAGAAATTGCTCCTTCGATGGTGTTCTTTGTGCAGCAGATTATTAGGTTGAGTGTGCCTTTACTGTATTTATTTTTTTTCTCTTCAGGTTGTACATGGCCTTTTGTTATATTTTTCCTTTATAGGACTATTTTGATCTCCAAGGTACCTCAGATTAGAGATAGCTACTCCTCAACCTGGGGTGTAGGCAGTTTGGAAGGGAGATGGGTTTATGGATTGGCGTCTAATTAATTCTTTGGTTCTTCTGAAATGACTCCATGCATATGTTTTGTTTTTGACTAAGGCCAGGATTTTCATAAAACCCGTGTTAAAAAGCGACGGTCTGCTACTGCAGCCGTTTTGATACCGAATCTAAAAACCCGAGACATTCTTAAAAATTTGCGCATGCAAATAAGATCGGCGGACAGCAGTGAAGATTTCCTACATTTGCATGCGCCCATGCAAATGGGCACATGCACAGAAAAACACCGTAAAAAAACCCCAACCCAAAACACACTCTCCTGCTGCACTATTGGACGAATGGAAGGGAGAGGAGGGGAGAAGCAACGTCAACTTCTTTCAATCGCGCATAAAACACACTTTTCTCTCAAAAAAGATACTATAATTCAGGTAAATCTTATAATTTGTTTTTAATGTAAAATTTAATCAAAACCCACAACAAGAAACACACAAGACAAGGGTATCATACATGCGCTGAAGAAGAAACGGCTTTTAACAAACTGGCATGAAACATGCCTGTCTCTCCCAAAAATTCAAAAGAAGTGTGGTTTTACTACCCTCCACTTATAAAATATATGGATATACATTTTTTTTTTTCCATTAGCCACGGTCAAAACACAAGTGCTGGCACTGTAACGGCACTCCCGGACCAGTCGCTGCTTTTTGTCACCAAAAACTGACGCCACTCTTCGAAAATGCCTCGGTGACTTTTAAGAATCCACCGGAGGGCTCATTTTAATATTAAAGAGCACATTTGCATGTCATTGTCGGAGACTGCTAGAAACCTCGCTAAAGACAAAGATAATCCGTTTTGATAATCCGCCGCTAAAATGAGTGCAGGCTAAATAGCTGGAAAAGAGTTTAGTGACGGCGTTAAAGTTTTTCGAATCTTGCAGTGGCGTACCTAGCATATGTGACACCCGGGACCCATCATTTTTTGACACCCCCCCACCCCATCTATATGAAAAATATGATTTTTAGTAACAATCTACATATCGCACAACAAGAGTGTACCTAGGAAAAGGCAGCATCTTAAACACTGCAGTGAGCACTAGAACACGTTTCAAGTTTCAAGTTTTATTAGGATTTTATATATTTTAGCCTATCAAGGTTATCTAAGCGGTTTTTACAATCAGGTACTCAAGCATTTTCCCTCTCTCACCAATACATACATTGTAAAACTAAACAAACCAGATCCTGCACAGTCAATTGATCCTGTACAGTCGATGCTATCAGAAAGCCATGTCCGTTTCATACACACAGACAGATACACCCTCGCCCAATATAGAATAATCACAAACTAAAAATAGAAATATGTAGACAAAAGTTAAACTGAACTGCCAAGAAACTAAACTCTGCATACAATGCAACAGCATAACACCACAAAAACAGTAATACATGTCCTTTAATACTGTGCAAAATATAAAGACAGTAGATGTAAATTTGAAAAAACTGATATATAAGAATCACCACTTTACAAATTAACAAATAAAAATAAAACAAATAATGAGAAATAAGAAAATACCATTTTATTGGACTAACCCCGTAAGCTCGGTCCTCATCCCCCCAAACCACCTGATTCCATCCACACAAGCCTTGAATTGTTTTATATTGAACTTATTATATTAAAGTATAAAAAGAAACAATATTCTGTACAATTGTCAATTTATAAATCAGCGTCTTCTCCCCACTCTCTCTTCCCCATTTCCCTACAGCGTCCTCAACCCACTCTCTCTCCACTTTCCTTCAGCGCACGCACATAAAAACAAGCAAATAATTTTATATCATTTTCATTCTATTCATTCATAGAAATTAAAGTCTAAATAATGCCAGTCACATAACAAAACATGATTTTACAAAAATAATTCCCTGCAGTCAAGCCTGCAAGGATTACTAGATGTCTTTCAGCAGCTCCCCTCCCTCCCTCCCCCTTACCTTCGTGGCCAAGTCAAAATGATCTACCAACAATAAAATTTTAAAAACACAAAGCACATTGTACGCAGAGAAAATGTTAATTATCATTTATATTCCGCGGGTTTTCAAAGAGGTCAAGGCAGATGACTTTATGCAATGTCACCTCAGTAACAACTATACAAAAATAGACAAATATTTTTAATTAAACCCTTTTAATTAAACCCTTTTAATTAAACCGCGATAGCGTTTTTTAGCACAGGGAGCTGCGCTGAATGCCCCACACTGCTCTCAACGCTCCCTGCGCTAAAAACTGCTATTGCAGTTTAGTAAAAGGGGCCCATAGTGCAAAATATAGACAGCATATATAAATTCTCAAAACTGACACATTTTGATCACTAAATTGAAAATAAAATCATTTTTCCTACCTTTGTTTGGTAATTTCATCAGTCTCTGGTTGCACTTTATTCTTCTGACTGTGCATCCAATATTTCTTCCCTTCTTTCAGCCTCCTGTATGCTTCCTCTCCTCCAGACTTCATTCCCTCCCCCAACTTTTTCTTTGTTTCATCCTGTCCCCTTCTTTCTTTCTCTCTCCATGCCCCCTTTTTTTCTGTATGTCTGTCTTTCTCTATCTCTCCATGCCCCATTTCTTTCTTTCACCCTGCCCCCTTTCTTTCTTTCTGGATCCCTGTCCCCCCCCCTTGCTTTCTTTCTGGCTCCCTGGCTCCCCCCTTTCTTTCTTTCTCCCTTCCCTCCCCCATGCCACCGCCGCTACCACCACCATGCTGCCACCACCGCCGGGGAAAGGCTGCCACTGGCCATCGGAAACAGGCCGGCGCCGAATTCGCCCTCCTTCTTTTCCCACGGGCTGACCAACTCTGGCTGCCCAATGTCAATTCTAACGTCGGAGAGGACGTTCCGGGCCAGCCAAGCAGCGATTGGCTGGCCCAGAATGTCCTCTCCGACGTCAGAATTGACGTCGGACGGCTAGAGTTGCTCGGCTCGGGGAAGAGAAGCAGCAGGGAGGGAGAATTCAGCACCGGCTTCTCTCTGTTGACGGCAATGGCAGCCTTTCCCCAGCGGCAGCCTATTGCCCGGTAAGTGGCCAGCTGAACACCCCCTCGGGCCTTGCACCTGGGGCGGACCTCCCTCCCGCCCCCCCTTGGTACGCCACTGGAATCTTGCCCTAAGTGGAAAATAATGGGTTTTTAGTATGTATATTTGGTTGCTTACTTTTGCCTCGTACTATTATTTTTTTCTTGTTATGGGAGGGTGCCATATGCATTGATCAGCTCGCATATTTTTGTTTACTGGTCATTGTCATTTGTGGTTTGTAAGGGGAATGACAAGACCGTGGGCAGTATATTCTTGTGTGCCTGGAAACTCCTCATGGACTTTCTCTTTGATAATATGGGACCAGCTGGGACCATAGAGTATAAAATCTGTATCAGATTTCAACATAATATCCCTGCAAATGATCCGCCTCCCCTGGTTCCTGGCTCCACCCCTTTTTCTACTTGGGTAAAAGTACCCACAAAGCAGTACAATGAAGATGGGGAAGGGAAGTCTTCAGTTCATGCTTTTATCCAGGTACCTGTAGAAAATCTCTTGAAAATTACCTTCCCTGTGTTTTGGTTTTTATATGCCAGAGATTGCCACAGATTTGTTAAGTACGGATCTGCAAAACAACACTGTTTCCTCTAAGCTAGGGTTACCAGACATCTGAGAAAGCTCAGATATGTCCTCTTTCTAGAGGACCGTCCTGGTGCCCGGATGGACTTTCCAAAACCCAGTAGTGTGTCCGGGTTTTGGGAAGCTCTAGTCACATTTAGAGGGCCTCTGAGCATGTGCGGATGATGTCATACACATCCAAGTATGCTCAGAGCCCTCGGACATGGTCCAGAGGTCACAGATTAAAAGAAGAGGCATGCTGGGGGCGGAGCTGGGGCAGAACAGGGTGGGCTTAGAGGCAGAATGGTGCAGAACAAGGCAGGGATGGGGCAGTATGGGGCATGGTCATGCATCCAGGATTTTTGGATGCAAAAATCTGGTAACCCTACACTAAACTGAGTGGGAGTCCTCCACATACAGCCCTGCCAGTGGGGGTGCTGTGTCATTACCACATTTTCAATAGCAAAGGACAGGCAAGTTTTTCAGGAATTCAAGGACCCTGTCTGTCCTAGCAATTGAAAACACAATATTGAAGCAACACCCCCTACTGGTAGCAATGCAGTTGGAGGACTTCCACTCAACTTAGTACATGAGTGGGAGTGCTTGCCATACGCCATTTTTTCATCAAACCCTATCACATTGGAAAAGATTTCTAGGTAATCTGCAGATCTGACAGGTTTATACAGTCCTGTAATAATAATAATAAAAATGTATTCTTTTATACCGCCATTACTAAAAGTTCTAGGCGGTTTACACCATAAGAAACTGGACAATCAGCGAAATACATTCATATCATAAAAATAAAATCGTACACTAAAAGTTAAAAATATGATTACAATCTTAAAAATACCCAACTAAGTGATAAATTTGTCAAACAGAGAAGACTTGACTAATTTTTGAAAAGAACAGTAGGACATGGCTTGATGAATACATTCACCAAGCCAAAATTGCAGTTTGCCTGCTTGAAACGCTAAGGTCCTGTCAAAAAAGGTCTTATATTGGACACCATTTGGCTTAGGATAGGCAAATAAGTGAGAATTTCTTGTATTCCTTGATGGTCTATTATCAGTGTTTTTCTACCTTTTTACACCTATGGACCGGCAGAAATAAAAGAATTATTCTGTGGACCGGCATCGGCCCATGGACCGGCGGTTGAAGAACACGGGGCTAAGTCGTGGGCCAGACCTCGCCCATCTCTACCCAATCTCCACCCCAGACCCCGCCCCCATAATAGTACTAATTGCACCTTGCACGTCCCGTGCCTCATCTGGAAGCCTTCCCTCTGACGTTGCAAAATGTCAGAGAGAAGACTTCCGGTTCAGGCGCAGGACGTGCGTAGGAGCCGCTGCCCGTGGCTTTGTGCACTGAATCAGTTAGGAAGAGGGAGCTGGCTCGAAGATAACGCCGCATCGATCGCACCGTGGACCGGCGGTTGAAGAACACTGTTTTGGGCCTGCTGCACGTGCTGGCCCTGTGGACCGACAGGAAATTTCTGTGGACCGGCACTGGTCCATGGACCGGTGGTTGAAGAACACTGGTCTATATAACTCAAAGTGAGGGGAAAGATAAACTGGAGACAATTCTGATATTCAACTTAAAACAAATGCAAGAAAATTTGAATAATACTCTTGCTTCTAACGCTAACCAATGCAATAAACGATAATATGGGCTGACGTGGTCATTCTTCTTCAGACCATAAATCAATCGGACCGCGGTGTTCTGAATTATTCTCAACCTTCTTAAAAATTTATGGGAAGATCCCAAATAAATGATATTACAATAATCCAGAATAGGTAAGATCAATGATTGTACCAATAGCCTAAAAGACACTGTAGATCCTTTCATCCTGAAAGGAGGACTTTGCTTTATTGATTAAGGTCTCATTTTACAAAGGCGTGCTAGCGCGTAATACCGCGCGCTAAACCGCCGTCTGCGCTAGCCGCTACCGCCTCCTCTTGAGCAGGCGGTAGTTTTTAGGCCAGCGCGGGGGTTAGCGCGTGATGAAACGTTGCGTGCGTTAACCCCGCTAGCGCTGCTTAATAAAAGGAGCCCTAAGAGAGGGCATTGTCTGTGTCAGTTTTGCTGCTCTTTGATTTCATATTTTTTTCGGTCCAAGACACTTTTCTTTGGTCTCGCCTTTCCGTTATTGTGTAAAATGAAATATAGGGTCTGAGTTTGGCTGAGGGAGAAGGAGTGATGACTCTTGAGTGCTGAGTGCTGGTCACGGAGGCGTTCGATGGGCTGGTTTGTTTTATTTGGTTTATTGATATCTGTTATTGAGGCATCTTGTATGACTTATGGAATTTTACATTTTGATGTATGTGTGGGTTCGCCAGATTTGTTCTTAAAAGATATCCGTCGTTGATGCGACGTGTATGTTATATGTAATTTGATTTGATATGTAAGTAGTACCTTGGATTGCGAGTATAATCCGTTCCAGGAGCATGCTCGTAATCCAAACTGCTCGTTTATCAAAGCGAGTTTCCCCATAGGAAATAATGGAAACTCGCTTTGATACGTTCCCCCATCCCCCCTCACGACAACCGGCATTGCTCCCCCTGAAGGCCCCCCCTGCGATCTGGCACCCCCCCCAGCCGCGATTGAGCACCCCCCCCCCCCCCCGCGCCGCTGCTTACTGTCATCTGGGCACCGGCATGTCCTGTGCGTTGGTGCCGGTGCCCGAAGATCGGCCTCCTCTTCTTGCTGGGCCTTGAGCATCTGCGCATGCTCAAGATCTGCGAGTTCATGTTCTCTCCGTGAACTCGCAGGCCTTGAGCATGCGCAGATGCTCAAGGCCCAGCAAGAAGAGGAGGCCGATCTTCGGGCACCGGCACCAACGCACAGGACATGCCGGTGCCGGTGCCCAGATGACAGTAAGCAGCGGTGAGGGGGGGGGTGCCCTATCGCGATGGGGGGTGCCCAATCGCGGCGGGGAGATGCCCGATCGTGGTGGGGGTTGGTGCCGGATCGCGGGGAGGTTGGTGCCGGATCGCAGGGGGAGGGTGCCGAATAGCGGGGGGAGGGTGCCGGATCGCGGGGGGGGGGGGGGTTGCTTGTAAATAGAGCCATGCTCAGTTTCAGAGGCACCGATTTTTACCGAATGTTTTGCTCGTCTCGCAAAACGGTGCACTCATAAACCGAGGTGCCACTGTATTTTGTTATAGTGTGTCTCTGAAGTGTTTTGTACGATAAATGTAAATCTTTTATTTTGTATGTTAATATATAACTCACCCTGGATAAGGGTGGGTGAGAAATAAACAAACAAACAAACTTAGATGTGTGCTATTTTCCTTTAAGGTTTTCTCTGTTTTTCTTTCTTAATTACTTAAGTATTGTCTTTGGAATTGCACTAAAAATGGTTCAAAGAAGAGTGACCAAGTTGATAACGGGGATGGAACTCCTCTCGTAAGAAGAAAGACTAAAAAGGTTAGGGCTCTTCAGCTTAGAAACGAGATGATATGATACAAATTCCTGAGTGGTGTAGAACGGGTACAAATGGATCAATTTTTTTACTGCATCAAGATTTACAAAGTCTAGGGGACACTCGATGAAGTTACAGAGTAATACTTTTAAAACCAATAGGAGGAAATGTTTTTTCACTCAGAGAATAGTTTTCTGGAATGCGTTGCCAGAGCATGTGGTAAGAGCAATTAATGTAGCTGGTTTAAAAAAAAGTTTGGACAAATTCCTGGAGGAAAAATCTATAGTCTGCTGTTGAGACAGACATGGGATGGTAGCATGGAATGCTGCTACTATTTGGGTTTTTGCCAGTTATGTGTGACTTGGATTGGCTTCCACGATGACAGGACACTGGGCTAGATGGACCCTTAGTCTGACCCAGTAAGGCTATTCATATGTTCTTAAGAAAAATTTTTTTAAAAAAATTGTATTGCCCTAATTCAGGAGCCAAGTTTCACAATGGAGCTCTCCTGCCAAAAAAGGGGGTCTGAAATTTGGCTAGTCTTGTGCAGAAGAAGTCACATTTCACTGCAAATAACCAAAACAGATGATATTTGAGATCAGTCGAACATGCTTACATAGGACACTGAAATGGAGAAGCAAAGGATGAATGTCAGAAACTAAAGGACCCCAATATAAACGACTGGGTTGAGTCAAAAAGACAAAGTTAGTTCCTAAAAAGGTCACAGGAAACAGAAAAATTATTGATTTGAACTAGGACAAGCTTAAATGGAAGATTGTTAGCGGGTTCTCTGAGGAAGCCAGTGCGGCGAAACGCGTCAGGACCCAGCCAGACTAACGCTAGCAGCAATCTCCAGCTAAGTCATCATTTTTGAATCATTTATAGCCGGAAGTCACTTTAAAGCTTTGCAAGTCATTAACGATTAAAAATTTAGAATCAATTTATTAAGAGCTTCAAACAACCTTTTACAGTAACCATGGTGCAATGATAGATACCATAAGAGTTCGGGTAGGGGTTTCTCCCCCGCTTTGAGTTCTTAATTTCCATCTTGGATTCTGAGCACCGTCCAGGGTTAAAAGTGTTTTGAAGTATTTTTTTAGTTCCTCTATCAGTTCATTAGTAGAAACTAAAGGACAACATCCCATAAATGAATCCCTCTTGGAAGGCTCATGGATGCTTTTGCTCTGATAACAGTCATTTACAGGCTTGAAATTATGATGCCTGCAACCAGCTGTTGTAATCTGCTTCTCTGCAGGAGGCATTTCTACTTCAGAGACATTAGAGCTGTGGGTTACTCAGCAATGACACTGCAGTTAAGTCTGTCTGAGGCAAGACCAGTAGGCGTTCAATTCATTGCCTTCCCTTTTGTAGGAACGCTGTCTCTGATGTGTGGCCATTAATCTTTTCGTCAAACTGTGTCTACTCATTTTGTTTCTCCTGATCTGTTGCATTTTAAATGGACCAAGAAACGTAGAAATGTAGCTCGGGGTTCGTTTCATTTTTTATTTAGAGATTAAAGTGGGCTCTGACAAAATAAACATTGGAATGCTGTCCCACCTGTTTGCTGGGGGCAGAGCAAACAGGTAGGGTGACTAAAACGCTTGATGGTCTTCGTCATAAGGCGTATGAGGACAGACTTGTGTCCAACCTTTTGGCTTTCCTGGGCCGCATTGCCCCCAAAAAATGTTTATGAGGCCGCGCAAACATGCAAATGCTGCAGCAAGACAGAGGAGGGAGCCGGCAAGACGGGGGCAGCAGAGGAAAACACTGCATCGCCCTTGACCGGGGCCGCACAAAATACCTCACGGGGCTGTATGCGGCCCTCGGACCGCAGGTTGGACACCCCTGCTTTAGGGGAAAGGCGGGAGAGGGGAGATATGATAGAGCCGTTTAAATACCTACGTAGCGTTAATGTGCATGGGTCTAGTCTCTTTCATTTGAAAGGAAGCTCTGGAATGAGAGAGCATAGGATGAAGTTAAGAGGTGATAGGCTCCGGAGTAATCTAAGGAAATACTTTTTTACAGAAAGGGTGGTAGATGTGTGGAAACAGAGACTGTGTCTGAATTCAAGAGGACCTGGGATAGGCACGTGGGATCTCTCGGAGAGAGAAAGAGATAATGGTTACTGCGGATGGGCAGACTAGATGGGCCATTTTGCCTTTATCTGCCCTCATGTTTCTATATTTCTATAACAATAATGTTCTATGACCTCACAATGCAGGTGTAAAGAGCCTTAGCCAATAGGGAGAGGAGGAGACAGTGGATGCTGTAGTTGGGCAGACTGGATGGACCATTATAATAACTCCGATTCCAAAAAATCGTAAAGAATCATTAGCATTAATAACTAATTATAGACCAGTAGCATCCATTCCATTTTTTGCAAAAATTATGGAAGGATTGGTACATTTTCAACTAATGGAATATCTTGATCAGTTTTTCTCTTTTGCATGAATCTCAATCTGGTTTTAGATCTTTGTTTAGCACCGAGACAGTAATTGCGGCCATTTTGGACAATTTGCGTTCTTTGTTCAGCAGGGGCCTTAATGCCTTGATCAAGCAATTTGATATGAGTTCTGCATTTGATTTAGTGGACCATGGGAAATTGTTACAATTCTTGGATGCTATCGGCATCAGAGGAGAGGTGTTAGACTGGTTTCGGGGTTTCTTGTTTCTCGCCCCTATCAAGTATGTTTTAATTATGATCTTTCTGGTACTTGGACTAGTTCATCTGGCGTTCCGCAGGGGTCTCCATTATCCCCATTGCTTTTTAATGTTTATTTGTCATCGTTAGGTGTGCAATCGCCCCAGCTGGGGATAAAGTTATTTGGTTCATAGACAACAACGCGGAAGACAAAGGCGTGCGCCGACAACTGAGCGCAAGATGGAGGCGCGCCGAAGAAAATTACTGTTTTTAGGGGCTCCGACGGGGGTTTTGTTGGGGAGCACCCCAGTTTACTTAATACAAATCGCGCCGGCGTTGTGGGAGGTTTGGGGGGTTGTTACCCCCCACATTTTACTGTAAACTTAACTTTTTCCCTAAAAACAGGGAAAAAGTAAAGTTTTCAGTAAAATTTGGGGGGTTACAACCCCCCATGCTCCCCACAACGCCCCCACAATGCGGCGCGATCTGTATTAAGTAAAGTTGGGGGGTTCCCCCCCACGCCCCCCCCCCCGTCGGAGCCCTAAAAACAGTAATTTTCTTTGGCACGCACCTCCGCGCTGCGCTCAATTGTCTGCTCGCGCCTTTGTCCCGGCGCGCTTTTGACCTGACACCAGTTATTTAGTTACGCAGATGATTTTACGATCATTATTCCATTTGCTACCTCTTTCTCTGAAGTCATTCCTAAGGCAACAGAAGTGTTAAATTTGATGAAGCAATGGATGACTGAATTTAGACTAAAGCTTAATTCAGAAAAAGCAAAATTTTTGTAGCTTCACCTCACCCGTTTGATACTAAAATATAAGTGTGTATCAATAAACTTAGCTATCCTATTCAATCTACTTTGAAGGTTCTGGGTATAATACAGGACCAGGGTTTGACTATGAAGGACCAGGTGGACTCTTTGGTTAGAAAGGGTTTCTTTACTCTTTGGAAGCGTATTTTGATGTTTCATCATTTAGAATTTTGGTACAATCTCTTATATTAAGTTAACTTGATTACTGCAATATTGCCTACTTAGCAATTTCTCTGAAGAATATACAACGATTGTGAATGGTGCAAAATGCGGTGGTCAGGTTAATTTTCAGATTGAAGAAATACAATCGTGTAACACCTTCCTATCGAGTGCTGCGCTGGTTGCCGATGGAGGCGCGTGTGAAGTTTAAGTTTGGCTGTTTTTTGGTTTAAGGTTTTATTTGGTTTAGCTCCTAAATACATAACTGAGCTTTTCTCTTTTGCAACCAACAGACATAAGAGAAGCTCACACCTGAAATTTGTTTTTCCACCGGTCAGAGAATGTAAACTTAAAAACCATCATCAATATCTTTTTTCATATCAGGCAGCATTATGGGGCAAAGATCTAGAACAATCTCTTCTGCTTACTGATACTTATGGGGAATTTAGGAGACATCTAAAAACATGTCTGTTTTTGAAGTACAGTGGAACCTTGGTTTATGAGCATAATTCGTTCCAGAAGCATGCTCGTAAACCAAATTGCTCATATATCAAAGCAAGTTTCCCCGTAGGAAGTAAGGGAAACTCGCTTGATTCGTTCCCCCCCCCCCCCAGGCCACCGGTGCTGCTCCACCTTACCTCCCACTCCCAAGGCCACTGGTGCTGCTCCCCCCCCCCCCCCCCCCACCGAGAACCAGCATTGCCCCCTGAACCGGCATCGCCCCCCCCAACGCGATCCAGCATCCCCCATTCACCCATCCACCCAAACACAATCCCATATCTGGCACCGGTACCAGCACCAATGCACAGGACATGCCAGTGCCAGTGGCCGAAGATCCTCCCTCTTGCTTGGGCTGGGCCTTGAGCATATGCACATTCTCTAAGCCTTCTGGTTCTCGCTCTAAACGAGATTTTCGGAGATCTCCGAGAATCTCGTTTAGAGCAAGATCCAGAAGGCCTTAAGCATGCGC
Source organism: Geotrypetes seraphini (assembly GCF_902459505.1). Classification (NCBI taxonomy): domain Eukaryota; kingdom Metazoa; phylum Chordata; class Amphibia; order Gymnophiona; family Dermophiidae; genus Geotrypetes; species Geotrypetes seraphini. The sequence goes on along the minus strand of NC_047093.1, from coordinate 21,779,462 downwards.
AGATGCTCAAGGCCCAGCCCAGTCCGGCAAGTCCTGTGCATTGGTGCTGGTGCCGGTGCCAGATCGGGGTAAGGGATTGTGTTTGGGTGGGTGAGTGGGGGATGCCAGATTACAGCGGGGGGGAGGGGGGGGCAACATGAGCGGGGGGATACCGGATCACAGGGGAATGCCGGATCGCGGGGGGAGGGACTCACAAATCGAGTCAACGTTCGGTTTACGAGGCACGATTTGCGGGAATGTTTTGCTCATCTTGGAAAACACTCGCAAACTGCATTACTCGCAAACCGAGGTTTGACTGTACTTAGGTAGCTGATTTGTAGGATTTTATCATGCAATAATCAGATCTTTGTAGGGTTTTTTTTAGTTATTGGCTTTTACCTTTTTAGTTCTATTCAATTTGTTGTATTTTTAACAATTGTAAACCGCATAGAACTTTACGGCCTTGCGGTATATAAACTGTTATTATTATTATTTGGCCTTTTATCTGTCATCATGTTTCTATGTTTCTTATGCAATCTGCGTAACATCCTCTCTTCTTTCAATCTCAATGTGCAACGTCAGCACCTATGAACATAAAACCAGATGCTTTAAGAGTCTTGGCAGCATTTTTTCTTATTTGAAATAATTGGCTACGCTGTAAAAACAGTTACCCCACCCCATTTACAAAGGTGCATGTTATGCTATGGGCGCGTTAGCGGTTCGCGCACGCGTTGGTTTAGCGTGCGCTAAATCCGCTCTAAAACACTTCGCGCACTCTTGTAAAAGGGAGCCTTAATATGTTGTTACCACATAATAAACCATATCCGAACAGCTAAATCCATTTCAATAAAAGGATCCCATCTATCTTTATATAATTTTGTCTCAACAGGTATCTACTTGCCCTGTCACACCACCATCCCCTTATAAACTTACCCTCTGGATTAGAGGTCTGCACGGGAACGGGGATCGCGGGAATCCCGTGGGAATCCCCCCTAACCCATGGGACTCCCACGGGGACCCCCCTCTGGCCCACCGGACTCCCACAGGGCCCCTCTCTAGCCAACGGGACTCCCGCGGGGATGGAAGGCTTTGGAAGCAGGGTTCGTCCATATAATATAATGGGCACGTCAGTCTTAGTAAAAGAGGGGGTTTATAAGTTAATTACCTGAACAGAAAACAAAAAAAGGGTTCCACCAAAGAGATTCCACAAGGAAAACAGCAGCGCAAACACAAAAGAAACTGTGGAATTGATGATCCTGTCAGAAGTAATTGCTGCTTTTTATGGGGACGGGCAGGGATGGAGGTAATTCCTTGCGGGGATGGGTGGGGACGGAGAGGATCCTGATGGGGACGGGTGGGGATGGAGAGGATCCTGACGGGGATGGGTGGGGACGGAGAGGATCCTGATGAGGACGGGTGGGGATGGAGAGGATCCTGGTGGGGATGGGTGGGGATGGAGAGGATCCTGACGGGGATGAGTGGGGACGGAGAGGATCCTGGCGGGGACGGGTGGGGACGGAGAGGATCTTGACGGGGATGGGTGGGGATGGAGAGGATCCTGACGGGAACAGGTGGGGACGGAGAGGATCCTGACGGGAACGGGTGGGGATGGAGAGGATCCTGGTGGGGACAGGTGGGGATGGAGAGGATCCTGGTGGGGACGGGCGGGGATGGGTGGGATTTCTGTCCCCGCGCAACTCTCTTCTCTGGATACTTAATTATACCTTCTATATTTACTCATCTGCATTTAAAGCATATAAATTGAGAAGTGGTCAAGCTCTGGGCACCCATTTACTCTTAAACTGACCCTTTGAAAGGCACTGCAATTCTGGAGGCCACATTACCGTAAAGATGTGCTGAGAGCAGAGTCAGTTCAACGGATGGCCACCAGGATGGTCTCGGGGCTCAAGAATCTCTTATTCAAGGATCTCTTATTCCTTGAATCTAATGGGTTACAGGATCTAATGGGTTACAGGATCCAAGGCAACATGGCTTTACAAAAGGTAAATCGTGCCAAACGAACCTGATTGAATTTTTTGATTGGGTGACCAGAGAGCTGGATCGAGGACATATGCTAGATGTAATTTACTTGGATTTCAGCAAAGCCTTTGATACAGTTCCTCATAGGAACTGTTGAACAAACTTGAAGGGCTGAAGTTAGGACCCAAAGTGGTGAACTGGGTCAGAAACTGGCTGTCGGACAGACGCCAGAGGGTGGTGGTTAATGGAAGTCGCTCGAAGGAAGGAAAGGTGACTAGTGGAGTCCCTCAGGGTTCGGTGCTGGGGCCAATCCTGTTCAATATGTATGTGAGTGACATTGCTGAAGGGTTAGAAGGAAAAGTGTGCCTTTTTGCAGATGATACCAAGATTTGTAACAGAGTAGACACCGAAGAGGGAATGGAAAATATGAAAAAGGATCTGCAAAAGTTAGAGGAATGGTCTAATGCCTGGCAACTAAAATTCAATGCAAAGAAATGCAGAGTAATGCATTTGGGGATTAATAATAGGAAGGAACCGTATATGCTGGGAGGAGAGAAGCTGATATGCATGGACGGGGAGAGGGACCTTGGGGTGATAGTGTCCGAAGATCTAAAGGCGAAAAAACAGTGTGACAAGGCAGTGGCTGCTGCCAGAAGGATGCTGGGCTGTATAAAGAGAGGCGTAGTCAGTAGAAGGAAGAAGGTGTTGATGCCCCTGTACAGGTCATTGGTGAGGCCCCACTTGGAGTATTGTGTTCAGTTTTGGAGACCGTATCTGGCGAAAGACGTAAGAAGACTTGAGGCGGTCCAGAGGAGGGCGACGAAAATGATAGGAGGCTTGTGCCAGAAGATGTATGAGGAGAGACTGGAAGCCCTGAATATGTATACCCTAGAGGAAAGGAGAGACAGGGGAGATATGATTCAGACGTTCAAATACTTGAAGGGTATTAACATAGAACAAAATCTTTTCCAGAGAAAGGAAAATGGTAAAACCAGAGGACATAATTTGAGGTTGAGGGGTGGTAGATTCAGGGGCAATGTTAGGAAATTCTACTTTACGGAGAGGGTAATGGATGCCTGGAATGCGCTCCCGAGAGAGGTGGTGGAGAGTAAAACTGTGACTGAGTTCAAAGAAGCGTGGGATGAACACAGAAGATTTAGAATCAGAAAATAATATTAAATATTGAACTAGGCCAGTTACTGGGCAGACTTGCACGGTCTGTGTCGGTGTATGGTCGTTTGGTGAAGGATGGGCAGGGGAGGGCTTCAATGGCTGGGAGGGTGTAGATGGGCTGGAGTAAGTCTTAACAGAGATTTTGGCAGTTGGAACCCAAGCACAGTACCGGGTAAAGCTTTGGATTCTTGCCCAGAAATAGCTAAGAAGAAAAATTTAAAAAAATAAAATTTAAAAAAAAAAAATTTAAATTGAATCAGGTTGGGCAGACTGGATGGACCATTCGGGTCTTTATCTGCCGTCATCTACTATGTTACTATGTTACTATGTTAAATTGCGGCTCTTCTCTCTCGAAGAACGTAGGGAGAGGGGAGACATGATTGAGACGTTTAAATATATCACCGGACGTATTGAGGTGGAAGAAGATATTTTCCTTCTCAAGGGACCCTCAGCCACAAGAGGGCATCCGCTCAAACTCAGGGGCGGGAAATTTCATGGTGACACCAGGAAGTATTTCTTCACCGAAAGAGTGGTTGATCATTAGAACGAGCTTCCGGTGCAGGTAATCGAGGCCAACAGCGTGCCTGATTTTAAGAGTAGATGGGATGCCCATGTGGGATCCCTAAGAGGGTGGAGTTAGGGATGAGTCATTGGGAGCGGGATCTCTAAGAGAGCAGACTAAGGGGGGCGGGCCAGTAGAGTGGGCAGACTTGATGGGCTTTGGCCCTTATCTGCCGTCTTTTTCTATGTTTCTATGGTTAAATCCTTTTTTGTTCCGGAACGAGTGTTAAGAGTGAGTGCACACGTTTTTGAAAGAGTGTCCGCTATTATCGGTGAACAACATTTTATCACAAAGGTCAGCCCATCCCTACTGCATGGTAAATCCCAGCTATAAAACCGATCTCCGGTCCCATTGCTCTGAGCTTTCAAAAAGCTTCAGCTCATCAGCGTTAGCCAAAAGCTTCTAGGTTATAGGTAATTCTTTCTCAGAAAAGTGACACTTTTTTTCTCTCTCTCTCTCTGTTTATTTTCCCTCATATCTGCGTATATATTTGGTTTTTATTGTATATTTTAGGCTATTCTTTATCTTATTGAATTTATAGGTTATTCATTATGTTTTTATTGTATATTTTTGGTTGATTGACAATCAATAGTTTCAATGCAATTTTTATGTAAGCATGATTAGTTATATCTTTTTAGTGTATTATTGATGCAGAGTTACTATATATTTGGTTAATTTATGTTTTGGTCTTTATAATCTGCGCAGATATGGATAGGTCTTTATTTTTAACCATGCTGGTCTTTATATGTGTTTGTTGTTTGGTTTCTTTGCTGTTTTTACAATATATTTTACACATAACATTTTTTATATAACATCATTCATATTTTTAACATTTGTTGTTTTTATACATGATTATGGTTATTTATTCATCATTATTTATGTAGAAAATTTATAGACTCCTGATGCAGGCCGGGTGACCGAAACATGATCATGTCGAGTCATTGAGTTACTTTGGATGAAAGAGTTATTTTGGATGAATAAAGACATTTGGATTTATCAGATGAGTTGAAAGACACTTTTTGTGCATCATTCTGATTGGACATTTCCACTTTTGCTCTTGCTTCTATGGCCCTTATCTGCCATCATTTTCTATGTTTCTATGGTTAAATCCTTTTTTGTTCCGGAACGAGTGTTAAGAGTGAGTGCACACGTTTTTCAAAGAGTGTCCGCTATTATCGGTGAACAACATTTTATCACAAAGGTCAGCCCATCCCTACCGCACGGTAAATCCCAGTTATAAAACCGATCTCCGGTCCCATTGCTCTGAGCTTTCAAAAAGCTTCAGCTCATCAGCGTTAGCCAAAAGCAATCTAGGTTATAGGTAATTCTTTCTCAGAAAAGTGACACTTTTTTTTTCTCTCTCTCTGTTTATTTTCCCTCATTTGTTACTGGTCGAAAGTGTTTCAAGGAGTCGGGGGGGGGGGGGGGCCTTGCAATGTTTGCACTGTCTTTTGCAAGGGGGGGCTCCAGCTCCAGGCACACAGCGCAGCAGGAGTCTTCACCACCCATGCACTGGCCCCGATCCTCTCTGTTTCTTTCTCTCACTGAGTCTGTTAGTCTCTCTTTCTTCACCTCAAAGCCACCACTTTTCTTCAGGAAAGTAACATTTCACCGCTTAAGCCACCCCCATGCTGGCAGAGAATTTCTTTGATCCTAAACCACTATCTAACTACATTTTGGAAAACTATTTAAGGATTAACTGGCCTGCTTCCCCACCCCCCCCCCCAAAAAAAAACCCTTCAATGTAAACAACTGATGCTCCAAAGAAATTAAATGATTCTTCTTTTTCTTTGAAGGCTCTAGTCTAGCACATCGCATTCTCAGATTAAAAGCTCTTTTAATGGTTTTTTTTTATTTAGGAAATGTGCCTTTGAAAGCATCATATTGTTTCAAAAGATGCGTATTTTATAAAGCAAATAGACTTTTTAAATTTGCTTCTTACTGGTACTTCTGGTGTTAGCTTTTGTCATTTTTGCCTGCGTGGAGCTCGGAGAAGTGCTGTCATTTCAAGCATGTGAACGTCAGCAGCGTTTCCTCAATAAAAGAAGAGATGATGCGAAACATTGGGGGGTCCTTTTACTAAAGTGCGCTAACCAATTTAGCGCGTGCTAAACTTTTGTGCCTGCTAAATCGATTAGGACTCCATTGTTAGTAATATGTTGGCATCTTGGGGCATTCCTTGTTTAAAGGTATGGAGTTCTTTTACGAAGGTGTGTGAATGATTAGCAAAAAACAAAAGGAATTGACCCCGAAATATCCACAAAGAAGAAAATCCAGAGAAAACCAAAAAAAACCTCTGTGGAGTGACGATGTTTCTAAATGGACTTTATTTGAAAGTGTCAAAGTTCCAAAGCTACACTGAAATCAACCACATAAAATAATTCCATCCACATAAAAGTAAATCATCCACATAAGAGCCTTAAAGGACCTAGTCCCCTAGGAATACAGGACCCAACACGGTCCGCGTTTCGACAAAAAGTCTTCTTCAGGGGTCCCTGGGGGTCCTTTAAAGGTGAGTATGTGGGAAACAATTGTGTGGTGTCTCACTTCCGGCTCACCACACAATTGTTTCCCACGTACTCACCTTTATAAGACCCCCAGGGACCCCTGAAGAAGACTTTTTGTCGAAACGCGGACCGTGTTGGGTCCTGTATCCCTAGCAGACTAGGTCCTTTAAGGCTTTTATGTGTCCCATGTACTCACCTTTATAGGATCCCCAGGGACCCCTGAAGAAGACTTTTTGTCGAAACGCGGACCGTGTTGGGTCCTGTATCCCTAGCGGACTAGGTCCTTTAAGGCTTTTATGTGGATGGAATTATTTTATGTGGATGATTTCAGTGTACCTTTGGAACTTTGACACTTTCAAATAAAGTCCATTTAGGAACATCGTCACTTCACAGTGTGGATGATTAGCACACACTAAAATCTAAGAAGTTTCAAGTTTTGTTAAAATTTGATATTCCGCTTATCAAATTTCTAAGCGGTATACATATAAAATTGGGTTACACAAAGGCCCTTTTTTACAAAGGTGCATTAAGCGTTTTAGCATGCATTAAATCAATGTGTGTGCTAACCACTAACACATCCATAGGATAACATGCACGCGTTAGCGTTTAGCGCGCGCTAAAAAGCATAGCGCACCTTTGTAAAAGAGGGGGAAACTGTTATAAACAGACAAACTGATATGAAAGGGAAGTGGGGGGTAGAACTGCATATCAAAATAGGAGAAAGAGCCATATAAGGGTCGTCCATTAGGAGGGGGACCCATCCGTAGATTAAGGCCTAGGAAGGTTTTTAGATTAGAGATCAAAGGCGTCTGTGAATAAAACTGGTTTTAATTTTTTGTTTCGAAGCAAGCGTCAGTTCTATCCTTCTGCTCGTGCCGGCCTGGCTCCTTCTGGAATTACTTCCGGGTCGCAGGGCCCAGAAGTGACGTTAGAGGGAATGCCAGCGCGAGCAGCAGGCCGAAGAATTTTATAGACAGTGCTATATTTTACTGGCAGCCAGTGAAGCCATCTCAGCAATGATGTACATGATTGTTAATTGAAAAAAAAAAAAAAAGGATATCGGCCTTTTTCCAGCAACAGTAAAAATGGCCTTTAGCACACAAGAATAACCTTTATAAGGGCATGCAAAGGCCACTTTTACTGCAGCATAGTAAAAGGACTCCATAGTTTGCCCTACTCTGATGGACAGTATAGATATTACAATAATTAGCAATTTATATGTATGCAACCTCTTTGTAGCATATGGCATGGAAGTGATTTTGTAGCTAATATTAGGACTGCAATTTAATTAACAAAACTCTTTTGAAAACAAAGCTTACTGTCCCTGGGCATCTTTTTACCATGTACTGTTGCCTTGACAGAGGATGATTTGGAAAAATGTAAAAGTTTTTTAAAAAAACCTGTTTTTAGGAACTCATGTTACTGTAAACAAAATAGCTGTTGGTTTATTGGCATGATTCTTCAAGGGAGACCCTCCAGTAAACAGATCCATGTAGGCACCACTAAAATATGTCACTAGCAATAGATCTCAAGTATGAAATACTGTATATTTGACACATATGGTACTAACTATCTCTTGGTTCATATCCTCAGTGTTAATCCCAAGGACAAGAGGAACCAGAGAGAAAGAACTGTTTACTCAGAAAAGACAAGGACATTCTCTTGATACAAACTTAAATATAGCAAGAGGGACTACCGTATATACTCGAATATAAACTGAGATTTGGGGGCCAAATAAAGGGTGAACCGCAGCAGGAGGGACCTTCCTTCGCTCCTGCCCGCACAGAGCCGCTAGCTAATTGGCTGTTGTGAGTTCTTGTGGCAGCCAATCAACTAGCGGTTCTCCATGAGCAGGAGCGAAGGAAGGTCGCTCCCGCCCATGCAGAAACGCTAGCTGATTGGCTGCCATGAACTCACAGCTGAAGGAAGGTCGCTCCTGCCGCAGTTCACAGCTGGACCACCAGGGATACTAAACGTACGCGGGGAGGCGGGAGGAAGGTAGAAGTTCTTAGAATCGGCTGGGACAGGAAGCGGGAGGGATCATTGCTGAGCCACCAGGTCTCGTAGCAGGTCTGGTGGAGGCTGCAAGTCATTAGAAGTGAGGGGGACAGGGGACAGGACCTGACAAGGAGGGAGGAAGGATATGTGCAGAGACAGACAGGGCAGGAGAAGGAGTGAGTGAGGGGGCTGGATGCAGAGGCTGGCATATTTGGGTCAGTTTATATTTGAGTATATACGGTACTTAAATTCAGTAAATAGTGTCCTTATTTGGGCGCTGAAAAAAATGATCGGTGTCTGCTATTCTATAAATGATACTCCAAGTTGAATACAGCAAAAAAAAGGACAAAGGGCCTCAATGAACAGGGACTTGGCTTTATCGACCCAACACGAGCTGTGTTTTGGCATACAACGCCTGCATCAGGGGTGTGCAATATATATATATATATATATATATATATAATTTAATTAAAAAAACATAAATGCCAATAAAAATATTTAAAACAAACGATGCTTAAAAAAAGCATGAGAAGTTAAGAACATAAGAAGTTGCCTCCGCTGGGTCAGACCAGAGGTCCATCGCGCCCAGCAGTCCGCTCCCCCGGCGGCCCATAGGTCCAAGACCTGTAAGGTGATCCTTGTCGTCTAAAACCCTTTATTCCCCTTTAAGCTTCTATCTATACCCTTTCATAATCCTATCTCTACCTCTATCTGTATCCCTCAATCCCCGCATCCTTCAGGAATTTATCCAATCCTTCTTTAAAACCCCATAGTGTACTCTGTGCTATCACAACCTCCGGAAGCACATTCCAGGTGCCCACCACCCTCTGAGTGAAAAAGAACTTCCTAGCATTGGTTCTAAACCTGTCCCCTTTCAATTTCTCCGAGTGCCCCCTTGTTCTTGTGGTTCCCAATAGGCTGAAGAATCTGTCCCTCTCTACCTTCTCTATGCCTTTCAGGATCTTGAAAGTCTCTATCATGTCTCCTCTGAGTCTTCGCTTTTCCAGGGAGAAAAGCCCCAGCCTTTCTAACCTGTCTGCATATGGAAGGTTCTCCATACCTTTTATCATTTTAATTGCTCTTCTCTGAACCCTCTCCAGTATTATAGCATTAATGGACATCGTTATCAGAGGTGAACAAAGTGAAGGTGAAATATAAAGAGGATGCATAAAGTAACAACATAATTAAAATAATTTGTTTTAAATATTTGTATTGGCATTTATGTTTTTATTAAATTAAGTGTATGTGATTTATGTATGTATATACAGTATATATATATATATATATGCAGTTTTTTTGTTTTTTTTGCACAACCCTGACCCTGAAACACAGCTCGTGTTGGGTCAATAAAGACAAGTCCCTCTTCATTGAGGCCCTTTGTGCTTTTTTCACTGCATTATGTTTGGTGTGCTCTGTCTCTCTCAGTGCTGGCCACTCCAAGTTGAATACCATTGACAGAATAGCACACAGTGCCAGCATCCTCACTCAACTTTCAAGCGCTAGGATTTACTCCAGCTGGACCCTGGTGTAAATCCTTCTGCCAAAATCAGGAGTGGATACCCCAAATTCTATTACAGAGTGCGCATCTTTAGCAAACAACCCTGACCCCCCCCCCATGCCCCTCTCGTGATTGTGCCCCCTTTTCAGTTGTGCACTAAGGGGCCCTTTTACTTGGCTGCACTAAAAAGTATATTATGCTCATAAATAAAACCTATACCACTTAATATGAGAAATGCATCAGTGTTATAATTTACTATTGTTCGGGAAAAGGCCTCGGAATCGGAGCCTACGCGTAGTCCTATCATGGACTGAACAATCAGCGTAGTTTTACAGCTCCGTTCTCCAGTCATAGGCCAAAAAAACGAACTATGCAATGTATTTTCTCCTAATTTTCTATAAGCTTATTTTCAACTTTTTTTATAGACTTTTTTATAAATTTTTTTATATAACTTAAGTTGTGTACTAAAAGTTGTGTACTAAAAATCTAAAATTGAACTTATTCAAACTGCATTACTCTCTTGGTTAGAAAAATTGTTGACAATTGATTACTTATCGTAAACATCATCCGTTATTATTTAGGCGTTCCATTAGCTTTTGTATTGCGTAGGCTCTGATTCCGAGGCCTTTTCCCGAACAATAGGTAACTATAACACTGATGCATTTCTCATATTAAGTGGTATAGGTTTTATTTATGAGCATAATATATTTTGGCCACTTTGGGTGATAAAAGTTTAGGTTATGCACTAAAAAGTAGCCAGCAGGTGAGAAGGGGAAGGAGAATCCTAGCCATTGTACAACAGCGACACCATATGGCCGGACTCAGAATGCATGCCTACCAGGTTCCGAAGGAAGGCATAGCCTGTGGCCTTTGCCACAGACTCTCACTTGCCCCAAAATTAAGACAGAGGCTTTTAACTCAGATAAGGTACTAATTAATGTCTGTGTCCAAATGTAATTAGAATTCTGAGACTCTCACTTGCCCCAAAATTAAGACAGAGGCTTTTAACTCAGATAAGGTACTAGTTAATGTCTGTGTCCAAATGTAATTAGAATTCTGATAACCTGATTTGTTTATTATGGGTTATAGTGCTTTCATGCTATTTTTCTGAAGGCAATTGACATGAACATTCAAGAAAATTAACTAAGGCGCACTAACCAATTTGGCATGCGCTAATCAATTTAGCGTGTGCTAAAGATTAGCATGCACTAAATGCTAAGGCATCCATTATATTTTATATTGGTTAGTGTGCGCTAAATCAGTTAGCGCGCCTTAGTAAAAAGAACCCTTAATGAAATAAATCAGCACTGGGGAATTAATGCCATCTGTCCCATTCAAAGTTAACACTATGCCCTTCTTTTACAAAACTGCGATAGCAGTTTCTAGCACGGGGAGCCGCGCTGAATGGCCCACCTGACTCCTGACGCTCATAGGAGCTCAGTGAGCGTCGGGAGCAGCGCAGGCCATTTAGCGCAGCTCCCCGTGCTAGAAACTGCTATCGCAATTTCGTAAAAGGAGGCCTATGTTTTATCTATAATTAAGTTCTTTATATTTTGTACATCAGTAAGAACGGAATTAAAGCAGCACCATTAAAACATCTTTTCATGTTCAGGCCCAGGGTAACTTAAGAACATAAGAATTGCCGCTGCTGGGTCAGATCAGTGGTCCATCGTGCCCAGCAGTCCGCTCAAGCGGCGGCCCTTAGGTCAAAGACCTGTGCCCTAACTGAGTCTAGCCTTACCTGCGTACGTTCTGGTTCACCAGGAACTTGTCTAACTTTGTAATAGGATCAAGTGCAATGCACTGCCATGAAAAGGGCCTGAGTTCAATCTCTTAACCCATTTTCTGCTCCCCAGGTCAACCAGGGTTTAGGTGCCTACAGCAACAGAGCTCAAGATCCCTGGGAAATTAAGCTGTTGCTCAACAGTGGTACCCAGTGGCCAGACCTAAGGTCCATATTAACTGGGTTCCAGAGGGAGCCACAACCTACAGCCATCTGACGGGGGATGTTCACTCAGATGGTTGGGCAGACTTGAGAGGATTTAAAGGAGGAAAATGCCAGGTCGTTGTAATTAAGTCTCATGGTGCTAAAGCCTGGTAGACTAGTTCCAATTGAGCTGGAATCCCAAAGCTTGAGCTACCAAGTTTGTACCTGAACCAAAGGAGACATTTCACATTATTACTTCCTTATTACTTCAGTGAGAACTAATCTTCATACCTGACTTGCTTGTACCCAATCTCCTTCAGAGGTTTAAGGGTCAAAGGGTCATGGATTTGAGATACTGCCTTTCTCTGGTACAACTAAAGCAGTTTATATATATTTTGCATGCACATATTTTCGCTGTCCTTAATGGGCTTCGCAATCTGGAGCAATGGAAGCACATACTCCTGACGTCAGAACAGGGGAGGCCACAGGGGCCATGGCCTCCCCAAAAATTTGGGGTCCATCCACCCTCCCATCTCCCTATAGAAACATAGAATACGACGGCAGAAAAGGGCTGACGGCCCAACAAGTCTGCCCACTTGAGAACCCTCCCTCCAACTAGTCTGCCCACTCAAGGACCCTTCCTCTCTGGAGTATATATCGATTGAGCATAACTCTGTAGTACTCCCACCTGTTTGTCCCATCGACTCTTGAAGTCGAGCACGCTACTGGCCTCAACAACCTGGCGGGGAAGATCATTCCATCTATCAATCACCCATTCAGTGAAGAAGTATTTCCTGGTGTCATCATGAAATCTTCCTCCCTTAAGTTTTAGTGGATGCCCTCTTGTCGCCGTGGGACCCTTTAGAAAAAAGATTTCCTCCTCCACTTTGATGTGACCCATGATGTATTTAAATATTTCTATCATGTTCCCCCTTTCTCTGCGCTCTTCAAGAGAATATAAGCGCAGTTTGATCAGGCGTTCTTCATATGGGAGATCTTTAAGTCCTGAGACCATCCTAGTGGCCATTCTCTGTATCGACTCCATTCTCTTCACATCTTTTTGATAATGTGGCCTCCAAAACTGGACACAGTACTCCAGGTGAGGTCTCACCATCGATCTGTATAACAGTAGTATGACTTCCGGCTTTCGGCTGATAAAGCTCCTTCTGATGCAACCCAGCATTTGTCTGGCCTTCACTGAAGCTTTCTCCACCTGATTAGCAGCTTTCATATCTTCTCGGATGAGAAATCCTAAGTCCCTTTCTGCAGTAGTTCTTGTTAAGTTTTCACCGTTTAAGGTGTATGTTTTGCATGGATTTCTGCTCCCAAGGTGCATTACTTTACATTTTTTGGCATTAAAGTTTAGTTGCCAAGTACTGGACCATTTTTCCAATACAAGCAGGTCTTGCTCCATAGTGTTCTACCTTAAATCTTAGTGCAACTGCCGCGCAGCGTCAATGAGCAGGCCTACCCCTGAACCCTTCATTCTACTTCCTGGAAGCTGCGCAGCGGCTGTCCAAAGATTTAAAACTACAGCGCCAGCTGGAGGTGGATGAGTGAAATGGGAGAGATCCTGCAGGATTTCGCTAGGGCCAGGGCAGAGCTCTTGTCCCCTCTTCCCCCCCCCAAACAGTACAGCGTTCCGCTGCCCATGCATGAAAGCAATGAAATGTTCTCGTACTTAAGGGTGAAAATGAAGCCATCCAATCATCATCAACACAATCTAGACAATGCAGGAATGCCAACAAAAAGAAAGTAGATATGTGAAAGCATTTTAAACATTCTAGAACTGCCATAGCATCCTCACGCATGTTCTATCTACTGAAACCTACCACTCCTCAGTGAAAAAGAGAAATAATGTATTCAAATAAAACAGAAAGATAGCCAGGATTTCTTCACTCAACATTTAATTAAATTCTGGCATTCATTGCCAGAGAATGTGGTAAAATCATTTAGCTTAACAGGGTTTTAAAAAGGTTTGGATAATTTCCTAAAAGAAAAGTCCATAAGCCTTTATTAATATGGACTTGTGAAAATCCACTGCTTATTTCTAGGATAAGCAGCATAAAATCTGTTTTACTCTTTTGGGATCTTGCTAGGTACTTGAGACCTGAATTGCCCACTGTTAGAAACAGGATATTGGGTTTGATGGGCCTTAGTCCTGTCCTGGTATGGTGATGCTTATGTTCTCTTCATGGTTTGATTTTTTTTCTCCCTCTCTCTCTTTGTCTAGTGGAATGGAGCTGCTGTTCAGATTTTCCTCCTTTGGCGGGAGAAATCATCTTGGATAATCTTCAGTCTTTGAGGTGTATAATCACAGGTCTTATAACGGTAAATGCAAAATTATTTTGTTGATTTTACGGGAAATTTCCTAAAATAATTTGGATGCTTTGACATTTTCAGTCAGGATGGCAGGCAGTGACAGAAAGTCATGCCTCTGGGGAAGAGTGTGGCGCAACAGTTAAAAGCTATAGCTTCAGCACCCTGGGGTTGTGGGTTCAAACCCACACTGTTCCTTATGACCTTGGGCAAGTCACTTAATCCCCCCATTGTCCAAGGTACATTAGATAGATTGTGAGCCCACCACGGTAGACAGGGAAAATGCTTGAGTACCTGAATAAATTCATATAAACCATTCTGAGCTCCCCTGGGAGAACCGTATAGAAAAGTTAATAAATAAATGAATGAACTGCCTGTCATTTAATATTGTGAGGTCAACAAGGCTGCCAATGAGCACTGACCAAATAAGTCTTTTTTGATTTTACTTATTTTCTTCTCCACTGAAGGGCTAATCTTTGGTCCATAGTTGGCCAGGCCTGTGAATGATAACGGGTATTTATCATTCCCAATACTGCACAAGTATTATGTCCAGAAAGGGATCATTTGTGTTGTGTTTGGCTTCTCAATCATTTTGAAATTTTGGCACCTATGCTTTCGTCATATAATTCACTGGGGGGGGAGGGCAATCTTATAAGTGGGGGCCCTCCTTTTAGGTATCTTGATGTCATATAGTCTTATTCTAGAACAACATCTGAATACCCAGATTCTATCTGAGCCAATCAAGGCCTTAACCCCTCCCCATGCATCCCAAGATGCACCGGGAAGGGGAAGGCCTGCCATTTTGGAGTGGTGGGCCTGTGAACAGGAGGGACTGGACATCCCTTTTGCTGTCATCCTGATCTGAGGTACGGGGAGTGTAGGGGTGGTTCGGAGGGGGCTGGGGTCATCCAGTGGCAGGAGAGAGTGGGCGTCCCTCCTGCCGATTTTTATTGAAGTGCAGTGGGGTGGTTAGTCTGGCACAGGGGAGGGAGGGTCACAGCAGCAGGAGGAAGTGGACATCCCTCCTGCCTCTATTTTGGTTCCGGAGGGTCGTCTGAGGGTGGGGGAGGTGGCAGCACGGCACAGTGTTTTTTTTATGGACAAGACGCTAGAAATTATTAGAATGTTATAATGCAGTTAACGTAGCTGGTTTTAAAAAAGGATTGGACAAGTTCCTTGAGGAAAAGTCCATAGTCTGATACAGTGGCGTACCTAGGGGGGGGTGGGGGTGGCGGGCCGCCCCGGGTACCAGCCCTGAGGGGGTGTTCCCGGCCTTGCCGCTCAGTCCCCCCCCACGCCCGAAGGACCGCTCGCCCCACTGACCTTCCAGCACACCTATGAAGCAGCCCGCAGCAGGATCGCGCCGTCAGCAATCCCTCAGCTGCTTGGGCGCTGCTTCCTGCGCCGCGGTCCCGTCCCTCCTCTGACGTCAGAGGAGGGGGCGGGACCGCGGCGCAGGAAGCAGCGCCCAAGCAGCTGAGGGATTGCTGACGGCGCGATCCTGCTGCGGGCTGCTTCATAGGTGTGCTGGAAGGTCAGTGGGGCGAGCGGTCCTTCGGGCGTGGGGGGGGCAGTAGCTTAAGGTAGCCCGGCGCAGGAAGCAGCTCCTAAGCAGCGCAAAGATAGCTGACGTCGCGATCCTGCTGCGGCTGCTTCATAGGTAGTGCGGGGAGGCCAGGGGGGCGAATGGTCCTTCGGGGTGGGTCGGGGCATCAGGCCTTCAGGGTGGGGCGGGCGGGCGGGCAGGCAGACTTTCAAGGGGGGGGGGGGTGACAGGCAGGCAGGCAGGCCTTCAAGGGGGGGTGCAGGTCTTCGGGGGGGGGGTGCAGACCTTCAAGGGGGTGCAGGCCTTCAAGGGGGGGACAGGCAGGCAGGCCTTCAAGGGGGGGACAGGCCTACAAGGGGGGGGACAGGCCTACAAGGGGGTGCAGGCCTACAAGGGGGGGGACAGGCCTTCAAGGGGGGACAGGCCTTCAAGGGGGGGGGACAGGCCTTCGGGGGTGCAGGCCTTCGGGGTGGGTGCAGGCCTTCGGGGTGGGTGCAGGCATTCGGGATGGGTGCAGGCCTTCAGGGGGGGACAGACCTTCGGGTGGGGGGTACAATCCTTCGGGGAGGGTGCAGGCCTTCAGGGGTGGGGTTTAGGCGTTCAGAGGGGGACAGACCTTCGGGTGGGAGGTAAAGTCCTTCGGGGGGTGCAGGTCTTCAGGGGTGGGGTGTAGCCCTTCTGAGGGGGGACAGACCTTCGGGGGAGGGGGGTCCTGGTGTAAAAGTACACAGAGGGAGAGAGGGAAGGGGGGGTTCAAAGATACGTGCATATGCCAGACTTTGGGGGTTAGAAATAATGGGTCTAAAAACAGAGGAGTGGGAGAGAGATGGTGCATAATGGGATTTAGGGAGGGAAGGAACAGAAAGGGAGAGAACTTGGAAACAGGGGATGGTGTGGAGGGGGGATAGAGATACTGGATAGGAGGATAGTTGGGAACAGAAAGGGAGAGATGGTGGATCCTGGGGTGGTGGGGAGTTGAGAAAAGGTGAATCTGTGGATGGAGACAAAAAAAAGGAAAGATGCCAGATCTCCGGGAGAGGGAAGGGAAACGGAAGGGGAGAACAGAGATGGCAGACGGATGGTTAGCACGGAGAAAGGAGACCCTGGCAAGCAAGACAACAAGAGCCTGGGACCAACAAGATTTGAATATTGATCAGAGAACAAAAGGTAGAAAAAATAATTTTATTTTCTGTTTTGTGATTACAATATGTTAGATTTGAAAAGTGTACATGAGACAGCTTGAAATGGGAACTTTTCTATTTTTGTGAATGGCAAGGCTGAGTTCAGTTAAAATATATGCTTTATAAGAAAATATAATAATGTGTTTTATAAAGTTTATAAGCATTGCTGGCATACTCGGTGAGGTGTTCCTAGTGTTGGTGGTGGTGGTAGCATGTCAGTGTGTTGAGAGGAAGAGGTAGTCTGGGAAATTCTGCTGAGCAAACTCTGGGCCCATTTCCACCCCCAGTTAGTCCACTCCACTCAACTGGTTCACACACTGAGTGGGTCTTTGGGTGTTATTTCTGGGTAGTTGTTTTAGAATCTCTTCCAGTGGTTTGTCAGTATCTCCTTCTGGTCCAAGGAAGGAAACTTTGTCAACCTTAGCATTGACCTTCAGAATATGTTTGTAACAGCGCTGCTTGTGTGGCATTAGGCTATGTAGTGATCGAAAGAAAAAAACAGACCTTTGCACATTTTTGCACTATATGGTGGGTGTATGAGGAGATTCACATTTCCTGCACAGCTAAGTCCATGTGAAGTTACCTTGTGCTGTATTTGACATCTAGCAAGGTCTCTGTTTGAAAGGAAAGATCTAAACTTAAAAATGAAGTGGCCAGAAGTTATGGTAAAAGCAGATAGTGTAGCTGGTTTTAAGAAAGATTTGGACAAATTCCTGGAGGAAAAGTCCATAATCTGTTATTAAGACATGGGGGAAGTGTCTGCTTGCCCTGGATCGGTAGCATGGAATGTTGCTACTCTTTGGGTTTTGACCAGGTATTAGTGTCCTGGATTGGCTACCATGAGAATGGGCTACTGGGCATGATGGACCATTGGTCTGACCCAGTTAGGCTATTCTTATGTTATGTTCTCATCTGTAGGGGCCTTTGTTTTCACTTCTTATTTTAATGTATTTTTTTCCTGGGAACTTATCAGTGTTTTTTTATAATGGGAACAAAAATGGAAGAGAATTAATGTGTGTGGAATGGGGGGGTAACTAATTTCTTCAGCTAAATAATTCAATCCACTTCAAACAGACATAGGAGAACTCACGCACCATTCACACACCCTCCAACCAAAAACGTCAAAAGAAAAAAACTGTTCGACAACCTCCTAGCCATTCGAGCTGCAACACTTGACCCCCAACTCTACAACCTATTGACCTCGACCACAAACTACAAAACCTTAAAAAAAGAAATAAAAACCCTTCTATTCAAAAAACACATAAAACCAAACTAACATAATCAGAACTGTCCCAAGCATCACCTGCAACTACTCCATATGTACTTCTGATGTCATGACAATTCCGACATAATTTATGTTATGTTATGTTTGGAATAATGGTTACATAAATGAGGTTCAATAAAAGAAAATTTTCACTGCCTGTTTCTATTCTGACCATTTATTCCATTTCATGGTTATTGCAAAAAAAAAAAAAAAAAAAAATTTTTCCATGAGGGGGGGGGGGGGGGGTGTCAAAAAATGATGGGCCCCGGGTGCCACATACCCTAGGTACGCCACTGGTCTGATATTGAGACCGGCTTGGGGGAAGCCATTGCTTGCCCTGGATCGGTAGCATGGAATGTTGCTACTCTTTGGGATTCTAGAATCTTGTTACTCTCTGGGATTCCGGAATCTTGCTATTCTTTGAAATTCTGTATGGAATGTTGCTACTCTTTGGGATTCTAGAATCTTGTTACTCTCTGGGATTCCGGAGTCTTGCTATTCTTTGAGATTCTGTATGGAATCTTGATACTCTTTGGGGTTCTAGAAACTTTTGTTACTCTTTGGGATTCTGGAAAGTTGCTACTATTTGGGCTTTTGCCAGGTACTTGTGACTGGATTGGCTACCATGAAGACAGGATACTGGGCTAGATGGACTATTGGTCTGACCCAATAAGGCTATTCTTATGTTCTTATGTTTGGGTGCCCAAAAAATGAGCACTAAGGCCCAGATTCTATAAACAGCGTTGGAAGTTGGATGCCTAGATTGGCACACCTAGCCAATCCAGGTGCCTAACTTCATTCTTAATTGGCTTAATCAGTGCTGATATTTGAAAGCACCATTTAAAAAAAAATTAATTTGCTGGTAGGTGTCTAACTCGATAGGCATCTACCACTTCAAAGTAGGCGTCTACACCAAGAGGCCTACCTGCAAATAGGCAAGATTAGGGGTGGCTTCGGGACAGATTTAGCGCTGAGTTTGGGCATGGATTGACCTCAGCACTGGTAGGCACCTACCTTAGATGCACTCATTTAGGCCAAGAAAACCCTGGCCTAAATGGCAGCACACCTAAGGATTCAATGCCTATTGGCAGCTACAAACACTAGGTGCGATTTTATAAATATTGCCAGGCAGACGAATAACAACTGCGCCAAATGGCACCTACTGTAGGAATTAGAAGTCATTTATATAATCAGGGCCTAAGCGCTATTCTAGTATAGCGTGAATCTTACGCCTTACTGTGGGCGCAGCATTTACGCCCAGTGGCGTAGAAAGGGGGCTGGGGGGGTGGTCCGTCCTGTACACCATCTTTTTGGGGGCGCCAGCACCCGGTCCTCCTCTTTGCCCCCCTCCCCCTCCTTCCCCGCCCCCACTACCGCATGCACGCGCCACTTCCCTTCCCCCATACCTCTTTAATGTTCGTGGCGTGAGCAGCAACCCCAATCTGCTGCTTGTGCCAATGTCGGCTCTTTCTCTGATGTCACTTCCTGGACCTGTGCTTAGGAAGGGACATCGGAGGAAGAGCCAACGCTGGCGCGTCGGGAACGTTAAAGAGGGCCGGAGGAAGGGAAGGGGTGTGCGCGTGGTGGCGAGGAAGGCGCGGATGGGGGGCAGGGAAGAGGGCGGGGGAGGGGTGTCACTGCCCCGGGCATCTCTCACCCTCGCTACGCCACAGCTTATGCCTGCTGGATCCGGATGTAAATGCTGGTGTACAACTAACGGCAGTCGAGCCCGTAAATGACCCCATTTGATAACATTAAGCCCTAATTTCTGAGAGTGCCTCTGACACACCCATGCCCCTCCTGTGGCCAAACCCCCTTTTGATTTACGCACTATCAAATTTAAGGACGTATTTTATAGAGTAGCACGCAGGGCGTAGCCATGTGTGAACCCAAATGAGTGCCAATTCACACCATTATCGATTGTTAACTATTACTTTACTAAGGGCTCCTTTTATCAAGGTGCGTTACGGGGGTTAGCGCGTCGAACATTTCATCACGCGCTAACCCCCGCGGCAAGCCAAAATACTAACGCCTCGTCAATGGAGGCATTAGCGACTAGCGCGGCAGGCGGTTGAACACGCGGTATTCCGCGCGTTAAACCCCTACCACGCCTTGATAAAAGGACCCCCAAGGCACGCTAACCGATTTAGCGCGCGCTAAATGCTAACGCGCCCATTATATTCTATGGGTGCGTTATCATTTAGCACGCTTTAGTAAAAGGACCCCTTAGTTTTGTAAACCGCTTAATACTCTTGTACAAGCGGTATGTCAAATGCAATAAATGCAAAGGCAAAAGAAAAATCCGTAAGCTAATAAACAGCTGCTAGTTCCTACCCCAAATACTTAGGGCTCCTTTTACTAAGGTGCGCTAGCGTTTTTAGCGCACGCACAAGATTAGTACGCGCTATAGCGCGCGCTAGCTGAAAAATTACCGCCTGCTTAAAAGGAGGCGGTAGCGCTAAGCGTGCGCTAAAACCGCTAGCGCACCTTTGTAAAAGGAGCCCTTAGCTTAATGAAAAATGCATGTCTGAAAATTTTTTTGTAAAGGAAAAGAGGATCTCAGACGTCCATACCGCCGACTATTTTGATGTCAGTTGGTAATATTAGGATGGTGGTATCTTTCATTGATCCTAAAAAAAATCAAAACCCTTTATTTTTCTTTATTTCGTTCTTTTATCAAACTTGTATGCAAATTTACTTAAAATGTATGCAAAATACTTTTTAAAAAATATATATTTATTATTTTCAAATATACACTTCAAATACATGCGATACAATATTAACAATAAACACACATTATTGCAACTTAATAAGGACTCTCCCCCTCTTTTACTAAGGTGCGCTATGCTTTTTAGCGCGCGATAAATATCCGCGCGCTAATCACGCGCTAAACGCTAACACGCGCTTATTATCCTATGGACGTGTTAGCGGTTAGCGCACACGTTGATTTAGCGCATGCTAAAAAGCATGGCGCACCTTAGTAAAAAGGGGGGTATGTCTATTATAAAAAATAACCTAAAATAAAATAAATTTCTCATAAGCTGCAAATATCCATTTCAGATGTGAGGGAGTTAGGAGAGACTCTCGTTTGAATGTGAATTTTTACAAAAACCATCCAGGAGGCCCTTAACGTCTTAACTGAGGGGTCCTTTTACAAAGGCGCGCTAAGCGTTTTAGCGCATGCTAAATATTAGCATGTGCTAACCGCTAACACGTGCATGTTAGTCTATGGATGTGTTAGCGTTCAGCGCGCTCGTAGATTTAGCGCGCGCTAAAAATGCTTAGTGCGCTTTTGTAAAAGAGGGGGTGAATCTTCCAAACGTTTTTGAAAAAACTTTTTGCTGTGGTAAGCTTGCGGAAGTACGTTTCGTAGCTTAGTACAAGGACCTCCAAGTTCTTGCTTTTTAATCTGCATTACAAAAAAAATAATTTTCTAAAAAAAAAATGGCGATGTGCGTTCTATTGAAGAAATATGTATTTTTGTGATGTATTTTGCTTTGATTGTGAAGGGAATGGGCATGCATTTACTATGACTGACTGATGATCTGTTAATAACTAAAACTGATATTTGATCTTTTTTTCAGTGTTTGTTATTTTTGAATTTATATTATATGAATTATGGGCTCCTTTTACTAAGGTGCGCTAGAGTTTTTGGCGCGCGCTAGCTGAAAAATTACCGCTAAGCGTGTGCAAAAACCACTAGCGCACCTTTGTAAAAGGAGCCCTATATCTTCATATCATACTAGTCTTATAGCCCGTTACATTAACGGGTTCTAGAATATATGTGTGTGTGTCTCTTTTTATTTCTTTCTCTCTCTCTCTCCTTAGCCGCATACTTTGGTGTATATTATATGTGTATATTATATGTATTTATATATATATGTATATATATGGTGTATATTATATATTACATATTATATATAATATATAATATTATATATTAATATATAATATATATTATATATATTAATATATAATATATATATTATATATAATATATATTACATATTATATATACATATTATATATTACATATTATATATGTATATATATGGTATATATTATATGTGTATATTAGCGTACTTTGTGTGCAAATGGATTGGGCTTTCAATTCTGTGATATAGTTTCAGTTTAAAAAAAAAGAAAATTAACTGCATAATGAATCACTCATATCAATGAAGCATCTGAATCTCTCTCCTATTGGCTCTGTTATTTTTCTATTCGCTTCATTGATGATGATAGGTCAAAGCTTAATTGGTGCTGTGAATTATGTTGTCTAATTTTAATTCGTTATCTCCCATCTTGATTGCATCGACAGGGTCAAAGTTACTTTGTTCGAGTGTCTGCATGCAACATGAAAGGCTGGGGTCCTCCGGAGGCTGCGTCACCTGCATCTGCCACTCCTTCTAGTAGGCTCAGTGATTCATTTTTCACAGGTTCTCTTATGCATTGTTTGCATTTTAGCATTATATGGAAAATCTACACCTCCTCATTTAAACCCTTTATTTGGCATTGTTGCTCAGAAGCAACATGTGTCTTCTATGGCTCTTATGAGAGATCTGCATTAGAGAATGACACGGTGACAAAATTCATCACCGTTCCCGTCCTCGCGGATAACTGCGAGAAATAATCCCATGTCATTTTCTAGTGTCTATTTCAACCTCAGTCCTTCTACACCGGCATTCTTCAAAGCAAAGCTTGTGGCCATTCATACTCTGATTCTTCCCTCTCTCTTTAAAGAATGACATGAAGATGGTTTCCCGTGGTTATCTACAGGGACAGGAACGGTGATGAATTTTGTCACCGTGTCATTCTCTAGTGCATTTCCAAATGCTTGTTACTTGGTACTGTTGCTCTCGTTCAACATTAACCCCTTCTTTTACAAAGGTGCGCTAAGCTTTTTAGTGCACGCTAAACACTAACGCGTGCATGTTATCCTATGGACGCATTAGCGGTTAGCGCACGCGTTGATTTAGCGTGCGCTAAATCCCCGCTAAAACGCTTAGCACGCCTTTGTAAAAGAGGGCCTACGTTACGTAAAGCAGCCGTTTCACCCTCTGCCAATTAATGAGTTAAATGACATTCATTTATAACTCTCCAAAGTCTTCAGGGTCAAAAAGCCTCTGTTTTGTTCTAACGCAGTGTCCCGCAAACTTTTTGACGCCGTGGCACATTAAACTGAGTGCCGTGACTGGAGGGCACCTGGAAGTGCACGGACGTCTACATGAAGATATCACGTACATGCGTGATGTCATCACGTTGATGTCTGCGCATGGGCGGAGGCCCTCCAGCTGCGGCCCTGAGTAGGGGTTACTGATGGAGGAGAGGTGCGGGGAGAGGTGTGAGAGGCACATCCTTTAAGCAGTCAGTCGGCGCCAGCGACTCTCCTCCTCGCCAGCATCTCGCGGCACACCTGGAATCCGCCACGGCACACCCTGTTCTAATGCATGTTGCCAAAATTAAAGTACTGATTCCAGACACAAGGGCCCGGATTCTATAAACAGTGCCGTATGTTAGGTGATGCTAGGCGTCCTGCCACCACTTAACTTAATTGTTTTAATTGGTTTTAATTGTTGCAGTAAGTTTTCAAGTTTATTTTAATTTGATGAATCGCTTATTTAGATTTACTAAGCGAGATACAACATTAATAAAAAATAAACATATATTTAGACCAGTGGTCTCAAACTCGCGGCCCGGGGGCCACATGCGGCCCCCAAGGTACTATTTTGAGGCCCTCGATATGTTTATTGTAATCACAAAAGTAAAATAAAAGTTTCTTGATTATATGTCTCTTTAGCTATAAATGACAATATTATTATTAAGACTTAGCCAAAAGGAAAGATTTATAAACTATAAAGAGTTTTACCTCATGCAAAATTGTTATTTCTTTATTAAGACATTAACTATTTTTTTTTGCGGCCCTCCATGTAACTACAAATTCAAAATGTGGCCCTGCAAAGGGTTTGAGTTTGAGACCACTGATTTAGACATACCATTTAAAATTTAAAATTGATGGGTTAGACCAACAGACTTACAGACTAATCAATACACAAGGTAAGAAAGGACAGAACTACAATTCAATGCTTTAAAGTAGAGAATGACACGGTGACAAAATTCATCACCGTCCCCGTCCCCGCGGATAACCGCGGGAAACCATCTTCATGTCATTCTTTAAGGAAAGAGGGAAGAATCAGAGTATGAATGGCCACAACCACTGACCCGCAAGCTTTGCTTTGAAGAATGCTGGTGTAGAAGGACAGAGGATGAAATAGACTCTAGAAAATGACATGGGTTTATTTCTCGCAGTTATCCGCGGGGACGGGAACGGTGATGAATTTTGTCACCGTGTCATTCTCTACTTTAAAGTACAGAGGAGAACCATAGATGGAAAGAACATTAGAGAGGGAAAAGTGGAAACCTGGAAGAAAACTAATATAAAATTTGAGCATAATTTAAAGATTATAAGCATCTTTAAAAAGGAAACTCTTTAAGTTACTTTTAAAACGACTCAGATCATTTTCCTCTCTTACATGCTGAGGCAAAGTGTTCCAAAGTTGCAGAGCCATCACTGAAAACATATCAGATAACTTTCAAAGAGGGGACCACTATAAGCTTCTGATTAGTGGACCGGAGAGAACGCGAAGTGCTATAAGGGATAAGTAATTTATTAATGAATTGAGGTTCATTAGTGGAAAGGGTTTTAAATACTAAGAGTAAAATTTTAAAAGTAATATGATGGTTAATTGGGAGCCAGTGAGATTTAATCAGAAAAGGAGTGACATCATCATATTTTTTACCGTTATGAATGAGTTTAACGGCAGTATTCTGGATTATCTGAAAGCGCTTCCTTTCTTTTTGCGTGATATTTATGAATAAAGAGTTACAGTAATCTAGTTTTGCAATAATTAAAGAGTGAATTAATATATTTAGCGATTAATATATTAATATATTGAGATTAAGATGGCTGCCAAAGCTCTAAACTGAGCGTCACGCGCTGGTGAGCTCTTCACTTACTTTGGATTCCGCGTTGAATTTTCGGCAGAATGCCCAAGCGGAGGGGTCGGAGCACGGCTGGGGCCTCGCGGAGCTCCGTCGGACCCAGCTTGGGGAACATTGAGGAGCTGTTTCGCCGCATGCAGAGTTCCCTGCAGTCGGAGGCGTTCCCGCTAGAGACGCCCCGAACGGGCAGAACGGAGGCAATCTCTCAGGGACTTGAGACCACGCTAAGCCCCGACACAAGGGCTCCGCCCCCACGCCCTCAGGTTACCAGCTCCCCGCGAGAGGGGGAACTCTCCAAAGAGGGAGTATCTTCAGCCCTGGAGGCCGTTGTCAATCATGGAGGGAGCAGGGATCCAGACTCTCCACATTTTCAAGAGAGTCTGTTTGAAGAAACAGAGGAGTCGACAACAGAGGAGAGCGGACAGATCCAGGAGAGTGCTAAACAGGCAGTTTCACCAGTGGGAGAAGAGTCTACAACTTATTCCTTTCACCTTCAGAGACCCCAAGAGGTAACACTTGAAACTATCTGGGACCTGGTTGCTAATATTCCTAATTTGTTAAAACCTCAATTAAATCAAATAGAAAGGGAAATAAAACATCATGATAAAGAAATAAAAGAAGTAAAAAAGGAAACAACAGAGCTTAGAAAAGAGATTGTCAGCATTAACCAGGAATCAATTAAGACCAAACAAATTTATGAAACAATAATTAAGGACAATACCAATCTTAGAAGAAAGTTAGAATCTTTGGAAAATTTTTCCCGTGGAAATAACTTAAGATTGGTAAATTTTCCTAAGGTCTTGATGATTACACCTCGGGAGATGCTGAAAAGATACTTAATGGAAATTTTGAGTTTGTCTGAAAATATGATACCACCATTTACACAAGTTTATTATCTTCCTACTAATCAACGGAAACAACAGCAAGAGGTTGAACAGGAAAATTTGGATGTGTCTACTATATTGGAATCTTCAAATACTGAAAAGGCAGTCCCAGCAACCTTAATATTAACAGTGGCATTGGCCCCGGACAAAAATTGGCTACTGAAACTTTTCTTTAAAAATAAAATGAAAACCTTTTTAGGAATGCAGATACAAATGTATCCTGATCTTGCCAGAGAAAGCCAGAGGCGTCGTAAAGAATTTTTACTATTAAAGCCAGGGGTGTTGGCCCTTGGGGCAACCTTTTATTTACGTCACCCATGCAAATGCATAGTGTATTATTCTTCTCAGAAATTTGTCTTTTTTGATCCTTCACAGCTGGTGACCTTCCTGTCACTATCTCGCTTGGAAAAAGAAAAAGGACAATAAGATCTAGCCCTAGATGGGAAGTTATTAGGGAACTTTGAGCTCAACTTAGATTAATCTCAGTATTATTTGTTTTTCTTTTAATTTAAACTGTCCTTTGTACATCTTGATCTTCAAAGTGGACTTGAGTTAAAAATTTAAGTAACATAATGGAGTTTTCTTTTTGTTTTTCTTTGAAAATATGGATATGTATTATTTGTTTGTTTCTTTGATTTTTGGACTTTAACATGATGATTATGGCTATGTATCCTTAAACTTAAATTTTTGCCTTTCTGTACAAGTTATACTTGATAATTATTTACAAAATGATAAATAAATAATAATAAAAAAAATATATTAATATATTTATTAATATATTAATATATAATATTTATTCTCTATATTTATTCTCTATATATTATTATATATATTTATTATAAATTATATATATTATATATAATATATATTATATAATATAAATTATAATATATTATAATATAATATATATAGATATATATTATATATTATATATTATATATAATATATATAATAATAATATATATATAATATAATATATATTAATAATATTATATATATTAATATATATATAATATATATATTTATTAATATTTATTATATATTAATATAATATATTAATATATTTAGCTCCAGAAACAGAAATCGAGCGAATCATTCGTAGCCTATAAAAACAAGTAATTGATTGTGTTGTTAAAAATCAATTTTAAAAAAGTAGGCACCAAAATCACATCAAGGAAACAGTGGCATAGTAAGGGGGGGTGGGAAAGGGGTTGTCCCTCAGGCGCCGTCTTGGTGGGGGGCGACAGCACCCATCCTCCTCTCTGACTCCCACACCTTCTCAATTCCCCTGTGTGCCCATTCCCTTCCTCCGTACCTCTTTCATTGGCCCAGCACGAGCAGCGTGATGAACTTGCTGCCCGCATCGCAGTCGGCACTCTCTGATGTCAGCTCCGGGTCCAGGGCCTAGGAAGTGATGTCAGAGGGAGAGCCGACGCTCACGTGGGCAGCAAGTTCCTGATGCTGCTCGCGCCAGGAAAATGAAAGAGGAACGGGGGAAAGGGTGTGCGCCTGCGGCAGGGGGCAGTCAGGAAGGAGCAGGAGGATGGAGAGAAGGGTTGGGGAAGGACACCACCACCCTGGACGCCGTTCGCCCTCGCTACGCCACTGCATGGTGCCTGCCTAGTGGCACCCAGGTCAATGTAGGCATGGTTAGAGGCAGAGACGGCCTTAGGCACCGCTATCTGCAATTCTACATCGAACATAGGGGCCGCCAACCTTTAACCCCCTGGTCTACATTACCTGCGCCAAAGTTTTTCAGTAACTGCGATTCTGTTAACGGTGCCTACGCATGATTGACATGCATTCAGCACTGTTTTTAAAGGCGCCGGCCAATGTAGGTGCTGTTGACAGAATCCGGGCCAAAGAGGTTCGTACAGTCTCTCTCAGATAGTTGGTGGTATCGTCAAATTTTGCAACCTATACAAATGAACTGGGCAATTTAATTTTACATAAGAATTGCCGTTGTTGGGTCGGCCAGTGGTCCATCATGCCAAGCAGTCCACTCCCGCGGAGGCCCCTAGGTCAAAGACCAGCGCCCTAACTGAGACCAGCCTCACCTGCGTACGCTCCAGTTTAGCAAGAACTTGTCCAACTTTGTCTTGAATCCCTGGAGGGTGTTTTCCCCTATAACAGCCTCCGGAAGAACGTTCCAGTTTTCCACCACTCTCTGGGTGAAGAAGAACTTCCTTACGTTTGTATGGAATCGAACCCCTTTTAACTTTAGAGAGTGCCCTCTCATTCTCTCCACCTTGGAGAGGGTGAACAACCTGTCTTTATCTACTAAGTCTATTCCCTTCAGTATCTTCAGTATCTCCTCTTTTCAAGGGAGAAGAGGCCCTATTTCTGTAATTTCTTGCTGTACGGCAACTCCTCCAGCCCCTTAACCATTTTAGAGGAGCAGGACTTGGGGTGTGATAGTATGTGATGATCTTACGGTGGCCAAACAGGTTGAAAAGGTGCATAAGGAGAAGTATGGCCAGTAGGAAAAGGAGATATTGATGCCCCTGTATAAGACTCTGGTGAGACCTCATTTAGAATATTGTGTGCAATTCTGGAGAGCACCTTAAAAGAAAAATATATAAAGGATGGTGTCGGTCCAGGGGAAGGCAACTAAAATGGTGCGTGGTCTTCATCATAAGGCATATGGGGACAGGCTTAAAGATCTCAATAGGTATACTTTGGAGGAAAAGCATGAAAGGGGAGATATGATCAAGATGTTTAAATACCTATGTGGAGTAAATGTGCACGAGTTAAGTCTCTTTCATTTGAAAGGGAGCTCAGGACTGAGAGTGCATAGGACGAAGTTAAGAGGTGATAGGCTCAGGAGTAATCTAAGGAAATACTTTTCTACAGAAAGGGTGGTAGACCCAGAAGAGGTGGTAGAGACAGAGACTGTCTGAATTCAAGAAAGCCTGGGTTAGGCATATGGGATCTTTTAGGCAGAGGAGGAGATAGTGAATGTTGCGGAGGGGGAAACTGGATGGGCCATTTGGCCTTTATCTGCCGTCATGTTTCTATGTTATTATGGCTCTACATGGTGTCAGGTCAAAAGCGCGCCGGGACAAAGGCGTGCCCAGACAATTGAGCGCAGCGTGCGCCGCCGCACCGCTCTAAATTACTGTTTTTAGCGCTCCGACGGGGGGGCATGGGGGGATAACCCCCCCCCCCCACTTTACTTAATAGACATCGCTCTGCATTGTGGGGGGTGGGGGCGGGTTGTACCCCTCCACATTTTACTGAAAACTTCACTTTTTCCCTGTTTTTAGGGAAAAAGTTCAGTTTACAGTAAAATGTGGAGGGTTACAACCCCCCAAACCCTCCATAACGCCGGCGCGATGTCTATTAAGTAAACTGGGGAAGGTTCCCCAACAAAACCCCCCGTCAGAGCCCCTAAAAACTGTAATTTAGAGCGGCGCGGCGGTGCGCGCGGCGCTCAATTGTCGGCACGCGCTTTTGTCTTTCGCGCCGTTGTCTATGAACCCTTGCAAACACTGGCCCCTTAGGGTGAATGCGCTGGGCCCCTTGAAAAACTAGCGTTCACGCTTCCTATTTTTTTCACACAGTATAATTTCTGAATCCATGCGGCACGTAAGAATGTTCTACTAGCTCTGTGTTTCCTGGATAGGAACAGGGCTTCTTTGTAGCATTAGATCTCTTTAGGGAAAGCAGGATCATGATTGCAGTGTCAGGCGAGGACAGAACCAGAATTGACCCCAAAATATAAAGCCAGTTTTCAGTATATGCCATCACTGGAATGATATCATTTGTCTTCTCAGCAACGCACATTTTGGAATAATATTGCATGGTGTAGCAGATTGCTAAGCTTTGTTTTCTCTTAAAACAATTAACCCATGCTCATAGTTAATGAAAGTGCTATGTTTACAGTTCATTTGGAAGATTTGTAGTTAACATAAGAACATAAGAAATGCCTCCGCTGGGTCAGACCTAAGGTCCATCGTGCCCAGCAGTCCGCTCACGCGGCGGCCCATCAGGTCCAGGACCTGTGCAGTAATCTTTTATCTATACCCCTCTATCCCCTTTTCCAGCAGGAAATTGTCCAATCCTTTCTTAAACCCCAGTACCGTTCGCTGCCCTATAACGTCCTCTGGAAGCGCATTCCAGGTGTCCACCACACGTTGGGTAAAGAAGAACTTCCTAGCATTTGTTTTGAATCTGTCCCCTTTCAACTTTTCCGAATGCCCTCTTGTTTTTTTATGTTCTGAAAGTTTGAAGAATCTGTCCCTCTCTACTCTCTCTATGCCCTTCATGATCTTGTAAGTCTCTATCATATCCCCTCTAAGTCTTCTCTTCTCCAGGGAAAAGAGACCCAGTTTCTCCAATCTCTCAGCGTATGAAAGATTTTCCATCCCCTTAATCAGTCTTGTCGCTCTCCTCTGAACTCTCTCGAGTAACACCATATCCTTCAGGTATGGTGACCAATACTGGACGCAGTACTCAAGATGCGGACGCACCATTGCCCGGTACAGCGGCAGGATAACTTCTTTCGTTCTTGTTGTAATACCCTTCTTGATTATCCCCAGCATTTTATTCGCTCTCTTAGCGGCCGCTGCGCACTGTGCCATCGGCTTCATTGTCATGTCCACCATTACCCCCAAGTCCCTTTCTTGGGTACTCTCATTCAATAACATCCCTCCCATCGTATAGCTGTGCCTCGGGTTTCTGATTCCCACATGCAATACTTTACATTTCTCAACATTGAACTTCATCTGCCATCTCTCTGCCCATTCTCCCAATTTGTCCAAGTCCCTTTGCAATTTTTCACAGTCTTCCTTTGTCCGAGCTTCACTAAATAGTTTGGTGTCGTCCGCAAATTTTATTATCTCACTCTTTGTTCCTGTTTCTAGATCATTTATGAATATATTAAATAGCAGCGGCCCGAGCACTGAGCCCTGCGGGACACCACTCGTGACCTTTCTCCAGTCTGAGTAGTGGCCCTTCACCCCTACCCTCTGTTTCCTACCCGCTAACCAGTTTCTGATCCATCTATGCACGGCTCCGTCCACCCCATGGTTCTTCAGTTTCCGGAGTAGACGTTCATGAGGCACCTTGTCAAAGGCTTTCTGGAAATCTAGGTATATGATGTCTATGGGGTCTCCTTTGTCCATCTGTTT
The DNA here is from genome assembly GCF_902459505.1 of Geotrypetes seraphini. Taxonomy (NCBI): domain Eukaryota; kingdom Metazoa; phylum Chordata; class Amphibia; order Gymnophiona; family Dermophiidae; genus Geotrypetes; species Geotrypetes seraphini. The sequence goes on along the minus strand of NC_047093.1, from coordinate 21,748,513 downwards.
GTTAATTCCCTCGAAGAAGTGCAATAAGTTGGTCAGACACGATCTCCCCCTGCAGAAACCATGTTGGCTGGTTATCAGAAGTTCGTGTTTTTCAAAATGCCAATTTCCGCGTTAACTCTAACACAGAAGGGGCGGAAACTGGGTGGAGATGGAGATACCGCCTTAGCGTTAACAAAGCACAAAATACAGTGTAGCTACATCACATTGGCCCAGATTCACTAACCTGCCCAGTTGGGGCCCGATCCAGGCAGGTCCGACGAATTCTGCACGTTAAATATGCAGATGGGGGCGATCGGAGGAACGCCCCCATCTGCCTGCCCGGACCGCTGGTGTGCGATTCCCACGCATGCGCAGACCATCTGCTTTCCCTGCAGATGGTCTGCGCATGCGTTTTGTGTCCAGTTTTGGGGGGGTTATGACTCCCCGTTGGTGACTCTACCCCCCAAACAAGTCGGTCACTGGATCGCATGGACCCGCCGCTCCGCGCTCCCCATGCTCTCACGAGCCTCGGCTCGCTTTGACATTTTTTAATTTTTTAAATTGAGCCCGTGGTTTTAACCCGCTTAAAGCTCATGGGTTAAAACCACAGGCTCGCAGTGCAGGGCAGAGCAGGGAGACATTCCAGAGTCACGGAGCAGAGCAGGGTGGCATTCGGTCACTTTTTAATGAAAAATAATGCATTTAATGAAAAATAATGCATTTAATAATAATGCATTTAAAAATAATGCATTTAACCACAGGCGAGAGACCTTCCCCTCCCCCCCACTTCAGACCAGAGCAGGGCGGTATTCGGGGTGAGCAGTCAGGAGACACGGGGCAGAGCAGGGCGGCATTCGGGGTGAGCAGGCAGGAGACACGGGGCAGAGCAGGGCGGCATTCGGGGTGAGCAGGCAGGAGACACGGGGCAGAGCAGGGCGGCATTCGGGGTGAGCAGGCAGGAGACACGGGGCAGAGCAGGCGGCATTCGGGGCGAGCAGTCAGGAGACACGGGGCAGAGCAGGGCGGCATTCGGGGTGAGCAGGCAGGAGACATGGGGCAGAGCAGGGCGGCATTCGGGGTGAGCAGGCAGGAGACACGGGGCAGAGCAGGCGGCATTCGGGGCGAGCAGTCAGGAGACACGGGGCAGAGCAGGGCGGCATTCGGGGTGAGCAGGCAGGAGAAATTGCAAAGCAGGGTTGGAAAGACGTTTTCGACTGGTCCCCAGCAGTCGCTTCTCCAGTTGATCGGCCAGCCCAGTCGGATGTGAAATTTTGTGTTGTGAATCGCGTCCCTGCCTACTTTGCATGCGTTTCACCTCATTTGCATGCACGGATCGGAGGATGGTCGGCAGAGAGGTAAGTGAATCGGGCCGGAGGGAAATTTGGTCGCTAAGGGGTCGCAAACCGATCGGTATACGATCGGTTTGCTTTGTGAATCTAGCCCATTGTCTGAAATGCTGTTAATACAATCTCACTGCTTGGGAAGGTACTGGAAGAGCCCCTGACTGTTAATACAGGGGCTTTGCAATAGCCATGAGGTAACTGCAAATCGGCCCCTTCAATGGCTGACATATCATAAAGATAAAGAGTTTCTTTTTAAGCATGACATAAGTTCACCGATACCCATACAATGTATCCATTCATAAATCCCAGGCTCTTTAAATTGATATCCCTCGTGATCAGACATTAATTAAAAAGGGGTGGCAGGCATGCTGACATATAATATTGCTTTTCTGGTGTCAAATTGCAGGCATTTTGTATATATATAAATGCACTATAATTTGTAGCGCTATGCTTATTTATAATCGGAGACGGGCAGACGGCTCATCCCCTCTAGAAGTAACCTGACCTGGCTGAAATACAATTGCAAATTCCTTCACTCAGCAGCAGGCTCTTCGAGAAAGTAGCATTGCTGGATGACTTGAAGTACGACGATACTGTTAAATGATTTAGTTATGTTATGAAAACAAATCACACTTTTTTTTTTCTTATTTACCGTAGTCATGACTCATTAAGTGTGGAGCCAATTTTTTTATTTTTTCAGTAAAAATAAATCAGCATTCTGAGCAAATTTAAAACAACTTGGCTCATGGTAGATGTTAAAGGTCCCACACACCCAGTCTTTTTTGCTCCTGTTTATGTGTTAGCAAGAGAACATGCCTCTCGCAAGGCGAATGTCTCCTGGAAGTTGACCAAAGGCAGTGCTTGTCGGCCTCTTTCTGCTGCTCTGCTCTGTTTCCTGCTTCAAAGACAGTGACTGCAGTAATTGGCTCTTGCCTCCTGGTCCTAGAGCTGTCGAATGGAATAGCGCTTTGACCTACAAATTAATTTCATCTTTACATTGCTATTACCTGGTTAAAAGTAACATTACAAAATTCAAAGTAAAGGTTCAAAGCCCGCCAAGGTCTTCTTAAAGAATGACATTGCCCTGTATTTTCCTAAATCTATGGTTTGCACCACTTTTGATATACATAAAGCTAACTGAACACTGAAAATATACATTTTGTGGCATACGAATGAAAGCAAAAGTATATATATTTGTATGGAGCTTTTTTACAAATCAGTGATGATGCAAGCGGCTTAGGGTACTTGTGTAGTTCCGGCTGCAATTGAGGTTTGTTTTTCTCTGTTTTTTGTAACTATTATTTCATATACAATTTATGTTATGTCAATATTTTTCTTTATGTGGTATGAATGAAACCCTTCTACTAAACATAATTTACAATGCGTTTTAAATTAGATATTCTTTTTGCACTAGAGAATGACACGGGGACAAATTTTGCCCCGTCCCGTCCCCGTGAGTTCTTTTCTTGTACCTGCTCCATTCCTGCAAACTCTGTCCTCATCTGCACAAGCCTCAAACATTTTAAAATCATAAGCGTTCGAGGCTTGTGCAGTTAAGGCAAAGAGCTTATAGGAATGGGGCAGGAACAGGGACAGTGACAAAACTCACGGGGATGGGACGGGGAAATTGAGTTCCTGCGGGGACGGGGAAAAATTTGTCCCCATGTCATTCTCTACACTGCACCACTCTAGAAATCATAGTGTAGTAAAAGTGAGCCAAGTAAAGGACAATCATGCCATTGTGACATCACTGATGAGGTTGGCTCTTATTGGTGAAATGAGGCATTATGATGTCACAATACCTGCTCTGGTTATCAGAGGCTGAAACTTTTCACACTATTTATTTATTCAATTTTCTATATGGTTCTCCGCTTTGCACATCATCTGTTGAGCATTTTATGTTTTATTTTTGTTATTGTTTTACACTTATTATGTTTTGTGGATATGCTGAAAAGCTGTCTGGCTTGGTGTGTCCCAAGGACGGGTTTGAGGTCTGAAAGAAGTGTGAGCAGGACACACTTAGGTGTGTGTACCATAGATCTATCATGTGCATTTAGGCCCAAGCACATACATAAGCTCTATAACTGACATAAGTGCTTGCATGCACATAGATCCCCTTATGCTATTCTTCCAGAAAGGAAAGTAGGAAAAAGTATAATGGATCAGGCCCTAGATCAGGGATTCTTAACCTTTTTTGTTTGGTTCCTGCATCTCTTTAACTAATCAATGAAACTCTTATTCGCCCTTCCTAAACTACGAAGAGGTGCTGGAAAGTTCTCAGCCGGACCAATTTCCTAAATTCTGAGTATTGTTTTGCCACTGTAGCTGAAAAGGGTGTTATTTTATTTAGCAGAGTGCCAATTTGCAGAATCATAATGCTATGTTTTGACATTGTTTCAGATCGTTGATTGAACCATGTCAATGAAAAGTGTGGCATTTTTAAGTGTGGAACTCTGAGCCGTCATGAAGTTCCTATTCCTGCAGAAGAAAACTCCAAGGGAAATCCATGAATGTACGATGCACACATTGAGTGACAAATGCCCGTCATACTCCACAGTGAAGAAGTGGTGTGCAAACTTTCAGCGTGGAGATTTCGAGACCGAAGATGCAGCAAGGTCTGGGATGTCTTAAATGGTGCCAACTCCTGGAATTGTTGACCATGTCCATGACCTGACTTTGGCAGATCGGCGAATGTTGGCCAAAGCAATTAATGAGACGCTACAATGGTTCAACAAGGAAATTTCGGACCTCATTAAAATAAAAAAAGAAGCATTTATCAACTACAAACATCTTGGGAAAAGGGAGGCAAAAGAAGACTATCTGGCCAGATCTAAGGCTGTCAAAAAGGCAGTCAGGGAAGCCAAACTTCAAACAGAGGAAGATCTAGCATGGAGAATTAAAAAAGGGGACAAATCCTTCTTTAGGTACATTAGCGACAGGAAGAGAAACAAAAATGGAATAGAACGCCTTAGGCAATCAGATGGAAACTACGCAGAATTTGATACTACCAAGGCAGAACTGCTAAACGAATACTTCTGCTCAGTATTCACCTGTGAAGCACCGGGAAATGGTCCACAACTACAAATAAGAGACAGCCAAAATGATCTGTTTCGCGATTACGAGTTTACACCTAGTAGCGTCTACCACGAACTTTCAAGACTCAAAGTTGACAAAGCCATGGGGCCAGACAATCTATACCCCAGGGTACTCAGAGAGCTGAGTGAAGTTCTGGCTGAACCACTATCCGTACTCTTCAATCTTTCCATGCGCACGGGAAAAGTACCCCTAGACTGGAAAACAGCTAACGTAATTCCACTCCACAAAAAGGGATGCAGAACAGAGACAGGAAATTACAGACCGGTGAGTCTTACATCCATAGTGTGCAAACTCATGGAAACACTGATCAAACAGGAACTTGACAAAATTCTAGACGAAGAAAGTTTACGTGATCCACATCAACACGGATTTACCAGGGGAAGGTCCTGCCAATCTAATCTGATTGACTTCTTTGATTGGGTGACCAATCATCTGGATGCCGGTGAGTCCCTTGACGTGATATATTTGGACTTCAGCAAAGCTTTTGATAGCGTCCCACACCGCAGGCTGTTGAACAAACTAAAATCAATGGGATTAGGGGATACATTCACTACATGGGTAAAGGATTGGCTAGATGGTAGGCTTCAAAGGGTGATGGTAAACGGTACCCCCTCCAAAATGTCAGCAGTGATGAGTGGAGTACCTCAGGGCTCCGTCTTAGGGCCGATTCTATTCAATTTATTCATAGGAGATTTGACCCAAGGACTTAGAGGAAAAGTATCACTGTTTGCCGACGATGCCAAACTATGCAACATAGTTGGCAAAAGCAGTGTGCCTGACTTTATGATGCAGGACCTAAGACAGCTCGAGCAGTGGTCATCAACTTGGCAGCTAGGCTTCAATGCTAAAAAATGTAAAATCTAGGCAAAAAAAAATCCACACAGAACTTACACACTAAATGGTGAAACCTTGTCCAGGACCACGATGGAACGTGATTTAGGAGTGATCATTAGCGACGATATGAAGGCTGCCAATCAGGTAGAGAAGGCTTCATCCAAGGCAAGACAAATGATGGGCTGTATCCGTAGGGGTTTTGTCAGCAGAAAACCTGAAGTAATAATGCCACTGTACAGATCCATGGTGAGACCTCATCTCGAGTATTGTGTTCAATTCTGGAGACCACACTACCGAAAAGATGTGTTGAGAATTGAGTCGGTTCAGCGAATGGCTACCAGGATGGTTTTGGGGCTCAGGGATCTCACGTATGAAGAAAGGTTAAAAAAACTGCGGATGTACTCATTGGAGGAGCGAAGACAGAGAGGAGACATGATTGAAACCTTTAAGTATATTACTGGGCGTATAGTGGTGAAAGATGATATCTTCAGTCTTACGGGGCCCTCGGTAACCAGAGGACACTCGCTGAAAATCAGGGGAGGGAAATTTCAGGGTGATGCTAGGAAGTACTTCTTCACCGAAAGGGTGGTCGATCATTGGAACGAGCTGCCTCAGCGGGTGATTGAGGCCAGCAGCGTGTTAGATTTCAAGAGGAAATGGGATATTCATGTGGGATCTCTAGGAGAGTAAGAATCAGGGAGTGGGTCATTGGTATGGGCAGACTCGATGGGCTATAGCCCTTTTCTGCCGTCAATTTCTATGTTTCTATGTTTCTATGTTTCTACAGATATCCAGGGAACATGTTGGGTGTATAATCCATGAGCAGTTGAGTATGCAGAAGCTGTCAGCCAATTGGGTGTCCAAATGTTTGAATGCTGATGAGAAACGACATCAAGGGACACTTCCAAGTTCATTTTGCAGCAACTGGTACCAACCTTTGGGTGTATAACATGTTGGGAGTACCAACTTTTGGGTGTATAACATGTTGGATGTACCAACTTTTGGGTGTATAACATGTTGGGTGTACCAACTTTTGGGTGTATAACATGGGTGTACCATCATGTTGGGTGTATAACATGTTGGGTGTACCAACATGTTGGGTGTATAATCCATGAGCAGTTGTGTATGCAGAAGCTGTCAGCCAATTGGATGTACAAATGTTTGAATGCTGATGAAAAACGACATCGAGGGACACTTCCAAGTTCATTTTGCAGCATACTAGTACCAACTTTTGGGTGTATAACATGTTGGGTGTACCAACTTTTGGGTGTATGACATGTTGGGTGTACCAACTTTTGGGTGTATAACATGTTGGGTGTACCAACATGTTGGGTGTACCAACATGTTGGGTGTATAATCCATGAGCAGTTGTGTATGCAGAAGCTGTCAGCCAATTGGGTTTACAAATGTTTGAATGCTGATGAGAAACGACATCGAGGGACACTTCCAAATTCATTTTGCAGCAAGCTGGTACCAACTTTTTGGAACGATTACTTACTGTTGATGAAACATGGTTACACCACTATGATCCTGAGAGAAAACAGCAGACCATGCAATGTTGACACTCAGGTTCTCCAAGGCCAAGGAAATTCAAGACCCAAAGGTCAGCAGGAAAGGTCATGACCACAGTGTTTTAGGATCGGGAAGGTGTTGTAATTAGACCAAACAGTTAAGGCATACTACTACTGTAACTTGCTGTGCTAATTAAAGGAGGCATTAAAAGAAAAAAGGAGAGGGAAGTTGCAGAAGGGTGTTTTCTTTTTCCAAGACAATGCACCTGCTCACAAGGCTGGCAAAATGATGGATGTTTTAACGCAGTTGGGGTTTCAGTGCATAGGTCATCCACCCTACTCACCAGATCTTGCTCCATCTATTTTATGTTTCCAAACCTTGAAAAAAGTTTAAAAGAGTGATAATTTTTGAATGATTTGGAGGTGATTGGAGCAGTGACCAGACATCAGAGTATTTTTTGGGAAGGGTTACAGAAACTTCAGATACAATGTGCCAAGTGTGGTCAACTTAGAGGTGAATACGTGGATTAACTTGTAAGTTTCATGGCTCCACGTCATTCCCTTCTTGGTTGGGCTAAGAACCTTTCAGCGGCCCCTCGTAATGTGATGTCATAATGCCTCATTCCCCCAATGCCTAAGAGCCAACCTCATCGGTGATGTCATAATGCCTTGGTTTCCCTACACTTGTGCCCATTTACTAGATGCGTTTGCCTCGTTGAAATGAAAAGTGTCAAGAAAAGTGTGGAATAACTTGTAAGTTTCATGGATCCATGTCGTTCTCTTCTTGGCTGGGCTGAGAACTTTTCAGTAGCTATCATGTTACTATAATTATAGTGATATAGAGTTATACCGCCAATAACTGTCCTAATAACTGCCTTCACGCTCTAGAAACATCACAGGCCTTATATACTGTGTCCAAACAAATAACTCTGGACAGTTTACAAAGTAATACAAACAATCAAACTGAAGGGTCTAGATTCCACCCAGCCCATTGTATACGCATGGGCTGCATGGCTCGTAATGCGCATTACTTCATTAATACGCATTAAATCCATTAGCTCACCTTAATAAGTGGAGCCCTAAGATAACGTTTACAAAAATAATAGAAAACCTAACCAGATTTTGCGCACGTTAATGAAATTATGTGCATTAAGGGCCAGATTAAATGGTGCCTATAGATTAGGCGCTGGTCAGTGTGGCGCTTAAGCGCAGTTCTATGAAAGATGCACTTTATAGAATCGCACTTAAATAAGCTTAGGCGTTAATAGGTGACCTAAAATTAAGCACACTCTATTTAGAGTCACACCAAAATTATAAAGAGGAAGAAACTACATATATAATCTAACTAGCAAAGCCTAAAATATCTAGAGGGTATAGCCAAAAAACAGGCTAAGCACATTAGCAATTACACTTCTCCTTCCCTATTCGCGGAGGTTAGGGGCAGAGCCGGCCCGCGAATAGGAAAAAATCTCGAATAACTTTTGGCTGGCTCTGATCCACTCCCTGAGGGAGGTGATCAGAGGTGGGGGGGGGGGGGCGATCGGAGCATGGACCTTATCTGGTGGTCTAGCGCTGACGCGGGGCAGGTGCGATCTTCCTACACTCCTGGCCCATGCAGAGCCATGCTGTGAGTTCCTGTGGTCTCACGAGATTACAACAGGAAGTTCCTGTTATAGTGTCTTGAGACCACGGGAACTCAGCAGCATGGCTCTGCACGGGGCAGGAGTATAGGAAGATCGCTCCTGACCCACGTCACTGTTAGACCACCAGGTAAGGTCCATGCTCCGATCGCCCCCCTCAGCCTCCGATCGCCCCCTCCCTTCCCCCCCCCCCGGCCGGGACAAGTTCCTGGAGGAAAAGTCCATAGTCTGTTATTGAGAAAGACTTGGGGGAAGCCACTGCTTGCCTTGGATCGGTAGCAAGGAATGTTGCTACTCTTTGGGATTCTAGAATCTTGTTACACTCTGGGATTCCGGAATCTTGCTATCCTTTGAGATTCTGAATGGAATGTTGTTACTCTCTGGGATTCTAGAATCTTGTTACTCTCTGGGATTCCGGAATCTTGCTATCCTTTGAGATTCTGAATGGAATGTTGTTACTCTCTGGGATTCTAGAATCTTGTTACTCTCTGGGATTCCGGAATCTTGCTATCCTTTGAGATTCTGAATGGAATGTTGTTACTCTCTGGGATTCTAGAGTCTTGTTACTCTCTCGGATTCCGGAATCTTGCTATTCTTTGAGATTCTGAATGGAATGTTGTTACTCTCTGGGATTCTAGAATCTTGTTACTCTCTGGGATTCCGGAATCTTGCTATTCTTTGAGATTCTAGAATCTTGTTACTCTCTGGGATTCCGGAATCTTGCTATTCTTTGGGATTCTAGAATCTTGTTACTCTCTGGGATTCCGGAATCTTGCTATTCTTTGGGATTCTAGAATCTTGTTACTCTCTGGGATTCCGGAATCTTGCTATTCTTTGAGATTCTAGAATCTTGTTACTCTCTGGGATTCCGGAATCTTGCTATTCTTTGAGATTCTGTATGGAATGTTGCTACTCCTTGGGTTTTGGCCAAGTACTAGTGACCTGGATTGGCCACCCTGAGAATGGGCTACTGGGCTTGATGGACTATTGGTCTGACCCAGTGAGGCTATTCTTATATTCTTATGTTTTTATGCCTACCTCAAAGTGGTAGGCAACAACCAAGTTAGGCATCTAACATCCAATTAAGTGTTATTTATGTCAATTAAGAGATGCTTCTTGTCAGTTATTAAGCCTATTAAACAATTAAATTAGGCACCTATATCGGCTAGATGCCACCAATGGAGGCACCTAACTTTAGGCACTATTTATAAAAGTGGAGGGGCATTTTCAATAGGACGTATAAGTCTGAGATTGGACTTTTTGGGCAGGACATCCACAAACTCAGGAGAAGAAATGTCCATTTTCAAAGAAAATGACCTAGGTATAAGTTTTGGTCCTTAGGACGTCTATAAGAACATAACATAAGAATTGCCGCTGCTGGGTCAGACCAGTGGTCCATCGTGCCTAGCAGTCCATTCACGCGGCGGCCCTCTGGTCAAAGACCAGTGTCCTAACTGAGTCTAGCCTTACCTGCGTACGTTCCGGTTAAGCAGGAACTTGTCCAACTTTGTCTTGAATCCCTGGAGGGTGTTTTCCCCTATAACAGACTCCGGAAGAGCGTTCCAGTTTTCTACCACTCTCTGGGTGAAGAAGAACTTCCTTATGTTCGTATGGAACCTATCCCCTTTCAACTTTAGAGAGTGCCCTCTCGTTCTCCCTACCTTGGAAAGGGTGAACAGTCTGTCTTTATCTGCTAAGAATAAATGGGATACCCAAGTGGGATCCCTACGAGGGTCAAGATAAGGAAATTGGGTCATTAGGGCATAGACAGGGGGTGGGTAAGCAGAGTGGGCAGACTTGATGGGCTGTAGCCCTTTTCTGCCGTCATCTTCTATGTTTCTATGTACCTTGAATGTTTCAATCATGTCCCCTCTCAATCTCATCTGTTCGAGGGAGAAGAGGCCCAATTTCTCTAATCTTTCGCTGTACGACAGCTCCTCCAGTCCCTTAACCATCTTAGTCACTCTTCTCTGGACCCTTTCAAGTATCTTTTTAAAAAATAAAAACATCCCCATGAAAAACACACAAAAGCAAGTTTTGTGGACATACCTAACGACCTTTCCTGATTGTGGCAGGGGAATCCCCATCAGCTGAGCCAGCAGGAATCTCCAAAACCAGCTCAGCTGATGGCGATTCCTCTGCCGCGATCAGCTGATGCAAGCCCTCAATGTGCTGCTTTTCCCCCTCCCCCCATCTCTGGGTGGTGGGAGGGGGTTGGTGACCACTGGGGGAGTAAGGGGGGATCATGTCTTAATCCCTCCAGTGGTCTTCTGGTCGCTTTGGGCAGCATTGGTGCACTTAGACGTAACTAAAACAGGTTAAACTACCGTCGTCCCTCTAGGAAAGCTTTGATTATGGCTGGGGTACGTCCAGGTTGAAACCTGCTCAATTCCCGCCCATAACACACCTCCCAACATGTCCCTTTGAGCTCTGTACATACAGCAGCTTTAAAATGCTGCTGCACATCCAGAAAGTTGGTTTTGATTATCGGCACTTGAACGTCCTGGCTTTTAGGATGTCCTTGTGCTGACTGGTTTTTGGACATTTCAAAGTTTTGATTTTGAGCCTCTTAGGGCTTAAGTGCCATGCAGCCCATTTTATTCCTAGGGGCTTCTTAGTATTTAGCCCATGCTAAATCCGTTAATGCACCCTAGTAAAAGCGCCCTCTGATTTTAAATTTATTTATTTATTATTCAATTTTTTTAGCCCGTCCTCCCAAAAGAGCCCAGAACGGGTTACAATGAATATATTGGTGCATTAAAATTATAAGTAAGATAGGTATTTAGAAATTCCCTTACTGTCCCGAAGGCTCACAATCTAACTAAAGTACCAGGAAAATGACAATTAGAAGAGTAATAAAGAAAGAAAAATAGAGATAGAGGAGAAAAATAAGAGATTAGAGGTCTGCACGGGAACGGGGATCGCGGGAATCCCGCGGGTTCCGCAGGGTTCCCGCGGGAATCCCTTCTGACCCACGGGACTCCCATGGGGACCCCCCTCTGGCCCACGGGACTCCCACGGGGATGGAAGGCTTTGGAAGCAGGGTTCGTCCATATAATATAATGGACATGTCAGCCTTAGTAAAAGAGGGGGTTTATAAGTTAATTACCTGAACATGTGTTAAATTACCTAAATATGTGTTAAACAACCAAAGTTTTAGCTTTTTACAAAAATTCTAAATAGTCTTGTTCTAAACTGAGCTCAGTTGGCAATGAATTCCAAACTCTAGTAACGACAAAACTAAATATCTTCTTACAAGACAAAAATTTTAATGAATGAGTAATATGAAGAAAAAAAAAAGTTTATTCTTATGAATTGACCTGATGGAGTGACACATTCCATAGAGAATTCTGGAAACTAAGCATACTGTATGATCTTAAATTCAATTCTTGCAGCTAATGGAAGCCAAAGCAAAAAAATTTAATAATGATGTAATACTGGCATGGCTAGATTTGTTGAGAGTCATTACTGCAATGGTATTTTCTTTGAAAGACCTATATATTGGGAATTGCAGTAATTGTCTAGAAATAATTAAAGCATGAACAATCTTTTTATCCAGTGACAAGTACGATTGAATTTCAATAAAGTGCCTCAGATTTCAGGACCCTTCTTCACACCCCGTGTGGTCTCTTCTTGGAGGCTGAGACACCACTGGTTAAAAAACCCCTACCCTAGACTGAAAGCTTTGTATGTATCCAGCGTCATTGTAAAATGGTTGGTGTGCGATTGTTATTAACAAGAAGCAGGAGTGCTAAAGGGTTATATTTGACCTTGTTCTACAGACTGGAAAGACTTTGATGGCAGAGAGCCTAGGCACAAGGGACAGATCGAAGCTCTGGAACGCTTGCTCCAGCAGGTTCGAGAAGCTCATCAGCGGTACAGCCACCGAGGTAAGGCGGGAACCCAACTGAAGACTCAAAATGCTGCCTGCAATGTCAGAAGTCTCCTGAGTACCTCTTTAAATCTTCGCTGGCACAAGCAACTTCTCCGACTTGCTGCTCGTGCCTGCCTGGCTTCCCTCTAGAATTACTTCCTGGTCATGGGGCCAGGAAGTGACATCAGTGGGAAAGACAACGCCATTATGAGTAGCAGGCCAGAGAGGCTGCTTGCCCTGGTGAAGATTTAAAGAGGTACTGAGGGGAAGGGAGGGTGGCATGGGAGGATGGGAAAGGAGTGGGGGGGGGGCGTAAAGGAGGGTGTGGGGAAGCACCACTACCCCGAGTGCCTCCTACCCTTGCTATGCCACTGGGTCTGATATTGTGTTTTTATATGCAAGCATCTTTACTGACTTTGTTTCCAAAGATTGTTAAGGGGGCCAGCGTGCATTAAGGCCTGTTGAATAATGTGGGCAGTGTGCACACACATTAACTGTGTTATTGTGTTATGTCAGTGGATGATCCCCTTAATGACCTTTGTGCAAAATCACCATTAGAGATGTTTGATTTTAATTGTTTTTGTATCCCATTTGATAATGGCCTAACTTAACAGCAGTATATAGACTTTCCCTCCAGGAACTTATCCAAACCTTTTTTTAAACATAGAAACATGATGGCAGATAAAGGCCAAATGGCCCATCTAGCCTGCCCATCAAACCATGCTATACCACTTGCATTTACCACACCCTCCAGCAACAAATCCCAGAAGGAAGCAATATTTTCATCTCTTTATTTTAAAAGTATTACCGTGTGACTTCATGGAGTGTCCCCCTAGTCTTTGTATTTTTTTGAAAGCGTACTCAATCAATTCGTATTTACTCATTCCTCTCCACTCAAGATTTTGTACACCTCTCTCAGTTGAAGAGCTCTAACCTCTCCAGTCTTTCCTCTTAGGAGCGTTCCATTTTTATGGACAGTATTTACCAAAATCTAGTTCAATATTTAAAAGGACTTCAGCAAGTGTTCCAAAAGAACCTGGAGAAGTTCTTTGCTTTCACTTCCCTCCGTGTCTGAACAGATAAGGAGGATGGCCAGCAAATAAGGCAAACCAAAAGAATGATGATGAAGTTCCCACTTGAATGGGCACATGGGCCCTGATTCGATACAGAGTGACTGCTGTTAGGTGCCAAGATTGGCAAGCTTCAGTGGCATAGTAAGGGAGGGTGCCGTCTTGGTGGGGGTGCCAGCACCTCTCTAACCCCCATGCCAGCCTCGCACCTTCCCTTCCTCATCCCCCCCCCTCGTACCTCTATAAAATCTTCACTAGCATGAGCAACTGCTCTAGCCTGCTGCTTGTGTCGGCCTGGTTCCCTCTGAAATCACTTCCAGGTCGCGGGGCCAGGAAGTGGCGTCAGAGGGAAAGCCAGAGCGAGCAGCAAGCAGAAGATTTTAAAAGGTACAGGGGTGAGAAGGGAGGGCATGAGTGTGACGCAGATGGAGTGGGGGGGGAGCGGAGAGGAGGGTTTGGGGGGGCACCACTGCCCCTGGTACCTCCTATCTACTGGCAAGCTTAGCTGATCTAGGTGCCTAACTTAATTTTTTAATTGATTCAATCAACGCTGCTAATTAATCAGTGCCATTAAAAAACAATTCAGAAAAATAATTTTGGGGTAGGCACCATGTAGGTGTTTACCCCAAAAGTAGGTGGAGTTAGAGGTGGAGTTTGGGCGTGGATTGAGTTAAGCGCTGGTATTTTAGGCCAAGAAATCTCTAGCCTAATATAACAGCGCCTAAAGTTATGTTCCCCGCCGGCGCCTAACACGATTTAGGCACCACTTGGCGTGATTCCATAATTGGCGCCTTACTACTACTATTTATTATTTCTATAGCGCCGAAAGGCGTACTCAGCGCTGTACATTTTAACATACAATAGACAGTCCCTGCTCAGAAGAGCTTACAATCTAACTTAGACAGGACATTGCAGGGTTGGGGAGATTATGGTAGAGGAAATGATACAGTGGATATAGGTATCTGACATTTTAACATACAATAGAAGTCCCTGCTCAGAAGAGCTTACAATCTAACTTAGACAGGACATTTCAGGGTTGGGGAGGTTTATAGTGGGTCTAAGTATCTGACAGCAGCAGGGTTGGGGGATATCATTTCCGTAGGCGCCAACCAGTTTAGGCGACAGTTATAGAATCGGGTCCATGGTGCTGCTGTTTCACTAGTTGAGAGCCTGGTTTTGTTCTGAGGATTAACCAGAGTCAGTCGTGACAATTCTGGGGGTTTTTTTTACGATCCCTCACTTTGCAGCTGCACTTCTGAATGCGGGTTCTTCTCCAAAGCTGAGCGAGGTGGTTCAGCTGTTTATGTGCAGGGCTGCCGTAAAGATGTTAGAATGTTCTGGTCTTGTTCTGTCGCTATGGAAACAATTCATTCGCATCTTCTGCAGCAGAAGAGGACCTTAGATTGACAGATACCTTCAAGGGGGGGAGGGGGGGAAACAGAAAACAAGAGTACTACAGTGTTTCTGTCTTGTCTCGATTCATGAACATTCTTGATTTTGTCAACTAGTTTCTAAGTTTTAGTGATTCATCAGGTTTTTCTCATAGATGTAATGCAAGACCAAGGCTTCAGTTATATACATACAGTCAAACCTCGCTTTGCGAGTCACGCGGTTTGCGAGTGTTTTGCAAGTCGAGCAAAACACTCTTGCAAATCATGCCTCGCAAACCGAGCGTTGACTCGATTTGCGAGCCCCCCCCCCCCCGAGAACCGGCATCGCCTGCCCGCCCAAACCCAAACCCTCACCGCGATCTGGCACCGGCATGCAGCACCAACCCACAGGTTGCCGCTGATCTCTGCGGGGCTGGGCATGCTCAAGGCCTTCTGGCTCCCGCTCTCTCCGAGAATCTCATTAGAATCTCAGAGAGAGCGAGAGCCAGAAGGCCTGGAGCATGCACAGTTGCTCAAGACCCAGCCCAGCAGAGATCAGCGGCAAGCGGCAGGTTCTTCCGGCACCGGCACGTCCTGTGCCAGATCGCAGTAAGGGTTTGGGTTTGGGCGGGCAATGCCGGTTCTCAGGGGTGGGGGCTCATGGGCGGGGGGGGGGGGGCGATGCCGGTTCTCAGGGGTGGGATGGAAGCACATCAGTGGCCTCGGGGGGGGAGTCTTTTTGGGATGTGATGGGGTGGGGTGGAAGCACGCAGCGCCGGTGGCCTCCTGAGGGGGGGGGGATGTGGAATGAATCAAGTGAGTTTCCCTTACTTTCTATGAAGAAACTCGCTTTGATATTCGAGCAGCTTTGGTTTACGAGCATGCTTCTGGAACGAATTATGCTTGCAAACCAAGGTTCCACTGTATATTTATATATATATATATATATTTTTTTATTATTATTCATTCAATGTCCAGAAATGCCACATTTATAAAAATCCTTGTCTCTTTTTGGGAAGTCAAATGATTTTTTTTTTTAAACCTGAATTTTAAAAAGAAGAATTTTTCAAAACTCAGTTTCTCTTTATAGACGCAGAAACACGCCAAACTTCAAGGAATTCAACACAACATTTAGCATGTACCAAGCTGTGAAGTCTAGGAAGGTAATGGAGACAAAAAAATACCCCGTCAGCATCTGAGCCTACTCGAAACAACTATAGAGAAATCAGGAAATGCCAGATTTCTAGGGTCTGTGCCCCAATTATGGCTAGACACATTTGGAATGAGCTGGAGTGGGCTTTGATGGCAGTAAGGCCAATGCTGGGTACACTTCTATGGTCTGTGTCCTGAAAACGGCAAGGACAGCTCAAGGGCAAGTGTGGATATGTTGCGTATATCACATCATACCATATTCTATAAGTTTATCTTGCTGGGAAAACCATAAGGACCGTACGGGTCTTTATCTGCTGTCAGCAGTGGTGTGGCGAGGGAGGTTGGCGCCCAGGGCGGCGATGCCTGCCATCACTGCGCTGTGCACTCCCTCACTCTTCCCCCCCCCCCCCGCACTCTTCCCTGCTGCTTCATTGTCCCTGCCTCTCCCCCACGTACCTATTGAAATGCTCATCTGCGCCGTACTACCGTTGGCCTCGCCATCTTCTCTCCACTGTGGCCCGCCCTCTGACAACTTCCTGTTTCGGCTAGGGCTGGCCACAGTGGACAGAAGACGCCGAAGCCAGCAACAGCGCAGCGCTTTCCTTTGACGTTAAACACTGGGTGGGGTGGGTGGAACAGTTTTGAACTGGTTTTGCTCCTTCCTGTTGAAGAGAAGGGGGCTGGGGAGCAAAAATGGGTTTGGAGCTGGGGCTGAAAATAGGGGACATGTGAGGGAAGGAGGCTTTACTAGCCGTTAATGTAACGGGCTTAAACACTAGTTATTATTATAAGAATATAAGAGAAAAGGGGAAAAAAAGATATATCGTAAGGACAGTTTAGGAAAACAAACCCCCGACAGCCAGTTAGAAACATAGAAATATAGAAATAGACGGCAGATAAGGGCCACGGCCCATCAAGTCTGCCCACCCTAATGTCCCTCCCCTACCTTTGCCCTGTGAATAGATCCCATGTGCCGATCCCATTTGGCCTTAAAATCAGGCACACTGCTGAAATCAGTTCGTTAAACTGCGGGTGACACTATTGAACCAATAATTACAACCCCCCCACCCCCCATCTAGCCACACCAAATTCCAAGAGTTGTTTCGGTTCCAAAAAAAAAGAACTTTCTTTCCTTCTAATGAGACACAGCATTTAGCAGGAAATTTCGACACAAAAGATGTGCCCAAATTCAAGACCTTTGGTCTGTAAACCAAAAAAGTCTTCTCTTCTGTCACTTCAGATATATCAGGAAACACTTGAATTAGTGAACCAAAAAAGGTATCATTCGTATGTCTAAAATAAGTTCCAACACATTCCAAATTATTTGCCACAGTTTTGAAAGAAATATATATATATATATATCCTGAAGCGCTGGATGCCTGAGTGCAACTCTGTGTATTAAAGGACCTCTTTTCTCCTGTTCGTTTATTTACATTGCCGTTGAATTATCTTCCTGTTTTCTGTGTATATCGTTAGCCTCTACTTCAAAGAAGGTTAAATACAAATAAACAGAAGGACAAGTAATTGCATACACAGGGCACAGCAAGTGTTTTATTCATTCTAGACAAATCACTTACTCGTATATATACACTGAGCAGACTTTTCCGGTATAGAATGACATTTTATTTAGATTTATAGCAAGACGCGTAAATTAATAACTTTCATCGGTTATTGATTGAAGCCAAAAACCATTGTCAAAGCAATGTTCGGGCAGCCCCTAGCACGGCAAGGCGCATCAGCGTGTTTAACTGACCCATTTTATGCTCATTTTCGAAGACAAACTTGAAGATTCTTCTCGAGATTGAGCATAAATGAGGGACTTCGATGTTTGGCGCTTAACGTCGGACACTACTTCCGCACCAAAAAGCATTCTAGTGGGTGCAAGGTGCCCAAATGGGGCAGAAATAGTAGATCTGCGTGAAAACATATTTAAAGTCCATGCGGTGGCATAGTAAGGAGGGCGGGGGGCGGTCCACCCCGGGCACCGTCTTGGTGGTTGCGCTGGCTCCACTTCTCCTCTCCATGCCCTCGCTCCTTCCCACTTCTCCCCCTGTCATGTTAATCTTGTACGGTATCTGCAACTCTCCCCCCCCCCCTGTCTCATCTGTGTTTTGATGTACAGAGCTGCGTACGTCTAGAAGCCCTATAGAAATGGTTAATAGTAGTATCAAAACAAAAGACTCTGTGGAGAGTTGATGTTCCTGAATTGGACTTTATTCCAAATTCTACTTGATAATCCACAGGAAAACCTGAACACTAGAAACGTGGGACCCAACACGATCCATGTCGTAGTAGTCTTATCTGTTTCCTACGAGACGTTTTCTCAGTACAGGTACACCCTGTGAGGCTGCTTTCTCATGCACTTTGAGCCTATCTAGCTGAAATGTTCTCTAGTAGTGTCCAGTCAGGGCCAACTAGAACTCTGTTTGCATAAGAAGCAGCAAATCTGAGAAAATAGCATTTAATCACACTGTACAGCTTCTCTTTGACTGGGTACTTCAACCTATATAACCTTCAACCTATATAATTTTAGCGCAACCTATATAACTTCAGGTTATATAGGTTAAAGTTATATGTGCACTTCAACCTATATAACCTTCAACCTATATAATTTTAGCGCAACCTATATAACTTCAGGTTATATAGGTTGAAGTGCACATATAACTTCAACCTATATAATCTTCAACCTATATAATTTTAGCGCAACCTATATAACTTCAGGTTATATAGGTTGAAGTTATATGTGCACTTCAACCTATATAACCTTCAACCTATATAATTTTAGCATAACCTATATAACTTCAGGTTATATAGGTTGAAGTTATATGTGCACTTCAACCTATATAACCTTCAACCTATATAATTTTAGCGCAACCTATATAACTTCAGGTTATATAGGTTGAAGTTATATGTGCACTTCAACCTATATAACCTTCAACCTATATAATTTTAGTGCAACCTATATAGTTTCAACCTATATAACTTCTAAACGACAGGAGGCTGAGGGATCCCCACCAGCACGGATTTACAAAGGGAAGGTCCTGCCAATCCAATCTAATCAGCTTCTTTGACTGGGTAACGAAAAAGCTAGATAAGGAAGAGTCCCTGGATGTCGTGTATTTGGACTTCAGTAAGGCTTTTGATAGTGTCCCACACTGTAGGTTATTGAACAAGATGAGTTCGTTGGGATTAGGAGAAACATTGACTGCATGGGTTAAAGACTGGCTCAGTGGCAGACTTCAAAGGGTGGTGGTAAATGGTACTCCCTCCGAAACGTCGGAAATGATCAGTGGAGTGCCGCAAGGTTCGGTCTTCGGTCCAATCCTATTTAATATCTTTGTACAGGACCTGCCTCAGGGACTTCGAGGCAAAATTGTGTTATTTGCCGATGACGCTAAACTGTGCAACGTAGTAGGCAGAGTAACCGTGCCCGACACTATTACGCAGGACCTACTTTTACTGGAAAAATGGTCTAATATTTGGCAACTGAGTTTTAATGCCAAAAAGTGCAAGGTTATGCACCTTGGTAGTGGAAACCCATACAGAACTTACACCCTAAATGGTGAAACCTTAACAAGAACTGTTGCAGAACTGGACCTGGGAGTAATCATTAGTGAAGATATGAAGACTGCCAATCAAGTGGAGAAAGCTTCATCAAAGGCTAGACAAATGCTGGGTTGCATCCAAAGAAGTTTTGTCAGCCGAAAGCCTAAAGTTATAATGCCGTTGTACAGACCCTGAACGTTTTCCTGTAGAACGTCCAAGTCCTAAATCTGCCCTAGGCCTGCTGAAAACACATCTCTAACATGCCCCATTAAGATTTAGATGGTCTGGAGACAAAACAACCAGAAAGACGTCTGGAAAGTCAGTTTCGAAAATGCCCACTTCAACATTTTAACTAGTAAGATGTCCAAGTGCCAGTTTATGCTGTCTTTTGGACATCTATCTTTTTTGAAAGTAAGCCCCCTAGTTAAGGCAAGACTCTTGACCGGTGACAGTTTGTTTGTTGTCAGTTTTCATGATCAGGTTTCTAGGCCTACGGGGGAAAATAAAACTTGTGTTTCTTGGTGACTGAATTTTATGATTGGGGTGTTGCGGGATTATTGTTTATTCATGAGTGCATCCTACATGGAAGAAGGCTACGAGCCATTGTTTTATCACGTCCAGTAGAATGAAGGTTTGTGTGCAAAGTTCAACCAACTTGGCCACCCTGCTTCAGCATAATTGCTCTGGACCAGGGATTATTGTTTATTCTTGAATGCATCCTACATGGAAGAAGGCTGCGAGTCATTGTTTTATCACGTCCAGTAAAATGAAGGTTTGCATACAAAGAAGGTCAACCAACTTGGCCACCCTCTTCAGCATAATTGCTCTAGACCAGGGATTATTGTTTATTCTTGAGTGCATCCTACATGGAAGAAGGCTGCGAGTCATTGTTTTATCACGTCCAGTAGAACAAAGGTTTGTGTGCAAAGTTCAACCAACTTGGCCACCCTCTTCAGCATAATTGCTCTGGACCAGGGATTATTGTTTATTCTTGAATGCATCCTACATGGAAGAAGGCTGCGAGTCATTGTTTTATCACGTCCAGTAGAACGAAGGTTTGTGTGCAAAGTTCAACCAACTTGGCCACCCTCTTCAGCATAATTGCTCTGGACCAGGGATTATTGTTTATTCTTGAGTGCATCCTACATGGAAGAAGGCTGCGAGTCATTGTTTTATCACGTCCAGTAGAACAAAGGTTTGTGTGCAAAGTTCAACCAACTTGGCCACCCTCTTCAGCATAATTGCTCTGGACCAGGGATTATTGTTTATTCTTGAGTGCACCCTACATGGAAGAAGGCTGCGAGTCATTGTTTTATCACGTCCAGTAGAACGAAGGTTTGTGTGCAAAGTTCAACCAACTTGGCCACCCTCTTCAGCATAATTGCTCTGGACCAGGGATTATTGTTTATTCTTGAGTGCACCCTACATGGAAGAAGGCTGCGAGTCATTGTTTTATCACGTCCAGTAAAATGAAGGTTTGCATACAAAGAAGGTCAACCAACTTGGCCACCCTCTTCAGCATAATTGCTCTAGACCAGGGATTATTGTTTATTCTTGAGTGCATCCTACATGGAAGAAGGCTGCGAGTCATTGTTTTATCACGTCCAGTAGAACGAAGGTTTGTGTGCAAAGTTCAACCAACTTGGCCACCCTCTTCAGCATAATTGCTCTGGACCAGGGATTATTGTTTATTCTTGAATGCATCCTACATGGAAGAAGGCTGCGAGTCATTGTTTTATCACGTCCAGTAGAACGAAGGTTTGTGTGCAAAGTTCAACCAACTTGGGCACCCTCTTCAGCATAATTGCTCTGGACCAGGGATTATTGTTTATTCTTGAGTGCACCCTACATGGAAGAAGGCTGCGAGTCATTGTTTTATCACGTCCAGTAGAATGAAGGTTTGCATACAAAGAAGGTCAACCAACTTGGCCACCCTCTTCAGCATAATTGCTCTAGACCAGGGATTATTGTTTATTCTTGAGTGTATCCTACATGGAAGAAGGCTGCGAGTCATTGTTTTATCACGTCCAGTAGAACAAAGGTTTGTGTGCAAAGTTCAACCAACTTGGCCACCCTCTTCAGCATAATTGCTCTAGACCAGGGATTATTGTTTATTCTTGAGTGCACCCTACATGGAAGAAGGCTGCGAGTCATTGTTTTATTACGTCCAGTAGAATGAAGGTTTGCATACAAAGAAGGTCAACCAACTTGGCCACCCTCTTCAGCATAATTGCTCTAGACCAGGGATTATTGTTTATTCTTGAGTGTATCCTACATGGAAGAAGGCTGCGAGTCATTGTTTTATCACGTCCAGTAGAACAAAGGTTTGTGTGCAAAGTTCAACCAACTTGGCCACCCTCTTCAGCATAATTGCTCTGGACCAGGGATTATTGTTTATTCTTGAGTGCACCCTACATGGAAGAAGGCTGCGAGTCATTGTTTTATCACGTCCAGTAGAATGAAGGTTTGCGTACAAAGAAGGTCAACCAACTTGGCCACCCTCATCAGCATATCTGCTCCGGACCAGTGTTTTCAAGAATAAAGAGAATCCAGTATCATGAATGAAAACCAGCTTTCAAAATGAGTGTTCTTAAAACAGAATAATTGGAAACATAAAATGAAGTTCAAAGCTTTTATCGGAGCTAGTTTCAGTCCTTTTGGCGGTACTCAGATATGATTAAAGTGCCCATGGGGATTGCTTCAAGCACTTGAGTTTGAATGTTTAATCTTCTGGAAAACTCAAATGATTATAAAAAAAACAAAGTTATTCATTTATCTCCATAATCCTGCAGCAATAGCGTGACTCACTTACAGCACATACATATGTTTGACAACTTTCATCGTATAAATTCCTAATTTTCTGAAGAATCAATTATTCCATCTATGGTAAGCTCTATTTACATGAAAATAATTATGTGATGCTTAATTTAAGAGGAAGTGCAGACCCTAGTGATTCATTCCTTGGAAACGTAGAGGAGAAACATGGAAACAGAAATCAAATCTTTTGTTACAAAATGTTTGACAGATGAGAATATTCAATCAGACTTTAGTTTTCCCCACTCAAAGCCAGGCCCTTCATGTTTTCAAGCCTAATTTCTTCTTGCCCCATTTTTCTAGATCTACTTCCAATTTGTTTTCAAAGTCATTTCATCCTTCCTGAGGGTCAAGTCCAAACTGATAATCTCTGTCATAGAGATGCATGGGGGAAAATGTTTTGATACAGTTTTGCAGGTTTTTTTTAAAAAAAAATTCATTACATTATATAAAGAACTTATTACCCACATAATGTCAAAAAAGTTCAATGTGGGATACAAGTAAGAAACTAGAGCGTACTCTAGGACACACAATGGAATCAATTCAAGTGACATAATTCAAGGAAGCAAAAATTTATGGAAGAGAAAAGCTCTCAATGTTATCCTGAATAAAAAGCAATCTGAGATTGACCTGATTGATTTAGGAATGGAGTTCCAGATTGAAGCAGCTTGGTACATCAAGGATGCCTGCAGTAATTTAAAAGATATACATCCCTCCCTGTTTTACAAAAGCGTGGAAGACGTTTTTAGCGTCAGCCAGCGTGCTGGATGCTCTGCGCTGCTCCAACGCTCATAAGAACTCTATGACTGTCAGAACAGCTTGCCGGCTGGTGCTAAAAACCTCTTCCACGCTTTGTAAAAAGGGGGAGGAGGAGGATAATTCCTTGCACATTAGGAAAGCTAAGCAAAAGTTGATTTCTCGTAGCATACAGCCAGTTACACAAACCTGCTAAAATCATTGACAAATTTCTCCCTCATTTGGGGGTCCTTTTATTACGTGTGCTAACTGATTTAGTCCACGCTAAAGATTAGTGCGTGCTAAATGCTAAAGCATCCATAGAATATAACGGATGATGTAGCATTTAGCGCGTTCTAAATCAGTTAGCATGCCTTAATAAAAGGACCCCTTTGTGAGTGTATATTATTTAGGGCCAGAGTCTGCAATTGGGTGCCTAAAAAGATAGGCACCTAAATTTCAGTGCCCATTGGATGTAAATCGTAATTTGGATCCCATTACAGAATTGCGCTGAGTGGCACCTATAATGTAGGCCAGAATTTTAAAAGCCTACAATATAGACCAGTGTTCTTCAACCACCAGTCCGTGGACCGGTGCCAGCCAACAGAAATTTCCTGCTGGTCCACAGGGCCGGCACGTGCATCAGGCCCATAACAGTGTTCTTCAACCACCGGTCCACGGTGCGATCGATGCGGCGTTATCTTCGAGCCCGCTCCCTCTTCCTCACTGATTCAGTGCACAAAGCCACAGGCAATGGTTCCTACGCGCGTCCTGCGCCTGAACCGGAAGCCTTCTCTCTGACGTTGCAACGTCAGAGGGAAGGCTTCCAGATGAGGCACGGGACGTTCAAGGTGCTGCTGCCTTCAGCAGCATCAGTGAGGAAGATGGAGCCGGCCTGAAGATAATACCAGGGGCAGCATAAAATGGCCAGGCGGGAGCAGGCCAGAAGGTAAGGCATAGCATGGAGGGAGGGAGACAACAAAGGTAGGGGGGAATGATTTTATTTTTGAATTTAGTGATTGAATTATGTAAATTTTGAGAATTTACATCTGTTGTCAGTGTACTTTGTGTAGTTTAATGTTGTGGTTAACCATTATGTGTTGTTAAAAAGATTATATTGTGTATCTGTGAAAAATGAATGGAAAAAATAGTGTTACAATTAGTACTATTAGGGGGGCGGGGTCTGGGGTGGAGATTGGGTAGAGATGGGCGGGGTCTGGCCCATGACTTAGCTCAGTGTTCTTCAACCGCCAGTCCATGGACGGATGACGGGCCACAGAATAATTCTTTTATTTCTGCCGGTCCATAGCTGTAAAAAGTTTGAAAAACACTGATATAGACGTCCAAGTCCTTTAGAGAATCACACCTAGCAATGCTTAATTCTTTCTCCACCCTTAAACACACCTACTCTGGTGTTAAGTGCTGATAGGAGCCTATTTCCTAATTAATATATTTTTTAATTATCTTATTAAAGCTCATAATTGAAGTCAATGTACTAATTAATTTAAGCACCTAACTTAGGGCACCTTTTATAGCATTCCCCCATATTTTTGGTTCATTAACATAGACCCCGTCCAATTCCGAATATAGTTTAAACTCCTCTTGCTGACCAACAAGTGCATTCGCTCTGAAGCCCTTCCAATATCTCTCACTCATCTCCCCCTATGCTCTCCCCCTCCCCCCCCCCATGATCTCCATTCATCAGGCAAACCCCTTTAATCTATACCCTTCTCTTCCACTGCCAACTCAAGACTCCGTCCCTTCTTTCTTGCGGCGCCGTATGCCTGGAACAGGCTGCCTGAATCAATTTGTCGTGCTCCGTCCCTGACAGGGTTCAAATCCCAGCTAAAGGCTCACTTTTTTTGAAACTGCTTTCAACTCTTAACTCCCACTCACTGCTGTCAGATACCTAGACCCACCGTATCATTTCCTCTACCATAATCTCTCCAACCCTGAAATGTCCTGTCTAAATTAGATTGTAAGCTCTTCTGAGAAGGGACTGTCTATTGTATGTTAAAATGTACAACGCTTCGTAGGCCTTTCAGCGCTATAGAAATAATAAATAGTAGTAGTAATAGACTCCTTGAGTAAGTGTGCAATGCATACTTTGGAAGTAAATGGATTGATCGATTGGTTGATAGATACCTGTATTAAGAGGGCGTTTCTTGCCTTGCTTAGCAAAATTCCCTTTAAGCTACCCATCCTTCACAATCAAAAGCCCAATATTGAAGGCCCCCCCCTCACCCACTGGAGGATGCCGCCCAGCTTAGAGCTGTTTAGAAGGAACATTAAAATGGAGTGAGAGGCAGTATAGTGGGGACTTGAAGAATCTGCCACAATTTAGGGGCGTGGCTGTTAATTGGGTTTTTTTTTAATATGTTATTAATTTTATTATTTTCAGTTTTGTTAATTTTATTATTTATGCTTTAAAACTTGTAACCCATTCAGAATGGAAGGATAGCATGGGTTATAAATATTTTAAATAAATAGCCCTTCCCCCTCTTTTACAAAGCCGTAACATGGTTTTCAGCGTCGGCTGCAGCGGTAACATCCCCGATGCTCATAGAATTCCTGTGAGCGTCAGAGCTGTTACTGCTGCGGCCAGCAGGGCAGGATTAACCAATAGGGCCCGAAATGGTCAGGGGGGCCCGATGAAGGAGGGCATCAACATTGTTTTTTCCAAACGGCGATGGGGCCCCTCCAGCATCAATTGGCAACGCGGCCCCCCCCACCCCCGATCAGCAACGCGAGCCCTACCCCGATCGGCAACGCGGTACTTCCCCCCCCATCGACAGAATGTAAGACAAGCAAGTAACGCGGGTAAGAAAGGCAATGGGAATGTAATTGTACAAGCGGTGCTGCTTGCCCAAAGCTTCCCTCTGACGCAGCTTCCTGTATCTGCCTGGGCGCATGGTGGGGTGGGGCGGGGCAGGGGGCCCAGTGTACTTGGGTTCAAAGACAAAGGCGCGCCCAGACAATTGAGCGCAGTGCGGAGGCGCGCGCCGCTCAAAATTACTGTTTTTAGGGGCTTCGACGGGAGGTTTTTGGGGGAACCCCCCCACTTTACTTAATAGACATCGCGCCGGCGTTATGGGGGGTTTGGGGGGTTGTAACCCTCCACATTTTACTGTAAACGTAACTTTTTCCCTAAAAACAGGGAAAAAGTGAAGTTTTCAGTAAAATGTGGGGGTTTACAACCCCCCACATCCCCCACAATGCGGTGTGATGTCTATTAAGTAAAGTGTGGGGGGGGTTCCCCCCCCACGCCCCCCCATCGGAGCCCTAAAAACATTAATTTTGAGTGGCGCGCACCTCCGCGCTGTGCTCAATTGTCTGGGCGCGCCTTTGTCCCGGCGCGCTTTTGACCTGACACCGTGTACTTGTGTGCCTAGGGGCCCTTGATGAATTAATCCTGCCCTGTCCATGATACCCTAATTAACCACTGTCAGAGATAGGGTATTCTGTCCAATGATCCATTAATCTGACCCATTGTGGCACTTTTATCTTCTTATGTGATTTAGCCTGTCAGTAAAGGGCGATTTTTTTTCAAAGCAGGCAAGCAAACCTTTTGAAAAATCGATCCCAATACAAATGCAATCACTCAGTCGAGCATTTCCTTCTTCTGTTGCAGAGAATTCTAAATTACAGACCGCCAGTCGCAAGCATTCGGTCTCTAGAAGCTTGAAGCACCTCTTCCAATCTTCAAACAAGTTTGTGAAGACTTTAAAACGGTTTGCAAAACCCAGCTAATCTATACGCTGTGCACAGTGTTTTAGAGAATCGCTTTAGGTCAGATCGCCAAAGAATTTTGTCCCAATGACAGATATTAGGAATCCATTTTAGTGGGCAGAGCCTCATAATCTGCTGGTCTGATTTTCAAATTACTTCCATTACCAAACATTCCCCCCCCCTCCTTTTTTTTACGAAGCCACAGTAGAGATTTCTACCGTGGTCTAGGGCGCTAAATGCTCTGACGCTGCTCTGAATTCTATGAGCGTCAGAACAGTGTCGAAGCATTTAGTGCTTCAGGCTTAGTAAAAGGGGGGAGGGGAGGGATTGTCAAGACTATATCACTATACTTTATTGCAAATTCTGGTTTCCTTTTACTAAAAAGTCTTAGAATCTGGGCTTGGGGGGAAATTCAAGGAAGTACAGTGGTACCTTGGATTACGAGCATAATCCGTTCCAGGAGCATGCTCGTAATCCAAAATGCTCGTTTATCAAAGCGAGTTTCCCCATAGGAAATAATGGAAACTCGCTTTGATACGTTCCCCCCCCTCCAATAACCGGCATCGCTTCCCCCCCCCACTCACAAAGGCCCCCTCGCTCCAACCGGCAACCCCCCCCCCCCGCGCGAACCGGCCTCCCCGCCCAAACAACTTAAACTTACCCCCAGCAGTCTGGCACCGGCACTGGCACGCAGGCACAGATCATGCCGGTGCCTAGAAGATCTTCTGGCTTCTGCCTGCCTTGAGCATGCATCTGCGCATGCTCAAGGACTTCTAATTCTCCCTCTCGCTGAGATTCTCAGCAAGAGGGAGTATCAGAAGTCCTTGAGCATGCGCAGATGCATGCTCAAGGCAGGCAGAAGCCAGAAGATCTTCTAGGCACTGGCACGATCTGTGCCTGCGTGCCGGTGCCAGACAGGAGGGGTAAGTTTAAGTTGTTCGGGCAGGGGGGCCGGTTCGTATGGGGGGGGGTGCCGGTTGGAGCGAGGGGGCCTTTGAGAGTGGGGGGGGGAGTGATGCCGGTTGTCGGTGGGGGGTGCTCGCAAATCGAGTCAACACTCGGTTTGCGAGTCAAAAGTTTGCTGAGTGTTTTGCTCGTCTTGCAAAACACTCACAAACCGGGTTACTCGCAAACCGAGGTTTGACTGTAATTACAGAATCCACTGTTCTAGGATTTAAGGGTAAATTAGATGCACATCTCCCTTGAGACGCATATAGTGATATGGGGACTAAAACTATGCCAGGGTACACCTGGCGGGGCCTCCGCGTGTGCGGCTCACTGGACTTAATGGAGCCAGGGTCTGATCCAGAGATGGCAATTCTTATGTTAACTGATTTAGTGCACGTTAAGAATTAGCATTTGCTAAACGCTAAAACACCCATAGGAATATAATGGGCCTCTTAGTATTTAGAAAGCACTAATCATCAGCATGCCCTAAATCAGTTAGCACCCCTTGATGAATTTCCCCCCCCTTAGCGCTTCGTAATGCAAAACTTTCCCATGCGCTAACCCAGATTTAACAGCACAATTTAAGACATTATTGAATCATTTCTTTCAGACTGTATGCTAATGTTCACAGAGGTGTATATTTAACGTGATCATTTATTTTATTTTTCCTCAAAACGGGACATTTACTAATTTTAGGTAATAACACTGTAGATATCTGTCTTCCTTTCTCTCTCCCTACCCCCCTCTCCTTTCTCTCTCTCTCCCTGCCCCCATCCCCTTCCCTTTCTCTCTCTCTTCCTGCCCCCTTTCTTTCTGTCTTTCTTTCTCTCTCTCTCTCTCTCTCCCTGCCCCTTCTTTCTTTCTTCCTCCCTGCCTCCTTTCTTTCTTTCTGTCTTTCTCTCTCCCTGCCCCCCCCTCCGATTTCTCCAACCCACTGCCACCGATTTCTTCCTGCTTCCCCGACACTGCTGCAGCAACAGGCCAGGTGCGTGCAGCGACTTTATAAGCAGCGGGCCCACAAGCTTTCCCCCCTCCCCCCCCCCCGATGTCAATTCTAATGTTGGAGAGGAAGTTCCCTAAAACTTCCTCTCCGACATCAGAATTGAAGTCGGGGGAGAGGCTTGTGGGCCCGCCGCTTGTAAAATCGCATCCTGTTGTCCCCAAGCACAGCGCCTTTTTTTGAAATTGTTACAGTGGATTGCTCTCTTTCTGAAACGGGACATTTCGGCATCCCGAAGCTGTGCTTGAGAATAACAGGATAGGCTACCTAAAAACAGGATGGTCCCATCCAAAATGGGACATAGGGTCACGTTATGTATAGTAGATGCAAAAGGTTAATGTAGGAGCCCGGATTCTCTAAATGACACCGTTGTCGTCAGCTGCCTTAAAAGCGGCTGCCGATCGCGTGTCCATCACGCGATACCTCCACTTAGAGAATCGTGCCTCTGGCAAAAGTAGGCGCTGGGCATGTAGGCCAGGGTTGTCAAGGCCTACATCTCTGGCGCCTACGTTTGACATGAATCGTACCTCCGGAGGTGCTCACCGGCGTCCAACATTAGCCACGCCTACTGTTTTGTTAGGTGCCGATAGGTGCCTCTGAAGGCACAATTCCAGCGCTGTTTTTTAAGGGTCAGTAGGCATTTTGACATTTTTTTTTTTATGTACCATTTTAAACTGTTTCCCTCTTAATGTAGACGCCAGTAAGGCGCCATTTATTGAATATGGGCCTTACGGTCTCCTATTTAGGAAATGCTAAGTGCTCCCATGTTAACTCAGGGCTAGCCTGTTATTACACACTAGTCATTAAGCCCGTTACATTAACGGGTGCTAGAATATGTCTATCTGTCTTTCTTTCTTTCTGTGTCTCTCCCTGCCCCTGTCTCTTTCTTCGTCTCTCTCCCTCCCACTGTCTGTCTTTCTTTCTGTCTGTCTGTCTCTCTCCCTGGCCCCCTTTGTCTGTCTGTGTTTCTTTCTTTCTGTCTCTCTTCCTGCCTGCTGTCTTTCTGTGTGTCTGTTTTTCATTCTCGTGCGCTGCCTGCCTATCTTTCTGTCTCTCTCCATGGCCCCCTTTTGTCTCCCCCCAAAGCAAACCAAGATTGCTCCCTGGCCCCCTTCCCCCCTCCCCCACTTCCCTGTGCAGCAACAGCAGCATTCCCACCTTCTCTGTGTAGCAGCAACAGCATTCCCCCTTCCCTGTACAGCAGCATTCCCTCCTTCCCTGTGCAGCAGCATTTCCCTTTTCCCTGTGTAGCAGCAGCATTCCCCCCCCCACTTCCCTGTGCAGCAGCAGCATTCCCCCCTTCCCTGTGCACCCACCCCTTGCCTGCTCCCCCTGTTCCCTTCCTTTTCCCTCCCCCCGTCCAGCAGCATTCCTTTCCTGCTCCCCCTGTGCATATGACCCACAGAAATCTACTTGCCTCACAGAAAAGCGCTGCACCGCGCTGTTGCTGGCCTCGGTGTCTTCTCTACACTGCGGCCAACCCTAGCGGAAACAGGAAGTTGTAAGAGGACGGGCCGCAGTGGAGAGAAGATTGTGAGGCCAGTGGCAGCACAGCGCAGCGCTTTTCAGTTAAAAGCTGTGAGCAGGCGAGAAGGAGCAGGAGGATAAATAGATGCCGGCAGGGGGGTTTGGAGGTCAGGGCGCGTGCGGCAAGCTGCCGCTCGCGCCTGAAGATTTTAAAAGAGCGCTTGGCGTTGGGGCGTGTGCGGCAAGCCGCCGCTCGCGCCTGAAGATTTTATGGTAATTGTCGGATGGCTCGGTGTGGTCCCTATGCAGCAGGAGCTGAAAGCAGCGCTGGGGGCTTGTGAGAGGAGCCGCCGCTGCTGGCGACCAAGGTAGGTTCTGGGAAGAAGGCTGGGGACTCGCGCATGCGCACTCCTGCGACCACAGACCTACAGCGCACGGAACACGCAAATAGGAGTGCGCATGCGCGAGTTAGCCTTTTATTATATAGGATTAATGCAAATGTACTAACCTCCACACATATTCTCTGCCCAAGATATAACCCCTCAAAAAACATATTTTTTTCAAATAGCTAAGGAACAAAGGAAAAAACTGCAAGAATGGTGTACAAGACGCCAAGTTTTTAATAATGAACATGAAACAGTTTGTATCCAAGAAGGTTCGACAACCCGGGCCCAACATGGCCCGTGTTTCGAAGAAACACTCTTTCCTCAGGGGTCCAAAAAGGTATGTCATGTACTGGGGAACCTTATGGATAACAACTGGAGGCGGCAATGTCTTGAACAACTAAGCAATCTAGGTGAGCTCCTTCGCAGTGCTTCGTTGCTTAGCTGTTCAAGACATCGCTGAGTCACGAGAACTGGTGGCAGCTATTCAGCGAGCGGTACAGGGCTGGCCGGGAGCTCGAGAAGCTCGTTCCTGTGTGCCTGTGCGCCGCTGGCCGCTAGCCACAAGCCACGAGATCAGGAGGAGGAGCGCAGGGCAGGAGCACGGAAAGTTTGCTCCTGCCTATACATTGCTGGACCACCATGGATGTCAGAAAAGGTACGTGGTGGGGTAAAAAAATTGTTAGTATGGGCCGGGACAGGAGGGATCCCTCCTGTCCTGGCCTACCACTAGACCACCAGAGGGGGAAGAGGGTATAAGACAGGAAGGTGGGACATGGTGCAGAGCCTGGTAGGAAGGGGGACTGGCTGCATAGCCTGGTAGGGCAGATAGGGAAGGGTACTGGGTGCAGAGCCTGGTAGGGAAGGGGGCTGGGTGTACCACTGGACCACCACTGGACCACCACGGATGTGAGAAAAGGTACATCTGGGGTGGGGGGGGTAAAAATATTGTTAGCATCGGCCAGGACGAGAGGGATCCCTCCTGTCACGGCCTACCAGAAGCCTGCATCAAGTCCGGGAGGGGGGTCAGGTGACGAGATCCCCATTTTGGGGCCATTTTTTTGGCCTCAAAATGTCATCCTATATTCGACTATATACGGTACTTTTTTTTTTTTTTCATTTTTTGTATATGTTACTAATATGTATGTTTTCAAAGGAATGTGCATTTGTTGCAATGAGTGTGCACTTATGGAAGGAATTAGCATGCTTAAAGTGTGGATACACGAATCACTGCACATGTACAATATAGTTCACACATGCACAAACTACGGAGAAAGGGAACATACTTTTAACAATGTTACTGCTGTGATGAAAAAACATTTAAAATTTCCCATCAATGACATGCAAAATAATATTCACAAATAGAAAAAAAAAACCAAACTACGTCAATGCCTCATTCATATAATCGGAAATAATATAATATGAATGTTTTGGGGTTGCAAACCCTTACTTTTCATCCGGTCTGTAGCACCCAATATGATGGGGAATATTTCTGTATCTTTCTGTCACATTTGTTTTGGTCTCCTTTGTGGTTCTCAAGGTCTTCTAAGCAGGTCTGGTTTTAGTACGAGCTCTCTTATATTCCTAAATGAATAATGATTGATTAATGTGCATCAAGAAGGTTTTAATTAACAAGCGACGGCATCACGTGACAACGCTGAAGCTGTCGCCTCACACTACCACCCAAAATCAGTCAAAATACAGTCTCTAATTGATGTAGTCTCTTGTCAATTATACTTCCATGGTTTCTAATAGGTTGTTTTGGGTGAATCAATATAGCGACAAGCTCCGCCTACTGGCTTCACATCAGATAACAGGCTAAGCCTGCTTCCACCATCTCCTGTTACTTAAACCTCCTTGATGCGCAAACATTTGGTTTAAGAATCTAGCTCATTTTCTTTTCTTGTTTTTTACCTTGAAAACTAGACCTACAGTATTTAGGGACCTGGAGGAACAGATTTGGCAAAGAAGATAATTGAAGCAGGAGCTCACTATACAGCAAACTACAATTTTCAAGAGGTTCTATTCTCCCAGTAGGGGTAAAGAGCCCTGTTCAATGTTTACCTATTCCCAGTTCATTTAGGTTTCAAACAAGTTAGTAAGAGGATATTTTCTCTTGACAGGATAATAAATTGCCTAGAATTTTGGAAAATGAGGCATCGTCTTCAAGGGAACGCCTTGAAAAGTTTGTATTGATTTCCTACTGGTGAAAGTCTGTAAATGTCTGTCCTTTTGCTTCCAGGGGCCTCTATATAGCTGTAATATTTTATTATAAGGACAGCATGCTCGTAACCAACGAAGATCAAATACCAATTGTGGAAATAGATGATTCTCACACCAGCTCAATTATGCAAGATTTCCTTTGGTTTACCAAGGTAGCGTAAATTTGTTTCATGCGTTTAGTGTGGGCTGTTGCTTTTGGAAGAAGCGCCTTGGGGTTGTGTATTCTGTGCTGCAAATACAATTCGATCATTGTGTGATTCATTTTGGGAAAACGATCTGTTCATCGGTGCAAAACAAACAAAAAATAAAACCAGACTAATGCTCCTTGGGAATTAATATTACAAATGAAATTGAGATACTGCATCTTGTTAATATCTGTTCTTTTATGAATGAGCATTTATTATTAGAATGGTTGTACAATATAATCAGAGGGCATAAAAAATTCTGGGAAACTAGTTTCTTTCAAATGAAAACAAAGAACGCTTTCTTGTACTGCATGTATATATTAGATTCTGCTTAAGTGACATATTGGGGTATAGCTGTAAATGTCTATCACAAAATATGGGTACACAGAATATGTTTACGTTCAGTTTTAGCATTTGTTTCAAACTCATATTACTTCCAATAAAAGGAGACATTATTCCCCGAGAAACCCCTCCCCCCCCCTGCCCAGCTAATTAGTTCTGGTAGCTTCTGACTACTTAATAAGGCAACAATAAGCTTTTTATCAAGGATCTCAGTGCTATTATAAACTCTGTGGTCAAAGGTCAGGCAGTTTATATAAGCCAACTGAAAAATGAGTCAAAGCTCTGCCCGTATCACGGCTCGGTTCTAGGATCTGTTGTTCCAGTATAGCATGCACAGGAGGTCGAGGTCAAGTAAACATTTAAGACGGCTTCGGCTGACTTATACAAAAAGCTGAACTGTCCGTTCAGTGCTGAATGTTTCAGAGGGAGCAGCGGATATCTGGTTCTGGCTAGCATGGGGTAGCTCTTACTTGTATCTGTAATGCTTAGATTTATCCCTTCTCTTTCGACATTTTCTGCCTTCCAGAATGTAAATCTTGCCCTCCACTTGGGTGGCTTTAGTTAACCTGATATGGACAAAGTGAGGAGCAGAGCTAGAAGAACAGATGGAGGCGACCGGAAGGGCCAAATGAGCATTATCTGTCAACATCTATACTGTTACTATCTACTGTCTGATGACACCATTCTTATTTATCCTGGGCATCTTCGCGGACGTGTTTTTAGAGCCAGGACAGCGTCTGCTGCATCAGGAATGGCTTCTAGTTAGATACATAGGCCAGGAAAGGAGTTGTGCATAAAAGACATGGGGGTCCGGATTTTGTGGACTGCTAAAAAAATGAGATGGAACACGTTCCTTCGTCCGGAAAACACACCGGCAAGGTAATACCTCGCTCAGTCTCCTGCTCCTGTGAGCCAGCTTATGGTGCTATTCCATTAATTCTGCTCTGCCAGCTTCAGCTCTTTCTTCCTGTCACCTCCCCTCTTCTCTATTCAAAACAGGAAGTAATTCACACAAGAGGCAGAATGGAGCGTGACAGGAAGAAGAACCCATGGCCAGTAGAGCAGAGTTAATGCGATAATCTGGCACAGGAGCAGGAGACCAATTCAGTCTTCTGCCTGTGCCTGCCACCGGAAGCTCTTGACTGCACTGGGCTCCCTTTAGAGTCCAGGCCAGGGGGGATCTTGTCCCCACCCCCTTGCTCTCCCTCTTGGTGGCCCTGTGGGACACTCCTGCACACCACCAGATAACATACCCACAACACCCAGCATGGAACCAGGCCTCATCTATCTACCACTCATATTAGAGAATGACACAGAGACCAATTCTCCCCATCCCCGCAGGAACTCAATTTCTCCATCCTGTTCCCGCGAGTTTTGTCGCTGTCCCTGTCCCTGTCCCATTCTTGTAAGCTCTGCCTTAACTGCACAAGCCTCAAATGCTTATGATTTTAAAGTGTTTGAAGCTTGTGCAGATGAGGACGGAGCTTAGGCATTGGTGGAATGAGGCATTATGACATCACAATCTGAGCTCTAGAATGTTGCTACTTATGATTTTAAAGTGTTTGAGGCTTGTGCAGATGAGGGCGGAGCTTAGGCATTGTTGGAATGAGGCATTATGACATCACAATCTGAGCTCTAGAAGGTTGCTACTTAGGATTTGAAAGTGTTTGAGGCTTGTGCAGATGAGGACAGAGCTTGCAGGAATGGGGCAAGGACAGGAAAAGAACTCATGGGGATGGAACAGGAAATGAGTTCCCTCGGGGATAGGGAAAAATTTGTCCCCGTGTCATTCTCTAATATGAGTGGTAGGTGGATGAGGCCTGATTCCATGATGGGTGTTGTGTGTATGTTATCTGATGGTGTGCAGGAGTGTCCCACAGGGCCACCAAGAGGGAGAGCAAGGGGGTGAGGACATAATATGGCAGTACATAGGGTTACCATATTTTTTTTTAAAAATGGACACATAACCCCACCCCATTCTGCCTCTAGCCCCGCCCAGTTGCACCTCTAGCCCCATCCCGTTATGACCTCCAGCCCCGTCCCCAGAAAGCTTCCTCTCTTTGCGAGGAGCTCCGCCTGTGTCTGGAGAGACTGGAACATGCGCAGATGCATGTGACATCAACCGCGCATGCTCAGAGGTCTTCCAGATGCGACTTGAGCTAGTAGGGCTTTCCAAAACCCAGACAAATGCCGGGTTTTGGAAAGTCCATCCGGGAGCCCGGGCAGTCCTCTAATAAGAGGACATGTCCAGGTTTTCCTGGACGTCTGGTAACCATAGCGGTGCATGTCTTGAAGTCTCTTAAGGCTGTGTTTTCAAACGAGCGATTGCTATGAACACAGAAAGGGAGAGCCATGGTGTTCGAGATGCAGGCTTTATTAAAGTACAAATTAATAATCCATATCAAATATAGCCAGGACCCAAACAGTCGGGAACTATGGACCCGACACGGCCCGTGTTTCGACAATGCTGTCTTCCTCAGGGGTCCTATAAATAACAATTTAATGAGTGTAATCTTGCAATGTCTATTAAATTGAAACCTGTAACAACT
Source organism: Geotrypetes seraphini (assembly GCF_902459505.1). Taxonomy (NCBI): domain Eukaryota; kingdom Metazoa; phylum Chordata; class Amphibia; order Gymnophiona; family Dermophiidae; genus Geotrypetes; species Geotrypetes seraphini. The sequence continues at coordinate 21,712,723 of NC_047093.1, read as the reverse complement.
GTTGTGGATATACTTGGTATGTAACATAGTAGATGACGGCAGATAAAGACCCGAATGGTCCATCCAGTCTGCCCAACCTGATTCAATTTAAATTTTTTAAATTTTTTTCTTAGCTATTTCTGGGCGAGAACCCAAAGCTTTACCCGGTACTGTGCTTGGGCTCCAACTGCCGAAATCTCTGTTAAGACTTACTCCAGCCCATCTACACCCTCCCAGCCATTGAAGCCCTCCCCTGCCCATCCCCCACCAAACGGCCATACTGGTGCAAAACGGTGGGATGCTAAGGGCTCCTTTTACGAAGGTGCGCTAGCGTTTTTAGCACACGTACCGGATTAGCGCGCGCTAGCCAAAAAAACTACAAGAGGAGGCGGTAGCGGCTAGCACACGTGGCATTTTAAGATAGAAACATAGAAAGATGACAGCAGAAAAGGGCCGCCCACCCTACTGACCCACCCCCTTAGTCTATAACCTAATAACCCAATTCCTTAACGTGCCATTTTGTGTGTTAAGGCCCTAACGCGCCTTCGTAAAAGGAGCCCTAACTAGTGATGTATAGAGAGATGGATATTGACAAGTGCGATGTGAGTGTGAGTGTGTAGGAATAGTGGGCCGACCAAAGTCCCAGAGACATCAAAGTGGAAAGCGCTACGGTGAAAATAAGAGGCAGAGACGTACTCTCCTAGTTAGATGCATAAACAAAGGCAGGATTAAAAGACGTAAATAATACTAGGCCCTCAGAAAAAAAGGAAGAAAGGCTAGTTTGTAGGCAGTGGCAAACAAGCCGTGATAAGGAAAAACGTACCTACCCTAAAGATCCAGATAGAAAAGCTCGTGGATTAATAATTGAAAACTAAAAACAAGTGGAAAGTAAAAATCAGCGGTATTAAAAAACATAAAAATGAGCATAGAACCGAATAAAGATAGGGTCAATGAAACTTCATACACAGAACTATGGCTAAAACTCCCACAAAGGCGCGAGATTGGAATAAGTAAAACACATATATAGGATGTGTGGTTCCGTAATAAAATTCCAATGTGCGTTTGGTAAGAACAAAATTTGCAGATAGGCTTCCGGTCCATCATAGGATACAGTTCAAGTGTGCATGTGTGGTTTCAAGCTCCTTTATGGAATATTTGACTCTGATTCCCCGTAGTGGGAATTCCTTTAGATCAAGAATTACAACAATTCACAAATTAGCATTTCCTTCTCTGGAAGGTATTAAATGCACTGGGAAGCTTAGTAAATCTTTTACATTTAAATTGGTCAGAATTTGGAAGGGACTTCCAGATTCTCTAAGACTGGTAGATCAATTATTTCAGTTTTGAAAAAGTTTAAAAACCTGGTTGTTTTCACAATCGTTAATTTGATTTTAGCTATCGTATAGTAATTTTAAGCAATTCAACATACTTTTTTCTAACTTTTTCCATCCATTTAATCTAACCAATTTCTGTTTTTATTCCACAGTTTTTACTTGTTATGTTTCATTTTTTAACGAACTGTAAACCGAGTCGAGCTCCTTAGGGAGTAGATTCGGTCTATGAAATGAAGATTAGATTAGAAAGGGGCCCAAAGACAGAGTTATGGCGGTACAGCAAGGTTATCTTAATATGCTCTACTATGATTTAAAGCCTTATGGGTTGTCAGCCAGACGATTTAAAACTTTAAAGAGGTACAGGGGAAGGGAAGGGGGGGTGTATGGCAGGGGAGGGATTGGGAAGGAGCGGGAGGCAAAGAAGAGGGTGGGGCGGGGCTCCACCATCCTGGGCGTCTCTCACTCTCGCTTAGAGAATGATACGGTGACAAAATTCATCACCGTTCCCGTCCCCGTGGATAACCGCAGGAAATAATCCCATGTTATTTTCTAGTGTCTATTTCAATCTCAATCCTTCTACGCCAGCATTCTTCAAAGCAAAGCTTGCGGGTCAGTGGTTGTGGCCATTCATACTCTGATTCTTATGTGAGCCAAGGATAATGAAGCCATTGTGAGATCACTGATGTGATTGGCTCTTAGGCACTGGTGGAATGAGGCATTATGACATCACAATATCTGCTCTGGATACCAGAGACTGTCATTCTGTAGTGTCTGTTTCAACCTCGGTCCTTCTACACCAGCATTCTTCAAAACAAAGCTTGAGGGTCAGAGGTTGTGGCTATTCATACTCTGATTCTTATGTGAGCCAAGGAAAATGAAGCCATTGTGACATCACTGATGTGATTGGCTCTTAGGCACTGGTGGAATGAGGCATTATGACATCACAATATCTGCTCTGGATACCAGAGACTGTCATTCTGTAGTGTCTGTTTCAACCTCGGTCCTTCTACACCAGCATTCTTCAAAACAAAGCTTGAGGGTCAGAGGTTGTGGCTATTCATACTCTGATTCTTATGTGAGCCAAGGAAAATGAAGCCATTGTGACATCACTGATGTGATTGGCTCTTAGGCACTGGTGGAATGAGGCATTATGACATCACAATATCTGCTCTGGATACCAGAGACTGTCATTCTGTAGTGTCTGTTTCAACCTCGGTCCTTCTACACCAGCATTCTTCAAAGCAAAGCTTGAGGGTCAGTGGTTGTGGCCATTCATACTCTGATTCTTCCCTCTCTCCTTAAAGAATGACATGAAGATGGTTTCCCGCAGTTATCCGCGGGGACGGGAACGGTGACGAATTTTGTCACCGTGTCATTCTCTACTCTCGCTATGCCAGGCACTAAGAGTAGATTTTATAATAAAGGAGGCAGAAATATAACCCCACGTGACCCATTAAAGTCTCTCTTTTTCCGCTATCATTCTGTGGATTGAGAGCAATCGTTTCATATCATCATTGGTATGCGTCTTCTTTTATTAACATCTCAATGTCCTGTAATTAAGCTGGTTTTTTTTTCTCTAAACATCAGACAGAAAACCTCCGGTATTTGGTAGCAGCTCTTCCTGGTCCATTTCTTGCCTTTGACGAGAAACAGCAGCAGCAGCAGCAAAAACGTTCCACAGAGAACAGCAAATCGGCGGAGGCAGCCAAGGGGATAATGATGTCACCGGAGCCACATTCAGGTTATTAATTTTATTGTCGACCTGGCACAGTTGTTTTCAGCAAGTGTCTGCGTCAGGAGGCCTTGTTTTTCCAGTGTGAATAAACTATGTGTTCACAAGCCTTCACCTCTGATCAGTTGATCCAACAAAATATCGCTACACCATTCAGAATGGCATTGAAACAGATCACTGCGGATTCAATGAAAACAAACCTGTGAGCTTATGAAGACTTTTTTGTTCCATTCTGAAAGGTGTAGCAGTATTTTGTTGGATCAGCTGATTATATGATAGGCTAAGGTTTGTGAACATATTCAGACTAGAGAATGACACAGGGACAAATTTGTCCCCGTCCCCAAGGGAACTCAATTTCTCTGTCCCGTCCCTGCAAGCTCTGCCTTAACCACCCAAGCCTTGAACACTTAGGGGTTTAAAGTGTTTGAGGCTTGTGTAGATGAGGACGGAGCTTGCAGGAATAGAGAAGGGACAGGAAAAGAACTTGCAGGGGACGGGGCAGGAAAACGAGTTACCGCGGAGACGGGGGGAAATATTTTTCCCCGTGCCATTCTCTAATTCAAGCCACGGGAAAATGCTGGCAATCTCTCATAGTCCACAGCAATACCAGAAATTAAATGCTGGCGTCATATGCAGCCACCAGCATTGAATTTCTGGCCTATTTTGGGCCAGTCGAGACATAGCCAGCTAAGCCAATATTTAGTCGCTGGTCAGCTAAGTCTCAATGGCAAAGATAGTCCATCCTTTAAGGTGGTTGTCTTTGGCTGCCGAACTTAGTCGGTGAGCCGCTGAATATTGGCAGCGACTGGCCCTGTCACACAATATATCTGGTCAGCATAAGATAACCAGCTATCCCCTGCTGAATATCGGCGGGCAGTTGGCTATGTGCTATTTAAATTCAGGAAGTCGTTCCCGGCCATCTAAATAGCCCTGAATATCGGCCCCATTGAGTTTACTCACATTGAAAAACAAGGACCTATGATGCAGGAGAAACTTTAACTAGCAGAACGAGATTCAGGAGAACGAGATTTAGGAGTAATCGTCAGTGCAGACATGAAAACTGCCAATCAAGTGGAGAAGGCTTCATCTAAGGCAAGGCAGATATTGGGTTGTATCAATAGAAGTTTCGTCAGCCGAAAGCCTGAAGTCATAATGCCGTTGTACAGGGCCATGGTGAGACCTCGTCTGGAGTACTGTGTGCAATTCTGGAGGCCACATTACAGTAAAGATGTGTGCAGAATTGAATCGGTTCAGCGGACGGCCACCAGGATGATCTCGGGGCTCAAGGGTCTCTCGTACGAAGAGAGACTGAACAAATTGCAGCTCTACACTCTTGAGGAACGTAGGGAGAGGGGAGACATGATCGAAACATTTAAGTACTTCACGGGACGTGTCGAAGTGGAAGATGATATTTTCTTTCTCAAGGGACCCTCGGCCACAAGAGGGCACCCGCTCAAACTCAGGGGCGGAAAATTTCATGGCGACATCAGAAAGTATTTCTTCACAGAGAGAGTGGTTGATCATTGGAACAAGCTTCCAGTGCAGGTGATCGAGGCAGACAGCGTGCCAGACTTTAAGAATAAATGGGATACCCATGTGGGATCCCTACGAGGGTCAAGATAAGGAAATTGGGTCATTAGGGCATAGACAGGGGGTGGGTAAGCAGAGTGGGCAGACTTGATGGGCTGTAGCCCTTTTCTGCCGTCAACTTCTATGTTTCTATGTTTCTGAAACACGGCTGTGTCGGGTCAGCAATAAAATGAATAACCTGAGTTGTGGCTTCAGTGGCATCATTATCCTCCTGGCCATTGCCAGTTTTGCGTATTCATGTCATGCTTTTATCACATCAGTGAAAACAAACACATGAAAATGGGCCTGAGGGGCAGCAGCTGATCTCAGATATGGTGTATTTTCCAGCTTTCCTGCATGTGGGATGATATCAGGTGGCTAAGACAAAGCATGTCCATTTCTACATCTTCATCGACAGCACTTCAGGCCCGGCAGAAGATGCTTGCGGCAACGGCACAATTGCAGGTTTGTGGTGCATAATTACGGTCCAACAATGGGCATGTTGATTCTGACAGGACTTTGAACCTAATTTATTCTTTAACTAGTGTTTAAGGCCGTTACATTAACGGGTGCTAGAATAGATGTCTGTCTGTCTTTCTTTTTTCTGTCGCTCTCCCTGCCCCGTCTATCTTTTTGTCTTTCTTTCTCTCTCTCCATGCCCCATCTATCTTTCTTTCTTTTTCTCTCTCTCCCTGCCCCGTCCATCTTTTTGTCTTTCTTTTTTTCTCTCTCCCTGCCCCGTCTATCTTTTTGTCTTTCTTTCTCTCTCTCCATGCCCCATCTATCTTTCTTTCTTTTTCTCTCTCTCCCTGCCCCGTCCATCTTTTTGTCTTTCTTTTTTCTTTTTCTCTCTCTCCCGCTGTCTTTCTTTCTTTCTCTCTCTACCCAGACCCTCACTGAAGCCGACTTCCAGCTGTGTCAGCTAAGGGAATCCTTTGCCCTTTCCTCAATCCAGCTGTGGATTTCACTTTCCAGTGGCTATACCATGTCTCTCTTCTCCTCACCAACCCAGGCCCCAACTCCCAATCAGGCATCTCTTTCCTCCCCCACCCAAATATCAGTAGCAGTGGCAGCAGTTCTGACCCGCCAAGCCCCCATTCCTTACCCAAAGCAGCAGTGGCAGCGCTGTAAACAGGCTGTTCGCGGCCAGCCCCGACAGGGCCTTTCTTCTACCACATCCACTGTATTGAGACACTTCCCTGGTTGGCAGTTCCTCGCTGCTCAGTGGCTTCCCTGGTCAGCGGTTTCTCCCTGCTCGGCGGCTTCCTCTACTGCGCATGCAGAGGCACAGAGGCACGGCGTTTCAAGTGCGCATGTGCGGCTAGGGTTTTATTATTATAGATAAAGCACTAATGGAGTCAAAAAATGAGAGCATGGAGCATTTCTGTAATACACCCGCTGAGTCTAAACCGGTGGCCTAGCAAGGGTGCGAGGCGCATGGGGCGGTGGTGCCCCTCCCCATCCTCTTCTCCACCCCTCCCACCTCCACACGCTTCTTCCCCACCCCCTCCTGCCACACACATGCCCCTTTCCTTCTCCCATACTTCTGTAACGTTCCTGCAGAAGCAGCAATCCCCAAGCAGCTGTCACGCCAGCATCGGCTCTTCTTCTGATGTCAGTTCCTAGGCGTGGATCCAGGAAGTTACATCAGAAGAAGAGCCGACGCTGGCGCAGCGGGAGGGGGGCCAAGAGGAGGATGGGTGCCTACACCCTCAGTAAGACAGTACCTGGGGCGGACAGCCCCCCCCCCCTTCCTACACCACTGGTCCAAACCATGCTTGCTAACTAATTGGGTAAACTTTTCATTGGCATTAGGTGAACAGTTTCTTTAGTATTGATGGTCAGTGGTAGCATTCTGACTTCCCATAAAAAAGACCTGGGTTCAGTTCCCAGCCAAGCCATAATGTCTTACATTCTTTCCTTCAAAGGGACCTTTAAGTCATTTTAGATCAGTTATGTGACATCTAGAGAGTGGCACAGCGATGCTGTGGTTGCTGCGGTAATCACCACAATAATGGGGACCGTGCCAGGCATTGCCCGGTATTAACGCAGTACCGGTGGCTCCTTCCGCAGTACTGGCATGGGAATGGGAACCGGTACTATGGTGATACTGCAGTGATGGGGAACAGGCTTGCCCTCCCAGATTCATCAGTGTTTGTGCATCTTCGAAATGGCTGCTGAGACTTCAGGCAGCAGCTTCGCAAGACTTCCACATGAATTCTTGGCAGCTATTATGAAGATGTGTTACCGACAAATCTAGACCACCAGGAGTTTTAAGGAAACTGAGGGGAGGGCCAGGAAGCAGGGTTACCAGGGGAGTGGGAGGGGGCAGGAAGCCAGGGCAGGGAAGCCAGACCAGGGAAGCGCAGGGGAGGGAATAGATGCTAAACAAGGGCAGGGTAAAGATGCCAGACCAGGGCAAGGGAAAGATGCCAGACCAGGGAAGGGGAGGGGAATGAGATGTCAGACAAGGGCAGGAGGGATGCTAGATGAGAGAAGGGCAGGTGGGGGGGGAGAGATGCCAGATGACGGAAGGGCAGGGGATAGGAGAGAGATGCCAGTCAAGGGAAGTAGAAAGATGAGACATAGGAATACAGAGATGTCAAAACACGGGAGAGAGAGGGAAGAGATGATGCACAGGGATGGAGGGGAAGGGGAGAGAAAGAAGGGGGAGATCGTGCATAGGGATGGGTGGGAAAAGGAAGAGAGATGGAAGACACGCTGTTTATGGCTAGATGGGAACAGGGAAGATGAAAGAGGGGGGAAATGGTATACATGGATGGAGGAGAGAAATGGAAGAGATGGGCAGAGTGAGGACACGTGACTAAAGTAGAAAGATTTAAGAAGAAAGCGAAAGAAAGTAAAATGTTAAAAGTTAATGTCAAAGATGGATTCCGAAGCTAAGTTTCATATCTTTAAGCTACATATATGATGATAAAGTTGTAGCCAGTTTGGCCTTTAGAAATCCAATAGTGATTAACATCATCATCTTGACATTGTATTGAACAATTCAATGATTGGGTGGTGAGGCGGTATTTTCGCCTTCATGTCTCTGAGCATAGGTTTCAATTACAGCAAAAGAAGCATTATCAACATTTTTTGTTGTTAAGGCACGCAGAGTGACTTTTCTATTTTTGCTGATACACTCTCTTTAGTCACTCCATTAGCGGCTAGCGTGGCCGGCGGTTTAACGCGCGCTATTACGTGCGTTAAACCGCTAGCGCGGCTTGATAAAAGGAGCCCATAGTTAAGAGCGCAGACAGGAGGAAGTGCAACCAGAGACTGGGAAAAGATGAATAGAAAAATAAAATCACCAGACAACAAAGGCAGGAAAACTGATTTTATTTTCAGTTTAGTGATTGGAATGTGTCAGTTTTGAGAGTTTATATCCACTGTTTATATTTTGCACTGTTCAAGAAGAAATTCATTTCTTTCTATTTCTCTGGTGTTGTACTGCATGCAGAGTCTGGCATTTTAGAGTTTCATTAGTGTATATTAGTACTTTTAGTTTGTGGTCCTGTATTTGCATAGAGTTTATCTGTGACCGAGGCCAGGTGTTCTGGTAGGAATGAAGTTTGAGAAGCGTTATTGGTGTCATGGCCCCAAGCAGGAAGATATTTGTTGGCTTTCCTTCAGTCCTTTTGGACCCAGAACGGCCCTCACTTAAAAATTAGTAGAAACCACTATCCTTGGTTTACCATATGGCTCCAGAAAAAGGAGGACAGAATGAGACATCTGGGTTTCACTTCCAATAGAAATAAAATCCAGATGTCTCAATCTGGCCTCCTTTTTCTGGCGTGACCTGTTTGGGTTCTCACTGAAAAGGCAACAAGCTTTGTGCTATAGGCTAATATTAAGGATTACCTGTACAGGTTTCAAAAGTACATGAAAATGACTGAAAAAAAAGCACTAAAGCCCTCTTTTATCAAACCGCGGTAGAGCTTTTTAACACAGGCTGGCAAGGTACATGCTCCAACACTCATAGGAATTGAATGAGCATCAGAGCATTTACCTCTCCAGCCTGCAGTAAAATAGTTTTACCTTGGGCTACACTTGATTGAATTTCTTTATTTGCTGGCTTTGTTTTGTTGCTTGGAAATGAATATCGTTTGTTTATGCATTTTGGTTTGCCTTCACACTGAGAAAAGCACTAAGTCATGTGCTATTGGTTTGCTTTTACACTGGAAATAAAAACCACTGACCCTATCCCCCCCCCCCTTTTTTTTTTATGAAGCCACATTAGGCATTTTTTATCATCGGCCATGGTGGTATTAGAATTCCTATGAATGTCAGAGCTAATACCTCCGCAGCCGGCGATAAAAAAGCTTAACACAGCTTTGTAATAGGGGGGAGGGTAAGTTGTTTGTGTGTAATATTCTAAGGGCTGCTCTTGATATGTTTTGTGCATGAATAATTAAAACTAAAATTATTGTGTGGACTAAAATATCACTGATGTTCAGCTGATGTGTAGTTTTCCGCGTGCAATGCAGAACTCAGCATGCCTCATAAGTTGTATTTTTATTGATGTTCTTTCAATAAAATTAAAAATTAGGAAAGAAACCCCACAACAGGCTTAAAATATTTATTTTCAATGCCTTAGACCCATACAATTACATAAAATCATCTTTCTGTTTTGAGCAGGGCCGAAAATTAAGATTGCGGGAATGGTAAGGGGACAGGGATGAAAATGTGAGGACGGGAATGAATCTTTGTCCCCGAAATTGCATTATTTTGGGACCTCAGCTCCTATGGTAGCAAAGAGAGCTTTCAAAGGGCCTTGTTCTGCAAAAAGAGTTCAGTTATTCATCTTTGTCCACTGAGAGCCAAACATGAGTCCCAGCATCAGGAATGATTAGAGAAGTGGAGGGCCATTTTTGATAGGATGTCTAAGTACGACTCAGGACTTCCAAGTTAGACATTCCCAACAAAGGCCCATATTCGAAAAGACATCCAGAAAGAGAGGACGCCTCAGAAATGCAGTAAGTACGCGTTTACAATTTTGCTGTTTAGAACTCGTTCTGCTGGATGTCCAAAATAGCTTCATTATATGACCCACAAAACGTCTAAATATAGACGTCTTGCGAGTTTTGATTATACACGCAACATGTCCAGAGTAAAAAAAAAGTCCCCTTAAAACATCCCTGATGATGTCGAAATGTCACTGCAGTGGTAATAGGACATTCCTGATGTCCAGCACATCTGCATATAGCCCTTACTTGTGGAATGGCGATTCTTTGTGAGTGTAGTAAGGAGTTGTGGTAGAAGAGAGGAGAGGTAGTTGTAGCTAGATAGCAAAATAAATAAATAAACTAATAGAGTGACAGTGAGAGAGACTGAGAGAGTGCTAATGTGAGAGACAGAGATTGTGAGAGTGACAGCTAGAGAGATAGTGAGAATGAGGGTGAGAAAGGGTGTGATAGAGAGCGTGACCCCCAAAGTGTGTGAGGGAGAGTGTGTGAGGGTGTGACTGTGTGAGTGAAAGAGGGTGTAATGGGGGAAAGAAGGCAGCTCAATTATTCCCTGAGGGAGACGGAGGCTCTGGTTTAGCCGTGCCTCCATTACAGGAGACACCTTTTTGAATAGAATGAGAGGACTTCCCCCTCCCCCTCCAGTGTCTCTCTGAGGGTCCGGCAAGTCATCAGGAGCACCCTCCAGAGGTGAGTATCAGCTAGTGGCTTCCACCATCTAAGCCCCAGACACAGGCCTCAGGAGCTGTCAAGGGACACCTAAGGCCTCCTAATATGAAGGACCCAAATTATATCAGCCCCCACTTGCCTCCCCCCCCAACCCTCCCTACAAGCAGTCTGTCACTATTTGTCTAAGACCATGTAAGGAGTATTGCACAGCATGTCACAAGTAACAATCATATGTGAAGCCAAGAAGGCCCATCACCAGACCCCATTCTCTAGCAACTTGTGTCTTACAGGTGCTTCAGGGTTCTAGAGTTGCTGAGGTGCTGGTATAGGCAGGTGCAGAGGAAGAACCCGGGCCTCATCCAGCATCTGAGATGGTGCCTCACAGCTCATTGTAAGTACCCCCCCTCCCCCACACACACACACACACACAGAGTAACTCTACAACTTCCCTGGTCTCCCATAGAGGTGATGCAATTACCTCTTCTCTGTATCTGCAACCCCCAAGATCTCAATCAATGAGATGACATGGGAAAGATCGGGGGAAGGAGGAAGGCATTTGTCCATCAGTACCCTTCAGTTCCAAAGGATGCTTCTCCCACACACTCTTATATAGTTCATTGTTGGTGGGAAAAATAAGCACAGTCACCAACAGTGGATATTGAATGCCCAAACCTTGGCACCGTAACACCTTAGCCCAAACCATTATGCCACACAATCAGCTGACAGAAGGGAAAAGGATGAAGGACAGTACAATGACAGAGGACACCCACTATATCCCTGACCTCCTCAAACTGATAAACCCTCATACGTCCCCAAACCACACTCATTGCAGTCAGCACCTCAGGTTGGGGTGCTGCCTTGCAAGACATACCTGAAAGTCCAAACCCGGCAGCCCAGTACATATTCTCAGTACTGGGCCTCCCCTAAAACTACTCTATCTTTTCCTCCCCCTACCCCAGAACCCCACCTATGTCCATATATGTTCCTCTTCTCCCCATGACCCCAAAATATTCTTTCTGAGTAAAAGCCTACATCACCAACCCAAACACCACTCAACTGGCCAACAATTAGCATGATTACCATACACAGACAGATATCCAAAGGTCACATCCCCTACCCTTAAACCACAACCGTGCCATCTTTGAGGGGGTCTTCCACAGTTGGGGCAATGCTCAGATAGTTGCTCAATCTCCCCTAGTGGGCTTCAGGCAGCATAAGAATATATATGATTCCCAACATGCCTGTTCCCAAAGCGCTGTCCACACACAATGGTCCCATTCATGCATTATTGCTGGACCACCCCACCTTCTGTCATACACTGTCAGGCCACCCATCAGGGTTCTATGCTATGTCATCTCATTGGTGCCACCCCTCAGACCTGACTGCCTGGTTCTAGAAAAAAAACACCCATTCCTGTGCCATTATGACTTCCTGAACAACTATGCAACCCATGTATGATGTGGTTACCCTAACTCTTTGTCTTTACCACACACAGGCCAACGTCATCAAGCGGAGGAGGGTGGGCCATCAGGCAGAGGAGAAGAATCATCAGGTGGAGGAAGAGGGCCAGAAGACCAAGGCCGAGGGCCTAGAGGAGCAGGAGATGGCCCAGGTAGCCCAGGAGGTGGCCCAGGAGGATCAGGAAATGGAAGAGGTACCCTAGAAGGTGGAAGTGGACCAGGGGACCTGCGATATGTCACTCTAGGGCACAGAGGTGGAGGAGGACCCCTGGGCAGACATGCCACTCCTGGAGGAGGCCAAGGAAGAGGAAGCTAAGAAGCTTCAGAGGGATCACCTGGCCAGTCTCAAGGACCTGCTGCTATGGCTGCACTCTCTACAGGGCCCACCCTCCTAAGCCCCTTGTGCAGCCCCTGCAGCAAATAATAAATAAATAATAATAGTAATAAATACGCTTTATTCTTATTTACCGACCTGCCATAAGTTCTGAGCGGTTTCCATTCAGTGAAGTATATAATCAATAAAAATAAAAATACATAGGATTTCACTCAGCCACTCAGAGAGACTTGTTGCAGGAGGTTCAGCATCAAGATCAGGTCCTGAGGTAAATTGTGTGGCTCCCACAGCAACTGCTGGAAGCATGCAGGAAGCCTCATTAAGAGACTTGCCCAGGAGGGACACAACAGTGGCCAGACTGGACAGGCCATTGAAGACCAAATCCTGTTTCCAACTGTGGCCAATCCAGCTCACAAGTAGTTGACAACATCCCAATGACTGAAAGGACATTATGAGGTCTATCCTTCTCATATCCTTGGACTTTACCAACTGCATTTCATCAGGACATATGGATTTATGTGGTGGGATAGTATCAGCCTACTTGATGCTACTGGCTGCTATACTAAATGGTGTCACAGCATTCTCTGTCAATAATTGCAAGACTAGATGTATAATGTTGAAAAAGCTAATTACAAGGTGACTGCAGTTTGCAATTGTTGTTTTTTTTTAAACATGTGTCCTGATCCTGTTATCATAGTAGGGAGATATGGATTTGCTGGGCCTTTATTCCCCAAAAAGAAGGGTACTCTCCCCTGAGTTATGAAACAGTGCTACATAGTACTGTAGGCTACCAGCAGATCTGAATTCTCCCAGAAATAATAAAACCTATTTGGTACTTCATAGAATGACACTTTGAGAAAATGCCATGAGAAATAAACTATTTAAGGGTAAGAAAGGAAATTCTTCTTTGCAGAGGTAGGACACTGTTAAACCCGTTGCTTTAATTGGCCAGGCCTATGTTGCTCTATGTACATTAATTTGATATTATTTTAGTTTGAAGAAGCTTTTTTTTTTTTTCTCTATGCCTATTCTTCTATTACTCTTCTCTTTAGAAGTATTCTAGCATATCTATATTAATGTGTATTTCCCCAAAATGTGAAAGCATTATTATTATATACTTAACAACAAAAAGAGAAGCATTAAAAATGAATATTATTATTCATGAAACCTTGTAGTTTCAAAATTCTTGACAGACCATTTTTCTCCACTCATGTAGTTTCCGTGACCTGGACCCAAGACTACAGAGCAGGTCACTGAAACAGCATCGTGGCCAAAGAGGAAGAGCAGTGCAGTGTAGCCATCAGGAACCATGGCCATGCAGCCAGCAGAATCATGCATACAGCCTTGGAAAATGTGCAAACAGCTGTTTCCCAGATGCATGTAGCATGTGACAGAAGGGACTTGTTAAGAATGTTTATGAATCCGAACATAAGAAGGTCACATTGTGAAAAACAGGTTATCAACAACAGTGAGATGGTACATTAAGATGACAATTGTCAGGAAATATACAACTGTTTCCAAGAATACAGATAGCACAGGGGAGCACAAACATGCTTAGTCCTACAGGCATTCCCATCCCAAGGGAAAATTATATAGGCTGGCTGGGAAATGTAGTTTCTGGTCCCAGCCACCAATAAGTGAGGAGGACAGCTGTGAGATATTTCCTAGAGAAAAAGTAAGGACATCACATGTCAAAGATAATATGACCAGATACCACTTTCACTTAAGCAATACAGACATTAACAATTTAAGCTGATGGGTAGCAGGGTATGCAGACAGATAGATCTCTGAATGGCAGCACATGTGCAGCTGAAGGGGAATAGGGAGGGGGAGGGATAGAGATAAATGGGCTCAAGAAACATGAGGAAGCGGGCATGGAACTATAGACATTTGATGACCAACCACAGCAACCTCTCAGGCACAGCGCAGGAGAGGCTGCTAGACGTCCATATTTTTGAAAATCACCCACTCGGATATCCTAGTGGCCATTTCCAGGCAGAACGTCTAACGTTTTTTTTTAGCCATTTTCGACCACTCAAACGTCCAAGTTGAAAACATCCAAATACAGACCATTTGGATATGGGGGTGGCCACCATTGTGATGGACTGGCCCACAGACATGCTGACAGAGCAGTTGTCACCTTAGAGGACACTGCTGTGAACTTCACACAAAGGGTGCCAGATGTACATCTCACCAGAGCCTCCTTGTAATTTATGCTGAGCCCTCCAAAACTCCCCCCAAACCTACTGTGCCCTCAGTGGTCTTACACTTACCATCATAAATGTAATGGTTAGAGTGGTTTATAGGCCTGGTCCTCCTCTCTATGGTTCACTAGCCCATCCACTACTAAGCTTTCCCATACCAAATACTGCTGTTCTACAAACAGGTATATATTATTTTATTCAGAAATTTTAGGAATGGGAGGGGGTCATTGACCAGTGGAGGAGTATAGGGGGGTCATACTTACTTACCCCCAGTAGTCATCTGGTCAGTTTGGGTACCTTTGTGGCACTTAGATGCTTCAAAAACAGGTTTGGCTGAAAACGTCCAAGTTCCGTACAGGACATCTTAAAAAAAGGTTCAATTGTTGCCGCATGACATCCAAGTTTAAGTATGCCCAAATCCCACCCATAACGCCCTTCAACATTCACCCAAGAACTCTGGACGCACTGTGAGAAAAATATCCTGCTATATGTCCAGGAAACCATTTTCCAAAAATTGGCATTTGGGCGTCCCAGCAAGTAGGACTTCCAAGTGCCGAGGAAGCTTTTTTGGGATGTTTTGGTTTTTTGATCATGAGCCCCAAAGTGTTTGCACACATTTTAACTTTAAAAAAAGATATATAACCCTCACCAATATTTAATGTAGTGGTTGATTGATTTCTAAAAGGAGAGCAAGGAAAGCATATAAGATAGCATTTACATTAACCCATAGTTGTGCATGAGAACAAAGAAAATATTAGGAATGGGAAACTTTAGACCATGCCCCTTCCCCCCTTTTAATAAGATGTCAAGTAGAAATTAAGCACCATAGTCTGCTTAAAATTATGCAGGGTATAATTGGGGGTGAGAGAGCACTTTCAGTTTTAACTGTATTTGGTTTGCTAATGAAAATTAAGTATAAAAAAATTATATAAGGATTCATTCTTCATTGTTTCATACTGGAGCAGTCTGTTGTGTCAAATTAAATTTCATTGGCCTGTTCTTTGGCCAGGAAAGACGTGAGTTTGATTTTTATGTCACATTCCTGCTTTCTCTATATGGGGTTTTCAGTGCACTAGAGTTGCCAGATAAAGTATATTTGGTGGATTCATATAAAGTCATTTCAAATCTATACAAACTCCCAATATTCAGAGTGCAGGAGATAACCGGCGATCGCCAACAGTCACAGTGAACCCTTGAAATTCTATGCCAGTGAATTTCTGGTCTACTTTTGACTCCCTGCTCACACAATGTCTGCCTTCCGTGCGCCCGCACCATCGAATTGCAGACCCCAGATGCCCGGCCAGACAAAGTTCATTTTTTAGTTCAAAGCCGACGCTGCGTCTCCTCTCTCGATCCCCGCCAGAGTCGGAAGTCCTCTCCGACTCTGCTGAGGTTCAATAGAGGAGCCGCCGCCACGGCTTTGAACTAAAAAATGAACTTTGTCTGGCCGGAGCCGGCAAGCCCGCATGCGCACTCTGCCGGCCACGGAACTACAGATCAGGCAACACGGCGGTGAGAGTGCGCATGCGCGCTTAGCGTTTTATTATAAGAGATGAGTAAAGGTTAGGTTATAAGAAATAATTCGATGGGCCAATGATGAAGAGCCATGTATTTCTCTCCGCTACAAGTTTTTACTATGCGATGGAGTGGTGGGTCTGAGGCCAAAAGATAAATTAAACCTTTATATCCAGTACTTTATTTAGAGTTGTGACAAGGGTTCTGGATATATCCTGGATTTTGACATCAATATTTTGGAGCTATAAGGCTCAACTTTATCTGCATCTTAAGTGGATCTGGGGGGGGGGGGTTTCCCCCCTTTCATTTCTGTAAGCTATTGATATCAAAAATGCTGAATGGGGAAATGAGGGCTGTAGAACAGATTCATTACCAATGAATTGCTGCTCTTTATTCAGAGCCGGATTTCAGACTAGCCGAGTGCCTCTGGTACCAAATTTTATTTTTTTATTCAATTTTCTATACCGTTCTCCCACGGCAGCTCAGAACGGTTTACATGAATTTATTTAGGTACTCAAGCATTTTTCCCCATCTGTCCTCGTGGGCTCACAATCTGTCTAATGTACCTGGGGCAATGGGGGGGGGGGGATTAAGTGACTTGTGTCATGGGGCTGAGGCTGTAGTTTTAACCACTGTGCCAAGCTCTCCGGAGTACTGCCACCACTATACCTCCATCCAGGTCCGCTGTTTGCCCTCCAGAGTAGTGCTGAGCCTCTGAGAGAAAAAGCAGCAGCTTCAAAAGAAAAATTCGGGGGGGCGCTGTTGAGCCCACGTGTGATGGCAGCATAACTGTGGAGCTCCTACACCCGTTCCTGTAATTCTAATCGCAGCGCAGCAACGGCATCAAAAATCGCCAAAACTTTACAGAGCAGGAAAGAGCACACGTTTCTCCTTCAGAATCGCTAAGTTTCGATCGAATTATGGTGGATAAAAAGGTAAATAAAAGGCACAAACCCGATCCCCCGTCGCCATCGAAAGTTCCGTTATCGGGCTCCGAAACCGGAAGTACCGCCGAAATACTCGCTGAACTTCGCGAGTTGAAAAATCTGGTCACTGACACCAAAACAGCCACAGAAGAAATAAATGATAAATTAACTTCCCTCACTGCAGACCTCTCTCAACTACAAACACGAGTGCTGTCTCTGGAAGGCAAAATGGAGGTTACCACACAGCACGTGGCTGACCTCTGAGCTCAGACCCGGCGCATTGCTTATCTCGAGTCAGAGCTTGAAGATAATAATAACAGATCTCGTCGATGCAACATATGTCTCCTTGGACTTCAGGAAGGGACTCACGACCGCAACCTGGTTAAATTTTTAGAGGAGCTGATACCAAAACTACTGGACTCACTTTCCAGCGTGACTTTGAAATTGAGAGGGCCCATAGAGTTCCTTCAGCTAAAAACCCCAACGACCGCTACCCCAGACCGGTTGTCCTCAAGTTCCTCCGCTACCAACATGTGCTGAATATTATGCAGCGTGCCAAAATCAGGGCTCCTGTTAAACACGAGGGGGATCCACCATACTTTTCCTACCGGATCTGAGCAAGACTGCTCTCCTACCGGCCTCAGCTGAAACAACTAAATGCAAAATTTGGTATGCTTTACCCGGCCAGGATGAGAGTGACTCTCAATAATCAGACAAAGGACTTTACCATCCCTGATGATTTAGCTGCCTTTATTGAGCTGAACTCCCCCACTCCCATTCATCAGGTTTGACTGATATGCTATTGGGCCAATTTGCTCTAGCCTGCCTGTTTTTCACTCTCTGCTGCTTGCACTAATTCATAAGTTTTCAATTACATGTATTAGACTAAATCCTAATGTAATGATGTTTATATATGGGTGCTCTATAGTAGCTGCTGTTTTTCACTCTCACAGCGCACACGAGAGTTGTAATGCATGACTTTAGGTCATTTCATGGTTATTATGGTTCTTTCTTATTTCGGTTCATAGAGTTTACTAACATGTACTTTTTTCCCAAGGCATGCAACAGGTCACTAACAACAAAATGTGTGGACATAGGACTAAAGCGAGATGGTATCAAATGCTCTGTAAATCATTGTGTCATAAGGAATGTCCCTTAAATGCATTTCCCTTAATACACAAGGGCTAAACAATATGATCAAACTGAAGAAAATACTGCTATACCTGGACCAGCACAAACCTGATGTCATTATGCTTCAAGAGACTCATCTGGACAAGATAGCCTCTGATAAAGTTCGCTTTGGCTGGGCCCTGCCTGCATTTTATTCACCTGCCATAGAGAAAAAGGGGGGGAGTCATGATCTTGATTCGTAACAAACCGGACCTCACAGTCAACTCCTCCTCACATGACCTGCATGGCAGATGGGTCAAGGTTGCCATTACGTGCGGTGGTCAGAAGATTACTCTATTTAACTTGTATGGACCAAACATAGATACTCCAGAATTCTTCAGTGAAATCGTCACATCAGCATTACTGGACACTGATTCCCACCTACTCGTGGGTGGTGACTTTAACATGGTTTTGAACCCGGAAATTGACAGAAATTCCCAATATAGATATAAAAAATCTAGAACATGGTTTGCTCTCCAACATATGATTTCGGATCTTCACCTAGTGGACATTTGGAGATCGGTCCACAGTTCTGAAAAAGCTTATACATTTTACTCTAATCCTCATATGTCTTACTCGCGAATAGATTTCTTCCTGCTGAATACGACATTATGCAACTCAGTTTCCTCAGCTGAAATCTTGCCTATATCGGTTTCAGACCATGCAGCTATAACCCTTCAGATCAACTATAAGGCAATACAGAAGCCTCAACGTCAATGGCGCTTTGACTCCTCCCTGCTTCAAGACCCTCAATTCAACCTCAGCATTCGTAAGGCTATAGAAGAATACTTCACTTACAACACCCCGGAACAAACTTCTTGGATTGTGTGCTGGGACGCCTTTAAAGCTTACATCAGGGGCGTCATTATTGCCTTGGCGGCCCGCAAACATAAAATCCAATCAGAAAACATCCTAAAATTGGAGAACGACATCAAGAACCTGGAAATGAATCATCAAAAAGACCCTACTGACGTCCCTACACTCACTAAACTATCGAAGGCTCGATATCTTTATAACTCTGCACTCAGCAAAACAGCAGCCAAATCAGTATTCCAACAGTCTGCCTCATATTTTGCTGATAACAACAAGTGCGGAAACTTGCTGGCTTCTTATCTTAACAAAAGAGAAAATAAAAAGCACATTGCCGCCATTGAATTGGACAAGGGAGAAGTCTTAACCACTAACCAAGAAATCTCACTAGCTTTTAAAAACTTCTATGAGAAATTATACACTTCAGAATTGGATGACAACATCCCTGCTTCGAAGTTTTTGGATGATCTCCCTAATCCCACCTTATCACAGGAAGATAATGCAAAACTTGACGAACCTTTGACCCTGGCAGAGCTCACTTTGGCGATAGAATCCATGGCTCCCCACAAAGCACCCGGGCCTGACGGGCTAACTGTCGAGTTCTATAAAGAATTCCAGGACCTAATCAATCCCTACTACTTACAATTTCTTCATCACGTCATTAATACGGGTCAGATACAAGGATCATTCACTGAAGCAAATATTATTGTTCTCCCAAAACCTGACAAAAATCCACGATCGGTAGCAAACTACAGACCACTATCTCTCATAAATGTGGACGCAAAGATCTACGCTAAACTCATTTCCAATAGATTACAGGGAGTCATACCCAAACTAGTCAAAACAGACCAAAGTGGATTCATTACGGGGAGATTCTCTACAGACAACACGAGAACATTTTCACACATCATTGCTCAATCTCAGAATAGACATCAAAATCTCCTTGCGGTGGGACTGGACGCTGAGAAGGCCTTTGACCGTGTGGAATGGGCCTTCTTGTTTCGAGTACTGGAATGGTTTGGATTCTCTGTAGACTTTATTCAGAAGGTCAAGATCCTCTACTCCTCCCCGTCCACCAGAACTTATATCAATGGAACTTTGTCTTCCATATTTCACCCGTCACGTGGCACTAGGCAAGGATGCCCTTTATCCCCCTTGCTGTTTGACTTGGTATTGGAACCTCTACTCCTCACAATCCGCGCAAAAACAATGTCATTGAAGGGTTCAAATCCAAGGTTTCGGAGACTAAAATATCGGCTTATGCCGATGACATACTACTTTATATCACTCCTTCCTCCTTTCCTCATTTAATCACATCAATCCAGGAATACTCAGGTCTGTCTGGCTATAAACTGAATATGAACAAGACAGTGGTCATGCCTCTTAATTGCCCAGAGGTTAAACCTGATTTAGAACAATTTGGTGTACAATGGTCAGCTACAAAAATGAAATACTTGGGAGTCTACTTCGGACCATCCTTAGAGGAAACAATACAACTCAACTCTGACTATTTGTTACAGATCGCGCGACACACCACCTCCACGTGGACCCCCCTCAATTTATCATGGCGGGGCAGGTTGGAAGCGATACGCATGACGATTGCACCAAAAATGAACTATGTATTGAGCATGTTGCCGTTTTACCTACCTCGCTCTTTTTATAAAGCGTTGGACTCCATCCTTACACAATACATTTGGAACAAGAGACAACCTAGAATCGCTCTTGACAAACTCAAATTAGAGAAAATGGATGGTGGAGTAAATTTCCCAGACTTCCATAGATACCACAGTGCCTTCATTATACATCATTGGAATCAGGGTCATAATAATGAACTCAGATCTTCGGGACAGCCAGGTTGGATTGACCTGGAACATCTTTTTTACGGCAAGGCTCGCATGAAATTCCTACCTGGGCACACCCTATCCCGCCTGGATAAAAGTGATCGTATCCTCCTGTCATATAAATCTGCACTGCAAGTATTGGAATCCACATTGTCTCATAGCTGGGAGCAATCTTCACTTATACCGATTTGGAACAACCAGAGATTTTTAATCCAATCCAAACCTTTCACTTGGCAATTATGGCAGCAGAGTGGCATAGAGTCAATTAAGGATCTGACGAATGACACTGGTTGGATGTCCTTTCATGAGCTTTCAAAAAATTGGGGTATCCCTCAAAACCAGTTTTATGCATGGATGCAACTCACACATTGTATTCGTGCTACTATTCCAGACCCAAAGGCTCTTGTTGACAAACCCAGCATATGCACACTAATAGATAAGTCGTTTGCATTGAATGGCAAAGCTTCCTTCTGGTATAAGATGATACAGCACTACACAGGAGAACCCTTGCCCTCTGCACTCAAATGGCAATACGTATTAAATCTGCCTTCTGATGCCATAGACTGGACTATTGTGCGGTCAACTCTATTTAAGTCCATCAGATCTGCATCGATATTACAATCCATCTTCTTTATGCTCCATCGTGCTATATGGACTCCCACGCGCTCCCATAAAATCAATCCTACCTCGTCATCTAACTGCTGGTCTTGTGACGATACCGATGGTTCTCTGGAACATCTGCTATTTAACTGTAAACACCTAGATATTTACTGGAAAAAGGTTTGGGATACCATATGCACCATATTAGACATCTCGGAACCACTCACACTTAAAATACTCATTCTCATGTCCCAAGGAATCGCCTCACCCCTAGATAAGGATAGGAGTTGTCTCTTGACCATTATGATGTCCTTAGCGATTCAAACTGTCCTATTTTACTGGAAAAATCTAGATAAAGTTGCATATCAAGCTTGGTGGAACACCCTGTGTCTCCATGGCAAATACGAACAGGTAATAGCGGAAAAGAGGAATGCCCTTAACAAGTATAAAATTGTTTGGTCTCCTTTACATGACTATTGTTCAACTATGTAATTATCCTCCAATGCTTCTACTATATATATATATTCTCATTCTCACAATGTCCTACTTGTAATGTACCATCATTGACATGTTATTATTATTGATACTTTCAAGTTCCTGTTTTGCTTGTATGCACCACAAACCTTTTCAAAGGTACTCTAATAATTACTGTATATGGACCATATACTCTGTAATTTTGTGTTATTTTTGTTCTGTGTATATGGAAACTAAATAAAAATTATTGAACTAAAAAAAAAAAAGAAAAATTCAGCGCAGGGCCTCTAACTCACTCGCTGACAACCCCTTCTCCACTCCGCGTTTCTTGTTACCATGGAAACCCATGCAAAAAGAGGAGCATCTCCGGGCCTCTCTGTGCATGAGAGCTAACGGGACTCATGCTGGATTGTCTTTCAGAAGTTCTGGTAGCAAGTGTTAGCACCAAGCTCAAGGACAAACAGCATAAAGATTCAGAGACAAGGGGGAACCTGGGAGAACAGAGGATCTGAGCAGGGCAAATTGGAAGAAGAAAAGCATTTAAACACATACAATATGGATATGACCTCTCTACTGCTTCTTCACTTTTGTACTCCTTCCTTTTATGCCTTCAGGCCTCTTCTCCTCTACGGGAGGACCATCACCTTTCATGTTCCCTCCACATAGGGTTACAAGATTTTACTTTTGTAAAATCCGGACCTCCTAGACCCGCCCGCCCAGTGACTGCTCTCGTCGGGCAGGAGGGCCTCCGTGCATGTGCGTGTGACATCATCGTATAGCATCAGCGCAAGCTCCGGAAAAAGGAATAGGAAAAAGGGAGAACTACAATTTGTATAGGAGAGAGAGGGAGCAAAACCATCATAAAATGAAAAAAATAAAATAATAACGGAAAAATGCTTGAGTACCTGAATAAATTAATATAAACAGTTCTGAGCTCCCTTGGGAGAACGGTATAGAAAATTGAATAAATAAATGGGATGGAGAGGAAGCCACTTCACACATTCGCCGTTAATATCAAGTAGGTGGGGGAGAGGGGGGGGGAGGAGAGTTTTTGTTTGTTTTTAACAAATTGGTTAAGTTTCAGATTTTGGCCAGCTGGATTTACGAGAATGTTCACCTGTAAATTGGTAGCTGTACGTAAATGAAGCTCTAGGTCTCCGTGTCAACGAGAAACGACCTGGATTTAAGTCAGACCTTAAAGAACTAAATGATGTCTTGCCACCCGTTGGTGTGAGCTGGATTCTTTCACAGAAAGCAGAACAGCGGTTAACCAATGTTTTAAATTAACTGAGCTCTTGGACTACATTTATTTATTCAATTTTCTATACCGTTTTCCCAGGGGAGCTCAGAACGGTTTACATTAATTTATTCAGGTACTCAAGCATTTTTCCCTTATTATTTTATTTTTTTCATTCTATGATGGTTTTGCCCCCTCCTCTCGTTCTAGCTTTTCATGTCTTTCTCCTATACAAATTGTAGTTCTCCCTTTTTCCTATTCCTTTTTCCGGGCATGCGCTGATGCTATACGATGATGTCACACGCACATGCACGGAGTCCCTCCTGCCTGACGAGAGCAGTCACTGGGCGGGCCTGGGGGGCGGGTCTAGGAGGTCCGGATTTTACAAAAGTAAAATCTTGTAACCCTACGTGGAGGGAACATGAAAGGTGATGGTCCTCCAGTAGAGGAGAAGAGGCCTGAACTCAAGCTGTTTTCCCTCTGTCCCTGTGGGCTCACACTCTATCTAATGTACCTGGGGCAATGGGGGGGGGGATTAAGTAACTTGCCCAGGGTCACAAGGAGCAGCGTGGGTAGAGTGCTGAGGCTGTAGCTTTAACCATTGCGCCACCACTCTCCCCTACTCACATGGAAGCAAGCGAGTCTGAGGGGTATTCAGAATATCCTAAAAGCCAGACCTATCTGTAGCTCTCAAGGGTCAAAGCTGCCTTCCCTTTTGCAGAGTTACCTGATCCAAGAGGGGGGCCGTACATCAGGCCACTGAGTCATCTACTTTTCCAGAAGAAAGTGGCCTTTGGAACTGGCAGTCCAGTAAAAACACAGAAGCAGGTTTGAGCTGGGTCCTTAGACTTTCACCTGACGCTTCTGCCATTATTTCAGCCTGCCTCTGCTATTTTTGGTTTCATACTGAATGTCGAGTCTCCAGCTCTTTGGGAATGAAGAACAATGTGCCACAGTTAGGCTTTTGGCAGGCTGAGAGGTATGTGATACGCAAGGACTATTTTGTATGCTTATTTCCTCATTATCACCGGGAATGATCTGCTTGTTTTCCAGAACCTCCTTGGCACTCACAACTTGGGCAAAGTGTATTATGAACCCATCAAGGACAGACACGGCAACATCCTTATAGTTACAATAAGAGAAGTGGAAACTCTGTACTCGTTCTTTAATGGTAAATGGATGCAGATATCGAAGCTACAGAGCCAGCGAAAATCGCTCTCGACGCCTGAAGAGCCAACGGCCTTAGACATTTTGCTCATAACTATTCAGGTAGTGCTTTTCACAGGGATTTAATGTTGTCAAAATGTGTCTGTGAAAATGGCCAGCTGCTTATGAAAATCCGGTTTTTGTTTTAAACCAAATCAGAAACAGAGAAAATGAAAGCAAAGACCGTATGGGGCTCATAATCGAAAGAGAAAAACGTCCCAAAACCGGCCTAAGTCGGCACTTGGACGAACATTTCTCTAAAACGTCCAAGTGCCGATAATCAAACCGGGTTTTGGACGTATTTCTAAACGACTTAGGCCTTCATAGTGCCGCTCAACGTCCAAAGCTAAACGGGGCGTTTCGGGAGGCGTGTCGAGGGCGGGAGTTGGGCGGGACGTGGGCCGGCTTAGACTTAGTCATACAGCATGTATAACCGAAGGTTAAACAGAGCCTAGAGGAAACTTGGACGTTTTGACTTAGACCATCTAAAACATGGTCTAAGTCACTAAAACCCACTTAAACTCACCAGATAATCACTGAATACACATAACACAGACCCCCACACACTACCCCAGTGATCACCAACACACCCCACCCCAATAAAAATTTTAATCATAACTTCAAATTTCAGCCTCCAGACCATCATCACCTGGCTGTCTAGCATAGGAAAGCCTAGTCGTCCAGCCCAGAGCCAGCTTAAGTCATCTTAGGGGTGGGTTTGGGACCCATAGAGAGATGGACCCATGCCCATAAGCCCCTGTAATCACTGTATTGATATTGAAACATGTGGACTCCCCTATATACCCCCAAAACCCTTTTGTACTGGCATATAAGTGGCTCCTGCATCCATAAGGGCTATAGGGATGGTAGATAAGTGGGTCTAGGGGATTCTGGAGGTGGTTTGGGGGGCTCACCGTCACCTATAAGGGAGCTGTAGTGAGGAGGAGCCATGGCATCCTGTTTGTGAAGTTCACAGCAGTGCCCTGTAAGGTACCCCACTATTTAGGTGCCCTGTCTGGGTGTTCTGTCACTCACTTTGCAGGCCCCTTTCACGTCCAACAGGGCTTGTTCTAGACGTTTTTGACTTGGACGGACATTTGGACGAAAATGGATAGACGTTTTAGATCAGATCTGCAGGACGTCTAATATGGACGATTTTCGAAAGTCAAAAGAAGTTGGACGTCTCTTTCGAAAATGGGACTTAGGCACTTTTTGACTTTGGACGACTTGCGAAATGGACGTAAACGGACTTAGACGTCCCTTTCGAATATGCCCCTCCACGGGCCTAGCTAGTCTGCCTAACCAGGCCATCGACTATCCCCTCCGCTCCCTTAGAGATCCAACATACTTAGGGTTGCCAGATTTTCCTTTTGGAAAATCCGGACCCCTAGCCCCGCCCACAGGCCCACCTAGTTATGCCCACCCCCGCCCTAATCCCACCCCAAGCCCACCCTAGCCCCAGCCCCACTGCCTGCTCTTGTCAGGCAGGGAGGAAGTCCGCACATGCGCGGACACTACGTTATGACATCACGTGCACATGCGCGTGACATCATCGCGTGACGGCCGCACACGCGCGGACTTCCTCCCTGCCCGACACAGCTTTTCAAAACCCGGACAAAGTGGCAGGTTTCGAAAAGCCGTCTGGCCCCCCCCCAGACATGTCCTCAAAAGGAGGACATGTCCGGGAAAATCCGAACGTCTGGTAACCCTAAACATACTTCTCCCAAGCTGTCTTCAATTCAGATACACTTTTTGTCTACACCACCTCTACCAGGAGGCCGTTCCAAGCACTCACCACCCTTTCCTTGAAAACGTTTTTGCGGAGTTTACGTCTGAATCTGTCCTCTTTTGGTCTCTAAATGGTTAGAAGCCAAATCGCTTAACTTATTGATCCACTCGTTGGTCATCCCGCAGAATTCAACTGTTCGCCTTCCCTTCGCTAAAGCGTTGTCATCTCAAAAGATTCCTAGACAAAACCTTCACCTTCCAAGCAGCCAAGTTGAACCCATGGCTAGCCCAAATGATACTCGAGGCCCCCACCTACCTCGGCTTCAGAAAATTACTCAAAACTTACCTATTCAGCAAACAAGTCCCTTAAGCGTTCCCCCCTTCCGGCAATCCCCTGGCCCCTCGCTCTGCTCTTCTCCTCCTTTATCATAGCTTCTTTCTACCCTTTCTTCTACCCTCTTTTCTTCTTCATCTGCCAAGTTCGGCTAAATTTGTTGTAAATCTGATAAATTGTTGTAAATCTGCATGTCAACGCGGATCCTAATGTAATTGATGGAAACTGCCTAGAACTCGTTGGGTATGGCGGTATATAAGAATAAAATTATTATTATTATTATTATCTCTAAAATTGATTCAGGGTATTGCTCAAAAGGAGATAAGACGCCTCCAACTAATCCAAACTGCCTATATTAAAATGATCATGAGAGCAAAGAAATTCGATCACGTCTCCCCACTTCTCAAAAAATCTCACTGGCTCCCGGTATCACATCGAATAAATTATAAAATATGTCTATTAACCCATAAATCATTGCTTTACAAAGTCCCAGCCTTCATTGATAGGGTTCTGATCTCCTACTTCCCCACCAGAACACTTCGTTCCAGTGATCAACATTTATTGACCGTTCCATCACTTAAATCCATTAATACACATCGACAATACATTTTTTCAGTCACGGCTCCTCAACTGTGGAATTCCTTACCTATTTATCTAGGGGAAGAAAGACATATAGATTGATTCAAGGGCAAGTTACAATGCTTTCTTTTTAAAGCAGCTTTTGACCGTTAGATCTAATCTAATCTTCTATTTCTGCGTCCCACATACCTAAGCAGGCTCAAGGCGACTTATAAAGAGAAGTGAGAGGAAGCGGAGAGAGGCAGGGTGGGAAGGGGAGGAGAAAGGGGGGGAACATTTGGGCAAAGGAAGATCTGAGATGTTCAAGTATCAAAGAGGTAGGTTTTCAGTTTTTTCCGGAATGTGGTGTAGTTGGGTTCCGTTCTGGTTGTTTCAGTGAGGTCATTCCATAGTCAAGACCGCACACCTCACTTCAGATTCCCGATTTTTTTTTTTTTAGCCCAACTTTAGATTCCTGACTTCTTTTAAACCCTTGCTTTTATTGGTTTCTCTAATTGTCTCATATGCTGTCAATTACTGTATTTCTATTCCTGCCTTTCCTAGTGGTTCTGTTAGTCCCATAAGCTATGTTTGTAGCACTTGTATTATACCCTTATTTGTTGTTATAAATTATTTTAGCAATGTACATCGCCTTGATTAGGCGAATAATGAAATTTTTTAATAAATTTGAAACTTGAAGGGAGGCTGGTCTAAAGTGGATCTCAGAAAACAAAACTTGCCACAGGACACACCCCAGATGGAACTTGAACCCACAATCCCAGGATTAGAACTAGGCCAGTACCTTATCCAGTTTAGGCCACTGTGGTGAGGTACAAAATGTTAATCCTTTTTCCTAGGCCATCTGAATGGAGCATTTAGCTGGTTGAGCAATTCTACAGTGATATCTACAGATATCAATGAAGTCATAAAATTATAGGCCGAATTTTCACAGCTGCATGACTTTGTATCCCCATTTTCTCCCTTCAGTCATTTTTGTCAACCACTCTCACCCACCCACCCCCATTCCTAATTTGTTAACCATCTGAATAGATATGTAGATGATTTATTATTTTTTGGGATTT
Source organism: Geotrypetes seraphini (assembly GCF_902459505.1). NCBI lineage: Eukaryota > Metazoa > Chordata > Amphibia > Gymnophiona > Dermophiidae > Geotrypetes > Geotrypetes seraphini. The sequence goes on along the minus strand of NC_047093.1, from coordinate 21,684,994 downwards.
AAATATGAATGCATAATTAATAGAGCTTTATGAATAATGAATGGAGTAGATGTATATAGCCTGTGTTGGACACTCTCATCAAATAATAGACATTTTTGTCCTTTGCCAGAATTCACGAGTATGTGTTCTTCCAGCACCCTAGCTACTAATTTCCGAAGCATATGCCATTATCAAGGATGTTCTTCTTGAAGTGAGACAGGACATGTGTACCCAGCCGATAAAAAAATCAGGCCCTTTTTCCCATTTATTTCTAGGAAATCCTGTCCTATCAAAAACGAAGTCATCAGCGCCTTGTTCCAGGGCTGTACTTGGGTTACTTGAAGTTGTGCAGTTCAGTAGATCAAATCAAAGTCCTGGTATCCCAAAGACTCCCAAATGTCCTCTGCCATGTTAAAATACGAGATAATGCTAACGTTTCCAAGTAAGTATTTTTGGATTCTTTAGTTCAAGTGTCTTACTACAAAGTGATTAACATCAGGAAGTGTTCTTATAGTATACAGATTTACAATGAAAATGCAAGATCTAGTGGCCAATAACCTTTGAAAGAGGTTGCTCCGTGCTTAAAAATGAGGAGGTCAATATTCAACTGGCAACCGCCAACTGAATTGGACCCTGATATTCAGTGTCAGCCCCTATACAGATGCAGACACTCAACATCTTGGTCTGGAGTGACAGATAGGAATTACCTGGGTACCCAGATGGGTCTTAGCACATCTAATGCGGTATATTTACAATTAAGCTCTGATTCTATAAATGACGCCTAAAGTTGGACACCTAGCTCAGCACACCTAGCCGATTGAGCCATCTAATTTAATTTTCTTAATTGGCCAATCAGAGCTAATAAGTGACATAGTAACATAGTAGATGACGGCAGATAAAGACCCGAATGGTCCATCCAGTCTGCCCAACCTGATTCAATTTAAATTTTTTTTTTTTTTTTTTAATTTTTCTTCTTAGCTATTTCTGGGCAAGAATCCAAAGCTTTACCCGGTACTGTGCTTGGGTTCTAACTGCCGAAATCTCTGTTAAGACTTACTCCAGCCCATCTACACCCTCCCAGCCAAGTGAAAGCATAAGAATTGCCGCTGCTGGGTCAGACCAGTGGTCTATCATGCTCAGCAGTCCACTCATGCGGCAGCCCTCTGGTCAAAGATCGGCGCCCTAACTGAGACTAGCCCTACCTGTGTACGCTCTAGTTCACCAGGAACTTGTCTAACTTTATCTTGAATCCCTGGAGGGTGTTTTCCCCTATGATAGACTCCGGAAGAGCGTTCCAGTTCTCTACCACTCTCTGGGTGAAGAAGAACTTCCTTACGTTCGTACGGAATCTACCCCCTTTTAACTTTAGAGAGTGCCCTCTCATTCTCCCTACCTGTCTTTATCTACTAAGTCTATTCCCTTCATTATCTTGAATGTTTCGATCACGTCCCCTCTCAGTCTCCTCTTTTCAAGGAACAAGAGGCCCAGTTTCTCTAATCTCTCACCGTACGGCAACTCCTCCAGCCCCTTAACCATTTCAGTCGCTCTTCTCCGGACCCTTTCGAGTAGTACCGTGTCCTTCTTCATGTACGGCGACCAGTGCTGGACGCAGTATTCCAGGTGGGGGCTTACAATTAGCTGGTAGATGCCTAACTTTGAGGTAAGCGTCTACACTGAGACACCTACCAGAAAGTTGGCATAGTTAGGGGCAGATTCAGGGTAGATTTTTAGGCATCGTTTGACTTAGGCGCCAGGAGGTGCCTAACATTGGTGCATTCATTTAGGCCATGAAAACTCTGTCCTAAATGGGAGTACGCCTAAAGTATTAATGCCTACCGGTGCCTAAGACCACTTATGCATCGCTAGGCGCAATTCTATAAACGACACCTAGCAAGTGATTGACCATCGTGCATAACAGCGCCTAGGAGTCAGGTGCCTTTATAGGCCCTTAGGGGTAAATTCTATAAAGGATGTCTAAAAGTTAGGCATCGTATAGACATCAAGCAGCACAACGCTCAGCGCGATTCTATTAAGCATAGATGCACAATAGAGAATCACGCTCAGCCCATGCCTATCCCACTAGGCACTGTAATTCTGGATGCCTATTTTATGAATTGCACACAGCCTTTGGATGTCTAACATTCAATTATTGCTTGTTAAAGTCGTCAATTGTGCTTATTCAATTTATTTGGACGTCTAAGTTGCTGGGAATCCAAATTGTGGACGCTTAACTTTAGGTGTCCATTATAGAAATTTTCCCCTTAGTGCACCATAAGTCATGTGATATAGGCAATTTTTTGGAAGGGACAAAACTGGGCAGGGCATAGATGGAGAAATGGCGTGGGAAGTGTTTGTCATTGAACATGCTGTACTTAAGGCAAACTAACGGCCACCCAGTTAGAGCAGAATCGTGTACTGCCTCCTGAATAAGAAGCACTAATCCCCAGATTTTATATATCCCAAGAAGGGCGCACAACTTAATTGTCAAACAAGCCTTTGGCAAGCAATATTTGGCCACTAACAGCCAATTATTTACGTTAAGTGCCAACAATTGGGATTTGCACACACATTGGACATCGTGTTCTATAATCCCTATTGTGCACAACAAAAGAACATAAGAACATATAATAGCCTTACTGGGTCAGACCAATGGTCCATCAAGCCAGTAGCCCATTCTCACGGTGGCCAATCCAGATCCCTAGTACCTGGCCAAAACCCAAGGAGTAGCAACATTCCTTACAAAATCTCAAAGAATAGCAAGATTCCGGAATCCCAGAGCGTAACAAGATTCTAGAATCCCAAAGAAAAGCAACATTCCATACAGAATCTCAAAGAATAGCAAGATTCCGGAATCCCAGAGCGTAACAAGATTCTAGAACCCCAAAGAGTAGCAACATTCCATACAGAATCTCAAAGAATAGCAAGATTCCGGAATCCCAGAGCGTAACAAGATTCTAGAATCCCAAAGAGTAGCAATATTCCATGCTACCGATACAGGGCAAGCAGTGGCTTCCCCCCATGTCTTTCTCAATAACAGACTATGGATTTTTCCTCCAGGAACTTGTCCAAACCTTTCTTAAAACCAGCTACGCTATCCGCTCTTACTACAACCTCTGGCAACGCGTTCCAGAGCTTAACTATTCTCTGAGTGAAAAAATATTTCCTCCTATTGGTTATAAAAGTATTTCCCTGTAACTTCATCACGTGTCTCCTAGTCTTTGTCATTTTTGACGGAGTGAAAAATCGATCCACTTGTACCCGTTCTACTCCACTCAGGATTTTGTAGACTTCAATCATATCTTCCCTCAGCTATCTCTTTTCCAAGCTGAAGAGCCCTAACCGTTTTAGTCTTTCCTCATACCATCCCCTTTACCATCTTGGTCGCTCTTCTTTGAATCTTTTCTCGTGCCACTATTTCTTGAGATAAGGAGACCAGAACTGAAGGCAGTACTCCAGATGAGGTCGCATCATGGAGCGATACAGAGGCATTATAACATTCTTAGTTTTGTTAACCATCCCTTTTTTAATAATTCCTAGCATCCTGTTTACTTTTTTGGCTGCCACCATACATTGGGCGGAAGGTTTCGTCGTATTGTCTGTGATGATACCCAGATCCTTTTCTTGGGTGCTAATCCCCAAGGTGGACCCTAGCATCCGGTAACTGTGATTCAGGTTATTCTTCCCAATGTGCATCACTTTGCACTTGTCCACATTAAATTTCATCTGCCATTTGGATGCCCAGTCTTCCAATTTCCTAAGGTTCGCCTGCAATTTTTCACAATCCGCATGCGTTTTAACAACTTTGAACAGTTTAGTGTCATCTGCAAATTTAATCACCTCACTCATCGTTCTAATTTCCAGATCATTTATAAATAAGTTAAATAGCATCGGTCCTAGTACAGACCCCTGTGGCACTTAACTGTTTACTCTTCTCCATTGAGAAAAATGGCCATTTAACCCTACCCTCTGTTTTCTATCTGATAACCAATTCCTAATCCACAATTAAACTTTGCCATCTATCCCATGATACTTCAATTTTCTCAGGAGCCTCTCGTGAGGAACTTTATCAAAAGCTTTCTGAAAATCCAGATACACTATATCAACCGACTTACCTTTATCCACATGTTTATTCACACCTTCAAAGAAGTCAAGCAAATTGGTGAGGCAAGATCTCCCTCGGCTGAACCCATACTGACTCCGTCTCATTAAATCATGTTTGTCTATGAGCTCCACAATTTTATTTTTTATAATCATTTCTACCATTTTGCCCGGCACTGAAGTGAGGCTTACCGGTCTGTAATTTCCTGGATCTCCCCTGGAGCCCTTTTTAAAAATTGGCGTAATATTGGCTACCCTCCAATCTTCAGGTACTACAGACAGCAGGTCAGCAATTTCATGTCTGAGTTCTTTTAGTACCCTGGGATCTATACCATCCGGTCCTGGCGAGAGCATGGGAGAGCCATGGGCATGTCAGGGGTGAGCCATGGGCACTTCAGGGGCATGGGCATGTCAGGGGCATTCAAAAGAGTTGTACACGATGCCTAAAATAGGCACCAGCCCAAAGTTAAGTTGCCCAAAATTAAGGTGCAGGAATCATAAGAATGGCCATACTGGGTCAGACCAATGGGTCCATCAAGCCCAGTATCCTGTTTCCAAAATGGCCAATCCAAGTCACAACTACATGGCAGAAACCCAAATAGTAGCAACATTCCATGCGGAATCCCAAGAGTATCAAGATTCCATGCAGAATATCAAAGAATAGCAAGATTCCATGCTATCAATCCCAGGTCAAGCAAGGGCTTCCCCCATGTTTATGTTTATTGAGAGTTCTATACCATTACTAATGACTGGGAGTCACTTCAGAGCGGTTTACATGAGCTTCTGTAAAGGTGTGTTACGCTACATGAGCTTCTGTAGAGATGTTACAAAGAGCTTCTGTGAGGTGTTATAATACATGGACTCTATACTGAAATACACAGAGGTATGTGGTGGTGTTATAATACAGAGTTATTAATACTGGTGTGATTATGCCATAATCAATCATCCTACTTACATTACTGGCACATTGATCATCCTATTTATATACACATGCAGATGATTCAAAATGCTGTTGCACGGTAGATTTGTGGTTTAAGAAAATTCGACCATGTACCACCGTGATTGAAAAAATTTCATTGGCGGCCTGTATGATCACGTATTATCTTTAAGACAATAGTGTTGGTGTTTAAGGTCATTTACCAAGGGATCCCATGTTATCTGCCACAGGCTATGGCACTTTATAGGCCACTCAGAGCATTGCGATCTGAGGGGGTAGTGCAATTGTCGCCGGTGGACTTCTCAGCAGCGCACTGTGAGAGTACTAGGTCTTCCGCCATCGCTTTCATGGGAGTAACGCTGTGGAATAAGTTGACTGGGCCGCTAAAAGCTCTTGTAGATTTTCAGGAGTTTAAGAAACTCCTAAAAACTACATTATTTGTAGAAGCATTTCAATAAATGTCTGTCCCGGGTTATGAACGATCTTACATTGATACATTGTTGAGTGCCGTAAATAATGGAATTACTGTATTTATTGTTTTGTATGTTTTTTATATAACTGATTTTTTGTAAAACCGCCTAGTTATAGGCGGTTAAGAAATCTTTTAAATAAATAAATAATAAATATACCAAATCAATTGTCCTGCATTTCCTGGAAACAGGAAATGCAATCGGTTCAGAAGTGAAGATTCAGGAAGTTGTTGAACTTGATGTTTCATCCAGCATGGGGGGTTCTCTGAAGAAGCCTGTCGGCGAAACGCATTAGGACCCACCTGTACCTGCTATAGCAAGTTGGCTTCCTAAACTTTCACAACTAAGTTTTGCTTATTTTGAGGATCATAGTTTTCACTTAAATATTGGACATTTTAAATGGACATTTAGTAGAAAAAAAGAAAAATAGTAAAAAAAGACACTCACCAAAATTTAAATACCATTCTACCATTTTAGGATGGTGCTATGATAGACTCTTTGAAAGTCCTTACAGGACTGCCCTGGTTTGGTCACTTTCTTACCATGCAATGGTTCTGAGCACCTTCGTAGTTTAAAGGCATTTTCATTTTGTTTTTTGTTTCCTTTTTTGTTTTTTGTTAGTTCACAGTATTTTGGGAACTTTTTCTGTTTGAATTTCACCCAGTTGTTATATTGGGGGCCCATTTTTCAATGGCATTCATAGAATCCATCCCTAAGTGCTTGTGTGCTAACGGCAAACTAAGAACTGTATGCTACTAGTCATTTTAATGCGGTATCTGAAGGTTACATGCTGGACAACCTCCCCGCTAGGTAGCATATCAGTTTTGCGCTTGATGCATATTAATTTCCTGCATTAAAGCACATCAACCCCCAAATTTTGTATATAGTGCCCTGTGTTGTGTGTGCAAATTGGCACCAACTATAGGCAATTAATGTCTCATAATTGAGGCTAACTGATACTAATTAAAAGTTACATGCACTACTTGATAGGTTCAAAGAACAGCGACCAAGATGATAAAGGGGATGGAATGCCTCTTGTACGAGGAAAGACTAAAAAAGTTAGGGCTCTTCAGCTTGGAAAAGAGACGGCTGAGGGGAGATAGGATTGAAGTCTACAAAACCCTGAGTGGAGTAGAACGGGTACATGTGGATCGATTTTTCACTCCCTCAAAAATTACAAAGACTAGGAGACACGCGATGAAGTTACAGGGAAATACTTTTAAAACCAATAGGAGGAAATTTTTTTTCACTCAGAGAATAGTTAAGCTCTGGAACGCGTTGCCAGAGGTTGTGGTAAGAGCGGATAGCGTAGCTGGTTTTAAGAAAGGTTTGGACAAATTCCTGGAGGAAAAATCTATAGTCTCTTATTGAGAAAGCCATGGGGGAAGCCACTGCTTGCCCTGGATCGGTAGCATGGAATGATGCTACTCTTTGGGGTTCTGGAATTTTGCTCTTCTTTGGGATTCTGTTTGGAATGTTCCTACTATTTGGGATTCTGGAATCTTGCTATTCTTTGGGATTCTGTTTGGAATGTTGCTACTCTTTGTTTTTTTGCCAGGTATTAGTGACTTGGGTTGGCCACCATGAAGACAGGCTACTGGACTTGATGGACTATTGGTCTTATGGCTGTTCTTATGTTGCATGCCAGTTCTAGTGTATGATTCTGAAAAGGACGCATGGCCAGGGGAGGAGCATGGGTGGATTATGGGTGTTTCTAAAATTTACCACAGTTATAGAATATGCCCGATGCATGCACAAGTTAGATACAGGTATTTAGGCTTGGTTTTCCTTTGCCATAATGGGTGTGCCTATAAGTTACATCACGCACTGTTGCTTAGCATGATTCAATAAGGTACACATAACTTTCATAGAATCACACTACACGCCATTCTTAGTCAGTGCCAAATTTTTGGACACCATATATAGAATTTGGCCCTAAGTGCAAAAGTGAATGTACCTTAATAAAAACCAAACCTTATGGCATGTTTTTCAGTTCATCCATTTCTTCTGGTCGTTGCTATTGGCAAGCTGTAACCTTTTTTCCCCCCCCACAAAGAGAGAAGCAGTAAAAAAAAAAATAATAATATTAATAAATACAATATTATATACTATATGAGATATCACCTTCTGAAACACACACCTATTCTGCCTTTAAAAAGAAAGAGAGATCTGAGAAAAGGTCTCCGATGATGCTCTTCATGCTGGCTGCCGAGAAAATTATAGATGGAAAAAGCCTGGCATTCTTATTGCTTCAAGGGCATGCATGAGAGCTATTTTTAATCAATTAGTGCACTTATAAACATTTACATTGGACGTCTCCTGGTGATGCAGTAGATAACAGACCTGGAATGCTTACAACCATGGCTGTGCACTGAGCTTGTGTTATCTTTCTAACTTGACTCCACGGGCAGAGACGAGTGGGAATGGATCCAAAGTCTGACTGCCTCAGAATCAGTGGAAAATCTGGATCTGGCATTGGACGGCTACAACCAGCCCCTTCTCTATGAGATCCAGGTGGCGGTAAAAGCACTAATGAAACAGATCCATCTACCTTTACACCAGGTAAAGCACTCCAGTGGTATCCTGCTTTCCATTTATTTATTTATTCCATTTTCTATACCATTCTCCCAGGGGAGCTCAGAATGGTTTACATTTTTTTTTTCAGGTACTCAAGCATTTTTCCCTTGTCTGTCCTGGTGGGCTCACAATCTCTCTAATGTGCCTGGGGTAGGGTTACCAGATTTTTCCATAGAGAAAACTAGACACATGGCCCTGCCCCATTCCACTCCCAGCCCGCCATGTTCCGACTCCAGCCTTGCCCCCAGAGGTCTTCATCTTTCTTTTTTGGCCTCCGGGCCTTATCTGGAGGGCCTCCGAGCCTGCACAGATGCATGTGACCTTATCCTTGAATGCTCAGAGGCCCTCCAGATGCGGACGGGAGGTCAGGGCTTTCCAAAACTCAGACAAGCTACCAGGTTTTGGAAAGTCCATCCAGGCACCCAGACAGTCCTCTAAAAAGAGGGCATGTCTGGGTTTTCCCAGGTGTCTGGTAATCCTAACTTGGGACAATTGAGTGACTTGTCGCAAGGAGCATTGTAAGTTGTAAGTTAAGGTGTATAATGTAGGGTTACCAGATTTTCATTCGGGAAAATCCAGATCCATGGCCACACCCCCCCAGAACTACCCAGTTCTGCCTCTTCCCCACCCTTTTCTGCCCCCAGCCCCGCCCCCAGACGGCATCCGCACACGCAGGGACACAACACAAAGACATCGTGCGCAAGTGTCGGGAAGCTTTCCAACACCCAGACAAAGTGCCATCCGGACCCCCTGGACATGTCCTCAAAAGGAGGACATGTTCGGGGAAATCCGGACGTCTGGTAACCCTAGTATAACGGGGTCACTTCTTCCTTCTCCTCCCCTGGGCCTCCTTAACCTAGCCTTGGCCCTGCCTCTTAAATTTCCTTGCAGCTGCTTTCCCAGCTCCAACCCTCCCTTGTCACTTCCCCCTAGGGAGAAGCTACTTATATGTTATTTGTTTCACATACACAAGGATATGTCTGTCTCAACCCAGACAAAACTAAATTCATCCTCCTAGAAAATAACAAAATCCCAACCATAACCAACTTAGAAATCAACTCTATCAACTACCCTTTGCAAACCACCCTAAAACTTCTAGGTATGACTATTGACAGAGGCTGCACCATGCAACCACCAATTAACAAAACAATACAGAAATCTTTCGCAGTTATGAGAAACCTTAGACAAGTCTGAAAATTCTTCGAAAAAACACAATTTCAGCTCCTAGTACAATCTCTAATCCTAAGTATCCTAGACTATTGCAACATCCTCTACCTCCCCTGCCCTGCAATAATGATTAAACAACCACAGACAATTCAGAATACAGCTCTGAGACTCGTCTATTCATTGAAAAAACATGATCACATTACTGAGGCATTCATCAATTCTCATTGGCTTCCAAACTGCCAAAAATACTTCAAAAGACCCAATAAAAAGGCAGAAAAGCAGTCTAAGGGTTCCAAGGGTGAGGGCTGCGAGTAGCAAACACCTGGGCGAAACAACACTAAGGCAAAATAATCAATAATAAAGATTTCTGACCTACAATAAAGGATTTGCGAAATAATTCCCTAACCCCTTTCTTAAAAATCCTTTCCCATTAAAGAAATAATACCATCTGGGGGGAAGGAACCACAATTCTAGAAATAATTGATCCAAGAAAAACACAAACAGCATTCCAAAATTTCTGAATTTTGGGACACAACCAAAAAGCATGACCCAATGTATTATCCATTTTTTCCACATTTTAGGCATATTCTTGTATCAACACAACCAAAATGTAAATACTGAACTTGAGAAACATAAGCGCTCATAACCATTCAAAATAGACTCTCTCTATAATAAGTGCAAGAAATTGAAGAAATACCTAATTGAAGAGCTTTTTCTATTATTACCTCACTAATTTCCACTCCCAATTCCTCAGTCCACTTATCAAGGATCTTTTTAAAGTATGAAATTGAGGGTAGAGCTTCCAGATGTTCCAACAAAGTTCCCAGTCTATATCCCACTCCCAATGTCAAGCCTTCCTTTTCAGTGTGGTATTATAATGAACTAATTGCATATAAGCATATATGTCTGAGTGCCTCACACCCGAATTAGTCAATAATGCATTAAATGAACTTATATTGTTGTCTTCTCCCACAAAAGAAAATATATGTTCCAACAAAGAATCTGTGTCTTTAAACTGCCTCTCCCTTCCCCTAATCAAGCCCCGCTCTGATTGACTTGGACAAGTACGACTAGGGATTGTGGCTGCCCTATTTGGATCCCAGTTTCAGGCTTAATAATAATAATAATAACAGTTTATATACCGCAATACCGTTAAGTTCTATGCGGTTTACAAAAGATTAGTGGAGTACAAGTTGAGTTGACGTACAAGTTGAATTAACTTAAGGGATGTGGGGAACAATGGGGAGAAAGGGCAAGAGAGGGGAAGGAGGGAAGTGGGTCAGCTGTCTAGGTATTTCAGGAATAGGTGGGTTTTGAGGCGTTTCCTGAATACCTCATAAGTGGTGGGCAATAGGAGTTGTTCTAGGTCTTTACCCCATAGAGCAACCTGATGTGAGAGAAGATGCTCATGGTGTTTTTTTAGTTTGCATCCTTTAACCGGGGGAGAAACGAAGTGCGAGTGGGATCTTCTCTTGAGTTTGTTGGCTGAGAAGGAGAATAGGTCAGTGATGTATTTAGGGGTTAGACCATAGAAAACTTTAAAACAGAGGCAGGCGAATTTAAACTTTACACGAGCTTCCATCGGCAACCAGTGTAGCTTAAAGGAAGGGAGTACAAGAAATCGGTTCTTTCATAAAGCTGCCGCAAAAAACGTAGCCTTAGCACACCCTTATGCAAATTTTTCCCATGCACCAAGCCATAAAATGGCCTATATTCTATTTTTGCTTTAATGGTCACACATTAATGTTGCCATTGGCACATGGCCATTTTTAGAAATTACTGGTGAGCCCCTTACCGCCACCCATTTTGCAGGTGGGAAGGGCTCACACAGTGTAGGGCAGGGGTGGGCAGCTCCGGTCCTTGAGGGCCGGAAACTAGTCGGGTTTTCAGGATTTCCCCAATGAATATGCATTGAAAGCAGTGCATGCAAATAGACCTCATGCATATTCATTGGGGAAATCCTGAAAACCCGACTGTATTCCGGCCCTCGAGGACCGGAGTTACCCACCCCTGGTGTAGGGTTACCAGAAGTCCTGGAGAACCCGGACATGTCCTCTTTTTAGAGGACTGTCAAGTTTCAAGTTTATGTAAAATTTGATAAACCACATATCAGATATCTAAGTGGTGTACATAATAAAAATTATATTAATATAGGTCAGTGGTTCCCAAACCTGTCCTGGAGGACCTCCAGGCCAGTCGGGTTTTCAGGATAGTCCTAAAGAATATGCATGAGAGAGAAGTGCATATAATGGAGGTGCCAGGCATGCAAATCTGCTCCATGCATATTCATTAGGGCTAACCTGAAAACCTGACCAGCCTGGGGGTCCTCCAGGACAGGTTTGGGAACCACTGATATAGGTTAACAAATGCTAACTGACAAACCAGTGGCGTACCTAGGGTATGTGGCACCCGGGGCCCATCATTTTTTGACACCCCCCCCCCCCCCCCCCCCATGTAAAAAATTTTTTTTTTTTTTTTTTTTGCAATAACCATGAAATGGAATAAATGGTCAGAATAGAAACAGGCAGTGAAAATTTTCTTTTATTGAACCTCATATATGTAACCATTATTCCAAACATAACATAACATAAATTATGTCTAAATTGTCATGACATTAGAAGTACATATGGAGTAGTTGCAGGTGATGCTTGGGACAGTTAGTTCGGTTTTATGTGTTTTTTGAATAGAAGGGTTTTTATTTCTTTTTGAAGGTTTTGCAGTCTATGGTTGATATCAATTGGTTGTAGAGTTGGGGGTCGAGTGTTGCAGCTCGAATGGCTAGGAGGTTGTCGAACAGTTTTTTTCTTTTGACGTTTTTGGTTGGAGGGTGTGTGAATGGTGCACCAGTTCTCCTATGTCTGTTTGAAGTGGATTGAATTATTTAGCTGAAGAAATTAGTTACCCCCCATTCCACACACATTAATTCTCTTCCATTTTTGTTCCCATTATAAAAAACACTGATAAGTTCCCAGAAAAAAAATACATTAAAATAAGAAGTGAAAACAAAGGCCCCTACAGATGAGAACATAACATAAGAATAGCCTAACTGGGTCAGACCAATGGTCCATCATGCCCAGTAGCCCATTCTCATGGTAGCCAATCCAGGACACTAATACCTGGTCAAAACCCAAAGAGTAGCAACATTCCATGCTACCGATCCAGGGCAAGCAGACACTTCCCCCATGTCTTAATAACAGATTATGGACTTTTCCTCCAGGAATTTGTCCAAATCTTTCTTAAAACCAGCTACACTATCTGCTTTTACCATAACTTCTGGCCACTTCATTTTTAAGTTTAGATCTTTCCTTTCAAACAGAGACCTTGCTAGATGTCAAATACAGCACAAGGTAACTTCACATGGACTTAGCTGTGCAGGAAATGTGAATCTCCTCATACACCCACCATATAGTGCAAAAATGTGCAAAGGTCTGTTTTTTTCTTTCGATCACTACATAGCCTAATGCCACACAAGCAGCGCTGTTACAAACATATTCTGTAGGTCAATGCTAAGGATAACAAAGTTTCCTTCCTTGGACCAGAAGGAGATAAACCACTGGAAGAGATCCCAAAACAACACCCAAAGACCCACTCAGTGTGTGAATCAGTTGAGTGGAGTGGACTAACTGGGGGGTGGAAATGGGCCCGGAGTTTGCTCAGCAGAATTTCCCAGACCACCTCTTCCTCTCAACACATTGACACGCTGCCACCATCACCACTAGGAACACCTCACTGGGTAGGCCAGCTATGCTATAAACTTTATAAAACACATTATTATATTTTCTTATAAAGCACATATTTTAACTGACCTCTCTGACATCCTCAGCCTTTCCATTCACAAAAATAGAAGGAAGAAAAGTTCCCATTTCCTGCTGTCTCATGTCCCCGGCCTATACAATATTTTTTTTCTGCAGACCCTTCAAAAGTCTGACCAAATCCTCGTTTCACTTGCATTATAAAGTACTGAGGATGCCATCTCTCCCCAATCCCAGGTCCTAAAGTCTAAGACAGTAGCGCAAACTAATGCTGCCAGATACAGGAAAAAAAAATTTTGATTCGATTCAGCCCTATTGAATTGGTTTTTCAATTCGATTTTCCTGCCCAGTTGGGTGATTTTTTTCAAAACTCCTGGTGGGTTTTATAGCTTTTTCACCCCCTTTGGCTTCTCCTAACCACACTGGCGCTGTGGTGTAAATAAAATAAAGAAACAAAAAGGACTTTTCCTCTTTCTGTTAAATCCTAGCTCACGTTTGCAGTCCAACACCAGCTCTGGCAGGATACACATTTCAAATCTGACATGTTATAATCACAAAACAGAAAATAAAATTAATTTTTCTACCTTTTGTTGTCTGGTTATATTTCAAATCTTGTTGGTCCAAGGCTCTGGTTTTCTTCTGATAACTTGCTTGCCAGGGTCTCCTTCTTTCTGCATGCTAACCATCCATCTGCCAACTCTGTCCTCCCTTTCCATTTCCCTTCCCTTCCCAGGAAGTCTGGTATCTTTCCTTTTTTTCATCTCCCTCCACAGATCCACCTTTTCTTAAATACCCTTTCATCCGGCATCTCTCCCTCCTTCCCCACCATCCCAGAGTCCACCATCTCTCCGTTTCTTTTCCTAATTACCCTCCTATCCAGTATCTCTATCCCTCCTCCACACCATCCCTTGTGTCCAATTTCTCTCCCTTTCTGTTCCTTCCCTCCCTAAATCCCATGGTCCATCATCTCTCTCCCTCTCCTCTATTTTCAGACCCATTATTTCTTCCCCCCCCCCAAAGTTTGGCATATGCATGTCTCTTTGAACACCCCCTTCCCTCCGTGTACTTCTAAATCATGGTCCCCCCCCAAAGGCCTGTCCCCCCTTAAAGGTCTGCCTGTCCCCCCTTGAAGGCCTGTCCCTTCCCCTTGTAGGCCTGTCCCCCCCTTGAAGGCCTGCCTGCCTGTCCCCCCCTTGAAGGTCTGCACCCCCCGAAGGCCTGCACCCCCCCGAAGGCCTGTCCCCCACTTGAAGGCCTGTCCCCCCCCCTTGTAGCTTCTCCCCCCCCCCTTGTAGGCCTGCCTGCCTGCCTTTCCCCCCTTGAAGGCCTGTCCCCCCTCGAAGGCCTGCACTCCCTTGAAGGTCTGCACCCCCCCCCCGAAGGCCTGTCCCCCACTTGAAGGCTTGTACCACCCCCTTGTAGCTTCTCCCCCCCTTGTAGGCCTGTCCCCCCCTTGAAGGCCTGCCTGCCTGCCTTTCCCCCCCTTGAAGGCTTGCACCCCCTTGAAGGACTGCACCCCCCCCCCGAAGGCCTGCACTCCCTTGAAGGTCTGCACCCCCCGAAGGCCTGTCCCCCCCTTGAAGGCCTGTCCCACCCCCTTGTAGGCCTGTCCCCCCCTTGTAGGCCTGTCCCCCCTTTAAGGCCTGCCTGCCTGCCTTTCCCCCCCTTGAAGGCCTGTCTCCCCCTTGAAGGCCTGCACCCCCCTTGAAGGCCTGCACCCCCCCTTGAAGGCCTGTCCCCCCCCTTGTAGGCCTGTCCCCCCCCCTTGTAGGCCTGTCCCCCCCTTGAAGGCCTGCCTGCCTTTCCCCCCTTGAAGGCCTGTTCCCCCCCTTGAAGGCCTGCACCCCCTTGAAGGTCTGCACCCCCCCAAAGGCCTACACCCCCCCCGAAGGCCTGCACCCCCCTGAAGGCCTGCCTGCCCCCCTTGAAGGCCTGCACCCCTTGAAGGTCTGCACCCCCCCCTCCGAAGGCCTGTCCCCCCTTGAAGGCCTGCCTGCCTGCCTGTCACCCCCTCCCCCTTGAAAGCCTGCTTGCCTGCCCGCCCGCCCCACCCTGAAGGCCTGATGCCCCGACCCACCCCGAAGGACCGCTCGCCCACCTGGCCTCCCCGCACCACCTATGAAGCAGCCGCAGCAGGATCGCGAAGTCAGCGTCAGCGATCCCTGCGCTGCTTCCTGCGCCACGGTCCCGCCCCTCCTCTGACGTCAGAGGAAGGGCGGGATCGCGGCGCAGGAAGCAGCGCAGGGATGCTGACGCTGACTTCGCGATCCTGCTGCGGCTGCTTCATAGGTGGTGCAGGAAGGTCAGTGGGGCGAGCGGTCCTTCGGGGGTGGCGGGGGACTGAACGGCAAGGCCGGGAACACCCCCTTAGGGCTGGTACCCGGGGCGGCCCGCCCCCCCCGCCCCCCCCTAGGTACGCCACTGTGACAAACAAAACAAATTATTCACACAAGAGGAAAAAAGGGAAGAAATACAAAAAAGGAATGATCAGTAGGGGAAACAATTAAATCTGATTAGTAATAATCATATCTGAATGAAAAGGACTTGGTGGTCTTATCAGGATGATTAGGAGTTAGTCATTATTCATAAATCAAGTGCCCGGACAGACTTTCCAAAACCCGGCAGTTTGTCCGACTTTTGGAAGGTCCCAATGAGCTCCGGCCGCGTCTGGAGATCTTCTGAGCAAGCGTGGATGACATCGCACACATCCGCGCATGTTCCAGGCCTTCCATACACGGCAGGAGCTCACCGGTGAAGAAGAGAGGAGGCTTGCTGGGGGGTGGAATGGGGTGGGACCAGAGGTAGAACAAGGCGGGGTAACGTGTCTGGAGTTTTGAGGCCCATAATATGGTAACCCTATCACACTGTATCCCTTTACCATCTAGTTAGCGTGCATTGAATATGCAGAGCAAAGTTTGGTGGCACACACCTAGTCAGCCGAGCCGATTTTCATCGGCTGGCCGGCTAAGGCTAAGGCTATCCCTATCTGCACACATATCCCAAGTAGTCTCCACCTCCTTCTACTACCTTCGCCAACTGAGAAGGATTAAGCCCTACATCTCCACACCAGACCTCACCCAACTCCTCTACGCATATGTCCTCTCCAGAATGGATTACTGTAACTCTCTATTTAATGGACTAACCAAAAATAATCTCAAACGCCTCCAACGGGTCCAAAATGCAGCTATCCGCCTCCTACACAACCTCAACTACCATGATCCCATCTCCCCAGCACTCCGCGCCGAACACTGGCTCCCAATTAGCCAGCGCTGTGCTTTCAAGGCCCTGGTAATAGCCCACAAGAGATTTTATACCACCTCCCCCTCCTACATAAAATCCAAGCTTCCCATCTACACCCCCACCCGCACCCTCCGCTCAAAATCGGAGATACGCCTATGCATTCCCCCCGGAAGGTCCCTCCTCTCAGAAACTGCCCGCAAACGATCCTACAGCCACTTCATTCCACACCTCTGGAACCAACTTCCCCCTCAACTCAGACAACAGAACTCATTACTGACATTCCGTAAAATGGTAAAAACCATCCTCTTCAACTAAAGATCACCCTCAGTCTTCACCCCCCCTCAAGCCCCACCTCTCTCTTCTCTCTCCTGTCTATCTTCTCCCTAAATCTCAGTACAGCCCTCTCTCAGTCTGTACTCTGATAAATTGTATCCAAACTCAAATAACTTGTACTAAACTAAACTACTTATACTTAAACTCTACTCTTAATGGCTGTATACTCCCTGTATTTGAACTACTACACAGTCTTGTATGCCCAAATATTTAAACCTATTGTATATCTTATATGTCTAATTTCACTCCATTGTGTATGTTCACTTGTTAGACCGTTCTGAGCTACTGGGAGGACGGGATAAAAATCTAAATAAATAAATAAACAGCGAGGGTTACCAGACATCCGGATTTCCCCAGATGGTTTTTCAAAATCCGGCACTTTGTCCGGGTTTTGAAAAATTTTCCTTCGTGCAGGAGGGCATCCACACATGTGCAGATGTCCTGCCCAATGAGAGCAGGCAGCGGGGGGCAGGACTGGAGGCGGGGCTGAGATGGGATCTAGGATGGGGATGGGTGGGGGCGGGACTAAGTGTCCGGATTTTCCAGACAGAATATCTGGTAACCCTATAAACAGCCAAAGATAGACCAGCCTTTTATCCCAATGATAAGCCAAACACCAGCTGCGGTGAGCCCGATACTCAGCAGAAGGTAACTGGCTATCTCCCACTGAATATTGAAGGGATGCTGTCCTGGCTTGAATTTAAGCATGTTGTTGCCTATCATTTTGATGTTGTTTACATGTCTCCCATTTTCTCTGTCCTCTGCAGGCCAAGCACTTCCGTCTGTACACACACGAGGTGCTGGAGTTGGGCCACAATGTCTCCTTTCTTCTGCTGCTCCCTGCCTCAGACGACGTCTGCACTGCTCCGGGACAGAATAATCCCTACACCCCACACTCAGGGTTTCTTAACCTCCCTCTTCAGATGTTTGAACTTGGTATACTAACTTGTTTCTCCTAGAAATGTTAGCCCAGGCTCCTTGTAAATCACAAGGTTGTACCTGTTCTTCTTGTCCCAGTGAAAGGCTGATTAATTGTGTTAGCAAACTCGACACCATTACAGAATAATCATAACCTTATAACAGAATGCGTTATGCCCCTGGCCCTGGAAAAGATAAAAACTGAGAGTGTGCAGAGTAGAGAATGACACAGGGACCAAATTTTTCCCCTGTTCCCGCGGGAACTCATTTTCCCTTCCCGTCGAGTTCTTTTCCTGTCCTTGCCCCATTCCTGCAAGCTCCGTCCTCATCTGCACAAGCCTCAAACACTATAAAATCCTAAGTAGCAACATTCTAGAGCTCGGATTGTGATGTCATGATGCCTCATTCCATCAGTGCCTAAGCTCCGTCCTCATCTCACAAGCCTCAAACTCTTTAGAATCATAAGTAGCAACATTCTAGAGCTCAGATTGTAATGTCATAATGCCTAATTCCACCAATGCCTAAGCTCCGTCCTCATCTGCACAAGCCTCAAACAATTTAAAATCATAAGTAGCAACATTCTTTAGCTCAGATTGTGATGTCATAATGCCTCATTCCACCAATGCCTAAGCTCCGTCCTCATCTGCACAAGCCTCAGACACTTTAAAATCATAAGTGTTTTAGGCTTGTGCGGTTAAGGCAGAGCTTACAGGAATGGGACAGTGACAGGCACTGTGACAAAATTCGCGGGGATGGGACAGTGAAATTGAGCTCCCGCGGGGACGGGGAAAAATTTGTCCCTGTGTCATTCTCTAGTGCAGAGAGCTTTTTCCACAGGTCAAATGCTTTTTATCCAGGTAAATCAGCTTTATTGAAAATCGCCTGTCTTTAATGCAGGTCAGATGTGCATCCTTTTGGCTATATGGGTAGGAATGTACTCCCGGTGGCGTGCTATAGTCGAGATAGGAAACTGTATTTTTTCAAAAACACAAAGGTCAGAATTAAGGAGAGGCAGCCTGAAATTTTTCATTTTACATAATTTTATTTGTTTTCATTTGGCAATTTATTTTTTTTGTTGTTGTTACGGGAGCAAAGTCATTGCATGCAGACTCTTTTAGAGACCTAGAAACATGAAAGCAGATAAAGACCGACCAGCCTAATGGTGGTTGATATAGAAATCATCACAGAAGTATTATAGAATATTTGAAATATGAAGAGTAATTTCTGAATGAGTGCTTCATAACCAGTTATTTGTCATTAAGATATATGAAATATCCAATTCAATCATATGAGAGAGACTTTGGCTCCAAGTCGATGAAATATAGAAGGGATGAGACCCTCAAAAAGGCAAATGATCCAGTTGGACTTGTGCTCATCTGCCATAGTCGTATTTCTTTCCACTAATGGCCACATTTCAGGGCTCTAAAGATGGCCTCAGCAAGACCCAGCACAGGGAAAGGGTCCTCCTCTTGCTTTTGCTGTTAACATTTAAAACTTTAACCTTTAATGAAACTCAATTTATAGCCAGAATGTTAATACCTCATAATACTATGCGACCACTCAGATCATCCTCCCAGAATCTTTTAACCATTCCCTCCTTAAAAATAATAGGTACAAGAAGATCCGACATGTTCTCCGTAATGAGCCCCCCAATGGTGGAATTCTTTACCACAATATATTAAAAATGAAAAAGATCTTACCTCTTTCAAAAAGTCTTTAAAAACTCATCTTTTTAAAGATGCTTTTAACATCTAAATTTTTAGACTCGTTTAATAATTTTAGATTTTTAACTTTCCCGGCCCCCTTTGTGCCTTTCCTTCTTGTGTTCTTTCTTCTAAATGTAAAATTTGTAACTTTCCCTTTCTTTCCTCCCAATTCAAGTTCTTCTTGTCGTCAGGTATTAGTCATTTGGTTTGTACTTTGTACCTTTCTTCTCTTTTTATACTTTGTACATCGCTTAGCAAACCGATTAAGGGCCACAGGTGTCAAAGTCGGTCCTCGAGGGCCAGAATCCAGTCGGGTTTTCAGGATTTCCCCGATGAATCTGCATGAGATCTATGTGCATGCACTGCTTTCAATGCATATTCATTGGGGAAATCCAGAAAACCCGACTGGATTAAGGCCCTCAAGGAGGGATTTTGAGATTCTTGGTCTAGTACAAGGGTAGGCAACTCCGGTCCTCAAGAGCCGGAATCCAGTCGGGTTTTCAGGATTTCCCCAATGACTATGCATGAGATCTATGTGCATGCACTGCTTTCAATGCATATTCATTGGGGAAATCCAGAAAACCCGACTGGATTCCGGCCCTCGAGGAGGGACTTTGACATCCCTGGATCATTAAGCGATACATCAAATATTAATAAACTTGAAACTTGGTAGACCAAAAGATGTGGCGTGGACTGCATCTTGCCACAGTCTTCAGTTCTCAGGTGGGAATCTTAATTATATCAGTATTCTGTGAGGCCTCTTACCTATCCCTAAAATAGCTGCATTTCACATAATAACATGCTCGGGGCAGATGCACAAGGTTCTGACAACACGATAAAAAAATATACCGTGTCGGGAGCGATATACCGTGACGGCAGCCATTCAGGAAGTGGCGTGGGGCCAGGTTGGAGCGCGAAAAGCTCACTCCTGCCCTGCGCCACTGGCCGCGAGATTGGAGGAGGCAGCCGGCAGCCGTCCAGCGCAGGAGAGACAGGAGCGAGCCAGGATTTTTTTAAAAAGGTGCGTTCGCTCCTTAAGGTGCCACTTCAGTAACGCCACAGCTAATAATAATAATAATAATAACTTTACTTTTATATACCGTCAATACCAGTAGTTCTAGGCAAGCTAATAACATGGGGCGGCTCATTCTTAAACATAAATGAGCATTTTCTGCAGCTTATAGAATGGGTCGGCCTATCATGTGGGCGGCTTATCGTTGGGGAAATACGGTAATTTGCACTCAAAAACAATCACATCCATCACATTGATTAACAATTCTATTCTATCTACTTTAGTTTCACGTTGTTACAATTACCCATACATAGCTTAAAGGGAAGTGCTCTTAAAACCAATAGAGGGAAACTTTTTTTCACTCAGAGAATAGTTAAGCTCTGGAACGCATTGCCAGAGGTTGTGGTAAGAGCGGATAGCATAGCTGGTTTTAAGAAAGGTTTGGACAAGTTCCTGGAATAAAAGTCCATAGTCTGATATTGACAAAGACAGGGGGGAAGCCACTGCATGCCCTGGATTGGTAGCATGGAATGTTGCTACTCTTTGAGATTTTAGAATCTTGTTACTCTCTGGGATTCCGGAATCTTGCTATTCTTTGAGATTCTGTATGGAATGTTGCTACTCTTTGGGATTCTAGAATCTTGTTATTCTCTGGGATTCCGGAATCTTGCTATTCTTTTAGATTCTGTATGGAATGGTGCTACTCCTTGGGTTTTGGCCAAGTACTAGTGACCTGGATTGGCCACCATGAGAACGGGCTACTTGGCTTGATGGACCATTGGTCTGGCCCAGTAAAGCTATTCTTATGCTCTTATGTTCTATTGTTAAATAAATAACTCTAAAATTTAATTTTTGTTGGTTTTGCAATTTTATAATGTCAGGTATAATGTGCCGCAGAAAACATTTGCTCGGCTTAGTGTGCCGGAGCTAAAAAAAATGTTTTAGAGACACTACAGTAGAAGAATGGTAACTGGCCAGACCAAATGCGAGTTTGGTTCTTTCCTGCCATCAATTGCTAGGTTACTAACTCACAATTGCTGAGCCTGTCTAACTCACAGAGACACTTTTCCAAGTCTTCCAGTGTAACAGAGTTGAGTGACTGAAGGTCATACGAGGAATTCGAATCTGGTATGACAGGCCCATTTCTTCATAGTCAAGCCTAAATAACACTGTATACAGGGAGAGAGGAGATATGATCGAGACGTTTAAGTATATTACCGGCCGCATTGAGATGGAAGAAGAGATTCTCTTTCTCAAGGGACCCTCGGCCACAAGAGGGCATCCGCTCAAACTCAGGGGCGGGAAATTTCATGGCGACACCAGAAAATATTTCTTCACCGAGAGAGTGGTTGATCCTTGGAACGAGCTCCCGGTGCAGGTGATCGAGGCAAGCAGCGTGCAAGAATTTAAGAGCAAATGGGATGCCCATGTGGGATCCCTTAGAGGGTTAAGCCAAGGGAATCTGTCACCAGGAGTGGGATCCCTAGGATAGTAGACTTGGGGGTGGGTCAGTAGAGTGGGCAGACCTGATGGGCTATGGCCCTTATCTGCCGTCATCTTCTATGTTTCTATGTTACATAGGGTTACCAGATTTTCCATCTGGAAAATCCGGCCGCCTAGACCCGCCCGCATGCCCACCGAGTTCTGCCCATCCCCACCCTGTCACGTCCTGGTCCTGCCCCAATCCCGCCTTGGTCCCGCCCAGCCTTGCCTCCAATTCCCCCCCCCCCCCCCCCCGCCTGCTCTCATCGGGCAGGACATCCATGCATGTGCGGATGCATTTAAGATGACATCACGCTCGTGCGTGTGTGCGCGCGTCTTATCTGCACATGTGCGGATGCTCTGCTGCGCGAAGGAAAGCTTTTCAAAACCCGGATAAAGTGCTGGGTTTGGATTCCCGGACATGTCCCCAAAAGTACTGCTTATCCTTCCTATACAATGCTCTTGGCAAATTTCTAAAAATTAGAAAAGCTATTTGAAAATGTTTACATGGGGAAGAAAAGTGATGCTTATTACATCTTACCTGTGGGGCTGAGTTTTAATCGAGTGGTGCTTTTCTATATACCCTCCTTAGGAATTAACTCTTGAGGATTAGAAATCAAGCCTAATAGGTATGACTTTTATACGTTGGGGGCCTCAATTCAAGCCACTGAAAGAGAGAGAGAGGAAAAAAAAAAATGCACGCACTTAATCACAAGTGTCAAAGGTTAGCAGACATAGAAGTTCTCTTTCTACTGGATAAATATACTCCTGCACCCTATTCCCAGCTGTGCCAATCTGTTCTAAACACACTGGCCTCCCAAGGCTTGCATTACTGAGAAGTAGCTCTGTTTAAGTCACCAAGGGGGGAGATTTTTCTCTAGCAATGCGTGGTTGGATTTTTAGAAAATATAATCTTCCATAGAGAGATGACCGACAAGCTAGGCATTGCTTCAACCACCTCATGAAACATTCTGCTTTCCCTTGCTCTAATTTCATGGGAAATAATAATAGTTACAGGAGACGTAATTAACCTGACATGTCCATATTTTCACTTTCGACTTGTGTAGGCAAATTAACAGCATTTACTTTAGGGCTAAGCCTTAAATATTTGGATAGGCTGGGCAGCTAATAATCAGCCCTGGAGTCTGTTCTGTGTACAGAATGCTTCTGTGTCCTCCTGTCTCCAAATAAATATTTAGCAAACACTGAATCAGGCAGCGGCCTTTTACTAAAAAGTCTAGCAGGAGCCAGTTAAGTGCTGGCGAAAGGGAGACTTGAAAACGTTAACACTTCGCTACGCAACGTCTGTCTCGGAATTTGCTTTTTCAATAGAGGTGTGCTGTCATGACACAAAAATATGTCATTTCTAATCCAAAACAACACGAAAAAAAAACAAACCCCCAAAAAGATGTTCTGTTATCTCAACTTGGATTAAACCACCTCACTCTCCCTCCCCCACCCCGGGACCTGGCACCTCTCCATCACTCCCATTCCCACCCTCAGGCATAAGTATTGCAACTGTCCATCATTCCCACCCCACATGCAAGTCTGGCATATCTCCATCACTCCCTTTCCCCATGCACAGGTCTGGCACCTCTCCATTACTCCTTCTCTCTCCTTGCAGGGATCAGGCACCTATCCATTAATCCTCCCAACCTCTATGATCCAGTATCTCTCTCTCTCTCTCTCTACCGCCACTGGTCCAGACTCTTTCTCTCTCTCTGCTTAACCTCTTCTCCAGTTTTCTATTCCCCGCACCCCCCTCTCAAAATCCAAGTTCTCTTGTCTTCTCTTCCCCTCCCCTGTATTCCAGTATTTCTCTCTCTCTCTCTCTCCCTACCACCACTGGTCCAGACTCTTTCTCTTTCTCTCTCTGCTTAACTTCTACTCCAGGTTTCTTCTCTCTGCACCCCGCTCTCAAAGTCCAAGTTCTCTTGTCTTCTCTTCCCCTCCCCTGTATTCCAGTTCTCTCACTCTCTCTTCCCTCCCCAAGATCCAGCATCTCTCCCCTCTTTCTCCCCTTCCAACCCCCATGGGTCTGTGCACCTATCATCATTCCCTCCCTCCCCCTGCCCCCACTCATGAGTCCAGCACCTCTCACTTACTCCCTTCATCCCCCTGACCCTCCAATCTCCCTCCCAACCCCCCAGTCCGTGGCCAAGGATACTTAAGGATAGATATTCAGCTGGCACTTTATGCTGCTGCCTCTTTTGTTATCCCAAAATATTCAGTGCCAAGCCAAGTCCAGGCGCCAGCTCTCTCTTATGTAATTAAGTGCAAGCCACATAGGTGATGCCACATAAAGACAGAACTGTGTTTTATGCGGTCTGATTTGGCTACTTAACATAGGCTTTCTTTTTACTAAGCCACGGTAAAGGTTTCTACCGCGGCCCACAGCACTAAATATTCTGGTGTTGCTCCGACGCTCATAGGAATTCTATGAGCGTTGGAGCATTTAGCGCTGCAGGCTGCAGTAGAAACCTCTACCGCTGCTTAGTAAAAGGGGGGGGGGATAGGCTGTTAAGTGCTGAATATCAACACTTAAGCACGGTTCATAGACAACCTCGCGAAAGACAAAGGCGCGCGCCAACAACTGAGCGCAAGACGGAGGCGCGCGCCGAAGAAAATTACAGTTTTTAGGGGCTCCGACGGGGGGTTTTGTTGGGGAGCCCCCCCAATTTACTTAATAGAGATCGCGCCAGGAAAAAGTGAAGTTTTCAGTAAAATGTGGGGGGTTACAACCCCCCACACACTCCACAACGCCCCCACACGGCGGCGCGATCTCT
The DNA here is from genome assembly GCF_902459505.1 of Geotrypetes seraphini. Classification (NCBI taxonomy): domain Eukaryota; kingdom Metazoa; phylum Chordata; class Amphibia; order Gymnophiona; family Dermophiidae; genus Geotrypetes; species Geotrypetes seraphini. The sequence continues at coordinate 21,660,537 of NC_047093.1, read as the reverse complement.
ATTAAGTAAAGTGGGGGGGGCTCCCCCCATGCCCCCCCCGTCAGAACCGTAAAAACAGTAATTTTCTGCGGCGCGCACCTCTGCGCTGCGCTCAATTGTCTGCGCACGCCTTTGTCCCGGCGCGCTTTTGACCTGACACCCTTAAGCACATATGTGCCAATTTTGTCCCAGACTTCCCACAAAATAGCTGCCTTTCAGTTTAGCATTGATAGTCCACGGCATTCTATAGTGAAAAGTATTCGAAGAGATAAAAGAAGGAATTTTGACAATTAAGTTGCGAAAAGTTCTTCTTAATAATTTCATGAAGTTGATATAAGAATAGGAACTGGAAATCAACTTACCAAAGCTCTTATCCCAAAAGGCGGCCTGGTAAGCCAAAATTCGACAACCCTTTACAGCGGGAAAAGCAAAGAATCTAATTTCTCAAACAAGGTGTCTGCTATTTACAAAGAGGAAATGCTCAGAGATATAAGTTGGAATTAAACCACGTAGTGTTTTGTAACAATATGATCCTTGATTCAATTTGCAACCAGTGAAGTTTCTGATAGTGGCCTGAGACATGATCTTAAGGTTAAATATCAAACTGACAGCGGTGTAATTCTATAAGATGCCTCTTAGTTGTAGGTGGCACGTAGATGCATAAAATTAGGGTTACCAGACGCCCAGAAAAACCCGGACGTGGCTTCTTTTTAGAGGACTGTCCAGGCGTCCGGAGGGATTTCTTAAACCCAGCAGTTTGTCTGGGTTATGGAAGGCCCCAAGCTCGGGGCCGCATCTGAGGGGCCTCTGTGAATGCGTGGACGTCGATGTCATGACATCACATGCATGCATGAACATAAGAACATAAGAGGTTGCCTCCGCCGAGTCAGACCAGAGGTCCATCTCGCTCAGCGATCCGCTCCCGCGGCGGCCCATCAGGCCTAGTTGCCTGAACAGTGTCCCTGACTAATTCTGTACTGTCTCTAATCTTATCCCTATAACCTACCTCTGCTCCTATCTATACCCCTCATTCCCTTGGTCTTCCAGGTACCTATCTAAACCTTCTTTGAAGCCCTGCAGCGTGCTCCTGCTTATCACATCCTCCGGTAGTGCGTTCCATGTGTCCACCACCCTCTGGGTGAAAAAGAACTTCCTGGCATTTGTTCTAAACCTTCCCCCTTTCAATTTCTCTGAGTGCCCCTTGTACTTGTGGTTCCCCGTAATTTGAAAAATCTGTCCCTGTCTACTCTTTCTATGCCCTTCATGATCTTGAAGGTTTCTATCATGTCTCCTCTAAGTCTCCGCTTTTCCAGGGAGAAAAGCCCCAGCTTTTTCAGTCTGTCAGTATATGAGAGGTCTTCCATACCCTTTATTAGCTTGGTTGCTCTTCTCTGGACTCTCTCAAGTACCGCCATGTCCTTCTTGAGGTACGGCGACCAGTACTGGACACAGTACTCCAGGTGCGGGCGCACCATTGCACGATACAGTGGCAGGATGACTTCCTTCGTCCTGGTCGTGATACCCTTCTTAATGATGCCCAACATTTTGTTTGCCTTCCTTGAGGCCGCGGCGCACTGCGCTGACGCCTTCAATGATGTGTCTACCATCACTCCCAGGTCTCTTTCAATGTCACTCGCCCCTAGCGGTGATCCCCCCCATTGTGTAAGTGTACATCGGTTTCTTTTTCCCTATGTGCATGACCTTGCATTTCCCTATGTTGAAGCTCATTTGCCACTTTTTTGCCCACTCTTCCAGCGCTGTCAGATCTTTTTGGAGATCTTTGCAGTCCTCCGTGTTTTCAACCCTGCTGTATAGTTTGGTGTCATCCGCAAATTTAATAACCTCACATTTTGTGCCTGCCTCCAGGTCGTTAATAAATACATTGAATAGGAGCGGTCCCAGCACCGACCCCTGCGGAACTCCACTCGTGACCCATTGCCAGTCTGAGTAATGGCCCTTTATTCCAACCTTCTGTTTCCTGTCTGCCAGCCAGTTTTTGATCCATCGGTGTACCTCCCCTTGCACCCCGTGGTTCCATAGCTTCCTCAGCAGTCTTTCGTGTGGTACCTTGTCGAAGGCTTTTTGGAAGTCAAGGTAAATGATGTCTATAGATTCCCCTTTATCCACCTGGCTGTTTACCCCCTCAAAGAAGTATAATAAGTTTGTGAGGCATGACCTGCCCTTGCAGAAGCCATGCTGGCTCGGCTTTAGCAGCCCAGTGTTTTCGATGTGTTCCCAGATGCTGTCTTTAATCAGCGCTTCCAACATCTTGCCCGGGACCGAGGCCAAGCTCACCGGCCTGTAGTTTCCTGGGTCTCCCCTTGAGCCTTTCTTGAAGATGGGCGTGACATTTGCTATTTTCCAGTCTTCCGGTATTTCTCCGGTTTTTAAAGATAGGTTGCATATTTGTCGAAGTGGCTCAGCTATTTCGTTTCTTAGTTCCTTGAGCACCTTTGGGTGAATGCCATCCGGACCTGGCGATTTGTCGCTCTTTAGCCTGTCTATCTGCCTGAGGACATCCTCCTTGCTCACCTCTAGTTGGACCAGATTTTCATCCTGGTCTCTTTTTGCGATCTCCTCGGGTTCCGAAATGTTGGTTGTGTCCTCCCTCGTGAAAACTGAAGTGAAAAATTTGTTTAACCTGTCAGCTATCTCCTTTTCCCCTTTTACCACTCCTTTTCTGTCTCCATCATCCAAGGGTCCCACTTCCTCCCTTGCCGGTTGCTTCCCCTTGACGTACCTGAAGAATGATTTGAAGTTTGTTGCTTCCCCCGCCAGTCTCTCTTCATATTTCCTTTTTGCTTTCCTAACCACTCGGTGACACTCCTTTTGATGTTTTTTGTGCTCCTTTCGGTTGTCTTCTGATTTGTCCTTTTTCCATTTTTTGAATGATGCCTTCTTGTCCTTTATCGCCTTTTTTACTGCATTCCTTATCCACGGAGGTCCTCCAGATGTGGCCCCAAACTCAGGGAAAGAGACATAAAGTTCATGTGGGAGTGGGGATATGGATGGGGGCAGAATACGACTGGTCAGGTGTCCTTATTTTTAAAGAGGAAATCTGGTAACCCTACATAAAAGACAGTACATTTCCCCCTCCCCATTCGCAGTTTCTGCACTCGCGATTTCACATAATCGCAATTTTTTTCTGGGGAGGGGGAAAATTTTAAAAAACATATTTTTTACCTCCCTACTGCCTTCCCGGCCTTACCTGGTGGTCTAGAGGGCTTTCGGGGTAGGAGCGATCTTCCTACGCTCCTATCCCGTGCAGATCGCCATGAGGAAATAGCTGTAGGGAGTTCCCGTCGTAGTCTCGAGAGACTACGGGAACTCCCAGCAGCCATTTCCTCATGGCGATCTGCACGGGGCAGGAGCGTAGGAAGATCGCTCCTGCCCCGAAAGCCCTCTAGACCACCAGGTAAGGCCGGGAAGGCGGCAGGGAGTTGGGGGGTGGGTCAGAGCCGGATAATCGCGGTTTTTCACCATTCGCGGTCCGGCTCTGCCCGTATCCCCCGCGAATAACGAGGGAGAAGTGTATTCAACTCATTTACTCATAAAAATAGCTGTGTACATAAAAGACTTCTTATAAAATGTTGACGAGAGGAAAAGTACGCACCAAGATTTGATAGTGCATGCTTTGCCAGTGGGCACCCATATGGGTGGAGTTTGAGAGAAGCACGGGCAGTGTACATTTTAAAATACAATCATGTGTCCCAGCCAGGGACTTAGCTACTACTGAGTGAGTAACATGCCCAATGGTAGAGTTAGGGCTCCCGGATTTCCTCTTTGAAAAAAGAGGAAGCATGGCTCTGCTCCATTCCACCCCCAACGCCATCCCCACATGAACCTCATGCCTCCTTCTCCGAGCCGCATCTAGAGGGCCTCCGCGCATGGGTGGACGTCGGCGCGATGGCATCAAGCTCATGCGCAAACGCATGTGATGTTATCGTGTCGACGTCCGTGCATACACAGCGGCCACCCAGATGCGGCCCCGAGCTCAGGGCCTTCCAAAACCCAGACAAACTGCAGACAAATGTCTCCCTACTAGGGACCATGACACGACATTCATCCCTACCAGATCCCCCTGGCCTTGGTCACATGTGCAGAACCCAGATAATACCCCGTCTTCCACTACTCCCACCCCCTCTTCAATGAACTGAAATCTCCTCCCTCTCCTTCTTACTGTATTCTCCCATCCCACTTTCCTCAATAACCTACACATCCCTACTCCGGCTAACCTCAACGACATCATTCTTTGTCAATTGTTCATTATTGTTTGTGCACTGTTTGTAACTCTGATATGTTAGTAACTATGATTAATTGCTGTGAACCGCCTAGAACTCCCTGGGTATGGCGGTATACAAAAATAAAGTTATTATTATTATTATTATAACCCCTAAGCAAATACTGGACCACAAACTAAAATTCCTAACATACACAGACAAAATACTAAGATGCCAGATTCTGTATGCAGTACAACACCAGAGAAATACTGTAAAAACAAATGCATTTCTTCCTGAACAGTGTAAATTATGGACAGCAGATGTAAATTCTGAAAACTGACACATTTCAGTCACTAAATTAAAAATAAAATCACTTTTCCTACCTTTGTTGTCTGGTGATTTGATCTACTCATCTTTTCCCAGTCTCTGGTTGCACTTCATTCTGTCTGTGCTGTTAACTCTGTTTCCAGGACCTTCTTATCCATTTGCTGTTTTTCTCTCCTTCACTTTCTGCCCTATTTCCATCTTTGGCATTAACTTTTAACTTTCAACTTTCTTCCATTTTTCTGCTTCCTCCTCAAGTCTATTTTTCCATGTCTTCCCTTCCCATCTATCTATGTACACTACCTTCTACCCTCGCTCTGCCCTTTCCCACCATCCATGTGTGCCATCTCCTCCCTCTTTCTTCTTCCCTATTCCCATTTATCCGTAAACAGCATTTCTTCCATCTCTCTTCCCTTCCCCACTCCTCCCATCCCTGTGCACCATGTCCTCCCTCTCTCTCCCCTTCCCCTCCATCCCTGTGTACCATCTCCTCCCTCTCTTTCCCTCTCCTATGATCTGATATCTGATTTCTATCCCCTCCTTCCTACAGTCTGGCATTTCTCTCCCCTCCTTCCTTTCCCGCCTATCCCCCATGTCATCTGGCATCTCTCTGTCTTTCCCTTCTCCTCCCCCTGCCTTAGTCTGGAATCTCTCCCTCCTCCTCCTGGTCTGATATTTTTCTCTTCTTCCCCCTTCCTTCCCCATCCAGTGATCTGACATCTTCTCCACCTCCCATGATATGGTGTCTCTATCTGCCCCTTCCCTTTCTTTCCCTGGAGGTCTAGCATCTTTCCTTCCCTTTCTTCCCCATCCCTGCAATTCAGCATCTCTCCTACCCTCCCCATGCTATTCCCCCCCTCCCCCGGGATCCAGTGTTTGCTCACCGTTCTTCCCAGCAACTTCACTCTAACTCTTTGGGTCGCCAGCAGTATGACTGAAGTTAATGTGCTGCCTTCTGCAACTCGGAAGCTTTCTCTCTGCTTCTGTTTCCCGCCTACTTGGGAATAGGAAGCAGTAGCAGAGGAAAAGCTTCCGGGTCATTGAAGCCCGAAGAGTTAGTCACCAGAAACGAAAAAAAATGAGGTCTTAATGAATTCTGTGAGAGCAAACAATTTGTAACAAAACAGTCCAAATGCCCAGAGGGGGAAGTCAGATATCAGACCATAGGAGAGGGAAAGAGAGGGGGGAGTTGGTAAACAGGGATGGAAGGGGAAGGGGAGAGAGAGGGAGGACATGGTGCACAGGGATGGGAGGGGTGGGGAAGGGAAGGGAAGAGAGATGGAAGAAATGCTGTTTACGGATAAATGGGAACAGGGAAGAAGAAAGAGGGAGGAGATGGCACCCATGGATCCTCTTCTGTGAAAAAATAAAAAAATGTTCCAGAAGTTCAAGCATGTACCTTTTTCAGACTGCTTATGGACCCATGAAATGAAAAATCAGCCATTCTCAACATTTTCACCTTTACCCAGAGATGTTCATACAAAGAAAATAAAAATTCAGATTTTATACATTATATGTATAAATCTATACATATATTTCTATAGATATTTCTATACATATAGAGTTTCTCCTCTGTCTTTTTTCCCACTGATGTCTCATGCCCCTCGCACCATCACAATCAGCTTCATTGACTTCACCAGGGTATGGACATTTTTAGCGTTCATATGACATGATTGAAATCTTAAGCATGAATTTCAAGCACTAAGCACTTTATTTAAAGAAGAAAATCACAATGTAATAAGATTATTTAAACAGACTTTCAGTGTAGGAGGAAGTGCAGTGATAGACCAAGGGGGTTTGCATTTTGGGGTGTGTCCCCGTATGCGGCTTCCCTACCTGCAGGTTCTGAGCACTTCCGAAGTTAGTTCACATATAATGTATTAAGTTTAAAAGGATATAGGGAGGGGATCGGTTATTTATATACTCGAATTGTTCATCATTTGGATCCACCAAACATTAGATTTATATTCCCCGAGCTTGATTTGGGGACTCATCAGTAGGCTACATTTTCACTAAGCACCCATTCCTAAAAATACTCATTTGTGAGACCAGTTATTCTTCTCTCTCTTGATTTTTATTTTTATTTTTTTCAATCTGTAGTCCATTTTTGCAGTTACAAGGAGAAACTGATTAGTCTGTACTGCCGACTCTCTGCTGTGCTGGAGCTGGACTCGCTAATCACGCAGCAGTCCCTGCGAGAAGCAATCTCAGATGCTGAAGTAGCGACCGCCAAGGAACGACATGAGCAAGTTTTGGATTACATGCAGGTATTCTACTCCCCCCTCCCCATTATATTGTGCAAATAGATAACACTGACCTACCTCGTGTTTCTTGTACTGTATTTATAAAATAAGAGAACCCCTTTAGTACATGTTATGATTAAAACTTTTATTCCGCCAAACACCCATCAGCTCTGTGCAGATTGCAATGCTCGTAAAAGGTGACTAGCGATACTAAGGGGCCTGATTCTACAAACGGCGCCTAAAAAAAGGTGCCGGTGGCCTATGTAAAAACCTAAGCGCCTGAAATGTAGGCGAGCGTTTTAAAGGCCTACATTTCAGGCACCTAAGTTTTTAGAGAATCACACTTAGCGGCGCCTAACTCAAGCACCGCCCATTGCGAGAGGTGCCTATCTTTTAGGGAATCGGATAGGTACCTATCGCCCAACTAAATTTTGTTTTAATCAATTATTGAGGCTGTTAAGGGTATTTTGCCAATTAAATTTGGTGCCTTGTAGAGAATCAGCCCCTAACGGAATCCAAAGCAATAATTAAATAAACTCATTGAAACTTTAAAATAAGCTAAATTACATATAAATTTTTTAAAAAAAAAAAGCGTGTGGTGCAGTGGTTAAAGCTACAGCCTCAGTACCCTGAAGTTGTGGGTTCAAACCCTGCTCTGCTCTTTGTGACCCTGGGCATGTCAATCCCCCATTGCCCCAGGTGCATTAGTCAGATTGTGAGCCCGCTAGGACAGACAGGAAAAAATGCTTGAGTACCTGAATAAATTCATGTAAAACCGTTCTGAGCTCCCCTGGGAGAAAGGTATAGAAAATAGAATAAATAAATAGTGTGAAACGTTTCAGCCTCTGACAACCAGGTCAGGTATTGTGATGTCATAATGCCTCATTCCACCAATAAGAGCCAACCTCATCAGTGATGTCACAAAGGCTGGATTGTCCTACACTTGGATTACTTTTACTACATTTTGATTTCTAAAGTGGTGCAGTGGTTAAAGCTACAGCCTCAGCACCCTGAGGTTATGGGTTCAAACCCACGCTGCTCCTTGTGACTCTGGGCAAGTCACTTAATCCCCTTATTGTTCCAGGTACATTAGAGAGATTGTGAGCCCACCGGGACAGACAGGAAAAAATGCTTGAGTACCTGAATAAATTCATGTAAACCGTTCTGAACTCCCCTGGGAGAATGGTATAGAAAATTGAATAAATAAATAGTGAGAAAAGTTTCAGTCTCTGATTACCAGAGCAGGTATTGTGACGTCTTAATGCCTCATTCTACCAATAAGAGCCAACCTCATCAGTGATGTCACAATGGCTGGATTGTCCTTCACTTGGATCACTTTTACTACATTTTGATTTCTAGAGTGGTGCAGTGGTTAAAGCTGTAGCCTCAGCATCCTGAGGTTGTGAGTTCAAACCCACGCTGCTCCTTGTGACCCTGGGCAAGTCACTTAATCCCCCCCCCCCCCATTGCCCCGGATACATTAGATGAATTGCGAGCCCACCGGGACAGACAGGGAGAAATGCTTGAAGTACCTGTATGTAAACTGCTTTGAGTGTGGATGTAAAAACGACAAAAGGCAGTATACAAGTTCCTCTCCCCTTTCAATACCTTTCTAAATACAATATAACAAAGTTCCAATCTATTTATTGGAGCATTGCTACCAGCAGTAAACCCAAAAATTCAATGACAGGCCAATGTCCAGGCACCAGCACTGAATTTCCAGATTTCCAGAGCTGACACATAGCCAGTTAAGTGTGATATAGAGAATGACACGGGGTAAAAAATCTGTCCCCATCACTGCCCCGTCAGCGGACCACCGTCCCCTTCACCACCCCGTCCCCGCCCCGTCCCCACCATCCCCTTCACTGTCCCATCCCCGCCTCCCCCTTCACCGCCCCGTCCCCGTCCCCGCAGCATCCACCCTTCCCTCTCCCCACCTCACCGCCCTTCAGTGGCTTTAGAATCTCCCTCCCTCCCCCTTCCCTTTGCGGTGCGTTAGTAAAGAAATTTACCGAAGCCAGCGGAGACTACCTGCCTATGCATGCAGTCGCGTGTGGGTGGGCGGAAGCTTTTCCTCTGACGCAACCGGAAGTTGCGTCAGAGGAGAATCTTCCATCCACACACACACGTGACTGCAGGCAGGCAGACTTCGCTGGCTTCAGTAAGTTTCTTTGCTAAAGCGCCGCGAAGGTAAGGGGGAGGGAGGAAGATAGATTTGGCCGTAGGTAGGGAAGGAGGGAGGGGGGCTGCACGCGATCGGTCACCACGCGCCTTCCCTCCCTTAACTGCAGGGACAAGGCCATTCACCGCTCCACGGGGCGGTGGAAGGCCTTGACCCTGTGCCCACAGTGAGTACTTCTCCCCACCCCACCCCCATCGTTTTGGCGGGCTACCCGTGGCTAGCCGCGGGTAACTGCCACCGTGTCCTTCTCTAGTGCGATATTCAGAACTTACCACAACACACACACCTTTATGAAGTGCATTAAGCTTTTTTTAAATCAACATTTACAGCAATAGGACAACTCAAAGGAATTCTACGAGTGTCAGAGCAAATACTGCCGTGGCCAGCGATAAAAAAGCCTAACGCAGCTTTGTAAAATGGAGAGGGGGGGGGATAATCGGCTATGGGTTAACCTGGCCAGTGCTGAATAAGCTAAGTGCCACCTCTGCTCCTGGAACGCCCCCCAACATAATCAATTTTCAGTTTGGCACCAACCAGTCATTTTCAGCAGCACTACGGGTTAAGTGCCACTGAAAATGAGTCATTAGCTCCGAAGAGGTGGTTTAACTTGCCAAGAGCCATATCTGGCTGGTTAAATCACTTGAAATATCGACCCCTATAAATTTAGGTTTGGCATTCATTATCCTAGATCTATCAGCCTAATTGGTGTGCCTAGTTCTTAAAATCAGTGCTAAGCCCCCTACCTTTTCTTTCCTGCCCTAAATCTGTCCCTGTTGCCATCCACTTTTTTTTAATGCTCTTAAATTTAGGGGTTTAGTGAAAATTTGGGCCCAATATTCAGCTGATGGAGATCAGCTTTTCTGATGCACTTTGGTGTTAAACCTGGAAATTGAATGCCAGGCCAAAAAAAACCCTGGCTTAGAGTGTGCCTGTATTTTGCCATGAAAACTTGATATCATGACCGAGTCGCTAGGACTCAAACATGAGTCGATTGCACCTAATAAAGTTTCTACTGCTGTTAATTATTTCTATAGCACTACCAGACGTACACAGCGCTGTACGGAGTAACAAAGAAGACAGTCCCTGCTTGAAAGAGCTTACAATCTAAACAGACAAGACAGACAACAGGATGTCATGGATACAGTTAAGGGGAACGGTTAAGCAGTTGGCTGGGTTGGAGGGCAGAGAGGAGTACAGGACAATCAAGCCATTGTGACATCACTGATGAGGTTGGCTCTTATTGGTGGAATGAGGCATTATGACATCACAAGCTCAACTCTGCTTCCCAAAGACTGAAACTCTTCACACTATGAATTATTTCTATAGCGCTACCAGGCATGCACAGCGCTGTACAGAGTCACAAAGAAGATAGTCCCTGCTCAAAGAGCTTACAATCGAAACAGACAAGACAGACAAACAGGATGTCATGGATACAGTTAAGGGGAATGGATAATCAGCTCGCTGGGTAGGAGGGCACAGGAGTAGGGTTAAGGATTGAAGACTATATCAAAAAGGTGGGGTTTCAGTCTGCTTTTAAACAAGGGAAGGGAAGGGGCTCGACAGACAAACTCGGGTAATTTATTCCAGATATAGGGGGCAGCTAAATGAAAGGAACGAAGTCAGGAATTGGCAGTGGAGGAGAAGGGTAACGCTAAGAGCGGCTTATCTGAGGAATGGAGTTCTCTGAGAGGTGTCTAAGGAGAGAGAAGCGAGGAGAGATTGAGGGGCAGCAGAATGAACACACTTGTAGGTCAGCAATAGAAGCTTGAACTGTATGTGAAGGCGGATAGGGAGCCAGTGAAGTGATTTCAGGTCACCAGATATCTGGATTTCCCCGGACGGTTTCTCAAAACCCAGCACTCGGTCCGGCTTTTGAAAAGCTTCTATTAAATCACCGTTAGGCAGGAGGCCATACGCACATGCCCCGATGACATGTGATGACATCACTCACACGCATGTGTGCACGTGACATCTTTGCGTCATAGCCGCGCATGTGCGGATGCCTCCTGCCCGAAGAGAACAGGCAGCGGGGGCTGGGGCGTGGCTAGGGCAGGACTGGGGAGGGACATGGGGGGGATGGGTGGAATAGGACAGGCCTGGGGGTGAATCTAGGGGATCCGGATTTTCCAAACGGAAGATCTGGTAACCCTACACTTAACTTATGATTGGTGCTCGGCCTACATATTAGGCTCCATTTATAGAATCAGGGCTTAAATGCATTTTTTTCTGTTATGAAATAATCACTTAGGCCCGGATTCTCAAAACAGAGCCATTCAGAAGGTGCTGGTAGGCACCAAAAACGGTGTCAAGTGTTTTAATTGGCCATTAATCGTCCGGTAATTGACCGCGCCATTATAAACCAATTAAAAACTAAGAGGAAAAAAGTAGGCGCCCTGAGGTGCCTAATAAACAGGCGCCTTAACAACGTCTACACGGGCGCTTGCCGGCGCTGAACATCAGAAGAGGCGGGGTTATGGGTGGGGTTGACATTTGGCGCCACTAAGCTTGATTCTACGTCGAAGACAGGCACCGGCAACGCAGGCCCATATATAACCCTGGCTTACATTTCTAGCGCCTATCTTCGAGGCAGACTGCGATTCTCAAAACGGCGCCGTAGTTACATAGAAACATAGAAAGTGACGGCAGAAAAGGGCCAAGGCCCATCGAGTCTGCCCACTCCATTGACCCACCCCCCTAGTTAATTGCACTCTGGTGACCTTTTCCCTCGTAGAGATCCGACATGAGCATCTCAACTGTTGGCAGATGACCCCCTCCCGACGCGATTTCTTTTCAAAATCCGGACAAAGTGCCAGGTTTTGAAAAGCCGTCTGGACCCCCAGACATGTCCTCAAAGGGAGGCCATGTCCGGGGGAATCCGGACGTCTGTTAGCCCTAAGCTGTAGTAGTGGTAGTGGTAGCGTTTCATATCTGATTCAAAAGCCAGGCTCCGGAAGGAATCCTATCTTGTGCCCCCCTCCTCTGTTGCTGCTGAAGCCAAGGCCTTAACCAGAGAGGTCGGCTATCACGTTGGCTAGGTAAGACGCGAGGAAGAATAGAAAACTAAAACGAGGGAGGTCTCCCCCTGCCCAATCCCTGAGAGCTGCGCATGAGGACTCAAAGTACTAGAACATCACTTGGAGTTGCCTCCAATTGAGCAGAATGCACAAAAATGGAACGGAAAGAAAATATTTCCAAAAAAAACAGTCATTAAAAATACAGTCTTCACAATCTTACTTTGTGGACTGGTGTAAATTTAAGCTGACAGAATCAGAGTCGTGCACTGCAAAAAAAAAAAGAAGGCATTATTCTCAACAGTTTAAAGGAATTAGAGTGGTTTCGATTTTATTGGGTCATTTAAACACTTCTTGGTTGGTTAGAGTCACTTGGCCTTTGGCCTCCCTCTTCACAATTTGCCTAAAGCATTTTTAATTAGCTCAATAAAAGATATCCTGTCATGACCCTTGACTTGTGCTTTGATGGTGATTCCGTCCTCTTGAATGTGTTTACACATAATCCAGTCATCGGCTAAGCTAACAAAATAACATAAATCGAATAACTGAGCCGTCTGCCTTGACGAGAGTAAATATTTCGGGCCCATGCGTTGGAAGAAGTGTCGGCCTTTCTAGCCACAGGGCTTCATGTTGTAATATTCAGGGCCGGGCTCTGCCCCTGTCAATTTTTTCTCCGTAATGAAAACCAGCTGCGTATTACCTAGGGGAGTCTTCTCTTCTCAACACACCACATGATCTTCAGTGCTACCCACAAACCGCAAGAACATTTGTGCGAGCCTAGATTTTAAACAGCACTCAAGTCACTACACAAACCACACTTTATAAGTAGGAGGGGGGGGGGGCAGCTTTAGTCACAGAGGCCGGAGAGCAAAAGAAAGTCAAACTGAATATTCTTATGGGCATGGATTTTCAAAGCAGATTGTAGGCGTCGAAATACTGGAAAGGGGCGCCTTAACCAGGCAGCTAAACAGCGTGGGCCTAGTCGAGCGCTCTTGATTTATGACTGCTGGATTTACCAACTGGCTCCATTTGCCTTTTTCCAAGGAAAATGAATATTTTCTTCTTCAGACATTCCAGTGAGACTTATTGGAAAATATATTCCAATGTGTATTGATATGTTTCCTTTTAATTTATTTAGATTTTGCTCACACTTTTTCAGCTTTTACTCAAGATAAGACACATTCAGGTCCTTCTCTGTCTCTAGAGAACTTAAATCTAGGTTTGTATCAAGCTGGCATAAGTCTTACACCCAGTAGTGTAGTAAGGAGGGGAGCGGAAGGGGCGGACTGCCCCAGGCACGGTCTTCGCGGGGGGGGGGGGGGGGGGCTCTGGCACCTCTCCCACACACACACACACACACACACATACCTCTTTAAATGTTTGCCAACTACTGGGCTCGATGGACCATTGGTCTGACCCAGTAAGGCTATTCTTATGTTCTTATAGATGGTTTTAAGAAAGGTTTGGACAAGTTCCTGGAGGAAAAGTCCATAGTCTGTTATTGAGAAAGACTTGGGGGAAGCCACTGCTTGCCCTGGATCGGTAGCATGGAATGTTGTTACTCTTTGGGATTCTAGAATCTTGTTACGCTCTGGGATTCCGGAATCTTGTTATTCTTTGAGATTCTGTATAGAATGCTGCTACTCCTTGGGTTTTGGCCAGGTACTAGTGTCCTGGATTGGCCAGCATGAGAACGGGCTACTGGGCTTGATGGACCATTGGTCTGACCCAGTAAGGCTATTCTTATGTTCCACATGCCTCTCGTGCCAGCCTCAGCTCCCTTCTGGCATCACTTCCTGGTTGCAGGACCAGGACGTGACATCAGAAGGGAGCCAAGGCCAGCGCAAGTAGTGGGTAGAAGATTCTTCTTGCGCTGACAAATATTTCAAGAGATATATGGGGGGGGGGGGAATGTGACACTCAAGCAGCGGGGAAGAGTGGGGGGTGCATGATGCGGCGATGCCAGGCACCACTGCCTCAGGTGCCAACCTCCCTCGCTACGTCACTACTTGCACCTAAAGTTAGGTGCATAAATACAGAGTTATACTTGTTTTCTATAACTGCAGCTGCATACACAACTGCCATTAAATAATTCACATTTAGCAAGCAGTGGCGTAGTAAGGGTAGAAGGCGCCTGGGGTGGTGTACCCTGTGTACCCTGTTGATTTTGGATTTTCTATGAGCCTTTTATGTGCTTTTAGAATTTTAAAAGAATTTTTAAAGTTTGTATTCTCAGCACTGGAGTGACACCTAGTGGACCAACAGACACAATCCTGAGGCAGGCCTCTACCTGGGGGCCGAAACACGGACCGCGTCAGAGTCATTGGCTGGATCCTTTCAATATAAGGACATTATGTCCATAAGGCTTTTTATACATGTGCTCTTGTATTTATTTTGAATTTATGAAAATAAAAATTAAAGTTTGTTTGTCCCAAGGTTGACGTGCACTATCCCACTCCCCACTTGTTCTCTGTTCGATTTTACGTGGGGTTTTTGTTCCTTTTACTTTGTTCTGCATTGTGCTTTAAACCCACAAATGTGGGAGGCAACCATTCCATTCATCGGCCACTATTTCATGAAATTGGCCATTAGATGTTACAATAATCGTTTCTACTTTCAATTTAATTCAAGAGTACGGTAGTGTTTATCTTGTTTCATTCCAGATATAGAAGGTATGCAATCCCTAGATCAAATGTTTCCACTACTGTTGAAGTGTATAAATTGTAAATACCAATCTCCAGTACAGGTCCATGTTTCTCCAGCTTTATTAGCTTCTTCGGGGTATACTTTCACACAGAAGAGAACTTTGAAGGCAATCATTAAAACAATATTATATTCATCATTATATTTCTTTATTTTAACAATATTTCTCATATCTTATGGTGACTGATATATAAATTATTACCAAAATGTGTTGAGAAGAATATATCTGATTTGGATTCTGTGAATTCATTTAAATATTTGGTCTTCCTTATACTGTTGAATTGTTGGAATCATCTAATTTATCTAATGGTTCAGCCAGTCGTATGGGTTGACTGGCAGAGTGAAATGCTTTTAACTGTACTTTGAAAATTATCCCAGAAAAAAGTACCTGTAATTGGCACTAGAAGAACCACAACTTTTTCTGTCTTGGGACCCCAGCTTTGGAACAAACTTCCTACTTTCCTGCGCGCTGAAACTTCCTTAGAAAAATTTAAAAGCAATCTAAAAAGCCATCCATATAAAGATGCATATGAAGTTTAGATCAGACAATCTTTCTAGATTTTTTCTATTCTCCTTTAAATTAAGTCTTTTTATTAAAAAAAACAAACAAAAAAACCCCCCAATTACTTTTAGACCAAGTTTCACCAAAAATCTTTTAATACCCCTCCTGATGTTGTTCTTCCCTAAACATTTTTCTTTTTTTTGTTTTTCTTAATTATAAAGAAATGTAGTTTATCCTTGTATTCCTTATGTATCTTTAAATAATTGTGGATAAGATTGTACATTTATTGTTTTAAATGGTTTTTATTTCCCCCCCAAATTATTATTGTTATATGCATTGAAATTACTTGATATTGCGTTCAAATCAAAACTCTAATAAACTTGAAACTTGTTAAATTACCTGATAAGCTTTCCTCAGGAGAAACTCTTCGCACTGTGTACAGGCATTGTGCGCAGCACTTTATCCGTGCACAGGGCGTACAATTTTCAAAAGCCAAATTCTGCTGGTAAAGAATTATTTACCATGAAAATATCTGTTAAATGGAACCTTATCTAGTCAATTTTACTCAATGATGTGGCCACAGAACTAGCTCGGACATTAATACAATTAGGGGAAAATATTCAGCTGCTAGGATTCAGACGTTTCTCACTGCTGCTGGTTTTATACCCAAATATTCAACACCAGGCCATGTGGTGGGGGTGGAAAGATGCTGGCACCCCCACCAACCTGGTGTCTGTGGCGGTCTGCTTCCCCTGCCCATCCCCTTGCTATGCCACCGCACTGGTACAAAAGCCGAATCAGGGTGCCATAGCCCCTTCAGCCAGTCTTGAGTTAAGTCCTGAATATTGGGCCTTAACTTGATAAGTGCTGGCCATCCACAAGTACCTGGATATTCAGTGTTGGTACCCAGATATGGCCAGCATCTCTCCACCACCCCACCCCCCCCACCCCCACACACACACCACCACTCACACCTCCTTTCTCCCCATACCTCTTTAATTCTTCACCAGCACGATCAACTTCTCTGACCTGCTGCTTACGCCGGCCTGGCGCCCCTCTGAAATCACTTCCAGGTCATGAGGCCAGGAAGTGATGTCAGAAGGAAAGCCAATGCCGACACGAGCAGCAGGCCAGAGCAGCTGCTCTTACTGGCAAAGATTTAAAGAGGTATGGGGGAGGGGGGGAGAGGGTGCGAAGGTGGCATGGGGAGTGCCTCCTAGCTACCTCTCCTTCTCTCTCACCCCTCCCTCACTGGTGATAAAGAGTGCCAAAATCCTGGTGCAGCATTTCTTCCTCCCCTCCCTCCCCCCTGCCTGCAGGGGAGAGTGAAAAGAGAGGAAGAGATATGGAACTGGGATTTTGGCACTCTTTATCATCAGCACCCTTAGTCTCACCAGCTCTATAGTTTGAGCCAGGCTTGCCTTAACTAGATAAGTTCAACTGGACAAAGGTAGGCCTATGTTTTATGCAGTCTGATTTCTCTAGTTATGAAACGTATCCACATTGCTCCCTCTTCCTCCCTTTCTTCCAACTTTCTATTTGACATCACCATTGTTTCATCGGGCAACATATTCTTAATACTTTGCTTGTTCATTTTGCTGTAACCCAGTGGAGTGTTGGCTCCTGTGCTGACCTGTGTTGTTGACCTATACTTCTGAGTAGTCTAGTGAAGAAACACTTTACCCCAAAATGGTTGAAACGTAAGACTTGTTTTGTGTGTCACTATTGCATTTATCTCCTAGCAAACAGATGAGATCTGGCGTATAATGCGATGGATCATGGATGCGCTGCAGTTTGCAAGATACAAGCAGCCAATGACCGGTTTGACTATTACAAGGTTTATAGACCCCTCCGAAGAGCAAAATCAAAAGAAAACTAATTCCACCTCCTCTCACCTAGATTGTCTTCCATCTCCACCACCATCTCCAGAGATCCACAGGAGAAAAACCTTTAGCGGTAAGAGTCAGCAGAAAAAAAAAAATTCTTCTGCTTTCTACGTTCCTCCTAGTCGTCAAGCCTACAACTCTGGTTACTGTCTATTTGTGTATCTTCGTATTCAATTATAATTCAATCCATGTTGTGTTGTTTATATCTGTTAAAAGGTCATGAAACATAGCTATATTCAGTGATTTAGTAAAGGGAGAGTTCCTTGGGAAGGGGATTCTCAAGTGATTAAGAAAACAGTGCCTCATTGAGCAAAGCAATTCTAGTGAGAATCAGTAATAAATTGCTAGTGCGTCACTGGCTACGTTAACTGCTCTTCAGTTGAGGAAGGTACGGACTGGTTGGGACTTTAGGCAAGCCCTACAAACAATATTTCCTCCTATTGGTTTTGAAAGTATTTCCCCGTAACTTCATCCAGTGTCCCCTAGTCTTTGTAGTTTTTGATGGAGTAAAAAAATTGATCCACTTGTACCCGTTCTACACCAGTCAGGATTTTGTAGACTTCAATCGTATCTCCCACCAGCCATGTTTAGTCTTCCCCTTAAGAGAGGAGTTCCATCTCCTGATTTTAAAAGAGAAAGCCAAATAGCATATAGAGAATTTTGAAGCTTGGGTTTGGGCCAGGTACTCCCTGGGTTTTGGCCAGGTACTGGTGACCTGGATTGGGCACCGTGAGAACGGGCTACTGGGCTTGATGGACCATTGGTCTGACCCAGTAAGGCTATTCTTATGTTCTTACGTGAGCCAAGTATAGGACAATTAAGCCATTGTAACATCACTGATGAGGTTGGTTCTGAGGCACTGTGGAATGAGGCATTATTACATCACAATCTCAGCTCTGGAATGTTGCTCTCATTGGGGTTCCGGAATCTTGCTATTCTTTGAGAATGCTGATACTCTTTGGGTTTGGCCAGGCACTAGGCACCTAGGTTGGCCACCGTGAGAACGGGCTACTGGCTTGATGGACCATTGATCTGACCCAGTAAGGCTATTCTTATGTTCTAAAAAGGCTTGAGAATAGGACATCTAAACAGGAACAACCGTTAAAATGAGAATATCTTTCATTATAGAATAAAGCAGTGTGTTTACAATATTGCAGTTAAAAAAAAGTGACTGGTTTCTGGTCCGACAAGTTCCTTTTTGGCTCCAGCCCTTTATCTTAAAAGGATAAGGGGCTGATGTTCCTGTCATTCACTCTAGCACTTCCTTTCATCCAATCCACCCATATTAGGGTAACAAACTGGCACATCTAGGTGGTTCATTACAGTTTTCAAGAGGGCACGCAAGAAAACTGAAGGGAGACAGATTCAGAACAAATGCTAGTTTCAAGTTTCAAGTTTATTTTTATTTAATGGTTCGCTTAATAATTCTAAGCGAATAACATAACAATAAATATTGGGATAAGAACAGTTAAAAATATTTTTCAACTTAAAAACATTATTAACTTAAAAATTAAAAAAAAAAAACATGGTCGTAACAAACTAACATTGTAGACAATACTGGAATGGTTGGAAAAAACATAAGGGGGTAAAAGTTACAAAATTATTTTTTCCCCACAGGGAAAAGAAGAAAAGTGGAAGAGGAAGGATAGAACACTGGGATTGGGGTTAAAATAAAGTAAAACTTTTTTCACGATTTGATTATTTTAAATTGTCGAGGAAGAAAATTCCTCTTTAAAGGTTGAAAGAAGCTTTAAAAAGAAATGTTTTTAGGTTGGTTTTAAATAAAGTAAGGTCTTTGATGTTTCTGGTATATAATGGAAGAGTATTCCAAATAAGCGGGGCCTTGACTGAAAAAATATCGTGACGCCTAGTTCCTATTATTTTCAATGAAGGGACCATGAGTAGCTCCTGGGCGTTAGATCGAAGATGACGATTTGAAACGTGAGGGATTAATAAATGATTAATAAACTGAGGTTCATGTGTATTTAATGTTTTGAAAACTAATAATGCTATTTTATATGTTATTCTTTGATTAATGGGTAGCCAATGAGATTCTATCAAATATGGAGTCACATGATCATATTTCTTTCCCTGATGTATTATTTTTATGGCGATATTTTGTATTATTTGTAAACGTCTTTGTTCCTTGTATGTAATGTTTAATAATAGAGAATTACAATAATCTAATTTGGATATTATGAGAGAGTGGACTAAGATATTTAAAGATTTTGGCTCTAAGTACTTAGACATTGAGCGAATAAGACGCAAGCGATAAAAACAGCTTTTAACTATATTATTGATATGCTCTTGATAAGTAAATTTAGTATCAATAGTTCTTCTTCAGCCAGCGGGTAGTGGATACCTGGAATGCACTTCCGGGGGAGGTGGTAGAGCAGAGTACGATTTTGGGTTTCAAAAAGGGGTTGGACATGTTCCTAAAGGAAAAGGGGATTGAGGGGTATAGCTAGAGGGGTACTATAAAGGATAAAATGTCTTAAGTGAAAGAACACTACAGGTCATGGACCTGGGGGGCCGCCGCGAGTGCGGACTGCTGAGCACGATGGACCTATGGTCTGACTCGGCAGAGGTGATTCTTATGTTCTAACGTGATAAAAAACCATATTCTAAAAATCTATCAATGTGCATATTTCAATAGCCAACTCTGTTGATATTTTAGTGGAAAACAGGTGTGTGGGGGGGGGGGGTCAGCTTCATTTCCAAATCATGTCAGAGAAGGGAGTTTGTTAATCCTACTATACAGCCTCTGAATAAAGAAAAAAAAAAAAAAAGAAGTAGTGACCTAATAAGCCTCACCTTTTACAAAGCCGCACTAGCGGCTGGTGCGTGACAAAAGTCCCAAAGCCCTTCAAATCTCCATGGGCTTTGCGCACCTTTTCGAGATAACAATCACATCTGAACACAGTGGCCAGTCCCTTAAGCTGATATAAAAAGCAGTAAAGAGGATGGAACTCCTCTCGTATGAGGAAAGACTAAAACGGTTAGGGCTCTTCAGCTTGGAAAAAAGACGGCTGAGGGGAGAGAGGATTGAAGTCTACAAAATTCTGAGTGGAGTAGAACGGGTTCAAGTGGATCGATTTTTCACTCTGTCAAAAATGACAAAGACTAGGCGACACTCGATGAAGTTACAGGGAAATACTTTTAAAACCAAGAGGAGGAAATATTTTTTCGCTCAGAGAATAGTTAAGCTCTGGAACGCATTGCCAGAGGTTGTAGTAAGAGCGGATAGCATAGCTGGTTTTAAGAAAGGTTTGGACAAGTTCCTGAAGGAAAAGTCCATAGTCTATTATTGAGAAAGACACGGGTGAAGCCACTGCTTGCCCTGGATCGGTAGCATGGAATGTTGCTACTCCTTGGGGTTCTAGAATCTTGCTACTCTCTGGGATTCCGGAATCTTGCTATTCTTTGAGATTCTGTATGGAATATTGCTACTCCTTGGGTTTTGGCCAGGTACTAGTGACCCAGATTGGCCACCATGAGAATGGGCTACTGGGCTTGATGGACAATTGGTCTGACCCAGTAAGGTTATTCTTATGTTCTTATGTTTTTATGCCAGATGAAGCAAAGCCATTTCAGTGGAATGGATATTATTCCTGCTCTAAATGCTTAAAACACTAACGAGAGAATTCTATATATGGTGCCCAAAGTTGCGCACACAACTTTATTGATCAATGAGCATTTAACGTGAAATAATTGAGCACCAATGACCAATTGTTGTAGTTAATTGGCATCAATTAGAATTCATATACACAATTAGCTGTGTGTTATTTTATAAGGCTTGGCACCTAATGCTCATAGCACATATCTGAAAAGTGGGCGTATGTGTGGAAATGTATAGAACACTGAAAATGTAGGTATGCAGGTGTGCAGTGATATAGAAAGGGAAAAGGGGGCCTGGGGTAGAGGGAGTATGGCACCTGGCATCCCTTCCCCCCTGAGATGAGGGGTCTCATCTTCTGCACTTCTCTCCCCCATACCTCTTAAATCCATCTATTCATTGCTGGCAGCAAGTATGGGCAGGGGTGTCAAAGTCCCTCCTGGAGGGTCGCAATCCAGTCAGGTTTTCAGGATTTCCCCACTGAATATGCATGACAGCTATTAGCACACAATGAAAGCAGTGCATGCAAATAGACCTCATGCATATCCATTGGGGAAATCCTGAAAACCCGACTGGATTGCGGCCCTCGAGGAGGAATTTTGACATCCCTGTACTAGGGTATATACCAGGGGTGGGCAACTCCTGGTATAAAGTCCCTCCTGGAGGGCCGTAATCCAGTTGGGTTTTCAGGATTTCCTCAATGAATATGCATGAGGTCTATTAGCATACCATGAAAGCAGTGCATGCAAATAGGTCTCATGCATATTCATTGGGGGAAATCCTGAAAACCCAACTGGATTGCGGTCCTCGAGGAGGGACTTTGACATCCCTCCTACCGCTGCTTACACCAGTTTGAGCCTTCTCTCTGATGTAACTTCTCGGTCCTTTGAATATCCTTCTGAACACCTACTATCTTCAGATATTCTCCATATAAAATTTCTCCTAACATACACCCCACCGAGCCCAAACTGTTCTTCTGTTAATCTCCTAATGGAGCTGGTGCTTCAATCTGCTACTAAGTTCCCAAACCTGGTAGTTCTTGGCGACTTCAACCCTTCTAGCGTTACAGGCCCATACAATTTTCAAACCCGATTTCTTGAAGCAATGCAAAATTTAAGTTTTAGCTAGCTTGTCAACACATTTGCTGGATAACACTCTTGACATGGTATTTGTATCGAAAACCTTATCTCAAAGAGGTAATCCCAGTCAGCTGGTCAGGCCACTTTTTCGTCCACTGTAAATCTATTCAAGCCAAGAAGAAGAAAGAAACGATTCATTCCACCCCTATAAAGATCTAAAGAATCAAAAAGAACATCACAGACTCTAAAATCACAAATGTCATCCAAGCTCACGCTTCCTCATTCAATTATTTGGATCTTCCATCCAGCACCACCAATTGGTTAAATCTTCTATCTAAGCTAGCAAACTCTATCAATGAAACCAAACGGATCACCATTAGTGACAAACCTAGAAATAGTTGGTTTCACCATGGCTTATCTCTTTTAGAAAGGCAGCTGAAACACCTGGAACGCAGATGGAGGAAATAATCTAACGGACGATTTACATCTTCAATGCAGATTGCACAGTAAACTCTATTATGGCAAAATCTTAAGGAGTAAAAGCAAATATTTCAACACGAAACTTGAAGAAGTAGGAAACAACCCCAATCATCTGTTCAAAATTGTCCACAATATAATCAATGTCCCAAGTAATAAATTATCTGACAAGTAGCAGGCTTCTCAACCTATTTCAATAACAAAATTATTACACCTCTCCCTCTGTGTCCACAGGGGTTTGGGGCAGAGCAAAACCGCGAATAATATTCGGGCCGGTTCTGCCTCTAACCCCCGCTTCCACCCAACCCCCAGCTATTTTAAGCCCTGTAAGCCCCCCCCCCCCCCCTTAAGCCTTACCTGGTGGTCTAGCAGGTTTTTGGGGCAGGAACGATCTTCTCACGCTCCTTCCCCGTGAAGATTGTTCATAGGAAATGGCTGCATTGAGCTCCCATCGTAGTCTGGTCCTTAAAGCAAAATTATTAGAGTCTTGGAACAAAATGCAGCAGCAAAGTTGATAATAGGATTGGCAAAATATGATTACATTTTGCCATATCTTCATCAATTGCATTGGTTACCAGTCGCCTTCAGAATACAATATAAAGCTGTAATGATTTGCCATCAATTCTTGTATGGAAACATACCCAAATTGTTTAGAAATAATATGCTTAGCTATACACTTCTCCCTCGGTATTCGCGAGGGATAGGGGCAGAGCTGGACCGCGAATGGAGAAAAACCGTGAATATCTTCTTGTCCGGCTCTGACCCACCCCTGCCTCCCTCCCGCCTTCTCGCCGGCATCCCGGCCTTACCTGGTGGTTTAGCAGGCTTTTGGGGCAGGAGCGATCTTCCTAGGCTCCTGCCCCGTGCAGATCGCCAATAGGAAATGACTGCCGTGAGTTCCCGTAGTCTCTCAAGACTACAACGGGAGCTCATGGCAGCCATTTCCTATTGGCGATCTGCATGGGGCAGGAGCGTAAGAAGATCACTCCTGCCCCGAAAGCCTGCTAGACCACCAGGTAAGGCCGGGATGTTGGGAGGAAGGCTGGAGAGAGACAGGAACATGATAAAATATGGGTTTTTTCCCCCCCAAAAAAAAAAAAATCACGAATTTGTGAAACCGCGAATGGGGAGGGGGAAGTGTACATCAAATAGATCGCTACTGAAGATTAATGTTAACCCAAGGCTTGCTGAGACTGGCAAAATGGCTTTATGCTGTGCAGGAGTTAAAATATGGAACTCCCTTGTAGGCCAAATACGAAACTGTAATGAAAAGGGCATGTTTAGAAAATTACTAAAGACGTAATTATTTGTAGATGCCTTTTTTAGCCAATAAGTTTCTTCTCTGCACAGTTGATGAATTATTCATGATATAAGCTATGGTATTAGTTTGTAGATATGATTTCTGATGATTGTTTGTGTGTCTGTTTTATTATATTTTTATTAAATTATGTATGTAAATTATGTACACCATTTAGTATTAAATGGTATAGAAATTTTTAAAATAAATAAATCAATCAAATTTCACATCTTTGCAGATGATAGTCAACTGCTAATATTTGTGGGAAACAACCAAGAAGACCTTAATAGCAAACTGACAGACCTTAACATCTGGCTAGCTGACAATAATCTAATTGTTAATGCAGACAAATCATCCACCACGTGGCTAACATGCAGCCAATCTGTCCTACGCAAACTTCCTAAACTCACTGGCAAAACCATCCGAATCAAGCCCAAAAATATTGACTAGGAATGTGCTGGAACTCCAATCTAAGCTACAAACTGCAAATAAGCTATGTTGCAAAAATGTGTTTCTACCACCTAAGACTACTGCGCTAACTAAAACCTGGCCTGACTGCAAATAATCTAGCTAAATAATTCATGCATGTATTCCTAGTCGTCTAGACCAGTGTTTTTCAACCGCTGTTCCGCGGCACACTAGTGTGCCGCGAGATGTTGCCTGGTGTGCCGTACGGTCAGGGCCGCCATCAGGGCAGTACCACCAGTCCTGCATTCAGGGGCCCCGGGCTCCCCCAGGGTCCTAGGCCACAGTCTAGGGAGAGGGGCGATCCGCCCCACGTGGACAGGAGAGAGCTGGACAGGGGACCCGCGGAGTTCAATACATCTCGAGCCGCGAGGCTCGTCTTCTGTTCCTGCCTGCCCTGCAGCTAACATATAGCCGATCGCAAGCGTTCCCCGATGTCAGCGCTGACGTCGGAGGGAGGGCTTAAGCAAAGCCTGCCCTCCGACGTCAGCGCTGACGTCGGAGAATACTTCCGTTCGGCTATTTGTGCGCGGCAGTGCAGGCAGGAAGCAGAAGACAAGCCTCGCGGCTTGAGCTTCGTTTTGCTGAGAAAGTTGCAAAGATGGGCTGGGAGGCAAACACGGAACACAAAAGGGGGGAGGGAGTGCGTTTTGGACACAAGGCATGAACTTGGGAGAGAGGAAGGGAGGGAAAGAGATGCTGAGGTGGGGGAGGGAATGGGTTTTTGGATACAGAAGGCATGGACTTGGGAGAGAGGAAGGGAGGGAAAGAGATGCTGAGGTGGGGGAGGGAATGGGTTTTTGGACACAGAAGAAATGGACTTGGGAGAGAGGAAGGGAGGGAAAGAGATGCTGAGGTGGGGGAGGGAATGCGTTTTTGGACACAGAAGAAATGGACTTGGGACAGAGGAAGGGAGGGAAAGAGATGCTGAGGTGGGGGAGGGAATGAGTGTTTGGACACAGAAGGCATGGACTTTGGAGAGAGGAAGGGAGGGAAAGAGATGGTTGTGTACACGGGGAATAGAAGAAAGGAGAATTTTTGGTCATAGGGAGGGAGTGAGGTACAGATAGTGGCATACCAGGGTGGGGGGGCGGTCTGCCCCACCCCGGGTTTACGTCCCAAGGGGGTGCACAGCTGGCCACCCTCCAGTGTTGTCCCTAAGCCGGCAAACTGCGGCTCTTTAGCCACTTGAGTGCCACCGCCGCCATCGGGAACAGGCCGGCGCCAAGTTCTCCCTGCTTTTCCCTGTGGGGCCGGCCAACTTTCGCCACTCGCGTCAATTCTGACGTCGGAGAGGACGTTCTGGGCCAGCCAATCGCTGCCTGGCTGGCCTAGAACGTCCTCTCCGACGTTAGAATTGACGACGGGTGGCGAGAGTTGGTCGGCCCCGCGGGGAAGAGAAGCAGGGAGAACTTGGCGACGGCCTGTTCCCGATGGCGGTGGTGGCACTCAAGTGAATTACTTTATATATAGTCAATATAGGCACAGAGTTAAATTTTTTAACATTTTGTAATGGTGGTGTGCCTCGTGATTTTTTTCATGAAACAAGTGTGCCTTTGCCCAAAAAAGGTTGAAAAACACTGGTCTAGACTACTGTAATACCTAGGGTCAAGCTCCTAGGGTCAAGCTTAGCCAACCTGTCCCATCCGCAGTTAATCCAAAACATTGCAGCTAGACCTTTACCCATTAATGACCACATTACGCTGATTCTATTTGATCTGCAGTGGCTGCCAATAACTAAACAGATCGATTTCAAGCTACTTTGCCTAATCTTCAAAGCCTGGCATCTTCAGCTTCCTAATTATCTGTACAAGAAACTGACCGGATATCAACTTAATAGAACTCTGAGATCATCACATCACGATCGATTTGAAGTCCTTGGACCAAGATTAATAAAACTACAAACTAAAAAGAGAGCTTTCTCATATGCAAGTCCTAACCTTTGGAACTCCATGCTTCACAGCTTCCTCAAGGAAATATCTTGCGTCTCCTTCTGAAAACTATGGAAATCAATTCTATTTCATCAACACTATGGAACTCTATGCGATGATCCACAAATGAGCATTTCCTACTAACTGCAATTTCTCCCTATGACTATCCATACTTTATTTCAGTTTTATTTTGCAGGGTTTGACTTTTTTTTTTCTATTTCTTTTCTCCTGCCTGATATAGTACAGGCAGTCCCTGTTTTACAAGCATCTGACTTATGTCAGACTCGTACTTACGAACGGGGGTCTTGCTCTACCTTCGGTGACCCAACACACCCCTCTCACCTTTTCTCCCAATCCCAACGTGCCCCTCTCCCTCCCATGTCCCAACAAGCCCCTTTCTCTCCTTCCCTCCCTCCCTCCATTCTATGCCCCAAGTATGTGCCTCCCTCTGGCAGGTGTTTACCTTCTGGCTGGCTCCTTCCTCCTTCCAGCCGCAGTCATTTCTCTACAAAAAGCCATGGGCAGTGGCTCATAGCCACATCCTACGGCTGAGCTAGAAGCATTCCCTCTGATGTGGGAGGAGCTGTGGAACTTTGATTTGATTTCACCTTACACCAATACACATCACTCTTTCACTATATCATATGACATATCATCTCCTACACGTAAACACATATACACTTATTCATACCCATAGGACCCCTGAAGAAGGCCTCCGGGTCGAAACACATGTTGGGTCCTCTTCACCATTACATGCTGTGGATGTCTTTTGCTTCTTTGGATATCAATTAAAGTCAACATCAGCAACATCGGTTTCCACAGCCTTTTATTTTGGATTTCTCATTCTTTCTGTGGATTCTATGGGTCAACTTTCTGGATGTCCCACAGTTATCTTTGTTTCACTTTCCATGCCTCCCCCAGCTTGCATTAACTTCAGCTGTGTTCTACTTTTTACATTCCATATCTCTTCCCTCAGCCTTTCTTTCCCTCAGACCCCCTTAGCTACACTGTAGGGTGTTTTTTTTTTTTCCTTAGTCAGCCAATAAGCTGCACAGGAGATAGAGCCAATACATTTTGATACATCATCCTTCAGTCCTGATTTTCCATGTAGCCAAAACCGCATTGTTGTATGTGGTATATAAATTTTCAAATAAATAGGTTGACTAAGCTTCCTTCTGAACGTGCGACCAATGGGCTGCAGGGGGAGGTGGGAACATTACCTATAGAGACAGTACCTTAGCAACCTGCCTAGCAACCTTCAGTCTTGGTTTTTTTTTCCTGCAGCCTATTGGCTGAGTAAGCTTCCTTAGGAATGTGTGACCAATGGGCTGTAGGGAGAGGCAGGAGGATATCTCTCATATTTATTTATCACTGTATTTGGTTATCTCGCAGTCATATCACATATTTAAAATTATATTAGTTCTATTTAAAGTGAGGGCATTTCTCACAGTTATTTAACACATATTTGGGCTGCAAATTCTTAAGGAGCTTGTGTACTAAATTGAAATATCAAGAGGGCAAAACAGGCTGTGGCAAGGTGATTATCCAGAGAGGAAGATGAGGTTAGGGGCTGGGAAAAAATATTTAAGTAACTGGAAAAATTATTTTTAAAAATATAGCAAAAAAAATCATACACAACTGCTGATCTCTCCAACAACACTCATCCACTTCCTATATGAATTCCAAAGTTTGTGTAGACCAGTTGAGAAATTCTTCTAAAGTAATCCCCAGGCAGCCAAAATAAGCTCAGTCAGTTGTTTTTTGGTTTTTTTAGACCCACTTTTCAAAGACAGCAGAAAACCAAAAAGTAAATAAATACAATGAACGTCATAGCTAGATCTAAGTAATGCAAAGAATTCACAGCTCAATAGAATTCGAGAACAGATTCTTTTGCAACTTGAAAAGAGCTATTCCCCAGAGTCCTCCTTAGTGAGTGCTACTGACGAGGGGGAGACTGCCACCCTCCCTCCAAAAGCACGTGCAAAAAAACGAACTACAAAAGGACCGGGGTACATTTACAGGAAGGAATTCATTTCAAAACAAAACAAACCAACCAAGCCGAGACCTCTCACTGTCCTGGGGCTAACCAAATTCAGGATTTGTTATGCTTCAGGGACTGTGCTGGAGGGGGCACGTTCCTTAACAGACACGCTTCCCAAGTCCTGCTCTTTGAAATGATGCAAAACGTTGAAGTACGAGGTTTATAATCTCACCCAACTCCTTAGTTTTATTCAAGACAGGACCTTTACCTAGGTTGCACTTAATCTAGTGATTCATATATCTTAATGAATGGAGAAAGTCAGGCATTATTTTATGCCTCTTTATATGATCTTCCTCAGGGGAACCACAACCCTTCAAATTTTCAGTATCTCTTAATTCTTCGTGTTGATATTCTGTTAAATGTTTGTTACCCCTTCACATCTCAAATCAGAGCTTCCCAAAATGTCCTGGGGATCCTAATGGGACATCCACAAAGAATATGCTTGAGATATACCGTGTTTCCCAAAAAATAAGACACTGTTCTATATTAATTTAGGGCCCAAAAAACACACTAGGTCTTATTTTCGGGGATATCTTATTTTTTTTCATATACAATGATCATCACTCCCTTTCTCTCCTCCACCCCAATTCTTCCTATTTCCTTTCTCTTCCCCACATGTGTAGCATCTTTCCTCCCCTCTCACCCATCCCCTTATGCAGTATCTTTCTATCCCTCCCTCCCTTCCCCCTGTACAGCAGACCCTTACAGCTTCGATCCCTCCCTCCTTCCCATCCCTTGTGCAGCATTTTTATCCCTCCCATCCTCTCCCCTCCCCCCCCAGTGCCAGATGAGAGGTGAGGGAGGAGTGTTGCAGGATGAGGGTTGGGGAGCTGGGAGAAAAGGGAGTAGAACTTTGAAGATTGTGGGAGACAGGAGGGCAGGAAGACAGAATTGCCAGATGAGGAATGCTGGGATCAAGGGGAGGGGTTGGAAGCAGTGTTGCCAGATGAGGGGTAGGGGAGCTGAGAAGAAAGAGAATAGAGAGTCGGGATGGGGAGCAATGTTGCCAGACAAGGGGTGGGGGAGGTGAGAGGAAGGGGAGCAGCACTTTGAGGAGTGTGGGAGCCGAGGGGGAGCAGTGCTATTGGATGAAGAGTGGGAGAGAGTGCTGCTATTTGGGGGGGGGGAAGCGATGGGAGCTAAAGGAGCCAGCCAGCGCCACCCGGCTCTCACCTGCGGCGCCAATGAGATATTGTTGAGCAGGCGGTTCAGCTCCTGGAACTGGGTCCAAGAGCCCCAGTAGAGACGGAGCGGCCGAGCGAAGCGCACCAGACACTGGCTCAGCGCCACGCTGCCGTTCACCAGCTATTGAAGCTGCTGTCGACAGGCGGGTCCAGGTCCGGCAGCTCCGACGCCTCCAGAAGTTCAGTCCAGTCATCGCTCGCGCACGGCACTGGGAGCAACGAAAGCAGCACGACCACCAGCAGCACTGCCATAGGGGGAGTGGGGGAAGAAGCGCTGCTGCTACCACCGGTGAATAGGGCTTATTTTCGGGGGTAGGGCTTATATTAGGACCTACCCTGAAAATCGTGCTAGGGCTTATTTTCAGGGAAACACGGTTTTATGTACAGTGCATTAGCATTGAACTGAGTGTATATGATAACAAGAAAAATTGCCCCAGTATTAAAACTGAGTTATATGCTCACCATTATCCCCCTAATTATATATATAGGGCCATATTGTATATTTGGCACCTAAAAGATTGGTGCATGTACTTTTTATAGAATTGCACTTAGCGCCTGTATGCGAAACATAAACTTAGCAACAGGCATTTTGAGCAGCTAAAACCAGGCCTAAATAAGATGGTGGGAGACCTGGCCTGTTCCTGAAGGAGAGGCAAAACACGGTGAAGAAAGTGCTGGGAATCGGCGATTTTCTCTGTAAACGCTTGGAATCAGCGATTTCTCTATGCAAGTTGACGTAATTTGGGGGGGGGGAGGAGCCAGCAAGCTAAAAACCATGAATAATCGAAACCGTGATTATTGAAACCGCGAATACGGAGGGAGAAGTGTAGTCAGTTTTAGTTTCATTTCTGCGTGTTTTCATTGTTTTATTTCTGTCTTTTGGGTTGAAAATGAGACAATATGAAATGACAAATGTCATGATTTTCTCCTCTTTTACAAATGGCAGCATTGATGTTTGTAATTGCAGAATTTAGAATTAGCCTAACTGCAGTTTGAAGTGCAAGCAATTTGTTGATTACAAAGCATTTGATTTAGACATATTTGACCCATTTGTAATATTAATCCCCAAAATCAACAGGTGTGCACTGTTCATTTCTTTTGAGGCATGCAATTTAATTCCTATATCTAAATATATTCCTTGCATGTGGTTACTGTGACCATGAAGATAGGGAGTGTGGGAAACAGACAGAGCCTGGCAAACCTCTCCGGTTAAATTGGCTCCCAGTCATCTGAAGGATGCACCGGTTGGCTGGGATGCTACAGGTCTACTGCTGACATCCTTCTGTGAGAAACTCTTTTTATGGTTTCTTAATTGGAAAGGTACTGCCCGCCATCTATAGTTTTCCTACAGTGGGGGGGGGGGGGGGGGGGGGGGGGAAAGGGGGGGAAGCCCTTTGAGTTGGAAAAACAGAGACGTAAATGAAACTGGCCAAGTAGAAAGCAATCCACTGTGTGCTTAGTGGAATATTCTGAGTTTCTCAACCCAGAATCATTCTTTCCTGGTCTCCTAAAGAGGTTGTGCATAATAATGTGACCATACGTCCCGTTTTGAACGGGACGCCCCATTTTTAGATTGCTTGTCCCGTTGTCCCCACGCACAGCTTCGGGACGCCGAAATATCCCGTTTTCAGAAAGAGCGTCCTGAAGCTGTGCGTGGGGACAACGGGACAGGCGATCGCGGAGCCCGGGATTTCTCCCTGCTTCCCCAACGCCGACGCAGCAACAGATCAGGTGCGTGCAGCAACTGCACAAGCCTCCCCACCCCCCACCTCCCTCCCCGACGGCAATTCTGATGTCAAAGAGGAAGGTCCGGCCAGATGCTGGCTGGCTGGCCCGGAACTTCCTCTCTGATGTCAGAATTGATGTCGGTGGGGGTGGGATGGGGGGAAAAGGCTTGTGCAATCATTGCATGCACCTGGCCTGTTGCTGCGGTGACTTGGAGAAATCGGCGGCGGCTGGGGGGGGCAGGGAGAAAGAAGGAAAGAAAGGATGCACAGTCAGAAGAAGTGCAACCAGAGACTCATGAAATCATCAGACGACAAAGGTAGGAAAAATGATTTTATTTTCAATTTAGTAATCAAAATGTGTCTGTTTTGAGAATTTAAATCTGCTGTCTATATTTTGCACTATATTTAACGGGGTCCGGGGAGGATCCAGGGTGTCTGGGGGGGAGGTATTTTGTTTGTTGGGCCAACTTTGAGCACCAGGTACTGAATTCTTCAAACAGTGCACGGGAGCTGCATGACGGTCAGATGTTGTTATTCCTGAGGCTTTGCACCATGAGTTCTGCAAATGGCTGCCTCTTGAAATAAGTTATAGCGGTTTCTACATTCCATCCTGTGTTGTCTTTTTCCAATTTTAATGAGCCTCTCTTTTCAGATTCTCAGCCCTACTCCGATGAAGATGGCTGCTCCGAAGTCTTTCTGCCAACCGACAGTGACTACGACTCCAGTGATGCGCTGAGTCCCAGGGAGTTAGATTTAGTGTACTCCTCGTCACAAGACATATCGCAGCAGGCAGTTAGTGGCCTGAGTGGCAGCGCCCCAGATGTCCTCCAAGTGCACGAGATGAAACCTCGCTTGTCTGTGAAAGAAGGCAGTGACGTCCTAGACGCCAGCACTGAATACTGCACGAAATACATGGATAATCTCTCCATGACAGGATTCCCTTCAAAGGGCACAGACCAGTCCGCCCAGTCCAAGCAGCCTGGGAGCCTTCTGGGCAAGAAAAAAGCCCCCAAGCATCAACATTACAACTACTTCAGTCGGTACCATCACTGGCTGCGGGTGCAGAGTGAAAGTCAGTCCTTATCACTTTCCGATGGGGTCTACACACAACATCTCAGTCGCGCAGTTGATTTGCCACAAGAGACGGCCTCTGGCGAATCCATCTGCATTCCTATCGATGGGCCCCGGAACACATTTTTATCTCATACCACCAGCCTGCCGGAAGATGGGAAGTCCAGTGACTCCAAGTCAAAGGTACGCACAATATATGTAGAGCCCTACAGACAAATGTTGCCAGATGACGTTAGCCATGCATGGAGACTGAGCTTAGCCATCCCAGAGCCCACTGAACAGGACCATGGTCTACAAGAGAACACCGAAGGAGATGCCGATTCAGAAGAGAAAACAAATTCTCAAGCACCAGAAGTATTTACCAGCACACTTTAAAAAAAACACACAAAAAAAAAACCTACCTAGAAGTGTTAGAATGTCCTTTGTCTCTGCAAACCCCACTCCAAAAAAAGTCAAATAAGATGGTGCTGAGAAGTCACATGGCTGTAAATTGTGGACAATCCCAGTCAAAGCATTAACATAGACAGTTTGGTTCGCAAGAGCTGCAGATCAGCAGTTTTCATTTGGGGTTCTTGAAAAAGAGATGGCAGAGATCACAAAGCACATGGTCGCCGAGTCATAGTCCGATCCTAGAAGAAGATGTGGAGTCTCCTTAAACTGAGTGAGCCTTAGGTCCTATCATAACATGGCATTTTTAGATTGAGTTATAATACTAACAGCTGTGTAAATTAATTAGAACATTGGTTCTCTAACCTGTCCTGGGGGGACCCCAGCCAGTTGGGTTGTCAAGATATCCCTAATGAGAGAGATTTGCGTTTAATGGAGGTGGGAGGCATGAAAATCTGAAAACCCAACTGGCTAGGGGTTCCCCAGGACAGGTTTGAGAAACCACTGAATTAGAACACTCTCCCTCGTCACATCCATAGGTGAAAGACCCCCTCACCTACCCACCCTTCTGGAAAATATTTACTCTCCCACTGAATGAAGCCACCATCTCCCTAACTTCATAGCGCACCACAAGGAGGCGCTAATTAGGCACCTAACTTTAAGCGCCCAAATGGGAGTAACTGGCTAGTAGACTTATAATAAATGTAAACCACATTGATTTTACCACAGAAGAACACTGTATCAAATCTATGATCCTTTATCTTTAACCGCACTTAGGCTCTATTCTATAAATAAGCACCTAACTGCAATGAGGTGCGTTTGTGGGTGGGGAATGGGTGTGTCACACACTTAATACTGTAAGTTGTGCACTTAGACACCAACATTTATCCCTGCCTTTTACATTGTATAAGTATTGGAGTGTAAATGTTGGCACTGAAATACCAACTTAGGCTCTATTTTATAACAGAATTTGAGCATCCTGATGCCATTTCAGAATACTATCTTAGTGCATAGATGTTGGGTGCCTACCAGTGGCATAATGAGGGTGAGAGGCTGCTGAGGTGGCGGCACCCCTCCTCCACCCCTTCTCTGCCCCCCCACTCGTTCCCGGCCCTCCCTGCCATGCCGCACACCCCTTCCCTAACTCTATTTTCGCTGACAAGCAGCAACTCCAATCTGCTGCTTATGTCTAAGGTCTGTTTGACCAATCAGGCCTTAGATTAAGTGGGGATGGGCGGACCCGCTATGCCTAAGGCCTGATTGGTCCAGGCTTCTAGAGCCTGGGCCAATCAGGCCTTAGGCTTCGGCGGGATGGGCCGGGAAGGGGCGGGCCCGCTTCATTTCGACGAGGCGTGCCTGCCGGCTCAAGACGTGCAAGACCCATCTAAGAACAGGTTTGGTGGAGTGGAGGTTTGGGGGTTGTTAGCGCCGGGGGGGGGGTGCGTCTTCGGGCAGGAGGGATTGGACACCCTCCTGCCAGCGAAAGATATTGTCGGGGGGGGCGGTCGGTAGTGTCGGGGGGGCGGTTGGTAGTGTCGTGGGGGGGGGTGCGTCTTCGGGCAGAGGGTTTGGGCACCCTCCTGGTCATGGGGCCGCAGCCCGCTATACTTATAGCGGCAGAGAGATCCCTTGCCGCGATAAGTATAGCGGCCGCGTCTATTTACAATGTAGGCCTACATTTTAAGCTTCTCCTCTACTAGGGAGACGCGTAGGGCCGCCTAGGTTCAGCCTAAGGCCCGCCTAAGGCCCTTAGACGAGCTTAAGCATCTTGCGGGTCTCCCTAGGCTCCCGAGGCGCCTTCAGGCTTGCCTGGGGAGCATTTTTTTTTTTTTTTTTTTAAACGTGCATCCCGATTGGCTGATTAGACAGCTGTAGGACGCCTACAGCTGTCTAAAATCGGGATGCACTTTGGAGAATCAGGGCCTTAGTGCTGAAAACTCTATTAGTGATGCTTGGATCAGTTTTCAGATGGCAGCAGTCAGCATTTCTTTGACTATTGGATTGGATCCAGATAGTCAATGATGGGTGATATACGGGCATTAGCACTGGCACTGAATATCCTGGTAGGGTTACCAGACATCCGGAAAAACCCAGACTCTTTTTAGAGGACTGACCAGGTTCCCGGCCAGACTTTCTAAAGCCCGGACAGTTTGTCTGGGATTTGGAAAGCCCTGACGAGCTCCAGCCACATCTGGAGGGACTCTGAGCATCCGTGGATGATGCCACACACATCCGCGCATGCTCCAGGTCCTCCAGACACAGCTGGAGCTCATCGGGGGAAGAGAGGAGGCTGGGGGGGGGGGGGCGGAGCAGGGCGTGGCTGGAGGCGGAACTGGGCAGGGATGGATGCGGAACAAGGAGGGGTCATGTGTCCAGGGTTTTGCGGAAGAAAATATAGTAACGCTATATCCAGGTAATCAGCTGACCTGGATAATAAGCAGGTGCTGGATGATATCCAATGTCAGTAGCAGCATAACTAACCAGGCAAAAATAGGATTATTATATATGTGGGCCTACTTGCCTGGTTCACTATGTAAAAAACGGCACTGGATATCCCTAGCCTAAATCCCTAGTGCGTAACTCAAAAAAGGGTGGCTGGTGAGGGGCATTCCAGAACTTTGCACACAGAGTTATAGAATACTTCCTCTCCCATGCACAAATACCAAGAGTTGGATGCTAGCATTTACACCAGGTTTTAGCTGGCGTAAATACCGGAGCCCAAATTTGGGAATGGATTCTAAGTACAGTGGTACCTCGGAATCCGAACTTTTTTTTGTAGTAAATTTTGCCTCAGAATCCGAACTCTGCTTTGGAATCCGAACGCCCTGCACACTGTATGTGTGTGTTTCTGCCCCAGAATCTGAATGCTGCTTTGGAATATTTGTTAATATTTTACCTTAAAATCAAGTGTATTTCCCATTAAAATTTGAGTTTGTGGGACCCAGGGACGGATTAATCCAGTTTCTATTATTTTCAATGGGAAAAATTGTCTTGGAATTCAAACGCTTTGGAACTCGAACGGGGTTCTGGAACAGATTAAGTTCGGATTCCAAGGTATCACTGTACTTCTTTAGAGCACTCAACTCAGGGCACAGTTTATAGAATAACTCTCCATACTGATTTTTTTTTTTTTCCATAGCCAAAATTTGGGTGCTATTTACTGAATCCTGCTTTATAGTCAATGTAGTGTAAACCACTTTGATATCTGCCGAGGAAGGTGGTAAATCAAATAAAGATAGCCACAACCATGACATTCATTTGCACCCAAGAAAAAAAAACCCAATACCAGACACCGGGAAAACCCACACACGTCCTCTTTTTAGTGGACTGTCTGGGTGTCCTGACGGACTTTCCAAAACCCGGTGGTTTGTCCGGGTTTCGGAAAGTCCCGAGCGCCGGCCACATCTGGAGGAGACGCAGCCCGGAGGTCAGGAAAGAAGAGACGAGGTTTTGTAAGGGCGGGACTGAGGGTGGAATAGGGCGGGGCTGGAGGTAGAAGAAGGCAGGACCGGGGCGGGGCCATATGTCTGGGATTTTACAACTCTAAATATAGTAACCCTACCCATCCCTATTATAGAATTTTCATACCTGTTTGGTGACGGGGTTTTTACAAAGTACTGCTCAGTTGAATGCTGCCACCTATTCTTGTAGATCCACACAAGGTTAATCTATATGGAGATTAAGTCAATTAAATGAAGGAAAAGAATCTCAGAATTGCCACTCCATAGATCATAATAGTATTATCCATATAAGGATTTGTGGTGTAGGTATCTTTCATTGATCCAAAAACCTTCATATATTAAAAAAGACTTAATTCGTCAAGTTTTTTTAATATTATTACTCAGATCTTTATCATAAATACCGATATAATTTAGTTATACAAAAATAGCACAATCTCTGTTTTTAAAGGTTACAACCAACATTAGTAGTTGTTAAACCAGAAAAGCACTTATCTTTTAGCTTTAGCATGGTGTTAAATAACAGGCCATATCTGCCGCTATTTAACACCACGCTAAAGCTAAAAGATAAGTGCTTTTCCTGTTTAACAACTACTAATGTTGGTTGTAACCTTTAAAAACAGAGATTGTGCTATTTGTGCACACTTGAGGAATATTTGATAATACGAGTCGTTAAGAATGGCGCATGATTTATAGAGTTTGATAGAGCAAGATAAAAGTAAAAAAGAAAAAATAGAAATTTTTTTTTTGTATAACTAAATGATAAAGGTCTGAGTAATAATATAAAAAAAACTTGACGAATTAAGTCTTTTTTAACATATGAAGGTTTTTGGATCAATGAAAGATACCCACGCCACAAATCCTTATATGGCTAATACTATTATGATCCATGGAGTGGCAATTCTGAGATTCTTTTCCTTCATTTAATTGACTTAATCTCCATATAGATTAACCTTGTGTGGATCTTATTAGTTTTGATTAATCTGTTTCATTTTTTGACTGTTTTGACCTATTCTTGTAGATCAGTGTATCGCAAACTTTGTGCCTCCTGAGATTTCAAGTGTGCCGCGGTACACTGGGGAAGAGGAGAGGTGCCGGCTCCGAATGACTGTCTACAGGACGTGCCTCTCACAAAGAGAGGCATGTCCTGTAAGCAATCCCCCCCCGACGCCAGCACCTCTTCTCTCTGCCGGCCCTTCTCTCCAGCGCTGGTCTTTCTCTCGGCGCAAGGCCCGTTTGAAGGGCCTTTGCGCATGCGCCGACATCGGCATGCTGACATCACCTGTGCGCGTGACATCAACGTGCCGACGCCAGTGCGCTTTCGGGTGTCTCGAGCCGGGATCACTAGGTTTAGTGTGCCCCAGCTCGAAAAGGTTTGCGAGACATTGTAGATGATACTAGAGAATGACACGGTGACAAAATTCATCACCGTTCCCGTCCCCGCGGATAACCGCGGGAAACCATCTTCATGTCATTCTTTAAGGAGAGAGGGAAGAATCAGAGTATGAATGGCCACAACCACTGACCCGCAAGCTTTGCTTTGAAGAATGCTGGTGTAGAAGGACCGAGGTTGAGATAGACACTAAAGAATGACAGTCTCTGGTATCCAGAGCAGATATTGTGATGTCATAATGCCTCATTCCACCAGTGCCTAAGAGCCAATCACATCAGTGATATCACAATGGCTTCATTATCACATAAGAATCAGAGTATGAATGGCCACAACCACTGACCCGCAAGCTTTGCTTTGAATAATGCTGGTGTAGAAGGACCGAGGTTGAAATAGACACTAGAAAATGACATGGGATTATTTCCCGCGGTTATCCACGGGGACGGGAACAGTGATGAATTTTGTCACCGTGTCATTCTCTAGATGATACCGCAAGCCACGTCCTTTCCTACAGTATTCCTTGACCAGAAAGCCAACTTTTTTTTTTCTTTATTCCCCAAATTTTTTCACTCTCAGCCATGATGTGCTGTCGGATATTGTTTTCTTTATCTTAGTAAGAAAAATTGTAGTAGCCTAGCCAGACCGATGAAAGGAAGACTTAAGTTTTGCTGAATGTGGTCTCTTCTTCACATGTAAAGCGTTTTTGTGATGATGTAAAGTAGAGAATGACTTGGGGACAAATTTTTCCCCATCCCCATGCCCCATTCTTGTAAGCTCTTCCTTAACCGTACGTGCCTCGAACACTTATGATTTTTAAAGTGTTTACGTTTTGTGCAGATGACGGAGCTTGCAGGAATGGGGCAGGGGCAGGATAAGAACTCGCTGGGTTGGGAAAATGAGTTTCCCGGGAACAGGGAAAAATTTGTTCCCGTGTCATGGTCTAGTGCAAAAGGGAGAAAACTAAACTAAAAAACCCTACAGAACTTTGGACAAGAATTCCCCAGGTGCCCTGAAATATCAGCATCTAACATTTAGAATTTCAGCAATTCTTTTTTTTTTAATTTGAATTTAATGCATTTACAATATCATAAAGATATCAAGGAAAAAAGGTTTCCATACAAATTTTCAATACAACAGATAATACAAAAAACAATCCTTTACAAGCCCACTAAAGGGGAAACATATTTGCTTGTATCAACTAAGTTTTAAGGAAAAACAAGGAGATGGGTTGAGTTCCAATGAACCCAAATCATTCCCAACTAAATTAGGACATTGGTCATTCCTACCCTAATTCTCGTCAATAAATGAAAGAGAAAAAAGAAAATAAGAGACAACTCACTTCTGTTCACGAGCTACCAGAAATTGTTGCAATTGAATGGGATCCCAAAAGAATTTCAGCAATTCTGAACACTTGCACGTGTAAAGCACGGCTATGAAAATCATTGTAGCAGAGTGATGCATGAAGCATGTCGCCAACATTTGCATGCATGGGATACCAAATAAAATCCTTGCTGTACGGCCCTTTTGCTATGCCAAACTGTCCTTTTACAAACGAGGCATCAGATCGGCAATTACAGCAGTCACACTTTTCCCTGAGCGTTCCTTGTCTTACACCATTCCGCAAACATCCATGTATTAACTGGATAGTGTCTACGATGCGTCCCTGCTTTTGGCACATTATTAGAGGAGCTGTGCTAAGTTGCTGACCAACACTTGTACAACGCAGAATAACCACATGGCTTTTGACTGTTATGTAAAATATCAATATAGCCTTACATTCAACATTTCAAACTGTTTCACGGAGAGCAAAATGTTTGTAGTCCGTTATCATTGTATGTCACTTTTGGGCAGCAGATTTAACTAAGTTTCTATACTTGATTTTTCTAATATGTATAGAGAGAGAGGCCACATGCACACGCACACACATGCACTGGGTTACTAGGTTCATAGACAACCCCGCGAAAGACAAAGGCGCGCGCCGAAGAAAATTACAGTTTTTAGGGGCTTCGACGGGGGGTTTTGTTGGGGAGCCCCCCCAGTTTACTTAATAGAGATCGCGCCGGCGTTGTGGGGGGTTTGGGGGGTTGTAACACTCCACATTTTACTGTAAACTTTTTCCCTAAAAACAGGGAAAAAGTGAAGTTTTCAGTAAAATGTGGGGGGTTACAACCCCCCAAACCCCCCACAACGCGGCGCAATCTCTATCACGCCCCCCTCCCCCCGTTGGAGCCCTAAAAAAAGTAATTTTCTGCAGCGCGCGCCTCTGCGCTGCGCTCAATTGTCTGAGCGCGCCTTTGTCCCGGCGCGCTTTTGACCTGACACCGGGTTACTAACAGACTATTCAAATTGTTCTGTGATGCGCTGATATCGTTTTTCCTTCTCGCTGTCGCATACTCTTTATCTAGCCAAAGGATCCGTTTACAGATACTGCAAAATACTTCTCTTAAGAACCTATGGTTTGGGCGGAAAA
Organism: Geotrypetes seraphini; assembly: GCF_902459505.1. Taxonomy (NCBI): domain Eukaryota; kingdom Metazoa; phylum Chordata; class Amphibia; order Gymnophiona; family Dermophiidae; genus Geotrypetes; species Geotrypetes seraphini. Next base: position 21,620,894 of record NC_047093.1, on the reverse strand, counting down.
TTTCCTAAAACTTAGGAACGAAAGGGACCTTTTCTTCCTGGAGCCCCAAAATCTGAGTTTAACATATTATAACACAGGATTTTACCAGATTTAGCGTGACATCTTTTTGAGGCATTCCTTCTCTCTTTTTATTGTGGGTCGTGAATTATCATGACCAATAGTACATTAGCTCTGCATTAGCCAGTTAGCGTGTGCTAAGTGTAATGTGCTAGCTGTCTCACACTTTCACACCTACTCAATGTCCATGCCAAGCCCCTCAGGGAACAATTCAGAAAAATTTAACAATGCAGCTTAATGTATGGTAAGACCCCCAACCCCTGCCCAAATCCTTAACACAGTGTATTGCAAATGTGGGCCATGGCACACTAGTGTGCCCTTGGAATACGAACAGGAGAATCTGCCTTCACACCCGTGAATAGCAAATAGCAACAACAAAGGTGACCAATAGGTGTTCAGTCTCTTTTTATTGTGACTGACGCGACACGGTCGTGGTTCGGCCCAAGAGGGGCCTGCTTCAGGCGTCTTGTCGTTAAGTCGTGATAGATCAAATCACAATGCTCTTTTGCTCATCGTGGAAAGTTCTGGAAAGAATAGGAACTGCTAGCTTGAAGAACCAGCGACGCTGGCACCTCTCCTTTTTCAGCAACCCCCCCACCCCCACCGGCGGTCATTGGAGGCACAGGGCCGTGGCTGGGGGGCATCCACACATGACATCACACTTGCGCGTGAAATCATCGTGTCGACATCGGCGCATTTCCGGATGCCCTCCAGCCGCGGCCCCGTGTTTAGTGTGCCACAACTTCAAAAGCTTGCGGCACATCGCCTTAACACAGACATGGGCAACTCCGGTCCTCGAGGGCCGGATTCCAATCGTGTTTTCAGGATATCCCCAATGAATATGCATGAGATCTATTTGCAATTGTAACAAAATGGCTCCTTCTTGCACAATAGTTTTGCGATAAGGGCTTCAACTTCAAACTTTACAACCATATGCCCAAACGCTAAGAATATTTTACACTGGTGTCCGTGTAAATAAAGTACTTCAACAACAACCCTTCATGATATCTTCATACATTATGTAATTAGATGTGGCCTCAGATACATCACCTCCTCCTTAGATAATAAATTATGTCGGGAGGGAATAGCGGTGTCTGGGTGTCTTCATTGGCCTACAAACTTTTTAGTATGACCATTTTTTACTTTTTTCGTAACTTTTTGAGTTTATATTTATTTTAGGAGATTTTTCCATATTTAATAATAATCTTAAGATGAATTTTATACTCAACTTAAGTTCATCCAAAGCTCTCACGCTCCTGGGGCCAAATGATCCGACATGTTTCGCAAGTTATTGCTTTTTCAAGGATCCCCCTATGACATGTATGAAAAACCCCGTTAATATACCTTAACCCTTTACAAACTTAAACTACAACTCCTAAAAATCTCGTACTTGTTTGCTTCTATCAAATACAGTACTCATCAGAGCCGCTGTGTACTCCACCTAACTCAAGCTCTTTAGCAAGATGGCGGCAGCATGCTAATGTTAACCTACTTATTAGATTTCCACTATCAACTGACCCTCCGTGCAGCTTGGGGGAGGGGATAAAACAACGTAGCCCATTCAACCTCCATATTAAGGCCCTTTGGAGCCACCGTATCCAACCGATGGATCCAGCCTTGTTCTTTGAAATTTAACACTTGCTCCATATTACCCCCCACCTCCCCACAGATTCAATCACTCGCCACCTTATATCTTCCACCGTGTGATGTTTATACATTCATCTTAAGATTATTATTAAATATGGAAAAATCTCCTAAAATATATTTAAACTCAAAAAGTTACGAAAAAAGTAAAAAATGGTCATACTAAAAAGTTTGTAGGCCAATGAAGACACCCAGACACTGCTATTCCCTCCCGACATAATTTATTATCTAAGGAGGAGGTGGTGTATCTGAGGCCACATCTAATTACATAATGTATGAAGATATCATGAAGGGTTGTTGTTGAAGTACTTTATTTACACGGACACCGGTGTAAAATATTCTTAGCGTTTGGGCATAGTGTTGTAAAGTTTGAGATCTATTTGCGTGCACTGCTTTCAGTGCATATTCATTGGGGAAATCTTGAAAACCCGAGTGGATTCCGGCCCTCGAGGACCGGAGTTGCCCATGTCTGCCTTAACCTGTTTCATTATTTATTAGCTGCCTTTATGAAGGGATTCACCCTTTTTTGCGCAGTAGCCTGTTAATGCATCCTGGCCGTGTATTACGTGCTTAACACGCTTTAATGAAAGGGTTCCTTAAGTGGACTTTCTGTTAAAAACCAGGCCAGCATGAACAGCGGGTTGGAGATGTTGTTTGCATCAGTAAAGAGCTAGAGATATGGGGGGGAGGGAAGCCGTGTGCACATGGCAGGGGAGGGATGGAGAAGGAGCAGGGAGGCAGAGAGGAAGAGGTGTACTGGTGCCCCCACCAAGATGGTACCTGGGGCGGCGTGTTTCCCCTGCCTTCCTCCCCCCCCCCCCCCACCTTACTACAGCACTGATCCTACCTGCCTCTTTGGTTAGGGTTACCGGGCGTCCGGATTTCCCCAGACACGTCCTTCTGTTCGAGGACAAATCTGGGGGTCCGGACGGCTTTTCAAAATCCGGCATTTTGTCTGGGTTTTGAAAAGCTTCCCCCAAAATTGCGTCAGGCAAAAGGGCATCCGCGCACTCCTGCTCGATCAGAGCAAGCAGTGGGGGCGGGGCTAGGGTGAGATTAGGGGCAGGACTGGGGCGTAACAGGGCGGGGATGGGCAGACCTGGGGGCGGGGTCTAGAGCTCCGGATTTTAGGAATGTAAAATCTGGCAACCCTAACTTTGGTTAATCTATTGGTGGGTTCAATAAATCAAAACCCAGTTGAATTTGTAAACTGCTTAACCTACACACCAAAAGTGGGGTATAATACAAGGTGTTGCAGTCTGCCAAGGAATCCCTCTCTCTTTCACAAATGTAACTTCTACTTTGTGTAAAGGATCACTGCTTCAAAGAGAAGGAAACGGTATTGTCTTAGATGTTTTAATTTATTTGGGGTGTTTCTTATATCAAAGTACAAAAACAAGAGAGTCACCCCCACAAGTCAAACAGTGGAGATGCCCAATCAAGACCGGTGAGCTATTTATAGTTCACAAATTCCTTTTTTTTTAAATGTATAACAATTTTTATTGAAAGAATCAAATAATCAGTACAATAGGATAATACAAAAATACATTCAATACAATAAGAATTACAATAATATTTCATACAAATTTAAATCATTCTTTCAAATTTAATTTCCATATGAATTAATTCAATCTTATCTACACCCCCCTTAATTCCATCCCTTACCCACTATCTTCCCCTAAATGAAATCCCTCACCCTGGATGAAAGTTGACAAAAATAAAAAAATTAAAATAAATAACTGGAATGTAATTAGTAAACCTAAATTTTCATAATAAATCATTGATAACCAAACTTCGTATTTTTGGTGAAAGATTCTGAATATAAGGATCTCAAACCTCCATACAAAGACGATTTTTTTTAGGCGAACCTCGAACCTCCCAACTCTCAAATAAAAATAAGCGATGTAATTGATTCCTCCAATGCCAAAAACTTGGAGATTCTTTCTGCAACCAAAATTGCATAATACATTTATGCCCAATCATACAGGCTTTCTGAAATAAAAGACATTTTAGTTAGCCAAAAACCCCACAAGCTGATGCTTTACCAAAAATTATTCTCCTAGGACAACCCACTATCGAATTACCCCATAAAGAACCCAAAAATAATAGGATGGCAGACCAAAATGAGTTCAAGCTTTTCATGCGAATTTAATAGATACTCCAATTTGTATTAAGACATGTACATGTTTCGGCCACACAGGCCTGCATCAGGAGTCTTGAATATTGTAAATACAATGGTAATTGTAATATGCCACATGTACTAGACTACTTTAAAATACTCTTGTACTTTAGAAGCAAGTGGCCCAGGATCAAAAACATCTCCACTGTTTGCTTTGCTGTTTCTTATATCAGTCATAGTTTAGGACAGGTCATGCAGAATGCATTCTTCTAAGTCTAGCAGAAAAAGAAAGTGGATAACTTTTTTCTAATGGCACATTTTGACATGTATATGACAAAAACATCTCCCTGATATGTTTTCAAATGATGTCAGTTAATCATCATACAAACAGAATAATCCACATGGTGCATTACAGCTTATCTCATAGTGAAACAGAATTCTTAAAAAAAAAAAAAAAATGTAATATATTAATGTGTAAAAAGGATGTGCTTTTATCTCACTGGAAAAGTAATTTAAATTGATAGGCAGCGTTAAATTGCTTCCTGCCTTATTTGTACATAGTTGCGTTGAATGTTTTATTGGTCATCCTTGTTCTGATTTTTATTGCTGTTATCTGCAACTGAGTCTACGTTAAAGTTTCAACTTTGGCATAAGTTTTGTACAGTTCTGTTTGCTTTAAAAACCCTGTAATTGGACAGATGGGTAATGTTTTGGACGTTAAATGTGAGCCTGAGACATGAGAAGAATAAGAAGCATTTTATTCTGGTCATGTGGGTGTACTCACGGACTTATGAACATGTCAATTGTACAAAGTGAACGAATTTCAAAAGAAATAATGCAGCAATGCTTTATGTCTCTGTGATGAGGATAATCAGGTTACATAGAGAAGAATGTATAATTTATCCACAATTTTAAAACAAAAAAGAATATTAAGTACAAATATTTTTGATAACTATATTATATGGTATTTAAAAAAAGGATAAACTTGAAAAATGCTGGATCTAAAGTAAATCAGAAAATATAACTTATTTTGTGATTCACTGAAAACTTCAAATTCTTAGAGTTTTATAAATCAAAGTGCAATGCTTAATTCTTACAAACTTTTCTCAAGGTTTGAATGGTATTTACAGATTTATTTCACTATAGAATAATTATTCCATCTTGAAATGATTTCTTTCTTACAAAAAGGTTGTAGCACGCTGCTAGGCCTATCCAGATGGTTCTGCCTCAGATGTAAGCGCAGTGAATTTGGGCTATTTTTTTTTTTCTTCCTTTTTAATTGTTCACAAATATTCACAAAAATAGTTATTTAAGATGCATTAATAGCTGCCCAGAGATAGGAGACTGAAATAGAGTTCCAAATGTGGTTTCTCTAACTTGAGATAACCAGAGCAGGGAACCCCTTTAACTGCCACATCCACTTTCCCCATCTGACCAGTAGGTGTCTCTATTGATTGGGAGACCTAGCTTTAACTCAGTGGTGTCACCTACTGACCAAAGTGAGGGTACACACATACTATACTAGTATACTATATAAAATTTATAACCCACTCTGATCTCAAAAATAGATTCTAGGCAGATAACAACATGTAAAAATTACAGCTAAATTTCCTCTTCATTTTTACATTACGTTCATTAAAAATAATGAGTTTTTAAAATGTTTTTGAAAAATGTAATAGGAAGAGATTTTCCTTAATTATATATTCAAAAGATTTACCCCTCCCCCCTTTTACAAAAGCGCACTCGCGGTTTTTGCGCTGGCCGCAATGGTTACAGCGCCGATGCTTTATAGGATTTCTATGAGCATCGGCGCTGTTACCGCCTTGGCCGATGCTAAAAACACTAGCGCGCTTTTGTAAAAGGGGGAGATTACTGAATAAAGACTTCAAATGAATATTTTTTAACCATTGAATAACTAACACCCCACTTTTTAGCGCCAGCCGGCGCACTGAATCTCTGCCCTGCTCCAATGATCATAGGAACTCTATAACCTCTTCTGCACTTTTGAAAAAAAAAAAAAAAAAGGGGGGGGGGGGGGAGTAAGCTTCAAAGATTGTTGATAATGAGAAGCAACTCTGTTTACCAGAAAAGAGAAATTCCTTAATAAACCCTTCAGTCCCACACCATATAATAATTTAGATATGTCTAACGAGTTTGAAATTGATTTTTTTCTCAGTCGTAAGCCAATGTAATTGAACTAACAGTGGAATGACCCGATCATATTTCTGTGCTTCAAATATCAAATAGGCAGCTGTATTTTGAAGCATCGGCAAACCTATTTCTCAAATTCAGTGTGGAGAGTGTGGCGCAGTGGTTAAAGCTACAGCCTCAGCACCCTGAGGTTGTGGGTTCAAACCCACGCTGTTCCTTGTGACCCTGGTCAAGTCATTTAATCCCCCCATTGCCCAAGGACCATTAGATAGACTGTGAGCCCACCGGGACAGACAGGGGAAAATGCTTGAGTACCTGAATAAATTAATGTAAACCTTTCTGAGCTCCCTTGGGAGAGCGGTATAGAAAAATGAATAAATAAATAGTATAATGAGTTGCAGTAGTCCAACTGGGGTAAAATAATTGCCCCCACCACCACTCTAAAACTATGCAATGTAAATACCGAACGGATTGCTCACAACTGGCGTAATATGAAAAAAAAAAAATCCTTCTGACCAATTTGTTTACTTCATTCTCAAAAGTTAAACCACAATCTGATATAACCTCCCTTTAACGAAACCGCGCAAGAGGTTTTTAGCGCCAGCCAGTGTGCTGTTTGCCCTACGCTGCTCTGACGGTCATAGAGTTCCTCTGAGTGTCGGAGCAGTGCAGAGCATTCAGTGCGATGGCCAGCGCTAAAAAAAAGAACTCTTGCGTGGTTTTGTAAAGGGGGGTAATACCTAAAACCCCAGATCTCTCCTCTGCTAGAAGTGATTCTCCTGTATACAATAATATCATTTTTCCAATGAACCCATCCAGATTATCAAAGCAAACTATGTTTTTTGCTTCTTCAATTTCAGAAAGTTATTGTCAAATTATCAACTAAAGTACAGTGGTGCCTCACACAACGAACGCCTCGCACAGCGAACGCTGCACACAACGAACTTCATGTCTTGATTCATACAACGAACTTCGTTTCACACAACGAAGTCGCCCGAGCTGCCGATGTATTGCATCCTTCCGCGCAGGCACTGCAGGCAGTCGTTAGTCACTGCGCTTAACTGCCCTCTCTCACAGCCCTTCGCCTGGCTCCCTGTGCAGTGGTGGACCGTCGGCTCGCCTCCTTTTATGGAGGGGCCCGGCGCCTACTGCTGATGCATTGGGGGGGGCGGAGCTACTCTCGCCGCTTCCCCGATGCTAGAAAAAAAAAAAAAGAAAAGTTAAGTCCCAGTTTTTGCCGCTGAGACTCTGCCCTCTCTCACTGTATACAGTCGTCCTTTTAAGATAAACTCAATATTTTTTATATATCATGGCTTCTAAAAAAAGCAGGAAGGTGATTTCTGTTGAAATGAAACGGGAAATAATTAGAAGGAGTGAATGTGGGGTAAAACAGTGTGACCTCGTCAAAGAGTTTGGCCTCAGCAAGACCACCATTTTCACCATTTTGACAAATTTATCTTTTTTTATGTCATCTTAGCATATTTTATGCTGCAGAACGAATTATTTTTTTTAACATTTCACATAACGAACTTTTCGCATAACAAACTTGCTCCTAGAACGAATTAAGTTCGTTGTGTGAGGCACCACTGTAATTATCTCCCACCCACCCCACTCCCACCCATCCCCCACTCCTGCTTCAACGCTGCTCCAATGCTAATAGAATTCCGTTTAGCATCCCAGGCTTTGGTAGAAACCTCTACCGTGGCTTAGTAAAAAGGAGCCTATCTTTTGTTCAAAGCCACAGGCCTCTTCAAAATTCTCTAACGCTGGACTTAAGATAAAAATGTCATCAGCACAGGATAATAAAAATATTCCTAAATTAGTCAACCATTCTCCCAAAGGGCTCAAATACAAATTTAAAAAGTAGAGGCAAAACTGGTGAACCTTGTGGAACCCCACAGTTTTCCTTCCAAAAAGAAGAATTAAAATTAACACCTTTTGCACAATATCTTCTTTTAGTCAAAAAAAAATCAGTAAACCAATTCGGCACCTTCCTCCCACTCCCGTAGCGCTTATTCTAGTCAACGGTACATTGTGATCCATTGATTCAGAAGCCGCAGATATAGCAAATTGAAGCAGAGCTCAGAATCTTTCCAATTTCAGAAAACAAAATTAATAATACACTTTCCGTGCTGTGGAGTGGGCAGAAACCATGCTGAGTTATATCTACTTTATAAAGCCCTTGGAAAATATATAATCAGAAAACTGTTGGTATACTACAAACTCCAACAATTTAGCTTGCCATGGAATACTTGCCACTGGATGATAATATTCAACATGGTCTCTGGCTCTTAGCTGAAGACTAAACTACAAAGAGATCTATTTGCATGCATTGCTTTCATTGTATACTAATAGATCTCATGCATATTCATTGGGGAAATCCTGAAAACCCGACTGGATTGCGGCCCTCGAGGACCGACTTTGACACCTGTGCCTTAGAGTGTTAGAACAAACAACGAAAAGGCAAGAGAGATATCCATAAAACCAGATGGTATCAATTTACTCTTTAACAAAATAACGTCCCAACAAGGATTCATGTTTCGGCATAAACCTGTGCTTTCATCAGGGGACACTGAGTGTGGCAGAATTCAGCAGCACATGTCGGAACCAAAACCCAGTTGGAAATAAAGGTTGACGCGTGTAACTAGCTAGTTACACGCGTCAACCTTTATTTCCAACTGGGTTTTGGTTCTGACGCCGGTCCACATGTGGCCCTCAGCGAAACAGCTCCAGTGATATTCCACGAAACGAGTTTTCAAATTTTTGCAAAACCATAAGTAATTGATATCCGTCCTAATGTAAACGGGTAGATTATTCCAAATTGTAACGGTGGCATAAGCGAAAGAGGATTTGAGCTGTCGTTTATACCGTACTCCTCTAATCTGTGGAAAATGTGCCAATGAAGCACCACTTAATCTGGTGGAAGAATAATGCAAATCAGAAAAAAGCAAAGTTAGATATGCAAGCGTCTGAGATAAACAACACTTCCAAGGTCGCAACGTGAACTCGCAGGCCTTGAGCATGCGCAGATGCTCAAGGCCCAGCAGAAGAGGAGGCCGATGTTCGGGCACAGGCACCAAGTACCGGTGCCCAGATGACGGTATGAAGTGGCGGGAGGGTGCCCAATCATAGTGGGGGGTGCCCAATCACATCAGGGGAGTGCTGGATCGCGGCGGGGGGGGGGGGGGGTGCCGGATCTCGGCGGGGGGGGGGCCAAATTGCGGAGGAGGGGTGGATTGTGGGGGGGCCTTCAGGGGGAGTAATGCTGGTTCTCATGGGGGGGGGAACCTATCAAAGCGAGTTTCCATTATTTTCTATAGGGAAATTCGCTTTGATAAACGAGCATTTTGGATTACGAGCATGCTCCTGGAACGGATTATCCTCGTAATCCAAGGTACCACTGTATAATCATCTATACCACATCCTCCTTTCCCTCCCTTAATCTGTACCACTATTTATTAATGATACTTATAATATTTATAAAGCTTTTATTTTATTATTTAACTATTTGTATATCTCTAAATTGATAAAACTATGTAAAAAAGACTAAATTGATGCACTACTTTCAATAGACCTTAATTTCAACAATACAAAACGACCAATGTTATTTCGTGATTTTGAAAAATGCAATTTCATTGGAAAGCTGCCTTGCAGAGGGCCTCATGGCCCAATAACAGTATCAGCAACACTATCTTACATAGCCTGCTGCTAGTCCGACGTTGGTTTTGAAATGCAGGGCTCCTTTTACAAAGCTGCGCTAGGGCCTTAACGCGTGGAATAGCGTGCACTAAATTGCCCCGCGCGCTAGCCGCTACCGCCTCCTTTTGCCGTACTGTGAAAGATTAGGGAAGCTGGGCCTGTTCTCCCTTGAAAAGAGGAGACTGAGAGGAGACATGATCAAAACATTCAAGATAATGAAGGGAATAGACTTAGTAGCTAAAGACAGGTTGTTCACCCTCTCCATGATAGAGAGAACGAGAGGGCACTCTCTAAAGTTAAAAGGGGATAATTTCCGTACAAACGTATGCCCTCACCTGGAATACTGTGTCCAGCACTGGTCAACATACATGAAGAATGACATAGTACTACTCGAAAGGGACCAGAGAAGAGCGACTAAAATGGTTATGGGGCTGGAGGAGTTGCCGTACAGTGAGAGATTAGAGAAACTGGGCCTCTTCTCCCTTGAAAAGAGGAGACTGAGAGGAGACATGATCGAAACATTTAAGATACTGTAGGTAATAGACTTAGTGGATAAAGACAGGTTGTTCACCCTCTCCAAGATAGAGAGAACGAGAGGGCACTCTCTAAAGTTAAAAGGGGATAGATTCTGTACAAATGTAAAGAAGTTCTTCTTCACCCAGAGAGTGGTAGAAAACTGGAACGCTCTTCCGGAGTCTGTCATAGGAGAAAACACCCTCCAGGGATTCAAGACAAAGTTAGACAAGTTCCTGCTGAACCAGAACGTACGCAGGTAAGGCTAGTCTCAGTTAGGGCGCTGGTCTTTGATCTAAGGGCCGCCGCGTGAGCGGACTGCTGGGCGCGATGGACCACTGGTCTGACCCAGCAGCGGCAATCCTTATGTTCTTCAGCAGGCGGTAGATTTTCGGCTAGCGCGCGCTATAGCGCACGCTAATCCAGTGCGTGCGCTAAAACGCTTAGCGCACCTTTGTAAAAGGAGCCCTGAGTCTGCCCTTATGTAGCAAACGGATCCGTTTCAAATTCCAAAGTGAACATCCTGACATATTTTCCCATTTGAAAGCCGGTGCAAGTTTGACATCGCCTCCCAAAGCAGTAGGCATACGCATCAGTCATCCCGTTGGGTTGTACGTACAGCCTTCTACAATAACTGTCACCACGAAGGCCCTCTTTTACGAAGGCGCGCTAAGCATTTTAGTGCAGATTTAGCGCACGCTAAATCAACGCGGGTGCTAACCGCTAACGCGGCCGTAGTATAACATGCAGGCGTTAGCGTTTAGCGCGCGCTAGAAAGCTTAGGGGGGGTAAGTCATTCTCCCCATTGAGCCTGGTTTTTATGTTCCAATGGTTTTCACTCTAGCTTCTAGTGCAGGGGTGTCAAAGTCCCTCCTCGAGGGCCGGAATCCAGTTGGGTTTTCAGGATTTCCCCAATGAATATGCATTGAAAGCAGTGCATGCAAAGCGATCTCATGCATATTCATTGGGGAAATCCTGAAAACCCGACTGGATTCCGGCCCTCAAGGACTGACTTTGACACCTGTGTTCTAGTGGATCTCTGTGAACAACTAAAAATGTACTCTGTTTGCAAATTTACTACAGAAATAAAGTCCAAAGTGTGCCTTTTGGTCTATGACCGGCCATAGTGCATGCCACTGGCTTACAGTAAGGGAGCATTCCCATTTTGAGCTCTGAAATTCTGTAACACGATTCCAGTTCTGTTCAGTCAGATGCTGTTTCCAGCTGAAATTGAACATCAGAAAGAAAATCGAGAGCGCATATTTTCAGATTGAACAGGGACAGGTTTAAAAGGCGGGGTGGGGGGGGGGGGGGAGAGAGAAAATTGCATCTTGAAATGAAGACCAATGCTTCTTGTGCATGTGTTAATCTGTTGGGTGCATGTCCCAAGAATCATTCTGCTGTGTCATTTCTGGGTTTCGGGAGGTTCCTTTACCGTGTTTTCTGTTCCTGTTTTGTGTGGGAGGAATGCGAGGAATCGGATGAAATTTCCAAGAGGCCGCCGTTATCCTTTCCTGTGCTCTTTGGAAAGCACCCCGGGACGCTCTTGGGAGTTTGATCTGGCTTTCCGATCATGTACCTTAAGCTCTGCCTTTTTTCTGCGTGAAGGACCAAGCAAGCAGCCCACGTGTATGGCATGTTTGTGATCTGTTATGTTCCAACCTGGGAATCTGTTTTGCTTCAAATGCACTGTATTTTTTTTCAGATGTTACCTTTCTACGCAAATGGTGACCTTATTTTCTAAAACCTGTCTTTCAATAAAAAAATGCTCTTTTCCAAATGTACTGTGGGATATCCCTGCTCTTTAATGCTTTGTGTTTCTGATTATAGTGGTTTCCACTGATAAATATTTAGAGCTTGTCAATCTCTGTTTTCAATTGCATCCCATAAGATTATTAGAAAATCACATGCTCTCTTTGTATTTCCCTCTGTTAAAGGCTGCAAAGGCAGGAAATACCATGATCATCTGCTTTCATTTCAAGCAACTTTTCATGACAAAGTCTTTCGTTCACTGTTACTCTCTTCTCACTCTTAAGAACACTTTAGGAAACAATTGAAGTCTTATCTTTTCCCTAAGTACTTGTCTGAGTAGTTATCGATGTCCGTTTCTTGTAAATTATGTCATTTTTGTAAACCGCATTGAACTTATGGTTATACGGTATAGAAATATGATGTTATGTTATGTCAAAAAACACATCAGCCCTTCTGGAAGTACAAATAGCCATTGGTGAAGATCTGCCTGCTTGTGTCAGGTTCCGACCCAGAACCTCTCTAGGTTCTTTCTTTTCCCCCATTGCAGCTGGAGTAGTAGGAGGAACTTCCTGGCTTGGTACATTATTTGGGTGTTTTTCACTATTAGATGTGAGGTTATGGTTGGTACAATAACCTCTATAAAAATGTATTTATTTATTTAAAAGATTTCTTAACCGCCTATAAGTAGGCGGTTTTACAAAAAACCCAATCATAAAAAAATAAGAAGCATTCAGCGCATATGACCCAGAAATATAAAAGAAGAGACAAGTTAATTTAATCATGTATTTTTAATGGGTATAATTAATGGGGCAGACTAGATGGATCGTTCAGGTCTTTATCTGCCGTCATTTACTATGTTACTATGATACAAACAATAACAGCAGTTCCTTCATATCAGCCATATTTTATGGCACTCAACAGCGTATCAATACAAAAACATCCATGACCCAGAAAAGACATTCATTGAAATGCTTCTACAAATAATGTCGTCTTCAGACGTTTCTTAAACTTCTGAAATTTTGACAAGAGCTCTTAGTGGTCCGGTCAACTTATTCCATAGCGTTACTCCCATGAAAGAGATAGCGGAGGACCTAGTACTCTCATAGTGCACTGCTGAGAAACCTGTCAACCCAAACTTGAATGGAGAGGGAAGGTGGAACCCTGGCCTGGCACCAACCTTATTGAATCCAATAAGAGACAGCCATTTTCAATAGAATCAGAGTAGAAAAGTGCAGTGGTGTACCAAGGGGGGGGCGGTCCGCCCGGGTGCCAGCCCTGAGGGGGTGTTCCCGGCCTTGCCGCTCAGTCCCCCCCTACGCCCGAAGGACCGCTCGCCCCACTGACATTCCAGCACACCTATGAAGCAGCCCGCAGCAGGATCGCGACGTCAGCAATCCCTGAGCTGCTTGGGCGCTGCTTCCTGCGCCGCGGTCCTGCCCCTCCTCTGACGTCAGAGGAGGGGGCGGGACCGCGGCGCAGGAAGCAGCTCCTAAGCAGCGCAGGGATAGCTGACGTCGCGATCCTGCTGCGGCTGCTTCATAGGTAGTGCGGGGAGGCCAGGGGGGCGAGCGGTCCTTCGGGGTGGGTCGGGGCATCAGGCCTTCAGGGTGGGGCGGGCGAGCAGGCAGGCAGGCTTTCAAGGGGGAGAGGGGTGACAGGTAGGCAGGCCTTCAAGGGGGGACAGGCCTTCAAGGGGGGGTGCAAGCCTTCGGGGGGGTGCAGACCTTCAAGGGGGTGCAGGCCTTCAAGGGGGGGACAGGCAGGCAGGCCTTCAAGGGGGGGGACAGGCCTACAAGGGGGGGGACAGGCCTACAAGAGGGTGGGACAGGCCTTCAAGGGGGGGGATAGGCCTTCAGGGGGGTGCAGGCCTTCGGGGGGGTGCTGATCTTCAAGGGGGTGCAGGCCTTCAAGGGGGGACAGGCCTTCAAGGAGGGGACAGGCAGGCAGGCCTTCAAGTGGGGGGACAGGCCTTCAAGGGGGGGCAGGCCTTCGGGGGGTGCAGACCTTCAAGGGGGTGCAGGCCTTCAAGGGAGGGGACAGGCCTTCAAGGGGGGGACAGGCAGGCAGGCCTTCAAGTGGGGGACAGGCCTTCAAGGGGGGGGACAGGCCTTCGGGGGGTGCAGACCTTCAAGGGGGTGCAGGCCTTCAAGGGAGGGGACAGGCCTACAAGGGGGTGGGACAGGCCTTCAAGGGGGGGACAGGCCTTCAGGGGGGTGCAGGCCTTCGGGGGGGGTGCTGACCTTCAAGGGGGTGCAGGCCTTCAAGGGGGGACAGGCCTTCAAGGGGGGGACAGGCAGGCAGGCCTTCAAGTGGGGGGACAGGCCTTCAAGGGGTGGACAGGCCTTCGGGGGGGGTGCAGGCCTTCAAGGGAGGGGACAGGCCTTCAAGGGGGTGCAGGCCTTCAAGGGAGGGGACAGGCCTACAAGGGGGTGGGACAGGCCTTCAAGGGGGGGGACAGGCCTTCAGGGGGGTGCAGGCCTTTGGGGGGTGTGCTGACCTTCAAGGGGGGACAGGCCTTCAAGGGGGGGAAAGGCAGGCAGGCCTTCAAGTGGGGGGACAGGCCTTCAAGGGGTGGACAGGCCTTCGTGGGGGTGCAGGCCTTCAAGGGAGGGGACAGGCCTTCAAGGGGGGGACAGGCAGGCAAGCCTTCAAGGGGGGGATAGGCCTTCAGGGGGTGTGCAGGCCTTCAAAGGGGTGCAGGCCTTCAAGGGGGGGGACAGGCCTTCAAGGGGGGGATAGGCCTTCAGGGGGTGTGCAGGCCTTCGGGGGGGTGCAGGCCTTCAAGGGGGGGGGACAGGCCTTCAAGGGGGGGACAGGCAGGCAGGCCTTCAAGTGGGGGGACAGGCCTTCAAGGGGGGGACAGGCCTTCGGGGGGGTGCAGACCTTCAAGGGGGTGCAGGCCTTCAAGGGAGGGGACAGGCCTACAAGGGGGTGGGACAGGCCTTCAAGGGGGGGGGACAGGCCTTCAGGGGGGTGCAGGCCTTCGGGGGGGGGTGCTGACCTTCAAGGGGGTGCAGGCCTTCAAGGGGGGACAGGCCTTCAAGGGGGGACAGGCAGGCAGGCCTTCAAGTGGGGGGACAGGCCTTTAAGGGGTGGACAGGCCTTCGGGAGGGTGCATGCGTTCAAGGGGGGACAGGCCTTCAAGGGGGGGACAGGCAAGCAGGCCTTCAAGTGGGGGGACAGGCCTTCAAGGGGTGGACAGGCCTTCGGGGGGGTGCAGACCTTCAAGGGGGTGCAGGCCTTCAAGGGGGGGACAGGCCTTCAAGGGGGGGACAGGCAGGCAGGCCTTCAAGTGGGGGACAGGCCTTCAAGGGGGGGGACAGGCCTTCGGGGAGGTGCAGACCTTCAAGGGGGTGCAGGCCTTCAAGGGAGGAGACAGGCCTTCAAGGAGGGACAGGCAGGCAGGCCTTCAAGGGGGGGATAGGCCTTCAGGGGGTGTGCAGGCCTTCAAGGGGGGGGCAGGCCTTCAAGGGGGGGATAGGCCTTCAGGGAGTGTGCAGGCCTTCAGGGGGGAGCAGGCCTTCAATGGGGGGCACAAGCCTTCAAGGGGGGGGACAGGCAGGCAGGCCTTCAAGTGGGGGGACAGGCCTTCAAGGGGGGGACAGGCCTTCGGGGGGTGCAGACCTTCAAGGGGGTGCAGGCCTTCAAGGGAGGGGACAGGCCTTCAAGGGGGGGGGACAGGCAGGCAGGCCTTCAAGGGGGGGATAGGCCTTCAGGGGGTGTGCAGGCCTTCAATGGGGTGCAGGCCTTCAAGGGGGGGACAGGCCTTCAAGGGGGAGATAGGCCTTCAGGGGGTTTGCAGGCCTTCAAGGGGGGGCAGGCCTTCAAGGGGGGGACAGGCAGGCAGGCCTTCAAGGGGGGGACTGGCCTACAAGGGAGTGGGACAGGCCTTCAAAGGGGGGGACAGACCTTCAGGGGGTGCAGGCCTTTGGGGGGTGCCAACCTTCAAGGGGGTGCACTAGGCCTTCAAGGGGGGGGATAGGCCTTCAAGGGGGGACAGGCAGGCAGGCCTTCAAGGGGGGGACAGGTCTTCAAGGGGGGGACAGGCCTACAAGGGGATGGGACAGGCCTTCAAGGGGGGTGCAGGCCTTCAAGAGGGGACAGGCAGACCTTTAAGGGGGGACAGGCCTTTGGGGGGGACCCTGGTTTAGAAGTACACAGAGGGAAGGGGGTGTTCAAAGAGACGTGCATATGCCAAACTTTGGGGGGGGGGGAGGAAAGAAATAATGGGTCTGAAAATAGAGGAGAGGGAGAGAGATGATGGACCATGGGATTTAGGGAGGGAAGGAACAGAAAGGGAGAGAAATTGGACACAAGGGATGGTGTGGAGGAGGGATAGAGATACTGGATAGAAGGGTAATTGGGAAAGAAAGGGAGAGATGGTGGACTCTGGGGTGGTGGGGAAAGAGGGAGAGATGCCGGATGAAAGGGTAGTTAAGAAAAGGTGGATCTGTGGAGGGAGATGAAAAAAATGAAAGATACCAGACTTCCTGGGGAGGGAAGGGAAATGGAAAGGGAGGACAGAGTTGGCAGATGGATGGTTAGCATGCAGAAAGAAGAAAGAAGGAGACTCTGGCAAGCAAGTTATCGGAAGAAAACCAGAGCCTTCGACCAACAAGATTTGAAATATAACCAGACAACAAAAGGTAGAAAAATTAATTTTATTTCCTGTTTTGTGATTATAATATGTCAGATTTGAAATGTGTATCCTGCCAGAGCTGGTGTTGGACTGCAAACGTGAGCTAGGATTTAACAGAGAGAGGAAAAGTCCTTTTTGTTTCTTTATTTTATTTACACCACAGTGCCAGTGTGGTTAGGAGAAGCCAAAGGGGGTGAAAAAGCTATAAAACCCACCAGGAGTTTTGAAAAAAATCACCCAAATGGGCAGGAAAATCGAATTGAAAAACCAATTCAATAGGCTGAATCGAATCGAAATTTTTTTTTCCTGAATCTGGCAGCATTAGTTTGCGCTACTGTCTTAGACTTTAGGACCTGGGAATGGGGAGAGATGGCATCCTCAGTACTTTATAATGCAAGTGAAAAAATATTGTATAGGCCGAGGACATGAGACAGAAGGAAATGGGAACTTTTCTTCCTTCTATTTTTGTGAATGGAAAGGCTGAGGATGTCAGAGAGTTCAGTTAAAATATGTGCTTTATAAGAAAATATAATAATGTGTTTTATAAAGTTTATAGCATAGCTGGCCTACCCAGTGAGGTGTTCCTAGTGGTGGTGGTGGCAGCGTGTCAATGTGTTGAGAGGAAGAGGTGGTCTGGGAAATTCTGCTGAGCAAACTCCGGGCCCATTTCCACCCCCCAGTTAGTCCACTCCACTCAACTGGTTCACACACTGAATGGGTCTTTGGGTGTTGTTTTGGAATCTCTTCCAGTGGTTTATCAGTATCTCCTTCTGGTCCAAGGAAGGAAACTTTGTTATCCTTAGCATTGACCTACAGAATATGTTTGTACAGCACTGCTTGTGTGGCATTAGGCTATGTAGTGATCGAAAGAAAAAAACAGACCTTTGCACATTTTTGCACTATATGGTGGGTGTATGAGGAGATTCACATTTCCTGCACAGCTAAGTCCATGTGAAGTTACCTTGTGCTGTATTTGACATCTAGTAAGGTCTCTGTTTGAAAGGAAAGATCTAAACTTAAAAATGAAGTGGCCAGAAGTTATGGTAAAAGCAGATAGTGTAGCTGGTTTTAAGAAAGATTTGGACAAATTCCTGGAGGAAAAATCCATAATCTGTTATTAAGACATGGGGGAAGTGTCTGCTTGCCCTGGATCGATAGCATGGAATGTTGCTACTCTTTGGGTTTTGACCAGGTATTAGTGTCCTGGATTGGCTACCATGAGAATGGGCTACTGGGCATGATGGACCTTTGGTCTGACCCAGTTAGGCTATTCTTATGTTATGTTCTCATCTGTAGGGGCCTTTGTTTTCACTTCTTATTTGAATGTATTTTTTTTCTGGGAACTTATCAGTGTTTTTTATAATGGGAACAAAAATGGAAGAGAATTAATGTGGGTGGGATGAGGGGGTAACTAATTTCTTCAGCTAAATAATTCAATCCACTTCAAACAGACATAGGAGAACTCACGCACCATTCACACACCCTCCAACCAAAAACGTCAAAAGAAAAAAACTGTTCGACAACCTCCTAGCCATTCGAGTTGCAACACTCGACCCCCAACTCTACAACCAATTGACATCGACCACAGACTGCAAAACCTTCAAAAAGAAATAAAAACCCTTCTATTCAAAAAGCACATAAAACTGAACTAACACAATCAGAACTGTCCCAAGCATCACCTGCAACTACTCCATATGTACTTCTGATGTCATGACAATTCAGACATAATTTATGTTATGTTATGTTTGGAATATAAGAAAATTTTCACTGCCTGTTTCTATTCTGACCATTTATTCCGTTTCATGGTCATTACAAAAAATATTTTTTTACATGGGGGGGTATCAAAAAATGATGGGCCCCGGGTGTCACATACCCTAGGTACGTCACTGGAAAAGTGCTAGAAAATTCATTTTCTTTCCTGTTTTTTTTCCTTGTACCATTCCTTGTGGGTTATACTATCCCTTGCACGTACCACAGGTAAACTTACCCAATAGTGGGTAATGTACCACAGATAGGAGCACAGGACACTATATATACCAGAAGTAGGTAATGCCAGAATCAAGAACCAAGGGTAGCTCTTTTTTTTTTTTCCACAGGGCAACCTATTAGTTCAAGGGGAACAGACTAAGTATGTCCTTGCTTAGCCCCTATGCATGCAGGGAAATATAGTTCTGATTTTCAAAGAAAGGAAGGACTACAGTGAGTCAAAGTGTGATTTAGTTCAACTTGCTTTCGTGACAGAGTAAATGACGGCGGATAAAGACCCGAATGGTCCATCCAGCCTGCCCAACCATATATGCTCCATAAATTAATTATTTAATTTAAATGGTCCTTTTTCTTAGGTATTTCTGGGTCAGAGACCCAGAGCCCTGCCCGGTAGTGTGTTTAGGTTCTATCTACTGGAGTCTCTGGCAAAGCTCACTCCAGCCCATCTTAACCATCTCAGCCGTCGAAGCCCTCCCCAGTCCTCAACTGAAAGTCCATATGCAGGACACAACTGGGCAGTTGTTCAAGATTTTCATTAGGATTAGTCATGAGCTGCTTCTTCATACAAGAACCTAGTTACCGTACTTAATATTAACTTCCAGAAGTGCAATGGTTGGTGTATCAAGACTGAAATAAAGTGAAAATGAACTAGCGATGCTGCCTTGTTTACCAACCCAATCAATCCAAATGTTCTAATCAAAATGAGAGCGAAGAGATTGCTGGAATTGGATTTCGCTCACACCTCTTTCAGCAGTAGCTCAAGGTAAGTTACACAAATACAGTAGGTATAAAGATTAGAAACAACAGGAATATGAGATAATAACCTTTATGTTGGATTAATTCAGTGGGTCTCAACCCAGTCCCTGGGACACACCTAGCAGTTAGGTTTTAGGATACCCACAATGAATGTGCATGAGATAGTGCATTTAGATTTCTCTCATGCATATTCCCCATGCTCCTTCCTTGCTCCTGCCTGCTGTGCACGCCCCCTTCTCCTTCCCAGATCCCACCTGCTTTGGGCGTCCCCCCCCCCACCTTTCCCTTCCCTTGTGCCTCTAGTTGAAGTTGTTGCTCCCAGCAGTCGACAATGTGCTCCTCATGACTGTCAGCTCACCCTCTGACTTCACTTCCTGTGCAAGGCACCTGGAAGTGACATCAGCAGGAGAGCCGATAGGGGTCGTGAAAAGCATGTTGTTGACTGCTGCAAAACAACTTCAACTAGCGGTATGGGGGGAGAGAAAGGGGCGTGCGCATGGAGGGAAGGAATGGGAAGAGGCAGGGATGGAGAGGAGGAGGGGTGCCGGCACCCCCACCAACGTGGTGTCCAGGGAGGACCACCCCCAATCGGTGTTCCTTCTTCTGCTTAGTGAATCGATGGCTTCCTACTTTTGCATTCAGATCGGGTAGGAGATTGATCGCACAGCAGTTTAGTGAATTGGGTCGGGGTCAGGAAACGATTGCAAAACTATCGGTACAGGGTCGGTAAGTTTAGTGAATCTAGGCCTTAATTTTTAAGGTCCCAGAAGCTCTTCTGTGCTTATTAGAGCAGGTTTCATTTGCAAAGTGCTAAGAGTAAGACCAGGGCCGGATTTAGATGAAAAGAGGCCCTAGGCTATTCCACTTTTGATGCCCTTTCACCTCCCATTTTTTTTTTTTTTTTTAAGTTCAATAAAGTTTTATTGTTTTTGGTATTGAAAAAAGAACAGAAAACATATCAACAGCATCAAATACAGAAAGAGAACCGATGTCTGTGCATAAGCAGTTATACAGGAAAATCAGATCACAGCATCAATGTCAGCATACACTGAAAAACAGAAGCATCATTAAAGAGGAAAGTAAACAAATAATGTAGAATAAACTCACAAGCGAAGCAGCAGTATAATGAGTAATATCTATCCACAATAGAAGCAACCCAGTAGTAATAACACAAAATAGTTATTTCAATCATATTTTGAGCAGTAATGTAACACAGGTTCCCAAATATCATGAAAGTGTGATAGTGAGCCTGCTTTCTTTGCATAAAGACGTTCAAATTTGATAATAAGCGACATATTAGACCACCAAGCAGCATGAGAAACATTGGATAGAGTTTTCCAATTGGAAAAGATGACCCTAACAGCCAATAATAGTAGTGCTCTCAATAATATGGACTCAGAAGTAGACAACTGTGTCTGTAACGCAGGTGCACCCACTATTATCACTGCATAGGAGATATGTACATTGATATGCAAAATCCCACATATGTCCTTCCAGATCATGTTCCAGTAATCTCCCAGCATAGGACAATCATAGAGCATATGTCTAAGCGTACCATCATGTAATAAACATGACCAGCATAATTTGGATAGAGACGTGTTCATTTTTGCCAGTCTGCAGGGAGTCCAATATGCTCTATGTAATAAAAAGAAAGCTGATTGTAAAATGGAGGCAGAATGTAGAGCTCTACCAACAGAGACCCACATTTCAGACCAAGATTCTACATCCAATGTTAAGTTGAGTTCTCTATGCCATGTTTCTCTAACATTTGAATCCCAAGAAAACTTAAAGCTCTTTATGAGCCTATACCATTTAGACGCCGTCCTAGTAGCATAGGCGAATGCGGTGCAACTGGAAAGAAATGTAGGAATGTCGGCAGTGTAAGTATGAGATTTAAGCTCCTTTTTGATGCAATGAGTCAATTGTAACCATCTAAAAAATTGGGAAGGTGGTAAGTTATACAATCTACATATTTTCGGGAAGGGAAGCCAGGAGATACCATCAAATAGTTGTGATAGCGACCATATACCAAGGTCTTGCCATGATTTCCAGGAGATCAGTTTGTTCTGTATCAGAAAATTTGGATTGTTCCAAATTGGAGCGAGTAGCGTATAAGACCAGTGTATTGTAGATAGTTTATCAAATTCTCTGATGGCCTGTATGGAAGATATCACGACCGGGTTCTTTATAATATCCTGAGTCACCTGCATTGCAGGTGTATATTTCAAAGGTATAGGGGTACTATCTATCTCTAAGGTCAACCAGGGAGGAGTGTGTTTAGGCAATGAAGAATTGAACCATTGGGCACATTGTCGGAGTAAAAAGGCTAGATGGTATTCTTGTATACAAGGGAAATTAACTCCACCTTCCATTCTGGGACATTTAAGTTTCTGTAAGCTAATTCTAGGGGTCTTCCCATTCCACAGAAAGGAAACCAGAATGTTTTCTAGTTTTTTGTAATCAGAGGATTGCAATACACAAGGAAGCATACTTAAAGTGTAATTTATTACCGGAACCATCATCATTCTAATAGTATCCAGTCTACCCCACCATGATAATTTAAGAGGTGACCAGTTTGTAGATAGTCGTTTTAGTTTAGTAAGTAGGAATTCTAAATTATAAGAAATGGTATCATCAACAGTAGGTCCAAAATAAACTCCCAAATACTTGATCCTAGTAGGGGACCATATAAAACCATATTGTTTTATTTCCGTACTATATTCAGGGCAATTGAGTGGCATAATTTCAGTTTTTGTCAAGTTTAGTTTGTATCCAGATACAGTAGAATATTGCGCTATTAATTCTAAAATATGGGGAATAGAATCAGGGGTTGTATATAAAAGGACATCATCGGCATATGCCGAGAGTTTAATATCCATAGACCCTACACTGAGACCAACTATATTAGAATTAACCCGTATCGCCGTTAGAAAAGGCTCCAGTGCAATATTGAAGAGGAGCGGTGAAAGGGGGCACCCCTGACGGGTGCCTCTCTTAGGGTGGAAAGGAGCTGAAAATAAATCATTAATGTATAGGCGTGTCGTTGGAGCCATATATAGTAACTTAATCATAGAAATAATGTAGTCTGGAAAACCATACCAGTGAAGTACTGTAAATATATATTCCCATTCGATGCGATCAAACGCTTTTTCAGCGTCCAATCCCATAAGTAATAATGGGGTTTGTATGGATCTGGATGCATGTATAACATCTGTCAGCAATCTGGTGTTGTCACCCGATAGTCTACCAGGCATAAATCCTGTTTGATCAGGTGAGATGATTTGTTGTAAGCTAGGAAGCAATCTGGTGGCTATAATCTTTGCAAATATTTTTGCGTCAGTATTTATAAGAGATAAAGGTCTATAGTTAGTTACATTTAGAGGAGATTTATCAGGTTTTGCCAACACTATAATTGTTGCTTCAGTGAAAGTACCAGAGACAACACCAGACTGCAACAGGACAGTAAAGAAATCGAACATATGAGGAAGTATTTGAGGCAGAAAAGTTTGATAAAACTCTGCCGTAAGACCATCTGGCCCTGGAGCCTTGTTTTTGGCCAGCTGTCGAATAGATAAGGATATTTCATCCTTATTTAAAGGCCGGTTCAGATCATGTGCAAGAGATTCATCAATAGGAGAAGAAGGGAGGGAATTCAAAAATGCAGAGGTGACAGTAGTATCAGACATTTCAGATGAATATAACGAAGAGTAAAACCGGTGAAAATGATTAAGTATATCATTGGAGTTAGTCAAAATCTTGCCATTATCATTGGTCAAGGCAGCGATGTATGTTTTCGATGATTTACCTTTCAAATATTGGGCTAAACTATGTCCACATCTGTTATTTTCCATATAATATGATGCATTTCTCAGCAAAATTGTGTGAGATGCCATTTTGCCAAGATGAGCATTGTATTCTAATCTTAGTGTACGTAATTGGAGTAAACTTTTGAAATCAGAGGGGTGGGTAATATGGTGGGACTCCAATGCTTTAATTTTAATCTCCAATTCCTTAGAAACAAGTAGATTTTGTCTTTTCAGATAGGCAGCTCGTGAAATCATTTCCCCCCTAATATACGCCTTGAAGGCGTCCCATAGTGTCAACCAGGATATGGAGGGATTAATATTAAAAGTAAAAAAGTCAGTTATAGCAGTAGAAACGTAGTCAACAAATTCCGGGACCTGTAAGAGGGTATTATTAAGTCTCCATTGTCTGTAAGGAAGCGGATTTGAGATGTTGTGGAAGGATAGCAGAATAGCTGCATGGTCTGAAATGGCTATTTCTTTAATATCAGATGAAGCCATATATGTAGCTAATGAAGAGCTAATCAGGAAATAATCTATACGAGAGTATGTGGAGTGTGGGGGTGAGTAGTAAGTAAAAGATTGATCTGTTGGATGGGAAATTCTCCAAGGGTCAGTAAGGTCAAAATGTGTGATGAAATCTTGAAGTTTAAACCATGATCTGGATTTCTTATATGGTGCATGAGAGTGTCGGTCTCTGACAGGATCAAGGACCAAATTAAAATCACCCCCTATAATATAAGATGTTCCATCAGCTGAGGAGAGTAAGTCTGATAACGTATCATAGAAATCAGGTACATCAGCATTTGGTGCATATATATTTAGGCAGGTGATAGGTTTTCCATTAATTTCGAAGGTAATCATAGCCCATCTGCCTTGTATATCAGAGCTGTGTGTAAGTATTTTAATATCCTGTCTAGATTTTATAAATATCATCACCCCATTCTTTTTATCTACCGCTGGGGAAAATATAGTGGGAAAGGCCCATGGAAAATGAATCTTAGCTGAGTCCTTAGGAGAAAGATGGGTTTCTTGAATGAAAGTGATATCCGTATTAAGTCTAAATATATAGTCACTAATTTTTTGGAGTTTAACAGGATTATTAAGTCCCTTAACATTAAGAGAACTGAAAGTCAAAGTCATACCATCAAAAAAATTCAATCAAATAACAGGAGCAAAAATACATGAAAAGTAGTACATAAGCTAATTGCAATACCCTCTTATAGTAAGTCATATATGAATAATGAGCAGAATAAGCGAGTAATATGGATGTAATCTTAGTATAAGAGGGACCAAGTCTGAAGGGAGCAGTATAGGAATACATAAAATAGCAATAGGCTTTGATAAGTAATGAGTGAGTAGTACTTCAAAAGGATAGTAGAATGAAGTAATTTTAGAGGCACTTGTGAGTATACCTTATAGGATGATAAAAATTTGTTAAAAGAGGAGCAACACAATGATGCAGTGTAATATACCAGTGTTAGAGATATCAATATAACACAATATAAATTCTGTGAGAAAGAAAAGAACAAAAGAGCAAAAAGATCTGATTTAAAAATAAAAACAACAAGTAACAGACATCTGGTAAAAAAGGAAGAATGGGATAGAGAGGCCACAAAGGCAGACTTCAGCCAGCTCAACACAGACCAGACAATTTGTCAGAAAGTAGTCTACAAGATAAATTTCAGACATTATAACCTACATATAATACATAGGATGTAACCTCAAATATATGCCAATAGAAAGATCACTTCTATAACTGACCGCATACAACATTATCAGCAAGAGGATCTTAGTTATAGGTAAAACAACTAGTATAAAGTGATATAGATAGATGTAATGCAGCAAAGCTCTTTAAACCAGGAGAAGTTTTTTCCATCTGATGTGACAGCAGAGAGATTCAGGTTTTGTCAATGGAACTCGGTGCTTGCGCTTCCAGATAATCAGCCAATTCATGCGGATGAGTAAAATTTTTTGTAGTGTTGTTATAGGTGACGCGAAGCGTGGCAGGATAGAACATGCCATATTTGGCGCCCATGTGCTTCAGTTTAGGGCGAAATTCCAGGAGAAGTTTGCGTCGCTTGGCAGTGTGTTTAGATAGATCTGGAACAATGAGAATAGTATTGCCTTCGAATTTCAGAGGTTGTTGTAATTTCGCCTGCCTCATAATCTCCATAACCTGAGTATATCTCAGCAAGCGGGCAACTATGGGACGCGGGTGTTTGGCGGCAACATCCAGCACGTGTGTGGGTACACGATGCGCTCGATCGATTTCCATATCATATTGCAGGGTAAGATTAAGGAGTTTAGGAAGCATCTGTTGTAGGAAGGCAATAGTATCTTTTCCTTCCCGAGATTCTGGAACTCCCAATATCCGCAGGTTATTACGACGAGATCGATTTTGAGCATCCTCCAGCTCATTTTCCAAAATGGCGATTTTCTTGAACTGCCGCTGTAAAGTTTTTATATTCATTTCATTAGTTTCTATTTTTTGTTCCGCCGTGTCTATTCTGGATCTGCAAACTGCCATTTCCACAGTGAGAGATGCCAGATCGCTCTTGATATCCTCCGTATTCTGATTAGTGGAGGAAAGGAGGTCCCGCATGGCACGAAGTTCGGCCATGACAGTGCTGAGTGAATCACTCTCATCTTTATTCGGCGCCGTTTTCTGTGGTGAAATTGGTTCCACACTTTTTCTCTTACCGGTTTTCGAAGTGGCCATCACTAATACTATCAGGCAAGTAGTAGATTAGCAGAAAGTTCGCCGTGAGTGCTGAAATTTGAAGCTTTTTAGTATATCGGTCTGTGGAGCACAGCTAACAGGCAGCCATTTACTGTGGTGCTCTCTAGCGCCCCCTCACCTCCCATTTTTAAGTTTGTAAATTACATGAGAGATAATAAAATACATCACCCGGGGCTGAGACCGATTCCCCTCCGGAGCCGGGAAAGGAGTGGGGGGGGGTGGGGGAGAGAGGAGCAGCGGGATCCGATCTGGAGCTGGAGCACGTGTGCAATTCGGATTCCCCACCCCCAGCTGAACTTTGATGAGTCGCTGGCGCTGGCACACCTCACGCCACCAGGACTCACGATATTTCAACAGCGCATGCGCGCTCTAGGATTTTATTATTTATGATATAATCATGAAAATATAAAATAAAGCACGTAATATACATTTTAAAATATGCAAATTAAAACATATGTTACGAACTTACTTAGAATTCCGCGAAATGAAGATATTTATCACAAAAAATTTTTTCAATAGTCTATAAACACTTCACTAAAGTATCGAACCTACTGAACTCAAAAGGCGAGAATCAAATGATCGTGTACGCAATCCTAAAATAAGAATCTTTTCTAATAACATTAAGACTTGTTTCATATTATCGAAGTAACACGAATATAACCGAACGTCGGGATATCAATAGGTCTGTTCCAATCTACACCAATCTGCACTTTATTGATGCAAGAACAAGCCAGAGCTTAGTAGCATAAGGCACGTCAATATTTGCCATAGCAATCAGTGAACGTATGAACTATACTTTGGTGCAATCTAGTATATACAAATGAACAGACCCAATGAGCAGAACGCGTTGATCTTAACCAATACATTTTTATGTTTGTTTATTAGTCATATGCGTAGAATTTCTCCTTATTTTCGGTTCAGTGTTTTAGTGTTCACTGTTTTTAGAATAGTGTAATTTTAATGTTGCTAACAATTTGAATGTAGGCCCCTCTTGATCTTGAGGCCCTAGGCTGAAGCCTAGTTAGCCTATAGGAAAATCCGGGCCCTGAGTAAGACAACACAGTTTTCAAAATCAGTTTTGTTGAGGTAGACAGGGCTGCAACTAAACTGGTTTCAATTGCATCTATTTGGTTTAAAAGCTTACATGCGCATGATCTTGTTGAAAATGGTTAAATATGATAGAATGATTGCATAATTTAGAGTTCTAATTGTTCGAGCCTTTTGATCAGTTTCTCCCCGATAGGGCGAAGTCGGTTAACAACAAAGGACTTGTCCTGTCAAATTTCCTCTCAATGCCATCGCTCAATTAACGAGCCCTTGCTGCTGTGTTATCTCGCCATCTCTCAAGCTGTGATATGCTTGTGGTAAACTCTTTTGCTCTTGACAAGGGTCTTTGCAATCCACACTCTTATCAAAGGATTTGTTCAGGCAGTGGCAATTTCCTGGGATGCTCAATTTAAGAAAAGTGTTAGTAACTAAC
Organism: Geotrypetes seraphini; assembly: GCF_902459505.1. Taxonomy (NCBI): domain Eukaryota; kingdom Metazoa; phylum Chordata; class Amphibia; order Gymnophiona; family Dermophiidae; genus Geotrypetes; species Geotrypetes seraphini. Next base: position 21,593,552 of record NC_047093.1, on the reverse strand, counting down.
AGCCTTCAAAACATCCAGGCAACACAGAGTTGGACCTGAATTCCAAATTTGATTCCAAGAAAAAAAAAAAAAATAATAATAATTAAAGCAATGAGATCAATATTTTCTCACAAATGCTCTTCGTATATTTATTAAGGGGCCCTGTTACCAAGCTTTGGTAACTTTCCATGCATTCATTACATAAGAACATAAGAAGTTGCCTCCACTGGGTCAGACCAGAGGTCCATCCCGCCCAGCGGTCTGCTCCCGCGGTGGCCCATCAGGTCCGCAACCTGTGAAGTGGTTTCTGACCACTTCTATAACCTACCTCAAGTTCTATCTGTACCCCTCTATCCCCTTATCCTCCAGGAACCTATCCAAACCTTCCTTGAACCCCTGTACAGAGTTCTGGCTTATCACCTCCTCCGGAAGCTTGTTCCATGTGTCCACCACCCTCTGGGTAAAAAAGAACTTCCTAGCATTTGTTCTAAACCTGTCCCCTTTCAATTTCTCTGAGTGACCCCTAGTGCTTGTGGCTCCCCACAGTTTGAAGAATCTGTCCTTATTCACTTTCTCTATGCCCTTTAGGATTTTGAAGGTTTCTATCATGTCCCCTCTAAGTCTCCTCTTCTCCAGGGAGAACAGCCCCAGCATTTTTAACCTGTCAGTATATGAGAAATTTTCCATACCTTTTATCAGTTTAGTCGCCCTCCTCTGCACTCCCTCGAGTACCGCCATGTCCTTCTTGAGATACGGCGACCTGTATTGAACACAGTACTCCAGGTGCGGGCGCACCATTGCGCGATACAGCGGCACGATGACTTCCTTCGTCCTGGTTGTGATACCCTTTTTGATGACGCCCAGCATTCTGTTTGCTTTCTTTGAGGCTGTCGCTATTTTTCAAATGCAGTTTTCTGAAAAATTTACTTTTTTTTCTATTGATAAACATTGAGTCCTGCACATTTCCATACAGTAGTTCGAGCTTTCATTTACCCTTTATTTGACTACTGTAATTCCCTGTTTCTAGGCCTCTCAAAGCACTCTTTATAAGCACTTCAAGTAGCCCGCATGATCACTGGATGTTCTCGCTATAAACATATTACATCTTTCTTAATCCAGGGTGCCCACAAAAACACGCTTTTGATTTTAAATGGTTACAAAATCAAAACTTAATGGACTATGTTTATAAATAAGATGACAGCAAATATAAGTCCCAAAAAGCACAGTTAGCAAGTTCTTACACAATCGCTTGCACTCTCACCCTTTTAAGCTGTAATTAGGGCAGAAATTGCAGCATTCAGACAATGCAACAAAACAAAATGACCAGGTGTTCCTCAATTGGTCCCTGAGATCACCAAGACATTACTGTTTGTGACTTTTTCCTTTGGGGGGTACATGAAAGACAGAGTGTACGTGCCTCCGCTACCCGCAGCTATGGATGATCTGCAGGAACTCATCACTGAAGCTATAAACGTGATCAAGCTGGATATGCATCAGAGTGTCTGATACGATCATTGTATCAAGGTAGGGAGGGGTGGAAGCTTCACACTGAATAATTTTTCCTAGGCAAGAGGCCCTGGACCGCACTCCTAAGAATGTGGAGCCTTCATTGAATCTTCCAGAGTGAGTACAGGGAAGGGTTGCCACAGTTTCTGTCACAGATGCGTAGGCCACCTAAAATCCTGGAACAGAAAAGGATGATCGGAGTGGGGTCAACCTGAATATATGGTGGGGGGAGGGGCTAAAACAGTCACCCCAATTTCACCCTCCCTGTAAAGATAGCCCTTGTAGACACGAATGTGGACAGAACAGATGGTCTTTTTCTACCGTCATCTACTATGTTATTCTGTTACTTTGTCAACCATCAGAAACCTGTCACCTGATTTGTCACAATGAAAAAAAAACATTTGCACGTTACCAGGGAAATCCTTGGCTTACAAACATCACCCTTTGCCTCTGATTACATCACCACAGGATTCTGATTTACTCTGAGCCCAAAGTACATTTTTCAAATATCTCCTGTCGGGGCTGATAATGTGTCCCGTGTTTACAATATTACTTAACACTTGCAAATGGAGGACTAGTGAGCTGAAATATTGATTGAGCTAACTTGCTGTAACTCTTTATCCCCTTTCGCCCACCCCTGGATTATTTTTACACATCAAAGTGCTTCAAGATAAAGAAAGGAAGGGTACTGCCCTCGCTGCTCCTTTCGTCCACTTCCTTCCCTCCCCAAGTATGTTTTGTCGGGTGATTGCTCTTCAACAACTTTGACCTGCAAACTGCAAAGCCAAAAAAAGAGTGGGCCGGGCAGAGCACTACACGATGTAACATAAGTTTATATTTCTATATTGCATGTGCCTTTCGGTTCCATGCGGTTTAGCAAAGAGGCAAAACTGACCAACGTCAGCGGGCTACAACATAAGAGCTTTACGGAAGAGGTAAAGTTGATCAAAGTCAAAGAACCAGAACATAAGTCGGCTTTCATTCGGAAACTAATCTAATCTAATCTAATCCTTAGGTTTGTATACCGCATCGTCTCCACGTTTTAGAGCTCTACGCGGTTTACAGTAGGAGAAATAGGAAGGAACTACAACAGAGGGTTAGAGGTAGAAGTGTGAAGAAAATTTAGAGGACTTGGGATGCCAAGATAGAAGAGTTTCCTTGATTCCTAAGTTGGAGGGAGACTTACATTTTTTGAGAAAAGCCAGGTTTTCAGATGTTTGCGGAAAACTTGGAGAGAGCTCAAGTTCCGAAGAGGGGAGGTAAGGTTGTTCCAGAGCTCAGTGATTTTGAAGTGAAGGGAGGTCCCTAGTTACTTAGGACTAGGTTTTATAAATGGCGCCTAAAAAAATGAGTGCGGGGGAAAAAATAGCACTTAGGCTAGTCTATAAACGGTGCTCAAAGTTAGGCACCATTTATAGAATAGGCCTTGGCGCCAGGAACCGAGTCTAACTTTAGGCACGACCATTAAACCAACTAAAATGTGGTGTAAACCCGTGTCCCTAAGGGCTCCTTTTACTAAGGTGCGCTAAAGATTAGAGCGCGCTAAATACTAAGGCGCCCATTATATTCTATGGGCGCCTTAGCTTTTAGCGTGCCCTAATTTTTAGCATGCGCTAAATCGGTTAACCCGCCTTAGTAAAAGGACCCCTAGATTAGGCATGGATTCTTCTTATTCTTTCACTGCACATGTAAATTACAGGAACGCCCCTGATCCATCCGTAAACCTCCCACGACTGCGCCCCCTTTTTGGAACCACGTCCAAAATGCATGCAGGATCTGTGCCTAAACATATGCACGGAAGCTTTAATCCATTCCAATTAGCACCGATAATTGCACGTTAAGGTGTTGGCACCTTTTATAGAATTAGAATAACTGGGGCATCTCCATTTACGTGCTCCAAGGCCGCACTATAGGATCTTATTCTGTAACAGAAACTAGGCACCAATGTTCCATTATGGAATACCTGCTTTATTAGAACAAATAAATAATCCACATAAAAAGGTTTAGGGCCTGAACCACTGGAAACATATGGGCCCAACACGGTCCGTGTTTCGACACTATCGTCTTCCTCAGTGAATGCTTTTGAGTACATATCACCAGCACAGAGGTAATCGTTTTGTATTACTTAATCCAGTGGTTCCCAACCCTGTCCTGGAGGAACACCAGGCCAATTGGGTTTTCAGGCTAGCCCTAATGAATATGCATGAAGCAAATTTGCATGCCTATCACTTCCATCATATGCAAATCTCTCTCATGCATATTCATTAGGGCTAGCCTGAAAACCCGATTGGCCTGGTGTTCCTCCAGGACAGGGTTGGGAATCACTGACTTAATCCACAAACCTGCTTATAGGACCTATAGCAGGGCTGCCCAAGTCCAGTCCTCGAGATCTACTGGCAGGCCAGGTTTTCAGGATATCCACAATGAATATGCATGAGAGAGATTTGCATACCAAGAAGGCAGTGCAGGCAAATCTCTCTCATGCATATTCATTGTGGATATCCAGAAAACCTGGCCTGCCAGTAGATCTCAAAGACCGGACTTGGGCAGCCCTGACCTATAGGGACCCCTGAGGAAGACGATAGTGTCGAAATATGGATCATGTTGGGTCCATATGTTTCCAGTGATTCAGGCCCTAGACCTTTTTATGTGGATTATTTATTTGTTCTAATAAAGCCTTCGGGGAATGTATTATTGTTTGCTATACTTAATTATCTATATTATTGAAATTAAATATATACTTCTTATATTAATTATAGGGAGGAAGGGGAAGAAAATGATTGCTTTTTGAATTATTTGTGTATTTAAAGTGCGTTCTGTGTAGTGTTTATGTTTAAATTCATTGTATGGCACTGTTAACATTTTAAAATTAATAAAGATTTATATTTTTAAAAAAGCCTTTGTCTTGGACATCGACTTTCCACAAGTCTTTTGCTTTTGGTTGTGTCTCCTTTGGTGGAGGGATCAGAGTCAACTTTCTTATCCCATTATGGAACACAATGTTCCCCCGGTCATTCACGGTCGGCGGTTCGCGGTCCCAGTCATTCGCGGTATTTTCCGACCGCGATCACCGACCAGAAGAGGACAGCTGGAGAGGCATGAGAGGGCAGCCGGAGTGCCGGCTAGTAAAGGAAATGACTCACTGTATGCTCCGACTGCCTCTTCCTGTACTAAAGTTGGGCTTCACCAATCAGGAGCTGCTTTGACATGCAGCCCCTGATTGGTAAGGCCCGACTTTACTACAGGAAGAGGCGGTCGGAGCAGACAGCGAGTGATTTCCTTCATTCGCCGGTGCTCTCTCCTGCCTCTCCCGCTGCACTCTCCAGTCTCCCCCCCACGAAAAACCACTAAAGTTGAAAGGGGATAGATGCCATACAAACATAAGGAAGTTCTTCTTCACCCAGAGAGTGGTAGAAAACTGGAATGCTCTTCCGGAGTCTGTCATAGGGGAAAATACCCTCCAGGGTTTCAAGACAAAGTTAGACAAGTTCCTGCTGAACCAGAACGTACTCAGGTAGGGCTAGTCTCAGGTAGGGCGCTGGTCTTTGACCAGAGGGCTGCCACGTGAGTGGACTGCTGGGCATGATGGACCACTAGTATGATCCAGCAGCGGCAATTCTTATGTTCTTAAATAAGACAAGTAGGGGAAAAATAAACCATAGGAAGGGTGAGAGCGGTGGGCTTCAAATAAGTTCCAACGCAACTCTTGGTTAAATGCATCTAATGCTCAAATGCTCCATTCACTTGGGGTTTCTATCACAAGGTTCAAGTTCTACAATGGTTTGCACCCAGCAGCACTTATTTCTTACAGCCTTTGTTCTCTTAAACTTTTTACTCTTTGGGCTTTTAAGTTTATTATCTTTTGATGTTCAATCATTTTTATTGAGTTTTTAAAATAAAATATACATAACAAAAAATCTTACATAGAATATCATCTCAACTCAGTTAATACATTGTAAATATATAAATTCAAAGAAATCAGCAATCAATTATCATCACAATACAGACACGATAAAGTACATCTCAACACACCTTCCTCCCTTCCCATCCCTCCTTCCCCCCTCCACCCATCCCATTTCCAAATATTACAAATAAATAGTGCTTCACTTTATGATTACAAATGTAACGAGTTTACTACAAAACTGCGTGCCCTGACTGATAATTGCTGTATATAAGGTTCCCAGGTCATCCAAAATTTACTGTTTTTTATAAGATGGGGAGGTCGCCCTAGCTTCCATAATCGTAAGCAAACTGCCAAAAATACTTCAAAAGACCCAATAAAAAGGCAGTAAACCAGTCTAAGGGTTCCAAGGGTGAGGAGTGCGAGTAGCAAACACCTGAGCGAAACAACACTAACAAAGGCAAAATAATCAATAATAAAGATTAGTGATGGGGGTAACCTCAGTGTGGAGGATGAGCAAAAGGAGAATATAATACAAGGCAAAGGCCAATAAGTCCCTACCTGCACACCATCATCGGTAACCTCACGTGTGCATAAATCAAAATAAGTGATAAACGCAGTGAATCTCAAAGAAATCACCCTTAGACTGTTTTTCTGCCTTTTTATTGGATCCATAATCATAAGAGCATGAAATGCTGCCCTCCAATGCCAAAATGAGGCTGGACTTTCTTCCAACCAATGTTGTAAAATACATTTTTGACCTATAATAAAGGATTTCCAAAATAATTTCCTAACCCCTTTCTTAAAAATCTTGTCCCATTGAAGAAATAATACCATCTGGGGGGGAAGGAACCACAATTCTAGAAATAATTGATCCAAGAAAAACACAAACAGCATTCCAAAATTTCTGAATTTTGGGACACAACCAAAAAGCATGACCCAATGTATTATCCATTTTTTACATTTTAGGCATATTCTTGTCTCAACAGAACCAAAATGTAAAGCCTGAACTTGAGAAACATAAGCGCTCATAACCATTCGAAATAGACTCTCTCTTTAATAAGTGCAAGAAATTGAGGAAATGCCTAATTGAAAAGCCTTTTCTATTACCTCAGTAATTTCCACTCCCAATTCCTCAATCCACTTAACTCAGTGGTCTCAAACTCAAACCCTTTGCAAGGCCACATTTTGGATTTGTAGGTACTTGGAGGGCCTCAGAAAAAAAATAGTTAATGTCTTATTAAAGAAATGACAATTTTGCATGAGGTAAAACTCTTTATTTTATTTAATTCGATATCTATCCCATCCTCCCAGTAGCTCAGAATGGGTTACAAGGTTTATAGTTTATAAATCTTTCCTTTTGGCTAAGTCCTAATAATAATATTGTAATTTATAGCTAGAGACATAGGATCAAGAAACTTTTATTTTGCTTTTGTGATTATGATAAACATATTGAGGGCCTCAAAATAGTACTTGGCGGGCCGCATGTGGCCCCCGGGCCGCGAGTTTGAGACCACTGACTTAACTGCAATCCATTTATAGTTCATATGTGGATATACAAAATCAAGGGTCTTTTTAAAGTATGAAATTGAGGATAGAGCTTCCAGATGTTCAAACAAAGTTTGTTTATTATCTTTTAAATATTTTTTGTTGTATATGTTTTTATTATGTATAATTTATTTTTAAGCATGTATTACATATCCTTGTGTTCTCCTACACATGATTGTTTGTAAACATTTACCTGGTGTATGCTATTTTATTTAGGTGGATTCTTCAGTTTTGTTATGTTTAATTTGTTCAAGTGTCCCCTGGAGAAGGCATTCTACATGTCGAAACTGGATTCCTAGTCGGGATGTCATTCCAAAAGGACGTTGTTCCAATGGACTACTGTGATTTACATCTTCTAGCTCAGTATTTTTGAGATATCTACAGAGACTCTTTAAGAGACTGTTTTTATTTTTGTTTTTGTTTGCAATGAATCCACGGGTTGTATAGACATCTTATTTGCCTTTGCTTTGCTGCAAGGCAAGAACCTTTCTTTTATCCTCCTTGCACCGTTTTTTCCTTCTATAATCATAAAGCTCTATGACCTCACAATGCAAATGTTAAGAGCCGTGGAGGGGCATAATCAAAAGAAACGTCTTAGCCCCCTTTTGGCACAGAAAGTAGGCAGCAGAGAAATGTTCATTCTCAAAAAAAAGTCCAAAATGAGGGTTTTTTTGAGAATGGCCTACCTCTATGTTCAGCAGTTTAATCACCAAGAACGCCAAATACATGTATCCTTACAATGCATTCCCGACCAAAAAATTACCAAACGCCCAAAACAAGACCTTTTAGGCAAAGGAGGGTCCAGTCCTTTGCCTAAAAGCAGAATTCTCTAACCGACGATTGCGTGGTTGTTCCGGGGTGGGGAGGGGTTGTGTCCAGCAGGAGGGATTTGGCACCTTCCTGCCGGGGAAGATTCGGGGGATAGCGACAGGAGAGATTGGGTGCCTCTCCTGCCACGATCATTACCAGTGCGGGGGGACGGTTTGCCTGGGCCGCTGAGCTGATCGCAGCAGCCGCGATCAGCTCAGCGGCCCGGTTCGGAACTCATACCTGTTAGTCAAAACGTATAAGTTCTGTCTGGCAACCTGTCAAACTTTTTTGATTATGGCTGCCAGATGACTAAGTCTAGATCAGCGCCCCCCCCCTCCCCTTATCCACTCCTCCAAAAATGCCCCTTATCACTCTGGGTGTACAGAGGCAGTGAAAAGGCCTAAGCTGGTTTTAGATATGTCTAAAGCCAGTTTTGATTATCGGTACTTGGACGATCTGTCATTTTGATAGTCCAAGTGCCGACTTAGGCCGCTTTTTAGATGGTTTTTTTTAAAAATATGATCCCCTTAGCTTATAATCGTCCCTGACAAAGAAGACACTCATAAAATATCTATATTATATATCGAAATATAAAGATATCATATTTCTAAGCACTCACAAGAGTTACAATCACTAATGTAATAAGCCTTGTTAGAAATTCTTTCGCAGTCTCTAAAGACATGCCTGTTTTTTCCATGAATTAGAGACAAGGAAACAAAACCCCATGGCAAAGAAATAGATTCCAAAAAGTGGGGATGTACCTAGAAAACCATCTCTGGCAGCATCCAAGTCCAGGCTAAAGGTCCACTTTTTCAAAACTGCGCTTAAGTCTTAACCCTACCAATCAGTAAAGCTCCACATCTGTTTGTCTTTCCCTCTGAGGCCCCCTTTTTATTTACTTATTTAATTAATTCATTTTATATTCCGTTGTCCCCAAATAACTCAGAACAGCTTACAGGTTAAACGAGCTCGGGGCTCGGGCCGCTGCTATTTAATATATTCATAAATGATCTAGAAGCAGGGACGAAGTGCGAGATAATAAAATTTGCTGACGACACCAAACTATTTAGTGGAGCTCGGACTAAGGAGGACTGCGAAGAATTGCAAAGGGACTTGAACAAACCAGGGGAATGGGCGACGAGATGGCAGATGAAGTTCAACGTTGAGAAATGTAAAGTATTACATGTGGGAAGCAGAAACCCGAGGTACAACTATAAGATGGGAGGGATGTTATTGAGTTAGAGTACCCAAGAAAGAGACTTGGGGGTAATGGTGGACATGACAATGAAGCCGACGGCACAGTGCACAGCGGCCGCTAAGAGAGCGAATAGAATACTAGGTATAATCAAGAAGGGTATTACTACCAGAACGAAAGAAGTTATCCTGCCGTTGTATCGGGCGATGGTGCGTCCGCATCTGGAGTACTGCGTCCAATATTGGTCGCCATACCTTAAGAAGGACATGGCGTTACTCGAGAGGGTTCAGAGGAGAGCGACACGTCTGATAAAAGGGATGGAAAACCTTTCATACACTGAGAGATTGGAGAAACTGGGTCTCTTTTCCCTGGAGAAGAGGAGACTTAGAGGGGATATGATAGAGACTTATAAGATCATGAAGGGCATAGAAAGAGAGTAGAGGGACAGATTCTTCAAACTTTCGAAACATAAGAGAACAAGAGGGCATTCGGAAAAGTTGAAAGGGGACAGATTCAAAACGAATGCTAGGAAGTTTTTCTTTACCCAACGTGTGGTGGACACCTGGAATGCGCTTCCAGAGGACGTAATAGGGCAGAGTACAGTACTGGGGTTTAAGAAAGGATTGGACAATTTCCTGCTGGAAAAGGGGATAGAGGGGTATAGATAGAGGATTACTGCACAGGTCCTGGACCTGTTGGGCCGCCGCGTGAGCGGACTGCTGGGCACGATGGACCTCAGGTCTGACCCAGCGGAGGCATTGCTTATGTTCTTACATATTACATAGTTGACAGATTACAATGGGGTCCTTTTACTAATGACCTACAAAAGAATCCATTTTTTTCTGCCTAAGCATGGTGTTCCCATCTCTGCACTATAAAAGAATGGAAAGCTTGTCCAAGTGTAAATTCAGGGGGATATTTATCATAGAAGGTAGCTTTAATTCTCCTCCTTTGTCAGTTGTTGTAATGTAATCCCTCTCTACCTTGTCTCCATTTGTATTTCCCCATAAGAACAGCATATATTGATTTGCCATTTTGTCCAGTGTGTCTTTCGTAATTCGATTGTAAGCTCTTTCGAGCAGGGACCGTCTCTTGCATGTTTAGTGTACAGCACTGCGTGCGTCTGGTAGCGCTATATCAGTAATAAATAGTAGTAGAATCTGCTTTCCTCGTGCACTTGAAACTGTGTGATTGGCACAGCACTCAGAACTGGGCAGGAGCTCCAGGGAAGTTTACAAGGAACGCAGTAGGTGACCGTTTTTTAGGTAAGATCACCTTTGTCCCCTATTCTTTTCAATATTTACATGTCTTCTTTGAAATTCTTCCACCTATCTCCCTTTGAAACTCTATTTACATATGCAGATGACATCCTTGTCCTTCTCGAGATAGATTCGAACCTCAATAACCTCACCGAAAGTATAACAGCTTGCATAACAAATCTCCAATCCTGGGCCCTCGCTGTACCAATGAAGCTGAATGAGTCCAAAACAAAACTACTCTGGCTTGGCCCAAAATTAGATCAGTTACCCACGCTCATTCCGCTACCTTCTGGTCCCAAACTGCAGATCGAATTCTCAAGCAAAGTTTTAGGCATCATTATTGACTCTACACTTTCCTTTAATGATCATCTCAACTCTCTGGTAAAAAAAAAAAAAATGTTTTTTTAGTCTTCACATGTTGAGGAAAGTGAGATCCTGCTTCCACCAACAACATTTTGCTGTCCTTGTACAATCAATCATTCTTTCCAGACTGGACTATTGTAATTCCATCTATCTAAGTCTAACCAAGAAAAATCTTCAAAGTGGATCCAGAACACTGCGGCTAGGTTGATCTTCGCAAAAAGCAAATTTGACCATGTTTCCCCGCTTCTGTCAAAACTTCACTGGCTTCCGGTGATTTCTAGGATTCACTTTAAATGTACCTGCCTAATATTCAAGATCCTACATGGCATTCTTCCTCCCCTAATCCCACTATCCTGGAATTCTTCGAGACCTGACACTACCAGATCCGCCCCCATACTCAAACTATCTTTCCCCTCCTTAAAAGGTGTCATGTATGCAGGTAAATTAGGGAAATCCCTTTTCTTCAAATTCACTAAGCTTTGGAATAACCTCCCTGCCCCGCTGCGGAACCTAGGCTCATTCCAATTATTCCGAAAGCATCTGAAAACCTGGCTTTTCTCCAAAACGTAAAGCTATCTATTTAAAATGTAAAGCTAGCTATCCTCGTCATAACCTCTAATTTCTTATTATGTCCTTCCCTCATTTATTGAATTACCTGTAAACCGTGCCGAGCTCTATCTTTATGGAGATGATGCGCTATACAAACTTAAGGTTTAGTTTAGTTTAGTTTAGTTTAAAAAGAAAGAAAGAGAAAACCAGAAAAAGAAAAAGAAAGAAAAAGAAAAAAGAGAAAGAAAGAAAGAAAGAGGAAGTGAAAGAGAGAGAAAGAAAGAAAGAGAAAAAGAAAGAGAAAAAAGAGAAAAAAGAAAAAGTTTTGGAACAACATCCCTGCCCCGCTGCGGAACCTAGGCTCATTCCAATTATTCCGAAAGCATCTGAAAACCTGGCTTTTCTCCAAAACGTAAAGCGTATTTAAAATATAAAGCTAGCTATCCTCTTCATAACCTCTAATTTCTTATTATGTCCTTCCCTCATTTATTAAATTACCTGTAAACCGTGTCGAGCTCTATCTTTATGGAGATGATGCGCTATACAAACTTAAGGTTTAGTTTTTGCGCACACGAGACTAAAAGTTCACCTTCAGTTACTAATGCCCTCGTACTAGTCCCGAAGCAACAGTGGACATATATACATTGTTCCATCAGGACTTAACCTCTGAATTTCAACAAATCGCACTGTGATGCCAGACGGACCCTGAAAATTTTTTCAAAAGATTAGGCAAATCAACACCTTATCGTGTGGATTCACTTGGCTTTCAAACTAAGCTGGCTCTTTTGTTCAGCCTTCAGGAAACATCACAAGTTTAGGAACAACTTATACTTAAGCCAGAAGCAAGTTATTGGGTTTGCCCTTGCACTCAGTCAATATTTGCGTGCTATCTCGAGATATATTGGGCCACCGAGACAAAGCAAATGCTATTGGCTGAGGAATTCTGAAAGTCAATACGCTGGAGCCAGATAAACTATGGCCAGAAGATAGAGCTGACTTGACAAAGACTATGCAATACACAGAAAAAAAAAAATGTGGCAGGTAGAAATGATGACATAAATTCAGAACACTCGGCAGACTGGGCACATTTCAGGAGCAAACTTGCCCTGAGGGCCTGTTTTGCAGCTCAATGGCATGCACACACCTCTGATGCATCTCCTACATCATTGGTTCCGTGTTCCCAAGTGATGAGAGGTGTAAAGGCCCTGAGGTGCCAAACCTCGCTTCACTTACCCTACGGATAGAATGGTGACTTGTCAACACAAGAGAGGCAGAATGAACATTAGCTGTACACGTGGATTAAAACCTGAGATTATGCGAGAGGGTTAACAGGCAGGAATGTGGTTTCCGCTGTTTATATTCCTGCGTCAAAGGCATGCATTCACTCCGGTTTCATTGTTCCCATTTGGACGTAGAGATGGTAAGACCCATCACCGTGTAAAGTTTTCTAAACAGAAGTGCACATGGCTTGCATTTCTTAGTTCACTGCATTCCTAAAATCCGTGTTTTGACATAAATCCTCTGCACCAGGCCTTGGACAGGAAAATCAGCCAATCTTTGTTTTTGACAGAATTATGGAATGGTTTGCTGCTTAGGCCCTCTTTTACATAGGCGCGTTAGGGGTTTTGGCGAATCAACGCGTGCGCTAACCGTGAACGCGTCCATAGGTTAACATGCGCACGTTAGCGTTTAGCGCGTGCTTAGCGCGTGATAATATTTAGCGCACGCTGAAAAGCATAGCGCACCTTTGTAAAAGAGGGGGATTACTCTATGGAATCCAGGCCCCTTTCATTTTTTTCTGAAAAACAATCCTTTTTGCTCACCATTTTGTTTTTTTTAATCCTTTATTGATTTTCTAAACTTCAAAAGTGCAATACACAAATATATATCATATAATATATAATAAGTTAATAAAAGCACATTCAACTTACAAATATGCATAACCAACCATTTTTTTCTCACCCCCCAATAATTATTTAATAAAACACAGAAACATAGACTATCCCAATAACCTTACCCTATTCAGATTAAAAATATCCTCCCACCCCAGGTGGACATACTCAAAAGTCAAATTAGGACAGAAAGAGCCCCCCTCCCCCCCCCCACCCTTTCCTGGATGTGTATGAAAATAAACCAAAACTGACTTATAATCAAAGACCTACTGTAGTGAAGTAATATATGATGTCAACGGCCCCCAAACCAGCTTAAATAAATTATTGTGCCACAAACTATCGACATTCATTTTTTCATATCTATAGCTGGAGCACAAATTTGCCCACCAGAAAGGAAAATTTAGGCGGTCGTAGTTCTTCCAATTTCAGCTTACCTAAATCTGCAAGGCTATCCCGGTCGTGACAAGAATAAGATGGCATTTATAACGATCCAAAGGGGGTTTAACATGTAATAACGTTCCACAGATGACCGCCTCATACGTCAGTGAAATTGATTTAAAAACAATCCTGTTTGCTCACCATTTTGGAAATCATGCCTATTGGTTTTCTCTGACTTGCGATCTCTCTTTTCCTTTATCTTATTTCCCATGTATTTTTAATTTTGTTAACTGAGTCGAGCTCCTTTTACAACATGGTGAAAAAGGGCATTTTCATATGCTGGACCAAAACCTCTGGAATTCATTATTTGATTCATTTTTTGTGATGAGTTATCCAAGTGTTCTTCAACCTTTTGACGCCTATGGACCGGCGAAAATAAAAGAATTATTTTGTGGACTGGCACCGGTCCAAGGACCAGCGGTTGAAGAACACTGGGTTAATTCGTGGGCCAGACCTCGCCCATCACCATCCAATCTCCGCCCCAGACCCCGCCCCCATAATAGTACTAATTGTAACACCATTTTTTCCATTCATTTTTCATATACACACAATATAATCTTATTAACAACACAAATTCAAATTACACAAAGCACACTGTATACTTCTCAACATTCATTCCTACCAAAACACAGATAACCCCTATGCAAATATGGGGCCAAAAACTAAAAGTACTAATATATACAAACAAACCCTAAGATGCAAGACTCTGCATGCAGTACAACTCCAGAGAAAAAGAAGCAAATGTATTTCTTCCTGAACAGTGCAAAATACAGACAGCAGATGTAAATTCTCAAAACTGACACAATTTAATCACTAAATTCAAAAGTCAAATCATTCCCCCTACCTGGGTTGTCTCCCTCCCTCCATGCTGTGCTTTACTTTCTGGCCTGCTCCCGCCTGGCCATTTTATGCTGCCCCCGGTGTTATCTTCGGGCTGTCTCCCTCTTCCTCACTGACGCAGTGCATAAAGCTGCGGGCAGCGGCTCCTTGTGTGCATCCCGCACCTCATATGGAAGCCTTCCCTCTGACGTTGCGACGTCAGAGAGAAGGCTTCCGGTTCAGGCGCTGTACGCGCGTAGGAGCACTGCAGCACTGAGGAAGAGGGAGCCGGCCCGAAGATCACGCCACATCGATCGCACCGCGGACTGGCGACTAAAGAACACTGAGTTATCCTACCTTGTCTTTAGGAAATTAATTAAAGCAATCTTATTTCAACAGTATTATGGACATACTAATCTTGATAGATAACTGGTTCAGCCTAGTTTGATGCATATTAGATAATTCTGTGCAGAGTTTTTCTTAGGATGAGTCATGCATTTTGTAATAGATTAGTTATATTGTATACTTTTTGATCTGTAAAATGTGTTTCTTGATATACTATTTTACACTGCTTAATATAATTGTGAACAGCAGTTAATGAAAAATAATCAATCCAATCCAAACATTGAATGCAGTTCACTATGTTCATATATCTTATATCATATGTCATATATCATATGTCATTTCTAAAGCGCTTAAAGGCATACACAGCGCTGTACATGTAATATTCAATAGATGATCCCTGCTCAGAAGAGCTTACAATCTAATATGGACAGGCAGACAGGACATCTCAGATGTCGCAATAGAGGTTTCCACCGTGCCCTGGAGTGCTAAATGCTCCAACACTCATAGAATTCCTATAGAAACATAGAAAATGACAGCAGAAAAGGGCCACGGCCCACCTAGTCTGCCCACACTAATGGCCCACCCCCCTAACTACCTCCATGAAGAGATCCCACATGCCAATCCCATCTTTTCTTAAAATTTGGCACGCTGCTGACCTCAATTACCTGTTGTGGAAGATTATTCCAGCGTTCAACCACCCTTTCGGTGAAGAAATATTTTCTGGTGTCGCCATGAAATTTCCCACCCCTGATTTTCAACGGATGCCCTCTTGTTGCCGTGGGTCCTTTAAGGAAAAAGAGATCCTCTTCCACCTCGATACGGCCCGTGACATATTTGAACGTCTCGATCATGTCTCCCCTCTCTCTGCGTTCCTCGAGTGAGTACAGCTGCAACTTACCCATTCGTTCCTCATACGGGAGATCCTTGAGACCTGAGACCATCCTCGTGGCCATTCGCTGAACCGACTCAACTCTCCGCACATCTTTTTGATAATGCGGCCTTCAGAATTGTACACAGTATTCCAGATGGGGTCTCACCATGGATCTGTACATAGAATTCCTATGAGCATTGGAGTAACCAGTGGCATAGTGAGACTACAGCAGGAACTCACAGCAGCCATTTTTGTTGATGGCTCTGCATGGGGCAGGAGTGTAGGAAGATCACTCCTGCCCCGCTTTGCCTCTAGACCACCAGGTAAGGTGTGGAGTGGTCCGGGAGGCAGGAGGGGGGTAGGGGTGGGTCAGAGTTGGCCACTTAAAAGGAGGAAAGGAACTCAGAATTTTCATGGCTCTGTGCCTTTACAATCGCGGGTCACGGCACGGGCAGGAGGGTAGGAAGATCGCTCCTGCCCCGCTTCACCGCTATGCCACCAGGTATGGCATGGAGAAGTCCGGGAGGCTGGGGTGGGTCAGGGTTTAGAAACTGACGGATAACCGAAGTCGCGAGTCCTAAACCTGCGGATTTGGAGGGAGAAGTGTACTAGGTCCTGAATGTTTAGGTACACCGACAAAAGCGCGCAGGACATTGGCGCGCTGACAATCGCACGCTGATATCTGCGCGCAGGACAAGTGCACGCTGCCGGTTCCGCAGCTTTCCCGCCTTACCATTAGCGTTCTGAAGGGGGGAACCCCCCAATACACTTAGAACTGGTCGGCGCTCCTGTTGAGGGGGTTTTGGGAGGGGGAACCCCCCAGTACACTGAAAACTTCCGTTCTCTTGCTGTTCAGAAGTTTTTGGTGTGGTGGGGGGTTCCCCCCCCCCACCCCCAGTGGGATCGCGAGCAGTTATAAGTATAGTGGGGTTTCCCCACAACCACACCCTCAGAATGCTAACAGTAAGGAGTAAAAGCGCTGGAATCGGAAGCATGCATTCGTCCTGCACACAGATGTCGGCACGCGATTGTCGTCGAGCCAATGTCCAATGCGCTTTTGACGTGCCACCAAATGTTTATGTTCCTGGAATGAATGATGATTTCTATCCTACTTTATTAATGTCGCTGTGTGCTCATGTCACAGGAGATGGTTCCCATGGGTCTTGGTTCGGGCAGGGAATTTGTGCAGGGTTGCCATATTTGTGAAGACAGAAAAGAGGACACATGGGCCCACCCTGGACCCAAACCCTGCCCCATCCCTCTCCGAGGCGGCTACCAACTGCATGCAAGTTATAACTGCACACTGTGCGACTTGCCCTCGAGGCGCTCCCCCACCCTCTCTGCCATGATATATCAGGCTTTATTAATTGTATTCTATTTCCATTTTATAAATGATTTTTTTTATTGTAAACTGCCTTGAATTGCACTCCGACTACAGCGGTATATCAAGTTTTAATAAATGATAAACAATTTTGCACACGCAAATTTAGGCATGCAACTTTCTGAAAATATAACATTACAGTAAAACCTTGGTTGGCGAGCATAACTTGTTCCGGAAGTATGCTCGTAATCCAAAGCACTCATATATCAAAGCGAATTTCCCCACTGGAAATAGCGGAAACTCAGACGATTCGTTCCACAACCCAACAAACTTTAATACAAAAATACTGTATGCCGTGCGTGCTTGAACTGTGGGTACACTGGGCGTGACACTTTTATTCAGTTCAGCTTTTATTACGTTCATTCGCGCTTGGCGTAAGATGGGCGGGCTTCAACTGTGGGTTCTGATGGCGTGCCGCGCGATATGTGCTCGTACAGTAAGACAATGCTCATTTATCGAGTTAACATTTAAGAAAATGTTTTGCTCGCCTTGCAAAACACTCGCAAACCACGCCATCCAAGATTTGACTGTATTTTTCTAGGACCTCAGCCTAATTGACTTTGCCAGTTAAATGAATACTCACTGTTTAAAGTTTATGTAACTGATACTGAATGCATACAATTACTCTTAAGAGTTCTATTAGGCAAGATAAGATAAACCCTTCTTTTTTGGAAGAATGCCCCTAGCTTATAATGAGATACTTCAATAAGCCAACTCATGTTTTCCGTATTTTCTAAGAAAGTTAAAATTGTAAAATCTATCACTTGATATTCATCTATTCCAGTGGTCTCAAATTCGCGGCCCGGGGGCCACATGCGGCCCGCCAGGTACTATTTTGAGGCCCTCGGTATGTTTATCATAATCACAAAAGTAAAATAAAACAGTTTCTTGATCATATGTCCCTTTAGCTATAAATTACAATATTATTATTAAGACTTAGCCAAAAGGAAAGATTTATAAACTATAAAGAGTTTTACCTCATGCAAAATTGTCATTTCTTTAATAAGACATTAACTATTTTTTTCTGAGGCCCTCCAAGTACCTACAAATCCAAAATGTGGCCCTGCAAAGGGTTTGAGTTTGAGACCACTGGCTTAACTGTAACCATGACATCCTGTTTGTCTTTGGGAAGCAGAGCTGAGATTGTGATGTCATAATGCCTAATTTCACCAATAAAAGCCAACCTCATCAGTGATGTCACAATGGCTTGATTGTCCTGTTCTCCCCTCTGCCCTTTAACCCAGCCAGCGGATTAACCGTTTCCCTTAACTCAGTGGTCTCAAACTCTTTAATAAGACATTAACTATTTTTTTTCTGAGGCCCTCCAAGTACCGACAAATCCAAAATGTGGCCCTGCAAAGGGTTTGAGTTGGAGACCACTGATCTATTCTGACACAATGGACATTGGTTTCTTTCTACGTCAGTAGGGATGGAAATCCAAGTTTAAAAAGAGGTGACACCTTCTTTAATTTATAACATTTTATTAAAGGAATCAAATAAATATACAATAAGATAATACAATATGATATTCGTTACAATTATATTCACAATTCCTAATTTTTCCGTACATATTTCTATCATTCCTCCAAAGTGTGTTTCCAAATGACCTTCTTTAATTTGACTAGCTTTATACATTTCTTGATTTATGTATAACAATTTTTATTGAAAGAATCAAATAATCAGTACAATAGGATAATACAAAAATACATTCAATACAATAAGAATTACAATAATATTTCATACAAGTTTAAATCATTTTTCAAATTTAATTTCCATATGAATTAATTCAATCTTATCTACACCCCTTTTAATTCCATCCCCTACCATTATCTTCCCCTAAATGAAATCCCTCACCCTGGATGAAAGTTGACAAAAATAAAGAATTAAAATAAATAACTGGAATGTAATTATTAAACCTAATTTTCATAATAAATCATTGATAACCAAACTTCGTATTTTTGGTGAAAGATTCTGAATATAAGGATCCCAAACCTCCATAAAAAGACGAGTTTTTTTAGGCGAACCTCGAACCTCCCAACTCTCAAATAAAAATAAGCGATGTAATTGATTCCTCCAATGCCAAAAACTTGGAGATTCTTTCTGCAACCCAAATTGCATAATACATTTATGCCCAGTCATACAGGCTTTCTGAAATAAAAGACATTTTAGTTGGCCAAAAACCCCACAAGCTGATGCTTTACCAAAAATTATTCCCCTAGGACAACCCACTATCGAACCCATTTCTTGATTTAAACGCAACTAAGGGCTCCTTTTACAAAGGCGCGCTAGCGGTGTTAGCATGCGCTTAGCGCGTGCTAAAATGCCCCGCGCGCTAGCCGCTACCGCCTCCTCTTGAGCAGGCGGTAGTTTTTCAGGTAGCGTGCGCTAATCTGGTGCGTGCGTTACAAACGCTAGCGCACCTTTGTAAATGGAGCCCTAAGTACTTGAAAATCATCCAAAATGAAAGTTTTCAGAAATGGAAGAGGGCGCCGCTGGTTAGGGAACATGAGCGAGCACCCTTTTAATCTGGTGTCATCACTCCTCACCCAGTAGAAGTAACCCCTCCCCCATTTGTTCTCTCTTTTTTCCTTCTACTAGACCAGGGGTAGGCAATTCCGGTCCTCGAGAGCCGGAGCCAGGTCTGGTTTTCAGGATCTCCACAATAAATATGCATGAGATAGATTTGCATCTCAAGGAGGCAGTGCATGCAAATCCATCTCGTACATATTCATTGTGGATATCCTGAAAAATCTGACCTGGCTCCGGCTCTTGAGGACCGGAATTGCCTATCCCTGTACTAGACTAAAGCTTCCAACTGGATCCAGATCCTCAGGACAGGGTTGATCCAGTCCTGGATTTAACCTATTGCATGCAAGGACTAGTAGTTCTTATTTTCCCATTGCCTTCCCTAAGAAAAGCATGACTACAAGTCCCAGCATGCCCTAGTAGACAGAAGTGATCAGTGTATGGAGGGAGGGGAGAGGGAATCAGAAGTCCGTGCCAGTTTGAGAGGACAGCCAGTGAGCCCCTGGTATCGGAAAGGGTGAGAAACACCAATTGATATGATTTTATAGTTTCTCAAGGTGGATCTGTAAAGCAAATTCTAAGAAATGAAATTACTTTGCATAAAGTATAAAAAGTTATCATTTTGCCTTCCAGATGCATAATTAAATATATGAATTCAGGGGTAATCAATTTGGTACAAAATGTAACTGTCTTGCATAACCAATTGGAAAGCTGTGTCCAAAACAGCTTGTTTCCTGATTGGTCGCCTTTCCTAATAGTTGAGCAGATGGAAGCTTCCAGAACAAATTCTTTAACAATTTTCCCTCATAACTCACCCTCCCCCCCTCCCCCCCCCCCCCCAAGGTTTAACAAAATATTTTGTTTTGTAGAAACATGTACAGAAACTTTATGGGTCCAGATATTTTTATTGGCAAAGTCCCAACTATTCAAAAAAAATAAAAAAAAAAGTCTAGCTGTCATGGCCTGGCACATCAGAACCCACTGCTCAAGTTCATTTTCTTAAATAGTTACTGTGTCTTTCCAGCTTAGGCAGATTCATTGTGGCTTGGCCTGTAACTGTGGTCTAATCTCTTCTCAGATGTGTTCACAGTTTTATGTCCTGCAAGACCATCCTGTCTTTTCCATGCTATAATCTAAAGTGGGAAAGAATATTTATTAGTCTTTGTAAAGCTGTTAGGGGCCCTTTTACCAAACTGTGGTATAAAGTAGTTTTTAGTGCCTCCTTATGCCGGCCATTTTGATTATTTCCAGCATCAGAAACATACACAATTCAGTAAAATAAAACAAAACAAAAACCAGATGAAACAAAAAAACATAGCATGTGGAGCAGCATTTTCGATATATCTACGTCTGAGTTTAGACATTTTGTGGAAGATGCACAAAAATCCAAACCAAACACGGCCATTTTCAAAATCGCAAAAGGTCTATTTTGTTTTTGAAAAAATGGCCATTTTTCAGATGTTTGTCTACCTCTTTTATTATTATTATTTATAACATTTTTATTGAAGAAATCAGTAAATATACAATAATATAATACAATAAAATATATTCAATTAAAATTCATCATATGCAATTTTGGTTATCAAAAGAAGCACCTAGTTTTTGGCATTGGAGGAATCAATTTCATCGTCTATTGTTATTTGAGATGGGAAGTTAGGCGATCGGCTAGGAAAATTCGTATGTTTATGGAAATTTGGGATCCATATTTTCAGAATCTTTCAACTAAGGCAAGAAGTTTAATTCTTAATGATTTACATTGAAGCTATGATTATTTATCTAAAATTCTAGTTCTTTACTTTTATTATTCTTTATTTTTGTCAACTTTCATTGGGTTTGGGGGGTTTAGTATGAATCTTTCAATAAAAAGTTACCTTTTTTAACCATTATCGAACCCCCCCTCCCCATCCAAAAGAAAAACGCGCAAAACAAGCATTTTTAGTAGAGCAATGGTGTACTTTAGGGGGCCACTAAAGTGAACTTTGCCTAGAAAGGCTCATGTCCACATCTCAGCCCTCCAAAACCCACCTAAAGCCTACTGGATCCAATTGTACAATACAACAATAGCCCTTATGCCTGCAGGTGACATTTATAAGATGGTCCAGTAGTGGGATATGGTCTGAGGCCCTGATGTTCAAAAGCTTTCCATGGCAGTAAGAGTCATTAAAGCACGCTTACTGGCACGGAAAGCAGCTCTGCTGATGCACAAAAGGATTCTGTGTTACGGCTACTAAGTGGAGGCGTTGGTGGTGTAGCGGGGGTGAGCGACGCCTGGGGCGGTGACACCCCTCTCCCGCCCTCTTCTCAAACCCCCCCCCCCAATTCCGCACGTGCGTGCCCCTTCCCCCATCCCTTTTAATCCTCAGCACAAGCAGCCATGAACTCGCTGCTCACGTCAGCTTCGGCGCGCTCTGCCGGCTGATCGCGGCTGGAGCTGCCATGAGCTGGGCAGAGGGAGAGAATGGTGGCCGCAGGGAGGAGCTGTGCCTAGCGATTTGCTCTTCTGGGCAAGCGCTAGGCACAGTCCCTCCCCCTTTTACCGGCGATGTTCCACACAAATGGCATCAAGTTTTCAAGCTTCAAGTTTTGATTAAAATTGGATTAAGGCCCTCTTTTAGAAAGGTGCGCTAAGCGTTTTAGCATGGATTTAGTGCACGCTAACTGCTAACGTACCCATAGGATAACATGCACGCGTTAGCATTTCGCACGTGTTTAGCGCGCGCTGAAAAGGTTAGCGTCGCACCTTTGTAAAAGAGGGGGTAAGAGTGTAGCCCTCGATGGAGACTGCCCCAACTTTGTTGGTTGGGCTGCGAACTTTTCAACAGCCCCTCATAGGTGTCGCTAGTCACCCTAACTTGAGGTGCGCCGTATTTATTCCAGGGTTTTCTTCGCCCAAATACCTGCTCCTAAGTTAGGATCCAAATGGTGCCTAATTCCAAAAAGCGCGCGTAACTCGAAAACGCACCCGTGATCTGTCCCTAACCATGCAAAAATCAAGAGAATCCACTGTTCCAAAATTACAATGTAAATTCATTCAAATGATCCAATAATATAATACTTTAATAATTCAATAATGGAATAATAACAAGACATAAACATTAAAATATATTCCAGAACTCAGAGGAAGGAATATAAATGTTCATCACATTCGCATATCTCCAAAACGGACAATAGTGAACTTGATCACATGATCGCTGCACTTGCACTTTATTTTGATGACACATCTAGGGATTTGATTGCACATGAACTCATGGATCATGGATTATGAACATTGACTTTCCTCGGATGGTTAAGGATCTCCATTGGCCTCTTGATGCCTCCTTGGACTTGATTTTCAAGCCTGAATGAATTAAAAGATAAGTGAGCTATTGTCCGTTTTGGAGATTTGCGAATGTGATGAACGTTGATATTCCTTCCTCTGAGTTCTGGAATATGTTTTAATGTTTATGTCTTGTTGTTATTATTATATTATTAAAGTACTATATTATTGGATCATTTGAATGAATTTACATTGTAATTTTGTAACAGTGGATTCTCTTGATTTTTGTATTTGATTAGTTGTGAATCTACACTATTTATATATCTTTTCTCTCAGGGGTTTTTTTGTTTGTCTGTCCCTAACCACTACTACTTTTAGGTAGTCACTTTGGACCTACAGTGCTTTTCATAGGATCACAATTCTTTTTGAGCTAGTCGCCTCATTTTCAAGTATGTAAGCAGCAGTAGAGGTATTTTTACTTACGAATTGGGCATATTATTTAATTCAATCTCAGAGGCTACAGCAGGGGTGTCAAACGCAGGCCCGCAGGCCAAATCTGGCCTGCATTGTAATTATATTTGGCCCACGAGAAAATACCAAATGTCTACTAGAGCTGGCCCGCTGGGTATGTCAATGTAGGACACCTAGACGATCGTCATGATGTGTGTCAGTTGTTTTTAGACCTTTCACTTTTATCTGTTTATTATTTTTAATCGGGTTTTAATTCATCATGCGACCATCGATTTCTTTAGCATTTTTTTTTTTTCTTGCCACATTTTGCTTATGATTACGGTGGTGACTACGACACTTGTCATGTGACACCCCTCCCCCCTTTTTTTTAATTGCCAACGTTTTTTGAGCCGGTTTTACTTTCGGTTTGCTCAGCTCAGAGCACTACAGATTGTCTCTACTAGGTAAGAAGCAAAAAACAAAAGGAATTGACCCCAAAATATCCACAAAGAAGAAAATCCAGAGAAAACCAAAAAAACTCTGTGGAGTGACAATGTTCCTAAATGGACTTTATTTGAAAGTATCAAAGTTCCAAAGGTACACTAAAATCATCCACATAAAATAATCCACATAAAATGCAAGCAGTGTCTCACTTCCGGCTCACCACACAATTGTTTCCCATGTACTCACCTTTATAGGACCCCCAGGGACCCCTGAAGAAGACTTTTTGTCAAAACGCGGACCATGTTGGGTCCTGTATCCCTAGCGGACTAGGTCCTTTAAGGCTCTTATGTGGATGATTTACTTTTATGTGGATGGAATTATTTTATGTGGATGATTTCAGTGTACCTTTGGAACTTTGACACTTTCAAATAAAGTCCATTTAGGAACATCGTCACTCCACAGAGTTTTTTTGGTTTTCTACTAGGTAAGAGCCACCGTGGCTTTATTTCATTCTTCCTTTTTATTTTTAACATGCAAATAGTTATTTTAAGTTATCTTCAGTTCCCCTAAAATATTAGCTGATGGTTTTTATGTTTTCTATAGTCTCTTGCCACCCTGCGACGTTTGTTAGTGCAGGACAGCTACACTTTTTTCACGCTCTGCAGCAGAGACTTTTTATTTAGGCATTTTTAAACCTTTCTGCACGCAAGGTTTTGTAATTATTTATTTTTCACCATTTTTTTGTTGTTGTTGGGTTTTAGTTTATTATGTGCCCGCGATGCTTCTTTGACCACTTTTATGCTTACACTCTTTTAGTTTCTTTTGCCGAACCTTGTCCTTAAACCTGGTTACGACCACGACACTTGTTTTGGTTGGCTCGCGGCTTTGTCCGTGTTTTTTAATTTTGGCCCACTGTGTGTTTGAGTTTGACACCCCTGGGCTACAGTCTTTTTATGACATTGTCTTATTGATGAAAAAGTTAATCAGGAGAGCAATGTATCAAGTGAATATTAGTCAAAACACTAGCCACAATTATTAATTGGGTGAAGGAAAAGATCTCAGAGTTGCCACTCCTCGGATCATAATAATATCATCCAAAATGGAATAGTGGCGTGGATTTCTTTCATAGATCATAAAAACCTTCACCAATGTTATATAATGGATTGACTAATAATACTAACATGTGAAATGTAAGTGAAACTCTCTACATGTTGAAACTCTCTACATATGATTCTGGTAAAGAAAAAAATATATAAATAAATGTATAAATAAAGTGGCAAGCGCAATTCACTAAATCAAAGTGACTAGTGCATTGAAAAAATAGCTAAAGTTGAAACAGGATAAGATACACAGTGTTATATCGGCATAGTAATATGTTGCCGCTTTTCTACCTTTGAAAAAGCTAAGTGCCTGTTCTTGGCTTATATTGTCAGGCTGACTATCATATCAGCTTTTTGATTGTTATTTATTTTTCTCTGCAGTTTTTGGTCAGCCATCTTAGCGACCATAAAATATACATTCTTTTGTTGGTTGCATAAGCTGCATTTAGTTCTGCCGTTTTAAGGTTTGGCAGTTAACCAACGATTTAATATCTTTGAAAAATATATATATTTATATAAATATCTAGCTCGTTCAGCATGAGCTACTTTTCAACTGTAGAGTTTGTTAATAGGTGTATTTTTAGCTAACTTTTTGCACAGGTTTTAGCACACAGCATTAGCCACTTTATTTAGGTTGCTCATAGCATTCGACACTTTAACTAAGCTAGTTTCAACTTTAGCTATTTTTTCAATGCACTAGTCACTTTGATTTAGTGAATTGCGCTTGCCACTTTATTTATACATTTATTTATATATTTTTTTCTTTACCAGAATCATATGTAGAGAGTTTCAACATGTAGAGAGTTTCACTTACATTTCACATGTTAGTATTATTAGTCAATCCATTATATAACATTGGTGAAGGTTTTTATGATCTATGAAAGAAATCCACGCCACTATTCCATTTTGGATGATATTATTATGATCCGAGGAGTGGCAACTCTGAGATCTTTTCCTTCACCCAATTAATAATTGTGGCTAGTGTTTTGACTAATATTCACTTGATACATTGCTCTCCTGATTAACTTTTTTGTGGATCTTGTATAATCATTAGTTAATCTTTTCTCTTTTTGATTATCATTGTCTTATTGACCCCCTGATGTAGGCTCATTGAGCCAAAACACGGAGCGGGCTATGTCGAATAACATCGATACATTTTCTCAACAATAAAGTTTGCCCAGAAGATACCGTCCCTGGTTGGTTTCCCTTTCCTTCCAAGTTTCAAGTTTATAAAAAATGTGTTGTACACGCAATGTCGAGTACTTCAATGCGTATAACAATTTAAAAATAGGAGACAAAAATAAAACAATTGTATTACAAATAAACATAAGGTATAAACGTACAAATTTAATTACCGATACCAAAGGAAAGGGGGATGAACTACAGTCTTTAAAGAAAATAAAGAAACATTTAAGGAGAACAATTTTGGATTTCGGTGCAACATCTTTGGAAACCAATATTCTCAGCCTGAGCTCAGAGAGTGTTTCAGGGGAACCTTTGTGGGACAACAAGCGAAACCCATTTCTAGCATATCTATAAAATAGCTCTTTTCAATTGTTATGACTTTTTTCAGGCTGCGAGCACAGCTTCTGAAAAAATTAACATGGGAGCACGCGTCACCTCCAACTTAGGAGGCACCAAGGTCCAGATTCTATAAATCACGCCTAAAATTAGGCGCCTGGTTAACTTACCTAACTTACCACCACCCCCCCCCTTCCCTTTTATAAAACCGCGATAGCATTTTTTAGCGCAGGCCATCTCGCTGAATGCTCTGTGCTGCTCCCGTGAATGTCAGGAGCGATGCGTAGCATTCAGCGCGCCGCCGGCCTGTGCTAAAAAATGCTATTGTCCGTTTGTAAAAGGGGAGGGGGTAATTTTTTTAATTGACTTAATCAGCACTGATAATTGAAAGTACCATTAAAAATCAATTAAAAGCTATTTTAAAAATGAATTAGTCAGTAGGCATGCACCAACTACTTTGAGATAGGCATTTACACTGAGGCACCTACCATCAAGAAGGCATGGTTAGGGGTAGATTCAGGGTAGATTTGAGGCATGGTTTGACTTAGACACTAGTAGGTACCTACCTTAGTCGCATTCATATAGGCCAAGAAAACCTTGGCTTAATGGCAGTGTGCCTAAGGGTTCAATGTTTACCAGCATTTAAGAATGCGTTAGCACCATTAGGCTATTCGTTCTATAAATGGCGCCTAGTGGATGATTGACGACCATGCCAAACAGCGCCTAGGAATTAGACGCCATTTAAAGAATCGCCCTAGGGGCCGGTTTCTAAAAATGGCTGCTCTCGGCGTCAACCACTCAGCACGGTTGTCAATCAACCGCTAGGCGCCATTTATAGAATCATGCCTAGTGCTGCCTAAGCAAACATAGCCATCGCCAGGTGGCCTAGACTTAGGCGCCGCTCCATTAGGCCGGCTTTTCACTCTCCTAATTTGGCAGTGCCTAGGTCAGATGCCTAATTATGCCTAATTCAACCACACCTATTCTCCGCCCATAACCATGCCTAGTGTTTGAGACACATGGACATCCTTAGGCGTGAGAGGGCTGCTAGACTTAGGTGTCACACACTAGGTGTCCTAAGAGTTCGGAGCCGAACTCTTAAATTGTTTAATTTTTTTCTTTGATGGGCTGAAAACCGGCAAGGTCAATTACCACACTGATTACACCAATTAAAAACTAAATGTTAGGTACAGATCCTGAACATAAGCATCGCTACGCGCCTACAATTAAGGTGCCTAGTGGAGTCAAATGTAGACACCATTTATAGAATCTGGCCCTAAGAGTTCACATGCTAAGGACGTGTTAGCATGCACAAAAGTCAGCGCACTAGCTGGTTAACATACCCATGCCCATTCTCCACCCATGACACGTCCCCTTCAAATGATAAATGCAAGAAAATAATAATAATGGGCTTTGTATGTGCAAATAATGGTGTAATGGTTAGCACTCTGGACTCTGAATCCAGGGATCTGAGTTCAAATCTTAGTAGAACCTACGGTCATATTTTTGTGTGATAGGCACATAGGATCTTTTAGAGCAGGGGTGTCAAAGTCCCTCCTCGAGAGCCGCAATCCAGTCGGGTTTTCAGGATTTCCCCAATGAATATGCATGAGACCTGTTAGCATACAATGAAAGCAGTTTATGCAAATAGATCTCATGTATATTCATTGGGGAAATCCTGAAACCCCCAACTGGATTTCGGCCCTCAAGGAGGGACTTTGACACCCCTGTCTTAGAGAGAGAGAGATAGAGATAATGGGTAGACTAGATGATAAGTAATTTAATGACTATCACACAGTGGCGTACCAAGGGGGGGGGGGGAGATCCACCCCGGGTGCAGCCTTAGGGGAGGTGCGCAGCCGGCCAGGTCCAGAAAATTCTACCGGGCCGATCAACCTGCCTCTCCCCCAAGTCAATTCTGCCGTTGGAGAAGAAGTTCGGGCCAGCCAATCACTGCCTAGCTGGGCGGAACTTCCTCTCTGACGGTAGAATTGACGTCAGGGAGAGGAATGCTGGTCGGCCCAACACAGGGAAGACGCAGGGAAGGAGAGCTTGGGGCTGCGGCGGCTTTAGGGCATGTTACCCGATGGCGGTGACTTGGGGGGCTGTTCCCCGATGGCGACGGCAATGGTTTAGGGGAAGGCAGGGATAATGAAGGAAAGGGGGCAGGCAGGGAGACAGAAGAAAAGAAGGGAAACAGAGAAAAAGAAAGGGGGCATGAAGAGAGAAAAAAAGAAAGGGAGGCAGGGAGAAAGAAAGGGCAGGGAGAGAGGAATTTATATCTGCTGTCTATATTTTGCACTATGGCCCCCCTTTTACTAAACCACAATAGCAATTTTTAGCGCAGGGAGCCTATGAGCGTCGAGAGCAGCCCTGGGCATTCAGTGCAGCTCCCTGTGCTAAAAACTGCTATTGTGCTTTAGTAAAAAGGGAGGGGGGGTATTTGTCTATTTTTGTATGGTTGTTACTGAGGTGACAGTGCATAGAGTCATCTGCCTTGACCTCTTGGAAAAAACCCCAGAATAGGAATGATAATTAACATTTTCTCAGCGTACAGTGTGCTTTGTGGGGGGGGGGGGGTTATTTTATTGTTGATAGATCATTTTGACTTGATCATTTTAAAAGTAGCTCACAAGCTCAAAAAGTGTGGGCACCCCTGAGCTAGAGCATTGAAGCTGCGTGTTTCTCCCATAAAGGTCATCTCTGACGCAACCGGAAGTTGCATTAGAGATGACCTTTATGGCAGCCATATGCAACTACAACGCTCCTGCTGCTGTAAGAAGGCAGTTTAGACATCGCCGGCTACAGGGCAGGGAGGTTTGTCGGACCGGGCCTGTTGTCCGGGCGGAGGGGAGGGGGGAGAAAGTGCCACGAAGGTAAGGGGCAGGGAGGGAGAAAGGGAGAAAAGGTGGGGTAGAGAAGAAAACAGGGTAAAACAGAGGAGGGAGAAGGATGCTGAAAGCACATGGGGAAGACAGAGTGGGGAGAAGATGCTGCAGAAAAATGGGGAAGAGAGAGTGGGAAGAAGACGCAGAAGGGAAATAGGGAAGAGAGAGTTGGGAGAAGACGCTGGCAGGGAAAAAGACAGAGATGCCAGACTATAGGAGGAGCGAAGGGAAGAAGATGGGTGCCAGACCAATTTGGAAGGAGGGAGCAGTGGCATACCTAGCATATGTGATACCCGGGTCCCATCATTTTTTGACCCTCCCCCCCCATCTATATGAAAAATATGATTTTTAGTAACAATCTACATATCGCACAACAAGAGTGTACCTAGGAAAATGCAGCATCTTAAACACTGCAGTGAGCACTAGAACACCAACACATACATTGTAAAACTAAACAAACCAGATCCTGCACAGTAAACTGATCCTGTACCGTCAATGCTATCAGAAAGCCATGTCCCTTTCATACACACAGACAGATACACCCTCGCCCAATATGGAATAATCACAAACTAAAAATAGAAATATGTAGACAAAAGTTAAACTGAACTGCCAAGAAACCAGACTCTGCATACAATGCAACACCACAACACCATAAAAACAGTAATACATGTCCTCTAATACTGTGCAAAATATAAAGACAGTAGATGTAAATTTGAAAAAACTGATACATAACAATCACCACTTTACAAATTAACAAATAAAAATAAAACAAATAATGAGAAATGAGAAAATACCATTTTATTGGACTAATCCCCATAAGTTCGGTCCTCATCCCCACAAACCACCTGATTCCATCCACACAAGCCTTGAATTGTTTTATATTGAACTTATTATATTAAAGTATAAAAAGAAACAATATTCTGTACAATTGTCAATTTATAAATCAGCGTCTTCTCCCCACTCTCTCTTCCCCATTTCCCTTCAGCGTCCTCAGCCCACTCTCTCTCCACTTTCCTTCAGCGCATGCACATAAAAACAAGCAAGTAATTTTATATCATTTTCATTCTATTCATTCATAGAAATTAAAGTCTACATAATGCCGGTCACATAACAAAACATGATTTTACAAAATGGGGCATGGGAAGAGAGAGATATCTTTTAGCAGCTCCCCTCCCTCCCTCCCCCTTACCTTCGTGGCCAAGTCAAAATGATCTACCAACAATAAAATTTTAAAAACACAAAGCACACTGTACGCAGAGAAAATGTTAATTATCATTTATATTCTGCGGGTTTTCAAAGAGATCAAGGCAGATGACTTTATGCAATGTCACCTCAGTAACAACTATAAAAAATAGACAAATATACCCCTCTCTTTTTACTAAACCGCGATAGCGTTTTTTTAGCGCAGGGATCTGCGCTGAATGCCCCACGCTGCTCTCGATGCTCAGAGGCTCCCTGCGCTAAAAACTGCTATTGCGGTTTAGTAAAAGGGGCCTATAGAGCAAAATATAGACAGCATATATAAATTCTCAAAACGGACACATTTTGATCACTAAATTGAAAATAAAATCATTTTTCCTACCTTTGTTTGGTAATTTCTTCATCCTGTCCCCTTCTTTCTTTCTCTCCATGCCCCCTTTCTTTCTGTATGTCTGTTTTTCTCTCTCTCTCCCCATGCCCCATTTTTTTCTTTCACCCTGCCCCTTTCCTTCTTTCTGGCTCCCTGTCTCCCCCCCCTTTCTTTCTTTCTCCCTGCCCACCCCCATGCCACCGCCATTGAGAAAGATACTGCTGCCACCACCGCTGGGGAAAAGCTGCCACTGGCCATTGGAAAAAGGCCGGCGCCGAGTTCGCCCTGCTATTTTTCCTGCAGGCCAACCAACTCTCTCTGCCCGACGTCAATTCTAACGTCGGAGATGATGTTCCGGGCCAGCCAGGGAGCGATTGGCTGGGGGACGGCTAGAGTTGGTTGGCTCGCTGGGAAGAGAAGCAGGGAGGGAGAACTCGGCACCGGCTTCTTTCTGATGATGGCAATGGCAGCCTTTCCCCGGCAGCAGCCTATTCTCTGGTGAGTGGCCAGCTGTGCACCCCCTTGGGCCATGCACCTTGGGCGGACCGCCCCCTCCCCTTGGTATGCCACTGGGAGGGAGAAAGGGAGAGGCACAGTAACAGAGCAAATGGAAGATGCAGAGAGAAGAGAGACAGTGGATGGAAGGAAGAGAGTAACAAGAAGATGAGGAAAGCAGAAACCAGAGAAGACAAAGGTAGAACAAAAATTTTCTATTTATTTATTGCTTTAGGAGACATGTGTCACTGTTTCTGTGGTGTTGCATTGTTTGCAGAGTCCAGCTTCTTGCTGGTTCAATTTAACCTTTGTCTATGTATTTCTATTTTATCCCCCCCCTTTTATAAAACTGTGGAGCGTTTTTTAGCGCCAGCCGTGGTGGTAGCAGCTCTGATGCTCAGAATTCTATGAGCGTCAGAGCTGTTACCACCGTGGCTAAAATCTATACTACAGTTTTGTAAAAGGGGAAGGGTTAGTTTGTGATGACATATTCCATACTAGGCGAAGGTTCTGTGTTCTGTGTGTTCGAAAGACATGGTTTTCTGTTAGGATTGACGGTGTAGGATTGATCTGTACTAGTCTGGCTTGTTTAGTTTTACAATGGGTGTATTGATGTTGTACTGCTCACTGCAATATGTAAGATGCTGCCTTTTCCTAGGTACTCATGTGTGACATGTGGCTTGTTACTAAAAATCATGTTTTTCGTACAGATGGGGGGGTGCCAAAAAATGATGGGCCCTGAGTGTCACATATGCTAGGTACGCCACTGCTATCACATGAGAATGAAGGTGATATTTGAACTCAGATCTCTCAGTATTTTGTACCATATATCCAAACATCATTATTATTTATTAAGGGAATGGGAACTTTTATACCACCTGTTTGTGGAGAATTAAGTGACTTGCCCAGAGTCACAAGGAGCAGCATTGGGATTTGATCTCATAATCTCTGGGTCCAGAGGCATCAGCTCAACCAGTGAGCCACACAGCCCTCCCTTGTTTTATGAAGTAATCAAAGTTATATTTTCTAAAACCAAGGACAAACTGCGCCTAGGTCTGTCTACTAACCAGCTACTATACTTTGCAAAAGGTCAGACCCGCAAGCTCCTTCCCAGGTCTCCGTTGAGAGGTCAAAAGAGAGTGGGGGGAGCCTTTCTTATCTGCAGCCCTTAGGAGTATGTTTGATTAACGAGGGCGGCAGAGGCTGTGGCAGGAAGGTCGGGTGGCACTATCATTGATCTCCTGGAGTGCCAGTCACGAAGCTGCCCTTGAAGACGCTCCGGGCAAGGCTGCTGGCACCCGTCTCCCCTGCAAATCATCTCGCCGCTTTTTGACAGGTTTCCAAGGGCAGGAGCCTGCAGGGTGGCAGCATTTCGCTTTAAGAACATGTCCACCGGAGGGTGGCACATGTTGTTTGCGTTAGATTTTTAAAAACAAAATCCAGGACTTTTATATTAGAAGAAGCAGTTCAGCTCTGTAATCCGTGACAAGCACAGTATACCCAAATATTACTTCATGGCTTGTTCAATAAAGGCCACCTTTCATGTCTCTGCTGCTGGGGGGTGGCGGGGAGGGAGCTAAGAAAAGCCACTTTCACAACCAGGGCAGTATTGGAATTAACTCCGAGCTGTAAGAGTTTCTTAATTGACTGTTTTTTGTTGTTTTGTGTTTTTTTTTTTCATTCTCAGCTAAACCTGCTTGAAAAGAAAAGCATTGTGGAGCTGCTGGATTCAGCACATTTCATGCTTGCATGGCTAAGAATGGGACGGGGTGCTGCTGGGGATCCTAAGGAGGGGGGGGAGGGTTGGAGGCTATTTCTAGAGAAGTTTTATAGAGTGGATCCCTGTGGCTTGGCTCTGTACTGAAATATTGTCCCCGACTCAATGACAGGACACAGGGCAGCCGTGAGATGCTGGCGCCAGCTTCAGTCCCGAGAATGTCAATGGAAGGAGCGGTGAGGTCTGAAGACAGCAAAAAAAAAAAAAAAAACACCAAGGGACAGGCTCTGATTACAACAAATAAAGTGGCTCTTTCCAGACCTGTTCCTCGAGTGATGGCAAACGCTGTCTTATGCAGCAGGGAGAAACCCACAGAGAAGGGTTGTTGGATTTGGTTTTTCCTCTACAAAATCAGATTTGTGCTAGATCCTTAAATACACTGGGAGAAGTATTTCAGATTAGTTCCATAAGTTTTTAAGGGGGGGAGAAAAGTCACTTCACTTTTTAGGTGTTATGTAGATACCATGTTTCCCCCCCAAAAAGATACTGTCTTATATTAATTTTGGGCCCAAAAAACACATTAGGTCTTATTTTTGGGGTAGGTCTTATTTTTTTCATGTACTATGATCATCTCTCCTTTACTCTCCTCCACCCCAATTCTTCCTCTTTCCTTTCTCTCCCTCACATGCAGCATCTTTCCTCCCCTCTCATCCATCCCTTTGTGCCTTCCCTCTGCAGCATCTTTCTGTCCCTCCCTCCCAACCCTTGTGCAGAACCCTTGCACAGCTTCTATTCCTCCCTCCCATCCTCCCCACCACACAGTCAAACCCCCGCTGACCCTTCCATCTCTCCCTGTCATCTGAACCCCGCCGACTGCGAGACCGACATACCTTCTTCCAAACGGCAGCGTCGGCAGCAATGTAAACAGGCTGCTTCACGGTCTTCTCTCGCCAGGTCGTTCCGTGTGCCACATTGCTGATGACATCATCAGTGATGCAGCAGAGGACTTCCCCAGTGGGAGAAGGCCATGGAGCAGCCCGTTTAGATTGCTGCCGACGCTGCCGTTTGGAAGAAGGTATGTCGGTTTCGCGGTCGGCGGGGTTCGGATGGGAGGGAGAGATGGGTCAACGGGGGTTCAGCTGCACGAAACGAGAGCGCAGTGGGGAACGGGGGAAGCGCTGCTGCCGGCGAATCCAGCGATTCAACTAGGGCTTATTTGGGGGGTAGGGCTTATATTAAGACCTACCCCAAAAATCATTCTAGGGCTTATTTTCAAGGTAAGTCTTATTTTCGTGGAAACATGGTAGTACCTAGCCTGAGAATTTGGTTGCTGTAAGTTGAATGGTTGCAGAGACAATATAGGTCCAGAAACAAGGCAATTGGAAAGAAAGTTCAGAGGCAAAATAACCCTCTAAGAATGTATTGGAACGGGACCAAATTTGGCCTGGGGGAAAGATGGTGAAAAGACATAATGTGCCCCGTATTTAACTGTGACGGTCAGCAATTAAGTAAAACGCCAGCCGTTGCAGTTTAAATGAAGCCAGATAGTCAGGGCCGGTACTCAGAAATTGGCTGAGTCTGAATATCTGGTTTCAGCGCTATCCCTC
Source organism: Geotrypetes seraphini (assembly GCF_902459505.1). Taxonomy (NCBI): domain Eukaryota; kingdom Metazoa; phylum Chordata; class Amphibia; order Gymnophiona; family Dermophiidae; genus Geotrypetes; species Geotrypetes seraphini. The sequence continues at coordinate 21,559,122 of NC_047093.1, read as the reverse complement.
AAGTGCTTTCCGGTTATCCAGTACGCTGCCTGTTAACTGGACAAAGCTAGAAACTCCCTCCCCTTCCCCCTTGTAAAACCTCCTTTCGTCTTTTGAGCCATTGTTGTGACAGTCTTTGATATAGTAGACAGACTGTAGCTTCCCCAAGAACCTGCCACTTGCAATTATGTGCCCTGAGAGGAGGGGGTGCATACTCTTGGCCAATGAGCTGGAGCGGGGCCTACTTACCCAGAATCCTATTCAGTCTCAGCACGGCAGCATCTTCTCTCTCAGGGGTTAATTCTCAAAGCCGGTACAAAACCCCATAGTGCAAAGACAGCATAGAAAAATGACTGCTCCAGTTGTCTGGGTCTTGCTGCATCTGGGTTGGTAGAACCACATTTTGGGCATCAAGCTGTGGCTTTCTTCAGAAGAAAACAAGTGTTTGCTCTGTCACCTCAGCTACAACAGAATGGAGCCACATTGGGGGAAGGAATACAAGGATGGCTCAAGGGTATCTGATGCACCCTCCCTGGGATGGCTCAAAGTCCTAGGCACCCCAAAGCCGCTCAAGGCCTTACCCTCTCAGCCCTAGGGTAGCTTGAGGCTTTACTCCCACCTCTCAAGCAACTCAAGGCTCTAGCCCCCATCTCTGAGCTGCCTCAAAGCTCTATGTCACACCTCTGAGCTGGCTCAAGACTCTATCTGCCACCATAGAGTAGCTACGACACTACCCTCCATCTCTCCTGGGGCAGCTCAAGTCCTTACCCCCTCCCCCACTCACACACACACCCATAGTCCAGCATCTTAATCATACCCCTCTCTCCTAAAGTCCAGTTTCTCCCTTTCCCTTCCCTACCTCTCCCAACTGACCAGCATCTTTTCTTATTTTCTCTGTTCCCCAAGGCCAGCTCTGGAATGAGAGGGCATAGGATGAAGTTAAGAGGTGACAGGCTCAGGAGTAATCTAAGGAAATACTTTTTTTTTTTACAGAAAGGGTGGTAGATGCGTGGAACAGTCTCTCAGAAGAGATGGCAGAGCCAGAGACTGTGTCTGAATTCAAGAAAGCATGGGACAGGCATGTGGGATCTCTTAGGAAGAGGAGGAGATAGTGGATGCTGTAGATGGGATGACTGGATGGGCCATTTGGCCTTTATCGGCCATCATGTTTCTATGTTACTTGTTACTATGTTACTAAAGTTCTATGACATCACAATTCATAAGAACATAAGCAGTGCCTCTGCCAGGTCAGACCAGAGCTCACGCAGCGGCCCATTAGGTCCAGGACCTGTATAGTACCCTCTATCTATACCCTTCTATCCCCTTTTCCTTCAGGAAATTGTCTAATCCCTTCTTGAACCCCAATACCGTTCCAGGTGTCCACCACCCTTTGGGTAAAGAAGAACTTCCTAGCATTGGTTCTGAATCTGTCCCTTCTTAACTTTTCCAAATGCCCTCTCGTTCTTGTAGTTTTCGAAAGTGTGAAGAATCTGTCCCTCTCTACTCTTTCTATGCCTTTCATGATCTTGTAAGTCTCTATCATGTCCCCTCTAAGTCTTCGCTTCTCCAGGGAAAAGAGCCCCAGTTTCTCTAATCTTTCAGCATACGAAAGGTTTTCCATACCTTTTATCAATCGTATCACTCTTTTCTGAACCCTCTCGAGTATCGCCATATCCTTCTTAAGGTGTAAAGAGCCTTAGCCTATAGGAAGGGGAGATGCAAATGTTAAGAGCCTTAGCCAATAGGGAAAGGAGGAGATAGTGGATGCTGCAGATGTGCAGACTGGCCATTTGGCCTTTATCTACCATCATGTTTCTACCCTGAAGCAACAGTATGGCAGCGGTCCTGAGCCACAAAGCCCTCCTCCCTCAAACCTCAAAGTGGCAGAAGCAGGCGGTCCTGAGCTGCAAACCCCCTCGCTCACTCCCTCTCTCTCTCTCTTCCTTACCTGAAGCACAGTGGTCAGTAGGAAGCAGCCTCAAAACAGGCTGCTCATGGCCAGCCCTGGCAGGGCTTTTCCTCTGATGCTTCGGAAGTAACGCATCAGAGGAAAAGCCCTGCCAGGGCTGGCCACAAGCAGCCTGTGACTTCTGCTGACTGCTGCACTTTAGGTAAGGGAGAGAGCGAGGGAAGGAGGGAGCAGAGTTTGTGGCAGGACCACCACCTTCTTCTACCACTTCAGGGCTAGAGGGAGGGAGGAGGGCTTTGCAGCTCAGGACCGCTGCTATGCTTCGGGGTGGAGGGGGGAGTCATAGCTGCTTTGGGGCTTGAGGGAGGGAAGATTTGCAGCTCAGGTGCTTTGGAGGATATTTTGTTTTCCACTCGCGATTTTTTTTTGCCAGTTGTGTGAAAGTCCCGTTTAGCTGAGAAACGCACGAAAACAACCGAAACTTGGAACAAACACAAGGATGATCAGAAGAAGTGTCACAAGGTGGTGAGGGATGCCAAAAAGGACTATGAGGAGAACATAGCGCAGGAGGCCAAAAACTTCAAGCCCTTCTTCAGGTACGTGAAAGGGAGAAAACCCGCAAAAGAGTCAGTGGGGACCGCTGGACAACCAGGGAAGGAAAGGGTACATTAAGGAAGACAAACAAATCGCAGACAGACTAAATTCCTTCTTTGTGTCTGTCTTTACAAAGGAAGACACTGCGACAATTCCAGAAGCAGTGAAAGTGTTCAAAGGAGCAACAGAGGACAGCCTTACCACAGTAGAAGTGGATTTAGACCAGATTTACCGCCAGATCGACAAACTCAAAAGTGACAAATCTTCTTGAACAGACAAAATTCATCCGAGAGTCTTGAAAGAGCTAAAAGTGGAAATCGGAGAACTATTGCAAACACTTGCCAACCTGTCAATCAAAACAGGTCAGATACCGGATGACTGGAAGATAGCGAACGTCACGCCGATATTTAAAAAAGGATCAAGAGGAGTACCGGGCAACTATAGACCTGTGAGTCTCACATCGGTCCCTGGGAAGATGGTTGAGACACTGATTAAGGATAGCGTAATCCAGCACTTAGACACACACGACCTGATGAGAGCCAGCCAACATGGATTCAGGAAAGGGAAGTCATGTTTGACGAACTTACTTCAATTTTTTGAGACAGTGTACAGACAAATTGATAATGGAGAACCGGTGGATATTATATACTTGGATTTTCAGAAAGCGTTTGACAAGGTTCCACATGAAAGACTTCTCAGGAAACTACAAAGCCATGGAATAGAAGGAGATATACTAAGATGGATAGGCAAATGGCTGGAGAACAGAAGGCAGAGAGTGGGCATAAATGGGAAGTTCTCAGACTGGGAGAATGTGACTAGTGGTGTGCCCCGGGGCTCGATACTTGGGCCCATCTTATTTAATATTTTCATCAACGACCTAGAGGATGGAACATCCAGTGAGATCATCAAAGTTTGCAGATGACACAAAGCTATGCCGGGCCATCAACTCGCAGAAGGATAATGAGGAACTCCAGAGCGACTTGAGCCAATTGGAGAAATGGGCAGATAAATGGCAGATGAAGTTTAATGTGGAAAAATGCAAAGTGATGCACTTAGGCAGAAAAAATAAGGAACACAAGTTACAGTATGTCAGTTGCAACTCTGGGAAAAAACAAACAGGAAAAGGACCTGGGAGTATTAATCGATAGGACTCTGAAGCCGTTGGCGCAATGCACGGCAGCAGCGAAGAACGCGAATAGAATGCATGATAAAGAAGGGAATCATGAGTAGATCGGAGAAAGTAATAATGCCGCTTTATAGAGCAATGGTCAGACCACACTTGGAATACATAAGAACATAAGCAATGCCTCTGCTGGGTCAGACCTGAGGTCCATTGTGTCCAGCAGCCCGCTCACGCGGCGGCCCAACAGGTCCAGGACCTGTGCAATGATCCTCTGTTTATACCCTTCTTTCCCCCTTTCCAGAAGGAAATTGTCCAATCTTTTCTTAAACCCCAATACCGTACTCTGCCCTATTACGTCCTCTGGAAGCGCTTTCCAGGTGTCCACCACATGCTGGGTAAAGAAGAACTTCCTAGCATTCGTTTTGAATCTGTCCCCTTTCAGTTTTTCCGAATGCCCTCTTGTTCTTATATTTTTTGAAAGTTTGAAGAATCTGTCCCTCTCTGCTCGAGAGGGTGCAGAGACGAGCAACGAAGCTAATAAAGGGCATGGAGAACTTGGAATACGAGGAACAACTTAAGAGACTGGGATTGTTCTCCCTTGAGGAGACTGCGAGGGGATATGATCAAGACCTTCAAAATACTGAAAAGAATTGACAAAATAGAGCAGGAAAAAAACATTATTTACAATGTCCAATGTGACATGGACAAGAGAACATCGACTGAAGCTAAGGGGGGACAAGTTCAGGACAAATATCAGGAAGTTCTGCTTCACGCAACAAGTGGTGGACACCTGGAATGCTCTCCTAGAAGAGGGAATTGCGGAATCCACCGTTCTAGGATTTAAGGGTAAGTTAGATGCACTTCTCCTTATGAGAAGCTTAGAGTGACATGGGGACTAAAACTATGCCAGGGTATACCTGGTGGGGCCTCCGCGTGTGCGGATTGCCGGACTTGATGGACCTAGGGTCTGTTCCGGAGATGGCACTTCTTATGTTCTTACTGTACATAGTAGCTTCATCACATGCCACCCTAGTCCTAGTATTTTTGGAACGAGTGAACAAGCGATTCATTTTTTTTAGTTTAATAAAAGGGCTTCACCTATACTTCTGTTGTTGATGGAGCCATCCCGCTACCCTACTAAACACATAAAAGTAATCCATCTGCTCAGAATATGTAAGTGTTCTAACAACTGTGAATTATAATGTTAACCATCTTAAAACGCTAGATATTAGTTAAGGCCTCAATGACCTGGTTCAGGCTTATAAAAAAAGAAAATAGGGTGCTGAGAAGTTCTTAAACCAATAGAGAAGAGAATGAGGTGAATATAGTTCAATCAATGATCTTCTGGAGCGATGGCAAAAAGTGTAGTTACTTATCTGTAATATAGATTCTCCGTGGACAGCAGGATAAGTCAGCCAAAAATGGGTGATGGAATTTTGTTTCTGCAAAGTGGCCAAATAAGGCTCAGAATTTAGACTGGTTGGTCGGTTTGTCTGAGAACTTTCATCACTCCCTCATATGTAATGAAAGTGAGCCAAGTATAGGACAATCAAGCCATTGTGACATCACTGATGAGGTTGGCTCTTATTGGTGGAATGAGGCATTATGACATCACAGTCTCAGCTCTGGTTACCAGAGACTGAAACTCTTTACACTACCAGGGGGTGCTGAAAAGTCCTCAGCCCAGCCAAGAAGAGAATGACGCGGATATGGTTCAATCAATGACCTGAAACAATGTCAAAACAGAGAATTTTGTTTCTGCAAATTGGCACTTAACAAAATAAGATAAACCCTCTTTTCAGCTACAGTGGCCAAATAAGGCTCAGCATTTAGGAAGTTGGTGGGTGGGGCCGAGAACTTCTCGGCACTCCTTGAAACCACAATTTACAAACCTAGAAACAGCCCCAGTAGCTACCACAGCCGATCATTTAGACTGTCACCATTTCTTGTTGGAAAAGTGACAAATACACACATTTCCTATAACTCCAGAAAGTAATTTTCAGAAATCTGACGATAAAAGGTATTTAGAAAGAGAAACCCTGCTTTATTCCTTTCTACAACATCACAAAGGGCTAGAATCACTAAGCAAACCGATCGTATACCGCTCGGTTTGCGCTCACTTTCCTACTACGGCTCGATTCACTAACCTTCCTCTAGACCCCATCCGCACCCGATCCGATCTGCGCATGCAAATGAGTAAAAAGGAATGTAAATTTCTTAAAGCATAGATTCATGAAACCATTTTGTCCAAACCAACTGGCCTTTCAATCCAAAAAGTTTTGACTGCTGAGGACCAGTCGCTTTACATCCTCACCAACTATTCCTGCCTAGCAACTGCCACGTGCGTGTTAAGAACCCCATTAAAAATATATATATCTACCCCACAAAAAAATCCAAAATATATCTAAACTTTAAATATATGTAAATTTTCATGTACATAAGCGTTAGAAATATTTTTTTGGACTGCGCATAGCGAGTGCGGGAGTGAATTTCGGATTTGTGATGCACATGGTGAGAAAATTGCGGATTAACCCCGTGCTCTCCTTGCACATTGTACATATCAATGCCAAATTTAAAAAAAAAAAAAAAATCCAAAATAACTTTGGAGGGCCTGCGATCCCTCCCCCCTTCCTTCACTAGATTGTCACGTGCATCTGATGTCACGGGGTCGCCTTTGGTTGCTTCGTGCGTGACGGCAGAAAGAGCCGCACAGCCTCCTGGGATTCGTAGGCTGTATATAAGAGCGCGTGATCCCAGCGCATTCAACTACTGTAAACTGTTGTGCCTTCTAGCAACTTAGTTCTTTTCCTGAGAGAAATGTTAAGCTGTTTGGAAACGGGCAATAAACTTCGAGATCGATCCGTAAAAAAAGGACGAACTCGAAGATTCCACTGCTCACTCGCAACAATGCTTTGCGGTAGGCGCATTCGGAGCCCGCCAATGACGTCCGCGATTAAACACGCCCCATTTCTATGCAGTGAATTCCTAAAGAGCTAGCGCATGTGTTATGTGCTTCAAAACCAACAAGGAGACAGTGCGCACGCGCGTCTATCGATGTTAAAGCGAGACACGGGGGCGTGTTTACGATTTGATCATTTGCATGGACAAGCTTTACTGAATCGATCGGCCTGAATGACTCGGAAACGGATAGGACACAAATAGGATCCATTTGTGGACTTCAGTGAAACTAGGCCAAAGAGCCTAAGTAGAGTATTGAAGGAATCATCCTCTAGGAGTTAAAACTGTATTTTAAAGAACAAATTTGGGGTTAGGGTTTTGTGTAGCAACGTCACGCAGTTTTCTGCTCGATAGTATTTGAAAGGAACTCACTTGATTTCTATTCATCTGTGATGTTAATGGGTTACTGGGTTTTATAATCCATCTAACTCTGAGCTGTCCTTTAGTGCTTTTTTAAAATTTTATTTTGGTTCATCAAAGGTGGTCTGTAATGTATATCACAAATAAATCCCTCCTCACCAACCCCACCTCTTCACACTCACACACAAAAGGGGATTTTTTTTTTTTTAAATGAAGACGGGTAAACACACCCAAGCCGAAACTCTAGATATAAGGAAAATACAAGCGGTTGGAGACTGCAGGGGCATCGTTTGTCTTGAAAGAGATGAGAAGAAGGATGATCAAAAGGTTTGTTTTACTACAGTCATGCTTAATTATAGGACTGGCAGAGATGAAAAAGTTACATACGTGACCAGGTTCTCTGAAGAGGGACTGTCCAGCTCAGAGTTCCTCTCACTTGTAGGAGCTAAGGTAAGGAATCATTAAAACAAGCACAATTATGCCCTCTCCCCCCAGCCATCCCTTTTCTACCCCCTTTAAAAAAAAAAAGAAAAAAGAAAGACATTAACTAAAGATCTAACCAATTCATGTACAGCTTAGGCTGCTGGAATCCCATATTTCAATAACCTTATGACATTTAAGATTCTTTCCCCCCTCCCCCGCCCGTCATTGAAAAACATTTCCACCGCATAAAAATAGCCTTACTGGATCAGATCAATGGTTCATCAAGCCCAGTAGCCCATTCTCATGATGGCCAATCCAGGTCATAAGTACCTGGCCAAAACCCGAGTAGCAATATTTCACGCTACCAATCCAGGGCAAGCAGTGGCTTCCCCCATGTGTTTCTCAATAACAGACTATGGACTTTTTCTCCAGGAATTTGTCCAAACCTTTCTTAAAACCAGCTACGCTATCCACTCTTACCACAACCTCTGGCAACACGTTCCAGAGCTTAGCTATTCTCTGAGTGGAAAAAAATTTCCTCCTATTGGTTTTAAAAGTATTTCCCTGTAACTTCATCGAGTGGCCCCTAGTCTTTGTAATTTTTGACGGAGTAATAAATCGATCCACTTGTATCCGTTCTACTCCACTCAGGATTTTGTAGACTTCAATCATATCTCCCCTCAGCCATCTCTTTTCCAAGCTGAAGAGCCCTAACTGTTTTAGTTTTTCCTCATACGAGAGGAGTTCCATCCCCTTTATCATCTTGGCCGCTCTTTTCTGAACTTCTTCTAGTGCCACTATCTCTTTCTTGAGATAAGGAGACCATAATTGAACGCAATACTCCAGATGAGGTCACACCATGGAGCGATACAGGAGCATTATAACATTCTTAGTCTTGTTAACCATCCCTTTTTTAATAATTCCTAGCATCCTGTTTGCTTTTTTTGGCCACCGCCACACATTGGGCAGAAGGTTTCAAAGTATTGGCTACAATGATACCCAGTAGTGCTGCCCAATTCACGATTCGAATCGATTCTCCGATTCACTATGGGTGAATTGATTCGAATCGGTTTGTAATTGAAAAAAATCGGATTTACCGATTCATTGGCCCCCTTGCTAACACCACTTTTGCCTGGCCAAGGAGGAGAGGACAGAGCCATGCTGCCCCGATCTGCACCAGAGAGCCGTTCAGGATTTCCCTCTGCCACCGGAGTCCTTGCTTCGATGTAACTTCCAGTTTTGCAAAAGGGAGAGTGTGGCGCAGTGGTTAAAGCTATAGCCTCAGCACCCTGAAGTTTTGGGTTCTTCTGCTCCTTGTGACCCTGGGCAAGTCACTTAATCCCCCCCACCCCCATTGCCCCAGGTACCTTAGATAGTTTGTGAGCCTGCCGGGACAGAGAGGGAAAAACTGCTTGAGTACCTGAATAAATGCATGTAATAATAATAATAACTTTATTTTTGTATACCGCAATACCACAAAACAGTTCAGAGCGGTTTACAGGAGAAGAGACTGTACATATACAGCGAAGTTACAGAGTATCAGAAAACAGTTCAGAGTAGTTTACAGGACATAAGAACTGTATTTATACAATGAAGGTACAGAGAATTAGTTATCAAGTGTATGGTATAAACCAGTGGCCATTACAAAACCATTCTGAGCGCCCCTGGGAGAATGGTATAGAAAATTGAATAAACAAATAAATATTTGAAAAAAAACATCCACTTGGCAGAATTGAATTGAATTGAAAAATCGATTCAATAGGCTGAATCGAATCAAATTTTTTTTCCTGAATCGGGCAGCACTAATGCCCAGATCCTTTTCTTGGGCGCTAATCCCCAAGGTGGACCCTAGCATCCGGTAACTGTGATTCAGCAAGTCCAACATCGTTCAAGAAACCATCATGACATTGCAGTGCTTAATCTCTACCCGCCACACTCTGCCGGACAATATAACAGCATTGAGGCGTGAAGCGGGCATTTGGGTGTAAGTGCATGCATGTGTGTTATCCTTGAATTAGCATAGAAGAACGTGGGGATATCTATCAGCAGATCCGTCACTTTAAAAAAAAATGTGATTTGTATAGAAACGCTGCTCAAAACGCTTCTTTCAAAAATTCCTTATTCATTCACACGTGAGGGGGAGGGAAGAATGTTGTCAGCTTAAATGCTGATGGGAAAAGCGAGTTGATTGTAGGCGTGCGAGGACCGAAATAAATAAAAGTCTGCATGTAGAAGGTGTGTTTTATAGTTCAGCCGTCACTGGAATTCTACGCAGGAGGCCGCTCAACAAAAAAGAATTGATAACGCAATAAATCTATCAAGGGTACACAGGCTATTTCCAGTTTTAGACGTACGAGTCCTTACAGCAATCTGTTTTCCTATGAAAGCCATATTTATGACAACTCACTTTGGCACAACCCTTCCCAAACACCTAATTACACAGCTTTACCCTGTCCCTCTTTATCTTCCTAGCTCCTTTCCTATAACCCTTCATTGTAGCTCCTTTTCAACCTAACCCTGTAAACCGTGCCGAGCTCTACGCTTGTGGAGATGGCGCGGTATACAAACCTAAGGTTTAGGGAAGGGGTAAAACGCGGACCTGACGGACCTCGCGGATCTAAACCCGTACGGCCTTAAAAATCTGAGGTCCGTGTCGGTCCGTGTCCGTGGCGCTTGTAGTTTCTGTCGCTGACAGACCTTGATGAGATTTTAGCGCTGACGGATCTGTCTCAGAAAAGGGAGGGAAAAGTGGTAGGATCCCGCTAAAATCTCTTCGAGGTCTGTCAGCGACAGAAACTACAAGTGCCACGGACACGGACCGACACGGACCTCAGATTTTTAAGGCCGTAAGGACTTTGATCCGTCAGGTCCGCGAGGTCTGCGTTTTACCCCTTCCCTAAGATTTAGTTTAGTTTAGTTTAGAACGACAAGTCATCTCCAATATTACCTCTTTATTTCCTGATTTATAGACCCAACAAACAGGGGTTATAGAAATGCTGGGATGGGCCAAATGCCTTTCTATAGGTGCAAATTCATATCCTTCAGGAATGATTGCAACCCTGACCACTAACAGAAGGACAGTTTTATGGAGGGGAGGGGGGTTACACTCTGGGCTCCTTTTACTAAGCTGCGATGGCGTTTTTAGCGCATGCAAAATTTTAGCGTGCGCTAAACCCACGCTACGCGGCTAGAACTAACGCCAGATCAATGCTGGCGTTATCATTTAGCGCGCTCAGCAATTCTGTGCACGCTAAAACCGCTATTGAAGCTTAGTAAAAGGAGCCCTCTGTTATTATCATTACTGGTTTTTAAGCCCATTACATTAACGGGTGCTAGAATAGATGTATGTGTCTGTCTTTCTTTTCTCTCTCTCTCTCTCTCCTTGGCCGCTTTCTGTCTTTCTTTCTTTTTCTCTCTCTCTCTTTCCTTGGCTGTCTACCACCACCCCTTGCCTGCTCCCCCTCTCCAGCAGTAGCCCTTCTCCCTTCGTTTTACCTCTCCCATCCAGCAGCACCTCTTCCCTGCCCCCCAGCCCAGCAGTATGCCTTCTCTCTTCCTTTTACCTCCTCCCCCTCCCCCCCGTCTAGCAGCACCTCTTCCCTGCTCCCCCTGTCCAGCAGTAGACCTTCACCTTTCTCTGCTCCCCCTGTCCAGCATCCGCTAGCCCGGGCAGCCTCGGGGCTTTTGCTAGGCCGTCCCACCTCGCATTATCGAAGTGGGCCGGCCTAGCAAATGCCTCGCAGCTGCTGCGTTTGCTGGTCGGGGCTGAGAAGAGGCATCCCGGCAGCTCAGGAGTCAAACCGCCGCTGAAATTGCTGTCGCAAGCCTCCCCATGTGCCGGAAATCGAATTTGGCACGGACGGACACAGCACGGTGGCAGGGATCACAAAACCCTAAGTTTGCATGCGCGCTTAGGGTTTTATTATAAAGGATTATTATTATTGTTGAGGAGAGTGAAGCTGTTTTTTGTTTTTAATCTAGCTCTTAATTCATTTCGCCATTACTTCCACTATCCCATGATGGATCTGTCTGCAAACTGTGAAGCACTTTAAACAGCTACAGCTATACTGAAATTTTCTCCACGCTATTCCTGTGTGTTTAATATTTTGGCAGGCAAGGTATCCATTGAGAAGCAAAAAGAGGGGGGGGTGGAGACTGGAGGCTGAGCTTGGGCTTTTTTTTTCCTGTTGTAGATTTTCAGTCTGTGGGGTTTCTACGGTCAAGGAGCAGAAGCCAAGAAGCTCTGTTGCCTAAATGTGAATGAGTTTACTGCAAAAGCGGACTGTGTGTGTGTGTGTGTGTGTGGATGATTTGCTGAGACAGACATGGAGTCCACCTTCCATGATATATAGAGCTAGGGGGAGGTATAAATACCCACTAAAAGACAAACACCCAGGGACCTGTCTCCGCCAGGCATTTGGAGAGGCGCCCTTACAAAAGCTAAGATAAACAGTTTATCAGCAGACGAATGTACAACTCCTGGTCCGAGACAAATACCCATATACTTTATGAAAATATTGAGTGGAGTTGTAATGATCTTTTTATCTAGGTGACTGGGGGGACTGGGGGGAAAAAATGAAAGGAGAAAAAAAGACAGCTATTACGGGCCTCAGAATCTTCAGTCTTTCCTTTATTGAAATTGTTCTACAGAAAGAGACGTGTGGCGGTAAAGAGTTTTGAATCAAATTTCCTTGCATGTTTCGGAAGACAACTGTTTTACAACCCCCCTCCCCCTCCCCAAAAAAACCAAACCAACTATGATGCGATGCTGTCACGACCACGGGCTTTGAGATTTGCCCTCTTTCTAGATGCAGGAATTTTGTTTAATCTGTATCTATAAAGACGGGGCAGAGGTGTTCTGTTATGAGTGTGGCACAGTGGTTGAAGCTACAGCCTCAGCACCCTGAGGGTCTGGGTTCAAACCCATGCTGCTCCTTGTGACCCTGGGCACGTCACTTAATCCCCTCATTGCCACAAGTATATGAGCCCACCAGGGCAGACAGGGGAAAAAATGCTTGAGGACTGGAATAAGTTCATGTACCACCATTCTGAGCTCCCCTGAGATAACAGTATAGAACATTGAATAAGTAAACAGTGTGAAAAGCTTCAGCCTCTGATAACCAGAGCTGGTACTGTGATGTCATAATGCCTCATTCCACCAAATCAGTGATGTCACAATGGCTTGATTGTCCTTTACTTGGCTCACTTTTACTATATTTTGATGTCTAGAGTGGTGCAGCGGTTAAAGCTACAACCTCGTCACCCTGAGGTTGTGGGTTCAAATCCATGCTGCTGCTCCTTATGACCCTGGGCAAGTTACTTAACCCCCCCCCCCCATTGCCCCAGGTACATTAGATAGATTGTGAGCCTACTGGGACAGTCATGCCAGCATTATAACATTTTATTAAAGAAATGCAATAAATACATAAAACTAGAATACAGTAAAATAGTCATTACATTTAAATTTACCATATTAACTTCTAATAAATGTTTATCATTCCTTCAAAATAAATTTTTCAAATTACCTATTACAACTCTCAGTATATTCCCTCAATTTCTGACCCCCCCCCCTTATCCTCTAACCCCCATCCCCCATATCATTGTTTTAATATTATTACAACATTATAATAAATGAATTTTAAACAGAAATACAGTTCAATTAATTTAACACATATTAAAATCATCCTTCCTATTCCACCCCCCCCCCCTACCCTAGAATGAAAGGTGCGATGCCAGCATTTAAAAAAAAAAATTTTGAAATGTAAAAATGTTATTTTTAACCAATGAACATCCATCTGTTACGGTTAGACAAACCTTATTTCAGGGGCACAGAACAAAGCGCACGTTTGTGAGTCCGGAACTGGCTGAAACGACTTCAGGGCACGTCATCCCCGTGGCTCAGGCGCTCTGCGGCCAGTAGAGGGCGCCCCGTTGCCTGCAAGAAGGAGCCCGGGGAGAGGGCGACGGAGGACGCGCCCCCGCAGGTCCTCCACTCAGGGAGAGGGAGGTGTCAGGAGGCTCTGGCCCCAAGCCAACAAGAGTGCCTAGTATGAATTACATCACGGCAGCGTGGAGCCGGGCAAATAAATCCCAGGACCCAGGTGGCTCTCACTTTGGCGTCCAGCGGTAGCGAAGGGGGGGAACATGTGCACGGGCAGCTGTTTCCGCGAGATCGGTCCGAAGTAAGAGACACCCCCCCCCCCCTCCGCAGCTATGAGACAGAGATCCTCTGAGAATTGCACGGAGAGCCACCGAGGACAGTGATTTTCTCCGGCGATCTGCAGTCAAAGCACAAGGTGGGCGACGCAGAGCGGGGAAACCTCCCCCCCCCCCCCCCCAAGTCTCTTCCAGCAGCAGTGAGAAAGCCTGAAATCGCAAGATAACAATAATAAGAACTTTTTTTTTTCTTTGCTTTCTTAGTACATTGGGCGAGGGTCTGCGGTTTCCATAGAGATGGTGGCGAAACCGAAGAAAATGTAGAGACGCCAATAGCCCTTTGGAGCCTGAAGGGAGGAGACGCGCGTCGGAGGGACCCTGGAAGCCGACGAAGTTGCGCTGCGTTGATCCTGCCGGCTATTCTCGGACAAGCTCTCTCGATGGCTTTTAGGCGCGCTTGAGCGCCTTGGGGCGAGGCAGCATGGTGACTCTTTATGCCCTGCTGGTTCTCCTGGGGCTCAGGCTGCAGGAAGGGGCTTGCCAGCATTACCTCCACATCCGCCCAGCTCCCAGTGACAATCTGCCCCTGGTGGATCTCATCGAGCATCCGGATCCCGTCTTTGACCCCAAGGAGAAGGATCTGAACGAGACCCTGCTGCGGAGCCTCCTGGGCGGCCACTTCGACCCCGGCCTGATGGCCGTCGCGCTGCCCGACGACCGGCACGGGCCGGAGGACCTGGGGGAGCTGGACCTGCTGCTCCGGCAGAGGCCCACCGGGGCCATGCCCGGGGAGATCAAGGGGCTGGAGTTTGACGAGGGACCGCAGGGCAAGAAGCAGAGACTGAGCAAAAAGCTCAAGAGGAAGCTGCAGCTGTGGCTGTGGTCGCAGACCTTCTGCCCCGTCCTCTACGCCTGGAACGACCTGGGCAGCCGGTTCTGGCCCCGCTACGTCAAGGTGGGCAGCTGCTACGGCCGGCGCTCCTGCTCGGTGCCCGAAGGGATGGTCTGCAAGCCGGCCAGGTCGGTGCATTTGACGATCCTGAGATGGAGGTGCCAGCGCAGAGGGGGCCAGAGGTGCACTTGGATCCCCATCCAGTATCCGATCATAGCCGAGTGCAAATGTTCCTGCTAAGCCCCGAACTAAGCACCGACTTTTCTGCAAAGACTGAGCTTTATTGGTGGTTGTGTGCATTGCACTCTCGTGTGTAAGAATGTCTCTGTGTGTGTATATATGGTACCAGTTGAAATTGTTATTAAAAGATCAGTATTATTCGTTAAATCAATAGCATTTACTGTACTTTCAAGACTATTATTCCAGTCCTTGCTAATTCTACCTGTATATTTATATTCCAGAGCTCTTCGCCTTGCGAAGTGTTTTTTTAAACAAAAAAAAAACTTTTATAAGGATAAGACTTTAAAGCTATTTTCCATTCTTCGGAAAGTGTGTGGCGTTCTGGACCTCAAGAAAGCATAAAGTATGATGTTATTTTGCTGTTATTGTAAATACAGAGAACAAAACGGACAGACGAATCATGGACGATAAGAGTATCCGCTATTTATTCTTTATATCCGCCTAGTAACGTGCAGTGCAAAAATTAAAGTGAACCACTAAAAGATGATAACCCCCTTGTATTTCAGCTCCGTTTCCACGTCCCTTGTGGGCTGTTCCGATGGTTTGTTGTTTTTTTTTCTGTATGTTTCATTGACTCAACTGTGAGCTCGTCCGCTTTCTGTTTTTTTTTTTTTCACCCTGTCTGGACCCAGCATGTCCGGATATACAATAAACTTGGGGTCTTGGTTGTGCAGAACAAACTCCCAGGCCCGGAGCCTAATCTTGTTTCAGGTTTACTGGGATTGGTTGCATTTTCGAATCAGAGTAAAGCGTGGCACACTTTTAAGTCTCAGCCTAGGTTATGGCTTCTGCGAGACCTCTGTGACACTTTAGCTCTGATGGATCCTAACGCTTTTCCCTCCCTAGGCTGAGACTAAAAGTGGCAAAACTTTTGCCCTGAGGTCTCTGCCACTTTTAGTCTCAGCCTAGGGGAGGGAAAAGCATTAGGATCCTTCAGAGCTAAAGTGTCACAGAGGTCTGTCGGAGCCATAACCTAGGCTGAGACTAAAAGTGGCACGGACCTCAGATTTTTAAGGACGTTCAGTTCAGATCCGTGAAGTCCGCTTTTTACCCCTTCCCCAGAATAAAAGCTAGGTTGGTGGGAGGTTGCATGCACGCTGCTTTCGGCTCTTTTCTCGAATCTCCAAATTTCCATGCAGTGTATCTGGGAGCCCTTCCCCCCCCCCTGAAATCGCCTGTCCTGAGGGAGGAGGGGGATGTGTAGAATGCAAATGTACACACGGTTTGCTGCGGCCTGACAATAGGACACGTGTCTTTCACACCTACCATTGTAGCCAGACGCAGCAGAAACTTGACCCCTTTGAGCTCCGTCTTTGAATTTTTTTTTTTTTTTTTCAGTGGTTGACACGTTATCCCACTTCATCTTAATTCGGGGCAGTCTCTTTTTTATATACTTCAAAGACACGATTAACCCTTTCCGCGCCTAAAGTCCACTTGGCAGAACTTCTGGCCTCATTTTTACAGGTGCCCGACTATCACTGCGTTGTAAGAGAGAAAGATTTAATCACCCCCACCCCCACCCCACTAAACTGCCCCTACCCTTTCAAGAGGTTTGCTTGCAGGCCGATATCTAGTTGATTCTGCCCAGGAGGTGTCAGTAGAAAGATTGCATTTTGTACAGCCTGTTAACCTCACCCCACCCACTTGTAAATTCTCTGTCTTCTTATCTTGTATGTAATTACACTGTTATCAGGACAACTGCAATTGATCATATCAATTGACGTGATGTGCAATAAAAGATTCCTCACCAGAGCTAGTCTGCTCCTATCCTGGTTTTACTGCAAAGCTGGCACCTTGCCTGATCCCTTTTCAACAACTTTTCTGACAGATCTGAGTAGAGGTTTAATTCACAAAAAAAAAAAAAAGGATGCAGCACAAGGGGACAAGCGGTCACACCTTTGACCTCCCTATCCCCAATTCCTGAGTTTATAGAGGGGTCTCTTAAACTTCCATTTTTCACACCAGTTCTTGGCCCCTGCTGGCGATCTGGGTCCAGCAAGGGCGGGGAAGAGAAATACCGTTAACTCCAGGTCCCAGACTTTTTGACCTAGATGAGGAACTTGACGTTTAAATGCCTAAGGCTCGAGCTTTAGTTTATTTTTTTTAATTCCTTATACAGGTACTTTATCATAATCCCCTATCTGTCCTGGTGGGCTCAAACTCTATCTAGTGTACCTGGGGCGATGAGGGGATGAAGTGACTTGCCCAGGGTCACAAGGAGCAGCGAGGGATTTGAACCCACAGCCTCAGAGTGCGGAGGCTGTAGCTCTGACGGTTCTAACCCCTGCGCCACACACCCATCCCCCAAAAAAGATACCAGCTACAAATAGGAACTCTCCACGTGGTTTTCCAAGCTCTCTGACAGGGCAGACGGTTCCTATATTTCTCTTGGCATCCCAAGTATTCCGCTAATTATTTAAAACTCGTGCGATCTGATTGAAAGTCTTTTCTGCTTTGTGTGGCTCAGACTTTTCACTAGAGGCTTGCTGGCTGTTCGCCCCCTTCTCTCTTCAATAGCTCTCTTACCCCCTTTAAATCAGATCTTGGGACATTTAGGGTATTCATTACCTTGGTGAAAGGGGGGGGGAAGCCGCATTATTGGTCCCTAAGAAGGCACCCTGCCCCCAAGACTGTCTGAGGATTAATTGTGAAAGGATTAAACATTTAAGACTCCCATCTTATGGTTCTTCCATTTAATCTGCATGGCGCCTAGAGACACGCTGGATGGATGATCACATTTAAAATATTCCTAATGTCCGTTCCTTTAAGACTCCAGGCAAAAGAAATGTAATTTAAGAAGAAAGGATATTGAGATGGTTAGATTTATGAACTGCAATTACCCTGTATATTTGTTAGGTTCTGACCAATCCCCAGATTATTAAAATCGGCCATTCATCACCCATGAATTTATGCAAAATCGTTCCTGCCTGTGGCCACTATTTTCTTATATATATATATATATATATATATATATATACAGAGAAGTTTCACTTTGCAAATGTTTATTTGAAAAGCTCAAAGCGAGGGTTTTCTTTGACCAGTAAACACAGGAATCATGTGATCAGAGACATTTCACACCGGGGCTGCAGCCAAAGATCAGAATGTCAACAAACTTTACCCAGAGGTTGAGAATGTCACTGAATTGAAGTGAAAGCGGTTCCTTTCGCCTATATTTATCTACAAAGGCAATTGTTAGAAGCCCTGCACCGTTGCTCCTTTTGATAGCAGTGGGCAGCCATAAAAATGTTTAGTTTGGTTTCCTATGTTGTTTCTGGGACTATTTCGCTTTGGTTTGTTGGGGTTTTCCCAAGGAGCTATCCAAAGTGTGCATTTTTTGCAACGAAAGTATGCTATTATTTTTTTTTTTCAATGGTACATGCACGTGCAGGCAAACACCAGTAATGGTTCGCAGAAGCACACAATATCCAGAAAAGAGTGTCCACTTTTGAGGAAGAGCCCACCTCATAACTAAAGCAAAGCATGGGCTCCAAAGTCCTTGCTTATAATTTATGATCCAATCTGTGTTAAGTGATGGTGGCCAGTCATTTGATGTACTGTGGGACCACTGTAGCTTCCTTATGTAAATGTGAAAACGGGACAGTTGGAGAACCCAGACAATTGTAGATGAACTGCAGCTGATTTAAGGAAAATCTTTTTTTTTTTTTTTTAACACAGCTTATGACATCCTGATGGAATTTTATGTTGTTTTTGTTCCACATTTATGGGAGACATTAGTATGGGCTTCCATTAATATGTGCTATTTTACTGTTAACCACAGTTATTCGTAATTAAGGCCCTCTTTTGCTATGCCGGAGTGGAGGTTTCTACTGTGGCCTGGATCGCTAAGCCCCTCCTTTGCAAAGCCGTGCTAGCGTTTTTAGCACCACGGTGGTAACAGCTCAGACGCTCCTAGGAATTCTACGAGCGTCGGAGCTGTTACCGCGGCGGCCGGCGCTAAAAATGCTGGCACAGCTTTATAAAAGAGGGGATAAATGCTCTGATGCTCCTAGGAATTCTATGAGCATTGGAGCAGCGTCAGAGCATTTAGCGTTCGAGGCCATGCTAGAAACCTCTACTGTGGCTGAGTAAAAGGGGGAAGGGGGATAAGTCTAATTGCATAAAATGTGCTAAAATCTAATACAATGTGATTTACTGCAAATCTAGTTCAATGTGATTTACTGCAAAAAGAAGCCATAATAATTCTATGGGAAAATACAATTCCTTGGATAAAAAGATGTCCTTACAATGTTTAACTAAAAATACTAACTTTACAATCTGTCATATAACAGTGTTTTTCAACATTCTACAAAATTTCCAATAACTAACTTCTGCATATGTTAGTGGTAAAATGTCTTAACTGTAACCCATATTTATGATTTTCCCCTTTGGTGTGAAGAGTTTCATTCTTTGGTAACCAGAGCTGAGATTGTGATGTCATAATGCCTCATTCCACCACTGCCTCATCAGTGATGTCACAATGGCTTGACTGCCCTATATTTGGCTCACTTTTAGTACATCTATACATCAAGAGAATTTGCTGGATAATCTTATAATAAATTAAATTATGTTCAGTGAGATTTCTGTAGACATTTCCTTTTTTTTCTTTAATTAAGGAGGGAAGAGGTGTCAATGTGTGATAGGTTAACCCCAGTTTTTAATAACTAGGTCTCATTACATAACATAGCACACTCTAGTGGTAAAATAGCATGTATTAATAGTAACCCACATTGATAACTTCCACCCTAGTGTAAGACTGCCACTTAGATCCACATTCGCAGGATAGGGTTGATCTAGTTCTGGGTTTAGTCCATTGCATGCAAGGACTTGGTAGTTCTTATTTCTGCATTGGATTGCCTAAGAAAAGCAAGACTACAAGTTTCAGCATGCACTGGGGTAAAACCCAGGACTGGATCAGCTCTGCCCTGTGAATCTGGATCCAGTTGGCAGCCTTATCTTGGTATAAAAAGTTTCAGTCTCTGGTAACTAGAGCTAGTATTGTGATGTCATAATGCCTCACTCCACCAATGTCTAAGAGCCAGCCTCATCGGTGACATCACAATGGCTTGATTGTCCTCTACTTGGCTTACTTTTATTATGTATAGGTTTAGGTGTGATTTTGATTATTTAATTAAAGGGGGGAAATTATCAATGTGGGCTGCCATTAAGATCTGTTATTTTACAGTTAACCCCAGCTATGAGTTACTAGATCTCATTGCATAAAATGGGACTTGTGCATGTCTTAATAGTAGCCTAGAAAAGGGTCAAAGAAGAGTGACCAAGATGATAAAGGGAATGGAACACCTCTCGTATGAGGAAAGATTAAAACAGTTAGGGCTCTTCAGCTTGGAAAAGAGACGGCTGAGGGGAGATAGGACTGAAGTCTACAAAATCCTGAGTGGAGTAGAACGGGTACAAGTGGATCGATTTTTCACTCCATCAAAAATGACAAAGACTAGGGGACACGCGATGAAATTACAGGGAAATACTTTTAAAACCAATAGGAGGAAATTTTTTTCGCTCAGAGAATAATTAAGCTCTGGAACGCGTTGCCAGAGGATGTGGTAAGAGCGGATAGTGTAGCTGGTTGTAAGAAAGGTTTGGACAAGTTCCTGGAGGAAAAGTCCAAAGTCTGTTATTGAGAAAGACAAGGGGGAAACCCTGTATTAGTAGCATGGAATATTGCTACAACTTGGGTTTTGGCCAGGTACTAGTGACCTGGATTGGCCACCGTGAGAACGGGCTACTGGGCTTGATGGACCATGGGTCTGACCCAGTAAGGCTGTTCTTATGCATTGCTAACTATGCCCAGAGTTATCTGCCTTTGCATGAGCCATGCTGCCATCACTCTATAAGTGTGTCTGTCTTTTTCTGCTGTCTTCTTGTGCATGCAGTGCATTATACTGCTTGATTATATATCCTGGTTTCCTTGGCCAGTTGGTATTCCCTGGCGGTCACCAACCAGGTACAAGCCAAGTCTGACCCTGTAATGCCAAGGATTCGAGGTGTTTGTGGTTTGCTAGTTTATTTTTGGCATTATTTTGTAAGATGAAAGCTCGGATTTTAAAAGTGCACAGAAGAATATTGAGAAAAAGACACGTGACGACTGTCCCCTACATGATTTTTATGATTCCTTTTTAAATTAAGCAGGATACGTGTGCATTTCATTATGTATTGCTTTTTCTCTTTAGTACTGGAATTTGCACAGGCTTATGACAATGTTCATTTGAGTTTCTGTTTAAAACCTACATCACTAAACCTTAAGACAAGAATGTTCTTTCCCTATAGGAAGCTAAGCAAGGAAAGCTGTCTGCTGGTGATCACAGACTAACCAAAAGAAAAAAAAACAACAAAAAAAACCTCAGTGTCAGCCAATAGCGGGGCAGCTTTAAAAATATACAAGGGGTCTCGAGATGCTCTGATATCCTTGGAAATTCAACTGTCAAGAATCTCTATGTGGCGCAAATTTGAATTAAAAATGAATTAATGGATCAAAAGTTGGGGTATGAACTGAATATTTCTAAATTTGATTTCTTTATTATGATTACTATTAATTCGGTCTTTTGGTTATTGTCCTGCCAATATTTAGAATGAGTTAACCAACTGGGACTGGCAGCTGACTTGTATCTCGGTGGCTACTTGATCATTTTCTGTGGCATTTAACTGCCTATCACTGCTGAAAATGCCTGGTTAGTTCAAAAAAAAAAAAAAAAGCCATCAACGTTTGGGCATTCTGAGGATGTGGCTGCTTAAATCCCAATATTCAAAACTTAAGTGTTCAGGCTTAGCAGGCAAATAAAGCCACATAAAAAGCAGGCCTATCTTTGCCTACTAAGTCATGGCCAGTTATGTCTAAATATCGCCTTAACCGGCCATACGCTAGCCAGCATTGAAACACCTGGATATTCAACGCCAGTCGCCGGAAACGGCCTGGCACTGGATATCTGGATTGAACGCTAGCAGTCAAAGGGCTGCTTGCCACTGCCTGAATATTGGGTAATCAATTTCTTTTAAAATGAAACAAAGAAAAAGAAAGGAAAATATGGCCCCCCCCTACCCAAAAGCTATGATTACTGTCACCACTGGTTCTCTTTCTAAAATGCCCCTCCCCCACAGAACTCTCTTGGGGTCTCCACCTACCCCTCACTCCTCTCATATTCCTAACATAGTAGATGACGGTAGATAAAGACCCGAATGGTGCATCCAGTCTGCCCAACCTGATTCAATTTAAATTTTTTTTTCTTAGCTATTTCTGGGCAAGAATCTGAAGCTCTACCTGGTACTGTGCTTGGGTTCCAACTGCCAAAATCTCCGTCAAAACCTACTCCAGCCCATCTACACCCTCCCCTCCCATTGAAACCCTCCCCAACTCATCCTCCCCCAAAAGGCCATATACAGAGACAGACCGTGCAAGTCTGCCCAGTACTGGCCTTAGTTCAATATTTAATATTATTTTCTGATTCTAAATCCTCTGTGTTCATCCCACGCTTCTTTGAAATCAGTCACAGTTTTCCTCTCCATCACCTCTCTCGGGAGCGCATTCCAGGCATCCACCACCCTCTCCTTAAAGTAGAATTTCCTAACATTGCTCTTGAATCTACCACCCCTCAACCTCATATTATGTCTTCTGATTTTACCATTTTCCTTTCTCTGGAAAAGATTTTGTTCTTCAAGTATTTGAACGTCTGAATCATATCTCCCCTGTCCCTCCTTTCCTCTAGGGTATACATATTCAGGGCTTCCAGTCTCTCCTCATACGTCTTCTGGCGCAAGCCTCCTATCATTTTTGTCGCCCTCCTCTGGACCGCCTCAAATCTTCTTACGTCTTTCGCCAGATACGGTCTCCAAAACTGAACACAATACTCCAAGTGGGGCCTTACCAATGACCTGTACAGGGGCATCAACACCTTCTTCCTTCTACTAGCTACGCCTCTCTTTATGCAGCCCAGCACCCTTCTGGCAGCAGCCACCACCTTGTCACACTGTTTTTTCACCTTTAGATCTTCGGACACTATAACCCCAAGGTCCCTCTCCCCATCCATGCATATCAGCCTCTCACCTCCCAGCATATATGGTTTCTTCTGATTATTAATCCCCAAATGCATTACTCTGCATTGAATTTTAGTTGCCAGGCATTAGACCATTCCTCTAACTTTTGCAGATCCTTTTTCATATTTTCCACTCCCTCTTCGGTGTCTACTCTGTTACAAATCTTGGTATCATCTGCAAAAAGGCACACTTTTCCTTCTAACCCTTCAGCAATGTCACTCACAAACATATTGAACAGGATCGGCTCCAGCACCGAACCCTGAGGGACTCCACTACTCACCTTTCCTTCCTCCCTCTGGCAGGTAGCCGCGGGTAACCCACCAAAACGGGGATGGAAAAAATAGTCACCCCAGGGACGGAGAGAAGGCCATTCACAGCCCTGTGGAGCGGTGAATGGCCTCGTCCCCGCAGCTAACTGAGGATCATGCTGAAGATCGCGCGGTCTAGCAGCCCCCTCCCTCCTTCCTTCCAATTGCGGTCCGGGCATCTCCCTCCCTCCTTCCCTTCTCTGGCTTACTTTAATTTTCATCTCAACAAGCCGCCAGAGCCTTGAAGTCGCGTGCTGCCGCCGGAAAGTCCTCCTCTGACACAACTTCCTGTTTCCGGTTGCATCAGAGGAGGACTTTCCAGCAGCCGCAAGCAACTTCAAGGCTCCGGCGGCTTGTTAAGATGAAAATTAAAATAGGCCAGTGAAGGTAAGGGGAAGGAAGGGAGGGAGGGGGCTGCTGGGCCGGGTGAAGGGGGGTGGAGAGGAACAGACGCTGAACACTTTGGTGGGGAATATATGCGGGGATGGGAACTGAGCTTGTGGTGATGGGACGGGGACGGGAATGGAGCTCACGGTGAAGGGATGGGGACAAATTTTTTTCCCGTGTCAGTCTTTAAATGGTGGCACTATGCAGTTAGTGCTGCCAAATATCTCTCTCACCAGTATCTTTCTAGGCAGAGGCTGGTCCTACCCAGATCTTTGTCTATTGACCCTATGACTACTACTCCTACTTATCAATTATAGTGCTGAGGCAGCTGCTGCCAGATGTTTTTCTCTACTCTTGTCTGGATAGCTTTTGCCCAGTACTTGTGTACTGGACTAGCCACTGTGGTAACAGGATACTGGGTTAGATGGACCACGATTTGCTTTTTCAAGACTTGTTTCAAGATTTGGAAAGCTACCTCCACAATCTTATACGTACATCATTTCCCATCGGACCCTTGAGGAAGGCTTTTAGCCGAAACACGGCCCGTGTCGGGTTCGTTTCACCTCAATATATGATCCATGTGGACAAGTTTTATTTTGTTTGAAAACGCATTTGAAGAAATAAAAGGAAAGTCAAGAACATTGTGTTATCCACAGTCTGGTTTTCTTTGGATTGCTCCTTCTTCTGTGGAATGTCGGGTCTTCTCGCCTTGTTCCTTACCGTTTTAATCAAGTCAGTCATCTCTTGTTTCCGCTGGTTGGTCCCGAGGCAAAAGGCAGCACCTTCATTGTGCGGAGAAAGGGTAGAATGAGCAGAGGAGAGTGGTTGGGTTGGGACGCAGGGGAGCTTTTCTCCGCTTTATACCTTCTAACCTCCACTCCTTTGCCCTGCCCTCTGCTTTCAGTGGTGAAGGGCTGGATTAGGGAGGAGAGTAACTCTGGCCTTTTTGCTATTCCATTCCAACATCACCCCTCTCTCCTTGTTTCCTGTACGCTGCTACCTGGGAGGGGAGGAGCTGAGGCAGGAACCAGAGAGTGGCGCTCGAGCTCAGCAACCTCTCTAAAGGAGGCACTGTCAGGCAGCCTTAGAACCTGGAATTTCAGGGGGGTAAAACAGATTTTACCTCATTTGCTAGGTGACTGTTCTTGCCTCACCAGGCATGGTATGTAAGACATAAGCCTACCACAAACTCTTAGCTTCGATTGCTTCATAAGACCATGTAGGTTGCACATCAGGAAGTGTCCATTAGAGAACAGTAATTATACCTATACTAGTGTTTAAGCCCGTTACATTAACGGGGTCCTAGAATATATGACTGGCTGTCTGTCTTTATTTATGTCTCTCTCCCTGCTCCTGTCTCTTTCTTCCTTTCTTTCTGTCTCTCTCCCTCCTGCAATTTTTCCCTAGCCTCCTTTGTCTGTCTGTATTTTTTTCTGTCTCTCCCCTCCCCCCCCCCCCCACTTTCCTTTGCAGAAGCAGCAGTGATATTTCCCTTCCCCTCCAAATCCCTGTGTAGTAGTAGCAGCATTTCCCCCCACCACCACCCCATTCCCTTCTCTTCCCCCCCTCCCCCACTTTCCTTTGCAGAAGCAGCAGCGGTATTTCCCTTCCCCTCCAGGTCCCTGCTGAAGCAGTAGAAGCATTTTCCCCCACACCCCATTCCCTTCTCTTACCGTGAGCTGCCCTGCTCCGTTCGGCCCCTCCCACTTCCTTTCCAGCGTGCTGGCCTGCTGTGGCTGAAGGTTTTTTTTTCGGCGGCTCTTCTCACGATCCCCGTGGTGGCAGTTCCTCCTGTTCAAAGCGGCCTGCTGAGGTTCGCGGCTGGCTGTAACGAACCTCGCAGGCCGCTCTCCAACTTGGTAGCATGTTCCCTCAGACGCGATTACGTCAGAGGGAACGTGCTACCATGTGGAGAGCGGCCTGCGAGGTTCGTTACAGCCGGCCGCGAACCTCAGCAGGCCGCTTTGAACAGGAGCGGTAACGTTTTTTGCGGGAAGGGGGGAGTCTAGTAAGTACACAGGGCCGGACGCAAGAGGAGCCGCCACCGCGAAAAACCCCAGCGAGACCGCGAGTGTGGGGCCGTTGCAAAGAGCTGACTTCTGCAGCGCCGTAGTCAATTTTGTTTTGAATGTGTGAGCAAGCAGTGAGTTTTTTTTTCCTGCAGGAGAGTATGAGCGGTAGTGGTTGTTGCGGGAGAGGAGGGGGTAGTTGGAATTTGTCAGCTTCGCGTGGGGCCGTAGTAAGCGCAGGGCATGCTGCAGTCTTGGCGGCCACGGACATACGGATCACGGAAGCACGCCGATAAGACTGCGCATGCGTCGCCTACGGTTTTATTATATAGATAGGTATCTGGAGAAAATACACATACAGGGTATAATCTTTACTTGGATTTTATACAGTTGCGATAATTAACACATTTTGTAGACTTCTAAGACTTCCAGGCTGCTGCAAAGTATGAAAAGCATGATGGAATTATAACAAGATATCGTCCTCATACTTGAACGTAAGGGTGGCAAGTCAAATGTGCGCAAGAGAAAAGTGTGCGGACCATTGCGCGAAGACAACTGAGTGCAAGACAACTCAGCGCAAGACAACTCAGCGCTTGTCTTGCGCTATAAAGACTTACACGCGTCTGACCGGGCACGTTTGTCTGCACGCGATTGTCTTGCGCACAAATGACTATGAACCAAACGTAAGTCATCTTTCAGACATCGCTATTTGACTTCTTTTAATGCGTCCCCGTTAATGAAGAACTCAACCCCTGTGGCTTGGGGAAGGAAAAAAGCTGAGGCTGCAAGGAGCAGCATAGCTAAGAATATAGGATTAAAGTAAAAACAACATCAACAACATGAAAAAAAAAGGATATTAAGTAAAATGTTTATGCTTTTGTGTAATAAGATTTATATATCACAGACCTAAGCGTTTTACAAGGCAAATAATTAATTAATGAAAGGAACTCCATTGAAGATAGGAAAGATAGAAATAAGATACGTGAGGATGAAAACAAAGACTACATTAAAAATAAAAATAGTAGTTAATTCCAGGGGAGGGGAGGGGAGGGAATAGGGGATGATAGTAATTTGTATGGAAATACTTGAATTGTATATTTGCTTAATTCCTTCATTACAATGTTATAATTGGAAATAAAAGAATGGGGGGGAGGGGGAAGGGGGGGAAAGGAACAGGGGGTGTATAGAGGAATGAAATAGGTCATATGGAAATATATTTTGGAGGAATGATAGAAATATGTATGGAAAAATTATAATTGTGAATCTAATTCTAATGAATATCTTTTTGTATTATATTACTGTATATTTATTTGATTCCTTCAATAAATTGTTATAAATTAAAAATTAATTAAAAATAAAATAAATTCCAGTCTGATAATAGGTCCAAGCTTCACTCCAGGCCAGGGGGGACAAAGAGATGCCGGGTGTCTTCGTCATCAAGGAATCAGCCTTGTAACTCAGGTGGAGAGACTTGAGTTTGATTCCCAGTGCAGGTCAGCTGGTGCTGGAGACGCGATGGAGAGGGAGGTCCTGTCATTTCGGAATAGCCATGATATTGACAACTCATCCACAATAACTGATTGACGGCTACTCAGTATCTTGTAATAAATCAACATAGAAGACAATGCAGCAGGTTTAAGGGCTCTTCAGACTGCCAACCGGGTAATATAACTCAAATTGATCCCATTAAATCTTGCTTATCTTTTCAAAACCATGATGTTTTATTTAATTACTAACTGATTCCCCGGATATTTATTTATCCCAATCATCTTTTTTTTTTTTTCGATAATTTTTACAAGTCACCCCCTTCCCACCCTCACTGTATTTTTTTCCCAGATAGTAAGTGATATGTATACCAAGTTTGCTTGAAATCTCTCCATGCGTTTCAAAGTAATGCTTGAAAATCATCTCAGCAAGGCCGAAAACAGTAAAATCTGTCGTTTCTGAGAATTTTTACATGTTACCCCCTTCCCACCCCCACCGTATTTTTTTCCTAGATAGTAAGTGATATGTATATCAAGTTTGGTTGAAATCTCTCCATGCGTTCCAGAGTTATGCTGGAACATACATACATCCGATTTTATATATTTACTAGCTGATTACCCGGCGTTGCCCGGATATTTATTTATCCCAAAATGTCCAACCCCCCTACATGTCCCACCCCACTATGTCCCACATGTCCCACCCCCCACGTTACCCCCCCCCCACATGTCCCATATGCCCCACCCCCATGTCCCAACCCCCTACCCTCCACATGTCCCAAAGGAATGTCCCTCTCTATGGGGCTGAACTTAGACTTAAACGGCATCGGGAGTGTCGGTATTCATCTCTGCGAGCCCGAAAACTATGGGTTGGACATTAATATCTGTTGCTTTTGATAATTTTAACATATCACCCCCTTCCCACCCCCACAGTATTTTACCCCATCCCACCTGCACAATATTTTTCCCCAGATAGTAAGTCATATGTGTACCAAGTTTGGTTGAAATCTCTCCATGCGTTTCAGAGTTATGCTGAGTATTCATCTGTGAGCCTGAAAACACTATGGGGTAGATACTAAAATCTGTCATTTTCAATCATTTTTACATATCCCCCCCCCTTCCCACCCCACAGTGTTTGTCCTCAGATAGTAAGTAATGTGTATGTCAAGTTTGGTTGAAATCTGTCCATGCATTGAAGAGTTATGCTGGAACATACATACATACACACACACACATATATTCAAATTATAATGTGAAATATTTGACAAAATGAATACAATACAATTAATGCAAAACTTGATTATAAACAACATTTTTAGTTTCACCTCCAGGAGCAAGAACATATAAATTCTTGGGTGAACCGACCCTTGAGCAAGCAACATAGAGTTGTGGGCCGCGAGACCCCCAGAACATATCACCCCAGGTAGTGAGGGATCAGCATACCAAGTTTCGTTCAAATCGGTCAAGCCGTTTTTGAATTACTGTGAGAATGGCAGCTTTTTACATTTTTTCCATTGACATGAATGGGTGAAATCTGATTTTCTGTTTGTAGCTCCGCCCACGTGTGCAGGTGGGCCGTGAGACCCCCAGAACATATCACCCCAGGTAGTAAGGGATCTGCATACCAAGTTTCGTTCAAATCGGTCAAGCCGTTTTTGCGTGATCGCGGCACATACACACACACATACATACCTCCGATTTTATATACAGTGGTGCCTCACACAACGAACTTAATCCGTTCCAGGAGCAAGTTTGTTATGTGAAACGTTCGTTGTGTGAAACGCGTTTTCCCATAAGAATACATGTAAAACAAAATAATTCGTTCTGCAGCCCTGTTGTCCCATAAGAATACCTGTAAAACAAAATAATTCGTTCTGCAGCCCTACATTTCCCTCCCTCCACCTCACCTCACATGCAGAGCCTGCCAGCCTTCTCCCTCACCCAGCCGCACGATCTGCAGGAGGCTAAGAACTTCGGGAACTGGGTCAGTTCCCACTGCAGCTCCATGTGACTCTAGGCAAATCACCTGACCCTCCAGTTGTCCTAGGTCAGTGGTCGGCAAACCGCGGCTCGCGAGCCGCATGTGGCTCTTTAGCCACTTGAGTGCAGCTCTGCACTTGCCTAGGGCCCGAAACTGTCAGAAGGGTCCCATGGCTGGCGTAAGAGGGGGGAGCATAGATCTAAGGGGCCCTGCGATCCAAACTTCTTTATTAAACACCTAAATTTTCCTTTTCAGAGGGACCCCGACATGGCAGCTGTTCTCATAAACTGCCGGTAGCTGCCCCGAAGCTTTCCCTTTGTGGCGATCTGCCCTATCAGAAACGGGAAGTTGCAGCAGAGGGAAAACTTCGGGGCAGCCGCAGGCAGTTTGTGAGAATGGCTGCCATGTCGGGGTCCCCCTGAAAAGGAAAATTTTGGCTGGAGAGGGCAGTGATCTCTTGCCTTCCCTACTGCTCCTCCCCCGTACTGTCCAGCTTTCCCTCCCCTGCTGGCCAGAACTCCTCATCTTTCCCCCAAGAAATTCAACAGTTTTCCTTCCTCCCTCTTCGGCTGTACCAGCAGGTTAGTTTGTCTGCACAATATTCACTGCTGCTGTGCATCAGCGGGTCTGGCTCCCGGCACGATCTCAAAAAGCTGTGCACGCGCAGCTGCTGGAGTTGATCAATGTTCTCCTCTCCTGCAACTTCCGGTTTCCGGTTGCGTCAGAGGAGAAGATTGAACAACAGAGCATGCGCGCATGTGCTGCTTCCTGAAAGCGTGTGGCTGGCCGAAAAAGAAAGCCGGAAAACTCGGCATCCGAGGTAAGGTGAGGGTGCTGCTGTTCCGGCTCACATTAGGAAGCGGCGAGAGTAGTTCCGCCCCCCCCCCCCCCCGGGCCCCTCGGGCGACTTCGTTGTGTGAAACGAAGTTCGTTATAGGGAGCAAGACAAAAAGTTCGTTATGCGCAGCGTTCGCTGTGCGAGGCGTCCGTTATGCGAGGCACCACTGTATATAGATTTATTTCATATGTTAAACTTCTTGTTATTTATCATTCTTGTTAAGCGAAATTTAACTTATTTTGATTTGCAGCACCACCTCTTCCGACGTGAGCCCCGTTTCAATACTTCATCAGGGAATGAGGTGCGCTACAAAAGAAAAAAATATCCCCACTGGATTGTCAAAAAAAACCAATCAGCAATCAATGAGGATTGTAGCCTGGGGTTGACAGTCTGAAGATCCCTTAAACCTGCTGTATTGTCTTCTATGTTTGATTTCAGAATAGCAGCACCTAGTGGCCAGATTTAGGGTGCAAGTTTGCAAGATTTCAGGAGTTCAAGTTCCTTGAGAGAATGAGCTTCTAATGTGAGGTCTTGAGGAGCCCAAATGGAGGTGCTCAGTTATAGAATCTCCCCCTTAGCAGCTGAACTACACCACTGGACGCACAAGCCTTTCACACACCTTTGCTAAACCCAAACCATTCTCCAAATATTCATGAATGAAATGGCCAAAGTAATCCAAGCAACAAAACTGTGGAAAACAATGTTCTTGGCACACGTTTTATTTCTTCAAACAATCCTAAAAAAAAACCCCCAAAACATAGTCCACACCTGATTTCAAGTTCAGTCAGTGGTTGGGTTCAAGATGTTATATAAATATTTTGTTGCTTGTTTGCCATAGGAACTTTGTTTCCGTTCTTATTGTAACAAGATTGGTTCTTTATGGGCACACATTATACAATGTAGTATTCTGTTTTTAATTTTTTTCTGTCCCTTTTATATTCAGCCTTATTAGGCATTTATGTTTTTTTACCATGTTTTTACTGTATTCCTATTATTGGTTGATTATGCTTTTTAACATGTTTTTATCAGATTCTTATTTTTGGTTGATTACATTGTATTCAATTATATTCCCGTTATTTCATATTCCATTTGGCCCTTTGTAGGGTTTACCAAACCGTTACTGTTTTTCTACATTTGCCACCATATTTCACATTTAGGTAAGCATTAAGCATTTTCCAGTATACCGTACTCTCCTGATATTTGTGGGGGTTCCGTTATAGGAACCCCTGCGAATTTTTAAAAAACCGCGAATAGTTTTTCGCCCATCAAAAGGCAGGAGAGGGCACCGGCGAGTGAAGAAAATCACTGGCGGTCTGCTCCGACTGCCTCCTCCTGTTACTAAAGTAAGGCTACACCAATCAGGAGCTGCTTTGACACGCAGCTCCTGATTGGTGTAGCCCGGCTTTAGTACAGGAAGAGGTGGTCGGAGAATTCCGCAAATTAGTGAGTCTGTGAACCGCGAATTCACGGGGGAATGCTGTAGTCCCTTTTCTGTTCAACAATGATTACTCATTCACTATGATCACATAAGGATTATGGTCACTTTTTCGTTGGATATAAGCGTTCCTTTTTCGATTTCACCTTTTCACTTTCTTCGTGTATGTATTCTTCACACTCACATCTCTTGCATTTGGTCTGATCACATGGATCATAATTAGTACTTTCTCACCTTCATCCATTTTGGCTTCACACAGTACCTATATTTCGGCATATATATTTCTTTTCACACAGCACCCTTATATATGGGAGCCCGAGATCTTGTGTCGATGGGAGGAATATAGCACGAGGCTGGTAGGGCCCGCGTGTCACCCATCAGCAGGCGGGGGGGGTTAAGTTAGGAGGAAAAGAAGTAAGGGGAGAGAATTGAGCGAGGGGCCGGTTAGGAACAGCTGGTTTAAACTGACTGGGCGAGGCAGTGAGGGGCGGAGAGGTGAGGTGTTAAGAGGCAGGACATGGGAGGACTCGGCTCCTTCCGAGGTCCTCCAGGGCAATTTTTCTCACCCGCCTGAAATACAAGAGTTAGTTTTCAAAATGTTTAGCGAATAAAAAAGTTTTTAGAAGTTTACGGAAGAGTTGGAAGGAACTGGGACACCTCAAAATTAGGGGAAGTTCATTCCATAGTTGGGGAAATTTAAACGCCAGAGAGCTGCTAAAATTCTTAAGTCCTTGAATTCCTTTCCTAGAAGGAAGAGAAAGTTTAAATCCATGAATGCCTCTCGCATATGAAAATCTATAAACATTCCATAGCAGAGGAAAGATACCATGTCAGATCTTAAAAACAATACGTAAACACTTAAACTGAATTCTAAAATAAACCGGGAGCCAATGGAGAGAGAAAAGCAAAGGAGTCGCATGGTCGAATTTGCTCTTTCCATAGATCAACTTCGCGATGGTATTCTGAATCAATTGTAGTCTTTGAAGGCAGTTCTTAGTGATGCCAAGATAAATGGCGTTACAATAATCTAACCGGGATAATATAATAGACTGGACCAAAACAGAAAAATGACGTTGCTGGAAAAGAGATCTGACCTTCCTCAAAATTCGTAAGCTGAAATCAAAGTATGTTATGGGTTGTATTAAATGTATTGCCATTTTGTTCCAAATGTGGGGAGCTTGGTATTCCAAGGTGGTTTCAAACATCTTCTTCTGCCCTGTTTTTTGAGGTGATGGGAGGGGTACTTTGAAGCACTGTGTTTTGCGTGAATTGAAGAAGGTATATGGTACCTTGATATCAGATGTTAGTCCTTCCAAGTTTTCTCCATAGATCAAGCAGCACCTTGATTTTTGTCTTTACTGGTGGCAGCAGTTATAGAGAAGGAATTTTCAAAACCATCAAGCTCTTCGTTGTTTCAGGAAGGACACTGGCATGCTATTTCAGATGTCTATTGCTTGTAGGCATTAGTAAACTGGGCTGATGTACGAGGGGCCGCTGAAATGTTCTCAGCTCAGCCCAGAAGAGTTTCAAGTTTCAAGTTTATTTAGATTTAATGGTTCGCTTAATAAATTCTAAGCGAATTACATAACAGTTAAATTGGGATAGGACAATTAAAAAAAAAACCAAAAAGAAACAGGGTCAATACAAACTAACAATACAGACAAAACTGGAATAATTGGGAAAGAACATAAGGGAATAAAAGTTACAAAATTGTTGTTTCCCCACTGATAAGAGAAGAAAACTATGAAGGATAGGAAAAAACACTAGGGATGGGGTATAAAAAGAGTAAAGACTTTTCACTTTTATTATTTTAAATTATCGAGGAAAAAAATTCCTTTTTAAAGATTAAAAGAAGCTTTGAAGAGAAATGTTTTTAGATTGGTTTTAAATAAAGTGAGGTCTTTGATGTTTCTAATATATAAAGGGAGAGTATTCCAAATAAGCGGCGCTTTGACTGAAAAAATATCGTGGCGTCTAGTTCCTATTATTTTTAATGAAGGGACCATGAGTAGCTCTTGGGTGTTAGATCGAAGAAGGCGGTTTGAAACGTGGGGAATTAGTAGACGATCAATAAACTGAGGTTCATTAGAAGTTATTGTTTTGAATACTAATAATGCTATTTTATATGTTATTCTTTGATTGATGGGTAGCCAATGAGATTCTATCAGATAAGAGAATGATGTGGAGCCAAGAAACTTACAAGTTATTCCACACTTTTCGTTTCAGTGAGGCCAATGCATCTAGTAAATGGTCCCAAGTATAGGGAAACCAAGCCATTGTGACATCACCGATGAGGTTGGCTCTTAGGCATTGGTGGACTGAGGCATTATGACATCACAATACGAGGAGCCACTGAAAGGTTCTCAGCCCAACCAAGAAGAGAATGATGTGCAGCCGTGAAATTTGCATGTTATTCCACACTTTTTGTTTCAATGAGGCCAATGCATCTAGTAAATGGGCACAAGTATAGGGAAACCAAGCCATTGTGACATCACCGATGAGGTTGGCTCTTAGGCATTGGTGGAATGAGGCATTATGACATCACAATACAAGGGGCCGCTGAAAAGTTATCAGCCCAACCAAGAAGGGAATGATGTGGAGCCACACTGTTTGGTCAAGAAAAGTGTGGAAATAACTTGTAAGTTTCTTGGTTCCACATCGTTCTCATCTTGGCTGGGCTGAGATCTTTTCAGCTGCCCTTCGTAGAGGTAATACCAGAAAATGGGATAGAAGGGGTACTTCCTTCTGGAAATCAGATAATGGGGAATGCGTTACTGTAAAGTGGGAAAATTCTCCTCATCAGCCTGCTCCAGGTATTTGTCACCTTCAAAATTGGACACTTGTGAGTTTCCTAAATTAGGGCAGGACATTTGGATGGTAACTGAATAGGACAAGGTGACACTTAAGCCAGACCACATAAAGAAAGTCATACTGCCAAAAGAGCATTTCTGTTAATTTTGGAATGTTATGGCATACATTGATGTGGTTATGGGACAGAGTGTGTTGTAAGTTGGGTGTTAAAAAGAAGAATGTTTTTCTTAATAAGGAGCAGCTGAACCTCATGGTTTGCATGAACTATTTATACTGTGAAAATCTGGCATGCAGCTCTAAATGAAACAGTCACTTTAGGATTTATTGTGAAGGACTGGGACTTGCATGCTGCCTTTTTGCAATTATACTACCACACTCAAAGTGGTTGTATAACTGCCTACCTGTCCCTGTGTCTCTACCTGTCCCTGCGTCCTGGGGCAGTGGAGGATAGAGCGACTTGCCCAGGGTAGCTTGGGGTTTAAACCCACAACCTCAGGCTGGAGCTCTAACCACTGTGCCACACTCTCCTCCAGTGCCATAGCAAACAAGTATAGAACAATGAAGCCATTGTGACATCACTGATGAGGTTGGCTCTTATTGGTGGAATGAGGCATTATGACATCAGAGAAAGGGATTGGAACTTGTATGCTGCCTTTTTGCATTCAGGGCTTCTTTTACTAACGAGCGCTACCATTTTTAGCACGCGCTGCAGATTAGCGCACGCTAATCCCTGCGCTACGTGTAAAAACTAACACCAGCTCAATGGTGGCGTTAGCGTCTAGCGCATGCGGCAATGCAGCTAAAACCGCTAGTGCAGCTTAGTAAAAGGAGCCCTGAAAGTGGTTTACATATATACAGATACTTATTTTGTACTGTGGGGCAATGGGACTTGCTCAGAGTCTCAGGGAGTAGTGCTGGGATTTGATCCCACAACCTTAGGGTGCTGAGGCAGCAACTATACCACTCCTCACTTAAATTATGAAGCCCTTCCTGTAAAAAAACAAACAAAAAAAAAACTCACCAAATTGTGATTTAAAACAATGTCTGTAAATGAATGTATTTAATCAAAGCAGGTAGTTAGGGTGATACGAATCCTCCTCATTGGCTTGTGAGAATCCCCAATTGTGTGGTCTTTAAACACATGATTTAGGCATTCACTCTTATAGGTACAGTAAAGTGTAGTTACTTACCTGTAACGTAGGTTCTCCGTGGACAGCAGGATAGTCAGCCACAGTTTTTGCTCTCCAAGGATAATCCCACGACTAGGGTTACCATATTTTGAAAAAGAAAACCCCGGATACATAACCCCGCCCCATTCCGCCTCTAGCCTGGCCTAGCTCCGCCTCCAGCTCCGCCCTGTTCCACCCCGGTCTCACCCCCAGCAAGCCTCCTCTCTTCTACAACCAGCTCCCGCCGTGTCTGGAGGGCCTGGAGCATGGGCGGATGTGTGTGACATCATTCGCACATGCTCAGAGGCCCTCTAGATGCGGCCGGAACTGGTCGGGGCTTTCCAAAACCCGGACAAATGGCGGGTTTAGAAAGTCAGTCTGGGAGCCCGCACAGTCCTCTAAAAAGAGGACATGTCCGGGTTTTCCCAGACATCTGGTAACCCTAAATCACACACACCCCTCCTCATATACATTTCATACATTTAACTAAACATAGAAATCCAAGCAAGGTTGTCTCAAGAGCTATGTAAGCAGTGCAGTCATACAGGTGAGCTGAGAACAGAAAAACTCTTACCATCCACTGTCTTACCTGTGGTTGTGGCTGTGGCTGTGGCTCAGTGGGTGGGGGAGGGAGCACGAGGAGATGAGTTGCACAGGGCCTGGGATGCATCGTGAATACATGGAAGGCCTCTAAAAGATTTCTGATCAATTGATTATTCCATGGGATTTAATTTAATTTAATTCTTATATACCGCTAATAACCGTGAGGTTTCTAAGCGGTTTACAAAAATGATGCATTAAAGATACAATAAATAAAAACTAAATAAATAAGATAGGTACTTGGAAATTCCCTAACTGTCCCAAAGGCTCACAATCTAACTAAAGTACCTGAAGAAACAGTATGAAAAATAAAAATAAAAAGACAGAGGTAGAGATAGAGATAGAAATGAAATATTCCAACAAGTAATGAAGAAATAATTTAAAGATAGAATTAAAATAATAATTAAAGTAAACAAAATAGAGATAAAAATAAGCATAGAGAGAAACAGAAACACACTCCAAAAAAAGCATCAAGATCTTTGACTTGTAATTATTAATTGATGGATAGAAGCCCAGTAGAATAGTAGAAACGTCTCCAGTCATTCTCACATTACTTCCTGTGAGCATATGACAGTAGAAGTACCAGAGGGAGAAGCATGGATTTTTTTTTTTGGGGGGGTTATATTCACTGTTTCGGGTGAATAACATCTGCTAAAAGCATGTGTGATGAACTTAAAGCATACAGATGAATGACATTTATTGAGCTTTTACACCCTGAGGTTGTGGGTTCAAACCCTGCACTGCTCCTTTTGACCTTGGGGAAGTCACTTAGGGGCAGATTCTCAAGCCTAAAATCTGCTTTTCAAGTGCTCGCTAAACCGGTTCCAGCCGGTTTAGCGTAATGTATTTTAGCGGCGGATTATCAAAAAAGCTTACTGAAGTCTTGTCTATCAGTCTCCGATACTGTCATTCAAACGTAGCACAACGAGGTCATTAATATTAAAATGATCACTCCCAGTGATTCTCTAACCTCATTGTGCCACGATTGCGGCCACAATTTTCCGACAGGTCTGACAGGTTTGACAGCTCCCCCCTCCCCCATGCAAATTAAAATAATAATTTTTTTTTTTTTTTTAAATTGAAGATAGAGATGCCCACTCTTTCCTGCTGCGTCACACAATCACCCGACATTACTAACACCCTCCCCACAATGGGGGAGAAACCCACTCCCTCCAGCCACCAAGCAACATCCCCCTGAAACCCCTCTGGCAGTGTAAGAGATGCCCACTCCCTCCCGCTGCCGTCGTCAAGTAACTTGACATATACCTCAGCAGCAGGAGACATTCCCAATCCTTCCTGCCACCAAGCAATGCAGCCTCGACATCATCCGGAAGCAGGAGAGATGCCCATTCCCTTCTGCCAACAGGCAACCCCCCTGACACCACCCATGCCTCTGAGGACTCCCGCCCCCTTACTTTATTTACAATGGCTGGCTGGAGGGATGCCTACTCCCTCCGGTCAGCAGGCACACCTCTTCAAAATGACAGGCCTTCCCCTCCTCAGTGGATCCTGGGATGCACTTGGGAGGAGCCTAAGGCTCTGATTGGCCCAGATGCATAAGGCCCTTCCCATAGGATGGGCCTTAAATAACCTGGGCCAATCAGAGCCTCAGTCCCCTCTCCGGTGCATCCAGGGAGGGGCCTAAGTCTCTGATTGGCTCAGATACCTAAGGCTCCTCCCATGGCCAGTGATAAAAAATGTTAACACAGCTTCATGAAAAGGGTGTTTATTCAGTAATACTCACTTTGAGTTTGGTCTCTTCCATTCCTGATTTAAGTAGACACGCTCTTGTCAACTCACATGCTTGTATACATTTGCATGATTTTATAATAGTCATTTTCTGCATGAAAAAATATGCTTAACATGTAGAAGGTATTTCATAGAATTATCCCCAAAATGGACAGTTTCTCCTCTTTTGTGCTTACAGCCAGTGGCGTAGAAAGGGTGAGGGGCGCCTGGGGTGAGTGACACCCCTCCCCCGCCCTCTTCTCTGCCCCTCCGCTCCTTCCCGACCCCTCCTGCCACACGCGTGCCCCCTTCCCTTCTCCGGACCTCTTTAATTTTCCAAATGCAAGCAGTGGCATGAACTTGCTGCCCGCGTCACGTCTGCTCTCCCTGTGCCGCGGGGCCCGAAAGGGACATCAGAGGGAGCCGACACTGATGCGGGCATCAAGTTCGTGATGCTCTTTGCGCCGGGAAAATTAAAGAGATACGAGAAAAGGACCACTCGCGCAGCAGAGGGGGCGGGAAGGAGCAGGGGGTTGGAGAGGACGATGGGGGGGCTGGCGCCCCCACCAAGACAGCGCCTGAGGCAGACCGTCCCCTGCCCCCCTTACAATGCCACTGCTTACAGCCTAGTCAAGTCAGACTGCATATACATAAAAACAACCTAAGAATTATCATACCAAAGGTCCATCTAGCCTAGTATCCTGCTTCCAACAATAGTCAAGACAGGCCGCAAGTGCCTGGCAAAATCCCAGGATGTAACGAGATTCCATACGACCAGCTCTGAGGATAAGCAGTCTGCCTTAACAGTTAATGCATCAGTCAACCCAAGATCACAGGGCAATGATCATATTTAAGGAGGTCTAGCACTGAACACAAATTTGAAATTCTATGGGATGAGGGTGGAGGAGGGTAGTGCAAAGCGATCCATTCCTCACCCTCTATGGCTCCCTTTTTTTTTTTTTCTTTTTCTGTAAACAACACATTTTCTGTATCCAGTATAAATGTGTGTTTGTGTATGGATGACACAGTCCCACACTGTTCACTCAACATTGCTCTGGCTTACTGGATAAGTGGCAGTCTGAACACCCCCCCCCCCCCCTCCAGACTGCAAGGGTGACTGACTGCCAGGAGACCACTTCTCAACATCAGTAAAATTTAGAAAAAGCAATTCCTGTACTTTGGTAATAAAAAAATCAGTTGGGCAAGTTCTCAAAGGTGCCAATCAGGACGGATTTCAGTTCCAAATATTAAATGCAATTCAGGAACCTGCAGTCTGTGCTGACTAAGGGCTATATTCTCAAAACTTTGTGGTAAAAGCTGATGGGCCGCTGTCACGGCCGTTATTGTAGCAATTTCAAAAAAGGCGAGTCATGCTAAAAAAAAACACATTTTTTTTAAACCCACGCATGTCAATGAGGTTGGCGGAGAGTTGAAAAGGTTCAATAAATTAACATGAGACGAGTCGCTGGTGATAGTGATCGGCATGGGTGCAGAATGCATCACGAAAGAGGCGTAGATATGTGCGCCTATGTTGGGAAAAGCAACGCCGTAAGCACACATAGCCAGATCTATTGGTTGAAGGGAAGCGAAGGGAGGGGAGATGCAACGTACGCTTTCAAAAAACACGCACGACGTGCCTTTTCTTCTCAAAAAAACTACTATAATTCATGTAAATCTTGTAATTTGTTTACGTCAAATTTTATCATGAGCCGCAGCCAGAAACACATAAGACACGGCCATAATGCGTTCGCTCAAAAAGCGTGCTTTTGTCCCCCAATCCTACCCCAAAACAAGACTATAATTTATGTGAATCATGTATTTTTTATTTTGGTTCATTCGCCACAGTCAAAATACATGCCAGAGATGCACTTTTCACAGTGCTGGCACAGTACCGGAACAACCCAGACCAGACACTGATTTTTGCTTCCCAAAAGCCAACGCCGTGCTTGGAGAATCACTCGGCAACATTGAAGAATCCACCAGAGTGCTTTCCTGGGGGCTCTCTCTGAGTATAGCACCGGACATCCTGTATTCGTGCATATGATTTTTGTTACCAACATGCATCACCTTGCACTTATCCATGTTCACGCTGGATGTAGCCAGCCCTTGGATGTCCACTTCTAAATTATTTTTAGAGCAGATCCTGTTGTAAAATACATAAGAAATGGATGACCATATGTGATGTACTGACTTGGGATGTCCTTATTCTGAGTTGTCAAGAATGTGTCTATTATCACTTATACCATGAAAGGAATTCCACATTGTAAGAGCATAAGAACATAAGAATAGCTTTACTAGGTCAGACCAAAGGTCCATCAAGCTCAGTAGCCCATTCTCACGGTGGCCAATCCAGGTCCCTAATACCTGGCCAAAACCCAAGGTGTAGCAATATTCCATGCAGAATCTCAAAGAATAGGAAGATTCTGGAATCCCAGAGAGTAACAAGATTCCAGAATCCAAAGAGTAGCAACATTCCATACAGAATCTCAAAGAATAGGAAGATTCCGGAATTCCAGAGAGTAACAAGATTCTTGAATCCCAAAGAGTAGCAACATTCCATGCTACTGATCCAGGGCAAGCGTGGCTTCCCCCATGTCTTTCTCAATAACAGACTATGGGCATTTCCTCAAGGAAATTGTCCAAACCTTTCTTAAAACCAGCTACACTATCAGCATGTTCCAAAAGGACTTATCTTAATATCCTGAAAGTTTGCTCTTCATAGGATAACTCTTCTCAAGAAAGTTGAAGGGTTATTTCTTCCTTACAGCACCCCAACTCAGCACTATGTTTCGCTAATGCACTGCATCAGGTATAATCAATCTGTAAGTGAAAAAATATTATAAGCGTATTCATATTTATTTGGTTCGATTTATATCTTGTCCTCCCCAACGAGTTCAGAATGGGTTATGGGGTTGACATGCATAATACATAGATGAGCAGATTATAAACTTGCATGTATATTGTAACGTTAGATCATCTTAGGTTGACATATACAGAGAGACAAGTTTAGCATATAATTTGGTCATTATAAGTTAACAAGTTAACATCTTCCATCATTCCACCCATAAGGGCTGTTAGAGTACTTCAATAAGAGACGTATGGAAATAAAAAGGGCTGTCTTTTTGTGATCCAGTAAAGACATCTAGTGTACTTAGTAGAGAAAGAAAGATTGTTCACCCTCTCTGAGGTGATGAAAACCAGAGAGCACTTGCTAAAGTTAAAAGGGAATAGATTCCGTACAAACGTAAGGAAGTTCTTCTTCACCCAGAGAGTGGTAGAAAACTGGAATGCTCTTCCGGAGGCTGTTATAGGGGAAAACACCCTTCAGGGATTCAAGAAAAGGTTGGATAAGTTCCTACTGGAACAGAACATATGCAAGTAAAGCTAGACTCAAATAGGGCACTGGGCTTTGACCTAAGGGTCATAAGAACATAAGAACTGCCGCTGCTGAGTCAGACCAATGGTCCATCATGCCTAGCAGTCCGCTCACGCGGCGGCCTTCTGGTCAAAAAGCAGCACCATAACTGAGACTAGCCCTATCAGCGTACGTCCTTGTTCAGCAGGAACTTGTCTAACTTTGTCTTGAATCCCTGGAGGGTGTTTTCCTCTATGACAGACTCCGGAAGAGCGTTCCAGTTTTCCACCACTCTCTGGGTGAAGAAGAACTTCCTTACGTTTGTAAGGAATCTATCCCCTTTCAATTTTAGAGAGTGCTCTCTCGTTCTCCCTACCTTGGAGAGGGGTAACAACCTGTTCTTATCTACTAAATCTATCCCCTTCAGTACCTTGAATGTTTCGATCATG
Organism: Geotrypetes seraphini; assembly: GCF_902459505.1. Classification (NCBI taxonomy): domain Eukaryota; kingdom Metazoa; phylum Chordata; class Amphibia; order Gymnophiona; family Dermophiidae; genus Geotrypetes; species Geotrypetes seraphini. The sequence goes on along the minus strand of NC_047093.1, from coordinate 21,517,891 downwards.
TCCCCTCTCAATCTCCTCTGTTCGAGGGAGAAGAGGCTCAGTTTCTCTAATCTTTCACTATATGGCAGCTCTTCCAACCTCTTAACCATCTTAGTCGCTCTTCTCTGGACCCTTTCAAGTAGTACCGTGTCCTTTTTCATGTACGGCGACCAGTGCTGTACGCAGTACTCCAGGTGAGGGCGCACCATGGCCCGGTACGATGGACCACTGGTCTGACCCAGCAGTGGCAAATCTTATGTTCTTATGATTGCTAGTCCAGTGTGACAAACAACAAATAACTGGACACATATATTTTAGGATGTATATTTATGAAAACTACAAGTTATTATGGTGTTTTCATCATATGAATATTGAATGCCCTACGTTTGTGTAGGCTGGTCACTTTGAGAAAGTTTGATACTTTATATACAGAAAGTGTAAGATCTATGGGGGCATCCGTGGAAAATCAGGGGCGGGAAACTGCACGGGGACACCAGGAAATTCTTTTTCACTGAAAGGGTGGTTGATCGCTGGAACAGTCTTCCACTTCAGGTTATTGAGGCCAGCAGCATGCCTGATTTTAAGGCCAAATGGGATAGACACGTGGGATCTATTCACAGAGAAAGGTAAGGGAGGGTCATTGGGGTGGGCAGACTAGATGGGCTGTGGCCCTTATCTGCCGTCTATTTCTATGTTTCTATGTTTATGTGGTTGGAGAAATCAGTATTATTATTAACAAGATGTTTCCTAATATTTTGGCAATAGCTTTTGTGATATTTTAGTAATTAATGCTTATTCATTGAGGATGTGCAGATACCCAGACTTGTTTGCTTCTCTCAAGGATCAACGTTGCTCACCCTTCCAGCTAGATGAATGTTTTTCCATATTTCCTGCTCTGACCTATAAAAAGATTGTCCTTGTTCAATGGGCTGTGATATTTTCTGTGGTCAGCTGAAAAAATGGATCTCTGAAAGAAGAAAGAAGAGCTGTTTTGAATTCAGGGACCAGCAATGATCAGCTTGGGTCTCCGTGCTCCTTTCAATCTGCAGCAGGTCAACATTTGCAGAGGAACGCCAGAAGCTTGTTCTCTTCCATGTTACTTGGGAGTTTTATTTTCATATACAGTATGCATGCGCGCTAACGCCTGCTTATTTATTTATTTATTTACTTTTAAAATGTATAACTTGGATCAAGAAAGGATAACAGAGAATGTAAACAGCATAAGACAGACTTATCTTTAATCTTTACAAAACCATGATATACCGCCAATTGCAAATTCATGCAGCTAAGCAGTTACAATATCCTTCAAATTGTTATATCATCATGTGGTTTCCCCTTAATCTGTTTCTCCTCTCTTGCGATTTCTTCATTGGTGTACTGTATAAAGAAGCGAGTTTTCCGTGCTTTGTACCAGTGCACTTGGTGCCAGATTCACTAAACGCACCGATCGTGTTCCGACCAGTTTGTGATCATCCCCCAACCCGATTTACTAACCTTCTGGCCGATCCTATCCGCACCCGATCCGATCCGCACATGCAAATGAGGGGAATTAGCATGCATAAGTAGGAAGGCAGGAATTCACTAAGCTGAAGAAGGAACACCGACTGAGCTGGCCGATCTAAAAAGGAGCGACTGCTGAGGACCAGTCGCTCACGTCCTTGCCGACTGTCCTGTTTTCTGCCGCCCTGAAATCCCAGCACTGGAACCATCAAAATTTTTTTAAAAAACCATCTCCCTTGTGCAAAAAGCACCCTGCTCTCTGCCGCCCTTCCTCTCTGTAAGCCCGTGTTTTTAACCCGCGGGTTTAAAGTGGGGCTGAGCTATGGCGTGTTCTGCAAAGTGTGTTCTGTTCTCGAAATGATTCTCGTGGGGCCAGGGAGTGCAGCCACCCCCACCCCTTCTGTTTTGATCTCAAGCTTGTGCGGAGAGCAAGTGCCTGCGCGGATCACATCTCCAGGCAGAGAGGATGGGCTGCGCATGCGTCTGGATCGCTTGTGGGCGTGCGACTGATCAGATAAGTTGCATGGGGACTCTTTAGTGAATCGGTTGCCCGGCAAGATTCGGACACGGATCGCCTATGGATCGCCCCCCAAAAAAGAGTTTAGTGGATCTAGCCCATAGAAAAGCTGGTAGAGAAGAGAAAGCTAGACTGCGGGGGGGGGGGGGGGGGGGGGGTTTCAACATTATTGGTGCTCCCACACTCATGGCATTTCTAATTGTTTCCTTTACTATTCCACATGAGAGCAGTAGAAATCTTGTTGAGACCCTTAAATTGCTCATTAACCACTTAATTCGGATGCCTAAACCGCGGGTGCCACTTAGGCGCACTTTGCAGAATCGGAGCCAAAAAGCCCATTTATGCCAATAAAGAAAAGGCATGTAGAAATATATCAGCAAAAGTAACAATAAGAACAATTGAATACATGTGAGCATAATATAGATATACAGTACTAGTCTTTAAGCCCGTTACATTAACGGGTGCTAGAATAGATGTGTGTGTCTGTCTTTCTTTCTTTCTCTCTCCTTGGCCACTTTCTGTCTGTCTGTCTTTCCTTCTTTCTGTCTCTCTCTTTCCTCAGCTGTCCTCCACCACCCCTTGCCTGCTCCTCCTGTCCAGCAGTAGCCCTTCTACCTTCCTTTTACCTCCCCCCTGTCCAGCAGCACCTCTTCACTGCTCCCCCTGTCCAGCAGTCACACAGAAGGAGACTCAAAAGAAATGGTGAAATTCATAGGAAAGGTGGAATGGATTCGAGCTGATTTGTATGGACCCTCTGGAGAAGAGGCAGGGGGAGGTTGGTGGTCCAAATCATGATGTTTTGTGTTTTATGGACTAAATTCTATGTATGACTCTGAAGAAAATTGGCACAAAAAAAATGCACGCAAAGCCCGATCTATAAATGGTGCTCCCAGTTGGTTGGTGTCTATAGAATACACTCGGTACCAGGATCCATGGCAACATTTTAGGTGTGGGGATTTACACTGAGACATAAAAACATAACATAAGAAGTGCCATCTCCAGAACAGACCCTAGGTCCATCAAGTTCGGCGATCTGCACACGCGGAGGCCCCGCCAGGTGTACCGTGGCATAGTATTAGTCCCCATATCACTTTAAGCTTCTCATAAGAGATGCACATCTAGCTTACCCTTACCTATGTCATCTTATGCCACTCATAAGGAGATGTACATCTAACTTACCCTTAAACCCTAGAATGGTGGATTCCGCAATTACCTCTTCTGGGAGAGCATAACAGCGGAATCTGGATAGGCCCGCTACCTATATATATTTCAAACCCTTACCCCTCCCCTACATTATCCCACAAAAAACTCAACACTAATTATGGTGAAAAATAGCCGCAGCCCTGTTTATTGGTCATAACAGGTTGTTAAATAACATAACAATGTATAAACAGTATAAACATTATAACACAAATTATTTCGAGCTACTGTAAAAACAAGTTATGCCCCCGACCCCGCCATGAAGCAAGAATCTGGGGGGTGGCATGTCCCCCACATGCCCCACTAACCCGGGTCACCTGACCCACCAGGCACGGCTCCCAGCCGGCCCACCGCTCATCCCCTGATGAGCCCAGCCAGTAGCTCGAGATACCGCCATAGGGCCTGTAACCCTTACAGGCCCCCCCCCAATAAACAGAGCTGCGACTAAGATAGCGCCCAACGCTCACAACCCGACGAGAAATCATCCAACAGCCTACGTCCGACAAATGTACCCGATCCCTCGCAAACAAACCTAAACAGGACACATCCACCCAGTCGTGTCGTAGTTGCACCCCCCCCTAGACTCCACCCAGCGCCCTACCTGACGGTTAACCTTGCACAAACCCCTGGTCCATCTCCGGGACTCCAGCCGTCGTGGTCGAGGAATAATGTCCGACCACAGCAGCGTCGTGCCAGGGAACCACTCCAATACCATCCTAAGATCATCCAGTATAGTGTCAATCAGGTGCTTCCCCGTCTGGGAATCCACGTCGTTACCACCCAAATGCAGCAGCAGGATATCCGGACGACGAGGGCGACAACGGAAGTCAGCCAGCAACGGTAACAGCTGATGCCACCGCATGCCCCGCTGACCCCACCAGGACACGCGAATGCCCAAGGGCTGCAGACCCAGGTGCTGACCCCCAGGCCGGATCGCGACATGCTCTCCCGCCCAGTGGACGAAGGAGTGCCCGACAATCCACACCGTACGCTGTCGCCGCACCGCATCTGCAAGGCAAACCCAACAATCAAATCCAGCCCTAAACCAAAATACAAAACCCTGGTTAGTAAAGTGTCAGACCTGAGCATGCACCAACCAACTATAGCCACCCACTCCCCCGAGACCAAGGTACCCATCAGTGGAAACATTAACTGAGCAGCCCAACCTAGGTCCCTCCCCGTTCTAAACCTCGTGCCACCCCGTGAGGCCGAATGTAACTCCTGTAACAGTCTGAGGACCAATGCCCCAACCGTTGAATCCCTTCACCTGGCACCCCAGCCAGAAAGGCGCAAGTGGCAGCCCCAATCCGAAATGAATGAGTACCAAAGCGCGCCGGATTCTCACCACATCGGCGCAAAACTAGACGCAGCACGGCTAGAAACTGATAACGAGTAAGGGGCCCGCCGTCTTCATGCAACAACAAGGCCAACCCCAAAGGAGGACGAACCGCCATATAGGCACACAGAGCCGTAACCGGGCAAGTAACACCCACTATCTTATGCAAAACCACCGTACGGCCCCTGCCCAGCTGGTCCGTCTTGGATCTGGCAAGATATAAACTAACGGTACTGTCACCGCACTGTACATGCCGCAATAAAAGGCCACGTGCACCCACCGAATCAGCAGGATGCACTAATAGCTCCCCGACGCGGAAGGCTTCGAAAAAGCTAGCGAAAAAGCAGCAGTGAACAGCAGCACCTCGTATCAGGACCGAGCCACCGCTGGCAACTCCACGATCAACCTCATCAACAAGTCATGAGAAATTGGCCGTCGTGCATCGGGTTGCTGCGGCACAATCCTAGCCATAGCCGTCAAAAGTCTACGCACTAGGAAACCCGAGGACGGGCAACGCCACCCCAAGGCCCTGGAGAAGAATGTAAAACCAGCTAAGTGGCCAGCCACAACTCCCCGCGACAAACCCCCACGATGCGAATCCAGCACAAATTCCGCCAGCAGGGTCTCGGATACTGGTCTCGGGGACCAACCCCGGGAAGACAGGAAGGCGAACAATCGACGGAATCCCGCATTGTAGCGAGTCCAGGTGGCAGGAGCCACTGACTGTCTCAGCAAGTCCCAGAGCCCTTCCCGACCAGGCTCCGTAAATGATCCGGCATCTGCAACCCACGGAGCTGCGCGTCTGGAGCCAGCCGACGAAACTGCGAAAAGTTAAAGCGAGAAAGAGCATCAGCAATGCCTAGTCCTAATGTACAAATTGAGCCGCAAACAACGCAGAACGATCTCACGCATCAACTGATTAACCTGCAAACATTTCGCAGCATGCCGATTGACGACCTCCACAACCCCCATATTATCGCACCAAAATATTACGCGCTTATTACACAGCCGAGCAGGCCAAAGTTCGCAGGCGACCAGTAGCGGGACCACTCCGCTGCCAGGCTACAGGCCACGGCGCAGCACACCAGTCCCCCTGGCAGTAAAGGCCGAAACCGAGGCCACCGGCCGCATCAGAGTAGAGTTCCAAATCCAGGTTAGACATCTCGGGCTGTTGAATCGGAAGCGTGCCATTAAACCGCGTAAGGAACACGACCCATATCCTGAGATCCGCCCGAATACCAGCAGATATACGCACGAAGTGGCGACGATCACGCACACCTGAGGTGGCAGCAGCCAGTCGTCGAGCAAAAGCCCGCCCCCATAGGCAATACCCGACACGCGAAGTTAAGAGACCCCAGCAGCGATTGAACGTCTCTGAGGGTAGCCTTGCGGGACTCTGCCATCCGAGAAATCTGCGACAACAGGAGTTTTACCTTGTCCAGTGGCAACCTGGTAACCATTGCTACGGTATCAATCTCTATACCCAGAAAAGTAAGCACCGTAGTTGGACCCTCCGATTTATCCGCCGCCAAAGGAATACCGAATGCAGCAGCCACGCGTTCAAATGATGCTTTCAAGCGGGAACACACCGCAGACCCCGCCGCTCCAACAAAGAGAAAGTCGTCCAGATAGTGCACAACCGAATCCGCCCGCGCTACGCGGACCGTAACCCAGTGCAAGAACGTACTAAACATCTCGAAGTAAGCGCACGAAATGGAGCAGCCCATCGGTAAACAGCGATCGTAAAAAAACTCACCCTCGAATCGAAAACCCAGCAGCGGATAAGAGGAGGGATGGACAGGCAAAAGCCGGAAGGCAGACTCAATGTCCACCTTTGCCAGGAGAGCACCACACCCAGCCTGCCCAACAAGACGCCGCGGACAATCAAAAGACGAATAGCGAACCGTACACAGGTCGCGAGGGATGCCCTCATTGACAGAGCGGCCCAAAGGCCGGGACAGATTGTGAATCAAATGGAACTTACCAGGGTCTTTCTTGGGAATAATAGCCAACGGGGAGACCATCATAACCAAGAAAGGCTGCTCCCGAAAAGGCCCCGCAATGCGCCCAAGCCTGATTTCCTCCTGCAATTTCGACCGAACCACCTCCCGTAGGCTATTTACTGAGGATGCATTGGGCACCCGCACCTGAGCCACCGGTTTCTCGTACGGTATAACAAAACCCTCATCAAAACCCTTCTCCAACAGTACTGCTGCCCTCCGATCACTATAACAGCTCAACCACGGCCGGAGGGCCCCCACCTTAATCGGGGTGGGCACCGCAGAGGAACCCACCTCATTTTGCTGGCCCTGAGGGCAAGGCCACTCCTTTTTTTGAGGCATTTAAGCGCTGAGTGACCCTGCCCACACAGCGAACAGGCATGCCGGAATCTACGATCCGTAAATGGGCACGTCGCTTTGTTGAATTTCCAGCAGAGGTCATTCCCTCCCCCAGAACCCTGACCCGATTGTCCCGCGCCGGCTCGAAAGGAACGATTCACACCCGTCGATCCCTGTTGCATCGATCGTGCCGCAACGCCCGCCGCAGCGCCCCCAGGTCTAGCCATATGCGTTAACCACAAATTGATATCTTGGGTACCCCAAGACATGTGCCTGTTTTCTTCCATCTTATCACGAAAAGCCTCATCATAGTTGAGCCAGGCCCAACCACCGAAGCGCTGATAAGCGTCGAGCACAGAATCCATGTACGCCAAGAGCAGGCCATAATCCTGAGGACGAGCCTGGCCCCATACGCTAGCTAGCCGAAGAAACGCCCGCGTCCAGTTGACCATATTACGGGAGACCTGACCCGATTTAACCTTGCCCTCTTCCTTCTTACCCTTCTTTTTCCTCCTACGCGTCCTGCCCTCTAAGAGCCGAAAAACATCGATGCACGCCCGCTTTTTAATTTTCCGACGCAACCCTCTAGGTACCTTCTCCCAAAGCTCGGTGAGCGCCACCAACACCGGAGCACCCCTATCCTGACTCTCCAGCCCCGCCTGCTCACCCAACGCCCTCGACCGAGATCGTGAGGAGGACGAAGAAGAAGTGGAAGTTAAAGAAGAGGAGGAAGCCCTAGCCCTTCGCTTGCGCTTGCGCTTACTCTTCCCCTTCCCCCTACCCCATTCCCCACACTCAGCAGCCTCTAAGGCCATGTTACCCATGTCCTGTGCTCCTCCAGCGACGACCGGTCCGCTCGACTCTCCAGCAGCGCCATCCGCAGCAGCTACCATGTGTGGACCCCGCCGTCCGGACATCGCCGAGATTCCTCCCCCAGCAGCGCCATCCGCAGCAACCACACGACCAAGTCCACTCTGCCCGGGCTCCGCCGTCCGAACTCCACCGGAACTCCGCACTTGCTCCTGGGAAAAGGTGGCCACCGCCTCTCGTCCCACCGAAGAACCAGCGAAGACCTGTGAAGAAAAATCCAAACAAGGACCAGACAACTGCACAGCACCAGCAGGAAGAACCCCATAAGGACCCCCAGAACCCCCCGCTCCCCCGAGGGCCCACCAATCCGCAGGACCACCGCCGCGACCAACCCCACGGCCCCACGCGGATGCAGGATCAGGCATGCCAGCACCCCCCAGCGGCCAAGGCACCGGACTCCAACCCGCACCCCAAGCCCCTGAAGCCCAGGGAGGCCAGAAGGGAGAATGAACAGGGGGCAGGCAGATGCTCTGCGCTGGAGCAGTGACACCCACGCCCAAACCACCGACAGGAGCTCCAAGGCCCCCAACCCCGACCGTCCCCGAAGACGCCGGTACCCTAAACTGGACCACTCTCTCCACCGATCCAGCAACCGCACCCCTGCCCAGGAAGTGGTTACCAGTCTGGGGAATTGAACAGTCCTGAACCACTGGTGCTGTATGCTGTATGACTCAAGATATCAGCACGTGGCTCAGGCCCAGCCATACCATACACCTCCCCCGCGGTCGGCAATGCACGCCCCGACGCTGCATCAGCCCCACCCCCGATGGAACCAGCGGACCTAGCCCCCTTACGGGCCCTCCCGCCGGGCCTCGCAATGTCTAACGGTCCCCCACCTGCCCCCAGCGCGATTGATTCCCGGGCAACCTCTCGAGAACGCCTCGGCGGCAAGGAACGCTCCCGGTCTGGCGCTTTACTCACCAGCTCTTCCTCCTCATCGAAGGAGCTACCCGCCGCGAAGGAGCTCGGCCGCACCGCCACCGGAACCCGAACCCGACTCCATGCCTGAATGCCGCCGAAAGCCGCCTCGGAGGACCAGAAACGCCCTTAGTCCTTCGAGGCCCGACTTATAAACCCTCCCCCCTCCCGACGCTCTCCGCGGCCACGACTAACCAATGGCAGGTCTTCCCGGCGGCGGGAAGACCTGCCGACCAATCCCCTGCCTCCTGTTCCCCCCCAACGGCCCCGTGTCTCCGACGGGCTACCACACGGGCCTACCAGCTCCGCGTTAGGTACGCCCGTCGAGACGAGCTCTCGGGCTGCCTATTCCAGTTTCCACCACTCGTTGCATGAAGCAGAACTTCCTGATATTTGTCCTGAACTTGTCCCTCCTTAGCTTCAGTCCATGTCCTCTTGTCCATGTCACATTGGACATTGTAAATAATGTTTTTTTTCTGCTCTATTTTGTCGATTCCTTTCAGTATTTTGAAAGTCTCGATCATATCCCCTCGCAGTCTCTTCTTCTCAAGGGAGAATAATCCCAGTCTCTTAAGTCGTTCCTCATATTCCAAGTTCTCCATGCCCTTTATTAGCTTAGTTGCTCGTCTCTGCACCCTCTCGAGTACTTTTAAATCCTTCTTTAGGTATGGAGACCAATGTTGGACGCAGTAATCCAAGTGTAGTCTGACCATCGCTCTATAAAGCGGTAGTATTACTTTCTCTGATCTACTCGTGATTCCCTTCTTTATCATGCCTAGCGTTCTATTCGCTTTTTTTGCTACCGCCACGCATTGCACCGATGGCTTCAGGGTCCTATCAATTAATACGCCCAGGTCCCTTTCCTGTTCGGTTTTTCCCAGAGTTGCACCTGACTTACTGTACTTGTGTTCCTTATTTTTTCTTCCTAAGTGCATGAATTTGCATTTATCCACATTAAACTTCATCTGCCATTTATCTGCCCAATTTTCCAATCGGCTCAAGTTGATCTGGAGTTCCTCGCTGTCCTTCTGCGATTTGATTGCCCGGCATAGCTTTGTGTCATCTGCGAACTTGATGATCTCACTGGATGTTCCATCCTCCAGGTCATTTATGAAGATGTAAAATAAGATGGGCCCAAGTACCGAGCCCTAGGGCACACCGCTAGTCACAGTCTCCCAGTCTGAGAATTTCCCATTTATGCCCACTCTCTGCCTTCTGTTCTCCAGCCATTTGCTTATCCATCTTAGTATGTCTCCTTCTATTCCATGGCCTTGCAGTTTCCTGAGGAGTCTTACATGTGGAACCTTGTCGAACGCTTTCTGGAAATCCAAGAGACCTGGTTTAAATCCCCACATCTAACAGGGCACGGGTCAGGTGTATTCCGTAACCATGCATGCAAATTGTCGGATGATGGTGGCTACCTCAGAGGTATCCAGGGGCTGCCATTGGCAGAACACTGATCTAGAGGGTCAGATTAATCAGGCATGTGTGCAATGATGCATAACACAGGTGGTGGTGAAGAGAGAGAGACATGGTTTAAATTGCATTAGTTGCCTTTTAGGGCTTGTAGATATTGAAGTCATTGGTCGTACTCGTTCAGACGTTACATAGACCTGGATTTTTAATGACAATACCTGTACAAAGCTGAGCATTGAACATCTGGGGCTAATTTACCCGGTGAAGGTCAGTGTTTTTAACAAAAAAATTGACCAATACTGGCAGAATATTGACTGGTAGGGTTTCAGGATTTCCCCAATAAATATGCATGGGTAGAGTTGTACAGAAGGAAGGTAGCAGACAAGCAAATCTCCCTCATCCATATTCGTGAGCGATATCCTGAAAATCTAACCCATTGACATTCCTTGAGAACTGGGAGTAAATGCCGAAAGGCTGCTCCGTGATCCAAGACAGACACCTAACACAAAAGGAATTTCCTTTCACTAGATTTTCTGACTCCTTGGCAAGTACGGGATTATTTTAGATTCTTATGTCCAAAATAGACAAAATAAACTACTGTGTATTTATTCTTGTGACCTCCCTGGCTCCAGTTGTATAAACTCTAAATTAAGATATTTTCTACAGAACAGGCAAACGCTTCTTTTTACCCATCATATAAGGAGAAAAAGAGCTTGGTTGATGTGCTCCTCTCTCAGTAACCAGCTCACTTTTTCTTTCTTTTTTTTAACTTTCTGCACAAAACCCCGGAGTCCTGCATAAATAAACAACAGCACACAAGGGTCTCCTGAAGCCTCCCCAGCCTGCCAAAAATGATCAGTAATCCTCCTCAGTCTGTTGGAATGTACAGTTGGCGGGGCCGTGGCAGATGTCCTCACCACCTCAGCCTCGCATTCAGGTACCTTGCGAGATGCCAAAAGAGCTCCAGTGATGTTTAGAATAAAGCCCGAGGCGGGAGTGTTCCTTTTACTAAGAATTCCGACAGGGTACTGGATCGGTGACAGTTTTCCCCATGCACATCGCTTGAAAACACGAAAGCAGGCTGGCTGAGTGTTTTCTGAGGTTTGGAGACTGGGCAACTGGAATGATAGAAACATAGAAACATAGAAATAGACGGCAGATAAGGGCCCACGGCCCATCTAGTCTGCCCACCTTAATGTCCCTCCCCTACCTCCGGAGCTCTTCTGAGTTCTCTTTATCTCCCCCCCCCCACCCCCCCATCAGTGCCACTTCAAAACATTTCTTTATAACTATTTAATATAACATTTATAGCACCAAGGAAATTTACAAATAAAATTGTCAACTAGTCAAAGGGGAGAAAAGACAGTTACAATTAGATGCCAAGAACAGGCCCAGCTGATAAAGCCAGGACTTAACAGCCTTTTCAGATTTGGGGGAGGGCTTCAATGGCTGGGAGGGTGTAGATGGGCTGGAGTAAGTCTTAACAGAGATTTCGGCAGTTGGAACCCAAGCACAGTACCGGGTAAAGCTTTGGATTCTCGCCCAGAAATAGCTAAGAAGAAAAAAAAAAAAATAATAATAATAATAATTTAAATTGAATCAGATTGGGCAGACTGGATGGACCATTCGGGTCTTTATCTGCCGTCATCTACTATGTTACTATGTTACTATGATTTTTCTTGTTGAGTAGGGGAGAGAAATAAAGGGAAAGAGTTGTAGAGAAAGGGGCCTAAATAAAAGAAAGCAAACTCACAGGAGATGTTCAAACACAGCTGAGAAGGAAACAGGAGGGAAAGCAACAAGGCCTGGGAGCAAAAAGAAACAGAGAAACAATATGGCAGATAAAGGCCAAATGGCTCAACCACAGCATCCACTATCTCCTCCTCTCCCTATTGGCTAAGGCTCTTAACATTTGCATCTCCTCTTCTAAGGCTCTTTACACCTGCATTGTGATGTCATAGGACATTATGGTTATAGAAACATAGTCACTTTCCCCGAATCACTTTGCTTTTCAAAAACAATATCATGTCAATCAACTAGTAACTGAAGTTATTTAGTGAACACTCAGACCCACAGCCTAGGACCCAGCGAAAAAATCACGGAGCAGCTGTTTTGAGAGACCATCATCGTTGTTCACAATCTCACCCACCATACAACAGCTAAATAACATCAAATAAGATGGTAAAACAAAACCAACTTAGCTACAAGGTACAAGATATAGAAACATAGTAACATGATGGCAGATAAAGGCCAAATGGCCCATCCACAGCATCCACTATCTCCTCCTCTCCCTATTGGCTAAGGCTCTTTACACCTGCATTGTGAGGTCATAGAGCATTATTGTTATAGAAACATGATGGCAGATAAAGGCCAAATGGCCCATCCAGTCTGCCCATCCACAGTAACCATTATCTCTTTCTCTCTCCGAGAGATCCCACGTGCCTATCCCAGCCTCTCTTGAATTCAGACATAGTCTCTGTCTCCACCATCTCTTCCGGGAGACTGTTCCATGCATCTACCACCCTTTCTGTAAAAAAGTATTTCCTCAGATTACTTCGGAGCCTATCACCTTCATCCTATGCCCTCTCATTCCAGAGCTTCATTTCAAATGAAAGAGACTCGACTCATACGCATTTACATCATGTAGATATTTAAACGTCTCTATCGTATCTCCCCTCTCCCGCCTTTCCTCCAAAGTATACAGATTGAGATCTTTAAGTCTGTCCCTATACGCCTTATGATGAAGACCAAATACCATTTTAGTAGCCTTCCTTTGGACTGACTCCATCCTTTATTGAAGGTGCGGTCTCCAGAATTGTACACAATATTCTAAATGAGGTCTCACCAGAGTCTTATACAGGGGCATCAATACCTCCTCTTTCCTACTGGCTATACCTCTTCCTATGCACCCTAGCATCCTTCTAGCTTTCGCCGTTTCCTTTTCAACCTGATTGGGAGGGGCCAGAAGAAGTAAGTAGGTGACAGGGCTGGCCCAGCCACTAGATGGACTAGGTATCTGCCTTGGGTGGCAGTGCTCCTCTGATGCATGCAAGAGTTTTTCCTCACTTCCCTCTTCACTGCTGAGCCTGCCTGAAAAAAAAAAGCAAATCGTTGAATGAAGTCGATAGCTGGGCGCCAGAACACAGAACATACAGTAGTTGTGCGGTGCCCCAGTGCCCAGCTATTGACTTCATTCAACGATTTGTTTTTCCAAGATTTGGAAAGTTACCTCCACAATGTTATACATATATCATTTCCCATTGGACCCTTGAGGAAGGCTTGTTAGCTGAAACACGACCTGTGTCGGGTCCGTTTTACCTCGATATATGATCCATGTGGACAAGTTTTAATTTGTTTGAAAAAGCATTTGAAGAAATAAAAATAAAGTCAAGAACATTGGGCTAGATTCACTAAGCCCACCGATCAACTTCCAACCACTTTGCGACCTGATTTCCCTCCTACCCGATTCACTAACCTCTGTCACGATCATCCTCCGATCCGCGCATGCAAGTGAGGGGGACGGCATTCAAATGTAGGCAGGCAGCGATTCACTAAAAAAAAAAAAAAAAAAGAGGGACACCAACTGGGCTGATCCAAAAATAAGCGACTGCTGAGGGCCAGTCGCTCAGGTCCTTTCCGACCCCCCTGCCTTCTGCCACCCTGCTCACTGCCCTGCTTCTCTGCTCTCAGCCCCCATCTCCTGCCTGCCCTGAACTCCTACTCTCTGCCCCATCTCCTGCTCTCAGCCTGAATCTCTCCTGCCGCCCCCGACTCTCCTGCCCTTCCCCGCAGTGCAAGCCCATAAAGCGGGTTAAAACCACAGGCTTGGGAAGAAATTTCCTTCTCTATGAGGCATGGAGGGCCAGCGCACACACAGACCATCTACAGATGGTATGCACGTGCATTGGGATCACTATAGAGCGATCCGGACGCTCAGTTGAGGGGATGATTCCAATAACCCTCATTTGCATGAGGGCGATTGGTGAATCAGCCCACCAGACACAGATTGGATCGGATCCCTTCCGTGCCCTTAGTGAATCTTATTTATTTATTCAATTTTCTATACCATTCTCCCAAGGGAGCTCAGAACGGTTTATATTAATTTATTCAGGTACTCAAGCATTTTCCCCTATCTGTCCCAGGGGCTCACAATCTATCTAATGTACCTTTGGGGCAATGGGGGAATTAAGTGATTTGCCCATTGTCACAAGGAGCAGTGTGGGTTTGAGCCCACAACCTCAGGGTGCGGAGGCTGCAGCTTTAACCACTGCACCACACACTCCCATTGTGATATCCACAGTCTGTATTTCTTTGGGGAAAAAAAGAGGAAGCCAGAAAAAGCACAAGTAATCAAGACCTCCTAGAAAGTTAGAAATGGTGCAGATTATCAGAGATAAAGAAAAGAGAATTGTTACCCCACCCTGTACCTCCCCAGATGTTCATAGCAGAAAAAAATGGAAGGTCAGGGATCTTTAAGGAAGGAACCTCAAAGGATTTCAGCCAGGCCTTGGGAGAACATACAGTATAATTCCATTTGAATATTGTCTTGATAGTGCCTAAGAAAAAGTGAGTTAGGGGTGTGCATGGGACACCCCCCCAAAAAACCCCAAAACCTTTTGGCTTATTTTCAAGTATTTTGGCCAATTGTTGAACATTTTTTGTTTTGTTTAAGAAATGAATGCTTGTCATTATTTTGGAGGTTTGATGGGCATAAATTTGATTTTAGTGCACCTTTTTTGTACATATAAATCTTTTCAAACAAAAAAAAAAAAAGTACATCCCTAAAATGTACTTATACAGTAGTCTAAGAAAATGAATCCACAGTTCCGTTTGCACCAGTAGGTCTTTCTCAGTACAATAAGGGTCCCTGGGGCTCCAATACGACTGGAAGTTCTTGCTACCAATTCTGCCAGATGTGTTGCAGTTCTTCCCCCCCCCCCCCATCCCGACCTTGACTACTTCTGAATGGAAAAGTGCCACAGAGTAGCACAGAAGCGAAAACCAGAACACCTATCAGTTTCACTGTAAGGCTACTGCCAAAACCTATTGAGGAACTATATGCGTAGCGAGATGGCCTGAGCTAGAATACACTTTGTTGCCACATTTCAGTATCTCACCACATGTAGTAAGAATAAAAACCCTAAGAAAGCAAGCAACGGGAAAATCAAAAAGAAAAGTGGCTCAGGCTCCCCCAAAATGGATTGGATCCAGCACCTTGCTAAGCCATCGGTGGCCAGATTTACATGATCTATTGTTTAAAATCAAAACTGCGCATCATAAGCAGAAGGGGCCTGATTCTGTAAACGGTGCCCTAGTTAGGTGCTGTAATTGAAGCCGCTTAGCGATGCCAAACAAAAATTCACGCTTAACCTAAATTAAATCAAATAGCTTAAATGGCATGGTAACTAACTGCTTCATTGAACTAAATTAATAATTAATTTTAAAAATTAAATTTAAAAGTTAGGTATGGAATTCCATGTATGTGACAAGGTGAAGTTCCTCTCACAAGCCAGCAGAGGGAGCCTGAGCAGCAGAAAGGAGGAGGTCATAGAAATCTTGCAAAGGCTGCTGGGAGTTGTCCATTCACCCTGGGTGAAGTAGGGTGTTGAAAAGGACAATTCCAGCGGCAGGAGCTAAGAAAACCACTCCTTTGGGAACCTGCCAACCCTTGAGGAATGCTAGCTTTGGCCTAGTCCTTACTAAATTTGAGGTCTGCCAGGTAAAGCTTGGAGTTCAAGGAGGACTCAAACTTGATGATTGGTAAGGCCCTGGTGGAGTTGTATATGTGACCAAGGGAGTGAGTGATAAGGAGAGTCCTCACAGAGAGCAGCTGAGCAACTGAGAGAGTTCTCAGGGTGTGGGAAGACTGAGTGACAGGGTGTGATTCTGGGAAAAGATGACTAAGGGCCTGGGTGAGTCTGGGAAAAGATGCCTGAGTGACTGGAAGAGGCCTGGAAAAAGGAGTATCAGAGTGCCCAGTAGAGCTTGGAGTCCAGGAGGGGCTCAAGCTTGCCGACTGGCAGGGGGACCAGTGAAGTACCCAGGACCCATGGGGACCCAAGAGGTCAGGGAGTAAGGGACTGGTTATGGCCCCACAAGCAGCCAGAAGAACTGGAGGAGTCAAGATCCAAGGCTGAGAGGGTCTGGCGAGGGACTGGTGAGACCAGTGGCAACTTGTGGAGAGACCAGTAAATAGTACCGGGACTGGCAGAAGACTCCCAAGGAAGCAGCCTGATAGATCCTAAGAACATTGGTGAAAGGTGCCAGGTGAGCGACTAGCAGAGGGGCCGGTGTGGCCGGTGGTGACTAGCGGAGAGACCGGTAAATGGTACCAGAAGCTGCATAAGACCTGGAGGGCCAATGAGGGTCGGAGAAGATCTGGAGGGACCTGAGGGGATTGAGAAGAACTGAGTCCAGGGAGGACCTGGTGATGGCCAGGAAGAGCCTGGAGGGATCTGGTTATGTGTTTTAACAGGGTCTGGTGTTTCAGCAGAGCCTGAGGAAGGAAGCCCAGGAACTGTCTGGGGACCGATGTGCGACGGGTAATGACCGCTCGGCCCAATCACATGATCCCAACATGACACCTAGCGATGCCTAAGTCGAGGCACCTTCCATCACCTAATGACACCTACCTGAAAAATAAGCATGGTTAGGGGTGGAGAATAGGCACGGCTGACATAGGCATCGATAGGCATCTGAGTTAGGCGCCAGTAAATTAGGCCTGGTAAAACCAGGCCTAATATACCGTCATCTACCTTCAGGCTGCCTAACGACACCTAAGCATGCCTAGGCACTACTAGGTGGGATTCTATAAATGGCAGCTAACGGTTGATTGGCAACAGCGCCGAGCGGCGCCTACAATATAAGGTGCCCTTTTTGGAATCAGGCCCAAAGTCTCTACTTTTTGCATAACTGAGCCCTAAATATTAGGAAGCGGCGCAGCAAAGAGACATTTTCCAAAATGAAGCAAAATACCTCTTCTACGTATCTAAGAGATGTTCACTTTCTTTTCCCTCTGATTTAATGTTTCATTGCTTATTTAATTCAGTCTTCCTCGGGTTTAAGGTTGAATAAGGCGACGACAAAACTGATATGGTGTCTGCACCTAAAGCGCATGAGAAAAAAACTCAAAGACCTGAATATGTGTTCTAGAGAATGACACGGGGACAAATTTGTCCCCATCCCTGTAGGAACTCAATTTCCCCATCCCGTCCCCACGAGTTTGGTCGCTGTCCCTGCCCCATCCCTGTATGCTCGACTTTAACCACACAAGCATCAGACACATGATTCTAAAGTGTTTGAGGCTTGTGTAGATGAGGACAGAGCTTGCAGGAATGGGGCAGGGACAGGGAGATGAGTTTCCGTGGGGACGGGGAAAAATTTGTCCCCTTGTCATTGTCTAATGCAGGGGTGCCCACACCTTTTAGGCTTGCGAGCTACTTTTAAAATGGCCAAGTCAAATTGATCTACCCCTTTTCTTTCTGTCTCTCTTTCTCTCTCCCCCTGCCCCCCTCTTTATTTCTGTCTTTCTTTCTCTCTCCCCCTGCCCCCCAAGCAATCGCGCCAATTTCTCCACTTCCCCGTTCTTTCTCTCTCCCTGCCCTTCCCTCGCCACCACGCCGATGCACAAGATCTATTAGTATACAATGAAAGCAGTGCATGCAAATAGATCTCATGCATATTCATTGGGGAAATCCTGAAAACCCGACTGGATTGCGGCCCTCAAGGAGGGACTTTGATATCCCTGTGATAGAATCAGGAAGTCTATTCCAAATTTCTACCAAAGATTTGCTAAGCTTCCCAGCAAATTTGAGTCCTCTAAAAGAGGGAAACAATAATTTGTATGTCGTCATTATCCTCGAATAACAGGATTTAGTAGTGTTCCAACATAAAGGGATTGAAGGATCAAATATTCCATAAAGGAACTTAAAGATGACACATACACACTAAAACTGTATCCTGAAACAAACTGGAAGCCAGTGAAGCTTTCTCAATAAAGGGGAGACATGATCGTACTTTCTCTTTCCAAAGATGAGTTTGGCTGCCCTATTTTGTATCAACTGTAGCCGATCTAGACTACCCTGTTTAATGCCCAACGAAACAGAACTGCAATAATATAACTGAGCAAGCACAGTGGACTGTACCAGTACTAAGTAATGTTCCTGATGGAATAGTGATCTAACTTTCCTCAGCATACGCAGGCTAAAGAAGCACTTCTTTGCCAGAGAATTTATCTGATCATGAAATGTGAGTGAAGAGTCCAGAATAATACCCAAGATTTTGAGGAAAAAAATCTAGATGTAATGAGATACCTGTTTTCAATATGACATTAGCAGGGAGATTTTCTAATCTGGGCCCGATCTGAGCAATTTGGTCTTTGAAGCATTCAGTTTCATTTGAATGGACCACCAGGCCAGTCGGGTTTTCAGAATAGCCCTAATAAACATGCATGGAGCAGATTTGCATGCCTGGCACCTCCATTATATGCAGATCTCTCTCATGCATATTCATTAGGGCTATCCTGAAAATTAACCAATAGGCCAGTGATTCCCAACCCTGTCCTGGAGGAACACCAGGCCAATCGGGTTTTCAGGCTAGCCCTAATGAATATGCATGAGAGAGATTTGCATATGATGGAAGTGATAGGCATGCAAATTTGCTTCATGCATATTCATTAGGGCTAGCCTGAAAACCCAATTGGCCTGGTGTTTCTCCAGGACAGGGTTGGGAACCACTGCAATAGGCAAAGTAGGCATGTGCCTAGGGCCCGAAATGGTCAGGGGGGCCCGATGAAGGAGGGCATCAGCATTGTTTTTTCCAAACGGCGATGGGCCCCTCCAGCATCAATCGTCAACACGGGCCCCCCCCCCCCCCCCAATTGGCAACGCAGGCCCCACCCCTATCAACGGAAAGTAAGACAAGCAAGCAACGCGGGTAAGAAAGGCAACGGGAACTGTAATTGTGCAAGCGGTGCTGCTTTCCCAAAGCTTCCCTCTGACACAGCTTCCTGTTTCCGCCTGGGCGCATGGTGGGGTGGGGCGGGGCAGGGGGGCCCAGAGTATTTGTGTGCCTAGGGGCCCTCAACGAATTAATCCTGCCCTGCCTGAAAACCCGACTGGCCTGGTAGTCCTCCAGGACAGGGCTGGGAGGGAACCACTGGTCTACATGGTTTACATTCAGGTACTCAAGCATATTTCCCTATCTATCCTGGTGGGCTCATAATCTATTGAACCAGGGGTCTCAAAGTCCCTCCTTGAGGGCCGCAATCCAGTTGGGTTTTCAGGATTTCTCCAATCAATATGCATGAGCGCTATGTGCATGCACTGCTTTCAATGCATATTCATTGGGGAAATCCTGAAAACCCGACTGGATTGCTGCCCTCAAGGAGGGACTTTGAGATCCTTGTTTGAATGTACTTAGGGCAATGGAGGATTAAGTGACTTACCCAGGGTCACAAGGAGCAGTGAGGTTGATCCAGTCCTGGGTTTACCCCACTGGAAAAAAAAAACAAAACCTAAACTAAATCAAAATAGCACCAACAGGTTCTAGAAAGGAAATGAAGCAGCAAAACAACAAAACAATTGTGGCGCAGAAGATTGGATGTGCCAGTTTGGTAGTTTAATAAGCATCCAAATAAAGTAAAAACAATCCACAAGATAAAAAACAAATAATGCATAAAATCAAAGGAGTGCAATGAGGCAATTAGAACTACAAGTCCCTGCATGCAACGGAGTAAACTCAGGACTGGATCAACCCTCTCTGGAGGATCTGGATCCGGTTGGCAACCCTACTCGCCAAGGATTGTCTCTGCAATATCTGGTCTCGAGGGGGCGTTGGAGAGGGATAGAAAGAGGGAGCGAGAAACCTCAAAAAATCTCATGGTTAGTGTGACCAGAAAAAAGGGGACGGATTGAGACATCCGGGTTTTACTTCCATTGAAAGCAATGGAAGTAAGGAGAGCAGATTGAGACATCTTGGTTGCTTTCAATGGAAGTAAAAACCCGGATGTCTCAACCCGTCCCCTTTTTTCTGGAGCCATACGGTCACACTACTCATGGTGCCTTAGCCCCAATACTGATGACTTCTAATTGAAAGGAACACCCAGTACACCAGAACAGACTTTCAGGCAAAAAGAGCAAAGAGCAAAGTTATCTCTAACAGTGATGTTATACCAGTCTTCAATGAATTCTAGACCGTAGAAGCCCGGAGAGAAGAAAGTGGCAAAAAATGTTTTCAAAACACCCTTTGTGGACCGGTATTAACTCCGGCTACTGATAGAAAACCCATTTGCATTCAGTTTTTCCCACAGTTTTCCCCCCTTTATAAGAGCAAATAGTTTGTGGCAGGCTCCTAAATGTTTCAGGAGTAATATTACCCCCAAATTTCATTAGTCTCAGCACTAAAACGGTAGCTGCTAGCTGCAACCGCCAAGTTATTCTTGCTCAGGGAAGATGGGATGAAAAGCCAGTAACGGGCCTTTTAATTTGGAAGCCTGAAATCAGATACTAACAAAGCCCTGCCACACAGGGCAGACTGAACACAATCTGCCCTCTTCATGTTTAGGCTAACGCATTTCCATTTACCGTTACACTCGATAGCACAGCTTTTAGCCAACTAAAAATCATTTTTTTTAAGGGATCAGGTATCTCTTAACATTAAACATCGATTCCTTGACTATGGGCTTACAGACCAATCTATCATCCTAGGGTTTGATGGTATCAAAACAAAACTTCCAGTTTCCACCAAAATGTTCACTTTCTAGGGAAAGAAAGAGACATAAACAGACAGAGAGACAGAGAGGAGGAACGTCAGAAAAGAAGGAAAGATAAACAAAAGAATTCTATCCAATGGCTTTTTAATTCCACATGCTTTTTCAGGCTCATCTCTCGCATTATAACCATATGCTATAATGCTACAGCTACAGCCCTAGCTCCCTGGGGTTGTAAGTTCAAATCCCGCACCTCTCCTTGTGACCCTGAAGCAAGTCACTTAATCCCCCAGTGCCCCAGGTACATTAGATAGAGTGTGAGCCTACCAGGACAGATAGGGGAAAATGCTTGAATGCCTGAATAATTTGTAATCCACAAAGAATTGTAAGATATGTGGAATATAAATAATTAAATAAACAAAATTGATGTATTGGGAATAAGTTTGGCCTAGAATGAAGAATAAAAAAGATGGGAAATTATCTAGGGCAGTAGTTTTCAAGCCTGGCCCTGGAGGACCACCAGCCAGTCAGGTTTTCAGGATATCCCTAATGAATATGCATGTCAGAGATTTGCATACAATGGAGTTGATGGGCTTGCAAATCGGTCTCACAAAATTTATTTATTTAAGACATTTATATCCCGCGTATCCGAAAATCTGTGCAGGTAACAGAGAACATACAAAATCACCCTGACATTAAAACCAACATAACACACATAAAACATTCTAAAACAATCACTTTACATATTAAAAAAAATCTGATCTATAGTACAATTCTTTCTTCACACATTAAACTTAAAGGTCTATTACAAATTCTGAAATGCATTTTTAAAAAGATAATCTTTCAAACGCTTTTGAAAAAGTAAAAAAGAGATCTGACAAACAGTAACAGGAAGAGCGATCCATAATTGAGTCCCACTACCCCAAAAATATGAGAACGAATGGTAGCCTTGCTTATGGAACGCAAAGAAGGAAGAAACATTAACTGCTTTGTCTGAGACCTCATGGGGGTAGGTAGATATGGCACCAATAAACTTGCCACCACTCTCATTAAAATCTGATATAAACTAGTGTCACGATCTTAAACTGAATTCTCCAAACCACTGGGAGCCAATGAAGCTCGACAAGTAGTGGAGAAATATGCTCTTTGGAGACATCCTGGAATCTGATTGGCTAGTGCTCCCCCAGGGACAGGTTCGAGAACCTCCAGTCTAGGGCATCAGATTCTGAAAGCGCCAGATTCGTGGTCTAAACAGAAGCCTGACTAGGCTTAACAGACGTCCAGATTTCTTCGGACAGCTTTTCAGAACCAGGCACTTTGTCTGGGTTTTGAAAAGCCCGTGTAGGGTCTGGTCATCGTTGATTCAGTGCCACTACTACACTGCTGGAAAAGTTTTGTGATATTCTATTTGTCTTATACACCAATAAACTTTGCGATTTAAACTCTTGGAAGTCTAGGAACTGGTTCCACATTTCTTTTCTTCTGTGCATAGTGATCAAAACGCAGACACTTTCTGTTAGGGAAAACTCAGCTGCAGCTCTGTTTAATGGGCACCAAAATGGGCACAAACGTTAACTGTAAAAATCGGGTAGGAAAGGGACATCCGCACATGTGCAGATGCAATGCGGTGATGGCATGTGCACATGTGCGTGCACGTGATTTCATCGTGTCGTGTCCGTGCATTCGCGGGATGCCATCTGGGGGCGGAGCTGGGAGACAGAACGGGACGTGACACAGTTGGAACAGGGTGGAACTGAGCGGGCCTGTGGGCATGGCCACCGGTCCGGATTTTCCTTCAGGAAAATCTGGTAACACCTAAGCCTGACTGACCTTGTAACATGCTCTATGACCTCTGCAAGAGAAATTTTCCTCACCCCACCATTCTCCAGTCCTGCTTATGGATGCCAATATCTTAATTCTGGCCCTGTACTGAGTGAGCGAACTGTTCCACCTGAGAGTCAGCTATTATTCTGATAGCTGTGCGGATAAAGTTAATCCAGCAAAAGGATGTCTTAAATTAAACCACACAGCTGTTATATATGGATGTTAGCCGAACATCACCACTCTCTGTACCGCTGGCAGTGGTCACCACTGTACACATACATTCTACCCTGCTTATGTCGACCAGTCCTCGAGGGCTGCAGGCAGATGAGGTTTTCAGGATATTCCTAATGAATATGCATTCGAGAGATCTGCATACAATCGATGTCATGATCATACGCACCTTTCTCATGTTTATTCATTAGGGATATCCTGAGTTTGCAGCCCTTGAGGGCTTAACTTGGACAAGCCTGGTCCAGAGATATATAGATATACCAGGCTTGTCCAAGTTAAGCCCTCAAGGGTTGCAAACTCAGGATGGTGTCAGGTCAAAAGCGCGCCAAGACAAAGGCGCGCACAGACAATTGGGCGAAGCGCGGAGGCGTGCGCCGCAGAAAATTACTGTTTTTAGGGCTCCGACAGGGGAGCATGGGGGGGAACCCCCCCACTTTACTTAATAGAGATCGCGCCATGTTGTGGGGGCGTTGTGGGGGGTTGTAACCGTCCACATTTTACTGAAAACTTCACTCTTTCCCCTGTTTATAGGGAAAAAGTTAAGTTTACAGTAAAATGTGGACGGTTACAACCCCCCAAACCCCCCATAACGCCGGCGCGATCTCTATTAAGTAAACTGGGGGGGCTCCCCAACAAAACCCCCCATCAGAGCCCCTAAAAACTGTAATTTTCTTCGGCGCATGCCTCCGTCTTGCGCTCAGTTGTCGGTGCGCGCCTTTGTCTTTCGCGGGGTTGTCTATGAACCCTCAGGATATATATATGTATATATCGATGTTTTCTCAGATTATTACAATACACTTTGCTCAGGTTTCCCAGTGAAACTAAGAAATATACTCCAATTGACACAAAATACAGCAGCTAAATTGATATACAGCAAAACCTTGGTTTGCGAGCATAATTCGTTCCAGAAGCATGCTTGTAATCCAAAGCACTCATATATCAAAGCAAATTTCCCCATAGGAAATAATGGAAACTCAGACGATTGTTCCACAACCCAAAAACTTTAATACAGAATACTATACGTACGTGTATTGCAAGACCTCGCTCGTTTAGAACAGTCACGACACTCCCGCAGCATCAGAGAGATAAGAACCATCGGCTCAGTTGTGATGTGTGTATACTGTATGTACTTGTATTGCAAGACATTGCCTGTATATCAAGTTAAAATTTAATAAAATGTTTTGCTTGTCTTGCAAAACACTTGCAATTTTGTATGGGGAGGATGAATTTTAAGAAAATGCTGAAAACTCCAATTTGCCAATGCCTTCTTATGCTAAGGTATATTTCAGTTGATAATTGCCTTTTAGAATTTTTCTGACATCAATGTATGATTTAAAGCAGGGGTGTCCAACCTTTTGGCTTCCCTGGGCTGCATTGGCCGAAAAAAAATTTTCCGGGGCCACGTAAACGCTGCAGCAAGACAGAGGAGGGAGCAGGCAAGACAGTAAACACATGGGGGCAGCAGAGGAAAACACTGCATCACCCTCGACTGGGGCCGCACAAAATACTTCACGGGGCCGCAGGTTGGACACCCCTGATTTAAAGCTTCCTCGTATTTCTGGATTGATTGAATTTGTGCTCTATCCCTATTATAACAGGGACGATTAAGGATGTTGTTTAGACATGTCTATGTTATATGTGATAATCGGAGGGAAACAAGATTTTTATGTATGTGATATGAGAACCGCATAGTTGTATGCGATATTTAACTTTTTTAATAAATAAATGATCCTCACTAGGCCTCTTCTCCCTTCTCCTATGCCCCGCCATCATGATAAATATATGTGCCACATGACAGTGTATGTGCAGTAATCAGGATACAGAACATTATATGTTTTGTCTTTTGTGTCGTTTATTCCTTATTTATTTGTGCCATCATATAATAATAATAATAACAGCTTATATACCGCAATACCGTGAAGTTCTATGCGGTTTACAAAAGATTAAGCAAAGGTACAAATTGACTGACTTCAAGAGGGGAAGAAGAAAGAGAAGTAATTAGACAGGAAATTCATTGTTGAGGACAAAAGTGATCATATGTCTTAAGGATCCCTGAGGAAGGCTATATAAAGCCGAAACACAGCCCGTGTAGGGTCTGGTCATCGTTGATGCAGTGCCATTACTACAGTGCTGGAAAATTTTTGTGACATTCTATTTGTCTTATACACCGATAAACTTTGCGATTTAAACTCTTGGAAGTCCAGGAACTGGTTCCACATTTCTTTTCTTCTGTGCGCAGTGATCAAAACGCAGACCCTTTCTGTTAGGGAAAACCCAGCTGCAGCTCTGTTTAATGAGCACCAAAATTGGCGCAAACGTTAACGGTAGAATAATAACACCTGAGCTACCACGTGTGCCATTAGAAACCAAAATATCCAGCCCCCCTGGCCCCGCCATGTCAGCTAGGGCCTGAGGGGTAGCATGTACCTCCATGCTCCATTTCTGGGTCGCCTGACCCAATAGCATCCGCTCCCATAGCTTACTGCCAGCTCGTCCCTGGATAAGCCCAGTACCCAGTAGCTCGGGATCACCACCACTGCAGCATCCTGGTCCCCGGTGTCTATACACCCTGCAGCACTTAGAAAGAAGGGCGGGAGGGAGGGAAAGCCACCTCCGAGGATCAGGAACATGCCGTGCGCCTTGGAGGTCCTGGCCTGTTATTCCCTTCCCAAGACCCACCACTCCCAGCACAAACTCCTAAAGCGGGAAGCTAGTCTTCCTGTACGCACCCCTGCCAGTCCTTTGTGCTCCATCTGTATTGCTTGCCTGGCCCACTGTTACCTACTGCTCCCCCCCCCTTCCCCGCACAGACAAACCTGAGTATAGTCACGATGAGTGCCAATGAGACCTTCCATATTATTGATGTCCATCAAGACAAGTTCTCAGGCTCTTATTAACTCCAGGTAGCAGGCATAACCTTATGTAACATGTACCCTACACAGTACTTCTTTGTAGTATTATACTGCTTGTAACTCACCTAGAACTCTGATTTCTGAGGATTCGGTGGACTATAAGCCTGAACGTAACATAATATCACATAACATTATTGTTTGCAACTTTCAGCATTTACATAGATCGAGGAAGCCATCTAGAACATTTTTCAAACAAATAACAACCAGAAAACGGGGCAGGAGAGAACAAAAAGACCAGGAACAGCAAATGAATGAGCAGATTAAACCGAAGAAACCACACAGTTTATTCCACAAGATCTCATCATTTAAAGACGTGAACCAGGAGATTGTGGGATCATCTGGGATCTTGCAGCTCATTCTGTGAGACCGGCCCCATCCTGCAGAGGAAACTGATGCTCCGTTGGGTGCCATTCCCCTCATGGACCAGGGGACCCGAGAGGATGGTGAGAGAGGAGCAAGAGAAATTTAAAGTGCCTGCCACTGATCCAGTTCTTTTGCCACACCCAAGATTTTGGCACTCTTAGGTACCCCCTGTCCGAGTCTAGCTCCTGGTTTGGGGGAAGAGGGGAATTCATAGTCATCATAGACCTAGTGACTGGACTTAGGGTTCCACAGTTGCTGGATTCTGGAAAGAGCCTCCGTGCATGGCTCCCACATGGGGTCTATCACTTTAAGAACTGAAGCTAAGTGAAGTAGGCAGGTGTATGAATAAGGATTAAAATCTTCAAGTGGTTGCAAATACAGGTTGATGGCACCAAATCTGAGACCTCATGGGCTGGACACCATCAAGGACCAGCAGAAACTGGCAGGTCTAAAAAATCCAAAAGAATTTCTTACTTATCCATATTAACCTTGAAGCCCGATACAGCGCCATAATCTCCCCAAAATATCTCCATTAAAATGGGGAGAAACCATCTGGGATCTCTAACATATTACAAGATGTCATCCGCAAAAAAGCAAGTCTATGTTCTGCCCCCCCCCCTCCCCAAGCCAAATTCCTCTCAGATTTGGGTGATCACTGATATAAATTGTCAAGGGCTCAATTGATAGAGCAAAAAACATTGGCGAAAGGGGGCACCCCTGCCTAGTTCCTCGGGCAATGGGGAAAATTCATTGTATTCACCATTAATTCGAATACAGGCTTTCGGGGAGGCATAAAATGCTCTCACCCAGTCACAGAAGGGTCCCCCCCAAACTCACACCATCCATAGAAAATCCCAGTTAACTCTATCAAAGGCTATTTCAGCATCGATAGCCAACAGAGCAATCTTGTCCCAACTCTGTTGGGAGCCCCAGATAAGATGTAGTGTCCTCCGAATATTATTGCCCACGTCACCTCTGAATAAAACCAAATTGATCCAAATGGATCAACCCCGGCAATATCCATCTCAAACGAATGGTGAACACTTATAGCTATAATCTTGGCGTCAACATTTAAAAGGGAAATCGGTCTGTAAGCTCCACAACTAAGAAGGTACCAAAAGGATTTCGTATCATTAAGGCTAAGACTCAGGCCCAAGGGTGGAGGTCATGGATACTGAAAGAAATGAGGTGACCACCTTTCAGGTGAAGATCAGCATGCAGAGTGCACACCACCTAGCCAACCCTTGAAATCTGCCATCACCAGCCATGCCTTTCTGCCTGATATATGATCTTTAAGGCAGTTTTCCCCATTTCACATAACATTTATTTTCCTGCTGGCAGTGGAACTTGAAAAATTATCCATGGAAAACGATGAGCAAGTTCAGAAACACGAAGCGCCCAAAAGAAGGATGCAGAGGCGTGTCTGAGAAGCAAATAAAGCTGGACTATTGGACGAGTGAAAAAATGCCAGCTTGTTTTCTGGCATCACTGTAAATAGATTTCAAGGACACAGTTTATTTTGCAGATGTCTGGAACATCACGAACAGGCAATAAGAAAATGGTACAGTGTTTAAAGAAAATCAGCCTTAAAATATCTGAAAGGGTTTCTCTTCTCTCTCACGAGAGAGTAAAATTTGCTACTTTGTATCTCAGAAAGAAAGCAACGTCGAGAAAGGAGAGACACTTTTAGAGTTATTGTTTCATTTTCTTCTAAATGCCAGAGAAACACATGTAATTATTCACCTCCTCAACGCCATGGGAGGTCTGTAATAAATAAATCGTTTTCAAAAACCTCTGCTGTACTTCAAATTTGGCCCACAGAGATTCCTTTCAGAATGTTCACTGTTGCTTTCCAAGCTCTGCTCTGTTCATGATGCCGGATCATTTCAGTAAGATAAAGAGGTCCTTATACTAAGGTGCGCTAGTGCGTCTTAGCGCACACTAAGGGGTCCTTTTACCAAGCTGCGGTAGGGGTTTAATGCGGGGAATACCGCGCGTCACACCGCCTGCTGCGCTAGTCGCTAACGCCTCCATCGACGAGGCATTAGCTTTTTGGCTTGCCGTGGGGGTTAGCGCGTGATGACACGTCCGACGCGCTAACCCTGCTAGCGAACCTTGATAAAAGGAGCCCTCAGTGCTAACGCATCCATGATATCCTACGGACGCGTTGCCGTGCGTTAGCATTTAGCGCACGCTAAGACGCACTATCGCACCTTAGTCAAAGGACCCCCTAGGGGCTAACGCTTGTGTGCACTGCACTTCGCTGAGAAGTTTCCAAATACCTCTTTTACTAAGGTGCACTAATCGATTAGCATGTTCGTCTAATTCGATTAGCGCACCTTAGTAAAAGAGAGGGCAGGTTTCCAAGTTTATTGTTTTTTGATATACACTTCTCCCTCCGGATTCGCGGGGGATAGGGGCAGAGCCGGACCGCGAATGGTGAAAAACCGTGAATATCCAGCTCTGACCCACTCCCGCCTCCCTCCCGCCTTCCCGGTCTTACCTGGTGGTCTAGCGGGATTTCTGGGCAGGAGCGATCTTCCTGCGCTCCTGCCCCGTGCAGATCGCCATTAGGAAATGGCTGCTGTGAGTTCCCGTAGTCTCTCGAGACTACGACGGGAACTCCCTACAGCTATTTCCTAATTTTCTCTCTCTCATTTACTCTCTCTTACATTTACTCTCTCTCATTTTGTTATGGCAGGGCGGACAAGGAGTGTGAAGCCTACAAGCAAGAGTGGCAACCCCTGCACTGAGGTGATCCGGGAGTTGAACTCAGCCTACGCGCAGACAGAGGAGAACACAGCCCCGGGAATGGACGTCTCCGTGCAGACCGAGGCCATCCCACAGCAGTACATTACGGCCTCTACACAGACGGAGGAGGTCGATCAGAGGGATGAAGACATCATGCAGGAACTAAGAAACCTCAGGGAGGAGGTGAAACGTCTGAGAGGCATTAGAGAGGATGAGGCCTACATCGATGGGATAGTGCAGGAACTATCTAAAGTCACAGAACGGAACCGTGACGGATCTCCCATGATGACTCCAGGGCCGCCGACAAAGAAACCAACTGTTGCAGTTCAGGAGATGGATGGAGACACTGACTCCTGGCAGTTAGTGACCTCCTCCACAGGTAAACGTAGGAGACCCCCACCCCAATTTACAATATACTCACCTTCTCTCTCTTTCTCTCAACAGGGCAGCTCCACATCAACTCCACAGCTGAGCCTAAAGAACAGATTCCAGGTCTTGCAGGAAGAGACTACCGACGGGGAGATGGACCAGGATCAACGCATATCTCCATCTCCAGGGACGATGGATTGACACCCCCAAAAGAAGCGTAGAGTAATAACCATTGGGGACTCCATGTTGAGAGGCACTGAGGGACCAATATGCAGACCGGATATGCAGTCGAGGGAGGTCTGCTGTCTACCCGGAGCCAGAATAAAAGATGTGACCACCTGTCTCGATAGACTTCTCAGGCCCTAGGACCACTTCCCCATGCTGCTCATCCACGTCGGAACAAATGACACTGCCAAGAACACCCTGGAGGACATAGCTAGAGACTTCGGAGCTCTGTGAAAGAGGCTGAAGCAGACAGGAGCACAGGTAGTATTCTCTTCCATTCTTCCTGTTAGGGGCAGAGGAAGGGACAGGGACGAACGCATCCTGAAGACGAATGAGTGGCTACAACGATGGTGCCAGGAGATGAACTTCAGATTCCTGAATCACGGAGAGACACTGCAGGGACTACAGGGACCAGACGGACTCCACCTGACCAACAGAGGTAAGAATGTCTTCGGACACAGACTAGCCCGCCTACTTCGAAGGGCTTTAAACTAGGTAAGTCGGGGGTGGGTACCCACTTTTACACCGGAGCAGTAAGTAACTATCCTGATGTGGAGAACCAACACTACGCTTCTAAGTCTGAGGTAAGTACCCTTATTGCAAAAGAATCGCTAGGAGACACCTTGACTCAAATGGGGGGCTCACTACAGGAGGTTAGTAAACAGAAAGAGTGGAGAGCTATGTATGTTAACGCACACAGCCTAGGGAATAAATTTCTACAACTAGAAACAGAAATAGTTAATGCAGATCTAGACATAGTAGCAATATCCAAAACATGGTTCACAGACTCTCATGGGTGGGATATAACTATACCAGGGTACAACCTGATTCGACAAGACAGAGAGGGTAAGTTAGGAGGTGGGGTAGCACTATACATCAAAGAAAACATTAAGACAACCAGGATCACGGATGTCAAGTATACTGGGGAATCTATCTGGGTAAACCTGGCCAGAGGCGGAGAAAAATGCCTGTACCTTGGTGTGATATACAGACCTCCAAGACAATCGGAGGACAAGGACGCAGAACTAATTGAAGACATTGAGAATATCACCTTACGGGGGGAGGCTGTACTATTAGGAGACTTCAACATGCCTGATGTAGACTGGAACACACTATCAGCGACAACTTGTGATAGCAGGAGGATATTAACGTCCATGAAGGGAGTACGGCTCAAACAAATGGTACTAGAGCCCACTAGGGCCCAGGCCATCCTGGACCTGGTACTTACGAACGGGGAAAGCGTCTCAGAGGTCTCGGTGGGAGAGAAGCTAGCCACCAGTGACCATAACACGGTATGGTTTAACCTTAAGAAAGGCTTCCCTAGATCACAAACAAAAACAAGGGTACTCAATTTCCGGGGCACTGACTTCGCACGCATGGGAGATTTCGTCTATCAGACGCTGCAGGTTCAAGAAGTAACTACTAATGTGGAGGTTATGTGGTCAACCTTGAAATCGATCCTTCATGAGGCAACTATCCGCTACATAAAATCGGTAACCAAACAACAAAGAAAAAAGAAACCCCAATGGTTCACAGATGAGGTATCGTGCCTCGTCAAGGAGAAGAAAAGAGCATTTCTCTCATACAAACGCACGGGGGAAAAAGAAGCAAACATTGAATACAGGAAAAAGTCTGCAGCGGTCAAAACAGCAGTCAGGGAGGCCAAAATTCATATGGAAGAAACTCTAGCAAAGAACATTAAGAAAGGGGACAAATCCTTCTTCAGATACATTAGCGACAGGAAAAAGAACGCAAACGGGATAGTACGCCTTAGAACACCAGACGGGAATTATGTAGAAACAGACTCCGATAAAGCCAAACTACTGAATGATTACTTCTGTTCAGTCTTTACCTGCGAAGCACCAGGGCACGGGCCTCGGCTAGCAGCAAAGCAAAGCATGGAAGACCCATTTCAGAAGTTTGAGTTCACACCAGCTGATGTTTACAAAGAACTGTCAAGACTCAAGGTGAACAAAGCCATGGGACCGGACAATCTGCACCCAAGAGTGCTCAGAGAGCTATGCGATGTTTTGGCGGAACCATTAGCAATACTCTTCAATCTCTCCCTAAGTACGGGGAGAGTCCCCCTGGACTGGAAAACTGCCAACGTGGTTCCTCTGCACAAAAAGGGTTGCAGAGCGGAGGCCGCAAATTACAGACCAGTAAGTCTCACATCAATAGTGTGTAAACTCATGGAAACTCTACTTAAAGGGAAATTAGACACGATATTGGATGAGGGGAATCTGAGGGATCCCTGTCAACATGGATTCACTAGGGGCAGGTCATGCCAGTCCAATCTCATCAGCTTCTTTGATTGGGTGACAGGAAAGCTGGACTCGGGAGAGTCTCTGGACATAGTATACTTGGATTTCAGTAAAGCTTTTGACAGTGTCCCACACTATTAAACAAGATGAAATCGATGGGGTTAGGTGAGAAACTAACGGCGTGGGTCAATGATTGGCTGAGTGGAAGACTTCAGAAAGTGGTGGTCAATGGCACCCTCTCTGAGACATCGGAGGTGACTAGCAGAGTGCCGCAGGGCTCAGTCCTGGGACCATCCCTTTTTAACATATTCATAAGGGACTTGACCCGAGGGCTTCAGGGTAAAGTAGCGCTGTTCGCCGACGACGCCAAACTGTGTAATATAGTGGGTGGAAGCAATCCCACGGATGGTATGACGCAGGATCTGATCAAGTTGGAAAAATGGTCCACGACATGGCAGCTGGGCTTCAACGCTAAGAAGTGTAAGGTCATGCATCTCGGCAGCAGAAATCCATGCAGAACATACACCTTGAATGGAGAAACACTAGCTAGGACTTCAGAAGAACGGGACTTGGGAGTGATCATCAGTGCAGACATGAAGGCTGCCAAACAAGTGGAGAAGGCCTCATCCAAGGCGAGGCAAATGATGGGATGTATCAATAGAAGCTTCGTCAGCCGCAAACCTGAAGTCATAATGCCACTATATAGAACCATGGTGAGACCTCATCTAGAGTACTGTGTGCAATTCTGGAGGCCACATTACCGTAAAGATGTGCTTCGAGCTGAGTCGGTCCAGCGAATGGCCACTAGGAAGGTCTCTGGACTCAAGGGTCTCTCATACTGGGCAAATTGCAGCTGTACTCTCTAGAGGAGCGCAGGGAAAGGGGTGACATGATTGAGACTTTTAAGTACATCACAGGTCGTGTCGAGGTGGAAAACGATATATTCCTTCCCAAGGGACCCTCAGTCACAAGAGGGCACCCACTCAAACTCAGAGGAGGGAAATTTAGTGGTGACATCAGGAAGTATTTCTTCACAGAAAGAGTGGTAGATCACTGGAACAAACTTCCGACGCAGGTAATCAAGGCCACAAGCGTGCTCGACTTTAAAAATAAATGGGACATCCACGTGGGATCCCTACGTGGGTCGAGCAGCACTCAGACTTAATGGGGTGGGTCAGTAGAGTGGGCAGACTTGATGGGCTGTAGCCCTTTTCTTCCGTCACCTTTCTATGTTTCTATGTTTCTATGATGTAGTGTGCGGTAATTTCCTGTGTGCGCTAAAACCGCTCGCGCACCTTAGTAAAAGGAGCCCATAATGTGTAATGGGAGGGAGTTCCAGAATGAGGGGGCGGTGACTGAGAAGATAGCCTTTCGAGTGGTGTCATAGAATAATTCCCGGACTGATGGAATTACTACCGGTAATAGCTGATGGCTGTTGGGAGAAGCTTTTTTTTTTACTTGTCCTCTGCTGACTTTTAGGCACAAGGGGGTTAGGCTGCATCAGAATTCCATGAGATCACTGAAATCTCTCCCTTATATCTGGCTCAAAAATAAATATCTACACTTCTCCCTCCGTATCCACAGGGGTTAGGGGCAGAGCCAGCCCGCGAATATTAAAAACACCCTAACCCCCCTGCTATTTTAAGCCCTGTAAGCCCTCCCTTAAGCCTTACTTGGTGGTCTAGCGGGTTTTCGGGGCAGGAGCGATCTTCCCACACTCCTGCCCCGTGCAGATCGCTCACAGGAAATGGCTGCCTTGAGCTCCCGTAGTCTCTCGAGCCATTTCCTGTGAGAGATCTGCACTGGGCAGGAGCATTGGAAGATCGCTCCTCCCCCGAAAACCCGCTAGACCACCAGGTGAGGCTTAAGGGCTTCAAATAGCCCAAAAAATTAAAATGGGTTTTTGGGTTTAAAACCGCGAATAACTGAATCCACGGATGCTGAAACCGCGGATTCGGAGGGGGAAGTGTACTAACTTTGAGAAGCCTTCTATTGCACTTATCATGTTTTATTTTTTATAACCACATAATAAATATATTTATATCACACTGATTTAAATAACATGTTACCAAACCACACTCTCTGTGAACAAATCACACTACACAACTGTTTTCTTTATAAAATAGCTTAACGGGAATACCCCTTTGGGCGAGAAAACGTGGACTGGTGCTCTATTTTAGACTTGAGTTGTGAAAACTGAGGACCCTCTTTCACACTATATAATTTATTACACTTCATTATATTTTTATATTATTACTCTCACTGTTGTCCCAGCTAGATATAAGGGAGAGATTTTTTTAGTGATCACTAAAGCAAAGATGAAGATGAAAAGTGAGGCAATTTGGAAACTCCCACAACGAATAACAACCCCACTGGTTGGGAATTGATTGTAGAAAGGCCTAGAAGCTTATCATATTCTTCTTTAGATTAAGGTTCCGGCCTACCATGAAATGGTACATAAGAACATAAGAAGTTGCCTCCGCTGGGGCAGACCAGAGGTCCATCCTGCCCAGCGGCCCATGAGGCCTAATTGCATGAACAGTGTTCCTGACTAATTTTGTAACTGCCTCTAATCCTATCCCTATTACCTGCCTCTACTCCTATCTGTACCCCTCAATCCCTTTGTCCTCGAGGTACCTGTCCAGACCCTCTTTGAAGCCCTGTAGCGTGCTCCTGCTTATCACATCCTCCGGTAGCGCATTCCATGTATCCACCACCCTCTGAGTGAACTTGCTACCGGAGGATGTGATAAGCAGGAGCAATTCTGCTTGCTCTATTAGCTAATAAGCTTACTATTCCAGTTCACTGTTATCTAATAAAAAGATAAGCACGACTGTTGAGTCTTTTTACTTATCCTTTAATGCAGTATCTCAAGCGTGCCCAGATGGGACCCGTTTCGCCTATACAGGCTTTTTCAAGGGTTCAAACAAGGAGCTCTGCATAATGCAAAGAATTACAATATTTCATATTAATATTCCCATAACTGTATTTTAACCTATAAAAATTAATTAAAATCTCTATCTACATTTACTAATACTGAAAGTACTGTAAATTCCAGAATATTGTCTCTTTTGAACCTTAAAGTTGATTACCTTATGTATGCTATTATTATGCAATAAATAAATCCTTATATATGGATACTAGAACCTTTCATCTGAAACTATTCTTAATACATTACATTTATACATTGATTGTCATTACTATTTCAAATATTTAAATACTTATATTAATAATAATCCATCATCCTTTCATTCCTTATATAAAAATTAATTAATTAAGAACATAAGAACATAAGAATTTGCCTCCACTGGGTCAGACCAGAGGTCCATCGTGCCCAGCAGTCCACACCCGCCGCGGCCCATCAGGTCCATGACCTGTAATGTTATCTTGATTTAGCCCTATAGCCCCCTTGTTTTTATCTATACTCTTTCCATACTCTTATCTACCTTTATCTGTATCCCTCAATCCCCATGTTGTAAAAGAAGTTCATTCTACAATAAATTCTTATCTCCGGCATGACAATGGGACTGTTTCTGATGCACTTTTATGGAATGCCTTAAAGGTGGTTGTTCGGGGGATATTGATTAAATGGGGAGTGCAGAAAAAAGGAACAGGAAAAAAAAGGAGCATTTGGTGGCATTAGAAAGTATTCATAAGAGAAACCAGGATCTCCTTGTTTATGAGCAGCTTAAAAAAGTGTGAATTACATATTCTTCAAATGGAAGAGCTGGATTTTTTGAGAGCTAGGCTTAAACTGGCAATATATGAGTACAGTAATAGGGCTTTAGTTCCATGTTGGCTAGATTTATTAAAATAAAACCAAAATATTAAACTATTTACTGTAATTAATGTATTAATATCTAAATTCTTTAACTAATTAACACATTTATATAATCACCCTATAATTCATCAATAAATATATGGCCTAATTAAAATATCAAGTGTTTTATACCTAATTCAATAGTGTTTTGGGTTTTAAAGTTTTAAATGAAGTAAGTGATTATAGATGTTATTCTGTGTTTTAATTGGATGAATTGAATTAGTTATAAAATACTTGATATTTTAATTAGACCACATATTTATTGATGAATTATAGGGTGATTAGAGTTTAATATTTTGGTTTTAATTAATTAATTTATATATAAGGAATGAAAGGATGATGGATTATTATTAATATTATTAATATAAGTATTTAAATGTTTTGAAATAGTAATGACAATCAATGTATAAGCTAATAGAGCAAGCAGAATTGCTACCATTTCATGGAAGGCCGGAACCTTAATCTAAAGAAGAATATGATAAGCTTCTAGGCCTTTCTACAATCAATTCACAACCCAGTGGGATTGTTATTCATTGTGAGAGATTTTAGTGATCTCTGTTATTCATCTTTTCCTTTCTGGGTTCTGTATTAAATAAAATCAGAATTCCATGATGCAATCCACAATGTATGAGATAGGCACAAACCCCCTGTTTTACTAAGGCGTGCAATGCGTTTAGCATGCGCTAAATAGATGCACATGCTAACTGCTAACACATCCATAGACTAACATGCTTTCAATGGAAGTAAAACCCGGATGTCTCAATCCATCCCCTTTTTTCTGGGGCCATATGGTCACACTAGTTTATACATGCAATACGACTAATGTCTAGGACGGCCCCCAGCCCGCCCAAATCCCGCCCTCGACACTCCTCCTGACACGCCCCTTTTAGCTCTGGTCATTCAGCAGCACTGTGAAGGCCTAGGACGTTTTTAAATACATCTAAAACCCGGTTCGATTATTGGCACTTGGATGACTTGTCTTTTAGATTGTCCAAATGCCGATTTAGGCTGGTCTTTAGATGTTTTTCTGTTTCGATTATGAGCCCCATAGTATCAAAATAAAACTTAATATATCAACAGTTATAAGTTCATCTAGAACAAGGGTAGGGAACACCGGTTCCTTGAGACCCATATTCCAGTCGGGTTTTCAGGATTTCTCCAATGAATATGCATTGAAAGCAGTGCATGCAACTAGATCTCATGCATATTCATTGGGAAAATCCTGAAAACCCGACTGGAATACGGCTCTCGAGGACCGGAGGTCCCTACCCCTGATTTAGAATATACGGGAGTGGGGCTTCAATGGCAGCTCCAGCAGTGAGAAAGTGAAAATGATGCCAGACGGTGCAAGAAATCCCAGCATGCTCAGAGCTAAAAGGAAGCAGTGGGGAGTGGCGGCATTGCAGTAATTTGGCTAGGGGGGCTTGGCAGCCCTGCCAACAAAAGTACCATTTGCATGCCTGTGTGGTGTGGCATGGCATGGTGAGGGAGAGAGAGGACTATGTTTTCCCCCCCAATCCACCCTGAGCCCCTCTAAATTGCAAGGCTGGCTACACTATTGTAACTAAACATGCCACTGAGTTTTATGCATATTGTAAAGCATGAGATGGTGATAGAGAATGACACAGTGACAAAATTCATCACTGTTCCCGTCCCCGCGGATAACCGCGGGAAACCATCTTCATGTCATTCTTTAAGGAGAGAGGGAAGAATCAGAGTATAATTGGGCACAACCACTGACCCACAAGCTTTGCTTTGAAGAATGCTGGTGTAGAAGGACTGAGGTTGAAACAGACACTACAGAATGACAGCCTCTGGTATCCAGAGCAGATATTGTGATGTCATAATGCCTCATTCCACCAGTGCCTAAGAGCCAATCACATCAGTGATGTCACAATGGCTTCATTATCCTTGGCTCACATAAGAATCAGAGTATGAATGGCCACAACCACTGACCCACAAGCTTTGCTTTGAAGAATGCTGGTGTAGAAGGACAGAGGATGAATTAGACACTAGAAAATGACATGGGTTTATTTCCCGTGGTTATCCGCGGGGACAGGAACGGTGATGAATTTTGTCACCGTGTCGTTCTCTAAGTGAACCAATAAGCAAAGAATTAAAATAATCAAAATAAGAAACACCAGAACTTTGAAGGACAGACTGGAAATTTTCTGGTGATAATAAATCATAGCTTTGTAGTTTCATAGTTTATTAAAATTTGATTAAATGCATAACATAAAATTCAAAGCGTTGTACGATAAAAGTTGTTTAAATATTAATTAGGGAACGGACTACAAATAATAAACATAATCCTTATGAGACAGACAAACTTGAATGAGGAGAGGACAAGAAAACAAAAGGGAAAAAAGGGGAGAGCTACAATTTGTGAGGAAAGAGAATATAAACGGATAGAAAAATTAGGATATGACAAGGTAGGGATTGCGTAATAATAATGAACTATATAATAATCATAGTTTGAAAAAAAAAAAAAAAATGATCTTAATAACATATTTGAAATGGGTTCTTAAAGACAATGCAGAGTGAAACAATGTTCCCAGGTAACAAATTTCCTTAAGACGATAATAGGAAAAATTGGAAGAAGTTTTTAAAAAGTTAATTCAAGCTAGGCCTAGGGTTACCAGAGGTCCGGATTTCCTCATGTCCTCCTTTTGAGGACATGTCTGGGGAACCGGACGGCTTTTCAAAACCTGGCATTTTGTCCGGGTTTGAAAAGCCTCCCTCAAAATTACCATCAGGCAGGAGGGGAACACAATGATGTCACATGTGTGATGTCATTGCATGCCCTCCTGCCTGACCACAGGCTAGGGCAGGATTGGGGGCAGAACCAGGGCATGGTGGGGCAGGGATGGGTCGAACTGGGTGGGCCCGGGGGGCGGGTCTAAGGGGGGTCCGTATTTTATGAACAGAAAATCTGGTAACCCTATCTACAACCCAACAACCAGCCGGAGACCTCAACCCCCACCAGAATTCAGTTGGGGAGAGGAAAGGTAGTCAGCTCCAATACTGGTAAAAAAAAAAAAAAAATGCCATGGAGCCACTCAGCCTGCGCTCAAGCCCTCTGCAGACAGAACCTGGGGTGAGCCTTGCTCCCAAGGGACCCATCCCTACGCTCCCAAACTGTTAGTGCAGGCTGGCCAATTGGGTGCACCGCAAAGCAGTCTGCTCTAGAGGTCTGCACGGGAACGGGGATCGCGGGAATCCAGCGGGTCTCACAGGGGTCCCATGGGAATCCCCCCTAACCCACAGGACTCCCATGGGGATGGAAGGCTTTGGAAGCAGGGTTCGTCCATATAATATAATGGACACATCAGCCTTAGTAAAAGAGGGGGGTTTATAAGTGAATTACCTGAACAGAAAACAAAAAAAGGGTTCCACCAAAGAGATTCCACAAGGAAAACAGCAGCGCAAACACAAAAGAAACTGTGGAATTGATGATCCTGTCAGAAGTAATTGCTGCTTTTTATGGGGACTGGAAGGGATGGAGGTAATTCCTTGCGGGGATGGGTGCGGACAGAGAGGATCCTGACAGGGACGGGTGGAGACAGAGAGGATCCTGGCGGGGACGGAGAGAATCCTGGCTGGGATGGGTGGGGATGGAGAGGATCCTGGCGGGGACGGGTGGGGACGGAGAGGATCCTGACGGGGATAGGTGGGGACGGAGATGATCCTGGCGGGGACAGGTGGGGTTGGAGAGGATCCTGGTGGGGATGGGTTGGAACGGAGAGGATCCTGACGGGGACGGGTGGGGACGGAGAGAATCCTGGCGGGCACAGGCGGGGATGGGTGGGATTTCTGTCCCCGCGCAACTCTCTAGTCTGCTCCCCTGGCTCTGAACTCAGAGTCTGAGCTCTCCCACAGCCAGAGATGCCTCTGCTGCACCGAAAAGCCTCATGATCGGATTTTTTTAAAACCCAAATTAAAAGAAAAATAAACACGAGCAGAACAGACAGCTTCTACCATCTCGTGTGTGCAGAGACAAACTGAGGAACTGCAGAACAGCCCAGAGTGATGATAATAATAATAATAACTTTATTTTTTTTTACCGCCATAGTCAAATGACTTCTAGGCGGTTCACATCGAAAGAAGGCTGGACAATCAGCGAATTACAGAATGCAAGAGGAGAAATGTTACGTAAGAATTAGGAGTTTCATGAGAAATTGCATCAGGTTTGAAAAGGGGAAATATCATAGTGGCGGAAATATCATGAGGGGCGGAGCAAAAAAAAAAAAATGCAAATGAGGCTCTCTACACAGAATCTTGAAGGAAGGGATTGACCACCCAAGAGTTTGGGAATGATGTGCCTGTTGCACTAGAAATCTCTTTAGATCACTGCAAAGCTTTGCAACGAGATATGGAAATTTTGAAATGCAGAGGAGCTGGGTTTGGGGATCTTGTATAATCTTCTGTCCAAGACAATACAGTGCAAATGAGAAAGCCCTATATGCAAACATCCGGCCTCTTGCATAGACTTCATTTCAGCTGGGATTGCTAGTTAGACTCATAGCCACACAAGTTCAACTACCTTGTCACTCCCATGTGCTCTCGCTAAGTTTAGAGACAAACGAGAGAGAATGTTAACTGAATACCTGGCCTCTTAGGTCCTCATGGTCTTGCTGAATATATCCCAGATAAATCTCGGAAGCACAGAACGGAATAATTAATCAGATAAGATTGGGTGGCGAGTCTTTTTCTGCTATTCTCCATTTTGTAACCAGCACGGGGGATGATCCAGTTTGATCTTGACATGGGTAGAACCTCGCCCATGTGAATTCCGAAGGGTGAGCCATTTTCCTACCCATTTGGACTTGTCTGTGGTTGTTGTGCTCTCTGGTGAATAAAACATTTGTTTTTGCAATGATTTTTACTGCATGTGGTATATGGTCTCCCTGCCAAGTTGCCACATACATGTTGGCAGCATCAGTCAAATGTTACAGTTGGTGAATAAACCAATATTTGTGGCCTAGACACTTTGCAAGTTCTCTTTTGATCTCTGGAGAGAGGTTGGCTGCTGAAAATAACATTGAGGATGGATGCTGAAGACAAAATGGATGGAATATTCAAGCAAATGCTCTGTAATTTCAGAGACAGTTATGGAAATACATAAGAAATATTTATGTTTGTTTTCTATGGAGATTAGCAATAGTTGGTTAAGATTTCTTTTGATGACACTAGATCATGTGAAATAGCCAGGTTTTGATGTCAGGGGGAGCAGACATTTGTGAAACTGAAGGGCCGATCCGCATAGGCACCATTTGAGGGAGTGGCTGCTCTTTCTTGTATAGATGTCGGAATGCTGTATGGTTTAGGGGGACCCAGGAGCTCCACCCTAGCCCCGGTGGAACACCTTCTCCCCAGCTCCCAACTCCCCACCCACCTCCTCTCAGTGTTGTAATTGTAAGTCTTCATAAGAACATAAGAAGTTGCCTCCACTGGGTCAGACCAGAGGTCCATCGTGCCCAGCGGTCCGCTCCCGCGGCGGCCCATCAGGTCCATGACCTGTGAAGTGGTCACTGACTATTCCTATATCCTACCTCTACTTCTATCTGTACCCCTCAATCCCCTTTTCTTTTAGGAACCTATCTAGACCCTCCTTGAACCCCTGTAGCGTGCTCTGGCCTATCACAGCCTTCGGGAGCGCCACTGCCTCCAGGCAGCCACTGCGCAGCATCAGCGAGCAGTTCTGTCCCGGAAGCAGAATGAAGTGCTCTGGGGTAGGCTTGCCCATTGACGTGGCAGCTGCCCGAAGATTTAACTAGAAAACCAGGAAGCGGGTTGGAGGGCAGGCACCACGCGAGAACACCAGTCTTTGGGGGAGGCCACGACCTCTGTGGCCTCCCCTGTTCCAACGCCTATGACCAGACTTCCGGATATACCCAGATATGTTCTCTTTTTAGAGGACTGTCCAGGTGTCTGTACGGTTTTCTCCCCTGTCCAGAGGGTTGTATCTGTTTTAAAGCACTATTTGGTTTGGCTCCAGTTTATCTTTCAGCTCATTTTGAATTTTATAAGATTAACAAGAACACACCAGAAACCTATTGGCTCACGTTTCCAACACCAAAATCTTGACGTTATAAGAGATTTTTAGAAAAAACATTTGCATTTCGGAGCAGTAAAATGAATACCTGGTGGAGTATTCATATTCCTCATGCTCAGCCTTATTATTCTTTGAGAAAATTATTGAAAACTTACTTGTTTGATAAATTTTTGACCTGATTGCTAGTGCTGTATTTTACGACATGTGTATGATATTTGTATGTATATGATTCGCTGACTGTACAGTTTTTCTTGATGTGAACTGCCTAGAACTAAGAAATGTGGCAGTATACAAGAATAAAGTTATTATTATTATTACTAGTCTTATAGCCCATTACATTAACGGGTGCTAGAATATATGTGTATGTGTCTGTCTTTACTTTTTTTTCTCTCTCCTTAGCCGCTTTCTGTATTTCTCTTTCTTTCTTTTTTTTTCCTTAGCTG
Organism: Geotrypetes seraphini; assembly: GCF_902459505.1. NCBI lineage: Eukaryota > Metazoa > Chordata > Amphibia > Gymnophiona > Dermophiidae > Geotrypetes > Geotrypetes seraphini. The sequence continues at coordinate 21,475,851 of NC_047093.1, read as the reverse complement.
TCCATCACCACCCCTTGCCTGCTCCCCCTGTCCATTCTCCCTTCCTTTTACCTCCCCTGTGTCCTCCACCACCCCATCACTGCTCACCTTATCCAGCAGCAGCCCTTCTCCCTTTGTTTTACCTCCCCCCTGTCCATCATCACCTCCTTCCTGCTCCCCCTGTCCAGCAGTAGGCCTGCCTTCATTTTACTGCCCCCCCTGTCCATCAGCACCTCTTCCCCTGTCCATCAACCCCTTTTTCCTGCTCCCCCTGACCAGCAGTACGCCTCCGTTCCTTTTTCTGCCCCTCCATTTCCCTGTGCTGCAGCATTTTCCTCCCACCCCATTTCCCTTTGACTAAGAAGGTAAGGGGGAAAAGAAAGAGACACCCTGGATCTTGGAAGCAAAGGGGGGGGGGAGAGAGAGACATCCTGGACCAAAGAAGGAGGAAGGGAAAACAGACAGATGCTAGACTAAGGAGGGAGAGATACATATACCTTGGACCAAGGAGGGGGAACAGAGAGATTCCTTGAAATAAGAAGGGAGGAAGAGAGAAATCCTAGACCAAGGGGAGAGAGAGAGACCCTGGATCATGAAGGGAGAGAAGGAAAGAAAAGAGATGTTGGACTATGGAGGGGGGGGGGGGTTCAGGGGTGGTGGTTGCATGAGGAAAGGAAGAGAAAGAAGAGAAAGTGAACTTGGGAAGGTTCAGGAAAACAGCAAAGAGATGCTGGGTATGGAGGGAGCATAGAAATAGGGACACAGAGAGGCAATACTGGACACAAAGGGAGGAATAGTGGCACAGAGGGAAATGCTGGACAGAGTAAGATAGAGACACAGAGAAGAGATACTGAACATGTGGTAGGCTAGGGAAAGAGATACAGAGGGAAGACATTGAATGGATAGGGATGCAGAGGATAGATTTATAATTAATTGCTGTTGCCGGCTTCAGGTCTTCCTCTCTGGCGGGTCCTATCTTCATGAAAACATGAAGTAGGCAGGACCCATCAGAGAGGAAGGCCTGAAGCCGGCAACAGCAGCGAATTTTAAACGCTGCTGCTGCCCGAAGAAGCCAGGCCTTAACCACAAAGCTAGGGGGGGGGGGGAGGGTTTTAAAAGGTACAGCGGCGGCGGCAGGGGGGGGGGGTTGAAAAGCCATCGGCCGTGAAGTATGCCACCTGCATACTTCACAGTCGATGGCTTTTCAGGACTTTAAAAACATCTATTTTTAAATGCCGTCCGGGCTCGGCCACCGCGGCCTGCAGCCACCGCGGCCGACATCTGCCTCGGGCCGCCGACAACCGCGGCGGCTGACATCCGCCTCAGGGGGGAGGGAGAGAGAGAGCTTCGCGCGCATGCGCACTCCAACCTGCGGTGCCCTACAGCACACGGAAACAGAACACGCTGATGGAGTCCGCATGCGCGGATAGCGTTTTATTATATTAGATTAATCGCCAAGACATCCAAGTGTCAATAATCAAAACAGTTTTTCTATATGTCTAGCGAGGTGTTCCAGCCTCAATGTGTCCAGAGCACGAGATGGGCGTGGTAGAGGCATGCTATGGGTGGGATCTGGGCGTTCCCAAGGGTGGGTTAGACATGGACGTCTTGCAGTGATAAATCAAACATTTTGCAAGATATCCTGGACAGAACTTAGATGTTTGGAGCTAGATCTGTTTTTAGAAGTGTCTAAGTGCCATAAAGGTACCCAAACTAACCAGATAACCACTGCATTCGTCAAGATAAGACACCCCCACATTCCCCCAGTGCTCACTAAACCCCCTCCACCACACAAAAATGAGAACAGCAGAATCTGATACGGAGAAGCCTAGGAGAGCTGTACACAGGTGTCTTAAGTAGCCTGGTGGTTGGGCTAGTGAACCATAGAGAGGAGGAGCTAGGCCCATAAGCCACTCTAACCACGGCATTTTTGGTAGAACATGTGAGCCCACCCAAAACCTACAATACTGCCATAAAGGTGCCACCTGAAGGCATAAGTGCTCTTGGGGTGATACACGGGAGGGTATAATAGATTTGGGGGGTCTTACCCTAAATTATAAGGAGGTTATGGAGAGATATACAGCTGGCACCCTTTATGTGAAGTTCACAGTAATATCCTCTAAAGCAGGGGTGTCAAATGTCAGTCCTCGAGGGCCACAATCCAGTCGGGTTTTCAGGATTTCCAAAATGAATATGCATGAGATCTACACAATGAAAGCAGTGCATGCAAATAGATCTCATGCATATTCATTGGGGAAATCCTGAAAACCCGACTGGATTGTGGCCCTCGAGGACTGACATTTGATACCCCTGCTCTAAAGTGTTCCATTGGTCTGTCCAGATTTCTATGTGGCCAGTCCATTACTATGCTGGCCCCACCCACATCCAAATGGTCAAGATTAGGAAGTTTGCAACATGGATGTTTTTCTGATCGAAAATGGCATATAAAGTTAGATGTCCCAGTGGCCAAGATGTCTAAGTTACTATATCAGTAAATAGATTTTAAAGAAAACCCAAAAAACTTTGGTCTCTGAAGGTTTCCAGGACATACCTCAGAGGCTGAACATTAGCTCCCAATCTCCTTTTGCATCAAGTTCTAGATCAGGGGTGTGAAATGTCAGTCCTCGAGGGCCGGAATCCAGTCGGGTTTTCAGGATTTCCCCAATGAATATGCATGAGATCTATTTGCATGCACTGCTTTCATTGTATGCTAATAGATCTCATGCATATTCATTGGGGAAATCCTGAAAACCTGACTGGATTGTGGCCCTCGAGGAGGGACTTTGACACCCCTGCTTTACCTCATAATTTCCCCGTGAAACAGCTTTCAGCTATCTGAGCCCCAAACTATGAAAGTCTCTCCCCCTCTCACTTTTGCCAGGAACCTTGTTTTCCTCAGTTTAAATCACTCCTCAAAGCCTTCCATGAGTCCTTCAACCTCTCCCCACTGCTAATGTTTCTCCCCTGTCCATGCTCTCTTGCCTTTACACTTCCTTTGACGGACTCTTCCCCTTCTCATTGCCCCCTTTCCCTCTCAATGTAGACATTTTGTTGTCATGCTTCACATAGTCGCTATGGACGAACATTTAGTGGGATAAAAGTGCTGGAAATAAATTAATTAAAGATGTTCTTATATCCAAAGCAAGACTCAAACAAATCCTGATCCCAGACACCGAGTACAGCTCTGACTATAAGGTTGATGGCATTGGGAGGTTCCCATAATAGTTTTAAATGGAGGTGGGGGAAAGATTTTTCAAACTGGAAGCCAAGAAATATAGAGACAAGTTTCCATATTTCATGAACAAGAGTAGGGGATAACTCTGTCACCTGATATCTACCAGAACAGGTGTGGTTACATTACCTCATCTTATTAAAACTTGGACAGTTACCAGTGCAAAAGCGGCACTGTTTACTAGTGAGTAAGCCTTCTGCAAGCCAAAATCACCATTAAATCATTGGGGGTCAACTTACTAAAACAGTTGGGCTCAGGCCTGAAAGAAAATGGCTGGCTGCAAGGGCTCACCTCTGAGCTGATCAACACTCAGATACCACAGGGTGAGTCAATGTGGTAGGCTGAGAGGCAGCAAAATGCCACCGCCAGATCAGAAAGAGCAACCCCTCATTGACTAAGCCTGTGGATTCAATGCTTTGTGTGTCGTTAGAGGGAGTCTAGTAGTTCATATAATTTGGGGAAAGTAGAGTAATTAGGGAAAAAAAAAATAATGCAAGCATGTATGTGCATGGCAGTGCTGTTTTAGGCAAGGGGAGGAGCTTTGTAATTGAATGCCTGACATCTTATTTGCCAATCTGCACACAGGTTAAGCCGGGTTCTACTTGTCTCTCCGCATTCCTACGGAACCCGGGAGCCAGCTCTGATATCAGTCTGACTCCACGGTGTGTGGCTGCACAGACTTCCTCTTAAATGCCTCTTTTCTTTTGCTCTTTTGGAACGATATTCTTGCATGTGGTGGGACGGCTCTGCCAAGTTACCACATCTCCCAGCTAAGGTAATTAAATGTAAGCTCCCAGAGACTGTAGTTGCGTGTGTTTGTGGTAGAGGCAGATATTTCAAAATGTTATTAAAATAAATATATGTAAGTATAATTGCTGCATATCATTCCCTGTAGGGATGGGGTGAACCTCTGAAGGTAGGAATACGAACCTTTTCGAGGATTAACCGTTTGGAACCTTAGATTTTCACTACTCACCATTAATGCCTATGAATTTGACTAGTCTGATGATCCTGTGAATTTAAAAGGTTCTGAATTAGAGACAGACACATATACGAGGAAAGTCCTTTGGCAGCATTTATAAAATTCAGAAAATTAAGGATGAGAAACTCCAGTCTTCCAGAGCAGTAACTTCAGCGGCTTGTTGAGGGGACACGCAGGCAGTGATCCACATGCTGCACTTGTCTGACCCACAAGCCTTCCCTCTGACATCGGAGAGAAGGTTTCCAGGTCAGCTGCACGTCTCCCCAACAAGTCGCTGAAGGCAGAAGGAGTGAGTGCGGCAAGGAGAAAACTGGGAACCTCCTCATCCCCCCCCCCCCCCGCTAACCTGAAAGGCTTTCCTCTGATGTCAGCTCTGACATCAGAAGGAAGCCCTGCGAGTTGGCTTCGGGAGGGAGGGAGGAGAGTGGGACGGGTAGGGATCCCTGGCAGTGGCTTCAGTGAGTAGGGCAGACAGCAAGGAGGGATCCCTGGCGGCAGCGCAGCTTCGAGGGATGGGCAGGAAGGGAATATTCTCTGTGGCAGCCATTCCGAGTACCCCCAACAAGTGGCCCACATACCCCCCAAGGGTACACGTACCACGTGTTGAGAAGCACTGCTCCAGAGCATACGCTACAAATGCAATGGGAAAGATAAGCAGAAAATAGTGAGATAACAGAGCCCCGAAATCCAAGTGAGGGCAGTGTATCAATTGGTAGGCAGTGATCTACAGTGTCAAATGCCACAGATATATCAAGGAGGAAGAGGACAGAGTAGAGGCCTTTGGATTTGGCCAGGGACAGTCTCACTGGAGACTCTAGCAAGGGCAGTTTCTGAAGAATGGAGAGGGCGAATGATCGATTGAAGCAGATTGAGAATAGCATGAGATGAAAAAAAGTCAAGACAATGGGCTAGATTCACTAAAGTCCACAAATCGCTCCGATTCGTGTCCTATCAGTTTCCGAGTCATTCTGGCCGATCGATTCAGTAAAGCTTGTCCATGCAAATGATCAAATCGTAAACACGCCCCCATGTCTCACTGTAACATCGATCGACGCACATACGCACTGTCTCCTTGTTGGTTTTGAAGCACATAACGCATGTGCTAGCTGTTTAGGACTTCACTGCATAGACATGGGGTGGGGTTTAATCGCGGACATCATTGGCGGGCTCCGAATGAGCCTACCGCAAAGCATTGTTGTTGTAAAAAAAAAATGCAACGTAAGAACTGTAGTTTTTACCAACCTCTCCTCGGCATTCTCGTGTTCCAAAAGAAGCAGATAGCCTAGCTGACGAGCGCCGTCCAATTCTCTCAGGAAAAGAACTGTTAAGTTGCTAGAAGGCATAACAGTTAACAGCAATTGAATGCGCTGGGATCACATGCTGTTATATAAGGCCTACGAATCCCAGGAGGCTGTGCGGCTCTTTATGTCGTGAAGCATGAAGCAACCAAAGGCGACCCTGTGACGTCAGATGCACGCGACAATCTAGCTGGAAGGAAGGGGAGGCGGGATAGCTGGCCCTTAAAAGTTATTTTTGATTTTTTTTTTTTTTTTTTTAATTTGGCATTGATATATGAAATGTACAATGAGCAAAGGGTTAATCCATGATTTTCTCGCCCTGTGCATTACAAATCCAAGATTCACTCCCGCACTTGCTGCCCAAAAAAAATTTTTTTAAAAAAATATTTCTAACGCTTATGTACATGAAAGTTTACATATATTTAAAGTTTAGATATATTTTGGATTTTTTTGCGGGGTAGATACTAGAGAGTTGCGCGGGGACAGAAATCCCACCCGTCCCCACCAAAGTCCCACCCGTCCCCACCCGTCCCCGTGAGGAATCCCTCCGTCCCCACCCGTCCCCGTGAGGAATCCCTCCGTCCCCACCCGTCCCCGCGAGGAATCCCCTCCGTCCCCACCCGTCCCCGCCCGTCCATATAAACTTCAGAAATAGTTATTTCATTTAATTATGCTACTGAATTAAAGGCTCTGGTAGAAACCCATTTACAAATAAGCAAAAAGACTTTATTAATTTGAAAATATTAATTGGGAAGAATACATACTTTGCAAATGGGTTTCTACCAGAGCCTCTAATGTTTATAAATTTTTATCAACACAACTAATATACTACTTTATCCTGAAGCAAAATAAAAAAAAAGAAATATAATTCTTTTCCTACCTTTGTTGCCTGGTTTCTGCTTTCCTCATGTTCTCATTCAGTTCCTTCCATCCACTGTCTCTCTTCCTTCTGCATCTTCCATTTGCTCTGTTACTGTGCCTCTCCCTTTCTTCCCCCTTCCAAATTGGTCTGGCACCCATCTTTTTCTCTCCGCTCCCCCATAGTCTGGCATCTGTCTTCTTCCCCGCCAGTGTCTTCTCCCTACTCTCTCTTCCCCATTTCCTTTCAGCGTCCTTCTCCCCCCATCTTCCCCATGTCCTGTCAGCGTCCTTCTCCCCCCTCTGTCTTCCACATGTGCTTTCAGTGTCCTTCTCCCCCCTCTGCTTCCCCATGTCCTTTCAGCGTCCTTCTCCCTCTCTGTCTTCCCCATGGCCTTTCAGCGTCCTTCTCCACCCCCCCCCCGTCTTCCCCATGTCCTTTCAGCGTCCTTCTCCACCCCTTTGTCTTCCCCATGTGCTTTCAGCATCCTTCTCCCCCCTCTGTCTTCCACAAGTGCTTTCAGAGTCCTTCCACCCCCCCCCCCCGCCCTTCCCATGGCCTTTCAGCGTCCTTCTCCACCCCTTTGTCTTCCCCATGTCCTTTCAACGTCCTTCTCCACCCCTTTGTCTTCCCCATGTGCTTTCAGCATCCTTCTCCCCCCTCTGTCTTCCACAAGTGCTTTCAGATTCCTTCACCCCCCCCCCGCCCTTCCCATGGCCTTTCAGCGTCCTTCTCCACCCCTTTGTATTCCCCATGTGCTTTCAGCGTCCTTCTCCCTCCTCTGTCTTCAAGTGCTTTCAGAGTCCTTCCCCCCCTCCTCCCGTCTTCCCCATGGCCTTTCAGCGTCCTTCTCCCCACTCCTTCTCTACCGCCCCGGGTGCAGTACAGCCGGCCAGGTCCCCTTACTTTTGTGGCACTTCCCCGACCGACTGACAACAGCCCCGGTCCGACAAACCTCCCTGCCCTTAACTGCGAATCTAAATTACCTTATTACAGCTGCTGTAAGAAGATAATTTAGATTCGCGGCTACAGGGCAGGGAGGATTGTCGGACCGGGGCTGTTGTCGGTCGGTCGGTCGGGGAAGTGCCACAAAAGTAAGGGGACCTGGCCGGCTGTGCTGCAACCGGGGCGGGGTGTGGCGGGGCGGACCGCCCCCTCCCTTGGTAGCCACTCGAACCGCGAGGCTACTCTCCTCCTTACCTGCACTGCCTGCAGCACAGAGCCAAACGGAAGTCTTCCCGACGTCAGCGCTGACGTCGGAGGGAGGGAGGGCTTTGTTTAAGCCCTCCCTCCCCTCCGACGTCAGCGCTGACGTCGGGAAGACTTCCGTTCGGCTCTGTGCTGCAAGCAGAGAAGGTAGGGAGAAGAGCCGCGCGACTGAGTACATCCAGCTTTGTTTAAGCCCTCCCTCCCCTCCGACGTCAGCGCTGACGTCGGGAAGACTTCCGTTCGGCTCTGTGCTGCAAGCAGAGAAGGTAGGGAGAAGAGTCGCGCGACTGAGTACATCCAGCCCCGCAGGAACCCCGCGACCCTCGGAGGCGTCCCCACGGGATCCCCGCGACCCTAGGGGGCGTCCCCACGGGATCCCCGCGACCCTAGGGGCGTCCCCACGGGATCCCCGTGACCCAAAGGGGGAACCCGCGGGATGCCCGCGGGTCCCGCGGGATTCCCGTCGTCCCCGTTCCCGTGCAGCTCTCTAGTAGATACATATTTATAATGGGGTTCTTAACACGCACGCAGCAGTTGCTAGACAGGAATAGTCAGCGAGGATGTAAAGCGACTGGTCCTCAGCAGTCAAAACTTTTTGGATCAGAAAGGCCAGTCGGTTTGGATTAAATGGTTTCATGAATCGATGCCTTAAGAAATTTCATTCTTTTTTACTCATTTACATGCGCAGATCAGATCGGGTGCAGATGGGGGTCTGGAGGAAGGTTAGTGAATCTAGCCCAATGGCGGTGAGCAGCACATTCAAGTAGCTTGGATAAGAAAAGGAGGAGGGAGACAGGGTGATAATTGGAAGAACAGGTAGGATCCAGCTATGTTTTTTTGAGGAACGGTGTAACTATGGCATGTTATGTGGTCTTCATGATAAGGCGTATGGGGACAGACTTTGGAGGAAAGGCGGGATAGGGGAGATATGATAGAGACGTTTAAATACCTACGTGATGTAAATGTGCATGAGTCGAGTCTCTTTCATTTAAAAGGAAGCTCTGTAATGAGAGGGCATAGGATGAAGTTAAGGGGTGATAGGCTCAGGAGTAATCTAAGAAAATACTTTTTTACAGAAAGGGTGGTAGATGCATGGAATAGTCTCCTGGAAGAGGTGGTGGAGACGGAGACTGTATCTGAATTGAAAAGGGCCTGGGATAGGCACGTGGGATCACTCGGAGAGAGAAAGAGATAATGGTTACTGCGGATGGGCAGACTAGATAGGCCATATGGCCTTTATCTGCTATCATGTTACAATGTTTCTATAAAGTTCTATGACCTCACAATGCAGGTGTAAAGAGCTTTAGCCAATAGGGAGAGGAGGAGACAGTGGATGCTGCAGATGGGTATTCTAGGTGGGCCATTTGGCATTTATCTGCCACCATGTTTCTATGTTTGAAAACATTGGGTACAGTCACAGTACAAAGCGATAAGTTGAGGATATGGCAGATAGTGGGGATGACAGTAGGTGAGATGGTGATCGGTAGATGGGCGGGGATGGGATCAGAAGAACAGGTAGTGAGTTTAGAGGAGCAGAGAAAATGCGCAGTTTCCTCCTCCATGATTTCGGAGAAGGAAGAAAAGGCAGCAGGGGCTGGCAGAGGGTCAGCGGGCGGATGGGAGGAGAGGGAGGCAGAGACGGTTCATCAAGAACTCAAGGTTCATCTTAGGAACCTTGTCATGGAAGTACCAAGCCGTTGTCTGGAGAGAAAGCAAAGGAGGAGACGGTAAAAGGGCATTTTGAGTAGATAGTTGGATGAGGACATCCCTAATATCCTCCACTGTATGTAAAACTATCTCAGGCCTATTCATTAGGGATGTCCTGAAAGCCTGACTGGTTTGAGGATCAGTTTCCTACACCTGCATAGCATAACATACAAAGTTGCTTCTATACCACATAACCATGAGGATCCTTGCAGTGTGCAAAAGAATAAGACAATGGGTATCATCAAGAAAGGTATCACAACCAGGACGAAGGAAGTCATCCTGCCACTGTATCGTGCAATGGTGCACCCGCACCTGGAGTACTGTGTCCAGTACTGGTCGCCATACCTCAAGAAAGACATGGCGGTACTTGAGAGAGTCCAGAGAAGAGCAACTAAGCTAATAAAGGGTATGGGGGACTTCTCATATACTGACAGACTGAAAAAGCTGGGGCTTTTCTCCCTGGAAAAGCAACGACTCAGGGGAGACATGATAGAAACCTTCAAGATCATGAAGGGCATAGAAAAAGTGGACAGGGACAGATTTTTCAAACTAAGGGGAACCACAAGTACAAGGGGACACTCGGAGAAATTGAAAGGGGAAAGGTTTAGAACAAATGCCAGGAAGTTCTTTTTCACCCAGAGGGTGGTGGATACATGGAACGCGCTGCCGGAGGATGTGATAGGCAGAAGTACGCTACAGGGCTTCAAAGAAGGTCTGGACAGGTACCTAGAGGACAAAGGGATTGAGGGGTACAGATAGGAGTAGAGGTAAGGTTATAGGGACAGGATTAGAGGTAAATTACAAAACTAGTCAGAGACCACTGTTCAGGCAGTGGGCCTGATGGGCCGCCGCGGGAGCGGATCGCTGGGCAGGATGGACCTCTGGTCTGCCCCAGCGGAGGCAACTTCTTATGTTCTTATGTACAATCAAGAGGAACATATTAATTGTCCAGAAATCTAGAAAACAGGTATGTTTTTAGATCTTTTCTAAATTGTTGATACGTACTAGCATTCAAAATCAAGGAAGTCAAGTCTTTGTCCCAGGAGGCTGCTTGGTAAGCTAAAAGACGTTGGTGATACAGTGGTGCCTCGGAATCCGAATGCCCCAGAACTCGAAAAACTTGGAATCCGAACTAATTTTTAGAGTATATTTTGCCCCGGAATCCGAACGCTGCTTTGGAATCCGAACGTATGCCCCGGACAATGAGGAAAAAAAGACTGGAAAATTGAACATGCTAACCTCTTTGCATTCTTGACCAAGTTTAGAATACACCCTGTGTGGCCTTTGGCATAGGGGCACTAACTCAGTGTCCTAACAGAAACTATAACAGAGATACGAAGTCACACGCCAAGCACCCCATTTCACTTGCATTCGGGGACCGGTCCCGCTCCCTCCCCTGTGATCTCTGCCATCCCTTTCCAGCCCGGCATTATCTCCCCCCACGTCCGCGATCTGGTACCGCTCACTCAAACTCCTTCTTCCGGCCTACCTTCATGCTCTTGTCTGAAGTCCCGCCCCGTCCCCCCCTCTGACACGACTTCTTCCTCGGCAGCGTTCACCTCTGCCGGAAACAGGAAATGCGTCAGAGGGGGGCAGCCACTAGCAAAGGGAAGAAGTTGTGTCAGCTGCGTGCATATGCAGGAGGAGGCGAGTTGTGTGGCGTGTCGCGGGAGACAAGTTAGAGGGTGGGAAGTTTATGAGTGAAAGATGTTGGATGGTGGCTGGAGCTTTGGCCTCATCATTCGTTATCAAGGTTCACTTTACCTTTCTTTTACTGTACTGTATTTGAGAGTGTTCTGAATTACAAAAAAATCCAGTGTATTTAGTGTTAAAATTATTTGAAAATCTGAGTTTGTGTGACCAAGGAATGGATTAATCCAGTTTCTATTATTTTCAATGGGAAAAATTGTCTTGGAACTCGAACGATTTGGAACTCGAACGGGGTTCTGGAACGGATTAAGTTCAGATTCCAAGGTATCACTGTATTTCTTAAATTTACATCCCTTGACGGACGGAAAAGAAAAAAGAGTATCTAACCATCTTGAACGTTTTCATTAACAAAAGTAAAGGAATCCACCAGGTATCCAGCTATGAGACCAGCTAACACTGTAAAGCATAGACACTTCTCCCTCCGTATTCGCCTTGATAGGGGATTAACAGACCCATGAATACAGAAAAACCACAAATAACTTTTTCATATGTTATTCGTTGTTTTCTATTAAAAACCATCGTGAATATGGTGAAACCGCAAATAACCTGGTGGGAAACCTGGCCTGTTCCTGATGGAGAGGCAAAACACGGTGAAGAAGGTGCCGGGAATTGGCGATTTTCTCTGTAAACACTTGGAATCTGCGATTTCTCTATGCAAGCTGATGTCATTTGGGGGAGGAGTCAGCAAGCTAAAAACTGCAAATAATCGAAACCGCGAATGCTGAAACTGCAAATCCGGAGGGAGAAGTGTACAGCTAAACTTAAACTTAAGCTTAAACTTAAACTTAAGCTTAAACTTAAACTTAAGCTAAACTTGCACGTGCCTCCACCGGCAGCCAATGTAATTCACGCAAAAAAAAAAAGGTGTGATATGATCAAACTTTTTCAACCCACAAATCAGTCGAATTGCCGCATTTTTAATAATGCGCAGCCTATAAAGATATTTTTGAGTACCAGCCAAATATACGATGTTACAATAATCCAGTTGACTCAAAAACAGAGATCGTACCAGTAGTCTAAATGAAGAGATGTCAAAATATGCTCTTACGGTGCTCAGTTTCCATAACGTAGTCAAATTCTGGTCCAAAATTAGACCTAAGATCTTAATTGTAGAATGGACTTGGTATGTCACAGCATTCGCTGTCAACTATGTCTCCGTACAGGTTTGACGAGGAGATGCATAAAAGAATTCAGACATTTACGCGTAGCTTCTTGTTGCAAAAGCTGTACCTGTGATCATTTCGGTGTCAGGTCAAAAGCACGCCGGGACAAAGGCGCGCCCAGACAATTGAGCGCAGCGCGGAGGCGCGCACCACTCAAAATTAATGTTTTTAGGGCTCCGACATCATTTCTGCTCTTCATGGCTTTGGCAGTAGAAACTCATTAGGGTGCATGCTCAAATGCACCTTTAGTCTTTCCCAACCCTCCCAGCCACAAGTATAGCAAGTGAAAGGAACCGAAAGCAAAGTCATTTCTGAAACCAAGGGCACTAAATAATTAACAGAAACATTCATGCTCCACTTTGTGGCAAAAATGGTAACACAATAGCAATGTTTTACACACCATTATGAAACCACTGGTATGTCTGCAGGTTTCACAACTCCATTAATGGCAGAAAGTTGACTGTGTAAACACTGGAAAAGCATGGACCACGCCTACCCCCACCTCCACCAACAGACAGGCTAAGTGTCACTAATCCGGAGTATGTCACACTCATTTGAAGGTTTTCGCACTCTCACCTTTCTGGAGCCCCTTTTGTCACTCAATAAAGCTTTAGTGCCAGTACAACAATCCTAAAGTCTGAATTCATGAGACACAAGCTTATGAAAAACCAAGTGACCTAACCAGTAGAATGAGACATCCCAAAGCCAGACTGAGCGTGGCACGGTGGTTAAAGCTACAGCTTCAGCACCCTGAGGTTGTGGGTTCAAATCTATGCTGCTCCTTGTGACCCTGGGGCAAGTCACTCCATTGCCCCAGGTACATTACATAAGTTGTGAGCCCACCAGGACAGTCAGGAAAAATGCTTAAGTACCTGGATAAATTCATGTAAACCAGGGATCTCAAAGTCCCTCCTTGAAGGCCGCAATCCAGTCGGGTTTTCAGGATTTCCCCAAAGAATATGCATTGAATGAAGCATGCACATAGATCTCATGCATATTCATTGGGGAAATCCTGAAAACCTGACTGGATTGCAGCCCTCAAGGAGGGACTTTGAGACCCCTGATGTAAACCATTCTGAGCTCCCCCTAGGAGAATGGTATAGAAAATTGAATAAACAGCCTGAAAAGTTTCAGCCTCTGATAACCAGAGCAGGTATTGTGATGTCATAATTCAGGGGTGTCAATGTCGGTCCTCGAGGGCTGCAGTCCAGTCGGATTTTCAGGATTTCCCCAATGAATATACATGAGGTCTATTTGCATGCACTGCTTTCATTGTATGCTAATAGATCTCATGCATATTCATTGGGGAAATCCTGAAAACTTGACTGGATTGCGGCCCTCGAGGACCGACATTGGACACCCCTGTCATAATGCCTCATTCCACCAATAAGAACCAACCTCATCAGTGATGTCACAATGACTTGACTGTCCTTTACTTGGCTCACTTTTGCTACATATTGATTTCTAAACTAAACTAAAGCTTAACTTTGTCTACCCAGTCATCATTCTGAGAAGGTTCGACTCGGTTTACAGCAATTAAATAAACAGGGAATGATTTACAAATGATAAATAGAAGATAATGGCAAAATTTCAAAATAATTAATTTTCAAAATGTTTGGCAAATAAAGTAGTTTTTAAAGAATGGTGCAGTGACTAAAGCTTCAGCCTCAGCACTCTCAGGTTGTGGGTTCAAACCCACGCTGCTCCTTGTGACCCTGGGCAAGTCACTTAATCCCCACCCCCATTACCCCAGGTACATTATATAGATTGTGAGCCCACCAGGACAGACAGGGAAAAATACTTGAGTACCTGGATAAATTCATGTAAACCATTCAGAGCTCCTTTGGAAGAATGGTATAGAAAATTTTATAAATAAATAAAATAAAAATGTCCTACATCCAGCCTCCTCCTTTATCCTTCCACCTACAAGAGCATGTGCTATAAAACCTTTGCACACACCTTTAGCTACTGAGGACTGAATTCCATATATTGCGCCAAAAAAGCGCTATTTTATAAACTGTGCTTCGAGTTAGGCGCAGTTTATAGAATGGCACTTATGCCTGGGAACCATGACTAAGGGCTCCTTTTATCAAGGTGAGCGACGGGGGTTAGCGCCTCGGACATTTCATCACGCGCTAACCCCCGGGGCACACCAAAAAACTAACACCTCGTCAATGGAGGCGTTAGCGACTAGCGTGGAAGGCGGTTGAAAGCGCGGTATTCTGCGCGTTAACCGCCTACCGCAGCTTGATAAAAGGAGCCCTAAATTTAGGCAGGGAAGCCCTAATTCTATAATTGCACAATTAATTTGAAGGAACTCCCCCGATCTGCCCATGACTCGTCCATGTCCACATCCCCTTTCCTGACAATGTGTAAAATTTAGGTGCAGATTCTAATTAATGCTAATAATTGCTTGTTGAGATGCCAATTACAGGCATTAATTAGCTTGTTCAATTAAATTGCATACACGATTTGGGTATGTGACTAAAATTGTGTGTGCAAATTTTAGCACTTTTTATAGAACTAGGGGATTAAAGTGAGGCAATTTTCAGCCCAGAGAATTTACCCAAATAACTGCTTAATTGAACAGGTAAATGTCTTTGGAAACTGTCATATTGCCTCTCCTCTCTCCATAACCTTCCAGAGGCACCAAAGGCTCAGGGGAGATATGATAGAGATCTATGAAATACTGAGTAGAGTGGAAAGGGTAGATGTGAATCACTTGTTTACTGTTTCCAAAAATACTAAGACTAGGGGGACATGCGATGACGCTACTAAGTAGTAGATTTAAAACAAACCAGAGAAAATATTTCATCACATAATGTGTAATTAAACTCTGGAATCCGTTGCCAGAGAATGTGGTGAAATCAGTTGGCTCAGCAGGGTTTAAAAAAGGTTTGGATAATTTCCTAAAAGAGAAGATGGCTTGGGAAATTCCACTACTTATTCCTAGGATAAGCAGCATAAAATCTGTTTTATTGCTTGGAATATAGCCAGGTACCTGTGACCTAGGTTAGCTACTGTTTGAAACAGCATATTGGGTTTGATGAACCCTTGGTTTGTCCCAGTATGGTGCCATTTTTGGAGGTGCTGGCTGATGTAGGCGCAGTGGCGTAGCGAGGGTGGGAGGCGACTGGGGTGGTGATGCCCCTTGACGCTCCCTTCTCCGTCCCCACGCCCACCCGCTCCTATCCCCCTCCAGCCACGCGCGTACACCCCTTCCCTTACCCCGTACCTGCTTAATGTTCCTGGCACGGGCGGCAACCCCAACCTGCTGTTTGCGCCAGTGTCGGCCCGCCCTCTGTTATCGTTTCCTAGGCGCCGGTCCAGGAAGTGATGTCAGAGGAAGAGCCAACGCGGGCACGAGCAACAGGTTGGGGTCGCTACTTGCGCCAGGAACGTTAAAGAGGGATGGGGGAAGGGAAGAGGTGTGCATGGGGAAGGAGCCGGGAGGGGGGGCAGAGAGGAGGATGGGTGCAGGTGCCCCCACCAAAACAACGCTTGGAGCAAAATGCTCCCCCCAACTCCTCCCCCTTCCTACGTCACTATTCAGCCATCATTACTAGAACCAGGTCCTTTATGTCAATTTTTTCATGCAGGCTTGGTTGGCGCTTTTCTGTTTTTTTCATTTTTACTTTAAGCCTATTTGTTCAAACTTGCACAACAGCTGACTCGAACATCAGCTCGTTTTAGAAAGTCATTTTTTCCCCAAAGCCTCATCCTAGGCACAGACATTATTAAAGGCTTTTATTTGACATTTAACAATTTTGTCTATTAATAGGGCCTTTTCTTTTCCCTAACTCAGCCTAATCCCCTTTAAGTCCCAGCATCAACAGTTATTACACACAAAGACGACGGTGTCGCCAGTGCCACTGCGCTCCCAAGCTGAATTTGGAAGCGCTGGGCTCAGACGGATTTATAGCCTGCGACTTCCTGAACTCGGAGGAGACCGTCACGGATTCAGCCCCTCCAAACAGAAGGAATTAGATTTGAGCCACCGGCAAGCGCATGAAATCCTCCCCGAACCAGGCTGCCAGACTCCCGATCCTCCGATTCATTCTGAATAGCACAGGAGCTAACGCCAAGACCCTTTTCGCATGTGGTTTTGATATGCTTTTTTTTTTGGGGGGGGGGTTATTTTTCTGACACTGGATAAGTCCTGTGACTGCAGAAATTCTCGGTACAGCCCAATGATTCTTCAGAGAGTCCTGAAAAAGAAATCAGAGATGATTAAACGATATTAGCCAATTATTTCTAAGAGCTTTCATTTTCAAAAATAGCAAGTTTTGTGCTTATGAGCTGTGGAGGGGCATTTTCGATATCGTCTAAACTCCAAGTTTGGATGTTTCGCGGAACACACACAAAATATAGTAGTGAACAATGCCATTTTTAAAACAGGAAAACATCCATCGTTTCAAAAATGGCCCTCTCTCGGATGTGTTTGTGCCCAGTGCATCTATATTTTTTTTGAATCATTTTATTGGGGGGAGAAAAAATGCCCAAAAGAAAATCACACAAAACAAGCTACTGGGATGTAGAAGGGGGCCAGCAGTTTTAGAAGACTGGCCAGTACACCGCCAAATCCGCGCAGGACAATTCCGCTCAGACAAATGCGCCCCGACAATTGCACACACGGACAGTTGCAGCCCATGAAAGATATCTGGAAGGTCCTGATTTGCTGAGACTCCTCCTCAGGCCCCTCCTTTGGGGCACCTCAGGTTAGAGAGTTGCGTGGGGACAGAAATCCCACCCATCCCCGCCCGTCCACGCCAGGATCCTCTCCGTCCCCACCCATCCCCGCCAAGATCCTCTCCGCTCCCACCCGTCCCAGCCAGGATCCTCTCCACCCCCACCCGTTCCCGCCAGGATCCTCTCCGTCCCCAGCCATTCCCGCAAGGAATTACCTCCATCCCCGCCCGTCCCCATAAAAAGCAGCAATTTCTTCTGACAGGATCATCAATTCCACAGTTTCTTTTGTGTTTGCGCTGCTGTTTTCCTTGTGGAATCTCTTTGGTGGAACCCTTTTTGTTTTCTGTTCAGGTAATTAATTTATAAACCCCCCTCTTTTACTAAGGCTGACTTGTCCATTATATTATATGGACAAACCCTGCTTCCAAAGCCTTCCATCCCCGTGGGAGTCCCATTGGCTAGAGGGGGGTCCCCGTGGGAGTCCCGTGGGTCAGAGGGGGGTCCCCGTGGGAGTCCCGTAGGTTAGGGGGGGATTCCCGTGGGACTTCCGCAGGACCCGTGGGATTCCCACGATCCCCATTCCCGTGCAGGCCTCTACCTCAGGTGCCTCAAGCCCCTCCCAAGGGAGGAGTCTCAGCAAATCAGGGCCTTCCAGATATCCAGTAAAAGGGTCCCATAATCATACTGTAAACCTAACCATTACACTAGATAGGAAGTGAATCTGTTAAATGAAGTGGGGGGGTCCCCCCCTCAAAAAGACAAAATAGACCCCCCCCCTCAAAAAGACAAAATAGTATCCTGTCGGGGCAGACCTCCCATTCAGTTTGCGCATTTGTCTTGGACGCAAATGTCAGGGCGCCAATTGGCGTGCGTTTGTCCTGAATGCATTTGACAGGTCACTGGCTGGCCACACAGACCTCCAAGCAGAGCAGTGGGGCAGCCTAGGGGGAACTCCAGTGAACTTCATATAATAAGGCCCAGGTTCGCATTTCACCATAACCCTCTTTTAGTGTATGGTGAGCCCTTCGAAACCCATCCAAAATCTACACCACACCATTAGCCCTTATGCCTGAAGGTGTCACCTATATGTAGGTACAGTGGGGTTTGGATGGGTTTTAGAAGTCTCAGGTAGTGGCGTAGTAAGGAGGGGTGGGGGGGGCCTGTCTGCCTCGGGTGCCGTCTTGGTGAAGGCGATGGCACCCCTCCTCCTCTCTACCCCTCCCCTTCTCTTTCCCACTCCTCCCCCACCGCACGTGCGTCTTCACTTGTCCCCCTTTCCCCGGCGGAAGCAGTAACTCCAACCTGCTGCTCGCATCGGTGTTGGCTCTCCCTCTGACGTCACTTCCAAGTCCGGTGCCTAGAAAGTGACATCAGAGGGAGAGCCGACACCGGCGCGGGCAGAAAATTGGCAATGCTGTTTGAGCCAGGAAGTTAAAGAGGTACGAGGGAGGGGGAGCATGGAAGAGGGCAGGGGAGGGGGACCCTCTCACCCTCGCCACGTCACTGGACTCAGGTATTCCACCACAAGTTCACTACACCACTACACCACTACACCAAGTTCCACCACTATAGTTCACTACACCACCCACTAAGCTACTTGCTCTAATAGGAGATTGTAAGCTCTTCTGAGCAGGGAGCATCTAGTGTATGTTAAAATGTACAGCGATAAGAAATAACATACAATAATAGAGATATATCTTTTATTTCTTAGATTTCCTTACACATCCAGGGTAGGGGGAGGAGGGGAAAAGTATTTGGAAGAGTTTAAAAATATTTAAATATAATATTGTAATAAATAATATGATTTAATATATTAATATTTGGGAGGGGGAAATGGATGTTTTCTTTAATAATGTGTGTAATATGCTATATTTTATGCAATCTGTTAAAGTTATATTAGTTGTAATACACTGTCAAAGCTTGAAAATTAATAAAGAATTTTTTTTTTAAATGTACAGCGCTGCATACGCCTTTCAGCGGTTTAGAAATAATAAATAGTAGTAGTAGTAGTAGATGGACATAACATTTGAAGCAAGCAGGTCTCTACTGTTTCATTCATATATTTGGAGCTCGACTCGGTTAACATTAAGACAAGGAAAAAATACAAAAGAACTAGACGAGAGAAAAAACTAAAACCGGAGAGGTAGACGTAGTTAATTTCCAAAGTGCTTGGCGAACAGAATTGTCTTCCAAGCCTTCCTATTCTGGAGTCCTCACGCACAGTTTGAGAAGCTCTGCTCTACAGAGTTTCCCTTTCAAAAGAAGCTTACAGGCTCATGAATCCCCAGAACCCAAAAGGAGGGTTGAAAATAGCCTTTGTGGAGGATAATTTTATAAACTTTTTCATAGAAACATAGAAACATAGACATAGACGGCAGATAAGGGCCGCGGCCCATCCAGTCTGCCCACCCCAATGACCCTCCCCTACCTTTCTCTGTGAATAGATCCCACGTGTCGATCCCATATAGAAACATAGACATAGATGGCAGATAAGGGCCACGGCCCATCCAGTCTGCCCACCCCAATGACCCTCCCCTACCTTTCTCTGTGAATAGATCCCACGTGTCGATCCCATATAGAAACATAGAAATAGACGGCAGATAAGGGCCGCGGCCCATCCAGTCTGCCCACCCCAATGACCCTCCCCTACCTTTCTCTGTGAATAGATCCCACGTGTCTATCCCATTTGGCCTTAAAATCAGGCACGCTGCTGGCCTCAATCACCTGAAGTGGAAAACTATTCCAGCGATCAACCACCCTTTCAGTGAAAAAGAATTTCCGGGCGTCCCCGTGCAGTTTCCCGCCCCTGATTTTCCACGGATGCCCCCTTGTTGCCGCGGGACCCTTGAAAAAGAAGATATCTTCTTCCACCTCGATGCGGCCCGTGAGATACTTGAATGTCTCGATCATGTCACCCCTCTCTCTGCGTTCCTCGAGCGGGTACAGCTGCAACTTATCCAGCCGTTTTCATGCATAAAATGTTAGTTTCACGTGTGTACAGACTCCTCCTATAAAGGGGTCCTTTCACTAAAATGTGTTGTGGCATTTTGACGGTTCATAGTCATTGGCGGGCAGAACTTCAGTGTGCCGACATTGCAGCGCACATAATTTGGCATAAGACCCAAGCGCGCCACCTAAAAACTTACTTTTAAAGCGCTCCAACGCGGGGGGGAAACCCCCCCCCAGTTTACTTCATACTCTTTGTGCTGCCGTTGGGGGGGGGGTGTTGGGAGGTTGGAACCCTCCATTATAGAGTAAACTTAACTTTTTCCCGATTTTTAGGAAAAACATGTTTTCTCTATAATGGGGGGGTTGCACCCCCCACACCCCCTCCAACGGCAGCATGATGAGTATGAAGTAAAGGGGGGGGTTCCCCCCACACACCCCCATCGGAGCTCTTTAAAAGTACATTTTTAGGCGGCACACTTGGGTCTTGCGCCGAATTGGCTGGGCTGCAATGTTGGCGGGCCGAAGTCTCACACACTTTTGTCCCGTCACCCATTTTGTGTGCGTTCACCTGCACATTACTGATTTTTTAAAAAATATTTGGGGGAAGGGGTGTTTCATGTGGAGATTGTGCATGGGAGCATTAACCAGATAGAGTGTTAAACTTCAGAACATAAGGTCCCAAATACCTAGCTAAATTCCAAGTATTACAACAGATTTTATGCTACATATCCTAGGAATAGGCAGTGGATTTCCCCAAGCCATCTCAATAATGGTCTATGGACTTCTCTTTTAGGAAATTATCCAAGCCTTTTTGAAACCCCGCTAAGCTAACTGATTTCACCACATTCTCCAGTAACAAATTCCAGAGTTTAATTTTATGTTGTATAAAGAAATATTTTCTCTGGTTTGTAGCTTCATCGCATGTCCCCTAGCTCTAGTATTTTTGGAAAGAGTTAACAAGTGATTCACATACACCCTTTCCACTCCACTCAATATTTTATAAACTTCAATCATATCACCCCTGAGCCATCTCTTCTCCAAGCTGAAGAGCCCTAGCCGCTTTAGTCTCTTTTTCATAGGGAAGTCGCCCAAACCTTTTATCATTTTTGTCGCCCTTCTCTGTACCTTTTCTAATTCTGCTATATCATTTTTGAGATTATGGTAACCAGAACTGCACACAGTATTCGCGAAGCAACCGTACCATAGTGTGGGATGGGGTGTGGGAGAGCCATAGTGTGGGATGGGGTGTGGGAGGGAACCTTCCCCACAAACACACACACTTTACTTAGAACTGTTGGTGTTCCCATTGGGGGGGGGGGAACCCATTACAGAGGAAACTATAATTTTTCCCTAAAAAAGAGGGGAAAAGGCTGTTTCCTCTATAATGGGGGGTTCCCCCCAATACCCCCCACAACACGAGTGCCAACAGCTCTAAGTAATGTGGGTTGGTTCTTTTCCCCCCCCTCCCACCCCCTCAGAGCACTTTAAAATAGTGTTTCAATCCAGAAAGCTGACGTCATGCGTGCTATTGTCTGCCCGGCATTGTCTTCGTGTGATTTTCTTGTGCAGTTTAGTCTATGTACCATTAAATTTGAACCCTCTTATTCCAAAGAGGCTCACAAAATACATATAAGATAGGACGTATAATATCACAACATTTCAAAACACATTTTAAAACAAAATACAATTGTATAATCATTCTTTTTTTTTTTTTTTAATACTGCAATGAAATATATTGTAAAAATCCGCCAGAAGTGCTATGTTAAATGTCCATTTTCAAAGCTGCCAGACATCTATCTTTTCTTTTCGAAAATGAGCTATGTATACGTTTTGGTCCTTAGGACATCTGTCTTTTTTGGCCATTTTCAAAAATAAAAACGTCCGCCTGAAAAACACACCAAAGCAAGTTTTGTAGATGTACCCAACTACCTTGTCTTATGGTGGCATCACCATCAGCTGAGCCGACAGGAATCTCCGAAACCGTCTCAGCTGATGGGGATTTCTCTGCCACCATCAGCTGATAGTAAGGCCTCAATATGCTGGGGGGGGGGTTTCCCCCCATCTCTGGGGGCTAGGAGGGGGGTCTTGACCGCTAGGGGAGTAAGGAGAGGTCCATCTTGTCAATTTGGTCACCTTTGGGGCACTTAGACCTGTTCCACCTAGCATGTACTGGAAAAGCTTTGATTCTTGCTTCAGGAGGTCCAGGTGGAAGCCCATCCAGTGGAAGCCCATCCGATTCCCGTCCATAACACACCTCCCAACACGCCCCTTTCAGCTCTGGACGCACAGCAGCTTAGAAGTGCTGCTCGGTGTCCGGAAAGCTTGTCTTGATTATTGGCACGTTGGACGTCCCTGCTATTAGGATGTCCGTGTCGACTTAGCCAGGTTTTTGGACGTTTTAAAGTTTTGACTATGCCCCTCATAGTAACATTTGGGCTCCTTTTACTAAGGGGCGCTAGGGCTTTAACGCGAGGAATAGCGCACGCTACATTGCCCCGGCACGCTAGACCTTAACGCCAGCATTGAGCCGGCGTTAGTTCTAGAAGCGCAGCGCACGGTAATTTCTTGCATGCGCTAAAAACGTCAGCGCACCTTAGTAAAAGGAGCCCATAGTAAACGAGAGCAGATAAAGACCTGAACGGTCTGGGATGAGGGGACACACTAACTGCATGGGTTAGGGACTGGCTACATGGTAGACTTCAAAAGGTAGTGGTTAACGGTACCCCCTCCAAAACGTCAGACGTGACCAGTGGAGTACCACAGGGCTCGGTCTTGGGCCCGATTCTATTCAACTTATTCATAGGTGATATGATCCAAGGGCTTAGAGGAAAAGTATCTTTGTTTGCCGACGACGCCAAACTATGCAACATAGTAGGCAAAAGCATTTTGCCTGACAGTATGACGCAGGACCTACTACTACTGGAATAGTGGTCATCGACTTGGCAGCTATGCTTTAATGCTAAAAAGTGTAAAGTAATGCACCTGGGTAAGAGAAATCCATGCAGAACTTACACACTAAATGGTGAGACCTTGGCTAGGACCACAGCGGAACGTGATTTAGGGGTGATCATTAGTGATGACATGAAGGCTGCCAATCAAGTGGAGAAGGCTTCCTCCAAGGCAAGGCAAATGATGGGTTGTATCCGTAGGGGTTTTGTCAGCAGGACACCTGAAGTGATAATGCCACTCTACAGATCCATGGTGAGACCTCATTTGGAGTATTGTGTTCAATTCTGGAGACCACACTACCGGAAAGATGTGTGGCGAATCGAGTCGGTTCAGCGAATGGCCACCAGGATGGTCTCGGGGCTCAGGGATCTCACTTACGAAGAAAGGCTAAATAAATTGCAGCTGTACTCACTAGAGGAACGAAGAGAGAGGGGGGACATGATTGAGACGTTCAAATATGTTACGGGCCGTATCGAGGTGGAAGATGATATCTTCTGTCCTATAGGTCCTTCGACCACCAGAGGGCATCCGCTGAACATCAGGGGAGGGAAATTTCGTGGTGATTCCAGAAAATACTTCTTCACAGAAAGGGTGGTCGATCATTGGAACAGTCTACCTCTGCAGGTGATTGAGGCCAGCAGCGTGTCAGATTTTAAGAGACAATGGGATATTCACTTGGGATCTCTAAGGGAGTAAAGACAGGGGGGTGGGTCATTAGAGTGGGCAGATTTGATGGGCTATGGCCCTTTTCTGCTGTCATATTCTATGTTTCTATGTTTCCATCTAGTCGGCCCGACAGTCACACTCATGATACTTTCATGTTTAAATTGTGTTTAATATTTCTGGGCAATAGACCATAGAAGTCCACCTGGGACTGTCGTTAGGTTCCCATTGCTGGCGTTTTAATTGAAGCCCTCTCCAGCTTATCCTAACCATCCTGTCACTGGAGCTTCTATCAAAGCCCACCCCAGCTCATCCTAAACCAAATCACCATATACGGGACACGGACTGTGCAGGATTGCCTTAGTTTTATATATCATTAATTTTCTAATTAGAGATCTTCTGTGTTCATCCCATGCTTCTTCTGAATTCCGTCACCATTTTCATCTCCACCACCTCCCTCGGGATGGCATTCCAGGCATCCACCACCATCTCCGTGAAAAATAATTTCCTAATGTTACACCTACGTCTGTCACCCCGCAACCTCAATTCATACCTTCTAGATTAACTATAGAAACATAGAAAGAGACGGCAGATAAGGGCCACGGCCCATCTAGTCTGCCCACCCCAATGACCCTCCCCTACCTTTCTCTGTGAATAGATCCCACATGTCTATCCCATTTGGCCTTAAAATCAGGCACGCTGCTGGCCTCAATAACCTGAAGTGGAAGACTATTCCAGCGATCAACCACCCTTTCAGTGAAAAAGAATTTCCTGGTGTCCCCGCGCAGTTTCCCGCCCCTGATGCCCCCTTGTTGCCGCGGGACCCTTGAAAAAGAAGATATCTTCTTCCACCTCGATGCGGCCCGTGAGATACTTTCCCTGGAAGAGATTTGTTTCTATATTAACACCTTGTGAAAAACGCTTACATTTCCATCCACGAAGGGTACAAACAACTTTCAAAGTCCTTGTTTACATATGCAACTATTTATTTGTAGAGATAAATGGCTTTTTAGAATTGTCTTTTTATTGGAAAAAATGTGCAGCATTTATCGGCATCTCAAATCTAGGTCCACAAACGGTACCGTTTTTGCAAAGATGATTAGATTTTCTGCGATACGTATTAGACAAATTCTTCCGTGCTTGAAAAATAATTTTTCAGAATGAGACAAATGATTTTGGCATTGCTTCCTGTGTAGTGCAGAGGGGGGACTGAAAACATGTTTTAGTAATAGTAAGTAGCGCAAGAAATGGAGACCAGTTTTACTCCCAGCAGACACTGGTCAACGTGTCTTTTTCTGTCAGTGTGTGTGCACATTTAAAAGGGGCAGTGGATCCTCAGTGAGTCTGGACTCTATATTATGATCAGTATAATTACTTCGACCGTTTGAATCTGCATTAGGAATTTAAGCTACTGAGTAAGTACGTTATTTAATAAATAGATAACAAAGGCACAGTATTTTCATGAAACCATGAGACTGTAAGCAAGAAGTTTTGGCTTTCTCTTATATCCCAGTGACAGAAAGACAAGAAATGAAATTCGCTGGAATACCATATATCAATATATATGGACCCGAATATAAACCAAGGTAACCTTCTTTCCCTCAAAAAAGGAGAAATATAAACCAGGGGGATAATATTCAAGCGCAGTGCTTTGCCCTGCTCTACACCCTGTTCCCCCTCCCTCCCTGCTCTACCAGGCTCTGCATCTAGCCCCCTCACTCCCTCCCTACTCTACCCTGCCAATCTCTGCACTCTGCCCTGGCCAGGTTCTGTACACTGTCCTCCCTCCCTCCCGCTGCCTTGCAGGCCTCCACCGGGTCTACCGTAAGTCCTGCTGGTCCAGCGGTGGACCGGGACAGCAGGGATCCCTCCCGCCTCCTGTCCCAGCCGATTCTAAGAATTTTTACTTCCCTCCCGCCTCTCCCGTGTACCTTTAGAATCCCTGGTGGTCCAACGGTGAACCGCAGCAGGAGCGACCTTCTTTCGCTTCTGCCTATGTAGAGCTGCTAGCTGTTTGGCTGCCGCCAGGGCCAATGGGAGGGACATTAGGCGGTTTAAACTGGGGACCCACGAGCCATCGCCATGTTTTAGCTCAGCGGGGCATAACGAATAATATAAGTGGGTAATAATAGGGTTTTGAAGTCCACCAAAGGCAAGGTAGCACCAGCTATAAGAATATAAGAACATAAGAATTGCCACCGCTGGGTCAGACCAGTGGTGCATCGCGCCCAGCAGTCCGCTCACGCGGCGGCCCTCTGATCAAAGATCAGTGCTCTAACTGAGACTAGCCCTACCTGAGCACGTTCCAGTTCAGCAGGAACTTGTCTAACTTTGTCTTGAATCCCTGGAAGGTGTTTTCCCCTATGACAGACTCCAGAAGAGCGTTCCAGATTTCTACCACTCTCTGGGTGAAGAAGAACTTCCTTACGTTCGTACGGAATCTATCCCCTTTCAATTTTAGAGAGTGCCCTCTCGTTCTCCCTACCTTAGAGAGGGTGAACAACCTGTCCTTATCTACTAAGTCTATTCCCTTCATTATCTTGAATGTTTCGATCATGTCCCCTCTCAGTCTCCTCTTTTCAAGGGAGAAGAGGCCCAGTTTCTCTAATCTCTCACTGTACGGCAACTCCTCCAGCCCCTTATCCATTTTAGTCGCTCTTCTCTGAACCCTTTCGAGTAGTACTATGTCATTCCTCATGTACGGTGACCAGTGCTGGACGCAGTACTCCAGGTAAGGGCATATGTTTGTACGGAATCTATCTCCTTTCAACTTTAGAGAGTGTCCTCTCGTTCTCCCTACCTTGGAGAGGGTGAACAACCTGTCCTTATCTACTAAGTCTATCCCCTTCATTATCTTGAATGTTTCGATCATGTTCCCTCTCAATCTCCTCTGTTCGAGGGAGAAGAGGCCCAGTTTCTCTAATCTTTCACTGTACGGCAACTCCTCCAGTCCCTTAACCATCTTAGTCGCTCTTCTCTGGACCCTTTCGAGTAGTACCGTGTCCTTCATGTACGGTGACCAGTGCTGGACGCAGTACTCCAGGTGAGGGCACACCATGGCCCGGTACAAATGTACTATGAGCCAAGCTAGTCATACGGCAGGTTCACTTTTGCGGGGCGAGTACAGGGCCTAGCTGAAATCACGGCAAACACCCATACAGTGGGAATGGCATATGCTCCTAGCTTAGGCTATGAGCCAGGGGCGTAGGATGAACTGAGATGATTAGACAAGACTCAGATGTCTCTAGTTGTGTTTGCCATGATGGAATCATTAATAAAACTGCGTCCAGGTGATTAACTCCAATACTGTATATGCGTCTCGGTGTCCTCACTGCATGACAGTATAATGAACCAGGCTTTATGTGTGCAAACAGGTCGGTCATTCCTGACTGCCTATGTTATTAATAAAAAGGACACCTTAGTTTGTGGGACGTCACTAAAGGGCTTACCGCGATTGGTACAGAAGGGAGGATTACTAAACAAAAGAGCTTTTTGTTTCTATGGGCAGTAATTTAAAACCGTCCCTAATTATCCTGTCTAGCATTCTGCTTAGACCTCCTACACTGTGTCGACTGAATATAAATTCATTTTGGACCTAAATTCTTTCTATTAAGTTCTACATTATTTATTTATTTAATGGGACTGATTTATTAACTGCCTTCATGAAAAGATTCGCCCAAGGCAGTGATATCGGTGAAGGCAAAAGACCAACAGCAGAAGTTCACTGGAGGGACCCTTGCCTTGTCGTCTGCCGGAAGAATGGGGTGGGGGGGGGAGGGATGGGGATTGTGGATAATTGGGGAACTTGTATTAAGCTGGGACATGGGGGATGTGGGCGTTTGTTTATTCGACATGATTATATTTTGTTTTTCATTTAACGTTATCAACCTGCTGTTTGTACATGATATTCTTTGATGTATATATATACTGCTGAGCATATTGTATTGCTTCTGTGCATTGTTAACCATAAAAGTTTCTTTTCAATAAATACTTAAATATTAAAAAAAAAAGAAGTTCACTGGAGTCTAAGAATTTCTTTATTTACTAGTGTTTAAGCCCGTTACGTTAATGGATGCTAGAATAGATGTCTGCCGTCTATCTTTTTCTCTCTCTCCCTGCCCCGTCTATCTTTCTTTCTTTCTCTTTCCCTGCCCAGACCCTCACTGAAGCCGCCTGCCAGCTGTGCCAGCTAAGGAATCCCTTGCCCTTTCCTTAATCCAGCTGTGGCTTTCACTTTCCAGTGGCTATCCCATGTCTCTCTCCTCACCAACCCAGGCCCCAACTCCCAATCAGGCATCACTTTCCTCCCCCACCCAACTATCAGTAGCAGCGGCAGCAGTCCTGACCTGCCAAACCCCCCCCCCCCCCCATTCCTTACCCAAAGCAGCAGTGGCAGCGCTGTAAACAGGCTGTTCGCGGCCAGCCCTGACAGGGCCTTTCTTCTACCGCATCCGAAATGACGACTGCCACTGCGCTGAGACGCTTCCCTGCTCGGCGGTTCCCCCGTGCTTGGCGGCTTCCCTGCTTCGTGGCTTCCTCTACTGCGCATGCGGAGTGACAGCGTTTAAAGTGCGGATGCGAGGCTAGGGTTTTATTATTATAGATTCTATTTTCTATACCTGAAAACCCGACTGGATTCCGGCCCTCGTTGCCTACCCCTGTCCAGGAAACGCCTAAAAACACATCAGCGAATGGCCACGAGGATGGTCTCAGAACTCAAGGATCTTCCATATGAGGAACGACTGGGTAAGTTGCAGCTGTACTCACTCGAGGAACGCAGGGAGAGGAGAGACATGATCGAGACATAGTAACATATGTAACATAGTAACATATTAGATGACGGCAGATAAAGACCCGAATGGTCCACCTAGTCTGCCCAACCTGATTCAATTTAAATTTTTATTTATTTTTTCTTCTTAGCTATTTCTGGGCGAGAATCCAAAGCTTTACCCGGTACTGTGCTTGGGTTCCAACTGCCGAAATCTCTGTTAAGACTTACTCCAGCCCATCTACACCCTCCCAGCCATTGAAGCCCTCCCCTGCCCATCCTCCTCCAAACGGCCATGCACAGACACAGACCGTACAAGTCTGCCCAGTAACTGGCCTAGTTCAATCTTTAATATTATTTTCTGATTCTAAATCTTCTGTGTTCATCCCACGCTTCTTTGAACTCAGTCACAGTTTTACTCTCCACCACCTCTCTCGGGAGCACATTCCAGGCATCCACCACCCTCTCCGTAAAGTAGAATTTCCTAACATTGCCCCTGAATCTACCACCCCTCAACCTCAAATTATGTCCTCTGGTTTTACCATTTTCCTTTCTCTGGAAAAGATTTTGTTCTACGTTAATACCCTTCAGTTCAAATATGTCACAGGCCATATCGAGGTGGAAGAGGATCTCTTTTTCCTTAAAGGACCCACGGCAACAAGAGGGCATCCGTTGAAAATCAGGGGTGGGAAATTTCATGGCGACACCAGAAAATATTTCTTCACCGAAAGGGTGATTGATCGCTGGAATAATCTTCCACAACAGGTAATTGAGGCCAGCAGCGTGCCAGATTTTTAAGAAAAGATGGGATTGGCATGTGGGATCTCTTCATGGAGGTAGTTAGGGGGTGGGCCATTAGTGTGGGCAGACTGGATGGGCCGTGGCCCTTTTCTGCCGTCGTGTTCTATGTTTCTATCTGTTCCTGAAGTACTTAGGTACCTGACCTACACAATCTTAGTCCTCAACAAATGATCTTTAGAACTGTTATTCACCAACTCTGAACTTTGTTTATTCCACTCGATCTTATAATCATTGTAAACCGCAAAGAACTTCACGGTCCTGCGGTATATAAACTGTTATTATTATTATTATTAGAGGTTACATGCCCTCTAGTGGGCTTCTTCAAAGAATTGGTGTTACTTTACATCAAAAGAAGATGTGTGAGTAGACAGTGGTGTAATGAGGGTGAGAGGCGCCCGGGGCAGTGGCGCCTCCCCCTCCACCTCTGCACCGCCCCCGCTCCTTCCCCGATCCCGCCTGCCATGCACACACACCTTCTTTTCCCTTCCCCCGTACCTCTCGTTGAAGTTGTTGCTTGCGGCGATCAACAGCGTGCTCCTCGCGACCTCGTTGGCCCTCCCTTTGATGTCACTTCTTATGCGAAGCACCCGGAAGTGACGTCAGCAGGAGAGCCAACGGGGGTCGCAAAGAGCACATTGTTGACCGCCGCAAACAACTTCGAGGTACAGGGAAAAGGAAGGGGGGGGCGTGCGTGGAGGGGAGGAATGGGAAGTGGTGAGGCAGAGAGGAGGAGGGGTTGCCGGCGCCCCCACCAACATGGAGCTCAGGGTGGACCGCCCCCTTGCCCCCCCCCTTGCTACGCCACTGTGATAGAGACTTGAAGAGCAATCATACTCCTACACCATACCCAAATGATGGAATCAACTCCCACCTGCCATGAGGGCAATTGATAATCTATTGCCCTTCCGGAATACAGTAAAGACATTACTTTTCATGAACCAGAACACTCCTGGTCCTAAACTTTAACAGACCGAGCCTCGGAGCACCTGAGTCTGCCTGTCAGTTGTTTTCCTGTCCACTGAAAACATATAGATACCCATTAATTAATGCAATCGGAGGCACGCCCCACAGCGACCCCACGGATCGCTGCAGAGCGATCTAGGCACATGCGCAGACCATCTTCTTTGCCTGTAGATGTGGTCGCTGCATGCGCTTGCTCTCTGCACAAGCGAGGTCAAAACAGAGCTATATGGAACAGAACACGCTGCAGCCAGGAACAGAACATGCTTTTAACCCGCGGGTTAAAACCACGGGCTCGCACTGCAAGGAAGGGCACCAGAGCAGGAGAGTCGGCAAAGCTTGCCTTCTTGTGCTTTTTGTACAAGGGAGATATGTTTAAAATGTTTTATTTTGTTGGTTATATTTTTGTTTTGATACTGGGATTTCAGGGCGGCAGAGAGCAGGACAGTCGGCAAGGACCTCAGCAGCTGCTTCTTTTTGGATCAGCCAGCCCAATCGGTGTTCCTTCTTCTGTTTAGCGAATCGCTGCCTTCCTACTTATGCATGCCATTTCCCCTCATTTGCATGTGCGGATCGGATCGGGCAGAAGGTTAGTGGACCGGGTCGGGGTCGCAAACTGGGCGGGACACGATCGGTGAGCTTAGTGAATCTAGCCCAACGTTTGTTTGTTTTTAAGTATTGTTTTTAGAGATTTTCTAAAAGTATTAAAAAGCCCGAGAGCCCGTCTCGACGGGCGACTTGTAACGCGGAGCTGGTAGGTTCGCAAGGTCGCCCGTCAGTTAGGGGAGGGGGGTCAGTTGGGTGAAGGGCGGTAAGGTCCGCAGTGTGGGAGGTCTTTCCCGCCGTGGGATTGACCTCCGATTGATTGGGGACCGTAGCCGGAGGGAATCGTGGGAGGGAGCATTTAAAGGGGGGGCTCTCGGAGGACCCTAACGAGAAATTGATCTGGTCTCTACAGGAGGCTCATTCCAGATGGAAGTGAAGGTGTATACTATATATCGGAATGAAAAATATAGCCTGGTTAATAATCAGTTAAAAAGTAGTGTTTTGGAGCAGTGAATATGCATGTGTGCATAAAAGAGAGGTTACCAGTTGAACCTACAGCTACAAAAGCTACAAAATTTTACTTTTAAAACTTACAACTAGACTGAATAATCAACCTGACTTTATTAATAGTCTTTTAATTCCATATAGCACATCAAAATCTCTCCGTTCAATTCCCAAAATCTTTTAGTTATACCTTCATTAAAATCAATCAATACACTGCGTTCCAATAACTTTGCCGTTACTGCCCCTTCTTTGTGGAACTCATTGCCTACTCATCTACGTTACGAATCTGATATAAAACAATTTAAAACAAAATTAAAAACATTTCTATTCCAAGACACTTTTGGTTAAAAATGCCCTTTTAAGGGCTAAATTTAGGGAAGGGGTAAAACGCGGACCTCGTGGATCTAAACCCGCACGTCCTTAACAATCTGAGGTCCGTGCCGCTTGTAGGTAGTTTCTGGCTCTGACAGACCTCGGTGACAATTTAGCGCTGACGGATCCGTCTCAGCATAGGGAGGGGAAAGTATTAGGATCCGTCAGCGCTACAATGTCATCGAGGCCTGTCAGAGCCGATTTACTGGGGCTGCAGGAAACCAGTTTAAAAGATTCGTGTTAGAGCCGCTCCAGCACTCGTCTCTGGCTCCGACAGACCTCGGTGACATTTTAGTGCTGACGGATCCTAATACTTTTCCCTCCCTATGCTGAGACGGATCCGTCAGCACTAAACTGTCACCAAGGTCTGTCAGAGCCAGAAACTACCTAGAAGCGGCACGGACCTCAGATTTTTAAGGACGTGCGGGTTTAGATCCGCGAGGTCTGTCAGGTCCGTGAGGTCCGCGTTTTACCCCTTCCCCTAAATTTACAATCCAAATTCTAAACTTCTGCTATTTTTACCAAACCGACTGTTTTATCCTTTTATGTCCCGCCTTTTCTATATCAATTGTAGTTCTTCCCTACCATCCCATTGTGTGGTTGTATGTCTTGGTATGTTACCCTTTTTCCTTGTTTTTATATGTTCTAATGTAATTTTACAATTTGTTTTTATGTAATTTTATTCTGTTAACCGCTTAGAAACTAGAATAAGCGGTCAAAAAATATTTTAATAAACTTGAAACTTGAAACTACACCTGGCTTTTTTTGAACAGCTGGAGAAGTTTACATTGAGATTTGCTAGGCTTGTCCTTTGTTAGAAACAGAAAAAAAAAGACTCGTTTAGAGCAAACTTTCCAGCCTACATCCCAGGAGCTCTCCTGACGCTTAGGGCTCCTTTTTCTAAGGTGCGCTAGCGGTTTTAGCACACGCTACAATGCCGCGCATGCTAAACGCTAATGCCTCCATAGAGCTTACGTTAGTATTTTCCATTTAGCGCGTAGTTAGCACGCGCTAAAAACGCTAGCGCACCTTAGTAAAAGGAGCTCTTACTTTACTTCTTTTTTATTTTTTACATCTAGGTTAGTATTTCTAGCCTCTATGTCTACTGGCAGTTTCTTAGTTAGACGCTAAACTTGAAGAAAAGGATACACAGTCAAACCTTGGTTTGCGAGCATAATTCGTTCTAGAAGCATGCTTGTAATCCAAAGCATTCGTCTATCAAAGCGAATTTCCCCATAAGAAATAATGGAAACTCAGACGATTAGTTCCACCACCCAAAAATTTCAATACAAAATACTATACGTACGTGTATTGCAAGATTTCGCTCATTTAGAACAGTCACGACACTCCTGCAGCGTCCGAGAGAGAAGAACCATCGGCTCAGTTGTGATGACGTGACCCGCGTATACCGTACGTACTCGTATTGCAAGTCCTCGCTCGTTTAGAACAGTCACTACACTCCTGCAGCGTCCGAGAGAGAAGAACCATCGGCTCAGTTGTGATGATGTGACCCGCGTATACTGTACGTACTCGTATTGCAAGACCTCGCTCGTTTAGAACAGTCACTACACTCCCGCAGCGTCAGAGAGAGAAGAACCATCGGCTCAGTCGTGTTGATGTGACGCGCGTATACCGTATGTACTCGTATTGCAAGACCTCGCTCGCTTAGAACAGTCACTACACTCTTGCAGTGTCAGAGAGAGAGAGAAGCACCATCGGCTCAGTTGTGATGTGTGTATACTGTATGTACTTGTATTGCAAGACATCGCTTCTATATCAGGTTAAAATTTAATAAAATGTTTTGCTTGTCTTGCAAATCACTTGCAATCCAAGGTTTTACTGTATTTGTTTGCTTGTTTTCGTTAGCATGAATGTCCTTATAAACACTGTGACGCAGAGTCAGGATAATCTTGTATCAACATTTCATTGGCAAAGTGTCAAAACTAGAGCTGGTAAGCAGATTTAGCTGTAGAAAAATTGCTTTTTTCGGTGGGCAGGACACAAAGATGAAAAACTGGTTATAAAAATGGTTTAAGAGGGTCTCCAGTTAAAAAGTCAGGTAACAAGTTTTTGAAGGAACAAAGAACAAGATTCGCAAAACATTAAAGTGGTCGCTGAACTGTTTGCCGGCGGTTTTGCCTGCACGGATTGTAGCGGCGGATTATCAAAACGGATTATCTCTGTCTTTAGCCAGGTTTCAAGCAGTCCCCGACAATGGCGTGCAAATGGACTATTTAACATTGAAATGAACCCTCCGGTGGATTCTTAAAAATTGCCAAGGCATTTTCAAAGAGCGGCGCTGGCTTTTGGCAACTAAAAGCAGCGACTGGTCCAGGGGTGTCGTTACAGTGCCAGTACTTGTGTTTTGACTGTGGCTATAGAAAAAAAAATGTGTATCTCTATATTTTATAAATGGAGGGTAGTAAAATCACACTTCTTTTGAGTTTTTAGGAGAGACAGGCATGTTTCATGCACGCTTGTTAAAAGCCAACGTTTCTTCTTGAGCGCGTGTATGATACCCTTATCCTGTGTGTTTCTGGCTGTGGTTCATGATTAATAAATTTTACATAAAACCAATTACAAGATTTATTTGAATTATTAGTGTTTTTTTTAAAGAAAGGCAGGGCATGTTTTATGCGCATGCGACGTAATCATATTCTATGCTCAAACAACGCCCGGGTTGATGGTATTGCGTTGCTTTCCAGCAACATGCACACATTCACGCCTCTTGCCTTGAACATTCTGCGCATGTGCTGGTCAGCGACTCGACGCATGTAAATTGGGCAAATCTCCCCCGCTGTCCAGTGACATCATTTGCATGCGAGATTTTTGGAGAATGTCTCGCTTTTTTTTATTCGCTCTACAACGGCCGCGGTTTTTTTTACCCGGATTTTTGAGAATCTTGCCCAAAGTATTTGAATCCTCAGTAGTCTCGCTCTCTGCAGACAATCGCCTGGCCTGGGCTACAGGAGGGCTCCAAAAGAACTCAACTTCACAAAACTCAGATGATTATGGAACTTTTTTTAAAAAAAACAATACAAAAACTGCAGGCAATGTACAAGATGCAGGCACTGTTTATTGCAACATCAATGGTATATAACCTTATTTCTCCTGTTTACTGCTGTTAGTCTCAATACCTTATTTACCACGGACCCCTGAGGAAGGTGTGTTGTCCGAAACAACGGACCATGTCGGGTCCTCTGGTTGGTAATAAGGTTATATATTATTGATGTTGCAATAAACAGTGCCTGCATCTTGTCCATTGCCTGCAGTTTTTGTATTGTTTTTTGCTTGCTGCTTGTCCTGCTGCAGTTTTTGTTGGATTCTTTTTTTATGGAACTTTTTAAACATTTTAGACAACCGTGAAACTCCATGCATACACTTAAAGATGAAGGCTTCCTTGCACTCACATAAATCTAACTCTGACCTCTATTTAAATCCTACTGATTCTGTACACCCCACCCCCTTTTTAAAGGTTTTCAAATCACACTGCTGCAAGCTTTGCACGCTGATGTCAAAAATGTGCATCTTCCTTTAGGGCCCTAATCACAGTAAGTATTACCAGTGATTTTTTTCTTCCTCCAAAGGGATTCCAATTTCAATTTGTAAATCAAAGGATTTCCCCAGGTGCAGGGACTTGGGGGTGCTAGAGTGGTCACCGGGCCACAGTGGCCTTTGGATCCACCAGCTTCCTATTAGAGAATGACACCGGGACAAATTTTTCCCTGTCCCCGTGGGAACTCATTTCCCTGCCCCGTCCCCACAAGGTCTTTTCCTGTCCCTGCCCCGTTCCTGCAAGCTCCGTCCTCATCTGCATCTGCACAAGTCTCAAACACTTTCAAATCCTAAGTAGCAACATTTCCAGAGCTCAGACATAATGCCTCATTTCACCAATACCTAAGCTCAGTCCTCATCTGCACAAGCTTCAAACACTTTAAAATCATAAGCAGCAACATTCCAGAGCTCAGATTGTGATGTCATAATGCCTCATTCCACCAATGCCTAAGCTCCGTCCTCATCACATAATGCCTCATTCCACCAATGCCTAAGCTCTGTCCTCATCTGGCCAAGCTTCAAACACTTTAAAATCATAAGTAGCAACATTCTAGAGCTCAGATTGTGATGTCATAATGCCTTATACCACCAATGCCTAAGCTCCATCCTCATCTGCACAAGCCTCAAACACTTTAAAGTCATAAGTGTTGGAGGCTTGTGTGGTTAAGGCACAGCTTATGGGAATGGGGCAGAGACAGGGACAGCAACAAAACTTGTGGGGGACAGGACGGGGATATTGAGTTCCTGTGGGGACGGGAAAAATGTGTCCCTGTGTCATTTTCTACTTCCTATTCCAGGGCAGCGGACTGGTAGAACTGATGGCTGCATGCAGCAGCCCACAGCCCCACAACTGTTCCACCCACCCACCCCCTGCTACCTGGAGGAAGGGGTGCTCCGTTAGATTGTAAGCTCTTCCGAGAAGGGACCATCTATAAATGTCAAAATGTACAGCGCTGCTAATGCCTTTCAGCACTATATAAGTGATAAGTAGTAGCAGGGGCAGCACAGAGGCTGCAGGACATTCGGGTCTAGTTCAGAGTCTGCAGTAGAGAGTTGCGCGGGGACAGAAATCCCACCCATCCCCGCCAGGATCCTCTCCGTCCCCACCCATCCACACCAGGATCCTCTCCTGCCCCGCCCATCCCCGCCAGGATCCTCTCCGTCCCCGCCCATCCCCGCCAGGATCCTCTCCGTCCCCGCCCGTCCCCGTCAGGATCCTCTCCGTCCCTGCCCTCCCCGTCAGGATCCTCTCCGTCCCCGCCCTCCCCGCCAGGATCCTCTCCGTCCCCACCCGTACCCGTCAGAATCCTCTCCGTCCCCGCCCTCCCCGCCAGGATCCTCTCCATCCCCGCCCTCCCTGCCAGGATCCTCTCTGTCCCCACCCGTCCCTGCCAGGATCCTTTCCGTCCCCACCCGTCCCCGCCAGGATCCTCTCCATCCCCACCCGTCCCCTTCAGGATCCTCTCCGTCCCCACCCGTTCCCTTCAGGATCCTCTCTGTCCCCATTCCCGCAAGGAATTACCTCCATCCCCGCCCGTCCCCATAAAAAGCAGCAATTACTTCTGACTGGATCATCAATTCCACAGTTTCTTTTGTGTTTGCGCTGCTGTTTTCCTTGTTGAATCTCTTTGGTGGAACCCTTTTTTGTTTTCTGTTCAGGTAATTAACTTATAAACCCCCCTCTTTTACTAAGGCTGACGTGTCCATTATATTATATGGAGGAACCCTGCTTCCAAAGCCTTCCATCCCCGTTGGAGTCCCGTTGGCAAGAAGGGGATCCCCGTGGGAATCCCGTGGGCCTGAGGGGGGTCCCCGTGGGATCCCATGGGTAGGGGAGATTCCCACGGGACCCCTGCGGGACCCGCGGGATTCCCGCGATCCCTGTTCTCGTGCAGACCTCTAGTCTGCAGAGGCCGATCATGCTTCTCGGCTTTGAAGTCCTTTCCCTCCCTCCTAGAAGAGGAGCAGACAGATCTACTGAATTAGGCAACAGACAACTTGGAGACAGGGAGAAGCAGCCCTGCAACTCTGCAAACATCTGCTCTCTGGAAAAGAAATTTGTGGTAATAAAGGAATGCAGGGTTTCAGGAGATGGGCTGCCTTCAGCCCTCGCAAAATGACTGGAATTAGCCTCTGTTCTACGGGCCCTGACTCAGTTTACGACTGGGGGTCCTTTGTTTTAGGCTGCTACACTGAGGTGCCTCCACCGTGCTAAAGATTTAATTCAGTCAGAATGAATGATTCTCGCCAGCGCAGTTCCTCTAATTAGAACAAGTCGCTCAGACATTTTGTCTCCTTGATTTCCTCTCATACATGTCTCTCACTCGGTTTCTCTGCTCGGGACAGATGGGTCCCATTAAACATTGTCGTATTTAATGTGGTTCCCTTAAATCACTTCTCGAGTTTTCAAGTTACATTTTAAAATTGTGTCTTTTTTGTCTGTGGTTTTGATTTTGTTGTATTCGGGGGACCATGCTTGCTCTCTCTTTCTCGCCACCTAGTGGTGAAATTGTTTGGAGCATAAAGGAGAGAATATTGGGGGTGGGGGGGTTAAAAAAGCACAATATTTTGTTTGCTTTTGGACTTTTATATGAAAGCTTATTCAGTTAAAAGGGCTAGATTCACAAAGCAAACCGATCGTTTGCGACCAGATTTTCCTCCTGCACTATTCACTAACCTCTCCTGCGATCCACTTTGAATCTGTGCATGCAAATAAGGAGAAATGCAGGCAAAGTAGACAGGGACGGGATTCACCAACCAAACTTTTTAAAACTGACTGGGCTGGCCGATCAATCCAAGAAGCGACTGCTGGGGACCAATCGAAAACGTCTTTTCGACTCTTCAGCTCCATAGAAGCCCTGGTCTCTGCACGGCCTGCTCTCTGCTGCCCCAAATTTCTCCTGCCTGCTGCCCCAATGCTCTTCCCCTGGATCTCTCCTGCTTGCTTTGCCCTGAATCGCCACCTTGCCCTGCCCAGATCTCTCCTGACTGCTCTGCCCTGAATCGCCGCATCGCTGCCCTGCTCTGCCCCGATCTCTCCTGACTGCTCTGCCCCGAATCGCCGCATCGCTGCCCTGCTCTGCCCCGATCTCTCCTGCCTGCTTGCCCCGAATCGCCACCCTACTCATCCTCAGTTTTCTCCTGCCTGCCGTCCGAATCTCTCCTGCCCTTCCCCGCACTGCGAGCCTGTGGTTTTAACCTGCGGGTTTAAGTGGGTTAAAACCACGGGCTCGCTGGGCTAAAAAGTTTTTTTTTTAAAAGTTTTTAAAAAGTCACGGCTCAGGCGGGTCTAGATGCACACGCAGACCATCTACAGATGGTCTGCGCATGCGTCGGGATCGCACACCAGCGATCTGTGCCGGCAGATGGGGGCGTTCCTCCAATCGCCCCCATCTGCATATTCAACTTTGAAGAATTCATCGGACTTGTCCGGATCAGGAACGGGTCGGTATCAATCAGGCAGGTTTGTGAATCTAGCCCAAAGTCCTGTTATTGTAGGTGCCAAGTATCTATACATATTGGACCAAATTCTGGCGCTGAAAAATCAATACAAAAAAAAAAAAATGAGCAGTACTGCTATTCTATAAATGATGGGCAGGTGTAATAAACAGATAGATGTATTTTAATTTGGTTTAGTTTTGGGTTTAGTGAAGATTTGTGATTTTATCAGTGTTTCAAATTATAAACCACTCTGAATAACTATTTATTGACAT
The DNA here is from genome assembly GCF_902459505.1 of Geotrypetes seraphini. NCBI lineage: Eukaryota > Metazoa > Chordata > Amphibia > Gymnophiona > Dermophiidae > Geotrypetes > Geotrypetes seraphini. Next base: position 21,437,243 of record NC_047093.1, on the reverse strand, counting down.
TGTTCAGTACATAAAATTTTTTAAGATGAACATATATTCAAATATATTTATTGAGCTCAACAAAACTAAGTAACAAGAAACCAAGCAATAACAAGCAAGCTCAGCATTTTGAATAACAAAACCTGTAACTATAAATAACCCAACACAACCCGCCCCAAAATAAATAACCCCCCTCCCTCCCAGGGTCCTCCTTCCAAGTACATCTCAGCCAGAGAAATTTTCTAACCAGGTGAAACAAAGGAAAACAAAATACAGAAATTCAACAATTTAGCAAGCGGCTTCGGGCCAGCGGGGTCATAGTTGTCCAGAAGGGTTCCCAGGTCCGTTGAAAGACCCGGCCTGGGAGAGAAGAAAGCTCCGACACATCTCTCCGTTCCCACATCAAAAGGGTTATGTAATGTAATTTGTAATGTAATGTAATTTATTTCTTATATACCGCTACATCCGTTAGGTTCTAAGCGGTTTTCAGAAAATATACATTAAAATTATAAGTGAGAAAGGTACTTAGAATTTCCCTAACTGTCCCGAAGGCTCACAATCTAACTAAAGTACCTAGAGAGTAGTAAGGAAGTGCAAAGTAAGGAAAGAGAAAAAATGAGAAAATAAACAATCTAACAGAACTATGTGCTTTGAAAGATAGAAGAGAAGAGATATAGAGGAGGAACTGTTGAAAAAAGAATTCTGGAGAAATTTAAAAGATAGAAATAGAACAAAATGGTAAAGCAATGAATAAGATTACAAATAATTCATAAAACTGGAAAATAACTGGAAAAAAATTAAAAGTAAAAAATATTGACTATCATCCGACATCGCCAAAAAGAATAATCAGGAGCTGTATCTTCAAGCCAATGGGTCAAAATACATTTCAGGGCCACCAAGACGGTCCATTTCAGAAAAGGACTGAAGGAGGAGGAGAGACAGAGGAAGAGAGACCAATCAACCTGGAGGCACATTGGCCCATATTCTGCAAAAGGCACCTTAACTTACATGCTGTTAGGCACCCTACCCGTATCTACGTTAAGTGAAAAATACTTTTTAAAAGACGTTTTTAAAAAAGATTTTCCAGGCACCTAAAAAAAAAAATTTTTTTTTCACTCAATTTTCTATACTATTCTCCCAGGAGAGCTCAGAATGGTTATTCAGGTACTCAAGCATTTTGTTTAACGCCTTTCAAGTAGGAATACAGATATGTTAACTTGCGTTTGGATCATTAGTGTGCCTTAAAAGTTTTAGGGGTCCTTTTTATTAAGGTGCGCTCACTGATGTAGAGTGCACTAAGGGGCTCCTTTTATCAAGCTGCGGTAGGCGGTTAACGCGCGGAATACCGCGCATTCAACCTCCTGCCGCGCTAGTCGCCAACGCCTCCGTTGACGAGGCGTTAGTTTTTTGGTGTGCCGCGGGGGTTAGCGCGTGATGAAATGTCCGACGCGCTAACCCCCGTAGCACACCTTGATAAAAGAGCCCTAAATGTTAAGACATCCATTATATTCCTATAGGCATCTTAGCATTTAGTGCGTGCTAAATCGGCTAGCGCACCTTAAAAGATCCCCTAAGTGCACTTAACGTTGATTTAAAATGCATTAAATCTAAGAATGAATGGATGTACAGTTGATATTCATGATTTTAGAAGTTCTAAGGCATGTTGCAATTTTTTTTTTTTGTTAATCCAAGCGTGTGAAACAAATTGAAAACATGTCTGACAATTAGGAGAACATTCCAAAAGATGCCTAAAAAAACAAACCAAATTTTCTTTTCCTCACATTTCTTTATTTTCCACAGACTAGTTGAGGACAGGAACAAGAAACAACGATGAAATAAGCCATTTAAAAATGTAGATAATGTAACCGTGTGTACGTCCAAACTGGAAGTCATCAACTTGGTTTATTTTTCATTGTTAGCTTGTTTGACAAACGTGTTCAGATTACTGAAGGTGAGCTGGAAGCTTTTTGGTCTATGTAATACGGAAGGATTGCCAGAGATTTGTTACTGAACGTGCTATAAACCTATTTCTCAAGCTCTATAAAAAAAATATGCCAAAACCTTCTGTCGCCTAGACAACTGCCCGCCCACTATTATGAGAGCAGCCCCCACCTCCTTCAAGATCATGCTCTTCGACTGGATCTCCCATCTAATGGAAAACAGCAAATTCCCAACATGTCTTAGCCCCATCCTCATCTTGCCTAATGTAAAGAACCACAAAGATCCCATATCAACAACATCCAACTACAGACCAGTAGCCAACATCCACTTCTTCACCAAACTGATGGAGAATCTGATCAACGATGCCCTTACGAACTACCTAGATAAATTCTCTATACTTCACGGGTACCAGTCAGGATTCCACTCACACCACAGCACCAAAACAGCCTCCATCATAGATCACATAGCATAGCTACTCAGCTCTGGGAAACACGCACTAATACTCCAATTCGACCGTAGCAGCACTTTTGACCTGGTTGACCACAACAACCTGCTCAGCTGTCTAGATGCCTTAGGTATCTCGGGCGATGTACTTAACTGGTTTAAAGGCTAAAAATTGAGCCTACCAAGTCATCAGCAAGCAAATCTACTCCCAGGCTTGGACCAACCCCTGTGGTGTCCCTCAAAGCTCTCCTTTATCCCCCACCCTATTTAATCTGTACATGTCCTCCTTAGGCCAGGAACTATCCAAACTGAACCTCCAATCTCACATCTATGCGGATAGCATCACAATCATTGTCCCCATCTCTGCACTGTCAACCAAAACTAGTCACTTTGTCGCATCTATCATCAACCAAGTAGAACAATGGTCAACAAACTCCAAACTACTATTAAACCTGGAAAAGACCACAATATTTATGGCCTCCCCAACAAACAAGCCAACTGTATCTACTATCAACCTAAATGGAAGAAACTTCTCAATCAACCCAACCATCAAAATCTTAGAAGTAACCCTAGACCAGGAACTGATACTCAAAGCCCATACCAACATCCTAATCAAAAAAATCTTCCACTTACTGTGGAAACTTTGCACGCTAAAACCATTCTTCGATTTCACTTCATTCAGACTGTTGGTCTAGTCTCTGGTCCTAAGCTCATTGGACTATTGCAACATAATCTACCTAGGATCTCACAAAAAAAAAATCATCAAGAAACTGAAACTTAGCCAGAACACAGCCGTCCGACTAATCTATGGCTTGAAAAAATCTGACCACATCACCCCATACTATAAGAAACTCCACTGGCTACCTATAGAAGCAAGAATAATTTTCAAATTCGGCTGCCTCTGCTTCAAGACTCTTTTCGGCACCGCACCCACCTACCTCCTGAATCACCTCACCCTGCAGGACAAACTCCGCTTCTCACCCAGAACATTACTGTTCTCATTCCCTTCTCCCAAATGATGCAAATTCAAAAGATTCCTCAACAGAACACTCTCCTTTCAAGCAGGGGTCTGGAACAACACCTTAAGTGACCTCCTGAACTCTCTAACATACCACTCTTTCAGAAAATCACTAAAAACCCACCTATTTGACAAATTTACCTGATCATCCAGGTACACCTACCTCGTCCTACACACCCCTTCTGCCTTCCCTATGCCACCTCATCACATAACTGTCTTTCTACCCTGCTCCCCCCAAATTCTAATTGATGTTCCTCGCTGTCTTTACAACACCAACTGAAAAGGTATGACGGGATATAAATAAAGCTATGATTATTATTATTATTATTATTACTATAGGAATTGCACCTATAGAGTCATGAGAGAGACTTTTCATCAAACCTATGTGTGTTTAAAATACAACGTGACTCCAAAGCAGAAATATGGTTCTGCCGACAGTGGCCAGTGTTTTGCTTCAGTGCTGTTTCGGGATGTTATACGAGGAACATCCACTCTTGTCATTTATCCAAACTTTGGCTTTTGCATAGGGGGTCCATGCCCCAGGGTTCTCATCCCAATCTGCCTCATGCCAAAAGTGTAACATACCATCAACTACACCTGCCATAGACAAGGCACAACAGCGCAGCAAGGGTCACGTGATTGACAAGACTCTGTGAGGTCCATTTATCAATTGGTGGCTGTTGCATCTGACAGTGTCCCATAACCATGTGAAACCCAGTGTCGAAAGCTGGGCAATTAAAGTGTGCCTAGTTTATAGAATCCCTTGATGGACCTTTGAGCTTTAGAAAAGCAACAAAAACCTACCCCTTCGCCTGACTCCTCAGGACAAGCTAGCATTCAGACTGTTATTCCCAAATCACTGTATTCTTAATAGATGTACAACCGACTCTCTCCCTGTGCATGCTTCAGGCTCCAAGCCTCTGCTAATCCAGAACAATTGAATTAAATGCAGCTCACTGTACCCTATTGCCTTTGTCTTCTGTTCCTTGTTGGTAGTTCAAAAATGTTTTAAAGTTTTACAAAATCATAACATACAACCCAAATGGTGCTGATCAGCAAAAACATATGCACAATGTACATTTCTTATGGCATTTCTTATGTTCTTATGACTCGGACCAGAGGTTATGACCTGAAGCTGAGAGGGGACACGGCCAGGACAAATGTCAGACAGTTCTGCTTCACACAGCGAGTGATGAACGCCTGGAACTCTCTCCCGAAGGAGATGGTGGAGGAAACCACCATTCTAGGATTTAAGGGAAAATTGGATGCACATCTTCTTGCAGGACACATTGAGGGATACGAGTGACTAATGTATTCGCATGTGCGGATCACCGGACTGGATGGACTCCAGGTCTGACCCGGTACAGGCATTTCTTATGTTCTTAAGTTCTTAAAAGAGCACCACAATTCATACACTACAGAAATAAAATCAAGAAAATAACAGTAATTAAAGCAAAATAATGTAATGTAATGTAATGTAATTTATTTCTTATATACCGCTATATCCTTTAGGTTCTAAGCGGTTTGAAGAAAATATACATTAAGATTATAAATGAGAAGTAAGAAGGTACTTTAAAAATTCCCTTACTGTCCCGAAGGCTCACAATCTAACTAAAGTACCTGGAGGGTAATAGAGAAGAGAAAATAAAGATGGTTGAAAAAAGAAAAATTCTATGTGAACTTATAGGATGGAAATTAAACTGACAGTGAAGAACTGTATGAAAAATACATATGGAATGCAGTTAGAGAGGGTAGGTTACAATCTATTTATGGTATTTGTTTAATTGGAAGGTGTTAAGGTGGGTAATTTGGGGGAAGGTTATCTGAAGGTAGGTGAATCTTCTGGAGGTAAAAGAGGAGGGGTTAAGATATTTGGATGAATTTTTTGAAAAGCAGGGTTTTGATTTCTTTTCGGAATGTTTTGAAGTCGTCCGATGTTGTCAGCAGATTGGAGATGGAATGGTTGATTTTTGCTGCTTGTGTTGCCAGAAGGTTGTCAAACATTTTCTTGCGTTGTGTGCCTTTGAGTGGGGGGAAGGCGAAAGGGTTCGAGGTTCTTCTGTGTCTTGAGGTGGAGATTTGGTTTAAGCGGTTATTTAGATAGGAGGGGGAAGAGCCGTGTAATGCTTTGAATATCAGGCAGTAGAATTTGAATTGGATTCGTGCTTGTATGGGTAAGTATAAGTGTCACAAACACCGCATAATATGTTCGAAGAAAGATAACCAGCATTATCTGGATGTCAACCAAACAGAAAGGACTCAGTACAGGAAAATCACAGCGGTACAAATATATAAGAACATAAGATTTGCCGCCACTGGATAGTAACAATGTGTTTAATTTCCAATCAACCCATTTGTAAGGACCAAGGCGTCAACCCAAAAACTAGTGAGGCAAAGCGGAGTAATCCAAAAGGGGAGCCCAGATTTTTTCAAGCATCGTGACTGCTCTGCAGCCATGCGTTCGTACTTAGCCACCAAACAGACCGTGTTCCACCAAGCACTTTACTCAGCTGCGGTTAAGTTCTTCCAACTGGAGAGAATAATTATAATTGAAATGAGGATCATTCTGTGTAATAAATTATTGTTGTCCTCAGTGAGAGGCACACTGATTTTGTCACCCCCCAAAAATAGTGAACGCATAAGACAGAGGACTGTTTATCTGAAGAATGGCACAAATGTCTGTCCGTATTCGTTCCGTACAAACGTAAGGAAGTTCTTTTTCACCCCGAGAGTGGTGGAAAACTGGAACGTTCTTCCGGAGGTTGTCGTAGGGGAAAACACCCTCCAGGGATTCAAGACAAAAGTTAGACGAGTTCCTGCTGAACTGGAGCGCACGCAGGCAGGGCTGGTCTCGGTTGGGGCACTGCTTGGCACGATGGACCACTGGTCTGACCCAGCAGCGGCAATTCTTATGTTCTTATGTATCTTGTTGTTAATTGTTATGTGTCTTGTTTGCTAACTGTTACGTAATGTTACCTTGTAACCCGTTCTGGGCTCCTTGGGGAGGACAGGATATAAATCGAATGAAATAAATACTGTAAATAGTTTACAGAATAGTACCACTTGGGTGCTTTGGTGCTATTGTACAAACAGTACGCCTGAATTAGAGAATGACATGGTGACAAAATTCATCACCGTTCCTGTCCCCGCAGATAACCGCAGGAAATAATCCCATGTTATTTTCTAGTGTCTATTTCATCCTCTGTCCTTCTATACCAGCATTCTTCAAAGCAAAGCTTGCGGGTCAGTGGTTGTGGCCATTCATACTCTGATTCTTATCAAGGATAATGAAGCCATTGTGACATCACTGATGTGATTGGCTCTTAGGCACTGGTGGAATGAGGCATTATGACATCACAATATCTGCTCTGGATACCAGAGACTGTCATTCTGTAGTGTCTGTTTCAACCTCAGTCCTTCTACACCAGCATTCTTCAGAGCAAAGCTTGCGGGTCAGTGGTTGTGGCCATTCATACTCTGATTCTTCCCTCTCTCCTTAAAGAATGACATGAAGATGGTTTCCCGCGGTTATCCGCGGGGAAGGGAACAGTGATGAATTTTGTCACCGTGTCATTCTCTAGCCTGAATTGTTCAGCTCTCAACTGGTAAGCGATGATCACCTGGGTGGAGCAAAGATATAACTCTGCACTGGTAACAAAAATGCTCAATGGCTTAACCCCTTATCAACACTGGACTTAAATTCCAAAGAAGTATAGCTGAACAGGGGGGAAACGCCTCAGAAGCTGCAGGGCAAACATTCATGAACTTTAGAATTCAATCTTTTTCAGTATTGCTTTGAGTGCAGTTGAAGCAGTATTCTAACACTGGTCCTTTAATGGAATTTGATCCGAGTGAGCAGGTCACGAGATGGTGATGACGTGGCTGGATCTCATTGCATTATTTTAAAAGACGTTGGGGCACCATTTTTTTGCCTTACCCCGTAGACTCTAAGCGTTGCTAACACTTGAGGCATGGCAAGTTTGTGAATTTTAGTAAAAAAGGTAGTTAACAAGTAAAGATTTTTGTTTTCTTAAGTTTGTGTGCTTTCCTCTACAGAGCCCTGAAAAAATGATAGGCAGATCATGAAACGTTGGCCATCGTTGGCTTTGATTCAATGAGGAAGCTAAAGCCACATTAAGGCAGATGCAAAATATGTCTATGCCAGTGGTTCCCAAACCTGGTCCTGGAGGCACCTGGCCAGTCAGGTTTTCAGGATATCCACAATGAATATTCATGAGAAATATTTGCATGCATTGCCTCCACTGCATGCAAATCTCTCTGTGAGTGGAGTAGAATGGGTACAAGTGGATCGATTTTTCACTCCATCCAAAATTACAAAGACTAGGGGACACTTGATAAAATTACAGGGAAATATTTTTTTAAATCAATAGGAGGAAATTTTTTTTCACTCAGAGAATAGTTAAGCTCTGGAACGCATTGCCAGAGGTTGTGGTATGAGCAGATAGCGTGGCTGATTTTAAGAAAGGTTTCTGTTATTGAGAAAGACATGGGGGAAGCCACTGCTTGCCCTGGATCGGTAGCATGGAATGTTGCTACTCTTTGGGATTCTAGAATCTTGTCACTCTCTGGGATTCCGGAATCTTGCTATTCTTTGAGATTCTGTATGGAATGTTGCTACTCCTTGGGTTTTGGCCAGGTACTAGTGACCTGGATTGGCCACTGTGAGAACGAGCTACTGGGCTTGATGGGTCATTGGTCTGACCCAGTAAGGCTTTTCTTATGTTCTTATATCCTGGAAACCTGACTGGCCTTCAGGACCAGGTTTACAATCACTGGTCTATGCCTTAATGTTGCCTGGTTGCGGTAAGCATTTCCTGAGAATATCTTTTGCAGGGGCCACAGACAAGATTCCCATGACTTTCACAGTCCAAGGGAGCTACTGTATTTGTCCACAATCTCGAGAACCCTATGCTCCCTCGGTCATGCGAACAGGTCGCCATCAGAATGAGAAAAGCCTTTGGCATCCGTGACACCACACTGAAAGAATGCCTTTGAGGCTGCAAAGGGAAAAAAGAGATTCTTCTGTTTTACAGTATCAGTTTTTTGAGCCATAGGGTTGGCAAAGGCGACTGGAAAGAGTAAACAGAACCTGAGCACTGTTTACTGAAGCAGTAATCCTGAGAAGAAGAAAAAATTGTACATGCTGTCTCCCTTCTTCAAATATATCAGTACAAAAGAATACAGAGCAACTCAAGGTGACACCTCCCTCTTACACAAGCCAAGAGAATGAAATGCCACTTAGCTAATGACATCATTGCTTGGCTGGAGTCTTGGGTTTGCAGGCATTAAGGAGGCAATTTCATAAACTGGTGCCTCAATGAAGCACCTCTTGCGTGTGCCACGGCCATCTTGGATGTAGCTCTTCATAAAGGCAATTAATAGATCCCTATAAACAATAATTGCACAAAGCACTTTTCTTTAAAGGCATGCTTAACTGGTTTAGTGCACACGTGCTTGAGAGCATGCCAACGGGCAGGGCACAGGCACCAATTGATACATGGACCTGTAGCTCTTTGCCGGCGCAGGCAGCAGCTCCGACCTGCAGCTTGCGCCAGTCTCGGCGCTCTCCTCTCATATCACTTCTGGGTCCAGCGACTAGGAAGTGGGCAGCAAGTTGGAGACGTTGCTCACACTGGGGAAGCTAAATGAGGATGGAGGAAGGGAAAGGGCGCAGGCGGGGTAGGGGGACAGGGAAGAGGGTGAGGGGGTGTTACCGCCTCAGGCGCCTCCCTCCCTCACTATGCCAGTGTGACCTGGATTGGCCACTGCTGGAAACATGATACTGGGCTTGATGGACCTTTGGTCTGTCCCAGTATGACAACTCTTGTGTTCTTATGTGATCCAAGTATAGGATAACCAGTCCATTGTGATATCACTGCTGAGGTTGGCTCTTAGGCATTGGTGGAATGAAGCTTTATGACATCACAATCTCAGCTCTGGAATGTTGCTACTCTTTGGGTTTCTGAAAATCAATTAATAAACAAACGGATCATTTCCCAAGTTATCCAACCCACAAAAATTATCATCAATCAAGAAAAAAAGGGGGGTATAAAGGATGATTGATACAAAACCGAATTAGGCTTTATGACATCACAATCTCAGCTCTGGAAGTTTGCTACTCTTTGGGTTTCTGCCAAGTACTTGGGACCTGGGTTGGCCATTGTTGAAAACAGGATACTGGGCTTAAGGACCTTCAATCTGTCCCAGTATGGCAGCATTTATGTTCTTATATTCTAAGTATAGGTATAATGTTGCTTAGAAAATTTGGCAAAGTCCACAGACTGAAAAAAAACCAAGAATACTTTTTAACCTTATGTGCAGTTATAAAATTATCCCCTCAAAGATGAGTAGTTATAGTACCAGTAGGTAAACAAAAACCAACCAACAAGAAATTACCTGTTTAAATATATGTCTAAGAACCAAGTAGCAAAACTGGTAACAGTTTCTTCCTTCTGCTTTATCTAGAAATAGAACCAAAAACATAAAAGAAATAATGTGATACCTCTTTTAAGAAAAACGAGAAATAAAAACCTAGACAGCTGGTTTGACGCTGAGCTAGGAACAGCGAAACGAGAATTACGAAAGCTGGAAAGACAATGGCTAAAATCAGAAGATAACAAAGGAAGAGCAGCTTGGAGACTAAAAATAAAAGAATACAAAACGCACCAATTTTTATGCACAAAAAATAAACTTTCCCAACACCAACTCTAAGAATCTAGTTAAACTAGTCAATAATCTTTATGATATACATGCCTTTTCCCGCACCATAACAGACTCCCCACCATCGGCCAATGCTTTGGCTGAATTCTTCAACTATAAAATCAATAACCTAAGATCCAATCTACCGACCTCTCCACAACCAACCACCTGAACTACCCAGTCGCCCAACACATTGCCGAACCCAGGGTAGACATGCTCTGGAGCAATTTCTCTATCCCCCACCTGGAATCAATTCTGCAAATTCTACTCGAAATATGCCGATTCGTACTGCAGATTAGACAGTTGCCCACCTAACGTCATGAAAGCCGCTCCAGTTGCCTTCAAAGCCAAGCTACACCTCTGGCTCTCCTCTCTATTGCTGTCTGGTACATTTCCCAAGGAGTTAGGTCAGATACTAATCACACTGATTATAAAAAATCCTAAGGAATCTATTATGTTGACTTCGAATTACAGGCCCATTGCAAACATTCCCTTTTTTGTAAAGCTGATGGAAGGCTTGGTAAACAAGGATTTAGTATCGTACCTGGACAAATTCAGCATACTTCATGACAACCAATCAGGTTTTCGTTCCGGGTTCAGCACGGAATCAATCATTGCTTCATTACTGGACTCCCTCCTGAATCTATTCAGCCAAGGCTCTAGTGCACTAATCCTTCAGCTAGATTTGAGTAGTGCCTTCGATTTAGTCGATCATGCCATCTTAACCGATTGCTTGGAGTCAATTGGACTCACTGGTAATGTATTGAAATGGTTCCAAGGTTTCCTGACTAAATGATCGTACCGAGTCCATAGCGATAACAATCAATCCTCCTGCTGGGTAAACCCATGCGGAGTCCCACAGGGCTCCCCCCTATCCCCCACCCTGTTCAACTTTTATCTAGCCTCATTGGCAACCCTACTACAAAAATAAAAAATCAAATTTTACATCTATGCTGATGACATCACCATAGTCCATCCTCTAACAAACCTGACTCCCGAAACAAAGAACCATCTAGCATCAACATTAAAACATATTGAGTCATGGATGACCGAGTTCAAACTGAAACTCAGCTCTGAAAAAACCAAATTCTTCCTGGCGAGCCCGAAAGACAAAATCAAAGACACTTCAATTTCCCTGAACAGACAGACCTTCCCTCTTGTCGATTTCATAAAAATCTTGGGAGTGACACTAGACCGTTACCTCACTCTAGATATTCACACAGAGTCACTGATCAAAAAAGGCTTCTCGACACTATGGAAACTTAGAACCATCAGAAAGTACTTCGACGCCGCATCCTTTCGCCTACTGGTACAATCCTCCATCTTAAGCCTGCTTGACTACTGTAATATCATCTATCTGGGTCCCTCTAGAAAACAATTCAAAGACTCCGTATCATACAAAATTCAGCAGTGCGACTGATTTTCGGCGTAAAAAAATGGGATCACATCATCCCCTACTATCAAAAACTCCATTGGCTGCCACTGGAAGCAAGACTGCTGTTCAAATTTGCCTGCCTTTGTTTCAAATCTATTCTTGGCATGGCCCCCCTATACCTGGTCTCCCACTTTAAATTGGATTGTTCCACCAGGCCTACACGTAGAATACATAAGTTCAGCCACCCTTCAATAAAAACCTGCCAATACAAAAGATTCCTTGACAGAATGCTAGCCTTCCAAGCAAGTCAACAGAATGGCTGGCTAGGCAACATCATCAAACACTCCTCTTCCTATCTTAACTTCAGAAAACTAGTTAAAACCAACCTGTTGAACCGATTTGTAACCAAGACCTCTTAAACCTTCCCCTGTACGGTTATCACATGTACTTAATTTCCCTACATTGTGACTTTATGTAACCACAGTCTTCTTTGTTATTTTTTTTCTCGCTGACTGTCCAGCTCTTCATGTAAAACGCTTCGAACTACTATGGCTTTGACGATATATAAAAAATAAAATTATTATTATTTTATTGGACTAAATGATCTGAAGAAGAAAGGTTAACTGCGAAAGCTAATGCATTGCTGGTCCATATAATAAAACCCTAGCCGCGCATGCACACTCTTAATTGCGTGCTTCCATGATCTGTAGGTCTGTGGCCGCAGAAGTGCGCATGCGCGCATGTAAGATCGGCCAGGTAACAGCTGTGACTCCCCCCTCCCCCCGCCGACCCTAGGCACACCACTAACATGCCGTGACTCCCCCCCACCCCCGCAGACCCTACCCAGCACAACAGAAACCCCCGTTGACCCTCCCAGCCGACCCTCCCACCGCTAGACGGCTGACAAACCTGACAGCTCCATCAGCGTCCCAGGCACACTAAACACACTGCTTCGGGTCTTCTCCTGGCCTAATTTCCTCTGCCGCTAGCTGCTACTGCCTCCTCTTGAGCAGGCGGTAGTTTTTCGGCCAGCGCGGGGGTTGGCGCGTGATGAAAAGTCACGCGCGTTAACCCCGCTAGCGCGGCTTTGTGAAAGGAGCCCTTAGGGGCCTCTAGATGCGATTCTAGAAACAGTGCTTAGCAGATGATTGACAATGGCACCTAATATGACCTAGGCACTGCTTATAGAATCAAGGCCTAACTGATTAATGCAAGGTTAATGCCTAAATAGGAGGAGGCATGTGCTTCTGTGTGAATATTTTTGCAAGTCCTGAAATCGAAAAAAAAAAAAAAAAAAGCCCCACTTCACTACCACAGTAAAAATGGGCTTAGTTAAACCTATTATTTACCACAGCATGGAAAAATGTGCTGTGCTCTACACAGTATGATCTGTACTGGATTCTTGCCCAGAAATAGCTAAGAAGAAAAAATAAAAAAATAAAAAAATTTAAATTGAATCAGGTTGGGCAGACTGGATGGACCATTCGGGTCTTTATCTGCCGTCATCTACTATGTTATGTTACTGTGTAATATTTGCTGAGCTCTGCTGCTGGGTTATGTTCAATATGCAATGCAACGTAGAACAAAATCTTTTCCAGAGAAAGGAAAATGGTAAAACCAGAGGACATAATTTGAGGTTGAGGGGTGGTAGATTCAAGAGCAATGTTAGGAAATTCTACTTTACGGAGAGGGTGGTGGATGCCTGGAATGCGCTCCCGGAGAGGTGGTGGAGAGTAAAACTGTGACTGAGTCCAAAGAAGCGTGGGATGAACACAGAGGATCTAGAATCAGAAAATAATATTAAATATTGAACTAAGGCCAGTACTAGGCAGACTTCCACGGTCTGCGTCTGTATATGGCCGTTTGGTGGAGGATGGGCCGGGGAGGGCTTCAGTGGCTGGGAGGGTGTAGATGGGCTGGAATAGGTTTTAATGGAGATTTCGGCAGTTGGAACCCAAGCGGGTAGAGTTTTGGATTCTTGTCCATAAATAGCTAAAAAGAAAAAATTAAAAAATTTAAATTGAATCAGGTTGGGCAGACTGGATGGACCATTCGGGTCTTTATCTGCCGTCATCTACTATGTTACAATGCGCTCTTTCTACTTTGTTCTCTGTGTATGAGAACAGAAGAAGTCACTTCTATACCGCATAACCGATAAGTTTGACGCGGTTGACAAAACTGAACAAATAATGCAATCTTAAGAAAATGGATTAATTTGCGAACAAAGGTGCTCAAGTTTGCGCCGTTCCTGGCTAAAACCTCAGAGCTCGCCTGGGCTGGGGGGGGGGAGAATTTCTGGCACTAACGAAACTCCTCTTGTGCTACGAAGTGAAGAGATATCAACCAGGGATAATAAAACAATTCATGTCGTTTCTGGGGTTATGATGTCAGGGCGACTGCAGCCAAAGGTGCTGTGCAGAGAATGAGTTCACAGAAATGTCTGCAGACTGCCCCACGCTTACGATGATTACAGAATCCTCAACTCCTGAAGCTGTTTACACATACTAGGCTGCCCTGACTACCTCTTTGTGGCAAACTGTTTATGTGAATTTATTTTGGGAAAATTCCACTGGCCTGCACCAAGATTTCTTCATAAATCACTGAGTCTGTGGCTTGTGTACTGATAAAATCAGGTTAGTCACTTATTCTTTTGGGCTACGTATGTTCTTTAGGCACAATTTAAGATGCATTCTACAGGAGTGGAATGTTTGTGACTATTTCAGCCGTAAGAAGCAAATTAGAAAATTCATAAGGACAAACTAGTGTGCGCAAGAGTACCATGCAGATGCTGTCCTGGTCGACTGCTTGAGCATCAACAGATCAATCAGAAAAAAATTTTTTAAATTCTGTCATGCATTAGGAATCAAACAGATAGGCAAAAAGGTCTACAGTGGCCACAGAATGGTAAACAGTAAAGGCGACCTATGGTGCTAATTACATTAAAAGGGACTCAACACGTATATATTTTGGCCAACTGGCCTGCCTCGAGAGTCTAAAATCAAATAACGTAAATACGTAAATATACAAAAGAAGATGAAAGCATGACTATTAAATACCTGCATTAAAAACAGCAAGTGCATACTAACCATTTAGAAGTTAAACTAATAGAAAATTTAAAAATAATGCAACGCATGACATTAGTTGATAATATATAGACATATGGAAATCAAAACAAGAGGGCATTCAGAAAAATTGAAAGGAGACAGATTCAGAACGAATGCTAGGAAGTTCTTCTTCACTCAGAGGGTGGTGGACACCTGGAATGCGCTTCCAGAAGGGGTGATAGGACAGAGTACGATATTGGGCTTCAAAAAGGGATTGGATGATTTCCTGAAGGAGAAGGGGATTGAAGGGTATAGAGCAGTGGTCTCAAAGTCGCGGCCCGGGGGCCACATGCGGCCCGCCAGGTACTATTTTGAGGCCCTCGGTATGTTTATCAAAATCACAAAAGTAAAATAAAAGAGTTTGTTGATCATATGTCTCTTTAGCTATAAATGACAATATTATTAAGACTTAGTCAAAAGGAAAGATTTATAAACTATAAAGAGTTTTACCTCATGCAAAATTGTCATTTATTTAATAAGACATTAACTATTTTTTCTGAGGCCCTCCAAGTACCTGCAAATCCAAAATGTGGCCCTGTAAAGGGTTTGAGTTGGAGACCACTGGTATAGAGGGTTACTATACAGGATATTAAATGATTAGGGAATAAAAGGTGTAGGTAAAGGATCACTTACAGGTCATGGACCTGGGGGGCTGCCGCGAGAGCAGACTGCTGGGCACGATGGACCCCTGGTCTGACCCGGCAGAGGCAATGCTTATGTTCTTATAGATGACATATGAGGACATAAATATACACTGTATACTTGCATATAATATGATATCTCTACATATGAGATAGAACATGGGGTCCTTTCACTAAGGTGCGCAAACCAATTTAAAAACATAGAAACATAGAAAAAAGCGGCAGAAAAGGGCTATAGCCCACCAAGTCTGCCCATTCCAAGTATCCCCTCTCCTGAATTTACTCCCTTAAAGATCCCATGTGAGTATCCCATTTTCTCTTAAAATCCGTCACGCTGCTGGCCTCTATCACCTGGAGTGGGAGTCTGTTTCTATAACCATAAAGCCCTATGACCTCACAATGCAGATGTAAAGAGCTTTAGCCAATAGGAAGAGGAGATGCAAATGTTAAGAGCCTTAGCCAATAGGGAGAGGAGGAGATAGTGGATGCTGTGGCCATTTGGCCTTTATCTGCCATCATAGAAACATAGAAAAAAGCAGTAGAAAAGGGCTATAGCCCACCAAGTCTGCCCATTCCAAGTATCCCCTCCCCTGAATTTACTCCCTTAAAGATCCCACGTGAGTATCCCATTTTCTCTTAAAATCCGTCACGCTGCTGGCCTTTATCACCTGTAGTGGGAGTCTGTTCCAATGATCCACTACTCTTTCGGTGAAGAAGTACTTCCTGGAGTCGCCATGAAACTTCCCTCCCCTGATTTTCAGCGGATGCCCTCTGGTGGTCGAGGGTCCCATGAGCCAGAAGATATAATCTTCTGACTTGATACGTCCCGTTATGTACTTATACGTTTCAATCATGTCTCCCCGTTCTCTTCTTTCCTCAAGTGAGTACAGCCGCAATTTTTTTAGTCTTTCTTCATACGCGAGATCCTTGAGCCCCAAGACCATCCTGGTGGCCGTTCGCTGAACCGACTCGATCCTCAGCACGTCCTTTCGGTAGTGTGGTCTCCAAAAGTGAACACAGTACTCTAAGTGAGGCCTCACCATGGATCTGTATAACGGCATCATAACTTCAGGTCTCCTGCTGACGAAACCTCTGCGGATACACCCCATCATTTGTCTTGCCCTGGAGGAAGCCTTCTCCACTTGATTGGCAACCTTCATGTCCTCACTAATGATCACCCCTAGATTGCGTTCCGCCGTGGTCCTAACCAAGGTCTCACCATTTAGTACATAAGTTCTACGCGGGTTTCTCTTACCCAGGTGCATTATCTTGCATTTTTTAGCATTGAAGCCTAGCTGCCAAGTAGTTGACCATTGTTCCAGCAGCAGTAGGTCATGTGTCATATTATCAGGTAATAAGCTTTTGCCTACTATGTTGCAAAGTTTGGCATCGTCGGCGAACAGCGATACCCTTCCTTTAAGTCCTTGCGTCATATCTCTTATGAATAAGTTAAATAGAATCGGGCCCAGGACCGAGCCCTGCGGCACTCCACTGATCACGTCCGATGCTTCGGATGGGGTACCGTTCACCACCACCTTCTGAAGTCTACCGCTCAGCCAATCCCCAACCCATGTAGTTAGAGTGTCTCCTAATCCTATCGATTTCAGCTTGTTCAGCAATCTTCGGTGAGGGACGCTATCAAATGCTTTACTGAAGTCCAAATATACCACATCCAGTGCGTTAAATGTCGATGCGTCCATTATATTCTATGGACGCGTTAGCATTTAGCACGTGCTAAATCGGTTAGCATGTCTTAGTAAAAGGACCCCATAGACACTATAAATAAACCACCAGAAAACATAAAATGCGCAATTAAAAAAATAATCATATTTATACATTTATAGCAAAAGAATAACAATCTAAGAATGTTGTTTTTTTTACATACCTGATGGGTAACAGCTAATGTACTAACAGCACTTATTATGTTCACCTACAAGACTCAAAATAATTCCATGAAAAAGAACCAAAAGTTAAAGTAAAAGTGAAAAAGAGTGATCAGAAAAAAAACTAACCAGATAACTGTGATTGGAAAAGTGAGAATTGTCAATAATTCCTACCTTATTAAAATGAGAAACTAAGGACTCCTTTTACTAAGCAGCGCTAGCGGTTTTAGCATGCGCTTAGCGCGTGCTGCATTGCCGCTGGTGTTAGTTCTTGGCGCGTAGCGCGGTGTTAGCACATGCAGCAATGCAATGCATGCTATCCCCGCACTACGCGCCAAAAACTAACGCCAGCTCAATGCTGGCGTTAGCGTCTAGCGCGCGGGGCAATGAAGCACGCGCTAACCCTGCGCTATGCGCCAAGAACTAACACCAGCTCAATGCTGGCATTAGAATCTAGCGCGCACAGCGATGCAGCACGCGCTAACCCCGCACTACGCGCCAAGACCTGATGCCAACTCAATGCTGGCATTAGCATCTAGCGCATGGCAATGCAGCACACATAAAGCGCGTGCTAAAACCACTTGCGCAGCTTAGTAAAAGGAACCCTAAAAAAGGAATTCAACATGAATGAGCTGCAAGAAATGAGAAGTATATAATGCTACATTTATATGTATAGGAATCAATCAGTTAATAGATCAGTAGATTAACATAAAAATGTAAGGATATTTGGATAACCCCCTCCCCCTTTTACTAAACTGCAATAGCAGTAATTAGCGCAGGGAGCTGCACGGAATGCTCCACACTGCTCCCGACACTCATAGAGTTCCTATGAGCATCAGGAGCAGCGCGGAACATTCTGTCCCTCTTTTACTAAGGTGTGCTAATCGCTAATGCATGCATGTTAGTCTTTGGGCCATGTTAGCATTTACCATGCATTAATTCAATTAGCGCGCGCTAATCAGTTAGCGCACCTTAGTAAAAGAGGGGGGTCAGTGTGGCTCCCTGTGCTAATAACCACTATCGCGGCTTAGTAAAAGAAGGGCGTAAATTCATTGTATATTTTTAAAATTCATTAAATATACACTTCCCCCTCCATATTCACGAATTCCGCATCTACAGATTCAGTTATTCGTGGTTTTTGACCAGAAACTTTTTTTCATTGTTCTGGCTATTTTTAGCCCTGTAAGCCCCCCCCCCCCCATCCCTTAATCCTTATTTGGTGGTCTAGCGGGTTTTCAGGTAGAAGCGATCTTCCCACGCTCCTGCCCCCGTGCAGATCGCTCACAGGAAATGGCTCGAGAGACTACAGGAGCTCAAGGCAGCCATTTCCTGTGAGCGATCTGCACGGGGCAGGAGCGTGGAAAGATCGCTCCTGCCTAAAAACCCGCTAGACCACCAGGTAAGGCATAAAGGGGGGGGGGGGCTTACAGGGCTAAAAATAGCCGGGGGATAAGGGCAGAACCATCCCAAATATTATTTGCATTTTTTCCATATTAGCGGGCCGGCTCTGCCCCTAACCCCCACGAATATGGAGGGAGAAGTTTATCTCTATGTCTATGTTATATCTCATATATAGAGATGTAGGCATGGGTCTGCCTGCTGTATTACGGCAATTTAGCGCATTCTATTCCGCGCGTTAAGGCCCTAACGCACTTTTGTAAACAGAGCCCTATGTAAATACTATTTTGTGACTCTTTGCATTGGTAAGGCATGCATGTTTCTTGCCTTGTTGACGTTTATTGTACTTTATATACTAAACTCAATAAAAAAATTTTGAACTAAAAAAAAAAAAAAGATGTTATTTTGTTAAATGCAACTATACAGTGTTTATTCATGTTTTTATATCTCACCTATGATATTATGGGCTCCTTTTATGAAACCGTGTTAGCGGCTTTATCGCACGCACCTTTTTAGCGCCTGCTAACCCCCGCACTAGCCAAAAAACTACCGCCTGCTCAAGAGGAGGTGGTAGCGGCTGGCAAATTAGCGCACGCCATTACATGCATTAAACTACTAACGCGGTTTTGTAAAAGGAACCCTATGATTTCCATATGTCTACCTTGATATAGGATTGTTTTATTTTTTTGTTTATCAACTAATGTCATGCGTTGCATTATTTTTTTTAAATTTTCTATTAGTTTAACTTCTAAATGGTTAGTATGCACTTGTTGTTTTTAATGCAGGTATTTAATAATCTTGCTTTTATCTTCATGGGGTTTTTTTTGTATATTTACATATTTTTGGTATTTGATTTTAGACTCCTGAGGCAGGCCAGTTGGCAAAACAGGTATGTGTCCAGTCCCTTTCACTGTTTTTCTTGCATTTCTACCTTGAGAAGGTGGTTTCTCCTGTTCTGTTGTGATGAAACTTAACCTACTTTACAACTTTACTGTAACAAAAGAGGACTACCCCAGACTAAAGTTGATTCAACTAATCTGTGGCCCATGTATAGCAGAACAGATTAGGATGTGCCAGAGAGGGCTTCGACAGTTGAAATGTAAAGGCAGCGCCAAGTGGATTGTTGCCCCTTCTGCCCCTCAAGATTTTAATGACTAAAGGGTTAATACGCAAAAGCTATGTCTGGAGCTTACACAAGACAATGCATGAGCGAGCCAAACCTTCACCGATGAAAGCTGTTTTCCACATCTGGTCTACAGCGCACAGTGTATCAGTGGAATGTTTTGTATTTTGCAAGTAAAATATTAAATCACATTGAAGGAACATAGCTCTTTTGCAGAAATATAAGGCACAATGTTGCAATTATGGAAGTGAGTCTTACAAACTTGCCATGGGATGTTGTATGGCGAAAGCGAGAACAATGGCCTAGATCAGTGGTCTCAAACTCACGGCCCGTCAGGTACTATTTTGAGGCCCTCGGTATGTTTATCATAATCACAAAAGTAAAATAAAACAGTTTTTTTGATGTCTCTTTAGCTATAAATTACAATATTATTATTAAGACTTAGCCAAAAGGAAAGACTATCCCAGACTATAAACTATAAAGAGTTTTACCTCATGCAAAATTGTTATTTCTTTAAGACATTAACTATTTTTTCTGAGGCCCTCCAAGTACCTACAAATCCAAAATGTGGCCCTGCAAAGGGTTTGAGTTGGAGACCCCTGGCTTAGATGGAGCTCCACTATTTATGTTTTTAATAACTTTTTTTTAAGCCCGTTCTCCCAAAAGAGCACAGAACGGGATACAAGTTAACATACATAATACAGGTTAACTAAAGAAAGTTAGAGAAAGACTTCTAATAGAGATAAGCGAGTGCCCTAACAGGCAGTGAGGTGGACATTCTCCTGAACAGCGGGGTCCTTCCTCAGCACATAAAAGACACACAGCTCTGTGGAGGTGAGCGGCTACAGGGTGTGGCCAAAAGGGCATGCCCTAAAGGGTACACCAGGTCCCTTGGGAGCTTCTTGGAGATCAGTGGAGCAAATACAGGTTAGAATTAATTTCCTTTACCCCTTTTTCAGGTGCGATAGCAGTCTAACCATGGGTAAACGTAAAGGATCGGTAAAACCTAAAGTTTCTACTCCAAAAGCAGGTACAGTTGATATGGACTGGCATATAATCCCAGTAAATATGGGAGCTCATTTCATCAAAAGGCTCATTAAGTCCTCCAAATAGAACTCCACCCCCTCCTATAATTTCTCCAGAGGAAAAGAAATCCCAAGAGGTTTCCCATGCTTTGCAAGGTGATTTTCCTAGTCATGTAATTCAATCTCAAATTGCTTCAATTGTCAAAATTGCTGAAAGAGTACATATTGTTGTGGCTGGGAATGAATCACCTAATATAAAGCCAACCAAGGAGATATCTTTACAAGATATTTGAAAATTAAATTTATCGATGGAGGGTATGCTTAAAACTGTAATATCTCAGACAGCTACCTTCTCTAAGCAAGTATGAGAAAAATTTGAAAATGTGGATTCAAATTTAATGCTACTTGATAAACATGTCTCAGTTACGGAAACCCAGGTTACTAATCTGAGAGCTACTTCCGTAAGAACATAAGAAGAGCCTTACTGGGTCAGACCAATGGTCCATCATGCAATTAAGGATTTTCAATCTATACATTCTAAAACAGAAATGATGGAAAATGCTCGCAGGTCTAAGAACCTTTGTCTCCTTAATTTTCCCTCTACTTACTTATTATCTTCAGAAATATTATTTAGAAAATATTTAAAGGAAGTATTGGGATTGATAAATTCTGACGAGATTCAACTGAGTAATTGTTACTATTTACCAATTAGAAAGAAGATAGTTGATACTCAGCAAAATATGGATCAATTGATAGCTACAGAAGAGGATGTAACAAAGTTTTTGGAAAACTAGATCCACTCTTTTTGTTACATTTGCCCATGAAAAAAAATAGATCATTGGTAATGAAACCCTATTCCCCCCCCCCCCAAAAAAAAAAGATGTTAATTTCTGCGGGGGGAAAATAAATATCTTCCCAGATGTTTCCAGAGCTACACAGTTAAGACGTAAAGCATTTTTGACTATAAAACCTTGAGTGCTAGCTCTGGCCGCTACTTTTTTTTCGTAAGTATCCCTGCAAATGTCTCATTACTTTTCAAGAGAAGGAATACGTTTTTTGGGATTCATTGCAGTTAGATGAATTTATTACTAGTCAGGAGATAAAGACCTAAGCTAATTTGGAGTAACAAAAAAAGATTATTGATCACATGAAGTAGAGAAGATTTTGTAAAGGTGTTCTTATTTTTTATTTCCTTTAAATCGAGGCAAAATTTCTCTCCCAAGATGTGGGCTTGTAGGCATTCCTATTTATTAATATAAGAATGTTAATATATTTGTTTCTTTGAATTGTCTATCCTGTCTCCTATTTGTAAATGGAAATGTTATAAAATTGTTAAAGAAAATAAAAAATAAATGGATGGTGGAAGCAAAAATCAGTCCTGGAAATCAAGTGGGAGAAGATCCCTAAAGGGTAAGACGATACAAACCAAGTATAAAGAACTTCAGCTCAGAATAGCCGCAAAATGGCTTTTGCACTCCCAAGAAATCATGGAGCAAGTAACCTGCATTGCGTGACAAGTGCAACCCCAATAACCTTACCTGGCAGACTGGACGGGCCATGTTAGTGTCTGCCATCATCTACTATGTTGCTAGGTTAGTATTTAAGAGCACTAAGATCTGCTATTTTCAACTTCCTGTTGCTGCAAAGAACCCTTAAAAGTCAAGCAGAGTGCTTCATAGGAAGCGAGTGCCTCAGGGGCCAGGATGGAGATATAATGCAGAAAACAAATTTAACCGCAGAGTTCATTTTTGGCATTCCTTGGCTGCAGGGCTGAAGGACACAGTGCAAAGATGCAGTGTGTTGGAGCTTTTACGGTTTTGCTGGCTAATTGTCGTCCCTTGTCCATGCTCCACTCCAAATCCAGATGAATCCAACTGGGGAACTTCTCCTCGCCTTGGCAGAATCTAAGGTGTGGCCCTCACGTTCCCGATTTGTCTTCACAAGCTGGCCTTTGAGTTACCCTGCTGAGTTAGTGAGGATGTCATCACTATCCCTGCTACCGGCGATCCTGGAAGTGGCTTCTTTCTTTCAGGCTGTCGAAAGTGACTTGGCAGATGCAACATCTGATATTTGGATCTGGTTTAATGTTTTAGATTTTGCTGAGCTCTCTTGGGGTGAAGAAGACAGAGGGGAGGGCACGGCCATCCGCATAGCTTCGTTAATGTCTTATCCAGGAACAATGACTAAGGTTTTCCAGTTAGATCGAAGATGTATCATGTTTTAAGAGGCTTAGGACCTCAGCTTCAAATAGTGAAGGCAAAAGGGAAAAATGAGGATGTCTTCAAGGATGTTCGCCAAGAGCTCAATTGTATGAGAAACCTAAAGGCAAATTTAGGCAAGCCAAATGAACCATCTCATATTGTTAAATGTTTCATAAGCTGCGCACGAAAATCTGTGCACAATGCCAGTTTGCAAACGCAAATTATTTAGTTAGTTAGTTTGATTTAAATCCCGTCCTCCAACGAGCTCAGAACGGGTTAATTGGTTGACAAACCAATCAACAATTTATTATTTCTATAGCGTTACCAGGCGCATGCAGCGCTGCACACTGTGCGTGTAAGAGACAGTCCCTGCTCAGAAGAGCTTACAATCTAATTATGACAGACACACAGGACAAAAGGGAAGTCAATCATGTCCTTGGAAAGCGACCGCAGCTGAAGTCACCAGCACAGACTGCGTCTCGCCTCTGATGTCCAGGCCAGTGGCCTACCGAGAGGATCCTTGTGAGGAGACTGCCAGGACAATAGCGTGTTCTGAAACGGGCATAGATGGCTTTGGCCCAAGGGACCACCTCTGTGGTTGCCACCATCGATCCCATCACCTGTAGATAATGCCACGTTGTAGGAGCCGGCATCACCATGAGCTCTAAAGTCGGACACTGCACCTTCTGTCTGCATGGCTCTGGAAGAAAAACACAGCCCTTCGCCAGTCAGTGCCGATATTTGCCAATTAACAAGCAATTATTGCCACTAATTAGAATTTATGTGCACAACTTTCTAAGCGTATTTTATAAAATGGTGGCCATAAATTCTAGCGCGTGCATCTCGAGTGGGGACATGGCCAGGGGAAAAGCACGGGCATCCCTAAAATCTAAGCACACTGTTATAGACTAAGCCTGATCTGCACACTACTTAGGCACAAAGCATTTAAGCCTGGTTTTCATTGGCGTGTGGTGTCACCCAGTCGGGCCCGCGAGGACATTGCGTGGCTCCCCAAAGAGGGAAGACCCTACATGTATGAATGATACTAAAACTCAGGTACTCCACATATGGCAAACAGTTTTAATTTAAAAAAAACAACAACAAAGTAACAAGGCTAGCTTCTGTCTCAGCACAGAGATAGCCATAGACAATATTTCCCCCAAGGTTCTTGGAAGCTCAATTAGCCAAAAAGAAATCAAAACAAAAATATCCTGTCCCAGGTAAGTATCATTAAGTTCTGAGTTTGGTACATTCTTTCAGGGAATGCAAAACTCACAGTCATCCGTTCATTATACTCCAAGGATCTCTGGACTAGAGAGTTGCACGGGGACAGAAATCCCACTCATCCCCGTCCGTCCCCGCCATGATCCTCTCCATCCCCACCCGTCCCCACCAGGATCCTCTCCGTCCCCACCCGTCCCCGTCAGGATCCTCTCCGTCCCCACCCATCCCCGCAAGGAATTACCTCCATCCCCGCCCGTCCCCATAAAAAGCAGCAATTACTTCCGACAGGATCATCAATTCCACAGTTTCTTTTGTGTTTGCGCTGCTGTTTTCCTTGTGGAATCTCTTTGGTGGAACCCTTTTTTTGTTTTCTGTTCAGGTAATTCACTTATAAACCCCCTCTTTTACTAAGGCTGACGTGTCCATTATATTATATGGACGAACCCTGCTTCCAAAGCCTTCCATCCCCGTGGGAGTCCCGTTGGCTAGAGGGGGGTCCCCGTGGGAGTCCCGTGGGCCAGAGGGGGGTCCCCGTGGGAGTCCCATGGGTTAGGGGGGGATTCCCGTGATCCCCGTTCCCGTGCAGACCTCTACTCTGGACTCCAGCTTATCTTAGTCCCGGTCTTTTCACCAGGTCCTTGGTTTTTTTAAACAAGCAAAACAAAACTTTAGCACTATACAGCACTCCGGTCCTGGTGTTCCAGGAACAGGATTGCCGGGTTCACTTTCACAAAAGGCTTTGCACAAGCACCCACAAAATTCCCCAACCCGAGGTCTTCTGTGAACCCATCCCCAATCCTGTAAGCCAGGGGTGTCAAAGTCCCTCCTCGAGGGCCATAATCCAGTCGGGTTTTCAGGATTTCCCCAATGAATATGCATGAGATCTATTAGCATACAATGAAAGCAGTGCATGCAAATAGATCTCATGCATATTCATTGGGGAAATCCTGAAAACCCGACTGGATTGCGGCCCTCGAGGAGGGACTTTGACACCCCTGCTGTAAGCTCTCAGTTTAGTCTGGAATCAACACCAGCCATACACCAGCTTCTCACAAAGCGCTGTCCCAGCTGGTGCAGAGTAGCTTAATCAGTGTTATACACAGGTTCAATACTGCTTCCAGCCCAGCCCCCGCTGCTGTGCAACAACAAAAAAAAAAAAAAACACACTTTTCAAAACATTCTTTCAAAAATAGTCCCAACAAAATTCTTTAAGGAAAACTTCCAAAAACAAAAGAATAATTCATGGGCAGGAAACTACCACACTCACATCCATGGGTTCCAGAGATTCCACTCCAGGTATTACAAACTCTGCCACTTCCATTTGTTCCTCTGGAACCTCTTGCTCTGCCATGTCCTGTGTTACAGGACTTTCCCAGTCCATGGGTTCTGGTTTGGGAGCTTGCCCTTGCCTGGCCAGGAGGATTCTTTCTGCCAGCCCCTCCTGAGCTGTCCCTCTCAGACTCTTTGAGAGCTGCTTTAAGGGAGAAGAGCCACTCCCTGTCCTACCTGGCTGAGGTACTGCTTGGGAGGCTCTCTGGCTCCCTCGCAGTTCAGTGGTAATATTACACCCTGGGAGCTGGTTGTATTTCCTAAGGGAGTTTGTTCTTCTGAGAGGCTGTGGCTCTGCGTCAGATTCATTGTCCTCGGGATAGGCAGCCCCGTCCTCTACAACCTCTGAGGCTCTACCTGCTTCTGGATTCCTGGCTAGGGGAGTTGGCTTAACCCCTATCCTAACCTTGACAGGGTCATCCTTGGGGATGGGAATGTCACAGTGAATAGGTGCTGTATGTATTCTATAAACCGTGCTGTGCTTAACTCCGGAGGTGGTTTATATAGTCATGCTTAGTGCAGATCTTTTTATTTTTTTATTTTTTCCACTCACATTCCTTTGTTATTCATTCTTTTTCACATTTATTATGTCCATATATGTTCTTTTTAAAATTTTCCATATTTAGTTTTAACTCAAACAAATTTAATTTATCTATTTAATTATTACTGAGATATGTATACTTTACTTTAAAAAGTGCTATGGCCTTAGAGAGATCAGTGTACTCTTGTTAGAATGCCCTAACGCGTTAATGCCCTAACGCAGCTTCGTAAATGGAGCCCTGGAATTTATAACAGCGTATTAATATCTTAAGAACATAAGAAGTTGCCTCCGCAGAGTCAGACCAGAGGTCCATCGCGCCCAGCGGTCCGCTCCCGCGGCGGCCCATCAGGCCCATTGCCTGAGCAGTGGTCTTTGACTATTTTTATAACCTATCTCTACTCCTATCCCTATCCTCAATCCTTATCTGTACCCCTCAATTCCCTTGTTCTCTAGGAACCTATCCAAACCTTCTTTGAAGCCATGTAACTTGTTCTGGCTTATCACAGCTTCTAGAAGTGCATTCCACATCTTGTTCAATATCTCTATCTTTATTTTATTCCTACTGCTCAATAACTGTCTTCTAAGTACTTTAGCTAGATTGTGAGCCTTCGGGACAGTAAGGGAATTCCAAGTACCTATTCTTTATTTTATCTTATTTTATTGTATTCTTTAATATATATTTCTCTGTAAACCGCTTCGAACCCAACGGATTTAGCGGTATATAAGAAATAAATTACATTACATTACTTGTATATAGAATTTGGCCTTTTTTGAGTAGTCATATAAATGAATGTGATGTTGAGCAAAAAAAATCTGATTCAGTTAAAATGTTTTGTTGTAGAGAATTCAATCTTTGAAGGCCTCTGATTTGGTCTCCATATTTATGGACTATGCTGTGAAAACCTAATCAGTTAAAAGTTCGTTACCAGCATCATTCAATAAAATCTGTGATTCTACGATTGCGCTAGCCCTTCATCAAATTATATGCAATTGGAAAGATAATTCTAAGCTTAGCTTCCTTGAATGGTGGAACCATCTCTGTGTTATTAGGAAATATGAGGAAATAATAGCGATTAAGCAAAATAATACAGTATTCCCCCAAAATTCACAGGGGTTACGTTCCTGGAGCACCCGCAAATTAAAAAAAAAAAAAAAAACCCCACGAATACTGTATTGTACTGTACTGTATTGGATGCAGGGATCGGAGGCGGGAGAGGGCTGCAGAACAGTGCTGGGGGGGTTGGCATTTCTCACTTCTTCATCCTGCTAAGCACGAGCCGGAAAGAATTTTGGCCCAGAGGAAGCTAAGCGGCAGCTCTCCAACACTGAGGGCCCCTTTTACTAGCGTTTTTAGTGCACGCAGGATATTACCGTGCGCTGCGCGGCTAGAACTAACGCCGGCTCAATGCTGGCGGTTAGCATCTAGTGCGCGGGGCAATGTAGCGCACGCTATTCCGCGCGTTAATGCCCTAACGCAGCTTCGTAAATGGAGCCCTGGAATTTATAACAGCGTATTAAGAAATCCCTCACGTGAGATTGCCTCTGAATTAAAACAAGTGTTAACTTTGGCTAACACGTCGGGTACCATTCCTATCAAAGAGTATAAATTTCTTTATAATGAACATCCTAAGACACCTTATATCTACTTTGTACCCAAAACACATAAATCCTCCTGGACGCCCTATAGTTTCGGGGAAATCATCTGTACTCGAACCTTTATCACAATATTAGTCACAATGGATGTAGTGTCCTTATGCACAAACATCCCTCAAGAGGAAGCTTTGACTATGATTGATAGATCTAGAAACATAGAACATGATGGCAGAAAAGGGCCACGGCCCATCTAGTCTGCCCACCCTAATGGCCCACCCCCTAACTACCTCCATGAAGAGATCCCACATGCCAAATAGAAACATAGAACATGACGGCAGAAAAGGGCCACGGCCCATTTAGTCTGCCCACCCTAATGGCCCACCCCCTAACTACCTCCATGAAGAGATCCCACATGCCAAATAGAAACATAGAACATGACGGCAGAAAAGGGCCACGGCCCATCTAGTCTGCCCACCCTAATGGCCCACCCCCTAACTACCTCCATGAAGAGATCCCACATGCCAAATAGAAACATAGAACATGACGGCAGAAAAGGGCCACGGCCCATCTAGTCTGCCCACACTAATGGCCCACCCCCTAACTACCTCCGTGAAGAGATCCCACATGCCAATCCCATCTTTTCTTAAAATCTGGCACGCTGCTGGCCTCAATTACCTGTTGTGGAAGATTATTCCAGCGGTCAACCACCCTTTCGGTGAAGAAATATTTTCTGGTGACACCATGAAATTTCTCACCCCTTATTTTCAGCGGATGCCCTCTTGTTGCCGTGGGTCCTTTAAGGAAAAAGAGATCCTCTTCCACCTCGATACAGCCTGTGACATATTTGAACGTCTCGATCATGTCTCCCCTCTCTCTGCGTTCCTCGAGTGAGTACAGCTGCAACTTACCCAGTCGTTCCTCATACGGGAGATCCTTGAGACCTGAGACCATCCTGGTGGCCATTCGCTGAACCGACTCAACTCTCCGCACATCTTTTTGATAATGCGGCCTCCAGAATTGTACACAGTATTCCAGATGGGGGTCTCACCATGGATCTGTACAACGGCATTATGACCTCAGGCTTACGGCTGACGAAACTTCTACGGATACAGCCCATGATTTGTCTAGCCCTGGATAAAGCTTTCTCCACTTGATTGGCAGTCTTCATGTCTTCGCTAATGATCACCCCCAAGTCACGTTCTGCTACAGTCCTTGCTAGGATCTCACCATTTAGGGTGTAAGTCCTGCAAGGATTTTTGCCGCCAAGGTGTATGACCTTGCATATTTTGGCATTGAAACTTAGTTGCCAAGTCTTTGACCAATGCTCCAGCAGGAGTAGGTCCTGCGTCATACTGTCGGGCATTGAGCTTTTGTCGGGCACTGTGCTTTCATCTGTTGTGCGGTTACCTACTATGTTGCATAGTTTGGCATCATCGGCGAATAATGTAATTTTACCTCGAAGCCCCTCAGCCATGTCTCTTACGAAGATGTTAAATAGGATAGTAATAGACTCCCTATATACAAAGAAAAATTTGAGTTGTTAAACTATATCGGCTATAAAAATTATTAAGAATAACTTTTTTGAGTTTGAAAATGGATGTTTTCTCCAGATAAAGGGAGTAGCGATGGGGGCTACAGTAGCATGCTTATTTATGGCTGACTATGAGTCTAAATTTGTTTACAATAGTCCATAGAATACCTATATTTTATCCTGGAGGCGCTTCATTGAAGATGTGATTTTCATTTGGAAAGGAATTGAAGAACAATTAATCCAATTTTTTTCAATATATTAACACAGTTGAGGATAATATAAAATTTGACCATAAGTTTATGACTGTTTTGTTTAGAAAAACAACTGATCGTAATACCCTTCAGCATTATAAAAGCTTTCATCCTAGGGGCAATATTTGCATATAAAAAGATTGTGTACATCAGATGATTCTTTCAAACAGGAAATGGCTGCCTTGAGCTCCCGTAGTCTCTCGAGCCATTTCCAGTGAGCGATCTGCACAGGGCAGGAGGCGTGGGAAGATCGCTCCTGCCCCGAAAACCCGCTAGACCACCAGGTGAGGCTTAAGGGGGAGCTTACAGGGCTTAAAATAACCTGAAAATTGAAAATGTATTTTTTTTATCTAAAACTGCGAATAAGCGAATCCGTAGATACGAAATTCGCGAATACGGAAGGGGAAGTGTACGGCTAGGGATGGAGTATGACGTATTGATTCAGACTGTCTGTTCCAGGCATACAGTGCTGCAAGAAAGAAGGGACGGAGTTTGGAGATAGCAGTGGAAGAGAAGGGTACAGATAAAAGGGGCTTGTATCTCTGCCTTGTATCTCTGATATGCCTCCGGATATGCCTGACTTCTCTCGACTTGCTAAGCTAATCTGAATGTCTTGTAGGTAACATCGCTGCCTGTGTACAGTCTCTTCCTCTGTAAACCGCTCTGAACTGTTGTGGTACTGCGGTGTACAAAAATAAAGTTATTATTATTATTATTATAAGTGAAGAGAGCTATTGAGGGGCTTCAGAGCGAATGCACTTGTAAGTCAGGAAGAGGAGTTTAAACTGTATTCGGAAATGGATGGGGAGCCAATGAAGTGACTGCCATCAAATTAATACACAACCGCAAAAAATTTGACCATGTTACACCACTCTTGATTGAGTCACATTGGCTTCCTGTTGCCCATCGTATTACTTTTAAAATTTTACTTTTAGTTTTTAAAACATTGTCTACAAATGAACCCCAATTCATTAATAGATTACTTATTCCACATAGTACGTCACGTTCTTTAAGATCTACCAATGAAAAACTCCTAACAGTTCCATCACTAAAAGTTATTGGAACTCGTCGTCCTGATATTTTTTCTGTAATGGCCCCACAATTATGGATCAGCTTGCCCCAGTATCTTAGAGAAGAAAATGATCTGAAACAGTTTAAAGACAGTTTGAAGAGTTTCCTTTTTAAAGATGCGTTTAATTTATAAGCTTAATTAAGGATTATTATCAAATTTTTCCTTTTTTATCTTTTTATTTCCCCGATATCTACCCTACCTGTTGTTTTTACCATTTATGTTCTCTTTTATATATACGATTGTAGTTCTACCCTTTCTTCCCCCGTGTATCTGTTAGTTTGTATGACATTATTTATTATTTTGTATGATAGTGTGTCAAACCTATGTACCCTTTTATAATTAATCTGATGTACCTATTTTTTTTTTTTTATCTGTAAATCGCTTAGCAAATTAAATTAAGTGATTCAATAAGTCAAAAATAAACTTGAAACTTGACTTGAGGAGAGGGGTAATGTGAGAATAGCGGAATATGGAACACTGAGAGTAAAGTGAGCACTGATCTCTGTTCCATGGTATTTCTCTTTCATCTGTGAAAAGATTGGACCTAAAGTTTTCCCAACCCCCATCAAAATACTAATCAAACAGTCATTTTTGTCAATTTCAGGTAAAATGAGAAACTGTGTTTGTAAATTGGGAGCCAGCGAGGCAGATAGAAAGAGCTAGCGGGGAAACAGATGACTGGAAAATGTTAAAACTGTTTGAACATCAATCAAAACATTTCTAAAACATGCAAAAGTTTGCTTGAAATATGCACCAACCACAGCCAGATTTCTTTTTCCAGTACTGCCTACTTGCGTGGAATAACTCCTCAATAGATATGTTTTTTAAAAATAGAATTAAGGTAAAATTAGTTTTATTCCGCTTTGGAAGTGAACTATGTACACAAACCAAGATTTTTAGGCTCAGGGTTTTATGGTTCTTCTTCTGAAGATTCCAGACGTTATTTTTACAGTACTGGTCCAAAACGGCTCCTGCCTTTGTAGTGTTTATTTTCAGGTCTCTCTCTTTTTATAGGATGTTAAGGTAAATATAGTACCACCAGACATTTTTGAGCCTAAAAAAATCAATCCCATAAAACCAAAAACCCCATAACTGTGAATATAACCTTGCAGACATTACAAGAGCCTTAGATATGTCACAGAGCAACTTTGACTTAGGCAACAGAGAACGAAAGCCGAGATGAGCCTGCCATCTGAAAGATATCTTCTTTCTTCAGAGGTGGGTGGAAATAAGACATAGCCCCAAAGCACAACCCAAATTAGAGGAAATATTAAAAGACCACCATGCAACTTTTTGCTCTGCAGAATGTATATGATAATGTATATTATTTTTGATCTGTTTATTTATTAATTTATTATACCATTAACTCAGGAAGGCCCTTTTTTAGAAGTTCTGTTTGTGTCTTAGAATCTATTTAGATGTCTAAATCCCAATTTTATAAAACCAAGATATGGTGACTAAAATTGCAGTGTATCTGTATGCCAACGGAGCGTGGATTGAGCATGTTATGGGCGGGACTGGGGAGGGACCAATATAAGGATACCCAACCCCCATATCAGAGATGATTGACATCTATGTCCAAAAAGATGAACATTGACATTTAGACTGCTTACCTAGCTGTCTAGGTGTCAGAAAAGCGTTTTGATTGAGTCCCTTAATCCAATGGATGGATTAAGGGACATCACACACTTAATCCCCCAGGTATCGCTGTAACCCCCTTAAGCGGTGATAGCGAATAAAGCTCACTATCCAGCTTTGCTAACACAAAAGTATTCAGGTTAGAATTTCATTGGGTGGACTGCGTGGGATCCATTAACACTTCAAAGTTTTCAGCTTTGCATTTAGAATTTATTACATATGCATTGATTGGGTGGTGGTCTTGCTATAAGGTCTTTTGACCTTGGCAGGGCTACAATCTCTGAACGTATGTGTCAGATTTTAAGAGAAAATGGGATATTCACGTGGGATCTCTAGGGGAGTAAAAATCAGGGAGTAGGTCATTGGTATGGGCAGACCTGATGGGCTGTGGCCCTTTTCTGCCGTCAATTTCTATGTTTCTATGTTTCTATTATGGGTAAACAGCATTAGATTAATCATATAATTCTTATCACTAGGAGCACAGAATTTAGATTTTTTGGTCCATTTCAAGGGAATGATTTGCCTTCTGTAATCAGGACTTTGATGAATTATCTCGCTTTTAGAAAGCCAGTGAAAAGAATTTTATTTTCATGGGCATTTGGTACCTCATTGGTACATTGGACAACAAAGTTTTTGCTTCTTCAACACTTTCGGGTGCATCGTACAGGTTTCTGGCTACTGATCACAAAAATCACGTTTAAAATTACGTATCACATACCGTTTTAACAAAAAAAAGTACAATTTTACAATTTCATGTTACACTTTCAGGCTAATGCAGTTAATAATTAATAACTGATGCTAAGATTAAGGAAGACATTTTTGCTGGTCCACAGATCAGACATGTTATCAATGACGAGAGATTTGAAGATCTGTTAGTCGGGCCAGAGAAAATCACCTGGAAAGCATTCAAGGACGTCGTTGAGAATTTTCTTGGCAATTACAGTGAAAGTGTAGCCTGGGAGCTTGTCTCGATGGGCGAATGGTAACACGGGGCTGGGAGGCCCGTGTGTTGCCCATCGAGCAAGCAGGTAGGAGGGGGGAAGGAGACATTCAATGCCAGGTTGTTTCTGGCGACTGTCATTGAATATTCAGTCTATCTTTGGCTTCTATAAACTTAACTATGTCAATATTCAACACTGGTCAGTTAAGTTTATAGAGGCCAAAGATAGACCAGTTTAGGGTTACTAGGCGTCCGGATTTCCACGCACATGTCCGGGGATCTGGCCGGCTTTTCAAACCCAGGCACTTTGTCCGGGTTTTGAAAAGCTTCCAACAAATCGCCATCGGGCAGGAGGGCATCTGCGCATGTCCGACGAGAGCAGACAGCGGGGGGCAGGATCGGGGCATAACAGGTCAGGGATGGGTGGAACTGGACAGGCCTGGGGGTGAGTCTATGGGGGAGGTCCAGATTTTCCGTTTGGAAAATCTGGTAACCCTGGACCAGCTATTTGAGCAGCCTGGTTTGGCCCCTCGACTTAGCCAGCCAGCGGTCAGACTTTCACTGAAGAGCATCTAACAGAGATGCCAGGAGGTGTAACAAGTGCTTAAAATGTGCTAATTTCTTTATATTTTCTAAGGGAATTTCTATCATTTCTTAATAGAAGCCTCATGATTAGAGCACTTATGTGGCCTTAGGCAAGTCACTCACCTCTCCATTGCTTCAAGTACAGTATTTAGATTAATACCAGCCAGTGGCGTAGTAAGGGGGGCGAAGGGGATAGTCCACCCTGGGCGCCATGTTGGTGGAGGCGCTGGAACTCCTCCTCCTCTCCGACCCTCTGCCTCTTCCCACTCCTGCACTCGTGACATGCTAGTCCTCCTCTTTTCCCTTTCCCCGTACCTCTGGTTGTTCACCGCCGCGAGCGACAACTGCATCAGCACTCCCGCTGACATCACTTCTAGGTGCCATGCATAGGACGTGACGTCATAGTGAGAGTCGCCAGGGTCGTAAGGAGCGCGTCAAAGTTGTTACTCGTGGCAGTGAACAACTAGAGATACAGGGCAGGGAGGCATACGCGGCAGGGGGGATTGGGGGGTAGGGTGGGAGAGGGGCGCCTCTAACCCTCGCTACGCCACTGATACCAGTTGTCCTTGTATGTAATATGCCTCAATTCGGTGGAAATCCCAGATGAATTGATGACATGACTGTCACCAGGTTTGCATTTTTACACATATATTACTGCTTTTTGTGTTTATCTGTTCTGACCTGTGTCAATATTTTGTGTATATAATTTTATTGTGCACTTCTCCCTCCATATTCGCAGTTTCAGCAATCGTGGTTTTGATTATTCGCGATTTTTAGCTTGCTGGATCCTCCCTCCCAAATTACATCAAATTGCATAGAGAAATCGCCGATTCCAAGTGTTTACAGAGAAAATCGCCAATTCCTGGCAATTTCTTCACCGTGTTGTGCCTCTCCTTTAGGAACAGGCCAGGTCTCCCACCATGTTATTCGCAGTTTCACCATATTCACGATGGTTTTTTAATAGAAAACAGTGAATAACGTATGAAAAAGTTATTTGCGGGTCTGTTAATCCCCTATCACAGTGAATACGGAGGGAGAAGTGTAAACCAAAATAAATAAATAAATGCTCGGACTTTTTGCTGAATTGGAAGGGAGAAGTAGCCTAATGGTTGTTGCAGAGAGCTGAGATCCTGGGGAGCTAGATCCTCATTGCGTGACTGAACAAAGCAAAGCAACGGACACAGCAAAATGCAGAACTGTGTTGGTGGTTTTTTTCAACTCAATGTATAATATCATAAAGGAAGGGACCCGACACGGTTGTGTTTTGGCAACAATGTGCCTGCATCAGAGGTCGATCCTCTTAATGAATGTGCACAAACACAGCTACAAAACACAAGCAAATACACTACTGCTCCTTGTGACCAAAGGGAAGTCACTTAATCCTTCATTGTCCCAGGTATTAAAAAAAAAAACGCACCTTAGATTATGAGCCCACTAGGGACAAAGAAAGTACCTGCATATAGGTCTTGATTCCATAAATGGCATCAGATTTGCGCCTAGCGGCAAGTTTAGCCAATCTAGACGCCTAACTTAATTTTCTTAATTGGCTTAATCGTTGCAATTGAAAGTGCAATTAAAAACAATTAATTAGCCGATAGGCACCTAACTCGGAAGGCGTCTACACCGAGGTACCTACCAGCAAGTAGGGGTGGATTCGGGGTAGATTCAGGGCAGACTAGATGGACCATTCGGGTCTTTATTTGCCATCATCTACTATGTTCCTATGTATGCTACTATGTATTTTCGACGTGGTTTGACATAGGCGCAGTGGAATAGTGAGGGTGAGGGTGATTCCCCTCCCCTGCCTTCTCCACACAGCCTCCCCTCCCCCCGCCATGCACGCACACTCCATCCCTACCAATACCTTTTTTAATTTCCCCAGAGCGAGCGGCATTTGCCAACTTGCTACCCACATCGGCGTCGGCTATCCCTCCGATGTCACTTCCTAGGCGAGGGACCCAGAAGTGACAGCAGAGGTTAGAGCCGTGGCCGACGCGGGTAACGAGTTGATAACGCTGCTCACGCTGGGGAAGTTCAAAGAGGTGTGGGATAGGGAAGGGGTGCACGCACGCGGCAGAATTAACATTGGGAAGGAGTGGGGGGGCAGAGAGGAGGAGGGGTACCCCCCCTTACTGCGCCATGGCATAGGTGCACTCATTTATACCAAGAAAACCCTTGCTTAAATGGCAGTATGCCCGATTCGATGTCTAATAGTGGCTACGAGTGCTTAGGCGCTGCTCAGCATGATTCTATAAT
Organism: Geotrypetes seraphini; assembly: GCF_902459505.1. Taxonomy (NCBI): domain Eukaryota; kingdom Metazoa; phylum Chordata; class Amphibia; order Gymnophiona; family Dermophiidae; genus Geotrypetes; species Geotrypetes seraphini. The sequence continues at coordinate 21,401,431 of NC_047093.1, read as the reverse complement.
CAGCGCCACGTTAACAGTGCCTAGAAGTTAGGCGCCATTTATAGAATCAGGCCCCTAATGCCGTGGTGTAGCGAGGGTGAGATGCGCCCAGGGCGGTGGTGTCCCTCCCCCACCCTCCTTTCCATCTGCTCCTTCCCTTCCCCATCCTGCCACGCATGTGCATGCCTCGACCCTTCCCCCACACCTCTTTAACGTTCATGGCGTGAGCAGCGACCCCAGCCCGCGGCTCACGTCAGTGTAAGCTCTTCCTCTGATGTCGCGTCCTAGGCACAGGTCCAGGATGTGATGTCATAGGAAGAGCCGACACTGGCGTGAGCAGCGGGCTGGGTTCGCTGCTCATGCTGCGAACGTTAAAGAGGTAGGGAGAAGGGAAGCAGCATGCGTGATAGCAGGGGATGGGGAAGGAGCGGGGGCAGATAAGAGGACGGGTGTTGGCGCCCTCGCTGAGAAGGCGCATGGGGCAGTCCGCCTCCCTCGCCCCTCTTTACTGTTTCACTACCCTAATGTGTACATTGGGTTACCATATTTTGCATCTGGAAAAAGAGGACACGTGGCCCCGCCCCATTCTGCCATGTTCCGCCCCCAACCCCAGCCCCACGCAAACCTCACCTCTTTGGGCCGAGTCTGGAGGGCATTTGCGCATGCGCAGATGCGGACGCGATGACATTGTGGCGTGCGCGTGCAATGTTACTGCGTTGCCTGCGCAGACGCGCTCCAGACTCGGCCCCGATCTCAGCAGACAAAGTGCCGGGCTTTGAAAAGCTGTCCGGTACGCCCGGACAGTTCCCTAAAAAGAGGACGTGCCTGGGTACATCCGGGAATGAGGAGTGTCAGAATTTGCCCGAATGTGACAGTGGCTCTTTTTAATACCCTTCTAAATTCGGGAATAGGTCCAGATTCCCTACATGTGCAGAGCTGTCACTTCTCCCCGTTTCAGAGAGTCCTTGTGGGCTGAGCAGGGCTTCCCATGAAATGTCCTTGTTTACCTAGCTGTTATTTAGTGAGAAATGTGTGGATCTGCTTCTTTAAACGCAGGGCGCTGCAGGCAGACAGTTCGGCTCCAAGTGTGTTTGCCTGTCCCGGTAAGGAGGGTGAAAGAGCACATACTGTTAGGCAGCAGAAGATGGAGAGAGGGAATTGCATCCAGAGGGCTCACGCCTTCCTGGAAGCACCCCCAATCTGAATTTTCTCCCCGCAGAGAATAAAGAAGCAAATTCTTGCTTAATTAACGATATGCGCACTTAAGGGACAAAGGAGAGATGTACTAGAGGAATCAGGCAGAATATAATTGTGTCCTTTTCTGCTTTCTGTGCATATCGTAGCACACACTGTCATTGAAAAGCACTTTTGAAGAAAGACGGGAGAAGGGAAACATGACAGAGACAATTAGAGGTCATTTTATAAAGTTTTTCCTGTGTGTGAAGCCGGTATTACAAGTGGAAGAGGACTGTTATATGCTATACTCATATAGGCAGTGGAGGAGTAGCCAGTGGTTAAACCAGCAGGTTGGGAACCATAAATCTCAAGTTCAACTCCCACAGCACCCCCTTGTGGCCTCGGGCAAGTTACTTAACCCACTACGCCTTTGGAGGAGGCAATGGCAATCCACTCCTGTATCATGTCAAGAAAACCACAATGGGGGGGTCACCAGGAGTCAATGCTAACTCAAGGGCTCATCTGGATTAGAGAATAACACAGAGACAAATTTTTCCCCATCCCCATGGGAACTCATTTTCCCGTCCCCGCAAGTTCTTTTCCCGCTCCTGCCCAATTCCTGCAAGCTCTGTCCTCATCTGCACAAGCCTCAAACACTTTAAAATCCTAAGTAGCAACATTCTAGAGCTCAGATTGTGATGTCGTAATGCCTCATTCCACCAATGCCTAAGCTCCGTCCTCATCTGCACAAGCCTCAAACAAATCCTAAGTAGCAACATTCTAGAGCTCAGATTGTGATGTCATAATGCCTCATTCCACCAATGCCTAAGCTCTGTCCTCATCTGCACAAGCCTCAACCACTTTAGAATCATAAGTAGCAACATTCTAGAGCTCAGATTGTGATGTCATAATGCCTCATTCCACCAATGCCTTAGCTCCGTCCTCATCTGCACAAGCCTCAAACACTTTAAAATCATAAGTATTCGAGGTTTGAGTGGTTAAGACAGAGCTTACAGGAATGGGACAGGGACAGGGACAGTGACGAAACTCACAGGGACGGGCGGGGGAAATTGAGTTCCTGCAGGGACGGGAAAAAATTTGTCCCCGTGCCCCAGTCCCTTTGCCGTTTACTATTGCATTCTTTTCTTCTCTTGCTCTGCCCCTCTACAGCCACACTGGGTTACCACCTCAGAATTAAAAACATGTATATACATTCTCTGTTTATTTCACAGACTTCAAATAAAGGTTGAGGGTCAGTACTGATTTGGCAGCAGTTTGAAGAATCTGTCCCTCTCCACTTTCTCTAGATCATGAAGGGCATAGAGAAAGTGGAGAGGGACAGATTCTTCAAGCTTTCGAAAACTACAAGAACGAGAGGGCATCCGGAAAAATTAAAAGGGGACAGATTCAGAACCAATGCCAGGAAGTTCTTCTTCACCCAGAGGGTGGTGGACACCTGGAATGCGCTTCCAGAGGGTGTGATAGGACAGAGTACGGTATTGGGGTTCAAGAAGGGATTGAATGATTTCCTGAAGGAAAAGGGGATAGAAGGGTATAGATAGAGGATTACCATACAGTTTTTTGCCTTTGATAGGAAATGAAGCAGTATTGAACGTTTATCACTTTTTGATTGTTGGCTGCTGATTATTTGAATTTTGAGGCTTTTTCTCCACCTTTTGGATGAAATGTTTATCGGGAGTGTTCAGCCCATCTCTGGTGAGTAATTTTTTTTTTTTTGTTGAGATTTTTGGATTTAAACATCTCTATCATATCTCCCCTCTCCTGCCTTTCTTCCAAAGTATACATACTGAGATCTTTAAGTCTGTCCCCATATGTCTTATGATGAAGTTTCAGGGAAATACTTTTAAAACCAATAGGAGGAAATGTTTTTTTCACTCAGAGAATAGTTAAGCTCAACACGTTGCCAGAGGTTGTGGTATCAGCGGATAGCATAGCTGGTTTTAAGAAAAGTTTGGACAATTTCCTGGAGGAAAAGTCTGTTATTGAGTAAGACATGGGGGAAGCCACTGCTTGCCCTGGATCAGTAGCATGGAATGTTGCTACTCTTTGGGATTCTAGAATCTTGTTACTCTCTGCGATTCCGGAATCCTGGAATGTTGGAATGTTGCTACTCTTTGGGTTTTGGCCAGGTACTAGGGACTTGGATTGGCCACCGTGAGAACGAGTTACTGGGCTTGATGGACCATTGGTCTGACCCAGTGAGGCTATTCTTACGTTCTTAAGAAAATTGACCATTTTAGTAGCCTTCCTCTGAACTGAATCAATCCTGTTTATATCTTTTTGAAGTTATGATCTCTATTCTAAATGAGGTCTCACCAGAGTCTTATACAGGGGCATCAATACTTTTTCCTACTGACCATACCGCTCCCTAAGCACCCTTCTAGCTTTCGCCATCGCCTTTTCAACCTGTTTGGCCACCTTAAGATCATCACTTGCTATCACAACCCAAGTCTTGCTCCTCTTTCATGCAAAAAAATTCTTCACCCCCCTCCCTAAACTGTCCCATTCCCTCGGGATTTTGCAACCCTAAATGCATTACCTTGCATTTCTTAGCATTAAATCTTAGCTGCCAAATTTCAGACCAAGTTTTGCTAGGTTCTTTCTCGTGTTACTCACACCATCAGAGGTGTCTACTCTATTGCAGATTTTGGTATCATCCCCAAAGAGGCAACAGGCTCAAAAACCGAACCTTGAGGCACACCACTGGTAACATCCCTTTCCTCAGAGCGATCTTCATTGATCACTACTCTTTGTTGCCTTCCACTCAACCAGTTCTTGACCAAACCTTTCACTTTGGGACCCATCCCGAGGGCACTCGGTTTATTTATTAAATGTCTGTGTGGAACACTGTCAAAGACTTTGCTAAAATCTACATACCACATCTAGCACGCTCCTTCTAACCAATTCTCTGGTCACCCAGTCAAAGAAATTGATCAGATTTGTCTGACATGACCTGCCTCTAGTGAATCTGTGTTGCTTCCGGTCCTGTAATCCACAGGATTCCAGAAATGTTACTATTCTTTTTTTTTTTTTTTAATCATTTCCATTAATTTGCTTACCACAGAAGTCAGATCTACCAGTCTGTAGTTCCCTACTTCTTCTTTACTTCCACTTTTGTGGAGAGGTATCACATCCGCCTTTCTCCAGTCCTCCGGTGCCATCCCTATTCTAGAGAAGCATTGAAAAAGTCAGCCTGAAGAGCTACCCAAAGTTCCTTCAGCACCCCTCGAATGTATATCATCCAGCCACATCCCTTTCTCCACTTTTAGTATACCTGGCTACTCATGAACACAATCCTCTGAAAATCTATCAGGGTCTACCTCACCTCCATCCCTACTTGTGGTCCCGCTCCTGGCTCTTCAGCTTTGAACACAGAACATTAGCCTTATCTTTATCAGCTTCTACATATTTCTCCCCTTCACCTTGGAGTCTCACAATGCCACTTTTGCCCTTCTTCCTATCACTAATATACCCCGCCCTTTTTTTTTTTTTAATTATGTTGGCAATTTTTTCTAACATTTGCATCTTTGCTTTCCTGACCATTCTATCACACTCTTAACTTTTCCAGATATTTTAGCCTATCTTCCTCTTTCTGCGATCGTTTGTAGTTTATGAAAGCTAATCTCTTTTTCCTTACCTTTTCAGATACTACTTTTAATACCCAAAGCAGCCTTCTTTTCCTTACAAAATAATTTGTTGACCTCACAATAACTCCTTTCCCACTGCTTTCCTATTTCTTCCCGATATTCCTATCCAGACAATTCCTTGAATAATCCCCCATCTCAATAAAGGTTGTTGGGTTGTTTTTTTAAGTCTAGAACCTTTACTTCCGAATAAGCCCTCTCTACACTTGTCTTACCACACCCTGTGGTGACCTCTGTAACATCAGAAACACTTTCCCTATTTGTAAGCACAAACTTCTGGAACAGTTCTCCTTGTAGAAAATCCAGGATTGCCCTACTTCTAGAAGACCCTGCAATAGGGATGCCCCAATCAACATCTGGCATGTTAAAATCCCCTATTAGTAATACTTTCCCTTTTTACAAGAAAGAGAGAGCATGATGCCAGACCATGGGGTCAGTAAGCTGAGAGTCACCAGTGATCTTTTTAAAACCAGTTTTTCTATTGCCAGTTTTAAGGTTCTGCTAGCAGCCAGCCTGGCGATTAAAAAACTGGACAAAGCAGCTGAAAACCAGCCAGTTGGTAACCCCACTTTGGAACAAAGTGTGATAGGATGAGAATGAAAGGGGATAGACTGAAAAGTAATCTAAGGAAATATTTCTATACCAAAAGGATGATGGAAGCTTGGAACAGCCTCCCAGCAGACCTGGTGTAAACAAGATTTTTATTGGAATTCAAGAAAAGTTGGGACTAGCACAGAGGATCTCTGAGGTGGAGGAAGGGATTGTAGGCTTTAGTAGTCCATGTGGATGAGCCAAACGCTCTTTATCTGTTGTATTTTTCTGCAAATCTGTTCCTATGCCATTTAGTGCAAATTAAACAAAATAGTTCAGGCTGTTACAAGATGAAATGAAGCAAATCATATACCTCCCTTCTCTACATGGAAACTCTGCAGGGAGCTGTATTTCTGAATCTGGGTAAGGCCATGAGTGACCTAGACACTGAGAAAGATGTTACCCAGAAGAAAGGCCATTTCATAACTTAAGCTTCTGCTTCCTTAAGTAGCTGCCAGGGAGTGTTGCTAGCTTGTCCTAAGTCAGTCTGGGGTTAAGGGTTACCTCACTTCTGAAGCCGCAGTTATCTGACTACCCACACACACATAGACATCTTTGTAATGAATAAAAGATCTACAGCTGCAGTTACAAACTGCAGTTTGTCGTAATGGATGTCTCTTATATTCGTTTTTCTGCACAGGGCACCTGTCTCAAATGATCTTCTCTTAAATGTGCTTTTTTTTTTTTTATTATAAAACTTTATTAATTTTCAAATGTTAACCGCTGGTAACACATGGGTGAAACATGTCGGTTATCTCCCCTTTCTTGAATTGAGACCAGAAGCTAAGTATAACCATTTAAGGTTTGATATTTTAATTTATAATGACTAAAGCCAAGAACAAAATGAAAACGGAAAGAAAAAATTTAAAAACCAAAAAAATGAAGAACGTAGGATCCAATGACGAGTTGAGGCATAAAGCCGCCCACTATGAGTGAACACTGAGTGAGAAGGTGGCCTTGCTGAGGATCGAGCTGAAACTGCTCTTTAAAATAAGATATGAATGAGTTGTGAAGATATGTGGGTTATTGACTAACATATATTAGGGTCTGGGATACAATGAATTTAAACATAAACACTACACAGAACGCACTTTAAATACACAAATAATTAAAAAAAAATCATTTTCTCCCCCCTTCTCCCCATAATTAATAGAAAAAGTACATATTTAATTTCAATAATATAGATAATTAAGTATAGCAGATAATAATACATTCCCCACCCTGGATGTTTAAGGAAGTCAAATAAAAGGAAAGGTACATGTCAGTTATTGTGACTCAATAAATGCAGTCAATGGGTTCCACGCCATTTGGAATGCGTTACTATATCCCAAACATCCCGCGTTCATTCTTTCATACTTGTAACTGGAACATAGGTTTGCCCACCAGAAAGTGTAATTCAGTCGATCATAGGGACTCCATAAGCACTGCAAAGAAATCTTTAAGCCTGATTTCCAAAGGCTTTGAAAATTTATTGGGCCAAGCGCATAAAAAAGTTTTACTCAAAATTTCAGAAAACTCTTCAATTTTGGAGCATAAAAAGTGGGTGACAACAGGGTTGATTTTGGGTGGGGATACACAGACGGACGGATGGATTTTTTAAAAGCAGTCCATCCAGGTTTTCAAGTACGGGGTGGGGGGGGGGCGCATCTGGAGGGCCTCTGAGCATGCACGGGTGGGATGCGATGACATCACACGCATGTGTTTGACATCATTGCATCGCATATGCACTTGCTCTGAGGCCCTCCAGACGCGGCTCCGAGCAAGAGGAGGAGAAGAGGTTTGGAGGGGTGGGGCCATTTGTCTGGGATTTAGCTTACGAAAATCTGGTAACCCTCTGCATGTGTGATGCCTCAAGTGGTGCTTAGATGGTAACTCCAGCTGTGAAGAGCTACAGTCAGTGTTGGGCAGACTTAAATGATCTGTGTCCCGTATAGAGAATGACACAGTGACAAAATTCATCACTGGATAACTGCAGGAAACCATCTTCATGTCATTCTATAAGGAGAGAGGGAAGAATCAGAGTATGAATGGCCACAACCACTGACCCGCAAGCTTTGCTTTGAAGAATGCTGGTGTAGAAGGACTGAGGTTGAAACAGACACTAAAGAATGACAGCCTCTGGTATCCAGAGCAGATATTGTGATGTCATAATGCCTCATTCCACCAGTGCCTAAGAGCCAATCACATCAGTGATGTCACAATGGCTTCATTATCCTTGGCTCACATAAGAATCAGAGTATGAATGGCCACAACCACTGACCCGCAAGCTTTGCTTTGAAGAATGCTGGTGTAGAAGGACTGAGGTTGAAATAGACACTAGAAAATGACATGAGATTATTATATATACAGTCAAACCTTGGTTTGCGAGCATAATTCGTTCCGGAAGTATGCTTGTAATGCAAAGCACGCCTATATCAAAGCGAATTTCTCCAGAGTAAATAATGGAAAGTCAGATGATTCATTCCACAACCCAAAATTCTATACTATATAAAATACAGTGCAAAAGATATGTGCACTTGTACAGTGCGCTTAAACTGCGGGTGAATTGGGCGTGATGCTTTTATTACGTTCAGCCACGCTCAGCATGAGATGTGCGTATGTTGTGCGTGCTTGAACTAGATCTCGGGAGAGGAACCCCCTTGTGTGCACTTTACCACATTCGGTCAACAGTCACAAAGTGTGCGAGATTGTCAAAAGGTATTGGCCTATGTTACAAGTGCATTCCAATTTAAGGGGTTTACCCAAGTTTGCGTTCAGCTGCGCTCAGTGATGCGATGCGCGTATGTTGTGTGTGCTTGTGTCGTGCATATATTGTGCTCAGTTGCGATGCTTGTGTTGCGTTCAGCTGTGCTCAGCGATGTGACGCGCATTTGTGCGTACTTGTAAGTGGCACGCGTCGACATGCTCGTATTGCAAGACGCTTGTTGATCAAGTTTCAATTTTATAAAATGTTTTTGCTCGTCTTGCAAAACACTCGCAATCCAAGATTTTACTGTAGTGCCAAAAAAATCAGCACCACTTGAATGGCACTTACCATGATTTTACAAGGTGCATATTCCTTTTATAGAATTGCGCTTAGCGACTTTATGCATTGCATAACTTTTAGGCACTCCCATTTAAGCCAGCTACAACTAGACCAAAATGCCTGCGCCTAAGTTTTGCATGGAACGGATATATTCTATTACAATGCACATAACTTCCAGGAACACCCATGACCCACCTCCGTGCCCCTTTTTCAAATTTGCGCACTGCAACTGGTGCATACTTTTTATAGAATCACGCTTTCCTAGTTGTATGCATAATAACTTTTAAATAGTGCCAATTAGTATCAATTATGAGATGTTAATTGCCATTTATCAGCACCAATTACGCCAATTTATCAACTAAATTGTACGCACAAACCAGCTCTGCGCACTGATTTGCGTGTACAACTTAAGACGCCATTTACAGAATTTGGGGGTGACTACAAAGCATCGACAGAAAGAGCATATGATTTTGATATCTCCCCTCTTGGTAACAACAGTTTTGAAAAACTTGGGATCCTGGGACCTTTTATTATGCAAATCCAATTCTTGATACAAACCACATGACAAGCTTAATGATTCAAAATCCAGATCTCCACCAAGTCCTTGACTTAACATTCAGCAATAACCAACCAACACAAAAGGGAAGTCACGGCAGGTCCATCCATGCATACTTTTCAAAGGAAAAGAGGAAACATATTTATATCGAAAGCCTGATTATTTTCTAAGATACTAGAACCGCTCAGATGTAAATCTCCTGTCTGGAAAAGAAGGTACATAAGTGATTCAAAGGCAGTTTCCAAAAAATGTGAAAACTGATGTAAGGTTTTCTTAAAAGCATCTCCTCCCGCTGCATGTAGCATGGTCCTCCAGCTCTGCTTAGGTATAAAAATGGTGCCATCTGGTGGCCTGTATGCAGGTGTGACTGGTCCCCAATAACTGGAAAAATAATAATTGTGAAATCTGTCCATTTGTTGGCATCTTTTGCATCTTTTGTCTGAAGATTGTATTTCCTGAAACTTCTGGAAGAGAAATGTAAACACAAACTGGTGCAAAGAAAGTGTGCTGGAACTTTTGTCCGTTTCATAAACTTATTTTTGGGCAAGAACCCATTGCTGTAGCCCAGTTTTCAGTGCACAGACCTATGAAATATTCAGACTAGAGCTCAAGTCGCACGGTCACTGTTCTGCAAAATCTCAGGGTGTGCATGGGAAAATCATTTTGTGCGGGTTAATATTAATAGGTAAATATTTATTATGCCCATACACAATGGGGTCGACCTGACACAGTACTGTGTTTCGGCATAAAATATGCCTGCCTCAGGGGTCACATATACTGAGCGAAAATGCAAAGATTAAAAGCAACTCAGCTCATAAGCTCACACATATTGAGATTGCTTTTTTATTGAATTTCGTGTGTGCCACAACTTTATTGGTCCACTCCTTTATGAGTAGAGCTAATTTTAATCTTTGCATTTTCGCTCAGTATATGTGGCCCCTGAGGCAGGCATATTTTACGCCAAAACACAGTGCTGTGTTGCGTCAGCACTATTGTTGTATATGATCCTTCTGGCTCTGTCTACTGTGGAAAGTCCATTGTCCCATCCCACTCCTTGTTGATCTAATTAAACTCTGGAATTCATTGCCAGAGAATGTGGTGAAATCAGTTATCTTAACGGGGTTTTAAAAAGGTTTGGATAATTTCCAGAAAGAGAAGTCCATAGGCCATTATTGAGATAGCTTGGAGAAATCTACTGCTTATTCCTAGGATAAGCAGCATAAAATCTGTTTGCTACTTGGGATCTAGTTAGGTACTTAGTTGGGACCTGGGTTGGCCACTGTTGGAAACAGGATACTTGTCTTGATGGACCTTTGGTCTGTCCCAGTATGGCAGCTCTTATCTTCTTATGTGAGCCAAGTATAGGGCAATCAAGCCACTGTGACATCACTGATGAGGTTGGCTCTTAGCCATTGGTGGAATGAGGCATTATGACATCACAATCTCAGCTCTGGAATGTTGCTACTCTTTGGGCTTCTGCCAGGTACTTGGAACCTGGGTTGGCCACTGTTGGAAACAGGATTCTGGGCTTGATGGACCTTCGGTCTGTCCCAGTATGGCAATTCTTATGTTCTTATATGAGCCAAGTATAGGACAATCAAGCCATTGTGACATCACTGATAAGGCTGGCTTTTAGGCATTGGTGGAATGAGGCATTGTGACATCACAATCTCAGCTCTGGAATGTTGCTACTCTTTGGGCTTCTGCCTGGTATTTGGGACCTGGGATGGTTACTGTTGGAAACAGGATTCTGGGCTTGATGGACCTTCAGTCTATCCCACTTTGGCAATTCATAGGTTCCGTTACCTTCATGGGTTTGCCTCCTGTTGGACTCTGCTATATGCTATCTATGCCATTCTCCATCCATGCCCAGCCTTGTTCCCTCCTCCTAACACAAAAAGAACTTAACATACAAATTGGTGCACATTTACTACAAACTCACCACCATAACAGTTGGTACACTTGGGTGATAGCTGTTAATCCAGTTGCCCATTTTCCCTCTGGTGCTAGCCTTATTTCTCAATGACTGCGCATCTTCCGTGCTCTGATTAGGCCTTCTTGATTTCTTTTAGCCTTTGTACCCTCGCCACCTCCCCTGGGAGACGTCTCCATGCACTCCCCACCCTCAGCGTTTGCCATTAAAATCCTAAATGCACAGTAGTGTACATTCTCACGCAGAAGACTGTGAGAACAGACCAAATTATCTGTTCTGAACTTCCAGCTGATAGACAGAGCTGGGCACAGAGAGTTCTTAATGAGCTCCCACGTGTTTTGCAGCTTCTCAAAAATTTCTTCATTGGCTATACAGCCACTGGGAAACATTCTTTAAAATTGGTAAACACAATGTAATGCCATTTTTTCACAAATCATTTCTTGCATATTTCTGTTTACTGAAAAATCATATAAATTATTGTGGATATAATTAATATGTGGATATACTAAAGGTTCTGCTGTTCATGGTGTTAATTAATAATTGAGGTTTTCTTTTGCTGTTGTTTCAAATGGCCAGGTCACGAGCTACCTAGTAACAAATGCTAACAATGAGGAGAGGAGTGGCTTAATGGTTAGAACTAGAGAATGACACGGGGACAAATTTTTCCCTGTCCCCGCAGGAACTCATTTTCCCATCCCATCCCTGAGAGTTCATTTCCTGTCCCTGCCCCATTCCTGCAAGTTCCGTCCTCATTTGCACAAGCTTCAAACACTTTAAAATCCTAAGTAGCAACATTCTAGAGCTCAGACTGTGATGTCATAATGCCTCATTCCACCAATGCCTAAGCTCCGCCCTCATTTGCACAAGCTTCAAACACTTTAAAATCATAAGTGTCCAAGGCTTGTGCGGTTAAGGCAGAGTTTACAGGAATGGGGCAGGGGCAAGGTACAGTGACAAAACTCACGGGGACGGGACGGGGAAATTGAGTTCCTGCGGGGACAGGGAAAAATTTGTCCCCATGTCATTCTCTACACTGCACCACTCTAGAAATCAAAATGTTGTAAAAAAGTGAGCCAAGTAAAGGACAATCCAGCCACTGCGACATCACTGATGAGGTTGGCTCTTATTGGTGGAATGAGGCATTATGATGTCATAATACCTGCTCTGGTTTTCACACTATTTATTTATTCAGTTTTCTATACTGTTCTCCCGAGTAAAGAATGACCCGGGGACAAATTGATCCCCATCCCCGCAGGAACTGATTTTCCTGTCCCATCCCTGCGCGTTCTTTTCCTGTTCCTGCCCCATTCTTGCAAGCTCCGTCCTCATCTGCACAAGCCTCCAACATTTTTTAAATCATAAGTGTTTGAGGCTTGTGTGGTTAAGGCAGAGCTTACAGGAATGGGACAGGGGCAGGGACAGCGACAAAACTCAAGAGGATGAGACGGGGAAATTGACTTCCTGCGGGTACAAGGAGAAATTTGTCCCCGTGTCATTCTCTAGTTAGAACCGCAGCCTCAGCACCCTAAGGCTGAAGGTTCAATCCCAGCATTTCTCCAGGTACCATACATTTGTGAGCTCACCAGAATACTTAGGGCTCCTTTTAAGAAGGCGCGGTGGTGGTTTAACGTGCGTAACAGCGCGCACTAAACCGCCGGCCACGCTAGCCGCTATCACCTCCTCTTGAGCAGGCGGTAGTTTTTCGGCTAGCGCGGGGGAGCGCGTGATTAAAAGTCGCGTGCGTTAAAGCCGCTTCCGTGGCTTCGGAAAAGGAGCCCTTAGAGTACCTGATTAGATGGTGAACAGTTTTTTTTTTTAATTCACTAAGGGAATCTTTTCTTCAAACTTCAGAGATGTGAAAAAAATGATGCCCAGAAAAAAAAAAAATCACCTCATAAAACAAAGGCCTTTAATGACCTCAACGTCTGTTCCATATTTAAACACATTTTATGGCTTATCAAAATTCCAACATGTTGTGTGGAACGAGGACGAAACTAGACTTGTAAGAGTAAATTGAGGAGGTGCAAATGGAGAGGTTGGGTGGGGGACTCAGGAGAGCAGCCGGTCAGTGTTTATTTGTTGACATAAGGACATAAAAATTGGGGGGGGCAATTTTATAACCTAGGTCAGTGTATCGCAAATTGTGCATCGCCACACACTAGTGTGCCCCGGCAAATTCCAAGGGTGCCCCGAGATGCTGGTTAGGAGAAGTGGCTTCTTCCATGTGTGTCTCAACAGCAGTTTATGGATTTTTCCTCCAGGAACTTGTCCAAACCTTTTTTTAAACCCATCTACGTTAACCGCTCTTACCACAACCTCTGGCAACGTGTTCCAGAGCTTAACCGTTCTCTGAGTGAAAAAATATTTCCTCCTATTGGTTTTAAAAGTATTGCTCTGTGGGAGGAAGGCCCCCACCATGTACTTCTCTTCCTTTCCATCCCCTCCTTCATGATCCATGACCCAGGACAAGCAGTGGCTCCTCAACAGCAGTTTATGGATTTTTCCTCCAGGAATTTGTCCAAACCTTTTTTAAAGCCATCTACATTAACCCCTCTTATCACAACCTCTGGCAACATGTTCCAGAGCTTAACTGTTCTCTGAGTGAAAAAAACATTTCCTCCTATTGATTTTAAAAGTATTACTCTGTAATTTTGAGTTCCTTAGTCTTTGTAAACACTGTAAGTTAGACATGGCCACATTAACCACCTGTGAAGTTCTGAAAAAGCTTTAGTGGATGCCCTCCCTCCTCCCCTAGTGGCGTAGTGAGGCAGTCACACCCCTCTCACATCCTCTTCCACACCCCCCTGCCATGCACACATGCAACTTCCCAATGTTGGCTTCAGGGCTCTCTTTGACGTCACTTCCTAGGTGTGGATCCCGGAAGTGATGTCAGAGAGAGCACCGAAACTGACGCGGGCAGCAAGTTGGTGACTGCTCGCGCCGAAGTTAAAAAAGGTACGAGGGAAGGGGCGTACGTATAGCAGATGGAAGAGTAGGAAGGGGGTGGAGAGGAGGAGTGCCAGCACGCCAAGCAAGACTGCGCTTAGGCAATCGTGCGCAGGATGTCAGCGCGCTGGATTTAAACAGTATTTTAAAGCGCTCCGAGGAGGGGTGGGGGGGGGGAGAACCATCCAGTCTGCCTAGTAGTCGCGCTCATTATTAGTTCACGATAAAATTGTCTTTCTTTGGAATTTCTGGGACATCGATTTTTTTTTTTTTCTGTACAATCATAGTTTTGCAATTTCCCTCATTTAGTCGTATTTTTTGCATCTTTTAACCCCTACCTACTAGGGGAGTGTGTGGTGCAGTGGTTAAAGCTACAGCCTCGGCACCCTGGGGTTGTGGGTTCAAACCCATGCTGCTCCTGGGCAAGTCACTTAATCCCTGTCTCGGCAGGTTTGTCTACGCGCGATTGTCTCGCGTGCTTTTGACTGGATACGCTTTTATATGGGTAACTCCCGGAGCAATTTTAAAAGAGCTCTTTTACACGCATATAAATACCTTGACACCCAATAAACCCTTGACAAAGTTATCCTCAGAAGGGGCACAAGTTAGCAAAGATGAATTCAGCAGATAAGGCTCACTAAAGACCTGATTTACTGAGCCTGTGTCTATGGGGAAAAAGGTTTGACGAACCAGGCCTTGAAAGTGTCCCACACAATAATAGTAAATAATAATGTTCTGAAAAGAGGCATCTGTTTTGTATTCCATAGAAGAGCTGAATAAAATATGCACGATACGAGGGATTCCTCAGTGTGAGCAAATCACAAACGACAGCTGCATGAATCTATTGCCCTTAAGATATGAGAAAAGATATTCAAAGAACAAGGAGGGCGTCATCAAAGTGTACAGTAAAATATGGAGATATCACCCTAACACATGACAGAGAAATGTGCAGTGTTTAAGTACAAAGCGATAACTTCCATTTCCATCTGCCTTTGATTATAATATCATCAGTACATTTCTATATGACACTTAAGAAACTAAATTGCTGTCAGAGAACCTTTTTTTTTTTTTTGTAGTGCATTAAATAATTGATGGACATGAAGACGTGAACAACACCCGAGCTAAGTATTATACAGCATTATTAAATATTAAGAACAATAGTTTTAATAGCAATAAAATAAATGTAAAAAATGCATAAATAGCGGGGAAAGACTCGGATCAACGATAGCCCGCATGTAGGCCAAGTAACCAAGATTAGTTCTGGTAATTGGCCGCGGGCACTTGAGACCTGTAGTCTTTATCCCCGACATTACTTAACAAGGATCTTCTTGATCTAAAGTTGGCCTTTGCTCAGGGGACTGTAGTAGATATACTAGAAGATACGACAGGATTTATAATCATGAAGCCCGACTAAGATAAATGCCTTGTTTCAGAGCAGAGCTAGAGTCACAGGGAGATAACGTGACTTAGCCAAGGTCACACACAAGAGCCCAAGGGTGGTCTTGAACCCAAGACACCACTGAATTCATAGGGCAATGTTCCAACCTCTGTACAGATCATGAAACAGAAAATCACTGGCATGTGTCCTCTGTACACAGTCAGGAAAGAGGCTCATGTCATCCTTATATTTAACTGCAGTTGCCTCTAAAATGGTCAATGCAAACTCGCTCTCTCTACTTAGAGCCTTAAATCATAATGCTAACATATCTTCACTCTAAGGACTCCTTTTACTAAGGTGCGCTAGTGTTTTTAGCGCACACACAAGATTAACGTGCGTTAAAGTGCGCGCTAGCCGAAAAATTACCGCCTGCTTAAAAGATCTGGGGGCCATTGACAAATTATTGCCATGAATAGATAACATTTTTCCATTATAAGTAAAATTGAAAATGTAGGGTGGGGGGGGGTTATATATTTTATTAAATGTCTGGATTACGGTAATAGAAAAGAATATTTTTATTTATATGATATTTTTGATTAATTTAGTTAAGGGATGGGGGGGATGGAAGGGAGTAAACTTTATGTATTGAATGTTATAAAAGAAATTCAAGTGATGTATTCAATTTTACATAGTAACATAGTAGATGACGGCAGATAAAGACCCGAATGGTCCATCCAGTCTGCCCAATCTAATTCAATTTAAATTTTTAATTTTTTCTTCTTAGCTATTTCTGGACAAGAATCCAAAGCTTTACCCGGTACTGTGCTTGGGTTCCAACTGCCGAAATCTCCGTTAAGACTTACTCCAGCCCATCTACACCCTCCCAGCCATTGAAGCCCTCCCCAGCCCATCCTCCACCAAACGGCCATATACAGACACAGACCGTGCAAGTCTGCCCAGTACTGGCCTTAGTTCAATTTTTAATATTATTTTTAAATGTTTTATTATTTATACACTTGATGTAAGATGAAAAAATGAATATAGAATTATAACAAAAATATTTTTTTTAAACCCGCTAGCGTGCCTTTGTAAAAGGAGCCCATAATTCTCTCTGCTAAGAAAAATCATATATAGGGCATTGGAGTGGTGTTTCAGAGGTTAAGAGAGTATGAAGAATTGTAGAAAGAACAGAGAATTGAATTAAATGTAATATTTACTTAGGGCTCCTTTTACAAAGGTGCGCTAAGCGTTTTAGCGCATGCACCGGATTAGCGCGCGCTATAGTACACGCTAGCCGAAAATCTACTGCCTGCTCAAAAGGAGGCGGTAGCAGCTAGCGCGCGGGGCAATTTAGCGCACGCTTTTCCGCACGTTAAGGCCCTAACGCGCCTTCGTTAAAGGAGCCCTATGTGTTCGATCCTCATAGGTCTTGGTTGTTAAATTTCTCTAATTTCTTTATTGTTTCCCAAAATCAATGTTTTTTACATCTTTAATTCATTTCTTCATTCATTAATAGTTTTTAAATACACTTTTACTTATCTCAGTGGTTGTTTGGATCTTTTTTTTTATTATTATTATAACTTACAAGTGCATCAGAAAGAACAACATTTTAACTTGGATACAACACTTGATATTCTGCAGTAATCAAATTAATAAAGTTTATCCCCCTCCCTCCTACCCTTATCATTACACATACACCATATATTGAATTTTTTCCTACCAATCCAACTATTAATGAAAGACCAAAAAACTACCCCCCTCCCCCACTCTTACATTTGTACTATTAAGGGGAAAATGGTATCTATTCATTACAATAATTTGTTAATGGCCTCCAAAAATCTTGAAATTTATTAAAATTCCCTTTCTGTGTGGCTAATGTTCTTTCCATCTAATATAATAAAACCCTAAGCCGCGCATGAGCACTCCCACCTGTGTGCTCCCATTTTCTGTGAGCTGTAGGACACCGCAAGTAGGAGTGCGCATGCGCGCAAATCTCTCTCTCTTTCTCTCTTCCCCCCGAGGCGGATGTCGGCCGCGCGGCTGTCGGCAGCTGCAGACCGCGGCAGCTGTAGGCCGCGGTGGCTGGCGGCGGCTGGCGGCAACTGCAGGCCGCGGTGGCTGGCGGCGGCTGCAGGCCGTGGCGGCCAAGCACGGAACCACCAGCAGTGGGTGGCGGTCAGCCCGAGAAACCCCTGACCTACAGGCCGGGCCGAAGTTTAAAGTACTGAGTGTAGGAGGGGCAGGAGAAGCTAGACTGAGGGGGAAAAATGATGATGCACAGGAAAATGGAGGGAGAGGGAATGCTGCGGCTGCTGCACAGGGAAGTAGGGAAGGAGATAGGAAGAAAGACACAGGGACAGGGGCAGGGAGAGAGACAGAAAGACAGACAGACAAAGGGGGCCAGGGAGGGAAAGAGACAGAAAGAAAGACAGCAGGAGGAAGAGAGACAGAAAGAAAAATACAGGGGTAGGGAGAGAAACAGAAAGAAAGACAGACAAAGGGGGCCAGGGAGAGAGACAGACAGAAAGAAAGACAGCAGGACAGAGAAAGAAACAGAAATAAAGACAGACAGATATATATTCTAGCACCCATTAATGTAACGGGCTAAAATACTAGTTTTATATATATGACATAAAGAATTCCACCAGAAACTATAGTTCAATCTATTCCAATTCTTCCAATTACATGTAATCTGCTGTATGGTAACTCCTGTCATAATAAGTAAAAGCTTATTATTTTTTGAAGATATTTGGCTCTTAGCCCTCATTGACATGCCAAATAATACAGTATCATATGATAATGCCACCGGATTTTCTAACAAACAATTTATTTGGCCCCATATTGATTTCCAAAAAGCCAAAATAAATGGACAATAGAATAATAAATGATCTAAAGTCCCTGCTTCAAGATGGCAATGCCAACATCTATTAGACTTAGAGCTATCCAATTTTTGTAGACAAACAGGGGTCCAGAATGCTCTATGTAAAAGAAAAAAACCAAGTTTCTCATAAATGCAGACACTGTACACCTCATCCTTCAAGACCAAATTCATGGCCATTGAGATGCAGTAATTTGATGCTTAATCTCAATGCTCCAAATGTCCCTAAGACCAGTTTTTGGTTTTTTTTTCATGAATTCAGATATCAATTTATACCACTGTGTGGCCTGGTGTCCCAGGAAGTCCACCCGAAAGCATAAGAACTCTAAACTATATTGATTCTTAAGATTTTTCCATTCAGGGAACCCCGCCCGAATGGCCTGCTTCAGTTGCAACCATCTAAAACTTTGTTTGGATCTTTTAATATTTATTAGCAGATTGAGCGGCTAGACCCGGCATGTTTCACAACAGCTTCATCGGGGATCCGCCCATTGCCGCTGTCATCCGACCCTCATACCAAGTTTGAAGGCCATGGCGCATTAAACTCGTGGATAAAATGTAAGTGCTGAATCTATGTAGACTTATACTACTCTGGAGCAGTAGTGTAGTGAGGGCGAGGGCAGTCCACCCCAGGCGCCATTTTGCTCCTCCTCTCTGCCCTCCTGCTCCTCTCCTTGCCGCGTGCACGCCCCTTGTCTTTCCCCCATATCTGTTTTTACTTCCCGCGTCGGCATCAGCGCTCTCTCTGACTTCGCTTCTGGGAAGTGACGTCAAAAGGCGAGCCGACACCAACGTGGGCATGCTGCTCAAGCCAGAGAAGTTACAAAAGGTACAGGGAAAGGGAAGGGGGCACGTGCGTAGCAGAGGTGGTGCGGAAAAGGCGCCATCGTCCCCGGTGCCACTCACCCTTACTACGCCACTGCTCTAGAGCAAGGGCGATTTCTATCTGCAGCTCGTGAAGGCAAGTAAATGGTGCCTCTATGCTTGGGGAAAGAGAAATTTCTGGTCATGGCTATAAGCAGAGTGAAGGTTTCCATGGTTCATCTATTTTTATTTATTTAAAAATTTATATACCGCATAAAAACTATGCGGTTTACAAAATGACATGCATACATATTAAAAATGCTAAAACATGTTTCGACAGAACAAACACAATAAAACATTAACTAACAGTATCATTATTAAAACCTTTTTTCAAATTCATCCAACAAGATGGAAAGACAAAATCCCATAAAAACATTTACAGGACGGTAAGGCTTCAGCAGCAAATAGCATTAGCACACGAAGGCATTAACAAATAATTGTGATTTTAACATTTTCTTCAAATTCAGTCTCCCACCACAAAATCGCAGAATACCAGGCAGCGCATTCCAAAGCTTGGCACCTGCTACAGACAGCATTTGTGCCCCAATCTTAACATGAGAGACTAACATCTTACCCTCCAAATTCAACTTCATACCATTTTCAGATCTGTCGTTCTCTTTTGTGATGAGTAATGCATGAATGTCTCATTTTGAGATAACTGCCATTCAGTAAAATATCAGAATTTCCTGCTATTCTACCTCCAGGGGCCTAGAAGAATTTGGGTGAATCAAGTCCAGAACAGATTATACAGATGAATTACTGAGAAGTATATCAAGACTCCAGAGCACTGCACTGTATTTTCATGCTCATAAATTTGAAAGCCTACAATTCAACATGTAGCAGAAAGAGATGAGCTTCAGTCGACACAAGGTAATCATAGACTGCCTCCTCTTACACATACAGGGAGAAACCTGAAAAGAAAAAGGCCAAGAATGCACTTCAACAATAAAACTTCAGTCATCCAGTCTATAAAAACACCCACACTGAAAGCTCTGCAAGGTAGCATCTAATTAAACTGTCTCAGGTTGTGCAAAGAATGAAACTTCATAACCCTTTCACCAAAGCTTTATAATTATTTTGCACTGGTATTAATTATGCTAATCCTGCTCTTTGCATTTGAAGCCTATTTAGATGTTGTAATTAGCTCATACCTTATTCACAGTAACTTCAGAGCTACAGGGCTCTATTATTTCAGGACACTGATATTGAATATATATTTTTTTAATTTGCAGTTCAAATCAAAAGACATTGCAATGCATTACATCATATACCAAGAAAAATATGATAAAGGAAATAAGACATATTTAGTTCATATGGTCTTTACCTTCATTTTTCTCTGTTTCTATTGGATCTCTAAGGGAGAGGAGGGGATGGTAGGTGGCACATTTAGGCAGACTAGACAGGCCATAAGGTCTTTACCTGCCTTCACTTTCTCTGTTTTTTTGCCATGTTTTCAATGATATTTGTGGTCATTCTTATACTCTGTGGGCTAAATTATATATAATGGGTCAGATTCTCAAAGTGACTCCTAAAATGTCAGGTGCCACTTTTGAGAATCACAGCTACCTGAACCTAACAAAAAATGTAGGTGCCGGTAATGGTGCCTAAGTGCATCAGAGAATCGCTCATAGTGGTACCTGGTGACACTCAAGTCCAGAGCCCACCCCTAAGCATGCCTACTTCCGCATTAGGCATCACTAGGCACTGCTAGGTGCCAGGAATGGAGGAACCGCTCCCAGAAGACGCCTAGTGGTACCAAATTTTTTTAAACTATTTTTTAATTAGCTTTTAATGGTGCTTTTTGGAAATCCCTCCGGGCACCTGGACAGTCCTCTAAAAAGACTATTTACAGCCACACACACCCTCCCACCCTTCAGAGCTGCTGCCAGACAGGGTTACCAAACATCCGGATTTACCTCTTTTTAGAGGACATGTCCAAGCATCCGGACGGTTTTTCAAAACCCGGTACTTTGTCCGGTTTTTAAAAAGCTTCCAGCTGGGAGCAGCGTCGGGAGGGCATCTGAGCATGCGCGGATGCAAAGCAATGATGTCACACAAATGCACGCATGTGTGACATCATTGCGTCACACCTGCACATGTGCAGATGCCCTCCTGACGCTGCTCCGAACAAGTGAACAGGTTGAGGGGGTGGGACAGGGCCAGGCAGAATGGGGCAGGCATGGGAGTGTGGCCATGGGTCCGGAATTTACTTCTGTAAAATCTGGTAACCCTATGCGCAGACACTGACGCTAAGTCACACACATGCACACATGTAACATCAATGCATTGACATCTGGGCATGCACAGACGCCCTCCGGATGCAGCCCTGAGGTTGGGAACTTCCAAAACCCAGCCAAACTGCTAGGTTTTGAAAATCCCTCCAGGCATCCGGACAGTCCTCTAGAAAGAGGATGGGTGCGGATTTTCCCAGCATTTTGTCTGGGTTTTGAAAAGTCTGGAGGACATCTGTGCATGCACGGATGCAACACAAACACATGCGCACATGCCCTCCGGACAAGCGAACAGGTTGAGGGGGGCGGGGCTGGGGCAGAATGGGGCGTGATTCGAGCGGAACTGGGCAGGCCTGGGGGGGCGGGGCCATCAAAATCTGGAAACCCTACTCACGGCCCCTTGGAGGGCGGGGGCCATATATCCGGATTTTACAATCCTATAATCTGGAAGCCCTATATAAGACCATCTGTCCAAGGAGAACTACTTTTAAAGTTGGGTACTCCTAGACCAGGGGTCTCAAAGTCCCTTCTTGAGGGCCGGAATCCAGTCGGGTTTTCAAGATTTCCCCAATGAATATGCATAAGATCTATTAGCATAGAATGAAAGCAGTGCATGCAAATAGATCTCATGCATATTCATTAGGGAAATCCTGAAAACCCGACTGGATTACGGCCCTTGAGACCCCTGTCCTAGACCTTTAGAGACAAGTTTTCCCCAGATCAATCCGGGTCTACCAAGTTCTGAAGCCACACGCGCGACTCCATCCCTACCTAACAGATCGAACGAGCCCTCGCAAAGCTTTTCCGGGTCTCCGCGTATCGCCACGGACGACGGCCTCGCGTGTGGGTGACGTCACAGCCGACGTCGCCAATGCGGCCCTCGTCAAGGAGCTCGCGCTATCCTTTAAACTTTAAAGGTGTTGGGTTTGTTTTTTTTTAGCTCGCGCGCCAACGTAACCACACCAGATCGCCCGTCTCCAGGCAACCCTTCCGGATGCCTCCCCACTTCCGCTTCCCGTCCGACAGAGGAGCGCGCGGCGCTGGGGATTCGGCAGTCGGCTCGCCGCCCCCCGGAATGCGCCGTCCGAGGAAGGCCGGGGGTCCGCCGCGGTTCCTCCAGCCCCGCATGGAAGAGGCGGGCCTGAGGCGCCCCAGTCGCAGCGCTCGGGCAGCCAAGGTGCGCTAGAGCCGGCGATGGACGAGGACGAGGGCGCGCCCGCCGGCCCCGCTTCCGAGGTCGGCTGGCGGCGCCTGGCCCTGTGGACGCTGCTGGCCGTCGCCGCGCCCGTCCTCTTCACGCTCTGCTGCGGCTGGCGGCGCTCGCGCCGGCGGCTGCTGAGGCAGAGCTTCTTCCGCCAGAGCCGCCACTGGTGGCGCTTCACGGACCTGTTCGGCCGGCCGACCTACTGCAGCGTCTGCGAGCAGCACATCCTGCAGGGCGCCTTCTGCAGCTGCTGCGGCGTGTGCGCCGACGAGGACTGCCTGCGCCGCGCTGAGCGCCGCTTCGCCTGCAAGGAGATCGTGCAGGGAGGCGAGCGGCCCCGCGGCCACCACCACCACCAGCAGCAGCAGCAGCACCACTGGACCCGGGGCAACTTGCCGCTCTGCAGCCACTGCGCCGTCTGCAAGCAGCAGACCGGCACCCAGCCCCGGCTCTGTGACTACAGGTGAGGAGGGGCGGATTGAGACGTCCGGCCTTTACTGGCCCCCTTAAAACCCGGATGGCCTCCTTTTTCTGACGTCCTATCCCCTCTCTTTTAAATGTGCATGCCACAGCGCATCTCTGACCTCTTGCCAAGGTTAAAAGGGGGAGGGGAGGGAGAACGGCTTATGCTTTTTAAAATTTTACTCTAGCACACCTGAATGACCCACCTATAGCATGTAAGAGAGTCCCCTACGTCTCTAGTAAATAATGCAACAGCAGATCCAGATACTGTACCGCTAATGTAGCGATGTTGGGAGCGCAATGGCCTAACTGAACTGAGATTAGATCGTACCTGTCTTCAGATTTTTTTATTTTTATTCAAGTATTTATATACCACTTATAGTTCAGGTACTTAAGTGTTTTTCCCTGTCTGTCTTAGTGGGCTCACACTCTTTTCTAATGTACCTAGGGCAATGGGAGGATTAAGTGATTTGCCCAGGATCACAGGGAGCAGCATAGGATTTAAATCCACAACCTCAGGATGCTGAGGCTGTAGCTCTAACCACGGCACCACACAATTAAAGTGTGTTTTTCCCTGTCTGTCTTGGTGGGCTCACACTCTTTTCTAATGTACTTGGGGCAATGGGGGATTAAGTGACTTGCCCAGGGAGCAGCATGGGATTTAAACCCACAACCTCAGGATGCTGAGGCTGTAGCTCTAACCACGGTGCCACACAATTAAAGTGCATTGATTCCACTTCTGTTTCCTCTAGAAAAGCAGTTTCCAGTCATCACCTAGGCTAGGATTCTCAAAAACCTGCGTTAAAAAGCGAAAGTCTGCTAACGCAGCCGTTTTGATACCAAATCTAATAACCCAAGACATTTTTTTTAAAAATCGCACATGCAAATGAGGTCGGCAGATGGCAGCAAAGATTCGCTAAATTTGCATGTGCCCCTCGCTGATGATAGTGATGGGCAAGTGAGCAGAGAAATGCTGAGTAGGCAATACTCAACAGCTTGTTTACTGCTTAAAAGTGACTCTTTCTATTTCACAAGTTCTGGTGTGTCTGAAAATTCTATTTGTTGAAGGACCAGCTTGCTTATTTTTCTATTAATTGTAGCTCACCACACAGAATTTCAAATTGATGATTAGTTAAGGCAGTTATTTTAGAGGGGCTATTTGCATTTGAGCTGTGCACATTTTATCTTGCATGAACATCAAAGTTCACATTACAAAGTGGGGATATGCATGTCAAAAACTTGTGTGCGTAAATGTCTTAAGGGGTGTGGTATGGAGGGATTTGGGGCTGGACTGTAGTGTAATTAGAAAATATAATTAGAAAATGTAATTAGAATAAATGTGGATGCCCTAACAGAGCAATGTGTTTAGGTAATGGCAAACTGTTTCAATTGGGCAGTACTCCACTGGAGGGATTAGCGGAAATTGTCCCTTAATCACCCAGTGGTCCCCCCCTTCCAAAAGCCAAACTAGCAAGGTGAACCAGTTTTTAGTACAGTGTCTGTACCTGGCACAAACACACATTTTGTGTTGTTCTACAACATAAATGTGTAAATGCCAAATCAAACACATTTATTTGAATTTTCAATGTTTTTCTTTCTAAATTTGCCCCCTCTTTTACAAAGATGCGCTATGCTTTTAGCATGCGGTAAATATCGCACGCTAAACACTAATGCGTGCATGTTATCCTATGGGCGCGTTAGCGGTTAGCGCACATGTTAATTCAGCGTGCGCTAAATCTGTGCTAAAACGCTTAGCGCGCCTTTGTAGAATAGGCCCTTGATCTTTTTGTTGCATACACATACATGATGAAAAACATCCATTTATCCTGTATTTTAGAACAGCTTTTATATCAACAGATTAAAATACTAATGAAACTTGAGATATCCTGACTTGGGATGTCTCAATTCCTACTTCTATGTCCTTTTTAAAATGGAGCTGTAAGTGAAATTATCAAGCTGTCTTTGTATTCTTTAACTTTATAGCCTTTTCAGAATTTATAAATGAAGACACAATCAAAGCACTTCTGAATTTAAATTATGCTCCAGATGAGTTATTAATGTGTGCTACTTCATTAGCATGTTTTTAGTTAAATAGGTCTCGTTGCATAAAATATAGCAGTATGAATGTGTTCTAACACAGTAGGGTATTTAGCAATGCCAGCCGAAATATGCAAGAATTCAACCTTGGGTTTGTCAATAAATGTACATAATGTGTGAAGTAAACAGGAGAGAAAAAATAAGATAGGTTGATTTTTAAGCAAAACTTATTTTCACAGGTGCATTTGGTGTCAGAGGACAGTACATGACGATTGTATGCAGACATATGAAAACAAGTGTGATTTTGGAGAATTCAAAATCTTAATTATTCCACCAAGTTACCTATCTGCTGTTCGTGAGATGCGGAAAAGCAAAACAGTTGATTATAGGAAGGTAATTATTGCTTTATTTTGGGGAATAATTTTTGGGGAAAAAGTTGTCTGACTTTTTCTTTGAGATGATAATAGTAGTTATATAAGATGATTAACTGTGTTTAAGTAGAATCTCAGGCATCCTGTGTTAAATAGTTTACTAAGAAAATGTAGAAAAATGTGTAGAAGAAAATTAAGGACATATTTCAATCAAAATTCAGACCAAGAGTAATGTCAAATTGATTGGCATAGTATGGTGCCACAACTGAAATGTAATACAGATTCTGACCAAAATTCAGACAATAGGAGTTAGCTGTCTGTCTTCCATAGTCTGCAGTGAAACCGGAAATTCAATGCCGATGCCAGCACAGAGACATTACTAGGCTCCCTTATGGACACAATCAGACAACACCTCAGAACAGGGAAAAAAATGCTTCTCATACAACTGGACCTGTCTGCAGCATTCGACCTAGTTGACCATAATATCCTTCTGCAAATTCTGGATGCAATAGGTATCTCAGACAAAGTATACTCTTGGTTTGAAGGCTTCCTAAAATCCAGAACCTATAGTGTAAAATCAAACAAAGAAAAATCAGAACCTTGGTCAAACCCCTGCGGAGTACCACAGGGATCCCCTCTATCCCCTACCCTCTTTAACCTATACACCGCCTCCCTCGGAACACATCTGGACAATCTAGGCATAACCTCCTATAGTTATGCGGATGACATTACCATTCTCATACCATACGACCAGCCAAAGGCCACAAATATACTACATAGAACACTAGAAAAAGTTACGACCTGGATGAAAGATCACAAACTTAAACTCAACCCAGACAAAACCAAATTCATCCTCCTCGAAAATGACAAAGTCCAAACCATAACCAACTTAGAACTGAACTCAATCAACTACCCCATCCAAACCACCATAAAACTACTAGGAATGACTATAGACAGATGCTGTACCATGCAACCGCAAATAAATAAGACAATACAGAAATCCTTGGCAATCATGAGAAACCTGAGACTATTCCGGAAATTCTTTGAAAGAACACAATTCCTACTTATAGTACAATCCCTAATCCTAGGTATGCTAGACTACTGCAACATCCTCTTCCTTCCATGCCCTGCTACTATGACCAAACAACTACAAACAATCCAAAATACAGCTTTGAGACTCATCTACTCATTAAGAAAACATGACCATATCACAGAAGCTTATATCAAATCACATTGGCTACCAATCCAAGAAAGAATTCAATTTAAATTCTACTGCATGTTATTTAAAACACTACCGTATTTTCACGCATATAACGTGCGTGTTATACACGATTTTACAAACCGTGCATAACCTTGCGCGTTATACGCGTGAGCACGCTATATAAAATTTTTTTTATAGTTCCCACCCCGCCCGACGCCCGATTCATCCGGAAGGACCGCTCGCACCCCCACCCCGATGGACCGCTCTCACTCCCACCCGAAGAACCGCTCGCACCCCCACAGCCTCCCCCCCTCCCCCATGGAGAAGCTGTCTACCTTGTTTCCGGATGCCAGTGAGCCCAGCTGCTTCCTCTGCCAGCGGTCCTGCCCCTTCTCTGAGCCCTGCTGCGCTGCTTCCTCTTCCGGCGATCCCGCCCTTTCTCTGACATCAGAGAAAGGGCGGGACCGCCGGAAGAGGAAGCAGCGTAGTGCAGGGCTCAGAGAAAGAGCGGGACCGCCGGCAGAGGAAGCAGCTGGGCTCACTGGCATCCGGAAACAAGGTAGACAGCTTCTCCATGGGGGAGGGGTGAGGCTGTGGGGGTGCGAGTGGTTCTAAGGGTGGGAGTGCGAGCGGTCCATCGGGATGGGAGTGCGAGCGGTGGGGGTGCGAGCGGTCCTTCCGGATGATGAATCGGGCGTCGGGGGGGGGGGGCATCAGGCTTTCAGGATGGGGATAGGACTTCAAGGGGGGACAGGCAGACCTTCAAGGGGGGACAGGACTTCAAGGGGGGGCAGCCAGAGGAGAGTCGGGGCAGCGAACGGAAAGTCGGGGCGGGTGAAAGGAGAGTCGGGGCAGAGAGAGGAGAGTCGGGGCAGCGAACGGAGAGTCGGGGCGGGTGAAAGGAGAGTCGGGGCAGCCAGAGGAGTCGGGGCGGCATGCGTGGTATATAAAAATTTCTTTACATAAATGTGTGTTTCCCGCGCGCTATACCCGTGTGCGTGTTTTACACGGGTACGCGTTATCTATGTGAAAATACGGTAAATGGAGACAGCCCATCCTATCTGAACATCCGCCTCTTATCCCAGGACAAGCAGGCATGATATTCTCACATGTGGGTGACGTCATCTACGGAGCCCCAGCGCGGACAGCTTTTCAAGCAAACTTGATTGAAGTTTCAAGTTTGCTATGCTGCACCACGCATGTGCATGCCTTCTTGCCCACTAGAGGGCGCATCCCCACCTCGTGGTCCTCAGTTCAGTTTTTTTCCGCGGAGCCAGAAGCCCTGTGGAAATTGTGCTCTTTTTTGCCTTCTGACACCGCGTCTGAGTCGTTTTTCTCGGTCGCTGTGCTTGCTTTATTTTTTTTCTTCGTTAGTGTGTTCGGTTATCGTCGGAAAAAAAAAAAAATTTTTTTTCAATCGGCTCCGGGGGCTCCCGGGAGCCGCGGCCGCGGGACCTCATTACGTTCCCGGCCGGTTTTTTTTCGATTTCATGTCCCGTCCCTTGACGGGCTTTAAAAAGTGCACTCGGTGCGATCGGCTACTTTCTCTCACCGATCCCCACCGGTGGTGCTTACTTTGCCTGGGTCCCGAGCACCCCACCGATTCCTGTTCTCGGTGCTCGACTTTTCAGCCAAGAGCTCTCCGCCGCCGTCGTGCCAGAATGGCGGAGCTCTTTGCTGTCAACCCCGCGGCACAGGCTTCGGCCCCGGCCTTGACCTCGGCCTCAACTCCCTCGACCTCGCCGAGACATCCTGCTTCATCGAAGCCTGCGTCCTCGACTTCGAAGTCGACGGGGGGTAAGTCCTCGCTTCCTTCCTCAGTTCCACCTTCGAAGAAGCCATCCTCGGGATCCTCGACGGGGGCGGGTGGGTCGTCTTCGGCCCCGCCCCGAGCGTCGAAGTCAGGAGCCCCGCGGGAATACTCGAGACCGAGGTCGCCCTCAAGGGAGCACCCAACAGCCCCGGATCTACCGGCCATGATGGGGGTTCCGGTCTTTCAGGACTTGCTCCGTGCCCTCATTGCCTCGGAGCTGTCCGGCGCCCTCGCGCATCTGTAGCCGGCTTCGGCCTCGAGTGCCCCGGCTTTGGCGGCCTCGGTCTCGGTACCCTCGACTTCGGCCCCCGGGGTGGCTCCGGCCTCAACCCCGACCTTGCCCTCGACCTCGGTCGACCAGCCGGAGCGGAGTGTGCGGCCTCGGGATAAGGTGCGGAGAGTTCGGAGGATCTCTTCCACTTCTTCCTCGTCGAGGTCCTCCCGGGGCTCCTCGCCCTCGGGTCGGCCTCGGGCGAAGCGCCAGCCGAGGAAGCCCAAGCGTCCTCGGGGGTCTCCTCGGAGGCGCGGTCGCTCCTCGCCGACCGGGGCTGAGACGCTGCATGTCTCGGAGCTCCGCCTCGATAATCCGAGGTTGTTCCGTTCCTCCGAGGGAGGGTTATCGAGGGACTCCTCGCCGAAGCGGAAGGGGCAGACCTCGGTGCCTCGTACTAGAGAGTTGCGCGGGGACAGAAATCCCACCCGTCCCCACCCGGAATCCCACCCTTCCCCGTGAGGATTCCCTCCGTCCCCACCCGTCCCCGTGAGGAATCCCCTCCGTCCCCACCCGTCCCCGCAAGGAATCCCCTCCGTCCCCGCCCGTCCCTATAAACTTCAGAAATAGTTATTTCATTTAATTATGCTACTGAATTAAAGGCTCTGGTAGAAACCCATTTACAAATAAGCAAAAAGACTTTATTAATTTGAAAATATTAATTGGGAAGAATACATACTTTGTAAACAAGTTTCTACCAGAGCCTCTAATGTTTATAAATTTTTATCAACACAACTAATATACTACTTTATCCTGAAGCAAAAAAAAAAAAAAAAAAGAAATAGAATTATTTTCCTACCTTTGTTGCCTGGTTTCTGCTTTCCTCATGTTCTCATTCAATTCCTTCCATCCACTGTCTCTCTTCCTTCTGCATCTTCCATTTGCTCTGTTACTGTGCCTCTCCCTTTCTTCCCCCTTCCAAATTGGTCTGGCACCCATCTTCTTCTCTCCGCTCCCCCCATAGTCTGGCATCTGTCTTCTTCCCTGCCAGCGTCTTCTCCCTACTCTCTCTTCCTCATTTCCTTTCAATGTCCTTCTCCCCCCCATCTTCCCCATGTCCTTTCAGCGTCCTTCTCCCTCTCTGTCTTCCCCATGGCCTTTCAGCGTCCTTCTCCACCCCTTTGTCTTCCCCATGTGCTTTCAGCATCCTTCTCCCCCCTCTGTCTTCCACAAGTGCTTTCAGAGTCCTTCTCCCCCCCCCCCGCCCTTCCCATGGCCTTTCAGCGTCCTTCTCCCTCCTCTGTCTTCAAGTGCTTTCAGAGTCCTTCCCCCCCCTCCTGTCTTCACCATGGCCTTTCAGCGTCCTTCTCCCCCCCCTCCTTCTCTACCGCCCTGGGTGCAGCACAGCCGGCCAGGTCCCCTTACTTTTGTGGCACTTCCCCGACCGACCGACAACAGCCCCGGTCCGACAAACCTCCCTGCCCTTAACCGCGAATCTAAATTACCTTCTTACAGCTGCTGTAAGAAGGTAATTTAGATTCACGGCTACAGGGCAGGGAGGATTGTCGGACCCGGGCTGTTGTCGGTCGGGGAAGTGCCACAAAAGTAAGGGGACCTGGCCGGCTGTGCTGCAACTGGGGCGGGGCAGGGCGGACCGCCCCCCTCCCTTGGTAGCCACTCGAACCACGAGGCTACTCTCCTTCTCCTTCTCCTTACCTGCCCTGCCTGCAGCACAGAGCCGAACGGAAGTTTTCCCGACGTCAGCGCTGACGTCGGAGGGAGGGAGGGCTTTGTTTAAGCTTTGTTTAAGCCCTCCCTCCCCTCCGACGTCAGCACTGACATCGGGAAGACTTCCGTTCGGCTCTGTGCTGCAAGCAGAGAAGGTAGGGAGAAGAAGAGCCGCGCGACTGAGTACATCCAGCCCCGCAGGAGCCCCGCGACCCTAGGGGGCGTCCCCACGGGATCCCCGCGACCCTAGGGGCATCCCCACGGGATCTCCGTGACCCGAAGGGGGAACCCGCGGGTCCCACGGGATTCCTGTCGTCCCCTTTCCCGTGCAGATCTCTACCTCGTACCCCGGGAACTTCCCGCAGGGGGTCCCAGGGCATAGGCGGTCCCCGACCCCGTCGAGGTCGCTTAGCACGGCCTCGTGGGGCTCGGGGTCTGGTAGGGAACCTCGATATTCCCGTGAGGCTTCCCCTTCCTTTTTGGCGACGCGAGCCTCTCGATCTCCCTCCCCGCCGTCCAAACCCTCCTCCTTTTCGAGATTTGTGCTTGATATGGGGAGGGCCTTGGACCTGGATCTGGTGTCCGGTTCACAATATACCAAGGAGTTTTTGGAGGAGCAGGATTTACCTTCTTCCCCGAGGGAGACTCCTCGTCTGCCTCTTAATAAAGTCCTCCATCAGACCTTCCTGAGGAACTTGGACTCCCCTCTTACAGTCACAGCGGTTCCATCTAAAATGGAGTCGAAGTACCGTACCATCCCATGCAAGGGCTTCGAGAAAGTGCAACTGTCTCACCAGTCGTTGCTGGTGGAGTCGGCGTTAAAGAAGTCTCAACCTTCGAGGGTCTCCGCTGCGGTCCCTCCCGGGCGGGAAGGGCGGACCCTGGACAAGTTTGGTCGTCGCCTCTATTCCAATTCCATGATGGCGGCCAGGGTCCTAAATTATACTTTCACTTTTTCATCGTATCTGAGGCAGATGGTGAAGGCATTACCCCGTTATCATGGGGTCATGCCGGATTCCAATAAGGGGGACTTTGGCAAATTTATGACCGACTTGTCACAACTGCGTCTATACCTTTTTCATGCGTTTACGACGCATTTGAGTTGGCCTCCAGAGTCTCCGCCTTTGCAGTAGCCATGCGCCGTCTTGCATGGCTCCGAACGGTTGATATGGACCCGAACTTGCAGGAGCGCCTGGCCAACCTGCCATGTGTTGGATCGGAATTGTTCGATGAGTCATTGGAGGCGGAGACCAAACGCCTGTCCGAACATGAGCGTTCCATCGCCTCCTTGGTCCGTCCTAAGCCACGGGTACCGCTACAGAAGCCATTTAGACCTCCACCGCGGCGATACCCTCAAAAGTCGACGCCGGCATTCTCTAGGCCTCCGCCCCGGCGCCCTCCGCAGCAGGGCAGAGGGGGCCAACCTAAACCTCAGGCGCAAGGGGCGTCTAAGCCGGCACCGTCTTTTTGACGTGATGAGCGGATGGGGGGCGGGCCCCCTCCGCACTCTCGCCGGACCCCCTGCCCATCGGGGGCCGGCTGCGGGCCTTTCATTCGGCCTGGGCCATGATCACGTCAGACGCTTGGGTGCTCCGTCTCATCTCCGAGGGTTACTCGCTGAACTTCTCGGCCTCGCCACCGGAACAACCGCCAAGGGCCTCTCTTTCCAGTCGAGCCCAGCTTCCCCTTCTCCTCTCGGAGGCCAGGGCCTTGTTGAACCTTCGGGCAGTGGAGCTGGTCCCCCCAAATCAACGGGGGCGGGGGTTTTACTCCCGTTACTTTTTGGTCCCAAAGAAGACCGGGGACTTACGCCCCATTTTGGACCTCCGGAAGCTCAACAAGTTCCTGGTCCGAGAGAAGTTCCGTATGTTATCGCTTCCAGTTCTCTACCCTCTGTTGGAGGAGGGCGATTGGATGTGCTCCCTGGACTTAAAGGAAGCGTACACTCATGTTCCGGTGCATCCCGCCTTCCGCAAGTTCTTACGGTTCCAGGTGGGGGAGTTGCACCTTCAGTATCGGGTCCTTCCTTTCGGGCTGGCGTCGTCCCCTCGAGTCTTCACGAAGTGCATGGTGGTAGTCGCGGCTGCCCTGAGGTCTCAGGGGCTTCAGGTCTTTCTTTACCTGGACGATTGGCTGATCAAGGCATCGTCCAGGGAGGGGGTTATCTCAGCAACCCAACAGACTATCACCTTCCTTCAAAGTCTGGGGTTCGAAGTGAACTTTCCCAAATCGCAGCTGCGCCCTGCTCAATCCCTGCAGTTTATAGGGGCCGTGCTGGACACGGTTTGCCTTCGTGCGTTCCTCCCCCCTCCGAGGTTGGAGGCTCTGCTTCGACTGTGCCGTCAGATTCCGTCTCAGCGCATCGTCTGATGATTCTGCTTGGCCACATGGCGTCGACGGTTCATGTCACACCGTTCGCCCGCTTGCACCTGAGACTCCCTCAGTGGACCTTGGCCTCCCAGTGGCGTCAAGATCGGGACCCACTCTCCTTTCCTGTAACAGTGACTCCTTCCTTGAGACGCTCGCTCCGTTGGTGGACCAACTCTTCCAATCTTTCCGGGGGTTTGCTCTTTCTCGTCCCTCCGCATCACAAGGTCCTGACCACGGACTCTTCGGAGTACGCGTGGGGGGCTCATCTCGACGGTCTGCGGACTCATGGTCTACGGTCGGCGGAGGACCGTCTTTGTCACATCAATGTGTTGGAGCTTCGTGCCATTTTTCTGGCGGCTCGAGCGTTCTGCCACCTGCTGCACGATCAGGTTGTACTCGTGCGAACGGACAACCAAGTGGCAATGTATTATGTAAACAAGCAAGGGGGGACGGGCTCGTGGTCCCTGTGCCGGGAAGCCCTGCGCCTTTGGGAATGGGCGGTCTCCCAGAACATCTTCCTGCGGGCGGTTTACATTCAGGGAGAGAAGAATTGTCTGGCCGACAAACTCAGTCGTCTTCTCCAGCCGCACGAGTGGTCGCTAAACTCCCGAGTTCTGCGCGAGGTCTTCGATCGCTGGGGGACTCCTCAGGTGGATCTGTTTGCCTCCCCGGAGACTCACAAACTGCCCCTCTATTGTTCTCAGATGTACTCCCCTGACCGTCTCGAGGCCGATGCCTTCCTTCTAGACTGGGGAGGGAGGTTCCTTTATGCGTTTCCTCCTTTCCCTCTGATCTTGAGGACATTGGTTCATCTCAAGTCATCCAGAGCCACTATGATTCTCATTGCGCCTCGTTGGCCTCGTCAGCACTGGTTCTCCCTGCTCCTTCAACTCAGTGTCAGGGAGCCTCTGCTTCTGCCTGTTTTTCCCTCTCTGCTGTCTCAGAGTCGGGGTTCGCTGTTGCATCCCAATCTTCAGTCCTTGCATCTGACGGCTTGGTTCCTTTCCCCCTGACTTCGGTTTCTGTTTCTCAGTCGGTCAGGGAGGTGTTGGAAGCCTCGCGCAAGGTCTCGACTCGGCTTTGTTATTCCCAGAAGTGGACCAGATTTTCATCCTGGTGTTCCTCGCACCATCTGGATCCGAGTTCGGTTCCGGTGTCCTCAGTTCTGGAGTATTTGTTACATTTGTCCAAGTCGGGGCTGAAGACGACTTCCATTCGGGTGCATCTCAGTGCTATTGCTGCTTTCCATCGGCATCTAGAGGGGAGATCTCTCTCTCTTCATCCTCTAATGGTTCGTTTCATGAGAGGTCTAGTGAATGTTAACCCTCCTCTGAAACCTCCTCCTGTGGTTTGGTATCTTAATGTGGTCTTGGCTCGGCTGATGAAGCCTCCTTTTGAGCCTATTGACAAATCTCATCTTAAGTTTCTCACTTGGAAGGTGATTTTTCTGATTGCGCTCACCTCAGCTAGGCGAGTTAGTGAGTTGCAGGCTTTGGTTGCGGACCCACCCTTTACTGTGTTCCATCATGACAAGGTGGTTCTTCGCACTCATCCTAAATTTTTACCTAAAGTTGTGTCTGATTTCCACCTCAATCAGTCCATTGTTCTTCCGGTGTTTTTTCCAAAGCCCCACTCTCATCCTGGGGAGGCGGCGCTTCACACGCTTGACTGTAAGAGGGCGTTGGCTTTTTATCTTCAACGTACCAAGTTTCATCGGAAGGTTCCTCAATTATTTTTGTCCTTTGATCCTAATCGGTTGGGACGTCCTGTTTCCAAGCACACCTTGTCCAACTGGTTGGCTGCTTGTATTTCTTTTTACTACGCTCAGGCTGGTCTCGAGCTGCATGGTCGGGTCACGGGACATAAGGTCCGAGCGATGGCAGCTTCTGTTGCTTTCCTCCGGTCTACTCCGATGGAGGAAATCTGCAAGGCCGCCACTTGGTCTTCGGTTCATACTTTCACCTCCCACTACTGTCTGGATATGTTATCCAGGAGTGACGGCCGGTTTGGCCAGTCAGTTTTACGAAATCTGTTTTCCTAAATTGCCATCCTCCCACCTGCCCTTGTTTAGTTGGCTTGGAGGTCACCCACATGTGAGAATATCATGCCTGCTTGTCCTGGGATAAAGCACAGTTACTTACCGTAACAGGTGTTATCCAGGGACAGCAGGCATATATTCTCACAACCCGCCCTCCTCCCCGGGGATGGCTTCTTTGCTAGATATGGAACTGAGGACCACGAGGTGGGGATGCGCCCTCTAGTGGGCAAGAAGGCATGCACATGCGTGGTGCAGCATAGCAAACTTGAAACTTCAATCAAGTTTGCTTGAAAAGCTGTCCGCGCTGGGGCTCCGTAGATGACGTCACCCACATGTGAGAATATCATGCCTGCTGTCCCTGGATAACACCTTTACGGCAAGTAACTGTGCTATCCAAGCATCCACAACCAGACACAGAAAAACGCATTCCCCATTCATACCTCCCCCGATCAAAGAAGTAAAACGATCTAAACTACACGACGGCCTCCTAGCCACTCAAGCCGCAAGGCTAGACAACCAGATTTCCAACCTTCTGATGACCACCCCAGATTACAAGTCATTCAAAAAAAAAAATAAAAACAATACTTTTCAAAAAATTCCTGAAACAACCCTAACTTCACGTACTCTTAACAACGCAAACACTGACAAAGGATCTACTCTCTACTACCCTAGTTATGATAATTTTGCTTCCATTATAACCCCCTTTCATAAATCTCCTGTAAACCACCTCTAATCTCAACAATCCGAGAATTGTCAAAAGACCTACTCTTTACTACTCTAGTAAATCAATTGTTCTCCCTTTGTAACCCCCATTTATAAATCTTTTGTAAGCCACCTTGAACCGCAAGGTAATGGCGGAATAGAAATCCCAAATGTAATATCCAGTGACAGGCATTGAATTTCTGATTTACATTTGGCTGACCGAGGCGTAGCATTCTAAACTGATATTCATCGGCTAACCAGCTAAGTTTTGGCACCCAAAGAGGGACCTGCTTTTTAGGTCTGAATATTAGCTGTAATCTGAGCTATTCAGCGGCAGATAGCTTGCGATATGCTATTTAGCCATTGGGAGCTATTAGCACTGATATCTCTAATGATTCTCTGACCACTTTTTGACTTGGCATTCCCTGCCCTGAAGCAGTGTAAGTCAGAAATGAGCATTGGCAGAGAGGTTTGTAGAGAAAATGTAGTTCTGAGAGAGTACGGCATACATACAATTTATTTAAAGGTAAAAAAGGGGTATATAATAAACTAATTTGTATTCTTGTGCTTTTATTTAAACTTTATCTAACCTGCCACTCACTTAAAAAGTTGTTTTTCCTTTGTTTGACTTAAGTGTATGTTTTCTCTCTACAGTTAGCTTCCTCCATTGGGGGACACTGGATGCCTTTGATAGTTCTGGCTAACACTCGAAGCGGAAGCAATATGGCTGAAATACTACTAGGGGAATTTAAAATCTTGCTCAATCCAGTCCAGGTATTTGTGTATCTGCTTAACATTTCTTATGATCATGTCTTTAAAATGATTAGTAGCCCAGTAATTATAATGACTTCGATGGCTTGTTATAAAAATCTGAAATTATAATCAGGGCTTCTGATCCTAGGCTTTGATAGTTTGGAATTTTAGTGGTGCATATTGATCCTAGGCTTTAATGGTTTGAAATTTGGGGGGGGTGTATTCCTGGGACAGAAAAATAGAGGTTTATTAGTGTATTTGCACCCTGAAAAAAAAGTTACGACTTCTAAAAGTGGATTCCATTCAGCTACCCGAAACACAAATTTGCCAGTGCAAGCCCCTTTCCCAGCAAGAGCATCAGCTCCCCAACCAACCCCCACTTCTCTTAGCCACAGCAAGAGAACCCCCCTCTTTCTTTCAGCCCAAGTAACGACATCTGTCCCCAGCTCCAACCCCCTCTTCTACACAGAGTAGCGAGAGCTGGTACCTTTGCTACCACATCTGTGCATTGCTGCTCCAGTAGCCTCTGGAAGATTTGGGATGAGAAGAGACATTTCGTTGTTTCTCACAAGAAAGAGAAAGTCCCTGACTTGCATTTTCCAATGAAGTAGCACAGACCAGCAAAAGCGCCAGCACCTGCCACTGCACTGAAGCTGCAGCAGCAGG
Source organism: Geotrypetes seraphini (assembly GCF_902459505.1). Classification (NCBI taxonomy): domain Eukaryota; kingdom Metazoa; phylum Chordata; class Amphibia; order Gymnophiona; family Dermophiidae; genus Geotrypetes; species Geotrypetes seraphini. Next base: position 21,364,653 of record NC_047093.1, on the reverse strand, counting down.
CCATTCCGTTTGCCATCTAGACAGGCAAACGGGACACCTCGCCCTAGTATACAGACAGTCAAATAAAGAAAAGGCAAGAGAGGTGTCTCTTCAACCAATGATCAATCTTTATTACAAACAAGGATCCCAGTTTTGGCGTATGGATGACGCCTTCTTCAGGGGACACTTTGCTTAAAAGACGCTGTAGTTTTTTGCACTAATACAGACAAACCGCGCCGCTAGAGACGCTCCAAAAGCTTGTGGAGCGTCTCTAGCAGCTCGGTTTGTCTGCGTTAGTGCAATAAATTATAGCATCTTTTAAGCAAAGTGTCCCCTGAAGAAGGCGTCATACATTCGCCAAAACTGGGATCCTTGGTGGAACCATTGTTTGTAATAAAGATTGATCATTAGTTGAAAAGACCCTTGCCCTTTCTTTGACTATTTGTCATTAGTCATTTTAGTAGCTGCTGAATAATGTCATCAAATCTAGTGGAGGAGAGCAAATTTCAGGGTTTAGGTTCTAACTGAAAACCCCAAGTTCCCTATTTAATGGGGGAAAGAGGTGTATTGATTTTTTCCCCTCCTTTTTTCCCCAGTCATAACCAAAAATCCAAAGACCTATTTATAACCAGCAATTCAAATTACCCAAAGTGGTAGAAAAAGCAAATAGCATCAAAATGAAATATGAAATAATAGTTGGATCATTTGGGCTTTATTTGTTCAGTAATAATCATTTAAAAAGTTAATTTAAATACTCATAGTTTACATTTTCAATAGTCATTCACAGCAGGGCCATTTGGTCTGTCAAATTGTTTATAATTCATGCTGAGATATGAAGATCAAAATGCAGTGCAGTTGGTATGTGTTAATGATGTTTAAAGCTAGTTGGAAAGTTCTTGCATTCCAAATTGGGATACGTTTTAGTTTTCTTAAATAAGTTATACTGAACTAGTTCACGCCTTCCTCTTTATAGGTTTTTGATTTGAGCAGAATTTCCCCCTACAAAGCTCTACAGCTTTGCACTTTCCTTCCTGATAAATCAGCCCGAGTGCTTGTTTGTGGTGGAGATGGCACAGTAGGTTGGGTCTTGGATGCCGTTGATGAAATGAAGATAAAGGTATTCCAGTTTTTAGATACTTATCATGCAATTTGTATAAGCCTTTATCATTCCTTTAAACAATGGACCCATTTTTTTTTTTCAAAGTGCATTATCATTATCTCAGTAGAAAGTATTTGATGAATTGCTTTTATCAATATGAAATACCAGAACCAGTAGGATGCAAGCAACCCAGAATCTTTCTATAATTTTACAGGGACAAGAACGATACATTCCTCGAGTTGCAATCTTGCCTCTGGGAACTGGCAATGACTTAGCAAATACATTAGGCTGGGGGGCAAGTTATGCTGGCGAATTTGCAGTGGAACAGATTCTGAGAAATGTAATGGAGGCAGATGGAATTAAATTAGACAGGTAAGTAGAATAATTTAATGTTAAAGATTCTTCTCATGAAAACTCAAGAAAAGAATTCAATTAATACGGACCTACAGAATGATCTTCAAGGATTTAGTTTACACATGAAAACATCAAACTGATGGTGCTGTTTCATTATGGAATCGGTGTTAAAAAGAACTTAATGTGAATTGCTTCTGCCTCAAAGCAAAAAGAGAATTTAAAGGCTAAGGACCTTTTTTACATTTCCCCAGTATCGATGCTGCCGCAGTTAACACACAGAAAACCACAGGAATTGAATGGACTTTGGTGTGTTTACTGCTGCAGCATCACTATTGTGGCTTTGTGAAAGGGCCTCAGAAGTCGTCTCGTGCATATTGAAACCATATTTTTAAATCTGTCTCATAAAATAGAGCATAGCCAAAGGGATCCTGATCACTGCACTACATCCCCTAGCAGTTTGTAAAGGAAGTCATAAATTGGTTTCTATATTCTTCCATCAAGTAAGAGTCCAGTAGAATCCAGCAGAACAAAAACTGTCTAAAAACTAAGCAGAGATCTTCAACTCTGTTAAAAAAAAAAAAATTGGTAGATAGATTAAGGTGAACCAGTTGATATTGTGTATTTGTATTTTCAAAAGGCATTGGACAAAGTACCTCATGAGAGATTTCTGAGGAAATTAGAAAGTCATGGGATAGGAGGTAACATCCTATTATGGATTAAGAGCTAGTTGGAAGATAGAAAACAGAAAGTAGGTTTAAATGGTCAATTATCTCAGTGAAGAAGGGTAAATAGTGGGGTTCGATTCTTAAACACTTAAGAGATGTCATCTAATAAAGTACTCCAGCTGCAAATATTAATACAAGGAGGAAAAAGCCTCAGAACCCCGTTTTCAGACAGATGAAATCTTGCTGAAATACTAAATAGGGTAAACATTTAACAACACTGTTCAAGGAGGTTTTTTACAAGCCAGTGAGGTGCTTACCCTATCTATTCTTTCAGCAAGATTTCATTTGTCTGAAGACAGGGTTCTGAGGCTTTTTCCTCCTTGTATTAGTATTTACAGCTGGAGTACTTTATAGACAAAAAAATGCAATACAAGCAGAATATCAAAAATATATATAAACACCTAAATATATTCAAAGATAAATAGGTTCCTAACACGGAGAAAAAGACCTCAGTGTTTCCTGGGGGTCAATCCAGGAAACTACTATGACAAATACTAAGTTGTCATAGGAAACATAGGTCATAAAAAATCTCCGTGAAATTACTAACAGTATTGTTATGTTGATAGAATCATTCAAAAATAAATTGTTCAAAAACACTTTAAGACAAACATGTAGTAAACCCGCACTTATCTTCTTTATATCCTCTGATAAGGAAAAGATCACCACACCTCCGTTGTCAATTTTAAATACACTCTCTCGGTGCAATTTTCAATTGAATTTAAAGATTTATCTCGTTATTCCCGATAGGCCCTGTTTCGCCATTACGCTGTATCAGGGGAATTTCTGAGGAAAAAAATCACAATTAGTTGTGCATTAAATCAATACTACATCTAATAAAGCAAAACTACTAATTACTTTTGAAAAAGAGCTACTGCTTCAAAGTCTTCTATCAAAAGATGGCGACTCGGCATCTGTCCTGGATTTAAAACGATGCATGTTGATGTCAACCTAAGTCGAACAGAGAGGGAAACGGCAAGCGAACTTGTCCAAAAAGGATCAGAAGGCAAAAGATCTTGAACCGGAAAAAGAGGCTCGCCATTCTACACGGGCATTCAAACCCTTCAGGATACAAGTTTGCAATTTAAAAATCCATTTCTGTTTGCGTTGCCTTAAAAACAATTTAAAGTCCCCTCCTTTCTGTGTTGGAATAAATTTCTCAATTATCCAACATGGCATCTCATCGAATAAATGGTGTAAGTCCAAACTATGTTGTACCATAGGTGCTTCCAGTTTATTGCAGGTTAGACAAGATTTATGTTCAATAATTCTTGTTTTGAAAGGTCTTGAAGTCTGTCCTATCTAATATAATAAAATGCTAGGCCGCGCTTGCGCACTAAAAAAAACGTATTCCCTGATCCGTCCCGAAAACACGAGTGCGCATGCGCGCGTTTTACGTCATCACCTACTCTCCACCTTGCGCCACCAATCACTGTCATCACCTGCTCTCTACCTCGCGCCACCGATCACTCCTCCTGCACTTATGCCATGCCAGGCATGTCCGCAACCGGCCTCGAGCTCCTGGGGGCCGGCGGCGTGAGCCGCCCGGCGGTGCAGTGCTGAGGTCCCGCCTCCGCCCTACACGGCGCCGCCAGACCCGGCCCTACACTGAGATCCGCGATCGGGTTGCCATGGAAACCCCCGCCGCAGCCTCGCGGCTAGGTAGGGGGACAACAATCGCGCTTATGTTCAAGCCGCCGCCACGACTCCTCTCTCGAACCGCACCAGGATCGAGAGAGGAGCTGCGGCGGGGCTTGAGCATAAGCGCCATTGTTGTCCCCCTACCTAGCAGGCGGCCTTCCTCACCCGGCCCCACCGTTCCTTCCCTTCAGTTCAGCTCCGCCTATGTTAAAAGGAGCTGCTTTGAAATTGAAGCCCTGCCGCCACCGTAACACGTTCCCTTTGCCGCGGTCCCATATGTCAGAGAAGGAGCGGGACCAAGGCAGAGGGGAATGTGCTACGGCAGTGGCAAGCCTCCGATTTCGACGCGGCTCCTTTTAACATTGGTGGAGCTGCACTGCACTTGATGGAGGGAGGGAAGGAAAGGTGGTTGTGCGCTGTTGAGCCCCTCTTTGACCTCAGACCCTCTCCTAACTGCTCCCTCCTGTCTCAGACCACTGGGGGGAGGTGCCTGTCTTCAGCTGCCGGGAAGGAGGGAGGGAAGAAGAAAGAAGGGGCCCTGGCAAGCGAGTTATCAAAAGCCAACCATAGCCTGGGACCCCTACATGATATGAATAATGACCAGACAACAAAAGGTAAGAAAAATAATTTTATTTTCTGTTTTGTGATTACAATATGTCAGATTTGAAATGTGTCTTGAGGGAGGCTGCTGCCACGGCTTTGGACAGAGGGGTACCATTTTCGTGGGAGCCGGTCTTCGGAGAGGCTTGGGACGTGGGGACGGGTGCGGGAGGGGCTGCCGCTGCGAAGGGCTTTGGTGGGGGAGCCAGCCAGACCGCAAGTGTGGGGACGTTGTAAGCGCGGATTGGTCAAGGAGCCGCCGCTGCTGAGGCTTTGAAATTGCTCTCCCACCGTCACTCCCTCCCGCCCCGGCTCTGCCTCTGCCCCTGCCCAAGTTCAAAAGCAGGAGACATCTAGCACCCGTTAATCTAACGGGCTTAAACACTAGTATATAATAATTTACAAGGGCATTGCACTGCATAAATTACTCCACGTCTCACATGTGGAAAAGGATTTCAGAAAATATTATTTTCTATCAGTCGGATTTATAAATGACATACAATCCACTGTTACTGAGCAGATCGAGCAATGCCCACATTTGAAATGTCCTGCCCTCCCATCCTGTTCACTCTGTATAACTGTTGACTTCAGCGCTCCACTGCTAGTAGGACAAATGAGTTCCTGTAGTTTTCCATTTCTAGAATATGCTGTAGTTATCTGAATATCCCTGAATGGATAAACAGTTCCAATACTTCCTTAAAATTTTACCAAAATAACGTGCTTGTTGAGAATGTCTTAATACACACACTATTGTATCATTTTCAGGTTTCTGTTCAGCGTATTGAAGTAAAAGATCCCTTTGGTTATATAATGCATGTGTATAAGCTTTCTTAATACAAGATTGACCCCCCAGGAAACACTGAGGTCTTTTTCTCTGTGTTAGGAACCTGCCTTAGTGAGTCTCTGATAACGCTATTTATATTTTAATATCTTTAGGTATTTATAGGTACTTTATTAGACGACATCTCTTAAAGTGTTTAAGAATAGAGTTGGTATATGGTTTTTTTTGGTATCGAAGAGAACCTACTCTCCTGCATTTTTTAAAATATAAATAGTGGGGTTCCCCAGGTGTCTGTGCTGGGTCCACTGCTTTTTAATATATTTATCAATGAGCTAGAGATGGAAATAACTAGTGAGATAATTAAATTTGCTGATACAAAATTTTTAGATCACAAGGGGACCTTGTGAGACTGAGCGTTAAAATGGCAGATGACGTTTAATGTGAGCAAGTGCAAAGTGATGCATGTGGGAAAGAGGGACCCAAACTATAGTTGCATGATGCTGGGTTCTGTGTTAGGAGTCACTGCTCAGGAAAAGGATCTAGGTGTCATTGTTGAAGATACATTAAAACCCTCAGCTCAATGTGTGGCGGCGGCTACAGAAAGCAAATAGAGTGTTAGGAATTATCAGGAAAGGAATGGAACACAAAGATGAAAATGGTATAATGCCCTTGTATTGCTCTATGGTATGGTCACACCTTGAATACTGTGTGCAATTCTGGTCACCATATTTCAAAAAAGATGTAGCGGAATTCGAAAAAGGACAGAGAAGAGTGAAGGAATGGGATGACTTCTTATGAGGAAAGACTAAAGTGACTAGAGCTCTTCAGCTTGGAGAAGAGATGGTTCAGAGGTGATATGATAAGAGATCTATAAAATACTGAGTGAGGTGGAAAGGGTAGATGTGAATCGCTTGTTCATTCTTTCCAAAAAAATACTAGGACTAGGGAGCATATGATAAAGCTACTATGTAGTAGATTTTAAACAAACTGGAGAAAATATTTCTTCACAGAATGTATAATTAAACTCTGGAATTCGTTGCCAGAGAATGTAGTGAAATCAGCTTAGCGGGGTTTAAAAAAGGCTTAGATAGTTTCCTAAAAAGAGAAATTCATAGGCCATTATTGAGATGGCTTGAGGAAATCCACTGCTTATTCCTAAGATAAGCAGCATAAAATCTGTTTTACTACTTGGGATCTAGCCTAAGTGCTTGGGAATTTTGGAAACAGGATGCTGGGCTTGATGGACCTTCAGTCTGTCCCAGTATGGTCATTCTTAATTTCCTATTAGAATGTTTTGTACACAGATAGCAAGTTTTTTTTTTGTTTGTTTTTTTATCATGTGTGGTTTGTGGGTTTTTTTCAGGTGGAAGGTTCAGATCGCAAAGAAGGGATACAGTTTGAGGAGTAAAAAGGTAATATGTCGCAATCTTAAGTAGCAGCTTTCCATGACGTATCACTTTACATGTTAGGTTCCTTAAAGAGTGACTGAAGCAGTTATATGTAATTTTTTTTTTTTTTTTTTAATTTATAAATTTAATAATTACAACATCAGACGATACCAAGAAAAAAAAAAGGATCTTCCACAAGTTTTTACAAAATTCAAACATTCATACAAAATTCCTTTCCAAGCCCATAACAAAGGGAAACAAGATACTATTTCAAATAGACAAATTATAAAGAAAGAACTAAAGAAATGATTCACGCCTCACGGATTCATCCTCGAGAATCCTAAGCCATTCCTTACTCTATAGGGATTCTTAATTATATCCTCTTATTTCCCAGTGTGAAACTAAAAACCTCTTTATTATTTAACTCAATTATTGTTGCAATTGAATGGGATCCCAAAAAACATATTCAATGTCTTGTAACTTAACAAAGCATTTACATGGAAATTTTAGGTAAAAAGATGCCTCTAGAGCTAGAACTCTAACTTTTAGTTTCAAAAATTATTTCCTTCTTAGTTGCGTAGTAGAGAATGACATGGTGACAAAATTCATCACTGGCAACTCAGTTTCAATGCCAAAAAATGCAAAGTCATGCACCTGGGGAGCCGAAATCCATGCAAGGTTTACACCCTAAATGGCGAGATCCTGACAAGAACTGAAGCGGAAAGAGACTTAGGGGTGATTGTCAGGGAAGACATGAAATCTGCAAACCAAGTGGAGCAAGCTTCATCCAAAGCAAGGCAAATCATAGGTTGCATAAGCAGGAGTTTCGTCAGCCGCAAACCAGAAGTCATTATGCTACTGTATAGATCCATGGTGAGACCGCACCTGGAGTACTGTGTGCAATTCTGGAGGCCGCATTACCGCAAGGATGTGCTGAGACTGGAATCGGTCCAGAGAATGGCCACCAGGATGGTCTCGGGACTCAAGGAGCTCCCATACGAGGAGCGGTTAGGGAAGTTGCAGCTCTACTCACTCGAGGAACTTAGAGAGAGGGGAGATATGATCGAGACATACAAGTATCTCACGGGCCGCATCGAGGTGGAGGAAGATATCTTCTTTTTCAAGGGTCCCGCGACAACAAGGGGGCATCCGTGGAAAATCAGGGGCGGGAAACTGCACGGTGACACTAGGAAGTTCTTCTTCACTGAAAGGGTAGTTGATCGCTGGAATAGTCTTCCACTCCAGGTTATTGAGGCCAGCAGCGTGCCAGATTTTAAGGCCAGATGGGATAGACATGTGGGATCTATCCGCAAAGATAAATAGGGAGGGTCATTAGAGTGGGCAGACTTGATGGGCCGTGGCCCTTATCTGCCGTCTATTTCTATGTTTCTATGTTTCCCGTCCCTGCGGATAACCGCGGGAAACCATCTTCATGTCATTCTTTAAGGAGAGAGGAAAGAATCAGAGTATGAATGGCCACAACCACTGACCCGCAAGCTTTGCTTTGAAGAATGCTGGTGTAGAAGGACCGAGGTTGAAATAGACACTAGAAAATGACATGGGATTATTTCCCGCAGTTATCCGCGGGGACGGGAACAGTGATGAATTTTGTCACCGTGTCATTCTCTATTGCGTAGCTCTAGAGACATCAGGAAAAATTCTAACCAAATCCCCACAAAATTTCGTTAACCTATTTTTAAAATAAAGTTTAATTATTAACATTTTATCTATCTCATTCATGCATGTTATCGCCAGAGTGGACCTACTCTGGATCACATTCTGACTATCTTCCAGAAACTCTGGCAAGTTAATTTCATTTGTCACCAAGTGGTCCACCTCCTGGGCGGATTCTTTTTTCTTTTGAGGAACGTAATAATAGTTATTAATTGGAAATTTCCTTACTAAGATTTCCGAAGATAATAAATGAGTTACTGGGAAGTTGACCAAGCAAAGATTCCTCCCTCTGTACATATTTTCCATTACTTCCATTTTAGAATGTATCACCGTAGAATCCTTAACAGCAGATACTGGGACAGCTTGAAGTGTATTACATTGAGCTTCCACCACATTTAATCGTTTATCCAAACAGCCTAAATTGGAATCCACATTATCAAACTTATGAGAAACAGACTGTGAAAAATCCACTGTTTGTTTCACTGTTGACCTGAGAAACCCTTCAAACCTAGAAATACCTAGCCACAAATCTTTAAGGGTAATATCTTGCGTTTCCTCCGTTAGTGGTTGATCCTCCACTGCTCTCGAAAAATCAAATGGTTTAGGTATTGCAGTATAAACTAATTTATTTGTCTGAGTGGAGGATACCACATATTCGGAGGAAATAATAGGATTTATATTCCTATTATCACTTGATACTGGATGAAGGGGAGGAGTCCTTTCAAGAGGACTGATTGAAGCTCCTGAGCTAGGAGAATCCTTATTAAGTGGTATTTGAGAAGGATTATTGGTTGATAATATCAAATGTCTGTCCATAGGACCAGATACAGCCGATGTTGAGCTCTTAGGTTTAATTTTCTTTTTCCCTATGTCCAGACTATTTAGAAATATAAAAGTAATAATACAACCTTTCCATGACATATCACTTTGCATATTAGGTTCCTTAAAGTCAAGGCATAAGAATGACTGAAGCAATTATCTGTAATTTTTTCAGGTGTTATCCATGAACAATTATTTTTCTGTTGGGCCTGATGCTCTTATGGCTTTAAATTTCCATGTACATCGTGAGAAGACTCCCTCTCTCTTCAGTAGCAGACTCTTTAATAAGGTTTGTTGGTATCAGTGTGAACAAATTTAAGGCTGTCTCAATGCTGTAGCTACAGCAGGACAATTGTCATCCTTTACAGGATCTCTTTGTAGTTCGTTTAAACTGTCAGTGAAATAGTGTTTGGTTATGAAGGATTTCTAGTTCTTTAAAAATTAATTTACAAGCTAAGTAGTGAGAAAATATCCCTGCAGTGGTTGGCGGGAATCCTATAAAAATTTCTCGCAGGTAAAATTGCTCTGAAAAATTGAAATTTGAAGGACAGCACCAATGAGTGAATTAATATCAAGTCATAGTATTTCATTTTTATACCTTTATGCTTTTTTTTTTTTATTTGCTTAGGCTGTTTATCTTTTCTATGGCACCAAAGATTGTCTTGTTCAAGAGTGCAAGGACCTTGATAAAAAAGTGGAGGTAAGGCACCAGCTTCTTTTTCTTGAGGCCTTTCAGTTGCTGAGTTAGTAGAATGGCTCCTAGCCTTGATAACCTTCGTTCGTTGTGGTTGGGTTTTATTTGGAAGATAGCAGCAACTAAAATTTGGTTTATTACATTCTGTGAGTAAAAGTATGTCTTTTTTAAGGGTCAGTGTGCAGTTCAGTGAGGGTTTTGCCTCCGTTCACTCTTGCAGTAAAACTAGACAGAATTAAAAAGGTGCAGTGGAGCAATGACCAAGGAAAAATATTAGTTCATTTTGTGTCATGGAGATTCTTGGTCCAAATTGTTGAAGAAGCAAACTTAAGTATGGTTCACATTTCTTTAAGCATATTTTGATATGTTGATGGCAGCCTGAAAAGTAGTAAAAAGAATGCTATGTGGTACCAAGATTGGATCTGTATGAGACTTGACAGTGCTTTCATCCTGTACTTGGCAATCAAATGGTCATAAGGAGACTGTTTAAAAAAAGAGGTAAACAAGTGGTTCCAACCAAACAAGTATATCTGGATATCAGACACTCTTTTACTAGTCAGTGTAGCTGACAGACTTTTTTGTTAGAAAGATGAGTTTGGTAGCTAACAGGTGTGTTCTGGTCGAATGGATTGAGGAAACTCCACCCCATAGGGGAGTGTGTGGTACAGTGGTTTGAGCTATAGCCTTAGCACTCTGAGGTAGGGGGTTCATACACTGCTCCTTGTGACCCACCCTGGGCAAATCACCTAATCCCCCATTGCCCCAGGTACATTAGATGAAGAGTTTGAGTTCACTGGGATAGATAGAGAAAAATGCTTGAGTGCCTGAATGTAAACCACTTAGGCTGTAAGTAGTATATCGATAAATAAATGCACAATGTGAAGAAGTCGTATGCATGGACTATTTGGAATGGAGAAAATGATAGTGGGACAAGTGGAATTGGCTCATTTAAAACAATTTCTCAAAGTCTGGGGGTGAGCTCTTAGAGGTATAGTGTTTTTTTGCTTCCAAAATAGTTATGAAAAGCAGTGTACATTCAAGTACAGTAGGTATTTTTCTGTCCCTCGAGGACTCACAATCTAAGTTAGCACCTAGGACAATGAAGGGTTAAGTGAATTTCCCAAGATCACAAGGAGCTTCCGTGGGATATGAACTGGTCTTCAGTCCTCTGCTCTAACTCCAGTGCAATGGGCACTTTTGTTGTGTAGTAAGTACATTGTCATTGGGAAGATAAAAGGGGGAAGTTTAGGAATACAGTGGTACCTTGGATTATGAGCATAATCCGTTCCAGGAGCATGCTCGTAATCCAAAATGCTCATTTATCAAAGCGAGTTTCCCCATAGGAAATAATGGAAACTCGCTTTGATAGGTTCCCCCCCCCCAAGGCTAGCAGCGCTGCTCCCCCCCCACGAGAACCGGCATTGCTCCCCCCGAAGGCCCCCCGCAAACCGGCACCCTCCCCCCCCCCCGCTGCCGCCATCGGGCACCCCCCCCCCCCCCGCCGCATCCTGAGGTCCCCCCAACCCACCCGAACCCTCTTCTTACTTTTCTGTAGCCTCCGCAGCGGCACTGGCATCAGCATGTCCTGTGCGTGCCAGTGCCTAAAGATCTGCTTCCTGTGCCGGGCCTGAGAGTTCACGTTCGACGTGAACTCTCAGGCCCAGCACAGGAAGCAGATCTTCAGGCACCGGCACCACGCACAGGACATGCTGGTGCCAGTGCCACTGCGGAGGCTACAGAAAAGTAAGAAGAGGGTTCGGGTGGGTTGGGGGGACCTCAGGTCGCGGCGGGGGGTGCCCGATGGCGGCAGGGGGGGTGCCGGATCGCGGGGGGGGGGAGGGTGCCGGTACGCAGGGGGGGCGCTCGCAAATCGAAGCACGCTCGGTTTCCGAGGCGCCGATTTTGCAAATGTTTTGCTCGTCTTGCAAAACACTCGCAAACCGGTGCACTCGTAAACCGAGGTACCACTGTATATTACTTTACCCCCTCTCCCTTTCACAAAACCATAGTGCGTTTTTTTTTGTGCCAGCTACAGTTTTAGCAGCTCCAGCACTCATAGAATTCTATGAGCGTTGGAACTGTTACCGCCACAGCTTGCACTAAAAACTGCGCTACGGTTTTGTAAAAGGTGTGTGGGGAGGTGTTAGTCAGTTGTATGTATATTTTTACAGTTGTTGGGGATATTTGTCTGACAGATTTAAACTAAAAGGTAAACCAGTTGTTGGTGGCCAGAGTGATGAGGAAAAATTGGAAGGATCTTTTTATGTTAACTGATGCTTGACCTTAATTTATTTTATTTTGTTATTTTATTTTTTACCGCCTTAATGCTCAAGAGATTCACCCAAGGCTTGATCTCAATTTTAAGTAAGAAATAAAGATAACCCCTTATAACTTAATCATATATTGATTTATTTTGTCTGTATTGTAATGTGTTTAAAATTTGCAATCCGTTGGTTGTAGAGTATAGGATGAGTCTTCTGAATAATAGCACAACCCTCAAAAGATAGGTTAGTACTTCGTATATTCGCTGGTAACTGTTAAGACATCAATGGCAAACAGATCTGTTGATCGCTGCCCTTTCACTCTAGCTCTTTCAAGTTCTGTTGGAGCAACTCTCATATCCAGCCTTTCCACAGTGGAAACTTGCGTTTGGGTTGGGATGCATGGCAGAGCAAAGAAGGAAGCAAAGCTAGTATGCATCAGCTTCCGTCTGCAGTGATTCTCTCAGTGGCAGTAACAATCCCCTGTGGACAACTTTTAGTAGAATTGCAAGAGGATAAATATTCTCTAATCTAATCAGGTTATTTGAAATGAAACTTAATATTCTGATTTTCTGTTTAATAACATTTAAATTGTAAGCTGCCGTTATATGATGATTAATAATCAGTGATCCATTTTCATCAAGTTGGAGCTGGACGGTGAGAGAATTCAACTACCAAATTTGGAAGGAATCATCATACTGAATATCGGATTCTGGGGAGGTGGATGTAGACTGTGGGAAGGAATGGGAGATGAACCATACCCCTTAGCAAGGTATGAAAGCAAGCTTGTTTTTGTTGGGTAAAAAAAGGGGTTAGCATTAAATATTAGCAGAATAAGAACTCTGCTTTTGACCAGCCCACCCTACTGAAATGCCAACCAGCACATTGGTTAGAGCTGCAGCCTCAGCACCCATGCTGCTTCTTGTGATCCTGGGCATAAGAACATAAGCATTGCCTCTGCCGGGTCAGACCAAGGGTCCATTGTGCCCTTACAGGTCCATGACCTGTAAGTGATCCTTTACCTAAATCTTTTATTCCCTAATCATTTAATATCCTGTATAGTAACCCTCCAATCCCCTTCTCCTTCAGGAAATCATCCAATCCCTTTTTGAAGCCCAATATCGAACTCTGTCCTATCACCCCTTCTGGAAGCGCATTCCAGGTGTCGACCACCCTCTGAGTGAAGAAGAACTTCCTAGCATTCGTTCTGAATCTGTCTCCTTTCAATTTTCTTTTTTTTTTTTTTTTTTAATCTTTATTCATTTTATTTCTTTCAACAAGTGTACAATATTATTACAAATGATTCACATAACTCACTTGACATTCTTAAACAACGTTATTATACATATTTTAATTCCCCCCAACCCACCTCCCATCCCTCCCCATATCCACAAAATAATCTATCCAAACATATACATACCTAGACATCTCTCTTCTATATTACAATTAATCTTACATTAACCTATCCCTCCCCCCACCCTTTCTTCCTCAAACTCTTTGTTCATTGTATTATATAAATTAAATGCACAACAAATATAACTCATTCTCCTTTCAATTTTCATTTAATCTTCCACCAGCACAGATACATTAGATAGATTGTGAACCCACCGGGACAGGTAGGAAAAATGCTTGAAGTACCTGTATCTAAACTGCTTTGAGTGTGTTTGTAGATCTACAAAAAGGCAGTAGACAAGTCCTAATTCTTTTCTTCACTCAAAGGCACTAAATAAGGGGGACTTTCTAAATGTAATCTTGCCATGATCACAGACTCATTTCCATAGGACCTTTATCCCAGGACAAGCAGGCAGCATATTCTCACATGTGGGTGACGTCATCTACGGAGCCCCGACGCGGACAGCTTTTCAAGCAAACTTGATTGAAGTTTCAAGCTTGCTATGCTGCACCACGCATGTGCATGCCTTCTTGCCCACTAGAGGGCTTATCCCCACCTCATGGTCCTCAGTTCTGTTTCTTCCGCGGAGCCAGAAGCCCTGTTGAGTTTTTGCTCCGTGCTGATTTGCCTTCTGTCACCGCTCCTGGGTTTATTTGCTTGGTCGCTGTGCTTTGTTTGTTGTTTTCTTTCGTTCGTGTTGTAAAAATCGTCGGGAAAAAAAAAAAATTATACTTCCAGGCTCCGGGGGCTCCCAGTAGCCGAGGCCGCGGAACCTCGCTCGTTCCCAGCCTTCTTTTCGTTCATGTCCCAGCCTCTGTCGGGCTTTAAGAAGTGCACCCGGTGCGATCGGTTACTTTCCTTCACCGATCCCCACCGGTGGTGCCTTGTCTGCCTGGGTGCGGATCACCCGACGGACTCTTGCTCGAGGTGCTCTACTTTTCAGTCTCGTGCGCTCCGCCACCGGCGTGCCCGCATGGTAGAGCTCTTCAGTGTTGACCCCACGGCGGGGAAGGCCTCGACGTCGGCCTCGGCTTCAGCCCCGGCCTTGACCTCGGTCTCGGCAACCTCGACCTCGCCGCGGATATCTTCATCTGCGAAGCCTGCATCTTCGACTCCGAAGTCGGCCCCGGGTAAGTCCCCGCTTCCTTCCTCTGTTCCAGGGTCCTCTAAGAAGCCGTCCTCGGGCTCCTCGACGGGGGCGGGTGGGTCGTCCTCGGCCCCGCCCCGGGCGTTGAAGTCGGGTGCTCTGCGGGAATACTCGATGCCGAGGTCGCCCTCGAGGGAGCACCCGCCGGCACCGGACATGCCGGCCATGATGGCCGTGCCTGTGTTCCAAGACATGCTCCGAGCGCTCATCACCTCGGAGCTGTCCTGTGCCCTGGCCCACCTGCAGCCGACCTCGGCTCCCTCTGCGACCCTGACCTCGGCCCCAGTGGGGGTCCCTGCCTCGGCCCCGACCTTAGCCTCGGCCTCGGCCGTGGACCAGCCTGTGCGGAGCATGCGACCTCGGGACAAGGTGCGCCGGGTGCGCAGGATTTCTTCCTCTGAATCCTCGGCGGGGTCCTCCCGCGGGTCTTCGTCCTCGGGTCGGCCTCGGGCGAAGCGCTGGTCCCGTAAGTCTAAGCGACCTCGTGGGTCGCCCCGGCGGCGCGGCCGTTCCTCGCCGACCCGGGAGGCGGAGGCTCTGAGGGTTTCGGAACTCAGCCTGTCAAATCCGCGACTGTTACGTTCCCCGGCAGGGAAGGGATCGAGAGAGTCCTCCCCGAGGAGGAGAAAGGCTTCGGTACCCCGGGGTCTTCCCCGAGGGGCTCCTCGGGTCTTCGGAGGTCTCCAACCCCGACGCGGTCCCTCGGGGCGGCTTCATGGGGATCGGAGGCTGGTTCGAGTCGTGAGCCCAGATACTCACGTGAGGCTTCTCCGTCCTTCTTGGTGGGGCGGCCCTCTCGCTCTCCTTCCCCTCCCTCGAGGCCCTCTTCCTTTTCGAGGTTTGTGGTGGATATGGGGAAGGCTTTGGACCTGGATCTTTTGGCGGGGTCCCAGTATTCCAAAGAGTTTCTGGAGGAACAGGATTTGCCATCTCCTCCCAGGGAGTCTCCCCACCTCACCTTTAACAAGGTCCTGCTGCAGACCTTCTTGCGGAATTTGGATTCCCCTTATGCTGTGACGGCTGTCCCT
The DNA here is from genome assembly GCF_902459505.1 of Geotrypetes seraphini. Classification (NCBI taxonomy): domain Eukaryota; kingdom Metazoa; phylum Chordata; class Amphibia; order Gymnophiona; family Dermophiidae; genus Geotrypetes; species Geotrypetes seraphini. Next base: position 21,349,073 of record NC_047093.1, on the reverse strand, counting down.
TCCAAGATGGAATCTAAATACCGCACGGTTCCCTGTAAGGGGTTCGAGAAGGCTCAGTTGTTCCACCAGTCTTTGCTGGTGGAGTCGTCGTTGAAAAAATCTCAGCCTTCTCGGGTGTCCGCAGCGGTTCCACCCAGGCGTGAGGGGCGTACCCTGGATAAGTTTGGGCGCCGCCTTTACCAAAACTCCATGATGGCTAATAGGATCCTGAACTACACATTTACATTTAGCTCGTACCTCTGCCATCTGGTCAAGTCCATGCCTCGTTATCAGGGCGTCATGCCGGACTCGCATAAGGTGGACTTTGGCGGGCTCGTGGATTCCCTGTCCCAGCTGCGCCTTTTCCTTTTCCATGCCATTTACGACGCCTTCGAGCTGACTTCACGGGTCTCCGCGTTCGCGGTGGCGATGCGCCGGCTTGCCTGGTTGCGCATCGTAGATATGGATCCTAATCTACAGGAGCGCCTGGCCAATTTACCCTGGTCGGAGCTCTTCGATGAGTCCCTGGAGGCGGCGACCAAGTGCCTTTCCGAACATGAGCGCTCCTTCGCCTCTCTCGTGCGCCCCAAGGCGAAGGCATCAGCCCCGAAACCGTTCCGGCCTCCACCGCGGCGCTATCCACAGAAGTCTACGCCGGCTTTCTCTAGGCCTCCGCCCCGGCGGCGTCCTCAGCAGGCCAGGGCTCAACAGCAGAAGCCTCAGGCGCCAGGGTTGTCTAAGCCTGCGCCGTCTTTTTGACGCCTTGAGCGGAAGGGGGCGGGCCCCCTCCGCGCTGCATTCGACCCCGTTACCCATCGGGGGTCAGTTGAGGGCCTTTCATTCCGCCTGGACTCTCATCACCTTGGATGCTTGGGTTCTCCGAGTCGTCTCGGAGGGTTACTCCCTCAACTTCAAGGAACTCCCTCCGGACAATCCACCCGGCGCGTGTCCTTCCAACCGGGCTCAACTTCCCCTTCTCCTCTCGGAAGCCAGGGCCTTGTTGAGTCTTCGGGCTGTGGAGCGGGTACCTCCCGACCAACGGGGGAAGGGTTTTTACTCCCGTTATTTTCTGGTCTCGAAAAAGACCGGGGACCTGCGCCCCATTTTGGACCTCCGGAGGCTCAACAAGTTCCTGGTCCGGGAGAAGTTCCGTATGCTGTCTCTACCAGTCCTGTACCCGCTATTGGACGAGGGGGACTGGATGTGCTCCCTGGATCTAAAGGAAGCTTATACCCATGTCCTGGTGCATCCCGCCTTCCGGAAGTTTCTACGGTTCCAGGTGGGGGAGTTGCACCTTCAATACCGGGTCCTCCCCTTTGGCTTGGCGTCATCCCCTCGCGTCTTCACGAAGTGCATGGTGGTGGTCGCGGCGGCCCTTCGCTCCAAGGGCATGCAGGTCTTTCCCTACCTGGACGATTGGCTGATCAAAGCTTCGTCCAAGGAGGGGGTTATCTTAGCGACCCAACAGACTATCATCTTCCTTCAACGTTTGGGGTTCGAGGTGAACTTTCCCAAGTCTCAATTGTGCCCTGCTCAATCCCTTCAGTTCATCGGGGCCGTGCTGGACACGGTTCGACTCCGTTCGTTCCTCCCTCCTCCGCGGTTGGAGGCCCTGCTTCGCCTCAGCCGTCAGGTGGCGCTGCAGCCCGCGGTATCGGCGCAGCGCCTGATGATTCTGCTGGGCCACATGGCGTCCACGGTTCATGTCACCCCGTTTGCCCGCTTGCACCTGAGGATCCCTCAGTGGACGTTGGCCTCACAATGGCATCGGGACCGGGACCCGGTCTCCGCCCCTGTGACAGTGACTCCCTCTTTGTGACCCTCGCTCCGTTGGTGGACCAACTCTTCCAATCTTTCCAGGGGTTTGCTCTTTCTCGCCCCTTCGCATCACAAGGTCCTGACCATGGACTCTTCGAAGTACGCTTGGGGGGCTCATCTGGACGGTTTGCTGACTCAAGGTCTGTGGTCGGCGGAGGACCATCTTTGTCACATCAATGTCTTGGAGCTTCGCGCCATTTTTCTGGCGGCTCGAGCTTTCTGCCACCTCCTGCACGATTAGGTAGTCCTAGTGCGGACGGACAACCAGGTGGCAATGTACTATGTGAACAAACAGGGGGGGACGGGCTCTTGGTCTTTGTGCCAAGAGGCCCTTCGCCTCTGGGAGTGGGCGGTCTCTCGAAACATCTTCCTGCGGGCGGTTTATATTCAGGGGTAGCGGAACTGTCTGGCGGACAAACTCAGTCGCCTCCTGCAGCCGCACGAATGGTCGCTCAACTCCCGAGTCCTACACGAGATCTTCAACCGTTGGGGGACTCATCAGGTGGATCTGTTTGCCTCTCCGGAGACTCACAAGCTCCCGCTCTATTGTTCTCGGATGTACTCCACGGATCGTCTCGAGGCCGATGCCTTTCTTCTCGCCTGGGAAGGGAGGTTCCTTTATGCGTTTCCTCTGATCTTGCGAACGTTGGTCCATCTCAAATCCGCCAGAGCCACGATGATTCTCATTGCGCCTCGTTGGCCTCGTCAACCTTGGTTCTCCCTGCTTCTTCAACTCAGTGTCAGAGAGCCTCTACTTCTGCCTGTTTTTCCCTCTCTGCTGTCTCAGAGTCGGGGTTCGCTGTTGCATCCCAATCTTCGGTCATTACATCTGACGGCTTGGTTCCTTTCCCCCTGACTTCGATTCCGGTTTCTCCGTCGGTCAGGGAGATTTTGGAAGCCTCGCGCAAGGTCTCGACTCGGCTTTGCTATTCCCAGAAATGGACAAGATTTTCCTCCTGGTGTTCCTCGCATCGTCTTGATCCGAACTCGGTTCCAGTGGCTTCGGTCCTGGACTATCTGCTTCATTTATCTCAGTCTGGTCTGAAGACGACTTCCATTCGGATGCATCTCAGTGCTATTGCTGCTTTCCATCAGCATCTAGAAGGTAGGTCTCTCTCCCTTCATCCTCTGGTCACTCGTTTCATGAGGGGTCTTTTGAACGTTCATCCTCCTATAAAGCCTCCTCCTGTAGTTTGGGATCTTAACGTAGTGCTGGCTCAACTGATGAAACCTCCGTTTGAGCCTATGGACAAATCTCATCTCAAGTTCCTCACTTGGAAGGTGATCTTTCTGCTTGCGCTTACTTCCGCTAGGCGAATTAGTGAGCTGCAGGCTTTGGTTGCGGACCCGCCTTTTACTGTGTTCCATCATGATAAGGTGGTTCTCCGCACCCATCCTAAATTTTTGCCTAAGGTTGTGTCTGATTTCCACCTCAATCAGTCCATTGTTCTTCCGGTGTTTTTTCCGAAGCCCCACTCTCATCCTGGCGAGGTGGCGCTTCATACGCTTGACTGTAAGAGGGCGTTGGCTTTTTATCTTCAACGCACTCAGTTGCATCGGAGGGTTCCTCAACTGTTTTTGTCCTTTGACCCTAATCGGTTGGGACGTCCTGTTTCCAAGCGCACCTTGTCCAATTGGTTAGCTGCTTGTATCTCTTTTTGCTACTCTCAGGCTGGTCTCACGCTCCATGGTCGAGTCACGGGGCATAAGGTCCGGGCTATGGCAGCTTCGGTTGCTTTCCTCCAGTCTACACCTGTGGAGGACATCTGTAAGGCTGCCACTTGGTCTTCGGTTCATACTTTCACCTCCCACTACTGTCTGGATACTTTATCTAGGAGCGACGGCCGGTTTGGCCAGTCGGTTTTGCTTAACCTGTTTTCCTAAATTGCCATCCTCCCACCTGCCCTTTTTTGGTTGGCTTGGAGGTCACCCACATGTGAGAATATGCTGCCTGCTTGTCCTGGGATAAGGCACAGTTACTTACCGTAACAGGTGTTATCCAGGGACAGCAGGCAGATATTCTCACAACCCGCCCTCCTCCCCGGCGATGGCTTCTTTGCTGGCTATGGAACTGAGGACCACGAGGTGGGGATGCGCCCTCTAGTGGGCAAAAAGGCATGCACATGTGTGGTGCAGCATAGCAAGCTTGAAACTTCAATCAAGTTTGCTTGAAAAGCTGTCCGCGTCGGGGCTCCGTAGATGACGTCACCCACATGTGAGAATATCTGCCTGCTGTCCCTGGATAACATCTGTTACGGTAAGTAACTGTGCTTTGTGTTCATAGATGTCCAGATTTCAGACTCGTACAGTAGAGGTTTCTTTTTTTTTTATGTTTGTGTAAACAACCATTTGCTATTTTCTGCATTATTATTGTACACACAAAGCCTTTATTTTAGAACCCAAGTGTGTGTAAATGGGGAATTTAGCTGAGATTTCACAGAGTTGTGGGGATGTGTTTTGGATACATCTTAAGAGGGGGGGGGGGGAACAAAAATCTACATGTGTATTCCCAATTTTAATACTCATTGAGAAGATTCCTCTTCAGGTTTTGCACCAGCTCAGAGGCGTGCACACATTAACTGTGCTTTACACAGTTCTGTACGAGCCCCTCAAAAATGAAGAAAAATAAAATTTTGCAGCCTCGCTACTTAGTAGCACTTACAAATCTAGATTTGTAAAAAGGTTCAGAAAGGAATAGAGGCAGTGCCACTTACACGTGGAAGCTGCAAATTCCTGCTGAGTTTACACCGGTCACTTATTTTTTTTCGGCGTTTATATTTGTAAAATGGCGGCTGCTCCCGCACATGTTGCCGAATACCCATGCAACCCTTCAGGTGCGTTGGTAGAGCCTTTGGGCTCCTTTTACTAAGATGCGCTAGCGTTTTTAGCACACACAGGATTTTATCGCGCTACGCTTCTAGAACTAACGCCAGCTCAGTGCTGGCGTTAAGGTCTAGCCCGCATGGCATTTTAGCGCGCGCTATTCCGCGCATTAAGGCCCTAACGCACCTTTGAAAAAGGAGCCCTTTGGTAATATGCTGTTGGTCCCGACCTGTAATCTCTTGTTCTATGTACAATGGGCCTTATAGCATTCCATTTGCTATTTAGTAGGCTTGTGTTTTTCAGTACATTTTCCGTGGGGGCAAATCTAATATTTGTATGTTTTATACATTCTTTCCTCCTCCAATATAGCCATAACGATGGGCTGCTCGAAGTTGTTGGCGTGTTTGGCTCTTTCCACTGTGCTCAGATTCAAATAAAGTTGGCAAACCCTGTCCGACTAGGACAAGCACACACAGTGCGGGTATGTAGTACTAAAGAGTGACAGCGGGTTCAGCTTTCATAGATGTGTATTTATCAGTAGAGAAAATACATTTTCTTTTGTAAAAGTGCTCTTTACCTAGGCAATGAAGCGACAGTCTGATTTTTAAAAAAAATTGTTTACTATATATCACCTCCAATTGGTGCTATATTGAGGATGAATTCCAAAGAAGTGTATCCCTTTTTTCCCTCCTGCTTCCTGCCGCTCCAGTGTGTTGAAAGGTTGCAGCAAGTATAGAGCAACCCAAAGATTTCAAACCTTAAGAGCAGATTTGACTTATAAGCAAATTGCTGATGAAACAGTTTTGAAGGCTATTGATATTCTAAATCACAGGTGTCAAAGTCGGTCCTCGAGGGCCGGAATCCAGTCGGGTTTTCAGGATTTCCCCAATGAATATGCATGAGATCTATGTGCATGCACTGCTTTCAATGCATATTCATTGGGGAAATCCTGAAAACCCGACTGGATTACGGCCCTCGAGGAGGGACTTTGACACCCCTGTTCTAAAGTGAATGTTTTGATCTTTTCCATGTATAACTTTTCATGCATTCTTTTTGTTTTGTTTTGTTATAAATTTAAAGATGTGCCACATTATATTGGCTGACATTTGTTCACAGTTTGATTTTGATTAAAATGGGACAGAAAACATAAGAATTGCCACTGCTGGGTCAGACCAGTGGTCCATCTTGCCCAGCAGTCTGCTCACGCGGCGGCCCTTGGGTCAAAGACCAGTGCTCTAAATGATTCCAGCCTCATCTGCATACGTTTGGTTCAGCAGGAACTTGTCTAACTTTGTCTTGAATCCCTGGAGGGTGTTTTCCCCTACAACAGACTCCAGAAGAGCGTTCCAGTTTTCCACCATTCTCTGGGTGAAGAAGAACTTCCTTGCGTTTGTACGGAATCTATCCCCATTCAACCTTAGAGAGTTCTCCCTACCCTGGAGAGGGTGAACTACCTGTCTTTATCTACTAAGTCTATTCCCTTCAGTATCTTGAATGTTTCGATCATGTCCCCTCTCCTTCTCCCCTTTTCAAGAGGCCCAGTTTCTCTAATCTCTCACTGTACGGCAACTCCTCCAGCCCCTTAACCATTTTAGTTGCTCTTCTCTGGACCCTTTCGAGTAGTACTGTGTCCTTCTTCATGTATGGCGACCAGTGCTGGGCGTAGTATTCCAGGTAAGGGCGCACCATGGCCCGGTACAACGGCATGATAACCTTCTCTGATCTGTTCGTGATCCCCTTCTTAATCATTCCTAGCATTTTGTTCTCCCTTTTTGCCGCCACCGCCACATATTTCAACATGGTGGCATAATTTTGAAATGATGCATACAATTTTTTGTCTAAGGTTTTAATTTTGTTAAAGCCTAGAAAAAAAGATAATCCACATAAAATAGAGCACGTGGAAACTTGTGACAGTAAAGCTGAAGGATGTTCATCTAATCATTTTAGGGGCCCTTTTACTAAATCTTAGCACGCACTAACAGAATTAACATGTGCTAAATGCTGGACATCCTATTTTATACCTGTGGGCCAAGTCTGTTAGCACACTCTAAACTTTAGTAAAAGGATGCCTTAGTTCTTTATCCAGCTAGATCTGTCAAAACCAGACCGGCAGGGGTATAGTTGTATTGAATATTGACCTGTCGGCAGTGGCGTACCTAGCATATGTGACACCCGGGGCCCATCATTTTTTGGCACCCCCCCCCCCCATCTACAAAAAACATGATTTTTAGTAACAAGCCACATGTCACACATGAGCACCTAGGAAAAGGCAGCATCTTACATACTGCAGTGAGCAGTACAACATCAATACACCCATTGTAAAACTAAACAAGCCAGACTAGTACATATCAATCCTACACTGTCAATCCTAACAGAAAACCATGTCATTCGAACACACAGAAAACACCTTCGCCTAGTATGGAATATGTCATCACAAACTAACCCCTCCTCCTTTTACAAAACTGTAGTGTGAATTTTAGCCAAGGTGGTAAAAGCTCCAACACTCATAGAATTCTGAGCATCAGAGCTGCTACCACCACGGCTGGCGCTAAAAAATGCTCCACAGTTTTGTATAAGGGGGGATAAAATAGAAATACATAGACAAAGGTTAAATTGAACCAGCAAGAAGCTGGACTCTGCATACAATGCAACACCACAGAAACAGTGATACAGGTCTCCTAAAGCAATAAATAAATAGAAAATTTTTATTCTACCTTTGTCTTCTCTGATTTCTGCTTTCCTCATCTTCTTGTTGCTCTCTTCCTTCCATCCACTGTCCCTCTTCTCTCTGCATCTTCCATTTGCTCTGTTACTGTGCCTCTCCCTTTCTCCCTCCTTCCAAATTGGTCTGGCACCCATCTTCTTCCCTCCGCTCCTCCCATAGTCTGGCATCTCTGTCTTCTTCCCTGCCAGAGTCTTCTCCCAACTCTCTCTTCCTCATTTCCCTTCAGCGTCTTCTCCCCACTCTCTCTTCCCCCTTTTCCTGCAGCATCTTCTCCCCACTCTTTGTTCCTCATTTCCCTTAAGCATCTTCTCCCCACTCTGTTCCCTATTTCCATTCAGCATCTTTTTCCCACTCTGTCTTCCCCATGTGCTTTCAGCGTACTTCTCCCCCCTCCGTCTTCCCCATGTGCTTTCAGCGTCCTTCTCCCCCCTCTGTTTTACCCTATTTTCCTCTCCACCCCACCTTTTCTTCCTTTCTCCCTCCCTGCTCCTTACCTTCGTGGTGCTTTCTCCGCCCCCCCCCCCCCGGCCCGGACAACAAACCCGGTCCGACAAATCTCCCTGCCCTGTGGCCGGCGATGTCTAAACTGCCTTCTTACAGCAGCCGGAGTGTTGTAGTTGCATATGGCTGCTGTAAAGGTTGTCTCTGATGCAACTTCTGGTTGCATCAGAGATGACCGTTACGGCAGAAACACGCAACTTCAATGCTCTAGCTCAGGGGTGCCCACACTTTTTGGGCTTGCGAGCTACATTTAAAATGACCAAGTCAAAATGATCTATCAACAATAAAATTTAAAAAAAAAAACACAAAGCACAGTGTTCACTGAGAAAATGTTAATTATCATTCCTATTCTGGGGTTTTTTCAAAGAGGTCAAGGCAGATGACTCTATGCACTGTCACCTCAGTAACAACCATACAAAAATAGACAAATACCCCCCCTCCCTTTTTACTAAAGCACAATAGCAGTTTTTAGCGCAGGGAGCTGCGCTGAATGCCCAGGGCTGCTCTCGACGCTCATAGACTCCCTGTGCTAAAAACCGCTATTGTGGTTTAGTAAAAGGGGGGCCATAGTGCAAAATAAAGAGAGCAGATATAAATTCAGACACATTTTGATCACTAAATTTAAAATAAAATCATTTTTTCTACCTTGTTGCCTGGTGAGTCTCTGGTTGCACTTTCTTCTTCTGACTGTGCATTCAATCTTTCTTCCCCCCCCCCCTTTCCTTCCTCCCTCCCGTGGTCTGGCATCTCTATTAAACCCTTTCCTTTGTTTCCCTTGGATGTCTGGCATCTTTTCTCCCCATCCCCCCATTCCAGCATCTCTCTTACACTCCCCATGCTATTCCTCCCCCCCCCCCCTCCCGCCCCGGCAGGATCCGGTGCTTGCTCATTGTTCTTTCCAGCAGCACTGATGCAACTCTTCGGGCCACCGGCAGCATGAATGAAGTAAACATGCTGCCTTCAGTGACCCAGTTCTGGCCTCCATTTTTTATTTTTTCAGTGACACCTTCTAAAGCCGCTACCACCCCAAGCTCGTCTTCCCTGTGTCAGGCCAACCAGCCTTCCTCTCCCCGACGTCAATTCTGCCATCGGAGAGGAAGTTCCGCCCAGCTAGGCAGCGATTGGCTGGCCCAAACTTCCTCTCCGATGGCAGAATTGACGTAGGGGAGAGACAGGCTGATCGGCCCGATACAGTTTTCCGGACCTGGCGGACCGCCCCCCCGCCCCCCCCCCTTGCTTGTCTAGTTAGGCTGGAAACAGCTTGATAAGAGACTAGCGTTGGCATACTTTCAGGCTTTGTAAGCTGATATTTTATTCCATATGAACAAAGGATTGAAACCATTCTTTAGCAAGAAATTCAATGTTGTCTGGTTGTGAACATTGTTTCTCTTATTTATTGCAGCTGATTTTGAAGAGCTCAAAGATGCCGATGCAGGTGGACGGTGAGCCGTGGGCACAGGGACCATGCACTATTACCATAACTCATAAAACACATGCACTGATGTTATACCACATGGGTGAGCAAACAGACGATGATGATACTTCTAGCATATCTGAGCATGAGCCCACCAAGCATCCAGAAGAGGAAAACAAAAAAACGAAGACTTGAACAGAGCACTAACTAGAAGCTTTGTCCTTCCTCTATTAAGATTTCTGGAAAAAGCATAAGTCATCACAGTAAATGTTCTATTTCTGTGAGTATTCCTTTATCGTTTCATAGATTGGTTGGCAAAGGTGGACAACCAGGTCTATCTCTCTGGAAATGAAATTAAATATTTGGTAGACATTTTGCACTGGTGTACTTAGCTGACAGTAGATTCCATTAATAGTTCTTAAGTAGCCGTAGCAGAACTTGAGTTCTAAGTGGGGATATGCTGGTGATTTATTTTGTTTGCTTAGTTTTTTGGAACGTTCCTCCTGTGTAATAGGGTCCACCATTATGATGGAAGCATATGCTCTGCTATAGGTAATGTTTATCAAAATGTCAAGCTCCCATTTATACAAAAATTGTAAATTCACATGATCGTGAAAGAACTTTGAGCTGCCTAATGAACCTAAAAATGGAACATTGTTGGACACGCTCAGGTGTCCTGCCATAACTTCCAAGTGCACATGCTAACTGTGGACTAAACTTTTTTTTTTTGTTTGTTTCGAGGGATTGTATCAGATGTGGGTTTGGCCATTCCTGCGCTAACCAGTTAGTGCTTCTACATTATGCTAACTGGTTAGCACACAGATACCAAATGAGTCCTTACTGTCTACAAAATGGATAGTGGCACATGCTGACATGGAAACTTCCAAAAATGGCCATGTACTAGTGACAATATTAGCACATGACCATTAATTGCAAAAAGTAAAAAAACAACAACATTTTGCAATTGTGCTGGAAAGTCACCCTCCACCACCCCCCCCCCTTTATGAAGCTGCATTAGGCTTTTTTATCGCTGGCTGTGGCGGTAAAAGCTCTAACACTCATAGAATTCCTGTGAGCCTCAGAGCTAATACTGCCACGGCCAGTGTTCTTTTTGTAATTATTTATTTTTTTAAAGCTTTAACGCGGCTTCATAAAAGGAGGGCCTTAGTGTGTGGGAAAGAACCGCTTAAGGGTGTGTTAAGGCTATTTTTTTACTGCAGCTTTATAAAGGGCCCCCTAAAGAGCAGATTCTCAGAAGAGAGCAATGGGTGTACCCTACTCTAATCATATGGCTAAAAATTAAGAAATCATCTGTACTAGGACACAGAAGAAAGCAGACCTAGGAATAAGGCCAGCTAAGGAAACAGTTGCCTCAAACAAGCCAGTTGACATTTGATTACTGCCATGCTAAACTTTAAGGTTTCTTTGTAATTTGTCTTTTAGATTATTATGAGACTGCTGTGCTGCATTGTGGGGTTTCCCTATTATTTACGCCACGTCCATGAATAAGAATTCCATCTTGTTGAAGAATGCACATATGCATATCTAGGAAACCTAACAACTTTCTTTGTAGGATGCTGTGCAATTGTTGTCTTTGTGTAATGCTGTCAGAATATGATGTTTTTCATGCAGTCTTGACTTTTACTCCCTCTAGATTAAGTGCAGCAATATATATCAAGTTCTGTTTATTCTGTATGGTAATTTGTACTGTTTACATACTGCTGAGAGTAAATTAATAAAGTATTCTATTGGTTATAGTATAACTGTCTGAAAACCAAAAGTAAACTGATTTTTTTCTCAAAGGCTATATAAAATAGCTGTTTTGCTGATTGTTGAAATGTAGTTTATTAGTCTTTTTAGTGGTAATTGTTAATGATGATGGCAGGGAATGCTGCAGTTTACTGAGCTGTCCAGGAGAGGGCACTGCTCTGTTGCAGTTTGTACCTTCTGTGTGTGTTTAAATGTAATGGGAATGTCTCAGGGAAAGAACAGAATAACTTCACAGTGCCTGTGTTTTGTATAGAGATCAAGCCAGTGAAATGTTGCTGAAAATGAGTTAAAAATGATGTTGGGAAATAGTTTTCAGTTAACCAGGGGAGCACCTGGGTATGGACTTTGTATTTCTGTTACGAGATTTGGATTCTGTTCAGTGTTCCCGCTAAGCTGCGCTGGCGTGCGCTGGCGCACAAAATATTACATCGCAGCGCACAAGTTTCTCGTCACAGCGCACACACGTGCTTGCAGGCAGGCGAGCTGGCAGTCCATGTAACGCGTCGCAAAGGTAAGGGGAGGCTGGGGGAGGAATCGGACGTCGGGGTGGGGGTGCGAGCAGGGAGGGGGGCGATCGGAAGAGGCGTACGGCAGATGGCAGGGCGGCGAGAGGAGAGTCGGGTGGGGGGGGGGAGTAACACCGGAAGAGAGCGGCAAATCCGGGCAAGGCAAGACTTGCAGAGGCGTACCTAGGGGGTGCGGGGGGTCGATCCCGACGGTCCGCTCAGCTCGCCAACAAGGAGAGGCAGCCGGACTCGCGTACGCTCCGACCGCCTCTTCTTGCAAGAAGCCGGGTCTTATTCAATCAGGAGCTGCTTTGACATGCAGCTCCTGATTGGATAAGGCCCGACTTCGTGCAGGAAGAGGCGGTCAGAGCAGACGCGAGTGATTTCCTGCACTAGGCACCACATGAAGTCACCCACCGTACCACTCGATTCGGGTAAGCGCAGGTATCGGTGGGTGGCTTATTTGCGGGGGTGCCTTATTTTATATTTTTGTCTAAAAAGGGGGGGCTGTCTTATTTGATGGCCCTGCCTTATCATCGGGGAAACACGGTACTACTACTAGTAAATTAGTAATGCGCTACAAAACTGAGGCCGCACGAGCGCCATTGTTTATCTATACATGCATGAAGCAAGTTCTTTTCAAGTTTCGATCGTTTGAAGCATGTGCATAAACTTTCTTTTGCGATCTTCCATAGATTCAGTCAAATAATTTTTACATCCATTCGAAAATGTCGAAGCGTAAAGAGAATGAAGAGTTTGGTAGCAGCACAAAGAAAAAGCGCAGCCAATTTAAGAAGGAATGGCTGACCGAGTTTTTGGTTGACACCACGTTGCCGCACGCGAGTGGACGGAAAACAGTGGCGATGAAAGAAATATTCGAATATAGCGACACGGACAACGCATTAATTTGCTCCCTATGCCGAAAAGCAGGTGTTAACGGAGAATGGAGCACAGGGAAGACTTGGTCTGAGTGGAAAATTGATTATTTAAAGCGTCATCTGAATCATAATTCTCATTTAGAAGCGGTTCAAAAGCTTCACAATCAAAGCCGAGGTTTTCTAATGAATTTCTTGAAAGAAACTCCCGATAGTCGGAACAACAGAATCGAATACGCACAGAGATATAAATCAAGTCCAGAGGAAGTTAACATTTTAATTGATAATATATTGCTAGCGGTAAAGTTGAATTCGTCCATGCTATCCGTCCAGGAAATTCACAATCACATGGCTAAATACGTAAAAATACCTGATAGCTGGAGAAGCAAAAACTATGCTTTCGAGTTCCTTGACTGCATAAATGCCATTGTTAAACGGGAAACATTTACAGAAATCCGGAGGTCTCCTTTTCATACCCTAATAATTGATGAAAGTACTGATATTTCTGTTTCGAAAATGCTCATAATATACATTAAATTTAGAAGAAGTGGCAGCAACATTCATGAGACAGTTTTTGCTGGCATCAAACATCTAACTGCTTGTGACAGCACAGCTATAGTTGATGCTATAAAGCAGTTTTATAGTGAGAACGATTTAGATTTCAGTCGTATGGTCATGTTCACGTCCGATGGAGCATCAGTCATGCTTGGGAAGCATAATGGTGTAGCTGCAAAGTTACGTCAATCAGTTCCTCATCTTCTAGAGCAACACTGTGTAGCTCACCGCGAAGATCTAGGCATAGACGTTGCATGGAAAACGATCCCATTCATGAAAGAGATCGAAACTCTAATACGCACCGTGTATACGATTTTCAGTAGATCGAGCGTACGAAAAGCCAAACTGGAGGATATTGCTAATGCTGCAGACTCAGATGTCATTTCATTTAAAGCTATACATGATGTTAGGTGGCTGTCTCGGCACTTTGCTGTAAGTGCAGTGGTTAGAAATTATGACATCCTGTTAGAATATTGTCAAGAACAGGTGGAAGAAGACAATGATCTCGTGCACAAATACTGCCTTACTAAATTGAGTAATCTGGAATTTAAAGTTGCGCTATTTATTCTCTGCGATGTTCTTGAGGAGCTTGGATCACTGTGTAAGCTTCTTCAGAAGAGTTGTTTGGCACCTTTGGATGCATTCCAGTTCACTAAAGCCAAATTAAGGAAACTCAGATCTCAATATCTGGGAGAAAAACCACATTTCAATGAAAATGTTGAAACTCTCATTTCATCTTGTAATTCTGTAATTAAAACAGATCATATTCTTACATTTATTACACAAACTTGTGATCATATGGACAAAAGATTTCCTGACAATGAATTAGAGGACTGGCGTGTTTTCGACAAAGACTGTATCTCAAATCCGTCCAACTTAGAGGAATTTACATTTGGAAACGAACAATTTTCACGATTATCTAACCGTTATTTTCTGTTAATGAACAAAGATGATGAACATTGTTTCAAAAGGCAGCTTATTTCAGAATATTCGGAGTTCAAATATATTATTGCTGAAAAAGTAAAAGCAGGAGCTATACAAACGCTTCAGGAAATGTACAATTTTGCTCAGCAGCATAAACAGTTCAGTGGACTAAATGCTCTATTAGACGTGTGTGGCACCTTTCAGGCTTCAAGTGCCGATTGTGAGAGAGGATTTAGCTTGATGAATGCTATAAAGACAAAGACTCGTAATAAGTTAAGAGTAGAACATTTGGAATGCCTAATTAGAATCAAACTTTATTTAGCCACAGGAAATAATGTAAACATAGACAGTGTTTACAATTTTTGGAAATCAGAAAAAGGCAGAAGAGAACAATCTTAATAAAGAATTTTGGAGCCTAAAAGCCTATGGAGAACTTCCAGAACATGCTAAAATCAATGAAACGGACACATTTGGCCCCGGTGATGACGATGAAATCCAGTTTGATGATATTGGGGATGATGATGAAGATATTGATGATATCTAACTTGAGTGAAGAATTGATTCCATTCCAGTTTCACAACAATTATTCTACAACATATTGAGTGAACTCTTCTCACTGAAGGCAAACTTTGTGCCCAATAAAATGGTTTTCAATATTTTGTTTTAATGTATTTATACTTTTGTGTAGAAGCTGGAATTGATAGATTGTCTAGAAATTGAAAGCATCAAACGTATTGTCTTCTGGACTGTTTTTAATTTACAGTTTACACATATGGATGTAACAGACATAACTACATTTGTTGTAAAACATTTATTAAGATATCATTTCATCCCTACAATTTCTGTAGACTTTTTAAAAATAAATTTGAGTTTTTCTGGTAAAAAAAAAAAAAAATAAAGAATTTTGTACTTTCAAGAATTAATGCGTTGTTTTGTGTTCTTAAAAATATTATTTAACGTTATTTAATTTAGCGTGTAGGCCTAAAATTCCTTTGAATACCTCGTCCTCATGTATCAGCAACTTTGACAACATATTTATTTGGCTCATAACTTGCTGGCGCCCGATATTTTTAGCTCACAGTGAAAAAAGTTTGCTCACAACACCCGCCCGCTTAGAGGGAACACTGATTCTGTTATGTAGATTTGGCCTGCCTGGCATTTAGACTTTCAAATTAATTTTTAACTGTTCAAATAGCAAAAGTTTTAAACACAAAACAGTGGCATCTGATTGTATCGTTTCTGAAAACTCAAGTGTTTACAAGATTAGACCATCGAATATACGGTCAGTGATGTAACCAATTGGCAGAAACATTCTGGGTCTTATAAACAGAGGCACAAAGATGAAACTATCTGATATATTCTTTTATACAGATATAATTTTTAGTTTGTGGACAATTGTGTTTGATTTAGGAGGAGATAGTTGTTTACTTGTCATCAGATATGACCAATCAGTTTGCCCAGAGCTGTCCTGCCAATAAATAATTACACTTTTCCCTCTGTATTCGCGGGGGATGCGGGCGGACCATGGCCGCGAATATGAAAAAAATGCAATTAACTTTGTTATTCGCTGGGTTTTGTACCAGCCAATGTTTTTGCAACTGAAACCGCGAATAACTAAAGCTCAAAGTACCTGGAAGTATGCCGGATACCAAGTATATGAGTAGCTCTCTCTCGATATCGCTGGGCTTCGTGCAGGCTCTGCTTCCGCTCCGTGTCACAATGAGAGGGGGCAAGGTTGGGGCCTCCGTGAAGGACGCATCCGTTTTCAAAGCACTCGGCACTTGCATTTCGTTCGCTGTCTTCTTCAGTTCTGTGCTGTGAGAGTGGCTGGCGGAGGAGATGATGCGCTGTTTCTGGGTAGGAACTTTAATCATGATGTAATTTGGGGGGGGCATAGTCAGCAGCTGAAAAATAGCGAATCCACAGATACATCAACCGCGGATACAGAGGGAGAAATGTACACGTGTGGGAGTATTAAGGAGATAGAAGTTCTCTTTAGCTTCAATAACTTGCTAATTTCAATGTGTGTGTGTTTTGGTTCAGAATGCCTCCCTTATTCTCAATACAAATTTGTGAGCAGGCTATGCAGCTTGTCTCTATCGCTGGTCTTGAGGGGTTGTGGATTGCCAAACCAAACAAGTAGAGTGATGTTGACCATGGGAATGTTCTATATACATTTTTGATTCAAGCTCTGACTCGGCCTCTGAGATCTACCCAGTGTCAGAATAAAAATCATTCTTTTCAATTTTATTGTAGAATGCTCAGAGTTTTTATCCAGTCCTTGCAACTTGGGTTTGACTTCACAAAGTAGCATCATCTTTGTCTTTAAACCAGGGGTGTCAAAGTCCCTCCTCGAGGGCTGCAATCCAGTCGGGTATTCAGGATTTCCTCAATGAATATGCATAAGATCTATTTGCATGCATTGCTTTCATTGTATGCTAATAGAGCTCATGCATATTCATTGGGGAAATCCTGAAAACCCAACTGGCTTGCGGCCCTCGAGGAGGGACTTTGACACCCCTGCTTTAAACCATCAGTGACCAAAATAATATTGTATTAACAGTAATTAGAAGGGTATGCTTTGGCTAAATGCCTGCCTTAGAGTCTGAAACCGATAGCATACAGCCAGTGAGGAGTCATCATCAGCATTGGATATCACATTTTAAAAGAAAGTCTCTGTTTTGTCTGCTTTTGGAAATACTCTCCGTCATGGTCGGTGAGAAGCCTCACTAGTTCTATGTAATCAGCTTTTGACCCTAAGTAAGGCCAGATCAGGTCTTTGCAGCCTTGATACAGTCAAGTTTGATCCTTCCTCTGGATTCCAATAAAGCATTTTCTGTGGAAATTCTGTGGTCTTAGATCCTTCTCCGGGTCGTCACCATCCTTTTGTATATTTGGATACCTGTGGAGACTTTTCCTCTTTTTATTGTCGTATCTTGCCATTCAAACTCATCCTAACAGCACTTGAAATGAAGTTCGATGTAATGCAGATGTCTCAAAGTCCCTCCTTGAGGGCCGCAATCCAGTCGGGTTTTCAGGATTTCCCCAATGAATATGCATGAGATCTATGTGCATGCACTGCTTTCAATGCATATTCGTTGGGGAAATCCTGAAAACCCGACCGGATTGCGGCCCTCAAGGAGGGACTTTGAGATCCCTGATATAGAACATGTAAGAGACGTAACCTATACATCAGGGGTCCCCAAAGTCCCGCCTTGAGGGCTGAATCCAGTCGGGTTTTCAGGATTTCCCCAATGAATATGCATGAGATCTATTAGCATACAATGAAAGCAGTGCATACAAATAGGTCTCATGCGTATTCATTGAGGAAATCCTGAAAACCTGATTGGATTGCGGCCCTCAAGGAGGGACTTTGAGATCCCTGATATAGAACATGTAAGAGACGTAACCTATACATCAGGGGTCCCCAAAGTCCCGCCTTGAGGGCTGAATCCAGTCGGGTTTTCAGGATTTCCCCAATGAATATGCATGAGATCTATTAGCATACAATGAAAGCAGTGCATACAAATAGGTCTCATGCATATTCATTGAGGAAATCCTGAAAACCTGAATGGATTGCGGCCCTCAAGGAGGGACTTTGAGATCCCTGATATAGAACATGTAAGAGACGTAACCTATACATCAGTGGTCCCCAAAGTCCCGCCTTGAGGGCTGAATCCAGTCGGGTTTTCAGGATTTCCCCAATGAATATGCATGAGATCTATGTGCATGCACTGCTTTCAATGCATACTCATTAGGGAAATCCTGAAAACCCGACTGGATTGCGGCCCTCAAGGAGGGACTTTGAGATCCCTGATGTAATGGAAAATAAAACAGTAAGAGAGAAGTTTGGGCAATTCTTATTGCAGTAATTAGCTAGATCTGTGGATGACAGAATGCATCTTTTCTGGTAATGTTTGTGATGCAGTATTTAATAGATCTCTTTGTGATATTTACTTCATTAAAGTAGCTCTCAATATTTAAAATCATTATGTGAAACACTTGAGTTGCATCTGTATCCCATTCTCTTACGTCTAAATACCTACCTAGCTTAGCTGCCAGAAGTTGAATATTTCCAAACTCTAGGTGGGGTCCCCAAATAATGTCACAAAACCTGCTTTTGGGGGGCGTGGCTTGGACGCGAATGCTGACGGTTGGGTGAAGGAGAAGCTCCGTACAAACAAGCTTATTTTACAGAAATTACTACAAAAAAGAAATCAGAAAACATTAACAGAAGATGACATCTAAAAAACAAAACAAGTGCGATTCAGAAGCTAGTGGATCCGGTATCGGAAGCAGCAATAAAAGATCAAAACCAGAGCCAAATAATACACCTTCAAAAGTTCCGTTGCCATCGGATGAAAGCCCCAACGTCATGGAAGAATTGAGACAAATCAAAGAAATAGTATTAGACAGCAACAAAAAACTAAAAAAAGCAATTGAAGATGCTGCACTTCTTACCAAAAGAGTGGATATAGTTGAAAACAGAATAAATGACCTGGAAAACAATACAGAGCAACTGAATACAGACATGAGAAAATCTAAAATAATATGGAAAGAAGTTGAAGAAATTAAAAGAGACTTGGAAGACAGCCGAAATAGAGAAAGAAGAAATAATTTAAGGATCATCGGGATTCCGGAAGGGATAGAAAAAAATGACCCTATAACATTCCTGGAACAATTTCTACCTAAAATATTACCTTTAAAATTCAAAGCTGCATTAGAAATTGAAAGAGCACACAGAATACCAACACAAAATAAAAACCTTCAATCAAGACCAAGAACTTTAATATTTAAACTTTTGAGACACCAACAAGCAGTAGAAATCTGCCAACTTGCAAAGGAAAACAAAAACCTCAAATGTCAGGATGCAAGAATCCACATTGTCCCTGACTTTGCAAAAGAGACTGCATTGCGAAGAAAACAATTCCTGGACATGAGACCCCAACTGCGAGCTCTAGGGGCTAGATATGGCCTTCTCTATCCAGCAGTAATGAAAATTACCATTGCTAACAAAACTCAAAACTTTTCAGATCCTACAAAACTTCAAGATTTCATCGATCAATGTGAACAGCCAATGACCTCTTAAACAAGAACTTATTATCGAATAATATATTTATGTTTATATTTATATTTATGTTTAAATTAATAAACATAAAGATTAAATATGAAATACGGATGTAAAGTTCGATACAGAAACAGAACTTTTAACTTCAACTGAAAGGAATTGGAAGAACATGGAATTGTGATTTGAACTGCAGGAACATTCTAAACAACGAAAGGGAAAAAAAAATCTTCAGCACATGTTTAAAGATATATACAAAAACTTACATGTAAAACTCTGAGCCAGGAAACATTCCGATGATGAGACTGTGGAATTGCGCAGTATTGGACTTTTATTTACTCATGACCTTACATTAAGAGAGTCGCTGATTGGATAAGGAAAGCAAGGGGCGTCAAAATTAAAAAAGGCACCAATCGCTTTGACAAATATAGGATATTGAGTAAAACGAATTCGTATTGGATAAAAGTAAAATTTCCTTTCAATGAATAAACTTCCGGTTACTTTGCGTTTCAAAGCACACAAGACAGGAGTCCATGTCGGAAGGATCCGACATGCTGTCTTGTCATGCTGCTGGGAGACGAGATACGAGCGAACTTGAGACAAACGGAGGATTGGGTCAATGACAAAGAAGGGAGATGGATGCAGATTGAAAATTGTCGAAGATAACAATAGACATGAACAGCTTGGGACGCAAAATGAGACAGGAGGTTTGTGAAAACTGAGAATAATTTCCTGAAGTGCTTTTGATTAAACCCCTCCACATCTTAAGTCAAAAAAAAAAAAAAAGCATAGAATTTCAATTAGATACTTTTATTGAATTCATAGGAAATTCTACCTACATCTTCCTTTGATAAAGTATGGCACTGAATTGTCTCGAGTGATACCACCGGAATGATATTTGTTTGCTGAGCTTTTTTGCAGGACTGGGATGCGATTTTTTGGCGACGGCCATGACAGTGACAGACACTCAGAGATGCACTGAAGGCCGCGCGGCGGTTTTGTAAAGAGAGGGAATGCTCTTCTGGATGTGATAGTTTCCTACTCTTTGATTTGATATTCTAAAAGTGCAACTAATAACTATTTTGAAGGGAAAAGATTAAAGTTAATCTCCTGAAGGTTGGACTGAGGAGATGACTACTCATCCTTTGTGACTGCCTTCAAACATATACTTAAGCCTTAAAAATATAAGTTATAATATTTTAAATACAATTATTCATCATTTTGAATTAATTTATATCTAACTGAACTTGTGGTTTACATTGTTGTCATATGTAATAATTTCCTTAAAGAATAGGGAAAGAATATAATTCATACTTAATATTTAAAAATGAAAACATTTCTTGACACCACTTAGAATTTACTGTTAAAAAACATTTACTTTATTATACAATACAAACCAAAACATAATAATAAACTTAAAAAAAAAAAAATAAAAATAAATTATACATTGGGAATTTATAATAGAATAAAATAAATTAAAACATCTCTAAAGGGAGAAATATAATTAAAAAAGATAAAATAAATAATAATGGTAGTAAATATAGTTATATATTGTAATAGCTTGTAGGAGTTATATACACCTAACCTCAATATGCGTATCCAAGTGGTCATACTAAAATGGGGAGGGAAGGGAGGGAAGGGAAGGGGGAAATATAATGAAGAATGGGGTAAAGAAGAAAAAGGGGATATTCTAAAATATTTTAAATATTGGGAAAAAAAATTAAGGAAAACAATTCATATAATTTTAAGGAAAATATATCAAAAATGCATAAATGGATCTTAAAATAATATCCTTAAACGTTAATGGTCTAAATCATATGATAAAAAAGAAAAAAGCACTATTATTTTTAAAAAGGCAAGATGCGGATTTATGCTTTATACAAGAGACCCACCTCTCAAATATTGAATCTAGTAAACTACAAGGAGGTTGGGTCAAACATTGTTTTTTCTCACCAGCTACAAAGAAAAAAGCAGGAGTTGCTATTCTGGTAAATAAAAAATGTAATGCTACATTCAAATTAAAGGCAACAGATATTAATGGAAGATGGATAATTGTGGAAATGAATATGGGAAATACCACCATGACGTTGTTTAATATATACGCCCCTAATTCGAACCAAAATGAATTTTTTAAAACTCTTCAACAACTGATATTACCACTGGCTACTTCAAATCTAATAGTAGCTGGGGATTTTAATGCTGTTATGGATCCTCTATTGGACAAAAACCCAAGTAGATATATGAAATCAATGGGATTAGATAATTTAATACAAACTTGTGATTTAATAGATATTTGGCGAATACTTCATTTTAATGGACGGGAATTTTCATTCTGTTCTCATGTTCACAATTCCTTTTCAAGAATAGATTATATATTTATATCAAAACACCTAGCACATCAAGTAACAAAAGCTGCCATTGATCCAATTATTTTATCAGATCATGGTGGGGTATGGATTGAAATTAAAATCACAGATCAAAATACAAATAGAACAATATGGAAGTTTGATAATACATTGCTTGCTGATCCAATATTCTGTGAAAATTTTCAAATAAAAATGAAAGATTTTTTTCAAATAAATGATAAAGATGAGATCTCTAGAGAAATATTATGGGATGCATTTAAAGCATCAATAAGAGGACAAATTATTTCTTATTCGGCTTATCTTAACAAACAAAATAGAAAACAATACTCTAATTTAGAAAAAGAAATTAAAAATTTAGAATTAAAATTAATAGGAAAATGGGAATATTCTACACAACAAGAATTGTTAAAACTCAAAGGTAAATACAATGAAATATCATCAAAAATGATAAGGAAAGATTTATTTTCTCAGCAGGCGTTGTATTATGGAAACTCAAATAAGTCGGGAAGAATACTGGCAAATTATCTAAAAGTGAAAAAAAAGAAAACAAAAATAATTGCTATAAAAAATGAAAATGGTGAAACACTTACACAAATTGAACCAATCTTAAAACAATTTCTAAAATTCTATAAATCTCTTTATTCTTCCGAGACTTATTTAAATAAAGAAAAGGAAGGTTTAGAATTCTTGAAACTATTAGAGGGTCCAAAAGTTCCTGAACATATAAAACGAAGTATGGAAGAACCAATATCAATAAAAGAATTAGAAACAGCTTTGAAATCCCTTAGAGTTGGATCCGCTCCAGGTGGTGATGGTTATACAGTGGAATTTTATAAAACATTTCAAAACTCTTTATTACCCTATTTATTAAATCTTTTTCAATATCAACTTAATAAAGGTTGTACAAATGGCACTATGGCAGAATCATTAACAATAGTTTTGCCAAAGCCAAATAAAGATCCCACTTTGGTATCGAACTATAGACCAATTTCTTTAATAAATGTAGATGGAAAATTATTAGCAAAAATCCTTGCGTTAAGATTGGCTAAAGCTCTCCCACATATTATAAGTATGTCTCAAACAGGATTTGTTGCTCAAAGACATTCATCTCATAACACTAGATTAGCATTCCATATGTTATACTTAACAAAGAAAATGAATGAGCCCACTTTTGCTGTTTCTTTAGATGCAGAAAAGGCTTTTGATAGAATAGAATGGACATTTATGTATCAAGCAATGGAATGGTTTGGTATAGGTCCTGGATTCACACAAATGATACAAACATTATATAGCTCCCCTTCTGCTAGATTATACATTAATAATACGTTTTCAGAAAAATTTAATCTACAAAGAGGAGTCAGACAAGGTTGTCCTTTGTCTCCTTTACTGTTTGATATAGTTTTAGAACCCTTAATATTAGCAATCCAACAAGTAAAGGAGATACAAGGTATACCTCATTCAGATAAAGAATACAAAATATCAGCTTACGCTGATGATTTATTATTATATTTGAGGAATCCAGAATCTACCATTCCACATTTACTTGAACTGATTGAGAAATTCGGAAAATTTTCAGGATATAAAATAAACTGGAACAAATCAGAAATACTTCCATTAAATATATATTGTACAAAAAGTTTATTTAATTCATTCTCTTTTGTTTGGAAGGAAGATGCTATTAAATATCTTGGAATTTGGATTACAAAAAATTTAGAAGATACAATGAAAATTAATGAAAAAAATTTATTACAAAAAGTGACAGAGATGTGTGAGCAATGGAACCCTTTACACTTATCTTGGTGGGGAAGAATACAAACTGTTAAAATGATGATATTACCTATAGTCTGTTACCAAATGGGAATGATACCAGTTTTCTTCCAAAATTCTTTTTATAAAAAATTAAATAAGATATTAACAAAATTTATTTGGCTTGGAAAAAACCCCAGAATTGCATTAGTGTCATTGCAAAGACCAATTGCGGAGGGAGGGGTAAATTTTCCCAACTTTTATAGGTATCATCAAGCCTATATTTTACGTCAAGGTATGTATTGGATCCTCCCAGAGCCCACTGTAAATATTCCAGATTGGTATTGGCTAGAATGGAGACTTATGTTTCCATTACGTCTTAGTCATGTAGTTAGTATCAAGATGCCAAGGCTATACAAAGAACATAAAATATTCATGGATACATGGAAAACTTTAAGATATATAAGTAATCTAACTCCTATTCCAATTAGTAAATCAACAACTCAAACGATTTGGTTAAACCCCAAGATCAAAATAGGCGGTTTCAAAATAATCTGGAAAAACTGGATGATAGCAGGTATTCGTATTCTAGACGACATAATAAAAAATGGTAAAATGCTGGAGTTTTCACAATTGCAACATAAATTTGATCTTAATAAAACACAATATTTTAGATGGTTGCAATTGAAGCAATCCATTCAGGTAGGGTTCCCTGAATGGAAAAATCTTACTAATTATCACAGCTTGGAATTCTTGTGTTTCCAGATAAATTCAATAGGACATGAAGCTGCACAGTGGTATAAATTAATATCCGGATATATAAATAAAAAACCAAAAAATGGTCTTAGAGACATTTGGAGCATTGAGATAAAGCACCAAATTAGTGCATCTCAATGGCCACGACTTTGGTCTTGGAGGTTAAAATGTACGGTGTCAGCATCTATGAGACAAACTTGGTTTTTTCTTTTACATAGAGCTTTATGGACCCCTACACGTTTACATAGAATTGATAGCTCTAAATCTAATAGATGCTGGCACTGTCATGTTGAAATTGGGACATTAGACCATCTTTTATTCTTTTGTCCATTCATATTAACATTCTGGAAATCAATTTGGCCTCAAATAAATAGGATGTTGGAAAACCCAGTAGCCTTGACATATGATACTATATTATTTGGAACAACAATGAGAACAAAAAGTCAAATAACATCAAATAATAATAAACTTTTGTTTATTTTAACTGGAATAGCAATACAACAAATCACATTTAATTGGAAAAGACATGACAGATTAAATTACACTTTCTGGTGGAATTCTGTTTGTCATATATATAAAATGGAGCTTACCATAGCAACACAAAAAGGATATATTAATAAATTTCAAAAGATATGGAGACCATTAACAGATTTTTGTAATGAATGATTAACTTTTCCCATGAAAAAAAAAAATTGATTGGAGGGGAATGGGGTGGGATTTTGTTTTTGATTTTACACACTATGTCAATGTTGAATGAATTTACAATAAAGTTGTTTTTAAATATTATTGATTGAAAGGGAGGGAGGGAGGGGGGATTATTGCGTTCAAGAGAAATTATATAGATTTAGATTTACTGCATAATATTATAAATTTTGTATAAAATTAATTTTCTAAAAAATGTTAAACTTGATGATGATAGGTATGTTTATCAAGTGTGTATATTTAAGTTTCTAATAAGTTTATATGAAACACTTGTTGTAACAAAAGAAAATGAATAAAGATTATAAAATAAAAAAAAACCTGCTTTTGGGATCATAATCTAGATGAGCTCTCCATAGGTGCACCTCCAGAGGCAGGGAGTGGGGGGGTCATCAGACAATTTTATTTGCTCACAATGAAGGGATCGCAGCCACAAAAAGATTAAGGGCTCCTTTTACTAAGGTGTGCTAGCGTTTTAGCGCACGCAGGAAATTACCGTGCGCTATGCTTCAAGAACTAACGATAGCTCAATGCTGGTGTTAAGGTCTAGCGTGTGCTATTCTGTGCGTTAAAGCCCTAACGCGGCTTAGTAAAAGGAGCCCTAAGTGTACTTAGGACAGTGCTTCCCTAAGCTGAAGCTGTGTGCTCCCTTTTCACCATATCAGATTAGAAGGAAAAACTAGTCTGGGCTAGCCAAATTAAGCTCTAAAGCAGTGAATTGCAAACTGTGTGCCGAGGCAAGATTCCGGGGGTGCTGCATCTCTGCCCCAACACGAACCTCGTCTCGTTTCCCCTGAGCTCGGGGCTGTGTCTGGAGGGCCTCTGAGCACGCACGGATGTCGATGTGATGACATTGTGTGCATGCATGCTTAGAGGCCCTCCAGACACAGCCCGAGCTCAAGGAAACCGAGATGAGGTTCGGACGAGGCTGGGGGTGCCGCAGAAAAATATTTAAGAACATAAGCATTGCCTCCGCTGGGTCAGACCCGAGGTCCATCGCGCCCAGCAGTCCACTCACGCGGCAGCCCAACAGGTCCAGGACCTGTGCAGTAATCCTCTATCTATACCCCTGTATCCCTTTTTCCAGCAGGAAATTGTCCAATCCTTTCTTGAACCCCAGTACCATACTCTGCCCTATTACACCCTCTGGAAGTGCATTCCAGATGTCCACCACATGTTGATTGAAGAAGAACTTCCTAGCATTCGTTTTGAATCTGTCCCCTTTCAACTTTTCCGAATGCCCTCTTGTTCTCTTATTTTTCAAAAGTTTGAAGAATCTGTCCCTCTCTACTCTCTCTGTGCCCTTTATGATCTTGTAAGTCTCTATCATATCCCCTCTAAGTCTCCTCTTCTACAGGGAAAAGAGACCCAGTTTCTCCAATCTTTCTCTATCTCTCTCTCTCTCTTTCTTTCTCTCTCTCTCTTTCTTTCTCTCTCCCTCTCTACTCTCTCTATGCCCTTCATGATCCTGTAAGTCTCTATCATATCCCCTCTAAGTCTCCTCTTCTCCAGCGAAAAGAGACCCAGTTTCTCCAATCTCTCAGCATATGAAAAGTTTTCCATCCCTTTTATCAGACGTGTCGCTCTCCTCTGAACCCTCTCGAGTAACGCCATATCCTTCTTAAGGTACGGCGACCAACATTGGATGCAGTACTTCAGATGCGGACGCACCATCGCCTGATACAACGGCAGGATAACTTCTTTCGTTCTGGTAGTAATACCCTTCTTGATTATACCTAGTATTCTATTTGCTCTGTTAATGTACTGAAGCAAAAAAAAGGTTTGTGGGACACTGTTCCAAAGGAAGCTGCTGTTTTATGTTGCCTTGAGGACCGTTTGTGACGGATAAACCTAATCAGAAGTAAAACTCTGGCTACCGAAGACACCTTGTGCTGGGATCGTAGCCCTTCACAAAGCTTCAGTGGGCAAATATCAACTGTGCTGGAAGTTCAGGTCTAAAAAAATATTAAAACCAATTAAGCTGCTTTTACAGGCAGTGTTTGTCTTTTTTTTTTTAATTCTTTATTCATTTTCGTATGTTACAACAAGTGTAGCAAATAAACTCATTTAAAACTTAAAGATACACACTTGATTAACTCTCATATAAGCATCAAATTTAACATTTCATTACAAATTAATATTCTATAATATTTTAAATATTATGGAAGAAATCTAACATTTATATCATCCTTATTGAATCTAATAGTCCCTCCCCCTCCCTCCCTATTCAATAAATCATAAAATCATCCTTACTGTGAAATTCTTGAAATACTCATGTATTATATAATAACAACAAGTAAAACCCACCCTTTTCCTCCCTAATCAAAAACCTTAACATGGGAAAAATTAATCATTCATTACAAAAATCTGTTAACGGTCCCCCGACTTTCTGAAATTTACTAATATAACCTTTTTGCATTGCTATTGTGAGCTCCATTTTGTATATATGACACACAGAATTCGACCAAAAATTATAATTTAACCTGTCGTATGTTTTCCAAGTGTATATTATTTGTTGTATTGCTATTCCAGTTAAAATAAACAAAAGCTTCTTGTTATCTGACGAGATTTGACTTCTTGCTCTCATAGTTGTTCCAAATAAAATAGTATCATATGTCAAGGCTACCAGTTTTTGTCTTACATTGAATGAGAACCATAACTTTCTGTTGACTTATGAGCACAAAATGGTTGAAAAATTGTTGAACTAAGGCTTTAAATGCATTCAGAACAGAGAGATGCTTGATTCTGTTTTAAACTCTGTTATTTTAACAAGGAGTTCCTGTATATTTAGAAAATAAAATCCTGAATATGGAACTGAGGTGTAATGAGGAAATTTTAAGCAAGGACAAGATTTTTTTTTTTTCTTCTGGGCTTTTAAATAACAGCTTGAAATTTGTAAATCATCAGCAGAAGACTGGGGAAATAGCCAAAGAAACAGAGCCCAGAAAAATCATAGTTACTAAACTTGCAGACAGGGTAATAAAAAGCAGCAAA
The DNA here is from genome assembly GCF_902459505.1 of Geotrypetes seraphini. Classification (NCBI taxonomy): domain Eukaryota; kingdom Metazoa; phylum Chordata; class Amphibia; order Gymnophiona; family Dermophiidae; genus Geotrypetes; species Geotrypetes seraphini. Next base: position 21,321,557 of record NC_047093.1, on the reverse strand, counting down.
CTACTCTTATGGACATCTTAATGTGTTTTGATTTGTACGGAGAGAAAGGAAACGGATGAGCTCACAGTCTGGAAATAGAGTTCTCAACCTGGTCCTCAGGCCATAGCCAGTCGGGTTTCAGATTGCCCACCTGACTATACGTGAGGGAGATTTGCATACAATGCTGGTACTGCTTGTAGATGCATCTCATGCATATAGTCATGGTGGATATCCTGAAAACGTGACTTGCTGGCCTTGTCCTGAGACTGGGTTCAGAACCCCTACTCTAGAATGTTTGTGCTATTTTTGCATTGTTTAGCTCAGAATTACCAAATTTGCAATTTCAGCAAATTATCTTTCATGTAATGTAAGGATTTGTCTTATATTCAGGGTATACTGACCATGTGCAATAGTTAATTAAAAAAAAAAAAAAGAGGCATAGGTTAAATGTTTTAAAATGTGAATGTGATGCTTTTACATGGATTCATCTGCTGGAAGCATTTTCCCTGGATTCCAAGTAGGGGGAGAAGCTTTGCTACATTCAGCCCTTTGTTAAAGTTTTGTTTACTGTAAGGTACACACAGATTGTTTGACGGTGTTCCTCAGTTGTGGTTAATTAATTTGTATTTGTGTATGTGTTTTAATTCACTGCTAGGTAAGAGAGACTGAGAACATTGAGTTCTGCTTAGCCTAGAAATATAATGGATCTGTTACACATTTTAGTATAAATAAAACACAGATGAATAAAGGTGTAATGGATAATCTGCTTGTCTGATTTCTTGAAACTTGAATCCATCGAGCTCTTTTCTCTTATGTATCCTTTCAGTAAGACTTCTCTGCAATTTATGCAGCTCGATTTAGGAACCGAAATTGCTGCAGATTACACGAGAAATATGGATATACAATCCACTGGCAGGGAAACAAATGTAGTCAGAAAACCAACTGGAAATGCATTCTACCTCAGCTGTAGTTTGTTTTCATCAGACCACTGGCCATGGCTATAGTATGCTCACTCAGCAGATGAGAGAGATTAAATAACCCTTGTCTGAACAAAGCTCTGTAGCTGTCTGCTCAGAGGTGACGGGACTAAATCGCGCGAGACAACGGCGCGCTGACAACTGAGTGCAAGGTTGACGGAGCGCCGAAGAAAAGCACTATTTTAAAGGGCTCCGACGGGGGGTGTGGGGGGGCCTACTTTACTTAACAGACATCGCGCTACCGTAGTGGGGGGTTTGGGGGGTTGTAATCCCCCACATTATACTTAAAACTGAACTTTTTCCCTAAAAAACAGGCAAAAAGTTTGGTTTCAAGTATAATGAAGGGGGTTACAAACACCCGACAACGCCAGCGCGCAATGTCTGTTAAGTAAAGTAGGGGGGTTCCCCACCAACACCCCCCGTCGGAACCCTTTAAAATAGTGCTTTTCTTCAGCGTGCCGTCAACCTTGTGCTCAGTTGTCTGTGCGCCGTTGTCTCGCGCGATTTTGTCTATGAACCCTGCTCAGATATGACTCGACCAGATCAGACTATTCTCTTCAGAGAGACCACTAATGCTAATTCTTTCTGCTTTTCTGTGTTCATACTTTTGTGACGTTGTCTTGACTGGGTAAAGATGACACAGTTGGGTTCTAAGAGTTTAGTGATGGCCGACATCATACCCTGTGCCCTGCGCACAATTGCACACTATTCCCTTCCCCTCATGCCACTGCACTAGAGGCACCATAGGTGATTAGAAGTAAATTTGAAAGCAACAGATCATACTCCACATATTGTGGCTTAGGAGCGAGGTTCATTACTGTCATGATATGCACAAAACTAACTCATTTGAGGACATTGCCCCAAGGCAATTACATTACATTAGATTTCTATTCCGCCATTACCTTGCGGTTCAAGGCGGATTACAAAAGAGTTATAGAAGGAGGGTTACAAAGTAAGATCACAGGATATTGGGCTTTTTATGGTCTGTCCCAGTATGGCACTAGAGAATGACACAGGGACAAATCTGTCCCCGTAGGAACTCAATTTCCCTGTCCTGTCCCCCTGAGCTTTGTCCCTGCCTCATTCCTGCAAGCTCTGCCCCAACCGCACAAGCCTCAAACACTTATGATTTTCAAGTGTCTGAGGCTTGTGTAGACGAGGATGGAGCCCGCAGGAATGGGATAGGGACCAAAAAAGAATTCACGGGGATGGGATGGGAAAATGAGTTCCCGCGGGGGAAGGAAAAATCTGTCCCCGTGTCATTCTCTAATGGCAACTCTCATGACAACAAAACTTTACTGTATCACAAGACTGCCAAAAGTCTAGAAACAAGACAAAACTGCCAAAGCTCTCAGCGATTTTGTAGTTTTGTTTCATGTATCTCTATATCATTTTCACCGTCGTTGAGTTAGAAACTCATCTGAAAATCTCTTGAGCAATTTATACGACAATAGGAATTACTACTATTTATTATTTCTATAACACTGAAACAATGAATGAGGAGTGATTTTGGACACATCACCTTTCTGTCCTGTGTGTCAGGCACTTGAGTCTAGCTTTCTGGCGAAGGCTCTGTGTTAAGGCAATGATTTACTTTTTTGGGGACTAGTGAAAAACTGGTTGGGTAAAGCTCCTAATGTTTCATCATTCGAAATTAAAAAGAATCAACAGCCACACCACACAATACAAACAGCGAAGGACAGTGGACTAGGGCCCCGCTGGTCCATAGCCAGCACCGAAAACAAAAAGTCCCCCAAAGATCTATTCTATAAATATGCACGCATGAATTATAGTGTGGGGAGCTGTAAAGGACAAGTGCGTTCCAAGAATTTGCACGCATAGTTAATCTAATCTATACCTTAGGTTTGTATACCGCATCATCTCTACATTCGTAAAGCTCGACACGGTTAACAAGAGTTAGGGTAGAAAGGAACTCCAGTGGAGGGAAGAGGCAAAATGAAGAGAAAATTTAGAGGACTAGAATAACCAGAGAGGGAGGAGGGGTTACATTTTTGAGAATAACCAGGTTTTCAGATGTTTACGGAAGAGTTGGAGGAAGCTCAGATTCCTAAGAGGGAGAGGTAAGGTTGTTCCAGAGCTGAGTGATTCTGAAAGGGAGGGAGGGAGGAACATAGTTTTCCTACAAGGGAGACGCCTTTTAGTGAGGGAAAGGAGAGTTTCAGTTTTTGGGTGGATCTGGCAGAATTGGGGTTAGAGGAGTTCCAAGAAAGAGGAATGAAGGGAGGGAGAATACCGTGTATGATCTTGAAAGTGAGGCAGGCACATTTGAAGTGGACTCTGGAGATAATCGGAAGCCAGTGGAGCTTGGATAAAAGCAGTGAGACGTGGTCGCATTTGCTTTTTGCGAAGATAAGCTTAGCAGCGGTATTCTGAATCCGCTGGAGTCTTTGAAGGTTTTTCTTTGTTAGGCTTAGGTAGATAGAGTTGCAATAGTCCAGTCTGGAAAGGATGGTGGATTGGCCAAGGACGGCAAAGTGTTTTTGATGGAAACAGGATCTCACTTTTCTCAGCATGTGAAGTTATAGAATATGCCTAATCCATCCTAATGTAGGCATGGGGATTTACACCAGGTTTCAGTTAGTGTAAATCCTCAGACCTAAAAGGTGAAAATCCCAGCGCTAGACACTATTCTAGTGCAATAGGTGTGTTATTCTGGACACAGGGGTAGTGAAGCCAAACCTGCACACTTTGCAGAAGGTATCGATCATAGTTTTCAACTCCTCTTCCTTCCATAGTGGAGTGGGCTGCCCACTTCAGTTTTTCCTTCTGCACGTTTGCAGTAAGATGTGTGTCCGATTGACTCTGTTTAAAACTTTTATTTTCTGTTGGGTTTTTTTTTCTTCAAATTTTGGAGGTTTTTGGTGCTCCAGAGTTCCCAGTATTTCTAGGTTAACTCTGCCTCTAAAAAGAATCAGACTTGGGGTCCACAGCTGGCAGGCCAGTCCCTCTGTCGTACCTGTTAACCAGCCTGCTGAATATTTTAGGAGCTTGGGGACCATTCCCCTTGAAGCTAGCTTGCCCCCTGATTATTTCAATAGCTTGAGTGTAGGTTGATTTGTCACCTGCAGTGGTCCTTTGGGGAGGGACTTTCAAGGTGCCAGCTGCATGTCACCTGCCCCCTTCATGTACTCTGTTCAATGGGGGTAGAGGTTCAGTCTAGTCTCGCTCTAGCTGGCAGCCAGAAGATTTTGGTGTGGTGAGCTGATTTTTGTTTGAGGCAGTATCCTTCTCCAAGTTCCAGCTACACACATGGGCTGAGGCACCTTTGCAGCACAGCATGTCACAGAACAGACTATGGGAAACTCATGGGGGAGGGTCTGCTAACTGGGTTTTAGGCAGTTTCTAAGGTTGCCTAGAGGGTCCCCCTTCTCCAAAATCCTCCTCAACCATGAGATGTCATGCCTGTCCAAATTAAATTGTAAGCTCTTCTCAGTAGAGACTATCTATTGAATTTTAAAATGTACAGCACTGTGTACGCCTTTCAGTGTTAAAGAAAGTAGTAGTACTATACTCAGTAAACTCCCCTTCAAAAGGCAAATGTTGTTTGGAAAAGGGCTGGACGACCTTATGGCTAGTGAGGCAGATTGTCACCCATGATTTTTAACAGATAGTAAAGCAAGGTCCTCTTGAGGGGCTGGACAATCTAATTTTCAAAGCTCACAATGTTTCCATCAGTATGCAGAGTCCCTTTCAAGGATCCCAGCAGAGATTCACAGGGGCCAGGAAGCCTCTGTTTTCTGTTCTTGACCAACGACAACCACTAAAAAGGCACAATGACACCAGAGTTGCCCCCATGACTAACGGATCTCAAAAGCCCTGCCTAATACACCAAACGGACTCTCGCCAGCGCAAGCAAAACTTGATCTACTATCAAACTTACAAATCACTCCAAACAAAATCAAATTGTATTATCTTCTAAAAAACCAACCTCATTTCCAGTAAAACTTCTCTCTGATACTCACCAGATCAAAAATTTGCCATACTGCAATGATGCACACACCTGCAAAGCAAAAGCTATTTTACTCCTATGTTAGGCCTTGTCTATATGGAAAATGCTGCAATTTAAGCACCCTATGTCTACTTAGTCTGTATTTTCAAGTCTGTTGTTAGGACTATACTGTAAAAACTGACATTAAACCCCCTATGTCCACCAAGTCTGTATTGCCCACCAAATTATGTCCTGCTTATACTGTGAATGTACTCTTGTGACCTGTTCTGGGCTCCTTTGGGAGGATGTGCTAAATAAATGAATGAATAAATAAATAAAGTAAGTGCCCCTCCCACAAATAGCCTAGGTGGAGGCCTGGGAGCAAATAACTACAGACAGATGAATGTTAAATATCATTTGAGAGGGCTACAAACTTAAATTTTCCCACCCTTTATCAGACTTGTTTATAAACCCCCGGCAGGCAGAAAAAGTGAACAAAGTTCTTTCTACAGTGCAAAGGCTGTTGCACATTCAAGCCATAGAGTCCATACCACCCAAAGAGTCAGGTTTGGGCAGATACTTCATATACTTTGTATTGCCCAAGAAAGGATTGAACGATTGGAGACCTATTCTGGACCGCAAGTCCATCGATGTGGCTATGAATATCTCATGATTCCACATGGAAACCGTCCAGTCGGTCATTGTGGTTGTGTCACTGGGGGAATACCTGGCTTCCCTAGATTGGATTGAGGGCCTACTGGCACATTCCAGAGCACAGGATGTTTTTAAGATTTCATGTACTGCAGAGACATTATCAGTTCTCAGCACTTCCCTTCGGCTTGGCAATGGCACCTCATGCATTCACCAAAGTGTTGGGGTTACAGGTGCACCCATACATGGGCAATTGGCTGATCAGAGCCCCATCCCAGGTAGAGGGAGAGAAGGCAGTGTCACAGGTGATCCAAGTCTTACAGAACCTGGGTTGGATCGTGAACTTTTGCAAGAACCACCTGATACCGACCCAGCCTTTTGAGTGTTTGGGAGTTCTTTTCAACACAATAGAAGGCTGTGTATATCTTCCAGAGGCATGCAAATAGGAGATTTGTAAGCAAATAGTGCCATGGCCAGGATCCTCGCTATCTCCAAATTCTACGATCTATGACAGCAACTTAGAAGTGGTACCTTGGACAAAGGCATGCATACATCCATTGCAGGACTCTCTTTTGACCTGTTGGTCTCCTCAAAAGGATTCTCTCCATATGCAACTGCCTTAGACAGTGAAAGTGTGGACCAGCATGTGCTGGTAGCTTCAACCACAGTCAAAGGGCCTGCCCCTTCGGCTGGACTCGTGGGAGATTCTGATTATGTATCAGCCTGTACAGCTGGGGAGACCATTGCAACAGTCACCCTGTTCAAGGGTGATGGATGCCAACACAGGAAGAGGTCAACAGATTGGTCCATATGTCTAATGCTACAGAATGTTGGAGAAGTCCATTGAAGGCAAGGCAGAGTCATCTTTGACAATGCCACAGCGGTAGCTGGGGTCAATCAACGAGGAGGCACCAGAGGCCCACTTGTGAATGATATCTGCAGAACATGTAGCAGGAGTCGACAACGTGTAAGCCGATTTACTCAGTAGACACTCTACATCTGGGAGAGTGGTCATTGCCAAAGGCCTTCTAAAGCATTGTGCAATGTTGGGGTTATCCAGCATTTGATTTCAGGGCCACAGCAGCAAACCAGAAAGTGAATTATTTTTAATTATTATTAATTAACTGAATTATTTTTAATTCAGTTGCAGATGTGAGCCCGGAAGTGCTGGCTTGGGCACCTTAGTTCAACCAGGCACAGAAAGGGATCCCTTATACATGTTTCCCCCATGGCCCATGGTAGGCCACCCACAGGAATGCAAACCACACAGGGGTGGCAGTCTTAGTAGCCCAGAGCTACTATCAAGTACCAGCTGCCCTAGAAGAATTGGACCACTTTGGTCTTATGGCGTGACTCTTGAGCATGCAAAGTTAGAATGCAGGAGATATTCAGAGGTAGTTATTGCTACAGTCCTTAGAGCCAAGAAGCTAGATCTTGGCTTTTGCTAAGGCCTGGGAGATGTTTTGGCCCTGGTGTGTTAAAGACAAGGGAGAACCACTGTGAGCTCTAATCTCGGTGATGCTAATGTTTCTCCAAGTGGGACTCAAAAGGGGTCTAGCAGTCAGTTCTCTCAAAGTACAAGTGGCAGGTGTCTTGTGTTTCAGGGTCCGAGTGAATGTCTCCTGACCTCTCATACAGATATAGACAGGTTCTTGAAGGGGCTATTAGGTTGTGTCCACCTGTTTGCCAGCCTGTTGTGTCAAGGAATATTTTACAGAGCTAAGCTGTAAATATTTATTTTGTTTTATATCCTGTCCTCCCAGAAGAGCTCAGAATGGGTTACAAGGCAGTGTGTTCCTCAAATTAGCATCTATTTATAAAATATATTCCTCTCTTCAAGAGTAATGTATTTTATTGGTGGAGAATTTTTATAACATTATAAAGACAGCCTTATTAGCTATTGCATCAGTAAGAAGAGTCTCAGAGTTGCAGGCACTTTCCTGCAGAGAACTTTTCTCAAGACTTCGGATGTAGGGGTTTCCCTGCACACTGTGCCCCTTCCCTTTTATCGAATGTGGTTTCAGCTTTCTATGAGAAGTACGATTGCTGGAATTCCACTCCACTGGGTCAGAGAATAAAGACAAAGTTCTGTGGGTGCTGGTTGTGTGGAGCGTAATACTTCGGTATCTCTATATCACTAACGAGTTTCATCTTTCTGATCATTTGTGCTCACCAGTCAAGCCAAACTGAGCAAGCCAGCATCTTAGCCTACCATCCCTAGATGGATTTACATTGCCTGCAGGAAACAGCTGATGATATCATTGCGAGCACATTTGACGAGAAGCATTGCTTTGTGGGTGGAGGCCCCGGTGATGCTGCCTGGGGAGATCTGTAGGGTGGCTACCTGGTCCACTCTTTATACCTTTACAAAGTTCTGCAGAGTGGACGTAGCAGCAAGAATGAATGTGACCTTTGGGGCCTCAGTGTTGAAGACAGACTAATTAATCCCATCCTAGGCTTCAGAGACTGCTTTGGTACATCCCACTTGTCCAGAATGACACAGCTGTTGCACTAAAAAGAAAGATTAGGTTCTTACCACAATAATCTTTTTTCTTGTGAATAGGTGTGTCATTCTGGAACCCCCACTCTGTATTTCATACAACTTGCCTGCTTACTGAGTACTGTCTCAAAACAGAAATGACAATTTCTAGTCTGAAATTTTTAAGGCCAATTAGATTTAAAAGACACAAGCATTTATTTTTTATTTTTTTTACCATTACATGAGAGAAGCAAACATGTCACACATTGGGGAATGTACGAGCTTCATAAATGTTAAGCTTGTGGTTGTGTTACACTGCTGTTTTTTGTTAGTTCACATTGTTCATAAATTTTATTTAGTATACTTCTTGCAGAGCAGAACAAACCTTAGACAAGTCCAAGAATTCTTCGAAAGAACACAATTCCAGTTCATAGTACAATCCCTAATCTTAGGTCTACTAGACTACTGCACTATCCTCTACCTCCCCTGCCATGCAACAATGATTAAACAATTACAAACAATTCAAAATACAGCTCTGAGACTCGTCTACTCATTGAGGAAACACAACCACATTACAGAAGCATACCTCAACTCACACTGGCTTCCAATCCAGGAAAGAATACTATTTAAATTCTACTGTATACTATTTAAAACTATTAACGGAGACAGCCCAACCTACCTGAACAACCGCCTCATCCAAACTACCTCAACCAGACATAGAAAAACACACCCCATTCAAAGAAGTTAAATGGAAAAAACTATACGATGGTCTCCTAGCCACTCAAGCAGCAAAATTAGATAACCAAATATCTAATCTACTGATAACAACCCCAGACTACAAGATGTTCAGAAAAGAAATAAAAACTATACTCTAAAAGAAATCCCTGAAAAAGGCTTAATACCATGAGTACCTTCCTTTCCATCTCCCTAATTCACTGATACTATCTGATCTACTCTTTGTAAATGACTTGTGATCTTACTTTGTAACCCTCCTTCTATAACTCTTTTGTAATTTTCCTTGAACCGCAAGGTAATGACAGAATAGAAATCGCTAATGTAATGTAATATTATCGGGGAGCGTCCCCATATTCCTCATTATTATATTCTGTTATAGTAACATAGTAAATGACAGCAGATAAAGACCTGAGTGGTCCATCCAGTCTGTCCATTAGTTATTCTCATTTAAAATACATGATTAAATGAATTTGGCCATAGACTAAAGTCCACCTGATGTTGCCCTAGATTCCAACTGCTGAAGTCGCCATCTAAGCTCACTCCAGCCTTTCCAACCATCCCGTTGTTTGTAGGATATCTACTGTAAAGTCTGGCCAGTAACATCCTCATGTTCCAAGTTAATGGAGTTTCCAGATGGCCTCCATATGGGACACAAACCATACAAGTCTGTCCAATACCGGCCTTAATTCTTTAATTTATACCATTTGTTTTCTAATTAGAGGTCCTATGTGTTTATCCCATGCTTTTTTAAATCCATCACTATTTTCCTCTCCACCACCTCCTTCGGGAGGGCATTTCAGGTATCCACCAGCCTATGAGGGTTATCGCCTGCTTTGGTACAAACTGAAGGGGGCAGCACACCACTGAGGAAGGAGGAGTTGAAAACTGTGATTGATACCTTCTGCAAAGTGTGTGGGTTTGGATTTACTCCCCACACTTTTTTTTTTTTTTTTTTTTACTAGAAAGATTATTGAGGGAAGAACTAATTTTCTATAAATGGTGTCCTACCCGGAGTGTCATTTATACATTAGTGCTTAGCAAACTTTTTTCTTGCACCATTTATAGAATTTGGTCAAGAGTTCCAAAGCACGTTGTCTAAAACAGAGAATCCTTCAGCACATTTCCTATAGTCTATGCCCTGCTCCTACCCATATTTGAGAGATGGAGAATCAGTAGAGTCAAGAGAAAAGTCCAGGGCTTTCTAGCACCAAGAAATTACTTTGAAGCTCACTTTAGTGTCACACGTGTTTGTGTGTGTCTGCTCTGCTTATCTTCCTGAAACCACTCGGACAAGCCAACAGATAGGTTCTGCTTGCTGATTTATAAGAAAACCGTTTGGGGGTTTTAACACTAGTTGCAGGACTGGGGGTTTAGTTCAAGATTTGTGTTCCCTTGAGGTAAGTTTGCCAACCGGATCCAGGTTCACCTGACAGGGTTGATCTTGTCCTAGGTTTATCTCATCTGAATGGAAGCATCTTTTTTGCTTTACTTAAGTGTGTGCAATGGGAAATTGGAACTTTATAAGTCCCCACATGCTTGTAAGGAGAATCTGGATGAACAAATTCCTGTAAAAATATTGAGCCTGATTATTCAGCAGGAGTTGCTATTATCTAGATAAGTCTTGCTCACTGTGGCCATACCTCAAATTTGCAATGGTATTTTCCAGAGATCTGTCCTAACTTTAATTTAATTTTTTAATTTTAATTTAATTCTTATATACCACTAATACCGTGAGGTTCTAAGCAGTTTACAAAAATGATACATTAAAAGATACAATAAATAAAATGAATAAAGATAGGTGCTTGGAAGTTCCCTTACTGTCCCAAAGGCTCACAATCTAACTAAAGTACCTGAAGAAACAATTTATGAAAAGTAAAGATAAAAATATAAAGACAGAGATAGAGATAGAAGTGAATATTCCAACAAGTAATGAATAAATAAGTTAATGATAGTGAAAGGTCACTTGGACACACAAAGTCAGAGGCGTGAAGAAAGTACAAGAGGTTTATTCACAGCATGCATGCTGGACCCCTGAGCTCCAAGCTGGCTCAGAAGTGCCGAAACCAGGAAGTTACAGAGATATTTATTCATTTTTCTGGCTATACAAATGAATTCTAGAAAAAGCTTTTCACGTGTTACTTTTCTTAACACTCATTGGTTCTAAGCTCACACTAGCAGGTCACCAGCAGAACACTTATCTAACTCTTATAGTTACATGTACAGAAGGGCAGGGTACATCATGGCTCAAACTCTTATCCATTCAGCTTACAATGTGGTAAGGTAGGGACATACATTTTAAGCAGATGAAGTCAATAGATTGTACACTTTCTTCAGCTATGTAGACCAGAGCAATATTTTAAACAACAGTTAACCATTTCATGACCCTACAATAGAATTAAAATAATAAGTAAAAATAAATAAAAATAGAGATATAAAATAAGTATAAAGAGAAATAAAAATAAAATATATTCCAAAAATCATTAGGAGCTGATGTTAAATGATCATAATAATTACAAGCCAAAGAGTGAAAAAACGTTCAACCGCCATCAACCCCAGTTCCGATGGCTATCATCTGGGGTCCCGAGATTCCTCCAAGAACAGGCGACATCTCAGGCTAGGCAATCACCACCACCGCCGCACATGATGCGAACCCCTCAGAGGCAGTCCCTTCGTCAATGGCATCGCCTGCTCCGATTCACCGTCTTCCACCCCCATCGGCGTGCCCTCAAATGCCATGAGAAGGAAACATGCGCGCTTGTTTAGGGACCCAAGTGGCCCGCACAGATCGCTGTGTAGTCTGGTCCGTACTGGCGAAGTTGGTTTCGGCGAAAGGAAGCGGAGCCGGCTCACACGCCCAGCTTGAAGGGGGGGGCAGATTCGCTAGAAGCACCGTGGATAGTTCTTCAAATACCCTGGGGGCAGTCTTCTCTTGTTGCTAGCCAGCACTGAAAATAAGGCTGTGATTAGAGAATGACACGGTGATAAAATTCATCACCGTTCCCGTCCCCGCGGATAACCGCGGGAAACCATCTTCATGTCATTCTTTAAGGAGAGAAGAAAGAATCAGAGTATAATTGGCCACAACCACTGACCCGCAAGCTTTGCTTTGAAGAATGCTGGTGTAGAAGGACTGAGGTTGAAACAGACACTACAGAATGACACTCTGGTATCCAGAGCAGATATTGTGATGTCATAATGCCTCATTCCACCAGTGCCTAAGAGCCAATCACATCAGTGATGTCACAATGGCTTCATTATCCTTGGTTCACATAAGAATCAGAGTATGAATGGCCACAACCACTGACCCTCAAGCTTTGCTTTGAAGAATGCTGGTGTAGAAGGACCGAGGTTGAAATAGACACTAGAAAATGGCATGGGATTATTTCCCGCGGTTATCCGCGGGGACGGGAACGGTGATGAATTTTGTCACCGTGTCATTCTCTAGCTGTGATCAATGTTTTACAGCAATACTGACTGTGGAATTGAAATGCCTGGGTGGGGGGAATCTCTTATACAGGTGGCGTTATTCCTTCCACTGCCATTAGAGGGCTTCGCACATGAAATAATCCATGCTTGAAATGCACAAACTCCCTTTCTCTGCCCTTGTGCTAAATTTCCCAGCGCAAAGATAGAATGAGGGACTTTTGATTTCATTGTTTACCATTTTTCTGCCAGAAATCATTTTTAGACGTCACTTAGCAGTCACCACTAAAGGAAGGAACACGACAAAAACTCAGTATTCACTCTTCAGCTTTAAATCTGACTCGGATCAAAAGGTTGTGTGTGACTTAGCAAATATGGGTGTAAGACTATTAGGGAAGGAAGGAATTGTTTTATCAGGGCTACAGATCTGCATGAAATTATTCCAGTGATTGCCAGCAGGAAGCCAAAGTTCAGCAAGTTATACTGCAGACAGCAAAGGAAACACCAAGAAGGTGGAGCCTTGATTATTCGTGCAAAGATTTGTAAGGAGGGTGTTTAAGAGACTGAGATGTGTAATATTTACACTTCTTGGGATTCTAGCCAGAACCATTTCGTCTTACCTTGTGTACAATTCAGAGGTCAATTTATACAGAATTTTATGAGCATGTGTCATTGCATGCATATCTGTACATGACCCAGGTATCGGGGTGGAGGGCAGGTGCAGTTACAAACTACATGTGCATGTTTGCGTCTCCTCTGGGACAGCGCTAAGTATTATTCTATAAAGGGTCTATGAACTTTAAAAGATTTCTAGCCTGCTTAAACAAGCGGTTTACAAAATACAGACAAAGGGTTCCTTTTGCTAAGGTGCGCTAGCGGTTTTAGCGCGCGCTGAAGATTAGCGTGTGCAAAACCGCACAATAGATGAAAATACTAACGCAAGCCCTATGGAGGCGTTAGCGTCTAGCGCGTGTGGCATTGTAGCGTGCGCTATTCCACGCGCTAATGTCCCAACGCACCTTAGTAAAAGGAGCCCATAATTATCATATAACATACAAATTAAAAAAAATATATATATATCTAAAATGCACATAATTAGTATCGCAGCCTACTCAATTAAAAGCCTCCATAAACAAAGTTGTTTTCAAAGCCTTAAATTCTGGATATCAGAAAGTAACCTCAATAGTCCTGTCAAATTATTCCATAATTATACACCTGCAACCGAAATTACAGATGCTCTCGTTTTTGCAAAATGTCCACGTGGCAATCGCAGCATACCCTCGGAGAGGCTGGTAGAGTGCCATCCTGTGTCAAATGCCAATAAATCTGATAATGAATGACTTTCAACGTTAACACAAGAACTTTAAAAACAATGCAAAATTTGACTGCTAACCATTGAAGGTTTTGTAACCATGGTGTGGCATATTCAAATCTGCTCCCACCGCATATCAAATGGGCTGCCACATTTTGATAATAATAAATTTATTTACATACCACAATACCTCACGGTTCAGTGCGGTTTACAATAAGAGGCAAGAACTGTAAAAACAGCTAACATCCAATTGGTGGCCACAAGTACATGAGCCCACCAGGACAGACAGGGAAAAATGCTTGAGGACTGGAATAAGTTCATGTACCACCATTCTGAGCTCCCCTGAGATAACAGTATAGAACATTGAATAAATAAACAGTGTGAAAAGCTTCAGCATCTGATAACCAGAGCAGGTATTGTGATGTCATAATGCCTCATTCCACCAAATCAGTGATGTCACAATGGCTTGATTGTCCTTTACTTGGCTCACTTTTACTATATTTTGATGTCTAGAGTGGTGCAGCGGTTAAAGCTACAGCCTCCTCACCCTGAGGTTGTGGGTTCAAATCCACACTGCTCCTTGTGACCCTGGACAAGTCACTTATTTAGCTGGCCACGGTCAGCATTTAAAATTAAATAAAATACTGCCAGCTGAATATTACCCCCATTGTTTCTTTGTTATGGAGATGAATCATTCAATAAGAGCTCATTTTTTTTGGGGGGGGGGGCTTCAGTCTCATCTGAGTAAGTAGGAATGGGGAAGGGAAAGGTTTCAAGGTACAGTTGGAAATAAATGGAAAGGAGAACTGTGGTATTTGTCAGAATTCAAAACTAAAAGTTTCTTTCCGGTAAGAAACCCTCTGACAAGAATATTGAGTGAATGCACTTTTCCTAAATAGAGACTTCCACAGTCCCAAAGTAACATAGTAGATGACATGTGTGACACACCAATTAGCATGCCCCACCCACTTTAGTGAGAAAAAACGAATCTCCCAAAACCCCAAGAAATGGAACTAGATAAGGAGGAGAGACAACCCAAAAATATATGCACTACTATCACTCAAGCAACTTGATAAAGAAATTTGGAGAAGTTGAGGGAGCCCTCAGTCACACAGCCTCCCTCCGGGAAAACCCCAGAAGTATTGGCTGTCACTGGCTTACACCCAGAAAGGGTGCTAACTGTGAAACATCCCCGGGCTCTCTCGGTGAGAATTTTTGTGATAAATCTACACACAAATAGTGCTGAAAGTGCAAAAATCAATCAAAAACACACTCAAAGTATAAAAGATGAAATTGTCTCTACCCCTTATCCAGGGGGGCCAAACAAAAGTTCAAACGTCCAAATCCAACTATGCAAGAGCCAACTGGAAGTACTTAGCTTCTCTATGGATAATGCAGCCAGCAGATAGCAAGGGAAACCAATGGATGGCTTCCCTTGCACCCTGTGCAGCCGCACTGACCACTCATAGCTTGCTATGACCCTAAACCCTTTATCACCTCATGTACAGACTTAGACTATAAGGCCTCTGTGGACAGTTCCTACTTTACCTGAATATATACCACTCACATGGCTTTGGAGTTGCAGGTAATATACAAGAAATATATATATATATATTTTAAACCTTCCGTTATCTCGGGTACCAAGTCAGACTGTAAGCCCTCTGGGGATAAGATACCTAGTGTACCTGAATGCAACTGGCCTTGGATCCTACTAATGAAAAAGACATGGGCTAAATTCAGACTTCCTGAGTTGCCCCCTTATTTGTGAACATCCCCTCTGTGCGTCATCTTCCTCTACAGCTGTGGGCAATGTGACATTCCTCTGTTCCCAATGAGTTAACAGATGGCTCCAGAGGGTTGGGTGTCCTGGGGGCTGACATATTGATCCAGAGACAATGACCTTACAGATCTGACTATGTGCCACCCAGCAGCATGCGAACCCATTATGTGACAAATTCCCAATTCCGCGGCTAAAGACCACATAAAAGTCAGCTCTGTCAACAGAACGACAGCACCCTGCGTTATGTTTTTAAAATATGGGAAGGGCATTGAATATAGAAATTAAAATTATTGCAAAGCACAGCACTGTGCTTGGCAGGATAACCCTGACTGTTTTCATTTGCAGGAACCACTGAAAAGCAATGAAAAATGCACAGTAAAAGCCATTGCATGTTCGTTCACCATTCAATGTTTTCTTTTAATTACCTTGACATTATATTTTATTCCAAAAGCCAAGCGACGGCTTTATTAATCACTTTAAAATTGTCAGAGAAGAGGTTTTGCTATAAAAAAAATTTTTTAATTGTGCTTTTTATATTCTTTAAACTTGTTTTTGTCCCAATTGAGAAATGCAAATGTTTCTTCACGAGAAGCGATATTTAAATCAAGTAAAAAAAAACCATGTGATAGGTGAAAGGGTGGTTTACCCAATAAAAGCTACGGAAAATATTAAACAAAACCTTTTCTTTAATCACAACAGTCAAGATGTTTTAAAAACTGCATTTAACCAATGTAGACATGTGGGACTAAATTCTACGTTCAGGGCCCGATTCTATATAGGTTGCTCAAAAAAATTGTGTGGCGTTAAATGTGATTCTATAAAAGACACACTATAGAATCACGCAGGGCACCACTTAAGCAGCTTTAGGCGTCGCTAGGAGGCCTTACGAGTATCCTATTGATGCCAGGATCCCTGGGCCTAAGTTGTGCACACAACGGCCCATATTTTATGATTGCACACATAACAAAAGAACACCCATGATCTGCCCCCCCCCCCTAACCACACCCACTTTTAGATAGGCACTTTGGACAAGATGCCTAATTTTTATAGAATTGGGCTTATAACATTCAATTGAAAACAAGAGAATTGACCCAATGATCTCCACAGACAAATCCAAGAAGAAACAAAAAAAACCAATATGGAGAAATGATGTTCCTGAGATGGACTTTATTAATATTAAAATAATATTAAAACTTGGCAAACCACATAAAAACCTCCAGGACGCAGTCCGCTGAAAAGCTTTGGACCCTGGACCCAACGCGGTCCGTGTTTCGACGGAACGTCTTCTTCAGGGGTCCCTATGAAGTCCTATGGTAAAGATACGTGGATAAAAATGCCAGTCAAAGTAACATATACATAGTAGATGATGGCAGATAAAGACCCAAATGGTGCATCCAGTCTGCCCAACTTGATTCAATTTAAAGTTTTTAAAAAATTTTTCCTTCTTAGCTATTTCTGGGCAAGAATCCAAAGCTCTGCCCAGTACTGTGCTTGGGTTCCAAGTGCCAAAATCTCCGTCAAAACCGACTCCAGCCCATCTACACCCTCCAAGCCATTGAAGCCCTCCCCAGCCCATCTTCCCCCAAACGGCCATATACAGACAGACACAGTCAGAAATAAACAGCTTGGGTCCAGGGTCCAAAGCTTTTCAGCGAACTGCATCCTAGAGGTTTTTATGTGGTTTGCAAGTTTTAATATTATTTTAATATTAATAAAGTCCATCTCAGGAACATCATTTCTCCATATTGGGGTTTTTTTTGTTTCTTATAACATTCAATTAGCATCAGTTAAGAGTTAGGTGCCAATTATTGGTATCAATTTAGCCTAGAGCAGTGGTTCCCAACCCTGTCCTGGAGGACCATCAGGCCAATCGGGTTTTCAGGCTAGCCCTAATGAATATGCATGAGAGAGATTTGCATATAATGGAAGTGAGAGGCATGCAAATCTGCTCCATGCATATTCATTAGGGCTAGCCTGAAAACCCGATTGGCCTGGTGGTCCACTGGCCTAGAGTATACATATTCAGGTTTTCCATTCTCTTCTCATACTTCTTTTGCTGCAGACCCCTTACCATTTTTGTTGCCTTCCTCTGGACCACTTCAAGCCGTTTTATATCCTTGGCCAGATACGGCCTCCAAAACTGAACACAATATTCCATGGGCTCCTTTTATAAAGGTGCGGTAGGTGGTTAACGCGCGGAATACCGCGCATTCAACCGCCTACCGCGCTAGTCGCTAACGCCTCCATTGACGAGGCGTTAGTTTGTTGGCTTGCCGCGGGGGTTAGCGCGTGATGAAATGTCCGACGCGCTAACCCCCGTAGCGCACCTTGATAAAAGGAGCCCCAAGTCGGGGCCTCACCGTTGACCTGTACAGGGGCATCAACACTTCCATTTTTCTGCTGGCTTTTCTGTCTACATTGGCCAGGCACACTGATGTAGGCACCGAACCCTATGCAGACTTTATAGAATTGGGGGGGAATGGCACCTAAAAAGTCAGCACCAAAGAAAACCCGCTTAGTGCTCTTCTGTGAACGATGCTTAAAATTAGGCTTGGTTTATTTTTTTTTAAAACACTTATGCCCGAGACCCTACATCTAACTTTTTTTTTTTTTTTAATAATCTTTATTCATTTTAAAATAATTTGAATAAGTGAAGAACAATAAATAAAACACTTACACTATAGACATCACTTAAAATAATACAAGATTCTTACAGATCAATAACCCCCCTACCCAAACTATTCTTTATCAATCAAGTATCTATAAATTTATCATAATTCCGTAATTCACTCCATATTTTTAAATATAAAATTACACATTTATCCACTTAGACATATTTTAAACTTATAAACTACCCTGCCCCCATCCATAATAATATTTGATTATAACCCTTATATTCCTCCCACCCTCCCCCCTCCCTCCCTGGATGTGCAATTCTTCTAACAACAAAATGTATAATTATATTAAATCTACAAAAGACGTCAATGGACCTCATATTAGATTAAAGTTTTTAAAATTCCCTAACTGATCAGCTCTCATTTTTTCATATTTATAATATTTGACATAAACTTGCCCACCAGAATGCAAAATTGAGGCGATCCCAGTTTTTCCATTTAAGTGTAATCAATTGTATAGCTGTATTTGTCATAATTAAAAAGAGACTTCTTTTGTATTTATCTAGGGGATCTTTGATATACAAGCGCTCTCAAGCCACGCCCCCTACATCTAACTTTAGTCAGCACCAAAGAAAACCCGCCTAGTGCTCTTCTGTGAACGATGCTTAAAATTAGGCTTGGTTTATTTAAAAAAAAAAAAAAAAAACACTCATGCCCGAGACCCTACATCTAACTTTAGGTACAGCCATTTGCACCAACTAAAATGTAGTGCAAATCCTTGAGCCTAAATTAGGTGTGGATTTCACACACACACCACCCTATTCTTTTTTTAGTTCAAATATTTTTTATTGGAAAATTTTTCACATAAACATTTAGATAGGAGAATACATTCTCCAAAATATTCCACATAACAATTCCCACCATAAGCAAGGGCTACACATATAGCAGTCCAAAATAAACACCTCCCCCCATATACAGAGAGTGTAACATCATACTCATTCATACTATTCATCTCAAGGGAGTAGAATACATATTTCAGATTTCCAAACAATTAACCAAAGAGTAATGTAATGTAATGTAATTTTATTTCTTATATACCGCTAATCCGTTAGCTTCGAAGCAGTTTACAGAAAATATACATTAAGGATGCAATAAGATAAGATAGGTACTTTGAAATTCCCTTACTGTCCCGAAGGCTCACAATCTAACTAAAGTACCTGAGAACAAACAAATTAGCAAATAATAGAGAGGTAAATAAAGATAGAGGAAAAAATGAGATATGAAGCATCCTAACAAGAATACAGTACATTGAACTCTCAATGCCACACTTTTAAAGCAAAATGTACATTATAAATAATAATATAATGGAAAAAACTAAATTAAATAAAAATATAATTTTAAGAATTAAATAAAATATAGAAATGTAAAAAGAAAGATAAACATTAGAAGTAAGGGAAAAAAAAAGGGAAAAGGAAGGAATATGAATAGAATGGAATGAGAGACCGTTAAACAATAGAATACTAAGGAAATTTAAATAAAAACTAAACAAATAGAAAAATAAAAAAAAAAAAGAGAGAAAGATATAACATGCACGATGGAATAAAAGTCAGGAAGGACTTAATTTTCAATTCCATCAATCATCAAATGTCATCAACCCTAGTGCTTTAGCCGTTTCAGCCGGGCAACCGCCAACATCGACCTCTGCTCATCAGCCATGGGTCCACTTTTTCATAGCAGTGAGAAACATCTCTCAATTTCCGGACCACTGTCCACCACACTTAACAACTCTCAGATCTCTCCGGCTCCAATTCTCCGCTCCCTGGTCCGGACCATGCAATTCACTCAGCCATCCCTCACTCTTGGTGGCACCGTCCCTCATAACAGCACTCCAAGTCGAATGCGGGACGTCAGGCGCGGCGAGACTCCAGGTAGGAAATCCGAAGCTGCATCGCTGCAGGGAGCCAGAGTCCATGCTGATCACTTCAGACTTGGCGCATCCGCCTCGACAACCGCCTCCACTCGACGACTCAGTCACCCTCCGTCGACCTCGGCAACGCTCCCCCTCCGACTCTCCACCATCAGCTCCACTCGCCATGGATCGGTCGCTAGGCACAACTCAGGATCGCCAAAGTGCAGGAAATATCAGGTGAGAAAGAGGCCAGCCGTCAGGCACAGCTCAGGATCGCCTAAGGTGCAGGAATATCAGGTGAAGAACGAGGCCTTTCTGATAGACCGAGAACAACGGTCAAATCAGAACCGTCAGATCAAAGTCCACAAGTGAAGTCCCAACCAGAATAAAAAATCAAAAAAGATTAAAGATAAAAATAACACAGATAAAAATAACAATTAAATAAATAAACAAAAACAGCAGGAAAACCAAAAAGAAAAAGAAATAAAAGAGAATAAAGGGAGACGGCACAAATGGTGGCTTAATCGGCTGCCATCTTGTTAGAATGCCAGCAAAGTAGCCGTGCCAATTTTAGTCTCTGGCTCTAACAGACCTCGATGACAATTTAGCGCTGACGGATCCGTCTCAGCATAGGGAGGGAAAAGTATTAGGATCCGTCAGCGCTAAAATGTCATCGAGGTCTGTCAGAGCCAGAGACTACAAGTGGCGTGGCTACTTTGCTGGCAATAATTGAATGTTTATAGAGCTCGGACGGTTGGCGCCACTGGTATCTTTTGCAGGAGAGATTTTCTGCTAAAGTTCATTAAGGGGAATGGTTTTAGTCTCTGGCTCTGACAGACCTCGGTGACATTTTAGCGCTGACGGATCCTAATATTTTTCCCTCCCTATGCTGAGACAGATCCATCAGCGCTAAATTGTCATCGAGGTCTGTCAGAGCCAGAAACTAATTACAAGCGGCACGGACCTCAGATTTTTAAGGACGTGCGGGTTTAGATCCGCGAGGTCCGTCAGGTCCGCATTTTACCCCTTCCCCTAATCATGTTATTCTCCACAAATTCTTTAACAGGTAGCCATATTTTGTCAAATTTTGATTTGTAACCTCTTTTTTCCATGACAACTGGCTCGAATTTCCCTATTAGACAGAATTCCACCAAAACCTAAATGATAATGAAGTTGAATCCTTCCAGACTCACACCCTATTCTAGAGCTATCCAAGGAAAGCCTCCAATCCACCCATGACTCTCCTATTTCGGTGCCCCCTTTTCTGACTCACATATAAAATTTAGGAGCAGATCCTGCCCCTACATTAAAGCAAGTAAATTTGAATTAAAACTAATTAGCATTAATAATTGCTTAAGATCCCAATTATTGGTGCTAATTGGCTTGTTATTTGATTAAATTGTACGTATGGTTTATTTATAATCCGCTTTTTACAAAGCGAAGTACACAACACGTACATTATAGTACTTTACAAACATAAAAATTGTCTGCTACGTTTTCAATATGTGGGTTTAAAAAAAAAAAGAACCCAGAATTCAGAGATGGTTATTTTTCCCTAATATAGGCCCCCTTTTATCAAGCTGCGTTTTTTGTTTTTTGTTTTTTTTTAATCGGAGACCGCTTTGGAGCATTTACCACAGTGGTCTGTGATTAAAAAAAGAGAGAGAGAAAAAAAACAACATAGCTTTATAAAAGAGGGCCATATTCTCTTTTGCCATGGCATTTTTGAAAATTCTACTTTATTAAATGGCTTTTAGTAGGATGGAACTTTCTAGTATGTTGTAAGAATTATTAAAGAAGGAAAACTCCCCCCCCCTAATCATATTCCATATGTTTCTGTACGTCATGCTACGTATCTAGTCCCCTGAGTCATCTGTATTTTGTTAATTTTAAATGCTTACATGTATTTTATATTGTACAGGGCCTAGAATTTTGATTAGGCGGTTTTATCAAATTTTTAAATAAACTTGGTATTATTTCACAAAAGCTCAGCAGAGTTGATTTATATTGGTTTCCCTACAGCTGTTTTACTGATTCTCTGCTCAGAATGAAATAGGATATGAAAATTCTCTACAGTCGAGAAATGGGGTCCCCACAGTAATTCGGTAAGAATCAATCTGTTTGAGGTTCATGAAATGTCTTGACTCATTCACAGGCTGCTCTCCTAAAGCTTCGGATTAGAGTGGGGAAGAATCATTCAGCCCATTTTCCCTCCAAATTCCGGCAGCCCCCCTCCCCGCCCCTCCCCTCCCCCAGTGACACGCTCTCTGTGTGCAGTCACTTGAAAGGAGAGCCGCGACTGTCCCCCGTCTCATCAGAGCAGAGGAAGCGAGAAGCCGCTCCATGCAGACCGTGTAAGGAAAGGCAGACGTGTGCCGGAGGGTCAGCTCTTCCTTCCTCCCCCGCAAGCTCCAAGATCCCGATGGCAGGAAACAAGAAGCCCCGGGGCAACCTGCTCTGGCCTCTGCTGCTGCTGATTCTGGGCAACCTAAACCCCAGATGTGCCGCCGACCATTGCAGCTGGAGAGGCAGGTAAGGGAATAAAAGTATTGAGGGGGGGAATCCTGTTCCTTTTTTTTTTTTTTGCATTATATTTGTTTCAGCCACTGCTCTGGAGGGTTTCATTGTAACATAAGAAAGGATGGCAGAAGAGGACCAAATTTGCCCATCCAATTCCCGTGTTCCATTTCCAGCTGGAAAGGCATTGGTGTACAGAAGATAAAAAAGTTTTGTTTCGTTTCGTTCCCTTGTTTCGTTTCAGTATATACTACTTTGCAATAGCAGGCACAAACGCCGTTTGCTGCAAACGACAGAAAGCAGAATGCCCTAAAATGAAGCTGATGGGAAGGAAAATGCACCTCCTCATACTCAGCCCATCACCCACTCCCAGTCCCTTAACGCCCCATGCTTCTAATCTGAACTTCAGTCTATGTCAGGAGTCTCAAAGTCCCTCTTGGAGGGCCGCAATCCAGTCGGGTTTTCAGGATCTCCCCAATGAATATGCAGGAGATCTATTTGCATGCACTGCTTTCATTGTATGCTAATAGATCTCATGCATATTCATTGGGGAAATCCTGAGAACCCGACTGGATTGCGACCCTCGAGAAGGGACTTTGACACCCCTGTTTTAGGGGACCGAAAGAAGATTTTATTGCACGGGGGCTTAGAGCAGGGGTGTCAAAGTCTCTCCTCGAGGGCCGCAATCCAATTGGGTTTTCAGGATTTCCCCAATGAATATGCATGAGATCTATTAGCATACAATTAAAGCAGTGCATGCAAATAGATCTCATGCATATTCATTGGGGAAATCCTGAAAACCAGACTGGATTGTGGCCCTCGAGGAGGCACTTTGACATCCCTGTACTAGGGTATATACCAAGGGTTGGCAACTCCGGTCCTCGAGGGCTGTAATCCAGTCGGGTTTTCAGGATTTCCCCAATGAATATGCATGAGATCTATTAGCATACAATGAAAGCAGTGCATGCAAATAGATCTCCTGCATATTCATTGGGGATATCCTGAAAACCTGACTGGATTGCGGCCCTCGAGGAAAGACTTTGAGACCCCTGGTCGATATGGTACATTTATGATCCTAGAGTTTGTCAGAGCTTCACTCAAAGGTTTTTTCCAAATCTGATCATTAGACAGGGAGCGATCTGCGAATTATACTCTTTGGGTATTAGTTTAGTTCGTTACATTAACAGCCCCTAAAAATAAATGTCATTTTCAAAACCACATCTAAGATATCTCATAGCAACTGTGTAAAATTCACTTTCAATATTATATGTTTGTTCAATCCTAAAACAAAGGGCTCCTTTTTTGAAGGTGCGCTAGCGGTTTTAGCACATGCTACATCAGGGGTGTCCAATGTCGGTCCTCGAGGGCCGCAATCCAGTCGGGTTTTTAGGATTTCCCCAATGAATATGCATGAGATCTATTTGCATGCACTGCTTTCAATGCATATTCATTGGGGAAATCCTGAAAACCCGACTGGATTGCGGCCCTCGAGGACCGACATTGGACACCCCTGTGTTACATTGCCCTGCACGCTACACACTAATCGCAGGGGTAGGGAACTCCGGTCCTCGAGAGCCGTATTCCAGTCGGGTTTTCAGGATTTCTTCAATGAATATGCATGAGGTCTATTTGCATGCAGTGCTTTCAATGCATATTCATTGGGGAAATCCTGAAAACCCGACTGGAATACGGCTCTTGAGGACTGGAGTTCCCTACCCCTGCGCTAATGCCTCCATAGAGCTGGCGTTAGTATTTTCCATGTAGCGCGCACAGAAAATGCTAGCGCACCTTCGTAAAAGAAGCCTAAAGTCTGGATGTGCTAAGTGGCTACTGCAGAGCCCAACACCAGGGTAAATCGGCTATCTCAGGGGCAGGGAACTCTGGTCCTCGAGAGCCGTATTCCAGTCGGGTTTTCAGGATTTCCCCAATGAATATGCATGAGATCTATTTGCTTGCACTGCTTTCAATGCATATTCATTGGGGAAATCCTGAAAACCCGACTGGAATACGGCTCTCGAGGACCAGAGTTCCCTGCCCCTGGGCTATCTTCTTGCCATACTATCATCAGAGGAAACAAGATCTGGATTTATCCAAAGTGTAGATATTCCTGAGGGTTATGTGACGCACCCTTCACCACCTGTGTATTTTTTATTTTTCGTTTGCATAGATCAGGGGTAGGCAATTCCAGTCCTCGAGAGCCGGAGCCAGGTCAGGTTTTCAGGATATCCACAATGAATATGTGTGAGATGGATTTGCATGCACTGCCTCCTTGAGATGCAAATCTATCTGAGGCATATTTATTGTGGAGATCCTGAAATCATGACATGGCTCCGGCTCTCGAGGACCGGAATTGCCTACCCCTGGCATAGATCATCCCTTGAGCCGTTTAATTTACAGCAACCAAGTTTTCAAAGCAGGTACACCTGTATAAAAGGTAGAGATTGGAATAACATCCTCCCTGAAAATGTGAATCTAGCCCAACGTTGAGAGAAAAAAAAAAAGCTGATATGAATTGCTGTGCAGTTCTTTTCTTAAAACTTTCTCTGCTAGAATATTTCTGTAGTAATCAAATAGACCTAACATAGCCCTCCCCCTTTTATCAAGCTGTATTAGAGGGTTTATAATCTAAAGCGCGTGAGGACAAAGGTGCGCCGACAACCCAGCGCAGACAACTGAGTGCAGGGCTTGATCGCGCTGAAAAAAAAACATATTTTAAAGGGCTCCGACGGGGGGTGTGTGTTGGTGGGGAAACCCCCCTCTCCCCACTTTACTTAATAGAGATTGTGCTGGCATTGTGGGGGGTTTGGGGGATTGTAACCCCTCTCATTATACTGGAAACTTAACTTTTTCCCCTTTTTTTAAGACAGCGTGAGGCAGCGTGATCCCTATTAAGTAGAGTAGGGGGGTTCCCTTATATTTATTTGTTAAATTAAGGTGCAGGGAGGGGGGATTTTATTATTACATGTTTTATATGATAATGGAATATATGGGAGGGAGGGTTGGGATAGGGATGGAGATAAGAATTTGTGAGATGTGTCAATGATTATTTCTAAGTGATGTATTTATTGTTTATGTGATTGAATATATTTTAACACTTAATGTAATCTTGAAAATGAATAAAGAATATTAAAAAAAAAAAAAGAAAAATATCTGGTCATTGTCCGTTGTCCATTTTTATATTGGACATTGTAAACCGCTTTGATACTTTGTGACCCAGTGGTGTAATAAATATGTGACGGCAGCCTAAAAAGCAAACAAGTTGCTAGAAATTATTAAAAGAGGGATGGTTAACAAGACTAAGAATGTTATAATGCTCCTGTATCACTCTATGGTGTGACCTCATCTGGAGTATTGCTTTCATTTCTGGTCTCCTTATCTCAAGAAAGATATAGTGGCACTAGAAAAGATTCAAAGAAGAGCGACCAAGATGGTGAGGGGGATGGAACTCCTCTCGTATGAGGAAAGACTAAAACGGTTAGGGCTCTTCAGCTTGGAAAAGAGACGGCTGAGGGGAGATAGGATTGAAGTCTACAAAACCCTGAGTGGAGTAGAACGGGTACAAGTGGATCGATTTTTCACTCTGTCAAAAACTGACAAAGACTAGGGGACACTCGATGAAGTTACAATTACAGGGCAATACTTTTAAAACCAATAGGAGGAATTTTTTTTTTTACTAAGAGAATAGTTAAGCTCTAGAACACATTGCCAGAGGATGTGGTAAGAGCGGATAGCATAGTTGGTTTTAAGAAAGGTTTGGACAAATTCCTGGAGGAAAAGTCCATATTCTGTTATTAAGATATGGGAGAAGCCTCTGGGTTTTGGCCAGGTACTAGTGACCTAGATTGGCTATCCCCTTTATCATCTTGGTCGCTCTTCTTCGAACCTTTTCTAGCGCCACTATATCTTTCTTGAGATAAGGAGACCAGACTATAATGCAGTACTCCAGATGAGGTTGCACCATGGAGCGATACAGGGGCATTATAACATTCTTAGTCTTGTTAACCATCCCTTTTTAAACAATTCCTAGCATCCTGTTTGCTTTTTTGGCCGCTGCTGCACATTGGGCGGAAGGTTTCGTCGTATTGTCTACGATGATACCCAAATCCTTTCCTTGGGCGCTAATCCTCAAGGTGGACCCTAGCATCCGGTAACTGTGATTCGGGTTATTCTTCCCAATGTGCATCACTTTGCATTTGTCCACATTAAATTTCATCTGCCACATGGACGCCCAGTCTTCCAATTTCCTAAGGTCTGCCTGCAATTTTTCACAATCTGCAAGCGTTATAACAACTTTGAACAGTATAATGTCATCTGCAAATTTAATCACCTCACTCGTTGTTCCAATTTCCAGATCATTTATAAATAAGTTAAAGAGCACCGGTCCCAGTACAGACCCTTAGGCACTCCACTGTTTACTCTCCTCCATTGAGAAAAATGACCATTTAACCCTACCCTCTGTTTTCTATCCGATAGCCAATTCCTAATCCACAACTGAACTTTGCCACCTATCCCATAATAGGGTATTGGATACATATGAGGAACCTTTCACCATAACGTCCCCTACAGAAATGCTTTGGAAACACATTCAATAAATGGGCCCAATATTCAATAAAATCTGAGCCCCTGAGTTCTTCCCCTATTTTCAGCCAACCAAAAGAGCCTAAGTTTACAGCTCAAAGTTCACCTGCATTTTGAAGCTTAAAAGTTACAGCCCCCGGATAAAGGATTGCTGTTCATTTGCCTAGATGTAGGGGTTTAATTTAGGCTCATCATGCTGACAGTCGGCAGGCCTGAATTTAGGCGCAGGTAACCCAGGCAACGGCCTAGGGCGCCAGTTTTTGAAGACATCAAATGCCTGGTCTAAAAAGGAGCCTGATTCTTCATGCTTCATATCATGGGCTGTGATCTCTGGGGAGGGGGGAGAGTAAACCTCCTGCCTATGGGCATTAACATCTTAAGTCCAGCCCTGAAAACTGGTACTAAACTCCTCCCACCATAAATCCACCCCCATTATTTAAGAGATTAGTGACATTTTAAGTAAAGATTTAGTACCTCAGCCATACTTAATTCTCAAAGAGGTCATTTTAGGAGCCTAAATTCTTTGAAAGCTGACCCCTGTGAATGCAAGCTATGAAGGATGGGCGAGATAATTTGATGCTCATAAAGAAACCCTTCCCACAAACCCATGCTGGATTCCAGATAAATTTAAAAAGTCTGTTCCTATGTGCCCAAGCCTGGGCCTGATGCCTCTTGTTTTTCTCTTTTGCCTTGCAGTGGTTTGAACGCCGAGCCTTGGTCACGCACAGTGGAGCAGGTGCGCCTGCGCTGCACCGAGGGCTCGCTGGAGTGGCTGTACCCAGCGCGTGCCCTGCGCGTGCTCCTCGAGCCCAACCTGGCTGCGGGCCCCACCACTGTGTGCATCAAGCCGGCGCGTGGTTTCAAGGGCGCGAACGTCTACCTGGAGCGCGCAGGCCGGCTGCAGTTGCTGGTGAACGAGGCCGATGAGGCTCACCTGCAGCTCGTGCATTGCTTCGGTTCTGAGCAGCCACAGCACGTCGCCCTCTTCCTGCAGGCCAGCCCACAGTTGGA
The DNA here is from genome assembly GCF_902459505.1 of Geotrypetes seraphini. NCBI lineage: Eukaryota > Metazoa > Chordata > Amphibia > Gymnophiona > Dermophiidae > Geotrypetes > Geotrypetes seraphini. Next base: position 21,293,642 of record NC_047093.1, on the reverse strand, counting down.
TCTCGGCCGCAGAATGGTTGCCTTCCAATATGAGCTGCTCAGTGGGCGGGTCGAGGCACAGAAACACCAGCAAATTGCCCTGGCAGAAGGTAAATACATGCATGCAGTATGCTCTAACCAACATACTTCCAGTTCCCCTGAGGGTAGGGTTACCAGATTTTACATATGTAAAATCCAGATCCCCTAAACCCGCCCCCCCCAGGCCCGCCAGTTCTGCCCCTCCCTGTCCCATTATGCCTATGCCATGCCCCACCCCCCTCAGCCTGCTCATCTTGGTCGGGAGGGCATCCACGCATGCGTATATGCCCTTCCCGATGCGATCTGCTTTTCAAAATCCGACCAAAGTGCCGGGTTTTGAAAAGCTGCCCAGACATGCCCTCTAAAAAGAGGACATGTCTGGGTAAATCCAGACTTCTGGTAACCCTAACCAAAGGTCCCATTTAAGGTAGGGAGATAGGTACTTTTCTTTACTGGATTATGTTAGCCATGGACTGGGTTCATTTGATAGGTAATATACTAGAAAAAATTCCACTATCACTTATTCAGAGAAGTGCACTCACTTTTTAGCTATAACGGGAAAAGGCCTCAGAAATGGAGCCTACGCACGGTCATAGACTGAATTGATCAAATTGAAAATAGCTGATTGAATAGCACAGTGTAGTAAATATTTGTTGGAATGCCCTGAATCTGGCCCTGACCCAGCGGTTTGTTTTTTTATAGATCCGCGAAACGCTGGCCGCATTGGCATATGTGGGAGGCGTCCGTATCACTGTGAAGCTAAGTTACAATTACAGCACTGTTTCAGTGAATATAGAGTTGTGCGTGGAAATTTATAAAAAAGAAAACCCATAAAAATGCTTTAGAACATAAGCTAAGTTTTAAACAATATAAAGTTAATAATTTATTATGATAGAATAAGATGTAAGCATTCTAGAAATAAAGTTAAAGAAACGGGTTTTTGTTGGCCGATGACTGGAGCAAGGAGCGTGACAGCTACGTTGATCAATTTGATCAATTCAGTCTATGACCGTGCGTAGGCTCCATTTCTGAGGCCTTTTCCCGTTATAGCTAAAAAGTGAGTGCACTTCTCTGAAGAAGTGATAGTGGAATTTTTTCTAGTATATTATTTCTGGAAACGTCAATCGCTCCTCCTAAACTTACTTGCTCCACTTCATCACTGACGCTGAAACCGTGGATTGAAGACAAAGTTTTATTTTATTTTTCTTTCCAGCTTATGATTTATCTTTAATCTTATCTATTGTTTTGCCTTTTGTCTTTGTTTTGTTCTATTTCTATCATTTAAATTTCTCCAGAATTCTACTGTTCAACGGCTCCCCCTTCTGCCTCTATTCCTTTCTCTCCTCTCTTCTACCTTCCAAAGTATTTAGATCAATGCTGTCTTGTTAAAATGTTTATTTTATTTTTATTTTTCCTCTAACTCTACTTTTCACTTCTCTATTACCCTCCAGGTACTTTAGTTAGATTGTGAGCCTTCGGGACAGTAAGGGAATTTTTCAAGTACCTTTCTTATTTCTAATCTTAATGTATATTTTCTGTAAACCGCTTAGAACCTAACGGATGTAGCGGTATATAAGAAATAAATTACATTACATTACATTACATTATTGGATCATATACTCCACTAGGGTTGGTTTATTTAGGCTTCATTTGATAGGTGCCAGTAACTCGGACTATTCGGGGCAAGGTCTCAGAAGCAACAGAGCATCTTTTTAGTTGGGGAAGACAACAAACAAACCTACCTCTGCTTCGATAGCCCTGGTTGAGGCTGCTTGGGGCACAAGGTTGGTTGGTGTTTGATCCCAGTGGTCCACTGCATCTGGAATGATGTTTCAAGGTGATGGTGAGCCTTATTGAGATTAGAGAATGATACGGGGGACACATTTTTCCACGTCCCTACAGGAACTCAATTTCCCCGTACTGTCCCCGTGAGTTTTCTCGCTGTCTCTGTCCCTGCCCCATTCCTGTAAGCTCTGCCTTAACTGCAGAAGCCTCAAACACATGATTTTAAAGTGTTTGAGGCTTGTGCAGATGAGGACAGAGCTTAGGCATTGGTGGAATGAGGCATTATGACATCACAATCTGAGCTCTAGAATGTTGCTACTTAGGATTTTAAAGTGTCTGAGGCTTGTGCAGATGAGGACGGAGCTTAGGCATTGGTGGAATGAGGCATTATGACATCACAATCTGAGCTCTAGAATGTTGCTACTTAGGATTTTAAAGTGTCTGAGGCTTGTGCAGATGAGGACGGAGCTTAGGCATTGGTGGAATGAGGCATTATGACATCACAATCTCAGCTCTAGAATGTTGCTACTTAGGATTTTAAAGTGTCTGAGGCTTGTGCAGATGAGGACGGAGCTTAGGCATTGGTGGAATGAGGCATTATGACATCACAATCTCAGCTCTAGAATGTTGCTACTTAGGATTTCAAAGTGTCTGAGGCTTGTGCAGATGAGGACAGAACTTGCAGGAATGGGGCAGGGACAGGAAAAGAACTCATCGGGATGGGACGGGAAAATGAGTTCCCGTGGGGACGAAGAAAAATTTGTCCCCATGTCATTCTCTAATTGAGATGCATCCTTCTTTTTAATGTTTCAAGGCCAACAGATAAGGTTTGTTCACACAAATGGGTGTCTGATAACTGAGACATACAGTATATGAATATCTTAAGAACATAAGAATTGCCGCTGCTGGGTCAGACCAGTAATCCATCGTGCCCAGCAGTCTGCTCTGGCCACGGCCCCCAGGTCAAAGACCAGTGCTCTAATTGAGCCCAGCCTCACTTGCGTACAATGTTATACAGATATCTTTATGTAGATAGCACAAATACCTACTGTTATTTTTATAGATGGAGAGGGAAGAGATAAGAGCCTTACATTCAGATTACAGTATGAATTGAGCCAAGTTTAGTGGTTGACGTGTTAATCCAGAATTTCATCTCACATGAATGTGCAAAAGGTCCATTAGAGATGAAAAATCAAAGTAGAAACCTAGAAACATGATGGCAGATAAAGGCCAAATGGCCCATCCAGTCGGTCCATCTGCAGAATCCACTATCTCCTCCTCTCCCTAAGAGATCCCATATACCTATCCTATGTTTCTTGAATTCAGACACAGTCTCTGTCTCTACCACCTCTTCCGGGAAACTGTTCCACGCATCTACTACCCTTTCTGTAAAAAAGTATTTCCTTACATTACTCCTGAGCCTATCACCTCTTAACTTCATCCTATGCCTTCTTATTCTGGAGCTTCCTTTCAAATGAAAGAGATACACCTCGTGGATTTACAGTACATATTGAGATCTTTATATCTATCTCCATACGCCTTATGTGAAGACCATGCGCCATTTTAGTAGCCTTCCTCTGGACCGGTTCTATCCTTTTTATATCTTTTTGAAGTTGTGGTTTCTAAATTAGGTCTTGCCAGAGTGTTATCCTTATCCCACTGGCCATACCTCTCCCTATGCACCCTAGCATCCTTCTAGCTTTCACCATTGCCTTTTCAACCTGTTTGGCCACCTTAAGATCATCACATACTATCACATCCAAGTCTCGCTCCTTTGTCATGCACAAAAGTTTTTCACCCCCTAAACAGTACTATTCCCTCAGGATTTTGCAGCCCAAATGCTTGCACTTGCATTTCTTAGCATTGAATCTTAGCTGCCAAATCTCAGACCATTCCTCAAGCTTCACTAGGTCCTTCCTCATGTTATCCACACCAGGCTGTCTATTCTATTGTAGATTTTAATATCATCCGCAAAGAGGCAAATCATACTTGACAGCCATTCAGTAATAGTACCTGATTGTAAAAAACCGCTTAGATAACCTTGATAGGCGGTATATAAAATCCTAATAAACTTGAAACTTACAAAAAATGTTAAAAAGAACAGGCCCAAGAACCTAACCTTAAGGCACATCACTGATAACATCTCTTTCCTCAGAGAGATCTCCATTGATCACTACCCTTTGTCACCTTCCATGCAACACTGATGTGAATGGTTTTGTTCTAAATCTAATATCTAAAGATTATGAATTTAGATCACACATTTTCAGTAGTAGGTCAAGGTGAGTTTCATTCAGGTATAGTAGGTAGTTTCCTGTGTCTACAGGGCCAATATAGGCAGTCAGGATCTCCCCTAGCACCCTCCAGGCTTCAACCATCCCTTTCATGAAATCCACTTTCTCTACATTAGCATAAACAAACCACCAGGACCCATGGCGGCGGCCAAAAAAGCAAATAGGATGCTAGGAATTATTAAAGAAAGGGATGGTTAACAAGACTGAGAATGTTATAATGCCCCTGTATCACTCCATGGTGCGACCTCATCTGGAGTATTGCATTCAATTCTGGTCTCCTTATCTCAAGAAAGATATAGTGGCACTAGAAAAGGTTCAAAGAAGAGCAACCGAGATGATAAAAGGGATGGAATTCCTCTCGTATGAGGAATTACTAAAAAGGTTAAGGCTCTTCAGCTTAGAAAAGAGACGACTGAGGGGAGATATGATTGAAGCCTACAAAATCTTGAGTGGAGCAGAACGGGTACAAGTGGATCGATTTTTCACTCCGTCAAAAATTATACAGACTAGGGGACACGCGATGAAGTTATAGGGAAATACTTTTTAAACCAATAGGGGGAAATGTTTTTTCACTCAGAGAATAGTTAAGCTCTGGAACGCGTTGCCAGAGGTTGTGGTAAGAGGAGATAGCGTAGCTGGTTTTAAGAAAGGTTTGGACAAGTTCCTGGAGGAAAATTCCATAGTCTGTTATTAAGAAAGACACAGGGAAAACCACTGCTTGCCCTATATTGGTAGCATGGAATATTGCTACACCTTGAGTTTTGGCCATATTGCTACACCTTGAGTAGTGGCCGTGAGAACAGGCTACTGGGCTTGATGGACCATTGGTCTGACCCAGTAAGGCTATTCTTATGTTCTTACCGTGCCTTTGACGATGGTCGCTAAACCGGCTCCAGTCAGTTTAGCGTGGCAGAATTTTAACGGCTGATTAACAGAATGGCTCACCGTGCTCTTTTCTGAGCTTCCTGGCAGACTCCGATTCTTCCATGCAAACGTATTACAATGAGGTCTTAAATTTTAAACTGGTAGCAAAATAGGTTCATTAATATTTAAAGGAGCACTCCGGGAATTCTGTACCATCGCTGGGTGATTCCCCAAGCTCAGCACCAGATTTTGATGACCAAAAATTACCAGCTGGTCCAGGGGTACCAGTATTGTGCAAAACACGTCTCAGGCATGTGTGTCTGGCTGTAGCTCATCATAAAAATTTTAAAAAAATACACCATTCACATAATTATAGTAGTTTTGGGGCAAAAAATGATCTCAAAAGCACGCTTCTCGAGCGTGTGTATTAAAGGCGTGTCTTATGCGCACCTATTGAAAGCAAACTCTTGCACCTCCCCTCCCTTCCCTCCCTCTTCATCCAATAGCACCGGCACGCCTAGGATTGACAAGTTTCAAGTTTATTATGTTATTTGATTAAACGCTTTTCAGGATACAAAGCGTTTTACAGAAAATAAAATTGGATTTCTTAAATCACAAATACATCGTAAATAAAATAATTACTTAAAATTAAAAAACAAACCGGGGTAACAAACCACATGAAACAGTAGGAAAGGAGGAAAAAAGAAAAAATACAATTAAAAAAAAAAGAAAAAAAATGTATTAATCAGATTAGGTTAGAACATAAGGAAGGTGTGAGGAAAAGAATTTGGGAACCAGAAAATCTAAAGAGAGGGGGTAGATAATCTGAATTTAATAAAAGATGATGAAATTCGGAATCAACCGGAAAATAAACTTTTAGTTAAAGGCTTCTTTAAAAAGAAGACACTTTAAGCTATTTTTAAATTTTTTCAAATCTTGTTCAAGTCGTAAATATAGAGGGAGTGAGTTCCAAATAGTTGGGGCTGTAACCGAGAAGATCAGGTCACGGCGAGTACCAATGATTTTTAAAGAGGGGACATATAGGGTAGCTTGTGAGGATGATCTGAGAACTCTTGACGGACTGTAAGGAATCAGGAGCCTATCTATAAATGCAGGAGTATTATTTCTTATTGTCTTAAAGACTAAAAGAGCTATTTTATATGTTATCCTATATGAAATTGGTAGCCAGTGAGCGTTTTGACATGACGACGTAGCGTTTGCTGGTAGTTCCCTGCCCCTCATATCTACCCCATGCCACCCATGTGATGCGTGCCTATGACGTGTGCGTATATTGTACTGTTCCCGGAATATGCGCACATGCACGCCTCTTACCATGGTCTGTTCTGCGTATGCGTCGACCTCTATCACCAGCGACTCATCTCATGTAAATTTGGTGACCCTCCGCACGTGCGGTTTTTCAAGAATGACTCATCCTTTTGAGATCGTTACATTTAAGTGCCACGATATAGCGGCCTGTCGGATTGTACTGCCGATATTAGAGAATCCAGCCCCCAGTTCTGTGGATTAAAGTGGTCATAGCGTTTTTTTCCGGCAACATCAAATATAAACAAAACCTTTATGACTGAAATAATTCTGAGAGAGGACAGAGGGGGAAAAAATGACTTCCCCAGGCTGTTTCTGAGGTCGGACCCTTAAATCCCCCCCGGCCCAGTGCACGGAGGGCAAGGGATCCCCCTTCTCTCCAAGCACTGCAGTTTGCCATCACCTGACCCACTGAAGTAATTGGCGCGTAAACCTAATTTACTGCTGCTCTATCTACCAGACTAATGCTCGAAGTTGCCAACTTTCTAGAAATTGTGTGCGTTCTTCAAACTATGATTGAACCCATGTCATTCATAAACTGTAACTTTCTGTGTGTCGAATTAGGTATAATTTGTACTGGAAACCTTGCATCGTAAGGACAACCATAACAAATTGTAACCAGTAAACTGTATATTATCATTAGCCCCTAGCATGTATCAAATTAGGATAAAAACTTGTATTGTAAACTTGTACAGAAATTATATACAGTGGTACCTTGGTTTACAACAGCATTCTCGTAATCCAAAGCACCCGTATATCAAAGCTAATTTCAAGTTTCAAGTTTTATTAATTTTGATATACCAACCATCAAGTTAATATCTGGCCGGTTAACAATATATTTAAAAGAAAGAGAAAATAAAAAAAAAAAGTATTGTGTATATACAAATAACATTACCAGACGAACTAGACAGTGAGGATAGAAGGGAAGGGAGGGTGAAGTTACATATTTGAGAAGAAAAATGAAGATAGTTGGGGTTAGGATAAAACATAATGGAAAGGGACGCTTTAACGAAAGCGGTTAATATTGATAAATAGTATAAAAAAAAAAAAATAAGAATGATGGCTCTACGTGTAAGCGAAAGCATCACGAAATAAAAAAGTTTTTAAATCTGTCTTAAATTTGTCGAGTCGTGATTCGTCGCGGAGTTGCTGTGGCAGGGAATTCCAGAGGGTAGGGGCAGTTACTGCGAAATTTACTTTACGTGTATTGTAGAAGTCTTTGATGGAGGGGATAAAAAGAAGTTTTTGATCAGTTGATCTCAGTGTGCGTGAGGAACAGTAGGGAATGAGAAGTTTGTCAAGGAATGAGGGCAGATGAGAAAGTTTTATTTTAAAGGATAGTAAGATAATTTTAAAGGTGATGCGGTGAGTAATAGGGAGCCAGTGTGCTTCTTTTAAAAGAGGGGTGATATGGTCGTATCTGCCTACTTTATGGATAAGTTTTATTGCAGAATTTTGTATTAGTTGTAAACGACAAATTTCTTTTTGAGGGAGGCCATTTAGAAGAGAGTTACAGTAATCGAGATGAGAAATTACTAATGAATGTGATTGAGTTAGTTTCAAGGATAGAAGTTAGAGATTGGATGATGCGTAACTTGTAGAAACAAGTTTTAACCACTGAACTTATATGATCATGAAAGGTAAGATCCCTGTCAATGATTACACCTAAAAGTTTTATCTTAGTGTCCATTTGGATTGGTGTAGATTTAATAGAGATATTGTCCAATAAAATTTCTGTGGATTTCCCTTTAGGCAATAATGGAAACTCAGACGATTCATTCCACATCCCAAAAGGTTTGCTATAAGGAACTGGGAGGAAGTGGTGAGGGGTAGCCCAAGGGTGGGTACCTGCCTGGATGATACCCAGGTGCAGCAGCCCCTTCAGCTGGGTGACTTCCTTCAGAAGTTTGTAGGTGGCCAGGCACTGGCAACCCTCGAGGTCCCCGAAGAGCTGCAGGCAGCGCCGCATGTTACTGCCCTCCTGATGCCTCTGCCGTCCGCCAGCCTCCCTTTACACACCACCGCGAGCCCACGCAGCCGGTCCGGGCGTTTGAAGAGCGGGCTGCTATACAGTATTTAAGACGAGCGCCATCCCGATAAACGATCACATACGTGCGCATTGCGTATAAACACGCACGGCGTCGATGAGCGCTTCGTCGTCAACATTGTGCGTGCTTGCGCGCGTATGCGCTCATATATCGGGACAGTGCTCATCTTGCGAGTTAAAGTTTGCTGGAGTGTTTTGCTTGCCTTGCAAAACACTTGCAGACCGCGTTACTCGCAAACTGAGGTTTGACTGTATGTTAAACCTGTAACCCGTTCTGGGCTCTTTGGGGACATCAGGCTAGAAAACTAATTAAATTAATTGAATTAAATAGTGTAATGAATCCATGTTCTGTAACGCCCTGCCTTTTCTTTCCGCAGCTATGTGCCAACCGTGCGACAATACACAGCTTTTAATGGCTATTTGTAGCAGTGACTTTGGTAAGTTGGAGAAGAATTTCCCGGTACTGCTTTTCGTTATGCTCTCGTACGTGTCTGTGTTTATTATAACGAGAAAACTAACAAAAAAAACGTCATAGGCTTAGACTGGTATGTTAAAATTGTAATATTACAGTATTCTCAATAATATCTATATTAGTGCAACTGGTGCAATCACAACGCAGAAGAACGTTGCAGTGGAGACAAAGAACTGTTAGAGAAACAGATGCAAACTCATACGAAAACAAGAAGTGCCATCATCCGATAGTATGTGTTATAATCAAATGATTACACTGATTGATTGATTTCAAATATTTATATCCTGCAAATCCAACAATGCTAAGTGGGTTCCAAAAGTACATATAATCAAAAAAACCAAAATAAAGCACGACAAAAATCACAAAAAATACAAAATTTATATAACAAAAGCTACAAAAACAACAAATTAAAAAACATCATAAGACCTAGATAATAATAATAAAAAAAAGCAGATCATACATCTAAAAAACAATTAAACCCACCTCAGGCAAATTTATAAGCTCATAAATCGACATGCAAATAAGAGACTGTTTTCGCACCTTTCCTGAACTGCCGTAACTCCAAAGGAAGAGGATCCCAACAAACTGGACCCTGTGGTGCGAATGCACAGAATAAGGACTGTTAAAGCCCTGTCAGTGCCGTGACATACCGGCAGCCCTTTTATATAATACGAGGGTCATTTCATAAATAATGCACACTATTTTTAATTTTTTTTTTTTAATTTACATGTTTTGGGGGTTTTTTTTCAAGTATTTCTTTACAATCCTTCAATATAATCTCCCTGCTTTGCAATGACCGAATCCCAACGGCTGGGAAGCTTCATTATTCCATCCAAGACGCCATTTTTGTTCAGTTGCCGAATGGCTTGGGTATCGGCAGAAGAAAGCTCTTCCAGAGATGCAAAACGATGTCCACGCATAGGTTGTTTCAACTTTGGGAAAAGGTTGAAGTCTAGTGGACTCATGTCTGGACTGTAGGGAGCATGAGGTAACACCTCACAGCCGTATTCGTGTCGTTTTTCAATGACATTCCCTATGTGCGGGCGAGCGTTGTCGTGAAGAATGAGTGGCTCACCAAGAGCAACTGAGGTCGGGTGTTCTGCATTTTTCTGCACATTTTTTGAAAAAAATCACAATAATACACTGCTGTGACACTTCTTCCACATGGAACTTTGTCTATGATGATGATGCCTTCATGATCATAAGCAAAAATCATTTGTCTTTTGATTGAGCTCATCGAAATTTTTTTGGTTGTGGAGAAGATGGCGCTCTCCACTCGTCATTGAAAAACTACACGAATACGGCTGGGAGGTGTTACCTCATGCTCCAGAAATGAGTCCACCAGACTTTGACCTTTTCCAAAGTTGAAACAACCTATGCTTGGACATCATTTTGCATCCCTGGAAGAGCTTTCTTCTGCCGGTACCTGAGCCATTCGGCAACTGAACAAAAACAGTGTCTTGGATGGAATAATGAAGCTTCCCGGACGTTGAGACTCGGTCATTGCAAAGCAGGGAGACTATATTGAAGGATTGTAAAGAAATACTTGAAAAAAAAAAAATAAAACATGTAAATTAAAAAAAAAAAAAAATAGTGTGCATTATTTATGAAATGATCCTCATATATAGAAACATTTTTAAAATGAGTTATATAACCACTAAGGGCCCGATTCACTAAACTTACTGATGGGATCGCTGTTGGCCAATTCTCTGGCCGATTTTTGCCGAGCAACCAATACACAACCGAGTTTACACGTAAAATGATCTGATCGGACGCATGCCCTACAGCGATCGAAATGCATGCGCACAGTATTCTTTTTGGTTCTTGATGCAATGTATGCCTGCGCTTGTACTTCGCCTTTTACTACGCAGTGTGTGGGTGTGGTTCATTTGCGCACATCATTGGCACGCGTCGAATGTGTCGGCCACAAGGCATTGTTGTCATAAAAAACGTGATGTAAAGAATACTAGAAGAGAGATTTTCTCTTGTCTTGGGAGTTTTTGGTGGTAGCTGTGGACGGAGCCAGAATTCGTTGGAGCTGTTGGACGGAGTTTGTAAAAGGTTTGGAAGGAGCAATCGTGAACTGTTGGACGGCGCACATGATACAGCATATAACACACGAATGAGTTCTTGTGTATATCTATAGTTATTTTTAATAGTTGTTTTATGTAGGATTGTAACCCTGATACCGATATTTTGGGCAGAAGAGTTGGCAAGCAGTGAGCAGCCAGTCCTCAGCAGTCGCTCTTTTTCGGATTGGCATACCCGATCGGTATTTCTTCTTCTGGTTTGTGATTCGATCGCTGCCTACTTTTGCATGGCATTTCATTACTAATCCCCTCGTTAGCATGCTAGGATCGGTGAGCGCTCGGAGATACGCATCGGACAGCAGTTTTGTGAATCGGGTCGGGAAACACGAGCGATCGCAAAACCAGTCAAACCGGTTTAGCGACAATCGGTACAGGATCGATAAGTTTAGTGAATCTGGCCCTCAAATAGAGAGGCCCTGAAACCATACAGGATAACGGCATAACAAAGATTCTTATATACCGCAGCTACCGCACGGTTCAGTGCAGTTAACAAACCAAGAAATACTAATCGATCATAATATGACCAAATCAATTAATCAAAATATTTGCCGAACACATATGTTTTTTTAACAACTTTCTGAAGGCCATGTAAAAAGTAGAAAGTGATCTGTGCGCGCTAACTTGCTTATCCCACGTAACCGCCTGGTAAGGAAAAATTTTTTTACCAAAGAATCGTCTATAAACAAATCCCTTTACTAAAGGAAAGTCAAAGAATCATACTTAACATAGATGTTTTCTGTTTGCAAATTTGAAGTGGTCAAGAAGATAACTAGGTAAAAGTCCATTCAAGGCTTTAAAACAAATGCAACCTAACTTGAAAATTACTCTAGCTTCCATTGTCAGCCAATGAAGTCTATGCTAATACTGGGGGAGGGTGTGGTGCAGTGGTTAAAGCTACAGCCTCAGCACCCTGAGGTTGTGGGTTCAAAGCCACACTGCTCCTTGTGACCCTGGGCAAGTTACTTAATCCCCCCATTGCCCCAGGTATGATAGATAGATTGTGAACCCACCGGGACAGAGAGGGAAAACTTCTTGAATACCTGAATAAATGCATGTAAACCGAGCTCCTCTGGGAGAACGGTATAGAAAATTGAATAAAAAAAATAAAAATACTGCGATACGCGATGGCTCCCGTGATATCTTTTACAGTGTATTTATTTTTGCACGTGCACATTAAGGAAAAGGTGGTGCAAATCCTGGCTGCTGGGTCTTTGTCCAAAGTTTTTTTCACCTGGAAAAAGGGGAACGCACATGCTTCACTTTGATTTTGTAACATTTCGTGCTCCCACACGGTCTCTGAAATTACTCACACGCGATCAGACTGGGGTGCGCGGCCGCAGGCGAGCGCCGTGGGCTGCTCCTGGGCCTTGATTTTCACTAATTAAGGCAAGTCAGGCCATTGTTTTCCTTGATGAAGTTATCAGTTCCCATGCTATAATCCCCACTTCTCACAGCCCAATGCAGCAGAGACTGACAGATGTGGAGGCCTTGGGCCCACAATGGGGGGCATTTAAGACTTACATCAGCAACAGACCAGAAGAAATGGCCCTTTGAACTGACTCTATTTATGGCCTGACTTCTTTGCCCTAAACTCACAAATCGCTATCATCAACTTTTTTGATTAGGGAAAATAGCTGCTAATGAAAGTGTAAATGACACATGATGTGAATAGATGCTTTATGGTTATTCAGGGGGCGGGGGGGGGGGGGGGGGGGGTCTTCAGTCACTCGGCCGTGGGCAGCTTAGGACCAGTTCTGGGCTGCAGGAACAAGAGCATTATAGCTTGTCAATAGACTTGACTGCATCTGATTAAAGATGACTGGACAAAAAGGGGGACAAGAGAACCAGAGAAGGGACATCTGTTATGCTAAGCGCTGGCATCACTTGGAAATTAAATTAGCTTAAGCAGTTCCAGGATTTATTTATTTTTTCCAGAAATAGGCTCTTGGTTAATTTACTTTAATGGGATAATTACCTGAAAGAAGAAAGTCAAGTGGCAGAGAGTTTGCAAAGTTTCAAATAAAAATGACAAACCTTCTTTTGTGCAGAGAGTGAGCTGTGCGGTTAATTTCATTACAGTGGGACGGTGAGCAAGTACTGGCCCGGAGACCTTTCAGCCTGCAATGGGAAAGCAAAGGCATGCAAACCACATAACTTGATTAGGAGTCAGCCAAATTATGTGATGTAATCTTGCATTCCTTTGGCATCTGCTCTATTGTGTCATTTGCCGACGTTCAGCCGAGAGGCATCACTAATGGATTCTAAAAAGAAAAACAAAACCCTCAACCTTTTACTACGCTAAAACCTTCAAATTACCGTGTTTCACCATAAAGGTTTGGGGGATTTTAACAGAATGTTAGGCATGATAAAGAAAGGAATCACGAGTAGATCGGAGAAAGTCATAATGCCGCTTTATAGGGCAATGGTCAGACCACACTTGGAATACTGTGTCCAGCATTGGTCTCCCAACCTAAAGAAGGATATAAAACTGCTGGAGAGGGTGCAGAGAAGAGCAACGAAGCTAATAAGAGGTATGGAGAGCTTGGAATATGAGGAACGACTCAAGAAACTGGGACTGTTCTCCCTTGAGAAGAGGAGGCTGCGAGGGGACATGATCGAGACGTTCAAAATACTGAAAGGCATCGATAAAATAGAGCAGGAAAATAAATTATTTACATTGTCCAACGTGACACGGACAAGAGGACATGGCTTGAAGCTAAGGGGGGACAAGACCAGGACAAATGTCAGGAAGTTCTGCTTCACGCAGCGAGTGGTAGACGCCTGGAATGCTCTCCCAGAGGAGCGTTATTAAGGAATCCACTGTGCTAGGATTCAAAGGGAAATTAAATGCACATCTCCTTACGAGAGGCATAGATGGATATGGGTACACCTGGCTGGGCCTTCGCGTGTGCGGATCACCGGACTCGATGGACCATGGGTCTGATCCGGAGATGGCAGTTCTTATGTTCTTATGACCAAGTGGCGTTAATACAGGGCCGCTTTGAGAAAGTCGCGGCAGCGAGTCCCAGCATTGCAAATGCGATGCAGCCCATAGAAACATAGAAACATAGAAGATGACGGCAGAAAAGGGCTACAGCCCATCAAGTCTGCCCACTCTGCTTACCCACCCCCTGTCTATGCCCTAATGACCCTCGTAGGGATCCCACATGGGTATCCCATTTATTCTTAAAGTCTGGCACGCTGTCTGCCTCGATCACCTGCACTGGAAGCTTGTTCCAATGATCAACCACTCTCTCTGTGAAGAAATACTTTCTGGTGTCTGCAGCAGCCACTCTCTCCTCCTCTCCCTATTGGCTAAGGCTCTTAACATTTGCATCTCCTCTTCCTATAGGCTAAGGCTCTTTGCACCTGCATTGTGATGTCATAGAACTTTCTGATTATAGAAACATAGAAACATGATGGCAGATAAAGGCCAAATGACCCATCATAGAAACATAGAAGATGACGGCAGAAAAGGGCTACAGCCCATCAAGTCTCCCCACTCTGCTTACCCACCCCCTGTCTATGCCCTAATGACCCAATTTCCTTATCTTGACCCTCGTAGGGATCCCACATGGGTATCCCATTTATTCTTAAAGTCTGGCACGCTGTCTGCCTCGATCACCTGTACTGGAAGCTTGTTCCAATGATCAACCACTCTCTCTGTGAAGAAATACTTTCTGGTGTCGCCATGAAATTTTCCGCCCCTGAGTTTGAGTGGGTGCCCTCTTGTGGCCGAGGGTCCCTTGAGAAAGAAAATATCATCTTCCACTTCAACACGTCCCGTGAGGTACTTAAATGTTTCGATCATGTCTCCCCTCTCCCTACGTTCCTCGAGAGTGTAGAGCTGCAATTTGTTCAGTCTCTCTTCGTACGAGAGACCCATAGGAACTGAACGGATTGTGTCACATGTGCTGTGCAAGAATCATTTACTTTTTAAAAATTATTATTTTACTAAGCTGCAGTAAGCACTAACGTGGTTAAAGTCCGCTACCGCAAGGCACACGCAGGCATCCCGCAGTAGTTTTCTATTCAGCTCATACTCCCCATGTGTTAAAAATAGAAAAATTAATCCCAAAAACTGTCATTATAAAAAGTTTTTTTGACCGATCCTTGGCCTGTCAAGCAGGTAAAGTTCATGCATGGTTATTTTTTATTTAATTTTCTATACCATTCTCCCCAGGGGGGCTCAGAACGGTTTACATGCATTTATTCAGGTCCTCAAGCATTTTTCCAGTCTGTTCCGGCGGGTTCACAATCTATCTAAGTACCTGGGGCAATGGGGGGGATTAAGTGACTTGCCAAGGTTCACAAGGAGCAGTATGGGTTTGAACCTACAACTTCAGGGTGCTGAGGCTGTAGCTTTAACCACTGCACCACTCTAGAAATCAAAATGTAGTAAAAAGTGAGCCAAGTAAAGGACAATCCAGCCATTGTGACATCACTGATGAGGTGAGCTCTCAGGCATTGGTGGAATGAGGCATTATGACACCAAACTAAGCAATGCAATGGGCAAAAGCACAACAGACATAAATTCTGACAACACATCCTGACAACACATCCTGGTCCTGTAACCAGGAAGTGATGTCAAAAGGGAGCCAAAGCTGGCGCCAACAGCAGGTGGAAGACGCTGTTCGCACCAGCGAATGTTTCAAGAGGTAAGCGGGGGACATAGAGAAGGAGAGGTACCGGCGGTCTGCCCCCTCCCTATGCTTCTGGGTGGGTGCACCAGGCTCATTTCATAGCTATATCCCTCTTTGTACATGATTAAGGTGACCATAAGTCCCGTTTTGAACGGGACAGTCCCTTTTTCAGTTCCCCTGTCCCGTTGTCCCCACTCACAGCTTCGGGACGCCAAAATGTCCCGTTTTCAGAGAGGGCGAACCCAAAGCTGAGTGGGGACAACGGAACAGGGGATCGCAGTCTGGATTCGGCAGTGGCAGCATCATTGCTCGGGCCCCGCTGACCCTCCTATCCCTCCCGACCCACCCAGCGAGATGACAACCTCCCTCCAGTAGCGTTGGCAGCTAAACAGGCTGCTTCGTGGCTTTCTCCTGCCGGTAAAGCATCACTGATGACGTCATCGGTGATGCGGCAGAGAGACTTACTGGCAAGAGAAAGCCGCGAAGCAGCCTATTTAGCTTGCTGCGGCTGCAGACGCTACTGGAGGGAGGTTGTCATCTTGCTGGGAGGGTCGGGAGGGAGAGATAGGAGGGTCAGCGGGGGTTCGGCTGGGAGGGGGGAGAAGCGGTCTGCCTCGGTGCTCCAAGGCCTGGCGCCATTACCTTCTTCGGGCAGCAGCAGCGTTTACAATTTGCTGCTGTTGCCAGCTTCAGGCCTTCCTCTCTGCCGGGTCCTGCCTACTTCTTGTTTTCATGAAGACAGGACCCGACAGAGAGCAAGGCCTGAAGCCGGCAACAGCAGTGAAATGTAAATGCTGCTGCTGCCCGATGAAGTTCAAGACACCAGGCCTTGAGTGACAAGGAGAAAAGGGAGCAGAGGGGGAGAAAATTGGGGAGAGTGTTGAAGGAAGATGAGGGAGGGAATGAAAGGAGATGCCAGAGCAGGGGGGAAGGAGAGGAGACAGATACCAGTCCTGGGAGGAGGAAAAGAGGAAGGAGACAGATACTAGATCTGAGGGGGGAAAAAGGAGGAGAGAGATATGCTAAAATCTGCTGAGAGGGAGGAAGGAAAGAAGGAGAGAAAGAGGCAGAGAAAGGGGGGGTTGTTAGCACATTAGAAAGACTACAGAGAAAAAGGCTTGGACAAAAGTGGAAATACAAGAGGCAGATGCAAGACTATACCTGGACTTCAGCAAAGCATTCGATAGCGTACCACACCGCAGGTTGCTGAGCAAGATGAGTTCTATAGGATTGGGCGACACATTGACGAAATGGATTGGGAACTGGCTTGAGGGTAGGCTTCAGAGGGTAGTGGTGAATGGCACCCCCTCCAAAATGACGGAGGTGATCAGTGGAGTGCCACAGGGCTCTGTCCTGGGCCCGATCCTGTTCAACATCTACATAAGAGACTTGGCAGAAGGGCTCCGAGGTAAAATAACATTATTCGCTGATGACGCCAAACTAAGCAATGTAGTGGCCAAGAGTACAACAGACAAAAATTCAATGCCCGACAACATGATGCACGACTGGAGCGCTGGTCTAGGTCCTGGCAACTCAGCTTCAATGCCAAAAAATGCAAAGTCATGCACCTGGGCAGCCAAAATCCATGCAAGACTTACACCCTAAATGGCGAGATCCTAACAAGAACTGAAGCAGAACGTGACCTAGGGGTGATCGTCAGTGAGGACATGAAGGCTGCCAATCAAGTGGAGCAAGCTTCCTCCAAAGCAAGGCAAATCATAGGTTGCATACGCAGGAGTTTCGTCAGCCGTAAGCCTGAAGTCATTATGCCATTGTATAGATCCATGGTGAGACCACAACTGGAGTACTGTGTGCAATTTTGGAGGCCGCATTACCGAAAAGATGTGCTGAGACTAGAGTCGGTCCAGAGAATGGCCACCCGGATGATCGCGGGTCTCAAGGATCTCCTGTATGAGGAAAGGCTGGATAAGTTACAGCTCTACTCACTCGAGGAACGTAGAGAGAGAGGAGACATGATCGAGACGTTCAAGTATCTCAAGGGTCGCATCGAAGTGGAAGAAGATATCTTCCTTCTCAAGGGTCCCACGGCAACCAGGGGGCACCCGTGGAAAATCAGGGGAGGGAAACTGCACAGTGACACCAGGAAATTATTTTTCACTGAAACAGTGGTTGATCGCTGGAATAATCTTCCACTTCAGGTCACTGAGGCCAGCAGCATGCCTGATTTTAAGGCCAAATGGGATAGACACATGGGATCTATTCACTGAGTTAGGTGGGGAAGGGTCATTGCGGTGGGCAGACTAGATGGGCCGTGGCCCTTATCTGCCGTCTATTTCTATGTTTCTATGTTTCTATGACTATGGGAGGTTCAAACAGAGGGGTAGATAGAGGGAGACCTGGAACAAAGGTAGAAAGGAGAACTGACACTGAATCTGGGGAGGGTAACAGAGGGAAAAGAGAGAGAGAGAGCTGGACCCACAGGGGATGGGGCTGGATTCTGAAAGAAATGTTGAATGCAAAAGTCAGAAGGAAGTGCAACCAGAGACTCATGAAATCACCAGACAACAAAGGTAGGAAAAATGATTTTATTATCAATTCAGTGATCAAAATGTGTCTGTTTTGAGAATTTATATCTGCTGTCTATATTTTGCACTATATTTGTCTATTTTTCTATGGTTACTGAGGTGACATTGCATATTTTAAAGTAATCTGCCTTGACATCTTTGAAAAAATCCTGAAACTCGTAAATGTTAATTAAAATTTTCTCAGAGTACAGTGTGCTTTGTGGGTTTTTTTAAATATATTTTATGTTTACCATTATGAATTAATAAGGTATTGTGTGTACATGAAAATGAATGGAAGAAATTGTGGGTGGGGCTAGGGTGGGAATAGGGCGGGATTGGGGGCGGGACTGAATATTAATAGACTAGTCATTAAGCCCGTTACATTAACGTGCGCTAGAATATATGTCTGTCTATCTTTCTGTCTCTCTCCCTCCCACTGTCTCTCTCTCTCCCTGGCCCCCTTTCTCTGTCTTTCTGTCCCTCTCCCTGCCCCTGTGTCTTTCCTCCTTTCTTTCTGTCTCCCTCCCTCCTGCTGTCTGTCTGTCATTCTTTCCCTGCATTTCCCTGTGCAGCTACAATAGCATTTCCCTTCCCCTCCACTTCCCTATGCAGCAGCAGCAGGTATTTCCCTTCCCCTCCAGATCCCTGTGCAGCAGTAGCAGCATTTTCCCCCACCCCCCTTCCCTACTCTTACCACGATGTGGCCTGCTCCTTTTGGACCCTCCCCCTTCCCTCCCGCGGTCTAGCCTGTTTCAAGGGCCCCCCCCTTCCCTTATCGTGTTTCCCGCAGGCAGGCCCAGCTTCTCCCTGCACGTTACCTTTTTTTTTTTTTCATTCTGTTTCCCTCCCTCGCCTGGCTGCCTGCCTGGTCCCATTGAGCGGCTCGCGGCTGGAGTCTCTTTTTGTCAGCGCTTCCCTGCCCGGCCTGCGGTCTGGCCTGCTCCGGGAAAGTGTTGCAGCGGCTCCTCTCGATGCCCGCCAGCGTCAGAAGCCTTCTCCGACGCTGGTGTGGCTCAAGAGAGGAGCCGACACCGAGATCTGGAGAGCATGGAGTCCAACGCTGGCGGCCAGTCCTTTGTAGGTAGGTGCTGGGAAGCAGTAAGGCTGGGGACTCGCGCATGCGCACTCCTGCGGCCACGGACCAACATCTCACAGATCAGAGATCATGGAAGCACGCCGATTTGAGAGCGCATGCGTGGCTAGGGTTTTATATTAATAGATGTCCCGTTTTGATGAAAAAAAATAAATGGTCACATTATACATGATAAAACATGAATTGGGGGGGGGGGTTTCTTTACTGCTTATTTTCTTTTCATAGCGACATGCAGTTGAGATGGAATATGTCATGGATACTTCCTGTATTTTTGGCAAAGGCCCATCCCTAAAATTAGTGATACTTGGGTTTCTGTTAGCTGCAGATTTTTACTGTTTGCAAGCTAACTCTGTACGTCCTGTTTCCTTATGTCTAGTGGTGAGAGGGTCTATCAAAAGTGTCACTCACGACTCCGAACATCAAATGTCTCAAGTGGAAGTCAGCGCAAAGCAGGTTTACAGGCAGAAGAACAGGGTTTTTCAGCAGGATGAAGTAAGCCTCGAGTGGACAGGACCCATTAAAACCCTGCTGCAGTGTAGAGTGAAGAAAGGGGACGGAGATTTTCTCTTCACCGGCAATGAACATTTTGGAGACGTCTGGCTAGGATGCGCGCCTAGATTCAAGGACTTCACAGCTATCTACCAAGCAGCCAGGGAGCAAGGAACAAACCCCTGTGAGTTTCAGTTGAACTGACACTTGTGCGTATGGGGCAGTGGTAATTGGGTGGGGGAGAGAAAGACGATTCTTATGACGGAAGAATCTTTGTACTTCTGAGGTCTGTTAGGCTGAACACAGACATTAGTCACTGGAGTTTTTTAGTGGAGCAATTTTTTTTTTTTTCCTCGTGTTCTGCTGTCCTTTTCTTGCACAGAAGTTTTTTTTATCGGGCAGGGCAAAATCGGATCGTGCGCTCAGGGGCAGATGCAGTAAAGTGCGCAGGGCTTTGGCTTGCAATTTTACGAGCCCTCAGAAGGGCTGATGCAGAGAACTAATGCAGGCAGAAGTGTCTGGTTAGAGAGGCGTCCATTATGCAATGCAGAGACGTGTATCACGCTTGAAAACAGCATTGCGAAATCAAGGTTCAAGGTTTATTAATATTTGATTTATCGCTGAATCTGTTTACAAAGCGATGTACATAAGTAAAAGAATCAAATATAAAGATACAAATTAAAACTCAGTAACGACAGTTTTAAGACAAGACAAACTTGAATTGGTAGGAAAAAATGGGGGAAAGATTGCATCTGTTATATATAGAAAAACAAATACAGGAAAAAAAACATAAGGGAACAGGGATAAGTAAAAGATTAAAAATTAAAAAAAAAATTTTTAATAATGAGTATTAAAAACATCTTTAAAAAGGTGAGTTTTCAAAATTTTTTTAAAAGAAAGAAGATCTCTTTCATTTGTGATATGTTGTGGTAGAGAGTTCCACCATTGTGGACCCATAACAGAAAACATGTCTGCTCTTCTTGTTCCTATTGTTTTAAGGGAAGGTATAACTAATAAATTTTGTGAGGATGATCTAAGTGAACGAACGGGATTATAAGGAATTAACATCCTTGATATAAACAAAGGCTCGTTATGAACTAGGGTTTTAAAAATGAGCAACATAACCTTATATAAAATACAGTGGCTAATAGGAAGCCAATGAGCATCGATAAATAGAGGCGTAACGTGATCAAATTTCTTTGCATTATAAATCAATTTAATGGCAGTGTTTTGAATGATTTGAAGACGTCGCTTTTCTTTTTGGGAGATGTTAAGTAATAGGGAGTTACAATAATCTAATTTGGCAACCAGACTGTTAGCCGTTCTGAACAGACACAGAGAAGGGTGCAGAAAATGTATGGCTGAGCACAGTGCCAGAGCTTGAGGAGCCGTGGAAGGGATAACTGCAGTAGCATCCGGGAGGTTTTAATGTTTCTTTCTTCTTTTCGCTGCCGGCATAACTACCTGGCACTTTTCTCATTGCCTCTGAGAAAAGTCTGGGTTAAAAAGCAAACCAAAAGACGGAGGGGAGGTGTGCTGGCAGAACAGGGCAGCTGGAGCTATGCCCAGGTCCAGTGGTATAGTGAGGGGGTGGGGGCGGTCTGCCCTTGGTGCTCCCCACTCCCGCACCATACCACTATCTCTTCGCTGGTGCAAGCAGCAACTCCAATTACCTGAAAGCAGTGCATGCAAATGGATCTCATGCATATTCATTGGGGAAATCCTGAAAACCCCACTGGATGGCGGCCCTCGAGGAGGGACTTTGACACCCCTGCTCTAGTGCCAGCTTACTGCTTTGGTCCCAGAGACTGCTAAACCTCACTCGAGGCTGAGAATTGTCCAAGCCAAAGGAATGAGTAGAGTTACCAGATTTGTACATGAAAAAAAGAGGAAATGTGGCCTCACCCCCCACCCCTTGGCTCTTCTCCTTCCCTGAGTCCGGGCCTCTGAGCATGCGCAGGTGCGAGGCGATGACATCGTATGCATGCACATATGCATTTGATGTCATTATACCGCATCTGCGCATGCTCGGAGGCCCTCCCGGTCGTGGCCCCGAGCTCGGGGCTTCAAAAACCAGGACAAGCTGCCGGGCTTTGTCAATCCATCTGGACACCTGGAGAGTCTTCCATAAATTTTCCCAGAAGTCTGGCAACCCTAGGAATGAGCACCTGGAGTTCTTTGCTTAATGCTGAAAAAGACCTTAACAATCTCCATCCGTATCACCTTCAAACACTGAGTCTGCTGCTCAGGGCCAGATTTGCTCTAAGGTAGATGAGTTACAGCATAGGCCTTCCATTACAGAGGGCTTCACAGTTCACCATCATAGAAAACTATTAAAACCCATTTACTTCCTTCCTACTTAATTGGGGAGAGGGGAGGGGGCTTAGATTTTGTATCTTAGATCTCACCATATGCATAAGTCCAGCTCTGCTGCTGGATATCACAGCCTGTCATAGGTGGGTGTCGTTCGTAGGATGATATGAGCAGAAGTGAGGGTAGGGGAGAAGAATGAAATAAATACAGGGAATTTTTTGAGACTGCAAATAAGGTATAGAAAGAAATATTGTTAAAAGGAGAGTGATATTGCAATTTTGATATGCAACACTTGACCAAAATTGTGACTATTTCTGGGAAAAGATGACTAAAGTGTCAGCTCCAAACTGTTGACAATTTTTCATGTCATTGGTCCATAAGCAGTCTAGAAAAGTTATATGCTTGAACTTCTATAACTTTTTTATTTTTTCCTCTGCTTTCAGGCAGATATGCTTGGACATCAAGCCGCCAGATATAAATTAATATCTGGACTTATACATAATAAACCCCAAAATGCTCTCAGAGACATTTGGAGTATCGAGATTAAACAGTATATTTTGTATCTCGATGGCCACAGATTTGGTCTTGGAGATTAAGATGTACCGCGTCGGCATCTATGAAACAAACTTGGCTCTTTTTGTTACATCGTTCTTTTTGGACCCCGGTTAGATTGAATAAGTTAGATAATTCAAGGTCTAATAGATGCTGGCATTGCCATCTAGACATAGGAACATTAGACCACTTACTGTTTTATTGCCCTATGATATAGAGTTTTTGGAAATCGATTTGGGGTCATATTAATAATATTTTAGAAATTGAGATCCCTTTGTCTTATGAAGTAGTGATTTGCGGTACTATATTATATGTTAAAGATCCCCTAGATAAATTTAAAAGACGCCTTTTTTTGATTAACGGGTAAAACTATACAATTGATCACACAAAATTAGAAGAACTGGGATCGACTTAATTTCACATTCTGGTGGGCAAATTTGTGTTTAATCTATAAATATGAGAAAATGAATGCAGATTCGACGGGAAATATGAAAAAATTCAAATTAATATGGGGCCCATTGATGTCTTTTGAAGAATCATTATAGTTTTTTTTTCTTGACATATTTTGCATATCCAGAGATAGGGGAGGGTGGGAGTTTGAGGGGGGATGGGGGGGGAGGATATATTTTGGGATTCTGAAACACAGTTTCTGTATGATTATAAATGGTTAATATATTTTAGATATAGGGGATTTGTTATATAGTTCTAAGAACCACAGATAATTTGTTTAGTAATGCGAGGAAGGAGAGAGGGATATTATTTTGTTCAAATCTTGGGATGATATTAAGGGGTCCTGTTACAAAGGCGCGGTAGTGGTTTAACGCGCAGAATACTGCACATTAAACCACCTGCCGCGCAAGTACCTAACGCCTCCATTGACGAGGCATTAGGATTTTAGGGTGCCGTGGGGGTTAGCGCGTGATGAAATGTCTGACGCGCTAACTCCCGTAGCGCGCCTTGATAAAAGGAGCCCTAAGTGTTGATTAACGTATATTGAAAGGGTTAAAATAAATAGATAATTTACATCTGAATTGGGTTGGGGGGAAAGAAATGTATTGTAACATTTATTTGTTTAATTATAGTGCTATTTTGAAGATAATTATATGTATAATTTCAAAGTACTGTTTTAGAATGGAAAATTAATAAAGATTTGTAAAAAAAAAAAATAATAATAATAATGAGGTTTGGATGTAGTATTATACAGTACTAGTATTTTAGCCCGTTATATTAACGGGTGCTAGAATATATGTCTGTGTGTCTTTATTTCTGTCTCTCTCTCCCTCCCGCTGTCTGTCTCTCTCCCTGGCCCCCTTTGTCTGTCTGTGTCTCTCCCTGCCACTGCGTCTTTCTTCTTTTCTTTCTATCTGTCTCTCTCTCTGCCTCCTATGCAGCAGCATTTCTCTCCCACCACTTCCCTGTGCATCAGCCACAGCAGGATTCCCTCCCCATTTCCCTCCCCCCACACCACTTCCCTGTGCAGCAGCAGCAGCGTTTCCCCTACCCCCCCTTTCCCTTCCCGCGGTCTGGCCAGCTCCCTTAGTCCCTTACCGCCCCCTCCCCCTTCCCTTCCCGCAGTCCCAACTAACCTTCCGATTCCAGCAGCGTCTGCAGCACTCTACGCCCATCTAGAGCAGGAGGAGAAGCCTGGAAGGCAGCAATTAAAGTCCATTCCGGCCCCCGCTGACATCGCCCTGGCCAGTTCACATCCTTAAGTTCAGACTGCAAGAGCCGCCGCGTCCAACAGGCTCTGCGCCGCCGCGCGCATGCACACTCCTACCTGCGGGTCCCTACAGCTCACGGAAAACGGGAGCACGCAAGTGGGAGTGCGCATGCGCGCTTGGGGATTTATTATATTAGATATTGTGTGTTCTAACAGAATTCATTAATTTTGGTTTCTGGTGGCTTTAGTGACCTTTTTCCCCAAAGATGGTCACATTTGATTACTTCAAAAGTGCGCTTGTAAATATTTGAGTGTTTGTTTCCTGACTTTAGAAAGAGGTGTGTAACGTGCCAATGTTTTTCATTCCTGTATCACGCTCTGTGCATATTGCATTTTGCATGTGGATCAGGGAAACTCTTCTAATGAGCGATAAACTTTAAATCAGGGTCAAGTAATTTCTATCCTAAGGCAATAGAGAGGGAAGGGAGGGTGTGAAGCCCGTGAGCCTAAGGACAAAATCTTTTGGGTCCTCAAACTCCATTCTGTACAGTGCACTTTCAAATATGTATTTCTCTCTCTCTCTCTCTCTCTCTCTGTGGGTGGGGTTTGTTTTTTTTAATTTGGGAGCTAATAGTACATATGAAATTGTTTAATTATTGCATAAGCAATTTTGCATATGCAGATTGCCAGCGATACATTATGATCAACTGCGATTAGAATCTTACTGACTCAAGAATGTTCTATTAATTGTAAAAATATATTTTATTTTTTACACCATATGGATACATTTTTAATTGTTATAAAAAACAGGTTACTTTTTATTTATATCTTCCTCTATATTCTGTCAGACACAACATCATAAGCTTTACACCTCATATAGAATTTTAAATTCTATATGCTCTCTCTACCTCTCTCCCATTTCTCCCTTTGCCCTGCACCTACCCTGAAGAAAGATCTATTTCATTTAAATCTATGAGGCCCATGGGCACTTATACAGCATATAGATCTGTCCTCTAGTTTTCCCCTTATATAATTCCAGCCTCCCACCCTCAGATCTTCTCTCAGTCATTCCCCCTCTACCTCTTTTTACCACCCCTCCCTATTGGCTCTGCATGCCCTGCCACATCAGTCTATTAGCAATGTCCATTTCTTGGATTGGATGTATCCTATAGTAAGTGACAGCAGATAATGGTAACCCTGTATAGTCCATCCATAGGGTTACCAGATGTCTGGATTTACCTGGTTGGCCCAGGTGCCTAAAGCCCCCTCCTATGGGGCAGGTGTCCAGCAGGAGGGACTGGGCATCCCTCCTGCCGGTGAAGAGTGCACAGGTTCAGGGGGGAGGGGAATTCCAGCAGGAGAGACTGGGCATCTCTCCTGTTGCGATCATTATGGGTGCAGGGGGACAGGTTGCCTGGGCTGCTGAGTTCAGCAGCCTGATCAGGAAATTATACCTGTTTTGACTTCATCTAAGTGAAAACATATAAGTTTTGTCTGGCAACCTGTTAACCCTTTCAGGACCATAAGGATCGTAGGCCAATTTTTGTGGTTTTGACGACATTTTTATGGTAAAAAGGGCTTGCAGATGCCAAAAAATTGATTTTTTTTGTGAAATATCATTATTTTTATTTAAAAAAATCACACTTCTGGCTTATGGACAGTGTGGCAAGTGAATCTTCTCGTCCATCTAGCAACGACGCTAATGAATGAATGTCGGAACCAGTTTGTTTACATAAAGGCAGTATCCTATGGAATCCGTACATATCAAATTTAGAACTGTAGACTATCGCAATCAAAATTGATAGGATTTTAAAGTTATGGGACAAATATGTCCCTTGGTCCTGAAAGGGTTAAACTTTTTTGGTTATGGTCTGCCAGACAACTATGTCTAGGTTGGCCCACATCCCACCCACCTCCCGCCCTATCCACTCCTCCAAAAACGTCCCTTTTCGCTCTGGGCGCACAGAGGCAGTGAAAAGGTCTAATCTGGTTTTAGATACGTCTAAAACCAGTTTTGATTATCAGTACTTGGACGACCTGTCTTTATGATTGTCCAAGTACCGACTTAGGCTGGTTTATGGACTTTTTTTTTTTTTTTTTTTTAATTCAGGAAACGCCTAAAAACAAATCTGTTCCTGAAGTACTTAGCTACCTGACCTACACAATCTTAGTCCTCAACAAATGATCTTTAGAACTGTTATTCACTAACTCTGAACTTTGTTTATTCCACTCAATCTGTAATACATTTTAATCATTGTAAACCGCATAGAACTTCACGGTCCTGCGGTATATAAACTGTTATTATTATTATTATTATATACTGTTAAGGTTACAATTTGCCATTGTTATAGTACAAGCTTTTTTTTTTCGGGGGGGGGGGGGGTTCAGTACAAGTTTTATCCTAACTTGACTCATACTAAGGATCTAATACCAATACACATAATATACAGTTTAAATCCACTTCTTAACCCTTTCAGGACCATAAGGATCGTAGGCCAATTTTTGTGGTTTTGACGACATTTTTATGGTAAAAAGGGCTTGCAGATGCCAAAAAATTGATTTTTTTTTGTGAAATATCATTTTTTTTTTTTTTTTTTTAATCACACTTTTGGCTTATGGACAGTGTGGCAAGTGAATCTTCTCGTCAATCTGGCAACGACGCTAATGAATGAATGTCGGAACCAGTTTGTTTACATAAAGGCAGTATCATATGGAATCCGTACATATCAAATTTAGAACTGTAGACTATCCCAATCAAAATTTATAGGATTTTAAAGTTATGGGACAAATATGTCCCTTGGTCCTGAAAGGGTTAAAAGAAGAAAATAGTTTATTTGAACCTAGAAGTCATACACTCAGTAGAAGCACTGATATTATTTAACACTTGGTATGTACAATCTATTGCCTCCATCGTCTGCTCCAGTTAATAAGAAGGGACAATAGCAGATACTATGTTTCATTTCCTCTGTTAAACGTTCCCGTTAGCTTATTGGAATTCCCAGAGCAAGATCCAAAATTCTTCTGTGAAGGCCTATTCCATATGTTGTATGTTGATATAATTAACTGGAAGAGGCACACGCGGGCTTGTGATTCCTGACAACGTTAAATCTTAAATAACACCGGTACAATATGAAATTTAATTAAATAACACCGGTACAATATGAAATTTTAAAACCCGGGTTCAAATTTTGTTAAAAAAAAAAAGTCTGCCTGAAATACCATGTGCATCCTGCTAAAAAGGTCTTTTCTTTTCAAAGATTTTATTGTGAAAACTTTTCAACTAGTGTATCCGTCTCTCTTATTATAATTTTAATGAAAACCACTCCCTTCTTTTCTCGGTCTTTGAGCTCATGCACCTAATTGCCTATATTTTATGTAAATGGAATTCTTACACCGTAAAATAATATACAAATGTGTCTACCACACAAAGTCCAATAAAGGGTCTGAATAAACTAATTATTTACAATGTAACGGCATCCCATAGCAGCCTGGGAAACAGAGGGCTGACAGATGTGGGCCCGTGACAAGGCCTGAAAACACTGAATGAGTATCGCTCCAATAGACCACAATTAATTGACTTTTAAAATAAGTCTTTTTTTTTTTTCTCTCTCTCAGTTCTACTTGGATGAGCAAGATTCACAAATTGCTGTCCTGAACTTTTTAATGGCACAGAATGGCTGCCAATGAAAGTCTAAATGACATGGACGCTGAATGGGAGCCCCACAATGACCACACCGTGACAAGTCTTTAAGTGACATATTGATGACTTGAGCCATTTCAGGCACTCAATCCAAGAGGCAGAAAACAAATTGAAAAGCCTGAAATTGCTTCATATTGTTCCCATACGAGAGGAGACAATAAGGAAATGTATTTTAATGAAGCACTTGATAAGCCAGAGAGTTTCACGGATGCCTTATTTCTACCACCGCAACGAACCCCCCCCCCCCCTTTGAATTTATTGAGCAGGCTTTTAGGCTGGTGTTGTCTTAACGTGTAGAAACGCAAGGCAATGAAAATTAAACTGTATAGGACTGAATTCTATATAAGACGCCTAAAAAAAAAAAAAATCAATCAGCGCCAACAACACTCACTGGGCGCTAATCTATAAATGGCTTTTAGAGGCCCTCTTTTATAAAGCTGTGCAGATGATTGCTATTCGGGAAAAGGCTCCGAAACCAATTCAATTCCTATGGCATAAAAATCCTCGCACCTAAATTAAGTATGGATCCCCTTATTCTAGAATTATGTGTGTACATTTTAGGAACACCGTTGTTCTGCTATTTCCAGGCCCCTTTTTGGACTTGCACCTAAATTTACATAGAAACATGATGGCAGATAAAGGCCAATTGGCCCATCCAGTCTGCCCATCTGTAGCATCCACTCTCCTCTTCCTACAGGCTAAGGCTCTTTACACCTGCATTGTGATGTCATAGAGCTTTATGGTTATAGAGAAACATGATGGCAGATAAAGGCCAAATGGCCCATCTGCAGCATCCACTCTCCTCCTCTCCCTATTAGCTAAGGCTCTTAACATTTGCATCTCCTCTTCCTATAGGCTAAGGCTCTTTACACCTGCATTGTGAGGTCATAGAACTTCAGTAACATAGTAACAAATAACTTAGAAAAAATGATGGCAAATAAAGGCCAAATGGCCCATCTAGTCTGCCCATCTGTAGTAACCATTATCTCTTTCTCTCTCCAAGTCAGGGGTGTCCAACCTTTTGGCTTCCCTGGACCACATTGACCGAAAAAAATGTTTCTGGGGCTGCATAAACGTGCAAATGCTGCAGCAAGACAGAGGAGGAAGCCAGTAAACACCGGGGGCAGCAGAGGAAAACACTGCATCAACCTCGACCGGGGCCACACAAAATACTTCATGGGGCCGCATACGGCCCTTGGGCCACAGGTTGGACACCCCTACTCTAAGTGATTCCACGTGCCTATCCCAGGCCCTCTTGAATTGAGACACAGTCTCTGTCTCCACCACCTCTTCTGGTAAGAGCGGATAGCGTAGCTGGTTTTAAGAAAGGTTTTGGACATGTTCCTGGAGGAAAAGTCCACAGTTTGTTATTGAGAAAGACATGGGGGAAGCCACTGCTTGCCCTGGATTGGCAGCATGGAATGTTGCTTCTCTGGGATTCTAGAATCTTGTTACTCTCTTGGATTCCGGAATCTTGTTATTCTTTGAGATTCTGTATGGAATATTGGTACTCTTTGGGTTTTGGCCAGGTACTAGTGACCTGGATTGGCTACCATGAGAATGGGCTACCTGGCTTGATGGACCATTGGTCTGACCCAGTAAGGCTATTCTTATGTTTAGTCCTTAAGTAATACTGCAATGAAACTGCAAATCAGCTTTTTCAGCTTGTAGCAAGTGAATTCATTGGCTCTGTCTGGATATATGTATCATTTTGATATCTTTTAAGAAAATTTCAATTGAATTTTTTTTTTTTTTTTTTTTGCTGCTGGACTGCTCTTTTTATTTCCCTCCAGTTAAAAAGTATTACATTTTGCAAGGCTGAATGCTTTGGATCTAAGAAACAGAGCGGAGGTGGCCAAAAGAAATAGAGACTTGAGCTATAGGTGCCAATTACGTTTTTATTGGTCAACTGACCCAGCATGGCTATGTTTTTATGTAATATCTGCATCAGGGGGTCTTAGTTATATCAGAGTCTCCTTCCCTTGCTGATTTAATTCGCAAAATGGCTGCCATGATCACTTGTGGCAATCTCTGTAGCCATTGTAATAGAGCAGTGGCAGGGAACAGCAATGAATGAAGTTAATTTCTAATCTAATCTAATTCTGAGTCTCATATACTGAATCATCTCCTAAAAATAGGAGCTTGATTCGGTTTACATAATTAGATCAAGGTAAGGAAAAATGGTAAAAACCAGATGGCATAATTTGAGGTTGAGGGGTGGGAGACTCAAGAACAATGTAAGGAAATTCTTCTTTACGGAGAGGGTGGTGGATGCCTGGAATGCGCTCCCGAGAGAGGTGGTGGAGAGAAAAACGGTGACGGAGTTAAAAAAAGCGTGGGATGAACACAGAGGATCTAGAATTCGAAAATAATAGTAAATATTGAAGAACAAAGGCCAGTACTGGGCAGACTTGCACGGTCTGTGTCTGTATATGGCCGTTTGGTGGAGGATGGGCTGGGGAGGGCTTCAGTGGCTGGGTGTAGATGGACTGGAGTGAGCTTTGACGGAGACATCAGTAGTTGGAACCTAAGAACGGTACCGGGCAGAGCTTTGGATTCTTGCCCAGAAATAGCTAAGACGAAGAAGAAAAAAAAAAACCAACAAATTTTTAGATTGAATCAGGTTGGGCAGACTAGATGGACCATTCGTGTCTTTATCTGCCGTCATCTACTATGTTACTATGAATGATCCATTAAAATTCATTGGAGCTATAGCCTAAAAATCGATGAAACATAGTGGTTTTTAAGGCTTTGCGAAGGATCTGAAAAAATAAACACAACCTACTTTGAGGAGGTTGTCCATTCCATATCGCAGTTAGTAAATATGGAAAGGAGTGTGAAATTTTACTAATGGACTTGATTCCACTCAATGATGAGTTGTTCTCGTGCCCGAAGATCTCATGGTGTTTAGAGATAAAGACATCAAAGGAACAAATAGTCCATGTAAAATAGTAAAGACGATCCAGGCACGTTTAAATTGAATTCTCAATTGAAACGGAAGCCAATGTAATTTCCTCAACAGAGGTGACACGTGATCAAATTTTTTCTTTCCAAAAATCAATCTGGCTGCACTGTTTTGAATCAATTGCAGCCGTTTCTCGTTTCCTTTGCTTAATCCCACATAAATGGAATTACAGTAATCCAGCTGTGCCAAGACGATGGTTTGAACCAATACTGCAAAATGATCTTGATGGAACAGGTGATGAACTTTTCTCAATGTGTGAAGGCTACGGAAACATTTTTTGATAAGATTATTTACCAGGCCTTCCTAAGGTAGGACCAGGTAGGACCTATGGGTAGGATGGAGAGGCATAAGGGAGAGGGCAGAGACGGGGGGGGGGGGCACCTTTTCTGAGCTTCCTCTCCAGCAGCAGCCCCCTCCTGGGCCTAACTCATTGTTGGTGAGAGTGGGCAGAACATCCCTACTTGCTTTTACACGTGGCTGGTTCCAGTAAAAATGGCTGCCGAGACTGCCACAGGAGGTCCCAGCCGTTTTAAGATCGGACTCACTTTTGCTCTTGCTGGTTCCAGTCTCAAAACTGCTGCCAGGACCTCTCACGGCAGTCTTGCCAGGCTGCCATGGGAAGTCTTGGCAGTCATTTCCACTGGGCAGGAATAAGCAGGGTTTACTCCTGCCCCAAAGAGGTGACTAGACCACCAAAGCTTATTCGAGTAGGATCTGTGGGTGGTTGGGCAAGACGGAGGGGGGGACTGAAGGTGATCGCGGGGGGGGGGGAAGTGATCACAATGGGGGAGAGTTTCAGTTTCAACCAAAAAATGCATTGGCATTTTCAGTCGAAACTTGAACCCAGATTTGGGGCCGGTTTTGGTGCCAAATTCAAAACTGTCGGTTCAAATTCCACTGATGCACATTGTCACCTCACGTCCAGTTGCCTCAGGTAGATCTACATTAATTGATGTGGGTTGACGTAATGCAACAAACATTATCTAACAAAGGCCCTATTATTATCAGTGAGTCCCACCTACTAGCAAAGCACATAACTCATGCTGAGGCAGGTTGCAAATCTAGTCCAATTAGCTACATCTAAATAAGTAAAGTTCTATAATAGAATCCTATCAGAGAGAGGGCAATTTTAAAAACCCGTGAGCAATTGCTAAATCCATGGCTGCTTTTTATGCCCAAATTTTGCACCAGTTCTCAAAGGGAAAGCATGGCAATTTTTTCCTGCAGAACTCCAATTCTCATGGAAAAAATGTTTGGAGAATGAAAAACAGTGAAACTGTCTGTTAATAAATAATGGACATCAGTGTGAGCTTGGTGATGCCGCACAAGAGATTATTTGGCTCAGGCAGATACTCATTAGTGACTAGCACTAGACTTTAAGTCTAAATAAGGACTGCCTCATACATCACATTGTCCGTATATATATAAATTTCAACAAACATTTTCTTCAGTGGAACTGACCATTACTTTACTTCTTAGCACCCCAGCACTTTATATATTTTTTAGTCTTGGGAGATATTTAATGGTCAGTTCCACTGAAGAAAATGTTTGTTGAAATTTATATATATACGGACAATGTGATGTATGAGGCAGTCCTTATTTAGACTTAAAGTCTAGTGCTAGTCACTAATGAGTATCTGCCTGAGCCAAATAATCTCTTGTGCGGCATCACCAAGGCTCACACTGTTGTCCATTATTTATTAACAGACAGTTTCACTGTTTTTCATTCTCCAAACATTTTTTCCATGAGAACTGGAGTTCTGTCCAGTTTTGTGTTGTTTTTTTTTAACTCAGTTTTGATTTTATTGGCAGATTATTCTTTAGGGTTATAGTTGTTGAATTTTTTCCTGCGCCATTTTCAAAAGAAAGCTATAGTCCCCGCAGAGACGTACGCCTGTTTTGTCTACGGGCACCATTTTTCACGAGAGACCCACATTTGCAGTTTTGAAAATAAACAATTCCCTCAGTACTGTTGCCTATCCCAGCCTAATCCTACCTCAAGGGCACCTCCGTGAAAATGTGGGTCACAGTGCGAGTACAAAGGGCTGGATTCTGTAAAGGGCACCTAAAACGGCCGGTGCCCACAAAAACGGTGCCAGCTACATGTGAATCACACGTAGGCACCATTACCAGAATCACAACTACCGGCGCCTAAGAAAAAAAACTTGGGTTTTAAAGTTTTACAGAGAATCGTGAATAGAGGCACGAAAGGCCATCTCTGCTCCTAACCATGTCTACTAGGCACCATGCTGTTGATGTGATTCCGGTGCCTGCTTTTTTTTTTTTTTAAGTTTTTAATTTATTAAAGTCAATTAAAGCAATTAAGGGGACATGATCGAAACATTCAAGATATTGAAGGGAATTGACTTAGTAGAGAAAGAGAGACTGTTCACCCTTTCCAAGGATGAAGAGAACGAGAGGGCACTCGCTAAAGTTAAAAGGGAAAAGATTCCGTACAAACGTAAGGAGGTTCTTCTTCACCCAGAGAGTGGTTGAAATCTGGAACGCTCTTCCGGAGGCTGTTATAGGGGAAAGCACCCTTCAGGGATTCAAGAAAAGGTTAGGTAAGTTCCTGCTGGACCAGAACATACGCAGGTAGGGCTAGACTCTAGTAGGGCACTGGTCTTTGACCTAAGGGTTGCCGCATGAGCGGACTGCTGGGCACGATGGACCACTGGTCTGACCCAGCAGCGGCATTTCTTATGTTCTTATTTATATACTGCCTATCAAAGTTATCTAAGCAGGTACTCAAGCATTTTCCGTCTATCCCGATGGACTCACAATCTATTTTTTTTTTCTCTCTCTTTCTCTTCATACCTCCCCTATGTACTAACCCAACCTGCTTACTTTTTTTTTTTTTTTTTTTTTAAATTGTATTTTTTTTTTCTTCCCCCTTTCCCATTGTTTCGTGTGGATTGTTTACCCCAGTTTGTTTTTAATTTAAAATAGTTAATTTTAATTACAATGTATTTGTGATTTTAGAAATTTAATTTTATTTCTTTGTAAAACGCTTTGTATTCTGAAAAGCGTTTAATCAAATAATATAATAAACTTGAAACTTGATCTAACGTACCTGAGGCAATAGAGGATTGAGTGACTTGCCCAGGGTCAGGATTTCAACCAACAACCTCAGGGTGCCGATGCCATAGCTCTAACCACTAGGCTACTCCTTCCTCTAAGACGGCGGTAGGGTATCTACCCCTGCCTGACTTAGAACGCTGTTTACAGGATCCAGGCCAAACAGCTCTTGCATCCATAAAAGTAACCATTTACACGGGTCGTCTCCTTCTTCAAGGCCAGACAGCAAGTGCTCTACACCGAAAAAAAGAAAATGTCTGTGAAAGACCGCATGCAGTACCCCCGAGTCTCCTGCCTCAAAGCTAACGAAGCCGATTCTCTGCACCCAACCCAAGCTATCTTAACTTCTGCTAGTGATGGACCTCCAAGATCTTCACCGTGAAGCTGTTCTACGGATCTATCACCCTATCTGGGAAGAAATAGTTCCTCGAGTTACTCCTCGGTCTACTTCAGTGGTCTCAAACTCGCAGCCCGGGGACCACATGCGGCCCTCCGGGTACTATTTTGAGGCCCTCGGTATGTTTTTTATAACCACAAAAGTAAAATAAAACAGTTTCTTGATCCCATGTCTCTTTAGCTATAAATGACAATATTATTATTAAGACTTAGCCAAAAGGAAAGATTTATAAACTATAAAGAGTTTTACCTCAGGCAAAATTGTCATTTCTTTAATAAGACATTAACTATTTTTTTCTGTGGCCCTCCAAGTGCCTACAAATCCACAATGTGGCCCTGCAAAGGGTTTGAATTTGAGACCACTGGTCTACTTCCTTTGAACCACATTAATTCATTCACTCACTCATTCGGATTAACTGCCTTTATGAAGTGATGCCCCCCCCCAAGGAAACGTACAGGTTGATATAATCTTGCATAACATTTATTTATTTATTTTATCATGCCACATAGTTCCTGACATTTCCAACAAGGAACCATTGTGGCTTACAATAAGATTTGAGATCAGTTATTACATTAACAATTAGATTCGAGAGAGCATATTGGTTAGTGATCAGTCATTATAAGGAGAAAAGATAAGTGGTTTACATTCAGGGACTCAAGAATTTCTCCCTATCTGTCCCATTGAGTTCACAATCTGACTAACGTACCTGGGCAATGGAGAATTAAGGGCTCCTTTCACTAAGGTGCGCTAGCGTTTCTAGTGTGCGCTGCATTGCCGCGCGTGCTAACCCCACGCTATGCGCTAAGAACTAATGCCAGCTCAGTGCTAGCGCAGCTTAGTAAAAGGAGCCCTAAGTGATTTGCCCTGGGCCACAAAGCACAGGGTTTGAACCCGCAACTTCTGGGTGCTGAGACGGCAGCCCTAACATGACCAAACTTAAGCGTAAATACGATCAATGAGGTAAACATGTAGATGGGGAAACTGACTAACATGTTCCAGGATCAGAAAAATAAAAATCTGGCAGCGCTATAAAACGATCATATAAGAGAAATATGATATAGTTTGAAATCTTTACATGTCAAATCTCTCTTTCTATAATTCACTCTTGCTCCTGTTCTAAAATCAACCCCTATAGACTCCTTTTTTTAATTGAACAAGTAGACGTTTTTATTGAAACTGAAAAGGTTGCAAATGTACAATATAAAATCATATTATACCTCATTTTAGAATATTCACATTATGTATCATTAAATTAAGCGTCTCATATTTTGTCCTGCAGAAAATTCTCAAAACTTCAAAGCAAGCGGTGGTTAGAAGCTGTTTAAGTAAACGTCACAAATTCTAGTCCCCTCCAAATCATTCAATTGCATCCTTTCATTTTCAAACGAATTCAGATTTCTTTACAAATCTTTTGCACACACAAACTGATGTCATCCCTCTTGTGTCCCGTAGTGTCATAGTTGTAACATTTGTGTGTGTGGTTTTTTTTACCCTGATTTTTTTTACCCTGATTTTATTATTATTATATGGAATATGATATTGCGATCAAATCAAATTTTTAAATAAACTTGACACTATTAGACTTAGGGCCTCTTTTGCTAAGCCACGGTAGAGGTTTCCACCGCGGCCCGCAGCGCTAAATGCTCCTATGCTGCTCAGACGCCCACAGAAATTCTATGAGCGTCATAGCAGCGTCGGAGCATTCAAATTTAGCGCTCTGGGCCAGGTAGAAACCTCTACCGTGGCTTAGTAAAAAGGGGTGGGGAGTTAAAGTAATGGTAAAACAATAGCATTGTCACATCTTAAAGTATGTAGATATTCATCACATTATCTGGTAAACATTTATTCACTCAACCTAAAAGCTGTACAAAAAGTCAACATTCCTTTTTTATCAAAGAAAATTTCATTAACAATCATAATTCTTAAAGGTCATCAACAGGCAAAAGTTATGGTTTCACTTGTTCTGGAGGTCGAGTACATTATTAGAAAACCCGGAAAGGAAAAAGCATCTGGGGCTGGATTTTTAGTGCTGGTCTTATACACTTCTCCCTCCGTATTCGCGGTTTCAGCATTTGCGGTTTCAATTATTCAGTTTTTAACTTGCTGGCTCCTCCCCCCCCCCCCAAATTACATCAGCTTGCATAGAGAAATCGCTGATTCCAAGCGTTTACAGAGAAAATCGCCGATTCCCGGCACTTTCTTCACCGCGTTTTGCCTCTCCTTCAGGAACAGGCCAGGTCTCCCCACCATGTTATTCGCGGTTTCACCATATTCACGATGGATTTTAATAGAAAACAGCGAATAACATATGAAAAAGTTATTTGCGGTTTTTCAGTATTTGCAGTTCTGTTAATCTCCTATCACAGCGGATACAGAGGGAGAAGTGTAATCACCATCATAATGAGCGAGAACAGGATCTAAACTGGAAACAGAGACAGTGGGACTGATCTGAAGCGCAATCGTGGCAGGGGTCGAGATAGAACGGGGTGAGGAACTGATCATCTACGCAAAGTGGAAGGCTGGCAACTAGGGACGGGCGGCCGAAAAGATGTCATTTTTTTTTTTCCATTCTGAAATTAAGGGGTCCTTTTACTGAGGCACGCTGATTGAGCACACGCTAAAGATTAGTCCGCGCTAAATGCTAACGCGTCCATAGAATATAATGGGCGCGTTAGCATTTAGCATGCGCTAAATCAGTTAGCGCCTTAGTAAAAGGACCCCTAAATGTTGTTGCGTGTGTGCATTCTTTGCAAAAGAATGCGCTGTATGGAGGCAATTCTATAGAGGGCGCCAGTGCAAAGTGCAATTTTGATAACCAGACCTGGGTGCACAGATTTTGTTATAGAACACTACAATACTCCCCCGATATTCGCGGGGGTTCCGTTCCAGGACTAAGAAAGTTATAATGCCTCTGTATCACCTTATTTAGAGTATTGCGCTCAATTCTGGCTTCCTTATCTCAAAAAAGATATAGCGGCATTAGAAAAGGTTCAAAGAAGAGCGACCAAGATGGTAAAGGGGATGGAACTCCTCTCATATGAGGAAAAACTAAAACAATTAGGGCTCTTCAGCTTGGAAAAGAGACGGCTGAGGGGAGATAGGATTGAAGACTACAAAAACCTGAGTGGAGTAGAACGGGTATAAGTGGATCAATTTTTCACTCCGTCAAAAATTACAAAGACTAGGGGACACTCGATGAAGTTACAGGGAAATACTCTTAAAACCAATAGGAGGAAATTTTTTTACTCAGAGAATAGTTAAGCTCTGGAACGCATTGCCAGAGGTTGTGGTAAGAGCGGAGGAAAAGTTCAAAGTCTGTTATTGAGAAAGCCACTGCAGAAGGGGAAGCCACTGCAGAAGGAATCCACTGTATTTTTTCTGTGATCCTCGTACTTCACTCAAGCTCTACTGCCACCTGCAGTTAGTACCCAAGCATGCAAGAGCTCCATCAAAATTGTGTGAAGGATCAAAATGTGAAATTTCTCAAACAAATCTATTGTTCTGCTCAAAAATAACAACACTTGAACACTTAATGAACAAGGAACAGCCAACATAAGCATCATACAGAATTCTTCAGAGCTCAAAGGACTGACTGGCATCCAAGATACAAACTTGGAGAAGAATAAATAGAATAAGACAGTAGGCAGGCACGGGAAGGACAGGGTGGGGGTCCAGAGTGACATACCTATTTACTGGAAAAGATATTATCAAGGTAAGGACATAATATCTTTTTCCAATGCAATAGGTGTGTCTTTCTGGACAAGTTGGATGTACAAAAGCAGTCCCAGAAAGTTAGGGCGGGCTGACTGCGCCAGCCTGTAACACTGAGGACCCAAAGGCAGAGTCTGCTCTTGTCGCAACATCCACCTGTAAAATTTTGCAAATGTGTGTAGAGTGGACATCAACCTGGTAGTGCCATACAAAGGAATGTAGAGACGACCAAACAGTAGCCTTGGAAATATCCATTGAGGGCACAAGAGAATTCTCTGTCCAAGAGGCCACCTCACCACGTATAAAGTGAGTCTTGAAAAAGTCAGGAACTGATTTCTTCAGGAGAAGATATGCTTTAGCAATGGCTTCCTTAATCCAGTGCGCAATAGAAGCCTTAGAAGCACCTTCCCCCTTACGACTGCCCATTAACAACACAAAAAGACGATCCATCTGCCTGAACTCGAGTTCTCTTCATGTAAGCACACAGAACTCTGTGAACATCTAACTTGTGCAATTGTTTCTGTTCCAAAGAACCCTCCTGACTATCTAAAACCAGGAGGAAAACAGTCTGGTTCATATGAAAAGAGGAAAGCACCTTTGGGAGAAAAGACAGAACAGGCCGCAGAACCACATGCACACTAAAAAATTCCAAGAAGGCCTGCAACTCCCAACATGCGTCTTGAAGAAGTGATCGCAACAAGAAACACCATTTTCAAGGTAAAGTCTTTCATCTTGAAAGAATTCATGGGTTCAAACAGAGGACGAACAAACACCGGCTGGACCAAATTAAAATTCCAGGCCGGAACTGAAGTTTGAATTGGTGGACGAAGAAGCTTTACCGCTCTTAAGAAACGGATCACATCAGGAAGAGAAGACAACTGTCGTCCTTGCACTAAACCTCTAAAGAACACGAAGGACGCAACTTGAACTCATAAGGAGGACCAAGAAGGCCCCTATCTAGGCCATCCTACAAAAAATCCAGGATGTGAGGCAATAACGCGTAAAGAGGAAACGTCCCCCGAGTGGAACACCAATGTTCAAAGAGGCGCACATAGGCCCGGGAGTCAAGAATCGATAAGACCCCAAGAGAGTAGAGACCACCTAATCCGAATATCCTTTTCTATTTAGCCACTCCCTTTCAAGAGCCAAGCCGTAAATTCAAAGGGACCTGGATCGAACATGGGTATGGAACCCTGAGTCAGGTTGTCTGACAGGGACTGAGGAAAAGGCTCTGCGACAGGGAGACAAATCAAGTACCCATATCATGAGCGTCTGGGTCAATCCAGAGCCACCAGACTCACACAGCCCATGTGATGCGCAATGTAAAGAAGAAAGCTGCCCAGAGGCCATGGAAGACAGACATAAAGAAGGCCATCTGTTGGCCAACTCTGCACGACAGCTTCCAGCCCCTCAGCCTGAAAATCCCTGCGCCAAATGAAGAATCGCTTCTTTTTGGTGTTGAAGCGTATGGTCATGAGGTCCATCATCTTCTGACCCTATGACCAAACTATCAAATCGAAGGCCTCCACTCCTAGGGACCACTCATTGGAATCTAGCACATGACTGAGAAAATCTGCTTGAACATTCTCCACTCCTTGGGAAGAAACACTCTTCCTAGACCGGTGTCAAAGAGAACCCCAAGATATTCCAAGTGTTGGGACAGTCAGCCAACTCTTGGCTAGGTTAACTACCCAGTCCAATGACTAGAGTAACTCCACTACCCGAGCTGTGACTGTGTGCTCTCCTGGAAGGGCTTCACCCGGATTAACCAGTAATCCAGATAGGGATGAACCAGAATTCCCTCTCAGCGTAAGGCTGCTGCCATGACCACCATAACCTTTGAGAAGGTACACGGAGCTGTAGCAAGACCAAATGGAAGCACACAAAACTGATAATGCCTTCCCAAAATCGCAAAGAAAAGGAACCATTTGTGAGCTTCTTGAATCGGAATGTGCAGATACACCTCTGTCAGATCAAGAGAGGTCAATAATTCCCTCAGTTGGATTATAAGAATCACAGACCTGAGAGTCTCTATACAGATAGGGATGAACCAGAATTCCCTCTCAGCGTAAGGCTGCTGCCATGACCACCATAACCTTTGAGAAGGTACACGGAGCTGTAGCAAGACCAAATGGAAGCACACAAAACTGATAATGCCTTCCCAAAATCGCAAAGAAAAGGAACCATTTGTGAGCTTCTTGAATCGGAATGTGCAGATACACCTCTGTCAGATCAAGAGAGGTCAATAATTCCCTCAGTTGGATTATAAGAATCACAGACCTGAGAGTCTCTATACAAAAGGCATCTGAAGCCTCCAGTTCACTCCCTTGAGATCCAGAGTGAGACAAAAGGATCCCTCTTTCTTGGGAACCACAAAGTAAATGGAATATCTCCCAGTACGAATCTCGTTGGCCGGAACCTGAACCACAGCCTTGAGGTCCATTAACTACTACAGAGTCTGACGAAATGCCCGCTTCATCCAGGCAGATTGACAAAGAGAAGTGAGGAAAAGATCTGGCAAGGGCCAATCAAACTCGAGGGCATAGCTGTCATGGATCACCTCCAGGACCCACTGATCTGCTGTAATCTTAGTCCACCCCCAGTAACATTCCCATAACCTAGCTCCTACCAGAACTGGGGAAGGACCTGTGCACCATCATTGCACAGGACGAGAGGAGGAGGAGGCAAGGCAGGAAGAATCACAGCTTCCCTGACGAGTGTCTCGAAAGGACTGCATTCACTGGAAAACACAACCTCTCTAAGAATAAGTGTAAGACACTCTACCAGAGCAATAATGGCGAGCCTTCCGAAATCATCCTCTGCTCAAGCCTCCTTTACCAGATAGTCTAGGTTTGTCCTTTGGCAAGCGAGGGACCATACAGTCCCCTAAACTCTGAATTAGCTTATCCAAATCCTCTCCAAAGAGAAATGAATCCTTAAAATGAAACCTACTGAACTTAGACTTTGAGGCAGACCAACCATAGAGAGAACATTGATCAGCCAAGAAGCTTCTTCTGGAGACCAACTGCCCTGAGCTGATTGACCGGGACACTGGGCTCCCCAGCCAAGATTGGCACCCATTAGAAGAACTGTCCATTGGGGCTGATCCACACTCACTCCCTGAACCAGATTTTGGGAGTGAAGCCACAACACAGACTGCAGTGTGCTAGCCCGTGAACCTGTGGAGACCACCTCTGAAGGAGTGTGTACCACAGGGGACGCTTATGAGCATGTGCCCACTGTACCACCTCAATGAAGCTAACATTGATCACCTCCAATGAAGCTGCCATTGATCCTAAGACCTGAAGGAATTCTCGAGCTGGAGGACAACGAGAACTCATAAGACGGTTGAGAAGGTATGCGGAACTGTAGTGAGGCCAAAACTGATAATGCCTTCCCAAAATCACAAAGGGAAGGAACCATTTGTGAGCTTTTCAAATCAGAATGTGCAGATACACCTCTGTCAGATTGAGAGAGGTCAATAATTCCCTCAGTTGGACTGCAGAAATCATGAATCTAAGGGTCTCTATACAAATGGAAGACACCTGCAGCGCCCAGTTCACGCCCTTGAGATCTAGAATGGGACAAAAGGATCCCTCCTTCTTGGGAACCACAAAGTAAATGGAAAAACTCCCAGTACGAATCTCGTTAGGTGGAACCAGAACCACTACCTTGAGGTCTATTAACCACTGCAGAGCCTGATGAAACACCCATTTCTTCCAGGCAGATTGATAAAGAAGTGAGGAAAATATCTGGCAAGGGCTGATCGTACTCGAGTGCATAGCTGTCATGAATCTATAATCTTGGGTCCACTCCCAGTAAAAAGTCCCAGAACCGGGAGAAGGACCTGTGCATTGTCATTGCACAGGACAAGAGGAGGCAAGACCGCCTCGACGAGCATCTCAAAAGGACTGCATTTACTCGAAAACACAACCTCTGTAAGAAGTGGAAGACACTCTACCAGAGCAATAATGGCAAGCATCCTGAAATAGTCTCCTTTGTCTGAATTCAAGAGGGCCTGGGATACCCATGTGGGATCTCTCAAAGAGAGAAAGATAATGGTTACTGCAGAAGGGCAGACTAGATGGGCCATTTGGCCTTTATCTGCTATCATGTTTCTATGTTTCAATCCTCCTCTACCAGATAGTCTAGGTTTGTCATCTGGCAAGTGAGGGACCTTAGAGTCCCCTAAACTCTGAACCAGCTTATCCAATTCCTCTCCAAAGAGAAATGAACCTTTAAAGAGAAACCTAATGAACTTAGACTTCGAGGCAGAATCTGCCAACCAACCATAGAGCCACAAAGTGCTCACAACAAATCATAAATAGCATCTGAAAGATAAGAGCCTAACTTATTTGCTAGCTCCTGATCCTTAAGAGACCAATCATTGGACTCCCTATCCAAGACATGTTCGGCTCAATGGAAACAGGCCCTGGCCACCAGCCCACCACAAATGTCTGCCTGGACCACCAAGGCTGCCACATCAAAACTCTGCATATGAAGGGATTCCATTCTCTGGTCCCGAGGATCCCTAATGGCTGAACCCCCTTCCACTAGTACTGTGTGACGCTTAGTAATGGCTGAAACCACCGCATCTACTACAGAAGGAAGCAAGGAGTCCCTATCTGTATCAGGAATAGGGTAAAAATGGGTCATAGAATGAGCCAGCCAAAAAGGCATGTCTGGGACCTTCCACTGTGCACGCACAATGTCAAGGATATCTTGATGCATAGGAAAAGATCGAGAGGCCGCCTGAATTCCAAGAGGATTCACCACCAGAGGGGCCTCCTTAGAATTTTCATCAAACCTGAAGACTCCTGAAGAATGAGCTCCTGCAGCTCTTCCTGGTGAAAAATTCACACAACCAAAGCATCCTCACTTGCAGGCAGCTCCAAATCCTGGTCACCCATGTCAACCCCCCCCCCCCCCCCCACCCACCCAGGGTCTAGCAGGGCACGATAGACCCAGATCCTCATCGTGCCCAAAAAAAGCCTTGACCTCCCAAGAGAGATGTTGCCATTTGGGCGGAGGATGGGGGGGGTGAAGAAACCACGGAACAAGAGGAGACAGCCACCCCTGAGGAACCCGAGACCACCAGGGTATATGTAGAGACACCAGCTGAGTGCATGTAATAGGCCTTGTACATGGCCAGCACAAAATTTGGAGAAAACCATGCTGGAAGACAGACATGTTCCACCACCAAGGAAGAGGCCTGTGAAACCTGTTCCTATCTCTCCAATCTAGGTGGGAGCTCAGTAGAAGGCTCAGCCAAGATGGCGGAGTTTCCCACCAAAGAAGAAACAACAAGTGAAAAAGGTTCCCCTGAGGCCATGAGTAAAGAAGAGGCCTAAGAATTCAAAGCAATGGTAAAGGAAAGCCCAGAAAGGCCCAACATAATGGCAGGGGAATCCCCAGTGCCTGATGCGGTAAGAGAACCCCGAGACTCTCCTTTACTGTCCGCCATGACTGACAGGGAATCCTCTGTACAAGTGGTGGCAAGAGAACCCCAGACATCCCCACCGCCAATTGACTTTCCCTTCACAGTGGCCGGGGAACCTCCAATGCTGGTCCGAGGGGCAGCCCGCAAAGCTGACCCAGCAGAAGATTCCCCTCCTCACGAACAAAATAATACATACACCTGCTTCAGTGAGGCCTTAGCGGGAGCAAGCAGAGTACTTCTTCGGCTAAGAAGTGCTCATTGCAACCTGCCATGTGGTAGGCCTCACCTCAACCTAGTAGGAAGACAAGTACAAATTAAACTTCCCTTCAGACCAACACTTTTTTTTTTTTTTACAAACTTAATTTAAAAGAGCAGACATCACAGGCTCTCTAAGCTGTAGTCACTGCTTAAATGCAGAGGTGTACAGCTGAGGCACCTCTAAGACAAAAATGATGGGGAGGTGGGGGAAAGGGGGCAGGGACTCGGCTGAGTGTGGCTCTCCCGAGGTGAAAAAAGGGACCCCAACGGAACCCTACCTCCATCTGGGGAAACAAAATGGCCAGAAATGGCCCTGTCTATCCCCTCCAACAGAAAA
Source organism: Geotrypetes seraphini (assembly GCF_902459505.1). Taxonomy (NCBI): domain Eukaryota; kingdom Metazoa; phylum Chordata; class Amphibia; order Gymnophiona; family Dermophiidae; genus Geotrypetes; species Geotrypetes seraphini. Next base: position 21,249,591 of record NC_047093.1, on the reverse strand, counting down.
TTATCAAATTTAATCAAGGATAAACAAGACTGCACGGGCTTATCACCTCCACCTGCTGGAGACTGAGAACAGACTGATCTCAAGGGCCTATACAGTCTACTTGTACTACTGCTACAGTTGTTTGTTCTCAGCCGCCACCTGCTGGCAGAGGAGCGCAAACCCATCCATCTGTGCTGGTCTGGAGGGACGCTAAGGAAACCTTTTTTAAACCCAGCTACATTAACTGTTTTTGCCACTTTGCCAGAAATTAAATATACGCTGAGTGAAAAAAAAAATTTATCCTATGTTTTGAACGTGCTACTATGTAACTTCATGATGTGTTCCTTAGTCTTTGTATGTTTTGAAAGAGTAAACAATTGATTCACATCTACTTGCTCCTCTCTATAAAGGATTTTATTGGCCTCAGTCATATCTCCCCTCAGCCATCTTCTTCTCCAAGCCTTTCCTTGTATGAGAACCCTTCCATCCCCTTAATAATTTTAGTTAATAACCTTCTCTGTACCTTTCCCAGTTGAGAGAAAAATGTCCCCCACAAAATGGCATAAAGTGGCATTTGGACGTTTTATTTGCCAAAAGGTCCAAATTGCCATTTTTGAAACACATTTTTAGATGGTTTTCTATGCTGCTTGTCTGACGTGCATCTACGAGGGATGGCCAAAAAGTTCTCAGCCCAACCAACAAAGTTGGTGCAGTCTCCATTGAGAGCTATACACTTAGTCCAGTGATTTCCACTTTATTTGTTCTGTCAGAAAAATACGTAACGAAAAAAGTAGCTCCTGATTGGTAAAGCCTGACTTTAGTATCAGGAAGAGGCCGTTGGAAAATACTGAGAATGATTTTCGGCTCCCGCTGGTGCCCCAGCTGCCATCTTCTGCCTTTGATCAGCTCCTAAACCGCATTTGCGGTTTTTCAAAATTTGCAGGTGTTCCTGTAACGGAACCCCCGTGAATTTCAGGGGAGCACTGTACATAAAACATAATAGTCATACTGGGTCAGACCAATGGTCAGGCTGATGGCAATAATAATATTAAGCAAGACATAAAGGGGGACCCATAACCAAATATGTGTGAGATGCCCGTAAAGGATATAGAAATGCTTCAGAGTTACAGTAAAAATAATATTGCTTGGATAGCATTATTGGCAGGTGTTACTTAAAGTTTTAAAATAGACGTTTGACCCAGCTGTATCCTCTTCCAGTAACAGAATAGAGGAAGTGCCTAAGTCATAGAACAGGGAACAGGTCACTGTGCCCTAAGCTAATGATCTCAGCTAGTCTAAATGTAAATGCTGACAGGAGCAAAATCAATAGCTCATGATAACTAGGTCATTATATTGTTGCTAGGGAAAACTACTAATGAAATAAGATTGACAAGAAGTCATGTGATTGAAACTAGCAAAGGTACATTGTTGAAGTATGCAATTTATGATTGGATAATATTTTGGAGCCTGAATCTTCATTGGTAATTGTACTAACTACATATGTTTAATAATGAATTAGATGATGTCATAACTGTTCCCTCTAAGCTGAGCAGGTGTCCTCCAGCTGCATTGCTACCACTAGGGGGTGGAATATTTTCAGTCGCTAAGGACAGGTATGTTCCCTGGAGTCCTGCAGAACTTGCCTGTCTCTCACAATTGAAAATGTGACAGTAAAACAACACCCTCTGTTGGTGAGACTGTGGGTGGAGGACTCCTGCTCAGCTTAGAGGGAACACTCTACCCATGGTTCAGAGAGATTCTTGGTTGGTATTCTTCCAGTTAGCAGATCACCAAGAATTCCCAAGGCCTTGATGTTTAAACTATAATTTGTATCAGGTAATTATTTTCTTGGTCTCCTCCAGAGATGGAAGAAAGGGTTGGGGGTTATGAATCCTGTCCATGTAGTTATTCGGAGCAAAGCCATATAGCCCCGTATCTTGTTTCCATAGAAGCCAAACTTGGTCACAAGTACCTGTCAGAAACCCAAATAGTATTTACCTTCCAGGGCAAGCAGTAGCTTCCCCATGTCTATCTAACGAGACAAAGGTGAAACTGCAGCAGCAGCTAGCAGGGGTGCCACAGCAGATACCAAGTACATTGGACACCAAATATAAAGCATGATGGCAAAATGGAGGCCTAGCTCAGAGTTATGGTGAGCCACTCATGTATCTGCAATAGATAAGCCCACTAACCTAGTATTGGCATGGCAAGGGCACATATGGAACAGAAAATGGGTAAAGTTGCATTCTCATATTCTTTTGTTTTATCTGTCAATAAAGCTACAAACATTTAACCCATTATAATAATCTATTCCTCTGTGCATATCGTTGATGCTATAGACATATTTGGCTGGTGTGTTACTTGCCATATGAGTGATCCGACCTGCCTAATCTGAGACTATGCTGAGAATCTCCATATCTGTAGGGTTAAACACAAGATGACACCAGGTGACAATTGGTCCTGTGAGCATCCAGCAGGTATCATGATACTGTGGGGCCTGGTTGAAAGGGGGACCCTTCTCCTTGGGCCTTAAAGGTACATACATGGAAGCAGGATCCCTCTTATCCAGTTCCAAATCTCACCCCACCTACCCACCCTATGATTTGTGTCAATGTGTTATTTTGATCAGTAGATATTGTATATAGTCCATTGGCTTACTCTAGTAGGATCAATAATTGTTGAAATTGTCATATTTATATCATATGATATAGCCATTATGATGAGGTATACTATTCCTGTTCTCATATATACAACTTATTGCAGTTCAGTGTAAGCACCACAATCAAATAATAGAGTTAACAGTAATGTGTTGCCAAAAGTGAAAGTGCAGTGGCACATGTGGAGGCATGGTGAGTGCCAAGTAAACCAGACACCAAACACGAGGCAAGGCGGTAAAATGGGGCCTAGCTCAAAGCTACTATGGGCCACCCGTGTATCTGCAATAGATAAGCCCCTTATCTAATATTGGCATGCAAGGCACAGGAAGAACAGAAAATGGCTCAGGCTGCCTTTCTCATCCATATATACTTTTGTTCACTATGCGAATAAAGCTATGGCCATTTAATCCACCATGAATCTAGTCCTGTGTGCATTTCGTTGACGCTAATGGAAATACGCGACTGGTGAATTATTGACATGTAGGCAATCATATCTGCCTCTGTTGTGCACAGACTCTTGCACATTAGGTAGGAAAGCAGAAAAGAGAATTTGCAGTCAGTGCCATACACAGCTTTCTGTGCTGTGAGAACCTGTAGACCAGTGGTGCCCAATACGTCTATCGCGATTGACCGGTAGATCGGGAAGGCAATGCGAGTCGATCGCAGAGCCCATCCCGGGCTCAGTGATAGACTCGTGTTGCTGTCCCGATTTACCGGAAAAATCAGCGTTCCTCTCCCTGACGTCCCCCACCTCCGCCCCAAGCTCTCCCTGTAGAAGCATTTCACTCCCCAACGTCAATTCTGACGTCGTAGAAGAAGTTTTGGGCCAGCCAATCGCTGCCTGACTGGCCTGGAACTTCCTCTACGACGTCAGAATTGATGTCGGGGAGCGGAATGCTGGTCAGCACGATGCTTCTGCAGGGAGAGCTTGGGGCGGCGGTGGCTTGGGGGCCTGTTACCCAATGGTGGTGGTGGCAGCAAACCTAGTGGCTTGGGGAATGGAAGGGAGACAAAGAAAGAAGGGAAACAGAAAGAAAGAGGGCATGGAGAGAGAGAGAGAGAAAGAAAGGGAGGAAGGGAGACAGAAAGAAAGAAGGGGCAGGGAGAAAGAAAGAAAAAGTTGGGGGAGAGAATGAGGTCTGGAGGAAAGGAAGCATACAGGAGGCTGAAAGAAGGGAAGAAATATTGGATGCACAGTCAGAAGAATAAAATGATTTTATTTTCAATTTAGTGATCAAAATGTGTCCGTTTTGAGAATTTAAATCTGCTGTCTATATTTTGCACTATGGCTTCCTTTTACTAAACCGCAATAACGGTTTTTAGTGCAGGGAGCCTATGAGCAGAGAGCAGCATGGGGCATTCAGCGCAGCTCCCTGCGCTAAAAACTGCTATTGCGGTTTAGTAAAAAGGGAGGGGGTAAATTTGTCTATTTTTGTATGGTTGTTACCGAGGTGACATTGCATAGAGCCATCTGCCTTGACCTCTTTGAAAATCCCCCGGAATATAAATGATAATTTATATTTTCTCTGCCCTTCAATGTGCTTTGTGGTTTTTTAAAAAAAATTTTATTGTTGGTAGATCATTTTGACTTGGTCATTTTAAATGTAGCTCGCAAGCCCAAAAAGTGTGGCACCCCTGCTGTGACATCTAAGGAACCAAAGTAGTTCTCAGCTGTCACCACCGTCACCTGGACACAGAGCAAATCATTCATAAGAACTTAAGAAGTCATAGTGAGTTAGGCCAAGATCCATTGAGCCCAGGATCCTGTCTCAGAGGGTGGCCATTCTGGGTTGCAAGTACTTAGCAGATCCCCAAAAGTAGATCTATTTCTCAGAGTTCCTTTCTAGAGATGAGTAATATATTGATAGTTGTTATTTATTGGTATATGGGTGGGAGGGGTGGGTTTCTTATATAATTATTTATTTGGAATAATACAAATAAGAATGTCAAGTGATGAATTAAGGTATTTCTGAATGACTGTTGTACACTTGTAATTTTTGAAAATGAATAAAGATTTAAAAAAAAAAAAAAAAAGAGATGAGTAATGGCTTCCCAAAGTCTGCCTGGCTAAGATTTTTTTAATGGACTTTTCCTACAGGAACCTGTCAAACCTCTTTTGAACCGATAACCAACACTCTTCTGACAGAGATGATTAGAGGTGCAGCCCGGTGTATACAGAACTGAACTACAATCTTTTGCTCACAATGTACGCCATGCTGAAATAGTTTCAGTCTATTTGCCAACCTCAGCCATTTGTTTCCATGTACTATAACCCAGAAGGCATGAGTTCTGAAATGCTGTTTGGGAAAAATCCAAAAATGGCACCAGTATTACATAACCACCATATGCATCTTTATAAAATAGGCTTGGACAATGACCCTCAGTAGTGCATAAATTCACCCCTGCTTTTAAGGTACAGAAGTATTTTATATAATACACAAGGGTACTGGCAACTTTGCACCAGTTCTGGCCAAACTATGGGCTAGATTCACAAAGCAAACCGATCGTGTACCGATCGGTTTGCGACCCGATTTCCCTTCGGCCTGATTCACTAACCTCTCCTTCGATCTGCTTCCTATCCGCGCATGCAAATGAGGGGAACGGCATGCAAAGTAGGCAGGGACCCGATTCACAAAACAAAATTTGGGACACTGATTGGACTGGCCAATCAAGAGAAGAAGTGACTGCTGGGACCAGTTGCACATGTCTCTGCCGACTCTCCTGCTTCATTGCTACCCTGCACTCTGCCCTGATCTTCCAGCCATGCCTGATCTTAGCTGTCAGTCTTGGGGGTTTTTTGTCTGCAAGTAACAAAATGGAAGCCTGTCCATTCCCGATCTTCCAGCCCTGCTTTCTCCCCCATGTCCTCTCTGCTCCGAGCCCTGGATCTCTGCCACCTTCCCTGCAGTGCGAGCCCGCGGGTTTAAAGCGGGGCTGCAAGCCATAGTGCAGCCCCGCTTTAAACCTGCAGGCTTGCACTGCACGGAAGGCGGCAGAGAGCAAGGCATGACCAGCTGACAGTGTTGGCGAAAGGGAAGAGGCTGCTGCCGCCAGGGATATCCCTTCCCTGGGATAGCAGGAGAGTCGGGGGCCCGAAAAAAAAAAAACGGACAAAAAATGTATGCGCATACCATCTGCAGGGAAAGCAGATGGTCTGAGCATGCATCAGGATCGCACACTAGCGATCCATGCAGGCAAAGGGGGACGTTCCAACGATCACCCTCATTTCAATATTTAGCTGTTGTGAATTGGTCAGGCCTGCTGGAATCGGCCCCGGAAGTCAGGTTAGTGAATCTAGCCCTATGTCCCCCCAAAGCATATCTGTGCAGAATGCAGAAAATGAGGCACAGTCTCATGGCGTACCATGCACCTAATTTTTAGTTATGTTTTATTTGTATTGAGGTCGATACTTTGCTGATCACTGCATGATGTCCGAATGCTAAGCACACCCAAAGTCTACCCATAACACACCTCCAATATGCCCAGTCAAACTCTGGATGCACAGTGGCTAAGAAGCCTAGCAAGATGTCCAGAAAGTCGACGTTGAAAATCGGCACTTGGACATTTTAGCGAGAAAAACGTCCCAAGTGCTGATTTGTGCAGTTTTTTTGGACGTCTCAAGTGTTTGAAAATGAGCCCCTTAGGGCCCGATTCTCTAAAGGACTCTGATCTCACTATGAAGTGGCCGTTGCTCACGTGTCAATCAACGAATCGACATCCTTTAGAGAATCACATCTTTTTTTTTTCCCTAACAGACGCCTTAAATGTAGGCTAGCATTTTATAGGTCTAAATTTAAGATGTCTGTCTCATGTCTATGGAGACGCATAGGAATACTTAAGGACGCCCAAGGCCATTTCCGATGGAAACCACACCCATGCCGGCCTTGAGTGTCCGTAAGTATTCCTATGCATCTCCAAAGGTGCAAGACAGACACCTACAATATAGGCATCATGTGTCACATCCATTTAAAAAAAAAAAAAACAACCTGCATCCCAATTGGCTGGTAAAAAGGCGGTAGGATGCCTACAATCAGGGGGCACTGTTTGTAGAATCACTCCCTTATTGTATAAGTGCTGGGCATGTCCTTGACTTGTCCATGTCCCTCCCACATCCACCTCGCCCCACCCCCCCCAGCAGTTGCACACTAAAGAAATTACACACCAGGATTATAGAATACCAGCTACTTCAGTGGTCTCCAACTCCAAACCTTTGCAGGGCCACATTTGGGATTTGTAGGTTCTTGGAGGGCCTCAGAAAAAATAGTTAATATCTTATTAAAGAAATGACAATTTTGCATGAGGTAAAAATCTTTATAGTTTATAAATCTTTCCTTTTGGCTAAGTCTTAATAATAATATTGTAATTTATAGATAGACATATGATGATGAAACCGTTTTATTTTACTTTTGTGATTATGATAAATAGTACCTGGTGGACCGCATGTGGCCCCCGGGCCGCGAGTTTGAGACCACTGAACTAAGGGCAGTTACGCAAGTAACTGCAAATCTGGGCCAATTAACTCCAGGTATAGCCAACGATTGTTAATATCTATTAGCACCTATCTGAATAATTAGGTTATATGATTAACTGGCAGAATTCTATAACTTATGTGAACAATTTTGCATGCTAAACATGAAAATGGGCATGCAAGATTATGGAATTAGGAGACATTAGTCTAATATGCAAACTGCTTTGATTTTATCCTGAAAGGAAACATAGAAAATGACGGCAGAAAAGGGCCTCGGCCCATCAAGTCTGCCCACTCTAATGACCCACCCCCCAACTTCACCCCCCAAGAGATCCCACATGCCTATCCCATGACGTACGAAATAAACAATACCCAACTGAGAATAATATTTTAGCAACTAAGCCAATGAGCATCACTGCAAATAACTCGGAACACATTTCCAAATTGATACCTTCTAGCCTGCTCATTTTAGCTGGCAGAGCGATAAGGTTGTGTTGCTGGAGAACACCCAGAAGGCAGGGTAGACTTGCTGAGTGAACTGCGCTTGAAATTTGTACAACAGGGTGTTCTTCTTCTTGGTGACCGAATAGAAAGCCACATACCCTTCATCACAGTTCAGCAAGACCCCAATCTTGCTGGGGTTGGGGTTGGGCAAGATCTCTTCCAAGTCATTATGCCAAGCTGAGAGTTTGGCATTGAACCATTCAACGCACCAAGACACTTTGTTTCTTCCCAATCGGCTGTCCGTTCCTTTCTTGTCGATATTCTTGTAGGCGATCCCAATTGCACAGAAAGTGCTGTTCTGTATACCTACTTCCCAGTAGTGGATGCCCTTGTAGAAACCCTGCTGGCACAGCACCTGGGAGCAGTGGGTAAACCGCTGCGGGTTATCGCTGTAATTTTGAGGTATGTCGGTGACTGAAATTTGAGTGTAGTTATCAGACAAAACCACCCTCTTGTGTGCCGTGTTGACATCTAGGCAGAGTTTCTCAGCATCTGCAGAAAGAGACATATGAAACGCTACATTACAATGAAATACAGTATATATATTAGGGCTGCAAACTGCCAAACGATGTTCCTACTCCCACTTCATACCGAGCCAATGGAATCAACTGCCCCAACAGATTAGATCCCTTGAAGGACTCCTCGACTTTCAGAAAGCAATTCAAAAAAACATACCTGTTCACCTTACTCCCCTGCCCACAACCGATAGATTACAAAGAAATGTACACTTCTCCCTCCGGATTCGCAGGGGATAGGGGCAGAGTCGGACCGCGAAAGGCGAAAAACCGCGAATATCCGGCTCTGACCCACACCCGCCTCCCTCCCGCCTTCCCGGCCTTACCTGGTGGTCTAGCGGGCTTCGGGCAGGAGCGATCTTCCTACGCTCCTGCCCCGTGCAGATCGCCATTAGGAAATGGCTGCTGTGAGTTCCCATAGTCTCTCAAGAGTACGACGGGAACTCCCTACAGCTATTTCCTAATGGCGATCTGCATGGGGCAGGAGCGTAGGAAGATCGCTCCTGCCCCGAAAGCCCGCTAGACCACCAGGTAAGGCTGGGATGCTGGGGGGAAGACTTAAGGATTTTTTTTTTTTCTTTTTTCCCCCTCCCCAAAAAATCACAAATATGTGAAATTGCGATTACTGAAACTGCGAATGGAGAGGGGGAAGTGTAATGTATATTGATAAAAAGATCCTCGGTGTGACTCACATTGGGATAGAAGCTTGAGTTGAAAAATCTTGCACTGTATCTATGACTAATTTAACCTGTAAATTGTATATTATGGATATTGCTATTAGATCTTTAAGATGTATCGAGTTAGGTTGAGGGGTGGTAGATTCAAAGGCAATGTTAGGAAATTCTACTTTACGGAGAGGGTGGTGGATGCCTGGAATGCGCTCCCGAGAAAGGTGGTGAAGAGTAAAACTGTGACTGAGTTCAAAGAAGCGTGGGATGAACACAGAAGATCTAGAATCAGAAAATAATAATAAATATTGAACTAAGGCCATTACTGGTCAGACTTGCACGGTCTGTGTCTGGCCATTTGGTGGGGGATGGGCTGGGGAGGGCTTCAGTGGCTGGGAGGGTGTAGATGGGCTGGAGTAGGTTTTAAAGGAGATTTCGGCAGTAGGAACCCAAGCACAGTACCGGGTAGAGCTTTGGATTCTTGCCAAGAAATAGCTAAGAAGAAAAAATTAAAAAATTTAAATTGAATCAGGTTGGGCAGACTGGATGAACCATTCGGGTCTTTATCTGCCGTCATCTACTATGTTACTATGAAATCTTGTATCAGAAAAATTTGTACTGTAACTATGGGCTCCTTTTACTAAGGTGCGCTAGCGGTTTTAGTGCACGCACAAAATTAGCGCGCACTAGCAAAAATATTACCGCCTGCTTAAAAGGAGGCGGTAGCGGCTTGCACGCGCGCTATTCTGCGCGTTAAGGCCCTAACGCACCTTTGTAAAAGTAGCCTATGGCAGATTGTAACCTGTTGCGTGCGTTGACCTGTAACTCATCCTGGATTCTTGAAGAATTTCTTCATTTAACAGCAAAGCAAGTTCTCTATTGCTATTGGAGCAGGAGATACCATCATCTCTCCGGCTTTACACCACCATTCCCCTGCCCCTCAGAACATACTCTGGATAAACATATCAAAAAATGACCTGCTGACACACCGAGACATTTCTAACATTATCTACATATTTGCTTAAGTAACTGACCATCGATTAATTTTATTTGAGGTTTGGGAGGTTCGTACATTTCCTAGACAAACTCATCTCTTTTTGGAAAGCGGAGACTCAGAGGAGACATGATAGAAACCTACAAGATCATGAAGGGCATAGAGAGAGTGGAGAGGGACAGATTCTTCAAACTTTCAAAACATAAAAGAACAAGAGGGCATTTGGAAAAGTTGAAAGGGGACAGATTCAAAACGAATGCTAGGAAGTTCTTCTTTACCCAACGTGTGGTGGACACCTGGAATGTGCTTCCAGAGGACGTAATAGGGCAGAGTACGGTACTGGGGTTCAAGAAAGGATTGGACAATTTCCTGCTGGAAAAGGGGATAGAGGGGTATAGATAGAGGATTACTGCACAGGTCCTGGACCTGTTGGGCCGCCGCGTGAGCGGATTGCTGGGCACGATGGACCTCGGGTCTGACCCAGCAGAGGCATTGCTTATGTTCTTATAGGAGAGGAGGAGATAGTGGATGCTGCGGATGGACCATTTGGCCTTTATCTGCCATCATGTTTCTAGGTTTCTATAACCATAAAGCTCTATGACATCACAATGCAGGTGCAAAGAGCCTTAGCCTATAGGAAGAGGAGATGCAAATGTTAAGAGCCTTAGCCAATGCGCTTCCAGAGAGCATAATAGGTACTGGGGTTCAAGAACGGATTGGACAATTTCCTGCTGGAAAAGGGGATAGAGGGGTATAGATAGAGGATTACTGCACAGGTCCTGGACCTGTTGGGCTGCCGCATGAGTGGACTGCTGGGCACGATGGACCTCAGGTCTGACCCAGTGGAGGCATTGCTTATGTTCTTATGACCCATATATTCAAAATCTTTCCTCTAGAGCACGAAATATGATTCTTAATGTTTTATATTGAAGCTTGGGAAACATTCATTGCATTCCAACATCTGGTAATTTGTGTCACCTTCCATTCTGGGGGAGGGGAGGGATGATAGTAATATGCATGGAAATTCTTGAACTGTATATTTGTTTAATTCATTCATTACAATGTTATAATTGGAAATAAAACAATGGGGGGGAGGAAAGGGGGGAAAAGGGGGAAGGGAACAAAAGGAGTGTATAGATGTATGAAATAGGTCATATGGAAATATATTTTGGAGGAATGATAGAAATATGGAAAAATTAGAATTGTGAATATAGTGCCCCTTCCTATGTCCTTAGTGCCCCCAGTGCCTCCTTCCTATGTCCCCATCACTATCTTCCAGACTTTGTCCCACCCCACCCCCAACCCCGATGCCAGCCTGCCTCCCTCCCATCCCCCTGAGCAGCATGTTTCCATTTAATACCCCCCCTCGCCACTTCTGCCGCCGACCCCACTGACCCTCCCATCCGACCCTCACACCACTAGACGAACGACAAACCTCCCAGCTCCAGCAATATCCGAGGCGCAGTAAACACGCTGCTTCGCAGCCTTCTACTGCCCTAATTTCTTCTGCCGTGTCTCTGATGAAGTCATCACGGACGCAGTAGAGGAAATCAGGGCAGTAGAAGGACGTGAAGCAGCGTGTTTACTGTGCCTCAGACGCTGCTGGAGCTGGGAGGTTTGTGTTCGTCTCACAGTGGGAGGTTCGGCGGGGAGGGTCAACGCGGGTTTTGGGTGTGCCGGGTAGGGTCGGCGCCAGGGGGGGTGGGTGGGAGTTGCGGCATGTTACCTGCCGCCAGTCGTATTTCCTAGAAAAAAACTCTAAGCACGCAGGCATACTGTTACCTGCCACGGACATACAGATCAGGGATCAGGGAACACGCAGGTAAGAGTGCGCACGCGCGCTTAGCGTTTTATTATAGTAGATTGTATATTTATTTGATTCCTTTAATAAAATGTTATAAATTAAGTAACTGACCAATTTATTACCCAGCGAAACAGAAAACTTTGTGGAAATGGCGATGTTCAAGATGCAGGCTTTATTTAAAAGTACAATTAAATAATCTACTTAAAATATATCTAGGACCCAACCCGTTGGAAGCTATGGACCCAACACGGTCTGTGTTTTGACAATGTTGTCTTCCTCAAGGGTCCCTTAATCCACGTGATTTCTTATCAGGACCAGAAAAGAGCGACTAAAATGGTTAATGGACTGGAGGAGTTGCCGTACAGTGAGAGATTGGAGAAACTGGCCTCTTCTCCCTTGAAAAGAGGAGACAGAGGGGACATGATCAAAACGTTCAAGATAATGAAGGGAATAGACTTAGTAGATAAGGACAGGTTGTTCACCCTCTCCAAGGTAGAGAGAACGAGAGTATTTTCAAAACCTATTTTCTACACTTCTCCCTCGGTATTCATGGGGGATAGGGGCAGAGCCGGACCACGAAGTGTGAAAAACCACAAATAACTTCTGAAAATTGACCATTTTTTTTGAAAAACACAAGACAGACATTTTGCAGTTTTGAAAATGGGCTTGTTTGGTCCTGGATTTCTGTGCATGCTCCACAAATATAAAAAACGGCCCTCTACATCTCTCTGGAGAAACTGCCATTTGCCCTCGAAGACGATAAAAGTTACATTGCAACTTGCTTATGCTGTTTATATGCTTGTGTGGCTTTTCCATTTTGAGGGTCAATGGCCCTGATTATTCAAACGATCAAATCTCATGGTATCAGGCAATACAGGCTGTTAGAAATTTTTATTTTGCTTAGCCCTGAGAATGGCAAAATATAAGTAAAGAAACAACACTAACCAATTTAAAATTAAAATAAACTCTTCCAAGATCACCACCATAAGCAGTGCTTCAGCTAATGATTTTCGTAGATGGTGTTCCAAGAACATAAGAAGTGTCATCTCCGAAACAGACCCTAGGTCCATCAAGTCCGGCGATCCGCACACGCGGAGGCCCCGCCAGGTATACCCTGGCATAGTTTTAGTCCCCATATCATTCTAAGCTTCTCGTAAGAAGATGTGTGTCTAGCTTACCCAAGTCACTTTATGCCACTCATAAGGAGATGCACATCTAACTTACCCTTAAATCCTAGAACGGTGGATTCTGCAATTACCTCTTCTGGGAGAGCATTCCAGGTGTCCACCACTCGTTGCGTGAAGCAGAACTTCTTGATATTTGTCCTGAACTTGTCCCCCCTTAACTTCTGTCCATGTCCTCTTGTCCGTGTCACATTAGACATTGTAAATAATTTTTTTTTCCTGCTCTATTTTCCTTTCAGTATTTTGAAAGTCTCGATCATATCCCCTCGCAGTCTTCTCTTCTTGAGGGAGAACAATCCCAGTCTCTTGAGTTGTTCCTCATATTCCAAGTTCTTCATGCCCTTTATTAGCTTCGTTGCTCGTCTCTGCACCCTCTCGAGCATTTTTATATCCTTCTTTAGGTATGGAGACCAATGTTGGACGCAGTATTCCAAGTGTGGTCTGACCATTGCTCTAGAAAGCGGCATTATTACTTTCTCCGATCTATTTGTGATTCCCTTCTTTATCATGCCTAGCATTCCGTTTGTGTTCTTCGCTGCCGCCGCGCATTGCACCAGCGGCTTCAGGGTCCTATCGATTAATACGCCCAGGTCCTTTTCCTGTTCGGTTCTTCCCAGAGTCGCACCTGACATACTATACTTGTGTTCCTTATTTTTTCTGCCTAAGTGCATCACTTTGCATTTTTCCACATTAAACTTCATCTGCCATTTGTCTGCCCATTTCTCCAATCAGCTCAAGTCGCTCTGGAGTTCCTCACTGTCCTTCTGCGAGTTGATTGCCCGGCATAGCTTTGTGTCATCTCCAAACTTGATGATCTCACTGGACGTTCCATCCTCTAGGTCGTTGATGAAAATATTAAATAAGATGGGCCCAAGTACCGAGCCCTGGGGCACACCGCTAGTCACATTCTCCCAGTCTGAGAACTTCCCATTTATGCCCACTCTCTGCCTTCTGTTCTCCAGCCATTTGCCTATCCATCTTAGTATATCTCCTTCTATTCCATGGCCTTGCAGTTTCCTGAGGAGTCTTACATGTGCCTTGTCGAACGCTTTCTGGAAATCCAAGTATATAATATCCACCAGTTCTCCATTATCAATTTGTCTGTTCACTGTCTCAAAAAATTGAAGTAGGTTCGTCAAACATGACTTCCCTTTCCTGAATCCATGTTAGCTGGCTCTCATTAGGTCGTGTGTGTCTAAGTGCCGGGTTTTGCTATTCTTGATCAGCGTCTCCACCATCTTTCCAGGGACCGACGTGAGACTTACAGGTCTATAGTTGCCGGGTACTCCTCTCGATCCTTTTTTAAATATCGGCGTGACGTTCGCTATTTTCCAGTCGTCCGGTAACTGTCCTGTTTGGCAAGTTTTTGCAATAGTTCTCCGATTTCCACTTTTAGCTCTTTCAAGACTATCGGATGAATTCCGTCTGGTCCAGGAGATTTGTCACTTTTGAGTTTGTCGATCTGGCGGTAAATCTTGTCCAGGTCCACTTCTACTGTGGTAAGGCTGTCTTCTGTTGCTCCTTTGAACACTTTTACTGCTGCTGGAATTGTCGCAGTGTCTTCCTTTGTAAAGACAGACACAAAAAAGGAATTTAGTCTGTCTGCGATTTGTTTGTCTTCCTTAATGTACCCTTTCCTTCCCTGGTTGTCCAGCGGTCCCACCGCCTCTTTTGCGGGTTTTCTCCCTTTAACGTACCTGAAGAAGGGCTTGAAGTTTTTTGGCCTCCTGCGCTATTTTCTCCTCATAGTCCTTTTTGGCATCCCTCACCGCCCTGTGACACTTCTTCTGATCTTGCTTGTGTTTGTTCCAAGTTTCGGTTGTTTTTGTGCGTTTCCATGCTTTAAAGGAGTCCTTCTTTTCTTTTATGGCTTCCTTCACCTCTTTAGTAAGCCACGCCGGCTCTCTTTTGCCTTTGGTTTTCTTTGCTTTGGACATCCACGGAATGTAGAGGCTTTGTGCTTCCGTGATAGTATTTTTCAGGAGGGACCATGCCTGTTCTACCATTTCGACTTTGCCCATTTTTTTCTTGATCCGTCGTTTCACCATGGCTCTCTTGCTATCGTATCTTCCCCTTTTAAAGTTTAAAGTCATGGTTGAGGTTTTAGAACCTTTCCCCTTCCCAACATCGAGTTTGAAGTTGATCATGTTGTAGTCGCTCGTCCCCAGCGGAACTGTGACTTCTACTTCCTTTCTGGCCCCGTAATGCCGTTTAGGACCAAGTCCAAGCTCAGATAAGTCTATTATTGCTATATATTATTTATAAAGTGCTACCAGATGCATGCAGCATTGTACAATAATCGGTTTCTGTGGACGGGTTGAGTCGGCTTCGGGAGGGGGATGCAGGCAGGGATCCGGGCGTGCAACTTAATTTTGGAAGGCAGGGAGGGGACACAAACTCGACACAGAAGGAAGGGAAGGTGCATGAACATGGGACACAGAAGGGAAGTACTAACTTGGGACAGGAGGGAGGGAATAGAAAGGGAGAATTGTTGGGCATCAGTGTGTGAGTGAGAGGGAAAGGAAGACAGAAGAAAACTGGGCATAGAGAGAAAGAGAGAGGTAGAGATGCATGGGAAGGATGAGAGGGAGAAATGTTGGATATGGTGGTGGAGAGGGAACAGGGATAGATTAAAGGGGATGTAAAGGGGAGGAATGTTGGACATAGTGATGGAGGGGGAAATGTGCCATTGTGTTGGAGAGGGGTGATAGAAGGAGAAATGAGCATGGGGCTGGTGGGCAGTGGTGAAAAATGCTGCACATGATCCAGGGGATGAGAGAGGGAGAAATGTTGGATGTGGCAGTAGAGGGGGTGGGAGAGATGCCTGGATCTCTCAAGACAGATGGACAGTGAGAGAGAGAGAGAGGGAAACATATTGCCAAAAGGGGTGGAGGAGAGAGGAAGAAAAGTTGGGACTCATGGAGGGACAGAGAGAGAGATGTTGGTTGGGGGAGGGAATGGGGTTCGGAGGAGAGGAAGCATACAGGAGGCAGAAAGAAAGAAATATTGGAATGCAACCAGAGACTCATGAAATCACCAGACAACCTAAAAACGCTTTTAATATCGGCTTAAATCTTATTATTTTTTTTTTTTTTTAAACTACCTACTTAAAGAGTATTTTTAATTTCAAAGCGTTCACTTCCTTTAAAGACAGCTTTAGCTTGTGTTCTGATAAAGTTAAACCTATCCTTTTGTGTTTCCCTTTTTTTTCTAACCCAACAGTGTAACTTTATATTATTCCTTACCCCTCATGTATGTTTTATATAAAATGTAATGTGTAATTTGTCAATATTTGTTATATTTTAGCCTCTTGTATACTTTTATTTTGTTAATGTACATCGCCTAGAAATTTTGTAATAGGCGATCCATCAAATATTCAATAAACTTGAAACTTGAACTAGGAAAAATAATTTTATTTTCAATTTAGTGATCAAAATGTGTCAGTTTTGTGAATTTATCTCTGCTGTCTATATTTTGCTCTATATTTGTCTGTTTTTCTATAGTTGTTACTGATTGCATATTTTAAAGTCATCTGCCTTGACCTCTTTGATAAAAAAACCCCAAATATAAATGATAATTAACATTTTCTCTGCGTACAGTGTGCTTTGTGTTTTTTTTAATTTTGTGGTTACCATTATGTATTAATAAGATTATATTGTGTGTATATGAAAAATGGATGGAAAAAATTACGTTACAATTAGTACTATTATTATGGGGTTGGGGTCAGGGGTAGAGCTTGGGCAGGGGTACTCGGTTAGTATTTGTTAGGCTTAGGGGGTACTTAGCTTGAAGAAGTTGAGAAACACTGATCTAATGTACCTGGGGCAGTGGAGGATTAAGTGACTTGCCCAAGGTCACAAGTAGCAGCTAGACTGGTGGACTCAATATATTTCATAAATGTCCTTTTATTTATCCAAAGGTAACTCAATGACTCGACATGTTTATGCCTAGATGGTATGCTTCGGGAGTCTTAAAAATGTCAAGGATAATGTAACATAGTAACATAGTAGATGACGGCAGATAAAGACCCGAATGGTCCATCCAGTCTGCCCAACCTGATTCAATTTAAATTTTTTTTTTTTTTCTTCTTAGCTATTTCTGGACGAGAATCTAAAGCTTTACCCGGTACTGTGCTTGGGTTCCAACTGCCGAAATCTCTGTTAAGACTTACTCCAGCCCATCTACACCCTCCCAGCCATTGTAAATTGGTTTGTTCACAAATACACAACCTTTCAAGCCGTGGGTACAGAGCTATGGATGGTTGAATCCTCTGAAAGCCAAAACGATTTCCTTGGCATTCAAAATCTTTTTTCGGATTGGCAGAAAACATGTACATATCGAGTCATTGAGTTATCTTATGAAATATATTGAGTCCACCAGTCTGCATAGGACATTTCCACTTCTTGTTTTGCGACTTTGTGTTTGCGGATTTGGTTCTCCTGTTTTATAATCCTGCTCTAACCACTACGCCACACTCTAGAAGCAGAGAAGTGAAGAGGGAAGGACAACACTCTAGAAGCAGAGAAGTGAAGAGGGAAGGACAACACTCTAGAAGCAGAGAAGTGAAGAGGGAAGGACAACAGATATGGGTGCTTTGCAAGTTGTCAGGGTAGGACAAACGCAGTTTCAAAAAAAAGAAGGGTTTTTTTTAGCCTGGATTTGACCACCACAAGTCAACATTAGCTGTCCTCGAGCTCTCTCAGCCACACACCCTTCACTCATGCATCCCCTCACGTCTCTTGCATGCCATGTTCATGCAATCTTCACCTTGATCCTCCCGACTTGGATTGGTTGCTGCCTCTTCCACCGCCTTTTTGGGCCTTCAAATGCTTCTGGCTTGCAGTGACCTTGGACTTGCCAGCGTCTTGGGCAGGCTGCCGCCGTGAGTCTGAGCCCTTTGCCTCGGGATTTCTCTTAGTCTGCCGGTGCTTTGAGCCTTCTGCTCCCTCAGGCTTCCTGTGGCCTCGGACCTTCTGTTGCCTTGTACCTGCCACTGTTTAAGCAGTCTCATGAAAGATTCTCTCTTTCAATCTAGCCTCATGCTTTCCTATTTCTATATTCACTGTCTTTCGCTTCTTTAGATATCTAACTTTTTCCATACCAAGTTGGTCAGATGATGGGTCTCTTAGGGGGAAATTCCAGCGCGCATTTAGGCATTGGTAGATGCCCCACTGGCACCTAAGTTAATTAACAAATATTGTTTAAATTGGCACCATTAAAGCACCTACAGGAGCCCAAATAATATGCACCGGAATTGCACCTACATAGGCCGCCAAACACCACTATGGGCGTGGCTAATGATGGAAGTGGTGCTAGGCAGCCTGACGCACCGACACCGGCGCAATTCGTGACAAACATAGGCACTGAACATGTAGGCCCGGTAAACCCAGGCCTACATTTCCAGTGCCTTTCGCGGAGGTGCAGTTCTCTATAAGTCGCCGTCATGTAACTTACAGCAATTGGCGGTGACGGGATAATCGCGCGCCAGACGCCAGCACGCCGACAATCCAGTGCCGACAATTCGGCGCAAGACAAAAGTGCGCGGGGGAAAAAGTAATTTTTAAAGAGCTCCGACTGGGGGTTTGGGGTGGCAACCCCCCCACTTTATTGGTTAGTGTTCGCGCTGCCATTGCGGGAAGGTGTCGGGGGTGAAACCCCTCACATTATAGAGAAAACAGAACTTTTCCTGAAAAAAATCAGAAAAAGTTTCGTTTTCGCTATAATGGAGGTTTCCAACCCCCCGAACCTCCCTCCAACAGCAGCGCGAACACTAACCAATAAAGTGGGGGGGTTGCTACCCCAAACCCCCCGTCGGACCTCTTTAAAAATTACTTTTTCCCCCGCGCATTTCTGTCTTGCGCCGAATTGTCGGCGCTGGATTGTCAGCGCGCTGGCGTCTTGCGCGCCACTGTCTATGAACCCAATTGGCAGTCCTTTTTTATATAGTCTGTAAAAGGCACATTGCGAGCCCGTGGTTTTAACCTGTGGGTTTAAAGCGTGTTCTGTTCGATAATCTGGCTACACAAAATAATTCACCGTGTCGGTCACAAATCATTCCTTTTTAAAAACGTCCAACTCGTAGGGCCTGCAATAGTAAACTGCAGCCGCCCCTCCTCCCCCTTTCTTTTGAGCTCGCTTGTGCTTTGCTGCCAATGACATGCAGGAATAAACCCCGCCCGGGCGAAGAGCTAGCGCATGCATAAATTCTATCAATAAACAACAAAGATACTCTGCATATGTGTTTCGATTGCTTTTACAGAGAGCAGTGGGATCGCTATAGGGCATGCATCTGATCAGATCATTTGCATGTAGAATCTGTAGTGAATCGGTCGCTTGGCAAAACTCGGCCAAGAGTCGCCCAACACCGATCCAGATTGGTAAGTTTAGTGAATCTAGGCCTTAATGAAATAAGATGACACTCTTTTCAGCTACAGTGACAAATTAATGCTCAGAATTTAGGAAGTTGGTTTCAGCACCCCCCTCGTACTGCCCGAAGCAAACCATGTCTAAAAAAAATGTCAACTTTGATAATTTCATAAAAGTAATGTCTACTCCAGAGATGGGAGTAAGCATTTCAAGGCTTTCTTCAGCTTGGTTACTTGACTCCCAGCTACCTTCCCCCCCTCCCCCCAAAATTAGGCAGTGGCTCCCAATAATCTCCAGAATCCATTTCAAATGTTCCTGCCTGGCTTTCAAGATCATTCACGGAATCCTGCCTCCTCTTATCCCACTGTCTTTCAACTCCTCCAGTCCCAACTCCTCCAGAACTGCCCAAAGGCTTAGACTAAGTTTAAGTTTAAGTTTATTAGGATTTTTTATATACCGCCTATCAAGGTTATCTAAGCGGTTTTTACAATCAGGTACTCAAGCATTTTCCCAATCAGGTACTCTAGCCTTCCCCTCTCCATGCGGCATCCACTATTCAGGCAAACTGGGAAAATCCCTTCTCTTCAAAATCACAGGTCTTTGGAACGACCTCACCACCCCGCTGCGGAACCTGAGCTCCCTTCAGTTATTCCGCAAACAACTGAAAACCTGGCTTTTCAGCAAATTGTAGCTCTATCCTTCCCCCCTTTCTCTCCCCCCTTCTACACATAAGTTCATGTAATTCCTTTTCCTTCTTCTCTACCCACTATTTTAAGTTCTTGTAAACCGTGTCGAGCTCCATTCTCATGGAGATGATGCGGTATATAAACTTAAGGTTTAGATTAGATTAGATTGCTGGGCAGTACTCACATTGAAGAAGTTCTTGTCTGGATTTTGAATGAACATCTGAGGCTGGTCCAGGTGTTGAAGGGTTCTTGGCTCCAGGATTAGCTGAAAATCAAAAATAAACTTTAATTGAATATTGTAATGAGTAAATATCATTTTTCCCTTATTGGTACAATTGCATATTAAGGGGAGGGGGGAGGGATTTCTAATCTGGTATTAAATGTTTAGATTAACAGAAAATATGATATAGTAGGGGTGGGAGGGAGGGCTTAAATATTATAATTTAAGATGGTTATGATAGATAATCAAGTGATATTGTATAAGTTCAAATGTTATTTTCTGACACACTTATTGTAAGATGTAAAAATAAATAAAGAATTAAAAAAAATTAAATAAAATTATAGGGAGCATCTGGGTTTTTAAAAAAATATATAAATACATATTTACTTATTTAGTCATTATTAATAAACATCAGGGCAGTGTACAATCCAATATTATAATGGAACTAACCAAGTATCGCCTGCAGAGGCTCCAGTTAATTCAGAATACCAGGCTAGGTCGATTTTCAGCAAGGGCAAATTTGAGCATTCAAGATAATGAAGGGAATAGACTTAGTAGATAAAGACAGGTTGTTCACCCTCTCCAAGGTAGAGAGAACGAGAGGGCACTCTCTGAAGTTGAAAGGGGATAGATTTCGTACAAACGTAAGGAAGTTCTTCTTCACCCAGAGTGGTGGAGAACTGGAATGCTCTTCTGGAGGCTGTTATAGGGGAAAACACCCTCCAGGGATTCAAGACAAGGTTAGATAAGTTCCTGCTGGAACAAAACATACGTAGGTAAGGCTAGACTTTAATAGGTCACTGGTCTTTGACCTAAGGGCTGCCAAGGGAGTAGACTGCTGGGCACGATGGACCACTGGTCTGACCCAGCAGCAGCAATTCATATGTTCTTATGTTAAGGAGCTGGAGGAGTTGCCGTCAATGATAGATTAGAGAAACTGGGCCTCTTCTCCCTTGAAAAGAAGAGACTGAGAGGGGACATGATCGAAACATTCAAGGTACTGAAAGGAGTAGACTTAGTAGATAAGGACAGACTGTTCACCCTCTCCAAGGTAGGGAGAACGAGAGGGCACTCTCTGAAGTTGAAAGGGGATAGATTTCGTACAAACGTAAGGAAGTTCTTCTTCACCTAGAGAGTGGTGGAGAACTGGAATGCTCTTCCGGAGGCTGTTATAGGGGAAAACACCCTCCAGGGATTCAAGACAAAGTTAGACAAGTTCTTGCTGAACCGGAACGTACGCAGGTAAGGCTAGTCTCAGTTAAGGCACTGATCTTTGACCTAAGGGCTTCTGCGGGAGCGGACTACTGGACACGATGGACCAATAGTCTGACCCAGCAGCGGCAATTCTTATTTTCATATCTCTGCTATTGGCCAAACTTCATTGGCTTCTGATATATTCCAGGATACTCTTTAAATGTTCCTGTTTAACTTTTTAAGATTTTATTTGGCATATGTTCCTTGCTTGTACCTCTTTCTTGGAACTCTCAAAGATCGGGACTAGTCAGGACCATGCAAAAACTCAAAACTGTCTTTTCCTTCTCTTTCCCTGCCATGCCAGTATTTTCTGCATTATATTGTAAATACTTTCTGTCTTTATCTGTTTTTAAGTCCATTATTCTAATTTGTATTTTATCTGTATCCCTTGTATTAGCTCACCTTTTTGTGAACCGCCTAGAACTTTTTTGATATGGCGGTAAATTATAATTCTTCTTCTTTGATATTCTGTATGGAATGTTGCTACTCTCTGGGATTCCGGAATCTTGCTATTCTTTGACATTCTGTATGGAATGTTGCTACTCTTTGGGATTCTAGAATCTTGTTACTCTCTGGGATTCTGGAATCTTGCTATTCCTTGAGATTCTGTGTGGAATGTTGCTACTCTTTGAGATTCTAGAATCTTGTTACTCTCTGGGATTCCGGAATCTTGATAGGCTGGTATCTTAATGCATTCTGCTTCATTTTTTCAATCAAGTTCCTTATATTCATCTTGATGTATTTTATCTGTTCTATGTATTACTTCTTTCCCTGCCATGCTGGTATTTTCTGCATTATATTGTAAATGCTTTCTGTCTTTATCTGTTTTTAAGTCCATTATTCTAATTTGTATTTTATATGTATCCCATGTATTAGCTCACCTTGTTGTAAACAGCCTAGAACTTTTTCGGTATGGCAGTATATAAGAATAAAATTATTATTATTATTATTAAAGGAATAAGAACATAAGAATTGCCAGTGTTGGGTCAGACCAGTGGTCCATCGTGCCCAGCAGTCCGCTCACGCAGGGGCCCTTGGTCAAAGACCAGCACCCTGTTTGCCAGGGGCCAGGATCCGGGATGTAACCGCTTGCCTGGACAGACTTATCAAGCCCCGTGACCACTTCCCCATGATTCTCATCCACGTCGGAACCAACGACACTGGCAGGAGCACCCCGGAGAGCATACCTGAAGACTTCAGAGCCCTGGGTGAGAAGCTGAGGAAGATGGATGCGCAGGTGGTCTTCTCCTCGATCCTCCCAGTAAGGGGCAAGGGCAGTGCCAGGGAGGATTGCATCCAGAGGGCAAACGACTGGCTGCAGGGATGGTGCAAGGAGATGAACTTTGGGTTCTTGCACCATGGAGAGGCATTGCAAGGACTACAGGGACCAGACGGGTTACACCTGACCAGAAGAGGGAAGAACGTCCTTGGACACCGTTTAGCCCACCTACTACACAGGGCTTTAAACTAGGTAAGTTGGGGGAGGGTACGGGCACAAACAACCTACCTGGCGAGCTAAGCTGCCAATACTTTTTTGAGACTAAGGTAAGTAAACACCGATTTGGGTCAGGGGAGAGTATACATACTTTCGAGTCTGGGGTTGGCTCACATTATAATTCTGGGTCACATTGTAATTCTGGTCTAGCGGGAGTACACATTGTAATTCTGGGTCTAGAGGGAGTACACATTGTAATTCTGGGTCTAGCGGGAGTACACATTGTAATTCTGGTCTAGCGGGAGTACACATTGTAATTCTGGGTCTAGAGGGAGTACACATTGTAATTCTGGGTCCAGCGAGAGAACACACATTGCAAATTGTACTAAAGGAGTTCAAGTAGCCCAAGCGGGAATACCCCCACAGGGTACACACATTTCCGAGTCTGGGATAGGAACACACTGTAGTTCTGGGTCCGGGGAGTCCGGGATAGGTGCACGTTGTAACTCTGGGTCTAGGGAAAGTACAAAACATGCGAATAATGCTAAAGGTGTCCAAGTAGCTCAAGCGGGAACATCCCCACTGAGACATAACAAACATGCAACATGGAGGGCTATGTACGTAAACGCCCACAGTCTGGGAAACAAGATCCTGGAATTAGAAACAGAAATGAGGAATGCCGACCTGTATGTGGTGGCGATATCTGAGACCTGGCTCACGGACTCCCACGGGTGGGACATGGTCATACCGGGTTACAACTTGCTTCGCCGGGACAGGGAGGGCAAAATGGGAGGAGATGTAGCATTATATACTAAAGATGACATTAAGGTCACCAGAATCACAGATGTCCACTACACTGGGGAATCCCTTTGGGTAAATTTGGCCAGAGGGAAGGACAAATGCCTGTATCTTGGCGTAATATACAGACCCCCAAGACAACAGGATGACCTAGATATGGAATTAATCAGAGATATAGAGAATATCACCTTGCGTGGGGACACAGTATTGTTAGGTGACTTCAACATGCCTGATGTGGATTGGGACCCGCTTTCCTCTGCTTCCGGCAGCAGCAGGAGGCTATTAAACTCTATGAAGGAAGCAAGACTCAGGCAACTGGTGTTGGAACCAACAAGGGATCAGGCAATACTGGACCTGATACTTACCAATGGAGAAAGTGTCACAGAGGTCTCGGTGGGCAACACATTGGCCTCCAGTGACCACAACATGGTATGGTTCAATCTCAGGAAAGGTTTCACTAAATCTACCACACTGACCAAGGTCCTTAAATTCAAGGACACAAACTTCAAAGAAATGGGAGACTTCGTTCACCAGGCGCTACAAAGCCAAGCAGAAACCGATAACGTGGAAGAAATGTGGTCGACTTTGAAAGCCACCATACAAGAAGCAACAAACTGCTATGTTAAATCAGTAAGTAAACGGCGAAGGAACAATAAGCCACAGTGCTTCTCTGGGGAGATTTCGGACCTCATCAAGGAGAAGAAAAAAGCATTCATCTCTTACAAACAATCAGGGAAACAGGACTCTAGGGAAGTCTATCTGGCCAAGTCAAAAGCCGTCAAAACAGCAATTAGGGAGGCCAAATTCCGCATGGAGGAGTCTCTAGCGAAGAACATCCAGAAAGGAGATAAATCCTTCTTCAGGTATATCAGTGACAGAAATAAGAACTCAGGCGGGATAGTACGTCTAAGGAAACCAGACGGAGACTATGTAGAAGTGGACTCGGAAAAAGCCAAACTGTTAAATGAATACTTCTGCTCAGTCTTCACCCCGCGAAGCGCCAGGACTCGGCCCTCAGCTACAGACAAGGGTTGATGCAGATGACCCGTTTAGTAATTTCGAGTTTACACCCAGCAGTGTCTACTGCGAGCTGTCAAAGCTTAAGGTTAACAAAGCAATGGGGCCTGACAACCTACACCCCAGGGTGCTCAGGGAGTTGTGTGATGCCTTGGCGGAACCGCTATCCGCGCTCTTCAATCTCTCCCTTAGTACGGGTAACGTCCCGTTGGACTGGAAGACGGCTAACGTTATTCCACTCCACAAGAAAGGCTCCAAGATGGAGACAGCAAATTACAGACCGGTGAGTCTCACATCAATAGTGTGCAAACTAATGGAAACTCTAATCAAACGCCAATTGGATACGATCCTGAACGAGGAGAATCTACGGGATCCCCGTCAACATGGATTTACTAAGGGGAGATCCTGCCAATCCAATCTGATCAGCTTCTTTGACTGGGTGACGAGGAAGCTGGATGTTGGGGAATCCCTGGACATCATATACCTGAACTTCAGTAAAGCATTCGATAGCGTACCACACCGCAGGTTGCTGAGCAAGATGAGTTCTATAGGATCGGGCGACACATTGACGAAATGGGTTGGGAACTGGCTTGGAGGTAGGCTTCAGAGGGTAGTGGTGAACGGCACCCCCTCCGAAATGATGGAGGTAATTAGTGGAGTGCAGCAGGGCTTGGTCCTGGGCCCGATCCTATTCAACATCTTTATAAGAGACTTGGCAGAAGGGCTGCGAGGTAAAATAACATTATTCGCCGATGACGCTAAACTAAGCAATGTAGTGGGCAAAAGCACAACAGACATAAATTCAATGTTCGACAACATGATGCACGACCTACTCCTACTGGAGCGCTGGCCTAGGTCCTGGCAACTCAGATTCAATGCCAAAAAATGAAGTCATGCACCTGGGCAGCCAAAATCCATGCAAGACTTACACCCTTAATGGCGAGATCCTAACAAGAACTGAAGCAGAACGAGACTTAGGGGTGATCGTCAGTGAGAACATGAAGACTGCCAATCAAGTGGAGCAAGCTTCATCCAAGGCAAGGCAAATCATAGGTTGCATACACAGGAGTTTCGTCAGCCGTAAGCCGGAAGTCATTATGCCATTGTATAGATCCATGGTGAGGCCCCACCTGGAATACTGTGTGCAATTCTGGAGGCCGCATTACCATAAGGATGTGCTGAGACTGGAGTCAGTCCAGAGAATTGCCACCCGGATGGTCTCGGGACTCAAGGATCTCCCATACGAGGAACGGCTGGATAAGTTGCAGCTGTACTCACTCGAGGAACGCAGAGAGAGGGGTGACATGATTGAGACATTCAAGTATCTCACGGGCTGCATCGAGGTGGAAGAAGATATCTTCTTTTTCAAGGGTCCCGCGGCAACAAGGGGGCATCCATGGAAAATCAGGGGCGGGAAACTGCACGGGGACACCAGGAAATTCTTTTTCACTGAAAGGGTGGTTGATCACTGGAATAGTCTTCCACTTCAGGTTATTGAGGCCAGCAGCGTGCCTGATTTTAAGGCTAAATGGGATAGACACGTGGGATCTATTAACAGAAAAAGGTAGGGGAAGGTCATTGGGGTGGGAAGACTAGATGGGCCGTGGCCCTTATCTGCCGTCTATTTCTATGTTTCTATGTTTCTAACTGAGACTAGACTTATCTGCGTACGTTCCGGTTCAGCAGAAACTTGTCTAACTTTGTCTTGAATTCCTGGAGGGTGTTTTCCCCTATGACAGACTCTGGAAGAGCGTTCCAGTTTTCTACTACTCTCTGGGTGAAGAAGAACTTCCTTATGTTCATTCGGAATCTATCCCCTTTCAATTTTAGAGAGTGCCCTCGTTCTCCCTACCATGAAGAGGGTGAACAACCTGTTCTTATCTACTAAATCTATTCCCTTCAGTACCTTGAATGTTTCGATCATGTCTCCTCTCAATCTCCTCTGTTCGAGGAAGAAATGGCCCAGTTTCTCTAATCTTTCACTGTACGGCAACTCCTACAGCCCCTTAACCATCTTAGTCGCTCTTCTCTGGACCCTTTTGAGTAGTACCATGTCCTTCTTCATGTACAGCGACCAGTGCTGGACATAATACTCCAATTGAGGGCGCACCATGGCCTGGTACAGCGGCATGATAACCTTTCACCGATCTGTTCGTGATCCCCTTCTTTATCATTCCTAGCATTCTGTCGCCTTTTTCGCCACCACAGCACATTGCGTGGACAGCTTCATCGACTTGCCGATCATAACTCCCAAATCTCTTTCCTGGGAGGTCTCTCCAAGTACCGCCCCAGACATCCTGTATTCGTGCATGAGATTTTTGTTACCTACATACATCACTTTACACTTATCCACGTTGAACCTCATCTGCCATGTTGATGCCCATTCCTCGAGCCTGATTATGTCACATTGCAGATCTTCGCAATCCCCCTGTGTCTTCACTACTCTGAATAACTTTGTATCATCTGCAAATTTAATCACCTCACTTGTTGTACCAGTGTCTAGATCATTTATAAAGATGTTGAAGAGAACGGGTCCAAGCACCGAGCCCTGTGGCACCCCACTGGTGACGCTCTTCCAGTTCGAGTATTGTCCATTTACACCTACTCTCTATTCCCTATGACCCAGCCAGTTTTTAATCCACGTGAGTATGTCACCCTTGATTCCATGGCTCGCAATATTCCAAAGTAGTCATTCATGCGGAACCTTGTCAAACGCTTTCTGAAAATCCAGATATACATAAGAACATAAGCAATGCCTCTGCTGGGTCAGACCTGAGGTCCATCATGCCCAGCAGTCCGCTCTCGCGGCGGCCCAACAGGTCCAGGACCTGTGCAGTAATCCTCTATCTATACCCCTCTATCCCCTTTTCCAGTAGGTAATTGTCCAATCCTTTCTTAAACCCCATTACCGTACTCTGCCCTATTACGTCCTCTGGAAGCGCATTCCAGGTGTCCACCACACGTTGGGTAAAGAAGAACTTCCTAGCATTCATTTTGAATCTGTCCCCTTTCAACTTTTCTGAGTGCCCTCTTGTTCTTTTATTTTTTGAAAGTTTGAAGAATCTGTCTCTCTCCACTTTCTCTATGCCCTTCATGATCTTGTAAGTTTCTATCATATCCCCTCTAAGTCTCCTCTTCTCCAGAGAAAAGAGACCCAATTTCTCCAATCTCTCAGCATATGAAAGGTTTTCCATACCTTTTATCAGATGTGTCGCTCTCCTCTGAACCCTTTCGAGTAACGCCATATCTTTCTTAAGGTACAGCGACCAAAATTGGACGCAGTACTCCAGATGCGGACGCACCATTGCCCCATACAACGGCAGGATAACTTCTTTCATTCTGGTCGCAATACCCTTCTTGATTATACCAAGCATTCTATTCGCTCTCTTAGCGGCCGCTGCGCACTGTGCCATCGGCTTCATTGTCATGTCCACCATCACATCACCCCCAAGTCCCTTTCCTGTGTACTCTCATTCAATAATATCCCTCCCATCGTATAGTTGTACCTCAAGTTTCTGCTTCCCATATGTAATATTTTACATTTCTCAACGTTGAACTTCATCTGCCACCTCGTCGCCCATTCCCCTAGCTTGTTCAAGTCCCTTTGCAATTCTTCGCAGTCCTCTATAGTCCGAGCACCACTAAATAGTTTGGTGTTGTCTGCAAATTTTATTATCTCACACTTTGTCCCTGTTTCTAGATCATTTATGAATATATTAAATAGCAGCAGCCCGAGCACCGAGCCCTGCGGGACACCACTCGTGACCCTCCTCCAGTCCGAGTAGTGGCCTTTCACTCCTACCCTCTGCTTCCTACCTTCCAACCAGTTTCTGATCCATCTATGTACATCTCCTTCCACCCCATGGTTCTTCAGTTTCTGGAGTAGACGTTCATGGGGCACCTTGTCAAAGGCTTTTTGGAAATCTAGATATATGATGTCTATGGGGTCTCCTCTGTCCATTTGTTTGTTAACTCCCTCGAAGAAGTGCAATAAGTTCGTTAGGCACAATCTCCCCTTGCAGAAACCATGTTGGCTGGTTATCAGAAGTTCGTTCCCTTCGAAATGTTCATCGATGTTTTCTTTTATCAGAGCTTCCGCCATTTTTCCCGGAGCAGAGGTCAGACTCACCGGTCTGTAGTTTCCAGGGTCACCTCTTGATCCCTTTTTAAAGATGGGCGTAACGTTGGCTATTTTCCAATCCTCCGGGATCACGCCTGTTTTCAGGGATAGGTTGCAAATTTGCTGTAGTAGTTCCGCTATCTCCTCCTTTAATTCCTTCAGAACCCTTGGATGTATTCCGTCCGGACTCGGGGATTTGTCAGTTTTTAGTTTTTCTATCTGCCTGCGTACGTCTTCAAGGCTCACTTCTATGGAAGTTAATTTTTCTGCTTGACTTCCATGAAAGAGTTGCTCAGGTTCCGGTATGTTTGATGTGTCCTCATTTGTAAATACAGACGAAAAGAACATGTTAAGCCTTTCTGCCACTTCTTTCTCCTCCTTCACCACTCCTTTCCTGTCTCCGTCGTCCAGTGGTCCTACCTCCTCCCTAGCCGGCTCCTTCCCTTTAACATATTTAAAGAACGGTTTGAAGTTTCGTGCTTCCCTGGCTAGCCTCTCTTCGTACTCTCTTTTGGCTTTTCGAACCACACGGTGACATTCTTTTTGATTTTTCCTGTGCTCTTTCCAGTTCCCCTCAGTTTTGTCCTTTTTCCACTTCCTGAATGAATTTTTCTTATTGCCTATTGCTTCCTTCACTATTTTGGTTATCCACGCCAGGTCTTTTGTTCGACTCCTTTTGCACCCCTTTCTGAACCTGGGGATATATATATATTTTGCGCCTCGCTCACCATGCCCTTGAAAAAAGACCAGGCATGTTGAACCGTTTGCCATTTTTTGGAAGTGTTCCTAAGTTTCTTCCTTACCATTTCCCTCATTGCCTCGTAGTTTCTTTTCCTGAAGTTAAAAGTTGTCGCTATGGTTCTCTTTCCTTTCGGTATTCCTACTTCAACTTTGAACTTGATCATATTATGATCGCTGTTTCACAACGGTCCCACTACTTCTACTTCCTTTGCAGGTCCCCTTAACCCATTTAGGATTAGATCCAGAGTGGCATTTCCTTTCGTCGGTTCTCTAACAAGCTGCTCCATGAAGCAATCCTGTGTAGCTTCCAGGAATTCTGTCTCTCTAGCGTATTTTGAGCTTCCAAGGCTCCAGTCTATCCCGGGATAATTGAAGTCTCCCATAATAACCGTGTTGCCACTTTTACATTCTCGCTTCATCTCAGCTTCCAATTCTTCATCGATATCTCTGGTTTGCCCGGGTGGACGATAGTATAGGCCCATCTTTATTTCAGGTCCTTTCCTTCCGAGTATTTTAACCCATAGCGATTCCAGCTTGTTGGTCGTCTCTGCTGTGTCCACTCTTGTCGATCGTATGCTTTTTTTAATGTATAGGGCTACTCCACCTCCCTTCTGTCCTGATCTGTCCTGGCGATAGAGCTTATACCCCGACAGTGCTGTATCCCATTTGTTTTCCTCATTCCACCATGTTTCAGAAATTCCAATGATGTCTATGTCTTCTGCATTGGTCATGGCTTCTAGTTCCCCCATTTTGTTTCTCAGGCTCCTTGCATTGGTATATATGCAATTTAGATCCTGGTATTTTGTTGTCTTCATTTCCATTCCCTGTGCTTCGGTCTTTAGTTTCTTCTCTTTTGCTACAATCTTTCTAATCTCCTCTTCTGGGTTAGTCGACTCTTGCAATTTGTCCCTTGCAATTTGTCGCCGTTGTCTATCTGTCTGTTTACCGTATTTTCACGCAAATAACACGCACCCGTATAAAACGCGCACACGAATATAGCGCGCAGAAATCACGATGATTTGCACAAAAACTTTGATATACCGCGCTCACGGGTATACCGCGCATGCTGCCCGACGCTCCTTTCGCCCGCCCTGACTTTCCGTGCGCTGTCCCGACTCTCCGTTCACCCCCACTGACTTCCGTGCACTGTCCCCCCTTGAAGGTCTGTCCCCATCCTGAAAGCCTGATGCCCCCCCCCCGACGTCCGATACATCCCTCCCCCCCCCCGAAGGACCGCCGACTCCCCAACAATATCGGGCCAGGAGGGAGCCCAAATCCTCCTGGCCACGGCGACCCCCTAACCCCACCCCGCACTACATTACGGGCAGGAGGGATCCCAGGCCCTCCTGCCCTCGACGCAACCCCCCCTCCCCCCCAAGAACCTCCGACCGCCCCCCAGCCGACCCGCGATCCCCCTGGCGACCCCCACGACCCCCCCCACCCCCCTTACACCGTCGACTTCCCGACTTCCCGACAACACCGCCGACTTCCCGACAATATCGGGCCAGAAGGGAGCCCAAACCCTCCTGGCCACGGCGACCCCCTAACCCCACACCGCACTACATTACGGGCAGGAGGGATCCCAGGCCCTCCTGCCCTCGACGCAAACCCCCCTCCCCCCCAAGAACCTCCGACCGCCTCCCAGCCGACCCGCGATCCCCCTGGCGACCCCCACGACCCCCCCCACCCCCCTTCCCCGTACCTTTGGTAGTTGGGCCAGAAGGGAGCCCAAACCCTCCTGGCCACGGCGACCCCCTAACCCCACCCCGCACTACATTACGGGCAGGAGGGATCCCAGGCCCTCCTGCCCTCGACGCAAACCCCCCTCCCCCCCAAGAACCTCCGACCGCCCCCCAGCCGACCCGCGATCCCCCTGGCGACCCCCACGACCCCCCCACCCCCCTTCCCCGTACCTTTAGTAGTTGGCCGGACAGACGGGAGCCAAACCCGCCTGTCCGGCAGGCAGCCAACGAAGGAATGAGGCCGGATTGGCCCATCCATCCTAAAGCTCCGCCTACTGGTGGGGCCTAAGGCGCGTGGGCCAATCAGAATAGGCCCTGGAGCCTTAGGTCCCACCTGGGGGCGCGGCCTGAGGCACATGGTCGGGTTGGGCCCATGTGCCTCAGGCCGCGCCCCCAGGTGGGACCTAAGGCTCCAGGGCCTATTCTGATTGGCCCACGCGCCTTAGGCCCCACCAGTAGGCGGAGCTTTAGGATGGATGGGCCAATCCGGCCTCATTCCTTCGTTGGCTGCCTGCCGGACAGGCGGGTTTGGCTCCCGTCTGTCCGGCCAACTACTAAAGGTACGGGGAAGGGGGGTGGGGGGGTCGGGGGGGTCGCCAGGGGGATCGCGGGTCGGCTGGGAGGCGGTCGGAGGTTCTTGGGGGGGGGGGGGGTTTGCGTCGAGGGCAGGAGGGCCTGGGATCCCTCCTGCCCGTAATGTAGTGCGGTGTGGGGTTAGGGGGTCGCCGTGGCCAGGAGGGTTTGGGCTCCCTTCTGGCCCGATATTGTCGGGAAGTCGGCGGTCGTTCGGGGTGGGGGTGCGAGTGGTCCTGCCGGGGGGGGGGGATGTATCGGACGTCGGGGAGTCGGCCGGGCAAGAGGGCTTGGGCTCCCTCTTGCTCCGATCGTGGATGCGGGTGTGGGTGGGAGCGCGTGCGAGCGGTCGTTCGGGGTGGGGGTGCGAGTGGTCCTGCCGGGGGGGGGGATGTATCGGACGTCGGGGAGTCGGCCGGGCAAGAGGGCTTGGGCTCCCTCTTGCTCCGATCGTGGATGCGGGTGCGGATGGGAGCGCGTGCGAGCGGTCGTTCGGGGTGGGGGTGCGAGCGGTCCTGCTGGGGGGGTGAATCGGGCGTCGGGCGGGGTGGGAACTATGTTTTAAAACTTTGGTATACCGCGCTCACGCATATAACGCGCGAGGGGTATGCGCGGTAGGTAAAATCGCGTATAACGCGCGCGTTATATGCGTGAAAATACGGTACTCCCTCAAAGAAGTGCAGCAAGTTCATCAAACACGATCTGCCTTTGCTAAAACCATGCTGACTGGTAAATTAGGGAAACCCTATTCTTTCAAACTAACAGAAATATGGAACAATAGTTCCCTAAGGCTAAGAGGATGAGGTTCACTTCAACTCTTTTGCAAAAATTGAAAAACATGGTTATTCTCAAAATTGTTAGCTTATATCCTTTACTTCAGGGATGCCCACACTTTTTGGACTTGCGAGCTACTTTTAAAATGACCAAGTCAAAATGATCTTCCAACAATAAAATAAAATAAAAACCACAAAGCACACTGAAAGGCAGAGAAAATGTTAATTATCATTCATATTCTGGGGTTTTTTCAAAGAGGTCAAGGCAGATGACTAAGCAATGTCACCTCAGTAACAACCATACAAAAATAGACAAATATACCCCTCCCTTTTTACTAAATCACGATAGCAGTTTTTAGCGCAGGGAGCGGCGCTAAATGCCTCGCGCTGCTCTCAACGCTCATAGACTCCCTGCACTAAAAACCGCTATTGCGGTTTAGTAAAAGGGAGCCATAGTGCAAAATATATACAGCAGATATAAATTCTCAAAACGGGCATATTTTGATCACTAAATTGAAAATAAAATTATTTTTCCTACCTTTGTTGTCTGGTGATTTCATCAGTCTCTGGTTGCATTTTATTCTTCTGACTGTGCATCCAATATTTTTTCCCTTCTTTCAGCCTCCTGTATACTTCCTCTCCTCCAGACCTCATTCTCTCCCCCAACTTTTTCTTTCTTTCTCCCTGCCCCTTCTTTCTTTCTCTCTCCATGCCTCCTTTCTTTCTGTCTCCCTGTTCCCGCTTTCTTTCTGTTTCCCTTCTTTCTTTGTCTCCCTGCCCCCCCTTCTTTCTGTCTCCCTGCCCTCCCCCAAGCCACTAGGTTTGCCGCCGCCACCACAATCGGGAACAGCCCCCATACCACCGCCGCCCCAAGCTCTCCCTGCAGAAGCGTCGCTGCTCCCTGCAGAAGTGGAATGCTGCTGACCAGCATTCCGCTCCCCTACGTCAATTCTGACGTAGGAGAGGAAATTCCAGGCCAGCCAGGCATTTCTCCCCATTCCATCCAACCTGAGCCCCATCTCTCCTTGATCCAGCATTTCCCTTCTGTGTCTGTCAGAATTACCATTCCACCTCTTTTCCAGCATCACCCTTCTTTGTGTCCATCTCGCCTATATCCCTATCTCACCACTTTTTCAGAATCTTCATTTGTCTCTATCCTTGTCTTTACTCCATGTTCACCATTTGCCCTTTCAATGTCTTTATCTCCCCCCACCCTTTTTCAGTATTACTTCTGTGTCTCTATTTCACCTCCTCTTTTTCAGCACTACCTCCCTTCAGCATTGCTCCCTCTCTGTGTCCCTATCTCCTCTCCCCCTTTTCAGCATTGCTCCATCTGTATCCCCATCAACCCTCCATTTCAATATTATTCCCTGTGTGCCAATCTAGCCTCTTTCAGCATTGCCTCCCTCTGTAAACCCATGTAACCTCT
Source organism: Geotrypetes seraphini (assembly GCF_902459505.1). NCBI lineage: Eukaryota > Metazoa > Chordata > Amphibia > Gymnophiona > Dermophiidae > Geotrypetes > Geotrypetes seraphini. Next base: position 21,215,664 of record NC_047093.1, on the reverse strand, counting down.
TTTCAGGATTTCTCCCTCTGTGTTAAACCACTACCTCCTCTGTTTTCAGCATGTCCCCTCTGTATCTATATCCTTATTCAGTAGATCCTGCTTACCCTTTCTCTTCTCTGTGTCACTATCTCCATTTTCAGCTTTCCCCCCTTTTCCTTTGTTACTTCACCCTGTAGCCAGAATCTTTCCACCCTCCCTCCACTCTGGCCCAGCCCGGTATGACATATTTCCTTTTGTTTCCCTCCCCTCTCTTGTTCTCCTCCCTCACCCACAAGTCCTGCATCTGGCCCTCTCCCTTCCACCTCTATCCAGCCATACCCCCTGCCCTGTGGCCCTCTTCAGCAACTCATCAGCAACGGTGATCAAGACAAGCTGCCAACATCGAGGCCTTCGCTCTACGAGTCCTTTTGTGGAAAAAGGAAGTTGAAACAAATTAAACAGGACTCGCAGAGGGAAGGCCCCGACGTCAGAAACTTGTCTTGATCGCTGCTGCTGACGAATTGCCGAAGAGAGCCGTCGAGCAGGGGGTGCGGCCGGGTGCAGGTAGAAGGGGGAGGGGCAGATAGGAAGGCTGCTGGAAGAGGTAGAAGCTCCGCAGCATGACACCGACCCCGGCTAGGATGATTTCTTTTTCAGGCTGCTGCCGCCGCCACCATCCCCCAAATGACAAAAACCAGGGGAGAGGAAGTCTGATCGGCCCAGTAGATTGGGATGGCAACACGAGTCTATCACAGAGCCAGGGATGGGCTCTGTGACTGACTCGCGTTGCCTTCCCGATCTACTGGTCGATCGCAATTGATGTTTTGGGCAAACCGAGTTTTTACTTTATACAGTACAGTATTTTGTATTAAAGTTTTTGGGTTGTGGAATGAATCGTCTGAGTTTCCATTATTTCCTATGGGGAAATTCGCTTTGATATATAAGTGTTTTGGATTACAAGTATGCTTTGTGCAGTTTAATTTTGTGGTTAACCATTATGAGTTCTTAATAAGATTATATTAGTGTTCTTCTACCGCCGGTCCACAAAATAATTATTTTATTTCCGCCGGTCCATAGGTGTAAAAAGGTTGAAGAACACTGCTCTAGCAGGAAATCCACAGAGAAGACACAGTTGGCACTTGCAGATTGTCAGAGACACACGTTTCATAATGTTCCACTTGGAATTCACCTAATGAATCCACTAAATCAGTGGAGTGCAAACTAGAAAGGGAGAGGACGGGATGAGGAGCAACTCATGTACAGCTCAAGGTACAGAGAAAGGCAAAGAAAATTATAAAAGGGATGGGACGACTTCCCAATGAAGAAAGGTTAAAGCAGCTAGGGCTCTTTAGCATGGAGGAGAGATGGCTCAAGGGAGATATGATGGAGGTCTTTAAAATACTGAGTGGAGTGGAATAGGTAGATGTGAATCGCTTGTTCCCTCTTTCCAAAAATATTAGGACTAAGGGGCATATGGTGAAGCTACTAAGTAGTAGATTTGAAAACAAACTGGAGAAAATATTTCTTCACTCAACTTGTAATTAAACGCTGGAATTCGTTGCCAGAGAATGTGGTGAAAGCAGTTAGCATAGCAGGGTTTAAAAAAAAAAAAAAAAGGTTTTGATCATTTCCGAAAAGTCCATAAGCTATTATTAAGATGGCTTGGGGAAATCCACTGCTTATTTCTAGGATAAGCAGAATAAAATCTGTTTTATTCTTTGGGATCTTGCCAGGTACTTGTGACCTGGGATGGCCACAGTTGGAAACAGGATACTGGGCTTGGTGGACCTTCAGTAGGTCCCAATATGGCATCTCTTATGTTCTTAAGGTGATTTTTAATGAATTAGTAATTTTCAACATACAGTAAAAAATCACCTTTGTGATGATTCAGTATCACCAGCTATCAGGACACGCTACCTTTTGCAAAAGTGCACCAGTGTCCTGGAAATGCAAGTTAAAATTTTACCACAGTTCTGCAATTAACTATACTGGAAACAAGCAGAACCACAAGCATGCAAGTACCCAGTCACACACTCTTTAGTGGCATATGTCACACTTTAAAAAGCAAAAGAAACATTTAAAACGCTTCAAGATTAAATGCTGAACTAGTTTTACACAACCGTGGTGCCCTGGGCTCATGACTTTCAAACATATGCAACTTCTTCCAAAATTTGATACACTGAATCTTTGTTTCCAGGACTTAAAATGTATCTGACCCCCCTTCTGGTTAAAATTAAACTTACACAAGAAAGGGCAGAGGAGGACCTGGGGTGAAGGAGGTTATTAAGTTACACAAATACTCAAGCCTTCTTTGAACCTGTTTGCAAATTTTTGTGGTTCACATATGTTGCCTTAAGCAATAGCATACTCTTTAACAAATCTATTAATTTTTGGAACTTACCTTTTGGGGGAGGTTTTTTATGCAGTCCTGCATCTGTAAAAAAATAAATAAAAAAACACAACAATAATGACAAAAAGATAACAGCAAAGCAAAATGATCAGCACCAGTGGTCTCAAACTTGCGGCCCGGGGACCACATGTGGCCCGCCAGGTACTATTTTGAGGCCCTCGGTATGTTTATCATAATCACAAAAGTAAAATAAAACAGTTTCTTGATCATCTGTCTCTTTAGCTATAAATGACAATATTATTATTAAGATTTAGCCAAAAGGAAAGATTTATAAACTATAAAGAGTTTATACCTCATGCAAAATTGTCATTTCTTTAATAAGACATTAACTATTTTTTTTCTGAGGCCCTCCAAGTACCTACAAATCCAAAATGTGGCCCTGCAAAAGGTTTGAGTTTGAGACCACTGATCAACACTATATTTTAGGGGTGGGGTTAGCTAGGTTCTCTATGCATATATTATCCCTGAATCCTTTGCTTATACTCTGGACACAGTCAGCACACCATCGTGTAATGTTGACACATGGGTATTTGTAATTTTCTCCTGCTGTTTTGTAATTCAGTGTCTTATGCCATTTAAAAGTATCCATGATGTAAAGTGTTATCTGTTTTGTCCATCAGCTTGCTGATAGATTGATAAAAACGGGTGGAAGTTGGTGGCCTATGCTGATGATATTCAGCTCCTCCACTCTCGATCCAAAAACTACTAACGAAATAGACGAAATCAACCAAAAATTAGGGAGCATTAGTTACTGGCTAAGCGAAAACATGCTGTCTTTGAATATTCCAAAGTCCAAAACTGTACTCTTTCTGTGGAAAGATGGTATTTCCCTATCCTCTCCAATATGCATTGACAATACTCCGCTCCAAATGGTTACTTCAGTAAAAATCTTAGGTGTTATTATCGACCAGTGCCGTGGTAAAAAGCAGTGTTTTACAGATTGCGAATGATTCAATCTTTGGTAAACTTTCTTGAACCTTCCCTCTTTGAATATTCTGGTTCACTCGCTTGTTAATATCTAAACTCGATTACTGTAGCTCTTTATACAAAGCAATCTTACAGAAGGAACCGAGACGGCTACACAAATGATTCAAAATTCCGCAATAAAATCATTACCAAATCCAGGAAATTTGATCGTGTCACTCCGCTCTTGAAAAAAGCTCATTGGCTTCCAAATTCACATAGGATAACCTATAAAATAGCGCTGTTAGCATTTAAGGTTCAAATTGCGAAGGTCCCAATTTTTATCAAAAAAATACTAATACCTTATATGCCAGCAAAATCACTCAGATCTACTGCTCAAAGTTTACTGTCCGTTCCCTCATCAAAGGTTATTAATACACGACGCGGGACTATATTTTCAGTAACAACACCTCTAATATGGAACTCTTTACCAGCTCAACTGGGGGAGGAAAAAATTCTAGGCAAGCTCAAAGGATTCCTATAAAGTTTTCTATTTATTGGTGACCTTCATTTTCCTACAGGATAAAGAAGCATTTCTTCGTCTATTCTATAGAACTGAAAATGTTGATTTTCATGGACATAAAATAGCTATTTTTCCTGATGTATCAAAGTGGACGCAGTCTAGACGTAAAAATTTTTTATCGTCAATCTGTATTAAATTTAGGTGCTCCCTTTCAACTTCGCTTTCCTTGTAAATGTTGTATTACATAACAGTCCAACAGATATGTTTTTTACGGTTCATAGACTAAACCGTGCAAGACAATCACGTGCGGACAATGCCAGGCAGACAATCACGCGCAGAACGTCAACGCGCTGGATTAAAACAGTATTTTAAAGCACTCCGAAGGGGGTGTGGGTGGGGAACCCCCACACACACACTTTACTTAGAACTGTTGGTGCTCCTGTTGTGAGGTGTGTTTGGGCGGGGGGACCCCCATTATAGAGGAAACAGCGCTTTTCCCCTATTTTTTAGGGAAAAATTATAATTTCCTCTGTAATGGGAGGGTTCCCCCTCCCCTCTTCCCAACGGGAGCGCCAACAGTTATAAGTAAAGTGTGTGTGTGGGGGGGGGTTACCCCACCCTCCCTCAGAGCGCTTTAAAATACTGTTTTAATCCAGCGCGCTGACGTCCTGCGCGCGAGTGCATAGACCGCGCGTGATTGTCTCGTGCGGTTTTGACTCGTCACCGTTTTTTTACAAACCAGATCAATTTCAATATTTTGGGGGAGGCAAAGCAGCCTCAGTAATCCCGGCTTTATCCATTGATATCATTAACCAGGCTATTAAGTAAGTGATCCAACAGTGCTCTGTGATTCTTACTGTATAATTTCATTAAATTCAACTACCCTTGAAGTGATTGTTTTCTCTTCTCCATTTGTAGTGGACTATAATCATTGTAGAAATTTTTAGTATATTAATGTTTATTATTTCTTCATTAGACGATTGTATTTCCTTTGTCAAAGTTGTGATCTTTGATTTGAAAATATAATTTATTTATTTTTTTTAAGCTTTCTATTCAAAGATGCTTTTGAGCTGTAAAGCATAGCTAGCTTTTCTTGCCTTCTAGCTTTAGTTCGCTTATACATCTCGCCTTGAAAGAATCTTAAACAATCTCCTCCCCCCTCTTTTCTTTTGACCTTTTCCATTTATTTTCTTTATTTTTTATTTTTTTTTAATTCTTTATTCAGTTTTAACTCTTGCAACAAGTGTACAATATTCAATCAGATAATTCGTACAAATCACTTGACATTCTAACAATTATTGTCAAATGCATATAAAAAAGACCCCTCCCCCACCCATCCCATTCCTCAGGAATAAACCCATTAAATCACATAACATACCTCCCCATCCCCACATTAAATATAGTCCTATGTAATAAAAAGGTGTCCAAGGTGTCTAATCATTAGAATATGCAATCAATGGCCCCCAAATCTTTTTGAGAAACTATTATATTATATGGTTTGTATTTTCTTTAATTATTGTAGTTCACCCCTCTCCCACTATGGCCCTCTTTTACAAAGGCGCACGCTAAATCAACACGTGCGCTAACCGCTAACGCACCCATAGGATTACATGCACGCATTAGCTTAGTTTAGCGCGCACTAAAAAGCTTAGCGCAACTTTGTAAAAGAGGGGGTATGTTTTCAATACGTCTGTTATCGTCTTCATCTGAGCCTGTAATAATAATAATTATTTTATTTTTATATACCGCTCAACCACATAGTTCTAGGCGGTTCACAATGCATACAATACTAAAAATATATAGTCAATGAATAAAATACAATTGTTATAAAAGTTGAATTAAAATTGTACAATAGATGAATAAAGTTAAACTAGAATTATTCAATAGATTAATAAACTATATATATTCCCCTTAGGGCTCCTTTTACGAAGGTGCGCTAGCATTTTTAGCGCATGTATTGAATTAGTGGGCGCTAGCCAAAAAACTACCACCTGCTCATAAGGAGGCGGTAGCGGCTAGCGCGCGTGACATTTTAGTGTGCGCTATTCTGCGCATTAAGGCCCTAACGCACCTTCGTAAAAGATTTTAGTTTTTATTGCACATCACCTAGAACAGTGGTCTCAAACTTGCGGCCCGAGGGCCACATGCGGCCTGCCAGGTACTATTTTGAGGCCCTCGGTATGTTTATCATAATCACAAAAGTAAAATAAAACAGTTTCTTGATCATATGTCTCTTTAGCTATAAATTATAATATTATTATTAAGACTTAGCCAAAAGGATAGATTTACCTCATGCAAAATTGTCATTTCTTTAATAAGACATTAACTATTTTCTCTGCGGCCCTCCAAGTACCTACAAATCCAAAATGTGGCCCTGCAAAGGGTTTGAGTTTGAGACCACTGACCTAGAAGGTTCAATAAGTGACTAATCAAATTTTTTATAAACTTGAAGGGAAACATCTGGCTAGCTGCCAGTTATCCAAATATTTTCTTTTGAATGTCAGGCCTTATATTTTTGCCTATTTAATAACAGTACCATTTAAAACTGAAAGCGTAATAATGTCGCTCCATTTGGGATCAAAGCCATTTATAAATACGTATCACTTCTGTACAGTCAAAATGAAAATCTTCCACACCTAGAAAGCAAAATAATTACAGAATAGGATGGCATGTTTAAATCCATGGTACCGGATTTAGTTTTTACCTGGCCCAGGCTTCTGTTTACCAGCAGGTGGAGGGTTTGGAGCAGGGGGAAATTGCTGCTCTGGTCGCTCACCTGTGTAAAAAAAAAAATACAAAGAATCAGCTGGAGGGTCAAGGGTCATGGATTTAATATTCTGTCTTTCTGTGGTATAACCAAAGCAGTTTACATATATTATATGCAGGCACTTTCTCTGTCCCGAGTTGGCTCACAATCTTAAGTTTTTCTACCTGGGGTGATGGACTTTGCCCATGGTTATCTTGAGTTGCGGTGGGAATGGAATCCAGTTCCCCTGGTCACAGCCCACTGCACTAACCATCAGTCAACTCTTCCAGGTGGTCACTGAGCGGGTGGCAATCTCTCCTTCATATTTATATTGTTTCAAACGCCAATGCCAGGGTGAAGGATTATGAGCGTCTCAGGCGCTCTTTTGTGAATGTGCTCCATAGCCTTAGCAAATGGACACAATAAAATGGCCCAATTTAATTCAAATATTGATATGTACTGCAGGGGTGTCCAATGTCGGTCCTCGAGGGCCGCAGTCCAGTCGGGTTTTCAGGATTTCCCCAATGAATATGCATGAGATCTATTAGCATACAATGAAAGCAGTGCATGCAAATAGACCTCATGTATATTCAGTGGGGAAATCCTGAAAACCCGACTGGACTGCGGCCCTCGAGGACCGACATTGGACACCCCTGACCTACTGTATGAGAGGAAATGTTGATCTCTTACCTGCCCCTAACTTCTGTTTACCAGCAGCTGGAGGAGGAAATTCCATGAGAGGTGGAGCTGGGAAACCAAACAGCACAGGTCGTTCAACTGTGTTAAGAACAAAAATTCAAATTAGTCCCTAAGAATCAGCTGGAAATCTCTTCTTCTGGGGCTGGCACATTGCACGAGGTGCTTTAACATAACAGACAGGCGTTCTGAGCCTGATTCTGTATAGGACGCCTGGTCTCAATATAATGGCCCAATTTCATTCAAATATTGATACCTACTGCAGGGGTGTCCAATGTCGGTCCTCGAGGGCCGCAGTCCAGTCGGGTTTTCAGGATTTCCCCCATGAATATGCATGAGATCTATTAGCATACAATGAAAGCAGTGCATGCAACTAGATCTCATGCATATTCATGGGGGAATTCCTGAAAACCCGACTGGATTGCGGCTCTCTAGGAGGGACTTTGACACCCCTAGAGGAGCTGTCAAGACTCACAAAGGCAGCTGGTTTGAAATCCCTTACGACAGGGGTGTCAAAGTCCCTCCCCGAGGGCCACAATCCAGTCGGGTTTTCAGGATTTCCCCCATGAATATGCATGAGATCTATTAGCATACAATGAAAGCAGTGCATGCAAATAGACCTCATGTATATTCATTGGGGGAAATCCTGAAAACCCGACTGGACTGCGGCCCTCGAGGACCGACATTGTACACCCCTGACCTACTGTACGAGAGGAAATGTTGATCTCTTACCTGCCCCTATCTTCTGTTTACCAGCAGCTGGAGGAGGAAATTGCATGAGAGGTGGAGGTGGTGAACAAAATCGCACAGGTCGTTCACCTGTGTTAAGAACAAACATTCTAATTAGTCCCTAAGAATCCCTAAGAATCAGCTGGAAATCTCTTCTGGGGCTGGCAAATAGCACGAGGTGCTTTAACATAACAGACAGGCGTTCTGGGCCTGATTCTGTATAGGACGCCCGGTTTCATTAGCCGCCTAAGAGGCTTTTGAGAATCGCACAAGGGCATCTTATACAGAATGGCATCTGTCCTAACAGACAGACACCTAACCCTCGTCTAACCACCCTGATTCTCTAACCAGCGTCTATGGCACAGGTGCCATTTAAAGGATTGCGTTGCCACTGAGCTGACTGTGGCAAGGGAACCTCCTGCTGCGATCAGCTCAGCGGCAAAGATGACCACTCCCTCCAGCCACCACTCCCCGAAGCATCCCCCAGCAGGAGTGCCCACTCCCTCCTACCAGAACACCCCCGAAACCCCCCCCAAACCATGATGGGATGGAGGGATGCCCACTCCCCTCCTGCCAGAACACCTCCCCTCCCACCCACCCAACCATGATAAGTAGGAGAAATGCCCACTCCCTCCTACCAGATCACCCCCATACCCGGCGACCAATCCCCAGACCAACCTGGCGACTACCCCTCCCCCCTGCCGACCCCCACCCACCTGGCGATCCTCCTAAAGGGGAGACCACACCAAACTCTCCCCCTCCCCCGTAAAAAGACAGTCCAGCCGAAGGGAGGCATACACCCTTCAGCTGGCAGGCCCGCCACTAGAAAATGATGGGCCTTCCCCTTCCTGGTGCATTCTGGGATGTACCAGGGAGGAGTCTAAGGCCCTGATTGGCTCAGATGCCTATGGCCTTTAGGCACCTGGGCCATCCAGAGTGTTCTGTGCATTCTGGATGCACTGGGAGGGGCCAAAGACTCCAATTGGCCGTAAACCCAAAACCCTTAGATATCTGGTCAATTGGAGTCTTTGGCTCCTCCCAGTACATCCAAGAATGCACTGGGTAGGAAGACTAAAGCCCCTCCTATGGGAAGGGGAAGGCCTGCTATTTTCCAGTGGCAGGCCTGCCGGCTGGAGGGTATATGCCTCCCTTCAGCCGAACCTTCTCTTTACAAGGTCGCTGGGTGTGTGGGGGGGGTGTTGGTCAGTTGGTGGGTATGGGGGTGTTTCGGGGGGGCTGTTCTGGCAGGAGGGAGTGGACATCTCTCCTATTATGGGGGGGGGGGTTCATCAGGAGGAATTGGGCACTCCTCTTGCCAGGGGTTACTTCGGGAGGGGCAGGAGGAATGAGTAGGCATCTCTCCTGCCACTTGTCTTCACTCAGCTGATTGTGGCAGGGAAATTTCTTTGCTGTGATCGGTTCAGCAACCGTGTCTATTTGAAATGTAGACCAGCATTTTTCTGGCCTACTTTTCAGACACCTATTACAGCCCTAGGGAGATCCTAGGGCTGCCTAAGCTTGCCTAAGGCCACTTCCGTGCAAAACCACGCCCATGCCTAGCCCTGGGCGAGCTTAAGTGTCCCTACCTGTCTCCCTCAACAGTGACAAACACCTACGGTGTAGGCGGCCTGCTTCAGGGTGTTTTTTTGTTTTTTAAATATGCGTCCCGATTGGCTGGTTAGACAGCAGTAGAACGCTTACCAACGCCTACAATTTGGACACTGTTTATAGAATTTGGCCCTATGTGCTCTTTGGTGACCATACGTTATAGCATTTAGACAACGAGAACAATAAGATGGGTTATGTCATCCAAACATTGACACCTATGATTATTATCTGGTTCAGGTTTCTGTTTACCAGCAGATGGAGGTGCGTTTCGAAAAGGATGGTTCGGAGGTGGAGGGTTTTCACCTGTGGTAAAAATAATATTCACATCAGTCCCCAATGATAAGCAGGAGAAAGGCCAGCAAAAAGGTGGGGAACACCAATCTCCCTACTTTCATAATCAAAGATAGCAATGACACCATGCTTAAATATCAAGCAGCTTTACTAAGGAGCAAACTACCTACAGATCTTGGGAGATCTTCTCTATCTGTGATATTTAGAAAAAAAAGATTTTAAACTTTTTTGGCTATTCCTACAGGCTTACTTGTTTGAATGATCTTCCTTTATAGCTCTTCCCCCCCCCCCCTTTTTTTTTTTTTTTTACAAAACTGTAGTGCGGTTTTTAGCGCTAGCCGTGGCAGTAATAGCTCTGATGCTCATAAAATTCCTGAGTGTCGGAACTGCTGCGGCCTTTGCTAAAAACCACGCTACGGTTTTCTAAAGGAGGCGGGGGTTAGTCATTTGTTTTCTACTATTGCTTATCATGTTATGTTTGTCTAATCTAGAGAATGACACGGGGACAAATCTGATCCCGTCCCTGCAAGTTTTGTCACTGTCCCTGTCCTACTCCTGTACGCTCTGCCTTAACCGCTCAAGCCTTGAACACTTAGGATTTCAAAGTGTTTGAGGCTTGTGCAGATGAGGATGGAGCTTAAGCATTGGTGGAATGAGGCATTATGACATCACAATCTGAGCTCTAGAATGTTGCTACTTAGGATTTTAAAGTGTTTGAGGCTTGTGCAGATGAGGACGGAGCTTAGGCATTGGTGGAATGAGGCATTATGACATCACAGTCTGAGCTCTAGAATGTTGCTACTTAGGATTTTAAAGTGTTTGAGGCTTGTGCAGAGGAGGACGGAGCTTGCAGGAATGGGGCAAGGAAAGGAAAAGAACTCACCGGGACAGGGAAAAAGAGTTCCTGCGGGGACGGGGAAAAATTTGTCCCTGTGTCATTCTCTAGTCTAATCCAATCAGTCTCAAGACTGGCTCTGTAATCTACTGTGGGCCTCGTACACTTCCCCGTCCGTATTCATGGTGATAGGGGAACGGCAAGGCAGCGAATAGAGAAAAACCGCAAATAACTTTTCATATGTTATTCGCAGTTTTTCTGTAAAAAAGTAAAAGAAAGACACAAAACCGTGAATAACCCGGCCCGTTCCAGTGAAGAAAGTGCAGCTGGGAACAGCGATTTCCTGTGACATAAATTTGATCGAAAAACCGTGGACCGTGAAACCGCAAATATGGAGGGGGAAGTGTACTTCTTTTTACAAAATCGCTGTTGTTTCAGCAGTCTTTTAAAAGTACACAAATCCCCTTGCTGTCTTATACAAGCTGGAAGTTTGTTCATTTTAATTCTTGTCGGTGAGTTGCGGTGTTCTGCAGAACACAACTTTTGAAGCAGAATATAAGACGAAATGAATACTTAAATAACCCCCTCCCCCCCTTTTACAAAACTGCAAAAGCGCTTTTTAGCGCAGGCCAGCATGCGGAACAGTCTGCGCTGTTCCCAATGCTCATAGGAACTCTTGAGTGTCAGGAGCAGCGCAGAACATTCATTGTTCTGGCCTGTGCTAAAAACCACTATCGTGTTTTTGTAAAGGAGGGGATGGAGGGAAAGTTAGTAACAGCAATTTATATTGCACTCTATATTCCATTTTAAGCCAATAAAGTGCAACATAATATTCAGTCACATAATGCTATTTTGCTACTCTAAAAAGAGTACGAATGATGGAATTTTGAGTAACCTGTAGAGCATGCATTGCAGTCAAGGATTTATTTATTTAATTTTCTATACCATGGGAGTGACCTTAGGGATCTGGCCAATCGGAGTCTTATGCCATTCCCAGTGCATCCCAGAATGCACTGGGAAGGAGGCTTAAGACTCCGGTTGGCCCAGGTGCCTAAAGCCCCTCCTTTGGAAGAGGCCTTAGGAGCCTGGACCAATCAGGGCTTTAGGCCCCTCCCCAGTGCATCATAGAATGCAACGGGAAGGGAAAGGCCTGCCATTTTGGAAGAGGCAGGCCTGCTGGCAGGAAGCAGTAAGCATCCCTCGTCGGCCATCTTCTAAAAGTACCGAGGGAGGGAGTCAGAAGGTGTCAGGGAGTGTTGGGGAGTGTCGGGCGCGTGTCAAGGGGTGTTGGGGAATTTCAGGTTTAGGAAGGGAATGCAAGGGTTTCACTGATCAGTTAACGAGGTGCAGGAACTACAAAAGATTAAGAAGTCCTGCTCTGTAGCTTTGTTTTAACCTAAGCTTGAATTCTTAATAAATAAAGTGAGCAGCAGCCTGGGAACATTGCAGTAAAAGGGGCAGCACCACCTCCTCCCCCTACAGCCCAATGGCACTAGGCACACAAGCGTCCTGTTCTTCGCTGGAGTGCTGGAGTGGAATGGTGACATTCAGAGTTTTATAAAATTGTCAGCTCCTGTGCCTTTAAATGGGTGAGTCCGATGGGATGGCAGCTGTTCATGTTTGAGGAAAGCTAGCTCCACTATGCTTCCTTGGTTGGAGGGGGAAGGAAAGTAAGAGGACACCAGGGGTAAACAGGGCACCGGAGCCAATGCTTTACCAATACCAATACCAATACTATAACCAATTACTTTTCTGTTTTTATCGAACCACTTTCTACCAGCAGTTAACAAGACGGTTCACAATGCGGACACCCATCTCTGAGAGAAATAGATTAAGCATAAAGATGCTTTGTGTTATCTGCTGTAAAATCATAATGACACGATGTAAGGGTTATCATAGGAATGCCTACTGGTATATATACTGTACCTAGCAAAGAAGAATCATCTGGTCCCGCTGACGGTGGCTGTACTGCACTTTTTATGGCTTCTTTAAGTGAAAAAGAACGTTTGTACAGTGCTTGCAATAATTTTTGGTTAAAATCAATATACGGCACAAAAGGATCTTTCGTCATCGTGTTTTTCAGCTTTGCTGCATTCTGAAGAAAAGAAAACACGTGATCTTAGCATTTCCACTGTACAGCTTGGCTTATATTAGGTTTCAGCCGAGTTCTGATTTGGCAAGACTAAAAAAAACGCTGATGGGGTAAAATACCCCGACAATAATCAGGGCCTTTTTTCTAGCACAAATTGGAGCTGGTACTCAAATTAGTAAGGGACCCACCCCACAATAGCCAGGGCCCCTCCGCATCCAGCCACAGAATCCATGAAAAGGCAGCACCGAGGGCCTGATTCTGGAAACAGCACCTGCCCCATGTCAATCATAGGCAAGCGCCACATCAAGAATCACGTTGGGTGGGGGGGGGGGTTTTCCATTATATGAAAATATAATAAGTAGAGGGATTCGAGGGTGGGAGGGGGAGGGTTATATTTTTAATTATAAGATATAATGATAAGATGCACAAGTGCTTAGATTTATTTTATTTATTATAAATTTTTGTACACTTGATGAAAGTTTAAAAATGAATAAAGAATTAAAAAAAAAAGAATTACTTTTTCTTGACATAGGCGCCTTAAATGTAGGCCAGTATTTTAAGAGCCTACATTTAAGGTGCCGGTCTTGCACAGACGCCTAAGGCCACTTCCGGTGCAAACCACGCCCATTTTAGGCATCTGTAGGCTTCCCTATGCACCGCCTTAGGCACGAGACAGGTGCCCAAAAACGACACCTGCATTTTTTTTTTTTTTAACATGCATTCTGATTGGTTCATTAGACAGCAGTAGGACGCTTACCGCCGCCTAACTTCAGGACATTGCTTGGAGAATTTGGGCCCAAGTATATGGGTCATTTTTATCAAGCAATGGCAAAAGGTGCCAGTATTAAGTACCCCCGAGTACCCCCTAAACTGCTGCCAGTGAACCTGTGACACTGGGTGGCCATCTTTGATTAGCAAAAAAGTCTGGGCTGGCTGAGCCACTAGGGAGCAGCAAAGAGCAGCTACAGTCAAAGGAAAACAATATACAGTGATACCTTGGAATCCGAACTTAATCCGTTCCAGAACTCGGTTCGAGTTCCAAAGTGTTCAAGTTCCAAGACAATTTTTCCCATTGAAAATAATAGAAACTGGATTAATCCATTCCTGGGTCCCACAAACTCAAATTTTAACAGGAAATACACTGGATTTTAAGGTAAAATATTAAGCAGCATTCAGATTCTGGGGCACAAACACACATATACAATGTGCAGGGCGTTTGGATTCTACAAAAAAAGTTTGGATTCCAAAACATTTGAGTTCTGGGGCATTTGGATTCCGAGGTACCGCTGTATTCTAAGAGCCAGACAAACTCAAGAACCATCAAGGTAGTAACACATGTATTTTTATATGTCGGGGACATGGGTAGTTTTTAAAAAGCTCCTTTACCTGGGGTAACTGTATATATATAGGAAACAAAGTACAAGGAATCTTCAAAACGTTTCAGCACCTTTTTTTTTTTTTTTAACACTATGGGGGCTCATAATCACAAAAATATAAAGGCCCAAAAAAGCGTCCTAAATTGGCACTTGGACGTACTAATCGCCAGAACTTCCAAGTGCCGATAATCGAAACCGCCTTTCTGGATATTTAGCAAGGTGTCCCAGCCTCTGTGCGTCCAGAGCTCAAGATGGGCGTGGTGGAGGCGTGTTATGGGCGGGCTTTGGGTGTGCATAAATGCGGGTTAGACTTGGGACGTCTTGCAGCAATAATCGAACGTTCTGCAAGACATCCTGGACGGAACTTAGACATTTGGAACTAGACCTGTTTTAGAAGCGTCTAAGTGCCACAAAGGTGCCCAAACTGACCAGATGACCACTGCGTGCATCGAGGTAAGACACCCCCACACTCCCCTAGTGCTCATTGATCCCCATTCCACCACACAAAAGTGAGAACAAAAAGGTACATACCTGTCTTTAAAACAGCAGCGTCTAGCATGGAGAAGCCTAGTAGAGCTGCACACAGGTGTCTTAAATAGCCTGGTGGGGGGGGCTAATGAACCATATGGAGGAGGAACCAGGCCCTTAAGTCACTTTAACCACTATATTTATGGTAGAAGGTGTGAGCCCACCCAAAACCTACTCTACTGCCATATAGGTGGCACCTGCAGCCATAAGGGCCCCACTGCTCTGTTGCCATGTCTGGGTTGCCAGTCCATCACAATACTGGCCCCTCCCACATCCAAAAGGTCTTGTTCTGGGTGTTTGGGACTTGGACAAATTTTTGGTCGAGAATGTGGTATAGGCGCAGTGGTGGTCTGGACAATCAAATGCCTGGACATACAGATAGACAATTTTTTTTTTTATAAAACCCCTATTTTAGATGTACATTTTGAGAATGGACAGTTTGCCGCTGCCAACTTTGAACGATTAGCGCCCTGTGTCCAAATCGGACTTAGAAGTTTCATTTGATTATGGCCCTCCGCGTATTCACAAAAGCAATACAGTGATACCTTGGATTACGAGCATAATCCGTTCCAGGAGCATGCTCGTAATCCAAAATGCTCGTTTATCAAAGCGAGTTTCCCCATAGGAAATAATGGAAACTCGCTTTGATGCGCTCCCCCCCCCCCGAGAACCGGCATTGCTCCCCTCGAAGGCCCCCCCCCCGCGATCCAGCACCCCCCTTGCCTCGAACCGGCACCCCCCACCCCCCGCCACGATTGGGCACCCCCACCACGATCCGACCCCCCCCCCCGACACGATTGGGCACTCCCCCCCCCGACACGATTGGGCAACCCTCCCCCCGACACGATCGGGCACCCCCCCCGACACAATTGGGCACCCCCCGCCGCTTCTTACCCTCATCTGGGCACTCTTGAAAATCGGCCTCCTTCTCTGCTGGGCCTTGAGCATCTGAGCATGCTCAAGGCCTGAGAGTTCACGTTCAGAACGTGAACTCGCAGGCCTTGAGCATGCTCAGATGCTCAAGGCCCAGCAGAGGAGAAGGCCGATTTTCAAGAGTGCCCAGATGAGGGTAAGAAGCGGCAGGGGGTGCCCAATTGTGTTGGGGGGGGTCGGATCGTGGAGGGGGGGGTGCCGGATCGCAGGGGGGGTGCTCGTAAATCGAGCCATGCTCGGTTTCCGAGGCACCGATTTTGCAAATGTTTTGCTCTTCTTGCAAAACACTCACAAACCGGTGCACTCGTAAACCGAGGTACCACTGTACATTTTTCTTTCTTTAGATAGCACCTTACAATATTTTTACCGTAGGAAACAGTTACACGGAGCAGAACCTTAAAAATTGCTCACCTTCAGAAAAGTGATTTCCTCGTCTTCGCTTAGCAAATGCTCCAGATGCCCTTGTAACCTTTCATATTCAAGATTTTTCTTAAGTAAAGCATTGTGAGTGATTTTAAACTTCTGCTTCACTCGCTGCTCCTCGCTTGCCACTCTTTTCATAATCTCTTCCTCCTCTTTCTCAATCAGGTCTTTGATCTCGGAGAATTCTTCTCTCAGAAGAGCTTTCTTCCTCTCGGCCACATTCTAAATAAGCACCAAGACGAAGGGAGTGTTAGAGAGGTTTGGTTAGTCTAGTGCTAAGGCAAACAGGAACCTTTGTGGGCTTTGAAAATCTCTCCCTGGATCAACCTAGAATTCTCCACGGATGTTCTGGTACAGGGGACTGCGAGGTCCTGTAGGTCATCTGCAAACTGAATCTTTATGACCTGCAATGCTTAGGGTCTTTTGACACTTTTGGATTAGTTATACTTTGATTCAACAAAGAGAATAAAAAGAATCTAATGCTTTCAAGGCATAAAACAGTGGAAAATGTTTTCATCCGATCTTCTGCACCCTACAATCAATTTGTATCTGCAAAATTGCTCATTCTGGAACACCTCGTTGTCAGCAATATCAGGAAGGAAAAACAGGGGAGCCTCAGGGAATTCTGGATTGCCTCTAATTGCCTTTAATTAATACATCTATTCAAGCTCCAGCCTTCAAAATACCAATTTCCCCGAGTACACTCTTGCATCCTGGGTCTTAAGTCTAAGTTTCCTCCTGGTTATGGTTTACAACCTGTCCAAGACGTCACCAAGCACTGCACTGCTCCTTTCATGGGCAAAGAGAAAAGATTATGACAACAATTCTGCAAACTACTGTTCTTTCTTTGGCACTCCGGTGCAGCACAGGGAGCACCAATTCTATTCTGGCTTCTAGCAAACCCACACTGACACACCAACAAGTCAATGGCAGGTGTAGGAAGGCGTCACTGTTCCCTCTAAGCCAGTGGTCTCAAACTTGTGTCCTGCCAGGTACTATTTTGAGGCCCTTGATATGTTTATCATAATCACAAAAGTAAAATAAAACAGTTTATTGATCATATGTCTCTTTAGCTATAAATTACATTATTAAGACTTAGCCAAAAGGAAAGATTTATAAACTATAAAGAGCTTTACCTCATGCAAAATTGTCATTTCTTTAATAAGACATTAACTATTTTTTTCTGAGGCCCTCCAAGTACCCACAAATCCAAAATATGGCCCTGCAAAGGGTTTGCATTTGAGACCACTGCTCTAAGCTAAGAAGGAGTCCTCCACCTACATTCCTACCAGTGGGTGGTGCTGTTTCACTACCACATTTTCAATAGCAAGGGACAACAAGTTCGGCAGGACTGCCTGTCCCTAGCGACTGAAAACACAATATTGAAGTACCATCCTCTATTGCCGCAATGGAGGACTCCTGTTCAACTTAGAGGGAGCAGTGCAGAATATACCTAGATCCATTCATCATCACACACATCTGATAGAATTCTCTGTCAGATGTGTGTGATAGATTGATGGATGATGCACCCATTCACCTCCCACTTGGTACACCCCGTTTTTAACTGAGCGCTATGCCACCCATGTACAAGCTTACAAAACAGCGCTTTAGACGTGTGCGCATATTAATGGCGTCTAGTCTATAGTTATGCATGTCAGATGCACCTAAAAGCAGGACCACCTTATAAACAATTACTCTCGACAGCTTAAACATCAAAAGTTATTTTCACTGGCAGGGTAAAACCAGATTTCAACTAGATTAGCTTTATCGGTTGATGAAACCTAGGGCGTCACAGAGCCTGTCCCCATATGGAACTCAAATGCTCATATTCAAAAGCTACTTAAACAGACTAGAAAGACTTTCAGATGTTTGCTCGGCCTACTGACAAAACCCCATCAGCCTTCATGAAATCCCACCTCCCAAACCAGTCACTTACTTCCACATTATTCTGCTTGGTTTCCACGTCAGCTAACGAACTGGTAACCTTTTCAATCTTCTCATTCAAGGTTCCCAATTGCTTTTTCAGACTGATCTACAATGACAGGGGAAGCCATGAGGTTAAGCATCCTACTTGCCGACATTTCCACAAAATCTGACAGGAAGTGTCAAACAGTCTCAGCTCACTAGCTCTCCAAGCAGACAGAGCATTAAAAGAAATATAAATGTATCAGCACAGAGTGAACAGTGCCTCAACTCCTATGATTCAGGTATATAACTGCTATTACTTATCCTATATAATAAAACCCTAGCCGTGCATGCGCACTCAAATCTGCGTGCTTCCATGATCTCTGATCTGTGAGATGTAAATCCGTAGCCGCAGGAGTGTGCATGCGCGAGTCCCCAGTCTTACTGCTTCCCAGGACTGGCCGCCAGCGTTGGACTCCCTGCTCTCCAGATCGCGGTGTCGGCTCCTCTCATGAGCCGCACCAGTGTCGGAGAAGGCTTCTGACACTGGCGGGGGTCGAGAGGAGCCGCTGCAACACTTGCCCGGAGCAGGCCAGACCGCGGGCCGGGCAGGGAAGCGCCGACAAAAAGAGACTCCAGCCGCGAGCCGCTCAATGGGACCAGGCAGGCAGCCAGCCACGCAAGGGAGGGAAACAGAATGAAAAAAAAGGTAACGTGCAGGGAGAAGCTGGGCCTGCCTGCGGGAAACGCGATAAGGGAAGGGGGGGGGGACCCTTGGAGCAGGCTAGACCGTGAGAGGGAAGGGGGAGGGGCCAAAAGGAGCAGGCCACGTCGTGGTAAGAGTAGGGAAGGGGGGTGGGGGAAAATGCTGCTACTGCTGCACAGGGATCTGGAGGGGAAGGGAAATACCTGCTGCTGCACAGGGAAGTAGAGGGGGAGGGAAATGCTGTTGCAGCTGCACAGGGACATGCAGGCAAAGAATGACAGACAGACAGCTGGAGGGAGGGAGACAGAAAGAAAGAAAGGAGGAAAGACACAGGGGCAGGGAGAGGGACAGAAAGACAGAGAAAGACATATATTCTAGCACCCATTAATGTAACGGGCTTAATGACTAGTCATTTCTATATTTATTTATTGTTAGCACATATAGCCTAAGGGCTCCTTTTGGTGCGCTAGGGCCTTAACGTGCGCAATAGTGTGTGTTAAATTCTTGAGCGCACTAGCCACTACTGCCTCCTTTTTAGGAGGTGGTAGATTTTCGGCTACCGCACACTACAGTACGTGGTAATTTTGTGCGTGCACAAAAACCCTAGCGCACCTTCGTAAAAGGAGCCCTAAGTGGCTTTACATTCAGGTACTCAAGCATTTTTTCCCTATCTGTCCCGGTGGGCTCACACTCTACCTAATGCACCTGGGGCAACGGGGGATTAGCCAAGCCGCAGCACACTAAACGTGGTGGCCATGGCTCGAGGAATCCAGAAGTGCGTGGATGTCGACGCAATGATGTCACGCCCATGCATGACGCCATCATATCGACGTCCATGCTTGCACGAAGGCCCTCTCGACGGGACCCTGAGCCGCCAGTGGGGCGTGCTGGAAGGGAAGGCGCACGGAGAGGAGAGGCACCAGCTGACGGCCGACAGAATGTGCCTCTCACCGCGAGAGGCAGCCCGCTGGCGCCTCTCTTCTCGCCGGTGTCTTGCGGCACACCTGGAATCTCGGGCGGCACACAGTTTGTGATACACTGCTCCTCAAGCTGGGAAAAAAAACCAACCTCTGAATCTTTCAAAACAGCCAATAGTAGCTTTCTGCTCTTGGCAGTAGGAGGAGTCTATATAAAGTACAGACAGTTTCCCTGTTGCTATGACATCAGAGGCCAGTTTGCTGAATTTCTGCACAACACAGAAATCCCCCTCCTCACACATATTTATATGTTTTATTTGATTTTATTACCGATGGAGATATTTCAAAACCTGGCCACACTATAATAAAGGTTACTATAATAAATTTAAGGATGTGTGGGGGCCATTTTTTAATTATTCTAATGAATAATTTATACTTTTCCCAACTTTAATTCTTACATGTGGATGGGGGGGGGGTTGGATTTCTATTAATAATATATATGAATGATAAGATATTATATTCATGTGGTATATTTATTGTTGTATATGGAAGTGGGAGGGGGTGGGGGTTATATCTTTTTGTTGTATGATATGGTAGATTTTCAAATGGTATTGTATTTTAATTGTTTGATATTACTGTACACTTGTTGTGAATTATAAAATGAATAAAGAATTTAAAAAAAAAAAAAAAAAAACTGGCCACACTGGGCGTTTGTTGCTTATGAATGAAATAGTGTGGTGGCCGTGTTAGTCCACTTTCCGAGGTAATATAAAGAAATAAAACAAAGGATATAGTGTGATAATAGTCTCCGAGAATATTGCCTCATCCCTTAAAACACTCAGAGAAAACTTGCTACACCGCAAGGACGAGAAAACCACAGACAGGACCCCCTTGGTAGTGACATACGATCCAGAGCTGGAAAAGCTAAGAAAAATTATAAGACAACTACGAGCCCTACTCCAGGGAGATTAATTACTAAAACAAATATTCTCACCGTGCTGGCCTTCCGTCAGCCACCTAATTTGAAACAAAAATTGGTTTAAAAAAAAAAAAAAATCCAAGCTCCCCACACAAACCCATGAAGAAGAGAATGGCACATCTCCTTTGTGGTATGACAAACTGCAAACACATCTCAAAGGATCCCACGGTCACTCGTATGGGAAAACCATTCAGCATAAAGGGGTCCTTCACATGTTCATCTTCTAACGTGGTAGACATCATTCAGTGCAAAAAGTGCAAAGAGGCATGTTAGGTCGGTGACACCAGCCAAATGCTAAAGACCAGAACCAACCACCATAAATATCATATTAAGAATTGCAACACCGACCAGAATGTCACCCTCTGTCGGAAAACACTTTGGAAAAACTGACCCCTGCACCAGTGATCTGATGGGGAGAATACTAAAAGGGAGCTTTAAGAGAATCCAGGAACGTAAAACCTTTGCAATCAAAATGATAAGGTATTTTGACACCTACCAGACAGGACTTAGAGATCTGGGCTTTCTTTCCCATTTAAAACTGCTCTGCCACCTTTCTGTCTATGGGCATCTTAGCAGTTAGCATGCACTAAATCTTCATGAGTTTTTTTTTTTTAATATCACAGAAATACTTACTGTATTTTTGGTCACATAAATACATTGACAAATAATTCCTTTCAAAAGTTTCTTAAAAAGTATCCCTAGGTTCACATAATTGCAACTGACCTGTTTAATGGGTTCCAAAATTTCACAGTACACAATTACTTCCTAAGTTATTTCTTAGTAAACTTAGCCGTGCCTCAGAGACTGAATCATCTAGCAAACATTTGTATATTGCATCTCATCAGTCAAGCTCTCATTCATTGGCAACTGGCAGGTGTTTACATTTTAAGTCACTTATTTAAATATTCTTTTTTAATTATTCAAATTTTTTTGTGTTTTGTTGTTTTAAGAAATAAATATAGAGCTTTATAATAAGATAG
Source organism: Geotrypetes seraphini (assembly GCF_902459505.1). Taxonomy (NCBI): domain Eukaryota; kingdom Metazoa; phylum Chordata; class Amphibia; order Gymnophiona; family Dermophiidae; genus Geotrypetes; species Geotrypetes seraphini. Next base: position 21,194,114 of record NC_047093.1, on the reverse strand, counting down.
TGCAAAAACTTTAGAAGCACTTATCTCTGAATAGTCAGCACTGGTTCCCAACGGGGCCACCGTTTCACCCGATGTGGCTTCCTCAGGGGAAAGTAAGCAGTGCCTGAAATAAACAATTTTGCTTGTTACATTTATTTCTTCATTGCATTATTGCAGAAATATTTGAGCGAAATTTAATAAAACATTTAAGTGAAATTTAATAAAACAACTTACGGAACCAAATTCTCCTGTGTCCTCCGTGTAAATGTGGTTTTGAAAATGGCGACAAGCTGACAGAACGCTCAGGTTTTTAATTAGTAAAGCACCGCTCCCGGTGCTTACGTTGATACGTACAAAAACGTAAGGAACGTCATGTTTAATCGGAAGCATGTGATCCAAGGAAATCCAAAAAAAAATTTCGCTCAAATATTTCTGCAACAAAGCAATGAAGAAATAAATGTAACAAGCAAAATTGTTTATTTCAGGCACTGCTTACTTTCCCCTGAGGAAGCCACATCGGGTGAAACGGTGGCCCCGTTGGGAACCAGTGCTGACTATTCAGAGATAAGTGCTTCTAAAGTTTTTGCACTATCTTATTATAAAGCTCTATATTTATTTCTTAAAACAACAAAACACAAAAAAATTTGAATAATTAAAAAAGAATATTTAAATAAGTGACTTAAATCTTTATCCTGGGCAGATCTTAATTCCCTTCTTGAACAATACAACTCTAGCAAATCTCAAAAGCATCCAGGGGCTGTATGATATACACTTCCCCCTCCCTATTCGCGGTTTCGATTATTCACAATTTTTTTTCCCCAGGCCCCCCGAGAATCACTAGTTGGCAGCCCGCATAAAAAACAGCCCCGGGACTTGGATCAGGACAAGAAGGGAGGCGATTGGAGAAGTAGGAAGGGGGCGATTGGAGGAGGAAAAGGCCTCGGGGTGACAAGTGGCTGAGAATCTCAAAGTGGTGAAAAACAATGTCATAAGACAGTAGCTAAAGCCAGAAGGATGGTAGGCTGCACAGAAGAGATATAATCAGCAGAACAGGTGATAATGCCTCTGTAAAAGTCATTGGTGAGACCATATTTGGAGTACAGTGGTACCTCGGTTTACGAGTGCACTGGTTTGCGAGTGTTTTGCAAGACGAGCAATGGAAACCGAGCATGGCTCGATTTACGAGCACCCCCCCCCCCGCAATCCAGCACCCCACCTGCCACGATCCGACCCCCTCCCCTCCGACACGATTGAGCACCCCCCCGACACAATCCGACCCCCCCCCCCGACACGATTGGGCACCCCCCCGACACAATCCGACATCCCCCCCGACACAATTGGGCACCCCCCCCGCCGCTTCTTACCCTCATCTGGGCACTCTTGAAGATCGGCCTACTCGTCTGCTGAACGTGAACTCGCAGGCCTTGAGCATGCTCAGATGCTCAAGGCCCAGCAGACGAGTAGGCCGATCTTCAAGAGTGTCCAGATGAGGGTAAGAAGCGGCGGGGGGGGGTGCCCAATTGTGTTGGGCGGGATGTCGGATCGTGTCGGGGGGAGGTGCCCAATCGTAGCGGGGGGAGGTCGGATCGTGGCGGGGGGTGCTGGTTCGAGGTAGGGGGGGGTGCCAGATCACAGGGGGGGGTGCCTGATCGCTGGGGGGGGTGCCTTCGAGGGGAGTAATGCCGGTTCTTCGGGGGGGGGGGGGGGGGAACGCAGCAAAGTGAATTTCCATTATTTCCCATAGGGAAACTCGCTTTGATAAACGAGCATTTTGGATTACGAGCATGCTCCTGGAATGGATTATGCTCGTAATCCAAGGCACCACTGTACTGAGTTCAGTTTTGGAGGCTGTATCTTGTCAAGGACATAAACAGCCTTAAAGCCATTTAGGGGAAAGGAAGCAAAACGGTATGGGGTCTGCACCAGAAGATGCATGAGAAGAAACTTGAAGACCTGATACATTTGAGTATACCCCGGAAGAAAGGCGAGACAAGAAAGGCATTTAAATTCTTGAAAGATAGTAAGGAACAAGTTTCCAAGTTTGATTTTGATTTTCTATCCCGCCCAAAAGACGAACCTTCTGGGATAGGAAAGTAAGCACAAAGGTGTGATTGTGAAAGAAAGGAGAGTAGAGGATGGAGAGCAAAGTAAAAACCTTTTCCAAAATTGTATTAAGGTAACAGAACTAGAGGAGATGAAATAAAGCTGCAAGCGGGGAGAGTGTGGCTTAGTGGTTAAAGCTACAGCCTCAGCACCATGAGGTTGTGAGTTCAAGCCCACACTGCTCCTTGTGACCCGACTTAATCCCCCCCCCCCCATTGTCCCAGGTACATTAGATAGATTGTGCGCCCACAAGGACAGACAGGGAAAAATGTTTGAGTACCTGAATAAATTCATGTAAACCATTCTGAGCTCCCCTGAGAGAACAGTACAGAAATTTGAATAAATAAATAGTATGAAAAGTTACAGCCTCTGATCACCAGAGCAGGTATTATGATGTCATAATGCCTCATTCCACCAATGCCTAAGAGCCAACCTCGTCAGTGATGTCACAATGGCTGGATTGTCCTACACTTAGATCACTTATACTGCATTTCGATTTCTAGAGTGGAGCAGTGGTTAAAGCTACAGCCTCAGCACCCTGAGGGTATGGGTTCAAACCCACACTGCTCCTTGTGACCCAGGGCAAGCCACTTAATCCCCCCATTGCCCCATGTACATTAGACAGATTGTGAGCCCAAAAGGACAGACAGGGAAAAATGTTTTAGTACCTGAATAAATTCATGTAAACTATTCTGAGCTCCCTTAAGAGAACAGTATAGAAAATTGAATAATAGAAGAGAAATAAAAAAACAACATCAGGAAAAAGGTGTGGGATAAACAGAGAGCTCCCTCTACGTCAAGAGAATGGAATACAATATAAAATATTTCCACTTGAAACTAAATTTAAATGACTCACTCTTTGCTCTTTACTTTTAACCTTCATGAAGCAGCAGTTACAACCCTAATTACAAGGAGGGGGGGAGGGGAAACAAGAGAAGCCCACATTGCGGGCGTGCAACCCTGACCACAATCCTGGGCAGACTGGATGACCATGCTGGGTTTCATTTGCCATCATTCATTATGTCAATAAACAACATGTCTTAATATGCTTAATATCAGCCACCTTATTGTCTATAGCAGTGTTCTTCAACCACCGGTCCATGGACCAGTGCCGGTCCACAGAAATTTCCTGCCGGTCCACAGGGCCAGCATGTGCATCAGGCCCAAAACAGTGTTCTTCAACCGCTGGTCCACGGTGTGATCGATGCGGCGTTATCTTCGAGCCAGCTCCCTCTTCCTAACTGATTCAGTGTACAAAGCCACGAGCAGTGGCTCCTACGGGCATCCAGCGCCTGAACCGGAAGCCTTCTCTCTGAAGTTGCAACATCAGAGGGAAGGCTTCCAGATGAGGCACGGAACGTGCAAGGTGCAATTAGTACTATTATGGGGGCGGGGTCTGGGGTGGAGATTGGGTAGAGAAGGGTGGGATCTGGCCCACAACTTAGCCCCGTGTTCTTCAACCGCCTGTCCACGGACCGATGCCGGTCCACAGAATAATTCTTTTATTTCTGCCGGTCCATAGGTGTACAAAGGTTGAAAAACACTGGTCTATAGGATTTTTTCAGTAAAGGCCATCTATAATAATAAAACGCTAAGCGCGCAGGTGCACTCTCACCGCGTGCTTCCCTGATCCCTGTTCTGTCACGCTGTGCCGGCAAGAGTGCGCATGCGCGCTTACTACGTCAAACATGGCAACTCGGCGTTTAAGAGCGATTGAATGTCTCACTCAGGAAAAGCAAGGGCCCGACATGGTAGAAGAACAGCAGCAGCCCCCGAAGCTCCTCACCAGTCCAATCCCTCTCCAACCTCTCACTGACGCCGAAGAAGCTGCAGCTGGGGCAGTTGGGGCCTCCCCCGCCGCGCCCAACCTGCCCAGGCCCCGCTCCCTCTCGCGGCGCTGGCGGCGCCTGACAGGAGGACAGCTCCGAGCCGCTGAAGACTGTCCCCAAAACACCGGCAGAGAGTCGGGCGATGCCCCCGCACAGGGCTGGCGACCTAAACATGTTCCGGGCGGCGGCTGGAACCTTCACCGACGCCAAAGAAGCTGCAGCTGGGGCAGTCGGGGCCTCCCCCGCCGCGCCCAACACGCCCAGGCCCCGCTCCCTCTCGCGCTCTAAGCACTCACTCCAGGTAGCTGAGAGGAATGGCTGGAGGGTGTCGTGCCGGTGCTGCAGGTGAAAGGGGGCTGCTTTTGTTGGAGAGGTGTGCTGGGAGGCAGACAGCTTTGCTCGGGGGGGGGGGGGGGGGAGAGACAGAAGGGGGCCACGGAAAAACAGTCAGGGAGAGGGAAAGAGGGTTGCTTTGGAGGAAGGGGTGTGCTGGGGGGGAGACAAAAGGGGGCCACGGAAAAACAGTCAGGGAGACAGAATGGGGCCACGGAAAAACAGACAGCGTCCAAGGAGAGAGAAACAAATAAAAATAGACAAACAGACAGTGGCCAAGGGGAGAGAAAGAAAGAAAGACAGACACACATCTATTCTAGCACCCATTAATATAACGGGCTTAAAGACTAGTATTCTATATATTAGACTTATTAAACAATTGTGTGCGTTAATCAGCTATGTGCACCAATTTGCAAGCACAACTTAAGGGGGTAAGTGTATAATTTAAACATTATTCCGTTTTAAGAGAATTTAGTAAATTAGACCTTAAGTTGCAGATGATTCTGGTAGATTGCAAAGAGCTCTCTAACTTGCACAACCTAGGCCTCCAGAGCACAAGCTGCCCTTGCACCATCCATCCAGCGGCCACCCACCTGCTGCTTGGTTCTGGCATCCTGGACGCTGCTGGTCGGGCAGGTCTTGTGCTGGACCAGGCAGATGCAGCAGATGCACTGGCCGTGCCCGAAGCAGTAGTACTCCAGCAGCTTGGCGTGCTCGGGGCATTTCTTCTGCTGCAGGTCGCACAGCGGCTGGCGCAGCTGGTGGTCGCAGAAGGCCAGGCTCTCCAGGTGGGGCCGCAGGTGCTCCTGGCAGAAGGACACCATGCAGGTCAGGCAGGTGCGGACAGCGGGCGCCTGCAGGCAATGGTCGCAGGTCACCGGACCCCCCGGCAGCAGCTGCTGCTCTTTGTCCCCCGCCTCCGCCTCTTCCTGCACCTCTTCCTCCTCCTCCACCTGCTCTTCCTCATACGCCTGCTGGAACCGCTCCACCACCCCGGCCAGCACCGTGTTCTTCTTCAGCTCGGGCTTGGGGAAGAAGCTCTGGCGGCACTGGGGGCAGTGGTAAGTCGCCGCCCCCGCCTTCCAAGTCAGGCTCAGGCAGAGGTGGCAGAAGTTGTGGCCGCACGGGATGGTGACGGGGGTGGCGAAGGTGCCCAGGCAGATGGGGCAGGTGAGCTCCTCGGCCAGCTCGTTCAGGGACCTGCGGGCCTCGGCCATGATCGCTGCTGGACCTTGGGAGCCGCAAAACGAAAGCGACCACGCCCCGCTTAGGTTTCGTTTCTCTTTTCCCTGCGTCAGAGGGAAACGAGAGGAGGGAGGTCGCCCCGCCTCGCTGTCACTTTGCCCAAGGAAGGGCATTTGGAGATGGGGGGCCAATCATTCTGAATAGGGGGGGGGGGGCAGAACTACAATAAGCCTAGTAAAGGACACATGAAAGGGAAGTACAGGAGGAGGTTAAGAAATTTTAAAAGTAATGATAAAATGAAATAGAAAATTAAGAACTCCCCCCCCCCCCCAATTTCCAAGTTTCCAAGTTTATTAAATAATTTGATTAATCGCCTACTCTACATTCAAGGCGATGTACAAGATAATACTAATAATTATAAACATAGGTAAAATATTATATAAATGGACAAAATTACAAAAAACAAACACAATTTAAAAAGAAAAAAAATTAAGTTGTTACTTATTATATCGAAACAATGGGAAAATTCATTAATGGTTACATTCTATGTTAAATTCAAAAAACAAAGGTAAAAACATTTCTGGGAGCCTAAAGACAGAGGACATGTGAGTTTAAGCAACGAATGGGATGATTAGGTTTCAAAAGCATCCTTGTAGAACCAGCATTTTAACAATCCTTTAAATTTATTTAGTGATTTTTCTTCCTTAATAAATGTTTTATTTTACTTTTGTAATTGATAAACATACTGAGGGCCTCAAAATAGTACCTGGCGGGCCCCATGTGGCCCCCGGGCTGCGTGTTTGACACCACTGAGCTACTACTTCATGTTGCCTTTTTGGGTCTATTCTACTCCGATCACTCATTTGCAGGACTTCCATCAGTTCTCTTTTCCTTCTGTGCTGGTGTCATTTGCTCTACGTGTCCCTCTTCTTTTCCTTGACTGAATTCAATACGATTTTTCTCTTCCTACATGTTCTCTGTCTCCCCCCCCCCCCCCCTTTATCGTGTGGCATTGTGTCTATCATGATGACTCTAAATAAGTAAGTTTGTGGGACTGGATAAAACACTGACCCCATGGACCTCGCTGATCTTAACTGTGAACATAAGAATGGCCACTGCTGGATCAGACCATCGTGCCCAGCAGTCTGCTCACGCGGCGGCCCTTAGGTCAAAGACCAGTGACCTAACTGAGACTAGCCTTACCTGCGTATGTTCTGGTTCAGCAGGAACTTGTCTAACTTAGTCTTGAATCCCTGGAGGGTGTTTTCCCCTATGACAGACTCTGGAAGAGCGTTCCAGTTTTCTACTACTCTCTGGGTGAAGAACTTCCTTATGTTCGTACGGAATCTATCCCCTTTCAATTTTGGAGAGTGCCCTCTCGTTCTCCCTACCTTGGAGAGGGTGAACAACCTGTTCTTATCTACTAAATCTATTCCCTTCAGTACCTTGAATGTTTCGATCATGTCTCCTCTCAATCTCCTCTGTTCGAGGGAGAAAAGGCCCAGTTTCTCTAATCTCTCACTATACGGCAACTCCTTCAGCCCCTTAACCATCTTAGTCGCTCTTCTCTGGACCCTTTCGAGTAGTACCGTGTCCTTCTTCATGTACGGCGACCAGTGCTGGACGCAGTATTCCAGGTGAAGGCGCACCATGGCCCGGTACAGCGGCATGATAACCTTCTCCGATCTGTTCGTGATCCCCTTCTTTATCATTCCTAGCATTCTGTTCGCCCTTTTCGCTGCCGATGCAATTTGTTGGGATGTGGGGGGTATCAAATCTAAAACATAATGGGATTGATATTCAAAGCAATTCAACTGGCCAGAAACAACCCAGGCCAGATACTTTGCCTATTCGGGGCTGACCCCTAATTTTCAGTGGCATTTAATTGGTTAGTGCTGCTGAAAATATCTCAGCCAATATTCAGCACTTACCCAGCCAGGTTAAACACATACATAGGACCCCTTAAAAGTCAGTCCTATTTGGGGGGACCCTTTTACCAGCGTTTAAAAAGTGGCCTTAGCATGCTTTTTCGTGGGACTTTCCCCATGTGCTAAGGCCATTTTTACCATGGAGTAAAATGGGCAAAATTCCTACTTTTTTGTATTAATGGCCATGTGCTAATTTTGCCATTAACTAGAAACTACAAAAAAGGCAAGAATAGTCAAGATTCAGAGAGTGGTCGCTCAGAGTAGAAAACCTGCACACCTAACAAATATCAATTAAGAGAAGATAGAATATAGAGTATAGGGTGCCCTCAGTGTGAGGAAGCAGCGACGGGAGACAAGGCTCCAACGCTTAACGGCACCAGGTGAAGGTAAAATACCCACATCCGCACACCATCATCGGGCACTCAGAAGTGTGCAATAAATCAAAAGTGCTAAATCACAACTTAGTAAATAACAAAGTCAATTAAAGTGTGTGTAAGGTAATAAACCACTGAGCGACCACTCACTGAACCCCCCAGCCAACTCCCCAACAAAAATAAAAATCAAAAACGCGGACTTAGCTCAGTGATTTATTACCTTACACACACTTTAATTGACTTTGTTATTTACTAAATTGTGATTTAGCACTTTTGATTTATTGCACACTTCTGGGTGCCCGATGATGGTGTGCGGATGTGGGTATTTTACCTTCACCTGGTGCCGTTAAGCGTTGGAGCCTTGTCTCCCGTCGCTGCTTCCTCACACTGAGGGCACCCTATACTCTATCTTCTCTTAATTGATATTTGTTAGGTGTGCAGGTTTTCTACTCTGAGCGACCACTCTTTGAACCTTGACTATTCCTGCCTTTTTTGTAGTTTCTAGTATAGGTTTGTGGCAGTATTTTTGGAGTTTTTTTGCCTTGTGAATTTTGCCATTAACACATAACCATTAAAACAGATTAGTATGCGAACTCTTACCACCACTCATTATGGACTCGTATGCTAATTATACACTAATTAGTTAGCATACTGCAATATATATATAGTAAACCCCTTGATCTTGTTACAGAAATTGCAGACAGGTGGTGTTGGAGATAAAGTACTGCAATGGTTTGTCATTTTTGAGATGGATTTGCATGCACTGCCTCAAGATGCAAATCTATCTCATGCATATTTATTGTGGATATCCTGAAAACCTGACCTGGCTCAAGCTCTCGAGGACTGGAATTGCCTACCCCTGTCCTATATGAACTCGTCTCTTTATGCATATTTGGGTTCCTTATATTCAAAAACTTTCACCTAGAGAACGAAGTTTGATTCTTAATGATTTACATTGAAGTTTTTGAGGCCTTCAGGGTATCCCAATACCTGGTAATTATGTCACCTTCCATCCTAGGGAGGGAGGGGGGAGGGGGTGAACGGGGGGGGGGGATAGGGTTTTTCATATGAATATTTGGAATGAAAGTCTCAGAGTTATGTAATTACTTGTAATGAATATTTATTTGTATTATATAACTGTATATTTCCTTCAATAAAATGTTAAAACACAAATATGAGTCTTTCAAAAATGTAGTGCAAACAATTTTTGAAAGGCTCATATTAAAACCAGAGACCACCACACTGATGTGTGTTCACTCTTCCAGTTTTTTGTACAGACATTCACACAAGAACCACACTTACTGCTAGTGCTGTGTGCCAGGCACATTCCTCCCCCTTTCATTCTACTAGTGCAAATTTACCACACATATCATTTGCATATGTTTTCCTTTGAGCATAGCTGCAATATTTTTTGCACTGTTCTTACATTGTGAATTTTAGCACCAGTTTTGAGCATCAGCCCCTAGAGCTGGCAAAGACAGCCTGAATGAGGGAACACTTGAAGACTTCTAAAAATATGGGATATATGCACGACATGGGATATATGCTTGGGTGTGATGATCTTAAGGTGGTCAAACAGATTGGAAAGGTAACGGTGAAAGCTAGAAGGATGCTAGGGTGCATAGGGAGAGGTATGACCAGTAGGAAAAAGGAGGTATTGATGCCCCTGCATAAGACTCTGGTGAGACCTCATTTAGAATATTGTATACAATTATGGAGGCCGCACCTTCAAAAAGATATAAAAAGGATGGAGTTGGTCCAGAGAAAGGCTACTAAAATGGTGCATGGTCTTCATAAGGCATATAGGGTCAGACTTGAAGATCTCAATATGTATACTTTAGAGGAAAGGCGGGAGAGGGGAGATATGATAGAGATGTTTAAATATCTAGGTGGCGTAAATACGCATGAGTGGAGTCTCTTGAAAGGAACATAAGAAGCTCCGGAATGAGAGGGCATAGGATGAAGTTAATAATAATAATAAGAGTTTATATACCGCAGGACCGTGAAGTTCGATGCGGTTTAAGAGGTGATAGGCTCAGGAGTAATCTAAGGAAATACATTTTTACAGAAAGGGTGGTAAATGCGTTGAACAGTCTCATGGAAGAAGTGGTGGAGACAGACTGTGTCTGAATTCAAGAAGGCGTGGGATAGGCACATGGGCTCTCTCAGAGATGAGAAAGAGATAACGGTTACTGCAGATCAGCTGACTAGATGGGCCATTGGCCTTTATCTGTCATCATATTTCTATGTTTAACCTTTATGTTAAAAAAAATTGAGAGAAGGAGGGAGATGGCAAGAAGGTAAAGCATGGAAGCTCTGGAAGAATCCCTCTGGAAGAATCCCTGTAAGTCCTGACATTATTAAACCAGGTGAAGTGGGACAAGGAACAACCATAAGCTCACAAACACTGTTCTCTCTACAAAAACCTTTCTCTCCCCCTGCAACTAGTATCTTATCTCTGCAGCTGATGGAAACAGTAAATTAGCTGTGAAAAGATATTTCACATCATTGACTAAAGAGCATGCAAAGATGGGGAAATGCGCTGTTTTTAAGTTCAATTAGCGGATTCCGGAACTTGGAGGACAAGCAGATGGCTGGCTAACGGCTGAGCTCCTCTCTAAGAGCATTTTTCAGTTGAATTTGAATAATAATTTTTCTTCTGATTTAAAAATAAATTCCTGAAAATGATTTCAACTAAGCAAAAGATCCATGAAGTTCCTTCTAAGTCAACTGGGAAGACAAAAAGAATGAAAGAAGACTCTCAGTCAAGTGAGGTTCCTCTGCCAATGGATGCTTTGGACTTTATTGAAGTGCTAGAAGAACTAAGGAAAATAAACATTAATATAACGGAAGTGAAACAGGAGATTAATATTATAAATAATAAATTTGACATATTAAACAACAGAATGGACAAGATAGAAAATAAAATGGAAAAGATTGAAAATTTACAGCAAAATTACAAAGAAGATCATACCATATTAATGGACATGAAAAAAAAATTAATTGATATGGAAAACAGATCGAGAAACCAAAATTTAAGAATTATTGGATTAAGAGAAGATGTTGAAGGAAAAAATATGATCTCTTTCCTAGAAGAGGTTATTCCAAAAATTCTCCCAATAAAAACAAAAGGAATAATAGAAATAGAAAAGGCACACAGGATTGGCAAGAAGAAACATCAAGAAAAAGAGAAACCAAGAACTGTTATATTCAGGGTAAGAAAATTTCAGCATGTTTTAGATATCCTACAAGCTGCAAAGGAGATGAAAAATCTCACATATAAAGATTCTAAACTGTCTTTTATTCAGGATTTTGCTAAAGAAACTGTACAAGTTAGGAAACAATTTTTACTCCTAAGACAACCATTGAAAGAAATAGGTGCTAAATATGGATTATATTACCCAGCATCTATGAGAATTACATATAAAGAAAAATCTTTTCAATTTGAAGATCCAGCAAAACTTAAAGAATTTATATCATCTCTTGAATTACCTATGAGTTAAAATATATTGGTATCTGAAAGATGAATGAAATATATTTTTAATAATATTTATTTAAAGTCTTTTAAATAGATAAAATATTTATATCTAGAAAATATAGGAAAAATATAATTTTTATATGCTTTAAAAGGATGTAAAATGGCACCTGAAAATGATCTACCAACTGTTTTGGAATAGTTTTAAAATAAGAGAAAGATTCCACTTAAAAATAGTGATAGCAGTAAGTAAACAAATATTCACATTTACCTGACGTCAAGGAAACAGAATGAAGAGTGATGGAATTTTGAAAGGGAATTCTCAAGAACCTTAAGGAAGGCTGGACATTTTTCTGAAGTGATTCTAAAGAAGAAGAACAGAGGTGATAGGAGAGAACAGCTGGCTGTGAAAATGAAAGAGACAGCTTCATTTATAATATGGACTAAGAATTTGTTGAACAACACAGCAAAGAATAACAAAGTACAGCCGGATACAGGAAGAACTGATGATTCTAGACATGAAACACGGTGTAAAGACAATAATCTAAGAAGAACAGACAAGAATGTAAGAACTGAAACCCTTGGAGGTGGAACTAAAGCCTGCAAGAAGGGAATAGCTACTTGTATAGGGTCTTTTTATGGCTCTGGCATTCAAGCAGTGGATAATAAAGGATTAAGTAACTTGCTGAGGGACACAAGGAGCAGCACTGGGATTTGATCTCCAAACCTCTGGGTGCAAAGGCAGCAGCACTACCAGTGAGCCACAGACCTTCTCTCTCAGAAATTACAGAGCACAGTCCTAGAGCAAATGGACTCGGGCTCCTGTGTAACCCATGGATTTGGTGGCTTTAAATGTTAACACCCAAGAAGTTGCCTGGGTTACCTACACATAAATCCAGTCTAGAAGATAAAAGTGTTTCTTTTTAGCTAATCTTGGGCCCTTTTTACTAAGCTGCTAGGCAGCTCATGCACACCTAACACAACTTAAAATAGCTAAAGTGTCTAAAATATCAGAATCCATTGTTTCTTTTCTATGTGCTGCCTGATTAGACTAGATACAGGACAGATCTTATACATCCGTCACTTATTTTAAAAAAATGGTATGTGGATGCAAATGGGAAAAATAGTGATATTTATTTAGTAAAGATGAAAGGAAAGAATGAGTACAAGGTTTGAATGGAATGAATGGAATATGTACACTTGAGAATATGAATGGTTGTTTAAATTGGAAAGATTGATGTTTCCCTTATGAAACAAAAAGTAAAATCGTATATTCAGATTAAATTGTTTCGGTAATATATTCATAATATAAATGAAAAATGTATATTAAATTTCTTCATATGGATAAGATGTATGAAATAGAGAATTTCGTCAGAATATTTAATATAGTGGGAAATAATAAAATAAAATAAAAATAAAAATATATAAATAAATACAAAAAAAAAAAAAATAAGTATATATATATTAAAATGGATATGAGGTTTACAACACTGAATTGGGAGATATGTAAAGAGGAAAAACAGGAATTTAAGTATTTAAAATGTTTCAACTTATAGAATATAGGGGAAATAATGAAATGAATTGCTTGGGAGGGGGAAGAGGGCTAGTCTGATAGTTTGACTTCAAGTTATCGCATTCTAAGAAGGGGTGGGATAAGGGAGGGTGTAGGGATGGGTTTCGGGGATTTTATTAATATAATCTGTAAGAAATTAAGGGAGAAAAGAAATATATCTTATAATAAATTAAGGGAAATTAAATTTTTACAAAGAAAATATACATTGCATAATTTATTGAAGTTCATTTTTGTTATTAATAATTCTAACAATGGAGCTTAAAATATTATCGCTTAATGTTAATGGATTGAACCATCCTATCAAAAGAAAGAAAACCCTTTTATATCTGAAACAACAAAATATAGATATCTGCTATATTCAAGAGACACACTTATCAGCTATAGAATCTAAAAAATTAAAAAATACATGGATAAAACATTGTTTTTATGCACCAGCTGTAAATAAAAAAGCAGGAGTTGCAATTTTGGTAAGCAAGAGATGTACTGCAAATTTCAAATTTATTTCAGCTGATCCCTTAGGAAGATGGTTACATATAGACATGAAAATGGGAAATACTACCATGACACTGTTCAATATATACGCACCTAACACGAACCAAATTGAATTTTTTAAAACTCTGCAACAAATATTATTACCACTGGCTACTTCAAACTTAGTGGTGGCTGGGGATTTTAATGCTGTTATAGATCCAATTATGGACAAAAAACCTAGTAAAAATATGAAATCATTAGGATTAGATAATTTAGTAACAAATTGTGATTTGAAAGATATATGGCGAATATTTCATTTTAATGACCGGGAATTTTCATTTTTTTCCCATGTTCATAAATCTTTTTCAAGGATAGATTATATATTGGTTTCAAATTCATTAGTTCAACTAGTAACACAAGCCTCCATAGATCCAATTATTTTATCTGATCATGGTGGAGTGTGGATTAAAATTAAGATAGTTGATAAAGAAGACAATAGACCTATATGGAGATTTGATAATGCCTTGCTTGTTGAACCAAATTTTATTGAGGAATTACAAGTGAAAATCAAAGATTATTTTCAAACTAACAATACAAAGGATATTTCAATAGAAATATTATGGGATGCTTTTAAAGCAACCATTAGAGGTCAAATTATTTCCTTTTCGGCATATATAAAAAAAAAAAATTAAAGAACAATTTAATAATTTGGAAAAAGATATAAAATTACTGGAATCTAAATTAATTAAAAAATGGGAATATTCTACATTACAAGACCTCTTGAAAGCTAAAGGGAAATATAATGAATATTCTTCTAAGTTAATTAGGAAAGATTTATTTTCTCAACAAGCATTGTATTATGGAAATTCAAATAAGGCAGGAAGAATATTGGCAAATTATCTAAAAGCTAAAAAAAGGAAAACAAAAATAGCAATGATAAAAGATGAAAAAGGAAATATTTATTCTCAAAATGGACCGATTATAAAACAATTTTTAAATTTTTACAAAAACCTGTATTCTTCTGAATCTTACTTGGATAAAGAAAAAGATGGTAAAAAATTTTTAAAATCAATTAAGGGACCGAAAATTCCTGAGCATATAAAAGAAAATTTAGAAAAGCCAATATTAATAAACGAATTGCAAACAGCATTGAAGTCCCTTAGAGTTGGATCCGCTCCAGGTGGAGATGGTTTTACTATAGAGTTTTATAAATCATTTCAAATTACCATATTACCATATTTATTAAATTTATATCAGACTCAACTTACTAAAGGATATATTATGGGTACCATGGCTGAATCGTTAACTATTGTTTTACCAAAGCCAAATAAAGATCCCACACTGGTTTCCAATTACAGGCCTATTTCTTTAATTAATATTGATGGAAAAATATTGGCTAAGATTTTGGCTATTCGTTTAGCTAAAGCTCTCCCTTTTATTATTGGAATACACCAAACAGGATTCATTGCTCAAAGACATTCTTCTAACAACACTAGAATGGCATTACATATGTTGACTTTGTCCAAAACCTTAAAAGATCCAGTTTTCTCTGTATCTCTTGATGCAGAGAAAGCTTTTGATCGTGTTGAAAGGACCTTTATGTATCAAGTGATGGAATGGTTTGGAATTGGATCAGGATTCATTCAAATGGTTCAAATTTTGTATAGTTCTCCTGTTGCTAAATTATATATTAATAATAATTTTTCAGAAGTTTTCAAATTGCAAAGGGGAGTTAGACAAGGCTGTCCTCTATCTCCTCTGCTTTTTGATATTGTATTGGAACCCTTATTATTAGCTATTCAACAGACAGAGGAGATAGAAGGTATTCCGCATAAAGATCGGGAATATAAGATTTCAGCTTATGCGGATGATATATTGCTCTATTTGAGAAATCCTGAGACAACCATTCCTTGCTTACTTAAGTTAATTGAGAATTTTGGGAAATATTCAGGATATAAGATAAATTGGTCCAAATCAGAAGTTCTTCCACTCAATGTACATTGTACAAAAGGCTTATTCGATTCATTTCCTTTTCTCTGGAAGGAAGATGGAATAAAATATTTAGGCATTTTTATTAAAAACACATTGGAAGAAACAATAAAAATAAATGAAAAATTATTATTGCAAAAGGTCACGGAAATGTGTGAGCAATGGAATCCTTTACACCTTTCATGGTGGGGGAGAGTTCAAACTATTAAGATGATGATTTTGCCTGTAGTTTGTTATCAGTTGGGCATGCTAACTGTATTTTTTCAAGGGTCCTTTTATAAAAAGTTAAATAGCATTCTATTAAAATTTATTTGGCTGGGGAAAACTCCTAGAATAGCTTTGGTATCTTTACAAAGATCAATTTCAGAGGGAGGGGTAAATTTTCCAAACTTTTATAGGTACCATCAAGCCTATATTTTGCGTCATGGTATGTATTGGATCCTCCCAGAACTCATGGAAAAACTCCCAGATTGGTTATATATAGAATGGCAACTCATGTCTCCAATTCGATTGTCACATGTTCTCAGTATCAAAATGCCTAGTTATAGTAAAGATAATAAAATACTAGCAGATACATGGAAAACTCTAAGATATATAAGCAATTTAACAACTATTCCAATTTACAAATCTACAAATCAATCTATATGGGTAAACTCCAGGATTCAAATTGGAGGAGAAAGACTACTCTGGAAGCATTGGATGATAGCAGGAATACGTATATTAGATGATGTCATTTCTAATGGTACTATGCTTGAATTTTCACAGTTGCAACATAAATTTGGACTTAATAAATCAGAAAATTTTAGATGGATGCAACTGAAGCATGCCATTCAGGCGGGGTTCCCTGACTGGAAAAATCTTAATAATCATTATAGTATGGAATTCCTTTGTTTTCAGACAGACTTCCTGGGTCACCAGGCCTCCCAGTGGTATAAATTATTAAATGGATATACTAAGAAGAAATTAAAAACTGGTTTAAGAGATATTTGGAGTATTGAGATTAAGCATGAAATTACTGCATCTCAATGGCCACGAATTTGGTCTTGGAGGATGAAATGTACGGTATCAGCATCTATGAGACAAACATGGTTTTTTCTATTGCATAGAACGTTATGGACCCCTGTTAGATTGCAAAAATTAGATAGTTCTTTGTCTAATAAATGCTGGCATTGTCATCTAGAAGCAGGAACTTTAGATCATTTATTGTTTCATTGCCCATACATTAATAATTTTTGGAAATCAATTTGGGACCAAATTAACAATTTATTAGAAAACCCAGTGGCATTAACTTATGATACTGTAATATTTGGTATGGAAATGAGAACCAAAAGTCAGATTTCGGCAAATAACAACAAATTATTACTAATAATGACTGGAGTTGCCATTCAACAAATCACATTTAACTGGAAAGATTGGAAGAGATTAAACTACAATTTCTGGTGGAACTCTTTATGCCATATTTATAAAATGGAAAGGTTTATTGCAGTACAACGGGGCTATCTTAAAAGGTTTCAGGATATATGGAAACCATTAATGAAATATTGTAAGGATTAAAGTAAAACTGATTCCCTTATATTAATTATTATTTTAAGATGCAGGGGGGGGTATTTTAATATCACATGTTTTATATGATAATAAAATATATGGGTGGGTGGAATGGGATAGGGATGGGGTTAAGAATTTATGAGATGTATCAATGAATAATTCTAAGTGATGTATTTATTATTTATGTGAATGAATATATTATAACACTTTATGTAATCTTGAAAATGAATAAAGAATACAAAAAAAAAAAAAAAAGTTCAATTAGCTACTGTAGCAATAATTTTTAATAATTAATTTATTTTTTTTGTATACCGCCATACCCAGGGAGTTCTAGGCGGTTCACAACAAATAGATGAATTACATACAGTGCGATTGAACAAGGAGGAACATAGCAAGGCAATCGAAAGGTCAAAACTTGTTTACATTGACAATTTGGGTGGGGTTAAGGGCTAATACAGAGCATATACAGTAAGTACTGTAAGAGAATACAACTGGATTTAAGAGAAGGGGGAACAGAGCATATTAGATGAGAGGGGGGCAACAAGAAGAAGGTGGGAAGCGTTGAGGAGGGGGAGGGGAGGGTTAAGGATTTGCTCAGTTGCAAAGAAGGGATTTTGATCTGTTTTTCTATTTTTCTAGTGTGGCGAGGGGGAACGATTAATGCGGAAGAGGGGGGCATTAAGGATTTGGTCCATTGAAAAGTAGAGTTTTGAGCTTTTTTCTAAAGTGGAGGTATGAAGAGGCGTCAAGTATAATTTGGGCGAGCCATGAATTTAGTTTGGCCGCTTGAAAAGAGAAAGTTCGTTCGAGGAATCTTTTAAGATGACACAATTTCAGTGAGGGAAAAGCGAACATAGTTATTCTGCGGGAGCTCTTATTATTATAGTTTAGGTTGAAGTGGGGGTAAAGGTAGTCTGGTGACATACCAGATACAGTTTTGTAGCAGATGCAAGAGAACTTAAATAGGACCCTGTAAAACTAGAGAAAAAGCAACAGGTCCTGAGGCTGTGGGTATGCTGTGGTTTTACACCAAGGCCCACCCAGCCAGATACCATGAAGAGATAAACAGACCATGGTCAGAAGACAGAATTCTCAGAAGATAGAATTCACAAGAAATATCATCTAATAGCAAGTGTCGGAGATATTTGCAGTTGGGAGGGGGTCTTGTGCTCGGAAATACTAATATGGTTCGGGAACAGACATTTCGGGGAATAGGTTAGGTCTTACGGGAAACAGGGTGAACATATAACATGACGCAGGTCAACCAGCCAATAAAGGAATGTAACTAGGCAGTAAAGCATAGGAAAGTAGCCAATAAGGATGTATCATGTGATGTAGACCAACGTGGTGTTGGCCACTAAGAAATGTATAAAAACCAGGCCTTTAGAAGGGAGAGAGCAGAACAGACATCAGAGGATCTACAGGCCTGGAGATCACCTTCTGTTACGCTATATGCTGAATAATTTATTCCTGTAAGCTGTTACTGATTGACTAAATAAATATATACTTATTGAAACCAGTATATAGCGGTCCAGGTCTCATTACCGAGGTAGGCCTGGACAGTTGCCTACATCAAAATACATTACATTACATTAGTGTTTTCTGTCCCGCCAATACCTTTCTGTTCTAGGCGGTTTACAAAAACAGTTGACCTGGGCATTCTCAGGGAGCATATAGAGTTGATACATAGAGTTAGCTTACACGAATTGAAGACTAGCATGAGCAATGGGATCTGGGGGAGGGTTTATAAGGTTTTTAGTTAGCTCATTTGACAAATTTTTTGAAAAGTATAGTTTTCAGTTCTTTCCTGAATGTTTTAGTTGGTCGTCTTGGTCAGTAGCTTGGAGAGGTGGCAATTTATTTTCACTGCTCTGGTGGTTAGTACTTCGTCAAAGGCTGAAAGGACTTAAGCATTAGTACAATTCAGTGCCTTAATGCAATTTAACAAGTTGATTTCAACTCTTTGTAGCCAAGCTGGTTGTCGTACATGAAAAAGGACATAGTACTACTCAAAAGGGTCCAGAGAAGAGCGACAAAAACGGTTAAGGGACTGGGGGAGTTGCCGTACGAGAGGCTAGAGAAACTGGGCCTTTTCTCCCTTGAAAAGAGAGGACTGAGAGGGGACATGATCGAAACATTCAAGATATTGAAGGGAATTGACTTAGTAGAGACAGAGAGAAGATAACGAGAGGGCACTCGCTAAAGTTAGAAGGGAAAAGATTCTGTACAAACGTAAGGAAGTTCTTCGTCACCCAGAGAGTGGTGGAGGTCTGGAACGCTCTCCCGGAGGCTGTTATAGGGGAAAGCACCCTTCAGGCATTCAAGACAAGGTTAGATAAGTTCCTACTGGAATAGAACATACGCAAGTAAGGCTAGACTCAAACAGGGCACTGGTCTTTGACCTAAGGGCCGCCGTGTGAGTGGACTGCTGGGCACAATGGACCACTGGTCTGACCCAGCAGTGGCAAATCTTATATTCTTATAAGACACACAGCTGATACAGGTGCATAAAATGGGAAGACTGGCTCATATATAGTTGCTGATGGTTGCACAGTTCATGATGCTCTGACTCTCTTATTTAGGATGAAAGGCTTAGGGCTGGTGCCTTTCTATAATGCAGGCACCATGCAGGGCTTCTCGTCTTTCCGTAGCATACAGGAAGAAGAAACCACAGCAAATTATCAAGACTAACCTAGCTTGTATCTTTTTTTAAAATAAAACCAATAATTGTAGTTAACATAGAAACAGATAAATGAAGGCAGATAACGTCTACATGCTCTATCTAGTCTGCCTATCCATGTCATCTTGGTGATCGTGTTTCAAAACATAAAGATGTCTAAAAAATGGCATAAACCAGAACTTGGCTGTTTTTCTCACCAAAACGTCCAAGTGCTGATTTTTGAAACTGACTTTATGGATGTCTTGCTGGGCTACTTGTCTGGTGAACATCCAAAATTCAAGGGGGCATGTTGGACGCATGTTATGGGTGGGTTTTGGGCGTGCACGTGGACATTTTGCGGTAATAATCAAACCTGTCCCAAGATGTCCAAGACGCAACTTAGATGGCCAGAGCTAGACCTGTTTTAAAAGCATCTAAGTGCCAAAAAGGTACACAAACTGACCAGATGACTACTGGAGGGATTAAGTAATGATCTCCCCTACACTACTGCAGTGGTCAACTGACCCCCTCCCACCCCTGAAAGATCTGAATGAAACAGTACAGACCTGTCTCTAAAACAACAGCATCTGGCATGGGAAAGCCTAATAGAGCAGCAAGCAGGTGTCTAGAGTAACACAGTGGGCAGTGTAGTAAACCATAGAGAGGGGGACCCAGGCCCATAACCCACTCTAACCATTACATTTATGGTGAAAAGTTGAGCCTACCAAAAACCAACTGCCACCTGGAGCCATAAGGTCTACTGGGGACGGGTGAGTATAGCAGGTTTGGGGGGAATTTTGAAGTGCTCACCATACATTATAAGGGGGTTATGGTAAGATGTACACTTGGCACCCTTTATGTGAAGTTCATAGCAGTGCCCTCTGGCACTGCTGGCATGTCTGCGTGGCCAGTGTAGCATAAATGCCACCTATGTCCAAATGGCTTGGGTTTGGACGTTTAGAACTTGGATACTTTGGTGTTTGAAAATGGCCAAAAAAGTAAGGCATCCTGAGGTTGGATGTCCTGATGGCCAAGACGTCTAAATAGGCATTTTTGTAAAAAACAAAAAAGGACCTCTAGCGGTTTCAAAAATGGATGTTTATGGCATCTGAATTTTGGATGCACTTCTCAGGATGTCCAAATCAGACTTAGATGAACAATGTAAAATGCCCCTCCATCTACTTATCCCAAACTTTCTTAAATCCAGATACTTTTTGTCTCCACCACCTTTACTGGGAGGCCGTTCTACGCATTTATGACCCTTTCAGTCAAAAAGTATTTTCTGAGGTTATTTCTCAGTCTGTCCCCTTTCACCTTCATCTTCTGCCCCCTTATTCCAGAGCTTCCTTTCAACTGAAGGAGACTCGCCTCATGGGCATTTATGCCATGTACATATTTAAACATCTCTATGATATCTCCCCTCTCCTGCCTTTCCTCCAAATTAAACATATTGAGATCTTTAAGTCTGTCCTCATATGTTTTATGATGAAGACCACCGACCATTTTAGTAGCCTTCCTCTGGACCAACTCCATCTTGGTTTTATCTTTTTGAAGGTGTGGTCTCCAGAATTGTATACAATATTCTACAGGGGCATCATTACCTCTTTTTTCCCTATGGCCATTCTTCTCCCTATGCACCCAAGTATCCATCTAGCTGTCACTTTTTCTACCTTTATCGCTACCCTAAAATCATCATATACGATTCACAACCAAATCCTGCTCCTCTTTCATGCACAAAAGTTCTTTACCCCCTAAGCTGTACAGTTCTATCGGGTTTTTGCAGCCGAAACACATCACCCTGCATTTCTTAGTATTCAATTCTAGCTGTCAAAATTCTGGACCATTCTTCAAGCTTTGTTAGGTCCTTCCTCATGTTATCCACACCTTCAGGGGTGTCTACATTGTTGCAAATTTTGGTATCATCATTACTTAGGAAGTATTATTTTAGGCAATAACCTTTTCTTTCACTTAAGTACATTTTTTAATGTGTTTCTCACTGCACAGGTGCAAGATCCTTTCCTAAAATTCTGAAAACCGAAAAGCTCTGAAAACTGAAATTTGACACGAACCGAAATACTCAATTTCCCAGATATGACAAGCTGAAATCAATGCAGGTGCATGTGTTTCTCCTGTTCTCTGCACAATTCAAGTCGGAAGGCTGGGACAATTGTAAAGAGAGCTGCAGATTCCATTCAAAGTGGCAGTGAAAAGCAGTAAAGGAGCATTTATCTTTGCCCATAACACAGAAAGCCGAGGTAGCGAAGAAGCTTGATCATGGTGCTTGAAGTGTTTGCCTTATTTTGAAATTTAAAAAAAGTTTAGTGGCAATTTTATGGTCTGTGTTATGCCCATGGCTGGCCAGGGCATGGCAAGTAGTCACTTTGGCTATTAGGAGTGAATCTTCATGTCTGCTTGCTTTTTAGCTGCAATCCTGGCCTTACAACTTAGTTATTCAGACAATTAGGCAACCTTACAACTTACTTTTGTGAGAGCAAGTTGTTTATCAACTTGTATCATATCTCTTATACTATTTCATGTCTTTTACCAGGAAGGGCTGAGGAAAGTTTCTCATGGTAATTAGGAAGGACCTGAGCTCATTCCATCTGTGAGAGTTAGGCGATAAGGGAGACACCTGTTGTTACTGCAGAAACAGCAGTGTCTGTGTGTGTGAGAAATTCAGCACTTTCTGTGCTATAAAAGACTGAGAATCACTGACTGGACTTTGAATCTTGCTACAGCCGTGGAAGGGCCGTGGACTGTACCTTTCCCTTGATCGTCTAGATTCCCGATCAATATTGGAAAGGGGCATGGCAGGCATGGTTAAGTATTCTATTTGGTGTATATAGATATTCTCTGCTTATATCTTGTATATTATCTGATGTTTATGCAATAAAGCAGGGGTGTCGAAGTCGGTCCTCGAGGGCCGCAATCCAGTCGGGTTTTCAAGATTTCCCCAATGAATATGCATGAGATCTATGTGTATGCACTGCTTTCAATGCATATTCATTGGGGAAATTCTGAAAACCCGACTGGATTGCGGCCCTCGAGGACCGACTTCGACACCTGTGCAATAAAGAATCATATTACTCTGAAGCTTTGTTGGAGGTGACTTCTGCATACCCTTGTTAGATAAACACGTGGCAGAACAGTCTGTCTTTTTGTGACTTAACATTACCATTCCAAAATCCAAAAAATTCCAAAAACTGAAATATACCTGGTCCTAAGGATTTGGAATAAAGGATCTTGTACCTGTACTTTTACCTTAGCATTAAAATATACATTTATTTTTTACTTTTACTTAAGCACTTTGACCTAGTACTTTGAACAACACTGTTCAACACACTTTCGCTCATCTTTTATTTAAAATGGTAAAATATGCATATTATACTAGAGCAGGTATAAGTCAGTACTTCTGTACAACAATTTACACATGTAAGTAGGAGCAATCCATTTCATAACACATCACTTTCAACTCTTGTGTATGATTTATGTCTTCATGGGCTCTGTACTCTCTGCCTGATCAGAGGAAGTTTCCACAATCAGTCTTGGCTCAATCAGTGCATCCCATCTCTTGGAGATCTGAATAAAAACACACATTTAGACAAAACAGGCTAAGATAAAAGAATGTAAAGATAACGGCAATCTTAGTGTTTCCCAGGTCAGTCCTGGAGTTCCCCCTTTGTCAGTCACATTTACAGGATATCCACAATGAATATGCCTCAGATTGATTTGCACACACCACCTCTTTCATGAGTATTCATTGTGGCTATCCTGAAAACCTGACTGGCAAGGGGGTATTCCAAGACGGACTTGGGAAACACTGTTATAAATCAATAGCTGCATAGACAGTGGGCGACTCAGCTGTTTGGGGAGGCTGAAGTGGGGCAGGGCTAGATAAGGTTATGGGGCGAGGCTAAGGTGAGTTATGGCAGCAGAGTGGAACAGAATGGAGCCAAGTTGAAATTCTTGGAGTGAGGGCAACATTTATGTCATCAGTAAAAGAGAGGGAAGCACTTTTGAAAACTGCAAAGGAGGAGTCCTTCACTGTGTGGATCTGGTGCAACAGTTATCAGCTGTCTCCCCAGTACCTTAGCTATTGATGGTCATTTACACATACCGTGTTTCCCCGATGATAAGGCAGGGCCATCAAATAAGACAGCCCCCCCTTTTTAGAAAAAATTGTAAATTAAGGCACCCCCCCCCCCCGCAAATAAGCCACCCACCGATACCTGCGCTTACCCGAATCGGGTGGTACGGTGGGTGACTCCGTGTGGTCCCTCCGTCTACCGTGGGGGTCGGCAACCCGCGGCTCCAGAGCCGCATGCGGCTCTTTTCCACCTTTGCCGTGGCTCCGGTAGTGTGTCACACAGGCATGCAACTTACAAGTTCGGCGTCGCGGCGGGAAATAGCCATGCTGAGCAGTGAGCTCAGCACATACACAGATGAAAGCCTTGCTTGCTGATTGGTCCGGTGGCCGGAGCTCACTGCTCAGCATGGCTATTTCCCGCCGCGACGCCGGACTTGTAAGATGCACGCCTGAAAAAGAAATCATCCTGGCCGGGGTCGGTGTCATGCTCCGGAGATCTACAGCCTTCCTATCTCCCTCTCCCTTCTACCTGCTTCCGGCCACATCCCCTGCTCCGCGGCTCTCTTCGGCAACTCAGCAGCAGCGATCGACACAAGCTTCTGACGTCGGGGCCTACCCTCTGCGAGTCCCGCTTGTTTCAACTTCCTTTTTCCACAAAGGCGGGACTCGTAGAGGGAAGGCCTCGATGTCAGTAGCTTGTCTTGATCACCGCTGCTGACAAGTTGCTGAAGAGAGCCGCGGAGCAGGGGGGTGTTGCCAGGTGCAGGTAGAAGGGAGAGGGCCAGATGCAGGACTCGTGGGTGAGGGAGCAGAAGAGAGAGAGAAAGAGAGAGGGGAGGGAAACAAAAGGAAATATTTCATACTGGGCTGGGCCGGAGTGGAGGGAGGGTGGAAAGATTCTAGCTACAGGGTGCAGTAACAAAGGAAAAGGGGGGGAAAGCTGAAAATGGAGATAGTGACACAAAGAAGAGAAAGGGTAAGCAGGACCTACTGAATAAGGATAGAGATACAGAGGGGACATGAAAGGGTAAATAAGGCATCCCCCCGAAAATAAGCCCTAGAGCATATTTTGGCCTTCCAAAAAAAATAAGACAGTGTCTTACCATCGGGGAAACACGGTAGTAACATAGTAAATGATGGCAGATAAAGACCTGAACGGTCCATCCAATCTGTCCATTAGTTATTCTCATTAAAAATGCATGATTAAATTAACTTGTCTCATCTTTGATATTTCTAGGCCATAGACTAAAGTCCACCTGGCATTGTCCAATGTTCCAACTGCTGAATATACACTGAATACACTCCAGGAATTATGCAAAAAAACCAAAACCAAAATAATACAACATATCAAACAGAACAATATTTGGAATATTCTGGAAATATATGCAAGAACTTTGACACTTGGCTCCCAGACCCCACCATGTTCAGCAACACTGAAACAGAAATCTTTTGGTTAATGGCAACCATAAAATGATTTGCAGCTTGCCAATTGGCCACCAGGCTTCAAGATTAGCCTTTAGTTTACTGTTGCGTTACCATACATATTTTGAATATGTTTTATCTGTATTATTTATTTCTTTAAAATATTTATAATCTGCCTTTCAAATCGTCTAGAAGAGCATAAAATAGCATTTGTAAAATCAGCACAAACAAAATACACAATAATAAAACATAAAAGTGCTTTACCACAATAAAATCAACTAATTTTCATATCTATATTACTCCATATGCCTGCTGAAACTACAACATTTTTAGACCCCTCTTGAATTCCTTCATATTCTGAGCTGATAAGGTAATACATTCCCAAACTTTGGACCAGTAATGCAAAAAAATAGAGGACCGATATTGTTCCAACCTCATGCTATACCTAATGCTCAGAACAGCAGTCTTAGAACCAGGAAAGCCAGGGTTCAAATCCCACTGTCACTCTTGAAGATCCCAGACTAGTTAATCTTCCATGGTCTCAGGTACAGATTGTAAACCCTCCAGAGACTCAAGAACTATAAAGCAATTCTACTATATCATAACAGTAATATTTTCCAGAGTTCACACAATAAGGCCTTCCTGGAAAAGGCATCACCATAAACATTGTAGTAGGCAGTATAACACTGACCCCCCCCCCCTCTTTTTTAATGAAGCCACGTTAGGGTTGTTTTGGGATTTTTTTTTATTGCCGGCTATGGCGGTAAAAGCTCCGACACTCAGGAATTCTATGAGCATCGGCATTTTTACTGCCGCAACCAGGGATAAAAACCTTAATGCGGCTTCATAAAAGGAGGAGGGGGGGGGCCCAGATTTTATAAAAGCCACTGACTGCGTGTCAATCACACAAAGGTGCCATTTATACAATCATGGCTTCATGAAAGGTAGGTGCCAGAAATGTAGGCCAGGGTTTTCAAAGCCTACATTTCCAGCAGAGGTGTACCTTATGACGCCCAATGCCACTTCCGGCGTTGGCGTCGTAAAGTGCTTCCGTAGCTACTATGCAGGCGCCATTTTTTTAGGCACCGGTAGGCATCCGCATTTTTTTTTTAACGCTCTTATTCATTTTTAAATGGTGCTGTTTATAGAATATGGGCCTCGATGCTGACAAAATACCTGGCCTCTTACGCAAACAAACACAGACCCTAATCAAATACAAAATAAGTAACCACAAACTAAAAAATATGTAGAAAAAAAATTAAACTGAACCCCCAAGGAGCCACACCATGGAAATAAAAACAGTGATGCATGATCATTTGTACTGTGCAAAATATAAAGAAAGCAGATGCACATTTCAAAAATCAAAATATTCCAATTACTACATTAATAATTAACAAATAAAATGAAATGGAAAATAAATGATAACTTCATTGGACTAAACACATTTGTGATTAACTTTCAGAGACCAAAATCTCCTTCCTTAAGTCAGGAGAAGCATACCTTAACAGTAGTATACATTACATTAGGGACTTCTATTCCGCCTATACCTTGCAGTTCAAGGCAGATTACAAAAGAGCTAACTGGACATTTCTAGTGAAGTTACAACAGTTTTGTTGTTTTTTTTTTGTTACAAGGGAGGAGAGGTAGCTGGATTAATTCCGGAAGAACTTGCAAATTGGATATTAAATTGACTGTACGTTACTGTGTGATATAACAAATACAGTTAGAGTACAAATAAGATTACGTTAATTTCAGGGATCTGAATACTTGGTTGGTGTTTTGGGGAGGAAGAGATTATTTAAGTGGAGGTTTTGGGGGAGAATTTATCTAGGAGGAGGGGGAAGGGTTGGGTTAAGATATCTGGATAAATTTTTTGAAAAGTAGGGTTTTGATTTCTTTTCGAAAAATTTTGAAGTCACCCGTTGCCGTCAACAGGTTGGAGATGGAGTGGTTAAGTTTTGCTGCTTGCGTCGCCAGAAGGTTATCAAACATCTTTTTGTGCTGAGTGCCCTTGAGTGGAGGGAATGCAAAAGGGTTCTTCTTTGTCTTGAGGTGAGGATCTGGTTTAGGCGGTTGTTTAGATGGGGGGGGGGGGGCGGAGCCGTTTAATGCTTTGAATAATAGACAGTAGAATTTGAATTGAATTTGTGCTTGCATAGGTAGCCAGTGAGAGTCTAGGAAGGCAGTTGTAATATGATCATATTTTTTCAGGGAGTGGATCAGTCTGAGGGCAGTGTTTTGCATAGTCTGAAGTTGTTTTATCATGTTGGCAGGACAAGGTAGATAGAGGGAATTGCAATAGTCCAGTAGACCTAAGACTAGGGATTGGACAATTAGCCTGAATTGTGCTGGGTTGAAGAATTTTCTTATTTTACATAGATTTCTCATAATTAAAAAAGCTTTCTGGGATGTTTTATTGATTTGGGACTGCATTGTGCAGCATCTGTCTATCGTTACTCCTAGGAGTTTGAGTTCGGGCTGTATTGGTGTTTTTAATTTCCAGTTCTGTAATGGTGGGAGTTTTGGCCTTTTCGAGCAGAAGGAATTTTGTTTTATCTAAGTTTAGTTTCAGTTTGTGGTCTACCATCCATTTTTCCACTGCATACTGTCCAGACCTGAAGGTGGTGGTTTTGGCCTCCAAAAGCTAATCAAAAAAATGTATTTAATTCAATAAAAAGGTGTCACCTTATTTTCTGTTTTACTTTTATTACTATTCTTTTAAAGAGGACTAACATGGCTCCACATTTCACCATCCTATATTAAAAAAGAAAGATTAGGTAACGCGATAATCTTTCTTGTAGATGTGTCTAGTGGTCCTGAACACCAGGGTTTTGCATCTGAACCCGCAAATTGCTTGCAGAATGCTGTCAATCATCTTCTGAACTCTGCCTCCTTCACAAAGAGCTGCTCCTTCCCCTTCAGTTTGTACAAAAGCAATCAAGTAGTACTGTAATGACAGACATAACTGGAAGGAGGGAAATGGTGAAAAATCCCCAACACTACAATTCTATTCTGCTCTGTAAGAAACATATCTATTAACATTATAACATTCAAGTAACTAATCAAAACAGGTATAAAAACTGTGTTTAACCAGCACTAATCTTATATAATGCTCTTAGCTACTCGCATGTCCTACTATTAAGCAAAGACTTAACCCAGTCTTTACATTCTTGAGTGTTTTCCTTTTTTAATTTATATCGTCTCAGTTCATCTGAGAAACAGAAAATTCTCCGAATTCAGACTGATCTTAAGGTAGAAGGTAGGCAAAGCCCACTGATAGGGCGGGGCTTCAGGAACACTAGACAAATCTATAAGAAAGAAGATTATCGAGGTACGAACCTAATCTTTTTATTATAGTGCAATGTTTCTACTGGTCCTGAACAATAGGGGTGTACCAAAGCAGTCCCCGGAGTCTACAGTGGGTCCGCTAAGCTTGCTTTCAAAACAGAAGACCCAAAAGCAGCTGCTACATCCACTCTATGGAACCTGGTAAAGGTATGAGGGGTAGACCAAGTAGCTGCTCTACAGATTTCTTTGGACAACCCCCCCATCCGAGTCTCGGCCCATGAGATGGCAACTCCTCTAGTAGAATGCGCTTTCAATATGATCGGTGGCTGCTTATTGCAGCCCACATATGCGGAGAAATGGCCATTTTAATCCATCAGAAAAGTGAGACTTTAAGACACCACCTCCCTTTCTTGGCATGACTGGTCAGAACAAAAGGTGATCCGATTCGCGAAGCTCATTGGTAACTTCGAAGTACTGGAGAAGCACTCGCTTGGTATCCAGCAAATTCAACGCTTTATCCTTTTCCTTAGACCCCATAGGGTAAAAAGCGGGCACACAGACTTCCTGATTGATGTGGAATGCTGAGGCTACTTTCAGTAAGGACAGAACCATGCACAAGGAAAGCCCTGTCTCCGTAAACTTAAGGAACGGTCCACTGCAGGACAGAGCTTGTAACTCAGAAACTCATCTTGCCAATGTAATCGCCACTAGAACCACCGGCTTGACTTTAAGATCCAGAAAGGAAGTCTCCCGTAAGGGCTCATAAGGAGCTCTAAGAGACCTTGTAATATGGTGTTAAGATTACAGGAACAGAAAGGGAGACACACCAGAGGGTGCAAACGAAGAGCCCCTTTAATGAACCAGGTGATATCCAGGTGAGAAGTCAGAGAGCCTCTTTCACCCTGAGCTTGGAAACAGGAAAGGCCTGCTATGTGCACGTTCAGCAACCTGACCGACAAACCCTTCTGAAGTTCTTCTTGCAAAAAGTCCAGGACTACCAAAATCAGAGCTCGTAAGGGCTCTACATCATCCACAGCACACCAGTACTGAAAGGACTTCCAGGCCTTAGCATAGGCTGCTACCATTGACGGTTTCTTGCAGAAACCTTCAAAATTCACTTCTGAACCCCCCCTCGATTTTTCGCATAGGCTATAATAGGCTTACTCACTATGCCATATGCCTGCCTGCTCCAGCTCAGGAATGCAGCTGGGATAAATGGAGAAGAACTCTGCTCATAGGTTCGCCAAGTGAACTTGGTCTTCTGGCTGCCAGTCAGGCTAAGGTTGGACTGAGCCTCAACCCCAAAAAAACCTCACGCCATGAAGAGGGGGAGGACCATGCAACCGACCCACTATTAATCCCAGTCAAGCCAGGAAAGAGCCACACAGACTGCACTCAAGCTCCAGAAGAGGGTGACGAAAATGATAGGAGGCTTGCGCCAGAAGACGTATGAGGAGAGACTGGAAGTCCTGAATATGAATATAGAGGAAAGGAGAGACAGGGGAGATATGATTCAGACGTTCAAATACTTGAAGGGTATTAACGTAGAACAAAATCTTTTCCAGAGAAAGGAAAATGGTAAAACCAGAGGACATAATTTGAGGTTGAGGGGTGGTAGATTCAGGAGCAATGTTAGGAAATTCTACTTTACAGAGAGGGTAGTGGATGCCTGGAATGCGCTCCCAAGAGAGGTGGTGGAGAGTAAAACTGTGACTGAGTTCAAAGAAGCGTGGGATGAACACAGAAGATTTAGAATCAGAAAATAATATTAAATATTGAACTACGCCAGTACTGGGCAGACTTGCACGGTCTGCGTCTGTGTATGGCCGTTTGGTGGAGGATGGGCTGGGGAGGGCTTCAATGGCTGGGAGGGTGTAGATGGGCTGGAGTAAGTCTTAACAGAGATTTCGGCAGTTGGAACCCAAGCACAGTACCGGGTAAAGCTTTGGATTCTTGCCCAGAAATAGCTAAGAAGAAAAAAAAAAAAAATTTTTAATTGAATCAGGTTGGGCAGACTGGATGGACCATTCGGGTCTTTATCTGCCGCCATCATCTACTATAAATTAGGAATGTGAGCAGCTACACAGGGGACGTCACCTGAGCTCAAAAAATAAAAAAGCAGGCTGGCAAGCTAGGTGTCACTGAGAGCCAATCCTGCTAGTAGTAGACTTCTGCATCGCGAGTCTGCGTTTTCTCCAAGGCAGAGATCTCAACAAGTTGGGGGGGGGGGGCAACGAGCCTCCGACTCAATACTTAGAAAAAAATAATAAAACCACAGAGCACAGCAGAAACCTCTAAGCAACTTGTTTGCAGAAAAAAAACTGAAGGAGCAGCTCCCTGGGAAGGAGGTGGCATTCAAAAGATGATAGACAGCATTCTGCAAGCTACTAGCGGGTTCAGATGCAAAACCCTGGTGTTCATGACCACTAGACACATTACACTAGAATTTTAATTCCTTTTTCTTCCTTTGCTTTCTAGTCATTTAATTCTTCTGTTTTAGCCCCAGTCTCTGGTTATTGCTTTCCTGTCTTCTTTTAATTCTCTTTCCAATGGTCTCCTGTCCATTTGTAATTTTTTTCTCTCTTTGGTTGTTCTCCACTCATCATCATCTAGGTCTGCTTTACAACATGCTATTGAAAATATATAAGGTTATCTGTTCCCTATTAAAACAATAAATGGTTATATAAATAAAACATACCTTTGTGTCCTGAGATACGGCAAACTCAATCATGTCTGTCCCATCTTCAGTCTGATACACAAGGTCAAATTTCCCTGGTTCTTTCACCACTAAATAGTTTGCACAGGAGACAAAATTATTAGCAATGCCATCAGAAGTCTCAGGTATATTAGATATTAAAAAGCATGATGACACACTCGTTAATGTAAAAACACTGATGTGATAAGTATTTAATGCATCGTATGAAGAGGCTATAAGTCAAAAGGCCCAAGTCCAATGAAGGCCACCACAAAAACAATTCAGTGGGACACATAGTAATTACTTTTCAAGCCACAGCTTTTGCAAGATACAGTATAAACAGTAAAATGTAAGAAATATAAACCATTTTTTGTGTAGATCAGGGGTTCTCAACTCAGTTAAAACTAGGCAATCAGTTTCAGGCTACCCACAATGAATATGCATCAGATAAATTTGCATATGCTAGAGATAGGGCATATAAATTTAGCCCATGTACAGTATATTCATAGTGGATATCCTTAAAACCTGACTAGGGAACTGGAATGAGAACCCCTCTAGTAAAGCAAACTAATAATGAGCAGGTCCTTTGAAAATCACCTAACCGTTTAGAGTCCTTACTTAAAGACATAGTCATCAGTGTGGGCTACACTTAAGATGGTGACAGGACAAAGGCGTGCCGAGACAACTGAGCGCAAGGCGGAAGCCCGCACCAAAGAAAAACAGTGTTTTAAAGGGCTCCGATGGTGGGTGTGGGGGGGAACCCCCCTATATTACTGAATACAGATTGCGCCGGCGTTGTGGGGGGTTGTAACTCCCCACATTATACTGAAAACTTCACTTTTTCCCTAAAAAACAGGGAAAAAGTTAAATTTCCAGTATAATGAGGGGGGTTACAACCCCCAAATGCCGCACAACGCCGGCGTGATCTGTATTCAGTAAAATGGGGGGGGGGGGTTTTCCCCCACCAACACCCCCCATCGGAGCCCCTTAAAACAGTTTTTCTTTGGCACGGGCTTCCGCCTTGCGCTCAGTTGTCTCGGCGCACCTTTGTCCTGTCACCATCTTAAGTGTAGCCCACACTGATAACTTTGTCGGCGTGCGCTTTTGACTATGAACCCTTAAGACAGATTATTTTAGCACAGGTCCCATTTCATATAATGAGACCTAGGGCTCCTTTTACGAAGGTGCGCTAAGCGTTTTAGGGCACGTACCGGATTAGCGTAAGCTAGCCGAAAATCTATCGCCTGCTCAAAAGGAGGCGGTAGCGGCTAGCACGCACTGCAATTTAGTGCGTGCTATTCCGCACATTGAGACCCTAACGCACCTTCGTAAAAGGAGCTCCAAGTCACTAATAGATGGGTTTACTGTTAACCCAGTTTAACGATGGCCGGTGTTGATAATGATGGCCCTTAGACACACTGCTATTTTATCAATAAAATTGTCATAGTAGCAAAACACTGTCAAATCTTAGAGGAGAGATTGTTAAAAATCTGCTGAAGTTAAGCAAATTTTCACGGCATAACCATCTTGGTGCCACTTTAGATCTAGCATTTCTTAATGTTGTCTTACCTGGCGATGAAGAAATGATTTCAAGGTCCACTTGATGAGTTACCGGACTATAGCTGAGAATTTTCCCCTCCTGTAAAGGCAGAGCTGGCTGATTCAAGAAGTTTTAGATGTTTGCTGCATCTAAATATAAATGGTTGGCTTAAATGAGCTCAACCCTCTCGCCCCTCTAACTGGGGGATGCGCTAAAGTCAGCAATCGTCGTTAAACCTGTTTTCACAGCTTTAGCAATAATTGCTGTCCCCTCCTACCCCATAGCAGCGATATGGCAAGAGAGATACCCATTCCCTCCTGCCACTGGAGATCCCCCGCCGTCCCCCACCACCCAAAAAACATGGTAGGAGGGATGCCCACTCCCTCCTGCCACCGGAGGTCCCCCACCATCCCCTGCCACTCAAAAAAAATGGGAGGGATGCTCACTCCCTACCCCACCTCCCCCCCCCGACATACCTCTTTAAAACATTGGAAGTAGGAAGCCCGAAGAGAGGCTCCTGTTTCAGCCACCACTGCCAGTCCCAAATGACGCACCTTCCCCTCCGCATCATGTGATGCATAGGGAGGGGTGAAAGGCCCTGATTGGTTCAGTCGCCAAGGCCCCTCCCAAGGGGTGGGGCTTTAAGCTTTTCAGCAGTCAGGTCTTAGGCACCTCCCTCTATTCAAACCATTTGCATGCAAACGTGATAGTGCATCGATCACTGCCGGAGAATCAGCCAACAGCGATCAAGTCGCTATCTTTAGTGCAACTAGTCCAGGGGTAGGCAACTCCAGTCCTCGAGGGCTGGAATCCAATCGGGTTTTCAGGATTTCCCCAATGAATATGCATTGAAAGCAGTGCATGCAAATAGATCTCATACATATTCATTGGGGAAATCCTGACTGGATTCCGGCCCTCGAGGACTGGAGTTGCCCAGGTCTGATCTAGCCCTAAGTTCTCTGAAATAGTTCTTAACTGGTGGTCAGAGACACGACAAAAGAGAGCACAAGGATATAGCCACTGTGTCCATTTCAAGCACAATGAACGGGAAGGAATTATTTTCCCAAGAAGGGACCAAAGTCATCTCTGTAGTTCTCTTTCAGTGTTTCCAACATTACAAAGAAATCCTGTTGCCCATCAAACTTTGTCATTATATACTTAAAGTGACAGCAGTACCTTGTAGTCAGATACTTCAGGTGTGTAATTTTCAGTTAATTCCAAAAGCTGGAAAAACATAAGACATGAAGTTAAAAAGCCTTATACAGGAAAACGATATTCTGCAGTAAAGGATGACATTGCTAACATTATTCTCAGGATGGGAAGCTTTTCATTCTTAGTGCACTCTTGAATTGCTGATATGAAAATGCTGGCCTCTCCCGCTCTTTAAGTGCAATTGTCTTCTTCACATGTATTCCCAGAGCTTCCAAGTTTCCCAGTCCCAGGAGGGAGACTTTTGGACAGTCCTGGTTTTGAACTTACATTTCAATGCAAGCTAAAGTGAAATCGATGCTGTGGGTCTCATAATGCATCATGACAGTACTTGCCTAAAATCTGCGCTCCACAGCTATCCCACCCAGTCCAGCATATCAGGAACCTATATCATGAAGAGATGAGTCATGTGGCAATGGCTAATTACCCATTCATTGTGACTATTTGGGCAAGGGCTACTGTATATCCTATGATGCAGAAAGAGGGATCATGCATGTTGAATGTTAGCAAGGCAAAATGTACTATAAGCTAAGGAATATTTAGGCTCACCGGCCATTTAATTAGCCCAATGTTCCTCCATGTTTTCACACTTAGAATAAAGTACTCCTAAAATCACTGTAACCATGCACAGTTATTGAAGAAAAGAAAAATTAGAATATACTTATAAAGTACCATTAAATAGTTACATTAATACTATTATGTACAATACACTATCCACAGCAAAACATGTTTTTAGTACCTTGAATGCAATTTTTTCTCCTGCTTGAGGGGGTGCAGCTAGCAGGGGCAGAACACTGTAGTCCTTCTTTGGGATGTCTGGTGGATTCTGCAAAACAATCACTTCATTTATCAAAGCCACTGACTTAGGTCACCTTGCACTGATATGAGGGTTGAATGAAAAGTAATGCCTCGTCAACAGATGGCAGCAGCTACACCATGTGTATTCACTTGTTCTTTGAAATCTCTTCCTTCGCCTCAACTGGTGAGAACCGACTGCGTGAAGAGGCTGGTTTTCCTATCGCTGCCATCTGCTGAAGAATTATGGAGGTGGAGGCCTTACTTTTTTTAGTCAACCCTTGCACTTGATACAAAACCTCCACTCAGTGATGGCAACAAAATAATTGTGGTTTCATGTATGTCATCTAGATAGGATCCCCACAAATATGATATATCATGACGTGGTAAAAACAGCTGTCACCTTTCACCTGCCACCTATAATGTAAAATTGAGACTATTCCAAATGTTTCCAAGATGGTGCTAGTTTCCTTTGTATGAAAAATACTGGGACAGGCATTAGAAATTCTACAAATATTTTCCCCATGTGTATTCCCAGGGAACTTTAGAAATGGGCCAGAAAACATAATTTCATTCAGAAGTGCCAGTGCTGTTTCCATCAGATAGATCACAATCTGAGATAACATAAAACAGAAGTAGAAACATAAGATGCAATTATTTGGAGATTCTTTATCAATTCCCATCATCTACATTTTAGGAAAGACTTTTAAAAGTAGAGGGGTAAGGATACCATCACCTCCTTATACTACTTTAGAATTGGTTGACAGTTTTATTTATTTTTACTATTTACTGTTTTTTTCGCTCTATAAGACGCACTGGACCATAAGATGCAACCACCTGTATAGGAGGAAAGACCAAGAAAAAAAAATTTGGTTCAGAATTATTTTTTTCTTGGTTTTTCCTCCTCTACACATAGGTGCATCTGATGCTGGGAAGCCCGCCGGACCCTTTTTTTTAAAAATGGCTTGGTCAGTGCTGAACGGCTGCCTTTCTCCCTGCAGAGCGGCACATAAGGCAGGAGCGCCTTTTTGTGCTTCCTGCCTGGTCCCGCTCTGCTCCGTGATTGGCTTGCCGTCAGTTCTCGCACATCTAATTTATGTATGGATCGCAGAATCCAAAGATATACACACAAATTTAAATTAACGCTAATTAACATTGATTATTAGCGCCCAATTATCAGCACTAATTGGCTCCTTTATCAATTAAATTGCACATTCAATTTTGAGCATCATAGAATTAAGGTGATTATGTATATACAACCCATCACAGAACAATTGCCCACCTGAATGACAACAGAGCTGTTGGCCACTACTTCATTAATCTGCTGGAACTTCAGGCTTTCACCATTGTAATCATAAAAGAAGTGATTTGTTTGCCCCCTCCCTCGTCCCCTCATCCCCCTTCGGTCTCCATAGCCTCTGGATCCTCTGCAAGGGAATAGATCTCCTCTTCCACGGCCCTTACCCCATCCATATCCTTGGGGTTTGGGGGCTGGCGTGTTATTTGTAAACTGTGCATCACCATTTCCTACCAAGCCTTGATTCCCTTCACTTGAAGGACTAGGCGGGCCTGGTTTCTGACTTTTAGTAACTGATGTATTGGAATGAGAGCTGTCATAGTCCACCGAACTCGACAGACTTTTTTCTCTTTGTGGCTGTGCCACACTGTTTCTTACTGGTGAGTGATTATTAACCGAGACACAATTTTTTTTTGCTCTGCTGCCATCATCCTCTGTGCTAGAATCAGAATCCGATGAGGTGTTTTCAGTCTTTCTTCTGGTCACTGAACTGGCTGCCTTTCCAGTATTAGGAGTTACAGTTATTTTATTAGCAGGGCTGGAATTAGGACAGAATTGGTCTTTCTTTGCTGTTGCCACTTTACATCTCTTTGAGGATTTCTTTAAGTCAATGTCTGGTGACCATATGGAGGAGTCGCTCTTTGCTTTTTGTTTCCCATTTTCAGAAAAACTTTTTTTGACAGCATTTCCTTTAGTGGGGTTCAAAGGAGCATTCTTACTGGAGGGCTGTACAAGCATCTGTCCTTCATCAGCTCCTTTCACCCTTTTGATTTTGGAAACCGAGTCCATTTCCTTCGCCGACTTCCGCTTCACATTTTTGGTTTGCTCGTGGCTGCCGGAATCCTCCTCTTCTGTGGTGCTGGTTTTTGCATTTCGCTCTTTGGTTTTTCTTTTCATCCTTTTTTTCTGGCC
Organism: Geotrypetes seraphini; assembly: GCF_902459505.1. Taxonomy (NCBI): domain Eukaryota; kingdom Metazoa; phylum Chordata; class Amphibia; order Gymnophiona; family Dermophiidae; genus Geotrypetes; species Geotrypetes seraphini. The sequence goes on along the minus strand of NC_047093.1, from coordinate 21,157,426 downwards.
ATGTACAGAGTTCAGGTGCAGAGCGGATGCAGCTTCCGATTTCTGCTTTATCTTCTTTTTCTTTCTATGTTGTTCCTCTGCATGCTCCGATTCATCTTCAGATTTTGGTCTCTGTCTTTTTCTGGATTTCTTTGATGGCCCAAAGTCATTATAGTTCTCCACAACACTATCTTCTACTTTTATTTCTTCCAATTTAACTCTGTTAAAAAAGAGAAACAGGACAGAATTTAACTTCTGATTGCCTATATACCTTTGTTTTGTCTGAGCAGAAATAAAAATGTATCTGTGCGTGTGCTTAACATTTTTGAGATGCTGATTTAAGTGGAGAAGAGCATTTTATCACATGCACAGATGCCGATACATCCCCCATTTTTGTCTTTTTTTAACCCAAGCTCTTAATGGAGGCTATGAAGAAGTTTTCAGGTCGTATATGCTCTCAGGAAAAAGAACAGGCATTAAGGCCCAAATTCTCTGAACTGCCTGTAAGCTAGGATGCAGTCGGTGCCCTACCAACACCTAACTCTTTTAATTGGTGTTAATTGGCACGGTAACTGACAATGTCATTTAAAACCAATTAAAAAGTGATTAAAAAAATAGGCACCCGGAGGCACTTGCCAAAAAGGACTCTGTAATTACAGTGGTACCTTGGATTACAAGCATAATCCGTTCCAGGAGCATGCTCGTAATCCAAACTGCTCGTATATCAAAGCAAGTTTCCCCATAGGAAGTAAGGGAAACTTGCTTTGATATGTTCCCATCCCCCCCCGAGGCCAGCAGCGCTGCTCCCCCCCCCCCCCCACGAGAACCAGCATTGCTCCCCCCGAAAGCCCCCCCCCCCCGCGAACCGGCACCCTCCCCCCCGCAATCCAGCACCACCCCCACCCCTGCCGCCATCGGGCACCCCCCTCCCGCTGCCATCAGGCACCCCCCCCGCCGCGACCTGAGGTCCCCCCAACCCACCCGAACCCTCTTCTTACTTTTCTGTAGCCTCCGCAGCGGCACCGGCATCAGCATGTCCTGTGCGTGCCGGTGCCTGAAGATCTGCTTCCTGTGCTGGGCCTGAGAGTTCACGTTCGACGTGAACTCTCAGGCCCAGCACAGGAAGCAGATCTTCAGGCACCGGCACCATGCACAGGACATGCTAGTGCCAGTGCCGCTGCGGAGGCTACAGAAAAGTAAGAAGAGGGTTCGGGTGGGTTGGGGGAACCTCAGGTTGCGGCGGGGGGGTGCCTGATGGCAGCGGGGGGGGGGGGGTGTGCCCGATGGCGGCGGGGGGGGAGGTGCCAGATCGCGGGGGGGAGGGTGCCGGTTTGCAGGGGGAGCGCTCGCAAATCGAAGCGCGCTCGGTTTCCGAGGCGCCGATTTTGCGAATGTTTTGCTCGTCTTGCAAAACACTCGCAAACCGGTGCACTCGTAAACCGAGGTACCACTGTACATCTATAGAGACACCTAACAGCACCTAAGGCAGGGGTGTCAAAGTCCCTCCTCAAGGGCCGCAATCCAGTCGGGTTTTCAGGATTTCCCCCAATGAATATGCATGAGATCTATTTGCATGCACTGCTTTCATTGTATGCTAATAAATCTCATGCATATTCATTGGGGAAATCCCGAAAACCTGACCTGGCTCCAGATCTCAAGGACTGGAATTGCCTACCCCTGGTATATATCAATGCAACTATTGTCGCACTAGGTAAAATAATGGTCGCTTTTCATAGAAACATGACAGCAGATAAAGGCCAAATGGCCCTTCCAGTCTGCCAATCCACCACATCCGCTATCTCCTCCTCCCCCTAAGTCAGGGGTGTCAAAGTCCCTCCTCGAGGGCTGCAATCCAGTCGGGTTTTCAGGATTTCCCCCAATAAATATGCATGAGATCTATTTGCTTGCACTGCTTTCATTGTATGCTAACAGATCTCATGCATATTCATTGGGGAAATCCTGAAAACCCGACTGGATTGCATCCCTCGAGGAGTGACTTTGACACCCCTGACCTAAGGGCAAAGTAGGCATGGTTTACACTGGAAATGACCTTAGGCATCATTAGGAGTCCCTATAGATGTGCTTCTTGTCAAAGGTAGGCCTACAAAACCCCGGCCTAGATTTCTGGTCCCTGCCTTTGACATTAGCTGTAATTCTATAAACGCCGCCCATAACGTGATTGACACATGATCGGCGGCAATTTTTTAGGCGGCCCTCAATTACAGAGCCATTTGTAGAATCTGGCCCATAATTTTCACAGATGCTCCTGCAGAAACCATTTTATGCCTCTTCAGACTTGGCCTTAAAGTCCAGGCTCTGGGCATCCTCTTTGAGTAGCCTGAGCACTTTTCTGCATCAGGGTGGAATAGCTAATAGCGGCCTCATTACCATAGATTTTTTTTTTTTTTTTCCAAAGCAGGTTATTGAACGACAAAAAACAAATCAACAAAGCAGCTGATACAACATTTTCAGAATATAGAAAACAAAACAACAAACCACCAGAACAGGCGGAGACATAGTCCGGGTTAGGTTCTTATACCCAGACTCAGCCAAGTCTCGCCGTACAGTAAAATCTCCCCCTCCACCAACCCCCCCATCCCAACCTTAACCCACTGGCAGCGTGGGCACCCCCATTGATTTTAATACAGTGTACACCAGGGGTTGATGCAGAAAGTTACCGCAAGTCTAACAGAAGTTATTGTAGGTTTTACAAGAACATTAATGACTTGCACAATATAGGAAGGGGTTGATTGTGGGTGTTAAACCCCGTTAACGATATGACCATAAACTCTATTAAAAATATGTAGTGAAGGGTACATTAAAAGTTCCACACAAATGCGGAGAAAGAAATAGTGGCTTCTATGTGCACGTGAAAAAATTTTTGCCAGGTCCAGGACAGCGTATAAGGGTTAGCAGAGAAACTGTGATAATTTTGCCTTCTTTAAATTTAAAAAACTGAAAGGAGACCATAAAGCACACATGTCCAAAAGAAAAAGTGTGAGCATACAACAGTGCCTATTCTTTTGTGCATATCAGCCTTGCAAAAAATGTATATGCAAGAAATTTTTGTGAGGCTAATATATAAGAGCAGAAGAATAAGTGTCAATGCATATCTTCACTTTTGTTTTGACATGTGCGCTAGAAGCCACACTTGCCATAAAAATTTTGTGCGTGTGGATCTGGCCAGCTTCCCCTTATTAGTGCACAAGTCTTGTGCATTTTAAACTTGCCAATCATTAGGCTCCTGCATGAATGGAATTAAGTTTGCGATAGAATGCACACGCTCAGCCATCTGCACACAGTTCTACACTTCAGCCTCACAAGACATTAGAGCATGCTTGTCCACCCTTTCAGGGGCTACATTTTACATTCTGTAATATTCAGAGGGCCAAATCATGCACTATGCTTTGTCAAATAGTGGCACAATGCAAGTGGGTCATCCTTTCCCAGTCAGTTTCTCTATCTTTGTTTATTTACACTTCCCCCTCCCCATTCACGGTTTCATTAATCGCGGTTTCACATATTCGAGATTTTTTGGGGAGGGGAAAAAAAACAACAACATCGTTAAGTCTTCCCCCCGGCATCCCGGCCTTACCTGGTGGTCTAGCGGGTTTTCGGGGCAGGAGCGATCTTCCTACGCTCCTGCCCCGTGCAGATCGCCATTAGGAAATAGCTATAGGGAGTTCCCTTCGTAGTCTCAAGAGACTAAGGGAACTCACAGCAGCGGGGGTGGGTCAGAGTCGGATATTCGCGGTTTTTACGCCATTCGCAGTCTGGCTCTGCCCCTATCCCCCGCAAATCCGGAGGGAGAAGTATATTTATTCAATTTTCTATACTGTTCTCCCAGGGGAGCTCAGAACAGTTTACCTTGTCTGTCCTGGTGGGCTCACAATCTCTCTAATGTACCTGGGGCAATGGGAGGATTAAGTGACTTTCCTAGGGTCACAAGGCGCAGCATGGGTTTGAACTCACAACCTCAGGATGCTGAAGCTTTAGGTTTAGCAAGAACAAAAAACAAACTGCAGACTCCTATGTACAAGATGCAGGCAATGTTTATTATACCAAATATTTTATGCAGTCGAAAATACCACCTTATAACAAACCAAGGGACCTATCCTCAAAGGTCCATGGTTGCTAAGGTATAAAATAAACCGCAATGAAAGGTATAAAACAACCGCCTGTATGGTATCCTTCTCCACTTAAAATGTGCGGTGCGACGCAAAACTACTTGCTGTCTCTCATGTCCCACTCCCCTTAGGCTTTCCCCGGTCTCTTTCTCCTCACCTGGCTTTAGTTGCAGAAAATGGGCTTTATGCTTCCCCACCATGACTCGGCTCTCTGTAAGTCTGAGTTGCATGGTGCCAGAGGTTCAGGTTTATTTATTTATTTTCTATCCCATTCTCCCGAACAAGCTCAGAATGGGTTACAGGATAATATACAGTTAACAGATTACAATTTTCATAGTTACAATACACACTTTTATCTTACTAAGACACAAAGCAATATACATAGGTTGGTCTCATGGTTTCAAGTCTCATAAGACTTGAAACCAATCCAAACTTCCGGCACTGCTTGGCTCAAACTTGCAGGAATCTGGCTATAAGCATCACATGAATTACCAAGCTTCCAAAGGCCAGAAAAAAAGCACATGGAAGACTGGGTTCTGACCCCAGGGCCAGAGGTTGGACAAGGCTGCATTAGAGCTTTGCAAACTGTGGGTTGGGACACTAAATAGTGTCACAACCTGGGTGGCCTCTCCTTAGGTGTATCATTATTCTGCACATCTGGCGGGGTGGAGGTGGAATACAATTTTATTTGGCCACAATCACATGGTCACAGTCACAACAAAACTTGGTAAATACTGCGTTAGACTCTGCTTAAAGCTAGGATTAATATATGGCTCTAGAAAAAGGAGGACAGGTTGAGACATCCGGGTTTTACTCCCACTGAAATCAATGGAAGGTAGACAGATTGAGACATTTGGGTTTTACTGCCACTGAAATCAATGGAAGGAGGCCAGATTGAGGCATCCGGGGTTTATTCGCATTGAAATCAATGGAAGGACAGATTGAGACAAACCAGAGTGAATTGACCCCAGGGAATCCAGAGAAGAAAGTCCAAAAGAAACCAAGAAAACACTGTGGAGTGACGATGATCCTGAGATGGACTTTAATAAAAAAATCAAAGTTCCAAATATCCAATAAAACAATCCACATGAAAATAAAAAAATCCACATAAATACTTAAAGGACCTAGTCCGCTGGTAGAGTAGGACCCAACACGGTCTGTGTTTCGACAAGATAGTCTTCTTCAGGGGTCTCTGAAAGTCCTATAGTGGTAGATACGTAGAAAAACTGATATGTGGAGAGAGGAGCGCTGTTTGAAACCAAAGGACAGATTGAGACATCCGGGTTTTACTTCCATTGAAATCAATGAAAGGAAGGCAGATTGAGACATCCAGGTTTTACTTCCACTGAAATCAATGGAAGGAGGGCAGATTGAGACATCTGGGTTTTATTCCCATTGACATCAATGGAAGGAGGACAGATTAAGACAGCTGGTTTTTACTCCCATTGAACTCAATGGAAGGAGGACAAATTGAGACATTCGGGTTTTACTTCCACTGAAATCAATGGCAGGAGAACAGATCGAGACATCCGGGTTTTATTCCCATCGATATCAATGGAAGGAAGACAGATTGAGACATCCGGGTTTTACTCCCATTGAAATCATTTTACTCCCATTGAAATCAATGAAAGGAGGGCAGATCAAGACATCTGGGTTTTATTCACATTGACATCAATGGAAGGAGGACAAATTGAGACATCCGGGTTTTACTTCCACTGAAATCAATGGCAGCAGGACAGATCGAGACATCCAGGTTTTACTCCCATTGAAACCCGGATGTCGCAATCCGTCCTCCCTTTTCTGGAGCCATAACCCTGCGCCCGCTTTCTCGTGTGCAGCCATAACCCCAGCTGTACCTGATACAGTCATTATCCCTCACTAGCATTATACTCTCACTGGGGGGCAGCAAGTAGTCGTCCACGAAGAGGCTGAGCACGCTGCGGCCGCTGAAGCCGAACTTCTGGCGGATGATGGTGCTGAGGTCGGCGACCACCCTGCACCGCTTCGCGTCGACCAGGAGCCAGCACATGCAGCACTCCGAGGTGCCCGGCGGCGGGTAGTCAAAGACGAGGCGGACGCGGACGCAGCCGCCGCCCAGCACCGCCATCTGTAAGGAGAGAGAGAGAAAAAAAAAAACAAAACAAACCACAAGAGGCCGCGGGAGGGGGGAAGGGGAAGGACTTAAAGCGACAGAGCGGAAGGGAAAAAAGCGCGGGCCCAGCTCCGTTACTACGGCGAGGCCGGGTCACGTGGTCTACGCCAGCGTGCGTTGCGTTGCGAGCCTCGGTCTGGCCTCCTCCAGACTCTTGCGATAGGCCGGCGCGCGGCCAGTCGCGTGGAGGGGGGGGGGGGAGCGCAGTCGTGTGATTTGTGCCTGGGGGGCGGGGCAGTGTTGCTATGGCGGTTCGCGGGTGGGCGCCGCTCCTCTGGCTGCCGGCGGTCGGAGCGCTGTTTTCAGGTGCAGTATGTGAAAAGGAGGAAGCCGAGGGTGGGGAGCGTTCGCTGTCCGAACGTTGGACCTTCAGCGACGGCTGAAGCCCCGAAAGGGAACCGGGTTCCCCTTTCTCGCCTCCACAAGGTGGACTGTCGAGTGCGCTGACCCGTTTGGCTTTGCCTTGTGTTTTTTTTTCTCTCACCAGCCTTAGCAGTTTTGGCTTGAACTCGAGTTCAACTTTTCCCTTCAACATGAGGATAACTTGGAGACATAATAAGGCTGTGTGTTTTGGATTGGTTGTTGTTTGGGTTTTTTTTTTTTTTTTTTTTGGGGGGGGGGTGATAGTCACTTTAATTATCCAACTACAGCAGGGGTGTCAAAGTCCCTCCTCGAGGGCCGCAATCCAGTCGGGTTTTCAGCATTTCCCCCAATGAATATGCATGAGATCTATTTGCATGCACTGCTTTCATGGTATGCTAATAGATCTCATGCGTATTCACTGGGGAAATCCTGAAAATCCGACTGGATTGCAGCTCTCGAGGAGGGACTTTGACACTCCTGATCTACAGTGTGCAAAAAGTAATAATAGTAGCTTTATTTATATCCCGTCATACCTTTTCAGTTCAAGACGGTGTACAAGAGGTGCTGTAAGGACAGTGAAGTAACATCAATTAGAATTGGGGAGGGGTAGAAAGACAGTTATGTGATGAGGTGGTATAATAGGGTAGGAAGGAAGAGGTGTGTAAGATGAAGTAGGTGTCTGATGTTACTGGTGTGCCTCCCTCCCCCCTTCCCGGCTCAGGGCACTGATGATAAAAGGGTGCCAAAATCCCTCAGAGTTTGAAGGAAAACTGGGCTGGGATATATTTTGGCATCTCTTATCACCGGCGCCCTGGTCCACAGGTTGAGATGGCCCATATTTCTGAACGACATCTGGATAGCCTTGTCTGCCTAGTTCCTTTAAGCCAGGTATTTGACTGAAGACGTTTGCTTAGTTATACTTAAGATGATGGCAAGTTGACTGATAAAAGGGGATGTATCTGGAGCAATGAAGTATTAAGTGACTTGCCCAGAGTCACAAGGAGCTGCAGTGGGAACTCACAACCTCGGGGTACTATAAAACTAGAGTTACCAGACTTTCGGATTTACCCAGGCGTGTCCTCTTTTCAGAGGACTGTGTGGGTATCCGGACAGGTTCTTGAAAATCAGCAATTTGTCCTGGTTTTCAAGCTCAGCTGCGTCTGGAGGGCCTCCATGCACACACAGGTGTGACGCGATCGATGCATCACATTTTATTATTTATTTATTCATTTATTTAGCCCAAGTTACAGAAGTACATACACAGCATAGTCAAGACAAAGACACGTTTGGAAAGCTACTGGTACAATGACTGTTATGGTAAATAGAGAATATATGAGATATACTAGGTAATTTATACATGCTAAATAGCCAAGATACAATTATTTAACTATACATACTATAGTAGATATAAACATCTGAGATACACTATCAGCTAAAGTAAATATAACCTTTGAGATATTTCTAATTCACCATACATGCTTTGGTGAGGAACTCAGCGCTATGGCCTAGTTGGTGAGATTAGTTTGGGCTTCGTCTTTTTATGATGATTTTATCTGAGATCATATAGGCTTGGTCTTTTCATGGAGCTGGATTTGTGAAGAGGAAGGTTTTCATGGCCTTCCTAAAGTTCTATAGGTCATCCATCTACATGTTCAGAGGCCCTCACAGCCCTGAGAAAGAAGAAAGAGAAGAAAAGGTTTGGGAGGGGCAGGACTGGGGCATAATGGGATGTAACAGGGCTGGGGTGGAATGCGTAACCCTAAGTAAAACCATCAGGCCACTCCTGGTACATTACTACTTGTAGATTATTATTTTTCATGAGTTTGTGATTCAGTGGATCTTCAAAAAGTTAAAAGCTAAGGTACAAATCCAAAAACTGCACTGCCCGGGTATTGGGGTCAGTCTGGATTTTCAGACTTTCAGGCAGTACTTCTAAAATTTAAGGAATAAAGAAGACGTGAACATTCCAATTTTATTAATCTATTCACTAACAAATACAGAATGCTTAATTTGTCAAAAAGGGTATATTTATAGGAAAGCATACAAAGAAACTTAAATGAATTAGACCATATTAGGAAAGTAAGTAAACTGTAAAACTTGTGTGTTCATTTTTAATGTTTGCAACATGTACTGTAAAAGGGTCTTGATTCTCAAGTGGTCCATATTTTTGGCATCTGGATTTTTGAACTTACAGTATACTGTAGGTAAAAAATTTCAACCAGAGTAAGCTAGAGAGGAAGAGTTAGGGTTAGGTGGGAAGAGTATCAGACTCCAAAAGGATTGTAGAAATAGGTCGTGTTTTTGTTCCAGTAACATTGTTTACCTGCTATGTTGGGAGTAAATTGAATGTATGGTGAGAGACTTAATTTATTTCATATTTTGTGGATGAGTACATCGAAGCAGTGTACAATCTAATTGAGTAAGAAAAAGGAGAATGCCATCCTGTGTCAGGACACAGAATGAACAAAATACAGTGGAACCTTGGTTTACGAGCATAATTCGTTCCAGAAGCATGCTCGTAAACCAAATTGCTCGTATATCATAGCAAGTTTCCCCATAGGAAGTAAGGGAAACTCGCTTTGATTCGTTCTATCCCCCCCCCCGCTCAAACTGGCATCACACCCACCGCCTGCGAACACCCCCTTCCCCCCCCCCCCCCGCAAGAACCGCATTGCACTCCCGTGCTGGAAGCGGCATTCGCCCGCCCACCCAAACAAGCTCCTTACCCTATCTGCTGCATACCGGTGCCATTTAAGGAAAGATCCCGCCTCTTGCCTGGGCTGGGCCTTTAGCATCTGCGCATGCTCAAGGCCTTCTGGCTCTCATTCTCTCCAAGATCTCCAAGAGAACAAGAGCCTTGAGTATGCTCTTGTTCTCTTGGAGATGCTCAAGGCCCAGCCCAGGCAAGAGGCGAAATCTTTCCTTAAATGGCACCGGCACGCAACAGATAGGGTAAGGAGGCTTATTTGGGTGGGCGGGCAGATGCCGGTTCGAGCGGGGGGGGGCGATGCCGGTTCATGCGGGGAGGGGGGTGCTCGTTTAGCGGGACAGTGCTCGATTTGCAAGTTAAGGTTTGTGGGAGTGTTTTGCTCGTCTTGCAAAACACTCGCAAACCGAGGTTCTACTGTACTGTTATTTTGGTACTTGGCAGAATCCTTTTTCTTTAGTAAGTGATCATTCTTGTACAATCTCTCTGGAAGCTGAACGGATAGGATCTTTTATCTCTCTTAGCTTCAGCTGCAAGCAACCAAAAGATGATCCCTCCCTTTTGGGCTACCTGCCCGGGAACTTCCTGATCGGCCCAGTTTGTTCCTGCAGCTTCACTGCATGGTATCATCTCAGTTAATTCTGCTCGTGATTTGTTTTAAATTCCTAGTTCCATTTTATTTTATTTTTTTTCCGCGGGTTTGCCCACGTGCTGCGGATCAACTCTGTGCAAGTGATCCTTCGGCAGGAGTTCGCAGACATTTTAAAGTTGTCTGCTTCTGGAGAGTGCTCTGTAAGCCTGAAACTGCAGTAAGCCCTCTGGACAACATGCATATTGAATCGGGTCTCCAGGTTCAGGAGCCATCTCTCCCCTGGTTCGTCCGCAAAGGGGTAGAGTGCAGGCTACTGAGGTTCCAAGGAGGTGCACTGGGATCGGAACCACGCCGCATGTTTTCCCTGAGGGGTCCTGGTGGTGTGATCTGAGGTGACAGGGAAGTTGAGGCGGCCAGAAGACCTGAAATATCCCATTTAATCAGCTCCTGAGGTAATGATCTCCCTATGCTTGCACTGTATTATGCTGGCTGCCATTGAAATGCATTGCTGCACATGTCTGTGGTGTCTAAGTCACAGAGTTTGCCAATTTTGGGGGGGTTCCCTGCATGCCCTGGTCCCCGCCTCCCCCCACCTGTAAAATCCTAAAATCACCGTTTTTAGCATTTTTCCTGCATTTTTAACGGCCGTTTTTCTGTCAAAATCGGTACCCGCAGTGGCCATCTTGGATTTTCTAAAGTTTTTAAAACTATATTTTTTGGACTTAGAAGCATCGTTTTTGCTCCAAACTTCACAGATGGCCACCTCAGGACACGATGGTATGGATTCATGCCGTAAATCCGGCAGATTGCTTGTGGTTTCGCAGCTGCGTATTCTGTGCGCCGTGGCCCGTAAGGGACAAGACCGGTGTGTGGATTCTGGAGACCACATTATCAAAAAGATGTGCGGAGAATTGAGTCGGTTCAGCGAATGGCTACCAGGATTGTCTCGGGACTCAAGGACCTCCCGTATGAGGAATGGCTGGGCAAGTTGCAGCTGTACTCACTCGAGGAACGTAGAGGGAGAGGTGACATGATCAAGACATTCAAAAATGTCACGGGCCGTATTGAGGTAGAAGAGAATATCTTCTTTCTTAAAGGACCTTTGGCGACAAGAGGACATCCGTTGAAACTCAGAGGTGAGAGATTTCATAGTGACACCAGGAAGTATTTCTTCACCGAAAGGGTGGTTGACAATTGGAATAGTCTTCCAATTCAGGTAATTGAGGCCAGCAGCGTGCTGGATTTTAAGAGAAAATGGGATTGGCATGTGGGATCACTTCAAGGAAGAAATTAGGGGGTGGGTTAGTGGAGTGGGCAGACTTGTTGGGCCGTGGCCCATTTATGTTTCCTCCTCTGGAGAGGACCTGCTTTCCGCCGGAGAATAGCCAAGTTTTCAGACGTTTACGGAAAAGTTGGAGGGAGCCCAGATTCCGAAGTGGGGTGTTAAGATTATTCCAGAGTTCTGTGATTCTGAAGGAATGGGATGTCCCTAATTTTCCTGCATGGGATATGCCTTTTAATGAGGGGAAGGATGGTTTCAATTTTTGGGTGGATCTGGTGGTATTAGGATTTGAGGAATTCCAAGATAGTGGAATAAGGGGAGGAAGGATGCCATGTAGGATCTTGAAAGTTAGGCAGGCGCATTTAAAGTGAACCCTGGAGATTACTGGCAGCCAGTGAAGCTTGGACAGGAGTGGGGAGACATGGTCAAATTTACTTTTATCCCAGGACAAGCAGGCAGCATATTCCCACACATGGGTGACGTCACCGACGGAGCCCCGCAGCGGACAGCCTCAAAAGCAAACTTGCTTGAAGATCTCGATCTTTCGAGCACTGCACCGCGCATGCGCGCGTGCCTTCCCGCCCGAACTAGGGGGCGCATCTCCTGAGAGGATCCTCAGTTCGTTTAATTCCGCGGAGACAAGAAGACACGTTTTTCTATCTCTGCAGCATTGCCTTCTCTTCACCGCGGCTGTTTCTTTTCTTTTCTTTAGTTAAGTTTGGTCGCTGTGCTCTTCTTTTTCGGTTTTTCTTTAAAAAAACAACATTTTCTATTTTGTCCGGCCGGTGAGCTTTGGGCCTAGGCCCATTCGCTCTTTCGTTCGACACGGACTTTATTTTTTCCATGTCCCGGCCTCTTACCGGGTTTAAACGTTGTCGCCAGTGTAATCGTGTGATTTCGGTCACCGATCCCCACTGCCGTTGTTTACAGTGTCTGGGTTCCACTCATTCCCCAGAAGACTGTCATCGTTGCTTCACCCTTACTCCACGGGCATTTAGGCGCCGGTGTGCTCAGTTTTTTCAACTTTTTGGCATGGAGCAACCTTCGGATTCGACCTCGACCTCGACGGCTGCCCCGGTCTCGAAGGCTTCGACTCCGACGACATCGACACCTGTGGTCTCGAAGGCCTCGACCCAGACTTCGGCTGGAGCCTCGGTCTCGAAGGCCTCGACCTTACCTGCTTCGGTTCCCTTGAAGACAATACCATCCACGAAGTCTTCTGCGGGGGGTAAGTCTCCGGGTTCTCTTTCAGGTACCATACCCAAGAAGCCACCAGAGTCCTCGTCTAAGCGTACCTCCAAGATAAGGGAATACTCACCTTCGAGGTTGCCCTCTTCGGAGCGTACTGCTGCACCTACGAGGTCAGATTCTTCTGTCTCGGTGCCGATGCTGGAGGACATGCTGAAATCTATACTCACCACTCAGATTTCCTCCTTAGTGGCTCAATTGGTCCCGTCCTTGACCTTGCCTCGGACTGATCAGCCTGTCACTCAACCGAAGCTTCCAGTGTCTCAAGGCCGATCAAGGACACCGAAGAACGTTTCTTCATCGGATTCTTCTCCAGACTCACCTCCTCCGAAGCACCGGTCGAAGCATTCGAGACCTATTGCTTCCAAGCTTCGGAAGGAGTCTTCGACATTGGATACTGAGACTTCTCTGCCTCATTCTTCGAAGCAGAAATATGGATCTCGACACCATCGAGCATCGACTCGAAGCCCTTCTCGACCGAAGACATCACCGTCGAAGCACTCACGTCGAGACAGTTCACCTCACACCTCGACCCATTCTGTGCCACGTACACCTGGTACTTCTCCTTCCAGAAGCCTAAAGAGGAAACATTCTCTTACTCCGCCTCACAGTGCGGCTTCTTCTATGACTTTACGTCTGGACTCAGAACTACTTTCTCCATACTCTAGAGAGGCTTCTCCATCCTACTCAGCTGTTCCTAAATCTCGCAGTGTCTCGCCTGAAGAAACATTTGATCCTAAATCCATTTCTTTTGCAAAATTTATTTTTGATATGGGTCAAGCTCTCAAATTGGACCTTCATTCAGACTCTAAGTATACTCCTGAATACTTAGCAGATATGGAGCTGCCTCATCCGCCAAAAGAGTCCCTCAGATTGCCTATGACACCTGTTCTGAAACAGACATTTACTCGTAATATGGAGACTCCTTATTCAATCACTGCCATTCCATCTAAATTGGAGTCCCGTTATAGAACTGTTCCATGCAAAGGTTATGAAAAGTCTCAACTTTTTCATCAATCCCTGGTAGTAGAATCATCTTTGAAAAAAGCACATCCTTCAAAAATTTATGCTTCAGTTCCTCCAGGGAGAGAAGGTCGTACCATGGATAAGTTTGGACGTCGCTTATATCAGAACTCTATGATGGCAAATAGAGTTCTTAATTATAGCTATATATTTACATCCTACTTCAATCATTTTCTGAAGATTTTACCATCTTTTATCTCTACTACTCGTCTCTCAGAATTTAAACTCATCCTTAAGACTCTTTCTCAGTTACAACTATTCATGTTACAAGCTTCATATGATGCATTCGAACTCTCATCTCGAGTATCTGCCTTTGCTGTAGCCATGCGTCGTTTAGCATGGTTGCGTATTGTGGACATGGATCCTAACCTTCAAGATAGATTGGCTAATCTTCCTTGTCAGGGAAATGAGTTATTTGATGACTCCATTGAGGCGGCTACCAAGCGTCTTTCAGAACATGAACGCTCTTTTGCTTCCCTCATTCGTCCAAAATCAAAACCTGCACCAACTAGAGGTTTCAAGCAGACTCCACGTCGTTATCCTCAGAAAACGACTCCTGCTTTTTCCAGACCTCCTCCTCGTCGTCCTCCTCAACAACAGCGACAACAAAAGTCTCAGACTCCTGCTGCCACCAAGCCTGCTCAGTCTTTTTGACAATCTCGACCTGAGCATTCAAATTTCTCTGTTCCCAAATTCTCTCCTCCCCATAGGGGGTCGCCTGTCCACATTTTATCACCAATGGGAGCTCATTACATCAGATCTCTGGGTGCTTACCATCATAAGAGAGGGATACTCTCTTCGACTCCTTCAGGTACCTCCAGATCGCCATCCAAGAGAGTGTCCTTCCAATCAGTCGCATCTCCCCCTTCTTCTTCAAGAAGCTCGAGCTCTTCTTCTCCTACGAGCAGTGGAGGAAGTTCCTCTTCTCCAAAGGAACTTGGGATTCTACTCCCGTTATTTTCTAGTTCCCAAAAAGACGGGAGATTTGCGACCAATCCTGGATCTCAGAGCTCTCAACAAATATCTAGTCAAAGAGAAATTTCGAATGCTCACTCTGCCAACTTTATATTCGTTAATGGATCAAGGAGATTGGATGTGTTCCCTCGATCTCAAAGAGGCCTATACTCGTATCCCTATTCATCCAGCATTTCGCAAGTACCTCAGATTCCAAGTAGGAAACCTTCATCTACAGTACAGAGTTCTCCCCTTCGGATTGGCTTCTTCTCCCAGGGTGTTCACAAAATGTCTCGTGGTCGTGGCTGCAGCTCTTCGCAACCAGGGTCTCCAAGTATTTCCATACCTAGACGACTGGCTCATCAAGGCTCCCTCTTTTTCAGGGGTTATTGCAGCGACCCAACAGACTTTTCTTTTTCTCCAAAGTTTGGGATTTCACATCAATTTTCCCAAATCTCAGTTGACTCCTTCTCAGTCTCTCCAGTTCATAGGAGCAATTCTGGACACTATCATTCTGAGAGCATACCTTCCACAACCACGTCAGGCCGCTCTGCTTCAGCTTTCTCGACAACTCTTCCACCTTTCAACTGTTCCAGCACGAACGATGATGGTTCTGCTAGGTCACATGGCTTCTACAGTTCATGTGATTCCTTTTGCCAGACTTCACCTTCGCATTCCTCAATGGACACTGGCATCCCAATGGCAGCAATCAGTGGATCTACCAACTCGACTGATTTCCATAACTCCTTCTTTTCGGAAGTCTCTCCGTTGGTGAATGCTCTCTTTGAATCTTTCAAGAGGCTTGCTGTTCCACCCTCTTCCTCATCAGAAAGTCCTCACAACCGACTCATCAATGTACGCATGGGGAGCTCATGTGGACGGCCTTCGCACTCAGGGTCTCTGGACTCCAGCAGACCGTCGGTGTCATATCAATCTGTTGGCACTCAGAGCGATTTTCTATGCTCTCAAAGCTTTTCAACATCTCCTTCATGACATGGTGATTCTTGTACGTACAGACAACCAGGTAGCCATGTATTATGTCAACAAACAGGGAGGGACGGGATCTCACTCCCTCTGTCAAGAAGCTCTGAAATTATGGCGTTGGGCAATTCTTCACAATATCTTCCTCAGAGCTGTTTATATTCAGGGTCAACAAAATTATTTGGCGGACAAATTGAGTCGTCTTCTACAGCCTCACAAATGGACACTCAATTCTCCTACTCTTCGCCAAATTTTTGCTCGTTGGGGAACTCCGCAGATAGATCTGTTTGCGTCACCTCTCAACTGCAAACTGCCTCAATTTTGCTCCCGCATCTATGCTCCTCAACGTCTCGAAGCGGATGCGTTTCTACTGGACTGGAGGAACCAGTTCCTTTATGCTTTTCCTCCGTTTCCTCTGATTCTCAAAACTCTAGTCAAGCTGAAGTCAGATCATGCCACCATGATTCTGATAGCTCCTCGGTGGCCCAGGCAACCTTGGTTCTCCCTTCTACTTCAACTCAGCACCAGGGAGCCTCTTCTTCTACCAGTATTTCCCTCTCTACTCACGCAGAGTCACGGATCTTTGCTTCATCCCAATCTGCAGTCTCTACATTTGACAGCTTGGTTCCTTTCTGCATAACAGACTTCTCTCAATTCTCTCCGTCTGTTCAAGATGTATTGGTTGCCTCCAGGAAACCATCTACGAGACAATGTTATGGTCAGAAGTGGACTAGATTCTCTGCTTGGTGTTCTACACGTCATTTACCACCCAGATCTGCTTCTTTGACATCCGTTCTGGACTATTTATTTCATTTGTCACAATCTGGACTTCAGACTACATCTATTCGAGTACATCTTAGTGCTATAGCTGCTTTTCATCAGCCTTTGGATGGAAAACCCCTTTCTGCGCATCCGATGATTTCTCGCTTTATGAAAGGACTTCTTAACCTCCATCCACCACTTAAACCACCTCCAGTGATTTGGGATCTCAATGTGGTTTTAGCTCAACTTATGAAACCTCCTTTTGAACCGCTTGACAAAGCTCACCTCAAGTATCTCACTTGGAAAGCTGTTTTCCTGATCGCCCTCACATCTGCTCGACGAGTCAGTGAGTTACAAGCTTTGGTTGCAGATCCACCTTTCACAGTTTTTCACCATGACAAGGTGGTCCTACGTACTCATCCTAAATTCTTGCCTAAAGTGGTTTCAGAATTTCACATCAATCAGTCTATTGTTCTGCCTGTATTTTTTCCAAAACCTCATTCTCACCCAGGAGAAGCGACTCTTCATACTTTGGACTGTAAACGTGCTTTGGCTTTCTACCTCCAACGCACTCAAATTCACAGAACATCTCCTCAGCTTTTCATCTCTTTTGATCCGAACAGGTTGGGAAGTCCTATATCGAAACGCACAATCTCCAACTGGATGGCTGCTTGCATTTCTTTCTGCTACGCTCAGGCTGGTCTTCCTTTGCAAGGTCGAGTGACGGGCCATAAAGTTCGAGCTATGGCGGCATCTGTAGCTTTCTTCCGATCAACTCCTATTGAGGAAATCTGCAAGGCTGCCACTTGGTCCTCGGTTCATACTTTCACCTCTCATTATTGTCTGGATACCTTATCCAGGAGGGATGGCTGCTTTGGCCAATCTGTTTTGCAAAATCTTTTTTCGTAAATTGCCAACTTCCCTCCGTCCCTTTTGATTAGCTTGGAGGTCACCCATGTGTGGGAATATGCTGCCTGCTTGTCCTGGGATAAAGCACAGTTACTTACCGTAACAGTTGTTATCCAGGGACAGCAGGCAGATATTCCCACAACCCTCCCACCTCCCCTGGTTGGCTTCTTGGCTAGGTATCTGAACTGAGGATCCTCTCAGGAGATGCGTCCCCTAGTTCGGGTGGGAAGGCACGCGCGCATGCGCGGTGCAGTGCTCGAAAGATCGAGATCTTCAAGCAAGTTTGCTTTCGAGGCTGTCCGCTGTGGGGCTCCGTCGGTGACGTCACCCATGTGTGGGAATATCTGCCTGCTGTCCCTGGATAACAACTGTTACGGTAAGTAACTGTGCTTTTTGCGAAGATTAGCTTAGCCGCGGTATTCTGAATCTGCTGAAGTCTTTGAAGGTTTTTCTTAGTTAGGCTTAAGTAGATAGAGTTGCAATAGTCCAGTCTGGAAAGGATGATGGATTGTACAAGGACAGCAAAGTGTTGTTGACGGAAGCAGGATCTCACTTTCCCCAGCATGTGAAAGCTGAAAAAGCATTTTTTTACCAAGGAGTTGAGGTGGTCGTTGAAGGTGGATCTTCAGGCTGTGTCCATGTTCCAGGCTTTTCCTGGGTTTTGCAGTTTATAATGTTTATATTATCTGTTTGGTTACAGTTGGCCATTTTTGGCTGAAGTTTTTAGTATGATAAGATATTGAACAGAATTGACTAGTAGTGGGAGATTCCGTGCCCTCTCCTTCTTTTCTTCTGTTTCCTGTTGTCGTAGGTCTCACTGGCTTTTCTACTAACTGGGCAGATCAGGAAGCTCCCGGGCAGGTAGGCCAAAGGGGAGGCAGGGCAGGATTAATTTGTCGAGGGCCCCTAGGCACACAAGTACACTGGGCCCCCTGCCCCGCCCCACTCCACCATGCGCCCAGGTAGAAACAGAAAGCTGCATCAGAGGGAAGCTTTGGGAAAGCAGCACCGCTTGCACAATTACAGTTCCCATTGCCTTTCTTACCTGCGTTGCTTGCTTGTCTTACTTTCCGTCAATGGGGGGGGGGGCTGCGTTGCCAATTGGGAGGGTGCCTGCATTGCCGATCGGGGGGGGGGCCGCGTTGCCAATCGATGCTGGAGGGGCCCATCACCATTTGGGAAAAACAATGTTGATGCCTTCCATCGGGCCCCCCCTGACCATTTTGGGCCCTAGGCACGTGCCTACTTGGACTATTGGTTAATCCTGCCCTGAGGGGAGGGATCATCTTTTGGTTGCCTGCAGCTGAAGCTAACAGAGATACAAGATCCCATCTGTTCAGCTTCCAGAGAAGATCTACAAGAAGGAAGATTAGCAGAGGTAAGAAACCTAATTTTTTCATTCTTTTCAATGTGAACCAACAGCTTTTGATATAAGTGCTGTTGTATGGGATGAAGAAGAGAAGTCGAATGAAGCCTGGGGTTATGTTGAAGTCAGAAGCAATGCCTACATGTTTTGGTGGCTTTACTACACAGACAACACCACAAAGAATTTTACAGACTTGCCTCTGGTTATGTGGCTCCAGGTAAAATCAGAGATGTATCTTTGATTAAATGTGACTGTAGTCATTGGGGCTCCCAACCATCCCAAAGTCTGAGATCAGTCAATACTATACTTATCTTCTATCCTGGAAGAAATATTGTGCTTTTCAGTCCCTTCTCCAAACTCCCTGGGGAGGCAAAGACTCCATGTCTAGCTACTGTGACTGAGTTCTGGTACTTCCTGCTGGCAGGTGTTCCTCAGAGGTACTTTTAAGGGGACCCAGGGGAATGGGGTTAACGAAATGAAAGCAACTATTGTCTGAATGCCTTTTATACAATTACCTAACAACTTGTATGAAGCATCTACAAAAACCAAATGATCTTATGAAGGGAAGAAGACTGTTTGCGAACGCTTAAGGGGGGCATTTTATAAATGGAGCCAAAAATTAGGTGCCAATTTAAAATATATATATATAATTTATGCTAAACATTTTTCTATAAGGGGCGCTCTAGAATTGAGTGCTTTTCTTAGAATAGAGTTGGGCATTAAGACGTATTTATAATAAGGGAGTAATATTTATCATATAGTCCTAGGTCAATTTACTACACAGTCTCTAAATCCCAGAACCATATTATTGATACAAAAATCATTTAATCAAAAATATTTCTTTTATATTATCCATGCAATCTCTTTTCATTCCTATTATGATATAGTACTCAGAAAATGGCTACACCATCGCTGTTTGTGCTCATGTCTTAATCAAAGACAAAATGACAAGGAAAGACAAGGGGGGGGGGATGTCTTTACAACCAAAAGAAGTCTTTATTAGAAACAGTAGGTCCCAACAAGGATCCCAGTTTAGGCATGTAGAAGACGCCTTTTTGAGGAGACACTTTGCTGAAATTATGCAGATTCAAAATAACTGCTTGAGCAGTGAAATCTGCGCAGATTTCACTGCTCAAGCAGTTATTTTGAATCTGTATCATTTCAACAAAGTGTCTCCTCAAAAATGTGTCTTCTACACGCTGAAACTGGGATCCTTGTTGGGACCTACTGTTTCTAATAAAGTCTTGGTTGTAAACAGATCCCCCTTGTCTTTCCTTGTTTTGTTTGTATCCTAAAACAAGGGGCTCTTCTCTTTGCATGTTTAATCAAAGACAAGACGGCACCATTTTCATTTATCGCACTGTGTCCATAGCAGTATTGCAAGAGTTCACTTATCTTATGTAGTTCAATAGATAAGTGCACTTTATTCCCTTCTCTTGCAATATTGCTATGGACACAGTGCGATTGTTGAAAATGGTGCTGTCTTTGATTAAGAAATTAGCACAAAGAGCTACGGTGTAGCCATTTTCTGAGCACTATATCATAATAGGGACGAAAAGAGGTTGTATGGATAGTATAAAGAAATGTGTTTGATTAAATGATTTGTATCAATAATATGGTTCTGGGATTTAGAGACTGCCCTAAGACTTATGCCAGCTGAAACCTGGTATAAATTCTGGCATGCAAATTGAGCGCAGAGCCATTGTGTGCATCTTTTGTGAATGCTTTGAGCCACCCTTGCCCTCCTATAGCCTTATCCTCTTTCGAGTTGTCTGATCTAATTTAGGTACTCATTATTAAGGAATAGTGTGCAGCCAGATCGGTACCCAAATCTTAATTATTGCCAATTAAATGTTAACTCCAATAATTAAATCATTGGAGCCTAAATTATTTTGGATACCCACACTAGGCATCCTTTATAGAATCCAGGAGTTACTGGTCAGTTAGCATGGCACAGCCCAGGAGTAAATATGGTGCCATCACTCCTGCATATCATCTCCTTTTAAGATAAAGCTTTTCTTTAGATCTGCCTTGCTGAGATCAGCATAATGTTCTGCTTATCTTTATAGGGTGAATGCAATATAAAGTTGTACAAATATTAACACACAGGGATGTAAATCTACAGTTCCATCTTTTGCAGGGAGGTCCTGGAGCTTCAAGCTGTGGCTATGGAAACTTTGAAGAAATTGGTCCTTATGATACAGAATTAAATCCAAGAAACACAACCTGGGTACATTTATTTTTCTCATGATGGATCAGTTGGTAGAGCTTTCAATTCTCCCCTGTTCTTTAATCTTACTATAATGTCTTGGTGTCTACCATAAAGCCACATCTCAGTTCACATCTCGCTTTGTTTAGATACCAGCCAAAAAGACCAAGAAGGGTTATGTATTTCAGTCATAGATATAGGACTTTACATATGTACATGTACTCTCTGCTGCAGGGTTGGGCAATTTTTGTCTTCGAGGGCTGCAACCAGGATTTACCTAATGAACAAGCTGAAATCGATGGGATTAGGAGACATTCTAACTACATGGGTTGGGGATTGGCTGAGCGGTAGACTTCAGAAGGTGGTGGTAAACGGTACCCCATCCAAAGCATCGGACGTGATCAGTGGAGTGCCGCAGGGATCGGTCCTGGGTCCGATCCTATTCAATTTATTCATAAGAGATATGACGAAAGGACTTAGAGGAAGGGTATCACTGTTCGCCGACGATGCCAAACTTTGTAACATAGTAGGCAGATGCTTATTACCTGATAATATGACACACGACCTACTGCTGCTGGAACAATGGTCAAAAACTTGGCAGCTAGGCTTCAATGCTAAAAAATGCAAGATAATGCACTTGGGCAGGAGAAACCCCCGTAGAACTTATGTACTAAATGGTGAGACCTTGGTTAGAACTACGGCGGAACGCGATCTAGGAGTGATCATTAGCGAGGATATGAAGGTTGCCAATCAAGTGGAAAAGGCTTCCTCCAGGGCAAGACAAATGATGGGGTGTATCCGTAGAGGTTTCGTCAGCAGGAGACCTGAGGTTATGATGCCGTTGTACAGAGCCATGGTGAGGCCTCACTTAGAGTACTGTGTTCAGTTTTGGAGCCCACACTACCGAAAGGACGTGCTGAGGATCGAGTCGGTTCAGCGAACGGCCACCAGGATGGTCATGGGGCTCAAGGATCTCACGTATGAAGAAAGACTAAAGAAGTTGCGGCTGTACTCACTTGAGGAAAGAAGAGAATGGGGAGATATGATTGAAACGTATAAATACATCACGGGATGCATCGAGTCAGAAGATGATATCTTCTGGCTCATGGGACCCTCAACCACCAGAGGGCATCCGCTGAAAATCAGGGGAGGGAAGTTTCATGGCGATCCCAGGAAGTACTTCTTCACCGAAAGAGTGGTGGATCATTGGAACAGACTCCCACCCCAGGTGATAAAGGCCAGTAGCGTAACGGATTTTAAGAAAAAATGGGATACTCACGTGGGATCTTTAAGGGAGTAAATTCAGGGGGGGCAGACTTGGTGGGCTATAGCCCTTTTCTGCCGCTTTTTCTATGTTTCTATGAGATCTATTAGTATGCACTGCTTCTACACAGATAGATTTGATGCATATTCATTGAGGAAATCCTGAAACCCTCATTGGGTTGCGGCTCTTGAGGAATGAGGTTGCCCACCCCTGCTCTGTTGGGTGACTAAATCATGAAAAGGATCTGTTGCAAGGGAATGGGAACAGATTGACTGACTGGTGCTTTGAGTTATGGGATTTGATTCTTAATTGCAGGTGAAGCTAATATAAAGCTCTTCTGTTCCTTGATTTCCTAGCTTCAGGCAGTTAATTTGCTCTTTGTGGATAACCCTGTTGGCAGTGGATTCAGCTACACCAACGATACCAACGCTTTTGCCAAGGATCTTGCAACTGTGAGTGCTGATATGTTGGTTTTTCTGAAAGCGTTCTTTAAGAACAAGACAGAATTCCAGGTGAGTAGAGCTGCTTGTGTATTTGTCTTTACTAGTCGGAACCTTTTTCCTAGCTGTGCTTAACAATGGATTGCCATATAGTTTACGAGACTTCTGGATGCGTCCTGAATCTCACAATTAATACAAATTTGACATGTGGTAAAACATATCTTTTAACTAGCAAGTAACAAAGGGAGATTTAATTTTTAAAATTGTCAAATTCAGTATTAGAATTTAGAAGGTGAGGATATGAGACAGCTTCGTAGCTCACATAGAGATTTGGGATCAGTGTTTACTTTCAATCCATACAGTCTATTATTTTTTTTTCTGTTTGCGGTTTAATTAGATACCGTGCCAACCTAGGATCCCTGATGAAGGCATGTTAACTGAAACACGGACCTTGTCGGGTCCCTAAGTTTGTGTAAAGGTGGTAACATTAACCGCAGTCATTAATTGATATAATAAACATATCCTGCATCTTGTACATTTATCTGCAGTTCTTCTTTGTTTTTCCTTGTACAGCTTTCAGTCAGAACATACTGTTGATTGTGTTTGTCATTTTTCAAGACAATTTATCACTTCAAAACTACAACAGCTTAAGCAACACTAGCTCCTCCCCTCCTTTGATTCTCTAACTGGCGTCCATGTCAAATGGTGATGGTTAGAGAATGGCGTCTGCCTGATCACAGAGAGAGGGTCTCGGCTGCCTAATTTTACCAAGGGATCCCTTGCTATCAGCTGATTGGCATGAGAATCTCTGATCAACTAAGCAAGTAGGACTTCTCAAAACCATGGCTTCAAGGAGTCCTATCAGCTTAGCTGATTGGGGAGAAATACCCCTGCTGCGATCAGCTGATGCGGCAGAGATCCCCCCCCAAAAAAAACCACACACACACACGCCTACTCCCTCCTTCTGTTGAGTCCCCTTGATCATCTCCCCCCCCAATACCTGTAGAAGAAGACCTGCAAGATGGATGCAGAGTCCCTCCTGCTGGCAGGCCCGTTCTTCCAAAATGGCAGGTCTGCCCCTTCCTGGTGCATCCTGGAATGCATTTGGATGAGGCCTAAGGTCCTGATTGGCCCAGATACCTAAGGCCCCTTCTATAGGATGCCTTTGGTATCTGGGCCAGTGCATCTCAGGATGCATTAGGAAGGAGGCCTAAGTCCCAGATACAAAAGGCCATCCTATGGGAGGGGCCTTATGTATCTGGGCCAATTGAGTTAGTCCTATAAAGGTACAGTGGTGCCTCACACAACGAACTTAATCCGTTCCAGGAGCAAGTTTGTTATGTGAAACGTTCGTTGTGTGAAACGCGTTTTCCCATAACAATACATGTTAAAAAAAATAATTCGTTCTGTAGCATAAAATATGCTAAGATGACATAAAAAAAGATAAATTTTTGGTTATTATTTTTATTTAGATACATCTAAAAACATAATTGTTTTTTAAAACAACACACATTTTTTAAATTTAAAGACAGACTAAGTAGAGTCTAATTTTACAGTGAGAGGGCAGAGTCTCAGCGGCAAAAACTGGGACTTAACTGTTCATTTTTTTTTTTTTTTCTACCGTGTTTCCCCGATGATAAGGCAGGGCCATCAAATAAGACAGCCCCCCCTTTTTAGAAAAAAATGTAAAATAAGGCACCCCCCCGCAAATAAGCCACCCACCGATACCTGCGCTTACCCGAATCGGGTGGTACGGTGGGTGACTCCGTGTGGTCCCTGGCACCCCCGACACGATCGGGGCAAGAGGGAGCTCAAGCCCTCTTGCCCCCCCGACCCCCCGACACGATCGGGGCAAAAGGGAGCTCAAGCCCTCTTGCCCCCCCGACTCCCCGACACGATCGGGGCAAAAGGGAGCTCAAGCCCTCTTGCCCCCCCCCCCCGACTCCCCGACACGATCGGGGCAAGAGGGAGCTCAAGCCCTCTTGCCCCCCCCCCGACTCCACGACACGATCGGGGCAAGAGGGAGCTCAAGCCCTCTTGCCCCCCCCCCGACTCCCCGACACGATCGGGGCAAGAGGGAGCTCAAGCCCTCTTGCCCCCCCCGACTCCCCGACACGATCGGGGCAAGAGGGAGCTCAAGCCCTCTTGCCCCCCCGCCTCCCCGACACGATCGGGGCAAAAGGGAGCCCAAGCCCTCTTGCCCCGCCGATTCCCCAACTCCCCGACAATATCGGGCCAGGAGGGAGCCCAAGTCCTCCTGGCCACGGCGACCCCCTAACCCCACCCTGCACTACATTACGGGCAGGAGGGATCCCAGGCCCTCCTGCCCTCGACGCAAACCCCCCCTCCCCCCAACGACCGCCCCCCCCAAGAACCTCCGACCGCCCCCCCAGCCGACCCGCGACCCCCCTGGCCGACCCCCACGACACCCCCAACCCCCTTCCCCGTACCTTTCTGTAGTTGGCCGGACAGACGGGAGCCAAACCCGCCTGTCCGGCAGGCAGCCATCGACGGAATGAGGCCGGATTGGCCCATCCGTCCCAAAGCTCCGCCTACTGGTGGGGCCTAAGGCGCCTGGGCCAATCAGAATAGGCCCGGGAGCCTTAGGTCCCTCCTGGGGGCAGGGCCTGAGGCACATGGTCGGGTTGGGCCCATGTGCCTCAGGCCCCGCCCCCAGGAGGGACCTAAGGCTCCCGGGCCTATTCTGATTGGCCCAGGCGCCTTAGGCCCCACCAGTAGGCGGAGCTTTGGGACGGATGGGCCAATCCGGCCTCATTCCGTCGATGGCTGCCTGCCGGACAGGCGGGTTTGGCTCCCGTCTGTCCGGCCAACTACAGAAAGGTACGGGGAAGGGGGTTGGGGGTGTTGTGGGGGTCGGCCAGGGGGGTCGCGGGTCGGCTGGGGGGGCGGTCGGAGGTTCTTGGGGGAGGCGGTCGTTGGGGGGAGGGGGGGTTTGCGTCGAGGGCAGGAGGGCCTGGGATCCCTCCTGCCCGTAATGTAGTGCAGGGTGGGGTTAGGGGGTCGCCGTGGCCAGGAGGACTTGGGCTCCCTCCTGGCCCGATATTGTCGGGGAGTTGGGGAATCGGCGGGGCAAGAGGGCTTGGGCTCCCTTTTGCCCCGATCGTGTCGGGGAGTCGGGGGGGGCAAGAGGGCTTGAGCTCCCTCTTGCCCCGATCGTGTCGGGGAGTCGGGGGGGCAAGAGGGCTTGAGCTCCCTCTTGCCCCGATCGTGTCGGGGAGTCGGGGGGGCAAGAGGGCTTGAGCTCCCTCTTGCCCCGATCGTGTCGGGGAGTCGGGGGGGGCAAGAGGGCTTGAGCTCCCTCTTGCCCCGATCGTGTCGGGGAGTCGGGGGGGTGTCGGGGAGTCGGGGGGGGCAAGAGGGCTTGAGCTCCCTCTTGCCCCGATCGTGTCGGGGAGTCGGGGGGGGCAAGAGGGAACCAGGCGGAGAGAGGGCAGTTAAGCGCAGTGCCTGCGCGGAAGGATGCAGCTCGGGCGACTTCGTTGTGTGAAACGAAGTTCGTTGTATGGATCAAGACATAAAGTTCGTTGTGCGCAGCGTTCGCTGTGCGAGGCGTCCGTTATGCGAGGCACCACTGTATTACCTTTATGTTTTTGTTCTTTTTCTATATACTACTCTATATTCTGAGATTTTTAAATTTTCCAGATTGTTATTAAGTTTGGTTTTGCTTAATCTGTTGCAGTTGTGCAGTGTTATAAGTGATTAGTTTTCATTTTTCCATTAAGTAGTGGGGTCTCTTAAGGTTCTTGATGGATGTTTTCCCTGCTGTTTGACTTTCTGCCTTCCTGAAGCAGTTCCACTCAATTACTACTACTACTATTATTTATAATTTCTGTAGCGCTGAAAGGTGTACGCAGCGCTGTATGTTTAACATGTAATAAATGATCCATTCTCTGAAGAGCAGAATTTCCACTTCCCCTTCATCCAGATTTGATCACTGTAGTCTTGGTTGTGATGCTGGAGATGTGTAGTAGAGGAAGGTCCAACCCAGAGAAGGGGAAAATAAATGGATAAGTTGGTATTTTGAGGAATAGGCTTTCCTGTTGCTGCTTTAGGACCACTGGTTCAGTAACTTCATTTTGGCTCTTCCAGAACGTTTCATTTTACATCTTCTCGGAGTCCTATGGAGGCAAAATGGCAGCTGCTATTGCTTTAGAGCTTTCTAAGGTAAGAATCCAGTCTTACCCTTGGACTATCTGAGGAAGAGTTCTGTGGATTTACCAAGTCCTTATTATGGAGCATATTATGCCCTGCATGTGTATTAAAATATTAACTGGGGAGCAATTGGAAGCCTAGACAGTGTTGTTTATTTCGTTTGGGTTTTTTCAATTGCGTGATGCCTCATGTCACATGTCAATCATGTGATGCCATTCAGATATACAATAGCACAAATTAATAAAACTAGTTTCTGGTTAAAGAACCATTTATGATCCAGAGCCACATCTGCTTTATTTAAAGTTGGAGAATTGTACAAAATGTTTCTGTTTTGAGGCAAAGTACCATATATACTCGAATATAAGTCGAGACCCCCATTTTCCCCCAAAAGGAGGGAAAAAAATATGATTGACTCAAATATAGGACGGGGGCTTAATATTCAGGATCTGCACCCAGTGTCCCCTCCCTCACGCCCTCTCCTGCCAGGTTCTGCACATGCCCCCCCTTTCCAAGTTCTGCACCCAGTCCCCTTCCCTCTCTGCCCTGCAAGGCTCTGCACTCAGTCCCCTTCCCTGCCAGGCTCTATATCCTGTCCCACCTTCCTTTCCTGTAGCCTCTTCCCACTAAAAAGAGCGAACCTCATCAGTGATGTCACAATGGCTTGATTGTCCCGTACTGCCCTCCAAACCAGCCAGTAGATTAACCCTTACCCTTAACTGAAACCACCTAATGGTAGGCCGGGACAGGAGGGATTCCTCCTGTCTCCTTCCCCAGCCGACACTAATAATTACCACCCTCCCTCCTTCCCTCCTTTGCGTACCTTTTCCCTGGTGGTCCAGCGGTGTATCCCTCCTGCCGATTGCGAAGCTAGTAGCCATCGGCGCACCTGGGCCCTCACGCAGGAGCGAGCTTTTCGTGCTCCTGGCCGGCCCTTCACCGCTCCTTGATAGGCTGCTGCGAATCCCACGAGAACTGGCAGCAGCCTATCAGAGTGGTACAGGGCCAGCTGGGAGCACGAAAAACTCGCTCCTGCATGCCAGCCCAAGTGCCACTGGCTACTAGGTTCGCAATCGGCAGGAGGGATACACCGCTGGACCACGAGGGAAAAGGTATGCGAAGGAGGGTGGTAATTATTAGTTTTGGCCAGGGCAGGAGACGGGTGGTATTCCTCCTGTCCCAGACTAAGGCAGGCCTGCAGGAAGTCCAGGAGGGTTTTGGTTAGTCACTGGGGGATGGCCCGAATATAGGGCCATTTTTTTTGCCCCAAAATCTCATCCTATATTCAAGTATATACGGTAACTGAAAATGTAACAGAATGGAAAGGAACTTGGCATGGGAGAAAATAGAGTTCAAAAATTGGCAAGATTGGTGTGAGTTGCAGAGAAATAAGATACTCCCCCCCCCAAAAAAAAAAAAATCTCAGTATTCATGTGAGAGAAGCAGCTTCAACTTCTTTGCCAGAAACTTAACAAATAGTAAAGAATTCCTCTGTTCAAACTGCCCCCTTCCCCCTCCCCACCCCAATTCTCTACTCCCCTTCCGCCCAACCTCTCACAAATACAATACATAGGGATTGTAAATAATAAACTTGATGGGCTGCATTTTGTCTTTTTTTTATTTTACTGTAAAATGTGAAACTAGGTTTTAGTTGCTATTTGTATTGCCAACTAATCTTTTGCCACAAGTAAGGCCAGGTTAAGGCACTGACAAACCACTCGTACTTTGGATCCAGGTGTTTGGGGGGGAGGGGGTGTGCTGTGAATCCTAGCTTTCTGAGCACAGAAAGACCATTCTACAACTTCACTCCCACAATAACAACAGTAGAAGCTCTGGTATCAGCATGGCATGCTCAGAGTGTAATGATCTACCTGGACAATTCTGTCAAAGACTCTTTAAAGTACAAAGGAGCAGGTGCATATAGGGCTTGGTGAACTATAGACTTATGTTGTATCCTGTAGAAAACCAGTAGCCAGTGGAGTTGACGAAGCACCGGGGTTATGTAAGCAGGCATTTAGTGGCATTTTGAACAATCTGTAGCGCCTCTATGTGGCTACAAGTGGTTATGTGATTGTTGCCATCCTATTAGCCACAGGATAAATATTCTGGCAGTGGTCAGTGTCTTTTTTTTTTTTTTTTTTTGGTGGTAATGGGGCTGCCACTGGCATTAACACTGGATATTTAGTGGCAGTCCATGACTGGGCACTGGCATTGATGATCCCAGTTGTATACATCTAGCTACCATGTATGTGGTTAAGTCGCTATTAAGCACTTAATCACATAAGATGAACCCAAAAGATTAAGACTGTGTTTCTGTATCACCTGTTAGATCAGTATGGTTTCTTTACGGATGGGTATTATACCTCAGTGCTACCAGCAGGTGGAGACTGAGATCAAACTTGTATATCAGTATAGCTTCCCCTCTACTAATCCAGTCTTCCTCAGTTTCCAGTAGCAGGTGGTAAGGCTAATTTTGGCTCCCCTCTTAGCACCATTGGAACTTTGTTTTTGGACTCCTGGTTCCCCTTTAGTGCCGGATAGAGCTTGGATGGGTTCTGTTTGGGGAACTGTCTGACCTCGGGGGTGTTAAACCCGGCGGGTCTCGTGCTGGGTCCCTCCCCCCACCTTCCTCCATCTCCCCATATTTTTGTAGAGGTGCCTCAGCCCCCTGGTTGGTCAGCCCTTCAGCTTTGAGAGCCATGGAGTCTGCTGTAAAAAAACAAATCCTGAGGTGTGCCGGTCTAAAGGGCTAAATTCCCTTTAAAACTGCTTTTTCACTGTATTTTCTCAACTAACCGGCACTTTTTCTTCCAGTTAGGGCGGTTTTCAGCACAATGAGCACTTTAAAGGGAAAAAGTGCTCATTTTGCACCAGACGCGAGATACTCGTGGTTGGCCTGTGCAAGCGTTGTGCAGGCTGGAGCGTTGGGGAAGCCTCGTCGGCAGCGGACAGGGCACCCCATTGCATGTACCTCGCGAGTCAGCTTCGGATCGCGGGAAAGCTTGGGCTACACCCAACGCCCACGCAGAGGGTTCCCAGCTGGGGAGAAAAGGATTCCCTTGCCGCCGGAACGGCTGGGGATTCCCTTTTCACATTGTTCGGTTCCTCAGCCTCAGTGTCAGGAAAGTCCCAGGCTTTTCAGACACAGCAGGCCGCAAGAGCTCTGATTTTGGCGGTTTCATGTCTCCTCTCTCAGAACGTAGAGAGAGAGGAGACATGATAGAGACGTTTAAATATATCACCGGCCGTATTGAGGTGGAGGATGATATTTTCTTTTTTAAAGGTCCTTCGGCCACAAGAGGACATCCGCTGAAAATCAGGGGTGGGAAATTTCATGGCGACACCAGGGAGTTCTTCTTCACCGAAAGGGTGGTCGATCGTTGGAATGAACATAAGAACATAAGCAGTGCCTCTGCCGGGTCAGACCACAGGTCCATCCCGCCCAGCAGTCCGCTCCCACTTCAGGTGATTCAGGCCAGCAGCGTGCCGGATTTTAAAAGGAAATGGGATACACATGTGGGATCTCTAGGGGGGTAAAAATGTAGATGGGATACACATGTGGTATCTCTAGGGGGGTAAATTCAAGGGGGTGGGGTTGTTAGAGTGGGCAGACTTGATGGGCTATGGCCCTTTTCTGCCGTCATCTTCTATGTTTCAGGTCCATTTTCGGCAGGAACCTCCTCCTTCATTTCAGTTACCTCAGGTGACCTTCCCCTTGTTCTGGAAATACAGGGGCAAGGTATGGCAGAGTCCCCTGCTGGGGCAGGGAGTCCCTTGGGGTTGCCGGGGTCTTGCCCCCTGACTTTGTTAGCACATTGTAAAGCTTATGTGATGGTGGCAAGAGGTCCCGTGTCCATTCCGGGGGTCTCAGGGGGGGGGGGTTACCCTTGACATATTCCCTGGTGTGGCCCAACACAGCGGCAGTTTTGCCTCTCTCATCCAAATGCCCGAGGGTCTCTTGGGATGAAGATTTTTACCCAGAGGAGCAAGATGTGATTGGTGAGGACCTGGACCCTTGGGGAGAATTCCAGGATTCTCTTGGGAGGGTTGGATTCCACCTGCGAGGGGTTCAAGCACACCCCAGCTGGCGAAGATGCACCGGTGGTGCACATTTTTCAGCGGGAAGAGTTTCATGAGTTAATTCTGCAGGTCTCCTCGGTTTTGC
The DNA here is from genome assembly GCF_902459505.1 of Geotrypetes seraphini. Lineage (NCBI taxonomy): Eukaryota > Metazoa > Chordata > Amphibia > Gymnophiona > Dermophiidae > Geotrypetes > Geotrypetes seraphini. Next base: position 21,126,733 of record NC_047093.1, on the reverse strand, counting down.
ACTTTGAGGACATCGTGTCGGAGCCCCCGCATACGATGGACACCTTGCTTAAGGGGATTCACTCTGCTTCCCGCTCTTTTCCTATGCATCAGGATATTCGGGATATTTTGTTCGCACAGTAGCAGTGCCGGAAGCCCCTTTTTGTTTTGCGCGCTTCATGGCCCATATATATCCCATTCCTGAAGGGGATAGGGACACTTTAAACATAGAAACAGACGGCAGATAAGGGCCATGGCCCATCTAATCTTCCCACCCCAATGACCCTCCCCTACCTTTCTCTGTGAATAGATCCCACGTGTCTATCCCATTTGGCCTTAAAATCAGGCACGCTGCTGGCCTCAATAACCTGAAGTGGAAGACTATTCCAGCGATCAACCACCCTTTCAGTGAAAAAGAATTTCCTGGTGTCCCCGTGCAGTTTCCCGCCCCTGATTTTCCACGGATGCCCCTTGTTGCTGCGGGACCCTTGAAAAAGAAGATATCTTCTTCCACCTCGATGCGGCCCGTGAGATACTTGAATGTCTCGATCATGTCACCCCTCTCTCTGCGTTCCTCGAGTGAGTACAGCTGCAACCTATCCAGCCGTTCCTCGTACGGGAGATCCTTGAGTCCCGAGACCATCTGGGTGGCCATTCTCTGGACCGACTCCAGTCTCAGCACATCCTTATGGTAATGCGGCCTCCAGAATTGCACACAGTATTCCAGGTGGGACCTCATCATGGATCTATACAATGGCATAATGACTTCAGGCTTACGGCTGACGAAACTCCTGCGTATGCAATCTATGATTTGCTTGCCTTGGATGAAGCTTGCTCCACTTGATTGGCAGTCTTCATGTTCTCACTGACAATCACCCCTAAGTCTCGTTCTGCTTCAGTTCTTGTTAGGATCTCGCCATTAAGGGTGTAAGTCTTGCATGGATTTTGGCCATTTCTAAGAGGCATACCGTGCCTGTTGAGGGCAGTGCAGCCTTGAAGGACCCAGAGGACCCTTGATCATCTCCCCCCTCCCCCAATTGGAGTCCCTCCTTAAACAGAGTTTTGATGTGACAGCTCTGTTGGTCCAGGTGGCGATGTGTGGTGGGATAGTGGGTTGGACGTGTTTTCGTTGGGCCCATCATGTACTTGACAATAAATCTGAGAATTGGAAACTTGCTAAAGCAAGAAGTTGCCAAAATTGAGTTGGGTGCTTCTTATCTCTCGGATGCCATGTATGACCTCTTGCGAGCTTCTGCCAAATCTTTGGCCTTTGGAGTGGCAGCACACAGTATTTGTGGCTTCGCGCTTGGTTGGCGTATTCGGCATCCAAAGCTAAGTTGACGAAGTTCCCTTTTAAAGGATCTTTCTTGTTTGGTGAGGACCTGGACAGGTTGGTTCAGACTCTCACTAATTCCAAAGTGCCTCGTTTGCCTGAGGATAGGCCTAGGCTGCTAGCTTGAGGTGGTGCTGCTTGTGGGTGTGAGTGTGATTTCCGCTGCTTCCGCTCTGGTAGAGAGGCTGCCTCTTTTCCATCTACTGGGCTCTCTAGACACAGATTCTTCCAGCGCATGCAGTCCTTTCATGGGGCCTGCCGGGGTGCAGGTAGTGCCCCCGCCGGGTCCCCTGCCACCCGTCCTGCCCAATGACTTCTTGTCGGCGCCCGTCTTGGTTCCAGTGGGCGCACAGCTGAGAGTATTTTATCCAAAGTGGGAAGACATCACGTCTGATCAGTGGGTTCTGGAAGTGACCCGGTACGGCTATGCCCTGGAGTTCGCTAGGTCTTTGCCAGACCGTTTTCTCGTTTCTCCTTTGCAGGTGGCGTGGAAGCAGCAGGCCTTTCATCAGACCCTTTAAAGACTGTTGGATCTCCTTGCAGTAGTTCCAGTTCCTCTACAGGAGTGAAGCACAGGTTGGTGCTCAATTTACTTTGTGGTGCCAAAGAAAGAAGGGACCTTTCGACCCATCCTGGATTTGGAGGGGGGTCAACAGAGCTCTTCTTGTGCCTTCCTTCCGCATGGAAACTTTGCAGTTCGTGATTATGGCGGTTCAGCCGGGGGAGTTTCTGACCTCTAGCTCTGACTGAGGCCTACTTGCACATTCTTATTTGGGCCTCCTATCATTGCTTCCTGCTCTTTGCGATCTTAGGGCAACATTATCAGTTCTGTGCTCTTCCTTTTGGTCTGGCCACGGCTCCGCGGACATTCACCAAGGTGATGATGGTCATCGTGGCGGTGTTGCGAAAAGAGGGCATTCTTTTTCATCCCTACCTGGATGACTGGTTGTTTCAAGCCAAGTCGTTCTAGGAGGGCACTTGGGTCACGGCTCGGGTGATGTAGTTTCTGCAGTTGCTGGGATGGGTAGTCAACCTTGCAAGAGCTGGTTGTCTCCATCTCAGCACCTGGAATATCTAGGGGTCCTGTTCAACATCTCCTTGGGGAAGGTCTTCCTTCTGGAGGCCCGGCTAAACAAATTACAATCTCAGATTCACCTGCTTATGGCGTCCTGGTGTCCTCAGGCGCAGGATTTCCTCCAAGTCTTGGGGTCGATGGCGGCCTCCCTCGATGTAATGAGGTGGTTGTGAGCCCACATGCGTCCTCTTCAGTATGCTCTTCTTCAGAGATGGAGTCGGAGATAATTGGTAGTGAGGTGAATGCTCTCAAAATATACAAAATAGAGAGGTCAAAATCGATAACAAAAGTGTAACAGGAACCAAGACTTCTCAATATATGAAAGTCAAATATGGATCTTAAATATAGGTATTAAGAAGTGAGGTAATACAATTTTCACATACACTCAGAATTGTGTAATCCGACCAAGAGCCTTGACTCCTATAGCCGAACCCACCGTCCCATCACTGTGTAAGACTTTAATGCAAAATAATAGTAAATAAGGCAACATGCTCTTTGAAGGTAAAATTATGGTCTTACCTGTTAATTTTCTTTCCTTTAGAAGCAGCAGATGAATCCAGACTAGTGGGTATAGCTCACATCGACCAGCAGGTGGAGATAGAGAACTGATTAACAGTTGGCCTTAAAGCCTGGTGTTCCTTCTGTTGATTCAGTTATGCACTCTGCCCAAGCATCCCGAAAGGAGAATGAGCCGCAACAAAACTCCATTCCAGTAGAAAATGTGTGTTTCTCCTCTTAATATTATCACATGTTTCTCTTTTGTACCATTTTTTTTTTTTTTTTTTCAGCAATGAAATAATACACTTACCAACCATAGCCCCAACTAACCCAATCAACTAAACACACTACACACAACCAGTGCCTTTTGGGGAAGGGCTCTGGATTCATCTGCTGCTTCTAAAGGAAAGAAAATTAACAGGTAAGACCATAATTTTACCTTCCATAGCAAAGCAGCAGATGAATCCAGACTAGTGGGATGTAGCAAAGCAAACTCAAACTGGGTGGGACGCCAATGCCGCCTCTGCCAGCACTGCCGCGCCAAAACTCGCCTCTGACCGGGCCGCCACATCTAAACGATAATGCTGTGAAAAAGTATTTGTCGACGACCAAGTGGCCGCTCGGCAAATCTCCTCTAAAGACATCCCCCCGGACTCCGCCCAAGAGGTCGCCAAAGCCCGAGTGGAATGAGCCTTAAGGTGCTCCGGTACCTTCTTCCCTGACAACACATACGCCGAAGCAATAGTGTCCTTGACCCAACGCGCAATGGACGCTTTAGACGCCGCCATCCCTTTGTTTTTCCCCGCGAAAGCGACAAAGAGATGGTCCGACCGACGAAAATCATTCGTCACTTCCAAATAATGGAGAAGCATACGGCGTGCATCAAGCAGCCGTAACGACAAAAATCGTTTCCCCCAATCCTCCCTCCGAAAGGATGGAAGGAACAAACTCTGGTTTACATGAAAGGAAGAAATAACCTTCGGCAGGAAGGACGGCACTGTACGCACCGATACCCCAGTCTCCGAAAAACGCAAAAAGGGTTCTCTGCAAGAAAGCGCCTGCAGCTCCGATACTCGCCTCGCTGAAGCCATTGCCACCAAAAAGACAGTTTTCAGTGTGACATCTTTCAACGTGGCCGCTGACAGGGCTCAAAATGTGCCCCCTGCAACTTTCCAAGGACGAGTTTAAGATCCCACGTTGGACAAATACACTTCACCGGCGGGCGGATATGGTTCACCCCCTTGAGGAAACGGACCACGTCCGGCTGCGACGCGAGAGCCGAGCGATTCACCCGGCCCCTGTAACATGCAATGGCCGCCACCTGAACCTTTAAAGAGCTATAGGCTAACCCTTTCTCTACGCCCTCCTGCAGGAAAGCCAGAATAGCCGGTAGAGAAGCCTTGAAGGGCGCCAGTCCCTGGCGACCGCACCATGCCTCAAAAATCTTCCAGACTCTCGCATAGGAGGCTGACGTCGAAAGTTTCTTGGCCTTCAGCAGAGTGGCGATCACCCTCTCTGAATAGCCCTTCTTTTTTAGCCTTGACCGCTCAATAGCCAGGCCGTAAGACCAAAGCGGGCCGGATCTTCTATCCATATTAGACCCTGAGTCAGTAAGTCCGGCGTTACCTGGAACGCCACCCGCTCGCCTACTGCCAGCTGAATCAGATCTGCGTACCACGGTCGACGCGGCCAATCCGGAGCCACCAGGATGACCCTGCCGCGAAAGCGAGAGATGCGCTGTAACACTCGCCCTATCATGGGCCACGGCGGGAACACATACAGAAGGGTATTCGGAGGCCATGGGAGAGCTAACGCGTCCACCCCCTCCGACCCCTCTTCCTTGCGTCTGCTGAAGAACCGAGGCACCTTCGCATTGCGGGATGAGGCCATGAGATCCATCTCCGGCAAGCCCCACCGACTGACTAGCCGGCTGAACGCTCGAGGAGACAACTCCCACTCTCCCGGATCCAGAAGATTTCTGCTGAGAAAGTCCGCTTGCACGTTTTCGTGACCTGCAATGTATGCCGCCGACAGAAGCGGCACATGCCTCTCCGCCCATCGAAACAAATTTCTTGCCTCTTCTGCTAACTGCGGACTCTGGGTGCCCCCCTGCCAATTGACATAGGCGACCGCCGTGACACTGTCCGAAAAGACTCTGGTCGGCTTGTCCTGAACCAGTGACTGAAAAGCCATCAGCGCCAGCCTGACCGCCTTTAATTCCAACAAATTGATGGGCCACTGGGCCTCCTGGAAGGACCACCTCCCTTGCACAGACGCCTGCAGGCAATGGGCCCCCCAACCCCGCAGACTGGCATCCGTGGTGACCACTACCCAGTCTGGCATGGCCAACGGCATGCCCATCCACAGATGCACCTCGTGGAGCCACCACTGCATGCTGTGAGCCGCTCGACGCCTCCAAGGGAGACGCACATTGTAGTTCAGAGAAGCTGGGGACCAGCGAGAGAGCAGAGACTGTTGTAAGGGCCTCATGTGGCTCCGCGCCCAGGGGACCACCTCCAGAGTCGCCACCATGGAACCCAGCACCTGTACATAATCCCAAACTCGCGGTCTGGCCGTCCCGAGAAGTAGGCGAATTTGAGCCTGTAATTTCTCCCCCCGGTCTCGGGGTAGAAACACCTTCCCCAGAGCCGTGTCGAACCGCACCCCCAGATGCACCAACGACTGCGACGGGGACAGAAAACTCTTGGGAAAGTTGACAATCCAACCCAACGACTGTAGGAGAGAAATCACTCGCTGAGTAACCGCCACACTCTCCTGTCTGGACGAGGCGCGGATTAACCAGTCGTCTAGGTAAGGGTGTACCCGAATCCCTTCCTTGCGGAGGAAGGCGGCTACCACCACCATGACCTTGGAAAAGGTGCGGGGGGCCGTTGCCAAGCCAAAGGGCATTGCCCGAAACTGATAATGCTGGCCTAGAATCGCAAACCGCAGATACCTCTGATGCGGAGGCCAGATCGGAATATGGAGGTATGCCTCCTTGAGATCGAGGGACGTGAGGAACTCTCCCGGTCGTACAGCCGCAATAACCGAGCGCACCGTCTCCATCCAGAAATGGCGAACACTGAGAAATCTGTTGACTCTTTTGAGATCCAGCACCGGCCTGAAGGACCCCCCCTTCTTTGGCACAATGAAGTAAAGGGAATATATACCGGTGCCTACCTCTTCCGGGGGCACCGGCACTACTGCCCCTAACTCGAGCAGCCCCTGAAGAGTCATCCGGACCGCGTCTCCCTTGGCCGCCCCATTGCACGGGGACACCAAGAAAGAATCTACGACGGGAGAGGCGAACTCTAACTTGTACCCTTCTTGAACAATGTCCAACACCCACTGATCTGACGTGATCGTGGCCCACTCCGCCCGGAACTCCGAAAGCCGGCCCCCTAAGGGGAAGGCGGAGGGAGCCACGCCCCCGTCATTGTGGAGTGCGAGTGGCTGGGGTACGTGTGGACTGCCCCGACGAGGGTCTCGTCGTACGAAAGGAACCCCTCTGCTGAAACCTTGGTCTCGAAGCAGAGGACGAACCAGCAGCCGATCTGAAGAAAGGCTTACCAGCCCTGGATCTCCGAACATCCCTGAAGCGCGGTCTCGACGATGAGGGCCTCCCCGGGGGCCTAGCCCTATCCTCCGGTAAACGCTGAGTTTTGGTATCCCCAAAATCCTTTACCAGTTTATCTAAATCTTCTCCAAACAAGAAACCCCCTTTAAAAGGGAGCCTTACCAGCCGAAGCTTAGAAGCTGCATCGGCCGCCCAATGCCGTAGCCATAGGGATCTGCGAGATACCACAGAAAGAGACATCTGCTTCGCAGACGCCCTAATAATATCATATAAGGAGTCTGCCAAATAAGCCAAGCCGGACTCCAAATCAGCCAGCTCCGAATGGACAGAACCTCCAGACTCCATTAAATTATCTGACATCACTTGCGACCACTGCAGACATGCGCGTGCCGCATAAGAACTGCAGATGGCGGCCTGCAAGGTCAGTGCCGCGACCTCAAAGGACATTTTTAAGGAAGATTCAATCTTCCTATCCTGCGCATCCTTCAACGTCACTCCCCCCTCCACCGGTAAGGTAGTCCGTTTGGTTACCGCGGCCACCAAAGCATCCACCCTAGGTAATCTAAACTTATCCAGTTCAGCCAGGTCCACCGGATACAAGAGCCGCATGGCTTTTGCCACCCTTAAACTGGCTTCCGGCGTATCCCATTGCGCCGAGATCAGCTCCTGCATGGCTTCATGCACCGGAAAAGACTTAGGTGGTCTCCGTGTGCCAGCCATCAGGGGATTACCTGATACCGCAGTATCAGCCTGAGAAATATTCAGCCCCTGTAAAGCCTTTGAAATTAAGGAAGACAGTTCTTCCCTATGAAATAACCGTAGAGCGGACGGGTCATCCACTTCCTGACCCGGGGGATCCCCTGCATCCCAATCCAGGACCTCCCCCTCCTCCAACGATTCTGGAAGAGAAAAAGGGGATCTAGCCAGAATATCCTCTGCTTCGACGGTCGCGAGCCTGCGCCTCTTTGCACCCAGCGCCCTCGCTGGCGACCCCACCGTGCCCTCAGCCGGTTTGCCTGTCTCCCCAGGCACCACCGCCGACGTCGAGGGCACCAGAAGGGACACCTCGACCACTGGCACCGGCGGGGCGGGCTGCGCACCCTGTAACAAAAATGCCCTGTGCAGCAGCATCACAAATTCCGGCGAAAAAGAACCCCACTGAAGGGCCGCTGAACCGCCCTGCTCCGGGCCGGGGAGCGGGGCCGCGACTTCCGCAATTGCTCCCGCCTCCCCCACCGCCGCTGAACTCCCCCCTGCTAAGGAAGAGCCTCGCAGCTCTGACTCACCCTTGCGTGCCGAGGACATGTCCCGTGCCTCTGTTACCCGGGCAATCGCCAGCTCACAGGCCTGCAACAAGGCACCTTCAGCCAGGGCAAGCTCACACTCGGCCGAGCAAAGGCCCGTCGGTGTTCTGCGCGCTCCACAGCGCGAACACCTCTGACCGGCCTCCGTTGCCATGCCGCGTTTCAGCACGGCTGCTGCTTTTTTTTTTTTTTTTGTACACACGCGGCAAACGCCGCCGACTCCCGACTCCGCCCCCAACCGCCCCTACAGTCGGGAACGCGACACCCAAGCCCCGAGGCAGGGAAAACACTCACCCCTCTGCTCCCGCGATCCCAGACGCCAGGACACAGCTGGTAAGTGTACTGCAAGCAAAAGCACAAATTGCCAAGCTCAGCACGAACAGGAAGTCGATTCTTTTTTTTTTTTTTTTTTACTGGAATGAAGAAAGAAGACTCCTGCAGGACCAACAAACCCTCAATCACCCGGAGGGGAGGGTGGAGTAGGGACCTGGGGGGGCCCAGGTGTAACTCCTAAAGCCGGCACCACTCAGCCAGGCACCCCTATCCTACTGAAGAGACATAGTCTCAACAGAGGAAGTCCACCGAACACCAATATCTCCGGCAGCATCCAGAATCCAAGAGCTAGAGGGCTAGCTCAGTCCCTGCTGGGAGATAGAGTAAAACTGAATCAACAGAAGGAACACCAGGCTTTAAGGCCAACTGTTAATCAGTTCTCTATCTCCACCTGCTGGTCGATGTGAGCTATACCCACTAGTCTGGATTCATCTGCTGCTTTGCTATGGAATGCTAGATTTGTTCTCAATGGCAATAAGAGGAAAAACCACTCCACTTAGCTTTAAGGTGTGTTAGCAGGTCCCGACATGGGCCATGTTTTGAGGGTCTGTTTCAAGGAACCCAAAGGAGATGTGCAAAACTTCAAATGCCAGAGAAATAGTTGCTGAGTGATTCGGACAAAACACTTGTGTTCATAGGATGAAAGATCTCTTCTGATTTTCCATTAATGGAAGTGTTTTGTCCGAATTACTCAGCAACTATTTCTCTGGCATTTGAAGTTTTGCACATCTTCTTTGGATTCCTTGAAACAGACCCTCGAAACATGGCCCATGTCGGGACCTGCTAACACACCTTAAAGCTAAGTGGAGTGGTTTTTCCTCTTATTGCCATTGAGAACAAATCTAGCATTCAAAGAGCACGTTGCCTTATTTACTATTATTTTGCATTAAAGTCGTACACAGTGATGGGACGACTATAGGAACCAAGGCTCTTGGTTGGATTACACAATTCTGAGTGTATATTAAAATTGTATTACCTCACTTCTTAATACCTATATTTAAGATCCATATTTGACTTTCATATATTGAGAAGTCTTGGTTCCTGTTACACTCTTCTTCAGAGATGGTCACCTCGGAGGCACAGTCTGGATCACCCTGTTCCGCTTCTGGGCTTAGCTCGGGGCAGTCTTCGTTGGTGGCTCCAGACCTCCCATTTTGTGCAAGGGGCGAGTCTGGACCAGCCACAGTGGATGGTGCTGCTCACAGATGCCAGTCTTCTCAGTTGGGGAGCTCAGTGTCTAGGTCACTCAGCTCGGGGCACCTGGTCCACAGAGAAGGCTTCTTGATAGATGTCTTGGAGACCAGAGCCATCTGTCTGGCATTTCTAGCCTTCCAGTCCTTTCTGATGGGCAAATCAGTCAGCGTTCTGTCGGACAATGCCACAGCAGTGGCCTATGTCAGTCATCAGGGGCGCACCAGGTGCACTTTGGTGGCACAGGAGTGGCTCTGCTCATGGTCTGAGCAGAGTCGCACTTTCAAGAAATATCAGCATCCCTCATCGCCGTAGTGGAGAATGTTCAAGTGGACTTCCTAAGTTGTCATGTGCTAGATCCCGGAGAGTGGTGTCTAAGCCCGGTGGCCTTTCAGTTGATAGTGCAGTCTTGGGGTCAGCCCCTCATGGACCTGATGGCTACAAGTGTCAACGCCAAAATACCCCGCGTCTTCAGTTGTCGCAGAGACGGTCAGGCCGAGGGCCTGAATGCTCTGATTCATCCATGGCCAACGGAGGGGCCATTAGTGGGCAGAGTTCTTCGCATAATTCGCCATCCGGGCCTTGTGGTTCTGGTGGCTCCGGATTGGCCTCGATGACTGTGGTACACAGATCTGGTGGCGGATCCTCTTTCTCTGCCTCTCTTGGACGACCTTATGTCTCAGGGTCCCATTCCAATGTTTGATCCGGGTCCCTTTTGTCTTACGACTTGGCTCTTGAAAGGGGTCGCCTAGGTAAGAAGGGGTATTCAAAGTGATCTCAACTCTCTTGGGGCCGAGAGGCTTTCCACCTCTTGATCTTATGTGAGGGTTTGGCATCTATTTGAGAAGTGGCGTGAAGCATGTGGAGTGGTTTCTTTTTGCGCTTCTCTGCATAACATCTTGGAGTTCTTACAGGATGGCCTGGATAGGGGACTGGCTTGGTCTTCTCTCTGGGTTCAGCTTGCGGCCTTGTCAGCCTTTCAGGGGTTAGTTAAAGGTCAGTTTCTGACTGCCATTCCTGATGTGATTTGCTTCTTGCGGGTGGCCAAGTTGCTCAGGCCTCCCATGCGGTCCTCTGTTTCTTCTTGGGATCTGAATTTTTTTCTGTCAGTTCTAGTGTGCCCTTCTTTTGAACCATTGGGTGACTGCCCTTTGAAGGACCTTACTCTTAAAGCAGTCTTCTTGGTGGCCATTACTTCTGCTAGACATGTTTCTGAGTTGCAGGTTTTCTTTTGTAGGGCTCCCTTCTTGGAGTTTTCTAGGGAGCAGGTTGTCTTGAGGCCTATTCCTTCCTTTCTGCCAAAAGTAGTTTCTCCTTTTCATGTCAATGAATCTGTAGTCCTCCTGGTGTTGGGTAGGGAGGGCTCTTAGCAAAGACAGCTGCGCAAGTTGGATGTCAGTCGGGTCCTTCGCTGTTATGTGCAGAGGACCCAAGAGATCAGGAAATCAGATCATCTCTTTTTTCCTTCTAGTGGGTCCTCGTAAGGGGGATGGTGCTTTTAAGGCTACTATTGCGTGCTGGATCAAGGAGACTATTGCTTCCACTTATCATCTGAAGAAGAAGCCTGTTCCAGAATTTCTCAAGGCTCATTCCACTAGGGGTCAGGCAGCTTCTTGGGCTGAGTCTTCTCTAGTGCTTCCAGTGGATATTTGCAAAGCTGTAGATTGGTCTTCTTTGCATCCCTTTGTCAGACACTAACGTGTGGATGTTCAAGCGCGTCGGGACACGGTATTTGGTAAGCATGTTCTGGTGTTGGCTCTTCGGGGCTCCTACCCTTGATGGGTACTGCTTTGGTATGTCCCATCCATAAAGGAGCTATACTGGTCTACCAGGTGATACAGAAGGATAAATTATTTTCTTACCTGCTAATTTTCTTTCTGATAGCCTGTAGACCGGTGTAGCTCCCCACCCTATCTGTCTTTGTGCTGTGATTGCGGGTTTTTGCTTGCGTGCAGATTTTGCATTTTTCTGCGGATTCTAGTATTTTTCTTGGGCCAGGGAGAATTAAGATGTTTTGTTGTATCTTTAACTGTTTTCAGTTAAGAATTTTCCTAGGTTCTGCTTGGCTATTCGCAGACTGGATTAGTAGAGGGGAAGCTATACTGATATACAAGTTTGATCTCAGTCTCCACCTGTTGGTAGCAGTGAGGTATAATAACCATCTGTAAAGGAACTATACTGGTCTACAGGCTAACAAAATAAAATTAGCAGGTAAGAACCTAATTTCTCCTTTTCGTTGGTATCATGTGGTTAAGTGCCAGAGATCAGCACTCAGTTGATTATGACAGGAGTCGCCATGCAACATATCACCAGTAATTGGAAAAATTACAATAATCTTAGCTATACATGGAATTCGTTGTGCCACATTTACAAAATGGAAAGAATAATTGCTTTACAGAAAGGGAATTATAATCATTTTAAAAAGATCTGGGGGCCATTGGCAAATTATTGTAATGATTAGATATCATTTTCCACTGACAGTATATTTATATATAGGGGGAGGGGGAATGGTATAAAGTTCTATTAAAAGGTTAATAAATAGATAAGAATACAATATTTACATGATATTTTTGAATGAAATATTTGAGGGGTGGGTGGGGAGGGAATAAATTTATGTATTTACGATGACAATAGAAAGAAATTCAAGTGATGTGTAAAAGTTGTTGTAAGATGAAAAAATGAATAAATAATTTGAAAAAAAAAATATTGAAACCTCCCCCATGATTTTTAATTATATTATTTTCATGTATTTATAATTTAGAATAATTTAGCCACTGTCTGGATTGATAAACAGTACTCTCTTCAGTTTGAAGTTACATGTAAGAACTATACATGGAATTTGGTTTTCAACTGGATTTCATACATGAAAACTTTGATTATCATATCGCATTGCAGGAAAGCAATTTGTGTCCCTGAGCTCGGCTCTGGAATTCTTCTCCTAATGAAGTTTTTGGAGATAATCCCTTAGGCTGCCCAGTTGAGGTCTGTCTCTTCTAATTATTCTGTTTCTGGTTTCAGGCTATCCAGGAAGAAACCATCAATTGCAAATTTGAAGGAGTTGCTCTAGGGGATGCCTGGATTTCACCTATTGGTACGTCAGATTTGTGGTTGTTGGTACATCGGATTTGTGGTTAGAAGCTTGCAGGCAACCAGCATTAATGCATATAAAACAGTGGATTGATTAGACTGATGTGGTGGAAGCTTAAACAAGCTTTTAAGTAGGTAATAGGGGGGGCACTGTCACCCAATTAACTAAGAAGTCTTTCCCTAAATATAAATCTGCACTAAAACTCCACTTTCTTAGAGTGGCCTTTGGTGATATACAAGGGAATGCTGAAAAGTTAACAGCCCAACCAAGAAGAGAATGACATGAAGCCATGAAACTTACAAGTTATCCAATATATTCACCCCCTAAGTTCAACACACTTGGCACATTATCTCTGAAGTTTCTGTAACCCTTTCATAAATACTCTGATGTCTGGTCATTGAAATACTGCTGCAATCACCTCCGAATCACTCAAAATTGTCACCTTTTCAAACTCTTTTTAAGGTTTGGAAACAGAAAATAATCAAATGGAGCAAGATCTGGTGAGTAGGGTGGATGGTCTATGCACTAAAACTCCAATTGCATCAAAACATCCATCGTATTGCCAGCCTTGTGAGCAGGTTTATTGTCTTGCGAAAAAAGAACTCCTTTCCGCAGCTTCTCGCTCCTTTTTTTTTCTTTCAATGCCTCCTTTAATCAGCATAGGAAGTTACAGTAGTATTCTGCATTAACTGTTTGGCCCCTTAGAAGATAGTCATATCATTACACCTTCTTAATCCCAAAACACTGTGGCCATGGCCTTTGCTGCTGACATTTGGGTCTTGAATTTCCTTGGCGAACCTGAGTGCCACCATTGCATGGACTGTTGTTTTGTCTCAGGATCATAGTAGTTGGCACCAGCTCGATGAAAATGCTGCAAAATCAACTTGGAAAGTGTCCACGCAACATCGTTTTTCATCAATATTCAGACATTTGAGCACCCACTTGGCTGACGGCTCCTGCATACCCAGCTGCTCAAGGATTATATACCCAACACATTTCTTGGATATTGGTAATGTCTAAGCAATTGTTTTAGCTGATATTTGCTGATCTGCCAAAATCAGGTCATGGACATGGTGAACTATTTCAATAGCAGACATTGTTTGAGGCCTCCCAGATCTTGCCGTATGTATTTCAGTCTCAAAATCTCCACGCTGAAAGTTTTCATACCATTTCTTCACTGTATGATGGACATTTGTCACTCGGTGTTTGCATCATACATTCATGGATTTCCTTTGAAGTTTTCTTCAGCAGGATTAGAAACTTCATGATGGCTCAGAGTTCCACACTTGAAAATTCCTCACTTTTTGTTGACATGGTTCAATCAGTGATCTGAAATAATGTCAAAACATGATTTTGCAAATTGATACTTAACAAAATAAGATAACTTTTCAGCTACAGCTGCAAAATAACACTCAGAATTTAGGAAGTTGGTTGGGCTGAAAACTTTTCAGCACTCCCTCGTAGTGCTGCAGATAAAATGTGTGCTCTGAAACCCTCCTGGAGCATGTATACCTTTTGACCAGACATGTCAAAATCTGGCCCACCGTGTATTAAAAGTTGGCCCACCAGACATTTACCATTTTATACTTAAATCTGGCCTGCCGGCATGAACCACTACTGCTCTTCATGAGCGTCTGCCTTCGCCTGGTCCTCCCTCCAAACTGGCTTCCTAGTCTCTTCTTCAAAGCAACCTGCTGAGGATCATCGGCCAGCTGTAGTGAACCTCGCAGGCTGCTGTCGACCTCAGTAACACGTTCTTCTGATGCAATCTCATACGTCAGAGGAGGGCAGGACCGTGGCAGAGGGAATGTGCTACCGAGGTCAACGTCAGCCTGTGAGGTTCGCTACAGCCCGCCGGCGATCCTCAGGTTGCTTTGAAGAGGAGACCAGGAAGCTGGGATGGAGGGAGGGTAGGAACGGCGGGCCAAATTTGAAGGTGAGACCGGGAAGAAGGGGGAAAACATACAGGCCTTCGGGACGGGGGTTGGGCTCTGGTGTAGAAGTACCCGGAGGGAGACAAGGAGGGGTCTAGACGTGCATATGCCGGACTGAGGAGAGGATGGAGAAGAAATAAAAACAGAGGAGAGGGAGAGAGTTGGTGGGCAATGGGCTGGAGGAAGGGAAGGAACAGAAAGGGAGAGAAGTTGGACACAAGGGATGGTGTGGAGTGGGGGATAGACATACTGGGTAGGAGGGTAGTTGGGAAGAGAAAGGGAGAGATGGTGGATCTGGGGATGGTGAGGTCCATCGCTGCAGATGCGGGGATGAAGATGAAAAAAGGAAATATGCCAGACCTCCAGGGAAGGGAAATGGAAGGGGAGGACAGAGATGGAAGATGGATGGTTAGCACAGAGAAAGAAGAAAATGACAAATGGGCAGAAGACCTTGGCAAGCAAGTTATCAGAAGACAACCAGATCCTGGGACCAACAAAAGGTAGAAATAATTTTATTTTCTGTTTTGTGATTACAATATGTCAGATTTGAAATGTGTATCCTGCCAGAGCAGGTGTTAAACAGCGACCATGAACTAGGACCTAACAGAGGGAGAAAGTCTTTTTTTTTAATTTATTTTATTTACACCAGACGACGTAACCCTTTACTTCTACTAAGACTAAGCCTTAGTCACTTAGGGTCCTTTTATTAAAGTGTGCATTTAGCGTGTGCTAAATTGGTTAGCATACCTTAATAAAAAGACCTCTTAAGTATCTTAATTTAAAATTCAGCCCGTAACTTTGCCTTTTTTTTCAGATTTCAGCCCCTTATGTGATTTGACACCCCTGCTTTTGACTGTAAGAATGCTCCGTCTTTCCTATCAGTTTTGCTGGCATTTTTTTTCTGGTGATTTTGTTTTAGTATATAAATTGCCTTGGCCCAAACACTGACCATAAGAAAAGTTGCCCTTTTGAAACAGACCAAAGGTCCATCTAGCTCTCAACAGTGGCTAAACCAGGTCAGAATAGTGACATGGGCTCAGGTCCACCCAAAATTGGCTTTCCCTTTATGTAGCTGGCAGGGATCCCCAAGCCCCACCAGTCAAAGCCCTCCTTCCATCCTTAACTCTTCAAACCTAGGAGCTGCAGCTAGTAGTGCTTGCCCCTGCACTAGGCAACAGCAGTGGCCCAGGCACTCCCCCTGGCTAACCAGGTTGGAACAGCTCTGACCAGGAGGAAGACTGGCTGGTGGTGCTATAGGATTTCCATTAGCTCAGGTATTTGTTTTGGGAGGAGGGTGGTAACGGAGATGAAAAGTCATGTTCTCCCACTTTGAGCTCAGGCCCACCCCTAAATTAGCCACCTGACTGCACCAGTGGGTCACAAGTATCTGATAGGATCCCCAACAAGTGGTGAGATTTCGTAGTATGGACCCCAGAGAAACGCAATGGTTTTCCCCCGTATCTGCCTTAATTTTTTGGCTTTACCTCCAAGAACATATCTAAAGCTTTATTTTTTAAATCCAGCTATACTAACTTCCAATGTGTTTGCAAAAGGCCCTATCTACTGCCTCCTGAGCCGATTAAGCAGCCCTTTAAACTCTGGAAAAAAAACCTCATTAGTCATTCTGATTCCAGCAGAGAGAAGAGGAAGAGAGTCAGCTGATTGTCCCTCCTCTCTCCACCTGATTATTCTCAGCTGAACTGAGGCACCACCTACTACCACCTACTGGGCCTGATTAATAAAAATAATAATTTTATTCTTATATACCGCCAAAGCCATAGTAGTTCGAGGCGGTTCACAATAAGAGGAGCTGGACAATCACCGAAGATAAGGTACAAAGAAGGTATTAAAGTACATGAAGCGGATACAGGAAAAAGAGCAGGAGCCTGCTGCAATCAATCAGTGAGAGTGGGGCACTGGACAGACATCAATTCCAGTAGGCCAAGAGCAGAGTGGAAATGAGAGAATATGGTAAAAATCAGATGGAGTAAAGCGATAGGGCAAAGGAAACAATTAGGATACAAAGGGCTGTGTGTCAGGCGGGCTGCCGAAGGGCCCTTTGTGTGCCTCTTCGTGCGAACCAAGTAGGACCAAGCTAAAACCTTTGCCCAACTTCACCCATAAGTAACAGTCCACAAAACTGTTTAATTGAGGACCAGTGCACTGGAGGAAATCACTTTGAATCTACCTTCCAGTTTCAAGGCTCCAAAATTTGGAACTACCTCCTGACCTGCTTACATCGGACCTCCTATTTTCAATTTAGGAAGGTGCTAAAAATGCATCTGTTTTCATTATAGTGTTGTTATGATTCATAATGTCTATGTTGCTAACCTTATTAATCTTATGTAAACCACAGTGATTCCCAGTTGACTTTTGTGGGGTATAAGAAACAATATGATATGGTATGGAAAAAGGAGTAGGAACTGCTGCACATTCAATGAAGCTGTATATAGGAGTCGGCTGGTCCAGAAGGCAGGCCCACATGAAATGCAGACTGCATTCTGGGGCACAATGCAGGGGCCTATCCAAAAAAGCCCCTAGTGATCACAGGTACTTTACTTCCCCAGTGGTTGTGAACAGGTGGTTTTAACTGGCTTGAAGGAAAAATGACCTGGTTTACCTTTGTCCTAGTACTAAGCGTTGCAAACTTGGGATTTTGGACTTCTGTCATAGGACTATTTTGTGTCAAAGAATTGTGGACTGTTGTAAGATTAGAATGCACTATGCCCCACAATACAGTCTGCCCATCACGTGTACATGTCATCTGGAACAGCCAATTTCTACATACAGCTTATCAGAATGTGTAGATTATCTCATGTTCTACTTCTGTTTCAAACCGAGGCCTGCTATGATGTTCTTCTGACAGAGGAATGGGGTGGGGAAGTAGCTTAATGGCTAGAGTAGTTGGCTTTTTACCAGGGTTCAAATCCTGCTGCCCTCTGACATTGGATTCATCATTTACCCCATAGCCTCGGGTACAAAACTTAAGTCCTCAGTTACTCATGTTGATTTGCATTAAGTGATAAATGCAAGCCCTGTTATTCTCAGTGGGAGTTAGTTACTATCATGCATTAACACATATGAACATTAATGTGATTACTGCGTGCCATGTTAAAAGAGGCACTTGCTAGCCCTCTAGGGTAAGAATATATCTACTGGACATATAATGCACAGAGCTCCGGTGTGGAAACAGAATTGCATCTATATCTACAGTAGATTGGTTCTCTTCAGAGTCCAGATGTGTTCCCTGACTCCTTCCCCCCCATAAGAATGCCACTATTTGCTGGGTTCCTGTGCACATTTGTCTTAGCAGAGCAGTATTTCTGAAATGAAAGGCAGTTTCACAGGTGCTTGAAAGCCATTTTCTCCACTCATCTATCTGCAAATTCCACTTCTCTTACAGATTCTGTTCTTACCTGGGGGCCTTATCTCTACAGCACTGTGAGTACGTTAGGCCCACGTGTATGATGGTGGTGGTAGTCTAGGGACATGAGGTGTGTATGTGTGTGTTGTATATGGTCTAGCTAATTAGTGCTAATGTTGACTGCCTGTAATCTGCCCAGTTTCTAGAACTGGTAGGCTATAAGTTATTCAAACCATAAAATAAATTATCCCAGGACAAGCAGGCAGCATATTCTTGACTGATGGGTGACGGCACCGACGGAGCCCCGGTACGGACAATTTTAGAGTGATTGCACTCTAAGAACTTGGAAAGTTCTGGTAGGCCGCACCACGCACGCGCGAGTGCCTTCCCGCCCGACAGAGGCGCGCGGTCCCCAGTTTCTTAGTTTCCGCGGAGCTAAGAAGATGCGTTTTTCAACGGCTGTTGAAATTTTTTCTACTTGCCTTCCCGCTCGCGTAAACCTTTTTGGCTCTATTGCCTTTTTTCTTTTATTTCATTTTTGTAAAAAAAAAAAAACTTGTATTTTTTTCTTCATTTTTGGTTTTTCCCCGGCGGGGCCTTCTGCCACCATCGAGGCCTCGGCCTTCGAATTGGCTGAAGCCGTTTTTACTTTCATGCCCCCTCAGCCAGGGTTTAAAAAGTGCCAGCGGTGTGCTCGGCCTATATCTCTCACGGACCCACACAACTGGTGCCTACAGTGTTTGGGTCCTGAGCATCAGGCTTCCACCTGCACCCGCTGTGCCACGTTAAAAAAATGTACTCTAAAAAATCGCCAGATACAACAGCGATTACTGTTCGGTGCCGAGATGTCCGACCCTATTCCATCGACACCGGCTTCGGCACCTGCTCAGTCGGCACCTTCCTCTTCGACACCGCACCGGCGTCCCAGCACTCAGGTAAGCCGGCTAAGAAGCCTTCCCTGCTGGAGCGTCCTCCGGTCTCGAGTGCAGCGAGCTCAATCCTGCCGACTGTGAGGTGCCAGCGGAAGCGCTCCGCCCCTATTGAGGTGAGTCCCTCGACATCGGGCTCCTCATCTCCGGGACGTCGAGCGGCACCGCAGGTACCGCAAAAGAAAAAGGTGGTACCGGTGCCATCCCTGGATGATCGCATTGCGGCCATCCTCCAGGTGCAGCTCAAGGAGCAATTACAACATCTCCTTCCAGCTATCTTGGCACCGAACCTTCCGGTGCCGGTCCGCACTGAGCCGCCGGTACCGACAGTGGAACAGCCTGTACTGTCTACATCCACTGTTTCGGTACCGCTTCACTCGGCCTCATCGGTATCGATGCCAGTCCTCGCACCGGAGCCGAGAGCTCAACATCAGTCGGTACAGACTTCGGCACCGGTACCACCGATTACATCCCCTGGTTCCATATCGATGAGGTCGGGTAAGTCGGTGCGCAAATCCCGACACTTAGAACCATCTACCCCTGAGTCTCGGGACTGTACTTCCCATGTCAGGGACCCTGATCTGTGGGGAGATTCAGAGGAACCCTTTCTCTCTGAGGGTGAGTGTTCCTCAGATGAGGATGACTCTGCTGTACCTGACCCATCCTCTAGGCATGACACTACATCTTTCTCTTCTTTTTTGAAAGACATGTGTGACTCTCTGTCTATTCCTTTGGAGGCTGAGTCTAAAAGGTCTAAAGCCTTTTTAGAAGCCCTTGACTTTGACCAGCCCCCAAAGGAATTTTTGAAGCTCCCTCTTCATGACATCTTGAGGGAGACTTTCTACAAGAATCTAGAGACTCCCTTAACGATTCCAGGTGCTCCACGTAAATTAGATTCTTTATACAAAGTAATTCCCATTCCTGGATTCGACAAGCCTCAGCTTCCACACGAGTCTCTACTTGTGGAATCTACGCTTAAAAAATCTTCAGGAGCTAGTGTATATGCTTCTGTACCTCCTGGCAGAGAGGGTAAAGCCATGGATAAATTTGGTAAGAGGCTCTACCAAAATGCAATGTTGGCTAACAGAGCTGGTAATTATGCTTTTCATTTTTCATTCTATCTTAAACATCTCCTTACCACCATGGCTTCATTTAAGAAGTACCTTCCTCAGCGTAAACAACAATCTTTTCATCATTGCTTGTCTTCTCTGTTTCAACTTCGTAAGTTCATGGTAAGGTCCATTTACGACACTTTCGAACTTACCTCCAGAGCGACAGCAATGTCTGTGGCAATGCGTCGCCTGGCCTGGCTTCGGGTATCCGAACTTGATGTTAACCATCAAGATCGGTTAGTCAATGCCCCGTGCCTAGGGGATGAGCTCTTTGGGGAATCCATGGACTCGACCACTCAAAAGCTCTCTGCCCATGAGACACGCTGGGATACCCTGCTTAAAAATAAGAAAAAGCCTCCTCCAACAAGACCTTTCAGGCAGCAATCGGCCTATCAACGCCGCTTCACAGCTCGCCCATTACCAACAGCTTCTCAGCAACCCAGGCGTCAACAGCAACGTCAGCCTCCCAGACAACAACAGCAACAACCTGTGAAGCCACCTCCACAGCAGAAGACACAGCCCTTTTGACTTAATTCTCCAAAGTATAGCCAGTATTCCCATATCTGCTCACCTGCCTCAACCTATAGGAGGTCGTCTTTCTCTGTTCCTCAGCCGGTGGGAAGTTATTACTTCGGACCAGTGGGTCCTCAACATCATCCGCCACGGCTACTCTCTCAACTTTCAGACCCTTCCGACCCAAAACCTGCCAAAAGAGTCTGCTTTGCACAGTCCTCAATCTGCCCTCCTTATTCAAGAAGTTCAATCCCTCCTCCTTCTGAACGCTATAGAGGAAGTTCCTCTAGATCAACAGGGGCAGGGATTCTACTCCCGTTATTTTCTAGTCCCCAAAAAAACGGGAGATCTCAGACCAATCCTGGATCTTCGCGATCTCAACAAATGTTTGGTAAAGGAAAAATTCAAGATGCTTTCTCTAGCCACTCTTTATCCTCTTCTCAATTAAGACGACTGGCTGTGCTCCCTCGATCTCAAAGAGGCATACACTCACATACCGGTCAATATGACCTCCAGACGGTATCTCCGCTTCATGATCAATCAATGTCATTACCAATACAAGGTGCTACCCTTCGGTCTTGCTTCCTCTCCAAGGGTGTTCACCAAATGTCTCATTGTGGTGGCTGCATTTCTACGCTCTCACCACCTTCAGGTATTTCCTTACCTGGACGACTGGTTAATCAAGGCCACTTCCGCTCAAGCAGTACTCCTGGCCACCAACCAAACCATCCTGTTTCTGCAAATACTGGGGTTCGAGATCAATCTACCCAAATCTCATCTCATCCCCACTCAGAGACTTCAATTCATTGGAGCGATACTGGACACAATCCTCATGAGAGCATTCCTGCCATCCAACCGTCTTCAGACTCTTCAATCTCTATGTCAGCAGGTGCTTCCACAACGTTCCATCTCTGCCAAGCAAATGATGATTCTCTTGGGTCACATGGCATCCACAGTCCATGTCACACCCCTCGCACGTCTTCACCTGCGCACTCCTCAATGGACCCTTGCTACTCAGTGGTCCCAAGCGACGGATCCTTGCTCACGACACATATCTGTGACATCATCTCTTCGTCAGTCTCTACAATGGTTGGTTGGTATCCTCAAATCTATCCAGAGGTCTTCTGTTCCATCTACCTCCTCATCAACTAGTCATCACCACCGATGCCTCCCCTTATGCATGGGGAGCTCATTTGAACGAGTTCCAAACTCAAGGCCTTTGGACAGCCCAGGAAAAGAAGCATCACATCAATTTCCTGGAACTCAGAGCAATGTTTTATGCCCTCAAGGCTTTCCAACATCTTCTCTTCCCTCAAGTTCTTCTGCTGTGCACAGACAATCAAGTTGCGATGTACTACATCAACAAGCAGGGTGGAACGGGCTCTCGCCTCTTGTGCCAGGAAGCCCAGAAGATCTGGACTTGGGCCATAAATCACCATCTATTCCTGAAAGCTATTTACATTCAGGGAGAAAAGAATTCCTTAGCGGACAAGCTCAGCAGAATTCTCCAGCCTCACGAGTGGACAATCGATCCTTTCACTCTACAATCCATCTTCGCTCAATGGGGCACTCCTCAGATAGACCTCTTTGCAGCTCCTCACAATCACCAGCTGCCCCTATTCTGCTCCAGACTCTACTCTCCTCACCGTCTGGCAGCGGATGCGTTTCTCCTCGACTGGTCAAATATGTTCCTGTATGCTTTCCCTCCTCTGCCTCTCATGTTGAGAACCTTGTTCAAGCTCAAGAGGGAACGAGCCACCATGATTCTGATTGCTCCGAGGTGGCCCAGGCAGCATTGGTTCTCCCTTCTACTTCAACTCAGTTCCAGGGAACCTTTTCTTCTTCCACTGTATCCTTCTCTGCTTACACAGCATCAGGAGACCCTTCTACATCCCAACCTCCAGTCTCTGCACCTGACAGCTTGGTATCTCTCGGGCTGACTTCTCATGATACGTTTTTGTCTCAGCCTGTTCGTTCAATTCTGGATGCCTCCAGGAAACCGGCCACTCTGCAATGTTACCGTCAGAAGTGGACACGTTTTTCTTCCTGGTGTCTTCTCCATCATCATAATCCCACTTCTCTTGCAGTGGAGACCTTGTTGGATTATCTTCTTTCTTTGTCCGACTCTGGCCTCAAGTCCACTTCAATCAGAGTCCACCTCAGTGCTATTGCGGCTTTTCATGAGCCAGTCCATGGAAAACTCCTCTCAGCTCATCCCCTGGTATCCAGGTTCATGCGGGGTCTTTTCAATGTGAAACCACCTCTTAAAGCCCCTCCTGTTATCTGGGATCTCAATGTGGTTCTTTCCGCCTTAATGAAGCCTCCTTTTGAACCTTTGGCTACCTCTCCTTTCAAGTTTCTCACTTGGAAGGTACTTTTCCTTATTGCCCTTACCTCTGCCAGGAGGGTCAGTGAGCTACATGCACTAGTTGCAGATCCACCTTTTACGGTCTTTCATCATGACAAGGTGGTTCTGCGTACACATCCAAAGTTTCTCCCTAAGGTTGTCTCTGAATTCCATCTCAACCAATCCATTGTTCTGCCTGTCTTCTTTCCGAAACCTCAATCTCATTTTGGGGAACAGGCTCTACATACTTTGGATTGTAAGAGGGCTCTAGCTTACTATCTAGAGCGTACTAAACCCCACAGATCAGTTCCCCAACTCTTTCTGTCCTTTGATCCGAATAACTTGGGACGTCCTGTTTCTAAACGTACGTTGTCTAATTGGTTTGCAGCGTGCATTTCCTTCTGTTATGCTCAGACCGGACTGACACTGGAAGGTTCTGTCACGGCCCATAGAGTCCGAGCGATGGCAGCATCTGTAGCTTTCCTCCGTTCCACTCCTATTGAGGAAATCTGCAAGGCTGCTACTTGGTCCTCAGTTCATACTTTTACCTCTCATTATTGTCTGGATGCTTTCTCCAGACGGGATGGACACTTCGGCCAATCTGTTTTGCAAAATTTGTTTTCCTAATGGCCAACCTTCCCTCCATCCCTCTTTTTGTTAGCTTGGAGGTCACCCATCAGTCAAGAATATGCTGCCTGCTTGTCCTGGGATAAAGCACAGTTACTTACCGTAACAGGTGTTATCCAGGGACAGCAGGCAGATATTCTTGCGTCCCTCCCACCTCCCCGGGTTGGCTTCTTAGCTGGTTTATCCTAACTGGGGACCGCTCGCCTCTGTCGGGCGGGAAGGCACGTGCGCGGTGCGGCCTACCAGAACTTTCCAAGTTCTTAGAGTGCAATCACTCTAAAATTGTCCGTACCGGGGCTCCGTCGGTGCCGTCACCCATCAGTCAAGAATATCTGCCTGCTGTCCCTGGATAACACCTGTTACGGTAAGTAACTGTGCTTTCTGGGTTAGACTCTTTCAAATCTGTTTGTAAACTCACTTTGACTGGGCTAATTCAGTATTAAGTTTGAGGTAGCATATTCCTAGCAAATATTTTCAAGGTTTCTGTACATAATTTTACAAATGATGCAATGAAATTTAGTACCACCACTTTGTTGTGTGTATGGGGGGGAGGGTTCTCATGCTAATGAATATTTAAGCATCTAATAGACACTTGACTTATGCTTGTTTTTAACCTGTGATTTGCACTTAACATGTTAGGCACATAGAGAGGCATTTCAATAGGACATCTAAGTCAAACTTTGGATATTTTGAGAAAAAGTCCAAAAATAAGGTGGAAAAAATGCACTTTTTTTTTTTAACCACAAGATGTGTGTTTTTTTTTCCTCAAAATGGCGCAGCTAGATGTTTTGTCTACTGGATGTCTAATATCTTTTATTTATTTTTTTTGCTATTATCGAAAAAAAGATACCTAAATTAAACAATGTCCAAAACAAGCCGTTTGCATGTGTGTGGGGGGATGGGGAGGAGGGCATCATTTTTAATAGCCTGGCACATAGACATGCCAGCAGAGCAGTGGGGCACTCTAGAGGACACTGCTGTAAAATTCACATTGAGGATGCCAGATTTACATCTCACTACAATCCCAGTACGTTATATGGTGAGCCCTCCAAAACTCCCCCAAACCCTATTGTACCCACCTGTCTACCACTCCAATAGCCCTTATGCCTGCAAGAGTCACTTATATGGCAGTACAGTAGGTTTTTGGTGGGCTCACACTTTCCATCACAAGTGTACAAGTATGCTAGCCAAACTAGTCCCCTTCTCTGC
The DNA here is from genome assembly GCF_902459505.1 of Geotrypetes seraphini. Classification (NCBI taxonomy): domain Eukaryota; kingdom Metazoa; phylum Chordata; class Amphibia; order Gymnophiona; family Dermophiidae; genus Geotrypetes; species Geotrypetes seraphini. The sequence goes on along the minus strand of NC_047093.1, from coordinate 21,102,321 downwards.
AGTCCACTGCACTGCCCACCAGGCCAATCCAGAGACCTGCTTGAAGCTCTACTAGGACTGGCCATAGCATCTGAAGCTGTTATAGAGACAGACAGGTACTGTTTCTTGCAGATATGTGGGAGTGTGTGGAGGCCATCATTTCATTCTTTCAGTGGTCATCTGACCAATTGGGTGCCTTTTTTGCCCTAATTCGTTTTAAAAACAGGTCTAGCTTAAAACATCCAAATTGTGCCCTGGACGTTTTGTAAAATGTTTGATTATTGCTGTAAAACATCCAGGTGCTAATCCTGCCGAAAACACGATTCCTTAAGATTTAGATGCACTGGAGACAAAATGACCAGAAAGACGTCTTAAAGTCCATTTCAAAAATGCCTACTTGGACGTTTTCACTAGTAAGTCGTTCAAGTGCCGATTTATGCCATCTTTTGGACGTCTTATCTTTTTTGAAAATGAGCCCCATAGTCTTATTACTGATAGGCTGCGGTGGCCCCACTGTTTTGTCCAACACAGTTTCATCAGTTAGTTCTTGGGGGTGAGACTATAGATTTGGTTTTATTTGGCTCCTCCAGCCAGAAAGATTATGCTGCTCCTGCCTTTTAATCTGCTTTCCTGTTCTAATGCCCCAACATTGAAGGCCCCTGTTTTTACCTTTAGGTTCTTGTAAAGTCTGTTCTCCATAGATCTACCAGGGAAATGCAGCCACACTCATAGGTGATGTCTTCTGACAGAGCATCAGGTGCCGGAGTAGTTTTTCAGCTTAGCAATGTCTTGAGTTTGATATCTCTGGATACAAGGGGAAGCAAGATGGCGGCAGATTAGCAGCCAGCATTAGCGCTCCATCTTCCTGATTACCTATTTCTTCTTTGGACTGCCTGACTGTGATCAGAGTTCATTACCACTGTTTCTCATAATGCCACATATAAAGTGAAAGGGCTTTGTCCGGCTGAATCTCTCAGCATCTGGGCTAATGAAGATGACCATTTCATGGTCAGTACACCATCGATCTTTGGAGCTGAGCTGCCTGCTTTTACTTCGGAGGAAGGAGTTTCTGAGCTAGAGACATCTCTGTCTCCTCCGTTTACCCTGCCCTCACCATGCCCAGAATTCAGCAACAGTACTGCGGCTCCAATCCAGAGAGGATTGTTGCAGATGCGCAGTGAGGGAGCTGTGCTGGAACCAGACGCCGACACTTGGATCAATCAGGGAGCACGAGAAAGCAGCTCCCCCGCGGTGGTGACACTGGACAGAATCTGAAGTATGCTGCAAAGGCTGGAAGCCGCTGTAACTAAATCAACTAGAGTTTTCAACGGTCTTGAATAAAACTGATGACTTAATGCTATCAGTAGAGTCTATTAGAAAGGAGACTACCAACAGGCTTGACCTGATGAATAAAGAAATATCTTCATTCCAAAATTTAACGGAAGTTTTAGTCAAGGATAAACTATATATTCAAAGGAAAATTGAACAAATCAAAAATTTTAACAGAAGGTTAAATCTCAGGTTATTCAATTTTCCTAAAGCAGCAGGGGTAACACCTGGCAATATGTTCAAAAAATATGTGACAGAAATTTTCTAACATTTCCAACAGAAACAATTTCTCCTATAAACCAAATGTATTATCTTCCTGAAGAAAAGAAGCCAGAAAACTCCCCTGAAGTTGAGAATTTACAACCTATTGATATGAATAATTATCTGAATTTCTGGAAAGATCCTTAGTAGAAATTGAATCTCGTTCTACTCTTTTTGTCTCATACTTATGGGGAATTTAGGAGACACCTAAAACATATCTGTTCCTGAAGTACTTAGGTAGCTGATTTGCACAATCTTTCCCACAATAACTGATCTCTAGAGCTGTTAGTCACTAGTTTTCAACTTTGTTAGTTCTACTCAATTTGTAGCATTTTTAATCATTGTAAACCGCATAGAACTTCACGGTCCTGCGGTATATAAATTGTTATTATTTGAACAAGATTTAAATGCTGTAATGCGTATGTTTGGGGGGTTTTTTTTTTCATTTTTCTCAAGCTTTATTTCTTGGACAAAGAATTTAGGTCTTTCCTGATGTGACTAAGACAACCCAAGAACGCAGGAAACTATTTTTGAATATGAGACAAGAAGTTAAAACTTTGGGGGCTACATTCCTGTTAAGCTATCCATGTAAATGTCTTGTCATATAAAATACACTTTTTTTGCTCCTGAGCAGCTTCGAGCCTTTCTGGATTCTAAGAAGTTGATCCAGAAAGTGCAGGGGTAGTTTAAATTTAGATAATGTTATAACCCGCTAAGCTTATTACCTAATTAGTATATATTTGTTGAAGATCTCCTTATCTTTCTTTTCTTTCCTCAGAGTAAATTGTGGTCTGAGGAAGAGATTACAGTTTTCTTCTTTTTGGGATATTATAATATTCTTTTCTTTTGGTTAAATACCTTATTCTCTGTATTTCCTGCACAAATGGATGCTTGTAAATTTATTGATAAAGCAAATAAATAAAATAAAAAGTTTGACATCTGTGCACATGCGTAGGAATTCCCTTGCTGCCTTGGTCTCTCCCTCCTCCCCCTCAGTTCATTACAAAGCTAAATGAAGGGAGACATGTAGTGCTGAGAGGATGGTGTGCCTGCATATCCCTGTTGTCTACAGAGAACTCCTGTTAACAGATAAGCCACTTTGCTTTCTCAGATGACCAAGAACTTTAATACAAAGGTAGTGTACTGTTTCTGGGCTCGGATTTCCTTTGAATAGCAGGATATGCAATCCTAGAACCTTTTGTATGGGTGGGCATGCTCATTTTCTGTACTTACTGAGTTGTAATGTTTCTCTGTCTGCATTTTAAGTCTCTTCTGGACGATAAGGGTTTGACGGAAGTGACTGATGCTGCGAAGCAGATCTTGGATGCTGTGAGCAGCGGGAAGTACAAAGAAGCCACGACACTCTGGAGTCAAATGGAAGATATTATCACGAACGTGAGCTGGGTTTCCATTCATTCCAATATGCTATGGGGAAAAAAGTTTACGGGGTCAAAAACAGCACATGTCTGGCACTGTGGACACTTGGCATGCTTGGCAGGAGACGGCAAGACACTGTGACAATTTCAACAACAACCTTGCCATCTTAATCCTTAGAGTGGACCAGATTCAGTAAATTGGGCTCAAATTTAGGTACCAGGAAAAACTACACTAAGGGCTCCTTTTACTAAGGTGCGCTAGCGTTTTTAGCGCACGCACAAGATTAGCACGCGCTAGCCAAAAAATTACCGCCTGCTCTAAAGGAGGTGGTAGCGGATAGCGCGCACGGCATTTTAGCGCGCGTTTGTAAAAGGAGCCCTAAGTGCTATTCTTTGAAGGGTGCTCTGGACTGAGTGTTCTTTGTAGAATGGCGCTAAATGCGGATTTCCACGCCAACTTTGGGCATGAGGACTTCTGAAACCTGGTATAAATTCTATAATACTGTGCCCAGATTTGGGAATGCCCCTGACCCACCCATGGTCATGCCCCCTTTCAAGTGGTGTATGAGGCAATTTAGACCCACCATGTTATAGGATAGCATATAGGCAGACCATAAGTCCTAATTAGTGCTAATTAATGTCAATAATTGTCAGTAGCTTGTTATCTAATTTGCACACGGATCTGGGTTCCATACCCAAATTTTCACAACCTATATAGAATTGGGGGGGCATATGCTTACTGGCAATTGGAGGAGGGGCGTATGTGTGTGTATTTTTTAATTTGTTAGGATTTATATACCACCTTTTTGAAAAAGAAATTCACTCCAGGAGGCATAAGTCATTGTCTTGTTTTATAGAAGAAGGTATTCTGAAGGGAAATGGGGATATGGCCTGGAAACATGTGGTTTGTTTTAGTTGGTGCTGGGAAAGGCAGTACTGTAGAAAGAATTGGTGACTCTGGAAGGCTGATTCTCTGCTATCTGATTTTGGTTAGTAACATTCAGTACTCCTAATGTGTCTGCTAGAAGCCTTCGGGCATTAAGCTCAAAATACCAGCGTATCGTACAAAACTTCATTTCCAAAAGGTTTATGTGGTTTCACTTGTCAAATTTAAATCAAAAGCCCTGCCATTGTCACTAGAAATCTATGCTAAATTCTCTCTGAAATCTTGGCATCAATTTGTGAATATCAAGCTAACATTAAAACTTCTCTTCAAATTTCAGAACACAGATGGAGTCAATTTTTATAACATACTAACCAAGGATTCACCAGAAACTAAGGAATTAAAATTTGACAATCTCATGCTGGGTAAGATGTGTGGTTAGAGGGAGCATGGGGGTATGTAGACAGGATATAGATGGAGAAATGGAATGAACCAATTTAATCCTGAATTACCCCTCCCCCCTCCTTTTTTTTTTTTTTTTTTTTTACAAAGCTCTGGTAGCTGCCATGCGGCAACTGCTCTATTGCTATTGGATGTTGGAGCGAATACCACAGCTTTGTAAAAGGAACCCAAAGACTTTAATTAGATTTATGTGTGAAAATCAAAAATATAAGTGAAAGCCAGATAAGCAAAGATTTATTTTCCAGTTGTCAGGTGAAAACATAGTATATCAGACCTTGAACTTTTTATATCAAGAGAAACTTGCTTGTGGGTTTTAAGTAGAAATGATTCATGGTTCTAATTCTCCCATGGAGGAATTTGCCTTCAAGAGCTATCAGCAATGCCCAAACTCAGTGGGGAAACCTGCTGGCTCCATTTTCTTCAGGATGGGCTGATCAGTCCTGGATTTTAAACCTCCTCTCACCACACCACCACTGCTTGTGTGGATTTTTGGTCCTGCTGTCCTTTGTGTTAGATTACATTACATTACAGATTTCTATTCCGCCATTACCTTTCGGTTCAAAGCGGATTACAAAAAGAGTTATGGAAGAAGGGTTACAACATTAGATCAGAGAAGGTTTCCAAGAGAGGGAAAAGTAGAATCTGGGGTTAGGGAGGGGATGGTAAGAGGGGGGTTAAGCTTTATCATGGTATTAAGCTTTATTAAGGGATTTCTTGAAGAGTATAGTTTTTATTTCCTTTCTGAACATCTTGTAGCCTGGGGTTGTTGTCAATAGGTTGGAGACTTGGTTGTCTATCTTAGCTGCCTGAGTGGCCAGTAGTCTGTTGTATAGTTTTTTCTGTTTTACTTCTTTGATTGGGGGGTAAGTGAATGGGGTGTGTGTTTTTCTATGCCTGGTAGAGGTGGTTTGGATGAGGCGGTCGTTTAGGTAGGTTGGGCTGTCTCCATTTATAGTTTTAAATAGTATACAGTAGAATTTAAATTGTATTCTTTACTGGATTGGAAGCCAATGAGAATTGATGAATGCCTCAGTAATGTGATCATGTTTTTTCAATGAATAGACGAGTCTCAGAGCTGTATTCTGAATTGTCTGTGGTTGTTTAATCATTATTGCAGGGCAGGGGAGGTAGAGGATGTTGCAATAGTCTAGGATACTTAGGATTAGAGATTGTACTAGGAGCTGAAATTGTGTTTTTTCGAAGAATTTTCGGACTTGTCTAAGGTTTCTCATAACTGCGAAAGATTTCTGTATTGTTTTGTTAATTTGTGGTTGCATGGTGCAGCCTCTGTCAATAGTCATACCTAGAAGTTTTAGGGTGGTTTGCAAAGGGTAGTTGATAGAGTTGATTTCTAAGTTGGTTATGGTTGGAATTTTGTTATTTTCTAGGAGGATGAATTTAGTTTTGTCTGGGTTGAGTTTCAGTTTGTGGTCTTCCATCCAAGTCGTAACTGTAGCTAGAGTTCTGTGTAGTGTGTCTGACATTAAGAGCATTGGTTGGTTGAAAGGAATGAGGATGGGGATGTCATCAGCATAGCTATAAGAGGATAGGCCTTGTTTGTTCAGGTAAACGCCAAGAGAGGCCATATATAGGTTGAAGAGAGTAGGGGACAGTGGGGACCCTTGTGGAACGCCGCAGGGGTTGGACCAAGGTTTGGATTTTTCTTTGTCTGATTTTACTTTGTATGTTCTGGATTTTAAGAAACCTTCAAACCATGAGTATACTTTATCTGAGATGCCTATTGAGTCCAAGATTTGCTGTAGGATGTTATGGTCTACTAGGTCAAATGCCGCCGTCAGGTCCAACTGTATGAGCAGCATTTTTTTTCCAATGCTGAGGTGTTGTCTTGCTGTGTCGATAAGGGAGCCTAGTAGTGTCTTTGTGCTGAAGTTAGTTCTGAAGCCAGATTGCATGGGATGGAGTAAGTTATGGTCCTCGAGATAGTTGGTGAGGAATTTGGCTACTAATCCTTCTGTTAGTTTGATATATAGAGGTATTGAGGCTATTGGTCTGTAGTTGGATGAGAGGTCTGTTGGTCCTTTTGGGTCTTTTAAGATTGGGGTGATGATGATTTCGCTGAGGTCATTCGGGAAAATGCCATCTGTGAGCATGGTTTGTATCCAGTGTAGGAGTAAAGTGCGGAACTTAGTGCTCGCTGATGATAGGAGATATGGCGGGCAGTGGTTGAGTTCACATGATGCGTGGCTGTACTTATTGTAGAGTTTGTTGAATTCGGTCCAATGTATCTTAGGGAATTGGGACCAAGATCTGTCTGCAGCACAAGATTCATTTTCTGTGGGGAGTATTGTGACTTCGAGTAGGTGGGTTAGGTTACTAATGAGAGTAGCTCTGGTGTTTGTAATTTTATTCTTGAAGTGTTCAGCTAGGAGGGAGGCTGAAGGGGAGGAGTTATTGTTAGTGGTCAAATAGGGTATGGTTCCTTCCTCCGTGCAGTAGAGTTGCATAGGACTGGATTATATGCTAGAGAAACCATTGAATAGGGCTGAAAGTGGTCCCTAAATAATGGGAGTGAGTAGCCTAGTATTAATCTTTATTTTTTTGCTAAGATACCTTGCTGGCTTGGCTTACTCTGTAGTTACCCACAAGAGGGCTTGGAAATGATACTGGGCCCTGCTTGATCTTAAAACTGTTGAAACAAAAGTTGAGATCTATATCATACCTGACACATTATTCTGTCAGATTCTCACTTTTAAAGATAATTACATTATGAATCTAAATGAGTGGAGGGGCATAATCAAAAAAAGCGTCTTAAGTCCCCTTTTGGCCTAAGTCCCTAAACGTTCAACACAGAAGCAGGGAAAGTGTCCATAACCAAAACAAACATCCATGTTTTGATTATGGCCTTCCTCTGCCTAAACGCCTAATCTCCACTACGTCTACAAGTACCCCCACAGCACGTCTACACTTTTTAGCCATAATGAAACAAAAACACGCCTAGACCACAAAACGTCCAACAGAAGGGCTTTTAGGCGAAGGAGGAGCCAGTCCTTCACCTAAAAGCTGGATTCTGTAACCGGTGCCTGTCAAAAACAACACCAGTTACAGAATCCCCCCCCAACGATCTAGGCAGGAGGGTGCCCAAGCCCTCCTGCCATGTCAAACCGCGACCCCCCCCCCTCCCGACAACATCGGGGCAAGAGGGAGCTCAAGCCCTCTTACCCTCCCCGACACGATCGAGGCAAGAGGGAGCTCAAACCCTCTTGCCCCAACCAACCGCAGCACCCCCGACACGATCGGGGCAAGAGGGAGCCCAAGCCCTCTTGCCCCACCAACTCCCCGACAATATCGGGCCAGGAGGGAGCCCAAGCCCTCCTGGCCCTGGCGACCCCCCCCCCCCCCCCGCTAGTTGTTTGGGCCAGAAGGGAGCCCAAACCCTCCTGGCCCAGCCGATCCTGCCCCCCCCCCCCCCCCCCCGACAACATCGGGCCAGGAGGGAGCCCAAACCCTCCTGGCCACGGCGATCCCCACCCCTCACTACATTACGGGCAGGAGGGATCCCAGGCCCTTCTGCCCTCGACTGTAAACCCCCCTCCCCCCAACGACCGCCCCCCCAGCCGACCCGCGACCCCCCTGGCTGACCCCCACGACACCCCCACCCCCCTTCCCCGTACCTTTGGTTTAGTTGGCCGGACAGACGGGAGCCAAACCCACCTGTCCGGCAGGCAGCCAACGACGGAATGAGGCCGGATTGGCCCTTCCGTCCCAAAGCCCCGCCTACTGGTCACGGCAGTTCGGGTAGAAGAGTGATGGCATCGCGGTAGGAGATATGAGGCATCTCTCCTGCCGCGATGGTTAGGTTGCCGGGCCGCTGAACTGATGGCGCCAGCGGCCATCAGTTCAGCGGCCCGTTTTTCGGCACTTAGATCTGTTTTTATTTCGTCTAAGTGAAAAAGGTCTAAGTGCCGACTAAACTATTAATTATACCTGTTGTACGGCTAGGTGTAGGTCGGCCCACCTCCCACCCACTGCCCGCCCTTTCCCCTCCTCTAAACACACCTCTTTTCTCTCTGTGCATTTAGAGGCAGGGAAAAGGCCTAAGTTGGTTTTATATACATCTAAAAACCAGCTTTGGTTATGGGTACTTGGACGATCAGGCTTTTTGATCGTCCAAATAGCCATTTAGGACACTTTTTAGACATTTTTTTTAATTATTATTACCCCCATAGTGTACAGATGGGTAGTAGCTGTATTTCTGAAATCTCACCAATGGATTGTACCTCTCGGTTTTAAATTTCCTGGTTGACTTTTATGTTTAGCGATACTTTACCTGCATCATGTGAATCCTTTGCAAAACATCAACCTGGATGAACTGATGAATGGACCCATCCGAGCGCATCTGAGCATAATTCCTGACAAAGTCGTATGGGGAGGTAATTGCTCTACCTAGTACTGAGAGAGAGAGACCAGTTCCACTTAAGAATTGTACCAAACCTTTAATAAGACTGGATAACCCTGTGCTTTGTGTTAATGGGCATTCATAGTATGACTAGTCACAAAACTAATATGTATAGTGGAAATGTTTAGACAAATGGCTAAAGTCCCAGGTATCTCATTAGGCAATACCAGGGCTGAAGTAAAGGTTTCTCCATTTATTTATTGGGATTTATTAACTGCGTTTATTAAGAGATTTACCCAAGGCAGTGTGCAGCAGGTACAGTTAACTTATATTGTTAACAAGATTTTAAGTTTTTAATACTAATAAAATGACTGAATATACGAATAAAATTCAATCAGTGAGGTAAACTTGGACATAGCAAATGGAAACTTAGGGCTAGATTCACTAAGCCCATGGACCTGATCCGATCTATGGCCAGGGGACTGATTCACGAAGCGTTCTCATACAAATGGGGGCAATCGGAGGCACATCCCAAACCGACTGCACGGATCGCTGGAGAGCAATCCTGACACATGCGCAGACCATCTTCTTGGCCTGTAGATGGTCTGCTCATGCGCTTGCTCTCCGTGAAGTCTGCAGTGTTCGGCATCAAAATATATTAGTAACATAGAAACATAGAGTATGACGGCAGAAAAGGGCCGTCGACCCAACAAGTCTGCCCATCCGAAGAACCCTTCCTCAACAAGAACCCTCTTTTTTAAGCATTTTCCTGGAGCGAATCTACATGTCTATTCCATCGTCCCTTGAAGTCGAGTGCGTTACTGGCCTCAACTACCTGACGTAGAAGACCATTCCATCGATCAACCACTCTTTCGGTGAAGAAGTATTTCCTGATGTCACCACAAAATCTCCCACCCTTGAGTTTGAGCGGATGCCCTCTGGTTGCCGTGGGACCCGTAAGGAATAAGATATCTTCCTCCACCTCAATACGGCCCGTAAGATACTTGAATGTCTCTATCATGTCACCCCTTTCTCTGTGTTCTTCGAGAGAATATAACTGCAGCCTGCTTAGACCTTCTTCATATGGGAGATCCTTAAGTCCTGAGACCATCTTAGTGGCTATACGCTGAACTGACTCCATTCTCTTCACATCCTTTTGATAATGTGGCCTCCAAAACTGAACACAGTACTCCAGATGAGGTCTCACCATCGACCTGTACATAACGGCATTATGACTTCAGGCTTACGGCTGATAAAACTCCGGATGCATCCTAGCATTTGTCTAGCCTTAGCTGAAGCTTTCTCCACCTGATTGGCAGTTTTCATATCTTCACTAATGATTACAACCAGGTCTCGTTCTGCGATGGTTCTTGTTAAGTTTTCACCATTCAGGGTGTATGTTCTGCAGAGGTTATTGCTACCAAGGTGCATCACCTTACACTTTTTGGCATTAAAACTCAGTTACCAAGTATTAGACCATTGTTCCAGTAAAAGTAGGTCCTGCCTCATAGTGTCTGGCACAGTTGCCCAGATGAAGGATAAGGGGAGCCCAGATGAAGGATGTGGCGGTGGTGGCGAAATTAAACAAGCAACCACCAGCTTACTCCTCTGAAAACAAACAAAATACAACCCTCCCAACCCTGGTGCCGTTTAAAATCCCCATGACTTCGGTTTTCCTTGTGTAGTTTCTTCCACTTTGTGGTAACCCCTGAGGCATAACAGTCACGGATTGGGGCCGAAAGCGGCACAGCTAGGTAACAGTGGCTGGCACAGATATCCATCTGCTGCCAAATGAAGGGGAAAACAAGTCAAAACAAAAACCTACACTTGAGGTCCGTGCCGCCCCTACACTCTTGCTCTCTGCTGCCCTTCCCCGCAGTGCAGTCCCTTTTTAAAACCACGGGCTCGCTCTGCAGGGAAGGGTGGCAGAGAGCAGGAGAGTTTGTTATTCTTTGCATTTTCTATTCATGGCCTGGGATCCTTAATGCTCTTCAATGGGCTTTCACGTTCTAGCTGGCAAATGAAGCCTAGATCTGCAAAGGGAAATAACTAGGGCCAGGGTTTGAAGTGATCTTAAGAGACGAGCAGGGAAGCATGGCGGAATAGAGCAGGGCGCTTTTGGATGGTTTCAGGGCTGCAGAGCTGGGATTTCAGGCAGAGAGTAGGACGTTTGGAAAGGATGTGAGCGACTAGTCCCCAGCAGTCACTTGTTTTTGGATCGGCCAGCCCAGTTGGTGTGCCTGAAAATGTTTAGTGAATCGCTGCCTTTCTACATTTGCATGCCATTTCCCTGATTTGCATGCACAGATCGGGGTGGACAGGATAGGCCAGAAGGTTAGTGAATCGGGTCGGGGTCGCAAAGTGGTCAGGACACAATTAGTGTCCTTAGTGAATCTAGCCCTTAGTAATAGGACTAATATGAGACTGTATCAGAAATACACACATTTAACAGCATTACAGAATAATCATCATTTAACAAGTGATTAATTGCTAGTATGGCGTGGTTAACAAGTGAGGCGAAAGAAGCTATTGGAGCCAAAAGAAAATCATTCAGAAAGTGGAAGAAGGATCCAACTGAAAATAATTGTAAACAGCACAAGGAATGGCATGTCAAATGCAAGGTGCTAATAAGGAAGGCAAAGAGAGACATTGAAAAAAAAAGATTACGCTGGAATCAAAAACATACGGTGAAAACATTTTTTAGGTATATATTTTATTTTTTTTTTATTTATTAATTTTCCATTCTTACAGCAATTAATTCACATATAATATAATTAATTATTACATAACATTTGTAATTACAATCAATACATCATATCATAAATAATAAATCCCTTCCCTTTTTTCAATTCTTATTTCCAAAAATTATACAAATCCCTCCCCAATCCTATATATCTACTACCAATGTGCTAAGAAATCTGATCAGTAGAATAATTAGTCAATGGTTGCCATATTTTCTTAAAATTATGAAGATTCCCTTGTTGTAACGCTATTACTTTTTCCATTTTGTATATATGACAGACAGAGTTCCACCAGAATGTATAATTTAATTTGGTATAGTCATTCCAATTTTGAGTTATTTGTTGCATGGCGACTCCTGTCAATATTAATAGCAGCTTATTATTATTTGCTGAGATCGGACTCTGAGTTCTCATTGCAGTGCCAAATAGTATGGTGTCATATGAGAGTCCTACATGATTTTCTAATAACTTATTAATTTGGGGCCAAATTAAATTCCAAAAGGCATTTACACAGGGACAGAAAAAAATTAAATGATCTAACGTCCCTACTTCTATTCTACAATGCCAGCATCTATTGGATCTAGTACTATCTATCTTTTGCAGGCGCGTAGGGGTCCATAACACTCTATGTAACAAGAACATCCATGTTTGATTCATAGATGCTGACCTTGTAGACCTTAATCTCCACGACCAAAATCGTGGCCATTGAGAAGCAGAAATTGTCTGTCCAATCTCAATACTCCAAATATCCCTAAGTCCAGTTTTCTTTTTTTTATTTAAAAATCCATATAACAATTTATACCATTTTGCGGCTTGGTGACCCCAAAAATCCGCCTGGAAACATAAAACCTGCAGACTATATTGAGTATTAAGATCTTTCCAATCAGGGAACCCTGCCTGAATGGCCTGCTTCAATTGCATCCATTTAAAATATTGTGTTTTATTTAAACCGAATTTATTTTGCAATTGTGAAAAACTAAGCATTGATCCTTCTGAAATGACATCATTCAATGTCCGTATACCTGCAATTATCCATTGTTTCCAGATGATCTTAAATCCGCCAATCTTGATCCTGGAGTTTACCCAAATAGATTGATCTAGTGATTTAGCTATTGGTTCTGGTGATAGATTACTGATATATCTTAATGTTTTCCAAGTATCTAATAAAATTCTGTTATCTTTGTATCTTCTAGGCATTGTTATACTAATTAAATGTTCTAAATGTAATGGGAACAGGAGCCGCCATTCTAAATATAACCAATCTGGTACATTCTCCATGAGATCTGGGAGGATCCAATACATACCCTGTCTTAGAATATAGGCTTGATGGTACCTATAAAAATTTGGAAAATTTACCCCTCCCTCCACAATTGGTCTTTGTAATGATACTAAAGCAATTCTGGGTCTTTTCCCAAACCAAACAAATTTTGTAAGAAGATTGTTTAATTTTTTATAAAATGACCCCTGAAAAAATATTGGTATCATACTCATTTGGTAGCAAACCACAGGCAATATCATCATTTTAATTGTTTGAACTCTTCCCCACCAAGAAAGATGTAAAGGATTCCATTGCTCACACATTTCTGTTATTTTTCTTAATAAAAGTTTTTCATTTTCTTTGACTGTATCTTCAATAGTATTTTTGATAATAATTCCTAAGTATTTTAAACCATCATCTTTCCAGATAAATGAATATGAATCAAATAATCCTTTGGTACAATGAACATTAATTGGAAGAACTTCAGATTTACTCCAATTAATTTTATATCCAGAAAATTTACCAAATTTCTCTAACAGATTAAGCAAACATGGAATAGTATTCCCCGGTTCTCTTAAATATAATAAAATATCATCTGCATAAGCAGAAAGTTTAAATTCCCAGTTGGAGATTGGGATTCCTTTTATCTCCTTAGTTTGATTAATTGCAATTAATAAGGGTTCCAGAACAACATCAAAAAGTAAGGGGGACAAAGGACATCCTTGTCTAACTCCCCTACGCAAGTTAAATCTATCTGAAAAATTATTATTATTAATATATAATCTTGCACCAGGAGAGTTATACAATGTCTGAATCATTTTAATAAAACCGGGGCCTATACCAAACCATTCTAAAGCTTGATACATAAAACTCCATTCCACTCTATCAAAAGCTTTTTCTGCATCTAAAGATACTAGAAAAGCTGGATCATTAATATTTTTTGCTAAATTTAATGAGTGAAATGCTAGTCTAGTATTATTTGATGAATGTCTTTTAGCAATAAATCCTGTTTGGTGTACATCAATAATAAAAGGAAGAGCTTTTGCCAATCTTATTGCTAATACTTTAGCAATCACTTTACCATCCACATTTAATAAAGAGATAGGCCTGTAATTTGAAACCAAAGTAGGATCCCTGTTTGGTTTTGGTAAGACAATAATTACTGAATCAGCCATAGTACCCGATATATTTCCATTATTCATTTGATACTGATACAAATTTAATAGATATGGTAAAATAATGTTTTGAAATGATTTATAAAATTCAACAGTATAACCATCACCACCCGGAGCGGATCCAACTCTAAGAGACTTCAATGCTGATTCTATTTCTTTTAAAGATATAGGCTCTTCTAAACTTCTTTTTGTATGATCCGGAACATTTGGCCCAATAAATGAATTTAAGAAATTTAATCCATCTTGTTCTTTATTTTCATAAGATTCAGAAGAATATAAATCTTTGTAAAAATCAAGAAAATGTGTTAAAATGTCTTTAGTGTTAGTTTGTGTATTACCTTGTATATCTTTAATTGCAATAATCTTAGATTTTCTTTTCTTTGCTTTAAGAAAATTTGCTAATAATCTTCCAGCTTTATTTGAATTACCATAGAATTGAACTTGTCTATAGAATATATCTTTCCTCACCAATTGAGAAGAAATCTCATTATATTTAACTTTTACTTTTAATAACTCTTGTAGTGTATTATTTTCCCATTTCTCAATTAATTTATTTTCTAATAATTTAATTTGTTTTTCCATATCAACAAATTGTTTTTTAAGTTGTTTTTTAATAAATGCTGAATATGAAATAATATTTCCTCTCATTGTTGCTTTAAAAGCGTCCCACAAGATCTCAGCATTAATATTATCTGAATTATTAATTTGAAAAAATTCTTGCATTTTTAATTTAAGATCTTCCAGGAAGTTCGAATCCGCTAGTAAAGCATTATTAAATCTCCAAATTGAATTAAAGTGTTCAATATCATAATTCTGAAGGTCAATCCACACACCAGCATGATCTGAAATTATAATGGGATCAATAACTGCTTTTAATACACGCTTCGCTATGTTATTGGAAAAAAATATATAATCAATTTGTGAAAAGGATTTGTGGATCTGAGAACAAAAAGAAAATTCCTGATCATTAAAATGAAGAATACGCCATATATCAACTAAATCACAAGATTGAATCAAATTATCTAAACCTAACGATTTCATAATTCTTCTTGGTCTCTTATCCAAAATCGGATCCATTACAGCATTGAAATCCCCTGCTACTATTTTAATTAGAAGCAGCCAGTGGTAACAGTAATTGTTGAACTTGTTTGAAAAACTCCATTTGATTCGAATTAGGAGCATATAAATTGAATAAATCCAGGGTTGTATTTCTCAGAACCATTTTGATATGCACCCATCTACCTAAAGGGTCATAATTTATTAATTTAAAATCCGCATTACATTTCTTATTTATCAGAACAGCCACCCCAGCTTTTTTTCCCTATAGCCGGTGCAAATAAACATTTAGAAATCCAACCCCCAGAGAACTTTTTAGATTCAATTTCAGAGAGATGCGTCTCTTGAATGAAATAAATGTCCGCATTTTGATTCTTAAGGAACGATAATACTTTCTTCTTCTTGATAGGATGATTTAAACCATTGACATTAATAGAATAAATTTTTATATCCATCTATTTTATAATCAAATTTTAACCAATATTCTATGATAATATACATGACCAGATCTCAGCACATTTATTATATATATCTCCTTTTCCCAATTCCCCCAACCCTTCCCCCCAAAAGATAAAATTATATAAAGACAATTCAAATTTTACTGTACTTCCATTTTCATTTCTCATAAATATATTAGTCCTCTGATCCCCTCTCCCTCCCTCTATTTTCCCTCCCCTCCCTCCCATAATCATTGTCTGACCTGGAATACACATTGGTAAGCAAAACCTAAATCCCCTCCCCCAGGCAACTAATATCTTTCCATATTACTTAATATATCCCAAAAATTCAACAATATTTTCCCCCCTTATATATAAATCTTTAATTACTTATCTATATATACTCATTCATTTAATATTCATTTCCATATTCTTATATAAAAGTATCTATATGAAATTCAATATAATTATCTATTAAATATAGTAATAATAGTCATATATTTTAATTAGATTACCATATTTCCTTACCTGCTCATTAATTAATTATCCCATCTTTAAAGGTACCAATTCTAAATATTTAGCCCTTTATTTAATAATTTTTGTAATTCATTTCAATTAATATCTACGTGAATTTATAATTATAATAAGATCAATATGTAATTAAGTCATAAAATTATAAACATATCCTCAATTTAAAATAATATATTATCCCCTTCAATATACTTTTAACAAATCAATTTTAGCTATAATTCCATGTATATAAATATTCATTGTTTAAATTATATATACCCATTCATACAATTTATCTAAGTTAATAATAGTATTAATACAATCAATTTAAACATTCTCACATATCATCATTCATAATAAATTCAATATGATTAAGCATTTGAATAGAGTAGAAATTTCCATATCAATTAATAAATAGTCTAAAATTAATTTCTTCTTTAATTATCCCCCACTTAAATATCCATTCCCCTATCTTTATATCCTTTAAATTCTTATCATTCTTCTCAATTAATATTAGCATAAATAAATATGAATGTAATAACTGCCATAAATAAATTGATTTCTTAGTAGATTAAAATTATTTCATAGCATTCAATATATTATAATAATATAATAAACAAAAACTTTCAAATGCAATAAAAATATTCTGTTCAATCATTAGTCATTGTACTCTTCTTTCTTCTTATCCATCTTCTTCTTGTTCATTTTATATCCCATTTTTATTTCTTCTTTCTTCAGATGAATCTTTCCTATTTTCTCTGTTTCTTTTCATGTAGACATTGGTTCCACTTGTGCTAGAAATTCTTTAAGTTTTGCAGGATCTTGAAAATACATGGACTTATTCCCATTAGACACTCTCATTGTCGATGGATAGTATAAGCCATACATGTAGCCTTTTTCTTTTAATTGCTGCCTGAACATGAGAAACTGTTTCCTTATATTTGCAGTGTATTTAGCAAAGTCTGGGACCAACATCAATTTAGACCCCTTATAATTCAAGTTTTTATTTGCTTTTGCCACCTTTAAGATTTCCAAAGCTTGCTGATACCTTAAAACTTTAAAAATCAAGGGTCTAGGGCCAGCCTGGTTTACTGGTCTTTTTGAAGGGATTCTGTGTGCACGTTCTATTTCTAACGGCCACTTAGAATTTAACTGTAACAGCTTAGGTAAAAGGTTCTCTAGAAACTGTATAGCGTCTCCCCCTTCAAGATTTTCAGCTAAACCAAGCACTCTTATGTTCTTTCTCTTTCCCCGATTTTCCAAGTCCACCAGTTGATTTTTTAAACTCACTACATCTTTCCTTTCCTCTTCACAGTTTTGTGTGATAGCTTCCAGCTGCTTAACTCTCTCTTCAATCACTGACATCCTTTGCCTGTCAGTCTGGATCTCTTGCTTTAGACTGAGTACTTCCTCTTTGACTTCAGATATTTTACTTGCATTGTCAGTCAGCATTAGTTTAATTTTAAACAGTTCTGCCATAATATCCGCTTTGTCAGAAAATTCCTCAGTTTCCAGTGGGATTGGCACACTCGACGGTGATACCGGAGTGACTTTTGATCTTTTTGCTGATACACCGGATGTGCAGGGCTTCTCCGATTTCCCCTGCCTTGTAGCAGCCATTTCCGATGCTGTTTTTTGTTATTTTTAAGTCTGGTGAGCGAAGCAAAATCACTGTTATCTTTCAATTCGTTGCCTGGCTTTGAGGAGCTCTGCGGTTAAGCCTCCATTCCTTGCGTGTTCTAAGCCACGCCCATTTTTTTTTAAATTTTTTTTTTTTTAGGTATATTAAAAGCAAGAAGACGGGAAAAGAATTTGGATGGACCACTAGACAGCTCGAGGGATAAAAAGAGCTCTCAAGGAAGACAAGGCCATAGCAGAGAGATTAAATGAATTCTTTGCTTTGGTCTTCATTGAGGAAGGTGTGGGGGAGTTACTGGTGCCAGAAATAGTATTCAATTCTGATGAATCACAGAAACTCAAATAAATCTCTAACACTGGAAGATGTAATGAGTCAATTTGACAAACTGAACAGTAGCAAGTCGCCTGAACCAGATGGTATACATCCCAGATTGCTGATACAATTGAAAAATGAACTTGCAGAGTTGTTAATAATGTGTGATTTTTCTCGAAAATCCAGCATAGTACTGGAGAGTGGCCAACGTGAAGCCAGTTTTTAAAAAAGGGTTCCAAAGATGGATCTGGGAAATTTATACACCAGTGAGTCTGATGTCAGTGCTGGGTAAAATGGTAGAGACTATTATAAAGAACAAAATGATAGAATATATACCTAAGCATGGATTCATGGGAGACAGCCAACGTGGATTTAGTCAAAGGAAATCTTGCATTTCTTTGAAGGGGTGAATGAACATGTAGATAAAAGTGAGCTTGTTGATATTATGTATTTGGATTTTCAAAAGGTGTTTGACAAGATACCACAAGAAAGACTTCTGAGGAAATTAGCAAGTCACGGGATAGGAGGTAATGGCCTAGTATGGATTAAGAACTGGTTGGAAGACAGAAAACAGAGAGAGTAGGTTTAAATGGTCAATATTCTCAATGGAAAAGGGTAAATAGTGGGGTTCAAGCCAAGTAGAAATATATAAATAGGTGTTGAGAGAACATCTTAAACATCTAAACAAATACCTCCCCAAAAATAATTTTATTATATCCTTTCTTATGACCACTTCTCATGTTGTGAAGGGAGAACACCCCCCCCCCTCCTTATCTGTCACTGTTACCTCATGTAAAAGTCAATTTATATTTCTCTTTATGAAGAAAAGCCTCAGATCCCCGTACGCCCCCAGCATAAATCTTGCAGGCAATACTGGATAGGGAAACTACCTCATCGGCTCAAAAACCTCCTCCTCCCTAATTCTGTCCCAGTATGACAATTCTTATGTTATGTACAAACAATATCTATAGAGATAGCATGGAAGAACGTTCAAATAACAAAGATATAATACATTATCCCAGGACAAGCAGGCAGGTATTCTCACTAGTGGGTGATGTCATCCGACAGAGCCCCGATACGGACATCTTGCAAGCATGTCTTGCTTGAAGAAACTCAGAAGTTTCGAGATGCCCGCACCGCGCATGCGCCAGTGCCTTCCCGCCCGATGCTCCGGGCATGTCTCCTCAGTTCTTTTTCTTCCGCGGAGCTGAGAAGTCTATCTTCAATTTGCGCCCATTGAATCTCTTTTTTTGCCGCGGGTTGAGTTCTTTTGGCTCTCCTGTGCATTTATTTCTTTCTTTGATTTCTTTTTCAAAAAAAAAAAAAAATTTTCCTTCCGATACCGGGTCGGCCGCGTGGCTGGGGCCCCGCGCCTTCGACCTTGCGGCGGAGCTTTTCCGGCCTATGTCCCGGCCGATCACCGGTTTTAAAAAGTGTAGCAAGTGCCAACGCGCGATTTCGCTCACGGACCCTCATCGATGCTGCTTACAGTGTCTGGGACCGGATCACTTCCCGAAATCGTGGGAGTCCATGTTCAAGATGGAAGCTTCATCGGATCCTGCAGCATCGACATCGACAGGTGCTTCGACTCCTTCTGCGAAGCCCTCTGCCTCCCCGGCTGCTTCGGGCCTCCTGAAACCGGCGTCGGCGCCGGTGCCTTCATCCGTCTCCTCGGAGCAGGTATCGACCCCGACAGTTCCTCCGGTGGTGCTCAAGGTGCCGAAGACTGGCAAGCAGAAGCACGTAGCACCCAAGGAACGCGGAGACCGTGCGGAAGGGCCCCCTTTTGGTGCGGATACCTCCATATCGGCTTCATTGCGGTCCATCCTGGAGGCTCAGTTCGTGGAGCTCATGCAGACCATGGGGCCTCGGCTGATTGCCACCATCCAGGGTGACCTTCCAGCTTCGGCTTCGAGGGGCGGACTGCCCCCTCCTCCTCCTCCTCGCCGCACTACCTCGTTACTCGGCGAGGAGGAGCGGCGAGCGGTGTCCGGGTCCTCGAGGAGGTCCTCCGTTAGCGCTGTACCTCCTTTGGAACCGATTTCCTCGAGGAGGGCCTCCCTTAGTGATATGCCTCCCTTGGAGCCCATCCCCTCGAGGAAAGCCTCGTTTAGTGACCTGCCTCCCTTGGAACCGATTACTCCGCCCCATGACTCGGTGTGGCGTCCTCCTTCGGGGCCACCCAGTCCTGGGCATAGCAGGAAGCAGGACGAGTTCTTCCGAACCCCCTATCAAACCGGGGCGTCGTCGGGGGAGCCTCCGACTCTGCCGCCTCTGCGATCGACGGCATCGAGTCCAATCTGCTCCTTGGAGGCGTCTGAGCCAGTTTCTCACAGACAGGCTCGATCCCCTTCTAGGCATCGGGAGGGGCATCGATCCAGACATTCTTCGAAGCATTCCTCTCGACACTCGACCGTCTCGCCTCAGAAGAAATTGCCTCGGTTGGGGTATGCTGCTTCGACTGGGGTCTCCTCCTCCGGGGCCCGGAGTTCGATGGACCCCGAGGTTTTTCTACTCGTCTTGTTGCTCGCAGGCCTCTCTGGAGCCGGAAGCCTCTTCTTCTTCTAGTCCGTCTCGCAGACCGGCGACGGCAGACCAACTGTCCTTTTCATCGTTCCTCAGGCAGATGGCGGATGACATGGACATTACTCTCGATGCTGGGTCTCGATATTCCAAAGAGTACCTCGATACCATGCACTTGCCTCATCCTCCGGCAGAGTCCTTGCGGCTTCCCCTGCACAAGCTCCTCGACCAGACCTTCATGCGATGCTTCGAGTCTCCTTACTCTATCCCTGCGGTCCCTGGCAAATTGGATGCGCGGTACCGCATGGTGCATCATAAAGGCTTTGAGGGTCCTCAGCTTTCTCACTAGTCCCTCCCTGGTCGAATCCTCGCTTCAAGCGTCCTCATCCTGGCCAGGTCTATGCTTCAGTGCCTCTAGGCGGGCCGCGAGGGCAGAACCATGGATAAGTTTGTCGACGCATCTATCAGAATTCGATGATGGCAGTCTCGAGTCCTGAATTACAATTTCCACTTTGCAGCCTACTTGGAATTTTTTCTACCTGTGCTTCGGAAGTTCACACCATACATCGAAGTCCCAGGCTAGGTTTGAGTTTGAGGAAGTGGTTGCTTTCGCTGTCCCAACTTCGGCTTCAGTTAATGCAATCTGCCTATGATGCGTTCGAGCTCTCCGCCCGAGCGGCGGCCTGCTCGTGTGGGATGCGCCGGTTGGCCTGGTTGCGGACCATTGATATGGACCCGAATCTTCAGGACCCGCCTGGCGAAACGTCCCGTGTGCTGGGGGTGATCTTTTTGACGAATCCATCGAGACTGTCACGAAGAAGTTGTCTGACCACTGAAAAGTCCTTCCAATCTATCCTCGGCCGAAGCCTAAGCCTCAGCAGTCTCAGACCTTCTCGTCCGCCGTTGATTTATCAGAGGCGTTATCAGCCGAGGCAGAACTCCTACCTGCGAGGCAACCGGCGAAGCGTCAGCCTCCCCAGAAGGGTCAGCCTAAGTCTCAAGTCGCCTGCTGTCCTAAGACCACTCATCCTTTTTGACTGTCTCGTCGAGGGCATAACCAACCTCGTTCTGCCTCCCCCTGTTTTTCCCATCGGAGGGGGGCGCCTCCATCATTTTTTATCAATCGCTGGGAGGCCATAACAACCGACCTCTGGTCCTTACTATCATCAAGGAAGGATACTCTCTTCATTTCCATCGGGTCCCTCCTGGACCACCCTCCAAGAGAGTATCCTTCCAACTTGACTCAGACCGCCCTTCTCTCCAGGAAGCTCAGGCTTTGCTCCGGCTTCGTGCCGTGGAGCCGGTCCCGATCGGACCAACTGAACCAGGGGTTTTACTCCCGGTACTTCCTTGTATCCGAAGAAGACGGGCGACCTGCGACCCATTTTGGACCTCAGGGCCCTCAACAAATTCCTAGTCAAGGAGAGGTTTCGCATGCTGACACTTGCTTCTCTCTACCCTCTCCTCGAGCAGAACGACTGGTTATGCTCTCTGGATCTCAAGGAGGCCTACACTCACATTCCCATTCATCCGGCCTCCCGCAAGTTCCTCAGATTTCGGGTGGGACATCTACATCTGCAGTATCGAGTGCTTCCATTCGGCCTGTCCTCGTCTCCCAGAGTCTTCATGAAGTGTCTGGTAGTGGTGGCCGCTGCACTCCGGAACAGGGGTCTTCAGGTATTTCCATACCTCGACGACTGGCTCATCAAGGCCCCGTCAGCTCCAAAGGTCATTTCGGCGACCTTGACCACGATCTGCTTCCTGCAGAGCCTAGGCTTCGAGATCAATTTTCCCAAATCTCATCTGCAGCCTACCCAGTCCCTTCCCTTCATCGGGGTGGTACTGGACACCATCCAGCTTCGAGCATTCCTTCCTCCTCAGCGCATGGATGCTCTTCTTCGTCTCTGCCAGTCTGTATCTTCTCGCCAGATCCATCTCAGCGAGACACATGATGGTCCTCCTGGAGGCCACATGGCCTCTACATTTCATGTGACGCCCTTTGCCAGGCTCCATCTCAGAATTCCTCAGTGGACCCTGAGCCTTCTCAATGGACTCGGTGTCAGACCCGTTGACCTCGACACATCATAGTCACTCCTGCTCTTCGGCAGTCTCTACTTTGGTGGATGACCCTTTTCGAATCTATCCAGAGGTTTGCTGTTTCACACTCCTCCCTCAACAGAAGGTTCTCACTAACCGATTCCTCGACCTATGCCTGGGGGGCTCATCTGGATGGGCTTTGCACTCAGGGATTCTGGACCTGTGCGGACCAACTCATCAAATCAATCTTCTGGAGCTCAGAGCCATCTTCATTGCTCTTCAAGCTTTTCAACATCTGCTTCACGACATGGTGGTCCTCATTCGCACCGACAATCAGGTCGCCATGTATTATGTCAACAAGCAGAGGGGGCACGGGCTCGGCCCTCCCTCTGCCAGGAAGCTCTCAGAGTCTGGGATTGGGCGGTATCGCCACAACACCTTCCTCAAAGCTGTCTACATTCAGGGGAGGGACAATGTCTTGGCGGACAAACTGAGTCGTCTTCTCCAGCCTCACGAATGGACACTCCACTCCAAGCCCCTTCATCAGATCTTTGCTCAGTGGGGAACGCCTCAGATAGACCTCTTTTGCGGCTCCCCACAATTTCAAGCTGCCTCAGTTTTGCTCCAGATCATTACGCTCCTCATGCCTGAGGCAGATGCTTTTCTGCTGGATGGGGGAATCGCTTTCTGTATGCGTTTCCCGCCATTCCCTCTCATTCAAAAGACTCTTAGTCAAGCTGAAGTCCGACCATGCCACCATGATTCTGATAGCTCCTCGGTGGCCCAGGCAACCTTGGTTCTCCCCTTCTACTTCAACTCAGCAGCAGGGAACCGTACCTACTTCCAGTGTTTCCTTCACTGCTTACTCAGCATCAGAGGTCTCTGCTTCATCCCAACCTGCAGTCTCTCCACCTGACAGCTTGGTTCCTCTCAACGTAACTCCGCACCAGTTTTTCCCAGGCGGTGAGGGATGTCTTGGAGGCTTCCAGGAAGCCTGCTACTCGTCAATGCTACTCCCAAAAATGGACTAGATTTTCTTCATTGGTGTATTTTCAATTCTAAGGAGCCTCAGCGAGCCTCCCTATCCTCTGTTTTGGACTATCTTTTACATCTGTCTCAGTCTGGTCTCAAGTCGAACATCTATACGAGTCCATCCTGAGTGCTATTGCGGCTTTCCATCAGCCTCTACAAGGGAAACCTCTCTCTTCTCATCCTGTGGTTTCCCAGGATTTATGAAAGGACTTTTTCATGTCAATCCTCCTCTCAAAACCGCCTCCAGTGGTTTGGGATCTAAATGTTGTCCTTCTCAGCTTATGAAACCTCCTTTTGAGCCTCTGAGCAAAGGCTCCACTAAAGTTTCTCACTTGGAAAGTGGTTTTTCTGGTGGCCCTCACATCTGCTCGCAGGGTCAGTGAGCTTCAGGCCTTGGTGGCGGACCCACCTTTCACAGTATTCCATCATGACAAGGTGGTCCTCCGCACTAACCGAAATTCCTGCCTAAAGTGGTCTCTGAATTTCACCTCAACCAATCCATTGTGCTTCCAGTGTTCTTTCCAAAGCCTCATTCTCATCCTGGAGAATCAGCTCTTCACACTCTGGACTGTAAACGTGCTTTGGCTTTCTACTTGGATCGCCACCAAACCACACAGAACTGCTCCTCAACTTTTCGTCTCCTTTGATCCAAACAAGTTGGGAACGACCTGTATCGAAGCGCACCATCTCCAACTGGATGGCGGCTTGTATCTCTTTCTGCTATGCCCAGGCTGGATTACCCCTTCCCTGTAAGGTCACAGCCCATAAGGGTCAGAGCAATGGCAGCCTCTGTAGCCTTCCTCAGATCGACACCGATTGAGGAGATTTGGTAGGGCTGCCACTTGGTCCTCGGTTCATACGTTCACCTCTCATTATTGTCTGGATACTTTCTCCAGACGGGAGGGCAGTTTGGCCAAACTGTGTTACAAAATTTGTTCTCCTAAGTTGCCAACTCTCCCTCCATCCCATTGAGGTTAGCTTGGAGGTCACCCACTAGTGAGAATACCTGCCTGCTTGTCCTGGGATAAAGCAATGTTACTTACCGTAACAGTTGTTATCCAGGACAGCAGGCAGCTATTCTCACGTCCCACCCCACCTCCCCTGGGTTTGGCTTCTCTGCTAGCTACCTGAACTGAGGAGACACGCCCGGAGCATCGGGCGGGAAGGCACTGGCGCATGCGCGGTGTGGGCATCTCGAAACTTCTGAGTTTCTTCAAGCAAGACATGCTTGCAAGATGTCCGTATCGGGGCTTTGTCGGATGACATCACCCACTAGTGAGAATAGCTGCCTGCTGTCCCTGGATAACAACTGTTACGATAAGTAACGTTGCTGTGTCTGCATGATACCAATCAAACACCTAATAAGCATGCATTAGAACATTCAAATAACAGATGTAATACTAATGAAACAACATACTACATAGCCAAGGGACTGAATACAGATATACAGTGGAACCTTGGTTTACGAGCATAATTCGTTCCAGAAGCATGCTTGTAAACCAAATTGCTCGTATATCAAAGCAAGTTTCCCCATAGGAAGTAAGGGAAACTGCTTTGATTGGTTCCACCTCCTCCCCCCCCCCCCCCACGAGGCTACCGGCGCTGCTCCATTCTCCCCCCCCCTCCTTGAGGAATCCGACGCTGTTCCAAACCCCTCCCTGCGATCCAGCTTTCCCCCCCTGCGAACCGGCATCCCCCTCCCGCTCGCGTTGCCCCCCCTCCACCGCGATCCTACTTCCCCCCTCCCGAGCAGTCAATGACACCCTTTACCCGACTTGGCACAAGTGCCGGTGCCCGAAGATCCTCCCTCTTCTGGCGCGGCTGGGCGGTGCGTCAGAGATCCTCCTTCTTCTGGTCTGGGCTGGGCTGGCTTTGAGCATTTGCGCATGCCCAAAGCCTTCTAGTCTCGCTCTCTCTGAGATTGAGAGCGAGACCAGAAGGCTTTGAGCATGCGCAAATGCTCAAAGCCAGCCCAGCCCAGACCAGAAGAAGGAGGATCTCCAACGCACCGCCCAGCCCAGGCCGTGCCAGAAGAGGGAGAATCTTCGGGCACTGGTGCCAAGTCGAGTAAAGGGTGTCATTGACTGCTCGGGGTGGGGGGGGAAGTAGGATCGCGGTGGAGGGGGTGAAACGCGAGCGGGGGGATGCCGGATCGCTGGGGGTGATGCCGGATCGCGGGGGGGGGGGCACTCGTACAGCGAGGCAAGCTCGGTTTACGAGGCACCAAGTTTGCGAATGTTTTGCTTGTCTTGCAAAACACTCGCAAACTGGTGTACTCGTAAACCGAGGTACCACTGTATAGGCAGGGACAAGAGCCGAGGTAAGAGGGATAAATAGATAGGTGGCAGAACCTTAGACCAGGTCCTCATAACTTAACACTATATAACTTGCCTTGAGTTCAAAGTGGTGCAGCAAGCTAGTCCAGGCACTGAGTAAGTGGACAGTCAATCACCACATGTGTTAAAGCCTATGTCGCAAATGAATATCAGCATGGCAATGGTGGTAATACCTCCCTTCTGCTAACAAGCAGTGTTTGAGAATGAGGTGCAATGGATTCTTCTATCAAAATGCCTTGTATCTGGCTGCTGGAGAGATGTTGTTATAGGCCTAGCTCAGTGGATCTAGTATCTGGATTTGCAATCCAGGTCTGGGCTTTGCTTGGGACCTGGAATGCTGTAGGGGGCAACAGCATCTGGGGGAGGGATGCCCAGCCATTGTACAGTAGTAGTTGGGCTCAAGGACTGCAATTGCAGGGTTCCCAAAGGAGTCTCTTGGAGCTGGTGAAAGCTTTTGTACTGTTCATAAAGGTACCATAGGCCCAACATATCTGCCTATCTTATAAAAATTGATCCTGTCTAAATGCCTTGTTTACAATCATTGTGGCTTTTAAAAATCAGCAACTACAACATAGTGCAGCGTGATGCCGTTCTTAAGCCTAATAATATATATGTTAGTAACCAGCTTAAGCTTTTAAATTTCCCAAACATGCATAAAATGTTTTTTTAATGCAGAAATAGCTTCTGAAATTGTCTGAAATACAGTATATGCATGTCAGTGCAATGTATGACTCGTATGTGTACAATTACCAAACTTGGGGGAGGTATGGCTGGAAAGGGGGGGGGGGGGGTGAATTGAGGAGGTGCGAGTACTTAAATGAATGAATGTGAAATAAGCTAGACAATGCTGAATAGGAGATGTAAAGGGTGCATGTACTTTCTTAGAGGTAATTTTTAAAGGGGAAGAGTGCTGCTTTTTCCCCTCTTCAGACTGGTGAAACTTATGTACATATTTGTTGCACAAGCAGTCTGAAATATAATTATACCTTAAAAAGTACAGTGTGTGTGAGATCTTAGTATGTGTTTCACCTTAAAGACTGGATGCTTATGTCTCTTTCAGACACATCTGAGTTTCATCAGCCCAAGCAGCAGGTTCCTCAGCCTGGTGTACCAATAGGGTCTAAAACAGCTGGGTTTCATGTGTGTTCTGTCTGGCGAATACATTCTTAGGTGGATAGATATTTTCTTTTCTTTTTTTTAATTTGGTTAAAATAAACAGGCCAGGCTTCAGATGTCTTTTCAAACATGGAGGATGACTTTATGAAGCCAGTGATAGACACTGTGGACCAACTCTTGATGACTGGAATCAATGTTACAGTCTACAATGGCCAGCTGGACCTCATTGTGGACACTGTTGGTAAGGATTTGCCTCTTATTATTATTATTATTCTGTCAACCGTGTGTGGCCTGCCTTCCATCCCCAGAGGATTACAAAGCATTTCTGACTAGAGATTTTGGGAAGCCAAGCCATCTGCTGTCTTACTCTTAGCCATGTGGTGTAGGCAGTGACTTACCTTCCTATAAAGAAGATGACAGAAAACTTAAGCACAAAGACCCTATGTCCAGATGTTCAGCTCAGTGCGGTTAATGAGCAGAGCAGGTACACAGATCTTTGATTTCAGCTGAAACTGAATGTGACCAAAATTGACTTCTCAGTTTCAGGAGAAACCAAAACTGCTACCTTGTCATTGACGGGTAGTGGGCATAGGAGTGTCCGCACTCATTTCTGTCTCTGCTGGTTCCAGTCTCAAAATGGCTGCCAGGACCCTCTGTGGCAATCTTAGCAGCCATTTTGATAGCAGCATCACCAGGCAGGAAAGATTGGGATTAATTCCTGCCCTTGAAGAGGCCTCTAGAACACAAAAGCTGCTTAAGATAAGCCCGGGGAGGGCCTAGAGATGGTCAGATGAAAAGGGAAGCAGCAAGAGTCATCGTTGAAGTGGGGGTGTTTAGCCTAAACTTGAATCCAGATTTTGGGATGATTTTGTTGCCAACTCTGAAACCAAAATTGGCAGCTTCTAGTATACAGGTTTGGTATGGGTGTTTAATAATTTTGAGACATAGCAATTTATCTGAGCAAAACTTGTAATCAAGATTTTTCTCATAACAATGAGATTTAATCAAAATGTGTACTATATCTTATGAGTTTTTAGCCATATAAATAGCAGATATTTATAAAATTGCTCTTTTGGATCCACCTTAAGGTCCTTTTTAATCTGGAACAGCCTCCCTCTCATTCTCAAAATCTTCATTTTTAAAATTTATCCTAAGAAGGTAATAAAAACATGCCTCTTCATGAAGGCCTACTCATCATCTTCTGTCTGACGCAGATGAAACTACTTTTAAAATTCTAAATAAGATGCGCATCAGTAAATACAGACCCATCGTCTTGTACTTCCCCTTCCCCCCTATTGTAAATCAGACTTTTTTTCTTCCCTGGTTTTTTGGTTGTTTTTTTTAATTCTTTATTCATTTTAAAACTCACCAAACAAGTGATTAATATTATAACAGTACAATACTAATAAGATATACACTTGACATTCTTATACATATCATCCATTCATGTAAAAATTATAACCCTTCCCACCCACCCACCAATCCTTTAAAGAATATAACCATAATAAACCCAAATCAAATCATTAGTTGAAAATATTAACCATCCAAATTTCCCCCTCCCCCCAACAAATTACAAGTAACAATCATAAAGGAAAACAGTGTTCATTCATTACAATAATTTTCTAATGGCCCCCAGATCTTTATGAAATTATTATAGTTACCTTTCTGTACAGCAATTGCTCTTTCCATTTTAAAAATATGACAAAGTGAATTCCACCAAAATGAATAATTAAGATTAGTATAATTTTTCCAATTACTGGTAATGTGCTGAATTGCCACCCCTGTCATTATCAATAGAAGCTTGTTATTATAAGATGAAATTTGACTTTTTTTCCTCATAGCCATGCCAAACAGAATAGTATCATAAGACAAAGCAACATGATTTTCAAGTAAACGGTTAACCTGCGTCCAAATTGAATTCCAAAATCTTTCTTTCTTTTTAAAATATTGTAAACCACTTAGATTTCTTGTTTTAAGATTTGTGGTAGAATCAAGAAATAAACTGTAGTCTGCCCCACTTACAGAAAAATGGTTAACATGGCCACTGGTTTAGTTCTTAGTAGCTGGGGATTCTCTGTGTAGCCCATTTATCATAGGCTCTAAACCTCTACTTTAGAATGCAAGGCCATGATCTAATCTAATCTTCTTTAGCACTCTCCAGACCGGTAGAGGTTAATCTTTACGAGTGGATATATATCTCAACTAGTCTTTAAGCCCGTTACATTAACGGATGCTAGAATAGATGTGTCTGTCTTTCTTTCTTTCTCTCTCTCCTTGGCCGCTGTATGTCTGTCTTATTTTGCTGTCTCTCTCCTTGGCCACTGTATGTCTTTTTTTTTTTTTTTTTCAATCTCTCTCTTTGACCTCCTGTCCCGCTGTGTGTATGTCTTTCACTGCCACCTTTTCTATCAGTCTGTCAATGTCCGTCTGTTTGGCCCCCCTGTCCTTCTCTGTGTGTGTGTGGAGATGTCGGGGGAGGTCCGGGATGTCGGGGAAATATTGGTGATAATAGGAGGGATGTCAATTATTGTGCCCCTTCTCCCACCTACCTTTTTTTTTTTTTTTTTAATCAAACGGCAACTGGCACAGAATAACTGCTGAGTAAAATAAACTGCCACTCGAAGCAAATCGAACGCACGCGCCGCACGCTTTACCAACTTCTCTTCCTCTTACAATATAATTTCTCTGCCGGCCACGGAGCTACGGACGTACGGAGCCACCAGGTTTGAAGTGCACATGCGCGCTAAGGGAATTATTATAGCGGATCATGGCCAGCAGGTGAAGACTGAAACAAAATTGTGGAATAGTACATAAGAGATACCTTCCCCTATTCCTATCAGTCTTTTTTCAGTCTTCAGCAGGTGTTGCGTGAGCTGTACCCATCTCCCTTGGTAGGGCTGTTGGAATTTGTTTAGGGGTTTCTAGTCCCTGTTTTTGGTCGGATTGAGCTTGGGTGGGCCCTGTTTGGGGGTCCATCTGACCTCAGGGTTGTCAAACCTGGTGGGTTTTGAGTGGGGTCCCTCCCCCCATTTCCCACATTTTTTTAGAGGAGCCTCAGCAGTAAGCCTTGCCCCCTAAATTAAGCAAGGTATACTCCTTTGAGAGCCTGTGGAGTCTGTTCTGTTAAAAAAAAAAAAAAATCCTGAGGTAGTACCGGTCTGGAGGATTGTTTCCCTTTAAATTTACTGTATTTTTGCACTAACCGGCACTTTAAATATAGCTAGGTCGTGTATGGGGCAGTGAGCACTTCTCAAGGGAAAAAGTGCTCATTGTGCTTCAGACGCAAGGCACTCGCGGCCGGCCTGTGCAAGTGGTGTTCAGGCCGACGCGGTGGAAGAGCTCCGTCGGCAGCGGCTGCAGGTGCCCAGAGTTCCCTGCCGATAGTGCCTTGCGAGTCAGCAGGAAGTAGTGGGGAGGCCCGGTCTTCTTTCACTGCCCACGGAGGATTCCCTTGACCGCCAACGGTCAGGGTACAAAGCATTCCCTCTCAGCTGATTTTTTAACAGCTGATGCTGGCTTGCCTGCTTTAACGACTGGGACTGTTCAGGCTTCCCAGCCGCTACAGGCCCAGGAGGGGTTGTTTTTGGTGGGAACTTCGCCATTTTCTCAGTCTGGCCCCTCCATTTTGTCTGCAACCTCAGGTGACCTTCCCCCTATATTGGAAAAGTAGGGGCAGGTTTCTACTGGGTCCCCTGCTGTGGCAGGGATTCCC
The DNA here is from genome assembly GCF_902459505.1 of Geotrypetes seraphini. Lineage (NCBI taxonomy): Eukaryota > Metazoa > Chordata > Amphibia > Gymnophiona > Dermophiidae > Geotrypetes > Geotrypetes seraphini. Next base: position 21,071,790 of record NC_047093.1, on the reverse strand, counting down.
TTGGGACCCCCGGGGGGGTTTCCTCTGATTTGATTTTTTTCTTTGTGCAGAGCCTATTTTCAGGCAGCTGGGGGTCCCACGAGTGCCCAAGGGGTTTCTGGGGGGGTTCCCTCCACACACCCCCTGTGGCTTTGTCTCCCTCTTCTCCTTTGGCATCCCCTCTACCTCCTCCCTCGTCCAAGCGCCCGTGGGTGCCTTGGGTTGTGGATTGGTGGACAGAGGAGCGTGTTGACCTGGATGAGGCCCTGGACCCTTTTAGGAATTCCAGGATCCTCCCGAGAGGACGGCCGCTGGCGGTGGAGTGTTGGGTTTCCCACCTTCCGGCGACGAGGCGTCCATGGTGCGCCTTTTTCAGAGGGATGAGCTCCCAGACCTGTTTAAGCAGGTCTTCTCAGTGCTGCGTTTTGAGGAAGTGCCACCAGAGACCCCGCTTGTGGGGGACCCTCTTCTAAGGGGGATCTGTTTCCTGCTCTTCTAAGGGGGATCTGTTTCCTGCTCTTTTCCAATGCATCAGGATGTTCGGGATAGTGTACTGGGGCAGTGGAATGCACCGTTTTGGTTAGCGCGCACCATGGCTTGTTGGTATCCCATCCCGGAGGAGGATAGGGCTACTTTAAAGTCGCCAGTGGTGGACGCGGTGGTCGCAGCGATTTCTAAGTAGCATACCATGCCTGTTGAGGACGGTTTTGCCTTATGGGACTAAGTTGTAGACCATTCTTAAGCAGAATTTTGATATGTCTGCCTTCGGGGGGCTGGTGGCTCGTGCCTTGTTTCAGTGGGCTGAGCATGTCCTGGATCGTGAGTCTGATAACTGGTCCTTGGTGGATCAGGAGGTGGCAAAGATTGAGATGGCTGCCTCGTTCCTCTCGGATGTTCTTTATGACTTGGTGCGGATGTCGGCTACGACTCTGGCTTTTGGAGTGGCCAGGCAACGTGCCTTGTGGCTTCACACTTAGTCGGTGGATGCCGCATCCAAAATTCAGCTTACCATATTTCCATTTTGGGGGTTTTTGTTTGGAGAGGACTTAGATAAGTTGGTTCAGACTCTAAACGGACTCTAAGGTACCTCGCCTGCCTGACGACCATGCTCGCCCAGCATCTTGGAATGGCAGTGCCCGTGGGCATCTGCAGGAGTTCTGCAAATATTTCCCTGGGCGTGGGGCTGCTACTTTCCAGGCTTCCGGGTTTTCCCGGGTTTGGTTTTATTAGCGCATGCAGTCCTTTCGGGGGCCAAAGTTCCCCCGCTGCCCGTCCTGCAGAATGACTCGTTGCCGGCGCCCCCTTTGGTTCTGGTGGGTGCCCGGCTGTGCGACCTTTTTTCCCAAGTGGGCTGAGATCTCGTCCGATCAGTGGGTCCTGGAGGTGGTGCGGGATGGTTATGCTCTAGAGTTTGCCCGCTCTCTGCCAGATCATATCTAGCCTCTCCAGGTCGGGCGGCATGGAAGACCCAGGCCTTTCGCCAGACCCTTCAGCGCTTGCTAGATCTCAAAGCAGTTGTTCCAGTGCCCCCTCAGGAATGTGGCACCAGCAAGTGCTCCATTTACTTTGTGGTGCCCAAGATGGAGGGGGCCTTTCGGCCCATCCTGGATTTGAAAGGGGTCAACAGGGCTCTCAGAATTCCCTCTTTTCGCATGGAAACATTGCGGTCTGTCATTCTGGCGGTTCAGCCGGGGGAGTTCCTGACTTCTCTCAATCTGACGGAGGCCTGCTTGCATGTTCCCATTTGAGCCTCTCATCAGCGCTTCCTTCACTTTGCGATCTTGAGTCAGAACTATCAGTTCTGTGCGCTTCCTTTGGACTTGGCCTTGGCTCCCCAGACATTCACCAAAGTGATGATGGTCGTCGCGGCGGCTTTGCAGTCGGAGGGCATTCTGGTTGTCCCCTACCTGGACGACTGGTTGATTAGGGCGAGGTCGTTGCAGGAGAGCACCCGGGTTTATGGCTCGAGTCATTGCAAGAGAGCACCCGGGTTACGGCTCGAGTGGTGGAGTTTCTCCAGTCACTGAGATGGGTGGTCAACCTTGCCAAGAGTCAGTTGGTCCCATCTCAGCATATGGAGTACCTTGGGGTTCTGTTCGACACTTCCTTGGAGAAGGTCTTCCTTCCAGAGGCCCGGGTAAACACATTGCAATCTTAGATTCGCCTGATTTTGGCGTCCCAGTGTCCTCGGGCGCAGGATTTCCTCCAAGTCTTGGGGTTGATGGTGGTGTCCCTTGACGTAGTGAGGTGGGCGTGGGGCCCACATGCATCCTCTTCAGTATGCTCTGCTCCGGAGGTGGTCGCCCCAGAAGCACAGTTTGGATTTCCATGTTCCTCTGCGGGGCATGGCGTGCTGCAGTCTTCGTTGGTAGCTCCAGACCTCTCATCTTGTTCAGGGGGTGAGTCTGGATCTACTACAGTGTTACGGTGCTTCTCAAGGATGCCAGTCTCCTCGGTTGGGGAGCTCAGTGTCTAAATCACTCGGCTCAGGGCACCTGGTCGATCAATGTGTTGGAGACCAGAGCCGTCCATCTGGCGCTGTTAGCCTTCAGCTCCCTTTTGATGGGCAAGTTGGTCAGAGTTCTGTCGGACACGGCAGTAGCTTACATCAATCGTCAGGAAGGCACCAGAAGCACTCAGGTGGCGCAGGAGGCGGTTCGGCTCATGCTCTGGGCGGAGTCGCATCTTCAGGACATATCGGGCTCTTACATAGCCGGGGTGGAGAATGTTCAGACGGACTTCCTCAGTCATCACACATTAGATCCCGGAGAGTGGTGTCTCAGCCCCGTGGCCTTTCAGTTGATAGTACAGGCTTGGGGTCATCCCCTGATGGACCTGATGGCCACAGGTGGCAACACTAAACTGCCCTTCTTCAATCATCGCAGGGACAGTCAGGCCGAGGGTCTGGATGCTCTGGTTCAACCATGGCCAATGGAGAGGTTGTTGTCTGTGTTCCCTCCGTGGTCGTTATTGGACAGAGTTCTCCACATCGTTCGCCATCCAGTTCTGGTGGCTCTGGATTGGCCTCGACATCTGTGCTACGCAGATCTAATGAGACATCTGGTAGCAGATCCTCTTCTTATGCCTTTCTTGGACGATCTTCTGTTCGATCCGACTCCCTTCTGTCTTACGGCTTGGCTCTTGAAAGCAGCCACCTAGGTAAGAAGGAGTATTCTGATAAGGTGATCTCTACTCTCTTGGGGTCCTGGAGGCTTTCTACGTTTCGGGCTTATGTGAGGGTTTTGTGCCTCTTTGAGGGGTGGTGCCATGCACAGGGAGTAGTCTCTTTTCGTGCTTCCATGCCTACCATCATAGAGTTCTTGCAGGATGGCCTGGACAGGGGACTGGCTTGGTCTTCTCTCCGGGTTCAGCTTACGGCCTTGTCAGCCTTTCGTGAATTGTTGAAAGGTTAGGAAGTTGTTGTACTTGATGTTCCATCCAGCATGGGGGTTCTCTGAAGAAGCCTGTCGGCGAAACGCATTAGAACCCACCTGTACCTGCTGTAGCAAGTTGGCTTCCTAAACTCTCACAGCTAAGTTTTGCCTATTTTGAGGATTATAGTTTTCACTTAAGTATTGGACACTTCAAATGAACATTTAATAGAAAAAAGAAAAATAGTATAAAAAGACACTCACCAAAATTTAAATACCTTTCTACCGCTTGAGGATGGTGCTATGATAGATTCTTTGAAAGTCCTTACAAGGGTTGCTGCCCTGGTTTGGTCACTTTCTTACCATGCAATGGTTCTGAGCACCTTCGTAGTTTAAAGGCATTTTCATTTTGTTTTTTGTTCCCTTTTTTGTTTTGTTTGTTCATAGTCTTTTGGGAACTTTTTCTGTTTGAATTTCACCCAGTTATATTGTAATTTAACAAGACATTTACATGGAAATTTTAGGTAAAATGATGCCTCAAGAGCTAAGACTCTTGTTCTTAATTTCAAAAATTCTTTCCTTCTTAGCTACGTAGCTCTTGAGACATCAGGAAAAATTCTAACCAAATCTCCACAAAATTTTGTCAACCTATTTTTAAAGTAAAGTTTCATAATTAACATTTTATCTATCTCACTCATGCATGTTATTACCATGGTGGACCTACTCTGAATCACATCCTGAGTATCTTCCAAAAACTCTGTCAGATTTATTTCACTTGTTACCAGGTGGTCCACCTCCTGGTCGGATTGTATTTTCTTTTGTGGAATATAATAACAATTGTTTATTGGGAAATTCTCCGGATTGGGTAATCCCAGTATTTCTTTAAAAAACTTCCTTAACAAAATTTCAGGAGATAATAAGTGAGCCACTGGGAAATTAACCAAGCGTAGATTCCTCGCTCTATGCATATTTTCCAACATTTCTATTTTAGAATGTAACACCATAGAATCCTTTACAGCAGATACTGAGACAGCTTGCAATATATTACTTTGACTTTCAACCACACTTAATCTTTTATCCAAAGAATTTAAGTTAGAATCCACATTCTCAAACTTTTGAGACACAGAATGTGAATAGTTTACTGTTTGTTTCACTGATTCTCTGAGAAACCCTTCAACTCTAGAAATACCTAACCATAAATCTTTAAGGGTAATATCTTGTTTTTCCACTGCTAGTGGTTGATCCATTACTATACCTGAAAATTCAAGTGGTTTAGGTATTTCAGAAAGTCTAGTTTACTTACCTGAGTAAATGATACCACTAATTCAGTAGATATAGCGGGAGTAATATTCCCGCTACCACAAGGTACTGGATGAAGGGGGGGTGTCCTTTCAATGGGGCTCAACGATGCTCCTGATATGGGAGAGTTCATATCAGGTAAAGGTCGTGATGAAATTTCTGTAGAAAATGTCAAATGTCTGTCCATAGGACCAGAAACAGCAGGTGTTGAGCTCTTAGGCTTAATTTTCCTTTTGCCCATAATAATAGATGAAAGTTGTACAACCTGAGCTCCTGCTCCCCGGCTTCTCGTTGCTCCAAGGGGCAAGACTTTCCCCTTAGGGCATGCCCTGTGGCTGCACGGCTGCAGCCGCAACCGCGGGAGCGGTTTCAAATTTAAAGAAATTCACAGCCAGGAAAGACGGACCCGGTGACGTCAAGGGTCTGTCTTCCTCGGTGCCTGCCCAATTCCACCTCCGGGCCCTGCCGCTGCTGCAGGAACACGGGGCAGCGTTAAGGATCTCCTCCTGTGTCCCAGTCAGGTAATCAATGCAGCTCCCAAAACACCGCGGCAGCAGTTTCAAATTTAAAGAAATTCACAGCCAGGAAAGACGGACCCAGTGACAGTCAAGGGGTCCGTCTTCCTCAGTGCCTGCCCGATTCCACCTCCGGGCCCTGCCGCTGCTGCGGGAACACGGGGCAGCGTTAAGGATCTCCTCCTGCGTCCCAGTCAGGTAATCAATGCAGCTCCCCAAACCCATCAGTTTAACATACTGTATGTGCGGCGTGGTGCTTGCCAGATGCTGTTTTCATTTTTGTTCCTGCTAGAAGGGGCAGAGACCTCGGATGACATCTCTTCTCTCTGTGCACAGGCCAGGAGAACTGGGTGAAGAAGCTGAAATGGTCTCAGCTGGATCAGTTTCTCAAACAGAAATGGAAAGCATTGCACATCTCTCCAACATCCATCGAGACAGCAGCTTTCTATAAGGCCCACGAAAACTTTGCTTTCTACTGGATTCTGAAGGCTGGGCACATGGTGCGTTAACTGTCTTTTATACTTAACAAATGTGCAGGTATAAGTAATTTTAACACACAGTATATGACTTGCCTTGAACAGCTTTCTGCACAATTTACAAAACTTTGGAAAGAGCTTGGGGTGGGTGGGTAGTTGCTGCCATCAGAACATCAGCCGCCTTGAACGTAATACCTACATTTAAGCCCCATTTGTGTATTTGTTATGGAATCCTAGCATTTACATGGATAAGAGTTCCATGTGTGCGGAGCACTAATCTAGAAATAGCTCATGCAGATCATTTAGGGCAAGTTTCTCAAAGCTTTGCGGTAAAAACCGATGGGCCGCTGTCGGAACTGTTCTTGTAACGATTTTGATTTTACTGCTTATGACAGGGATGCAGATGTTCAGGCCTCAAATACTGCAGACAGGCTAGGTTTCCCGGATAGCCTTAATGAATGTGCACGAGAGGTAGTCTCTTTCAGATACAGTCAAACCTCGATTTGCGAGTAACCCGGTTTGCGAGTGTTTTGCAAGACAAGCAAAACATTCTCACAAAACTTGTCTCGCAAACCTAGTGTTGACTCGATTTGCGAGCACCCCCACCCGAACTTGAACTACCCCCCTCCCGCGTTCTGGCACCGGTACACAGCCCACAGGACGTGCCAGTGCCGCTTGAAGATCTTCCTGCCTCTGCCGGGCCTTGAGCATGCATCTGCGCATGCTCAAGGCTTCTAATTCTAATTCTCCCTCTCGCCGAGATTCTCGGAGATCTCCGAGAATCTCAGTGAGAGGGAGAATTAGAAGGCCTTGAGCATGCACAGATGCATGCTCAAGGCCCGACAGAGGCAGGAAGATCTTAAAGCAGCACCGGTACGTCCTGTGGCTGCGTGCTGATGCCAGACGGGGGGGGGGGGGGAACAAGTTCAAGTTGTTTTGGCGGCGTGCCTGGAGGGATGTGCTGGTGCGAACAGGGGGAGCAGCGCCGCTGGCCTCGGGGGGGGGGGGGAGGAAATGGTATCAAACCGAGTTTCCATTATTTCCTATGGGGAAACTCGCTTTGATATATGAGTATTTTGGTTTACGAGCATGTTTCTGGAACGAATTATGCTCGTAAATCAAGGTTCCACTGTATCTTGTATTTAAGGCTATCCAGGAAACCTGGCTTGTCTGTAGTATTTGAGGCCTGAACTGCATCCCTGACCTGTGCCATGTTTGTCTCTGTTTAATGCTTGCTCTGTTATACCCAGGTGCCACTTGATCAAGGAGAAATGGCACTGAAGCTCCTGAGGATGGTGACCAATCAAGAAACCTAGTGCCTCAAAATGAGCAGACATGACTGGAAGACAGATCCTGGCTTTCATTTGGCTGACGGCATTAATCCTATTTAAGAAGGGAAGGGTCTGATTCGATCCCCTGCAGCTGCATAAAGATAAGCTAGAAAGCCATTCCCACCCAATCTTTGGGGCACATCTAATCCCATCAGGTTTTCAGGATATCCACAATGAATATTCAGGAGTTAGATTTGCATGCAGTTCTAACCCCTGAATTTTCATTGTGGGTATCCTGAAAAACCAATGGGACAAGATGTGTCCCGAGGACTGCGTTTGGGAATGATTAAGCTAGAAGGACTTGGCGTGGCCTTTAACATAACTGTACCACTGTTTTTCCATGGCTTTCCTCTGTCCTTTCCATGCTGCCGGTACATTTGCACTGAAGCTTTTGAATTTTAATTTTCATATAGTTTGGAAGAACTGTTACTATAACTGAAGCACAGTCACTCTTCCACTTAATTGTCTGGACTTCTTGAATTTGTACTTTGTACAAAGAACAAAACATGCATACTTCTGCCTGCCTTTTTTTTTTTTCTTTCATATTCAGGGGTTCAATAAAACCTTTAAAAACTTGCTAGAATTTATGAAAGTATTCTGATTGTGCTAATTCAGTTTCTATAGTCACTATAAATCAAGTTGTGCATACAAGTAGCTGCCTCTGTGCAGGTCCATGCAGTCGGTACACCAAACCTTCGATTGACTCCTACAATGTACAGTAATGTAAGAGAAATTTGATTATTCTTTATCATCCCTCCAGATCGGCACAGACGATGAGTTTACTCTCCTCTGCCAGCAGGTGGAGACTGAGAACATGCAGAATTCTAACAATACAAGTGGGCTGTTCAGACCCTCATAGAATCAGTCTGTTCTCAGTCTCCAGCAGGTGGAGGTGGTAAGCTTGTGCAGTCTTCTTTTAGGCCATGGCAGGGTCTGTTGAAAAGATTAGGACGTGGCCTTTTTTTTTATCTGCCCCCATTTTCTTGGACTGAGCAGGTGTCCTGCGGGGGAGGGGGGGTTAGTTCCACCTCAGGTTTTCCAGGCCTACATTTCCGCCACCTACCTTTGTTGTGAAACGTGCCTCCGTAGGCGCTAACACCACTTCCAGCATTAGCCACGCCTACAGTGGCATTGGGCACCGTATAGCACCTACTGAGATATGATTCCAGCACCAGTTTTTTAGGCGTCAGTAGGCACCTTGAAAATCAGTTCAAAACATTGTTTGAATGTTATTTTTCACTAAGATAGGATGCCTACTGGCATCTAAAATACCGGCACCGTTTAGAGAATTCGCACCTAAGTGCTCATGGATACAGACATTTCCCCCCCCCCCCCTCCTCAGTTGCATCTTGTCAGTCTTGGAATAGTTCTTAAACACGCAAACACATCATGGGTCCCATTTTTAGAAATTTATTTGACGACTCCAGAGTCAGTTTTGGTTTTTTGTGGGGGGGGGGGTTTAATTCTTTATTAATTTTCAAAACTACAACAGTGCAATACAACCAGTGCAACTCATAGTAATACAATAAAAGCACATTCATCTTTCTCATGTTCATAATCATCCTTCCCCCCACCACCACCACCAAACAATTATCATTACATATAACACAAACATATATTATCATAAATATCCTATCTATTCTGAATAATGATATCTTCACACTCATCCCATCCCAATTTTAAATATTCAAAAATCAGTCCTGATGGATCAATGTTAACCTTCCACTCCTTGTCGGGCAAGTTAGAGTGCTGTCAGACAATGCCACGATGGTGGCTTACGTCAATCGTCAGGGAGGCACCAAGAGCACTCGGGTAGCGCAGGAGGCGGCTCTGCTCATGCTCTGGGTGGAGTCCATCTTCAGGACATCTAGGGAGGCCTCCCATATAACTGAAGTGGAGAATGTTCAAGCGGACTTCCTCAGTCGTCGCACATTAGATCCCGGAGAGTGGTGTCTCAGCCCCATGGCCTTTAAGTTGATAATGCAGTCTTGGGGCCTGCCCCTAATTGACCTGATGGCCACAAGTGACAACGCCAAAATGCCCTACTTCTTCAGTCGTCGCACAGACAGTCAAGCTGAGGGTCTGGATGCTCTGATTCAACCATGGCCAACGGAGGGGTTGTCTGTGTTCCCTCTGTGGCCATTAGTTGGCAGAGTTCTTCTCTGCATCATTCGCCATCCGGGTCAAGTTGTTCTGGTGGCTCTGGATTGGCCTCGATGACTGTGGTACACTGATCTGGTGGAGGATCCTCTTCCTGTACCTCTCTTGGATGACCTTCTGACGCAAGATCCCATTCCAATTTTCGATCCAGGTCCCTTCTGTTTTGTGGCTTGGCTCATGAATGAGGTCGCTTAGGTAAGAAGTGGTATTCCGATAAAGTAGTCTCTACTCTCTTGGGGTACCCGAGGCTGTCTATCTCTTGGGCTTATGTGATGGTTTGGCGTCTATTTGAGGAGTGGTGTCATGCGCGTGGAGTGGTCTCTTTTCACGCTTCCCTGCCTTCCATCCTAGAGTTCTTGCAGGATGGCCTGGACAGGGGACTGGCTTGGTCTTCTCTCCGGGTTCAGCTTGCGGTCTTGTCAGCCTTTCGTGAGTTGTTGTAAGGTCAGCATTTGACTGCCATTCCTGCTATGATTCGCTTCTTGCAGGTGGCCAAATTACTCCAGCCTCCCGATCAACCCTCTGTTCCATCTTGGGATCTGAAACTGGTTCTTTCAGTGCTAGTGCGCCCTCCCTGTGAACCGTTGGGTGCCTGCTCTTTGAAGGACCTAACTCTTATAGCAGTCTTCTTGGTGGCCATTTCTTCTGCTAGACGTGTTTTCTGAGCTGAGGCTTTCTCTTTTAGGGCTCCCTTCTTGGAGTGTTCTAGGGAGCAGGTTGTCTTGCGGCCTGTTCCTTCCTTTCTGCCAAAGGTAGTTTCTCCTTTTCGTGTTAATAAGGCAGTGATCCTCCCGGTGTTGGGTAGTTGGAGGGCTCTTCTGAGCAGAAGCAGTTGCGCAAGTTAGATGTCGGTTGGGTTCTTCGCTCTTATGTGCAGAGGACCCATGAGATCAGGAAATCAGATCATCTCTTTGTCCTTCTAGCAGGGGGATGGCACTTCTAAGGCTTCTATTGCGCGCTGGATCAAGGAGAGTATTGTAGGCTGCGTCAACCCAGACCTCGGTGCACACCAAGTCCCATTGGTTTTTCTGAATATCCATAATGCGATATATTTGCATGCCAAGTTATCTCATGCATATTCATAGTGGATACCTCAAAAACCTGATGGGACTTAGTGTGCCCTGAGGACTTGGTTGAGAAGCCCTGGCTTAAAGTGCGGACAAGTTTTTGATGGAGGATCCATAATTATTTATTAGGAAGAGAGACTTTGATGTCTGTATCTTTCTCACTGCTGGAAATGAACAATGGAAGGATTTTCCTACTAGAATTCACCAGGAACTTTCCAAGTAACTTAAACTGGCCACTAGCAGAGATAGAATGTTGGGCTCCGTGTTTGATGATCTCAGTGCTTGTTCTTCATGTGTTCCTTATCCAAATTTGTGTGAATAATATTATTTATATGGTTATATCCTGTCCTCAGAACCAAAAAGAGGGGAGTCCAACCTTGTCTGCAGTGAAAAAAACAACCAGGAACAAACAAGCCAAAACTGCAGATATGTACAACGATGTAGGCAAAATTTATTGTGACAACTAAACTATATATTAAAACCTTTTTACCAAACAGGGGACCCAACACGGTCCGTGTTTCGGACAACCTTCATCAGGGGTCCATGATAGAAAAAGGAAATAACATGTGTCACAACAAATGTTGAAAAATATATAATAAAGCCAAACAGCTAATGTGTCACGCCGAGAGTAACTATAAAGAGCTCAGAATGGATTACAAGTTTATATACATAATAAAGTGTATGTAACCAAAGTGATGACAAACAAATAGTGTGGAAGTAATTTACCACCCTGTAGTGGATTGTATTTCTGCTCTAAATGTTTTAATACGAACACTCATACAGTCTCTGTCTAAACTACCTGCCTATGGGAAAAGGAATATAAATTTAACACGTGAGCTGCTGTTCAAGTCTGGTGGTTTTAATAATTCTCTGAAGTCTTGTTTAACAATGAATGTGGATGCTTTGAAATAGAGACAGGGAAGTGGCCATCTAAGAATTCAAGCTGCTCAGGCTTTCATGGTCCATTGCTCTAACCATACTATAGGGGCCAAGCCGTTTTAGTGTGCGCTAAACACTAATGTCCATTATAGTCTATGGACTAGCGTTTAGCGGGCGCTAAAACGGCTAACGCACCTTAGTAAAAGGACCCTATAAGTATGGTTAGAGCAATGGACCATGTATTATATTTATATTCCTTTTCCCATAAGCAGGTAGTGTAGGCAGAGACACTATGTGTGTTCGTATTAAAACATTTAGAACAGAAATACAATACTGGATCATCTATTGTTCTATTGTCTTTTAATACTCAAGTTCTGGAAGTCGATATGGGGACAGATTAATGCTGTACTTGAGGCATGGATTCCTTTGACATATGAGGCAGTCACATGTGGGACGATGTTACATCTGAAGCCCTCATTGGACATATATAGAGGACGGCTTTTCCTTATCGTGACCGGGGTAGCCATACAAATGATTACGCGTAACTGGAAGAACTGGGATCGCCTTAACTTTAATTTTTGGTGGGCAAGTTTATGCTTAACTTATAGATTTGAAAAAATGAATGCAGATATAATGGGTCATACTAAGAGATTTAAGTTAATCTGGGCCCTTTGATATCTTTTATGGATGCGTTGTAATTGGGTTGGGGTTTTTTTCCCTTTGATCCTGTTGGTATATTGCACACACACACCCAGGGGGAGGGAGGGTGGGAGAGAGATTTGTGTCGTGGTTTTATCCTCTTGCAAGGTATTGGTTGGGTGTCGGGCTTTATCACGATATGGGGATTTTGATTGATTATAAATGCATATATGAATAATGCTGTTTGTGTAGATACTGTACTGCATTTTTGTTAACTTTGAAAAATAATAAGATTTAAACAGAAATACAATCCGCCACAGGGTGGTAAATTACTTCCACACTATTAATCAGACTCATGGCTCTGTTAATGTTTTATAAGGTACAAGAAAACCAATGGCAAGTAGTAGTCTTAGGGCTAGATTCACTAAGCAAATCGATCGGTTTGTGAGCCCTTTGCCACCCGATTTCCCTCTGACCCAATTCACCAACCTCTCCTCCAATCCGATTCCGATCCGTGCATGCAAATGAGGGGAAACTGCATGTAAGGTAGGTATGGACGTGATTCACTAAACTTTTCAGGGAACACCGACTGGTGGGACCAGTCGCTCACGACCTTTCCTGTTCTCTGCCGACTTCGCCTGCCCTTTTCAGCCCCGACTCTCCTGCCCTTTTCAGCCAGACTTCAGCCCCGACTCTCCTCTTGCCGCCCTGCGCCCCAGCTCGCCGCCCCAACTCTCCTGCCCTTCCCCTGCACTGCGAACCCGTGGTTTTAATCTGCAGGTTTAAAACAGGCTCGAAAAGTAGTACTAATAAAAAAACAAAAAAAGCAGCTTGCAGCTCCGTAAGCATGCTTGGACCAACTACAGAAGATCTGTGTATGCTTCAGGATCACTCACTGGCGATCCGTGTGGTCGGTGGGGGGCGTTCCTCCAATCGCCTCCAGTTGCATGCTGAGCATTGGTGAATTGGTCAGCCTGCCATGGATTGGACACGGAGAGGCAAGTTAGTGATTCTAGCCCTTAATGTGACAACTGAAATTTTATGGAGGTAAAATCTTTAAAGACGACAAAGTTCTAGACAGGGCAAGACTCTTGGTTGTAGAAAGCAGTATGTATTTGGCTCACTTACCATCTGTGCCAGGGCATAAACACAGCCTAAGTCTATAAAAGACACTAAAAATTGCACATACAAATTTGTGTGTGTGCAATTTAATAGAATAATGAGCTAATTAACACTGATAACTGGGATCTTAAGCAATTCATGGTGCTAATTGGAATTAATTAAAATTTAAGCATCTAGATTTAGGCATGGGAGCGGCATGTAAATTTTACATGCAGTTCCCAAAAGAGAGCATGGCCATGGGAGGGTCATCAGGGCCATGAGAGGGCAAACAGTTATTAAGGGGGATCTGTGCCAAATTTAGGTGTGAAAATTTACACCAGGTTTCAGCTGGCGCAAATGGCCTAAATTTATTTCATTTGTTTTATATTCCATCCTCCCCAGAAAGCTCAGAATGGGTTACAAGGTAACACAAAATAATTGGGCAAAAATGGGATACAGAAGACTAAGGCCCTCTCTTACTAAGGTGCGCTAACTGATTACTGCACGCTAAACGCTAACACTTGCATGTTAGTCTATGGACGTGCTAATTCGATTACCGCACCTTAGTAAAAGAGGGGGTAAGAGTCAGATTCTCTAAGCTCCGACACCATGGTAAAAATAAATAAAGATACCGTGGTGGGAGCAATTTTTGTTTTACGGCGATTCTCAGCAAAATAGCAAGAAAATTATATACATGCTATCGTGTGCGGACAATTTTTGGTATAGTTTGGTGGGGGACGAACTGTGCCTAGCAGTTAGCTGCGGTTCCTGGTGCCTAACTTTGTGCTATTTATAGAATAGTGCTAAGCACTTTCCCCGCTTTTCCTAAGGTGCGCTAATCGGTTAGCGCATCTTAGTAAAAGAGGGCCTATGTTTCAGTTCCAATTTTTTATGTACCTTTTATAGAACCTAGTCCTTAGTTCAGTGGTTCTGAAACGTGGGCCTGGAGCCATCCCAGCCAGTCAGGTTTTTTCTTTTTTTTTTTTCTTTATTCATTTTTGAATTCTTACAAGAAGTGAATTAAACATAATACAAACAATTTTCACATATCACTTGTACTTACAAACAAATAGTCTTGTAAGATAAAATAAATACCCCCCTTTTTATCAATATTCCTAATTCCATATGATATACATTTCCCACCCCACCCCCACATATCTGCTACCCATGTGCTAAAATATCTGATCATTAGAGTAATTAGTCAATGGTTCCCATATTTTTTTAAAATTATGAAGATTCCTTTGTTGTAACGCTAACATCTTTTCCATCTTATATATATGACAAACTGAATTTCTATCTGCAATGAATATTTGTGAGAGATTTACATGCCAATTTTTTTTTTCAGCACCGAGATTGGGGCGTCATTTACTGAACTGGGTCCAAAATGTCTTTCCTGAACCTCCCAGATGCCTTACTTTCAGCTGAGTCAGTAGGCAGATGAATTAAAAAAGACAAACAAAAAAAAAACAGAATAAGTGACAGCTTAAGCACTACCTTTGAGCTTGGTTTGTGGAAAATGTAACCACATTATTCTGCCTGTTTTTCCGCCCACCCCCCTCCTCTTCTTGCTGACTCAGCGATTTGGGCAGGGTGGGCCCTGTAATGTCAGTTCATTTTGCTCTTGAGCCGTGACTAGAACACTGCAAGAGTTAAACCCAGAGGACTGCAGGCTCTTTCTTGACCGTGAAGAATGTTCCTCAGGCCTCTCTGATAGTTTGACTGATGGCCTGTTTGTCCTGTCAGGCTTCTTCCTGTTCTTGCTCCCTTGTATGTCTGAAGTAACTCTGCTAACTGACTGTAATGGTTCCTTGCTAAATAACTGCTGACAGTATCAAGCAGTGTAGTCATCCTTGTGATGTTCTGATTTCTTTCTCTGACTAAAAATACCTTTTAAATCACGGCATTCCAAGCCTGTTCTGGGGACCCACAGGTAACAGCGAGTGCCGAGTCGAGCTGTCTAATTCGATTTTGCCAGTTGATTTTTTGATTAGCTTTCTATGATATACGAGCATCTTTAAAATTAGATGGTGGGTTTATTTTGCAGCTCTTCACCCACCCCACCCTCTTTGCCCTCTCCAACCCCATGCCAGCGCTGTCATATGTAAACAAAACTGTTAGGTCCTAGCTCATGCTCACTGTCTAACCCCAGCTCTAGCAGGATACACATTTCAAATACATTGTAATCAGAAAATAGAAAATAAAATTATTTTTCTACCTTTTGTTGTCTGCTCATTTTATTATTCAATTCCTGTTGGTCTTCTGTTAACTCATTCACCAGGGTCTCCTGCCTATTTTTATTTTTCACATGTTCTCAGAAAGGTCCTGTCTCAGAGGATATTTAAGTACATCTGCATTGACTTGGGAACTAGAGAATGACATGGGGCCAAATTTGTCCCTGTCCCTGCAGAAACTCAATTGTCCCATCCCTGTGTGTTTTGTCGCTGTCCCTGCCCTGTTCCTGTAAGCTCTGCCTTAACTGCACAAGCCTCAAACACTGATTTTAAAGTGTCTGAGGCTTGTGCAGATGAGGACGGAGCTTAGGCATTGGTGGAATGAGGCATTATGACATCACAATCTGAGCTCTAGAATGTTGCTGCTTATGATTTTAAAGTGTCTGAGGCTTGTGCAGATGAGGACGGAGCTTAGGCATTGGTGGAATGAGGCATTATGACATCACAATCTGAGCTCTAGAATGTTGCTGCTTATGATTTTAAAGTGTCTGAGGCTTGTGCAGATGAGGACGGAGCTTAGGCATTGGTGGAATGAGGCATTATGACATCACAATCTGAGCTCTAGAATGTTGCTGCTTATGATTTTAAAGTGTCTGAGGCTTGTGCAGATGAGGATGGAGCTTGCAGGAATGGGGCAGGGACAGGAAAAGAACTCGCTGGGACAGGACGGGAAAATGAGTTCCCGCGGGGACGTGGAAAAATTTGTCCCTGTGTCATTCTCTATTGGGAACCTAAATGTGTCAGTCTTGTTAAATGGCTCTCCCAGTTGTCAGCCTGTGCTTTTACAATCCCCAGTGGGCCTAGCTGGTTCACATTCACACAATCAAACTTTAGTATTCGATTTCAGTTTCACCCCTAAGCCACAACTTATCACCTGGTTTTGGCTGATAGCAGTTAGGCAGTTTCAGAATTAGTTTCAATGAATAGACTTGAAATAAATTTGGGTGTAATAGGTCTTTGTTATATTCATTGTGGTAATCTTTAAAACCCAACTGGTTAAGCCTGCCTAAAGAAGAGGCTTGAGAACTAATGTTCTTTTAGGCTGTGCTTCGACTCTTCTAGTCTAGAAGAATGACAGATGATTCTTGATCGTGTACACTTCCACTTGTGAACATACGCTACGAATCATCTCTGTCTCAGTGAGAGCAATACGTTGGAGGCATGAGACCAGTTAATCTGCCTGCTCAATCAGCTCTTATGGATGAGCAAGACAAATTTTTAGCATTACCTATCTCCAGTGTAGAGGTTAAATCTCTCTGACTGGAGGCACAAGAAGAGCTCATTTAACAGTGGACTCACTGGGATGAAAAGTGGGAGAAAGATCAAGCAAGTGGGGGGGGGGGTGGAGCAGTGCCGCTGGCCTCGGGGGATGGGGGTGGGTGGAAACGTATCAAGCAAGTTTCCCTTACTTCCTATGGGGAAACTCGCTTTGAAATATGAGTAATTTGGTTTACGAGCATGCTTCTGGAATGAATTATGCTCGTAAACCAAGGTTCCATTGTATTTAGTTTAAATGGCCCTTTTTCTTAAATATTTCTGGGCCATGGGTACACAAGAGGATTGTGAGAAATTGCAAGAGGACCTTGTGAGGCTGGAAAACTGGGCGTCATAATGGCAGATCACATTTAACGGGAGCAAGGGCAAAGTGATGCATGTGGGATACAGGAACCCGAACTATGTCCGTGTGATGCTGGGTTTCACGTTAGGAGTCACTGCCCAGGAAAAGGATCCAGGGTGTCATTGTTGAGGAGACGTTGAAACTCTCAGCTCAATGTGCGGCGGCGGCAGCTAAGAAAGCAAATAGAATGTTAGGAATTATCAGGAAAGGAATGGAAAACAAAGATGATATAGCGGAATTAGAAAAGGTACAGAGAAGAGTGACAAAAATGATAAAAGGGATGGGTCAATTTCCCTATAAGGAAAGGCTAAAGCGGCTAGGGCTCTTCAGCTTGGAGAAGAGACGGCTCAGGGGTGATATGGCAGAGTGGAGTGGAAAGGGTAGATGGGAATCGCTTGTTCACTCTTTCCAAAAATACTAGGACTAGGGGACATGCGATGAAGCTACTAAGTAGCAGATTTAAAATAAACCAGATAAAATATTTCTTCACACAACGTGTAATTAAACTCTGGAAATCAGTTAGCTTAACGGGGTTTCAAAAAGGTTTGGATAATTTCCTATAAGAGAAGTCCATAGGCCATTATTGAGATAGCTTGGGGAAATACATTGCTTATTCTGCATAAAATCTGTTTTACTATTTGGGACCCGACTGGCCACTGTTGGAAACAGGATACTGGGCTTGATGGACCTTCAGTCTGTCCCAGTATGGCAATTCTTATGCTCTTATGTGAGCCAAGTATAGGACAATCAAGCCATTGTGACATCACTGATGAGGTTGGCTCTTAGCCATTGGTGGAATGAGGCATTATGACATCACAATCTCAGCTCTGGAATGTTGCTACTCTTTGGGCTTCTTGGGACCTGGGTTGGCCACTGTTGGAAACAGGATACTGGGCCTGATGGACCTTCAGTCTGTCCCAGTATGGCAATTTTTATGTCTTCAATAACAAGATCTTTGGTGCAGCTCCTGGGTGCTTGAACATTCCTCAAAACTGAGCACTCTTTACAATGTCCAAGGAATGCTAATTTGTGTGGGGTAATTGTTTTGAAAAGTTGGTTCCGATATCCATAAAAACACAACTATAAAGAGAGAACCATTTTGCAGTAGTGACTAATTCCTGAATAAAGCCCAGAAGAGCGCAATGAGAGAGATTGCGGGCCCAGGCATCACTGAACCTTTCTTTCGTACTAGTTCGGCTTTATTTTCCGAGCGTTGGTTGCTCCGGTCGGAAATGTCAGGGACTGGATCCGAGTAAAAGACGGATCCACCGAATAATAAAAATTGTCAGGGATGGATCCGAGTAAAAGACGGATCCACCGAATAATAAAAATTGTCAGGGACGGATCCACCGAATAATTAAAAAATGTCAGGGATGGATCCGAGTAAAAGACGGATCCACCGAATAATAAAAAAACCAAATGCCCGATTCTGCTTCTAGAGCTCCGATCTCAGCTATTTGATGCTACACGATCATCAATGTCTGTGGCTGCCTTTCCACCAACCTCTCCTGAATCCCTGGGCCCTTGGCTACCCTCTCATGCTCCTCCCCCTCCCCCAATATTTCACTCCCGGTTCTTTTGCTCTCTCTCGCCTTTTCTTCTCCCTCCCTTTTTCCCTTTCCTCTTTATTCTCTCCTTCCTCATTTGCCTCCTCTCCCTCCTACCATTCCTCCCTTCCTCCACCTCCTCTTCTGCTCTTCCCCCCTCCCTCCTTTCCTCCGGGTAGCACTCGTGATGTCAGAGCGATGCTGCTTTTCGTGGCTGGAGCCGATCATGGCGACTGAGGCTCCCCTTTTGCTAGGGGCAGCACCCCGCTAGTTTATCGCCAGTTGGGGGGCGGCAGCATGGAAGGCGATGGCTGCGCCGTGCCGGAGAATTTGCTGCAGTTTTTGCGGAAGCTAAAGCAGGTCTTCGACGTGTTCGACGAGGACGCGGACGGCTTTATCCGGGTGGAACATTTCGTAGACCTGGGGCTGCAGTTCGGACAAGGCGATGAGGTGAGACAGCTCGGAATGACGCCCGAGAGCGAGATCTCGCCTGCTACTGATTTCCTCCTAGTCGCCTGTTTGCTATTTAAGCTCAAGCTCACCAGAAATCATGCTACGGTGCCAAAATCTAGCCTTAAGAATGAGGTAGACAGTTTGTCCTTTTTTTTGTCTCCCTCTCTGTCTAAGCTGGGGGTCAAAGTCCCGCCTCGAGGGCCGCAATCCAGTCTGGTTTTCAGGATTTCCCCAATGAATATGCATGAGATCTATTTGCATGCACTGCTTTCATTGTACGCTAATAGATCTCATGCACATTCATTGGGGAAATCCTGAAAACCCGACTGGATTGCGGCCCTCGAGGACCGGAGTTGCCCACCCCTGGTATATACCCTAGTACAGGGATGTCAAAGTGCTTCCTGGAGGGCCACAATCCAGTCTGGTTTTCAGGATTTCCCCAATCAATATGCATGAGATCTATTTGCATGCACTGCTTTCATTGTACGCTAATAGATTTCATGCACATTCATTGGGGAAATCCTGAAAACCCGACTGGATTGCGGCCCTCAAGGACCGGAGTTGCCCACCCCTGGTATATACCCTAGTACAGGGATGTCAAAGTGCCTCCTCGAGGACCGCAATCCAGTCTGGTTTTCAGGATTTCCCCAATCAATATGCATGAGATCTATTTGCATGCACTGCTTTAATTGTATGCTAATAGATCTCATGCATATTCATTGGGGAAATCCTGAAAACCCAATTGGATTGCAGCCCTCGAGGAGGGACTTTGTCACCCCTGCTCTAAGCTCCCGTGCAATAAAATCTTCTTTCGGTCCCCTTAAAACAGGGGTGTCAAAGTCCCTTCTCGAGGGCTGCAACCCAGTTGGGTTTTCAGGATTTCCCCAATGAATATGCATGAGATCTATTAGCATACAATGAAAGCAGTGCATGCAAATAGATCTCATGCATATTCATTGGGGAAATCCTGAAAACCTGACTCGATTGCGGCCTTCGAGGAGGGACTTTGACACCCCCTGCCTTAAAACAATGCCAGTGGCTAGTCAGCTCAGCTATTGCAAGAATTCATTTCTGTGTGCCTTTGTTTAGAGATCTGTAAATCGGTACCTTACACTGGAATTTCAAAGGTCTGTGAGATCCGATTGTAAGCTGTAAGTTTATTCATGGAGGCTCCAAGGTATTTTATTTTGTCTGGAATATGGTTCCTGCGTATACATTTCTTGAATTCATTGAACTCCAGGACTGGTTTGAGCCTCTACTCATAAAATCAGTTCTGCCCTTTAAAAAAAAAAATCCCTCTATCCTTCTTTTCTGCTTCCTTGGTATATGTGCTTCATCTGTTTTTCCTACCTATTCATCACACCAGGCCCATCTATGTGTGGCACAGTGGTTAGAGCTACAGCTGAGGTTATGGGTTCAAATCCCTCACTGCTCCTTTGTGATCCTGGGTAAGTCACTTAATCCCCTCATTGCCCCAGGTACACTAGACAGAGTTTGAGCCCACTGGGACAGATAGAGAAATATGATAAAGTACCTGAATGTAAACCTGGTATATAAATAATTAAATAAAAATTTAGAAACCCTTTGCACTTTAAAAAAAAATATATAAACGGGACGAGTTGGTCCAGAGGGAGGCTACTAAAATGGTCAATGGTCTTTGTCCTAGGGCAGTGGTCCCCAATCCTGTCCTGCAGGACCACCAGGCCAATCGGATTTTCAGCCCTAATGGATATGCATGGAGCAGATTTGCATGCCTGTCACTTCCATTATATGCAAATCTCTCTCACCCATATTCATTAGGGCTAGTCTGAAAACTTGATAGGCCTGGTGGTCCTCCAGGACAGGATTGGAGACCACTGTCCTAGGGCATATGGACTCAGACTTAAAGATCTCGATATGCATTCTTTGAAGGTAAGGCGGGAGCGCGTGAAGCGAGTCTCTTTAAATTGAGGATGAAGGTGAAAGGGGATTGATTCAGAGGCAACCAGCAACCTCAGAAAACACCTTTTCACGGGAAAGGTGGTGAATGCATGGAACAGCCTCCTGGTGGAGGGAGTGCAGAAGAAAACTTACCTGAATTCAAGAAAGCTTGGAACAAGTACTTTGGATCTTTAAGGGAGCGGAAGGGATAGTATTTGTCATGCAAATGTCTTTATGTGTTGACAGATGTCAGGTTTGTTTGTTTGTTTAACAAATAATGCATGTGTTTTCAAATGTTTGGCTTGCCAATGTGTCAACAAATATGCTTTTTCCTTTAAGTGGAAAGGCTCATGCTAATCCCTGCAGCCTTTACTTTCAGATGCAACATATCTCCTGCCAGAGACTTTGTCTTCATAGTATTCCACAATTCTTTCTTTTCCCATACAGACAGTAAATATTAGACTGTAGTACTTCCACATCAAACTCTACTACACTTCTCCCTCCGTATTCGCAGTGGATGCGTTCCGGCAATAGGCGCAAATATGAAAAAACTGCAAATAACTTTTTTATATGCTATTTGCGGTTTTTGGAAAGTGACTTCGTTTTTACTATTGAAACCGCAAATAACGGCGATTTCAGGGCAGGCAAGCAAGTAGCGATTTCTGGGCAGCCAACCAGCGATTTCAGGGCAGGCAAGCAAGCTGCGATTTCATGCATGCCAGGAAGAAGCCTTTCTCTCTAGGGATGCTGGGAAGCAGCGTTTTTCTCAGTGCACATTGGGAAATATGGAAGCAGCAAATTTGTGTGAGAAAGCGTGGCAGCAGCGATTTTCAAAGTTACAATACAGTAATGATAAGTGATAAACTTTTTTATCGGTACTGTCCAGAAAAGTAAGAGGAAAAAACTTTAGTGATGACATTTTTGTGGGGGCGGAGTCATCAGCCAAAAAATCGCGAATAAGCAAAACCGCAGGTACAGAAACCGCAAATACAGAGGGAGAAGTGTATATGGAGTCCAGAAAAAATGGAACCTCAAATAACCCAAAAACAAATGTGCTATTATTTAAAAAATGATTACTATTATTGACAGATGCTATTGTAAGATGCTGTACAAATTGGATGATCTCTGTTTTCAAAATGGCATCATTCAAGAAGTGACCATTAAGATTCATTTTAGCAAAATGGTGTTTACTCAGTGGTATCATGTCAGGACCTTCAGGGGATTCATCCCACCCCCTAAAGGCCCTGAGGGCACAGCTCTGAATTTGATTGGTTGTGCAGGCAACAGGCAGATGCTGCTCAGCCAATCAAATTCAGATCAGTACCGTCGGGGCCTTCTGGGGGGTTCAGAGAATTCCCAGCCCACAAGCCCTGTTTTTTGTTTAATGCTGTTTGACGGTGTCATGTCAAAAGCGCGCCGGGACAAAGGCGCGCGCAGACAACTGAGCACAATGCAGAGCCGCGCGCCAAAGAAAATGACTGTTTTAAAGGGCTCCGACCCCCCACTTTACTTTATACAGATCGCGCCACAGTTAAGTTTCCAATATAATGAGGGGGGTTACAACCCCCCAAACCCCCCACAACGCCGCCGCGATCTGTATTAAGTAAAGTGGGGGAGTTCCCCAACAAAACCCCCCATCGGAGCCCCTAAAAACACTCTTTTTCTTCGGCGTGTGCTTCCGTCTTGCACTCAGTTGTCGGCGCGCGCCTATGTCTTCGGCGGTTTTGTCTATGAATCCTGTTTGACTGGTCGGGCAGGCTGCCTATTCAACAAATCAAACTGGATCCGGCAAAACCCCCCCAAAGAAACCCAAAACAGGGCTGTAGAGCTGGGATTCACTGAATCCCCTCATCACATGCTACTGGTGGCATCGAAGACTTCATGAATGTGTCAGGTCAAAAGACCCTTTGAACAAATTATGAATTAACTAAGAAAAGATATCATTATATTAACGTACTCATATTTCCAAAGGTCATACTAACACCCTCTTTTACGAAACTGCGATAGCTGTTTCTAGCGTGGGGAGCTGCTCTGAATGGCCCGCATTGCTCCCAATGCTCATAGGAGCTCAATGAGTGTCGGGAGCAGCGCGGGCCATTCGGCGCGCCTCCCCGTGCTAGAAACTGCTATCGCAGTTTTGTAAAAGGAGGCCTAAATGTTTATAAATAATTGCCAAGTATTTTGAAACTATACCGTGCTCCCCCGCGAACTCGTGGTCTGCGATTCATGGTCCCGGTCATTCGCAGTATTTTCCAACCGCGAATGACCGGGCAGGAGAGGGCAGCCAGAGAGGCAGGAGAGGGCAGCCGGAGTGCCAGCGAATGAAGGAAATCACTCGCGGTATGCTCCGACCGCCTCTTCCTGTACTAAAGTCGGGCCTCACCAATCAGGAGCTGTGTGTCAAAGCAGCTCCTGATTACTGAGACCCAACTTTAGTACAGGAAGAGGCGGTCGGAGCATACCGTAAATGATTTCCTTCACTCGCCGGCGCTCCAGCTGCCCTCTCCTGTCTCCCCTACTAAAAATCATCTTCGCAGTTTTTCAACATTCGCGGGGGTTCCTGGAACGGAAGCCCCGCGAATATCAGAGGAGTACTGGTTTTCAGGATTTCCCCAATGAATATGCATGAGATCTATGTGCATGCACTGCTTTCAATGCATATTCATTGGGGAAATCCTGAAAACCCGACTGGAATACGGCTCTCGAGGACCGGAGTGCTCAACCCCTGGTATAAGGAGTCCCATATTTTTCTGGATACCATGTAGGTATTCTTAGGGCTCCTTTTACAAAGCCATGGTAAAAAGTGCCCTTAGTATGCCCTTACATGGGTCTTTCCTGTGTGCTAAGGCTGACTTTCCATTTTCTGGCCATGCACTAAGGTAATGACGCCATTCACGTGCAGCCATTACCAAAAATTAGCACACGAGTCCTCACTGCTACCTATTTTGTAGGTACTAAGGGCTCACATGCAAATCCCATGCAAATCAGTTAGCGCAGACACACCTACTCTCCACCCCCCAGACATAGCTCCTCCTAGAAAACTAAGAAAATATATATTTTTAGTGAGTGATTTGCATGAGCACATTCAGAACTTACAGCAGGACATGCCGCCCTTTTAAACTGTAGTGAGGACACTCTTTTGCTTACAGCAGCTTAAGAACATAAGAATAGCCTCACTGGGTCAGACCAATGGTCCATCAAGCCCAGTAGCCTGTTCTCACGGTGGCCAATTCAGGTCACTAGTACCGGGCCAAAACCCAAGGTGTAGCAATATTCCGTGCTACCGATCCACGGCAAGCAGTGACTTCCCCTGTGTCTTTCTCCATAACAGACTATGGTCTTTTCCTCCTGGAACTTGTCCAAACCTTTCTTAAACCAGCCACATCCTCTGGCAACGCGTTCCAGAGCATAACTATTCTCTGAGTGAAACAAAATTTTCTCCTATTGGTTTTAAAAGTATTTCCCTGTAACTTCATCGAGTGTCCCCTAGTCTTTGTCATTTTTGATGGAGTGAAAACTCGATCCACTTGTACCCCGTTCTACTCCACTCAGGATTTTGTAGACTTCAATTATATCTTCCCCTCAGCCGTCTCTTTTCCAAGCTGAAGAGCCCTAACCGTTTAACTCAGAATGGTCTGACTGGCAAACATTGGCCATTTTGAAATTATTCATCATTGCTTGCCTAAGGGATAAAGAGTACGGGCCATGCTTC
The DNA here is from genome assembly GCF_902459505.1 of Geotrypetes seraphini. Classification (NCBI taxonomy): domain Eukaryota; kingdom Metazoa; phylum Chordata; class Amphibia; order Gymnophiona; family Dermophiidae; genus Geotrypetes; species Geotrypetes seraphini. The sequence continues at coordinate 21,047,492 of NC_047093.1, read as the reverse complement.
ATCTGCAGGGAAATGAGATGTACCATGATTTCATTGACCCATTGGCCAATATGTTGCCATGACAACACTTTCAGGTTACTTAATGTGATATATCACAAGGAAACACCTTAGCAGTATTGGCAATGCGCTCGTAATTGTTTGAAATGTGGGATGAACACTGAATATGTACGTGCGGGCTGACAGTGATAAAAAGCCAGAAGCCAAGACATTGTCTGCCGAAGACTACAGACGATGAAAGTGTAATTTAATGGTAAAGCATTTGGTTTCTAAAGGACTGGAAATCCTTATGAATGGAACACACGTCGACTAGCTTAAAGCTGAGAAGGGGTAAAAGTGGACCTGACGGACCTCGCGGATCTAAACCCGCACGTCCTTAAAAATCTGAGGTCCGTGCTACTTGTAGTTAGTTTCTGGCTCTGACAGACCTCGATGACAATTTAGCGCTGACGGATCCGTCTCAGCATAGGGAGGGAAAAGTATTAGGATCCGTCAGCGCTAAAACGTCACCGAGGTCCCTAGTTGGGACAGTAGGAAGACGCATTAAGGAGCAGGTGATTAGCAGATGAGGGAGACAGGATGTCAAGCAGAGATGCAGGCTGAATGAAACCTCCGTTTGTTTGAAGGTTAGTAATTATTCACTGAGGTACAGTATGTCTCAGGTACTTGGAGTCTAAGTAGCAATTAGATGTCTTCAGTGCTCAAGGGCTTGGGAGTGAGTGGAAGCAGAGTTACATTATTGGTTTCCTGTCCCTCCAATACCTTTCAGTTCTAGGCGGTTTACAAAAAAGAACTGGTCTGGGCATTCCCAGGGAGTTTACAAAGTTGTTAGATAGAATGATCTTACAAGAGCGAAGGAATCTGGGGAAGGGTTGATAAGGTTTTAGTTAGATCATTTGACACATTTTTTGAAGAGAATAGTTTTCAGTTCTTTCCTGAACGTTTCGTAGTTGGCCGTCTTGGTCAGTAGCTTGGAGAGCGTCCCTAGCCGTGTCAGGGCAGTTAATGCCAGGCTTAGATGTGATGCCTCCCGGCTATGCCATGTGCTGGCGGTCAGTTTTATCATCAGGTACTGAAAAAAAGAGCCCAAGAGCTGGTCTTGATGGGCGACTATAACAGTGGGCTGGATGGCCCGAGTTGGTCACCCATGGAGAGACAGCTTGTGGGTGATTTTATTTATTTATTTGGTAGTTTCATATTCCGACCTCCCCAACGAGCTCAGAACGGGTAACAAGGTTGACATACGTAAAGCATAGATAAACTAATTATGACTTTACATTTGTACAGATATGTTAAAGGGAAGCAGCTAGCAAGGGAGGAGGTGGGACCGCTGGATGACGGAGATAGGAAAGGAGTGGTGAAGGAGGAAAAAGAAGTGGCGGATAGACTAAACAAGTTCTTTTTGTCAGTATTTACAAAAGAGGATACATCCAACGTGCCGGAACCTGAAAAAAATCTTCAAAGGAGATCAAGCAGAAAAATTAACATCCATAGAGGTAAGCCTTGAAGACGTACATAAGCAGTTAGATAGATTAAAAACTGACAAATCTCCAGGCCCGGATGGAATCCACCCTAGGGTATTGAAAGAACTAAAAGAAGAAGTAGCGGAACTACTACAGCAGGTTTGTAATCTATCCCTGAAAACAGGGGTGATCCCGGAGGACTGGAAGATAGCAAATGTTACGCCCATCTTCAAAAAAGGATCGAGAGGCGACCCGGGGAACTACAGACCGGTAAGTTTGACTTCGGTTCCGGGGAAGTTGGCAGAAGCGCTGATAAAAGAGAGCATCGATGAGCATCTAGAAAGGAACAAACTGATGAAAACAAGCCAACATGGCTTCTGCAAGGGAAGATCGTGCCTAATGAACTTATTGCACTTCTTCAAAGGAATAAACAAGCAAATGGACGAAGGGACCCCCATAGGCATCGTATACTTGGAGTTCCAAAAAGCCTGCACAGAGAGGGGAAGAGAGGAAGGGAGAGATGAAGCAAAGAGGTAGAAAGGAGTGAGAGGGAGAAATCCTGCATATGATGGAGGGAAGGGAGACATGAACGGAGAAGAGAGAGGGAGAAATGTTGGATATAAGGTGGAGGGTAGGGTTAGATGGTGCATTGGGGAGAGAGAAAGAAGTGTTGCACATGATAATGGAGGGGAGGGAGGCAAAGATGGAGGTCCTTATTTTGTCATTTTGAGTGGAAAACAACATAGAATGAGATGGAAAATATTGTTTGAAGTTTTTTTTTTTCATTCTAAAAAGATAACATTAATTCAGGACACTATTTTTCACACACCTGTATAGATGGGGGGGGGAATGACTGTGGGGGTTGGGTGAGTGAGGGGGGGGCAATGTTGCTGACAGTTGGTTGAGAGCAAATGGTCTGAGTGGGTTTTCAAGTGGGGTCTGAGGGATGGCTTCTATGAACCTTTGGGAGAAAATGTAAAAGATGGGGTTTGCACTGACTCCGGGTGGGGACACTTCTCGTATTTCCTGCTGATGGCCTGTATTGGGGGTTCTCGTATTTTGGTTTGCTTAGACTTTGTCAGCTGCTCTTCTATACCTTGCGGTATTTGCTTGTCTGTTCCGGAATTGTTGACTCCTGGCTGTTTGTGTAACTTCACTGTTAATAAATATGATACTGTTCTGTTCGGTATGTCTACGAGGAAAAAAAGTCAATTATCAGCACATAACAATAAGCTTTTGATGATAATGACGGGTGTTGCTATGCAACATATTACTAACAACTGGAAAAATTATAGTAATCTCAATTATACGTTTTGGTGGAATTCCCTGTGTCATATTTACAAGATGGAAAGAGCAATTGCAATTCAGAAAGGAAGTTATACAAATTTTTTAAAGATATGGAGACCGATGGTTGATTTTTGTAGTGAATAGGCATCATTTTTCTTTGATAATATACATAGGGGGGTGGGGATTGGAAGATAAGATGTAGCGAAATTGAAATTTTAAAGGAATATGATATTTTAATGATTGTATAGAAAAATGGGAGGGGGGAGGGTTTTTAATTAATTTACATATTAAGAATATAATGTATGATGTTCAAGTGTTATATGATAGTATTTCATGTTGTTCTTTTTGTGCACTTGATGAAAGTTTGAAAAAGAATAAAGAAATTTAAAAAAAAAGAAAGAAAGAAATCAGAAATGCGTAAATTGCCACATACATCATAAGAAAAATACAAACAATATATTCAAGAAACCTAAAAGCGGAAACCCTTTATAGAACCTGCTCATACTCTTTTCTAACATACTAAAAAAAAAAAAAAGATGCAGCAGGAAATTAAAAACAGGTCTTTATTTAGTAAATAGGGCTTTTCATCTTGTGACAGATTGAGCTAGGAAGTTATTTATATGTTGTTAATTCACCAAAACACACTGAGGGACATAAAAACACCAGCTGAGGCGTTCCATTTCCTCCCTAACGAATCATTAGGAAAAGCGATTGAAAAGAAAGTAACTGCCACAAATATTTGAAACCCCACATCAGAAAAACGCTGCCCGATGGCCCGATGCAAAGCTATGGGTCCAGACGAATTGCACCCAAGAGTGCTCAGAGAGCTGTGCGAGGTCCTGGCGGAACCGTTAGCCATGCTCTTCAATCTCTCCCTAAAGATCCCCCAGGATTGGAAAACAGCGAATGTTGTTCCTCTGCATAAAAAGGGTTGCAGGGCAGAGGCTGCGAATTACCGACCAGTGAGTCTCACATCGATAGTATGTAAAATCATGGAAACACTAATTAAACATAAGTTGGACACGATCTTGGATGAGGGGAATCTTAGGGATCCTAATCAACATGGATTCACTAAGGGTAGGTCGTGTCAATCCAACCTCATCAGCTTCTTTGATTGGGTAACAGGAAAGTTGGACTCAGGAGAGTCTCTGGACATAGTATACTTGGATTTCAGCAAAGCTTTTGTCAGCGTCCCACACCGCAGGCTACTAAATAAGATGAAATCAATGGGGTTGGGCGAGACGATAACCGCATGGGTCAATGATTGGCTGAGTGGTAGACTTCAGAGGGTAATGGTCAATGGTACCCTTTCTGAAACATCAGAGGTAACCAGCGGAGTGCCGCAGGGCTCGGTCCTGGGTCCTCTCCTTTTTAACATATTCATAAGGGACTTGACACGAGGGCTACAGGGTAAAGCAACGTTATTCGCCGACGATGCAAAACTGTGCAACATAGTAAGTGAAAGCTTTTTACAGGATAGCATGACACAGGACCTTCGTACGTTGGAAAACTGGTCCTCGACATGGCAGCTAGGCTTCAATGCTATGAAATGTAAGGTCATGCACCTCGGTAGCAGAAATCCGTGCAGAACTTACACCCTAAATGGAGAAACATTAGCCACAACCTCAGCAGAACGAGATTTGGGAGTAATCATCAATGCAGACATGAAGGCTGCCAAGCAGGTAGAGAAGGCCACATCCAAGGCAAGGCAAATGATGGGATGTATCAAAAGAAGTTTCGTCAGTCGTAAACCAGAAGTCATAATGCCGCTGTACAGGACTATGGTGAGACCTCATCTGGAGTACTGTGTGCAGTTCTGGAGGCCACATTACCGTAAAGACGTGATTAGAATCGAGTCGGTTCAGCGGATGGCCACTAGGATGATCTTGGGGTTCAAGGGTCTCTCGTACGAAGAGAGACTGAGCAGACTGCGGCTCTACACTCTAGAGGAACGCAGGGAGAGAGGGGACATGATTGAGACATTTAAATACATCACAGGACGGGTCGAGGTGGAAGATGTCATCCTCTTGCCCAGGGGACCCTCGACCACAAGAGGGCATCCACTTAAACTCAGAGGAGGGAAGTTTAGTAGTGACACCAGGAAGTATTTTTTCACGGAAAGGGTGGTAGATCACTGGAATAAGCTTACGGTGCAGGTGGTCGAGGCCACCGGCGTGCTTGACTTTAAAAGTAAATGGGACATGTACGTGGGATCCCTACATAGCACGAATCACTAGCATCTAGACTTATCGGGGTGGGTTAGTGGAGTGGGCAGACTTGATGGGCTATGGCCCTTTTCTGCCGTCATCTTTCTATGTTTCTATGTTTACTTGAGTTTGCAGTCTGTACAATTATAGTAAATTTCAATGTATAGCCATTGTATAGTCTAATACAGTGTTCTTCAACCTTTTTACACCTTTGGACCGGTAGAAATAAAAGAATTATTTTGTGGACCGGCAGTTGAAGAACACTGGGCTAAGTTGTGGGCCAGACCCCGCCCATCTCTACCCAATCTCCACCCCAGACCTCGCCCCCATAATAGCGCTAATTGTAACACTATTTTTTCCATTCATTTTTCATAGATACACACAATATACACTTCTCCCTCGTTATTCGTGGGGGATACAGGCAGAGCCAGACCGCAAATGGCGAAAAACCGTGATTATCTGGCTCTGACCCACCCCCACCTCCCTGCCACCTTCCCGGCCTTACCTGGTGGTCTAGAGGGCTTTCGGGGCAGGAGCGATCTTCCTACGCTCCTGCCCCGTGCAGATCGCCATGAGGAAATGGCTGCTGTGAGTTCCTGTAGTCTCTCGAGACTACGACTGGAACTTCCTACAGCCATTTCCTCATGGCGATCTGCACGGGGCAGGAGCGTGGGAAGATCGCTCCTGCTCCAAAAGCCCTCTAGACCACCAGGTAAGCCAGGAAGGCGGCAGGGAGTAAAAAAATATGTTGTTTTTTATTTTCCCCCTCCCCAGAAAAAAAAATCGCAATTATGCGAAATCGCGAATGCAGAAACCACGAATGGGAGGGGGAAGTGTAATCTTATTAACAACACATAATGGTTAACCACAAAAATTAAACTACACAAAGCACACTGACAGCAGATGTAAATTTTCAAAATTGACATAATTCAATTACTAAATTCAAAAATAAAATCATTCCCCCCCTACCTTTGTTGTCTCCCTCCCTCTATGCTATGCTTTACCTTGTGGCCTGCTCCCACCTGGCCATTTTATCCGTCCCCGGTGTTATCTTCAGGCCGGCTCTCTCTTCTTCACTGATGCAGTGCACAAAGCTGCGGCCAGCGGCTCCTTGCATGTCCCGCTCCTGCCGGCTTCTTATTCTTTTTCTAGCACCGGATTTTCCGCTGTGTTTTATAATTGAAGAAAAGAACCGTAGCAGTGGTGTACCAAGGGCGGGGATGGGGGTCAAAAATGATGGGCCCCAGGTGTCACATACCCTAGGTACGTCACTGCCTCAGGGGTCCGGGATGTTCAATATATCACATGTAGAGAGTAATGCGGAAAACAACCTTGTATTGAAATCATCAAAATTTTTGAGTCGGAGGCTCGAAATTCTCCTTCTGAGCTGAAGCATTTTCGACAGCTGTATTCACTCCGTGCTTCAGCTCGGAAGGAGAATTTCGAGCCTCCAACTCAAAAATTTTGATGATCTTAATACAATGTTGTTTTCCGCATTACTCTCTACATGTGATATATTGAACATCCCGGACCCCTGAGGAAGGAGTGTTTCTCCCAAACACGGACCGTGTTGGGTCCGTATTCCATGTACATGAGAGCCATTTTCAGGATTACAAATTTGTATGTTTTTTTTAAATTAAAAGATTCCTGTACCTTGTACATTCCATTCTGCAGTCTTTTCCTTTTGGAGACTGTAACTTTAACCGCTGCAACCTTTCATTTCTATGAATTCAAAATAAATACAAGAGCACATGTATAAAAAGTCCTATGGACGTAATGTCCTTATATTGAAAGGATCCAGCCAATGACCCATTTATTCTCTCTCTGTTGGATTTTACATGGGGGTTTTGTTCCTATTACTTTCTTCTGTATTTGTTCTTTAACCACTGTACCACACTCTCCCCTATGCTAAGTAGCTCAGGATTGCCTCCAGCAGCACATAAAGGATAGCAGCTGTGGACATCAGTCTTCACTAGGGCTTGAAGAAGCCGGCAGCCATGTCCCATACATCTTCCCCGAGGACATCAGCTCTTTCATCCTGGAAATGTTTCAAAATGAGCTGCCTGGATTTTGCAGGCAGACTCCAGGCCCTGTGTGAGTAATGAGAATGACCCTGTGCCATCTCCGTGCTCAGTGATTTTATAAAATAGTGCGATAACACTTTTTCACGCTATTAATAGCATCAATTTAGCTGACACTCTTCTGCTGGACTTTTTCTAGGCACTTCTGGTCCATGACATATACTTGGATCGGGAAGTGATCAGGAGGAGATGGATGGTAAGAGGAAAGGCAGGACTACTTTACTGGATTAGAAGCAAACTGTCCACGTGAAAGTTAGAACACGCATCTTCAGAGGAAGGAAGTAATGAATGAGGAATTCAAATTATGACCTTGGACAGCCATGATTTAACTTTTCTATTCATCACGTTCTGCTCCCTTCAAGATATGGTTACCAGATTTTCCATCTGGAAAATCTGGACCCCTCCTAGACCCGCCCCCCCCAGGCCCGCCCAGTACCACCCATCTCCACCCTGTCATACCCCGTTCTGCCCCATCACACCCCCAAGCCCACCCCAGCCACACCTCCAATCCCGCCCCCTGCTACCCGCTCTCGTTCCGAAGGAAAGCTTTTCAAAACCCGGATAAACAAACAGGGGAGGTGTCCAAAAACCACAGGTGTGCTTGATTATTTAAACACTCTGTTTTATTTATGCGATGACTCGATATGCACGTGTTTCGGCCCAAATGGCCTGCCTCGTGAGTCTACAAATTATCACACAAAATATAAAAACATATTACAAATATCCACATACACAAATAATAACCATGTACATGATATACGTTTTTCTATTTTTTTGTGGGTCAAGAATTTGTACACTCCTGAGGCAGGCCATTTGGGCTGAAACACGTGCACGGCGAGTCATTGCATAAAAAAAAACAGAGTGTTTAAATACTCAAGCACACCTGTGGTTTTTGGACATCTCCCCTGTTTGTTTGCCTGTTGGAAATAGAGATCCATACATATGCCCTCCCCCCCCCCTTTTTTTTTTTTTTTTACAAAACCGTGATACCGGTATTTAGCGTAGGCCGGTGCACTGAATGCCCTGCGCTGCTCCCAACACTCATAGAATTCCTATGAGCATTGGGAACAGCGCAGGGAATTCAGTGTGACGACTAGCGCTAAAAACCACTATTGCGGTTTTGTAAAAGGGGGGAGGGGGGATAGTATCCATTAAAATATATTTGTTCATCAGTTCAAAATGATTTTAAATGCAAAAGAACCTAACGAACAAAAGTGTAGCCAGATTACTTCTCTGGACATAATAAATGTTCTATACCATCATTCCTTGTACATAAAGGGCGTAATTCTCAGTTAGGTGCCCAAAGTGTGAGCACTGCATGCATACGTAATTGCTGTTATAGGATATACCCCCACCCCATTTCAGTAAGCCATGGTAGAGGTTTCTACCGAAATGCTCTGACGCTGATCTGATGCTCATAGAATTCCTATGAGTGTCGGAGCAGCGTTGAAGCATTTAGTGTCCTGGGTCGCGGTAAAAACCTTTACCGTGGTTTTTTAAGAGGTACCGGCGAGTCGTTATTGGAACACAGTTATATTTTAGTTGCTGATGGTCGCTCGATGTGAAACAGGGCCACTAAAGCTTTGTTGTTTTAACTGTCCTCAATGTGGAATTGTTTGCGACATGACGATCAGCAGTGGGATGTCTATGTGCACCTGTGGTTAACTTTGAGGATACATAACTTGAGCCCTATAAGGAATGACTTGATTTGATATATTGCTATTGAAGAATTGAGTATATTGTACTTTTTGGTGGAGGTTTTTTTTTTTTTTTAGAGACTGATGACTATGCTAAGCTCCTATATAGAGAATGACACGGGGACAAATTTTTCCCCGTCCCCTGCAGGAACTCAATTTCCCTGGCCCCGTGTGTTTTGTCCCTGTCCCATTCCTGTAAGCTCAGCCTTAACCACACAAGCCTCAAACACATGATTTTAAAGTGTTTGAGGTTGTGCAGATGAGGACGGAGCTTAGGCATTGGTGGAATGAGGCATTATGACATCACAATCTGAGCTCTAGAATGTTGCTACTTAGGATTTTAAAGTGTCTGAGGCTTGTGCAGATGAGGACAGAGCTTAGGTATTGGTGGAATGAGGCATTATGACATCACAATCTGAGCTCTAGAATGTTGCTACTTAGGATTTTAAAGTGTTTGAGGCTTGTGCAGATAAGGACAGAGCTTGCAGGAATGGGGCAGGGGCAGGGACAGGAATAGAATTCTCCGGGATGGAAAAATGAGTTCCTGCAGGGATGGGGGAAAATGTGTCCCCGTGTCATTCTCTACTTGGGAGAACAGCATAGAAAACTGAATAAATAAATAGTGTGAAAAGTTTAAGCCTCTGATAACCAGAACTGGTATTGTGATGTCATAATGCCTCATTCCACCAATAGCTTGATTGACCTATATTTGGCTCACTTTTACTACATTTTGATTTGTAGAGTGGTGCAGTGTAGAGAATGACACAGAGACAAATTTTTCCTCGTCCTGTCCCCGTGAGTTTTGTCACTGTCCCTGCCCCAATCCTATAAGCTCAGCCTTAACCGCACAAGCCTCGAACACTTATAATTTGAAAGTGTTTGAAGCTTGTGCAGATGAGGACGGAGCTTAGGCATTGGTGGAATGAGGCATTATGACATCACAATCTGAGCTCTAGAATGTTGCTACTTAGGATTTTAAAGTGTTTGAGGCTTGTGCAGATGAGGACAGAGCTTAGGTATTGGTGGAATGAGGCATTATGACATCACAATCTGAGCTCTAGAATGTTGCTACTTAGGATTTTAAAGTGTTTGAGGCTTGTGCAGATGAGAACAGAGCTTAGGTATTGGTGGAATGAGGCATTATGACATCACAATCTGAGCTCTAGAATGTTGCTACTTAGGATTTTAAAGTGTTTGAGGCTTGTGCAGATGAGGACGGAGCTTGAAGAAAAGGGGCAGGGACAGGAAAAGAACTCATGGGGATGGGACAGGAAAATGAATTCCTACGGGGACGGGGAAAAATTTATCCCTGTGTCATTCTCTACTCCTGTATAGGACATATGCGAATTGAAAATAAGAAGCAAATATTTTCTGAGGTCACTTTTTCTCCACTTATTTTTAGGAATTTTTATGCAGAGGTCTTTTAATCATAGCTGCCTTATTATTATAATTATTATTAATGTTTACATGACTATGTTATTAAAAGAGGGCCATAGTGTAAGTCCACAATTTCACCCCTAATTTCAGGCATGAGCACATGTGACAGCTCAGTAAATGCTCACTCCTGTTGTCTGGTGTGTAAGTGACGGTATTCTGTAACCTGCACACATAACTGCTGACCCACCCGTGATCCTCCCATCGCACCCCCCTTGCAGTTGCATGCTGAAAGAATAATGCGCTAAGGTTATAGAGGACCAACTAAACACAGTTATACATGCAAATGCAAACTATTACTGGCAATTAACTCCAATTATAGCCAATAATCGATTGCTAATTGGCAGCTAATTTAACAATTAAGCTACATGCATCCCATAGGTATTCTATAACCTGTGCATGCAATTTTGCACACTATGGGTTAAATTCTATGTATGGCGCCCCAAAACATGCTATTCCATAAACCACGCTTAAAGTTAGATGCAATTTATAGGATAGAGCATACACCTGGGAACCACAGCTAAATGTAGGCACTGCCGCTTGCGTCTATACAAATGCGGTGCAAATGCCCGCACTTAAATTTAGACGTCGAGGCCCTAATTCTGTAATTGCACAAGTAATTTAAAGGAACGACCCTGATGCGCCCATGACCTGCCCATTTCCACATCTCCTTTTTTTGACTTGCATGTAAAATTGGGGTGCAGATCCCACACCTACGTTTATGTACGCAACTCTTGACTCTACTTTGCGTCAATAATTGTTTGTTAAAATGCCAATTATCAGTTCTAATAAGCTTGTTATTTAATTAAATTCTGCACACAATTTGGAAATGCGACCAAAATAGCATGCACAATTTGGATCTTTTCCAGATAAGCCCCGCCAAAAAGTTAACCCCCGCCACAGATTTAGCTAAGTGAATACTTGGGGAAAGTGATATACAAGGGGGTGCTCCGCCCCCCCTTGAACCCCCCCGAGTCATTATTCAAATCATGTGAATAATTTCCTCGGAGGGCTTCAATAGTTTAATAATTTATAAGGTGGCGGGGCTTAAGTTTTCACCCGTGCACTTTTTGCATTAGTGGTGGCGGGGCTTAAGTTTTCGCCCGTGCACTTTTTGCATTAGTGGTGGCGGGGCTTAAGTTTTCGCCCGTGCACTTTTTGTATTAGTGGCAGGGCTTATCTGGAAAAGACCCCACAATTTTTGGCACTTTTGATAGAATTTAGGAGTAAGTGTAAAACTGGATGTGCAAGATTATAGAATTAGGAGGAAAAGGTGCAAAAACTTGTCCTAAAATATCCTGGCAGGCTATGTGGTGAAAGTCAAACCCTTATTAACTTGAGCCCCTGAAGCAGCCCCTGCTGGGCGAAACACAGCTGTGTTATGTGTTCTGTTTTTAACTCTTTTTTTTAACAATAATGTCTTCGTTGCTGTCATCACCATGTCTTCTCCGACACCTGCACTCCTTTTGGAACTGACAGACCACTTGCCAGTCTGTTTTCTGGGACCAAGAAAAACAGGGCCATGAGTCCAGATGAATACAAAGGCAGAACCAGGAGTAGGCCAGCAATGTGGATTGACCTAGGTCAGTTGGCAACACTGTGAACACAAAAGGAATGATGAATGCTCAAAAAAAGCAATGGTTTGAACCAAAATGAAGTTAGGATGACTCTGTTTAGGTGTGTCTGACAGCGTGAGGATGCCTGTTGTTGATGCTTGATTGGTCTCTGTCCATCTGTCTGTCCATCAGTGTGCATGTTTCAGCGACAGAACAACTCATCTGATTAGGTTGAAAACTGCTATAATAAAGTGGGAGACGGTTGATAATCCTGGGTTTGGATCAAATTGCTCCATTTTAGGGACCAGCAGAACCCCAAATGTATCTACATGTTCTACAATACCTAAGGTGGCAATTCTATAAATTGGCGCCTCAGTTAAAGTACCCCGATGCCAATTCTATAATGGAATCTTGGTGCCAAAATTCTGTTATAGAATACTAGCTTGGGTTGGCTTTGGTTAGGGCAGGGGTAGGCAATTCCGGACCTCGAGAGCCGGAGCCAGGTCAGGTTTTCAGGATATCCACAATGAATCTGTATGAGATGGATTTGCATGCACTGCCTCCTTGAGAAGCAAATCTATCTCATGCATATTTATTGTGGATATCCTGAAAACCTGACCTGGCTCCGGCTCTCGAGGACTGGAATTGCCTACCCCTGGGTTAGGGTTACCAAATGGCTCCAGAAAAAGGAGGATGGATTGAGACATCCGGGTTTTACTTCCATGGCTTTCAGTGGAAGTAAAACCCGGACGTCTTGATCTGTCCTCCTTACTTCCATTGCTTTCAATGGAAGTAAAACCCGGATGTCTCAATCCGTCCTCTTCTTTTTCTGGAGCCATATGGTAACTCTAGCTTTTTCTTACGCCATCTGTTGTACATGACAGGTGTGAGTTAGCGCTTCTAAGTGTACCAAGTGAAATGCGTAATTTATACTATTGTGTAAACTAGGTGGGCAAATGGGAGACACAGCCAAGGCCCACCCAAGCTCCAGCCACATGTATGTCCCCCTTGAAGTTAGATGCTAGGTGCACATAGGTGCCTGTTAATTACGGTGATGGCACCTTTGACTCATCTAAGTGATTATTACCCTTTCATTCTTTCCAGGTTCGATCTTTGCTCAGTAGCAGAGGTTAGTAACCATGAAATGCTTTATTCTTGAAAATTCAACAAGTAACTGGAGGTGGATAAATAGAACTTCGGGTTAAGGAAAAAAAATTATTGCCAGACAATACAAGATTTTATATGGTGCAGCCCCTACTTATCTGGCTAATAGTTTTTCCATATGCACAAATGCAGTAGAAAAACTCATGCTCTGTTCAATTTCCCTTCTGTAAAAGGTTGTAAAAGCAGGAAATTCCTAAATCACTCTTTAGCATCTCAGGCTGCTTCTCATGAAAAATAATTTCGATCATTGTTGCTCACAGCTGTTTCTTACAGACATTTTCTCTAAATACCTGACTAGCTGACTCATTCAAATATATGATTATGTTTAATGTTTATAATCTTTTGTAAACCGCGTAGAACTTTATGGTAACACGGTCTATAAGTATAATGTTATGTTATAAAGAAGTATTTTGAGGAAACTATACCCAGTTTGTCATGTACAAATATTAAAACTTGATTCAGAGTGAAAATATGGTTAACAAGCCAAAAGCAGCCTGCAGGAGAACGAGAACTGTTTTTAAACCATTTTTCTACCCTCAGTGGCTTATAAATAGATCTCAACTCAGCACATTACTGAGCTTTAAGTAAAAAAAAAAAAATCTATCATAAATTTGTGCCTACCTGATTCACAAGCTCTGGAAGCTTCCAGCCAGCGCTGCGTGGCCCGAAAAGTAATAACAACAGACACGAAGTGACTGAGTTTCTAAAAATATCCATCGGAGAAATAAATCACAGGTTTTCCATCTGTGCAGCCGGCTGCCTTATGCCACTGAATATTCGATTTGTTCTGGAAACAGCCTGTAATGATCTTCCGTCACTGAAAAATAGACAGTCATAAAGGGCTAAAGGGTTAGTTTTGGTTCAGTGCTGGTTATTACGCTGAACCTCTGTTACGAGCACCACAAGGCTTCATCTAACTTGCCAAAATTCATTATAGATTTCAGGCTGATTTCCAAGAGAGTGGCAGGGGAGCAATGTTTAAACAGCCTGCCCAGTGGTACGTTAGACTGTTGCTCTTATTCAATGCACATTTTCAAAGATAAATTATCTGTGTTGTTTCTCTTGGAAGAATTTGCCCACTTGCTTTGCCCTGCTGTTTTTATTGGCCACAGTGGAAAGAGGGGAAGAACATGCGGTATATTGTATTTGAGAATTGAATGGACATGCACTGGGTTCTCCCCTCCCCCCCCAACTTAAGTATGGGCTTGTGAACACCTCTCTTTTTTCTTTATAGCGAAAAGTGAAGAATTAAAGAACCCATACATACTTTTTGCCACATTTGAGAAGTACAGCATAAAGTTGGGCCATTTTACTTAGAGAAATATTACATAACATAAGAACTGAGTGTCATACATCAATCCCAGTATCCTGTTTCCAACTGTGGCCAATCCAGATCCCAAGTAGTAGCAAACATTCCAGAGCTGAGATTGTGATGTCATAATGCTTCATTCCACCAATGGCTAAGAGCCAGCCACATCAGTGATGTCACAATGGCTTGTTTGTCCTCTACTTGGCTAACATAAGAATTGCCATACTGGGACAGACTGAAGGTCCATCAAGCCCAGTTTCCTGTTTCCAACAGTGGCCAATCCAGGTCCCAAGTACCTGGCAGAAACCCAAATAGTAGCAACATTCCAGAGCTGAGATTGTGATGTCATAATGCTTCATTCCACCAATGGCTAAGAGCCAGCCACATCAGTGATGTCACAATGGCTTGTTTGTCCTCTACTTGGCTAACATAAGAATTGCCGTACTGGGACAGACTGAAGGTCTATCAAGCCCACCAGCATCTTGTTTCAAACAGTGGCTAACCCAGGTCCCAAGTACCTAGCTAGATCCCAAGTAGTAAAACAGATTTTAAGCTGCTTATCCTAGGAATAAGCAGTGGATTTCCTGAAGCCATCTCAATAATGGCCTATGGACTTCACATTTAGGAAACTAGCCAAGTCTTTTTTTTTTTTTTAAACCCTGCTAAGCTGATTTCACCACATTCTCCGGCAACAATTTCCAGAGTTTAATTACACATTGTGTGAAGAAATATTTTCTCTGGTTTGTTTTAAATCTGCTACTTAGTAGCTTCATCGCATGTCCCCTAGTCCTAGTATTTTTGGAAAGAGTGAACAAGCGATTCACATCTACCCTTTCCACTCAGTATTTTATAGATCTCTTTCATATCACCCCTGAGCCGTCTCTTCTCCAAGCTGAAGAGCTCTAGCCGCTTTAGCCTCTCCTCATAAGGAAGTCGTCGCAAACCTTTTATCATTTTCGTTGCCCTTCTCTGTACCTTTTCTAGTTTCGCTATATCTTTTTGAGGTACGGCGACCAGAATTGTACACAGTATTCAAGGTGCGGCTGTACCTTAGAGCAGTGGTTCCCAACCCTGTCCTGGAGGAACACCAGGCCAATTGGGTTTTCAGACTAGCCCTAATGAATATGCATGAAGCAAATTTGCATGCCTATCACTTCCATCATATGCAAATCTCTCTCATGCATATTCATTAGGACTAGCCTGAAAACCCGATTGGCCTGGTGTTCCTCCAGGACAGGGTTGGGAATCACTGCCTTAGAGCAATAGAAGGGCATTATAACATTGTCATCTTTGTGTTCCATTCCTTTCCTGATAATTCCTAACATTCTATTTGCTCTCTTAGCTGCTGCCGCACATTGAGCTGAGGGTTTCAACATCTCCTCAACAATGACACCTGGATCCTTTTCCTGGGCAGTGACTCCTAACACAGAACCCAGCATCACACAGACATAGTTCGGGGGTTCCTCTTTCCCACTCATGCATCACTTTGCACTTGCTCATATTAAACGTTATCTGCCATTTTGACGCCCAAGTCTCCGAAGGTCCTCTCGCAATTTCTCACAATCCTCTTGCGATCTAACAACTTTGTGTCATCAGAAAATTTAACCTCCCCCCCCCCCCTTTTACAAAACTGTGCAAGAGGTTTTTTTGTACTGGCTGGCGCACTGAATGCGTTGCACTGCTCCGATGG
Source organism: Geotrypetes seraphini (assembly GCF_902459505.1). Classification (NCBI taxonomy): domain Eukaryota; kingdom Metazoa; phylum Chordata; class Amphibia; order Gymnophiona; family Dermophiidae; genus Geotrypetes; species Geotrypetes seraphini. The sequence goes on along the minus strand of NC_047093.1, from coordinate 21,031,607 downwards.
TCATGTAACACCATTTTTTCCATTCATTTTTCATATATACACACACATAATATAATCATATTAACAACACATAATGGTTAACCACAAAATTAAACTACACAAAGCACACTGGGCCGGATTCACTAACCTGCCCAATCGGGCCCGACCCGAGCAGGTCTGACGAATTCACGAAAGTAAAATATGCAGATGGGGGCGATCGGAGGAATGCCCCCATTTGCCTGCATGGATCGCACATGTGCAGACCATCTGTAGATGGTCTGTGCATGCCCATCGGAGCTTTTTTTTTTTTTTTTTTAACTTTTTTTTTTTTTAGTAGTTTGAGCCTTGCAAGCCCATGGTTTTAACCCACTTTAAACCCGTGCGTTAAAACCACAGGCTCGCAGGGTGGGGAAGGGCAGTGCAGGGCGGCAGGATTTCGGGGCAGAGAGTAGGAGATTTGGAGCAGTGCAGGGTAGCAGGACTTCGGGGAGATTCGGGGCAGTGCAGGGTGGCAGGACTTCATGGTGACACCAGGAAATATTTCTTCACCAAGAGAGTGGTTGATCCTTGGAACGAGCTCCCAGTGCAGGTGATCGAGGCAAACAGCGTGCAAGAATTTAAGAGCAAATGGGATGCCCATGTGGGATCCCTTAGAGGGTTAAGCTAAGGGAACCTGCCACCAGGAGTGGGATCCCTAGGATAGTAGACTTGGGGGTGGGTCAGTAGAGTGGGCAGACCTGATGGGCTATGGCCCTTATTTGCCGTCATCTTCTATGCTTCTATGACTTCGGGGAGATTCGGGGCAGTGCAGGGCAGCAGGACTTCAGGGCAGAGAGCAGGATATGCAGTCGGAAACCACTGAATGACTATTCCCCAGCAATCGCTTTTGGAGTTGATCCGTCAGCCCAGTCGGATCGGATTGATTGTGTTTTGAATCGCTGCCTTCCCTACTTTTGAATGTCTCTCCCCTCATTTGCATGCGCGGATCGGAAGATGATCGGCAGAGAGGTAAGTGAATCGGGAAGAGGGGAATTTGGTCGCTAAGGGGTCACAAACTGATCAGTACATGATTGGTTTGCTTAGTGAATCTAGCCCACTGTATGCTTCTCAATATTCATTCCTATCAGAACACAGATAACCGCATGCAAATAAGGGACCAAAAACTAAAAATACTAATATATACAAACAAACCCTATGATGCAAGACTCTGCATGCAGTAGAACCCCAGAGGAAAAGAAACAAATGCATTTCTTCCTGAACAGACAGCAGATGTAAATCAATCACTTCCGGTTCAAGCGCAGGACGCGCGTAGGAGCCTCTGCCCACGGCTTTGTGCACTGCAGCACTGAGGAAGAAGGAGTCGGCCCGAAGACAATGCCGCATCGATCGTATCATGGACTGGCGGCTGAAGAGCACTGTCTGGGGCCCGATGCACGTGCCGGCCCTGTGGACCGGCAGGAAATTTCTGAGGATCGACACTGGTCCACAGACCGGCGGTTGAAGAACACTGCACTAGAGGTCACTTATCTGGTACGGTCCTGTAAATCCAGGCTTCTTCTCACAGCTAGGTGACACAAAACTCTCCAGTAGGGTTAGAACTGTTGAGGAATGTAAAGAACTTCAAAGGGACCTGAACAAACTGAGTGAGTGGGCAAAAAAATGGCAGATGAGCTTCAATGTAGAGAAATGTGAAGTCTTGTACATAGGGAAAGGGAACCCGATGTGTAGCTATACGATGGGAGGAATGGTACTGGGGGAAGGCAACCTAGAAAAGGACTTGGGGGTATTGGTGGATATAACAATGAAGCCGGCGGCACAATTCGTAGTGGCCTCAAAGTAGGCGAACAGAAAGTTGGGCATTATCAAAAAAGGTATCACGACCAGAACGAAGGAAGTTATCCTGCCACTGTGTCGGGCGATGGTGCGCCCACATCTGGACCAATACTGGTCGCCGTACCTTAAGAAGGATATGGCGATACTCGAGAGGGTCCAGAGAAGAGCAACAAGGATGATAAAAGGCATGGAAAACCTTTCATATGCTGAGAGGCTGGAGAAGCTGGGGCTCTTTTCCCTGGAAAAGCGGAGACTTAGAGAAGACATGATAGAGACTTATAAGATCATGAAAGGCATAGAGAAGGTGGAGAGGGACAAATTCTTTAGACTAGTAGGCACAATAAAAACAAGAGGGCATTCAGAAAAATTGAAAGGAGACAGATTCAGAACAAATGCTAGGAAGTTCTTCTTCACTCAGAGGGTGGTGGACACCTGGAATACGCTTCCAGAAGGGGTGATAGGACAGAGTACGATATTGGGTTTCAAGAAGGGATTGGATGATTTCCTGAAGGAGAAGGGGATTGAAGGGTATAGATAGAGGGTTACTATACAGGATATTAAATGATTAGGGAATAAAAGGTGTAGGTAAAGGATCACTTACAGGTCATGGATCTGGGGGGCTGCCTATATAAGAGGCCCGTATGCAATTCTCAAAAGCCGCTCAGGCGTCCTATACAGACTCCGCCCAAAGTCTCCAAATTGCAGATACAACAAAAGTGAAGGTCTCTTGGAAGGCCTTTCCTTAGTGTTCATTGTACTCCTGTAAATGAGTCGTCTTTTTTTTTTTTTTTTAATCACTTATGGAAGTAAACCAGTCCCATTTCCACCAGTTTTGTTCATCAAGTTTCAAGTTTATTAAGTTTTTAATATACCGACCATCAGCAGGTATCTGGCCGGTTTATAATAAAATTATAAAAAGAGAAAAGAGTCATAAATATAAAAAGCCGATGGGTGAACATCAAAAACATAACTTGACTAACATGAAAGTGAGGATAAGAGGGAAAGGAGGGGGAAAGTTACATGTTTTGGAGAAGAAAGGGAGAAAGTGGGAATGGGAAAAAACATATTGGAAAGGGTCGCTTTTTTTAAAGCGGTTGGTTAAATAAATTGGAATCAGCGAAGTGAAGGAGAGAAGAAAAAGAAGAGAGAAAGAGAAAGAGAAAACGAAAAGAGAAGGAAAATAGAGAAACAAGAGAAGACCCGTTTGCTTTGAATGAGTCTGGTCTCAGTGAGCCATTACCAGTGTCCCTCCCTGATGAAGAGGTGAAACTCGAGTCGGGGGGACGGGATTGGAAGAATGAATGAACAGTTCTAGGATTTTAACGGAGCACAAAGATTTTTATTAGTACACAGTCATCAATGAGAATTAACGAAACCAACTACCCCCCTATTCATATAAGTACATTAAGTTGATCTGAAAAATTTTTGTGTTCATCTAGGGAGGGCAGGGGACAGGTGAAGGCGATGATGGTCCCCTTGTTAACCTCATTGTAGTGACTTCACTATATTTTGGGTTACTTGGTCTGAGCACTTCACAATAATATTTAAAATAATATATGGAAAGTAATATTATTAACAACAGATTATAGCTGTGATCATATTATTATAGAGTAATTCTTGCCACAGAATACTAAGCTTTATCTCCCTATTAAGTAAGAAATTCACAACATTCTGCGCTATATGGAGGCTTTATAAGATACTAGATGTATTTACAAGCTCCAGGTGCACACTGCTACCATAGCCATTAAATTAGCCTTATGATGTTGCAAGTTTTGTCAGACACTTAAATATAGCCCAGACCCCAGTTGGAGTAGCAGACGGCAGCAAAAATCAACAGACAGCGCAGACTAAAAAGAAAGGGAAAGGGATTCGGATGCCATCTTTTGGTAGTTATACAATCACACCTGGTTTACATACGGGTACTTCAAGCACTTTCTCTGCCTGTCCTGGTGGGCTCACATAGAAACATGACGGCAGATGAAGGCCAAATAGCCCATCCACTATCTCCTCCTCTCCCTATTGGCTAAGGCTCTTAACATTTACATTGTGATGTCATAGAACTTTATGGTTATAGAAACATTGTAACATGATGGCAAATAAAGGCCAAATGGCCCATCTAGTCTGCCCATCTGCAGTAACCATTAGAGAATGACACGGTGACAAAATTCATCACCGTTCCCGTCCCCGCGGATAACCGCGGGAAATAATCCCATGTCATAACTGCTCTGGATACCAGAGACTGTCATTCTGTAGTGTCTGTTTCAACCTCAGTCCTTCTACACCAGCATTCTTCAAAGCAAAGCTTGCGGGTCAGTGGTTGTGGCCATTCATACTCTGATTCTTCCCTCTCTCCTTAAAGAATGACATGAAGATGGTTTCCCGGGGTTATCCGCGGGGACGGGAACGGTGAGATCCCACATGCCTAACCCAGGCTTTCTTGAATTCAGACACAGTCTCTGTCTCCACCACTTCTTCCCGGAGACTGTTCCACACATCTACCACCCTACGTGGCATAAATGCACATGAGTCGAGTCTCATTTGAAAGGAAGCTCTGGAATGAGAGGGCAAAGGATGAAGTTAAGAGGTGATAGGCTCAGGAGTCATGTAAGGAAATACTTTTTTACAGAAAGGGTGGTAGATGCGTGGAACAGTCTCCCGGAAGAGGTGTGTCTGAATTCAAGAAAGCCTGGGGTTCCGGACGGCTTCTCAAAATCTGGCACTTTGTCTGGGTTATGAAAAGCTTAGAACAAATCTCTGTCAGGCAGATGCCACGCGATGATGTCATGTGCACACGTGCATGCAATTGACATCATCGCGTCGCATCCATGCATCATGAGAGCAGGCAGTGAGGGGTTGGGCTAGGGTGGGTTTGGGGGCGTAACTGGGTGGGCCTGGCAGAGGATCTAGGACAGGGGTGTCCAATGTCAGTCCTCGAGGGCCGCAATCCAGTCGGGTTTTCAGGATTTCCCCAATGAATATGCATGAGATCTATTTGCATGCACTGCTTTCATTGTATGCTAATAGATCTCATGCATATTCATTGGGGAAATCCTGAAAACCTGACTGGATTGCGGCCCTCGAGGACCGACATTGGACACCCCTGATCTAGGGGGTCCAGATTTTCCAAACAGAAAATCTGGTAACCCTAAGCATGGCACTTAGCATGATTCTATAAAAGGCTCCTGCTATGTATAGGATCATTCTTAGCGGCCGCGCACAGCATAACATTTAGGCCAAGGAAAACCAGGCTTAAATGCCTGCGTCTAAGCTATGCACAGATTGGACGTATTCTAAAACAGTGCACCTAACTTTTAGGAACGCACACAATCTGCCCATGCTCCTCCCCTGGCCACTCCCACTTCTGAGATTTGCACACTAGAAGTGACACATACCATTTATAGAATGTACCTACCAAGTTGTGCACGTAGCTTGTACTAGCATCAATTATTAGGTGTTAATTGCCAAGTATTGGCATCGGTTGGGTTCTTTTTTTATTTTTTTTATTTATCATTTCCACATGAGTTCACAAGAAGAACCTGTTGTTATAGCAATACAGCTGGAATATAATATAAAAATACTAGAATCAAAATAACATATAAAGAAAACGTTTCCTTCCTTAGACCACTAATTACAGTTCACGCGGGAGAAAGGCAGAAATTAAGGCGGATGGTTTCTCCCAAGCACGCCGCCAGTAACATGGTGGCGGCTGCGATGCTTCCCTGATCGGCTCCGCCCTTCCTCCTCCAGTCTGCCCTGTGCCGCCGACGTCACCTCTGGGGCGTTCCGCCTCATTGGCTGTACTCGGGGAGAGGGGAGGAGCTTTCGGGGAGAGCGGGCCGTTTGAAATTGCTGCCGCTGGAAAACGTTTCCTTCCTTAGGGCTAGATTCACAAACCTGCCTGATTGGGCCCAATCCGGGCAGGTCCGATGAATTCAGAAAACTGCAATATGCAGATGGGGCGATCGGAGGAACGCCCCCATCTTCCTGCCCAGATCGCTCTATAGCGATCCCAGCGCATGCGCAGACCATCTGTAGATGGTCTGCGCATGCGTTGGAGCTCCAGGGCTAGCATAGTTTTTTTTTTTCTTTTTTTAGGAGCCCAAGGTTTTAACCTGCTTCAGGTTAAAACCACAGGCTTGCACTGGGGCAGGCAGGCAGGCGTGTTCGGGGTAGGCAGGCAGGCGTAATCGTGGCAGGTAGGCAGGCAGGTGTGTTCAGGAAGGAGACATGAAGGAGATCAGCCGGGGGTTAAAAACACGGGCTCACAGTGGGGCATAGCCGAAGAGAGCAGGGCAGCATGGCAGAGGCAAGGAAAGAAGAGAGCAGGGCAGCATGGCGGAAGAGAGGAGAGCGGCAGAGAGCTGGGCGCTTTTTGGATAGTTTCAGGGCTGCAGGGCTGGGATTTCAGGCCGAGAACAGAGAGCAGGACAGTCGGAAAGGCGGTGAGCGACTGGTCCCCAGCAGTCGCTTCTTTTGATTGGCCAGCCCAGTCGGTGTTCCTGAAGTTTTCTTTTGTGAATCGCTTCCTTCCTATATTTGCATGCAATTCCCCCTCATTTACATGCGCAGATTGGATCGGGCAGGAATCGGATCGGGAGTAAGGTTAGTGAATGGAAGCGGGGTCGTAAATTGATCGCAAACCGATCGGTACATGATTGGTTTTGCTTTGCGAATCCAGCCCTTAGACCACTAATTACTAGTTCACGGGGGAAAAAGGCGGAAAAAGAGAGAAGTCGATTTAAAGGAATAATCTTCATTACCAATAGGCATTAACACTGTGTTGGCTTCTTAAACAATTACATTGCGTGCACAAATCAGTTGTGTGCACCAGTTCACACATACATAACTTGGGACGCCATATTGTACACTTCTCCCTCCGTATTCGCCGTGATAGGGGATTAACAGACCCACAAATACAGAAAAACCGTGAATAACTTTTTCATATGTTTTTCGCTGTTTTCTATTAAAAACCATCATGAATATGGTAAAACCGCAAATAACATGGTGGGAGACCTGGTTTGTTCTTGAAGAAGAGGCAAAACAGAAGATGGCGATTTGAGCAGACGTTGGTTTGAGAGCTCCTCTTCCCACGGCAATTTTTTTTTTTCGGGTTATATTGCTCAAACATTTTTCTTCGATGCCTAAAAGAAGGGGAAAACAGAGAGGTTTTCCTCCACCTTTATCTGGCTCTTCAACCCCACGACAGACTGCCATAACATCATATGCAGTCCCAACCTACTTACCGGGCGTATCTGCTGCTGTGATTGGGGTGGATCACAGCTTGGACGGCGAACTTTCGCTGAGCCCACGAGGACCGCACACGCCCCCAATGCCCGGCGAAACTTCGCGAGAGCGGTCGCAGTTGGAGGACATGCCGACCACATCGAGCATGACGCATACTGCACCCGAGGCTGACCCGGATGTGATTACAGCGCTGCCGATTCTGGCACAGGAATCGTTGCAACACGGGAGCGTTAATCCTGAAGGAACCAGCGGTGGGGAGGGTGAGGGAGCCCGGAGTTTGATCTCTGGAGACTTAGCCTATGGGAACCTGGCAGTTATCTCCCCCCTCAAGCCGCTGGAGAAACCACAGGCAGTGACCCTTGACTCTATATGGTCTGCAATTGAAAACCTGCACTCGGTTTGTACAAACTTTATTTCTGTTACTTTAAATACCTCTTCCAGGATAACCCTTTTGGAGACATCAGTTCAACAGCAGAAGATTGACTTCTCTAAACTAGAAAAACTAACAACTGAGAATAAAAATTTGCAGACCAAACAAATGACTGATAGAATGATGTTTCTGAGGAAGATAGAAAATTTGGAAAATCAGCAAAAAAATCTGAATCTTAGGATTCTTAATTTTCCTATAGCAAAATTTATGTCCTCCCAGGAACTCTTCAAGAACTTTATGATCACAGTTTTAAAAGTATCAGAATTGAATCTTCCACCTATACAGAAAATTTATTATTTAAAGAATGCTCAAAAAGAAAAAGTATTAGAAGGTGGAACTGAGCAATTAGATGTATCAGCAATATTGCAATCCTCTGAAATTGAATTGCTGGGTCGGGCAACATTACTAGTTTCCCTTGTATTCTTACAAGATAAAGAAATGCTGTTGAAATTATACTTTAAGTTGAAACAAGTCACCTTTCTAGGTGAAAGGGTATATATATTTCCTGACGTCTCGAAATGGACACAATCCAGGAGGAAAGAATTTTTGCAATATCGTCCTAAAGTTATTTCATTGGGGGCAATTTTTCAGTTAAGATTTCCTTGTAAATGTTTTATTACCTATCAAGGGAATAAATATATATTTTTTGAGCCTGCCCAACTAGGTTTTTTCTTAGAGAGTAAAGGGACTCCATTGCAGCCAGAATGAATCAAGTGATTTAGAGCGGAATTTAGTTTAATAGTAGGTTAATATCTAAGTACTGCTATTTCCTTTATGTTTTTGGTATATCCCTTTTCCCCAGGGGGTTTTTCTTTGTCTTGCCTTCCTCCCCATTTGAGGACTATAATAATGAGTATATTGCCTGTATATTGTTTTTAGTCTGTATTGACTTAATATGTGTATTTCAGTATTTCTCTGTACCATTTTCATTGGTTGTACAAAAATCATAAATAAATAATAAAAAAAAAAAAAAGAAGAGGCAAAACACGGTGAAGAAAGTGCCGGGAATCAGCGATTTTCTCTGTAAACGCTTGGAATCAGAGATTTCCCTATGTAAGCTGATGTAATGGGGGGGAGGAGTCAGCAAGCTAAAAACTGAATAATCGAAACCGCGAATACAGAGGGAGAAGTGTATATAGAATTTAGGCTGTACTGAACAAGATACTATGACAACCCTTCAGAACCAGTTATGTAAAGTTGAAAAGCCAAGACTTATTGATGGGCTCAGCAGGAAACAATCCCAGGATCTGTATTATATGGCAGGGGAAAAAAAACATCTGAAATCCTCCAGTGCCCTGGGTAACGATTTTGGCTGTGACACACACCACAATTTATGAATTTTCAAATATTTCCCAGAATGCAAATTCTTCACTGACAGTCGGGGGGAACCATAGCTCACAGGGTGATCTGGGCCTGCCTTTCCCTATAGCCCCTTTTCTTAGGAATCACCTGCTCCTAGAAAAACAAATGGAAGGCTGGAGCAGATTCAACAGGAAGTAAAATCTTTCCTATTTCTCTTCTCGTAGGTGGAGAAACTTGCAAAGTACCTGGACCCACATGACCTGGGCAAACTAAACTTCAAGGACTTCTGCCATGGAGTTTTTGCCATCAAAGGTAAGCGATGCTTAATGTAGATATTTCTAAACTTGTATTAATGTCCAGGGAGCTTAGAAATGACATAAGAACATAAGAACAGCCTTACTAGGTCAGACCAATGGACTATCAAGCCCAGTAGCACATTCTCACAGTGGCCAATCCAGGTCCCTAGTACCTGGCCAAAACCCAAGGAGTAGCAACATTCCATACAGAATCTCAAAGAATAGCAAGATTCCGAAATCCCAGAGAGTGACAAGATTCTAGAATCCCAAAGAGTAGCAACATTCCATACAGAATCTCAAAGAATAGCAAGATTCCGGAATCCCAGAGAGTAACAAGATTCTAGAATCCCAAAGAGTAGCAACATTCCATACAGAATCTCAAAGAATAGCAAGATTCCGGAATCCCAGAGAGTAACAAGATTCTAGAATCCCAAAGAGTAGCAACATTCCATACAGAATCTCAAAGAATAGCAAGATTCCGGAATCCCAGAGAGTAACAAGATTCTAGAATCCCATAGAGTAGCAACATTCCATACAGAATCTCAAAGAATAGCAAGATTCCGGAATCCCAGAGAGTAACAAGATTCTAGAATCCCAAAGAGTAGCAACATTCCATACAGAATCTCAAAGAATAGCAAGATTCCGGAATCCCAAAAAGTAGCAACATTCCATGCTGCTGATCCAGGGCAAGCAGTGGCTCCCCCCATGTCTTTCTCAATAACAGACTCTTTCTCCAGGAATTTGTCCAAACCTTTCTTAAAACCAGTAGGGCTACAATTTTGTTTAGTAATATATTTGGACCCCAGTATGTGCAGCTCAAAATATTTTTGATTCATATCATTTGATCATATCTTTTCCAAATTTTCATCTTGCGTGAGTTCTTTTTAACAAACAAAATCTTTTTAGCCCATTTCCCTTCGTAATGCTTTACACGTATATAGTCGTAATGGTGCATGAGGAAATTTGGAGAAGGGCAGGTAAAAGAAAGGCCCCCCCCCTCCTTAATTTCTGCCCTGGGCCCCAGCATGTCTAAAACCAGCCCTGAGTCTAGGGTTACCATCCCCCAAAAAAGAGGACAGATTGAGACATCTGAGTTTTACCTCCATTGAAAGCAATAGAAGTAAAATCCGGATGTCTCAATCCATCTTCCTTTTTCAGGAGCCATATGGTAATCCTTCTAAAGGATTACCAGACGTCCGGATTTCCCATTGACATGTCCTCCTTTTGAGGACATGTCCGGGGATCCGGATGGCTTTTCAAAACCCGGCACTTTGGGTGGAGATTTGGTTGTCTAGTTTTGCGGCTTGAGTGGCCAGGAGGCCATCGTATTGTTTTGTCCTTTTCACTTCTTTGATCGGTGGTGGTGTGAATGGGGAGTGAGTTTTTCTATGTCTGGTTGAGGTTGCTTGGATGAGGCGGTTGTTTAGGTAGGATGGGCTATTTCCATTTAGGGTTTTGAATATTATGCAGTAGAATTTAAATAGTATTCTTTCTTGGATTGGTAGCCAGTGTGAGTTGATGTAAGCCTCTGTGATATGATCATGTTTTCTCAATGAGTAGATGAGTCTCAGAGCTGTATTTTGGATTGTTTGTAGTTGTTTGGTCATAGCGGCAGGGCAGGGGAGGTAGAGGATGTTGCAATAATCTAGCAGTCCCAGGATAAGGGATTGCACTATAAGCTGGAATTGTGTTCTTTCAAAAAATTCCGGACTTGTCTCAGATTTCTCATTATTGCGAAGGATTTCTGTATTGTTTTATTTATTTGTGGTTGCATAGTACAGCATCTGTCTATTGTCATTCCTAGTAGTTTTATGGTGTTTTGGATTGGGTAGTTGATTGAGTTGAGTTCTAAGTTGGTTATGGTTGGGACTTTGTCATTTTCGAGGAGAATGAATTTAGTTTTATCTGGGTTGAGTTTCAGTTTGTGTTCTTTCATCCAGGTCGTAACTGTTTCTAGTGTTCTATGTAGTAAATTTGTCATGGTGGTCTTTGGCTGATCGTATGGTATGAGGATGGTGATATTATCTGCATAACTATAGGTGGTTATGCCTAGATTGTCCAGGTAGACTCCGAGAGAGGCAGTATATAGGTTGAAGAGAGTAGGGGATAGTGGGGATCCCTGTGGTACGCCACAAGGGTTTGACCAAGGCTCAGATTTTTCTTTGTTTGATTTTACTCTGTAGGTTCTGGATTTTAGGAAGCCTTCAAATCAAGAGTATACTTTATCTGAGATACCTATTGCATCCAAGATTTGAAAAAGGATGTTATGATCAACTAGATCAAATGCTGCAGTTAGGTCCAGTTGTATGAGCAGCATTTTTTTCCTGTGCTAAGATGTTGTCTGGCTGTGTCCATAAGGGAGCCTAGTAGTGTCTCAGTGCTGAAGTTGGTTCTGAAGCCAGATTGCGTGGGGTGGAGTAAGTTATGGTCCTCTAGGTAGTTTGTGAGGAGTTTGGCTACTAGGCCTTCTGTAATTTTGACATATAGCGGTATTAAGGCAATGGGTCTGAAGTTAGAGGGTTGGTCCATTGGTCCTTTTCGGTCTTTATGAATTGGGGTAATGATAATTTCGCTGAGGTCAGTAGGGAAAATGCCATCTGTGAGTGTAGTTTGTATCCATTGCAGAAGTAGAGTACGGAATTTCACACTGGCGGTAGTAAGGAGATATGATGGGCAGCGGTTGAGGTCACAGGAGGCGTGGCTGTATTTTTTGTAGAGTTTATTGAGTTCGGACCATTGCATGTTGGGGAATTGAGACCATGCTCTGTCTGCTGCTGTTGATTCTTTTTCTGTGGGGTGAATTATGATTTCGTTTGGGTGGGATGAGGTGAGATTGAGGGTGGCTCTGGGGTTAGTGATCTTGTTCTTGAAGTGGTCTGCTAAGAGGGTAGCTGAGGGGGGTGGGGTGTTTGTGGTCGTGTAGGGTTTGGTGTCAGTTAGGTCTTTTAATATTTGGAAAAGTTTTTTGGTATCTTGGGTATCTGTGTCTATAAGATTTGTGTAGTGAGTTTTCCACTTGTCTTTTAGTAGGAGTTTATATTGTTTGTTAATTTTTTTCCAGGCAGTTTTGGTTTGATCTAGGTTTGTTTTCCTCCATTTTCTTTCTAATCGTCTGCATTGTCTTTTAAGTTGGAGCAGATCGTTGTCGAACCATTGGTCTGATCTTCTGCTGGTTCAATCCATTCAAAATGCTTCTGCATGTCTCATATTCCGTGAGAACCGCTACTCTCACATTACCCCTCGCCCCAAGCCACTTCATTGGCTCCCCATCCGTTTCTGAATACACTTCAAACTTCTCTTACTGACTTTCAAGTGCATTCGCTCTGTAGCCCCCCAATATCTCACTTCACTTATCTCCCCCTATGCTCCCCCCTCCCGTGAACTCCGTTCATCGGGTATGTCCCTCTTGTCTGTACCCTTCTCCTCCACTGCCAACTCCAGACTCCGTCCCTTCTTTCTTTCCATGCCATATGCCTGAATCTATACGTCATGCTCTGTCTCTAGTGGTCTTCAAATCCAAACTAAAAGCCCACTTTTTTGAAACTGCTTTCAACTCACTGCTATCAGATACCTATAGCCATTATTTCATTTCCTATACCAGAATCTCCCCAACCCTGAGATGTCCTGTTTGTCCAAATTCGATAGTAAGCTCTTCCGAGCAGGGACCATCTATTAAATGTTAAATTTTCAGCGCTGCATACGCCTTTCAGCGCTATAGAAATTATAAATAGTAGTAGGAGTAGTAGCATGCTGAGAAGCAAATAAATAATAATAATGATAATAATTTTTATTTCTTAAATACCGCCCTGCCATTAGTTCTAGGCAGTTCACAACAGTAGATAAATATAATCGTATACACTTTTCTATGAGCAGAATTATACAACACGGAGAGCAGGAAGTCCAGCGCTAGCGACAAGTGGTAGGTGCTGGAAACTTAAGTAAGGCTGGGGACTCGCGCATGCGCACTCCTGCAAAGCCATGGACCTACATCTCACGGAGCAGGGATTACAGAAGCACGCAATTGAGTGCGCATGCGTGTCTAGCGTTTTATTATATAGGATGGTTAAAATACAACTTAAACATACAAGTATTAATAACTTGATTTAAATACAACTTAAAAGAAAAATTTACAAACACAGCATGATAAAATCATTAAAAAGCTTGAAGATCAACATTCTTGATTATCAAACAGATGAGTTTTTAATAATTTTCTAAATATAGGATAAGAATAAGCCTGAGCAATCAGCAGGCTTATCCAGCAGAGGGAGCCCTTGCTACACATTTCTATAACTCAAGAAAGCAGTTAGAGTAGAGAAAACCACTTTCTAATCTAGACCACATTACACTGGGCCGCATTAAAGCATAATTTTAATATTGCTTTGTCCCCTCTGGCGGGTATGGCGCATGGTTCTGCTGTTGTGGCACCAGGATCCCACAGTCAATGTCCTCTTGCCCCTGGTGGGCAATCGGTCTTTTTTGCCTGGGATGGGGCCCTCAATCTATCATAGGTGGCAGACTGGGGGGGGGGGGGGGGTGAGCCAGTTGCAGCATGTTTTGAGTGATGACGGCACGCTTCTTTCTTCGAACGCTTTCATGGGGATAGGGGGGGAAATTTCAGGGGAAACCAGGAAGTACTTCTTCACTGAAAGAGTGGTGGACCATTGGAACGAGCTCCCGGAGCAGGTGATCATAGCCAGCAGCATACAAGATTTTAAGAACAAATGGGATGCCCACGTCGGATCCCTACGAGGGTAGCATAGAGGAAGGCAGCTTGGGGATGAGTGATAGAGTGTAGATTAGGGGAGGGTTGTTGGAGTGGGCAGACTTGATGGGCTATGGCCCTTTTCTGCCATCATTTTCTATGTTTCTATGTTTCTATGGAGTGCCGCCCTTGGGGCTTTCTCTTGCCCAGTGTCAGTTGGGTCATTACGTGGGATCCCTTCCTTCGGGCTCTTTGTTGTTGACTTTTGAGGATAGGTTTCTCTCTTTTTTGGAGGCAGAACCAGAAGGGGAGCCCTCGGTGTCTTATTTTTATAAACAATTGACTGTTCTGTGGGCACCTCGTGATTTCTCTTCTATTTTACTGTCGTGGCAGAGGGATCTGGGAAGTATGTTGTCGGCCACTTTGTTTCTTCGTGCTCTTAAGGGGGTTCCAGGGTTGGTGTACAATGCTGAGCTTCGGGAATGTCACTATCGCACCATGTTGAGAGCCTATGCCTCCCAAAGCCAAGCTTATTACATGGGAGACCCAGTTAAGCCCAAAATGCTCTGTTGTTGGGAATTCTTATTTTCACGGGCTCTGGTCTTGTCCTAGTATTCGGGCCTTCTGGAGTGCCCTAGCTTCTTTGTTGGGGAGACCATTGCAGGCGCCGCTTTCGGTGGCTGCCATTCCGATATTATTTTCGCAGTTTTCTGCGCGGTCTATGTTTGGTTCTTCTGAGCGGAAGTTCCTGGGTAAATGTTTTATATTGGGGAATAAATGTATTTGAACCCACTGGACCTCGGTGGAGGCACCCACGGTTTGGTATTGGCGAAACAAATTGCGTGAGTTGATGGGGTTGGGAGGCTCGTCTGGCGTCCTCTTCTCCTCGGAAAAGCTCTATTTTTGTGCAGGTTTGATCTCCCTATTGGCAGGTTTTGCCTCCAAGAGCTGCATTTTGAACACTATGCCATTGAGTGCACATCCACCTGGGGTGGGAGGGGGAGGGTAGCCCGGGTTGGGAATGGGGGGGGGGGGGGGGGAGTTTCTGGGCTTGGGTTTGCCATGGGGTGCTAAGAGTGTAAGTATCTTATGGCTTCATTCTCCTTATCTGGGGATGAGTTCCTTTTCATTTGGGATGGTTGGGGGTGGGTTGGGTGAAAACTTGATGGCTTCTGGTTTGATCATTTTCTCTTGTGTTGTTTTCTGCTTTGTTACATTGCCTTGGTTGTTTCAAACTAAAAGCATCCTTTTAGTGTCGTCAGTACTGTTGAAATACATATCGCATGCATTCAGAACCAAGGACTGGGTTGCTGGTTCTTTCAGCCCAGCTGGCATCCTTATTTTATACTGTGTGTATATAAGAACATAAGAGCTGCCATACCGGGACAGACCACAGGTCCATCAAGCGCGGTATTCTGTTTCCAACAGTGGCCAACCCAGGTCCCAAGTTCCAGGCAAAGAGTAAAACATATTTTATGCAGCTTATCCTAGGAATAAGCAGCGGATTTCTCCATATCCATCTCAATAATGGCTTAAGGACTTCTCTTATAGGAAGTTATCATCGATTTAAACTTTCTCTTCCTTCTAGGAAAGGAATTCAAGGAGTTAAGAATTTTAGCAGCTCTCTAACTATGGAATGGATGGGCAGGGGAGGGCTTCAATGGCTGGGAGGGTGTAGATGGGCTGGAGTAAGTCTTAACAGAGATTTCGGCAGTTGGAACCCAAGCACAGTACCGGGTAAAGCTTTGGATTCTTGCCCAGAAATAGCTAAGAAGAAAAAAAAAAAAATTTAAATTGAATCAGGTTGGGCAGACTGGATGGACCATTCGGGTCTTTATCTGCCGTCATCTACTATGTTACTATGAATGAACTTCCCCTAATTTTGAGGTGTCCCCGTTCCTTCCAACTCTTCCGTAAACTTCTAAAACCTTTTTTATTCGCTAAAACATTTTGAAAACTAACTCTTTATTTCAGGTTACTTAATTAAAAAAAAAAATTTATTGTTAATTGCGTCGAGCTTCCTGTGGTTGAAGACCCGGTCTATAAGGTTAAGTTTTAGTTTTAGTTTGGTTTTATTAAACCCTGCTAAGCTAAATGATTTCCATACAACAAAAACACCACAATTGGTCCCAAAGAACAGGAATCATAAATATTAACCTAGGTGCAAAGAAACTTGTACGTGCATCTCTCCTCTTTGTAAATTAGGCTGAATTAACATGACTTTTTTTTTTTTTTAATTGAAGCCTCTGATGAATCTAGGCAGGATGTGTCTAAAACATTTATGGTTAATTAATGTGAGGATGGAGACATTATTGAAATCTGTCATAAGTCAGTCTCAAATATTCTCAAGAAAGGTGATTGTTAAGTTAGAGAATGTTGATTCAAATTTCAAAGTATTGGATGAACGTATAAGCAGGTTTCTAACCTTCGAGGATTCTGCACATCTGCTATAAGTGATTTCCATATTACACTTCTCCCTCCGTATTTGCTGTGATAGGGGATTAACAGAACCGCAAATACAGAAAAACCGCAAATAACTTTTTCATATGTTATTCGCTGTTTTCTATTTAAAAACCATCGTGAATATGGTGAAACCGTGAATAACATGGTGGGAGACCTGGCCTGTTCCTGAAGGAGAGGCAAAACACGGTGAAGAAAGTGCTGGGAATCAGCATTTTCTCTATGCAAGCTGATGTAATTTGGGGGGAGGAGCCAGCAAGCTAAAAACCGTGAATAATCAAAACCGTGAATGCTGAAACCGCAAATACGGAGGGAGTTAGAAATGATGGAGAATTCAGCAAGGATTAGAAACCAACGTTTGATAAACTTTCCTGTTACCCACTTGATCTCTCCCGAGATACTTTTTCGGAAGTATCTTGGGGAAATCTTAGGGAGAGCTAATCCTGATTCAGTACCTGTCTCTGCTCTTTATTATATTCCTAGAAAACAAAAAATTTCGGTTGAACAGGGAATAGATCAATTGACTACTATAGATATTGACCTGACACAATTTCCGGAAGATTCCCAAGACACGATCCAGACTAGATCCACTCTCCTGGTATCTTGTGTGAATGAGAGTGACAAGGCATTAATCATGAAACTATACCTTAAGAATAAATTGGCAATGTTTTGTGGAGCAAAGATTCAAAGTTTTCCCGATGTGGCAAGAGCCACCCAGCTTAGACGGAAAGCCTTTGAAGTCTAAGGTGGTAGATCTCGGTGGTACTTTTTTTTATAAATTTCCCGTGCAAATGCTTGGTTACATTTCAAAGTAAAGATTAACGGCCTCTTTTACAAAGCTGCGCTAGCGGCCCCGAAGCCCATAGAGATTTAAAGGGCTTCGGGGCTGTTGCCGCTCGGCTTTGTAAAAGGGCCTGTAAGTTTTTTTTGACTCAATTCAACTAGATGATGCGGTATATAAACTTAAGATTTAGATTAGATTAGATTAGATTAGAAGAATTCTTAGGTCAATTTGATAAATAACTTCTTAGGCTATATTGTTTACTAAGGTGCGCTAGAGTTTTTAGCGCACGCAGGAAATTACCGTGCGCTACACCGCACGCTACGCTTCCAGAACTAACGCCAGTTCAGTGGTGGCGTTAAGGTCTAGCGCACGCAGGAAATTACCGCACGCTACGCTTCTAGAACTGACGCCAGTTCAGTGGTGGCGTTAAGGTCTAGCGCACGCAGGAAATTACCGCACGCTACGCTTCTAGAACTGACGCCAGTTCAGTGGTGGCGTTAAGGTCTAGCGCACGCAGGAAATTAACACACGCTACGCTTCTAGAACTAACGCCAGTTCAATGGTGGCGTTAAGGTCTAGCGCACGCAGGAAATTACCGCACGCTACGCTTCTAGAACTGACGCCAGTTCAATGGTGGCGTTAAGGTCTAGTGCACGCAGGAAATTACCGCACGCTACGCTTCTAGAATTGACGCCAGTTCAGTGGTGGCGTTAAGGTCTAGCGCACGCAGGAAATTACCGCACGCTACACTTCTAGAACTGATGCCAGTTCAATGGTGGCGTTAAGGTCTAGCGCACGCAGGAAATTAACACACGCTACGCTTCTAGAACTAACGCCAGTTCAATGGTGGCGTTAAGGTCTAGCGCACGCAGGAAATTACCGCACGCTACGCTTCTAGAACTAACACCAGTTCAATGGTGGCGTTAAGGTCTAGCGCACGCAGGAAATTACCGCACGCTACGCTTCTAGAACTAACACCAGTTCAATGGTGGCGTTAAGGTCTAGCGCACGCAGGAAATTACCGCACGCTACGCTTCTAGAACTGATGCCAGTTCAATGCTGGCGTTAAGGTCTAGCGCGCGGAGCAATATAGCATGCGCTATTCCGCGCGTTAAAGCTCTAACGCAGCTTAGTAAAAGGAGCCCTTTGTATTGACAGATTTCCGTTACTATAGAGGAGATACGATTCCTGCCTTTGATTTACTTATGTTGTTTACTGTTATGGTATTCCAATTTTCTGTATACTTGAGGGATTCATGTAAAAAAAATTTTCAATTAAAAAAAATCACATATACGCGCGTCACGTGTAAGCACGGACAATGTCGATGAGCACAGCACAGAGCGCTCATCGACGACGTGCGTGCTTACACGAGACGTAAGCGCTCGTTTATCGGGACGGCGCTCATTTTGCGAATTAAGGTTTGCGGGAGTGTTATGCTCGTCTTGCAAAACACTCGCAAACCGCGTTACTCACAAACCCAGGTTTGACTGTATATATGCTCTGAATACATTCCACTCTAGTCCGGCCGGGTTTCAATATACAGCAGGGGTCTCAAAGTCCCTCCTTGAGGGCCGCAATCCAGTCGGGTTTTCAGGATTTCCCCAATGAATATGTATGAGATCTATGTGCATGCACTGCTTTCAATGCATATTCATTGGGGAAATCCTGAAAACCTGACTGGATTTCGGCCCTCAAGGAGGGACTTTGAGATCCCCGAATACAGTCAAACCTCGGTTTGCGTGTAACACGGTTTGCGAGTGTTTTGCAAGACAAGCAAAACACTCAAGCAAATCGTGCCTCACGAACCGAGCGTTGACTCGATTTGCAAGCCCCCCCCCGAGAACCAGCATCGCCCCCCTGCCCACGAGCCCCCCCCCCCCAAGAACCGGAATCGTCCGCCCGTCTAAACCCTTACCTCGATCTGGCACCAGCACGCAGCACCAACCCACAGGACGTGCCGATGCCTGAAGATGCTGCCTCTTGCCGCTAGGCTGGGCCTTGAGCATTGAGCATCTGCGCATGCTCAAGGCCTTCTGGCTCCCGCTCTCTCCGAGATTCTTGGGAAAAGCGGGAGCCAGAAGGCCTTGAGCATGCGTAGATGCTTAAGGCCCAGCCCAGCGGCAAGAGGCAGCATCTTCAGGCACTGCCATGTCCTGTGGGTTGATGCTGTGTGCCGGTGCCAGATCGGGGTAAGGGCTTGGGTTTGAGTGGGCGAGCAATGCCGGTTCTCGGGGGGAGGGCTCGCGGGCAGGGGTGGGGGTGATGCCAGTTCTCAGGTGTGGGGTGGAAGCGCGCAGGGATGGGGAGGGTCCTTTTGGGATGTGGTGGGGTGGGGGTGAAAGCAAGCAGCGCCGGTGGCCTCGGGGGTGGGGGGGCGGGGGGGGGAAGGGGAACCAATCAAGTGAGTTTCCCTTACTTCATATGGGGAAACTCGCTTTGATATATGAGCAGTTTGGTTTATGAGCATGCTTCTGGAACAAATTATGCTCGCAAACCAAGGTTCCACCATATCTTTATCGGGAGGAATGATTTGGAGGACACTAAAGCTCCTCGTGAGGCTGAGGAACTTCCAAAGCCACTCGGTAGAATAGCGTACGTTACACTCCTTTCCAGGTGGAACTCAGGTGCCTAAATGTTAAACACCCTGACACTGGGTTATGCCAGTATTCTATAATAGAATTTGGGTGCCCAGACTCCATTATAAAACAGCAAATCAAACATTAGAGGCAATTGTTAAATTACGTGACAACCAAAACGGAGCTAGCGAAATGCAATATATGTATTCGTACATTGCCTGTTGGATAATAATAATAACTTTTTTCTTTTATACCGCCATAACCAAAAGTTCTAGGCGGTTTACACTAAAAAGAGCTGGACAATCAGCGAAATACAATAATATAGTTAAAAAAAATACAAATATTTGTAAAATAGAATTTCAATAATAAAACTCATTAAGTAATAAACTTATCGAACAAAGTGGTCTGAATTAATTTCCGAAACTGAGCGGTGGGCATTGGGGCTCTGGAGTGCCCCTCCCTGGATAAGGACCTCCCCCCCTTTTTTTTTTTGAGGGGTGTTGGGTTGGATTGAGGGAGGGGATGGGGAGGGAGTTGGGAATGAGGGGGAGAGTTTGGGGAGTTGCTGTCTATTCTCTGCACCGCCTGGGCCTGGATTGTGTTTTTTCTGTTCTGTCTATGCTGATTTCTAGAAACACATCTGTACTTCATTTATGCGATTGTGGACAATTTCCTAACATATGTTATTGCTCTCCCTGTTTTATTGACCTGTGTATGTTTTCTGCTGCTTTGGTATGTTTCTTGAAACTTTAATAAACAGTTTGAACGTAATTTCCGAACACTGCACGGTGCAGCGCTCGACCTTTAGTTGTGTGGCAGCCATGAGGTCAGAAACATGGACGCTCCATTGCGAGATTGCGCCATCGAAGAACAGCGTGCAGGAGTGCGCTTTCTTTGGGCAGAGGGAGTAAAACATGTGAAAATTCACCCTAGGATATTGACTCCGTAGCACCGTGAATCAACAAAAGGTTTATGAGCGGGTAAAAAGGTTTAACACGGGAAGAGAAAATTTAACCGACAAAGGTCGTTCTGGCCGCCCATTAACATCACGCACACAAGAGTACATTGACAGGGTGGATGCCTTGATTAGAGAAGACCAATGGATAATGGTGTCTCCTTTGGCTGCAGATTTGGATATCAGCTATGGACCTGCGTTTGCCATAACACATGCTGACTTGGGATACAGGAAAGTCTGCGCATGATGAGTTCCCAAAAAGTTT
Organism: Geotrypetes seraphini; assembly: GCF_902459505.1. NCBI lineage: Eukaryota > Metazoa > Chordata > Amphibia > Gymnophiona > Dermophiidae > Geotrypetes > Geotrypetes seraphini. The sequence continues at coordinate 21,010,781 of NC_047093.1, read as the reverse complement.
ACTGATCTGCACAAGCAACAGCGTGTGGAGGCTGTGACTAGAGAGTTGTGCGGGGACAGAAATTCCACCCATCCCCGCCCGTCCCCGCCAGGATCCTCTCTGTCCCCACCCGTCCCCGCCAGGATCCTCTCTGTCCCCACCCATCCCCGCAAGGATCCTCTCTGTCCCCACCCATCCCCACAAGGATCCTCTCCGTCCCCACCCATCCCCGCAAGGATCCTCTCTGTCCCAACCCATCCCAACAAGGATCCTCTCCGTCCCCACCCATCCCCGCAAGGATCCTCTCTGTCCCAACCCGTCCCCGCCAGGATCCTCTCCATCCCCACCCGTCCCCGCCAGGATCCTCTCTGTCCCCACCCGTCCCCGCCAGGATCCTCTCCATCCCCACCCGTCCCCACCAGGATCCTCTCCATCCCCGTCAGGATCCTCTCTGTCCCCACCCATCCCCGCAGGGAATTACCTCCATCCCTGCCCGTCCCCATAAAAAGCAGCAATTACTTCTGGCAGGATTATCAATTCCACAGTTTCTTTTGTGTTTGCGCTGCTGTTTTCCTTGTGGAATCTCTTTGGTGGAACCCTTTTTTTGTTTTCTGTTCAGGTAATTAACTTATAAACCCCCTCTTTTACTAAGGCTGACGTGTCCTTTATATTATATGGACGAACCCTGCTTCCAAAGCCTTCCATCCCCGTGGGAGTCCCGTTGGCTAGAGGGGGGTCCCCGTGGGAGTCCCGTGGGCCAGAGGGGGGTCCCCATGGGACCCCTGCAGGACCCGCGGGATTCCTGCGACCCCCATTCCCGTGCAGACCTCTAGCTGTGACCCAATTCTTGAGACAGTATGAAGAAGATCTGAGTTTTCTGGAGAGAATTGTCACCGGTGACGAGACACGGGTGCATTACTGTGACCCGGAGAGTTAAAAACAAAGCAAGATGAAGTAAAGAAAACGGTGCTCACCTGGCTTCGGGAGAAACTTCTTCTCTGCAGGAATGCATAAGCTAGTTGAACGATACAACAAACGTGTCATCTTCCATGGGGACTAAGTGGAAAAGTGATATGTTCAATCGCTCACAGTTACTTCTATTAAAGTCATTAAATGCATTTTGCCTTTACTTTTTGATTTACCATCATACAACAGAATCCTACTGCATGTCTTCAAGGTGCCTAAATGAAACACTCATTAACAGAATAGCTCCCTTAGATTGTAAGCTCTTTGGGCTAGGGGCATATTGTATAGAAATACAGTACTGTCGGAACTGTACAGTGTTACATATGTCCATTAGTTGGTTTCTGGCTTTCTATCAGAGATTGTTGCCCTGTAAGAGAGTCTGATACAAATATTGATGTTGATTTGTCTTAAAATAACCTCGAGAGATTAGGGATGTTGCAGATTAAGAGACTGAGCCACTGTTCTTCTGCTTTTTCCAATCAGGTTGCGAAGAGCTATTCAAAGACGCGCTGGGAGTTGAAAATGCCGGGTGGCCACATTATGAGAGGGAATACACGGAGTATTATTACCAGGTAAGAGCCATCATGCTTCCCTTTTGATAAAGGATTCCACTCACCCTCAAATCGGTTGTGACCTCTGTGGTAAAGTGTTTGCATTTTGCTCAAGCAGCAGATTTTGAGCGGGTGGGCTTGAAAAGTGTAGTTACTTACCTGTAACGTAGGTTCTCCATGGACAGCAGGATAGTCAGCCACATATGGGTGTTGTTCCAACACCTCCCAATTTGCGGATAAGCTCTCCAATAGCTCAGAGAGATTTTTTTTTTTTTTTCTCTCTGAGCACGTACAGTGCCCGGGCCCCACTGGGCATGCCCGAGCCCTACCCATTTTCCCCTGCTTCCCCCTAATCCCCAGGATGTTCCTAGCTGTGGCCGGGTCGGTCGTATGGGGAGGCGGGTGGGTTGTGTGGCTGACTATCCTGCTGTCCACGGAGAACCTACGTTACAGGTAAGTAACTACACTTTCTCCTAGGACAAGCAGGATGAGTCAGCCACATATGGGTGACTCCCTAGCCGAGGGATGTACCGACTGGACCTGTGCCTTAGCGCTTTGTGCATCCCTCGCCTGGCTGTGGAGGCCGAGCCAGGCAGGGTAATCAGGCAAAGCAAGTAAAGTTGTGGAAACAAGGTTTTAGATAAAGTGCTGTGTTAACTGAGCAATAATACTCACAGAACAATGAACTGGTCAATGACAATCAATGAACAGTGAGAAACCAACTGGTCAACAGTGACCATTCGTACTTGCATGTGAGAATTCATACTTGCCTATTCCACATTCAGTCTAGACAGGAGTGCTGGAAGACCTACTTAACTCACAGAACAGCGAAAACTGGTCAATGACAATCAATGAACAGTGAGAAAACCAACTGGTCAACGGTGACAATTCATAACTGGTCAATAGTGACAATTCGTACTTGCATATGAGAATTCATACTTGCCTATTCCACATTCAGACTAGACAGGATTGCTGGAAGACCTACTTAACTCACAGAACAGTGAAATTGGTCAATGACAATCAATGAACAGTGAAAAACCAACTGGTCAACAGTGACAAATCGTACTTGCATGTGAGAATTCATACTTGCCTATTCCACATTCAGTCTAGGAAGGAGTGCTGGAAGACCTACTTAATCAATATCTATAACACCCTACTTGAACAGTGTTTGTCGATATTTATAACACCCTACTTGATCAGTGTTTGTCAAGGCTGTGCTAGTGGTTGCTGTCCCTCCCGGGAGGGAAGAACCACTTCCAAGACTGCTCGGCCGAATACATTTGGAGCGTGGAATGCTATGTCGAGGCAGTAGTGCTTGGTGAAGGTGTGCATGGAGGACCAAGTGGCTGCATTGCAGATGTCCCCTATTGGTGTGTGGTGCAGATGTGCCGTTGTGTTGGCTATGGTTCTGTGCTGGTGGGCGTTGGCTCCCACCTGCGGTTGATGCTGCGCTTTTCTATAGGTGAAGGGGATGCACTCTTATATCCAGCGCGAGCGCCTGCGTTTGGTGGCCGGAAGTCCTGGTTTGTTTTGGTCGTAGGAGACGAACAATTGAGGCTTGTCTAATCTGCTACATAGTCAGGGCCCGCACACAGTCCAGGAGGTGTTGCTGAGGTGGCAGTGTGCCTCCCTGTGGGGAGATGTAGAGTGCTGGGAGGCACGCTGAAGCCACCTTCGGCAAGAATCGGGGGTGGGTTCTGGGTACCACCCTGTTCTCATGAGGGAGTGTGTCGGTAGACACGATGGTCAGGGTTTTCCCAGCCAGGAATACGGGATTTGCCTCCCCCAAAGGTTTGAAGGGGTCGAGGTGAGATGATGCAGCCCCAAGTTGAGGTCCCATCCGGGCGGTGGTGGTCTGACCGGTGGGTGCAGATTGGACAGTCCCTTCATGAAATTTTGTGATTACTGGATGCGTCAACACTGGTTTGCTGTCTAGGCCAGCGTGGTATGCCGTGATTGCACTTAGGTGGACCTTGATGGAAGTGGGTTTTAGGTCCCCCTGAGATAAGCTCAGTATGTACTGCAGGATGTCCGGTATGGGGCAGTTGTAGGGGTCTCGCTGCGTGTCTGTGCACTGGTAGCGGAACCTTCTCCCTTTCAACCCATAGCGTTTTCTGGTTGAAGGTCTTCTGGCTGCCATAAGAGTGTGCTCCACGTCTTGTGGTAGGTTCATCCTCTCATCATCCATGCGGTCAGGGCTAAGGAACGCAGGTTGTGGTGGAGGGTAAGGTTCCCGCGTTGTGTAATGAGAACTGCACTGATCGGGAGCGGGGAGAGGTGGGTGAACCGCTATCCCTTGCCGGAACGGGAACCATGGTTGCAGGAGCCCGAACAGGGCAATCATGATCACCGTTGCTCTGTCCTGAAGAATCTTCTGCAGGACTTAGGGTGTTCCAACTCACAGACAGACCGTTGGAGCTGAGACGGTGATGGATTGATCTCTTTGCACAGAAGGTCGAGTATTTTGAGTTCGGTTCGGTTGCAAACAGGTTGATGCTCGGTGTGCCCCAGGTGCTGAAGATCTTCTTCATCGCCGCTGGGTTGAGACACCACTCATCGGGATCCAGCTGGTGGCAGAGTCTTTCTGCCAAGTCGTTCTGCTCCCACAGGAGGTAAGTTGCCTGGATGGGGCATTGAATGGAGTTGGAGAACTCCCACATGTGGCAAGCTTCCTTGCATAGCGAGGTTGACCCTGTCCCTCCCTGTTTGTTGATATAGTGCAAGGCCACTTGGTTTTCTGTTTGGGTGAGGACTGCCCTGCCTGTTTGAAGGTTTCGAGGGCATTCCCTAAGGCCCTGAGCTCCAGTAGGTGGGTGGTCAGAGGTTGGGTACACTGGTCCCAGTGACGTCTGAGGTGCCCTTTAAGGGATCACATGAGTAGTCTGGTGTGCTGCACAACAAAGACCGGAGCGTGCTGACAATGAGCTGCTGGCAGGGATGCACTGGGCCAGGGATGTCATGGCGTCGATGTGGTAGTCCCGTAGGACGGCCTTGGTCTGCGTGGTGTCGATGACTGCCCAGATGAACGATATCCCCTGGGTGGGTATCAGGTGGGATTTCATGTAGTTGATGAGGAACCCCAGTTCTTGGAGGAGGGTTCTGGTGGTTGATGGGGCTGCCAGCTGTCGAGATAAGATAGGATGCGCACCCCTTGAAGGCGAGGATGTGCCACTGCCACGCACTTTGTGAACGCTTTTGGAGCCGTTGAGAGTCCAAGGGGCAGGACCTTGTACTGGAGGCGTCTGTCTTGGCTTTAGAAGCGACAATGCCTCCTGTGGGCTGGGTGCATGGGATACTAGCCACTACTCGGGCTGTAACAGGGCCAAGACTATACCCAGAGAGTGTATCTGGACCTTGTGTATGCATCTGTTGAGCTTACAGAGATCCAGGAACGAGCGTTGTCCTTGTCCATGGTGACGCGGGGGTTCCTGGAGTAGAAACCCCTTGGTGATCTCCTCTGTTCGTCACCGCCTCTATTGATTCTGCCGAAGCAGGTCCTCTCCTTGGTGCAGGAAAGTTGGGTCGTCAGATGGAGGGTGCCTCGCCCACTCGGGGGGGGGGGGGCGGGAGTGGAGACAAATTCGGAATCCCTGCTTGATGATGCTGAGGGCCCACTGGTCGATGGTGATCCTGAGCCAAGCCTTCGCAGACAATCTGATCCTGCTGGGCCGGAGGGTGGTCAAGGTTCTGTTTTTGTCTTGGGGAGAGGGCTGCCCTTGGATGCCCTGCCCCTAGGGCGGTGCTTGTTTGCATAGCAGTTATGTTACTGTTGCGAGCGCTGGGGCACAGACTGCTGCCAGTGTGGACTGGCTCAGTTGTGAGCTGGGGTCTCTTTTTTATTTTATTTATTTATTTCCTCTCACTGGCCTCCTGATAAAGCCACATCTGGAACTTGAGCGCAGCAATTCGTGCGCTCAGCATTGCACCCTCGAAGGTCTTTTTCCCCGTGGAAACCAGGGTTTTTCAGGTCCTTCCCTGACGGGGGTTGGAGGGGGGGTCGTGCTGCCCTGTTTCTCTTAAGCTACCGCAATGTCCATGTATGGCTGCTGCGGGTTGTCGAATATCTGGGCTGGAAAGATCTGGTACTTCAATCCCAGTCTCCTTGATGTTGGTTGCCCTGAGGAGGGAGTCAGCCAAATCTTGTCTCTGCAGTCCAGGAGGTTCTTGTGGACTGGAATTGTCACTGCCTGCGTGAAGTACTGGTACTGGTAGTTCAGGCCTTGTAGTACTCTGTCTTGGGTACTTGTTGTCCACCCACGTGGATCTTGAGAAAGGCTGTGAGATTCTGGAGGGACTTGGGGTGAGTCCTCGTTTGTGGGGTTTTATTTTTTTTTTTTAAGTAAATATTTATTTATTTTTGTGGGTGGTGACTCGGGGCATGGCTGGAGGCTGGTGTGTAGCTTGTTCCTACGTTGCTTGGGTGCATGGCATGCCGCTGAACCGCACCATGTTGTTGTGCGTGGCTCCCTGTAAAGGGGGACATTGTGGGGAGTGTAGCCCGCTGAGAGAGGAGTGGGTCAGCAGGAGGATTAACTGTGGCTGCTGGTCCCACCCCTGGTGGTTCGCAGGTTCATGTGCTGCTCCACTTGACTGGTTGGGTGGCTCCATGTACCCCACCGCCCTTCTCTGTCCTTCTTGAGAGGGGGGGAGAGCCTGCAGAGAAGGGGCAGGATGCACCCCTTCATCTGTGCCAGTGCTCCTGGCTGCGTTTCCCACTGTGCCTGGAGGCAGAGAAAGAGGAGTGATAATGCCTCTTGAGTGGGCTTCTGCTGCTGTACTGCCTGTTGTATATTAAACTGTACAGCGCTGCATATGCCTTTCAGTGCTATAGAAATCATGAATAGTACAGAGTCCCTCATGCTAGCTGGAAAAGCACTCTGCCTAGGTTTTATGAAGAGCAAACAGCTTTTTAGACTGAGGAATTTCAAACCCCCACCCTTGGAGAGGCATGGTCTGACATGCCGCATCTCTGAAGATATCAGCACCCTGCTGAGAAAGGCAGACTCCTCGTTCCCAACATGAGAGGGGGAGGGGGGCGGGGTGGGAAAGGTGTGAATTGTAGACTCTGCAGGACCCCAAGAGGGAAAGAAACATCAAGTTGGGGTTTTTTTGTTTTTTTTTCAGCATGTCCTTTATGAGCTGAACTCTGGGGCAGCATGTCTCCTACTGGGGGGAGAGGTCTGCAGGTCCCCTCCAAGGGAAAGAAGCATGGGAGATTCTTTCTCCTTAAATTCAGATTGGGAGGAGGGTGGAGAAGAGCCCTTGGGGCTGCAACAGATTATCAGAGGTTTTCCCAAAAACAAGCAGATAGGACTTACCTTTGAACCCCAATCGGCTCCCTGCAGAGGCTGGCTGTAAGAGGCAGCATGCCGTCTGGAGGATGAAAGCCCCGATCTGTTGCTTGCAGAGGCTGTGGATTTACGCAGCAGCATGCAAGACTCCTATCGGCTGCCCTGCAGAGGATGGCTGTGCGTGGCAACATGCAGGGATTCCTGGAAAGATCTCTCGGTCTGGCGAGACTCCTATCGGCTGCCCTGCAGAGGCTGGTTCTAAGCGGCAACATGCAGGGACTCCGGGAGATATTTCTCTACCGGGCCAAGTGCAGGCGGGGGGATTAGCTGAGCCAGGGCATCCTGGAGGCTCCTTGCCAGTGTAGCTTGTGGATCCCCCGCTGCTGCATTCTGATGAGGATGGCTGCTGGAGGAAGATTCTCGGGCCTCACTTCTCTTCATGCCCTGCAGAGGCTGGCTGTAAGCAGTAACATGCAGGAACTCCTGGAGAGATCTCTCAGTCTGGTGAGACTCCTATCGGCTTCCTGCAGGGGCTGGCGGCTAGCGACAGCATGCAGGACTTCCGGGAGAGATTTCTCGACCGGGCAAGTTGCAGTCGGGGGGGTTGACTGAGCCAGGATGTCCTGGAGGCTCCTCACCGGATTCGTCTGTGGATCCCCCTCTGCTATGCTCCGATGAGGATGGCTGCTGGAGGAAGATTCTCGGGCCTCACTTCTCTTCATGAAGTCTCTCAGTGCCCTCTTCCTTAGCTTGCGTGCACGTGGTGACATGTGCGCACAATGCAAGCCACACGGAAACCTCGAGCGCCGGATCCAATCAGTGGGCGCACAATTCATGAGGATCCAGTGTGTTCATCCTCCTCCTGCATCCCAGTTGTTTCTTTAGATGATTCAGGCATCTTCAAGTTGATGAGTAGAAAAGTTGTAATGGAGAGCTGTAGAAAAATCCGACCGATGGGAACGGGCGGAAACTAAAGACTGGGGATTAGGGGGAAGCAGGGGGAAATGGGTAGGGCTCGGGCATGCCCAGTGGGGCCCGGGCACTGCACGTGCTCAGAGAGAGAAAAAAAAAAAATCTCTCTGAGCTATTGGAGAGCTTATCCGCAAATTGGGAGGTGTTGGGACAACACCCATATGTGGCTGACTCATCCTGCTTGTCCTAGGAGAATTTTCTCTCACCCGACCTTCCACCCTGTTCCCCGTCCAACATCTGGCATCTCTCTCTCTCTCTCTCTCTTCCATTCCTTTTCCAGCCTGTGAACTGGCATCTCTCCTCCCCCCCCTTCCCCACTGGTGATCCAGCATCTCCTCCTGTCTCTCAACCCCCCTGCCCCGTGTTCTTTTTTAAAAGTTCACTTCTGAAGGTTGCTGGCAGCAAGCAGCGATCTACAATTATGTTGACGCCAGAATCTTCCCTCTAGTTCAAAGACGAAAGGTTCTGGGGCTAGCTGTGAGTAGGGTAGCCGGATTTCCCCGGACAGGTCTTCCTTTTCGAGGACATGTCTGGGGGTCTGGATGGCTTTTCAAAACCCAGCACTTTGCCCGGGTTTTGAAAAGCTTCCTGCCAAAATCGCGTTGAGAGGGGGCATCCGCGCATGCCACATCTGGCAATCATTATTGAATTTCCAGGATATTTTTAGCCACTTTGACATAGCTGGTTAAATCGACAGTGATTGGCTGACTGGCTAAGCCAGGGGTGGGCAACTCCAGTCCTCAAGGGCCGGAATCCAGCCGGGTTTTCAGGATTTTCCCAATGAATGTGCATTGAAAGCAGTGCATGCAAATAGATCTGATGCATATTCATTGGGGAAATCCTGAAAACCCGACTGGATTCCGGCCCTCGAGGACCGGAGTTGCCCACCCCTGGGCTAAGCTATTGTGGCCATGGCCAAAGATAGACCTGCTTTTTATGTGGGTCTATCTGGCCACTAAACTTAGCCAGTCAGCTAATGAATGCTGGCACGAACCAATTATATTGCGCAACTGAGCTCGCCACTAAGCATTCATTTTCAGCAGCTATCTCACACTGAATATTAGCATTTTGCAAGCTAAGTGGTATTTAACCATCCAGGAGCACTGAATATCGGGTGGGCTATATTTTTAAATCAAAAGTATTCATTTAGAATGTTGTATACAATTCTGGAGGCCGCACCTTCAAAAAGATATAAAAAGGATGGAGTCGGTCCAGAGAAAGGCTACTAAAATGGTGCGTGGTCTTTGTGATAAGGCGTATGGGGACAGACTTAAAGATCTCAATCGGTATACTTTGGAGGAAAGGTGGGAGAGGGGAGATATGATCGAGACGTTTAAATACCTACATGATGTAAATGCGCATGAGTCGAGTCTCTTTCATTTGAAAGGAAGTTCTGGAATGAGAGGGCATAGGATGAAGTTAATAGGCTCCGTAGTAATCTAAGGAAATACTTTTTACAGAAAGGGTGGTAGATGCGTGGAACAGTCTCCCGGAAGAGGTGGTGGAAGCAGAGACTTCAAGAAAGCATGGGATAGACACTTGGGATCTCTCAGGGAGAGAAAGAGCTAATGGTTACAGCAGATGGGCAGACTTGATGGGTCATTTGGCCTTTATTTGCCATCATGTTACAATGTTTCTATAACCATAAAGTTCTATGACATCACAATGCAGGTGTAAAGAGCCTTAGCCTATAGGAAGAGGAGATGCAAATGTTAAGAACTTTATCCAATAGGGAGAGGAGGAGATAGTGGATGCTGTGGATGGGCCATTTGGCCTTTATCTGCTTCTATGTTTCTATGAGTCTATTACCTTAAAGCTCTATGATCTCACAATACAGGTGTAAAGGGCCTTAGCCTATAGGAAGAGGAGATGCAAATGTTAAGAGCCTTAGCCAATAGGGAGAGGAGGAAATAGTAGATGCTGTGGATGGGCCATGTGGCCTTTATCTGCCATCATGTTTCTATGTTTCAAAACATATAAAAATGACAGTTCTGCATAACGGAGCTGATAATGTAGACAAGACACACACGAAATTACAAAATCATAGAAGGGTGACTTAAAGCAACAAGCAGGGTCAGTTCAAGGACACTGGTCAAAGGTGCCAAAAGCCTGTCTCACCAGCTTAGCCTTCACAGCAGTGAGAGCGTGTTTTGATCTCTTTTCTGCTTGTCCTCCGGCACTACTGTGGATTTCAATGCAAGAACGGGCACATCCTGTTCTTGTGTGTAAACCTGGGAAGGTGCCAGTGGCTGAGCAGAGCAGGAAGAGCAAAATGATGTGCCCTCACTGTGGTAAAAGGTAGAGCCGATGCCAGCAGGGGGAGAAGGAGAAAGGCAGGGAGAGAGTTGATGCCATGGGGGAGTGGGGAAGGCACTGATACCAGGGGTAGGGCAAGCAACAGCTGGCTCACAGCACCACAACAAGAGTAATGTTAGAAAGCCATTTTCCTAATATTAATTGGCATAGATGCAATATAGTTAGTCTGGCACAGGAGATGCACCAAAGCCATGCAGGAATGCCATAGAACTGGTGGAAGAGACTGTAAGTTTGGAAATTTCCACTAGATGTCAGTATTGGGTTAAAGAGAGGTAGGAACATGGTACAATGAGCAGGATGTGGGAGTGTAGGAGCTGCACATGGCCAGCCCTAGCCCTGTTTGTCAATACTGCAAAGCTCAGGAACATTTCAGAAATACTGCCATGGACACCCATTTTTGGAATAGCTAGTTGTTGATTTTTTTATTTATAAATTTTCATAACAATTCAATATAGAACAGTAAAGGAATGGAAATATAATTACACTCCATGCATAACATTTCTTACCATATTTTCCATCTAGCCCACATAATGAGAAGATAGAACTCATTTTAATTAAGAAGAAATAAGAAAAAGGAAAATTATGGATACAATGAACTAGACTAATAAAAAAGAAAAAATAAATAAACCAATATTTAACTCATAGAGTCGGTTCAAAATCCTCTACTATTAGGTGATAAATTAATACTCCTCTTACATATCGGTCAAATTTAAGTCTTCTGCTGTTCTTGTAAATTCAAAAATTGCTCTAACTGGATCCCAAAAGACAAATTCCTTCTCTTGAAATTTAACCAAACATTTGCAAGGAAACTTTAAGAAAAACGTGGCTCTTAGAGCCAAAACTCTAGGTTTCAAGACAAGAAAAGCCTTCCTTTTTAATTGAGTGGCTCCGACCACGTCGCTGGTTGTTTTTTTTTATTAGAATAAAAAAAAAAATGACATCAAATCAAAATAATAATACTACTATTGTTACTAATTATTTCTATAATGCTACCAGACGTACACAGGTCTGTACAGAGTCGCAAAGGAGACAGTCCCTGCTCGAAAGAGCTTACAATCTAAAAAGACAATGCCAGGGTGGGGATACAGTTAGGGGGGATGGAATCTGTTGGCTAGGGTGGTGAGCAGTGGACAGAGGGGAGTCGGTTATGGATTGAAGGTTATATCAAAAAGGTGGGTTTTCGGTCTGCTTTTAAACAAGATAAGGGAAAAATAATTTGAATAGCAAAGGAAATTAGGTAAAACACTTATAACTGGAAATCACTGTTCCATTCAGTACTGAAATTTACCCCCCCCCCCTCCACACGCACACACAGTAAGATTCAAGAAAAAAAATTTAGGAGATACAAACTAGGAAAAAAGCCAACCTATTATCTAGGAAAAAGTTTGGTTCTCCATTTACCTAAAAAGGGTCTATGATCCATTCATGAACAGAAACTCCTCCCCCAAGCTCCCTCTTGACCCATAGTTTCTCCCACTTGGGTGGATCTATTCTTACTTTCTAGGGGCTTACGATCTAAGTTGGGTTAAGTGCCTTGCCCAAAATCACAAAGAGCAGTGGTAGGATTTGAACCTAGTTCCCCCTGGTTGTCAGACCCTTCCACTCAGATCACAGAAAATTATTGCAGACTGGATATATTTTAATGCATGTGTGCACCATCAGGGTGGAATTGGATGATTCATCGCGGGACGTTTCAGCATGGCTGTGATGAAACGGCTGTGCTGAATCGTCCCCTTCCATTGTCGCCACGGACAAAGGAGCAGGGAAAGGTGCCAGTGGATCTCGGATAAGGAGGCGAGAGGGAGCAAGGGATTTAAGTGTGTGTGAGGGCATCGCCTCCCCGCAATGCAGTCAGCCCGAGATTCCTGCTCTGCGGTAGCTCCCAGACCCATCGAATCTTTGCGGCCTCCATCGCAGGACTGAAATGGCCACGATAAATCGTTCTAAACCCCCCTCAGGGGTGCTGCATCCCAACCTTTGTCCCCCATCACGCATTCCCATAGCTTCATAAAAAGATTTCTCTAATCCAGAGGGAATATAAAGACAAAGCTATTACTTTAGAAAATGGCTCATAAGAGCATTGTTCTTTCGAATGGCAAAGGTTGCGTTAATGGAGTGAATTTTCCCAGTGATAGTGAGCTTTGCAGAACTGACAGAGGCAGCATCTGGTCAGAACACGTAAAGAGAATTTGTGGAGTAGTGATGCAAGCTAACAGGACTCCAGTTTTCACCAGCAAACATTTTGTTCTTCTGTAATGTGACTCAAATTTTAAAAAATGAATAATTAATATTAATTAAAAATTCAACGCAGTGTTCCCGCTAAGCTGCGCTGGGGTGCGTTGGCGCTCAAAATATTACCTCGCAGCGCACAAGTTTCTCGTCACAGCGCACACAGTGTAGAGCACAGTTCTTCAACCGCCGGTCCGCAAACAAAATCTTGCCGGTCCGTGAAGGATTCGGTCCCCGCCGCAACGAAAGGCCGGCGTCAGCTGACTTGCAACTTCCTGTTGTAGTCGCTGTGCCGGGACTCCTGCCTTCGCCGGGACTCCTGCCTTCCACCGCGTTTGCCTCCTGCCTTGTCTCTGCACCTCCAGACCAGCAGCGGCAGCTGTGTATGCTTTTAACTTCGGCACAGAGCTGCCCCTAATCAATAGTTTAGCGCGGTTTCATAAGGCAGCCTCGGGGCCTTTGCTAGGCCGGCCCACATCGCATCATCGAAGCGGGCCGGCTATCAAAGGCCCCGAGGCTGCCTCATGAAACCGCGCTAAACTATTGATTAGGGGCAGCTCTGTGCCGAAGTTAAAAGCATACAGAGCTGCCGCTGCTGGTCTGAACTCTTGGGCCGCTGAAGGAGGGCAAAAAGCAGCTGTCCTGGAGGTTTCCCTTCCTCTCGCCTTTACAGGTTCCTTTTTTCCACCTTTTTTTTTTTTCCTTCAAACGGCAACGGGCCCCAGCATCGACATCAATCAAGTAAGTTCCACTGTCAATCAAGCGGTTCTGCTCGGCCAAAGCTTCCCCTGTGACATGAGCCACCCTCAGGGGAAAGAAAGTGACCCACAAAGGTGAGGGGAAGGGGGGCAGATGATGGAAGTTGGGGGGGGGGAGAGAGAGAGAGAGAGAGAAGGGGCAGATGATGGAATGGAGGAGATGAGAGAGAGAGAGAAGGGGACAGATGATGGAAGTGAGAAGAAGGGAGAGAGAGCAGAAGGCAGATGGATGTCAGTTGAGAAGGGAGAGCAGATGCTGAATGGAAGTGGGGAAAGAACACATACTGGATGGAAGGAGGAGATAAATAAAGGGGGAAGAAAATAGTAAGATAATGGAGGGGTGAGGGAAAGGGGTGACAAGCTGTGTGTAGACACAGTGAAAAGAGGGAAACGGGACTAAATAGTAAGAAAGAATTTAATTTAGATGGAGGCAGAAAATAGAGAAGGAAGACCAGAGAAGAAAAGGGAAGAGAGAGCAGAGAATGATCAGATCTGAGTGGAGGAAATGAGAAGAGAGATATGCTAAAAACCACAGGGGGGAGGGAAGGATAGAGATGCCAGACCATGAGGGGAACAGAAGGAAGATGATGGATGCTAGACCAAATTGGGGGGTGGGGAGGGGGGCAGGAGGAGAGATGGCAGGGAAAGACAGACAGTGAATGGAAGGGGCAGATGCTGGACTGAAGAGACAGAGAAGGTTATCATGCTGCTGTACCGGGCCATGGTACGCCCTCACCTGGAGTACTGCGTCCAGCACTGGTACTTTAAGAAGGACACGGTACTACTCGAAAGGATCCAGAGAAGAGCAACTAAAATGGTTAAGGGGCTGGAGGAGTTGCCGTACAGCGAAAGATTAGAGAAACTGGGCCTCTTCTCCCTTGAGCAGAGGAGATTGAGAGGGGACATGATAGAAACATTCAAGGTACTGAAGGGAATAGACTTAGTAGCTAAGGCAGGGAGAACGAGAGGGCACTCTCTAAAGTTGAAAGGGGATAGATTCCATACAAACGTAAGGAAGTTCTGTGGTAGAAAGCAACATATTTATTTGGCTCATAACTTGCTGGCGCCCGATATTTTTAGCTCACAGTGAAAAAAGTTTGCTCACAACACCCGCCCGCTTAGAGGGAACACTGAATTTCTAACCCCTCTATGATTGTATAACAACTGCAGCAGAGTCAGTTTTTAAGGTTCATAGACAACCCCGCGAAAGACAAAGGCGCGCGCCGACAACTGAGCGCAAGACGGAGGCGCGCGCCAAAGAAAATTACAGTTTTTAGGGGCTCCGACGGGGTTTTTTGTTGGGGAGCCCCCCCAGTTTACTTAATAGAGATGGCGCCGGCGTTGTGGGGGGTTTGGGGGGTTGTAACCCTCCACATTTTACTGTAAACTTAACTTTTTCCCTAAAAACAGGGAAAAAGTGAAGTTTTCAGTAAAATGTGGGGGGTTACAACCCCCCACAACGCCCCCACAATGCGGCGCGATCTCTATTAAGTAAAGTGGTTCCCCCCCAGGCCCCCCCCCCCGTCGGAGCCGTAAAAACTGTAATTTTTTGCGGCGCGCACCTCCGCGCTGCGTTCAATTGTCTGCACGCGCCTTTGTCCCGGCGCGTTTTTGACCTGACACCGTTTTTAATAACCCTAACCTTTCTGGATGTAACATTTCTCCCCTCCATTTCTCACGGCCTGTCAGCCTTCTTGCATTGTATATTTTCATATACACCAGTGTCTCTCAAACTGGTGTGCCCCAAAGAGATTCCGGGGGTGCCTCGAGAGATTCCAGAATTTTACTTTATTTTTAAAAACTCCCTTCTTAAGCATACACTTGAATAGATGACATGTACATTGCATAGGGGATAGATTCCGTACAAACGTAAGGAAGTTCTTCTTCACCCAGAGAGTGGTAGATAACTGGAACGCTCTTCCGGAGTCTGTCATAGGGGAAAACACCCTCCAGGGATTCAAGACAAAGTTGGACAAGTTCCTGCTAAACCGGAACGTAAGCAGGTGAGGCTGGATTCATTTAGAGCACTGGTCTTTGACCTGGGGGCAGCCACGTGAGCGGACTGCTGGGCAGGATGGGGCACTGGTCTGACCCAGCGGCGGCAGTTTTTATGTTCTTATATTTTTATGTCTGTCAGTGTTATGAGTGTCTGTGTGCGTAAAGATACATCTGCCCAGACAAGCATCATTCTTTGACGTGATTGGTCCTTAAAAACTAAAGGCAAGTAATTTTATTTTTATTTTTTTATGCAGTAGTTATCCTAAGTTGAGCAAGAAAGCAATCAAGGCTTTGTTACCATTTGGATCTTCTTATCTTTGCGAACTTGGATTGTCAGCTTTGAGGGAAATTAAAATGAAAAAAAAGAGAGTGACTGGAGATGGTGGATGATGAAACGCTTGTCGACTATTGAGCCGTGTTTTGAGCTCATTTGCACTCAAAAACAAGGCCTTTACTCCTGCTTCGCAGAAGTGTTTCTTTTCATTTTAGCGTCTTCACGGACAAGGACCCCCTGAAGAAGGCTTTTTGCCGAAACACGGACCGTATCACACTACACATCAGTTATTCATGACATGGAAGTTATTTTATTTTGTATTTATACGTTTATCTGACTCGTCCAATAAACGCCTCATCAAGATCATTGTATTCCACAGTCTGTTCTTCTTTTGTGCTTTGGACTTCCGTTCTTTGACTGTGGAACATCTGGGCTTTTGCTTCGTTCACTCAAAAAAAATCCCATCCATCGCGTTGATTAACAATTCTAGTCTATCTGCTTTAGTTTCACCGTTGTTACAATTACCCATGCCTAGCTTAAAGAACTTTCAATAAATAACTCTCAAATGTTAATTTTTTGTGGGTTTCGCAATTATAATGTGCTATGAAAAACATTTGCTCCGTTTAGTGTACCGGAGCTACAATAGTTTGAGAGTCGCTGATATACACAGAGATTTCCTATGAGACACAGGGCACAGCATGCCTGAGAAATGCAATTTATTACACGAGGTGCAGCCTCCAAGAGACCAGAACTGCCCTGGAGGTCTTTGGCCATCTATAGCAGTTGTTTGCCACTGGAGGGACTGAATTTACTGAGAAAAAATGTGAATCATTCATAGGCCATATACAGAGAGAGAGCGGGAGGTTAAATATTCATGGAAGTTACTAGAAAGAAATCTCTTATCGTTCTTCAGGTACTAGAGGTGAACAGGAACCTCCTCAGCCAGAATCCCACCCTGTGGGATATGTCCCCTATTGCCCCCATCCCGCCTTCGGTACCGCAGCCCCACAGGGAAGACAATGGACAAAGAGTGATTTTATACCCACATCTCCATTGCACCCTTGAATGGCTACATCATTCATGCAGCCCTCAGGACAGCCCTGGATGTGAACAACCCGCTCCCTGGTAAGATAGTTAAAATGTCACCATTTCTAGTGGCTTCTTCTTGAGTCTTTGAAAGCCCATGAGTTATATATTTGTTGGGAATTTTTTGGAAAATAGTAGGTTCGTTTTTGAACTTGTGATAATTGGTTTTTGTTTTTTTTTAATTTATTTATGTCTTTTTTTGATCATTTAGGTCCTGATTCTATAAAATCTGCCTAAATTAGGTGCTGATATTGGCACTCAATATCTCACAATCGGCTTTATTTACTTAAACCCTCCCCATTTACAAAACTGCTATAGCGATTTTTAGCACAGACGGCGTGCTGAATGCTCTGCGCTGCTCCCGATCGTCATAGAGCTCCTATGAACGTCATATGAGCCCAAAACTGGATGCTGATCCAAGGCGTGCCCAACTAAATTGGCTAATGTAATGTTTGCTTAATTTTTGACACATTCTAATTGCGGAAATCCATCATAGTGGGAAAATATCTTATCCATATGTGAAATAAGAGCAGAGCAACTTAATTTACAGGAGCGAAACTTGCAATTCAGGGGCAGGAGACAGCTGGGGGTTTTCAGACTGGGGAAAAAACCTTTTGTAGGCCACAGGGAAAAAAATCCCAGTCCCCTTTCATCCATGATGTTTCACCCAAATTCTCAAATGCGTCAACAGTGAATTTGTCTTTGGTGATCTGGGATACAAGATTTGCACATCACTCATCTTTTTCCATCTCGGTTCATACAGAATTGCTGCCCACCTCTGCTAGTTTTAAAAATTTTAAGGAATTGGAAAAACTGGGATAGATTGAACTATACCTTTTGGTGGGAGTCTCTGGGTCACGTTTTTTTTAAAAAAATGGAACGTATTATGGCTGTACAATAGGGACATTACAAAAAGTTTCTGAAGATTTGGGAACCATCGACAAAATTTTGCAGAGTGATTGTTGATTTTGTCCTTTGGTCATGCACGTCCAGGGTGGGAGGGAAGGTTGAAAAAATTGTTTTAATTCTTTAATTTGAGTGTAATATTTTAATATGAGTATGGGGGGTGATATATCTATTTGTCATAGATTACAATTTGATTGATTTTAAGTGCTTTTATACTGTAACTAGTTGTTTAGCCCGTTACATTAATGGGTGCTAGCAGCCCTTCTCCCTTACTTTTACCTCCTCCCTGTCCAGCAGCACCCCCACCCATTCCCTGCTCCCCCTATATAGCAGTAGCCCTTCTCCTTTTATCTCCCCCTGTTCAGCATCACCCCATTTCCAGCTCCCCATATCCAGCAGTAGCTCTTCTCCTTTGCAGGAGCCCTTCTCCCTTCCTTTTACCTCCCTCCCGCTCCCCCCCCCCCCCGTCTAGCAGTACCTCTTCCCTGCTTCCCCTATCCAGCAGTAGGCCTCCCTTCCTGTTACCTCCCCCCCCTGTCCAGAATCACCTCTTCCCTGCTCCTCCTGTACTGCAGCACCCCCTTACCTGCTCCCCCTGTCCAGTCCGGTGATCTGCAGCCATCAGGCTGGCTCCTGCAGGGAGTCTAGTTCCTGTCCGGTCACCGCCAGGCGTGCGAGCCTGCTCCGCCCACTCCCGACCTGCCGGGAGTATTTGAATTAGACCCGACGGTTCCTGTTGAGGGAAGCATTCCTCACCGGACTCAGCGGTGAACTCCAGCCATCGGGCCGACATCCGCCTTGTTTTTGTTTTTTTTTAGTTGAAAGACGCGGCGGTGGCTCCTCTCATGATCCCCACCTGCGTCGGAAGTCCGACGCAGGAGGGGATCGTGAGAGTAGCCACCGCCGCGTCTTTCAAAGAATCGTAAGCCGCGCATGCGCACTCCCTATGTGTCGCTACAGCTCACGGAAAACCGGCACACACTTAGGAAGTGCGCATGCGCGGCTTACCATTTTATTATATTAGATATGTTGCACTTATTTATGGCTTAAGATTTTTTTAAAAAAAATCATATTTAAATCTTTGCGTTTCTGCAAGATGGCAACAGAGCAGGTTACATAAGTAAAAAGCAGGAATACATGTTATGATTTCCGTGTTGAGGCAGGGATAAGTGTTACCTTACAGAAGTTCCTTAAATGATTCTGTCTATCAGGTTTCTACCTAAGCGTCTTCTCTGCCTGAAATAGCTAATTGTTCCCTCATTAACTGGCTGATTTGTTATGAAGCAGGTAAACTGGCGTTGCACCTCCTTATATGATTAGACTTATTATAACTTTAGACTCGAGGTGTAGAATGAGGAATAATTTTGAAATTGTTAACTCCTTCTTAGGGCCTAAACTCCCTTAAAATCTTTTCCACAAATTTTTCCTATTAAGCAGCTAAAGTGCGGAATAGTTCACCTGCTTATGTAACGATCCCATTTGGTCAATGACGTCGCAACGAAGGCTCTCTTTTACAAAGGCACGCTGAGCGCTTAAGCGCGGGTTTAGCGCACGCTAAATCAATGGGTGCGCTAACCGCTAATGTGTCCATAGGATAACATGCACGCGTTAGCGTTTAGCGCATGCTAAAAAGCTTAGCGCGCCTTTGTAAAAGAGGGGGTAAGTGTTTTATTTTTTTTTAATACTGTGTTTCCCCAAAAAAGATATACCCCGAAAATAAAGTCTTAAATGAGCCCTACCCCAAAAATAAGGCCTAGACCCGGGATTCGCCGGCAACTCTTCAACCCAGCCCCCCTCCTCCGCCGCCACAGCCCAACCCCTGCTGTCCCTCCATCTTTCCCGCCAACCGTGAGCGAACCCTATTTTCATCCGAAGCAGCGTCAGGCTGGCAGCACTCTAAACAGGCTGCTTGGCCTTGTCTGTCAGGGATTTCACTCTGCCGCATTACTGATGACATCATTAGTAACGCGGCAGAGTGAAATCCCCGACAGACAAGGCCAAGAAGCCTGTCTAGAGTGCTGCCGGCCCGACGCTGCTTTGGATGAATGTAGGGCTCGCTCACGGTCGGCGGGGAGGAAAGGATGGAGAGTCAGCAAGGGTTTGGATGCGTGGTGAGGGTGGGGGGAGCTCAAGGGCTCTGCTGCACGAGGGATGGAAGGGAGGGAAGGATAAAAGCTGGGCAAACTTCTGCTGCACAAGGGGATGGGAGGGAGGGAGGGGAACGATGCTGCACATGTGGGGGAGAGAAAAGAAAGAGGAAGAATTGGGATGAACCAGAGGAAGGGAGAGATGGTCATGTGCATACCCTGAAAATAAGACCTAGGGAAAGAGACAGACAGAAAGAAAGACAGACAGACACCGGGAGGGACAGAGATAGAAAGAACGAAAGATAGACAGCGGGAGGGAGAGAGACAAAAAGAAAGAATGACAGACAGATAGCGGCCAAGGAGAGAGACAAAAATAAAGAAAGACAGACAGAAAGTGGTCAATGAGAGAGAGAGACAGAAAGAAAGACAGAAAGCGGCCAAGGAGAGAGAAAGAGACAGAAAAAAAGACAGACAGACAGCGGCCAAGGAGAGAGACAGAAAGAAACAAAGACAGAGAGACAGCAGCCAAGGAGAGAGAGAGAGACAGAAAGAAAGCGCTACTGCTGGACAAGGTGGTGGTGGTGGACAGCCGAGGAGAGAGACAGAAAGAAAGACAGACAGACAGACAGAAAGTGGCCAAGGAGAGAGAGAGAGAGAGAGAAAGAAAGACAGACAGAAAGTGGCCAAGGAGAGAGAGAGACAGAAAGACAGACAGAAAGCGGCCAAGGAGAGAGAGAGACAGAAAGAAAGCGTTACTGCTGGACAGGGGGTGGTGGTGGACAGCCGAGGAGAGAGAGAGAGAGAGAGACAGAAAGACAGACAGACAGACAGAAAGCGGCCAAGGAGAGAGAGAGAAAGAAAGACAGACACAGGGCCAGGGGCCAAGGAGAGAGAAAGACAGAAAGAAACAAAGACAGAGAGACAGCAGCCAAGGAGAGAGAGAGACAGAAAGAAAGACAGACAGACAGACAGAAAGCATCCAAGGAGAGAGAGAGAAAGAAAGATAGACAGACACATCTATTCTAGCTCCTGTTAATGTAACGGACTTAAAGACTAGTTGTATTATATTTATTTTGTTGCATTATGCTCTTGTACTTCCTAGAACACTGTTGTACATAGTTCTCTTACCCCCCCCATCCACGCCCCCTTTTACAAAAACTGTAGCACGGTTTTTAGCGCCGGGCGTGGCGATAACAGCTCCGATGCTCATAGAATTCCTATGAGCGCTGGAGTTCTTACCACTGTGGCCAGCGCTAAAAACCACGCTAAGGTTTTGTAAAAGGGAGGTAATTTTGGTATAGGCAGAATAGAAGCACTGGTTAATATGGGCTCCTTTTACTAAGCTGCGTTAGCGTTTTTAGCGCGTGCTAAACCCGCGCTACGTGGCTAGAACTAACACCAGCTCAATGCTGGCGTTAGCGTTAGCGTGCGCTATTCCGCGCGTTAATGCCCTAACGCGGCTTAGTAAAAGGAGCCCATAATGTAGCTTAGTCTATTTTTAATGGCAATAAATTGAATTTTTTTTTTTAAATGAAGATATAATTCATTTCCCCTGGATTCTATAACTGGCGTACAAATTTGTGTGTGTGCAAAATTGTGCACTATGAGGGTGGTTTGGAAAGTAAGTTAAACAATGTGGTCTCCGTCAAGAGTTATACACTTAGGGCCGGATTCTGTATAGGACGCCCCGTCTCGCCAGCCGCCTAAGCAGCTTTTGAGAATCGCACACGGGCGTCCTATATAGAATTGCATCTGACCTGACAGACAAACGCCTAACCCCTTATAAGCACCCCAGTTCTCTAACCGGCGTCCATGTCATAGGCGCTGGTTAGAGAATCGTGTTGCCGCTGAGCTGATCGCCGCAAGGGAATCTCCCTGTGACAGTCAGTTTAGCGGATGTGGCTGGGAACCCATCCATCCGCGATGTTGGCCAGCAGGAGGGATGCCCGCTCCCTCCTGCCACAAATTCTGAAATAATTCCCGGCATGAGCGATGCCCAATCACTTCTGCCAGAACACCCCGCCAACGAAGATCAATGGCAGAAGGGATGCCCAGTCCTTGCTGACAGAACCCCCCCCACCCCCTCCACCCCCAAAGATCAACAGCAGGAGGGATGTCCACTCCCTCCTGCTGGAACCCCCCCCCCAAGAAAAAAATTCCTCCACCCTGACACCCCCAAGCCCACCCAGATCTCCCCCCCTCTGTACCTTTTTCATGCAGGCCGGCCTCCACAGAATGGCAGACCTTCCCCTTTACAATGCATCCTGGGATGCACCGGGGAGGGGCCTAAGGCACTGATTAGCCCAGGCACGTAAGGCTTCTCCCTGGGCCAACTGGAATCTTGGGCCTCTCTCCCAGTACATTTTGGGATGCACTGGAAGTGACCTAAGACTCCAGTTGGACAAAACAGAAGAGCCCCTCGTCTTCGGATACTGACAAAACAACAAGGAAAGACAAGGGGGGGGGGGATGTGTTAAACAACCAAAACAAGTCTTTATTCAAAATAATAAGTTCCTTTTTCAAAGCAACAAGTCCCAACTTTGGCGTTTAGATGACGCCTTCTTCACAGCGATCAGCCTAGCACTTTTGCTCTCTACTCGAGCCGTTAATGTGTGTCTGCATCGTTTTCGGCAAAGTTTCCCCTGAAGAAAGCGTCGTCTAAACGCCAAAATCAGGATCCTTGTTGGGACTTGTTTCTTCGAATAAGGAATTTATTATTTTGAATAGAGACTTATTTTGATGGTGTAGAACATCCCCCTTGTCTTTCCTTGTTGTTTGGTCTAAGACTCCAATTGGGTAGATCCCTTAGGCCACTCCCATGGAGACGCCTAAATTGAACTTAGGCGCTGGTATTTAGACCAAGAAAATCCTGGCATAAATAGGGGACGCCTAAGGTTTTGACGCCTACCGGTACCTAAGTCCACTTTAGACTATGGGCTCCTTTTACTAAGGTGCGCTGCCCCCCACGCTACACCTAAAAACTAACGCCAGCTCAATGGTGGCGTTAGCGTCAAGCGCGTGTGGCAATGCAGCGCACGCTAAGCGCGCGCTAAGACCGCTAGCGCACCTTAGTAAAAGTAGCCCTATGTGTCGCTTTCCTTGGCGCCTAATTTTTAGGTGCTATATATAAAGCCGGGGCCTAAGTGTCTGTAACTGAGTACTAACAATCAATTATTGGCGGTAATTGGCAGCAATTCGGATTTGCGTGCGCATCTTGCTAAGTGCTATTCTAAAAAGATCCACATGTAAATTCTATGGCGTGATTGGCAGTATACATCGCATTTTGGGGACTATTGGTGTTTAAGCAGTCATTTTTTCATTAGTCAGGTTTTCTGGATATCCCCAATGAATATGCATGAGCCAGATTTGCATGCCTCCCGCCTCCCTTACATGCATATTTCTCTCATGCACATTCATTTGGGATATCATGAAAACCCGACAGGCTGGTTTGAGAACCAATGACGTGCTGCATAAAGAGTGGCTTGGTAAGGGGGGAGGCGATGGGACGGGTCCGCCCCGGGCACCGTCCTCCTCCTCTCCACCTCCTGCTCCTCTCCTTGCCACACGTGCGTGCCCCTTGCCTTCCCCCGTACCTTTTTTTACATCCATGGTGTGAGGCTGAGGCCCGCGTCGGCATTGGCGCTCTCTCTGACCTCACTTCCGGGACCCACGTCTAGGACATGACTTCAGAGGGTGAGATGACACCGACGTGGACATGCTGCTTACGCCAGAGAAGTATAAAAGGTACGGGGAAAGGGAAGGGGGCATACGCGTGGCAGGGGGGGCAGGGAAGAGCGCAAGGGAGGGGCAACACCATCCCAGCCGCCACTCACCCTTACTATGCCAATGTGTATAGAGATAGAACTGACTTTAATGCAGTCCTATTTATGTGTTTAATCTGGCCAAATATCAATACACTTTTCCCTCCATAGTTGCGACTTCGGCACTCGTGACATCAGTTATTTTTAAAAACATAAGAATAGCCTCACTGGGTCAGACCAATGGTCCATCAAGCCCAGTCGCCCATTCTCACGGTGGCCAATCCAGGTCCCTAGTACCTGGCCAAAACCCAAGGCATTCCACATAGAAACTCAAAGAATAGCAAGATTCCGGAATCCCAGAGAGTAATAAGATTCTAGAATCCCAAAGAGTAGCAACATTCCATACAGAATCTCAAAGAATAGCAAGATTCCGGAATCCCAGAGAGTAACAAGATTCTAGAATCCCAAAGAGTAGCAACATTCCATACAGAATCTCAAAGAATAGCAAGATTCCGGAATCCCAGAGAGTAACAAGATTCTAGAATCCCAAAGAGTAGCAACATTCCATACAGAATCTCAAAGAATAGCAAGATTCCGGAATCCCAGAGAGTAATAAGATTCTAGAATCCCAAAGAGTAGCAACATTCCATACAGAATCTCAAAGAATAGCAAGATTCCGGAATCCCAGAGAGTAATAAGATTCTAGAATCCTAAAGAGTAGCAACATTCCGTGCTACCGATCCAGGGCAAGCAGTGGCTTCCCCCCATGTCTTTCTCAATAACATACTATAGACTTTTCCTCCAAGAACTTGTCCAAACCTTTCTTAAAACCAGCTACACCAGGGGTAGGGAACTCCAGTCCTCGAGAGCCGTATTCCAGTTGGGGTTTCAGGATTTCCCCAATGAATATGCATGAGATCTATTTGCATACACTGCTTTCAATGCATATTCATTGGGGAAATCCTGAAACCCCCAACTGGAATACGGCTCTCGAGGACTGGAGTTTCCTACCCCTGAGCTACATTATCCGCTCATACCACATCCTCTGGCAACGCGTTCCAGAGCTTAACTATTTTCTGAATGAAAAAATATTTCCTCCTATTGGTTTTAAAAGTATTTCCCTGTAACTTCATCGCGTGTCCCCTAGTCTTTGTCATTTTTGACGGAGTGAAAAATCGATCCACTTGAACCCGTTCTACTCCACTCAGGGTTTTGTAGACTTCAATCCTATCTCCCCTCAGCCGTCTCTTTTCCAAGCTGAAGAGCCCTAACCTTTTAAGTCTTTCCTCGTACGAGAGGAGTTCCATCCCCTTTA
Organism: Geotrypetes seraphini; assembly: GCF_902459505.1. Classification (NCBI taxonomy): domain Eukaryota; kingdom Metazoa; phylum Chordata; class Amphibia; order Gymnophiona; family Dermophiidae; genus Geotrypetes; species Geotrypetes seraphini. The sequence continues at coordinate 20,986,292 of NC_047093.1, read as the reverse complement.
CCATCTTGGTTTTTGTCTTGATAGCTCCACCCCCTAGTGATGTCATCCTGGAGTGCGGAGAAAGTTCAACGCATTTTTTTTTTTTTCCGGTTCGGTCAGGCAAACGGCCGCATTGGAAAAAAAGTGTACGGAGAGAAAATTGTGGCACTTGCTTCAGCGTGGTCTGGTATTGCAATGCCTAGATTGTTTTTTTGGTGTCAGGTCAAAAGCGCGCCGGGACAAAAGCACGCCCAGTCAATTGAGCGCAGCGCACGCTGCCGCACCGCTCTAAATTACTGTTTTTAGTGCTCCGACGGGGGGGTGGGGGGGGGGACCCCCCCACACTTTACTTAATAGACATCGCGCCGCGTTGTGGGGGCGTTGTGGGGGGTTGTAACCCCCCACATTTTACTGTAAACTGAACTTTTTCCCTGTTTTTAGGGAAAAAGTTCAGTTTACAGTAAAATGTGGAGGGTTACAACCCCTCAAACCCCCCATAACGCCGGCGCGATGTCTATTAAGTAAACTGGGGGGGTTCCCCAACAAAACCCACCTAAAAACTGTAATTTAGAGCGGCGCGGCGGCGTGCGCTGCTCTCAATTGTCGGCGCGCGCTTTTGTCTTTCGCGCTGTTGTCTATGAACCATTTTTTTAAAGCAAGCACAAATAACAACGATAAGTTTTATTTGCGATTTCACGGTATTCGCAGGGGCTGTACCAAAAACCCATGAATATAATAGGGAAAAGCTATTCACTTTTTTTGGCCTTCGCAGGCCATCTTTGAACATAGCCTCCACCCCCCCACCCACCCCTCCCCCGAATGTGTTTAACCAGCCAAGGCAGGTGAAATAGTCAAATAAATGAGATGAAAAGCAGAGGCTTAATTTCCTAACTCCCAGAGTTAACCAATCAGTCCCAAGGAGTAATTTGCAAGCGGTATCTTCTGCTGACTGTTGCTTTGTTCTGATCAGAGTAATATGTTTGAGCACTGGTGAATTTTTTTTTTTTAAGACCTGGGAGCTTTGTCTGAACGTCGCCTGCCGTGGTGAAGTGCTCCATTGGGTCCTTTCTCCGCTTTCCCTGTAGACAAACCAATTTAGAGTTTTCGGCGTGAGAGTCTCCCCTCCCCTCTTTCTCAGAAAAACCGCAATAATGAGAAGAGGCAGAAGCTTCTTTTCAGCTGACGCAAGAAATCTTACTGGTTGTGTAAGCTTTCGAGTAAGTGCAATTCTGTGTTACAAATCAATAAACCATTTAAAGATATGAAGGGTCTTTATGAAGAGCTTCCTAGTTGCCAAAATGGGGAAAGGACTGTAAAAGTGACATCAAATTACCATTTTATGCCAAATATAAATATATTAATAGCTTAAATTAGGAAACAAATGTGATCCATTGAGCAAAAGGATACCAAAAATGGGCAATATCACTTTTTTAGATTGCCCTAAATTGATCATTTCAAAAACTCAAAACGCTACAGAATACAGCCATTAGATTAATCTTCAGATTGAAGACAAGTGATAAGATTACACATTACACTGGCTACCGATAGAAGGGAGAATACTTCATAAATTCTACTGTATTCTATTTAAAATACGGTTTGGAGAAACTCCTGATTATATGCCACATCTTGTTAAATTTTCTAATACCGTATTTCCCCATATATAGGCCGCGGGTTATGCAAGCCGGCCCAGTGGGAGCGGCTTGCTTATCTGGGGCGGCCTATACAGGATTTTAAAATCATCCCCCTACCCTCCCTCATTCCCCTTACCTCCCGCAAGAACTAACAGCAAAGTCATACAGGAAGCAGCGCGCAAAGGTCACTCCTGCTCTGCTCCTGCTCCTGCTCTGCTGGTGGCGCGATTCGAGGAGGCCGCTGCCAGAGAGGGAGATAAGGGGAGTGAGGGAGGGCGAGGGGATGAGTTTTAAACATTGTATAGGCCGCCCCAGTTACTGGTAGATAAGCCGCGGCTAATACAATGGGGTGGCATATCTAACAGTTTTTAATCTCGTATAGGCATTTTTTGCGGCCTATACAAGGGAGCAGCCTATATGTGGGGAAATACAGTAATCCATCTTTGAACCTATGAAACAATGATGCTTTTCGGTATCCAGTTATTAGGAACATTAGGTACAATAGAACCTGTAACTCCACATGGGCATTTCAAGCAGCAAAACTGTGGAAAGCATGACCAGCTAATATTAACCAGCGTGATTTGGGCAGAATGAGGCGGAGCTAAATATAAATGGGCGGGCCTAGGGGCAGGGCCACGGGTCTGGATTTTACAGTTGTAAAATCTGGTAACCCTACTCTTTCCTATTATTATTGAGGCTTATTTTCTTTTGTCTTGTGTGCTTTTATCTCTTGGCGTTATTTTATTGCTAATCACTCTGTAATTAGTAACATAGTAAATGATGGCAGATAAAGACCTGAACGGTCCATCCAGTCTGCCCATTAGTTATACCCATTAAAATATATATGATTAAATTAACTCGTCTCTTCTTTGATATTTCTGGGTCATAGACTGTAAAGTCCATCTGGTATTGTCCTAGGTTCCAAATGCTGAAGTTTCCATCTAATCAAGCCATTGTGACATCACTGCTGAGGTTGGCTCTTAGGCATTGGTGGAATGAGGCATTATGACATCACAGTCTAAGCTCTGGAATGTTGCTAGTCTTTGGGTTTCTGCCAGGTAACATAGTAAATGACGGCAGATAAAGACCTGAACGGTCCATCCAGTCTGCCTATTAGTTATACCCATTAAAAATACATGGTTAAATTAACTCGTCTCTTCTTTGATTTTCTGGGTCATAGACTATAAAGTCAACCTGCTATTGTCCTAGGTGCCAACTGTTGAAGTTGCCGTCCAAGCTCACTCCAGCCTATCCAACCATCCCATTTGCAGGATATCTACTGTAAAGTCTGGCCAGTAACATCCTCCTGTTCCAAGTTAGTGGAGTTCCCATTGATGCCCACCCCAGCCCACTATACACCAAATCACCACATATGGGACACAGACCGTGCAGGCATATTCAATAAATTAAGGAAGGGTGGTATATTCAATAAATTTAAACCATAACTTTCAAAAATGGATATTGGCTGTTCTAAACTTGTCTAGCCTTTATCGCTGTTATTTGTAACCCCTCTTCCGGCACCTTTTTGCTCAGTGGGTCACAAATGCATTCAGGGGCCACTATTCAGACCGCAGGGGCCAGCCGGGCTGACTCCTGTGGTCGACACTGAGCATGGATTTTTAATACCGGGCTGTTTCCGGTGACCGGCATTGAATATGCGATTTATTTTTAACCGCTATAAATGTAGACCCCCTTTTATCAAGCTGCATTAGGGTTTTTGGGGGTTTTTTTTCTACTGGTCACTGTGGTAAAAACTCCGACGCTCTTAGAATTCCTATGAGTGTCGGAGCTTGTACCGCAGTGGCCAGCGATTTTTTTTTTTTTTTTTAAACCCAAACACCTAAAGCGGCTTGATAAAAGGTGGGCTTAGGTGGCTAACCTGATATTTAGCAGTAGCTAGCTACGTTTATAGCGGCCAGTGACAGACCAGCTATTTACGTGGCCCGGTTTGGCTGCTAAACATAGCCAGCTAGCGTTTTAAATTTTTCAGATAAGTCGGCTAAGCCATGCCACATAGCTGACTATCCACTAGCTGCAAAGCAATTATATTCAGCAGTTATCTAATGCCGAATATTAGCACTTAACCAGAAAGTTAAATAGTGCTGAATATCGGACTGTCTGGGTCAAAACCCTGCCCCCCATCTTACTAAACTGACACTGCAAAGTCTCTTTTATAACCCAACCTGTAGCTTGTTTATGGATTAGCCCAGGGTCTCGCAAACTTTTTGAAGCTGCGACACACTAAACTCGGGACTTCATCTGGAGGGCACGGATGTTGGTGCGAAGAGGTCCTCCAGAAGGGACCCTGAGCTTCCTATTACTATGCCAGTGGGATGGGGGGATGCGAGAGGAGGAGAGGTACCAGCTGACCGCCTACAGGACGTTCTTCTCGCCATGAGAGGCACGTCCTTTAGGCAGTCAGCCGGCGCCGGCGCCTTTCCTCCGTCACGGCGCACCCAGAATCCGCACACAGTTTGCGATGCACTGGATTAGCCCACCGTTGCTTGTTCTGTCCACCCAGCAGAAGGTGTAATCGTTCCTTTATGAGTCTGCATTTTATGGATTCTTCAGAGGCTTCACCACTAGTGTTCCCGGGCCAGTGTTCAAAATCCTTTATGACTTGTATATTAAAGTAATCAGAGAGGCTTTAGTATCTCATGACTCACTGACCTCAGCAATGCCTGGGGATATGTTCGTTAGTCTTTAGAGAACATATAGACCCAAATTGGCACCCATAATCGTCATAGGTCAATTATAATATTAAGTAAATAGTTTATATATATTTAAAGTATTAGAAAGTACTCATCTGTTAGTTTTGCTTTCATCTACGCGGGTGGGGGTGGGCACTCCGACATAGACTATGTTTCGCCCATACGGGCTTTATCAAGGAATCCCCCTGCAATAATAACATTTCATTGAAATCATTAAACGTTACATTCATTTTAGTATAAAACTATATTATAAACAAGATATTCTACAGTACCTTAAGTCAAGCGACTCATGCTTCCCGCTATAGAGTTTTGTATCAGGAAAACATGGCCGCGGCGTTTGTAGCTATAAATAGCTATACTCTAGCGTAATGACGTGGCTTCAGCGGCAGACACACCTCCCGTCTAATTTCCTCACTATATCTTATTAAAGGAACACCATCTCAGTCATATTAAATTAAAGAAAACCATTCGATTTCGGCATTAAGTCCCGACGGTATTACAGTGTTTAATCCATAGATCCATTTCTGTTCTTTGAAATTCAATTTCTCTTTAATATTTCCACCCTCCCACCCACATAACACCTGATCTATGACCCTCCATTTCATATCCATTATTTTATGTTTTTTCTCCCTCCAATGCTGAACTAGGGGGGCCTCTAAGTTTCCTGTATTTATTCTTGATTTATGTTCATTTAGACGGATGTTAATTTTCCTACTTGTTCGTCCAATATACAACAGTTGGCATGGACATTGAATCATATAGATGACAGAAGAACTCTGACAGGATGTATTTGAGCGAGCTCGATATATAATATTAGTCCCCGGATCTTTCCAAGTGGGGCCTTCCAGTGTTAAGTCACACCATTGACACTGTGAACAAGCTTGATGATTAAATAAAGTCATGTCATCTCTTCTTTTTATTTCATACCGATGCATAGATAGAAATTCTCCCACTGTCCTTCAGCCCACCTACTACGTATGCTAGAGGAATATAACAACTTTGATGACATCACTTTTCTTGTGACTATGGACATAACATCCCTATATACAAAAATACCTCAAGAGGCGGCTTTAGAGGTTATAAAAAAGACTCTCTTGCAAATAGATTTAGGCAGATTTAGATCTGAATGGGTTCTAGCTTTAGCTAAATTAGTAATAACAGAGAATTTCTTTTGGTACAATGGTGACTTCTATAAACAAATTCAGGGTGTAGCAATGGGGGCCACCCTGGCTCCATCTGTAGCAAGTCTATATGTTGCTCATTTTGAACAGACTAAAGTTTTCCCTGCTTCTAATTTTCAACATATTACCCTCTGGAAAAGATATCTGGATGATATTTTGTTTTTTTGGGATGGATCCGAATCCGAACTTAATGACTTTCTATCATGGTTGAACACTCTCAACCCCCACCTGATGTTTACTATGACTTACCATAAAAATCATATCTCTTTTCTAGATATTTGTCTGATTAAGAATGAGAACCAACAACTTAGAACAACGTTATATCGAAAAGAAGTGGATAGAAATCATTTCCTTCATTTTTCCAGCTTTCATCCGTTTTTTCTGAAATTTAACATCCCTGTCAGTCAATTTTTGCGTATTAAGAAACTTTGTTCCTCTGATGTGGATTTTGAAATACAAGCGAAGCTTCTCTGTGATCGATTCTATAATAGGGGCTACTCTCGTAAATCAGTTAAACGTGCCTATCTTAGAGCTAAGTATGCACAACGATCTCTTCTCCTTAGGGAGAAAAATATAGAGCCTCCAGATGAAAAGCTAATAATGGTACTTCCATATACATCTTTAAGTACTGCTTTCTTTGCTATAATTAAAAACCATTGGGGAACGCTTCAACTCAGTCCTTTATTTCAAGAGTATCCTATTGCTTCTTATAAGCGAGGAAGGACAGTGGGAGAATTTCTATCTATGCATCGGTATGAAATAAAAAGAAGAGATGACATGACTTTATTTAATCATCAAGCTTGTTCACAGTGTCAATGGTGTGACTTAACACTGGAAGGCCCCACTTGGAAAGATCCGGGGACTAATATTATATATCGAGCTCGCTCAAATACATCCTGTCAGAGTTCTTCTGTCATCTATATGATTCAATGTCCATGCCAACTGTTGTATATTGGACGAACAAGTAGGAAAATTAACATCCGTCTAAATGAACATAAATCAAGAATAAATACAGGAAACTTAGAGGCCCCCCTAGTTCAGCATTGGAGGGAGAAAAAACATAAAATAATGGATATGAAATGGAGGGTCATAGATCAGGTGTTATGTGGGTGGGAGGGTGGAAATATTAAAGAGAAATTGAATTTCAAAGAACAGAAATGGATCTATGGATTAAACACTGTAATACCGTCGGGACTTAATGCCGAAATCGAATGGTTTTCTTTAATTTAATATGACTGAGATGGTGTTCCTTTAATAAGATATAGTGAGGAAATTAGACGGGAGGTGTGTCTGCCGCTGAAGCCACGTCATTACGCTAGAGTATAGCTATTTATAGCTACAAACGCCGCGGCCATGTTTTCCTGATACAAAACTCTATAGCGGGAAGCATGAGTCGCTTGACTTAAGGTACTGTAGAATATCTTGTTTATAATATAGTTTTATACTAAAATGAATGTAACGTTTAATGATTTCAATGAAATGTTATTATTGCAGGGGGATTCCTTGATAAAGCCCGTATGGGCGAAACATAGTCTATGTCGGAGTGCCCACCCCCACCCGCGTAGATGAAAGCAAAACTAACAGATGAGTACTTTCTAATACTTTAAATATATATAAACTATTTACTTAATATTATAATTGACCTATGACGATTATGGGTGCCAATTTGGGTCTATATGTTCTCTAAAGACTAACGAACATATCCCCAGGCATTGCTGAGGTCAGTGAGTCATGAGATACTAAAGCCTCTCTGATTACTCTACTATACTATTTGACTTTGAGAGAGGTTATAAATATAAGAGCCAGATAGAATAAATTTGTATATTAAAGCACATCCCTCAGTTTAATAGCAGACAAGAGAGCTATTTACCTCTTCCAAGGGCGAAGACAAAATTACAGACATAATGGGAATAAATTTCTATAGCCAAAATCAAAGGAAGGGAGAACAACATGGGACTTTCAAAACTGATGCTCATCGAGTCACTGAGAAGCTCATCCTCTGCCATTGTAACCACAGAAGTTTGGGGTCTTCCACAGCCGTCTCCTCAGCGACTCTATCATCACTCACGCAAAGGTAGAACACCTCAGCAACCATGAGAAAGGCTCCTAACCCACAGTCCATGGACCCCTGGGAGGTCCGTGAAACCATTATAAGAGCCCCACAGGACACAGAAAAGAGAGTCTTTCCATGCTACCGTAATCAAGTTTGGGATAGTTCTGGATTTCTCTCCACCCCATCCTGGTACGTTACATGGGACCTGCAGCACTGATGTCAGTGGGCAGGATCTGGCACTACAAATCCCACACTGATTTGGGATGGAAGTTCAAAACCAGGACTGGATAAAACATCTCCAGTCTAGAACGGGGTAACTTGGCATTTCTGAAAGGATAAAAAAAAAAAAAAAAAAAAGGTGCAATTGTGAGAATGGAGGAATATCCTAATGATTAGAGCAGTGGGATGCAAATGAGAAGGGGGGGAACTGAGTTTGGTTCCCACTGCAGCTCCTTGTGTCCCTGGGCAAGTTACTGCCAAGATTCACTCCATTGTACCAGATAGAAAAAAAAAGATTGTAAGCCCATTAGAAATAGAACCCCCTCCTCCCCTTTTAGAAAAGTAGCACGTTTTTTAGCGCCGGCCGTGGCAGTATCAGCTCCGACGCTCATAGGAATTCTTTGAGCATCAGAGCTGTTACCGCCGCGGCCAGCGCTAAAAACTGCGCTGTGGTTTTGTAAAAGTAGGGGAGAGATAGTAAATATAAGCTGCTTTGGTTGTACCATATCAAGAATTTAATGAAAAAATATATATTATCGATTACTCAGAAAGAAAAGTGCAAATATATACTAAGCAAACTTCACTTCACTGGGGTAACCAACGCAACCCTAACCAGAAACAGGATCAGCTTAAACAGTGGTGTAGTGAGGTTGAGAGGCACCCGGGGTAGTGGTGCCCCCCCCCCACCCCACTCCCATCCGCTCCTTCCCCCGTACCTCTGTAACATTCGTGGCGCGAGCAATAACCCCAACCTTCTGCTCACGCCAATGTCGGCTCTTCCTGTGACATCATTTCCTAGGCGTGGGTCCAGGAAGTGGAGTCGGAGAAAGTGCCGACGCTGGCACGAGCAGCAAGTTGGGGTCGCTGGTCACGTCGCAAACATTAAAGAGGTACGTGGGAAGGGGCGGGCGAGGGCGGGGCGGACGGGTGCCAGCGCCCCTACCAAGACGGTGCTTGGGGCACACGGACCCTCCATGCCACCTCCCTACTATGCCACTGAGCTTAACCAGTAAACAAATGAGGCCCTCACCTAGGACAGCGGCTAGAGTCAAAGCACGACAATAGGTCCTGACAGCCACGCAAACTAAAAACCCATCAGCGCACACCTTTAACTAGAGGAAGGATGGCGTGTTTTCAAATAGTCCGTCTATGCATGTGTGCGTGTGTTTTAACAGGACTGTCGGGGTGCTTTTAGGTTGATCGGCAGGAGATTAATTTGCAAAATTTCAAACAGAGTGGGGGTGGGGGGAGGTGGCGCCCAGGAGCTTAAGGGTTAATGAGGTAAAGGGGGGTGCAAAGCTGAAGATTCCCTTGCATCAGCACTGACCATAAAGGAGGAATCTGGTGTGAGAAGATTTGGCGGACCAATCGGTCTTTAGCGACCATTATTTACTATGTTACAGCAGTCAGAAAATGCCGCCATTACAATTTGGAATCATCTAACGCCGTTCACATTAGGACTGATAGCGATTGCTTAGGGCTGCCAAGTCCGGTCCTCGAGATCTAGTGGCAGGCCAGGTTTTCTGGATATCTTCAATGAACATGCATGAGAGAGATTTGCCTGCACTGCCTTCTTGGTATGCAAATCTCTCTCATGCATGTTCGGTGTGGATATCCTGAAAACCTGGCCTGCCAATAGATCTCAAGGACCGGACTTGGGCAGCCCTGGGCCTTAAAATTTCGTAAAAACCTGAAAACTTTTTTATGAGACTTGCAGTAATATTCATGTTTCGAAGATATTTTTTTTAATTTAATTTAATTTAAATTATTGATTGCTTTTGTATTTTCCTGTAGATTTTACAGCCTTTTTGAAATATACCGCCTTGAACCTTTTTTTGGTATAGTGCAATTAATAAGTTGTGTATTAGACTAGATTAGATTAAGCGGGTTACAACCATAAATACATAAAATATTAAACAAACACAGGGCTCCTTTTACTAAGGTACGCTAGCGTTTTTAGCATGCGCGACATTGCCGCGCGTGCTAACCCCCCGCTATGTGCCAAAAACTAACGCCAGCTCAATGGAGGCACTGGCGTCTAGCGCACGCGGCATTGCAGCGGGTGCTACGCGTGCGCTAAAACCGTTGGTGCAGCTTAGTACAAGGAGCCCATAGTTACATTACCCCCCTTTTACAAAGCCGTAGCGCAGTTTTTAGCACCGGCCATGGCGGTAACATAGTGATACTCAAAGTGTTGGAGCTGTTACCGCCGTGGCCAGTGCTGAAACCCGCGCTATGGTTTTGTAAAAGCGCAAACAAAAATTTAAAATCGTATTTTAGCTGCTTGTCTCGCTGAACTCGTTAATTCCTTGGAACCTAAGCACAGGACTGGGCAGAGCTTTGGATTCTTGCCCAGAAATAGCTAAGAAGGAAAAAAAAAAAACATATTAAATTGAATTGAATCAGGTTGGGCAGACTGGATGGACCATTGGGGTCTTTATCTGCCGTCATCTACTATGTATGTTATTATGTTGCTCTTATTTCCTGCTATATAAACTGACCATATGTTTAAGAAAACACTTCCATAAATAAGGTTGTTTCCAGCAGCTTTTTAAAACTGTGTTTATTCTCCATCATCCTTAACTGCCCGACTAAAGTTGTTCCCCATTTTCAGCCCTGCTATCGAAATCGCCTTCGTCCTTATGAGCCCTAGAGCCATCAGGAAGTTTAAAGCCGAGGCAACTGATCCATTTTGCTTTACCCATTTTTATGCGATGTACTAAATAATCCACAGAGAAAGGAAAGACACCGGAAAGTGTTTAATAAAGAATTTTAACAATGATGGGCGTGAGTTTTCTTAGCCGGTGACTCATGAAACAATCCGAGCTCTTCTTGTAGTCTCCCTAGGGCAGTGGTCTCAAACTCTTGGCCCGGGGGCCACATGCGGCCCACTAGGTTCTACTTTGCGGCCCGCGGTCTGTACTAGTGCTGCCCGCTCTTTGCAGCGTCCTCCGGCTTCCCCCCTGGAATCCTAATCTTACCTTCAGATAATTACCACAGTCTGCAGAGAGGATTGCCGGTGCTGTAGCGATCCTTTCAGGCTGCTGTCGTCCTCAGCAGCACGTTCCCTCTGCCGCGATCCTGCCCCCGACATCAGAGGAGGGGCGGGACCATTTCAGAGGGAACAGGCTGTGGAGGCCGATGGCAGCCTGCAAGGAATGCTACAGCACTGGCAATCCTCTCTGCAGGCTGCGGTAATTAGCTGAAACTAAGACCGGGAAACCAGGGGGGAAGCTGGAGGACGCTGCAGAGAAGGGGGGAACATGCAGGCCTTCAGAGGGGGAGGTAAGATTTATAAACTATAAAGAGTTTTACCTCATGCAAAATTGTCATTTCTTTAATAAGACATTAACTATTTTTGCTGCGGCCCTCCAAGTACCTACAAATCCAAAATGTGGCCCTGCAAAGGGTTTGAGTTTGAGACCACTGACCTAGGGCGTTTGTCTAGCGCTGCTGCTTCATTTTGCACCCAGAGCTCTTAGTGAAGACAAGCTACCCTCTCGTGAATAACTTAAACATGCAAAGAAGTCAAGATAGTTTCATCTGTGCTTCTGGCTGACACAAACCATTGTGCTTATGGGACCATCTTTGGTACCTTCTATTCAAGCCAAGAAATAAGATATCCTCTTAAAAAGCAATGGCTTTCCTTTAGCACCAGAAACCTGAACTATAGCCATTCTGACAGCCATTGAGGAGCTGCATTGAAGCCCTTTCCCAACACAATAGGGCCCACGAAAGCTCAGCTTTAAAGGAACCCTTGGCTTAGGCCAAAGCAGCCGAGTGCAGAATTAGTGCGGCGAGGCTGGAATGTTCTTCAGTACTGGATACATTGTAGCATATTGCTTGGGACAAATAACACGATCAAATGACAGAAGCAGCGGGCAATCGAGTGTTTTAAATGAGCATAAACCCCTAGAAGACTTTGATTCAAGAGTGCTCGCTTTATTAGGTGCTGTACATATGCCCTGAACGTTTTGGCCAGTCGAGCCCTCTTGTAGGGATGAACTAAAGATTAGATTAGATTATGTCACCAAATGTGTTCTGGAGCATCCTTCGTTCACACAGCCAGTGGCGTAGTAAGGAGGGGGGGAGGGGACGATCCTCCCCAGTTGTCATGTTGATAGGGGCGCCGGCCTCCCCCTTCCCTTCCCCCGTACTTCTAGTTGTCCGCCGCCGCAAGCAAATTCAACATGTCGTTCGCGACCACGTCGGCTCTCCCGCTGATGTCACTTCCGGGTGTGCCGTACCTAGGAAGTGACGTCGGAGGGAGAGCTGCCGGGCTTGTGAGGAGTACCTTGAAGTTGCTACTCGCGGCAGTGAATAACTGGAGGTACAGGGGGAGGGGGAATAACTAGAGGGCAGGAGGAATCGGGGAAGGAGTGGGGGGGGGCGGAGATGAGGCGCCTCTCGCCCTCGCTACGCCACTGCACGTAGCATCCAGGAGTAAACTACCGTATTTTTACACCGAGTAACACGACCTTCTTTTACTATGGTGCGCTAACCGATTAGCGCGCACTAAACACTATCCCCCGCCCTATTCAATATCTATCTCGTATCCCTGGGAAACCTACTGCACAGCTTCAAGCTAAAATTCTTCATATACGCAGACGACATCACAATAATCATCCCACTAACCAGTTTCACCCCAGAGTTGCTCGACTCTATATCACACTTACTCAGACAGATAGAACTCTGGATGCTATCCTATAGACTAAAACTAAACGCTGATAAAACTAAATTATTCCTGGCCTCCCCCAATGATAAACTCAAAAATACCTCAATCCAAGTGAATGGATCGGACTTCCCCCTAGAACAAATCTTAAAAATACTAGGAGTCACCCTAGACAAACACCTCTCCCTTGAGAAGCACACTGATCTTACCGTCAGGAAATGCTTCTCGGCGCTCTGGAAACTCCGCACCATAAAAAAATACTTTGATGACAACTCATTCCGACTGTTAGTACAATCCTCCATTCTCAGCATCCTCGATTATTGCAACATCATTTACCTAGGCGCCATGAAGAAAACCACCAGGAGACTAAAACTGATCCAGAACACGGCCGTCCGCCTGATATTTGGTCTAAACAAATGGGAACATATCACCCCTTTCTACCATAAACTGCACTGGCTGCCATTTGAATCCAGAGTCCTGTTCAAGTTCGCATGCCTCAGCTACAAAACCGTATTTGGTCTATCCCCAAGCTACCTCATCCCCCCACTTTAAATTAAATCACGACAATAAGAACTCTCGCAGAATTCATCTGTTCGCCTTCCCCTCCCTAAAACTATGTCCTCTCAAACGATTCGTTGACAAAACCTTCTCCTTCCAGGCGGCCAAACTAACTCATGGCTTGCCCAAATTATACTTGACGCCCCCACTTACCTGGACTTCAGAAAAAAACTCAAAACTCACTTATTCCAATGTCAGAATCCCTAACTCTCCCTCTCGCGGCTTCTACTCCCTTCAATTACTCTTGAACCTCCACCTTCCCCCCCTCCCCAAGGTACCCTCCAAACCAATTAACTTCCCTGACCGGTATGTTTTTTTTCCCTATAACAACAAAAAAAAACCAAACAAACAAAAAAACCAAAAAACTATTGTACAATCTTGTATATTCCATGTACTATATTCCTTGTATATTACTCGCATATTCCTTGTATATTACTTGTATTATATTCCTTATATATTCCTTGTAGTTCAAGTTCAAGTTCAAGTTCACTTTATTTTTGATGAATTGCCTATTTAGAACATTCTAAGCGATGTACAATTAAAAACAAGTTATAAGAGAACATACAATCATATTAGTAATACATTAATAACAGCGAAATAAAAATAAAAATCTGTTAAATAATTACATAAAACAGAAAAGATCTCAATACATAATGTTAAAAACAAACATGAAAAGAGGGAAAGGGGGGAAAAAGTTACAAATTTTTCTCTTGGTGGAGGAGAAAACATAAATTAGGGAAAAAAACAAAGGGAGGGGAAGAAGATAGAAGAAAAGAGAGAGGAAAAAAAAAAAGATTAATTAATCGATAAAGGCATCATTGAATAAGAAAGTTTTTAAAAAGTTTTTTAAAAGAGACAAGATCTCTATCCTTTCTAATAAAAAGAGGCAGAGTGTTCCAGAGTTGGGGAGCTAAAACAGAGAACATATCGTTTCTCCTTGTTCCCACAATTTTTAAGGAAGGGACCAATAATAACTCTTGTTGTGACGATCGAAGGGATCGATTTGAATGATATGGAATAATCATTCTGGATATAAATTGAGGGGTATTATATAGTAGGACCTTAAAAACTAGAAATGCTATTTTAAATGTTATTCTATGATTAATAGGTAGCCAGTGTGACTTAATAAGAAGGGGTGTTACGTGGTCGTATTTTTTTGCTTTATGTATAAGTTTTATGGCGATATTTTGGATTATTTGGAGTCTTTTCTTTTCTTTTTGGGAAATATTATATAATAAAGAATTACAGTAGTCTAATTTGGAAATGATCATAGAATGAACAAGGATATTAACAGATTTTGGTTCTAGAAAGGATGAAATAGATCTTATCAAACGTAATTTATAAAAACAGGATTTAACCATTTGACTTATGTGATCATGAAAAGATAGGTTCATATCAATAGTAACTCCTAAAATTTTTATGGATGAAACAGATTCAATTGTGTTATTTTCAAGCAAAAAAGGGGATATTGGTATAATGTCTTTTTTCCATGTAAATAGCATTGTTTGTGTTTTTTGTATATTTAGTGAGAGTTTGTTGTTGCAGAGCCAGTTTTTTATTATATCCAATTTGGTATTGATGGCTATAATTTCTTCATTATTTCTGGGGTCAAGTGGGTGGAGAAGTTGGATATCATCAGCATAGGAAAATGAAGTAAAACCCAGTGATTGACAGATAGTAAGAAAAGGTGATAGAAAGATATTGAATAAAAGAGGTGATAGAATAGAACCTTGAGGTATACCAAAAGGCGAAGTGTAAGGGGTAGAGTAATCTTCTTTGATCATGACAGTTGAAAATCGATTGGAAAGAAAAGATTGAAACCATTCCAGTACCTGTCCTCCAATACCGAAGGATTCCAAACGATTGAGTAGTAGGGCGTGATCTATAGTGTCCTTGTATATGCCTTGTATCTCCCTGTGAACTTCAACGACATGTACATTGCAAAAAATTGTTAATTCCAATGTTATCTCGTGTGTAATCTTATTAACTGCTGTGAACCGCCTAGAACTCTCTGGGTATGGCAGTATACAAAATAAAGTTATTATTATTATTATTATTATTAAACGCTAACGTGTGCATGGTAGTCTATGGACGCGCTAACCAATTAGCGCACCTTAGTAAAAGAAGAGGGGGTGAGTAAATGATGGCAGATAAAGACCTGCGTGGCCCATCCAGTCTGCCTAACAGCCCCGCACTCATGATCAAGGCTGTGTTGAATCAACAATCCAGTGGCAAAGTAAGGGAGGGCAGTTCGCCCCTTCCTCCTCTCTGCCCCTCCCCCCCGATGTTTCCCACCCCTCCCCCGCCGCACAAGCTCCTTCACTTCCCCTTCACCATACCTTTGGCATGAGCATGAGCAGCGCCTCCAACCTGCTGCTCACGCTGGTGTCGGCGCTCCCTCCGATGTCACTTCCGGGTGCCGTGCCTATGAAGTGATGTCGGAGGGAGAGCCAGCGCCGGTGCGGGTAGCAAGTTGATGATGCTGCTCGTGCCAGAGAAATTAAAGAGGTAAGGGGGATGGGAAAGGAGTGGGGGAAGGGTGCCTCTCAGCCTCGCTATGCCACTGCAACAGTCCAGTATATTATTACATTTTACTTGCTAGGTTGCACTATGTCTTTCCCTCCCCGGGAGATATGCAAGACCTGTGCTCAGATGATAAAGGACTGAATTCTACACTTCCCCCTCCGTATTCGCGGGGGTTAGGGGCAGAGCCGGCCCGCGAATATTAAAAAACCGCAAATAATATTTGGGCCGGTTCTGCCCCTAAGCCCCGCTTCCCCCTGGCTATTTTAAGCCCTGAAAGCCCCCCCCCTTTAAGCCTTATCTGGTGGTCTAGCAGGTTTTCAGGCAGAAGCGATCTTCCCACGCTAATGCCCCGTGCAGATCGTTCACAGGAAATGGCTGCCTTGAGCTCCCATAGTCTCTCGAGCCATTTCCTGTGAGAGATCTGCACTGGGCAGGAGCATTGGAAGATCGCTCCTGCCCCGAAAACCCGCTAGACCACCAGGTAAGGCTTAAGGGGGGGGAGGGCTTATAGGGCTTAAAATAGTCTGAAAAATTAAAATTAATTTTGTGGTTTAAAACCGCAAATAAGTGAATCCGTAGATATGGAATTCGCGAATACGGAGGGGGAAGTGTATTTATTGCACCTAAAAAAATGATGCTGGAATAAAACCAGTCTAAGGACTATTCTATAAATGGTACGTAAAGTTACGCACGGTTTATGAATAACATTTACACCCAGGAACCATGCTTAACTCTAGGCGCAACCATTTGTACCAATGGACACGTGGTGCAAAATCTCATACCTCAGGTTAGGCATAGATGCTCCTTCTTCTATAATTGCACATGCAACAGTGAGGAACGGCCCCCAAATCAGCTCATTTCTGCACCTCCTTTGTAGTGCCACATGCAAGTTTTAGGCTCGGATCCCACACCTACATTTGTGCATATAATTTTAAATTAAAGCCGATGAGTGTTAATAATTGTATCACGAAACCAATTATCATGCTAATTGGCTTGTTATTCAATTAAGTTGCATGTTTGCATATAACACATTCAAATTGTGCTTCTGTGCAATAACTCGTATAACACATAACATACACTATACCAGGTTTATTTTTCTAAAATGCGCTAATTACAAAATTAAAAATATTTGTTTCTGAAGGCTTTTCTTTTTAGGTTTTTGCACTATTAGCACACAAAATCTGCAACAACCCCCCTTAAAAAGAAAAAGAAAGGGCTCAACAACAAATGTATATAGCGTGCAGGGGGAGAAGTGGTTTGTAAATAAGATATCTGCATAAAAATGTAGTGTTCCCATTGCTTCAACCTTGCTATGACCTATTGGGAATTTGGGAATCCCCTAGTAAGCCAATCAGGCTGCTAAAAATCGGCTTCCTTAAAGGTACAGTTTCACAAAGAGGCTCCTAGGGCTTGTAGATTACCGAGAAAGGTCTCCTCCACCGTCACCTCCATCACCATTACCACTCCTCCTCTTCCTCAGGGGAGACCTCTCCCTTGCCCCAGTACTTGGCTACAATTCAGCCCTTCCTATGATCATATTCTAAATTCATATATGTTTGTGTAAGGAAAATAAAACATCAAATGAAGGGTGTCAGGTCAAAAGCGCGCCGGGACAAAGGCACGCCCAGACAATTGAGCGCAGCGCGGAGGCGCACACCGCTCTAAATTACTGTTTTTAGGGCTCCGACAGGGGGCCCTTTACTTAATAGACATCGTGCCGCGTTGTGGGGGCGTTGTGGGGGGCGTGGGGGGTTGTAACCCCTCACATTTTACTGAAAACTTCACTTTTTCCCTGTTTTTAGGGAAAAAGTTCAGTTTACAGTAAAATGTGGAGGGTTACAACCCCCCATAACGCCGGCGCAATGTCTAAGTAAACTGGGGGGGATTCCCCAACAAAACCCCCCATCGGAGCCCCTAAAAACTGTAATTTTGTGCGGCGCGCACCTCCACGCTGCGTTCAATTGTCGGCGCGCGCTTTTGTCTTTCGCGCCGTTGTCTATGAACCCAAATGAAGTGCTCTCAATCTCTTATCAAGAGGTTCTTCACTAGCTCTGCTCCATGTGATTAAATGATGTGACACTCCATTCCATATAATCATTTAGTGCACCTCACTGAAACCAGCTCTCCAAGGGGGTCTTTTACTAAGGCGTGCTAACCGATTTAGCACATGCTAAAGCGTCCATAGAATATAACGGATGCATTAACATTCTAGGAGCACTGAAGCTTCACATTTCTATATTAAGAGGAAATTTTCTTGTTTCCTCACTACTCACTGAAACTATATGCTTGTTATTTCATAGACCTGGCATTTGTACTTTATGAATGTTAAGGGAAAAATAACTACTGTATTACCCTTTACATTTCCTTTACCAGCTATATAGATACAGGAAATTGGTTTGCTTTTATCTCTTATGAACATACAGAATTAATGTGGTATAATCCAGGTCCATAGTAAACAGGTATGGACTTCTACATAAATAATATGTTTTTTTCTGAATGAAAAAAGAGGCCCTTGATACCCCCCCAAAACAGCCAGTCTTCCAGGGGGCTGCTTGGAGATCACTTTTAAAAGGGTTTAGTCCGTACTGAACTCTTCTCAGATGACGGAGCGGGCCGATTGGTTGGCAGGGGCATGGAGTGCTGACTTGGGAAATGCTATCATCCACATTGATTTCTCACTGTTTTGTTCTGCTGCGTACTATTTCCTTAGAAACATAGAAACATAGAAATTGACGGCAGATAAGGGCCACGGCCCATCCAGTCTGCCTTTACCCTGCGAATAGATCCCACGTGTCGATCCCATTTGGCCTTAAAATCAGGCACGCTGCTGGCCTCAATCACCTGAAGTGGAAGACCATTCCAGCGATCAACCACCCTTTCGGTGAAAAAGAATTTCCTGGTGTCACCACGCAGTTTCCCGCCTCTGATTTTCCACGGATGTCCTCTTGTTGCCGTGGGACCCTTGAAAAAGAAGATATCCTCCTCTGCATCAATGCGGCCCGTGAGATACTTGAACGTCTCGATCATGTCTCCCCTCTCTCTGCGCTCCTCGAGCGAGTATAGCTGTAATTTATCTAACCGTTCTTCGTACGGGAGATCCTTCAGTCCCGAGACCATCCGGGTGGCCATTCTCTGGACCGATTCCAGCCTCAGCACATCCTTACGGTAATGCGGCCTCCAGAATTGCACACAGTATTCCAGGTGGGGTCTCACCATGGATCTATACAAAGGCATAATGACTTCAGGCTTACAGCTGACGAAACTCATGCGTATGCAACCTATGATTTGTCTTGCCTTGGAAGAAGCTTGCTCCACTTGATTGGCAGCCTTCATGTCCTCACATGCTTCACAGAGAACAGGAGTACAAATTTCTCCATAGAACGTTTATTTCCCCACAAAGGGTCTATAGGGCGGGCTTTGCTGAGCATGCTGGTTGCCCCAAATGCTCCATGACGCCTGCTTCCCCGGGTCATATGTTCTGGGCTTGCCCCTTGATACGGACTTTTTGGAAGCGGGTGTGGGCCTTCTTGATCTCCATACTTCCTTCGTTGCCTACATGTACCCCATCTATTGCTCTTTTTTTTATGATGGAGCTGCCCTCTCCCGTGAATCCAAGGGGCAGAGGATGTTGGTGTTTAAGGCTCTCCTTTTGGCAAAGAAGGCCATCTTGGTTTTCTGGTGCACGCCGTGTGCTCCCTCCTTCTCTTTGTGGCATTTGTCCCTCTTTGATTTAGCTCTCCTGGAACGGAGAGCGGCGGGGACGCACGATGAGCGCCTTTGGACCAGGTTTCAGGATATATGGGAGGGGTACTGGTTTTCTCTTCCGCATCGGGAGCACAGCATGTTGTTAAATTTTTAGATATTGACGGGGAACTTCGCCTCCTTGTGTAGTTCCTTTTGTCTTTTCTCTACTCCTTTTGGATGCACCTTTCTCTTTTTTGTTTCGCCTCTATTTATTTTCTTTAAATTTTTCCTCCACATTTCACAGGTTGGGGGGGGGGGGGAGATGGGTGGGTTGGGCTGTTGGGTCTTTTAGTTCTTAGCTTTTGTATTGTGTTCTGGGTTACTCTGTTTCCTCGGGGGGCGGGTGTTTGCGGTTATTGTAAAATCCAGTATTGGGCATATTTGATTCGCATGACATCTGCTTTGTGCTGGACTATTGCTTGATATTTATCACCTGTCCCGTTTGGGCGGGTGCGCTGGATCTGCAGATGTGTTATTGCTTTGTATTGTTTTGTATGCTGTTGGCTTGCTCAATAAAGAAATATTATACAAAAAAAAAAAAAAAAGGGTTTAGTCACCTAACTGAGGCTCTTTTACTAAGCCGCAGTATGTGCTAGCACGCAGCCACTCCCGTTTAACATGACTTACCGTGGGATGCGCTCAGGCATCCTGCATTAAGCTCCTATTTGGCACATGCTTAAGAACATGCCTTACTGGGTCAGACCAATGGTCCATCAAGCCCAACTCACGGTGGCACGCTAAAAAATATGTGATGATATATTTCTATGGGACTAGCAATGCATTATTATTTTTTTTTTTTCATTAGCTCTCAAAGGCAATACCTTCACTGTAAAAGAAAACCCTGTGGTTTTTACCAGGTGTTGCTTTGGGGGGATGCAGTCCATCAGAATGGCTCCGCTGGCAAGGTCGAGAGTCCTCTTGGCATTTGATTGGGAATGCCTTGAGAGGGCCAAGATTCTGAAGGCTTCCCAGGCTGCTGCTGGTCTCCTGGCAACAAGACACAGTAGAAAACCTTCCTCAGCTCCCAGGAGGCCAGAGCTGGACCCAAGGGACCCGGTGGCCATAGGCAGGGAAAGACCTTTCCTCTCTGCTCTCACAAGCCACCCGTGCAATTGCTTATGCTGGACCATTTCTCTTGGCTGGTAAGAACAGAATTTATTCAATGAATTGTGACCTTGAAAAAAATTTTTTTTTGGGGGGGTTAGAGTCAGAGGCAGGGGCATTATGGGAAACTCTAGTAAACTCTCTTGATGCTGACACAGTTGAAGCTAAATTAAGTGTCAGATTAGCAGTTCTTTCTAGCCTTTTCTTCTTTTCAATCCCACTAAAAGTTGTACAGTTCCATGGCTTTTGTCATTTGCACCCCGGGAGGTTGAGTGATGGCTGGGCTGGGTGATGCAGGTGTGGATCATTGGGGAATGGGCTCTAGGACTATTTAATGGCCCTGATAATGTTTTTGGGGCGTGTCTGAGTGACACCCTGCTAGGTCCCGCCTTAGCCTCCAACTCATCCCACTGTCTGATGTGAAAACAGTCAAATAAATCCCTGTTGGAAAATGTTCTTCCTTTATAAAGCAGCGATAAGATTTTCCGCCCTGCAAAATGAAACAAACTAATTGCTTCATGTGATCTTGGGCTTTCCTCACTTCTGTTTCATTGAGAGGGAAGATAATTAGGTTTCTACATCACTATTAACAGTCTCTCCAGGGCTATAAATGCAGTTAAGCTCTATTTTTGATTCAAAGCTCTTAAGACACGATTATAAGATGAGCTCAAAATGTCACCGCCTAAAATCTGGCCGTGTTTTCTAACCCCTTAAAACACTGCACATGCATTTTACTTTCTACTTTCTGGGTTTCTGCTCAGCGGCAGGAGGGGGTGGGCATCCCTCCTGCCAATCTTGAATTTAAAATTGGGGGGTCCGGGTGGCTGAGGCAGGAGGGAGTGGGCTTCCTTCCTGCTGATTTTTTTTTTTTTTTTTTAAGTTTGGGGGATGTGGGCCGTTGATCAGCACCTCCAAACCTGTCAGAGATTTTGGAGCATTAAAAACTGGCACTTCATTTTGTGCATGAGATGGGCATCGATCAGAGTGTTCATTTTAATATTGATGAGCTCGTTGTATTCTATTTACATACAATTATCTGAAGCTGCTTACAAACCACGAAAAAAGAGTGCGATTAGCCATTTTGGGCATCGATAGCTGAAGTGCTTTGATGCTAAACAGGTTAAAACTGGTGTAGCATCGATTGTTAAAGGCACGGCGAGTTTTGAGCATATAGGCCTAAGCTTTCTTACCGACGTGAACAATCTATCTTATTCCAACCTATAATACCTTTGCTTTATTCAGCATAAATACCAGTGTAATACACACAGAATCATTTTGCAGTCTGTCCAATGCAAGATGTCTTATTAATATCTTCAGCCACATTCCATAGTCAAAGCCTGATAAAAGTGCCGAATGACTCATTAGGAAGTATCAGGTCGTCCATATTTTTATGCCTATTTCATATAATGATATATCCCCTCCCCCCTCATTTTGCATGGTGTTTAGTGCCGACAGCTCTGACACTCATAGAATTCCTATGAGCGTCGGAGCTGTTACCGCCGTGGCTGGCACATGGTTTTGTATAAGGGGTGGGTGGGATAGTCACTCAACTAACAATAACCGGCTTTAAATCTTTAGAACTCCTCGGCGATCTCAGCGACGCTACCCGTTGCGATTCAATCTTTCATAATCGCTGGGGACTTACACATCTTTTCTTCACTGATCCCTTTGTTAACAATTTATGACATTTAAAAGCCGAAGCTGGGATCCCCGAAGAGTTCTAAAGATTTAAAGCTGGTTCTTGTTAGTTGAGTGACGATATGATTTATAAATGGACCAACTTAAAGAGGGTCAAAGCTACAGCCTCAGCACCCTGAGGTTGTGGGCTCGAATCCCACACTGCTCCTAGTAACCCTGGACAAATCACTTTATCCCCCCGTTGCCCCAGGTACATTAGATAGATCGTGAGCTCACCAGGACAGACAGGGGAAAATGCTTGAGGACCTGAATAAATTCATGTAAGCCATTCAGATCTCCCCTGGAAGAACAGTATAGAAAATGAAATAAATATGTCTATTGTAAAATAGCCAGTTGTCAGCTTATGTTCTGAAAAGTTTTTTTCAGAAACAAAATTCTGTTGGCTTTTGACCTGGTTATAAAGAGGGACCTCAGGGAAGTCTTCTCTCTGGCGCTATTTAGAACAAATGAACAAGAGGTTGTGAAAAGCTGGAGGAACAGCAGCAAAAGGGTAGAAGGGATCGGGGAAGGCGTGGGGGCAGGGAAGGGGCGCCACCGCCTTGGGTGCCTCTCGCTACGCCACTGTTAGCAGCTAATTTACTAATTTAGGCCCACAACTGCGCTATTCTATAACTTGCACATGCAACTTTGCGTGCTAAGCATTAACTTACAGAATTAGAGAGATCGTGTCGCTGTGCAAGTCGGTGTAATATGCAGAAAAGAGCATCACTCAGCAAAATATGGGTGAGAGTTGTTTACTGGACTAGCTTCATGTATCTGCTCTGCTCCGACCTGATGAAGGATTTAGTTCTAGGAAAGGATATGAAATGATCTATCAAAAACACCTATCTTAGCCTCCTTTAATTTTGTAATAAATCAAGAAAGATGATTTTTATGTGTCTTAGTGCACTGTCAGGGAGAAATACTGCCAAACACAGACATTGAAGATCAAGTGTAACGTACTGATGTTATATATATGTATACAGTATATATATATATATATATTTTTTTTTTTTTTTAAATCGCAAAAGTCTCAGACACTGAAGCTCAGGTATACCATATTGTAAACGTTTTAATCACAAAAGTGACTCACTTTTGGTGCCTCATAAAATAAGCTCGAACTTTTACTGGCCTTCGGCTGAGCCAGCTGGGCGTACTCGCATTTCTGCGGCTTCTCAGCTGTCACTCGTCCTATTCTACAGCGTTCAAGCCGCCGGGTTCAAGGAAGAAGACCTCTGACCAGTCCTCTTTGCTCTTAATTCCAAGTTCAGGGGCGGAGTTGGATGGGAGGCAGCAATTGGATGATTAGCAGTGACGTTGAGGTTGCCCAAACCTTTACGCGCTGAGTCACCCTGGCGTTGGTTTGAATATCAACCAGTGCCCGGTTGTCAGTGCAGATACCTATATATTCAATGGCAGGAGCCACGCAAGCCCCAACACTGAATATCAGCCTTTGGCTGGAAGCAACTTACAGCCACTTATTGTCGAAGGCTGAATATTACCCCCATAAAATTCATCAATTTACCTGTACTGACTTGAAAAAACTCATGCGCTTAGCTTAAGACCCTTGGGAAAGAGTTTAAAATCCTGTGTATTATGTAACACAAAGATAAAGCCCTCTGTAACATTTGCCCTATGTTGTCAGGCCTGATAGATGTGGGTGGGTTGACACTCGGCAGTGGAAATTTAAAAGGCAACGAGGCGTTGTCAACTTGGGAACATTGCCTTCTCTGGCTGTGACATCTGCAGGGTCTTTGACAAGACACACCTTCTTTACAAACTTGAAAAGATACAGAAAAAAGATTTTCAATTGACTGTGCCACATGAGAGGTACCTCAAACCACTTGAAAGTGCCAGAGAAATGCAGAGTTGGCAAAATGTCAAAGCCAGCTGGAAACCTCATTTTTACTGCAAAGGGGGAATCTCATCCCAAACCCAAGTTCACTACCACCAAACATCAAGCAGAGCTGCAAAATCGTGTTTACAATTTCACATAGGTGGTAAGCAGTAGCTTAAAATGGCTTACCATAGGGTGCGCTGGGGCATCTTGCAGAAAAAGTCAATAATATGCTAAAAGATTTTCTTTATTTTTCTTAGTGGGGGGAAGGGGGTGTCTGGGGGTAGAGAGTGATGAACATGACGGTGTGAATCAGTTAGCATAGCTACATCACTCAGTGGTCTCAAACTCAAACCCTTTGCAGGGCCACATTTTAGATTTGGAGGGCTTCAGAAAAAATAGTTAATGGCTTATTAAAGAAATGACAATTTTGCATGAGGTAAAACTCTTTAGAGTTTACAAATCTTTCCTTTTGGCTAAGTCTTAATAATAATATTGTAATTTATAGCTTAAGAATAATATTGTAATTTATAGCTAAAGAGACATATGATCAAGAAACTTTTATTTTAGTTTTGTGATTCAAACTAGACTGCTCCACCAGGCCTACACGCAGAATACGCTTGTTCAGCCACCCTACAAATTCCTTGACAGAACGCTGGCCTTCCAAGCAAGCCTACAGAACGACTGGCTAAGCAGCACCATCATGCACTCCTCATCCTACCTCAACTTCAGAAAACTAATCAAAACCAACCTGTTCAACCGATTCTTGACCAGGAATGCCTAAAATCTTCACTGCTATCCCCACACTGTATGACCTACCCTTCTTTGTAAATCTCCTCGACCTACTCCCTTTTGACTGAAACGTCTGGAAAAAGAGGGTATAACAACAACTACCACAATAACAACTAAGTAATTGTTGGACTTGGTAATAGAATAATTCCTCAAGTCAGACACATGATACTGTTCTTTATTATATAGAATTTATAATTGATTTCCTTAAAAGTTCACTCTTATATATATCTTGGATCACATAATTATTGAGGACTTGAGATTGTCCGATTTGAATTTTGTTCTTTTTATGTTAATAATTTACTTATTATTTTGTGATCGATCTGACAATCTTTCTGTACAAAATGTTTTGATTTTTGTTAAAATTTTTAAAATGATAAATAAAGAATAAAAAAAAAAAAAAAAAGAAAACTAATCAAAACCAACCTGTTCAACCGATTCTTGACCAGGAATGCCTAAAATCTTCACTGCTATCCCCACACTGTATGACCTACCCTTCTTTGTAAATCTCCTCGACCTACTCCCTTTTGACCAAAATCTCCCAAAGCCTTCACTACTTACCCCTCACTGTACGACCTGTTCCCTTTTGTCTCACTCTTATTGCAAACCGTCCCTACAATGTTACCTTATTCTATACAAACAGTCATGCACACAAAGCCTTCTTGTTTCTGTTTTTTCGCTGTATGTTCCAGCTCTTCTATTTTGCACTGCACTGAATTGTACTCAAAGACTTCATTGTTTTTTTTTTCGCTGTATGTCCAGCTCTTCTTTATTGTAAACCGCCTCAAACTAACTTGGCTTTGGCGGTATATAAACAATAAATTATTATTATTATTATAAACATACCGAGGGCCTCAAAATAGTACCTGGTGGGCCGCATGTAAGGGGGAAGGGGGAAGGACCACCATGGGTGCCGTCTTCATGGGGACACTGGTACATCGGCTTCTCTCTGCCCCCCCCCGCTCCTTCCAACTCCTTCTCCACTGCGTGTGTGCCTCACTTCCCCCCACCATACCTTTAGGTCTTCGCCGGCATGACCAGCAGCTCCAAGTTGCTGCTCGTACTGGCCTCAGCACTCCTCTCTGATGTCACTTCCAGGTCCCAAGACTAGGAAGTGACATCAGAGGGAGAGCCAATGCCGATGCGGGCAGCATGTTGGAGATGCTTCGCCCCCCCCTGGGGAAACTAAATAGGTATGAGGAAAAGGAAGGGGCAGGGGGGAGGGGGCTGAGAAGAGGGTGAGGGGGCGCCTCCCACCCTTGCTATGCCAGTGCTTACCATGCACAAAATAGGTGGTGGTAAGGGTTCCTGCACTATGTTTTGGGTAATGGCCATATTAGAAGAAACCCAAAAAAGCAAAATGGTAACCCCAATGCAGAAACCAAGAATAAACCGAAACTAGGGGTTTTCCAACCAACAGAAGAAATGTATTCAATCATCAAAAAGGGAAATGATGGGGAGAAAACGGTGATGGAATTCAAAAAAAGTGTGGGATAAAAATAGAGGATCTCTAATTAGAAAATGAAGGATGTAAATTAAAGAATTAAGGCCAGTATTGGACAGACCTGCACGGTCTGTGTCCCATATATGGTGATTTGGTGTAGGATGGGCTGGGGAGGGCATCAATGGGAACTCCACTAACTTGGAACAGGAGGTTGTTACTGGCCAGACTTCACGGTTGATGTCCTGCAAACAACGGGATGGTTGGATAGACTGGAGTGAGCTTGGACGGCAACTTCAATATTTGCAACCTAGGACAATAGTCTACGGGCCAGAAATATCAAAGAAGAGACAAGTTAATTTAATCATGTATTTTTTAATGGGTATAATTTATGGGCAGAGTGAATGGACCATTCAGGTCTTTATCTGCTGTCATTTACTATGTTACTATGTAAAATGTATTAGCTCTTTAACTAGACAAGGTGCCATGTTTCGGTGGAAACCTACCTGCCTCAGGAGTCACAATGTCAACAATCAAAACACATAAACAACATATAAACAATATAAGTAGCAATACTGTATTTATATATATAAAATAAGATATTCAATATCCAAAAATAGAATAGAAATTATAGAGAGAAAATAAGTGGACGTACATCTTATACAATGAGGCCGGTGGGTTTCCGCTGAAACACAGGACCGTGTGGAGTCAAAGAGCTAATAAATAAATTTCTTCTGTTGGTTGGAAAACATTCCCCCTCTTTTACAAATATTAGCGTGCGCTAAATGCTAACGCATCCATAGACTTAAACGCATAGTGCACCTTAGTAAAACTAGTCCATTGTGTCAGACCCCTATTTTTTTTTTCTATTAGCACATGGCCACTCAATTTGGAAAATGGAAAATTGTCCATTTTCTGGTTGTGGTAAAAACAGCCTTAGATTGAGGGAAAAAAAACTTGTGTAAGAGAGTGCTAAGTCCACTTTATACCACAGCTTAGTAAAAAGGCCCCTTAGTGCCTTTAGAAAAGTAAATCTGTGCAAGAATTCTGTACTTCCAATGAGGTAAAGTTGAAAAGGGCAAACTTTATTCTGCCATTCTCTTGTAAACACATCCTGACACTGGCTCACAAACGAGTCTCAAGAGTCTAAAGCTATCTTTGAAACCATGGAAATCTGAGGCAAAACAGACGTGTCCTTATCAAAGAGATTTGGACTAACAACAACAACAAAAAATAAACCCTCACGATCACCAAGAGTTTCTGCCACTGACGCAAAGTGGGGGAAAAAAACACCAGAGAGCCCTGATAATTTAAGAAAATATTTGTGTTTGTCTTTGGGTGTGGTGTTTAAGTTTTATTAAAACTTGTTATACGGCTTGTTCTTACGACAGGTCCAAGTGGTTTACAAATATAAAATATGGTGACCCGTCAAATGAGCGCAGGTCAAATGCACCCTGACAATTGCGTGCAGGAACAAGTGTGCAACCCGACAACTGGGTGGTGGATACCATGTTGTTTTTTGAGGGGTGTGGGGGGAAACCCCCCCCCCCCACTACACGTTAAATATTCACTTGCTATCTAGTGTTAGGGTAAAGTTTATATCATGATTATACGTGACTCATCTTCTACCAACCTCGCTACGCTTATGTCACCCCTCTCCTTAGGTCACTTCACTGGCTCCCTATCTGTCATCGCATACAGTTCAAGCTCCTTTTGCTGACCTACAAGTGTGTTCATTCTGCTGCCCCTCAATCTCTCCTTGCTTCTCTCTCCTTATACACCACCCAGAGAACTCCATTCCTCAGATAAGCCGCTCTTAGCTTTACCCTTCTCCTCCATGGCTAATTCCAGACTTCATTCTTTTCATCTAGCTGCACCCCTATGCCTGGAATAAATTACCTGAGTTTGTCCGTCAAGCCCCTTCCCTTGTTTAAAAGCAGACGGAAAACCCATCTTTTTGATATAGCCTTCAATCCTTAACCCTACTTCTCTGCCCCTCCAACCCATCCCGCTGATTAACCGTTCCCCCTGTATCCATGACATCCTGTTTGTCTGTCTTGGCTGTTTAGACTGTAAGCTTTTTTGAGCAGGGACTGTCTTCTTTGTGACACTGTACAGCGCTGCATGCGTCTGGTAGCACTATAGAAATAATTCATAGTAGTAGTAGTGGTAGTGTGAAGAGTTTCAGTCTTTGAGAAGCAGAGCTGAGAGTGTGATGTCATAATGCCTCATTCCACCAATAAGAGCCAACCTCATCAGTGATGTCACATTGGCTTGATTGTCCTGTACTCCCCTCTTCCCTCCAACCCAGCCAGCAGATTAACCGTTCCCCTTAACTGTATCCATGACATTCTGTTTGTCTTGTCTGTTTAGATTGTAAGCTCTTTTGAGCAGGAGCTTTCTTCTTCTTTGTGACTTTGTGCAGCGCTGCCGTGTGTCTGGTAGCGCTATAGAAATAATTAATAGTAGTAGACGACCATGTATCGTCCTTAGGGGTCTTGCTTTATAGAGAAGTTAGAAGAGACAGATAAAAACAACATTTGTTTAAAATCCTCACACCAAATCTATATTACTTATCTCGATGAAAACGGAATCACACTCAAAGAGATCAAAAGAGCTTATCTTGGTGTTATTTCATTTTTATTTTTTTTTTGCCAATTGAGAGATGTCATTTAGGGCTAATAACAAAGGATCTAATTTAAGCAACTATGGAAATTAAATGCAAATTACTGCTTTCCTAAACAAGTATTATAATAGGCCAAATTGCACAGCAGCTCATGACGGTAACACAGTTGCCCTTAGACATCCAGATTCAATATTCATCGCTAATGAAGTTGCAAGATGCAGCTTTCAAGCATATTCCTAAAGGAGCATTGCTGTTCCCCTAACTCTCCTTCTTCAACCCCCTTCCCTTTCCCCCCCCCCCCCCGCCAAAGTGGAGGGGATAAGAATGTTGAACAATTATTGACCGCATACATGTGTAAAATTGAGGAGTGGATGGGAGAACAAGGTCTGAAACCAAATGTAGACAAAACTGAAATAATGTTTGTAGGAAAGCCAGGTTGCCAGTGGCCTACAGAGGTGAAATTTATTGGTAATGTTCTCTCTTTGACAGCAGCAAACAACTTTCAGAGATTCACATTCATTCTCTACCACTATTCCCCCTGAGATCAGCTGGATTGAGAGGGAATAATCTAACATAATAAAGCCCTAAGGGCGCATGCGTGCGGGGCGCGGAGCCTGTCGGACGCGGCGGCTCTTGCTGTCTGAACTTAAGGATGTGAACTAGCCAGGGCGACGTCAGCGGGGGCTGGAACGGACTTTAATTGCTGCCTCCCAGGCTTCTCCTCCTGCTTCGGCTGGGCCCGCGTAAAAAAAAAACCACAAAAAAACCCAGAGCTCGCTTCGGATCCTTCAAGGGCTGCGGGTCCTGAAACCTTCTGATTCCAGCAGCGTCTGCAGCACTCTACACACTGATGCTTCGGGGCCTTCCCTTCACATCTAGTTGTTCACCACCGCAAGCAACAAGAATTTCAGTGTGCACCTCGAGACCCCGTCGGCCATCCCTCTGACGCCACTTCCTATGCGCGGCACCCGGAAGTGACATCAGCGGGAGAGTTAACGTGGTCACAAGGAGCACGGTGAAGTTATTGCTTTCGGTGGTGAACTAGAAGTACAGGAGAAGGGAAGGGGGTACGCGCGTGGCGAGGGGAAGGGTGGCTCCCCATGCTAGAAACTGCTAGCGTAGTTTAATAGAAGAAGCCCATAATTCATAATTCTTATTATACTTTCCTTTTTCTTTAAGGGCTCTGTTTACAAAGATGCTCTAGCGTTCTTATGTTCTTATTTAATAAGCGTGACAGGCACATCAGTGCAAAAAAACCAGATTTAGTTGTGAGCAATACAGACAACTCAATATATATACTGTGCCTTCTGTCACTCTGTAACCCTTCTCCAATCCCTTCTATGAACAAGGCACTAACCTAATTGTTTATTTTTCTGCATTTTCTTTTGTGCCTGCTAAATCTTTTTCACCTTGTGGTTCTACTTTAATTTAAGTATGGTGATTTTGAGCGCGTTTTATTGTGCCACGCTCCAAGCTTATATGCTGAGGCGTGGAATCAAATAGCTTAAAATAGATTTTAAATTTATAGTTCATCTTTGCAAGGGCTGGGATCAGAGGAGGAAGGCAGGCACGGGCAAGCTGATCAGGAGTTTCTTCTTGACTCTGCAAATGCATTATGCATTAGCAGTGATACCTGCAGGAAATTCTCACTCCTAGCAACGACCACTGAATTATTTATTTGTGCATTAATTGCACCTTTTAGAACCCTTTCTGTCTAATTGTGTCAAACGTTAATTCAGTGACTGTGTTGTGCATCGGTTCCACTCCTGGCAGAAGTGTTTTTGAGCTGAAATTCTTTAAAGATGGTTTATGTGTGCCGTTAGCAAATGAGATAAGATTATGGCACTTATGACTTGGAAACACTGAAACATAGAAAATGATAGTAGAATAAGGCCAGTGGCGTAGTAAAGGGGTCCGACTCCACACTGGGCACCATTTTGGTGGGGGCGCTGACATCTGTCCTCCTCTCTGGACCCCCGCCCCTTCTCACTCGCTCCTTCCCACTCCTCTCCCCACCGTACGTGCCTTCACTTCCCTAGTGTTGCCAGATTTTCCAATCGGAAAATCCAGACCTCCTAGGCCCGCCCCAAGGCCCACCAATCCCCGCCCTGTAACGTCCTTTAATCAAGCCGCGCTAGCGGGGTTAGCACGTCGGACATTTCATCACGTGCTAACCCCCGCGGCAAGCAAAAAAACTAAGCCCGGTCAATGGAGGCGTTAGCGACTAGCACGGCAGGCAGTTTAACGCGCGGTATTCCCCTACCGCGCCTTGATAAAAGGACCCCTAGGTGTGATAAACCTAGGCGTTGTCTGAGTTAGACACCGGCAAATTAAGCCAGGTAAAACTTGTCTCTAGGTGCAATCCTATAAGAAGCGTCTAGTGGTTGATTTGCAACTTGCGGAGCGGCATCTACATTGTAGGTCCGCTTAGGCGCCATTTATAGAATCTGGGCCAAAGTGCCAATGGCCAAGGGTGGCAGAGTGGCTGAAGCAGAAACACAAGCTCCCGCCGCCCTGCAGGTAAGAGAAGGTGACAGCTATCAGGAAACTTTTGCTGAAGCCAGGACTCAAGCGCTCACCCTTCCCCCATGTTCCAATGCCTGTGTGTCATTCTGAGAACAGAATTGACACTTAGCAAAGCTACAGGCTTCTGGAGCTAGTTGGTAGATTTGATTCATGTTTCAAGTTTCAAGATTATTGGCTTTTAATATACCGACCATCAACAAGTATCTGGCCGGTTTACAATAAAAATTTGAAAGGAAAAATTAAATAAATAAATATAAAATAATCAAAGTGTACACTGAAGACATTAAGTAGACAGACTTGAAGGTGAGGGAAAAATGGGAAGGATGGGGGGGGGGGGAAAGTTACATGTTAAAAGAAGAAAGGAGAAAGAGGGAAGAGGGTAAAACAAATAGGGTGGGATCGCTTTATAAAAGCGGTTGGTTGAATATAAAAAGAAGAAAAAGATGAAGAATGGAAGTAAGGAGAGAAAGAAAGAAAAAAAAAAAAAGAAAAGAGAGAGAAACCCCCCCCCCCCCCTATATGTATGTATAGGACAATCTAAACACAGGAAAAGGCATCACTAAATAAGAAGGTCTTCAAGCTTATCTTAAATTTGTCAATGCATGGGATAACTATAGCAGTGTAGCACTTACGAAGACTTCTGTGGGTGTTCAGACAAATTTATTTATTTAATTTTCTATACCATTCTCCCAAGGGAGCTCAGAACATTTTACATGAATTTATTCAGGTCCTCAAGCATTTTTCCCTGTCTGTCCCAGTGGGCTCACAATCTGGCACCTGGGGGGATTAAGTGACTTGCCCAGGGTCACAAGGAGCAGCATGGGTTTGAGCCCACCATCTCAGGGTGCTGAGGCTGTCGCTTTAACCACTGCACCACGCTTCCCCCCCCCCCTCCTGATAAAAAAAAATTGGGAGGAGATTGTGTTTTACATTGGATTGCAAACATAAATGAACTGTATTTGAACATTTTTTAAATAATATTCTTTCACGAGCAATTTTTAAAAAAAATTAATTTTTCGAAAAAGAGTTTGATCACATACATGGTGTGAACTGCCATGAGCTACAATTGAAAAAGGTGTCAACTAAATCCCAAATTCCCATCCCTTCCTTCCTTCCTCCAGCAGCAGAACTGAATGCACTGCCCTGAACTGTTACAGATGGGTGTCTACTGGTATAACTTAAAGGTTTATCACCCTGAGTGGTATAAATAATCAATATAACGTAATATATACTATTCCACTCAATCCAGGAGGTGCATATACAGTGTTATATTACATATAACAACTTCTTTCTATTCAGGAAAAGGCCTCAGAATTGGAGCCTACGCACAGTCTTATCATAGACTGGAAAATCAGCATAGTATTTAGTGCTCCATGAGTGGAATCTAATATAATAAAGCCCAAAGCGCGCATGCACACTCCCACCTGCGTGCTCCCGTTTTCCGTAAGCTGTAGGGACCCGCAGGTAGGAGTGCGCATGCGCGCGGTGTCACAGAGCCTGTCAGATGCGGCGGCTCTTGCAGTCTGAAGGATGTTAACTGGCCAGGGCAACGTCAGTGGGGGCCACAACGGACTTTAATTCCTGCCTTCCCAGGCTTCCTGCTCCGGCTAGGCCCGCGTAAAAACAAAAACAAAACCAACCCCAGAGCTCACTTTGGGTCCGGCAAGGGCTGCGGGTCCTGAAACCTTCTGATTCAAGCAGCGTCTGCAGCACTCTACACACGCTGCTTCGGGGCCTTCTACTGAAGGCCCCGAAGCAGCAGTGTGTAGAGTGCTGCAGACGCTGCTGGAATCGGAAGGTTAGTCGGGACCACAGGAAGGGAAGGGGGGGGGGGGCAGTAAGGGACTAAGGGAGCCGGTCAGACCGCGGGAAGGGAAAGGGGGGATAGGGGAAATGCTGCTGCTGCACAGGGAAGTGGTGTGGGGGGAAGGAAATGGAGGGGGAGGGAATCCTGCCAGTGGGTGCTGCACAGGGAAATAGTGGGAGAGAAATGCTGCTGCATAGGAGGCAGGAAGAGAGACTGATAGAAAGAAAAGAAGAAAGACACAGGGGCAGAAAGACAGACAGACAAAGGGGGCCAGGGAGAAAGACAGACAGCGGGAGGGAGGGAGAGACAGAAATAAAGACACACAGACATATATTCTAGCACCCGTTAATGTAACTAGTAGTATATATTACATTGCATTGTCTACTGATATACCCAGAAACCTCAGCTTATATCTGGTTTCCATTTTTGGCAGTCCTCTTCGGGATTCCGAAATGTAAAATTTACTGAGGACACTACAGAATCCCTTTTTTCTCCCCTAACATTCTCTCTTCCTTTTTACGAAAGGCAAATAAGATCCAAATTTGCTTAAATCTTAATTAAAAATTTACAGTACAAAAAATAAGTGTATGAGCTTGTTTCTAAGGAGCTAGCTAAATTAAAACTAGATAAAGCGATGGGGCATGATGGGATACATCCAAGGGCAGTCAAGGAATTCAGGGGCAGGTTCTCAAAGCTAAAATCTGCCTTTAACCTGCTTGCTAAACCGGTTCCAGCTGGTTTAGCATGCATGTGTTTTAGTGGCAGGTTATTAAAATGGCTTGCCATGGTCTTTTCTGAGTTTTCTAGCAGTCTCCGATACAGCCATGCAAATGTAGTACGAAGGCATTAATATTAAAATAAGAACTCCGAGCGATTCTCTATAATTGCCGACTTGTTGTGCCACATTTACGGCCAAAATTTGCCAACAGGTCTGAGCTGTCATTGAGCTGATTGGCTGAGGCACTGACAGGAAAGTAACGCTTGACAGCTCAAACCTGTCAGAAAATTTTGCCACTGTCAAACAACCCCCTGACACCTCCCCCCCCCCCCCCCAGCAGCAGGAGAGATGCCTATTCCCTACCACCACCAAGCAATGTCTCCCCCAAACCCCTCCGACACCAAACCCCTCCCTTTCGCGCCACCAAGCAATGCCCTCCACGATAACCCCCCCCCAGCAGCGGGAGAGATACCCACTCCCTCCCACCACCAAGCAATGCCCCCATGACACTCCCTCCTGCCACCAAGCAATGCCTGACACCTCACCGGCAGCAGGAGAGATGCTCACTCACTCCTGACACCCCCATTCTCCAGTGACCTCTGCCCTCCTCCCCCATACCTTGTTTACAATGGATGGCTGGAAGGGATGCCTACTCCCTCTGGCCAGTAGGCCTGGGGAGAAGCCTAAGGCTCTGATTGGCCCAGGTTGTACAAGGCCCCTTCTATGGGGTTGCTTGACATCAGTGGCGGGAGGAAGTGGGCATCTCTCCCGCTGCCAGGGGGTGTTGGGGGGCATTGCTTGGCAGTGGGAGTGGGAATTTCTCCCGTTACAGTGGGGGGATTTGCTTGACTTCGGTGGGCAGGAGAGAGTGAGCATCTCTCTTGCTGCTGTGGGGGAGGGGCTGCTTGACTTTAGTGAAGGGAGGGAGTGGGCATCCCTCCTGCAATCTCGATTTGGGTTTGTTTGTTTTGGGGGGGTTTGTGTGTGTTTATTCTGCGCATGTGCTGTTTGCTATCACCAGCAATGGGCACATGCAAATTTATCAAACCTTCCCTACTCTTCGCCAACCTCATTTGCATATGCATTTTTTAGAGAATGACTCACCTTTTTGAAATCACTACAATAACGGCTGCGACAATGGCCCGTCGTTTTTTAACGCAAAGTTTTGAGAATCTAGCCCTCAGAGCTGTTCTGGGAGCTCCTTTGTCCTGTAGAGGTGATGGAGACAAAGACAGGCACATCGGATCTCTTAGGGAGAGGAGGAGATAGTGGATCAACAATATCTGGTAAGGGAAAGCCTAGTAGAGCATCACACAGGTGTCTTAAGAAGCCTGGTGAGAGGGAAAGTGAGCCATAGAGAGGAGGACCCAGGCCCACAAGCCATTCTAACCACTACATTTTTGGTGGAAAGTGTGAGGCCACCATAACCTACTCTACTGCCATATAGATGCCACCTGCAGCCATAAGGGCTATTGGGGTGGTATAAAAGGTGGGTATAAAAGGTTTTGGAGGGCTCACCATACATTATAAGGGGGCTCTGGTGAGATGTACCCCGGCACCCTTTATGTGAAGTTCCCAGCAGTGCCCCACTGCCCTGTTGGAATGTCTGTGTGGCCCATCCATTACAATGCTGGCCCCTCCCACTCCTAATGGTCTGGATTTGAACGTTTTAAAC
Organism: Geotrypetes seraphini; assembly: GCF_902459505.1. Lineage (NCBI taxonomy): Eukaryota > Metazoa > Chordata > Amphibia > Gymnophiona > Dermophiidae > Geotrypetes > Geotrypetes seraphini. Next base: position 20,950,818 of record NC_047093.1, on the reverse strand, counting down.
TTGGACATTTCTGTGGTCAAAAGAGCTTCTTACCAAAGGCTGGTAAGGCAAATACTCCAAAGCTCACAGGAATTCCCCCCCCCCCCCCTTTTATATTCTTTATTAAAGTATTTCAAAATACAAAGCTTCAAAATCATACATCATAGCAGCCATATACAAATTATCCCCAACTCATTCACTATTATATGGTTACTATTATAATACATATTACATATTATAATTATACATATTACATATTATAATACATATATTACATATTATAATATCTAACAATAAAGAAAAAATAACAGATAACACTACTCATCAAAATCATATTCTTTCCTATTATAATTATCCAAATCATTAAAACCCAACCTCCCCATCAACCCTCCCCCCCCCGTCCACCCCCTCCCTTAAGGCCAGGAGGTGACAAAAACGCTATAAATTCAAACCATTGTGATCTATTCTAATATAGCAGATTCTTCCCAGATTTTATATTTAGACCATATTTTTTTGAAAGGTGGATATTTGGTTTCTTCTCATTACAGTTAGTTTAGTCATGTTATAGACAAATTTTATCTTACATTGTACTATCTTAATTGATGGTATATCTTTTTTTCCCCAATATGCAGCTAATACCATTTGTGCTGATGTCATAACTAGCCCAATCCATTTGCTATAATGATCTAATATTTCAAATGTAACCATATTCAATAAACACCTATAATCAAAACAGTTTAGTCGGCACTTAGACCTATTCTGATTGGCCCAGGCGCCTTAGGCCCCACCTGTGGGCGGGCCTTTGGGATGGCTGGGCCAATCCGGCCTCATTCTGCCAGTGGCTGCCTGCCGGACAGGCGGGTTTGGGCACCCGTCTGTCCGGCCAACTTCAAACCAGGTACGGGGAAGGGTGGGGGGGGGTCTGGGGGGTCGGCTGGGGGGTCGGGGGTCAGCCGGGGGAGCAGTTGGGGGTTCTGGGGGGGTGGACGTTGGGGGGAGGGGGGTTCATCGAGGGCAGGAGAGCCTGGGATCCCTCCTGCCCGTAATGTAGTGGGGGGTGGGGGTAGGGGGTCGCCTGGGCCAGGAGGGCTTGGGCTCCCTCCTGGCCCGATCGAGTCAGCGGGGTCGCGGTTGCGGCAGGGCAAGAGGGCTTGGGCTCCCTCTTGCCCCGATCGAGTCAGGGGTGTCGCAGTTGTAGCAGGGCAAGAGGGCTTGGGCTCCCTCTTGCCCCGATTGAGTCGAGGGAGTCGTGGTTGCAGCAGGGCAAGAGGGCTTTGGGCTCCTTCTTGCCCCGATATGTCGGGGGTGCCGCGGTTGGCTGGGGCAAGAGGGCTTGAGCTCCCTCTTGCCCCGATGTTGTCGGGAGGGGGGGGGTCGCGGTTTGCCATGGCAGGAGGGCTTGGGCACCCTCCTGCCTGGATCATTGTGGGGAGGGGGGGGATTCTGTAACCGGTGTTGTTTTTGACAGACACCGGTTACAGAATCCAGCTTTTAGGCGAAGGACTGGCTCCTCCTTCGCCTAAAAGCCCTTCTGTTGGACGTTTGTGGCTTAGGCGTTGTTTTGTTTCATTATGGCTAAAATGTGTAGACGTGGTGTGGGTGCACCTTTAGACGAAGCGGAGATTGGGCGTTTAGGCAGAGGAAGGCCATAATCAAAACATGGGACGTTTGTTTTGGTTATGGACACTTTCCCTGCTTCTGGGTTGAACGTTTAGGGACTTAGGCCAAAAGGGGACTTAGATGCTTTTTTTCTATTATGCCCCTCTAATTGTTTATTCCAGACATTTTGCTCATAGGATTTTCCAAGTATCTCATCCCAAGCTGCCTTATATTTTGATGGTATTGTTAAAATATGAATAATCGCATTGTACAATCATGAAATAGTCCTTCTACTTACTCCATATAAAAAGCCTTCTCCAGTAATGTAGGCGATTGAGTTAGTTCTTGTAATACTTGACATCATTTATTTGTCTATAATTATATAAATCTCTATCTTCCGTGCCATAGTCTAACTTCAGTCAAATGAGATTAGTTTTCCATCCTTTATTAATTGGCCCAAGAACCTTAATCCGTGTTTTTCCCAATAATGAAAAGCGGCAAATATATTATAGCTGATTCATAGAAAAAGTTTCGGTGGCCCATCAGTTTAATTTGTATGTTAATCCATAATGTCAAAGTATGTTGTATAATAGGATTAATATTAAGGGCTAATTGTTTTCAAGCTCTCATTAGGTAACCATGGAATTATCCATAAGGGAGTTTCCTCTATTAAATTTTGTTCCAGAATTACTCAACTCTTTTAAGCTCATAGGAATTGAACGAGTGTTAGAGCTTTTACCTCGCCGGCCCACAGTAAGAAGCTCTTCCGCGGTTTAGTAAAAGGAGCCTTTAATTTGCTAAGGTTATAAAGAACATAAGAATTGCTATACTGGGACAGACCACAGGTCCATCAAGCCCAGTTTCCTGTTTCCAACAGTGGCCAACCCAGGTCCCAAGTACCTAGCTAGATCCCAAGGAGTAAAATAGACTTTATGCTGCTTATCCTAGGAATAAGCAGTAGATTTCCCCAAGCCATTTCAAAAATGTCCCTATGGACTTTTCTTTTAGGAAATTATCCAAACCTTTTTAAACCCCGCTAAGCTAATTGATTTCACTGCTTTCTCCAGCAACAAATTATTCAAATAAACATCATGAACAGAATTTTTATAGCATCAATATAGTGACGTTGTTGGCAAGCGAGGACTAAGTGACCCAACTGGTCTACTAACAGGGCCTGTTTTACGAAGCCATTTAATGCAGGCCGCTGCAGTAACTGCCCCAAAGCCCATAGGGATTTAAAGGGCTTCAGGGCCGTTGTCACACAGCTTTGTAAAAGAGTGGGGGAGGGGGGGTGTAATATGCATATTTCTAAATCAGGCCCTCGGTACCATATGTTAAGACTTCAGTGGTTCTTTTATGAAGTTGACAACCTGAGCCTTTGTCATGAAGTTGCATGTTAATGTATGCTGAAGTCATTCTCTGGACATTCTTCCCCGAAAGGTAAGGGTAGGAGCTCATATACTGGAAGTGTTACCTGAGTTCAGTTCCTTAGTGTCTTGTAGATTCAAGTAAATATATCTTTTGTCAGCTGGGACAACTTGCAGAGCTGAAGAAAATGCAAACTAACTGCTCTCTGTTGCATCATTTGTATACAGTATTACACAATGATTTCGAGTTAAACACTGCCATTTGAAACAGTGGAGGGTGTATGATAATACTATGGAAGGAAACGTGTGGAGATAGGGAAAAATATCGAGATATGAAAGGACATTGCGAGCAGGAAGCAGGTCAGAGAAGGGTTACAAAAATAATGCAGGGCCTGCTACATAAGCTTTACAAAGAGAGACTTAAAACCACCAAAAGGTTCGTGCTAGAAGAAAGAAGAGAAAAGGAGTCCTATGATAGGATCATTCAAATACTTGACGTCTACTTTATGGCAAGCATATGCTGGTCAAATCTCTAAGACATTGGCATGCTTCAGTACGAGGAACCGCTGAAAAGTTCTCAGCCCAACCAACAAAGTTGGGGCAGTCTCCAGCGAGGGCTATACACTTAGGGGCAGGGCTGGATTTTCCTATAGGCTAACTATGCTTCAGCCTAGGGCCTCAAGATCAAGAGGGGCCTACATTCAAATTGTTAGCAAAATTAAAATTACACTATTCTAAAAACAGTGAACACTAAAACACTGAACCGAAAATAAGGAGAAATTCTACGCTTCGGGATCGGAACCGGCTCCGGCCGCAACGGGGCGCCGACTCGGCTTCTCCCTTTCTTTTTCTTGCCCTGGGAAGGGGATCGGGGAGGGAAAGACGTCAGTCCGGAAACAGCTGGGCAAAGCTCGGCCCCGTGGGGAGAGAGGCAAAACGTGGATCCGTCAGGACAGGGCTGCCCAGACTGGTATCGGGGGGGGGGGGATGTTTCAGTGGAAGGGGGATGGGAGGCAGGCAGGCTGGCATCGGAGGGGGGGTGGGGGGGTTTAATGGAAGGCAGGCAGGCAGGATGGCATGGGAGGGTGTTCAATGGAAGGGAGATGGGAGACAGGTGGGCATCGGAGGGGGGGGGTGAGGTGAGGAAGGACGCACTGGGGACACTATGGACATAGGAAGGGGCAATGTTGTGTGTTATGTTTGATTAGTTATTGTTACAAGTACTATATATGGTGCTGAGAATAAATGTCCAAATAAGTGTTCTCGACTTTTTTTTATTTATTATCCGTGTCACATTTTTTATAAAGGTTAGTACCAATAACAACATGTTTCATTTAACATATTGATATATATCACAGTAATGATGTATTTTATTATCTCTCATGTAATTTACAAACTTAAAAATGGGAGGTGAAAGGGCCTCATAAGTGGAATAGCCTAGGGCCTCTTTTCATCTAAATCCGGCCCTGCTTAGGGGGCCTTTTACTAAGGCGCAATAACTGATTTAGCGCATGCTAAATGCTAAGGCACCCATTATATTCAATAGGCGCCTTAGCTAATCTTTAGCGCACGCTACATTGGTTAGCACGCCTTAGAAAATGGCCCCCTAAGTGTATAGCCCTCGCTGGAGACTGCCCCAACTTTGTTGGTTGGGCTGAGAACTTTTCAGCGGCCTCTCGTAGTAACATGAGAGCCCAGTTCACCAGTAAGTAAGTATAGACTACATTGATTTGGGCGGCCCTAGTCACGCTGTGGATTGTCTTTGAAATTTCATCTGGGGAGGTAATGAACGCTCACTAGCTGAGGTTCCAAAGCAGTTTATGGAGCTCGAAATCTTTCGTGGGAGGTTAAACCCACACAGAGCTCTTGTAAGATCTTCAATGAGACCCTTATTCCGATCAACAGCCAGTGTCAGCCCAACCATTAGGTAGGACTAGGCACTCGCTTAGGGCAGCAGCTTCTGGGAGAGCAGAAAAGAGCAGGTATAGCCAAGACAAAACAATCTATCCCAACGCAACACTAACTCAAAGAAGCAAGAGGCGTTTCTAGCAGCAGGGAGTGAAGGTAGTTTTCAAGTAGCTCACATCTGCGGCTATTTCCAGAAAGAGTGATTATGAGGATTTAGGGAGGGGAGTTGCAAGGCTGAGGGTTCATATAAGGCACCCAGTACGCTTGCACTGGCCCTCGCATCAGCAGAGCTCCACTTGAATGTGGCGATGGGGCTACTGGTTTCTAGCTGTTCAACAGGCTTTGCACTAATTCGATTAGCTTGCGTTAATCGGTTAGCGCACCTTAGAAAACTCATTAAAAAGTGCCTTATTCGACAGATATATCACCTAAACAGAATCTTCACCGAACAGTTGGATGAAGAACTTTTTTCTTTTTTTTCTTTTCTCGTTCCAAATATGCCCCCTCTAAATCCTAATCAAATCGTATTTTGAAATTCGGAACCTGTCTTCTAATATGTCCCCACTGAAAATCCTTAACAAACTGTATACTGTAATTTTTGCTGTATATTGAAATTTTTGCTGTATATTGTAATTTTTTTTTTGTAATTCACGACCTTTTCCTAACAGGCCCTCTCGGAATTTCGCTGTATAATGAAATTTTCGCTGTATATTGTAATTGTCGCTGTATTTTTTTTGTAATTCGCGACCTTTTCCTAACAGGTCCTCTCGGAAATTTCTTAGCAAACTGTATATTTTATATATTCGCTTAGCAAACTGTACAGTTTACATTTCCGCTTTCTTAAAAGTTTCTGTACTCTATATTTCCTCTGACTATCTGCATATTATAACTCGCTGAATGTCCAGCTCTCTTGAATGTAAATCGCCTAGAAGTCGCAAGATTGTGGCGGTATAGAAGAATAAAGTTATTATTAAGTTATTATTCATAAATAACAGAAAGTGAAGATATTCTATAGGAAAGGAATTTCAAGGATAAGGAGTCATGGTCTGAAAATAAGGAGAGTAAACTTCTGAGGAAAAAATGAAAAAGAAAATAAAAAATTATTTACCAAGAGAAAGGGTATACCTGGAATAAACTACCACCAGGGATGACAGACACCAGTACTGTGATAGAATTCAGCACACATGGAACAGATATAGAGGACAGCAATGGGCAGGATTAATTTGTCGAGGGTCCCTAGGCACCCAAGTACACTGGGCCCCCCCCTGCCCCGCCCCACTCCACCCTGTGCCCAGGCGGAAACAGGATGCTGCGTCAGAGGGAAGCTTTGGGCAAGCAGCACCACTTGCACAATTACAGTTCCTGTTGCCTTTCTTACCCGCGTTGCTTGCTTATCTTACTTTCTGTCGATTGGGGAGGGGGGGGGGGCACGTTGCCGATTGATGATGGAGGGGCCCATCACCGTTTGGAAAAAACAATGTTGATGCCCTCCTTCATCGGGCTCCCCTGACCATTTATTGGCCTATTGGTTAATCCTGCCCTGGCAATGGGAACAGGGTTTGGAGATTAAAGTATTTCAAAATAACGCTCAAGAGCAGAAGCAAGGGGAAAAAGTAAAGGGTGAAAACATGAGGCAGGTACTCACATTAAGAGGTGGTGGAAACAGAGACTGTCTTAATTCAAGAGGGCCTGGGATAGGCACCTGGAATCTCTCAGAGAAAGAAAGAGATAATGGCCTTTTGGCCTTTATCTGCCATCATGTTTCTATGTTAGGTAAATAAATCACATTCTGTTGATTCATCAGGCAATAAAGTTATAGGGTACCAAGTACCCTATAGGAAGTACCAAGAGGGTCAGTGAAGACTCAAGTGAAGGAAAATGAATAAATAAATTCCTATTACTGGCACCAAGTATATTTCGTTTTTGCTATTCCGCACCAAGGGCATACTTTCTCAGCAGCTTACAGTCTAAAAAATTCAAGGAACTCCCATCTTTTTTCAACATCTGTGCCCCCCCCCCCCCCCCAATAAAAAAAAAAACAACAGAGCTACAATTGAAAAAAAGGTATGAGGTAAATCCAAGCCTTGACTGTCTGAGGTTAGTTTAAGATGGAAACTTGTTTTGAAATGAACACGGAATTAGATACTTTTGCAATAGAATTTCCACTTCAGCACATGTTCAACTCGACTAACTTTATTGGCGTTAGCTAAGAGGCAACTGTTTTCTTGAAAGCGTGCTGGTGGGGCAGGTGTCCTTCCTTCTCTCCCTTACTCCATTGCTGAGGACATTGCATTGGCTTCCGGTTCATTGGAGGGTTCAATTTAAGGGCTCCTTTTACTAAGGTGTGCTAGCATTTTTAGCGCATGCAGATTAGTGCGCGCTAACCCCACACTACGTGGCTAGAACTAACGCCAGCTCAATGCTGGCGTTAGCGTCTAGTGCTTGCTATTCCGTGCGTGAATGCCCTAATGCAGCTTAGTAAAAGGAGCCCTAAGCGTGCCAGTGTTGTACTTAAAATCTTATACGGGATTTTTTTCCCCATTGCTTACTTTTGGTTTCAGTTCCCAACAACCCCATTCCTCTAGAGCAGGGGTCTCAAAGTCCCTCCTCGAGGGCTGCAATCCAGTCGGGTTTTCAGGATTTTCCCAATGAATATGCATGAGATCTATTTGCATACACTGCTTTCATTGAATGCAAATAGATCTCATGCATATTATGCATGAGATCTATTTGCATTCAATGAAAGCAGTGTATGCAAATAGATCTCATGCATTTTCATTGAGGAAATCCTGAAAACCCGACTGGATTCCGGCCCTCGAGGAGGGACTTTGAGACCCCTGCTCTAGAGGAATACACAAATTTAAATTAGTATTCCCTTCCATTAGGGGTATTAAAACCTTGGGTAGGCTGTCTTACTCTATGGCAGGGGTGTCCAACCTGTGGCCCCGTGAAGTATTTTGTGTGGCCCCGATCGAGGTTGATGCAGTGTTTTCCTCTGCTGCCCCTGGGTGTTTACCGTCTTGCCGGCTTCCTCCTCTGTCTTGCTGCAGCGTTTGCGTGGCCCCAGAAACATTTTTTTCGGCCAATGCGGCCCAGGGAAGCCAAAAGGTTGGACACCCCTGCTCTATAGCATTTACCTTGGTAAAAATCTGGAATGATCTTCCTTTGGAAATGAAACTTCTTTCATCCTTGACATTTTTTAGCAAAACCTTGAAGACGTATCTTTTCCAGAAATTTTTTAATAGATAAATAAGAGACTGTAACAGATTAATTTCTGGTCAATCAAAGCTTTCCTTTGTCTTTCTAATTAATTTTGTGAACCAGATCGAGTCCCCAGTGGGAATGACCTGGTATATAAGACTAAGGGGCGGTAGCGGTTTAACACGCAGAATACCACGCGTTAAACAGCCGCCGCGCTAGTACCTAATGCCTCCATTGATGAGGCATTAGGATTTTAGGGTGCCACAGGAATTAGCGCATGATGAAATGTCCGATGCGCTAACCCCCGTAGCACGCCTTGATAAAAGGAGCCCTAAGGTTTTTATTTTATTTTTTAAAATTTTATTGTTTTACAAACTAAAACAGTGTAATACATTTGATTAAACACAAAAATTATTACAGAGATTACACTATATTACCCTTCTCTCAATTATTAATAATATAAGACATCTTTAGTGATTACTTTATTATGAAGAATTAATATCAATTTCCCAAATACAGTTCCCTCCCCCCCCCCCCCCCACCCCCTGGATGTGCAAGGAAAACTTAAAAGAAAGATACATAAACCATTAATGCAGTGGTTCCCAACCCTGTCCTGGAGGACCACCAGGTCATTCGGGTGTTCAGGATAGCCCTAATGATTATGCATGAGAGATTTGCATATAATGGAAGTGAGAGGCATGCAAATCTGCTCCATGCATATTCATTAGGGCTAGCCTGAAAACCCGATTGACCTGGTGGTCCTCCAGGACAGGGTTGGGAACCACTGCATTAATGCGAGGCAGCAAATAAGCCCTAAGGTTTGGATTGGATTCAGTTTCTGAACAGCAGCACTGAGGAGGTGGGGATATATCTGGGAGAAAAGGAAACCCAGAAGTTGGAAAATCAGTCCACAGGGGTCTTGTAGGAATTTGGGGTAGTTCTGTACAGACAAAAATTAGGCACAGCTCCTTATACCATGTCAGTGGCTGGAGCAAATGTACATGACTAAGGGCTCCTTTTATCAAGCTGCGGTAGGCGGTTAACGCGTGGAATACCGAGCGTTCAACCGCCTGCCGCGCTAGTCGCTAACGCCTCCATTGACGAGGCGTGTCTTGGTGTGCCGCGGGGGTTAGCGCGTGCCTAAATGTCCGACGCGCTAACCCCCGTAGAGCACCTTGATAAAAGGAGCCCTAAATGTTACAGTTACACGTGTCAGTATTTTGTAACCCTAGCATATAAGTTCTGGGGCCCCCCTTACACCCCCACTCTCCATCCACACCCTATAGAATTTGTATGCTAGGGTTATAGAATACTAAGGCCAGTGATGCGTGTAATTCTAATTAGTGCAGATCAATAACAATTATGACCAATAACTGGTTGTCTGTGCCAATTAGCAGCAAATTTGTCAATTTAGGTATTGCAGACATAATTTTGCACGCTAAGTGTAAAGGTGTGGGGGGGGGGGGATGCAAGAATCAGGGGGTTAGTGGTTATATAGTCCATATCTAGCCTTGTATTGAGTGTGCAATTAACCAATATGTAACTAAATTGGCCAGTTTAATAATAGTTATATTAATATTCATGAGCTGCTTTACTTGCAACACCTCAGGGATATTTTTTCTTGCATAAGGCACAAGGGTGTTTTAAGTCTGATGCAACAGCAGAGGTATAATCATAGTAACCAGCTCTGTGAGTGCTGTATTCTCGTCATTGTGTCCAGGGCAGGATAATGTGAATGTTTGTTGGTGGGACTCTGTTAAAAGATTTGTATGTATGTAATTGTTTAGTTTCTTAAGATGAATATTGTGTGTTTGTATGAGTTTATTTTGCATTGTGTATGTTTTTACTGTGTTATCTTTGCGGATGGACAGAATAAATGGATGTTTTTATTGATCCTCTTTTCGGCTTCTTTTCCTCTGGAAGGACCATTGTTCTGCCTCTCTCCTGTTGCCTGATTCGCCTGTTTTTACTGTGACCCACTTTGGTTCAAAGTGGTAAATGTTGGCGCGAATAGGACCTTTTTCCTGTCCTTAAGGGCTGTTAATACGATGCATTTTTATGCTATCGTGGACTGTTTTGTTCTTGATTCTGTTAAAAAATGTTCCTCTCACCCCGCTGCCTATCCGGGGCCAGTCGGAACAAGATTTGTACTTTCATCGTTCACATGCAACACATTTAAATAAACGGTAGCCATGTGAATCATTTAAATGCCTCGTCACACCCCGGCATCTCGCAATCGGATGATCCACAGAGAAAGGCGACTTCCCTCCCTCGGATCCCGTCAACGAGATTTCAAACTCGGACTTGGGTTTCAGAGCTTTCAGTCCCCCGAAATGTTAAAAGAGATTGTGAACTTTAATGCATAGGGAGCGCAGAAAATGAAAGTCGGTTTTGCATTTGGGGGGGGAAACAGCGTTTAAAATCCAATAATTTGCAGGGAGGGGAGGGTCGCTTTCTTTGCCTCCAGCAGATAAGAGAAGCAGCACTTTCCTTCCTCCTCCTCCACCCCCGTGGAAGTCTCACACCGGTTCGCTGACGTCAGCCACGATAGGCAGGTCAGCCAACGCTAGTATCCTGGCAACAGGGAGGGGCGGAGCTACCTCCTGCCCACTGTTGACGGAGCGCGAACTGGAGGGGCGGGAAGAGGGAGGATGGTCTGTGTGGCCGAGGTCGCGCGAGCTAGAGAGGCGGGGGGTTCAGGGGACGTGTGCTATTGGACTGTGGTGCCTGAGGGGCGGGGAGAGGGAGGTTCTTCGCAATCGCTGCCGGCCAAGCTAGAGACGAGGTAGGGGGTGGGGGCGTGTCCGAGGGGCGGGGGAGAGGGAGGGGGCGTGCCGGGGTCGCGCGAGCTGGTGGGGAGGCGGCGCGAGAGAGGGAAGGCTGCGCGGTCGATACTGTGTGTGTTTCTAGTGTCGCGCGCCGGCGCTCGCGCCCTCCCTCAGCCTCTTCGCCCGGGACTTTAGAGCCGCAGCGCTGGACAGCTCCCGTTTCTGGACTTCGCCCGCTTCCTTTTGTTCGAGCGAATGTCGTCCGCGCTGTCCGAACCTGCACCGAACGCTGAGCGGCTCGGAAATGAGCTTTCGCCCTGTGTCCTTCCCCAGGTAAGGACAGCTTTAGAGTGCGGGGGGGGGGGGGGGGGGGGGCAAGGAAGGATTGCTGGAGAACGTGGATTCGCCACCGGGTTCCCATTTCCCCTAAACTCGGCCGAGTGCGGGCAGGTGCCCGGCATCGTGCAGGCTGGTTGCAAAACTGGGAAGTCCGGCAACCACTTAACTCGGCTACTTTAGACGTGAAATAGACACGTTGTAGTCGTTTAAAAAAGCGAGACGGACCATGTTTCTGGAGGTTAGTGCAAGAGAGAGCTGGAGTTGTTGGAGGAAGAACATTTTCTTTTCCTGTTCTATTTATGTTTATTCTAAGCGTGATATACCGCCTCCCCCCCCCCCCCCCACAATGGAAACTACCGAAGCGGTTTACAAAACAAAGAGAGCACCTGATATTTGAATCCTCTGTAGTTCCTGCAAAGCCACAAGATGTTTCCTAACCCTTAAATCAATACTCTATAAAAACCCCTTCCTTCATGGACAGAGTCTTAATACCCGAACACTTAGATCTAATGATCAACATTTACTACTGGTTCCATCTCTCAAATCCACCAATACAGGCAGACAATACATTTTTTCAGTTGTGGCTCTGCAACTGTGGAACCCCCCCCCCCCCATACATAATAAAGAAGTAATACATAGAACAGATAAAATACATCAAGATGAATATAAGGAACTTGATTGAAAAAATGAAGCAGAATGCATTAAGATATCAGCCTATCAAGATTCCGGAATCCCAGAGAGTAACAAGATTCTAGAATCTCAAAGAGTAGCAACATTCCATACAGAATCTCAAAGAATAGCAAGATTCCGGAATCCCAGAGAGTAACAAGATTCTAGAATCCCAAAAAGTAGCAACATTCCATACAGAATCTCAAAGAATAGCAAGATTCCGGAATCCCAGAGAGTAGCAATATTCTATACAGAATCTCAAAGAAGAATAATAATTTTATTCTTATATACCGCCATATCAAAAAAGTTCTAGGCGGTTCACAACAAGGTGAGCTAATACAAGGGATACAGATAAAATACAAATTAGAATAATGGACTTAAAAAACAGATAAAGACAGAAAGACTTTACAATATAATGCAGAAAATACCGGCATGGGCAGGGAAAGAAGTAATACATAGAACAGATAAAATACAGGGAAGAACGTGTTATGGACAAATTTAAAAGCAAGTTAAAATGTTTTCTTTTTAAGGCTGCTTTAGTTCTATATAATTAGGACATACTCTTTACTTTTTAATTCTAACCGCTGATCTTTTTTTTTTTTTTTAATCCTCCCTTTTGTTATTTCCCTTACTCGTCTTACTTACATTCATATATTGCATTTCCCACTTCCCTCTCGGTCCTGTCTACGCTATATGATATGCATATGTTATTTGTATTGCCTCCCTGAATATTGTGACGTACTAATTCTTTTACATTAGTTCATCGCTTTGTATTAAGATTAAGCGATTCATCAAATTTTAAATAAAACTTGGAAAACTCATTACTAAATCTTCCTTAACTGGACAGACGGAATAAAAGACCTTCCCTCTGGAAAGTCAATTGGCCACGGCCGGGTCTCTGAAAAGAGAATTGCACGCCTGGTCCTGAGATGCCATTTGGCTAGTGTAAAAGATGGAGCTCTTTCTTTTGCTCTTTCATTACACGATCTTTCTGACCCTGGTCCCGATGCTTGTACAGAAACAGAACATCTTTCCCAAAGGGTTATTTTCTCTAGAGAAGCCTTAGTTTTCACCTTTTTCTTTTGACTGCAATACCGCACTATGGAGATCGGAAAGGTAAAGGATATAGGACTGTAATTGTCTTGTTAGTTATGCAAGCAAGGCCAAACAATCCAGGAGCTTGAGAAAAAGTGACCTTATCTGGCCCTGGCAGGGGTTGGGGCTGGCAGGATCCTGCATTCTAGGGAAGTGGCCCTGAAACTGATCTGCATTTGCTATGGCTTCTGTGAAGTCCTGGCGGGGGAGGGGGGGGAGGAAGTTTTTCTGTGTTCACTGATGCACCACTCCCCAGACCTGTGATCTGAGAAGCCTCCTGTATCACCTTGTATATGGCAAACTGCTGCTTCCCATTGGCTAAAGCTGAACAAACCCACTTTCAAAATGGATCCAGGTTGAAATAAGACAATGTGATGGATTTTCCTAGGGTTTTATTTCTTTTTAAGTGATTCAGTGGATAATTCTATAACCGGGTGATAGAAATTAAGCATCAGAAATATTCATGATGAGCACTGTTTTATAAAAACACACGTGTAAGCGCTTTTGTAGAATGCCAGCACAAGTTGATAGAAAGATATCTAAGTTTAGAGGGGCATAATCAAAACATACTTCTAAGTACGATTTGGACGTAGGGCGCTAGTCGCCCAAAGTCGGCAGGGCACAAATGTCCGTTCTCGAAAAATACGTCTAAAGTATACTTAAAAAAAAAATAAAAAAATCATTCAGATGTACATCCAGGCGTTCGATCGTACAGACCGTCACTACGTCTATCTTTATACCATATTCTCGTCCAAATATTCGTCCAAGTCCCAAACGCCCAAAACAAGACCTTTTGGACATGTGTGGGGCCAGCAATGTGGTGGACTGGCCACCCAGACACGGCAACAGAGCAGTGGGGCACTGCTGTGAACTTCACAAAAAGGGTGCCACATAAACATTTCACCAGAACTCCCATATAAGTTATGTTGAGCCCCTCAAAACCCACTATAACCACCTGGCTACAACCCCAATAGCCATTATGGCTGCAAATGGAACCTGTATGGCAGTACAGTAGGGTTTTGGGTTTTTTTTGGTGGGCTCACACTTTCCACCATGAATGTAGTGGCTGGAGTGGCTTATGGGCCTGGGTCCTCCTCTCTATGGTTTACTAGCCCACCCCCCAGACTACTTAAGCCACTTCTGTGCAGCTCTACTTGGCTTTCCTATAGAGGGTGCTGATGTTCCGGAGACAGGTTTTTAATCTGATTTTTATGGCGGTGTGAAGGGGTCAGTGATCACCGGGGGAGTGTGTAGGGGTCTGTACTTTTATGTCTGTGGTGGTTATCTGGTCACTCTGCATACCTTCTGGCACTTAGACCTGGTTTTAGATCGCCTAAGTCAGACAGTATAAGTTCGGTCCAGGCAGCCTCATCAAACATTCGATTATCCCTGCAGTACAATTAAGTGTAGGTCGGCCCATATCCCGTCCTCACCACTCCTCCAAAAATGTCCCTTTCAGCTCTGGGTGCACAGTGGCATTCAGTGTGTGCACCTAGCATGTCCCCACATAGGTAGGTGCCAGGTTATGGAATGAAGGCATTTGTGTTTTGTGTGTGTCTTTTCACATGGAAATAAAGAGGTTAATATCAGGACACACACATTACTGATAACATGAAATGGTAATCGGCATCTCAGGAGAGGTCGCGTATGCACAAGATCATTACCTGATTCTTTTCAGCAGTCTGCAAATGTGGAAAACCAGGCTTTTTAATATCTTTCGTGATCAATTTTTATACTTCATTCTTTTTTTTAAAAATTCTTTATTTATTTTAAAATCATATACATAGTGCAAACATCTGAACAAACAAGTAATATAACAAGCTGCACTCTAATTCAATCAAATATTATACAGTTATTAAAACCCACCTCCTGGATGTGTATAACAATCTTTCATAAACCAAAGGGAAATAATATAAATATATCATAACTTGCAATATTTTGTTAATGGGCCTCAAATTTCCTTGAATTTACTATGATGACCCCTCTGTTTAGAATAAATGTTTTCAAACTTATAAATTTGACAAGCGGACTCCCACCAAAAACTAATTCAAGTTATCCCAATTTTTCATTATCATCTGCATGGCCACTCGTGTCATGATGAGGAGCAATTTATTCTGATTTGCATTCATAGGTTTCTTGGTGAACAATGTCATTCCAAATAATATATCGTATGATATTGCTAGTTGAACTTCCAATATCGTAATAATTTGACCCCAAATAGTTTTCCAGAAGTTGAATTCTGTGTAAACTATATATAACCTGTGTGGTTAGATTAGCAGGATTATGAGGAAACAGGTTTTTTAATTAATTTAATTAGAGAAACAGTATATTGTTTTATTTACTTAGATTTAGCTCACAGCTTTTTCCTTAGTAGCTCAAAGTGAGTTAAATTTGCAGATGACACTAAACTGTTCAAAGTTGTTAAACCGCATGCAGACTGTGAAAAATTGCAGGCAGACCTTAGGAAATTGGAAGACTTGGGCATCCAAATGGAAAATGAAATTTAATGTGGATTAATGCAAACTGATGCACATTGGGAAGACTAATCCAAATCATAATTACCAGATGTTAGGGTCCACCTTGGGAGTCGGTGCCCAAGAAAAAGATCTGGACAATATTCTGACACCTTCTGGCCAATGTGTGGTAGTGGCCAAAACATCAATCAAGATCTAGGAATTATTGGAAAAGGGATCTAATCTAACGCTTGGATTTATATACCGAGACATCAGTTCAAGAAAGCTCGACTCGGTTTACAATAATTTAACATAACAAATAAAAACCTTAAAGAATAAGACTAAGTTTCGGAAGATTAATTTTCAAACTGTTATGCAAAAAAAATAGTTTTAAAAGATTTACAAAAAAATTGGAGTGAACCGGAACTCCTTAAAAGGAGTGGAAGATCATTCCAAAGTTGAGAGAGCTTAAAAATCGGAGATTGAGTAAAAATCTTGACTCCTTTTATCACTTTCTTGGAAGGAAGAGATAATTTAAATTGTTGATTACCTCTTGCACAGGAAAATCTGTAAGCGTTCCAAGATAAAAGAAGAAGAGGAGTAAAAATACCACATAGGATTCTAAAAACAACACAAGCACATTTGAATTGAACTCTAAAATAAACTGGGAGCCAATGGAGACTCTGGAGCAATGGAGTCACGTGGTCAAATTTACGTTTCCCAAAAATCGATTTCACAGCAGTATTTTGAATCAATTGCAATCTATGAAGACAAGTTTTTGTGATACTGAGGTAAATAACATTACAATAATCGAGACAAGATAATATAATTGACTGAACTAATAAGGAAAAATGTCAATGATGAAAGATGGTAAATAAGACTAAGAATATTATGTATCCATATCTCAAAAAAGATATAGCAGAATTAGAAAAGGCTCAAAGAAGAGTGACCAAGATGATAAAGGGGATGAACTTCTCTTGTATGCAGAAGGACTAAAAAAGTTAGGGCTCTTCAGACAGCTGAGGGGAGATATGACTGAAGTCAACAAAATCCTGAGTGGTATAAAATGGGTAGAAGTGATTCAATGTGTTACTCCCTCAAAAATTACAAAAACTATAGGACACTCGATGAAGTTACAGGGGAATACTTTTAAAACCAATAGGAAGGAATATTTTTTTCATTCAAAGCTCTGGAACACGTTGCCAAATGATTTGGACAAGTTCCTGGAGGAAAAGTCCATAGCATGGAATGTTAGTATTTGGGTTTTTGCCAGGTACTTGTGACCTGGATTGGTTACTGTGGCTACTGGGCTAGATAGACCATTGGTCTGACCCACTATGGCTATTCTTATGTTCTTATTGTACATTCAAGTACACTAGGTATTACTCGGTCCCTAGAGGTCTTGCAAGCTAAGGAGCCAATTCTCAGAATTCCGATGCTGTAGGGAACAGCACAGGAAAAATACTTCCCAATTCTTAATGCTAATAGCATGCAAATTATAAGCATGCTGTTAACATTGTGCATGGGGAAGTGGAGGAGGAACGTGCCTGATGCGTACACGCGAGACCTGTGCTGGAATCGCAGCTCTTTGTGCATGCCCAGTCAAACTGGGGAGCATGGAGTCCATGGTTAAATGAGGACTATGAACTGTACAGCAGCTCTTCCTCCCCTATCTGTATTGATCATCCCTGTTGCGCTCACCACTGATGTTCTTGGGAAGGCGGCCCAATACACAGTTCAGGATGCTTGCGATAGCCCATCCTTTCTTCTCGCAGTTGGTGAGGCCAGTACTGGCAGCTCTGCTTAATCTGTCTTCAAGCACCCTAACACCCACCTTCAAGTTGGCATTAGATTTTTGGCGGTAAGGGCTGCTTTGTTTTGTGTGAGGTTCTCTCAGCATTGGGAGGGAGAAATAATGATCTATTTACCATTGGTTTGACTACATTTGCATACCGTTGTGGTAGTGTTTTACCACCCATATGGTTCATATCCCGGTGCTGCTTCTTGTGACCCTGGGCAAGTCACTTAATTCTTCAGTGCTTTGAACGTGAGCTTTGAAATGCCATGCAAGTTCCCTTTCCTGAGCTAGAACCCCTCTGAGCAGACTGTGGGTTCTAATGCCAGCAGTAGTCCATCGCCAATTGGCTCTAGCACCGGTGTTAGGCGCTGAGATTTGGTCCCTAAATTTGTATGTGAGGCAATAGTGTTAAGAGATTTGACCAACAGTGGAATGTAAACCAGGCTTCCAAGCTTATCAGATTTTATGAATTGATTAAATACTCCTGTGTGGATTTTTAAAGGATTCTCCACCTTGGTGGTCTTGCAGCAGGCTTTCAGTTTGTAATGGGTAGGGAGGGGGAAGATGGGCTCCAAACTAGTTTGCAGAGTGATGGAACAGGAAAACAGGCCAAAGACGATGTTGTAGGGACCCCCGACCACAATAAGAAGAGACTTTAGTATGGCCAAACCTTTTGTCCACCTGCCTCCTACTGGGTGAAAATGATAATGCTTCCTTTTGGTTAAGAAAGGATTTGTAATTTCTTTATGTGTACAGGTAGGTGGTAAGGGAAGAGAAGGGGGGGGGGGAGGAAGAACAAACAAATCCATCAAGATCTCCCAAGTGACCCCAGATCTACCGCTTTGGGTATTTCTCTTTCCATGCCTGCTTTTTTCTTACTAAGGGAGAAATAAGATTTTGCATCCTATAAACAGAAGGCTGCAATTGCTTTGACTGTTCATTACCAGAATCATCTCATCACTTGCCTATGAAAGAGTTCAATTATGATCTATCCTCTGCAGAAGTGGTAAATTATTCATATTTCAAAAAGGATTATGCACTCAGTTTCTATAAGATAACAATAGCACTTTTATAAAGGTAAGACTCAGTAAGTGCAGACTTCCTTCCATAGATCATCTTATTATCTTGAAATTTCATAAAGTGTTGATAATGCATTAGGCAGTGTGCAAGAAAACAGCACAAGATGGTTTTTCCTTGCCGAAAGTGCTATCCATCTAAACTTGCAATTATCCAGCTACAACTGATAAGCCAAAGTTCTGGCTGGTATTATATATCTGAGGACACCAGGAAGACTTCTCTATGCTTCATTCTCATGGTGAGTGCAATGATACCTGAGGTCGCAATTGGGAGTTTTGGGGATGCTCATGCAACATTTTAAAGATATGCTGCATGTGAAAATCAACAACAAGGTGAAATGCCCACAGAATATCTTATAACATGGTGTGCACATGAACAATCCACACCCAGCAAGCAGGAGACCAATGGGCTACCCAGGGCTAGGGGGAGAGAAACTTTTCCTGCCATAGCCTGGCCACCACACTAAGAGAGGTGCTTGTGGCAAGGGTTTGTAGCTCCTTTTGGGACGAGAGTGCTTGAGAAATAAGCAGGAATTGAGGTTTTCCAGAAGTGGCAATACAGTACACATCCGATGTATTTTCTATGCATATTATAGACCTTTATAAAACAAAAGCCTTCCCTGAAACTGAATCAAAATGGCTTAGTAGCTCTTTGGGCGCCATCTTTTTGTCATTCCGTCTGCTTGCAAAGACTTCAGCCGATACAGAATGCTGCTGCAAAATCAATCTTTGGAAAAAGTAAATTTGATCGTGTATCTCCTCTGCTTCAAAACCTTCACTGGCTTCCTGTCCATCTTAGCATCCATTTCAAATGTGCATGTATCACTTTCAAAATCCTGCATGGGATTTTTGCTCCTCTTGTCTCTCTATCTTGGAATGCTTTTAGAGTCTCTCTTGCAAGAAGTAACCCAACAATTCAAGCTTTCCTTTCCTTCAGTAAAGGGAATAAAATGAATTAAGACACTTAGGGTTCCTGTTACTAAGGCACACTAGTGTGTCCTAGTGCGCGCTAATGCATCCATAGACTATAAATGGACGTGTTAGCATTTAGCACGCGCTAATTTTTAGCGCTAGTGCATCTACCTTAGTAAAAGGACCCCTTAGCCAATCTTTTGTCTTTAAATGAAATTCCTTTTATCTTAAGGGGTTCCGGTTCTTTTCAATTTTTTTGCAAAACTTTAAAAACTATTTTATTTGCTAAATATTTTGGAAACCAACTGCATTAATATTTCTCCTGATTTTGTTTTTTACTTTTCATCTTTTGTATTTTTTAAATCATTGTTAACCAAGTCGAGCTCCTTATTTGGTTGATGACTTGTATACAAAGCTAAGTTTCAGTTTAGCGTAGGTACAATGGCAACATTCCAAAATGATTGCGGGTACCAACACAATAGGAATTACCTCTCCCTGGATACAATTGAAGGCACTTACTCAATGTTGGGGGGTGGGGGGGTGCTTAGCACAGAGCTGGCTCCTATGGCATCCGTTGAGTTCTAACTCTAAAACTCCTAAATGGTAATCAAGGTGCCTGAGGAAGATGAAAGAAGTGAAGTGGAGGAAGAGTTGAGAGTAGACCAGCACCCTAATCATATTTCCAGGTTAAATTAAGAAGAACTACACTCCTCCCTCCTTATTCACGGGGGTTAGGGGCAGAGCCTTCCCGTGAATATGGAAAATTTGCGAATAATTTTTGGGCTGACTCTGACCCACCCCTGTCTCCCTCTTGCGTCCCGGACCTTACCTGGTGGTCTAGTGGTGACGCGGGGCAGGAGCAAACTTGCTACACTCCTGCCCCTTGCAGAGCTGTCATCGGAAATGGCTGCCGTGAGTTCCCGTTGTAGTCTCATGAGACCACGGGAACTCGCAGGAGCCATTTTCGATGACTGATCTGCACAGGGCAGGAGAGTAGGAGGATAAATCCTGCCCCGCGTCACCGCTAGACCACCAGGTAAGGTCGATTCGTTAAGGGGGGGGTCCCGACACCAAAAACCGCGAATAGTCAAAACCGCGAATAAGGAGGGAGGCGTGTACATTGTGTTTTCTAGAACGGGAACCTCCTAGAAAAACAATAGCTTGGTGATTTTCCACCATTACTAGTTCACGGATGAGCTAATGGCAGATTTAAAGTGTACATAAAAAAGTGCTATTGCAATCCTAAATTTCATTCAGGAGATGTAGACTGGAGTCTTTATTTACATAATGGCTTTCTGTGACCCAGGCACTGAACCACAGCTCTCTCAGACACTGGTGTTAAGGCTTTATTTCCTCATAGTATTAAGTTGTAAGGCAGGAAAGAAAGCTGTGGTTCCTCTTTTGGTTTCTAGTGTCACTGCCTTTCTTGCTTTTTTTTTTTTTTAATATATATATCTTTCTGTGATTACTAGAACTTAATTTCATTTAATTCTGGCATTTGTAGACCGCCTTTTCCCCCCAAAAAATAAATAAATAAAATCACTACAAAACAATAAAATAAACACAGAAAAAAAAAGTTTAATTTGGAGTGGGAAAAAATCATTTGAGATTTACTGTAACACACGTACAATGAGCATGTCTGTTATAGGACTCTCGTGAGACTAGAACATGTCCATTTGACACGGACTCCTGTTCCAAAATGTTCGGGGGAGGGGGACTGCAATGTCAAAGCTTTAGTAGACGGAACAAGGCTACAATAGCAATGGTGTAGGGCAGGGATCTCAAAAGTCCCTCCTTGAGGGCCCCAATCCAGTCGGGTTTTCAGGATTTCCCCAATGAATATGCATGAGATCTATGTGCATGCACTGCTTTCAATGCATATTCATTGGGGAAATCCTGAAAACCCGACTGGATTGCGGCCCTCAAGGAGGGACTTTGAGATCCCTGCTGTAGGGGAAGAGTTTCTCCAAGAGGGGGGAGGAATAATTTTTAGCATTACCCAACAGAGCATTCAGTGGAGTAGCTAATACGAATAGGAAGGGTCATGCAGTAGCCAATCTGGGGGGGAGGATTCCTCCATCCCCTCCCCACACCCATCTAAAACTACCAACTCCTGTAAAGACTTAGGTCTCCTTTTACTAAGCTGTGCTAGCGTTTTTAGCGCGCGCTAACCCCGCACTGCACAAAATAATACTAACGGCAGCTCTATGGAGGCGTTAGCGTGTAGCGTGCACGGCAATGTAGCGCAGCTTAGTAAAAGGAGCCCTTAGGGGAAGATTCTCGAAGCTAAAACATGCATTTAACATGCTCGCCAAACCGGTTTCGGCCAGTTTAGCATGCATGTGTTTTAGCGCAGATTATCACATCAATGGTCTTTTCCTAGCAGTCTCTGGTACTGCCATGCAAATGTAATACAATGAGGTCATTTAATATTAAAATGAGCATTCCAAGCGATTCTCTATCATCGCCGAGCAATTCCCTAACCTTGTTGTGCCACATTTGCTGGCAAAATTTGCCGACAGGTCTGAGCCGTCGTAGCCTTACGTTCTGATCAGTGTCTGAGTGTTGATTGACAGGAAAGTAAGATGTTCCCTACGCAAATTTTAAAAAAAACCCCACCAAACAAAAAAAAAAAAAAAGCAAACGAACCCAAATCAAAGATTATCAGGAGAGATGCCCACTCTCTCCCACTGCAGAATCCCTCGTCACTACTACTACCCCTCCCCCTTGCAGCAGGGCCTTAAGCACCCTAGGAAGGGCCTTATTCAACTGGGCCAATCATAGCCTTAGGCCCTTCCCCAGTGCATCATAGGATGCCCCGAGAAGGGGAAGGTCTGTCATTTTGTAAGAGGCGGGCCTGCCAACTGGAGTGGGTAGGCATCCTTATGGCTTGAGTGTGTGAATAAGGTAGGGAGGGGCAGGGGGGTTGTAGGGGGCACATGGGGAGTTGGGGGGTGGGTGGTCATCTCTCCCGTTGTGGAGTGCGGTGGGTGGCTAGTAGTGTCAGAGGATGTGCAACGTGGCGGGAGAGAGTGGGCATCCCTCCTGCTGCCAGAGGTGGGTGTCCGGAGGTTGTTTAAGCATGGCGAGAGAGTGGGCATCTCTCCTGCCAATATTCAATTTGATTTGGTGGGGGTGGTTGTGTGTTGTTTGTTTGTTTTTTAAATATGCTGATGTATTCTGCGTGTGTGCTGACCAGCAGCTCATCTCAAGTAAATTTAGCAAGCCTACGTGAACATCCGCGGACCTCATTTGCATGCAGTCTTTTGAGACTGACTAGCCTTTTTTGAAATCATTACAATAGTGGCCTCGGTAGCAGCCCATTGGATTTTATCGTGACGTTTTGAGAATCTTCCTCTTAATCCTGTGCATAATTTTATGCACAGCTCTACATGTTTTAAGCAGCAGCAACCGTTTTGGGGTTACTTTTTAAAATTGCTTCATTGGTGGTCTGTAACATGCTCACTTATTTGGGCATTTGCTGAGTGCCTTACCCAAGGCAAGGAACACAAAATTTGCAGTTTTACAAGTAGCATGCCTAAAAGCATTTTACTGAAGAAACACTATGGCGACACGTTACAGTATCTTGTGAAATGTCACTTTATGTTCTGCCACAGCTTTTTAAACTAACACTTGTTTCTTTATTTGGGTCAGGAATACTCATATAGGACTTAATTGTTAATGTAGAAATAAAGGTTAAAAATAGATGGCAGGTGATTGTCTTTTTTTTTTTTTGTTTGGGCTGAGGTAATAATGCATTTATGAGGGTGTCGGGTCAAAAGCGCGCCGGGACAAAGGCGCGTGCAGACAATTGAGCGCAGCGCGGAGGTGCGCGCTGCAGAAATTTACGGTTTTTAGGGCTCCGACGGGGGGGCGTGGGGGGAACCCCCCCACTTTACTTAATAGAGATCTTTTAACTTCACTTTTTCCCTGTTTTTAGGGAAAAAGTTAAGTTTACAGTAAAATATGGGGGGTTACAACCCCCCAAACCCCCCACAACGCCGGCGCGATCTCTATTAAGTAAACTGGGGGGGGCTCCACAACAAAAACCCCCGTCGGAGCCCCTAAAAACTAATTTTCTTCGGCGCGTGCCTCCGTCTTGCGCTCAGTTGTCGGCGCGCACCTTTGTCTTTCGCGGTGTTGTCTATGAACCATTTATGAGAGCTACAGTACAACTTTTTTTTTTTTTGAGAGTTTGGAGAGAGGATCTGGGGGAGTGTATTATGGCCCTAAAATATTGGGGGGGGGGGGCATACTCTCCAGGACAGCTTACCCCTACAGCTTATTTTCTTTATTTCTCTGCAGATTTTTAGCTCCTTCTTTCTTACACAAAAGTAACATCCCTAAATCTGGTGCATTAAACCTCTTGAATTAAAAAAAAACTGTGCCAAGCTCCAAGATTTTAAGAAGAATGCTGCACTCCCAGGTCCCTCTCCTTTCCCCACCAAATCATATCTTATTAGAGAATTTCTGCACCGCTGTATAAATATCTGGAAAATATCTAGTTGTGGCAGCTATAGTTATAGTTTCAGGTCCAAACTTTAAAAAATCCCTAAGTAAGATGTTGCGTCCTTGTGGAATCCTTTTACTGAGCTGCAGTAAGCTCTAGCGCATGCTTAAAAGGGCTTACTACTGGAGATCCTACAGTAAGTCTGAAATTAGCAAGCACAAACCGCTCGTTAAAAATATTTTCATGGCAAAGTGGGCATGTCAGGACAGAAGGAGAATGGGTGTGCCAGCCCTGATCACTTAGCACTAGAGAATGACACGGGGACAAATTTTTCTTCGTCCCTGCAGGAGCTCAATTTTCCCGTCCCCGTGAGTTTTGTCACTGTCCCTGTCCCTTTCTTAAGCTCTGCCTTACCCGCAGAAGCCTCAAACACTTAATGATTTTAAAGTGAGGTTTGTGCAGATGAGGACGG
The DNA here is from genome assembly GCF_902459505.1 of Geotrypetes seraphini. Lineage (NCBI taxonomy): Eukaryota > Metazoa > Chordata > Amphibia > Gymnophiona > Dermophiidae > Geotrypetes > Geotrypetes seraphini. The sequence goes on along the minus strand of NC_047093.1, from coordinate 20,926,732 downwards.
AGCTTAGGCATTGGTGGGATGAGGCATTATGACATCACAATCTGAGCTCTAGAATGTTGCTACTTGTGATTTTAAAGTGTTTGAGGCTTGTGCAGGTGATGATGGAGCTTAGGCATTGGTGGAATGAGGCATTATGACATCACAATCTGAGCTCTAGAATGTTGCTACTTGTGATTTTAAAGTGTCTGAGGCTTGTGCAGATGAGGACGGAGCTTAGGCATTGGTGGAATGAGGCATTATGACATCACAATCTGAGCTCTAGACTGTACCCAAACAGACTGTACATAAGAACATAAGAATTGCCACTGCTGGGTCAGACCAGTGGTCCATCGTGCCCAGCAGCCCGCTCATGCGGCGGCCCTCTGGTCAAAGACCAGCGCCTTAACTGAGACTAGCCCTACCTGCATACATTCCGGTTCAGCAGGAACTTGTCTAACTTTGTCTTGAATCCCTGGAGGGTGATTTCCCCTATGACAGACTCCAGAAGAGCGTTCCAGTTCTCTACCACTCTCCGGGTGAAGAAGAACTTCCTTATGTTCGTACGGAATCTATCCCCTTGTGTAAGGGGAGGCAGGAGCGGTCCTCCCCGGACACTGTCTTGGTGTGGGCGCTGGCACCCGTCCTCCTCTCTGCCCCTTCCCTTCTCCCATACCTCTTTAACATTCCTGGCGCAAGCAGCAACCCCAACCTGCTGCTCGCACTAGTGTCGGCTCTTCCTCTGGCATTACTTCCTGGACCCGCACCTAGGAAGTGACGTCAAGAGGAAGAGCTGATACTGGTGGGAGCAGCAGGTTGGAGGTTGCTGCTCGTGCGGTAACGTTAAAGAGGTTCAGGAAGGCAGGAGGGTGCAGGGAAGGAGTGGATGGGGGGGGCTGCCACCACATAGGCACCTCTCACCCTCTCTATGCCACTCCTGGAAGAGGTGGTAGAGACTGTGTCTGAATTCATGAAAGTCTGAGATAGGCACATGGGATCTCTTAGAGAGAGGAAGAGATAATGGTTACTATAGATGGGCAGACTGGATGAGTCATTTGGCCTTTATCTGCCATCATGTTTCTCTATAACCATAAAGCTTTATGACCTCACAATGCAGGTGTAAAGAGCCTTAGCCTGTAGGAAGAGGAGATGCAAATGTTAAGAGCCTTAGCCAATAGGGAGAGCAGGAGAGTGGATACTGCAGATGGGCAGATAGGATGGGCCATTTGGCCTTTATCTGCCATCATATTTCTCTACTAGTGTTTAAGCCCGTTAGATTAACGGGTGCTAGATGTCTCCTGCTTTTGAACCTGGGCAGAGGCAGAGCCGGGGCGGGAGGGAGTGACGGTGGGAGAGCAATTTCAAAGCCTCGGCAGCGGCGGCTCCTTGACCAATCCGCGCTTACAATGTCCCCACACTCGTGGTCTGGCTGGCTCCCCCACCAAAGCCCTTCGCAGCGGCAGCCCCTCCCGCATCCGACCCCGCGTCCCATGCCTCTCCGAAGGCCGACTCCCATGAAAATGGTGCCCCTCTGTCCAAAGCCGCAGCGGCAGCCTCCCTCAAGACACATTTCAAATCTGACATATTGTAATCACAAAACAGAAAATAAAATTATTTTTCTTACCTTTTGTTGTCTGGTCATTATTCATACCATGTAGGGGTCCCAGGCTATGGTTGGCTTTTGATAACTCGCTTGCCAGGGCCCCTTCTTTCTTCTTCCCTCCCTCCATCCCTGCAGCTGAAGACGGGCACCTTCCCCCAGTGGTCTGAGACAGGAGGGAGCAGTTAGGAGAGGGTCTGAGGGCAAAGAGGAGCTCAACAGCGCACAATCACCTTTCCTTCCCTCCCTCCATCGGGTGCAGTGCAGCTCCACCAATCTTAAAAGGAGCCGTGTCGAAATTGGAGGCCTGCCACTGGCATAGCACTTTCCCCTCTGCCTTGGTCCCGCCCCTTCTGTGACATATGGGACCGTGGCAGAGGGAACATGTTACGGTGGTGGCAGGGCTCCAATTTCAAAGCAGCTCCTTTTAACATAGGCGGAGCTGAACTGTACCTGATGGAGGAAGGGAAGGAACGGTGGGGCAAATTTCGGCAACGGCAGGAATTGTTTGGCGGGCCAAGCACCGTGAAACTTTGTTTCTTTAGGCAGCCCCAGTTGTTTACTTGGATTCAATGTCAGCATTAGGGTTCGCCGGCCGCCAGCCGTGAGAGCCGGGTGAGGAAGGCTGCCGCAGCCTCGCGGCTAGGTAGGGGAACAACAATGGCGCTTATGCTCAAGCCCCCACCACAGCTCCTCTCTCGATCCTGGTGCGGTTCGAGAGAGGAGTCGTGGCGGCGGCTTGAACATAAGCGTGATTGTTGTTCCCCCTACCTAGCCGCGAGACTGCGGTGGGGTTTCCATGGCAACCCTGATCGCGGATCTCAGTGTAGGGCCGGGTCTGGCGGCGCCGTGTAGGGTGGAAGCGGGAGGCGGGACCTCAGCACAGCATTGCCGGGCAGCTTGCGCCGCCGGCCCCCAGGAGCTCGAGGCTGGTGGCGGACATGCCTGGCGTGGCATGGTGCAGGAGGAACAGTGATCGGTGGCGCGAGGTGGAGAGCAGGTGATGACAGTGATCGGTGGCGCGAGGTGGAGAGTAGGTGATGACGTAAAACGCGCGCATGCGCACTCGTGTTTTCGCGACGGATCAGGGAACACGTTTTTTTTAGTGCGCATGCGCGGCCTAGCATTTTATTATATTAGATAACCATAAAGCTCTATGACATCACAATGCAGTGTAAAGAGCCTTAGCCAATAGGGAGAGGAGGAGATAGTTTAAGCTGCATATGGGCCATTTGGCCTTTATCTGCCAGCATGTTTCTATGTCTTGAGTTTCTACTGAAAGGGCATTTGCCAGATCCAGTCCTAGAAATTCATTACCATATTTCCCCATGTATAGGCCGCAGGAAATGCCGATGTAGGTTTTTAAACTCTTAGATAAGCCGCCCCATGTTACTAGCTGCAGCTTATCTAAGAGTTTTAAAACCTACATCGGTCTATACAATGGGGCGGCCTATATATCATCCCCCCTTTAAATGCCTCCCTCACCGGTAATCCTCCTGGACAGCCACGCCTGCCTCCTCCAAACACGCTGTGGAGGGCAGGAGCGATGTTTGCGATCTCAAGCCTCGTCCTGCGCCCTTCCTGGTTGGCTGCCGTCAGTTCTCGCAACGGCAGCCAATCAGGAAGAGCGCGGTGTCCTGCACAGTATGTTTTGGAGGAGGCAGCCAGTGTGTTTGGAGGAGGCAGGTGCGGCCGTCCAGAAGGATTACTGGCGAGGGAGGTATTTAAGAGGGGAGGATGATGTATAGGCCTTCCATTTAAGGAAGCTGCGCCCACTAGGCCAGTTTGCAAAATCGATGTATAAGCCATGGCTTATACATGGGGAAATACGGTACTAGCATAGGTTTTAAAAAAATAGGGCACAAGAAGAAAAGGTGAATGGCAGTGACTGTGTTGGCTGAGAAGGGGCCAAACAAAGAGGGAAGGGAGAGGAGGTGGGAAGTGAAAGGCGACCCATCCAAAGGTTATTCCTCCATATAAAGTCTGAAACTATAGTACCTCAACATAAAACAAACAAGACACATTGAGACAGATTTCAATGCAATTTTTCCCAGATAAAGCGGCAGAGAATACTTTCTCTTGTCTGATTAGAAAGCTAGTAGTTACTTTTCAAGTTTATTTATGGCTTGATATACCGACCATCACATGTATCTGGACGGTTTACAATATTAAAAATTAGAAAAATCTAATAAAATTTTTGATTTAGATGAGGTAAAATAAAAATGGGGTAAAACTAAAACTATGACAAATTAAGACTTATTAGAGACGAAAGGAATTAAGCGAGAGGGAAGTTTTTAATTACAATGATAAATAAAAATAAAAAGGAGGGGTAGAGAGTAATGGAAGGGAGACGGGGATGTCGCTTCTTAAAAGCAATTTTTATTTTTTTTCACTTATTGGTAGGCATCTTTAAAAAAATGTTTTGAGATTTGTTTTAAATTTATTTAGGGAATTTTCGTTGCGGAGATAAAGTGGCATTGCATTCCAGAGCGAGGGTTCAACTGCTGAAAAAAAAAAGGAATTTCTAGTATAGTATAGGTCCTTGATTGAAAGTACTGTCAATAAGTTTTGATTCGTAGATCTAAGGACCCTAGGAAGGGTATGTGGAATGAGATATTTATCTAGGAAAACAGTGAGGTGAGAGGTCTTGATTTTAAAAGTTAGAAGAAGAATTTTATATGTAGTTTGGTGAGAGACCGGTAACCAGTGTAACTCTCGAAGAAGTGGGGTAACATGATCATATTTTTTTGGCCTTATAAATAAGTTTGATTGCGGTATTTTGGATTCAGTTGTAGTCTACGGGTTTCTTTTTGAGTTTTACCATGGTAAAGAGAGTTGCAATAGTCTGTGTGAAATGATTAAAGAGTAAATTAGGATTTGGATTGAAGTGGGTACTTTTTAATGGTGATGGGGACAAAAGCAAGCGAGACTTTGGCGTGCCGACATTGCAGCGCAGACAATTTGGCGCAAGACCCCAGCGCGCCGCCTTAAAAAGTTACTTTTAAAGAGCTCCGATAGGGGGTATGGGGGGGAACCCCCCCACTTTACTTCATACTCTTTGCGCTTTTGTTGGGGGGTCGTGGGGGGTGCAATCCCCCACATTATAGAGAACAAAAAATTGGGAAAAAGATAAAATGGAGGGTCCCAACCCCCCCTCCCCACAGCAGCGCGAAGAGTATATCCCCACTCACACCCCACGTCTTTAAAAGTAACTTTTTAGGTGGCGAGCTGATTTGTCTGCGCTCACGAATAACTCTGAATCCTTTTTAATACAGATACATGTAGCTGGCCCTGAAAGAGGCACAACTGTAAGTGTGTTTAAGTCAAAAGTAAAACATGTATGGCACTTTCCAGTGTGTGGGTGTTATTTAACCCCATGGCTGCTGCGTAAGTAGCATGTGCATGACGCATGGCTCCTTTGAACATGCACATTTTGTGGTTGCCATTTTCAAAGGGAAACAGCCAGTGTGGGCGGATTCCATTTAAAAACTTGCCGCAACATATGTGGACTAAAAGTGATGCCTATAAATGCAGGGAACGTACACGAGACAAAGCCCCCAGCTTTTGGCAACTCCTTGCCTTTGGATTCCCCTAGCCACAGACTGAATGAACAGGGGAATGTCACATCCCCTTCTCTATTCCTGGCTTGGTGCCAGGGCACTGGGCAATCCTCTTGCTTACCCACTCCGTGTGAAAGTCCTGGTAGTATGGCTACAGCAGTGGTCTCAAACTCGCGGCCCACCAGGTACTATTTTGAGGCCCTCAGTATGTTTATCATAATCACAAAACTAAAATAAAACAGTTTCTTAATCATGTGTCTCTTAAGCTTTAAATTACAATATTATTATTAAGACTTAGCCAAAAGGAAAGATTTATAAACTATAAAGAGTTTCACCTCATGCAAAACTGTCATTTCTTTAATAAGACATTAACTTTTTTTCTGAGGCCCTCCAAGTACCTACAAATCCAAAATGTAGCCCTGCAACGGGTTTGAGTTAGACCACTGGGCTACAAGGTTTTGTTTTGTTTTCTATAGCTATTTCTTACAGCAAATTCCATTTGTTGCACATTTAGGTCAGTCCCCGGGTTAAGAACGAGTTGCGTTTTTAAAGCTGTTCATAAGTCGGACCAGAACTTTCTCTACCCTGAAGGCTTCAAGTATAATTTCCAATATTTCAGAACCAGAAAACTTAATACACCCCTAGAAGTCCCTTTTCATTTTGGTCTCTGCTTCATTCCTTAAGAGGGAAAATAATCTATAGTTGAGACCACCAACATCCAACATTTTTCTACTCTCTTACTTGTGAAAGGTTTGCCAGGTTGAGAACACCTGCCCTGCCCCATTCTGCCTCCAGCTCTGTCCCATACCACCCCCACATGACCCTCCTGTCCCCTTCGCCGAGGTCTTGAGGGCCTGCGCATGCTCAGATGTCAACGCGATTATGTCATGTGCCTGTGTGCATTCTCGGGACATCATCGTGTCAACATCTACGCATGCACAAGGGCCTCCGGACATGGGCCCCGAGTTTTGGGACTTCCAAACCCTGGACAAACTGACGGGTTTTGGAAATCCCTCCGGACACCCGGACTGTCCTCTAAAAAGAGGACACGTCCGGGTTTTCCCGGACATCTGGTAACCCTAATTTGTGAAAACTTCTCCATACCAACTACTGAAAATTCCTTATTTGCTGATCTGGCTGTTTGTGCAGTAACTTTATTCCAGATGTTTTGTTGTTTTTGTTCCTGGTAAACCGTATTTCCTAAAATATTCATAAGCACAACTGTCAGGATGAGTTGAGACCCCGTCATCGCTTTGCACCCAGAGCTGCCATTTTCATTTGATTCTAATGCAATGTGCACGGCAGAATGTGTTTTATTAAATATTTTGCTTGATTTCTGCTGATGCGCCATTTGGTTGATCATCCAGAGCAGGGATCTCAAAGTCCCTCCTTGAGGGCCTTAATCCAGTCGGGTTTTCAGGATTTCCCCAATGAATATGCATTGAAAGCATATAGATCTCATGCATAGTCATTGGGGAAATCCTGAAAACCCGACTGGATTCCGGCTCTTGAGGACCGGAGTTGCCTACCCTTGTACTAGACCAGGAATCTCAAAATCCCTCCTTGAGGGCCTTAATCCAGTCGGGTTTTCAGTATTTCCCCAATGAATCTGCATTGAAAGCAGTGCATGCACATAGATCTCATGCATATTCAATGGGGAAATCCTGAAAACCCAATTGGATTTCGGTCGGTCCGGAATTGCCCATGTCTGTTCTAGACCAGGGATCTCAAAGTCCCTCCTTGAGGGCCTTAATCCAGTCGGGTTTTCAGGATTTCCCCAATGAATATGCATTGAAAGCAGTGCATGCACATAGAGCTCATGCATATTCATTGGGGAAATCCTGAAAATCCGACTGGATTGCGGCCCTCAAGGAGGGACTTTGAGACCCCTAATCCAGAGGGAAGCTGCACCGATTGCATTAACCCTTGAAGCTCTGCCCTGAACTGTACTGTGCACACAGTGGAGAAGGATTGAAATGTTTTGGTTTTTTTCTTATCTGTTGAAATTCAGCATAGGCTCCCCTAATGTGGGGACTCTGGGGGAGGGGGGTGGTATGAGGGGAGGATAAAGTGCTGAGAACAGAACACAGACAAGTGAACCACAGAAAGGGAAATGGAACAGTTGTGACAGATTTTGCTGTTAGCAAACGTCTAGGCCTACCTCCACTTTCAACAATGCCCAAGAGGCCAATTCATAAATTCCTGAATCTCTGCAGGCCTCTTCCTTCCATCGCCGCTGGTCTTTGAACGATAGTGAATTGAATTTTATTGAGCATGTTCCTGTTTAATATTTAACCAAACACTCTGCCGATCTGAACGTTGTCGTCCCTGTGGGACTGTGATTTCTCATGTTTTGTATCCTTCGTAGGCCGCTAGCTACATGCTCCTATCCACCTGGCCTTTACTTGTTGAATGCATGCAGCATTGGGGCGGCAGGCTGATATTTGTAAGAACTGGCAACCTAGAAGTTCAGATTTGTGCTAAAAACTTAAAAGGAATCTGTGACTGATCTAAATGATAGCTGTGAGTGGAGTGGAATTACAGATAACACAGCTTCAGCAGAAGTTTCTAGGTGGTGTTAACTCTGAGCCCACACAATGTCTCCTTACCCTGGGGGCTGACATGGGAAAACAATAAAGAGGGGATTCTTCAATCTTTCAAGTGCTCCAGTTCCTCCCCCACAACTTCTTCACACTTCTTTCTGGAGTAGGTGTCAACTGGTTAGTTTAGTGGTCCGAGAGCCAGGAGAACTGGATTTGATTCCCGCCACATCTCCTTGGGCTAGATTCACTAAGGGCACAGATCGGATCGAATCCGTGCCCGGATTCACAAATCGCCCTCATGCAAATGAGGGCGATCGGAATCACGCTCCCAACTGCCTGCCCGAAATCACTTTATAGCGATCCCAACACATGCGCAGACCATCTGTAGATGGTCTGCGCATGCATTGGCCCTCCGAGCCCGGCAGAGAATTTTTTTTTTTTTAACTATTTTAAACTTTTTTGCGAGCCTGTGGTTTTAACCTGCTTTAAGCCCACGGGTTAAAACCACGGGCTTGCACTGCGGGGAAGGGTGGGAGAGTCGGGGCTACAGGAGTTCAGGGCAGGCAGGAGAGTGGGGCTGAAAGCAGGAGTTCAGGGCAGAGAGCAGGGCGGCAGAAGGCAGGGCAGTCGGAAAGAACCTGAGCGACTGGTCTTCAGCAGTCGCTTGTTTGTGATCAGCCAGCCCAGTCAGTGTGGCAGGGTTTTTGTTTGTGAATCGCTGCCTGCCATCATTTGAATGCCGTTCCCCCCGCATTCGCATATGCGGATCGGAGAATGATCGAGACACAGGTTAGTGAATCAGGTCGGAGGGAAATCGGGTCGCAAAAGGATCGCAAACCGATCGGTACACGATCGGTTTGCTTAGTGAATCTAGCCCCTTGTGACTTTGGGCAAGTTAATTTAACCCTCTATTGCCCCTGGTACAAAATAAGTGCCTCTATAAAATATGTAGGTTGTTTTGATTGTAACCACAGAAAAAGACGGACGCCACGAGGCCTCGTGTCATTATAGTGAAACTTCTTCACACAACATGTAATTAAACTCTGTAATTCGTTGCCGGAGAATGTGGTGAAATCAGCTTAGCAGGGTTTTTAAAAAAGGCTTGGATAGTTTCCTAAAAGAGAAGTCCTTTGGCCATTATCGAGATGGCTTGGGTAAATCCACTGCCTATTCCTAGGATAAGCAGCATAGAATCTGTTTTACTACTTAGGATCTAGCTAGGTGCTTGGGACCTGGATTGACCACTGTTGGAAACAGGATGCTTTGCTAGATGGACCTTCAGTCTGTCCCAATACAGAAATGCTTATGTTCTTATGCGAGCCAAGTATTGTGACATCACTGATGAGGTTGGCTCTTAGGCATTGGTGGAATGAGGCTTTATGACATCACAATCTCAGCTCTAGAATGTTGCTACTATTAGGGTTTCTGCCAGGTACTTAGGAGCTGTTAGAAACAGGATACTGGGCTTGAAGGACCTTCCGTCTGCCCCAGTGTGGCAATTCATATGAATCCCATCCTCTGTCTCTCTCAGAAGAGGATAAGAACATAAGAAGTTGCCTCCGCTGGGTCAGACCAGGGGTCTATCGCGCCCAGCAGTCCGCTCCCGCGGCGGCCCATCAGGTCCATGACCTGTAAGTGATCCTTTGTCTCCTTTCATCATCCTATCTCTGTCTCTATCTATATCCCCCAATCCCTGTATCCTTCAGGAATTTGTCCAATCCTTCTTTGAATCCTCTTAATATATTCTGTCCTATTACATCCTCCGGAAGCGCATTCCAGGTGTCCACCACCCTCTGAGTGAAGGAAAATTTTCTAGCATTGGTTCTAAACCTGTCCTCTTTCATTTTTTCCGAGTGCCCCCTTGTTCTTGTAGTTCCCAATAGGCTGATAATGTATGTGAAGTCAGCATTCCTAATCACTTCCAAAAGTTGCCTCCTATATTTCTCAGCCTTCTCTGCCCCCCCCCCCATCCGCTCCTTCCCCCGAATTTCTTTAATGTTTCTGGCATGAGTAGCAACCCCAGCCTGCCGCTCGCACTGGCATCGGCTCTTCCTCCGACGTAACTCCTAGGCTAGGTTACGAGGGAAAGGAAGGGGCATGCGCGTGCAGTAGTGGGGGGGGGGAGATGGAGAGGAGGACGGGTGCCAGCGTCCCCACCAAGATGGTGGGGTGGCCTCTCCCCCCCCTTACTACCATTGCAGCACTACTTGGATAGTGCTGGGGCAGCCCATTAGAGGAGATAGGGAAGTGCTGTAGCATCAACTGGAGTTGGTGTCCGTTCTTGCCTTCTAAGAATTTAGCTTTACTGAAGACGACTGAAGCCAAGGCTTGTTGAGACTGGTAAAAAGACTTTTTGTTGCGCTGGAGTTAAGATACAGGATTGTCGTGAAAGGGGTATATATAGAAAATGACTTAAAACGCAGTTATTTGTAGATTCCTTTCTCTAGAAATAATAATCTTCTCTGGTAGAACATAAGATTTGCTGCTGCTGGGTCAGATCAGTGGTCCATCGTGGTGTTATGCAAAGTTGTGGTATTATTTTGCAGCCATGATTTTTAAGGTTGGTTTGTATGTTTATTTTATCATGTTTTTGTTTTAAAACTATGTATGTAAATTATGTCAACCGTTTAGTTGTAAACGGTATAGAAATTTTTAAAAATAAGTAGGTAGATAGGGGCCATGTGATTTAATTTAACAGATTGATATTCTGCATTAAACAATGGATTCAAGGGAGTTCTATCTTTGCCCACTTAGCTATGCGAGCACCGGCTCTGAATATCAGACATGACCTGGCATTTGACCATCTAGGATTGAATCTGTCCACAGCTGTCGGTGGCTTAAAAACTGTTGACCACCATGGGCTGAATATCAACCCCTTGGGTGATAAATCTGACCGGGAGAAATATCTGCTGAACCCAAGTGTAATTTGCCTTGAATTACTGAGAACGGTGAGAATCCACATCTGTGAATAGAACTAATTTAAGGGTCAGTGCCCTGGATGCTGCTCACCAAGTTTCTTTAAAGCTAAGCTGACCCTTCAGTTGCCTCTGTGCAAGACTAGGGATGGTGCTGTCAGGTGAGCACTGGGTCAGACCTGAGGTCCATCACGCCCAGCAGCCCGCTCATGAGGCGGCCCAACAGGTCCTGGACCTGTGCAGTAATCCTCTATCTATACACCTCTATCCCCTTTTCCAGCAGGAAATTGTCCAATCCTTTCTTGAACCCCAGTACCGTACTCTGCCCTATTACGTCCTCTGTAAGCGCCTTCCAGGTGTCCACCACACGTTGGGTAAAGAAGAACTTCCTAGCATTCATTTTGAATCTGTCCCCTTTCAACTTTTCCGAATGCCCTCTTGTTCTTATATTTTTTGAAAGTTTGAAGAATCTGTCCCTCTCCACTCTCTCTATGCCTTTCATGATCTTGTAGGTCTCTATCGTATCCCCTCTAAGTCTCCTCTTCTCCAAGGAAAAGAGACCCAGTTTCTCCAATCTCTCAGCGTATGAAAGGTTTTCCATCCCTTTTATCAGACGTGTCACTCTCCTCTGAACCCTCTCGAGTAACGCCATGTCCTTCTTTAGGTACGGCGACCAATATTGGACGCAGTACTCCAGATGTGGCGCACCATCGCCCCATACAACGGCAGGATAACTTCTTTCATTCTGATAGTAATACCCTTCTTGATGATACCTAGCATTCTATTCGCTCTTTTAGTGGCCTGGCTAGTACCTGGATGGGGGACCACTGGGGGAATACCAGGTGCTGTGGGATGCAGGGCCCTATGTCGGGCAGAAGCAACATAGTGGAACCACACACTATGTGGGAGAAGGCAATGGCAAACAACTCCTGTACACTACCTTGAAACATCAGAGGGAAGATTCCTCACTATACATGCAGCCATGGTTCCACCCACACACACACCACACACACACCACACACACACCACACACACACCACACACACCCATACACACCACACACCCATACACACCACACACACCACACACCCATACACACCACACACACCACACACCCATACACACCACACACACCACACACCCATACACACCACACACACCCATACACACCACACACACCCATACACACCACACACCCATACACACCACACACCATACACCACACACACCCATACACACCACACACACCCATACACACCACACACACCCATACACACCACACACACCCATACACACCACACACACCCATACACACCATACACACCACACACCCATACACACCACACACCCATACACACCACACACACCACACACCCATACACACCACACACACCACACACACCCATACACACCACACACACCCATACACACCACACACCATACACACCACACACACCCATACACACCACACACACCCATACACACCTCACACACCCATACACACCTCACACACCACACACACCCATACACACCACACACCACACACACCCATACACCACACACACACACATAGTTTCATAGTTTATTTAAAATTTGATTACATGTCTATCAAAATTCTAGGTGAAAGTACAATATTAATAAAAAATAAGGGATAGAATAGTTTAAACACAGTTATCTTCAAACTACGGACAAACCATACAGATTATACACAGAAAGGGAGAAAGAATTACACCATACACATACACACCACACTTTAACCTGAGATGGGGAAAACAGGAAAGAAAACAAATTAAATAAATATTTCCCTTTATCTGCAGACAAGATCACAAGAAACAAGGTATAGGGTTGTGGGTCTCTTTGCTCACTTCTCTTATGCCCAATTTTAAAGGGCTGACGCTGCCTCCTTCTTCTTCTTCTTTTTTCTAGAGACTTATACACCTTGTGAATCTCATTCAGACCATTCTAACTTTTCACTAGCTTCTCTCATCAGAGGGGATAGGTTGGCAAAGGTCTGGATTTCTCTTTCACATTGTTTCCCTGCTTTCTCTCGTAAATCTGTAGCCTTGGCTTCCTCACAATAGAAGGTCAGTGTTTCCCAGACAATGCAATTAGCCTCTGCAATTAACTCCTCAAATAGACTAAGCATTAGTATAAGTCACTCATTCTTGATATCAGATGTACTGTATGTTCTAACCCTTTGCAACCCTCTTTAGAAGACTGGTACCAAGAGTCCTGTAAGGAAATAATTGTAATGGGGATGAATAAGGCTGGAAGCCAGGATCCAGAAGACCACATTCACCTTGATAAATTATAGAGATTTATTCCTACAAAATGTTGAATAAATAGAATAATACCTAGAAATATAAAATAAAACATAGCTTAGTACTTCGTGTTTAGAAACATCATAAAACACACATATAGTTACGGATAGATCTGTTAACAGAGACGTGTTAAATCGGAGAATATACATGTTTGCTTTATGAGCAGTCTCTCTGAGGCAACACCAAGGAATACTGGTGCAAATAGAAACAATTTATTTAAATGTCCAAAGAAAAGGAGGAAAAAGACGCATCTTAAAAGAAATAAATTCGGCATGGGAATAGCCGTACTGGGTCAGACCAATAGTCCATCTTGCCCAGTATGCTGTATCCACAGTTGCCAATCCGGGTCACAAGTAGGGTGGGCCACGGAAAAGTAGCCCGCTTCTTAATACCGGTGCCAGAAAGACGGTGTTCTCCCTGGAACAGCGAAATAATGATTATGGAAGGCTAAGAGCGAAGCGGATCGATTTTAAGGAAACACAAGAGGCCTTCGCCGACAAGTGTGGGGAAATTTTAAAGCAGAAAGTGTGCGCCAACAATCCACATCCCCTGGATGAACTCAAGGAGAACTTCACGAACACTATCCGCAGCATCACTGTGGAAGACTTGCAAGCAGTATCGGACAACGTTATTCGATATGCCCAAAGGTGCATAGACGTGAACGGGGACCACTTTTCACCATCTATTGTAACTTGTGGGTAAGTGAATAAAAAGCAATCCACTTGCTCGTTCGTCTTGTCATACTATCGCCAGACGTGGGATACTTTTCCATGGCCCACCCTGTACCTGGCAGAAACCCAAATAGTAGCAACATTCCGGAACCCAAATAGTAGCAACATTCTGGAACCCAAAATAGTAGCAACATTCCATGCCACCAATCCCAGAACAAGCAGTGACTCCACCCACATCTGTCTCAATAGCAGACTATGGACTTGTCTAACTCTTTAACCGCTCTTATCACATCCTCTGGCAACAAGTTCCAGAGCTTAACTATTCTTTGAGTGAAAAAAATATTTCCTCCTATTTGTTTTAAAAGTGTTGCCATATAAAGTCATTGAGGGTCCCCTAGTCTTGTAATTTTTGAAAGAGTGAAAAATCGATTCACTTTTACCCATTCTACACCATTCAGGATTTCGTAGATTTCAATCATATCTCCCTTTAGCCATAAGAACATAAGAATTGCTGCTGCTGGGTCAGACCAATGGTCCATCGTGCCCAGCAGTCCACTCACACGGTAGCCCTTAGGTCAAAGACCAGTGCCCTGAGTCTAGTCTTACCTGCGTACGTTCTGGTTCAGCAGGAACTTGTCTAACTTTGTCTTGAATCCCTGGAGGGTGTTTTCCCCTATGACAGCCTCCGGAAGAGCCTTCCAGTTTTCTGCCACTCTCTGGGTGAAGAAGAACTTCCTTACGTTTGTACGGAATCTATCCCCTTTTAACTTTAGAGAGTGCCCTCTTGTTCTCTCTACCTTGGAGAGGGTGAACAACCTGTCTTTATCTACTAAGTCTATTCCCTTCAGTATCTTGAATGTTTCGATCATTTCCCCTCTGTCTTCTCTTTTCAAGGGAGAAGAGGCCCAGTTTCTCTAATCTCTCACTGTACGGCAACTCCTCCAGTCCCTTAACCACCTCTCTTTCAAGCTGACGAGCCCTAACCTCCATCCCATTTATCATCTTAATCGTTCTTCTTTGAACCTTTTCTGATTCCGCTATATCTTTTTTGAGATACTGCAATCAGAATTGAACGCAATATTCAAGGTGAAGTCTCACCATAGAGCAATAGAGAGGCATTATAACATTCTTGGTCTTATTTTCCATCCCTGTCCTCATAATTCCTAGCATCCTGTTTTCTTTTTTTGGTAAAATATTTTTTCTATATCTTTTGCATCATAAAACATCAAAAATGTGTAAAAACACAAGAGGCACATGACAATAAACTGTTCTAAAAATTGTTTCTCTTCAAAATGCCAACTCATAGTTTCTCTAGAAATATGTTTCTCTAACAGTCTTTGTGTCATATACACTTCTTCCTCTGAATCAGCGGTTTCAGTATCTGCGGATTCAGTTATTCACGATTTTTTTTTTATATTGATTTTAATTTTTGGGGCTATTTTTAAGCCCTCTGTGACTCCCCGGAACCTTACCTGGTGGTCTAGCGGGCTTTCAGGGCAGGAGCAATCTTCCTACGCTCCTGACCCTTGCAGATCACTCATAGGAAATGGCTGCCATGAGCTCCTATAGTCTCTCGAGACTACGACGGGAGCTCACGGCAGCCATTTCCTATGAGTGATCTGCACGGGACAGGAGCGTAGGAAGATCGCTCCTGTCCCAAAAGCCCGCTAGACCACCAGGTATGGTTCCGGGGGGTCTCGGAGGGCTTAAGGTAAGGTCTGGGATTCTGGAGGAAGGCGGGTCAGAACCAGCCTGAATATTATTCACAGTTTTTTTTTAATATTCATGGGCCGGCTCTGCCCCTAACCCTTGCGAATATTGAGGGAGAAGTGAAGCTGCGTTGAAAGGAAATCTTTAAAAAAAAAAAAAAAATACCAGACATGGCCTTTCAAATGTGAAGACATCCAAGTGGATTTGGGGATAAGGGGCTTGGGAGCCTTTTATGCAGGGGGAAACAGAGTTATTCTATCTAAGTCTGCCAGATCCAGGCAAATGGATTTTTAACTAGACAAAAATGCATGTAGTTCTTTTATTGGCATAGAAACAAAGCATTCCACAGGTGTTTCCTTGGTTGGAAAACCACCTCGCATACATCTACATTTTAGAAATGTACCTGTGCAGTAGGTCTGCAGCTAATGTGTACTGAATGCCAGCGTTTATTGCCCTATAAGGAAGAGAGAGGATTTTAGATGTATCTCGTACTTTTTTTTTTCCATTTTTAGCTTGAGACAAGTCATATCCAGGCATGGTAGGCATTTTCCTGTGCCGACATGGCTTACAATCTAAGGGGCTGATGTTCAAAGCCTAACCCCAGTGTTAAAGGGGTTAGTCACCTGATTTGCATATGTTATACGTAGAAAGCGGTAAAGCAGTTGTTCCCAGCCCTGTCCTGGAGGACCCCCAGGCCAGTCGGGTTTTCAGGATAGCCTTAATGAATGTGCATATAATGGAGATGCTCCATGTCTTGGGGGTCCTCCAGTACAGGGTTGGGAACCACTGCTGTAAAGGCTGGAGAGTGGTTGCTTTGCACTTTCAAAATTTTAAATGCAAACACTTTTTGAGAGGCTCATATTTTAAAAGGTGATGTGTGCTTACACTTCCAATTTTGTTTCAGCATGCTCACAAGGCCTGCACTTACTGTAAAAGCCAGGCACATTCCTCCCCTACTTTCAGTGTACTAGTGCAAATTAAGCATACATTTGCATACTGATTCCTTTGAGCATCCTTGAGCTATTTTTGGGTGGTGGTGGTGTTGAGCATTGAGAATTGTCCCCTAAGTTAGTACTTGAGGCAGCAGAGGGTTAAATGACTTGCCCAAGAGCATAAGGACCCAAAATGGGATTTACAGCAGGCTTCCCATTAGGCTCCTCCACATTCTTTGGATCACAAATTGATCTTTAAATAAAGTGCATGTGCATACTTTGTAGAATTGCAATGCGTCGAGCATTGTCATATGCAATAGCACGTTTTGATGATAACAGACGCTAAATATATGAGACATTGCTATCCTTGACACACCGGAAGTAAGAAGGGACATACTGTTTTATAAACCCATGATGCAGGCTTCTTGACGAAACATGGGCCGTGTCGTGTCATTTTAATAAAAGTCTTGGTCCTTGTTCCTTGGGCCCTTTGGGCTTCTTCTGTCACATACTTTGTCTTTGAAAATCTGTCATAAATTTCCAATGTCACGATCTCAGACAGAGAATTAATCATGGTTGCCTTGTCAGCTTCAGTTTTTGTATTAGCTCCACTGTGATTCTCTCTCTCTTTTTTTTTTTATTTTTTTTTTGTGACTCTTGTATGATACTCAGGAACTGGTGCTAACAAGGTGAGAAAGAGGGTCTTTACCATTTAATTTAATGTGGTGTCTGTCTTATATACTACTAAATCTCCTAAAGGATTCAAAGTGGTTTTCAAAATAATTAAATTAAATTGACTTAAGTAATGATCAAAAATCTAATCGGGTGCTTTGAATTTCCCTCTCTGTCCCCAGGGCTCACAACCTAACTATAGTACCTATGAAATAAATCACTTACATTTACCCTATATAAAGAAAAGGAAGAGGGAAAAGATAATGCAATAAATTCGATATTAGGGTTGCCAAATTTTACAATTGTAAAATCCGGACGCCCTAGACCCGCCCCCAAGTCCCACCCATCCCCACCTCAGTCTTGCCCTAGCTCCGCCCCTGCTGCCTACTTTGGTTGGGCAGGAGGCAATCTGCGCGGGTCTCACGCGATGACGCCACGCGTAAGACCTGCGCATGCGCAGATTGCCTCCTGCTGACGCGATTGAGAGGTAGGCTTTTCAAAACCTGGACAAAATGCCGGGTTTTGAAAAGCCGTCCGGATCCCCGGATATGTCATGCCTGGGATAATCTGGATGTCTGGTAACCCTATTCAATACTATAGGTGCGTAAGAGCCAATAAGAACATAAGAATTGTCGCTGCTGGGTCAGACCATCATGCCTAGCAGTCCACTCCTGTGGCGGCCCTTAGGTCAAAGATCAGTGCCCTAACTGAGACTAGCCTTACCTGCATACGTTCTGGCTCAGTAGGAACTTGTCTAACTTTGTCTTGAATCCCTGGAGGGTGTTTTCCCCTATAACAGCCTCTGGAAGAGTGTTCCAGTTTTGCACCACTCTCTGGATGAAGAACTTACTTACGTTTTTACAGAATCTATCCCCTTTCAACTTTAGAGAGTGCCCTCTCGTTCTTTCTACCTTGGAGAGGGTGAACAGCCTGTCTTTATCTACTAAGTCTATTCCCTTTACTTAAAGTTGTGCAGCTAACCTTTTGGAGTAAATGTAGGTTAAGGTGTGTAAGGTGCGTAACCTAACATAACATAAGCAATGCCTCTGCTGGGTCAGACCAGAGGTCCATCGCGCCCAGCAGTCCGCTCACATGGCGGCCCATCAGGTCTTCAATCCCCTTTTCCTTCAAAAAATCATCCAATCTCTTTTTGAACCCCAATACCGTTCCAGGTGTCCACCACCCTTTGGGTAAAGAAGAACTTCCAAGAATTGGTTCTGAATCTGTCCCCTCTTAATTTTTCCGAATGCCCTCTCGTTCTTATAGTTTTCGAAAGTTTGAAGAATCTGTCCCTCTCTACTTTCTCTATGCCCTTCATGATCTTGTAAGTCTCTATCATGTCCCCTCTAAGTCTCTGTTTCTCCAGTCTTTCATCATATGAAAGGTTTTCCATACCCTTTATCAGTTGTTACTGTTAGGAGCCTTCTCAACATATTTCGAAAAGCTACTTGGATACATGGGACGCAGTGTCACAGGTCTCTCTTTTCTTTTCCTTCTCTGCCCCATCCTTTTGCTGTTTTAGGAACTAGTTAGGTTCTTGGAACCTGGGTTGGCCACTTTTGGAAACAGGATGCTGAGCTTGATGGACCTTCGGTTTGCCCCAGAATGGAAGTTCTTACGTTCTTTTGTCTTCTGCACTTCATTGCATTGACGTCCTAATTACTTTTCTTCTCATTGTGTTTTTTAAATTAATTATGATGATCTGTCTTGATGATTTGACCAAAGGCGGTATATCAAATTGAATAAATAATAAACCTTTCAGTTAACAAAGAGCAAAGGTCACGGCGGCATATTAACAGCATGGCAGATGACATGGAATGCAGTGAGATGAAGCTAAATGAATTGCTTTATAGGCCATGTTAACACCCAGCAGTTTCCAGGTTCACTACAAGGCACAGTTAAACATAGAAACATAGAAGATGACGGCAGAAAAGGGCTACAGCCCATCAAGTCTGCCCACTCTGCTTACCCACCCCCTGTCTATGCCCTAATGACCCAATTTCCTTATCTTGACCCTCGTAGGGATCCCACATGGGTATCCCATTTATTCTTAAAGGCTGGCACGCTGTCTGCCTCGATCACCTGCACTGGAAGCTTGTTCCAATGATCAACCACTCTCTCTGTGAAGAAATACTTTCTGGTGTCTGCAGCAGCTACTCTCTCCTCCTCTCCCTATTGGCTAAGGCTCTTAACATTTGCATCTCCTCTTCCTATAGGCTAAGGCTCTTTACACCTGCATTGTGATGTCATAGAACTTTCTGATTATAGAAACATAGAAACATGATGGCAGATAAAGGCCAAATGACCCATCATAGAAACATAGAAACATAGAAGATGACGGCAGAAAAGGGCTACAGCCCATCAAGTCTGCCCACTCTGCTTACCCACCCCCTGTCTATGCCCTAATGACCCAATTTCCTTATCTTGACCCTCGTAGGGATCCCACATGGGAATCCCTACGAGGGTCAAGATAAGGAAATTGGGTCATTAGGGCATAGACAGGGGGTGGGTAAGTTCTGCCTACTTCATGCCCCAAAAGGGCATCATATTTGCTATTTTTTTTTTTTTTTTTTAAATGTAGAAATTAGTGTGCTCTAAAAGTTAATCTGCTGTACTGTTCACCACAACGTTAGCACAGAGGAACAGCAGCGCAGCTTTGTAAATAAGTCCCCGGAAGCCATATCTTACATTTCAAAGGCTTAGTTTATGATCGATCCATGTGTTCAGCCATAATCTGAAGAAATTGTGTACAGAGAGGCACCGACCCTACCTACACAAAGAGAGATTTGTCGGTAGGTGGGTTATTTGCTTGTTCCCTGAATCTCAAAGTTATTCATTGGAGTAGCTACATATATTCAAACTGCTTACATCAAGGAAAAGCTTAAACATGAGGATATGCTTTTATGCCCAGTGAAAACTGTCCCCCAACCCCACAGATAACCATCTCGTGTCATTCTTTAGTGTCTATCTCAACCTCAGTCCTTCTCCACCAGCATTCTTCAATGCAAGGCTTGAGGGTCAGTGGCTGTGTCCATTCAAACTCTGATTCTTATGTGAGCCAAGTATAAGTTAATGAAGCCTTTGTGACATCACTGATGAGGATGGCTCATAAGCATTGGTGGAATGAGGCATTATGACATCACAATATCTGCTCTTGATACCAGAGACTGTCATTCTTTAGTGACTTATCTCAACCTCGGTCCTTCAACACCAGCATTCTTCAAAGCAAAGCTTGTGGGTCAGTGGTTGTGGCCATTCATACTCTGATTCTTATGGGAGCCAAGGATAATGAAGCCATTGTGACATCACTGATGTGATTGGCTCTTAGGCACTGGTGGAATGAGGCATTATGACATCACAATATCTGCTCTGGATACCAGAGACTGTCATTCTGTAGTGTCTGTTTCAACCTCGGTCCTTCTACACCAGCATTCTTCAATGCAAGGCTTGAGGGTCAATGGCTGGGCCCATTCATACTCTTGATTCTTCCCTCCTTAAAGATCCAGAGATGGTTTCCCGTGGTTAACCGCGGGGACAAGGACAAATTCTGTCCCTGTGTCATTCTCTATATAGCAGAACATGTGCTAGTATGAAAGTACAAGCTGGTTCTTATTTGCATGCATAATTCCTGATGAACCAGGGCTACAACAATGCCATCTAATTCTCTGCGAACCCACTCATGAACAGACATTCTCGTGCACGTCCTTAGCTCTAATGCACACTTCCAGAACATAACATAACATTTGTATGCCGCATCACCCTTCAGATATAAGTGGTTTAACAGAATTCAAAAAATTGCCACAAACGCAGAATATAGTACAAATTCAGTCTTTCAAAAATTTCCTGAATAAGTACGTCTTTGACAGTTTCCTAAAATTTTGATATGATGTGGATGCAAAGAATGACTGATTAAAGTTGGCGCCCCAGGTGGCTGCTTGGAATGACAATAGACAATTATGATATCTTTTGTGGCGACAACCTTTAGGCGATGGAAAGTCAAAAAGTGTAAGCTATTCGAGTAGAACGTCTATGATGAGAGAAAATAAATTGAATTACTAAATAGACTGGGGGCCATACCAGATATTTTCTTATAACACAGATTCTATAAAGTTGTATCCAAATTTCCAAATGCACATTGGTTACCAATACCCCATCGAATTACCTATAAAATAGCACTACTTTCATTTAAGATCCACCTATCTAATCTGCTTCCCTTTTTGGACAGGTTACTTATCCCCTATACTCCATCCAGAACTCTGTGGTCCTCCAACCAAAATCTTTTTTTCAGTGCCATCTCTTAACGTTATCGGCGCGAGACGAACGGAAATATTCTGGATAGCTGTGCCTCAATTATGGAATTCTTTGCCAGGATATATTGGAGAAGAATCTGCTCTAGATAAGTTTAAAAGTTTTTTGAAAACTTCTCTTTTGAAAGATGCCTTCGAAAATTAGAATTCACCAATCGGTCTTTTTTTTTATTTTTTAAAACATATATGCTTCTGCTTTTAGCCCTTCCACATTGTTTGACCCTTTAATGTTATCTGTCTCAAACATTTTGGAGTTCCACTCCCTTTCCCCCTATTTTTTGTTACTATATGTGTGAAATGTTCTTATTACCCCTTTTTATATTTGTAATTTGCTTTGAAACCATTTTATAAGCCAGGGGTCTCCAAAGTCCCTCCTTGAGGGCCGAATCCAGTCGGGTTTTCAGGATTTCCCCAATGAATATGCATGAGATCTATGTGCATGCGCTGCTTTCAATGCATATTCATTGGGGAAATCCTGAAAACCCAACTGGATTCGGCCCTCAAGGAGGGACTTTGGAGACCTCTGTTACAAGCGTTTGCATCAAATTTTTTTTTTTTAAATTAATAAACATGCCAGTTGGGCATCTGATTTAATTATTAACTTAAGCGCCAATTGGGCCTTAAGTACCATGAATAGCCCTTAAGTAGCGTTAATTGTTAGAAATTTGTAGTTGTGCGCATAACTCCACTTAGGCACTGTTTTATAACCAGAGTTTCATAAGTCAGTCCTGGACTACTGCCTTGCCAGTCAGGTTTTCATGAATATGCATGAAAGAAATTTGCATAAAATGGAGGCAGTGCATGCTAATGAATCTCGTAATCTGGAAGCAAGGCAGGCTGAGCATAACAGGTGATGAAGGAAACAATGGAACTGGTTTGAGCATCTGTTGTCATATGTCCTTGTATGTTGTGTTTGCAACCCTTATAGATTTGGTGTCTTGAGACTAGGACGTTGGAGGGGAATTGAAAGGGGGAACTGGGATAGATCGGGGCATTTATGGCTGCTATGATAGGTAAAAGGAAAGACAAAAATCAATTGTGATCTCTGGCACTACCAAAGGAAGCAAATTTGGTAGATTAAATACTTTTCAATCCAGACACCAGAGTTCTGAGTTCATACCAGAGTTGGAATATAGAAGTGTCCTAATGGTTAGAGCCCTCCATTGGACTTAGCCCTCCATTGCTCCAGATACCACCTGTCATGGAGGACCACCAGCCAGCCCTAATGAATACGCACGAGAGAAAGTTGCATATAGTGGCGGTGACAGGCATGCAAATCTTCTCCGTGCATATTCATTAGGGCTATCCTTAAAACCTGAATGGTTGGTGTATTTCTTTGTTTATAGCCCGCCTTTCCCAAGGCGTGTCACAATAGAATACACAAACAGAATCACATACAGTAGAACAAATCGAGCATTAATATAATAGTAATAATGTAAAGCCTCCTAAATTACAAAGAGGCTACCAGCACCTCACGTCAAACTATAAATCAAGTCCCATATTTCATCTTGCAGAAGAGATGGTAGTCCTCCAGGACAGGGTTGGGGACCACTGACTTAGATTACTATTCAACGTATGGTAAACTGCTTTGGGATGGATCTCTTCATCAAAAAAGCTGGTTAAGAAATCCCAATAATAGATGCATTTTCAAACATGAAAGTAGCTTGTCACATGGTATAGAGTTAAACCAGGGGTCTCAAAGTCCTTCCTTGAGGGCCGCAATCCAGTCGGGTTTTCAGGATTTCCCCCATGAATATGCATGAGATCTATGTGCATGCACTGCTTTCAATGCATAGTCATTGGGGAAATCCTGAAAACCCGACTGGATTACGGCCCTCTGAGTTAGACTAAAATCTCTAAGACCGGGGCATATGCAAATCAGTGTTTAAGAAGTCAAAATAATGAAACCTGCTCAACACAGTCCCTGCTGCCCCTTCCAGGAATCCTAATTCCAGGCAAGGGGGGCTAATCTAAGCACAGTCAAACATGGTAATTCTGTCTTCAGCTCAACATTTTGTTTTGTCCGTTAGATCCTTAAGTGTCTCTGTAGAGACATTGTGTGAACACGTGCTGCTGCGTTATCCTTAAGCCGAAAAATTATTCTCTTCAGGATGACAGGCTGTAGAAAAAAGCAATTCATAATGATTAAAAGAAGGATGGTAAATTATTTAGTCACATCAATTTCACTTGGTTTTAGAGCTTGTAGGAAGTGCTAAGCAGAATGATGTGTGAATTCTTTGTCTCCAGTAATTTGTTTTTAGACTAGAAATATCTTTCTTTTTCAGGGTAGCGAGATCACAGACAGTGAAAGTGGATATAGTGAGCCCGAGCTTTTCCCCGATGAGGACACCATGACCCTGGCTCAGCAAGAGGTCCATCAAGAGTCGGACATGGACAGCGCCATTGGGAGCGTGCAGAACTCCGAAGCCTCGGAAGTGTGTAGAATCGATGAGAAAGGAAGAGCACTTGGAGAACTTTTTCTGCCTGGAGAAAAGTGAGTGATAGGTTTTGCTGATCCTTAATTCTAAATGCCATCCTCAGTGTTGGTAATATTTGTGAAATCTAATCATTTTTCGTTGACACTTCTCTGGAGAAACACGGGCTGGCGATTTACGAAATGAAACGCTGACCTTTTTAATGGTGGGTCTGGAGGTGCAAGTAGCGTTGACCCACGTGTGTTAAAGGCGCTTCTCATGCACATGCATCAAAAGTGTACGCCCGCAGGTCTGGGTTGCCAATTGCATGAGAGATGAAGATACACTTATCACACTTGATGATGGGGGGTGCCATATACGTGTGTGTTAAAAATGCATCTTTTGCGCGTATCTTAAAAGGCGCATCTCATGCGCAGTCGTTAAAAGCATATGCTTGCAGGTCTGGGGCTGCCAGATTCATGAGAGGTGGAAGTTTAAAAAAAAAAAAAAAAAAATGGGAGCAGCATATATGTTCCACAGAAGCAGTGTAGCAAAAAGCATTTGCATGGTTTGCTGGTAGTTCTTTTTTTTTTTTTAACATATTTTTATTGAGAATGGCAAACAGCCCAGACAGGCAAGTACAATCAGCAAAATAACAAGAACATTACAAGAGGAGCAAGAAAAGCATCAGTAATATCGAGCAGGTACAGGCCGCCCCAAGACGAGGGAGCCCGGGTGGGAGCAGATCAGTGTCCAACAAAAGAGAACCTGCAGGCCCACCCCGACCCACAAAGCCCGCATCAGGCACAATGCCAGCCTAGACCAGGGGTAGGCCATTCAGGTTCTCGAGAGCCGGAGCCAGGTCAGATTTTCACAATATCCATAATGAATATGTATGAGATGGATTTGCATGCACTGCCTCCTTGAGAGGCAAATCTATCTCATGCATATTTATTGTAGATATCCTGAAAACCTGACCTGGCTCCGGCTCTCGAGGACCGGAATGGCCTACTACTGGCCTAGACCATCAGCTATAAGTTTTTGTATGATAAAGTCCCATCAGCTTTCAAGCAAACAGTCAGTAAACCAGACACACCACTCCACTCAACATACACGCAGCAAGCACACTACCTCTAACTCAGCCAACAGCCCATGCATTCCTCCCCTGCAAATCCCCCCCCCTTCCCCCTGATAGTCAACAGACTTGGAAAAAAGATAGAGTCCGGAAACACTCTGGCCCAAATCCCCCTCCCAGTTTGCTGGTAGTTCTTTACCCCCTCCCCTCCATCTATGTCATCGACAGACGCTTATGCCATATGCCCACGATGCACCACAATAAGGCATGCCTACGATTGACACTCATGCACATGCACACTTTTATGCCTCTTTCCATGGATTATTCTACACATGTGTCGGTCGCCTTCTCCAACAACTGATCAGATGGAATTTCTGTGGAGCTCCGCAGAGCTCATTTGCATGCATAGTTTTTGCAGCATCACTTGTCCTTTTGACTCTGGAAAATTTACTGGCACTATAATGACCCATAGGATTTTAAAAGTTGTCCTTAGGTTCCACCTATTGGAGTTGCTGTTGGAACCCACTCCAGCCTATCCAAGCCATCTTGTGATTTTGCAGGAAACCAGACCACAAAAGCCTGCCTGCCTGGTACTGTCTTCCCGTTTCCTAAATGCAGTTTAGTAAAAAGTCTTCATAATGAGTTCTATGTGACCAAAAGCTTGAAAGGTTATAGTTTCCTTTGGAACAACTCTGATAATATCATAAACAGTGTTAATAATAATAACAGTTTATTTATATACCGCAAAGCCGTGAAGTTCTGTGCGGTTTACATAATTTAACATACATTTAAAATACAATAAAAGTTGAAGTAGATTAGAGAGTGAAGAACCAATGGCTAAAAACCCTAAAAATCTAATAATTACATAGTATAAAATTTTTACAAATTAACTACTTAATTACTTCAAAAATAAATATGTTTTTAGATGTTTTCTAAATTCCCCCTTAAATTTTGGTAGAAAGGAGCGGTTGATTTAAGGGCTCCTTTACTAAGCTGCGCTAGCGGTTTTAGCGCGCGCTAGATGCTACTGCCTCCATTGAGCTGGCGTTAGTTTTTCCACGTAACGCGGGGGTTAGCGCGCGCTAAAAACGCTACCGCAGCTTAGTAAAAGAAGCCCTAATGGCCTCTTTAACAAAGCCGCACTAGCGGCTGCTCTGCGCTAATGGCCCCGAAGCCCATAGAGATTTAAAGGGCTTCGGGGCCGTTGCCGCGCGGCTTTGTTAAAGAGGCCCTAAGTCTTTGCCCCATGCTGCTGCTTGATATGAAAGAAGATGCTGATGATATTTTTTTTTAGTTTGCGTCCTTTAACAGGCGGAAAAGCAAAAATCAAATGTGAGCTTCTTTTATGTCGATTGGTTGTAAAAGAGAAAAGTTCATTTATATATTTGGGAGTCAGACCAAACAGAACCTTAAAACAAAAGCAACTGAATTTAAATTTCACGCGCGCCTCCACTGCCAACCAATGCAACACCCGATAAAAGGGTGTCACATTTAACCCCAAAATTAACCTGACCGCTGTATTTTACACCATCTGCAATCGTTGCATATTTTTCTGAGAAATTGCTGAATAAGCAACGTTGCAGTAGTCAAGTTGACTCGGTATAAGAGATTGCACCAAAACTCTAAATGATGAAACATCAAAATAAGCCTTAATGGATCGGAGCTTCCAAAGAGTAAAAAAACCCTTTTGAGCCAAAGAATCTACTTGGTCCTTCATTGTTAGTCCCTGGTCCAATATTATACCCAAAATTTTAACAGTAGATTGAACAGGATAATTAAATTTATTAATGCACAATGATGTTTTGGTGTCAAACGGATGAGGTGAAGCGACGAAAAAATTTTGTTTTTTTTTTTAAATTGAGCTTCAACCTAAATTCAATCATCCATTGCTCCATCAAATCCAATGCTTCTGTTGCCGTAGGAATAATTTCAGAAACAGAGGTAGCAAATGGGATAATAATAACCATTCTTCAATGCAAAGCCCAGGGGCCAATAGCAGCCCTCGGAGACTTCCTTGGCGGCCCTCATTACCTTGTCTGAGTTTTCCCAGACGTCTGGTAATCCTAGGTGTAGGGTTACCAGATTTTCTGTTTGGAAAATCCAGTTCCCCGCCCTGTCCCTCCCCCAATCCAACTCTCAATCCCGTCCTAGCCCTACCTCCCGCTCCCTGCTCTCATTGGGCAGGAGGGCTTGTGTGGATGCGACGGGATGAGCACATGCGCATATGCCCTCTTGCCCGATGGCGATTTGATAGAAGCTTTTCAAAACCCAGACAAAGTGCCAGATTTTGAAAAGTCATCCGGACTCCTGGACATGTCCGGGGAAATCTGGATGTCTGGTAAGCATACCCAGGTTGGAGGGAGATCAGGCCATGACTTCAAAATGTGATTGTGAGACAGCGCCCCCCACTGGCAAGACTGTAGGTAGAGGACTTCCACTCAGTTTAGAGCAGTGGTCTCAAACTCAAACCCTTTGCAGGGCCACATTTTGGATTTGTAGGTACTTGGAGGGCCTCAGAAGAAATAGTTAATGTCTTATTAAAGAAATGACAATTTTGCATGAGGTAAAACTCTTTATAGTCTATAAATCTTTCCTTTTGGCCAAGTCTTAATAATAATATTGTAATTTATAGCTAAAGAGACATATAATCAAGAAACTGTTTTATTTTACTTTTGTAATTATGATTAACATACTGAGGGCCTCAAAATAATACCTTGCGGGCTGCATGTGGTTCCCGGGCCACGAGTTTGAGACCACTGGCTTAGTGGGACAATGACATTATCCTCCCTCCTCCCCCCCCCCCACCCTCCCTGTTGCATTTGCATGAATGAAGTGCACATACACATATAAGTCGCATTTTTCTATGCACTTACATTCACCTTGGGCACATGCCCAGATATAGAATCACATTTTAAATGCAACCATAAAAATCCCAAAAAATCCAAGATAGCTATAAGAGAAGATTCAAGGTGCCAGATCTTATCCTTTGTTCCAAATGAGCTGGAGGGCCAACGAGCAAGAGGAAGCTACTGGTTCAAAAAGCAAAAAAGCAAAAGAACATCTTTAATCTAACTGACCGTTTGGGATTATATGATGCAAAAATTACACACCCACTGGAAAACCTGTTGTCCTTTTTTTCTTTTAGGTCAAGCAGGCTCAATGCGTCATTAGCATCTGACTTTTCAACCCACTCTACGGCATCTCTGATCAGCAATGAGGAGCAGTTCGAGGACTACGGGGAAGGGCACGATGTCGATTTCACTCCTAGCAGCCCGTGTCCTGACGACGAACGCAGAACGCACGCCTTTTCCGATCTGGGATCGTCGGTATCCTCAAGGTAACTGTGCTGACGTTTTCAGGCCCTGAGACACTGTAGAGCAGTGGTTTGTCATGGATCACCTCGGGGCCCCATTTTTGTTTAGCCGTTTGAAAAGTGACGATAGTCTCAGTGACGCATTACCCCGGGCTGACTTGCCTGTTTAATTTCAACACTTTTTCTTACTCATTGTTTGCGCTATCTGGACACATCAGTACATAGATGAAAGCGCGCGGACAAGGAGCTCAGACAAATGCATGCAGGAAGTCAGCCCACCGGATTAAAAGTTAACTTTAAAGCGCTCCGAGGGAGGGTGTGGGGAGAACCCACACACACACACACACTTTACTTAGAAGTGTTGGTGCTGCCATTTGGGAGGGTTCGGGGGGGGGGGGTGAAACCCTCCCCCCCCATTACAGAGGAAAGTGTAATTTTTCCCTGTTTTAGGGGAAAAATTACAGTTTCCTCTCAAAGTGGGGGGGGGGCGTTCCCCCACCCCACCCCAATGGCAGCACCAACACTTCTAAGTAAAGTAAGGGGGGGGTGCCCCTCCTTGGAACACTTTAAAGTGAACTTTTAATCTGGCGCACTGACGTTCTGCGCGCATTTGTCTGAGCTCCTTTGTCCGGCGCTCTTTAGTCCCATCACTGGAAACATTTAAATCATTTCAGATTATTATGACTTATACATAGTGGTGTAGTAAAAGGGGGAGGGGGCGGTCTGCCCTGGGCACAGTCTTTGTAAGGGGCGCAAGCACCCATCCTCCTCTCCACTCCCATTCCGTCTCCGTCCCAACCCCCCCGCCCCCCCACCGCAGGTGTGCTCCCCTTCCCTTCCCTCATACCTCTTTAATTTTCCCTGCACGAACAGCGTTACGAACTTGCTGCCTGCATTGGTGTCGCCTTCTTTCTGACATCACATCCAGGCCCCGCCCCTAGGAAATGACATCGGAGGGACAGTCGATATGACGCGAGCAGCAAAGTTTTTAATGTTGCTCGTGACCTAGAAAAGGTACAAGGAAAGGAAGCAGCCACGTGGCCGGGGGAGGGACGCCACTGCTCTGGGCACCACTCAACCCTTGCCACGCCACTGCCTATACAATTGTAATGGTGAAAGATGGAAAAAGTAAGACTACGGGAATGCTGCTTTCCTTTTGTATTGGTCTTTCACACCTGTATGGCTTATGGATTTGATATACGGCCTTTCTGTGCTCCAATCAAAGTGGTACTTTCAGTGGCATAGCGAGGGTGGGAGGCAACCGGGGTGGTGGCACACACCCCCCCCCCCCGCCACATGCGTGCTGTCCCTTCCTACCCTGTACCTCTAAATCTTTGCTATCCTGAGCAACGTCTATGCCTGCTGCTCATGCTGGCTTCCCCTCTGATAAAAAGAACGAAAGAGAAACTGCAGACAAGCGTACAAGATGCAGGCTATGTTTATTATTTTACTTATTTCATGCGGTTAATGTTGCCACCTTTTTACAAACCAAGGGACCCGACACGGTCCGTGTTTCGGTTAACACGCCTTCATCAGGGGTCCAAGGTTGACAAGGTATCAAATTAAACTGCAAAAGGAATAAACATAAGCCTGTATAAATCGGATAAAATTGTTGACCAAAAGTGTCTATATAAACTCACTATGTAGCAAAAAAGGTTTGTAAAAAGGTGGTAACATTAACCGCATGAAATAACTCTAATAAACGTAGCCTGTCTCTTGTACGCTTGTCTGGAGTTTTTTTTCGTTCTTTGTGCTGTACCCTCTTCACTGCAGATTGTGTTGGATTTTCTTGTTGTTTTTGGCTTTCCCTCTGATGTCATTTCCTGGCCCTGCGACCCGGAAGTGATCTCAAAGGGAGACAGGCCTGCGCGAGTAACAGGGCTAAAGTAGTTGCTTGTGCTGACAAAAATTTTAAAGTGGCACGGGGAGGCAGGGAAGGGAAGGCACAAGCGTGGCATGGGGGGGGGGCAGAGAGGTGCCACCGCCCAGGGTGGTCTACCCTTCCCCCTCCCCATCCTCCCTTTTCTACGCCTTTGGGTACTTTCTCTGTTCCTAGTGGGCTCAAAACCTAAGTTTTTGTAACTGGGATTAAGTGGCCTGCCCAGAATCGCAAGGAGCCGTAGTGGAAATTGAGCCTGATTCATTCTGTCCAGAGACCTAAGGATATGGATTTTTTTTCCCCCTTTCCAATTCTAAATGAAGTTGCAGCCAGATATATTTCCCTGCCTCAGAGAACTTATAATCTTAAAGCTAGATGTACTAAATCTCGCTATTTCATTAGTGCATTCTAATGCCATTAACATGCATTATTAGTAAGAAGATCTCATGGCATGAAATGGGGCCTGTGGTAAATAATATACATTAATATCATTTAGTAAATCTGTTCCTACATTTGTATCTGAGGCAGTGTGTTTAAATACAATTCAAACTCCTCTTACTAACCTGCAAATGCACTCCCTCAACTGCCCCTCACTATCTCTTTACTTAGCTCCCCCTATGATTCCCCCCCATGAGCGCCTCTCAGCTGGTAAGTCCCTCCTGTTTGTGCCCTTCTCTTCAACTGCCAACTCAAGACTTCCTTGCTGCACCGTATGCTTTTAAACAAGCTGCTCGAATCCCTACGGCGGGCTCCGTCTCTGGCAGTGTCCAAGGCCCACTTAAAAGCCCACGTCTTTGAGAGTGCTTTCGACTCCTAACTCCTCTCACCTTGGGTTCTGCATCCCCTACCCTGTATGTTGTGTCTGTCTGTCCAAGTTAGATTGTAAGCTCTTCCAAGCAGGGACCATCTATAAATGTCAAAATGTGCAGCAATAAGTAGTAGTAACTTTGTTTGTGTTGTAGCTCAAGATGAGATACATTCCTGTGTGGAAGATATTTTTCTGCCCCCTCACAATCTTAAGTTTGTACCCGAGGCAATGGAGGGTCATATGACGAGGGATTGCAGCTGGATTTCAACCTAGACTTCCCTGAATTAATTTGCCCAACCTCATAAGGAGGTTCAGTGAGAAGCAGGATTTGAACCCCGACTTCCCTGGTTTCATGCCTCTCCTCTAAACACTAGGCGGTTCTTACATTTCTTTTGTTTGGGGGGGGTGAATCCATAGCTCTCAGGTTTTGTGCTTTTGAGAGATCTGGATTAGAGAATGACACGGTGGCGGTTTACCCGCGGCCACCGCATTTTAGCCGCGGGTCACCCGCCGAAAACGGGGAAGAAAACTAGCAGTCGCTGCGGCGACGGGGACAAGGCCATTCACCGCCTGCGGAGCGGTGAATGGGTCTTGTCCCCGCAGTGAGGCATGAAGGATCGCGCGGTCACCGCAGCTCACACCCGCCTGCCCAATCGATTCTAGTGTTTAGCCAGCTCTCTCCCTTCTCCTCACCTTAGTTTGTAGATTTTCTTTTTCGGCGACCCGCACGCTATCAAAGAGCCGCTGCTGCTCAGTTTCGATCTTCTGCTCTGACGCAACCGGAAACAGGAAGTTGCAGCAGAGCAGAAGATTGAACACTGAGCAGCCGCGCGTGTGCGGCTCTTTGGGAAAGCGTGCAGGTCGCTGAAAAAGAAAGCCTGCAAATTAAGGTGAGGAGAAGGGAGAGAGCTGGCTAATCACTAGGATCGATTGGGCAGGCGGGTGGGGGCTGCGAGGACCGTGCGATATTACAGTACTAAGGCTTATATGGATGCAGCGGGGACGGTGACGGGGCGGTGAATGGGATGGCAGTGGCGGTGACGGGGCGGTGAAAGGGATGGCGGTGACGGTGATGGCGGTGACGGGGCGGTGCAGAGGATGGTGGGCTGGTGACGGGGCGGTGACGGGGACAGATTTTTTCCCTGTGTCATTCTCTAATCTGGATGTTTTGGGTGGAAGTTTGGGTTTCGTGGTGCATTTAAACTTTGATACCTCACGCAGGCAGATGAGCCCCTGAAGGAGTCAGTTCTTTTTCACACTCGGTTGGCTTAACTGTCAAATACCCGAGTATTGATGCATCTTTCTTTCTCCAACAGCGCTGGACAAACACCAAGAAAAATGAGGCACCTTTATAACAATGAGCTGTTGGACGTGTACTGTTCTCAGTGCTGTAAAAAAATTAACCTTCTGAATGACCTAGAGGCCAGGTTGAAGAACTTGAAAGCAAACAGGTGAGACTTGAGGAAAGAGCTAATCCGTAACATTCATTTTATTTTTCCTCCGTCGCTACCCTGAAGAAGTTAGGATCTTGACTTCCATCTTTCTGCATCCCCCAGTTGTTTTGTAACCCCGAATTAACGGTCCCTTAGATTCTCCAAGAGGTTTTTAAGTTTTATGTTTATTTAAAAATTTGGAATACCGTTCACCTTTCTCAAACTAGAGTGGCGCCGAATTCTAAGAGTGGTTCATCTTACCCACTGGATCCTGGCTCGGTTACAGTTCATCTTTTGGTAGTGAGAATGACACTTAGATTAGGGTGTCGGTATCTATATTTAACAGCATTGAGAGCAGCGTGCCAGCTATGTCTGTCCGTGCTGTTTGTTACCTGGTTACGCAGAAGAGCTGTCACCTGCACCGTGCATGCTTTTCGCCTTAGGATCTGACCAGGAGATGACTGTGGTATACCTACTTGCAGACATGCTATGCAGAAGTGCAAGGGGAAGGCAAGAGGTTAAGCAAGGTGATAGAAAGATGATGCCACTGTGAAGGTAGGAAGGACTGGGTGGCCAAATACCTTCCATTAAATTTTCAATGGGTCACGATTATTTCAGTAGGACTTGTTTTATAATTGGCTTGGCAGCAGGGCTGGCGTTAGGGGAGGGCAAACAGGGCAGGTCCAGGGGGCCCCACGTTCCGGGCATATCTTCCCTTTGTTGGGCCATCTCCTTCCCTTCCCCTTACTTTTGCGGCGCTTTTTCAAACCAAAGTTTTCTCTCTCATTGGAGCTCTCTGACGTGGCAGCCATTCTCACTAGTTGCACGTGGCTGCCCCAAAGCTTCTCCTCTGATGCAACTTCCTGTTTCCGCCGGATCGTTTCAGAGGAGAAGCTTTGGGGATAGCTGCGTGCAACTAGTGAGCACCTTGAAGATAAATCCAGCCCCACATGTCTAGTAGAAAAGACATACGAGCCTCTTTCCCACTGCAGGCAGGTCCCGGGTTAAGAACAAGTTACGTTGTTGGTTTTTATATAAATCTTTATTAGTTTTCAATTCAAGAACAGTGCAATGAAATATACATACCATTAACTTCATAAACAGCACTTACAATCAAGCAAAGAATATTACAAAATATTCCCCCCCCCTAATTCAAGAAAAGAAATAAAGTGCATTAAATTATACATACTTATAAAATCAGAAAACAGCACTTGCATTTGATCAATGAATACTACAAATATATTACCCCCTCCCTTTTCTTAAGTTGGATTTGTATGCAATTCAGAACTTGTAGATTTTAAGATTCTTGGTGCTTAACCTCTGCTCCCAGCTGACAAAAGGGCCAACTATCCCCTACCAGTGCACTCTCTAAGATACAGCATGCACAACCACACATTGGTCTTAATGTGGCCATGCATCATTCCTGAATCTGATGCAGGAGACGTGTACGAGTCTATGCCATTGGAAATACTGCTCACTGAAATCAAATGGAGTCTCAACCGTGTTCGTAAGAACGAGCCATACTTAAATGGGGCGTCTGTAATTTGGGGGACTGCCTGTATTTTGTAAATCGATTCTGTTCCCGCTAACCTACAAAGGTATTCCCAAGTGAGATGTAGATAACTTTTCAGTTGTTTAAACAGTGTTGGCCCAAATGATAGGCAAGACTAAGAGCTCCTTTTACAAAGGTGCGTTAGGGCCTTAACGCGTGGAATAGCGTGTGCACGCCAGCCGCTACCACCTCCTCTTGAGCAGGCGGTAGTTTTTCGGGTAGCGCGCTCTAATTCGGTGCGTGCGCTAAAAACGCTAGCGCACCTTAGGGCAGCAGATTCTGGCGAGCAGCAAAAAGCAACTGCAGTCCAACAAAACAATAAACTCTTGACAGCCCTTTTGCCTGTAGGAAGGGAGGGCTATTTTCAAATGGCCCATTTAACTGGGTAAATGACTTTTGGAAATTGCATTCATTATTTGTATGCATGTGATGTGCGCACACACACATATCCGCGCACAAAAAAAGAAGCACGTGATGTCTTGAGGGGGAGGGGCAGAATTGGATAAGGCCGTAGGCTCACGTAAGGTGCCCAGTACCCATGCATCAACCCTGTGTTTAAAACCGCAGTGCTTTTCTGATATTTAAAAGGAATTCCATTGCACTGGAGTGAACATGAATCACATGGGGATGACTGGCCTCCTTCCATAAGGTTACTATTTTTGCCATGAGAGGAAATTGAAAGAGATGACATCGTTCTGATTTTGGAACCCAGATCTAAATTTAAGCCACTGACCCTCTTTTCCTGTCTTCCTTTTGCCTGCCATTTAGCCCCAACAGGAAAATATCAAGCACCGCCTTTGGAAGGTAAGAACATTGATTTATTTACTTTAATTGAGGGGGGCGGGGGATGTGGCCCCGCTTTTAGTCTGTGGCTGAGCTTTGTGCTGCCTTGTGAGGAATCTGGGCTCGTTTTCCCAAGCTCAGCTTCTGCTCTGAAGAGAGGGGGAATGCTGTGGAGGTTGCCATACCGCTTTTCAGCAACACCCGGTGGTTACACCTGGTAACAGCAGCAGCTTTCACAGCCCCTGAGGAGAAAGAGCCTCGGCCATCGTACAAGTCGCCAGATTCAGGGTGGGCAGGCACCAGGTTCTGGAGGGAACTACATTCTGTGGTTCTGTGTTCAAAGGTTTGTCACTACAGTGGTTTGGGACTGTAAAGAGAGTGAAAGAATTTTGCACTACAGATCTAATAATCCACATTGGTACATCAGACCAAAATATCTTGGGTTAGGGTTACCAGACGTCTGGATTTCCACAGACATGTTCTCCTTTTGAGGACATGTCCAGAGGTCCAGACGGCTTTTCAAAACCCAACACTTTGTCTGGGTTTTGAAAAGCTTCTAACAAATCGCTGTTGGACAGGAGGGCACCCGCGCATGCGACACGATGATGTCACATGCACGGCATGCACGGATGCCCTCCTGCCTGACGAGAGCAGTCAGCAAGGGGGAGGGGCTAGGGCGGGATTAGGGGCGGGACTGGGCCGTAACAGGGCGGAGATGGGTGGAACTAGGCGGGCCTAGGGGGCGGGTCTTGGCAGTCCGGATTTTTCCGTTTGGAAAATCTGGTAATAACTGACCTAAGGCAGTTAACAAAATGGCTCCCTCCATTCTCTTTTGGACTCTTGTGCTCAAAGATTGACTGATGCTCAAACAGGTGCCCTTCTTGCTCAGGCATTGCAGCTTCCCTGATTTCATTGCAGCTGTTTAATTTGTAATGGACTGTAGCCCTGTAAATGTCTTGCCTTATAGTCTATGATAATGTTTAAAGGCATAATACATAGCTTTACCACAAAAGCCGTAGGTGTATTATTGTTGTTATGGTTTTATGTATGTATTTTTAATATTGTTACTTCTTCATGTACTGAAATCCACCAGGATTTACCAGTTATGAGTCTCAGTGGCAGACTATTAGAATGAAATAGTTGGGGAGGGGGCTAGTTTCATTTTCAGATTCAATTTCTGTCAAAACCGAGCATCCAATTTCAGTCACAGATTCGGTTTTGGCAGAAAACAAAAATCCTGGCTCTGGCCGGGCTCTAGTCCAGTTTATGCCTGTGAACTTTCTGTGAAATTACATTGGGCCAAACCCACAACTTCTTTAGGGTCCACTTTATAACAAAGAAACCAGCCCTGATGCTATAGGTTTCCTGCTCTGGCCATCCAAAATAAATTCTATTCCTTCGGAAAAGAGGCAGGGCTTCCTAAACTTGTCCTGATAGCTCCACAGCCAGTCAGAATTTAATGATAGCCATACTGGATATGCATGAGATCAATTGCATATATGCAGATTTGTCTCGTGTATAATCAAACACCCAACAATACAGGGGGGTCACAGGACCGTGTTTGGAAACCCTGTGAAAAAGGGCACCTTGATAGGCAGGGAACCACTAAAGGATATGCAAAAGGTGCATGCCCCTTTGTGTGCTCCTTCAAGAACCAAGGGACCAAAGACATGTCTGTCTTCGATTCGTGTTCTGGGTCTTTATCATCAACGTGAGTTCTGTCCTGTTTGTGCTGCTTCGGTTAGTTAAATCTACCAGCTGTTCTGAATTCTAATTTTCTTTTTATGTGGTATTATCAAAGTGTGATTACAAAGCTTATATATCCCTGCTATTGTTGATGGAAGTAGTTAAGCGATAGCCTTTATGCTGGTATAACTATATTTCCCAGAATGCTCAGTGGCTCAGTAAGGGGGGAGCGGTCCGCCCCGGGTCCCGGCACCCCTTCCCACTCCTCCCTCTGCTGCGCGTGCGCCCCTTCCCTTCCCCCACACCTTTCTGACTTCAGCGCGAGCAGCTACCTGCATCAGCTTCGGCGCTCTCTCCGACATCACTTCCAAGACCTGCACCTAGGAAGTGACATCAGAGCACCGAAGCCGATGCGAGCAGTAAGTCGGTGGCTGCTCATGCCACAGTTAAAAAGAGGCGTACGTGCGCAGTGGTGGGGGAAGGGGGCGCCGCTCATCCTCGCTATGCCACTGATCAAGCTGTTGTCATTGTCGTACTCCAGTAGCCTATTCAGCAGATTATCGATGGCCACGCTAATCATCCTGTATTGCCAGACATTAAAACATGACCGGTTTTAGGGATTTGGGTTTTGTTTTCCTTTTTAATGCAGGCAGCTTTTTCAGAACAGCAATTTCAGTAGCAGCAACGGTAGCACGGAAGACCTGTTTCGGGACAGTATAGACTCTTGTGACAATGACATCACAGAAAAGGTAAGGGAGGAGACGGTTGCGAAATTCTCCACTTTTATTCAAGTTTCAAGTTTAATTAATTTTAATATACCGACCATCGACGTGCACCTGGCTGGTTTACAATGCTAAAAATGAAAGGTTAAAATAAATTATTATAGGGGGAGAGGAAATGTGAACATTAAATGAACAAATTACAGATACGAACATGAGCTTGAGGGTGGAGGGGGAGGAGAAAGTTAATAATTACATTATTACATCATTAAAAACAAATTAAAAAAGGGGAAGGGGGAGGATATAACATCAAGAAAGGGGATCGCTTCTTGAAAGCGGTTCAAATTTATTTTGCTGGCTGTTGGAGAGGAAATATTTAAATGCTATGGTACGCGTCTTGGAATAAAAACGTTTTTAGTTTAATGTTGAATTTGTCGAATGAATTTTCAAGGCAGAGTTGAGGTGGCATGGCGTTCCATAGAGTTGAAGCTACAATGGAAAAGTTAGTTTTTCTAGTGTAACTTTTCCCTCCTTTCCTTCTTCAATCATGTCTGTCTCTAATTTGATTGCCAAAATGTTAATTGATTTATTTAGTTTGTATGGTGTTTAGTTTGTCCAATTGTATGTGAGGCCACTATCTAGTGGCTTTTTAAATTGCACATCGCTTAGAAAATTTGTATAAGCGATTCATCAAATGGTAATAAAACTTGAAACTTGAAACTAATAGAATTCTTTGATGGAAGGTGTGTTCAGTAAATTCTGATCAGCCCATCTAAGGGTCCAGGAAGGGCAAAAAGGAATGATGAGTTTATCAAGAAAAGATGGGAGACGCGAAAGTTTGATTTTGAAGACCAGCATTAAAGTTTTATAGGTGATACGGTGGATAATGGGTAGCCAGTGGGCTTCTCACAGAAGAGGAGAAACATGATCATATTTCCCAACCTTATAGATAAGTTTGATTGCCATATTTTGAATGAGCAGACGACGTAATTCTTTTTGGATAGTTCCGTTATATAGAGAGTTACAGTAATCTTCTGCTGATGGGTGGGAGACAAAAATCAGTCCTGCATCCACAGCCTCCCCCTTTCTCTGCTACCTACAACACCCGGCGCACGTAAATTTAAGGACTACCCGGAAGCCAGTTCGTTAGAAATGGCTGTCAATGCAGAATGTAATGCTGTTTTCCTTTTCTGTATGTTAGGTCACGTTTTTGGAAAAAAAAGTGACAGAGCTGGAAAATGATAGCCTGACGAGCGTCGATGTGAAGAGCAGGCTGAAACACGAGAACACGCAGCTGGTTCACAGGTAATAAAGCACGCAAGTAGGTTACAGCTTCGTCGTTAACCAAATAATTGCACCTGCTGAGAATTCCAGGTAGACGGGGCCTACCATGGGGATAAGATAAATTTATATTTGCGCATGCGGCTCCTATCATGTACTGAAACTACAGCCCAGAATTAAATCACGGCCATAAAAGAATGTCACGATCTGAGGAGCTCAGAGTTGTTTTAATGCCCTTTTAGCAGGCAGATTTATGTGCTATAGAAGGAATTTGACTGTTGTATGGGGCAGATAGGGAGATTGCAAACCTATTCCACCACTCCTTTTGGCACTCTCCCCTTTCCTATCCCCAGAGCTCTCCCTTTCCTTCTGAAGCCCAGCATTATCCTCTCTTCTCCTCATCCCTTACCTGGTCCTACCTCCATTTCCCTGTCTCTTCCCCATTTTGCATCCCCTATCCCACCCTGTTACCCTACAATGGGTGGGTAACCAAAACTGCCAAAGAGTTCCTGCCAAAACTGAAATCATCAGTCCCCCTGGACCTAAAGTGGGCCTCATACCCTCCTACCCCCCCAAATACAAACATTCCCCCATCATTTGTTGGTGGCCTAATTGGAAAGGAAGCGATCTGCATGCTGTCTCGGCTTTCAACTTAAAACCATGTTTTATTGATGACAGCCCGAAACGGTACAATGAACAATAGAATACTCTCAACTGCTTGTCCTGGGTCGGTAGCATGGAATGTTGCTACTCTTTGGGATTCTAGAATTTTGTTACTCTCTGGAATTCCGGAATCTTGCTATTCTTTGAGGTTCTGTATGGAATGTTGTACTCCTTAGGTTTTGGCCAGGTATTAGGGACCTGGATTGGCCACCGTGAGAACGGGCTACTGGGCTGACCCAGTAAGGCTATCCTTATGTTCTTATGTAACTCACGGTCACCAAAATGTTTTATACAATAAAATAGAAACCCCTCCCTTCCCCATGTTACCCTCCTTCCTATACAAAACTACAAATTAGCACAACATGTTTTTAGCAAAGAGCTAAAAGAGAGGTACAAAACAACTACCTTCCACCCAGACAACCACCCCACTTCTTTCTCAGGCGCATACTAGAAAACTGCCCTCCAATCCCAGCACCTTGTACTGTTACCTCCCCCCACGAGTCTGTCTCAGCATTCAAAATGGCTGCTGTGGGACAACTGCTGAAGGTTCATGGCAGCCATTTTAAGACTGGAACCAGCATGGGCAGGAGGGAGCGATCCCCATTCGCTCCTTCCCAATCTGGCTCTAGTCTCAAAATGGCTGCCGGGACCTCCAACGACAGTATCGCAGCAGCCCTTTTTGAATATAGGCAGGAGCAACTGAGGATTACTTCTGAGCTGACTAGGCCACTAGATCCATACAAGTAGGGTTACCAGACGTCTGGGAAAACCCAGATATGTCCTATTTTTAGAGGACTGTCCGGGCTCCCGGGCGGGCTTTCCAAAACCCTCATTTGTCTGGTTTTTGGAAAGCCATGACGAGCTCCGGCTACGTCTTGAGGGCCTCTGAGCATACACGGATGACGTCGCACACCTCCGCACATGTTCCAGGCTCACCAAACACGGCCGGAGCTCGTCTGGAAGAAGAGAGGCTTTGTGGGGGGAGGGGATGAAGGTGGAACTGGGCAGGATTAGGGCAGAATGGGGTGGGGCTTCATCGGAGTCAGTTTTTTTTTCAAAATTACTGGTAGTGCTGAACTCGCACGAAGGAATGTTTCTTAGTGACAGTAAAAGGAATTTGCTCAGTATTGGTGGGGTGCTCAAGCACTTGCCGCACCCATGCGCTGGTACCTTTGACTAGACTACCAGGGCTTCTAAGGTAGGCCCTGGGAGGACTTATGGGGGGAAAGGGAGGTTGGCACTTCTAAGGTAGGCCCTGGGAGGACTTATGGGGGGAAGGGAGGTCGGCACTTGTGGTTTGGGGGGGTACAGATGATCATCACTTGTGGTCGGGGGAGGGGTGGAAGATTTTATTTTATTTTTTTTTGGTTTCAGTTGAAAATACACTGCCATTTTTATCCAGTACAAAAGCATGGCTAAATCCAAGTTTCAGATCAGTTTTGGTGGTAAAGCTGTAATTTCCCTCTTCTCTCTCCTACTTCTGCCCCCCCAAACCCCCCTCCCCCCCCAGTACTTGCTCTGCAATATCTTCTCCTTCTTAGGGTTTCCGGACTTCTTCCCTGTCCGACAAGAGCAGTCAGTGAGGAGTGGGGCTAGGGTGGGACTGGGGGCGGGGATGGGCAGAACTGAGCAAGCCTGGGGGGCGGATCTCATCCCTACGCCTTCTCTCTGCAAGTTCCACAAGACCTCCCTTTCTCCTTCCCATCATCATCCCAGAAACTTACACCTTTCTCTCTCCTCCTCCCTAACTATGAAGAAACGAAGGGAGAGTGAGAGGTCATCTGGGGTACGGTTACCATATTTGAAGCAAACAAAATTCCTGGACACATAGCCACGCCCTGTTCCGCCCCCAACCCCCCCCCCCCCACTTCATCTCTTCATTAACACCGGGTCTGGAGGGCCTCCGAACATATGCGGACGCGTATGACGTCATCCGCGCATGCTCAGAGGCCCTTCAGACGTAGCGGGGCTTTCCAAAACCCAGACGAACTATGGGTTTGGGGACGTCCATCCGAGCACCCGGACATGTCCTCCAAAAAGAGGACATGTCTGGATTTTCACAGACATCTGGTAACCTTAATCTGGGGACTGTGGGCTAATGGTATTGGATAATTTCTGTTTCCATAAGCAGTGGTTCTCATCACTACAGCATAAATGAAATATGAATTTTCATGTGCAGTTTTTTTGTGCTTGTATGCACTGATCAGATTCCTGGAAATATTAATTATTGAAATATAATGAACCTCTGTAGAGTCCATGAATTAGAAGAGCTACTGAAAGATCAGGAAACCAGAGCGGACCAAACCCTGTATGACGAGATGAAGAGACACCGAGAAACCTTCAGCAAACTTGAGAAGGAAAAATGCGTGGAAATAGAACTGCTAAATACAAGGTGAACAAGTGAGCGTGTAACACAAGCATTATAGTGAAGTCAGTTTTCAAAGTGATTTATGCAAAGTGTTTTAGCTGTCTGGAACTTGTTTTTCAGTAGACTTTATCACACAACTGCTTAAGAGATAACCAGGCCCATAAACTCCAATATTCAATGCCAGTGCTCAAACATGGGCTGTCATTGAATATCAGGACATGAAGCCAGCACAGGCTGAATATTTACTCCTGTATTTTCAAATCGTCACATTTCCTGCAAAGTTTTACCTGCAGATAAAGGAGGTGCAAGTGACTGCACATAGTTGGCACCTGTGGCTTGTTAAGAAATGTTTCTTTGCATTATGGAAATTGCGTTCCATTAAAAAAATATTTCAACCCTACTTCTTTTAGATTATTCGTTCAGGTATTAATTTTGTCTATTCTTGATTACTATAATATCTATTTGGGATCTTACAAAACTATCCTAGGAAGACTAAGGCTAATCCAACATCCGCTTAATTTTTGGATTGAAAAACCAGGAACACGTCAGCCCTTATTACTGTCGGCTGCACTGGTTGCCAATAGAAGCTGGAATACTTTTTAAAATTTGCTTGAATTTGCTATAAATGGTTATTTGGATTAGCTCCATCTTATCTTGTCTCTCATTTTGAATTGTAAGTCTACTCGACGTTCCGATTTATTCACTTTTCCTAATCCCAAAAACTGTCGTTATAAAAAGTTTTTGTTTTTTTTTATCGATCCTTGGCCTGTCAAGCAGGTAAAGTTCATGCATGGTTAGATGATCTGATTCGACAGACTGCATCTTATTGAACTTTTAGAAAATCAATTAAGACTTATTTGTTCAAAACATTTGTTACTTGACTGACGACTATGTCATAGTTCTCACACTGTAATTGGAATATTGTATTGTGCCTTCCTAAGTGTTCGTTTTGTCACTGAAATGTTCAGTCCTCTTACTTTATGAACCGGTATAGAAAAATAAAGATGTTATTTTTCAAGCCAAAGTACACATAAACTTTCACTTTGGAACTTGGAGCAAATCCTGGTGTTTGTTTCAGCGCAGATGGCTTGAAAATTGCTCCCCCCCTCCACAACTGTTTTGCAGAACTGGCCTCAGTTCTAAGGTTTTTGACAAGGTTTCAAGGTTTATTAAATATTTGATGGATCGCTATATCGTTATACAAAGCGATGTACATTAAAATACAATCAGATAAGATAATAAAAACATACAGTTCATTAAAATAATAATAATAACATACAATAAAAACGATAGATTTTAGACAGGACCAACATCAATTGGGAGGAAAGGGAGGTTAAAGTTACATATCATAAAAAAAAGAAATACATTTAAGGAAAGAACATCAGGGAGGTATTAAAATACTTGAAACGAAAAATTAAAAAATGGGAGAATTTGTATTTTATTATTTATGTATTAAAAATTTTTTTAAAAAGATAAGTTTTAAGAGATTTCTTAAAAGAAGGAACATCTTTTTCATTTTTTATATATTCGGGCAAAGAGTTCCACACAGCTTCTTCGGTTTTTTTTCTCATTTGGCAAAAAAAAAAAAAAAGATGCCCCTCCTAAATCAGTTTGAGGAGGAGGAGAAAAGGACTGTTCCACACTGGTAGGGTTACTAGACTTCTGGATTTCCTTTTGAGGGGGTCTGGACGGCTTTCCAAAACTCGACATTTTGTCCGGGTTTTGAAAAGCTTCCAACAAATTGCCGTCGGGGCAGGAAGGCATATGCGGATTCCCTCCTGCCCGACGAGAGTAGACAGCGGAGGGCAAGGATGGGTGGAATTGAGCGGGCCTGGGGGGCGTGTCTAGGGGGGTCCGTATTTTCCATTTGGAAAATCTGGTAACCCTACATACTGGCCTATGGAAAATGATTCCTGTGCTTAACATTTTGGGGCTGATTCTATAAACGGGGCCTAAATCGAATGGCACCTAGAAAAATGGCGCCGACTGCATGTCAGTCACACTTATGCGCCATTTAAAGAATCCCAGCTAGTGGCGCCCGTGTTTATTGGAAGCTTCTATACCGCTATTAATGGCTGGGGAGTCAATTCTGCATGAGCTTCAGCAAAGGTGTTAACAGTACCTGAGCTTCAGTAATGGTGTTACAATGCATGTAAAAACTTAAGACACCTACCATGTAGCCCAGGGTTTTAAAGGCCTACATTTCAGGTGCCTAAATTTATGGAGAATCACGCTTAGCGGTGCCTAATTCACGCTCCGCCCATAGAAACACCCACTTAGGTGATAGGCACTGCTAAACGCCATGTGATAGGTGCTTATCGCCCAAATTATTTATTTTTTTAACCAGTTATTGAGGCTGTTAAGGGTATTTTGCCATTTAAGTTAGATGCCCTTTATAGAAGCAGCCCCTTTGTGTATTCTCATATTCTGTATAATGGAAATCCCAAGTAATTAGCTTTCCTGCTTACACAGAGCACATGGCCGTGCGCATTCTAAGTCATGCATTTCTCTTACAAAAGAATAGTCAGCTCTAAGAGATCTGTGTGGTAATTGACCATGCTGGCTTTCAGCTAATGAAAAAATTTTTTTTTATATATAAATAAGCATGGGAGGGCGCCTTCACTTAGGTGTCCTAAGAATTTGGCACCGAACTCTTAAATTTTTTAATCAATTATATATATATATACAGTGGTGCCTCGCATAACGAACGCCTCGCACAGCGAACGCTGCGCACAACGAACTTCTTGTCTTGATTCGTACAACGGACTTCGTTTCACACAACGAAGTCGCCCGAGCTGCATCCTTCCGCGCAGGCACTGCGCTTAACTGCCCTCTCTCACTTGTTTCCCCCGATTATCCAGCATCTAGCCCTCCCCCCCAAACACTTCCTGTTTCCAGCGAGGCGGCCCGCGTCAGAGGGGACGGGGTATCGAAGCGCGAGCGAGCTGCGGAAGTGGTGTTGGTGGTGGACGGCCTCAGGTATGAGTTAGGATGGTGGGGTGGGGAGGGGAGGCCTGAGAGCGAGCATGCGCGCACAGGGAGGAGACGGGGAGAGACGCGCTGGATTGGCAACGGTTGCTCTCTGTCGCCTCCCGGCTCCAGCGGCGTGACAGTTTTCAAACAGGCGCGTGGTTCTTTCTAAGCAGAACCACCA
Source organism: Geotrypetes seraphini (assembly GCF_902459505.1). Taxonomy (NCBI): domain Eukaryota; kingdom Metazoa; phylum Chordata; class Amphibia; order Gymnophiona; family Dermophiidae; genus Geotrypetes; species Geotrypetes seraphini. The sequence continues at coordinate 20,882,397 of NC_047093.1, read as the reverse complement.
GCTTTAACGGCGCTGACTCCCGACTACAGCCTCCAACAGATGACTGCTTCCCATTGCATCCGGCCGCTGGCAGGTCTCGCGCGCAGCAGCCAATGGGTGCCAGCCACGAGTCGGCCAGCACCAGAGGGGGGAATCAGGAGAGATGAGCATCAGAGGGTGGAGGAGAGGCAAGGTAGAAGGAGAGAAGCAGAGAGGAGGAGAGAAGCAGAGAGAGAGAGATTGGACAAAGAGGAGGGGATGGTGAAGGAGGAAGAGAACAGAAAAGGAAAGCATAGGAGGAGCATTAGAGAGGGAGAGGAGAAGACAGTTTGCCAGCCTGAGAAACTCCCTAACCCCTTATGCTGCTGCACAGGGAAATGGGGAAAAATGACAGACAGACAGCGGGAGGGAGGGAGACAGAAAGAAAGACACAGGGGCAGTGAGAGGGACAGAAAGACAGACAGAGAAAGGGGGCCAGAGAGAGTCAGCGGGAGAAGGAAAGGGGGCTGCTTTGGGGGGGCGGAGCTACTCTCGCCGCTTCCCCGATGCTAGAAAAAAAAAAAAAATGAACAGTTAAGTCCCAGTTTTTGCAGCTGAGACTCTGCCCTCTCTCACTGTAAAATTAGACTCTACTTAGTCTGTCTTTAAATTTAAAAAATGTGTGTTGTTTTAAAAAACAATTATGTTTTTAGATGTATCTAAATAAAAATAATAACAAAAAATTTATCTTTTTTATGTCATCTTAGCATATTTTATGCTACAGAACAAATTATTTTTTTTTACATGTATTGTTATGGGAAAACGCGTTTCACATAACGAACTTTTCGCATAACAAACTTGCTCCTGGAACCAATTAAGTTCGTTGTGTGAGGCACCACTGTATATATTTAAGAGTTCGGTGCCAAATTCTTAGGACACCTAAGTGAAGGCGCCCTCCCATGCTTAAGGACGCCTAACGACGCCTATCTCAAACAGTAGGCGTGATTATGGGCGGAGAATAGGCTTGGTTGAGTAAGGCATCGTTGGGCGTTCAACAAAGGCACCGCCAAGTTAGGCAACTGAAAAGCTGACCAAATGGAGCGGAGGCTATATCTAGGACACTTATCAAATCCTACATCCGCTTAGGTGGCGCTAGGCGTGATTATATAAATGGCACCTAACGGTTGATTATAGGCGCACAGTTGTCAGTGTAGGCGCGCTTAGGCGCCCTTTATCGAATCCGTCCCTTATTGCTTAACATCCTACACACAGATAAAACTCAATATCCTCCAAGGATAAAAATGTTAGTGTGTAATTAGCAGCAACCCACAGGAAGTAAGCAAAGAGCCGGCACCATGCTAGACTACTTATAGCGTTATCAGTTTGAAGGCTTTACTTTTGCGGCTTCCTCTGGTGTCACCAGAATCCTTGCAATGTATTCTGTCGGGCTGACTTTGTGGTTCTCTGCTGTCAGTACGACCAGTCGTTCATGCCTTTCTTTCTGGTATTGTATCCATAGGGTTGAAGAACTTGAAGAGGAAAACTGTGAGCTTATAACCATGGTGGCCAAACTGAGGTCGCAATCTGAGAAATTAGATGAGGTAATGGCCTGGAATGAGAGCAAAACACACAATGCGTTTGGGGAAGACAGAGGGCAGTGGGGGTTTTCCAAATTTGTCTGTGATTTGCTAAGTAGTAATAGGGTTGCCTAATAGGACCCTGTGCAGAAAGGACAGCGCCAATCCAACAACCTTATGGAACGCCATGCCACCTCAACTCCGCCTCGAAAATTCACTCGATAAATTTAAGACTAAACTAAAAACATTCTTATTCCAAGACGCATACCATAGCGTCTAAATATTTCCTTTCCAACAGCTCGCAAAATAAACACGAACTGCTTTCAAGAAGTGATTCCCCTTCCTGGTGTTTTATCCTCCTCCCCCTTCCCTTTAATTAATTTGTATTTAATGATCTAATTGGGGTTTTTTTGTTTGTTTGTTTTCCTTTTGTAAATTTTTATTATTTAACGATCTAATTGTTAACTTCCCCTCCAGCTCATGTTCGTAATTTTAATTTGTTTATTTAATGTTCACATTTCCCCCCCTCTACAAAAATTTATTTTAACCTTTCATTTTTAGCATTGTAAACCGGCCAAGTGCACATCGATGGTCGGTATATTAAAATTAATTAAACTTGAAACTTAAACTTGAAATAAATGATGATAATAAAGTTCCAAGTTAAAAAAAAATATCTCGACCGTAGAAAGTTCATTGCCCACAGTTTCGCAAATCAGAAATGTCAGTTAAATCACTAAATTGGTGTAAATTCGGGTGTAAACATTGTGGTATAAAAGCAGAGTTAGATTATTTGCCTAATTTAATAACCAGAAAAAAAAGACTTTCAGTTTCTAAATCATTCTGGAAAAAAAAAAATTGTTTATTGTTTGCTGCAAACTCAGTGGTTTACAGACTAAAACAGAAATAAAAAAGAGAACCATAACCCAATAGGAAAGGTAAAGTAGAAATGAGAATAATAAATAACTTTATTTTTATATACCGCAGTACCACAAACAGTTTAGAGCGGTTTACAGAGGAAGAGACTGTATACAGACAACGATATTATAAAAAAAACCTTTCAAAATTACATTAACATGGTAAGATTAATCAATTTTTCTTGGAAGTACATCATGGTAGACATGGAGTCCGAGAAATTTGTCAAAGAGATGTTTTGATTGACTTCCTAAAAGTTTGGTAAGAAAGAGCGTTTGAGATAAAGTTGGTTAAACATTTATTCCATTTGCCTACTTGGAATGATGGGGCCTCTTTTACAAAATCAACTATAGAGAGCAAAAATCCACTCAACAGGAGAAGTGCACTAAACAGGAAAAAGGCCTCAGAGATGGAGCCTACGCACAGTCATAGACTGGGGAATTCAGTATAGTTTGTCAGCTCCTGGCTCCAATCATTGGCCAAAAAACTTTTTAATTGATTATTCATTTAAAACAGTTTAAATTCATTTAATTTTTTTAGATTTTTTTAGTTTTTCAATAACCTTAAAACCTTAGGTATATTTTCCCACCATTCAAAGTGTTACACATATTATTTCCATGCACTCATCCATAGAACTGAGAACAAGTGTTAAAGTTTTCAAAGTAACTACTTATCTGAAACTTTGAGAACTTCCATTAGATTCAGATAAGTAGTTGCTTTGAAAACTTTAACACTTGTTCTCAGTTCTATGGATGAGTGCATGGAAATAATATGTGTAACACTTTGAATGGTGGGAAAATATAAGAACATAAGAAGTTGCCTCCGCTGAGGCAGACCATAGGTCCATCCTGCCCAGCGGTCCGCTCCCGCGGCGGCCCATCAGGCCCATTGCCTGAGTAATGGTCTATACCTATCTATACCCCTCAATCCCTTTTTCTTCTAGGAATCTATCCAAACCTTCTTTGAAACCATTTAATGATTTCTTGTCTACAACAGCCTCTGGAAGCACGTTCCATGCAGTGTTCCCTCTAAGCGGGCGGGTGTTGTGAGCAAACTTTTTTCACTGTGAGCTAAAAATATCGGGCGCCAGCAAGTTATGAGCCAAATAAATATGTTGCTTTCTACCACAGAACTTCCTTACGTTTGTATGGAATCTATCCCCTTTCAACTTTAGAGAGTGCCCTCTCGTTCTCCCTGCCTTAGCTACTAAGTCTATTCCCTTCAGTACCTTGAATGTTTCTATCATGTCCCCTCTCAATCTCCTCTGCTCAAGGGAGAAGAGGCCCAGTTTCTCTAATCTTTCGCTGTACGGCAACTCCTCCAGCCCCTTAACCATTTTAGTTGCTCTTCTCTGGATCCTTTCGAGTAGTACCGTGTCCTTCTTAAAGTACCAGTGCTGGACGCAGTACTCCAGGTGAGGGCGTACCATGGCCCGGTACAGCAGCATGATAACCTTCTCTGTCTCTTCAGTCCAGCATCTGCCCCTTCCATTCACTGTCTGTCTTTCCCTGCCATCTCTCCTCCTGCCCCCCCCCCCACCCCCTAATTTGGTCTAGCATCCATCATCTTCCTTCTGTTCCCCTCATGGTCTGGCATCTCTATCCTTCCCTCCCCCCTGTGGTTTTTAGCATATCTCTCTTCTCATTTCCTCCACTCAGATCTGATCATTCTCTGCTCTCTCTTCCCTTTTCTTCTCTGGTCTTCCTTCTCTATTTTCTGCCTCCATCTAAATTAAATTCTTTCTTACTATTTAGTCCCGTTTCCCTCTTTTCACTGTGTCTACACACAGCTTGTCACCCCTTTCCCTCACCCCTCCATTATCTTACTATTTTCTTCCCCCTTTATTTATCTCCTCCTTCCATCCAGTATGTGTTCTTTCCCCACTTCCATTCAGCATCTGCTCTCCCTTCTCAACTGACATCCATCTGCCTTCTGCTCTCTCTCCCTTCTTCTCACTTCCATCATCTGTCCCCTTCTCTCTCTCTCTCATCTCCTCCATTCCATCATCTGCCCCTTCTCTCTCTCTCTCTCTCTCCCCCCCCCCCCAACTTCCATCATCTGCCCCCCTTCCCCTCACCTTTGTAGGTCACTTTCTTTCCCCTGAGGGTGGCTCATGTCACAGGGGAAGCTTTGGCCGAGCAGAACCGCTTGATTGACAGTGGAACTTACTTGATTGATGTCGATGCTGGGGCCCGTTGCCGTTTGAAGGAAAAAAAAAAAAGGTGGAAAAAAGGAACCTGTAAAGGCGAGAGGAAGGGAAACCTCCAGGACAGCTGCTTTTTGCCCTCCTTCAGCGGCCCAAGAGTTCAGACCAGCAGCGGCAGCTCTGTATGCTTTTAACTTCGGCACAGAGCTGCCCCTAATCAATAGTTTAGCGCGGTTTCATGAGGCAGCCTCGGGGCCTTTGATAGCCGGCCCGCTTCGATGATGCGATGTGGGCCGGCCTAGCAAAGGCCCCGAGGCTACCTTATGAAACCGCGCTAAACTATTGATTAGGGGCAGCTCTGTGCCGAAGTTAAAAGCATACACAGCTGCCGCTGCTGGTCTGGAGGTGCGGAGACAAGGCAGGAGGCAAACGCGGTGGAAGGCAGGAGTCCCGGCGAAGGCAGGAGTCCCGGCACAGCGACTGCAACAGGAAGTTGCAAGTCAGCTGACGCCGGCCTTTCGTTGCGGCGGGGACCGAATCCTTCGCGGACCGGCAAGATTTTGTTTGCGGACCGGCGGTTGAAGAACTGTGCTCTACACTGTGTGCGCTGTGACGAGAAACTTGTGCGCTGCGAGGTAATATTTTGTGCGCGTGCGCACGTCAGCGCAGCTTAGCGGGAACACAGGTTCCATGTATCCACCACCCTCTGAGTGAAAAAGAACTTCCTAGCGTTTGTTCTAAACCTGTCCCCTTTCAATTTCTCCGAGTGCCCCCTTGTACTTGTGGTGCCCCATAATTTGAAAAATCTGTCCCTGTCTACTTTTTCTATGCCCTTCAGGATCTTGAAGGTTTCTATCATGTCTCCTCTTAAGTCTCCGCTTTTCCAGGGAGAAAAGTCCCAACTGCTTCAATCTGTCGGTATAAGGGAGATTTTCCATTCCCTTTATCAGTTTAGTTGCTCTTCTTTGTACTCCCTCAAGTACCGCCATGTCCTTTTTGAGGTATGGCGACCAGTACTGGACACAGTACTCCAGATGCGGCCGCACCATTGCATGATACAGCGACATGATGACTTCCTTCGTCCTGGTCGTAATGCCCTTCTTAATGATACCCAACATTCTGTTTGCTTTCCTTGAGGCCGTGGCGCATTGCGCCGATGCCTTCAGTGTCGCGTCTACCATCACTCCCAGGTCTCTCTCCAGGTTACTGACCCCTAGTGGTGGTCCTCCCATTTTGTTTTAAGGTTATTGAAAAACTAAAAAATCTAAAAAAGTTAAATGAATTTAAACTGTTTTAAATGAATAATCAATTAAAAAGTTTTTTGGCCAATGATTGGAGTCAGGAGCTGACAAACTACGCTGACTTCCCCAGTCTATGACTGTGCGTAGGCTCCATCTCTGAGGCCTTTTTCCTGTTTAGTGCACTTCTCCTGTTGAGTGGATTTTTGCTATCTATAGTTGATATTGTATTTCATACCACTCGGGGCATATATATATATATAATTTACAGCCTCTTTTACAAAGCCACGCTAGCGGCTGCCCTGCGCTAACGGCCCTGAAACTCATAGAGATTTAAAGGGCTTCGGGGCTGTTGCCGTGTGGCTTTGTAAAAGAGGCAGATAGTGTTCTGTTGAGGAATCTCTTGTAAATACAGCCCTTCAAGGATGAGAATAGAAAATAAGAACTTAAAATTGCATCACTCAACAAAAATAAGGAAAAACAATAGAAATAAATAAATACAGCACAACAGTTAAAAACAATTGTTTTAAGTGTTCCTGACGTCCCTCGCCAGGAGTCTCTTGTTAAACATCTGGTTTATCTTGAAAGCAGACCAGGCGTCCATCAAGCCCCATCTGTCCCCGATTGACCCTCCAATCTCGGTTCTATACTGTAGAGCACTACTGGAAGGACTTATTTTGAGGGGGTTCTGAGTACCAGTATCTGTTACCATTGCTTGATAAAAATGACTTGGGGTCCCCAAGGATTAATAAAGAGCTCAGGTTCTACCCCAGGACTGCCCAAGTCCAGTCCTCGAGATCTACTGGCAGGCCAGGTTTTCAGGATATCCCCAATGAAGATGCATGAAAGAGATTTGCCTGCACTGCCTTCTTGGTATGCAAATCTCTCTCATGCATGTTCATTGTGGAGATCCTGAAAACCTGACCTGCCAGTAGATCTCGAGGACCGGACTTGGGCAGCCCTGTTCTACACACTCTGTGCTGCCTTTTCATGGATTCTGAGTGGTTGCAGGGAGCCCGATCTCCGCTTTTGCTAGAAAAAAATGCACTAATTATGGGTAATTTGTATAAGGAGCCAACTAGATATAGGCAGCGAGAATAGCATGTAAATGCCAGCATTCTAATCATTTATGCATATATGTAGACACCTGTGCACAATGAACAAAACCGGATCCAGCTGGAACTGCAGTAGAAGCAGAACACCACACGAAAAACAAGAGAAAAAGGCAGACAAAATGTACAAGATGCAGGCTATGTTTATTATATCGAATATTAAATTTGGTTAATTATACCACCTTTCAACAAACCAAGGGACCCGACACGATCCGCGTTTCAGTTAACACGCCTTCTTCAGGAGTCCAAGGTTGATAAGGTTTTGAATTGAGCCACAACTCAAATAGATAATAAACATAAACCTGTACAAATCTAGGGTAATCGCTTGCTTTGTTGCAAGTTTATGCTGAGTTCGTCGGCTAGCGATTACCCTAGATTTGTACAGGTTTATGGTCCCTTGGTTTGTTGAAAGGTGACACCTGTGCACATACATTTGAATTTAATGCGCTGTCTTATATAACCACTAAATCTCCCAAAAGATTTGAAGCGGTTTACAAAACAATGAAATTGACTTAAGTAATGGCCAAAAATCTAATCAGTTACTTTGAATTTCCCTCTCTGTCCCAATGGGCTCACAACCTAACTATAGTACCTATGAAAGAAATAATTATTTACATTTACCTATATAAAGAGAGGGAAGAGGGAAAAGATAATACAATAAATTAAATACTATAGGTACCTAGGTATAGATATAAATTTGATACTATAGGTGCATAAAGGGCTCAACAAAGGGAAAACGTCAATATCAAAGAACTCCAAAGAAAAATCCTAATAATAAAAGCAGGAAAACAAATAGCAAAATTAAACAAGCCCAATAAAATAAACCCCAGTCATTCTCACCACCCTCGGTCTTGGTCAACTTTTAATTCCATGTCTCCGATTGAGCCAGGCCAGCCCGGGCCGGTACCATATTCCATCTGCTCTGCTACTCTGTAAGCGCGTGCCAGTCTTTGACATACTTCACAGATTGGCATTCTCATGGGTGGTTTAGGTAGAGCATGGGCAGACCTCTCAAAATACATTTTCCCATAGGGATGCAAGTTAACTTTGCAGATTCAGAACCAATGCTAGGAAGTTCTTCTTCACCCAAAGGGTGGTAGACACCTAGAATGCGCTTCCAGAGGGTGTGATAAGACAGTACGCTATTGGGTTTCAAGAAGGGATTGGATGATTTCCTGAAGGAAAAGGGGATAGAAGGGTATAGATAGAGGATTATTATACGGGTCCTGGACCTGATGGGCCACCGCGTGAGTGGACTGCTGGGCGTGATGGACCTCCGGTCTGACCCAGCAGAGGCACTGCTTATGTTCTTACGGTCACACCAAAATGCAGCTGTAAGTAGTGAAAAATCTGGAAAGTCCATACGGTGGAATTTTGTAGATTTATTTTCTGTGAAAACAGTAAGAAAAACATAGGGCTCCTTTTTACGAAGCCGTGTTAGCGGTTTAATGCGCGTAATAGTGTGCGCTAAACTGCCGGCCGCGCTAGACGCTAACGCCAGCATTGAGCATTGTAGTGCGGGTTTAGCGCGGCGCTAAAACCGCTAACGCGGCTTCATAAAAGGAGCCCATAGTTGAAAAAGGAGGGCGGGGTTATAATGGTATAAGGGACGGGGGCCAACATTCCTGGATGCTACCTTACTCGTTCCAGGAGAGACAACGAATGTCGGATAAGCTGGAAGATACCAGTCTACGGCTGAAGGATGAGATGGATTTGTACAAGAAGATGATGGATAAACTGAGGCAGAATCGACAGCATTTTCAAAAGGAGAGGGAGGCTACGCATGAGGTGAGTGCCTTTGAGCGACGTGTTGAAGGGGAGTATATTTTCTGTGCTGGAAACTGGTAAGATTTCCCAACGACCTCCTCTAACATCAGCTGCACAACATACTCACAAGCAAGATGTAATAATACGCTGCCTTTGGCTCACTTATAAATGATTTATCTGCCCTGGAGAATAAGCAGTCAGTTGCTTCCATAAGTAGCACTATGGCTATTTATTTATTCAGTTTTCTATACCGTTCTCCCAAGAGAACTCAGAACGGTTTATATGAATTTAATCAGGTACTCAAGCATTTTTCCTTGTCTGTCCTGGTGGGCTCACAATCTATCTAATGTACATGGGGCAATGGGGGGATTAAGTGACTTTCCCAGGGTCACAAGGAGCAGTGAGGGTTTGAAATCACAACCTCAAGGTGCTGAGGCTGTAGCTTTAACCACTGAACCACTCTAGATATCCTAATGTAGAAAAAGTGAGCCAAGTAAAGGACAATGAAGCCATTGTGACATCACTGATGAGGTTGGCTCTTATTGGTGGAATGAGGCATTATGACATCACAATACCTGCTCTGGTTATCAGAGGCTGAAACTTTTCACACTATTCATTCAATTTTCTATACTGTTCTCCTAGACGTGCTCAGAATGGTTTACATGAATTTATTCAGGTCCTCAAGCATTTTTCCTTGTCTGTCCTGGTGGGCTCACAATCTATCTAATGTACATGGGGCAATGGGGGGGATTAAGTGACTTTCCCAGGGTCACAAGGAGCAGTGAGGGTTTGAAATCACAACCTCAAGGTGCTGAGGCTGTAGCTTTAACCACTGAACCACTCTAGATATCCTAATGTAGAAAAAGTGAGCCAAGTAAAGGACAATGAAGCCATTGTGACATCACTGATGAGGTTGGCTCTTATTGGTGGAATGAGGCATTATGACATCACAATACCTGCTCTGGTTATCAGAGGCTGAAACTTTTCACACTATTCATTCAATTTTCTATACTGTTTTCTCCTAGATGTGCTCAGAATGGTTTACATGAATTTATTCAGGTCCTCAAGCATTTTTTCCTGTCTGTCCTGGCGGGCTCATGTACCTGCGGCAATGACTTGTCCAGGGTCGCAAGGAGCAGTGTGGGTTTGAACCCACCACCTCAGGGTGCAGAGGCTGTGGCTTTAACCACTGCGCCACACTCTCCCCCCTATATACAGTGAATCCGTTTGGTGGGAATTGGGAACGTTTGGTAGGCTACAAAATATTATGGCACATACAAGATAGACATTTGCAAGGGTTTCAAATCCAGTGGCGCAGTGAGGGCCCAAGGCAGTGGTGCCCCTTCCCCGCACCCCTCCCCTGCCTCTTTTTAACTTTGGCACGAGCAGCCACCAACTTACTACCCGCGTCAGCTTCCTAGGCACAGGTTCCGTTGGTAGCTGCTCGCGCCCAAGTTAAAAAGGTATGGCGCCCCAAGAAAGATGACGGCCGAGGCGGACCACCCCACCCACCCTACTTTTTACTATGCCACTGTTCAAATCATATGACAAACCATAAAATTATCCTGCTTTGTTGCCTTCTGATTACCTCCCTCAAGATTGCCACTAGAATGCTTTTTATTTTCACTATCTATTCTACACGGTGGACCAAAACTAATTATACAGTATTAATTTATTATTTCTTGTTTATTGTACAGATATTGAATAGGAATTCCTTTTCTTATGTACTTGTACTGCAGATCTGCTCTGGATTGTTGCCCTGTTGTTGTTCTTGGTTGTGTTCTGGTCATGTTGCTTGACTCAATAAAGTTACAGCGTGTCCTGTGCTGGAGGAGGTGAGAGCTGAAGGCAGTTGCGGACACGACCACCGGACACTTAAGGCACAAGTTTTCCGTAAAGAATAATTCTTTATAATACCGAGGGCCTCAAAATAGTTGGTTCAAAATCTTGTCTCTTGCAGTTGATACTTTCTGCATGTTGCACTGCTTTCAGCTGTGTATAGCTGAAATTATCAGAAGCTTCTGATAATTTCAGATAATCCGCATTTTGGATTTGTTAGGTACTTACCTCATACAAAGTTGTAATTTCTTTGATAAGACATTAACTATTTTTTCTGCGGCCCTCCAAGTACCTACAAATCCAAAATGTGGCCCTGCAAAGGGTTTGAGTTGGAGACCGCTTTATAAAACATTTGCAATGTGCAAAGCCATATCAGGATCCTCTTAGGCTTCTGCGACTGGCGTCATGATGGTAGCCGGTTTGCCGTGTCTTGTGTAGAAAGAACCGAAGTTTCAACCACAGCATGATGGCTGAAATGTCGGTTCTTTGTACAACAGACGCTGCAAGACTCGGAAACCTGCTACAACCATATCGGGATATTAATATTGGCTCACTTGAATATCCCGGGGTTGACTCTACATTGTCTGTCCCTTTTCTCAATAGCTTATTGAGGACTTGCGAAAAGAATTGGAACATCTGCAGTTATATAAGTTGGACTGTGAACGTCCCGGACGGGGAAGGAGCTCTTGCACCAGTGTGAGTGAGTTTAATGCAAGAACGAGAGAAATGGAACTGGAGCAGGAAATCAAGCGGCTGAAGCTGGTAAGGGATTCTTTATTCTCGAGCACACCCGTAACCCATATAAGGGTCTTTGTCTCCAGACAGGACCAGGTTGGGTCCATATAAGAAGGCTGATAGAGATGTGTTTTACATGCACAGAATATGATGGAAGCATCTCCTTCTCTGGCCTGAAATACTGTGACTTGATGGGTGCTTTAAAATTGAATTAAATAGGGCCAGTCTTCTTGGCTCATACCACAGTGCTGTGTAGAGGGCGACCAAGAGGGGTTTTGGGGTGGTTTTTTTTTGTTTGTTTTGGCTGAAAAACAAATGCAATGGCCTCAGGAACCATAAGTTTGAGTATCTCTTTTCAAGGTCAAAAGCACTAAAGAGATGACATGCTCAATCATTAGGAAATAAAGTAGAATGTTATATGTTGGATAACCAGGATGGCACAAAATAACAATATCAGTTACCTTTCAGTAGATTTTGTATGCTACAGAATGGTAAGAGTTTGGGGGAGGATAATATGACCTGTAAAGACTTTGGACAATAGGCAGCAGTTACATAAAGATTTCCTTATATTTGAACAGGAGAATCAGAAACTTCGGGACCAAAATGATGACCTCAATGGACAAATCCTAAGTCTTAGCCTTTACGAAGCAAAGAATCTTTTTGCCACACAGACAAAGGCACAGTCTCTAGCTGCAGAAATCGACTCTGCGTCAAGGGATGAGGTAAGAGAACTGCTTGCAAACGTTATCAAAGGGCGTGCCATAAACTCACTCTATGTGCCTGTGCCTTTCCTGATGCTTGGAAAATCTCCTACCCAGTAACTCCTGCCAGCCAGCTCCTGTTTAAGCCCGTTACATTATCGGGTGCTAGAATATGTCTGTCTGTCTTTCTTTCTTACTTTCTGTGTCTCTCCCTGCCCCTGTCTCTCTCTTCCTTTCTTTCTGTCTTTCTCCCTCCCGCTGTCTGTCCTTCTTTCTTTCTGGTTCTCTCTCTGGCACCCTGTCTGTCTGTCTTTCTTTCTTTCTGTCTCTCTCCCTGCCTGGTGTCTTTCTGTGTGTCTGTCTTTCGTTGTAATGCGCTGCCTGCCTGCCTACCTGCCTGTCTCTCCATGGCCCCCTTCTGTCTCCCCTCCCCAAAGCAAACCAAGATTGATCCCAGGCCCTCTTTCCCTCTCCATCCCCTCCACTTCCCTGTGCAGCAGCAGCATTTCCCCCCCACACACACACACACAAACTACCCTGTGCAGCAGCAGCATTTCCTGACCTTCCCTGTGCAGAATCAGCATTTTCCCCCACACAGCAGCATTTCCCCCCCACATACTCTTCCCTGTGCAGCAGCAGCATTTCCCACCCTTCTCTGTGTAACAGCAGCATTTCCTGGCCATCCCTGTGCAGAAGCAGCATTTCTCCCCCCACACACACACACACTTCCCTGTGCAGAAGCAGCATTTCCCGCCGCCCCCTTCCCAGCCGCCGCTTTTAAATTGTGAGAAAAGCGCTGCATCGCGCTACTGCTGGCTTCGGCGTCTTCTATCCACTGCGGCCAACCCTAGCGGAAACAGGAAGTAGAGAGGGCGGGCCACAGTGGACAGAAGACGGCAAAGCCAGCGTTAGCGCGGTGCAGCTCTTTTCTCAATTTAAACGCGGGTGAGCCGGCGAGAAGGAGGAGGCTTTGGCGGTGGTGGTTTTGGCGGTGAGTGAGGGTGGGAGGGGGGAGTTGCCGGCTGTGCTGTGCTGTGCTTTCCCGATTTGTCTGGCCGCCGCATACGCACTCTGACCACGGACCTACGGATCACAGATCAGGGATCACAGATCATGCAGGTCTGAGTGCGCATGCGCGGCTAGCGTTTTATTATATAGGATATAGCGCCCTTTAGAATGGTGCTTAATGTGATTCCACAAAGGGTGTGTACCTTTTATAGAACTGCGCTTAGTGCCTGTGTGCATCGCCTAATTTGGGTGCACCCATTTAGGAAAGCTAAAAACCAGGCCTAAATGCCTTTACCTAAGTTGTGCGTACATCGGGCGTATTCAATAACAGTGCACATAACTTTTAGAAATGCCCCACAATGTCCCCTTGGCCATGTCTCCATTATAAATACTGTATGTTTTTGAATTATCCCTAGTGTCTGAGTTCTAAATCTTTGAAGCTCCCTAGTGGGTTCATTTATGGATATTTGATCTTCATTCGTCCTTTTTTTAAATAATTTTAGCTTATGGAAGCCCTTAAAGAACAGGAAGAGATAAATTACCGACTTCGCCAGTACATGGACAAGATTATTCTAGCAATCCTGGACCATAATCCATCAATATTGGAGATTAAAAATTAAGAGGTCTCCGAAAGCAAAAGCGGAAGAGAGCGGAAACGGCCCCAGTCACACGCCATTGGATCTGAAAGTCACCTTGTCATATACAGATATGTACACAGCAAATACAGCGTGCGAGTGTGCATGAGTATGAGTGTGTACAGGTACCTGTGTGTTTAGATTCTGTGTGATGTGTTCGGGTTGTTTTTTTTGGTTTTTTTTTTTGCAAAACATGCAATTTGCTTTCAGTCAACTTTACATGCACTTTTAATATTTATAAAAAAAAAAAAATTGTAATAATTACAACTCCTATGCTAAAGACGATGATTAGAACTGAACTGTGAATAAGACTGGAACGTGATGCTACTGGAAATCACTCTACCTCTCTTTAGAAGGGGAAAAAAAAAAAGACAAGAGATGTCTTGGCCAGTGACACCCACCCAACATGAACAATTTTCAGTTTTCCAACGATGAGGGCTCCTGATGATCACTTAAAGGCTCAACTCAGCTTTTCAGGAACTGTTAACAAGCATGACGTGTGGGGGGGGGGAGGGGGAAGGAGAGGAGAGATTCACATGACACGCACAACTGCGTTCTGCCCCATCCATCAAACTGCAATTGTGCCAGTGTAGAAACTGCTCTGTCTGACTGACCATTTTGGTTTTATCCAGCCGAACATAATTGAGGTGTGCAGGCCCTAGAGAATGAATTGGTCTCTGTGAGCTGCTGTGTTACTCGGTAATGGCAAATAGATAAGCTAGACCAGAGAAAGCAGTCAAGAAGTGGATAACCTTTAATACAAGAATGCCTTTTGGACGATCTCGGTAGCTTCATCAGCTGAAAGTGTTGGGGAATATCTAAATACATTACCTACTGTGATTGAAGTGATCATTGTTTTATCTGAATGCACTAAGGATATAGACACTGATTGTATCCAAAATAGATAACATACCTACATATATGAGGTGATAGGACAGAGTACAATATTGGGTTTCAAAAAGGGATTGGATGACTTCCTGAAGGTGAAGGGGATTGAAGGATACAGATAGAGAGGTAACTATACAGGACACTAAATGAATAGGGAATACACGATTTAGGTAAAGGATCACTTACAGATCATGGACCTGGGGGGGCCGCGGCGGGAGCGGACTGCTGGGCACGATGGACCCCTGGTCTGACCTGGCAGAGACAATGCTTATGTTCTTATATGGAAAAAAAATGTGTTATGAATATATATTTTCCCCCTGCTTATTTTTTCATCAGATGCAGTGTTTACTAATATGGGAAAAAATAGATATGATAAAAAACGGGAAAAGAAATAAGAAAATGAAATGGTAGGCACTGCACTGGAGACTAAGGGCTCCTTTTACGAAGACGCGTTAGCGGTTTAATGCGTGTAATAGCGCTTCCTCAACCTCCGGCCGCGTTAGCCGCTACCGCCTCCTCTTGAGCAGGCGGTAGTTTTTTGGCTAGCGCGCAATTAAAAGTTGTGCGTGCTGAAGCCGCAAAACGCGGCTTCGTAAAAGGAGCCCTAAGGCCCTGATTCTGGAAACGGTGCCCGTCGCGTGTCAGTCACCAGCAGGTGCTGCGTCCAGAGTCGCATCTTTTTTTTTTTTTTTTTTTAACACAGGCACCTTAGATGTAAGCCGTCATTATAAAGGCCTACTTTTAAGGTGAATGTCTCATGCCTACGAAGGCGCTGAAGGCCACTTCTGGCACAAACCACGCCCACGCTGACCTTAGGTGTCTGTAGGCATCCCTATGCGCCTCCGTAGGCGTGGGACAGGCACCTAAGAATGGCGCCTGCAACAAAGTTTAGATAAAGTGCGATCCAATTGATTTGTTAGACAGCGGTGGGACGCCATTTTGAGAATTTGGCCCTAAGGTCCTGATTCTATAAATGACAGCTAACTCCGTTGAGTACAATTGTTAATCATCCACTAGGCGCCATTTATAGGCTCATGTCTAGCAGCGCCTAAGCAGTCTTGAAACCTTAGGCGCACTCCCATTTAGGCCAGAGTTTTCTTGGCCTAAATGAGCGCGCCTAAGTTAGTTAGATTATGAGCCCTCTAAGGCAGACAGGTAAAATGCTTGTGTACCCGATTGTAAACCACTTAGATAACCTTGATAGGTGTATATAAATACCTAATAACCCCCCCTTTTAGAAAATTGCGATAGATTTTTTTTTTATAGTGCAGCTCTGGCCCGCTGAATGCTCGGCACTGCTCCCAATGCTCATAGGAACTCTGAGCGTTGGGAGCAGCGTAGAGCTTTCAGCAAGCCGGCCTGCGCTAAAAACTATCAGGGTTTTGTAAAAGGGGAGGGGGGGAATAAGTCAAAACATGCCCAAAATCCGCCCCTAACCATGCCTACTTACTGGTAGGCTTCTTGGTGCAGATGCGTACCTTGAAATGGTAGATGCCTACCAGCTAATTAATTATTTTAATGGATTTTAATGGCGCTTTCAATTATCAGCGCTGATAAAGAAAATTAAATTAAGCACCTAATTTTAGGCGCCTTTTATAGAATCAGGGTCTAAATATACACTTTTTAACAGTCGCACAAAGAAAAAGCTGACTATTTGCAAACATATTTAAGTCCTTTCTTAGCTAAAACCTTTTGCTGACCTTTAAATACTTCAGACCACTTACTGCAGTGTGACATTTCCCCGTAGATTAAATTTTTTCCAAAGTTCTTTAAAAAAAAAAAAAAAAAAAATAGCAAATCACTTCTTTCTGGTTGGTAGATATTCCACTTGGACGACATTAGTGACTTTATAAGAGCTCAAAACAAATTCTCTCAGTATCGTAGTTTATACAAGTCTGTATTTAAGCAGCTGGTTAACTTGACCGTGATGTTTGCATTTAATAATTTCCTTACATATATTTAAATATACATAGTAATAATCTTGATGTTTTTCAGTGTCACACATGGGGAAAGTTGTTTCAGTTACATAAACACTAATTTCTCTGTGGGTGTACTATATACAGTTCATGTGTGGGCTTCAACTCTTAAACTATTGAGTGCATATAGTGTACATCAGCCACAGGTATATAACCATGTCCAGTTATCCTTAGCACATGCAGAAGCTTCAGGTCCTGAGTTGTCAAAATGTCTCCATTCATTAAAAAAAAAATGCACAAGTCTGGTTATAGAGAAAGTAAATTTATTAATTCATACAGTTTTCTATACCATTCTACCAGTGGAGCTCAGAACAGTTTACATGAATTTATTCAGGTCCTCAAGCATTTTCCCTGTCTGTCCCGATGGGCTCACAATCTATCTAATGTACCTGGGGCAATAGGCGGATTAAGTGATTTGCCCAGGGTCACAAGGAGCAGAGGGGGTTTGAACCCACAACCTCAGGGTGCTGAGGCTGTAGCTTTAACCACTGCTCCACTCTAGAAATCAAAATGTAGCAAAAGAGATCCAAGTGAAGGACAATCCAGCCTTTGTGACATCACTGATGAGGTTGGCTCTTATTGGTGGAATGAGGCATTATGACATCACAATACCTGCTCTAGTGATCAGAGGCTGAATATTTTCACATGATTTATTTATTCGGTTTTCCCAGGGGAGCTCAGAATGGTTTACATGAATTTATTCAGGTCCTCAAGTATTTTTCCCCGTCTGTCGCGGTGGGCTCACAATCTATCTAATGTACCTGGGGCAATGGGAGGATTAAGTGACATGCCCAGGGTCACAAGGAGGAGCGTGGGTTTGAACCTGCAACCTCTGAGTACTGAGGCTGTAGCTTTGACCGTTGTGCCACACTCTGCTCTCCCCCATTCATAAAGAACGCACAATTCTGGTTAGAGCGAAGTTAGCTTTATAACAGTCCACATAACTTGTAGATCATGCATGCACATAGTTGCAGTTCATACTTTCCCTTTTGAAAATTACACCATGGAAAGTATGTGGATACCTGTAAAAAAGAAATAAATTTCCCTAGAGTGCAATTCATTGAAAATATAGCCGATTGCACAGTGTCCAAGTTTTTTATTTAATTTTAATATTTATATACCCCAAGGGGATCCTAAATGGTTTACTTTGAATGGTAATCAGGTACCATAAGTATTATACTTAACTATGGTACCTACTACTACTGCTATTAATTATTTCTAAAGTGCTACTAGCTGTATGCAGTTCTGTACAGAGTCACAAAGGAAATAGTCCCTGCTTGAATGAGCTTACAATCTAAACAATGAAGACAGACAAACAGGATGCAAGGTAGGGGTTACAGTTATAAGGGATGGTTAAACTGCTGGATAGGGTGGGGAGCAGAGGAAAGTAGAGGTTATGAGTTGAAGGCTGTTTCAAAAAGGTGGGGTTTCAGCCTATCTTTGACCAAGGGAAGGGATGGACTCGGGTGGTTTATTCTAGGCATACAGGGCGGCAAGATGAAAAGGAACAAAGTCTGGAATTGGAAATAGAAGGAGTATTATACAGATAAAAGCAATTTGTCTGAGGAATGGAGTTCTCAGGGAGAGTAAAGGAGAGATACTGAGAGATACCTGGGGGCAATGGAGGATTACGTGACTTCCCCAGGATTGAAGCTGCAACCAGACAGCAGCTCTAACCACTAGGCCACACCGTCAAGTGTGTGGCTTGATGCAATTGAAATATAAAACACAATCGTAGGCAGATCCTCCAGATATTCAGCCAGCAGGCCCTGTCAAGGCTTCAGCATTAAATATCTTTTTTATTTGAGACGGGCGTTGGAGCTGTTACCGCTGTGGCTAGCACTTAAAAACTGTGCTACGGTAAAAGGTGGGGATAATATCTAAATGCCGGTTTATGTGCTTCATGCACAGCGGTTCTGAAATAAGCAGCATCATATTTCAAGGGCTCCAGCCAGTCTCTTCCCCCCCCCCCCCCCCCCCGTTGCAAATAACAGAAGCTCAGCCGGGTTTGGACATTGGGGAAGCAGACACTGCAAATCTAGAGGTGCCAGGGCATGTAGGTTTTATAAAACAGCAGAGGCGCTGCCATTTCCATTGGACGTCCATTTGGGAGGAGGGGCCAAACAGGAAGTGGGGTGGAGGGGGCGGAACCAGCTGGACTTTCAGAGATCAGCAATAGGGATTCCAAGACTCCCCCCCCCCCCATGCCACTCTTCTGTTGTTATATTGCCTTTGCTGTCGCCGCCCTGGAGGTCCCACAAAGATACGCAGCAGCGATTGTAGAGAGGGTAGGAGGAGGATGGAGGCAGGGACACAAGAAGGTTTGCCAAGGGCGAATCATATTATTGCACCGCCCTGGAGGCACCGAAGCTGATAGTAATTTAAGGGTGAGAGGCAGCTGGGGCAGTGGTGCCCCACCCCCGCCCGCTCCTTCCCTTCCCCCGCACCTGTTTAACATTCTCAGTGTGAGCAGCCACCCAACCTGCTTCTCTTGCCAGCGGCCGCTCTTCCTCTGACTTCACTTCCTAGGCACGGGTCCAGGAAGTGACATCAGAGGAAGAGCTGACATTGGCGCCAACACCAGGTTGGGGGTTGCTGCTTGTGCCACGAACGTTAAAGGGGTGCGGGCGAAGGGAAAGGGTGGAGAGGAGGGTAGGTGCTGTTGCCCCTACCAAAATGGCACCTGGGGTGGACTGACCCCCCCCCCTTACTACCCCACTGTTTCTACCCAGGAATACCCTGATAGGAATAGATTTGTTCAGTATGACAGAAGAGGAGGCTCAAGGTTATAGCACCAGGCTCGCAATCAGAAAAGCCAGGTTCAAGGCCCTGCTGCTGCTCCATGTTAGGCAAGTCACTTAACCCCAGGTACAAACAGTAGCTTATGAGCCCTCCAGGGGCAAGGAAATGCCTAACATACCTGAATGTAAGTCACTTGGAGTTATTACTAAAAAAAAAAAAAAAAGTGTGGCTAAATCCAGCAAATCAGTGGCAGAGCAAGGGTGAGTACTGCTCCTCCCTGCCGCACGCACTCCTCTTTCCTGTCCCTGTGCCTCTCCTGGCTGCTCTTCCTGTGATGTCACTTCCTTGGCACAGGACCCAGAAGTGACATCAGAGAGAGCCGATGCAAGCAGCAAGTTCGATATGATGCTCGCGCCAGGAAAATGAAAGAGGTACAAGGGAAGGGGCCCATGCGCATGGAAGGGTAGGTCGGGAAGGAGCATAGGGTGGTGCACCCAGAGTAGACCGCCCCTCCCCCCCTTACTATGCCACTGCAGCAAAGACATAAACTTCAAGCCCCAAAGACAAGGAGTAACATGAATAGAGGTTACACAGATCCAGGATTTTAGGGAAAAGATGGGGGCCAAAGTAAAGAAAAACACTTGAATTCTGAATAATTTTAAACTTCAGCCTTACCTTTAGGCAAAACTGAAATCTTCACAATTCAGCCTCCCGCATCCGATGTTTAGTAATAAAAAATAAAAAAAAACAATGCCAAACTCATAAAAACACAAAATACAGGAGCAATGCACAAAACAGCAAGACCTTCCTGGGGACATATAGAGTCCACTGCTGTTCCTGGTACATTATAGTTGCCTCTCTCCTTGAGGTTGTACTGAAAACATGATACCCTACTTCAAGGAATTTGTATTAATGCATTTTTGGAGGTGCCGAAAGCACCCCAGAATTCACTCGGACGTCTTGAGTACCCTATTACCCTAAGAATATTGCAGTAGCAGGAGAGTGTGTAGCAAATTGGGACCAGCTGACCTGCAGTGGTGTGGGTTAGGGAAAACTGGTTTGGGCCAAGTTTTCGGTGTGAAGAATGCATCTGAACACATCTGTGGTTCTCATCCAACTCGGCACGCTCTACCTGCTCCTTTCCTCTGTGCTACAGAAATGTCAGACCCACAATCGTTTCAAAGACCGAACACTGGAAATGGGAGAAGTGACAAATCTAATGATAAGATCAAATCCTACGTTGAGGCCTAAGAAAAGAATTGACTACTGTTTTTTTTTAATTTTCCACAATCAATAGACATTTTAGAAATTGTGTGTGTAAACAGAGAGCTATAAATACTTAAGTCACATTCCTTGTTTACTGCAAATGCCTCTGACCTGATCGTGGAACGACTGGTCTCCTTGGAGAAGTCCAGCAGAACATTGGGCCAAGTTAGGCTTGGATGTGTGAGCTAAATAACCAGAAAGCAATTATCTTGTTCAGGTCTACTAGAGAAAGCAAGTGTTAGATTTTCATTTAGAGGTCAATGGTGCAGATGTTTCCTGGTTGAGAAAATTAAAAAGCCAGAAAACACGTTTCTTTCCAAGACACTTGAAATCCTAGTGGACACAAGAACCATCACTCAAGCTGCCAGTATAAGTGTGTGCACAATTACTTTCCACAATTTACTGAACCACGGAAGCAGTTTTTAATGTATGCCTGCGCGCTGAATGGAGTTCCTGCGAGGGGGAGAGTGTGATGCAGTGGTTAAAGCTACAGCATCGGTACCCTGAGGTGGTGGGTTCAAACCCACACTGCTCCTTGTGACCCTGGGCAAGTCACTTAATCCCCCCATTGCCCCAGGTACATTAGATAGATTGTGAGTCCACTGGGACAGACAGGGAAGAATATTTTAGTACCTGAATAAATTCATGTAAACCATTCTGAACTCCCCTGGGAGAACAGGATAGACAGTTAATTAAATAAATAAATACATGAGCAGCAAAGCGCATTTAGCGTGCCAGCCTGCACTAAAAACTGCTTCCACGGTTTTGTAAAAGTGTGTGTGTGTGGGGGGGTAAGTTAATTATTGTCATGAGTATAAAATGTGAATGGTTGGCTCTTCATAACCTGTACACCGTCATTCTCATTCTGATCCCCTTTTAATATCCTCCAAGGCCGTAAAAGCTGCACCTACAGTATGTTTAAATACTGATGTATTTAAAGAATCATTATGAACTTTTGTGGCAGAGATATAATTTTTTTTGTTTTGTTTCATTGCACAGCTTGTACTTATATTTTGCATGAGTGTAGCTTTCCGGTCTTTGTGTGCCTTTATTAAAGTGTGTTACAACTGTACAGGATTTCACCTTTAAACCTGCTATTTTTCAGCACCTTTTTATATGCATTTTTTTTCATCGAAACTCCGTCCCTGCATTTTTCATAAATTGTAAATGAATGTGTACATAAAATAGATCAGATTTGTATTTCATGTGCCACAAAGCTGTGCTAAAAAAAAAATAGCCGTTTCATTTTATACACGTTTACTTGCTATTGGAAAAAAAATTTGTTTTATTTGGAGGAATGTTAGGAACATGCCATAATGTGTTTTAGCAAATTAAAAAAAGGGAAGTTGTTTTATCTTGTACTTTGGAACCATTGTGCTTAAGATGGCGTCTTTTGTATTAGCATCTTCACATTTGGGGGAAAAAAAAGTTCTCTATCTTGATTGTTTTCATGTAACTGATTATTTATTATAAGAGATGTGATGATGTACAGTATCTTGCTGTGTGTCTGTTTTTGTGAGCTGCACACGATCTCTTGAATGAATCACAGCAGTCATTAAAAAGGTAGTGGGTTGGTGAAAACAGAGGTGGTCAACGCCACCTCAAGCTACCTCTTTCCAAGTTGGTTCAGGTGACATTTTGAGGTCAGTATTCAAACAGGAGTTTGTGCCATGCTGGACTGGAGCTGCTGGCATTATTCGTGGACATAGCCTGGCATTGAGTTTCTGGAGCTGGCTCATGCGTAGGGCTGGTTAAGTGCAATATTCAACCCTGGATTATCCCATAAAGGGCCACAAGGCTGCGTTCACATGTCTTGGCACAGCAAATGTGATGCTAGAAGACGTCCAGGGCAAAATTGGTTGTTTCAGGCTAGACCTCTTTCAGCAACAAATAAGTGCCAAAAAGGTACTCAAACTGACCAGATGACCACTGGAGGGATTAAGGCATGACCCCCCCCCCCCATACTCTCCTAGTGGTAGATGACCCCCTTCCACACCCCACTCACACTAACCTATATGATAGGGTCACACGTCATGGTCAGTCCTATTACAGCAGCAAGCAGGTCCCCGGAGTCGCCTAGTGGTCAGTTCCGTGGACTCTAGAGATGGGGACCCAGGCCCATATCCCACTCTAACTAGTACACTTGTGATGGAACATGTGAGCCTGCCAACCCTCACCAAAAACCTACTGTATCTACACAGCTATTCAATTTTCTATACTGGTCTACTGGGGGAGTTGAGAACGGTTTACATGAATGTATTCAGGTACTCAAGCATTTTTCCCTCTCTGTTCCAGTGGGCTCACAATCTAACATACCTGGGGCAATGGGAGATTAAGTGACTTGCCCAGGGTCACAAGGAGCAGTGTGGGTTTGAACCCACAACCGCAGGGTGACGAGGCTGTAGCTTTAACCACTGCACCACTCTAGAAATCAAAATGTAGTAAAAGTGAGCCAAGTGTAGGACAATCAAGCTATTGTGACATCACTGATGAGGTTGGCTCTTAGGCATTGGTGGAATGAGGCATTATGACATCACGATAACTGCTCTGGTTGTCACAGGCTGGAACTTTTCACGCTTCAGTTTTCTATACCGTTCTCCTGGGAGAGCTTAGAACAGTTTACATGAATTTATTTGGGTACTCAAGCATTTTTCTCTGTCCCAGTGGTTCGCAATTTGTCTAATGTACCTGGGCAATGAGAAGATTAAGTGACTTGCCCAGGGTTAAAAGGAGCAGTGTGAGTTTGAACCCACAACCTCAGGGTGCTGAGGCTGTAGCTTTAACCACTGCGCCACACTCTCCCCACATAGGTGACAGCTGCAGGCATAAGGTCCAGTGTTGTGGTTTACAGTTGGGCACAGTAGATTTTTGGTGAGTTTTGGAGGTTGTCCATACAATGTAAGAGGGTAACGGTGAAGTGTATACCTTGGACCTTTTCTGTGAAGTCCACGGCACTGCAGGGATGTCCGTGTGGCCATTCTATTAAGAATGCTGAGCCCCTGTACATCTTAATTGCTTGTTTTGTGCGTTTTTCCCTTGGTCCTAAAATCTAGAGTTCAAAAACATCTAGCAAATGGCCATTTTCAAAACAAAAATTTGGTCATTTTTCCTGGTTTGAAAATGGCCATTTTCTCTCTACTGGAGTTTTGGATGTTCTTCCCTCCTCCCCCCCCCCCCCCCCCAATGTTTACAATTGGATTTACTGTTGTACTAATCACCTTTGTTTTACTTCAAGCACAAATTACAACACAAGTTGATGTGGTTAAGTGAACACTCAGACCCACAGCTGAGGTCCGGTGAAACAAGTTCACGGAGCAGCTATTAAGGAGACCATCATTGTTGTTCACAGTCTCCTCCACCAAACAAAGACTAAATAACAGCACATAAACTTGAAGAAAATAAAATAATAAATTTAACAGCAACTTAACTTTGAATGTTGTGGATGATACACATAACTGCTCCGGGCTCCTCCGTTTATTCACAATACCGACGGTATTGTGAATAAACGGAGGAGCCCGGAGCAGTTATGTGTATCATCCACACCATTCAAAGTTAAGTTGCTGTTAAATTTATTATTTTATTTTCTTCAAGTTTATGTGCTGTTATTTAGTCTTTGTTTGGTGGAGGAGACTGTGAACAACAATGATGGTCTCCTTAATAGCTGCTCCGTGAACTTGTTTCACCGGACCTCAGCTGTGGGTCTGAGTGTTCACTTAACCACATCAACTTGTGTTGTAATTTGTGCTTGAAGTAAAACAAAGGTGATTAGTACAACAGTGATTTATAAGTATCACCTTGGATAAAAATATTCCCTTGCTGTTTTTTGATTACAATTGGATTTAGACATATTGAAAATACCCCTGCCCTATCCCTTTAAATATTGACCCCCCCCCCCCCCGTGCTTTAGAAAATAGCCAGTGAGATCATTAAGTTTGCAGATGACACAAAGCTATGCCGGGCAATCAGATCGCAAGAGGATAGCGAGGAACTCCAGAGCGACTTGTATCAGTTAGAGAAATGGGCAGAGCAATGGCAGATGAAGTTCAACGTGGAGAAATGCAAAGTAATGCATTTAGGTAGTAAGAATAAGGAATACGAGTATAGAATGTCAGGCGCAATTCTGAGTAAGAGCGAACAAGAAAAGGGCCTGGGTGTACTGAATGATAGGACCCTGAAGCCGTCGGCACAATGCGCGGCAGCGGCAAAGAAAGCAAACAGAATGTTAGGCATGATAAAGAAAGGAATCACGAGTAGATCGGAGAAAGTCATAATGCCGCTTTATAGAGCAATGGTCAGACCACACTTGGAATACTGTGTCCAACATTGGTCTCCCAACCTAAAGAAGGATATAAAACTGTTGGAGAGGGTGCAGAGACGAGCAACGAAGTTAATAAGAGGTATGGAGAACTTGGAATATGAGGAACGACTCAAGAAACTGGGACTGTTCTCCCTTGAGAAGAGGAGGCTGCGAGGGGACATGATCGAGACGTTCAAAATGCTGAAAGGCATCGATAAAATAGAGCAGGAAAATAAATTATTTACATTGTCCAACGCGACACGGACAAGAGGACATGGTTTGAAGCTAAGGGGGGACAAGTCCTGGACAAATGTCAGGAAGTTCTGTTTTACGCAGCGAGTGGTAGACGCCTGGAATGCTCTCCCAAAGGAGGTTATTAAGGAATCCACTGTGCTGGGATTCAAAGGCAAATTAGATGCACATCTCCTTATGAGAGGCATAGAGGGATATGGGTGACTAAAACTACATCAGGTGTATACCTGACTGGGCCTCCGCGTGTGCGGATCGATGGACCATGGGTCTGATCCGGAGATGGCAGTTCTTATGTTCTTATGTAGGGGTGTCCAACCTGCAGCCCCATGAAGTATTTTGTGCGGCCCTGGTTGAGGGCGATGCAGTGTTTTCCTCTGCTGCCCCTGGGTGTTTGCCGGCTCCCGCCTCTGTCTTGCTGCAGCATTTGTGCGGCCCCAGAAACATTTTTCGGTCAATGCGGCCCAGGGAAGCCAAAAGGTTAGACACCCCTGGTAAAAAGAGTAGTTCTATAACTGGGCACCTGTGTTCACATGCCCCTCGCACATCTTAATTTACAGAATACAAGCACAGCACATAAAGGCAAGTTGGGAGAGGGGCGGATCTCCCACTTCTATAACTCACAGCGGTGTAGTAAGGGCGAGCAGTGCCCGTGGCAAGTGGTGTCCCTTCCCCTGCTGCGCGCACACATATCCCCTCCCCTTTTCCCGTACCTTTTAAACTTCTCTGGCACGAGCAGCATGCCCATATCGGTGTCGACTCACCCTTTGACGTCTCTTCCTAGGCGCGGGTCTCTGAAGTGACATCATAGAGAGCGCCGCTGCCAACGTGAGCAGCAATCTCATGCTGGGGAAATACCAAAGGTACGGGGAAGGCAAGGGGCACGTGGGCGTGGCAAGGAGAGGAAAAACGGGGTGCCATGCCCTTAGGAAGACTGTGTCTGGGGTGGACCGCCCCTCCCCCCATACTACGGCACTGCTTACAGACTTACCGTAACGCATGAGTGCAGTTATGGCTGGAATAACTGTGGCTACATAAGCATGAGATGTGTCAATAGCAGGAATCTTGGTGCCCAATTATCTGCGTGAAGAAAAAAAGTCTGCCTCATTTCAAGGCAAAACTAAAAACATTTCTATTCCAGGACGCCTTCGACACATAACAGGGCAAAAAAAAAAAAAAATTAATTCCTTCATTTTATAATTTAATATTGTAAAATTTAGTTCACCTATTGTTTGTCCCTTACTTGTTCTCCTATCAAATATTATAGTTCTCCCCTTTTTACCTTTTGTTCTTGTCTGTTAAAAATCAAAGTCATTTGTCTACTAACTCCTCTTTTTTTTTTTTTTTTGTCATGTTATTTAGGGCGCCTTTTACTAAACTGCGATAGTGTTTTTAGCGCACGCAGGATTTTAGCGTGCGCTACATGGCTAGAGCTAACGCCAGCGCAATGCCGGCATTAAGGTCTAGCGTGCACGGCAATTCACACGCTAAGCGTGCGCTAAAACCGCTATCGCAGCTTAGTGAAAGGAGCCCTTAGTCTTTCACCCTGCTTTTTTTTTTTTTTTTTTGGTACATGTATAATGTTCGATGTTTTTATCCTTGTACACAGCTCAGAAGTCTGATTGGGCGGTATAAGAAATTTTTAATACACTTGGAAACTTCTACAAGAGACTTTCACTGCAAGGATAATCGAATGTTTCACGAGACTTCCTGGATGAAACTTCTAGTTTACCCCCACACTAACAATGGTCGTAGCATGCAAGAAAACAGCAGCTGAGAACAGGCTAAGGCCACTTTTTATTACTCTTTGGTAAAAGAGCGCTTAAATTATACTAAAACCAGAACTGGGGGGAAAAAATGGAGCCTCAACCTTAACAAGCAAATAATATTCCAGCCCTACGCCTGCTGGTTCTGAGTTTCCAGTCGCAGAAGCCTACAATTCTCAGCTGCAAATGATAAAGAGCTCTGGGCTATTTCCTGTCTTATCAGATTCAGATAACTTTAAAGCATGACAATTTTATATGTGTTACAAAGTATTACAGTTACAGGTTAATAGAACAAAAGACAGGTGATAATTTTCAGTCTTATCTTGCCCATCACACTGCTGGTAAGCATATGATTTCCTTTTGACTGCAGTGCAGACAGACTGGCTTTTACAGTTTTGCCTCTTGTGATTGTTCAATAAAAACTTTTTCTACAAAATATTTTGATTATGCAGATGGTTGTGGGACATTGCTGCCAGAGATAATGGCAGATAAACTTGCATTAAAGAAAATTAACATAGTGGTGCTAGAAGCAGGGAATTAAAACCAGATTCTGGCTGAAACGTATATACTGAAAGAATACTAATGTTACCATAAATACAACTCAGGATAATACGCCTATGTAATATGCAATATTTGGTTTTCTTTCTCATGAATTAGGAAGGCTCAAAACTGCTGGGAGCTTTGACACAAGATATAAAAGCATACGAATTACCATACTGGGACATACCAAAGGTCCATCATGCTCAATAACAGTGGCCAAGCCAGGTCCCAAGTAGAGGTCTGCATGGGAACGGGGATTGCAGGAATCCCGTGGATCCCGCAGGAATCCCCCCTAACCCACGGGACTCCCACGGGGATGGAAGGATTTGGAAGCAGGGTTCGTCCATATAATATAATGGACACGCCAGCCTTAGCAAAAGAGGGGGTTTATAAGTTAATTACTTGAACAGAAAACAAAAAAAGGGTTCCACCAAAGAGATTCCACAAGGAAAACAGCAAAAGAAACTGTGGAATTGATGATCCTGTTAGAAGTAATTGCTGCTTTTTATGGGGATGGGCGAGGATGGAGGTAATTTCTTGCGGGGATGGGTGGGGACGGAGAGGATCCTGACGGGGACGGGTGGGGACGGAGAGGATCCTGGCGGGGACGGGTGGGAACGGAGAGGATCCTGACGGGGACGGGTGGGGACGGAGAGGATCCTGAAGGGGAAGGGTGGGGACGGAGAGGATCCTGACAGGGACGGGTGGGGACAGAGAGGATCCTGACGGGGACGGAGAGGACCCTGACGGGGACGGGTGGGGACGGAGAGGACCCTGACGGGGACGGGTGGGGACGGAGAGGATCCTGACGGGGACGGGTGGGGACGGAGAGGACCCTGACGGGGACGGGTGGGGACGGAGAGGATCCTGGCGGGGACGGGTGGGGACGGAGAGGATCCTGGCGGGGACGGGTGGGGACGGAGAGGACCCTGACGGGGACGGGTGGGGACAGAGAGGACCCTGATGGGGACGGGTAGGGACGGAGAGGATCCTGTCGGGGACGGGTGGGGACGGAGAGGACCCTGATGGGGACGGGTAGGGACGGAGAGGATCCTGTCGGGGACGGGTGGGGACGGAGAGGACCCTGATGGGGACGGGTGTGGACGGAGAAGACCCTGACGGGGACGGGTGGGGACGGAGAGGATCCTGTCGGGGACGGGTGGGGACGGAGAGGACCCTGACGGGGACGGGCGGGGATGGGTGGGATTTCTGTCCAAGCGCAACTCTCTAGTCCCAAGCACCTAGCTAGATCCCACGTAGTAAAACAGATTTTATGCTACATATCCTAGGAATACGCAGTGGATTTCCCCCAAGCCATCTCAATAATGGCCCATGGATTAGAGAATGACACGGGGACAAATTTGTCCCCCGTCCCCGCAGGAACTCAATTTCCCCACCCCGTGAGTTTTGTCGCTGTCCCTGTCCCGTTCTTGTAAGCTCTGCCTGAACCATACAAACCTCGAACACATCATTTTAAAGTGTTTGAGGCTTGTGCAGATGAGGATAGAGCTTGCAGGAATGGGGCGGGGACAGGAAAAGAACTCGCGGGGACAGGATGGGAAAATGAGTTCTACTATGGGCTTCTCTTTTAGGAAATTATCCAAACCTTTTTTAAACCCCGCTAACTGATGTCACCAAATTCTCCAGCAACGACTTCCAGAGTTTAATTACATGTGAGAAGAAATATTTTCTCCGGTTTGTTTTAAATCTGCTACTGAGTAGCTTCATCGCATGTCCCCTAGTCCTAGTACTTTTTGGAAAGAGTGAACAAGCGATTCCCATCTACTCTTTCCACTTTGCTTTAGCTTTTCCTCATTGGGAATTCATCCCATCCCTTTTATCATTTTGGCCACCCTTCCGCTATATCTTTTTTGAGATATGGCGACCAGAACTGCACACAGTATTCGAGGTGCGGCCGGTACCATAGAGCGATACGAGGGCATTATAACATTTTCATCTTTGTTTTCCATTCCTTCCCCGATAATTCCTATAACAATCTATAGAAAAGTGATGGATGGCACGTGTGCTTTACGCACTGCGAGGTCACAAGGAAAGGTGAAGACTTCCAACTCTCGCATTGCTCAGAAAAATGAAATTCTGCCTAAAACCAGTTTCTACATGCATGATAAGGCTATATATACCCTTTGCCGGGCTATTTGGGTATACGGAGATCTTAGCGCTAGATCAGTTTGCAACCCTTCTGCAACCCAATTTTCCTCCGCCCTGATTCACTAACCCCTGCGCTGATCCGATTCCCATCCCTCCAACTGGGCTGCCCGATCAAAAAAATAAGCGAGTGCTGAGGACCAGTCGCTCCGGTCCTTTCCGAATGCCCTGCTCTCTGCCGCCATGCTTCCTGCCCCGACTCTCCTGCCCTGCTCAGCCCCGACTTGCCTGCCCTGCCCCGCAGTGTGAGCTTGTGGTTTTAACCCGCGGGTATAAAGTGGGTTAAAACCATGGGCTCATGAAGTAAAAAAAACAGTAAAGTTAAAGTTTAAAAAAAAGTTTAAAAAAAGCTCTGCCGGGCACCAGGGGCCAGCGCATGCACAGACCATCTACAGATCTGTGTGGTCGGTGGGGGGGGGGGGGCATGCCTACGATCGCCCCCATTTGCATGACATCGCGTTGAGAATTTGTCAGCCTGCCACGGATCGGGCACATAAATGAATCTAGCCCTTAGTTCGCATTACCCCACTCTCTGACCAGTGGCGTAGCCCAAGGGGCATCTCCGAGGCCTAAGGGCCAGGGTCACTAAAGTCAGCGATCGTCGGCTCTCCCTCTGGTGTCACTTCCTATGCGTGGTACCCAGAAGTGACGTCAGCGAGAGAGATGACGCGCTTGCAGGGAGCACCTTGAAATTGCTGCTCATGGCCGTGAAGAACTAGAGGTGCGGGGGAAGGGAAGGGGGTGTCCTTCCTTTATTATGCCACTGCTGAGGACTGATAAATGCCCGTTTGCTCACCATGAGGCTGATGCAGAAAGCTACCCGTTTGACCGTGTGGTTATCACAGAGGACACACCCACGTTACTGGCCGCATGAGGGGTTGAGTGCAGGCGCAGCATTAAAATGAATCGCAATGAGCCCATTAAGGGATGAAATTTGCAGACGACTCTAAACAGTTCTAAGTTGTTCAAGCGCAGGCGGACTGTGAAAAATTGCAGGCGGACCTTAGGAAATCGGAAGACTTGGGCGTCCCAAGGGGCAGATGAAATTTAATGTGGACAAATGCAAAGTGATGCACATTGGAAAGAAGAATCCAAATCATGGTTACCGGATGCTAGGGTCCACCTGGAGGGGGGGGGGGGGGAGTCGGCGCTCAAGAAAAAGATCTGGGCATCATCGTGGACAATACGCTGAAATTTTCAGGCCAGTGTGCGGCGGCGGCCAAGAAAGCAAACAAGATGCTAGGAATTATTAGAACAGGGATGATAAACAAGACTAAGAAGGTTATAATGTCTCCGTACCGCTCAATGGTGTGACCTCACCTTGAGAATTGCGTCCAGTTCTGGTCTCCTTATCTCAAAAAAGATAAGAGCGGCACTAGAAAAGGTTCAAAGAAGAGCGACCAAGGTGATAAAGGGGATGGAACTCCTCTCGTATGAGGAAAGACTAAAACGGTTAGGGCTCTTCAGCTTGGAAAAGAGACGGCTGAGGCAGTGGCGTACGTAGCATATGTAACACCCGGGACCCATCGTTTTTTTGGCACCTCCCACCATCTGTACGAAAAACATGATTTTTAGTAACAAGCCACACGTCACACATGAGTACCTAGGAAAAGGCAGCATCTTACATACTGCAGTGAGCAACACAACATCAATACACCCATTGTAAAACTAAACAAGCCAGACTAGTACAGATCAATCCTAACAGAAAATCATGTCTTTCGAACACACAGAACACAGAAAATACCGTATTTGCCGGCGTATAAGACGACTGGGCGTATAAGACGACCCCCCAACTTTTACAGTTAAAATATAGAGTTTGTTATATACTCGCCGTATAAGACTACCCCTTCTTCCGATTCGCGACCCCCCCCCCCCCCCAAGCCAGCAAAAACAGCTTTGCACCGCAGGCCCAGCCGCCCAAGACGAGTCGGAGGCCCCTACCCGCCGCATCCTGCACGTGGGCAGACTCACCACAAACGCTGCTGATGGCCCCAATCGACACGCTGACCTCCCCGCGCACGCTGACCATCTTCTCTCTGCCTGCACTTTCCCCGCGGCCCTCTACGGCGACTCAGCAGGGGCAGCGATCAAGACAGGCTGCAAACGTCGGGACCTTCCCTCTCTGAGTCCCGCCTATTTTGTTTCAACTTCCTGTTTCCGCATAGGCGAGACTCACAGAGGGAATGACCGCCTGTCTTGATCGACCGAGGCTGGGAGGAACAGAAGATTTCTGCAAACACCATCGGGGCAGAAAATATAACGGGTCCATCTCGCTGGTCCTGTGCGGACCGGCAGGAATTTTCTGCGGATCGGCACGTAAACAGTACCCGGCGTATAAGACGACCCCCGACTTTGGGGAGGATTTTAAGGTACTGAAAAGTCGTCTTATACGCCGGCAAATACGGTACCTTTGCCTAGTATGGAATAAGTAATCACAAACTTATCCCTCCCCCTTTTACAAAACTGTAGTGTGGATTTTAGCCACGGTGGTAACAGCTCTGACGCTCATAGAATTCTGAGCATCAAAGCTGCTACCACCACGGCTGGCGCTAAAACACGCTCCACAGTTTTGTAAAAGGGGAGATAAAATAGAAATACACAGACAAAGGTTAAAATGAACCAGCAAGAAGCTGGACTCTGCATACAATGCAACACCACAGAAACAGTGGCATATGTCTCCTAAAGCAATAAATAAATAGAAACTTTTTGGGCTTGCGAGCTACTTTAAAATGACCAAGTCAAAATGATCTACCAACAATAAAATTAAAAAAACACAAAGCACACTATACGCTGAGAAAATGTTAATTATCATTCCTACTCTGGGTTTTTTTCAAAGAGGTCAAGGCAGATGACTCTATGCATTGTCACCTCAGTAACAACCATACAAAAATAGACAAATATACCCCCCATCCTTTTTATTAAACCACAATAGCAGTTTTTAGCGCAGGGAACTGCGCTAAATGCCCAGCGCTGCTCTCGACGCTCATAGGCTCCCTGCGCTAAAAAACACTATTGCGGTTTAGTAAAAGGGGGCCATAGTGCAAAATATAGACAGCAGATATAAATTCAGACACATTTTGATCACTAAATTTAAAATAAAATCATTTTTCCTACCTTGTCTGGTGATTTCATGAGTCTCTGGTTGCACTTTCTTCTTCTGACTGTGCATCCAATCTTTCTTCCCTTCTTTCAGCCTGTATGCTTCCTCTCCTCCAGACATCATTCCCTCCCCTAACTTTTTCTTCCTCTCTCCCTGCCCTTTCTTTCTTTTTTCTCTCTTGATGCCCCCTTTCTTTTTTTCTGTTTCCCTTCTGTCTCCCTGCCTGCCCCCTTTCTTTCTTTCTTTCTCCCTACCCTCCACAAAGCCACTGCTGCCACCATCGGGGGAAACAGGCCCCAAAGCCACCGCCGCGGCTACCCCAAGCTCTCTGCTTCCCACCGTTGGGCTGACCAGCATTCCCCCGATGTCAATTCTGTCGTTGGAGAGGAAGTTCCGCCCAGCCAGGCAGTGATTGGTTGGCCCGAACTTCCTCTCCAACGGCAGCCTTAGGGGGGTGCACAGCCGGCCAGATCCGGATCTGGCCTGCTGTGCACCCCCCCTAAGGCTGTACCTGGGGCGGACCGCCCCCCCCCCCTTGGTACGCCACTGAAGACGTGGCAGCAGCTCCTCTCACGAATCCCCACCTGCGTCGGAAGTCCGATGCAGTCGGGAATCTTGAGAGGATTCGCCACTGCATCTTTCCACTTAAAATACACTAAGGTGAGCAGGGCAGACAGCCGCCGCAGCTTCCTCTCACCTCCGCCCGCGACACGAGCTGAGCAACACGAGAAAACGTATGAGCGACGCCACTGAAAATAGTGAGCGATCGCTCATGCGCTCAGCTTAGAGGGAACATTGCTCAGGAGTAATCTAAGGAAATACTTTTTTACAGAAATCGTGGTAGGTGCGTGGAACAGTCTCCCAGAAGAGGTGGTGGAGACAGAGACTGTGTCTGAATTCAAGAAAGTGTGAGATAGGCACATGGGTTAGACTGGATAGGACATGTGGCCTTTATCTGCCATTATGTTTCTATGTTTTTATAACCAAAAAGCTCTATGACCTCACAATGCAAATGTTGAGAGCCTTAGCCTATAATCACAACGTTTTATGACCTCACAATACAGGTGTAAAGAGCCTTAGCCTATAGGAAGAGGAGATGCAGATGTTAAGACCTCAGGACCCCATAGCCAGGTGGGCTTTCAGAATACCCACAATGAATATGCATGAGGTAAATTTGTATATACACTTTTGTGGACAGCTACTGCTTATTCATGCATATCAACAATGAATATGCAATTATTGTACAGTGGTGCCTCACACAACGAACTTAATTCGTTCCAGGAGCAAGTTTGTTTTGCGAAAAGTTTGTTATGTG
Organism: Geotrypetes seraphini; assembly: GCF_902459505.1. Classification (NCBI taxonomy): domain Eukaryota; kingdom Metazoa; phylum Chordata; class Amphibia; order Gymnophiona; family Dermophiidae; genus Geotrypetes; species Geotrypetes seraphini. Next base: position 20,848,464 of record NC_047093.1, on the reverse strand, counting down.
AAACGCGTTTTCCCATAACAATACATGTTAAAAAAAATTATTCGTTCTGCAGCATAAAATATGCTAAGATGACATAAAAAAAGATAAATTTGTCAAAATGGTGAAAATGGTGGTCTTGCCGAGGCCAAACTCTTTGACGAGGTCACACTGTTTTACCCCACATTCACTCCTTCTAATTATTTCCCGTTTCATTTCAACAGAAATCACCTTCCTGCTTTTTTTAGAAGCCATGATATATAAAAAATATTGAGTTTATCTTAAAAGGACGACTGTATACAGTGAGAGAGGGCAGAGTCTCAGCGGCAAAAACTGGGACTTAACTTTTCTTTTCTTTTTTTTTTCTAGCATCGGGGAAGCGGCGAGAGTAGCTCCGCCCCCCCCCAACGCATCAGCAGTAGGCGCCGGGCCCCTCCATAAAAGGAGGCGAGCCGACGGTCCGCCACTGCACAGGGAGCCAGGCGAAGGGCTGTGAGAGAGGGCAGTGCCTGCGCGGAAGGATGCCATACATCGGCAGCTCGGGCGACTTCGTTGTGTGAAACGAAGTTCGTTGTATGAATCAAGACATGAAGTTCGTTGTGTGCAGCGTTCGCTGTGCGAGGCGTTCGTTATGCGAGGCACCACTGTATTTCTTACCCTTTTTTCCTCATGGTACTGTAAGTCAGGTCTACGTTACATGTATTATTTCTCTGAACGTTGTAAAAAAAATTATTTTAGCCATGTTCATCGCTTAAAAGTATGATTTTCAAGTGATGAATCAAATTTTAAATGTGATAGATTTGCACATCAAGGAGGCAGTGTATGCAAATCTTTCTCATGCATAATCATTTTGGATATCCTGAAACCCTGACTGGCTAGGAGGTAGGAGCCAGCTCTGTAGGTGCTGTGGTTGCTTGAACACCCTCAATACAACAGACTCTTAGTTAACCAGCACCCATGGGGATTGATAGATGCCGGATAAATGTAGTTTCTGGTTGCTTGAGAGTTACTATTTAAAATAGGCCTAACTAATACTGTGTTTTCCCAAAAATAAGCCCTACCCCGAAAATAAGCCCTAGCATGATTTTCAGGGTAAATCCTAATATAAGCCCTAGTTGGATCAACCTCCGAAGCCCCTCTCGAATGCCCCCAACACTCCCCGATCCGCCGGCAGCAGCGCTTTCTCCTCCCCCATCCCCATGTGCAGCATCTTTCCTCCCCTCTCACCCATCCCCTTGCACAGCATCTTTTCATCCCTCCTTCCCATCCCGCACAGCAGAACCCTGCCGCCCTTCCCACCGCGAGGCCGACATACCTCCGTTCCAAACAACAGCGGCGGCAGCTGTGAACAGGTTGCTTCGCAGACAGTACAGAGGAGAAAATGCATATGGACAGGAACCACTGGAAGAATTATCAGAAGATACAGTAAAGCAGAAAAAACAAAATGAGACCAACATGATGGAAAAATAAAATGTCCAGACAACAAAGGTAGAAAAAGTGTTTTATTTTAAATTTATTAATCGGAATACGTTGCTTTTGGGATATGTTTATTACAGATCTTTGTATTGTGTTCAGTGGTTTAACAGACATCTAAGGGGGGGGAGGGAGGGTGGACAGTGGCCCTGAGTCCAAAATCGATGAACATAACATTTTGTCCTTGCCCTTCCCCAAATGCAAAATGTAAATCCCTAAACTGATGGGGAATCCCAAAGCCCGATCAGCTGAAGACCTCTTCCTCCAGTCCATTAGCCAGAACTCTCCAAGCTCTGCAGCTGGTGGGCAGCTCAGGGACGCTTTTGCCAGCTACAGAGGTTGGAGAATTCTGGCTGCCAGAGGTGGTCTTCAACTGGCAGGGCTTTGGAATCCCCGTCAGCAAGGGAGGTGGCTAACTTTAGACAGGGCCGTATTTTCCTATAGGCTAACTAGGCTTCAGCCTAGGGCCTCAAGATCAAGAGGGGCCTACATTCAAATTGTTAGCAAAATTAAAATTACATTATTCTAAAAACAGTGAACACTAAAACACTGAACCGAAAATAAGGAGAAATTCTATGCTTCGGGATCGGAACCGGCTCCGGCCGCAACGGGGCGCCGACTCGGCTTCTCCCTTTCTTTTTCTCGCCCTGGGAGGAGGATTGGGGAGGAAAAGACATCAGTCTGGAAACAGCTGGGCAAAGCCCAGACCCACGGGGAGAGAGGCAAAACATGGATCCGTCAGGACAGGGCGGCCCAGACTGGCATCGGGGGTGGAGGGTTTCAGTGGAAGGGGGATGGGAGGCAGGCAGGCTGGCATCAGAGGGGGGGTGGGGGGTTTAATGGAAGGTAGGCAGGCAGGATGGCATGGGGGGGTGTTCGATGGAAGGGGGATGGGAGGCAGGCGGGCATTGGAAGGGGGATGGGAGGCAGGCGGGCATTGGAGGGGGGGTGAGGTGAGGAAGGATGGCACTGGGGGCACTATGGATATAGGAAGGGGCAATGTTGTGTGTTATGTTTGATTAGTTATTGTTACAAGTACTATATATGGTGCTGAGAATAAATGTCCAAATAAGTGTTCTCGACTTTTTTTTATTTATTATCTGTGTCACATTTTTTATAAAGGTTAGTACCAATAACAACATGTTTCATTTAACATATTGATATATATCACAGTAATGATGTATTTTATTATCTCTCATGTAATTTACAAACTTAAAAATGGGAGGTGAAAGGGCCTCATTAGTGGAATAGCCTAGGGCCTCTTTTCATCTAAATCCGGCCCTGACTTTAGATCTTGGGCCCAGGACCTCTGTGTGTTCAGTATAAAAAGTGCATATCTGTTTTTTATTTCTCTTGCAGAGTTTAATTTCTTGGGGTTCCCAGTTCTGTATTTGCTAAAGGTCCGTCTGTGTTTTGTGTGTGTAGATGTCATTTAAAGTTGTTTTTAGGTGTGGTAGTAATGACAGGTGCAGAGATTAGGGGGAGAAGGGATCAGGGTCCCTCAAGAGTGCTGTTCAAATTTTCCTATCTCTGTTTCAAATCCATTCTTGGTTCAGCCCCCATGTACTTGGTTCCCCGTTTTAACTTAGATTGTTCATCCAGACCCACCACGCAGAGTCCATCTGTTTAACCACCCAACACTAAAAGCCTGCCGTTACAAAAGATACCTGAACAGAACTCTTGCCTTCCAAGCAGGTCAACTGAACGATTGGCTGGGTAACATTATCACGCACTCCTCATCCTACCTAAGTTTCAGAAAATTAGTAAAAACAAACTTGTTTAACCGATTTGTAACCTAAGACCTCTTAAGCCTTATCTCTTCCACACTAACCAAATTGTTTCCCAAGATCTCTTATGCCTTACCTGCATCCTACTCTCCTGTATTTTGATGACTTTACATTGTACCTATATTCGCTGATTGTCCAGCTCTTTTTTATTGTAAACCGCCTCGAACTACTACAGCTTTGGCGGTATATAAGATTAAAAATTTGTGTTAGGGGGACAGGATTACCATCAAGAAGTACAGAGACTCAAGACTAGAAGAACTTGTAAGAACATAAGAATTTCCTGTCTAATTACTTCTCTTTCTTCTTCCCCTCTTGAAGTCAGTCAATTTGTACCTTTGCTTAATCTTTTGTAAACCGCATAGAACTTCACGGTATTGCAGTATATAAGCTGTTATTATTATTATTATAAGATTTGCCCTGCAGGGTCAGATCAGTGGTCCATCGTGCCCAGCAGAAGCTCATGCGGTGGCCCTTAGGTCAAAGACCACTTGTGTATGTTCTGTTCTAGTAAGAACTTATCCAATCTTTTCTTGAATCCCTGAAGCAAGGGGGTCTCCAAAATCCCTCCTTGAGGGACAAATCCAGTCGGGTTTTCAGGATTTCCCCAATGAATATGCATTGAAAGCAGTGCATGCACATAGATCTCATGCATATTCATTGGGGAAATCCTGAAAACCCGACTGGATTCGGCCCTCAAGGAGGGACTTTGGAGACCTCTGCCATGAAGGGTGCTTTCTTTCTTCTGTAACAGACTGATGGAAGTTCTATTTTGCTTCATGACCTGTACGGATTTCAATTGCGCTTTCTCATTCTGAGTTGTCCAAGGAAATCATCAGGAACTACAACATTCTGCATGCCCTGTTGCAAAAAAATAAATTAATAATAAAAATCAGAAATGGATTGGCAGACTTGGTCGTATGAAATAGCGCTTCAGTCCGGCGCTACTGACAGCGACCCTCTGCTGCCACCTGGTGGAAAGAAGCGGCAGCGCTCTCCCGGGTTCGTAGTCCGCGTGCGTCTGCCGCGGCGCCTCCTGCACACTGCGGTGCAACAATCATCATAATTCCAATATTCCTTTTATAATAAATACTCATGTGGCTTGAGAAAAAGATTCACCCGCTAGGAGGGGATTAGCGCTCATCTTCGGCTATAATTTTAAAATAACATCATAATGCAATAAAGCCCCTGGCTGATCGCGGTCGGGGGCTCCTGGGCTCAGGCCGTGCCCCACCCGCTTCGGCCCGAAAAGCCACTCCGGTTCGGTGCGATCCAATCGGAGAGCAAGAAGCGGTACAAACGCTCCAGTAGCAGCTTCCTCAGTCCCATTCCGCCTCCTGATTTCCCGGCAGGCGCGGTGGCCAAGTGGTAAGGCGTCGGTCTCGTAAACCGAAGATCGCGGGTTCGAACCCCGTCCGTGCCTCCGCTCACATGGCCTGGAGAAAAAAAAGGGTCAACATTTTAATGAGTAGCAGTTGATTTGTTTTTAAAGAATTCAGTCATTCTTTAGAGACGCGTCGAAATCCTAAGGGGATTGTTTGATGTTGTGAGACACTAGAGGGGGGGAGGGGGAGGGATCCCGGGAGAGGCTGCTTGCAAGACCTAAGACGTCTGACCCAGCCTTCCAGCACATTTACAATGCGACCATCATTATTCCTCCGCGCGCAAAAACACAACAGCAAATTGACGCCCACTTAATCGATGCACCAGCGCCCGCCGCAGCATTTACGGTCTAATCGCAATCGAGAACTGCCCCAAGTATTGCTTTAAACCCTGAACCCAGGCAAATCGTTAAAAAAAATTTGAAATAAAAAAAGTTTTGAGCGGGACACCGGAAAGACAAACGTACAGTCACCCCCCCAAAAAAAAAGAAAAACGGGTGAGGGGGGTGAGAAAGTGTCGGTGACGTCAGGAGCTGCCTCCGGAGACCGCCTCCATTTCTTTCCACCAATGAGAGAAGAGTGACGTGACAGCACCCGGAAGCTGGGAGGAGGAGGAGGGTTGCAGGGTATTGGGAATGAAATGCAGGATTGGGCACAGTGGCATCAAATGTCATATCACTAAGATAGTATTTATACAGCATAAAGGCTGAAAGCAATTTCCATCATGCCATAGGACTTGATGGTCGTGTCAGATGGGTTTTCCCAGAACAGTTGCTAGGAACTGCTATGGGCTCTGACCCCTAAATATTTATGACTGATTCAAATTAATTACCAGCTTCTTTTGTTCTAGAAAACTATAGTTTTTACTTATTTATATTCTCTAATCTTACTATTAAAAATATTATTTCTTCTTACTGTAAATAAGTGCTCAGTCTCTTGGCTCCTGCATAAGAGCCACAGCGAGATCATTTCGGGACCATCATCGCACTTATAGGTCCCTTATTGTATATTATATCTGATCTCAGAACATAAGTCATTCAGCCTGTGCTTGTATATTTTCTATTATACTGATCTTCTGGTAAATATAGCATTTATCTTATCCAGCGTGGATGATCAAATCTCGTGGCTCCGCAGTCTTGCTTTTCCAGTGTGAATATGTGCAAATGTGCTGACTAGTAAGCTTTCTCTGCTCCCCAACTCAGTACTGAGTTTCCCTAAATATTTATGACAAAAAATAGAAAATGTTTCAGGCCAGGAAACTAATTCTGTCTGCAAGGGCCACATTCAGTAAGCTTTTAATTTAATTTAGGGCAGTTGTTTCAAACTCGCGGGCCCGCCAGGTACTATTTTGAGGCCCTGGGTATGTTTATCATAATCACAAAAGTAAAATAAAACAGTTTCTTGATCATATGTCTATATATATAATTTATATGTCTCTATATATAATTTACAATATTATTATTAAGATTTAGCCAAAAGGAAAGATTTATAAACTATAAAGAGTTTTTTTTACCTCATGCAAAATTGTCATTTCTTTAATAAGACATTAAGGGCTCCTTTTACAAAGCCGCGTTAGCGGTTTAACGCGCATAAAAGTGTGCGCTAAACCGCCAGCCACTACCGCCTCCTCTTGAGCAGGCGGTAGTTTTTCGGCTAGCACATGATAAAATGTCGCGGTGCAATAAAGCCGCTAACGCGGCTTCGTAAAAGGAGCCCTAACTTTTTTTTTTCTGAGGCTCTCCAAGTACCTACAAGTCCAAAATGTGGCCCTGCAAAGGGTTTGAGTTTGAGACCACTGATTTAGATCCTTAAGGTTGTTTTCTTGTTTGTTTTTTGGGGGGTGTAATGGCCTGAGCTAAATTCAGATCCAAAATCCCTCATTGGCTTGTTTGGGAATCACTAATATTAGAGAATGACATGGAGACGGGTACCTTAGTTAACCGCAGGATGAGAACAGGGACAGCCCATGGGGCAGAGACAGAGCCTTTGGGGATAGGGGAAGGGACAAACCTTATCCGGGTGTCATTCTGTAAAAACTTGAAACTAGTATCAATATATAAAAACTTAACACATCTTACACAATTGGCAACTGAATTCAGTGATTAAAATATCCTGCAGAAGCTGTTTTTGGATTTAAATGAACTACTGTAAAATGGCATAATTTGTGTCTCGTCTGCCTTTGATATGGCAACAAGAGTCTTGTCTGCTGATCAGACTCCTACCATCGGCAACATCCTTTCATCATATGCCCAGCTGCTCAAGCATCTTTTTGTTACTGCAACAAATTCATCCATGTTTGCTGGCATCAAGGAGCATTTCCAACATTTAAGAGACACTTATTTTCCTGTTCTTCCACTACACAGTTTAGGTTCTCTTCCACACCCATGTCTGAAAGGCAATCCAATTACCTTTTCAGATGATGTAAAAGCATACCCCATATTACTCCAGATACTTGATGCAATCGGGATCTCAGGGGTGGTTTACAATTGGTTCCAAGGATTCCTCAAAACAAGAACGTACAGAGTTAAGACAAACAACACGAAATCTAACACATGGTCAAATCCATGCGGAGTCCCGCAGGGGTCACCACTATCGCCCATTCTATTCAATCTCTTCATCTCCTCCCTCGGCACCACTTTAGACAACCTAAATGTAACATCATTCAGCTACGCAGATGACATAACTATTCTCCTCCCCTTTGAAATCCAAGACCACACCTCAACAGGACACCTGGAAATAATTCTGGATGAAGTAGAAAAATGGATGACAAACCACAAACTGAAACTAAACTCGGACAAAACCAAATTCCTAATGCTTGAAACGGACAAAAACCCATCCATAACAGACCTAGAAATTAAAGCAACCAAATACCCAATCCAGACCTCACTCAGAATCTTGGGAGTGCAGATAGACAGATGCTGCACTATGCAGACCCAAATCAACAAAACTACCCAAAAAGCATTCCTCACAATGCGCAACTTAAGAAAAATAAGGAAATTCTTTGACAAAGAACACTACAGGATAATTGTACAATCCCTGGTACTAGGTCTCGTGGACTACTGCAATATCCTTTATCTACCATGCCCCACAAACATGATCAAAAAACTTCAAACTGTTCAGAACACAGCCCTTAGACTAATTTACTCACTCGGAAAATTTGACCACATCACCAATGCCTACCTAGACTCACACTGGCTACCGATTCGAGCCAGAATTCAATTCAAACTATACTGTCTACTCTTCAAAGTAATTAACGGTACTGCACCCACCTACCTAAATGACCGCCTAAACCGTAACCTTCCAACCAGAACAAGAAGAAAACTGACATCATTCACATACCCACCACTCAAGGGTACTCACCGCAAAAAGCTTTATGATAGCCTCCTGGCAACACATGCTGCAAAACTCGAACCTTCCATCACCAGATTGTTAACCACAACATCAGACCTCAAGACATTCCGTAAAGAAATCAAAACACTGCTGTTCAAAAAGCATATACAATCTACCTAACCTCCCTCACCCCATCCCCCAAGAAACCAAAACACTGCCGTCCAAAACATCTTCCGATGTTATTAAGTCTTTACTATCATTCTGTTATTAAGTCTCTACCCTCAAACTGTATTCTCTATTGTCATGTACCATCCTGGAAATGTCCAGTTCTCTTCTTATGTAATCCGCTTTGAACCGCAAGGTACAAGCGGAATAAAAATCACTAATGTAATGTAATGTAATACCCCTTCTTTTACGAAAGCGTAGCGCTGGCTGCAGCGGTAACTCCTCCGACGCTCACAGGACTTCTATGAGTGTCGGAGCAGTTACCACCGCTGCCGGCGCTAAAACCTACGGTGCGTTCGTAAAAGAAGAGGACAGGCAACTGAATCTTTGGGAAGGTTATACCAAAACCAGATCGAAATGGAAGGCTCTATTTATGATTTATAAACAGTTGTACAGAATATTGTTCCTTTTTATACTTTAATAAAATGATTTAAATACGTGGAGTCTGTAAAATGTACCCTCAAAACTGGAACACTATGGGGCTCATAATCGAAATGGAAATACGTCTAAAATCCGGCCTAAATCGACACTTAGACTAGACAAGTTGTCCAAGTGCCGATAATCAAACCGGGTTTTAGACGTATCTAAAAACGACTTAGGCCTTCACAGTGCTGCAGTATGCCCAGAGCTAAAAGGGACGTTTCAGTAGGAGTGGCGAGGGCGGGGTTTGGTGGGATGTGGTCCTACCTAGACTTAGTTGTACTGCATGTATAACCGAAAGTTTAATAACACTGCCTAGATGGGACCTGAACGTTGTGAGTTAGGCCATGTAAAACCAGGTCTAAGTTACAAGAAGGTATGCAAAGTGACCATATAACCACTGCAGGGACAAAGTACAGACCCTTACACATTCCCCCAGTGATCACTGACGATTCCCCCCCCCCTCCAACTACCATAAAAATCGTAATAACAACTTTACATATCTGCCTCCAAAACATCAGCACCTGGCATAGGAAAGCCTAGTAGAGCTGCATAGAGGTGGCTTAAGTAGTCTGGGGGGGCTACTGAACCATGGAGAGGCCCTTAAGCCACTCTAACCACTGCATGCATGGTGAAACATGCACCCCCCAAACCCCCCCCCCAACCCTTTTGTACTGCCATATAAGTTGCACCTGCAGCCATAAGGGCTATTGGGATGGTAGACAGGTGGGTCTAGTCGGTTCCGGGGGGTGTTTTGGGGGTTCACCATGACCTATAAGGTTGTTGTGGTGAGATGTGTATGTGGCATCCTTTTTGTGAAGTTCACAGCAGTGCCCTGTAAGGTATCCCACTACTCTGGTGCAATGTTTGGGTGTCCAGTCCGTCACTTTGCTGACCCCGCCCACGTCCAAAAGGTCTTTTTCTAGGCTTTTTTGACTTGGATGAATTTTTGGACGAAAATGGGGTATAAAGATAGACAACTTATCAGTCTGGACGATCAGACGGCTGGATGTACAGTTAGACGATTTTTGGAAAAAATATATATATGTAGGATGTATTTTTGGAAAATGGACCTTTTTCCATGTCCGACTTTGGGCAACTAGCGACTTAAGCCCAAAACAGACTTAGACGTATCTTTTGATTATGCCCTTCCACCTATTTATTTATTAAAACTTGTAGACCACAAAACTAGCATTTTAAGTGGTTTACAGGAAAGCATTCAATACAAAAACTTAACAAAAAAAGTATTTATTTTGTTTTCTATTCCGTCCTCCCCAAAGAGCTCAGAAGGGGTTATAGGCTAACATACATAAAAGGGGCCCATATGTCATAATCAAAGAGACATTTGGATCCCCCAGTCACAAGACTCCACTGAACTGCCTCTCTTAGGCTGTGAGTTTGGGGCCCTGTGCATTGCAAGTTGGGTGCAATTCCCTGAGAGAAAGCTTTGATAGTTGAAGTTGAGCTGCATTTGGGTACAGTATTTTCTTATCCTCAGAGGGAATAAAAATAATACAGTGTTCCCCCGGTTTGCGGTATGCGAATCGCGGACCCGGTCATTCGCGGTCTGCTCCGACCGCCTCTTCCTGTAGTAAAGTCGGGCTACAGCGCGTGTCAAAGCAGCTCCTGATTGGTGTAGCCTGACTTTACTACAGGAAGAGGCGGTCGGAGCAGACTGCGAGTGATTTCCTTCACCTGCCGGCACTCCAGCTGCCCTCTCCTGTCTCCCCTGCCTAAAAACCACATTTGCGGTTTTTCAAAATTCGCGGGAACGGAACCCCCGTGAATTTCGGGGGAGTACTGTATATTTTTTCATGGACTAACTTAATGTAACCCCTGCCCTCTTCCCTGCCCCCTGCGCCTGACCCCCCTCCCTCTCCATTACATGCATGTGCATGCGTGCACCACTTTCCTTCCCCTGCACCTCTTTAACCTCGCGACATGAGCAGCATCTCCAACTTACTGCCTATACCGGCGTCGGCTCTCCCTCCGAGAGGGAGAGCCAAGGACGGTGTGAGAAGCTGCTCACGCCATTGAAGAGCTGGAGGTACGTGGAGGGAGGAGTAAAGCATGCAAGTGGTGGGGGAGGAGTGGGTAGGAAGGGGGGGAGGAGAGGTGCCAGAACCCCCACCAAGACAGCGCCCGGACCCTCTCCTTACTACGCCACCGATACTAATATTGATTCTACAACACTTCAAGGATATATTTTTAAATAATTTTCTTTATTTTGCATTATCAATAGTAGCAATGAGGAACCTGAGTAACACACTAAAGAGATTGTTTGCAGTTACTATATCATGTGGGCAAGATGGAAATTAATACATTTACAGGTTTTGAAGAGCATTTTAGCCAACGGTTTTGCTGCATCTAAGGGGCCAAAGTATCTTTGAAGGCACGGTAAAATTCAATCATCATGCCATCAGGGCCGGGTGATTTATTTTTGGCCATATGATTGATGGTATCAGATAGTTCTGTGATTGTAACAGGAGATACATGTATTAAAGCAGGATAATAATCCTCAGCAAGTGAAGGTAAAGAAAGTGTGCCCGGAAAAGTATGCAAATTGTCCTCCATTTTGGCCCCAGATAAGCATAATCTTTCATAAAACTGTTTGAAATCATCTACTATATCTTCCATGGATGATACAACGCTTCCGTCCCGTCTAACTAAGCAAAAAGAAATATTACTAAAACCTCAGAAATAGTTATTTATCTCATTATATGTTTAATAACCTGCTACCACTTTCAGCCAATGGCATAGTGAGGGGGGGAGTGGACTGCCCCGGTGCCTTCTTCATGGGGGTGCACTAGCGCCTCTACTCCTCTCCACCCCCCTTACTTGTACCTCTTTAAATGTTTGCTGGCACAAGCAGCATCTTCTACTTGCTGCTCACACTGGCCTCAGCTCCCTTCTGATGTCACTTCCCGGTCGCGGGACCAGGATGTGACATCAGAAGGGAGCCAAGGCCGGTGCGAGCAGCAGGTGGAAGATGCTGCTCGAGCTGGCGAACATTCAAGAGGTATGTAAGTGGCGTTCAAGCTGTGGGGAAGGGGTGTGCTCAAGTGGCAGGGGAGAGTTGGGGATGGGGCGCACAGTGTGGTGCCACCACCCTGGGTGCCAACCTACCTTGCTATGCCTCTGCTTTCAGCATCTTGTTTTAGATTTTAGATTTTAATGCCTTTTTTTTTTTCCTTCACTTTTCTGCTTCAGAAAAGAAGCTAGAAGACGACCTGCTTTGTTATTTTCTGAGTAATAGTCGAATGCGCAGCACTTTTCCTTAAAATTGAGTTATACTGATATCTCAGTTTCTGTAGGTCTAAGAGAACGGTGATGTTACTTTTGCCATTCTGATGCTCTTCTTTAGCCAACTGTTTTGAGAGCCACAAAGGAGGACTTCATGGGCCCCATGCGGCCCTGGCGCCACGCGTTGGAGACCACTGCTATAAGGAAGCGCTTCAGGATTAAATCTGCAAGAGAGAATATATCGGCAGAGCAGGTCAAGGGTAGGTCTCCAACTGACATGTGTAACTTATGCCACATGGTGTATTTATTTATTTAAAGACTTACATCCCGCTGCATCCTACAATTCTCCGCGGGTTACATACAATAAAATTATTAGCATTAAAAATGAATGAAACCATTTGTGTATATGGTATTAAGGCACCTAGAATTTCCCGAACTGTCCCAGATGGACTCAAAAAGTGCCTAAGAAGTAAATGAAACATAGAAACATAGAAATTGACGGCAGATAAGGGCCTTGGCCCATCCAGTCTGCCCACCCTAATGACCCTCCCCTGCCTTTACTTTGCGAATAGATCCCACGTGTCGATCCCATTTGGCCTTAAAATCAGGCACGCTGCTGGCCTCAATCACCTGAAGTGGAAGATCATTCCAGCGATCAACCACCCTTTCGGTGAAAAAGAATTTCCTGGTGTCACCGTGCAGTTTCCCGCCTCTGATTTTCCACGGATGCCCTCTTGTTGCCGTGGGACCCTTGAAAAAGAAGATATCCTCCTCTGCATCGATGCGGCCCGTGAGATACTTGAACGTCTCGATCATGTCTCCCTTCTCCCTGAGCTCCTCGAGCGAGTATAGCTGTAATTTATCTATTGGTGTGAACAATATTAAGATCTCAATAAAAAGAAAAGATAGAGCAGAAAGGAAAGGCAAAAAGTTAAAAAAATCTAACAAAAAAATAAAATAAAGGCCAATCTTTAAAGATTATCTCATCAGACCGATCAAACGAGGCAACCACATCGGTCTCAGTTCCGTGCAAGGCCGTTGATTCACCAAAACAGAAGTCCGTTCCACCGCCACAGCAGGACGCCACCACGGCGGGCAAGCAGACGGTCGACCTCTGCCCAACATCTGGGTCCTGAAGCAGCCGAAGACATGTAGGTAGGTTTCCACTTGCCATTGACATGGCATAAATGATCATGCCCAAACTATGGTATGCCCCGGCCAGTTTATTCTGTGATGGCATCTTGATTCTACAGTATTATAGAATTAGTGCTCGGCGCATGACATTGGCGCCAGCAGCGTAGTGAGGGAATGAAGCGCCTGGCATTGCCGCACCATGAGTTCCCCCCCATACTCTTCCTCACCATGCATGTCACACCCGCCTCCCCCTCCCCCCTCCCACACACACATTGCTTCATATTTGTGTTGGTAGCGAGCATGATCTCCTGCCTGCTTTGTTTTATTGGGATTCCATGGTGTTGTGTGTATTCTTTGGTTTCTTTTTATTGGGTTTTCTTCATTTTAATCTTCTTAATTATTATTATATTTAATTTAGCTCATTACATTTTAATTATGATCTTATCCTGGTTTTTAATTTAGGTCGTTTACTTTGAGGAGGCAGAGATGGATGTCCTGGCTGGGCTGTCTGATGCTGGCCAGGAGAATCTTTGTCACATCATTACATTACATTACATTAGTGATTTCTATTCCGCCATTACCTTGCGGCAGTGGCGTACTAAGGGGGGGGGCGGGAGGGGCGGTCCGCCCCGGGTGCCAGCCTTGAGGGGGTGTTCCCGGCCTTGCCGTTCATTCCCCCCCCCACCACCCCCGAAGGACCGCTCGCCCCACTGACCTTCCTGCACCACCTGTGAAGCAGCCCGCAGCAGGATCGCGACTTCAGCGATACCTGAGCTGCTTGGGCGCTGCTTCCTGTGCCGCGGTCCCGCCCCTCCTCTGACATCAGAGGAGGGGCGGGAACGCGGCGCAGGAAGCAGCGCAGAGATCGCTGACGTCGGGATCCTGCTGCGGCTGGTTCATAGGTGGTGCAGGAAGGTCAGTGGGGCGAGCGGTCCTTCGGGGGTGGTGGGGGGGGACTGAACGGCAAGGCCGGGAGCATAGGTAGTGCTGCTTCATAGTGGTGCGGGGAGGCCAGGGGGCGAGCGGTCCTTCGGGGTGGGGCGGGCGGGCAGGCAGGCAGGCTTTCAAGGAGGAGGGGGGTGACAGACAGGCAGGAAGGCCTTCAAGGGGGGACAGGCCTTCAAGGGGGGGGGGACAGGCAGGCCTTCAAGGGGGGGACAGGCCTTTGGGGGTGTGTGCAGACCTTCAAGGGGGAGGGACAGGCCTTCAAGGGGGGGCAGGCAGGCCTTCAAGGGGGAGACAGGTCTACAAGGGAGTGGGATAGGCCTACAAGGGGGTGGGACAGGCCTTCAAGGGGGGAACAGGCCTTGGGGGGGGTGCAGGCCTTCGGGGGGGGTGCAGGCCTTCAAGGGGGGGACAGGCCTACAAGGGGGGGACAGGCCTACAAGGGGGTGGGACAGGCCTTCAAGGGGGGTGCAGGCCTTTGGGGGGGTTCAGGCCTTTGGGGGGGTACAGACCTTCAAGGGGGTGCAGGCCTTCAAGGGGGGACAGGCCTTCAGGGGGGTGCAGGCCTTCGGGGGGGTGCAGACCTTCAAGGTGGGGGACAGGCCTTCAAGGGGGGACAGGAAGGCAGGCCTACAAGGGGGGGACAGGCCTACAAGTGGGGAAGGACAGGCCTTCGGGGGGGTGCAGGCCTTCGGGGGGGGTGCAGACCTTCAAGGGGGGGGGACAGGCCTTCAAGGGGGGGACAGGCAGGCAGGCCTTCAAGGGGGGGACAGGCCTACAAGGGGGGGGACAGGCCTTCAAGGAGGTGGGACAGGCCTTCAAGGGGGGTGCAGGTCTTCAAGGGGGGACAGGCAGACCTTTAAGGGGGGACAGGCCTTTGGGGGGGACCCTGGTTTAGAAGTACACGGAGGGAAGGGGGTGTTCAAAGAGACGTGCATATGCCAAACTTTGGGGGGGAGGAAGAAATAATGGGTCTGAAAATAGAGGAGAGGGAGAGAGATGATGGACCATGGGATTTAATAATAATAATAATAACTTTATTCTTATATACCGCCAACAATCTTGCGACTTCTAGGCGGTTTACAATAAAAGAAACTGTAAATACAATCAAGAGAAACTTTACGAACAGCTAATTAAAGAGTATAGCAGTGTATATTTCGTACAACGAATTAGAGAATATAGCAGTGTACATCTGATAACATTAATAATGTTAACGTCAGTTTGTGTGTTGCAAGGCTAAGAAGTGCCAGGTTGTTTACACAGAAGTAGAAATATTCCTTAGGTTCATAGAGTGTTCATATTTAGCGAATAGGGGTTGGGGTTAGCAGTTTGCACGTTCAGGTATGTGGTGATTTAGGGAGGGAAGGAACAGAAAGGGAGAGAAATTGGACACAAGGGATGGTGTGGAGGAGGGATAGAGATACTGGATAGGAGGGTAATTGGGAAAAGAAAGGGAGAGATGGTGGACTCGGGTGGTGGGGAAGGAGGGAGAGATGCCGGATGAAAGGGTAGTTAAGAAAAGGTGGATCTGTGGAGGGAGATGAAAAAAAAGGAAAGATACCAGACTTCCTGGGGTGGGAAGGGAAATGGAAAGGGAGGACAGAGTTGGCAGATGGATGGTTAGCATGTAGAAAGAAGAAAGAAGGAGACCCCAAGTTATCAGAAGAAAACCAGAGCCTTGGACCAACAAGATTTGAAATATAACCAGACAACAAAAGGTAGAAAAATTAATTTTATTTTCTGTTTTGTGATTATAATATGTCAGATTTGAAATGTGTATCCTGCCAGAGCTGGTGTTGGACTGCAAACGTGAGCTAGGATTTAACAGAGAGAGGAAAAGTCCTTTTTGTTTCTTTATTTTATTTACACCACAGCGCCAGTGTGATTAGGAGAAGCCAAAGGGGGTGAAAAAGCTATAAAACCCACCAGGAGTTTTGAAAAAAAATCACCCAACTGGGCAGGAAAATCGAATTGAAAAACCAATTCAATAGGCTGAATCGAATCAAAATTTTTTTTCCTGAATCTGGCAGCATTAGTTTGCACTACTGTCTTAGACTTTAGGACCTGGGATTGGGGAGAGATGGCATCCTCAGTACTTTATAATGCAAGTGAAACGAGGATTTGGTCAGACTTTTGAAGGGTCTGCAGAAAAAAAATATTGTATAGGCCGGGGACATGAGACAGCAGGAAATGGGAACTTTTCTTCCTTCTATTTTTGTGAATGGAAAGGCTGAGGATGTCAGAGAGTTCAGTTAAAATATGTGCTTTATAAGAAAATATAATAATGTGTTTTATAAAGTTTATAGCATAGCTGGCCTACCCAGTGAGGTGTTCCTAGTGGTGGTGGTGGCAGCGTGTCAATGTGTTGAGAGGAAGAGGTGGTCTGGGAAATTCTGCTGAGCAAACTCCGGGCCCATTTCCACCCCCCAGTTAGTCCACTCCACTCAACTGGTTCACACACTGAGTGGGTCTTTGGGTGTTGTTTTGGGATCTCTTCCAGTGGTTTATCAGTATCTCCTTCTGGTCCAAGGAAGGAAACTTTGTTATCCTTAGCATTGACCTACAGAATATGTTTGTAACAGCGCTGCTTGTGTGGCATTAGGCTATGTAGTGATCGAAAGAAAAAAACAGACCTTTGCACATTTTTGCACTATATGGTGGGTGTATGAGGAGATTCACATTTCCTGCACAGCTAAGTCCATGTGAAGTTACCTTGTGCTGTATTTGACATCTAGCAAGGTCTCTGTTTGAAAGGAAAGATCTAAACTTAAAAATGAAGTGGCCAGAAGTTATGGTAAAAGCAGATAGTGTAGCTGGTTTTAAGAAAGATGTGGACAAATTCCTGGAGGAAAAGTCCATAATCTGTTATTAAGACATGGGGGAAGTGTCTTCTTGCCCTGGATCGGTAGCATGGAATGTTGCTACTCTTTGGGTTTTGACCAGGAATTAGTGTCCTGGATTGGCTACCATGAGAATGGGCTACTGGGCATGATGGATCTTTGGTCTGACCCAGTTAGGCTATTCTTATGTTATGTTCTCATCTGTAGGGGCCTTTGTTTTCACTTCTTATTTTAATGTATTTTTTTTCTGGGAACTTATCAGTGTTTTTTATAATGGGAACAAAAATGGAAGAGAATTAATGTGTGTGGGATGAGGGGGTAACTAATTTCTTCAGCTAAATAATTCAATCCACCTCAACCAGACATAGGAGAACTCACGCACCATTCACACACCCTCCAACCAAAAACGTCAAAAGAAAAAAACTGTTCGACAACCTCCTAGCCATTCGAGCTGCAACACTCGACCCCCAACTCTACAACCAATTGACATCGACCACATACTGCAAAACCTTCAAAAAGAAATAAAAACCCTTCTATTCAAAAAACACATAAAACCGAACTAACACAATCAGAACTGTCCCAAGCATCACCTGCAACTACTCCATATGTACTTCTGATGTCATGACAATTCAGACATAATTTATGTTATGTTATGTTTGGAATATAAGAAAATTTTCACTGCCTGTTTCTATTCTGACCATTTATTCCGTTTCATGGTCATTACAAAAAAATATTTTTTTACATGGGGGGGGGTGTCAAAAAATGATGGGCCCCGGGTGCCACATACCCTAGGTACGCCACTGCCTTGCGGTTCAAGGCGGATTACATCCAAACTAAAACAAAAATTACATTCAAAATTTGAAGGCATAGAATAAGCGATGACATAGAATTTTTAAGGTAATATATGTTGGGTAAAGAGTTACCAAAGGGAAGTGGAGGTCTTTAGGAGATAAGAATAGGGTGAAATTATGGGTTTTAGAAAACGTTTGGTAGATAGAAGAGTATTAGAGAGATCTAAGGGTAAATAGAGTGTTGGATATTGGGTTGGGATTGGTTGTGCTGGATAGGTTTTATGTGTTTTTTGAAGAGTATGGTTTTAATATCTCTCCTGAAGGCTTTGTAGTCTGTAGTCGAAGATAACAGAGTGGTGATTTGTCTGTCCAGTTTAGCTGCTTTGGTGGCTATTAGGTTATCATAAAGTTTTTTTTCGTTTGACATCTTTGGATGATGGGTGAGTGAATAGTGAGTGGGATCTTCTGTGTCTGGTTGAGGAGGATTGATTTCATCGGTTATTCCAGTAGGTTGGGCTTTCTCCGTTGAGAGCCTTGTAAAGTAAGCAGTAGAATTTGAAGTGCACTCTCGCTTCTATTGGAAGCCAGTGCGAGTCATGGTATGCCTCTGTGATATGGTCATATGGACATCATGCCTCTAGTTGTCAGCTGACTCCATTGCGACTTGTTTAAAAGAAACTATAATCTGGTCTATTCAAAATGCGGGTAGTTTTTTAATCGGTGAAGGCCTTATTTTTATTAAACTTATTTCAAGTTCATTTTGTTCTTTGTTTTTCTTTTCTGCATTCTTAGTAGGTACTCATTTGTTTATATGGGTGCTTTAGTCAGACTGTGAATCTATTGGACAGTTAGGGATAGGATTATCAGACATCCGGATTTCCCCGGACATGAGGACATGTGCGGGGGTCCGGACGGCTTTTCAAAACCCTGCACTTTATCCAAGTTTGAAAAGCCTCCTCTCAATCGCGTCAGGCAGGAGGCAATCCGCACATGCGAGGATGCCATCACACACACGCGTGTGTGTAACATGATCGTGGGGTATTCGCGCATGCGTGGATTGCCTCCTGCCCGATTAAAGCAGGCAGCTGGGGGCGGAGCTAGGGCGGGACTGGGGCAGAGATGGTCGGGCCTGGGGCGGGCCTAGAGTGTCCGGATTTTACGATTGTAAAATCTGGCAACCCTAGTTAGGGATAGCTTCCAAGCACCTAATATTAGATACTGCATTGTTTGTGAACAGTTGTGAACTTCAGAGCTATTGGCGGTATACAAGTAAAAATTGTGTTGTAGTGCTGCTCAAGCCGGCCTCAGTTCTCTGTCTGATGTTACTTCCTGGTTCCATGACCAGGAAGTGACTTCAGAAGGCGAGCGGAGGTTCGTGTAAGCCGCAGGTAGGAGGAGATGCTGCTGGCTGCTGGTGAAGATTTAAGGAGGTGGGTGGGCAGTACCCCCACCAAGATAGCACCAGGGCGGACTGCTCTGTTCTCCCCCCCCCCCTCACTACACCACTAATTGGTGCATCCTAGAGACACCAATTTATAGAATGTCTCAAAATAGCAAAAGCGTTAACTAGCCACTTTCATTTCATTGTTCATTTATTAAAATTTATAAAGC
The DNA here is from genome assembly GCF_902459505.1 of Geotrypetes seraphini. Taxonomy (NCBI): domain Eukaryota; kingdom Metazoa; phylum Chordata; class Amphibia; order Gymnophiona; family Dermophiidae; genus Geotrypetes; species Geotrypetes seraphini. The sequence goes on along the minus strand of NC_047093.1, from coordinate 20,829,310 downwards.
GCCTTGTTCCACTGCGGGATACACATGAATGTACATAATAAAACAAATACTCCAAAATAAGTATGCAGATCAGCATTAGCAGAGTTCAGATATTGATTGGAGATGGCCAATCAACATCAGTCCCGTATAAACAGATATCGCTTCAAAAGCCACTTAAACTGAACCAAGCCCCTTTGTCAATGTAACCCTACAGGTAACATATTCCATACAGTAGGGCCAGCTACTGAATAATTCCTCTTACGAGTATATTCAAAATGAACATAAGAACATAAGAACTGCCATCTCCGGATCAGACCTTCGGTCTATCAAGTCTGGCGATCCGCACACACGGAGGCCCTGCCAGGTGTACACCTGGCGTAATTTATAGTCCACCATATCTTTATATGCCTCTCTTAAGGAGATATGCATCTAGTTTGCTCTTGAAGCCCAGGACGGTCGATTCCGCAATAATCTCCTCTGGGAGGGCATTCCAGGTGTCAACCACTCTCTGAGTGAAGCAGAACTTCCTGACATTAGTCCTGAACCTGTCCCCCCTTAGCTTCATTACATGTCCTCTAGTCCGTGTCAAATTGGACAATGTAAATAATCTTCTCTGCTCTATTTTGTCGATTCCTTTCAGTATTTTGAAGGTCTCGATCATATCCCCATGCAGTCTCCTTTTCTCAAGGGAGAACAATCCTAGTGTTATAAGTCTATCCTCGTATTCCAGTTTCTCCATACCCTTCACCAGTTTTGTTGCTCATCTCTGCACCCTCTCCAGCAGTTTTATATCCTTCTTTAGGTAGGGAGACCAATGTTGGATGCAGTATTCCAAGTGTGGTCTGACCATTGCCCTATAAAGCGGCATTATAACTTTCTCCGATCCCAAACTGTTGGTACAGTCAACCTACAGGAATTCTCTGATCGAACAGTTTGCCTTGGAACAGACGGTCAAGTCAATATTGACAAGACTGCTAATCTAATTCTATCCACAACAGTCAAATGCTGTAACTTCCTGAAAAAAAAAGGTGTGATATGTCATATATTCAGTGTACAGCAAAAACAATAAAGGAACAAAAAAATAACTTTTAATACCTTTTTAAAACCAGGATGGCGCTCAGAATCCAAGAATGGAATGGAAAAGCTCAACGTGGGGAACAAACCCCTATAGAGTTTTTCACAGAGTCTATCATTGCACCAACTTTTGTGGTAGAAAGGTGATTAAAAATGCTTCTTGAAGAGCAATATAGTTTTTTAGATATCCATGAAGTGAATTGAATGTCCAACACCTTATAACTTCAAAAATAGTGAAATCAACAAAACTTAACTTAAAAGTCCATACAGCGATGGTCCGGCAAGGTTCTGACGCGTTTCGCCGAACTGGCTTCCTCAGAGAACCCGCTGCGCTGTGTGCGACCTTCAATTTTAAATTCTAGTTCAAAGGAAAAAAATCTCATTTCCTGTGACGTTCGGTCTAAACAACATTCACACAGTAGAATTCTGCACAATCTGTCAAGAATGTATCAAAGAAACTTTATTTCTTATGGAGCCTTTAACTTAGCTTACTGCCCTGTATTTATTCCAATGAAGCATTAAGGCAAATTCCCCCACCCCCCTTTACCTCTTTCTTTTCTTTTTGCAGATATCAGCATGTTTGATACTGTAACGGGATGCCCATTTCCATCATGCTGGGAATTTAATGCACTAATTGAGGTTTGACTGCGAAGTATTCGGTCTGTCAAGATGAAAAATTAGAGATCAAAAGGGCAACTTTGTAGACACACACATCGATCCAAAGTCAGTGTGACACAGGCTTCCTGGAAGCAAGCCAAGACTTGCCTTCCCTACAGCCAAATCTTTGCCTTTTACTGCTCTTAAACAGACATAGTTTTTCTGTATAAAAAAAAAAGGACGAACTAAAAGAAGAAATCCCAAAATATTTGCTGAAAGATCAGGCAAGTTTATGGAATTACAATGATTTTTTTGTTCTCGCCCAACTCTTGTAGAAGATCAAATATGGATTCATTTCAAGCTAAAAATCGCTTCAGTCCAAGCAAAGAATGGAATTAGATCACTTTCCTCTGAAACAGAGGCCGCTATTCCTCAAGAGCTCCACTGAGTGGAAAAATGAAATTTAAGGATCCGTGTCAAGGCTCCATCATCTGCCTCTTATTTCACTCTATGTTCCTAGAGGTTATTTCTGCGGTCATCATAAGAACGGCCATATTGGATCAGACCAATGATCGATCTAGCCCAGTTTCCTGTTTCCACGGTGGCCAACCCAGGTCACAGTACCTGGCAGAAATTCAAATAATCGCAACATTCCAGACTCTCAAAGAGTAAGCAAGATTCCGGAACCCCCCGAAAGAACAGCAACATTCCATGCAGCATCCCCAAAGAGCGACAAGATTCCATGCCAACGATTCAGGGCAAGCAGTGTCTTCCCCCCCATGTCTGTCTCAATAGCAGGCTAGTACTGAAAAAGCAGAAGGATATCTGGGCGCTCACCCCCAGATTCTATATATGGAACCGAAATGTGGGCACGCTGCCGAGACGTGTGTACAAATGAATTGGTTAATGAGCTCAAAACCAGGGTTCCAACAACCAATTATTAATGTAAATTGGTCTTCGTCATAAGGCGAAAGGGGACAGACTTAAAGATCTCACTATGTACACTTTGGAAACTAGAGATAGGATAAGAGACTTTTAGGGCTCCTTTTACGAAGGTGCACTAGCGTTTTTAAGAGCAGGCGATAGCGTCTAGCGCTCGTGGCATTTTAGCATGCGTTATTCCGGCGTTAAGGCCCTAATGGGCCTTCGTAAAAGGAGCCCTTAATGTTCAATAATTTTTATTGAGTTTTAAAAATAAAATATACATAACAAAAATCTTACAAAGAATATCATCTCTAAAATTGAAAGGGGATAGATTCCTTACGAACGTAAGGAAGTTCTTCTTCGCCCAGAGAGTGGCAGAAAACTGGAACGCTCTTCCGGAGGCTGTCATAGGGGGAAACACCCTCCAGGGATTCAAGACAAAGTTGGACAAGTTCCTGCTAAACTGGAACGTACGCAGGTGAGGCTGGACTCATTTAGAGCATTGGTCTTTGACCTGGAGGCTGTCGCGTGAGCAGACTGGGCACAATGGAGCACTGGTCTGACCCAGCAGCGGCAATTCTTATGTTCTTATATATAAATTCAAAGAAATCGACAATCAATTATCATAACAATACAAACACAATAAAGTACCTCCCAACACTCCCTTCCCCCTTTCCCCCCTCCCCCATCCCCAAATATTACTAATAAATAGTGCCTCCCTTTATGATTACAAATGTAATGAGTTCACTCCAAAACTGCCTGCTCTGGCTGATAATTGCTGTATATAAGGGTCATCCAAAATTTACTCCATTTTTTATAAGATGGGGAGGTCGCCCTGGCTTCCATAGTCATAAGAGCATGAAATGCTGCCCTCCAATGCCAAAATGAGGGTGGACTTTCTTCCAACCAATGTGGTAAAATACATTTTTGACCTATGATAGAGACTTTTAAATAGCTGCTCTGAATCTGTTTAATTTGAAAGGAAGCTCCAGAATGAGAGGGCATAGGACGAAGTTGTATGAAGTGATGATATGTTCAGGAGTAATTTAAGGAAGTACTTTTTTTTCAGAAAGGGTGTGAATTAGAGAATGACATGGTAACTGTTACCCGCGAGTAACCCACAGGAGCTAGGGGAAGAAAAGACTGGTTGCCGCGGGTATGGGGACAAGGCCATTCACCACCCGTGGAGCGGTGAATGGCCTTGTCTCCGCAGTAAAGTATTTGCCGCGAGTTGCCTCCCACTCCCTAACCACCCCTCCCGGTCAGCAGCCCTCAGTATGATCGCAAGTCCAGCAGCCCCCTCCCTCCCTCTCATGGGTCCAACAGCTCCCCACTGACCCGCGGCAAAAAACAACAACCTGTGACTCTCCTGGCTGAGACGGCCTCGTGGCGCTTCCCAGGGCGGGGGCCTACCGGCCTGTTAGATGCTTCCTGCATGCAGGGCTGCTTTGACCGGAACTTTCTTGCTGCTAAGTCTCTCCTTCTGAGAGGATATTTGTGAAGGGGAGGGGGAGACAGGGGTTTTGTTGATCCTTGCTCTGCATTATTTGTGTTTATAAAATGAATTGTACAGAATATTGTTTCTTTATATACTTTAATAAAATAAGTTCAATATAAAATCATCACTATTTGAAGCTTGTGCGGATGGGAGCAGATGGTTTGTGGGGATGGGGCGGGGACGGGGACCAAGCTCATGGGGACGGAGCAGGGACAGGGACCGACCTCGCAGGGATGGGATGGAGACGGGGACAAATTTTTTCCCCGTGTCATTTCCTACTGTGAATTCTAGGTGTGGGATAGGCACCTGGGATCTCATAGAGAGAGGAAGAGATAATGGTTACTGCAGATGGGCAGACTGGATGGGCCATTTGGCCTTTATCTGCCATCATGTTTCTCTATAACCATAAAGCTCTATGACCTCACAATGCAGGTGTAAAGAGCCTTAGCCTGTAGGAAGAGGAGATGCAAATGTTAAGAGCCTTAGCCAATAGGGAGAGGAGGAGAGTGGATGCTGCAGATGGACAGATAGGATGGGCCATTTGGCCTTTATCTGCCATCATGTTTCTCTATAACCATAAAGCTCTATGACATCACAATGCAGGTGTAAAGAGCCTTAGCCTGTAGGAAGAGGAGATGCAAATGTTAAGAGCCTTAGCCAATAGGGAGAGGAGGAGAGTGGATGCTGCAGATGGACAGATAGGATGGGCCATTTGGCCTTTATCTGCCATCATGTTTCTCTATAACCATAAAGCTCTATGACATCACAATGCAGGTGTAAAGAGCCTTAGCCTTTACAGCCTTTACACCTGTAGGAGATGCAAATGTTAAGAGCCTTAGCCAATAGGGAGAGGAGGAGATAATGGATGCTGCAGATGGGCCATTTGGCCTTTATATGCCATCATGTTTCTATGTTTTTAACCCCCTCCTTTACAAGCCATGCTAGTGTCCGAGCTGTTACCATGGTGGCCAAATCTAAAAACACTAGTGCGGCTTGGTAAGTTTATATTCTAACATGACACATATCGAGAATCTAGTACCAATATACTGTATATTTCTTTGTAATCTATGGGTCCTGTGCAGGGAAAGCTTTTCCTAAAGTTCAGGAGTCCTTCAAGGGATCTAATCTGTGTGTGTGTGGGGGGGGGGGGGGTGTAGGGGGCAGTTGATTCCAGTGGTTTGGAATGAAGTGGGAGTAGGAACCTAGTTTGAAGGACACAAACGTGGGGTGTTTTGAGACGTATTTCATCCTGACCCTGATTTATTTTGCATTAAAAAACAAATTTTTTTTCACATATATTAATTGTCAAACAACATAGGTTAACTTCACTGTGGATTGACAGAGCAACTGCACTACTTAAAAAAAAAAGTCATTCCTTTATAAGGCAGTTTACACGCACTGTTCCCATCCTCCACGCCTAAGTCAGACTCTGCATCTCCCCCGCCCTCGTGGTCACTCCCTTCCCCCCCTCCCCATGCCCAATCTGTAGAGAAATCGATAACCCCTAGCGCCCCCTCCCCTGCACTGTACCATCAACCAGCTGTCGAAACATCTGTCCACTAGAGGGAGCCCTGTCGCTTCGCCCAGAAAAGAGAGAAGCCACCTAGATCGATTCAGACGGAGCGAAGTGGGAAAGGGAAGACACTGGAAACAAAGGAGGTTAAGAACCGGGAGCTTAGACGTGCAGCTAGTTCGCTTTTATTTTTTTGCTCAGGTCCGATGACAGTTTTCCAGCGCACGGGCATGTGGACGGTGCCGACGATCGTGCCCGGCGAACTTGGCTGGGAGGCTCTAACTGAGGGGGTGTGGGCTGGGTGGGGGGGGGGGAGGCTTTCCTTTGACAGCTCTCGGCAGGGAGAAGAGCGTCCGCCCGGATTTCAGCGCTGGCCGCCGCGGTAGCCCGGTCGCCTCCCGACAGACCGTCCGGATGTGTCCCCGACACGTGGGATCGGCCCGCTAAACTTTCCCGTTGCGCGGGCGCGGTACGAAAGCCGAATTTGAGACTTGCGCTACCACCACGGCTGTTCTCTCCCTCTTTTTTTTTTTTTTTTTTTCATCGGTGTGGGCAAGTGGCAACAGAGTTTCTTCACGGGAAAAAGGAGGCACAGAAGCTCTCTATGGCAGCATTTAAAAGGGCAAAGAAAGAGGGGGAAAATACAAGGCTTATGGTTTGCTTTTCCTAATCCAGATCATCTCGCCACTTTCTCGACTTTGTTGCGCGTCCACTTCTGCCTTGCGCGTCTAACTGAAAATCACATCTGCTGTGGGGCAAAGGAAAGACCTCATTTCTCCGTCTGGCTCCCGTAGCTCAGCAGGTAACTTCCAAGCAAAGGTGGAATATGATTTGATGGGGGTTTTTTTTCAAAAAAGTTTCTCATTGGTGGCAATTAATTTTGAGTCTGGCTCAGAAAACAGTGACATGGACAGTGGAATGATTGATTGGCTGGCGAAAAGGGCCACAGCTGGCTCATCCCCGAGGCTTTTCCTCATTGCTGAAGCTAGGACTCGAGTTGACCAGCTCCTCGGATTAGCATTTTAGGCTAGATTAACTGGCTTCTGGGGAACACACCCTACTTTTGAAACCTACTTTGAACCATTTCAGGGATGAGCCTGAACCGTGCTGGGGGTTTGGTTTGTTTTTAAACCAAAATTGGTGAAGAGGGTGGAGGAGGGAATTAACAGCCTGATTGCAATGGTATTGAAGGGTCTGGACGTGGGTGTCAGTCCTGTACCCTGCCTGTCTGAAGCGTAAGTATATGCTGAGCGAGTGTGAGTTTGGAGTTGGGTCTTTGCGGGCGAGATGAGGTTTTCTTTCCAACTGGCCTACAAAGTCCCAGTTCTCGGCTCACGGGATCTTCCAGCCCCAGGGAAAGAGTGCCTTGGGTCATTGTCCTTTGCCAAAGGTTGCTTGCACTGTAATAGCTGGAGTTTGGGAATGAACTTATCATCAAATAGTATGTGGATTGAGATGTTTCTCTATATAAGTGTGTGTAAAAATGGGGTTACAGATAACAGGGGTAGAGAAGTTTGGAGAGGTGGGGCAACTTGCTTATTGAAAAGCTTTTTGGATTAAAACAGGGGTGTCCAACCTCAGCCCTGGCCAGGTCAGGTTTTCAGGATTTCCCAAATGAATAGGCATGAGATCTATTTGCATATAATGGAAGCAGTGCCTGAAAATAGATCTCATGCAAATTCATTGGGGGAAATCCTGAAAACCTGACTGGATTGTGGCCCTTGAGGACCGATGTTGGACAAGCCTGGACTAAAAGGTCTGTAGAATGGGGCTATGCGATTTTTTTTTTTTTCTCACAACTTGAATGATTTTTCATGTGCGATACAGATAAAATAGGAAAGGATCTCCATTAGAGATAGAAAAGCTAGAAATAAGATAACATTTGATATCCCGCTTAATGCAGTAGATCAGGGGTGTCAAAGTCCCTCCTCGAGGTCCGCAATCCAGTCGGGTTTTCAGGATCTCCTCAGTGAATATGCATGAGACTTATTAGCATACAATGAAAGCAGTGCATGCAAATCGATCTCATGCATATTCATGGGGGAAATCCTGAAAACCCGACTGGATTGCGGCCCTCGAGGAGGGACTTTGACACCCTTCTCAAGGGTCCCACGGCAACCAGGGGGCACCCGTGGAAAATCAGGGGAGGGAAACTGCACGGGGACACCAGGAAATTCTTTTTCACTGAAAGAGTGGTTGACCGCTGGAATAGTCTTCCACTTCAGGTCACTGAGGCCAGCAGCGTGCCTGATTTTAAGGCCAAATGGGATAGACATGTGGGATCTATTCACTGAGTTAGGTGGGGGAGGGTCATTGCGGTGGGCAGACTGGATGGGCCGTGGCCCTTATCTGCCGTCTATTTCTATGTTTCTATGTTACAGTAAATCAAACCGACTTACAATAAATAAAGTTAGGTATTTAGAACTCTTCATTTTGAGGGGGACCTATGGCATAAATAAGCCACATACTCCACGTTTGGTTCCTTTTCACTTGGTTTCCTCTGGCAACTCTGGGTTTCTAGCTTAGTCAGAATGGGTTTGTTGGGGTGGGTGGGGCAGCTTCACAGATTATCCCCCAGTTTTATCATTCCTATCCTCCCCTCACTTGGCTCAACCCAAGGCCACAGACAGCGGCCTTCTCCACAGCCCAACTTTCAGTCTTAAGCGTGACCAGTAGGTGTCGCTGTCGAGTGACGGCTTGTCTGGAAGATTCCCAGCCTTGGGCCATCCTGGGAAGAAAGGATCTGACTTACAGAAACCGCGCCCTCCTCACATTAGCATGGCATCGCTGCCACTAAGTCCTCAGGCAGGCTCGGTTCTATTTTATGAAGGCAGATTAACTGGAAAGAGAGTTTAAGGGCATTTGTGTCGGGAGCGTTCCAAAAGACCACATGACTGTAGTGTGACAGATATACCTTTTACCTCATCCTAATGTCATAAGTTTAGCAGTGCAGGCAAGCTCTGATCCAAGGAGCAGTTGTCGAGCATGTCGTCTTTGTGGTTTTCAGTATCGTGCTATAATTAAGCTTTGGTTAGTTTTTAAGATCAGTACTAAGAACATAAGTTCTCCCTGGACAGGGATCTTACAGCCACACAAGAAGGTGACGGAGCCGTCACGGGGACGTCACCTTCTTGTGTGGCTGTAAGATCCATCTGTCCAAGGAGAACTACCGTTACAGGTAAGCAGCTTCTATTTAGTTTGGTAAACCGTTTTGGTTGACTAGTCCAGAGAAGATGCTATTTCAAATCTAATAAATACGCTGTGTCCGGTGAGACCGAGGGTCGTTCAGGCCTAGCATCATTTCTATGGTGGTGGCCATTGGCCAACCATTAAGAAGTACCTGGCAGATAGATCCCAAGCAGGAAGTCCATTTCCTGCAGCTTGCTTTCAGGGATAAGCAGCGGTTTTCCCAAGTCTAGTTGGCTAATAAGTGTTTCAAGGCTTCTCGGGAAGTTGTGCAAACCCCCCTTTTAAACTCAGTTTAATTTAGAGGCCTGGTGAGGCTCTGTTTCAGAACTTGAGTGTGAGACGTGTTTGAACAGGGTTGATTGCGCGATCATCTCGGCCCTTTGCCAGCATAATTTTGGTAATTATCATTTGTGTACAGTTTCGAGTTCAGACTGCTGATAAAACAGTGCACTCGGCATCAAATGAAAGCATCAACTGCCCGAACAGTTCTGCTGAATGTGAAACTCGGGATGAAACTGCCGTGAAAAGTGGCATTAGTGCACCCTTTGTGGGGGGGTTCCCATGAGCTAAGGCCATTTTTGCTGCGGCCATAAAACGGCTGATTTTTTACTTTAAAATCAATGTTTAAAATCAATGTTTAAAAAATATATATTTTTTAAAATCAATGTTTGTGTGCTGATATTGCTATTAGCATATGGCCATTAAATAAATGTACAATATGAGCACATAATGCCATCCATTTTGTAGGCGGTAAGGGCCCAGTTCTAGAAATGGCATGTCAATCTTAAGTTAGACGCTGCTTATAGAATCGTACTTAGTGGCTTGCAAAGTGGACTTAGGCACATCCTATTTATGCCAGAGTTTTCTTGGTCTAAATACCAGTGCCTGATTCCGCATGAAACACGCCCACGATCCACCCTAACCACACCCACTTTCTGGTAGACACCTACCCTGAACTCAGTAGGCAGCTACCAAATTCGGAACTTATCGCCCAATTAATTTTAATTTAAGCCAATTATAAGGAGCTAATTGCTAGTGCTGATTAAGCTTTTTAATTAAACAATTAAGGCCTAGATTCACTTAGGGATCCGATCTGTGGCCGATCCGTGGCCAAAGGTTCATAGACAATTTGTCTTCACGGTTTTGTCTCCGCGCTATTGTCTTGCTATTGTCGGTCGCGGGCGACCGATTCACCAAGCCTCCTCATGCAAATTAATGCAGTCAGAGGCACGCCCCAAACCAACCACACGGATCGCTGAAGAGCGATCCCGACTCATGCTCAGACTGCACAAGTGAGGTCAAAACAAAGGGGAGAGGGGCTTCATATAGGAGGCCGCTGCTGCTCCAATTTTTGATTTGTTGCTTCTACTCACGAGCCCGTACAGCCCCGCTTGCTGGTTAATAGCTCAGCGCTTATGCTGGTATGTTTTCGCAGTCCCAGCGGTGGATTTTGGCTGCACTGGTGAGTTGCCTGGGTCTCTCCCTTCTCCTTCTTTTCCATCCTACTCATCACGTTCTTGTTGCTGGAGCTGCAGCCAGTATCTGGGGGCACCTTTTTGACTTCACGAGCTGTGACGTGTTCTGGAGGAGAACAGCTCCGCTTTAAATCCATGGGTTACCATGGGCTCTCAGAGCGGCAGAGAACAAGTTTGCTTCTATTTCGGGGCCCAGATCTCCCATGTGTGCACCGCTTTTGGGTGGGTGTAGTGCGCTCTCAGTCCAGAGAGGCAGGCAGGGCGGCAGAGACGTGAGCGACTGGTCTCAGAAGTCGCCTCTTTTTTGATTGGCCAGCCCAGTTGGTATTCCGGAATTTGATTAGTGAATCGAGGCCCTTCCTACTTTGCACGCCATTTCCCCTCATTTACATGCGCGGATCGGATCGGGTGCGAATATGCTCGGGAGGAAGGTTAGTGAATCGGGTCGGGGTCACAAAATGGTCGGGACACGATCGGTGGGCTTAGTGAATCTAGCCCAAAGTTTCTAGATTGGCTAGGCATGCCGATCTATGCACTTAACTGTAGGCATAAGAATAGCCTTACTGGGTCAGACCAATGGTCCATCAAGCCCAGAAGCCCGTTCTCAGGGTGGCCAATCCAGGTCCCTAGTACCTGGCCAAAACCCAAGGAGTAGCAACATTCCATACAGAATCTTAAAGAATAGCAAGATTCCGGAATGCCAGAGAGTAACAAGATTCTAGAACCCCAAAGAGTAGCAACATTCCATACAGAATCTCAAAGAATAGCAAGATTCCGGAATGCCAGAGAGTAGCAAGATTCTAGAATCCCAAAGAGTAGCAACATTCCATGCTACCGATCCAGAGCAAGCAGTGGCTTCCACCATGTCTTTCTCAATAACAGTCTATGGACTTTTCTTCCAGGAAATTGTCCAAACCTTTTTTAAAACCAGCCACGCTATCCACTCTTGCCACAACGCGTTCCAGAGCTTAACTATTTTCTGAATGAAAAAAATATTTCCTCCTGTTGGTTTTAAAAGTATTTCCCTGTAACTTCATCGAGTGTCCCCCTAGGCATCATTTATAGAATCAGGGTCCTAGGGCTTTTCTGATAATCCTGTGCAAATCAGTTAGCGAATGGTAATGAAGCTTTGTTATCTGACTAATGCAGGAACTCCTTCTCATGTGCCCCCTCCCCCATAATTTGAAATATTTTTTTAGCTTATGCATTTGTGCACGCTAAAATTGCACCTTACTTAGCATTCCTAAGTGCATCCCACGGTACACCATTTTAAGATGCATTATGCATGCTTTGGCATACTAAATCAGCTTAGTAAAACGGCCCTGTAGTCTCTTCGGTGTGTCTTGTGACCTATTCTGAAAACCTAGCCAAAGGACAGATGTGCAAACTTCTTGGCTTGAGCAGTTGATTTAGGAAGCCTGGCTGAACATTTTGCTGTTCTCTGGTGCTCTTTAGTCTACCAGAATTAATCTTGCTTTGACTAAACGAGAGGCCACTGAAAAGTTCTCAGCCCAACCATGAAGAGAATGATGTGGAGTTCAGTAGCACCTTCCACCCACCCCATTACCTCTTCAAATCTTTGCCCGTGTGGGCAACTTCTCTGGCCTGCTGCTCACGCCAGCTGGCTCTCCTTTGAAATCATTTCTGGGCCTGGGGGTCAGGAAGTGACATCAGAGGGAAAGCCATCGGTGGCACGAGCAAGAGTCTGGAGAGTTATGGGGAGAGGGAGGGCATAAGTGGGGGGTGGGGAAGGAGTGGGGTGCCTCCTACCCTCGCTACGCTAAGTTATTCCGTGCTTTTCTTGACGCTTTTCATTTCAATGAACTTGTAAGTTTCATGGCTCCACATCACTCTCTTCTTGGTTGGGCTGAGAACCTTTCAGTGGCCCATCGTATTGTGATGTCATAATGCCTCATTCTACCAATGTCTAAGAGCCAACCTCATCAGTGATGTCACAATGGCTTGGTTTCTCTATACTTGTGCACATTTACTAGATGCATTTGCCTCACTGAAACAAAAAGTGTGGAATAGCTTGTAAGTTTCATGGCTCCACATCGTTCTCTTCTTGGTTGGGCTGAGAACTTTACAGCGGCCCATCGTATTGTGATGTCATAATTCCTCATTCTACCAATGCCTAAGAGCCAACCTTATCGGTGATGTCACAATGGCTCGGTTTCTCTTAACTTGGCCCATTTTTTACATGCATTTGCCTCAGTGAAGTGTGGAATAACTTGTAAATTTCATGGCTCCACATCGTTCTCTTCTTGGTTGGGCTGAGAACCTTTCAGTGGCTCCTCGTATTGTGATGTCATAATGTCTCATTCCACCAATGTCTATGAGCCAACCTCATCGGTGATGTCACAATGGCTTGGTTTCCCTATACGTTTGCCCATTTACTAGATGTATTTGCCTCATTGAAATGAAAAGCATCAAAAAAAGTGTAGAATAACTTGTAAGTTTCACGGCTCCACATCATTCTCTTCTTGGTTGGGCTGAGAACTTATCAGTGGCCCCTCATAGAGTGTTGAACTCTAAAACAGTTCTGATGTTATACAGATCAATTCAAAAGGATTTATCGGCACAGACTGAATGCATGTATATTTTTATTTTTACAAAAATATGCTATGGGATAATTTTTTAATTTATAACATTTTATTGAAGGAAATAAAATAAAATATAATATAATATACATAGATTTTCATTTCAATTAGAGTCACAATTATTATATTTTCATACATATTTTTATCATTCCTTCAAAATATTTTTCCAAATGACCCATTGCAAAATATCTTATACCTCCCCACCCCCTCCCCTTCCCCACTGCCCTTCCCCCTCTGAATGGAAGATTCCCCACTCCCCTTCCCCTGAATGACATATGATTTACAGTACATTATTCTCTCTACAGAGATATCTCAGAGGTGCAAAACTTACAAATATTTGAAACTAACTTATATAAGACATCATTATATATTTGTATGAGAGAGAGAGTATCTCAAAATGTGAATAATGGTTACTGTAGCTCTGGGAGGCTTAACATTGTTACCAAGTATGTGGTAATTTGTAAAGACTTTGCTATGCATGAAGGATAGTTCAGTGGAGCTGGTGGTACAAAAGTGGTTTGAAAATTGTTGAACTAACCCAGTAAGGAGGACAACAGAGTCCTCCATCTATAGCATGAAAAGAGGCTGTACTGTATATGGAAAAAGAGCAAAGCCACATGAGAACCAGGGTGGGAAAGTTTATTCTTTGCAGACAGATCACTGTTGCCTTATTTTGCTGGAACATCACCCAAGCTTTCCACTGCTGCAAGGAGCTGAGTCATGAAAGAATTGTTCTCTCAGGCCCTAGCTTCTCACTTTGCTGGCAGCTCTGCTGTGCTTCTGGCGAACTAGATCTTGTTCTCTGGCTAGCAACTGGATCCTGACTCATCTGACGGGGTTTACCTCATTGCATGCAGGAACTTGTAGTTCTTAGTTTCCCATTGCATTTCTTAAGGACAGCAAGACCACAAGTTCCTGCATGCAATGGGGTAAACCAGGGCTGATCAGGTCCCGAGTTTACCCCATTGCATTCAGGGACTTATAGTTCGTACTTTCCCATTGCATTTCTTAAGGACAGCAAGACCACAAATTCCTGCATGCAATGGGGTAAACCAGGGCTGATCAGGTCCCGAGTTTACCCCATTGCATGCAGGGACTTGTAGTTCTTAGTTTCCCATTGCATTTCTTAAGGACATCAAGACCACAAGTTCCTGCATACATAGGGGTAAACCAGGGCTGATCAGGTCCTGAGTTTACCCCATTGCATGCAGGGACTTGTAGTTCTTAGTTTCCCATTGCATTTCTTGAGGACAGCAAGACCACAAGTTCCTGCATGCAATGGGGTAAATCAGGGCTATTAAATTCTAGTCCTCGAGGTTTGCAGGCAAGCCAAGATTTTAGGATATCTACATTAAATATGCATGTGAGAGATTTGCATGCATTGTCATATTGGTATACAAATCTATCTTGTGCATATTCATTTTGGATATCCTGAAAATCTGACCTGCCTGTGGACCGCGAGGAATGGAATTGAGTAGCCCTGGTTTACCCCCAGTGCATGCAGGAACCTGTAGTCTTGCTTTTCTTAGGAAATAGAATGGGAAAGTAAGAACTACAAGTCCCTACATGCACTGGGGTAAACCCAGAACTGGACCAACCCTGTCGGGCAATTCTGGATCCAGTTGGCAACCTTACTGCAGTTCCATGCAAACTGCCTTGTACAGTAAGCTGCTCCTTACATTTATTGTCTGTCTCAGGTTTATGTGTAAATGAAAGTAGCACAAAATCTATATAATATTTTATTTTCCAGTAGTAATGCTTCTGCTTTTAAACTATTTAATTAAATATGAGCATTTTAATTCCACCTTACCACATGGTTCAAGGTGGATAACAAATACTGTCAGAACATTACAAAATAACACAATATATCATTATACATTGCTAATTAAAGAAAAGATCATACATAAATTAAGACAGCTGAGTACGCAAATATGTTGGAAACAACCAGGTTTTAAGGGCACACGTCTCAAAAACGATGTAGAGGTACTAGAAAAGGTACAGAGAAGGGGGACCAACATAATTAAGGGATGGAACTCCTCTCACATGTGGAAAGACTAAAGAGGTTAGAGCTCTTCAGCTTGGAGAAGAGACAGTGAAGGGAAGATATGATTAAGGTTTATGAAATCCTGAATGAAGGAGAACAGATAAACATGAACTAGAAACAGAGGAAAAAAATGTAGGCCAATAAAGATCATATGGCCTATCCAGTCTACCCATTTCTTGCCATCTACCAACCCTACCACTCCCTTAGAGATCCCATGTACTACTCCCAAGCTCTCTTGAAACTCATATACTGGTTTTATCTCTACCATCTCCAATGGGAGGTCGTTTCATGAATTCTACATCCTTTCTATGAAGTACTTCCTCTGGTTACTTCTGAATCTGTCTGCTTTCATTTTCATCCTATGCATCCTATTTCCAGAGCTTCTTCTCAACTGAAAGAGATGTACTTCAAGCATAGTTTTAGATCTTGTGAATTTCTCATGTAAATATTTAAGCATTCTATCATATCTCCCTTCTCCTGCCTTTCTTCCAAAGTATACAGACTGAAATCTTTAAGTCTGTCATCATATGCTTTATGATGGAAGACCACTGACCATCTTAGCAGCCTCTCTCTGGACCAGCTCCATCCTGTTTATATCATTTTGAAGGTGTACTCTCCAGAATTCTAAAAGAGGCATCATCACCTCCTTTTTCCTACTGGCCATTCCTGTCTTTCTGCACCCAAACCAACTCTTGCTTTCACCATTGCCTTTTCTATTTGTTTGGCCACCTTAAGACCATCACATATAATCACACCCAAGTCCCACTCCTCTTCTGTACACAAAAGGTTTGGATAATTTCCTAAAAAAGAAGCCCATAGGCCGTTATTGAGATGGATTGGGGAAATCCACTGTTTATACCTAGGATAAGCAGCATAAAATCTGTTTTACTGCTTGGGACCTGGGTTGGCCACTGTTGGAAACAGGATACTGGGCTTGATGGACCTTCAGTCTGTCCTAGTATGGCAATTTTTATGTGAGTCAAGTATAGGACAATTAAGCCATTATGACATCACTGATGAGGTTGGCTCTTATGCATTAGTGGAATGAGGGTTTATGACATCACAATCTCATCTCTGGAATGTTGCTACTCTTTGGGCTTCTGCCAGGTACTTGGGACCTGGGTTGGCCACTGTTGGAAACAGGACACTGGGCTTGATGGACCATCAGTCTGTCCCAGTACAGAAATGTTTATGTTCTTATGTGAGCCAAGTGTGACATCACTGATGAGGCTGGCTCTTAGGCATTGGTGGAATGAGGCTTTATGACATCACAATCTCAGCTCTGGAATGTTGATACTCTATGGGCTTCTGCCAGGTACTTGGAACTTAGGTTGACCATTGTTGGAAACAGGATGCTGGACTTGATGGACCTTTGGTCTGGCCCAGTGTTGCAATTCTTATGTTCTTATGTGAGCCAAGTATAGGATAATGAAGCCATTGTGACATCACTGATGAGTTTGGCTCTTAGGCACTGGTGCAATGAGGCATTATGACATTACAATCTCAGCTCTGGAATGTTGATACTCTATGGGCTTCTGCCAGGTACTTGGAACTTAGGTTGGCCACTGTTGGAAACAGGATGCTGGACTTGATGGACCTTTGGTCTGGCCCAGTGTGGCAATTCTTATGTTCTTATGTGAGCCAAGTATAGGATAATGAAGCCATTGTGACATCACTGATGAGTTTGGCTCTTAGGCACTGGTGCAATGAGGCATTATGACAGCACAATCTCAGCTCTGGAATGTTGATACTCTACGGGCTTCTGCCAGGTACTTGGAACTTAGGTTGGCCACTGTTGGAAACAGGATGCTGGACTTGATGGACCTTTGGTCTGGCCCAGTGTGGCAATTCTTATGTTCTTATGTGAGCCAAGTATAGGATAATGAAGCCATTGTGACATCACTGATGAGTTTGGCTCTTAGGCATTGGTGGAATGAGGCATTATGACATCACAATCTCAGCTCTGGAATGTTGCTACTCTTTGGGCTTCTGCCAGGTACTTGGGACCTGGGTTGGCCACTATTGGAAACAGGACACTGGGCTTGATGGACCTTCGGTCTATCTCCTAAAGGTAAAGAGGATAAGACTTTATATACTTATTTTTCTGTGTGGTTACAATCAAAGTGATTTACATATTTTAGATAGATACTTATTTTGTACCTGGGGCAATAAATGTGCAGTAGGGTAGATAACCTGGTGATGTGGCTAATTTCTACCTTCCTCTTTCATTCTAAAGCCTCTCCTATGTACCCAATCGCTAATCTGTAACTTCCTGGTAATGTCCAGCTATCTTCAAATGTAATCCGCCTAGAACTGCAAGGTACAGGCAGAATAGAAGTCACTAATGTAATGTACTACTACTGCTTATCACTTATATAGCACTGAAAGGCATTCGCAGCACTGTGCATTTTGACATTTATAGTCCCTGCTCAGAAGAGCTTACAATCTAACTTGGACAGACAGACATGGCATATAAGGTTGGGGATGCAGAACCCAAGGTGAGAGGAGTTAGGAGTCAAACGCACTCTCAAAGAGGTGGGCTTTTAACTGGGCCTTGAACACTGCCAGAGATGGAGCCCGCCGAAGGGATTCGGGCAGCTTGTTCGAAGCATACGGCGCAGCAAGGCAGAAGGGACGGAGTCTAGAGTTGGCAGTTGAAGAGAAGGGCATAGATAGGAGGGACTTACCAGCTGAGTGGAGCTCATTGGAAGGGGGGGGGATCAAAGGGGGAGATAAGTGAAGAGAGCTAGTGAGGGGCAGCTGAGTGAGTGCATTTGTAGGTCAGTAAGAGGAGTTTGAATTGTATTTGGAAACAGATGGGAAGCCAATGGCAAGTCATTTGCCCAGAGTAGAGAATGACACGGTGACAAAATTTTTCACCGTCCCCGTCCCCGCGGATAACCGCGGGAAATAATCCCATGTCATTTTTTAGTGTCTATTTCAACCTCGGTCCTTCTACACCAGCGTTCTTCAAAGCAAAGCTTACGGGCCAGTGGTTGTGGCCATTCATACTCTGATTCTTATGGGAGCCAAGGATAATGAAGCCATTGTGACATCACTGATGTGATTGGCTCTTAGGCACTGGTGGAATGAGGCATTATGACATCACAATATCTGCTCTGGATACCAGAGACTGTCATTCTGTAGTGTCTGTTTCAACCTCAGTCCTTCTACACCAGCATTCTTCAAAGCAAAGCTTGTGGCCATTCATACTCTGATTCTTCCCTCTCTCCTTAAAGAATGACATGAAGATGGTTTCCCGCGGTTATCCGCGGGGACGGGAACGGTGATGAATTTTGTCACCGTGTCATTCTCTAGCCCAGAGTCACAAGGAGCTACAGTGGGAATCAAACACACAACCTCAGGATGCTGAGGCAGTTGCTCTAATTGTACCATTCCCTCTGGTTTTTGAAGCCCAAAAGCATAACCCTGCATTTAAATGTTAGTTGCAAAATTCTGGGCCATTCCTCAAGCCTTCCTAGGTCCTTCCTTGTGTTATCTACATCATCAGGGTGTCTACCCTATTGCACATTTTGGTATCATCCACAAAGAGGCAAATGGTACCAGGCAGTCCTTCAACAAGATCGCTTACAAAAATGTTAAGAAGAACCGAACCTTGTGGCACATTGCTGGTAGCATCTCTTTCCTCAGAGTGATCTCCATGTACTCTTTTGAAAGTTTAAATGCTAGGTAATACTCCATGATTTTTTTTGTAGTAGGCACCTTAAAAACAAAAAGGAGAAAACATTTTTCACTCCGTGAAGAGTTCAGCTCTGGAACTTGTTGCCAGAGCAAGTGATAAAAGCAATGAATGTAACTGCGTTTAGAAGAGGTTTGGAGGAAAAGTCCTTAAAACCAGATAGACCTGGGGAAAGCGCCATCGCTTATACCTGAGGTTAAGTAGCATGGAATCTTGCCATTTTTTTTTTTTTAGGACTCTGCCAGTAGGGTTACCATATTTCAAAACAGTAGAATCCTGGATGCATGGCCACGCCCAGTTCCACCTCCAGTCCCTCCTATTCCTCCTCAAACCCCACCCTGTTCCACCTCAAATCCTGCCCACCGCCCTGCCCCTACCGCCTTGTCTGTTCTTTCCTGCCGGGTCTGGAGGGCCTCCGAGCAAACGCGGATGCATGGGACATGATCCACACATGCTCGGAGGCCCTCCAGACTCAGCAGGGCTTTCCAAAACCTGGACGAACTGCCAGGTTTTGGAAAGTCTGTCCCCAGGCACCCAGACAGTCCTCTAAAAAGAGGACTTGTCTGGATTTTTCCGGACATCTGCTAACCCTATCTGCCAGGGACTTGTGACCTGGATTGTCCACTGTTAGATACTAGGCTAGAAGTGCCCTTGGCCTGACTCAGTACAGCAATTTTAATGTTGCAATATGTCCATAGAATATCAAACATTGCAGTTCTTTCATAACTCAGGACCACTTTCCAGTGTGGTCTTATTTCTGGTCTCCAGCAAATTAAATTTGTCAAGGAAATCAGCTGATTAAAACACTGAACATAAGAATTGCCGTCTCCGGATCAGACCCTGGGTCCATCAAGTCCGGTGATCCGCACACGCGGAGGCCCCGCCAGGTGTACCCTGGCCTAGTTTTAGTCCCCATATCACTGTATGCTTCTCAAGGGAGATGTGCATCTAATTTACCCTTACCCGTATCACTCTATGCCACTCTTAAGGAGATGTGCATCTAGTTTATCCTTAGATCCTAGAACAGTGGATTCTGCAATTACTTCCTCTGGGACAGCATTCCAGGTGTCCACCACTCTGTGCATGAAACAGAACTTCCTGATATTCGTCCTGGACCTGTCCCCCCCTCAGCTTCAGTCTATGTCCTCTTGTCCGTGTTACATTGGACATTGTAAATAGCTGCTTTCCCTGCTCCATTTTATCGAATCCTTTCAGTATTTTGAAAGTCTCGATCAGATCCCCTCGCAGTCTCCTCTTCTCAAGGGAGAACAACCCCGGTCTCCTAAGTCGTTCCTTGTAGTCCAGGTTCTCCATACCTTTCACTAGCTTCGTTGCAATTAAAGTAAGACCAATAAAGTCATCTATGTGTGAACAATTCAAAACTTAACCAGTGGAGTCAAAGCCCCCTGCTGGGAAACTGGCAGATTATTTCCCCCCCCCCACCCCCCGTGAATCTCTGTTGAAATCCATAGTGAGATGAACTCAAAGAGATTTCCACAGATCAGCTTTGCATTATCATAGATATGGCTGCCGGCGTTATTACTTTCATTCTAAGACATTCATCAAACCAATCGACAGGCTTACAGATTTTGCATCAGCTCACTTGGCGTGGCACGACTTAAAATGGAGTCACACTCCTTTAGCTCAGGAATAAAAAAGGCAATACCCTTCTATCGGTCTTGGTTCTTTTCTTGACTGGCTTTTGGGAGTTAACGCACCCTTCGTTGGGTCAACAGTGAAAGGATCATGCACCCGACGTTTACTGCTTTAGAAATGGATCGCCTTGAGAACTATTAAAAGTATGGTATTCTCAAAAACATATTTTAATTGGGCTGTGCTATTCCTGGCTCTGGCAATCGTACCATTTGCTGTAATTCCCAGTGATTTATTGCCATTGGCATTCATTTAGAACTGATTGGATGAAAAGCAGAAAGCCAGGCTATATATCCAGTTTTTAAACAAGGCAATTTGAAAGAACCAGTTGGCTGTGCAAATGTACCTGTATTTTTAAATGTTCTGTACAGTGAAACACAGTAGGAACATTACAGTTTATAGTAGATTGATTCATATCCCATTTTATGAGAAGCGGGTTCCAAAACATACATGCATAATATTATCAGATTATCACATTCATTAATAAATCTAACAAACAAAACGTTTCAGTGACCAGCGCCTACAAATATATTAAAGCTTCAATTCCTATATTTCATCTTAAAAAACAAATACTTTTTCAGTCATTTCTTAAAATTGCATAAATTCCCCTGCTCCCGGATGTATAGAGGGATCTCATTCCATGCCTGTGGGCCTCTGCACGAAAACATACCTGCCCTAAATTCCTGCAAACGCAAGTGTTTTAACAGGCGGAGCAAACAAATTACCACGTTCCACAGAATGATTTGGAAGGGGAACATTTGGCAGAATGCTATCCGCCAGATACCTTGAGGCTAGCCCATGTACACACAAGTATACCATAACCAGCAACTCGTATCGTATCCGGTAATCTAATTTCAGCCAGTATAATTCAATATAGGATTCCGACACATGTTCTCACATGCTCAGTCTAAAGAATGTCTGATGGGTCAGTTTCTATAAATGGTACCTAGGTTAGGTGCTCTGATTGGACACATCTAGCCGAGTTTCGTGTGGAATTCAAAATTGATTAATGGGCTTAATTGGCATGGTAACCATAAAAGTGCACCCAGCCTATACCCTTCAAAGATTTAATACTGAAGTTTTTTTCAGTGCTCGGAGTTAAAGTGACAATGAGGCCGCTGAAAAGCTGCAAAGCTTCTTAGAAAAGCGGTATCAGTTTTTTAGTCATTGCACTTTCAGTAGTTAAATACTTTGATATATGCAAAATTGTGTCGTGTTTCAAAATATATATATTATGTCAAAAAGAAAAATTGTGAATACTTTACTTTATTTTTCTCTCTTTGCTTTGTGTTGTTTCTGTGTGGCGGGCCCTTTATGTACCTGGAGTGCAGGACTAGCCCTAGCGGAAAGCGTAGTGGCCTGAGACTCTGGGGAGCTGGGCAAGTCGCCTAATCCTCTATTGCTCCCAGTACAAAATAAGTGCCTGTATATAATATGTAAACCCATATAAAGGTGGTATATCAAGTCCCATCCCTTTTTCCTTTCCCCCTGATAGCGAGGTTTAGGATTACCAGATTTCCTCTTTCAAAAAAGAGGACACCTGCCTTGCTCCGCCCTCAGCCCCGCCTCCACACAAATCACATGTCTCCTTCCCCACAGAGGACATCCAGACACGGGCCCCAAGCTCGAGGTTTTCCAAAACTCAGAAAACCTGCCAGGTTGGGGAAATCCCTTCGGTCACCCAGACAGTCCTCTAAAAACAGGACCTGTGTGGGTTTCCCCGGACATCTGGTAACCCTAGCGATGCCTGGCTGCCTGATCTAAGTGCATAGCCCTCGATGGAGACTGCCCCAACTTTGTTGGTTGGGCTGAGAACTTTTCGGCAGCCCCTCATGTAGTATAGGAGGTGAAGAACTTCTGTGCACGGAAGAAAAGATTGTGTTTGATTATCTCAGGGTAGCAAAACAGGTAGAAAAGGTGATGGTCAAAGCCAGGAGGATGCTTGGGTGCATAAGGCCCCATTTGGAATACTGTGTTCAATTTTGGAGACCCCACCTTCAAAAAGATATAAATAGGATGGAGTCGGTCTAGAGAACTGCAAAAAAAAATTGGTTAGTAGTCTTTGTCATAAATCGTATGGGGACAGACGTAGAGACCTTAATATGTATATTCTGGAGGAAAGATGGGAGAAAGGGGATATGATAGAGATGCTTAGATATTAAAAGCATCGTCACAGTGTGCGATAGCAGCAAAGAAAGCAAACAGAATGTTGGGTATCATTAAAAAGGGTATCACAACCAGGACGAAGGAAGTCATCATGCCGCTGTATCGTGCAATGGTGCACCTGCACCTGGAGTACTGTGTCCAGTACTGGTCGCCATACCGCAAGAAGGACATGGCAGTACTTGAGGGGGTCCAGAGAAGAGCGACTAAATTGATAAAAGGTATGGAAAACTTTTCATACACTGACAGGTTGAAAATGCTGGGGCTTTTCTCCCTAGAGAAGAGGAGACTTAGAGGAGACATGATAGAAACCTTCAAAATCCTGAAGGGCATAGAGAAGGTAGACAGGGACAGATTCTTCAGACTGTGGAGAACCACAAGTAATAGGGGTCACTCGGAGAAATTGAAAGGGGACAGGTTTAGGACAAATGCTAGGAAGTTCTTTTTTACCCAGAGAGTGGTGGACACATGGAACACGCTTCCAGAGGTTGTGATAGGCCAGAGCACAGTACGGGGGTTCAAGGAAGGTTTGGATAAGTTCCTGAAGGATAAAGGGATTGAGGGGTACAGATAGAAGCAGAGGTAGGTTATATAAATGGTCAGGAACCACTTCACAGGTCATGGACCTGATGGGCCGCCGCGGGAGTGGACCGCTGGGCGCGATGGACCTCTTGTCTGACCCAGTGGAGGCAACTTCTTATGTTCTTCTTATGTTCTTATATCTCTGTCAACTTTCACCCTAATGTGCAAATCCTCCCGATTATTTAATAAAATTCTTCACACCACTTTTCAATAGTAGTTGTACTTTCAGTAGTCACTCAAAAGTTGTTTTAGTGAACCATCAGAAGCGGCACCCCAAATACATAAGGTATAAATTTATGAGGTTATGTGACACTGATGCTTCCTCTTCGGCTCATCTAATTCCCAACATTTATATCAGGGGTCTCAAAGTCCCTCCTTGAGGGCCGGAATCTAGTTGGGTTTTCAGGATTTCCCCAATGAATCTGCATGAGATCTATGTGCATGCACTGCTTTCAATGCATATTCATTGGGGAAATCCTGAAAACCCGATTGGATTCCGGCCCTCAAGGAGGGACTTCGAGATCCTTGATTTATATTGTATTAATTTCAATGATGTCTATTTCTGTTCTATTCAAAACACTAACCAGCTTGAAAATAAATTATTAAGAACTTATCTTTGAAGTCCTAGTTCGGCTTTAGCTGATACCAGGAGCAGCCAAGCGCCAACGCCGGCATGCATGTTTCGTGCGTCGACACTGCTTCAGGGCGTGGCAAAATGTTTTTTAGTTGAACCATTTTTAAAAAATGGCGGGCAGCAACGCTCCTCAAGCCTTTGTGGCATTAATATACAAACGATGAGTCTTTTTCAAATGAAGGAAAATTCCAGAAGGAGAGGGTATAGGATGAAGTTAAGAGGAGTTAAGAAAATACTTAT
The DNA here is from genome assembly GCF_902459505.1 of Geotrypetes seraphini. Taxonomy (NCBI): domain Eukaryota; kingdom Metazoa; phylum Chordata; class Amphibia; order Gymnophiona; family Dermophiidae; genus Geotrypetes; species Geotrypetes seraphini. The sequence continues at coordinate 20,805,445 of NC_047093.1, read as the reverse complement.
TTACAGAAAGGGTGGTAGATGTCTGAAATAGTCTTCGGTAGAGGTGGTAGAGACTTGAATCCAGATGGTATCTGAATTCAAGATAGGTATTTGGGCTGTGCTGTGGTGGGGCAGAGGGATGGGCCATTTGGCCTTTATTTGCTGTCTTGTTTCTATGTGACTTGCCCAGATTCAACAAGGAGTCATGGTGGGAATTGAACTCACAACCTCTGAGTGCTGAGGGACGTGCTCTAACCACTAGGCCGCTCCCAGGCACCAGTATATCCAGTGCTAAGTGAAATTACAAAGGCCACAGAACCTTATGTAGGTCTAGGCCAGACATGGGCAACTCCGGTCCTTGAGGGCCGGAATCCAATCGGGTTTTCAGGATTTCCCCAATGAATATGCATTGAAAGCAGTGCATGCAAATAGATCTCATGCATATTCATTGGGGAAATCCTGAAAACCCGATTGGATTCCAGCCCTCGAGGACCGGAGTTGCCCATGTCTGGTCTAGGCCCATGTCTGGTCCAGTCCTCGAGAGCCGGAGCCAGGTCAGGTTTTCAAGATATCCACAATAAATATGCATGAGGTAGATTTTCATCTCAAGGAGGCAGTGCATACAAATCCATCTCATACATCAGGGGTGTCCAATGTCGGTCCTCGAGGGCTGCAATCCAGTTGGGTTTTCAGGATTTCCCCAATGAATATGCATGAGATCTATTAGCATACAATGAAAGCAGTGCATGCAAATAGACCTCATGTATATTCATTGGGGAAATCCTGAAAATCCGACTGGACTGCGGCCCTCGAGGACCGACATTGGACACCCCTGTCATACATATTCATTGTGGATATCCTAAAAACTTGACCTGGCTCCGACTCTCGAGGACCGGAATTACCTACCCCTGGTCTAGGCTGATATTCATCTGGGACTCTTTTTTTTTTTTAATAATTCTTTATTCATTTTCAAAAGTACATTAAGTGTTAAATATATTCATTCACAGTAACAATAAATATATCACTTATAAACAATCATTGGTACATTACATAAATTCTTATCCCTTTCCCTTCCCCATCCCTCCCAACCATATACTCCATTATTATATAATATATGTAATAATAAAATACCCCCCTCCCTACCTCATAAACTGATAAATATAAGGGAAATAATTTTAATTTATTAACATTTGAGTCGGTGAGCGTGGCCGGGAGGGAGGGGGCGTTTCCGTTGTTGCGTGCGTCCCGATTCATCTGGGACTCTTATAAGATCCTTATGCAGGCCCTAACTGAACACAGATCCCAATCTTCAATTTTCATTCTCTTTCCTCCCTCCCACCCCCAAAGCACATCGCAACCCCTCCCCCCCAAAGGTAAGCCTGGAAGGTCCGATGAGGGTGGAGGTAGGGGCCCCATCCTACCCCCATAGGCTTCCCCTTTTCAATCATTGGTGGTATAGTGAGGTCCTTTGGGCAGGAGTGGACTCACCTGGGCAGCCGCGGAAGGGCAGTGTTGGAGGCAGAGGTTCGCGTTTGAAACAACAGCAGCAACATCAAATTTAAACTGTGCAGAAGGGCAATCTACTTCTATATTCTGCCATGAAAACGTGATGATGCTCATGAAGTCACAAGGACTCGAACGCGAGTCGATGGCACCTAACTGCAACGTGGGCAGGAATGATGCCCACTCGCTTCTGCCCGGCGTGACTGCTTGGAGAAAAAGGTTGCGGCACTTTGAAATAACAATTATTGTTGCTGGGGTGTTTGTGTGTTGTTGTTTTTTTTTGGGGGGGGGCAATGTGTTGTGCCCATGCCAATTTTCAGTATAAAGAAAGGTCACCCAGTTGTATTCTTTCTCTGTTCCAGGAACAGAACTCGGCTTCAGTAGCTGTCTGACCGCAGTGGCAGGTTCTTGATGGATAAATCTGTGGTTGTCCACGCCAGGTTTATTACACTGTCAGTGTGATGGCTTCCGAGGCTTCCAAATAACTTGCTGAAGTTTTTTTTATTTATTTTTGGCAGGCTTTGTTACTTTCATATACAAGGACTAGGGCTTTACATGAGGGGGCTGAAAAGTTCTCAGCCCAACCGACTTTCTAAATTCTGAGCGTTACTTTACTGCCGTAGCTGAAAAGAGTGTTATTGTATTTTGCAAAGTGCCAATTTGCAGAATTGTAATGCTTTGTTTTGACATTGTTTCAGATCATTGATTGAACCATGTCGATGGAAAGTGTGGAATTCTGAGCCGCCATGAAGTTCCTGCAGAAAACTCCAAAGGAAATCCATGAGCATATGATGCAAACATTGAGTGACCAATGCCCGTCATACTGCACAGTGGAGAAGTGGTGTGTAAACTTTCAGCGTGCAACGTCGACTGTCGATGCGGCAACGTCTAGGAGGCCTCAAACGATGTCAACTCCTGAAATTGTTGACCTGATTTTGGCAGATTGGCGAATAGCGGCTAAAGCAATTGCTGAGACACTACAGATATCCAGGGAACACGCTAGGTGCGTAATCCATGAACAGCTGGGTTTGCAGAAGCTGTCAGCCGATAGGTGCCCAAATGTTTTAATGCTGATGAGAAACAACGTCGAGTGGACACTTCCAAGATGATTTGGCAGCGTTTTCAGCGAGCTGGTCCCATCTTTTTGGAATAACCGGGTCTGCCCACTCTACTGACCAGCAATTAAAGGAGAAGGAAGCTACAGAAAGGAATTCTCTTTTTTTGCAAGACGATGCACTTGCTCACGAGGCTGGCAAAATGTTAGATGTTTTGACGTATTTGGGGTTTCAGTGCATAGCTTATTCACCCTACCTGCCAGATCTTGCTCCAGAGTTTGAAAGGGCGACAATTTTTGAGTGATTCGGAGGTGATTGCAGCAGCGGAGCAGTATTTCAGTGACCAGACATCGGAGTATTTTCTGGAAGGGTTACAGAAACTTCAGACATGATGCGCCAAGTGTGTTGAACTTAAGGGTGAATATGTGGAAAAACTCATAAGTTTCATGGCTGCACGTCATTCCCTTCTTGGTTGGGCTGAGAACTTTTCAGCAGCTCCTTGTATTGTGATGTCATAGTGCCTCATTCCACCAATGCCTAAGAGCCAACCTCATCGGTGATGTCACAATGGCTTGGTTTCCCTAAACTTATGCCCATTTACTAGATGCGTTTGCCTCATTGAAACGAATAGTGTCACAAAAAGTGTGGAACATCTTGTAAGTTTCATGGCTGCACGTCATTCCCTTCTTGGATGGGCTGAGAACTTTTCAGCAACCCCCCCCCCCCCCCATGTAATATGGGCACATAGAAGGAAAGGAGGCAGACTTTCCTTATACAGAAAAAAAGAATAATATTCTTTCCAAATTGGTGCAGCAATGCAGACATGATGGAGCATGATAAATGTGTCTATGAGCAAATGCCCAGGGGAAGAATTAAAGCAGAGTAAGGATAGGTGAGGGAAGAAATCAAATTGCGAGCTCAGAGGCGTTCCTGACCACACACGCAGTTTGTGTTGGTTTAAGAAATCTCGGGACCCAAACTGATATTAATGGCCTAATGGTTTCCATTATTCGTCCTTTGTGTGAGTGAAGTTTGGTAATTGATAAAGCTACGTGTGAAGACAGAGGAAATGGGAATTAGAGAAGTCTACTGTGTGTGAAGGGATTGGCCCATGCCTTGTACTGATTTTAAAGCCCACATGCCAGCTTGTTATGAGGGCACACCACTAAGCAACCCAAATTCCCTGCTCTTGGATAACTTTGCCTTAGGCCACATTACCGTAAGGATATGCTGAGAGTATAGTCGGTTCAGCGAATGGCCACCAGGATGGACTTGGGGCTCGAGGATCTCTCCTACGAGGAAAGGCTGAACAAATTGCGGCTATACTCTCTCGAAGAACGTAGGGAGAGGGGAGACATGATTGAGACATTTAAGTATACCACTGGTCGTATCAAGGTGGAAGATGATATTTTCTTTCTCAAAGGTCCCTCAGCCACAAGAGGGCATATGCTTAAACTCAGGGGCGGGAAGTTTCATGGCGACACCAGGAAGTATTTCTTCACAGAAAGAGTGGTTGACCATTGGAACGAGCTCCCAGTGCAGGTGATCGCGGCCAGCAGCGTGCAAGATTTCAAGAAAAAGTGGGATGCCCACGTCGGATCTCTACGAGGGTATTGTAAAGGGGATGCCATCAGAGTGTGTCCCCTAAGAGGGTAGTTTGGGGGGAGGGTTAATAGAGTGGGCAGACTTGATGGGCCATGGCCTAAGCGGCTTTTGAGAATAGCACACAGGCGTCCTATACAGAATCGCGCCTAAGCCCGTCTAAAAGAATCCGATTCTCTAACCAACATCCATGTTAGACGCCGATTAGAGAATCGGGTTGCCGCTGAGCTTATCGCAACAAGGGACCTCGGCGTCTGCTTAAAATGTACGCTTCTACTGCTGGCCTATGGAGATGCATATGGCCACCTAGGTCCACCTAAGGCTACCTCCGGGCCAAGTCACACCCATGCCTAGCCTTAGGCAAGCTTAGTCAGACTAGCGCACCTCCCTAGGTTCCCAGAGGTGCCTCCAATGTAGGCGGCTTGCTTCGGGAGGTTTTTTTAAGAAAATGTGCGCCCCGATTGACTGGTTAGGCAGCAGTTGGCCACCTACAATCAGGACGCCGTTTATAGAATCCAGGCCTTAGTGTCTGCTATTGACCACCTTCAAAAAAAAAAAAAAAAAGCTGAAATATGATTTGCCATTTTAACCTACAACGATATCTAATATAATAAAATGGTAAGCCGCGCATGCGCAGTTCCTAAGTGTGCGCCGCTTTTCTGTGAGCTGTAGCGACACATAGGAAGTGCGCATGCACGGCTTACGGTTCTTTGAAAGACGCGGCGGCGGCTCCTTACACGATCCCCGCCTGCGTCGGACTTCCGACGCAGGTGGGGATCATGAGAGGAGCCACCGCCGCGTCTTTCAACTTAAAAAAAAAAAGTCAAAACGGATGTCGGCGGCTGCAGACCGTGGCACCTGTAGCCCGCCGCGGCCAAGCACGGAAACGGGCCGAAGTTTTTTTCAACTTTATAGGCGCTGCAGCGGCTCCTCTCACGAGCCGCTCCTGCGTCGGAGAAGGCGGCGATCGTCAGAGGAGCCGCCGGGAAGTTAGACTGCTGGAGGCTCGGCCTGTTAGGTCCGTGTGCAGGCTCCTCTCGCGGTTAATGGAGGGAGAGGGAATGCTGCAGCTGCTGCACAGGGAAGTAGGGAAGGAGATAGGGAGAAAGGGACCGGTCTGATGTCGCCCTCGCCTTCTGTTTTGCTGAAAAATCCACCACCCTCGGCAGCGATTCAGAAACATTCCGCCGGGGGGGGGAGGGGGGAGAACCGCGGCAGATTGAAAGCAGGAAGGGGAGCCACGGACAACGTTCCTGAATCACAGCTGAGGCCAGCGGATTTTTCAGCGACACAGAAGGTGAAGGCAATATCAGAATGGAATGGAGAGAAGAGGGAGAACATGTTGGGCCTAGGAAATTCCCGGGATTAACTTTTTTTTAATTTTTATAAAGTGCAAAGGGGAAGAGTATTAAAAGAAGTGCCAGACTGGGCATGGGGGACAGCTTGTGGGGCCAGGAACAGAGGAGAGAGAGAGATGGTAGGTAATGGTCTGAAGGGAGAGAAGCTGGATCTGGGGAAAGAGATACTTGAAGGGAGGACTATTGGGGAGAGATGGTGGACCTGGGGGAGGGAAGTTGGACCTAGGGATGGAAGGGAGGGAGAAATGTTAGGTCTGGGGGTGGAAAGGGGAGAGAGATGCAGCATCTCTTTTTTCCCCTCCATCTTATTGTTCAGCATCAAGGGGGGAAGGAAGAAGAACAACAGAAAATGGAGGAAAAAAGAATCCATGGGAGGGCAGAGAGCTGGGATAAGAAGATGCTAGGGGATGAAGAGAAAGGGACAGGGAGATAAAGACTGACCAGTGGAGAGAGGGAGGGGTATTCTGAAAGTGGTGAGCCATTTGTATGAGATCAAAAGGGAGATGACAAGATGAATGAGAGTATGGAGAGAAACAGAAAGAAACACAGACATATATTCTACCGCCAGCGGGAGGAAGGGAGACAGAAATAAAAGAAGAAAGACACAGGGACTGCGAGAGACACAGAAAGACAGACAGACAAAGGGGGCCAGGGACAGAGACAGACAGAAAGAAAGACAGCAGGACAGAGAGAGAGACACGGAAATAAAGACAGACAGACAGACATATATTCTAGCACCCATTAATGTAATGGGGTAAAATACTAGTTATTAAATATTTTCCTTGGAGAGAAAGTGAATATTCACAAACTGTTGAGTTTCCATTTTTTTTGCTTTACCGGATGCCCTGGCCATTTCATCCCAGTCCTTTATTCTTCCAGCTCAGTCAGACTTAGGAATCTGGTGCTGCAGGCCTGTTTCGGAACTAGGGCCCAGATTCTCAAAATTTTAACGTGGTCGCTAAACTGGTTTCCCACGGTTTAGCCTGCACGCATTTTAGTGGCGGATTATCAAAACGGTGTATCTCTGGTTGCTTTTATTTGGGTTTTTAATCTGACTATTTGCATCAATAATATTTCCTGGACATCCAGGGACTTGTGGCCCACTTTGCGCCTTCGTCTCTCGATCTTCTTTGTGGAACACCGGTTCTTCTTCTTTACCTGTGTTTGCTCTTGAAACTGTCTGTCCCATCGCCGCAGCCCTTTTCCCAAGCTCCCACGCCTTCTATTCTGATAATGAACTGTAAACTGACAAAAAAAAAAAAGACCTTTAAATCTAATTTTCACATGACTAAAAGTATAGATGTGTGATAGACTATGTAAGGTGTAAACTAGCCTGTATTTGGATGGATGTGGAATATTTGAAGCTCTGAAGGGCTGAATCAGAAAGCTACGATAAGCCGAAGTAGGTGATTATGCAAGGTAGGGGTATACATTAATGCATACAGAATGCCGTAGTTAACGTGGGCAATACAGAACACATGAGCAAGCGGTATATTAACATGCACGTTTATAAGGCAATTAGGTATTCTGCCACAATGGACAGAAGTAAAAAGGGTCAGTGAAGAGGTTTGCAAGTCAACCCTACCATCACCAAACTGATGATCAAAACAACAGACATTAAAGTGTTTCGAAAAGAAATCAAAACATTTCTATTAAAAAAAACACTTCCCTACATTCTAACCTCCACCCTAGTTGCTCGTGAATACCACATTAGTCAACTCCTCAAACCAAACCCCCAATATATATTCAGATACCTAAATAAGCAACCACCATCTGTATCCAGTAAACTTCTTCCTTCAATGTTATGTAATTATCTTCTGTTACCCGAACATATTGTTATTCTCCATTGTATTCTGTAATTACTTGAATCTTTGTTATGTAATTCTCTCGGAAAAGTCCAGATATCTTCTAATTTGTAATCCGCTTAGAACCGAATGTATTGTTATTCTCTACCGTATCCTGTAACATACTTGAATCTTTGTTATGTAATTCTCTCGGAAATGTCCAGATATCTTCTAATTTGTAATCCGCTTAGAACCGCAAGGCACAGGCGGAATAGAAATCACTAATGTAATGTAACTTTTAGCATTTACTGCTGACTTTTTTTTTTCTTTTTCTTTTTCTGTGACCATAACAAGTACTTGCAACTTTAAAAGGTTTCCAAGTTTTACTTAAAATTTGATATACCACTTAAAACAATGGTCTAAGTGGTTTAAAATTTCTAAAATCTAGGGGGAAACATAATTAAGACAAAAAACAAAAACAGGCAGAACAGTTATGCAGGGAGGTAACAGCATCTTCATTATGGAAACCGCACCTTCAAAAAGATATAAACAGGATAGAGTCGGTCCAGAGGAAGGCTACTAAAATGGTCGGTGATGTGTGTTATAAGACGTATGGGGGCAGACTTAAAGATCTTAATATGTACACTTTGGAGGAAATGCGGAAGAGGGGAGATATGATAGAGATGTTTAAATACAGTACCTATGTGGTGTAAATGCGCATGTGTCGTGTCTCTTTCAATTGAAAGGAAACTCCAGAATGAGAGGGCATAGGATGAGGTTAAGAGGTGATAGGCTCAGGAGTAATCTAAGGAAATACATTTTTATAGAAAAGGTGATAGAGGCTTGGAATAGTCTCTCGGCAGAGGTGGTGGAATTCAAGAAAGCGTGGGATCTCTTATGGATGCTACAGATGGGCAGACTGGATGGGCCATTTGGCCTTTATCTTCCATCATGTTTCTATAATCATAAAGTTTCTATGACCTCACAATGCAAGTACTAAGAGCCTTCGCTTATAACCATAATGCTCTATGACCTCACAATTCAAGTGTAAAGAGCCTTAGCCAATAGGGAGAGGAGGAGATAGTGGATGCTGCAAGTGTTAAGAGCCTTAGCTTATAACAATAATGCTCTATGACCTCACAATGTAGGGGTTAAGAGTCTTAGCCAATAAGGAGAGGAGGAGATAGTGGATACTGCAGATGGGCAGACTGAATGGGCCTTATGGTCTTGATCTGCCATCAAGTTTCTATAATCAAAGCTTCTATGACCTCAAAATGCAAGTGTAAAGAGCCTTAGCCAATAGGGAGAGGAGGAGATAGTGGATGCTAAGGGTGGACGAGCCATTTGGCCTCTTTCTGCTGTCATGTGTCTGTCTTTTTGCACAAAATTTTTGCAAGGCTGATATTTACACACAGAATAACAAGCACAGAGGTGCAGTCTGGCACTTTTGTGTTGACTGTGCACACAGTGAAGTCATACTTGCCACAAAACCTTTGTGCGCATCTGTCCAGCAGGCTTAGCACCCAAATTCTGTGCACGTTGACTTTGCATTTCATTAGTTCACTGCATTGCCACAGAATATTGTCTTGCTAGTCTTGTGGTAGAAACTAGAGAATGACATGGTGACAAAATTCATCACCGTTCCCGTCCCCGCGGATAACCGCGGGAAATAATCCAATGTCATTTTCTAGTGTCTATTTCAACCTCAGTCCTTCTACACCAGCATTCTTCAAAGCAAAGCTTGTGGGTCAGTGGTTGTGCCCAATTATACTCTGATTCTTCCCTCTCTCCTTAAAGAATGACATGAAGATGGTTTCCCGCGGTTATCCGCAGGGACGGGAACGGTGAGGAATTTTGTCACCGTGTCATTCTCTAGTAGAAACCATGTGCTCAGTCCTCTACCATTTGGTTTTCTGCGTTGACCTCTAAGAGAGGTGAGGAAGGCACATAAAATAGTTCCAGTGACGTATTGAACTGGTAAAAGAAGAAAAATGAGCCTATGTAGAAGAAAGTGTCGGCTGTTTTCAGTAGATGTCGATGATCGAGTGAAAAGAAAAGTCATTTTAATGGGTTTTTAGTGAATAAGCCACTTCACATCCTGAATAGTAACTTGATCTGTGGAAAATAAAGGCCTCGCATGATGAGAAGTGGCGTGACTAGCGCTTTGTTTGACACTGTAAATAGAGTTTGACCCATTTCCTCAAATCCTGGACACTCTCCGGGTCTTTCTGTACTCTTTATTGAAGTGCTTATGCTGGGGATTGGTGTTACAAGGGCCTTACACTTTAAGAGCAGGGAACTGAACGTAGAATCGCCATGTAAGTTATAGGTAAAGAGCACGCATGGTACCCTCATTTCTTTAAAGGAAGCTGAGGGCAGTGGTGTAACCCGGGGCAGTGGAGCCCCTCCCCCGCCCTTGTCTCCACCCACACTCCTTCCCTGACCCCCCCCTGCTGTACGCGTGCTCCCCCCCTTTCCTTCGCCTTACCCCTAGTTGTTCACCGCTGCGAGCAACAAGAACTTCGTGTTCTTCGCGACCCCATCGTGTCTCCCGCTGACGTCACTTCCCACGTGACGTCAGCGGGAGAGATGATGCGATGGCAAGGAGCATGGTAAAGTTGTTGCTCGCGGCGGTGAACAACTAGAAAATATGGGGGGGCATGCGCGAGGTGGGGGCGGAGAAGAGGAGGACTGCCAGCGCCCCCAGCAACATGGTGCCCAGGGTGGCTCACCCCTCCCCACCCCCCCCCCTTCACTACGCCACTGGCTGAGGGCATGGCTGGGTTTATCATCGCCAAAGGGAGCAAATTATTCAGTGAATATAGACAGTCCCTCATGCTATATGTGGTTGAAAGTGCTCAGCAGATGCCATGTCCTGTTTTCTGTCTGGATGAAAGGAGAGATATTTAGGTGCCGACTTACGAAGCCATATTAAGCACTTAGGCCTGGATTCTACAGAATAGTTAAGCTCTGGAACGTGTTGCCAGAGGGTGCGGTAAGAGCGGATAGCGTAGCTGGTTTTAAGAAAGGTTTGGACAAGTTCCTGGAGGAAAAGTCCATAGTATGTTATTGAGACAGATATGGGGAAGCCACTGCTTGCCCTGGATCGGTAGCATGGAATGTTGCTACTCTTTGGGGTTCTAGAATCTTGCTACTCTCTGGGATTCCGGAATCTTTTTGAGATTCTGTATGGAATGTTGCTACTCTTGGGTTTTGGCCAGGTACTAGGGACCTGGATTGGTCCCCGTGAGAACGGGCTACTGGGCTTGATGGACAATTGGTCTGACCCAATAAGGCTATTCTTATGTTCTTATGCTTAAAGGTTTTTTAAAATTTATTTATTTATAATTTTCAGATACAATTCACAAGAATAAATCTTGCTAAGTGAAACACAGGAAAGAAAAATTATTCAAAGTAAAAATCATATAATATGCATATCTTAATATCCTTTCTTAGACCACAATAGTAATGGGGGTAGTCATCGTATATATCAGGAGAAATTAATTACATAATCAGTTGGGGATAAAGCTTAGCATGAATCAACGACTAAATTAATCTAAATAATCCCCTTTCCAATCATTCCTTGACGATTTTCTTGCTATCTAGAAACTGTTTGAAAATGTGTCTTTACTTCTTGAACAAACTTTAACCGCCGACACGGAGAGAGCTACTCGTTTGGTGTCTTTTTGTCTTTGAACAGGACGCAAATACGATCTTGAAATTATATTTCAAGAATTCTCAGAAGTTATTTGGAGGTCAGAAGATATGGTTGTATCCTGACGTTTCTAAAACTACTCGGGAGCGAAGAAAGGACTTTCTTTTGTTACGTCAAGAGACAATTAAGTTGGGAGCCACATTTCTTCTTTCGGATCCCCCTGTAAGTGCCTGGTTCGGTACTTGGGTGTTAAATAAACATTTTGTTCTTATGCTTAAAGTTAGGCACCTAAATTAATTGTTTAAAAGGCTTAATTGGCGCCAGTAATTAACAATTAGCACCTCATAACTGACATAAATCGTACTTAAGAACATAAGAAGTGTCTCTGCTGGGTCAGACCAGAGGTCCATACCACTCTGAGGTAGTCTTCTAGTTCAAGGAGCCTACCAGGAAGTAATATAATAATAATAATAACTTTATTTTTCTATACCGCAATACCACAAAACAGTTCAGAGCGGTTTACAGGATAAGAGACTGTACATTTACAGCGAAGTTACAGCTTAGTTATAGCGAAGTTACATTGAGGTTACAGCATATCGAAAAACAGTTCAGAGCGATTTATACAATGTAGGTGCAGAGAATTAGTTAACAATTATATGGTATAAACCAGTGACAATTACAAAATGATCCAATAATTGTTGCATGGGGGGAGGGGAAGGGTAGGGAGGGAGGCAAGGGATTATTAGTTTGGTCGGGGGGGGCGGGGGTTAGAGGAATTTATCAAAGAGGTATGTTTTTAGAGATTTCCTGAAGGATTGATAAGTTGGGGCAAGAGAGATGAGAGTGGACAGGCAGTCATTCCATTTGCCAGCTTGGAAAGAGAGGGTTTTGTCGAAGAATCTTTTGTGGATGCATCCTTTTGGGGAGGGGTAGGCAAACAGGTGGGCATTGCGTGTACGGTTAGAGCCTGGGAAGGCGAAGTGGCGTGAAAGATATATCGGGGCTGAGCCAGTTAGGGTTTTGAAGCAGAGGCAGGCGAATTTGAAGATGATCCTTGCTTCGAACGGTAGCCAGTGAAGTTTCCTGTAGAAAGGGCTGATGTGGTCTGATTTTTTGAGCCCGTAGTAGTCGTCGTTAAGGCCGGATTGTGGATGTGTTTCTCTTGTAGGCGCCTGCCAAGCAAACCCTGGTATTAATAGGGGTGCCTAAGGTTAAGACACCTATCGATGCCTAAGTTCACTTCAGGCCTCGCTACGCACCATGCTTAGTGGCGCGCTCCACGATCCTTAGGTTTTAGGCATCATTTTGCAGTGATTCCCAACCCTGTCCTGGAGGAACACCAGGCCAATCGGGTTTTCAGGCTAGCCCTAATGAATATGCATGAGAGAGATTTGCATATGATGGAAGTGATAGGCATGCAAATTTGCTTCATGCATATTCATTAGGGCTAGCCTGAAAACCCAATTGGGCTGGTGTTCCTCCAGGACAGGGTTGGGAACCACTGATTTATAGAATCGGGCTCTTAATGCAGTGTATCGCAAACTGTGTGCCTACAGGACGTGCCTCTTGCGGCGAGAAGCACGTCCCGTAGGAAGTCAGCCACGGCTGCGGCTGACTCTCCTCCTGGCCGGCAGCTCTCCTCTTCTCCCCGCACCTCCCGGTTCCTTGTAACAGCAGGGGTCGCGGCCAGACGGGCCTCCGCGCGCACGTGCGGACGTTGACACGATGACGTCGCGCATGCACGTGACGTCATCGCGTCGACCTCCGGGTGCCTTCTGGCCAGGGCACTGGATTTAGTGTGCCGCCGGCCGGAAAAGTTTGCGAGACCCTGTCCCAATGCGTAGTTTATCACATAGAAGCTGCTAGTTCAGAGCCACATTTGCACAGTTTAGCATGTGGTAAATCGCACGCCGGGGGCTCCTTTTGCGAAGCCACATTAGCGGTTTAACGCGCGTAATAGCGCACACTCATTTTCCAGCCGCGCTAGCCACTGCCGCCTCCTCTTAGGCGGTAGTTTTTCAGCTAGTGCGGGGGCTAGCACGCGCTAAAAATGTGCGTGCAATAAAGCCGCTAACGCGGCTTCGTAAAAGGAGACCTAAGTCCATAGCCCATTATTAAGATGGACTCGAGGAAAATCCACTGCTTATTCCTAGGATAAGCAGTATCAAATTTATTTATTTTTACAATTTCTCTACCGTTTTATTCCAAACCGGTTTACAAAAATGGTTATATACATAAAATATTAAAATAGGTCATTACAAATAAAAACAGAGAGATTCAATCCTTCCAAAAATCAATGCATCAGCGAATAGTTGTGTTTTTAACAATTTCCTGTATGAGCTCCTACCCAGGGCAGGATTAACCAATAGGCCAAGTAGGCGTGTGCCTAGGGCCCGAAATGGTCAGGGGGGTCCGATGAAGGAGGGCATCAATATTGTTGTTTCCAAACGGCGATGGGCCCCTCCAGCACCAATCACCAATGTGCCCCCCCACCCTCGATTGGCAACGCGGCCCCCCCCCCCATCGACGGAAAGTAAGACAAGCAAGCAATGCGGGCAAGAAAGGCAACGGGAACTGTAATTGTGCAAGCGGTGCTGCTTGCCCAAAGCTTCCCTCTGTCATAGTAACATAGTAACATAGTAGATGACGGCAGATAAAGACCCGGATGGTCCATCCAGTCTGCCCAACCTGATTCAATTTAAATTTTTTTATTTTTTCTTCTTAGCTTTACCCGGTACTGTGCTTGGGTTCCAACTGCCGAAATCTCTGTTAAGACTTACTCCAGCCCATCTACACCCTCCCAGCCATTGAAGCCCTCCCCAGCCCATCCTCCACCAAACGGCCATAGACAGACACAGACCGTGCAAGTCTGCCCAGTAACTGGCCTAGTTCAATCTTTAATATTATTTTCTGATTCTAAATCTTCTGTGTTCATCCCTCGCTTCTTTGAACTCAGTCACAGTTTTACTCTCCACCACCTCTCTCGGGAGCGCATTCCAGGCATCCACCACCCTCTCCGTAAAGTAGAATTTCCTAACATTGCCCCTGAATCTACCACCCCTCAACCTCAAATTATGTCCTCTGGTTTTACCATTTTGCTTTCTCTGGAAAAGATTTTGTTCTACGTTAATACCCTTTAAGTATTTGAACGTCTGAATCATATCTCCCCTGTCTCTCCTTTCTTCTAGGGTATACAGCTTCCTTTTTCCGCCTGGGCACATGGTGGGGTGGGGCGGGGCGGGGAGCCCAGTATACTTGGGTGCCTAGGGGCCCTGGACAAATTAATCCTGCCCTGCTCCTACCGCTGCATTTACGAATTGTACCCACAAGGCGATTCCACAATTTTACTCCGGTACATGGTTTTCACATATTTAGGATTGACCTTTGTTTTCAACAGTGCAGAATTTTCGGCTCTTTGGGATCTTTCCAGGCACTTGTGACCTGGGTTGGCCACTGTTAGAATTAAGTTACTAGGCTTTATGGACCTGTGGCCCCTTAGTTTAACCCTGCTTGTGCTTCAGGACTTTGATGTCATCGGTGCCTCAAAATCTAATGAAGTCTCCCATTCTAAACGATCTGCGGCGTTTCCATTGTCTTAAGCGTTCTCCGCCCGTTGTCATCGCGGTGCTCTTCCCAACTCTGAGCGTCATTCTTCTTAAACAGAGTCAATTTTCCTCTGTTTGGAAAGACTAAAGCTGTAATTTCATAATTTCATGTTTAGGGATGTCAAAATGCCAAATGGTAAAAGCTAGTGTTCAAAAGAAATGTGCTTTATCTGAAATTAAAAAAAAAAAAATTACTACTGTAGAGGTGGGGTGGGGAACCCTGTAGTTAATTTCAAGACATCTGGTGGGAGTTATTCTTGAAGGATTTACAGTCCTGGGACTTTCTGCTGCATATTTTGAAATTATTTGAGAGCACAGGGTAATGTTGGGAACAGTGAATCTCTCCATAGGCAGAACTGGACTTGGCTGTGCAAACAGTACTACTTTCCATATATTCTTATCACATTTCTTCACTGTGATTTTTACAGTTCAGAGTCTTAAATCATGCACACTGCATAGTTTATCAGGCCTCCAAAGAGATGGATAGAAGTGTCGAACTCCAGCCCTTGAGAGCTGCCAAGAGAACTCTTGAGAGAATGTGGCGAAAAAGCATTTAGCTTAGCAGGGTTTAAAAAAAGGTTTGGCTCACTTAAAAGAAAAGTCTATAAGGCATTATTGAGATGGACTTGGGGAAATCCACTGCATATTCCTAGGATGATTAGCATGAAATCTGTTTTACTCTTTGGGATCTTTGGTGTTCATTGTCACTTATATGGGATCTGCCCTGCCCCCTATGCTATCAAATGAGTGCCCAAATTTTATAGCACAAAGAGACCATGGTCGTGGGTGGGTCAGAGGCATTCCCATAAATTTGGCGCAATGTTATAGAATACTTGCGTGTCAGCACTGATGCCAGGTTTTGTCAGGTGTAAGTGCCAGGCCCAAAACTAGGTGCGAGATCCGATCTAAGATATTTTATAAAAAAGCCTATGCGTCTTTATGAAATACCAGCAAAAACCCTGCAGAAAGTTTGCCCAGATTTTCAGGAGCAGCCTGTAAAATTCACACGCTACAGAAAAATATGCGTGTAAATTGTGAATTCGCTTGTGCTTCTCCCAAACCCCTCCTCCGAGCACACCTAGTAAGAAGCTATGGGATAAATTCTGTAAACGGTGGTGAAGTTTGGGCTCTGGGATTAGGCCCATCAGCCCTGATTCTGTATTTGCCGTCAGCGGCATAGCGAGGGCGAGAGGAGCCCGGGGCAGTGGCGCCCCTCCCCTGCCCTCTTCTCCACCCCCAGCCACTCCTTCCCCGCCTCTTCCTGCCATGTGTGCACGCCCCCCTCCCTGTACCTTTCTAACGTTCGCAGCACAAACAGCAGCCCCAGTCTGCTGCTCATGCCAGCGTCATCTCTCCCTCTTGACATCACTTCCTGGGCACTGGTCCCGGAAGTGATGTCAGAAGAAGAGCGGACACCGGCATGAGCAGCAGGTCGGGGTTGCTCCTTGCGCCGCCAACGTTAAGATGCAAGGGAAAGGTGCGCAAGCGTGGTAGTGGAGGGAGCGGGGAAAGAGAGGGGGCAGAGAGGAGGAAGGATGCTGGTTTCCTCCACCAAGAGGGTGCCCGGGGCAGACCGCCCTCCCCCCCTTCCTACGCCAAGGCAGGAGGGTGAGGGGGGCATCGGGAGCATGGGGCATTTGGGGTGGTTGGTCAATGGTGGGAGAGAGTGGGCATCCCTCCTGCTGCGGGGCGGAGGGCAATAGTGTCGGGGGGGGGTATTTTGCGACACAGGAGGGAGTGGGCATTTCTTCTGCTGGGGTGCAGTAGTAGTAGTGTTGGGGGATTGTGGGACACGGAAGGAGGGAGTGGGCATCCCTCCTGCTGCCAGGGGTGTGCAAGCGTGGCAATTTGTTGTTGTTTGTTTTTTTTTAATATGTGGGTGTATTCTGCGTATGTGCTGATCGCTACCACCAGTGACTCATCTCATGTAAATTTAATGAGCTTGCATACCTCATTTGCATGCAGGGGTCTTTTGAGAATGACTCGCCGTTTTGAAATCGTTACACTAGTGACCTCAGTAGCAGCCCATCAGATTTTACCGTTAAGTTTTGAGAATTTTCCCCTTAGTGACATATGTACATAAGCAGCAATGCTTATATATCTGGTGTTTTTTTTATGGGGGGGGGGGGTTTCAGTGCTTAGATATTCCTCCGGGAAGGGCTTGGGAAAAACAGCGCTTCGCATTCTGCACATGAGAACACAGGATCTCGATTCTGCAAGAGTGTTTTTCCAAATGTACCTTGTGACAGCAATAAATTGCAGGCCAGAGAGTATAAACAGAATGTACTCGTTTTAGTCTTGGCCAAGCTGATCCGGAGCTTCTGTGCTGGGCTGTCTGATTTCTCAGTTATTGCTGCACAAATGTCATTTGGGGCTACCCCTGAAGGTCCCGCTTAGACAGCAGTCTAGGAAGGTGCCAATGCGGTTAGAGTTACGAGTTCACAGTTCTAAGAATTGCAGAGAAAGTCCGGAGAGTTCAGTGTTGCCAAACAGAATAATAAAGAGATGTAGTCGAGCCTTTATGAGTGATGGGGCTTGTAGCTCTGGCGTGGAGGGGCTCCAAGCAATCTGTGGACAAAAGGTTGTGATTGGTACCCCCCCCCCCTCCTTTTCCTTGTGCACTTGTGGTAAGAGCGGATAGCATAGCTGGTTTTAAGAAAGGTTTGGACAATTTGCAGGAGGAAAAATCCATAGTATGTTATTGAGAAAGACATGGGGGAAGCCACTGCTTGCCCTGGATCGGTAGCGTGGAATGTTGCTACTCTTTGGGATTCTAGAATCTTATTACTCTCTGGGATTCCAGAATCTTGCTATTCTTTGAGATTCTGTATAGAATATTGCTACTCTTTGGATTCTGGAATCTTGTTACTCTCTAAGATTCCGGAATCTTGCTATTCTTTAGGATTCTGTATGGAATGTTGCTACTCTTTGGGATTCTGGAATCTTGTTACTCTCTGGGATTCCAGAATCTTGCTATACTTTGAGATTCTGTATAGAATGTTGCTACTCTTTGGATTCTGGAATCTTGTTACTCTCTAAGATTCCGGAATCTTGCTATTCTTTAGGATTCTGTATGGAATGTTGCTACTCTTTGGGATTCTGGAATCTTGTTACTCTCTGGGATTCCAGAATCTTGCTATTCTTTGAGATTCTGTATAGAATGTTGCTACTCTTTGGATTCTGGAATCTTGTTACTCTCTGGGATTCCGGAATCTTGTTACTCTCTGGGATTCCGGAATCTTGCTATTCTTTAAGATTCTGTATGGAATGTTGCTACTCTTTGGGTTTCGGCCAAGTACTAAGGACGTGGATTGGCCACTGCGAGAACGGGCTACTGGGCTTGATGGACCATTGGTCTGACCCAGTAAGGCTATTCTTATGTTCTTATATTCTTATGTTCTTAAGTACGCTTATAAATTTATGCAGAAGGACCTTGGTTTGACCTTGGAGTAGTCATCTCGTTTGTCTGCCCTTTGTGACAGCTCTGGCTAAACTCATGTTTGGAAGCAGTGAAATATGTCTTAATATATAATAATAACTTTATTTTGTATACCGCAATACCACAAGCAGTTCAGAGCGGTTTACAGAGGAAGAGACTGTACATATACAACGATGTTACAGGAAGTATTGTCAAGTACATTGAGATAAATATCAATTACATTAGTGGTTCGAGCGAGGTTGGGTATAACCGGAAATATGTCAGAGATACAGCAGGTATATCAGTGATGTTGGGGGGGGGGGGGGTCTGAGAAATTTATCAAAGAGGTAGGTTTTAATTGATTTCCTGAAGGATTGGTAGGAGGGTGCACTTGAAATGAGGGTGGTTAGACATTTATTCCATTTGCCAGCTTGGAATGATAGTGTTCTATCGAGGAATCTCTTGTAGACACAGCCCTTCAGGGAGGGGAAGGCAAACAGGTAGGCACTACGTGTGCAAGTGGTGCCTGGAAACACGAAATGGCGCGACAGGTAAATTGGGGATGAACCCGTTAAGGTTTTGAAGCAGAGGCAGGCGAACTTGAAGACGACCCTTGCCTCCATTGGCAACCAGTGAAGTTTTCTGTATATGATCTGATTTTTTGAGGCCGAAGATGAGGCGGATGGCTTATTCTGAATGATTCTCAGGCATTTGATGGTTTTCATGAAGGATCCCAGATAAATGATGTTGCAGTAGTCTAAGGTACTTAAGATTAGGGACTGAACCAGCAATCGAAAGGAGAGGAAGTCAAAGTAGTGAATATCAGCATTGGCTCTACCTTTGTAGTAGAAAATATAACATATACAGTGGAAACATCATTTGAAATTCTAGATATAATTATTGACTTCAGGTTAACTATGGAGGAGCAAATTAATAATTTGACTAAAAGTTGTTATTGGATTATGAGGAAATTAAGAAGGATTCAAAAATATTTCTTTGCCAGGACGAATTCAGATTAGTTGTGCAATCGCTGATCTAAACAAATTGGATTATTTTAATATAGCTTATTTGGGGGTGTCCAAAAATTTACAAAGACAGTTGCGAACAGTTCGAACCACTGCAATTCAATTAACTTTTGCTTTCAACATTTTTGCTTTTCTTGTTCATTTTTATGTATCCTTACATTGGCTTCTGGTAGAAGCTTAAAATTGTGTTTTAAAATTTTATATGGCTTAATGGGGAGAGTGTGGTGCAGTGGTTACAGCTATAGCCTCGGCACCTGAGGTTGTGGGTTCAAACCCACGCTGCTCCTTGTGGACCCTGGGCAAATCACTTAATCCCCCCATTGCCCATGTACATTAGATAGAGTGTGAGCCCACCAGGACAGACAAGGAGAAAAATGCTTGAGTACCTGAATAAATTCATGTAAACCATTCTGAGCTCATCTGGGAGAACAGTATAGAAGATTAAATAAATAAATAGTGTGGAAAGTTTCAGACTCTGATCACCAGAGCAGGTATTGTGATGTCATAATGCCTCATTCCACCAATAAGAGCCAACCTCATCAGTGATGTCACAATGGCTTGATTGTCCTACACTTGGATCACTTTTGCTACATTTTGATTTCTAGAGTGGTGCAGTGGTTAAAGCTACAGCCTCAGCACCCTGAGGTTGTGGGTTCAAATCCACGCTGCTCCTTGTGACCTTGGACAAGTCACTTAATCCCCCCTATTGCCCCAGGTACATTAGATAGATTGTGAGCCCACCAGGACAGACAGGGAAACATGCTTGAGTACCTGAATAAATTCATGTAAACCGTTCTGAGCTCATCTGGGAGAACGGTGTAGAAAATTGAATAAATAAAATTCCATCATCTATGCTACCATTGATGTGCAGGCCTGTATCTACAAGAAGCCATTATTTCATGCTGCTATCATTTCCAATTCCTAAATTATTTCAAACATCATTTCCCTATCAAGCAGCTAGTTTCTGGTTAGCCTTAATGGGAAACAGTAGGTCTTTCTCATAGCTTTGATCTGTACAAAAAGGCCATTTATAACTCAACTGTTTCAGAAGTATCTTTTGGGGCAATGTTAAAGCTTAATTTCTATTATGTAAGTTCCTAGATAGTTTAATCTAGCACTGTTTATAGAGGATCTCTAATTAGAAAATGAAGGATGTAAATTAAAGAACTAAGGCCGGTATTGGACAGACCTGCACGGTCTGTGTCCCATATATGGTGATTCGGTGTAGGATGGGCTGGGGAGGGCATCAATGGGAACTCCACTAACTTGGAACAGGAGGTTGTTACTGGCCAGACTTTACGGTAGATGTCCTGCAAACAACGGGATGGTTGGATAGACTGGAGTGAGCTTGGACGGCAACTGGTTCATAGACAACTCGGCGAAAGACAAAGGTGCGCGCCGACAACTGAGCGCAAGACGGAGGCGCGAGCTGAAGAAAATTACAGTTTTTAGGGGCTCCAACGGGGGTTTTTGTTGGGGAGCCCCCCCCCCCAGTTTACTTAATAGAGATTGCGCCGGCGTTGTGGGGGGTTTGGGGGGTTGTAACCCTCCACATTGTACTGTAAACTTAACTTTTTCCCTAAAAACAGGGAAAAAGTGAAGTTTTCAGTAAAATGTGGGGGGTTACAACCCCCCCCCCCACAATGCCCCCACAACACGGCGCGATCTCTATTAAGTAAAGTGGGGGGGTTACCCCCCACGCCCCTCCCCCGTCGGAGCCGTAAAAACTATAATTTTCTGTGGCGCGCGCCTCCGCGCTGCGCTCAATTGTCTGCACGCGCTTTTGACCTGACACCAATATTTTAATAAAACTTGAAATACTTTTAAAACCAATAGGAGGAAATATTTTTTTACTCAGAGAATTAGTTAAGCTCTGGAATGCATTGCCAGAAGCTGTGGTAAAAGCAGATAGCGTAGCTGGTTTTAAGAAAGATTTGGACAATTTCCTGGAAGAAAAGTCCATCGTCTGTTATTGAGAAAGACTTGGGGGAAGCCACTGCTTGCCCTGGATCGGTAGCATGGAATGTTGCTACTCTCTGGGATTCTAGAATCTTGTTACTCTCTGGGATTCCGGAATCTTGCTATCCTTTGAGATTCTGAATGGAATGTTGTTACTCTCTGGGATTCTAGAATCTTGTTACTCTCTGGGATTCCGGAATCTTGCTATTCTTTGAGATTCTGAATGGAATGTTGTTACTCTCTGGGATTCTAGAATCTTGTTACTCTCTGGGATTCCGGAATCTTGCTATCCTTTGAGATTCTGAATGGAATGTTGTTACTCTCTGGGATTCTAGAATCTTGTTACTCTCTGGGATTCCGGAATCTTGCTATTCTTTGAGATTCTGAATGGAATGTTGTTACTCTCTGGGATTCTAGAATCTTGTTACTCTCTGGGATTCCGGAATCTTGCTATTCTTTGGGATTCTAGAATCTTGTTACTCTCTGGGATTCCGGAATCTTGCTATTCTTTGGGATTCTAGAATCTTGTTACTCTCTGGGATTCCGGAATCTTGCTATTCTTTGAGATTCTGTATGGAATGTTGCTACTCTTTGGGATTCTAGAATCTTGTTACTCTCTGGGATTCCGGAATCTTGCTATTCTTTGAGATTCTGAATGGAATGTTGTTACTCTCTGGGATTCTAGAATCTTGTTACTCTCTGGGATTCCGGAATCTTGCTATTCTTTGAGATTCTAGAATCTTGTTACTCTCTGGGATTCCGGAATCTTGCTATTCTTTGGGATTCTAGAATCTTGTTACTCTCTGGGATTCCGGAATCTTGCTATTCTTTGAGATTCCGGAATCTTGCTATTCTTTGAGATTCTGTATGGAATGTTGCTACTCTTTGGGATTCTAGAATCTTGTTACTCTCTGGGATTCCGGAATCTTGCTATTTTTTGAGATTCTATATGGAATGTTGCTACTCTTATGGTTTTTGCCAGGTACTGGTGACCTGGACTGGCCACCGTGAGAACGGACTACTGGGCTTGATGGACCTTTGGTCTGACCCAGCAAGGTTATTCTTATGTTCTATAGGGGGTCATCCACTATAGAGATTGGTAATGATGCCTGCTTTAAGCTTATTGTAAAGAGAAAAAGTAAGTGAGAGAACAAACAAAGTGGAAAATCACTGAACTAAGGGTATAGCCCTTGATGGAGACCGCCCCAACTTTGTTCACTGGGCTGAGAACTTTTCAGCGGCCCCTCGTATAATTAGCAAGTGGAAAATCGGGCAAGAGTTAACTCTCTGATCAGATGCACCAATAGAAGACAAGCAGCGCAGTGGAAAATGGATATAAATCACAAACATGTCAGACTTCTGGGAAGGAGCGATTATCAGGCTGCTCCCCTGAGTGGGTGTCATGACTCCCAAAATTTCTAAACAAACAGCCCTCCCTGCCAAGTCTTGCCATGGCAAATGACAAAGAAATGAATTATGGCTTCTGACACCACAGAGAAAAGTTTCTGGGCACCTAACCCTGGGTTTATTTTCTTTTATCAATTTAATTGCAGAAATGTTGACATATTAAACATACAATGCCGGGGTTTTTATCGTAAGTATCTGAAAGGAAAATCCTTCACTCTGAGTAATGATATTCTTGAAATTTAATCTTAAGGCTTTTTTGTTTGAATATTTATGAAGGGGTGCAAGATCCTCGCTTGAAGTCATTACTTTATTTTCCCATTTTAAGGGTAATTCTATAATCGTAGGCCTATAGGAGGGAAAAGTGTATTATCATTACCGGTTAGATATGCACATAAGCAGTTAAGTGAGACTGTTCACGCTAGCCATGGAGCTGGTATAAACGCTGGAGATATGCACCTTACAAAGCATTCTAGAAGTTACAAATTTAAGAATGAATCCTGCCAAGACTCCACCTATGTAAATAAGAATATAGGAATAGCCTTACAGGGTCAGACCAATGGTCCATCAAGCCCAGCGGACCGTTCTCACAGTGGCCAATCCAGGTCCCTAGTACCTGGCCAAAACCCAAGGAGTAGCAACATTCCATACAGAATCTCAAAGAATAGGAAGATTCCGGAATCCCAGAGCGTAACAAGATTCTAGAATCCCAAAGAGTAGCAACATTCCATACAGAATCTCAAAGAATAGGAAGATTCCGGAATCCCAGAGCGTAACAAGATTCTAGAATCCCAAAGAGTAGCAACATTCCATGCTACCGACCTAGGGCAAGCAGTGGCATCCCTCATGTTTGTCTCAATAGCAGACTATGGACTTTTCCTCCAGGAACTTGTCCAAAACTTTTTTTTTTTTAAACCAGCTACGTTAACCACTCCACAGTTGAACTATTCGCTGAATGAAAAAGTATTTCTGCCCATTGGTTTTAAAAGTATTTCCCTGTAACTTCATCGAGTGTCCACTTATACTCATTCTAGAGCACTCAGGATTTTGTAAGACTTCAATCCTATCTCCCCTTAGCTGTCTCTTTAATCTTTCCTCAGAGGAGTTCCATCCCCTTTATCATCTTGGTCGCTCTTCTTTGAACCTGTTTGTAGTTCCGCTACGTATATCGTTTTTGAGATACAACGACCAGAACTGAACGCAATATTCGAAGTGAGGTCGCCCCATGCAGTGATACATAGGCATTATAACATTCTTAGTCTTGTTTACCATCCTTTTTTCTAATTCCTAGCATCCTGTTTGCTTTTTTAGCTGCCACTCCACGTTGGGTGGAAGATGTCAGCGTATTGTCTACAGTGACTCCCAGATCTTTTTCATGGGCGCTGACCCCCAAGGTGGACCCTAGTATCTGAAAACTGTGACCCAGAAGTGATTTCAGAGGGAGCCAGGCTGCGGGCAACAGGGGGGGCAGAGAGGTGCTTGTGCCCCCACCAAGAGAGCGCCCGGGGTGGTCCACTTCCCCCCACCTTACTTCACCACTGGGCCCAGCCACTAAAAAATCAATCTCTCCAGAAAGGCTTCCAGAAAACAGTGAGCTTAAAAAAAAAAAAAAATCTTTTCAGTTGTTGAACATTTGCACAAAGTCTTAAATGTCCTGGGATCTCGTTCCACATTTTAGACCCGGCGATTAGAAACACGTGAACAGGTCTCGACATAGCGATAACGTTGATAACTGGCAGCTGGCATAATTGTTTTGTAGATTTTAACCGCAGTGATCTTTTCGGACTGTGCAACTTTGAAAAGTTAACCAAATAAAACTGGCATATTTGCATATACCCACTGATAGATCAACAACACACGACTGGCAGTCAGTGATGCCCTTTCAAGATAGGTGTGGCTTTCCCTATCGCCTCCGCTTAAGCCTTGTCCTAGCCAGAAACTATTCTCTAGAGGCATACTTGGCACTAATTTTGAGGGCAGTGGCTGGAAAAGGGTTAAAGGATTAGATAAAAGATATTCTGGGAGGAAGTGGCAGTGGGTGGCCACTTTATTTCCGTTTTCTGTCCTGGTTTACTGCATTTCTTTGGTAGCATGTTTAAAAAATCTCGACAAAGTCAGTTTCAGAAGGATACTCTGGGTAAATGACAATTCTCTGGTCGGTTCTACTGGAGGGTTGGCAAGCCGAGGTCATTAATTTTGTTGGAAATAAAACCTGAATTGCTGGGGCATGTTTTGCAATATCCGTTCCTCTATTTACTCTGCTGTCTGGTCTCGGGCCCTTATTCTAATCATTAATGTCTTCTGTAAATCAAATATCCCATACCGGAGCCAAGCTATGGCGAGTGTGCAAGCCAGTGGAATTCAATTACAATGCATTTTCCCATATAGCAATCTTTTTCCTGAAGGTCCCAGTTCCAGTCTTGTTCAGAAAGAAAGAAAGAAAAAAAAAAGTGAGCCAATCTACTTCTGCAGTGAATAAGAGCAGCAGAGATTAGGTTACATTGAATAGGATTATAAGATCGTTTTACTGATCTCGTTGCCGGGGGCATAACAGATCAGGTTTATGTATGAAGTCTCGATGGATATACTGTTGAGCTGTCTTTTTTTGGTTCGGTTTGTGGTGGACTTTAATTGAAATGGTGTGGTGGCCTTGTTAGTCCACTTTCCAAGGTAATATAAAGAAATAGAACAAAAAGCAAAGGAAATAAGGTGATACCTTTTTTTATTGGACTAATTCAATGATGAGATTTTGAAGGTAACCCTTCTTCAGATCAGAAATAAGCAAATAGTGACAAATATCAGTATATACGAGGAAAACATGAAAGCATTTTAGGGATAGGAAGAGGAAGGGGTGGGTGGGCAGGAGACAGAGAGGAAGAAGAGAATGGCACACATCCATGTGGTGTGGCAAACTGCGCAAACACGTCTCAAAGGATCCCACGGCCACTCATATGGGAAAACCATTCAGCATAAAGAGATCCTTCACACGGTCCTCTTCTAATGAATATGCATGAGAGAGATCTGCATATAATGGAGGTGCCAGGCAGGCAACTCTGCTCCATGCATATCCATTAGGGCAGGGGTGTCCAATGTCGGTCCTCGAGGGCCGCAATCCAGTCGGGTTTTCAGGATTTCCCCAATGAATATGCATGAGATCTGTGTGCACTGCTTTCAATGCATATTCATTGGGGAAATCCTGAAAACCCGACTGGATTGCGGCCCTCGAGGACCGACATTGGACACCCCTGCATTAGGGCTATTCCTCCAGGAACCACCGATATACACCATTCAGTGGGAAAAGTGCAAAGAGGCGTGTTACATCGGTGACACCAGCCAAATGCTAAAGACCAAAACCAACCACCATAAATATCATATTAAGAATTGCAACACCGACCAGGATGTCACCCTCTGTCGGAAAACACTTTGGACAAACTGACCCCTGCACCAGTGATCTGATGGGGAGAATACTAAAAGGGAGCTTTAAGAGAATCCAGGAACGTAAAACCTTTGCAATCAAAATGATAAGGTATTTTGACACCTACCAGACAGGACTTACTGGGCTTTCTTTCCCATTTAAAACTGCTCTGCCACCTTTCTGTCTCCTGCCCATCCTCCCTCTTCCTATCCCTGAAATGCTTTTATGCTTTCCTTACATATACTGACATTTGTCAACATTTGCTCATTTCTGATCTGAGGAAGAAGGGTTGCCTTCGAAAGCTCATCATAAAATGCATTGAATTAGTCCAGTAAAAAAGGTATCGCCTTATTTCCATTGTCTCTTCTTTTATTTCTTTATATTAACCTTGTAGATTTTGTAATTTGTTTTTAATGTCATGTTTTTATTGAAAAACAACAAGAAAATTGACCCTGATCCCTCCACAAAGAGGACACGGCCAAACCACAAAAGACTAGTGGAGAGTTGATGTCCTAGATGAAGGCTTTATTAGAACAAAAAATAATCATAAGAACATAAGAAATGCCCTGGGTCCATCGAGTCCGGCGATCCGCATACGCGGAGGCCCAGCCAGGTCTACCCTGGCGAATACCTTAGTTACTCAATGTGTTTGGAGCCCTTTAAAATACTGTTTTTCTTCAGCGCGCTTCCGCCTTGTGCTCAGTTGTCTGCGCTGGGTTGTCGTCACGCACTTTTGATCTGTCACCCAATATTCTAGGTTCAATTAACTCCAAATGTTTCTGCCTCTGCAAGTTCAGGTGTTAGAAATATTTGAGTTTTGCAAAATATTTGCTAAACAGAGAACATAAAGAATAGCTTTACTGAGTCAGACCAATGGACCATCAAGCCCAGTAGCCCGTTCTCACGGTGGCCAATCCAGGTCACTAGTACCTGGCCAAAACCCAAGGAGTAGCAACATTCCATACAGAATCTCAAAGAATAGCAAGATTCCGGAATCCCAGAGAGTAACAAGATTCTAGAATCCCAGCGAGTAACAAGATTCTAGAACCCAAAGAGTAGCAACATTCCAAGCAGTGGCTTCCCCCATGTCTATCTCAATAACAGACTATGGATTTTTCCTCCAGATATATGGTTAACAACATACAGATCTTAGGAATGGAAAGAAAGATTAAAATAGGTAGAGAGGGACCAGGGGGAGGTGGGAAAAAGGCATTTTAAAAGTAAAGAGAGCAGATATCTTAATTTCCCAGGGAAGAAGAATAGCACGAGGAATCTTTTAACAGAGAGAAAGTGGGAAATTGGTTTGGCTTTGGCCATATAAGAGGAAGCTTCTCCTAGAGATGTGAAGTTGGCAGGCATCGTCCCTCTTTCTTCTCAGCCCCTTCCCCTATATAGAAAGCTGGCCTCTGATTTAAGGAAAAGTACAGGGAAGTGTGAGGGCAGCCGGAGGCCAGTGCCTGCTAAACATGGGATGAAGGGACACATTGTATTCTCACACAAAATCCAGCCTCTTCCAAGTAACAATTGTGCTTACTTATGAGCAGGAAGCCAGGCAGTAACAAGTGCACATAAAATATTTGCAAACTTTCAGGCCTGGGATCTGAAGCCAGGGTGGGGGGTGGGGGGAGGGAAGCTACGAGCCCAGTTCTCAAGGTTTCTCCGTCTCCCTTCCTTTCTCTGACCACCTGTCCTAATTTTAAGGCAGATAGGCCTCCTTCAGACTGAGATCTCTCTTTGCATCCTGGCTTCAGAGGGGGCTTTTACCAGCACAAGGCCTCGCAGAGAGTTGGCCAATACAACGGACCAGTTTTTCAGGTTGGGTAAGGCGACTTTCTCCTCCAGTGCAGGGATGGCAAACTCCAGACTACCAGTGAAGGGCTCGTCCCACTTTACTTAACAGAGATTGCACCGCCATTGTGGGGGGTTCTGGGGGGGGTTGTAACCCCCCACATTATACTGAAAACTTCACTTTTTCCCTAAAAAAGAGGGAAAACGTTAAGTTTCCAGTAAATGAGGGGGGTTACAACCCCCCAAACCCCCCACAACGCCAGTGCGATCTCTGTTAAGTAAAGTGTGTGGGGGGGGGGTTTCCCCACCAACACCCCCCATCGGAGCCCCTTAAAATACTGTTTTTCTTCAGCGCACTTCCACCTTGCGCTCAGTTGTCTGCGCTGGGTTGTCGGCGCGGGCTTTTGTCTATGAACCAGAATATTGATTGTCTCATGAAACTCCTTCTTTTGGTGATTGCGGTCTATGTTCTAAAAACGTTTTTTTTTCTGTGCACATTGGGGGTACTCTAAAGTTAGATGCTGGGATGACGTGTGCTAAACCCAAATTCTATATAGATTATAATTCCATTATTTATATTCTGTCTTTAGGCAAGGCAGATTGCAATCAAACATAAATAATTTAAAAAATGACCGAAACAAAACCAAACATGTAAAAAAAAAAAAAAACAACATCAAAATAACCAATTCATAGAAAAGCATCAAGCATCATACTTCATCTTACAAAACAGATGACGCCTTAACAATTTTTTTAAATTTACACAAATCATTTTGTTGCTTGATATATCCTGGAAGCCTGTTTCATTTGGCAAGTCCCACACATTGGAAAGTTCTAGATCTCATAGGGCTCCTTTTATAAAGGTGCGCTAGCGTTTTTAGCACACGCTAGCCGAAAAACTACTGCCTGCTCAAGAGGAGGCGGTAGCATCTAGCGTGCACGGCATTTTAGCTCACGCTATTCCGCGCGTTAAGGCCCTAATGCACCTTCGTAAAAGGAGCCCCTAGTCTGTAAAAGTAATTTCTTATGAATTGGAATAAACAAATCACAGTGAATCCCGTAGCTATTTTGGTGATAAATGACGCTTCAATAAACAGTAACAACATATACTGCACGCAGGACTCCAAGGTCATCCAATACAACGATTTGAAATATGAAGTAACATGTCATACTTCCCAATCCCAAACAAAGTTTGAATAATAGTAACATAGTAGCATAGTAGATGACGGCAGATAAAGACCCGAATGGTCCATCCAGTCTGCCCAACCTGATTCAATTTAAATTTTTTTTTTTTTCCTTCTTAGCTATTTCTGGGCAAGAATCCAAAGCTTTACCCGGTACTGTGCTTGGGTTCCAACTGCCGAAATCTCTGTTAAGACTTACTCCAGCCCATCTACACCCTCCCAGCCATTGAAGCCCTCCCCTGCCCATCCTCCACCAAACGGCCATGCACAGACACAGACCGTGCAAGTCTGCCCAGTAACTGGCCTTAGTTCAATCTTTAATATTATTTTCTGATTCTAAATCTTCTGTGTTCATCCCACGCTTCTTTGAACTCAGTCACAGTTTTACTCTCCACCACCTCTCTCGGGAGCGCATTCCAGGCATCCACCACCCTCTCCGTAAAGTAGAATTTTGAACAACTTGTAACACACACATGTTGGAAGATGTCATTCCCAAATAAATAAAGGGGCATAATTTAATAAAAACCAAAAACGTCTAAGTCCATTTTGAGACTAGAATGCTAGTCGCCCAAAGTCGGCAGCATCCAAAGTCCATTCTCGAAAAATACGTTAAAAATTTTTTTTTTTTTTTAACCTCTGCTTTGATCATCCAAACTGCCAAATCATCTGTCTTTATGCTGCATTCTCGTCCAAAAATTTATCCAAGTCCAAGACCTTTTGGATGTGGGAGGAACCAGCAAAGTGATGAGCTGGCCACCCAGACATGGCAACAGAATAGTGAGGAACAAAACCGGGCATTGCTGTGAACTTCACAAAAAGAGTGCCACATAAACATCTCACCACAACTCCCTTGCAGGTCATGGTGAGCCCCCCCCCCCCAAAAAAAAAAAAACCACCCCCAAAACCTACTATATTCACCTATCTACCACCCCAATAGCCATTATGGCTGCAGGTAGTACCTATATGGCAGTACAAAAGGGTTTTGGGGGGTGCATATGTTTCACCATGAATGCAGTGGTTAGAGTGGCTTATGGGCCTTGGTCCTCCTCTCTATGGTTCACTTGCCTACCCCCCCCCCAGACTACTTAAGCCACCTCTGTGCAGCTCTACTAGGCTTTCCGTTGCCAGGTGCTGATGTTCTGGAGGCAGGTATGTACTTTTTTATATTTCAAATTTTATGGTGGTGTGGGGGGATCAGTGATCACTGGGGGAGTGTGTGGTTGTTTTTAGACCTGCAACGTGACATAAACACGCTCGAGAAATGGGCCACGACATGGCAAATGAGGTTTAACATGCATAAGTGTAAGGTGATGCATGTCGGTAACAAAATCTTATACATGAATACAGGATGTCCGGTGCAGTACTCGGAGAGACCCCCCAGGAAAGAGACTTGGGAGTACTGGTAGACAAATCAATGAAGCCATCTTCGCAATGTGTGGCGGCGGCGGCAAAAAGGACAAACAGAAGGTTATCATGCCGCTGTACCGGGCCATGGTGCGCCCTCACCTGGAGTACTGCATCCAACACTGGTCGCCATACATGAAAAAGGACATTGTACTACTCGAAAGAGTCCAGAGAAGAGCGACAAAAATGGTTAAGGGGCTGAAGGAGTTGCTGTACAGTGAGAGATTAGAGAAACTGGGCCTCTTCTCCCTCGAAAAGAGGAGACTGAGAGGGGACATGATCGAAACATTCAAGATAATGAAGGGAATAGACTTAGTAGATAAGGACAGGTTGTTCACCCTCTCCAAGGTAGGGAGAACGAGAGGGCACTCTCTAAAGTTAAAAGGGGATAGATTCCGTACGAACGTAAGGAAGTTCTTCTTCACCCAGAGAGTGGTGGAAAACTGGAACGCTCTTCCGGAGGCTGTTATAGGGGAAAACACCCTTCAGGGATTCAAGACAAAGTTAGACAAGTTCCTGCTGAACCAGAACATACACAGGTAAGGCTAGTCTCAGGGCACTGGTCTTTGACCTAAGGGCCGCCGCGGGAGCGGACTTCTTGGCACGATGGACCACTGGTCTGACCCTGTAGCGGCAATTCTTATGTTCTTATACTTAAGTCACAACGTATAAGTTCCATCTAGGCAGTCTTGTCAAACTTTCAATTATCACTGCAGGACTACTAAGTTTGGTAGGTCCACATCCTGCCCACCTCCCGCCCTAACCACTCCTCAAACAATGCCCCTTTTGGCTCTGGATGCACAGCGGCAGTCAAAAGGCCTAAGCTGTTTTTAGATACGTCTAAAACCCATTTCGATCATCAGCACTTGGACGACCTGTCTTTTAAGTCGTCCAAATACCGACTTAGGCCGGTTTTTAGACATATTTTTGTTTTGATTATGAGCCCCATAACATTACAGTAGTCTAAACCAGCTAACAACAGACCGAAGAATTAGTTTGAAATTGCTGCCTGATAGATACATCCGAAGTTTACTCAACATCCACAACTTAAAATAAGTCTTTTTAATCACATTCTGTAGATATCAGTAATTTCGCATTGTAGTCGCCATTATCAGTTGTATAGGTTAATGTATACAGAGTCAAGTTTTGCATAGAGTTTGGTCATCTTACACGGTTTTATCATCCTAAATTAATGTACATGGTGTAAATCTAGTTCGGTTGAGGACTAAAAAGCTGCTGGGGTTTAGATATTACACTTGGGTCATACTATAAGGATATTAAGTAGGGCTTTATGGCAAGAGGTAAGTTTTTTATTGCTCTCCCAAAGCTCAGAAGCCCTTTGAAGGATCTGATATGAGGAGGCAGTTGATTCCAGTGGTTTGGAAGGACATGGGAGCAGGATCGGGGTCTGGCACTGTGGAGTTGGAGGGCATGACCGGGGTGTGTGTGGTGGTGGTGGTGGTGGGGGGGGGGGGGGAATATGAAGATGAGTTTCCTCCTGGTCTGTTTGGGACATATGGAGGCAGTTTCCCTGATGTGTGGCTGGGTGCTATGTTCTGCAAGGCCCAAACTTTTTCGACAATAGTCTCATTCCTCATCTACCACCCAGATCACTTAGATCCACTGGACAAAACCTACTCTTCGTACCCTCCCCGAAGATCATCTACACCCGTCGCACAACCATTTTTTTTCAGTAACGGCTCCTCTTGTACGGAATTCTTTACCCGTCCACTTAAGGGTGGGGAAAAAAAAAAACCCTAGACATATTGAAAGGGGCACTGAAAAGGTTTCTTTTGGAAGAAGCTTTCGAGTCTTAGGCTTTTTCCAGCCTCTCTGGTTTTTCCAGCTCTTTTTTAGTCTTGATTAACAGCTGTGTGGTGCAGTGGTTAGAGCTACAGCCTCGGCACCCTGAGGTTGTGGGTTCAAATCCCACACTGCTCCTTGTGACCCTGGGCAAGTCACTTAATCCCCTTTGCCCCAGGTACATTAGATAGAGTGGGAGCCCATTGGGACAGTTAGGGAAAAATACTTGAGGACCTGAATAATTTGTAATCCGCATAATAGAAATTATAAAAGAAAAGAAGAAACTTCCCTCCCCTTCCTATTGTTTTTTTTACCTTTTATGTCTGCTTTTCTTGAATTATTGTAGATCTACATCATCCCACTTTGTTTAGAGTTGTGTCTATTAATGTCCATGACAATTAATGGGTGTCAGGTCAAAAGCGCACCGGGACAAAGGCACGCGCAGACAAAGTGCAGCGCAGAGGCGCGCGCCAAAGAAAATGACTGTTTTAAAGGGCTCCGACAGGGGGCGTGGGGGGAACCCCCCACTTTCCATTATACAGATCGCGCCACGTTGTGGGGGCGTTGTGGAGGGTTTGGAGGGTTGTAACCCCCCACATTTTACTGAAAACTTTACTTTTTCCCTAAAAAACAGGGAAACAGTTAAGTTTCCAATATAATAAGGGAGGTTACAACCCCCTAAACCCCCCCCACAACGCCGCTGCGATCTGTATTAAGTAAACTGGGGGGGGTTCACCAACAAAACCCCCCATCGGAGCCCCTAAAAACACTCTTTTTCTTCGGCGCGTGCTTCCATCTTGCGCTCAGTTGTCGGCGCGCACCTTTGTCTTCGGCGGTTTTGTCTATGAACCCAATTAATGTTATGCTTTATTTTTGATTGCATGCATCCCCCTTTTTTTTTAATATACATCGCCTAGAAATCGCAATAGGCGATTCATCAAAATTTTAGTAAACTTGAAATTTACTAAGCTCTTAAAGATGCAACGTTTAGTAATGGGTAGCCAGTGAGTTGACGATAGTGCTTGTGAGATGGGGGTCGCGAGTGTGGAGGTCCTTTTGAGTCCAGTTGCCACATTTTGTACACAAAGACGCTGGAGATTTTTTCCCCCTATCAGTTCGTTGAATAGCGCGTTGCAGTAGTCTATGTCATAAAATAGCACCCAGTGCCCAGATTTGGGTGCCGTTTACTCAGTTTAAGGGCCCTTTTACCAAGCAGTGCTAGAAAGTGTCCTGTGGAACCCCACTGCGGGTTTTTCCCTTGCGCTTGGCATTCATTTAAAGGTGCCCACGCATCCTTAGGTGCCAGGTCTGTGCACAGATCTGGAAAGGGGGGCGTGGCCATGGAAGAGACCTGGGTGGATCAAGGGCATTCCTGGAATTTGCATGCAGTGTTAACGGTTTAAGGGAGATCCTCGCCTAATTTAGGCGCAAAAAATTTACATCAGATTTCAGTTGGCGTAGATCCTCATGCCCAAAATTGAGCGTGCATCCCGGCGCACAACTCTGAGCGCCGTTTATACAATAGCGCTGAGGCCCTGATTCTATAAGTGATGCCTAAAGTTAGGCGCCTAGATCGGCGCGCCAATCCATCTAGGCGCCTAAGTTAATTATTATTTAAAAAGCTTAATCGGCGCCAATAACAAGCAATTAGCACTTCATCATTGGCTTAAATTAAAATTAATTGGGTGGTAAGTGCCTAACTTGGTAGGTGCCTCCCAGTGGCGCAGTAAGGGTGAGCGGCACCTGGGGCGGAGGTGCCCCTCTCCTGCCCTCTTCCACGCCCCTCCCCCCCCCCGGCCACGTGCACGCCTTTTTCCATAACTTTTAAACTTCTCCGGCGTGAGCATCATGCTGCTCACATCGGTGTCGGCTCCCTTTGACGTCACTTCCTAGGTGCAGATCCCGGAAGTGGCGTCAGAGAGAGCGCCAAAAAGGTACGGGAGAAGGCAAGGGGTGCACGCGTCAAGGAGAGGAGCGGGGAGGCGGAGAGGAGGAGGGTTGCCGCCCTGCCCTTAGGAAGACTGCGCCCGGGGTAGACCGCATCCCCTATACTACGCCACTGGTGCATATCGCTTTCACGTAGGCACCTGCTCCAAGGCCCCTACAAGAAAGCACGCCTGGTTAGGGACGGATTGAGGGTGTGTTTTGCATGTGGGCAACTGAAGTAGACTTAGGCGCCAGTTTTTAGGCAAAGTAAACCCTGTTTTAAATAGGGTGTGTCTGGCCTGTGCTAAAAACCACTTCCGCGGTATTTTAAAAGGGGGGAGGGGTGGGGTAAATTTTTCCAAAAGATCTTTTACCGACCTAAATCAGCATTTTGCCAGTGAAAACGGTTTATAAAATTTCTCTAAAAATTAGGACAACAAAAAGCGCCGAAAAGGACAATGTTTCCCGGTTTCCGTGCAGCTCATCGCCGTCCCTGCTGTGGTTATGTTTCTGTTCTGCCTGCAGGGTATGAGATATTTTGCTGTTGCCATAACTCTTCTTCCTCCTCCTTATTCTTTTATGGAATGGCTTTGATTTTCTCTCTCAGCTTTTGCGAAGTGCGAGTCGCTGGTATCTTCATAGTTTTTTCCCAGGGCGGGAGGAAATGCATTTCTGTTTCCGGATTCCTGGCATATCATAGCTAGCCTAGGGTTATAGAGGTTGGTCTTTTCTAATCAGGAAATTAGCAATGTCTTAGGATCTAGTCTACACAGGAAACTTTATGTATATTTTCCGGAGCTGAGGGAAGCCTCGCTGGTAAAAAGATTGACTTAGAATCCACCTACGCCCACGTTGCTTGATGCATTTTGCTTTCATGTGTCTGGCAGATCAGGGTAAGTTTAAGTTTAAGTTTATTAGGATTTTTATATACTGCCTATCAAGATTTTCTAAGCGGTTTTACAATCAGGTACTCAAGCATTTTCCCTATCTGTCCCCGTGGGCTCACAATCTATCTAACGTACCTGAGGCTAAGGAGGATTAAGTGACTTGCCCAGGGTCACAAGGGTAAGTGATGCTTGTGCGTGTTTGTCCCAGTGATATTTCAATTTACTTGCTCAAAAGGAAAATATGCAAATAAAACACTGTTTTATATGATGTTTAGTCAGAAAAGATTAATTTTGTGTTTTTCCCTGACCGTGGCATATCACGGGCAGGAAGCGCCCAGGGTGGAGGCACCCTCCTCCCTCCCCCCCCCCCCCCGCCAAACTCACACCCTCCCTTCCCACCCCTATACCTCCTTAAATCTTCACCCGCGCGTGCCTCTTCTCCAGCCTGCTGTTGGCGCTGGCAGTGCTTTCCCTCTGACGTCACTTCCTGACGCCCCTGCAACCCAGAAGTGATTTCAGAGGGAGCCAGGCGGGTGCGAGCAGCAGGCTAGAGTGATCGCTTGCCCTGGCGAAGATTTTAAAGAGGTACGGGGAGCGGGGGGAGGGAGGGCACGAGCGTGGCATGGGAGAGGGGCGAGGAGGTGCCGGCGCCCCCGCTGAGATGGCACCATATTTGGGCATGGATCCCAGATCCATGTGCAAACTAATTTAGTGAATGAACAATTAATTATTGGCGTTAATTGACACTAGGGGCTCCTTTTACAAAGGTGCGCTAGCGTTTTTAGCACACGCACCGGATTGGTGCGCGCTACCCGAAAAACTACCGCCTGCTCAAGAGGAGGCGGTAGCAGCTAGCGCGCGTGGCATTTTAGCTCGCGCTATTCCGCGCGTTAAGGCCCTAACGCACCTTTGTAAAAGGAGCCCTAGGATTTACAAAGAATCTATCTGTGTTATTCTATATAACACTGAGCTCTTAAATTTCATAGCGTGGTGCGATGGGAGGGGCATTCCCATAAAATACAATCAAGCCTCGATTTGCGAGTAACGCAGTTTGCGAGTGTTTTGCAAGATGCACAAAACGCTCCAGCAAGTGTTAACTCGCAAAACAAGCGTTGTCTCGATTAAATGAGGGCGCACGGGTGCACCACTCCCCAAACCGAGCTGCCACCACCCCACCCCCGGGAACCGGCTTCAAACAGCACCCACTAACCCACACTGGCACCACCACTTTGCCTGGGCTGCATCCAGCTTCGCCAGAAACAGGAAATGGAATCAAAAGGGGGCGGAGCTTTGGCCGAGGGAATGCTGCGATGCTGGTGGGAGGTGGCTGAAGGCAGGCTTGAAGGTAAACCGTGGAGGAGAGAAAGAAAAAGGAAGGGATGGCGGAAGGGGAAAGCGAAGAGAGAAAGATGATGGATGGGTAAGGTGACCATATGTCCCCTTTTGAACAGGACCGTTCTGTTTTTAGTTCCCCTGTCCCATTGTCCCTACCCACAGCTTCGGGACGCTGAAATGTCCCGTTTTCAGGGACAGCGTCCCGAAGCTGTGTGCGGGGACAATGGGACAGGCGATTGCTTCCCCTCCATCCCTGCCGCGCCAAAGCTAGCCTCCCTCCAGCGCCTGATTCAACACACACACCCCCCCCCAGTCCGCCGATGCTTACCAGCCTCCCTCCAGTGCTGATTCAAACCACCCACTCCCTAGTCCACCGCCGCTGCTGCTTGTAACCCAGAAACCTTCTTCCCGACATGAATTCTGACATCGGAGAGGAAGTTCTGGGCCAGCCAGGCAGTGATTGGCTGGCCCGGAACTTCCTCTCCAACGTCAGAATTGACACCGGGGGGGGGGGGGTGGAGGGGGGAGAGAAGACTTGTAGGCCTGGCGCTTGTGCAGTGCAGTCACTGCATGTGCCTTGATGTTGCTGGGTCAGGGAAGCAGGGTGCGTGGGGGCAGGGGTACCAGAGTGGCTTGGCTTGTCGGGGGGCAGGGGAAGCAGGGTGCATTGGGGAAACAGGGTGGCTTGGCTTCTCGGGGGGGCAGGAGAAGCAGGGTGATCATATATATCAGTGTAAAGCTTGCTAAGGGATGATAAGCCTTGAAAAAACCTTCTGTGGGTGAAACATGTTGGCTCCTATTTCCCTCAAAAGAAGACCACAATGAAAAGTTAAGTACCCTTGAAATATGCTACAAGGGTTGTTAAATAAAAATAAAGTTTGTGAGTAAAAATTGATAACGGCTCCAGTGAGGAGGTAGTACATAAAGCCTAGGGCTGTGAAAGCTTTTGAGCCCAGACGGTACGTCTGAGGAGCTGGGGATTATATATTAGAGGTGCGGAGTTTGAGATATATATTGAGCTTGATATATATCTTGGTGAGAGTTCGATCTTTAATGATCCTGCACTGGTGCAACCATAATGAATTCCTCATTATTTTTTTTTTAGCCTAGTAGCTCCAAATTTTCAGGACCAGTTGATCCTTCCTGGTTTTATTCCCAGCTCACGCAGGGGATTGCCATATTGCATTCCCTAAGATAAGTAAGAGAAGCTCCTAGAATCAGTGCAGTAAAACCAGGATTGGATCAGCCTTCTCTGAAAATCTGGACACCTAATGAAGTTATAGGGAAATACTTTTAAAACCAACAGAAGGAAATTTTTTTTTTCTCAGAGAATAGTTAAGCTCTGGAGCATGTTGCCAGAGGATGTGGTAAGAGTGGTTAACATAGCTGGTTTTAAAAAAAAGTTTGGACAAGTTCCTGGAGGAAATGTCCATAGTCTGCTATTGAGATAGACAAGGAGGAAGCCACTGCTTGCCCTGGATTGGTAGCATGGAATGCTGCAACTATTTGGGATTCAGGTATCTTGCTTTTTTTGGGATTCTGTTTGGAATGTTGTTACTATTTCAGCTTTTGCCAGGTACTTGTGGCCTGGATTGGCCACCATGAGGATGGGATACTGGGCTATGTGAACCATTGGTGTGACCCAGTAAGTCTATTATGTTTTTATCATGTGTCATTCTGTCTACATTCTGTCTATTTTGACTTTTTCTCTTCCTCAGTAATGTAATTTTTCTATTTTCCTCTTTTATTTTGTATTTTATATTGTAAACTGCCTATGGCCTCCATAACGATAAACGTGGACCAACATACACCTTAGCAGCCTTTTCATCTGAGATGCACTTGGACAAAACCCCAAAAGGCAGCAAGAGAAATGAGGGACTTTCAGGGGCAGCTGTGTTTTACTAACCCAGTCATAATGCCCCTAAAAATCCTTATTGTTCTTGCAATATTCAACCGCAGCGATCATATATGAAGCCATTCGAAATGAGTGGAGAGGCATATAGGAGCGATGCACCAGCTGCAGCTAGGATAGGCTGTATGTTTAACATTGTATGCTTATCTATCCTTTATCTGTCTATAAAATTCCTCCCGGCAAAGGGGGAGGAAGGAGAGCAGAAGCCCTACATCGTTCCTATCATGAAGGAGAGAAAGTTGGCCCTTATCTCCTATTGTTGAAGGAAAAGGAGGCAGGAGCAGGGCCCGAAATCTTTACCACAAAACCATTGTGCTCCCACAGACACTGAAACAACGTTTTTATTTTATCAATGATTTATAAATGGACCGTGCTGCACAGGACATCCAAAGTGCCAATATCTTAAAGAGATCTGCACAACACAGACGTTGGACGCTATGATAAGAAATCGGGGACCATATCATGTCTGTTTTGAAGAAGATATAGTGTTGTAAGATCTTCAGTATGATTTGGGAACATTAGTTCTTCGACTGATTGATCCCTTATTGTTTTTCAGAAGTAAAGCTGCTTCCAGGGATCCCAAACTGGGCGAAATGATTAGGGCTGCCCAATTCCGGTCCTCGAGATCTACTGGCAGGCCAGGTTTTCAGGATCTCCACAATGAACATGCGTGAGAGAGATTTGCATACCAAGAAGGCAGTGCAGGCAAATCTCTCTCACGTATATTCATTGTGGAGATCCTAAAAACCTGGCCTGCCAGTATCAACCTCATCTATATGCATTTTAGAAAACAATTAAAAACCCATCTGTGCTCAAAATTCTTGTAAACCTTCCAAAGTAGCATACTGATGTGAAATTTGTAGCTCACTGACAATGGTCAGCCCATCTTTTCTGTAAACTGCATAGAGCCGAAAGGCTTTTGCAATGTATAAATAGAAATATATGTTATGTTTGCTTTGTTTTTATAAATGCATAAATTGTTAACTGCCTTTCTTGTTGATATTGGAAATTCAAAGTAACCTGCTTGGAAAAATTTGCCAGTTCAATTAACTTCTGATAATTATATCTGTTTGAAGTTTTTTATTCATTTTTCATATAACAACAAGTGTCCAATCTAAATTCATACAAATTCATTAAGTATACACTTGACATTCTTTCATACCTTACTGTAAATATAACATTTCATTATATACTCTTTTACTATAATTTTTAAACAGCATATAATACTTAATAAGTAATAAGTATGTCAACTATTACTCAATTATAACCTCCCTCCCCTTACTTTGGGAAATGCATACCATAAAACAAAATATAATGT
Source organism: Geotrypetes seraphini (assembly GCF_902459505.1). Classification (NCBI taxonomy): domain Eukaryota; kingdom Metazoa; phylum Chordata; class Amphibia; order Gymnophiona; family Dermophiidae; genus Geotrypetes; species Geotrypetes seraphini. The sequence continues at coordinate 20,766,129 of NC_047093.1, read as the reverse complement.
TAAATTATTTATATTTTATGATGAATAAAATAAACCCACCCACCACCCCCCTTATCAAATATCTTATTATGGGAAAATTATATCATTCATTGCAAAAGTCTGTTAATGGTCCCCAAATCTTCTTAAACTTATCTATATACCCTTTTTGTGTTGCAAATGTACGCTCCATTTTATATATATGGCAAACTTATAATACTTCAAGTATCAAACTAATCACAGCTATGAATAAATTAAATAAAATCTAATTAATATGAAGTGCTCAGACCAATACCCTTTGATTCAGTGATCTCACCAAACTGGGGTATATTAGGGACCATCATATCACTCCATTGTCCCTATGCCGTCCTACACCAGTCTTCTGACACTCCAAACAGTGTTATACTAATAAGTAAAGTTCACTTATCTTTGAGATGGCTCGAATGGAATGGGTGGCAAGATCTTAAGCCTCCAGCTGTGGCCAGGCATAGCAACCGCACATTTTAGTCGTCACGTTGTTTAAGGCGAGCACTTGTAGCACACAGCACTTTATTTTCAACGCAGCTGGAGGTTTAAGATCTTGCCACCCATTCCATTCGAGCCATCTCAAAGATAAGTGAACTTTACTTATTAGTATAACACTGTTTGGAGTGTCAGAAGACTGGTGTAGGACGGCATAGGGACAATGAAGTGATATGATGGTCCCTAATATACCCCAGTTTGGTGAGATCACTGAATCAAAGGGTATTGGTCTGAGCACTTCATATTAATTAGATTTTAATTAATTTATTCATAGCTGTGATTAGTTTGATACTTGATTTAATAATCATCACAGAATAATATTGAATATCTCCCCAGTTGTTTGTGTAATCATATACTTATAATACTTATAATATATGGCAATTATAAAAGTTTTAAGAAGGCTCTGAAAACTTATCTGTTTAATGGACATGTTTATCTGGTTCTTGGGCTTGGGAACTTTTTGTCTGCTGTTTCTCTTTGGTTACTTTTCTTTACTGCAATTGATGGGGGGAGATTTTCTTTTGGGGGCTGGGGGGGTTGGTGGAGGGGGAGGATCCTTGCTGTGTCCTATTTTTCACATGTTCCATCTGTTCTGTGTTTTTCCAGTATGATTTTGGACTGTGTTGGTTTGGCTGTGGTTTCTTATCAATAAAAAAAATGATTTGATCTAATGAACGCGTTTATTTTGAGATTGCAATTCTGGACACCGTCTCCATTTCTTTGTTGAGGTATTTACCGGTATATAAATAGAAGTGGTATTGTATTGCTAGCAGTGTGTATTAAGAGTGCATTCAAGGACCCGTGGAAAAGATGCTGCTTAGGGAGGGATTCACACACATTTGCTCAAATGGGTGCAACGGACAAACTCTCTGAATTACTGGCAAACAAGGTCGAACAGAGCGGGCAATTTTCCTAGCAGAGTTTGTTCATTTGTGCCAATACAGCTTGCGCTTGGATTCGTGTACAGTTACTTTTCAGCGTGATCAGCTTTTCCCAGGACAAGCCAGAAATCCAGGACAGTCTACAATAAAAGCAATGCGTAACTGCTAAGCAGTTTTTATGCATGCCTGCAGGGGAAAATCTCCATCGTTCTCACTTTTGTCAATGCAACAAAGCACAGACTTGTTTCATTTTCCCGATTCTATTGTTCTGTAAGCTATGAACTGAGGGGAGGAGAGTGGCCTGAGACCCAGGCGAAATGGGTTCAGTTCCCTCTGCAGCTTTTTGTGACCTTGGCCAAGTCACTTAACCCTCCAGCTACAGAATTTAGATTGTGAGCCACTAGGGACCCAAAAAAGTACCTGCATATAGCATCAAGTTTAAAGTTTATTTAAAATTTCTTATACCGCTTAATCAAACTTCTAGGCAGTGTGCAGAGCACATACCATAAAATCAAATAAAAAAAATTAGCAGGTATATTAGTGCAACAAATGACATGACATACGGACATACTCTGAACAAATGGGAAAATGGACATGAACTACAATCTTTGAAGAAAAGAACACCTCTTTGGTTATATACCACAGAAAAGTTGTAGATCAAATCCCATTCCCTCTTCCTTAAAAATAAAAACTGTCCCTCGCTATTACTGGATCTCTTTTCCCTTTCTCTGTTTGTGGTGATGAAGCTCGTATCCATGCCTTTACCTGGATTTCTTTAGTCGGTCTGAAAATAAATTGTGAGATTTTTCTACTCAACTGCTTGAGAACTCTTGGCTGATCAGCTCCTAATTGTTTGTAAAATCAAGCTTAATATGTACATGGCGGTGCAACTATCGGCCTCTTTTACAAAGCCACGCTAAGGCCCCGAAGCCCGTAGAGATTTAAGTGCTTCGGGGCTGTTGCCACGCGGCTTTGTAAAAGAGGCCGTATATACTAGCATTTTTTTTGCAAACAGGTCCATGGTATTAGTGGCTAGCTCTGATGAACGATTATCTGCTATCTGCTATCAGTTTAGTAACTAATGCAGGTGACGTCTGGAATATTGCGCACAATTCTAGAGACCACATTACCAAAAAGATGTACTGAGAATTGAGTCGGTTCAACGGATGGCCACCAGGATGGTCTCGGGGCTCAAAGATCTCCCGTATGAGGAACGGCTGAAAAGATTACAGCTATATTCACTCGAGGAACGTAGAGAGAGAGGAGACATGACTGAAACGTTTAAATATATCACGGGCCGTATCGAGGTAGAAGAGGATTTCATCTTTCTTAAAGGTCCCTCGGCCACAAAAGGGCATCCGCTGAAAATCAGGGGTGGGAAATTTCATGGTGACACCAGGAAGTATTTCTTCACTGAAAGGGTGGTTGATCATTGGAATGAACTTCCACTTCAGGTGATTGAGGCCAGCAGCGCGCCAGACTTTAAAAGGAAATGGGATATACATGTGGGAACTCTAGGGGGGGTAATGTCATGGGGGGTGGGTCGTTAGAGTGGGCAGACTTGATGGGCCATGGCCCCTTTCTGCCGTCAACTTCTATGTTTCTAATCCAGGAGCGTCTTAGATTAAATGCTGTGATATTTTTTGATTGGAGGGTAATTCTATTTTTCAGTTGCCACGAAAGCACCTGTATGAAGCTTATTCTAGAAGAAAAACAGGCGCTTATTTTCCATAACAGAATACTAGCGCAACTGGGAACAACCGCACCTATGCCAGTAGGTATAAGCATACCACATGGAGAGCTGGTATAGATACTTGTTACCCATAGGCGTTGGAATGGGGGAGAACATAGAGGCCATGACCTCCCCCAAAATTGGCGGTAGGTTGGTGCCCGCCATCCCATCTGCTCCCTCATCACCAGCTCCCAACTCCACCTCCTACCTCCTCCCGGCATTCGACTTTAAATTTTCAGGGCAGCTGCCGCGCAGCGTCAACAAGCAGGCCTTCCCCAGAACCCTTCATTCTACTTCCAGGGCAGGCTTGCTCATTGATGCTGCGTGGCGGCTGCCCCCAAAATTTTAAGTAGAACGGCAGGAGGAGATAGGAGGTGGAGTTGGGAGCTGGTGACAGACCGTGCTGCAGGATTCCCCCCCCCCAACCAAACAGGGTATGTACAGTAGTGTAGTAAGGGGGGAGGGGGCATACCTCCTCTAGTGCTGTCTTCATGATGGTCTTCAAAGTGTTTGAGGCTTGTGCAGATGAGGACGGAGCTTAGGCATTGGTGGAATGAGGCATTATGACATCACAACCTGAGCTCTAGAATGTTGCTACTTATGATTCTAAAGTGTCTGAGGCTTGTGCAGATGAGGACGGAGCTTAGGCATTGGTGGAATGAGGCATTATGACATCACAACCTGAGCTCTAGAATGTTGCTACTTAGGATTTGTTTGAGACTTGTGCAGATGAGGACAGAGCTTGCAGGAATTGGGCAGGGACAGGAAAAGAACTTGCGGGGACAGGAAAATGAGTTCCCGTAGGGACGGGGGAAAATTTGTCCCTGTGTCATTCTCTAGTTCAGGGGTAGGCAATTCCGGTCCTCAAGAGCAAGAGCCAGGTCAGGTTTTCAGGATATCCACAATAAATATGCATGAGATAGATTTACAACTCAAGGAGGCAGTGCATGCAAATCCATCTCATGCATATTCATTGTGGATATCCTGAAAACCTGACCTGGCTCCGGCTCTCGAGGACCGGAATTGCCTACCCCTGCTCTAGTTGGAGGACTCCCTTTCAGCTCAGAGGGAACAGTGATCCCAAGTAAAGGGGCTGGGACTTGATATGCCATTTTTTCTGTGTGGTTACAATGAAAGCACTTTACATATTTTAGACAGATACTTATTTTGTTCTTGGGGCAATGAAGTCTTAAGTGACTTGCCCAGTGTCTAAAACTCACAACCTCAGGATGTGGAGGCAGCTGTTCTAACTACTAGGCCACTCCTCCTGGCACAGTCTGTGAAATTAACCCTTAATTTCCTCTGCTCTAACTAGACTGTCAGCCAGTTTGGACAGGGAAAGAGCTCACGTATCTGACTATGGAACTTGACTTCTGCTCAAATTTGAAAAATGCTAAGTCACACATTTAAAATCCGAACAGATAATTATGGAATGCGTAATTATTGCAAATCTGCTCATTACTTATGCAACACCATTACTCAAAGCGCTAGAGTAAGTTTTCTGCATTAATATCAATATTAATGCACAAACTTTAATGCAATGCATTTATCTACAAACTAATTTGCATGCATTAACATAAGTAACGCATTAACCCCCTCCTTTACAAAGCCGTGCTAGTATTTTTAGCGGTAATAGAATTACTATGAGCGTCCAAGCTGCTACCGCCGCGGCTGGAGCTAAAAACGCTAGCACGGCTTTGTAAAGGAGGAATTAAATGCCTTGTGTGATCATATTTTGGTATATCTCAGGAAATAAATACATTTTAATTTTTCACAAGTCTTCTCTGGCATATGCCATTTAGATTATCATCCTATTCTCCTGCAATAGTCATATGATAATATGTTTATTTAATGAAATCTGTTTGTTTTTTTGTAAACCTAAACTTTTGTGACCTACAGGTCTCCAGCACTATGAAGCTCAGGGACTATCCTTAGCTCTTCACAAAGCACAAGAGAAATCACCGTGTCCAGTGGAAACCCAGCTGGGGTGGTACCATCAGACTTTTTACACTGGTTTTCTAGGTCGATAGGGTCTTCAAACACTGCCTGATTTATGGAAGTAAATGAAAGAATCATGTTTCACTAGTGAGTATTTCTCAGCCAATAAATGGCAAAAGCACATGGATTAAGCCTTAGCCCAAGGAGCATTTTTCTCATCTCGGTCTCAGTGTACTAAGGGGTCAGTTCTCAAAAATTACCCAACAGTAAACGTAATGGGTTAATTCTGTGTATCACTTATACCGTATACTCCATGTAGGACATTAAGATCAACAGAGCAGCATCTTTTGACTATTCCCTCCCTAAAATAATAATAATAATTTTAGTTTTCTATACCGCCAAAGCCGTGATAGTTCGAGGCGGCGTACAACAAGAGGCGCTGGACAATCAGCGAAGTAGTTACAATACAAAGTCACCGAAGTAGTTACAATCCAATGTCGAGGAAGTTACAATGCAAAGTCATCGGAAATAAGGTACAGGTTGGGAGGAGAGATACACTAGATTCATAGGTTACAATTGGTTAAACAAATTCGTTTTTATTGATTTTCTTTTTTTTAAAAAAAAAAAATCTTTATTCATTTTCAAATCAAAACAACAAGTGCACAAAAATACATCATACAAGTAATTCCAATATAGCACTATAATATCTAACACATAAAATCTAATATTGTAATAACACCCACCCACCCTTCATCACATTTTCAACTAAAATAGAATATACACATGTTATATAACATATTATTTATCAAAGAATATACAAGCTGAATATCCAAAAAATCAAAAAAATAACCAACAAATATTCAAAGTCTAGCTGCTAATAGTGGAAGGTAACAGGCTGAAAGGCAAGTATCTAACATGGAGAAAAAGACCTCAGTGTTTCAAGGAAACAACCAAGAAACTATATGAACAGTTATAAACTGTCATACAAAACACATCCCAGGTCAAAAAACTCCATGGAAAAGGTTTATAAAGTTACAGTTTAAAATACACAAATTAAACTGCAAATACCAGCAAAAAACTGTAAAAAACTTGAATTGTGATTGAATTGTGAAACCAGATACATAGGGGCCAGGCCAAAACTTGATTTATAGCAAAGGCAAAAAAATTTAAACAAAACTCGTGCTTCCAAGGGCAGCAGGTGAAGTTTTTGATAGTAGGGGACTGATGTGTTCCCATTTTCTCAATCCAAAAATCAGTCGAACAGTTGAATTTTGGATGATTCGGAGTCTTTGTAGGGTTTTTTTTTTTAAGGTACCCAAATAAATGATGTTGCAGCAGTCAAGTGTGCTTAGAATGGAAGATTGAACCAATAAGTGGAATGATACTGCGTCAAAATATTTTCCGATGGTTCTGAGTTTCCATAAGATCGAGAAGCATTTCCTAACCAAAAAAGTCCATAGAAAACATAGAAACATAGAACATGACGGCAGAAAAGGGCCACGGCCCATCTAGTCTGCCCACACTAATGGCCCACCCTCTAACTACCTCCATGAAGAGATCCCACATGCCAATCCCATCTTTTCTTAAAATCTGGCACGCTGCTGGCCTCAATTACCTGTTGTGGAAGATTATTCCAGCGGTCAACCACCCTTTCGGTGAAGAAATATTTTCTGGTGTCGCCATGATATTTCCCACCCCTGATTTTCAACGGATGCCCTCTTGTTGCCGTGGGTCCTTTAAGGAAAAAGAGATCCTCTTCCACCTCGATACGGCCCGTGACATATTTGAACGTCTCGATCATGTCAACCCTCTCTCTGCGTTCCTCGAGTGAGTACAGCTGCAACTTACCCAGTCGTTCCTCATACAGGAGATCCTTAAGACCTGAGACCATCCTGGTGGCCATTCACTGAACTGACTCAACTCTCCGCACATCTTTTTGATAATGCGGCCTCCAGAATTGTACACAGTATTCCAGATGGGGGTCTCACCATGGATCTGTACAACGGCATTATGACCTCGGGCTTACGGCTGACGAAACTTCTACGGATACAGCCCATGATTTGTCTAGCCCTGGATGAAGCACGTGTGTACATTTAGGGTGAGGTGTCGGTCCAGGGTCATTCCCAGAATTTTTATGGAATCTTCAGTAGGGAAGGCCTGACCGTTCTACATACTGTATGAAGTCTAAGCCGGCCCATGTCCCGCCTAACTCCCACCCTCGACACTCCTCCCGAAATGCCCCGTTTTGCTTTGGTCGTTCAGCGGCACTATGTAGGCCTAGGTCGCTTAGAAATACGTCCAAAACCCGTTTTTATTATCGACACTTGGACATATTTGGGAAATGTTCGTCCAAGTGCTGACTTAGGCTGATTTTTGGATGTTTTTCTCTTTTGATTATGAGCCCCATAGGGTTTTCCCCCCGCCCCCATTTTTTAAATTTGTAATACACTTTGAAATATTTGACAATGCATGCACACCAAATTTTAATCAAAACTTGAAACTTACTGGCCTTTCTGAAGAGTTCAAGGCTGGGAACCAAAGCACAAAATCACAGCTCGTATATCCAGGAACGCAAAGCAAAAAATATTGGTAATATTCATAACCACAATTTAATTCCGTATGATACCTATGCAGCTCAATGTGGATAATGTTTTATGTTTTTACCTGTCTTATAACGCTTCTATTTGAAGTGATTTACATTCAGGTACTCTACTACAGTGATTCCCAACCCTGTCCTGGAGGAACACCAGGCCAATCGGGTTTTCAGGCTAGCCCTAATGAATATGCATGAGAGAGATTTGCATATGATGGAAGTGATAGGCATGCAAATTTGCTTCATGCATATTCATTAGGGCTAGCCTGAAAACCCGATTGGCCTGGTGTTCCTCCAGGACAGGGTTGGGAACCACTGCTCTACTAGGATAACGGGAAATCATGAAGCAGTTACACTAATACTATTTTAAAATGCAATCAACCTTCATTAATCCCTAGAGCAGATAATCCTTAAAAAGAATGGATTTAATCAACTTTCTAAAAATAAGATAATTTGATGTTTTCCTCACACATAATGGAAGACTATTTCCATGCAACGACGACTTGTTATGAAAAAGATGATGTAAACAATTTTGTATATTTAGAGCAGGGGTGCCAAAGTCCCTCCTCGAGGGCCGTAATCCAGTCGGATTTTCAGGATTTCCCCAATGAATATGCATTGAAAGCAGTGCATGCACATAGATCTCATGCATAGTCATTGGGGAAATCCTGAAAACCCGACTGGATTCCGGCCCTCGAGGATCGACTTTGACACCCCTGATTTAGAGGCTCATTTTTCAAGAATTTAAACATTTCCTCAACCAATATTCCCTCAATCAATAAGATATACTACTTACCTAATAAAAAGGTTTCCTCTAATGTATCAGAAAAGAAGTGGTCGAACAGATTGACTTTGAAAATGTAACTGCTTTATTAGAACAGACTTTAACAGCTGAGACTGAAAGAAATGAGAGCCTGAGACCGCCGTGTCGATGGGCGGAATATAACACGGGGCTGGTTGGCCCATCGGCCGGGTTTTGTTAGGTTAGTTTGGGGAGGGAGTAAGTGAGCAAGGATTGGGCGGTGGGCCCGTCAATGTAGGCAATTTTGAATTGATTGGTGGGAGGCAGGGAAGCAGGCGGGGCCGAGGTTTTAAAGCCGGGACCCTGGAGGACTCGGCTCCTTCCGGGGTCTTCCAGGGTGGCTTTTTCCCACCCGCCCGTTGTTTTGGCAGCTGATAGTAGCTCGGGGGGTGCGGATCTCCCGAGCTACTGGGTCACGGGACCCAGCAGGTGATGAGCGGTGGGCCGGCGGGGAGCCGTGCCTGGTGGGTCAGGTGACCCGGATCAAAGGGGCATGAGGGACATGCCACCCCTCGGACCCATGCTGAGGTGGCAGGGTCGAGGGCACTGAACTATGTATTTTGGTAGCTCGGGAGGAGCTCTTTGGTTATGATGTTAATTGCATAGTAACATAGTAGATGACGGCAGATAAAGACCCGAATGGTCCATCCAGTCTGCCCAACCTGATTCAATTTAAATTTTTTAATTTTTTCTTCTTAGCTATTTCTGGGCAAGAATCCAAAGCTTTATCCGGTACTGTGCTTGGGTTCCAACAGCCGAAATCTCTGTTAAGACTTACTCCAGCCCATCTACACCCTCCCAGCCATTGAAACCCTTCCCAGTCCATCCTCCACCAAACGGCCATACACAGACACAGACCGTGCAAGTCTGCCCAGTACTGGCCTTAGTTCAATATTTAATCTTATTTTCTGATTCTAGATCCTTTGTGTTCATCCCACGCTTCTTTGAACTCAGTCACAGTTTTACTCTCCACCACCTCTCTCGGGAGCGCATTCCAGGCATCCACCACCCTCTCCGTAAAGTAGAATTGCCTTTGAATCTACCACCCCTCAACCTCAAATTATGTCCTCTGGTTTTACCATTTTCCTTTCTCTGAAAAAGATTTTGTTCTACGTTAATACCCTTCAAGTATTTGAACGTCTGAATCATATCTCCCCTGTCTCTCCTTTCCTCTAGGGTCTACATATTCAGGGCTTCCAGTCTCTCCTCATACGTCTTCTGGCGCAAGCCTCCTATCATTTATGTCGCCCTCCTCTGGACCACCTCAAGTCTTCTTACGTCCTTCGCAGTTTTGATATGTTAATGTGTTTTGGATTAATAAACTGAGCTGCGGCTAAATTTTACCATCAAAAGACTGTAGTGTGTTTGTGAAAAGAGGAGTGGGGAAGGTCTTGAGGGTAAAAGGGGCGGGGATGTGAGTATATAGGTGGACAGAAGGGCCTATCCAGATCCCACTGTTACCACTCTTTTAGTTTCTTTTGCTTTTGAGTATGATGTCAACATGATTCTAAAGGTATACGTTAAAAATTCTCAAAAACCATTTGGGGGGCATAAAATTTGGATGTACCCAGATGTTTCTAAGACAACCCAGGAGCGTAGGAAAGAATTTCTTTCTTTGCGGCAGGATACCATTAAATTGGGTGCCACAGTATATCTTTGTAAATGCTGTATGCCTTTTTTTCCCCCAGATCATTTGAAGGAATTTCTGGATATCAAAAAGGTCCTAAAGGAGTGATAATGAAGGGCTTATTATTTAAATAGCAACTGCTTAACACATTAGGCCTTTTCCTCAAAATATTTCTTTAATTATATCTCCATTGAGTATTTTGATTGTCTCTGTAATTGTGGTCTAAGAAAGGGTTAAGATATACCTTAGCGGGATATTTTCATATTGTTTAAATCCTTTTTCGTGCCTGTGTTTCTGTAGCAAGAGATGTATTCTTGTGACTTGTAAATGAAAATATATAAATAAAGAATTAATGAAAAAAAAAAAAGGCTCATTTTTCAAAGCACTTAGATACACAAAGAAGGCCATTTTCAAAAAAGGACATCTACTGTAAGTCTGACTTGGACGTTCCCAGCTAAACGTCCAAATTTGGAAGCACAGAAATGTCCATTTTCAAACAGGATGTCCAAATCATTTTTAAAAAAAAAAAAAAATCACCTATTTGGACATCGTGGCCACCAAAACGTCTAGACCATTAGGATGTCTAAGGGCTCCTTTATTGCACGCACCTTTTTAGTCCGCACTAACCCCCGCCCTAGCCGAAAAACTACCGCCTGCGCAAGAGGAGGCGATAGCGGCTAGCATGGCCAGCAAATTAGCGCGCGCTTTTACACGCGTTAAACCGCTAACGCAGCTTTGTAAAAGGATCCCTAACTTTATTCAATACTATTTTTTTTACATTAACGGGTGCTAGCAGCCCTTCCTCCTTACTTTTTCCTCCCCCCTGTCCAGCAACACCCTCCCTTCTCTGCTCCCACTGTCTAGGAGTAGGCCTTTTCCCTCCCCTCTTCTCCATTAGTTTTACCTCCCCCCTGTCCAGCAGCACCTCTTCCCTGCTCCCCCTGTCCAGCAGTAGCCATTATCCCTTCCTTTTACCCTCCCCCTCCAGCAGCACCAGCAGTCTCTCCCTATCATCGGGCCCTCTCCTCCTCTTCCCGTTGCTGGGATGCCTGCAGCGGCGCCTTATGTGGAGCTATCTCCAACACTCACACTCTCTCCCTGTCCTCCTGCTCCAGGGTGCTCAATTTCCCCCCAATTTCCCTCGATTTCCGGTCCTTGTCTCTGTGGGCAGCGTTGTTTTTTTGTGTGTGTGTAGACCAGCATTGTTTTTTTTTTTTTGTTGAGGCCAGCTTCCAACCTGCTGAAAATCGATGCGTGCGCTGCGCACCGCAAACAGCCACAAATAGAATACGGCCATGGAAGCACACATCACGGTGGCAGGGATCACGGCCTCCTAAGTGCGCATGCGCGCTTAGGGTTTTTTTTTATAGAGGATTTTCGACCACAAAAACATCCGAGTTAGAAACGTCCAAATCAGCACCATTTAGACATGGGAGAGGCCACCATTCGAATGGACTGGCCACATAGACATGTCAACAGAACTGTGGGGCACCGTAGAGGGTACTGCTGTGAACTTCACATAAAGGGTGCCAGATATATATCTCACCATACAGCCCTTATAATTTATGGTGAGCCCTCCAACCCCCCCCCCTCAAAACCTACTATACCCATCTGTCTACCATCCCAATAGCCTTTTATGGCTTTAGGTATGGCAGTAGGTTTTGGTGGGTTTTAAGGGGCTCATGCTTAATATCATAGATGTTATAGTTAACATGGCTTATGGGTTTGGCTCATCCTCTTTATGGTTCACTAGCCCACCCACCTGCCTACTTATGACGTGTGTTTTGCTCTACTAGGATTTCCCATACCAAATGCTGCTGTTTCTGAGGCAGGTTTCATTGCAGCCCAAAATGTCCAGGACGTCTTGGGAAAGGTTTTGATTATCCCCGTATGACGTCCAAGTCTTGCATGCCCAAAGCACGCCCGTAACACGCCTCTTAACACACCTCCTGGAACTCTGGACACACAGTGGACAAAAAGTCTTTGGAGATGTCCAGGAAAATGGTTTCGATGACCAGTGCTCGGATGTCCCAGCAAAAATCTGGCAGCCCTCCTCCCCACCCTCTTCCCATTCCCTGCACCTTTTTAACTTCTCTGGCGTGAGCAGCATGCCCACCTTGGTGTCAGCTTGGCCCTTTGACATCACTTCCTAGGCGTGGGTCCCGGAAGTAACATCAGAGAGAGAACCAATACCTACGTGGGCAGCAACCTCACGCCAGGGAAATAAGAAAGGTATGGGGAAGGCAAGGGGCATGTGCGGTAAGCAGAAGAGGAAGGGTGCCACGCCCTTAGAAAGACCGCACCCGGGGTGGACCGCCTCCTCCTTACTACTCCACTGCAGACACCACTGATCCCCACCCCCCACCCCCCATGCATCATGAGCTACACCTCTTATTGGACTTAGAAGCCCCAGTCAGTGGGTGGTTTTTCTCTTCTCCTAAAAAAAACAGCCCGTCTTCATTTCGCCTCTGATCACCAGCAGTCCAAGCCTCAGTTTAGGTTTATCCCTAAAAATACTTTCGGCAGCAACAAAACGAGGAAGTCAAGTGCCCTAAATTAGCCGAGCAGAAGTGCCTGGGTCGTTCATGAGTTCTTTGTTTATGGAAGGTGATTTGAAAGGTGCTTTCTTATTGGCTGGGTGAGATGTCACCAGCCCATTTCCTCCATGTTTTCAGGGCTGACAGACGAGCCACAATGGAAGGGAAATGCCAGTGGAATAACTTTAAACATGACCCAATCCCCCGGTGATTCACTGGATGCATTAAAGTTTCCTCTGAGACCACGTAAGGAATTGAGCGACAGGAACGTGAAATGCCTGTGACTCAGCCCTGTGAGAATATTAGAATTACTCACTGGGACATGTGAAAACTCATTTATCTATTTATAGGGAAGATAACACAAGTTTAGCTAAGCTGATATCACTGAGGGTTTGGCTTGGTTAGGTCAGTGTCCTACTCACCGAGAAAATGAACTGATACATTTCATCCCATTTTAGTGCATCATTCCAGATAAACACCAATTGTTTTCTTATGATTCTTTTAGTCCATATAATAAACAACACATAGACTCTGAATGTTTCCCATAGCACAGTATAGGCATAACACATCTGGCTGACAGCTGGGCCCAAGACTACAGTACACAGCGCTGAGAGCCAGCTCTGTGGACCAGTTTGTGTTACGTGGGCATGGGGTAATCCACTTTCATCTCTTGCTATAGGTTTCCAGATAGCCTGAATTTGCCTGTTAGAGCCTTCATTTGCAGTAACCCTATGGAAGGAGGGGTTTTCCCTATATTTTAACCTCTGCTTATCTAGCACAATCAACATAGAAACATGATGGCAGATAAAGGCCAAATGGCCCATCCAGTCTGCCCATCCGCAGTAACCATTATCTCTTCCTCTCTCTATTGGCTAAGGCTCTTAACATTTGCATCTCCTCTTCCTATTGGCTAAGGTTCTTTACACCTGAATTGTGATGTCATAGACCTTTATGGTTATAGAAACATAGAAGCATGATGGCAGATAAAAGCCAAATGGCCCATCCAGTCTGTCCATCTGCCGCATCCACTATCTCCTCTCTCTATTGGCTAAGGCTCTTAACATTTGCATCTCCTCTTCCTATTGGCTAAGGTTCTTTACACCTACATTGTGAGGTCATAGAGCTTTATAGTTAAAGAAACGTGGTGGCAGATAAAGGCCAAATGGCCCATCCAGCCTGCCTACCCACAGTAACCCACATGCCTAACCCACACTTTCTTGAATTCAGACACAGTCTCTGTCTCCACCACCTTTTCTGGGAGACTGTTCCATGCATCTACCACCCTATGTTTTTATAAAAAAGAATTCTGTCTGCCTGGGACCTGGAATATGAGTGTTCTCAGAGTCAATCAGTAGGTGTCGCTGTTGTGCATTGACTGGAAATCATTTCCATTGTGACACACATTTATCTCCCAGAAGCTGGACCAGCTCAGGTCTCTCTTCCTGCCTTTTACACTGTCACTAATCTCAGACTGATGGTCTTCAGGCACACCCTGGTTGATCTCCTATGAATGCCCCTGCTCTGATTGGTTCCTGTAGTATGCATGTCTACCGATTGGCCTCCTGTGCTGATATAAACCTTGGAACCCCATTCATCTTGTCCTCACGTAGGTCTTCTATGAGTCTCTGAGTGGTCTCATTGTTAAGAACATAAGAATAGCCTTACTGGTTCAGAACAATGGTCCAACTAGCCCAGTAGCCCATTCTCATGGTGACCAATCCAGGTCCCTAGTACCTGGCCAAAACCCAAAGAGTAGCAACATTCCAGCATCTCAAAGAATAGCAAGATTCTGGACAACGAGAGCAACATTCCAGAGCTTAGATTGTGATGTCATAATGCCTCATTTCACAGTGCCTCAGAGCCAATCTCATCAGTGAGTTACAATGGTTTAATTGTCCTATACTGGGCTCACTGGGTCAGACCAATGATCCATCAAACCCAGTAGCCCATTCTCACGGTGGCCAATCCAGGTCACTAGTACCTGGCCAAAACCCAAAGAGTAGCAACATTCCAGCATCTCAAAGAATAGTAAGATTCCGGAACCCCAATGAGAGCAACATTCCAGAGCTGAGATTGTGATGTCATAATGCCTCATTCCACAGTGCCTCAGAACCAACCTCAACAGTAATGCTACAAAGGCTTAATTGTCCTATACTTGGCTCACGTAAGAACATAAGAATAGCCTTACTGGGTCAGACCAATGGTCCATCAAACCCAGTAGCCCGTTTTCACGGTGGCCAATCCAGGTTACTAGTACCTGGCCAAAACCCAAAGAGTAGCAACATTCCATGCTACCGATCCATCTATCCCTCCCTACGTACAGGGCCACCACATCACCACTGCTAGTGTCCAGGTAACAAGCCTGCTTTGCCTGCTCATAGTCCCACCAGTTCCTGGACTTCGCCTCTGCCTGCTAATTTGGATTTGGTTCCATGCCTGATGCTTCTCCTGCCTTCTACTGAAAATCTGAAGTGTCCTGTACAGAACCACAGCTAGTTTTCCTGACAGACACCAGCATTTTGCAAGGCCTACATGGATGGCGTCTGTCTTGCATCTACAGAGTCGCATGGGGATGCTTAAGCACGCTCAAGGCCACTTCTGGGTGAAACCATGCCCATGCTCCACCTTGGGCGTGCTTAAGTGAACCTATGCACCTCTGTAAACACAGGACACACACCTACATGCAGGTGAGCTTCCCCCTTTTTGTATTTTTTTTTTGTTTCAATGTGCGTCCTGATTTCCTGAGACAGTGGTAGGCCGCCTACCATTGGGACGCGCATTTGCAGAATCAGACCCCTGGTGTCTACTCCTCCTGGCTAGGAACACCTAGGGCTTGTGTCTGAAGTGCTGGCATTGGGCTCAGCCTCAGCCTGAAGAGAAATCGAACTGTATTTGGTAAAGAAGCATTGATGGTTCCTTGTGTTCCTAGGGGTTGAGAAGGCCGGATGCCTGATTAAATTGGCAGAGTGTCCTGAGAACCCTTGAAAAAGTCTTGTAATTGGCGAAACGGGTCCCGGTCGGGCTTGTTAGCAACTCTGCTATTTTAAGATAAGTAACTTTGTTAGATAATAAAAAAATGCAATAGTATTGATTAAAAATGTATAAGAATAGGAGGAGGAGGTCAGAGGGTCAGTGATGGAAATCGTTAACTATTTTTTTTTAAATCTTTATTGATTTTCAAACTTTGACAGTGCAATACAATTAATTGAACATAAAATACTGCATAAAACGCACTATTAACTACACAAGTAATACATAAAACAATCATTTTCACCCATCCTCCTCCCAATTATTAATACAATAAGACATATGTGATTACAATATTATAATTAAGTAATTTAAATCCTCAAAATACATTTCCCTCCCCCCCCCCCCGGATGTGTAAGGAAATCTAAGAAAAGGAGAGATATCTGACCCTTATTGCGAGGTAACAAATGTCGTCAATGGGCTCCACACTTTATTAAATGAACTACTAAACCCCATACGTTCCGCATTCATTCTCTCATATTTATATGTGGTACACACCCACCAAATGGTCACACATAACTGAAAGAGCCACAACAGAAATCGTGAACTATTGAAACCTGGTATTGGATTTAATTCCTGAGCCTGGTTGATCTTCTGTAAACCGCATAGAACTTAACGGTATTGCGGTATATAAACTGTTATTATTATTATCCTCTGTTTTCTGGATAATTCCCTGTAGTGGGATTCTCAGGTTTATTGGAGTTTGTCTCTGAATAAACCCACGAACTATCTTCTTAGACCTTCCCAGGCCACCAGCCCCGGACACTGTTCTCAACATCATAATTCAAAGCAAGCTAAATTGTGCAGGCTTTGTACTAGTAGGAATTCATGGTGCACCGTCAATAGCGGGCAGGACAATTGCACCCCGACAATTCCGCTCCATCAAATACGCGCACCGACAAGTGCGCACATGAAGGGAACGGGATTTTCAGGGCACAATTATAACTGTAGTGGTGGGGGGGGGGGGGGTTGCGGCAATCTTCAAATTGAGAGCGCATCGACATCCCCCTGAAGGAGAGTGTGATTGTTGTGGGGGGGATTCCCCCAACACTCCCCTCTCAGAGCGGAAGAGCGGAAATGGGAAGGCTTTGGGAGGAGAGTGCGAGTTCTAAGTGTAGTGGGGGACCCCCTAACCCCCTACATCCACACACACCGACAAACCTTCTAAACAAGAGCACAAGTGTGTTAGAGGGTTCCCCTCAAACCCCCCCCCCTCACCCCCCTCAGAGCAGAAATGGGAAGGCATTGGGGTGGCAAGCATGTGTCCAGCGCGCATTTGACGGGTCACCGGAGTTCATTCTGTGACAATGAGGTTCACAGACCGACCACATCTTCCTCTTCTGTCATGAATGCAGACCATAAGAGCAAATGATAACATCGTCTGGTGTCTCTGAGGATTCTGCATTTCCATAACTGGGTTCAAATTGTTAAATCATACAATTGTTTTAAAATCATATACACTGTTCCCCCGGTTGTTCACGGTCGGCGGTTCGTGGTCCCGGTCATTCATGGTATTTTCCAACCACGAACCGCCGACAAGGAGAGGGCAGCGGGAGAGGCAAGAGAGAGCAGCCGGAGCTCCGCGAGTGCAAGAAATCACTCGTGGTATGCTCCGACCGCCTCTTCCTGCACTAAGTCGGGCCTTATCCAATCAGGAGCTGCTTTGACACGCAGCTCCTGATTGGATAAGGCCCGACTTAGTGCAGGAAGAGGCGGTTGGAGCATACCGCGAGTGATTTCCTGCACTCGCGGCGCTCCGGCTGCTCTCCTGCTGCCCTCTCCCGGCTCCCCCATGAAAAACCGTATTCGCGGGGGTTCCTGGAACGGAACCGCCGCGAATATCGTGGGAGTACTGTAGTGCCATCTGCAAGGTGGATCACAGGAGCCAGTTCTTGTTACCATAAATAAAGCGCACGGGACTTTGGTGCACCGACAATCCCGTGGTGACATTTGCACGCAAGACAAATGCGCACCGTTGCTTCCGCCATTCCTGTTAGCGCTCTGAGGAGGGGTAGGGGGTAACCCCCCCACCCCCGACTACACTTAGAAGTACTAGTGTTCCCATTGGGGGGGTTGGGGGAACACCCCTCCAGTACATTGAAAACTCCCATTCTCCTTCCCTTTTTCAGTGTTCGGGAGTTTTCAGAGTAGTGGGAGGGAGGGTTCCCGGGTTCCCCCACACACACACCCTCTCCAATGGGAACATAAGCACTTGTAAGAGAAGGGGGGGTTCCCTCCCCCCACAACCCCCTAAGAGTGCAAATGGGAATGGCGGAAGCGGCGGCGTGCATGTGTCCTGCGCGCAAATGTCACCACGGGATTGTCAGCACACCAAAGTCCTGCGTGCTTTTGATGGGTCGCCCCAGTTCTTAGGTGCCAGAAGGCAGTGGTGTAGTAAAGGAGGGCAATCCACCCCAGGCGCTGTCTTGGTGAGGGCACAGGCATCTATCCTCCTCTCCGCCCCCCCTCCATCCCCCCCCCCCCACTTCCGCACATGTGCACCACTTCCCTTCTCCCTTACCTCTGTAACATTCCTGGCATGAGCAGCAACCCCCAACCTGCTGTCACGCCGGCATCGGCTCTTACTCTGATGTCGCTTCCTACACCCACGCCTAGGAAATGATGTCAGAGGAAGAACCGATGCTGGCGTGACAGCAGCTTGGGGCTTGCTGCTCGTGCCAGGAATGTTACAAAGGTTCGGGAGAAGGGAAGCGGCATGCACACGGCTGGAGAGGGGCGGGGAAGAAGCGTTTGGAGATGGGGGTGGATGGAGAAGAAGGTGGGGGAGGGCCGCCTCTCACCCTCATTACACCACTGCCAGGAAGGGTAATTTGTCTTGCATTCGACACCCTCAATCATTTTGAAATGTCGGTGCCTATGGAGTGGATATTGTGCCTTCTGGCTGGTTTCCTTCTTAGCAGTTATGGCTTTTCGGGGTTTCAATAGAAAAAATGATGTCACTTTCCCCCAAACTGCGGATAAGTTTCAAGTTCATTAGGATTTTATATACCGCCTATCAAGGTTATCTAAGCGGTTTTTACAATCAGGTACTCAAGCATATAAATAAGTTATTTGTGTTTTTTACATATTCACGCCTATTGCCGGAACGCATCCACCGCGAATACGGAGGGAGAAGTGTATTATTATTATTTGGTGGAGGAAAGAGTGGATGCATCAAAGGCCACTTTTCCACTATTTATAGCATTCCCTGTAGAGAAGTTAGCCTTCTTCCTTCTCTATTAGAACATAAGAACTGCCATCTCCGGATCAGACCTTCGGTCCATCAAGTCCGGCGATCCGCACACGCGGAGGCCCAGCCAGGTGTACACCTGGCGTAATTTTAGTCACCCATATCCCTCTATGCCTCTCGTAAGGAGATGTGTAGTTTTCTTTTGAATCCTGGAACGGTGGATACCGTAACAACCTCCTCCGGGAGAGCATTCCAGGTGTCCACCACTTGTTGTGTGAAGCAGAACTTCCTGATATTTGTCCTGGACTTGTCCCCCCTTAGCTTCAGTCCATGCCCTCTTGTCCGTGTCACATTGGACATTGTAAATAATTTTTTTTCCTGCTCTATTTTGTCGATTCCTTTCAGTATTCGACAGTATTAACTTTTTGGAAAACTCTAAAACCTTACCTATTTCAGACATCCTTAATTAATTCTTTAATCTAGATCAGGGATTATAAATGATGATGCCTGTTCCTTAATATCTTGGCTCTCCTTGTCTTACAATTAATTTTTGTGAACCGAGTTGAGCCCTATTATATGGATGAATCGATATATAAAAGCAAATATTAAAAATAATAATAATAATAATTCATTTCTCTCTTCCTTATCTCTCTAGTATCTGGTCATTAAAAACAGGCATCTCATGGAAGAAAGCAAAGCCAGAATGATGCAAGGACCAAGAAAGATATATTATCTGCGGCAAACCCCCGCAGAAATGCTGCTTTCTTGCAAAGAAGAGTTCACAGAAATATAGTTCTTCAAAGAACAGACCCACATTAAACTGGTTTGCAAAAACGGTTTCTGTGATGCATTCACTGCTAATTGGTTCCTGGGCCAGTTCCCAGTTGTGACAGGGAGATAGTGGCGGAACCAATTACCAGATGAGCTGTCATGCTTAATCTGCAGCACAGGAAGCAGGGTGAGATAAGATTGATACTTTCTGTGTTGCATGAGACAGTTTATTCCCCTCTGAGTTGCAGAGTGGGGAAGGCCAGCAGGAAGACCCTGCAGGGTACCAAGAATGCAAACAAGAACCTCCCTCCCCCCAAACAATATTCATTCACACCCTGTGGCATTTTTGCTAGAGCACTTACCAATTTCAGACTTGTGCAAGTTCAGACATTGAAATTGCCAGGGATGCATAACACACAGCATGTGAGATATTGCTGTCGGTTCAACTGGGTTAGCAAGAAATAAAAAGATCAGCCAGATCCCCAGTGAGATAAACTTTTTTTTTTTTTTGGCGTCTTCTACAAGTAACCATCCATTCTGAAAACAAGGCATGTTTTATCTCCCTTTGGCATCTCAAACCAGTAGCTGCAGCAGGCAGGAATGATACCACCGACGGTCCAGAAAACGCAGCCACCGCTGGCGGTGGCTCAGCATCCGGATGTGGCTCTTTCTGTGACTACCTGGTTAGGCTGCTGAATTACACGTCGAAATAAAACCTTGAGCACGGCAAGAAGCATCCATCCGACTGACCCCCAAATGAAATGTTTGGCTGTCTCAGCAGAGTCTGCTTAGCTTGGCTTGTCGAGGGAGCATAAAAATTCTACATAAAGCAAGTGAAATGCCAAAATACAAATGTTTCCAGACCTGGCACGAGACACACAAAAACGTAGACGTGAATTTCTGATTATGAAACCAGGTGTTATTGCTCCAGGGGCGACTTTTTTCCTTCGTCACCCATATAAATATGTCTTTTTTGACCCTAGCCAACTGACAACCTTCTTGTCCGAGGCTCGACTGAAAATAGGGACAACATGAAGTTTGATATACTTCCTTAACTAATGGATTTTTCTGATTTCTTATGTTTCTTATTTCTCTTATTAATTGCTCGCTGATTCAAAGCCTTGGATTTGAGTTAAAATTAAGCTATTAAATTCCTATTATTTTGGCTAGATCATTATCATTGGTAATGTATTTTTTTATTTTTCTGTTTAACTTTATCTTTCTGTTCCAGTGGATATTTGATATGTTAATGAAAATATGATAAATAAATAATAAAAAATAATTTTAATTTAATTTTATTTTATTTCTTATACTAGTCTTTAAGCCCGTTACATTAACGGGTGCTAGAATAGATGTGTGTGTCTTTCTTTCTTTCTTTCTTTCTTTCTCTCTCTCTCCCCTTAGCCGCTTTCTGTCTCTCTCTTTCTTCGGCTGTCAATCATCACCCCTTGCCTGTTCCACCTGTCCAGCAGTAGGCCTTCTCCCTTCCTTTTAGCTCCTCCTGTCCAGCAGCACTCCTTACCTGCTCCCCCTATCCCTCTTCCCTGCTCCCCCTGTGCAGCAGCACTTCTTCCCTGCTCCCCAGTCACTCTTTCCTGCTACCCCTGTCCAGCAGCACTTCTTCCCTGCTCCCCTGTTCCTCTTCCCTGCTCCCCTGTTCCTCTTCCCTGCTCTCCCTGTCCAGCAGCACTCCTTATTTTCTCCCCCTGACCCTCTTCCCTGCTCCCCCTGTCCAGCATGCGGCTCCTCTTCTTTAAAACAGCCTACCGGCTGTAACATTTGTTTCCTGTGTCTCTCTCTCTCCTTAGTGTTTTGTTATTTTTTTCAATCTGTCTCTTTAGCCCCCTGTCCTTCTGTGAGTGTCTGTGTGTCTCTCTCTCCTTGTCCTCTGTGTTTTGTGATTTTTTCAATCTGTCTCTTTAGCCCCCTGTCCTTCTGTGAGTGTCTGTGTGTCTCTCTCTCCTTGTCCTCTGTGTTTTGTGATTTTTTTCAATCTGTCTCTTTAGCCCCCTGTCCTTCTGTGAGTGTCTGGTGTCTCTCTCTCCTTGTCCTCTGTGTTTTGTGATTTTTTCAATCTGTCTCTTTAGCCCCCTGTCCTGGCAGGCAACATGAAGAAGGCCATCGAGAAAGCTTTAAACTAACAAATTGGGGAAAGCCGACAGTCGACCACCAGTCGATGGCACGGACGACAGGATGCCCCGATGAAGGAGCCATGGGCTACTACTCATACACAGGAGGGGACGACCTGACAGCAAATAAGGAAGACAAGGCAGGAAGGGACAACTCAGACACAGGAGGGGATGACCGCACAGCAAACAAGGGAGACAACACTGGAGCAGTTAGGGATAACGTGAAAGAAACAGTAGGGACAGCAAAGAGTAGAAAGTCCAAAAAGGTAACACGAAGAGAACTCAAATGTATGTATACGAATGCTAGAAGTCTAGGAAACAAAATGGGGGAACTAGAGACAATAGCAAGACATGATAAGTTGGAAATCATTGGCATAACAGAAACATGGTGGAATGAAGAAAACAAATGGGACACCGTACTGCAGGGATACAAACTATATAGAAGAGATCGAGTAGGGCAGAAAGGTGGAGGTATTGCCCTATATGTTCAGGAAGGAATAGAATCTGTTGAAGTGGCTACGACGGAAACGAAAGAGAAGCTAGAGTCCCTCTGGGTCAAGATTCCTGGCCAAAACAGCGCAGACACAAAAATTGGCCTTTACTATCGTCCCCCAGGACAGGCGGAGGAAACTGACTCAGAAATGATAGAGGAAATCAAACAAGAATGCAAAACGGGCAATGTAATAATATTGGGAGACTTCAATTTCCCGAGGATAGACTGGAAACTAGGAACCTCCAACTGTGGCAAGGAGGCCAAGTTCCTGGAGGTGCTAGGGGATTGCTTCCTGGAACAAATGGTAAAAGAGCCGACAAGAGGCAACGCCACCCTGGACTTGGTACTAAATGGCCTCACGGGACCGACAAAAGAAATAGAAGTTACGGTACCGCTGGGGACGAGCGATCACAATGTGATCAACTTTAAGCTTGACATCGGGAATAGAAAACGTGTCAAAACCTTAACCAAAACCTTTAACTTTAAAAAGGGCAAATACGATCGCATGAGAGCCATGGTGAAACAACGACTCAAGAAAAAGGTGGACAAACTTGAAACGGTAGACCAGGCATGGTCCCTACTGAAAAATACTATCACAGAAGCACAAAATCTCCACATTCCAAGGATCTCCAAAGAGGGGAGAACAAAAGGTAAGGGAGAACCGGCATGGCTTACCAGACAGGTGAGGGTAGCCATAAAAGAAAAGAAGGACTCTTTCAAAAAATGGAAACACATGAAAACAACCGAAGCATGGAAAATACATAAGGATGATCAAAAGAAATGTCACAAGGCGGTGAGGGATGCCAAAAAGGACTATGAGGAAAAAATAGCGCAAGAAGCCAAAAACTTCAAACCCTTCTTTAGATACGTGAAAGGGAAAAAACCCGCAAAAGAGGCGGTGGGACCCCTGGACGACCAGGGAAGAAAAGGGTACATCAAGGAAGATAAACAAATTGCTGACAAACTAAATTCCTTCTTTGCGTCCGTCTTTACGGAGGAGGATACCGCAAAAATACCAGAAGCAGTGAAAGTGTTTAGTGGAGTAATAGAAGACAGCCTCACCACAGTTGAAGTGGAGTTGGACCAGATATACTACCAGATCGACAAACTTAAAAGTGACAAATCCCCTGGACCGGATGGAATTCACCCGAGAGTTTTAAAGGAATTGAAGGTTGAAATCGGAGAGCTAATGCAAAAACTTGCCAATCTGACAATCAGAACTGGACAGATACCAGAGGACTGGAACATAGCGAATGTCACGCCAATTTTCAAAAAAGGATCGAGAGGGGAACCGGGCAACTACAGACCTGTGAGTCTTACGTCTGTCCCTGGAAAGATGGTTGAAGCACTGATCAAGGATAGCATAGTCCGGCACCTAGATACACACGACTTGATGAAACCCAGTCAACATGGGTTCAGGAAAGGGAAATCATGTTTAACGAATTTACTTCAATTTTTCGAGACCGTGAACAAGCAAATTGATAGTGGAATGCCGGTGGACATAATATATTTGGACTTCCAGAAAGCATTCGACAAAGTTCCACATGAAAGGCTTCTCAGGAAACTACAAAGCCATGGAATAGAGGGAGATATACAAAGGTGGATAGGCAAATGGTTGGAAAACAGAAAGCAGAGAGTGGGCATAAATGGGAAGTTCTCAGACTGGGAGAAAGTGACTAGTGGTGTGCCCCAGGGCTCAGTGCTTGGGCCGATCCTATTTAATATTTATATCAATGACCTGGAAGACGGAATATCCAGTGAGATCATTAAGTTTGCAGACGACACAAAGCTATGCCGGGCAATCAGATCGCAGGAGGATAGCGAGGAACTCCAGAGCGACTTGTATCAGTTAGAGAAATGGGCAGAGCAATGGCAGATGAAGTTCAACGTGGAGAAATGCAAAGTAATGCATTTAGGTAGTAAGAATAAGGAATACGAGTATAGAATGTCAGGCGCAACTCTGGGTAAGAGCGAACAAGAAAAGGACCTGGGTGTACTGATAGATAGGACCCTGAAGCCATCGGCACAATGTGCGGCAGCGGCAAAGAAAGCAAACAGAATGTTAGGCATGATAAAGAAAGGAATCACGAGTAGATCGGAGAAAGTCATAATGCCGCTTTACAGAGCAATGGTCAGACCACACTTGGAATACTGTGTCCAACATTGGTCTCCCAACCTAAAGAAGGATATAAAACTGCTGGAGAGGGTGCAGAGATGAGCAACGAAGCTAATAAGAGGTATGGAGAACTTGGAATATGAGGAACGACTCAAGAAACTGGGACTGTTCTCCCTTGAGAAGAGGAGGCTGCGAGGGGACATGATCGAGACGTTCAAAATGCTGAAAGGCATCGATAAAATAGAGCAGGAAAATAAATTATTTGCATTGTCCAATGCGACACGGACAAGAGGACATGGTTTGAAGCTAAGGGGGGACAAGTCCAGGACAAATGTCAGGAAGTTCTGTTTTACGCAGCGAGTGGTAGACGCCTGGAATGCTCTCCCAAAGGAGGTTATTAAGGAATCCACTGTGCTGGGATTCAAAGGCAAATTAGATGCACATCTCCTTATGAGAGGCATAGAGGGATATGGGTGACTAAAACTACATCAGGTGTATACCTGACTGGGCCTCCGCGTGTGCGGATCGCCGGACTCGATGGACCATGGGTCTGATCCGGAGAT
This sequence comes from Geotrypetes seraphini, assembly GCF_902459505.1. Taxonomy (NCBI): domain Eukaryota; kingdom Metazoa; phylum Chordata; class Amphibia; order Gymnophiona; family Dermophiidae; genus Geotrypetes; species Geotrypetes seraphini. Next base: position 20,741,232 of record NC_047093.1, on the reverse strand, counting down.
GGCAGTTCTTATGTTCTTATGTTCTGTGAGTGTCTGTGTGTCTCTCTCTCTTGTCCTCTGTGTTTTGTGATTTTTTCAATCTGTCTCTTTAGCAGGGGTGAGGAAGGCCGCTGCAGCTGTGTAACTTTTTTTTTTTAATTTGAAAGCCGCCGCAGAACTATGCACAGTGAGAGCCGGGGCCGCGCATGCGCACTCGTGTTTCCGCGACGGATCAGGGAACACGACTTTTGAGTGTGCATGCGCGGCCTAGCATTTTATTATAATAGATACCGCTATACCGTGAGGTACAAAGCGGTTTACAATAAAGATGCATTAAAGATACAATAAAATAAAAAAGAAAGAAAGATAAAAGAAAGAAATGCCAAATGCAAGAACTCTTCCAAATAACAGGAATATCTAAGACCTGATTCTTTTCCCACAGAGAATGAGAGGAATCACAACCCCACCCCGTCTTAATCAATGGAATTGTTATCATTTTACAGAAATTTAATGATTAATGATTGGGAAAAAATGCAAGGACTGTGATCACACAGCATTCATTGCCTTTGCTCGAAAATTCCCCTATGTCCGACAGCATGATTTCGTGGAACACTGATGGCTCACTCCATATGGTCTCCCGCAGCTCTGATAGCTCCGCCATTGATTTCTCCTTCTCCCAAAGAGTTGGCCAAGCGGTAAGTCACAATCCTGCAAAAAAATAGGTTGAGGTTACTCTGCCATTTCCCCAAATTCAGCTCAAAAAAGGCTCTCTCTCTACCATTTGAGAGATGCAATAGAAAATGTTGCTGCACCTTTACATCGCACCGGTTAGAGCACGTAAAGCTAAGATTTGTTCGACAAATAACTTTAACGTGCTCACAAGAATACCTTTTGGAAAGTTGTCTGCAGTCATGCTACTGAAACAGACATGGGGGAAAGCCACTGCCTGCCCTGGAACGGTAGCATGGAATGTTTCTACTATTTGGGATTCCGGAATCTTGCTATTCCCTGGGATTCGGTTTAGAACAGTGGGTCCCAACCCTGTCCTGGAGGACCCACCAGCCAGTCAGGTTTTCAGGTCAGCCCTAATGAATATGAATGGGGCAGATTTGCATGCCTGTCTCCTCCATTATATGCAAATTTCTCTCATGCCATATTCTTTAGGGCTATCCCAAAAACCCGACTGGCTGGTGGTCTAGAATGTTGCTTCTATTTGGGGTTCTGGAATGTTACTACTATTTGGGGTTCTGGAATGTTGCTACTATTTGGGGTTTTCCCAGATGACCTGGCTTGGCCACTATGAAGACAGGATACTGGGCTAGATGGCTCATTCATCTGACCCAGTATGGCCATTCCTATGTTCATATGTTTGTCACCTATGGAATATCCAGTGGAAGCAAGATCCTCGTCTACTATTTAATGTTTTTTCAATATTCCCACAAAGACGCAAATGTCTTGGAGGATTTTTAAAGTGTGTGGTACCCACCAATCTTCCTTCTTCAGTTTAAACAACCATCCAGTCTGCAATTCCCAAACAAATGTATTCCTTGTGTATGCTGAACTAAATTCTCCCTGCGAAGGCTATTTAAGATGAACTAACTGTATGTTGAAAAAAAAAAATCTCTCTCTGTAAATGCTAATTTGGAATGAACAACTGTATCATATGATTATCACTGTCACCTGTACTGATGATACCTTGTAACCCATTCTGAGCTGTCTGGGGAGGATGGGATATACGAGGGCCATTTCATAAATAATGCACACTATTATTTTTTTTTTTTAATTTAAATGTTTGGGGTTTTTTTTCAAGTATTTCTTTATAATCCTTCAATATAGTCTCTCTGCTTTGCAATGACTGGGTCCCAATGTCTGGGAAGCTTCATTATTCCATCCAAGACACCGTTTTAGTTCGGTTGCCGAATGGCTCGGGTACCGGCAGAAGAAAGCTCTTCCAGAGATGCAAAACGATGTTCACGCATAGGTTGTTTCAACTTTGGAAAAAGGTCAAAGCCTGGTGGACTCATGTCTGGACTGTAGGGAGCATGAGGGATTCAAGACAAAGTTAGACAAGTTTATGCTAAATCAGAGCGTACACAGATAGGGCTAGTCTCAGTTAGGGCTCTGGTCTTTGACCAGAGGGCCGCCGCAGCAACAATTCTTATGTTCTTAAAAGTCAAACAAATGATGATTTTTGCTTATGATCATGAAGGCATCATCATTACAGACAAAGTTCCATGTGGAAGAAGTGTCACAGCAGTGTATTATTGTGATTTTTTTGCACAAAATGCACAAAACCCGACCTCAGTTGCTCTTGGCTGGGCCACTCATTCTTCACGACAACACTCACCCACACATAGGGAATGTCGTCATTTGAAAAACTATGCGAATACGGCTGGGAGGTGTTACCTCATGCTCCCTACAGTCCAGACATGAGTCCACCAGACTTCGACCTTTTTCCAAAGTTGAAACAACCTATGCGTGGACATCGTTTTGCATCTCTGGAAGAGCTTTTTTCTGCCGGTACCCGAGCCATTCGGCAACTGAACAAAAACGGTGTCTTGGATGGAATAATGAAGCTTCCCGGACACTGGGACTCAGTCATTTCAAAGCAGGGAGACTATATTGAAGGATTGTAAAGAAATACTTGGAAAAAAAAAAAAATAAAACATTTAAATTAAAAAAAAAAAAAGTGTGCATGCTTTATGAAATGACCCTCGTACAATGAATTAAATAAATAAATAAAGGTTACACAATATGGGTGATTCAATAAGTGGGTGACCCCACTTAGGCACCCCAAAGCTTCTATAACAGCATCTGGGTGCCCTGATTCTATGTTAGAATACCAGGATAAGCCAATTTCGTCACACCTTACATTTGTACGCTTGCATTTGCACCAGCCACCGATGTGGCATAAGCGTGGTCACGTAAGAGCAGCAGGAACGCACATAAATTACACTGTTCTGTAAGTTATGTGTGCAAATGGGAGCCCCACCCACGGCCCACCCGTGTGTCCACCTCCTGCACTTACACACTATCCCCCAAATTCAGCATATGATGCCTTAAGTTGTGCGTGCAAATCAGCGCACACAGCCGATTTGCATGCACAACTCCATTGATTAATTGGTCTAATCTGTGCCCCCAAATTTGCAATTAATACCTCGCAATGCACGCTAATTGGCGCTAATTCAAAGATACACGCATAACTCGGAAAATGCGATTTTGTCAAGAGTGTGCACCAGTTGCAGTGCGTAAATTTAAAAAAAAAAAAAAAATGCAATGTGACCAGGGGTGGATCGTAGGACGATTGTAGGCACTCCTAAAAGTTATATACATGGTTATAGAATATGTCCAATCCGCGCACAACTTAGGCGCAGGCTTTTAAGCCTGGTTTTAGTTGGCCTAAATGGGTATGCCTTAAGTTACGCAACACACACAGGTGATAAGCACAATTCTATAAAAGGTATACGCGCCTTGTAGAATCACGCTAAGCGCCCTTCTGGTCGGCACCAATTTTTTGAGCGCTATATATAGACTTTGGGGGTATAGGAATTACATGTGCTATTGCAGAAAAGCACTTAGGGCCAGATGCTCAATGCGGCACTTTAAGTTAGGCGGTGGAAGCTGCCCTACGACTGCCTAACTTAATTGGTTTCCAGTACTCCCCCGATATTCGCAGGGGTTACGTTCCAGGAACCCCTGCGAATATGAAAAAAACACGAATATAGTTTTTCACCTGGGGAGGCATGAGAGGGCAGCTGGAGCGCTGGCGAGTGAAAGAAATCGCTCGCGGTATGCGCTGACCGCCTTTTCCTGTACTAAAGTTAAGCTACACCAATCAGGAGCTGCTTTAACACGCAGCTCCTGACTGGTGTAGCCCGACTTTAGTACAGGAAGAGGCGGTCGGAGCATACCGCGAATGAGTGAAACCGTGAATTCACGGGGGAACACTGTGATTGGGTTTAAGTGGCATGAAAATCGGTCGCACCATTAAAACCTAATTAAAAACTTGTTTATAAGTCCCCGCTACACAGCCTACCTGACCATCACCTCGATCCTTGGTGCCTACCAGTGCCTAGTAATGCCAAAGACCGGTAGTGGGGGTGGTTAGGGAGTGGTGCTGGCCTTCGGCATCACTAGGGACACTGGTCATGATTCATGAAGGATCCTAGGCACCGGAAATGTAGGTCTGTGAAACCCTGGCCTATATTTATGGTGCCTAGAATCCTTGCTAGGCGCCAGTATGCCCGATTCTATACGCGGCGCCTGTCGGTGATTGACAAAAGGCAGGTGCCACATATAAGAACATAAGAATAGCCTTACTGGGTCAGACCAATGGTCCATCAAGCCCAGAAGCCCGTTCTCACGGTGGCCAATCCAGGTCACTAGTACCTGGCCAAAACCCAAGGAGTAGCAACATTCCATACAGAATCTCAAAGAATAGCAAGATTCCGGAATCCCAGAGAGTAACAAGATTCTAGAATCCCAAAGAGTAGCAACATTCCATACAGAATCTCAAAGAATAGCAAGATTCCGGAATCCCAGAGAGTAACAAGATTCTAGAACCCAAAGAGTAGCAACATTCCATACAGAATCTCAAAGAATAGCAAGATTCCGGAATCCCAGAGAGTAACAAGATTCTAGAATCCCAAAGAGTAGCAAGATTCCATACAGAATCTCAAAGAATAGCAAGATTCCGGAATCCCAGAGAGTAACAAGATTCTAGAACCCAAAGAGTAGCAACTTTCAAGGGTAAGTGTATACTCACATGTGCATAAATGCCAGTATTCTGTACATTAACAAGTGTATGAGGTACACAAGTAAGGGCACCCAGGTATTCAACCGCCCTTTATTATTGCATGTGTTCGTCTGACTTTAGAACTGTGGATTTATGCAAATGGCTTTGATAAGCATTAAAACCTGTTATTGTTCCTCTTTGCAAACCGTCCAGGTCTTTTCAGCTTTCCCAATTCATTGTATTTGTCTTTTGTTTGATTACATTTCACAAAAGGCATTGAATCTGAGAGCTGGCCAGCGCCAACACAGTTGCGTGCAATGGAAAGAAAAGGCGGAGCTGAGAAGGTAGCGAGAAGAGAGCAAAAAGAAAATCACATCGGACTAAATTTAGCAACAGTCCCACGGTGCTTTTTACACATTTTTAGTTAACATAAATTGAAGCTAATTCTCGAGTTGTTGAAGTTTTATCTCTAAGTCATGCCAGCTTCACAGCAGAAGTCACTGAAACCTTTGCAGAGCGAGTTTCTGGACTGAAGATAAAAAAAAAATAAATAAAAGAAATGATACCGTATGTCATGAGCAAGTATGCTCCCAGCAGAATCAGCTCCTTAAATTCCAGTTAATTCTTAATGTTTGTATTAACTTAAGATTAACAAATGATATGGAGCACTAAATGTTGCATATAATGATCCTTCTTTCATGTAGCTAAATCGCAGAAAATGATCTTGTAGCTAAATCGTAGAACTTCTGAGCACAATTAGATTTTGTCCAGCGCTATAATGTAATGTAATGTAATTTATTTCTTATATACCGCTACATCCGTTAGGTTCTAAGCGGTTACAGAAAATATACATTAAAATTATAAGTAAGGAAGGTACTTAGAAAATTCCCTCACTGTCCCGAAGGCTCACAATCTAACTAAAGTACCTAAAGAGAATAGAGAAGTGAGAAGTACAGATAGAGGAAAGAATAAGAAATAAACATTCTAACAAGATTGTATTGAATTGAGTATTTTAGAAGGCAAGCCTTATCAATACCCCCGAAGAAGCCCGTTGGAGCGAAACGGTTGGGGCCTCCGTCGGGTTACTAAGATAAGTGCCTGATATTACAAAGTTGTATTTAACATTTTTGGCCAGTATTAACATCACTAAGCTGGTTTTTCTGATGCTCATATGTTATTAATTGAGAGATTTTGAGAGTCAATCATTATTTCATATTGATTATCACACAAGAATTATATAAAAAAAAATTTTCACATAAAAATTATAAAATATATTTAAATGATCTATACAGGGGTTTTTGACCTGTGATGAAAACCAACACCGATTGGTTATGATCTATTTGATTGTATTCCAGGGGTTTTTTGAGGTCTTTTCTCCCCTGTTTTAAACGCACATTATATGCAACATTTAGTGCTCCATATCATTTGTTAGTCTTAGGATTTACCTTTTTGGATACTTGATCACGTTTCCACTTTTTTCTTCAGTTTATATTAACTTAAGAACATAAGAGTTGCCATACTGGGACAGGCTGAAGGTCCATCAAGCCCACTATCCTGTTTCCAACACTGGCCAACCCAGGTCCCAAGCACCTAGCTAGATCTCAAGTAGCAAAACAGATTCTATGCTGCTTATCCTAGGAATAGGTAGTGGATTTCCTCAAGCCATCTCAATAATGGCCTATGGACTTCTCTTTTAGGAAATTATCCAAACCTTTTTTAAACCCCGCTAAGCTAACTGATTTCACCACATTCTCTGGCAACGAATTCCAGAATCTAATTACACATTGTGTGATGAAATATTTTCTCTGGTTTGTTTTAATTCTACTACTTAGTAGCTTCATCGTATGTCCCCTAGTCCTAGTATTTTTTGGAAAGAGTGAACAAGCGATTCACAATCTACCCTTTCCACTCCACTCATAGTCCCCCATCATATCACCCCTGAACCGTCTCTTCTCCAAGCTGAAGAGCCCTAGCTGCTTTAGCCTTTCCTCATAGGGAAGTTGTCTCATCCCTTTTATCATTTTAGTCGCCCTTCTCTGTGCCTTTTCTAATGCTGCTATATCTTTTTTGAGATATGGCAACCAGAACTTCACACGGTATTCGAGGTATGGCCGTACCATAGAGCGATACAAGATCATTATAACATTTTCATCTCTGTTTTCCATTCCTTTCCCGATAATTCCTAACATTCTATTTGCTTTGTTATCAACCGCCGCACATTGAGCTGAAGGTTTCAATGTATCCTTGGCAATGACCCTTAGATCGTTTTCCTTCAAGTTGCATGAGCAAAATGAAAAATGGCATAGTGTCACCGAAGAAGAAGAGGCGAGATAAGGATGTCACAGGAACCAGTTTATTGATATGACTTAATCCGCTGTGTTTCGGCACACGCCTGCATCGGTGACATTAATTCACTCTGCCCAGAGCTCTATAATCTGAAACATAGAAACATAGAAACATAGAAACATAGAAATTGACGGCAGATAAGGGCCACGGCCCATCTAGTCTGCCCACCCTGATGACCCTCCCTTACCTTTGCCTAGTGAATAGAGCCCACGTGTCGATCCCATTTGGCCTTAAAATCAGGCACGCTGCTGGCCTCAATCACCTGCAGTGGAAGATTATTCCAGCGATCAACCACCCTTTCAGTGAAAAAGAATTTCCTGGTGTCACCTCATAGTTTCCCGCCTCTGATTTTCCACGGATGCCCTCTTGTTGCCGTGGGTCCCTTGAAAAAGAAGATATCTTCTTCCGCTACGATGCGGCCCGTGAGATACTTAAACGTCTCGATCATGTCCCCCCTCTCTCTGCGCTCCTCAAGCGAGTATAGCTGCAGTTTGTCTAACCTTTCTTCGTACGGGAGATCTTTGAGTCCCGAGACCATCCGGGTGGCCATTCTCTGTACCGACTCCAATCTCAGCACATCTTTGCGATAATGTGGTCTCCAGAATTGCACACAGTATTCCAGGTGGGGCCTCACCATGGATCTATACAATGGCATAATGACTTCCGGCTTACGGCTGACGAAACCCCTGCGTATGCAACCTAGGATCTGTCTTGCCTTGGATGAGGCCTGCTCTAACTGACTGGCAGCCTTCATGTCCTCACTGACGATCACTCCCAGGTCCCGTTCTGCTACCGTTCTTGTTAGGATCTCACCATTAAGAGTATAAGTCTTGTATGGATTATGGTTGCCTAGGTGCATTACTTTGCATTTTTTGGCATTGAAGCTGAGTTGCCAGGTCCTAGACCAGCGCTCCAGTAGGAGTAGGTCGTGCATCATGTTGTCGGGCATTGAATCTTCGTCCGTTGTGCATTTTCCCACTACATTACTTAGTTTGGCGTCATCGGCGAATAAGGCTATTTTACCTCGAAGCCCTTCTGCCAAGTCTCTTATAAAGATGTTGAATAGGGTCGGTCCTAAGACCGAACCCTGTGGCACTCCACTGATCACCTCCGTCATTTCTGAGGGGGTGCCGTTCACCACTACCCTTTGAAGCCTACCACCAAGCCAGTTCCCAACCCATTTCGTCAATGTGTTACCTAATCCTATAGAACTCATCTTGTTCTGTATAATCTATCCACACATTAGTTATTGTTCAGAAAGATTTGTGGTCCCAAGAACAGTTATAAAATCTATTCCACCTGCATGGTAGAATAATAAACTTAAAAGCAAAAAATGGAATTGTCCAAGGAAGAAAGATGTGCACTAATAAAGTGTCCACAAACTCATCTGTAGGTGTAGAGATCTTTATTCTTCCAAAATCATCATGGTACAATCAATGATTCAATGACTCGACCCGTACATATTTCAGCCAACAGACCTGCCTCAGGAGTCTTGAGAATCATAGAACAAAAATGAACTCACTGCCAAAGATATGTAGGACGCTAGTAATATTCAAATGAAATTGGCACATAGAACAACTCAAGCCGACTCTGATCGGGACGTATCACGTTAATCATTGGAAGAATAAAGATCTCTACACCTACAGATGAGTTTGTGGACACTTTATTAGTGCACATCTTTCTTCCTTGGACAATTCCATTTTTTGCTTTTTGGCATTTTATCTGTGGTTTTGTTTTGACCCCTGTTTTGTGCGCTCTAGAATAATAACTTGACATAAAACAAGGATATCTCAACAGACAATAATCTGTCAAGCCTCACTGAAACCATTGGGCTATTGCAATTATATGGAAACCAAATATATTCAACACCGGTACCTGGATACCAGTTGACTCGGAAGAGCTGGGCTTCAGTGCCAACCTAGAAGTGGTATCCATTTAGCGCAAATAATAAGGGTTTCAACAGAATAACAATACAAACTCTACTTTACTTTTTATTTTCAAAATTTCTATACCGTTTTTCCCAAAACGGTTTACGAGGAGTTACATACATAAAATATTAAGAATCTAAACAACTCATTATGAATTTTTGGAAATCAATTTGGGACCAAATTAACTGTTTATTAGATTACCCTGTGGCATTATCATATGATACTGTGCTGTTTGGTATGGCAATGAGAGCAAAAAGTCAGATATTATTACTTATAATGACTGGGGTTGCCATTCAACAAATTACATATAATTGGAAAATTGGAATAGATTAAATTATAATTTTTGGTGAAACTCCTTATGTCATATTTATAAAATGGAGAGACTTATTGCAATATAACAGGGTTGTTTCAGGAAATTTCAAGATATTTGGGAGCCATTAACAAAGTAGTGTAATGATTAGAAAAATCTTGTTTCCCTTAAATTTACAAGTTCAATTATGGGGTGGGAGGGAGGGTATTTTTATTGTTACATGTTGTATAAGTATTGATTATATGATAGATAAAGGTGGGGAGGGGGGAGATAAGAGAATATTATATGTATCATTGTTGATTATTAAGTGATATATTTATGGTTATTTGTATGGATATGTTATCACACTTATTATAAGTTTAAAAATGAATAAAGATTAAAAAAAAAAAGAATCTAAACAAGATAAAAATAAAATCAGACAAATTCAGTCTTACATAAAATCAATTGCTGAAAGAAATGCATCTACAAAGGGTGGAGTCGTTAACATTTCCCTAAATGAATTCCTCTCTCCACATTTTTGAATCTGGCCAACAAGACCATTTCATAGCGTGCGTATGTGAAAGTCATGGCATTTGTTTCCACATATTTAGGGTTAGGCTTTGTTTTCAGCAATACGGCACTTTCGGAATGCAGGCATTTTTGTGGTTGATAACGAGACATCGTATTCTTTAAAATTTCAGGCATCGTACCATATAGAAATTGAGGACATAACATAATTGCTTTGTATTGAAAAGGATTGAATATGACACCCAAAGAAAGGTCATTCCAAGTACACAACAAACCAAATATCACCCAAGAAAGAGTGAGACATAGGTTTCTTTATTTTAGATGAAAGGTTCCAACACTGTCAATGTTTCGGCTCTTAGCCTGCCTCAGGGGTTATTAGCAGCAATTCACAGAAGCCTCTATTCAAAATTTAATTGTTTAACAAGCCTAATCGGCAGTGGCGAAGTAAAGGGGGGTGGTCCACCCTGGGCACCGTCTTGCTTGGGATGCCGGCACCTATCCGTCCTAACCCCCTTCCCACTCCTCCCCCTGCCGTGTGTGCGACCTTTTCCTTCCTCCATATCTGTTTAACTTGCTGTCCGTGCCGGCTTTGGCACTCTCTCTGATGCCCTGGAAGTGATGTCAGAGAAAGTGTCAAAGCCGACACGGGCAGCAAGTCGGTGGCTGCTCACGACGAAGCTGAATATGTATGGGGAAGAGGCACGCACGCGGCAGGGGCGGTGGGGAAGAAGGTGTGAGAGTGGCGTCACCGCCCCGGGCGCCACACACCCTTGCTACGCCACTGCTAATTGGCACTGAACGCTGATTGGCATTAATTAGAAGTTACACGCACAACTTGTAGTGTAACACAATTGTCGAAGCTCATGGATTGTAACACCATTACAGAAGCTCATGTGAACCGCTCTGAAATGACTCCCCAGTCTTTAGTAGCGGGATAGAAGCGTTCAATAAGCAATAAACAACTTGGCAGGTGTATCCTATAAAGTGCCGCATGTCAGTTCTAGTGTGTGAGCCTGAAAAGGGGGTGTGGTCAGGGGAAAATCATCGCCAGATCATGGGCATTCCTAAAATGTATGTGCACTGATAATAGAATATGCCCAAATGGGCACAAATTAGGTAGAGGTATCTGAGCCTGGTTTTCCTGGCCTAAACGGGTGTGCCTGAAAGTTATGCCATATGCTGGTGCCCAGCTATAGAATTGGTCGTTTAATAAATATTTAATGTACTTGTAGTTGTAGATGTCAACTTGATTCTCAACCACTTTCTGGAACTAAGCATCATGGACTCTAAATACAGACACCAAGGGTCACCCTTAATAATCAAGTTTCAAGTTTATTTTTGATTTGATAAATCGCATATTTAAGAACATAAGAACATGAGCAATGGCTCCACTGGGTCAAACCTGAGGTCCATCGTGCCCAGCAGTCCGCTCACGCGGCAGCCCAACAGGTCCAGGACCTGTGCAGTAATCCTCTATCTATACCCCTCTATCCCCTTTTCCAGCAGGAAATTGTCCAATCCTTTCTTGAACCCCAGTACTGTACTCTGCCCTATTACGCTCTCTGGAAGCGCATTCCAGGTGTCCACCACACGTTGGGTAAAGAAGAACTTCCTAGCATTCGTTTTGAATCTGTCCCCTTTCAACTTTTCCGAATGCTCTCTTGTTCTTTTATTATTCGAAAGTTTGAAGAATCTGTCCCTCTCTACTCTCTCTATGCCCTTCATAATCTTGTATGTCTCTATCATATCCCCTCTAAGTCTCCTCTTCTCCAGGGAAAAGAGACCCAGTTTCTCCAATCTCTCAGCGTATGACAGGTTTTCCATACCTTTTATCAGATGTGTTGCTCTCCTCTGAACCCTCTCGAGTAACACCATATCCTTCTTAAGGTACGGCGACCAATATTGGACGCAGTACTCCACATGCGGACGCACCATCGCCCGATACAACGGCAGGATAACTTATTTCGTACTGGTTGTAATACCCTTCTTGATTATACCTAGCATTCTATTCGCTCTCTTAGCGGCTACTGCGCACTGTGCCGTCGAGATACAACTTTGGTAAAAGATGTAAACATACAGTTAAACATAATATTTACATATCAAACTAATGGGTTAGACCAACAGACTTACAGACTAATGGATACACAAGGTAAAAAAAGGGAAGAACTACAATTCAATCATTTTAGAATAGAGAAGAGAACCATAAAAGGAAAGAAACGTTGAGGAAGGGGAAGTAAAAAGTAAGAAAAAGCTAAGATTAACTTTGAATTTAGTTTAGAGGTCATAAGCATCTTTAAAAAGATGCTTATGACCTCTACAAAGATCTGAATGAATCGCTGCTTGACTGGCCCAGAACCTTCTCTCCAATGTTAGAATTGATGATGGTGGGAAGGCTTATGGGCAGACCATGTGCAATCGCTGCATGCGCCTGGCCCATCCCTGCCTGGAGTTGCGGCGGGGGATGAATGGAGCATGTCAGGTGACAGCTGCGGTGGCGGCGGAAGGGAGTGGATGGAGCATATCAGGTGGCAGGGAAGAATCAGCGGCGGTGGCTTCAATGGGGGATGGGCAGGCTTCGGCACGGCTCGGTTCAGGGGAGGGAGGAAGGTGGTGTGTAGGTGGTACAACTTAATTTTGGGTTAAAGGCTAGAAGGCAGTGAGGGAGGAGGGGGCAAGAACTCGACACAGAAGGAAGGGAAGGGGCATGAACATGAGATACAGAAGGGAAGGAGGAAGGGGGCATTAAATTATTTTTAAAACGACTCAAATTATTTTCTTCTCTTATATATTGTGGTAAAGTATTCCATAGCTGCAGGGCCATTACGGAGAACATTTTATTTTGTCGAGTTCCAATAACTTTCAGGGAAGGAACTACTATGAACTTTTGATTAGTAGATCGAAGAAGACGTGGTATACTATAAGGGATAAGTAATTTATTAATAAATTGAAGTTCGTTAGATAAGAGGGTTTTGAATACCAAGAGCAGAATTTTGAAAGTGACACGGTGGTTAACTGGGAGCCAATGAGATTTGATTAAAAAAGGAGTGACATGATCATGGCTTCCTCTTGTCTCCGCCCTAAGGAGTGACATGATCATGGCTTCCTCTTGTCTCCGCCCTAAGGAGTGACATGATCATGGCTTCCTCTTGTCTCCGCCCTAAGGAGTGACATGATCATGGCTTCCTCTTGTCTCCGCCCTAAGGAGTGACATGATCATGGCTTCCTCTTGTCTCCGCCCTAAGGAGTGACATGATCATGGCTTCCTCTTGTCTCCGCCCTCCCCAAATCCAGAGGCTCTCAACACTGTCTTCACAGCATCAAGTTTCAAGTTTATTTGGGATTTGATAGAATCGCTTTTTTCATAGATTACAAAGCGATGAACAATTTAAAAAAAAAAAAATGGGGACCCATTTATAGGTGAACTACAGGCGTTCTTTCGATGAGACGGGAATGGAGGGAGGAACCGCAACTTGGTATAGGAAAGAGAACAAACAGAAGGGCATTTGTTTGATCAATGCTTGCCTGCTTTGAGTGGAGATGTCGGGTAGACTCCAAAATCGGATGAATTAAAGGCGTCCCTGTAGAGGTAGCTTTTTAATTTTGATTTGAACTTTTCAAGGGGGTTTTTTTCCTTCCCTTACCAGGCCTGGCAGTGGGTTCCAAAAAGTGTGTTTCGCCCAGTGTTTATAGTTCGTAGGGATGGAATTGTGAGATTTATATCCTCTGATCGTAAGGTACGGAAAGGATTATATGGGATAATGACTGTCCAGGAATAGCTTTAAATAGTAATAATAATAATTATTATTTATTTATATACCGCCATACCGGGGAGGTTCTAAGCGGCTCACAGCATGAAGAATAATACATACATTTCAATAAAAAACTTTAAATGTAATTAGTGCCAGTTTGTAAGTAATTCTGTGGTTGATGGGGAGCCAAGGCGCGTTCTTTAATAAAGATGTGGCATGATCAAATTTCCTTTCTCCGGCTAACTCAGGGTGCTGAGTAGAGGTCTGCACGGGAATGGGGATCGCGGGAATCCCGCGGGTTCTGCGGGAGTCCTGCGGGAATTCTACCCTAACACATGGGACTCCCACGGAGACTCCCCTCTAGCCCACGGGACTCCCACAGTGACCCCCCTCTAGCCAACGGGACTCCCACGGGTATGGAAGGCTTTGGAAGCAGGGTTCGTCCATATAATATAATGGACACATCAGCCTTAGTAAAAGAGGGGGTTTATAAGTTAATTACCTGAACAAAAACAAAAAAAGGGTTCCACCAAAGACATTACACAAGGAAAACAGCAGCGCAAACACAAAAGAAACTGTGAAATTGATGATCCTGTCAGAAGTAATTGCTGCTTTTTATGGAGACGGGCGGGGATGGAGGTAATTCGTGGCGGGGATGGGTGGGGACGGAGAGGATTCTGACGGGGACGGGTGGGGACGAAGAGGATCCTGGCAGGGACGGGTGGGGACGGAGAGGATCCTGGCAGGGACGGGTGGAAAGGAGAGGATCCTGGCGGGGACGGGTGGGGATGGAGAGGATTCTGACGGGGACGGGTGGGGATGGAGAGGATCCTGACAGGGACAGGTGGGGACGGAGAGGATCCTGACGGGGACGGGTGGAAAGGAGAGGATCCTGGCGGGGATGGGTGGGGACGGAGAGGATCCTGACGGGGACGGGTGGGGATGGAGAGGATCCTGGCGGGGACGGGTGGGGATGGAGAGGATCCTGGCGGGGACGGGTGGGAATGGGTGGGATTTCTGTCCCCATGCAACTCTCTAGTGCTGAGCACTCAAATTGGTGGCCAAATCAGGAATCATCTGGGCCTTATTGTGCCACACGGCCACTGAGCCACCAATTTGATCACAGTTAATTTGAAAGTTTAACGCTCTTCTGATTTAGCTCTTATCTCTCTACCCTTTATCAGGTCTCTCTCGAAGAGACCAAGATCTAAGACACCAGATGTGATCTTGATGTAGCATCACATGCCACAATCATAAAACAGTTTGTTCTTCTGTCAGTCCGCGTGACACGCTTTAAAGTGAAGGAAGCGTCATTTCTTCTGTCGGCCCAGCAGAGAAGCGTCTTGACTTGTCTCATTTCTTCTGTGCCGGTTCTGCACAATTAGAGGAACTCGTATCCTAAATTTAGCCCTCTGGAAAGATGAGCTGATGTTTGTTTCTGTTTATCTCCGGCCGTTGTAGTCGCTTTGTTAACTTGGGAACTTGAGAGGGAAGACAAGTCCTTTCTCGGGGAGGGGGGTGGGGTGGGGTATAATCTGGATCTGAATGCTGAAGCTGGAAGTAGAGGGCCAGTGCATGCTGGGAAGAGCAGCAGTGACACGAAGTGATGACGGCCACTGGACGCTGCTTTCAGATCTTTTTTGAAGACTGGTGATGACATTACACTGTAACATGCGTAAGGGCAAAGCAAAACTAGGATATGTTCTGTGTATAAGCAGGAAACAATGACTGAAAGCTGAGAAAAGCAAAAAAAAAAAAAAAAGTGGATACTGCAGCAGTAATGTACAAGACGCCAAGTTCTTGATAAGAAGAAAAACTTTAATTGCAATCATTAAAACATAAAACAGTTTGTATCCTGAAATGGTCCAATTGTGTGGAAAACTGGGATCCGACACGGTCTGTGTTTCGAAAACACACCCATTCCTCAGGGGTCCTAAATTGAAGTAAAGCCCGCTCTCAAGAGAACCTCAGCTACCAGGACCCCCTTACTCCAGCGCCCTATGCAGCTCACTGGTTACCAGTCAAAAAGCGATGCATTTTCAAAGCCCTGGTCATGGCACACAAGAGATTCTACCAAAACACCCCAGCCTACATAGCATCCAAGCTACGCCTATACACCCCTAACCGCCCCCTCCGCTCCAAAGCAGAACAAAGACTCAGCATTCCCGCAGGGAGATCCCTCCGAATGAGTACGGCGTACAAAAGATTCTACAGCCATTTCCTACCTCAGCTATGGAACCGACTACCTACACAGATCAGGTCGCTAGACTCACTAATGACCTTCCACAGAGCAGTAAAGACCTTCCTCTTCCGCCAATCGGGCCATTAAAAACTGCCTCCTCAATATACTTCTAGTACTCTTCGCTATGACTAGTCTGGTCTCTAGAATAAGCTCTGTTATTGTCTACTGTAACCTATTTGTTGTCGTGACTAGTCTGTCTTCAAACGATTGTGAATGTCTACTTGTAACCCGTACTGAGCTTCTGGGAGAACGGGATAGAAATTGAAATAAATAAATAAGGATACCAACTGGAAACCCGGTTGAGGAAGCAAAATAACAAGACTAAGGGGTCACTAGCGGGGTTAGTGCATCGGACATTTCATCACGCGCTGACCCCCGCGGCCGGCTAAAAAACTAATGCCTGCTGAATGCAGGCGTTAGTGGCTAGCGCGGCAGGCGGTTTAATGTGCGGTATTACGCGCGTTTAATGTGCGGTATTACGCAGCTTGATAAAAGGACCCCCTGAGTAAGCTGAGCACATGAGCAATTGCTCATTCAAGGAGTGTCGGTCGCAGTTTTTACATAGTTACTCATAAAAGCACTCGCAAATCTGGAAAACTGTTGGGTTTTAGAACGTGTCGCTCATGTGAGAAAAAAAGTTTGCACGCACCCATCCAGCCGATATTCAGCAGGAGTGAACCGTCCGAGAACAGTTGACGACCGGTTAACTAAGCTAGGCATTATTGCTGAAAATGCCTGGTTAATACCATAAAGTAAGCCAGCGATGTTGGGGGGGCGTTCCGAGGGGGGGGGGTGACCGCTTATGTTCCGATATTCCAAATAGAGAATGACACGATGACAAAATTCATCACCGTTGTCGTCCCCGCGGATAACTGCGGGAAACCATCTTCATGTCATTCTTTAAGGAGAGAGGGAAGAATCAGAGTATGAATGGCCACAACCACTGACCCGCAAGCTTTGCTTTGAAGAATGCTGGTGTTGAAGGACCGAGGTTGAAACAGACACTACAGAATGACAGTCTCTGGTATCCAGAGCAGATATTGTGATGTCATAATGCCTCATTCCACCAGTGCCTAAGAGCCAATCACATCAGTGATGTCACAATGGCTTCATTATCCTTGGCTCACATAAGAATCGGAGTATGAATGGCCACAACCACTGACCCTCAAGCTTTGCTTTGAAGAATGCTGGTGTAGAAGAACTGAGGTTGAAACAGACACTACAGAATGACAGTCTCTGGTATCCAGAGCAGATATTGTGATGTCATAATGCCTCATTCCACCAGTGCCTAAGAGCCAATCACATCAGTGATGTCACAATGGCTTCATTAACCTTGGCTCACATAAGAATCAGAGTATGAATGGCCACAACCACTGACCCGCAAGCTTTGCTTTGAAGAATGCTGGTGTAGAAGGATTGAGATTGAATTAGACACTAGAAAATGACATGGGATTATTTCCTGCGGTTATCCGCGGGGACGGGAACGGTGATAAATTTTGTCACCGTGTCATTCTCTAATTCCAAACTTAAGTGGCCAGGCTGCGGGCAAATAAGGCTGCATAAAAATCAGGCCGTGACCAGTTAAGTCTGAATAT
The DNA here is from genome assembly GCF_902459505.1 of Geotrypetes seraphini. Lineage (NCBI taxonomy): Eukaryota > Metazoa > Chordata > Amphibia > Gymnophiona > Dermophiidae > Geotrypetes > Geotrypetes seraphini. Next base: position 20,723,841 of record NC_047093.1, on the reverse strand, counting down.
TGCCTTAACAGGCCATGTGCTAGCTGGGGTTGAAAAACATGAATATTCAATGCCGGTCACTGGCATTGAATATCCAGGTTTAACGCTGGCAGCAGGCAATGAAAGCACTGCCCGCCACCGGCTGAATATCGAGCAGCATGTTTTTGTGCTTAGAATTAATTTTCCTTATTTAGATTCCCCTCTTTCTGTGTATTCTTTCTTTTGTTCTAATCGACAGAAAGGCAGTAATGGTTTTTTCTCTAATACACCCCAGAATAGCCTAATATATCAATGTCACACAGACAACCCAGTCAGTTTTGGACTTCTGCTCCTCAAGCTGTAGGCAGCATTTACAGAACCTGGGAAGAGGGAGTTATAGAGCTCGCACAATGGCGACACCCAGTGTTGGAACCGGAGTCCACGTGTGCACAGCTACACAAGGCATCCTAGTTCATGGGTCCTGGCTGAGGGCTGTCACTGTAAGATCTCTGTGTTGTTCCAAATGTAGGTTCATGGTGCCAGATCCCAAGACTGATCTGGAAGTCCAAAGTAGCTGGAAGAAACTGAGGAAACTGTCAGTCCCATAAAAGACATTTTAAAAAGCATCACCGTGCCTCACTCCCTGAAAACTTCAGCTTCATCGACAACTTCTTGTGACTCATCACAAGATGATGCAGCAGAATTTCAATGAACAAGATGTGAAAAGAGAAGTGTTAAGAACCTGAACATGTGAAAGTCTTTCCTTAAATCAAGAGTGGGCAACTGTGGTCCTCGAGGCCACAACCCAGTCAGATTGTCCAGATTTCTATAATGTATACGGTAGAAGCAGTGCATGCAAATCAAAAGTTCAGTTTTGGAGACCGTATCTGGCGAAAGACGTAAGAAGACTTGAGGCGGTCCAGAGGAGGGCGACGAAAATGATAGGAGGCTTGCGCCAGAAGACGTATGAGGAGAGACTGGAAGCCCTGAATATGTATACCCTAGAGGAAAGGAGAGACAGGGGAGATTTGATTCAGACGTTCAAATACTTGAAGGGTATTAACGGAGAACAAAATCTTTTCCAGAGAAAGGAAAATGGTAAAACCAGAGGACATAATTTGAGGTTGAGGGGTGGTAGATTCAGGGGCAATGTTAGGAAATTCTACTTTATGGAGAGGGTAGCGGATGCCTGGAATGCGCTCCCGAGACAGGTGGTGGAGAGTAAAACGGTGACTGAGTTCAAAGAAGCGTGGGATGAACACAGAATCAGAAAATAATATTAAATATTGAACTAGGCCAGTTACTGGGCAGACTTGCACGGAAGGAAAGGTGACTAGTGGAGTCCCTCAGGGTTCGGTGCTGGGGCCAATCCTGTTCAATATGTATGTAAGTGACATTGCTGAAGGGTTAGAAGGAAAAGTGTGCCTTTTTGCAGATGATACCAAGATTTGTAACAGAGTAGACACCGAAGAGGGAGTGGAAAATATGAAAAAGGATCTGCAAAAGTTAGAGGAATGGTCTAATGCCTGGCAACTAAAATTCAATGCAAAGAAATGCAGAGTAATGCATTTGGGGATTAATAATAGGAAGGAACCGTATATGCTGGGAGGAGAGAAGCTGATATGCACGGACGGGGAGAGGGACCTTGGGGTGATAGTGTCCGAAGATCTAAAGGCGAAAAAACAGTGTGACAAGGCAGTGGCTGCTGCCAGAAGGATTCTGGGCTGTATAAAGAGAGGCGTAGTCAGTAGAAGGAAGAAGGTGTTGATGCCCCTGTACAGGTCATTGGTGAGGCCCCACTTGGAGTACTGTGTTCAGTTTTGGAGACCGTATCTGGCGAAAGACGTAAGAAGACTTGAGGCGGTCCAGAGGAGGGCGACGAAAATGATAGGAGGCTTGTGCCAGAAGACGTATGAGGAGAGACTGGAAGCCCTGAATATGTATACCCTAGAGGAAAGGAGAGACAGGGGAGATATGATTCAGACGTTCAAATACTTAAAGGGTATTAACGTAGAACAAAATCTTTTCCAGAGAAAGGAAAATGGTAAAACCAGAGGACATAATTTGAGGTTGAGGGGTGGTAGATTCAGGGGCAATGTTAGGAAATTCTACTTTACGGAGAGGGTGGTGGATGCCTGGAATGCGCTCCCGAGAGAGGTGGTGGAGAGTAAAACTGTGACTGAGTTCAAAGAAGCGTGGGATGAACACAGAAGATTTAGAATCAGAAAATAATATTAAAGATTGAACTAGGCCAGTTACTGGGCAGACTTGTACGGTCTGCGTCTGCGTATGGCCATTTAGTGGAGGATGGGCAGGGGAGGGCTTCAATGGCTGGGAGGGTGTAGATGGGCTGGAGTAAGTCTTAACAGAGATTTCGGCAGTTGGAACCCAAGCACAGTACCGGGTAAAGCTTTGGATTCTTGCCCAGAAATAGCTTAGAAGAAAAAAAATAAAAAAATAAAAATTTAAATTGAATCAGGTTGGGCAGACTGGATGGACCATTCGGGTCTTTATCTGCCGTCATCTACTATGTTACTATGGATAATTAATCATTGTGGATATCTGGAAAACCCGACTGGATTGTGGCCTTGAGGACTGAGGTCAAGCAGTGGACTGCAAAGTTGCATTTTCTCGTAATTTGAATGATTACTTGTGTAAATCAGATGTATGTAGGGTTACCAGGCGTCTGGATTTCCCCGGACATGTCCTCCTTTTGAGGACATGTCCGGGGGTCTGGATGGCTTTTCAAAACCCAGTACTTTGTCTTGGGTTTGAAAAGCTTCCGACGTCAGGACTGCATATGTTGATTAGCGTTTTTTTCGCGCCGCTCCGTCTGCACAACAGTCATTTTGGTGACTTGTTCAAAGACACGTAAACTGATTTTGGTCTACATTTTTTATCTGAGACTTTAATATCAAACTAGACCCCTGAGGAAGGCGTGTTCGCCGAAACAAGGACCGTGTAGGGTCTGGTAGGACAAACATATGAGGACTATCAATTTGCATTTGTATTTATTTTTATTGTGAAGTGACTAATAGATAATCTTTCAGAATATCCTCATCCACAGTTTCTTTGTTTTCATCATTATGTTTCTACTAGTATTTTAGCCCATTACATTAACGGGTGCTAAAAGTCTGTCCGGCTCCCTTAGTCCCTTGCCCCCCCCCCCCCTCCTTCCCTTCCCGTGGTCTCAACAAACCTGCCGACTCTAGTAGCGTCTGCAGCACTCCACACACGCTGCTTCGTGGCCTTCTACTGTCCTGATTTACTCTGGCACGTCCCTGATGACATCATCAGAGATGGGGCAGAGCAAATCAGGGCAGTAGAAGGCCCCGAAGCAGTGTGTGTAGAGTGCTGCAGACAGGTTTGGAGTCTGGACCGCGGGAAGGGAAGGGGGGGCCGGTCAGACGTCAGGAAGGGATGGGAGGGTCAGACCGCGAAAAACTTACTGTTTTTTTGCCGCGAGAGAGCAGGGAGTCCAGCGCTGGCAGCCAGTCCTGCCGCGAGTGTAGTTAGGTGCTGAAGGCTGAGGACTCGCGCATGCGCACTCCTGCCGCCACAGACCTACACCTCACGGATCAGGGAAAACGGAACACGCAGGTAGGAGTGCGCATGCGTGGCTAGGGTTTTATTATATAGGATAACCATAAAGTTCTATGACATCACAATGCAGGTGAAAAGAGCCTTAGCCTATAGGAAGAGGAGATGCAAATGTTAAGAGCCTTAGCCAATAGGGAGAGGAGGAGATAGTGGATGCTGCGGATGGGCCGTTTGGCCTTTATTTGCATCATGTTTCTATGTTCCTCTGCAGTGGGAATTGAACCCAGTTCCCCAGGCTGCTGCACTAACCACTAGGTTACTCCTCTAAATTTAGGGGCCAGTATACTAAACAGTGCTCTTTATTAAAATGTAGTAACCCACATTCAAGTGACACAGGTCACACTATCATGGATTAATGTACTCTTCAGGTGACCCTGCCCGAACAGCCAATTCATTACTACTACTACTATTAATCATTTCTATAGTGCTACTAGACATATGCAGCGCTGTGCATCAAAACACAGAAGAGACAGTCCCTGCTCAAAAGAGCTTACAATCTAGTCAAGACAGACAAACTGGACAAGAAGGTGCATCAGGTGGGGGAACCATATACAGCTGCATTATGATGTCATCAAGAATTCTGGGTATGACCAGATGCATTGTGATGTCACTGAGCATTCAGACAGCTTCTACTACTACTACTAATCATTTCATAGCGCTACTAGACATACATAGTGCTATGCATCAAAACACAGAAGAGACAGTCCCTGCTCAAAAGAGCTTACAATCTAGTCAAGACAAACAAACTAGACAAGAAAGTGCCTCAATACACTGTGCTCAGGTAGCCTGAATACAATAACCCATGTTAAAGTCTCTTGGCTCATGTTAATAGTAGCATAAGTTACTCCACTTTAGTGATTCTTCCTACAAATTCACCTGCAGCCATTAATGCACAGAAACATGATCTTAAATGTGAATATTAGCAGTTAATGTTAATGACATGCAAATGAGCAAGATGGATGTCATTGCAAAATCTTATCTACACTCCCAGCAGTTTAGTTAAGCTTATCATTATGAAAAATTGCAAGAGGACCTTGTGAGGCTGGATTTAAGAAAGGTTTGGCCAAGTTCCTGGAGGAAAAGTCCATAGTCTGTTATTGATGTATAATGTGAGCAAGGTCAAATTGATGCAGGTGGAAAAGAGGAACCCGAACTTAGGGCTAGATTCACTAAGCAAACCAATCGTGTACCGATCAGTTTGCGACCCCTTTGTGACCCGATTTCCCTCCGACCCAATCATCCTCCGATCCGCGCATGCAAATGAGGGATAACGGCATTCATCAAATGTAGGCAGGCAGCGATTCACTAACAAAAAACTTGCAACAAGGACTGGGCTGGCCGATCAGCAAACAAGCGATTGCTGGGGACCAGTCGTTCACTGCTTTAAGACTGCATCTCCTGCTCTCTGCTCTGACTTTCCTGCTGTCTGCCCCCGACTTTCCAGCTCTCTTCTCCTGCTCTCTATGCCCCGGGCGCTGCCCTGCTTCTGCCCTGACTCTCCTGCTCTCTCTGCCCTGACTTTCCAGCTCTCTGCCCCCGACTCACCTGCTCTCTCTGCCCCAAGTGCTGCCTTGCTTCTGCCGTGACTCTCCCACGCTCCCTGCCCCCGACTCTCCTGCTCTCTCTGCCCCGAGCGCTGCCTTGTTTCTGCCGTGACTCTCCTGCGCTCCCTGCCAGTGACTCTCCTGCTCTCTGCCCTGAACGCTGCCCTGATTCTGTTGCAACTATCAGCATAGCTATCGCTAACATTCAGCATTTTCAGTTGGCATAACTTATGTCAGCGAAGGCCTATGGGAAATTATATCAATCTGACTCTGGCATGTGAATGCAGATAGACCCTGAGGGCAGGGAGACTGTTTTAAGTAGCCCTGATTAATATGTTTTAAGTAGCCCTGATTGATATGTTTTAAGTTGCCCTGATTGAATCATGACTAGCTAAAAGGTGTTAATGTCTGATTAAGAGGGTGCTTAGGACAATGGGTCCAGGTGCACAGATCAAGAAGATAGGCTGCTTGAATGGGACAAAGAAGCCAGAGACTAATCCCATCTACCATGCCTGCAAGTATCACACCCTCCTTATCAATTAAATTAACCATTGTTTCAAATAGTTTACAAATTCTAAATAGAAAGATACTGGGACATACAATAGTTTCTATACACAGAATAAGATTCCAAGCTATAAAATCCTCCTCTCTGCAACACACAAAAATCTATCTCTTGGCTCTTGGCACTCTGGTCCTCTCTTGTTTCTCTTGAGCTCTCTCTTTCTCTATCTCTCTGTCTATCCTTCTCTTTATCTATGGAACACGAAGCATCACCCCATCCCCCTTTTCTCTCTCGCTGCTTTTCCCTGGAACTTCACGCTTCCTTCCGGACTCTGAAAGGCAGGGAAACTGCTTTGCTCTTTACTTAATTGTAATGCTTCAGAATATTGCTTTTCTGTAAGACTATTTCTATAATATATTCTTTATGCAATCACCTCTGGCTGTGCCTCTTTGATTCTACTTCCTGGTGAATCTTCAGTGAGGGAACTGAACCTGGGACCTGGCGTTTGTAAGGGCGCCTCTCAAGTGACCCCACCAACCATATATTGTGGGGGCCACTAACAAACCTGACAGCAACTATCCTGCTCTCTCTGCTCCGAGCGCTGCCCTGCTTCTGCCCCAGCCTTCCTCCACAGTACGAGTCTGTGTTTTTAGCCCGCGGATTTAAAGCAGGTTAAAACCACGGGCTCGCTGGGCTTGCTAAAAAGTTTAAAAGTTAAAAGTTAGAGTTTAAAAAAAATGTTGCTGCTCTTTAAGCATGCACAGACCATCTTCAGATGGTCTGCGCATGCGTCGGGATTGCTATAGAGCGATCCAGGCGCTCGGTTGGGGGCATGATGGTAATTTGTGAATCAGCCCTCCCAGACACGGATCGGATCGGATCCCTCAAGGATCAGATCCGATCCGTGCCCTTAGTGAATCTGGGCCTATGTCTATGTGATGCTGGGTTCTATGTTAGGAGTCAGTGCCCAGGAAAGGGAGGGAAGGATGGGTGCCTGTGCCCTCACCAAGATGGCGCTCGGGGCGGAAATGCTACGTAGGGTTACCAGATTACCGTTAGGAAAATCTGGACCCCCGTGTGCGCGTGCGCATGATGTCATCGCGTTGCCCTCTTGTCCAACGGCGATTTTGAGGGAGGTTTTTCAAAATCTGGACAAAGTGCCGGTTATGAAAAGCCATCCGGACCCCCGGATATCTCCTCAAAAGGAGGACATGTCGGGGGAACCCTGTTACTATGCCACTGCTCTGGAATGAATGTTATCTCTTTCCTATGTAATTTTGGTGATCTTTTCTGTTTCCTGACTGCAAACTGCTTTGACTTGTTTTAGTAAGGTGGTATAGCAATTACATTAATCAACTATCCACTAAACCCTGCATACCAGAGAAGCAGACAAGTGTTTTTTATAACACAACAGCCATCGAAGGCAACTGCATAGAAAGGAAAAATGTAAAGAGGCCGCACAGGGAAAGCTAAGCACACATGCAAAAATGAACCGAAAGTCACAGCAATGTTTTCAGCTTCTTCCTGTGTTATTTTCTTTGCTGGGAAGTTAAGCAATTTGGGTCAAACCCATGCAGTGCAAATGTCCAGTAATAAGCAGGTTGGGTTGCTCCCAAGGGCCAGAGCATTTTTAGATGCATTGCACTTTGCAGGGATGAGGACAAACCACTCTTTAATTATGGACAATTTGTCTGTACAAGGAGCAGATTCTTTTTACGGTTTATTTTCGGTGCATTTTCCCACATTCCTTATACATTATACTACGGTTTGGCAACAGGATTGTACAAACAGCTCAGATGATGTTCAGCAGGGCTGTGAAAAGCAGGAAAATCTCTTCAGTCCTCCAGGGCTTGAGCAGTGGTATCTTTGCTATCCTTTGTGGTTACCACTTCTCCCCCTTCAGAAAGAGACTCTGGTTTTAAGAAAGGTTTGGCCAAGTTCCTGGAGGAAAAGTCCATAGTCTGTTATTGAGAAAGACACGGGGGAAGCCTCTGCTTGCCCTGGATCGGTAGCATGGAATGTTGCTACTCTGGAAGTCTAGAATCTTGTTACTCTCTGGGATTCCAGAATCTTGCTATTCTTTGAGATTCTGTATGGAATGTTGCTACTCTTTGGGGTTCTAGAATCTTCTTACTCTCTGGAATTCTGGAATCATGCTATTCTTTGAGATTCTGTATAGAATGTTGCTACTCTTTGGGATTCTAGAATCTTGTTACTCTCTGGGATTCCGGAATCTTGCTATTCTTTGAGATTCTGTATAGAATGTTGCTACTCTTTGGGATTCTAGAATCTTGTTACTCTATGGAAATCTGGAATCTTGCTATTCTTTGAGATTCTGTGAAAAAGGACATAGTACTACTCGAAAGGGTCCAGAGAAGAGCAACGAAAATGGTTAAGGGACTGGGGGAGTTCCCGTACGAGAGGCTAGAGAAACTGGGCCTCTTCTCCCTTGAAAAGAGAAGACTGAGAGGGGACATGATCGAAACATTCAAGATATTGAAGGGAATTGACTTAGTAGAGAAAGAGATTGTTCACCCTCTCCAAGGTGAAGAGTACGAGAAGGCACTCGCTAAAGTTAGAAGGGAAAAGATTCCGTACAAACGTAAGGAAGTTCTTCTTCACCCAGAGAGTGGTAGAAATCTGGAACGCTCTTCCAGAAGCTGTTATCGGGGAAAACACCCTCCAGGGATTCAAGAAAAGGTTGGATAAGTTCTTGCTGGAACAGAACTTACGAAGGTAAGGCTAGACTCAAATAGGACACTGGTCTTTGACCTAAGGGCTGCCGTGTGAGCGGACTGCTAGGCACGATGGACCCCTGGTCTGACCCAGCAACGGCAATTCTTATGTTCTTATGAACTGCAGAAAAAAGCTCTCCTTGACACAACGCAAGTTTTATGATCAGCCTTAACAGTAAATTTGAGAGAATGATACTCCACGTGCCCTGGCTTAGGAGTGAGGTTCATTCTTGTTACGGTATGTGCAACAGAAACAGAAATTGCCCCCAGATGTAACTTTCCCCCCCTTTACGAAGCCGCGTTAGGGTTTTTTATCGCCGGTCATGGTCGTAAAAACTCCAATGAACATAGAATTCCTACGAGCGTCAGAGTTTTTACCGCCGCAGCCTGCGATAATAAACCTTAACGCTGCTTCATAAAAGGGGGCCTTTATGTGAGAGCTTTTGTGTGCTTTTGGGGATCATTCGGGGGAGTGCATTTTATAAAATTCAGGGAGTGTGCCTTTATAAAATGAGAACATCCCCTCCCTTTTTTTTTTCTAGGCAGTCTGTTAAAATTTATCCTCTTTATTTGTACGAAGCAAACTATATATTTGCATTATTTGCTGTGCAAACGTGGCGAAGCGTTGCCACAGAATTTATCTTAGAGTTGCCGCAGAAGACTGGGCTGCGGTGGTGGGTTCAAATATGCTAATGCCAGGTTACTTTGGCAAGATGTGGGATCCCTACGAGGGTCAAGATAAGGAAATTGGGTCATTAGGGTAAGCAGAGTGGGCAGACTTGATGGGCTGTAGCCCTTTTCTGCCGTCATCTTCTATGTTTCTATGTTTCTATGATGGGTCATTTGGCCTTTATCTGCCATCATGTTTCTATGTTTCTATAATCAGAAAGTTCTATGACATCACAATGCAGGTGCAAAGAGCCTTAGCCTATAGGAAGAGGAGATGCAAATGTTAAGAGCCTTAGCCAATAGGGAGAGGAGGAGAGAGTGGCTGCTGCAGACACCAGAAAGTATTTCTTCACAGAGAGAGTGGTTGATCATTGGAACAAGCTTCCAGTGCAGGTGATCGAGGCAGACAGCGTGCCAGACTTTAAGAATAAATGGGATCCCTACGAGGGTCAAGATAAGGAACTTGGGTCTTTAGGGCATAGACAGGGGGTGGGTAAGCAGAGTGGGCAGACTTGATGGGCTGTAGCCCTTTTCTGCCGTCTTCTATGTTTCTATGATGGGTCATTTGGCCTTTATCTGCCATCATGTTTCTATGTTTCTATAATCAGAAAGTTCTATGACATCACAATGCAGGTGCAAAGAGCCTTAGCCTATAGGAAGAGGAGATGCAAATGTTAAGAGCCTTAGCCAATAGGGAGAGGAGGAGAGAGTGGCTGCTGCAGACACCAGAAAGTATTTCTTCACAGAGAGAGTGGTTGATCATTGGAACAAGCTTCCAGTGCAGGTGATTGAGGCAGACAGCGTGCCAGACTTTAAGAATAAATGGGATCCCTACGAGGGTCAAGATAAGGAAATTGGGTCATTAGGGCATAGACAGGGGGTGGGTAAGCAGAGTGGGCAGACTTGATGGGCTGTAGCCCTTTTCTGCTGTCATCTTCTATGTTTCTATGATCTGACAAGTTATAAGTTCATCAACAGGGTCAAAGTAAACATATGATCAGGCACGCGAGGCATTTGGGAACTAGAGAGTACCTAGCAGGTGCCAAATATTCAGTAGATGGAAAGTATTTGCAGCTTTTCTCCTCCTGTTGTGTCTCAGAAGTTTCTGTGACCTTATAAATCCACATTGATTGTCACCGCTACCTGGCAAGTTGTGGGCTTCAGGGAATATCACTTAGTATTCCTCTATGGTGTCATGGAACTGCAAAATCTCTGTCACTGTGCCTCTAAGGCTTGTGAGATGGATGCAAAAAAGAGGACACATCCGCAGGTCGGAGAATCAAAGAGATCTGAAAATTCATTAGCAGATGCGGCTCACAGGCTTAAACGTTCCATGGTGTTATGCGACTATGGGCTCCATTTACTAAGCTGCGATAGCGTTTTTAGCGTGCGCTAAACCCACGCTACGTGGCTAGAACTAACGCCAGCTCAATGCTGTCATTAGCGTCTAGTGCTTGGGGCAATTCTGCGCGCGCTTAAACATTCCATGGTGATATGCGACTATGGGCTCCTTTTACTAAGTTGCGATAGTGTTTTTAGCGTGCGCTAAACACACGCTACGTGGCTAGAATTAACGCCAGCTCAATGCTAGCATTAGCGTCTAGTGCGTGGGGCAATTCTGCGCGCGCTTAAACGTTCCATGGAGATATGCGACTATGGGCTCCTTTTACTAAGCTGTGATAGCGTTTTTAGCGTGCGCTAAACCCACGCTACGTGGCTAGAACTACCGCCAGCTCAATGCTAGCATTAGCATCTAGTGCGTGGGGCAATTCTTCGCGCTTAAACGTTCCATGGAGATATGCGACTATGGGCTCCTTTTACTAAGCTGCGATAGCGTTTTTAGCGCGTGCTAAACCCACGCTACGTGGCTAGAACTAACGCCAGCTCAATGCTGTCATTAGCGTCTAGTGCTTGGGGCAATTCTGCGCGCGCTTAAATATTCCATGGTGATATGCGACTATGGGCTCCTTCTACTAAGCTGTGATAGCGTTGTTAGCGTGCGCAGAATTTTAGCGCGCGCTAAACCCACGCTACGTGGCTAGAACTAACGCCAGCTCAATGCTGGCATTAGTGTCTAGCGTGCGGGGCCATTCTTCACGCACTAAGCGTGTGCTAAATCCACTATCGCAGCTTAGTAAAAGGAGCCCTATGTTTCTGGTTGCATAACTCGCCGAAGCTTTTGAGCTCAAATTTCTGCATTACAAGGTTCTCAGCCAAAGCCTATATTATCATCAGATTTATGTATTTCTCTAATTTTTTTTTTTTTTTTTTTTGGGGGGGGGGGTTGTCCAGCAGGATGTTAAATCCCCCCACCTATACTGCACAGATTTGTCTAAAGGCCAAGAAAGGTTTTCCCTCAACTCATGATCAGATGTTAGCCTAGGCATGGCTAACTTTTCTCTTGCAACGTAGACAAGACTGCATTCACAATGAGAGCAGTCTTTTTCGTTAATAATTTATATTCTGCATATCCTATAATTCTGTGTGGATTACAAATTATTCAGGTACTCACGTATTATTCCCTGACCCAGTGCGCTCCCACTCTATCTAATGTACCTGGGGCAATGGGGATTAAGTGACTTGTCCAGGGTCACAAGGAGCTGTGTGGGATTTGAACCCACAACCTCAGGGTGGCAAGACTGCAGCTCTTACCACCACACCACACATTCCCACAATCTGTGTTAACAACGATAACAAATCAAATTTAATTAGATTCTTTGTTGCTTGATCTTGTATAACCAACGCCTTAAGTTAGAAAATTCTTTTTCACGGAGAGGGTGGTGGATGCCTGGAATGCCCTCCCGAGGAAAGTGGTGGAGAGGAAAACGGTGTTGGAATTCAAAAAAGCGTGGGATAAGCATAGAGGATCTCTAGTTAGACAATAAAGGATGTAAAATTAAAGACCTAAGGTCAGTACTGGACAGACTTGCACGGTCTGTGTCCCATATGTGGTGATTTGGTGTAGGATGGGCTGCGGTGCGCGTGAGGATGTTACTGGCCAGACTTTATGGTAGATATCCTGCAAACAGATAAGTGAGCTTGGACGGCAACTCCTAAGACAATACCAGGTGGACTTTACAGTCTATGACCCAGAAATATCAAAGAAGAGACAAGTTAATTTAATCATGTATTTGTAATGGGTATAACTATTGGGCAGACTGGATGGACCGTTCAGGTCTTTATCTGCCGTCATTTACTATGTTACTATGTTACCTGGCAGAAACCCAAAGAGTAGAAACATTCCAGAGCTTAGACTGTGATGTCATAATGCCTCATTCCACCAATGCCTAAGAGCCAACCGCAGCAGTTTATGTTTATGTTTATTTATTCATTTGATGAATCGCTTATCCAAAATTTACTAAGCGATTTACAATAAGATACATGAGCATTTTTAAAAAACATATTAATAATATCAAGTACAATATAAAAACAAACTCATGAACTGACTGACACATAAACATTTTAAGACAAATATAAAATATTTTAAAAAACATATTAGTAATCTCAAATACTAAATAAAAAACAGACCCAAAAACAGACAAAACACAAAGACACATGATGATAAAAGGGAAAAAGTTACATAATAGATATTTCGAGAAGAAAAAAGGGAACATTCAAGGGAGAAACATAAGGTAGGGATGACTTAACTACAGTAAAAAGTATTTCTATTGAAATTTTAAAAGCATCTTTAAAAGGGAATTTTAAAATTTTTAAAAGACTGAGTTCCTTTTCATTGTTAATGTATTATGGCAGAGTGTTTCAAAGTATTTTCTATTAAAGATTAAAAGCATCTTTAAAAAGGAAAGTTTTTAATTTATTTTTAAAAAGACTGAGTTCCTTTTCATTTTTTATATATTGTGGCAAAGAGTTCCAAGTTTGGGGGGCCACAATTGAAAACATGTCATGACGTCTGGTACCTACCACCTTTAAAGAAGGGACTGCCAGTAACCCTTGTGTTAACGAACGAAGCGAACGTGATAAATTGTGTGGAATAAGCATCCGATGTATGAATAAAGGTTCGTTTGTGGATAAAGTTTTGAAAACTAGCAGTAAAATTTTGTATGTTATGCGGTGCGTAATAGGGAGCCAGTGCGACTCGATCATATAAGGGGTTACATGGTCATACTTCTTACCATTATATAAAAGTTTAACTGCAGTGTTTTGAATTATTTGTAGCCGTTTTTTTTTTCTTTTTGTGTAATGTTAATTAATAATGCATTACAATAGTCAAGCTTTGTTATTATCAGTGAATGTAATAGAATATTTAAAGATTTAGGTTCTAGAAATTTTGAAATTGAACGGATCATTCGCAATTTATACAGGCGGGATTTGACAACGTTGCTAACATGTTCATGATAGGTAAAGTTTTCATCAATCACAACCCCAAGTATTTTCAATGAAGAAACTAACTCTATATGAATATTATTGACAATAAAAGGAGTAGCTAGCTTTACACCTTGTTTCCATAAAAAAAAGTATTGCTTTTGATTTAATAATAATAATAATAATAACAGTTTATATATTACATTACATTACATTACATTAGTGATTTCTATTCCGCTTGTGCCTTGCGGTTCTAAGCGGATTACATTAGAAGATGGCTGGACATTTCCAGGCGATGACAATACAATTATTTGTATAACTTTACAAACTTTGCAAACCTAACTTTACTTAACTTTTCGTACATAACTTTACATAACTTTACGTACATAACTTTACATAACTTTACGTGGAGTTACTTTGTGTTACTTTACATTATCCTTACCGTGCTTGCATAACTTGCATTAAGTTTACATAATTTATCTTACATAATTTATCTTACATAACTTTACAAGACTTTACGTAGAGTTATTTTATGTTATTTTACCTTATTTTTCCAGTACATTGCATAACTTACATTACATGATATTACAAAGCATAACCTTATGTTATATTACAACGCATAACCTTATGTTAATTTACATAATATTACAACGCATAATCTTATGTTACCAAAAATCGTCTGTTCCTAGGTTGCTATATCTGATTTTTTCGGTATTTGGGGAGACTGTGTTTCTAGATATGAATTGGCTTTACGCCCGATGCAGCTAGATTAGATGTTGCCTATGGGGACGAAGTTGCAGTTGGTTGTGAGTTGCAGTAGGTTATGAAGGGAGAGAAGATGATGGTAGATTATAATATTGGGATGTGTTTTTTGAATAGTATGGTTTTTATATCTTTTCGAAACGCTTTGTAGTCCGTAGTTGTGGTCAGCAGCTTGGATATGGTGGGGTCAATTTTCGCGGCCTGTGTAGCAAGTAGGTTGTCATATAGCTTTTTGCGTTTTGTGCCTTTGAGTGAGGGGTAGGTGAATGGAGTCTGGGTTCTCCTTACTCTAGTTGAGAGGTTTCGGGTTAGGCGGCTGTTTAGGTAGAGAGGTGCTGTTCCGTTTAGTGCTTTGAATAATAAACAGTATAGTTTGAATTGAGTTCTTGCTTGTATCGGTAGCCAGTGTGAGTCGAGATAGGCATTAGTGATGTGATCGTATTTTCCTAGCGAGTAGATAAGTCTGAGTGCTGTGTTCTGTACTGTCTGTAATTGTTTGGTCATGTAAGCGGGGCAGGGTAGATAAAGGCTGTTGCAGTAGTCTACAAGTCCTAGTACAAGTGATTGGACTAAGATCCTGTATTGAATTTTGTCAAAGAATTTTCTTATTTTTCGCAGGTTGCGCATGGTGTAGAAGGCTTTTTGGATGGTTTTGTTAGTATGAGTCTGCATTGTGCATCTCCTGTCTATTGTTACTCCCAGGATTTTGAGTGCTGGCTGTATTGGGTATGTGATTGCATTTGTCGTCAGATCAGTTAAGGTAGGTTCTTTGTCTTTTTCTAGCAGCAGGAATTTGGTTTTATCCATGTTCAGTTTCAGTTTGTGGTTGGTCATCCATGTTTCTACCGTTTCCAGAGTTATTTTCAGTCGTCCTGATGAGTTGGGGTCTTGGGTATTGAAGGGGAGAAGGATTGTTATGTCGTCTGCGTAGCTGAATGAGACTATATTTAGGGAGTCTAGAGTGGTGCCCAGTGAGGATACGTAGAGGTTGAAAAGTATGGGTGATAATGGAGATCCTTGTGGTACTCCACAGGGGTTTGACCAAGGGTCAGATATGTGGTCTTTTGTCTTTACTTTATAAGTTCTAGTTTTTAGAAAGCCTTGGAACCAGTTGAGTACCAAACCTGTGATCCCTATGGCGTCTAGTATCTGGAGTAGTATGTTGTGATCCACTAGGTCGAAAGCTGCTGAAAGATCTAGTTGGATAAGTAGTATCCTGTTCCCTTTGCTGAGGTGTTGGTGTGCTATATCCATTAGAGATACAAGTAGTGTCTCTGTGCTGTGGTTTTTTCTGAAACCTGATTGTGATGGGTGTAGTATGTTGTGGTCTTCTAAGTAGTTGGTGAGGTATTGTGCTACAAGACCTTCTTGTAGTTTGATATATAATGGGATTGATGCGATGGGTCTGTGGTTGGCTGGATTATTGTTTGGAGCTTTGGGATCTTTCGGTATGGGGGTGATAATAATCTCGCCTAGTTCTGGTGGGAAGTGACCATCTGTGAGCGTGGATTGTAGCCAGTTCATGAGGTTAGCTTTGAACTTGATGGATGCGGTTGTTAGCAGGTACGATGGGCAGCTGTTTAGGTCACAAGAAGTTTTACTATATTTGTTGTATATACTATATTTGTTGTATATACCGCAATACCGTTAAGTTCTATGCGGTTTACAAAAGATTAGTGGAGTACAATATCCCAGATTGGTTTTGGTTGGAATGGCGCCTTATGTTTCCTCTGCGATTATGCCATAAGGATATTTAGTGCTAGTCTATTCTCAGAAAGCCAATTTTTAATAGTATCGAGTTTTTTATTGATCTTGGCGATTTCTTCTATATTTTCGGGGTTTAAAGGATGAAACAGCTGAATGTCATCTGCATAAGTGTATGAAGAAAAGCCAATAGATTGGCATAAACTAAGTAGCGGTGAAAGAAAAATGTTAAACAGTAAGGGTGATAGTATGGATCCTTGAGGGATTCCATAGCTAAGGGAGTAAGGTTTTGAACTTGTGTTGTTGAGGTGGACTGTGTATTGTCTGCTAGCTAAGAAAGAGACAAACCATTGCAGAACCTGATCGCAAACACCAATAGATTTTAATCTATCTAAGAGTACAACATGGTCTATTGTGTCAAATGCAGCCGATAGGTCCAAAGAAAAAAGTATAACGGAATTATGGTGATCGAGGTGATAGTTTATGCTTGTTGTAAGCCCGATCAATGAATATTCTGTGCTGTGGTATTTTCTGAAGCCAGTTTGATTCGGATGTAAAATGTTAGTGGATTCAATGAAGTCAGACAGTTGTTCAAAGACTACTCTTTCAGTTAGTTTGGCCAGAAATAGGATGTTGGCGATAGGACGGTGATGTCACAATGGCTTGATTAGATGACAACTTCAGCATTTGGAACCTAGGACAATACCAGGTGGACTTTACAGCCTACGACCCAGAAACATCAAAGAAGAGACGAGTTAATTTAATCATATATTTGTAATGGATATAACAGTTAAGTCATAAATGTTATATGAAACCATGGGCAGGCTTTTGAGATTTATTTTATGTATGATGTTTTATAAACTACATTGATTGGTATTTCCTGTGTTGTGGTTTATAAATGGAAAATAAATACCCCCTCCCTCCTTTTACAAAACCTTAGTGCGGTTGTTAGCGCCGGCCACGGTGGTGGAAGCGGGTGAGCGATCGCTCAAATCCCTGACGAAGCATTTTGTTGCGAAACAGGGGCCCCTGTTTTGACTGATAGCTTTTTTCCATAGAGCAGTTTTTCCTGCTTGCTTTACTCCAGGACTACACCTGAATATCGAAGGGCTCAGATAAGTGACTTCTATTTTTGACAATTGTTGTTTGAAGAAAAGTTTAAAAAAATATATAAAATTATAAGAAAATATATAAAACTATTAGAAAATTAGAATAGAGGTTCACTTACTAATTGGGAGTTTTTCTGACCAAGGATGTGTCTGCTGGGATTAAATTCTGTTTAAAACTAGCCTGTCTATATGGGAAGCTTAAAGAGCCCCTATTAGACACTGAGGTCTTTTCTCCCTTTTTGTAAAGAAAGGTGACTTTTTTGTCCTGTATTTTGGAGGGTGCAATTTTTTGTGATTTATTTTGGGCATCCTTTTCTTGATTTTTTGGATATTTTTGTAAATAAATATTAAACATTTTCCCCATGGGTCTCACGCAACAAAGGTAGATGGAAGAAAGTAATATGACAGAAGACTTTGGTCTTCACTCCCATTCCTCGTGAGCCACCAAAGTGCAACCTTTACCTTCACTGTATGCAAACCTCTCTGATGCATATTCATTAGAGGTATTCTGAAAATCTGTCCTATTGGTAGCCCTAGAGGACTTGGAGTGAGACCACTCAAGTGGCAGGATTGTAAAAAAAAAAAAAAAAAAAAAAAAAGGTATCCTGACAACCCTTGTGGTAGCGGCGAATGGGTCCCCGTTGGGCTTGTCAATACTCTGCACACTTTAAAGATAAGTGTTGATTTGCTGTGTATAGAAAGAAAAATTAAAAGAATCATGAATTTATGATACAGTAAAAATTGGTAACACAAATAAGGAGGTGGAGATAATTGGGTCAGTGATGGTAATCTTAAAACCTGAATGACTTGGCATGGGATGGAAATATCCTGGGATTGAATGACCCCTATCCAAGTGGGTTACTGAGACCATTTTACTCCACAATCTCTTTCAAATACCCTGTAGTGGGATTTAGTTTGTATTGAGACTTGCGCAGGGTCACAAGAAGCAGCATGGGGATTGAACCCACAACCTCAGGGTGCTGAGCCAGGAGCTCTAAGCACTAGCCCACTCCATCATTGTGAGCACAGTCATCAAATAATTAGAAGAATCTATTAAATAAGTTTTTAAATATGCCTCTATTAAACGTGACTTTTTATTTCCCCTGGCTTTAAAATGGCTTCCCTGAGGCTCTGAGCAGTTGATATATACTGTACGTATCCATTGTTCATTTCTGGCTTAAAATTCTTCCAGTGCATCATAAAAAGGATTAACCTCTACCTTTGTAATACAAGCTAACAGTTCCTTTTGAAGAATCGCTAGCCTAGGGCTTAATGTTTCCCATATGTTTTCACCAATTTGGATTTGAAACAAATGTCAATCCTACATATTTAAATGATATGACATATTCAGTCAACACCTTGATTCATTTATTTTCTTACTTTTCCGAGGTTAAGCTTACAAAACGTAACCAAAGGCCCATACTGTATTTCCACAGCAGAGAATCTTCCACCGTTTCATTTCTTGGCCTGCCTTTTAGTATCCCTTTTTTCCCCTTTAACGTTAGGTTCAGAAAAACAGCAAATGTAACCCATGATGGCAGCTAAGGTCATTAGGGTCCATCTAGTTGCCAGTCACTCGTACATATTTATAGAATAATAGCACATACGTGCAGTGGCGTACCAAGGGGGGGGGCGGGGGTACCAAGCCCTGAGGGGGTGCTCCCGGTCCGGTCCAGTTACCCCCCCCTGCGCCGGGTGTCGCGTCTGGAAACAGCCTGCAGCAAGATCGCGATGCCAGAGATCTTTGCCTGCTTCGACTGTTTCCTCCGCCACGGTCCTGCCCCTCCTCTGATGTCAGAGGAGGGGCGGGACCGCGGCGGAGGAAACAGCCGAAGCAGGCAAAGATCTCTGGCATCGCGCGATCTTGTTGCAGGCTGTTTCCCCAGGGCAGTAGCGTACCAAGGGGGGCGAGGGGGAGGTCCATCCCGGGTGCCGCCTTAGGGGGGGGTGCACAGCTGGCCCGGTCCCTATCGCGCTCCTACCCTCCCAGCGAAAGCAGCATCGGCGCCATTATCGAAAAAGGTAATGGCGCCAGGCCTTGGAGCACCAAGGCAGACCGCTTCTCCCCTCTCCCAGCCGAAACCCCGCTGACCATCCTATCTCTCTCCCCCCCCAAGTGAACCTTTCTGACCCTCCCAGCGAAAGCAGCAAACCTCCCTCCAGTAGCGTCGGCTTTATCCTCCCTCTGCCGCATCACTGATGACGTCATCAGTAACGCGGCAGAGGGAGGAGAAAGCCGCGAAGGAGGTTTGCTGCTCTCGCTGGGAAGGTCGGAAAGGTTCACGGGGGGGGGGAGATAGGAGGGTCAGCGGGGGTTCGGCTGGGAGGGGGGAGAAGCGGACTGCCTCGGTGCTCCATTACCTTCTTCGGGCAGCAGCAGCGTTTACAATTCGCTGCTGTTGCTGGCTTCAGGCCTTGTTCTCTGCCGGGTCCTGCCTACTTCCAGTTTTCATGAAGACAGGACCCGACAGAGAGGAAGGCCTGAAGCGGGCAACATCAGTGAATTGTGAATGCTGCTGCTGCCCGATGAAGTTCAGGACATCAGGACATCGGGGAAGGAGCAGGGAGAAATCGGCTGCTGGCTTGGGGGTGAGGGTAGGGAAAGAATCGTGGAAGTGGAGAAATCGGCACGATGGCTTTGTGCAGGCTAGGGGGAGAGAGAAAGAAAGGAAAAAATAAAGAGGGGGGGCCAGGGGGAGAGAGAAAGAAAGGCAGAAAGAAAGAGGGGGACCAAGGGGAGAGAAAGAAAGGCAGAAATAAAGAGGGGGACCAAGGGGAGAGAAAGAAAGGCAGAAATAAAGAGGGGGTCAAGGGGGAGAGAAAGAAAGGCAGAAAGAAAGAGGAGGGCCAGGGGGAGAGAGAAAGAAAGGCAGAAAGAAAGAGGGGGACCAAGGGGAGAGAAAGAAAGGCAGAAATAAAGAGGGGGGTCAAGGAGGAGAGAAAGAAAGGCAGAAAGAAAGAGGGGGGCCAGGAGGAGAGAGAAAGAAAGGCAGAAATAAAGAGGGGAGCCAGGGGGAGAGAGAAAGAAGAAGGATCAGAAGAAGGACCAGAGACTCATGAAATCACCAGACAAAAAAGTAGGAAAAATGATTTTATTTTCAACTTAGTGATCAAAATGTGTCCGTTTTGAAAATTTATATCTGCTGTCTATATTTTGCACTATGGCCCCCTTTTACTAAACCGCAATAGAGTTTTTTAGCGCAGGGAGCCTATGAGCGTCGAGAGCAGCGTGGGGCATTCAGCGCAGCTCCCTACGCTAAAAACCGCTATCGCAGTTTAGTAAAAAGGGAGGGGGAATATTTGTCTATTTTTGTATAGTTGTTACTGAGGTGACATTGCATAAAGTCATTTGCCTTGACCTCTTTGAAAACCCGCAGAATATAAATGATAATTAACATTTTCTCTGCGTACAGCGTGCTTTGTGTTTTTAAAATTTTATTGTTGGTAGATCATTTTGACTTGGCCACAAAGGTAAGGGGGAGGGAGGGAGGGGAACTGCTGAAAGACATCTAATAATCCTTGCAGGCTTGACTGCAGGGAATTATTTTTGTAAAATCATGTTTTGTTATGTGACTGGCATTATCTAGACTTTAATTTCTATGAATGAATAGAATGAAAATGATATAAAATTACTTGCTTGTTTTTATGTGCGTGCGCTGAAGGAAAGTGGAGAGAGAGTGGGCTGAGGATGCTGAAGGGAAATGGGGAAGAGAGTGGGGAGAAGACGCTGATTTATAAATTGACAATTGTACAGAATATTGTTTCTTTTTATACTTTAATATAAACAATTCAAGGCTTGTGTGGATGGAATCAGGTGGTTTGCGGGGATGGGGACCGAGCTTACGGGGATTAGTCCAATAAAATTGTATTTTTTTATATCTCATTATTTGTTTTATTTTTATTTGTTAATTTATAAAGTGGTGATTGTTATGTATCAGTTTTTTCAAATTTACATCTACTGTCTTTATATTTTGCACTGTATTAGAGGACATGTGTTACTGTTTTTTGTGGTGTTGCATTGTATCCAGGGTCTGGTTTCTTGGCGGATCAGTTTAACTTTTGTCTACATATTTCTATTTTTAGTTTGTGATTATTCCATTTTGGGCGAGGGTGTATCTCTGTTCTGTGTGTTCTGAAAAAGACATAGTTTTCAGTTGGCATTGACTACAGGACCAATTGACTGTGCGGGATCTGGCTTGTTTAGTTTTACAATGTATGTGTTGGTGTTCTAGTGCTCACTGCAGTGTTTAAGATGCAGCCTTTTCCTAGGTACACTCTTGTGGTGCGATATGTAGATTGGTACTAAAAATCATATTTTTCATATAGATGGGGGGGGTGTCAAAAAATGATGGGCCCTGGGTGCCACATACCCTAAGTACGCCACTGCCTGCAACTACTCCATATGTACTTCTAATGTCATGACAATTTAGACATAATTTATGTTTTGTTATGTTTGGAATAATGGTTACATATATGAGGTTCAATAAAAGAAAATTTTCACTGCCTGTTTCTATTCTGACCATTTATTCCATTTCATGGTTATTGCAAAAAAAAAAAAAAAATTTTTTTACATGGGGGGGGGGTGTCAAAAAATGATGGGCCCCGGGTGCCACATACCCTAGGTACGCCACTGCATACGTGCGATTGGTGCCAGAAAAGGTGCACTTTAGCCCCTTAACGTGTAACTGCGTGGAGGGCATTAATGTGGGCGGAGCATGGGCATCTTACCTATCGATGGGCATAACAAGAGTTTGCACTCATATACTCAGGCATGTCTACTTATTTTTGCCATTAGGCTGACATGTGTCTGCGCTGTTTTGTGGTGCCAATTTCTAGGCTTGCCTCTACAATTTGGAAGCCCTCTGGGAACAGGAAGGTACTTTCTGTACCAGAATGTGGCTCTTCTTGAGCTATGACCACAATAAGGCATGAGCTAAATTCAAATTCTTTTCCTTTCCTGTCCATTATTCATTACCCATGCCAAAAAATCTTTGTTTCTTGTGCTTTTTTTAAAAAAATCACTTTGAAGGTCCTCTTTCTATCTTAAGAATTCTACCTTGAGTCATAACAATGGTCCATTGAACCCAGCATCCTGCCTTTGACAATGGCCAACTTGGGTTGCTTGGAAGACCTACCCAAAAGCTCCTAATAAAGAGGTCCATTCTCTTATTCGCTTTCAGTTCCCAGCAGTAAGAGATGACATTCCTCCAACCGTTCTTAACCCAAGTTGTGTGATTGTGCAATCACCCAGCAACAAATCCCATTGATAATTTTATTTTTATTTATTCTTTATTAGTTTCCAAATTTACATCACCAACAATTGGAGACAAACAGGAAATTTCTGAAACACAATAAACCTCAAAATAAATAGGAAATATTTAACATACTTTGACCACAATATTTAAGCAATTATGATCCAAAATGTAGGAAAAATTAATTTCGATAAGTTAATATAACAAAAAAAGAGAACAATCGCATTGCAGGGACACCCCGGGGCTCTTCCTCCTGCCAGTCTACCGTGTACGTATGAGATTTACACAATGGCATTAATTTCTTCTCTAGCACGTAGAAATTCCTCAAGTTGTTTAGGGTCCAAGAATTGAAATTGTTTACCTTCATGAACAATACAACAATTACATGGAAATCCTAACACAAAATTAGCAGATATAGCCCGTACCCTAATCCAAAGGGCTAGGAAGGCTTTTCGCCTTATCTGTGTATCTCTTGCCAAATCAGGGAATATCCACTGATAGTTTTATAAACTTCTATCTTATCTTCTGGAGGAGGTGCTGGCCCTCTCCTCCTAACGGCCCACACTCCTCTTCGAAAATCTTCGCTGGCAGTGAGCAAAGTCTCCGCCCTGATGCGTGCGCCGGCCTCAGCTCTCCTTCTAATGTCACTTCCTAGTCATGGAAGGAGGGTGAGCTGAGGCCGGCGCAAGTAACCGATAAGAGACCCTGCCCACTGTCGACAAAGATTTTTGAAGAGGTATGCGGGACCGGATACAGTGGGGAAGAGTGCGGAGGAGTGGGAGTGGCAGGGAAGAGCTGGGGTGCAGGCCACAGTGACACCGAACGCCACCTTCTCTCGTTACGCCGCTGCCTGTTGGCGTGTAAAATGTAAGGTGTGCTGATGTGGGGTTATGTTAATATTCTACAGTGGAATCTTGGGGCTTGAAGCCGCTATAGTATAGGATCTCGCCTCACAGGTGAGGGCACCCACATATAGAATTGCCACAATGAAAGCATATTTGTATTTATTTATTTATGTCCCGCCTTTCCCAAGGCGGGTCACATACACAAACAGAATCACACACTGCAACAAATCGAACATCAATATAACACAATAGTAAAATTACAAAGAGGCTACCAGCGCCTCGCGTCCAAAAACTATAAATCAAGTCCCATATTTCATCTTACAGAAAAGGTGTTTCTTCAACATTTTCTTAAAACTACTCCAACTTGATTGCTGTCATAGAAACATAGAAACTGATGGCCCATCCAGTCTGCCCACACCAATGACCCACCCTTACCTAACTCTATGAAGTGATCCCACGTGCCAATCTCATTTTTTCTTAAAATCTTGCACGCTGCTGGCCTCAACTACCTGCAGTGGAAGATCATTCCAGCGATCAATCACTCTTTCGGTGTCATCACGAAATTTCCCACCCTTGAGTTTCAGTGGATGCCCTCTCGTTGCCGTGGGCCCCCTGAGAAAAAAGATATCTTCTTCCACCTCGATACGGCCTGTGACATATTTGAATATCTCGATCATGTCTCCCCTCTCTCTGCGTTCCTCGAGTGAGAATAGCTGCAACTTATCCAGCCGTTCCTCATATGGGAGATCCTTGAGTCCTGAGACCATCCGGGTGGCCATTTGTAAATATCCCAGAAGCTTATTCCACTCGCGAGGACCCACACACGAAAATATGCGAGCTCTAGACGCGGCTAGCCGCAGCTGTTTCACTGTCGGAATACGTAGGTCATCGTTAGTCACCAAGCGCCACATATGGTCTTTCTCCATCCCCTGACTTCACGTCCCTCACCATGCTACACAGCAAACTGTGGTATCCTGTCATGCTTAGACCTACACAGTTGTATCTCCTGCGGCTCTATTTTGGCTTTCTAAAGGCTAATCTAGCCTTTGAGGTTATCCCACATTTGTAAGATCACGTTGTCATCATCTTGGATCCCCGAGGAAGGCGTGTTTTGCCGAAACACGCCCCGTGTTGGGTCCCTCTATTACAAACGTGGATTTTGCATTTTAAAAGTATTTGATAAATAAAAGGAGCGTCAAGAACATTGAATTTCCACAGTCTTGTTTGGATTGTACGTTCTTCTGCTGTGGAAATTTAGGTCATCTTCCTTTGTTGATGCTTAGACCTAAACCTTCTTGGCTGTCTTCCCTCTTGGCTTGGGTAAATCTAAACCCACCATTGACCTGAAAATGGTCACTAATGGTCATTAAGCATCTTAAGTTAAACATCTGTCCATGCAGTTCTCTGTTAGAGAACGGTGGCCTCTAGAGAACGAGAGAAGAACTGAACTCTGCTACCATAAAAGATCAAAGGCAGATACCTTCAAAGAAAAAGAACATTTGACTCTGCACCGGAGATCCAAGAAGCACTGCCTTAAGAAAATCTATTAAAAAGAAAAGCTAAACTCCTTTTTCCATCTAGCAGACTTGATCTCTTCCTTCCAAAGTGTTGGCTGCAGCCGTGACACTGGTATTTTTATGATTTATTTCTAACCTATGCTCTTCTCACATTACCAGTGCATTACGTAATGCTACATAATACTCACTCTGCACCTTTAGGCTTCACAAGTTTTCAAGGCAATGTCCTGAAAGCTTACATTTAGGGAGGAAGGCGGGAAGCGGAGAGGGTTCTAAGCTTACTCTGTTTCAGTTTCCAGATCTTGACTGGAAGCATGTAAAGCTAAAAAAGCACTTTGTGATTTGCTCTACAGTATTCCTTGTTCTCCATCTCAGAACATCCTGAAACCTTGGTGTGATTCTGATGGCCAGCTGTGACTACGGGGCCGGGATGTAGAAGGAAGCGGCGTGTGTCAGAGAGGCACAGGCTCAGTGGTGTCAAAAGGGGGAAAGGGGGCGGACTGCCCTGAGCATCGTGTCGGTGGGAGCGCTGCCCCACCACGCCACGCTCGCACCATTCCCATACCGCTGTAGATTTTCACTAGCGTAAGCAACTTCTCTTACCTGTTGCGCACGCCAGTCTTGATCCCCTCCAAATCACTTCTGGGTCATGGGACCAGGAAGTGACATCAGAGGGAAATCCAACACTGGTGTGAGGAGCATGCTGCAGAAGCCACTCGCATTGGCGAAGATTTAGAGGTACGGGGGCGGGAAGGGAGAGCATGAGGGTGCATTAGGGGGTGGGAGAACAGAGAGGATGACGTAGGGGGGGAGGCACACTGGGCACCACTGCACAGGCTCCTTGAATGCTGCTTACCATGAGCCAGCATTCCTGGATTTTATCATCTAAGCATGTAATGTAATGTAATTTATTTCTTATATACCGCTACATCCGTTAGGTTCTAAGCGGTTTACAGAAAATATACATTAAGATTAGAAATAAGAAAGGTACTTGAAAAATTCCCTTACTGTCCCGAAGGCTCACAATCATGCCAGACCAGTGATGTAGTAAGAGGGAGCGGGGGAGGGGACAATCCACCCCCCGGCACCATCTTGATGAGGGTACAGGCACCTGTCCTCCTCACCACCCCCCACTCCCGCTCCTTCCCCGCCCCCCATTGCCATGTGTGGACGCCACTTCCCTTCCCCTGTCCCTCTGTAACATTTCTGGCATGAGCAGCAACCCTCCCCAACCTGCTATTGCGCCAGCGTTGGCTCTTCCTCTGATGTCACTTCCTGGGCCTTCACCTAGAAAGTGACATCAGAGGAAAAACCGATGCTGGCACGACAGCAGGTTGGGGGGGGGAGGGGTTTGCTGCTCACGCCAGGAATGTTACAGCAGTACGGGGGAAGGGAAGCAGTGTGCGCATGGCCTGAGGGAGGGCAGAGAAGAGGGCACCTCTCATCCTTGCTACATCACTGTGCCAGGCCCACGGTTATTATTTATTTATTTTAACCATCTACAACAGTGGTCTCAAACTCAAACCCTTTGCAGGGCCACATTTTGGATTTGTAGGTACTTGGAGGGCCTCAGAAAATAGTTAATGTCTTATTAAAGAAATGACAATTTTGCATGAGGTAACATTGTAACATCATTGGGAACCTTAAAAAAAAAAAACCTTCAAAGACTCTGAGTTGTTCAAAATTCGGCAGTTCGACTGATTTTTGGGTTGAAAAAATGGGAACACATAAGTCCCTATTATCAAAAACTTCACTGGCTGCCCCTGGAAGCACGAGTTTTGTTTAAATTTTTTTGTCTTTGTTATAAATCAATATTTGGTCTGGCCCCTATGTACTTGGTTTGGTTTCTCAATTTAATCTGGATAGTTCTATCAGGCCCACACGTAGAATTCATATGTACACCTATCCGACAATAAAGGCCTGCCGCTACAAAAGATTCCTGGACAAAACTCTCGCCTTCCGGGCAGATAAATGGAACGATTGACTGGGCAACATTATCATGCATTCCTCATCCTACTTTAGTTTTAGAAAATCAGTAAAAACGAATTTGTTTGATCGATTTGTAACCTAAGAGTCTTATAGTTTTTCACTTCTTCCATTCTGTAAGCTTGTATTCGATGACTTTGTATTCTGACCATTTCGCTGTTTGTCCAGCACCTCTTGTTGTAAACCGCCTCGAACTATCATGGCTTTGGCGGTATATAAGAATAAAATTATTATTATTTATAGGTTATAAATGTTTCCTTTTGGCTAAGTCTTAATAATAATATTGTCATTTATAGGTAAAGAAACATATGATCAAGAAACTGTTTTATTTTACTTTTCTGATTATGATAAACCTACCCAGGGCCTCACAATAGTACCTGGCGGGCCGCGAGTTTGAGGCCACCGATCTACAATTAGGCAGTTTACAGAGTTCGAACATCAAAACTTAGGCCTCCTTTTACTAAGCTGCGATAGCGGATTTAGCGCGCGCTGAACTGCCACGCGCACTAGACCTTAACGCCAGCACTGAGCTGCCGTTCTAGCCGCGTAGCCCGGGTTTAGCGTGCGCAAAAATCCTGCGTGCGCTAAAAACGCCATCGCAGCTTAGTACAAGGAGCCCTTAGGGTTGTGCTTTTGAGTCCGCAGTACTTCTTTCTGTCAAGGTCAGGTTTTTATTTATATTTGATGGATCGCTTATTTGATTTACTAAGCGATTAACAGCTTCATAAAAGCAGGTTACAATAAATAAACCACAAACACAAGTCTTGGGACTAACAATTTTAAGACATACGTGGAACGTGAGGATAAAGGGGTAAAGTTACGTTTTCATGGCTTAAGGAGAGAGAGAAAAAAAGGGATAAGCCAATGGGAAGGGGTAAAAAATCTGAGCCCAAATATTTGTATCTAAAGAAGGAGGTTAAAGATTAAACGCGTCTTTAAAAAGACGGTTTTTTTAAAGTTTCTTAAATTGACTGAGGTCTTTTTTTGGTTGCAGTGTCACTCAGCTATAAACCTAATATGTGCTTGTACACTTGCTGATCCAAAATCCTTCCCACGAGATGACTAGTGTGGTGGGACCTTATCGACCTAATAGCGCTGAGGTCCACAATTGGGGAGCCATTACTGTCATGTGCACACAGCATTAGACAAATTCCTTCTGGAATATTACCAGTATCTTTATTTGTATAATTTATTATATGATATTCTGCCCTATATGCATTAGTAATATCTTTTAGTTTGTGGTTTCTCTGTAGTTAAATATATTATATGTAAGTGTTCTGTTCTTTTATGTATCACACCTTTGCATTATTCTGCAATAATTAACACCATTAGAAAAATATATTAATATTTTCATTTCTCACAGGAATAAGCATCACATAGCATAATCCTAAAACACAACTACGCTTAAAATAACCCACTGTGCCACTGAAAACCTTGAACATTTCACACAAATGCTGTAACAAACAATTGCGTTTTCAATTTTTTTTTTTTTTTTTTTTAATCTTAACCAGTCAGAACACAGCCATCACTGTCCCACCGATGCATTCCATAGCTTAATCAATGTCTGCAATGCAAAAAGCAGCGGCTCTGGTTTCAGCATATCTACCTCACATTATCGGTTCCGTCAACTTTTGATTTTCAGATCTCAGCGCTATTCGGTCGATAAGGTCCCACCACACTAGTCGTCTCGTGGGAAGGATTTTGGATCAGCAACTGTACAAGCACATATTAGGTTTATAGCTGAGTGACACTGCAACCAAAAAAGCAACTCGGACCTAATCTATGATTAAGGTTGTGAATTGCCCAGGAAACTTTGTGCTTCTGGAGAAATGTAGCGGCTCTCATGCAGGGCAATATTGCAAACTGGCCAGTTAACTAGCACTTAGCCAACGAAGCACTAATATTCAATGCGGGATGGCCACGGAATATTAGCGCTTAGCCCGGTCACTATGTCGCATGAAATAGCCAGTTAGCAACAATATGCATTGGTTGACTAACTACATTTGTGGCCAGATAGACCCACACAAATAGTGAGCCTATCTTTGGCCGCTATAACTTAGCCAGCCAGCCGAAGAATATTGTCTTATCCAGCAATGTCAAAAGCAGCTTATATTAAAAAAATAAATAAATAAAAAAAACACCACCAGATATTTAATGCCAGTCACCAGATATGGCACAGTATTGAATTTCCATTTGCTGCTGCAAGAGATCGTGGTAGCCATTTTGAAGAGCCACCACCGAGGACAGGAGCGAAGGGGTTGTGCTCTTGTTCCCACCGGCAACCACTGGCCCACCGGCTGTGTTGTGAAATTTGTTGCCAATGAAGATAGGTTGATGTTATAACTAATATCATATGTCCGTTTTTGTTTTTACGAGAGGCCGCTGAAAAGTTCTCAGCCCAACCAAGACGAGAATGATGTGGCCATGAAACTTTTCTTGACACTTTTTGTTTCAATGACATGAAACGAAAAGCATCAAGAAAAGTGTGGAATAACTTGTCATTTTCATGGCTCCTCGTCATTCTCGTCTTGGTTGGGTTGAGAACTTTTCAGCGGCCCCTCGTATTGTGATGTCATAATGCCTCATTCCACCAATGCCTAAGAGCCAACCTCATCGGTGATGTCACAATGGCTCGGTTTCCCTATACTTGTGCCCATTTACTAGATGCATTGGCCTCATTGAAACAAAAAGTGTGGAATAACATGCAAATTTCACGGCTGCACATCATTCTCTTCTTGGTTGGGCTGAGAACCTTTCAGTGGCTCCTCGTATTGTGATGTCATAATGCCTCAGTCCACCAATGCCTAAGAGCCAACCTCATCGGTGATGTCACAATGGCTTGGTTTCCCTATACGTTTGCCCATTTACTAGATGTATTTGTCCCATTGAAACAAAAAGCATCAAGAAAAGTGTGGAATAACTTGTAAGTTTCATAGCTCCACATCATTCTCTTCTTGGTTGGGCTGAGAACTTTTTAGCAGCCCCCTCGTAATGTGTGAGCAGTTGACTAGAATACTAACAGTCATTAACTCAACAGTAAAGAATTTCTAGCCAAGCAACATATCATACAACAATTTCAAAATCACTAGAAAATAATTTGGCATATACAGTTGGTTTTGGCTCTTCATGCACTGCTGCTCCGCAATCCAGGGTTCAAAGAGACACTCTTCCCAAATGCTTGTTCACGTTGATTTCATAAACATTTATTAACCTTTATTAAATCACTGGCAATTTTAAGAACATTCTTCTACATTATAAACTAGAGTGGGAGTGTGTGGTGTAGTGGTCAGCGCTACAGCCTTGGCATCCTGAGGTTGTGGGTTCAAATCCCACACTGCTCCTTATGACCCTGGGCAAATCACTAACCCCCTCTTCTACGAAATCGCGCTAGCAGTTTTTAGCGCAGAGAGCTGCGCTGAATAGCCCGCGCTGCTCCTGACACTCATTGAGTTCCCCGCACTAGAAACTGCTAACGCGGTTTCGTAGAAGAGGGGGTAAATCCCCATTGCCCCGGGTACATTAATTAGAGTGGGAGCCCACCAGTACAGTTAGAGAAAAATGTTTGAGTACCTGAATAATTTGTAATCCACATAGAATTGTAGGATATACAGAATATAAATTATATAGCAAGGTCAATAGGGTTCATAGTCAGTGGCGCGCAAGACGCCAGCGCGCTGACAATCCAGCACTGACAATTCAGCGCAAGACAGAAGCGAGCGGGGGAAAAAGTACTTTTTAAAGAGCTCCGACAGGGGGTTTGGGGTGGAACCCCCCACTTTATTGGTTAGTGTTCGCGCTGCTGTTGGAGGGGGGCTCGGGGGGTTGAAAGCCTCCATTATAGCGAAAACGGAACTTTTTCTGATTTTTTTCGGGAAAAGTTTCATTTTCTCTATAATATGGGGGGTTTCACCCCCCCCACACACACACCCCCACAACGGCAACGCGAACACTAACCAATATAGTGGGGGGGTTGCCACCCCAAACCCCCAGTCGGAGCTATTTAAAAATTATTTTTTCCCCCACGCGCTTCTGTCTTGCGCTGAATTGTCGGCGCTGGATTGTCGGCGTGCTGGCATCTGGCGCATGATTATCCTGTCACCGGTCAATAGCATGGTCTACTTCCCACAGAACCCTCAACCGGATGCTACTAAATAATAATAATAACAATTTATATACCGCAGGACCGTGAAGTTCTATGCGGTTTACAATGATTAAAGATGTCACAGATTAAGTGGAATAAACAAAGTACAGACTTAGTGATTAACAGTTCTAGAGATCGTTTGTTGAGGACTAAGATTGTATAGGTTGGTTTCCTAAGTATTTCAGGCACAGATGTGTTTTTAGGCGTTCCCTGAATTCCCATCCACTAAAGATCTTCACTATAAACGAGTTTTCCACTCCACACTTACCTTCCTAGGAGTCAAAACTTGGAATGGCCTTACAGAAAAGACCAGAACTGAACCTTGCCACATCATCTTCCGAAGAAAACTGGAAACCCATCTGTTCGATACTTGGGGCTCCTTTTACGAAGCTGCGTTAGTGGTTTAACGCGCGTAATAACGCATGCTAATTTGCCGGCCGCGCTAGCCGCTACCGCTTCCTCTTGAGCAGGCGGTAGTTTTTTGGCTCGCGTGGGGGTTAGCGCGCGCTAAAAAGTTGCTTGCGATAAAGCCGCTAATGCGGCTTCGTAAAAGGAGCCCTTAATCTCCTTTACCCTCTCTTCTCTCCCTTTCCCTTCCTCTCTTCCTCCTCTCTCCCCCTCCCCTTCCTCTCCCTCCTATTTCTCTCCCCTCTTACCTCTCCTTACAGTCACCTTGAGCCTGTATAGATATGAGCGACGCACAAATAGAAGATTAGATTAGATTAATTTAAAAATAATTCTTCTAAAGCAGTGATTCTTAACCTTTTTTGAGTCATGGACCCTTTTACGAATCTGATGAAAGCTATGGACCCCCTTCCCCAGAAATATTCACATAAACACAATGAATATACAGTAAAACCTTGGATTGCAAGTGACTTGGTTTGCAAGACAAGCAAAACATTTTATTAAATTTTAACTTGATATACAAGCAATCTCTTGCAATACAAGTACTAACGATATACACACATCACAACTGAGCCGATGGTTCTTCTCTCTCTGATGCTGCAAGAGTGTAGTGACTGTTCTAAACAAGCAAAGTCTTGCAATACGAGTACATACAGTATACAGTACAGGCGTCACATCATCACAACTGAGCCAATGGTTCTTCTCTCTCTGACGCTGTGGGAGTGTAGTGACTGTTCTAAACGAGTGAGGTCTTGCAATACAAGTACGTACAGTGTTTTGTATTAAAGTTTTTGGGTTATGGAACGAATCGTCTGAGTTTCCATTATTTTCTATGGGGAAATTTGCTTTGATATATGAGTGCTTTGGATTACAAGCATGCCTCTGGAACGAATTATGCTCACAAACCAAGGTTTTACTGTAATGTACTTTATTTAATCAAGATATGATTATCTCATACATATATGACATACACAAAGTATTATTAAAATTTAAAGTAATCAATCTAAAAACACCACTCCTTCTTTTGTGCAAAAAGTAATGGCCACTCATTATAATTATGAAATACAATCTTCTTATGCAGAAGACATTATTATTTTATTGGAAGTCAACCATGATTTCAGTGACCTGGTTACAGGCATAGATAGCTGTATCTCTAAGCTCCAGAGTTGGGCGAATTCCATTCAAATGAAACCGAATGCTTCAAAAACTAAGCTGCTTTGGATCGGACCTAGATTAGTTAATCTCCCTACTAATATTGCATTGAAATCAAATATTATATTACAACTCGACTTCACTTCTAGAGTTTTGGGTATTATTCTGGATTCCTCTCTCACTTTTAATGACCAGATAAATTCCTTAGCAAAGAAATGTTTCTTTAGTTTGTGCATGCTGAGGAAAGTCAGGGCACTATTTTATCAAGAACATTATTTATTACTGGTACAATCCACTGTGTTGGCCCAGTTGGACTACTGTAATTCTATTTATTTGGGTATTATACAGGGCAGTTTAGATCGTCTCCAGTTAATACAGAATACAGCGGCCAAACATATTTTTGGAAAGAGAAAGTACGACCATGTTTCCCCATTGCTGAGAAAACTCCATTGGCTTCTGGTCCATCATAGGATCCAGTTCAAGTGTGCATGTGCGGTTTTCAAACTCCTTTATGGGATATTTGACTCTTTGATTCCCCTTAGTGGAAATTCCTTTAAATCCTGCTATTCAAGAATTACAACAATTCACAAATTAGCATTTCCTTCTCTGAAAGGTATTAAATGCACTGGGAAGCTTAGTAAATCTTTTACATTTAAATTGGTCAGAATTTGGAAGGGACTTCCAGATTCTCTAAGACTGGTAGATCAATTATTTCAATTTCGAAAAAGTTTTAAAACCTGGTTGTTTTCACAATAGTTAATTTGATTTTAGCTGTCGTATAGTAATTTTAAGCAATTCAACATACTTTTTTCTAACTTTTTCCATCCATCTAATCTAACCAATTTCTGTTTTTAACCCACAGTTTTTACTTGTTATGCTTCATTTTTTAACGAACTGTAAACCGAGTTGAGCTCCTTAGGGAGTAGATTCGGTCTATAAAATGAAGATTAGATTAGATCTATGACTACTATATTTTCTATTACCATGACTCCTACATCTACTTTCTCGTTATCTACTGTATTTCAATGAGAAAGTTATTCTTCTTTGCCTTGAATAAGAACATGCAACTGTGGAGTGGTCTTTGACAAGGTAACACACATATCATCTTTGACATCCAATCCAGTTTGACTTTTCATTTTGATAGAAACAAAGGCTGAAACCCCGGTTCATAGACAACGGCGCGAAAGACAAAAGCGCGCGCCGACAATTGAGCGCAGCGCGTGCCGCAGCGCCGCTCTAAATTACAGTTTTTAGGGGCTCCGACGGGGGTTTTTGTTGGGGAACCCCCCCAGTTTACTTAATAGACATCGCGCTGGAATTATGGGGGGTTTGGGGGGTTGTAACCCTCCACATTTTACTGTAAACTGAAGTTTTTCCCTAAAAACAGGGAAAAAGTTAAGTTTTCAGTAAAATGTGGGGGGGTTACAACCCCCCACACCCCCCACAACGCCCCCACAACGCAGCGCAATGTCTATTAAGTAAAGTGGAGGGGGTTCCTCCCACGCCCCCCCCCCCGTCGGAGCCCTAAAAACAGTAATTTAGAGTGGCGCTGTGGCGCGCGCTGCGCTCAATTGTCTGGGCGCGCCTTTGTCCCGGCGCGCTTTTGACCTGACACCGAAACCCCTGATAATGGCAAGAGACATAAAACGTGAGTATAGTATAGTGAAGATAAATGTTAAATTTTATTTGACCTTCACGGACCTCCTGAAACCCATCCACAGACCCCAGGTTAAGAACCCCTGTTCTAAAGGATTTTTTTCTTCATAATCTAGCAGACTTGATGGGCTATAGCCCTTCTCTGCCGTCATCTTTCTATGTTTCTATGTTTCTATTCTGTGTTCTACAGGAGTTCTTTGCCAGCTTTGTAGCATACTGTATGTTTTATCATTGTAAGATTGGACGTAGATATCAATTTTGCTTCTCCTGAGAATTTCTTTGGCAAAATTTCCAACTGTATTTGACGTGAAGAAGATTAAATTATATAACAGATGTAAATTCTGTCCTGAATGAGCTTGTGGAATATTAGGTTGAACACAGCACATTTTGTCCACGTTAGCAATTTTATGGTTCGTAAAAAAACTGAAAATTCCTTGAGGTCTGCTAAAATTCTTGAGTGACATAACTGCAGGCACATTTGCAGATTCTTTTTATTCTCAGAGCGGCTGGGGGATATTTGACTCAATCCCCCTTCACATAAATCTTTGTCAACTCTGAAATTTAGAGGCAAGAGGCCTTGTAGAATATTACATGTGCAGTGTTGCAGCTTATATACATACATTAATGAAATCATATATTAAGCAGGCTGGAAGGATTTCATCCCAAATACAATGTATTTATAGATTTTAAACACACACTCCCTTTTACAAAACTGCAAAAGCGGTTTTTAGCGCAGGCTGGCACGCTGAATGCTCTGCACTGCTCCCGACGCTCATAAAGTTCTATGAGTGTCGGGAGCAGCGCAAAACATTCAGTATGCCGGCCTGCGCTAAAAATCACTTTTGTGGTTTTGTAAAGGAGGGGGGGTAATTTCTTATATTCTACATGCAAACCTGAAAGCTATCGAAATTGTGTCCATTTATTTTAATTAAAACCTAAAACTAATCACCCCAGCAGTATATAAAAATATAGTAGAAAGCAAACCTAAATACTGCTAATAACCAGCAATACACAACAGTGTAGTTAGCCCAACAAATTTGAAGGACTATGGCCTCAGAATCGGAGCCTACGCACAGCAGTGTCAATCACAAACTGAGGATGATCTGCGTAGTGAAATCGCTCCTGCTCCAATCATTGGCCAACACGCATTAATTTTTTTAGAAAATTTTTTTCAAAAGCATTTAAATGAAGCTATAAATACAACCTCTACAGGGTTACATTGTGTAAGTGCAAGCCAGGATATGAAAAACATAGACCAGAAAAAAGACTTAGCTTTGTAGCTGACTTGTCTTTACAGGAAAATACAGTCACTAGTGTTTGTTTGCCAACGTGGCCAGCGTTTCGCGGAAATTTTATAATAAAGACCATCCGCTGTGTCAGGGCAATGTAACCCTGTAGAGGTTGTATTTATAGCTTCATTTAAATGCTTTTGAAAAAAATTTTCTAAAAAAATTAATGCGTGTTGGCCAATGATTGGAGCAGGAGCGATTTCACTATGCAGATCATCCTCAGTTTGTGATTGACACTGCTGTGCGTAGGCTCCGATTCTGAGGCCATAGTCCTTCAAATTTGTTGGGCTAACTACACTGGTGTGTATTGCTGGTTATTAGCAGTATTTAGGTTTGCTTTCTACTACATTAATTTTAATTGTAATATTAGAATTGGTCTCCCTTAGTTTTGCAGCTAAAGATAGTTCTATAAAGAAAGTTGTCTACATTTAGGCATTAAATACACACATTAGTAACTGGAACATCAGTATATATGTTCCACAGTTATCGTTTGGAATTGTTTGATATTTTTCCTGTTCTTATGTGGATTCTTTTGTAAATGCCTTTTGACTTTTTCCTGTGATATGTACCAGTTTATGTTATGTCCATTCTCTTTTGATACCTTAATAAAAATGATATTTAAAAAAAAAAAAAGAATATCAGTATACACTCCTCCCTCAATATTCACGGGGGTTAGGAGCAGAGCTGGCTCGCGAATATTAAAAATTTGTGAATAACTTTTGGGCCGACTCTGACCCACCCCTGCCTCCCTCCCACTTTCCCCTCCCGGCAT
Source organism: Geotrypetes seraphini (assembly GCF_902459505.1). Lineage (NCBI taxonomy): Eukaryota > Metazoa > Chordata > Amphibia > Gymnophiona > Dermophiidae > Geotrypetes > Geotrypetes seraphini. Next base: position 20,687,920 of record NC_047093.1, on the reverse strand, counting down.
CCTGGACCTTACCTGGTGGTCTAGCGGTCTTTTGGGGCAGGAGCGATCTTCTTTCGCTCCTGCCCCGTGCAGATCACTTATCCAAAATGGCTGCCGTGAGTTCCCGTAGTCTCCCGAGACTATGACGGGAACTCACGGCAGCCATTTTAGATGAGTGAGCTGCACGGGGCAGGAGCATAGGAAGATCGCTCTTACCCTGAAAGACTGGTAGACCACTAGGTAAGGTCCGGGGAGGTCTGGGAGGCGGGAGGGAGGTGGGGGTGATTCCGGTTTTAGGAAATCGCAAATCCTAAAACCGCGAATCGGGAGGGGGAAGTGTATGTGCTTATGTGTGCACATATGTGCATGAATACTGGATTATCACCTAGGCGCAATTCTTCTGTCTGTAGCAGATTGGCTACTCAAGGTCAAATTAAAACTTAAGGGTCCTTTTACTAAGGTGAACCTACAGATTTAGGCCCAGGTTCTATAAATGATGCCTAAAGTTAAGTGCCTAGATCAGCGTACCTAGTCGATCTAGGCCCCTAACTTACCCACCACCCCTCCCCCACCCCTCTTTTATAAAGCCACATTAACGTTTTTTATCGCCGGTTTCGGCAGTAAAAGTTCCAACGAACATAGGAATTCTATGAGCATTGGAGCTTTTACCGCTGGCAATAAAAAACGCTAATGTGGCTTCATAAGGGGGGGGGTTAATTAATTAAAAGGCTTAATTGGCACTGATAATTAACAATTAGTAATATAGTAACATAGTAGATGACAGCAGATAAAGACCCAAATGGTCCATCCAGTCTGCCCAACCTGATTCAATTTAAATTTGGACTTTCACACGTAAAACAGGGCCTACACGGAGCAGCAAATGCAAACTTGAGCACTTTTCCGGGTAGACTGCATGAACCATACGGGTTTTCATCCTCTACTGCTATTACTACTAATCATTTCTGTACTGCTGCCAGACCCACGCAGTGCTGTACATTAGATTAACCATGTAAGAGACAGCCCTTGCTTGACAGAGCTTATGATCTAACTAGTCTTGAAGCCTGTTACATTAACGGGTGCTAGAATATATGTCTGTCTGTCTTTCTTTCTCTCTCCCTCCCACTGTCTCTCTCTCTCCCTGGCCCCCTTTCTCTATCTTTCTGTCCCTCTCCTTGCCCTTGTGTCTTTCTTCCTTTCTTTCTGTCTCCCTCCCTCCTGCTGTCTGTCTGTCATTTTTTCCCTGCATTTCCCCGTGCAGCAGCAACAGCATTTCCCTCCCCCCCCCACACACACACACTTTCCTGTGCAGCAGCGGTATTTCCCTTCCCCTCCAGGTCCCTGTGCAGCAGTAGCAGCATTTTCCCCCACCCCTCTTCCCTACTCTTACCACGATGTGGCCTGCTCTTTTGGCCCCTCCCCCTTCCATTCCCACGGTCTAGCCTGCTCCAAGGGCCCCCCTTCCCTTATTGCATTCCTCGCAGGCAGGCCCAGCTTTTCCCTGCACGTTACCTTTTTTTAAATTGTGTTGCCCTCCCTCGAATGGCTGCCTGCCTGCCTGGTCCCGTTGAGTGGCTCGCAGCTGTAGTCTTTTTTGTTGGCGCTTCCCTGCCAGCCCCGCAGTCTGGCCTGCTCTGGGCAAATTTTTTTTTTTTAGTTTTAAAGTTGTCGCGGCGGCTCCTCTCAATCCCCACCAGCGTCGGAAGCCTTCTCTGACGCTGGTGCGGCTCGTGAGAGGAGCCGACACCGCAATCTTTTGGAGAGCAGGGAGTCCAGCGCTGGCGGCCAGTCCTGCCAGCGAGTGTAAGTAGATGCTGTAAGGCTGGGGACTCGCGCATGCACACTCCTGCGGCCACGGACCTACATCTCACGGATCAGAGATCACGGAAGCACGCAGTTATGAGTGCGCATGTGCGGCTAGGGTTTTATTATATAGGATTACACAAAGAAACAGGATAATTGGGGGTAGGAAATTACAGAGGGAGTGACAAATGGGTACTTTACAAGTGGGTTGGAGTTAGGAGTTCAAAGCAGCCTGGAAAAAGCAGGCTTTTAGTCTGGATTTGAACATTGGCAGAAACGGTGCTTGACGTTCCGACTCGAACAGTCTGTTCCAGGCATGCGGTGCAGGAAGACAGAAGGGTCGGAGTCTGGAGCTGGCAGCAGAGGAGAAGGGGACATTTAAAAGAGACTTACCCAATGAACGGAGTTCCCGGGGAGAAGGATAGGGAGCGATGAGAGAGGAGAGCTACTGAGAAGCTGCAGAGTGAGTAAGTCAATAAGAGGAGTTTGAACTGTACATGGAAGTGGATAAGGAACCAGTGGAGTGGTCCGAGGAGGGGAGTAACGTGAGCATAGTGGACAGCGGTGGAATATAAGCCGTGTAGCAGAATTTTGAACAGATTGAAGGGGAGGGAGATGGTTTAGCTGAAGACCTGCGAGAAGCAGGTTGCAGTAATCTAGGCGAGAGGTGATGAGAGTGTGAATAAGGGTTTTGGTAGTGTGATCAGACAGGAATGGTCGTATTTTGGTGATATTATTGAGAAGGAAATGACAGGCTTTAGCGGCCTGTTGGATTTGAGCAAAGGAGAGTGATGAGTCAAAGATGACCCCAAGGTTACGAGCTGACAAGATGGAGAGGATAAGAGTGATATATGATATGTGTTATATGTTATGCTGTTCCTCTTATATTCAGTTAAGGAAATCGTGGCCATAAGTTACATGACCTTTCAAGACCGTGCCAATGATATGAACAAAACCAAAAATAATACCCATAGTCTACAAGGCAAGTACTATCCAAAATTCTGCTATGTTGGTATTGTATCATCCTTTCATGAAGACTGCAATGAGTCTTAGCCACCAATTCCAGTAGCCAGTATTCTGTCTTTTATTTACAGAATCTGAACTTTAATATACTGGGATGTGTTTGTAAAAAAATGACTAAATATTAAGAAATGATTGGTGAAAGCCACATGGCAGCATTTACTATATTAAGCAACACTGATCAACGTTAGAACAAAATGTCTGATATCATACCAGCCCGTATCCTACCAGCTCTGAGGTTGCCACAGACGTCATATGAACAAGGGAATGTGCAACCCTGTGCTGAGCAAGTACAGGAAGACAGGCTATATTATTTGCAACACTGTTCCATGGAAATTAAAATGTTTTGGGCAAGGGATATGCAGGAAAGTGGTTAAAGATACAGCATCCAGCAAGAAATCATTCTTGGCACGATCAGCAGCGAAACAGGGGCCATAGGGTTAGTGGCATCAGCACTCGAACGAATTAGGGACAGTCGCAAAGGCGGGTGGCAGAATGTCCAGTAAAGCAAGGCCAGGGAGCTTTGCTCCAGCATAAGAATTACTCTACAGGGGGGAAGAACAAAGTTTCTGATGGTAGATCAATCACCTATCAAAATTATGGTTACCAGTGGTATACCTGGCGAGGCGGGAACCCAGGGTAGGTGTATCAGACATCAAGATTTTCCTGGACCTGTCCTCCTTTTGAGGATTTCAAAACCCAGCACTTTGTCCAGGTTTTGAAAAGCTGCCCCCGAAATTGTGTCGGGCAAGAGGGCACCCGCGCATGCCACAACACACTGTTTGAAAAGCGCTGATTTAGGTAATCATTTTAATGAAAGCAATTAATAATAATAATAATAATAATAAGTTTATTTCTTGTATACCATCCTGCCATTAGTTCTAGGCGGTCACAGCAATCGATAAATTCAATCGTATACACATTTCTATGGGTAGAATTATACATCATGGTTAAAATACAGCTTATATTGCACTCCTGTTGATCACAGTTATGTCTTCTAAATATATTATTTCTTAAAACTTATAAGATAATATGAATATATATCATAAGGTGATGTGCTCAGACCTTTTACCCAATAAATAGTGTAGTCACTACAATGGGTTTAACAAGGGGACCATCATTGCAACCACCTGTCCCCGCCCTCCCTCAATGTTCTTTGCCTAATTATAACACTAAGTTGGTACTTATCTGCGTGGGGAGGCTTAGTGTAGATGAACTTGTCTTTGTTAAACCTCATCGGTGACCAAATTAAAGTGATAACGTGCAGTGTTAAAATCCAAAAGTCTTTAATTGAAATAACAGTATTAATAGCTATAGCTTAGATCTTTTATAAATCTAACAAAGATAAGCAGATCTAACTAGTGTATTTTCTTTTATAGTGTCCCTCCCCGACGAAGGAAACGAAACTCGAGTCGGGGGGACGGGAAAGATATTTGAAATTACGGTTTTGGATTTTAACACTGCACGTTATCACTTTAATTTGGTCACCGATGAGGTTTAGCAAAGACAAGTTCATCTACACTAAGCCTCCCCACGCAGATAAGTACCAACTTAGTGTTATAATTAGGCAAAGAACATTGAGGGAGGGCGGGGACAGGTGGTTGCAATGATGGTCCCCTTGTTAAACCCATTGTAGTGACTACACTATTTATTGGGTAAAAGGTCTGAGCACATCACCTTATGATATATATTCATATTATCTTATAAGTTTTAAGAAATAATATATTTAGAAGACATAACTGTGATCAACAGGAGTGCAATATTAACGAGAAAAGTCACAGAATAAAGTATAGTATCTCCCCATTTATACCACACTAAAATACAGCTTAAACATACAAGCATTAATATCTCGATTAAAATACAACCTAATTGTAAAGAAAATTTACAAACACGGCATGATAAAATCATTAAAAAGCTTGAAGATCAACATTCTTGATTATCAAACAGATGAGTTTTTAATAATTTTCTAAATATAGGCTAAGAATACGCCTGAGCAATCAGCGGGCTTCTCCAGGAATCCGCTTTCCCCGCCTGATATTCTAAAGTCCTATCAAAGAATGTTTTATAGCGACAACCCCTAGAAGTGGGGAAAATAAACATGCCCGAATTCCTGGTTTGCTTTTTTGAATTAAACAGTTTCAGATATGATACCAAATAAGAGGGTTGTAGGCCAAAAAGGGCTTTATAACAAATACACCCAAATTTAAAAAATACTCTGGCCCCAAACGGCAGTCAGTGTAGTTTGGCATAAAAAGGACTTAAATGATCATATTTTTTTAAGACCAAAAATTAAGCCAACGGCAGTGTTTTGAACCAATCGAAGTCTTAATACATTAAGGGATAGTCTGAAGGGAGGGAACAGAGACAAATGGTGTCATATCAGTGTGGTTTTCTGCCAATCATTGACCTGAAGCCGTTCTGAATTTGCTTCCTTTTCCCCATTGTCGCTGGAGTGGAAGCAGCTCCTCACTGGTCCCGACCTGGTGCCTTTTTAAAAATGAAAACGGCCATAGTCTGCAATAAATGATAATATTAACATGAATTCGTAGTGCAACGAAGATGAGTGACGCGTTCTGATATGAGGCTGATGTAATGTCGTTCACCCTGAGGTCCTGCAATTCGCCGTGCCAGAGCGCTGAAATCGCTTGCCAAGAACAACCTTGAAGAGAGCAGACATTCTTGGGGGGGGATAAAGAGGCCTTCAGAGATTACATGTAAAATATTGTATCATATGAAACGAATAGGACCAGAACTAAGCAGCAAGCTTCAGCAGAGGCTTCACATACTAGCAAGAACTTTAAAAAAAAAAAAACTTACCCTCCAAAGGTTTGTTGTCTCTGAAACTCAATTTTTCTCTCTTTAATGTCTTCAGGTACCTGGAGCGAATCCCAGAAAAACACGGATCGGAGCCAAATCCAAACCTTGCGTACGATTGTATTTGCCTAAACATTCCAAAGCCTGAAACACTCAACGGGAGGTCTGAATGTTTCTGAAGCCCCCAGAGCCTATGTTCGCCTGAAATCTGGAGGATGAGAACGAGTTGATTCGGTAAATAGACCATTATTTTGCATATTGTGTATTTGTCAGGGGTGTACACATGGGTGGAGCACAGGGGACATAGGTGTAGGGATAACAGATGTCCAGATTTCCAAGGACATGTCGTTCTTTTTGAGGACATGTCCGGGGGTCCGGACTGCTTATCTGAACATGGCACTTTGTTCGGGTTTTGAAAAGCTTTCTCGAAATCATGAGCGGGCAGCGGGGGAGGGGCAGGGCTAGAACAAGACTGGGGAGTAGGATTAGGGCATTACACGGCGGGGATGGGTGGGCCTGGGGCGGGTCTAGGGGGGGTCCGAATTTTCCGACTGGAAAATCTGGCAACCCTATCTTTCAGCGCTATAGAAATGATAAATAGCAGTAGTTTGTCATTTTATTTATTTATTTGTATTCCACGTTATTTAGACATTCTGGGCTCCTTTTACTAAGGTGCGCTAGCGTTGGTAGCGGGCGCAGCATTGCCGCGCACGCTAACCCCGCCCTACGCGCCAAGAACTAACGCCGACTCAATGCTGGTGTTAGCATCTAGCACGCACTTAAAACGCTAGCGCAGCTTAGTAAAAGGAGCCCTCTAAGTGGAGATCAATATACATACAGTAAAACCTTGGATTGCAAGTGACTTGGTTTGCAAGACAAGCAAAACATTTGATTAAATTTTAACTTGATATACAAGCAATGTCTTGCAATACAAGTACATATAATATACACGAGTCACAACTGAGCCGATGGTTCTTCTCTCTCTGACGCTGCAGGAGTGCAGTGACTGTTCTAAATGAGCGAGGGCTTGCAATATGGGGGGAGTGTGGTGCAGTGGTTAAAGCTTCAGCCTCAGCACCCTGAGGATGTGGGTTCAAACCCACACTGCTCCTTGTGACCCTGGACAAGTTACTTAATCCCCCCATTGCTCCAGGTACATTAGATAGATTGTGAGCCCATCGGGATAGACAGGGAAAATGCTTGAGTACCTGAATAAATTCATGTAAACCATTCTTAGCTCATCTGGGAAAATGGTATAGAAAATTGAATAAATAAATAATGTGAAAAGATTCAGCCTCTGATCAGCAGAGCAGGTATAGTGATGTCATAATGCCTCATTCCACCAATGTCTAAGAGCCAACCTCATCAGTGATGTCACAATAGCTTGATTGTCCTACACTTGGCTCACTTTTACTACATTTTGATTTCTAGAGTGGCGCAGTGGTTAAAGCTACAGCCTTAGCACCCTGAGGATGTGGGTTCAAACCCACACTGCTCCTTGTGACCCTGGGCAAGTCATAAGAACATAAGAACATAAGAAACGCCTTCGCCGGATCAGACCTAGGTCCATCTAATCCGGCGATCCGCACACGCGGAGGCCCAGTTAGGTGCTCCTTATTGGAGACCCGGATTTCCCGTATCCCCCGACGTGATTTGCAAAAAGGTATGAATCCAACTTGCGCTTGAAACCCAGAACAGTAGTCTCCGCCACCACCTCCTCCGGGAGAGCATTCCAAGCGCCCACCACTCGTTGTGTGAAACAGAACTTCCCGACATTTGTCCTGAACCTGCTACCGCTCAGTTTCAGGCTATGACCTCTTGTCCGTGTCACATCTGAAAATGTCAGTAATGCTGTTTCCTGGTCAATTTGATCAAATCCTTTTAATATTTTAAAAGTCTCTATCAAATCTCCTCGCAGTCTTCTCTTTTCGAGGGTGAACAGTCCCAGTTTTCTGAGGCGTTCTTTGTAGTTCAAATTCTCCATACCTCTGACAAGTTTCGTGGCTCGCCTCTGCACATTCTCCAGCAGAGTTATATCCTTCTTAAGGTATGGAGACCAGTGTTGGACACAGTATTCTAAGTGTGGTCTGACCATTGCTCTGTAAAGTGGCATTATGACGTCTTCCGATCTACTCGTGATCCCCTTCTTAATCATGCCTAACATCCTGTTTGCTTTCCTTGCCGCCGCCGCGCATTGAGCCGATGGTTTTAGGGTTCTGTCTATCAGTACCCCCAAATCCCTTTCTTGTTCGCATTTGGCTAATGTCACACCCAATATCCTATATTCATGTTCTTTGTTTTTCTTTCCCAGATGCATTACCTTGCATTTGTCTGCGTTAAAATTCATCTGCCACTTAATCCCCCCATTGCCCCAGGTACATTAGATAGATTGTGAGCCCATCGGGACAGACAGGAAAAATGCTTGAGGACCTGAATAAATTTATGTAAACCGTTCTGAGCTCCCTTGGAAGAACAGTATAGAAAATTGAATAAATAAATAAACATGTGTAGTATATACGTGTCACATCATCACAACTGGTTCTTCTCTCTCTGACGCTGTGGGGGTTGTAGTGACTGTTCTAAACGAGCGAGGTCTTGCAATAGAAGTACGTATAGTATTTTGTATTAAAGTTTTGGGATTGTGGAACGAATCGTCTGAGGTTCCATTATTTCCTATGGGGAAATTCGCTTTGATATACGAGTGCTTTGGATTACAAGCATGCTTCTGGAACGCATTATGCTCACAAACCAAGGTTTGACTGTACCTCATTAAAAAACCCCCACATAATTCAATCAGGTCACCTTGCAATATTACTTTTCCAGTTATGCGCCTGACAGCGTAAATGTTCGGACTTAAAAGTTAAGCACATAACTACAGGCTTACACTAGTTCTCTAGAATTGCAATTACATACAGTACGTAATTACTATTATGGACCTCGCACTTGGCGCACACAGTTTAAGCGACCTTTTAAGAGCTACCCTTCAAATGTTTGGAAACAAATCCTTCGCTTTCTTCTCGAGTCTTCTCCCTGTCGAGGCGCGGAAGAAAAACACCCCTTCTTGGAGGCTCAGGGTCTTCTTCAGACATTTGCTATCACCGAATCTGAATGAGAGCTTTCTGAAAACGTCGAAAGCACCACATTTCCTGTTGACATTCTCAGTGAATATTCAAAGGACCCCGTGGAGTCTGAGAAATAAGGGATAAGATAACACCTGTGGTTCATACAGTTGCTTTGCTTTGTACTGGAGAATGACGCGGGGGACAAATATTTCCCCGTTGCCGCAGGAACTCAATTTCCCCGTCCTGTCCCCGCGAGCTTTGTCGCTGTCCCTGTCCCTGCCCCTTTCTTGTAAGCTCTGCCCTAACTGCACAAGCCTCGGATACCCCAAGGGGGTGCACAGCTGGCCACTCACTGGGGAATAGCCTGCCACCGGGGAAAGGCTGCCACTGCCGCCATCGGGAACAGGCCGGCACTGAGTTCTCCCTCCCTGCTTTTCTTCCTCGCGGGGCCGACCAACTCTTGCCACCCGACGTCAATTCTGATGTCGGAGAGGACGTTCTAGGCCAGCCAATTGCTGCCTGGCTGGCCCGGAACGTCCTTTCCGACGTTAGAATTGACGTCAGGCGGCAAGAGTTGGTCGGCCCCACGGGGAAGAAAAGCAGGGAGGGAGAACTCGGCTTCGGCCTGTTCCCGATGGCTGCAGTGGCAGCCTTTCCCTGGCGGCGGTGGCAGCAGCATATTTCCCAATGGCGGTGGCATGGGGAGGGCAGGGAGAAAGAAAGAAAGAAAGGAGGGGGGACAGGGAGTCAGAAAGAAAGAAAGGGTGCAGGGTGAAACAAAGAAAGAAAAAAATGGGGCACAGAGAGAGAGAGAAAGACAGACATACAGAAAGAAAGGGGGCATGGAGAGAGAAAGAAAGAAGGGGGCAGGGTGAAAGAAAGAAAGAAAGAAATGGGGCACACAGAGAGAGAGAGAGAGAGAGAGAGAAAGGCAGACATACAGAAAGAAAGGGGGCATGGAGAGAGAAAGAAAAAAGGGGGCAGGGTGAAAGAAAGAAATGGGGCACAGAGAGAGAGAAAGACAGACATAGAGAAAGAAAGGGGCATGGAGAGAGAGAAAGACAGACATAGAGAAAGAAAGGGGGCATGGAGAGAGAAAGAAAAAAGGGGGCAGGGTGAAAGAAAGAAAGAAATGGGGCACGGAGAGAGAGAAAGACAGACATAGAGAAAGAAAGGGGCATGGAGAGAGAGAAAGACAGACATAGAGAAAGAAAGGGGGCATGGAGAGAGAAAGAAAAAAGGGGGCAGGGTGAAAGAAAGAAAGAAATGGGGCACGGAGAGGAGAAAGATAGACATAGAGAAAGAAAGGGGGCATGGAGAGAGAAAGAAAGAAGGGACAGGGTGAAAGAAAGAAATGGGGCATGGAGAGAGAGAAAGACAGACATACAGAAAGAAAGGGGGCATGGAGAGATAAAAGAAAGAAGGACATAGGGTGAAAGAATGAAATGGGACATGGAGAGAGAGAGAGAGAGAGAGACAGACATAGAGAAAGAAAGAAGGGAGCAGGGTGAAACAAAGAAAGAAAAGGAGCACGGAGAGAGGGAGAGAAAGACAGACATACAGAAAGAAAGGGGGCATGGAGAAAGAAAGAAAGAAATGGAGAACGGAGAGAGAGAGAGAGAAAAAGACAGACATACAGAAAGAAGGGGGCAGGATGAAACAAAGAAAAAGTTGGGGGAGGGAATGAGGTCTGGAGAAGAGGAAGCATACAGGAGGCTGAAAGAAGGGAAGAAATATTGGATGCACAGTCAGAAGAATAAAGTGCAACCAGAGACTGATGAAATTACCAAAGATAGGAAAAATGATTTTATTTTCAATTTAGTGATCAAAATGTGACCGTTTTGAGAATTTATATATGCTGTCTATATTTTGCACTATGGCCCCCTTTTACTAAAACGCAATAGCGGTTTTTAGTGCAGGGAGCCTATGAGCGTCGAGAGCAGCGTGAGGCTTCAGCGCAGCTCCCTGCGCTAAAAACCGCTATCGCGATTTAGTAAAAAGGGAGGGGGTATATTTGTCTATTTTTGTATAGTTGTTACTGAGGTGACATTACATAAAGTCATCTGCCTTGACCTCTTTGAAAACCCATAGAATATAAATGATAATTAACATTTCCTCTGCGTACAGTGTGCTTTGTGTTTTTAAAATTTTATTGTTGGTAGATCATTTTGACTTGGCCACGAAGGTAAGGGGGAGGGAGGGAGGGAGGGGAGCTGCTGAAAGACATCTAGTAATCCTTGCAGGCTTGACTGTGCAGGGAATTATTTTTGTAAAATCATGTTTTGTTATGTGACTGGCATTATTTAAACTTTAATTTCTATGAATGAATAGAATGAAAATGATATAAAATTACTTGCTTGTTTTTATGTGCGTGCGCTGAAGGAAAGTGGAGAGAGTGGGCTGAGGACGCTGAAGGGAAATGGGGAAGAGAGAGTGAGGAGAAGATGCTGATTTATAAATTGACAATTGTACAGAATATTGTTTCTTTTTATACTTTAATATAATAAGTTCAATATAAAACAATTCAAGGCATGTGTGGATGGAATCAAGTGGTTTGCGGGGATGGGGACCGAGCTTACAGGGATTCGTCCAATAAAATGGTATTTTCTTATTTCTCATCATTTGTTTTATTTTTATTTGTTAATTTGTAAAGTGGTGATTGTTATGTATCAGTTTTTTCAAATTTACATCTAATGTCTTTATATTTTTCACAGTATTAAGAGGACATGTATTATTGTTTTTGTGATATTGTGGTGTTGCATTGTATGCAGAGTCTGGTTTCATGGCGGTTCAGTTTAACTTTTGTCTACATATTTCTATTTTTAGTTTGTGATTATCCATATTGGGCGAGGGTATATCTGTCTATGTGTATGAAAGGGACATGGCTTTCTGATAGCATCGACTGTACAGGATCAATTGACTGTGCAGGATCTGGCTTGCTTAGTTTTACAATGTATGTGTTGGTGTTCTAGTGCTCACTGCAGTGTTTAAGATGCTGCCTTTTCCTAGGTACACTCTTGTTGTGCGATATGTGGATTGTTACTAAAAATCATATTTTTCATATAGATGGGGGGGTGTCAAAAAATGATGGGCCCCGGGTGTCACATATGCTAGGTACGAAACTGAGGCTTGTGCAGATGAGGACAGAGCTTAGGCATTGGTGGAATGAGATATTATGACTTCACAATCTGAGCTCTAGAATGTTGCTACTTATGATTTTAAAGTGTTTGAAGCTTGTGCAGATGAGGAAAACAGAGCTTAGGCATTGGTGAAATGAGGCATTATGACATCACGGTCTGAGCTCTAGAATGTTGCTACTTAGGATTTTAAAGTGTTTGAGGCTTGCGCAAATGAGGACTGAGCTTTCAGGAATGGGACAGGGACAGGAAAAGAACTTGCCGGGATAGGATGGAAAAAACTGAGCTTCCCGCGGGGACGGGGAAAAATTTGTCCCCATGTCATTCTCTAGTTTGTATTGCCCTTGACTCGCAGAATACTTGTATCCTCCTTCCTTCTAACCTTCCTTCCAGGAATAAGCAGCACAAAATCTGTTTTTACTCTTTTGGGATCTTGCCAAGTACTTGTGACATAGATTGGCCAGTGTTGGAAACAGGATACTTGGCTTGATTGACCTTTGCTCTATCCCACTATGGCAATGCTCATGTTCTTATGTCCTAAGACTTACATGTCTTGCATTTTGTAGTTCTCTTCCAGGTTACCTCTACTCTGTCTATACAGAGAGAACATTTCCAAAAGAAATCCCAGGAGGAAAGAGGGGAAAGAGTTTTCTATAAAAGAAACACACCAATACCTCAAGAACATTAAAATATAGAAACATAGAAACTTGACTACAGATAAAGGCCAAATGGCCCATCCAATCTGCCCATCTGCAGTAACCATTATTTCTCCCTGTCTCTATTGGCTAAGGCTCTTAACATTTGCATCTCCTCTTCCTATAGGCTAAGGCTCTTTACACCTGCATTGTGAGGTCATAGAGCTTTATGGTTATAGAAACATAGAAATATGATGGCAGATAAAGGCCAAATGGCCCATCCACAACATCCACTATCTCCCCCTCTCCCTATTGGCTAAGACTCTTAACATTTTCATCTCCTCTTCCTATAGGCTAAGGCTCTTTACACCTGCATTGTGAGGTCATAGAGCTTTATGGTTATAGAAACATAGAAATATGATGGCAGATAAAGGCCAAATGGCCCATCCACAACATCCACTATCTCCTCCTCTCCCTATTGGCTAAGGCTCTTAACATTTGCATCTCCTCTTCCTATAGGCTAAGGCTCTTTACACCTGCATTGTGAGGTCATAGAGCTTTATGGTTATAGAAACATAGAAATATGATGGCAGATAAAGGCCAAATGGCCCATCCATAACATCCACTATCTCCCCCTCTCCCTATTGGCTAAGACTCTTAACATTTGCATCTCCTCTTCCTATAGGCTAAGGCTCTTTACACCTGCATTGTGAGGTCATAGAGCTTTATGGTTATAGAAACATAGAAATATGATGGCAGATAAAGGCCAAATGGCCCATCCACAACATCCACTATCTCCTCCTCTCCCTATTGGCTAAGGCTCTTAACATTTGCATCTCCTCTTCCTATAGGCTAAGGCTCTTTACACCTGCATTGTGAGGTCATAGAGCTTTATGGTTATAGAAACATAGAAATATGATGGCAGATAAAGGCCAAATGGCCCATCCACAACATCCACTATCTCCTCCTCTCCCTATTGGCTAAGGCTCTTAACATTTGCATCTCCTCTTCCTATAGGCTAAGGCTCTTTACACCTGCATTGTGAGGTCATAGAGCTTTATGGTTATAGAAACATAGAAACATGATGGCATATAAAGGCCAAATGGCCCATCCACAGCATCCACTATCGCCTCCTCTCCCTATTGGCTAAGGCTCTTAACATTTGCATCTCCTCTTCCTATAGGCTAAGGCTCTTTACACCTGCATTGTGAGGTCATAGAGCTTTATGGTTATAGAAACATAGAAACATGATGGCAGATAAAGGCCAAATGGCCCATCCACAGCATCCACTATCGCCTCCTCTCCCTATTGGCTAAGGCTCTTAACATTTGCATCTCCTCTTCCTATAGGCTAAGGCTCTTTACACCTGCATTGTGAGGTCATAGAGCTTTATGGTTATAGAAACATAGAAACATGATGGCAGATAAAGGCCAAATGTCCCATCCACAGCATCCACTATCGCCTCCTCTCCCTAAGAGATCCCAATGATCAACTACAGTCTGTAACATAACAAAATGAGTCCTGATATTTCAGAACGAAGGGTAATGAGAGACCGGCTGAGCCTTCCTGTAACTAGGATATCTTCTGCTCTCATGTTCTATGTTTAAATAAGGAAGTCTCTTTTTTTTTTCTCTCAATTGCTATGTTCTCTGAAACATAAATTAAGATGTTTGTAGAAGTGAAGTCACGATAATGGAATGATTCGCCCATTCAAGGTAATGTCTGACACCTGATAGGGCACATATAGAGAATTCTTTGCTATATTAAGTGGTAAGTTCATCGAAAACAATCCTTACCATCTTGCACAGGATGTATTAAGTTGTGGTGGAGTAAGCAATCGGCTTGTCACACTGAAATTTTTGCTTCTTGCCAGAGGCACTTGGCCAATACTTCTGTCTGTTAACTGGATCTCTTGCTGTAATAAATTTGTGTAAGTGATAGCTGTCCCACCCACGTGCTAGCATGTGATGACAACCGAGCGTTGCCGTCCCTCTCCAAGCACTAGTGCAAGCAGAGATAAATACCAAGAACTCCCCTAATAGTTCTGTGACAGAGGTTATCAACGTTGTCATACAAACGAGCATGCCGTTCAAGTGCTCACAGAGATATGGAGAGCCCTGTCTTAAAAGGATTTTGCTTATTCTGTAGCGCTGAGAACATTCTGGAATGTGAGGTCTGTAAAGCACCTCGGGGGAAATTCTAGACAGTGGCGTAGTAAGGGTAAGAGGCGTCCGAGGCGGTGGTGCCAGCCCTGTGCCCTCCTCTCCGCGCCCGCACTTCCCCTCTTCTTCCCACCCCCGATATCCACACTTGCGCTCTCCCTTCCCCCCAGTACCTCTTAATTTTCACCAGCGTGAGTGGCTTCTGCAAGCATGCTCCTCGCGCAGGATTCCCTCTGACGACACTTCCTGGCCCCGTGACCCGGAAGCGATTCAGAGGAGAACCAGGCTGGCGCAAGCAACAGGCAGAAGTTGCTCAACGCCAGCGAAGATAATACGGAGGTATGGGAGTGGAGGGTGGCATGGTATGGCAGGGTGGGGCAGAGAGGTGCCAGTGCCCCCACCGGCTTGGCTCCCGGGGCGGTCCACACCTTCCACACCCCCCTTACTAAGCCCCCGATTCTAGAAATGGCACCTAGGTTACCCCCTCCTTTACAAAGCTGCGCTAGCGTTTTTAGTGCCAGCCGCCGCGGTAACAGCTCCGACACCCATGGAATTCCTATGAGTGACCGAGCTGTTACCGTGGGGCCGGCACTAAAAACGCTAGCGCGGCTTTGTAAAGGAGGGGGTTAATTAACAAATGCCGTTTAAAAAGGCAAAAAAACTGCACCATTAAAACACCCATTGGGACACTGTTAGATTGCTTGATTCAAAAGAAACACTCTCATTGATTTTTTGGTTAGCTTTTTTGATTTGCATGATTGAATCAAATTCTACAATATCGAGAATATTTACAGCAACATATATTATCATATTGAAGCTCAGACTCCTGAGGCAGGCCTTTTGGCCAAAACACGTACATGTCGAGTCTTAACTGCAATAAAGACACTGAGCACCAGAGGTTGCCTTCTCTGGGGTTTTTTGTGTCTCTATCAAGTTTATTATGTAATTTGATTAATCGCCTATTCCAAATTCTAAGCAATGTACAAGTCAGTAAAAATACACAGTTAAAGGGAACATACGTAACTAACAAAGGGACTAAGTCTACTAAACATGATAAAAACCACTTATTCAAGCATAATGAGACACTAGGAAAGGCAAGGAAAGAAATACAATCTAATTAATATAGGAGTAAACAATTAAAGGTTAAGAACAGCGGGAAGGGAAAGACAAAACTGATTAAAAGGTTTAAAAATAAACAAAAGAGCAATAGGCAATTCAATTAAATATTGAATGCATCTTTAAAAAGAAAACTCTTGAGTTTGCTCTTAAATTTTTCCAAATTCTTTTCCTCTCTTAAGTAAATTGGGAGTGAATTCCAAGTCTGAGGAGCCGTGGCAAGGTAGGATCTCCTGTTTGTCTGCTTTTAAATAATATGCACCAGAATTGCGCCTACATAGGTGAATTAGGCCTGAAGACATTAAACAGAAAAATTGAGTTTCAGAGACAACAAAACCTTTGGAGGGTAAGTTTTTTTTTTAAAAAGTTCAAGCTAGAATGGCAAGCCTCTGCTGAAGCTTCCTGCTTAGTTCTGGTCATATTCTTTTCATATGACACATAGTTCATTTCTGTAATAACCGTATGATACAATATTTTACATGTAATCTCTGAAGGCCTCTTTATCCCCCCCAAGAATGTCTGCTCTCTTCAAGGTTGTTCTTGGCAAGCGACTTCAGCGCTCTGGCACAGCGAATTGCAGGACCTCAGGGTGAACGACATTACATCAGCCTCATATCAGAACGCGTCACTCATCTTCGTTGCACTACGAATTCATGTTAATATTATCATTTAATAATAATAATTTTATTATTATACTAGTTTTTTAGCCCGTTACATTAACGGGTGCTAGAAAAGATGTGTAGACTTAGGCATTTCTTTCTTTCTCCCTGGCCCCGTCTGTCTGTCTTTCTTCCTTTCTGTCTCTCCCCCATGTCCAGCAGCACCCCTTCCCTGCTCTCCTTTCCTTTTACCACCAATCACACCCCTCCCCCCCAAGGAAAACAAGATTGCTCCCTGGGCCCCTTCCCCAGCACCCCCCCATCCTTTACCTAAATCAATGCACAATAGTTAATAGCTTCCCCAGCACACACCCTTCACCCAAAACATAATGCAAGTATTTCTTCCTGCCCAGCAAACTGCTTTTTAAAAAAAACAACAAACAACCTTTTCTTCTATGTCGGTGCCTTCGGCAGCAACTGTTGAATGCACATGCTATTACCATGGAGGTGTTCCAGCTGTAAGGGTATTTTGCTCGTTAGAGTACTGCACTATCTTTGAATTAAGTGAGAGTGGGTATGTGATGCTGTAGCGGTATTTCCCTCCCCTTCCACGTCGTCCCTTGCCGGATTTTTTTTTGTTAGTGTATAAGTGCCCAGCGGCTTCTCTCAGGATCCCTGCCTGCCGTGGCTTTGAAATAAACTTCGGTAGTGGATTGAAAGTGAGTCGGCGAGAACACCCCTTGGAGTACTGCAGAAAGCTCAGTGCAATTCACGATCTTTTGAATTTAGTTGAGTGTGGGTATGTGGTGCAGCAGTGGTATTTCCCTCCCCCTCCACATCGTACCTTGCCGGTTTTTTTTTTTAAGTTTAAAGGTGCCTCTCAGGATAAAGTTCGGGCCTGGATTGAAAGTTAGCCAGCCAGACCGCGAATGTGGGGCCGTTGTAAATGTGGATGCACACTTCTGCCTGCCACGGACATACGGATCAGGGAACACGCAGGTAGGAGTGCGCATGTGCGCTTAGCGTTTTATTATATAGACTAGTCTTATAGCCCGTTACATTAACGGGTGCTAGAATATATGTGTGTGTGTCTCTCTTTATTTATTTTTCTCTCTCTCTCTCCTTAGCCGCTTTCTTTCTTTCTGTCTTTCTTTTTCCTTGGCTGTCCAGCACCACCCCTTGCCTGCTCCCCCTGTCCATTCTCCCTTCCTTTTACCTCCCCTGTGTCCACCACCACCCCTTCACAGCTCTCCTTATGCAGCAGCAGCAGCCCTTCTCCCTTTGTTTTAGCTCCCCCCTGTCCAGCAGCACCTTCCTTCTCCCCCTGTCCAACATTAGGCCTCCGTTCCTTTTTCTTCACCCACCCCCTGTCCATCAGCACCTCTTTCCTTCTCCCCCTGTCCAGCAGTAGGCGTCCCTTCCTTTTTCTCCCCCCCCTCCTCCTTCTTATCCCTATGATACAGTTACCTTGCTCTGCCCCTGATCAGAGGTTCCCAACAGCCGCCCAGTTGCACCCATTGGAAAAGTTCCCTCTGCGGCATCCCGCACCCCTCCTGACGTGTCTCCAGCTGTCTTTCTTTCTGTCTGTCTCTGTCCCTGGCCCCCTTTGTCTGTTTGTCTTTCTGTATATCTCCCTGCACCTGTGTCTTTCTTCTTGTCTTTCTGTCTCACTTCCTCCCTCTGTCTGTGTGTCCAAAGCAGCATTCCCTTCCCCTCCATTTCCCTCCCCCCACACCAGTTCCCTGTGCACCTGCTCCTGTGTCTTTCTTCTTGTCTTTCTGTCTCCCTTCCTCCCTTTGTCTGTGTGTCCAAAGCAGCATTCCCTCCCCCTCCATTTCCCTCCCCCCACACCAGTTCCCTGTGCAGCAGCATTATTGTTTCCTCTACCCCCTTTCCCTTCCCACAGTCGCGACTACAAACGCGGGCCCGAGTCATTTGCCGGCGGCTCCCCTTTCCCTTCCCTTCCCGCGGGTCCGAGTACACATGGCGATTCATGCAGCGTGTCCACCAGTCTTCACACGCTGCTTCAGGTCCTTCTACTGGCCTGATTTACTCTGGCACGTCCGAAGCAAATCAGAGTAGTAGAAGGGCCCGAAGCAGTGTGTGAAGACTGCTGGACACGCTGCTTAAATCGCCAGTCGGGGCCGCGGTAAGGGAAGGGGGGGGGGGGCGACGGAAATCTTCTTCTACCTTGCCTCTCCTCCACCGTCGGGAGTCAGCGCCAGGAGCTTTAACGGCTGGTGGTTCCGCGTTGAAACAATCCCGCGCCTCTTTGAAAACTGTGACGCCGCTGGAGTCGGGAGACGACGGAGAGGGCAGGGGGGTGAGCCGCGCATGCGCACTTCCTAGTTACAGCTCAGAGAAAACGGACCCACGCTTAGGAAGTGCGCATGCGCGGCTTACCGTTTTATTATATTAGATAACGCCAAAGTCATGGTAGTTCGAGGCGGTTTACAACCAAGAAGAGCTGGACAAACAGCGAATACAGGTACAATGTAAGATCATCAAAATACAGGAGAGCATGGTACAGAGGTGAGGCATAAGAGATTTTGGGAACAATTCGGTTAGGGTTGGAGAGAAGAGGCTTGAGAGGACTTGGTTACAAATTGGTTAAACAAGTTTGTTTTTACAAGTTTTCTGAAACTTAGATAGGATGAGGAGTACGTGATAATGTTACCCAGCCAATCGTTCAGTTGACCTGCTTGGAAGGCAAGTGTTCTGTTCAGGTATCTTTTGTAACGGCAAGCCTTTAGTGTTGGGTGGTTAAATAGGTGTAGTCTGCATGTGGGTCTGGATGGACGTTCTAAGTTGAAATGGGGAACCAAGTATAAGGGGGCAGAACCTAGAATGGATTTGAAACAGAGGCAGGCAAATTTGAACACTACTCTCGCTTCGAGGGGCAGCCAGTGGAGCTTTTGGTAGTAGGGAGTTAGGTATTCCATTTTTTTAACCCAAAAATCAATCGGATCACCGAATTTTGGATGATTCAGAGTCTTTGAGTGATTTTTTTGAAAGACCCCAGATAAATGATGTTACAGTAGTCGAGTGAGCTTAGAATGGAGGATTGTACCAGTAAGTGGAGTGAGATGGTATCGAAGTATTTTCTGATGGTTCTCAATTTCCACAATGTTGAGAAGCCTCTTCTGACCAGCAAGTCTGTGTGCGCTTCAAGGGTAAGGTAGCGGTCCAGAGTAACTCCCAGAATTTTTATGGAATCCGCAATCGGAAAGATTAGACCATTCAAGGAAATTGATGAATATTTGATTTTGTCGTTCGGGCTAGCCAGGAAGAATTTGGGGTTTTTTTCTGAATTGAGTTTTAATTTGAAATCGACCATCCATAGTTCGATTTGCTTTAAGATGGATGCCAGGTGATTCTTCGTCTCGGGTGTTAGGTTTGTTAGGGGAAAGATAATGGTGATGTCATCGGCGTAGATGTAAAATTTGATTTTTAATCTTTGCAAGAGGTTCCCCAGTGCGGGGGATAGGGGTGAGCCCTGTGGGACTCCGCATGAGTTTACCCAGCTGAAGGAATGAGTGTTGTCGCCGTAAACTTGGTAAGATCGTTTATTCAGAAAACCCTGGAACCATTTTAATACATTACCAGAGAGACCGATTGACTCCAAACAGTCCATAAGAATAGCATGATCAACGAAGTCGAAGGCACTACTTAGGTCAAATTGCACGACCAGCGCACTTGTGCCCTGGCTAAATAAACTGTGGAGGCAATAACAGTTTCAGTGCTGTGCCCGGAACGAAAACCTGACTGGTTGCAATCCTGGTTGACTAGGCCTATTGCAGACTTTGGTCATTTTCATTTTTAAAAAGGCACCAGGTCGGGCAGGACCTGTGAAGAGCTGCTTCCACTCCAGCTACAATGGGGAAAAGGATGCAAATTCAGATTCAGAACCGCTTCAGGTCAATGACTGGCAGAAAACCACACTGATATGACACCATTTGTCTCTGTTCCCTCCCCTCCCCCCATCCAGCACATTTCTTCCCTCAGACTATCCCTTAATGCAGAATTGCTTTCATTAAAACGATTACCTAAATCAGCGTTTTTCAAACAGTGTGTTGTGGCATATTGTTGTGCCACGGTTAGTCCACGGGTATGCCACAGGAGCTAAGGGTCATTTATTTGTACACTTCCCCCTCCCTATTCGTGGTTTCCACAGTCGCGGTTTCACAAATTTGTGATTTTATCATGTTCCTGCCTCTCTCCCGGCATCCCGGCCTTACCTGGTGGTCTAGCAGGATTTTGGGGCAGGAGCAATCTTCCTATGCTCCTGCCCCGTGTAGATCGCCAATAGGGAATGGCTGCCGTGAGCTCCCGCCATAGTCTCGAGAATCTACAGGAACTAACGGCAGTCATTTCCTATTGGTGATCTGCACAGGGCAGGAGCGTAGGAAGGTCGCTCCTGCCCCGAAAGCCTGCTAGACCATCAGGTAAGGCCGGGATGCCGGGGGAAGGCGGGAGGGAGGCGGGGGTGGATCAGAACCGGACAAAAAGATATTCGCAGTTTTTCTCCATTCGCGGACCGGCTCTGCCCCTATCCCCCTGCGAATACCGAGGGAGAAGTGTAGAGCCAATTTAATTTGTGCCTAGAATGGAGTGTACCTTTTAAACATTTTTGGTCTCTAGCTGGCAGCGAGCAACGATTCGCAGGACCTACTTGCTCCAACCCTGATGTAACTTCCTGCTTCTGCATAGGCAGGAAACATCCGAGAGAGGGCTCCGGGGTTGGCATGAGCAAGCTGCATGAATTGCTTCTCACTGCCGCTGACCGCTAGAGACAAGAACATTTTTTAATTATTATTTCCCTTTGTTTCATGAGTGAACATTATATATCCAGGTGGGAAGGGGGGTGGGTTAGGGTGAGAAGGGGGATAAAACAGTTTTATATTTTATTGTTGGAATAGAGTGCAATATGGTACGTTACTTGAATGTTTGCACTTTGTATTTGATATCAAAAATGAATAAAGAATTTTTTTAAAAAAAATAAAATTTTTTAAAGGTACATGGGGGAGGGACAAGAGAGGCAAAGTGAGGAGCTTGGTTGATGGCTGGAGAGCAGACAGGAGGGGAAGATGCTGAACTATTTGTGTGGGGGGGGCGGGAAAAGGTAAAAAGCTGGACCATGTGTGGGGAAGTGAGTGGGGGGGAAGAGGTAAAATTTGGATTATGTGAGGGCTAGGAAAGAAGGTCAAATGCTGGACTATATGAGCAGTGACATAGTGAGGGTGAAAGATGTCGTCCCTCCTCCCCCCCTTCCCCAATCTCACCTGCCGCATGCGCCCCCCCCCCCCCTTCCCTTGTGCCTCTAGTTGAAGTTGTTGCTCATGGCGGTCAACAATGTGCTCCTTGCAACCCCGTTTGATCTCCCTCTGATGTCACTTCCTATGTGAGCACCCGGAAGTGACACCAGCAGGAGTGCTGGCGGGGGTCACAAAGTTGTCTAGAGATAGGGGGAAGGTAAGGGGGCGCGCGCATGGAGGGGTGGAATGGGAAAAGGCAGGGGGCGGAGAGGAGGAGGGGTGCCAGCGCCCCCCACCAACTG
The DNA here is from genome assembly GCF_902459505.1 of Geotrypetes seraphini. NCBI lineage: Eukaryota > Metazoa > Chordata > Amphibia > Gymnophiona > Dermophiidae > Geotrypetes > Geotrypetes seraphini. Next base: position 20,666,039 of record NC_047093.1, on the reverse strand, counting down.
GTACCCGGGATGGACCACCCCCCTCAACTCCTCTTACTATGCCTCTGAATATGAGGGAGTGGGGGTGAGGTAGAAGTTCAAATGCTGGACCATGTGTGGGGGTGGGGGTGGGGTAGAAAGTCAAATGCTAGACCATGTGTGGGGGTGGGGATGGGTTAGAAGGTCAAATGCTGGACCATGTGTGGGGGTGGGGTGAGGTAGAAGGTCAAATGCTGGACCATGTGTGGGGTGGGGGTAGGGTAGAAGATCAAATGCTGGACCATGTGTGGGGGTAGGGTAGAAGGTCAAATGCTGGACCATGTCTGGGGGTGGGGGTGGGGGTGAGGTAGAAGGTCAAATGCTGGATCATGTCTGGGGGTGGGGTAGAAGGCAAAATGTTGGACTATGTGTGGGGGTGTGCCTTTATAGTTTTAGCAGAAGTACAAACGAAAAATTGACCCTTTAGTCCCACAGGCAATGCAAATACAGCGAAAACAAAAAGATCTTTGGAGATGCTGATGATCAAGATGAAGGTTTTATTCAAAAATGTACAATTGGATAATCCACGTCAAATATATCTAGGACCTAAACCATAGAGAGGTATGGACCCAACACGATCCGTGTTTCAACAATGATGTCTTCCTCAGGGGTCTCTAAAAGTCCTCATGTTAAAGCACGTGGATTAAACACTGAAAACAATATCGAGTATAATTCATGGATTAGGTCCTAGATATGTTATTTACCGTTTTAGCACCATCTAAGTGTGCTATGAGATGAAAAAGGTTGAAAATCTCTGACTTAAACACCTTTGCTATCCTGATATTTTTGCATTATACGGACTGCCAATACACTTAGGGCCCCTTTTACAAAGCTGGGGTAGCAATTCCTAGGGGCTTTGGTGCATTTGCCATGGCAGACTCGCTACCACGGCTTTGTCAAAGAGGCCTTAACTTGTAGCGCACAAACGTGAACTCAACTTATAAAAAGTTGCCCAAAAGAAAAATTTTCACATAGAAACTGTCAAGACTTAGAAGGGAACGTTACCGATCTCCCAAAGAAGGGATCATTTTCCAAAGAATAAGACTTTCTGCCTGAAGTCTGTGAAACAAAGTACTAGGTTATAACAAATTTCACTGTACATTTTCTGTACAATAATCTTGTATCCTCCAAGTGTCTAGTCCTTTGATTATCTTTGAGGTCTGTCTTTAGAAAGTGCCGAGCGAGAAAGTCAACTGGACAACCATTCAGAGTTATCTGGATATTCAGCCCCTAATAGAGTGGGATGAATTTCTGGATCAAGTTAATTAGACCTTCAACTAACTTTAGGGCCGATGTGTGGCCAACCGAAGTGACCCAAGTAAGTTGGGCCAGCCAGTGCTAATTACCAGCCATTGACGAGCCAAATGTAAACCATGATCCATGAAGACTCCCAGCATCATCTCGTCTTCTCCAGGTAAATTTTGTGCATGCTACAACTTGCCTACACAAACTTTAACATGTGGAGATTTATCCAGCTAAGTTGCAAAGTTAGATGGACAAACCTTTTGAATATCAACCTCTGAGTATGTAGGGGTTTGTATTACAAAGTGTTCCTCATCCTGTACCCAATCTTGCAACTATCATGGGTTGGAATACCTTCCAGCAGCAGGCCCAAGCTGGAGTCAGAAAGCACTTGGGCAGTGGCATTTACTCCCAGCCCTCAGGTTTCAGCATATCCCATTTGAATATATACTAGAGAGATTGGCATACAGTGGAGCCAATGTGCATTCAAATCTCTCTCTCTCTCTCTCTCTCTACCTCTCTCTTTTTCTCTTTCTCTCTCTCTCTCCCTCTTTTTCTCTCTTTCTTTCTCTCTCTACCTCGCTCTATCTCTTTCTTTCTCTCGTTTTCTGTTTCTCTCTCTCTCTCTGTCTCTATCTCTCTCTCTCTTTCTCTCTGTTTCTCTCTCTCTCTCTACCTCTCTTTCTCTAATTTTCTCTCTCTTTCTCTCTCTCTTTCTCTCATTATCCCTCTCTTTCTTGTTCTCTCATTCTTTCTCTCTCTTTCGTTCTCGCTTTCTTTATTTCTCTGTTTCTCTGTCTCTCTTTCATTTTTTCTCTCTCTTTCTTTCTCTCTCTACCTCGCTCTATCTCTTTCTTTCTCTCGTTTTCTGTTTCTCTCTCTCTCTCTCTCTCTCTCTACCTCTCTTTCTTTCATTTTCTCTCTCTCTCTACCTCTCTTTCTCTCATTTTCTCTCTCTCTCTTTCTCCCTCTCTCTTTCTCTCATTATCTCTCTCTTTCTTGTTCTCTCATTCTTTCTCTCTCTTTCGTTCTCGCTTTCTTTATTTCTCTGTTTCTCTCTCTTTCTCTCTCTCTCTAACTCGCTCTCTTTCTCTCTCTCTCTACCTCTCTCTTTTTCTCTCTCTCTTTCTTTCTCTCTCTACCTCGCTCTATCTCTTTTTTTCTCTCATTTTCGGTTTCTCTCTCTCTGTCTCTTTGTTTCTCTCTTTCTTTCTGTTTCTCTCTCTCTCTCTCTATCTCGCCCTCTTTCTCTCTCTCTACCTCTCTCTATCTCTTTCTTTCTCTTGTTTTCTGTTTCTCTCTCTCTCTGTCTCTTTCTCTCTGTTTCTCTCTCTCTCTATCTCTCTCTCTCTCATTTTCTCTTTATCTCTCTCTCTCATTTTCTCTCTCTTTCTCTCTCTCTCTTTCTCCCTCTCTCTTTCTCTCATTATCTCTCTCTTTCTTGTTCTCTCATTCTTTCTCGCTATCTTTATTTCTCTGTTTCTCTCTCTGTGTCTCATTTTTTCTCTCTCTTTCTCTCTCTCTCTCTCTTTCTCTTATTAGGGATATCCTAAAAACCTGACCTCTGGCAGCCCTGGAAGAGTCGGGGTGAAGATCACTGCCCAAGCGGAAAAGTTGAGATTACCTCCCCATTCCCTTTGCTTTAATTTGCAGAAGGTTCCATTTACAGCCCTGAGATACAGTTTTCAGAGTCTTGTTTAGGCAAGCATATCACATTTAGGCATGTTGTCTGTTTTGTTTCATGGTTTTAATTGTAGAAGATTTTTGCTGCCCGTGTAGGAATGCAGTTGGTAAGCAGGGGTAGCTCAGTTTTAATAAACGAATAAATAAGGGATGAGGTATAGCTGGGAGGGGAGGGCAGTGGCTCTCCCTATACATTTTCTTTCTTCTAACTCTGCCGCTGCAGTTCATTGCGAAGATGCTGGTCTTGTGCCATCTCCTCCCTTTTCCTGCAGAGCCCAGAAAGCTCGCTGTGAGCCGTATCCAAGTTTATCCAAGTTTATTATACAATTTGATTAATCGCCTATTAGAATTTCTAGGCGATGTATAATTTCTTAAATAATCAAATACAGGTAACAAATCAAACAAACAAAAGTCATGTCAAATTAAAATCACAACTATAAACATTCCTATACATAGTTTAACCTATACATATAATATCAAAACAAAGGGAAAATTATTAATGGATTACAATCAATATTAAGTTTAAATATGTTTAGGGAAAAGACAGTAGGAGGGGAAACAAATATGGTTTATAATAAAATATAAGATAAAAGGAGACAGAATCTTTAAATTTATTCACTAAAAGCATCTATAAAAAGAAAACTCTTAAGTTTGGTCTTGAATTTATCCAAATTCTTTTCCTCTCTAATAAATAAACTGTCAAACGAGGGCATGGAAGGGGAGACTCCCTTCATGAGTATGTCTCTTTATTCAGAAGTTCAATGCCAATATTCTCCCGTATATTTCTTACACTGATCATTATTTCCTTTTCTTATATACCGCTTCTATTCAAAGCAGTTTGCATTCAGGTACTCTAGAGGTATTTCTCCCTATCTGTCCCAGCAGGCTTACAATCTAACTATAGTACCTGGGACAATGGACTTGCCCAGGAGGAGCAGTGTTCCTGTTGTAGACCAGTGTTTTTCAATCTTTTTACACCTATGGACCGGCAGAAATAAAAGAATTATTCTGTGGACCGGCATCGGTCCGTGGACCGGCGGTTGAAGAACACTGGGCTAAATCGTGGGCCAGACCCCGCCCATCTCCACCCCCAGACCTCGCCCCCATAATAGTACTAATTGCACCTTGCACATCCCGTGCCTCATCTGAAAGCCTTCTCTCTGACGTTGCAACATCAGAGAGAATGCTTCTGGTTCAGGCGCAGGATGCCCGTAGGAGCCACTGCTCGTGGCTTTGTGCACTGAATCAGCGAGGAAGAGGAAGCTGGCTCGAAGATAACGCCGCATCGATTGCACTGTGGACCGGCGGTTGAAGAACACTGTTTTGGACCTGATGCACGTGCTGGCCCTGTGGACCGTCAGGAAATTTCTGTGGACCGGCACTGGTCCATAGACCGGTGGTTGAAGAACACTGTTGTAGACTACAACAGGAATTCATGGCAGCCATTTTGATGACATCTTTGCATGGGGCAGGAGCACAGGAAGATCGCTTCTGCCCCGCGTCACCGCTAGACCACCAGGTAAGGTCAGGGAGGCAGGAGTGGGTCAGAGTCGGCCCAAAAGTTATTCGCAAATTTTCCATATTCGCGGGCCGGCTCTGCCCCTAACCCCCGCGAATACGTAGGGAGGAGTGTACCATAATCATATGTCTACACAAACCAAGATATCTGTGTCATGAACCTTAATGAAATAATGTAAATCCTGGATATGGCCAGACTCTTCCAAATTACAAATCGCATTGAGCTCCCTCTGGGGCATATTAGTGATTCATAAATACGGATGGAATGGAATGAGAGGATCAACGCAGTGGTGTAGCAAGGGTCAGAGGTGGCCGGGGCGGTGGTGCCCCTCCCCTGCCCTCTTCTCCGCTCCCTCCCCACTCCTTCCCTGACCCCTGTGCCACACCCCCTTCCCTCCCCCCATACCTCTAGTGCTTCACCGCCACAGCCAACAACTTCAACACGGCCGCCTCCTCTCCCCCGTACGTCACTTCCTAAGCGCGGCACCCGGAAGCGACAGTGGGACCCGACACGGTCACGAGGAGCCCGTTGAAGTGGGTTACTTGTGGCAGCGGGAGGAGGAGTGCAAAGAGGCAGGGCGGAGAGGACGAGGGGGTGCTGGCAACCTCACCATGATGGCACCCGGGTCGGACCGGCCCCCCCTTACTATGCCACTGGGTTAATGAGTGCGGTGATTGGCCAGCCAGCCAGCCAGCCAGTCACTTACACTTCATCCGCCCAAGCTTCCCAAATGTCCTCTGTGAGACCAATTGCGCTCAACTGATTGAAAGTATCTGCAGCGGGAAGGGGTAAAATGCGGACTTTGCGGGCCTTACGGTCCTTGCGGATCTAAACCCGCACATCCTTAAAAATCTTCCATCGTATATTGAGAGGTCCGCTTTTTAGCTTAGTCCACCGCTTTCCCCGCACGCTCAGCTCTGGTCCTTGGCTCTGCCTTCCCTAATGGCTAAGGAGGGAGGAGGCGCACCGTGGCTTTTGCTAATTAGCCCGATCGTCCCTTCCTCCAGATCTCTCCCAACGCGCTGATTCCGAGAGCCCCCACAATATGATACTGGATGGCAAATAGCTGGGGGGGGGGTTAAATGTGTGCAAAGGTCTGCAGTGCATCTGACCTTCACATCCTTAAAAATCTGAGGTCCGTGCTACTTTTAGTCTCAGCCTAGGTTATGGCTCTGACAGACCTCTGTGACACTTTAGCTCTGATGGACCCTAATGCTTCTCCCTCCCTATGCTGAGACTAAAAGGGGCAAAACTTTTGCCCTGAGGTCCGTGCCACTTTTAGTCTCACTATAGGGAGGGAGAAGCATTAGGGTCCGTCAGAGCTAAAGTGTCGCGGAGGTCTGTCAGAGCCATAACCTAGGCTGAGATTTTTAAGGATGTGCGGGTTTAGATCATAGAAACATAGAACATGACGGCAGAAAAGGGCCACGGCCCATCTAGTCTGCCCACACTAATGGCCCACCCCCTAACTACCTCCATGAAGAGATCCCACATGCCAATCCCATCTTTTCTTAAAAATCTGGCACGCTGCTGGCCTCAATTACCTGTTGTGGAAGATTATTCCAGCGATCAACCACCCTTTCGGTGAAGAAATATTTTCTGGTGTCGCCATGAAATGTCCCACCCCTGATTTTCAACGGATGCCCTCTTGTTGCCGTGGGTAGTTTAAGGAAAAAGAGATCCTCTTCCACCTCGATACGGTCTGTGACATATTTGATCCACGAGGTCTGTAAGGTCCACGTTTTACCCCTTCCCACCTGCAGTTTGTCTTCAGTCTAACCACTCTCTTTTAGTGATGCATCCTTTCTGCCTATGTCTCAACTGCAGCTGTTCCTTCTGTCTCCTACTAAGACATTTCATCTGTATTGCGCTCCAAAGAAACCCTTGAAGCAGACACGGTCTGTTAAAACAAGAACTTTGTTAGCGCTTCAAATAGAAAGAAGTCTGCAATTTGGAGGTCCTGTATCACCATAAGGTATAATAATAATTTATTTTCTTATATATCGCCCAATCGGAAGTTCCAGGCGGTTGACAACAAGAGAACTGAGACATATCAGCGAAAACACAAAATACAGTAGAATTCAATGGAATACAATACAGTGAAATACAATATGATGCAGTACAACGTAATATAATGTGAAATCATCATATAAATTTATAGGTTTTTATCGATTTTCTGAACTCAAGGTAAGATTGGGATTGGGCAATTAGAGGACACAGCCAAGAGTTCATTTTCCCCGCTTGAAAAGCCAGAGTTTTGTCTACGAAATTTTTAAAACGACAGGCTTTCACAGCGGGGTACATAAACATACCCGAGTTTCTTGTGTTCTTATTTGATGAGAATAATTTTAGTTGGGTGGATAAGTAATAATAATAATAATAATAATAAATAATAATTTTATTCTTATATACTGCCAAAGCCATAGTAGTTCGAGGCGGTTTACAATAAGAAGAGCTGGACAATCAGCGAAATAATTACAACGAAAGTCGTCTAATACATGTAGGTAATCAGAGAAAGGGAGAAAGTCAGAGAATTAGACACAATGTAGGGTCATCGAGTACATGTAGGTAGAAAACAGAGATAGGGCTATACGAGTTCTTAGGTTACAAATCGGTTAAACAAGTTTGTTTTGACTAGTTTTATTTTTTTTTTTTTATTCTTTATTCATTTTAAAACTTTCATCAAGTGTACAAAAATTATAACAAATAAAATAAATTTAAGCACTTGTACATCTTATCATTATATCTTATAGTTATAAATATAACCCTCCCCTCCCATCCTGAGATCCCTCTAGTTATTTTTATTTTTCATATAATAGAAACCCCCCCCCCCAACCCTAATCTTACATAGTTAATAGAAAAATATTAGAAAAATGGCAACAATCATGACAAAAGGACGTTAATGGTTCCCAAATTTTAATAAAGTTTTTATAATTTCCATTCTGCACCGCTATTGATCTTTCCATTCTATATATGAGACAGACTGAATTCCACCAAAACTTAAAATTAAGCCTACTATGATCTTTCCAGTTATTAGTAATATGTTGGATGGCTACTCCGGTCAAAATCAATAAAAGTTGACTAGTTTTCTAAAGCTAAAGTAGGATGAGGAGTGCCTAATGATGTTACCCAGCCAATCGTTCTGTTGGCCTTCTTGGAAAGCAAGAGTTCTGTCCAGGTATCTTTTGTATCAGCAGGCCTTGTATTGTCGGGTGGCTCAACATATGAACTCTGTGTGTGGGCCTGATGGAACTATTCCAGATTAAAATGAAAGACCAGGTATATAATAATAATAATAATAATAACTTTATTCTTCTATACCGCCACAATCTTGCGACTTCTAGGCGGTTTACAATCAAGAGTGCTGGACATTCAGCAAAATACAATAAGTAGATATTCAGAGGAAATACAGAGATCAGAGACCTCAGGAGGCAATAGTATAGAAATACAATTTGCTGAGCGAAAATGTAATATGTACATTTTAGTCTACAGATGCACAATGTAAGACCTTTGTCATGAGATTTTCAAAGGGTGGGAATGAATTGGCTAATATCATCAGAAGAAACTGGGACATCATGAGATCACATCTAGCATTTGTGGATCAACTGCGAATTGTGTTTTTTAGAAATAAAAATCTCAAGGAACTTTATAGTCCAGCAATATTACCATCTGTTCATCTATTTGGGAATATAATTGACAACCAAGTGGAACATTTCAAATGCGGGGTTTTTACTTGTGACATGACTGTGGAACCATTGTGTGATCATTATGTATTATTTAAAAAATAAAAATCTCATATGGTGGTGCTAATATAGGGGCCAGGCCTAGAATAGATTTGAAACAAAGACAAGCAAATTTGAACAACACTCTTGCTTCCAGGGGCAGCCAATGAAGTTTTTGATAGTAGGGGGTTATAGGATGGTAGCAGTCCAAAGAGTGCTTTATAAGAAATGCAACCGAATGTTTTGCCCCTGAAGCAGCTCATGACAGCCGAAACACAGCGGTACCAGGCTTCATTTTGATGTAACTACTAATAAAGTTCTTGTTTTATCTTCCAACTGTGTCTGCTTCAAGATAGCAGACCTGTTTGGTTTTTTGGGGGCCCATCCCCGATTGGCAATTTTTATTGTGCTGACACTGCCAGGATCATTTTTCTGTTATAATATGAGCGTCCGACTGGGCTGTTTTTTTTAACATGTGCCTTTTTTGTGTGTGTGTGTGTGTGGGGGGGGGGGTTGTGCTTCTTTTGGATGAAGAGATGCCGACACTTTTGCAAGTTTACAACTGTCCCCTGAGGAAGGCGATGGTATCACTGAAACTCGGATCCTAGTCGGGACTTTGCTTTTTGGAACTTTGCTTGTTTTAAACTTTGATACAAACTGCAAATAAAGGATTTCTGACCGTTCGGTTGGATTTGACATCTCAGGTGCCTCTTCTTGTTGGATTTGCTTTGCTTCGAGGCTTGGTACCATCTTTCCCTTTCCCTTAATAATACTGCCATTCGGCCTTTGTTACCTCAGCGTGAGCTGCAGCCTTCGTCCAGCTCTACCTGCTGCCCTCAAGCTTGGGGTCATCTCTTCATAAAAGCAGATTCATAAAGGTAAATATTTCTAGAGCAACCCTGTGTGCCAGCAGTTGCAGCTCCTTTGCATGGCAAAACAAAGGACATCTGATGGGCTGGAATTCCCTCTGTCTTTCTGCCTGTGTCAAACGGGCTAACAGCGCATCATCCCTTTAATCGTGTGTGTCTGAGTCAGTTCCTTCTCACCAGGGAGCCTCTTGCCTTTGCTGGTGTAGCCCGAGGGAAGATCCTTCTCTCATCCAATCCAGTTTCCAATTGTTTCCATGTAATGAAGAGCCCGTCGAAGAAAAAATTTGCTCATTAGCTGGATGCTTGATTGATTGTTTCATGGATGAGCAATAAGCAAGGGACCATTTAGGGTGAAAAAGACGGAGAAAACCAAGGGGAATGCTTCTGTTTTAAGAGAGGAAAATGTATATTTAGAGAAACAATTACCAAATTATATTCCAAGTTTATTCCAAGTTTATTAGGTATTTTTGATTTATCGCCAATTCAAAATTCAAGGCGATGTACAAATAAAATAGTAAGAACATAAGAATTTGCCTCCGCTGGGTCAGACTAAGGGTCCATCGAGCCCAGCGGTCTGCTCCCGCGACGGCCCATCAGGTCCATGACCTGTAGAGTTGTCTTATTGTCTAACCCGTTGATCCCTTCTCTTTTATATCCTATTTTTAAAAAACCCTTTTTCCCTTTTATCTATACCCTTTTTGCTCCTGTGTCCTCCCTTATCTGTAGCCTTCAATCCCCTTATCCTTCAGGAATTTATCTAGTCCCTCTTTGAAACCCCTTAATGTAGTCTGTCCTATTACATCTTCCGGAAGCGCATTCCAGGTATCCACCACCCTCTGAGTGAAGAAGAACTTTCTAGCATTGGTTCTAAACCTGTCCCCTTTCAATTTCTCCGAGTGCCCTCTTGTTTTTGTAGTTCCCAGTACGCTGAAGAACCTGTCCCTCTCCACCCTCTCTATGCCTTTCATAAGCTTGTAAGTCTCTATCATGTCTCCTCTGAGTCTCCGCTTTTCCAGGGAGAAGAGCCCCAGTTTCTCCAACCTTTCAGCGTATGAAAGGTTTTCCATGCCCTTGATCATTCGTGTCGCTCTCCTCTGGACCCTCTCAAGTATTGCCATATCCTTCTTAAGGTATGGTGACCAATATTGGACACAGTACTCCAGGTGCGGGCGTGAATGTATAAGATGCTTTCCAGTTCTATCACAGTTCATAAAGGCCAGAAATGCTGTTAGGACAGGAGCAGAGTCAGAGAAGGAAATCAACCTTATTTTCAGTATTTATAGACCACAAACCTAACAACGCCAAGCAGTTTACAAAATGAAAGCATTCATAATATATCAAATAGACACATATTACAAAACGAAGATAAATCAGCTAATTACTGCCCTGGTTAAAACTGCATAAATAAAATGGTCTTAAAAACAGTAAAATTGTTCCATTTTCTCATTCCAGGATATAAAGCATTCCATAGCTTAGGTTCCAGTACAGTAAGACAGGATGACCTGAACCTTTCCAACCTAATTACCTTAAAAGAAAGAGCCTCTAACCTGAAATCATCAATTTAGTTCTTTTAAAGGTTGCCGTGAGCGCCTAAGATAACACTATGGTCAGCCCAACCAACTTCTGAGCGTTATTTAGCTGAAAAGAGTGTTATCTTATTTCGTTAAATGCCAATGAAATGAAATTCTATGTTTTGACTTGGTTTCAGATCATTGATTGAACCATATCCACGTCATTGTCTTCTTGGTTGGGCTGAGAACTTTTCAGCACCCCCTCATAGCAACATTCCAGAGCTGAGATTGTGATGTCATAATGCCTTATTCCACCAATGTCTTAGAGCCAGCCTCAGCAGTGATGTCACAATGGCTTGATTGTCCTATACTTGGCTCACTTTTATTACATACGAGGGGGTGCTCAAAAGTTCTCGGCCCAACCAACCAACTTCCTCAATTCTGAGCGTTATTTTGCCACTGTAGTTAAAGTGTTATTTTATTTTGTTAAGTGCTAATTTGCAGAAACAAAATTCTATGTTTTGACATTGTTTCAGATCATCGAGTGAATCATATCCATGTCATTCTCTTTTTGGTTGGGCTGAGAACTTTTCAGCACCCCCTCGTAGCAACATTCCAGAGCTGATTATGATGTCATAATACCTCATTCCGCCAGTGTCTAAGAGCCAGCCTCAGCAGTGATGTCACAATGGCTTGATTGTCCTATACTTGGCTCACTTTTATTACATACGAGGGGGTGCTGAAAAGTTCTCGGCCCAACCAACCAACTTCCTAAACTTTTGCCACTGTAGTTAAAAAGTGTTATCTTATTTTGTTAAGTGCTAATTTGCAGAAACAAAATTCTATATTTTGACATTGTTTCAGATCATTGAGTGAACCATATCCACGTCATTCTCCTCTTGGTTGGGCTGAGAATTTTTCAGCACCCCCTCGTAAGGATTAATATTCATCTTTAAATTTAAAAAAATGCTGACCGCAACTGCAAAAATTATGCCCAGAGAGTCAATACCAAGTCAAATCTACCGTGAAATATCTATGGGCAGCCAGCCAGCACTTACAAGATAAGACCTAGATGAGCAAAAGTCAGTCTGGATCGCTGTTAGCCAATTCCCCAATATCGATTGATGCACAGACAAGTTTGCATGCAAGTGATTTGCATGGAGATGCAAATCATTTGCATGGAAACGCAACTGATTCAGTCGCTCAGAGAGCGATTGACACAAGCGCAAAGCCCTAGCAGCAGTGACAGGAAAGCAGCCTCTTGTCACTGCTGTTGGGGCTTCTGGTTTTGTTTTGGTTTTTAATGGCACAGATGTTCTGCTGTGTTAAACACAACCTGTCCCATTAACCCCCCCCCCCCCTCTGCCGCGCCATGCTCTCTCACCCTGCGCAGGCACCCTGACCCGCCGACCCATGGCAAAATGGCAGGAGGGATGCCTACTCCCTCCTGCCACGAAGGAGCCCACACACACACAGTTACCGACAGGTCTAGAGAAATCGGGTTTTACGACTGGTAAAACCCGATGCTAAAAAGCCAAACGATGTTTGTGCATCAATCGCTTGGCTATTTTGCATGGGGTTTTACTAATTTGCATGGGTTGGATCGCAACGTTAAATGGGCGATTGAGGGGAAAGAGGGGAAAACACGCAGTGGGCAGTTTTGTGCATCAGGGAATCTGATCCGATCGATCGCTACACTGGTCAAACCAATTTAGCGACAATTGGGACACAATCGGTAAGTTTTCTGCATCTCTCAGTAAGTGCCTGTATTCTCTCGGCGCCAAATCACTGCCAGTTAACTGGGCAAGAGCCTCTCTTACTAGGTTGACTGGCTTGAATATCAACCCCCATAGGGACCAATTTTCAAACACCGTAGTCAGCGTCTGATTTAAACACTGGCCATGGTGCATATACAGACCAAGCAGCACTGAAGAGCGCGAACAGTAACTGCTGCCACTCTACAAATGGCGGCAAAATTCACATGCTGTCCTTACAAGAGGGTGACGAAAAGTTCTCAGCCCAACCAAGAAAAGAATGGCGTGGATATGGTTCAATCAATGATCTGAAACAATGTCAAAACAAAGAATTTTGTTTCTATAAATTGGCACTCTTTTCAGCTACACTGGCAAAATAAAGCTCAGAATTGAGGAAGTTGGTTGGTTGGGCTGAGAACTTTTCAGCACCCCCTCGTATGTAATCAAAGTGAGCCAAGTATAGGACAATCAAGCCATTGTGACATCATTGATGAGGTTGGCTCTTAGACATTGGTGGAATGAGGCATTATGACATCACAATACCAGCTCTGGAATGTTGCTAGAAAGGGGGGGTGCTGAAAAGTTCTCGGCCCAACCAAGAAGAGAATGACTTGGATATGGTTCAATTAATGATCTGAAACAACATCTTAGCAACAGAATTTTGTTTCTGCAAATTGGTACTTAACGAAATAAAATAACACTCGTTTAGGAAGTTGGTTGGGCTGAGAACTTTTCAGCGCCCCCTCATATGTAATAAAAGTGAGCCAAGTATAGGACAATCAAGCCATTGTGACATCACTGCTGAGGCTGGCTCTTAGACACTGGTGGAATGAAGCATTATGACATCACAATCTCAGCTCTGGAATGTTGCTACGAGGGGGTGCTGAAAAGTTGTCAGCCCAGCCAAGAACAGAATGACGTGGATATGGTTCAATCAATGATCGGAAACAATGTCAAAACATAGAATTTTGTTTCTGCAAATTGGCACTTAACGAAATAAGATAACACTTTTCAGCTACAGTGGCAAAATAACGCTCTTGATGGGGCTTTGAACTTTTCAGCACCCCCTTGCATGTAATAAAAGTGTCAAGCCATTGTGATATCACTGCTGAGGCTGGCTCTTAGACACTGGTGGAATAAGGCATTATGACATCACAATCTCAGCTCTGGAATGTTGCTTCAAGGGGGTGCTGATAAGTTCTCAGCCCAACCAAGATAATGACATGGATATGGTTCAATCAATGGTTTGAAACTGTGTGTCAAAAAACATAGAATTTTGTTTCTGCAAATTGGCACTTAACAAAAATAACTCTATATGGTTCAATCAATGATTGGAAACAATGTTAAAACAAAGAATTTTGTTTCTGCAAATTGGCACGTAAGGAACTAAGATAAACCCTCTTTTCAGCTACAGTGGCCAAATAAGGCTCAGAATTTAGGAAGTTGGTGGGTTGGGCTGAGAACTTTTCAGCACCCCCTTCATATAGGTAAGTGGTTTAACTTGAGGTTGTCCTTTCAGCTGTCCTAAATTAAAGCACATAGCTTCGTGGGTAGTTGACGTGAATATCCAGGTCTACTTGTTGATTTCAGAACATGAATTGAATGATTGATTGACTGATACAGACAGATATGCATAAAAGTTCAGTATCATATAACTGGACCATGGCTAGTGGCATCCCACATACTGTTTAGCATGTACAGGTTTGGAATAATAAATTATAAACTTCTGCCAAACTGGAGAATACTGTCAGTGTTGTGAGACTTCTCAGCTCTGCAGCCAGCTAGGACAGAAACACTTAATTTTTATTCAGCAACAACAAGGACTTTTCTCTTCTTTACAGTAAACACACTTTGTGCAGAATAAACATGAACCTGTTTATGTATTCCTGCCAAAAATATGTTCTCGACATACTTAATTCAGCTACTGTTTTGCACTCTCCCCTGTTTAGAATCTCATTAGGTGCCTCCGAATTAGACAAAATCCAGGCTCTGGCAGTCTGTCATTAAGATGTCCCGGTGCTCACTGCAGTCGGACTCTAAGGCCTCCCTTTGAATTATTTATCTTGTTTCGAACGATTCTGCTTCTGGATTGACAGCTTTCATGGGATAACGATGGACTTTCACATAGGACACCATTAATGTCCTCTAAATAAATAAAAGGCTGGGTATTCAGAAGTGTTTAACCGAGCAAGAGAGGTTCTTACATAAGAACATAAGACTAGCCTTACTGGGTCAGACCAATGGTTCATTAAGCCCACTAGACCGTTCTCATGGTGGCCAATCCAGGTCACTAGTACTTGGCAAAACACCAAAGAGTAGCAATATTCCATACAGAATCTCAAAGAATAGCAAGATTCCGGAATCCCAGAGAGTAACAAGATTCTAGAATCCCAGAGAGTAGCAACATTCCATTCAGAATCTTAAAGAATAGCAAGATTCCGGAATCCCAGAGAGTAACAAGATTCTAGAATCCCAAAGAGTAGCAACATTCCATACAGAATCTCAAAGAATAGCAAGATTCCGGAATCCCAGAGAGTAACAAGATTCTAGAATCCCAAAGAGTAGCAACATTCCATACAGAATCTCAAAGAATAGCAAGATTCCGGAATCCCAGAGAGTAACAAGATTCTAGAATCCCAGAGAGTAGCAACATTCCATTCAGAATCTTAAAGAATAGCAAGATTCCGGAATCCCAGAGAGTAACAAGATTCTAGAATCCCAAAGAGTAGCAACATTCCATACAGAATCTCAAAGAATAGCAAGATTCCGGAATCCCAGAGAGTAACAAGATTCTAGAATCCCAAAGAGTAGCAACATTCCATACAGAATCTCAAAGAATAGCAAGATTCCGGAATCCCAGAGAGTAACAAGATTCTAGAATCCCAGAGAGTAGCAACATTCCATTCAGAATCTTAAAGAATAGCAAGATTCCGGAATCCCAGAGAGTAACAAGATTCTAGAATCCCAAAGAGTAGCAACATCCCATACAGAATCTCAAAGAATAGCAAGATTCCGGAATCCCAGAGAGTAGCAAGATTCTAGAATCCCAAAGAGTAGCAACATTCCATACAGAATCTCAAAGAATAGCAAGATTCCGGAATCCCAGAGAGTAAGAAGATTCTAGAATCCCAAAGAGTAGCAACATCCCATACAGAATCTCAAAGAATAGCAAGATTCCGGAATCCCAGAGAGTAAGAAGATTCTAGAATCCCAAAGAGTAGCAACATCCCATACAGAATCTCAAAGAATAGCAAGATTCCGGAATCCCAGAGAGTAACAAGATTCTAGAATCCCAAAGAGTAGCAACATTCCATGCTATCGATCCAGGGCAAGCAGTGGCTTCCCCCATGTCTTTCTCAATAACAGACTATGGACTTTTCCTCCAGGAACTTGTCCAAACCTTTCTTAAAACCAGCTACGCTATCCGCTCTTACCACATCCTCTGGCAACGTATTCCAGAGCTTAACTATTCTCTGAGTGAATAAAAGTTTCCTCCAATTGGTTAAAAGAGCCCTTTTGAGAACAAACGACACTGTGGGGTGGTCAACGCCACAGGGATAGTCCTAACTCCCACAGCAATGGACCTTGGTACCACAAAAAACCGAAATATCCACAACCAAACAATGTGGAACCAATTCCTGGACTTCTAAAAGTTAAAATGGTGTCGTTTATTAATATCGAATTCAAATACAGAAGTCACAGTGTAATAAAAGCCACATACATTGCTGAGAAATAAAGTCACTTGTTGTAATCGGATGACCAGTGGCCGGATATGACCCCGACATTAAATTTCCAGGTCCAGAAACAAAAGCAGAGCATGCCAGGTCTTCAAACGAACCACACTCTATTAGCAACCAATGGTGTAACACATGTAGAAATGCATCATATGACTCAAAAGGGCTGTGTTTCAGTTAAAAATCTGATACAACCCAAAAAATCTCGGATAATATTTATTTATTCAATTTTCTATACCGTTCTCCCAAGGGAGCTCAGAATGGTTTACATTAATTTATTCAGGTACTCAAGCATTTTTCCCTATCTGTCCTGGCAGGCTCACAATCTATCTAATGTACCTGGGGCAATGGGGGGATTAAGTGACTTGCCCAGGGTCACAAGGAGCAGTGTGGGTTTGAACCTACAACCTCAGGGTGCTGAGGCTGTAGCTTTAACCACTGCGCCACACACTCCCCACAAATACAAATGTGGGCAACCAACAACAAACTAAAACTAAATGCATCAAAACCCAAAATTCTCAGGTTTCACACCCCACAACACATGGCTCCGAGAAACATCTCCAAGCAGGTAACACCCTTACAGTTTAGTTAGATTGTGAGCCTTCGGGACAATAAGGGAATTTTTCAAGTACCTTTCTTATTTCTAATCTTAATGTATATTTTCTGTAAACCGCTTAGAACCTAACGGATGTAGCGGTATATAAGAAATAAATTACATTACATTACAGTAGACAAATCCTCCAAAGTTCTAGGCTGCTTTGTAGACTCCATACTATCAACGGAATTAAAAATCTCCAATCTCTGGAAGACAGTTTTCTTCACTATGGGGCAACTTCGACTCATCAGACCGTACTTTCACCAACAACACTTTGCCCTGCTCGTGCAGATGCTGATCCTGTCTCAATTAGATTACTGCAACTCCATCTACACGAGTATCAACAACACCCTTATCCGTAAACTATAAGACTCATATTCAGAATGAAAAAAATGTGATTCAATTTCCAACTACCTCAAACAACTTCACTAGTTAACTGTCTCGTCTCAAATCAAATTCAAAACTTCTTGCATTATATGCAACATTTTCTCAACGGAAACTCCGCAGAACCACTAATTCACCTATTCTCATCGGCATGGTCCACTTCACCCAGAAATCTCAACAAGCTACAGTTGAACCTCCCGACAACAAAAAAACCTCAAGTACAAACGGGTTCACATTCTCTGAAGTGAAAACTTGGAACGACCTCCCAAAAAACATCAGATCAGAAAATAATTACACCTCATTTCACAAAAAACTAAAGACCTTTCTTTTTGACCCCTCAAACTCTACCGCCTACTAAACTCGACATCCATCTTTGCCAAAAAAAAACTTAAACTCGATTCCCAAAGAAATGGGTGCAGCGACTACTCTTCTTCCTAATACCACCAAGAGCTCAGCAGCCCACTAGCTAATGACTGCAACAGACTATCTTTCTCATGACTCATTTCTTTGAACACTCTTGCTCTCTTGTAAATATTCTCTCCTTAATGTTCTTTCAATGTACTCTAAGTTACTCAATACAACAATCTCTATCTCAAAGATTTCAAAAGGTCTTTATGTACCTCTAAGGCATCCTTGATCTGTAACAACTTTCCATACCTGTTTTGTAATGCATATATAATTCTCCAACTGTACTGTAAGTCGCCTTGAACCTTTGTAGGCATAGCGCAACTCATAAATCCAAGATTAGATTAGATTTTAAAAACCTGCAAAAGGAGTCCTGGTGAGTGACAAACCAGATAAATAAACAGTATTCATAAAAAGTAACAAAATTAAAGTAATCTTGCTCCAAAATGTCACAGAAAAGACGCCAATCTGAGGAGGCATCCCTGGAAAAGTAACCAGAGCATCTTGCGCCAAAACCTCACAGAAATACGCCAGCCTAGTTACTTTTCCAGCGACCACCAGAAAGGCCTCAGCCCATCTCAACCTACAATTCAGATGATACCTCTGCAACCTGTTTACCAGATACTGCATGCACCCTCCTGCCATGGCCAAAATATCAACACCCATCTCAGCATCTTAAAGTTCACTCTAGCCTCCAAAATGCACCATACTCTCTATAGGTCCAGCTCCATTTTCCTTATCTGTTAAAGCAGTGTGTCCCGCAAACTTTCGCAAGCCGCGGCACATTAAAACGTAGTGGCCGTGGCTTGAGGCATCTGGAAGTGTGTGGACGTCGCCGTGATGATGTCACACGCATGCGTGATGTCATCACGTCAACGTCCGCACATGTGCGAAGGCCCTTCAGACAGGCCCTGAGACACCGGTGGGGAAGAGGGAAGAGAGAAGGAGGTGTCAGCAGAGAAGAGGGCTGTCCTGTAGGCAGTCAGCCGGCACCAGCACCGGCACCTCTCCTCCTCCCCAGTGTTCCGCGGCACACCTGAAGTCTCGGGAGACAAATTAGCGTGCCGCGGCACACAGCTTGTGATATACTGTGTTAAAAGAAAAGGAATCCAGTGCTCACGAGAGACATATTTTTATCCATTTACTTAGAGAGGAATGTGGTCTCTATCTGCTCAATCCAGACTTGATGTATAGAAAAACTAATACAAAGGTGGCTTTCTCTGTAAATAATAACTCTGTCAAGTTGAAACTGGCAAGTGTGCATTCATCTCACTGGAATGCGCAGGAAATAGAAGCAACTATATTTATCCTGAAAACAAATTGCTTAATTCCCACAACTGGTAACAGAAAAAGAGCTCTTTCCACTCGGTAGCATTAGTTTTATGTGCCACATCACCCTGAAAGTGCCTTTAAGCTTCAGCTGAATTGTTTCATTATTGAGCTATTAGACCACGGCTGGGTTTTCCAGACGTGCTCTGGTCACAGTCTAGAACACTGCATGGTGTGCGCAAAATATCACTGCAAACATCTGTTTGGCAAAAGGGTCAGTTGGGTCAGAGCGCACCATCGAAGTGGCTTGTGGAGAGATGGACAGAAGGGGACAGCCATTCCAGCGGCAACCTCTACTGCCAACCAGTGGCGTGGAGGAGGCATATCTCTTGCATTAGCACCTTTCTTCCATATCAGCACTCGCCCTCCCTCCACACACATCAGTCCACTTCCTCCCCATCCATTTATATCAGCTTCCTTTCAGCCAGAAACCCTCTCCACCCACCCTCATAATCCTGACTCATTCCAGGGCTCAAGGGAAAAATGGGGAGATGAGCAATCCCCACTCATTCCTACCTACATGTCTGCCTCCTTCAAAATGGTGCCCTTGGCCCCTAGCAATAATGTTGTGGTACTACTGCTAGGGTCCAAGTTGTCATATAAGGGAAAAAAGCTCTTATATGGCAGGTTGAACCCCTAGTGGTAGTACTGCAAGACTATAGCTAGGGGTCAGCAGTGTACTTTTGAAGAAGATAGCCATCAGGATAGGATTGAACGAGGTGAGTTGAGATTTCGGAGGAGGTGTCAGGGTGATGGTTAGGAGGGGAAGGGGGTTTGGAAAGGAGAGGGGGTTTCAAAGCAAGCTTACATTAGGGGGGGTGTCATGTTCGGTCCACCAAGAATTTGAGGTCCCGCCAAGGAGGGGATCTCAGGGGACCTAAATTGAACATTCAAGGGTCTTATGGGACACTGCAAGGCCACCCACACATCATACATACACCCACAGTCTGAAAAAAAGGATGATTTAGGGCGCATTTTGAGGTAAATGGTGATTGTTTGTGTCCCTATCCTTAGTTTGAAGTAGGATTTCAGGGGACCCCAGATTCTCTGTGCAGTTTCAATGCGAAAATAGAAATACACGTTCTTGTATTTAAATGTAATTGTGCCAGTGGCAGTGGAAAGAGGCGAACACTTCAGTCAGGCTAGAACAGCACGCTCTGGTTCCTGTGAACCGGTAAGGCTTTTGGTCAGTGGCATAGTAAGAGGGGGTGCAGGGATGGGGTTGTCCACCCTGGACATGGTCTTTGTAAGGGGCGCAGGCACCTCTCCGCCCCCTCCTTCCCAACCCCCGTCGTATCTCTTTAATTTCTCCTGCACGAGCAGCATTACAAGCTTGCTGTCCACGTCAGTGCCACCTGTCTCTGACATCACTTCCGGGTCCCGCACCTAGGAAGTGACGTCAGAGGGATAGCCGACACGACGTGGGCAGCAAGTTCGTGCTGATGCTCGTGCCTGGAAAATTAAAAAGATACAGGGAATGGGGAGGCACACATGCGGTGGGAGGGGTGCCACTGCCCCGGGCACCACTCACCCTCGCTACGCCACTGCTTTTGGTGCCCTTGAGTTTTGGCACCCTGAGCCAATGCCTTACCTAGCTCATGCCTTAAGCCAGTCCTACCCTCAGCTGTCTCTTGTTAGCTGTTCTCATAGTGGACCCACTTCATCCCTTTTGTCATCTAAGAACATAAGAATAGCCTTACTAGGCAAGACCAATGGTCCATCAAGCCCAGTAGCCCGTTCTCACAGTGGCCAATCCAGGTCACTAGTACCTGGCCAAAACCCAAGGAGTAGCAACATTCCATACAGAATCTCAAAGAATAGCAAGATTCCGGAATCCCAGAGAGTACCAAGATTCTAGAATCCCAAAGAGTAGCAACATTCCATACAGAATCTCAAAGAATAGCAAGATTCCGGAATCCCAGAGAGTAACAAGATTCTAGAATCCCAAAGAGTAGCAACATTCCATACAGAATCTCAAAGAATAGCAAGATTCCGGAATCCCAGAGAGTAACAAGATTCTAGAATCCCAAAGAGTAGTAACATTCCATACAGAATCTCAAAGAATAGCAAGATTCTGGAATCCCAGAGAGTAACAAGATTCTAGAATCCCAAAGAGTAGCAACATTCCATGCTACCGATCCAGGGCAAGCAGTGGCTTCCCCCATGTCTTTCTCAATAACAGACTATGGACTTTTCCTCCACACTTCTGTAATCTTTTTTTAACTTTCAAAAATATCAGGACAGTAATCTACACTGTTAGCTACAAACAACCAAAAGGGCTGCAAAGTATATGGGAATTTGATATGGGTATACATTGTACCCCCGCAAATATGCGGTTCGCGATTCGCAGACTCAGTCATTCACGGTATTTTCTGACCGCCTCTTCCAGTCAGAAAATACCGCAAATGACTGACCAATGGAAAAGCTCTCTTACCAGTTCCGCACAACCAGCCTTCACTTTCCCAACCTGCGGTCTTCCCCCGCTTCAGCATTCGCCTGGGGACTCATAAGGGGCTGGCGCGCGCAAGCTCGGGGAGTCTGACTGCAGTAAGCGCCGGGATAGGAGGAGGAGGGAGAGTGCCGATGACAGTACTCTTCCGATATTCGTGGGTTTTCAACATTCGTGTTCACTCCGCGAACGTAACCCCCATGACTTTCGGGGGAGTACTGTACAGTTAAATGATACACAATGGAAGGTGGAATGGTTATCTCTTACAAACTCACTCCATTCGGCAAGTATAATACTGTCTTTTTTTTGTTGCACAAAGCTTTCTGGACGCCATTGAAATTATCAAAAATAAATACCACGAAGCAGAACCTTTGTTGGTCTTGTAAGTTGGCAATTGGAACCCTAGAACATATGTTATTCACATGTCCTTAGGCCACCCCAATGGCAGCGCCAACACTTCTAAGTAAAGTGTGTGGGGGGGGTTTCCTCTCCACACCCCATTGGAGCGCTTTAAATTTAACTTTTAATCTGGCGTGCTGATGTCCTGCGTGCATTTGTCTCAGCTCTTATGTCCGCGTGTGATTGTCTAGCGCGCTTTAGTCCCGTCACTTGAGTGTGTGGTGCAGTGGTTAGAGCTACAGCCTTAGCACTCTGAGGTTGTGAGTTCAAATCCCACACTGCTCCTTGAGACCTTGGGCAAGTCACTTAATCCCCATTGCCTCAGGTACATTAGATAGAGTGGGAGCCCATTGGGACAGTTAGAGAATAATGCTTGAGTACCTGAATAATTTGTAATCTGCATAGAATTGTAGGGTATGCAAAATATAAATTATAAAAAAAAAAGAAGAAGATATGATTAATGTGATACAAGATGGTTGTAACAACCCAGGACTAATTGTATTATTATTATATTATATTGTATTATTATTATTATATTTTTAGTATAACCAGCCTCATTTCTAACCCACCCTCCTACCAAGCCTTCAGGAAATCAATCAAAACCTATCTCTTTGACAAATTTCTCTGACTCCCCCCTGCCTTATTGTACCGCTGATATACTTACTGCATATCTGACCTATTTCCAGTCTTACCCAACCATTCTCGACTCCTTAATATAATCAATCTACTCTACCAATGTAATTGACAATACTCTCTGTAACTTCGCTATCTATGTACAGTTTCTTCCTCTGTAAACCGCTCTGAACTGCTTCAGGTATTGCGGTATACAAAAATAAAGTTATTATTATTATTATTATTAAAATACTTATTTGTTTGTTTTATGGTTCGACACCTCTTTCATCAACACCATTTTACCATTCTAGTTCAGTCAATCATTTTATCGCATCTTGATTATTGTAATGTCATTTATCTTAGTATTACAAAAACCTGTCTTTCTAGACTACAATTGGTCCAGAACACTGCTGCTAGATTGATTTTCGGGAAGCATAAGTTCGACCATGTGACACCATTGCTTCATAGTCTTCATTGGCTCCCTGTGTATTTTAGAGTCCAGTTCAAATGTGCCTGTGTCATCTTTAAAATTATTCATGGTATTTTAACCCCCCCCCCTAGTTCCTTTATCTTGGAATCTTTATAGATTCTCTTTTGTAAGGGGTGACCAGCAACTCAAACTATCCTGTTCTTCTAGCAAAGGTACCAAAAGAGCCAAGATTTTTGGTCAATCTTTGACCTTTAAGTTCTCTCAACTTTGGAACAATCTTCCACTCTTTTTAAGAAGCTCTGTTTCCCTTCCCTTTTTTCATAAATCTTTGAAAACTATCCTATTCACTAAGGGGCTCATAATCGAAAGAGAAAAACATCCAAAAACCGGCCTAAGTCGGCACTTGGACTAACATTTCCCAAATACATCCAAGTGCCGATAATAAAAATGGGTTTGGACGTATATCTAAACGACCTAGGCCTACATAGTGCCGCTGAACGACCAAAGCTAAACGGGGCATTTTGGGAGGAGTGTCAAGGACGGGAGTTGGGCGGGACGTGGGCTGGCTTAGACTTAGTCATACAGCATGTATAACCGAAAGTTATACAGCCCAGATTGACAGAACTTGGACGTTGTGATTTAGATCATGTAAAACATGGTCTAAGTCAGTGGTCCCCAACCTTGTCCTGGAGGACCACTAGGCCAATCGGGTTTTCAGGCTAGCCCTAATGAATAAGCATGGAGCAGATTTGCATGCCTCTCACTTCCATTATATGCAAATCTCTCTCATGCATATTCATTAGGGCTAGCCTGAAAACCCGATTGGCCTGGTGGTCCTCCAGGACAGGGTTTGGAACCACTGGTCTAAGTCACAAAAACCCACCTAAAGTCACCAGATAAGCACTGCAGACACATAAAACAGAACCACACACACTCTCTCAGTGATCACCGACTCTCCTCTCCCCCATAAAAATATTAATCACACCTTTAAAATTCAGCCTCCAGACCATCATCATCTGGCCACCTCGCATAGGAAAGCCTAGTCGTCCAGCACAGAGGCGGCTTAAGTCATCTTGGGGGTGGGATAGGGACCCATAGAGAGGAGGCCCCCATGCCCATATGCCCCTGTAATCACTGCATTGATACTTAAACATGTGTACTCCCCTATACACCCAAAAACCCTTTTGTACTGGCATATAAGTGGCTCCTGCATCCATAAGGGCTATTAGGATGGTAGATAAGTGGGTCTAGGGGATTCTGGAGGTAGTTTGGGGGGCTCACCATGACCTATAAGGGAGCTGTAGTGAGATGAAGACATGGCACCCTTTTTGTGAAGTTCGCAGCAGTGCCCTGTAAGGTACCCCACTATTTAGATGGCATGTCTGGGTGTGCAGTCCATCACTTTGCAGACCCCTCCCATGTCCAACAGGGCTTGTTCTAGGCATTTTGGACTTGGATGAAAAGTTGGACTAAAATGTGATATAAAGATGGACGCTATAGCGACTTGGACGATCAGATCGGCAGGACGTATAGTTAGACGATTTTTGAAAGAAAAAAAAATTTTGGACGTATTTTTCGAAAATGTGTCCTAGGCTATTTTTTACTTTGGACGACTTGTGACTTAGACGAAAACGGACTTAGACGTCCTTTTCGATTATGCCCCTCCACGCATTTTGGTAACTACGGTAATTCTCTTCGATATCTCTTTCTCTATAGCCCTTATTGGCCTAAACCAACTATTGTAAACCGAAACGAGCTTTCCTGGATTGAAGTCTCGGTATACAAAGCTAAGCATTAGATTAGATTAGAAAAAAAGAACAGTAATCTACAGCTTATTTTAGAAATCTTATTGGGAAGCACCTAAGTGTGCAATAATATCATCTTTTTTAAAACAAAATACATCATTCAGGCATTTTTACATAAATTTCCCAATCAGTGCACCTTTTTGTACGTTACTAAATCAGGTCTAACTTAGGAAGTCCTTTTGGTTCACGTCAATACTACACCAGCAGAATTCAGAGCCTCCTTGTCACGGCCTTGTCTTGGACCCTCGGCTGGCCCTTTTTCCCTCAATTTGCCATTGCTTCGTTCTGTTTCTGGGTTGGGCTGCTACATCCAGTGTTTGGCATTCTCTGCTCTGTCATGAGCTCCCAGGCTTAATTTATGCCCCTGCTCCAGAAGTGTGGGCCGTGAATTGTTTTATCTTGGAAGCCGCTGCTGTTCCATGACCTTGAGGGAAGGACTGCAGCTGTGCGTGCCAGAAACAGCAGAACTGGTACCGCGTTGAGACCTGCCATTGTGTCGTAGGCCTTGGCACCGACATGTGTTGGGAAACAATCCCTGATCAAAGTCTGTGCATTGCTAATGATTTGCATGCCAAAGATATAAAGAGGCTAATGAACTTTGCTGGAGGCCACCTATTGCATGGCCCAGAATTGTTTTCCATAAGTACCAGCGAATTTCTATCCAAACTCCTGCCATGTAATGAAGTACAAATATCTAATTGGCCAAGTTTAACTTCAGAGCTGAGTGTATACAGCTCATGTGGAAGTCCATGATATAACAGAGTATAAAAGAAACCCTTATACTGAAGCCAAAGAGTTTTAGTTTAATTTAATTTTATCACTTCGGTGCCTAGGGAAGTGAAGATATATTGCAAGGACAGAAACATAGCAACATGATGGTAGATAAAGGCCAAATGGCCCATCCAGTAACCATTATCTCTTTCTCTCTGAGAGATCCCACGTGCCTATCCCAGGCCCTGTTGAATTCAGACACAGTCTCTGTCTCCACCACCTCTTCCGGGAGACTGTTCCATGCATTTACTATCCTTTCTGTAAAAATATATTTGAGCCTATCACCTCTTAACTTCATCCTATGCCCTCTCATTGCAGCGCTTCCTTTCAAATGAAAGAGACTCGACTCATACGCATTTACAGTACATCACGTAGGTATTTAAACGTCTCCATCGTATCTCCCCTCTCCCGCCTTTCCTCTAAAGTATACAGATTGTCCCCACACGTCTTATGACGAAGACCATACACCATTTTAGTAGCTTTCCTCTGAACCATAGAAACATAGAAAATGACGGCAGAAAAGGGCCACGGCCCATCTAGTTGGCCCACACTAGTGACCCACCCCCTAACTTCCTCCATGAAGAGATCCCACATGCCAATCCCATCTTTTCTTAAAATCTGGCACGCTGCTGGCCTCGATTACCTGTAGTGGAAGATTATTCCAGCAGTCAACCACCCTTTCGGTGAAGAAATATTTTCTGGTGTCGCCATGAAATTTCCCACCCCTGATTTTCAACGGATGCCCTCTTGTTGCCATGGGTCCTTTAAGAAAGAAGATATCTTCTTCCACCTCGATACGGAAGAAGATATCTTTTAATATCTTTTCGAAGGTGTGGCCTCCAGAATTGTACACAGTATTCCAAATCAAGTCTCACAAAAATCTTATACAGGGGGCATCAATACCTCCTTTTTCCTACTGACCATACCTCCTCCAATGCACCTTAGCTTCCTTCTAGCTTTCGATAGGGCATCGCATGAGCTGGCTCTGAGCACAAAACACAACAGAACACCACTTATCTATCTTTGGCTGTTTCGCAGTGGCCATGAGCAAAGGGAATAGCAGTGTTGCAACCAGTTTTTAGATCGGCCTAGAGAAATGGAGATTAGCCATGAAAGGTGTGGAAACAGGAAAGAAAAGGGAGTATGGGGCTAGCGATGATCGTCGTTTAGGTGAGGCCACTAAAAATCATTGATTTTCCAATGCATGATATTATTCTGGATGTCAGCAGATCTGTTTCTACCTTTCATACCCACCTAGGAGAAGAGGAGTAGCCATAATCAAAACTTAAACATGTCTAAAAACCCACCCAAGTTGGCACTTGGATGACCTAAAAGACAGGTCGTCGAAAGTGCCGATAATCAATCCAATTTTCTGGACGTATCGCGGGACTTTTTAGGCCTCTGAATCCTGCTGTGTGCTCAGAGCAGTGGTTAGGGCGGAATGTGGGTGGGATGTGGGCCGACCTTGACTTAGTCGTCCTGCAGGGATAATCGAATGTTTTACTAGACATCCTGGCCGAAACTTAAACGTTGTGAGTTAGACGATGCAAAAACAGGATATAAGTGCCACAAAGGTATGCAAAGTGACCAGATAACCACTGCAGAGAAAAAGTAAAGACCCCACACACAGATCAGAATAAAAAAGTACATACCTGCCCCCAGAACATCAGCACCTGGTATAGGAAAGCCTGGTAGGGCTGCACACAGCTGTCTTAAATAGCCTCAGGGGTGGGCTAGTGAGCCATAGAGAGGAGGACCAAGACCAAGACCCATAAGCCACTCTAACGACTACATTTATGGTGGAACATGTGCGCTCCCCAAACCTACTTTGCTGCCATATAGGTGCCACCTGCAGCCATAAGGGCTATTGGGGTTGTAGACAGGTGGGTATAGTGGGTTTTGGGGGTGTTTTGGGGGGCTCGCCATAACCTATAAGGGAGTTCTGGTGAGATGTTTAAGTGACACCCTTTTTGTGAAGTTCACAGCAGTACCTTCAAAGGTACCCCACTGCAATGGGTGGCCAGTCCATTGCAAGATTGGCCCCTCCCATGTCCAAATGGTCTTGTTCTGGGCGTTTGGGACTTTGATGAAATTTTGGTCGAGAATGTAGTATAAAGATAGACATTCTGACGGACTGGATGAACAATAGTCTGGATGTCCAGAGAGATGATTTCCTCCCCCCCCCCCCCCCCCAAAAAAAAAAAATAAATAAAATTCTAGATGCATTTTTCGAAAATGGGCATTTTCTCACTGCTGACAGTGGGCATCTAACGCCATACGTTCGAATCGGACTTAGACGTATGTTTTGATTATGCCCCTCCACAGATTTAGCACAGAGGGATAAGAACCAGGGAATCCAGGTTCAAACCCTATTGCCACTTGTTGTGACCTTCTATTTCCTCAGGTCCCTAAAACTATAATTCCTCTGGGGACAAGGAAACACCAAGTGCACCTGAAAGTAATGTAACTTGAGCTACTACTAACCAAGGCATGAACCAAATCCAAAATCCCTTAACTCCCCACCCCATAACATTGTAAATGACGGCAGATAAGATCTGCATGGACCATCCAGTCTGCCTAACTGATTATCAATTTGCAGTTAAACCAATAATCCCCTCCCCCATTGAGTTACACAACCCCTACACTCAATGCATATGATACAAATGTAGTATAAAAAATGCTTACTTGGTCGTGATCTGTCTTGCCATTTGCAGGAAACAGACCATAGAATTCTGTCCAGAACTATCCTTACTTTCCCACGGCTGGAGTTGCCGTCTAAGCTCAACTCTTCTCCATTAGACAACATCAGTGGGCTTGCAATCGTTTAAGTTTTCTTGTTTAAACCGTGCTCTTTCTATTTAAGGAACCTTTGTGTCTATCTCATCTATTTTGAATTCCCTCACAGTTTTTTGGCTTCACTGCCTCCACCGGGAGGGCATTCCAGAATCCACCACCCTCTCTATGAAAAAGTACTTCCTGATGTTACTCCTACGTCTACCCTACTGCAACTTTTAATTCACATCCTCTCATTCTACCACTTCCTCATCTTTGGGAAAATCCAGTACTATCAATCCTGTTCTCCGAGTTGGAGCCTTTCCCTGAAACGAAGCAAAACAATGGGAATCATGCTGACTCATGTTGCAATTTGTTTTGTCTTTGTATGAAAAACAGAGAGCCGTCAAGTAACTCCAAGTTAAGTCAGTCCAGTTTATTATAATCTTCCTTTTCTAAGCACATTTCCAAGGTTTCAACACTTCCAACATCAGAAGAGTCCAACTGATCCAAAATACTTCTGTTAAATGACTTTCAGGAGCCAGGAAATATGGATCATATTACTCCCTTTCTAGTCCAACAAGGGTTCTCAATTTTTTTTCTTATTCTTTTTAAAATCTTCATTATCACCCAACAGGGTTTCTATTTCAGCCCTCTTTTAGCTCATCTGCTCATACCATATAGAAACATAGAAATCGATGGCAGATAAGGGCCACGGCCCATCCAGTCTGCCCACCCTAATGACCCTCCCCTGCCTTTACCCTGCGAATAGATCCCACGTGTCGATCCCATTTGGCCTTAAAATCAGGCAAGCTGCTGGCCTCAATCACCTGAAGTGGAAGACCATTCCAGCGATCAACCACCCTTTCAGTGAAAAAGAATTTCCTGGTGCCACCGCGCAGTTTCCCGCCTCTGATTTTCCACGGATGTCCTCTTGTTGCCGTGGGACCCTTGAAAAAGAAGATATCCTCCTCTGCATCGATGCGGCCCGTGAGATACTTGAACGTCTCGATCATGTCTCCCCTCTCTCTGCGCTCCTCAAGCTAGTATAGCTGTAAATTTATCTAACCGTTCTTCGTACGGGAGATCCTTCAGTCCCGAGACCATCCGGGTGGCCATTCTCTGGACCGATTCCAGCCTCCACACATCCTTACGGTAATGCGGCCTCCAGAATTGCACACAGTATTCCAGGTGGGGTCTCCGGTAGTCTCCCACCTTTTTCATGTAAAGGGTTATAGTGTGAATACGAGAAAGCCACCTAGCTGCAACCCCTTCCATCTCTTTCAACCATATCACCTTGGCCCACCAACTTTTCAAGGAGGGGACAGCTTTCTGTTTCCAGCACAAAAGACCAAGCATGTAGCATAGGGATATTCCTTGACTCCAACCTAACACTTTCCAATCATATCTCTCAGGTGGTCTCTACCTCATTCCACTACCTGCGACATCTCCAGAAAATAAGGAACTACTTCTCGGAATCTGACTTCACCCAATTTCTCTAGGCCTTCGTCCTCTCTCGCATGGACTACTGCAATGCATTATTCAATGGTCTCACAGTAAAGAATATACACCGTCTTCAACGTGTACAAAATGCAGCAATCAGGCTTCTGAAGAGCCTTCATGCCCATGACCTAGTCTCTGAGGCTCTATCAACAGTCCACTGGCTACCCATAGCCAAACGATGCATCTTTAAAAGCTTGATGTTAGCATACAAATCCTTGCACTACATGGCCGTATTCTTTCCCTGGAAAGAAGGACTTAAGACTCCTTCTGTAATCTGTATCGAAAACTCTCCCATTCAGTCAGTTGACAAGATAAAAATACTAGGAATCATTCTCGATAACAAACTCAACTATCATGACCCAATCAGTACAGTTGTTAAAAGTTGTTTCCATAGATTACGCATGAGTAGATCCCTGGTTAACATATTAGATGCTCCATCTCTGAACACACAAATATGCTCCTTGATAATATGTAAATTGGATTACTGTAATTCACTTTACAAGGGCATTACTCAAAAAGAAATTAGAAGGTTACAAATAATACAAAATACTGCTATAAAAATAATTACAGGAAAAAGGAAATTTGATCATGTAACGCCCCTTCTAAAGAACGCACACTGGCTCCCCATCAATCATACATAGAATTGCATATAAACTGGCACTGATTACATTTAAAGTACAAACATCTAAAGCCCCGCTATTCCTGGATAGAGTCATTACTCTTTACAGTCCATTTCGTACTCTACGATCAGAAGATAAAAATCTTCTTACAATTCCATCCTTGCGTACCATCAACACTAGGCGTAATACACTCTTTCCAGTCACTGCCCCTCAAATTTGGAATCTATTACCGGCCCAGGTACAGGAAGAAAAATCCCTTGAGAAGTTTAAAAGGGGAACTAAAAATAGTAAAGAATCATCAGCTCTAGTAACCAACTACAGACCTTTAGCATCCATTCCATTTATTGTAAAAATCATTGAAGGATTGGTACACACCCAACTGATGGAATATCTTAACCAGTTCTCTCTCCTACATGAAACCCAATCCTTTATTCAGTACGGAGACAGTAATTGCGTCTATCTTAGATAATTTGCATCTATTGTTTAGCAAGGGCCTCAATGCTCTGATCATGTGATTTGACATGAGCTCTGCCTTTGATCTAGTAGACCATGGGAAAATGCTACAATGTTTACACGCTATTGGTATCAGGGATGAGGTGTTGAACTGGTTTCGTGGCTTCCTTGTGTCCTGTACCTATCAGGTACGGTTCAATTATGATCTCTCCAATACCTGGAGCAATCCATCCGGTGTGCCGCAGGGTTCACCGCTGTCCCCATTGCTCTTCAATGTCTACATGTCCTCACTGGGCGCGCAATTAAGCCAGCTGGGAATAAAATTATTCAATTACGCCAATGACTTTACGATCATCATCCCATTTGCTAATTCTATCTCGGAAACCATTCCCAAGGCATCAGAAGCTATAAATTTGATGGAGCAATGGATGTCTGACTTCAAGCTCAAACTTAATTCAGAAAAAATGAAATTCTTCGTAGCTTCGCCACATCCGTTTAATAACAAAAAAACATTATGCATCAATAACCTTAGTTACCCCATTCAATCTACCATGAAGATACTGGGTGTAACTCTGGATCAATGCTTAACTATGACAGACCAGGTAGACTCCTTAATCAGGAAGGGTTTTTTCACTCTCTTGAAACTTAGATCCATTAAACCATATTTTGATACGTCAGTATTCAGAATCCTGGTACAATCCCTCGTACTAAGCCAACTTGATTACTGCAACATCACCTATTTAGCAATCTCCCAAAAGAATATGCGACATTTACAATTAATGCAAAATGCAGCGGTCAGACTAATCTTCGGGCTAAAGAAATTTGATCACGTGACACCTTACTACCGGCAGTTGCACTGGCTACCAATGGAAGCACACGTAAAGTTTAAGTTCGCCTGCTTCTGCTTTAAAGTACTGTACGGACTAGCCCCTAAATACATAACTGACCTTTTCTGCTTCTCAACCAACAGACACAAGAGAAGCTCACATTCAAACTTCGTTTCCTCCCCCAGTTAAAGGATGTAAACTAAAAAAAACACCATGAACACCTTCTCTCACATCAGGCAGCATTATGGGGTAAAGATCTAGAACAATTACTCTCGTCCGCTACTTACGAGGAATTCAGAAAGCGCCTAAAAGCTTATTTGTTCCTAAAGTATCTAGACAATTGACCCATCGGTTCTTTTGTCCTCTATTATCACTTTCTTTCCTTAACCTCTTTTAAATTCAATCAACTTGTACCTCTTTTAGTCTTTTGTAAACCGCATAGAACTTCACGGTACTGCGGTATATAAACTGTTATTATTATTATTAAAAAGTTACCTATTTAGGGACGCTTTTGAATAACCCATCTTAGTGCTTATATGACAGTGACATTAAAAGCAGCCAAGCAACGATCAATGTAACTCCCTTTCATTTTTCCCTTTCTCCATTTCTATCCTATACTGACTGTAGTTCCTCCCCTTTTTTCCTTTCGTTTGAAGTAAGTCAGAGTCTCCCCCCCAACAAATTGTTTGTGTCCCCTCCCCATTTGTAAATGTACATCGCTTTGAAAGTCCGAAAAAGCGATTTTTATCAAATTTTAAATAAACTTGGAAACTACAAGGCAACCAAACTTCCCCCTTATGTATCAAACAGACTGCTCCCAAGAAGAAACATGCCGCCAAAAACCCCCAGGTCATGCCCTCCAGTTGCAGACTGCAAGATGATGATCATACTCACGTTTTTTTTACCAAACTCCTGGAACCAACTACTCCCAGATACTGGAACCAACTACCCCCAGATAAGATCCATCGAAGGGGCTCTTGAACTTTAGGAAAGCAATCAAAACATGCCTCTTCACCTAATCACTTGCCTACTACCGTAGGTTTGCTAGGACAATCTCCTTTTAATGTAAGCATGACAAATTCTAACTCACTGACTGTATGTTACGCATGTTAACCATGTCAAACAGTAAACCATCTGACTGTAGGCTTTGTACGTTAACCTGTAACCTGTTCTGAGCTCGTTGAGAAGGGAATAGAAAATGAATTAAATAAATACTCTGGAGTCCCACAGTTTCTGTTCAGATCACTTCTCCCTAACCACCTCATTATCTTTTTCTCATTTGTAGATGCCAGGTCAACCTGTTTTTCTTCTTCAATGGAACGTCAAGCCCCTGGATTTTCTTGTTGAGCTCTCTTTTATGAATTTTAAAGCAACCTTGAAAACACACCTTTTCCAAAAAAGCTTTTGGCGTTACTTACTTTTGACCTTATGACCTCGCAATGCAACACAGTTGTTGATCTTTCACAGGTCCTGGAATGTGTTTGTCATTCATCTTGTCTAGTAATTTTCTTCTTATTCCCGCCTCTCCTTTTGTTCCAGTTAGAGATAATTTATTTCTATTCTTTGTCCCTTTTCTTAAGAATATATACCCCCCCCCCCTTTTACAAAATCACGCTAGTATTTTTTAGCGCCGGCCATGGCGGTAACAGCTCCTACGCTCATAGGAATTCTATGAGCGTCAGAGCTGTTACTGCCACAACCGGTGATAAAAAATGCTAGCGCAGTTTTATAAAGGGGGGGGAGGATAATTTGTAACCTAGCTTCTACTCTCTCTCTTGTATACCTTTTCATTTCACTTTTTGTAACTTGCATAGAGGGGCACTTTCGATAGCATAGGCAGCGGAAAACTTTTTGTTTTGGGGGAGCCCAAATGCTCCACCCTAGACCTCTCTCTCCGATTCCTGGCTCCCCCACCAACCTCTTCCCCAGCTGTCAGCAGGAACGAGTGAGCCTGCTGTCATCAGCCTGCCCCAGAAGTCTTCATTCTGCAGCAACTGGACGCTGCAGAATGAAGACTTCCAGAGTAGAGGTCTGCATGGGAACGGGGATCGCGAGGATGGACCATAGGCTTTGGAAGCAGGGTTCATCCATATAATATAAAGGACACGTCAGCCTTAGTAAAAGAGGGGGTTTATAAGTTAATTACCTGAACAGAAAACAAAAAAAGGGTTCCACCAAAGAGATTCCACAAGGAAAACTGCAGCGCAAACACAAAAGAAACTGTGGAATTGATGATCCTGTCAGAAGTAATTGCTGCTTTTTATGGGGACGGGCAGGGATGAAGGTAATTCCTTGCAGGGATGGGTGGGGACGGAGAGGATCCTGGCGGGGACGGTGGGGATGGGTGGGATTTCTGTCCCCGTGCAACTCTCTATTCCAGAGCACGCTGCCCGAAGATTTAAAATGAGAGCGGCCGGGAGGGGGTGAATATGGGAGGCAGGAAAGCTATTTCATCTGACCTTCAATTGCCAATTTTTTTTGGGGGGGGGCCCTGGCCCCTGTTCGATGGGATGTCTGTTTGGATATTTTGGGAAAGATGTTCAAAAATCCAGTAGAGAACATGTCCATTTTTGAAACCGGAAGACATCCATCTTTTTTTTTTTTCTGAAAATGATATTTTGGTCCTTAGTGCATCTTACTTTTTGGGCCATTTTCGAATACCTAAACGTCCAAACAAAAAACTCACACAAACAAGCCATTGGGACTTCCAAGCAACCAGCATTCTTTGCAAACTGGCCACAGACATCTGAGCAGAGCAGAGGGGTAGTCTAGGGGGTACTGCAGTAAACATCACATTAAAAAGTCCCAGGTACACAGTACATTTGACCATAATTAGCTTATACTGTATGATGAGCCCACCAAAACCTACTCAAAACTTACTATACCCACCTGTCCACCATAACGTCAGCGTCTACTGCAGTGTGAGATAGCAGCTGTCATTCCGAATTTGGATGCCACTTGTGGTTTGTCTTTATCTTGTAGCATTCGGATTTGATTTTGGTTTTATCATTTGGGACTCCTGATGCAGGCACCATAGTCGAAACATTGACCGGGTCAAGTCCATGATTTGAATCTATCATTTTTCCATTTGTTTACGTGACTGTTTTAGTTCATTTGCTTATACAGTGTTCCCCCGGTCATTCGCGGTCCCGGTCATTCACGGTATTCTCCGACCGGGACTTCCTGTGCTAAAGTCAGGCTTCACCAATCAGGAGCTGCGTGTCACAGCAGCTCCTGATTGGTGAAGCCTAACTTTAGTGCAGGAAGAGGCGGTCGGAGCATACCGTGAGTGATTTCCTTCACTCGCCGGCACTCCAGCTGCCCTATCCTGCCTCCCCAGGTGAAAAACTGTATTCGCGGTTTTTCTATATTCGCGGGGGTTCCTGAAACAGAACCCCTGTGAATATCGAGGGAGTACTGTATCATTTATTTACTATTAATAAAGAGGGGTTTGAAGACCAGGCATGCTCTGCTCTTTTGTTTGGATTTCAACATAACAAAAGCCCATATGCCTGCAGGTGTCATCTATGTATAGGTACAGTAGGTTTTGGATGGGTTTTGGAGGGCTCGCCATACCATATAAGCAGGTTATGGTGAAATTTGTACCTGGGACATTTTAATATGACGTTCACTGCAGTACCCCCTAGAGCAGTGGTTCCCAACCCTGTCCTGGAGGACCACCAGACCAGTCGGGTTTTCAGGATAACCCTAATGAATATGCATGGAGCAGATTTTCATGCCTGGCACTTCCATTATATGCTGATCTCTCTCATACATATTCATTAGGGCTAGCCTGAAAACCCAACATGCTCTGCTGAGCTGTGTCTGTGTGACCATCTGAACCTATAATAAAGGCTGGAATGTATTGCTTCTTTCACATCTGTAGGGGGGTGGGAAGGTGTCGATGACCATTTTGGAAGTAAGGGGGAGATCCTGCCTTAATCCCTCCAGTGATTATCTGGTCAGTTTGGGCACCTTTTTTTCCCCTTATTAATTTTTAAAACAGGTCTTGCCTCAAACATCTAAATAGTGCCCTGGATGCTTTGTTAAATCTTCGATCGTCACTGCACAATATCCAAGTCCTGAGCCAGCCCAAAACACGCCTTCAACATAGACAAACAGGAGACGACCAGCCTAGAAAGACATTGAAAACAGGGGTTTTGAAAATAGTGGTTTGGACATTTTAGCAAGAAAAACGTCCAAACGCTATTTTATGCCATTTGGGGGGGACGTTTTTCTCTTTTGAAAATGAGTTGATCTGCAATACTGTATATTAAATAAACTTGAACCTTGAACTTTGAAAGGGAGCACAGCAAACACAAGAGGATAACAGAGGAAAACACAGATAAAGGAACGACGAACAATGAAAGTCATGAGCAAGTGGCAAAAAAAAACTCCCATTAGTGTATCAAAATAGACTAACTCCTTCAAGATGCAGAGCTATCATGGGGCCGTTGATGCTCTTTCATATGGTTAAGTAAGAGGAAAAGGGGGAAAGTTATCAACGCAACACACTGTTAAGACATGTTATGTTCCTGTTAACCCTAGAGACAAGCGCTGTTTAAGATAAGTAGCTTGTCAATTTTTTTTCAAATCCTGGAGAAGTGCATAAACGTAAATAAAAAGAATGTGTATGAAAGTGCAAAGGTACTGAGGCGTATTTGGAAATGATAAAAAAAAATTTTAAAAAATTTTTTCTAAGAATAATATTAAATAATTAAGTTATTAAAGTTATACGAATTCGAGTATTAGTTCTTTTCGGCCGATGATTGGAGCAAGGAGCAAAGTTGCTACGCTGATCACTCGAGTTTGTGATAAAACGATTGTGCGTAAGGCTCCAGTTCTGAGGCCGGTGGAGTGAGATGCACTTTTCTGGCTGAAGTGGTGTGTTAGTTTGTGTCTATTTTGAACCCTAGAGATTAGTCATTAGATCTCATTGCATTAAATAGGACCCTTGCTAATGGGATCTGTGCTACAAAAGCACAAATGAGGGGAAAAATAACAAAGCTTAATGGTAGCCACATTAATAACTATGCCCCCCTCCCCATCCCCCCACACAATTTTGCTTTTAGCGTCAAGGTCAACTCAAGAAGTTCATCTCTACCACTGTCTATTTGTTGACTAACTCTGATCACTGCACAGGAGACTTATTGCACCTTGATAGGAATTTTTCAATCTTTTGATGGCAAAATATCTTTTCAGGAGAGAATCTGCCTCTGTCCAGGCCCACAAAAGGGGGGAGGGGAACCAGGGAGGTCTGGCTGCCAGGGCTTGGTGAGTGGCCAATCTCCTGGCCAACCGACTCAGAGCAGGAAACCAATGCGATCTTGCCATTCACCCTCAATTTATAGTTTGCTCTTAAACAAAGCACAAAAAGGAGAGGGAAGATAAATGTTGGAACATCCCTATCAGGTTTTGTTGGGGGGGGGGGTCTTTTTGTTATACCACATTAAGAGTCTGATTTGGGACGCCTATGGAAGAAGTCCAAAAAAGAAACCTATTTTAAGCCTAGTGGTATAAAGGCAACATTGATGCCTATGCGCCTTCATAAAATGGGATTTCAGAACCAGCCCCGATAGTGCACAAAGTCTGATGCACCAAGTTACACCTGCTCCAAAAATAATGGACATTAGAGCATCCACTCTAAGCATTTCCGCAAACAATTGAAAGCCTGGCTTTTCAGCAAATTGTAGCTCTATCCTTCCCCCCTTTTTCTCCCCCCTTCTACATATAAGTTCATGTAATCCTTTTTCTTCTTCTCTATTTTAAGTTCTTGTAAACCGTGTCGAGCTCCATACTCATGGAGATGATGCGGTATATAAACTTAAGGTTTAAATAAGATTAGATTAGATTTACTCACTTCTGCTCCTACTAAAAAAAAACGCCCAGGGGTCAGATAAAAGGAGACGCAGGCTTTCCATCGTCTTGGGTACAAAGGCAGGTTAGTCTCTTCCTAACTCTCAAGATCAGCAGTGCAGGTGTCTTGTTGTGCGGTTAGGAGGGAATGCCTTCCTGCCCAGGCAATAGAGGAGTGTGTGGTGCAGTGGGAGGTTGTGGGTTCAAATCCCTGGCTGCTCCTTGTGACCCTGGGCAGGTCACTTAATCCCCAAAACTCAAATACCCTTAGTGCAAATCCTGTTCTCAAAAAAAAGAGATTGCCCTTTTTACTTCTTTACAATAACATAATTTTAAACGTCTTCCTAAGGCAATGCCCGTGAGCACAGAGATTAAGTGCCAATCGCAGCCCTCCATTTATTCCGCAAGCAACTAAAAACCTGGCTCTTCTCTAACATGTCATTTCTTTTCCCTTACTTTTCCACTCGATTTATAAACTTATGTAAACCTTTTCCTACCCTTTCTCATTTTTAAGTTCTTGTAAACCGTGCTGAGCTCTACTTCCGTGGAGATGATGCGGTATATAAACTTAAGGTTTAGTTTAGTTAGTTTAGTTTAAGAAGACCTGACGCAGCTTAGCGAAACGCTGGCTGGCCGTCGTCGGCTTTGGCTGAGCAGACTTGCCCCAAGAACAGCCTTGTGTATAAAAGACACGTGGGCCTGATCCAGCCCAGCGCTGGGAAAGGTAAGTGTTTATCATAACAGTATTAAGAACATTATATACTGGCACACAATCCGGATGCAGTCCAATTACATTAGCGGGAAGCGATTTTATGGTCGCTCCAGACACAGCTGTTCTGTTGGAGTTTAGAGTAGGGCTCCCAGCGCATGTGGATGGAAATTTATTGAAATATTTGAAAAAGTATTTATTACTGAACGTTTTTTATGCCGATGAGGTAACTCTAGTCTAAGAGTAGTCTGAATGCTTATAAAATTAGCAGCAGGCACGTGTCTGAGGCTTTTTCCTCCCCTTTTCAAGATTCCTGAAGCAGAGTAGTGGCTTTTTGAGTTTTAAGTCCACAGTGCGTTGTTGAGCCTTACGAAGAGGTTTAAAATTATACTATTGTAAAAGAGTAAAAAGTGAAATCTCTTTTTTTTTTGAGAACGGGATTTGCTCTAAGGGTATTTAAGTTTTTTGATTATTATAGCTCCTTTGTGTTTGTGAGTGTGGAGTGAGTTATCAAGCCACTTAGGGCTGGATTCACTAACCTGCCCGATCGGGCCCGATCCGGGCAGGTCTGACGAATTCACTAAAGTAAAATATGCAGATGGGGGCGATTGGAGGAATGCCTGCATGGAACATTGTAGCATAGTAAATGACGGCAGATAAAGACCCGAATGGTCCATCCAGTCTGCCCAACCATACACACTCTATACATTCATAATTTAATTTAAATGGTCCTTTTTCTTAGATATTTCTGGGCCAGAAACCCAGAGCTCTGCCCGGTAATGTGCTTAGGTTCCATCTACTGGAGTCTCCATCAAAGCTCACTCCAGCCCATCTAAACCATCCCAACCATCAAAGCCTTCCCCAGCCCATTCTCAACCGAATGGCCGTATATGAGACACAAACCATAAAAGTCTGCCCCAGTTCTTCAATATGTTCTGATTAGAGATCCTCTGTGCTCATCCTGTGCTTTTTTGAACTCTGTCACCATTTTCCTCTCCACCACCTCCCTCGGGATAATCAAGGGATACTGGCATTTTTGCAGCATTTCTGTCTAGAAACTGGCATGTGTTTATAATTAAAAAGACTTCAGATGTACTGGGAACATTCGGAGGTCTTACTTTACACTCTGGAGGTAATGAGAGCTAAATATAGAGAGAAATATTATTTTGCAAGAAGTACAGTGCTGGATGCTTGATGTCAATTGACACTGTTAACCGAGCAATTTGAGCTTAGGCCCATAGGTTCAATGTCCTAGAAGGAATTTGTAGCGATAAGATTGAAAACAGATGGACCAGCTTAAAGACCTTAACAACACGCCGGTACAATCCTAGAATTCCTGGACATATCAGGTATCATTACTCTAAACCAGGGATCTCAAAGTCCCTCCTTGAGGGCCGCAATCCAGTCGGGTTTTCAGGATTTCCCCAATGAATATGCTTTGAAAGCAGTGCATGCACATAGATCTCATGCATATTTATTGGGGAAATCCTGAAAACCCGACTGGATTCAGCCCTCAAGGAGGGACTTTGAGATCCCTGCTCTAAACTAAACTAAACCTTAAGTTTGTATACCGCATCATCTCCATAAAGATAGAGCTCGACATGTTTTACAGGTAATTCAATAAATTAGGGAAGGACATAATAAGAAATTAGAGGTTATGAAGAGGATGGATAGCTTTACATTTTAAATAGATAGCTTTACGTTTTGGAGAAAATCCAGGTTTTCAGATGCTTTCGGAATAACTGGAATGAGCCTAGGTTCCGCAGCGGGGCAGGGAAGTTATTCCAAAGCTCAGTGAATTTGAAGAAAAGGGATTTCCCTAATTTACCTGCATACATGACGCCTTTTAACGAGGGGAAAGATAGTTTGAGTATGGGGGCAGATCTGGTAGTGTCAGGTCTCGAAGAATTCCAGGATAGTGGGATTAGGGGAGGAAGAATGCCATGTAGGATCTTGAAAATTAGGCAGGTACATTTAAAGTGAATCCTAGAAATCACCGGAAGCCAGTGAAGTTTTGACAGAAGCAGGGAAACATGATCGAATTTGCTTTTTGCAATGATCAACCTAGCCGCATTGTTCTGGATCCGCTGAAATCTTTGAAGATTTTTCTTGGTTAGACTTAGATAGATGGAATTACAATAGTCCAGTCTAGAAAGAATGATTGATTGTACAAGGACAGCAAAATGTTGTTGGCGGAAGCAGGATCTCACTCTTATTACTCTTATTATAATCAGTGGCATATCAAGGGTGAATGGCGCCCGGGATGGTAGCCCCTCTCCCCCGTCCTCTTCTCCACCCTGCTCCTTCCCTGCCCCCCCCCTGCTGTGCACCCCCCTTCACGAATACCTTTTTAACTTTCCCGGCTTCGCCACCAACTTGCTGCCCACGTTGGCATCGGCTCTCCCTCTGATGTCACTTTCTAGGCACAGGACCTGGAAGTGACATCAGAGGGAGAGCCAATACTGGAGCGAGAAGCAGGTTGGAGTTTCTGCTCGCAAGGCTGGGGGAGGAGTGGGAAGGAGCAGGGGGTGGAGAGGAGGATGGTTGCCGGTGCCCCCACCAAGACGGTGTCCATGGCGGACCACCCCTCTCCTTACTACACCACTGATTATAATGATTACAATGTAGCATCTGTAATAATTTTTATGGACCTTTACAGTGACAAGACTTTTTTTGGGTGTGTCCAGGAAAAGAGGAAGGCCTTAAGTGGATTTCTAAAACTGAAAGATAAACAGGCAAAAAGAAGAAGAACAGACAGTCCAATAAAAGGCAAGGTAGACGTCTATTCAACCAGTGAGAAAATCTTTATTCAGAAATGTAGTTCCAAGTTTTTTATTCATAAATATAGTCCCGACTAGGATCCAAGTTTCGGCGTAATCAAAACACCTTCACCAGGGGACACTGAACGATTCACCAGAGCAACAGGATGCAAAAGTCACCTCCAAATGTACAAGTGAAAGAAAAGGGACTACATTTAAGAATAAAGATTTTCTCATTGGTTGAATAGACCAGTGGCGTACCAAGAGCGTGGCAGGGGGTGTGGACCGCCCTGGATGCCAGCCCTAGGGGGGTGCACAGCCGGCCGGCTGGGTCCGGAACCTCCCGCAGTGCTCTAAACGGCACCTGCACTTCAGCGCGGCTGCCGTACTTATTCCAAAGCAGCGTCGGCAGCCGCACTGAAGTGCAGGAAGGTCCTGCTATGACTGCCGTCTACCACCTCTGCTCTGGAAGACATAAGTGATGTCGGAAGGAGTGGACCGGCAGCCGCAGTCATTGTGGGACCTTGCTGCAACTCCCTGAGTCTGCTGGCCCACCCCCTCCGACGTCATTACCTCTCCAGGAGTAGAACCGGCAGAAGCCGTCATTACAGGACCTTGCTGATTTGGAGGGAGAAAGGAGCATAGAAGGGAGGGAGAAAGGAGCATAGAAAGGAGATAAAGGGGGTCAGGGTGGTATGAAAGGGTGGTGGAAGGAGAGAAAGGGGGCAGATGCTGATTAAATTGGTGTGCAGGGAAAGGAGAGATAGACATAAGGGGGAAGGATACTGGATGGAATTGGGTTGAAGGGAAAGAAAGGGGCAGATGCTCATGGAGTTGGTGTGCAGGAAAAGGATACTAGATAGAATTGGGTCAGAGGGAAAGAAAGGGGGCAGATTCTGATGGAAGTGGGGGCAAGGGAGAGGAGAGAGTGAAATGCCAGACCATGGGGGTGTGGGAGAGAGAAGAGAAGAAGAGGAGAGGAGAGATGCCAGTCCATTGGAGGAGGGAAGGGAAGATGGATGCCAGACCAATTGTAGTGAAGGGAGAGATGGAAGGGGGAGGCATAAAGTTTCTGGAAGGGGAATAGAAGGAGAGAAGATGCCATATAGAAGGGGCCAGAGAGAGGATAGACAGTGGATGAAAGGAAGAGAGTGACAAGAAGATGAGGAAAGCAGAAACCAGAGAAGACAAGGTAGAAAAAAATTCTATTTATTTATTTTTTTGCTTTAGGGGAAATGCATTGCTGTTTCTGTGGTGTTGCATTGTATGTAGAGTCCAACTTCTTGGTGGTTCAATTTAACCTTTGTCTACGTATTTCTATTTTATTCCCCCTTTTACAAAACTTACAAGTTATTCCACATTTTTCTTGACCCTTTTCATTTCATCTCATTGCCTAAGAGCCAACCTCATCGGTGATATCACAACGGCT
The DNA here is from genome assembly GCF_902459505.1 of Geotrypetes seraphini. Lineage (NCBI taxonomy): Eukaryota > Metazoa > Chordata > Amphibia > Gymnophiona > Dermophiidae > Geotrypetes > Geotrypetes seraphini. The sequence continues at coordinate 20,623,880 of NC_047093.1, read as the reverse complement.
TGGCTTCCCTATACTTGGGCCCATTTACTGGATGCATTGGCCTCATTGAAATGAAAAGTGTGGAATAACCTGTTAAGTTTCATGGCTTCACATCGTTCTCTTCTTGTTTGGGCTGAGAACTTTTCAGCAGCCCCTCGTATATATGATAATGCGCTCTTCCTCATCAAGGACAACCTGATCACAATGCGTCCAGGTAACTGAAGACAATCTTTGCGTGATGAACACAGAGGCCCTGATTCTCTTAGGGATTCCGAAAGTTAGGTAGCAATAGGCGTCCTACTGCTGCCTAACTTAATTGGTTTAATTGGCGATAAATGATGTGGTAATTGACCTCGTCGTATAAAACCAACTAAAAACAAATTTTAAAAAATTGTAGGCACCTACAGAATAGGCTGCCGATGTTCCATCCATAGAGGCACTTATGGTCAATGTGGGCGTGGCTTGCACCAGACGTGGCCATAGGCGCTGGTAGGAGCCCCTGTTGACGCGGTTCTCATATAAAATAGAATGTAGACCAGTAAAACCCTGCCTGTGATTCTACAACTGGCACTGGTACAAGATTGATAGGCCACGGGTGCCAGTTTTGAAGGCACCAGCCGATACCGGTGCCGGTTGCAGAATCCAGCCCCTTTGAGATGTGTACGGTACTTGATCAACTTACTAGAAAGATAAACTGGTAGACCCAAGTGCAGTGCATAGGGCTAGATTCACTGAGCCCGCTGATCAACTTCCGACCACTTAGCGACCCCTTTGCGAACTGATTTCCCTCCGACCCGATTCACTAACCTCTGTCCCGATCATCCTCCGATCCGCGCCTTTGCAGCGATTCACTAAAAAAAAAAATAAGAGGCAGACCGATCCAAAAATAAGCGACTACTGAGGACCAGTCGCTCAGGTAATTTCCAACTTCCCTGCTTTCTGCCGCCCTGCTCTCTGCCCCAAACTCCTGCTCTCAGCCCCGATCTCCTGCCTGCCCCATCTCCTGCTCTCGCCCTTAATGTCTCCTGCCACCCTGACTCGCCGCCCTGCTCTCGCCCCAAATCTCTCCTGCCGCCCTGACTCTCCTGCCCTTCCCCGCAGTGCAAGCCCGTGGTTTTAACTCGCACGGGAAAAAAAAAAAAATTTCCTGCTCTGCCGGGCACGGTCACAGATAGCTGTTCAGTGATCCGATTCAGTCGGTTGGGAGGGTGATTCCGATGGCCCTCATTTGCATGAGAGCGATTTGTGAATCAGCCCCCCAGACACGGTTCAGATCTCTCACGGATCAGATCTGATCCTTGCCCTTAATGAATCTAGCCCATAGTGTTTTACAAGTAATGCACGCAGCTACAGGAAGCCAATGCAATTGATACATTGGAGTAATGTGCTCAAATTTCTTCCTTCCAGTTACTATCCTAGCCACAGAGTATTCTGTACCAACTGTAATCTATGCAAATTAATTTTACTCACACTATTAAATAAGTGATTGCAGTAATCCCATCTGCTGCTGATCAGAGCATGCACTATTTCTATCAAATTGCATTTAGTTAGGTTTTAGTTTCTCTATTATCCAAAGATGAAAAAAGTCAAGCTTTCAAGATATTTTCTATTTGTGAATTAAGTTTTAACGGCACTATTGCTGTGAAAGCCTAAAGTCGTAAGATAATAACAAACAATTAGCAGAAATCTCAGGAAGTGCATGATGATTGCAAGAAACCCACAGTGCAGATGATTTGTAAAAATTCAAGACCAAACTGCGCTCGTGCATCGAGTCTGTCCTGATCAAAGGTTTTATTGCTAAGGTACGAGAGGACATTTTCTCGGTCATCTTTCAAAAAGATGACAAGCGGAATGTCCTCTGGGAGGGAAAAAAAATGGAAATCAATATTCCAACTACCTAATCATTTTGCTAAAGGAGCCAGCGACAAATTAAAAAGTATCGGTGAGGGGAATAATCCTTGCGGCACACTTCTCACCAATGCCCTTTTCGAAGAAGTGTCTCGATTCCAACTAACTGAATGTGAACGCTACGAAAAATAAGAACCAAACCATTTCAAAACCACTGATTGACAGTGAAGGGACACGTATCAGAACTTTAGTAAGTGTCCTTAGGCATATGTTGCTTAAAGATGCAAAGGTAGGCCCTGTTTATCTTTCCCTTCTTTGAAGATGGTATAAGGACATCTAATGTTTGAAAAGATGTGTGTTCTTATGCTATGTTTAATCCAGATATTGTTTGCCTTCTCTTACCAAATATTATAAGGCTATTCTATTATGTAGTTTTCCTTAAGTTGTGTTTGAAGTTGTAAATCCAGATTGTTTGCCTTCTCCTGCTGATATACTACAAGGCCATTGTATATTTGAGAGATGTGTTTTCTTATTCTGTAGTAAAGTGAATTCAATTGTTTTGTTAAGCCGTATTTACAGACAGCTTTAGTTAAGAAGCTCTGCTGGTTAAGGCTTTTTCTTACCTTTTGGACTTCAATCTCTAGCTAGGAAAAATGCTGATGTGTTTAAAGTTTCATGTGACCTTACGTCACATGCCATCACATGCTGGCAAACCTGATTCGTATAAATATGTGAAACTCATAATAAAAGACGGACATATTTGAAAGATGGTTTCTGGTCTTTAAGATGTGTCCCCAGGTACCTGACTTACAAATGACAGAGACAGAGAAAGTATGGGGCAGGAATTGGGACCTGAATCCTTTTCAGTTGGGGGCACGTCCGCGATGGGCAGATGATATCACCAGTATTTTGTGAGTATTTCTGAATTTTTTCTGTTCTTTAATACTCACTGGGTAGTGGTGACCTGTACCCAACCCTTTATTTTAAGTTCAAGCTTTGGGTTCTATTATGGAGTTTTTTTGGGGAAAAATCTCGGGGTACTTTCGGTAAGCGCCCCTCATGAATATATACGCAGCTGCCATTCTTTCGGAAAGAATGAAATTATTTATAGAACCCCCCTGCCCACTCTGTCATTTGTAAGGTTAAAAAAAAAAAAAAAAAAAACTTTTATAGAGTATAAGATTTTATTGTCTCTTATTACTGTACCTCGCTTATAAGGTAAGATAAGCGAATATTTTTGCATTGTTATATTGCTTTTGTAATGAGTCATAAAGGCACTTACTCCTAGACAAATGAGACTTGTACGGCTGTGTGTGTGTATGAAATTTTTCCTTCAGCTCCCATCTTTCTGTGTCACCAATGTTTACCACTGAGGTAGGACATGCTGTTATGTGGAATGAATTGAAAGCGCTGTTTGAATCAGTCTAAGATCTTTCCCTTGTAGTTTGTACACAAACACTATTTCTTGTCTTCCTTTTGATCCTGACTAATTTTGTGCGTTTCTTCTACCGGCTGCTTTCTTTGTGTTCTGTGCTGGATCATAAAAAAAAAAAAAAAAAAAAAAAAGAAACAAGAAAAAGAAAAAAATTCCGTTTTAAAGGTTTTCTTTCTTGTGCAGAGCAAAGCTAATCTGTTCTTTGCTTTCATTATCAGGGTCTGTGCATGAATGTTTTTGTCCCTTCCCCCAGACTTCTCTGTTTGGGCTTCCACTGACCCCCTATAGTGCTTCTTTGAAGTTACTCATTCTTGGTTTTATAAAGCAGTAAGGTGAGATTCCACTGCTCGTCTCTTGACTTTTCTCCGGCATTATCAAAACCACCATCTCTTTTTATAATACGCCCATCGCTCTTGTTGTCAAAGTTGATGGCATTCCCTGTTTCGTCCTAGATTTCGGGCTGTTAATGTTTTGGTAATTCTCATTGCACTTATGTTTCTTCCACCATTCCACCGGCAGCCAATGATTTTTTTTCTGTCATTTTCCTAAAGAATGTTTTATTTTTAATCCCTTTGGTGAGGCTGCCTTCACCTTTAAGCAACAGTATACCCAGTGTGGAATGTCCTTCGGGCTATTCTACAAGTCATGCACTGCCCCTCATGGTCCTATTCTTATTTTGTACAACTTTTGTGTTCCATAATTCTAGAGACCTGTCAGGCTGATAGTTTGTACCTTTTATAATGGTTGTCTGTGTGTGGTCACAAGGTGTCATGAAATAAACTGCACTGGTGTACATCTGAAGTGAAATACCTGGGTTTTGTCCTGTCTCATGGTCAGAGGAAAATCTGCACTTTCTGCATTGCTGCTGTTCTGCCCCGCCCAGCTAACAAGAAAGACATGCTTACTTTTCTTGCTATGATTGGTCACTGCCGCCAATGGATCTCTGCTTGTTCCTTCTATGACCAGATTTTGAGACAGACCCTGGTTTCTGAAATGACTGCTCTTATCAGATGGACTTATGAAATGTTGGACATTTAAGATGTGCTTTGGTTTCTAGCTCAAGTTTGGGTTTTCCTGCTTATGCCCACATGTTTTATCTCTTTGTTTGGGACTATTGTAACACCATGAAGGGAGAACATGGCGGTAAATTACGCTCTGTTGCCTTTTTTTTATAGTCACTCCTGTTTAAGTTCCCTGGCTGCTTGTGCTATGGTGGTAGAGATGGTTACTTTTCTGATCCTAGGTCACCCCATTACCCTTCATACTTTTCACGATGTCCAAGCCCTTCTTTTAAATGGGTTTTTGGGTTTCACGGGTGAACAGGATTCTCTTCCTCTCTTTTTTCACAGCTTCCTCTAAATTTGATGCCTGGCGTTTGGCAGGTGCCCAAAGCCGCCCTTTTGGACGGACTTTGGTGCAAAGAGGGGAAACCCTGGATACCAGCTGCTAGCTCTTCCTTATTCATTGCTCAATATCATGGTATTGGTTATCGTAGTGCTCGCTCGACATTTTAACTTCTTGCTAGTGATATTTTCATTCTTGACCTTTTGCTCCTTGATACAGAGATATATAGCTCAATAATTACAGCTGGCACGGTTGTGAATTGAAAATAAATTGGAAAATACAATTCCTTTCTATTGTTTTAGCTGAAATTAGGATGTTGCCAATTTAAAATGTTTTTGTCCGGATGTATACATAGCCATCCCAGATCAGTTTTGGCACAGATATTTCTAATGTTTTCCACGGGTCCTCTTTATCACTGCAGAGATAGAGACGCTCCAAAGAGACATTAGCTTTATGCCTTTTTTCAAATATGAGATGGTTATGATATACATTATTTGTTGTTTTGGTTTTTTTTATATCAATGTGTTTATTTGCAGAGTTAAATTCAGCCCTGCACACTTGACAGATGGAGAAATAGCTCCACGCTTAAAACTTTATGTTTTGTCTGTGTCATGTCTACTTGTCTTAGTTTAGTGGGTACCCCAGGATACATAATATTGGCCATTTCTAGAGCTCTTTTTCCACTTCTTACTAGCCTAACTGCGCAATGTTCTTTTACTTTTAGCTTTTATATTCTGAATATAGTTTAGTTAAGGGTTATATGTTTAAGAAAAAAGTTTTACTTTATACAGCGTTTATTTCGTGGTGTTCCCCACATATGATCCATTCAATGTACATTTCTGAATACATTCAGTACATCAGTATGGTCTCTCTGAGGTGCATAATAGTTATATGCAGCACGATAAAAACATATCCTTTTGGATTGTTCAATTAAGAACCTTAAGTAAGTGAGTATTGTCTCTCTTTTGCCATGGCTATGCCAAGTAAATGAATTGGTATTGTGCATGTTGCCACATTCAGTACAGGTAACATGGTTTCTCTTGTTTTCTATCTCTTATTTGGATCACATTGGAGTACAGCTGCTGAATGATATTTGGAATGCTTTTCAAGCATTTCTTTTCAAGTATCTCTTTCTGTATGCACAGACATCTGGCTGCTCTCCCTTTGAGATTCTCACGGGATGACCTTTCCCCGCCCCATGGGTAGATTTTCCCTTGATACAGGAGGAATACGTCCAAAAGCTAATTGAAATATTAGGGCTTGTTCAAAGAAACGTGTCTTGCACTTCTCCTTTCTCTCCACAGATTCCTACCCATTTTTTCCAGCCTGGTGATTGTCCAGCAGCTTTCCAAGGATCGGAAGCAGACGGATTTCCCCTTTGGCCTTCCCACTACTGTGATCGCTGTGCCCAGGCCCGCTGCACTCACTGAGGAGTTTCCTGTTTGGATCCACGCAAGTCGCTTGAAGAGGGTTAACCTAAAACCCCAGAAGCAAGTCTTCCCTGCGCAGATTTCACCTCCTCCAGTGGAACAACATGATGATCTCATTGCAGCATTCTACCAACTTTATCATTCTCTTACTGGCACTGCTGCTGCTAGTTTTTCTCCCTGTATGAATCCTTTTCACTGGGTCTACAGGGATGATGTGTTCTGGGTCCACGACACTTTCTGCCCATACCCATCTGTAAATGACACTCCTACTGTAAACAGCACCCCCGACACCTCTTTGCAAACACGATGTCAAGCTGGACTACTCCCTCGCAAAGGCTGTCCTTCAATTGGAATCCAGAAAAGACCGATGCTACCCTTTGGTATAATTCCAGCAGTGTACAAGTTGCCACCTTCTCCTTTGAGTATTGTGACATTGTGGACTGTTTATCAATTGATATCCCAAGGCTGTGCCATTGGTCCTCAGAGATTCCTAAAACTAAGGACATATATGTATATGTTACTGACTTACGTTGGGGGGATAAGTGTGCATTCTGGGGAGTGGTAGGGTGGAATATTAATACTGACTGGGTTTATAAACTAGAAAATACCCTGAAAAACAGTGGACCAAAATGGTAAATCACTGCTTACTTGTATGACCCTTCATAAGGTTGGACACTGTTATAGGAAAAGTGTTCCTGTACAAATTATTAAGCTTTCTCTTACTATTGACAACCCTAGACCTACTGATGAAGGTATGTACATTATGGACATGTGGTTTAAGGGTGGGTCTAGCTATCATCAGTTTTCTTACGGGATCTATCTACCTCCACTCATCCTCTCCCACCATTTTGTGGGGGCCCCAAAAAATACTAACCCACTGGCCCCTACATTCAATAAACTTACTGACATGATGGCTATTGCCAATCCCACTTTTGAAGATATTGTGGCTGTTGAGGTAGGGTTTTCAGAACGTAACCTTTGGTTAGAATGGATGAAATTCACTGCTGATCAACATAATAAGAGTAATTGTTACATATGTGCTCAAGCTAGACCCCATCTAGGAACCGTACCTCTGGACCTCCCTCCTGGTATCCAACCATGCCTTTTTGGGTTATTTACCAGTATCTCCTCTAATTTTACCTATCCTCTTTGTGCACTGCAGTGTTCTAAATACCCTTTGTTGCCAGGACAGCAAAAGCTTGATATTGCCGTTATCATCTATAAGGGCAATTACACATGTCATGTTTCTAATTTGACACAGAGTAGTTTTGTAGGTAATTTACCCCCAGGTTATTGTTCTGTCTTGGCTCATAGGTATGCCCTATTGTTGCTGTATCAGATTTGATATTTACTGGCTTTATGGAGACTTTTGGCTCCCTGTTAAGCTATCCAGCCAGTGGATAGGCCAGTGCACTTTAGTTAAGGTTACCATGCTCCTGCATATTTTTCTGAAAGGCATCCTTCCTATTCACATGGTTTTTCCTTTTATTTGTCTTGATATAAATCTGATCACATGTATACATAGATGCTATAGGGGTCCCAAGAGGGGTCCCAGATGAATTTAAGGCCCGAGCTCAGGTTAAGGCTGGGTTTGAGTTCCTTATTCCCTTTATTACTATTAATAAGAATGTTGATCGGATTAGTTAAAATTATTATAATCAGCAACGCTTTGTGAACTATTCTAGGGACGCCTTGCAAAGTATTACTGATCAATTAGGCTCCACTTCTCAGATGGTTCTCAAAATCATATGGCCCTAGATATGATTCTAGCTGAGAATTCTGTTAAATTCTCTTCAGTATTTTATGCTGTTGTACTTTTCTTTCTGACAATATAGGTCCTCCTATGGACATTCAGAAATTAGCAGACCTCTTTGCTGAGTTCAAATGTAACTCTGATTTATCTAATTCTTGGGATCAGCACTTTAGTTGAATGCTTAATCTCTTATTATTTGCACTCTTGTCTTGACTGCTCATGTACTGTGTTATTCGTATTACAGCTCCTAAAAGACCCCTCCTTGAGAGACATACCTAGGGTATCACTCCCTTCCAGCTCATGCTGTGTATTTGTGACGTCATTTACATGTCGTAAGAGGGGATTTGAAGGGACACGTATCAGAACTTTAGTAAGTGTCCTTAGGCATATGTTGCTTAAAGATGCAAAGGTAGGCCCTGTTTATCTTTCCCTTCTTTGAAGATGGTATAAGGACATCTAATGTTTGAAAAGATGTGTGTTCTTATGCTATGTTTAATCCAGATATTGTTTGCCTTCTCTTACCAAATATTATAAGGCTATTCTATTATGTAGTTTTCCTTAAGTTGTGTTTGAAGTTGTAAATCCAGATTGTTTGCCTTCTCCTGCTGATATACTACAAGGCCATTGTATATTTGAGAGATGTGTTTTCTTATTCTGTAGTAAAGTGAATTCAATTGTTTTGTTAAGCCGTATTTACAGACAGCTTTAGTTAAGAAGCTCTGCTGGTTAAGGCTTTTTCTTACCTTTTGGACTTCAATCTCTAGCTAGGAAAAATGCTGATGTGTTTAAAGTTTCATGTGACCTTACGTCACATGCCATCACATGCTGGCAAACCTGATTCGTATAAATATGTGAAACTCATAATAAAAGACGGACATATTTGAAAGATGGTTTCTGGTCTTTAAGATGTGTCCCCAGGTACCTGACTTACAAATGACAGAGACAGAGAAAGTATGGGGCAGGAATTGGGACCTGAATCCTTTTCAGACAGTGCCTTGGAATACACCTGCCTTGTTACTAGGAGATGTCCATGACCTCCAGAATCACGGACTGGACTTCCCCTCTCAGAAATTTGTTTTACATGCGGTTCTGGTGGGGAAAAAGCTCATCTTGAACTTTTGGATCTCAGAGGAGGCCCCCTCTTATGCTCTGTGGGTTGCCATGATGAAACAGCAGGCTCGTTTTGAGTTGGACACCTACTTGACTCGCCCACAGGAGCAATGGAAATACTATTGCACCATTTGGCAGCAGTTCTTGGACCTTGATACATAATTGTTGCAGTTGGTGTGGCCCCTGGACGGGCCTGAGTGGTTTCTCCATCATGTTTATTATTTATCTTGTCTACTTATTTTCCTAATTCACTTTCTATTGTCTACTGTGTGGCGCTCTCCGGCAGGGCGAATGTGTTTGCATGTGTTTGAATGGGTTTGCATCTGTTTGATTGTGTGTATGTGTTGTGTGTGTGTGGGTGTCTGCAGGTGTCCCGTAATGTATGGGGGTGTTCTGTTGCGTGGGGGTGGTATTAGGGGGCTGACTGCTTGTGTTGCATGTTTGGGGATTGGGGATGCTCTTCTATATTTCAAAATGGACGGGGGGCACTGACTGGCGAGTGGTTTCCGCACTGCGCTTGATCCTGTTGAGCCTCTGCTGTATCTCACCTGTTCTTTTGCGGGCTTCATTCCTGCCTGTGTTGATTGTTTCATTATGATCTTGTGTGATATACTGTATGTATTGTTGCCTACTGTTGGGCTCTTGTCTAGATGCCTCTTGTCTCAATAAATATGATATTTTTTTTTTAAAAAAAAAACCACTGATTGGACTCCAGTACATTTGAGATATTGGCAGTAATTTGGGATGGGCTCCTTTTACAAAGCCGCGCTAGCGTTTTTAACGCACGCACTGGCCTAGCGCACGCTAGCCGGAAATCTACCGCCTGCTCCAAAGGAGGCGGTAGCGGCTAGCGCACGCGGCAATTTAGCGCGCGCTATTCCGCGCGTTAAGCCCCTAGCGCGGCTTTGTAAAAGGAGCTCTATGTCAAAGGCAGCAGCGAGATCTAATTGGATCCGCAACGCATCAAATCCTTCATACACCTTTATCATACCTGGTCCAAAATTTCAAGTAACAATGATTCAGTACTCTGACTGATGACTGTGTATGAGACCATTATATAATTCAAAAAATCATTCAATTAAGCCAATACTATCTTTTCAAGAATTTTAGGAGTCCTTTTACTAAGGCGTGCTAGCTGGTTTAGCGCATGCTAGAATGGCTAGCGCGCCCTAGTTAAAGGATCCCTTAGCCAATAAAGACAAATTAGAGATGGGCTAAAAGCTGGAATAATGATCACTTAGGGTCGTAGTAAGAGGGGCAGGGGGTGGTCCTTTTCGGGCGCCGGCACCCATCTTCCTCTCTGTCTCCTCTTCCCATTCCTTCCCTGCCACCCCACTACCATTCACGCATACCCTTCCCTTCCCCATACCTTTTTAACATTCCCGCCACGAGCAGTATCAGCTCTTCCTCTGATATAAGTTCCTGGACCCGCGCCTAGGAAGTGGCATCAGAGGAAGAGCTGACACTGGCGTGAGCAGCAGGTTGGGGTTGCTGCTTGCGCCAGGACTGTTAAAGAGGTATGGAGGAAGGTGCACACGCACGTGGCAGGAGGGGTGGGGAATGAGCAGATGAGGGGCAAGGGAGGGGTGCCACTGCCTCGGGCGCCTCTCACCCTCGCAACGCCACTGCCTGCTGCGTGTCAATCACAGACAGACGCCACTTCCAGAATCGCAGTGAGCAGGGGCCCTAGGCGCCAGAAACGTAGGCCAGGGTTTAATGGGCCTATGATTTCCGGCACCTAGGGTTCCATCAGAATCACAGCCAGAGGCGCATAGCGATGCCAAAGTCTGGTGCCGCTCTTAAACACACCTAGTTCCGCTATACACCGCTAGCTGCCAGGGAACTAGGCGCTAGTCCCAGAGGTTGCGTAACCGTGGCTAATTTTTTTTAAAATGAGGGTTTTATTGGCACTACCAATTATCACACCACTTAAACCCAATTAAACCACTTATATTAGACACTAGTAGGCGTAATCTAGGCACCTACCAGCGCCTAAGGTAAAGCAACTTGTTTTTGCATCTGGACCTTAATGTCTTTCCTTTCTAAGAATTGGAGTACTAATGACTTTTTTAAGACAGAAATTAACCGAATGAGTCACAAGCGGCGCAATTGAGTTCTTACATAGATAAGTATTGAAAGAGAGTTAGATCCAACAACAGAGCAAAGGAATTAAGACACTGAAAGTAGTTGACAACATCAACTACTGTCACCGTTTGACATTTTTCCCAAGACTGTTAAGGCCTTAAGAAAGGAGACAATGATCTCCGACAGTGTATTGTTATCTGACTGTACTTGACTGTTGACTTCCTTCAACGCAGACTCAGGGGTAGCCTTTAGAGAGCTTAATTGCAATATTTTATCATCAAACTAATCTGCAAAACCACCTCAGACTTCACTTGATCTTTTCCAAGATCTTAAATCATTTTTATTTGCCGAAACTTACTTCTAAGTGCCTTTCCTGTCCTGATGATCCCACGGCTAGTTGAGGGATATAAGTGTGTGAAGACAAGACATGAATGTGTGAGGAAATAGAAAAGTAGGGGAGGGAAACACAAAAGGAAGGGTCCCAATGCTCGAACATTGAGCTGAAGTCTACCTGTAATAATACAGGAATATAGGTCTATGGAGAAAGTAACATAGTAACATAGTAACATAGTAGATGACGGCAGATAAAGCCCTCCCCTGCCCATCCTCCTCCAAACGGCCATGCACAGACACAGACCGTACAAGTCTGCCCAGTAACTGGCCTAGTTCAATCTTTAATATTATTTTCTAGAATCAATGGCTGGGAGGGTGTAGATGGGCTGGAGTAAGTCTTAACAGAGATTTCGGCAGTTGGAACCCAAGCACAGTACTGGGTAAAGCTTTGGATTCTTGCCCAGAAATAGCTAAGAAAAAAAAAAAAATTTAAATTGAATCAGGTTGGGCAGACTGGATGGACCATTCGGGTCTTTATCTGCCGTCATCTACTATGTTACTATGTTACTATGTTACTTTCTCCATAGACCTATATTCCTGTATTATTACAGGTAGACTTCAGCTCAATGTTCGAGCATTGGGACCCTTCCTTTTGTGTTTCCCTCCCCTACTTTTCTATTTCCTCACACATTCATGTCTTGTCTTCACACACTTATATCCCTCAACTAGCCGTGGGATCATCAGGACAGGTTGGGGAAGCCCTGGCTTAATGTATGAACTATCCATTCATTTCTTTCTCTTGGGGTTAACCGCTTATTCTGCACAGAATGAGCTGTGCCAGACCACACAGGAAGTGAAACTGATTTCAGCTAGAATCTCAAGAAGCTTAAAAGGTCTCCTGGAGAACAAATTTGGCATGGAGGCCATCTTTGTTCCAGGAAATGGAAGAGGCTGATGTGGAATGCCACATCAATCACTACATTCGAACTCTCTTAACTTTGGAATGGGTCTACCACAGGTACGTGGTGGCTTGGGTTAATTGCATAGGGACATATTCAGCAGAATCTGTAGGCATATAAAGTGGTTTGTACCCAGAAATGTAAAAATCAACCGATCTGACTGGTTGTTCAAGACTTTCCATACTCGTAACATTGAAGTTGGCACTTTAAAACAGTGAATATGTAATGGAGAAGTCTCTTATCATTCTGAATTGTTTTCTGGTCCATCCCATTAAATGTCACAGTGATCCCTTTTAACTTTAAAAGTGCCCGTCGGTCAACTAATTGTCTATTGTGAAGAGGATTTGAGACCCACTTAAGACAGATTCTGTACACGATTCTCTCAATGACTTTGCATTCTTTCGCTGTTTACATCTTTCAGTTCTTAAAAACTGCAGGTCTTCTGAATACATTACTTGCTCTAATGTAATATGTTTCAGGATTAAGTTACAAGGGCATAAACACAGTACATTAACTTTTATGCCCTGACTATAGATTTTTACAATGTTCTTAAGCTGAAATAAATTTATGATTTGTGCGAATTTTATGATGCACTAATAAAACACTGCTTCGGATGCCAGAAGATATTGGATTGCAGACTTCAAGTCACAGAGCGTTCTTGGGCTAACGTCTCCAAGTTGGTACTTATGTGCATAGAACGACAGTAATGAACCTCATTCTTTAACCAGGGTATGTAGACTATGACCTCTTCTTGTCAAATTTACTGCTAACACTTCTGGAATTTATAGGATGTAACATGTACAAGAACTCAAAACATAATGTGTGTCTTCTTCATGTTTAATAAGTCTGATGTCATCTGGGATTTTATTTATTTATTTAATTCATTTCCTATGTCGTTCTCCCTAACGAGCTCAGAATGGATTACAAGTTAACATACATAATATACAGCTAATGGGTTACAATTTGCCACAGTTACACTGCAAGATTTTCAATACAAATTTTTAACCTAACGTGACATAATATTGAGGATCTAGTACCAATATGTATTTCTTTGTAATCTACCGGAGGAAAGCAGGGAAGTTAGATGAAAATAGGGTTACCAGATTTTCCAAACGGAAAATCTGGACCCATGGCCTCGCCCCCAGGCCTCCACGTTCTGGCCGACCACTCCCCGCCCTACCCTTGACCTGCATGAGCAACAAGGAACCTTGGACGGCATTCGTGCATGCGCCGGTGTGATGCAATGACGTTGTTCGCAGGTGCGTGATGTCACCGCGGTCGCGTCCACGCATGTGCGAATGCCGTCTCGACGTGGCTCGTTGCCAGAAGCTTTTCAAAACCCGGACAAAGTGTTGGGCTTTGAAAAGCTGTCCGGGGAAATCCGAACGTCTGGGAACCCTAGGTGAAGAGGTTTGTTTTTATTGGTTTCCTAAAGTTCAGGAGTCCTTCAAGGGATCTGATAAGAACATAAGAATAGCCTTACTGGATCAGACCAATGGTCCATCAAGCCCAATAGCCCGTTCTCACTAGTACCTGGCCAAAACCCAAAGAGTAGCAACATTCCATACAGAACCTCAAAGAATAGCAAGATTCCAGAATCCCAGAGAGTAACAAGATTCTAGAACCCCAAAGAGTAGCAACATTCCATACAGAATCTCAAAGAATAGCAAGATTCCAGAATCCCAGAGAGTAACAAGATTCTAGAACCCCAAAGAGTAGCAACATTCCATACAGAATCTCAAAGAATAGCAAGATTCCAGAATCCCAGAGAGTAACAAGATTCTAGAACCCCAAAGAGTAGCAACATTCCATACAGAATCTCAAAGAATAGCAAGATTCCAGAATCCCAGAGAGTAACAAGATTCTAGAACCCCAAAGAGTAGCAACATTCCATACAGAATCTCAAAGAATAGCAAGATTCCGGAATGCCAGAGAGTAACAAGATTCTAGAACCCCAAAGAGTAGCAACATTCCATACAGAATCTCAAAGAATAGCAAGATTCCGGAATGCCAGAGAGTAACAAGATTCTAGAACCCCGAAGAGTAGCAACATTCCATGCTACCGATCCAGGGCAAGCAGTGGCTTCTTCCCCCATGACTGTCTCAATAACAGACTATGGACTTTTCCTCCAGGAACTTGGCCAATCCTTTCTTAAAATCAGCTACTCTATCCAATCTGTGAGGGCAGTTGATTCCAGTGGTTTGGTATGAAGTGGGAGTAGGAATGTTGTTTGGCGGTTTGCAGTGGAAGGGCACAAGCAGGGGGCATTTTGAGGCGTATTTCATCCTGGGAGCGGAGGGACCTTTTGGCACATAGGGAGGAAGCTTGGCTGTCGTGTAGCCTGATACCATGATGTGCATTAACCAGTTAAGTGCCACTGAATATCAGCGGTTAGCCCTGTCTAAGTGATTTTCCTGCCTGGCCAAATCTTGTTCCACGTGATATTTTGTGGTATTTAGCCAACCAGGACTGGCGCTCGGCTGGCTCTTAATGTCTTAATACACTCTTTGATAATCTCCAGACTGGATTACTGCACTACATTATATCAAGGCTTAACTCGGAAAGAAATACAAAGGTTACAAATCATACAAAACACAGCAATAAAAATTATTACTAACTCCAAAAAATATGATCATGTCACTCCACTTTTAAAAGAAGCACATTGGCTGCCGATCTCACACAGAATAACATATAAAATTGCGTTACTAACATTTAAAATTCAGAAAACTAATACTCCAATATTCTTATATCGCTATTTAATACCATATTCCCCAGCTAGATCCCTTAGATCAGCAGATCAGTACTTGTTGACCATTCCATCATTGAAAATAATCGGAAACTATTATAATTTCCTTGCTGTATAGCAAGCACTCTCTCCATTTTATAAATATGACAAACCGAATTCCACCAAAAGGTATAATTAAGTTTAGTATAGTCCTTCCAATTTCTAGTAATATGTTGAATGGCAACCCCCGTCAGTATTAACAAAAGTTTATTGTTATTTGCTGAAATTTGACTCTTGAATCTCATAGACGTTCCAAATAAAATAGTATCATAGGATAGGGCAAGGAAATTATAATAGTTTCAAAAAGATTTGGGGGCCATTGATTACATATTCTAATGATTAGACACCTTGGACACCTTTTTATTACATAGGACTATATTTAATGTGGGGATGGGGAGGTATGTTATATGATTTAATGGGTTTATTCCTGATGAATGGGATGGGTGGGGGAGGGGTCTTTTTTATATGCATTTGACAATAATTGTTAGAATGTCAAGTGATTTGTACGAATTATTTGATTGAATTTTGTACACTTGTTGCAAGAGTTAAAACTGAATAAAGAATTAAAAAAAAAAAAAAGACCCCAGCTTTGGAATAAACTTCCAATTTTTCTGCGCGCTGAAACCTCCTTTGAAAAATTTAAAAGTAAACTAAAAAGCTATCTTTATAAAGACGCATATGAATCTTAGATCAGATAATCTTTTTTGATTTTCCTATTTACTTCTAGAATAAGCCTTTTTTTAAACATTTTTTCCAAACCAAATTTCATTAAAAAAATTTTTAATGACCTTCCTGATGTTGTTCCTTTCCTAAATGTTTTTTTATTTTCGTTTTTTTTTTTCTTTTAAAACAAATTTAGTTTTTCCTGATATTCCTTATGTATCTTTAATTAACTATGGATAGGTTTGTATGTTTTATTGTCTCAAATGATTTTATTTGTTCCCCCAAATTTTTATTATTGTTATACGCATTGAAAATACTTGATATTGCATTTAAATCAAAACTACAATAAACTTGAAACTTGAAACTTACTACGTCAACTAACCACCGGTATTCAGCGGGAAAGAGCCAGCTATCCCTCGTTGAATATCCTGGTCAGTGGAATAGACAGTCACTAGCCATGTCATGTGACAGCCAGTCCACCAATATTCACTAGCTGACCTGCTAAGTCTAGCTGACACACAGACCCACCTAAAACGCAGGTCTATCTTTGGTTGCTATGCCTTAGCCATTGATTTTATGGCAGCTGCACTTAACCTGGAAAGTCAATGCCAGTGGCCAGACAGGGACCACAGGAAGTAGACAGGCTGCCTCTTGCAATCTCAATTTTATTCAGTTTTCTATACTGTTCTCCCAAGGGAATTCAGAATGGTTTACATGAATTTATTCAGGTACTCAAGCATTTTTTCCTGTCTGTCCTGGCGGGCTCACAATCTATCTAATGTACCTGGGGCAATGGAGGGGAACAGGTGACTTGCCCAGGGTCACAAGGAGTAGCATGGGTTTGAACCCACAACGTCAGGGTGCTGAGGCTATAGCTTTAACCACTGCACCACTCTAGAAATCAAAATGTAGCAAAAGTGATCCAAGTGTAGAACAATCCAGCTATTGTGACATCACTGATGAAGTTGGTTCTTATTGGTGGAATGAGGCATTATGACATCACAATACCTGCTCTGGTTATCAGAGGCTGAAACTTTTCACACTCTTTATTTATTTAATTTTCTATACCATTCTCCCAAGGGAGCTCAGAATGGTTTACATGAATTTATTCAGGTCCTCAAGCATTTTTCCCTTTCTGTCCTGGCGGGCTCACAATCTATCTAATGTATCTGGGGCAATGGAGGGGAATAGGTGACTTGCCCAGGGTCACAAGGAGTAGAGTGGGTTTGAACCCACAACGTCAGGGTGCATCACACTCTCCCCCTAAGTGACCTTTTCCTGTCATTTCTTTCTTATATCAAATATATAACTTTATTCCTATTTTTCTTTACTCCTCTTTAGATTTCTGTTTAACTCATAATTGGTTATTGTAAATAGCTTAGAAGTTATTCATCAGGAGTTAAATAAGCTTGAAACTTGAACTTGAATGAATAGTCTGCTTAGATTTTATTTCAGAAACCGACTGTGTACCAGCCATCACCTGATTGTCATTAGAGAAGCACATGTTTTCATAAGGGATGCTGTTCCTGCTTTCAGCAACATAAAAATACCAAAACAAAACGATGAATCAACCAGACATTAAACTGGATGAAGTATAACCATAAAATGAAAAAAAATAAAATAAAATAAAATCTGGAAAAAGTACAAGGGAGGCAAATTTATGACTTTCTGAGCATGCCTCACTGAGACAGTAAGAGGAGCAGACCGTGAGAGCGAAAAGAGACAGGGAGAAGTTAAAGGCACGGGGAATTAATTGTAGGCAGTATAAAAATGGGAACGCTTATGCTATTAAAGGGGAGGCCTACTTATGCTATCCAGTTCCCAAGTAGCCCGATCCACCTAGGGTTTTATTTCTCCCTCAGGCACTCTTTTTCAAAATTCCTGTTGATTATCGGCGTGTTGAGGCCTCCAATTAAAGAGCACCCATAATTCTACTGAATTGTTGATGGTTTCTGCCTTTGGCTAGGGCAGGGGTAGGCAATTCCGGTCCTCGAGAGCCGTAGCCAGGTCAGGTTTTCAGGATCTCCACAATAAATTTGCATGAGATAAATTTGCATCTCAAGGAGGCAGTGCATGCAAATCCATCTCGTACATATTCATGGTGGAGATCCAGAAAACCTGACCTGGCTCCGGCTCTCGAGGACCGGAATTGCCTACCCCTGGGCTAGGGTTATCAGATGTCCAAGTTTCCCCAGACTTGTCCTCCTATTCGAGGACATGTCCGGGGATCCGGACGGCTTTTCAAAACCCGGCACTTTGTCTGGCTTTTGAAAACCTTTCTCGAAATCACGTCACACAGGAGGGTATCGTGATGTCATTGTGTCGCATCCGCACAGATTCCCTCCTACCCGACAAGAACAGGCTGCGTGGGGGGGGGGGGGAGACTCGGGAGGGGCTAGGGTGGGATTGGGGTGGAACTGGGGCCTAATGGAGCGGGGATGAGTAGAACTGGGTGGGCCTGGGGGGCGGGTCTAGGGGGTCCAGATTATACTAAAATCAAATCTGCTAACTCTACCTTTGGCCCTATTCAATTCTAAGCTATAAGCCCACTCTTTTGAGGCCTGCTTTTAACTCTTAAACCCCTCTTCACCTGTTCAATACCTTACCCATGTCTGCTTTAATCATTCCCGCGATAACTCCATAGTTTCTTATTTGTTCTTTTTTGTCTTGAATGGATTGTAAGCTCTGTTGAGCAGGGACTGTCTCTTATGTGTTTTGTGCACGGTACTGTTTATGACTTGTAATGCTATAGAAATGGTAAGTAGTCATAATAACGCAATTTAGGCAAATGAAAATCCCTCTGCTATTACATGCAAATCTTTACAGCTTGGGAAATAAACATCGTAATGCAACCTGTAATTGGATAATTGGGCAAATTTATTCTGCACTGACCTGATGAGGGAATGTAGCACTCTAAAGCTAATCACAAAGATATTAAATTAATCCAATAAAAAGGTATCAGCTTCTTTGTTAACCTTTTGTTCGCTCATACCTTTAGAGGAAAAACGTAGGGTTAGAAAGACTAAGGGCGGATGAGATTCTCTCAGTTACTAGAACCAAATGAAAATGGAAAGTTGTGTCAGATTCCTTCCCTCCGATTTTTCCTGGTCTGCTCATGACACCGATGAGCATGAGATTGGGAGCCTTGCTCCAGGGCTCCTCCCAGAAGCCTGTGGTATGGGCTCTAAATCCGGCCACCAGGTGTCGCCCTTCACAAAGAGCATGACTCCCTCTCCACCTCTGGGTTTGTGAACATAACCTCAGCTGCATCTTCAGTTCCCCCTGGTCTGGGGCTTGAAAGACCTAATCTAGGATTTGAAGCAAACGGGCTTTGCTTGGCCCAGCTGTAAGTATCCTTTTATGCACTTCTTGGTTACTTTGAACAAATGAAGTATACAAATAGGTCTGTTATAAGATGCAAGTTCTGTAAGTTAGGGCCCAAAAATGGGGATCCCGGTTTATATTTGTGCCAGCGTCCAGCCCCCACCCGCCCCCCTCCCAGACTTATTGCAGGTCTCCGCCGGGCCACCAGGCTCTGTACCCTGTCTCCCCTCCCTGCTCTGTCCATCTTACCTCCTCTTCCATTGGAATTCCTGGTGGTCCAGAGATGTAGCGGGCAGAAGCGAGCTTTCTGTGCTCCTGCCCTGCCGCTAACCCAGTCAGTCACTGCCGCGAGATCCGGCTTCAGCCGCTGTATGGTACCGAGCGGGAAAACGCTTTGGCGCTGCTGAGCGGCGCTGAGCAGCTTCCTGAATGGCTCCTATGCTCCCAACTCCCCCACCTACCTTTCCCCGGTAGCTGTAATTTTAAATCTTACGGCAGCCACCATGCAGTGTCAACGAGTAGGCCTGCCCCGGAAGTCTTCAACAAGTAGGCCTGCTGCGTGGAGGCTGCCCAAAGATTTAAAATTGCAACAGCCGGGAGGAGGTGGGTGGAGTAGAGCCACTAACCGCCAATTTTGGTGGAGGCCCTGGCCTTTTGGCCTCCCCCATTCTAATCCCTATGTGTGTAATTGCTAATTGGTACCAATTACGGCACTGTAACAGACAACCTGGTGTGGCAGGCTGTCTTGGCTTTCCAGGAGAGACCAGCAGCCAAAGAGCTCACACAATTGCATATAAAGAGAAATCTGTATACCTGACTGGGCCTCCGCGTGTGCGGATCGCCGGACTCGATGGACCATGGGTCTGATCCGGAGATGGCAATTCTTATGTTCTTATGTTCTTATGGGTCATTTACCTCCCACAATACAAATAAGGTTTGGCTTACCTCAGCCAAATGCTGTGTCTACCTCTCAGTCCCTGCTGCAGGACCTCTCCTTTCCTCTGGGACCTCTCTCTTTGGGACCTCCCCCAAATGACTCAAGCCTAGGCAGAAATACTCCTCCCTGAGTTCTGCCCTTCTGACTCAGCGCTGAGCCGTGGAAAGCAATGCCCTCTGGGACCTGTAGTCTTTCCCAAATGCATGATACCCTCTGCTGCCCGGTGGCATAATAGCAGTCCTAGAGGGGCAAAATCCCTCAGTCTGTCACAAGCACTGAAGGACAGAGTACAAGTTCCTCTACAACATAGTAGGGCCTCTGAGCTACCAGGCCAACTCCAATGAGCTGCCAGTGAAATGCAACACGCTTTCAAAAAAGAAAATCAACTGATAGCCATTAATGTCAAGAGACAGAAGATGCATCTAATTGAGAAATATATATTTCTCAGGTGAAGGCATTTTCTGCATATTAAACTGTAATGATTATCACGCAGCACTTGACAAACTGGCACAAAAGAGATGGATTAATCGATCAGGAGCATTACAAATGCACAGATAAGTGCTGTTTTCCGCAGTAAGGTCACGAAAAGGCCGAGGATAAGCAATATAATGAAAACGAAAGGACAATGATTTACAGACAGAGCAAAATTGTTAGACTATACCTAGCCAGACGCAATCACTGCATCCCAGTGCTGGATTTCAAGTAAAGTCTCGGTTATCTTTGTTAAAAAAAAAAAAATATCAGTGGTTTTAGCTGGATTTAGCTCCATTAAGGGTACTTCATCAACAGAATGTGATGCGAGAGAAACATCTCAGCACCGATCAGGTCTTCAGCTGGAACATCGTGTTACCAATGGAGCGGGTGTCATTTCACTGGTGGTTATCAAAGGGAGCCTGAAGTGCCGTAAGTGGCTTTAGCAGACAGAGAGGCGGGAAGAGCTGTGGAGGAGGCAAGAGATTGCAGTGGATTTTACATCGCGCTCTCTGCCCCTCCCCCATCTGTATTTCTCTCACTTATCAAAAGAAATTCCCATCTGCCATCTCTTTCCAAACCACTGCTCCTGATGGCATGCTTCAGTTTCCCAGTCAAAGAGGGTGGTGGGTTTTGGTTTTTTTTTTGGGGGGGGGGTTTTGCTCAGCGTTAGAAAGCCAATGGAAGGGCGTTCCGGCAATGAAAAAAAAAAAGCTATAAATATCATTTTCTCTGCCTTCTAAGGGCTCCTTTCACTAAGGTCGCCAGCGTTTTTAGCGCACGCAGGAAATGACCGCGCGCTACGCTTCTAGAACTAACGCCGGCTCAATGCTGGCGTTAAGGTCTAGCGCCCACGGCGATGTGGCGCGCGCTATTTCGCGCGTTAAAGCCCTAACGCACCTTAGTAAAAAGAGCCCAAAATGACTACAATCTGAACAGAAATACGTATGATGATCTGTGCAGGGACCGATTCTTCATTTCAAATATCAAAATGATATAGGGCTAAATTCAGTGAAGAGTGCCCAATTTGGACCTCAAAAATGTGAGTGGTAAACAACAGTATTCTGTAAATGGTGCTCCGAGTTGGACATGGTTTATCGTAACATAGTAAATGACGTCAGAGAAAGGCCTGTGTGGTCCATTCAGTCTGCCCATTCTCAAGGCCGACGAAACTGACGAGACGCAGCAAGACCCGGAAACCTGCAACGAAGCCAGCTGCGGAAACCCTGAGAGACCATCTAACCCAGCTCCACCTGGAGAACATCTTTAAACCCACCAGAGGCTTTTTCCGTTCTATGGACTTTCCACAACAAAATTCAAATTTCTGATCCACTGACTTTCCCGCCAAAATTCAGATTGGTGGACTGCCCTGTTCCCAATCGCACTGCAGACTTCAGAGCATATGCAAATGCAAGCAGTGTCTCACTTCCGGCTCACCACACAATTGTTTCCCACGTACTCACCTTTATAGGACCCCCAGGGACCCCTGAAGAAGACTTTTTGTCGAAATGCGGACCGTGTTGGGTCCTGTATCCCTAGCGGACTAGGTCCTTTAAGGCTTTTATGTGGATGAAATTATTATATGTGGAGGATTTCAGTTTACCTATGGAACTTTGACACTTTCAAATAAAGTCCATTTAGGAACATTGTCACTCCACAGAGTTTTTTTTGGTTTTCTCTGGATTTTTTTCTTTATGGATATTTGGGGGTCAATTCCTTTTGTTTTATACCATGAAGAAAGCCACAGGATGGTGACTAAAACGTTGTGTTTTTTTACCTGACAAAGATGCAGTGAGACCCGGAAACCTGCAACAAGCACAAAGCCAGCTGCGGAAACCCTGAGAGACCATCTAACCCAGCTCCACGGGGAGAACATCTTTAAACCCACCAGAGGCTTTTTCCGTTCTATGGACTTTCACAACAAAATTCAAATTTCTGACCCACTGACTTTCCCGCCAAAATTCAGATTGGTGGACTGCCCTGTTCCCAATCAGGCCGGTGAACCCACTGTTTCCAAAGTCACACTGCAGACTTCAGAGCATACCCTGAAGAAAGCCACAGGATGGTGGCTAAAACGTTGTTTTTTTTACCTGACAAAGACGCAGCGAGACTCGGAAATCCGCAACAAGCACAAAGCCAGCTGCGGAAACCCTGAGAGAACAGAACCAGTAATTATTTGTTTTACTTGCTAAGTTTCAGTATAAAATGTTTCCCCCTTCCCCCCCAAGATAGATAAGACTTGTAATCAGATGATTTGAATGTGGTATAAAATATAATTGCTCCTGATCCTTCTTGCTGCTCACTGCTAGATTTGCTGTCAAAGCTAACTACAGCTTCCCCTGATCTGTCTTGCAAATCCAGCAGTGAGGCAGTGATTTCTGTTATCATAGTCTGACATATAATATTCTACATTAGTGCAGGCACATCAGAGTGATCCCCACTAGCTCCTTCCTGTCCCTTAAAGGAAGTCTTTGGTTTGGGGTGAGACAAAGGTGAAGGGACTCAAAAGCCTGTGATGATATTTTTTTCCAGGAGGTGAGACTAGACCAGGGGTTACTTAGTCCCTCCTCGAGGGCCGCAATCCAGTCGGGTTTTCAGGATTATCCCAATGAATATGCATGAGATCTATTTGTATGCACTGCTTTCATTGTATGCTAATAGATCTCATGCATATTCATTGGGGAAATCCTGAAAACCCAACTGGATTGTGGCCCTCCAGGAGGGACTTTGACACCCCTGGACTAGACACTCAAAGGAGACCACAATATGTGTTACTTGAGGCCAGGGATTCAGAGGGGACCATTGGCCCCCGAGGGATTCAACACCGCACTGAAAGTGGTAGCCATTTCATAAAAGGCAAGAGGAAAGGGAAGGCTATTGGTCACTAGGCCTTGAGGTTCTCCCTCGAAGGGCCTTGACAATGAAGCTGTCCCTTTAAATCAGGCCTGCACAACTCCGGGCCTCGAGGGCTGAATCCAGTCGGGTTTTCGGGATTTCCCCAGTGAATTTGCATGAGATCTATTTGCCTGCACTGCTTCCATTGTATGCATATTGATCTCATGCATATTCATTTGGGAAATCCTGAAAACCTGGCCCGGCGAGGGCTGCAGTTGTGCAGGCCTGCTTTAAATATTGAACAATGCTACTGCATGAAAAACCTCGCCCCTGCCTGGAAAAAAAAACCCATAAGCACTCCTCAGTAAGTTATAGCTATTCTTTTGCTAAAAAACATTGGTACCAGAACCCGTTATATGTCACCTAAGGAAAGCTAATCCAACCTATAAACTGTCTGTTGTCAATTAGCATAAAACTTGTACTATAGAAGAACTAGGGTAAATTATAACCAGTGAACTTTATATTAGTATTAGACCCTAAATATTTGTCTAGTTAGAAAAAACTTGTATCGGACACATGTACTGAGATTATGGCTAATCTAGTTTTATCAAGTTTATCAAGTTTATTATTTTTATTGATTAATCGCTTAATCAAATTCTAAGCGATGAACATATTAAATAAAGTCAAATAAGGACAATACAATACAAAACAAACTTTAAATAATAACATTGGGTAAAAACTAATACATAATATTGTATATTCAAGACATAGGGTAAGATAAGGGTTAGAAATACAATTGATAAAGAAAAGTAAAACAAAGGAAAAATACATTAGGGAAATCAATTAACACGTAGCATAACACAGTAAAATAACATCACCAAATTAAGGACTATTTAATTAAATATTAAAAGCATCTTTAAAAAGAAATGTTTTCAAATTGCTTTTAAATTTTCCTAAATCCTGCTCATTCCGCAGGTAAATGGGAAGATCGTTCCAAGTTTGAGGAGCAGTTACAGAAAATATAAATTGACGTCTAGTGTTAATAATTTTAAGTGATGGAATGGTTAATAGGTTTTGCTCATTAGACCTCAGGGTTAGTGTAAATTGTAACCTGTTAACTAGGTTGTTTCAACTTTGGAAAAAGGTCGAAGTCTGGTGGACTCATGTCTGGACTGTAGGGAGCAGGAGGTAACACCTCCCAGCCGTATTCGCGCAGTTTTTCAATGACGAGTGGAGCGCTCCATTTTCCCCACGGCCAAAAAAATTTTGACGAGCTCAATCAAAAGTCAAACAAATGATGATTTTTGCTTATGATCATGAAGGCATCATCATCACAGACAAAGTTCTATGTGGAAGAAGTGTCACAGCGGTGTATTATTGTGATTTTTTTTGCACAAAATGCACAAAACCCAATCTCAGTTGCTCTTGGCTGGGCCACTCATTCTTCACGACAACGCTCGCCCGCATATAGGGAATGTCATCATTGAAAAACTACGCGAATATGTCTGGGAGGTCTTACCTCATGCTCCCTACAGTCCAGATTTAGTCCACCAGACTTCGACCTTTTTCCAAAGTTTAAACAACCTATGCGTGGACATCGTTTTGCATCTCTGGAAGAGCTTTTTTCTGCCAGTACCCGAGCCATTCGGCAACTGAACAAAAACGGTGTCTTGGATGGAATAATGAAGCTTCTTGGACATTGAGACTCGGTCATTGCAAAGCGGGGAGACTACAGTATATTGAAGGATTGTAAAGAAATATTTGGAAAAAAAAATAAAACATGTAAATTTTTTAAAAATAGTGTGCATTATTTATGAAATGACCCTCGTATATACCATGTATGTTAAACCTGTAGCACGATCTGGGCTCTTTGGGGACAACGGGATAGAAATCAAAATAGATAAATAAATTTGCATGTACTGCTTTCACAAGTGTCCTGTAAGTGAATTGTTTGGTATTACAGCAGGGAATCACTAACTCTTATTATGTTTTTCCTTCCTTATATTAAAGTTCCTGTAAACTGTGCCACGCTCCATCTCTATGGAGAGGATACGGTATATAAGCTTGTTTAGTTTAGTTTAGCAGCTGGTTAAAGGGCTGGAGGAGTTGCCATACATGAGAGATTGGAGAAACTGGGCCTCTTCTCCCTTGAAAAGAGGAGACTGAGAGGGGACAAGATCGAAACATTCAAAATACTGAAAGGAATAGACTTAGTAGATAAAGATAGACTGTTCACCCTCTCCAAGGTAGGGAGGACGAGAGGGCACTCTCTAAAGTTGAAAGAGGATAGATTTCGTACAAACGTAAGGAAGTTCTTCTTCACCCAGAGAGTGGTGGAAAACTGGAACGCTCTTCTGGAGGCTGTTATAGGGGAAAACACTCTCCAGGGATTCAAATAGGGGGAAACACCCTCCAGGGATTCAAGACAAAGTTGGTGCATCTAGGAAAGAAAAACAAAGAACATGAGTATAAGATGTTGGGGGTGACATTAGCCAAATGCGAACAAGAAAGGGATTTGGGAGTACTGATAGACAGAACCCTAAAGCCTTCGGCTCAATGTGCGGCGGCAGCGAAGAAAGCAAACAGGATGTTGGGCATGATTAAGAAGGGGATCACGAGTAGATCGGAAAAGGTCATAATGCCACTTTACAGAGCAATGGTCAGACCTCACTTGGAATACTGTGTCCAACTCTGGTCTCCACACCTTAAGAAGGATATAACTCTGCTGGAGAGGGTGCAGAGGCGAGCCACAAAACTAGTCAAAGGTATGGAAAATTTGAGCTACAAAGAACGCCTCAGAAAACTGGGACTATTCACCCTCGAGAAGAGAAGATTGCGAGGGGATTTAATAGAGACTTTTAAAATATTAAAAGGATTTGATAAAATAGACCAGGAAACAGCATTACTAACATTTTCGGAGGTGACATGGACACGGGGTCATAGCCTGAAACTGAGTGGCAGCAAGTTTAGGACAAATGTTAGGAAGTTCTGTTTCACACAGCGAGTGGTTGGCGCTTGGAATGCTCTCCCGGAGGAGGTTGTGAGTTTCAAGCGCAAGTTGGATGCACATCTTCTTGAAAATCATATTGAGGGATACCCGGGTCTCCAAAAAGGTGTACTTAAATGGGCCACCGCGTGCGCGGATCGGCGGACAAGATGAACCTCGGTCTGATCCGGTGAAGGCATTTCTTATGTTCTTATGTTCTAAGTTCCTGCTAATCTGGAACGTACGCAGGTGAGGCTGGACTCATTTAGAGCACTGGTCTTTGACCTGGGGGCTGCCTCGTGAGCGGACTGCTGGGCAGGATGGACCACTGGTTTGACCCAGCAGCGGCAATTCTTATGTTCAGGTGGAATTGGTATAAACTTTTCACACAAAAGTCCACTTTGTATAAATATTTACTACTGCAAACGGCTTTTCTGTGAAGGTAGTTTCCAAATGTGTGTTTTTTGCATGTTTTTGAGCCCTTTTGGCTTTTTGTCATGCCAAGCACAACAGTCCCCCAAATGGTGCCATGCACTTGACACCAGCGCAAGCTGCTTGTAAATTCTCCCACAACTTCACAGGGAATTTGTAAAGAAGCTGAAGTGGAAGGTGTGAATGTTCACAAATTGTAAGGAAAAGCATATATTGGCTTTTTCGATTTAATCTGCAGGATACTTTGTGAGACACCTGCCAGTGACCAAATGCCTTGTGCATTCCAAGGTCAATAAATAAAAATAAAACAAAAATGGAAAACAAGGCGATTCCTACTTATTTTGGTTTTATCTATTTTTTTAATTTATTAACCTTTTAAACACAGCTTTCGCACTTCTTTCTGCATTCAAGAAACATACAGTAGAAGTCTCTACTACAGCGCCCCCTGGTGTGCACTGCTATTAAGGATTTGGAATTTAAATGTGCTTGATCCGAAAGTTATACTAAATAATTTTCAGTCTTTTCTGTTCTTTAACGCCCAACACAGGGCCATGATCGAACAGCCTGCAGCAGTGGAAATTCCACAGATGTGCTCTAATAATCAAAATAGAGTTGATTTGATTATTGCCTTGGGAAAATGTACCCACAAAAGCTAGGGGGGACGGCGCTGTTCGCCCTGGATGCCGAGCATGGGAAAATATATTGTTTTGTTTCTCTCACTTTTTTGGGGGGGTGTTTCTTTTTCTTATTATAGGAGTCCTTTTACTAAGTGTGGCAAGCAGCGGCCTTAACCTGCCTTTACGCTGGTTCCTCCTGTGTGACGTGGTGGTTGAAGCTACAGCCTCAGCACCCTGTGGTTGTGGGTTCCGACCCCGTGCTGCTCCTTGTGACCCTGGACAAGTCACTTAATTCTACATATCCCCAGGAACGTTAGATAGATTGTGAGCCCACCGGGACAGATAGGGAAAATGTAAAACTTCTTAGATAACCTTGATAGGCGGTATATAAAATCCTAGTACACTTCTCCCTCATTATTCGCAGGGGATACGGGCAGAGCCGGACCGCAAATGGCAAAAAACCACGAATATACGGCTCTGACCCACCCCCACCTTCCTGACGCCTTCCCGGCCTTACCTGGTGGTCTAGAGGGCTTTCGGAGGAGGAGCGATCTTCCTATGCTCCTGCCCCGTGCAGATCGCCATTAGGAAATGGCTGTGGGAGTTCCCGTCGTAGTCTCGAGAGAACACGGGAACTCACAGCAGCCATTTCCTCATGGCGATCTGCACGGGGCAGGAGCGTAGGAAGATCGCTCCTGCCCCGAAAGCCCTCTAGACCACCAGGTAAGGCTGGGAAGGCGGCAGGTAGGTCAAAAATATGTTTTTTTTATTTTCCCCCTCCCCAGAAAAAAATCACGATTATGTGAAACCGCGAGTGCAGAAACCGCGTATACTTGTCACATACCACAGGATACCTATTTTTTTGATGTCATTAATTTTACTAATCCCCTTTATAAACTCACTGTAATGGTTCAAGTGAAGTACTCAGATCACCAGCCTTCGTGCTCAATTGATCAAAAGCACAGGCTGCCAGAGGAACCGTCGTAGCATCTCACGGCTCCCGTTCCACCAAGAAAGGCCATTATTTTAAACTCTACACAGTTCAATACAGTCACTTATCTGAGTTTTCTTCTTCTCGCTGGATCCCTTTGTGCTGGTATGACTGCTCTTAGAACACTATCATTCTTCAATGCTTAGGGCTCCTTTTATCAAGGTGTGCTACGGGGGTTAGCGTGTCGGACATTTCATCACGCGCTAACCCCTGCGGCAAGCCAAAAATGCCTCGTCAATGGAGGCGTTAGCGACTAGTGCGGCAGGCAGTTTAACGTGCGGTATTCCGAGCGTTAAACCCCCTACCGCGCCTTGATAAAAGGACCCCTTAATCCCCCGCACCAGTTATCGAGACGGCCCCTTGACTCGAGTTTTGCTAACCTCAAGCTTTCTCAGGAGGGGACGCTACAACATAAATTAAAAACAACACTTCATTAAAACCTGTGGTACACATAGCCAAATAATCCACCCACTCCCCCTTGGCTACTTCAGTCCTATACATTATGCATCTCATCATCACTATTATAATCAATCGCACTACCTTTATTTTGGCCCATAACTCCTGGAGAGGCTACCAAAACCGCTGTCCGCTTTCCACAACCCTATCCTCTCAATGAATTCACATATCACGTGTTCTCTGATTAAAATGGCCGATTTTCCATTTTTCCTATTAATGGCCATGAGCTACGGTAATTTTTTCATCAGTACATGGCCATTAATAAAAAGAATCACAAGAGCATTTACCAAAGCCTATTTTGTAGACGTAGTAAGCTCATGCTAACCAGTTAGCACACGATAATGTGGATATGTTAACTGATTAACACAGGAATGCCTACGTCCCATCCTCTAGTGGCGTTAGAAAAGGTTCAAAGAAGAGCGACCAAGATGATAAAGGGGATGGAACTCCTCTCGTATGAGGAAAGACTAAAAAGGTTAGGGCTCTTCAGCTTGGAAGAGACGGCTAAGGAGAGATATGATTGAAGTTTACAAAATCCTGAGTGGAGTAGAACGGGTACAAGTGGATCGATTTTTCACCCCGTCAAAAATTAAGAAAGACTAGGGGACACTCAATGAAGTTACAGGGAAATACTATTAAAACCAATAGGAGGAAATATTTTTTCACTCAGAGAATAGTTAAGCTCTGGAACGCGTTGCCAGAGATTATAGTAAGAGCGGATAGTGTAGCTGGTTTTAAGAAAGGTTTGGACAGGTTCCTGGAGGAAATGTCTATAGTCTGTTATTGAGAAAGCCATGGGGGAAGTCGCTGCTTGTCCTGGATCAGTAGCATGGAATGTTGCTACTCTTTGGGATTCTAGAATCTTGTTACTCTCTGGGGTTCCGGAATCTTGCTGTTCTTTGAGATTCCGTATGGAATGTTGCTACTCCTTGGGTTTTGGCCAGGTACTAGGGACCAGGATTGGCCACCGTGAGAACAGGCTATTGGGCTTGATGGACCTTTGATCTGACCCATTAAGGCTATTCTCATGTTTTTATGTTCTTAAACTTTTCTATTCTACTTTAAGCAAGAACAGCTACTTTAAGCAAGATCTAAACCAATAATTCCACCCTACAATACTGATTCTTCAAAGTAGAAAACAATAGATCAGATTACTTATTAGTCAAATACAATTTTTAAAAAGATGGCTTTTTACTGCCCTTCTAAAAGCGCATGTTCCAGAGATAGGGACTAATACCAATTTAGTGACCACCGGCTGGCGACCACTTTACGCCAAGTTGTCGCAGAAGCGATAGTTAGTCTAATTTCCCATGACACACCATTTCCAACAAAAAAAACCCCAATTACTGTGCACAGATTTGGATCTCACCACAAGACACTTGAGTACATCCCGTGGTAAATCATTTTAAGCCGAGGTAAGCACACACTACCGCTTATCGCAGCTTAGGGCTCCTTTTACTAAGGGGCGCTAGCGTTTTTAGCGCACGCAGCAAATTGCTACGTGCTACACCACGCTACGCTTCTAGAACTAACGCCAGCTCAATGCTGGTGTTAAGGTCTAGCACGCGCGGCAAGTCTACACGTTAAAGCCCTAGCGCGCCTTAGTAAAAGGAGCCCTTAGTATCCATTAAAAATATGTAGAGACGTTCAAACAATTTGACTTGCTAATGCCTGGCTTTACTACGCAGCGGTAGAGGTTTCCATCACGGGCCGGTGAGCAGCGTCGTAGCAAGGGTGGGAGCCCCTCCTGCCCCTCCCCCACCCCGCATCCTGCTCTTTCTGCACCAACCCCGCCACTCCTTCCGTGCCCTCCATGCCACACTCGCGCCCTCTCTTCCTACCTCCGTACCTCTTTAAGCCTTCACCAGCGTGAGCAGCTTCTCGCACTGGCATTTGCTTTCCCTCTGATGTCACTTCCTGGCCCCAAGCCCCGGAAGTGATTTCAGAAGGAGCCAGGTCGGCACGAGGAACAGGCTAGAGTAGTTGCTCATGCTGGTGAAGATTTTAAAGAGACGCATGGTGAGGAAGGGAGGGGGCAAGCATGGCATGGGGGAGGTGGAAAGGTGCTGGCTCCCCCACCAATTGGCACCCAGGATGGTCCGCCACACCCCCCCCCCACACACACACCCATTTCTACTCCACTGCCGGTGAGGTAAGTGCTTCAACGCTCATAGAATTCCTGTGAACATCAATGCATTACATTACATTACATTACATTAGTGATTTCTATTCCACCTGTGCCTTGCGGTTCTAAGCGGATTACAAATTAGAAGAGATCTGGACATTACCGAGAGAATTACGTAACAATGATTACCGAGAGAATTACATAACAGTGATTCATGTACTTTACATGGTATGGTAGAGGATTACAAATTATAAGATATCTGGATTTTTCCAAAAGACTTACATAGCAAATAATCAAGTGATAACAGGATACAGTGGAGAATATCAGTATATACGGGTTACAGAAGAAAGTTACCTAACAATGAAGGAAGAAGTTTATTGGATACTGAAGGTAGATGCTTATTTAGGAATCAGAATATTTTTGGAAGGTATGGTTCTAGGAGTTGACTAATGTGTTATTCACGGGGGGGGGAGAGCATGTGCGAAAGGGGAGGAGATTAGTTAATAGGGACGTGTTTTTTTGAATAGAAATGTTTTGAATTCTTTTCGAAACACTTTGATGTCTGTTGTTTTGATCATCAGTTTGGTGATGGTGGGGTCAATTTTCGCTGCCTGTGTCGCTAGAAGGCTGTCGTAAAGTTTCTTACGTCGGGTACTATTATGAGGGGGGAAGGTGAATAGGTTCTGAGTTCTCCTTGGTCTGGGTGAGTGGTAGCGGTATAGGCCATCGACCTCGCCAGCCTGCGACAGAAACATTTACCGCCTTTTAGTAAAAGGAGCCCTAAATTATTTTGGCGCCTGCTAAAATGATAAAACAAAACCAGTTTTTTTGTGTTTTCTTTGTTTCATTTCCTATTGAAAACGACAACAACGAAAAACCAACAAGTTTTGTAGGTGTTTTTGTGTCACTTGAAAACAGCTACACGTCCCTTTTCCAGTACAGTCTTTAGCAAAAAAAAAAAAAAAATAACCTCTTTCCGCTTCCATTTGGCAAAGCTACTGAAATTAAAACATTACACCGTGCTTAACATTTCAAACAAATGTGTCGATAAAGAGTCGGCTCATGGCCATCCGCTCCCAGAAACACCCACCCGCAAAGCTCTGGCTCCGCTGCAGCAAATCCTGCACAGCGCAGAAAATTTCTTTGCAAAAACATCTGTTTATTTTGGGCACAGGGGGAGGGGAGAGAGACAGCAAAATGGCTAATTATCAGACTGTAAGCCACTGAAGAAACGACCTCAAAGTTCAGCTAACAGGAACGGCTGCATTTGCCAAGAAAATAGCTGAAAAGATGTGTTGTTTTTATGGTGCATGCTGTAGTATATTGTAAAGCGTGCAGAAGCTGTTTCAGCATTTTACCAGTAAGGACAACTGTGAACCTCATGGGCGTGGCTTAGGACACTGGATGGGAGATCTGCAATCTGACTGGTGACAGGTAAAAAAAATCTGATTTCTAGGGCGACCTGTAATCCTACTGATAAGGACCACTCATACCAGCCCCCCAAAAAAAATTGGATTCATTTTAGAATTGCTATTTTTAACTCGTGCCCATAAGTTTATTGAAGACATACCGTTTCCCCGAAAATAAGACCTATTCCAAATATAAGCCCTAGCACGATTTTTAAAGATGCTCCTGATATAAGCCCTACCCCAAAAATAAGCACTAGTTAATATGGACCCCGAAGGGCCCCCCCCCCCGAATGTCTCCGACCTTCCCTGACTCCATCCCTGACACTAGTGCTGCCTGATTTGCCAAAAAAATGGACTCGATTCAGCAACCCCCACCCCTGCTGCTTTAGGAGGCCTCGGAGCGGAGGTATGTCAGTCTCATGGTGGGGGGGTCGGTGGGGTTCTGCTGCATAGGCGGATGGGAGGGAGGGATAGAACGATGCTGCAGAAGGGGATGGGTCAGAGGGGAGGAAAGATGCTGAGCATGGTGGGATGGAGAAAGAAAGAGGAAGAAATGGGGTGGAGGAGAGGAAGGGAGAGAGATTGTCGTACATGAAAAAAATAAGACATCCCCTCAAAATAGTGCATTTTATAGTCCCCAAATTAATATGACACTGTCTTATTTTCGGGGAAACACGGTAGTAGCAATAGCATTCAAAGAACAGCATTTAGGTTTTTTTTCTGCCCTGTGTTATTAATGTGCTGTATGAAATCATCCTCCTAATAAATCTTCATGAACAAACAATAGACTTCATATTTTTCACCACCTAGCTTAAAGAGTGTCTTATACTGTTAACATCTGGACCTGGAAAGGCCCAATTGACCACTCACCCCCCACACCCGCATCCCATTCCCTTCCTATTATTAAACTAGTAACATTTATTAACACTCTGAACAAAACACCCAACACTTTAGATCAGTGGTTCCCAAATTTTCTGTTCACGGCTCGCTTAATGTTTCAAAATTTTCCCATAAGTGTTCGAGGCTTGTGCAGATGAGGACGGAGCTTGCAGGAATGGGGCAGGGAAAGGAACAGGAAAAGAACTCGCCGGGACGGGATGGGAAAATGAGTTCCTGTGGGGATGAGGAAAAATGTGGGAGAACAGTATAGAAAATTGAATAAATAGTGTGAAAAGTTTCAGCCTCTGATAACCAGGGCAGGTATTGTGACATCATAATGTCTCTTTTCACCAATAAGAGCCAATCTCATCAGTGATGTCACAATGGCTTGATTGTCCTTTACTTGGCTCATTTTTACTACATTTTGATTTCTAGCATGGTGCAGTGTTGAGAATGACATGGGGACACCCCGTCCCCACTGGAACTCAATTTCCCCGTCCCGTCCCTGCGAGTTATGTCGCTGTCCCTGTCCCTCTTCCATTCCTGTAAGCTCTGCCTTAACCATACAAGCCTCAAACACTTATGATTTTAAAGAGTTTGAGGCTTGTGATGATGAGGACAGAGCTTGCAGGAGTGGAGCGGGGACGGGAAAACGAGTTCCCGCGGGGACGGGAAAAAATTTGTCCCCGTGTCATTCTCTAATTGTAAAGGAACCGAGCTGAAGGATTGAGGTAAGTCCAAAGGAGATTCTGTTATGATCAAAAGTCCCAGAAATCTCCAGTGACAGGAAGTGAAACACAGTTCGCCACTCAAATGGGAGTCTGATCAAATATCACTGGTCTTTGACCTAAGGGCCGCCCCATGAGCGGACTGCTGGGCACGATGGACCACTGGTCTGAACCAGCAGCGGCAAATCTTATGTTCTTATAGGGGAAAGCACCCTTCAGGGATTCAAGAAAAGGTTAGATCAGTTCCTGAAGGACCAGAACATATGCAGGTAAGGCTAGACTCAATAGAGCACTGGTCTTTGACCTAAGGGCCGCCGTGTGAGCGGACTGCTGGGCACTATGGACCACTGGTCTGACCCAGCAGCAAATCTTATGTCCTTATGTTCTTTTAAAGCAGTGGAGGCCCGTTACACAAAAAGTAAACCTTGACTGCTTACAACTCAGTCAAACTGAAGAGAAACCAGGAAGCCTTCCAGATGCGTCATACACACATACAAGTTCATTCTACCATTCCATATTATGTGAAAATCATGTTTATTACCAACAATTAAAGTATCAGGTCAGCCTGCCATTCCACGCTAAAATAATTTACTGATTGATGTGGAAAACCAAAGTACTACTTCACTCTATTTGGAGAGGTGATAGTAGGTTCTTAAAATCACTAAATCATTAACATTGCTGCCAAAAAAAGAGAAATAAGTTTCTTTTACTTGCTTCTGGTTAATGTATCATCAAAAAGATATTGAACAGAAATATTCACATATACTGTATATGTGTAAACTTATTAGCTAATTAGGCAATAGCAATCAATTATTGGTGTTAACGAGCATTTAATTGGCAGTAATTAGGAGTCGCGCACAGATCGGCCCTACGCCTGTTCTGTACCATTTACCTAAATTTCATGGTACGCATCTCCAAATGGGGGCGTGGCCATGGGAAGGGCATGGGTGGGTCGGGGCACTTCCAGAAATTAGCCATGATTAACTACCATTAGTTAGGTGCAAGCATTACACCAGCCTTTGGCAGCCATAAATACTCCCGTCCAAAGTTAGGTGCGAATGCAGTAAAACCATGGCGTGCGAGCATAATTCGTTCCGGAAGCATGCTTGTAATCCAAAGCACTCGTATATTAAAGCGAATTTCCCCATAAGAAATAATGGAAACTCAAGACGATTCGTTCCACAACCCAAAAACTTTTCTAGAAAATGCTGTACTATAGTACGTTTAGAACAGTCACTCCACTCCCGCGTCAGAGAGAGAAGAGCCATCAGCTCGGTTGTGACGCGCGTTTACGGTGCGTACTTATATTGCAAGTCCTCGCAGCATCTTCGGCTCAGTCATGCTCGTACTGCAAGACATTGTTCGTTTATCAAGTTAAAATTTAATAAAACATTTTGCTCGTCTTGCAAAACACTTGCACACCAATCCAAGGTTTTAATGTATTCTGTTCTGCACAGAGCACCTTTTACAAAATACTAGCTTAGCGCAAATCATCCCAGTGTCTAACTTTGGGCACCAATATTGAATTTCCCCCTCCACGTGAATTTGTACTGGAAGCAAATGTTCATTTATTAATTTTTGTTGTGGGTTTTTTTTTAAACTAATCTGAAATCCGTTTCTAAAATAGACATCAGATGCCAGAACTTTTCTGGCACATGCGAGCTCTCACGTGGTCTTCTAATTTCTTCCAGAAGTCCATGTTCATTGTTTGCAATGGTGCAGCTCTGCCCCTGGCTGACATGAAAGGCTTTTCTCAACGGATGATGGATTGCGGTAAGCCAGGCTCATCTTTCAGCACCGAGCCAAGCTGCTGGAATAATAAAACTGTGATAGATTGCTTAGCTAAAATCTTCCACCTCCCCTAAAATTTTTAAAAATAAAAATGATCATTTCCAGTTTGTGGGTTCCAATCATCCAAAATGTGGACTTACAAAATTGGGTGCCAAAAGAAAGCAAGTTTGGCAAAGAAAAAAGGATTGTGTATCTGAAAAAGGGGTGTGGATTCATGCGTAATGTCAGGAAACTAGGAAAGAGGCAAAGGCATGTAAATCTCTGGTAATCACATTTTTAGACAGGGTTCCTTATGCTCTGACTCACAGTCTCACCCTCGCTATATAACTTTTTGGATGTGCAAATGGTTCTCCTTTTGTCCCTAACATCTGGAATTAGTCAGAGGAAGCCTTCTGAGCGCAGTCCCTCCATGACATCAAGCCAGACTAAGGGCGAAAAGCAAAAAAACATTTGCCCGTCATTTTTTAACCATGGAGATGGGCAGCCAAAAAATTGGTATTCCGGGGGTTTTTTTTTCTCTTTGTTTCAAAATGAATGTCGTCTCTGCGTATTAGGGGGGAGAATTCTAGAAATGGCGCCTAAATTTCCAGCGCCTAAGTTAATAAACAAACACCATTTAAAATGGCCAAAAAAAAATGCACTGTTAAAGCGCCTACAGCACCTAAGTAATATGCGTCAGAATCACGCCTATGTTGGCACTTTAGGCTGCCGGAAGTAGCATTAGGTGGCCTAAAGACACCAGAAAGACACCAGACATGTAGGCCCAGAAGACAAAGAAAGACACCAGAAATGTAGGCTCAGAAGACAAAGAAAGACACCAGAAATGTAGGCTCAGAAGACAAAGAAAGACACCAGACATGTAGGCCCAGAAGACAAAGAAAGACACCAGAAATGTAGGCTCAGAAGACAAAGAAAGACACCAGAAATGTAGGCTCAGAAGACAAAGAAAGACACCAGACATGTAGGCCCAGAAGACAAAGAAAGACACCAGAAATGTAGGCCCAGAAGACAAAGAAAGACACCAGAAATGTAGGCTCAGAAGACAAAGAAAGACACCAGACATGTAGGCCCAGAAGACAAAGAAAGACACCAGAAATGTAGGCCCAGAAGACAAAGAAAGACACCAGAAATGTAGGCTCAGAAGACAAAGAAAGACACCAGAAATGTAGGCTCAGAAGACAAAGAAAGACACCAGAAATGTAGGCTCAGAAGACAAAGAAAGACACCAGACATGTAGGTTCAGAAGACAAAGAAAGACACCAGAAATGTAGGCCCAGAAGACAAAGAAAGACACCAGAAATGTAGGCTCAGAAGACAAAGAAAGACACCAGAAATGTAGGCCCAGAAAACCCTGGCCTACATTTCCGTCGCCTGTCGCAGAGGCGCAGTTCGCTATAGGGCACCGTCAGGTGACTGACACGCGATCAGCGGCCACTTTTTAGGCGGCCGCCAATATCAGCACCCTATAGAGAATCCAGGCCTATGGGCCAGATATTGTGTACTTCAGCCAAAGTTGCACACACAGATCTGTGCGCATTGCTGATCGCGTGCAACTTCATTGTTTAACTAAGCAATCAGCACCAATTATTACCAATTAACAAGCAATAATTGGTACAAAGTAGCTCTAATTACGGTTTACGCAAACAACTTTCTAAGCATATTCTATAAAGTGGTGCATGTAAATTCTAGTTCATGGTTCTCAGAAGGGGGTGTGGCCAGGGGAGGAGCATAAGTGGGTTATGGATATTTCCTAAACATTAGGTGCACTGTCCTAGAAGCTGCCAGCACTGCCCCATAGCTTTCCCTCTGCTGTGATCCACCCAGGTGGAAATAGGAAGTTGCATTGGGGAGGGGGGACAGATCGGGGCAGAAGGATAGCTTTGGGGCAGTGCCAGCAGCTTGCGAGAATGGCTGCTGCACTTGGGCCTCTCTGAAAAAGAAGATTGAAAGGAGACCTGGAAGGTGAGGGAATGGGAGGGAGAGGAACAGAAGAGGAAGATATGCCCGGACCGTGGGGCCCCTTGGAGCTGTTTTAACTTAGCCCAGGGTAGGGGTGGGGGCAGGAAGGGCACAGACCAGGGGTAGGAAAGAAGAGAGATATGCCAGACCATAGGAGGGGAGAAGGAAGTATGCAGACTTGTCAGACCACAGGAGGAGACAGAGGGAAGAAGGAGGAATACAGATATGTCAGACCACGGGAGGGGGAGAGAAATGGAGGATATGGTGAGCAGGGATGGGGGAAAGGGAGGAGATGCTGCACAGGGAGGGAAGGGAATTTAGAAGAAATGATTCTTATGGATAGATGGGAATAGGGGAGAAGAAAGAGGGAGGAGATGGTACACATGGATAGATTGGAAGGGAAGACATGGAAAAGTAGATAGATTTTTAGTATGTTTTAGAAAGCAGAAAAATGGAAGAACATTGAAAGTTAATGCCAAAAACAGATTCAGGGCAGAAAATGAAGAAGGAGAGAAAAACAGCAAATGGATAAGAAGACCCTGGAAACACAGTTAAGAGCACAGAAAGAAGGAAATTCAACCATAGACTGGGAAAAGATGATTAGAAAAATAAAATCACAAAGATATGGAAAATTATTTTATTTATTTAGTGATTGAAATGTGTCACTTTTGAAAATTTATATCTGGTGTCTATATTTTGCACTGTTCAGAAAGAAATTAATTTCTTTCTATTTTTCTGGTGTTGTACTGCATGCAGAGTCTGGCATCTTAGGATTTCATCTATGTATATTAGAACTTTTAGTTTGTGGGGTTCTCTGTGTTCTGCACGTGTGACCAAGGCCAGTTGTTCTGGTAGGAATGAAGGTTGAGAAGCATACAGTGTAGTTTCATTTTGTGGCTAACTATTATGCATTGTTAATAAGATTATATTGTGTGTAAATATGGAAATTGAATGGAAAAAATGTCATTACAATCAGGGACAAAGCTTGTGAGGGGTCTGGGGCAGGGCTTTTGAGTACCCCAATCATTTTAAAAAGTTGGGTCCTATCACCAGGGCAACCAGCAGGCACACCTATGTCTGTGCTAATATGTCTCTTACAGTTCTGCAGCAATTAATCTCCTCATGAGAGCAGAGAAAAGTGTTTTAAAGTTACATTAATCACTCCAGTGGTGATCTGGTCAGTTTGGACACCGTTTTGGCACCTAGGCCTGGGTTCTCAAACCAGCACTGATTTTCAAGGCACCCGTACGTCCATTAAAAAATGCCGTCAAAATGGCATTTTTAACCGAGATTTAAGGTGCACAACAGTGCCTAGAAATTCAGCACCAGAATTGCACTTACAATAGTGCTTTAGGCCTCCGAACGCTGGAAGTGGCGTTAAGCGGCCTAAAGCACCTACTTAGGTGTGATTCAGACAAAGATAGGCACCTGCCTTTCTCATTCCAAAACCAGCGCCGATGCGTGACTGACACACAATCAGTGGCTGCTTTTATGGTGGCTACCAATATCGGTGCCAGTTCGAGAATCAAGGCCTTATTTGGCATTGAAACAAGTCTTATTTTTTTATTATTTATTTTTAGTATTTATACACCACTCATAACCTAACTGGTGTATATTCAGGTACTCAAGCATTTTTCCCTATCTGTCCTGGCAGGCTCACACTCTATCTAACGTACCTGGGGCAATGGGGGGATTAAGTGACTTGCCCAGGGTCACAAGGAGCAGTGTGGGTTTGAACCCACAACCTCAGGGTGCTGAGGCTGTAGCTTTAACCACTGCACCACTCTAGAAATCAAAATATAGCAAAAGTGATCCAAGTGAAGGACAATCCAGCCATTGTGACATCACTGATGAGGTTGGCTCTTATTGGTAGAATGAGGCATTATGACATCACAATACCTGCTCTGGTAATCAGAGACTGAAACTTTTCTCACTATTTATTTATTCAATTTTCTATACCATTCTCCCAGGGGAGCTCAGAACGGTTTACATGAATTTATTCAGGTACTTAAGCATTTTTTCCTGTCTGTCCCGGTGGGCTCACAATCTCTCTAATGTACCTGGAACAATAAGGGGATTAAGTGACTTGCCCAGAGTCACAAGGAGCAGCGTGGGTTTGAACCCACAACCTCAGAGTGCTGAGGCTGTAGCTTTAACCACTGCACCATTCTAGAAATCAAAATGTAGTAAAAGTGATCCAAGTGAAGGACAATCCAGCCATTGTGACATCACTGATGAGGTTGGCTCTTATTGGTGGAATGAGGCATTATGACATCACAATACCTGCTCTGGTTATCAAAGGCTGAAACTTTTCTCACTATTTATTTATTCAATTTTCTATACTGTTCTCCCAGGGCAGCTCAGAATGAATTTATTCAAGTACTCAAGCATTTTTCCCTATCTGTCCTGGCAGGGTGTTGAGGCTGTGGCTCTAACCACTGCACCACACACCAGCCAAAAACATCCCATTTTTACCCTAGACATTTTCTCCAATGTTGCCATTATTGCAGAAACACATCCAAATCATAAGCCCGCCCAAAGCGCACTCTCAACACACCACCTTGAGAGTAAGATGCACTGCAGACAAACTGCACAGAAAAGCATCCAAAATACAGGTTTTGAAAATAGTGATTTGGATGTTTTCACAAGAAAAACATCCAAATTCCTCTTTATGCCATTTTTGGACATTTTTCTCTTTTAAAAATGAGCCCCCTGGTGTACATTAGGTGGACCTGTTCCCTCTTCCAGATGGTCCGCTATTGTCTGTTGAGAAAACTATTCATTATCTGCAAATCTCGTGGACCTTCAACTCCCTGTGCAAGATTTCACATTAAATCAGTGTGTAAGGTATCTGGGGGTTTTTTTTTTCCTTTTTAAGATATGTTGGATGATTAAAATTACACACACCTGTATAACGGTTAGACTAGATTATTGTAATTCTGTTCTAATTGGTCTTCCCCACCCCTCACACCAAAAATACCTGTAAAGTTTTCAGTTTCTACAGAATGCAGCTGTCTGCATAATCACAGGTTGTGGTTATGTGGTCGGCATGTCTCTCATGCTCAAGACGATCTATCGGCTTCCAGCTGAATTTTATGTGCAATTGGTCAAGAGCAATTTTTGCGCACCTAGAATTGTAACCAGGTCGGCTATTAATTTTGTAAGTAAGTAAATAAAAGTGACCAACCCGGAGAAGAGAGCAACAGCAGATCTGCCAAATAACGAGGCCAATTACTCAAAAAGAATTTAAAACACCATAAGTTTCAAGTTTATTAAAATATTTTTTAGACCGCTTATTCTGGTTTCAAAGCGATTAACAATATAAAATTACATTAAAACAAATAATAAATTGTATAAAAACGTATAAAAACAGGGATAATAAATAAAAGACGAAGACTACACAACAATGGGATAGTAGGGAAGAACTACAATTAATATAGAAAAGGTAAGACATAGAAGGATAAAACAATCAGTTAGGTAAAAAGTCATAGAAATTTAAGTTTAAATATAGCCCTTAAAAGGGCAGTTATTATCCGAAAGCATCTTGAAATAGAAATGTTTTTAATTTAGTTGTAAATTGTTTTATATCAGATTCGTAGCGCAGATGAATCGGTAAGGAATTCCACAGAGTGGGGGCAGTAACAGCAAAGTTATTGGAGCGCAACATATTAATAGATTTTAGCGAAGGTTTTGGGAAACTGAGCGGAGAGATTTTGGCGTACTGTACGGGATTAGAAGACTGTTAATGAAATCGGGTTGGTTGTTCAGTTTAGTTGTGAGTGTTAAAAGTAAAATTTTATAGCTAATCCTGTGTTCGACTGGTAACCAATGAGCATTGATCAAGAGGGGGGAGACATGATCATATTTTTTTGCCCTGCTAATAATTTTAATAGCAGTGTTTTGGATTTGTAGTCGTCTAATCTCCTTTTTAATAATGCCCTTATAGAGAGCGATGCAATAATCTATGCATGAAATCACAACAAGGATAATGTTGAATCAGGGGAAGGTGCAGGATGTCCGGTGCTGTACTCGTAGAGAGCCCCCAGGAAAGAGACTTGGGAGTACTTGTAGAGAAGTCAGTGAAACCTTCCGTGCAATGCGTGGCGGCGGCGGCAAAAAAGGCAAAACAGAAGGTTATCATGCCGCTGTACCGGGCCATGGTGCACCCCCACCTGGAGTACTGCATCCAACACTGGTCGCCGTACATGAAAAAGGACATTGTACTACTCGAAAGGGTCCAGAGAAGAGCGACAAAAATGGTTAAGGGACTGGAGGAGTTGCCGTACAATGAGAGGCTAGAGAAACTGGGCCTCTTCTCCCTCGAAAAGAGGAGACTGAGAGGGGACATGATCGAAACTTTCAAGATAATGAAGGGAATAGACTTAGTAGATAAGGACAGGTTGTTCACCCTCTCCAAGGTAGGGAGAACGAAAGGGCACTCTCTAAAGTTAAAAGGGGATAGATTCCGTACAAACGTAAGGAAGTTCTTCACTTTAAAATCATAAGCGTTCGAGGCTTGTGCGGTTAAGGCAGAGCTCACAGGAATGGGGCAGGGGCAGAGACAGCTACAAAACTCAAGGGGACGGGACGGGAAAATTGAGTTCCTGCGGGAACGGGGACAAATTGGTCCCCGTGTCATTCTCTACTGTTGACCCTCACTGGCAGTTTGAATATGCTGCATTGGATGTAATGTGGGAAGGGAACCATGTGCAGTAATTAGCTGCTGAGGGGTCAATTTTCAAAGGGTCCAAGCATCTAACTTTAGGAGCAGGCAGCTACACTGACCCCTTTAAAAATCTGCCAGGTCTAAGTTACATAGAAACATAGAAATAGACGGCAGATAAGGGCCACGGCCCATCATGTCTGCCCACTCCAGTGACCCTCCCTATCTATCTTTGCGGATAGATCCCACATGTCTGTCCCATCTGGCCTTAAAATCTGGCACACTTCTGGCCTCAATAACCTGAAGTGGAAGACTATTCCAGCGATCAACCACCCTTTCAGTGAAGAAGAACTTCCTAGTGTCACTGTACAGTTTCCCGCCCCTGATTTTCCACGGATGTCCCCTTGTTGCCGCGGGACCCTTGAAGAAGAAGATGTCTTCTTCCACCTCGATGCGGCCCGTGAGATACTTGAATGTCTCGATCATATCTCCCCTATCTCGATGTTCCTCGAGTGAGTAGAGCTGTAATTTCCCTAACCGCTCCTCGTACGGGAGCTCCTTGAGTCCCGAGACCATCCGGGTGGCCATTCTCTGGACCGATTCCAGTCTCAGCACATCCTTGCGGTAATGCGGCCTCCAGAATTGCACACAGTATTCCAGGTGGGGCCTCACCATGGATCTATACAATGGCATAATGACTTCAGGTTTACGGCTGACGAAACTCCTGCGTATTGTCACAAGCCCGAGTCCAATGCCGGCCTTGTGCCAGGGAAGAGTCACAAAAATCACTCCCTGAAACTAGTCCGGGCTGACCATGTTATCCCTGATAGACAAGAGCAAGAACAGGAAGCACAGGCTGTGTTTAAACCTAAGGCAGAACACAGCCTGATGAAAACTGGTAAGGGCCCTTTAAATCCTCCATTTTGTGTCAAGCTGGCTAAGCAGGGGAGAAGGAAAACACAGCTGAAGGAAGTTCAGCCCCGGAGTAGGGCTGGGCGTGGTACAGCAGCTTGGCAGCATTTAGAGGGCTGGCTGACCAAGAGGGAAGGAGACAGAGGAGAAGCTCTCATGTGGAAGGAGTCTCCTAGTCCCCCTGAGCCAAGGGACATTGAGATGTTGGACACTGAACTAGAGGATACAACCCTGGTAAATCCTGAAGGTGAAGCTATGGAGTACAGCACTTTACCTGAGGTGGGAATGGGTGAAGAAATGGAAACTAATTAATTTGGAATTGTTTTTTTTTTTGTGTGCTGAGTTTTGTTAAATGTTTCCTTTTCTGTTGAACCTGAGGATTTGCTTGAAGTCTGCTAATGAATGGAAGATATGCTAGTCAAGGGTTTTGCTGTTGTGAGAAAGTTTTTTTTCTTGCTTATCAAGAGCTGCTGTGGAACAAAACTTCAGCAAGCAGGTGTGAATATCCTGGAAGTTTGAGACAGGATTTACACTGTGTCATGGTGAATAGTTTGGGAGTTTATTTTTCTTTTGGATGCCACAGAACCCTT
Source organism: Geotrypetes seraphini (assembly GCF_902459505.1). Lineage (NCBI taxonomy): Eukaryota > Metazoa > Chordata > Amphibia > Gymnophiona > Dermophiidae > Geotrypetes > Geotrypetes seraphini. The sequence goes on along the minus strand of NC_047093.1, from coordinate 20,580,050 downwards.
TGACAAATCTGCCAATGTTTGTTGCTGCATTTTGCTGAGGCTGTGCAGTGCAGTATAGCATACAGAGTTTGCCAATTATCAATAAGACTCTGGAGGAGTCAAGGACTATTAAGGGACTTTATTACACCTGGGACATTGCTAAGGAACTTTGAAACAGATTTCCAGACCAGGCTGGTTTCTTTCATGTTATGTTATATGTTTTGCCAAGGACCTTTTTTTTGGAATACATTTTTCTTTTGATGCATTTTACTTTGACTTGTGAACTGAACAATAAATTTGATTTTTTGTTATTCATTACTTACCTGTGTGAGGTCATCCTGTTTTTTTCACATAAGATAAGTTTATGCACAACAGGGACTTCCTCCATCTTGAGGAAGCACGCTGGGGAGAATATTGTAAGCGTGGGCCGGTTACTGCGAGCCTTAAGGACCGGCCACACTACAGTATGCAACCTATGATTTGCCTTGCTTTGGAGGAAACTTGCTCCACTTGGTTTGCAGCCTTCATGTCTTCCCTGACAATCACATAGGGGTTTCTTAGGCTGGGGTGGTAATCAGGGAGGAGGGTAGACTCATAAGTGCAGTGCACAAAAGGGAATATTTTTTAAACAGACCCTGGAATCTCTAAAAGTAGTTTAAGTTTCCAAACAATAAAACAGTTGCGAAATATTTAGGATAATATTTAAAATGTCCAGTGCAGAACTTAAGTAAATGTAAAAAATATGTCTATTTTTAAAACTTAAATACAAGTAAAAATACAGTGAAGAACACCTGAAAAATTTTACTTAAGTGAAAGTAAAAAAGTTATTGCCTAATATAATAAAACTTGAAACTTTTTGAGTAAAACGTAAAAGTATAACTACAATGAATGGAACTATTGTTCATGTTTGTATGCCAACAACTTTATTGCTCTACAATGCATTCCACTTTGCTTTTAGTAAAACTAAATTTTGGAAAATGGCTGTCACTCATGCAAGTGTGCTTGTGAGTGATTTATTAAACCAGCACAGCTAAAAAGGGGTTCAACAACTTTACTGGCAGAAAGTGGGATGCTAGGTCTGATTAAAATGTTCCATCAAATCAGGCCAGACTGCAATATTACCGGTGTCTTTTGATCGGGTCTACAGATATTGATCAAATGAATCTCTGTCTGAAAAGGAGCCCTTAGTTTCAAACAGCAATGAAACTTTTCAATCGTGATCTCAACGAGGCCTGTTTCGACCATGGCTTTGTCAGGAGATCAAGAGAAATGACTATAACTGAACATGTTCCAACCACATTTAACATCCAGTGACCAATTGGCAGAAAGCTTGATGTGACCCATGTCACTATGCAATCATCTTCACTAGGACTTGTGCTCCATAACTTCTGCCCTGTAATGGCGTCATTGACTTTGGGGTCCTTTTACAAAGCTGCCATAGAGGGTCATTTTTGAAAAGGAGGTCTAAGTTCAATTTGGACATTCCCGCTAAACGTCCAAAGTTGGAAACACAGAAACCTCCATTTTCGAAAGCCGAACCACTAGACGTCCAAAAATATTTTGGGGAAAATCGTCTACTTGGACGTCTAGGCCAACAGGATGTCCAACCCTTGGGATATTGCCTAACTTTATACCCCTTTTTCGACCAAAGAAATGTCCAAGTTGAAAACATCCAAATTCAGACCATTTGGACAGGGGAGGGGCCAGCATTGTGATGGACTGTCCAAACAAATGCCAACACCGTTCACATAAATTATAATAGTTTCAGGGGAAAAATATCTCAAAAGCACATGTCTCGGGCACATGTGCTAAAGGCGTATCTTATGCACACTTGTTGAAAGCCAAGGCTTGCATCTCCCCTCCTTTCCCTTCCACTCCATCCAATAGCGCCTTTGACGTGTGCATATATTCCGCGCCATGAGATGCATGCCTATGGCATATCTTTTTCCCGGCACATGCACACATTCATGCCTTTTTCTGTGGACTATTCTGCGCATGTGCCGATCGCTATTACCAGTGACTCGTCTCATGTAAATTTGGCGACCCTCCGTGAACCTGATTTGCCTTCACGGGTCTTAGAGAGTGACTTATCTTTTTTTGAAATCGTTACATTTACGGCCGCGGCATCAACCTGTCGGATTTTACTAGCAAAATCAGAGAATCTGGCCCTAAGAATACTCCACTTCATTCCATCTTCCACCGCACAAAGCTCTCCGACTAAGGTATAAAGGTCGCCAGTCAGACAGCCATTCACCTCTAGGTTTCCATCATAGCGCTAGAAGGATTGTATGAGTCACACATCTCTCACTGTGTTGCAAGGAGGATGATTCATTGAGCCACAGAGAGACAGGACAGTTGAGACCCCCATTAGCAATATGATTCAACTGTGTTTGGTACAAATTCCTTCCTCTCACTTTATCCTGCAATAAGTGAACTGAAGACGCAACTACAGCTGTTCAGCAGGAAACAGACATCATGGTGTGGCAGAACCCCAGGTTACCTTATAATTTATTGTTCTCATGTATTGCTCACCACCGCGCTCACTCCATCAGGCTGAAAATAGAAAAGGTCTGGAAACAAAAGAAACAAAAGGACAAGCTAGTCTTTTTCCATCTTGTTCCAGGGATGTGTATTTATTGTCTGCAGTGTTAGAGATTGCTTTCAAAACATGGTCCTTAGTGCTGGAAAGGAATATTGGGAGGGTGGAGGGTGGTATGATTATCCAAGACCCAGGCAGCACCAGCCATATGTATGCGTATGTCATTTAAAACATAAGAACTGCCATCCCGGGACAGACCGAAGGTCCATCAAACCTAATATCCTGTTTCCAATAGTGGCCAACCCAGGTCCCAAGTACCTGGCAGAAACCCAAAGAGTAGCAACATTCCAGAGTTCAGATTGTGATGTCATAATGCCTCATCCCACCAGTGCCTAAGAGCCAGCCTCATCGGTGATGTCACAATGGCTTGAATGTCCTATACTTGGCTCACATAAGAACATAAGTGCTGACATACTGGGACAGACCGAAGGTCCATCAAGCGCAGTATCCTATTTCCAACAGTGGCCAACCCAAGTCCCAAGCACCTAGCTAGCTCCCAAGTAGTAAAACTAATTTTATGCTGCTTATCCTAGGAATAAGCAGTGGCTTTCCCCAAGCCATCTCAACAATGGCCTATGGACTTCTCTTTTAGGAAATTATCCAAAACCTTTTTCAAACCCTGCTAAGCTAACTGATTTCAATGCAATTTACCAATCTCTCAGAGTAAAGGAGCTGAACTTGTGTATTTAAATTCTAATCTAACATGCACATACACTTATAGTTTAATTATAAAATGAGATATCCTATGTGATTAATGAGTCATAATTTAATATACTCCTCCTCTTACTGTTACTTGCATTCTGTCTGAAGAGCATAGAATAATCATAACACCAGCATTAGCCAAAACAGCCAGCCAAGCAAGAGAGAGCAAAGATCACCTTGGGCTCACATATTCTTGCTGTCAGGCCACTCTGTAAGTTGTACAGTATGTCAGAGAATTTTTACAGTGTATGATCACGGAATCCAGGAGATGAGCGTAATAATTACAATAGGGCAAATGACTACAGGTTAGTGTGCAATGAGAAGACGTAGAGAATGATACAGTGACAACATTCATCACCGTTCCCGTCCCTGTGGATAGCCCAGGAAACCATCTCCATGTCATTCTTTAAGGAGAGAGGGAAGAATCAAAGTATGAATGGACACAACCATAGACCCTCAAAGCCTTGCATTGATGAATGCTGGTGTAATAACATAAGAACTGCCATACTGGGACAGACCGAAGGTCCATCAAGCCTAATATCCTGTTTCCAACAGTGGCCAACCCAGGTCACAAGTGCCTGGCAGAAACTCAGATTATGATGTCATAATGCCTCATTCCACCAATGCCTAAGAGCCAACCTCATCAGTGATATCACAATGGCTTGATTATCCTATAGTTTGCTCACATAAGAACTTAAGAGTTGACGTCCTGGGACAGACTGAAGGTCCATCAAGCCCAGTATCCTGTTTCCAACAGTGGCCAACCCAAGTCCCATGTACCTAGTTAGAAGGACTGAGTTTGAGATAGACACTAAGGATTGACACGAGATTGTTTCCTGCAGTTATCTTCAGGGACGGTAACGGTGATGAATTTGGTCACAGTGTCATTCTAGAAGAGTATGCTATGCACTAAAGCCCAATTTCTATAAATGATGCCTAAAGTTAGGTGCCTAGATCGGCACACCTAGCACATCTAGGCATCTAAATTATATAAAAATCTTAATAGGCACCAAAAATTGCAAATAACAAACTTGTAGTTGATGTTAATTGAGTTTCAAGTTTCAAGTTCTATTCGGTTTGAAATACCACTTAAAATTTATCCTAAGCTGTTTACATGAAAACATAATCTAAAATTAATTTAAAACGGAGACTAACAAGGACAGTTAAGATTACAAGGGGGACAAACACAGGATACAAGAGGCAAACAGCCAGGATGACATCATTGCAAAAAAAAAAAAAAAAAATTGAAAGGGAGTGCGAATAAACTGAAATCAGGATCCAAATTGATATCCCGAAGGCATCTTTAAAAAGAAAAGTTTTGAGGCTTGCTTTAAATCTGCTGGTATTAGTTTCTTGTCTCATATTTGAAGAGAGGGGGTGCCCACAGTGAGGGCACTATGAGCAAAAAGATAGTTTTGTGAGTCGTGTCCTAGACTATTTGGCGAATAGAAGGAATTGCAAGTAGATTTTGTTGTGTTGATTGACGAGCTCTGGAAGTTGTGTACGGAATCAACAACCTGTCTATAAAAGTTGGCGAGTGATCTGTTTATACCTTAAAGGTATGAAAAAAGTAGTTTGAATGTAATTCTGCGGTTGTTGGGCAGCCAGTGTGCGTTTTTCAGGAGAGGAGTAACGTGATCGTATCTTTTTGACTTGAAGATAATTTTTACTGCCGTGTTTTGTATTATCCGAAGCCTTCTAGTTTCCTTTTGAGTGATTTCCTGATAGAGTGAATTACAGTAGTCTAAATGGGAACGAATCATTTTGAGTTTGAAAAAACATTTTTGAACCACTGAATTGACTTGCTTATTAAAGCATAGCATATAATCGAGAATCACCCTTAAGAGCTTGATTGATGTGATAAATTGGATAGGGGTTGACTTAATGCAGATAGGGGCTATTAGGGATTCATTATCTCTTGATGGAAATAGCAAAGCCTTGGATTTACTAATATTAAGAGCCAGCAAATTCTCAGTAAGCCAAACGCTGATTAAGTCGAACTTTTGGTTGAATTATTGTTCTTATTTTGAGTTTGAATTGGGTAAAGTAGCTGGATATCATCGGCATAAGCAAAAATGGTAAAGCCAATGGATTGCGCCAAGGTCAAAAGTGGGGCCAGGAATAGGTTGAACAACACTGGTGATAAAACGAAACCTTGGGGAACACCAAGAAGAGATCGGAAGGCTGACCAGATATTTCCTTTCTGAAAAATATGACTTGAACCACTCTAGTGCTGTCCCTGAGATCAAAGTCTGTGCAAGAGTAACAAATAATCAATTGTATCAAAAGTTGCTGATAAGTCGAAGGACACCAGAAATACCTAATGGAAGTTAAAAGGCCTAAAAATGAAAATTCAGTTGAATGATGTGGTCTAAAGCTAGTTTGGTTGGGGTGTAAAACATTTGTCTGTTCAATGAAAGGAGTCAATTGATTGAACATTTTTTTTTCTGTTAGCTTTGCACTTACGGAATGTTGGTTATGGGACGATAATTGGATCATTCTTTAGGGCTTGCACTTAATTGGATGGCAGATGCCTAACTTGGTAGGCACCTATCACTTTTGGGTAGATGCCTAGACGAAGGCACCTACCAGAAAGTAGGCAGGGTTAGGGAGCAGATCATGGGTGTGTTTTACATGCAGAAGCCTGTTTTGGATTTAGGCAACAGTATTTAGGCCATGAAAACCCAGGCATAAATATGGTGTACCTAAGGTTAGGATGCCTATCGATGCCTAAGCCCACTTAAAGGCACCGCTAGGCACAATTCTATAAAGCGCACCTAATTTTTTTATAAAATCATGCCTGTCACACTACTCAGGCTGAACTGAAGCAAATGATATCATCAGTTTTTTGTTAAAATTAACACAGTCAATATCAAAAGCAATTTAACTGGACAAAAATGGCTCCTGGTCGATTAAATCATTTGTTCAGGGTTAACCAAACAAGACAGCGCTGCTGGAAATGTGTAGCTAGCGCTAAATGTGAAACTAGCTATTTTGGAAGCATTCCAAGGCACAATCAGCCTATGGTGTAGCAAGGGCGTGAGACACCCTGGGCGGTAGTACCTCCCGCTCTCTTCTCTTCTCTGCCCCACCACTCCTTCCCCATTCCCCCACCACGCACACCCCTTCTTCCCTTCCCCGTACCTCGTTAACTTTGCATGCGCAAGCTGCATCTCCAACTTGCTGACCGCGCCGGCCTCGGCTCTCCCTCTGATGTCATTTTCTGGTCCCAGCACGTGATGTCAGAAGGGAGCCGAAACCAGTGCAAGCAGCAGGTGGAAGATGCTGCTCGTGTCGGTGAACATTTCAAGAGGTGCGGGGGGCGCTCAAACAGCATGGAAGAATGGAGGGCGCACGACATGGCCATGCTGGGCGCCAACCTTCCTAGCTATGCCACTGAGGCCACTCTTCCACTAAGTGTGATATTCAGCAGCTAACCAGCTACAGGTTACCGCATAAAGATAAGATTGACTTCTATGCAGTCCTATTTATTTATTTATTTATTTAAAACTAGTATTTTAGCCCGTTACATTAACGGGTGCTAGAATATATGTCTGTCTGTCTTTATTTCTGTCTCTCTCTCTGTCCCGCTGTCTTTCTTTCTGTCTGTCTCTCTCCCTGGCCCCCTTTGTCTGTCTGTCTTTCTTCTTTTCTTTCTGTCTCCCTTCCTCCCACTGGTGCTAGAATATATGTCTGTCTTTCTTTCTGTTTCTCTCCCTATCCCTGTCTTTTTCTTTCTGTCTCTCTTCCTCCTGCTGTCTTTCTTTCTGTCTCTCTCCCTGCCCTTGCCCCTGTCCCTGTGTCTTTCTTCCTATCTCCTTCCCTACTTCCCTGTGCAGCAGCTGCAGCATTCCCTCTCCCTCCATTTCCCTGTGCATCATCATTTTTTCCCTCAGTCTAGCTTCTCCTGCCCCTCCTACACTCAGTACTTTAAACTTCGGCCCGGCCTGTAGGACAAGGGTTTCTTGGGCTGACCGCCACCCGCTGCTGGTGGCTCTGTGCTCGGCCGCCGCAGCCTGCAGCTGCTGCAAGCCACCGCGGCCTTCAGTTGCCTGCAGCCGCCAGTCGCCACGGCCTGCAGCCGCCGCCAGCCACCACGGCCTACAGCTGCTGCGCCTGCAGCTGCTGACAGCCGCCGCGGTCTGCAGCTACCGACAGCCACCGCGGCCGACATCCGCCTCGGGGGGAAGAGAGAAAGAGAGCGAGATTCGCGCACATACGCACTCCTACCTGCGGTGCCCTACAGCTCACAGAAAACGGGAGCACGCAGGTGGGAGTGCGCATGCGCGGCTTAGGGTTTTATTATATTAGATTATTTGTAACCCGCCTATCTACAATCTAGGCGAGGAACAGAAAAAACATACAAAATCATTAAAAAACAAACATTCAATAACAACGAAACATGAAAAATATAAGAAAAACATAAAAAACTTAAGCTTCTATACTCAGTTACACCAAATGTCTTCAAAAAGCAAATCAGAAGAAATGCAACCAATGGTTAAGTGCTGAATATCAGCCCTTAATTGGCCAAGTGCCGACTCCACCTCCAGATCAAACCCCCCCCCCCCCCAAATAGCCAGTTTTGAGTCTGACACTAACCAGTTATTTTTAAAGGTGCTAATCTGTTAAATGCCCCTGAAAATGACTAGGTAGCCCCAATCAGATGATTTCACTAGCCAGTAGCATTGAATATTAACCCTAATGTTAACGAGAAAGAGAAGTGCAGGGAAATTAGGCAGAAACTAGAGCGATGACTTTCTGCATTGCTGGTGTCAAAATGTGGAATGCCTTGGTGAGCCAATTGTGACTGCGTGCACATCGGTTTCAGTTTAAGAAGCAGTTGGACACTCAGCGGCTTTGTTACTGCATTTTTGGTGATTTGTTAGTCAGCTTTTGAAGAAAAGAATCTGTTTAACCGTGTTTGCTATGGTAGTCTTGCGATTTATTAGTTGACTGACAATCGATGAGAAGAAATTGTTTTATTATGTAGATTTTATGATATGGTTTGGTTTTATCTTATGTATGTTGTAATTGATGTAAACCATTTAGTTTTCGGTAAACAGTATAAAAAAGTTTTAAATAAATAAATTATTCCAGCAAGCCTTGTCCCCCTGATGGATCCTCTTCTGTCTGTCATTTGGGAGAATAATTCCATGTGCTGTGAGACTTGAGCTTGACCAGAATATGGGACAAGGCATAGCAGTAACATTGAGTTAGAGAATGAAATGGGGACAAATTTGTCCCCATCCCCTTTGGATCAATCTCCATCCCTTGGTTTGGTTTCTTGATTTAAAATTTGATGCTATCACTTATAATAGTTTCTAAGCGGTATTCATAATAACAGCCCTGAATATGTATACCCTAGAGGAAAGGAGAGACAGGGGAGATATGATTCAGACGTTCAAATACTTGAAGGGTATTAACGTAGAACAAAATCTTTTTCAGAGAAAGGAAAATGGTAAAACCAGAGGACATAATTTGAGGTTGAGGGGTGGTAGATTCAAAGGCAATGTTAGGAAATTCTACTTTACGGAGAGGGTGGTGGTGCCTGGAATGCGCTTCCGAGAGAGGTGGTGGAGAGTAAAACTGTGACTGAGTTCAAAGAAGCGTGGGATGAACACAGAGGATCTAGAATCAGAAAATAATATTAAATATTGAACTAAGGCCAGTACTGGGCAGACTTGCACGTTCTGTGTCTGTATATGGCCGTTTGGTGGAGGATGGGCTGGGGAGGGCTTCAATGGCTGGGAGGGTGTAGATGGGCTGGAGTAAGTCTTAACAGAGATTTCGGCTGTTGGAACCCAAGCACAGTACCGGGTAAAGCTTTGGATTCTTGCCCAGAAATAGCTAAGAAGAAAAAATTTAAAAATTTAAATTGAATCAGGTTGGGCAGACTGGATGGACCATTCGGGTCTTTATCTGCCGTCATCTACTATGTTACTATGTATGTTACTATGTAACATCAGGGATATAGTAAATTATATATATATATAACATAGACAAGAACAACCATCCCTATGAGCTCTGTCTTCAAACACTTTAAAATCATGTGTTTGAGGCTTATGCAGATGAAGTCAGAGTTTGCAAGGATGGGGCCGGAAGAGGGACAGAACTCACGGGGACAGGGATGGAGTTAGATCCCGTGGGGACGGGTACAAATTCTCTAGGCTCCATGTTCTAATAGAAGCAAAAAGCCTCTATGTGCCGTGTGCATAACTTCTAACTGGAGCAAAACCTATAACATCGCCCCACAAGCTCCTTTTCTGTATTGTGAAGGGTTCTCTTTTTCTAGTGGCAATGAGTCACATTGGAAAGTCTGGACAGTAATTTTGGCAACTATGTGGTCATATGGAGATAAAGTTTGCGCCAGGGATTACTGTTGATTCTCTTCCGTGTCTCTTCTGGCTCTGGAGAAACATCCTGTTCACCAGCAGTAAATCTCCACTCTGGGAAAACTTGCAAAGAAGTCCATCTTCTCTTATTTTCTAAAAGCTTTTTCTTTGATGTCTCTTGGCTGATCTTCATTGCTTGCCTGATCTAATGGTCTTTTCTCTCGTTTGTCTTTAGAGCTCAAATGACAATGGAAAGGCACAGAGAGGAACTGTATTATCCACCGCAAGAACTTAGCAGTCGACTCAAAGCTGTGCAAAGTTCAGCTTAAAAATATTTTTAGCCAGGCACCACATACCACTAGACACTAATGCAAAGCCAGTTCAATCAATGGTTGCAAAATTTGGTGCTACACCGAAGTGCTTTATTTTCTTTACTCCCTATTATGAAGACATAATTGTGCCAAGACATTCTGGGGTTGATATTCAAAGCAGTTTCATCAGGCAAGAATAGGGTTACCATATAGCTCCAGAAAAATGAGGATGAATTGAGACACCCGGGTTTTATTTATTTATTTATTAATATTCTTTATTCATTTTCAAAATTACATTAAGTGTAAAATATATTCATTCACAGTAACAATAAATATATCACTTATAAACAATCATTGGTACATTATATAAATTTTTTCCCTTTTAATTATCAGTTCAGGATATAGGGAGGGGGTATTTTTATTTTTACATATATTATATAATAATGGAAGATATGGATGGGAGGGATAGGAAAGGGGAAGGGATATTTATTTATTTAGATTTTTATCCCGTCCTCCCAGTAGCTCAGAACGGTTTACAAGTAAACATTCACAATGGAGTGAATTGGACATACAAGATTATACAGTAGATTGAAATACTTGGACATACGAGACTGTGCAGCAGTTTAGATATAGGGACTATACAGCAAATTAAGAAAAGTAGTTTAAATATAAGTAGTTTAGTTTAGATACAAGTTATTTGAGTATAGGCTGAGAGTGGACTATACAGAAATTTAGGCAGAAGATTAGAATGGAGAAAGAAGGGTAGAGGTGGGGTTTAAGGGGTGTTGGGTGTAGACTGAGGGTGACCTTTAGTTGAAGAGGAGGGTCTTTACCATTTTCCGGAATGTCATTAGTGAGTTCTGTAGTCTGAGTTGAGGGGGGAGTTGGTTCCAGAGTTGGGGAATGAAGTGACTGTAGGAGCGTTTGCGGGCGGTTTCTGAGAGGAGGGACCTTCCGGGGGAATGCATAGGCGTATCTCCGTTTCTGAGCGGAGGGTGCGGGTGGGGATATAGATGGGTAGCTTGGATTTTATGTAGGAGGGGGTGGTGGCATAGATTCTTTTGTGTGCTATTGCCAAGGCCTTGAATGCACAGCGTTGGCTAATTGGGAGCCAGTGTTCAGCGCGGAGTGCTGGGGAGATAGGATCATTGCCTTATGGTAACTCAAGGCAAGAAAGGATCCTGGCTGCTTAAATTGCTTGTGTGGGGTTAAGTGCTGAAATTCTGCTTAATGCCACCGAGTATCAGCACTAATCGTTAAAGCCATAGTCGGTGATCTTGTGGACTCTCCATGGAGAGAAATGGCACTTAATTGCCTATGTTTACCTAGGGTTACCAGATTTTACGATCATAAAATCCGGACCCATGGCCCGGCCCCCAGGCCCGCCCAGGTCTGCCCAGCCCCGCCCTGTTCCACCCAAATCATGCCCCATTCTACCCCAGCCCCGCCCCCAACATCTCATGCTCGGCGCCATGTGGGGAGGACATCCGCATATGCGCAGATGTGACGCAATGACATCACACGCATCGCATCCACACATGCGCACATGCCCTCCCGAAGCAGCCCCGAGCTGGAAGCTTTTCAAAAGCCGGACAAAGTGCTGGGTTTTGAAAAGCCGTCCGGACAACCGGACAGTCCTCTAAAAAGAGGACATGTCCAAGTAAATCCGAACATCTCGTAACCCTACATTTACCGGACAAATCGGACACCATACAAACACATATTAAAACTCTCACAAACTGGGCCTCATGTGGTTCTGACAGAGGAAGCAACAAGTAAGAAGTGCTGCTCACTGGCTCCTCCTGCTGACTGGAGGACAATGCACAGGGGCTGGGGAGAATAGATAGAGACACCTGCAGGCAGCCATGACTGGTTCCTACGCACCCTCCTTTCTGTCAGCAGCAGACTTAGTAGGGCAAAAATCTCTCTTTAAAACCTTTCACACGTTTGAGATGACCGCTCGTAATCATCTGGACCCTAGGCATATACCTAGTTTGCCAATGCCTTAATCCTGCCCTGCATGGATTGAGCAAATTCTTTCACTCTGTTCAGGGAGCCAGGGAGATGCAATTCATGTGTTTAGCGCCCCCTAATCTTTGTGAAAAGTTGACATCTCTGTATCTAACAGATTTCAACATAATAGTGCAATGTCAGCATACTCTGTGACATAACACACATTTCATTTTGTAATTGTGTAACCTACGTTCATAACTGGTAATGCCTCAATGCTTTCTCTGTGAAGTAAGATATTAATCACAGATTTAAGTGTATTTGCTTTTACGGCATCTAGAGAAAAGTTATCCTATGCTGTACCATATCAAGTCAAGCCAAATATGACTCATCTCCCTCCTGCCTATGCGTCAATTAATTTGCAACGACCAACACAAACTAATCTTTGGCCCTTGGCAATGTTAGAACAAGGCAATGTTTATGTTATATGAAAGGTTATGAAAACTTCTTCTAGAATATGCTTAAAACCGTTCTATAAATCCTTGACATGTGTATATATTTGGCGAATGGCATACATTAGGGGAAAGATATGTTTCACAAACAGAGACGTTCCTCCAACCCTTTCAATGAAATTTGGATCTGGACGTGTAAAAAAAAGGCTTCCTTTATTGTTCTATTGTAATTCCAATGTTTGCCTAATGCATGTTTCCTAAGAACCTGAAGACAGAATTATCTCTGAGATTTTTAGATTGAATTCTAATGATTGATCAAGAAAAGCAAAATCGGGCAAGATCAGGAATCAGAGGTAGAAAACGAATCACACAGGGAAAGCAGGAACCAACTGGAGGGCAGGAATCAGACTGAGATGGAAATCAAAAGGAGATCAGAAACTGAACATGAAGTACCGTGTTTCCCCGAAAATAAGTTTCTAGTCGTAGGCAGCAGCAGCGCCCCCCACCCCACCCCCTGAACGACCCATCTCTCCTGCCCATCCGAACTGCGAGACTAAATGTACCTTCTAACAAACCAGAAGCGTCAGCAGCAATCTAGACAGGCTCCTTCGCAGCCTGGGCCGTTCCTCTGCCGCATCATTGATGACATCATCAGCAACGCCCAGGCCGCGAAGGAGCCTGTCTAGATTGCTGCCGACGCTGCCAGTTTGTTAGACAGTACATTTAGTCTCACAGTTTGGATGGGAGGGAGAGATGGGTCGGTGGAGGGAGTTGCGTGGCGGCAGGGGGGGATAGAACGATGCTACACGGGGGAAGGGAGGAAGGGAGGGATAGAAGCTGCAAGGGTTCTGCTGCATAAGGGATGGGAGGGAGGGAGGGATAGAAAGATGCTGCAGAGGGAAGGCACAAGGAGATGGGTGAGGGGGAGGAAAGATGCTGCACATGTGGGGGAGAGAAAGGAAAGAGGAAGAATTGGGGTGGAGGAGAGGAAGGGAGAGATGATCATTGTACAGTACATGAAAAAAAGAAGACCTACTCCGAAAATAAGACCTAGTGCCTTTTTTGGGCCCAAAATTAATATGACAGTGTCTTATTTTCAGGGAAACACGGTAGGTAGATAGGAAATTGCACTAGAACAGTACAAGGAAATAGGACGGATGGCGGTAGACACAGATACGAAAGAAAGAGTGGGGAAGGGACACAAATCAACCAACTGTGAGAATCAACAATTTATTTTAAAATATATAATAAAAAAATATAGCACATGTAGCGTACACATAAAAGTTGATGCATTCAACAAATACAAAATATATGCATGGTGAGGCATAGGACAGTCTTTAAATCCTCTGTTTCCTGGACCCCAACATGGTCCGTGTTTCGGCTGAGTCAGCCTTCCTCAGGGATCTGTTAAAAAGAGTCTCTGAAACAGTTGGTCCCGGTCTGCCTCTCACATGTACAACCAAAGAATCTCTGCCAAAATCGCTGTTGAAAACAAGACTGTCCTATGCTCTTCTTAATATGAATTATAGCACCACACATGTGAATTTGGGTTTTGCCTGCGCAAAACTAATAAAACAAGACCGATGATGAACATGTCACCCCAGTAAGGACACAAAATCAATCTTGGTTGTTTGAGGTCCCGGATACTGAGCATAATCTGCTCTGGTTTGTTCATAGTCAGTTGTCGGACTTCCTACGTGGGCCCATTTTTCCTTTCTTCTTTTTTGGATATGGCATTAGACACAGGACAGGCCCATTGTAAAGGTGCAGTTACTTTCCTGTAACGTAGATTCTCCAGGGAGAGCAGGATAAGTCGGCCACAAACGACCAATGGGAGCTGTGGGGACATCACACATTTGTGGCCTACTCATCCTGCTTGTCCTAGGACAGTGTATCACAAACTGCTGCGGCGAACAGGAAAAGGACCGCCCCAGGCACCATCTTGGTGGGAGCTCCAGCACCTCCCCTTACCCCCCCCCCATGCCACGCTCGCACCCTCCCTTCCCCGCTCCCCCATACCTCTTTAAAAATCTTCACCAGCACAAGCAACTACTCTGGCCTGCTAATCACGCTGACCTGGCTCCCTCTGAAATCTCTTCCAGGTTATGGGGCCAGGAAGTGACATCAGAGGGAAAGCCAACTCCAGTGCGAGCAGCAGGCCAGAGAAGCTGCTCGCGCTGTCCAAGATTTAAAGAGATATGAGGGTGTGATGGGAGGGCATGAGTGTGGCATGGGGGGTGCAGAAGAAGCAGCTGGGAGCAAAGAGGAAGGAGCAGGGTAGGGGGTTGGCGCACGGGGAGCGAGAAAAGGGCATGGGGAGGCATCACCACCCCGTGCGCCTCCTATCCTCGCTACACTATTGATTGGCACTAAGTGGTATTCTATAAAGGCCTTTTATAGAATAGCTCTTAGCGCCAACTTTTTCTGGCGCCTGAATTTGGACACCATTTACTGAATCTGGCCCTCTGTGTTCGTGTTTCCATATCTATTATCACATGTATCGACCTCCAAGACTCCCCCAGCCCTCAAATTTGCATTAGACTTATTTAACAACTTAGATTGTTCCAGTGAAGATGATATATCAAATACACTGATCTTGAACATGATTAGGGTTACCTTATGGGTGGATTTACCCAGACATGTCCTCTTTTTAGAGGAAAGTCCAGCAATTTGGCTGGGTTTCGGACTCTCTCTGAGTCCAGTCTAATTTACCTTCCGGGGGCCCTCGTATGTGCATGCTCAGGCCCTCTAAACGTGGCCCCGAGCTCAGGCAGAGCAGGGGCCTATCCTGCCACCTTCACTCAGCGCCAAACGAGCCTCCAGCAGCAAAAGTTCCAGCCCCTGGACCACCAGTACTATGGAGGGACTGCCATTGATGCAACACCCACCTGCAGGTGACCCTGCTGCCACAAGGTACCCATCCCGTGCGGGGGGGGAGAGAAGGAGACAAGACGAGGCTGTGCAGCTACTTGTAGGAGGGGCAGGGCTGAGGGGGAGGGGCAGGGCCAAGTGTCCTCATTTATATGTTCAGAAAAATGGTAACCTTAAACATGATATAATGGCAACACCTTGTGGCTGGATTTAGGACCCATGATTGCAGCGCTCTGGAAGGAGCCCTAGACTCTAGGGCAGGGGTGTCAAACGTCGGTCCTCGAGGGCTGCAATCCAGTCGGGTTTTCAGGATTTCCCTATGAATATGCATGAGATCTATTAGCATACAGAAGAAGGAAGTTACATCATGAATTGGAGAAGCATGGGGGAAGAATACATGAGAGAAGAAAGATGTTACATAATACAATGGGGTTATAAGGTGATCTCATTAAGCAAGGAATTTGTCAAATAGAACGGTTTTAATTGATTTTCGGAATGTGTTGTAGGTTTGCCTGGCTTTATTTATGTGGTTTCCCAGCCAGGATTGATAGATCTCCTGCATATTCATTGGGGAAATCCTGAAAACCCGACTGGATTGCGGCCCTCAAGGACCGACATTTGACACCCCTGCTCTAGCGCCTAGAGCATGCTTCTCCACCCCTTCCCATCCCAGATGCAGACTAAGGACTGGATTAAAGTAATTTGGGAGGGATATAAAATTAGAGAAAGCTGAGGTCTAGCCTCATATCAGCTAAATACAACTCATGAACTGCTGGAGCAGGTTGTTGTAAGATTTTCTGCGCTTTAAAATGATGGTATATAAAAAGACTGTAAATAGCTGTAGACAGTAGCGACAAGATTTATGATAAATTTGCTTGTTTGCTTTCCAGGATGTTTAAAGTGAAAATAATTAAACATTACGGCAGCACAAAAATCCCAAGCCAGTGTCAACCAAGATTCCTTACGAGGTTGTAAATAACCAAGTCACTCCCGCCCTTTCAAATGCAAAGCGCTTAAATAATGAGTGAGTGAAGAGGGTGTCCGTCTTCAGGTCAGAATCCATCTCGCTGGCAGGGAGGGGGGGGGCACAAGTGATGGCTGTTGCAGACGCAAACATCCAAGGCTGAAATCTTGTGGACTTTGGCCAGGATTCTCAAAAAACCGCGTTGAAAAGCGACGGTCTGCTAATGCAGCCATTCTGCTGGTGAATTTTAAAAAAGCAAATCATTCTCCCAAAAAACACTCATGTAAATGAGGTTGACAGCGAGTAGCGAAGACTCGCTAAATCTGCATGTGCCGGTTGCTGGTGATATAGATGGGCACATGCGCAGAAAAACGCAAAAAGAAAAATAAATCATTTTTACTATGCATGAGGAAATACAATTGGTATGAGGATTAGATATATATATAAATAACAAATTTAAACAATTTCAATTTCAACTACCACTTTCTATCCCACCAACCCATTTCCCACCACCCACCCAACTACTCACCCAATTTCCAGAATAAATTAGCGTATAAATATAATAATTAAAAAATAAATAAAGAATAATTATATTTATACCTACCCATCTCTTCTTCCAAGACGGTTAAAAAAAAAAAAAATTAAGGTCTACATAACAAAACACGACTGCGAGCAGCTGGAGTCAATGTTTCTAAGAATGGTTTCCAAATAACCAGTAAAATCCTACCTTTTGTTTCGTATCCCAGTCAGAAACAGACAGCTTCCATGAGCATGAGATATAACATTCGTGCTCTCCAATGACCATAATTCGGTCCCGTAGCCCTATCCATGAATAAAGAATTGCTTAAAAAGAAAAATAAAAACAACACAACAACAGTGGCTATAGTCCGGTGATTTCCCACTTTTTTTCATTCTGTATTTTTCCAATGGAACGGAAAAAAAAAAGTGGAAAATCACCGGACTAACATGTATATCCCTCGGCGGAGACTGCCCCAGCTTTGTTGGTTGGGTGAAAACTTTTCAGAGGCTCCTCATATGTGGCCGCTCTGACATTCGCAGCGGTTTACAAAAATTGTATAAATCATTACAAAGCAGGCTATAATGCATAAATGATCACAAATTGCTGAGTTTCCTGCTCATACTTTTGAAGGTTAGGTCTTAAGGCAGAGGTAGGGAACTCCCGTCCTCGAGAGCCATATGCCAGTCAGGTTTTCAGGATTTCCCCAATGAATATGCATTGAAAGCAGTGCATGAAAATAGATCTCATGCATATTCATTGGGGAAATCCTGAAAACCCGACTGGAATACGGCTCTCGAGGACCCGAGTTCCCTACCCCTGCCTTTAAGGCAGGGGTGTCAAAGTCCCTCCTCGAGGGCCGCAATCCAGTCGGGTTTTCAGGATTTCCCCAATGAATATGCATGAGAT
Organism: Geotrypetes seraphini; assembly: GCF_902459505.1. NCBI lineage: Eukaryota > Metazoa > Chordata > Amphibia > Gymnophiona > Dermophiidae > Geotrypetes > Geotrypetes seraphini. The sequence continues at coordinate 20,562,464 of NC_047093.1, read as the reverse complement.
CTATTTGCATGCACTGCTTTCATTGTATGCAAATAGATCTCATGCATATTCATTGGGGAAATCCTGAAAACCCGACTGGATTGCGGCCCTCGAGGAGGGACTTTGACACCTGTGCTTTAAGGAATAGCAGAGTTTTAAAACTGTTTTAAAAAGTTTTAAGATCCTGCTCCATTCTCAAAGTTTATATATTCTTCCAGCCTTACTGATTAGATTTACAGGGGTGTCCAATGTCGGTCCTCGAGGGCCGCAATCCAGTCGGGTTTTCAGGATTTCCCCAGTGAATATGCATGAGATCTATTAGCATACAATGAAAGCAGTGCATGCAAATAGACCTCATGTATATTCATTGGGGAAATCCTGAAAATCCGACTGGACTGCGGCCCTCGAGGACCGACATTGCACACCCCTGGATTAGAATGAAGGTACATCCAAAGCATAGCCTTTGCTGACCTCAAAGTCGTACTGGTTGATAGAGGTGTAACTCAGCAGCCCAAGCTGCTGAAGTCTGTTTAACACAGGGGTATCAAAGTCCCTCCTGGAGGGCTGCAATCCAGTCGGGTTTTTAGGATTTCCCCAATGAATATGCATGAGATCTATTTGCCTGCACTGCTTTCATTGTATGCTAATAGATCGCATGCATATTCATTGGGGAAATCCTGAAAACTCGACTGGATTCCGGCCCTCGAGGAGGGACTTTGAGACCCCTGGTTTAACACCATCAAGAGTATCTTATATTCAAGACCCTAGATTCAATTGTTGCCGTAAAGATGACCTCATAACTTTATCAGAGTATTGATTTGCAAAGCTGCAGAGTAAATTGGTTAAGTCTGAATATCCAGTTAAAGCACACAGGTAAAAAGTACCGGCAGGTTTTTGCAGCAATGTGGACAGTATAAAGAGTTCTGGCTATGCAGCAAATTAACTCCAACCAATTTCACCAGTACAAAATAATCTGTTCTACATCCAACGTGAACAAGTAATATTATGCAATGAAGGGAAAAGGAGACCGGTCTACAAGGGAGCTGATTTTGTCAGCCTTCTGTTTAGCCAGCTTTCTTTGCTCAGACTAGAAAATCAAAGCCAGTGCATCGCTACAAATGTTTATATGAACAGCGGTGAAGCCAGGCTTCTGATGGCACCGGCATTTTCTCATTATACTTCTCGTCAGCAAACCCTCTAGAGTGAGCGCTGTTTTATTAAAGTCAGCGTGCGAAGACCAATGTTTGTACCAATAAGTTTAATATTTTGAAATTAGATTAGAGGGCATGCTGGCTTCCAGGCGACCACTTCTACAGAAGACCCACTGGCTGGCACCTACCTTTTACCCTAGTCTTTTTCATTTAAAGGATTTGGTAAAAAAAAAAAAAAAGGAACATGAAAGCAGCTTACTTAAACATTGTATGTCTTTGACTATGTATACTAAGCTGAACCCCCTGGTTGTATTAAGATGTCCATTAGAGAATGACACAGTGACAAAATTCATCACCGTTCCCGTCCCCGCGGATAACCGCGGGAAATATCCCATCTCATTTTCTAGTGTCTATTTCAACCTCGGTCCTTCTACGCTAGCATTCTTCAAAGCAAAGCTTGTGGGTCAGTGGCTGGGCCCATTCATACTGATTCTTATGTGAGCCAAGTTTAGGATAATGAAGCCATTGTGACATCACTGATGAGGTTGGCTCTTAGGCACTGGTGGAATGAGGCATTATGACATCACAATATCTGCTCTGGATACCAGAGACTGTCATTCTGTAGTGTCTGTTTCAACCTCAGTCCTTCTACACCAGCATTGTTCAAAGCAAAGCTTGAGGGTCAGTGGTTGTGGCCATTCATACTCTGATTCTTCCCTCTCTCCTTAAAGAATGACATGAAGATGGTTTCCCGCGGTTATCCGCGGGGACGGGAACGGTGATGAATTTTGTCACCGTGTCATTCTCTAGTGTCCATCACCATCCAATCAAGAACAGATGGGAGGAACAGAGAGAACTGTACAAAGGGGACTTTTTACAAGATTGTGTTAATCGCTTACAAGGGAATTCTGCACATGGCATCCGGTGTCAGGCATTTTTTTTCCACACAGATTTTTGGGTGCAGAAACCTGTCCTTATCTACCAAGTCTGTTCCCTTCAGTACCTTGAATGTTTCGATCATGTCCCCTCTCAATCTCCTCTGTTCCAGGGAGAAGAGGCCCAGTTTCTCTAATCTTTCACTCCTCCAGCCCTTTAACCATCTTAGTCGCTCTTCTCTGACCCCTTTCGAGTAGTATCGTGTCCTTCTTCATGTACGGTGACCAGTGCTGGACGCAGTACTCCAGGTTTAACTTAGTTTAACATTATTTAATTCCCAGAGACCAGTTGGAGCCTTAACTGACTTTGAGTACTTATTTCTGAGTGTCTTCAGCATCTACAGTTTGAAGAGGGCATAGTTATGAACGGAGTAATGGTTCTATGATATACTGGTATTACACTTGAGTCGAGTATGGGATTTAGGGACATTAGGTATTTCAAGTTAGTTGTCTATGATGTCTATGTTTCAAAGAAGATAGTTTTAATTTTTTTGGGAACCTTTTGTAGAGTGTTTCCATCCTGATGTCAGTTGAGAGGTTGGTCTTGATGCCAAGGTAGAGAATGATACAGTGATAAAATTCATCACCATTCCCGTCCCCGCAGATAACTGTGGGAAACAATCTCGTGTCATTCTTTTGTGTCTATTTCAACCTTGGTCCTTCTACACCACCTTCAATGCAAGGCTTGAGGGTTAGTGGTTGTGCCCATTCATACTCTGATTCTTCCCTCTCTCATTAAAGAATGGCATGGAGATGGTTTCCTGTAGTTATTCGCAGGGATGGGAACGGTGATGAATTTTGTCACCCTGTCATTCTCTATGCCAAGGTAAGTAAAGAGTGAGTCGAATGTGGGTGTGTATATTTAACCCCTTTGAAAGATGGAAGGAGTAATTGAAGCAATTTTAGTTTTCTGGTTGATGTTGATCTGGAATTGACGAATTAGTTTATGAGTAATTCAGTGGTTTTTGCATATAGAATTTGGAATATTTTACTTGATAGTTTGAAAGTGATATGAGTTTTAACAGGTAGCCAGTGCAAGTTCTTTTAGTAAGGTGAGACGGAGTCAAATTTTTTGGTTTGAATATTAGTCTGATATTAGTGTTTTGAATCATCTGTAATTTGTTCAAGAGAGTAGAGTTTAGACCCACATAGAGGGAGTTGCAGTAGTCCAGCTGGGATAGTATAAGCATTTGTGTTAGTATGGCAAAATATGGTGCCATCGACTCATGTTCGAGTGGCACGTCAAGCCCATGTGTTAGTATGGCAAAGTGACGCTCTTAAAAAAAGGATTTGATAAGTCTTAAGTCTTCTCATAGTGTAGAAGATTTTCTTCCTTAAGTTGGATATTTGAGATTCATATGATAGGGTTGAGTTGAGTATGACTCCAAGGACCTTGGATGTGCTTAACCGATTAGTGTCTTTGAATATTACCACAGACCACTAAACTCATAGCTAGCTATTTTGTGGTCAATCCAGGGGCAGAGTCTGCACTTATGCAGTTAAATATCAATATTCAGTACTTAACCATCTACATTAAGTAGCCAAATCAGACCGCATAAAGCTCAGTCCTATCCTTATGCAGTGTCGCTTATGCAAAATAACACATTTAATTGTATGAGATAGCCAAGCCAGCCACTTCAATTAGGATATTCAATGCTGGTCCAGCATTGAATTTCCAGGAATAATGCTGCTGATGGCTAAAAATCACACACCACCACTAGCTGAATATCGACCCCAAAATGTTTTTTTTTCTTAAATATCTTTATTAGGAAATTTTCATACAAACAAAGAACAAGAGACAAATGGAGTTACAGAATCCATGGGGAAGTTATAGCAGCATAGTAACAGCAAGTATACGTATATGCAATGATCAATAATTTTCAGTCATTGTTAGTATCACAATATAAGTCAAGGGGAGCCCAGATTTTACAGATGTGAGGATAAGAATGAATTTTTGTTAGTATTTTCTTATGGAGCAAAGATAGTTCCACCATTCCAAGGAATTAAGTTGGGTGTTATCTTTCCAGTGACATACGATTAAGTGAGCAGCTAGAGCAATCATTATATTAAAGAGTTTAGGGTGAGGTTCCATTAGATGGAGCTCTGGGTTAAACGAGCGTAATATAATCGTTTTGTAAGTAAACGGTGACTGAGTTCAAAGAAGCGTGAGATGAACACAGAGGATCTAGAATCAGAAAATAATATCAAATATTGAACTAAGGCCAGTACTGGGCAGACTTGCACAATCTGTGTCTGTAGAACTTCACGGTACTGCGGTATATAAACTGTTATTGTTATTATTATTATTATATGGCCGTTTGGTGGAGGATGGGCTGGGGAGGGCTTCAATGGCTGGGAGGGTGTAGATGGGCTGGAGTAAGTCTTAACAGAGATTTCGGCAGTTGGAACCCAAGCACAGTACCGGGTAGAGCTTTGGATTCTTGCCCAGAAGAAAAAATTAAAAAAAAATTTAAATTGAATCAGGTTGGGCAGACTGGATGGACCATTCAGGTCTTTATCTGCCTTCATCTACTATGTTACTATGTAACTATCAATACTGAAAATAGAACGCATTCTGTTCCATATAGAGCACCAATATACAGTATGGGCTCCTTTTACTAAGGTACGCTAGCGTTTTTAGTGCGCGCTGAAGATTAGCGTGCGCTAACCCCTGTGCTACATGGAAAATACTAACGCCAGCTCTATGGAGGCGTTAGTGTGTAGCGCGCGTGGCAATGCAGTGCTAAAACCACTAGCGCAGCTTAGTAAAAGGAGCCCTATATGTTTATTAGGACAGTAGACCCCAAAATGTTGTGTCTGAGGACAAAAGTAAAAGTTGGAAGATGATCAGCTGTTATCTTTGACATATTACCTCAGATTGTACGCACAATTTGATAACTTTATGTAGTATATATAATTCTTTATAGCATGTATAAAGAACTTTATTGCATGTATAAATAACTCAGTCATTTTAAAAATAAACTAAAAACCTATCTTTTTAAGGATGCCTTTAGCCTCTAAAATAAACAGAATTTAGGCAGTGTAGTGAAGTCATCCCTCCTTATGTTTTCTCCCTGAATGTTTGCTTACTGACACTTATGGGGAATTTAGGAGACATCTAAAAACATATCTGTTTTCAAAGTATTTAGGCAGCTAATTTGTAAAAATTTTATTATGCACTATTTTGATCATTTTAGTGTCTCTAATTATTGGCTTTTAGCTTTTTTAGGTCTATTCAACTTCTTTTATTGAGGTTTGTTTGTTTTTTTAACTATTGTAAACCGTATAGAACTTTACAGCCTTGCGGTATATAAATTTATTATTATTATTATTACTTATTATGCTTGTTTATCCCATATAATAGCCAGTTTCCACATGTCCAGCAGACTTTACATGAGAAAAAGGCCTGTAAATCACTTTCAAATGATTTTTTTTTTTTTACAGTAAATACAATGTTCTCTGTTGCTACTAGGCAGGATTGGACCAATAAGAGCCAACCTCATCAGTGATGTCACAATGGCTTGATTGTCCTGCACTCCCCTCTGCCCATTAACCCAGCCAGCAGATTAACCATTCCCCTTAACTGTATCCATGACATCTTGTTTGTCCGTCTTGCCTTTTTAGATTGTAAGCTCTTTCGAGCAGGGACTGTCTTCTTCTTTGTGACTTTATACAGCGCTGCGTATGTCCGGTAGTGTTATAGAAATAATTCATAGTAGTATTAGTAGTGTGAAGAGTTTCAGTCTTTGGGAAGTAGAGCTGAGCTTGTGATGTCATAATGCCTCATTCCACCAATAAGAGCCAACCTCATCAGTGATGTCACAATGACTTGATTGTCCTGTACTGCCCTCCAACCCAGCCAGCAGATTAACCGTTCCCCTTGACTGTATCCATGACATCCTGTTTGTCTGTCTTTGCTGTTTAGATTGTAAGCTCTCTTGAGCAGGGACTTTTCTTCTTCTGTGCAGTGCTGTGTGCGTCTGGTAGCGCTATAGAAATAAGTTTTAGTAGTAGTAGAATATAACTTCACAAGGTTTAGAAATTTAGCAGGTTTATCCTGATAGGTTAAGAAACTAAGCAATGTAAGAATTTCTCCTCATAGCTAAATTTGTCTATGTTTTTTATTTGATTATTTTTTTTTTTAGCTTGTCCTCTCAAAGGAGCTTAGAATGGGTTACAAATCAGGTACTTAAGCATTTCCCCTATCTGTCCTGATGGTCTCACAGCCTATCTACCTGGGGCCGTGGAGGATTGAGTGACATGGAGTTTGAACCCATAACCTCATGGTGCTGAGGCTGTAGCTCCACCCACTACACCACATTCTCCTCTAAACTGATAAGATATGAAACCAGTTTGATACTCCACTGGTCAGAGGTTAAAAGGGAATTCTAGAGACCTTCCCCCATTCTATGGTCCCACGCAGTGATTATTTTAGCTTGCGTTTAAACAGATTAGACAAGCACTCTGCTGGAGTGTCTAACACAGGTGTACTTCTGAAATTCAAGTGGAAGCACATCTCCAGCTCATTTAAGGAAGGGCTAAGCATTTTGTATCATATGTTCCAGGAGGACTGATTTGTGTGAATGATCTAGTCCTGGAAAAATGCCGAGGTCAGCACAGCCCTTGTGGAAACCACATTGCAGGCATTGTTTGGCACGGCACACGGCAGGCCGGCTTTCTGCTGATATCAGCCATCTTGGCCCTTTCCTAAGAAGCCTGGCAGGACGTCAGACATCCTGCAATCTCCGGCAGCAGGAGTAGAGGTAACATTACTAGTAAGGGGGCTTCCACATTGCCTGAACATACATGCCAGCCAATGCAACATCTATTTTCCATCCGTGGTTTCCCCAGAGTGAAGTAAGCAATTAATTAGGGAACTTCACAGCCTTATTGGCGGCTGGCACAAAAGAGAGAAGAATCAGAACTAATCATGGCGACATTTTAGCCAAATGAAGGCCAAATGACTGATTAAAGTTGAAACAGAATGGCCAATAACACTCCCTGCTCTGGTACTGCAACTTGTAAAGCGACACTGCAGAATTCTTAATCTACCAGCATCCAGCAAAGACCTCTTTGGTGAGCTGCCAGCTTGACAGGGCTGCAGTATATGTATGACATGTATTTCTAGCAAATATTAATCCATCGGTCAGGCCATATATTGTTAGGGTTACCATATGGCTCCAGAAAAAGGAGGATGGATTGAGACATCTGGGTTTTACTTCCAGTGCTTTTAGTGGAAGTAAAACCTAGATTTCTCTATCTGTCCTCTTTTTTCTGGAGCCATATAGTAACTCTATATAATAATAATAATAATTTTATTTCTTATATACCGCTATACCATAAGTTCAAAGCGGTTTACAACAAGTTACATACAATGAGAATAAGAGATGTTTACAACGAGATACATACAATGAGTGTATGAGATGTAAGGGGAACAGAAAAAGTACTTTCTGGGATACAAATTGCAAATGGAAGAGAACCATGATGGTTTGAATCAAGAGGAAGTATCTAGTCAGAGATTGGGGTGCAGGGGAAAACAATTTGGGTGGAATACCTTTACAAATGGGAAGAAGGATGAGTTAATCTAAAATCAAGAGAATGGGGGATTGGGCAAGAATTAGGAATTAGAATTTGTTAAAGAGACGGGTTAGTTACCTAGTTGAAGAACAGCCTATCTGTGTCTCAATTTTTGTGTTATAGACACATTTTCCACACAGATAAGGAATTCTGTGAACAAGCAAATGTATTGAGAAATTTGCCAGAATGGTAATTAATAAGGCAATTAAAAAAAGCATTATTTAATCCAAGAGAGCGGTTAAACTATAGAGCAAAGAGAGATAAAGTCTCTACAATTCCTTGCATATTGAGGTATTCCTCGTTATCACCTGAGTTTGGGAGGAGTATTAAGAAATAATGGAAAATATTACACTCCCACGATTGTTTTAAAGATAAAGAATGTTTATTGGCATACAACAGGGATTTTAATCTACAAGAACAACTTGAATGGTCCTCATCAGTAGAAGATGATAAGGGTCATTTTAAGTGTGAACATTCAAATTCCCAATAGAAGAGCAATATCGCTATGGGCTCAGACAATGTGTGGATCCTCCAATGTGATATACATTTTATATTGCCCTTGTCTCTTTTGTTATGTTGGTTATACCACACGACCACTCAAAACTCAGAACATAAGAATAGCCTTACTGGGTCAGCCCAATGGTCCATCAAGCTCAGTAGCCCGTTCCCACGGTGACGAATCCAGGTCACCAGTACCTGGCCAAAACCCAAAGAGTAGCAACATTCCATACAGAATCTCAAAGAATAGCAAGATTCCGGAATCGCAGAGAGTAACAAGATTCTAGAACCCCGAGTAGCAACATTCCATACAGAATCTCAAAGAATAGCAAGATTCCGGAATCCCAAAGAGTAGCAACATTCCATGCTACCGATCCAGAGCAAGCAGAGGCTTCCCCCATGTCTTAATAACAGACTATGGACTTTTCCTCCAGGAATTTGTCCAAACCTTTCTTAAAACCAGCTATGCTATCCGCTTTTACCACAACCTCTGGCAATGCGTTCCAGAGCTTAAAAGAACACAAGAACATAAGAATTGCCACTGCTGGGTCAGACCAGTGGTCCATCGTGCCCAGTAGTCTGCTCACACGGCGGCCCTCTGGTCAAAGACCAGTGCCCTAACTGAGAATAGCCCTACCTGAGTACTGGTTCAGCAGGAACTTGTCTAACTTTGTCTTGAATCCTTAGAGGGTGTTTTCCCCTATGACAGACTCCAGAAGAGCGTTCCAGTTTTCTACCACTCTCTGGGTGAAGAAGAACTTCTTTACGTTCGTATGGAATCTATCTCCTGTCAATTTTAGAGAGTGCCCTCTCGTTCTCTCTACCTTGGAGAGGGTGAACAACCTGTCCTTATCTACTAAGTCTATTCCCTTCAGTACTTTGAATGTTTCGATCATGTCCCCTCTCAACCTCCTCTGTTTGAGGGAGAAAAGGCCCAGTTTCTCTAATCTTTCACTGTACGGCAACTCCTCCAGCCCCTTAACCATCTTAGTCGCTCTTCTCTGGACCCTTTCGAGTAGTATCATGTCCTTCTTCATGTACGGTGACCAGTGCTGGACGCAGTACTCCAGGTGAGGGCGCACCATGGCCCGGTACAGCGACATGATAACCTTCTCCGATCTGTTTGTGATCCCCTTCTTTATCATTCCTAGCATTCTGTTCACCCTTTTCGCTACCGTCGCACATTGTGCGGACAGCTTCATCAACTTGTCGATCATAACTCCAAAGTCTCTTTCCTGGGAGGTCTCTCCAAGTATCACCCCAGACATCCTGTATTCGTGCATGAGATTTTTGTTACCGACATGCATCACTTTACACTTATCAGAGAAATATACAAAAATCCATACTTGACACACATTGGACAACGACTTACAGGAACAAATGGTATAAAGAAAAATCACATTAAAGGAGAAAACGAAGGGAAGGGGACTTGACTACATAAAAATATAAGAAAATAGAGTAATTAACTGATCAGTTATTTAGACATGATGAGAAGAGTAGATTTAGGTTTCAAACGTGTCCTTATAAAGAAAAGTTTTCAGGGAATTCTTAAATTTTCCGAGTATGAGTTCCTCTCTGAGATAAGTTGGGAGCGAGTTCCAAAGCTGGGGTGCGGTGATGGAAAAAAATCTCGTTATACCCAGTACTGATGATTTTTCAAAGAAGATACTGAAAGGAGATTCTGAGCATTCGAATGTAGTGCTCTGGTGGTATAATAGGGAATTAACAATCGATCTAGAACAGTGGTGGGCAACTCCGATCCTAGAGGGCCGGAATCCAGTCAGATTTTCAGGATTTCCCCAATGAATATGCATGAAATCTATTTGCATGCACTGCTTTCAATGTATATTCATTGGGGAAATCCTGAAAACCCGACTGGATTGTGGCCCTCGTGGACCGGAGTTGCACACCCCTGGTCTAGAAAGATAGGAGAATGAGTTAGACCAGGGGTGTCCAATGTCGGTCCTCGAGGGCAGCAGTCCAGTCGGATTTTCAGGATTTCCCCAATGAATATACATGAGGTCTATTTGCATGCACTGCTTTCATTGTATGCTAATAGATCTCATGCATATTCATTGGGGAAATCCTGAAAACCCGACTGGATTGCGGCCCTCGAGGACCGACATTGGACACCCCTGAGTTAGACAGATCTTAAATGTTAGAAGTGCCGTTCCATCCCTTGGCCCACCCAAAAATAGCCTTCTGGATGTACTGGTGCCACACAAATCTGGTAAAATGATGTCCAAAATGTGTTAGGATTAGGGTAAAAATCCCAATTTGTCATGAAATTAAACACACATATACTCTGTCTTGACACAGTTTAACCACCGTATTTCTTTTTGTCTGGCAATGTCTCGAAAGATTATGTAACAGGCCATTTGGAGGTAAAGCAGAGTGTAAAATCCAGTAATTTCAGTGCTCAATTTAGCTACACATCAGGTGGGCATTAAAACGCATCAGTGTCAATTTACTAGGAGCAGATAATTATATGTTCCAGTGCCTGAATTTAAAAAAAAACCCCAAACAAGAGAAAGGCAGCCATATGTTTGCACTCAGGAGGTGATTAAGGGCAGGAGCTCATATACGGTAGTATCTGTTTTTGGTGGTGGGAATTCATAGAAGTAAGCCCTGCAGCCTCTAGAGCTGGGGTGTCAAAGTCCCTCTTCGAGGGCCGCAACCCAGTCGGGTTTTCAGGATTTTCCCAATGAATATGCATGAGATCTATTTGCATGCACTGCTTTCATTGTATGCTAATAGATCTCATGCATACTCATTGGAGAAATCCTTTGACACCCATGCTCTAGAGCAGGGGTAGGGAACTCCAGTCCTCGAGAGCCGTATTCCAGTCAGATTTTCAGGATTTCCCCAATGAAAATGCATGAGATATATTTGCATGCACTGCTTTCAATGCATATTCATTGGGGAAATCCTGAAAACCTGACTGGACTACGGCCCTCGAGGACTGGAGTTGCCCACCCCTGATCTAAACAAACAAACAGGATGTCATGGATACAGTTAAGGCAGGGGTCTCAAAGTCCCTCCTTGAGGGCCGCAATCCAGTCGGGTTTTCAGGATTTTCCCAATGAATATGCATGAGATCTATGTGCATGCACTGCTTTCAATGCATATTCATTGGGGAAATCCTGAAAACCCGACTGGATTGCGGCCCTCAAGGAGGGACTTTGTGATCCCTGAGTTAAGGGGAACGGTTAATCAGCTGGCTGGGTTGGAGGGCAGAGGAGTAGGGTTAAGGATTGAAGGCTATATCAAAAAGGTGGGTTTTCCGTCTGCTTTTAAACAAGGGAAGGGGCTTGACGGACAAACTTGGGTAATTTATTCTGGAATTAGCAGTGGAGGAGAAGGGTAAAGCTAACTGACTTATGTGAGGAATGGAGTTCTCTGGTAAGTGTATAAGGAGAGAGACATGAGGAGAGATATTGAGGAGCAAATTCAGCTGGTCAATGAGGGGACATTTCTTAAGCTAGGTGGCTAAATCTTTTGAAAACGGACCTATTAGTGAGTCAGACACAAAGGGGGCGGAGTTCAGAAAAGGGCACTTGGGTTAAGTGACCAAGTAAGCACCCGTTTAGATGCTATTTTGTTTGTCTTAAGTGGTGAAATCACACCTTGAGCGCAGGCACAGACATTTACATCTGCTCAAGAGCTGGTATACATATTCACATGTAAAGTTCACAAGTACGTGCATATGCTTGTGAACTCTGCCTGTTCATCTCCCAAACCACACCCCCCACCAATGCCACCACACGTACTTTTATGCCATTTGACTTGCACATAACAGCAATATATGTGCAAAAATGTCTATAAAATCAGGTTTTTGGTACATTGGATTTGATATAACTCCTTTCCCAGAATACAAAACAAGGCAGTTTACAAACCAAAATCACCCCCAATTGTGGACAATTTGACTTGGTATCTCTGGCCCTTAGGTTAATAATAGAATATCAAAATTTTCATATCAAAATCTCTCTTATTTGTGATTGAGCTTAAAAGAGCCAGTAAGTAAAAATTCAATGTTGAGAAAACACATTGCTTATAAATATCAAGCACTTATCTTAAGCTCAATCACAAATAAGAGAGATTTTGATATTCTATTATTATATAAATATAGCACATATTTGATAAAAATTAATTCAATATATCACATAAAAAATTTTTGACCAGGGGTTTTTTGACCAGTGATGAAAACCAACCCCAATTGGCTATGGTCTGTTTGATTATATTCCAGGGGATTTTTGAGGTCTTTTTTCCTCTGTTTTAAATTTACATTATATGTAATAATCGAGTGATCCACTTCGTTTGTTGATCTGTGTATCCTTTTTTGGACACTCAAGTACGTTTCCATTCAATATTTCAGATTATCAGAAACAGGACACTGGGTTTGACGACCTTCAGTCTGTTCCAGTATGGCAATGTTTATGTTTTTACAGTACGTTCTTATCTACTTGTCTTTATAAAATACTAGCATATAGCATGTCTGGATGTTTTGTTTTATAAAAGTGTATCTCAAACTGTGTGCCAAGGAGTTTGACATCCCTTCTGTATATGAACAAAGGGTTAATTCTGCAAAAAAACAGGTTGCAATGACTACAACCAAGAGCAAAAAAGTTATTTCAATTTCATATTAAAGCATGTGAAGGCTTTAGTAAACTTATCTTGGATCGATTTTTCACTCTGTCAAAAATGACAAAGACTAGGGGACACGCGATGAAGTTACAGGGAAATACTTTTAAAATCAATAGGAGGAAATATTTTTTCACTCAGAGAATTAGTTAAGCTCTGAAACGCATTGCCAGAGGTTGTGGTAAGAGCGGATAGTGTAGCTGCTTTTAAGATAGGTTTGGACAATTTCCTGGAGGAAAAGTCCATAGTCTGTTATTGACAAAGACAGGGGGGAAGCCACTGCATACTCTGGATCGGTAGCATGGAATGTTGCTACTCTTTGGGATTCTAGAATCTTGTTACTCTCTGGGATTCCGGAATCTTGCTATTCTTTGAGATTCTGTATGGAATGTTGCTACTCTTTGGGATTCTAGAATCTTGTTACTCTCTGGGATTCTAGAATCTTGTTACTCTCTGGGATTCTGGAATCTTGCTATTCTTTGAGATTCTGTATGGAATATTGCTACTATTTGGATTTTGGCCAGGTACTAGTGACCTTGATTGGCCACCATGAGTATGGGCTACTGGGCTACCATTGGTCTGACCCAGTAAGGCTAGTCTTATGTATCCTTCAATCAAGAGTTGTCGTTACAAAAAATTTTTGAATAGGACATTTGCCTTTCAGTTAGGCAAATTGAACTCTTGGTTAAGCCTGCTCATTTGTCAAACAGATTCTTGTAAGGCTTTTAGAAAATGTTTAAAAACTCACTTGTTTGATAAGTTTGTCAAAGAATTATGTTGGTCATATATTATGGAATTTTCTTTTATCTTTTTTAATCTGATGTATTTTTTGCTGATTGTAAAGATCTTCTTAGTTGTTAACCGCCTGGAACTTTGTGGTTGAGCGGTATATAAGAATAAATTTATTATTATTATTCTTTCTACCAATTCAGTAAAATAAGCAATTACAAAGATAACTCCAACCTAAAAGAGGCAAGCCAAAAAGAAGTCAATTGATATTAAGGCATCTATGTGCTTTTATGAAAAGGGACCTTATAATGACTCTGGAGCAGCAAACAAGTACTCTTGTACGAAGCAGCGCCAGCTCTGAAGAAAATTTGTCTGTTCCTACCGGCGCTTAGATAACATCCAAGCACCTTTCTACCCTCATGTGCAACTTTGTTAAAATTACTCTTGTAACTCTATCTTATCTATCTATAAGTTTAAGTTTCAAGTTTATTAAAAAGTTTGTTATACCGCTTATACAAATTTCTAAGCGGTGTACAATAATAGTAAAAATAAGGGGAAAACGTTAAAAATTACACCAAACAAAAGACCACTGAAGACAAAAATGTAAACGCCACACAAAAGGGGAAAAGGGAAGAACTACAATATTTAAAATAAAGTACATTTAAAAGGGAAAAAACAGCCTATGCTATTAAAATGTTTTATTGCATATTGTCTTGACATTGTACTGTTATAATTGTCTATTGCTTAAGCTTGACTTATTCTTGCTGTACACTGCTTTGAGTGAATTCCTTCAAAAAGGTGGTAAATTCATCCGAATAAATAAATAAATAAAAATCTATTGTGTGAATGCACATGCACATTTTAGAAAATATACAAAGTACACCTCAACTCAAACCGCTCCTTTTGGAATGCCAAAAATTGGGTGAACCTATCAAGTTCGTTTCAGTAATGATCTTTCAGGTATTTGGAATAATTCATCTGGCGTTCCGCAAGGTTCGCCATTGTCCCCATTGCTCTGTAACATTTATATGTCATAGAAACATAGAAACATAGAAATAGACGGCAGATAAGGGCCCACGGCCCATCTAGTCTGCCCACCTTAATGTCCCTCCCCTACCTTTGCCCTGTGAATAGATCCCATGTGCCGATCCCATTTGGCCTTAAAATCAGGCACGCTGCTGGCCTCAATCACCTGTAGTGGAAGACTATTCCAGCGATCAACCACTCTTTCAGTGAAAAAGAATTTCCTGGTGTCACCTCGTAGTTTCCCGCCCCTGATTTTCAACGGATGCCCTCTTGTTGTCGTGGGACCCTTGAAAAAGAAGATATCTTCCTCCGCCTCAATGTCATCATTAGGTGCACAATTGTCCCAGCTGGGGATAAAGCTGTTTAGTTATGCAGATGATTTTACGATCCTTATTCCATTTGCTATTTCTCTTTCTGAAGTTATTCCTAAAGCAACAGGTCTAATGGAGCAATGGATGACTAAATTTAGATTGAAGCTTAACTCAGAAAAAACAAAGTTTTTTTGTAGCTTCACCGCACCTGTTTGATACATTACATCACATTAGTGATTTCTATTCCGCCATTACATGCATATGGTTAAAAAATTGATAATCTTATATACATTTTCGGTTTTTTTTTTTTTGGTTTTTTTTTAAAACAGCCATTTTTTACCCACCTTTTGTTTTTCCCTTTTATGTTTCTCCTTCTCTTCTATCAAAATTGTAACTATTTCCCTATTTAGCCTCACATGTCGTGTATGTTTTACCCTCACATTATTGTGAAATTAGGTTTTAGATTAGTTTGTAAAGTATGTTATATGTTTACACAACAAATTTGTTTTTATGTCATTTTTAACACTGTACTTGTTTCATTTATTAATACATGTCATTTTTATTGTACATCGCCTAGCAAATTATATAGGCGATTCATCAAGACTTAATAAACTTGAAACTTGAACTTGATTACCTTGTGGTTCAAGGCCGATTACAAAAGAAGTTATCTGATCATTTCCAGAGGAATTGAAGAGAAGAGCGAGTTGCTTCAGAGAACTGGGAAGAGTCTTGCAGTGTTAGTTTGTCTTTAAGGATTTCTTGAATAGCATGGTTTTTATTTCTTTTCTGAACATCATTGCGTATAAATAAATTCAGCTATCCTATTCAATCTACCATTAAGGTTTTGAGAATAATACTGGACCAGGGCTTGACTATGAAGAACCTGGTGGATTCTTTGGTCAGAAAGGATTTCTTTACTCTTTGGAAGCTTCGGTCCATTAGGGCGTATTTTGACGTTTCGTCATTTAGAGTTTTGGAACAGTCTCTTATACTAAGCCATCTTGATTGCTGCAATATTGCCTATTTGGCAATTTCCCAGAAGAATATGCAACGATTGCGAATAGTACAAAATGCGGCGGTCAGGCTGATTTTTAGGTTGAAGAAATATGATCACGTAACACCCTCCTATCGAGTACCGCATTGGCTGCCAATGGAGGCATGGGTGAAGTTTAAGTTTGGTTGCTTCTAAACTAAACTAAACCTTGGGTTTGTATACCGCATCATCTCTACATTCGCAAAGCTCAACACGGTTAACAAGGGTTAGGGTAGAAAGGAACTCCAGTGAAAGGAAAAGACAAAATGAAGAGAAAATTTAGGACAGAGTAACCAGAGAGAGGAAGAGTTACATTTTTGAAAATAACCAGGTTTTCAGATGTTTACGGAAGATTTGGAGGGAGCTCAGATTTCTAAGAGGGGAGGTAAGATTGTTCCAGAGCTCAGTGATTCTGAAAGGGAGGGAGGAACCTAGTTTTCCTACAAGGGAAACGCCTTTTCGAGAGGGAAAGGAAAGTTTCAGTTTTTGGGTAGATCTGGTGGAATTGGGGTTAGAGGAATTCCAAGAAAGAGGAATAAAAGGGGGGAGAATGCCGTGTAGGATCTTGAAAGTAAGACAGGCACATTTGAAGTGGACTCTGGAGATTATCGGGAGCCAGTGGAGCTTGGACAAAAGTGGTGAGACATGGTCGAATTTGCTTTTTGCGAAGATAAGCTTAGCAGCGGCATTTTGAATCTGCTGGAGTTTTTGAAGGTTTTTCTTTGTTAGGCTTAGGTAGATAGAGTTGCAATAGTCCAGTCTGGAAAGGATGATGGATTGGACAAGGACGGCAAAGTGTTTTTGATGGAAGCAGGTTCTCACTTTCCTTAGCATGTGAAGGCTGAAGAAACATTTTTTTTATTAGGGAGTTGAGGTGATCGCTGAAGGAAAGTGTAGAGTCAATGATGACTCCCAGAATTTTACTTGAGTATTCAAGATGCAGAGTGGGGCCAGAGGACAGTGGGATGGAGGTGGGCAGTTGGTCCAGTTTTGGGCTGAGCCAGAGAAGTTTTGTTTTGGATTCGTTCAGTTTCATCTGCACAATGTGGACCCAGGATTGTTTTAAGGCTATGTTTGGTTTAGCTCCCAAATATATAATTGAGCTTTTCTCTTTTGCAACCAACAGACATAAGAGAAACTCACATCTGAATTTTGTTTTTCCATCTGTTAGAGGATGCAAACTTCAAAAACATCATCAAAATCTTTTTTCATATCAAGCAGCGTTATGGGGTAAGGATTTAGAACAATTGCTTTTGCTTACTGACACTTGCAGGGAACTTAGGAGACATCTAAAAACATATCTGTTTTCAAAGTATTTAGGCAGCTAGTTCGTAAAAATTTTATTATGCACTATTTTGATCATTTTAGTGCCTCTAATTATTGGCTTTTAGCTTTTTTAGGTCTATTCAACTTCTTTTATTGAGGTTTGTTTGTTTTTTTAACTATTGTAAACCGTATAGAACTTTACAGCCTTGCGGTATATAAATGTATTATTATTATTATTACTTATTATGCTTGTTTATCCCATATAATAGCCAGTTTCCATATGTCCAGCAGACTTTACATGAGAAAAAGGCCTGTAAATCACCTTCAAATGATTTTTTTTTATTTTTTTTTACAGTAAATACAATGTTTTCTGTTGCTACTAGGCAGGATTGGCTGCTTTGAGTCTTTGCTTTCGCCACTTTCTTCCATTGTCCACGGCAGAGCACAGATGCTTTGCATTTTTAATGTAATACTTTTGCTTTTAGGGTGCATCCATGTTTCCATCATTGCTTGCTTTGTGTGGCCGCTGGACGGTATGACCCCACTGAGTTACTTTCAGTCTGCTTTTCATCCTCTTAAGCGACTTGCTGGACGTCAGTAGCCATGGTTACTGCCTTACCTACAGAGAACAATAAAGACCATGAACTGCTTTTTATAATTTGTAAAATGGAAAATATATTAAATGCACAGCAGGACTCATTTAAGGCAGAGCATTTTATAAATATATTAGTGGAGGAGAAAAACAGGGATCTATATAATTTTCTAAAATTTCTGTGCATTGAGCAAGAGTCTAATTTCATTCACAAGATGTCAATAGGGACAAAAAAAAAAAAAAAAGACAGACTATGGAGTGATATTGCTTTGGAAAAGTTACGGTACAAAGTACTGTTTGATCTATGATTCTGCAAGAAATATATCAAAATTATTTCTTAAATCTTAACAAAAAACATCCTGCCTTCCATTCCTGGGGTTTGCAGATGACTACCCGGTCCAAAGCTCTTAGAGCAGGCTTCTCCAGCCTTTTTCTATCAAGGCCCCCACATTTTATACTTGGTAACATTCGGAGAGCCAAAACATGCGCCATCATATTTCGCTACAAATTTCATTAAATAGTGACAAAAAGATGGTGCATTGCCCCCAACCTTCACCTGGTCTCTCTTACTATCATGTTGCCCCCCCCCCCAACTTCACCCTGTCTCTTTCCCTGCAGAAAAAATAGTAGGATTCCTGCTTCCCCACTGTGACACTGCTTTCTGAATACTAGAGCCACGCAATGCCAGAACTTCAGGTTCATCTGATCTGACCAGACTTGAAGACCACAAGACCATTCTGAACTACAGGACGGCGAGACTCAAGCTCACAAAGAGCTGAGTCATGGTGAGGGAGCAGGATTCCTGTTGTA
Source organism: Geotrypetes seraphini (assembly GCF_902459505.1). NCBI lineage: Eukaryota > Metazoa > Chordata > Amphibia > Gymnophiona > Dermophiidae > Geotrypetes > Geotrypetes seraphini. The sequence goes on along the minus strand of NC_047093.1, from coordinate 20,543,916 downwards.
AACACCAGAAGAATTAGGACACCAAAAGATGCGGAGAGGACCCAGGGGATGGTAGAGAGTGTTATGTTTTATTCATCTAATTATACATAAATACATTTTATGTTTTTCATCACCTGGGTCTGCCCCGCATCTTTTGCAAGTTTCAAGTTTATTAGGATTTTTATATACCGCCTATCAAGGTTATCTAAGCGGTTTTTACAATCAGGTACTTAAGCATTTTCCCTTTGCTGTTCTTTATCGTACACATTTTGTGGAACGTTTGTAATTTTGCTCTTTAGCAACACAAGAATTGCCAAGCTTCTCAGAGCCAGTAAAAAGCACTTGGTGGGCCGGATTCTGGCTCACAGGCCATAGGTTGGACAAGCCTGTCTTAGAGGCTTGGGTGAAAACTTTGTGTCAGCAGGCCTCTCTCTGTCTCTGTCTCTTATTTACTTTTCTCTACTTCATATTAAGGATGAGAGGAGTGTGGTGACAGGTGCTTTTCCATATCAAGGCCCGCAATAGCAGAGGGTGCTGACTGCGAATGAGGAAAGAGCTATGAATTCTAGCACCGATGCAGTTGTTCAATTGGGAACAGGCGACCTAGCCAATGGCTCAACACTTGCAGCGCAGAGAGCTTTTCGGGAGCTTGGTGAGGGCTTGAAACTTTTTGTGGGGGCTGTGGCTTTTTCGGAGGTGCTGCTTGCATATGAAGTGGGAGGTGAAGGAGTAATGAACACAGAGGACTTCGGTGGGTGGCTTGGGGCCTGGTGTCATCGAGAGGGCTTTGGGTGTGTGGGTGGATGGGGAGGGACAGGAGACTATGTTGTGGTGATGGGTTGCATCTTGCTGTGGCGGGAGGGGGAGTCCTTGCTGGGAGGTTTAGACAATGTGTTTCTGGGCATTTGGACTGGAAGGTGGGGGTGGCGTATGTACGAAATACAATTGTGGAGGCCATCCCCAGCAGAGGATGGTGGTGAGGATGGCAGCGTAAACAATATTAGCAACTCACTTATTAGCAACGTAACAGGAATTGAAACTAACCTACTAGTATTTTAGCCCGTTACATTAACGGGTGCTAGAATATATGTCTGTCTGTCTGTCTTTATTTCCATCTCTCTCTCTCTCTCTCTCTCTCTCTGTCCTGCTGTCTTTCTTTCTGTCTGTCTCTGTCCCTGGCCCCCTTTGTCTGTCTGTCTTTCTGTGTCTCTCCCTGTCCCTGTCTTTCTGTCTCCCTTCCTCCCCCTGGTGGTAGAATATATGTCTGTCTTTTTTTCTGTTTCTCTCCATACCCCTGTCTTTTTCTTTCTGTCTGTCTCTCTCCCTCCCTGGCCCCCTTTGTCTGTCTGTCTTTCTGTTTCTCTCCCTGCCCCTGTCCCTGTGTCTTTCTTCCTATCTCCTTCCCTACTTCCCTGTCCAGCAGCCGCAGCATTCCCTCTCCCTCTATTTACCGCGAGAGGAGCCTGCACGGACCTAACAGCTCGAGCCCCCAGCAGTGTAACTTCCCGGCGACTCCTCTCACGATCGCCGCCTTCTCCGACGCAGGAGCGGCTCGTGAGAGGAGCCGCTGCAGCGTCTTTGAGAAGTTGAAAAAAACTTTGGCCCGTCTCCGTGCTCGGCCGCAGCGGGCTACAGCCGCCGTGGCTGACATCCGTCTTGCCGTATTTTTTTTTTTAGTGACTCCTCTCATGATCCCCACCTGCGTCGAAAGTCCGACGCAGGCAGGGATCGTGAGAGTAGCCACCGCTGCGTCTTTCAAAGAACCGTAAGCTGCGCATGCGCACTTCCTATGGGTCGCTACAGCTCACGGAAAATGGACCCACGCGAAGGGAGTGCGCATGCGCGGCCTAGCGTTTTATTATATTAGATACAAAAAGAGAGTTTACCACTGGATAGTGGAAGGGCAGTAACCACAAATGTTCGCAGTCTAGGCAGCGGAGTTTGTGATCTGCGGGCCCTGATGTTGGAGGCAGACCTGGATGTTGTTGCTGTCGCAGAAACATTGTTCGGTGACTAATAATAACAATAATTTATTTTTATAGACCGCCTATCCAGCAGTTCATAGTGGTTTACACAATTAGGTATTCAACATACACTATAATAATAACAGCATACATAATAAAATCAGAGTAACTAATACAAGCATTAAAACTAATGAATAAGGATAACATGATATCAACTAAAATAAGTGCAGATAAAAAGATACCGTGGATGGGATGCAAACATACCGGGATATGGTCTATTTGGGAAGGACAGGGATGGTCGAAGGGGTAGAGGAGTAGCTCTCTATGTGGGGATCAATATCCCAGCGACTGAGGTGCAGGGGACCTGGGGAGAGGAAGAAGCGATATGGAGCACTCTGAGAGGAGAAGCTGAAACTTCCATCTACGTGGGTGTAGTCTACAGACCTCCAACTCAATCGCAGCAAATTGATAAAGATCTGATTGCAGGTATCCAAAAGGTTTAGAAAGAAAGAGGAGGTGCTGCTGTTGGGTGACTTCAAACTGCCAGATGCGGACTGGAGAGTTCTGTCTGCGGAGTCGGAAAGAGGTAGGGAGATTGTGGGTGCCTTTCAAGAGACGCTGCTCAGACAATTGGTGACGGAACCCACAGGGGAAGGAGCGGTACTGGATCTGGTCCTCACAAATGGAGAGAGTATCTCTGATGTTCAAGTGGGTGCCCACCTGGGAAGTAGCAATCATTGAGCGGTTTGGTTTGATATAGCAGCTGAAGTGGAGAGCAGCCACACAGGACTCAAAGTCCTGGATTTCAAGCGTGCCAACTTTAGTAAAAGGGGAGCTTACCTGAGGAGAGAGCTGTTAGGATGGGAGGACATGGGGGAAGTGGAAAGGCTGGAAGTGGTCTAGGCTGAATGGAGCAATAAAAGTGGCTACTGACCTATATGTGAGAAAAATAAATAAAAACAAGAGAAAAAGGAAACCGATATGGTTCTCTAGACTAGTGGTGGAGAAAATGAAGGCAAGCGAGTTGGCGTTCGTGAAGTATAGGGAGGCTCATGAAGAGGAGTACAGAAAGGGCTACCAAATGAAACGGAAAGAAGCCAAGATAGAGATGCGTCTGGCAGGGGCTGAAAATGTAAAAAAGGGAGCCAAAAATTTCTTCAGATATATTGGTGAAAGGAGGAAGCTGAAAAATGGAATAGCGAGACTAAAAGATGATATGTATCGATATGTGGAGAGTGATGAGGAAAAAACAAACATGCGAAACAGATACAGTGGTGCCTCACACAACGAACTTAATTCGTTCCAGGAGCAAGTTTGTTATGCGAAAAGTTCGTTATGTGAAACGCGTTTTCCCATAACAATACATGTTAAAAAAAATAATTCGTTCTGCAGCATAAAATATGCTAAGATGACATAAAAAAAGATAAATTTGTCAAAATGGTGAAAATGGTGGTCTTGCTGAGGCCAAACTCTTTGACGAGGTCACACTGTTTTACCCCACATTCACTCCTTCTAATTATTTCCCGTTTCATTTCAACAGAAATCACCTTCCTGCTTTTTTTAGAAGCCATGATATATAAAAAAATATTGAGTTTATCTTAAAAGGACGACTGTATACAGTGAGAGAGGGCAGTTAAGCGCAGTGACTAACGACTGCCTGCAGTGCCTGCGCGGAAGGATGCAATACATCGGCAGCTCGGGCGACTTCGTTGTGTGAAACGAAGTTCGTTGTGTGAAACGAAGTTCGTTGTGTGAAACGAAGTTCGTTGTGTGAAGTTCGTTGTGTGAAACGAAGTTCGTTGTGTGAATCAAGACATGAAGTTCGTTGTGTGCAGCGTTCGTTGTGTGAGGCGTTCGTTATGCGAGGCACCACTGTACTTCTGTTCTGTGTTCACGGAGGAAGATTCTGGAGAAGGACCACGAATGGCTGGAAAGGTTGCACACAAGAATGGAGTAGATACCATACCTTTCACAGAACGGGGTGTTTGTGAACAGCTTGAAGGGTTGGGGTGGACAAGGCAATGGAACTGGATGGGATCCATCCCAGGATGTTGAGGAGCACAGAGAGGTTCTGGCGGGTCCTATTAAAGATTTGTTCAATGGATCTTTGGAGATGGGAGTGGTTCCTGAGGGTTGGAGAGGAGCGGATGTGGCCCAGGTTCACAGGATTGGTTGCAAAGATGAGGTGGTAGGCTACAGGCCGGTAGGCCTCACTTTGGTTACTGAAAAAATAATGGAAGCATTGCTGAAGGAAAGGATAGTGAAATTCACATGTAAAATATCTGTGCCATGGGAAAAAATGAATAAAAAAGACAGGCAGGCCTGTCAAAAAACCTGCAGACCTGTTGGTAACTCAGTTACCGACAGGTCTGCAGCAGTCGGGTTTGCCAATAGTAAAATCCGATTCGAAATAGCCAAGCAATTGTTAGTGAATCAATCGCTTGGCTATTTTGCATGGGGTTTTGCTAATTTGCATGGGAGGATCGGGGTCGGATCGCTACAGGCATTAGTGAATGGGGTTGGGGGGGGAAATTTGGTTGCAAAGGGCTCGCAAACCAATCGGTACATGATCGGTTTGCTTAGTGAATCTAGCCCTTTATCTGGCAAAGAATATAATAAGACTTGAAGCGGTTCAGAGGAAGACAACGAAAATGGTAGGAGGTTTGCGCCAAAAGACATATGAGGAAAGACTGGAAGCCCTGAATATGTATACCCTAGAGCACAGGTGTCGAAGTCGGTCCTCGAGGGCCGCAATCCAGTCGGGTTTTCAGGATTTCCCCAGTGAATATGCATTGAAAGCAGTGCATGCACATAGATCTCATGCATATTCATTGGGGAAATCTTGAAAACCCGACTGGATTCTGTCCCTTGAGGACTGGAGTTGCCCATCCCTGACATACACACTCTAATCCAGGGGTCTCAAAGTCCCTCCTTGAGGGCCGCAATCCAGTCGGGTTTTCAGGATTCCCCCAGTGAATATGCATTGAAAGCAGTGCATGCACATAGATCTCATGCATATTCATTGGGGAAATCTTGAAAACCCGACTGGATTCTGTCCCTTGAGGACTGGAGTTGCCCATCACTGACATACACACTCTAATCCAGGGGTCTCAAAGTCCCTCCTTGAGGGCCGCAATCCAGTCGGGTTTTCAGGATTCCCCCAGTGAATATGCATTGAAAGCAGTGCATGCACATAGATCTCATGCATATTCATTGGGGAAATCTTGAAAACCCGACTGGATTGCGGCCCTCGAGGATCGACTTTGACACCCCTGCGGCCTAGAGGAAAGGAGGGACAGGGGGGATATGATACTTGAAAGGTATTAATGAAGTACAAAATCTCTTCCAGAGAAAGGAAAATGGTAAAAGCAGAGGGCATTGTTTGAGGTTGAGGGGTGGTAGATTCAAGAGTAATGTTAGGAAATTCTTCTTTACGGAGAGGGTGGTTGATACCTGGAATGTGCTCCCGAGAGAGGTGGTGGAGTGGAAAACAGTGACAGCGTAGGATGAACACAAAGGATCTCTAATCAGAAAATAGGTACATATTGAAGGAACTAAGGCAAGTACTGGGCAGAAACGAAATGAAGGCAGTGTGGCAAGTTGCCTCCCTCACCCACCAGCATCCATATGTACACAAGTAATCCCTACAGAGTGGGCAACACACTCTTCCACAGATAACTGTTACATTTTTTAAAAAACCACACACACACACACACACAAAAGAAACAAAATCTAGAGTAGGCCCCGCCCTAAAAGCAAACTATCTAAGGCCTCTCAAGAGCTCCCTCCCAATTCTCCTCCACCTCTCCCACAAAAACATGTGTGTTTGCTGTGTCCTTACACTGTACTTATGTTGAGGAAAGCCTTTCGAAAAATAGTAGGGGGGGTGGAGGGATTATGAGCATCCCTATTCCTATGTCAAGGTTCCGTACAAAATGAGCTTCAAAATACTTCCATCCTAGTCATTTGTATTCTTGGTAGCAAATTGCAACTTAATTTTTTTAAGAAGCTCCATTTTCCTAGCAGGCAAGGTCAGTCTACAAAGAGGAAAAGCAGTAATGACTTAACAGAGATTATCTGCTGGCACGTTTGCACTTCCGTCTTCCCTCCCCCCCCCATGCAACAGAAAGGTAAACAATGAATACATTATGAAACAATAGTTTTTAACGAGATGTATGGGACAGAATCTTGAGAACACTGCGCCGAAGGTTTATGGAACTTGGCAGCTTAACAAATCCCAATTAAAGGCATCATCAAGGTGGTGACCTCTATTATCTTTTTTGTCACTGGAGATTTTAAGCACCAATGTCTTCTCAACAGAATAGCACAGACAATACGGCATGTTTAATTTCACATGTGTCGATGGGTGTGTGCATCAAGCTAGCAACTGCTTTGTCTTGACCAATAACAAGATATTCCTGATTTATATAAAGCGGTGTCCATGAGATAGGGGTCTTTTACTAAAGTGAGTAAATAGACTTAGCACATCATAGCACAGAACCTTTCGTGGCCATAAATTTGGCCCTTTTCAATTATTTCTTCTTCTAGCCATGCGCTAGCATGAAACTTATGTGTGCTTTTCCATTATAATGATACAATTTTAATATACATCTTTTTAAACATTCACGTATGCATTTTTATGTATTTAAGTCCATTTGGTATGAATTTTGATATTTACCGGTATGTATTTATTCCCATTTGCATGTTATTTGTATGTTATGCATTCATTTATGTGTGTGATTTGTTTCAGTTTCTTGATATAATTGTGTAATTTCAAAGTATAATTTTAATGTACGTCTTATTCTTAGACTCCTGAGGCAGGCCTTCTTGGGCCGAAACACGATCGTGTCGAGTCTGTTTTATAATAAAAAGATTTGAGCACCATCTGGTCTCATTCGTTGTTGTTTTTATGGCCCTCAGTATTAAGGCATGACACGCAGCTCCTGATTGATGAGGCCCGACTTTAGTGCAAGAAGAGGTGGTCGGAGCATACCGCGAGTGATTTCCTTCACTCACCGGCGCTCCGGCTGCTCTCTCCTGCCGCTTCGGCTGCCCTCTCCTGCCCGGTCATTCGCGGTCAGAAAATCCGCGAATGACCGGGACCGCGAACAGCGAACCGCGAATGACCGGGGGAACACTGTATATAGAATCAGGCCCAGACTGTAGAAGTCTGCCTGGCTAATACAGGTACATATGATTCTGTTGCCCAGGGGAAAGATCATACTTTGATGTTATTCATGGGAGAACAGTATACGTTTGTTCAGCACATTATACCAATGGACGCTTTACACCAGGGGTGTCCAACCTTTTGGCTACCCTGGGCCACATTGGCCGAAAAAAATGTTTTTGGGGCCACACAAACGCGCAAACGCTGCAGCAAGACAGAGGGAGCCGGCAAGACGGTAAACACCTGGGGGTAGCAGAGGAAAACACTGCATCGCTCTCAACCGGGGCCGCGCAAAATACTTCACGGGGCCGCATGTGGCCCTCAGGCCGCGGGTTGGACACCCCTGCTTTTGTTCCCAAGGGCTTTTCTTTATCATAGTAGATAAATGTAGTTAACCACAAATCATATGTACATCCGTTCAAAGCCCGTTGCCTCAAATAATATCTTTCACGCTGTCTCAAGTTTAAGCTACAACAGAAGGCACTAATGAAGAAGAAAAGTCTGCCACTTTGCTCAAGCCACCTACAGCCACTTTTTACACCTAGCTGCTTATTTCTAACAGTATGACATCCTTCTGATACCACTGAAATACTTTGAGAATGCTACTTTCCCCCACAGGCTACCTGGAACATATAACCAACTCATTCTAGGTTATTCTAACATAGGCCCATTCACAAAACAATGGGAGCAACTCCGGCGTCTTCAGGCATGCTCCTCTTCTGCTGTCGCTAGCCAGGGGAGATCTCTTTCTACTCTCTCCAGAGGTCAGAGTGTACCCTATTCTGGGCGGACTTATATTAAAAGCACCCGCAGGGATAGACTGAAATACACCCATGCCTGAATTAGAGAACGGATTTGCCTAAAGTAGCTTGCCCAGGGAAGTACGGAAATAGCTTTCCTGTTATAACTTGTCCATAAGATAATTAAGAAAGGCAAGCAGCTCCTCATTCCTCTAGAAGAAAAAATGCGTGTGGCTCTGCTCCTTGAAAGAATTTGGCCAAAAGCCTTCATGAGGCCCTTCTTTGAGCTGCCGCTGCTGCAAGGGGTGGCCAATGTTCAGATGCAGAACCATGTAGAGGCGTCATGTGTGCATATGCAGGACAGAAAAATGAGGCCCTGTGGAAAAAAACCCCCACAGTTGCATCAAGGTAGAGTGAATCTTCGTTTCTAAATCCTCCTGCTTTGTTTTTTTTTTATCATGGACAAACGGACTGAAACTGAATGACTAATAATAATCATAATCATAATAAAATTTATTTATAACCTGCAATACCTCGCAGTTCACATCAAGAAAACTGCCAAACACAGTAGAATACATATATGCACACAGCCAAAATTCGATTGGACAAATTTAGCAAACAATTAAGTCTTCAAGGATTTTCTGAAAGTTTGATAGGAAATTGTGTTCAAGAACAAATCACTTTATAATTTTACTCCAGACACCGGCCTGATAAGATAAGGTTTTATCTAGAAATCCTTTAGAAGTGCAACCTTTCAACTTTGGAAACGAGAAAAAGGAATTCATACGTGTACATCGAGAGTTCACTGGGAAGACAAAGTGATTCAAAAGATAAATAGGGGAATGGTCAGAACATTTGGGAGACTTTCATCTGTCACCATTCAAATGCCAGCTTATATGGCTCATTGTAGGGGTTGTGACAAGAACACAGTCAGAGAGATACTCACTGATTTGTTCATATGACCCAAAGGCCTCAATGGAGGTTTCAGTCCATAATCTAAGAAGCCCACAGTCCTGTCATTACTTGAGTAAGATAGGGTTCACAAGGTGAACCAGAGGGGGCTTCCAAAATTCAATACAGTAAAACCTTGGATTGCAAGTAACTTGGTTTGCAAGTGTTTTGCAAGACAAGCAAAACATTTGATTAAATTTTAACTTGATATACTAGCAGTGTCTTGCAATACAAGGATATATAGTATACCTGCATCACATCATCACAACTGAGCCGATGGTTCTTCTCTCTCTGACGCTGCAAGAGAGTAGTGACTGTTCTAAACGAGCAAAGTCTTGCAATACGAGTACATACAGTATACACATGTCATCACCTACGCTGTCCTCACTGATGTTCCAGGGTTCTGCCCTCTCCTGGTTTTCTTCCTATCTCTCCCATCGCACCTTCAGTGTATGCAACAGTGGTTCCTCCTGCAGAGCCATCCTGCTTTCAATTGGTGTACCTCAAGGCTCAGTCCTGGGACCCACTCCTTTTCTCGATCTACACCTGCTCATTTGGCACGCTGATCTCCTCCCATTATCTCCTCCCAGTATCACTTCTATGCTGACGACTCCCACACCAGATACCTCTTCTGAAACCCAGACCCAAGTCTCAGCCTGCCTGCCTTGCCGCCTGGATGTCTCACTGCTATCTGAAACTGAATATGGCTAAAACGGAGCTGCTCATCTTCCCGCCTAAACCCACCTCCCCTATTCTCTGTCTCTGTGGACAACACTCTCATCCTCCCCCTGTCTTGTTTGCTCACAATCTCGGGCCATCCTTGATTCCTCTCTTTCCTTCTCTGCCCAGATACAACTAAAACCTGCTGCTTCTTCCTCTATATTACCAAAATCCAACCCCTCCTCTACCAAAACCCTTATCTACGTCCTCATTACCTCACGCTTAGATGACTGCAACTTGTCACGCCAGGTCTTCTGCTCCGCCATCTTTCTACCCTTCAATCCATTCAAAATTCAGCTGGATGACTCATATTCCACGAGAGCCACTCTACTCACATTACCCTTCTCCTTAAGTCACTTCATTGGCTCTCCATCCATTTCTGAATACAATTAAAACTCCTCTTACTGACCTATAAACGCATTCACTCAGCAGCCTCTCATTGACTCTCTTCACTTATCTCCCTCTGTGAGCAGCCCGATTTTTGAGAGTTACCCTGGCCGGTTAAGTGCTAACTCCACCCCCAGAGTGCTTCCGAAATAGCCAGCATTCACTTTGGCACTAACCACTAATTTTCAGTGGCAATAACCAATTAGGCTCAGTTTCTGTAAGCGGTGCTGTTATCAGTGGCCGCCTTAAAAATGGCCTGTGATCGTGTAGGCCAGGGAATTCAAGGCCTACAGGTCTGGAGTCTATCTTTCACAAGAACTGCATCCACGGAGGTGCCTCACGACGCCTAACACCACCTTCTGACCATGCCTACAGTAGCATTAGGCGTGATAATGGTGCTCTTTTTGGAGGCGCCCCTAGGCACCTCCATTTAAAAAAAAAAAAAAAAATGGCATTTTAATTGATTTTTAATCAGCGCGTCATTAAACCTTTTAAGTTAGGTGGCGATAGGGCACCTACCACTGTCTAATTTAGGGGCTACTAAAAATTAAAGGATTGCCCCAAATATGCAATTTAGGGGGGAATTCATCAAGGGGCACTAACTGATCTTAGAGTGCACTGAATTGGTGCACATTAATGATTAGCGCACACTACATGCTAATTGGTAGTGCACGCTAAATCAAAATGCGATAAATTGGTTAGCGCCCCTTGATGGATTCCTCCCTTAACCAGTCAGTTAAATCATAGAAACATGATGGCAGATAAAGGCCAAATGGCCCATCCAGTCTGTCCATCTGCAACATCCACTATCTCCTCCTCTCCTTATTGGCTAAAGCTCTTAACATTTGCATCTCTTCTTCCTATAGGCTAAGGCAGGGGTAGGCAATTCCGGTCCTCGAGAGCCGGAGCCAGGTCAGGTTTTTAGGATATCCACAATAAATATGCATGAGGTAAATTTGCTTCTCAAGGAGGCAGTGCATGCAAATCCATCTCATACAAATTCATTGTGGATATCCTGAAACCTGACCTGGCTCTGGCTCTCGAGGACCGGAATTGCCTACCCTTGGGCTAAGGCAGGGGTGTCCAATGTCGGTCCTCGAGGGCCGCAATCCAGTCGGGTTTTCAGGATTTCCCCAATGAATATGCATTGAAAGCAGTGCATGCACATAGATCTCATGCATATTCATTGGGGAAATCCTGAAAACCCGACTGGACTGCGGCCCTCGAGGACCGACATAGGACACCCCTGGACTAAGGCTTTATACACCTGCATTGTGAGGTCATAGAGCTTTACGGTTATAGAAACATAGAAACATGATGGCAGATAAAAGTCAAATGGTTCATCTTGTCTGTCCATCCGCAGTAACCATTCTCTCTTTCTCTCTCCGAGAGATCCCACATGCCTATCCCAGGCCCTCTTTGTCTCCACCACCTCTTCCGAGAGACTATTCCACACATCTACCACCCTTTCTGTAAAAAAAAAGTATTTCCTTAGATTACTCCAGAGCAGGGATCTCAAAGTCCCTCCTTGAGGGCCGCAATCCAGTCAGGTTTTCAGGATTTCCCCAATGAATATGCATTGAAAGCAGTGCATGCACATAGATCTCATGCATATTAATTGGGGAAATCCTGAAAACCCGACTGGACTGCGGCCCTCGAGGACCGACATTGGACACCCCTGGGCTAAGGCTTTATACACCTGCATTGTGAGGTCATAGAGCTTTACGGTTATAGAAACATAGAAACATGATGGCAGATAAAGGTCAAATGGTTCATCTTGTCTGTCCATCCGCAGTAACCATTCTCTCTTTCTCTCTCCGAGAGATCCCACATGCCTATCCCAGGCCCTCTTTGTCTCCACCACCTCTTCCGAGAGACTATTCCACACATCTACCACCCTTTCTGTAAAAAAAAAGTATTTCCTTAGATTACTCCAGAGCAGGGATCTCAAAGTCCCTCCTTGAGGGCCGCAATCCAGTCAGGTTTTCAGGATTTCCCCCATGAATATGCATTGAAAGCAGTGCATGCACATAGATCTCATGCATATTCATTGGGGAAATCCTGAAAACCCGACTGGATTGCGGCCCTCAAGGAGGGACTTTGAGACCCCTGCTCCAGAGCCTGTCACCTCTTAACTTCAACCTAAACCCTCTCATTCCAGAGTTTTCTTTCACTTGAAAAAAACTTGAAATATTTCACTGAAATATTTAAACATCTCTCCTATCGCCTGCCTTTCTTCCAGAGTAGACTTATTGAGTTCTATAAGTCCATCCCCATACACTTTATGATAAAAACCACTAACCAATATTGTACCAGCCTTCTGAACTGACTGCATCCTACTTATATCTTTTTGAAGGTGCGGCCTCCACAATTCCATACAGTGTTCCAAATGGGGCCTCACCAGAGATTTATATAATGGCACTATCATGTTCTTTTTCCTGCTGGCTATTCCTCAAATCATTTTGAATATCTACATTTGAACACACTGAAGATCTATGTTACCTATAGTACTTCAAAACAATAAAAGGTAGGATGATTTTGTCTATAAAGGCAATAGTAGAATTATTCTCTAGTTGTTAATGGAATGGCTGTGAAAATTCCATTGGAATTCAGGACTTTCATTCCATCAGCACTCAGCAAAGATTAGTGCTGGAGATCACAGCAAGGAAGAGGATGATTAAGAAAGGCTGGGTGTTATTACATGACCCTTTAAGTGTGATGCTGCTACTCAGGGTTCTGGCTTTTATTATGTGTACTCCGACTTGGCAGAGGCCACATTTTTTTCTTTTATTTTTGAAGTGACATACTGAAAAAGGGAATACAGAAAGTCAAGCAATTCCTTGCCAAATATGAGCTTAGACCCATATCCTATAACTCGTGTCTGCCACTTTCCATATAATCTGCTCCATGAATAGGGTTGAACAAGAACAGAAAGTCCCAGTTTTAATGGAGAGAAAATAAATTTGCTAGCTAGAAGCCACTGCTCACTAAACTAAACTAAACTAAACTAAATCTTAGGTTTGTATACCGCGCCATCTCCACAAGCGTAGAGCTCGGCACGGTTTACAGGGTTAGGTTGAAAAGGAGCTACAACGAAGGGTTATAGGAAAGGAGCTAGGAAGATAAAGAACCAAAGAGCGGGAGGCGTTAGATTTTTGAAAAGAGCCAAGTTTTCAGGTGTTTGCGGAAGGATTGGAGGGAGCTTGAAATTCTGAGCGGGGATGTGAGGTTGTTCCAGAGTTCTGTGGTTCTAAAGGGGAGGGATGTTCCTAGTTTTCCTACGCGGGATATACCTTTTGCAGAGGGGAATGATAGTTTCAGTTTTTGGGAGGATCTAGTGGAATTAGGGTTAGAGGAGTTCCAGAAGAGTGGGATAACGGGAGGGAGGATGCCATGTAGGATCTTGAAAGCTAAACAGGCACATTTAAAGAGGACTCTGGAGTGAACTTGGAGCCAGTGAAGTTTAGACAGGAGTGGGGAGACGTGGTCGAACTTGCCTTTAGTGAAAATAAGCTTGGCCGCGGCGTTCTGGATTAGCTGAAGTCTATGGAGTTTATTTTTAGTTAGGCTTAAATAGATGGAGTTGCAATAATCCAGTCTAGAGAGGATGGTGGATTGAACAAGGATGATGAAGTGAGAATGATGAAAGTACGATCTCACTTTCCTCAGCATATGAAGACTAAAGAAGCATTTTTTTTACCAAGAAGTTGAGGTGGTCACATCTGGATATGATCATTCCACACACCATGCTGAAAAAAAATAAAAAATAGATTTATCGTGGAGGATTTATAGATAAGAAGTGAATAATAATGCCAAAAGTTTAGTACTGTGCTTTATCTTGTTTTATTATTGAGAAAATTTGATGCATTTGTATACATAAAAATATAAATAAAAATACAGGTTTTATAGATTGTAGTCATAAGCAAAATAATTAAACAATATGACTGACTGACATTAGAATTAAAAAACCCTCCAAGTGGCCGCCTCAGCTCAGGCTGTGAAACCTGATCTGCCCTGATGAAGAACGGAAACAGGGTGTCCTATCAGGCAACAACGTTTTTTCACACCACGCTAAGTAGCATGTGGTTTACAGTATATTGTTGTAAGGAAAATTTGGGGAGAACTTCTTAAAACTTGTTTCTCTAAATTGACTGTTGTCCCTGCCCCCCCTATGAAACAAAGCATTGAATTCACTCAGGATTGTACAGGACTCTACAAATAGAAGTTACAATAATTGTATGATTCATTTGGTTTTTGAGCACTTACTTTGCAAGCCATTAGAGAGTCCATTTATCGGTCATCCTGCTGGATTGGTCAGGTGACTTGGGTTCGGGTTGAATAGGTTCACTGATGTTTCACAGAAGCAAATGAACAAACACTGGTGTCTATATTGAGCCACAGCATCAATATTAATATAAAGACATCAGCACTGGGTAAACTGAACACATCGTTTATTCCGTTTTTCACCCCAGGCATAGTAACATAGTAGATGACGGCAGATAACGACCCGAATGGTCCATCTGGTCTGCCCAACCGGATTCAATCTAAAAATTTGTTGGCTTTTTTTTCTTCTTCGTTTTAACTATTTCTGGGCAAGAATCCAAAGCTCTGCCCGGTACCGTTCTTAGGTTCCAACTACTGAAGTCTCCATCAAGCTCACTCCAGCCCATCTACACCCTCCCAGCCATTGAAGCCCTCCCCAGCCCATCCTCAACCAAACGGCCATATACAGATACAGACCGTGCAAGTCTGCCCAGTACTGGCCTTTGTTCTTCAATATTTATTATTATTTTCTGATTCTAGATGCTCTGTGTTCATCCCACGCTTCTTTGAAATCCGTCACCGTTTTCCTCTCCATCACCTCTCTCGGGAGCACGTTCCAGGCATCCACCACTCTCTCCGTAAAAAATTTCCTAACATTGCTCTTGAATCTACCACCCCTCAACCTCAAATTATGTCCTCTGGTTTTACCATTTTCCTTTCTCTGGAAAAGATTTTGTTCTTCAAGTATTTGAATGTCTGAATCATATCTCCACATAACCCCTTCCTACCGACTCCTACACTGGCTGCCGATGGGGGCACGCACGAAATTCAAGCTAGGATGTCTCTGCTTCAAGGTATTAAATGGTCTAGCCCCTAAATATATTACAGACCTCTTCTCATTCCTAACCAACAGACATGAAAGAAAAACACACCTGAAATTTGTCTCCCCACCGACTAGAGGGTGCAAATATAAGAGATACCACCAACAACTGCTATCGTATCAAGCAGCCTTATGGGGTAAAGACTTAGAAAAACTAATTGCACACACAAACAACTACGAAGAATTTAGGAAACACCTAAAAACTTACCTGTTCTCGAAATACCTAGGAAACGAACCAGGACATCAGCCCCTCCGGTAACTCCATCACATACCCAAACTTGTAAACTGTTAACCTAACTCCTAATCACTAACTATGAATACTCCATTCAACTCATGGAACATTTCTAATTCTTTGTAAGCAGCACGGCACTTCTTGGTCTTGCAGCATACAAACTGTTGTTACTATTATTAATGCCGGTATTATCAGATGTACACTGCTATACTCTTTAATTCGTCGTATGTACAGTCTCTCTTTATTGCATTGTATTTACAGTTACCCTTTATTGTAAACCGCCTAGAAGTCGCAAGATTACTGGCGGTATATAAAAATAAAGTTATTATTATTATTATTATCTCCCCTGTCCCTCCTTTCCTCTAGGGCAGTGTTTTTCAACCTTTTTACACCTATGGACCGGCAGAAAAAAAAAAAAATTAGTCCGTGGACCGGCGGTTGAAGAACACTGAGCTAAGTCGTGGGCCAGACCCCGCCCATCTCTACCCAATCTCCACCCCAGACCCTGCCCCATAATAGTACTAATTGCACCTTGCATGTCCCGTGCCTCATCTGGAAGCCTTCCGTCTGATGTTGCAACGTCAGAGAGAAGGCTTCCGGTTCAGGCGCAGGATGCCCATAGGAGCCACTGCCCGTGGCTTTGTGCACTGAATCAGTTAGGAAGAGGGAGCTGGCTCGAAGATAACGCCGCATCGATCACACCGTGGACCAGCGGTTGAAGAACACTGTTTTGGACCTGAAGCACGTGCTGGCCCTGTGGACCGGCAGGAAATTTCTGTGGACCGGCACTGGTCCGTGGACCGGTGGTTGAAGAACACTGCTCTAGGGTATACATATTCAGGGCTTCCAGTCTCTCTCCTCCTACGTCTTTTGTCGCAAGCCTCCTATCATTTTCATCGCCCTCCTCTGGACCGCTTCAAGCAGACAACTCATCGATGACAAGCACCAGACTGTATGCCTAAAGAAGTTCTGCCCCGTACATCATTAAGGGCTCCTTTTACAAAGGCGCGCTAGGGCCTTAATGCGCGGAATAGCGCACGCTAAATTGCCCCGTGCGCTAGCCACTACCGCCTCCTTTTGAGCAGGCGCTAATCCAGTGTGTGCGTTAAAAACGCTAGCGCACCTTTGTAAAAGGAACTCTAAGTCTTATTTACTTGTGATTATTTTAAATATTAATAATAAAATATCTGTGACAAAAAAACCCCACTTTTTCTCAAAAAGACACACAGAGTTGCTTCAGTGAGAAGGAAACAAATGAAGCTGTTCAGTTCAAGGCCAGATTACATTACAAGAGGTTGGGGGTCAGTTACCCAGGAAGTTACAATGAACAGTTTTGACATGGACATTCAATAGAGTTGCTAGTACAGGTAGATCAGTACAACTATTAACACAGTTAAGTCATAGTTACAAATACATAGTACAGTATAATCTCGTTATAATGGACTCGCTTATAACGGAATATCGTTTATAGCGGACGAGGTCCGTTGGTCCCGGCCGTGCGCCTTTACAAACATGCAGAAAAGCACCGCATATAGCGGACATGCATATAACAGATAAACAATTTGGTCCCCAGAGCCGCTTTTAGCTGTAGTTTTGTTCGGCTATAACGGACATACAGGCTCCGCCTACAAGGCAACCCAGAAAAAAATGACAGTATTTTTCTTTCCAGTACAACATAATGCTTTAGATTAGAACACTGTTCTTCAACCACCGATCCGCGGACCGGTGTCGGTCCGCAGAAAATTTCTGCCGGTCCACACAGGGCCGGCAAGATTAAAGTGACCATTTTTAGACCTCCTGTCCCATTGTCCCCACACACAGCTTCGGGACAGCGTCCTGAAGCTGTGCTCGGGGACAACAGGACAGGCGATCATTTCCTGTCCCTCCCTCCTTCCTTTCCCTGGGTCCCCTTCTCTTACCACCCTGCTGCAGCTGCTAAACCCGACAGGAAGTCTTCTTTCTGATGTCAATTCTGACGTCGGAGAGGACGTTCTGGGCCAGCCAATCACTGCCTGGCTGGCCCAGAATGTCCTCTCCGACGTAAGAATTAACGTCGGAATGAAGACTTCCTGTCGGCTTTAGCAGCAGCAGCAGGGCGGTAAGAGCAGGGGAAAGGAAGGAGGGAGGCTTTTTTTTTTTTTTTTTGCACGGCAGGGAGGGAAGGAGGTAGGCAGGCAAGCAGACTGGCTTTGGCCAGGGAGAGAGGTAGACAGGCAGGCAGGCTGGCTTCAGGGGTGGGACAAAGTGTGGAAGGCAGTGAGGGACATAGGAAGGAGGCACTGGGGGCACTAAAGACAGGAAGGGGGCACTAAGGACATGGGAAGGAGGCACTGGGGGCACTAAAGACATGGGAATGAGGCACTGGGGGCACTAAAGACATGGGAAGGAAGCAATGTGGGCACTAAGGACATGGGAAGGAGGCACTGTGGGCACTAAAGACATGGGAAGGAGGCACCAGGGGCACTAAGGACATAGGAATGAAAGAGGGAGGGAATAGAAAGGGACAATTGTTGGGCCTGAGTGCAGAAAGAAAGAAATGAAAGAAAGGATACACAGACAGAAGGAGATGCAACAAGAGACTCATGAAATCACCAAACAGCAAAGGTAGGAAAATTTATTTTATTTTCAATTTAGTGATCAAAATGTGTCAGTTTTGAGAATTTATGTCTGCTGTCTATATTTTGCACTATATTTGTCTATTTTTCTATAGTTACTGAAGTGACCAAGCTTGCGGAGATGGGGCGGAAACGGGGTTTTTAAATTTTAGTCCTAATAGTTTGCCAGTCCACAAAATAATTATTTTATTTCTGCCGGTCCTTGGGTGTAAAAAGGTTGAAAACACTGCTTTAGAACATCTTTTAGGGTTCTGGTTTTACAATCATTTCATGCCGTACCAATGTTTTGCTGACTTTTGTTCTTGATGTTGCTGCTTTGTTTGTGCAGTGATTGTTGTTTATTGATTGTATGTTGTTTCAAGTTGCCCTAAATAAAGTTTTTCAAAAATGCAACTCTGGATATAACGGACTCTGGATATAACAGACTGTTTTTGCCAGGTCCCTTGAAGTCCGTTATAGCGAGATTATACTGTACAAGTTTAAGTAGGTCATCTTTGGCTCATCATTATGTCCTAGGAGTTGCATTGGACAGTTTAGAAATGGGCCTTTACAATTACTATTTCAGTTACTTCCAGATTGGCTCCATCTTGATACAGAAATGTTTTTAAAACTTTTCTAAACCTAAGATAGTGGTCACAAGATCAATTATTCCAGCATTTTGCTAATTGAATATTGGATGGATAAGTTAATTTGCCCTGGAGAATGTATATTGTTGCATGCTGGGAATTTTAAGTAGAAAATATTTCTGCTGGAATATATTTATTTAAAAAATCTATATACCGCATACAACTATGCGGTTTCCATATCACATACATGAAATCTTGTTTCACATATAACACAGACATGTCTAAACATCAATAATCGTCCCTGTTATAAACAGGGATAGAGTGCAAATTCAATCAATTCAGAAATAAAAGCAAGCTTTAAATCATACATTGCTGTCAAAAAAAATTCTAAAAGGCGATTATCAACTGAAATATGCCTTAGCATAAGAAGGCATTGGCAAATAATTGAGTTTTCAGCATTTTTTAAAAAAATCATCCTCCCCATACAAAGCCGCAGGATACCATTGATGCTCCGATCCTAGCATGCATAGTTGACATTCTACCCTCCAAACTTAATTTCATCCCATTGATATGTTGGAGGCACCTATATGGCAGTACAGTGGGTTTTTGGTGGCCTCACACTTTCCACCCCAAGTGAATAAAAATTTACAAATTTGCATATTTATTAGTCTTAACCTATATGTATTTGTCCACTGATGCTGCAGAACTAAGCCTTTTAATAAGTGAATTCCTGAGAAATAAGGGAGAGTTAGTCACCTTATATAATGGAATAACGAGCACACACTCATGTCATTAAATCATTTGTTACATAAAAACTGGAGACACGTATAATGCATTTGTTTTTACTTTTCTTAACAAATGCTCAGTACGATGAAACGTATCCATGAATTCTGAAACTGCATATGTCCGGAATGACAAAGCTTTAACCAGAGGATCCAAATGGAAGTTTTTGCACCACTGTGTCCAAGGTTGATTTGTTTCAGTTCTGTAAACATTCCTGCCACCAGCTTTGAGAATGTGGCAGAACTTGTCTTAATTTTGCCCACAGGGCATACATAGCCCTTCAGAAACGGAAACCTGTGCTGATACACACAGTTTTAAGACTGATAAAAGAGGCAGCCCCTTGTGAAGTCGTTAAAAAAAAAAAAATATATATATATATATATATATATGCAAGAAAGAAGCTGCACTGTCTCTTTTCCTCCAGCACATGTGCAGAAGTGTCTCAGGTAGAAATTAATTTATAAATTAACATGGTTCAATTCTAGTAGATAAACTATTTCTGAATAAAGCTGGAGCTCAGATTCTTGTGCAACCTTTTTTGGCTTTTAAAAAGTATCAGATCAGTTTTTGAGCTTTCTTCAGGAGTGATCTATGTGTGGTCTTATTTCTTAATTAGTTTTATATACCATTTCTTGAAAGAAAAATCTATAATGGTTTACATCAGGGGTAGGGAACTCCGGTCCTCGAGAGCCGTATTCCAGTCGGGTTTTCAGGATTTCCCCAATGAATATGCATTGAAAGCAGTGCATGCAAATAGATCTCATGCGTATTCATTGGAGAAATCCTGAAAACCCGACTGGAATACGGCTCTCAAGGACCAGAGTTCCCAACCCCTGGTTTACATAATCCAAAAATACAGAGCATTAAATACCAACCCTCTAATCCAGTGATTCCCAACCCTGTCCTGGAGGACTACCAGGCCAGTCGGGTTTTAGGGATAGCCCTAATGAATATGCATGAGAGAGATTTGCATATAATGGAGGTCACAGGCATATAGATCTGCTCCATGCATATTCATTAAGGCTAGCCTGAAAACCCGATTGGCCTGGTGGTTCTCCAGGACAGGGTTGGGGACCACTGCTCTAATCTCCCATCACACCCTATAAAGCAGGGGTAGGGAACTCTGGTCCAGGAGAGCGTATTCCAGATTTTCCCCAATGAATATGCATTCAAAGCAGTGCATGCAAATAGATCTCATGCATATTCATTGGAGAAATCCTGAACACCCGACTGGAATACGGCTCTCAAGGACCGGAGTTCCCTACCCCTGCTATAAAGCACCACACAACAGCTATACCTTACATCAGGGGTAGGCAATTCCGGTCCTCGAGAGCCACAGACAGGTCAGGTTTTCAGGATATCCACAATAAATATGCATGAGGTAGATTTGCATCTCAAGGAGACAGTGCATGCAAATCCATGTCATGCATATTCATTGTGGATATCCTAAAAACCTGACCTGTCTGTGGCTCTCAAGAACCGGAATTGCCGACCCCGCCTTACATCATTCCCAGTACAGCACGATATCAGTAATGTCTCTCATCTCATCAGGAAGTTCATTCCATAAAGCTGGGTCTGTGCACAAAAAAAAATGCATTCTTGTTTTGCTCGGCATCAGACAGTTCTAATAATGCCCTTCTGATACAACCTTAACCACCCTGCATTGCTGAATATAGGACACCAATTTATGAGTATCTTAAGAGCATAGGAATAGCCATACTGCTATACTGCAGGGGTGTCAAAGTCCCTTCTCGAGTGCCGCAATCCAGTTGGATTTTCAGGATTTCCCCAATGAATATGCATGAGATTTATTTGCATGCACTGCTTTCATTGTATGCTAACAGATCTCATGCATATTCATTGGGGAAATCCAGAAAACCTGACTGAATTGCGGCCCTCGAGGAGGGACTCTGACTCCCCTGCAGTATGTTTCGGACACTCTAGCGATTTTTACTGCTTGCAGACTCTCAGCGTGACACATCATCTGTTTGGTTTTATATTATCCTTTTCAATACTTGTTGTGACATATGTTTTTACCTTTACTTACCATGGACCCCTGATGAAAGTTGTCCGAAACACGGACCGTGTTGGGTCCCCTGTTTGGTAAAAAGGTTTTATATATAGTTTGTTTGTCACAATAAAATTCGCCTACATCGTTGTACACATCTGCAGTTTTGGTTTGTTTGTTCCTGGTTGGGTTTTTTTACTGCAGACAAGGTTGGACCTTCCTCTTTTTGGTTCTGTTACACAATGGACAACGACATACAGGGACAAAAGAAATAGAGAGGAAGAAGTACAGCGGTATAAAGAAAAGTTCACATTAAAGGAGAAGACGAAGGAAGAAGAACTTGACTAGATAAAAAATTTTAGGAAAATAGAATTGACTGAAGACAGTAGAGTTAGGTTTCAAACGTGTCCTTAAAGAGAAAAGTTTTCAGGGAACTCTTAAATTTTCCTAGGATGGGTTCCTCTCTGAGATGATTAGGGAGCGAGTTCCAAAGCTGGGGCACAGTGATTGAAAAAAATCTCATTAGGCCTAGAACTGATGATTTTGAATGAAAGTGCTGAAAGGAGATTCTGGTAAAGAATGACATGAGTAAAAATTCTGTCCCCGTCACCGTCCCGTCCCACCATCCTCTGCACTGCCCCGTCCCCGCTGGTCCTTTCACCGCCCCGTCCCTGTCTCTGCCATCCCCTTCACCGCTTTCTCTTTCACCGCCCTGTCACCATCCCCGTCTTCAGCGTCTTCTCTCCATCCCCAGCACCCTTCACGCGGACCAGCAGCTCCCTCCTGCCGGCCAGCCGTGCATTTCCCTCCCTCCCTCCTTTTCTCTTACCTTTTCTTCTTGAAACTGGCGATTTCTATAAGGCTATGAGCCGGAGCCTTGAAGTCGCGTCGGGTTGCCTGCTAGAAAAGTCTCCTCCGATGCAACCGAAAACAGGAAGTTGCGTCAGAGGAGACTTTTTCCAGCAGGCAACGCGACGTGACTTCAAGGCTCCAGCTGTAATACAGCTTGTAGCCTTATAGAAATCGCCAGTTTCAAGAAGAAAACGTAAGGGAAAAGGAGGGAGGGAGATGCATGGACGGCCAGCGGGAGAGAGTGAGCTGCCGGATCGAACGCTCGTTCACCGCGCGTTCACTACTTGTTCACCGCCCCGTGCTACCATTCACCGCTCCAAGGGGCAGTGAATGGCCTTGTCCCCGAACTCGCGGTGACCTTTTTTTTTTGGTCACCATTTTGGCGGGTTACCCGCGGGCTAGCCGCAGGTAACAACCACCGTGTCATTCTCTAATTCTGAGCATTCGATCGTAGTGCTCTAGTGGTGGAATAGGGAATTAAAAATCTGTCTAAAAAGATAGGAGAATGAGTTAGATCAGGGGTGGGCAACAAGGGCCACAATTCCAGTCAGGCTTTTAGGATTTCCCCAATGCAGACAATGGAGGCAGTGCATGCAAATAGATCTCATGCATATTCATTGGGGAAATCCTGAAAACCCGACTGGATTGCAGCCCTCATTGCCCACCCCTGAGTTAGACGGATCTTAAATGTTAGAAGGGCAATTTTATAGGAAATGCACTGAGGATTGGCAACCAATGAGCATTTCTTATGAGTGGTGTAACGTGATCGTATTTCTTGGAATTTGTCATCATTTTTATTGCAGTGTTTTGTATTAGTTGTAATCGCCTTATTTGTTTCTGAGTAATACCTTTGAATAGTGGCTTGTGGTAGGCCAGCTTTGATATGATAAGAGAACCATTTCAGGCTGCCCACTCCCAGAGGTGATGGGCAGCAAGGCTATCTTCCTAAAGACTGTTAATGGACCTTCAGTCAACCCAGCTACAATATTTAAAGCTGAATGAGGACTACAGCCACTTCATTCCCCAACTCTGGAACCAACTCTCCCCACAAATCAGATTACAAAACTTATTGATGACCTTCCAGAAAGCGGTAAAGACCCTCCTCTTCAACTAAAATTACAACTACAATCTACCCCTTCGCCCCCCTTAAATTCCTCCTTCCTTCTACTCTCTCTTCTCCATTCTTAACCTGTACTTAAATTGCTGTATAGTCCTTGTACTGTCCAAATGTATTCCACTGTGAATGTTTGCTTGTAGGCCGTTCTGAGTTACTGGGAGGACGGGATAGAAATCGAATTAAATAAATATTATACACCAGAAAAATCCCACAATTTACTTGTGTTAATGGAGAAAATACTTTCACAAATGTGTTTTTAATTTGCTGCAGGTTAGTTTCATGAAGCATCTGTCTCCTAATTCCAAAGAACATAAGAATGGCAATTCTGGGTCAGACTAATGAACCATCTAGCCCAGTATCCTGCTTCCAACAGGGGCCAATCCAGATCAAAAGTACCTGGTAGAATCCCAAATATGAGGTAATAGCAAGAAAAATAGCCATTCCCTATTAATCAAAAGTCAAAGCCATGGTGATGCTGGGCTGCACAGATAGAAGCATAGCCAGCACACAAACAAAAGAAAAAAATACAACTAAAATGGTTCTGGGCCCACACTACGAGTTATACAAGAGATGAGTGCCTCAGTATGTATACCATAGAGAAGAGGAGAAATATGGTACAGACATATACTTCAAAGGCATTAATGCACGAGAAACAAACCCTTTCCAAAGGAAAAGAAGCGGTGGAACTAAGGCACATGATATGAAGCTGCAAAGAGATACACTTGGGAGCGATGTCAGGAAATGGAAGAAAATAAGCATAGCCTAACCCAGCGGTGGGACACTCCGGTCCTCAAGGGCCGGAATCCAGTCGGGTTTTAAGGATTTCCCCATTGAATATGGATTGAAAGCAGTGCATGCAAACAGATCTCATGCATATTCATTGGGGCAATCCTGAAAACCCGACTGGATTCCGGCCAAGGACAGGAGTTGCCCACCCCTGGCCTAACTCCTCCTCGAAAAATGCCCCTTTTCGCTCTGGACGCACAGTGGCAGTCAGAGGCCTAAAATGCCTCTAGATATGTCTAAAAACCTGTTTCCATTATCAGCACTTGGATGACCTGTCTTTTAGGTTGTCCAAGTGCTGACTTAGGTTGGGTTTTAGATGTATTTTCATTTTGATTATGAGCCCCATAAGGTACAGACTCATGGGGATGAGAGGGAGAAATGTTCGATGTGGTGGTGGAGAGGGAACAGTGGGACAGATTAAGAATGAAAGTGTAAACCTCCTATCTTTTCTTTAAACTACAGTACTTTATTTTGAGGACTGTTTCTTTAATGTTTAATGTTCTTTAATGTTTTCATAAACTGTGTACTGTACAGGAATTCAACTTAAGAACGGTTTGAAAAACAGAACTCGTTCTTAACCTGGGCCTGCCTGTAATGTTCAGACTTGCCAGGAATTACCTTGTAACCTGGGCACACAGTACAAGGGAGAAAGTGACCATCCACATAGAACATTTGCATGGTTCTCCTCCTCACAGTTTACTCCCCTTCCTCCAGGATGATAAAGTTACTGATCTATTTTCATTTCTACCTTCTGACCCCACACCATCCCCACCTTCATGGGGATATCCTTCTCCTCTGCCTGAGCCTCCCCAACCATATCCTCTTCCTTATCAAGCATTTCTACATCACATACCCCTTCTTAGGGATTTGTCCTTAATAAACCCTTTAGATCCCCTCTTAACCCTTGACCCATTTCCCAGGGGGTTAAGCAACTTTCATGGGTACTTCTGGCCTAAAGGGAACATCTGGGACTGATGCTTAGGGAATCATGTGGACCTCTTCAGAGGGATTAGATTCAATTGTTTTCCTCCCAACCGGCCGTATTGCTCCCTTATCACTATATATCTATTTCTCTCTCTCTATATATATATATGTGGTACCTCGGTTTACGAGTGCACCGGTTTGCGAGTGTTTTGCAAGACGAGCAAAATATTTGCAAAATCGGTGCCTCGGAAACCGAGCATGGCTCGATTTACGAGCACCCCCCCGCAATCCGGCACCCTCCCCCCCGCGATCCGGCACCCTCCCCCCCGCGATCCGGCACCCCCCCCGATGCGACTGGGCACCCCCCCCCCCGCCACGATCTGGCACCCCCCTGACGTGATTGGGCACCCCCCGCTTCTTACCCTCATATGGGCACCGGCATGTCCTGTGCTTGGTGCCGGTGCCCGAAGATCGGCCTCCTCTTCTGTTAGGCCTTGAGCATCTGAGCATGCTCAAGGCCTAGCAGAAGAGGAGGCCGATCTTCAGGCACCGGCACCAAGCAAGGACATGCCGGTGCCCAGATGAGGGTAAGAAGCGTCAGGGGGGTGCCAGATCGTGGCGGGGGGGTGCCCAGTCGCGTCGGGGGGGGGGGGGGTGCTGGATCGTGGCAGGGGGGTGCCGAATCATGGGGGGGATGTGCCGGATCACAGGGGGGGGCCTTTGAGGGGAGCAATGCCGGTTCTCGTGGGGGGGGGGGGGGGGAACGCATCAAAGCGAGTTTCCATTATTTCCTATGGGGAAACTCACTTTGATAAACGAGCATTTTGGATTACGAGCATGCTCCTGGAACGGATTATGCTCGTAATCCAAGGTTGCACATACATGAGCTGGGATTCTTTATCAACAACCTTGCTTTCCACAAGAACCAAAGTCGGGTATTGCACTTCTCTCTGTATTTATATATATATTTTAGATCTTGACAATAAAATATGCAAGTATAGCTTTAAGTTCCTTTTCCCATCTCCTTTGTTCTTCTAATCTAACATGAGGTAGTGTCTGAGTAAATAACAGACTCTGCTGTATGAAGGCGACATCTACTGGTAGAAGTGAGGAACTGTTTCTAATGGTAAAGCAAGAGAACTTCGATGAAGCGTCAATAACCATCACATCTCTGCCTCAATTTTTTTTGGAGCTCTCTGGTCACACTGATCCAAGTCTGTCACTTAACTAGCTCTACCCAAACAGCGGAGCTGCTGAATAAACATGTTAGTAAAATGGACAGTACATCCCAAAATGTTCTCAGAGCATTCCTGTGTCCCATCGGCACTGGCTCCATGTAGGTTGCAAGCTCAAATATGCCACCTAGAATTTTAATGTTCTCGAGATGCACACATCCTTTCAATAAAGGTCACTTACCACACTGCCAGCTTAACAACTGTTTTCACATTTAGTAACACCCCTTCCCCCCCCCCCCCCCCCCCCCCAGCATCTCTAGTTTGTGTCCTTAAGCTCCAATGTCAACACATTCTTTGGCAAGCATGTGTTGCTTCCTTAACCTAGCAGATGTTCAACATATATCATGTGCTAAACTAGAACCAAATTAGCCACAGGTTTCCCATGATATTCTTGTGCACTGTGACAGCAGAAGCAATTTTCTTTCCTGTTGAAGTTATACTTCCTAAGTTACAGGCTTTGTTATTTAAAATTCACATATTTCTGCTGCCATTCAGAGAATGGAGTGTTACTGGTGCTTCGTGCTTCCATTAAAAACTGCCTAATAATTGGAAATCTGCAGATCTATTGAATGTCACGTTCTGGTGGAATACTATCCTCCTGATACACTTATATGAAGTTAAAGCAGCAGAATTCTCCAATAGACAAAATACGATTAATAAGATCTGGGCTCCCATAGTGAACTTTTCTTAATTGCCAATGATATTTCCACTATACTCTTCCTTGAAATTCTTTGCTATATTAAAATTTGAAGTCTCTCTACTACTAATATTACAAGGCATAATACCTCTCTTATACAATCCCCCATCACTAGGAACTCTATGAGCATAGGGAGCAGCGTGGAGCATTCAGCGCGGCTCTATGCTAATTGCTATAGCGGTTTTGTAAAATGTGTGTGGGGGGAGTATGTTTGGATTTCATTTAAAATTTCCCGTTACCCAGTATGTGTAATAGTTGCTGGTAGAACAGGAAGATGTGAACGTGTACTTAGCTCCCACACAATCTGGGGCTGTATAAATGCTGTCTGGCACAATCTTGAGATGTTCATACTGCCATTATTGTACTGCTTTATTTCTTGGTCAGAAATTGCAAGGTTGTTCCTGATTTATGTAAAGCTACACTAGATATAACAAAAAATAAAAAAAATTCCTGGCAATTGTCCAAGAGGCAGGTGGTCTGGGAATGCAGGTTTTGGTTAGAATTCCTTGTAAATGTATAGTGCCTTGTGACACTCATAGATATATTTTCTTTGATCCTTTACAATTTCAAGATTTTGTAGAAAAGAGAAGAGATGGCTCAGGGGTGATATGATAAAAGGGGTGATATGAGAGTGGAAAGGGTAGAGGTGAATCGCTTGTTCACTTTTTCTAAAAATACTATGACTAGGGGGCATAACAACAAGCTACAAAGTAGTAGATTTAAAACAAACCCGAGAAAATATTTCTTCACCCAATGTGTAATTAAACTCTAGAATTCGTTGCCGGAGAATGTGGTGAAAGCAGTTAGCTTATCAGGGTTTAAAAAAGATTTGGATAATTTCCTAAAAGAGAAGTCCATAGGCCATTATTGAGATAGCTTGGGGAAATACATTGCTTATTCCTAGGAGAAGCAGCATTAAATCTGTTTTACTACTTGGGATCGAGCTAGGTACTTGGGACCTGGGTTGGTCACTGTCCGGAACAGGATGCTGGGCTTGATGGACCTTCGGTCTGTCCCAGTAGAGCAATTCTTATGTGAGCCAAGTATAGGATAATCAAGCCATTGTGACATCACTGCTGAGGTTGGCTCTTAGGCACTGGTGGAATAAGGCATTATGACATCACAATCTCTGGAATGTTGCTGCTCTTTGGGTTTCTGCCAGGTACTTGGGATCTGGGTTGGCCACTGTTGGAGACAGGATATTAGTCCCAGTAGAGAATGACACAGGGACACATTTTTCCTTATCCCCGCAGGAATTTATTTTCCTGTCCCATCCCAGCGAGTTCTTTTCCTGTCCCTACCCCATTCCTGCAAGCTCTGTCCTCATCTGCACAAGCCTCAAACGTTAAAATCATAAGTGTTTGAGGTTTGCGTAGTTAAGGCAGAGCTTACAGGAATGGGACAGGGAGAGCAATAAAACTCGCGGGGATGGGACAGGGAAATTGAGTTCCTGCAGGAACGGAGAAAAATTGGTCCCCTTGTCATTCTCTATCTCTCAGTATGGAAATTCTTATGTTCTTAGAGAGACCAGTGTGGGTTATTTGGGAAGTACTGTGGAGAATTCCAGTTGTTAAAGTATAGCTCCAAATAGGTGTAATGGTGAACCAGGCTTTTTCTAGAGCTTAAAAGGTTTCCTCATTTGCCACCTTTGTAATCTCCTAATTTATTTTTCTTGAATCCCCTCTTTTTTTTATTTCAGTGCTGAAAAGGAATCGTTTACCATATGTCGTATTATTGTTTTTCTTTTTTAATGCTTACTTATTTTCCTTTGCTATTCAAATTGTTTGTGATGCAATGCAATTTAAAAAAAAAAAATCAATTAAATAAATAATAATCGTGAGATGTTCTACTAGCTCAGGGGTAGGCAATTCCGGTCCTCAAGAGCCAGAGCCAGGTCAGGTTTTCAAGATCTCCACTATGAATATGTATGAGATGGATTTGCATGCACTGCCTCCTTGAGATGCAAATCTATCTCATGCATATTTATTGTGGATATCCTGAAAACCTGACCTGGCTCCGGCTCTCAAGGACCGGAATTGCCTACCCCTGTACTTGCTGACCAGTGTGATGTCTGGGCCCTGCATTTGAGAGAATGCGAATCAATACAGACTGTAATCATGTCAGCTTGGAAAGGTAAAAGAAACATAACTGTGCAATCAAACTTTAAAAAAAAAAAAAGTCTCTAGTTCTGAGATCATTCGCCTCAATGAGAAACTGATGAACACCGTTTTAGAGTTCATTTTACAGGCAGAAAAATCATTTTGTACCAAGAAGAGATAAAGTAGTGTGGCTGCCTTGTTAGCCCATTTTTAAAGGCAATAAATATAAATAAAACACAAAATAAACAAAAATTAGTCGATAACTTTTTTTTTTCTTTATATCCAAGCTAAAAAGAGGGCTCGGCCTTGAAAGCTTGTCAAAAAATATATTAAGCTAGCCCAGTGTATCGCAAACTGTGTGCCTTCTGAGATTTCAGGTGTGCCGCGACACACTGGCAAGGAGAAGTGTGTGACGCGGTGGTTTAAAGCTATAGCCTTAGCACCCTGGGGTTGTGGGTTCAAATCCCGCACTGCTCCTTGTGACCCTGGGCAAGTCACTTAATCCTCCATAGCCCAGGTACATTAGATAGATTGTGAGCCCACCAGGACAGATAGGGAAAATGCTTGAGTACCTGATTGTAAAACCACTTAGATAACCTTGATAGGCGGTATATAATAAAATCCTAATAAACTTGAAACTTGAGGAGAGTCGTCCATGCCGAATGACTGTCTACAGGACGTGCCTCTCGCCGCAGCGGGTGACTCTCCTCCTGGCCGGCATCTCTCCTCCTCTCCCCGCACCTCCTGGATATTTCCACCGATGCGAGTCGCAGCCAGATGGGCCTCCGCACACTTCTGGATGCCTTCCAGCCAGGGCACTGGATTTAGTGTGCCGCCAGCCAGAAAGTTTCCAAGATGCTGAGTTAGCCCAATAAAAAAAGGTTTCACATTATTTTCCTCCCTTTTGTTTTATTTATTATCGAGATAGGAAGCATTATCAATTCACAAAGGGCTGTACCTACGGTTTTGGCCTTTGTCTGTGTCTGAATGCAATTCCCCTTCACTCCAGTTTGGATCAAAACTCCATAATGTCACCTCCAATGCGTAGTGTGACATTAGAGCAGCCAAACAAGAACAGTGTGGCCTATATTTATATTTATTTCTAAAGCATTTCTATTCTGCTGATCCAGCAGAACATGTCCTCATCAGATTACACAGTAAAAACATTCATTACAATATGTCAAACAGATTACAAATAATCAGGGACAAAATGTATAAGAAGACAGAAATAGGATTAAGGATGCAACAATGACAAAACAGGATCTATCTTATCAGCAAACAAGGAAGTGAACTGCTTTCTACAAAGATCAAAAGGCCTGGGGAAAAGGTACAGCAAGCAGGGTCTTTCTAGCAGACCTCAGATGCCACACTGAACAGTATCCTAGCAATGCATTTTTGAGGCAGTTGTAAGAAGGATCCTTAAAGCAGTGTTCTTCAACCACCAGTCCATGGACCAGTGCCGGTCCACAGAACTTTCCTGCCGGTCCATAGGGCCAGCACGTGCATCAGGCCCAAAACAGTGTTCTTCAACCGCCGGTCCACGGTGCGATCAATGTGGCGTTATCTTCGAGCTAGCTCCCTCTTCCTAACTGATTCAGCGCACAAAGCCACGGGCAGTGGCTCCTACGGGCATCCTGTGCCTGAACCGGAAGCCTTCTCTCTGACGTTGCAACGTCAGACGGAAGGCTTCCAGATGAGGCACGGGATGTGCAAGGTGCAATTAGTACTATTATGGGGGCGGGGTCTGGGGTGGAGATTGGGTAGAGATGGGCGGGGTCTGGCCAACGACTTAGCCCAGTGTTCTTCAAGCGCCGGTCCACAGACCGATGCCGGTCCACAGAATAATTATTTTATTTCTGCCGGTCCATAGGTGTAAAAAGGTTGAAAAACACTGCCTTAAAGTCTCTGTAATA
Source organism: Geotrypetes seraphini (assembly GCF_902459505.1). NCBI lineage: Eukaryota > Metazoa > Chordata > Amphibia > Gymnophiona > Dermophiidae > Geotrypetes > Geotrypetes seraphini. The sequence goes on along the minus strand of NC_047093.1, from coordinate 20,513,038 downwards.
TGGTGGGGGGAAATAGGAACCTATTTGCAAAGAGCATTATCAAATGCAAATGATTTCCAACAGACATAAAAAGGTAATGTTATAAACTTTTCTTGTGCATAAAAGTACATGTTTTACAAGAACATGTGTACTTGTAGACTAGACATGCTCAAGGAGAACATAGGAATATAAGAATAGGCTTACTGGGTCAGACCAAGGTCCAGGTCAAAAGTACCTGGCCAAACCCCAAAGAGGAGCAACATTCGAAACAGAATCTCAAAGAATAGTAAGATTCCAGAATCCCAGAGAGTAACAAGATTCCAGAATCCCAGAGAGTAACAAGATTCTAGAATCCCAAAGAGTAGCAACATTCCATACAGAATCTCAAATAGCAAGATTCTGGAATCCCAGAGAGTAACAAGATTCTAGAATCCCAAAGAGTAGCAACATTCCATGCTACCAATCCAGGACAAGCAGTGGCTTCCCCCATGTCTTTCCCAATAACAAACTATGGACTTTTCCTCCAGGACATTGTCCGAACCTTTCTTAAAAGCAGCTACGCTATCCGCTCTTACCACAACCTCTGGCCACGCATTCCAGAGCTTAACTATTCTCCGAGTGAAAAAATATTTCCTCCTATTGGTTTTAAAAAGTATTTCCCTGTAGCTTCATCTGTGTAATTTTTGACAGAGTGAAGTCAATCCACTTGTACCCGTTCTACTCCACTCAGGATTTTGTAGACTTCAATCATATCTGCCCTAAGCACTATTTTTGCAGGATTTGTGCTAGTTAACGTGTATATATAGGCACATAATATAGATGTCGTCTCCGCCTCCAGACCTAGGCATGCTATGATAATAAAATTACCCTTAAAAAAAGCATTTCTAGAGGGCACCGTGATCACAGTTGATGAGTAAACCAGCTCTGAAGCTTTGAGTTGGGAAGGATCGCTAATGAATGTTTGGCTATTAAAGAATAAAAGAATCTGTGTGACAGCAAGTTAAGGCCAATGGAATGCCATATCGTACAACATGTGGCCCTTCACCTTTACATGAGCCTCTCATATACAGTGGTACCTTGGATTACGAGCATAATCTGTTCCAGGAGTATGCTCGTAATCCAAAATGCTTGTTTATCAAAGCGAGTTTCCCCATAGGAAATAATGGAAACTCACTTTGATAGGTTCTCCTCCCCCTCCCCCCCCGAGGCCAGCAGCGCTGCTCCCCCCCCCCCCCCGAGAACTGGCATTGCTCCCCCCGAAGGCCCCTCCCCACAAACCAGCACATGCTCAAGGCCCAGCACAGGAAGCAGATCTTCAGGCACCGGCACCACGCACAGGACATGCTGGTGCCAGTGCTGTTGCGGAGGCTACAGCAAAGTAAGAAGAGGGTTGAGGTGGGTTGGGGAGACCTTAGGTCGCGGCGGGGGGGGTGTGCCTGATGGCGGCCGGGGGGGGGGGGGGTGCGGATCGCGGTGGGGCACTCGCAAATCGAAGCGCACTCGGTTTCCGAGGCACCGATTTTGCGAATGTTTTGCTCGTTTTGCAAAACACTCGCAAACCGGTGCACTCGTAAACTGAGGTACCACTGTACTTTGAATATTGCTTTTGAGTTTATTTTTCTGTGGATAATCATGAAAGCCCGCATTCACACTTTGTAGGTAGCTTAGAGCTCCATGCTAGTGTCCGAGTAGTTGACTTGTAGACCGAGTCCTGAATTAATACTTCATACAAGTGTCAGGTCTGCGCCTTCGTTGCGACACCCATGCATTGAAGAACTATTCATGGGTGACAGAGGAACGCAAGGTACAGCACTGCAGCACAGACTTATAATACAGCTGAAAGCATGGGAAGGCTTCACAGACAAGCCAGAGCTCAGGCTCACACACCTGTTCTCTCTTAGATCTGGCTATTGTGGTAAAGGGGGGAAAAAAAACACCAGAATGGTAATGATTTCAGAGGTTTCAACTCCAGGCAGTTATTCCAAGAAGATCCTCCTTAAAATACTATTAAATACAGTCAAAGGCAAAGAAACTTCTGGCAGCCAAGCAGCTAGTGGCTCTGCACCGGCAAGAGCAAAGAAAGGTCGCTCCTGCAGTGGTTCACTAGCGATTCAAAAGGTATGCTAGGGGGAGGGAGGAAGGTAAATGTTCTTAGAGTCAGCCGGGATAGGAGGGATTCCTCCTGTCCCGGCCCACTACTGGACCACCTGGTGGAGGCCTGCAAGGCATCAGGAGGGAGGGAGGGGATAGGGTGCAGAACCTGGCAGGGCAGGGAGGCTGGGTGGAGAGACTGGCAGGGGAGGGAAGAGAGTGAGTGAGGGGACTGAGGGCAGAGCAGGGAGGGAGGGGGGCTGGGTGCAGAGTCTGGTAGGGTTGGGAGGGGGGCTAGGTGCAGAGACTAGTAGGGTAGGGCATAGGAGTGAGCGAGGGGGCTGGATGAAGAGCCTCGCAGAGCAGGGAGGGAGAACAGGGTGCCTAGCATGGCAGGGCACTGCACTTGAATATTAACCACTCCTAGTTTATATTCAAAATCAACCTTTTTCTCTCCTTTTTTGGGGGAAAAAAAGGTTACCATAGTTTATATTTAGATTGGTTTATACAAGTATATACGGTAATCAAGGTAATGCAAAACACCACAGTTTTAGTAAATGAAGTTGAAATTGATTTTGGATACAAGACAAAACAACATGCCCTGAACACTATCAAACAAAAATCCAAATTCTTAGCACCCAGAACTCATCAGATCCAATTGCAAGAACAGAAACTGCTTTACATTACACCCAGTCAACATAAGGCTGCTTTGTTATTCGGGCACTAGTCTAATTAATCAGTTGGCATCTAGATAAACTTCCAGCATATAAACCCAACATAAATATTAAAAGTGATACAGAAAATCAAGATATCCCAGCGAGATGATTAGAACCAGGCCTCTGCTCCAATCCTCAAATATAAAGCAAAACAAAAAGAAACCAACGAATCTGTAGTGAAGGAACAGCAAGCAGAACAAAAGAAGACTGCAGAAAATGTACAAGGTGCCGAAATTTTAATTCAAGTCAATAAAAATTATGTAATGGTTTAAAAGGGTGCACTTTACGCAGTGCCCTCGACAGGAGGAGATTTTTGCCGCCTGTTTCAGTAGGTTTTTTTTGTTTATTGCTATATCATAAGAACATAAAAATAGCCTTACTGGGCCAGACCAATGGTCCATCAAGCCCAGAAGCCCGTTCTCACAGTGGCCAATCCAGGTCACTAGTACCTGGCCAAAACCCAAGGAGTAGCAACATTCCATACAGAATCTCAAAGAATAGCAAGATTCCAGAATCCCAGAGAGTAGCAACATTCCATGCTACTGATCCCAGGGCAAGCAGTGACATCCCCCATGTCTTTCTCAATAACAGACTATGGATTTTTCCTCCAGGAAATTGTCCAAATCTTTCTTAAAACCAGCCATACTATCCACTCTTACCACAACCTCTGGCAACGCGTTCCAGAGCTTAACTATTCTGTGAGTTAAAACAAAATTTCCTCCTATTGGTTTTTAAAAGTATTTTCCTGTAACTTCGAGTGTCCCCTAGTCTTAGTAATTTTTGACGACGTGAAAAATCGATCCACTTGCACTCATATCCATATGGCTCCTGTATATTTGTAACCCGAGTATCACGGACGCCTGAGGAAGAAGTGTTTTCCGAAACACAGACCATGTCGGGTCCGCACCCTTTTATCCAAGAACCATTTTTGTTATCATTTATTTTACATAACTTTTATTGACTTGAATTAAAATTCTGGCACCTTGTACATTCTCTGCAGTCTTTTCAAATTGTCAAATATGACATATTAAAATTTAAAAACAAACAAAAAACCAGTGAGACACTGAAATAAGTCATGCCCATCAAAGGCCACGTTCGTTTAATTCATAGCAGTTTATTTTTATTTAAAAAAAATATTAACTTGCCCTTCTGGAGATGAAATAAACATAGGACAGCTAGGTGACTGAACTGGGTAAGAATCCCTAGCCAGCTGGATTTTCAGGATAACAACAATAAAGACGTTTGAATTTGATGGGCTTGCACTGCCTCCTTTGTACAAACATCCCTCATGCACATTTACTGTGGAAATCCTAAAAACCCATCTGACCAAGGGCAAAGGGTATACTCCAGGAGTGGCTCAAAAAACATTAACCAGAGCTCCTGTCAGCTGACAAAGTACCCATGCAGCATTTCCTATCGTGGCTTGGACGGTTTTTAAGCGAGACAGGGAAGAAAGTCTCCACCACTTTCAAACACAAACAAAATGACAGTGGAGATGTTCAAAAGATCTCTTGATGTGCAACTTTATTTCAAAACTTTGTTTCAGAGTGCGGTGGCATGTGTTTCGGCCTCTACGGCCTGCCTCAGGAGCCTTGCTGTTAACTTTATCTAGCATAGGGGTGTCAAAGTCCCTCCTCGAGGGCTGCAATCCAGTCGGGTTTTCGGGATTTCCCCAATAAAAATGCATGAGATCTATTAGCATAGAATGAAAGCAGTGCATGCAAATAGATCTCATACATATTCATTGTGGAAATCCTGAAAACCCGGCTGGATTGCAGCCCTCGAGGAGGGACTTTGACACCCTTGATCTAGCACATAGAGCAGCGCATATCTGATCGATGGTGTGCATGAGAACTCGATTCAAAAGTGTCTCTTTGAAATGTCTTATCATATGCGCTGCTCTGCACAGTCATGAATGAGTATTATAAGTGCATTGATTAGCTGCAAGATAAATTTTAACAGCAAGGTTCCTGAGGCAAACTGTAGAGGCCGAAACATCTCCACTGTTTTGTTTGGACAGTTCTTATTCATTCACTTATTTATATTCTACCTAATTCCTAGGTGGATTCTAAATATATATAAAAATCAATCTAATAAGATGTAAAAACATATAATATAAATTAACTTGGGTCCATCTTCCCCCTTAACTGAAGTATCTTTCAGTGTGAAAAGTAATACTGCCTGCATTCTAGGCCAGATATGGGCAACTCTGGTCCTCGAGGGCCGGAATCCAATCGGGTTTTCAGGATTTCCTCAATGAATATGCACTGCTTTCAATGCACATTCATTGGGGAAATCCTGAAAACCCGATTGGATTCTGGCCCTCGAGGACCGGAGTTGCCCATGTCTGTTCTAGACTAAGAAACCAAACATATTACCTAACACAGGGCTTTCACGAAACCGCGGTAGAGATTTTTACCGTGGGCCGGAGAGGTAAATGCTCCAACACTCAATCAGTTCCTATGAGCATTAGAGCATTTAGCTCAGTGATTCCCAACCCTGTCCTGGAGGAACACCAGGCCAATCGGGTTTTCAGGCTAGCCCTAATGAATATGCATGAGAGAGATTTGCATATGATGGAACTGATAGGCATGCAAATTTGCTTCATGCATATTCATTAGGGCTAGCCTGAAAACCCAATTGGCCTGGTGTTCCTCCAGGACAGGGTTGGGAACCACTGATTTAGCTTACCGGCCCGCAGTAAAAAGCTCCACCGCAGTTCAGTAAAACTCAGCGAAAGTCTAGCACTTTCATCTACCTGGATGGATAAATCCAGAGTGTGCATTTGGCTCTTTAATAAAAGGAAAGAGAAACTATCACACATGGTTTCCTGTGTTATACTTTTTGGTCTAGGACCATTCTCATTCAACTGAAATATTCAGTTCTGGCTGGCATTAAAAATTACTAAAATAAAAAAAAAAGTCTTAAACGGAAAGCCACAATGAAAAAAAAAAAATCATCAAGATGCCAAACCCTTGCCCAGGGCCAGCCTCAGGAATCCACGTCATCAAACTGTCCTGTCTCACAAGCAACGACGGCCACAGTCGTTATCAATGGCGCTGCATGGTGCCAACTAGGAACATACATGGAGGAGTCTTCCTGCTCTATGCTGGCTGCCACCAAATCTTTTGGCTGAAAATCAGGGTCAATATCTTCAAGGTCTAGAGGAAGTAAAAATGACATGCCTAAAAATAAGGCCAAAACAACGTTAACCTCAGCACTGATTATAACTCTTACCCCCTCTATACCTTACACCCCAGGTGGAAAAGCTACTCACCAAAACAGGAGATCCTACCTTACCACGGTAGAAGCACAAGAAAGACAGAAAAGGTGACCTGTGATGCTCAATTCCTTTACAATACAATAAGGGACATAGGTCACCTTTTCTGTCTTTCTTGTGGAAAAGCTACTCCCGGACAAGTGAAGCTTGATTTCGCCATCTGCCTAGTAACCAAACTGCCAATAAGTAGGTACCAAACAGAGAGATGCACAGGAATGGGGATCTCAGAATTCCTGTGGGGATGGAGGAAATTGCTGTGGGAGTGGAAACCTAGGAGTGACCTCACTGAAACGACCAGAACGGAAACCCAGCTATACCACATTCCGGGAAAAAAATGAAAACCTTCCTCCTGATACTTTTCCTCCTTCCCCAATCCTGCCTAAGTATCCCCCCTCTCTCTCCCCGCTCCCTCCATTCCCTGCCCCTCTCTTCTCTATGTAAGTCGCCTTGAACCTGCATAGGTATGCGCGACGCGGAAATAGGAAATTAGATTATCATGGGAGAGAGTACCGTAGTCAAAATTGGAAAGATCTTAAAAAAAAAAAAAAATTATCTATTTAAACAATACAAAATTGAATGGATTTTAAAATTATCATAAGTGGATTTTTTATTATTTTATGGAATAATGTTTACAGATTTTACCTATTTTAGTATAAATAATTTGCATTATGCATATCTTACTTTGAATGAGTTAGGGCCGCATTTTGTTAGTCAGTATCTTTATTGAATTGTTATTTTCTTTTATTTGGATCTTTATTTTTAATTACTTGTTGTAATTGCTATTGTGTAAACTGCCAAGAACTGATGAGTTTGGCGGTATATAAAAATAAACTATTATTATTATTATTGGTGATGCCAGGAGGACTGAAATGCACCGAGTGAGGCAACCGGTTCGGGTCAAGAGGAAACGGAAGGCTGCGAGCATGTAAGGGCTCTTTTTACAAAGCCGCATTAGCGGTTTAACGCGCGTAATAGTGCGCGCTAAAACACCGTCCGCGCTAGCCGCTACCGCCTCTTCTTGAGCAGATGGTAGTTTTTCGGCTCACGTGGGGGTTAGCGCGTGATAAAAAGGAGCCCTAAATGATAGCGTTGACATCTATGGGTAAGGATGGAATGGAATCTTAGTAGGGATGGAATGGAATCTTAGTAGGGATGGAATGGAATCTTAGTAGGTACAGACGGGAATGGGTGAAATTTCTGCTCCTGTGCAAATCTCTAGTACCAAATTCTGGAAGTACCAGAATGTCAACCTGGGAAAAAAAAATGGTTTGGAAGCATGTATAAATCACGTCCAACTGTACTTCAATAACACTGCGCAACAAATTTTAACTTTTCTGGGGCAAGAAGAAAATGAGGTTTAACTTTTTAGACTTTGACCTCCTGTGTATGAAAATAGCCTCTGTTTTCTCCTATCACGTATAGTTTTATTGGTTTTTTTTTAGCAAATCGCAAATATTTATGGCACGAGAAGTCATAATGTAACGCATTGCGCCGATACAAAATCGACGATTTAATCTTAACTGTGCTGATGAAGCTTGAAAATTGCTGATCATGCAATAGGCCTACAGAGAACTACATATTCCAACTCTGCCTCCTCACCCATAATAAATTTAAATTATACAGCACATTATTACATCATCATTCAAATTAATACTTTAGCTTAAAAAATCTAATTTGAGGCAAACTGTTTTAATATTTCAGATTGTTATAACATTTACTAAAAGCATTAGAAAATATATCAAAAATGTTAATTTTTGCATTATAATGCTCTTTTGCCAAAAATCAGAAGGTTATACCGAAAAATTAAGGTCAGTTTTGAATTCAGTGACCCCCAAATCACTACAGAACACCCACTACAATTTTTAGCCCCCAAACCTCTGTTGCACAGTGTAATCAAAGTATTAGAATTACAGTATATACTCTAATATAAACCGGGATTTTTGGGCCAAAAAAATTGGCCCAAAAATGGAGGTCCCGGTTTAAAATCAGGTCACCCCCCAGTGACCATCCGAAACCCTCCCGGACTTCCTGCAGGCCTGCCTTAGGCCGGGACATGAGGGATCCCTCCCGTCTCCTGCCCCGGCCGACACTAACAATTACCATCCTCCCTCATGTACCTGTTTGTTCCCTGGTGGTCCAGCGTATATCCTGCGCTGAAATCCTCCAGAAGATTGTAAAGATAAGTAGCCAGTGGTGCACCCGGGCTGGCAAGCAGCAGCAGCAGCGCTCCTTGATAGGCTGCTGCAAGAACAAACAGGTACATGAGGGAGGGTGGTAATTGTTAGTGTCGGCCGGGGCAGGAAATGGGAGGGATCCCTCCTGTCCCGACCTACCACTAGGTGGTTTCAGTTAAGGGGAATGGTTACCGGTAATCTGCTGGCTGGGTTAGAGGGCAGAGGAGAGTACGGGACAATCAAGCCATTGTGACATCACTGATGAGGTTGGCTCTTTTTAGGGGGGAAGAGGGTACAGGGAAGGAAGGTGAGACAGTGTTCAGAGCCTGGCAAGGAGGGGAGGGGGACAGTATTCAGAGCCTGGCAGGGAAGGGGGCTTGGTTCACAGCCTGGTAGGAAATGGGACTGAGTGCAGGGCAGGGAGGGAAGGGAGCTGGGTGCAGAACTTGGCAGGGAGGGGGGGCTGAGTGCAGAACCTTGCAGGGGAGGGCGTGATGGAGGGGGACACTAGGTGCAGATCCAAGCAGGGCATGGCACTTGAATATTAAGCCCCCGACTTATATTCGAGTCAACCATTTTTCCTCATGGGGTCTTGACTTATATTCGAGTATATATGGTATAGGTTGGCTAAAAGTTAATAGAAGTTTCCATACAGGAAGATCCAACAGAATGGCCCAAGTAAATGGAAATCTTAAGTTTCAGCGGAAGCAGCCTGCAACCTTCAGAGGAGGTTTCTAGACACCCTACCAACCTCCTTGGTCACCAAGGGTCACGTTCTCCTGCAAAAGCCTAGGTCTCTCCCTCTTCCTCCCCCCCCCTCACCACCATTACTGCCACAGTTATTCCTGGGAACTCTATGACCCAAAGTCTCTGGATTTAAATTAAATCTCAATGTCGCTGTACATACCTGGAAAATTTCTGAGTGCCAGCCCTTCCCTTCATATTCCCTGCAAGATAGGAAGAAGAGGGACAGCAACATCTGGGGAGGCACAAATTTAGGAAGTAGAGCTGCTTTTCTGTCCAGCCTCTCTCTTTTCCTTCTGGTTTATAACGTGAAGGGGGAGCATCTCGTCTAAGTTCATACCACCGTATTTCCCCGAAAATAAGACAGTGTCATATTAATTTTGTGTCCAAAAAAAAACCAACAACACACTGGGGCTTATTTTTTTCATGTACAATGATCATCACTCCCTTCCTCTCCTCCACCCCAATTCTTCCTCTTTCCTTTCTTTCCCCCATATGTGCAGCATCATTCCTCCCCTCACCCATCCTCTTGTGCCTTCTTTCTATCCCTCCCTCCATCCCCCCCCCCCCACGTAGAACCGCGCCAACCCTCCCACTGCAAGACTGACATACCTCCTTCCAAACAGCAGCATCAAATTTGACCATGTGACTCCTTTGCTTTTCTCTCTCCATTGGCTCCCGGTTTATTTTAGAATTCAGTTTAAGTGTTTACGTATTGTTTTTAAGATCTGACATGGTATCTTTCCTCTGCTATGGAATGTTTATAGATTTTCATATGCGAGAGGCATTCATCGATTTAAACTTTCTCTTCCTTCTAGGAAAAGAATTCAAAGAGTTAACAATTTTAGCAGCTCTCTGGCGTTTAAATTTCCCCAACTATGGAATGAACTTCCCCTAATTTTGAGATGTCCCAGTTCCTTCCAACTCTTCCGTAAACTTCTAAAAACTTTTTTTATTCGCTAAACATTTTGAAAACTAACTCTCTTTTATTTCAGTTTACTTTATTATTATTTTTTTTTTAAATTTATTGTTAACCACGTCGAGCTTCCTTTGGTTGAAGACCCGTTATATAAGGTTAAGTTTTAGTTTAGTTTAGTTTAGCATCAGCAGCATTCTAAACAGGCTACTTCGCGGCCTTCTCCCGCTGGGGCCTTCCCTGTGCTGCATCGCTGATGACAGTGATGCGGCAGAGGGTAGGACTGGCAGGAGAAGACCATGAAGCAGCCTGTTTTAAAGTGCTGCTGACAATGCTGTTTGGAGTCTGGGTGATATCTCAGTCCCGCGGTGGGAGGATCGGCGTGGTTCAGATAGGAGAGAAGGAAAGATGCTGCGCAGGGGGATGGGTGGGTTAGCGGGGTTCGGCTGCACGGCGGGGAAGGGGGAGCGCTGCTGCTGGCGAATCCAGGGATGGAATCGGGGAGTGTCCGGGACATTCGAGAGGCAATCTAAGTAAGGCTTATTTTTGGAGTAGGGTTTATATCAGTGGTTCCCAAACCTGTCCTGGAGGACCCCCCCAGGCCAGTCGGGTTTTCAGGATAACCCTAATGAATATGCATGAGAGCGATCTGCATATAATGGAGGTGCCAGGCATGCAAATCTGCTCCATGCATATTCATTAGGGCTATCCTGAAAACCCGACTGGCCTGGGGGGTCCTCCAGGACAGGTTTGGGAACCACTGGTTTATATTAAGACCTATCCCGAAAATCATGCTAGGGCTTATTTTAGGGGTAGGGCTTATTTTGGGGGAAACACGGTGTCTGAGAATGCAGCACTGTAGTTGGAGCTACAGCCTAGACACCCTGAGGTTGTGCGTACAGGCCCATGCTGCTCCTTAAGACCCTGGGCAGGTCACCTGCTCCCCCTTGCCCAATTAAATAAACTGTGAGCCCACAGGGAATTATGCTTCAGGATCTAGATAAATTCATGTAAACCGTTCTGAGCTCCCCTGGGAGAACAGTACAGAAAATTGAATGAATGAATGAATAAATGCAAGCAAAGGAGCTGGATTAAGGAGCAAAATGGTTCATCTTTGATTGTTTCAACCTGAGTCTCACTTCTCTCCTGCTCCCTGCAAGTTGCCTCCTAGGAGGGCAGGTGCTTGAGCTGTTCTGCTGAATGTGTCCATATGCAGTAAGAGTGTGTAAGTTAGGGCAGAAAGGGCCTTTATCTGCCATCATGCTTCTATGAGGACAAAATAAGTTATTTTTTTTACCATAAGGGTCATCAACAGTGAGTTCCTTATCCCAATCTTCTTTTTCATACTCCATGTCCATTCTCGCTTCAGGGATGAAGGTAATGGCAGGATCACAGTCTCCAAAGTCCACATCTAAGTCATCAATGTCATCTTCGTCATACTCATCCATACTTTCATCACAATCCTGGGTGTCTGAGGCTGTGTCACAATTTGGCACATCCCCAGCACTTTCCAAGTTCCCAATCAGACTTCCATAATGCTTAGGCCAGCAAAAATTTCCATCCGTACTGCTTTGAGCTTCCTTTTGTAAATATTCTGCAGTGAAGAGAAGTGAAAAGAGAACTAAAGGAAAACACTTAAGCTTCCAGCATCATTTTTTTTTTTGTTTGCACCATTGTCAAAGTAATTCAATATAAGGAAGTAAAACTCAGCAATATTTGTATGCAACATAGACTTAACACTGGAAATGTACGCATGCTTCAGCTAACAATCTCAAACAGGCAGGGCCGGCTCATCTTATGGACCAGGTGAGGCCCTGCCCAAGGGAACCAAATTCCCAGTCTGAAGGACAGAGGTCAGACTGCAATTTTGGCACCCTTTATCAGTGCCCTGAGCCAGTGCCTCACTTGTCCAGCAGGAGGGGAAGATACTGGATTGTAGCATGGGATGTTGCTACTATTTGGGTTTTTGCCAGGTACTTGTGACCTGGATTGTCCACTGTGGAAACAGGATACTAGGCTACATGGACCATTGGTCTGACCTAGTATGGCTTCTCTAATGTTCTTATGTGAGCCAAGTAGAGGACAATTGAGCCATTGTGACATCACTGATGACGTTGGTTCTTAGGCAGTGGTGGAAGGAGGCATTATGACATCACAATCACAGCTCTGGAATGTTGCTACTATTGGGATTCTGCCAGGTACGTGTGACCTGGCCACTGTGGAAACAGGTCCAGTATGGCTAGTCTTATGTTTTATCACTTGTGGGGGGGGGGGAAGATATCAGACTGCAGGGGGGGAAGGAAGAGCCAATGCAAAAGTTGACTCATGACGCCACAGTCCCTTGAGCTGGCCCTGCAAAGAGGAGTAATAAAAATACAGGAAAAGGGAGAGACAATATTTTGATTCCCAAAACATCCTGAAGATAAAAACAGGTTCATGACACACAGGGATGACAGGTCCTCAATACTGGCATTTTTCCTAACAAGGCCTAGCAGAGTTTCATTGAATAAATAAATGATGGCACATGGGTCTGGCCTCTGTACTATTTTTAACTTTCATTTCTTTTTATTGTCATGCACTGGAATAGAGAATGACATGGGGAAAAAATTTGTCCCCGTCTCCGCCCCGTCCCCATGAGCTCATCCCCGTCCCCGCGAGCTCGGTCCCCACCCCGTCCCCGCAAACCATCTGATCCCATATGCTCCCTACTTTCCAAACAAGGAAATGTAACAAATAGATGCCTATTACTATCCCTCAGATGGGAGAGGTACCTTACTGGACTCCCTCCCACTCCTCATAAAATATGTAAAAAATGTGCTATTGAATTGCTACAGAATTTTCTAAATCTTGCTGCAGAAATACCAAAGATCTACCTCATGAAAAAAGGGCTATGTGGGTAGTTCTACAATAAAAATGGATTTATGCCTGGAGAAAGAAAATTAAAAAAAAACACCTGAATTCTTCTGCAATTAAAAATCAGTATTGATTCCTTTGTAAGGAAGAGGCAGGAAAAGGAGAGATCTTGAGAGAGAATGATGGGGAAAAATAGAGAGAGGCTAAGATAGAGATAAATGAGAGCATGTACTCTGAGGCTAATCTCTTCTTCCTTATGCCCCCCCCCCCCCCCCCCCGCAAGAAGGCTTGAAACTTAAATTTATTTTTCCTTACAAAGGATTGCGTGGTCAAGCAGCCCCATCCCGCCATCTCCATCCTTCCCTTCCCCCTCACCTTATGTGCTGAATTGTTCTTCTCCCAGCGGCATGCTTTCAACAAGTCATATGCGCACGGCTGCTTCAGTTGAATCTTCTCTCACGTAACTTCCTGTTTCCGGTTGCATCAGAGGAGGATTCAACTGAAGCAGGCGCGCCTGCGCGTGACTTGCTGAAAGCGTGCCGCTGGGAGAAGAACAATTTGGCACATAAGGCGAGGAAGGGAAAGAAATGGTAGGACATGGCGATCGGGTGGGAGGGGGATCCTGGACCGCGCGATCCGTGACCGCACGTCATGTCCCCTTCACCGTGGAGACAAGACCATTCCCCGTTCCACAGGGCTGTGAATGGCCTTGTCCCTGTACCCACGGCGACTACAATTTTCTCGCTCCCCATGGCAAGCCGCAGGTATCAACCACCATGTCATTCTCTAATCTGGCAATAACACAATCTATGTACTCCACAAGGGTCCTCAATCAATACTATAACTCAAATGGCAGCACAACTTCACCACCATTAGCATACCCTTATGCCTTCAAGACTTTTAGTCAAGTTTCAAGGATCCTCAGCGGCACCACTTGGAGCTCAATAACATTTCATTGCTCCAAGCTTTATGTGTCTACTCGTCATCGGGTCCTGTTGTAATATTAATTATCACGTTCTATTATTTACTCTTGCTTTATATCAAAGTTTATATAATATTCAGATTGATATTTAAAAGCTGTTACTTAGCTTTTTCGTGTGGCCTCTGGCAAGGGGAATGTCAAACCGACATGTTTCGCTATAAGTAGCTTTATCAAGGAAAACCCCCTACGAAAACAGCAAAAGTTATATTAATATAAATACATCCCACTATTGCTCTCTAAGTAATCCACATCCCTTCGAAATCACCCAAACAGCAACCCTCTTACCCCAGTATTAAGCCGCCAGCACGTACGACCACTCAGTCCTTAGTGATGGCGGCAGCGTCTTCTGCTAACGTTATATACAGCCTAACCCGGGAACACTGTACTCACGTGAAGACGTGGCAACAGCGTCACGGGACCAAAAGCCGGTTTTAAGGTGGAAATACTGCTTCCATTCATTTAGTTTTAAATCAATTTCTTACCAGAGCCCTCCACCCGGCACAGCTGGCTAAATCAAAGTACCCCACTCCAATTCACCATTCATACCATGGGGTGTTAGTGTTTAGATGGTAAATCCACCGTTGTTCTTTAAAATTCAGCATTTGTTCACTGAATTTTAAAGAACAACGGTGGATTTACCATCTAAACACTGTAACACCCCATGGCCGCCATCACTAAGGACTGAGTGGTCGTACGTGCTGGCGGCTTAATACTGGGGTAAGAGGGTTGCTGTTTGGGTGATTTCGAAGGGATGTGGATTACTTAGAGAGCAATAGTGGGATGTATTTATATTAATATAACTTTTGCTGTTTTCGTAGGGGGTTTCCATAATAAAGCTACTTATAGCGAAACATGTCGGTTTGACATTCCCCTTGCCAGAGGCCACACGAAAAAGCTAAGTAACAGCTTTTAAATATCAATCTGAATATTATATAAACTTTGATATAAAGCAAGAGTAAATAATAGAACGTGATAATTAATATTACAACAGGACCCGATGACGAGTAGACACATAAAGCTTGGAGCAATGAAATGTTATTGAGCTCCAAGTGGTGCCGCTGAGGATCTTTGAAACTTGACTAAAAGTCTTGAAGGCATAAGGGTATGCTAATGGTGGTGAAGTTGTGCTGCCATTTGAGTTATAGTATTCTCTAATCTGGAACAGGCACAAAATCACAGAATGCTCCACTAAGGGCTCCTTTTACAAAGGTGCGCTAGCATTTTTAGCACGCGCTACCCCAAAAAATACCACCTGCTCAAGAGGAAGCGGTAGCGGCTAGCACTATTCCGCATGTTAAGGCCCTAACGCACCTTTGTATTGTTTTCTGCCCTCAGAACCCTACAGATATGCATTTCAGCACACACACGCAAAATTAGCTAGCTGAAATGCTGCTTTAAAAAAATAAGTAAAACTACTTTTGACTAAGAAAACCTATTTAGTAGTTTGAGGCTGGACCCCTCTCTATGTCTATGTGGTGCAGAAGTTAAGAGCTACAGCCTCAGCACCCTGAGGTTGTAGGTTCAAATCCCATGCTGCACCTTGCGACCCTGGGCAAATCACTCAAACTCTCATTGCCCCAGGTACATTAGATAAGAGTGTAAGCCCACTGGGACAGATAGGGGAAAAAATGCTCGAGTATTTGAATGTAACCCACTTGGGCTATAAGTGGTAAATAAATGCTAAAATAAAATTTTGAACCCTGTAACTTTTACTTACAAATACTGAAATTCTAGATACATAGAGGGGCATAATCGAAAGAAATGTTCAAGTCCGATTTGGACGTAGGTCGCTAGTCGCTCAAAGTCGGCAGCCTCAAAAGGTCCATTCTCGAAAAGTACATCCAAAAGATTTTTTTTTTCCCCCCGAAAATTGTCTCTCTGTACGTCCAAGCGTTTGATCGTCTATTTCGTCCAAGTCCCAAACACCCAGTACAAGAACGTTTGGGTGTGGGAGGGGCCAGGAATGTGGTGTGATGCACTGGCAAACCAGAAATGGCAACAGAGCACTGGGGCATCTTACAGGGCACTTCTGTGAACTTTACAAAAAGGGTGCCACAAACATCTCACCATAACTCCCTTATAGGTCATGGTGAGCACCCCAATACCCACTATATCCACCTGTCTACAACCCCAATAGCCCTTATGGCTGCAGGTGGCACCTATATGGCAGTAGAGTGGGATTTTTTTTTTTGGGGGGGGGGGTGTTGGTGGGCTCACATTTTTCACTATGAGTATAGTGGTTAGGAGTGACTTATGGGCCTGGGTCTTCCTCTCTATGTTCACTAGCCCACCCCACGGACTACTTAAGGCACCTCTATGCAGCTTTACTAGGCTTTCCTTGCCAGGTGCTGATGTTCTGGAGGCAGATATGTACATTTTTATTCTGATCTTTGTGGGGGTGCGACGGGGTCAGTGAAACCTTTGATTATTCCTGCAGGCCGACTAAGTCTTGGTCAGCCCACATCCCGCCCTAACCACGCCTCCAAAAACGCCCCTTTCAGCTCTGGGCACAGCGGGATTCAGAGGCCTAAGAAGTCTCTGGATATGTCTAAAAACCCGTTTCGATATCAGCACTTGGATGACCTGTCTTTTAGATCACCTTACGTGCCAACTTGGGTGTGTTTTTAAGACGTATTTTTGTTTCAATTACGAGCCCCATAGCTTGTAAACTTTAGACTAGAGAATGACACGGTGGATGTTATCCGCGCCTAGCCGCGGGTAACCCGCCAAAACGGTTGAGGGGGGAAAAGGTGCTCACCGCAGGTACGGGGACAAGGCCATCCACCGCCCCGTGGAGCGGTGAATGGCCTTGTCCCCGCAGTTAAGGGAGGGAACACGCGCGGTCACTGATCGCGCGCGGCCCCCTCCTTCCTTCCTACGACTCTATCTCCCTCCTTTCCCTTACCTTCGTGGCGCATTTTAAGGTTTCAGAGTACTTGTTGAAAGCCGCCAGAGCCTACGTGCGTGTGTGTGCAGAAGCTTCTCCTTTGACGCAACTTCTGGTTGCATATAGGCTCCGGTGGGTTTCAACAAGTACTCTGAAACCTTAAAACACGCCGAGAAGGTAAGAGGGAGAGAGGGAGACGCATGGATCGCGTGAGGGGTGCCGAAGGGCAGTGAGGTGGCGAGAGGGAAGGGTGGATGCTGCGGGGACGGTGACAGATTTTTCCCTCCGTGTCATTCTCTACTTTAGACTACAGTAAATGATTAATGCACAAAAAAAAACAGCCGTGCAATTTTTCAATTTAAATCCCAACCTTTCTAATGATTCAGAACAGTTCTGATAGCAAGATTTATCAGGATTCGAAGAGGTTTAGCACGATCCTCTGTGATTTAAGACCACGAGTTCCCAATATAATAATGTTGAGAGTTATTGGTTCTGCGATATGTAGTAGGGAACAGATGGTCGGCCAGAATTGTTTCCAGAACTCTTGCAGGTGGATACAATAAAATATGGCTTGGGAGAGTGTACCCACCTCTTTATTACAAGACCAACAAAGATTTAAGCCGGATTTATCAATTTTAGATAATTTATAGGGTGTCCATATTGCTTTCTGTATCACAAAGAACATGGATTGAATTATGGCAGCAGATTTCAGAGACTTGTGTATGGAAATCCAGATGTGCTTCCACTGCACATCAGTGAGATCTTATGCGAGATCAAATTGCCATGTCAACTCAGTTGCCTCAGCAGTCAAAATATATTACTTGGTGGAACACTGCTTGTATAACTTCTAAATTATGAAAGAAAGTCCAATTGCGATCATTTGTCAGGACTTGGGAACCGCTAATCCAATCCAATGTTTAATAGATCCTATTAAACATAGTGATCTAATACTGTAGATCCTTAACCACTACCCTTTTCTCACTAGTGTACACTTCTCCCTCCGTATTCGCTGTGATAGGGGATTAACAGAACCGCAAATACAGAAAAACCGCAAATAACTTTTTCATATGTTATTCGCTGTTTTCTATTAAAAATCACTGTGAATATGGTGAAACCGCGAATAACATGGTGGGAGACCTGGCCTGTTTCTGAAGGAGGGGCAGGGAATAAAGTGCCAGGAACCGGCGATTTTCTCTGTAAACGCTCGGAATCGGCGATTCCTCTATGCAAGCTGATGTAATTTGGTGGGGGGGAGGGGCCAGCAAACAAAAAACCGTGAATAATCGAAACCGCAATTGCTGAAACCGCGAATACGGAGGGAGAAGCGTACGTCCGGTGCTGCCTTTTGTTACTGCTCTCCAGCTCTGAACTATGGGCTCCTCTTACGAAGGCGCGTCAGCGGTTTAACGCACGTAACGGCGCACGCTAAACCGCCGGCCACACTAGCGACTACCGCCTCCTCTTGAGCAGGTGGTAGTTTTTCGGCTAGCGTGGGGGTTAGTACGTGATGAAAAGTCACGCGTGTTAAACCCGCTAATGCGCCTTTTGTAAACGGAGCCCTATAATCCTGTACATAATCATTTCTGTTAAGGTATGTTATTTTTATGATTGTATGGTTTTTCTTTACTATAACCAATAAAAAAAAAAAAACAACTTATTGAACTCAAAAAAAAAATCTCAACCTTTCAAATGACAACAACTGCTGTGGGACACTAGAAAAGAAACCAGAGGCAAAAATTTCAGCTAAGATAAAAAGCTATACAACAACAACAACAAAAAAAAACTCAAGTTACTTGCAGCACTGGGTTTATAAAAATGACCGAGAACTGTGGTGGCGAACCTCTGGCACGCGCACCGTTGCCCCAGCATAAGAGTTCACCAGAGGGATGCGGAGCCGGGCTGCTCACCTTCCCCTCTCCACACGCACCGAGGACATTTCTCACATCACCCGCCCCTCTGCCCAGCAGCCCAATGGGAGCGCTTCCTCCCTCCCCTGTCTGGCGTAAGGCGGGCGGCTCACATGCTAACGTACGAGTTGTTTCTTTCTAAACTAAAACCTCTGCATTCAGGTTAAATTGCCGTGTTGGCACTTTGCGATAAAATAAGTGGGTTTTGGGTTGCACTTTAGGGGTCTCTAAAAGGTTCGCCGTCACTGACCTAGAATATCTGGGATTAACCCATCCTTCTATTTGTAGATAATAGCAGGTCCTGCTTACAGGATAGCACACCTTCTAAGAACATAAGAATAGCCCTGCTGGGTCAGACCAACAGTCCGTCAAGCCCAGTAGCCCATTCTCACGGTGGCCAATCCAGGTCACTAGTACCTGGCAAAAACTAACAAAGACTAACAACATTCCATACAGAATCTCAAAGAAAAGCAAGATTCCGGAATCCCAGAGAGTAGGAAGATTTTAGAATCCCAGAGTAGCAACATTCCATGCTACTGATCAATGTATTCTCTTTCTCTTATTTGACTTTCAGTGCTGTTAATAACTATATTTTTGGAACTGTTTCATGATAGTCCTATTAATTTTCAAATTTACTGATGTCAACTCTACCTCGTTCATTGTATTTATGTTTATATTTGGACTTTTTACTACTGTTTTACTGTTAACAAAGTTTTTATATTGAATTATATCTGCTGTACACCGCCTTGGGTGAATCTCTTCATAAAGATGGTTAATAGACGTCAATAAACAAACAGTAACATAGTAAATAACATCAGATAAAAGACCTGAACGGTCAATCCAGTCTGCCCTATAAATTACATGCTTTACAATTTCATGATTACATTAAAATGTCTTTTTTTTTTTAGTTGTTTCTGGGCCATAGACCTTAGAAGTCCACCCATTACTGTTCTTAGGCTCCAGCCTATCCAAGCCACCTCCTTTGTGGGATTCAGGACCGGATTCTCAAAACCTACCATGCCCTTAACGATGGTAACTAAACCAGTTCCAGCTAGTTTAGCTTTCCAGTTGCTGAATAACAGAATGGCTCATCGTGGCCATTTACAAGTTTCCTAGTAGTCTCCGCCCCTGCCATGCAAATGTAGTATAATGAGGTCATTAATATTAAAATGGTAGTAAAATGGGCTCATTAATATTTTAAAGGAGCACTCCGGGCAATTGTTTATCTTTGCTGGGTGATTCCCTTAACCTCGTTGTGCCACATTTGCAGGCAAAATTTTCCAGCAGGGTCTGAGCTGTTGTAGCCTTACTTTTCCGGTCATTATCTGAGCATTGTTTGGTTCAAGCACTGACAGGAAGGTAGGACTTGACAGCTCAGACCCTCTACTCCCCCCCATTTTTTTTTTTTTTAAACCAATTCCTCCCTTCCACTGATCCGCCCCAGGGTTGTTCGATGTCCCCGATGATGCCAATGTCCCCCTATCCCCCCCTCCCATACATACACCTTTAAATTGAAGGCTAGCAGGAGGGATGCTCACTTCTTCCCGCCACCAAGGCCACCCGCCTCTCCCACCTTTAAACTGAAAGATGGCAGGAAGGATGCCCACTTCCTCTCACTGCCAGGGTCCCCTTTAAGATGAAGGCCAGCAGGAGGAATGCCTATATCCTCTGGCCAGCAGGCCCACCTCTTCAAAATGGCAGGCCTTCCCTTCCCAGGAGAGGAGCCTTAGGCACATGGGCACTAGGTCTTAGGCCTCTCTCTGGTACATCCCAGGATGCACCAGGAAGGGGAAGACCCGCCAGTTTGAAGAGGCGGGCCTGCCAGCTGGAGTAGGTATCCCATCCCTCCTGACGGCCTTCAAAGATACAGGGAGTGGGGGGTTATCGGGGGGACCCCAGCGACAGGAGAGAGTGGGCATCCCTCCTGCTATACTTCAATTTAAAGGTGCAAGGGGTGTCAGGGGGTGGGGGACCCTGACGGCAGAAGAGAGTAGGCATTAATCCTGCCTTCCTTCAATTTAAAGGTGCATGAGGGCGGGAGGCTGTCAAGGGGCAGGAGACTCCGGCAGCAGGAGGGAATGGGCACTCCTCCTGTGGATCTTGTACAGGATGTGTATGGTGGGGCTGGGCAGCGGTATATGAGAAGGGAACATTTCCCCCTACTGCTGTCTCTGCCAGTTAGTCAGCTAAGCTGGCAGGACTCGGAGAGACCTGCGGCTCAGTCGAATGAGGCAGGGAGAGTAGCTTTGACAGAAGGGCGGAACAGTGCTTAGTGATTGCTCTTCTCAGCAAGTGCCAGACACAGTTCTTCCCGCTCTTTATCGGCAATTATCTGCACAAATAGCATGCATATAATTTGCATGTTTTTATGCGAAGAGTCGCCTGTAAACTAAAAATAGCTCCCACTACGTCGACTCGCTGGATTTTACTTGCAAGTTTTGAGAATCCGTACCTCAGACTGTGAAACATATTCCAATTAGAGATTCTCTGTGTTCGTCCTATGCTTTTTTGGATTCCGCCACTATTTTCCTCTCCACCACCTCCTTCCAGAGAACATTCCAGGCATCCACCACCCTCATGGTGCCTCTCCAGGTCTGACTACCTGCCATTAATGTCTGCATTATCTTACCTCTTTGGGGTTTCCACATCATGGTACTATTTCCAGTAAAGGAAGCCTTTTGCTCAGTCTGACACTTGCCTTCAACTGCAACTACCTACAATTCAAATAAATCATCATAAATATTAGCACCCCTGTTGTAAACATTTCGGCGGCTCAATAGCGCAGCTTTGGGAAAGGACCCGTTAGGGAGGACCAGCGAAATAGCCCATACTCTAGGGTTTGCTTTCTTGATTTGTATTTATATGCAAAGAGCAGACCTACCACTCCATTAAAAGAAAAGCGTTCACCCCAGTGTTTTTTTTTCTTCAAACTCACCTCATTTTTATGTCACAAATATGCGCCTGATGTTCTTAAGTGCATCCCTTTTTTTTAATTTCTTGGAAATTCCCCCTTAAATACCGCTCTAAACTCACGCGCTCAGAGCCCCTCTTCACCCCGCCCCCGTTCAAACGTGGCGCAGAGGCAGCGCGCGATTCACAGAAGCATCTGCCACCGTGACCCCGCCCCTTCTGACGCAACTTCCTGTCTCGGGAGGAAGGGGATTAACATGTGCTTCTGTGAATTGCTGCCGTTACCGCTACTACGAATTTGGAAAGTAGGGGGTGGGGAGGAGGGCGATAAAACATATATTTTATTCTTTGCTAGTTGATCATGATGAGTGTGACTTGGGCTCTTTATCTGCCGTCATTCACTAGGTGATAGCCAGCTGTCTCAAGGGCCTGTGACACCCTGAGACAACTTTTGCATGTCCCCACCCCTCAAGGGCCTGTGACAACTTTTGCATGTCCCCACCCCTCAAGGGCCTGTGACACCCTGAGACAACTTTTGCATGTCCCCACCCCTCAAAAAAAATCTGCTCTCTCTCCCTCCATTCTTTCTCAAGCCCCTCCCCCCTATCCTGTTGGACTATGAGGTATGGGCTAGGATTACGAGACCTCCAGATTTACCTAGACTTCCTGTTCCGCCCAGGACATTGCAGTGAGAAGGCTTCTGGGGCAGGCTAAGAGCTGCAGGCTCCCCTCACTTGAGCATTAAATTTCAGAGGAGGTAGATGGGGGTCAGAGGAGAGCCATACTCGACTCCAGGGTGGACTAGGCCTAGAGAGAGATACCTGCGCCACCGGATCCAGGGGGGGGATAGAACCACTTGCAAAGGGAGGATTGGAGGGAGAGAGAGAAGCACGCATGGTAGGGGTTGGAGGGAGAGAGAAGCACCCATGAAAGGGGGTTTCAGAGAGGGGGAGAGAGATTAAGAGAAAAATCACAAGATGGGGGGTGTTTGAGAGAGAGAAGGAAGGAGAGAAGCACTAAAAGAGTACAAACTCATAGAGAGGGGGGGGGGGGCTCATAGAATTCCTGAGTGTCAGAACTGTTACCACTGTGGCCAGCGCTAAAACCCACACTATGATTCTGTAAAAGGGGGGGAGGGGTGGGTAAATTTGTTACTGTAATTTTCAGAACAGGTTTATCAAGCGGACAAGTCTTCAGCGTGCAAGTTGTTTCCTACAGTATATGACAGCAAGATGAACTGTTGGTCAAAAGTGCTTTAGGTGTCTGTGAAAAGTCCCCAGATTTGAGACTTGTTTTACTTGCTTTATTCCATTCCATCCTCCTCCACCAGAGCATTGGAAAATCTAATTACAAGCAGAAAAAGGAACTTACTCCACTGAAAGAGTGGCAACATAAGACATGAATTGTGATTTCATTGAGTTTACTTACGAGTGTCATCTGATGAGTGTGATGTGATTTTACAAAAGGATATGGGTAATTTCAAGGTAAAGTTTCCCATCTATGTGAACAAGTTATGGTACCCATTACAACACTTCATCTGTAAACATGCTAACAAACTAAATTGGAAAGGGTCATGTTCTGTAGTGATGACTTATAAATAAACTAAGTACCTTTGGTATAGTGTATAGGCCCTAAAGCAACTGACTTTTAGAAACTAGTTGACTGGGAAGGTGGTAAAGAGAAGTGGTAACTGGCATTCACTCTGAGGAAAACATAAAAAATTGTCCTAGAATTGGGCAGCTAAGATGGGGATCAAATATAAATACAGGATCAAACATTTTCACGAAGTTGCATAAAAAACCACCCTTTTTTTTTAAAAAAAAAAAAATGTAGCTTGAATATGGAACCTCCATGTGGTACTTATGGGAGAACCCTTGCTATCTGCTTCCAGAAATCATTTCACTTGGAAAAATCATTTATATCATAGTTATAACCTCAGGAAGAAGGATTAGTGAATGGCAAGCTTTGGTAAACTACCCTCTGCTTCTCTGCTCACACTCAAAATTCCTCCCTACGATTGTCTCAGATTTCACCTTTGTGCATCTCTTACCCCATAAAATTCCAGGCTCACCAGTATCCAAGATTGACACTTCCCAATTGGGTTTCAGAATGCATTTTCTTTTTGTTACTCACTTTCAAATCTCCCACCACCAAGACATAACTGTATAAGTCCTCACCAATTTTGTGCAAAATCGGCCTCTATATCAAATTTCAGATCAGCCTCTATTACATATATTTGCTAAGCAGACCTAAAGGGCTCTGTCCATACATTTACCAAACATTACTGTCCAGAACTCTAGATCATTTGTCAGCACAGGATGTGACATTCGAACAAGCATTCTCCACAGGTCTAAAAAGATCCTTTTCTTGCTGTTTTCCCTTTCCTCCACCTACTATCAATTATTTATATAGCGCTACCAGGTGCACGCAGCGCTGTACAGAGTCACAAAGAAGAAAACGGTCTCTACTCGAAAGAGCTTACAAGCTAAACAACATAATGATCCAAGAAAACGTCAGCCTAATTAGTGTAATTGCAAACTAATGGTCAATTTTACCTCTTGAGTTTATAAGTCAAATGGTTGTTATGGAAGGCAATAAACTAATTGAGACAATTAACAAAATTACTACTAATTATTTCTATAGCACTACCAGACGCATGCAGTGCTGTACAGAGTCACAAAGAGTAAGAAACAGTCCCTGCTCGAAAGAGATTACAATCTAAACAGAGAAGACAGACAAACAGGATGTCATGGATACAGTTAAGGGGAATGGTTAATCAGCTGGCTGGGTTGGAGGGCAGAGGAGTAGGGTTAAGTATTGAAAGCTATATCAAAAAGATGGGTTTTCAGTCTGCTTTTAAACAAGGGAAGGGGCTTGACGGACAAACTCAGGTAATTTATCCTAGGCATAGGGGAAAGCTAGATGAAAGGGACGAAGTCTGTAATTGGCCTGTAATAGATCATTGTTTCCCTTTTAATTGATAATTTTAATGAAAACATTTATTAAATCATTGAGTGATAAGACAAAAAAGATGAGGTCATCACTATTACTTAGACTACCCATTTTATAACCTCAGGCCACCAACTGAAAGAAATTTTAGGTGTCCCTCAGCTTGAGTCATCTCTAAAGTTACCTACTTTTCCTTGGTAAGTTGTCAGAGAAAGTGAAATTGCTTACCTTTACAGGGGTTCTCCATAGACTGCAAGGAAAAGCAGCCACATTCCCCACCCCCTCAACACTAATAGGACATCATAACCTATTATATCAATTTTATTATAGACTGAGGGGGAGGAGGGAGACCACGCATGCTCAGAGATGTCAAACACAGATGTCTGAATGGAGCTACTACTACGCTTCTAAATTATCCGCCATCATGGGCAACAGCTATTTTTTAAAAATAGTCAAAAAGATTGTTTGGTGTTTTTATTTTAAAAATTAAAATGCCAAAGTAACAGATATCAGGTTGTATAATAAAAGCTCTCTGCTTATTAGGTCTCCCCACCCCCACTAACTTCAGCTCTCATAATTCAAACACATAACTAGAGAAAGACACAGGGACAAATTTGTCCCCGTCCCCACAGGAACTCAATTTCCCCATCCCTGTCAACTCTTATCTTAACCGCATAAGCCTCACACACTTATGATTTTGAAGTGTTTGAGGTTTGTGCAGATGAGGACAGAGCTTGCAGAAATGGGGCAGGGACAGGAAAATATCTCAACGGGATGGGAAAACGAGTTCCCACAGGGTCAGGGAAAGATTTGTCCCCATGTCATTCTCTATACATAACAATGCATGTGCTAATCAGACAACACTTCTTTATTAGCTTTTTATAAAAGATCTCCATTATTAAATGTCCTGCTCAGATTACTGGGAACAGTCTTATGAAGGAGTTTGTTTGTCCTGATGCAGCATTCGAAACATAGCTATGTCCAAGAATTATAACACCAATTTTGATTAACAAAATTGTACATGACTAAGATGAACTCATAACCTATGACAATTCTTATGTAAATTTACAATTCTTGTAACCTCCTGGTAAATCTTATGTAATCCGCCTTGAACCGCAAGGTAATGGCGGAATAGAAATCACTAATGTAATGTAATAATGCTTTCTGGACGTACAAGGAAGTGATATTTGACCAGGTTTGTCTGTATGAACTTTTACTGATAATGGTCACACATCTGAAAAGTTCTTAAAAAGAGCATTTAAGTTGGTATAGTAGGATATACGAGTGTGTGTGGCTAGAGATTACTGGGAAAGTATACAGATTTTATTAATACAGAGGAAACCCTGAGGCTTAAATTTTAGCCCTCTATTGGCAATTGGAAATATTTTACCACTTACGCACATACATTTGTAATATTTATTTTTATAGATTTTGTATATTTTCATAAAGGCTAGAGCAAATGTTTTTTTTAATAGTGATTGTTTTGAAGGGATAACATGTAGAGGTCCACACATTCCAATAAACTTTAGATTAAGCAAAAGAGCATCCTTACAGGGGAAATATCGCAGTTTGGAATGTTAATAGCCCCTACCTGCAAACTGCTTGATTTTGGGGGGTTTTGCATCTTGCAATAAAAGTACTTAGTTTAGTGGATTGCCTCCAGTAGGCTTCAGCTCCTGTTTTAGTCAAATATATTTTATTTAGCTCAACAAAAGAAATGAAACAGGTAAGAATACGCATAACAGCTAAACAAGCTCAAAACATTTTCAAGAAACCCCGGCCATACTACAGCTCCCCCCCCTCAAACCTCCAAACTTCCCACCCCACCCCACCCCAGGTCCTCTTTCCAAGTGAATCCCCAGTTGCGAACTGCATTGCAAAATAAGCAGATGTACTTAGAAAGGGTATAACAATATAAAAGAATATCAACAGTTGAGTAGGCGGCTATGGGCCACTGAAGTCATAGTAGTCCAAAATGGCTCCCAAGTGTGCTGAAAAAAAAAGTGACCCGGGAGCGAGAAGTCCCGCACAACCCACCTCCACAAGTAGTAGTCGGGCGCCTCCCTTCAAGCCATTTAAATTGAATACATTTCAAGGCAATAAGTACTGTCCATTTGAGAAAAGCCGCAACTCCTCGTTTACGGGGAGAATAACATGGGACAACTCCAAACGGGACCAGTGGAGAACGCTTGACAGTGATACCAAAAAGAAAGATGGCGCTCCAAAAGGATCAAATGGAAGGGCATTCAGCTCCTGTTTTTAAATGCAGCCATTGTGTCCAGGTAGTTCTGAAGGTTATCTGCTGTGCAGAACAGGCAGTTGGGGGTGTGTGGGAAGAAGGACATAGTTGCAAAGTACAGGCTCTTTACCTTGTGGACCACCGCATTGACATCCAGACCAATTTGTGACAGCAGTAGATGATAATCGTATATGGATGCCTGCAATCGATGCACTGCCAGATTAACCAATCTTTATCATTCAGGATGGGATGCTTTATATCTACTAAGAAGCCCTCATCACTGGCAAGCAGAAAAGGGCTGCAGCCAAGGCAGGAAAAGAAGATATGACATTTCAACCCAGGTAGGTATTCAATAAGACCAATCAGACAAAACCAAAGTACAGTTTCCAATTTTTTTAATATAAATATATTAAATGAAAATATAAAACAACACAACCTGAATATTTCCTTGCTTCTAAACCAGTAAATAATCACCCTTCTTTTCATACATCAAGTCTAATCAAATCTACAGGAAGCAGTCTGGTTTATGGTCTCACATAACTGAACAGGACCCAAAACGTATCAAACAACTGCCCTGTAAGACAGTTCTCTACTTCCATCTGAAGAATCCTTCCAGCTACTGTCAGGAAGTGGCTTTCTGAGAGGCTCATACAGTACATGATTTAAACCGGAATCTGGTACACTAATGCTGCTTTAAGTTGAGTTAAACAATATATAAAAGGCCAAAATAACTGCAGACAATGTGAAAAATAAAGGTTCAGAAAATAAACAGTGAAGGCTATAAGATACTTTTCTCTATAACTCTCGAGTTTGCAGCAAAGTGTATTTAGACACAAACTCTTCCACTTGTTCTCCCTGCAGCATCTTCAAAGCCCTCCAATGAATCTGACCACAGTTTTCGGGTTTCCCTTGCTGATGGCTAAGCTCCTCTTTAATGTACTCCAACCAAAGATCTGTATAGAAAGATGAAAACAGAAAAAGAATATATATATATATATTCCCCATTATACTGGGAATCAGAAACTGATTCATTTCAAGCACACCTGGATGCTCTCTTTAGCAAAATACAAGTACATTTGAGAGACTTGAGATCATACTCCATATACCCTGGTTTAGGAGTGAGGTTCACTGCTGTCACGGTATGCACAAAACAAATCCGTTGGGAGACAGTGCTCTCCAAAAAATCTCTTATCTGCTAAATGGGGGAGTTGTGCTAAGGTTTCTGAGTCAGAATTGTTTTTGTGGATAATACTAGCATGTTTCTGGAAACTCTGGTGGAGATTTTACAGATTATTAGTTAAAACTGGTAAAAGCCTATAATCACAATCCTAAATTCCTGCACTGCATCAGTTTTTTTTTCTTTTTACTGTATTAAAACAGAGTAAGCTGATTCTCTTATAGCATGCATAACAGTCAAAGAGCCCACTGAAGTCCGACCGTAGCGTGAGCTCATTTGTTACTTTTTCAGTTCATGGGGTAGACAGAGCTAAAGTAGACTGTTTAACAATCTCCTTGAACAATTAAATTCAAAAAGTAATGTAATGTCTGCATGAACAGATGAAGACATATTTTATACCAGGATCTGTAGAGCCAAACTCCCTCACAGCACGTTCATAGAATTCCCTCAGATTCAGCATTTTACTGGCTTCCTGTAACAGAAAGATGCTCATTAAAGCAAGCAATCGAGATAAATGATACATAAGGCATTGAGCCCTATCAAATTTGACTCGGACCTACATCCTACAACACTCACTTGCTTCTTTTCAATCTGGATCATCATCTTGAAAAATTCAAGTGAAAATGGTCGACTTTCACGCAGACTACAAAGGAAAAAGGATACATATTTATCACAATTCCTGCAAAGAATAAAAACAGCTGAATTTTACATTTTAAAAGGGTCAACTAAATGATAGAAGAATGATTATATTTTTCTTAAAGGGTTAATAGAACCCTTGCAGTCTAATTATGGTTGGCTGCAACACAAAGGTAGGGACATCCAGATTCAAACATCTTGTTTTATGCAGAATCAGTGAAACTCGGGCATGTTATGGAAACAATGTGCTCAAGATCTGGGGAGAAAGGAGCAGAAAGTGACTGCTACAATCTGTGATGCCCTCTGTTGGCAGGTAAGCAGCACTGGGCTGGACCCGGGGGAGGGAGGAGGATTTTGAGCTCCAAAGGAAAACTATTCCTCTAGCGGCTAGTCCCTCATTGATCAAGGAAAGTCAAGTTATTGGGACTAAAAGAGGGAAACAAAGAGTTTAAACTATCAGAAAAATCAGGGTGAAAAAAAAGTAAACCTTGTAAAAACTCTTTTAGCTTTTTTGTAACCACAGGTTCTGTAGGCCCAATCTAGGTATTTTTCTTTCATGGCTACTGACACAGCTGGATTTGTAGAGAGTATGGATCTCTGCAAGTTAAAAAAAAACAACCCAAAATGCCATTATAATTAGAAAATAAAAACAGGAAAATACCTATCCACTAATGGATTATGAACTGTGCAATCCTCAAGGAAAGAAAATTAAAAGGTAATTTCCCTTTTTCCATACCATAATTTGTATTTCCTAGAGACTTCCTTATAGGTTTTGCAGAGACAATTGAGGTGTCTCAGAATAACAAGAACTAAAAGAATAATTCATTAAAGTAAAATCAGGAACAGAGATAGAAGAGAGCCCATCAGTGACATGTAGAGAAGGTCCAGTGTACAGTGAAAGCTGGAAAAAGGAAAACAAACGTATGTACACACATAGAAGACTGGAAATACAACAATTTGCAGAATTAGGATGATCTGAGTGAGAAGGCAGCAGCTCTTATTTCAGAGTATGTTTTAGTAGAAGATGCTGCAAATCATTTTTACTATACAATGACAAAATATTAAAGGAGTGGAGTCTGACATACAACCAAATTACAAAATAAAAGAAAATGTAGCTCACTCTGTCACTTTACAAGAAAATGAGCTACTGCTTGTACACAGATTGCTATTAAAAATGGGATGGTTCCCTATAGTATGACTAAATAAGTAATAAATTTAAAAAGGCAGTAGTGATGTCAGGTACCTGAAATAGTTCTTCAGTAGCATTCATGCTGTTTGCTCCTTCGCTCCATTCCACCCACAGAGTCCATAAAGGGAGTGTGTCCTGCACCATATGTGTTTGAAAGAGAAAGGCAACTGCTCAATTGAACCCCAACATATGTGGCTGAATGCTATCATAGCAAGTCCCCAAGCATTGCTTAAAGCAAGCCGACTGTAAAGGCATGGTGTCGCATGCAAATTAGACACATTTACCCCAGATTTTGTATAGGTCGCCCAAATGTGGGTGTGTATCCTAGATCCACAGGTAAACTAATTACACTTCTCCCTCGGTATTCGCGGAGGTTAGGTGCAGAGCCGGACTGCAAAGTGTGAAAA
The DNA here is from genome assembly GCF_902459505.1 of Geotrypetes seraphini. Lineage (NCBI taxonomy): Eukaryota > Metazoa > Chordata > Amphibia > Gymnophiona > Dermophiidae > Geotrypetes > Geotrypetes seraphini. The sequence goes on along the minus strand of NC_047093.1, from coordinate 20,483,002 downwards.
ATTGCGAATAACTTTTCGGTCGGCTCTGACCCACCCCTGCCTGCCTCCTGCGTCCCCGGAACCTTACCTGGTGGTCTAGCGGTGGAAGCGGGGCAGGAACGATCTTCCTATGCTCCTGCCCCGTGCAGAGCTGTCATTAGAATGGCTGCCGGAAGTTCCCGTTGTAGTCTCGAGACCACCAGGTAAGGTTCCGGGGAGGCTTAGACGGCTTAAAAAATAGGCAAAAATGAAGATAGCTTGTTTGTAAAAATTAAATAAATAAAAATTGCGAATAACCGAATCCGCGGATACTGAAACCGTGGATTCGGAGGGAGAAGTGTAGTCAATTAGGCACTACATCAATTATTGACATTAACCACTTAATTGGCAGTAATTAGGAGTTATACACAGATATGCCTTATATCCTCTTTTATTGTGATAGAAACTCGGATATGTGAAATACAATAATATTCTAATCTGTTACACTTTCACAAAAGTATATGAATGTCATGAATCAATGTAAGCAGTGCTGCTTCAGTTTCAGGAGATGTGTGTTTCTCAAAACACGGAGGAAAAAGCCTCAGGCAAATGCCCTCCCACCACCACAATGGTGGAAAAAGGTGGTAGGGTGGTAATCTTCATTGGCAGAAAACCTCCATTACACTCCCTGTTAAGTAAACTGTAAGCAGGGCTGTCTATGCAATCGACAGATGAAAATTATTCAACTTATCTTTTATAACATGCGCCTAAATTTCAAAGCATTACAAATCTAAAGGGGGTGTGGCCATGGGTGGGTGAGGGGTGTTCCCAGAAATTAGGATCCAAAGCTGAACCGCGAGGCACATGCAGCCGCCGACATCCGCTGCCAATGAGGCTTCCCCACCGCTCCGGCCTGCGTAACGCTTGCACAGGCCGGCCACGAGTATCTCACGCCTGGAGCACTTTTTCCCTTTAAAAGAACTCACTGTGCTGAAAAACGTCCTAGCTGTAAAGAAAGTGCCAGTTAGTTGAGAAAAACCACAGAAAAAAAAGGCACTTATAAAGAGAAATGAGCCCTTTAGACCGGCACACCTCAGGATTTTTTTGTTATTTATTTTTACTTAGTCAGAACAGACTCCACGGCTTTCAAAGCTGGAGGGCTGACCAACCAGGGGGCCAAGCCGCCTGCTGAGGCCCACTACAAAAATATGGGGAGGTGGAGAAGGTGGGGGGAGGGACCCAGCACGAGACCCGCAGGGTTTAATACCCCCGAGGTCAGACAGATCCCCAAACAGAACCCACCCAAGCTCTATCTGGCACAAAAAGGGGAACCAGGAGTTCACAAACAAAGTTCCAACAGTGCTAAGAGAGCTGAAAAGCCTTACCACCTGCTACCGGAGACTGATGAAAACTGGAGTAGCAAGAGGGGCATGCTATACTGATATACAAGTTTGCTGGTAGCAGTGAGGCATATTACCCATTCGTAAGGACTATACAAGTCTACCAAGTAATACAGAATAGTTTGTTGAGGTTTACCCTTTCTTAATGGAGCTGATGTAACTTCCTTTTCCAGTGTAACAGGGTCTGAAGAGACCACGAGAGACTGAAGCCGCCTAGCCTGTAGGCAGTGCTCTGCTTTAATTGCCAGCACTGCCGGCAGCTATGAAAGGTTAGAGAGGCAGGGAAGGAAGGAAGAGGAGAGTCGACAGGGGGAGAGAGGAAGAGAGGAAATAGACCCAACCGAACTCCACTGAACCACACAATGGGGGGGGGGGAAGAGAGAGAAAGGGGGGATATAGTGGACTGTGTCAAGTAGTGGGCAGAGGCAGCTTTAGGTGGCAACAGCGGCAAGGTAGCTCTCCAGAGAGGGCAGCGATGGCAAGGGCAGATTTTCATGGGAGGGTGGAGCAGTAACAGCAAGGATGACTCTCTGGGGGGGGGGGTGGCAGTGACAGCAAGGCAGTTGTTTTTGGGAGATAAAACGGCACAATTTAGAATGTGGGGTAGGGGGAAAAGAGCAATGCTGGATGGGCACAGAGGGAGGAGAGACAACTGTGTTAACTGCATTAAAACATTTTTTAAAGCAGTTACCTGTTTAAAATGTTATTCACATTATTAATGCTTTAAATGTACAGCCCTAGTGTTAATATCATCATATAACTGAATCTGGGTGCCCAGATGCTGTTACAGGATGGGGTCTTACCATTCAGAATTGAGGCACTTGAAATGGTGATGCCCACTTATAGAATCACCCCCACCCCCCTAATAAACAGTAGGAAGCACCACAAATTCATTAATATGCCCAAATGCCTGCATTCAACTGACCTTTGTTTTCACCTGGCAAAAGGCTTCATTAAAACACTGAAGAATATCATCTGACTTCAGCTTCATTATCACCTCAAGCCTCATTTGCCACATTTTTACCGAATGACTGAAGCGCTCTGTAGCGACTGTGCTTATCTCGGCCGCAGTCTCCAGCTTGTTTAACTCCAGCAACACCTCAACCTGGAAAGAGCCATTGAAAACCAGGAGCAGAGAGAAATTTGCATCAGTCACGGGGAAGAGTTTCTATACAGAAGAAAAGCTAGTACATATCGAATTTGGTCTGCAGTTTGTTGCATACTAGAGGTTAGAACAGCAGTGGAATACTACAGCATGCCTTTTCATAGGAAGTAAGACATACAGTCAAATTCATTTTCATTGGTTGCTTGTAGAGATTATATCGAGGGCCAAGATTTTATATCATTTTGAAGTGTGTTTACAGGGGGCTTCTCGAGTATTTAACCAGCTGTCCGGTCCTAATATGTTGCAGCTACTTTGTTCCACTCTTCTCAGCTGGCAACGATTCACTTGGTGTCTACAAAATGTAAAGGATTTTGCTTTGAGGGTGCATAATTATGCAACTAGCTTTCTGTTGAACTGCATGAAGAAATTCATTTTCTGGATACCAAGAGCAGACACCAAAGTACAAATAAGATTTTTTGTGCAAACATAAATATAATTAGATAAAAATCAAAGACCCAACATGGCTATGTTTCACTCCACTAAGGGCTGCATCAGGGGTCGATTCAAAATTGGTCAGTTATAATATTCAGAACTGCCAAAATATTATTGAAATCTGGTTCAGCTAAGGAACCACAGCAGTACTCCAGCCTTTCTACTACTATTTTCAAAATTATCTTCCTTCCAAAAAAATAAAAAGTAAACCCCACCCCCCCAAAAAAAAAAAAAAAAAAAAAAAACACATTCAAATGCTGGGTTTTACTAAACGACACTAAGGTTTTTAGCGCAGGCCAGTGAGGTAAATGCTCAGACACTCACAGAGGAATTCTATGAGCATTTACCTTGTCGGCCTGCGCTAAAAACCTCTAGTGCCATTTAGTAAAAGGAGCCTATAAGAATTGCTGTCCTGGGACAGACCGAAGGTCCCTCAAGCCCAGTATCCTGTTTCCAACAGTGGCCAACCCATGTTCTAAGTACCTAGCTATATCCCAAGGAGTAAAACAGATTTTATACTGCTTATCCTAGGAATAAGCAGTGAATTTCCCCCAAGCCATCTCAATAATGGCCAATGAGCTTCTCTTTTTAAGAAATTATCCAAACCTTTTTTAAACCCCGCTAAGCTAACTGATTTCATCACATTCTCTAGCAATAAATTCCAGAGTTTAATTACATGTTGTGTGAAGAAATATTTTCTCTGGTTTGTTTTAAATCTGCTACTTAGTAGCTTCATCGCATGTCCCCTAGTCCTAGTATTTTTGAAAAGAGTGAACATGCGATTCACATCTACCCTTTTCACTCCACTCAGTATTTTATAGACCTCTATCATATCACTGCTGAGCCGTCTCTTCTCCAAGCTGAAGAGTTCTAGCCGCTTTAGCCTTTCCTCATAGGGAAGTCGTCCCAAAGTGATTTAAGCGGGAAAGAGGCTACGTGGACCTGAATCTATAAATGACACCTAAATTGTAAGCACCACTCCATGTGGTTGTCAATCAACTGCAAGGCGATGTTTATAGAATGACATCTAGCAGCGCCAAAGCTGACTCAGGCCTCGCTAGTATATTAGGCCAAGAAGTTTACTAGTGCCTACCTCAAACGCTTAAATCTAACACACCTATTCTCCGCCCCCTAACCACACCTACTTTTCAGGTAGGCAGAGGGTGCCTCCATGTAGGCATTTCTAGGCGCTATGTGGATATCTGTGTGCAACCCTAATCAGCAATTGAAATAATTTTTTTTAATGGGTCTTTAATGGCTTGGTCAATTACCATGAATCTAAACTGATGAACACACATAAAAAGATGCTATTTAAACGAGAAAAAGATTGTTAGTGTTATGCTCTCCCCTGACGAAGCTTTGATGTGAAACAGTTCTGGCCACCATTGGGAAGAAGGTAAGTACTCCTTTAATTGTTAAAAAAGCTGCTTGTTGTTAATCACATGTAGCACAAACCTTAAAAGATAGGTCTATTAAAAAAAACATTAAAAAATCCCAAAAACAAGAAAATAAAAAAATAAGATTTCACTAGTAAATATTTAAATGAGGTTTTATGCCCTAATGTGTTGCACCAACGCTATGAGGGGCATAATCGAAAGGGACGTCTAAGTCTGTTTATGTCCATCTCGCAAGTCGTCCAAAGTTAAAAAGAGCCTAAGACACATTTTCGAAAGAGACGTCCAACTTTTTTTAATTTCAAAAATCATCTAATTATACGTCCTGCCAATCTGATCGTCCAAGCCGCAAAATCGTCCAACTTTATACCACATTTCCGTCCAACTTTCCTTCCAAGTCCAAAACGCCTAGAACAAGCCCTGTTGGACGTGGGAGGGGTCTGCAAAGTGATGGACTGCACACCCAGACATGCCACCTAAATAGTGGGGTACCTTACAGGGCACTGCTGTGAACTTCACAAAAAGGGTGCCATGGCTTCTCCTCCCTAAAGCTCCCTTATAAGTGATGGTGAGCCCCCCAAACCACCTCCAGAATCCCCTAGACCTACTTCTCTACCACCCCAATAACCCTTAAGGCTTCAGGAGCCACTTATATGCCAGTAAAAAAGGGTTTTGGTGGTGTATAGGGGAGTGCACATGTTTAAGTATCAATGCAGTGATTAGAGGGGCTTATGGGCATGGGTCCTCCTCTCTATGGGTCCTTAACCCACCCCCAAGACGACTTAAGCTGCCTCTGGACTGGACGACTAGGCTTTCCTATGCCAGCAGCCAGGTAATGATGGTCTGGATGCTGAAATTTAAAGTTGTGAATAAAATTTTTATGGGGGTAGTGATCACTGGGGTAGTGTTTGGGGGGTCTTTGTTATGTGTTTGCAGTGCTTATCTGGTGAGTTTAGGTGGGGTTTTGTGACTTAGACCATGTTTTACATGGTCTAAGTCACAACATCCAAGTTCCGTCTAGACTCTGTTGTAAAACTTTCGGTTATAAATGCTGTACAACTAAGTCTAAGCCGGGAAAAATATGCAGGGGGCAGTTTTGTGCATCAGTGAATCCAATCCAATCGATCGCTAAACGGGTCAAACCGGTTTAGCAACGATCAGGACAAGATCAGTAAGTTTTATGCATCCCCCAGTTAACTCCTCTTTGTTGCATTATTGGCTATAGTATTCTGTGAAGAGGATGGTATTCATTCCTTTCTTGAACTTTCTGGTGTCCTTTTCTAGTTTTAGTTCCTTAGGAAGGGCATTTCACCACCTTGAACCAATCACTTTTCCTGACGCTTTTGTATTTGATATCTCTGAAGGAGGGTATTTCCAGCAAGAGGTTTTGGCTTGAGCGTAGTGCGTGTGCTGGTGATGTAGTCTGTCCGCCAGATACTGTGGTTCTGAGAGATGACATTTTAAACATGATTTTTTTTTCTCCTCTTTTGTAATATTTGATTACTCACATGGTCAATTTTGTCATACACTAATACCTTAGATTGTAAGTAACTTGGTTTACAAGTATTTTGCAAGACAAGCAAAACATTTTATTAAATTTTAATTTGATATACAAGCAAGGTCTTGCAATACGAGAACATACAGTATACACGCGTCACATCATCACAACTGAGCCGATGGTTCTTATCTATCTGATGCTGCAGGAGTGTAATGACTGTTCTGAATGAGCGAGGTCTTGCAATACAAGTACGTATAGTATTTTGTATTAAAATTTTTGGGCTATGGAACGAATTTTCTCGAGTTTCCATTATTTCGTATAGGGAAATTCACTTTGATATACAAGTGTTTTGGATTACAAGCATGTTTTTGGAACGAATTATGCTCGTAAACCACGATTTTACTATATTTGATTACTCACATGGTCATGTCATTTAACGCATAATTAAGTTGTGCATGAATTTTAGTTAGGTGTCACTAGGTGTCCATGATTAGGGTGCCTAGCAGCACCTAACGTAAGCACAATTTATAGAATCAGGCCCCAATTGCTTAAATAACCTGTCTCCACCTATCCCCCAATATCGGCTCCGACTCCTGCCAAAAAAAGCAAGCAAGTCAAGAACAGTACTGGGGCAGGCATTAGGGAGAAGCCCAGAGTTATTCAGGTGCTAGCAGAATTCAGTGCTGGCACTCTCATAGCTAAATGGGTGAATTTAAGACACCTCCCCCCCATTCCCAATCTGTTATACCTAAAGCCCCTTTCCCCCCAAGCTCCCTTCAAGACCCCTCTTGCTCTTGACACTTGCAAATGGCCGCCATGACCTCTCAATGACCACAGCTAGATAAATATCGGCCAGATGGTTCTTTCCTAAAATTTATGGAACTTCACTTACTATTAGAAGTGGTGCTGTATGCGGATGTATTTGATTTATTTTTGCATTTGTTTTTAATTTTTTTAAACTGCAATCTGCTTTTATTCTATAGGTGGGAGAAAGAATATTTAAGTCAATGAAATCAAAACTTCCCTGTACAAAAACTATGCTTACCCATTGCTTATACAGGGCCTCTTCCAGCACGGTAGATTCATGCGCTCTAAGGAAAGCGGCCAAGAGCTTTTCCTGCCTCTGAAAAAGATTCAAAAAGTCAGTGCAAGCAACAGCTCAGTAGTCTCTACTCAGCCACAGAGAGCATTTCCTACATTTCTTTTCTCCAGATATGTATATGTGTGTGTATAAACACACATACACAGTTTTATCTATAAAAGGTTGAAAAAAATTCCTGGAACTTTGGAGAGTAATTTTCAAAAACATTTTTATGGGCAAAACTGTACTATTTTATATATATTTTGCATGTCATCAGTAACGCAGCACACAGAAGGCCCCAGCGAGAAGGCCACGAAGCAGCCTGTGAGTGCTGCTGGCCTGACGCTCCTCTGCTGGAAGGTATTTATGGTCGCGGTCTGCGGGGATTGGTTGGGAGGGAAGGATGGAGGGTCAGCGGGGGTTCGGGGGTTCAGCTGGCGGCAGGGGGCGGGGTGGTGGAAGCTTGGTTGTCTACAACTAGGGCTTATTTTTTGGGGTAGGGCTTATATTAAGACCTACCCCAAAAATCATGCTAGGGCTTATTTTTGGGGTAGATCATATTTTGAGGAAACATGGTAATATGCTACTTTATCCTAAAACAAAAAAAAGAAGAGATAGAAAATTTTTTTCTATCTTTGTTGTCTGATTTTTGCTTTCCTCATCATTCTCTTCCTTCCATCCACTGTCATTCTTCTCTACCTTTTCCATAAGGTATTTGCTCCGTTACTGTGCATCTCCCTTTCATCTCTCACTCCACCCCCCCCTTCCCACACCATTGGTCTGACACCCATCTTCTTCCCTCCGCTCCCCCCCATAGTCTGACATCTCTGTCTTCTTCCCTTCCATCTTTCCTTCCCTCCCCCAAGTGGTTTTTAGCATCTCTCCCCTCCTTTCTTCCCCCTCAGATCTGGTATCTGTCTCCCCAATACAGCAAGTGCCCTTTTTTTCTTTATCCCCTCCTTCCAGTATGTTTTTTTTTCCTCTCTCTCTCTCTCCTCCCCACGTCCCTTCAGCGTCTGTTCCACTCTCTCCCCTCCCCGCTTTCCTTCAACGTTTTCTCCCGTCTCTCTCTCCTACCCACTAACATGTAACGTCATCTCTCCTCTCTCCTACCCACTAACATGCATCTTCTTCCCTCTCTCCTACCCACTAATATGCAGTGTCTTCTCCTCCCTCCCCTCCTTTTCTCTCCTCTCTACTACCCACTAACATGCGTCTGCTCCTCCCTCCTCTCCCTTTCTCTCCACTTCTTCCTCTCCCTTCCAGCATATTGCCCTTGCTCTCCTACTCATTTCCATGCAGGATCTGTTCCCCACTCTCTCCTAGCCATTTCTCTTTAGCATCTGCTCCTCCCTCCCCCCTTCACTTCCTTCCAGCATGTTCCCCTCTCTCTCTCCTACCCATTTCCATGCAGCATATGTTGCTGACTCTCTCCTAGCCATTTCCCTTCAGCGTCTGTTCCTCTCCCCTCCTCCTCTATCGCCAATTCCCTTAAGCGCTCTTCGCATAGTCCAGCAGCCCCCTTCCTCCCAATCACTGCAGTCTGGGCATCTCCCTCCTCCCTTCCCCTCACCTTTGCTAACGATTTTTTTTTTTTTTTGTCTCCAAGCTGCCCGAGCCTTTCATCAAGTTGCGTGAGGCTGCCCTAAACTTCTCCTCCGACGCAACTTCCTGTTTCTGTGACTTGTTTAAAGGCTCAGGCAGTGCCTCGGAGTAGAGAGCTGCACGGGAACGGGGATGACGGGAATCCCGCGGGACCCGCGGGGATCCCGCGGGTTCCCCCTTTGGGTCACGGGGATCCCGTGGGGACACCCCCTAGGGTCGCGGGGATCCCGTGGGGACGCCCCCTAGGGTCGCGGGGTTCCTGCGGGGTTGGATCGCAGCGGGGTTGGTCGAGCCGCGAGGGTAGTCTCCTTCTCCTTACCTGCCCTGTCGCAGCACACATCCGAACGGAAATCTTCCCGATGTCAGCGCTGACGTCGGAGGGAGGGCTTAAGCAAAGCCCTCCCTTCCTCCGACGTCAGCGCTGACATCAGGAAGACTTCCGGTTGGCTGTGTGCGGCAGGGCAGGTAGGAAGAAGGCAATGGCGTACGAAAGAGGGGGGAGGGGGCGGTCCGCCCCGGAGAATGTGCACAGCCGGTCAGGTCCCCCGATCGACCGACAACAGGCCCGGCCGACAAATCTCCCTGCCCTGTAGCCGCGAATCTAAATTACCTCTTACAGCAGCTTCACTACTCCAGCTGCTGTAAGAAGGTAATTTAGATTCGCGGCTACAGGACAGGGAGATTTGTCCGACCGGGCCTGTTCTGTTGTCGGTCGGGTGCAAAAGCGCCACAAAGGTGGAGGCAGGGAGGGAGGAAAGGTGGAGTGGAGAAGAAAAGACGCTTAAGGGGGGAGAAGGCCGCTGAAAGCACTGGGGAAGACAAAGGGGTGGAAAAGAACGCTGAAAGGACATGGGGTAAACGGGAGGAAGGGGGGGGAAGGACCCTGAAAGCACTGGGGAAGACAAAGGGGTGGAGAATGCCACTGAAAGGACATGGGGAAAACAGAGGGGGGAGAAGGCCGCTGAAAGGACATGGGGAAGGCAGAGAGGGGAGAAGGATGCTGCCTGACAGGACATGGGAAAGATGGTGGGGGAGAAGGACACTGAAAGGAAATGGGGAAGAGGGAATGGGAAGAAGACGCTGGCAGGGAAGAAGATAGAGGTGCCAGACTATGGGGGGAGCGGAGGGAAAAAGATGGGTGCCAGACCAATTTGGGAGGGGGGAGAAAGGGAGAGGCACAGTAACAGAGCAAATGGAAGACACAGAGAGAAGAGAGGCAGTGGATGGAAGGAATTGAATGAGAACATGAAGAAAGCAGAAACCAGGCAATAAAGGTAGGAAAAAAATTATTATTATTATTTTTTTTTTTGCTTAAGGATAAAGTAGTATATTAGTTGTGTTGATAAAAATTTATAAACATTAGAGGCTCTGGTAGAAACCCGTTTACAAAGTATGTATTCTTCCCAATTAATATTTCCAAATTAATAAAGTCTTTTTGCTTATTTTTAAATGGGTTTCTACCAGAGCCTTTAATTCAGTAGCATAATTAAATGAAATAACTATTTCTGTAGTTTATAGGGACAGGCGGGGACGTAGGGGATTCCTCGCGGGGACGGGTGGGGACGGAGGGATTCCTCGTGGGGACGGGTGGGGACGGGTGGGAGTCCTCACGGGGACGGGTGGGGACGGGTGGGACTTTGGCGGGGACGGGTGGGATTTCTGTCCCCGCGCAACTCTCTACCTCGGAGACAAGAAAAATTAAACTTGCCAGCAAAGGTGAGGGGAAGGGAGGGAGATGCCTGGACGTCGACTATCGGAGGGAGGGAGCTGCTGGACCACGCGATCAGTGACTGTGCACGTTCCTTCACTTAACTGTGGAGACAAGGCCATTCACCGCTCCACAGAGCAGTGAATGGCTTTGTCCCCCTACCTGTGGCGACTACTTATTTTTTTCTTCCTGTTTCGGCGGGTTATCCATGGGTAACAGCTACCGTGTCTTTCTCTACTATAAAACATTTCTGACTGGTACTTGTCCTTAGCATAAGGAATGGGAAAATATTTAGAAAAACACATTTTTACCTTTTCTCTCAGCAATTTGCTATTTGTTTTCCTTTTAAACCTCTCCAGGCAAAATGTGGCGTAACATTTCCACATGGCCCCTGCAAAACCAAGTACAAAAAAAATGAAGTCAAGCATTTGCCTTTGGACAGAGCAAGACACATTGAGCACCCAACAGTGCAAGTGATGGTGCAACTCCGTGCTTTAGAGCAGGGGTTCTTAAACATTTTGGGTTTTGCACCCCCTTCGTAAACCATGCGTCCACTAGTGACGTCAGAGGGAGAGTCAAGGCTGGCGCAGGCAGCTGACTGTGGAGGCTGTTTGTGCCGGCAAAGAGTTTAACAAATATGGTGGGTCTTTATATGCTGTCATCTAATATGTTACCACATTTTGGGGTCCTTTTATTAAGCTGTAGAAGAAAGGTGGCCTTAGCGCGCCCTCACATGGGTCTTTACCCGCAGCTGTAAAATGGCCGATTTTTAGACACAAGCACTGCCAATCAGGCATCCGCAGAAAATCTTCTTGTTTTTCTGCAGATGTCTGATTGGCAGTGCTTTTGTCTATTGGATATGAAATATAATTTGATAGAATATTAAGTGCTGTTAAAGTGTAAAATGTTTCTATATTATGTTGCACTTATTGTTAGTTTTAAACTGAATAAAGTATTTTTTTTTTAAAAAGGAAAATACTGATGATACTTTATTAATTGGTTTGTTAACATTCTGTCTACGTAGCTTTTACCATTGTATGGATGACCGAATTTGTATTGTCTGCTTTCTTTTTATGATCATCAATAAAAATGTTTAAACTTTAACTGCATGGCTACCTTCCCCAAACTGATAGCAATGACACCTAACAGTTATCATCGGTGCTTTACACTCAAGTAGCATAAACTTTGTTTTACTCTTTGGAATCTTGCCCAGGTACCTGTGACCTGGTTGGCCACCGATGGACACAATAACAAGCTTGATACGCTTTCAGTCTGTTCCAGTATAACAATGCTTATACTCTTACGTAAATGTTCAAGGTGCATTAATACACACTGTGTGGAAACCCAAAGCACAAGTTAGCAAGAACTAGTTTAATGGCCTATTTACTGTGTAATCCTTTAAATGCTAATGCCTGCTGACACAAGCCAGGGAACAGGGGTTGACTTCACAGTTTCCTTTTTTCAGTGTACTGCATGTTCCCACACTGGGAAGGCTGAGCAGCTACTGGCCAGACAGAGGAGTGTTCTGTCTTCTTCCTACAGCTGAATGCAACTCTTTCTTCAATGTAGTGATCATTTAACCATTAACCACTTAAACTACTAAAATATTAAACTTTTAAATGATATTAATTTCACTCAATTAAGGATATAAATATCTGAATTGAATGAAATTCAACATATAAGTATTTGCTGTTACTATAGAATTATCATCATTCACGGTTTTGGAAGATTTTGTTCATATGGATGAAATTAACATGCAAACACTGGAACACAAAAAATGTATGCCTATACAGTAAAACCTTGGATTGCAAGTAACTTGGTTTGCAAGTGTTTTGCAAGACAAGCAAAGCATTTGATTAAATTTTAACTTGATATACAAGCAAGGTCTTGCAATACAAGTACATACAGTATACACACATCACAACTGAGCCGATGGTTCTCTCTCTTACGCTGCAGGAGTGTAGTGACTGTTCTAAATGTGCGAAGTCTTGCAATACAAGTATGCATAGTATTTTGTGTTAAAGTTTTTGGGTTGTGGAACGAATCGTCTTGAGTTTCCATTATTTCTTATGGGGAAATTCACTTTGATATACGAGTGCTTTGGATTACAAGCATGCTTCTGGAACGAATTATGCTCGCAAACCAAGGTTTGACTGTATCCACAATACTTATATATCAAAAGTACCTGTTAAATGAGAGATGGGTGCTCAAAACTAAAGTCCCAATGCTCACGGGCTGAAAATTCTGAGTCTGGGATAACTGTCTGAAAAACATACAAACTGGCCATAACTAAAGCCCACTGGAGACGTCGCAACCAGCGTGGAAGCTAAAAACTCTTTTTATTGAAGTAGAAAACATCAACGAAATCCCAACTAGGACCTAGTTTCTGTTTAACGTGTCGGTATCTCTGTAATACGACTGAGAAAAGCGATGAAACTGGGTCCTAGTTGGGATTTCATTGATGTTTTTATCATTCTACTTCAATAAAAAGATTTTAGCTTCCACGCTGGTTGTGACGTCTCCAGTGCCTCTTCTTGCTATTTTTTCTCACAGCATTTCGAGGCCTTGCTCCTTCTTTTTTTGGTCCTCTGTCATAACTAAAGCCCACTCATTGATCGCAGAACATTGCAGACTGTTCTTCCAACCTGTCGGAACGGCGCTGATGGCCTCCTCATACACAGCACAACAACGGTCCTCCTTTCTGGCCAGATCCGATGCCTTTGTCAGCTTAGAAGAATATTCTGCAGAGGGGAGAGACTCAACATCCAGCTCTCGGCGTGCCATGTAATCCCATGTTAGAGGTTCATCTGCATGGAGAGTCTGTAGGCTGGGTATGGAAGCAGAACATTTCAGTTACTCTTGGATGTCAATAATACACAAGACAGGAGAACATAGTTCTGCAGAGGGCAATCTTTGCCAAGCTACTGTAGCCTATAATACTCACAATCCCAACAAGCATTAGCCCCGTTAAAACCTTGAGCTAACAGAAATAAAATTAAAGAAATTAGCTAGGCTTCTGATCGGCAAAAATTACTGGTGGAATACATCTCTGTCATTCAGTCAAAGATCTCCCAGACCAGCTCAGTATCTCTTTTTCAGCAAATAGAAGATTTGCATCGATTTCTGCAGCTCAGGAACATCAAAGAGTGCAGGCCTTATTCTTCTAACCCTAGGGAGGCTGCTTACAAACTAGAGATTTTACTGAAATGGATTTTAGAGGGGAGTCTCTCAATTTATTGAAATCCAACAGAGAATAAGAATTCCAAACATAGAGAAGGGGATATTCAGAATCCATTTAGCACTTGGGAGGAAGTGGCACAGGATTTGGCTGGGAATAGAAGGGATTATCCAATATGTGCCCTAAAAAGCATAATCTAGGTATTCCATCAGGATTAACAGATGGTATATATTAGATGGGAAAGGCTAGGGTTGTTGAGGGGGGTACATAACTGAGATTAAAGAACTGCAGGAGGAGTATCAGTTTAAAAAATGGAATATACGAGTATATAAAATCAATATCAGCAAAATGAAGCTTTATTTTAAAAAAAAAAAAAAAACAACTGTTGAAGTATGGGGATCACAGAGTAAAATTAAAACAGGTAAGGGGGATCCTTCCTCCACCATGGAACAACAAAGAGGCATAAAACACTCTACAATGGTCTCACTAAAAAGGGTCTGTAGGGGTGATTCCTGCTTTACCTATTGGAACACTGCAGGCCTGAAACTTAGGCCAAGAACCATCTTTGCTGTTCTGAAGCATTCTGGATGCCTTTACAAGATCTGTATGTGTATAGCCAAGGCCACTTACCATCTCTGGAAGTCCATTACCATGTGAATGTGGAGGAGAGCTAGCTTTCTCATCTATGGCCATGAAACATGCCTTGTACTGTTATCATCTTGGCACGTCTTGCTGTCTCCTGAGAAACTTTCACAAGAACACTATTCATTAATCCTCTGTGTGACCAAAAAGCCCCTGCTGGACTGGGTCTCATTGGTCCTCTATGGGTCACCTATGCATACCCTAAGAATCTGTGTGCTATCTATAATTAGACAAATGTTGGGTTTGGGGAAGCTCAGACCCATAGTTCTGTGGCTCCTTTGCACTGTACAGAGGACTATAAGAACTGATAAGAAAGAATTTCCCTGGTGTCCTTGCTCTTGGCTAGAAAATCAGAAACTGTTCTTTTTGGGAACTGCTGAACTTTCTGATTTATAATGTGCACCAAGAAGGACTGGCAATCATCTGCATTGGCTGCTACTGAAGGGAAGCGGCCTTTTGCTAACTGAACAAGGAATCTCCAATTGTAAGACTTTAAGGCTTGCTGTATGCTTGTAGCCTAAAGATTATTCCATCATCGGAGTGAGCGGATTTCTGCTGGACCCAAGGGTGAGGCAGGAATTTTCTCTTAGTCTTACTGGGTTAGGATAGAACAGTGGTTCCCAAACCTGTCCTGGGGGACCCCCAGCCAGTCAGGTTTTCAAGATATCCCTAATGAATATGCATGAGAGAGATTTGCATATAACGGAAGTGACAGGTATGCAAATCTCTCTCATGCATATTCATTAGGGATATCTTGAAAACCTGACTGGCTGGGGGTCCCCCAGGACAGGTTTGGGAACCACTGGGATAGAATCTTGTTTTGTTTGTTTATCTCTCGCCCTTATCCAGGGCGAGGTACACACTTATATACAAAATGGCATACAACATACACGTTGTATCCATGACAAACATCACTATAAACATAAAACAATCCAGACCATAAAACAAGTAACACACTTACATACAAAATATAAAATGAACCATAACATACAAGTCGCGTCAACAGTGCCAATGGTTTTGGTTGGGTTAGATTCATAAGAACATAAGAACTGCCGCTGCTGGGTCAGACCAGTGGTCCATCATGCCCAGCAGTCCGCTCATGCGGCGGCCCTTTGGTCAAAGACCAGCGCCCTAACTAAGACTAGCCCTACCAGCATATGTCCTTGTTCATAAGATTTGCTGCTTATACTTATAAGGAATTATTGTGTAAGGAATTATATACTGTGTGACATTTACTCATATTTTCTAATTACTTTTACAAAGCCGCACTAAGGCCTTAACGCGCAGAATAGCGAGTGCTATCCGCTATCGCCTCCTTTTGAGCAGGCAGTAGATTTTCTGCTATACCGCGCACTAATCCGGTGCGTGCGCTAAAATGCTTAGCGCACATTCGTAAAAGGAGCCCTTAGGATTTAGACATATGTACTAGTTGTGTGTTGACATATCTAGAGATATTTGTGAAGAATTATTATCTTATTATTTACAGCTGGTTATAAATATATATTTTTCTATTGTTAAAATAAAATCAGTTTCAGAGATACTAGTCTCATCATTCTATTAAGATTGCATAAATCTGAACCTGGCTAGTAGCAGTGGCTGTATTAGTTCCCTAGACACGAGTTACAGATGTTTATCTGACAGTTTTGGTACACCTAACTAATTACCTGCTACAGGTCTGCACCAGCTCTAATTGATTCAGAATACAGCAGCAGACTGATAAAGTGCTGTAAGCAATGTGACCACATCACACCATTTCTGCAAAAACTTCACTGGCTACCAGTATTTTAATTTAGCCCTTTACTGTACTATGTCTGGATCTTCAAGGCACTTAAAGGAAATGGGCCAGAGTAGAAGAACAAGATCTCCCTCTATATACCTCCAAGGTTGCCAGGCCCTCTCAAGGAGTATATCTAACCGCATCCTCTTCAAAGAAAATCACAAAAAGCGACATACCAACAAGCCTCAGGAGTAGCCCCCACACTGTGGAGTGCACTCCCTGAAAGGCTTTGCTCAATCGCAAGACTCTCTATACCTCAGGAAGTAGGTGAGAGCTTGGCTCTTCTCTAAAGCCTTTAATTGAAGAAATAACTAACTGCCTAGTCACACACACAAAAACTAGCACAGAGTTGCTCATCCACTCCTACCCTAGCTGAGATCATATTAAAGGGCAGACGACCAGAAGGGCCTCTCCCGCCAGTGTTCCCTGCCAAAGGTCCCTTTCTGCAGCCCGAGAAGAACAGAATTTGACAGGACAGTAGGCCTAAAAACTACAGAACTACTGTTTAAAATTGAAAAGATGAAACAAAATCACAGTGATAATCCTTACACCGATCTCAAACTACTCTCACAACAAATTTACAACCTAAAGTAGTGGGCTCAAACTCAAACCCTTTGCAGGGCCACATTTTGGATTTGTAGGTACTTAGAGGGCCTCAGAAAAAAAGTTATTAAAGAAATGACAATTTTGCATGAGGTAAAACTCTTTATAGTTTATAAATCTTTCCTTTTGGCTAAGTCTTAATAATAATATTGTCATTTATAGCTAAACAGACATATGATCAAGAAACTGTTTTATTTTACTTTTGTGATTATGATAAACATACCGAGGGCCTCAAAATCGTACCTGGAGGGCTGTGAGTTTGAGACCACTGACCTAAAGGATTGACCCATGGGGAAACTACAGGACCAGGCAGGTTATATAAGACCTTAATTATATTAACTCTTAAAGCATGGTCAACTGTGTTTAAGCATAACTAATATCAAGCTATACTTATAGTACCTTGCTTTACCTAAATTAACAAACCTGAAACCCCTTAACCCTCATTAAGTACCTTATTATATGGGCTACAATGCATAATAGCTAAAAAATCTGTCTCTCTCCTGCTTCTTCATAACGCAAGATCACAACAATCATTCCTTATTAAAGAGATAATCATTCCTTATTAAAGAGATAAAGATATATATACTCAATCACAACCATGAATTGGCTTTACTTGCTATGTTTAACACTCCTAGGTCTACTAAATCTAGGAGATCACCACCAAATATCAAGTAGCATTTTCCCGGCACGTCGTCCAATCTACAGGAAATCCTAAGCAAGAAAAAAAAAAAAAACATACCCATAGATCAGAGAATCCATTAACCACTCAAACACCATTAACAACCAGATAACCATCATCTATGGTAATCAAACCAAAACCAGATAAAACAAACCCACAAATACCAGGAAATACATAAACTTACTATCTATCACCATCTCACACCAGTACACCGAAGACGGCACAATCACTCTTGTCCCAAGTATATATATCAACACATGATCTGTAAATAACAAGTTAGTATTGAAGGGTATCTCAAATTATGTGCTGTGGCATAGTGGTATGACCTGAAGAGATTTCTCCAAGTCACACTTATCATCCAAGATTCATGGCACAAACCTACTAATGCTTCCTTCATTCAAAGGAGTCAAATACAAACAAATTTACAACTTCCTATTAAACCTATACAACCATCAGAACCTGGAATAGTCTCCTAACAACCATTAGGACTGAACTGAACTATCTCAGATTTCGGAAAAAAATGAAAACCCATCTATATGACAGACCTCAACAATTTGTAACTTAATCACCGCTGGCATCCCAACAAAACCATCACCAGTACCACACCAATATATTATCTCAGACACTGTATAAATGCCATGGAAATCCCTACACTTTTGTAATACTTTAAAAAACTGTATTCAAAATGTCACCATTGTAATTCCCCATAATAATATATGGACCTTTACTTGTAAAATCACCTTGAACCCATACTGGAAAAGTACATATTTAGATAGTACTTTAAAAAATTGTACTTAATCTCACAGTACACCAGGCTGCCAAGCATCACAGCGTGTAAAAAATAAAAAATTATGAAATAAACTCTCTGTCTTGATGCTATGGGAATCTTATGCTGTACGCCAACATTTCAAGTGGCAAAAAAGATTTTTCGACATGAGTGAAAGAGCACAGTTACTTACCGTAACAGGTGTTATCCAGGAACAGCAGGCAGCTATTCTCATAAATGGGTGACCTCCAAGCTATCCAGAATGGGATGGTGGGAGTGTTGGCAGTTTAGGAGAATAAATTTTGTAATACTGTCTGGCCAAAATGGCCATCCCATCTGGAGAAAACATCCAGACAATAGTGAGAAATTAAAGTATGAACCGAGGACCAAGTAGCAGCCTTGCAAATTTCCTCAATACGTGTAGATCTGAGGAAAGCTACTGAAGCTGCCATTGCTCTGACCTTATGGGCTGTGACTCTACTCTAGGGGTAATCCAGCCTGGGCACAGCAGAAGGAGATACAAGCAGCCATCCAGTTGGAGATGCTACGCTTAGAGATAGGATGTCCCAACTTATTTGGATTGAAGGAGACAAAAAGTTGAGGAGCAGTTCTGCGTGGTTTGGTGCATTCCAAATAGAAGGCCAAAGCACGTTTACAGTCCAGAGTATGAAGAGCTGATTCTCCAGGATGAGAATGAGGCTTTGGAAAGAACACTGGAAGAACAATGGCTTGGTTGAGATGAAATTCCGAAACCACTTTAGGTAGGAATTTAGGATGAGTACGTACCACCTTGTCATGATGGAATACAGTGAAAGGTGGATCAGCAATTAAAGCTTGCAGCTCACTGACTCTTCGAGCAGAAGTGAGGGCAATGAGAAACACCACTTTCCAAGTGAGATACTTCAGATGAGCCGTAGACATCGGTTCAAATGGAGGCTTCATCAATTGAGCAAGAACAACATTGAGGTCCCAAACCACTGGAGGCTTGAGGTTTGAGAGGAGGTTTGACATTGAAAAGTCCTTTCATGAATCTGGAAACTACCGGATGAGCAGAAAGGGGTTTTCCTTCAACAGACTGATGGAAAGCAGCAATTGCACTAAGATGGACTCAGACCGATGTAGACTTGAGGCCAGAGGTGGATAAGTGCAAAAGGGAGAGGGAGAGGGTGGTGGATACCTGGAATGCGCTCCCAAGAGAGGTGGTGGAGAGTAAAACTGTGACTGAGTTCAAAGAAGCGTGGGATGAACACAAAGGATCTAGAATCAGAAAATAATATTAAAAATTGAACTAAGGCCAGTACTGGGCAGACTTGCATGGTCTGTGTTTGTATATGGCCATTTGGTGGAGGATAGGCTGGGGAGGGCTTCAATGGCTGGGAGGGTATAGATGGGCTGGAGTAGGTTTAACAGAGATTTCGGCAGTAGGAACCCAAGCACAGTACCGGGTAGAGCTTTGGATTCTTGCTCAGAAATAGCTAAGAAGAAAAAATTAAAAAAAATTTAAATTGAAACAGGTTGGGCAGACTTGATGGATGGACCATTCGGATCTTTATCTGCCGTCATCTATTATGTTACTATGTTACTATGTAGTCTAAAACAGAAGACAAGAAGGAATATTGAGGCTCCTTATCGTGAGAAAAACACCACGTAGAAAATTTAGTCCATTTTTGGTGATAGCATTGTCTAGTG
Source organism: Geotrypetes seraphini (assembly GCF_902459505.1). Classification (NCBI taxonomy): domain Eukaryota; kingdom Metazoa; phylum Chordata; class Amphibia; order Gymnophiona; family Dermophiidae; genus Geotrypetes; species Geotrypetes seraphini. Next base: position 20,463,427 of record NC_047093.1, on the reverse strand, counting down.
GTAGGTTTCCTAGAAGCCTCTAAAATGTCTCTTACAGACTGAGGAAACTGAAGAGGAGTTATGTTGAGAGGTACCAAGTTGTCAGGTGTAGAGACTGCAGGCTGAGATAAAGCAGAGATCCCTGACTCTGTGTAAGCAGAGATGGAAAAACTGGTAGAAGGTATGGCTCCCTACAGCTGAGTTGAAGTAGAAGGGAGTACACCAAGGTTGTCTCGGCCACCGAGGAGCAATCAGAATCATAGTGGCATGGTCGTTCTTTAACTTGACCAGAGTCTTGAGAATGAGAGGGAATGGAGGGAATGCATACAGGAAGAGATTCGTCCATTCCAGAAGAAAAGCATCTGCCTCAAGGCGATGAGGAGAATAGATCCTGGAGCAGAACTGAGGCAGTTTGTGGTTGTGGGGAGCTGCAAAGAGATCTATCTGAGGCGTTCCCCACTGTGAAAAAATGTGATGAAGAAGCAAGGAATGGAGTGTCCATTCGTGAGGTTGCAGAAGACAACTCAAGTTGTCCGCAAAGCAATTTTTTGCCCCTTTGAGGAAGGTGTTGTGGCGGATTGCCCAGTCCCAAACCTTCAGAGCTTCTTGACAAAGTGAGGAAGATCCCGTCCCTCCCTGTTTGTTGACATAATACATGGCAACTTGGTTGTCCGTCCGAATGAGGACTACCTGGTCGTGAAGAAGATGTTGAAAAGCTTTGAGAGCCTTGAAAATCGCTCCGAGTTCCAACAGATTGATGTGACACTAACGATCCATTCTGGTCCAGTGGCCTTGAGTACGGAGACCATCGAGATGAGCGCCCCAAGCGTAGGTCGAGAAATCTGTTGTGAGGATCTTCTGATGAGGGGGCGTTTGAAACAGCAAGCCTCTGGAGAGATTGGAAGAGAGCATCCACCAGTGGAGAGACTGTCTCAATGAAGGAGTGACTGCAATGTGTCGAGAAAGTGGGTCGCAAACCTGCATCCACTGAGATGCCAGGGTCCACTGAGGAATTCTGAGGTGAAGTCTGGAAAAGGAGTCACGTGTACTGTAGAGGCCATGTGACCCAGGAGTACCATCATGTGTCTCGCTGATATGAAGGAGCGGGAAGATATTATTACAGAGTTGAAGGAGGACTTCCAGACGTTGTTGCAGAAGGAATGCTCCGAGTTGGATAGTATCCAGAACAGCTCCAATGAATTGTAGATTCTGAGAGGGTTGAAGTTGGGATTTGGGAAAGTTTATTTCGAATCCCAAACTCTGTAGGAACCACGTAGTCCATTGGGTCGCTACAATAACCCCTTGAGATGTTGAATCCTTGATGAGCCAGTCGTCCAGGTAGGGAAATACCTGAAGACCATGGTTTCTGAGAGCTGCGGCTACCACTTGGTGAACACTCTGGGAACACCAGGCACTCTGGTGAACACTCTGGGAGATGAAGCCAGGCCAAAGGGCAGCACTCTGTATTGATAATGCAGATTACCCACCCGAAATCTGAGATATTGGTGGGAGGTCAGATGAATGTGAATATGAGTATAAGCCTCCTTGAGATCCAGAGGGCATAACCAGTCGTTCTGATCTAGGAGGGGATAAAAGGATGCCAGGGATAACATACAAAATTTTTCTTTGACTAAAAATTTGTTGAGAGCTCTGAGATACAAAATGGGCCGCAGATCGCCCGTCTTCTTCGGAACAAGGAAATAATGGGAGTAAAACCCCCTGTTCTGCTGTTACAAAGGAACTGGTTCGATGGCATGGAGACGAAGCAGAACTTGAGCTTCCTGAAGAAGAAGGGCGGTCTGGGATGGACTGGAAGGATACTCTCTTGGAGGAAGCTCTGGTGGAACCTGAGAGAAATGAAGAGAGTATCCATTCCTGATGATTGACAGCACCCAGAGGTCGGATGTGATTGCCTCCCATCGGTGGTAAAAATGATGGAGATGACCTCCAATAGGGGGAAGATAGGACAGAGACAGAACAGTGGAGGTTATGCTCTGTTTTAAACAGTCAAAAAGGCTGCGTAGCCTTAGGTGCAGCAGAAGGTTGAGGTTTCTGTTGCTTCTGATTCTGCTGTTTCTTAAGAGGAGGGCGAGTGTAAGGAGCCGCTCTTGGAGCAAAATGTCTCTGATAAATAGGAGGAGGGCGTGCAAGCTTGGCAGGAGCTGGCTTTGGCTTAGGTCTTACAATAGAAGCAAGCAAAGAATTTTTCATGCTCAGACAATTTCTTGGTGGCTGCCTCAATAGATTCATCGAAGAGGTCATTGCCTGCACAAGGAATATTAGCTAAGCGGTCCTGAAGATTAGGATCCATGTCAATGGTACAAAGCCAAGCAAGGTGGCGCATTGCTACAGAACAATCAGCCGCCCTGGCAGATAACTCAAAGGCATTGTAAGAAGACTGAAGTAGATGTAATCTGAGTTGTGATAGAGAAGCTATAACTTCTTGAAATTCAAAGTGCTTTTGAGCATCTAAATAACTGATAAATTTAGGCAAAAGAGCAATGAGGAACTCAAAATAAGTTATAAAATGAAAATTGTAATTAAGGACTTTAGAGGACATCATGGCATTTTGATAGATGCGACATCTGAATTTGTCCATAGTTTTCCCTTCCCTTCCAGGAGGAACGGTAGCATAAACCTTGGAAGACTGGGACCTCTTCAAGGATGACTCCACAAGTAGGGATTGGTGAGATAATTGTGAATTCTCAAACCCTTTGCAATGGAGAGGGTTATATCTAGAGTCCAATTTGCCTGGAACAGCTGGAATTGCATAAGAAGTCTCCAGGCATCTGGTAAAAGTCTGAGATAAAAGCTTGTGAAGAGGAAGCTTAAGTGACTCTGCCGGAGGTTGAGGAAGATGCATGACTTCGAGATACTCCTTAGAGTATTTGGAACCAGCATCCAATTGAAGGTCCAAGTCAACAGCCATCTTACGAAGAAAAGATGAAAAAGATAGCTGATCCGCCAATGCCTTCCCTCGAGAAAGACTCGAGGTCGTCGAGGCAGCCTGGGTCGAAGATGATGCTTCAGCATGAAAAAAACGTTTTTGAATATATTTCTAAGGTGCTCATCAGTTGTCTTATCCCTCTTTAGTGACTGCTTACAATAGTTCTCTAACCATTTCAATAGACCTCAGAACCACCACTCCTCCGTCCCACAAAAGTGTCTTAATGGGGAGATTCAAGTGGTGACCTCCTCACCGGTCTATTTAATTTAAATAATGTGCAATTCTTATCATTTTTTAAGCTTATTTCTACTTATCTCAATAATGGTAAACTTTCAGTTCTCAATATAGGCTAGCGGTGAGACCCGACATGTTTCACGAAGGTTTCATCAGGAGTCTACCCTAAAACAAAATTTTTAAACAAGTTAATACCCTCCCGTGAACCATTACTCTGCAAACCTACTACAAAAACCCTTTTTGCTTACCACCACCGCAGCTATCCACCTCTATCCTTCGGTGTATGTAAGATGGCGGCCGCGTCTTAGGGGCTCCCTTTATATCTATTTCCTGCTAAGAGACCACCCCTCCTCCATGTAATTGGTCCGGGGGAAACCTCCCGATCCTAAATTACTCTCCATTTTAGCTTTTGTCAATCACACACGGCCTCCCTGTGTTTAAAACATAGAAGCCCACTCGATCTCTAAATTCATCCCATGGGGAACTACTATATTAAGCCTGTGAATCCATCTTTGTTCCTTCAGGTTGAGAATTCTATATGCGTCACCACCCGCCCTCCCCCTCTGTTGTAGACTGTCAATCACTCTCCACCTTAATTCAACTACTGTATGTTTAAACTGAATCATATGGGACACCATCGGGGCTTGCAGAAGCCCCCTATTGATTCTGGATTTGTGCTCATTTAGCCGAGTTTTTACTTGCCGGCTTGTCCTCCCTATGTAAATTAAATTACAGGGGCAAATGATTGCATATACCACCCCCTTACTATTACAGTTTGTGTTGTCCCTGGCTGTGATGGTGATATGTTTCCCCGGGACTACCCATTGGGTCCCTACAATCGCTGTTTCACACCATTGGCAATCTCCACATTGGGAATGTGAACCCATAGTGGAATTATCCATACTTCGAAATTTTTTGAAATTTAGGACCTGCCCTATCGTCTTAGCTCTTTTAAAAGATACCATCAGGAAATGACTAAGCCCCTCATGCAACCTTACTATATGCCAGTATCGTCTCATGATTTGAATCAAATGTTTGGAGGCTTCAGAATAAGGAACCACACAGATCAACCTGTCTTGATCTGGTTGCTCCTTCTGTCTGTCCATAATCAAGAGCTCCCTCTGGGCGAATCTCGCTCTCAAATATCCTTGTTTAATCGCTTGGGCAGGATACCCCCTCATCAAAAACCTTTCCTGTAATGCCCTAGCTTGTTTTTTGAATTCCCCCAAATTGGAGCAATTCCTCCTGATTCTAAGACACTGACCGATAGGCAGCCCAAATTTCAATTTAAAAGGATGAAAACTTGTGAAATGTAATAAGGTGTTCCGGGCCATGGGTTTTCTAAAAGTTGTAGTCAAGAAGCCCTCCGGGGTCCTCATTACCAGGAGATCTAAAAATTCTATCTGATATTGATGAAATGAGCAGGTGAATTGTATGTCTATTGACTGAATTCAAATATTCTATAAACCTCCCCAATTCCTCCCGAGTACCTTCCCATAGAAAGAAGATATCGTCTAAGAATCTAACCTACATGGGAATTTTTTCAAAAAAAGTGTTGGTATATAAGTACTGTTCTTCAAATTTTGACATATATAAGGTGGCCACCGAGGGAGCCAAACTTGCTCCCATGGCCACCCCCTGAACTTGTTTGAAGAAGTCATCTCGATATTGGAAATAACTATCCTCAATGACCCACCGGGCCAACTGTAGTAAAAAGGAGGTGGAAATATGCTGTGGGGGACTGCGAGCTTGAAGTACTTCCTCGATGATATCCAGCGCTTGAAAAAAGGCATTAAGAGAACATGGAGACTTGGACGAAACAATCGAAACTGCTGAGTCCTCGAGGTACGGAAGTGGGGACCTCGATCTTGGAGTCAGTAGTCTAGTAGAACTGGAAGGGGTAGATCAAGGCTTAGTCGAAGAAGGGCGTTCTTTGAAAGAAAAGGTATGCCTGGAAGTATGCTTCGATGAAGGCCTCGATCGTCTGTGGGAATGATGCTTGGAAGTAGACCTCGAGGATCGAGGAGACTTCGCCCCGGAGATAGAAGCAGTCGAAGCCACCAGGGAATGGATAGGGCTGGAAGCTGTGGATCGAAGCTCCAGAGGCTTGATGGAGGAACCTCGATGCACTCCCAAAGACTTTGCTCCTTGTATAGAGTGTGAGGATTCCTGTTGAGGCACTTGCAAAGAATCTGCTCCTTGCTTTATGTGCATAGATGCCAGACCAGACACTCGCAGAGACTCTGCTCCCTGCATGGAGTGTGTAGGCTCAGACTGAGGCATAGGAAGAGGCTCAACCTCACGGGAGTCTGCAGAATGCCCAGGCTGGATTAGAGTAACAAGCTTCGGTCCCATGTTACTAAGGAACTGAATGAACTGTTTCTCTAACATGGTCTGGAAAGAAGCCGGCAAGGATGGATCCGCGTCTGAAACTGGACCACTTGCTTTGGCTGGAGGTTCCAGAAAAGCAGTGGAAAGGTGCTTCGACTTGGAAGTCTTAGGCACCTTAAGCACCACCGCTGGAACTTTCTGCTGAGCTATCTGACTTGAGGATACAGGGGAAGATACAGCAGACGTCGTCAAGGAAAGAGCCGCTGCAAACGAAAAAGGTCGGCTTCAGAGTCAAGAACAAGGTCAAATTCATCCCGAAGAGCTTTTCCATTGAAAAGTATATGACGTTTAAGAGCTCAGGGTTGAAGAGTAGCACAACTTTGGGTGATGGTCTGGCCCAAGGTACTTGAGGCACCTACTGTTTGGGTCCGTGAGAGAAATTGCACGCTGACATTGGCTACACTTCTTGAAGCCTGTTGTTGGCCGGGACATAGGAGGAAAAACAGCCGCTGCAAAGTCGAAGCCCTGCCCCAGGAGTCGAATGGAAGAAAGAAATTTTTTTTTTTTTTTTTAAAGAGAAATAAAAGAATAAAAGAAAAACACAGCAATTTGTGAAGAAAAAGAACACAAACCGCGGTGAGAGAAGGCATGAAGTAACAAAGTTAAATGCAGAGAGTCCAAGACAGATTTCTCGGCTCCGCGGAAAACTGAGAACTGAGGAGACACGCAATGTGCTGGACGGAAAGGCACTCGCGCATGCACGGTGCGGCTGACTCGAAACTTCTAGTTTCTACAAGCAAGTCTGCTTGCGAGGCTTCCGCAACGGAACTCCGTCGATGACGTCACCCATATGTGAGAATAGGCTGCCTGCTTGTCCTGGGATAATTGCCTTTACTCTGTCACCATGGGCACATAGCCAAGTTTTGAATAAATTTCAAGACAACTTTAAAATGTACGTTTTAGCTGTTCAGGCTCTGATGGGGGTTGGGGGTCTTGTTTATATACCCAAGGTCATAAGAATCCAGGCCTTAGGTTCTGTTTGTTGTCCTTCTTTGTAATGTGGTTTTGGGAACAGGGTTTATTGCATGCTGGCTGTGCTGCTATGATTATTATTGGTTTGTATTTTCAGTAAAATTGATTTTCATACAGTAAGGAGGGTGAATAGGGGGAGTTTAGAGGTGGAATTGTTCAAGGGATATATGAAAAATGATTTTTACATGAACCATCAATTACTATAGACTGAACACTCTATAACAGGGGTGTCAAAGTCCCTCCTCAAGCAATTTAAAATGCTCTCACTCTCAGGCCTTGAGCATGCGCACATGCTCAAGGCCCAGCACAGGAGGCAGATCTTCAGGCACCAGTAGAGAATGACACGGTGAAAAAATTGGTCCCCGTCACCGCCCCGTCCCCGTCTCACCATCCCCGTCACCGCCCCGTCCCCGTCTCACCATCCCCGTCACCGCCCCGTCCCACCATCCTCTTCACCGCCCCGTCACCGCCACTGCCACCCCATTCACCACCCCGTCACCGCCACTGCAATCCCATTCACTTTTCTTTATTTACGTATAAAGGAAACATTCTTTAAAACTTTAAAACTTAGTTAAATATTAGTTAATAACTATACAAAAACAAAACACGCAGAGAAAAAATTAATTAATATAAATTCTCAAAACTGACACATTTTGATCACTAAATTTAAAATAGTTATTTTTCATACAGTTTTTCAATCACTAATCTTCCACCACCCCTGGGGCTAGCAATGCAAAAACAAACACGACATGTACTTTAAATGCTTACAATGTTAGCCTATATGGTAAGTAGACGCGGCCGCTGTACCTAATCGCGGCAAAGATCTCCCTGCCGTGATTAGCATAGTGACCGCGGCTACGGCTGCAAGTCTCCCCTCCCCCCAGCGATCACGGCAGGAGGGCACCCAACCCCTCCTGTAGACCCCCCCAACGGCCCTCCCGACAATCGCAGCAGAAGGGTACCCAACCCCTCCTGCCGGTCCTCCCAATGGCCTCCCCTAAGATCGCCGGCAGGAGGGTACCCAACCCCTCCTGCTGGACCCCCCCCCCCAACGAACCCTCCCACCCCGGAACCCCCTTAGTCTTACTTTCCAAGTTGGACCGGACGGCTCCTCACACGTATGGCCAGCAGGCTTGCCTCCGTCCAAATGAGGCGGGCCCGCCCCTACCCTGCCCAACCCACAGGATCCTAGGGCCTGATTGGTCTAGGCACCTAAAGCCACTCCCGCTATAGGAGGGGCCTTAGGTGCTTGGGCCAATCAGGCCCTAGGATCCTGTGGGTTAGGCAGGGGAGGGGAGGGGCGGGCCCGCCTCATTTGGACGGAGGCAGGCCTGCTGGCCAGACGAGCGAGGAGCTGTCCGGTCCAACTTGGAAAGTAAGACTAAGGGTGGTGTTTCGGGATGGCGGGGTTTGTTGGGGGAGGGACCGGCAGGAGGGGTTGGGCACCCACCTATTGGCGATATAGGGGGCCGTTGGGGGTGCCGGCAGGAGGGGTTGGGCACCCTCCTACCAGTGAGGGCGATCGTCGGGGGGGGGGCGGGTTCTATTGGCAGGAAGGGTTGATCTGACAAATGAGGAGCACGGTGAAAACACAGGTAAATAGCGGTTCCTAGAAGGGGGGACATTGGCCTGCGGGGACAAATCTATTCACCATTTTTGCGGTCGGTGAAAGGATTTGTCCCCGCGTCTGCGGCGATTTGCTAATGAGGTCACCATAACCCGCAGCCACGCAGCGGTTCGCTGCGGGGATCGCTCCCCGTGTCATTCTCTAGGCACCAGCACCAACGCACAGGACATGCTGGTGCCGGTGCGGAGGCTACACTAAAGTAAGAAGAGGGTTCGGGTGAGTTGGGGGACCTCAGGTCGCGGCAGGGGGTTGTGCCGGTTCGCAGGGGGGGGGGGCCTTCGGGGGGGAGCAATGCCGGTTCTCGGGGGGGGAGCAGCGCTGCTGGCCTCGGGGGGGAGGGGGGGAACATATCAAAGTGAGTTTCCATTATTTCCTATGGGGAAACTCGCTTTGATAAACGAGCATTTTGGATTAAGAGCATGCTCCTGGAACGGATTATGCTCGTAATCCAAGATACCACTGTACAATGTTTTATGTTATGTTATTTATGGATATTTGTTGATTTCCTTAATAAAAAAATATTTAACGTAAACCAGTTTTTGAGGGGGAAGGGAGAGACTTACTCCTCAAGAATCTCTTTTTGCAAATCTTGAGCAAAGTTGAACAATTTTACAATGGAGAGAAGAAAGATGTGAAATTCAGCACCTGTGAATGTAAATACAGTTATTTTAGAATAGCAATGCATGAACAGTAAAACATCAGCCTCACAAAGTCGATAGGAAGTATAGAATTCAAAGAGTACCCGGGGGAAGGGGGGAGCTCATTTTATTTATTTTCAAACGTATAAACCACAGTTCCAGTCTGGTTGCTGTAGTTGCAGAAATAAAATTAGAACAATTCTAACAAAACAATGCAATAAAATAAAATGTAAAAACCACACATACATCTCTAACTTGTAAAGCAACCTAAAATCAGTAGCTATATAAATCAAGCCATCTACCAGAGAAAATGTATGCTTATGAAGCTGTTCTGAATTTCTAGCAGAGACTATACCGTCTTTACAACCAATTAAATCTCTTTTTGGTTCCCTGAAGCAGGAGCGAAACAGGTTTAGCATGTTGGAACCTCTGACAAAGCTAAGTGTCTTGTCATTCTAATTGAACATTTTTTTGAAATGTGTTTGAAGGCACTTTAAGCATATGCAATGATTGGGTGGTGAGGCGATATTCTTGGGGTAAATACCCCTTGTCTCTGAGCAAATTCAGCCTTTGAATTATATATATGAGAAGTCTAATGCTTATGTGCACAAGGTTGTTAATCTTTTTAGAGGAGTGACCTTTATTCTCGATATTCAACCAGTTTGGTACACCCTCAGTCACAAATAGTGATTAATTTTTTCCCCATTGGTATTTTGACAGAGAAAAAAACAAGTCATAAGATTTTAAGGAGCAGTTGTGCCTTAATTCCCTAAGCTTTACAAATAAAGTTAACTTCACCTCAAATTCCTTCAGGTAGCTTATTCGACAAGATAGGCAATAAGGGAGAAAGGAGGAAAATTGGATCAAATGCATTTTAAATTGCTTTCTCCCCCTAAAGAAATCCCTAGGGTGGGAGAAAACTACAAGAGGACCCAAGAGGATATGTGGTTTTATCTTCCTACATTAAGACCTTGAATAGGAATATTTTACCTCCGATCTTTTGCACGGCATCTTTGTAGATAACTCGAGCTAACTGACCATTGAGAATTTCCTCAGAATACTCAAGTTCACCCTGTGAAGAGCAAACAATTTTTACAAAACCTCTCTCTTCCTTTTCAACGTCATTAGTTACTCGTTCATGCCAAAACATATTACAAACAGGGTTCCTAGATAAGCACAAAGTCAAAGTCATATTACAGAGTGTCGGTAAAGACTAAGAATAAACAGAATAAGACAGTTAAAAACGATGGTGTAGATCAGGGGTGTCAAACTCAATCATATAAGGGGCCGAAATATAAAACACAGGCTAAGTCGCAGGCTGAATTTTTTTATTAAGATACTTACAACCTCTACAACCCCACGCCAGCTCTGTGGTGTAAACAAAATAAATTTAAAAAAGACTTTTCCTCTCTCTTTTAGGTCCTAGTTCACGCTTGCTGTCTAACACCAGCTCTGACATTTCAAATCTGACATATTGTAATCACAAAATAGAAAATAAAATTATTTTTTCTACCCTTTGTTGTCTGGTCATCTTGTTTTCCCATCATCGTGGTCCCAGTTTCTCTTTCTGCTTTTTGTCTATCTTCTACTAATTCTCTTTCCAGTCCATTTTTTCTCCTCTTCTCTCTTGTTCCATTCCCTCCTTATGCCTGTCTCCAACGTATTGATTTTTCCTATTCAGCTTTCTTAACTTTCTTTTTTGCCTCTGTCCACTCAAATCCTGCCCTCTTTCTCACCCTTCTTTTTAAATTTTCAGCTCTCTCTCAATTCTCCATCTTCTTTCAGTCCCTAGCTCTCCTCCTCTCTCGCTTCCTCCCTCTCTTTTCTGTTGTTCTTCTTCCCTCCCCCTTGATGCTGAACAATGAGATGGAAGGGGAAAAAAAAAAGATGCTGCATCTCTCTCTCCCTTCCACCCCCAGGCCTAACATTTCTCCTCTTCCATCCCCAGATCCAACTTCTCTCCCCTTCTTTCCCAACTGCCCCCCATCCCATCTCTTCCCCTGCCTGCCTCCCTCCCCCCATGTCCACCATTTCTCCATTTCTCTTCCCAACTGTTCTCCCTTCAAGTATCTCTTTCCCTCTTCCTCTACACCACCCCATGTCCAACTTTTCTCCCTTCAGACCATTGGCCACCATCTCTCTCTATCTCTGTCCTCTGTTTCTGGCCCCATAAACTCTCCTCCCCCCACCCCGCCCAATCTGCCACTGCTTTTAATACCCTCCCCCTTCGTATTTAAAAACAAACAAACAGTTAGTCCAGGAGGCTTCCATGGCCTATCCTGTCCTCCCCTTTCTCTCCACGCTGGTCCGATGTCGCCCTCACCTTCTGTCAAGCTGAAAAATCTGTCGGCCTCAGCAGTGATTCAGCAATGTTATCCACTGCTCCCCTTCTTGCTTTCCGTCTGCTGTAGTCCACCAGGCGGAAACAGGAAGTTGAGTCAATGGAGACAGATCACAGCAGATGGAAAAGCAAGAAGGGTAGCTGCGGGCAACACTGCTGAATCACTGCTAAGGCCGGCATATTTTTCAGCGTGACAGAAGGTGAGAGCAACATCGGACTGGCGCGGAGAGAAGAGGAAAGACATGCTGGGCCACAGGGACCACCCAGAGCCTTGGGGCCGGGCCGTGAGAAAAGGAAGTTCCCAGACCATGACTCCAAGGCTGGGAACACTGCCGCAGGCCACATAAAACGGCCAGGTGGGCCGGATTTGCCCCGCAAGCCTTGTATTTGACACATGTGGTGTAGATAAACCATCCACATTTCAGCAAATCTCACAAGATATTAAACATGAGCTTTGCTGCAAAAATCAAAGAGGAAAAAAAAAGTGTGTACTTTTCCTTTGATTATTGCCCAGAAAAGCCAGCATAGCTTTCTTCTCCTCCCCTAACCACACCACGGGAATGCCTCCGAAACTTTGTGGGTAAAGCACTCATGTGATTGACATATATAGATACTTTTACCCATAGGAACAGTGGGTAAATCAAATGCCCATTTCAACTGGCCATAAGTTATATGTATCTCCCTGTCCTTGTCACTATTGTATTGCTTGATCAGACTTGATCTGCTCAGCTCTAGCCCCTGACTCTCTTTCCTGGTCACTGTAACATACTGCCTTTCCCCCACCCCGCCTGCACATTCATGAGCTCATGAGAGCATTCCCAGCATGCATGACCTTATCAGGATGACCTGTTCACTGGCTCAGGAGGTACACAATGGCTAGTTTACAGCCTATGACTGCAGGTCACAGAAGGAACCCTAGTGCATGGTCCCCTAATTGAGGATTAATGTATATTGGGAAGGAATATGTAAACAGTAAACAGGAGAAAATCCCTCAGTAGTTATAAAGGCTCATGGCATCAGATTCCAGCCCTGGCTATATAATGTACAAGACTTTACTGTAATATAAAGGGGAAAAATAAAGAGAAAAATAGACTTATTACTGTTATGTGCAATCTTATATCCCACTGAATTCTCGCAAATTCAAGATCTAGGCGGGTTACAAGTAGCATAGAATCATACATGCTACTTAAAATTATAATTTGAGTGTAAGATTAGGTATCTAAAAAAAGTACATAACCACTAACATCGTAATAAATGTTTATTCTATAGGAAGAAAAGTCTGAGTCTCCTTAAGCCCCTAACAGGGACTTCTTGAAAAGCCATGTTTTCAGATTTTTGTGAAACAGTGCATTTACAGTGGTTGCATGAATTTCAATGGCGAGTGTGTTCCACGCTTTTGCAATTTGATAGTTAAATGATTTGTAGTGAGGTGTTGTATATTTTATGTCTTTCAGAGTTGGGAATGACAGGGTCAAGCAGTCGGAGTTACAATGATTAGCAGATCTACCTAACAATTCAGTGAATCTGGGAAAGCTATTGGGAACATCACCATATAGTGCTTTGAATACTAAGCGTTTAGATAGTTGTAATGGCTGGAATATCAAATAAAAATGAATAACTAATTAAGTAGAAGCACACAAAGAGTAAGAAATGCTGCTGGACTAAGACAGGAACAAAATATAGATGCTACTTAATGTCAAACTTGATGTCTTGCTTCAGGGTAAAAAGACAGAACTCTTAAAAAATATTAGAGGTTAAACGATAGAGAAAGACACAGAGACACACAGAAAAAAACAGAGAACTAAAAAATTCTTACCAAGTCTATTTTTGCTTGCTCTAATTCCTGTTTTTCTTTCCTTTGCTTTTCAGCATGCATCAGCTCCATTCTAAAATACTATGAGACAATTAAGGCATGGTCAGAGTCTGTTCCTATAAAAATAATTCTTCATGAATATGCCAATACGAGTGGTACCTCGGTTTACGAGTGCACCGTTTTGTGAGTGTTTTGCAAGACGAGCAAAACATTCGCAAAATCGGCGCCTCGGAAACCGAGCGTGCCTCGATTTGCGAGCGGCGCCCCCCGCGATCGGCACCCTCCCCCCGCGATCCGGCACCCTCACGCCGCTGCTTACTGTCATCTGGGCACCGGCATGTCCTGTGCGTTGGTGCCGGTGCCCGAAGATCGGCCTCCTCTTCTTGCTGGGCCTTGAGCATCTGCGCATGCTCAAGGCCCAGCAAGAAGAGGAGGCTGATCTTCGGGCACCGGCACCAACGGGGGAGGGTGCTGGATCACAGGAGGGGCCTTCGGAGAGAGCAATGCAGGTTCTCGGGGGGGGGGGGGGAATAGAGTAGCGTCGCTGGCCTCGAGGGGTGGGAACGTATCAAAGCGAGTTTCCATTATTTCCTATGGGGAAATTCGCTTTGATAAACGAGCATTTTGGATTACGAGCATGCTCCTGGAAAGGATTATGCTCGTAATCCAAGGTACCACTGTACTACATATCACTACATAGCAAAGTAGAATCAGCCACAATGAAATGTATATGAGAAACCCACACACACACACACATTTGGGTCATTTTCAGAAATTTTTCCTCTGATTTTTGGACATTTTTTGGTTTGTTTCACACATCTGTTTTAATGAAAAATAAAAATTAAGGTACATTAAATAGATTTAGCATGCACTAAATTTAAGGCACCCTAACAAATGTGCATCCCTACCACACATATAGGATGACAACAACTCCGACAGCATCAGATGTATCACATGTGGGCAGTATCAGACACATTTTTAAACTAGTGACCTTATACTAGATTATCTTTCATCTGACATCGGCTCTCACCAGATGCTTTCCACTCTATTTGCCTTACCTGACCCCTCCAAGGACAGAAAAAAAAACAAAAACAAACACAAAGGGTCCTACAAAGGCAATTTTTAGTCACTAGGCTATTTTTTTAGTTCCTGCTGCCCTCTCTTTCCAGGATGTGATGAACTTTAGAATTGCTGCAGGAGACCACACTGAGCACAGCTCAGCATCAACATGATCTCCCCCCTAAAATATATAACTTGGGAAGAGAGATTTACTCATCATGTTTTTTTTCTATTGTTCTAAAGTACTTGATAATGTCTATTATAGAACATAAAAACTCTCACTGGTTTTCAAAGCGATCTTTGCACACATTACCCAAAGCCAAATAAAATATGTAGATTCTAGAACAAATCCAGATGTCAAGTCCTAGTTTAAATCACAGGAGATACTCTCGCTAAAATGAGGGGGTGTGTATATGTGTTTGTGTATGAGGGTGAGTGTGTGAGAGTGTGTGAGGGGGTGTGTGAGTGTGTGTGTGTGAAAGTGTGTGAGTGTGAGTGAGTGTGAGTGTGTGAGGTTGTGTGTGAGTGAGTGTGAGAGTGTGTGTGAAAGTGTGTGAAAGTGTGTGAGTGAGTGTGAGAGTGTGCGAGGGTGTGTGAGAGAGAGTGTGACACATACATACATACCCTAATTTCTTTCAATTTTTAAAATTAAAATCTATCTTTCAAGTACTACACAGTTTAGTTAACAAATCAGTTTTGTTAATCCCTGCAACTAATCACTTCTATAATGATTCTGATTTGGCTTGTCCCTGGAGAGCTTACAATTTAATTTTGTACCTGGGGCAATAGAGGGGTAAACAAACTTGCCCAAGAACACAAGAAACCACAGTGAGATTTAAACAAGCTTTCCTGCTACTCAGTCTGATGATCTAACCACTAAGCTACTCTTTCTCCAAATATATACACACACAAGAGAGTGTCTCTGTTTAATGGAACTTAAGACAGCCAAGACAAATAAGAGGCTTCCAAAAATACATTATAGCAAGTATGGTTAAATCAGCAAGGCTATTTTTAGGACGATAACTGCCAAACAAGTTATATGTATAGTTAAACTCACTTCTTGATAAACTTTGGGTGACTCCGGGTGGAAGCGCAAGGCACGCAGGAATAGGTGCCGTGCGCTCTCCGACGACAGGCGATCTTCCATTTCCCACTTCGCCGCCATAATCCACAGAGCTGAAGCAACAGCAAACATAGAACACTACATATGAAGGTGATTCTTAAACTCTCAATCGACATACATTACTGGGTTCAAAATCTCTTCCATGAGGAAGGGGGGAGGGGAAGAGTCTCAAGGGAATGCGCTACGATTCCAGTTCTCCTAGATCAAAAACAGACACTAGAACTGCAATAAACAACCAAACCTGCACAGTCATGTAATGCCTCTTTCTAAAAAACTAAGGGCTCCTTTTATCAAGGTGCGGTAGGGGTTTAATGCGCAGAATACCGCGCGTTAAACCACCTGCCGCGCTAGTTGCCAACGCCTCCATTGACGAGGCGTTAGTTTTTTGGCTTGCCGCAGGGGATAGCGCATGATGAAATGTCCGACGCGCTAACCCCCATAGCGCACCTTGATAAAAGGAGCCCCAAGTATAGAGAATTCCAACAACCGGACAATCCCAAAGAAAATAAAGAAGGAAAGTTTAAGGCTGAACAGGTGTCTTTAGGACCATCACTGGGGGATTGAGACAGCACTAGTGTCTCTCTCAGATATTATGTGCGACTCTTAATTTTGGATAATTCTTATACTGGTCCAGTAGAAAGTGAGTCAACAGTGTTCCAAAAAGCCAGCAAAACACATGAGGATATTATGCTGTGCTAAGTTCCACCCACTCAGCTGTAAGTATGCGCACAACATGAAACTAGATGTTTGAAATAACTTACACTACTTAAACTTATTAAAAAAATGAAAAAAAAAAAAAAATCTATATATATAAAATTGGATGTGTGTGTGTGTGTATGTATGTATGTATGTATGTATGTTTCAGCAAACTCTGAACAACAAAGAAAAATGGGGAGACCCAATGATCCACAGTGAAAACAATCCACCAATGAAAACAAAAACAAAAAACTGTGGATACAGATGTTCTGGAGATAATTTATTATATACTGACATATAAAAACATGAAAATTCAATGAAAAATGTACAATGATAAAAAATACAGTGATAAAAATCCAACCGGATCCTACACGGTCCGTGTTTCGGCGAACATGCCTTCCTCAAGGGTCCAATTGTTTGCTAACTCACATATAAAGTATTGGACTGAAAACAGTCTATATAGCGTTTTTGTTTGGGTTTTTTTTTTTGCTACTTCAGCTTATCTGCGGTGTTCTTTGCTCACATGTTTAAAGACAATAGACTGTTTTCAGTCCAATTCTTTATATGCGAGTTTGGAAACAACTGGACCTCTGAGGAAGGCGTGTTCGTTGAAACACGGACCATGTAGGGTCTGGTTGTATTTTTACCACTGTATTTTTTATCATTGTACTTTTTTCATTGAATTTTCATGTTTTTATATGTCAGTGTATAATAAATTATCTCCAGAACATCTGTATCCAGTTTTTTGTTTTTGTTTCCAGCATAACTCTGAAACACTTGGCGAGATTTCAACCAAACTTAGTATACATCACTTACTATCTGGGAATAAACATGTGGGGGTGGGAAGGGAGCGACATGTAAAAATTATCGAAAAAGACAGATTTTACTGTCTAATCCATACTTTTTGGGCTTGCTGAAAAGAATACTCAGCATAACTCTGAAACACATGGAGAGATTTCAACCAAACTTGGCATACATATGATTACTATCTGGGGATGGGAAGGGAATGACAAGTAAAAAGTCTTGAAAACGATAGATATTAGTGTCTACCCCATAGTTTTCGGCCTCGCTGAGATGATGTTTATGTTTATTAAAATCTTTCTATACCGCCTATACAGCCAGAAAGGATCAAAGCGGTTTACATCACAACTCAATCATATTTAAGAAAAGAACTCCATTAAAAATAGGATATGAAAGAGAAAGAAAAAAGGAAAAGAAATTAACATTTCTAAAACATATCCACCATAGCTATTATATAAAATATCAAAATATATAAATACAATTTAATTAAAATTAACTCTGGAACGCATGCAGATTTCAAACAAACTTTGTATACATATGACTAACTATCTTGGAAAAAATACTGTGGGGGTGGGAAAGGGGTGACGTAAAAATTGTCGAAAACGACAGATGATTGGGATAAATAAATATCCGGGCAACGCCGGGTAATCAGCTAGTAAATAAATAAGAGGAGGTGGTTTAGTGGCACAGCTATGCACAACCACACAGAGGGGCTGGATTCAATTCAGATCTTCTGGTCCTTGGGAGGAGATTAAAGGCTCACATTTGTTGGATTTCAGAAAGAGCCCTAACTGCTTCCCCTCCCACCATCACTACCTGCAAAGACCCTGTGGTATTATGAATGAAGATTCATGGCACTGGATCTCAAGACCCCATTGTGACTGTGCCGGAAGCACAGAAGACAAGAAAAAAAAGTGAAAGTAAGTGAGAGAGAGAGATCCAGAAAATAAATTGTTCTACAATGGAAATTATACATATAACGGTACCTGGTTTGTCTGGATGAATAGCAAGCATAGCTGAAAAGACTTTGCTAAGCTGTGTTTTACAATTCTGTTAAAAAAAAGAAGCATTAGCATACTTAGCATTTGTCCACATACAGACTTTTTTTTTAAATCTGCATTCTTTGCAAAACAAGGAAAATCATTAACATAAACATGCAGAATGTTCTGCTGCTCACTGAATCATCACTTCCTTCTCTAGTTAAGTCTTTATTCAAGGAAACTGAATTTCCCACAGGCCTCCAACAGAAATGTTTATAAACTGAGCTGAACATACCATGTGTAAATCTGAGAACAGTCTACCGGGGATGCACTCAGATTATCTTAAATTTGTATCTGGGTTGGGTCCTTAAATATTCATATATTCAAAAATGTAGAATAAAATGTGCAGAACTAATAACAGTCCAGGAAGCATTCTAATTAATTATTATGTGCCAAGACTTATTTGCTTCATTAACAGAAACTTTAAAATATTTGAAACAAATACTTACCCACTTTTTGCAAAATGCCACATGAGACAGCCACAACTGAAGGTCACTCTAAGGAGAAAACATCCCATACAGATGATTAAATTAAATGAGGCAAAGTGCAATAATCCTGTATGGGGTATTTTTTTAAAGAATTATACAAAGCAACTAATGTGTATTTTATTATTTTCCTTTCCT
Organism: Geotrypetes seraphini; assembly: GCF_902459505.1. Lineage (NCBI taxonomy): Eukaryota > Metazoa > Chordata > Amphibia > Gymnophiona > Dermophiidae > Geotrypetes > Geotrypetes seraphini. The sequence goes on along the minus strand of NC_047093.1, from coordinate 20,445,143 downwards.
GCTGAGTGCGACATACATGTCCCCTCCGTATTCACGGTGATTAGGGGCAGAGCTGGCCCGCGAATATTAAAAAATCGCGAATAATATTCAGGCCGGTTCTGCCCCTAACCCCCACTTTCCCCGACTATTTTAAGCCCTGAAAGCCCCCCCTTAAACCTCACCTGGTGGTCTAGCGGGTTTTCAGGCAGGAGCAATCTTCCCATGCTCCTGCCTCGTGCAGATCGCTCACAGGAAATGGCTGCTTGAGCTTCCATAGTCTCTCAAGCCATTTCCTGTGAGCGATCTGCACAGGGCAGGAGCGTGGGAAGATCACTCCTGCCCCGAAAATCCACTAGACCACCAGGTAAGGCTTAAGGGGGGGGCTTTCAGGGCTTAAAATAGCCCAAAAAAAAGAAAAAGTAATTCTAGGTTTAAAACCGCGAATAAGCAAATCCGTAGATACGGAATTCGCGAATACAGAGGGGGAAGTGTATACAGTATTTATAACAATATAGGAAAAACAGCCTCAAAGACTCAATAATCATAGAGAGCAGATAAACTGCCCAAATGAGCTATGCTTTTCTGGAGCACAGAGAATTACCATTGACTGGTGTTGCCAGAAAAAAAAAAGCACAACTAAAAATCCACTTTCTTGTAGGAAAAGAAATGGAGTACTCAAAAAAAACAAACTGGCAGCACTATTTAAGTACACGTCTCCCTCCGTATTTGCGGTTTCTGCACTTGCGATTTCGATTATTCGTGGTTTTTAGCTTGCTGGCTCCTCCCCACAAATTACATCATCCATGAGTGCAGATAAAAATTTTGGCGTGTTTTTCCAAGCACTGATTCCCAGCATGCGCAGAGAAAACTGCCGATTCCCAGCACTTTCTTCACTGTGTTTTGTCTCTCCTTTAGGAACAGGCCAGGTCTCCCACCATGTTATTCGCGGTTTCACCATATTCATGATGGTTTTTAATAGAAAACCGCAAATAACATATGAAAAAGTTATTCGTAGTTTTTCTGTATTCACGGGTCTGTTAATCCCCTATCACCGCGAATAGGAGGGAGAAGTGTAGTTTATAAAAAACAGTCACCTCCCCAGCCTGGAAAGCAAAACTTTGTATGTAAGAAAAGTTTCTCTAAACTAAAAAATGCAGAGATATAAAAAAAAAAACCCCACAAAAAAGAGAAGAATAGTTTTATAGAAAAACCAAAACTAAGCAAAAGAGTAGAACTTATCTTAAGTATACGTAGGGAGAAAAGCATAGCTCATTTGGGCAGTTTTTCTGCTCTCTCTGTTTGTTGAGTCTTTGAGGCTGTTTTTCCTATATTTTTATAAATATGTCACACCCTCAGCAGGAAAGGAAAAGAAAGTTGATGTTGCACACCTATAACAGGTTTCCGCATTGTGGTGTTATTTCAGGTTGAAAATAGAATTCCTCTCGGAACTGATCTTTCAATTTTGTACTCACTGGTCCAAAAGGGACCTATCCTATCAGCTGTTCTTTCAACTTGACTTCATGCTAATCATTGTATTGTTAGTCTGAATTTTAAAAAAAGGGTGAAACCCGCCGGTGATGGCTCTGATGCTTGTCTGGTTAAATCACTTGCACCTCTGGTATGGGCGGAGGCAGACTTTTATAACACGAGCCAGAACTTTTCTTCTGAAACTGATGAGGTTTTTCATAGTTGAATAAAAAAATAAAAATAATGAAGATAAGGACGTTTCAGCTTCCGACCGCTTTGGCGGTTGAAAAATAACTGAAAGGATTCTGATTCAATTAGCTTTGTTAGGGCAGGAGACTAGTACTCGCACTCAGAAACCTTTAAAGGTCAATCAGAGCTTTTTGACAAGGGCCGAATCAGCGCCGTCAGCTGTGACATCACCCACTTGTGTGGCTGCTGTATCCTGCTGTCCATGGAGAACAAAATACACACTAGTTGCTTTGTATAATTGTTAGGTTGAAGTGTATGCCCTCATTTTGTGTGGATATTTTTTTTTAAGAAACAGATGTCTGCAGCAGTAAAATTATCTGATGCATGAATATCTCCACAGAGGTAGAGAACTCAAAATATTCAGCAACTGCTTGTCCCTATTACTACAAAAAACTGGCAGCCAGGTCACAACTAGAGAGCTGCATGGGGATTGCAGGAATCCTATAGAAATAATTAGTAGCAGTAGTAGTAGGTTATCTTCCAGGTTTACAGGACGCTTCCCCGCAGAGTGTAGTTAATATCTCTGATAATGCTAGAATGAAGCTTGGAAAGCACAGAGAAGCTATTGAAGCACCACAGTGAGGATGCAGTCTCAGAACATCAGACTGAAACTTGGCATACTCATTGGTCAGGAGAAAATGGAGGGCTGAAAGCGAGTTAAGTAACAGCATCGTCTCCTACACGGAGACCTGGAGCAGGAGCGACAGATTAATTGTAGGGATGGGTGGGAATGGAATGAATTTTAGCAGGTACGGGTGGAGATGGGTGAAATTTCTGTCCCCATACAACTTTCTAGTCACCATGCCTGCTTACCACGAGATACTTTCCACAATGATGGATCTGATTTAGCAAATAATCATTCCTTAATCTTTTTACAACAAATAACCACATTAAAACAAGTAATCATTCTATCTTAAGGAATTAGACCCCTACTCACTTTCCATTTTGCTGTCGCACGTTTGAAAACACTGTGTATTCGCTGCACAATTGAAATTTCTATTTCCTCTTTCTTAAAAGAATATCCAATGCGCTAAAAAAAAAGGGGGGGGGGGAGGAGAGAAAAGGTGAAATGTCAGAATTAAATTTCCAGAACTCTGAATATTTTAGAGCTTTTACTTTTCATTAACATTTTCAAGTCAACTTACCAATCTTCTTTTCTTGATCAATTCTAGAAGATTAATGTCATACTGGGGAAAATAAATGTTAAAAAAAAGTTATTACCAAAAATAAAAAGTACATAATACCAAAAACAAAATTTTAACCTTTTAAAAAATACATAAAGAAAACTTTTTCCTGATTATTACAAATTATAGACCACTTAACCGAGAAAACAAATTATTTATATATCACCATTAATACATGTTTATTGTTCAAATTATTGCAATGGCACCAGAGCAATTCCAATTCAGGAGGTGGGAAAGTAAATGCTCTGCCTCCCAGTAAGCCTATGTGCTTATTTTAAAAGCAAAATGCCCTATGGGATTTCCCTGGGGGGGGGGGAAAAAACCCTTTCCCAGCTGGAACTATGGGGCACAATGTAATCATACACTGGTTGATATTCAGCTGGTGAAGGTAAGTGGTTTTTTGTTTGTTTGCTTGTTTGTCATTGAATATCCGAGTGAGTGGTAATATTTGGAAGTTATGAAAATATGATCACTATTCCGTGCTATACCTGCATAGTTAAACAGGAAAAAGTTAGGACTGCTATTTAAAGTGATCCTGTTTTCCTGGTTAGCTATATGAGCACCAGCACCGAATACTGCTAGTACCTGCATAACTCCCGCTCCAACCCTGGACCACTCCAGTACTGCCCAGATAGTGCCATGGTGGTCAGAGGAAATATTTCACTGGGCAGTGTCTGCTAATATCACCTCCCAGACTTGCCCATAGAGGAACACTGTAAATAACAAACACCCACACCTATCCAATTTTCCCAACAAAATGGCCAGAGCTGTGCTCACTTTGGGTGGGCCCTAAGTCAACCATGCTTAAACAGTGGTCTCTCCATGCCAACCATATAGATGGCAAAAAAAACCAAAACAAACAAAAAACACACCACCCCCTGGCCTTACAGATACCATGAGAAGTAACACATACCTGAATGTAACTGATAAAATCTTCTTTGCCAAGAGCTCTTCTGTGTATTTTGTATTCTAGTGCAGACACCTTTTTAACCACTGCCCTTAAAAAAATAAAAAATATGCGCAAATTTTAAACCACTCCTAGCAAAGTACATGTGTCAAAATTTAACTTTTTGGTTAAAAAAAAAAAAGCAAGCCACAAAGAATCCTCAGCATGCCAATTCAAGGAACTGATCTTTCCATTTTGTGCTCACAGGTCCAAAGGGACCTATCCTATTAGCTGTTCTTTCAACTTGATTTCATGCTAATCGTTGTATTGTTAGTCTCAATTAAAAAAAAAAAAAAGCAGCATCTTCTTTTCTTTGCTTCTATTTATTACATTCCCTCATAAAAAAAGCACAATTTGTATGTTCCCTTTGCAATTGCTAATAAAGATATTGTTTTAAAAAAACCCCAAAGCCCTAGGTTAACTCGAAGCCAGCAACCCCATGACGCGGTGGTACAATCTCCCAGTCCTCGTCATCACAGCTGCTGCTGCACGCGCTTCCCAACCACTCACTTGATTTCGCGTCGCGAGAACAGTCCGACCCGCTCCAGCTGCTCCAGTTCCGGCAACCTAGCCTCGAGGCTCCGCTGCACGAATTCGGCCATCGTGAGTCCCGAGAGGACCGCAGCGGGGTGGGCGAACGTGTGCGCGAACGTGTGCGCACGGAGGCTTTTAGCCGGAGCGCCACTTCCGTTCCGGTGGTGCACTGCAACAAGGAAACGGCTCGCATGGTTCCGGCCCGCTTTTCCTCCCCGGACTCAGTTTACAAAGGGGGGGAAACGGTGCTGGGGAAGGACGTGATGTCTGCAAATGTACTTTCGGTTGTTGCTGATGGAGCCGAGTCCGAAGGCAGACTTGCACGGGCTGGCTTGTTTTCTTAACACCCGCTCGTGTAGTTGAAAGGACAAGGGAAGATTTTTGCAAGCATTTCCCATTCTGCCTTAGGGACTTTGTGGTGACAAAAGGGACTAGTGTGTAAGCACAGTATGGACAGCTTATTCTCCACAGTATGGAGAATAAGCTGGCTCTCTAGAGCTTGTAGATCGGTCTGGGAAATGGTCCGAATAGGAGATCTTTTACCAAACACTGAAGAACATATATGAGGGGCGTTCAATAATGTATCTACCTGAGTACGAAAAAGTAGCAAGCCAACAAGTCTGCATGTTGTGACATCTCAAGATTACTCATGCACAGTTGTAACTCAGTGCAAGTCTACAATTGCAAGAGACAGGATGGCAGGAGAGTCTTCCTGCGAATCAAGTAAGAAACGACTAGATTTGGAGCACTGTTCAGTGATAAAATTTTTCACAAAAGGGGAAAAGACAAAGAAGATCTATGAACACATGACGAGTCTGCCCCATCATCCTACAAAGTTAAATTTTGGAGCAAGCACTTTAAGTGGGGTAGAGAGCCCATTGAAGATTACTTTCACAGTGTACAGCCTGTGAAAGCAACTTTCACAGAAATGTGCAAGAAAGTTGAGGATTTCATTTTGTCAGATGAATTAAAGTTTCCCAAATAGCTAAAGAAATGGGCATCTTAGCAAGTACAGTTTGGAAAATAATTCATCAAAAGTTGGGCAAGATTAGTGTAAGATAGGTTCCAAGAATGCTGATGCCATATTAGAAGGCCCTGAGGATCCAGTACTGTCAGAACTTGGAGATACTCCATAAAGACCAAGTGAATTTTTTTCGGCATTTGGTGACTGGAGATGAGACTTGTATCTAGAGATCCCAAGTCTAACATGGAATTAATGCAGTGGAAGCACAAGTCATCCCCCACCCCAAAAAAGTTAAAAGACAGAAAAATCTGCAGGCAAAGTCATGGCAACTGTCTTCTAGGATGAAGGACTTTTGCTTCTGGAGTTTATGCCACTTAAGAAGACAATACTAGTTCTTCAAGAACTCATTCCTCAAACATGCTTCTACATGTATTCACCGAAGTCCCTCAGATTACCACACTTATACTGTATATTCGGCAAATTTTGTGTGTGGTTTTCCTCACCGGAACTATTCAACTCGGTGTAATTAATTATTTATTATCCAAATTTTCTTAAAGTGCCCGTGCTTTTATCTAATATATTTTTCTCAATAAATAAATATGTATATATAAACTTAGCTTTTAATTAATCTAGTTGATGTTTGAACAGTTACTGCCTCATTCCCCACCGACGCGTTTCATTCTTCATCAGGGTCGGCAATGACACAACAGCTATAAAAGGAATAAAAAGCTAGCATTAAATCTTCACTACGCTAAAGCTTTTTTTTAAAAAAACCATGTAACTTAAACGTCATCTTACCAGAGCAGTTCAAGCAAACAGCGTATAGCTCACAAATATCATGCCAGTGTTTCTAACATGGCCGCGACATACTGAGCAAACTTAAAGAAAAGAATCCTCTAGTCACATGAGGGCTCGAGCACCAATCAAAGATTAGCCTTTGCTGAAGTCATACATTGTACCCACCCACTAAAGAGATTAAACAGCTGATTTCATCCAGTCATTTCAACCCATAGGAGAACATGGTGTTTAGTTCATGCATCCACCATAATTCTTTAAGATTTAAAGTGCGCTCGATGTTAACACCCTCTTACCCTACATACACAGTATCTATGATTCTCCATCTAAGATCAGATAAAGTATGTTTACAAAGGGTCCAATGATGGACCAATGAAGCTGATTCATTTCCTGTGTGTACCCTCGATTTATGCTCATTGAGTCTGATATTCACAGGACGGGTCGTCCGTCCCACATAAATCCAAGGGCATGGACATTGTATCATGTAGATCACATATGATGATCTACAATCAGTTCTTACTCTGGCCTGATAGATATTTCCAGTAGACAGATGGGTCCAACTGTCACCTGTAATTGCATATTGGCACCATTGACACGGGCCACAGGTGAAATGTCCCACTGGTTGGGCATCTTTTTGATTAGAAGGTGTTTTAAATTTAATAAGTTCACCCAAATTTTTTGCTCGTTTGTAAGCAAAAATTGGAGTCTCAGAGGTAGGACCTAGTGTCAATTTAGCTACATGCCAGTGTTTTAAAATAATATTCTTAATCTGTAAAGCAAGAGGGGAAAATTGTTGAACGCATACTAAAGTGGTTTCTGTTGTTAACTTCTGTTTATATTCAAGGAGCAATGTTCGATTTGCATATTTCGCCCTAAGGTAAGCTGGACGTATGACCTGCTTAGGATAACCTCTCTGCCAAAAACATAGTTTTATTTTATGGGCTTGAATTTTATATTCTTCTCGTGAATGACAAATTCTGCGAAGTCGAAAAAACTGACTATTTGGTAGACTATCTTTCAATTTACAAGGGTGAAAACTATGATATCTGAGCAGACTATTTTTATCCGTAGGTTTCCAGAATATAGTTGTTAGTTTGCCGTGGATTTTCATAATTTTCAAATCTAAAAATGATATCTCCTGTTAATCCATGGTGGCTGAAAACTGTATGTTAATATCTATTTGATTTATCGATTCAATAAATTCCTTTAGTTTCTCAATGGTGGATGTTCAAATGCAAAAAACATCGTCTAGAACACTGTTCTTCAACCACCAGTCCGCGGACCAATGCTGGTCCACAGGAAATTTCTGCCGGTTTGCACAGGGCCGGCAAGATTAAAGTGACCATAGGTCCGTTTTCAGACCTCCTGTCCCGTTGTCCCCACACACAGCTTCGGGACAGGTGATCATTTCCTGTCCCTCCCTCCTTCCTTTCCCCGGGTCCCCTTCTCTTACCGCCCTGCTGCTACTGCTAAAGCCAACAGGAAGTCTTCTTTCCGATGTCAATTCTGATGTCAGAGAGGACGTTCTGGGCCAGCCTGTCGGCTTTAGCAGCAGCGGCAGGGCAGTAAGAGCAGGGGAAAGGAAGGAGGGAGGCTTTTTTTTTTTTTTTGGAGGGCAGGGAGGGAAGGTGGTAGGCAGGCAAGCAGCCTGGCTTTGGCCAGGGAGGGAGGGAGGGAGAGACGCAGGCAGGCAGGCTTCGGGGGTGGGGGTGGGGGTGGGACAAAGTGTGGAAGGCAGTGAGAGGGACATGGGAAGGATGCACTGGAGGCACTAAAGACATGGGAAGGATGGACTGGGGGCACTAAAGACAAGAAGGGGCACTAAAGACATGGGAAGGAGGCACTGGGGACACTAAAGACAGGAAGGGACACTAAGGACATAGGAAGGAGGCACTGGGAGCACTAAAGACATAGGAAGGGGGCACTAAGGATATAGGAAGAAAGAGGGAGGGAATAGAAAGGGACAATTCTTGGGCCTGAGTGCAGAAAGAAAGAAAGGATACACAGACAGAAGGAAATGCAACCAGAGGCTCATGAAATCACCAGACAGCAAAGGTAGGAAAAATGATTTTATTTTCAATTTAGTGATCAAAATGTGTCAGTTTTGAGAATTTATATCTGCTGTTTATATTTTGCACTATATTTGTCTATTTTTCTATAGTTACTGAGGTGACCGAGCTCACGGAGATGGGACGGAAACGGGGTTTTTAAATTTTAGTCCTAGTAGTTTGCCGGTCCACAAAATAATTCTTTTATTTCTGCTTGTCCACAGGTGTAAAAAGGTTGAAAAACACTGGTCTAGAAAGCGTTTCCAAATGGCAATATGCTGAAACAGTTGGCAATGGTATAAAGCAGTTTCTTCCAATTTAGCCATGTATAGCGTCGCTACCGACGGGGCTAAAGAAGCTCCCATGGCTATACCATACAGTTGACGATAAAACTTTCCATTAAACCAAAAATAGTTCTTCGTCAGCACTAAAGTAGCTAGTTCTGTCAAAAAAGAGGACGAAACCCTTTCACAATATTTTTGTTGATTGAAGATGTTTCGTACTAACTTTATGTTTAAATTTGTTTATTGATTTTACAATAAAAGCAGAAATTCACAAGTCAAACATTTTCATCCCCCCTCCCTCCCCCTCCCTCATCCCAACACCCCACCCCCCCAACTCCCTTCTAGAACAACAAGTATCCTCCAGCAGACAATATTTTACGGGTTCAACAGGTTACTTCGGGCTCTGTGATTCGTACTAACTTTAAAGCTCCCTCTGTAGGTATCATTGTGTACAATGCTTTAACATCTAGAGTTACTAACCACCAATCAGAATGTACTCCACCTATCTCATCAAGGAGCTTTTATCATATGAGTGCTATCTTGTACATTTGATTTTATTTTTCACCACTTCTTGTTGTAAAAATAAGTCCAAAAACTTTGATAATGGTTCTAGTACTGAATACAGTGGTGCCTCACACAACGAACTTAATTCGTTCCAGGAGCAAGTTTGTTATGCGAAAAGTTTGTTATGTGAAACGCGTTTTCCCATAACAATACATGTTAAAAAAAATAATTCGTTCTGCAGCATAAAATATGCTAAGATGACATAAAAAAAGATAAATTTGTCAAAATGGTGAAAATGGTGGTCTTGCTGAGGCCAAACTCTTTGACGAGGTCACACTGTTTTACCCCACATTCACTCCTTCTAATTATTTCCCGTTTCATTTCAACAGAAATCACCTTCCTGCTTCATGATATATAAAAAATATTGAGTTTATCTTAAAAGGACGACTGTATACAGTGAGAGAGGGCAGTTAAGTGCAGTGCCTGCGCGGAAGGATGCAATACATCGGCAGCTCGGGCAACTTCGTTGTGTGAAACGAAGTTCGTTGTGTGAATCAAGACATGAAGTTCGTTGTGTGCAGCGTTCGCTGTGCGAGGTGTTCGTTGTGTGAGGCACCACTGTATTTCATTGATACAATTGGCTGTCCAGGGGGTGAAGACAAACTTTTATGAATTTTGGGTAAAAAGTAGATTCTCGGAGTTCTATGAAAAGGCGGACGAAGATATGCCGCTTCCTTCACAGTTATTATTTTGGATTTATATTCCCTTGAGATAATATGTGATATTTCACATTTCAATTCCATTACTGGATCTTGTTCCAAATTTTGATAGAACAGAGAGTCTTCAATTTGCCTAGTTGCCTCTCTTAAATATTCTTGCTGAGACTGGACAACTATAGCTCCTCCTTTATCCACTCGTGAAATTGATAACAGTTCATTCCTCCTTAATTCTCCCAAGGACCTCGTTTGAGCTCCTGTTAGATTATCATATGATTTAAAAGGGGTTTTTTCCAACTTCTCTATATCCTGAAGCACCAAATCCTTGAAAGTGCTTATATTAGGATGTAGAGGCAATGGTGGACACCATCCTGATCTTGAAATTAACGATTGATCTTCAATACTATTCCTCTCCTGGAAGTAAAGCTTAATGTGTAGAGAACGTATAAGTCTATAAATAGCCAAACGAGTTTCAAAGGCATCATAAGAGGTAGATGGTACAAATCCCAAACCTAATTCCAATAAAGACTTTTGATTTTCAGTTAATCTTTCACCCGAGATGTTTATTATGGCTGAAGATTTGTCTGTTGTGATCTGGTCCGTTCCCACAACCACTGTCCCCGCCCCAACCCCACAGCATCCATACAAGTCTCAGTACTGCAATATTTAGCTTATTCCTTCCTTATAAATCAAAGTTCTGGTTACTGAACTAGAGAAGGATGTTCAGCTGGCAGGGCTTTGTTTATAAATTTTTATCAACACAACTAATATACTACTTTATCCTAAAGGAAAAAAAAAAAAATATATATATATATATAAATTTTTTCTACCTTTGTTGTCTGGTTTCTGCTTTCCTCATCTCATTCATTTCCTTCCATCCACTGTCTGCCTTCTCTGTCTCTTCCATATGCTCTGTTACTATGCCTCTCCCTTCCATCTCTCCCTCCATCCCCACCCCAATTGGTCTGCCACCCATCTTCTTCCCTCCGCTCCCCCCATAGTCTGGAATCTCTTTAATCCCCAGTTCCCTTCAGCGTCTGTTCCTTTCCATCCTCCCCAGGTCCCTTCAGCATCTGTTCTTCTCCACCCCACCTTTCCTCCCTTTCTCCCTCCCTGCCCCCTTACCTTTGCAGCAGGCAATTTCTAAATGTGCTTCCTACCAGCAGCCGGAGCATTAAAATCACGTGTAGCTGCAGGAAAGGTAGTCTCTGATGCAACTTCCGGTTGTGTCAGAGATGACCTTTACGTCAGCCACACGTGATTTCAACACTCCAGCTGCTGGTAGGAAGCACATTTAGAGAAATTGACTTTTGCAAAGGTTAAGGAGCAGGGAGGGAGATGCTCAGGTGGCGGCGGCGATTGGGTGGCAGCAATCATGAGGGAGGAAGATGCTTGGGCGGCGGCGGGTGATCGGGCGGCGGCAGCAGCTATCAGGAGGGAGGGAGGGAGTGTGATCGTTGACCACGCGCATTCCCTCCCTTCACTGCAGGGCGGTGAATAGTCTTCTCCCCGTACCCATGGCAACCACTTCTTTTCTCTCCCTCGTTTCGGCGGGTTACCTGCGGCTACCCACAGCTAGCCACAGGTAACAGCCATCGTGTCATTCTCTAGGATTAGGTGACTTGCCCAGGGTCACAGGGCACAGTGTGGGGTTTGGACCTACAACCTCAGGGTGTGGAGGCTGTGTCTCTAGCCACTGCACCACCCTCTCCTCTTCCTCCACTTTAATTGTCAGGAAAACCAAGTCATTAATCTAGTAGCTATACAGACTGAAGAGTCCTTTTACTAAGGCATGCTAGTTTAAGCGCACGCTAAACTCTAACGCCCTTAGACTATAATGAACGTGTTAGCATTTAGCACGCGCTATTTAGCGAGCGCTAAAACGGTTAGCGTGCCTTAGTAAAAGGACCCCTCAATTAGGTTGCATTCATAATTTTAGCTTTCAAATTATGCTCAGACAATACTAAGATTTGTAACAGCTTCCAAAATAAAACCCAGGTACATAAATTTATAGCCTCCTATTACTAATGCCATCATTACAGTCTCACAGGATACCTTCATCAGGATAAGCTAATTTAACAATCTTACACCTTTGACTAGGAATACACAAAAATAAACATTATTTTAATTGCTTTTTCAGTCTATTTCAGCCAAGTCACACACTACACTGCCTCATCATCACCTGGGCAACCAGTTCAGTCCCAGGGAAAGGAGGCAGGCAGGTAAACAAATTAAGCCCTGAAAGGTAAAATCCCAGATTAAATCACTAATATTGAAAATAATCGAGAGTAGAGGAGTAATAAGGGCTAAGTAGTTTGTAGAAGAAAAAAAAAAAAAAAAAAAGTAGCGAGCACAAGTTAATTAAAAGAATGGTTGGATGATTGTTGTTGGAAAGTCATGTACATAAATCCTGGAAGTTTTGTTAACAAAAATCACAACAGTTTAGAGAATGGCCACAAAAGATAAAAGACCTCCATCACGAATCCTACCAAGAAAGGCTCAAAGCATCAGGGACAGAATTCAAATGTTGACACCATTGGTGCCCTCTGAGAACAGTGCTCCCAGAAATTATACAGAAAACCAGTCGAACTCAAAAGTGAGGGAGAGAAAAACAACACTGACTGAAAAATCTCCCTACACCCCAAGAAAAATAAAGGGTGAGGGGGAGAGACAGCCCTAACCAACACACTATTACCACCACCACAAAAACAGTAATAATAAAAAATGATAATAAAAGGGAGCCCTCAGTCATACAGCTTGCAAAGGGGGCTAGCCCCAGAAGCTCCGGCTGTCACTGGCTTACACCCAGAAGGGTGTCAACTGTGAAACATCCCCGGGCACCCTTATGTGAATTTTAGTGATAAACCAATACACAAAAGTGTTAAAGATGAAAATAATAAGTAACACACACTCAAAAAGTAATTAGAGCTGTCTCTGCCCCTCATCCAGGGGGCCAAAAAGCAGTGTCCACATTCAGTGATGCACAAGATGAAATAACTACCAACTAGAAGTACTTAGCTTCTCTGTGGAAAAACCAGCCAGCGAGAAACAAAGTTCGTCCAACGGGACTCCGTTTCGGGAGTGAAAGACCCCCTTTCTCAGGAACTGGCTGTGCTGTATTGTAGCGGGCTTTCAATCACCAGCCTCAGATGAAAAAAGCAAGGTTGAAAATGGCGCATTATTATTTATCATTATTTATTATTACTTTTTTTGTGGTGGTGGTAATAGTGTGTTGGTTGGAGCTGTCTCACCCTTTATTTTTCTTGGGGTGTAGGGAGATTTTTCAGTCACCTAGAAATTATACAGCAGGTTCCTAAAGGAAGCAGAATAAAATGCTTGTACAAACGTACAGCTCTGCTTCCCCCTCCACCATCACCAGCACCCCCCCCCCCCAACAAAAAAAAAAAATGTAGCATTGCAAACTGCCTGTGCACAAATCCAGGTCTGTAAAACATTCACAATGTCCCTTACCTGGGAGGTGGTGTAGAGAGAGGAGACATTTTCATATCCCTCTTCTCTTGGTGCTCTTTTCAGAAATGTAGTTGGAATCCCTTCACTTGAATTTCTGCCACCAAACAAACATCTTGGGGGCAATGTACAAGGTGCTGGTTGGAACAGGATTGATTAAGAAACTGAGTGAATTGAATGGCAATGAGAAAGCTGGATATTAACGTAGAACAAAATCTTTTCCAGAGAAAAGAAAATGGTAAAACCAGAGGACTAATTTGAGGTTGAGGGGTGGTAGATTCAGGGGCAATGTTAGGAAATTCTACTTTACAGAGAGGGTAGTGGATGCCTGGAATGCGCTCCCGAGAGAGGTGGTGGAGAGGAAAACGGTGACTGAGTTCAAAGAAGCGTGGGATGAACACAGAGGATCTAGAATCAGAAAATAATATTAAAAATTGAACTAAGGCTGGTAGTGGGCAGATTTGCACAGTCTGTGTCTGTATATGGCCGTTTGGTGGAGGATGGGCTGGGGAGGGCTTCAGTGGCTGGGAGGGTGTAGATGGGCTGGAGTAGGTTTTAACGGAGATTTCGGCAGTAGGAACCCAAGCACAGTACCAGGTAAAGCTTTGGATTCTTGCCCAGAAATAGCTAAGAAGAAAAAATTAAAAAATTTAAATTGAATCAGGTTGGGCAGACTGGATGGACCATTCGGGGTCTTTATCTGCCGTCATCTACTATGTTACTATGGTGCAGATTTAAGTATGGGAGTTTTTACATTGATTTTCCCCAGCAAACAAGACAACCAGATGGAATGGGTAGACAAACTAGTCTTTATCGGCTGCCATCTACTGATTCTCAACCTCAGTTTTCTTTCAGATATCCACTTTTGGGATGCATGGGACTGTTTGGGGGGGGAGGGGCATGGGACTGACTGTTCATGAGAATAAAAGTCCACAAAATGAAGGTAAACTTTATAGTTAGAAGTTGAAATTTAGGACTGTGATTTGACCTCTTTCTATAGTACTTGTGGCCTTCTTATTTTTCAACCCTGGCAGTACATTTAAGACTATCCTGCAAACAATGGTTCTGTCATGTCTGGATTATTGTAATTTAGTTTTTAGGTACATTATGCGCCTTGCAGGATGCGTAAAATTCCGTAGTTAGAACACTTTTCAGATTAGGGCGGAGCGAGCATATGACAGAATACTATGTGAAGCTCCATTGGTTTAAACTGGATACATTATAAAACTGTTAATGGTCTACCTCTGCGTGAATGGATTGGCACCAAGAAGTGTGATGGCTATTTATTTAGTTTATTTAAAATTATTTATAACCCACTTTTCCACAAATCTAAGCGAGGAACAAAGATTGCATATAAAATCACATTAAATAATACAGACAAATACAAAACAGCAAAGGAGAAACGGATCAAAAGAGCTGCCCCAACTTAGGGGTCCTTTTATCAAGCTGCGGTAACACGCATAATACTGCGCGTTAAACCGCCTGACGTGCTAGCCGCTAATGGCTGCATTGAGCAGGCATTAGTTTTTTAGCCGGCCGCGGGGGTTAACACGTGATGAAATGTCCAATGCGCTAACCCCGATAGCGTGGCTTGATAAAAGGAGCCTCTAATTTGTCACATGACTCACGCCAGTAGTCTGCCCTATGTTCCACTACAGAAATTGCACTCTGTAGATCATTCTGATATGTATATATCATCAGTCAGGCGCCTGAGGTTGAAGGTGTCTAGGGGGGCTATGTTTTCCTGTATTGGCCCTTAGGAATGGAATGATAGTCCAATGTATATATGACAGCAGGATAATTTGTGCAATTTTAAGTGATTATTGAAAAGATATTTATTTTGCAAGAAGTATGGGGGTCTAAGATTTTTTTTTTTTTTTTGGAGTGCTGGTCGCCGATTTAGTTTTTCATCTTAGGCCTGTAATGTATGTATTAGTGTTTTGTATTTTTATACTGTGTATGCATTTACTGTAGCCCACTTTGTATAAAGTGGGATATAAATGAAGAACTAAGAAACCCAGTCCTCAGGACACATCCAGCCAGTCAGATTGTTCAGGATCCCCACAATAAATATGCATGAGATAGATCTGCATACAAGACAGGGAGTGAATGCAAATTTATCTCATGCAATACTCAGTGTGACTATCTCAAAACCCAGACTGGCTTTGTGTATCCGGAGGAATGGATTGAGAACCCCTGCTCTAGGACAGATCTTTAAATCTGTTGATGTACTTTGAAGATTTTTTTTTTTTTTTTCAGACCAAGCATGGGCTGATTGTCGCTTTAATGAGGAAGCAACTTTTCAAGGTTATGGTGACCTATTTTATCCTATCCATACTATTTTATAAACATATCATTTTTTAAATAATTTCCCAATGTCTACACAATGTATTATGATGTTAGCTATTTCTACAAGACTGGTACGTTGCATTACTAATCTGTATAATGATATTTATTGAATTTAGTTATTTTGTATCTTATTCATTTTGCCTTATAATGCTTTTAATCATTTTTCATGACAATGTTTTTATATTAAGCTAATTTGTATCGAATTTGTTTTGCAACATGAGGTTTCTATTTTTAAATTCTGTATTTTATTTTATTAGTCTTTTCGCTGATACCGATATCTTTCACCGTGTAGCAATCTTTTTAATGCAATAGGCATAGTGTTATGATCAGGACTCCTCTCTCTCTTTCATGTGGCTATGGATCTTATCTGGGGGTTTTTTTTTTCTATTTTACTGTTTACCAGTCTCTCTAGTTACCTGGAAATTCACAGTTACTTTAATCTGACAGTACTTCACTGTTCCTGTTTTTACTTTTATGCACGCGTAGCTGATTTTTCACTCAGGTACCATTTAAAAAGGAACAGACAACGCATGTGCGGCTCTTTTTGGTTTGCAAGTCTTTGAGGATGCCAATACAGTAAGAACTCAATGTCACTCCATTCTTTCATCTATATACTTGCCTTTTTTTGTTTTTGCAGACGTTATGTCAAATGCTTTATGTCGACGCTGTTCTTTTTCCATTTGTAGATGTCACCTTTACTCATTTTTCACTGTATGTATCCCTTTTTAGATTTGCTTTGCTGTTCATTTTCCCAACCAGTGAGAGGGGCATAATTAAAAAAAAAAAAACCCATCTAAGTCCCCTTTTGGCCTAAGGCCCTAAACACTGAAAGTAGCAGTAGGGAAAATGTCCATTCTCAAAAAAAAGTCCAAAATGAGGGGGTTTTTTTTCCGAATGGCCTACCTCTACATTCAGCAGTTTAAACGGCCAGACCACCACTAAGTCTAAAACACATTATCAACCAAAAAATAGCCTAAGTCCCAAACGCCCAAAACCAGACCTTTTAGGCAAAGGCCAGTCCTTCGCCTAGAAGCTGGATTCTGTAACTGGTGTCTATCAAAAACAGAATATCCCCCCCCCCCCCTCAATGATCGGAGCAGGAGAGATGCCTCATCTCCCCTGGCGTGATCCTCACCCCAAAGAGCCGCGGTTCGTGGATTGCTATCATGGCAGGGGAGATGAGACATCTCTCCTGCCACGATCGTTGCGGTGGAGGGTGGGCAGGTTGCTGGGGCCGGCTCAGCAGCCCCTTTTCAGAACTTATACCTGTTTTGACTTGGTCTACATCAAAACGTATAAGTTCCAACTAGGTAACTTGTTCAAGGTTTTGATTATACTTGCTCTACAACTAAGTCTAGGTTGGCCCTTTCCCCTCCTCTAAAAATGCCTCTATTCGCTCTAGGTATTTAGAGGCAGGGGAAAGGCCTAAGCTGGTTTCAGATACATCTAAAAACAGCTTTGATTATCGGTACTTGGACAATCTGGCTTTTTGATCGTCCAAGTACCGATTTAGGCCCCTTTTTGGAATTTTTTATTATTATTATTATTATTATTATGAGCCCCTGAGTCTCTGGTATGTAATTACTCCATACAAGCATATTGCATTTCCATAGGATTGTTTCTAGCGTAAATTAATAGAGTACACTAACATTTTCTGTCAGTAACAGATATGACAATATTTTCAATAAGGTGCAGCGTGGTTTCCTCCATCTCTATCTGACTTTGTCAGCTTCTACTTAAAGCATGATTGGTGATCTTCTCCTTATATCTTTAATAGTGCTTCAGGTTCCAATGTTCATATAGAACCATGTCCTGTTGGCCATTGAATGTGTCATGCATACTGTACCTAGGCTTTGCCTGTCACAGTTATTTCCAATGTTGCACTTTCTCCCGTTGGTGATTAATGTATATTGAAGGGTCTCAAGCATGCCATATAATCCCAGCGCACTTACACGTTGGTCTATTCCTTTGCTCTTCAGCTATACTTGCTATTTGTGTCCAACTTAATATTTTATTATTTGACTTATTAATTTCATTTCAGTTCTTATGAGATCTTTTCACATATGGGTTAAGCTGATTTATGTATGTACACTCCCTCCCTCCGTATTCGCGGTGGTTATGGGCAGAACATAGGCGCGAATATGGAATAACCGTGAATTATTTTTTTTATACATTATTCGTGATTTTTTGTAACGGCTAGCGTTTTTAGGTTTGAAACCGCGAATAACCTGTTCCTGAAGGAGAGGCAATATCGGTGAAGACAGCAACGATTTTCAGGCTTATAGCAGGCAAGCAGCGATTTTCTCCATGCATGCTGGGAAACAGCGATTTTGTAGGTGAAAGATTTTAAGCAGCGATTTTGTGGGCGAATGCTGGTAAGCACTAAACTTTTTTATCAGTATAGTACAGGTACTTTATTCATGATGTAATTAGGGGGGGGAGGAGTCAGCATGCGAAAAATTGTGAATAAGCGAAACCGCGAGTGCTGAAACCACAAATACGGAGGGAGAAGTTTTAGATTTTATTTGATTGATTTTTACTTTTATGAGTTTCTTATGCATTTTTAAATATGTGCTATGCTCATTTCTGCATATGTTTTTGCTTGTTTCAGTACAATTATTTAATAGATTACTTGGTGTTTATATGTCTTTTTACATATGTATCTTGCTCATTTATATGTACTGTATATATTGATACTTTGTATCCTTATTTCAAATATTTGAATGTATACATTGATATTTTATTTGCATTCTTATTTCAGTTACAGCTCTCCCTCACTATTTGCGGTTTTCCTATTTGCGAATTCAATTATTCGCGATTTTTTTTGCTTCTAAGTTTCTTCCAATTTTCATCTATTTGTAGGCTGCCCGAACCTCCCTGGACCTTATCTGGTGGTCTAGCGGTGACACGGGACAGGAGCGATCTTCCTACACTCCCTCCCCGTGCAGAGCCGTCATCAAAATGGCTGCCCTGAGTTCTCAAGACTACAACGGGAACTCAGGGCAGCCATTTTGATGACAGCTCTGCACGGGGCAGGAGTGTAAGATTGCTCCTGCCCTGCTTCACCGCTAGACCACCAGATAAGGTCCGGGGATGCAGGAGGGAGGTGGTGTGGATCAGAGCCGGCCCAAAAACGTATTCGCGATTTTTCCCTATTTGCGGGCCAGCTCTGCACCTAACCCCCATGAATACGGAGGGAGAAGTGTATTTGTTTGTTCCCTGAAGAAGGCATTCCAGATTGCCAAAACTGGGATCCTAGTTGGGACCTTAAGTCTTCAGACTCTGACTGTTACCTATATCATTACATGTCAATAAATAGTACCATTGGTTGATATGGACATCGCGCTTGCCTTTTTATGTTTGTTGGCCCATAAAATGAGGAAGAAGGTGACTAGCTTCGGATTTTAAAAAATGTTGAGGTCTAACTCGAGGCAGAGTCACATGCACTACTTATTAGAAAGGACAGAACTTGAGTTTAATATAATAATTATTACACTTGGTGCTTACATGCTGCTTCAGACGCTCCACCACACCTAACATCAGGAACTCAGATTCTAGGGATATGCATTCAGTTGATTAGTGTGCCTTCAAAAATGTAGTACATATTTAATGTCTGCTAACCTATAAATTAACAAGTGCTAAATTAGCACACATTAAAAATATTTACTAAAACAAATATAGAACTGCCCAATTTACGGTGGCATGTCAAAAGCACGGACATTGTTGCGCCAACATCTGCACGCAGGACGAATGCGCGCCACCGGTTCCACCAATTTTACGCATTACCGTTAGCATTCTGAGGGGGGTGTTGGGGGGAACCTCACCACTACACTTTAAACTGCTCTCGCTCCCGCTCACTGAAAACTCCCGAACAGCGAGAGAACTGAAGTTTTCAGTGTACTGGGGGGGGGTTTCCCCTCCCAACCCCCCACCCCATGGGAGCGTGACCAGTTCTAACTGTAATGCGTAAAAGCAGCGGAACCGGCGGTGCGCAGATGTCGGCATGCCAATGTCCTGCGTGCTTTCGTCAGTATACCCAATTTTATAGCCTATGTACTCCGCTTAGAAATTTGATAAGCAGATTAACAAATTTTAAATAAACTTGGAAAAGCACAAAAAAATCAGTTAAGAATCCTAAATAAAAGGGAACTAAAATGATTTTGTGCGCATCACTGTCAGATCCAATGAATATGAACATGTCCATTCATACAGCTTGGACATGCAACTGAAAAGCTGGCAGTCACAAAACAAAGGGCAGTGCCTCTGAAGCTGGGTCAATCAGCACGGCTTTTGCAAGCAGAGCTCACCTCGTCCGCTTTAATTGTCCTCTCTGGATTGGTCTCCGTGAAGGGATACTGGGCTCGATGGACCATTGGTCTGAACCCAGTAAGGCTATTCTTATGTTCTTAAATGTGGGGGGCCTTGATTCTCTGCCTACCATTTCATTTGGACTCTCCCTTTCTTTGTTTACATTCACAATTGTCATTAAATACCCTGGCTTTGTTCCTCTTGCTCATCTAAGAACTTAAGGCTCTAGTTTAGTCATTCACCCAGGGGATCTGTTATGAACATCAGCTTTTTTTTTTTTTTTTTTTTCCTTTGCCCCACTAGGCCCGCTCTCCTGAGAAATTGAGCACAATGCATGGGTTTAGGTTTACACTAATCACACCAGACTCCACTCAGACTGTACCTTCTGTCCTCTTCCCCCTAATGACCTATTGCTTTCTAATTGTCTTTCAGCCAAGGTATATTTCATATCAGAATGGTTCATAAATTATATAAAAACGTGTAACTATTATACTATCAATGGTCAGGCCCAGATTAAAGCATAGGCAGCTGCCTCTGGTGCCAAATTTTAATTTACACAGGAATACTGCCATTCAGGCTGCTACTACTCCAGTATTTTGTGTAGCAGCTCTTTAAGGAAATTCAGCTTAAGTCTGCAGGACTGTTAAATCAGTACACCAAACCTTCTACTCCGATGCCTCTATTTTCTACTGTCCAACCCCAACTCCTGCTATGTATAATAAATGTAAGAAAATATAGGATATTGCTTTATGTTAAAGCTACAGCCTCAGCACCCTGAGGTTGTGGGTTCAAACCCACGCTGCTCCTTGTGACCTTGGACAAGTCACTTAATCCCCCCATTGCCCCGGGTACATTAGATATATTGTGAGCCCATTGGGACAGACAGGGAATACATTCATGTAAACTATTCTGAGCTCCACTGGGAGAACGGTACAGAAAATTGAATGAATAAATAAATAAAATAGACCACAAAATATATTTCAGCAAAGAACCTGAACAAAAAAAATGCCATCAAATAAAAATATGCAATACACTGTCATGCACTTAATATTTTTAATAAACCTTTGAAGAATTTGTCCTCAGAAAAATAATTGCCCCAGTGAGAAACTCCTTCATGGATGTCCTCAAATCTGATCTATTTTCAGAGCACAGAACAACCTCTGAACACAACCTTGGGTCAGGACAATATCTAATAATTTTAAGATAAAACTTATTTTTAATAATAATAATAATAATTTTATTTCTTATATACCGCTGTACCGTGAAGTTGGACATTACCAAAAGAATTGCGTAATAAAGATTATCTAGATAAATTACATAACAGTGATTCATGTACATTACATGGTGTGGTAGAGGATTCAATTATGAAAATTACATATCAGGGAATCAAGTGATAAGAGAATATAGTGGAGAATATCAGTATATACGGTTTACAGATTGGAAGTTACCTAATAATGTCATAAGAAGTTTATTGGATAGTGTGGAAAATGTTTATATAGTTTACCTGTACTTTAGACACAGGACAACCCCCCCCCCCCCCCCCCAATAATAACAATAATTTATATATCACAAAACCGTGAAATTCTATGCGGTTTACAACAATTACAAATACATCATTTAAAATACAAAAGAATTGAAGAAAATAGAGAGTTAAAACCAATGAATAAAAAGAACCCTAAAAGATCTGATTATTGCATAATAAAAATTTTACAAATTCAGTACTTCAAAAACAGATGTGTTTTTAGATGTTTTCTAAATTCCCCATAAGTTTTGGTAAGCATAAGTAGTTGATCTAAATCTTTGCCCCACGCTGCAGCCTAGTATGAAAGAAGATGCCAATGATGTTTTTTAAGTTTACATCCTTTGACAGGCGGGAAAACAAAGTTCAGATGTGAGCTTCTTTTATGTCTATTAGTTGCAAAAGACAAAAAGCTCGTTTATATATTTGGGAGTCAAACCAAACAGAGTCTTAAAACAAAAACAACCGAATTTTAATTTCACACGTGCCTCCGCTGGCAAACAATGCAATACCCGGTAAAGGGGGTGTCACGTGGTCATATTTCTTTTAACCCCAAAATCAGCTTGACCGCTGAATTTTGCACCATCCGCAATCGTTGCATGTTTTTCTGAGAAATTGCTGAATAGGCAATATTGCAGTAGTCTTGTTGGCTCAATATGAGAGATTGCACCATCAGTAAATTTTTACCGACCGACTCCACCCAAAATTGCTTCCAACTCTGACTTCACAGCCCTGGTCCTCAAGTACTTGGCAGCCTAGGACCCTGCAAAGGGGAGCCCCTTTACAAAGCTGAGGCAAGCAGCAATACTGGCTTACCTCAGCATAAAATGCCTTACTGCAGGGCACGCTCAGGTGTCCTGCAAAAATTTTAGAACTGATGCAAGCTACTCACATGCTAAAAAATAAGATTTTGTTGGTTTTTTTTAGTACTGTTCTGCGCTAGTCAGTAAGTGTATGGGAAATGCTGCACGCTGATGAGCGCAGGTTTAGCACGTCAGTTCCTACTGCCTGCAATATAAGTACTAATGGTAAATAGCATGTGGCACAAGTAGGAAAGTGGCCTTAATGTGTGGGAATGACCCATGTAAGGACACACTAAGGCCAGTTTTTACTGCTGTTTGGTAAAGGTTTTTTTTTTATGGTAACAAAGTCTGTGTGAGGAGAAGGATTGCTGAAGCCCAATTCTGAATTTCCTCCAGGAGATTTTGCTACTAGATGGATGTCATTGACTCTGAGGTATAAGAAGGGGGGGAGGGGGGAGAAGAATCTGGGCAGATATGATCTGGAGGAGAGGGTTACCCTGATTACCTATAAGCATCCATGTGTTGAATCTATCCAAGTGAATGACAGTGGTATTAATATGACCATATGAGCTTCACAAGACACACGTTTATTTCAAAACTGTACTTATCATATTGCTACAAAAGGCAAACGATAAATCAACTAGTAAAAGCTGCAAACACCATGGAAAATTAGCAGTTCTGCTAAAAACTACATTTTTCAAAACAGTGTTCCTGATGCAAGAATCAAGTAAGAAAGGTTTGGACAAGTTCCTGGAGGAAAAGTTCATAGTCTGTTATTTAGAAAGGCACGGGGGAAGCCATTGCGTGCCCTAGATCGGTAGCATGGAATATTGCTACACCTTGGGTTTTGGCCAGGTACTAGTGACCTGGATTAGTCACTGTGAGAATGGGCTACTGGGCTTGATGGACCATTGGTCTGACCCAGTAAGGCTATTCTTATGTTCTTACGTGAGCCAAGTATAGGACAATTAAGCCTTTGTAGCATCACTGATGAGGTTGGTTCTAAGACACTGTGGACTGAGGCATTATGACATCACAATCTCAGCTCTGGAATGTTGCTCTCATTGGGGTTCCGAAATCTTGCTATTCTTTGAGATGCTAGAATGTTGCTACTCTTTGGGTTTTGGCCAGGTACTAGTGACCTGGATTGGCCACCGTGACAACGGGCTATTGGACTTGATGGACCATTGGTCTAACCCAGTAAGGCTATTCTTATGTACCATTTTTGCAATTAGCAGAATACAAACATACAGAGGTAAAATAAAATGATGGTAATTAAAAATATCTAAGTAATGCCCATTATATCTCTCTAATCTAGTGTTATTTTACACACCTAGTCGCTCGTTGAGATCTTTAAATGACAAGAGAGTAGCTGTTCCCCCATATCTCGAAGGCTCACCTTGCCTCAACCAGAAATGGTGCATTTTTCTACTTAGTTCCAATATTGTGGAACAATTTACCAGTAGAGTTAAGGAACGAAGAATCATTTCAAAATTTTAAAAGACATCTAAAAGCACATTTTTTTCAAATGGCTCTCCCGAATTGAATAATGGAATGGGGACCGCAATCTGCCTTAATTTGTACCGATTCATGTTGATTTGGATTGATTTATTTCCTATAACAGTTTTAGTGGATATGTTTTAGAAATGTTAATTTCTTTGATGCTTCCAGTGACAGATATGTGAAGTGTGCTGTGCCGGGAGTTGTATTAAGGCCTGCACTAAAATATGACTTTTATTTTATTTTTTATCTTCTTTCATTATATTTATATTTTCTATTTCTTTGATTTTTGATCTTGGAAATGTATTATATGTTGTTATTACATATTTATAGTTTATCAGGTACTTTAGCTAGATTGTGAGCCTTTGGGACAGATAGGGTAGGTTTTCTCAAGTACCTAATTTCATTTTATTTTGATACTTTGTAAACCGCTTAGGTCAGTAAAATGCAGGAGCGATAGATCAAATGTTAAATAAACATAAACATACATAGTAAATGTTTCATGAATCCCCCTGATGTAAACATTTGTTATATTCTTCTTACAATGTATATCAGCGTAGGAAAATAAATTTCAGGCTGAAAGTCCCCATGGTCTGTTTCAATAGTGCCTCCTTTTAAAAAGCAAGCCTCCACCAATCTGCTTTACCCTGTAATTAGAAATGCAAAAACAACAATCCCGAGATTATTTACATGAATATGTGAAATCCGTATATAACTTTGCATGCATCTGCTTTGCTATTCTCACTAATTAGCAAAAACGCTTTCCCTGAAAGAGTAAATTTTATTTGAGGCAATCAAGAGTTTGAAATGGCACCTGTTCACAAATCTAAAAACAATGAAGAGATAAGGTAGTGTTATTGTGTTGTGTGTGTTTTTTAACCTGTTCCCTTCCACTCCATTACTTCTGGGATGAATTCTCAGGTGATCCCACACCCTTCACCGAGGGCAGGGCCTCGGAAGCTGAGTTAATCAGCACCAGCCTCAGCTTTGAGTCTAGAGTGCATCACCTATGTAAGGGCCCCCAACCTTTCCATATGGAGAGGTGGGGAGGGGGGAGGAGAAGTGATAAGATTTCCTAATCTCTCATTATATAGTCAGGAGACTTTCATCACCTTAATTTACGAAAAAAAATTTGCCACAGGCGGAGACTAATAGAACCACTTCAACAAAGAGCCTTTGGGATGGAAGAGGTGAAAATAAAGAAAAACTGCTGATCTGTACCAGGTATTCTCCGAAGGCAGCACACAAGCAGGTTATTTGACTGCAGGTTGCTGCTTGATGCAATCCACAACAAAAAGATAGCCCAACCCTAGCAATCAATGCAAGACAAAAAGAATGGGGAAGGGACACCACATATCAGCCTCAAGGACAATCAATTTATTGAAAACACTAGTATTTTAGCCCGTTACATTAACAGGTGCTAAAATATATGTCTGTCTGTCTTTATTTCTGTCTCTCTCTTTCCCTCCTGCGGTCTTTCTTTCTGTCTGTCTCTCTTCCTGGCCCCCTTTGTCTGTCTGTCTTTCTGTGTCTCTCCTTGCCCCTGTGTCTTTCTTCTTTTATTTCTGTCTCCCTTCCTCCCGCTGTCTGTCTTTCTTTCTATCTATCTATCTGTCTCTCTCCCTGCCTCCTATGCAGCAGCATTTCTCTCCCCCACTTCTCTGTGCAGCAGCCACAGCAGTATTCCCTCCCCCTCCATTTCCCTCCCCCCACACCACTTCCCTGTGCAGCAGCAGCGTTTCCCCTACCTCCCCTTTCTCTTTCCGCGGTCTGGCCGGCTCCCTTACTGCCCCTCCCTTCCCTTCCCACGGTCCCGACAAATCTGTCAATTCCAGCAACAATTGATGCAATCCACAACAAAAAGATAGCCCAACCCCAGCAATCAATGCAAGACAAAAAGAATGGGGAAGGGACACCACATATCAGCCTCAAGGACAATCAATTTATTGAAAACACTAGTATTTTAGCCCGTTACATTAACAGGTGCTAAAATATATGTCTGTCTGTCTTTATTTCTGTCTCTCTCTTTCCCTCCTGCGGTCTTTCTTTCTGTCTGTCTCTCTTCCTGGCCCCCTTTGTCTGTCTGTCTTTCTGTGTCTCTCCTTGCCCCTGTGTCTTTCTTCTTTTATTTCTGTCTCCCTTCCTCCCGCTGTCTGTCTTTCTTTCTATCTATCTATCTGTCTCTCTCCCTGCCTCCTATGCAGCAGCATTTCTCTCCCCCACTTCTCTGTGCAGCAGCCACAGCAGTATTCCCTCCCCCTCCATTTCCCTCCCCCCACACCACTTCCCTGTGCAGCAGCAGCGTTTCCCCTACCTCCCCTTTCTCTTCCCGCGGTCTGGCCGGCTCCTTTACTGCCCCTCCCTTCCCTTCCCACGGTCCCGACAAATCTGTCAATTCCAGCAGTGTGTGCAGCACTCTACACACACTGCTTCGGGGCCTTCTACTGCCCTGATTTATTCTGGTATGTTCCCTTTGACATCATCAGAGACACGGCAGAGCAAATCAGGGCAGTAGAAGGCCCCGAAGCAGCATGTGTGGAGTGCTGCACATGCTGCTGGAATCGGCAGGTTTGTAGTCGGGACCGCGAGAAGGGAAGGGGGGAGCAGTAAGGGAGCCAGTCAGACGTAAGCTTGACTCCTACGACTGAATTTTGCCAACTTTGTTTTTAGACTACCCTTAGGCTAACGGCTCCCTTACTTACTTTGAGAAGTTTATTTTTGTTTTAAAAGCCACCTTTGCGGCTCCTCTCTAGATCCCCGCCTGCATCGGAAGCCTTCTCCGACGCAGGTGCGGCTCGAGAGAGGAGCCTCTACCGCGGCTTTGTCTGTTGAAAATCATCCGTTCTGCCAAAAAACAAAAATGTGCAGCCACCCCTAGCATGGCTTATTTTAGGTCTCTTCCCCCTCCCCCGTTGCCGAGTCACTGTTAATATTCAGATGCCATCTCTCTGTCTTGCAGCGGGCTTGCCAGCTCCGGGCAGACAAAGTTCATTTTTTAGTTCAAAGCCGACGCTGCGTCTCCTCTCTTGATCCCCGCCAGAATCGGAAGTCTTCTCCGACTCTGGTGAGGTTTGATAGAGGAGCCGCGGCGGGGGTTTTGAACAAAAAAATGAACTTTGTCTGGCTGGAGCTGGCAAGCCCGCTGCGAGACAGAGAGATGCGTGGTAAGCGCGCACTTTGCCGGCCATGGAACTACAGATCAGGCAACACAGCGTTAAGAGTGCGCATGCGCGCTTAGCATTTTATTATTATAGATATAAATGGTAAAAACATATAAATAGTTAAAGGCAAACTATTAGAGTCTTTAGTCCTTTTTGTACTGAACAGCTTGCCTTCGTTTTAGCTATTTATATGTACCGTATTTGCTGGCATATAGGACACACTTTTTTCCCCTCTAAATAAACTTAAAATAAGGGGTGTGTCTTATACACCGATAATCTAAATTATGAGCTCTGCACCCTGTCCATCCTACCTCCTCTGCCACTAGAATCGAGTGCAGTGGGCAGGAGCTGCTAACCTGGTCAGTGGCTGCAGTGAGATCGGATTTCTTCAGCCGCTGAGCGGCACCGAGCAGGAGCAAGAATTTGCGGGAGCCAGTCAGGAAGTCGCACAGTGCTGAGGAGCGCCAAGGCGCGCTCCTCCTCGGTGCCGCTCAGCGGCTGAAGAAACCCGATCTCATAGCAGCCACCGACCGACCAGGTTAGAAGTGGGGCAGGAGCGCGGAAAGCTTGCTCTTGGCTGCTGCACCTCTGGACCACCAGGGATTCCAGTGGCAGAGGCAGTAGGACAGACAGGGCAGGGAGGGGTGACAGGGTGGAAAGCCTGGGAGGGAAGGGGGCTTTGAGCTGTGTCTGGCAGGGTGCACTGACAGGGGAGGTGGCACTGTACACGCACATAAGCATTTTTTTCTTAAAAACTGTTTTATATTCAAACGATTTGATTGATGAAAATAGCGAAAGAATCATAAACAGACTAAACATATCAAAGTCGAGTAAGAAACAATGGAACATCATCAACAGCAGAGAGAAACAGTCATCATCAGTTTTTATATATGTAATATGCAAAAATCACCTATCCAACTATTCCCCACTAACAGACCTAGGTCCAGAAGCAAAAGCAAAGCACACCAGGGCCCTGGACTCTTATGAGCCCTGGAGTAGTCCATCCATCATCCCCCCCCCCCCCCACTTTGACAGGAAAACTATTATATCAGATGCATAATGTACAAAAGAATCCCCCCCCAAAAAAAGAGAACACCCCCATCCCCCTCCCCACCCAAATAGTGCAGTCCCATAGCCAATTCAAATGAACCACCATCCACCAGAACTATTTCCCCCCCCCCCCCAACCAGGTACTCTTCACCCAGTCATCTGCGAACAGCCTAATTAGGACAACCAAGTTAGTATTGCACTACGGCCTTTGGGATGCAAGGACTGCAAATAGGGTTCCCAGATGCTCATGAACAAAAAGCTTCCGCGACCCCTTGGCATCCCTTGCCTCCCAGGTTTAAAAACCGTTTTAAAAAAGGAGGTGCATCTTTTACACCGGTGCGTCCTATACACCGGCAAATACAGTATATGTTTTCAATAAATTGATCGTCCTTGTGGCTGACGTGTGGCGTCCCTTCCTCGCTGCTCGATGCAATTCCATTCACCATCACACGTTCAACTGCATAAACTGAACATTGGGCCCAAAAATGTTTATTACATATGTGCAGGACTTGATGTGCTTTGATGACCCTGAAACTGCTCTTATACCCCCCTATCAAAATGGCTTCTAAAATAAATAGTTTCCTGAAGGGATAAAACTGGTAACTCTGAAGAGGTAGGTGTAACTGGTGAAAAGCTGTCCTCGGAGACAATTCTGCATAAAAATTTTGAGTAGAATTCTCCCGTCATAATAATCTGGGTCCTCCCCTCCTCCCCTTAGACTTTATCTATAGCACTACTACATGCATGCAATGCTGTACATTAAACATGCAAGAAAGAGCTTACAATCTAATTATGACAGACACACAGGAAAAAGGATGAATCAATTGTTGTTAGGAACTGGGCAATCTTCTGGGAAAGGGGGAGCTTGTTCCATAAGGACAGACTCCACCTTAACCGGGATGGAACCAGGCTGCTGACGCTAACGTTTAAAAAGGAGATAGAGCAGCTTTTAAACTGAGATGTGGGGGAAAGCCGACAGTCGCCTGGGAGCGGATGGTTCGGTGTGGGGTATCCTTGGAGGATACAATTGAAACAGGTTATTTAGGGAGTCCCGGTAGAGAGGTTCCAATAATGGTGAAAGAAAGCCAGGAGGGTTTAAGAGGAAGGCAGAGTAAAAGACTCAAATTTTCTCTGTCTTCTCAGCAGATTGTAGTTGCAAGGAAAAAAACACCCTTTGAGATAAGAACCACTCTACAGGGTCCAAGATTCAGATGGCTTGATAAATCACCTCGTCCGGATGGTAGACATCCCAGGGTACTAAAAGAACTCAAACATCAAATTGCTGACCTGCTGTTAGTGATCTGTAACCTGTCGCTAAAATCGTCTGTAGTACCTAAGGATTGGAGGGTGGCCAATATTATGCCAATTTTTAAAAAGGGTTCCAAGGGACATCCAGGAAATTACAGATCGGTAAGCCTCACTTAAGTGCCAGGCAATGGTGGAAACAATTATAAAAAAATAAAATTGTGGAACATGTAGACAAACATGATTTAATGAGACAGAGTCAGCATGAGCTCAGCTGAGGGAGATCTTGCCTCACCAATCTGCTTGACTTCTTTGAAGGTGTGAATTAACATGTGGATAAAGGTGAGCCGGTTTGATATAGTGTATCTAGATTTTCAGAAAGCTTTTGATAAAGTTCCTCATGAGAGACTCTTGAGAAAATTAAAGTGTCATGGGATAGGTGGCAAAGTTTAGTTGTGGATTAGGAATTGGTTATCAGATAGAAAATAGAGGGTAGGGTTAAATGGTCATTTTTCTCAATGGAGGAGAGTAAACAGTAGAGTGCCTAAGGGGTCTGTATTGGGACCGGTGCTATTTAACTTATTTATAAATAATCAGGAAATTGGAACGAGTGAGGTGATTAAATTTGCAGATGACACTAAACTGTTCAAAGTTGTTGAAACGCATGTGGATTATGAAAAATTGCAGGTGGACCTTAGGAAATTGGAAGCCTGGACGTCCAAATGGCAGATTAAATTTAATGTGGACAAATGCAAAGTGATGCACATAGGGAAGACAGTTACCAGATGCTAGGGTCCACCTTGGGGGTTAGCACCAAAGGATCTGGGTATCATTGTAGACAATACGATGAAACCTTCCGACCAATGTGTGGTGGCGGCCAAAAAAGCAAACAGGATGCTGGGAATTATTAAAAAAGGGATGGTTAACAAGACTAAGAATGTCATAATGCCCCTGTATCACTCCATGGTGTGACCTCATCTGGAGCATTGCGTTCATTTCTGGTCTCCTTATCTCAAGAAAGATATAGTGGCGCTAGAAAAGATTCAAAGAAGAGCGACCAAGATGGTAAAGGCGATGGAACTCCTCTCGTATGAGGAAAGACTAAAATGGTTAGGGCTCTTCAGCTTGGAAAAAAGACGGCTGAGGGGAGATAGGATTGAAGTCTACAAAATCTCGAGTGGAGTACAACGGATACAAGTGGATCGATTTTTCACTCTCTCAAAAATTACAAAGACTAGGGGACACTCAATGAAGTTACAGGGAAATATTTTTAAAACCAATAGGAGGAAATTTTTTTCACTCACAGAATAGTTAAGCTCTGGAACATGTTGCCAGAGGATGTGGTAAGAGCGGATAGCGTAGCTGGTTATAAGAAAAGATTTGGACTAGTTCCTGGAGGAAAAGTCTATAGTCTGTTATTGAGAAAGACATGGGGGAAGCCACTGCTTGCCCTGTATTGGTAGCATGGAATATTGCTACACCTTGGGTTTTGGCCAGGTACTAGTGACCTGGATTGGCTACCGTGAGAATGGGCTCCTGGGCTTGATGGACCATGGGTCTGACCCAGTAAGGCTATTCTTATATTCTTATGAAGGAAAATATAAAGGGATGAAAAGGTAGAGATGATAGGGGCTACAGAGGGAATGAAAAACAGATTCAGAGGGCATAAAACATACGTCTAAGTCCGATTTGGGCGTATGGTGCTAGATGCCCAAAGTTGGCAGTGAGAAAATGTCCATTTTTTAAAAATACATCTATAATATATATTTATTTATTTAAATCGTCCATCTGGATGTCCAGGCTATTTGTTTGTCCAGACCACCAGGACTTCTATGTTTATACCACGTTTTTAATCAAAATTTTGTCCAAGTCCCAAGCACCCAAAACAAGACCATTTAGATGTGTGAGGGGCCAATCTCGGAATGGACTGGCCACCCACACATGGCAACAAAGTAGTGGGGCACC
Source organism: Geotrypetes seraphini (assembly GCF_902459505.1). Lineage (NCBI taxonomy): Eukaryota > Metazoa > Chordata > Amphibia > Gymnophiona > Dermophiidae > Geotrypetes > Geotrypetes seraphini. The sequence continues at coordinate 20,414,105 of NC_047093.1, read as the reverse complement.
TTAGAGGGCAGTGCTGTGAGCTTCAAAAAAAGTGTACCAGATAAACATCTCACCAGAACTCCCTCATAGGTTATGGTGAGCACCCCCAAACCCACCTGGCTACAACCCCAATAGCCCTTATGACTGCAGGTGGCGCCTATATGGCAGTAGAGTGGAGTTTGGGGGGGGGGGGTACACAAGTTCCACCATAAATGGAGTGGTTAGAATGGCTTAGGGGCCCGAGTCCTTCTCTCTATGGTTTACTAGCCCAACCCCCAGGCTATTTAAGACACCTGTGTGCAGCTCTACTAGGCTTTCCTATAGCAGGTGCTGATGTTCTGGAGACAGGTATGCACTTTTTTATTTTGATCTTTGTGGGAGGGTGAGGGGGGGGTCAGTAAACACTGGGGGATAATACAATCTTGCAACGGAGCATCCATGTTTCTGACCTGGTGGCTGCCATTGTGTGTGGATGAACTAGCCAGCAAGCAATGTGTGAGTACATATGTTAAGGACATAGGAATTGCCGCTGCTAGGTCAGACCAGTAGTCCATCGTGCCCAGCAGTCCTCTCCCGCGGCGGCCCTTAGGTCAAAGACCAGTGCCCTAACTGAGACTAGCTTTACCTGCATACGTTCTGGTTCAGTAGGAACTTGTCTAACTTTATCTTGAATCCCTGGAGGGTGTTTTCCCCTATAATAGCCTCCGGAAGAGCATTCCAGTTTTTCACCACTCTCTGGGTGAATAAGAACTTCCTTACATTTGTACGGAATCTATCCCCTTTTAACTTTAGCGAGTGCCCTCTCGTTCTCTCTACCTTGGAGAGGGTGAACAACCTGTCTCTATCTACTAAGTCTATTCCCTTCATTATCTTGAATGTTACAATCATGTCCCCTCTCAGCCTCCTCTTTTCAAGGGAGAAGAGGCCCAGTTTCTCTAGCTCTGTTTTGGTTATTACAAAATTGAACAATTACCATTAATTTTTGATTCGCACTCATAATATACAAATAAACAAAAGGAAAGAGCCACTAAGCTTAAAAAATAGTGTGCAAATACAGGTGATACATAAATAAATCGAAACATCTAAAATAATAGCAAGTGACTAGTTGACTTCAAAATTGTGAATGCACGCAAAATATGGAGGAAAACACTGAAAAGGCCAAAGGTAATACAAAACTAGTAAGACAGCAAACAATCTTACAATGTTCATATATCGTAAAACAGTCTCTCTCAAACATTTTCAGGTCCGGCACACTAAATGGAGCAAAAGTTTTTCATAGCACATTATAATTGAAATTATAAAATTGCAAAACCAACAAAAAAAAAAATTAAATTTGAGTTATTTATTTAAAGTTCTTTAAGCTATGCACAGTGGCATACCAGGAGGGGGGGGGGTGGAACGTCTGCCCCAGGTGCACACTTCAAGGGGGTGCACAGCCGGCCGGGTCCGGAAGCTTCTGTGCTGCTCAAAACGGTACCTCAATGTGGCTACCAACTCTGCTCTGAAATATGAGTTGGCAGCTGCACTAAAGTGCAGCAAAGACCCGCGATGACTACTTCTGCTGCCTCTGCTCCGGAAGAGGTAAGTGACATCGGTGGGGGGGGGGGGGGAGGAGGGTGAACCGGCAGCTGCAGTCATTGTGGGACCTTGACGCAAATCCCTGTGTCTGCCGGCCCAACCCCCTTCCAACGTCACTTACTTCTTCCGGAGCAGAGGCAGCAGAAGTAGTCATCGCAGGACCCTGCTGATTTCGATGGAGAGAAAGGAGCATAGCAGGGTGGTAGAAGGAGAAAAAGGGGGTCAGGGTGGTGAAGGAAGAGAAATGGGGTCAGGATGGTATGGAAGGGTGTGGAGGGTGAGAAAGGGGGTCAGGGTGGTATGGAAGTGTGGTGTAGGGTGAGAAAGGGGGGCAGAGTGGTATGGAAGCTTGGTGAAGCGCGAGAAAGGGGGGCAGATGCTGATGGAAGTGGGGGGAAGGGAGAGGAGAGAGTGAAATACCAGACCATGGGGGTATGGCAGAGGGAAGGAGAGGAGAGAGATGCCAGACCATTGGACGAGGGAAGGGAAGAAGATGGATGCCAGACCAATAGGAGTGAAGGGAGAGATGGAAGGGGGAGGCATAAAGTTTCTGGAAGGGGAATAGGAGAGAAGATGTCATATAGAAGAGGCAGAGAGAGGGTAGATAGTGGATGAAAGGAAGAAAGTGACAAGAAGATGAGGAAAGCAGAAACCAGAGAAGACAAGGTAGAAAAAAAATTCTATTTATTTTTTTTTATTTTAAGGGAGCTGCATCACTGTTTCTGTGGTGTTGCACTATATGCAGAGTCCAGCTTCTTGGTGTTTCAGTTTAACCTTTGTCAACGTATTTTTATTCTATCTCCCCATTTACAAAACTGTAGAGCATTTTTTAGCATTGGCTGTTACCACCATGACTAAAAACCACACTACAGTTTTGTAAAAGGGGGAGGGGTTAGTTTGTGATTACATACTAAGCGAAGGTGTTTTTTGTGTTCTCTGTGTTCGAAAAGACATGGTTTTCTGTTAGGATTGACTATGTAGGATTGATCTGTACTAGTCTGGCTTGTTTAGTTTTACAATGGGTTTATTGATTTACTGCTCACTGCAGTATGTAAGATGCTGCCTTTTCCTAGGTACACTCTTGTGTGACGTGTGGATTGTTACTAAAAATCATGTTTTTCATACAGATGGGGGGTGTCAAAAAATGATGGGCCCCGGGTGTCACCTATGCTAGGTACGCCACTGGCTATGCATGATTAATTGTAACAACGGTGAAATAAAGTAGATAGAATGGAATTGCTGATCAATGTGATGAAAGTGCTTGTTTTTGAGTGCAAAAACGCAGCTCAATAGTTGACAAGCAAACATGCATTTCATCTTCACTATCTGCAGTTATCTTTTTTTCAGAGCTGAAAATTCAAGTTCACAAACAAAAGAAGATGCAAACAGTAACAAAGCTTTGTTGTTCAAGTTAGGATAACTACTGAATAAAAAAGTTAGTTTTCAAGGACCAGTCACGTCAAAGAATGATGCTTGTCTGGGCGGTTGTATCCTTAGGTACACGTATTTGACTTACATGTCATCTATTCTAGTGTATACTTATGAAGGGAATTTTAAAATTCTGAAATGTTATGGCACACCACTGTGCCATGGCACACAGTTTGAGAGACAATGTCCTAAAAGAATAAAATAAGGTGTGTGGAACAGGGATAGGCTGAACAGAACATAAAACTGCCATGAATGGAAAACTATGGAAAGGACTCACCAGAAACAAAACCAGTCATTTGAACAAACTCGGTGAAGCACCAAAAATATGTGCAGCAAGCTAGCCTAGAGACCATCTTAAAACGAAAACAAAAGAAGGTAGCGTTTCAGAGGAACTCACCCAAAACAGGAATTGCCAACCTCGCAAAACCTGTAGCAAAGAAAATGCCACGGCGCTGTCAGAAGAGAAAAAAAATAGTCTGCAGCTGATGACGTCAACAAAGCACGATGTGGTGAGTAGTAAGGAACAAAATGCAAAACAGGCCACAACTCAAAAACAAAATCTGAGAAACTAGCAACGAAAGAAAATACAACATAAAACAAAAGTCGTCTGTGCAAGAAAATAAAAAAAATAGGGAAACATACTGAATATAAAAAAGAAAATGGAAAGTGACTTCAGACGGAGAGCTGAGGCTGACGTGAGCAGCAGGTGGAGATGCTGCTCGCACCAGCAAAGAGCCAAAGGGGGGAGGGGAGAGATGCCAGTGCCCCCATCAAGACAGCACCTGGGACAATTCTCCCCCTCCCCCCCCTTTACCATGCCACTGACTACTACTGAATCAGCATAACTTGTGAATGGACCTAGCACATATTTGGAAGAACGAAACAAAATTTTCCCCTTTAAAAAACTGGACTTTGTTTTGGACTAAACTCAGGCCTCCTTTTACAAAGGTGCGTTAGGGCCTTAACGCGCGGAATAGCATGTGCTAAAATGCCGCATGCGCTAACTGCTACTGCCTCCTCTTAAGCAAAAGTGGTAGTTTTTCGCCTAGCGCATGTTAATCCGGTGCGTGCGCTAAAAATGCTAGCGCACCTTTGTAAAAAGGAGCCCTCAGTCATCCTCTTTCATCTACCAGCATTATACAATCCTTATATTCTTTTTACTATCAGGTTTTAGGGACACCTCAACAACTGTTAGTGGCTGCCCAATTTCTTAGTAAACTTACTGCAAATGGCAAACTTTGATGGGTAGATGTCAATCATAGGTTAAAAAAAAACAAAAAACACCTTAGCCTGACCAATGGAACTACAGCACTATGTTCATATATGTTAAGGCACCATGGTAGTGCAATGATTTATCCCCTGAAGAAGCTCCAGTGAAATGGATCCCCGTTGAGATTCGAGACAGATAAGTGTAAAGAACATAAGAATAGCTTTACTGGGTCAGACCAATGGTCTATCTAGTCTGGTAGCCCATCTTCATGGTGGCCAATCCAGGCCAATAGTATCTGAAAAACCCCCCAAATAATAGCAACAACAGACTATGAACTTTTCCTCCGGGAAATTGTCCAAACCTTTCTTAAAACCAGCTATGCTATCCGCTCTTACCACAACCTCTGGCAATGTGTTCCAGAGCTTAACTTTATCTGTGAGTGGAAAAATATATCCTCCTATTGGTTTTAAAAGTATTTCCCTGTAACTTCGAATGTCCCCCTAGTCTTTGTAATTTTTGAGAGAGTAAAAAAAAAAACCCCAAAACAAAAAAACGAACCACTTGTACCTGTTCTACACCAGTCAGGTGTTTGTAGACTTCAGTCATATGTCCCCCTCAGCCATCATTTTTTTCCCAAATTAAAGAGCCCTAACCTCTTTAGTCTTTCCTCATACGAGAGATGTTCCATCACTTTTACCATCTTGGTCACTCTTATTTGAACCTTTTCTAGTTCCGCTATATCTTTTTTGAAATAAGGCAACCAGAATTGAACGCAACATTTTCTTTTAGCACGAGTGCCTGATTACATTTATGATTATTTGTACAGCAATCATTTGCATAACTTTGTCAGGCTAAGGTGTTGTTTTTTTTTAAACCTATGGTTGACATCTACCTGCCTAGGTTTGCCATTTGCAGTAAGTTTACTGAGAAATCGGGCATATATACTGGTGTCTGATGTTTACCCACCATTTTCTCAAGCCTAATTGGATGCAGACATTAGGATTATGTCTCATATTCCACGTCCATCGGTCCATTGTAACTTCCTGGGTAACTGACCCAACCTCTTGTAATCCAACCTTGAACTGAATAGGTAAAGGCAGAATAGAAAACCCGATTAACATAACATTTTATAGTTATGGAGCTACTATTTGATTTAATTTTATCCACCATTCTTCAAACTGAAGGGCCATTATCCTTGAAAATTATAACATTTGTATCTTTAGCTCTGAAACCATCCCTGGACCAAACCGATTTGACGTTATTAAACATCCTCTTGGCAATTACCATAAAAAACAGTTTTATCTAATCGGAAAGATAACTCTGTGCTTAATGTTCATTTGTGGTGGCAATCCGTTTTAGAAATCCACAAATTTGAATTATCCTTAGTTGATAAGCTGGAAACCTCCCAACATGTATTAAAAGCTTAGTCTAGTCTTGATAAATGTCAGATGGCACTGCCTTTCTGTGTTATATATTTAAGCCATTTATATTTACACTAGTCTTATAGCCCGTTACATTAACGGGTGTGGTAAGGGGTAAAACATGGACCTCGCGGATCTAAACCTGCACGTCCTTAAAAATCTGAGGTCCGTGCCACTTGTAGTTAGTTTCTGGCTCTGACAGACCTCGGTGACAATTTAGCTCTGACGAATATCTCAGCATAGGGAGGGAAAAATATTAGGATCCATCAGAGCTAAATTGTCTTCGAGGTCTGTCAGAGCCAGAGACTACCATTGTGGGGATGGGAGAACTTTGCCGTCCAGGAGTGATGTCTCGGGCTTTGGTGCAGGTTGGAATTGGGGTTTGACACGTTGCAGTGGTCAGAGCTGACGTGCAGTGTGTAAGCGGAAAACAGTGGCAGGAATGAATCAGCCCAAACAGTTCTCCGGCTTTTAATTGAAATATCCTCAGACACTGTAGCAGGCACACTTATTTCTGGTGATCTGTCTTCCCATCCCTGAATAACTTACACTGACTGATTACTTATTCTGCTAAGCCTCTGGTTCCTCGGACGCGGGAAAGACATTTTAGCTCTGACGAATCCTAATACTTTTCCCTCTCTATGCTTAGACGTATCCGTCAGACCTAAATTGTCACCGAGGTCTGTCAGAGCCAGAAACTAACTACAAGTGGCTCGGACCTCAGATTTTTAAGGACGTGCGGGTTTAGATCCACGAGGTCCGTCAGGTCCATGTTTTACCCCCTTCCCAACGGGTGCTAGAATATATATGTGTGTGTCTTTATTTCTTTCTCTCTCTCTCTCCTTAGCCACTTTCTGTATTTCTTTTTCCTTGGCTGTCCACCACTGTTCCCTCTAAGCTGTGCACTTGTGCGCGCGCACACAACTTACCGAAACCACACACACAAATTAAAAGAGCGCACACAAAAAAATAAACTTTTGCCCAAAATGATTTTCACTGCTAAAATGAAATGTTGCAGAAGACCAGCTGTTCCGATTTCCCATTTATCACATTTATTGAAGCGCTATAATATAAATTTTAAGTCATTCATGTGATTCCATTATCTTTGGCAGTTGAACTTGATACGTCACGTGCCCCATAGGGCCATAGCCTATGGCCCATAGGATATGAAACACTTCCGATTCTTTGACTTCCTGAAGTTCCGCCATATTGTTTATTTCGTGGAATCGTAGTGTGCAGCGTGGTACTGTGGTTATATAACTGTATTTGTTTATTAAATTGCAACCAGATATAACTCTTAAAACGTCTAAATCGCGAATGGTGAAAAGTGTAAAACGCAAGAGAGCTGCAACAGCTTTTAGGTCTGAATGGCTTGAAGAAATTGTTGAAACAGAGACACCGGAATCTCAAAATACAATGCGTGTTCGACTGTGTGAAATATTTAACTATGAGGAAGACGATGGAGTTGTGTGTTGTTATTGTCATGATGCCAAAGCAACTGGAAAATTCTCTACTGGAAAAATATGGGATGATGTTTGGAAACTGGACTTTCTGAAATGCCATCTATCATGTAAATCTCATACTGACAGTATTAGGAATCTCAGAAGTAAAAATCCGAATTAGGAGGGGGACTGGTTAACATGTTGTTTGAAAGCCCAACCAAAAAAGAAAACAGGCAAATTAGTAATGAACGGAAGCATTCCAGTCCTGATGAAATTAAGGTTCTTGTCAACAGTGTTGTGCTGGCCATTAAGATGAATATCTCAATGCTCTCTGTTCAAGATATCAATGAGCACATGGCAAAGTATGTTAGTATACCTGATAGCTGGAGAAGAAAAAACTATGCGTTTGAATTTCTTGGAATTATCAATGGCATCGTGCAAGATGATTTTATGGCAGACATTAAATTAGCAACGTATCATACGTTAACTGTTGATGAAAGCACAGACATTTCTGTCAACAAGTACTTAATACTCTACTTTAAGTATCAGCCAGTCAATTAAAATGAGTATAGGACATCATTTGGTGGGATGCTACATTTGGAAGCTTGTGATGCTACATCAATAGTAACAGCAATTAGGGAATTCTATAGGAAACATAAACTTGACCTGAATAAGATGGTTATGTTCACCTCTGATGGTGCCTCTGTTATGTTGGGCGAAATAGATGGTGTTGCAGCACAGCTGAGAAAAGACATTCCACATTTAGTGCAGCAACATTGTGTTGCACATCGGGAAGATTTGAGACTTTCTGATTCATGGAAAGAAGTAAAATTGATGAAAGAAGTAGAAACTGTAATGAGAACTGTGTACACGGTGTTCTATCGGTCTTCTACTAAATGATGCAAATTTCAAGAAATAGCAGATGCATCTGAATGTGAATCAATTGCTTTCAGACCTCTGAATGAAGTGCACTGGTTATCTAGACACTTTGCACTTAAAGTAATTATTCAAAATTAAGATCCCGTTAAAATATTTTGAAGAAGACAAAGATAATGATCCTATTGCAAAGTACTGCTATAAGAAACTGAACAGTGAACAATTTCATATTACACTTGAAGTTTTGAATGATGTCTTATCAGAACTGGCTTCCTTAACCATGGCATTTCAAAAACGTGGTTTGACACCATTGGAAGCTTATCATCTTGCACAGAGTAAATTGACCAAACTTCGAATGTAATACTTAGGCGACAAGGTTAAGTGGAGTGATAAAGTCAACAGTCTTCCTGACAACAGGATGAGGTCTGGAGAAAAAGTTTCAGTGGATACTAATTCCATATTAACCTTCATCAACATCCTATGTTTGCATCTGGGTGAAAGATTTCCTGAAAATGAAGTTGAGGAATGGTCTGCTTTTGACTGTACAGCAATATCACAATGCGACTTTGACTTTGGAAATGGACATATCAGATCTCTTTGTTTAAAGTATAAACAATTTCTTCCGGAGGAAAGTGTTATTATTCAGCAATACAATGACTTTAAATTAATTGTTGCAGAAAAAATCAAAAGCAATCTGATAAACAGCTTTCCAGATATGACGAAATTTGCATTTCAGAATGATCAATTTGCAGATTTAGCAAAATTGATGGACATTGGTGCCACATTCTTAGCATCTAGTTCAGATTGTGAGCGTGGTTTTAGTCTAATGAACAATTTGAAGACTAAACAAAGGAATCATTTACATTTAGAGCATTTGGAAATGCTGATGCGTGTTAAGAGTCACCTTCAAGAAGGAGGCTCAACAGATCTTGACAGAATTTATTCGGACTGGATAAATATGAAAGATCGCAGGGAAAAACTTTGAAAACTGAATTGCTCTTATTTTCTAAATTTTAAGTATAAAGTACAATGATACCTTATTTATAGGTAGCACTCAATGAAACATTTCAATGAAACATAATTTATGTTTATTGAAATGAGACTTTATGTTACATAAAGTGTAACTAACATAAAGTGTAACTAAAATTACATTGTGTTTTCGTTAATTCAGACTAAACTCAAAAACCTGCCCATAAATGCCCATAACTGAATTCCAGGCCCTGTGGCAATCATTTTTATAGCGCACACAAATTTAGTTTTTCTTTAAAATGGGCACAGATGAAATTTTTTGCGCACACAGCCTATGAAAAATTAGAGGGAACATTGCTGCCCACCACCACCCCTTGCCTGCTCCCCCTGTCCATTCTCCCTTCCTTTTATCTACCCTGTGTTCACCACCACCTCACTGCAGTAGTAGCAGCAGCTATGTTGCATCATAATTGTCTAGTTTGCTTTTATGTATTATGTTGTTTCCCTGCTATGAAATTCTATGTCTTAATTTAAATTGTGTATAAAGTTTTCTTGTATAAATTAATAAAAGTTCACGGACAAAAAAACCCCACCCCAGTACATCTAAAACGGCGCCAGGTCAGCTCCATGGTCAACATGGGTACAGGTGTAAGAACCGCTCTAAATACACCAACTCCAAGATCACGTGCTCCACTTTTTGTGTAACTCGTCCTCCGTTAAAGGCTGTAGATTTAAGTGGGTTAACCCAGGGCAGCGATAGGGAGCGGACGATCCCCATTTAAGTAAAGGTATTTCGCCCTCCGGGGGGGGGGGGGAGGAGAGATTTGAGAGGGTTTCAAGCAGACTACGTGACGCGCAGATCCCCAAGAACGAAAGCCGCGCCTTTCCAGGCAGCGCAGTACCCAGCGTGCACCCCATCGCTCCCTTCCCGCGAATTCCAGTTCAAAGACGACCAGGGAGGGGGGGCGCGAGCGGCGGCGCGCGTGCCTCCACCAAGCTTTTCAGAACCGTCGCGTCTAAGCGGCGGCTCGCCCGACCAATTGCGTCCGCCGAACCGGTCTCGGCCGCGCTCTGAGTGGGCCAACCAGAGCTGGTAGGCGCGACCAGAAGGATGGGAGGCGTGGCTGCGGAGGGCCGCAGAGTAGGTTGTGCGAGATCAGGGGAGGGGGGAGCAGCGCCCCCCTCCTCCTCCTCCTCCTTCGGAGTTTTGTCTGGTCGGGGAACGCAAACTGGCTGTCGGTGCTCGCCCCCCCTCCCCACCCCTCCCAAAAAAAACCCCCAAACACCTCCTCTTCCTGTGCAGGCTGCCGGTTCCAAGGCATCCGTCAGTTATTTTTTTTTTTCTTTTCCTTTTTTTGAAAAAATTAATCTCATGGAAGCGGTTTGCTGGCTAGAAACGCTGAGGTAGCGGAGGGAGGGGGCGCGGTCGGGCAAAACACGGGATTATTTCCCAGCCAGGAAAACTCGACACCCCGGGCCCTAAGATTTGTGGCTTTAAAAAAAAAACAACCCCCCCAAACAAAAAAAAGCCTAACGAGATCGGGCGGGGTGATTTCAGGTGACGGCGCGAGGCTGGTGTCGCACGCGCGCGTGCCGGGGCGGTTCGGTTCCACCAGGACGGATGGCGCCTCAGAAGCATGGCGGCGGCGGCGGCGGTGGTGGTGGGAGCAGCAGTTCCGCCTCGGGACCCAGCTCAGGCTCGGGCGGCTTCGTCGGCTCGTCGGCTGGTAAATGTAACGCCGGTTACGCCGCTTCGGCGGCCGTTCTGCCCGTGAAAAAGCCCAAAATGGAGCAGATTCAGGCGGACCACGAGCTCTTCCTGCAGGCCTTCGAAAGTGAGTACCTAGAAAAACAAAAACACCCCCCCCCCCCAAAAAAAAAAAATGAAAACAACAAACCACAAACCCCCTACCCCCGCAAACCTCCACCGAATTGCGTTAGCCCCACTTTTATTCCTCCTTCGCTCCCCTCTCCCCCAGGCAAAAAAAAAAATATATATTATTATATTCTTCCTGCACTTATCTTCGTGTCCTGGATTGGAATATACTGTATCCCGAGTCGAGGCTTGTTCAAAATAATAAATTTGAATTGGATACCTTTATTCCTCTTCATGAATTTTGCAAATAAGTTGTACAAGTCTGCACAAATTATACAGATTTAGTGTGTTTTGCCTGGGTGAATATGCAAATCCAACAGTCTTCGCTGTTAATTTAGAATTAATATCTTTATTTTATGGTGCTTTTTGGTGGGTTATGGCTTTTTGTGTTTGTGTGAAGATAACAGTATGCAGTTAAATTACTTTCATGTTCACTTTAATTTATAAATCAAACTGCTTTTAATCTATAATAATTTTGAAGAAACGAAAACATATTAAAACAGCAATATGTTTACTTTTTAAATATGTTTAATAAGCAGGTACGATTTTTCTGCATTGTGCATGCTTTCCAGAGCACGTGTAAATATTACAGATTCGCGTGACCAGAGGTTGTTGCCTGGCATTGGTGTCTTTTAAATGTGTCGTCTTTTATTGACCTGTTTTTAGTATTTTACTGTACAAATTTATGTGCAACATCACGAATTCTCATGTTATAAATTATCTATGACCTTTTTTGCATGTTCTTGAAAACGAGTTTTACTGTAAACGTGTGACACAAATACACTCTACTGTAGTCTGCTAATCGGACATTATCACCTTTAGGAAAGACAAGCATTTGTTGTAATGAACAATTTGAGTCTTGTTTTATCTTTGGCCAATTTGAGTCTTGTTTTATCTTTGGCCAGCTGTTATTTAAAGCAGCAGGACTGTATGCCGTATTTCTATTGATATGCTGTATTTAGCAATACAGTTAAAGTGCATTTTTATTTTGAGGTAATGCCATATTTTAAATATTGTGTTTTAATAATCGGACAAATTCTGAGTTTTCTCTTTGATTTTGGAGTTGTAAACAGTTTGAATAGCATATGGAGTTAATGATAAATTGAAAATTGGGATCACTGTATGCACAAAAATACACCTCAGATTCCAAAATTTTAAAACATTTGGAATGAAACTGTATGCAAGACCATAGATAAGATTATATGGGTTAAGAAGTAGAGAGAAGCAAATATTTCTTTTACAGATGGGAAACTTATAGCAGGATAACAAGAATAATTTAAGTTAACACATTTTAAAATTGGACACAAAATTGAAAAATTACTCAAATTTACTACAAATATTGTAGTTGGGTTGTATTTAAAAATAGTTGATGGAATCTTTAAATATTGCACACATTTTATTTTACAGAACCAACACAGATCTACAGATTTTTGCGTACCCGAAATCTTATAGCAGTAAGTAATTTGTTAGGTCAGACATATTTGTGTGGGCAGAATCTTAAAAGTGATCTTTTTGAGTTGCATTTGGATTATAAAAATCTTTAACTAGTATCTTTTTTGTTTGATTTTAGCCAATATTTTTGCACAGAACTCTCACCTACATGTCTCACAGAAACTCCAGAAGCAATGCCAAAAGGTAACTTCATTTATTAGCATACTTATCTATTTAGAATTGTTGCACACAAAAGTAACAATGGATTGCTGGATAAAGTAAGGTAAAATATTTTAAATACTGTAATGGAATTTGTAACAGGTATTGCATCTTTTGAAATATTTTGTTTGTTCTTGTAAATTTAGCCTTTTTGTAAGGTAAATTAACTAAAGTGGAGAATTAAATGCATTAACACTTGGTTAAATATTGCTTCTTTATTTGTTATTTAGGTTTAAAAGCAGTATGAACTTCTTAGAGAAAACAAAGGAAGGGTCAACAAAATTAAATTGCAGAATTGCTATTTTATACAGTAGTAGATAGATAAAAGTAAGGTTATGTATCTCTAATGGGAATTCTCTGTGGACAACAGGATAAGGCAGGTAGATATCACCTGATAGAATTGTTCTCCTAAAACTCAGAAAAACTTTTAAAAAAGGTTCTTCTGAGCATGTGCTTTGTAGCCCCCACCACTGAATTGGCCTATTTCCTCAGTCTCCCAGCCATGGTAGGTTCATCCGAAAGGGAGAAAAGGGCTTGTGAGGCCAACTTATTCTGCTGTCAACAGAGAACATACATTATAGGTAAGTAACTTCACTTTATCCTTGAACAAGCAGCATGATAGGACTCCTTAGCTGAAGGATATAAAGGTGGTCACATGCACGTCAACACCTGTACACCACTCCATTTACTCCCTGCATAGTTCTATAGGGGGATGAAACTCTGCATAGAGAGGATGGATGACCAAAGAGTGGAGAATAGATGGCATGGGAATGAGTGAAAAAAGTCTTATGGATGTCATTTGGGATGTGTCCTCAATGTTTTGAGAGCTTTATTAGGTTCCATGGAATGGTGGTCACCCAAGGGAAAGAAAAGCAACAATGTAAAACATAACAATCAATAATGTAAAAACATTCAGCATCAATAATGGTGAAAAAAAATAACCAGTGTCACTCAGACAGGGATGGATTAGTACTGGGCCCTAATAAAACTGAAGCACTTGTTAGTAACAAGATGTGAAACTGGAGGCAAGTCAATGTTGGGCAAATTCTTGCGAAAAAGGTTATCTGCCGTAATTCTTCTCACAGCCTAAGAGACTGCATCTGAGGGCTGGTGTATACAGTGGACAAACTGGAGGATAAGGTGGCCTGGAGAGCACAGTTGAGGTAATAATGCTCGATGAAGGTGTGGACAGAAGACCGAATAGCAGCATTGCAGATATCCAGCAAAAGGAAAGAGTGGCGGTTGACTTAAGGTAGTAGTCATGGCTGTTAAGTTAGTAGACATGGACCTTGTTTGTTAGCCACAGATCAGCCTGCTCACAGTAGGAAGAAATGCAGTCTGATTTTCAAATAGATAATGTGCATTTTGCTACAAGATCTGTTAGGATCGTAGGAAATAAAGAACTCTGAACCTGTATGGAAGGCCTTTGTATATGTAGCTGCACAGGTTACACGTGCAGACTAAGGTATGCAGGAGTGTTCCTTTGGAATGACGTATAGTGCTGGAAAAAAGGGGGGAGCACGCTGGATTGATTGTGGAAGGTGGGAAGGAATCTGAGTGAATCCTCAGTTGTGAAGGATTTATTTGCATGTAGAGTGAGCAGTCACAAGGGCTTGTAGCTCACTGATGCATCTGACAGAGGTGAAGAAGATGATTTTCCAAGCGATGAAATTGACAGGAACTTTTCAATTGGCTCAAAAAGGGGGAAGGGGGGTGAATTCAGAATTTTTCCTTGTGTATGTACCCGTTGGGCAGACAAAAGTCTAGAATTATTCAGAAGCCTTGTGTTCATTAAGAATAAGGAGGCAGAGTCCTGGTGGCTAGTTGATACCTGGTCATAGCAATGTGAGTCAGCCCTCCCACGAGTATGGATTCTGCTGACAAAGTACGCAGTCTTCAGAACTGAGGGTTGGGGTTGGTTCCGTTGCCTCTTTTTCTTTGGGCATGATCTTTGTTGGTAATAACTGTGTCATATTGAGAATTTTGGTGCTGAGTTTGCCATCTCAGGTAGGTGTTGTAACACTACAGGGTAGAATAATTGTCTCCTAGATGTTGGTGTTTGGTCCAGATCATTGATGGAAAGAATTTTGCGGGTGGTGCAGTGGTTTTGATAACCTCAACTGACTCTGCCAAAGAGTTGGGGGCATGAGTAGGTCTTCACAGATGCCATGCACCTGGCTTTGGACATGCCATCTGTGTGAGCAGTTGTCTCAAAGGCATCAAAAATGTAAAATAGATAAAGTGTTTTGTGTATTCTTTCATATTATGGGAGATGAGAGATTTTTGGTCTCTGGCAGAAAGGATACATAGTAACATAACATAGTAAATGATGGCAGATAAAAACCTGAACGGTCCATCCAGTCTGCCCATTAGTTATGCTCATTAAAAATACATGATTAAATTAACGTGTTAACACTTTGGGCCTTTCCCTAGTGATTCATTGTAGAGAATAAGCTGGGATTGGCGAATGCAATGAGTTCAGCATGGCACCTTGGAATATCTTTTCATGCACTGCATCTAGGGTCTTTTTGTCTTTTCAAGGGGATGTGTTGGTATGGGAGTATGAGTCCTTGAACTTCTTCATAGCTGACTTGATGAATTGATGTGGTCATATGCAGGGACAGTATGAACCTGGTATTGACTTAACTATTTGTTGGTAGGTGAGCTGGAGAAGAGTGTTTACCAGATTTTCTCTGCAGTCCAGGAGAATTGTATGCACAAGAACAGGTACCATCATGTTTTGGAGTATCCAAATAATTGAGGATGCTGAGGACCTCATTCTGAGAGACAAGTGTGTTGCTGGGTGATAAAGATGGGAGGTTAGCTTCTGTAGGAACTTGAGGTAGGTCAGATCCTTTAGATGTCAAGCAGAAAGGAGAGGTGAAGGTGGAATATTAAGTGGAATGCCTAGACAATCTGGTAAAGCTGGTGGTGGAAATGAGAACATGTTGGAGAGATGGAGCTTCCAGTTTCACAAATCTCGCTTTCGTTGTCAGAAAGGTCATATTCTAGAGAGGATAAGAGGAGGGAGGAGGGGGAATGACAGCCACATCTGCTGTACAGATGATTGGGATTCCTCAGATCCAGCACTCTAGTATCCATAAGCTGGAGAGAGAGTGTAGGAGTCAAGAGGGGGAAATGCTGTACCTTGTACCTGCTATGAGAAATGGCTGCTGGTATGATGGACATGGAAGTTTGTACAGGATGTCCTGTTTGTGGTTGTTGGAAGAGAGGTAGTTTCTGCCCTACTATTGTGTCTTGGAAGAAAAGAGTACAGGCAGTCTCTGAGTTACAGATGTACTTAAGAGCATGGTTGTGGCTTCATTTGATTTAACTGAGCAGTATTTATAGTGGTATAGACTCCTATGCTTCTGTAGCAGATTCAGGAATGATGGCTATGCATGCTGTACCTTAGAGGGAACACTGGGTAGGGATAGTTGACTCTTTTGTCAGCAGGGAGCAGAGGTAAGCAGCAAGAATCTTAAAATCTACAAGTTCTGAGTTACATACAAATCTGACTTAAGAATAGCTTTAAACACGTAACTCGTTTTTAACCTGGTGACTGCTTGTAGTAGTCTTCTTTTGAAGACCCAGATATGCTATGCATCCTGGGCCAGTTGCATGAGGAGGATGGATGGGTATTTGTAGTGTTTGGAGCTATTGGATTGCTACCTTCAATTCCTTGTATTTCCTTGATCCTGAGCACAGTGGGGTGTGTGGAGCACAAGTCATCCAAGAAATGCAGGCTGTGAAGGCAGACAAGAGTAATCCCCCAGCACTGTTGGGGGTGACTAGAGTTGATTAAGTAGCAACAGTGGTGAGAAGCAGCTCTGGGGGATTTCCCAGCAAGGAGGGAATTAATTGAGGGTTATGCTGGAGTGGAAGGTACCTTGGCCTGTCTGGAGCAACACTATGGAGACTGGGAGGAGGGTTAGGGCTCAGTTGCACTGAGGTAGGATGGGTCCAGAGTATGACTGAATGGATGGTAGCAGCAAGACAGCAAGAAGAGTTGGTCTATTTGGAACCTTTGTAGTTGGAGCAGAGTGCTCTGCCTTGAAGGCTTTTAAGGTATGTTTGCTGTGTGCTTCTTGGCATATGGGGGTCATCCTTTTACAATGCAGGCAAGTATCCACATGGTGATTGGGTCTTCTACCTGGTGAATATCTATGACATTCATTGTTTTACTGCAGATCTGGCTTAAGTTTTGCAATAATGGAGCAGAGCAGAAGCAGCAATTTCCTTTATTGGAAGAGGAGGACAGGAAAATCATCCATGGATGAGAGAAAAAGTGGCTCAGTAGTGGCACTAAAGTGGATTTTTTGTGTGTGGGGGTGGGTTGAGTTCTTAAAGAGTAATTGTCCCTGGTGCTGATCAATGATGTCACCAATGTGTGGCTGACTCAACATGCTTGTTCAGGGAAAATTTAATTTACACATTAAACAATATCATTAGCTTTCATTTGTATACTGAATGATGTGTGGTAGCTTTGAAAGTGAGCTAGTATCATGTTACTAGGCATTGTTTCTTAACAATTTCTTTCCGGGGAGAGATTTTCTTTAAGGGTAAATAAGGATTTTTAAGTCCTTATTTAATTTTGCTTTTTATTATACAGCGGAGCGAAGGAGTTACATAATTTTAGAGCACTGGGCTAAGACCCAAGGAAGCCAGAATCTATTCAAATCCAGCTGCCATTCCTTGTGATCTTGGGCAAGTCACTTAACCCTCCAATGCCTAAGGTACAATTTAGGAACCAAAAAAATCACTACTGTACCTGAATGTAATTCACCTTGAACTACTGAGAAAGGTGTTGGCTGAAAAATAAAGTATGTAGAGTTAGGGTAGGTATTTTAGGCATATGCGAGAACAAACTGCATAGGTGACTACAATATAATTTTAGCCATAGTTATGTTGTCAAGGTATGTTGTAATGATTTGCTTTGAATATTGTTAGTGTCCGCTTATCGGATAAGTCTCTGTTAATCTGTTATCTTCTCCTCTATGGCCTACTCTAGATTCTGTCCCTTCTACTTTGTTCCACCATATGCCTGGAACAAACTGCCTGACTCGATATGTTAAGCTCTGACTCTGGCAGTATTCAAATCCAGCTGCTTTCAATTCCAAACTACAACCCACGTGCTAAGCACCAGTATCTCTGTCTTACCATTCCCTCTGTAATTCCCCCACATGAGCATTATGTCTTGACTAAATTGTAAGCTCTTTTGAACAGGGACTGTCTCTTCTGTGTTTTGATGTACAGTGCTATGTATGTCTAGGAGTGCTTTAGAAATGATTAGTAATAATCTCAAGAAACAATCAGTGCTAGTTTTTAATAGCTGAGATCAAAATTCGTTTTCTGGTATAATTACATTGTAGAAGTGATTACATTTTTTTCAAAACTGCCACACACGATATACAGTAGAGATTTCTTGGTTGCATAAGTAAAATAATTTATGGTGTTATGCTAAGTAATAAATTTAAGAAATTTTAAACTTCTAAATATAAGCTATTTGCCAGCAGACTTTATTAAATAAATTGTTGCTCTCTGCTAGATCAGAGTATTGTAATATTGAAAAAAACTATTTAGCTGTTTGTTTGTAAATATTGAGTTTTCACATAACTGTTAGAGCATGTTAAAAGTACTATTCTTGAACTCAATTAGAAAGGTCCAAAGAAGCAACTTACAGGTATAAGTGTTGCTGCTTCCTCCACAATATACTAGCTCTGACCTTTATAATATTCAGACAATCCATTTTTAGATTGTATTCTGCCTATTTTTTATTATTATAATACTTCGTATCTTCAGATTTTGCATTTCTTTAGTACATAGTAGTACTGTAGAAGATAAATATAAATACTAAGGAGCCCCTTTAAAAGATGCGATAGGGATTCCCATGCAGCAAATGTGATGCAGCCCATTTAATTCCAATGAGTTGTATCATATTTGATGTGCTGGGACTTGTTAGCATGGCTTTGTAAAAGTGGTCCAGTGTGCCTAAAGTTTGCAATTGAGTGTCTGGAGAGGGTCCAGTCAGATCATCTAGATAACACATTTTGCCAGGGGTGGATTTCTGGAACAGTCTAGTCTCCCCATGGAATTGTGATTTGAGTATGCAGTGGGGAACCTAACTTCATTGTAGGTGTGGCTACTCTGGTAGTGCTGCTGTTTGGAAATCTGTAGTGGATTCCATCAAACTGCCAGCATAAAGGATGATCTTCTAAGGAACTAGGATCATTTCCATTTGTATTCAGTATTTGGTTTAAGTTGATAGTTTCCATTCATTTGAGGCCTGCTTTTCCTGTAGGGGAGAATGGTATAAATTATGGATTTTGAGGGTGGGTTGTTGAACACTGATGCAGTTAAGTAATCCTTTAGTTGTTCTATAAGTCTGAACATGCTGAGCATTGCTGAATGTATGTGTGGTATGTGTTTATATATAAGAATTATAAACCACTTTGATGTTAAGTATATCTTTTCTTAACAAGTACGAGGGGGTGCTGGAAAGTTCTCAGACCAACCATAAAGAGAATGATGTGGATATGGTTCAATCAGTGATCTGAAACATAGAATTTTGTTTCTGCAAACTGGCACTTCCACTTAACGCTTTTCAGCTACATTGGCAAAATAATGCTCATAATTTAGGAAGTTGATTGAACTGAGAACATTTCAGCGCACTCTCATATTTTGAATGAAACAATCTTCCAAGTAAGATAGGTAGCAATATAGTATTTTAATATTTTAACACTAAATAACAAACAGTAGTCCTAAAGAAACCTACAGAAAATAGAAAGAAGAATGATATTGTTGGGGGTGCTAAAGGGAAAAAGCAAACCATTGATTAAAAATAAGGGAAACACATTGAAATTAAGCTTTTCTTTACTTACATGCCTCTCAAAAAGCAATTTTTCTGTTCCTTACATACTGTGCATAGCAAGGTAGCAGTTGTGGCATAGTGGTTAGAGCTACAGCCTCAGCACACTGAGGTTGTGGGTTCAAACCCTGCACTGCTTCCTTTGACCCTAGACAAGCCACTTAATCCTCCAGTGCCCCAGGTACATTAGATAATTGTGAGCCCATTGGGAAGGTGGGGAAAATGCTTGAAGTACCTGCATGTAAACCACTTTGAGTGTGGTTGTATAACTGCAAAAAGGCAGTATACAAATCCCTTTCTCTTTCTTGTATGAAAGTAGTCATACAGTATCTTGATATGGATATCAACTTTTCTCTGCACTTTTTAAAATTTAAAAACATGTAAAGATCAATTTGAGAGACGTGAATGACAAGTCAGTGATTGGATGTACAAGAGCAGCTACAGAAGGGTGTGGTTCCAAAAGTAGTGTTGTGGCACGTAGCTTGGTGAAGAGAGAATATGGTATTGAAAGTCTCTTCTGAGCATTAGATAGAAGTCTTGTGTTAAAGTAATGAAGCAGTTACACTGAAACAGAGAACGGCCTTAATCTGCTGTACAGTAAATCTTTTTTTAATTTCCTCAGATAACATAAATGATGGGAGCACTTGTGCTGATTTGACATGTTTGCTTGAATAAGATCAAATGTCATTAGTGCTGCTTCTTTCTGATAAACAAGAGCAGATGAACAGTAAAGCGGTGAATTACCGGATAAACCATGTTCTAAGATGCTCGGGGGAAAAAAGATATTTGCTGTATATGCAATTTTAGTTAAGCCATTGTAGTCAAATAATACTTAACACATAGAATACATCTTATAATTTAATGTGATTCACTTTTTTTTTGAAAGGTGAAATTATCTAGACAAGGTTCCTTTTACCCACCTGAAACCGATGCCTATATGTCCATGCTTTAAAGCCTCTCTAGCTCTGATATGCTTTTTACTAGTTGCCAGGCAACCATAAGTAGTGTTTTTTGCATACACTAAACACTAAGCATTAAGCATTAACCACTGTTGTACCTCCAGGCTTTTTTTATTTTAGGAAAGGTCTTAAATAGGATTCTTCTTTTTCTTATCTGTACAGTTAATGTTATTCTATAGACAGTTAGTCTATAGAATTGTAATACAGTGGAACCTTGGTTTACGAGCATAATTTGTTCCAGAAGCATGCTCGTAAACCACAGTGCTCGTATATCAAAGCGAGTTTCCCCATAGGAAGTAAGGGAAACTCACTTGAGTGTTCTCTTCCCCCGCCCTCCCACTCCCGAAGCTACCGGTGCTGCTCCACCTCACCCCACCACCACTGAGACCACTAGTGCGCTTCTACCCCCTTCCCCCCCCCGAGAACCGGCATTGCTGCTCCCCCCCCCCTCCCTGCTCGCGAATCCCTTACCCTGATCTGACACCGGCATGCAGCACCAACCCAAAGGACATGCTGGTGCCTGAAGATCCTGCCTCTTGCCTGGGCTGGGCCATGAGCATCTGCGTATGTTCAAGACCTTCTGGCTCCCACTCTCTCCGCAAATGCTCAAGGCCCAGCCCAGGCAAGAGGCAGGATCTTCGGGCACCGTCACTTCATGTGGGTTAGTGCCGATTACTGGTGCTAGATTGGGGTAAGGGCTTGTGTTTGGGCAGGTGGGGCATGCCGGTTCGCAGGAGGGGGCTTTAGCTGTGGGGGTGGTTCGCAAATCGAGTCAATGCTCGGTTTGCGAGGAACAATTTACTCAAATGTTTTGCTCGTCTTGCAAAACACTCACAAACTGTGTTACTCGCAAACCGAGGTTTGACTGTATATGGAAGACAATCCTAACAACTTAAGGCAAAAGTATCAATTTGCAGTGGTGGAAGCATTCAAAAATAAGAATTCAGGTAACAGGCATAAATTGTTTCTGATGTGACAGATACTCCATTTATGAACCTATGGGTAGTCAATCCCTTAAGAACATAAGAATAGCCTTACTGAGTCAGATCAATAATCCATCTAGCCTAGTAGCCCATCTTCACGGTGGCCAATCCAGATCACTAGTACCTGGAAAAAGCCCATTGTAGAGGGGCAATGCTGGTTATTACTCCCTGAAGAAGATCTGGATTGAAACGCCTGTTTCTCTTGTCAAAAGGGTGTTGTGAGTTGTACATGGGTTGTGAGTGGTTCATGGGTTATAACATTTGAGATAAGTGTTGCTTTCCCTCTTCACATATAATTTGAGGGTTTATATTTAACATTTTTTTGACTAGTGGTTTTTTGATCTTTTGTTTTATTATATAATATATTTTGATGATGCAGCTCATGAAACACATATCTGCAGATGCGGTTCTGTAGTTTTCTTTTACACAAAATAGGTGAGGCAACTAGGATGGGACAGGCGTAGGTGATTAAAATTTGGAGTCAGGATGTGGACCTGAAATAATATGGAAATTATAAGAGGTCCTATGATCTGATTACCCTTTATAAGAGGTCCTATGATCTGATCACGATTATGATATGCCTGTCTCTTACCACTAGTAAATCTATGGTTTAGAAAAAGATAGCTTATTTTGTTTTATATGGGAATAGCTAACATTGAAAATAGACATACTTAAGCTAGCCTGTGGTAGGCCTTTTTATATATTTTTCAAGTCTCCTGGAAACATCCATATTAGACCCAATTTGTTCTGTGCCATATGTCCTTCTGTGTAGGATGATTATACAGTAAGGAAGTCCTCTTCTTGGTTTACCTTTGAAAAACCCAAATAGTAGCAACATTTCTTATCCCAGGACAAGCAGGCAGCATATTCTCACACATGGGTGACATCGCCGATGGAGCCCCGCAGCGGACAGCCTCGAAAGCAGACTTGCTTGAAGATCTTTCTAAGAGCTTTCGAGTGCTGCACCGCGCATGCGCGTGTGCCTTCCCGCCCGAACTAGGGGGCGCATCTCCTGTGAGAATCCTCAGTTCAACATTTTCCGCGGAGATGAGAAGACTTGTCGACTTAGTTCCCGTAGCGTTGTGCCTTCTCTTCACCGCGGCTGAGTAGTTTTTTTATTCTGTTCGGTCGCTGTGTTTTTTGCTTTGTTTCTGATTTGTACAAATTTAAAAAAAAAAAAAAATTCACTTTTTGTTTTTTTGCGTCGGGTTGGGAGATTGAGGCCTAGGCCTCTCTCCCTCGTTCTCGACACGGACTTTGTCCTTTCTATGTCCCGGCCTGTTACCGGGTTCAAAAGGTGTTATCAGTGTGGCAGGACTATTTCCATAACTGACCCCCTTAGTCGGTGTATGCTCTGCTTGGGGACGACCCATCGTCCGGAAGACAGTCTTCGCTGCCTCACTCTTCAACCTCGTGCCTTTAAGCGCCGCTGCGACAGGTTCTTCGAGCTTTTCCCTCGAATGGAGCCCGAAAAAGCGGTGGCCTCGGCCGAGGCATCTATGAAACCCTCCACTTCGGGACAAGCCTCGACTACCAAGACTTCAACTTCGCCTCCTCTGCAGGCCTCGAAGACCTCCGGGTCCTCGGCCTCGAAGGCCTCTTCGGTGTCCTCGAAGCCTGGTTTGGGGGATAAGTCTCCTGCTTCCTTTTCAGGTACCATTCCTAAGAAGTCAACGGAGGCTAGTACCTCGCAACCTGGGGCTCCAGGTTCGACTCCGTCTTCTAGACCGTCCTCCAAACGTGCTTCCAAATCGAGGGAATACTCTCCTCCAAGGTCGCCCTCATTGGAACGCACGAGGCCTCCGATGACTCCGAGTCCCTTGGTCTCTGTCCCCATGTTTGAGGACATGCTCAAGTCAATTTTGACGACGCAAATTTCCTCAATTGTGCCTCAGTTGGTCCCGACCTCGACCTTGCCTTCACAAGTCCAGCCTGAGCAGCAGTCTCTGCCTCGTCGGCGGTCCCCTCGTCGCAGGTCTCGATCTCGGGTCTCTTCCTCGGACTCTTCACCTGACCGAGCTTCTAAGAGATCTTTGCCTCGATCAAAGCACCGCTCTAAATCTTCGAAGATTCCTCGAGGAGCTCGAGGCCTTCGGATCTTCATTCGAAGCATGTACCTCGCTCCCAGAGTACTGTTGCCTCCTCTGTTTCATCGAGGCATTCCAGGTCGAGAACTCCACCTTCGAGACTTTTGCCTCGGGACCTGTCTCCTCTTGCAAAACCTCACACTCCGCGCACTTCTCCGTCTCGGAGTCTTAAGCGGAAACATTCCACTGCTCCGCCTCTGACTGGTAGTGCGGTGTCCTCCATTACTTTGCGTCTCGATTCAGAGCCTGTTTCTCAGTATTCCCGCGAGGCTTCCCCATCTTTTTCAGTGGCGCCTCGCTCTCGTTCTGCCTCTCCTCAGGAAGCCTCTACATCGAAGTCTTCTTCCTTTGCGAAGTTTGTTTTTGATATGGGCCAGGCCCTTAATATCGATTTGCATTCGGATTCCAAGTACACCCCTGAATATTTGGCGGATATGGAGCTTTCCCATCCTCCAAAGGAGACTTTGCGTCCGCCCATGACACCGTTGCTGAAGCAGACTTTCCTGCGGAATATGGAAACTCCTTATTCTGTGACGGCGATCCCGTCTAAATTGGAGTCTTGATATCGCACTGTGCCTTGCAAAGGTTTTGAGAAATCACAACTTTCTCACCAATCTTTAGTGGTGGAATCATCCCTGAAGAAGGCTCATCCTTCTAAGGTGTCTGCGACGGTTCCACCAGGGCGTGAAGGTCGCACTATGGATAAGTTTGGGCGAAGGCTTTATCAAAATTCGATGATGACTAACCAAATTCTAAATTACAACTATGTCTTCACTTCTTATTTTAATTACTTTTTGAAGCAGTTGTCATCCTTTTGCCCAGACTGGCCCAGAGAACGCCTTGCTGAATATAAACAAATTCTTCAATCTCTCTCGCAATTGCGTCTCTTCATGTTGCAGGCATATTATGATGCATTTGAACTTTCTTCTAGAGTCTCGGCGTTTGCAGTGGCCATGCGCCGTCTTGCATGGCTCAGAATAGTGGACATGGATCCCAACTTACAGGATCGTTTAGCGAACCTGCCGTGCCAAGGTTCTGAGCTTTTTGATGACTCGATTGAGGCGGCTACAAAACGGCTCTCTGAGCATGAACGCTCCTTCGCCTCTCTTCTTCGCCCTAAACCGAAGCCTCCTGCGACTAGAGCTTACAAGACTCCAGCTCGTCGCTACCCTATGAAGTCTACGCCAGCTTTCTCTAGGCCTCCACCTAGACGGCCCCAGCAACAACGTCCTCAGAAGTCTCAGATGCTTGCTCCTTCCAAACCCGCTCCGTCTTTTTGACGGTCCAGTGGTGAGCACTCCAACCTCCTTGCATCCGAACTCCTCCCTACCCATCGGAGGTCGCCTTTCCCTTTTTACATCTGTCTGGGAAACCATTACATCGGACCTCTGGGTCCTCACAGTCATCCGCGAGGGATACTCTCTACGCCTGCTTCAGGTGCCTCCAGATCACCCTCCAGGAGAGTGTCTTTCCAGTTTCTCGCAACTCCCCCTTCTTCTTCAGGAGGCTCAGGCGCTTCTTCACCTTCGAGCGGTGGAGGAGATTCCTACTTCCGAACACAATCGGGGGTTTTACTCCAGATACTTCCTGGTTCCAAAGAAGACGGGGGATTTGCGAACCATTCTGGATCTCCGAGCTCTTAACAAATTTCTAGTCAAAGAGAAGTTTTGCATGCTCTTTCTTCCAGTCTTGTACTCCCTCATGGATCAGGGAGATTGGATGTGCTCACTGGACCTCAAAGAGGCTTATACTCACATTCCTATCCATCCGAATTTTCGCAAATATCTCCGGTTCAAGGTGGGGAACCTTCATCTTCAGTACAGGGTTCTTCCGTTTGGCTTGGCAACCTCTCCCAGGGTCTTCACCAAGTGTCTAGTCGTGGTGGCTGCAGCCCTCCGTGCTCGGGGACTTCAGGTTTTTCCTTACCTCGACGATTGGCTTATCAAAGCCCCTTCTCTTCCAGGGGTTATTCAAGCGACCCTTCAGACTATTTCTTTTCTTCAAAGTCTGGGGTTCCATATCAATTTTCCAAAATCTCAGTTGGTTCCAACTCAATCCATCCAATTTATTGGCGCCGTGTTGGTTTCTGTTCACATGAGAGCTTTCCTCCCCCTCAATCGTCAGGAAACTCTCCTTCGCCTTTGTCATCACGTAGCTTCCCTGTCGACTCTCAAGGCTCGCCAAATGATGGTCCTCCTCGGGCATATGGCATCTACGGTTCATGTGACTCCCTTTGCAAGACTCCACCTTCGCATTCCTCAGTGGACCCTGGCGTCTCAGTGGCAACAGGCCCTAGATCCGCCTTCTCGACGTATAGCGGTGACTCCTTTATTGAAGAAGTCTCTCCGCTGGTGGATGCTCTCTTCCAATCTTTCCAGAGGTTTGCAGTTTCTCCATCTTCCTCATCAGAAAGTGCTCACAACAGATTCGTCCGAATACGCCTGGGAAGCCCACGTAGATGGTCTCCGTACACAAGGGTTGTGGACGACCGCAGATCGTCGATGTCACATCAATCTGTTGGAACTCAGAGCGATTTTTCTTGCTCTCAAAGCTTTTCTGCACCTCCTTCACGACCAAGTAGTCCTGGTTCGGACGGACAATCAAGTAGCCATGTATTATGTCAACAAACAAGGCGGAACGGGATCTCCTTCCCTTTGTCAGGAAGCTCTGAAGTTGTGGCATTGGGCGATTTCTCACAACATTCTTCTTCGCGCTGTCTATATTCAGGGTCAACAGAATTGTCTTACAGACAAACTGAGTCGTCTGCTTCAACCTCACGAATGGACGCTCAACTCCCCCACACTTCGTCAAGTATTTCTGCGCTGGGGAACTCCTCTGGTGGACCTCTTTGTGTCACCCGACAACTTCAAACTGCCTCTGTTTTGCTCCCGCATTATCTCGCCTCTTCGTCTCGAGGCGGATGCTTTTCTTCTGGACTGGAGGGGTCAGTTTCTTTATGCCTTCCCTCCGTTTCCTCTGATTCTCAAAACTCTTGTCAAACTAAAGTCCGACCATGCCACGATGATTCTCATAGCGCCTCGGTGGCCCCGACAACCTTGGTTCTCTCTTCTTCTTCAACTCAGCATCAGGGAACCTTTTCTGCTACCGGTTTTTCCTTCTCTGCTCACTCAGAGTCAGGGGTCTTTACTTCATCCCAACCTGCAGTCTCTTCATTTGACGGCATGGTTCCTTTCTGCATAACAGATCCTTCTCAATTCTCTCAGTCTGTTCAAGATGTTTTTCTGGCTTCCAGGAAGCCGTCCACTCGTCAATGTTATGGCCAGAAGTGGACTAGATTTTCGACTTGGTGTTCCGGTCGTCGTCTTCAGCCGAAATCTTCTTCTTTGGCTTCAGTTCTGGATTATTTGCTTCATTTATCTCAGTCAGGACTTCAATCCACATCTATTAGAGTTCATCTTAGTGCGATTGCTGCTTTTCATCAACCTCTGGATGGGAAACTGCTCTCGGCACATCCTCTGGTCGCGCGTTTTATGAAGGGCCTTTTTAACCTTCATCCACCTATCAAACCGCCTCCTGTTGTATGGGATCTTAATGTTGTTCTAGCTCAACTGATGAAACCTCCATTTGAACCTATTGATTTGGCTCATTTTAAATATCTCACTTGGAAAGCTGTATTCTTGATTGCCCTCACTTCTGCACGTCGAGTCAGTGAATTGCAAGCGTTAGTCTCGGACCCACCTTTCACAGTTTTTCACCATGATAAGGTGGTTCTCCGTATGCATCCAAAATTCTTACCTAAAGTAGTATCAGATTTTCATATCAATCAATCTATTGTTCTCCCAGTATTTTTTCCTAAGCCGCATTCTCATCCCGGTGAGGCGTCTCTGCATACTTTGGACTGTAAACGTGCGTTGGCGTTTTACCTTCAACGTACTCAACCTCACAGAACATCTCCTCAACTTTTCATCTCTTTTGATCCGAATAGGTTGGGACGTCCTGTCTCTAAGCGTACCATCTCCAACTGGATGGCTGCTTGCATTTCTTTCTGCTATGCTCAGGCTGGTCTTCCTCTGCAAGGTCGAGTGACGGGCCACAAAGTTAGAGCTATGGCGGCATCTGTAGCTTTCCTCAGATCAACATCTATTGAGGAAATTTGCAAGGCTGCCACTTGGTCCTCGGTTCATACTTTCACCTCTCATTACTGTCTGGATACTTTATCCAGGAGGGATGGCCATTTTGGCCAATCTGTTTTGCAAAATCTTTTTTCATAAATTGCCAACTTCCCTCCTCCCTTTTTATTTAGCTTGGAGGTCACCCATGTGTGGGAATATGCTGCCTGCTTGTCCTGGGATAAAGCACAGTTACTTACCGTAACAGTTGTTATCCAGGGACAGCAGGCAGATATTCCCACAACCCACCCACCTCCCCTGGTTGGCTTCTTGGCTTGGTATCTGAACTGAGGATCCTCCCAGGAGATGCGCCCCCTAGTTCGGGCGGGAAGGCACGCGCGCATGCGCGATGCAGCACTCGAAAGCTCGAGATCTTCAAGCAAGTTTGCTTTCGAGGCTGTCCGCTGCGGGGCTCCGTTGGTGACGTCACCCATGTGTGGGAATATCTGCCTGCTGTCCCTGGATAACAACTGTTACGGTAAGTAACTGTGCTTTTTGTTTCAACTGAACCAGACATATTTTATATATAGATCTCAGTGGGGAAGGCGGGAGGGTAAGTGTGACTACATTCCCCTGCTCTCTATGGAGAACCACTGTTACAGGTAAGCAACTTCACTTTCTCCGGAGACGAACAGGGGAGATGTTGTCACACTTATTGGTGAGTCCCTAGCAGCTGCTTAAGAAAAGGGTAATGGTAATAGATTAAGGAGAAAATAGAGTGGAAAATTCATGAGTGATGTCATGACTTACTTAGTCTGATCTGGAAAAGTCTGTCAACATAGGGACTAAGGACTAAGATTCCCTCATATAAAGGCCCATGATGGAGGCCACTGGAGATGATGTATGGGCATGTGTGTTAAATCTATAAAGAAGCAATTGACATGATGAAGAACAACAAAACTCCATAGAATAGGAAGAAATTTATTTGGAAATGGTAGTGGAGTCTGCGCTTTCAGTTCTGAAGCTCTGTGTTATATGGAGCCTCAGTACCACTGTATACTTGTTTCTTACTGTTTTATGGCATGTTCTAGGACTGTTTCTCAACACGCGGTATGTACGTGGGCCACTTGTTGGAGGTACGGGGCTTGGCTGCCGCTGCTGAGGCTCCCTCCCTACCCATCCCCTTCTGCAGAAGCTGCTGCTGGGGATCCCTCCCTCCCTCCCTCTCTGCCTGTCTGGCCACCGCACCACCCCAGAAGCTGACCCTGTTACTTCGTTGGAGCCGGACTGGCTCCCTCATCCCCCAGCAGCACTCCGTGAAGGGATACAGGATGCGACTCGCACACTGCGTGGCTGACCCGGAACCTTCTCTCCAATGTCAGAATTGGATATCTATATAAAATTGGTTCTAAACTTTTTAAAAAATAAGTTAACTGCACATGAAGAAATCAAGGACATAAGACCATTAGTTGACCGAAAACCAGAATTGTCTTCAGGTAGAAGTGAAAAGTAAATAATAGGTGCTTTACATGGTCAAATGCACTGACAGAAATATTTGTAGCAAAAATGCAAAGAAACCTATTTACTAAGCTACATTAGCCGTTAATATGTCTCTAGCAGTTAATGTACAGTAACTTACACATTTTAACAGCTAATGCAGAATGAGGCAGAGAATGGGCAATGATTGCAACAGTTGCACGCTTGTTAATGCAGATACTGCCTCAGTAGGTGTAGCCAGTAGCATATTGTTAACTGTAAAACACATTAATGCTGTTGATGCTGCATTTATGCAAGACATGCATAAAGGTAAATAATTTTCTTTTATGTTGACTGTATGTCAGAATCCTGGGCATGCTCCCAACTATTAGCAAAAGGTTTTGCAGTTGCTAAGTATTATTTTTAGTAATTACAATAACTGCAAAAAAGTTACATCCAATTTAGTAACTAGGCTCCTAAGTGTAAATTTTCTGCAGTATGATTTCATCAATATCAAACATTTCTTGTTGAATGTAAAAATTTGAAATCCATAGAATTTTAAGTAGTTTCCTTGCTCTGCATACATACTGAATTGTTTTCATTCCAACAGGAAAACATTCAGAGTTGATGACATGTTGTCAAAAGTGGAAAAAATGAAAGGAGACCAAGAGTCACAAAGGTAACACAATCTCGTTTCCTGAAATATAGTGGAAGCTTTCTGTAGTGCTACATTGTAAAGCACATTTGGATCTTGATTTTTTTGTTTGTTTGTTAATTGAATTATTTTACTGAAATTTGGATCTTGTGAAAAATTAGCAGACTTGATTATTTAAGCATTAATCTTAATACTGTGAAAATAAGTCTGGGAATAATAAAAGAACTGGGTTACAGGAGTTTCCATTTCTAGTTTATTATGTAAAATATGTACCTATAAGCAAATTATAATGCATTGAGAAATTAGATGTAAGCAGTTGAGATCAATGAAGGTGTTTATTACATTTTCTTTGTTGTTATGATACTTAGTACTTTGAATTTAATAAGGAAAACAGTTGATAATGTATCTTATTTATTGTGCTCTTGTTTTGCTTTTTTTGTTTGAGTTTTCTTTATGCATGGCTTTAACTTACATTTTAGCAAGTAAATTATCCTGTTGGCAATCATGCTTTTATTACTGAGAATTCTACATATGTGTTCTTTATCAAAATGTTAATGACAGGTGTTTGTACATATAGCTGCTGTGGTACATAGTTCAATGTGAGATGTATAAGATGAAAGTTTCTTTGTCATCTGGTTCTGAACAAATTTGTATCATCCTCTACCAGCAAACGAAGGTAGAGAAAAACTGATCTTTTCCAGTGAACAGTACAGTGGAAGCTTACTAGAGCAGTGGTGGTTCAATTATATTGCATGAAATCTGTTATTTGATCTTCTTAACATTAGTAAAATGTGTAGGTTCCATGCCTAAAAATTGATAGACTATTGAACTAAATTATCTAGATCTAATATATTTTGGCCCAGATTCTCTCCACAATGTCAATATTAGTTGCCACTTAAAAAGCAGCCGCCAATTGCATGTCAATCATGTGATGGCGCTATGTAGAGAATCACACCTCTGGGGAAGTTAGGTGCTGGAAATATAGGCCAGGGTTTTCCGGGGCCTGTGTCACGAATCACTCCTGTGGAAGCACTTTAGGCCGCCTAACACCAGTTCCAATGTTAGCCACGGCCACTGAAGTGTTAGGTAGGTGGATGTGAAATTCTGACACCAATGTTTTTAGGTGCTGGTAGGTACCTTGAAACTCAATTATAAACAACATTTGAATGGTAGTTTTTACTGAGCTTGGGCTCCTACTGGGCCTAAAAATTCAGCACCAATTAGAGAATCTGGGCCTTAATCTTTATTTCCTTTTACCTAAGCATATTTTGATAAAGCCCATGGGAGTTACTACTTTATCCTTGGATTTATTTGATTCTGTGAGCTGAAAAAAAAAACCATACCAAAATGTTTTTTGTCGTATCTTCCACAGAACTCTGCTAATTCTTATGAAATTTGTGTGTTGTGTCCTTAATAAAGCTGATGTAAAATGTTGTAAATATTTTCCACAACACTACCTTGTGAAAATGAATTGTTGCTGTAGGATATGCGCAGAAGCAGACGATGGTTTGTAAACAGTCTGTATCAAAATGGTTTTCAGTACAGAAGACTGAATTCTGATAAAGAATTTGGTACTGCTAAAAGGTTACAGCAGTCAACAATTGTGAAAGAGTTCCCACAGAAGAGTTGGAACAAAAATGGTCTTAATGTGCTGCTACACAAGATCTGAGCAACGGGCACTGTGGATCATAAGCCAGGTAGCAGACAACCACGCTCGATTCATACACAAGAACACATTGACGACGTGCATGATCTCATACTGAGCCAGGAGGACGTGCTGCGAACACACCGAACAACTCTCCAAATAGCAAGAGAAGCAGGAATAAGCCAGATAACTGGTTAGGATAATTCATGATAATTTGAAATTAGTGTCTTAAAAAGCATCGCGCCCAGGAGTTAACTTTACACAACAATGGTGCAAGCAGCTTTTGACCAAGTACCCAGAGCACAGAGTCAGCGTAGATGAAAAAATATTTACAGTAACTCCATTGATTAACACACAGAATGATTGCCTGTACCTGCCTTCAGCAACACTAACGCGTGAAGTTAATGCCAAATGCCTACTTCAGCCAATCAGTCATGGTCTTGGTTGCAATCATGAAACTAGGATTCACAGATTTGTTTTTCATCGATCCTGGGGTTAAGAGCAACAACGCATACTACTGAGATGTCCTCTTGATGCAGAAGCTGTTGCCAGCAATTTGTCATATGTTTGGAGATAATTTTATCTTCCAAGAGGACAATGCCTCAGCACATCGGGCAAATGACACCATAGAACTACTACATTGGGAGACCCCAGACTTCACTGGTGCACACCTCTGGCCTGCAAATTCTACAGACCTAAACTCAGTTGACTATCAAATATGGGGGCTGATGACAGGAACCCGTCTACCAGACAGCAATATCTGATGTCAAAGACTTTAAACAGCGCCTCATCTCTGTTTGCACTGAGTTGAGCAGAGCATTGTTGACAAGTCCAGAGATCAGTGGTAGCCAAGGCTGAGGATGTGCCTTTGTGCTTAATTGAAACATTACTTTTTGACTTTATATTTTTCTGCAAGACACACCATAAAACTTTTTGATGTGCTTTTATTTAGTTCACAAATCATTTTCACAAGGTATATTGTGATGTGGTGGGAAATATGTACATCATTTTACACCAACTTAATTTAGGACACGACATACTAAATTTCATAAGAATTGGCTGAGTTTTTTGTGGAAGATGCAACAAAAAACATTTTGGCGTGGGGTATTTTTTTTCCGGTTCATAGTGTATATAGCAAACAAGTTAATGTTTTGGTTCTAGTGAAAGTTTACTACATATGCAAAGAAGCCCTGCAGCAAGTTTTCATCTGAAATATTGCCACCAATCTATCCATCTTCATGCACCAATTTTTGATGGCTTGTAAATTAGCTGCTTTGCATGCTATTTAATTCAGAATTTTATTAAACATTTGAATGTAGTGGATTGTGTGGGGAAAGTGTTTACTAATTGTGAAGAGGAAATTTGCCCCCCACCCCCCTTTACAAAACCGTAGCGTGGTTTTTAGTGTCATCTGCGACGGTAACTGCTCTGACGCTCATAGAATTCCTATGAATGTCAGAGCTGTTGCCACCGCTGCCAGCACTAAAAAAAACACTATGGTTTTGTAAAAGGGGAGTTAGTTATTTTGTAAATGGACCATTTTGGCACTCTTTACATGTTTTTTTGTTTGGTTTTTTTTTTGCTAAACCCTTTTTGAAAAAAAAAATATATATATTCTCACTAATGGGTGACGTGATCCAACGGAGCCCCAATGCGGATGCCTCACAAGCAGTCTTGCTTGAAGAAAAACGCAAAGTTTCAAGTCGCCCGCACCGCGCATGCGCGAGTGCCTTCCCGCCCGATGTACCGGGCGTGTCTTCTCAGTTCTTACTTTTTCGCGGAGCCGAGAAGTCTGTCTTCGACTCTCTGCGTGAAGTTTTCTTCACTTGTGCCTTCTAAGTCCGCGGTTTTGGTTTTATTTGATCTTACCAGACAATGCTACCACCAAAAATGGAATAGATTCTCTGTTTGGTGTGTTTCTCAGCGCCACGAGCCTCAACATTCCTCCTTGCCTTCAGTCTTGGACTACCTTTTACACCTGTCTCAGTTTGGCCTCAAATCTTCCTCCATACGAGTCCACCTCAGTGCAATTGCTGCTTTCCATCAGCCTCTTCAAGGGAAACCTCTCTCTGCTCATCCTGTGGTTTCCAGATTCATGAAAGGACTTTTCCATGTCAATCCTCCCCTCAAACCACCTCCAGTGGTTTGGGACCTCAACGTTGTTCTCTCACAGCTTATGAAACCTCCATTTGAACCTCTCCACAAGGCTCACCTAAAGTATCTCACTTGGAAAGTGGTGTTTCTCATTGGCCTCACTTCTGCTCGACGAGTCAGTGAGCTCCAGACCTTGGTCACGGACCTACCTTTTACCGTCTTCCATCACGACAAGGTGGTTCTCCACACCCATCTGAAATTTCTCCTGAAAGTTGTCTCAGAATTTCATCTTAACGAATCCATCGTTCTGCCAGTGTTCTTTCAGAAGCCACATTCTCATTCTGGAGAATCTGCCCTTCATACTCTGGACTGTAAGCGTGCTTTGGCTTTCTACCTAGAACGCACCAAACCTCACAGATCTGCTCAACTTTTCATCTCCTTCGATCCAAACAAGTTAGGATGCCCCGTTTCCAAGCGCACCATCACCAACTGGATGGTGGCTTGCATCTCATTCTGCTATGCCCAAGCTGGATTGCCCCTTGACAAAAAAATCACAGCCCATAAGGTCAGAGCTATGGCAGCTTCTGTAGCTTTCCTCAGATCGACACCGATTGAGGAGATTTGTAAAGCTGCCACTTGGTCCTCGGTTCATACCTTCACCTCTCACTATTGCCTGGATACTTTCTCCAGACGGGATGGACAGTTTGGCCAAACAGTATTACAAAATTTATTCTCCTAAGTTGCCAACTCTCCCACCATCCCACTATGGTTAGCTTGGAGGTCACCCATTAGTGAGAATACCTGCCTGCTTGTCCTGGGATAAAGCAATGTTACTTACCGTAACAGTTGTTATCCAGGGACAGCAGGCAGTTATTCTCACGTCCCACTCACCTCCCCTGGGTTGGCTTCTCTGCTAGCTATCTGAGCTGAGGAGACCCGCCCGGTGCATCGGGCGGGAAGGCACTCGCGCATGCGCGGTGCGGGCGACTTGAAACTGCTTGTGAGGCATCCACATCGGGGCTCCGTTGGATCACGTCACCCATTAGTGAGAATAGCTGCCTGCTGTCCCTGGATAACAACTGTTACGGTAAGTAACATTGCTTTGTCTTCATTAAAAGCTGCAGGTTTTTCTCCTGGTGAAATTATGCACAAAAAAATTCAAACTTCTTCACAAAAAAATTTCAAAATTCTGCAAGTTTGTCAAAATTAAACAATATTTTTGTTAATTATTATCCATATTCCATTTTAAATAAAATGTTTTTCTTCTACCTTTTGTTGTCTGGATGTTTTATTTTCCCATCATGTTGGTTCCTGTTTCTTTTTTCTGCTTTCCTGTCTTCTAATTCTCTTTCAAGTGGCTACTATCCATTTGTCTTTTTTACTCTCCTGTTTATTTCCTCACTGCACCTGCCTTGGACATATTGATCATTCCTTTTAAGTTCTCTTTTGCCTCTTTATTACCCTTCTCCTCTTTTTCACTTTTCAGCTACCTATCAAATTCCCATCTTCTCTCCCATTCCCCATCTCATTCCTTTCTCAGCCCTCCATTCCCTTTCATCTTCAGTGTACCTCCATTACCATATTTCTACCCACTGTTATATCATGTTTTCTTGCCACCTTCTCCTCCCCCTCAGGGTTCTACCATTCTCAGCATCTTCCTTCCTCCACCCTTATAGCCCAGTATCTGCTCTCTTCCTTCCCTCCTTACCCTCGTAGCCAGACATCTCCCTATTTCTTCCCTTCTGCACTCTCCCCCATGTTCCAGTGTTTCTCCCACTCTTCCCTCACTCTCCATCACTCCATTCTGCTCCTGGATCCAACATCTCCCTCTTTACCTCTTGTGCATCTCTCCCTCCCTCTCTCTCATCCACCTCCATGTTCAACGCCTCTCTCCGTTAATCTCTCTATCCTGTTCCATGCCCCCTCTCTCCCTTCCTTCCTGCCGTTATGTGCAATTTCATCCTCGCTCCTCTTCATGCATGTTTCCCCCTGTATCACCAACTTTACTTCCTCTCACCCTTTCCCTCCCCCTGTGCCACCAATTTTCCTTCCTCCCCTATATTCTTAAGGATTGCTTATTTGGGTCACGGTATAGGCAGCAACTCTCACATGCTGCCTGTTGCTAACCCGGAAGCTTCCCCTCTTCCTCGGAGAGACTTCCAGGTTAGTGGCAGACAGTGTGTGGGAATTGCTGCAGATACTGTGACCTGAAGATCCTGATACAGTTGAGATTCTGCACGGGAAAGGGGAATTCTGAGCGACTGTGCAATTCTGTGGAAAGTCTTCATTGTAAACCGCCTGTTCGATTGTTGGCGTTATAGAAGAATAAAGTTATGTTATGTAGTTATATTATTGCACAGTCATGTAGAATTCTCCAGGAGTAAGATTTCCATGGGACTTCTCATGTAAATGCAGTAAAATGTAATGAGCTCACACAAAAATCTGAAGCTTATCAATTTGCACTGGAATCGACCAAAAAGGTACTAGACCTCCTCCAAAAATGTTTCTTACTATAGTTGTACATTTATTTACTTGTATATTGGTAAAGTTTTACTTGAATGGGTTTATGCACATCTTATTTTTTTTTTTTTTTTTTTTTAAATCTTTAACTTTAACTGAATCACAGTTTTTAATACTGTCTATTTTTTTTCTTTCAGCTTGTCTGCCCATCTACAACTTACATTTACTGGTTTCTTCCATAAAAATGGTAGGCATGTCCCCTGAAGTTCTCTTCATGGAGAATGACACACACACTGTTAGTTTTGTGCAGAATCTTCATTTCTAGTGCAATGTGTTTAGTGGTCCTGAATGCTAGGGTCTTGTATGTCAACCAGCAAGTTGCAGAAAACTGTAAATCATGTTTTCAAATCCCCTCCGCTTTCCTAGGGATCTGCTCCTACCCCCTCAGTTTGTTTTCTGAAAGCAAGTTGCTCAGAAGTGTGTTTGATCTGTTCTGCTGTTTTATTATTTTTTTGTATTTTTTGCTCATTGATTTTTGGAAGCACGGTGCCTGGAGATTACCACTTGGTGGAGAAGGTGCAGACTCACAAGGCAGTCTGCTGTTAGCAGGATCAGCTCTTTGGGACACCTAGCTAGCCAGCCAGCTGAAATTTTTTTCAGAACTCAGGGGCCATCCCCTGCATAGCTGCTTGCATCCCTGATGTGGTTAGGAGCTTGAGCGCAGGCTGTGTGAGCTCCTTCCTGACTCGACCAGGACTAACAGTGATCCTTCCCTCTTCTGCGGTGCAGTTTTCATGGGGTTGCATTCAGTCCGGTCCGACTGGCAGCCAGAAGACCAGGTTTGTCCAGTAACTCTGTAAGGCAGATTTCTTCTCCTTTTGATTCCAGCTAAACTCCTGTAATGAAGCAGGCAGGCACCGCATGGCACAGTGCGTAAGGCTTTTGAAACCTTTGGGCAAAATCGGGAGAGGGAGTGTCCTTAAAATTTGGATTTGTGGGTTTCTGACCCAGAACCTCCAAAACCTCTTTCCCTGTGATATTTTTTTTTCAGGGAGGTCTCCATGGGCCGTTTTTGGCATGATTTTTCTGGTAGTAGTCATATTGGATTTTAAACAATATTTTTTTGCCTCCATCTACCTCAGAATCCCTTGATTTTGCTGAAAATTGACTGGGATGGACTCCACAGGCCCTTTTAGTCCTTTATCATGCCAGGTTTGCACTGGATGGTCGGCCGAGGAGCATCCATGTCCCATGTGAGACGGAGCGCATGGGGGAGGGGAATGAGCCTCAAGCTCAGTCTCCTTCGAGTCTTCCAGAGCTGGGATCTGCAGGAGTAATGTCAACAGATAAGAGATCCCTTCCAGGACCCTCCAAATCTGTATTGCTAAGCATAGTTGCTTGCAGGCTGTAGTGCTCAGGAGGATCAGCAGGGGGCCCCTGCCCTGGGGTTAGAGAGACCTCAAGTACAAGGATTTGTGAGCCTTATGTGGAATGCGTATTTAAACTGTTGAGGGTCCTCAGTGGCTGTTGGCAGCGCACCAGTGATAGCAGTGCAGGGGTTACCCTCATGGCAGGTGCCCCAGCCAGATGAGGACACACACTTGGACCAGGAAGTTCAGTTTGTCATGGACTGGGAGGCTAGCATATCCGATTCCATGCCACTTTTATCCCAGGATGAAGATTTCCTGGCACAGTCTACTTCTGTGTGGGTGGACAGTGGTCTTGATTTGGTGGTAACATTGGATCAGGGAAAAGAACCAACAGTGTGCTGGTTGTTCACGGTCTCTGCACTTTCAAGTTATTTCTGACTTGCTGCAAGAATTAAAACTGGAAGTCCTCGGCAGCTGCTGCTTCTCAATTCTTAGTTATGAGCAGTTCTGTGGTTCAGACTGCATTTTTCCCTCCCATTCAGATATCACTAAGCTAGTCACTGACTCCTGGGAGCTGTAAGATGGATCCCTTTAAGAGGCTAAAACTATGGCCAAGCTGTATCTGATGGTGCCAGATTTCCAGCAGCTGTTTGTTAAGTTTTGAGTGGATTCGCTGCTGGCGCAGGTCACTAAACAAACCTCCCTCCCTAATAGAGGGGTGATGTTAAAAGATCCTCAGGACCGCAAAGTGAACTTGCTCCTCAAGAGTCAAGTTTGAAGCTTTGGCCCTAGGCATTAAAATGGCAGCTGTGTCTTCCTTTGTAGCACACACTTGTCACACTTGCCTGTTTTGGACATCTGATCCAAGAGATGGGGAAG
Organism: Geotrypetes seraphini; assembly: GCF_902459505.1. NCBI lineage: Eukaryota > Metazoa > Chordata > Amphibia > Gymnophiona > Dermophiidae > Geotrypetes > Geotrypetes seraphini. The sequence goes on along the minus strand of NC_047093.1, from coordinate 20,376,130 downwards.
ATTCCCAGAAGTTCCTCTCTGGGGTAAATTATATTGCTGATGCTCTTTATGATCGCAAGAGTTATAAGCAAGGTCTTGGCCTATGCTTTCTCCGCCCGACGGGTGCTCTTTATCAGACAGTGGGCAGGAGATGCTACCTCTAAAGCTTCGCTAAGCAGGCTTCCTTTTCAGGGGCAGATGCTCTTTGGCAAGGGCCTAGATGACCTGATGGCCAATGTGACAGACAAGTCACTCCCAAGTCCTTAACAGACAGCAGTTCCCCAGTTGGCCCAGAGTTTGGGTTGGGGAAATTTTCTAGGCTCCCAAAGATTTCTTATATATTTGGGAGGCCAGTCGACGCAGAGACTCTTTTTCAAGGATTACACCAGAGGTTTAGTGGGGGCAGGAGGCATCTAAGAAAGAACAATGATGTCAGGCCAGAGGCTGAGCTCCCCCAGATAAAGGCCAGGCTGTCGGCCTTTTGGTCGATCTAGTCTCAGATTGGCGTAGATTGCTGGGTCCTAAGTGTAATTTGGGAGAGGTACAAAATTGAGTTCTGGGCCCCCCTGCCAGGACCACTTAGTGAGTCTCCAGCCGGCTGGCTGGAAGGAGCCCTAAAAGTTCAAGCTATGGTGTAAAGGCTTCTGGCTCTTCGGGCAATAGAACTGGTCCTGGATGCAGACTTGGGCTCAAGTAGTTACTTCATATACTTCATTGTGCCAAAGAAAAGCTAAGACAATTGCAGACAGATTCTAGACCTCTGCTTCAGACCTCTGCGGCTCTGAAGATACTGCACTTGGTAAGTCATAGCGACTTTGGGGGAATTTCTTGCCTCCTTAGATCTGACAGAGGCCTATCTTCACCTTCCCATTTTCTTGCACTCCTTTTTGGCCTTGTGATGGTAGTGGTAGTGGCGTACTTCCACAAATCTGGGAAAAAAAGTGCATTCATATATGGATTGGCTCATCGGAGCTCTGTGCAAGGAGAAAGACGAGCTGGAGGTTTCAAGAGTGATAAAACTCCTTCAGGAGTTGAGCTGGATAGTTTTCAGGTTTCAAGGGTGGTACAACTGCTCCAGGAGTTGAGTTGGATATTCATCTTCAAGAAGAATCAGCTGGAACTAACTCAGCGCCTGGAATACCAGGAGTTTTGTTTGACATGGCTTTGGGTCAAGTGTTTCTTCCAGAGCTACGCAGACCAAATCACCAGAAGCAGATTTTGGTGCTGCTGCAGAGATCAGCTCCCATGGTGTGGCATTATCTGCAGGTCCTGGAGTAAATGGTGGCGACCATAGATATAGTTCCTTGGGCCAGAGCACACACGAGACCTCTCTCTTGCTGATCCCCTTGGTCGGACTTGCTGCAGCAGCTGCTTCCCTGACTGCCTACATCAAAGAGCAACATGATATGGTGGCTGAAGCTAGCTGCCCTTTCCAGGTGCTTGCTTCTTCGCATCTCCTCCTGGGAGAAACTGATGACCAATGCCAGCCTTTAAGTTTAGGAGGGATGGGTCACTACAGTGGACGCCCAGTTTGGAGGAGTCACTACAATGGACGCCCCAGCTCAACAGAAGTTGTTCATAAATCGCCTGGAACTCGGAGCCATTCGTCTAGCGCTTCAAGCTTTGGAGGTCTCTGGAGGGCAAGGCAACCGGAGTCTTTTCGGACATTGCGACAGTGATAGCATAGGCCAGCAGGCAAGGAGGTACCAGAAGCACCCCATTGCGTATTGAAGCTCAACTTCTCTTCTGGTGGGTGGAGGCGCACTTGCAGGCTTTCTTGGTCGTGCACTTGGCAGGAGTGGGAAATGTGTAGACAGACTTCCTCAGATAGCAGACTCTTGACCCAGGAGAATGATCTCTGTCTCTACAGGCGTTCGACACCATAGTTCGTGGTGGGGCCCTCCACAGATGGATCTGATGGCCTTGGCCTCATTTTTACAGCTGAAGATCTGAGCTCAGAAGTTAGGGGTTGGACCTATTATTCCAACCATGGCTGGAGAACAAGCTGTTTTCCCCCTTGGCACATGCTCCAGTCAAGTCATTTGCAGGATTGCAATGCATCCCGGCCTGGTAGTCCTTGTGGCGCAAGATTGGCCTCGCAGACCATAGTATAGAAACATGATGGCAGATAAAAGCCAAATGGTTCATCTAGTCTGCCCATCTACAGTAACAATTATCTCTCTTGCTCAGAGAGATCCCATGGTATGCGACCTAGTTTGTCTCCAGAGGGACGAAGGCCTCAAGCTTCTGGTCAAACTGGATTTTCTCACTTGGAGACCAGTCTCTATTGAGAATCCAGAACACTTTGGGCTTACGGATTGGCTTTTGAGTGGGTGGCCCTAACAAGCAAGGGTTATTCAGATGTGGTCGTTTCCATGTTGCTCAGAGTAAAGAAGCTGTCCACAGTGGCAGCCTAAGCTAAAGCCTTTCAGCACTGGTGTTCAACGAAGGATGTAGAGCCCTGGCAAGCTCTGATTTCAGTTGTCCTGGACTTTTTGCAGAAGGGACTTCAGAAAGGTATCTTGATAGGTTCTTTGAAAGTGCAGGTAGCAGGACTTTCCTGTTTCCAAGCTCAAGGGGAACGAGGCTCCTTTTCATTTCACCCAGATGTTGACTAGTTCATTTAAAGGGGCTCTGAGGTTGTGCCCTCCGATGTGTGCCCCTTTCATAGAAACTTGATGGCAGATAAAAGCCAAATGGCCCATCCAGTCTGCCCATCCACAGCATCCACTATTTCCTTCTCTCCCCACTTCCTGGAACCTTGACATGTTGCGAGGTCTCAGTACTGCTCTGTATGAATCCTTACGAGAGGCTTCCCTCTTGGATCTTAACAGTCAAGACAGTGTTTGTAATGGCAATGTCCGCGGGATGGGTTTCTGAGTTACAAACTCTTTCCTGCAGGGAGCCATTCCTTGGGCTTACGGAAGCAGGGCTGTCCTTATGCATGGTACCATCTTTCTTACCAAAGGTAGTCTCTGTCTTCCACATCAATCAGGAAGCCTGTTTGCTTGCTTTTTGCCTTAAGGGATGTAAAAAGAAGGATAAGGCGTTGCATTTGAAGGATGTCAAGCGAGTGCTCCTTCGGTACCTCAAAGTTACCATTGAATTTTGCTTTTTGGAAGACCTTTTTGTTTTCACAAATCATGCCAAGAAAGAGAGGCCGACGTTTAAGGCCTGGATTTCCAGATGGATTAAAATGGCCATTTCCTCCACATATATAGGGTGTGGTAAACAACCACCAATCACATTGAAAGCACACTCCACTAGAGGAATTGCTCCCTTGTGGGCTGAGTCTAAGGTTGTCTCGCCTGAGGAGATTTGTAGAGCAGCTTCAAGGTCTACCTTTCATACCTTCACCAGTTTCTATAGGGTGGGCGTAGCAGCTGGGAAGGATGCCATTTTTGAGGCCTCCGTCTTAAAGGCAGGTACCCTTGTGGGCCTACCCTTGACTCTGGGGACTACTTTAGTACATCCCTAGCGTTCAGGACCACTGGACACATTGCACTAGAAAGAAAGAGTAGGTTCTTATCTCAGTAATCTTCTTTCTTGTAGATGTGTAGTGGCACTGAAGCCCTGCCCTGTGTCTGCCTTCTGCCTTAGGATCAATCTGAATTTGAAGAATTTCTGTCCCTCGGATCAGAGTCAAAAAACCCCTTGATGTATAAGTATTTCCTCATGACCATACACTCTGGTTTAAGCCTCTACTTGTCCACAGGGCATGTGTGTAGCTACAAGTTGGCACAAGTTGGATGTTATCATGTTATCAATGTTTTTCCCCTATGATTGTTACTGAGCAGACTAAAACTGTGTTGGGGATCTTCCCCATTTTCCTCTTTCCTGTTATGTTCTACTTGATTGCTTTTGTACAAACTGACGGGGACAGGAGTGGTTCCCTGGGAAGGAGGAGGGTTGAAACATAATTGATAGTTTTCTGCAAGCAACTTGTTGGTTGGGATACAAGACCCTAGTGTTCTGGACCACTAGACACACCTACAAGAAAGAAGATTACCGAGGTAAGAACCTAATCTTTCTATAGGGGTCCACTTACTAAGGTGCCTTTACTGATATAGCACACACTAACAATTAGTGTGTGCTAAATACTAGAATGCCTATAGGAATACAATGGCTATCTTAGCATTTAGCATGCATTAAATTGGTTAGTGCACCTTAGTAAAAGGATCCCATAGTTAGACTTTATGGCTTAGCAAATTGGAGGTGTGGTTTTATGGTAGGAGTATCTAATGGTTATGCTGTGTTATGAAATATTGCTCCCCACCACCACTGTATATTGCACTAAGATTGAAGCACTCTGTGTTATTTGAAACTTCTAAATTTTGGTCAAAATATTGGCAGAATTAATGAATTTATAGTTAATATCCTGTTTAATTTTGTGATAAGTCAATTTTTTTCTTTAACGCCTTATGGGTCCTTTTACTAAGCTGTGGTAAAAAGTTTGTTTGTTGGCATTTCAGTCTATCTTGGATAAGTTCAAGGTGGCTTACTATTTTTTATTTTTTTTCAATCAGATACTACAGTATTTTCTCTTTCTGTCCTGAAAGGCTCACAATCTAATGATGGTACCTGGGGCAGTAGAGAGTTAAGTGACCTGTCCAGGGTTACAAGAGCCACAACCTCAGGGTTCTGAGGCCGCAACTAGGCCCTTATTCGAGTCTGTCCGTACACTAAGGCCATTTTTTTTACCACAACCAGAAAAGTTCCGATTTTCTATTTTTTAAATGAATGACCATGCACTAATTTTGCCATTAGCATACAGGCATTAAATATATTAACGTGTGAGCACTTACTGATGTCTGTTTTGTAGATTTTATGAGCTCTCATGCTAATTCTGCTCTAATCAGTGCGCAGTAATATAGATGACCTAATTGATTAGTGTAAAAACTCCTACCCTGCGCCCAATGGCCCACTCTTCCCCCCAAAAATAAAACGTTTGTACACAGGAACATGACAACAAATAAAGGCCAAATGGCACATCCAGTCTTTCCCCATCCACAGCATCCACTATCCCTCTCCCTAAGAGATCACATGTGTCTGTCCCATGATTTCTTGAATTCAGACGGTCTTTGTCACCACCACCTCTACACCATGCATCTACACCTCCCTTTCAGTAAAAAAAAGTATATCCTTAGATTACTCCTGAGCCTATCATCTGTTAAAGACTTGCCTCGTGTATTTGTCACATAGGTATTTAAACATCTCTATCATCTCTCTCCTCTCCTGCCTTTCCTCCAAAGTATACATTTTGAGATCTTTGTCTGTCCTCATACGCCTTATGACATAGACCAGTGTTCTTCAACCACCGGTCCATGGACTGGTGCTGGTCCACAGAAATTTTCTGCTGGTCCACAGGGCCAGAACGTGCATCAGGCCCAAAACAGTGCTTCAACCGCCGGTCCACGGTACGATCGATGTGGCGTTATCTTCGAGCCAGCTCCTTCTTCCTCACTGATTCAGTGCACAAAGCCATGGGCAGTGGCTCCTACGCGCATCCTGCGCCTGAACTGGAAGCCTTCTCTCTGACGTTGCAATGTCAGAGGGAAGGCTTCCAGATGAGGCACGGGAAGCGCAAGGAGCTGCTGCCCGCAGCTTTGTGCACTGCGTCAGTGAGGAAGTGGGAGCTGGCCTGAAGATAATACCAGGGGCGGCATAAAATGGCCAGGCGGGAGCAGGTAAGGCATAGCATGGAGGGAGGGAGATAACAAAGGTAGGGGGGAATGATTTTATTTTTGAATTTAGTGATTGAATTATGTGAATTTTGAGAATTTACATCTGCTGTCAGTGTGCTTTATATAGTTTAATTTTGTTGTTAACCATTATGTGTTGTTAATAAGATTATATTGTGTATCTGTGAAAAATGAATGGAAAAAATAGTGTTACAATTAGTACTATTATGGGGGCAGGGTCTGGCCCACGACTTAGCCCAGTGTTCTTCAAGCGCCGGTCCACAGACCGATGCCGGTCCACAGAATAATTCTTTTATTTCTGGCGGTCCATAGGTGTAAAAAGGTTGAAAAACACTGACGTAGACCATCAATCATTTTAGTTGCCTTCCTCTGGCCGACTCCATCCTGTTTATATCTTTTTTGAAAGTGCGATCTCAAGAATTGTACTCTATTTTAAATGAGTTCTCACCAGAGTCTTATATAGGGGCAACAATACCTCCTTTTTCCTACTGGCCATATTTCTTTCTATGCACCCTAGCATCCTAGTTTTTGCTGTTGCCTTTTCAACCAGATAGCCACTTTAAGATAATCACATACTATCATACCCAAGTCCCACTCATCTTTTGTGCACAAAAGTTCTTCACCCCCTAAACTAGTAACATTCCCTTGGGTGTCTGCACCCCAAATGTATGACCTTGCATTTCTTAACATTAAATCTTAGCTGCCAAATCTCAAACCATTCCTCAATCTTCACTAAGTCCTTCATCATGTTTTCCGCACCATCAGAGGTGTCTACTCCTATTGCAGATTTTGGAATCATCCACAAAGAGGCAAATCTTACCAGTCAGCCCTTCAGCAATATCGCTTATAAAAATATTAAGAACAGGCCCAAGAACCAAACTTTGAGGCACACCATTGGTAACATTCCTTTCCTCAGAGCAATCTCCATTGATTACTACCCTCTGTCACCTTCCAGTCACCTTCGACTCAACCAGTTCCTGATCCAGTCCATCACTTTGGGGCCCATATGGAGGACGCTCAATGTATTTGTTAGAACTGTCAAAGGCTCTGCTAAAATCTAGATACACTACATCTAGTGCACTCGCTCCAATTTTCTGGTCACCCAGTCAAAGAAATTGATCAGATTTCTCTGACATGACCTGAATCTAGTGAATCAATGCTGCCTTGGGTCCTGTAATCCACCGGATTCAAGAAATGCCGCTGTTTTAAAAGCATTTCCATTAATTTACTTACCACAGAAGTTAGACTTATCAGCCCGATAAGTCCCTATTTCTTCCTTACTTCCATTTTTGTGGTGAGGGACCACATCCGCCCTTCACCAATCCTCCAGTACTACTACTGATTCTAGAGAAGCATTGAAAAGGTCAGCCATCAGAGCTGCTAGAACTTTCCTAAGTTCCCTCAGTACCCTCGGATGTACACAATTGGGTCCCATTACTTTATCCACCTTTAATATAACTCCACATAAACACAATCATCTGAAAATTGAACAGGGTCTACAACATCTCCTGCCCTATTTGCTTCTGTTTTCTACAGTCAAGTTCCCGGTTGTTCAGCTGTGACACAGAATAGAAATATTTGTTAAGCAATTCAGTCTTATATTAGCTTCTACATATTTCTCCCCTTCATCTTTGAGTCTCATAATGCCACTTTTGCACTTCCTTCTATCACTAATGTATCTAAAATGTCTTGTTTCCCATTGTAATGCATTTTGACATGTCTTTATTTTTTTCTTCTTCCATTTGCTTCTGTGCTTTCCTGACTATTTGACCTGTCTTTCTTAACTTTCCAGATTATTTTGCCTGTCTTCTTCTTTCTGCAGTCTTTTGTAGTTTATGAAAGCTAATCTTTTTCCATTGCAATAATGAGACATTCTAGACCAGACATGTCAAACTCTGTCCCGCGGTGTAATAAAATTGGGCCAGCCAGACAATTACCAATTTGCACTTAAGCTGGCCCGCTAGCAGACATTTTTTTTACCCATCATTGCCGCATCAGCTGTAGGTTCACGCTGCTTCCCGGTCTCACATTAAAGCAGCCTGCAGAGGATCACTGGTCGGCTGTAGGGATCCTAACAGGCTGCTGTAGCCTCATAGAAACATAGAAATAGACGGCAGATAAGGGCCACGGCCCATCTAGTCTGCCCACCCCAATGACCCTCCCCTACCTTTCTCTATGAATTGATCCTACGTGTCTATCCCATTTGGCCTTAAAATCAGGCACGCTGCTGGCCTCAATAACCTGAAGTGGAAGACTATTCCAGCGATCAACCACCCTTTCAGTGGTCCTGTACGTCAGAGGAGGGGTAGGACCGTGGCAGAGGAAACGTGCTTCCGATGCCGACGGCAACCTGCTAGGATTGCTACAGCTGACTGGCAATCTTCTGCAGGCTGCTTATGTGTTGTGGGGGGAAGGTGGGGAAGTATTGCTGGTCGAGCCAGAAAAGAGGTGGATCATCCTCCTCAACTTCTTCTGGATGGGACAAATTATGTGCTACGCATTGTATGACCTTATGCGAGTTTTGGCAAAGGTGTTATTGTACCTCCATCTCTGCTCACAGACAATGGGCTGGTGATTCTACTTCCAAGGCTACTTTGGCTCATCTGCCTTTTAAGGGGCAGTTACTGTCTGGCAAAGGCCTGGATGACCTCATGGATTCTGTAATGGACCATTGCTCTAAAACTCTGCCTGATAGCAGACCCAGGACTTTGAGAGGTTCACTAGCTTCTGGTCCATCTCAAGATCCACTTTAAATGTGCATATGGTATCTTCATCCCTTTTGTCCCTTTATTATGGAATGCTTATAGATTCTCTTATGCAAGAGGCACCCAACAATTCAAGCTCCCTTCCTTCAGTAAAAAAAAATCAAAGGAATCAAAAATTTTAGTCAATCTTTAGTTTTCAAATTATCTCAACTTTGGAATGAAGTTCCTCTTATCTTAAGGGGCCCTGATACTTTTCAACTTTTTTGCAAATCTTTAAAAACTACTTTATTTGCTAAACACATCGGAAATCAGTCACATTAATATTTTCTGACTATTATTTTTTTTGCATTTCTTTTAGTTACTGTTAACCGACTCGAGCTCCATTTTGGTTGCAGACCCGATATACAAAGTTAAGGTTTAGTTTAATTCTGATCACTCTAATTTTTGTGGCTTCCGGTGATCCTGACCATATGCAAGTGCCACATCGCAGAGATTTTCACCAGGTTTCCATCAATGGTATGCTGGCTACAGGCATTCCCAGCATTCCTCCTCCCATTCTGCGCCTTCTGCCAAAAAGGCACAATAATGCCAGACTGAGGGATGCCCCTCTACCGATAGGGAGCAGGCTCTCAGCATTTCTTCCCGTCTGGATTCGCATTACATCCGACCAGTGGGTCTTGGACATTATTCAGACATGCTATAAACTGGAATTTGCCCAGCTTCTGGCAGATTGGTTTGTGAGCTCTCCTGCAGGTTGCCCAGACAAAGCACTCGAGGTTCGAGCCACCATTCAGCACATGCTGGATATTCAGTCAATAGAGCCAATTCTACCTGAATACTTGGGCTCAGGCAGATACTCCATATGACGTGACTTTCTCATGTCAAAGAAAGGCTCTGAAGATTGGACTCACTGTACCAGACTCGAATATTTTAGACCTTCTTAAATATCCAATATTACAGTACCAGCAGAAAAAGGTCTCAAAAATTTTTTTATAAAGAATTCAGGCTAGCAGACCTCAGAAGTGACTTGCTGTATGTCTATTTTTCTTTAAAGCACATGCAGATCAATAGTGGCACCCATGGTCGTCATAGGCCTTTATATCATTTTTTATTTTATAACTTTTAGAACAATTTTTAACTTATCAGCAAATAACTTATCTTTTATCTACGCGGGTGGGGGTAGGCACTCCGACATAGACTATGTTTCGCCCCGAATGGGCTGTATCAAGGACAATCCCCCTGCAACAGTAAAAATACATTATAGTTTATCATCTTTAAGTTAGTCATCTTTAAATTAGTTCTAATAAACCTAAAATCAATGTATAGAAAAAACATTTAACAGTACCTTATCTCCAGCGACTCATGCTTCCCGCTATAGATTTTTAATTCAGGAAACATGGCCGCGGCGTTCTGGGCTATAAATAGCCACAGCACTTTTTTTTAATGAAAAAACGTGATGACATCAGATTTAGCGTGAGACCAACCCCCCATCTGATTGGATAACTAAATCCATTTTAGATTAAAGAAAACCACTCAATTTCAGCGTTTAAACCTAAAGGTATAACAGTATTTAACATGTATATCCATTTTTGTTCCTTATAATTTAGCTTTTCTTTGATATTTCCACCCTCCCACCCACCTATAACCTGATCTATGACCCGCCATTTCAGATCTATAATTTTGTGCTTTTTCTCCCTCCAATGCTGGACAAGGGGAGCCTCTAGATTCCCTGTGTTAATTCTGGATTTGTGTTCGGTTAATCGTACATTAATTTTTCTACTCGTCCGCCCAATATAGAGCAGTTGACAGGGACACTGAATCATATAGATAACTGAAGAGCTCTGACAGGACGTATTCGAACGGGCCCGATAGATCTTATTAGTCCGTGGTTCAAACCACGTAGGGCCTTGTATTGTTAAATCGCACCATTGACATTGGGTACAAGCATTATGATTAAAGATAGTCCCTTCATCTCTTCTATTAATCTCATATCGGTAAGTAGACAGAAGTTCTCCCACCGTCCTCCCTCTCTTATAGGAAGCCATCGGATAATTCTGAAACTGAGAGCTCAACTGAAGAATCTGCCAATGGTTTTTAATAACGGCAAAAAATGCAGTGCTCAGAGGCGTGAAAGGAAGTACTGCTATCAGATGATCATCCTGAGTATCTTCATTTTTCTCTCTGAGAAGAAGGGATCGTTGGGCATACTTCGCCCTAAGGTACGCTCGCCGGACAGATTTTTTAGAATAACCCCTCTCATAGAACCGGTCACTAAGTATCTTAGCTTGTTTTTCAAATTCTTCATCAGAAGAGCAGATTTTCTTAATACGTAGAAACAACTGACAGATCTAGTATACAATCAATTGCTGATGATGGCTCAACGTCGTCTCTAAAACAATTCGAAATATCCAAAGGGAGAAGGAAATCTGTACAGAGACCTCGAGAGCAAACAGGCCCAAGTCTAAGATCGAAACAACACCAGAAATATTGATTATTAATCTATCTTCCACTACACTTTCAGACTCTCAGATACAAGTTCTCCAGTTCGGTCTAGGATTCGTCCCTACTGTAAAATATGATTCGTTCACGATGAGAATTGCTTTTTTCCGGTTCTTTAGGAAGCTTCAATTGAGAGTGTTCTTTGAGGAAAATCCTCCTGGAATTGATATTTCAATTATGAAACGTCCATCAAAATGGTGCCCCCCTGGTTTTTTGAAGCCTTTTCTCTCAACTTTCAGGGATTTGGTATTAAATGACCTTCATAAGCTGGAGGAACAATATTACCAACAAGATAAGCACTTTAATCTTACTAAAAATTTAGGGTTGGCTCTTAGAGAGTTACAAGACAACCCTGATATAATGATTATGAGAGCAGATAAAGGGGGTGCAATTACTGTTCAAGACCGGGAGGCATACAAAATGGAGGTTTGCCGACAATTGTCAGATACTGCTGCTTATGTGAAGCTGAATAAAGACCCGACGGAAACTCTTAAATTAGAGATATCAAGCCTTATAGAAGAAGGCATACAGAGAAAATTCTTAACTCAAAAGGAAGCAGCGTTTCTTTTGGAAGAAGGTCCATCTACTCCAAAAATCGCTACCAAAGATACATAAAAGGCTTCAAGCCCCTCCGGGGCGACCCATTGTATCCACTAGACGTTCGATTCTCGAACCATTGTCTAAATTTGTGGACTATTTTTTAAAATCAGAAATCCCGAAAATTCCATCTTACCTAAAAGATTCTGCCCATCTGCTACGTATACTTGAAGAGAATAAAAATATTGGCAATACTACTCTGCTTGTGACTCTGGATATAACATCTTTATATACACAAATACCTCAAGAATCTGCTTTGAATGTGATTAAAGAGGTTTTGCTGCAGAAAGACCTTGGCAGATTCAATTATGAATGGCTTTTAGATTTGGCCAGGTTAGTGATAACTGAAAACTTTTTTTGGTTCGAGGTCTCTGTACAGATTTCCCTCTCCCTTTTGGATATTTCGAATTGTTTTAGAGACGACATTGAGCCATCATCAGCAATTGATTGTATACTAGAGCTGTCAGTTGTTTCTACGTATTAAGAAAATCTGCTCTTCTGATGAAGAATTTGAAAAACAAGCTAAGATACTTAGTGACCGGTTCTATGAGAGGGGTTATTCTAAAAAATCTGTCCGGCGAGCGTACCTTAGGGCGAAGTATGCCCAACGATCCCTTCTTCTCAGAGAGAAAAATGAAGATACTCAGGATGATCATCTGATAGCAGTACTTCCTTTCACGCCTCTGAGCACTGCATTTTTTGCCGTTATTAAAAACCATTGGCAGATTCTTCAGTTGAGCTCTCAGTTTCAGAATTATCTGATGGCTTCCTATAAGAGAGGGAGGACGGTGGGAGAACTTCTGTCTACTTACCGATATGAGATTAATAGAAGAGAGGAAGGGACTATCTTTAATCATAATGCTTGTACCCAATGTCAATGGTGCGATTTAACAATACAAGGCCCTACGTGGTTTGAACCACGGACTAATAAGATCTATCGGGCCCGTTCGAATACGTCCTGTCAGAGCTCTTCAGTTATCTATATGATTCAGTGTCCCTGTCAACTGCTCTATATTGGGCGGACGAGTAGAAAAATTAATGTACGATTAACCGAACACAAATCCAGAATTAACACAGGGAATCTAGAGGCTCCCCTTGTCCAGCATTGGAGGGAGAAAAAGCACAAAATTATAGATCTGAAATGGCGGGTCATAGATCAGGTTATAGGTGGGTGGGAGGGTGGAAATATCAAAGAAAAGCTAAATTATAAGGAACAAAAATGGATATACATGTTAAATACTGTTATACCTTTAGGTTTAAACGCTGAAATTGAGTGGTTTTCTTTAATCTAAAATGGATTTAGTTATCCAATCAGATGGGGGGTTGGTCTCACGCTAAATCTGATGTCATCACGTTTTTTCATCAAAAAAAAGTGCTGTGGCTATTTATAGCCCAGAACGCCGCGGCCATGTTTCCTGAATTAAAAATCTATAGCGGGAAGCATGAGTCACTGGAGATAAGGTACTGTTAAATGTTTTTTCTATACATTGATTTTAGGTTTATTAGAACTAATTTAAAGATGACTAACTTAAAGATGATAAACTATAATGTATTTTTACTGTTGCAGGGGGATTGTCCTTGATACAGCCCATTCGGGGCGAAACATAGTCTATGTCGGAGTGCCTACCCCCACCCGCGTAGATAAAAGATAAGTTATTTGCTGATAAGTTAAAAATTGTTCTAAAAGTTATAAAATAAAAAATGATATAAAGGCCTATGACGACCATGGGTGCCACTATTGATCTGTATGTGCTTTAAAGAAAAATAGACATACAGCAAGGCACTTCTGAGGTCTGCTAGCCTGAATTCTTTATAAAAATTTTTTTGAGACCTTTTTCTGAAGATTGGAGGCATATTCTGGATTTTCAACACTTGAATGTGGCTTTGACATGGAGTCTGCATTCAGTCATTGTAACATCATATACCTGGGATCCTATAAAAACACCATCAAACGTTTAAGAATAGTTCAAAATGCTGCTGTCCGCCTCATCTTCGGCCTCAAAAAATATGACCACTTTAGCCCCTATTACACTAAACTCCACTGGCTACCTGTGGAGGCAAGGATCATCTTCAAATTCGCCTGCCTCTGCTTCAAAACCCTAGCAGGTTCTTCTCCAATCTATCTATCCGAGCACCTTGAAATTGCTGGCCCCTCTCGTACACGAAACACCTACTTGTTCTCCTTTCCTTCCCTGAAAGGCTGCCTCTACAAGAAATTTCTCGACAGATCCCTTGCTTTCCAAGCGGGCAAATGGAACAAATGCCTCACAGCACTCATCTCCAATTTCCCCCCCTACCAAATGTTCAGGAAGTCAATCAAAACCTACCTTTTTGATAAATTCCTCTAACTTCTCCCCCACCTCTTCCTTGCCTCCTCCTCGGACCTTGACTTACCTCAGACTCTCGACTCCTCCTTTCCTGTCAGCCAGCAAATGGGCTTAACAAAATGGATCACCCTATCCAACTTATCACCCCTTCTTCGTTACCTCCCTTACTAAATGCCTCTGCTCTGCTTTATTGAACTCCGCAGTATATAGCACCGCCGTATTTAACACTACTGTATGAATTCTGCTATATATATATGCAACTTACAACAAATGTAACTTCTCTGCAATAGTAACCGACCTGAAAAATAACTTCACTGTAAATGTAGCGTCGCCGAAAATGTAAATGTAGCTATGCCAAAAAAAAAAAAATGTGTAACTTTGCTGTAATGTATAGTCTCTTTATCTGTTAACCGCATAGAACTTCCATGGTAATGCGGTATACAAAAATAAAGTTATTATTATTATTATTGCAGCAGTGGCCCTAGGAGAGTTGCCTCTCTGGATCTCATGGAGGCATATTTGCACATTCCTATTTTTCCTGCACACCACAGATGTTTGCAGCTTCATGTTCTGGATCAGCATTACCAATTCTTGGCTCAGCCTTTTGGGCTGGTGACAGCGCCCTGGACCTTCATCAAGGTGATGGTGGTCATGGTGGCTTACCTTCGGAAAATGGGTCTCCAGGTTCACCCTTACTTAAACGACTGGCTGATCAGAGCTCCCTTGTTGTCCAAGGGATGACGCATGGTGGAGCAGGTGCTGGAGGACCTGGGCTGGATTGTCAACTTCAAAAAGAGCAATCTGATGTCCACTCAGTCGCTGGAATATCTGGGAGTCCTCTTCAACATGGCTGCAGGCCATGTCTATCTACCAGAAGTCCACAGACAGAAACTGTGTGCCCAGATTTCTTCCCTTCTAGAGCAGCCAGCTCCTTTGGCATGGGACTATCTTCAAGTTTGGGGATCCATGGTTGCCACGTTGGATGTGGTTCCTTGGGCAAGGGCACACATGCGTCCTCTTCAACATGCTTTGCTCTCTCACTGGGCTCCTCACAGATATGCCTTACGGGTCTGTCTTTCCTGGACTCTGGAAGCTTGAGAAATCATGGACTGGTGGCTTCTCCCACAGTCACTCCGCAGGGGTGTACAGTTGCGAATTGCCTCCTGGATCATTCTCATGACAGATGCCATCCTTTGGATGTTGGTCGCCGTCTGAGAGGAAATGGTCAACCTACTGGAGCTCAAAGCCATTCGGCTAGCTCTTTTTTTATAATCTTTATTAATTTTCCAAACTAACATTCTGCAAACAAACAATTTCAAAATACATAATATTACAAGAAATGCACATTAAACTTATAGACATTAATGACATTATAGACATTCGGCTAGCTCTGATGTGATTGCAGAAGATTCTTGAGGGCAAAGCGGTCAGGGTCTTCTCCGACAGTGCAACAGAGGTAGCCTACGCCATTTTCCAAGGAGGGACTAGGAGTACCCCTCTGGCTCAGGAAGTTTGCCTTCTTTTTCTTTGGGTGGAACGTCACCTCCTAGAGTTGACAGCAGCGCATGTAGTGGGAGTCGACAATGTTCAAGCAGATTTCCTCAGCAGACAAACTCTGGATCCAGGTGAGTGGACTCTGTCCGCAGTGGCTTTTCAAGTCATAGTTTGGCGCTGGGGTCGGCCATGCTTCGACCGCATGTCCTTGGCAAGAAATAATAAAGCGGATCGTTTCTTCAATCGATGATCTGAGTGCAGAAACAAGGGGCTTGATGCTCTGGTACAGCCATGGCCTCAGGAGATTCTCCTGTATATTTTTCCTCCTTGGCCAATGATAGGCCGGGTCATTTGGTGGATCAAGGTCCATCAGGCTGTGTCATTCTGGTAGCTTCAGATTGATATCACAGACTGGTACGCTGATCTGTGTGTCTGTGCAGGGGTCGCAGCCTTTGCCTGAACACCCATCCTGACCTCCTCACACAGGGTTGGTCCTCCATGAAGGATCTAGGTCGTTTTGCTCTTACAGCACACAGCTCTTGAGCGCACATCCTTAGAGCACAAAGGATATTCTGCTATGGTTATTGATACTCTTCTCAAGTTTCAAGTTCAAGTTTCAAGTTTTATTTCACATTTGATGAATCGCCTATTTCGAAATTCTAGGCGATGTACATAATAATATAGAAACTATGACATAATTACAATAAAATCAATAAAGACTCACATGAGAAAGAGGGAAAAAGGGTAAAGTTACAATGGGGGAGAAGAAAAAAAACAAAAAACCAGGAGAGAACGAGAGGTAGGGTAAAATTATTCAAAGCTTTTCTTACGTAAAAGTTGATTTAGGCATCCATTAGTTAAATTATAAATCAAAAGCGTCCTTAAAAAAATAAGATTTTAAAAGCTTTTTAAATACTAGGATATCGCTTTCAATTCTAATGTAATGGGGAAGGGAATTCCACCATTGTGGCCCTGCAACAAGTCTAAGAAGTCATTCACAGTTTCTGCTTACGCTAATGCATGGCATGCCTTCCAGCATTGGTGCGCCCAGGACCAGGTGGACCCTTATTCAGCTCCGATCTCGCTGATTCTCGTCTTTATTCAGGCTGGCATGGATATAGGCCTTACTGTGGCATTTCTTTGGGTTCAGGTGTGGGATTGTCGGTCCTTGTTGGCGTCTCATCCTGATGTCGCTAGATTTCTGAAGGGAGCTCTTCGTGTCAGACCTTTCCCTTCCTGGGACCTTAACTTGGTGATGTGTAGCCTTAACAGTGCTCCTTTTGATCCCCTTCAAGAGGCTTCCCTCTTGGACTTGATGCTCGGGACTGTTTTTCTGGTTGCCATTACTTTGGCGCAACGTGTGCTGGAACTGCAGGCTCGCTCTTGCAGAGAGCCATTTCTCCGTGTCTCATCAGAGCCTGGGGTTTCCCTATGGATGGTTCCTTCCTTCCTGCCGAAGGTGGTTTCAGCTTCCCATGTTAATCAGGAAGTGCGTTTGCCTGCCTTTCAGCCTTCTGGTTCCAGGATACAAGATTTCCTGTTCAAGAAACTGGATGTTCACAGAGTGCTTCTGCGTTACTTGGAGGACACTAATGAGTTTTGTCTATTTGACCATTTGTTTGTGCTGACTCATTCATTTAGGCGGAGCACTCCTGCATCTGGGGCCACAATTTCCATATTGATCTGTAGGTCCCCTTCGTCAGCCAGCATTCTTTGTGGGAAACAGTCTCCTGTTTCTGTCAAGGTGCATTCTTCCAGGAGTGTGGCTTTTTTGTGGGCGGCAGCTTGGGCTTTCTCTCCCATGTGGAGTTTTGCAGGGTGGCAACATTGTCTTCTCTTCACACGTTTGCCAACTTTTACAGAGTGAATTTGGCAGCAAGACAGGACTCTGCCTTTGGGTCCTTGGTCTTAAGGGTTGGCCCTAGCTTTTTGGGGACTGCTTTTGGACGTCCCATCTGTCTAGAATGTTTCACTTAGTGCACTGGAAAAAGATTATGTACTTATACTGGTAAGCTCTTTTCCAGTAGATAGGTCTAGACTCCTGCCCAGTCCATCCTGCACCTGTCTACTGTTTCAGACTGTTTAGGCTCCTCCAAGATGATTCTTGGATGTCTGTCAGCCCTTAGGGGTCTGGAAAGAATTTTGTGAGTAGTTCTGAGCTCGTTTGAAGCCGTTGTTGGCAGTTGCCTTTACTTCTTGAGCAGAATAGTTTGTTTCTAAGCTTGTTGCTACAGATGCTTCTACCTCATGTGTATTGGGTGGCTCTCAGTGCTTGGGTACTAACTGTAGGTGGAGCTAAGGAGCCCAGTGAAGTACAGTGGAGGCAAAAGGAAAAATCCAGACTGGATTCCTTCTATAGATGCACACAGCTATGGTGATATTACCTATCTGTCTAGAATAGGGATCTCAAAGTCCCTCCTTGAGGGCCGCAATCCAATCGAGTTTTCAGGATTTCACCAATGAATATGCATTGAAAGCAGTGCATGCACATAGATCTCATGCATATTCATTGGGGAAATCCTGAAAACCCGACTGGATTGCGGCCCTCAAGGAGGGACTTTGAGACCCCTAGTCTACTGGAAAAGAGCTTACCAGGGTGAGTACATAATCTCTTTCCTTACCTTCTCAGCTACTACTTTGAGAACCAAAGTGACCTTCTTTTCCTCTTACTTACTTTCCTTACTAAGTGGTTTGTTGTCCTTACAATAACTCCTTTCAGTTTTACCCACTGCTTTTCTATTTCTTCCAGATGTTCCCATCCAGACAATTCCTTGACAGAATCCCCTATCTGAACAAAGTTAGTTGTTTTTTTTTAGTTTAGAACCTTCACTTTCGAATGAGCCCGCTCTACATCTGTCTTAATATTAAACCACACCATGAAGTCTTCAGCTTTCTAACAGTCTGAGACTGTTTTATGCTAATAAACATCCCTATTGGTTGATTATAGACATCTCACTTGCCTTTTTTGTTTGTTTGATATATTCCGAGGCACAATCTCTTTTCTTTCTTGTTTAGCATCAGATAATAATCATTGGGCTTGATGAGTCTTGGCAACCTCTATCTTGAATTTTGGCACCGGGCACA
This sequence comes from Geotrypetes seraphini, assembly GCF_902459505.1. Taxonomy (NCBI): domain Eukaryota; kingdom Metazoa; phylum Chordata; class Amphibia; order Gymnophiona; family Dermophiidae; genus Geotrypetes; species Geotrypetes seraphini. The sequence goes on along the minus strand of NC_047093.1, from coordinate 20,357,743 downwards.
CAGCGAACCTCCCGGGACATCATGTCTGGTCTGCAGATAGATGCCTTTGTACCCTTCAGAAGGGAATTGCCAACCAATATTACCTTTTGCCTCCTAATAGTCACAAATCTAGCAACTTTGGAGATTTCATGTTTTGGTCCTTCTCCCTTTGATGCTCTCATCTCTTCCACTTTCAGGACTGCATACCGGTTCTTTAGTTCAAGGGTCGGTGGAGTCAGTATCGATCCTACAGGGTCTCATAACCTGAATCCAGCTGTTCTCCATCAGCACAGCCTCTTCTCCACTGCTGGAAATCTTTGATGCCTCATAAAGCATTTCATCAATGCTTCTCTCATTCTCGTGGATGCTTCTTGGCCTTGCCACCTCCTCTCTTAGCTCCTTCATGAGGGATTCAAGCTGAAGACAGCTTGCACATGGAACCATATCCTCTGCTTGAATAACATTTTCTGTGTGCACAGAGACATAAGCTGTAACCTGGGCATCAGATTTGGCAACACAATGTTTCCTAGCCATACTGTGGTTGCAGAAGTGCTCATACCTGATGAAAGAGAGAATAAAAAAAAAAGTAAGCAGATAGAAATCCTACCAAAGAATGTCCTCTTACTGATTGACATTGTAAATCAAAAGATCAGCCTTGGGAGGGAATTAAACACTTTCCTAAGCTGCAACCTAAAATACTAACCTAGAAAAAAGTTTTTTTTTAAATATAAAACCCTAACAGAGGCTCTAAAGGCAATACTGTTATCCAAACTGACTTTACTGAAAAAGAGTGCTGAACTAAAAAAATTTTAAAAGAAAGACAATGATATATAACCTACTGAAGCCCAAATTTACATTTTGCCAAGTCTGAATGCCAGCTGGTAGGTTATTCCAATGAAGTTTTTCTTCCCATTATCAGATCCTTACTCAGCACCTCTTCAGGACAAGGAAGAGCTGAGTTCCAGATTACCTTTTTGTAGAAGGTGCCTGTAAACTGAAAGTGATGTCAGCTATACCTCCTGGAGGAGTCATTCTGTACTTATCCTGTCTTTTTAGTTTTTCTCTTTAAACAGGCACTATTGTTTAACTGAAAAGCAACTGAACAATAGAGCAGTTTCTAACTTCCTAACTGAAAGACCGTTGCAAAAAATGTACTCTGTAGGGATACTTTTTCTAGCTGTACTTTAAATAAATGTTTAAACACTAAACTGAGACTTTTCTTAACTGCAACCTAGAATACTAACAGAGACTAAAACACCGTGGCCCAGATACATAAAGCTCCAACACTACAGTAAAAAAAATACTGTGGTGGGAGCGATTTTTCTTTTACTAGCGATGCTCAGCATAGTAGCATACAAATTATATTTATGCTATTTGTGCAGAGAATCGCCAGTAAAAGGATGGAGGAACTGTGCCTGGAGGCTTGCTCAGAAGACTAATTGGTAGGCACAGCTCTTCTTCTTGTGAAGCTGCTCTCCCTGGACCGATCAATTGAGTTGCAGGACTCCCCACTTCGGGGTTTCCCCTGCCACTCAGTGTTCAGGGCAGGAAGAGCAACTTTTTTTTAATGGGCAAATGACATCTGTGCCCATTAAAAAAAAAAAAAGTTTTGCCAGTCACCCTCATGGGATCAGCAGGAAGGATGCCTCCTGCCTCAGCCGCCATTGCCCAGACCCCCGACCCCCATACCTTCTAATGAAGATCATCAGGAAGGGATACCCTTTCCTGCTGGTAGGCCCACCTCTTCAAAATGGTGGGCCTTCCCCTGGGAGGAACCAATCAGGATGCTCCGGGAAGGAGAAGGGCCGCCATTTTGAAGAGGCGGGCCTGCCAGCAGGAGGGAATAGGCATGTCTGTTGCTGATCTTCAACTTAGTGGTATGGGGGGACGAGAAGCAGGAGAGAGTAGACATTCCTCCTGCCAGTCTTCAATTTAAGGGTGTGGGAGGGGTCACAGGGGCCCCGGCGGCAAGAGTGAATGGACATTCCTCCTGCCAATTTTCAGTTTAAAGTTGGGGGGGGGGACTCGGTGGTTTGTGAGGTGTGCCTTGGCTGGAGGGGGACCAGGGGGCCCTGGATGGGAGGGGGTTTTTATTGTGTGTGTGTGGGAGGGGGTAACTTGGTGTCTGGGTCTTTACCGGCAGGGTTGGCTGTCAGTCTTATTTTCCTGTCAGTGCCTCAGCCAGTTAGTTCTCAGGCACCGACAGGAATATAAGACTGACAGCTCAGACCCTGCTTGTAGAGTTTGCATGGGAAACAACACGGCAATGTGATATTGCCAAAACCTTTCCTACCATAGCAACTGATCTGCAAATTTCACAAGGTAAGGTAGGATATACACCCCTCTCTCCATATTTGTGGGGGTTAGGTGCAAAGCCGGTCTGCAGATAACTTTAGAGCTGTCTCTGACCCGCCTCCCGGACCTCTCTACTTCCTATTTAAAGCCTGGTAGTCTTAGCGGTGAAGTGTAGTAGGAACAATCTTCCTAAGCTCCTGCCCCGTGCAGAACTGCGAACAAAAATGACTGCCATGAGTTCCTGCTTTAGTTTTGAAAGACTATGGGAACTCATGGGAGCCATTTTTATTTGCAGCTCTGCACGGGGAAGGACTGTAGGAAGCTTGCTCCTGCCCCGCTTCAACGCTAGACCACCAGACTTTAAAAAAGTAAGTGGAGAGGTTCAGTAGGCGGGGTGGGTCAATGAGATGAAAACCGTGAATAATTGAAGTCGCAAGTGCTAAACCTGTGAAAATGGAGGGAGACCTGTATTTATATTTTAAATAACTTGCTCATTTGTTTGATGTCTTTATTTAATGCTTTTTCAGAAAGTTGAATTGGATCCTACCTTCACAAATAGTGAAAAGCACAGTGGCGCTAGTTAGATTGCATACTCAAGTAGGGATGGTGTCATTCATGTTTAATGTTCAAGGTTGTATACATTAGACTTGACAATCACCTTCAATATGGTTGATCGTAATCTTTTGCTAAGCAGGGATTTCAGGAATTGCTTTGGACTGGTTTACATCGTACTTCTCCAAATGCTCATACCAGGTCATCCTTGAAAATTCGGCATCCAAACCGTTTCCCAATAGCTTTGGGGTTCCATGAGGATATCTCTCTTTCCCCATTTTTGTTCAACCTATTTCTATCGCCATTACTCACTCTAGTTCAATCAATAGGCTTTACAATCTTTGCCTGCGCCAACGATAACTCATTCATCCCATTCACAATCTTGACTTGGTGGAAACTCATGACATTAATCAAAAACTAGACATGATTGACGATTGGCTCATTGATGAAATGCTCTCTGAATATCTCTAAATCCAAGACCATGATCTTTCCCTGCAATGAAAAGATAGATATAAATGCCCCTATTTGCATAAGATCCACCGCACCCCTCCTCAAAAGGGACACCACCATCAAATTACTAGGTGTAATCTTAGACGACAAACTATCCTATCACCAGCACATTAGCTCAGTAATCCAAAATTCTTTTTATAAGTTAAAAATAATCCGTTCCATCTCCGTGCCAAGCTCTATCGTTATAGAGAAGATGTAGTATATAAGCTTAAGGTTTAGTTTAGGTCTTTTAGATCAAAAATCCACTCAACGCATCAACCTGGTACTGCAGTATCTCCAGGAATGGTGCAAAAAAAAAAAAATAAATAAAAAATCCATCAGTATCCTCATTCACACTCTACAGTGTTCTCCCCAGAAATTTTTTCCAACCGGGTGGCATGAAAAAGTAGCCGGGTGGGTCGGGATGGGGAAATTTGGTGGTGGAGAAAATTAAATGTGCATTATTTTTATTAGATAATTATTAATTTAGTTAATTATTATTATTATTATTATTAATTATGACTCAATATGACTTCCTTTTTTAAGATTTAACACTTAGACAGTGTTCCAATAGCATTTAAGTCATCTTTGGAAAAAAGTAATGCAGATCCTCTTATTCCGAATAACTACTGGCCAGTATCAAACCTTCCATTTCTTTCAAAACTACAGTACTTGAGATAATGGTATTCAACTAACTTCAAGCTCATGTTGAATCAGTTAATGCTTTGCATCCCTGGCAATCTGGTTTTTGTTTAAGACATAGAAACATAGAAAAAAGCGGCAGAAAAGGGCTATAGCTCACCAAGTCTGCCCATGCCAAGTATCCCCTCCCCTGAATTTACTCCCTTAAAGATCCCACGTGAGTATCCCATTTTTTCTTAAAAGCCGTCACGCTGTTGGCCTTTATCACCTGGAGTGGGAGTCTGTTCCAATGATCCACTACTCTTTCGGTGAAGAAGTACTTCCATAGCACAGAGACAGTACCTTAGGGCTCCTTATACAAAGCTGCAATAGCAATTCTGCCACATCAAATGCACTGAAGCCCCTAGGAATTGAATGGACTTTGGTGCATTTGCCATGGGAGAATCGCTACTGTGTATTTGTAAAAGGCGCCCTTACTGAGTGAACTCTTTAGTCACCTAAAGCAGTGTTTCTCAACTTTTTCAAGCCAAGTACCCCCTAAGTCTAACAAATACCAACCAAGTACCCCAGCCCAAACTCCACCCATGACCCCAACCCCATTATAATAGTACTAATTGTAATGCAATTTCTTCCATTCATTTTTCATGTACACACAGTATCTTATTAATTCATAATGGTAACCACAAAATTAAAAAAAAAAACCCAGAAAGCATACTGTATGCAGAGAAAATGTTAATTATCATTTATATTAGTTTTATTTTTCAAAGAGGTCAAGGTAGATGACTTAAATATGCAATGTCACCTCAGTAACAACTGTAGAAAAATAGACAAATATCATGCAAAATATAGACCTCAGATTATAAATTCTCAAAACCGACACATTTTGATCACTAAATTGAAAATAAAATCATTTTTCCTACCTTTGTGTCTGGTGATTTCATGAGTCTCTGGTTGCACTTCCTTCTGACTGCATCCAACATTTTTTTTTCTTCTTGCCTCCTGCGTGCTTCCTCTCCTCTGGACCTCATTCCCTTCCCCAACCAACATCTCTCTCTGTCCCTCCATGAGTCCAATTTTTCTTCATCTCTCCTCCACTCCTATTGGCAACATGTCTCCCTCTCTCTCTCTCTCTCCACTGTTATGATCTTGCATCTCTGTTCTTCCTCAGGGTCTCTCCTCCTCTGTCTCTTCTGTCTGTACCTCCCATAGTCCAGCATCTGCCTCCTATCATTCCTCTTTGGTCCAGGTCTCTCTCTCTCTGTCTTTCTTCTGCTTACAACCCCCCCACCCCCATGTCAAGCATTTGTTCTCTCTCCCAAGTTTTTCTCTGCCTCTCTCTCACCTTCCTCCCTGGTCCAGAATCTTTTCACCTCTCTGCAGTCTCTTTCTCTCTCTTCCCTCTATACACCCCCAAGTCCAACATCAGCCTCCCCTTTGTTTCAAGTTTTTTTTTTCTCTCTCTCTTCCTTCTGCTAATATTTCGAGTCCTCCCACCTTTGTTCCAGGTCTTTCTGTCTCTCTCACTCTCTTTGTCTTCCCCCACCCCAGGGCTTGGCATCTCTCTCTCCTCTTTTCAGGGTGTTTCCCCTCTAGTCCAGCATCTGCCTTGTCTTTTGGTTCAAGTCTGCTTTCTGGATAGATTTAAAAGCAACCTAAAAACCTTTCTTTAAAGAGATGCCTTTGACCTTTAGCTCTGCTTGATAGATCTCCACCATTCCACATGACTTCCATTCTTTCTACAGAATCACTCTCTTTGGCTCTTCTCTTCCTTTCTTTTATTCCGTGTCCCAATCTCTTTCCTTTCCTAATCACTGTTCTCTCTGCTTTCCTTTGATTTATATTCCCCCATCCTGTTGTTTTTCCCCATTTGTTTTCTTTCCTATCAAATATTGTATTTCTAAACCTCTTTCACCTTTGGCACAGTAAGTCCTGTACGTCCATTGTATGTCTGATATATTATACCCTTTGAATTTTTATTTATGTTCATCGCTTAGAAGTTTGATTAACGATTTATCAAATTTTAAATGAAACTTGAAACTTCCCACCCCTCTTCAAGGTCCTTTTCTGTCCAGATCCAGCGTCTCTATGGCAATTCCCATCCTGCCAGGTACCTTGCGATGGGCAGGGACTTACCTCTGCTGCTTCCCGCACCCTGCGAGAGAGATCATCTTCCGTGCTGTGACCGCCGCTTGTCGAGGACCTATTATTGAGATGGCTTGGGGAAATCCACTGCTTATTCCTAGGATAAGCAGCATAGAATCTGTTTTGTTACTTTGAATCTAGCTAGGTGTTGGTCACCTTTGGAAACAGGATACTGGGCTTGATAGACCTTTGATCTATCCCAGTATGGCAATTATGTTTTTATGTACTTGCATTCTTCAGGCCACAGTCAGCATAAAGTAAGCACACTATCTTTGACGGCCTGGAATTTTTCCTTCTGCTATTGCTTCGTTCCTAAATGGGGACAGTAGCAAAGGGAAAGCATGTTTATTGCAGGGCTTTAACAAGTAGCCAAATTGGGAGGGAAAACCGCCAAACTGACAACACTGGTCGTGGGGTCAGCAAGCGACAGAGAAAGAGCCGACGCCAATTCAGGCAGCAGGTTGGAGATGCAACTTGTGTCAACAAATAGCCAGAGAGGTATGGGAGGGAAGGGGGAGGAAAGCGCACATGCGGTGTCGGTTGAGGGAGAAGAGGGCAGGGAGTGCCATTGCCATGGGACAATGCTAGAGTGATTGCAATGCAGAAGCAAGATGAATGGCAGCCATGGAGAAAGAAGAAATGCCAAATATACCCTGGCCAGAGAGCTAAAAGAAGACAGTGCTCGTGTGTCTTGTGCCTAATTTAATTGTCAGTTTGAAAAAATAAAATGCAAGTAATGAAATGGTAAAAAAAAAAAAAACAACAACCCAACAAAAACAGAGACTAGGACCAACGTGATGAAGAAAATTAAATGACCAGGTGAAGACAGAAAAGGGGATTCTTATTTTTGGAACGTATATCTTCCAGAGCTAGCATTAGACATAGCTGGGGTCCTGCAAGAAAAACCTTACCCACTGGCCTTTTACCCCTTCGAAAATCCTATTGACATGCACTTTCAACAAATATTTTTAAAAGACAAAAACAAACAAACCCCTCCTATTACAAAAATAAAGATAGTTTCTCTAGTTAGATTATAGCTAATTGACTAGAAAATGGCAGACAAGCCTCTACTGTTGCCGTCCCCGCCCCCCAACGTGAATGCCAGCAGGCCATAAATGTTAGATCTCTCCACTCCCACATTTTCTTTCAGTCGAGGGTGGTGGACCAGCTCTTCATTGCCACTTGAAGCAGGAGGTCCCTGATTGCCATTTGTGTGCAAGTACACACGCTGGAGCGCCCCTCCCATCCCCTGGAGCGGCCGTAGCTAAAGGAAGGAGCGGAGACCTGGGGGCGTCACCAACACCCGCTCAAAAAAATAGCCCATTTGAGCTGGGCTGCACAGATCTGGATTCGTTTGCTCTGAATCTCAATCAGGGCTCCAAGTGTCGGCACATATGAATCTTCCCTGTAGTCCGAGTACAGATGTACTTCGACCATCTGCGTCTGCTCCAGAAAGCCAGTCAATAAAAAAAAAACCCCAGCATTTGACCAGAAGTTGTTCAAAAGCTCGCCACCCGCCAAAGCCGTTTATTTCCCACCCAGGACTTTAACAAGTCGCCCAATTACATTGTAATGCGGAGGGCAGGCTAAGGTTGCATATATATGTTATCTGAGCTGGGGGCCATGTGTTAGGGAGCAGCGGTAGGCAGGCAAGCAGGTTTCCTCATCCCGAAAGTCTGCGTTGTGGAGGTGAAAAATAAGTTACTTACTCCTGAGGGGAAGCGTGTCATTCGAGGAAGGCAGCCGGGCGCTTACCTAAATTAGCTGGGCGGGGCGCCCGGCTAAAACACGCTAGGGAGAACATTGCTCTAATTATAACACATCTGGACTACTGCAATTCCCTTTACCAAGGTATAAACCAAAAAGAAATCGGATGACTTTAGATAATACAAAACACTGCGATTAAACTAAAAAATACGATCATGTTATTCCTCTCTTGAAACACGCTCACTGATTACCTATATACTCCACATCTCCTTCAAAATTTTACTTCTTGTTTTCAAAACAAAACAAGAAAACACACTGGCTTTCATTGACTATGGATTCCTCACACATCATGACTATTATGATCTCCCCAACAGAAGCTCCTTTCAATTCCTTCACTTCGCTATATATTTTATGACACAACACATAAAACAATCTTTTCTGTTGTAGCCCCTACGTTATGGAACACGCTTCCTAGCCATATCGGGAATGAAACATCCTTGTCTATATATAGGATGAATCTATTTAAGGATGCCTTTAGTCCCTAAGAATTCTCCTTCCTTAGGTAGTGCAGTACTTTACCCTTAACCCCCCCCCCCCCCCAATGTGTAAGGTCTTCTTTACTTTTTTTTTTCTTTTCCCATTATTGTATTTTCCCCTCCCCCCCTCCTTTTGTGTCTCTGGTCAATATGCTTATATGGCATGGTCTGTTGTTTTTTTATTTTTAATCTCGCCATTTTTAACTTTGTTACAACCTATTGTAAACCGTGTAGACATAATGATAGGTGGGATATCAAATACATAATAAACTTGAGCTATAGAAATAAGTAGTAGTAGTATGCTGATGCTTTAGTTGGATAGCTCTTAAAGTATTAAGCACTGTGAAGATGATGTGAAGATGATTTGTTTTAAATGGCTGAGATGCCTCACTAGAATTTTATATTTTTTGAGTATATTTATTTTTTAAGTAGCTTTTGGCTAATCACATACTGATTTGGTATTAAATTAGGATTCCACTCTTGTTAGCCTTTATCTGGACCTCATGCAGGTTTCATGATAATATATGTGTCGTATAAATGTAGCAGAAGCAGCTCAGGAACAAATAAACTTTAGGAAAGAGGCTCTTGTTAATGGTGGTTTGGTCACAGTTGATTCAAATTTTATTTCAGTTTCCTGAGGAAACCTCATTCAAAATGGTTTACTACTATTTCACTAATAGAGGACAAAAAATCCCATAAAACCCACAATTCCCATTCTTCCTTCATTCCTTAACTCTTCTGCTAAGCACCTCTGCTATATCCAGCTTCACACATCTTTTTACTAAAGGAAAAGAGAGGTTTTCAGTTTCTTATAGAGCATGAGCAGTTCACTGGCTAGCTTATTCTGTCCTTCCATCTGAGTTCTTGAGGGTAGGCAGTATCATAAATTACCATGAGATGAACATAGGCTCTTCCTTGGCACATACCTCTACAGCAGTGGTTTCAAACTCGTGGCTCACGGGCCACATTCAGCCCACCAGGTACTATTTTGAAGCTCTCGGTATTATAAAGAATTATTCTTATGGAAAACGTTTGCCTTACGTGTCCGGCAGTCGTTGTAACCTCACACAAGTGCTTTCCTGCGACTGTACACGATTCTGAGGTGGAGTCCAATCGCGTGCAGACACAGGAAGGTGCTTGCGTGAGGTTACAGCAGTGAGGCGGGCAACATTCTGGAACGTAAGGTAATCATTGGAGGCAGTGCAGCTTGTGCGTGCGTCCGGTGCTGGAGGAGGTGAGAGCCTCAAAATAGTTGGTCCAAAATCTTGTCTCTTGTGATAGTTTTTCACTTTTTGCATCTTGCACTGCTTTCAGTTGTGCATAGCTGAAATTATCAGAAGCAATTAAGGAAAGATTTTTAAACTATAACGAGTTTTACCTCATGCAAAGTTGTCATTTCTTTAATAAGACATTACGGTAACTTTTTTTCTGCAGCCCTCCAAGTACCTACAAATCCAAAATGAGGCCCTGCAAAGGGTTTGAGTTTGAGACCACTGCTCTACAAGTACTAAGCAAATAACTGGAGTGTTGAGCTTGAATATTAAAATTTAGCAACACAACTTTAAAGCGGAGCCTTTCTGAAATAGGGAGCCCATGCAATATGGCCATTGATTTCCTTCTGCTCTTAGGACTTTCAATGTTTTATGATTATCTTTTTATTCAAAATTTGTGAAATAATAGCAACTTTACATTGAAGCAAAAGTGACGGGTAAAGCAAACTGTTTTGGACCAGCTGTGTGGTTATGCAGATGCACCTTAGGTTCTCAAGGTTGACCAGGGTTGATGCTGCTCCTGTGGGTAGAGAGACATAGTCACTTTGACGGCAGCACCTAGTGTCTGAGTTAAGGGCCGATAGTTGTATGATCCTGGAAGAGAGGTCCGTCATTGCAGTTTGTGGGTTGGGAGGAAAATGCCTGTATTTTTGCAAATACTCATCAAGGGGAGAAATTCATCAAAGCAGCGTTTGGACCTTAATTCACTTTCTTTAGCATCTTTCCAGACCTGTACAGTTCACTGATGGGTAATAGCTCACCATGACCAGCAAACGTTGGCTGTAATATTAATAGCTGTGCTTCCCTCTAGTCTAACTAGTCTGTACTCAGTCTCAGCAGGTGTGCCAGGCTTCCCTGAAAATGGTTAGTGTAGGCCTGCTGTAAGTTGTTTAGTGGCCTTCTTGTCCCTGTTTGGTGCTGGATTGAGCTTGGGGGGGACCTTTTCGGGGGTCAATCCAACCTCAGGGGTGTGTCACTCGATGGGTCATGAGTTGAGTCCCTCCCCCTCCCCAAGAATAGAGGTGCCTCAGCTGTAAGCCTTGCCACCGATACCGGCAAGGCATATGGCTTAGAGAGTCAGTGAAGTCTGTTCTGACAGAAAAAAACAAACAAAAACCTGATGCAGTGCCGGTCTGAAGGGAGCCTTCAGTTCATTGTTGTTGCTTTTTATTGCTAACCAGCACTTTTAAAGGGAAAAAGTGCTCATTGTGCTCCAGACGTGAGGTCGATGTGGCCGGCCTGTGCTTGTGGTGTACCTACCGCTGCAAAGGGGAATCCTGGTCGAGTGCAAGTGTCCAGGGATCCTCGCATGCCGGCAGCTGAAGTAGGGGAAGCTCGGGCTTCCCTCGCCACCCACTCAGAGATTCCCCCAGCTACTGAAAGTGTCACTTACTGTCAATGCTGCTGGGGACTCCCGTACCGCTGCTGCTGGCTTGCCTGCTTTAGCGGCTGAGATGGTTTAAGCTTCTCAGCCACTACAGGCCTTGGGGACATGTTTTTTGGTGGGCTTTGCTCCGATAATGGCAGGAAGCACCTCCATTTTGTCTGCAGCCTTAGGTGACCTTCCCCCTGTATTGGAGAGACAGGGACAGGTTTCTGCTGGATCCTCTGCTTTGGCAGTGAGTCCCATGTAGGGATGCCACACAAGAAACACACACACGCAGTCTTAGAGTCGGGTGGAGCGCTGCCAGGGGCTAGCTCCGAGTCCATTTTTAATATGCTTCTAAGCTAATGACATCATAGTAACTCCCTCGTTTACACACCTAATGATTGGTGAGTACAAAGGTACATGCTTTTACATTTTGATCACCTGCCCTTTGCCTTGTGCTTTACCTCATGATCACCCTCCAACTCAGCACTTAGACAAGGGCCTGATTAACACATGGACAGAACCTGAGTCTTTGCACGTCCTCAATGCCTGTCAGCTGATGTCCTTTCCAAATAAGGACTGCTTGATTAAGATAAGGGTTAATATGTGACAGGGGTCTTGTGACAAGAAAGGAGGGGTGAATGCCTCAGCATTCTGTAACAAAGTGCTAACACTTGCCTTGCTTAATGAGGGGAGAGGGAATGGGAATAATTCATAATTCTTTCACAGGGGCGGTGAAATCAGTGTGCTGATCTCGCCCTGTTTCAGAATGGCGTCCCATTGGGCCGCCAGGGGGTTTTCCCCCTGATTTTGTTTTTGCCTTGTGTAAGGTTTATCTTCAGGTGCTTGGTTGTGAGACTTTTACCAGGTGTGGGCCAAGATCACAACAGATCAGTGGATCCTGGAGGTGATTCAAGACGGTTATGCTCTGGAGTTTTCCTGCTCCTTGCCAGATCACTTTCTTGCTTCTCCTTGTCAGGCGGCAAGGAACAAGCGGGCCTTTCGCCAGACGCTTCAAAGATTGCTAGACCTCAAAGCGGTAGTGCCCATGCCTCCGCAGGAGTTGCTCCGGCTGGTATTCAATTTTCTTCGTGGCACCCAAGAAAGAGGGGACTTTTCGGCACATCTTGGATCTGAAGGGGGTCAATAGGTATCTGTAAGTTCTGTCATGAAGACCCTGAGATCTGTCATTCTGGCAGTTCAGCTGAGGGAATTTGACGTCTCGATCTGATGGAGGCCTACTTGCATGTTCGAATTTGTGCCTCCCATCAGCGGTTCTTTCACTTTGCGATCTTGGGACGATACTATCAGTTTTGTGCCCTTCCTTTTGGTCTGGTCATGGCTCCTCGGACATTCACCAAGATTATTGTCATGGTGGAGGCCTTGTGTAAGGAGGGCCTTCTGGTTCACTCCTATCTGGATGACTGATTAATCTGAGCAAAGTCTTTTCAGGAGAATTCCCGAGTTAAGGCTTGGGTTGTGGAGTTCCTGCAGTCACTGGGATGGGTAGTCAACCTATCCAAGAGCCGGTTGGCTCTGTCTCAGCACCTGGAGCACCTTAGGGTTCTTTTTGACACCAGCTTGGGGAAGGTCTTCTTGCCAGAGACCCGAGTAGTCAAGTTGCAGTCGCAGATTCGTCTTCTGATGGCTTCCTGGTGTCCTTGGGTGCAGATTTTTCTCCAGTCTTGGGGTCGATGGTGTCTTCCCTGGATGTGGCTCGGTGGGCCTGGGCTCACATGCTTCCGCTTCAGCATGCTCTGCTTCAGCGGTGGTCACCCCAGGAACACAATTTGGACTCTCCCGTTCCTCTTCGGGGTTAGTTTGTTGCTGTCTCTGTTGGTGGGTACAGTCTAGTGAGTCTGGATCAGTCTGGACAGGTAGTGAGTCTGGATAGTGTTTTTTATGGACGCCAGTATCCTCAATTTGGGGAGCTTAGTGTCTCAGTCGCTCGGCTCAGGGCAACTGGTCTCCGGAGGAGGCGTCTTGGTTGATCATTGTTCTGGAGACCAGAGCCATCCGGGTGGTGTTGCTAGCATTCCAGGTGTTATTGATGGGCAAGTTTGTTCGTGTTCTCTCGGACAATGGCACGGCAGTGACTTATGTCAATCTTCAGGAGGGAACCCAGGAATCATCTGGTAGCACAGGAGGCTGCTCTGTTCATGGTTTGGGCAGAGACTCATCATCTTTGGGACATCTCAGCTTCTCACATAGCAGGAGTGGAGAATGTTTAGGCGGATTTCCTCAGTTGTCACGTGCTAGATCCGGAGAGTGTTGTCTCTGTCCCTCAGCCTTCAAGTTGATTATCAGTCTTGGGGGCCACCAGTCATGGACCTCGGCCGCATAATCCTGGTGGCTCCAGACTGGCCCAGGTGCCCATGGTATGCAGATCTAGTTCATCTTCTCGTGGCAGATCCTCTTCTGCTGCCCCTCATGCCTGACCTTCTGACTCAGGGCCCCATTCCAATGTTCGATCCGGGTCCCTTTAGTCTTAGGCTTGGCTCTCGAGAGGGAACGCCTAGGTAAGAAAAGTTATTCAGATAAAGTGATCTCCACTCTCTTGGGGGTGCCGGAGGCTTTCCACTTCTTGGGCTTATGTGCGGATTTGGTGTATTTTTGAAGAGTAGTGTGCTGCACTTGGTTTCTGTCAGCCTCAGCATTTTCAGTTGACCTAACCAATGTCAGCAGATGCCTATGGGACATATCAATCTGACTCTGGAATGTTGATGCAGATAAACCCTAAATGCTCCTGCACAGAATTCATATACATTGAGCATCCAGCCAGACTGGATTGTTTATCAAGGAGATATGCTACTTGAATGGGACAAAGAAGCCAGAGACTAATCCCATTTACCATGCCTGCAAGTATCACACCTTCCTTATCAATTAAATAAACTAACATTGTTTCAAACAGTTTACAAATTATAAACGAAAGATACTGGGACATACAATAGTTTCTATTTTAGAATAAGATTCCAACCTATAAAAGTCTTCTCTCTGCAACATCTCTCTCTCTTCACCCCCCCTTTCTCTCTCTTTTCACCCCTTCTCTCTCTCTTCACCCCCTCTCACCCCTTCTCTCTCTTCATCCCCTCTCTCTCTTCACCACCTCTCACCCCCTTCTCTCTTCACCCCCCCCTCTCTCTCTCTTCACCCCCTCTCTCTCTCTTCACACCCCCCTCTCTCTCTCTTCACACCCCCCCCTCTCTCTCTCTTCACCCCCCCTCTCTCTCTCTTCACCCCCCCCTCTCTCTCTCTTCACTCCCCCTCTCTCTCTCTTCACTCCCCCTCTCTCTCTCTTCACTCCCCCTCTCTCTCTTCACTCCCCCTCTCTCTCTCTTCACTCCCCCCTCTCTCTCTTCTCCCCCCTCTCTCTCTTCACCCCCCCTCTCTCTCTTCACCCCCCCCTCTCTCTCTTCACCCCCCCCTCTCTCTCTTCACCCCCCTCTCTCTCTTCACCCCCCTCTTTCGCTCACCCCCCCTCTTTCGCTCACCCCCCTCTTTCGCTCACCCCCCTCTTTCGCTCACCCCCCTCTTTCGCTCACCCCCCTCTTTCGCTCACCCCCCTCTTTCGCTCACCCCCCTCTTTCGCTCACCCCCCTCTTTCGCTCTCTTCACCCCCCTCTTTCGCTCTCTTCACCCCCTCTTTTCGCTCTCTTCACCCCCTCTCTTTCGCTCTCTTCACCCCCCTCTTTCGCTCTCTTCACCCCTCTCTACCTCTCTTCACCCCCCTCTCTACCTCTCTTCACCCCCCTCTCTCGCTCTCTCTTTTCACCCCCTCTCTCTTCACCTCCTCTTTCTTCACCCCCTCTCTCTCTTCACACCCCCTCTCTCTCTCTCTTCACACCCCTCTCTCTCTCTCTTCACCCCCTCTCTCTCTCTTCACCCCCCCTCTCTCTCTCTTCACCCCCCTCTCTCTCTCTTCACCCCCCTCTCTCTCTTCACCCCCCCTCTCTCTCTTCACCCCCCCTCTCTCTCTCTTCACCCCCCTCTCTCTCTCTTCACCCCCTCTCTCTCTCTCTTCACCCCCCCTCTCTCTATCTTCACCCCCTCTCTCTCTCTCTCTCTTCACCCCCCTCTCTCTCTCTCTTCACCCCCTCTCTCTCTCCACCCCCTATCTCTTCACCCCCCTCTCTCTTCACCCCCTCTCTCTCTCTTCACCCCCTCTTTCGCTCACACCCCTCTTTTGCTCTCTTCACCCCTCTTTTGCTCTCTTCACCCCTCTTTTGCTCTCTTCACTCCCCTCTTTCGCTCTCTTCACCCCCTCTCTCTCTCTTCACACCCCCTCCCTCTTTCTTCACACCCCCTCCCTCTTTCTTCACCCCTCTCTCTTTACCCCCCTCTCTCTGTTCACCACCCTCTTTCTCTCTTCATCCCCTCTCTCCCTTCACCCTCTCTCCCTTCACCCTCTCTCCCTTCACCCTCTCTCTCTTCACCCTCTCTCTCTCTCTTCACCCTCTCTCTCTCTCTTCACCCCCCTCTCTCTCTCTTCACCCCCCTCTCTCTCTCTTCACCCCCTCTCTCTCTCTCTCTTCACCCCCTCTCTCTCTCTCTCTTCACCCCCTCTCTCTCTTCACCCCCCTCTCTCTCTTCACACCCCTCTCTCTCTCTCTCTCTTCACACCCCCCCTCTCTCTCTCTCTTCACCCCCCTCTCTCTCTCTCTTCACCCCCCTCTCTCTCTCTCTTCACCCCCCTCTCTCTCTCTTTACCCTCCCTCTCTCTCTCTTTACCCTCCCTCTCTCTCTCTTCACCCCCCCTCTCTCTTCACCCCCTCTCTCTCTTCACCCCCCTCTCTCTCTTCACCCCCCCCTCTCTTCACCCCCCTCTCTCTATCTCTTTCTCTTCACCCCCCTCTCTCTATCTCTTTCTCTTCACCCCCCCCTCTCTCTATCTCTTTCTCTTCACCCCCCCTCTCTCTTCACCCTTTCTCTCTCTCTCTCTTCACCCCCCCCCCCTCGCTCTTTCTTTGTCCTCACAGCACCTATTCAGGAAACTGTCTTTTCTCTCATTCACAAGAGCACAGAAGCAGTCTCTGAATCCACTCTGTATTTGTAAAGCTTATGTCTATTTCTGTCTGTCCATTTGTAACCCAGTAAAGCTTATGTATCTTTCTAAAGATTGCCTTTCTGTAATATTAAGCCTATATCCACAATATATAGTCTTTATGCAATCACTCTTAGCTGTCTTTGTCGTTAATTTTACTTCCTATTGAATCTTCAACGAGGGTATCAAACCCGGGACCTGGCAGATTGTAAGGCTGCCTTTGCTTCAACATTACCCCTCCAAAACCTTACATTCGAGGGCTGAACCTTACAGTTTCCTTTCACGCCTCTTCGCCTCACATCTTTTAATTCTTGAAGGATGGCCTGGATAGGGGCCTGTCCTGGTGTTCTCTCCAGATTCAGCTTGCAGTTTTGTCTGCATTTCGCGGTTTGCTGCAGGGTAAGTGTTTAACTTCTTTTCTGGTTCGCTTTTTGAGGGCGGTGAAATTGCTTCGGCTTCCAGTGCGGCCTTTGATTCTGAACTGGGATCTCAATCTGGTCCTGTCCGTGTCCTGTCCTTTGAGCCCCTGAGTTTCTGCTTGTTGAAGGACCCTACTTTCAAGGCAATTTTCCTGGTAGCCATTACTTCTGCCACCCTGTCTGTCTGTTTTGCAGGATTCACAATCAGAGTGTGTTTTTCTGTGGGTTCTAGTATTTTTATAGAATTGGGAGATCATAAGAACAGCAGTCTTTGGCTCAGCTGGCGAGCTGTTGGGATGTTTTACTGAAGGGGCTTCGATGCAATTTCCAACAGTATTATTCTGTTAGTTCTTACTCCTGTAAGGAGTGTTGTTGCTGTTATAATTAGCACTTCTTAGTTCTGCTTGGCTATTCGGCAGACTGGTTAGACTACTAGAGGGAAGCACAGCTATTAGTATTACAGCCAAAGGTTTGTTTCAGTCTCCACCTTCTAGTCATGGTGAGATATTACTGGTCTGGAGAGTCTAAAAGAAAGAAAATTAGCAAGTAAGAACCTAATTTCCCCTTATTTAGCCTTTAATGCAACTTAAACAGCCCTAATGCTGCTTGATTAAAAATCCCATGCTGATATTTAAGTCACTGGGGGTTAAGTAGTAGGATGCTTGGGGGCAGGAGGTCATTGGGCCTAGAAGTACTGAGCCACAGCTTTGTGGCCCAATGCTTCCAGGCACATGAAATAAGATTGCTTGGGAAATGGCTCATAAGCAGTTTTATTTCTTTACCATGGGATCCAGCAACCTCCTATACCTGGACCCTGTAGGTTGCTGAATCCCATATGGAATCAAGGTGTGGTAAAAGGTGAAAACCCACAGGAGTATAAGTAAATTGTTCAGTCAAAATGTGTTGTATTTATACACAGGTAAATATGTGTTGTATTTATACACAGGTGCCCAGCTTATAATTCATTTTCAGTCTGTTTTAGGGGTACTTTGCAAATGGTAAATATTTAAATTAGACTCAAGGGAATTTAACACAACATTTTGAATTTGACTTCATTGGTAAGTTTTGAAAGTTGCCCGTGCCTCCAATAGATTACTAATAAAACCAGAGGGCAACAATTACATTTTTCTTATATGTTGCTATGTTTTTGCTACTGTTGGTAAATTTATTATTGCTTTTTAAATGTTTAGATAAGCCATCTCAAAATTCTGAGAATGAACAAAATTCTGTAACATTGGAGGTGCTTCTTGTAAAAGTCTGCCACAAGAAACGGAAGGTAACCTGCAGCATGTGCTTTTAATATTACTTCTAGAATGAAAATACTGTGTTTGACATGTAATACTTAACTGATGTTTTTTTTTTTACAAAGAAATGAAAGTGTGTTTAAAAGGCAATATCAGATTATAGTTTAAAAAATTTAATGAGGATGGCCTTCTGTGGGAGCAAATCCATACAGGTGTTTTATCCTTTGTCAGTTCTATATTAAGTTGCACATATATTTTGGAGTATTTAGAAGAGAAGGCACTTATACCAATACTTTCCTTTTGAGGATTATTTAGGGGGAATTCATTAAGGGGCACTAACTGGTTTTAATTCTTCTTGAGGAATTCCCCCCTTAACCCCCAACAACAGACAGTTGCATTTTGAATCACTAAGATTCTTGTGACCACCAATGTGTAGTCTAGTCCACATCATGTCTAGTCCTTCTGAACTTTATTTTTCGTTATAATAAACGTTATGTTTGTCATTCTTTGACTCCAAGCTTTCCTTTTTTTACTTTTGGTTAGTCTTCCTCTACATCCTTTTCTCAATTTCTTGTACTGTACTTGTTATACAGCATGCAGGTTTTTTTCCTCTTACTATTAATCATTCCATTGCTGCTAAGACTAAAACTTACAAAGTAGAAGACAGAGAATTATTCTTTCAAAATTGAAAACAAGAGTTGATCAATTGTAATACTTTTCCAAAGCTTACAAATATTTGACACAAGCTTATGGGTCTATGGAGGTTCTTCAGGCAATGAAAACCAGATAAGCTTCTCGTGTACAGTAGAAAAAGGTTGAGACCTATAGAAGTAGTATATACAGTGGAACTTTGGTTTACGAGCATACTTCGTTCCAGAAGCATGCTCGTAAACTAATTTACTCGTATGTCAAAGGATGTAAGGGAAACTCGCTTGATTCGTTCCACCTCCTCCCCCCCTTTCCGTGGCCACCGGTGCTGCTACACACCCCTCCCCCCCGCAATCCGGCATACCTCCACGATCTGGCATCCCCCATTCACCCACCCAAACACATTCGCTTACCCCCATCTAACACTAGCACCAACGCACAGGAAGTGCCGGTGCCCGAAGATCTTCCCTCTTCCTTGTGCTGGGCCTTGCACAGATGCTCAAGGCCCAGCACAAGAAAGAGGGAAGATCTTCCGGCACCGGCATGTCCTGTGCGTTGGTGTTGGTGCCGGTGCCAGATGGGGGTAAGCGAATGTGTTTGGGTGGGTGAGTGGGGGATGTCAGATCGGGGGGAGGGGGTACTCGTAAATCGAGTCAAGCTCGGTTTCCGAGGCGCAGGTTTTGCTCGTCTTGCAAACCACGGCACTCGTAAACCGAGGTTTGACTCTGTGTGTGCGTGTATATATATATATATATATATATATATATATATAGATAGATAGATAGATAGATAGTATCTTTGTCCTGGATATAAAGTTATATTTTCCAGTATTTTAGATACAGAACAAAAAATGTAAACCCATATCAGAAGGAGCTGAAGTAGAAAATTAGGAGGAGGGGTGTCGAAGATCTGGTATACCAATTCCACAGCCCTAGAGAAAATACTACAGCAAAACTTAAAAACTTCTACTTACTTGCTTATCCTTAAAATATTTTAAATGTCAAATTTGCAGAATTTCACCAAGAGTAACATTTTTGCCTGCACACTTTATTCAGGGAATTGTTTTCTCTTACAGAAGTTGTAGATTAAAATAATTACCAGCAGATGAGAGACAATGTTTCAAAATGGTACAGGCAAAATAAATCTGCTTGCTTTGCACTTCTGTATTAATTTTGCCGAATCCTTAACCCTGATCCTTGATTATCCAAATTTGGCAAAGTTGTTAGATGTCTCTGCTGTTTAACTTATCAAAAGAAAATTGCCCTTGGGCTATAGAAGAAGCTAATTTTAGCACAAGGGTAGCTATTTAAATGCATCAAGTCTGCTGAGAAAACGGTTATGTTGTATTTAACATGCACTGACCTATGTGCACAAAAAAATACCCCTTTGCCATTGCCTGAAGATGATGATTGTAATCATAGTAGCTTTCTTCAAAAATGTTTTTGCTTAGTAAAGTATCACCTTGCTTCAGCTCTAGTTTTTCTTCACAACTAAAACAGTTTGAAAATTTCACATTTATCTTAAAGCATCCGTCTGCCGTAACTTTACACCTTTTACCTTAAAATCAGTAGATAAAAGGGGATGCAAGGAGCATGGACTTGACTTATTATTGTTATAACTGTTGAAAGAGCAGTGACGCATAGAAGTCAACCCTGTGAGGTTCCTGGGAAGAGGCTTTGTTTAAACCATTAAAAAGAGAATTATCATGATGCTTTTGGTGTGGCATTGCTTTTGTAGTAGACTGCAAATTTCAATTAAAAATTCAGAGTATGTTCTGTATTTAACTGGAGTGGAGAGGTTAATGTTTGAATTTGTGTTCTTTTGATTCTCTTGTCCATTGGTTCCTTTGATATTGAGATTGAAGGATAAGTTCTGTTGTGGATACACAGGAATCCATACTTAAGCTGTTGATTCCCATTTCCCACAAATTGCAGAAGAATATCTCTAAGAACTTGAGAACTCCTTTCTTTTTGCAGTAGAGCACAGCACTCCCCTTCAGTTACTCCTTCTGCAAGCAAACTCAGAAGGTGTGTTTTGCACTTTTCTGCTTTTTCTTTATTATTTTCATTTTTTTTTCTGGGGTTAGTACTCAAGTCCACCTTCTCTAAAAACCTAAAATAGCTATTTTTTATTTTTACATATAGCTAACAGCCTGATTTTGGCATGATTTTTTGGGGGTGGAGGCCATCTTGGATTTTTAACGATCCTCTCAGCAGCCCACGTGGCAGGAATAGAGAACGTCCAATCAGAATTTCTCAGCTGGCAAACCCTGGACCCTAGAGAGTGGTCTCTGTCTCAAAAGGTGTTTTCCCTCATAGTTCAGACTTGGGCAAACCAAGCAAGGATCTCATGGCCTTGGTCAAGAATATGAAAGCAGCCCTCTTCTACAGTTAGTCGAGTGGGAAAGCACTGAGCTGGATTCCCTGGTCCAACCTTGGCCAACAGATTTGCTTCTTTGTGTTTCCATTGTCCAAGCCAGGTTGGAAGACTTGAACATTGAGGCCAAAAGAATTGCCAGAATGGATTCTCTCTCCTACATGACTGGGCTAGAGACTCCGTTATCTGAATTCAAATAACAGATATGAGGAAAAGCAATTAATAAACAATTAGAATTTATGTAATAAACAATTAGAATTTATTAATAGTGCTCCTATTGTCTGGGAAAAGCAAGTCCTCACAATTTCAGTGCTCTTCAAAGGGAGAAAGCAAGAACAATCAGATTTATATCCTATGTGACATCTACTATAATAAAAATGCTAAGCGCGCATGCGCACTCTTACTGGCGTGTTCTGTGATCCGTATGTCATGTAGAGAATATCTGCCTGCTGTCCCTGGATAACACCTGTTACGGTAAGTAACTGTGCTTTCTGAGTTGGAATACTTTTACTTTAAACAATTTTTATTGATGACAACATAGCAGTAGAAACAAGAATAGCAAACACTGCCAACAAAATACAGGCAAATAGAAACATAGAAAAAGACGGCAGAAAAGGGCTATAGCCCACCAAGTCTGCCCATTCCAAATACCCGCCCCCTTAAATTACTCCCTTAGGGATCCCATGTGAATATAGGGGTGCAAAAATTACTTCCTATCAATTTCTAAATAGACATAGCCATGCCTCAGAGACTGAATCATCTAGCACACTTATATGTGTTGCATCTCATCAGTCACAGTTCTCATTCATCGGCAGATGGCTTTTTTAGTGTTTTAAACAATTTTTTAGAGTTTTTTCAGTTTTCTTATTTTAAGAAATAAATAAACATCTCTTTAAGAAGATAGTGCAAATTTTGAAAGCACTTATCTTTATGTAGTCTGCACTGGTTCCCAACGGGGCCACCATTTCACCCGATGTGGCTTCCTCAGGGGAAAATTTGGCAGTGCAGGACCAGATTCTTACATATCCTCCGTGGACTAGAAGGTTTGAAAATGGCCTATTTAGAAATTGATAGGAAGTAATTTTTGCACCCCTGTATTTACTGATACTTCCTTAGTACTTGCTATTTGGTTTCACCAATCCCATGTGAACATCCCATTGTCTCTTAAAATCTGACACGCTCTTGGCCTCAATCACCTGCAGTGGGAGTTTGTTCCAATGATCCACTACTCTTTCAGTGAAGAAGTATTTTCTGTAGTCGCTATGGAACTTCCCTCCCCTGATTTTCAGCGGATGCCCCCTGGTGGTCGAGGGTCCCCTGAGGTAAAAGATATCTTCTTCCGACTCGATACGGCCCGTGATATATTTAAACGTTTCAATCATGTCTCCCCTCTCTCTTCGTTTCTCAAGTGAGTACAGCCGCAGTTTATTCAGTCTTTCTTCAGACGTGAGATCCTTGAGTCCCAAGACCATCCTAGTGGCCATACGCTGAACCGACTCGATTCTCAGCACATCTTTCCGGTAGTGTGGTCTCCAGAATTGAACACAGTATTCCAAATGAGGCCTCACCATGGACCTGTATAGCGGCATCATGACTTCAGGTCTCCTGCTGACAAAACCTCTACGGATACAACCCATCACTTGCCTTGCCCTGGAGGAAGCCTTCTCCACTTGATTTGCAATCTTCATGTCATCACTAATGATCACCCCTAGATCTCGTTCCGTCGTGGTCCTGGCCAAGGTCTCACCATTTAGTATGTAAGTTCTGTGCGGGTTTCTCTTTCCCAGGTGCATTACCTTACACTTTTTAGCATTGAAGCCTAGCTGCCATGTTGCTGACCACCGTTCCAGCAGCAGTAGATCCTGTGTCATATTATCAGGCATGGTGTTTCTACCTACTATGTTGCAAAGTTTGGCGTCGTCGGCAAACAGTGATACCCTTCCTCTAAGTCCTTGGGTCATATCTCTTATGAATAAGTTGAATAGAATCGGGCCCAAGACCGACCCCTGCGGCACTCCACTGATCACGCCTGACATTTTGGATGGGGTACCGTTTACCACCACCCTCTGAAGTCTACCACTCAGCCAATCCTCAACCCATGTAGTTAGAGTGTCCCCTAATCCTATCGACTTCAGCTTGTTCAATAACCTTCTGTGTGGGACGCTATCAAAAGCTTTACTGAAGTCTAGATATACCAAATTCAGTGACTCTCCGGCATCCAGTTGTCTAGTAACCCAGTCAAAAAAGCTGATTAGGTTAGATTGGCAGGATCTGCCCTGGGTGAATCCGTGCTGGTGGGGATCACGTAGGTTTTCCTCGTCTAGGATTGTATCAATATTTTATCCCAGGACAAGCAGGCAGCATATTCTTAACACATGGGTGACGTCACCGACGGAGCCCTGGTACGGACCTTTTTAACTAGAAAGTTATAGTTGGCCGCACCGCGCATGTGCGAGTTTTTGTTTGATCAGTGTTTCCATGAGCTTGCACACTATAGATGTGAGACTCACCGGTCTGTAGTTTGCTGTCTCTGTCCTGCAGCCCTTTTTGTGGAGTGGGATAACGTTGGCGGTTTTCCAGTCCAAGGGGACTCTTCCTGTGCGTAGGGAAAGATTGAAAAGAACAGATAGTGGTTCTGCCAGGACTTCTCTCAATTCCCTGAGCACTCTGGGATGTAGGTTGTCCGGTCCCATGGCTTTGTTTACTTTGAGTCTTGATAGTTCGTAGTAGACGCTACTGGGCGTAAACTCGAAGTCTAGAAACGGGTCCTTCTGGCTGTCTCCCACCTGAAGCTGTGGACCAGCTCCCGGCGCTTCACAGGTGAAGACTGAGCAGAAGTATTCGTTTAGTAATTCTGCCTTGGCAGAATCTGATTCTACAAGGTTACCGTCCGATTTCTTCAGGCGTTCTATCCCATCTTTGTTTCTTTTCCTGTGACTAATATAGCTGAAGAAGGATTTATCCCCTTTCTTAATGATCCGTGCTAGATCTTCTTCCATTTTGAGTTTGGCCTCCCTGACTGCTATTTTGACAGCTTTTGACCTGTCCAGATAGTCTTTTTCCGCCTCTTGTTTTCCTAAATGTTTGTAGGTGATAAATGCTTCTTTTTTCTTTTTAACGAGGTCCGAAATTTCAGCGCTGAACCATTGGGGTCTTTTGTTCCTCCTGCGCTTACTTACTGTTCTTATGTAGCGGTTTGTTGCTTCGTGTAGGGTGGACTTCAGAGTCAACCACATATCCTCTACATTGTTAGGTTGTGCTTGTTTTTGCAACTCCTGATGGACAAAAATTCCCATGCGGTCGAAGTAAGTTGAGAACCCTCGTTGCTGTGTTTGACCTTGAGAAACCTTTCTTGAGGTTAATCCATACCATATTATGGTCGCTGGTGGCCAGTGTATCTCCAACTGAGACATCCGTGACGCTGTCTCCGTTGGTGAGTACCAGGTCAAGTATTGTCTGGTCCCTGGTGGGCTCTTGTACCATTTGCTTGAGTCTTGCACCCTTTATGGAGTTCAAAATAGGTTTCTGATATTGCTACCACGTCTAGGTCAGCGTTTATTATCTCAGTCTCTAATTCTAGAATTTTATTGCCCAAGCTGTGTACATTGACGTACATAGCCCTCCATATCTGTGAAGAGATTCCCTTTTGGGTTAGAGTGACTCCTAAATTTTTATTGATAATTCCCTTTAAATTATCGTGGATAGCATGGGTACTTACCTTAGACTTAGAAGTGTGGGTGTGACTTGCCTCCTCAGGGTGGTTTCTTACTGCTCTGGGATATAAGTATGTACCCTCCCCCAACATACCTAGTTTAAAGCCCTGCGGAGTAGGTGGGCCAGGTGATGTCCGAATACTTTCTTACCTCTTCTGGTTAGGTGGAGTCCGTCTGGTCCCTGTAGTCCCTGGAGTGTCTCACCGTGGTCTAGGAATCCAAAGTTCATTTCTATGCACCATTTGCGGAGCCAGTCGTTAGTCCATTGGATCACCTCTTCTCTAGCTCTGCCTTTGTTTCTTACTGGGAGGATCGATGAGAACACCACCTGTGCTCCTATCTGCTTCAGCTTCTTTCCCAGTACTCCAAAGTCGTTGGGAATGTTCTCCGTGGTATTCCTGGCAGTGTCGTTTGTGCCTACATGGATGAGAAACATGGGAAAATGATCAGTGGGTTTTATAAGTTTGTCTAGGCTGGTGGTGACATCCCGGATCCTAGCTCCGGGGAGACAGCAGACCTCTCTTGACTGCAAATTGGGCCTGCAAACTGGTCCCTCGGTGCCCCTTAGCATGGAGTCTCCAATGACCACTACTCTTCGTTCCTTCCGGGGGGGATGATCCGTGAGCCCTGGATGTGAGGTTATGTGCTGGGTATTCTCCTGAGCCCCTTCCGTTATTTCCTCGGTGTTTTCATCTTGTAATATCTGAAATCTGTTTCTGAGAGTGAGTTGTGGGGTTGTTGTGGAGTTATCCTGTTGGAGAGAAAAAGAAGAAGAAGAAGTGAGTGAGAATGAGGTGAATTTTCTCTGCTTGCCCGTAGAGGAGGTTACCAGTTGCCAGGGGCCGGCATCTCTAATCATCTCTTGTACTCCAATCATTGATTTTAGGGCTGGAGGTTTGGGTGTGTCAAGGATGGACCTGTCGTGGGTTCGCTCTGTGAGGTGCGACAGTTCCAGGATGGCATCGTCGATGAAGGCCTCGTCATCCCTGATACTCCTCAGTCGCTTTACCTCCTCCCTGAGGTTCAGCAGTTCCCGCAAGATGTCCTCGTCTATGTTTCCCTGTCCCAGCTCCTCTGTCTGCTTAGAGACTGTAGCGAACACTGGGAAGGGGATGGTCTCGGTCTGCACAGAGACCTCTGCCCTCTGATCCGTGTCACCCTCTTCCTTCTGAGTACAGACCTTGGCCATCCCTTGGGTCTCTCCGGACGCTGGGGTGTTGATCTTGAACATAGCCTTGGTGCTCCGTGTCCTCCCTGCCATTTCTGAGAGAACTATTTCTGTAAAGAAAAGGATATAGATATCAGAGGGTTTGTAAGGTTTAAGATGGAGTATGAGAGTTTAGAGAGTCTGAGGGGTTCAAGGGAAGGGAAGATTAACTTTCTGATTGAGGGTGATTAAGAAAATGTATGGGTGTAAGAAGAAAAATTTAAAGAAGAAATTTAAAGGGGAGAGTGTGTCTGATAGAGTATGGGAATGTATGGGCCCTTCTCAAGGCCCTTCGCAAAGGCGCTCTCGCTAAGGCGAGCGCCTTTGCCGCTCGCCTTCGCCGCGCGCCGAACGGCTGCGCGCCGTTGGCCCGCCTCCTTTTAAGGAGGGGCCCGGCGCCAAGTGCTGATGCAGTGGGGGTGGGCGGAGTTACTCTCGCCGCTACCCCGAAGCTGTTTGCCGCTCGCCTCGCCTGCCTCGCTCTGTCCCTGCTTACGCTGCCTTGCTGGGACTTCTCCCTGCCTTCTCAGCTCTCTCCCGACTCTCCCAGCAGTGTTGGAACCGTCGGCTCGCCTCCTTTTAAGGAGGGGCCCGGCGCCAAGTGCTGATGCGGTGGGGGTGGACGGAGTTACTCTCGCCGCTGCCCCGAAGCTGTTTGCCGCTCGCCTCGCCTGCCTCACTCTGTCCCTACTTACGCTGCCTTGCTGGGACTTCTCCCTGCCTTCTCAGCTCTCTCCCGACTCTCCCAGCAGTGTTGGAACCGTCGGCTCGCCTCCTTTTAAGGAGGGGCCCGGCGCCAAGTGCTGATGCGGTGGGGGTGGGCGGAGTTACTCTCGCCGCTACCCCGAAGCTGTTTGCCGCTCGCCTCGCCTGCCTCGCTCTGTCCCTGCTTACGCTGCCTTGCTGGGACTTCTCCCTGCCTTCTCAGCTCGCTCCCGACTCTCCCAGCCAGAAATACAGTCAGAAAAGGAGCAAAGGATATACAATATTTTTCGCTCCATAAGACACACCTGACCATAAGATGCACCCTAGATTTAGAGGAGGAAAAACCAAGAATAAAATATTCTGAACCAAATTGTGCCTCTGAACCCAGCCCCCTAGAAAAATAGACAAATATACTGCAGCAGACAGATTTTGATCACTAAATTGAAAGCCTACCTTTGTTGTCTGGTGATTTTTGCTTGCTCTAGATAGTTCTTTCTTTCTTTCTTTCCTTCTTTCCTTCCTTACTTCCTCAGGCCCAACAATTGTCTCTTTCTATTCCCTCCCTCCCTTCCTCCTTCCTCCTCGAGCTCTTGCCCCCTCCTCGCCTTCCAGCATTTGTCCTTCCTCCCTCCCGCACCGAAGCCTTACAGCCTGCCTCCCTCCCTGCCACACTGATTCCATCTCCCTGGTCCGCTACTCGCTCACTACTACCGCAACTCCAGGAAGCCTTCCTTCCTCCCTGGTCGGGTTGGGCCCATGTGCCTCAGGCCGCGCCCCCAGGTGGGACCTAAGGCTCCAGGGCCTATTCTGATTGGCCCACGCGCCTTAGGCCCCACCAGTAGGCGGAGCTTTGGGACGGATGGGCCAATCCGGCCTCATTCCGTCGTTGGCTGCCTGCCGGACAGGCGGGTTTGGCTCCCGTCTGTCCGGCCAACTACCAAAGGTACGGGGAAGGGGGGTGGGGGTGTCGTGGGGGTCGGCCAGGGGGGTCGCGGGTCGGCTGGGGGGGGCGGTCGGAGGTTCTTGGGGGGGGGGGGGGGCGGTTGTTGGAGGGAGGGGGGTTTGCGTCGAGGGCAGGAGGGCCTGGGATCCCTCCTGCCCGTAATGTAGTGCGGGGTGGGGGTAGGGGGTCGCCGTGGCCAGGAGGGTTTGGGCTCCCTCCTGGCCCGATATTGTCAGGGAGTTGGGGAGTCGGCCGGGCAAGAGGGCTTGGGCTCCCTCTTGCTCCGATCGTGGATGCGGGTGCGGGTGGGAGCGCGTGCGAGCGGTCGTTCGGGGTGGGGGTGCGAGCGGTCCTGCTGGGGGGGGGGGTGAATCGGGCGTCAGGCGGGGTGGGAACTATGTAAAAAAATTTTTGTATACCGCGCTCACGCGTATAACGCGCGAGGGGTATGCGCGGTAGGTAAAAACGCATGTGTTATATGCGTGAAAATACGATATGTGCAAGGCAAGCAGAATGCCCTCGCTGACAAGCTAAGAAGATTTCTCCAACCACACGAGTGGTCTCTCAACTTCACAGTCTTACACCACATCTTCTCTCTTTGGGGGATTCCTCAGATAGATGTGTTTGCGTTTCCCCACAAACACAAATTGCCTCGAGGATGCATTTCTTCTGGATTGGACGAACATTTCTGCCAATCCCTCTCATTCTAAAGACCTTAGTTAAACTCAAGAGCAAATCAGCTACCATGATCCTGATAGCTCCTTAGTGGCCCAGACAATCTTGGTTTTCCCTTCTACTTCAGCTGAGTACCAAGGGTCCAATTCCTATGCAGATCTTTCCATCTCTGCTCACTCAGTCAAGGCTCTCTTTTACATTCCAGTCTGCAATCTCTGCACCTAACAGCTTGGTACCTCTTGGTCTGGACTTCAGCTGATTCTAATCTTTCTGACTCAGTATAAGCCATTATAGCTGCTTCTAGAAAGCCTTCTATTCAGCAATGCTATCAACATAAGTGGACACTCTTCAATTTATGGTATAATCTCCATGACCTGAATGATTCCTCCTCTTCTCTTCTTTCACTGTTGGAATATCTTCTCCATTTATCCAATTCTAGACTTAAACTACTTTGGTCAGAATTTACCTTGGTGTTGTTAGTGTTTTCCATGCTCATATCAACAATAAACTTCTGGTCACTCATCCGCTTGTTTCCCAGTTTATGAAAGGACTATTCAACTCTAAACTTCCACTCAAGTTGCCTGGGATTTTAATGTAGTCCTTGCCAGTCTGATGAAGCCACCATTTGAACCACTGGTATCTACTCATCTTAAGTTTCTCACTTGAAAAGTGGTCATCTTGATCTCTGTCACTTCCACTCGAGTAATTGAACTTCAAGCATTAGTTTGCGACCCACCTCTCACAGTATTTCGTCATGACAATTTGGTTCTCAGGACTTATTCTAAATTCCTCCCTAAAGTAGTCGTGGAATTTTGCCTGAATCAATCCATTGTGCTTCCAGTTTTTTTTCCCCAGAGCCTCATCCTGGAGAAACAGCTCTTCACACTTTGGACTGTAGATATGCCTTGGCTTACTACATACAAAGGACTAAGCCACACAGGTCTTCACTTCAACTGTTCATCTCATTTGATCCTAATGGATTGGGCCTCCCTGTCTCCAATCGAACTATTTCTGCATGGTTAGCGATCTGTATTTCCTTCTAATATACTCAAACTGGGCTGCAGCTCGAGGGATGTGTTATCACACAAGGTCCAAGCTATGGCAGCATCAGTGGCCTTTTTCCATTCCACTCCTATTTAAGATATATTTGCATAGCAGCCACTTTGTCCTCAATTCACACATTCATATCTTACCACTGTCTAGGATACTATTCCAGATGAGATGTCGTTTTGGACAAGCAGGTTTACAGAATTAATTTTCTTCTTAATGGCCAATTCTCCCTCCATCCCATTGCATTAAGCTAGGGAGTCCCACATGTGAGAATATGCTGCCTGCTTGTCCTAGGATAAAACACAGTTCTAGTTACTGTAACAGGTGTTATCTGGGGACAGCAGGCATATATTCTCACATCCCTCCCAACTCCCCTGGTTGGCTTCTTAGCTTGCTTATGGAACTGAGGTACCATGAGCCGACGTCGGGCGAGAAGGCACTCGCGCATGCACGGTGCGGGCAGGCACAAACTTTCTAAAAACTTAGTGGCAATGTACTTTTGACACTATTTTTAATGAACTTCGTGGATGCCGTCATCCATATGTGAGAATATCTACCTGCTGTCTCCAGATAACACCTGTTACGGTAAGTAACTGTGTTTTATAACAGAGGTAAGCTTTAAATTGGAATCTGTCTCAGCTGATACACCAAACATAGCAAGGTGAAAATCTTCTTGGAAATGAGTGTAATAAATAATCATAGTGGTGTCTTTTGTGTGTTCAACATTTATTTCCCCAAAGTTGTTTACTTTCCTTCTAACATCTCCCATGGAGAACTGATTGAAGTCTGAGCAGTCTATTTCAACTTCATGCAGGCCACTATACAAGCATGCGAGTACTATACAAGCATTAATGTTCCAATTGCAAGCCTTTACTAGTTGAGTAGAATTATTCTTTTATCATGATGATTATATTTTAGTTTTGAATATTTTATAAATATCTTTTAATACTCCCTGGCCCTTAATAGATCTCCCAAGGATGTTTACTCATGTAATTTATGCATAGTACATAGATGTGCAACAAACATCTGTTTAATAATTTTATTCCTTCATAGCCTAAAGCAGGGGTGCCCAATATGTCGATCGCGATCAACCAGTAGATTGCAACGGCAAAGTGAGTCGATCGCGGAGCCCATCTCGGGCTCCGTGATAGACTCGTGTTGCCTTCACAATCTACTGGGCCGATCAGCCTTCCTCTTCCCGAGATCAATTCTGCCGTCGGAGAGGAAGTTCCGGGCCAGCCAATTGTTGCCTGGCTGGCCTGGAACTTCCTTTCCGGCAGAATTGACGTCGGGGAGAGGAAGGCTGGTTGGCCTGTTGCTTCTGCAGGGAGAGCTTGGGGCGGCGGTGACTTAGGGGCCTGCTCCTCGATGGCAGTGGCTTGGGGGAGGGCAGGGAGACAGAAGGAAAGAAGGGAAACATAAAGAAAGGGGGCATGAAGAGAGAAAAAAAAGGGAGGCAGGGAGAAAGAAAGGGCAGGGAGAGAGGAAGAAAAAGTTGGGGGAGAAAATGAGGTCTGGTGGAGAGGAAGCATATAGGAGGCTGAAAGAAGGGAAGAAATATTGGATTCACAGTCAGAAGAAGAAAGTGCAACCAGAGACTCATGAAATCACCAGACAACAAAGGTAGGAAAAATGATTTTATTTTCAATTTAGTGATCAAAATGTCTGTTTTGAGAATTTATATCTGCTGTCTATATTTTGCACTATGGCACCCTTTTACTAAACTGCAATAGCGTTTTTTAGCGCAGGGAGCCTACGAGCGTCGAGAGCAGTGCGGGGCATTCAGCGCAGTTCCCTGTGCTAAAAACTGCTATCGCTGTTTAGTAAAAAGGGAGGAGGGTATATTTGTCTATTTTTGTTGTTACTGAGGTGACCGTGCATAGAGTCATCTGCCTTGACCTCTTTGAAAAAAACCCGGAATATAAATGACAATTTACATTTTCTCTGCGTACAGTGTACTTTGTGTTTTAAAAAAAAAATTTTGTTGGTAGATTATTTTGACTTGGTCATTTTAAAAGTAGCTCGCAAGCCCAAAAAGTGTGGACACCCCTGGCCTAAAGCATTGTTCTAACAGTACTATAGTGCTGCTCTCCATCTTATTAAAGAGCTGTTAGCTTATCCCTCTAAAAGCTTATATGATGGATTTTTGGTTCTATGGCAGATTTAATTCTTTTTAATGACAAGAAAGTAAAAAGATAAGTCAATGAAAAAGTAATGGTTAAATTGTATTTGTTATTAACCTGGGGAAGGATGTGTTGGCTCCACATTTTCCTTTATCTTTTTCATGAAAAAAAATGATTTTTTTTAAAAGTCTGGAGATCATCCCGTATTAACCTTAGTACATATTATAACTTGGAAAAGAGACATTGCATATACCAATTTTTTATTAGGATTTTAATATGTATGGCATCCTGTTCAGAAAGAGCCTTATTGTAGCAAAAATCCTTTAGAATCTACTCCAGACAGACATTTTTAGTCACAGTGAATACTATTTGTGCAAGGAAAGTTTAACAGTATGGTTGATTTCATGCTTTCATCTTTGTAAAGCACTCTTTAAGTGATAGAAATTTATCGTCTGGATTGAATTCTAAAGAAATAGGACTTTGCGGTAGTTTTGCTTAGTATATATATATATATATATATTTTTTTTTAAATGTGACTATTTACTACTTAAGCAAAAAGGGGCAAGCATCAATAGAAACTGAAGTCGTGTTTTGTTTTTAAATCCACAGGCCAGGTACAATCAGTCAGTTGCAGTGCGAGCTTCCCCACGCTGCCCCGGTAATGACCTCAACCCTGACCTGGAGGGACCACCCTCTCTAGGGGTGAGAAGTAGTTCAGTCTCTATATCAGCTCAGTATTGGGCCTTTCTTGAGCAGAGACTGAGAACTGTGCCACATATGTACTGTAATTTTGCAAATTTGAACTCCTATTAAAGGAGAACTCAGTTACAACCACCAAATTTTCTGTTCAGACATTCATGCTGAATGTGAACCTCTGACTCCGGAGGTTTAAGGACAATTCTTTATCCACCAAGCAACCCAGCTTCTCGCCCCCTCAGTATATTTTTAATCATGCAAACTCTAGAGCCTTTTGCAGTGCATCACTTTCCATGATCTGTGGATTTAATCACTATCTTCCCACTCATGTCCTTGAATGAGCTTACTTTCTGCCTGGCAATCTGCATTCTTTTACAGCAGTTTTTACTACTTTTCCTTTACTATGTGTTTTTTCATTGTCTCTGGACTTCATTAGTCTTTTATCTTTGGAATTGTGTCTTAGTAATACTTACAGAGTTTGCTTTCTCTTAACCTTGTGCTTTGGTTGAAATTTTCTATCTTTTCTTCATCTGTTTTAATCTAGGAGTAGTGAAATTGATGTACCTCCCAGATTTTTTTCCACCCTTGAACTTCTCTACCTTCTGTATTAATGTTCCCATTTCCTATGTTGATCACTTCTTACAGTTAAAAGTCAACCTAAACCATATTCAGTACTCTGTAAATCTTATTTTCTCCTAGCGCAGTCCATGCTGACTCAATCACCCTTAGAAAAATAATTTTAGCAGAAAATTATTATTGTGTTTGATCTGTTGTACAGTAACTTCTATTAATAATGTACTGGGTTTATCTTGCTTTCTGGTGTTCAAAAAAAAGTATAATCCACGAGAGAGTGCTTTTCTTTCCTTGACCATTGGTGAAATAAAAAAAATTCATTTTGTAATGGTGATGGTGATGCTTTAAGATAAAATATAACGTGTTAGGATCAGAAATTTCAAAATGTGAACATGCTTTAAATGTGAAGTTTTACATAGGAGTTATAAAATGTTTTACTCTTTTCATCCTGTAGGATGTCAGTTGTCCAATAAGGCAGGTTCCTACAGGTAAAAAACAGGTGCCTTTAAATCCAGACATCAACCCAACAAAATCAGGAAACTTCCCATCACTTGCAGTTTCCAGTAATGAATTTGAACCCAGCAACAGCCATATGGTGAAATCCTATTCACTGTTGTTCAGAGTGACTCGTTCCGGAAGAAGGGAATTTAATGGACTGATCAATGGAGAAACAAATGAAAACATTGGTAAGTGTGTGGTGTTAGTCACTCTGCAAGTTTTAAAGAAACGTTACTGTAAATGAGCCACTTAGGCTGTGCTTTTTGGAAATCATGATTAATAATAAATTAAATTGCAGGTATTTTTCATTGATATCAAAAGCCCAATTAAAATTGTTGCAATATTGTTGGTCAGATCTAAGTACTGTGTTAAGAGAACTGGGTTGTTCTTTGTGACTCAAGCTGCAGTACTTGGATCCTCTGTCAGAAATCACTTGTGCTTGGATATGCTGCTCAGGTGCAATGAGGGATGCTAGTGCCAATAGTGTCTTATATACTGCTATATCTCCTACTGTATGGCATTACCTAGAGTATACCTGACAGAGAAAGCAGGTTGGGGAAGCTTAAATTGAATTTGAGGTGGGGCGGACAAACACCTGTGGTGAGGGAGACATATAAATTTATTCTGAAGTTCACATCTTGGCCCATATTCTATAAATTTCGCCTTAACTTAGAGCTAGTAGGCACCCTACTGGCACCAAAATGCTGTTTAAAAGTGGACTTCAAAAGAAAATCCAATGCACCTACCAGCCTACATTTCCAACACCTATCTTTGCCGGAGGCATGATTTTTTAAACGGTGCCGTGGCATGATTGATATCAATTGGTGGCTGCCAACAATGGAGCCGTTTAGAGAATCCGATCCGTTGTCTTTTCTCCCCCAAATTATAATATTGTTTGATATTACCATAGGGCTCATTTACTGTGGTGATATTAACATATCAACTCTAATGCAGCGTTTTATATTTCTAGTTGAATCAAGAATCCCGTGTTTCTCTTTCTAAATTTCTGTTTAACATCCCTTCCGGATTCCATATGCTAGGTCAGGGGTGCCCAAATGGTCGATCACGATTGACCAGTAGATTGCAAAGGCAACGTGAGTCGATTACGTTGCCCTTGCAATCTTGTTCTTCCTGCCTCCCTAAGCCAGATCAGGTGCGTACAAGCGCTGGACCCACAAGCCTTCACCTCCGACGTCAATTCTGACATAAGAACATAAGAACATAAGAAGTTGCCTCCACTGGGTCAGACCAGAGGTCCATCCTGCCCAGCGGTCCGCTCCCGCGGCGGCCCATCAGGTCCGCGACCTGTGAAGTGGTTACTGACCAATTCAATAACCTACCTCAAGTTCTATCTGTACCCCTCTATCCCCTTATCCTCCAGGAACCTATCCAAACCTTTCTTGAACCCCTGTACAGAGTTCTGGCTTATCACCTCCTCTGGAAGCTTGTTCCATGTGTCCACCACCCTCTGGGTAAAAAAAGAACTTCCTAGCATTTGTTCTAAACCTGTCCCCTTTCAATTTCTCCGAGTGACCCCTAGTGCTTGTGGCTCCCCACAGTTTGAAGAATCTGTTCTTATTCACTTTCTCTATGCCCTTTAGGATTTTGAAAGTTTCTATCATGTCCCCTCTAAGTCTCCTCTTCTCCAGGGAGAACAGCCCCAGCTTTTTTAACCTGTCAGCGTATGAGAAATTTTCCATACCTTTTATCAGTTTAGTCGCCCTCCTCTGCACTCCCTCGAGTACCGCCATATCCTTTTTGAGGTACGGCGACCAGTATTGAACACAGTACTCCAGGTGCGGGCGCACCATTGCGCGATACAGCGGCATGATGACTTCCTTTGTCCTGGTTGTGATACCTTTTTTGATGATGCCCAGCATTCTATTTGCTTTCTTTGAGGCTGTCGCACACTGTGCCGATGGTTTCAGTGATGTGTCAACCATAACTCCCAGATCCCTTTCAAGGTTACTCACCCCTAGCCGTGTTCCCCCCATTTTGTAGCTGAACATCGGGTTCTTTTTCCCTACATGCATGACTTTGCATTTCTCTACGTTAAAACTCATTTGCCACTTATTTGCCCAGTCTACCAGTCTCGTTAGGTCCCTTTGCAGGTTTTCACAGTCTTCTGTGTTCCTAACCCTGCTGCAGAGTTTGGTGTCATCAGCAAATTTGATAACCTCACATTTTGTCCCGGTCTCCAGATCATCAATAAATATATTAAACAATAGAAGTCCCAGCACGTCAGAGAAGAAGTTCTGGGCCAGCCAATCGCTGCCTGGCTGGCCTGGAACTTCCTCTCCAATGTCAGAATTCACGTCGGAGATGAAGGCTTGTGGGTCCGGCGCTTGTACGCGCCAGGGGTGGCTCGGGGAAGCAGGGAGAAATTGGTATGGTGGCTTGGGGGGGGCAGGGAGAGAGAAAGAATTGGGGAAGTGGAGAAATAGGCATGGTGGCTTGGGGGGGGGCAGGAGGAGAGAGAAAGAAAGACAGAAATAAAGAAGGGGGAAGGGGGCAGGGGGGAGAGAAAGAAAGACAGATAGGTAGGTGGAGAGAGAAAGAAAGACAGGCAGGGAGAGAGAGAAAGAAAGACAGAAATAAAGAGGGGGACAGGGGGAGAGAAAGAAAGACAGGTAGGCAGGGGGAGAGAGAAAGAGAGACAGAAAGAAATTGATTGGATTGATAGTCAGAAGAAGGAAGTGCAACCAGAGACTCATGAAATCACTAGACAAAAAAGTAGGAAAAATGATTTTCCTCTGGAAAAACCCTGAATACAAATGATAATGAACATTTTCTCTGTGTACAGTGTGCTTTGTGTTTTTTTAAATGTTATTGTTGGTAGATCATTTTGACTTAGTTATTTTAAAAGTAGCTCGCAAGCCAAAAAAGTGTGGGCACCTCTGTGCTAGGTGTTCAATCCAAAGACCCAGCAAAACTGGTTCACATGGAGCAACATAGGGTGCTGTTCACAACACCTGAGTAAAGGTCATCCAGACCTATACCAACAAGAATCTGGCCCTTGAAAGGACGACTGTTGAAGGGGGAAAGGAACCGACACTGAAAGGAAATGGGGAAGAGAAAGAGGGGAGAAGACGCTGAAGAGAAATGGGGAATAGAGAGTGGGGAGTAGACCCTGGAAGGGAAATGGGGAAGAGAGAGTGGGGAGAAGATGCTGGAAGGGAAGAAGACAGAGATGCAAGACCAATGAGTGGGGGGGAGGGAGAGGCACAGTAACAGAGCAAATTGAAGAGGCAAAGAGAAGGCAGATAGTAGATGGAAGGAATTGAATGAGGAGAAGATGAGAAAAGCAGAAATCAGACAACAGAGGTAGAAAAAAAATGTATATTTATTTATTTATTTATTTTTGCTTTAGGATAAAGTAGTGTATTAGTTGTGTTGATAAAAAATTTATAAACAAAGCCCTGCCAGCTGAACATCTCGTTCTCTAGTTCAGCAGCCAGAACTTTGATTTATAAAATGACAATTGTACAGAATATTTATTTTTATACTTTAAGAAAT
Source organism: Geotrypetes seraphini (assembly GCF_902459505.1). NCBI lineage: Eukaryota > Metazoa > Chordata > Amphibia > Gymnophiona > Dermophiidae > Geotrypetes > Geotrypetes seraphini. The sequence goes on along the minus strand of NC_047093.1, from coordinate 20,321,334 downwards.
TAAGTTCAGTATAAAAGTATTCAAGGCTTGTGTGGATGGGATCAGATGGTTTGTGGGGATGGGGTGAGTATGGGGATTGAGCTTGCAGGGACAGGACAGGGCCGAGCTCACGGAGGCGGGGACAAATTTTTTCCCAATGTCATTTTCTAGCTCTTGAGCGCTCAGCTTGGAGGAAGCGCAGTTTTTCAGATGTTATCTCAATTTATTTTATTTTTTGCTCTTAATGAAACCCTCTGCTATGGCGTTTTATGCCAAAGCCTGGAAGGCTGTTCAACAGTGATATGCTAAGAATCATGTGGAGCTTGAGAGGGCTCCTTTTTCGGTGGTCCTGGTTTTTCTTCAGATGGGTCTAGAAACAGGTTTAGAAGTAGCCAGTTTGCAGACCTTTCATGTTTTAGATCGCGCAAAGGCACTTGTTCGCTTATTGCTCAACCCGCTGTAACATAGTAAATAACAACAGAATGGTCCATCCTGTCTGTTCATAAGTGATACTCATTTTAAAAATACATGATTTGATTAGCTTGTCTCTCCATTGATAATTTGCGGGATATCTACCGTAAAAGTCTGGCCAGTAACATCATCATGTTCCATATTAGTAGAGTTCACATTGATACCCATCCCAGCCCATCCTACACTGAATCATCATATATAGGACACCGACCGTGCAGATCTGTCCAATACCGGCCTTAGTTCTTTAATTTACATCCTTTGTTTTCTAATTAGAGATCCTCTATTTTTGTCCCACAATTTTTTTTTTTAAATCTTTATTCATTTTAAAACCAGCATAAAGTGCAACATTATCAATCAATTAACTCAATAGACAGCATTCAATTCCTTCTAATGATACAATAAATACATAACTCCATCCCCACCCATCCTTCCTAAAAGTGTAAAAACATTTAATATAATGCAAATGAACAAGATAAATAACCTTGCAATCCAATAATAAATTAATTACATACCCCCCTCCCACACACCCATCCTGGATGCATATAATCAAATGGCTAAATCTAATAATCAATCTTTACAAAATTTTGTCAATGGGTCCCAAATATCCTTAAATTTTTTATAATGTCCCAATTGTATTGCTCTCATATATTCAAATTTATAAGTTTGGCACAAAGATTCCCACCAAAAACTATAGTTTAATCTATCCCAAGTTTTTCAGAATAAGTTGTATAGCGACTTCCATCATGATGAAAAGTAATTTGTTGTTATGGGAAGTTATTGGTCTCTTGGTCCTCATTAACATGCCAAACAGCACTGCATCATATGTCAATGCCACTGGATTTTCCAGTATTCTATTGATTTGACTCCAAATTGATTGCCAAAATTTAAGTATCAAGGACAAAATAAAAGCAGATGATCCAGTGTCCCTATATCGAGATTACAGTGTCAGCATCTATTTGACTTAGAACTATCTAATTTTTGTAATCTAACAGGGGTCCAAAAACTTCTATGCAACAAAAAAACCATATTTGTCTCATAGATGCTGACACTGTTCATCTCATCCTCCAAGTCCAAATTCGTGGCCATTGAGATGCAGAAATCTGCTGCTTAATCTCAATGCTCCAAATATCTTTTAAGTCTGTTTTTGGTTTCTTATTCAAATATTCTGATATTAATTTGTACCACTTGGCGGCCTGATGCCCTAGGAAATCTGTCTGGAAGCAAAGGCCCTGCAAGCTATACTGAGTTTTCAAGTTTCGCCATTCAGGAACCCCTTCTGAATGGCCTGCTTCAACTGCAACCACTTATATTTTTGAGACTTTGCAATGCCAAATGATAGTTGCAGTTGTGAAAATTTTCAAACAGTCTCCCATTTGATAACACATCATCTATTGTACGTATACCTGCCTGCATCCAATGCTTCCAGATGATCTTAAACCCGCCAATTTGAATCTTGGAGTTCAACCATAAGTACTGACACGTGGATTGATGAATCGGAATAAGTGTTAAGTTATTAATAAATTTTAATGTTTGCCATGTGGAAACTTAAATTCTATTGTCCTTATAAATCCTAGGTAACTTGATACTTAAAATATGACATAATCTCAATGGAGCCAGGAGTTGCCATTCTAAGTAAAGCCAACCAGGTAGATGTTCCATGAGCTCAGGAAGGATCCAATACATACCCTTATGCAGTATATAGACCTGATGGTACCTATAAAAATTTGGGAAATATACCTCACTTGCCGCAATTGTTTTTTGTAAAGATGCTAAAGCAACTCAAGCAGTTTTACCCAGCCAAATAAATTTAGTGAGAATACTATTCAATCCTATATAATAAAACCCTAAGCGCACATGCGCACTTAGGATTTCATGTTCCCTGCCACTGTGGTGTGTGATCCGTGGCAGCCAACCCAGCAGCAGGGAACATTCTGGCCACTCCCCTCCTCCCGCCCTCACTCACCCTGGAAGCCAGGCAAGCTCTCTCCCTGCCCGCGTCCTCGGCAGGGAACATACCTCGGCCCTCACTCGCCGCTGCCACCACTGCTGCTGCTGATCCTCCTGTAAAGAGCAGCCTGCGATGGTGGCCGGCTTTAGCGAACCTCGCAGGCCACTCTCCAACTCGGTAGCATGTTCCCTCTGACGCGAACCCGTGCGTCAGAGGGAACGTGCTACCGAGGCTGGAGAGCGGCCTGCGAGGTTCGCTAAAGCCAGCCACCATTGCAGGCTGCTCTTTACAGGAGGATCAGCAGCGTGAGACGAGCCGCCGACGGCACTTTTAAAAACTTGAAACAAAAACCTTCGGCCGCAGCAGGCCAGCCCGCGGGAAGGGAAGGGGAAGGGGCCGAACGGAGCAGGCCAGATCACAGGGATGGGCCGAATGGAGCAGGACAGCTCAGGTAAGAGAAGGGAATTGCTTCACAGGGACCTGGAGGGGCAGGGAAATACCGCTTCTGCAAAGGAAAGTGGGGGGGGGGGGGGGAGGAGAGACAGAAAGAAATACAGACAGACAAAGAGTGCCAGGGAGAGAGAGAGAAAAATAGCAGGAGGGAGAGAGACAGAAAGAAAGAGACAGGAGCAGGGAGAGAGACAGAAAGAAAGAAAGACAGACAGGCATATATTCTAGCACCCGTTAATGTAACGGGCTTAAACACTAGTTTCTTATAAAAGGACCCCTGAAAATAAACTCATTTGGTAGCAAACCACAGGCAAAATCATCATTTTAACCGTTTGAACTCCCCCACCAAGACAGATGTAAGGGGTTCCATTGCTCACACATTTCTGAGACCTTTAGCAATAAAGATTTTTCATTTACTTTCATCGTATCATTCAATGTTTTTTTTAATCTAAATGCCTAAATATTTTATACTATCTTATCCCAGGACAAGCAGGCAGCATATTCTTAACGTATGGGTGACGTCACCGATGGAGCCCCGGTACGGACCTTTTTAACTAGAAAGTTCTAGTTGGCCGCACCGCGCATGCGCGAGTGCCTTCCCGCCCGACGGAGGAGTGCGTGGTCCCCAGTTTCTTCGTTTCCGCGGAGCGAAGAAGTCGCATGTTTTTCAACGGCCGTTGAAATCATTAGTTTGCCTTCCCGCTCGCGTATTTTTTCCGAATTTCTTCCTTTTTCCCCTTTGGATTACTTTATTTTTCCTTAAAAAAAAACAAAAACGTTGAGTTTTCTTTATTTTTTCGAGCCGGCCCCGGCGGGGCCTGTTGTCACCATACAGGCCTCCGGCTTTGATTTTGCGGAGGCCATGTTTCCCTTCATGCCCCCTCAACCGGGTTTTAAGAAGTGCCAGCGATATGCACGCCCGATCTCTCTCACAGACCCGCACAATTGGTGCCTCCAGTGCCTGGGTCCAGAGCATCGGGCTGACACCTGCACCCGCTGTGCTACGCTTAAAAAGCGCACTTTGAAAAATAGGCAGATCCAGCAAAATATTTTGTTTGGTACCGGATCTGCCATGGAACCTGCCGCGACGTCGACAGCACCCCAAAAGTCGGCACCGACGACGTCGACACCACCGGACCCTTCCTCGGGGTCGTTGGGCCCAGGTAAGCCGGCTAAGAAGCCTTCCACTTCCCTCGAGCACCCTCCTGCCACGGTTGCGACACCGGCCATTCCAGCGCCGCACCGGCCCCGCAAACGCTCTGCTCCGATCTCGGTGAGTGCCTCATCATCGGCCTCCTCATCGCCGGAGCGTAGAGCGGCACCTATGGTACCGAAGAAGAAAAAAGTGGTACCGGTGCCTCCCCTGGATGACCGCATCGCAGCCATACTCCAAACACAGTTACAGGAGCAGCTGCAACAACAACTCCAACAACTGTTGCCGGCGTTGCTGGCACCGCACCTTCCGGTACAGGACCGGTCCGAGCCTCGCACTGTCCCATCGGTGTCGACCCCCTCGGTACCGACTAATACCTCCATGCCGGTGCTCTTGGCCGAAACACCTACGGTGCATACCCGTGCTACTGCCGACCCTGTCTGGTCCCAGGAACGACATCGGTCTTCCTCACCCGGTACCGCCTCGGTGCGTTCAGGCAAATCTCTCTCAAAGACCCGCCATGCCGAGCCCTCCACGCCGATGTCCAAACGTACGCACCCCGACGTTAGGGACCCAGACTTGTGGGAAGACACCCCTCAGGGTACCGAAGAGGACGCTTCGTCAACCGACGAAGAACCCTCCATGACCGACACCGCCTCCAAACCAGAGCAATCCTCTTTCTCTAAATTCCTTAGGGAAATGTCAGCAGCTCTTTCCATCCCCTTAGAGTCCGACTCTAAGAAGTCTCAGGCTTTCCTCGATGCCCTAGACTTTGAGCAACCTCCCAAGGAATTTCTAAAGTTGCCCGTCCACGACATCTTACGGGAAACTTTCTATAAGAACTGGGAGGCTCCCCTCACTGTTCCCGGAGCCCCTCGTAAATTGGATAGCTTGTACCGGGTTATCCCAATCCCAGGTTTTGACAAACCTCAATTGCCCCACGAGTCCCTCCTGGTGGAATCTACTTTGAAAAAATCTCAGGGTTCCAGTGTATATGCCTCCACCCCTCCTGGCAGAGAGGGAAAAACCATGGATAAATTTGGTAAGCGCCTTTTCCAAAATTCCATGCTAGCCAATAGAGCCAACAACTACACCTTCCACTTCTCCTTCTACAAGAAGCATCTGGTGCAACAGCTCTCCTCCTTACAGAAATATCTTCCTGAACGTAAGGTCCCTCTGTTCCAGCAACAAATTTCCAGCCTCCTCCAACTCAGGAAATTTATGGTTCGCTCCATCTACGACTCATTTGAGCTGACCTCTCGTGCCTCTGCCATGGCGGTGGCCATGCGCCGTTTGGCATGGCTGAGAGTCTCTGACCTAGACATTAACCACCAGGACCGCCTGGCTAACGCACCTTGTCTGGGCGATGAACTCTTTGGAGAGTCCCTGGACTCAACAACCCAGAAACTCTCAGCACATGAGACCAGGTGGGACACTCTGATCAAACCTAAAAAGAAAACTCCACATGCTCGTCCCTACAGACAACAGTCTTCTTACCAGCGTAGGTTCTCGGCCAGACCTCTCAATCCGCCTCAACAACAGTCTCGCCGTCCTCACCACCAACATCAGACTCAGGCTCGCCCACAGACTCAACCTGCCAAACCTCCTCCTTCATCTAAGCCGTCTCAACCCTTTTGACTCTTTTCTCCAGAGCATAGCCATTCTCCCACCATCGCTGCCTCTCCCTCAACCTATCGGAGGACGTCTTCAGCTTTTCCTCAGCCGTTGGGAGGTCATCACTTCGGACCAGTGGGTCCTCAACATCATTCGCCACGGCTACTCTCTCAACTTCCAGACTCTTCCACCAGACCATCCTCCCGTAGAGTCTGCTTCTCACTCCTCCCAAACCCCCCTCCTCCTGAGGGAGGTCCAATCCCTCCTTCTCCTCAATGCCATCGAAGAGGTACCTCCAGACCAAAGGGGTCAGGGATTCTACTCCCGCTACTTCCTGGTCCCCAAAAAAACAGGAGACCTTCGTCCCATCCTCGATCTCAGGGACCTCAACAAGTGTCTAGTCAAAGAGAAGTTCAGAATGCTCTCCCTAGCCACGCTTTACCCTCTTCTCTCCCACCACGACTGGCTGTGCTCCCTAGACCTCAAGGAGGCCTACACTCACATTCCAATCCATCCGACTTCACGTCGCTACCTACGGTTCCAGATTCAGCACCATCACTATCAGTACAAAGTGCTACCCTTTGGCCTCGCATCATCGCCCAGAGTGTTCACCAAGTGCCTTATTGTGGTGGCGGCCTTCCTCAGGTCTCACGACCTTCAGGTGTTCCCCTACTTCAAGTTTCAAGTTTATTAGATGACTTGATAAATCGCTTAATCAAATATTCTAAGCGATGTACACTTTAAATTTAACAATTATTAAATATAAAAAACAAAAACTTGGACGATTGGCTGGTGAAAGCACCTACGTCTCCGCTTGTACTTCAAGCCACTCATCACACCATCTCGTTCCTCCATCTCTTGGGTTTCGAGATCAACTACCCCAAGTCGCATCTGCTTCCCACACAGCGACTTCAGTTCATTGGAGCAGTTCTCGACACCACTCTAATGAGGGCATTTCTCCCCTCCGACCGCCATCAAACTCTGCTCCACCTCTGCCGTCAGGTGCTCCTTCATCACTCCATTCCAGCTCGGCAGATGATGATCCTCCTGGGCCACATGGCCTCGACGGTCCATGTACTTCCTCTGGCGCGACTCCACCTCAGGACACCTCAGTGGACTCTAGCCAACCAATGGTCACAGACCACCGATCCTCTTACTCATCCCATCTCTGTGACATCGTCTCTTCGGCAATCTCTTCAATGGTGGTTGAACTCCAATCTTTCCAGGGGTCTACTCTTTCATCTACCCTCTCCATGATCATAACCACAGATGCCTCCCCCTATGCATGGGGCGCTCACCTGGGAGATCTTCGCACCCAGGGACTCTGGACCCCTCAGGAGCGTCAACATCACATCAACTTCCTCGAACTCAGGGCCATGTTCTATGCTCTCAAGGCCTTCCAGCACCTTCTCTACCCTCAGGTTCTTCTCCTGTGCACAGACAACCAAGTCGCCATGTACTACATAAACAAGCAAGGCGGCACTGGATCTCCCCTCCTCTGTCAGGAGGCCATCCGCAACTGGACCTGGGCCACGGCCCACAGTCTCTTCCTCAAGGCTGTCTATATCCAGGGCGAACAGAACTCCCTGGCCGACAATCTCAGCCGCATCCTTCAACCTCACGAGTGGACCCTGGATCCTCCCACACTCCATTCCATCTTTGCTCTCTGGGGCACTCCTCAGGTGGACCTCTTTGCAGCTCCTCACAACCATCAGCTGCCCCAGTTCTGTTCCAGACTCTTCTCTCCTCATCGTCTGGCCCCGGATGCATTCCTGCGCGACTGGACGGATCGGTTCCTCTATGCCTTTCCTCCCCTACCTCTGATGTTGCGGACGCTCTTCAAACTCCGCAGGGACAGAGCCACCATGATCCTCATCGCCCCTCGATGGCCTCGCCAATACTGGTTCTCCCTCCTGCTTCAGCTCAACTCCAGGGAGCCCATTCCTCTTCCTGTGTTTCCTACTCTACTTACACAGCAGCATCAGTCTCTACTACATCCCAATCTGTCCTCGCTCCACCTGACAGCTTGGTTTCTCTCGGGCTGACCTCTCCAGAGAATCTGTCTCAGCCTGTCCGTCGTATTTTGGATGCTTCCAGGAAACCGGCCACCCTCCAATGTTACCATCAGAAGTGGACCCAGTTCTCCTCTTGGTGTCTCCTTCATCATCACAATCCCACCTCACTGGCGGTGGAAACTGTACTGGACTATTTACTCTCTCTGTCTGACGCTGGCCTCAAGTCTACCTCAATCAGAGTCCACCTCAGTGCCATCACTGCGTTTCATGAGCCTATCCTCGGAAAACCTCTCACGGCTCATCCCCTGGTTTCCCGGTTCATGAGAGGCCTCTTCAATGTCAAACCACCTCTGAAGCCTCCTCCAGTCGTCTGGGACCTGAATGTGGTTCTCTCAGCCCTCATGAAACCTCCATTTGAGCCTCTTGCCAGAACTTCACTCAAATTTCTTACGTGGAAGGTGCTTTTCCTCATTGCCATCACCTCTGCCAGGAGGGTTAGTGAGCTGCATGCACTGGTTGCCGACCCACCTTTCACTGTTTTTCACCATGACAAGATGGTTCTGCGTACCCATCCTAAATTTCTGCCTAAGGTGGTCTCGGACTTCCACCTCAACCAGTTCATTGTATTGCCTGTTTTCTTCCCTAAGCCCCATTCCCATCCTGGGGAACAGGCGTTACACTCGCTGGATTGTAAGCGTGCCCTTGCATACTACCTGGATCGTACCAGGGCTCACCGCTCGTCTCCTTAGCTCTTTCTGACCTTCGATCCTAACCGTCTAGGTCGTCCTGTCTCTAAACGGACGCTTTCCAACTGGCTTGCTGCCTGCATTGCATTCTGTTATGCTCAGGCCGGTCTCTCACTGGAAGGTGCTGTCACGGCCCACAGGGTCAGAGCTATGTCTGCTTCTGTGGCTTTCCTCCGCTCCACACCTATCGAGGAAATCTGCAAGGCTGCCACTTGGTCCTCAGTTCACACGTTCACTACTCACTACTGTCTGGATGCCTTCTCCAGATGGGATGGACTCTTCGGCCAATCTGTGTTACAAAATTTATTTTCCTAATGGCCAACCATCCCTCCTCCCTCTCTGTTAGCTTGGAGGTCACCCATACGTTAAGAATATGCTGCCTGCTTGTCCTGGGATAAAGCACAGTTACTTACCGTAACAGGTGTTATCCAGGGACAGCAGGCAGATATTCTTACGTCCCACCCTCCTTCCCGGGTTGGCTTCTTAGCTGGCTTATCTTAACTGGGGACCACGCTCTCCTCTGTCGGGCGGGAAGGCACTCGCACATGCGCGGTGCGGCCAACTAGAACTTTCTAGTTAAAAAGGTCCGTACCGGGGCTCCGTCGGTGACGTCACCCATACGTTAAGAATATCTGCCTGCTGTCCCTGGATAACACCTGTTACGGTAAGTAACTGTGCTTTCTTTCCAAAGAAAAGGGAGTCAAATAGTCCTTTTGGACAGTGTACATTTAGAACAGTGTACATTGGAAGAACCTCCAATTTATTTTATATCCAGAAAATTTGCCAAATCGGTCAATCAAATCCAGTAAATGCGGGATGGTAGATCCAGGATTCCTCAAATAAAGCAAAATGTCATCTGCATAAGCAGAGACCTTTTATTCCCAACCTACATAAGGAATACCCTGAATCTCCCTTGCCTGTTGGTACAAACATCCATTCTGAGTATTTTGAATTATTGTAATATTATATATTTAGGGGCTTATAAAAAAAAATACTCAAAAAACTAAGACTAATCCAGAACACTGCGGTTTGCCTCATTTTTGGTCTAAAAAAATGGAAACGCATTACCCCTTACTATCAAAAACTTCACTGGTTGCCAGTAGAGTCTAGAATTCTGTTCAAGTTTTCCTACATTAGTTACAAAGCAGTTTTTGAGATGCTACCCGATTTTCCTTAGCACAGCAGCAGATGAATCCAGAGACCAGTGGGATAGCACACATCGACCAGCAGGTGGAGATAGAGAAACTGATTAACAGGTGGTCTTATAGGTTGGCATTCCTCTTGTACATCCAGTATGCTCTATCTCCCAGCAGGTTTGGTAGCTATCCTTCTAGCTCCTGGATTCTGGCTGTGTCTGGTGAAAATTCTGAGAAATAATAATTTCTTCTGTTGAGATTCTTTCTCTTCAGGTAGAAAGGGATGACTGGCTGAGCGGTGCCAGCTTTGGGAGTTACACCTGGGCCCCCCCCAGGTCCCTGCTCCATCCTCTCCTCCAGTGGATTGAGGGGTTTATTTGGGCTCTTAATTTTTCTTCTTTCCTTGACAAAAAAAAAAAGAGCCTCACAGTGTGGAACTGTGCTGTTCTTCTGCTCAGCTTACAGCTTACAACTGCCAGCCATAGCTTCTCTGCATGTGTTGTTGGGTTTAGTGTTGGTGAGTAGGATTTTCTGGCTCTGAGTGTTTGGTGTGGCTAGAGGAGTCGCTGGTCCGTTGGGTGTGCAGCGTTGTGTTTGTGTGTTTTGGCGGGATTCCTCTGGGCTGAATTGTAGCCGTTTAAAAAAAAAAAAAAAGAGAGAGAAACAAGGGAATCGATCCTATGGCAGCAGAGGCGGTTAAGCGGTGTTCGCGCTGTGGGAAGCGCAGAACACCGTTGGGTCTGTGCACAGCCGGATGCTTGGACGCTCCGGCCGAGGAGTCCGTGCTGCCGGCTGGGGAGTTGCTGTTTTCCCGCGCTGGGGAGGCGCGGTCGAGCGCTTCTTTCCTTGCAGTTGGGCCCGCCGCGATTCAGAGTGAGTCAGCGTCGGGGGAGTGTTCAGCGGCTCTTGGCGCTTCGGGAGACCTCGTGGCAGACGCGGTTTCAGCTCAGTCCACGCTGCAGGCCGAACCGACAGGGTTGTTGCAGGGCACTTTTTCTCCAGAGTTTGTGATGCTGATGCACCGTGCTTTTTTGATGCAGGGCTCTCAGCCTGCATTATCCCCAACTTTGCCTAATTCTTTGCTTCCTCCTGCTACTACTGCGAGTCTTTCACCTCCGGTGCAGTCTCAGGCGGCGAAGCGTCGCAGACTGGCTGCCGCAGATGACGGGGACCCTGCCTCAGTCTCCCCCTTGTCTCTGCCTATTTCTGACTTGTTGGAAGAGGGTGAGGTGACGGATGTGGACGCGGAGGAGACGCTGGGTAGGGATGTGGATGATCCTACCGTACTCCGTCTTTTTCACAGGGAGGAACTTTCCTCATTGATTTCAAAAGAGTTGCAAGGGTTGAACATCTCGCAAGAGGATCCGCTGGTGTCCGGGTCCTCGAACCCGCTTATGGCTAGTACTCGAAAGCCGCCTAGATCATTTCCGGTTCATGAGGCTATGCAAGAGCTTATTACGATGCAATGGGACACGCCGGAGGCCAGTCTCCGGGTGACGAAAGCCATGCGGCAGTTGTACCCTCTTGCTCCAAATGAACTGGAGATGTTTAAACAGCCTAGGGTAGACGCGTTGTTGGCCGCGGTCACCAAGAAGACTACTTTGCCAGTTGAGGGGGGTGTTGCACTGAAGGATGGGAAGTTACGTGGAAGCAGATTCCGATAAAGCCGAACTACTGAATGAATACTTCTGCTCAGTCTTCACCTGTGAGGCACCGGGACACGGTCCCCAGTTGAAGGCAACACAAAGCACAGAAGACCCGTTTCAGAATTTTGAGTTCACACCAGGTGAAGTTTACAGTGAACTGGCAAGACTCAAGGTGAACAAAGCCATGGGACCAGACAATTTGCACCCAAGAGTGCTCAGAGAATTGAGCGATGTCCTGGCGAAACTGTTGGCTGAGCTATTCAATCTCTCCCTAAGTAAGGGGAAAGTTCCCCTGGACTGGAAATTAGCTAATGTCGTTCCTCTGCATAAAAAGGGTTGCAGGGCAGAGGCTGCGAATTATAGACCGGTGAGTCTCACATCAATAGTGTGCAAACTCATGGAAACACTAATTAAAAGCAAATTGGACACGATCTTGCATGAAGGGAATCTTCGGGATCCCAGTCAGCATGGATTCACCAAGGGTAGGTCCTGCCAATCCAATCTCATCAGCTTCTTTGACTGGGTAACAAGAAAGTTGGACTTGGGAGAGTCTTTGGACGTCGTGTACCTGGACTTCAGGAAAGCTTTTGACAGTGTCCCACACCGCAGGCTGCTAAGCAAGATGGAATCGATGGGGTTAGGAGAGACACTAACTGCATGGGTCAATGATTGGCTGAGTGGCAGACTTCAGAGGGTGGTGGTTAATGGTACCCTCTCTAAAACATCGGAGGTGACCAGTGGAGTGCTGCAGGGCTCGGTCCTGGGTCCACTCCTTTTCAACATATTCATAGGGGATCTGACTCAAGGGCTTCAAGGTAAAATAACACTATTCGCCGATGACGCCAAACTATGTAATATAGTAAGTGAATGCAGTTTACAGAATTATATGGCGCAGGACCTGCTTACATTGGAAAGTTGGTCCTCAACCTGGCAACTAGGCTTCAATGCTAAGAAATGTAAGGTCATGCACCTCGGAAGTGGAAATCCATGCAGGACGTACTTCTTGAACGGAGAAACTTAACTAGGACTTCAGCAGAACGAGATTTAGGAGTAATCATCAGTGCAGACATGAAAACTGCCAATCAAGTGGAGAATGCTTCATCTAAGGCAAGGCAGATATTGGGTTGTATCAATAGAAGTTTCGTCAGCCGAAAGCCTGAAGTCATAATGCCGTTGTACAGGGCCATGGTGAGACCTCATCTGGAGTACTGTGTGCAATTCTGGAGGCCACATTACAGTAAAGATGTGCGCAGAATTGAATCGGTTCAACGGACGGCCACCAGGATGATCTCGGGGCTCAAGGGTCTCTCGTACGAAGAGAGACTGAACAAATTGCAGCTCTACACTCTTGAGGAACGTAGGAAGAGGAGAGACATGATCGAAACATTTAAGTACCTCACGGGACGTGTCGAAGTGGAAGATGATATTTTCTTTCTCAAGGGACCCTCGGCCACAAGAGGGCACCCGCTCAAACTCAGGGGCGGAAAATTTCATGGCGACACCAGAAAGTATTTCTTCACAGAGAGAGTGGTTGATCATTGGAACAAGCTTCCAGTGCAGGTGATCGAGGCAGACAGCGTGCCAGACTTTAAGAATAAATGGGATACCCATGTGGGATCCCTACGAGGGTCAAGATAAGGAAATTGGGTCATTAGGGCATAGACAGGGGGTGGATAAGCAGAGTGGGCAGACTTGATGGGCTGTAGCCCTTTTCTGCCGTCATCTTCTATGTTTCTATGATGTCCAGGATAGGAAGATTGAATCTTCGCTTAAGGTGTCCTTTGAGGTTGCAGCAGTTACCTTGCAGGCCGCGGTTTGCAATTCTTATGCTGCGCGTGCTTATCTGCAATGGTCTCAACTGATGGCGGATAACATGATGGAGTCCGGAATTTCGGTCCCCTCCGAATTGGCGGATATGGAATCAGGCTTGGCGTATTTGGCGGATGCCTTGTATGATATTGTTCGTGCTTCTGCGAAACAAATGTCTCTTTCCGTGGTTTCTCGCAGATCTTTGTGGCTCCGTAATTGGGTGGCGGATGCGGCGTCCAAGCTTAGGCTCGTGAAACTCCCTTTTAAAGGTCGTCTTTTATTTGGTGAGGATTTGGATAATCTGGTAAAGGATTTTGGTGATTCCAAAACTCAGCGGTTGCTGGAGGACAGGCCTAGGCCGCCGTTGAAGTCCTCCTCTAACAGACCTCGCTTTAGGGATGTTAAGAGGTATCGACCGGGGAAGCCGTCTTTTCAGCCCTCTTACGGTTCTTTCTCTAATTCTAGGCCTCGCTTTTCTCAGAAGACTTCCTTTCGTGGAGCAAAATCCTCGGCTGTTCAGCCAGCCCGTGCTCCCGCACCTCGCAGTCAACAATGACGGGGTCTCGGCCCCTTCCGCCATTTCTTTGAGAGGGCGGCTGTCTTCCTTTCTGGCAGAGTGGGCCAAGATAACGTCCGATCAGTGGGTATTGGACATTATTCGAGAAGGTTACAAATTAGAGTTTTCCTCTCCCGTCGCCGATTCTTTCTTGGTATCCCCTTGCCACGGGGCCGCCAAGCGAGACTCAGTGCGGCTCACCCTTCAGGTCCTTCTGGATCTGGGGGCTGTGGTTCCGGTTCCCCCAGACGAGGTGGGCATCAGCAGGTATTCCATTTACTTCGTGGTGCCCAAGAAGGGGGGATCGGTCAGGCCGGTGCTGGATCTCAAAAGGGTCAACAAATTTCTCAAGGTCCATCATTTTCGTATGGAGACGGTACGCTCAGTCATTGCCGCGGTTCAACCAGGGGAGTTCCTTACGTCCCTCGATCTAAAAGAGGCTTACTTGCACATTCCAATTTGGCCTCCACATCAGAAGTTTCTTCGGTTTGCGGTCTTAGACCAGCATTATCAGTTTCGAGCGATGCCTTTCGGTCTCGCCACGGCACCGCGCACCTTTTCGAAAGTGATGGTTGTGGTGGCAGCGTTTCTTCGCAAAGAGGGGATTCGGGTGCATCCTTACTTGGACGATTGGTTGATCCGAGCGTCTTCCAGGCACGAGAGTGTGGTGGTAACACAGAGGGTGATTTCTCTTCTTCAGTCTTTGGGGTGGATCGTCAACTTTCAAAAGAGCTCTCTTACCCTGTCCCAATCGTTGGAGCATCTGGGTGTGCGGTTCGACATGTATCTGGGGAAGGTGTTTCTCCCCAGGGACCGGGAAGTGAAGTTACAGTCTCAGATTCGCCTAATTCTCCAGTCGCCCAGACCGAGGGTTTGGGATTATGTGCAAGTTCTGGGTTCGATGGTGGCGGCTCTGGAGGTGGTACCTTGGGCTCGCTTCCACATGCGGCCGTTGCAGAAGTCTCTTCTTTCCGGTGGTCCCCGGTGTCTCAGGACTACAACCAGCGTCTTCAATGGGATTCTCAGGCTTCCCTCAGCATGCGTTGGTGGCTCGACAAGGCCAATCTGTTCAAGGGCATGCCGCTTGCGACACCGGACTGGGTCATAGTTACGACAGATGCGAGTCTTCTGGGATGGGGGACTCAGTGCCTTCAATCCTCAGCGCAGGGTGTTTGGTCTCAGGAGGAGGCCCAGTGGTCGATCAGTATGCTAGAATTGAGGGCGATCAGGCTTGCGCTTCTGGAGTTTCAGTCCATGGTTCAGGACCGGCCGACCAGGATCTTCTCGGACAGTGTCACGGCAGTGGCGTACATAAACAGGCAGGGAGGTACCCAAAGTCTTCAATTGGCCAGCGAGGCGCTGGTCCTGTTTCAATGGGCGGAAGTTCATGTTCCTCTTCTCTCGGCAGCGCACATTGCGGGTCAGGCGAATGTGCAAGCAGACTTCCTCAGCAGAAATCTTCTAGATCCTAGAGAGTGGGAACTCTCCGCTCAGGCATTCGCCCTGCTGGTGTGGAAGTGGGGTCTTCCGGAGATGGATCTCATGGCTTCGTCTCGCAATGCGAAGCTACCTCGGTTCTTCAGCAGACGCAGAGAGAGGGAATCGGAGGGGGTGGACGTGTTGGCTCTTCCTTGGCCTCCGGACTGTCTTCTTTATGTGTTTCCTTCATGGCCGATGATAGGTCGGGTGTTACATCGCATCTCTCTCTTTCCGGGCAGGGTGATCCTAGTGGCTCCGGATTGGCCACGTCGTCTGTGGTATACGGACCTGATCCAGCTGTCGACGGGCGATCGGTTGACGTTTCCGGTAACTCCAGACTTACTAGTTCAGGGTCCGATCAACATGGAAAATCCGTCCCACTTTGGTCTTACGGCCTGGCTCTTGAACGGTCGCGGCTGAGGCATAAGGGTTTTTCGGAACAGGTCATCTCCACTCTTCTTCAAGCCAAAAAGAGATCTACCTCTGCCTCCTATGTTCGATTCTGGCGGGTCTTCGAGTCTTGGTGTGCTTCTCTGGGTCTTTCGCCCTTTAAGGCTTCTCTGTCTCATATTCTTTCCTTTTTGCAGGACGGTGTCGCCAAAGGACTGGCCTATAATTCTCTTAAGGTCCAGGTGGTGGCCATTGCTTGTTACAGAGGCCGGGTGTCTCATTCGCCGCTGGCGTCTCAACCTGATGTTGTTCGTTTCCTGAAAGGGGTGCAACATATTCGGCCACCTGTTAAGAGGATCTGTCCAGAGTGGAGCCTTAAGGTTGTGCTTAGGGGGCTTCAGAGGGCCCCGTTCGAGCCGTTGTCTCGGGCGACTCTGAAGGATGTCACGTTGAAGGCGGTGTTTTTGGTCGCGATGGCGTCGGCCTGAAGGGTTTCGGAGTTGCAGGCCTTGTCGTGCAGGGATCCTTTTTTGCGCATTTCTGAGGCCAGTGTGTCTGTTCGGCTGGTCCCCTCATTTCTTCCTAAGGTGGTGTCTTCCTTTCATGTGAACCAATATCTCTTCCTTCCGGCGTTTCGGCAGGAGGATTGGGGGAGCGCTTCTCTTCTTTGCATTTCCTTGACGTGCGCAGAATTCTTCTTCATTATTTGCAGGTTACGAACGACTTTCGTAGTTCCGACCACCTCTTTGTGTTGTTCGCAGGCCGCAATAGAGGTATGGCTGCGTTCAAGGCTTCCATCGCTCGTTGGGTCAGAGAGGCCATTGTTTCGGCTTAATTGACGGCCGGAAAACAGTTGCCGGACCTGCTTCGTGCACATTCCACGCGAGCGATGGCTACGTCTTGGGCTGAGTCCAGGGGTCTTTCCTTGGACGAGATTTGTCGGGCGGCTACTTGGTCTTCTAAGAATACTTTTTCTAAGCATTACCGGCTGGATGTGACCGCTCGGGCAGAGGCTAATTTTGGTGCTTTGGTTATTGCGGAGGCTGCATTTGCTTTCCACCCAGTTTGAGGTGTGCTTTGCTATATCCCACTGGTCTCTGGATTCATCTGCTGCTGTGCTAAGGAAGGAAAAATTATGTTCTTACCTGTTAATTTTCTTTCCTTTAGTAGCAGCAGATGAATCCAGAGCCCCACCCTTTCTGCTGATACTCTGTTCGTTGGTTGGTTACCAGTTTCAGTTTGGTTATTGTTGGTAGTTGTTTTCTGTATTTTACCCATTGCAATTGATTGATGGAAAGAAGTTTTTTTTTGACGTGCTCAATATTTCCTGATACCGGATGCTTGGGCAAGGAGCGATACTGGATGTACAGGAGGAATGCCAACCTATAAGACCACCTGTTAATCAGTTTCTCTATCTCCATCTGCTGGTCGATGTATGCTATCCCACTTGTCTCTGGATTCATCTGCTGCTACTAAAGGAAAGAACATTAACAGATAAGAACATAATTTTTCCATCTTGCCTCCCAGTTTTCCATGAATAGTTCCGAATAAACCTATTTAATTATCCTTTTAAATCATGTCAATACAAGAAGTTCTTTTGATAGAATTTTATCATTCCAGGCCGCCAAACTGAATACATGGCTTGAGGCCACTTCCTATCTTGACTTTAGAAAATCACTAAAAACACGCCTGTTTGATATGTTTTCCTCTTAGTCATGTTACTGTCAAATCTATTATGATTTTTAACAGCTTTTTACTTGCCAATTGAGCTATTGTGTTAACTTTTATTGATTTTATCTGATGTATCCTTTTTTACTGATTGTTTTAATTTTGTATAATACATATTCCTATGATAAGCAGCATAAAATCTGTTTTACTCTTTGGGATCTTGCCAGGTACTTCTGACCTGGATTAGCCAGTGTTGGAAACAGGATATTGGACTTAATGGACCTTTGGTCTCTTCCAGTGTGGCAACTTTTATGTTCTTATGAATCTGAGTTCAGAGCTCAGTTTGTGCCAGAAGGGATGTGTAAGACTATGAGATGGAGCATCGTGTTTCTGCTAAAGTATTTTGGTTTTGACAAGTCCTTGCCTATGAATGGTCTGGCATTCATATATAATGCCTCATGTTGTGTCAAATCTTGGAAAGCAAAATAGGCCATAAGTGTATGAGAATCAGATTAGATGTGGTTCTCAACCCAGTCTTTGGAAAAAAAACCAAACAGTCAGATTTTCAAGTTATCCAAATAAATATGCATGTGATTCATGCGCATATCTGGAAGTAATGCACATGTACGTACAGTGTCTCGCATATTCACTGTGGATACCCTGAAAACATGATTGGTTAGGTATTTCCCCAGGACTGGGATCAGACTCTACAGTGATGACAAGGTATTTTGAAACGTGGTAGAAGTAATGCTGGTTTGAATCAGATGTTGATATGGGCAGAACCAGCTAATCAGCATCTGAGCATTTCACACTTCGGGACATCTGAATTTGCAAGATAGCTTCATTAAGCAAAGAAAGTCTAGGTCTAAGGAATAGCAGCAGAAGACTTAAGATTTTAAACTCACTGGGACGTTCCAGTGATGGACCTGATAGCATTTGCCCAGCTCCAGCTGTGACAGCTTTTCAGTAATATGAAGGATGATTAATACATTTTGTTTGTCTGGCTTATCTGGAAAATAAACCAAACGGCATGAACAGCTCGCACACAATATTCAAACACAAGAAAAGTGAGAGATTCACTAAAGACACTAAAATTTTTACTAAAGTCCAAAAAAGCCAAATGTGGCCACATTTCACCCTAGGCTGCTTCAGGAGAAACCAACAGACACAACTAAAAATTTATGCAAAATATTTGAGACATAATAATATATATACAGTCAACTCCACATAAATGCAAAGCGCTTAATTGCATAATTCAGTTAACTGCCAGTCATTCCAATTTTTTAAACAATGCATTTGAGTGGATTCCACCAATGCTCAACTGCATATTGGATTTCTGCATAAATTGGTTACCTGCATGGCATATAAAATGGAAAGTATGCACTGTAGCATGTCAGTCTACACCAGTTAACTATAAACCTTAGTCTGTATAGCAAATTGTGTATGCTTGGTGGTACACATGATTAAAATAGCTGTCTTTGGCTATGTGACAGTGCTTTGCTTGGCATATTCTACCAGTCATCACATGATTTTGGTTTTAGGCCAGAATATGATCCAATACATGTTAAAAAATAAATAAAAAGTCTTAGTGTGGAAGGCTCTGACAGTAGCAGAGTATTTTCAGGTCTTTTCATAACCAACACACAGAGAGCCAGTAGTTGATTGCATTAGGCTTTGGCATGATATCTAAAAAATAAAGAAAAGATCGTGGAGGAATGGCAGAATAATGAGAACCCAGACAGAAAATGCAAGAGAACAAAAAAAAGCTGAATATGTTGAAGAAGCCCTGCTACATAAAGAACAAAAAGCTACCTGTGGATCATGGAAGAAACATCACAAACTAAGAAGCAATACAGACCACTAATGTTTTGCCATCTGGTGGATGTTATTGATAGTGAGTCCACGTCACAGAAAACAGCTAGCAAACTTGCCTGGAAGCTCTCAGTACTGGTCTCCCTACTTATGCAGAAGTCGCATGGAACAAAATTATTCCAACCACCATATTCAACTGTTAAGCATTCTAGTTTTACTACACTGTTTGCAAATAACAAAGGAGCATTTGGAAATGGAATCTGAATACATGGATGAGGTTTTTGTTCCTAACATGGTTCATGATGACTTGGAAACTGTTGCCATGGACAGTGGCTTGCCAACAGATAAGAACTTAGAAATATCTCCTGGACCTAAATATATGTAACCTGCAAGCCTTAGGGCTATTGTAATGATGGACCTTTAGGTACAGCAGGTTTTCTCTGTTCCTGGAGGGCTCAACATATAATATAAGGGATTTAGGTGGTATTTGTACCCAAGTCCCTCTATTTGAAGTCCATTGCACTGATCACTAGACTGCCCCTCTGCACTGCTGGAATGTGTGTATGGCCAGTTTACTAGGAATGTTGCCAGACAGATGTCTCTGTTTTTCCCTGGGACCTTTTGTCAAAAAATAGTACTTAATGATGGCCGTGTTGAGTCTGATAACATCACTTTTATTTCCTGAGCAGTAGTAGCTATGAGTCTGTGTGCTGTGGGAATTAATAGAACAAAAACTAATAGTAAGGAAAAGTCCCTTTACCCCTTATTCCACACATTTTTACAAGATTCCATGGATGTCTTCCACATGTAAAATAGTGTCATAAGTGTATATATGGGAATACAATGTTCACTAGTGAAATTCCTAACTTTTGCTGCTAGAAGAATTGATGTTTTTGCATGTCATAAATCTTATTCTGTTGCAAAGACATAAGATCCTATACTGAAGCTATTGTCCTCTAGTCGCAAACTTTATAGAAGGATGTCACTTATATCTTTCAACTCCTCCCCTTCACCAGTGGAGAATAGCTCCCTCTTCAGTTTTTCCTTATGCAAACACACAGAGAAAGTATGTTCTTATCTGCTCTGCTTTCTATTTTTGGGTATTTTTGTTCATCAGTTCTCATTTTTTGTATGACTTTGGTGCCTGGATGTCCCCTTCTTGGGGTTACTCTGCTGGGGAAAAGATGCGGACCCATGAGGGCAGGCTGCTGCTTGCAGGCCAATCTCTTGGAATAATAGTGTAGCCAGCCTACTTTGTGATCCATCAAAAGCTTGGAGTCCATTCCCCTGCTAGCTTGGGCCCCTGTGTAACAAACGTTTGGGTATTTCCAGCAGTTTCTGAAGTAGAATTCCTTTCCTTGCAGGCTGCTACAAGCTGACGGGCACCTGAGGAGCCACAGTGAGTATTCCCATTCCCCCTATTGGGGGGGGGGGGGGAGAGAGAGAGAGGGTTCAGAAAAATTAATTCTGAGTATTCCTAGGGTTAGGTTCCCTCACCTCTAAAACCCTTTTCTCCAGAGTTTTTTTGAGTTTCAACAATGCTCCCACGGGACGTTTTTAGTGTGATTTTACTGGCAGCGACCATTTTGGAGTTTAATCGATCTTTTTTTCAAAAGCTTCCATCTGCCTCAAAGCCCCTTGTTTTGACCAGGGATCACCTGTAATGGATTCCTCAGGCCAATCTTCCCCTTTATCATGCTCTTTTTGCTCAGTTTTGTTGTCAGAAAAGCAGCCGTGTTTGTGGGGCAAGGGAGAAAGGGGCAGGAGCTTTGGCCTCAGTCTCTTTAGAGTCCTCCAAGGTGGGAGAACCCCAAAATATCCGACCAACAGGAAGGCGATCCTGCTTAGAAGCCGCACATAACGAGGGTGCAAAACGCAAGTGCGTGTAGGCGATGGAGGTCCAACTTCCCCAGTTAGGGGTCCTTGGGGGCCATATGTTCAGGGTTTTTCAGACTTTGTCATTCTCTTGTGGAGAGCCTATTTGAGGGGCCTGGGGGAGCGCTGCCTGTGAGCATGCCAGCACTGGAACAGGGGGAGAGATCCTTCCCAATAAGGCTTCCCCACTTTGGAATAAGATGACTCCAAGCGTCAATGGCCACTGAAAGTCCCTTTCCATGCCTTTATTATCTCAAGGATCAACTGCATCCTTGGATGATTTAGGGTCCCTATCCTGGGCTGAAGTCAGGAGGCTGTGCTACTATCGACCAGGGCGGCAATCCCTAAGTTTGCTGTCTTTTCAAGACTGCTACTGTTTCACATGTCAATTCGGACACTCTGTGAGTTGAAGTTGGACCCTCAACAGCCCTCCGTCTCGCAGTATTTCATTATGAGCCATAGAAATGTACACAACTACCTTCTTTCCAGCACATCTGGACATCACCTAGTTGATTACCGACTAGTGGGAATACCCAGAAGGATCCCTAAAGGTAGCAAAAGCTATGTCCAGGCTTTATCCTATGGCTTAAGAAATCCAACAGTTGTTTTCTCAGTCGAAGGTGGATTCAGCGCTAGCTCAAGTGATCAAGTGTACCGCCCTTCCTAGTGAGGGAGGCATGATGCTAAAGGATGCACAAGATTACAAAGTGGACATGGTCCTTAAAAGACAGTTTGAAGCGCTAGTATTAGGTATCAAAGCAGCAGCTTCTGCCTCCTTTGTGGCACAGGCCTGTCACATCAGATTGAGGCACAGTCCTATGGAGCTGGACGCCTGTCCCCACTTGATTATGGAAGGAGTGGATTATGTGGCCGATGCTCTTTATGACATCATCAGAGTCGTGAACAAAGTATCAACATATGCTGTTTCTATCCGCCTAATGCTCTGGATTAGGCAGTAGATGGGCGATTCATCCTATTAGAGCAGATGCTTTTCGGCAAAGGCTTGAATGACCTCATGGCTAGCAAGGTCGATTGCCATCCCAAATCACTTCCAGACAGCAGAGTTTGACATTCCACCAGGGTTGGCAGAGGCACTTTTCGTTCCTCTCAGAGATTCCATCAGTTTTCCTCCAGTAGTTCTTCCCAGAGACCCTTCCAAGGGTCCAGACAGATTTGGCAACTACAGACGCCAACAACCCTTGGAGTCGTGCAGCAGTACAGCCTCTAAAAAGCCACAATGATGCCAGGTCATCTGCCACACCACCTCACATTGGAGGGAAGCTGTTGGCTTTCTGGAGGGGATGGGAACAGATTTCATCAGCTGGGTCCTGAACATTATATAAGAATGTTACAAAATTGAGTTTTCTTGCCCTCCCCCAGATCTGTTTCTTGATTCCCTTGCCAGTCGGCTAGAAAAGAAGCCTGGGTTCGAGCAACAGTACGATGGCTCTTTGACATTCATGCCATAGAACCGGTTCCCAAAGAAGAATCGGGATCCATATTCTGGTCGCCGTACATGAAGAAGGACAAGGTACAACTCGAAAGGGTCCAGAGAAGAGTGACTAAATTGGTTAAGGGGCTGGAGGAGTTGCCGTACAGTGAGAGATTGGAGAAACTGGGCCTCTTCTCCCTTGAAAAGAGGAGACTTTGAGGGGACTTGATCGAAACGTTCAAAATACTGAAGGGAATAGACTTAGTAATAATAATAATAATAATTTTATTTCTTATATACCGCTATACCATAAGTTCAAAGCGGTTTACAAAAAGTTGCATACAATGAGAGTAAGAGATGTTTGCAACGAGATACATACAATGAGTGTATGAGATGTAAGGGGAACAGAAAAAGTACTTTCTGGGATACAAATTGCTGTTCACCTTCTCCAAGGTAGGGAGAACGAGAGGACGCTCTCTAAAATTGGAAGGGGATAGATTCCGTACAAACATAAGGAAATTTTTCTTCACCCAGAGAGTAGTGGAGAGCTGGCACGTTCTTCCGGAGGCTGTTATAGGGGAAAACACCCTCCAGGGTTTCAAAACAAAGTTAGACAAGTTCCTGCTAAACTGGAACATACGCAGGTGAGGCTGGACTCATTTAGAGCACTGGTCTTTGACCTGAGGGCCGCCACGTGAGCGGACTGCTGGGCATGATGGACCACTGATTTCAAAGTACCAATTCTTTATTCATTTATCTTATTTTATTATACTCTTCAATGTATATTTCTCTGTAAACCACTTAGAACTTAATGGATTTAGCGGTATATAAGAAATAAATTACATTACATTACTGATCTGACCCAGCAGCAGCATTTCTTATGTTCTTATGTACTTCATAGTGCCCAAGAAGGGCACAGAAGTCTGGAGACCTATCCTGGATCTGAAGTCTGTAAATGCGACACTGAGCGTCCATGCTTCTGCATGGAGGTGGTTCGGTCAATCATTATAGCAGTGTCTCCAGGGGAATTCCTAGCCTCACTGGATTTAAGAGGCATATCTTCACATTCCCATTTTTCTGGATCACAGAAAATATTCCATTTTCTCCAGAGACGCTTCCAGTTTTTGGCACTGCCTTTCAGATTGGTCAAGACCCCAGTCATCTTTACCAAGGTGATGGTGGTGGTAGTATCTCACCTTCGATGATGAGCATACAGGATCAAAGCCCCTTTAAAACAGGAAGGTGAGTTCATAGTGCAGCTGGTAATGGATTTCCTCCAGGGACCTCGGTTGGATAGTCAACTTCAGGAAGAGCCGGCTACAGCCGACTCAGTTCTTGGAATATCTGGGATTCCACTTCGACACAGCGAGAGGTTGTGTCTTCCTTACCGAACCATGCAAACAGAAGCTCAGTAAGCAGATCATAGAAATCTTAGCATTACCAAAGCCCATAGCTTGGCACTGCCTTCAGATACTGGGCCTGATGGTGGTCACTCTGGAAGTCGTTATTTGGGCAAGAGTGCATATGCATCTACTCCAAGATTCTCTTCTCTCCAGGTGGTCCCCACAATGGCATTCTCTGCAGGTTCAGCTCCCCTGGTCATGTGAAATGAGGAGCAGCTTACATTAGTGGCTCCAGGAGGAGGGGGTGCTTTATTTTGTTGCATTTGTCTTAAGTTGAGTTTGTTTTACTTATTGTAGTAATAATTTTAACAATGTAATTTTATCAAAATGTACATCGCTTTGAATCCAGATAAAGCGATTAATCAAATTTTTATTAAACTTGAAACTTGAAACTTATCAAAGAGCATGCTTCTTAGAATCACCTTGATGGTGACATTCATCACCAAAAGCCTGCCTGAGTGGCTGAGGACCCACTGCTGTGGTTGCCCTCTCCAGCATTGGAGACTTTCCTGGCAGGAAAGGTGGTCAGAGTATTCTTCAACAATGTAATTGCGGTAGCTTATGTGAACGGACAGGCACCAGAAGTGCCCCATTGTGCCTAGAGGCACAGATGATGTTCAAGTGGGCAGAAGCTCTCAGGCCCTCTCAGCAGCTCGCATGCCAGGCATATAGAACGTCCATACCGACTTTCTAAGTAAGCATAATCTGGATTTAGGGGACTGGTCCCTGTCCCAAAGAATGTTCAACCTCATTATGCAACACTGGGGAAGACTGGAGATAAATCTCATAACCTCAGCCATGAACATGGAGGCAAATCACGTCTACAGCCGAACCGGGAAGCGCAGATTGGATGCCATGGCTCACAGAGAGTCAACTCTATGTTTCCACCGTGGGTCATGGTGGGCTGGATCATTCAGAGTCTTGAGCCACCAAGGCCCAGTAATACTGGTAGCTCTGAACTGACCTCGTTTTGATATCTAGTGTGAGTGCAAAGAAGTATGTCTCTCAAGCTGCCAGTTCATCCAGGGCTCCTCAGTCAGGACCCAGTTCCCATGGAGTTCTTAGTGCTTTGGTCTTATGCCATGGCTCTTGAGCACATGACACTAATCCATTAATATTACTTGGAGGTAGTCGTGACACTACTTAGAGCAAAAAAGCCTTTAACGTTTGCAGCTTATGCTAAGACCTGGAAGGCTATGGTGCACCGAGTAATAGATAGAGCCTTGTAAGGCACCAATACCTGTGATCCTGGCATTTCTGCAAGCCAGACTAGACAAAGGCCTAGCAGTTGCATCTCTCAAAGTACAGGTGGCAGGCCTCTCGTGCTTTCAGACTCGGGGAGGTAAGCAGTCCCTGGCGTCTCATCTAGAAGTCACTCAGTTCTTGAAGGGGTCGCTCAGGTTGTGCCCTCTATTGCACCGGCCTTCCCCATCATGAGATCTTAATATCATTTTAAGAGCCTCTCTGTCCCTGTATGAGCCTCTGCGAGACGTGTTTCTTTTGGACCTTATGGTCAAGATGGTTTTTCTGGTGGCCATAGTCTCATTGAGGCAAATCTCAGAATTACAGGCTCCTTCAAAGAGCCTTACCTCAGGTTTACAGAGGCTGGTGTTTCACTACGAGCAATACCTTCCTTTCTGCCAAAGATGGTGTCAGCCTTTCATGTCAATCAAGAGATTTGTTTGCCTAAGGGTTCAACTAAACAAGACAGGATTTTGCAAAGGCTGGATGTGCGAAGAGTTCTACTTCACGACTTAGAAAGGACCAATGAGTCACATCTATCTGACTATCCTTTTGTGCTGACCAGCCAAACAAGACGAGGCAGACCAGCTTTCAATTGCCAGATGGGATTTACATGGCAATTTTTTCCTATGTTGCCTATGGCAAACAGCCACCTATCTCTTTCATGGCACATTTGACTAACAGTGTTGCTGCCTCCTGAGTGGAATCCTGGGCTGTTTCACCCGTTGAAATCTGTAGAGCAGCTACTTAGTCTACTCGCCATACTTTTACCAGATTCTATAGAGTGGATGTGATGGCTCAAGAGGATGCCACATTTGAATTTTCGGTGCTGTGGGCAGATTCATCTGTCCCTCTCTAGACATCTGGCACTGCTTTGGTACGTCAGCTTCAGTGCAGAATCCTGTGTCTTTGCAACAGAATGGAAGATTAGGTTCTTACCTCAGTAATCATACTATAAAGAGAGCAATGTTGGAAATGTTATCTTGAAAACAGCTCTGAGGATTTAGATGAAATGGGGAGAGGTTACTTTTTAGGGTACCAGAAAGTAATTTAGCTAGGTATCGAGTTTGGGAAAATTACATTTTATGTTGAGTTGGTTTTTTTTTAATTTTATTTGGGGGGGGGGGTGGCTTTTGGGGTTTGAAAATAAACCCCAAAATGTATGGAACAGCACCAGAGTGAGGTTTGGAATGCACTGAGAGGCTAAAATAGTAGATGGTGGCAGAAAATGGTCTATCCAGTCTGCCCAACCTGAATCAATTTAAATCTTTAAAATTTTTTCTTCTTAGCTATTTCTGGCTATTGCAACACTAGAATGAGGCTTGAAACACACAAGACTGCTAGAGCAATAGAGTGAGATTTGAAAGGCTTAAAACACAGAGATTTGAAAGGCTTAGAACATAGAGATTTCAACACCTTAGGAAAAAGACAGGAGGAAAGTTTGGCTGATAAAACCAAGAGTTTGGGCACTTCACTTAAAACACACAGTTCACAAACATACAGGAGGGCAATAATGCTGATAAAAGCATGATTTCAAGACACAATTAACATGCTTCCCCAAGTGAAGCTCGGTCTTCCAGGTACTCTTTCTGTTATAAGATGTAGGATTATGTACGGCCCAACCTATGCAGATTTACAATTTGCCTGTTTACTGCCTTGGACATTGCTGGGGTTCATTATGGGATGACTGCTTGTCATTTGGATGAGCATGTAAAAAGAAAAAAAAAAAAAGAAAACGACAGAAGTACTATTTTTGTTGAATCATGGTGGTACTTATGTGTTAGTGCTACTTACTCATAGCAGGTTGGTTCCTGGATACTCCTAAGTTACAAGTTCTTGTTAATTATTCTTTTTTCATGAGTTACAGAGCAGAACAGAAATGTATGTTGTCTCAAGAGGAGTTCCCCATGCCCCTCCTTCCCTTTTCTTCTGTTTCAGTGGAGTTTGATTGCTTTGGTACTAACTGAAGGGGGAGCTATTCTCCACTGGTGAATGGTAAAAGGGAGGAGTTGAAAGATATGAGTGACATCCTTCTGCAAAGTTCATGCCTAGAGGAGAACAGCTTCAGTACAAAATCCTATGTTTTATAACAGAAATAAGATTGCCAAGGTAAAAACCTAATCTTCATTCAGGATGCTATTTATGAATACTGGCAAGAATAAATTTTTTTCCAAGAGAGAACTGAAAATATCCCGCTGCTGCTTATTGATCTACAAGTAATTTGAACTGTTTCTTAAGGATTTATGAAATCTCAAGAGTCTGACATATAGGTGTTACCCTAATGACATATAGGTGTTACCCTAATGACATATTGTTCATAGTCTGAAATGTTTTTATGTAGATGTCACTGAGGAGGTTCCAGCAAGAAGAAAACGAAATTCATCAAATCGCGATGATAGCGAAAAGATTTTTGTAGCACAAATGACTGTATTTGACAAAAACAGGTAAAATTATTCATTGACATCTTCAGTTTATTGAGCAATACAATTTTTGTATTCATAGTAGTATTAAATTGCTGTACATCCTGCTTTACAATTAACTGGTTCTAGAGCAGTGGTCACAAACTTGCGGCCAGCCAGGTACTATTTTGAGGCCCTCGGTATGTTTATCATAATCACAAAAGTAAATTAAGAGTTTTTTGATCATATGTCTCTTTAGCTATAAATTATAATATTATTGTTAACACTTAGCCAAAAGGAAAGATTTATAAACTATAAAGAGTTTTACCTCATGCAAAATGGTCATTTCTTTAATAAGACATTAACTAATTTTTCTGAGGCCCTCCAAGTACCTACAACTCCTAAATGTGGCCCTGCAAAGGGTTTGAGTTTGAGACCACTGTTCTAGAGGGAACAGTGCTTAGGTGAGAGGGGTGGAGCTTAAGTGTCTGAAATAGGAGGCTTGTTACAAGTCCTGGCTGGTAGAAGGAATTAATCCACTTGTCCTGGAATAAAGTGTGAATTTACAAGAAAGATTAGCGAAGGTAAGAACCTAATCTTTCGATTCTATGTCTTTGTAACAGAATGGAAGATTAGATTCTTACCTTGGTAATCTTCTGCCTGTTAAACATAGGATTCTGTACAGCCCGCCCTGTGCAGACTTCTGATTTGCCTGTTTACTGCTTAAGGCATTGCGAGTGTCAATCATGGGACAATGTCTCCTGTTATTTGGAAGAGTAAATATATATGTGTATATATTAAAGCTATTCTTCTTAACTTTTGGGGCCTTTATAGAATAATGCTCATTGCACATAACAGGTTGGTTCCTGGATACTCTCAAGTTGCGAGTTTGTTGATTTATTCTTTTTTTCATGTGTTACAGTAAGAACAGAAATGTATGTTGTCTCCAGGGAAGTTCCCCCTTGCGCCCCTCCTCTTTTCTTCTGTTTCAGTGGAGTTTGATTGCTTTGGTATGAACTGAAGGGAGCTGTTTTCCACTGGTGAAGGAGAGGAGTTGAAAGAAACGAGTGATACCCTTCTTCAAAGTTCATGATCGAGATATGAGCCTAATCTTCCATTAAATGTCCCATTAATTTTCAGTTTGTCAGTTGTGAATATCCTATTTGTGTGCACATACAGGCGTTTACAGTTATTGGATGGAGAATATGAAGTGGCAATGCAGGAAATGGAAGAATGTCCTGTAAGCAAGAAAAGAGCAACCTGGGAAACTATTCTGGATGGGAAGGTATGGATTATCACTGGTATGTCAATGTCAGAATGTACAGCCAAGGGCATAAATCCAATTTTTATCAACAAGCAGGATTGCATCAGGTTACACAAGTGGGTGGTGTCATCCAGTGGGGCTGGGATGCCATAACATTTGCCAAACGGATACAAAAGTAATGCTGTCCCATATTAGAGGCTCTTCACTTTCACTTGTGTTTTGCATGTTTCTTTAAAAAAAAAAAGTGGCTTTGTTTTTACTGAAAATATCCCAAGTGGAGTCAGTATTCAGTCCATATTCTCACTTTGAGAAAAAAATTTAGAACTTTGACATCTATTCACGTGGGCTCAGTTCATAATTCGGTTGACTTCAAACACTGTGGCAGGAAATCTGTGAGCCTGAAAGGACTGCCTAAATCACTACCTCAGTTGCTGTAAGATTATGAGAGTTGCCATCTAGGGACAGACTAAAGGTCCATCAAGCCCAGTATCATGTTTCCAACAGTGGCCAACCCAGGTCATAAGTGCCTTGCAAGATCTCAAAGATTAACACAGATTTTCTAGTGCAATAGGTGTGTCATTCTGGACAGTAGAACTTTCTTCCCATGCTTGCGAGCCATACAGAAGGAATCCATTTCAGGTTTTCGACTCCGCCCCCTTCAGTTTTTCCTTGTGCACGTGAGCTGGAAGGTGTCTTTCTGGTCTGTTCTGTACATTTCTTTATTTGGTATTTTTCACAGTTTTTGTGGCTATTGGTACATCAGAGTTCCCCAGTGCATGGGAAGTCTACCTGTGTGGAGAAGAAGCAGACTTGGATCTGCATCCAGCAGGTTCATCCTTTAGAGGCGTGCTTGGCCAGCCTGCAGAGAACTTTGTGGAGCTCCGGGTCCATACCCATAGTAGCATCACTCACCTCCTGAGCTGCAGGGACTTGAATGCAGGCTGTTAGGCATCCACAAGGAGCTCAGTGGAGATCTTCAGGGTGCTGGCTGCAATTTCGCCTCCCCCCCTTCGCATGTGCTGTTCTACTGGGATTGAGGAGTCCAACTTTGGTCCGACTGGCATCCTGAAGATCTCAGTGTTTGGAGGACTAGTTGATTAAGGCAGGGATTGTTCTCCCAGAACCAGCTACTTCTTATAGTTAGGCAGGCTGCAGCACCTTCAGAGCACGTCACAGTGAGTAAGGCTATTGCAACCTAATCTTATCTAAGACTTAAGTTTGTATACCGCATCATCTCCTATAGGGAGTTTGAATCGGTTAACAAGTGAATATCTGATTAGATAGATAGAATTTGAATTGAAAATGAGATGAGATTAATTAATTAATCCAAGAGTTCCTGCCATCTTCTTATAAATGAGTTCACAATTGATAGCAAGTTAAGATGATATCATATTTCCCCATATATAGGCTGTGGCCTATACATGGGTTTTACAAACCCGTGTATGGGGCGTGGCCTAGTTAAATGGGGCAGCCTATATAAAAAAATTTTAATCATCCCCCCACCCCTGGTACCTTTTTTGGAAGCTGCCTCGCTGACGTGCGGCTCAGGTCTCCAGCGGTACAGAGTAGCCGCGATCTCTTCGGCATCAGGCCTGCCCCCGCACCGCTAGATGAGTGGCTGAGGTCAGTTTGCATAAGTCTCACGAGAGCTGACGGCCATTAAGCGGATGGTGCGGGGACAGGCCGGATGCTGAAGAGATTGCGGCTGCCCTGCACCGCTGGAGTCCCGAGGCTTGCGCCAGTGAGGGGGGCTTACAAAAAAGGTACCAGGGGTGGAGGGGGGTTGAATGGAAAAGCAGGGGAGGTACCGGAAGATAAGCCACAGCTATTACCATGGGGCAGCTTATCTTCCAGTTTTTAAACATAGGCTGCCCTTTTGTGCGGCCTATACATGGGTGCGGCCTATATAGAGGTACTGGCCTATATGTGGGGAAAATACGGTATTCATATTCTCTGAGAAGATTATCTAAGTACTGTTGAAATAAGTTTTTTCATAGACCTACGGAAAGTCTGAAGAGAAGTAAGTGTTCTAATACACTGTTCTTCAACCGCCGGTCCGCAGAGGGCCGGCGAGATTGACCCGGTTAAATTTCCTGTCGGCCATCTCTTCTTTCCCTTCCAGGGCTGATTTTAGGATCGGCTGCAGTACTGCTTCAACGGACAGCAAAAAGAAACACAGAAACCGCAGGCCTTTTCCTCTTGCCTGCATCGCTATAGGCTCTGCCGATCCTGATCCCGCCCCCCTCTGAAGTGACTTCCTGTGTTTGAGGGGCAGGATTAAGACTGGTAGAGCTTGTAGCGAATAACAATGCAGGCAAGAGGAAAGGTCCCGCAGCTTCTGTCTTCGTTCTAGCCATCTTATTTAGCGGGACCACAATTGAAGGCAGGGCTGATAGCACTTAAGTTCGGGAGAGACATCCCTAAGCCCCATGGAATGGGTGGCTCCCCTGCCACTGCAGTTCAGTGCTTGTCTGAGGCAAGTACCAGCGAGCAAGAGAGGCAGACAGCAGCATTATTGGGCTTAACTCTGAATGAAGAACAAGCCTTTCAAGTTGCTTCCAGACTATAGAGTTGCGCGGGGACAGAAATCCCACCCGTCCCCGCCAAAGTCCCACCCGTCCCCGTGAGGAATCCCTCCATCCCCGCCCATCCTTATAAACTACAGAAATAGTTATTTCATTTAATTATGCTACTGAATGAAAGGCTCTGGTAGAAACCCATTTAAAAATAAGCAAAAAGACTTTATTAATTTGGAAATATTAATTGGGAAGAATACATACTTTGTAAATGGGTTTCTACCAGAGCCTCTAATGTTTATAAATTTTTGTCAACACAACTAATATACTACTTAATCCTGAAGCAAAAAAAAAAGAATTTTTTTCCTACCTTTGTTGCCTGGTTTCTGCTTTCCTCATGTTCTCATTCAATTCCTTCCATCCACTGTCTTGCTTCTCGCTGCGTCTTCCATTTGCTCTGTTACTGTGCCTCTCCCTTTCTCTCCCCTCCCAAATTGGTCTGGCACCCATCTTCTTCCCTCCGCTCCCCCCATAGTCTGGCATCTCTGTCTTCTTCCCTGCTAGCGCCTTCTCCCCATTCTCTCTTCCCCATTGCCTTTCAGCGTCCTTCTCCCCCCCATCTTCCCCATGTCCTGTCAGGCAGCATCCTTCTCCCCCCTCTGTCTTTCACATGTGCTTTCAGTGTCCTTCTCCCCCCCCCCGTCTTCCCATGTCCTTTCAGCGTCCTCCCCCCGTCTTCCCATGTCTTTTCAGCGTCCTTCTCCCCCCCGTCTTCCCATGTCCTTTCAGCGTCCTCCCCCCGTCTTCCAATGTCCTTTCAGCGTCCTTCTCCCCCCGTCTTCCCATGTCCTTTCAGCGTCCTTCTCCCCCCCGTCTTCCCATGTCCTTTCAGCGTCCTTCTCCCCCCCGTCTTCCCATGTCCTTTCAGCGTCCTTCTCCCCCCGTCTTCCCATGTCCTTTCAGCGTCCTTCTCCCCCCGTCTTCCCATGTCCTTTCAGCGTCCTTCTCCCCCGTCTTCCCATGTCCTTTCAGCGTCCTTCTCCCCCGTCTTCCCATTTCTTTTCAGCGTCCTTCTCCCCCGTCTTCCCATTTCCTTTCAGCGTCCTTCTCCCCCGTCTTCCCATGTCCTTTCAGCGTCCTCCCCCCATCTTCCCATGTCCTTTCAGCGTCCTCCCCCCGTCTTCCCATGTCTTTTCAGCGTCCTTCTCCCCCCCGTCTTCCCATGTCCTTTCAGCGTCCTCCCCTCGTCTTCCCATGTCCTTTCAGCGTCCTTCTCCCCCGTCTTCCCATGTCCTTTCAGCATCCTTCTCCCCCCCGTCTTCCCATGTCCTTTCAGCGTCCTTCTCCCACCGTCTTCCCATGTCCTTTCAGCGTCCTTCTCCCCCCGTCTTCCCATGTCCTTACAGCGTCCTTCTCCCCCGTCTTCCCATGTCCTTTCAGCGTCCTTCTCCCCCTCCCCCGTCTTCCCATGTCTTTTCAGCGTCCTCCCCCCCGTCTTCCCATGTCCTTTCAGCGTCCTTCTCCCCCCGTCTTCCCATGTCCTTTCAGCGTTCTTCTCCCCCTCCCCCGTCTTCCCGTGTCCTTTCAGCATCCTTCTCACCCATCTTCCCATGTCCTTTCAGCGTCCTTCACCCCCCGTCTTCCCATGTCCTTTCAGCGTCCTTCTCCCCCCTTTTCTTCCCATGTCCTTTCAGCGTCCTTCTCCCCCCCTTTGTCTTCCCATGTCCTTTCAGCGTCCTTCTCCACCCCTTTGTCTTCCCATGTCCTTTCAGCGTCCTTCCCCACCCCTTTGTCTTCCCCATGTCCTTTCAGCGTCCTTCTCCACCCCTTTGTCTTCCCCATGTCCTTTCAGCATCCTTCTCCACCCCTTTGTCTTCCCATGTCCTTTCAGCGTCCTTCTCCACCCCTTTGTCTTCCCCATGTCCTTTCAGCGTCCTTCTCCACCCCTTTGTCTTCCCCATGTTCTTTCAGCGTCCTTCTCCACCCCTTTGTATTCCCCATGTCCTTTCAGCGTCCTTCTCCACCCCTTTGTCTTCCCCATGTGCTTTCAGCGTCCTTCTCCCCCTATGTCTTCCCCATGTGCTTTCAGCGTCCTTCTCCCCCCTATGTCTTCCCCATGTGCTTTCAGCGTCCTCCCCCCTATGTCTTCCCCATGTCCTTTCAGCGTCCTTCTCCCCCCTCCAGTCTTCCCCATGTCCTTTCAGCGTCCTTCTCCACCCCTTTATCTTCCCCATGTCCTTTCAGCGTCCTTCTCCACCCCTTTGTCTTCCCCATGTCCTTTCAGCGTCCTTCTCCACCCCTTTGTCTTCTCCATGTGCTTTCAGCGTCCTTCTCCCCCCTATGTCTTCCCCATGTGCTTTCAGCGTCCTTCTCCCCCCTATGTCTTCCCCATGTGCTTTCAGCGTCCTTCACCCCCTATGTCTTCCCCATGTGCTTTCAGCGTCCTTCTCCCCCCTCCAGTCTTCCCCATGTCCTTTCAGCGTCCTTCTCCACACCTTTGTCTTCCCCATGTCCTTTCAGCGTCCTTCTCCACCCCTTTGTCTTCCCATGTCCTTTCAGCGTCCTTCTCCACCCCTTTGTCTTCCCCATGTCCTTTCAGCGTCCTTCTCCACCCCTTTGTCTTCCCCATGTCCTTTCAGCGTCCTTCTCCACCCCTTTGTCTTCCCCATGTCCTTACAGCGTCCTTCTCCACCCCTTTGTCTTCCCCATGTCATTTAAGCGTCCTTCTCCACCCCTTTGTCTTCCCCATGTGCTTTCAGCGTCCTTCTCCACCCCTTTGTCTTCCCCATGTGCTTTCAGCGTCCTTCTCCCCCCTATGTCTTCCCCATGTGCTTTCAGCGTCCTTCTCCCCCCTATGTCTTCCCCATGTGCTTTCAGCGTCCTTCTCCCCCCCTCCAGTCTTCCCCATGTCCTTTCAGCGTCCTTCTCCACCCCTTTGTCTTCCCCATGTCCTTTCAGCGTCCTTCTCCACCCCTTTGTCTTCTCCATGTGCTTTCAGTGTCCTCCCCCTCTGTCTTTCACATGTGCTTTCAGTGTCCTTGTCCCCCCTGTCTTCCCCATGTCCTTTCAGCGTCCTTATCCCCCCCGTCTTCCCATGTCCTTTCAGCGTCCTCCCCCCGTCTTCCCATGTCCTTTCAGCGTCCTCCCCCCGTCTTCCCATGTCCTTTCAGCGTCCTCCCCCCGTCTTCCCATGTCCTTTCAGCGTCCTTCTCCCCCGTCTTCCCATGTCCTTTCAGCGTCCTCCCCCCCGTCTTCCCATGTCCTTTCAGCGTACTTCTCCCCCCGTCTTCCCATGTCCTTTCAGCGTACTTCTCCCCCCGTCTTCCCATGTCCTTTCAGCGTCCTTCTCCCCCGTCTTCCCATGTCCTTTCAGCGTCCTTCTCCCCCTCCCCCGTCTTCCCATGTCCTTTCAGCGTCCTCCCCCTGTCTTCCCATGTCCTTTCAGCGTCCTTCTCCCCCCGTCTTCCCATG
The DNA here is from genome assembly GCF_902459505.1 of Geotrypetes seraphini. Classification (NCBI taxonomy): domain Eukaryota; kingdom Metazoa; phylum Chordata; class Amphibia; order Gymnophiona; family Dermophiidae; genus Geotrypetes; species Geotrypetes seraphini. The sequence continues at coordinate 20,286,860 of NC_047093.1, read as the reverse complement.
TCCTTTCAGTGTTCTTCTCCCCCTCCCCCGTCTTCCCGTGTCCTTTCAGCGTCCTTCTCACCCGTCTTCCCATGTCCTTTCAGCGTCCTTCTCCCCCCGTCTTCCCATGTCCTTTCAGCGTCCTTCTCCCCCCTTTTCTTCCCATGTCCTTTCAACGTCCTTCTCCACCCCTTTGTCTTCCCATGTCCTTTCAGCGTCCTTCTCCCCCCGTCTTCCCATGTCCTTTCAGCGTCCTTCTCCCCCCTTTTCTTCCCATGTCCATTCAACGTCCTTCTCCACCCCTTTGTCTTCCCATGTCCTTTCAGCGTCCTTCTCCACCCCTTTGTCTTCCCATGTCCTTTCAGCGTCCTTCTCCACCCCTTTGTCTTCCCTATGTCCTTTCAGCATCCTTCTCCACCCCTTTGTCTTCCCTATGTCCTTTCAGCATCCTTCTCCACCCCTTTGTCTTCCCCATGTCCTTTCAGCGTCCTTCTCCACCCCTTTGTCTTCCCATGTCCTTTCAGCGTCCTTCACCCCTTTGTCTTCCCCATGTCCTTTCAGCGTCCTTCTCCACCCCTTTGTCTTCCCCATGTTCTTTCAGCGTCCTTCTCCACCCCTTTGTCTTCCCCATGTCCTTTCAGCGTCCTTCTCCACCCCTTTGTCTTCCCCATGTCCTTTCAGCGTCCTTCTCCACCCCTTTGTCTTCCCCATGTCCTTTCAGCGTCCTTCTCCCCCCTATGTCTTCCCCATGTGCTTTCAGCGTCCTTCTCCCCCCTATATCTTCCCCATGTGCTTTCAGCGTCCTTCTCCCCCCTCCAGTCTTCCCCATGTACTTTCAGCGTCCTTCTCCACCCCTTTGTCTTCCCCATGTGCTTTCAGCGTCCTTCTCCACCCCTTTGTCTTCCCCATGTCCTTTCAGCGTCCTTCTCCACCCCTTTGTCTTCTCCATGTGCTTTCAGCGTCCTTCTCCCCCCTATGTCTTCCCCATGTGCTTTCAGCGTCCTTCTCCCCCCTCCAGTCTTCCCCATGTCCTTTCAGCGTCCTTCTCCACCCCTTTGTCTTCCCCATGACCTTTCAGCGTCCTTCTCCACCCCTTTGTCTTCCCCATGTCCTTTCAGCATCCTTCTCCACCCCTTTGTCTTCCCCATGTGCTTTCAGCGTCCTTCTCCACCCCTTTGTCTTCCCCATGTCCTTTCAGCATCCTTCTCCACCCCTTTGTCTTCCCCATGTGCTTTCAGCGTCCTTCTTCCTCCTATGTCTTCCCCATGTCCTTTCAGCGTCCTTCTCCACCCCTTTGTCTTCCCCATGTCCTTTCAGCGTCCTTCTCCACCCCTTTGTCTTTCCCAGTGCTTTCAGCGGCCTACTCCCACCTCAGTTTTACCCATTTCCCTTAAGCGTCTTTTCTTCTCCACTCCACCTTTCTCCCTCCCTGCCCCTTACCTTTGTGGTGCTTCCCCTCCCTACCGACAACAGAACAGGCCCGGTCGGACAAACCTACCTGTCCTGTAGCCGCGAATCTAAATTACCTTCTTACAGCAGCTGGAGTATTGAAGCTGCTGTAAGAAGATAATTTAGATTCACGGCTACAGGGCAGGGAGGTTTGTCGGCCGGGCCTGTTGGTCGGTCGGTCGGGGGAAGTGCCAAAAGGGTAAGGGGACCTGACCGGCTGTGTACACTCCCCCCCATGGCTGCACCCGGGGCGGACCGCCCCCTGTCTTTGGTACGCCATTGCCTTCTCCCTACCTGCCCTGCTGCACACAGCCAACCGGAAGTCTTCCTGATGTCAGCGCTGATGTCGGAGGAAGGGAGGGCTTTGCTTAAGCCCTCTCTCCGACGTCAGCACTGACAACGGGAAGACTTCCGTTCGGCTGTTTGCTACAGCAGGGCAGGTAAGAAGAAAGAGACTAGCCTCGCGGCTCGAGTGCGATCCAACCCTGCAGGAACCCCACGACCCTCGGAGGCGTCCCCACGGGATCCCCGTGACCCAAAGGGGGAACTCGCGGGATCCCCGTCGTCTCCGTTCCCATGCAGCTCTCTATTCCAGACTTCTGGGCAAGGGGAACTGTAAGTAAACTGATGCGAGTTAAGAACCAGGTTGCTTCCGATTTAGTGTCAGTTATGGTGAGACCAGCCATTGTGACACTGGAGTCACTCTGGGCCAGCAGCCAAGAGAGAGAATAAGAGATGCTGGATTTTCACATGTTGTGGGAAGGGGATGGTAGACCTGGGGGGGATTGGTGTGACAGAAGGGAGATGGTGGATCCCCTTGGGGGAGGATAATTATTGGAATTAGGTGGGATTTGTAAGAATATGGACACAGACAGATGCTCACAGTCCAACCTCGATGAGATACTAATAAACCCCACAATGGAAGAAGCCATAACTGCTGACAGAACCTGGACCAACTTCCCAACAGTACAATGGACTGACTTGGACCGACTCTACAAAAAATACAGCCAAGCCTCATGTGATCTGAATAACTGCCCCTCATATCTACTAATGAATGCTACCCCTAATTTCAAAACTAACCTAATGCAATGGATACAAATCACACTCAGAGAAGGCCAATTCCCACCAGAACTAGGCGAGATCTTAATCACCCCTCTATTGAAAGATCGTAAAGGCCCAATTGACTCTCCCTCTAACTATAGACTCATTGCCTCAATCCCATTATACGTTAAAATAATAGAAGGTCTTGTTGCACAATATCTCACAAATTACCTGGAAAACCATAACTTACCCCATCCCTCACAATCAGGATTCAGAACAAACCATAGCACAGAGACATTACTAGCAACACTACTGGATACAGCCTGACAATACCTCAGTAAAGGAAGTAGGATACTAATTATCCAACTAGATCTTTCTGCTGCATTTGACCTAGTAGATCACACCATACTACTCCAGATAATAGATGCCATAGGGATCTCAGGTGGGGTATACAACTGGATCCAAGGTTTTCTTAAAACAAGAACCTATAGAGTAAAGTCTAACGATCTCAAATCAGCCCCATGGTCTAACCCCTGTGGAGTCCCACAAGGGTCACCACTATCGCCCATCCTCTTCAATCTATTCATATCCTCCCTTGGTACCACTCTAGATACCCTAAATGTAATATCATTCAGTTACGCAGACCTCATAACCATTCTGCTCCCCTTCGATAACCAAGACCCCAACTCAACAGGACACCTGGAAACAACTCTGAAAGCAGTGGAAAAATGGATGACAAGCCACAAATTGAAGCTTAACTCGGATAAAACAAAATTCTTACTACTTGAAAAGGACAAAAACCCTTCCATAACAGAATTGGTAATAAATGTAACCAAATATCCAATACAGACATCTCTTAAAATCCTTGGAGTATTGATAGATAGATGCTGCTCAATGCAGACTCAAATCAACAAAACAACACAAAAAGCATTCTTCACCATGCGTAACCTACGAAAAATAAGAAAATTCTTCAACAAAGAACAATACAGGATCATAGTCCAATCCTTTGTACTAGGACTATTGGACTACTGCAACATCCTCTACCTACCTTGTCCAATAAACTTAATTAAACAACTACAGTCCGTTCAGAACACAGCTCTCAGGCTAATCTATTCACTCGGAAAATTTGACCACATCACCAATGCCTACCTAGACTCACACTGGCTACCCATACAAGCCAGAATCCAATTCAAATTATTCATTCTATTATACAAAGTAATAAACGGAACTGCGCCTACCTACCTAAACAATCGCCTAAATCGAAACCTTTTACCCAGAATTAGGAGAACCCAGACACCATTCTCCTACCCAGTACTCAAAGGTACCCAACGCAAAAAACTATATGACAGCCTCCTAGCTACTAAAGCAGCAAAACTTGACCCCTCCATATCCAACCTATTGTCTACAACAACAGACTATAAAGCATTCCGAAAAGAAATAAAAACACTACAATTCAAAAAACATATTCGGTTAACCTAACCTAACATGAATCCCATCATGCTGGAATCTTCTTCTCTATGTCACAAAATAACCTGAAACCTCACTATGTAACTTGAAACCAACTACCTTCCAATGTAATGTAATTTCATGGAAATGTCCAACTTTCTTCCAATGTATCTTCCTGGAAATGTCCAGCTATCTTCCAATGTAATGTAACTTCCTGGAAATGTCCAGCTATCTCCCAATGTAATGTAACTTCCTGGAAATGCCCAGTTGTCTTCCAATGTAATTCGCTTAGAACCGCAAGATACAAGCGGAATAGAAATCCATAATGTAATGTAATGCTGGACCTTACAGGGGGCAGAGAGACATGGAAAATGCTGAACAGGAGGAGGGTGGAGTATGAAGACAGAAGTAAGATGTTGGACATGGGTAGAGGGAGTAGGGAGACAGGGGATATGCTGGACATAGTGAAGGGGGAAATAGGGAGACAAGGAGAAGAAGCTGAATAAGGAATGGAGGGAGTAGGGTGATGGAAGGTATCTGCTGGATTAAGATGGGGAAAAGAGGGGAGGTACTGGAATACGTTCAATATAAAATCATAACTGAGGCGTGCAGATGGGATCAGATGGTTTGTGGGGACTGAGCTTGCGGAGACGAGGCGGAAATGTGTTTTTCTTATTTCAGTCTTAGTAGTTTGCCGGTCCACAAAATAATTCTTTTATTTCTGCCGGTTGAAAAACACTGTTCTAATAGAACACACATGTCAAACACAAGGCGTGGGGGCCGAATCCAGCCCAACTGGCCATTTTATGTGGCCCATGGTGACTGTAGCACATCTTAAGCGCCTGACTGTGCAGCCCCAGTGGCGCTCCAAACACCTGAAAGCACTGCCCCACTCCCAGCGGTGCTCTAAGCTCCTCACCATGCTTCCTCATCCTAATCCAGCCACGCCTGAAAAATGGGCTCTTGTACCTGTTTTCTCCGTGGCCCATGAGAGGGCAAATACTTCAAAAATAGCAAACAACCTAGGGAGGGTGGTCCTTGTAGCAACAGATTGGCCAAGCAAACTGTGGTGCGCAGACCTAATGTGTCTTTGGAGGGACTAGGGTCTCAGACTGCAGGTACAGCCCGAAATTCTATCTTAAGAGTCCAGTGTTCATAGAAGATCTGGATATCTTTGGTCTTGCAGCATGTTTCCTGAGCATTTGGTGTTAGAGCGCAAAGGATATTTAGAAGTAGTCATTGCTACTCTCCTCAGAGCCAAGAAGCCTTCTATGGTCTCCGCTTACGCTAAGGTATGGGAGATGTTTCAGAACTGGTGCACAAAAGAGAAGGCTTTTAGTGCTCCGATCATAGTGGTGCTAGCTTTCCTCCAAGCAGGTCTCAACAAAGGCTTCTTAGTGGCATCTCTCAGGGTCCAAATGGTGGGCCTCTTGTGCTTTAGAGCCCATGGATACAAAATTCCCTTGGCTTCTCATCCAGACATAGCCAGATTCCTAAAGGGGACACTAATTCTGAGATAATCGTTCATGCTATTCAAGAAATCCTTGAAGACAAACTAACACTGCAAGACTCATCCCAGTTTTCTGAAGCAACCCGCTCTACTCTTAAATTCCTCTGGAAATGGCCAGATAACTCCTTTTGTAATCCGCTTTGAACCGCAAGGTAATGGCAGAATATAAATCACTAATGTAATGTAATAACTGCTAAAACAACTGGTTTTACATGACCTCAGTGGTTTTACATGACCTCAGTCAAAATCCTTATGAGCCTATTGAAGAGGCGTCCTTGGATCATATCATCAAGACCATTTTCCTCGTGCCCATTATATCAGCAAGATAAGTCTTGCAGCTGGATTCCCTGTTGTGCAGAGAGCTCTTCCTCAAGATCATGGAGGTGGGAATTTCCTTGCATATGGTCCCGTCCTTTTTGCCAAAGGTTGTTTCACGTTTCATATCAATCAAGATTGCGTGTGTTCCAGACCACAGGATCAAAGATTAAGGACTGGATTCTAAGAGAGCTGGATGTGAGGAGAGTCCTCCTATTTTATCTAGAGCACAGTTCTTCAACCGCCGGTCCGTGGACCGGTGGCGGTCCGCAGGAAATTTTTGCTGGTCCGCGCAGGGCCGGGAAGATCAACATCCGAAGTCTGCGCTGGGACGGAGTGATCTTGGGGAGCCTCCGACAGTGGCTTTCTCCCCTCTCTGCAGCTCTCCTTTACTTCCCAGCGCAGCGATTCACGAAGGCAGCCTCGGGGCTTTTGCTGAGTCGCGGCTCCCTCTGATGATGCAACTTCCTCTTTCCTCAGAGGTGGCGCGACACAACAAAGGAGCCGAGGCTGCCTTCGTGAATCGCTGCGCTGGGAAGTAAGAAGAGCTGTTGGGAGGGGAGAAAACCACTATCAGAGTCTGGGAAGCTGCTGGGCAGGGGAAAAAAGGGACAGCTGCTACTGGAGAGGGAGAAGGAGAGATGCTTCTGGGAGGGGAGGAGGGAAAGGAATCTGGGAAACTGCTGGGCAGGGAAAAAAAGGGTCAGCTGCTACTGGAGAGGGAGAAGGAGAGATGCTTCTGGGAGGGGAGGAGGGAAAGGAATCTGGGAAGCTGCTGGGCAGGGAAAAAAAGGGACAGCTGCTACTATAGAGGGAGAAGGAGAGATGCTTCTGGGAGGGGAGGAGGGAAAGGAATCTGGGAAGCTGCTGGGCAAGGAAAAAAAGGGACAGCTGCTACTGGAGAGGGAGAAGGAGAGATGCTTTTGGGAGGGGAGGAGGGAAAGGTATCTGGGAAGCTGCTGGGCAAAGAAAAAAAAGGGACAGCTGCTACTGCAGAAGGAGAAGGAGAGATGCTTCTGGGAGGGGAGGAGAGAAAGGAATCTGGGAAGCTGCTGGGCAAGGAAAAAAAGGGACAGCTGCTACTGGAGAGGGAGAAGGAGAGATGCTTCTGGGATGGGAGGAGGGAAAGGGATCTGGGAAGCTGCTGGGCAAGGAAAAAAAGGAACAGCTGCTACTGGAGAAGGAGAGATGCTTCTGAGAAGGGAGGAGGGAAAGGGATCTGGGAAGCTGCTGGGCAAGGAAAAAAAAGGGACAGCTGCTACTGGAGAGGGAAAAGGAGAGATGCTGCTGGGAGGGGAGAAAGGGAAGAGAGTTACTGCTGGACAGGAGGAGGAGGGAAGGGAGAATGAAAAAAGGAAGGAAACAGCTGGCAGAGAGATTAGAGGAGGGGAAGGGGAGACACAGGCATGAGAAAGTAGAGAGATTGATGATAGGAAGGGGTCAGCAGAAAAATAAGCAGAGAGGGACAACGATGATAGATCTGGTGTAGGAGAGATAAAAATGAAGAGCAGTGAAGCTGGAATGAATCATGTAAAAAGGAGAGAGGGGGCACAAGCTGGATGGAAAGGGGAGAGGGGCATAGAAAGAAGACAGATACCATATGGAAGGGGGAGAGGACAGACAGTGGATGGAAGGGGCAGATGCTGGATTGAAGAGACAGAGAGGGCAGACGCTGGAAGGAAGAGAGTGAAAAGAAGATTGAAAGCAGAAACCAGAGACGACAAAAGGTAGAAAAAAATAATTTTATTTCTATTTTGTGATTAGAATATATCAGATTTGAAATATATATCCTGCTAGAGCTGGTGTTAGATATAACTGGGGACTGCAAAACCCAGGCAGTGCTTCTTTAGCTTCCAGCTGGCTTAGGGCACTCTCTGACCAGGGGCAGTTGCCCTAGTTGCACTCCCCTAAAACTATTCCTGTCATGTGTGACTGCAGTATTCTGTTAGCATAATATTTCTGTGTAGCATTCTGTAATAATTTGGCTTGTTCAGTTTTCTTGATAGTAGAAGGGATATATGTGAAGAGGAGGGGAGACAGGGGTTTTGTTGATCCTGCTCTGAATTATTTGTATTTATAAAATGACAATTGTACAGAATATTGTTTCTTTTTATACTTTAATAAAATACATTCAATATAAAATCATAACTGAGGCTTGTGTGGATGGGATCAGATGATTTGTGGGGACCGAGCTCGCGGAGATGGGGCGGAAATGGGGTTTTTAAATTTTAGTTCTAGTAGTTTGCCGGTCCACAAAATAATTCTTTTTTTTCTGCCGGTCCACGGGTGTAAAAAGGTTGAAGAACACTGATCTAGAGGGTCACCGTCAGTGTTCCCTCTAAGCGGGCGGGTGTTGTGAGCAAACTTTTTTCACTGTGAGCTAAAAATATCGGGCGCCAGCAAGTTATGAGCCAAATAAATATGTTGTCAAAGTTGCTGATACATGAGGACGAGGTATTCAAAGGAATTTTAGGCCTACACGCTAAATTAAATAACGTTAAATAATATTTTTAAGAACACAGAAATTGTAGGGATGAAATGATATCTTAATAAATGTTTTACAACAAATGTAGTTATGTCTGTTACATCCATATGTGTAAACTGTAAATTAAAAACAGTCCAGAAGACAATACGTTTGATGCTTTCAATTTCTAGACCAGTGTTTTTCAACCTTTTTTGGGCAAAGGCACACTTGTTTCATGAAAAAAATCACGAGGCACACCACCATTAGAAAATGTTAAAAAATTTAACTCTGCCTATATTGACTATATATAAAGTAATTCTCTTGAATAGGAATCAAATAAACACAAAGAAAGTATTTTATAATTACTTTATTATGAAATAAAAATTATAAAATACTTTATTCAGTGCGAAACCTGGGCCTGTTTGGCTGAACACAAAGCTGATATTCTGGCTGGAATGGAAGAAAGACACACACGTAGCTCTTCGTCAACAGCTCTCAGTCTCTCTCTGTATTTGGTTTTTATAGCATACAAAAATAGACAAATATACCCTCCATCCTTTTTATTAAACCACAATAGCAGTTTTTAGCGCAGGGAGCTGCGCTGAATGCCCAGCACTGCTCTTGACGCTCATAGGCTCCCTGCGCTAAAAACCACTATTGCGGTTTAGTAAAAGGGGACCATATTGTAAAATATAGACAGCAGATATAAATTCAGAACTGTGCATAGTAAGTGAAGGGAAGTTTTCATCTCTGGGAATTTACCCAGTTAACTATTAAGTTATTTGGGCAAATTCCTTTGAAAACTGTGGTAATACTGCCTCCACTTTGCTAAATTTAAAATAAAATCATTTTTCCTACCTTGTCTGGTGATTTCTGGTTGCACTTTCTTCTTCTGACTGTGCATCCAATCTTTCTTCCCTTCTATCAGCCTGTATGCTTTCTCTCCTCCACACCTCATTCCCTCCCCCAACTTTTTCTTCCTCTCTCCCTGACCTTTCTTTCTTTTTTTCTGTTTCTCTTCTTTCCTTCTGTTTCCCTGCCTGCCCCCTTTCTTTCTTTCTCCCAGCCTCCTGTCCAGCAGTAACTCTCTTCCCTTCCTCCCCTCCCAGCAGCATCTCTCCGTCTCCCTCTCCAGTAGCAGCTGTCCCTTTTTTTTCCTTGCCCAGCAGCTTCCCAGATTCCTTTCCCTCCTCCCCTCCCAGAAGCATCTCTCCGTCTCCTTCTCCCTCTCCAGTAGCAGCTGTCCCTTTTTTTTCCTAGCCCAGCAGCTTCCCAGATTCCTTTCCCTCCTCCCCTCCCAGAAGCATCTCTCCTTCTTCTCCTTATCCAGTAGCAGCTGTCCCTTTTTTTCCTGGCCCAGCAGCTTCCCAGATTCCTTTCCCTCCTCCCCTCCCAGAAGCATCTCTCCGTCTCCTTCTCCCTCTCCAGTAGCAGCTGTCCCTTTTTTTCCTAGCCCAGCAGCTTCCCAGATTCCTTTCCCTCCTCCCCTCCCAGAAGCATCTCTCCTTCTTCTCCTTATCCAGTAGCAGCTGTCCCTTTTTTTCCTTGCCCAGCAGCTTCCCAGATTCCTTTCCCTCCTCCCCTCCATGAAGCATCTCTCCTTCTTCTCCCTCTCCAGTAGCAGCTGTCCTTTTTTTTCCTGGCCCAGCAGCTTCCCAGATTCCTTTCCCTCCTCCCCTCCCAGATGCATCTCTCCTTCTCCTTCTCCCTCTCCAGTAGCAGCTGTCCCTTTTTTTTTCCTGGCCCAGCAGCTTCCCAGATTCCTTTCCCTCCTCCCCTCCCAGAAGCATCTCTCCTTCTCCCTTTCCAGTAGCAGCTGTCCCTTTTTTCCCCTGCCCAGCAGCTTCCCAGACTGATAGTGGTTTTCTCCCCTCCCAGCAGCTCTTCTTACTTCCCAGCGCAGCGATTCACGAAGGCAGCCTCGGGTCCTTTGTTGTGTCGCGCCGCCTCTGAGGAAAGAGGAAGTTGCATCATCAGAGGCAGCCGCGACTCAGCAAAAGCCCCGAGGCTGCCTTCGTGAATCGCTGCGCTGGGAAGTAAAGGAGAGCTGCAGAGAGGGGAGAAAGCCACTGTCGGAGGCTCCCCAAGATCTCTCCGGCCCAGCGCACGCTTCCGATGCTGATCTTGCAGAAGTTCAAATGAGTCAATCTTGCCGGTCCTGCGCTGTGACGAGAAACTTGTGCGCTGCGACCTAATATTTTGTGCGCCAGCGCACGCCAGCACAGCTTAGCAGGAACACTGGTAGTTCTGACTGTGTGCTTACCAGTCTGGCTAGTTGAGGTAGATCCACATTGAAGGCAATCATTTCAAGATAGATACGAATGGCCATTATCCCAGGACAAGCAGGCAGGTATTCTCACATATGGGTGACATCATTGATGGAGCCAGGATGCGGATGCCTCACAAGCAGACTTACTTGAAGAAACTCGAAGTTTTGAGTCGCCCGCGCTGCGCATGCGCGAGTGTCTTCCCGCCCAGTGCAGGGCATGCCTCCTCAGTTCTGAGCTGAGAAGTTCGTCTTTGACTCTTAGTGAACTTTGTTACTTAGTGCCTTCTCTGAACCACGGTTTGTACTTCTTTTTCTTACGAATCGCTGTTTTCACTTTATTTTATTTCTTTCTTTAAAAAAATTAAAAAAAAATTTCTTCCATTCGTTTTCCGGGACGGGCCGCCCGGCAGCAGCCCAAAGGCTTCAATCTTGCGGTAGCTAGTTTTTCTTCTATGCCCCGGTCTGTTACGGGCTTCAAGAAGTGTGGCAAGTGTCAGCGCACGATATCTCTTACGGACCCACATCGTCGCTGCCTCAAGTGTCTTGGGCCGAATCATCATCCTAGGTCGTGCCTGCCTTGTGAAACACTTCAGTCTCGTGCTTTCAATCGTCGTTGTATCTTGGTGGACCAGCTTTTCGGGATGGAGTCTTCTTTTGATCCCTCGACTTCGAAGGCGATTTCGGCTTCGACTCCTACCGAGGCTCCTCCTGCTTCTACTGCTTCCACCTAGAGCCTCATCAGACCTTCAGCGTTTGCAGCGGCTCTTTCTTCGATGACATCTGCTGTATCTTCCCCTGTTTCCTCAGGTCAGATAGCTCAGCAGCCAGTTCCACCGATAGTGATTAAAGTGCCAAAGACTCCCAAGTCGAAGCACACTCACACTACCTCGAAGGAACCTCCAGCCAAGGCAGGTGGTCCGGTTTCAGACGCAGAACCATCCTTGCCGGCTTCTTTCCAGACCATGTTAGAGAAGCAGTTTATTCAGTTAGTTACAAATATGGAACCCAAACTGCTTCCTCTTATCCAGTCTGGGCATTCAGTAGACTCCCACGAGGTCAAGCCGCTTCCTTTGTATCAGTCTGAGCTTACACACTCATTGCAGGGAGCAGAGTCTCTGCGGATGTCTGGTCTGGTATCCATGCACATGAAGCAAGGAGCAGATTCTTTGCGAGTGCCTCGGCAGGATTCCTCATACTCTATACAAGGAGCAGAGTCTTTGGGAGCGCATCGAGGTTCCTCCATCAAGCCTCTGGAGCTTCGATCTACAGCCTCCAGTCCTATCCATTCTTTGATAGCATCGGCTGCTTCCGTCTCTGAGGCGAAGTCTCCTCAATCCTCGAGATCTGCTTCCAGACACAGTTTTCATCGGCGATCAAGGCCTTCATCAAGGCATCCCTCCAGGCATAGTTCTTCTTCTAAAGAACGACCTTCTTCAACTAAGCCTCGCTCTACTCCAACTTCGACTAGACCACCGACTCCTCGTTCCTGATCCCCAATGCTGGACCTCGAGGATATCCCAGTTTCAATTGCCTCGTCTAAGTCACCATGTTCCTTTGATGCCTTTTTTCCTGCCGAGGCTTCATCTTCGACCCAAGCTGCCTCGATGTCCTCGAGTCCTTCTCGAGGCAAAGCATTGGCGGATCAGCTATCTTTTTCATCTTTTCTTCGTCAGATGGCTGTGGACTTGGATCTTCAATTGGACACTGGCTCTAAATACTCTAAGGAGTATCTCGAAATCATGCATCTTCCTCAACCTCCGGCAGAATCACTAAAGCTTCCTCTTCATAAGCTTTTGAATCAGACTTTTGGTCGATGCATGGAAACACCTTTTTCCATACCAGCTGTTCTTGGAAAATTGGACTCTAGGTATAAGACTGTGCATCGGAAAGGGTTTGACAACTCACAGTTATCTCATCAATCCCTACTTGTCGAGTCCTCCTTGAAGAGATTCCATCCTTCCAAGGTTTATGCTACCGTTCCTCCTGGAAGGGAAAACTATGGACAAATTCGGATGTCGCATCTACCAAAATGCTATGATGTCCTCTAAAGTCCTTAATTATAATTTTCAATTCATCACTTATTTTGAATTCCTTATTTCTCTCCTACCAAAGTTTTTGAATTATTTGGATATCCAAATGCACTTTGAATTTCAGGAAGTCCTTGCTTCTTTGTCTCAACTCCATTTGCATCTCCTCCAGTCATCTTATGATGCCTTTGAGTTTTCTGCCCGAGCGGCTGCTTGCTCTGTAGCTATGTGTCGTCTTGCCTGGCTGCGTACCATTGACATGGACCCTAATCTTCAGGACCGCTTAACTAATATTCCTTGTGAGGGCAATGACCTCTTTGATGAATCCATCCAGGCAGCCACCAAGAAATTGTCTGACCATGAAAAATCTTTTGCTTCTATTGTCAGACCTAAGTCAAAGCCAGCTCCTGCCAAACTTGCACGCCCTGCTCTTATCTATCAAAGGCGTTTTGCTCCGAAGCCGATCCTTATACTCGCCCTCCTCTTCAGAAGCAGCAGCCTCAGAAGCAACAAAAACCTCAACCTTCTGCTGCACCTAAGGCTTCTCAGTCTTTTTGACTGTTTACAAGAGCATAACCTCCACCATTCTGACTCTGTCTCCTTTTCCTCCTATAGGAGGTCATCTCCATCATTTTTACTACCGATGGACGATAATTACATCCAACCTCTGGGTACTTTCCATCACCAGGGAAGGATACTCTCTTCATTTCTCTCAGGTTCCACCAGAGCTTCCTCCAAGAGAGTATCCTTCCCAGACCGCCCTTCTTCTTCAGGAAGCTCAAGCTCTGCTTTGTCTCCATGCCATCGAACCAGTTCCCTTGGAACAGCAGAACAGGGGATTTTACTCCGTTACTTCCTTGTTCCGAAGAAGACGGGCGATCTGTGACCCATTCTGGATCTCAGGGCTCTTAACAAATTTCTAGTCAAAGAAAAGTTTCGAATGTTGTCCCTGGTATCCGTTTATCCCCTTCTCGAGCAGAACGACTGGTTATGCTCTCTGGATCTCAAGGAGGCCTACACTCGTATCCCCATTCATCTGGCCTCCCATCAGTACCTCAGATTTCGGGTGGGGAATCTCCATTATCAAAACAGAGTACTACCATTTGGCCTGGCCTCATCTCCCAGAGTGTTCACCAAGTGCCTGGTAGTGGTTGCAGCAGCTCTAAGGAATCATGGTCTTCAAGTGTTTCCCTACCTCGACGACTGGCTTATCAAAGATTCCACGTTTCAAGGGGTTATTGTAGCGACCTGACAGACTACCTGGTTCCTACAAAGTTTGGGATTCGAGATCAATTTTCCCAAATCTCAGCTTCAACCCTCACAGACTCTACAATTCATAGGAGCTCTTCTGGACACTATCCAACTCAGAGCATTCCTTCCACAATAACGCCTGGAAGCTCTTCTTCAACTCTGTCAAACAGTGTCTTCCCGCTTTCCCATCTCAGCGAGACACATGATGGTACTTCTGGGTCACATGGCCTCCACAGTACACGTGACTCCTTTTGCCAGACTTCATCTCAGAATTCTTCAGTGGACTCTGGCATTTCAATGGACGCAAGTTTGTGACCCTCCTTCTCAACACATTTCAGTCGCTCCTTCCTTGAAGAAGTCTCTCCGTTGGTGGATGCTCTCTTTCAATCTTTCCAGAGGCTTACTTTTTCAAACGCCTCCTCATCAGAAGTAGAGAATGACACGGGGAAAAAATCTGTCCCCGTCACTGCCCCGGCCCACCGGCCCCTTCACCGCCCCGTCACCGCCATTCCCTTCACTGCCCCGTCACCGCCATCCCCTTCACCGCCCCGTCACCGTCCCCGCAGCATCCTTATAAGCCAGGGGTCTCAAAGTCTCTCCTTGAGGGCCGCAATCCAGTCGGGTTTTCAGGATTTCCTCAATGAATATGCATGAGATCTATGTGCATGCACTGCTTTCAATGCATATTCATTGGGGAAATCCTGAAAACCCGACCGGATTGCGGCCCTCAAAGAGGGACTTTGAGATCCCTGATATAAGCCTTAGTACTGCAATATTTAGCTTATTCCTTCCTTATAAATCAAAGTTCTGGCTGCTGATCTAGAGAAAGAGATGTTCAGCTGGCAGGGCTTTGTTTATAAATTTTTATCAACACAACTAATATAGTACTTTATTCTAAAGCAAAAAATAAATAAATATAATTTTTTTTTTCCTACCTCTGTTGTCTGGTTTCTGCTTTCCACATCTCATTCAGTTCCTTCCATCCACTGTGTGTCTTCTCTCTGCGTCTTCCATTTGCTGTTACTGTGCCTCTCCCTTCACCCCCCCTCCCCCCCTCCAATTGGTCTAGCACCCATCTTCTTCCCTCCGCTCCCCCATAGTCTGGCATCTGTCTTCTTCCCTTCCAGCATCTTCTCCCCACTCTGTCTTCCACATTTCCCTTCAGGGTCTGTTCCTCTCTACCCTCTTTCAATGTCTGTTCTATTCCTTTCCACCTCCACCCTTCCCTCCCTCCTTTACCATCTGTTCCTTTCTACCACCCTTCAGCTCCTCTCGTGTGGCCTATCTATCTACCTTCCTCTTATTTTCGTGGCATGTTACAATGTAATTTGTGCAAGCCGCTGGAGCCTGCGAGCTCGGTCCTTGTCCCATCCCCACAAACCATCTCGCTTCTGTGTTCTATTTTCCCCATTTCTAATATCTCCCCTATGTATTTGGCATTGCCCCCCCCCCCCGTGTCCATATGCCATCCCCATGGCATGTCCCCTTTATGTCTCTGTCCCTTTGCCCCCCAAGCATATAATTTCCCCTCTTTCTGTTACCTTCCTTTGTCCAGATTTCCCCTATCTTCCTCTTCCATACAAGTGTGTCTCTTCTTTTCAACCCCATCTAGCTTCTTTCCCTCTTTCTTTCCTTCCCCCCTGCTTCCAGCATCTGGCTCACCTGCCTGTCCTCCCCTTTCTTTCCTGCTGTGGGTTTCTTTCTTTCCCTCTTCATCCCCTTGGCCCAGAATCTTTTTCCCTTTCACTTCCTCCTTCCTAGTGTGAGCCGGGAACACGCGTAGTCCAGCAGCCCCCACCCGCCCGATCACAGCATTCAGCCAGCTCCCTCCCTCCACCTCACCTTATATTCCGAGTTTGCCGGCTTTCTTTTTCGCCGAACCGCACGCTTTTAAAAATCCGCCCACGCGCGGCTGCTCAGTTGTTCAGTCTTCTGCTTTGACGCAACCGGAAACAGGAAGTTGCAGCAGAGAAGATTAAACAACTCCAGCAGCTGCATGTTTCTGGATTTTTGAAAGCATGCGGCTCGGCGAAAAAGAAAGCCGGCAAATTCGGCATATAAGGTGAGGTGGAGGGAGGGAGCTGGCTAAACGCTGCGATCGGGCGGGTGGGGGCTGCTGGACCACGCGATCCTAGATTGCCTCACTGCGGAGACAAGACCATTCACCGCTCCACGGAGCGGTGAATGGCCTTGTCCCCGTCCCCGCAGCGACTACTATTTTTCTTTCCCTGTTTCAGCGGGTAACAACCACCATGTCATTCTTTAATCAGAAGGTCCTCACAACAGATTCTTCGACCTACGCTTGGGGCGCTCATCTCGATGGTCTCCGTACTCAAGGCCACTGGACCAGTGCGGATCGTCAGTGTCACATCAATCTGTTGGAACTCAGAGCGATTTTCAAGGCTCTCAACACTTTTCAACATCTTCACAACCAGGTAGTCCTCATCCGGACGACAACCAAGTCGCCATGTATTATGTCAACAAACAGGGAGGGACAGGATCTGCCTCCCTTTGTCAAGAAGCTCTGAAGGTTTGGGAATGGGCAATCCGCCACAACACCTTCCTCAAAGCTGTCTACATTCAAGGTATGAAGAATTCCTTGGCGGACAACTTGAGTCGTCTTCTGCAACCTCATGAATGGACACTCCATTCCTCGCCTCTTCATCACATTTTTTCACAGTGGGGAACGCCTCAGATAGACCTCTTTGCGGCTCCCCACAGTTACAAACTTCCTCAGTTCTGCTCCAGGATTACTCTTCTCATCACTTCGAGGCAGATGCTTTTCTTCTGGAATGGAAGAATCTCTTCCGCTATGCATTCCCTCCATTCCCTCTCATTCTCAAGACTGGTCAAGTTGAAGAACGATCATGCCATCATGATTCTAATCGCTCCTCGGTGGCCGAGACAACCTTGGTACTCCTTTGTACTTCAACTCACCAGCAGGGAGCCATACCTTCTACCAGTTTTTCCTTCTCTACTTACACAGAGTCAAGGATCTCTGCTTCATCCCAACCTGCAGTCTCTTCACCTGACAGCTTGGTACCTCTCAACATAACCCCTCTTCAGTTTTCTAAGTCTGTAAGAGATATTTTAGAAGCTTCTAGGAAACCTACCACTAGACAATGCTATCGCCAAAAATGGACTAGATTTTCTACGTGGTTTTTTTCTCATAAGGAGCCTCAGCATTCCTCCTTATATTCTGTTTTGGACTACCTGTTGCACTTATCCAATTCTGGCCTCAAGTCTATCTCTATCAGAGTCCATCTCAGTGCAATTACGGCTTTCCATCAGCCTATTGAAGGAAAACCCCTCTCTGCTCATCCAGTGGTTTCCAAATTCATGAAAGGACTCTTCAATGTCAAACCTCCTCTCAAACCGCCTCCTGTGGTTTGGGACCTCAATGTTGTCCTTACTCAACTAATGAAGCCTCCATTTGAACCAATTGATAAGGCTCATCTGAAGTATCTCACTTGGAAAGTGGTGTTTCTCATAGCCTTCACTTCTGCTCGACGAGTCAGTGAGCTGCAAGCTTTAGTTGCTGACCCACCATTCATGGTGTTCCATCATGACAAAGTGGTTCTTCACATTCATCCTAAATTCCTCCCTAAAGTCGTCTCAGAATTTCATCTCAACCAATCCATTGTTCTTCCAGTGTTTTTTCCCAAGCCTCATTCTCATCCTGGAGAATCAGCTCTTCATACTCTGGACTGTAAACGTGCTTTGGCCTTCTATTTGGAATGCACCAAACCACACAGAACTGCTCTTCAACTTTTTGTTTCTTTCGATCCAAATAAGTTGGGCCATCCTATTTCTAAGCGTGCCATCTCCAATTGGATGGCGGTTTGTATCTCTTTCTGCTATGCCCAGGCTGGATTACCCCTTCACAGTAAAGTCACAGCTGATAAGGTTAGAGCTATGGCAGCTTCAGTAGCTTTCCTCAGATCTACACCTATTGAGGAAATTTGTAGAGCTGCTACTTGGTCTTCGGTTCATACCTTCACTTCTCACTATTGTCTGGATACTTTCTCTAGACTGGATGGACAGTTTGGACAAACAGTATTACAAAATTTATTCTCCGAAATTGCCAACACTCCCACCATCCCATTCTGGTTAGCTTGGAGGTCACCCATATGTGAGAATACCTGCCTGCTTGTCCTGAGATAAAGCACAGTTACTTACCGTAACAGATGTTATCCGGGGACAGCAGTCAGCTATTCTCACAACCCACCCACCTTCCCTTGTTGGCTTTTCTGCTAGCTATCTGAACTGAGGAAACACGCCCTGTGCTGTGCGGGAAGGCACTTGCGCATGCGCGGTGCGGGCGACTTGAAACTTCGAGTTTCTTCAAGCAAGTCTGCTTGTGAGGCGTCCACATCCGGGCTCCGTCGATGACGTCACCCATATGTGAGAATAGCTGCCTTCTGTCCCTGGATAACACATGTTACGGTAAGTAACTGTTCTTTTTGTCAGCATATATTGCATATGGCAAGCAATCGCCAGTCTTCTTTAAAGCGTATTCCACAAGAAGTGTAGCTGCTTTGTGGGCAGCAGCTCAGGTGATTTTGCACGGGAATATGTGTAGGGCTTCGATCTGGTCCACTCTGCACGTGTTCTACATAGTGAATGTGGTAGCACGGGAAGATTCCATCTTTGGGTTCTGAGTGTTGCATGTAGGCGCAGAGGGTCCCACTCTAGATTTGTGGGACTGCTTTTGTACGTCCATATTGTCCAGAATGACACACCTATTGCACTAGAAAAAGATTTAGTTCTTACCTTGCTAATAATCTTTTCTAGTAGATAGTGTATCATTCTGGAATCCCACCCTGTCAGTTATTTACTCTGCCTGCATACTGTCTCAATTAGAAAGTTTGAGTCAAAACAGATTTTGATGTCAGTCAGACCTCGAGGGTATAAAGAATGATTTATTGCTTTAACACATTGAGGGAATGTTTGAGCTTTATAAATGTTTCTGATTGATAACTGTTGTTTTGATTGCTAATTAAAATGTTTTAACATGTTTATTATACTTTCAGAGCAAAACAGATTTGTAGTTTGGGGAGTCTCCCATATCCCTCCTTATGTATTCCTATATAGGTCTATCGCCTGCTTTGCTACAAACTGAAGGGGGCAGCAGAGCCCTCTAGAGAAAGAGGAGGAGGAACACCTGTAATGGATTTCTTCTGCATGGCTTGCAAGCATGTGGAGAATATCCTACTCTCCAGAATGACACATCTATGTAATAGAAAAGATGTTAGTAAGGTAAGTACCTAGTCTCTTTTTATGCTGCTGATCCTAGGAATAAGCAATGGATTTCCCTATCTTAATAATGGCTTATTGACTTTTTTTTTAAAGGAAGTTATCAAAACCATTCTCTGGCAATAAATTAGTTTTATTAAACGTTGAGTGAACAAATATTTTCTCCGGTTTCTTGTAAACCTAGTACTTAGTAACTTCATTGCATGCCCCCTAGTTCTACCAGAAATTGACTGACTTAAGGTGGACCCTAGCATCTAGTGACTATGATTTGGATTATTCTTAACATAAAACATAACATAATTGTTTGTGTTATTTACAGTGAATTATTTAATATCTATACTTCTGCGTAATGGTTTTAGAAAATGCTGAATATTTATTTAAAAATTTATATACCGTTTATTACCTATACGGTTTACATAGCCACAATCATAAATAATGGACAGTACATAGAGATTAAATGGTTACAAAAAAAACTTTGCTATAAGGTTCAAATCATCAATCTCATAAAACATCAGCAGGTACTTATATTACATAAAGTCTCAACATAAGAAGGCGTTTACGAACAATTGCATTTTCAACATTTTCTTAAAACCCAATCTAACAGTGCATAATCGCAGAACTCCTGGCAAAACATTCCAAAACTTTGCACCCGCCACTGACTTTGCATTCCCAATAACGCACATGCACAAGAAAATACAGTGATGTTTTGAAGGTCTTTTCCAGTAGCTTCTCCATCATTGAGCCTTGTTAGAATAGCATCTGCATCGTGATGTCCTGTGAGAGAGTAACTGGTCCTTATTTCACATAGACCAGAAGTGAGATGTGCTTAAGTTGAAGCATGTCTTTTTTGTGTTGTTCCTTACAGAGGCTGCCTCCATTTGAAACATTTTCTCAGGGACCTACTCTTCAGTTCACCTTGCGGTGGACAGGAGAGATGAATGAAAAATCTACAGCGCCTGTGGCCAAGCCTCTTGCAACTCGAAATTCTGAAAGTCTCCCCCATGAAAACAAGCCCAATTCAATCAAACCTGCACAGACAATAAGTAAGTAAAGTAATAATTTAGTCTCATATTAAAAAATTAGTCGTGCTCTACTATGTTGAATTATACAGCACTTATTCTGCTAGAAGGTCAAGAGCCTGTTGCTGAGGACATGAAAGATAATTTGCTCTATTATTTGTCGCTCTCTAGACCAGTACAGTTCTTAACTGATGGGTAATAGCTCACTGTGACCAGCAGGTGGAGACTGAGACCAATGTAGTATATTAGCTGAGGCTCCCCCTCCTCAACCAGCCTTTCTCAGTCTCCAAGTAGGTGGTAAGATAGAATAAATTTAGGCTCCCCTTGTTAGAGCTGTTGGATTTGTTTAGAACTCCTGGTCCCCTTTCTGGTGCCAGATGAAGCTTGGACGGGTCCTGTTTGGGGGTCTGTCTGACCTCGGGGGGTGTCAAACCCAATGGGTCTCGAGTTGAGTCCCACCCCCCCTTCCTCCACCACTCCAAGTTTTTGTACAGGTGCCTCTGCAGGCAGCCTGGCCACTGATACCGGTCAGGCCTCTGGCTTAGAGAACCAGTGGAGTCTGTTCTAGAAAAAAAAGGGGGTTTACACTCCTCTGCCAGCAGGTGGAAACTGAGACACTGACTTTTGGCATCAGTACAAATGGGCTGTGCAGTCTCTCTTACAAGCAGTCTTTTCTCCATCTGCCAGCAGGTGGAGTGATCTGTGTGCAGTCTGTGCTGAGGTTTGTTAAGGCCTGTTGGATCTGGTTAGTGAATCTTTCTTGTCCCTTTGTCTGTCTGAACTGAGCTTGGGGGACCCTATCGGGGGTCCTACCAACTTCAGGGGTACCACACTCGGAAGGGTCAAGACCCTCCCCCCCTTTTTCCCTCCCCAGGTTTTTCTGAATCTAGAGGAGCATTAACTATGCCTTGCCACTGATACTGGCACTGACTATAGTTTAGAGTGACTGTGAAGAGGAAGTGACGTCACCACCATGCACAGACGGCTCTAAACGGAGCTCTGTCGGAGCCGCGATTAAAACAGCTAAAATGCCTGAAATCGGCATCCTGAAGCCTCCGAATTAGCGTGGCTGGTTGTAGGACCCGCATAATGACCAACATGACCCAACGCAAGCTGGAGAATTACAGCTTCGCAGGGAAGAAGGTGGCGAAGATGGCGGAGCTGGCAGACGCCCCAGGAAGTAGCGCAGAGAAGAGTGCACGGTGCAAAGTCCACTCTCCGGAGGTTTCCCAAGAGGCGCCGGACTCGCTTCGGGAGTTGCTTCTGGACATTCGCACAGAAATGCAAACCCTGCGCCACGATGTCACTAAAGTGGTTGCAGACCTGAAGCAGGAGCTGGTGGACTTAACTAAGCGCCAGGATGAGGTGGAGGCCCATGTGAATACCATGACTGAGGATGTGATTGAGATGCAACAGGCCATAGAGGAAGTGCATACAGAGGAGCAGGCACTGTGGGATAAGCTGGAAGATTTGGAAAACAGGTCCCGGAGGTTTAATTTAAGGATTCGGGGGTGCTCGAAGACAGTGCTTATCAGGACGCTCGACAGACAGCACTGGGCATTTGCACGGATATCCTTACCAGTACCTTGGTAGGAGAGGGGCGGCGAGTGCCAGAAATCGATATAGAATGAGCACACAGAGTCCTGGGGCGCCCCAAAGCTAATCTGCCTTGAGACATCATTCGTGCCTAGGCAGCTTCCAGGTGAAAGAGGCGATTTTCCATGCAGCACGGAAGTAGCGTGATTACAAATGAAATGCTCTCAAGGTGGACATCTATCAGAATGTGGAAGCAGCCACATTGCGGAAGCGCAAAGACATGCAACTCGTGACAATCTATCTCCAGAGGAAGGGTCTTCGATACCGATGGCTCTATCCCTTTTCCTTGGCCCTGACGGTAGGGAGCACTATTAAGCGAGTCCAGGCAGTGGTCGAGGTATGGGCTGTGCTGAAAGATCTGGGTGCCCCTAACCTTCCAGCGGAGGGGGGACCTGCTGGAGTGCGAGCAGGGGGCCAAGAAGGAGCTTCTGGATGGCGGTGTCAGACCCGAGGAGCAGTAGCGAGGAGTGCAGCAAGCAATGTGCTGGCAGGACCGCCTATGTGAGCGGTGTATCGACAGTTGCTGGACTTAAATATTGGATTAGGCTGTACCTCCTGGGGGGGGTGGGTTCAGGGATCTTTGATAGAGTGTGGATGTTCGATAGAGGATGAGTGGATGGTGGGAGTTCAGGGGATGGGTGGTGGATTGTGCTCGGGAGTGTGTGAGCGGGGAGGGGGTTTGGGATGGGAGTATTTTATATTACGTCCTTTAATGGGGCAGCTGGGGGGGTGGTGCTGCTTCCCTCAGAGGGCTCTCGTGGTCTGGTTTGATGGTCTCGAGATGTGGAATAGGGTGGGGGATTGGGGGAGGGGGGATTTAGAGGGTTGGGTGGGGAGTTGGAGTGGGAAAGTGGGGGGGTTGGGGATGGGAAAGAGGGTTGTTTGGGGGCTGGTATTCTCTACCCCTATTTGGTTTTGGGTGTTAGAATGGTGCACTGGTGGAGCCTGGTCAGGGGCTGGGGTTGCTGGGTTGCACATATTGGTGGAGGTGAATGTAGAGTGGTTGATATTGGTGGATCCTGGTTAATTTGGTAACCTGGAATGTGGGGGGATTAATTCTCCTGTTAAGCGCTCTAAAATTTTACAGCAGTTGCAGCGTCACAAAGTGGATGTGGCGTTCCTTCAGGAGACTCATTTGAATGATATTGAGCATGCTAAACTGAAACAGTGGTGGGTGGGAGAGTGTGTAGTGGCCTCAGCATAGGTGAAACGCAAGGGGGTGGCGATATTGTTTCGAAAGGGCCTCCTTGATAATCTGCAAATTTTGGCTAGGGATGGGGAGGGCAGATATGTGCTCTGTCGGGGGGTGCTTGAGCAGCGAGACATGGTGTTCTGTTGTGTCTATGCTTCTAATGAATGTGATCTGGCATTTTATGCCAAATTGACACGCTTGCTGTTGCCCTTCTCTCAGAATTCTCTTATAATTGGGATTTTCATGCCGTCCGAGATCCCCACCTGGATTGTACTGGGTCAGTTGGGACCTCTCATCAGGCTGGGGAGAGGGAGCTACAAAAATTTAGTGACAACTTAGTTACATGATGCTTGGAGGGTGTTGCATGGTGATGAAAAGGATTTTATGCACTTGGCCCAGGCACATGACTGTGTGTGGCGCAGTGGTTGGATCTACAGCCTCAACACCCTGGGGTTGGGGGTTCAAACCCTGCGCTGCTCCTTGTGACCCTGGGCAAGTCACTTAATCCTTCATAGCCCCAGGTACGTTAGATAGATTGTGAGCCCACCGGGACAGAGAGGGAAAATGCTTGAGTACCTGATTGTAAAAAACCGCTTAGATAACTTTGATAGGCGGTATATAAAATCCTAATAAACTTGAAACTACACAATCACGCATTGATTATATTTGGGTGACGGAGTCCGTATTCAGGGGCATTGAGAGGGCGGATATTGGACCGTATACTGTTATCGGACTATGCCTGGGTTAGTGTGCGGTGGTAGGGGGGTGAGGGGACTGGGAGAACATGGCGTTGGGTATTCCCACTAGCCTTGTATGGAGATATGAATTATTGGGAGCGGTTGTTGGCTTCTTGGAAAGATTTTTCTGCATGGGCGTTATGCAGAAAAGGATCATATCCTCTTCTGGGAAGCAGCGAAGGCGGTGCTGCAGGGAGACACCTTAAGTTATAGTAGTCATGTTAAGAAAGCTTGGGACCAGGAAATTCTGCACTTGGAGAGGGACGTTACCAGGGTATTGCAGCGGCATGGCCGTACAGGCAGTCCTATGCACAGACAAGAGTTGATGGAATACCAGTGTGGCGCAGTGGTTAAAGCTACAGCCTCAGCACTCTGAGGTTGTGGGTTCAAATCCACGCTGCTCCTTGTGACCCTGGGCAAGTCACTTAATCCCCCCATTTCCCTGGGTACATTAGAGAAATTGTGAGCCCACCGGTACAGACAGGGAAAAATGCTTGAGTACCTGAATAAATTAATGTAAACCGTTCTGAGCTCCCTTGGGAGAACGGTATAGAAAATTAAATAAATAAATAATTCGCTCCTGCATCAGAAGGCGTGGAAATTGCTCACCTACTATAAGTACCAGCTCTATCGGTTTGTGAATAAGGGCGGTAAACTATTGACCCGACTGGTCACAACCAGGACAGGCCCTGAGGAATGAGCGGGGTGATAGAGTTACTTCAGATCAGGATATAAGGGATATTTTCTTGTGCTATTATAAGAACTTGTATGGCCCTCTGCCTGATGTGGGGGTTTCCACCACCCAATATTTGTCCGGGATTCTGCTACTCCATATCACTGACTGAGCTAAGGAGCGCTTAAATGCACCCATATCTCCAGAGGAAGTGTATTGGGCGATCACGCACAGTCCTTTGATGATGGCATGAGATGATGGCATGAGAATTGAATTTTATAAAATATTGGGTGACGAGATTAATCAACCCATGGCTCAGATGTTTAATGTCATGGTTCGGGCAGAGGCTTTACCGGAGGGCATGAACACGGCATGCATTCTGGTGTTGCCTAAACCCCGTAGAGACCCAGAGCAGGCTGGATCGTATCGCCCTATTTCTCTTTTGAATACAGAGGTCAAATTGTTAGCAAAATTTTTGGCAAATAGAATGGCAGTGGTGCTTCCAGACCTTATTCACAAAGCCTAGGTGGGTTTTGTGAAGGGTAGGACGATAACTAAGAATGTGCGGAAATTACTTCTGTCATTGGAACAACTAGCAGCTTGGCAGAGCCCAGCAGAGGAGAGGCAGCGTGGGAGCCCTGCTCCGCACCTCTCCCCGACCAGTGAGGGACCCAATTCCACCCCCTGCAGCGCGGTCATTAGTTTTTAGAGTCCAGACCACGCCGCCCCTCTCCCCAACCTGCGAGGGACCAGACTCACCAAACGCCACCACAAGTTGAGTCTAAACACATAGGCGATTACCTTCACCAGAGAGGAGAGCGATCAGAAACTCTCACCTTCTTCATAAAATCCCTCTCATAAACTCTAACACCATTGCCTCAACTCTAACCAAAGAGTTACTAGATCCAAAGAATCATCCACCACACAAACAAAATGAAAAATCACGCATACAAAATCACACTTGCCCTCCTAATACTCTCTCTACTTACTTCAAACTGGCAAACCACAGGATATCACATATCACCCATCCCAATTCTGACATCAACCTTCAGACAACCACATCCACCCAGAAAAATCCACACCACCAGAACCCTAACATCCTGCCCACTGACCAGCCTAGACCACATTCCCACGGTCTGGGGAAAACGACCTCCACCAAAACATAATACTACCTCGCAAAAACAACAAGCACAAGCACCAGCAAATAACATCCTCTACCTCAATCGCAACCTTAACTCCAACACAAAATACACCTCGCTAACCTGTGCCTACATGAATATAAGGTCAATAAACCCAAAAGCAAATCTAATCAAAGACTGGATAATCAAGGAACAACTAAACTGTCTCTTCCTAGCCGAAACCTGGCTAACATCCAACACGGACCCATGCATAACCGAATTCTGCCCCACAGGCTACAAAGTAGAAATGGTATGTCGAGAAAACAAACGAGGGGGTGGCCTAGCGATTCTAGTAAAAAACAATCTCAACCTAAAAGTGCTACACAAACAATCAACCCCTCACCTAGACCTTCTTGCTTGCCAACTATCCGACAACACACTCTCAGACACCTTGAACTGTCTATTATGCTACATCACTCCAGGAAAATGGAACACCTCAAAACATGATCTTGAAGAATTCTTATTCCAAAACTCTCTATCCTCCTCATACAACTTGCTCCTAGGAGACATTAATCTCCACCTCGAAGACCACACATCCAAACAAGCAAACGAAATACTCTCATACCTCGACGCCCTATCCTTCCAGGTCCTCAATCCGGAACCCACGCACAATAAAGGCCACCAACTTGACATAGCAGCATTCACACCTCATAACCTACACTCCCCAAATATTCACATCACCAATGGTACATGGCATCCCTCTCTATGGTCAGACTACCATAAATACACCTTCACTATCAACTGGCCTCAAAATAACACAAAATCAATGCCTCCAAAAACAACCTTCAAATCTAGACAGAAAATTGAACCAGCCACATTCTGGGACAAAGTGGACCCAGCACTTGACCCCATAGACCCTTCAGACTTCGCAAAACACTGGCGCTCCCTAAGCGAAACAACCTTGAATGAGCTAGCCCCAGAAAAAACCAAACACAGAACCTGCAGACCATCAGACAAGTGGTTCGACTCAGAACTCCACCTACTAAAAAGGCAATGCAGACAACTTGAAAGATCTTGGAGAAAAAAGAGAAATGACCAAACCAAATCCGCTTGGAGAACCCAAATCAAACTATATAACAACAAACTTAAGGAAAAGCGCAAAACATACTACACTAAACTAATTGGCACAAACAACCCCGACACAAAAACACTCTTCAACTTAGTAAAAAAACTTACAGACACAAACCCATACCTTGCCACTCAAGGCAACAAAACTCCAACAGCTTCCCAACTAGCTGACCATTTCAAACTCAAGATCATCAAAATCAGAACTACCTTCAACAACTCAACTACCATACTCAACGAGTTAATAACTACCCCCACAACAGAAGAAGCCATAACAGCAGACAGAACATGGACCACCTTCCCAACTCTACAATGGCCTGAACTGAACCGACTATATAAAAAATACAGCCACTCCTCATGCGACTTGAACAACTGCCCATCGTATCTACTCACAAATGCCTCCCCTAAATTCAAAACCAGCCTCATGCAGTGGATACAAAGCACTCTCATAGAAGGCCAATTCCCACAAGATCTAGGAGAGATCATAATCACACCCATACTGAAAGACCAAAAAGGTCCTGTAGACACACCTACCAACTACAGACCGATCGCTTCGATCCCACTCTATGTCAAGCTGATTGAAGGACTTGTGGCCCAATACCTCTCTAACTACCTAGCAGACCACAATATACTTCACTCATCCCAATCAGGATTTAGATCTTACCACAGCACGGAAACTCTACTAGCAACACTACTGGACATAGCCCGACAACACCTCAGTAAAGGTCATAGGATCCTAATTATCCAACTAGATCTTTCCGCAGCCTTTGATCTAGTTGATCATACCATACTACTCCAGATACTTGATGCAATAGGGATCTCAGGGGTGGTGTACAACTGGTTCCAAGGATACCTTAAAACAAGAACTTACAGAGTTAAGATAAACGATACGAAATCCAACACATGGTCTAATCCATGTGGAGTCCCTCAGGGTTCTCCACTTTCACCCATTCTATTCAACCTCTACATCTCTTCCCTTGGTACCACTCTAGACAACCTAAATGTAACATCCTTCAGTTACGCAGACGACATAACTATCCTCCTCCCCTTCGAAACCCAAGACAACTCCGCTACAGGACACTTGGAAACAATACTGGACGAAGTAGAAAAATGGATGACAAACCACAAACTAAAACTAAACTCGGACAAAACCAAATTCTTAATGCTTGAAACGGACAAAATCCCATCCATAACAGACCTGGAAATCAAAACTACCAAATACCCAATCCAGACCTCCCTCAAAATCCTGGGAGTGCTGATAGATAGATGCTGCACTATGCAGACTCAAATCAACAAAACTACCCAAAAAGCATTCTTCACAATGCGCAACTTACGAAAAATAAGGAAATTCTTCGACAAAGAACA
Source organism: Geotrypetes seraphini (assembly GCF_902459505.1). Taxonomy (NCBI): domain Eukaryota; kingdom Metazoa; phylum Chordata; class Amphibia; order Gymnophiona; family Dermophiidae; genus Geotrypetes; species Geotrypetes seraphini. The sequence goes on along the minus strand of NC_047093.1, from coordinate 20,259,028 downwards.
CTACAGGATCATTGTTCAATCCCTGGTACTAGGACTTGTGGACTACTGCAATATCCTATATCTACCATGTCCTACAAAAATGATCAAAAAACTACAGACCATTCAGAACACAGCTCTCAGACTAATCTATTCCCTCGGAAAATATGACCACATAACTAACGCCTACCTAGACTCACATTGGCTACCGATTAGAGCCAGAATCCAATTCAAACTATACTGTCTAATCTTCAAAGTACTCAACGGTACAGCACCTGCCTATCTAATCGATCGCCTACACCGCAACCTTCCACCCAGAATAAGAAGAACACTGACACCATTCTCATACCCACCACTCAACGGCACTCATCGTAAAAAGCTTTACGATAACCTCATAGCAACGCATGCAGCTAAACTCGAACACTCCATAACCAGATTGTTAACCTCAACATCTGACTTCAAAGCATTCCGCAAAGAACTCAAAACGCTACTTTTCAAAAAGCATATTCAAAACACCTAATCTCCTCTTCCACATACACCGACCAGGTTACCCACTCCCTGACACCATATCCTCAACCGACCAAAAAAAAAAAAAAAACCCAAAAAAAAACAAACAAAAAAAAAACCTAATTCATCCTACCGATTCATATTACCTACCAACGCCTGGAAAAAGATTTGATATGTAATGTAATATAACTGCTTTCATCCAATGTTACCAAGTCTATACTCATTCTGTAACTATGTCTTACCCTAAATGTCACGTACCTCCTGGAAATGTCCAGCTTCTTCTTATGTAATCCGCTTTGAACCGCAAGGTACAAGCGGAATAGAAATCACAAATGTAATGTAATATCCCTTCTGTGTTGATCAGTTTCGATGCCGAAAAGGTGTTTGATAGGGTTCGGTGGGATTTTCTCTACTCCACATTAATAATAATAATTTATTTTTTTATATACCGCCAAAGCCATAATAGTTAGAGGCGGTTTACAATAAGAGATACTGGACAGTTAGCGAATTGGTTACATTACAAAGTCATCGAATATAAGGTACAGGATGGGAGTAGTGAAAGAAACACTGTAAGATTCTTGGGTTACAATTGATTAAACAAATTCGTTTTAATTGATTTTCTAAAATTGAAGTAGGATGAGGAATGCATGATAAAGTTACCCAGCCAGTTGTTCCATTTACCTGCCTGGGAGGCAAGAGTTCTGTCCAGGAATCTTTTGTAGCGACAGTCCTTTAATGATGGATAGGTGAACATGTGAGTTCTGCATGTAGGCCTAATGGCACAGTCCAGATTAACAGCATATGGTTTTGATGGGTACTTTGTTTCAGCTGTGCGGGCCTTGTATGCCCTTGCCCAAACTAAATTAGTGTTGAAAGATTTTTAAACGGATCGGTTGTCGATCCATAGGGGGACCAGACAGGGCTGCCCACTGTTGCCATTGCTATTTGTGCTTACACTGGACCCATTCATACGGGATATTTATGCCATGTCCACTATACAGGGGATTCAGATAGGCGATTCTATATTCAAGTTGTCGGCTTTTGCTGATTATATCTTAGTCCATCTGGCAGACCCTTGGCCCTCTTTGTCTGCTTTGTTTGAATTAATTAAAGAATATGGAGATTATGCTGGGTTTCGCTTAAAGCTGGAGAAATCTGAAGCACTGGCCTTGTCGGCGGAAATCCGATCCCTATGGGGGACAAGGTTTCCGCTTACATGGGCGTCGGAGAAGTTTCGGTATTTGGGGGTTCTAATGTCCATGGCGGTTCCCAGTCTCTATCGCCTCAATGTGGATCACTTGCAGCAGCAAACGTAGCTAATGTTTGATACTTGGCAGGCTCTGCCCCTCTCCCTGTTGGGTCGCATTGGTCTGGTTAGGATGCTTATTTTTCTAAAGTGGCTATATGTGTTGCAGACTCTCTCGCTGCGTTTGACGGGGAAGGATTTGCAAAGATGATACAGACATATCGCTCGTTTTTGTTGGGCAGGAAAGAAACCTAAGCTACACTGCCTTTGCTCTTGGGGAATTGGTCAAGGGGGGGGGTTTGAGTTTGCCAGATGTACAGGTTTATAATTATGCATGTTTGCTGTGGCATTTGGGGGATTGGGTGAATCATACTAGTTGTTATACCCCTATATCGATGGAACGGGAGTTTTTTGCTCCCTTTGATGTGTTTGCATTGCTCCATAGTCCCAGGAGTGCGCGTCCAGCAGGTATCAGAGCGAGTGTATTATTTTGTTCTTTGCAAGAGGCTTGGCGATGGATGCTGAAATGCTTGGGGGGAGGGGGACCCAAGGGTCACTGATCTCTTGCCTTTACGGGGTAATCCAGCCTTTAGGCCGGGTCGAGAGTCCGGAGTTTATTTGTCTTGGAAAGCGAGAGGTGTTTCTCGGTTGGAACACCTCTTAGGGGAGGACGGGGAGATGTTAGCCTATGCTGACTTGCAGGCCATGGTGGGAGATCACTGGGTGGGCGCAGTTTGCGTGTCATCAAGGGAGCATTATGTGGGATCCCTCGACAGAGCACAATTGGGTAAACATGGGGGCTAGTTTGCGAGGGGTTTCTTCAGGGAGGATGGGTCCACCCTATCGGTTTCCAGTATACATACTGGTTTGCAAGTTTTGCAGCCCTATAAAGATTATCAATCTGTCAAGGGTCGCTGGGAAACGGAGTTACAGGTCAATTTGGGACATTGGGATGTTGCCCGCACTCTCTGGGCGATCCCAGGTGTGATCCCATGCACTTGGTTGCAGGAAATGTATTATAGGGTGACATTATGAGCTTACTATACTCTCATGCAGTTATATTATAGTGGAGGTCTCCCTACACCAGTGTGTCATAAGTGTGGCCAAAGGGAGCATACCCTGGGACACGCATTCTGGTTCTGCCCTATAATACAGTGCTTCTGGAGCTGTATAATTGCTTACATGTCTGGATTGATTGGGAGAGTACTGAGGAGCACACTGGCTCAGATGGTTTTGGATTTGACAGAAGATTATGGCCATTTGCCCCGAGGCCACTTGACTATATATAGGAAGATGAGCATGTTGGCCCGTAAATGTATTCTTCATTACTGGACGGTTCCGGACCCTCCGGCGTTCTTGCATTGGTGGAACCAATTGCATCAGTTGATTACCTGGGAGGCAAGGGATGCTGAGGGGTCAGGGAAGCAGAAGCTTTTGTTCTTGAACATCTGGGAACCCTATTTGCAGACCTTGCACCCAAAGGGTCGTAGTGCCATCTTAAGATGGTTGTCCTAATCTGGGCAGTTTGTAGTTGATGGGGGGGGGGGGAGAGTCTCAGGAGGGAGTGGTTGAGAGTACCTGGGGGGAGGGGTGGTTATGGGAGGTGGGGTCTTCTTGGTTGTTGCTTTTGGGTGGGGGAGGGGGGTTTACAGGTTTGTACTGTTTCTTCTATGTTTACTGTTGGTTCGAGTGAGGGGTGGGTTGATGGATAGCCTGCACCAGGGCTCATCAGAGTCCAAGGCCCTGGTTTGTGTTGGTGTGTTTCTGGAACCAGGTCTGTAGGTAGACAAGTTAGGTAGATGACATGTATTATGTACCTATAAAATGTTGATGACTGTTTTCCTGTTGTGGATGATGCTCCAGTGTTTCTACTTGATTTTGAAATCATCTGTCTGTCTTTGCTGTTATGCGGTTTTCATCAATAAAATTGTTTGAACATAGAGTGACTTTGGAGTCTGCTTGTTTCTTGATACAGCTGGTTAGCTGTGAGAAGAAATAAAAGGAGAAAATAAGACACAAGAAATAAGAGCAACTTTATATTGGGAAATAATTTTTTTAAAAGGCCTGAGGCCGCTGTTTTTACACAGCATTTTTTATGCTTGGGTGTTTCGCGTTTTCATTATGAGCGCTTCAAAAAAGCAGAAAAAGTGCATTTTTTTATGGGCGCCGTTCAGTGGATGCAGCTAGCAGATGCACAAAATGTTCCAGCTGCCTCGAGGGAGACCCAGCTTTTGGTGTCGATGTGCAAGGTTCTTCTTTGTGCGCGCATAGCTTGTTGATAAGGGTGAGCCCCAGGCTTCCCCTGTTGACCATGCCGGGGTTTCCTCAGCTGCTTGCGGTCCATTGGATTCGGTGTTGCGGTCCACCGTGGAGGCTGGGGATTCCATTTCAGCTGCAGCTGAGACTGGCGTTTTTTCAGTAGCACTGGTGTCAGCTATGCCTTCGGTACCATGTATGTTTTCTGTTGACAGTTTAGCGACGCCCCTTCCCTCATTTTTGGCGGGAAGCACGTCTACTTTGCCCACAGCCTCAGGTGACCTTCCTCCGTCCCGGTTCAGTCTCCTGCCATCTCCCTCAGCCTTCATCTAAGCGGCCGCGGGTGTCTTAGGGCAAGGATTATTTTATGGCTGATCAGTTTTCTCCGAATGAGGAATGGAATCTTGGGGAGTACATTGTAGATCCGTCAGGGGGGCCTGATTTTTATGGATAGAGACTTTTTAGAGGTACTGGTTGGTGAGGATGCATTTGTTGTATGCATTTTTCAAAAATAAAGGGGGGGTGGGTAGCTTTATTCTCTTTATCACAAAATATAAATAAATTATCATAATATTTGATATATTGTATGCAACTATCAAAATAAGGGGAGGGAAAGGGATTATAATTGAATAATAGTTGATATAATTATAAAATATTATATGATGTCTAAAATTATAGTAAGGACTATATAATGATATGTTGTATTTACAGTAAGTTATGGAAATATCAAGTGTATACTTAATGCAATTGCATGAATTTTTATGATACACTTGTTGTTATATGAAAAATGAATTAAAAAAAAAAAGTTGCAGGAGCTCATTCTTCAAGTGTCTGCAGTTCTACACTTTGAAGAGGAAGCTTGGACCTCCCTTTCGTTGTGGACCTTCTTCCTGAGAGGGATCCGTTTATCATCTCGCTCTTTCCCTATGTATCAAGATATTCATACTCGGTGGAAAGTTCCGGATGCACCTTTCCATGTGACGCGGTCCATGGCACGGCTCTACCCCATCCCTGATGGCGATAGAGATACTTTTAAGTCTCCTGTGGTTGATGCGGTGGTCTCGGCTATCACGTGCAGACATACCATGCTGGTTGAAGGAGGTTCAGCCTGAGAGATCCTCAGGACCATAAAATGGAAGCTCTGCTCAAACAGTTTTGATGTTGCTGCCCTGGTTGTCCAGGTGGCGATTTGTGGCAGTCTGGTGGCCTGGGCTTGTTTCCAGTGGTCTGAGAGAGTTCTTGACTGCGAGTCTGCTGGCTGTTTGAGCTAGGCACTTCTTATCTCTCTGATTCCATGTATGATCTTTTGCTTGCTTGGCTAAGTCCATGGCTCTTGCAGTTGTTACCCGCCGTACCCTGTGACTTTGGGGTTAGTCAACAGATGTAGCATCTATAAGACTAAGCTCAGTAAGTTCCTCTTTTGGGGCTCCTTTCTTTTTAGGGAGGAGTTAGATAAGCTGGTTCAGGCTTTGAATGATTCTAAAGTGCCTCAGTTACTGGAAGACCGACCTCGCCAGGCTTCACGAAGTGGTTCTGCCTGGGAGCATTTGTGTGATTTTCATAGGTACCACTCTGGTTGGGGTGTGACATCTTTTCCTTCCAGAGGACATGCAGTCCTTTCGGTGGTCCCTCCAGGGGCTCCTCCACCGCTGGTCTGGCCAAATGACTCGCTACCAGTCCTTCCCCCAGTTCCAGTCAGAACCCAGCTATGGGAGTTTTACCGGGGGTAGGCCAAGATCACCACGGAAGTGATTCGGGACAGTTATACTGTGGCGTTTTCTGGACCTTTACCAGATTGTTTCCTCTCCTTGTCAGGCAACTAGGAAGAAGAGGGCTTTTCGCCAGGCACATTCAGATTGCTGCCCTAAAAGTATAGTCCTAGTGCCTTCTCAGGAGATGTGCACTGGTAGGTACTCCATTTATTTTGTGGTGCCCAAGAAAGAGAGGGGTCTTTTCGGCCCATTTTTGATCTTAAAGGTGTCAACAGGGCTCTCCAGGTTCCCTCTTTTCTTATGGAAACTCTAAAATCCATAATTCTGGCAGTCCAGCCTGGGGAATTTCTGATTTCTCTTGACCTGATGGAGGTCTAGCTGCATGTTCCAATTTGGGCCTACTACCAACGATTCCTTTGCTTTGTGATCTTGGGAGAGCATTATCAGTTTTGTGCACTTCCCTTTGGTCTGGCCATAGCATCACGGACCTTCACCAAGATTATGGTGGTGGCGGCAGTGGCATTCTGATACGCCCCTATCTGGACAACTGGTCGATTCATGCAAAGTCATTTCAGGAGAGCTCCCAGGTTACTACTCGGGTTGTGGAGTTTCTGTAATACATGGGCTAGTTGGTCAAACCTGTCCAAGAGACGTCTGATTCCATCTCAGCGCTTGGAGTATCTCGGCGTTTTGTTCGACACCAGTGTAGGGAGAGTGTACCTTCCAGAAGCTGGGATGTGCAAATTGCAGTCACAGATTTGCTCCCTGATGTTTTGTCGCTGCCCTCAGGGGCAGGACTTCCTGCAGGTGTTGAGGTCGATGGTGGCCTCCCTGAAAGGAGTCAGGTGGGCTTGGGCTCACATGTGCCCTGTTCAGTATGCACTTCTTTGGCAATGGTCGCCACAGATTCACAATCTAGACTCTCCCGTTCCTCTTAGGGGATTAGTTTGTTGCAGCCTGTGCTGGTGGCTACAGTCTTCCAATCTGATTCAGGGAGTGCGCCTAGATCAGCCCCAGGGGACAGTGCTTACGGACGCCAGGTTGCTCAGTTGGGGAGCTTAATGTCTCGGTCGCTTGACTTAGGGCATCTGGTGGCCAGTGGTGGTAGCCTGGTCGATCAATATTCTGGTGACCAGAGCCATTCGGCTAGCATTAGGAATTCCAGTGCTTGCTGGAGGGCAAGGCAGTTCGAGTTCTCTCAGACAGTGCCACAGCAGTGGCCTATGTCAGTCGTCAGAGGGCACCAAGAGTCATCTAGTGGCACTGGAGACCTCCCTCCAGATGGAATGGGCAGAAGCTCATCGTCTGAGCATCTTGGCCTCCCATATAGCTGGAGTGGACAGTATCTAGGCGAACTTTCTCAGTCATGCTCCGGATCCCAGTGAGTGGTATCTCGGGCTGGACCTCATGGCCACAAGTGTCAATGCCAAAGCACTGAGGTTCTTCAGTCGTCACAGGGATTGCCAGGCCAAGGGGCTGGACGCTCTGGTTCAGGCTTGGTCGACAACGGGTCTGCTATATGTTTTTCCACCATGGCCTCTGGTGGGCAGAGTTCTTCTTTGTATTGCCCAACACGCTGGCCACACAATTCTTGTGGCTCCGGATTGGCCCAGGTGCCAATGGTACGCAAATCTGGTTCATCTGCTCATGGCAGATCCCCTCCTACTGCCCCTAGTGTCCGATCTCCTGTCACAGGGTCCCATTCAAATGTTTGATCTGGGTCCCTTTTGTCTTACGACTTGGCTCTTGAAAGGGCTCGCTTAAGGAAGGGATATTCGGATAAGGTGATTTTCACTCTATTAGGGTCTGAGACTTTTGACCTCTCGGGCTTATGTGCGTGTTTGGCATCTCTTTGAGGAGTGGTGTTCCGCGTGTGGGGTTGAGCCCCTTTGCCTGACATTTTGGAGTTTCTGCAGAATGGCCTGCAGCGCGGCCTCGCCTGTTCCTCTCTTCAGGTACAGATTGCTGCGTTGTCTTCCTGTTGCGGGCTCTTGCATGGTCGGTGGTTGGCCTCTTCTCCGGATGTGATTAGATTCTTGAGAGCTACGAAATTGCTCTGACTGCCTGTTAGTCCATCAGTTCCTGCCTGCAACCTCAATCTGTTTCTCTTGGTGCTCGTTCGTCCTCCGTTTGAGCCTCTCGGTTTCTGTATATTAAAGGACCTTACTCTTAAGGCATTATTCCTGGTGGCCAATATATCCGCGAGACTTGTATCTGAGCTGCAGGCTTTCTCCTATGGGCTGCCTTTCCTGGAGTTCTCTTGGGAGCGGGCCATGCTGCAGCCAGTCCCCTCCTTTCTGCCGAAGGTGATTTCGCCTTTTCATGTTAACCAGATCGTGGTCCTTCCGGTCTTGGGTAGTCGGGAGGGCTTATTGGTGCAGAGACAGTTGGGCAAATTGGATGTCTGTAATGTCCTTCGCTCATATGTTCAGAGGACCTAGGAGTTCCGTAAATCGGATCATCTTTTTGTCCTCTTAGTGGGTCGTCATAAAGGTAACGGTGCTTCCAAGTCTCCCATTGCATGATGCATCACGGTATTTGGCATACCTTCTTCAAAAGAAGCCTGTTCTGGAATTTCTAAAAGCTCATTCCACTCAGGGTCAGGCATCTTCTTGGGCAGAGTCTTCTCTTGTACCTCCGGTGGAGATCTGTAAAACTACAGTTTGGTCTTCTCCCCGTTCTTTTGTGGATGTTCAGGCACGTCAAGATGCGTTGTTTGGGGAGTGCGTTCTAGTGGTGGCCTTCAGGGATCCCACCCATGATGGGTACTGCTTTGGTACATCCCATCCGTTTCTGTGCTGCTCTGGAGGGCCAATAAAGAGAAATTAAGTCCTTACCTGCTAATTTTCTTTCTTTTAGGCCTTCCAGACCAGCACAGAACCCCTCGTTGACCGCGCTCATTCCCTCCCTTAACTGCGGAGACAAGGCCATTCACTGCTTCATGGGGCAGTGGATGGCCTTGTACCTGCAGTAAGCACTTTTTATCCCCCCACCGTTTTGGCGGGTTACCAGCGGCTAGCCACGGGTAACAGCCACTGTGTTATTCTCTAGTGAGAAGCTGATAAGCACTGACAGAGAAAGGGACCTTGGGGTGATTGTGCTGAGGATCTAAAGGCATCTACACTTCCCCCTCCCTATTCGCGGTTCCTGCACTCGCGGTTTCATATAATCGTGATTTTTTCTGGGGAAGGGGGAAAATAAAAAAAACAGTCTTAATGTAAAAAAAATCCATCTTTTTTTCCTCCCTGCTGCCTTCCCGGCCTTACCTGGTGGTCTAGAGGGCTTTTGGGGCAGGAGCGATCTTCCTACGCTCCTGCCCCGTGCAGATCGCCATGAGGAAATGGCTGCTGGGAGTTCCCGTAGTCTCTTGAGACTACGTCGGGAACTCCCTACAGCCATTTCCTGATGGTGATCTGCACGGGGCAGGAGCGTAGGAAGATCGCTCCTACCCCGAAAGCCCTCTAGACCACCAGGTAAGGCCGGGAAGGTGGCAGGGAGGTGGGGGTGGGTCAGAGCCAGATAATCGCGGTTTTTCGGCATTCGCGGTCCGGCTCTGCCCGTATCCCCCGCGAATGACGAGGGAGAAGTGTAAACAGTGTGACAAGGCAGTGGCTGTAGCGAGAAGGATGCCAGGCTGTATAGAAAGAGGAATAACCAGCATAAGAAGGAGGTGTTGATGCCCCTGTATATGTCATTGGTGAGACCACGCTTGGAGTATTGTGTCCAGTTTTGAAGGCTGTATCTGGTGAAGGATATAAAAAGACTTGAAGCTTTCCAGAGGATGGCGACAAAAATGGTAAGAGGTTGAACCAAAAGAAGTATGAGAAGAGACTGGAAGACCTAAATATGTATATATACTCTGGAGGAGAGGAAAAACAAGGGAGATATGATACAGAAGTTTAAATACTTGTAAAGTATTAATATAGAACCAAATCTATTCCAGAGAAGAGAAAATGGTAAAGCTAGAGGGCATAATTTGAGTGTGCAGGAAGCAATGTTAGGAAATTCTTTTTCACGGATAGGGTGGTATATGCCTGGAATGCACCCCCGAGGGAAGTGGTGGAAAGGAAAACGGTGATGGAATTCAAAAAAGCTTGGGATAAATAAGAGGATCTCTAATTAGAAAACAAAGGATGTAAATTAAAGAACTGGATAGACTTGCACGTGTCCTCATATGTGGTGATTTGGTGTAGGATGGGCTTGGAAAGGCATCAATGGCAACTCCAGTAACTTGGAACATGAGGATGTTACTGGCCAGACTTTATGGTAGATATCCTGCAAACAAGATGGTTGGATAGGCTGGAGTGAACTTGGACGACAACTTCAGCATTTGGAACCTAGGACAATACCAGGTGGACTTTACAGTCTATGACCCTGAAATATCAAAGAAGAGACAAGTTAATTTAATCATGTATTTGTAATGGGCAGACTGGATGGACTGTTCAGGTCTTTATCTGCCATCATTTACTATGTTACCAGCCATTTTTGAGTAGTGAGACTGCATGGGGCAGGACCATAGGAGGATTACTATTGCCCTGGCTTATTACTGGATCAGTAGGGCTCAAGGTAGGCTCAGATAGATGCCTGTGATAGGAATGAAAGGCAGTGGCAGACCCCCATTTTTTGGCCCCAAATTCTAGGTTTATATTTGAGTTCTCAAAGTCTCAAGTGTTTTCAGTCTCCATCTACTGGTAGGTGTGCATAACCCAAGTGTCTGGACTGGTCTGGAGAGTCTAAATAAAGAAAATTAGCAGTTAAGACCTAATTTCTCTATTTCATGTAATTGGAGAGACTGGCAGTGTTGCTAGGCTACTGGAACGTGGAAGTAGGTTATATAAAAATGTGGCATAAGTGTACTAGAGGGGGGATGCTCTTTGAGGAAGAGCCCATTGGGTGGAGATAGTTTTGGCTATAGGCTTGGGTTAGGAAGTGAGATGGGGGTGGAATGTATGAGTACCAGGAAAGAAAAAATATTTAAAATGCTCATTGTGAGAAAAGATTACTGCTTATTAACAGGCTATTGGTTGTGAATGCTGACTAGTGATATTGCCAGCTGTTACTGTAAGCTGTGTGCTCTCAGAACTGTGTTTAGATTTTTTTAATTAAAGTTAAGATCCTTAAATAATGAAGTAGATAATCCACATCTGATTGTTCTGTTTAAAATAATGTTCCTAATACCCTTTTACTATGAAAGATTTTGTGATGCACCATATATCCTCTGTTCAACTGAGACGACTTAAAAATAGATATTAAACTTCAAGTCCCTGTGCAACAATACCTCAGTATAAAAACATGACGTACCATATTGAAAAAAGTGTATATTTTTTTTTCCTTTCTTTATAAGCTGTAAAAGAGCCTTTATCAAGAGATCTACAAACACGAAAAGAAAAGGAGATTTGTAGTGAACCTCGACAAAAATTGCGGATATTTTACCAGGTATAAGTGCTGATAATACATTTGGAAGGAGAAATGCGATGTGCAGGCATTGGTAACTATTAGTTGACATATTAATGCTGGTCTTAGGCTAAACTTAATGATATTTTTTTCTATGTTGATGTTAAACAGCTTAGTAATAAAAAGTAATGTGGATGGGTAAATATTTATTTTTTACTCTTTCTTACACCAGTTCCTTTACAACAACAACACAAGACAGCAGACAGAAGCCAGAGATGACTTGCATTGCCCTTGGTGTACATTAAACTGCCGCAAGCTCTATAGTTTACTCAAGCATCTTAAACTTTGCCACAGTCGGTTTATCTTCAACTATGTAGTAAGTTTTTATTATATAACTTGAAACCTAAGCCTAGAAAATATTTTCATAAGTAGAAGAACTTATGCAAGAATTTTAAGAACACATAAAGTGCCATGATAGGCCAGATTCATAGTCCATTGAGTCCAGTATCTGGTCTCTGCAGGTGGCCAGTTCAGATTACTTGGAAGTACCTGGCAAATCTTAATGAGAAGTACCCTTTCTTCCTTCTTGTCCCACCAGACCAGTTCAGATGCTTGGGTTTGTGGTGTTCTGTCAGCAGGTAGAGCCAGAACTACTGAGCCAGTTTGTTTTTTTTTCTCAGTCCCCAGCTTGTGATAGGCTTCCTATACAACCTGGCATAGTAGGAACTTTATTTCCATTTACTGGGTTAGTCATATTTACAAAAAATATAAATATTGTAGCCGGCAAGCTCCAGGCCGAGGGCCTGGGCTAACTGGCCACAATTAAACTCTTGTGAGTCGCTGCGGGCTTGACAAGGATATGTTCTTTCAGCGTTCAGTGAAAGGGGCACCATCCAAAACAATAGGTTCAGTGTCAAAATAAAGAAATTTTTTATTATTATTATTGTTCAAACAGAAGAAAACAGTAACTTGCTTGTCAGAATTGAAATAGCAAAGCCAACGGGCTTCCCATACCCGGTAAGCCCAAAGTTCAATAAACAGTCTTTGGTTGAGAAACCAAAAAGAGTCCAAACTCAAACAAAACTCTCTTCCTCAGAGGTAAGTTCTCATTTAAATCATAGTCCAGGTGGAGTTCATTACCAAAAGAAAGGAAAAACTTTTCCACCAAAACAAAGCTATAAGTCAGTGCAAAAATACTGGCTTCTTCAGCGACTGAAGGCTGGAAAGACAGTGTGCACCGTGTGGTCTTGAATCGCCAGAAATTAGGCCCGCTATCCCACCACATAACACGGGGCTAACCCCACTGTCTTAGCATACCATAGTACACTTAACCCAAAAGGGAAAGCGCAATTAAGCTTTCAAAAATGGAAAATCAAACTTCAAAATAAAAGTCCTTGCTCAATTCAGCATAGTGAAAATCCACTCTTTAACATGAGTTAGAATTATTCAGTCTGAGAAAAAGTTAATCAAAAACAAACTTGCCATCAACTTCAGCAACATTCAAATACTTGCTTTTATGAGGCAAACCTCCATAGGAGTATTCTCAGGAGTCAGCCCAACCCTAGCTTCAGGGCTTGTTTCCAACTCCATGTCACATAGTTCTCATTCAGACTGGAAGTTGATTCTTCTCCAGCTTCTACAAACTCCATGGCCTCAGGAGCTTGACTGCTATCAGGAGCTCCCAGCCCTGAGCCTTGTGACCTTCCCTCTTGCTGTTCCTCTCCCCTCTGATTTTCTAGGAGCCTAGTCTTCAGGGAGAGCAGCTTGCAGCCCCGCCCCCAACCCTCAGGTGGAAAGGATTTCCAGTGATTCATCTTGTGACCCAGAGGGGGATGGGAACCTAGCACTACCGCTCTCTTACTCCCTCTACAGGCCCTAGAAGGAAATTTGGTCTGAGAGGCAGAAAATGGGGAATAAGACAGATTGTGGGCAGTGTCTGGATTTGCACTGGGACCTGTACTAGGGACACTCCTAGCAGGCATAGTCTGCTTATCACAATATATACAGTATTTTTCACTCCATAAGATGCACTTTTTCCTCCCCCAAAAAGGGGATGGAAAAGTGGGTGCATCTTATGGAGCGAATACACCGCCCCCCCAGTACCTTTATTTAACTAGTGGTATTCCAGCATGGTCTCCTGCTGGACGGCTGCCTTTCTTGTTGCAGAGCGGTGCATAACACAGGAGCACAACCATTGCGCTTCTTGCCTGGTCCTGCGCTGCTCTTTGATTGACTGCAGTCAGTTTAGAACACCAGGCAGGAAGCGCAAAGGTCACGCTCCTGCATTTTGCACCGCTCTGCAATGAGAAAGGCAACTGTCCAGCAGGAGACCGCGCTGGACCACTTCCAGTTAAAAATAAGGTACCGGGGGACTGCTTCAAGCTTCCCAGCACCACGCACCTATGTGTAGAGGAGGAAAATCCAAGGGAAAAAAAATTCTGAACCAAATTTTTTTTTTCCTTGGTTTTTCCTCCTCTACACATAGGTGCGTCTTATAGACAGAAAAATACAGTATATACAGTCATGTGAAAAAATTAGGACACCCCATGAAATAATTAGTTCTTTCTTAAAAAATGTTCACATATCAATGTCAAATCCTTTTTTTATTTATCTCTGGAAAAGAAAGTGATGTGATTGCAGGTAAACAAAACTTTTTCTTGATTTACTCATGAAACAAAAGATACCCACAAAAATGTGTATTCTAATTGAGGAATAAATTAGAACATATATCCTTCCACTTAAAGTGGCTCAAATCACACACAGGTGTATCACATCAGGTGCACATGATTAGAACATCATTACTCAGCATTTTGAAGGTTCGCCCTACTTAAACCTCAGACATTTAGTTTGATGTGCTTATGACTGCTGCGGTGAGAGTGAACACCATGGTGAGATCAAAAGAGCTGTCTGAGGCCTTCAGAAATAAGATTGTAACAGCTTATAAGTCTGGTAAGGGATTTAAAAAGATCTCAAAAGAATTTGACATTAGCCATTCCACGGTCCAGAAAATAGTGTACAAGTGGAGAACTTTCTAAACAACTGCCAAAGTGCTCAGGTCTGGCCATCCAAGCAAGTAGACCCCCCAGAGCAGATCGCAAGATGCTAAAAGAAGTCTCCAAAAACCTTAAAATGTCATCATGGGACCTATAGTAAGCTCTTGCTACTGTTGATGTGAAAGTGCATGCCTCTACAATCAGAAAGAGAAAGCACAATTTAACTTGCATGGGAGGTGTACAAGAAGGAAACCTTTGCTCTCTAAGAGAAACATCAAGGCCAGACTGAAGTTTGCCAGAGAGAATGTAGACGAACACCAGGACTTCTGGATAGTGTTCTATGGACAGATGAGTCTAAAATGGAATTATTTGGACACCAGAAAAGAAGACATGTTTAGCGTACACCAAATACAGCCTCCCAGGAAAAGAACCTCATACCAACTGTGAAGCATGGAGGTGGAAGTGTCATGGTTTGGGAATGCTTTGCTGCAGCAGGACCTGGCCAGCTCACCATCATAGAATCTACCATGAATTCTACCATGTATCAGAGGGTGCTTGAGGAACATGTGAGACCATCTGTAAGAATTAAAGCTGAAACGGAACTGGACCCTACAACATGACAATGACCCAGAACATACCAGTAAATCCATCAAGGACTGGCTGACAACTAAGAAATGGAGAGTCCTGGAGTGGTCGAGTCAAAGCCCTAATTTTAATCCCATTGAGATGCTATGGGGTGATTTGAAATGAACTGTACATGAAAGAAAACCCTCAAACATGTCACAGCTGAAAGAATTCTGCATTGAGGAGTGGGCAAAACTTTCCTCAGAGCGATGTCAGAGACAGATAGATAGATGGTTACAAGGAGTGTCTCACTGCAGTTATTTCAGCCAAAGAGGGTAGCACTTGCTATTAGTGTGTAGGGCAGTGGTTTCAAATTTGCAGCCCGGGGGCCACATGCGGCCCACCAAGTACTATTTTGAGGCCCTCGGTATGTTTATCATAATCACAAAAGTTCATAGTTTTCTTGCAAGCTCGCCTCCATCCTATTCGACTGAGTTGTGCAGCTTTTATTTGGAGAACTATTGTGATAGGCAGAACGAGTATTCTATATTATCCCAGGACAAGCAGGCATGATATTCTCACATGTGGGTGACGTCATCTACGGAGCCCCGGCGAGGACAGCTTTTCAAGCAAACTTGATTGAAGTTTCAAGTTTGCACACTGCACCACGCATGTGCATGCCTTCTCGCCCACTAGAGGGCGCATCCCACCTCGTGGTCCTCAGTTCAAATTTTTCCGCGGAGCAAGAAAGCCCTGTGGATCTGAGCTCCAGTGTTTTTGCCTTCTAGCTGCCGCGTTTAGTTTGTTTTCCCTTCGAATTAGTTCGCGGTGCTGTTTTTCTTTTCGGTTCCTTTCAAAAAAAAAAAAAAAAAAAGTCTTTCGTTTTTCCTCGGACTCCGGGGGCTCCCGGAATCCGTGGCCGCGGGACGTCGGTACGTTCCCGGCCTTCTTCTTTTTCTTCGTGGATGTCCCGTCCTGTTACGGGATTCAAAAAGTGCAGCCGGTGTGAAAGGTTGCTTTCCATCACCGACCCTCACCGGTGGTGCATTGTCTGTCTTGGGCCCGAACATCCGACAGACTCGTGTGATCGCTGTGCTACCTTCCAAAACAGGGCCCTCCGTCGCCGTAAGGCAAGAATGGCCGAATTGTTCGCCGTCGACGCACCTAAGGCCTCGACGTCGGCCTCGGCTTCGGCCCCGGCCTTGACCTCGGCCTTGGCGTCCTCGGGGGCCTCGGCCTCGCCTCGGCCCTCTTCCTCGAAGGCGTCGTCAGTGAAGCAAGCTTCGGGTAAGTCCTCTGTTCCATCCCCTTCAGCAAAGAAGCCATCCTCGAGTCAGGCCAAGGCGGGTGGGTCGACCCGGGCCCCGCATCGGACCTCGACTCCGCACACCCCGAGGGAATACTCGAGACCGAGGTCGCCCTCCAGGGAGTGTGCCCCGGACTCGTAACTCCCCACCTTCGTGGGGATTCCGGCCTTCCAGGATCTCCTCCGAGCTCTGATCTCATCGGAGCTGTCGGGAGCCCTGGAAGTGTTGCAGCGTGCTGCGGTTCCGGCGGCCTCGACCTCGGCCGGGGCGCCTTCGGTCTCGGAGGCCCCGGCCTCGGCTCCCTCGGGAGCCCCGACCTCGGCGACCTCGGTCTCGGGTACGGTGGCCCCGTTCACCTCGGTCTCGGCCCCGCCCCGGACCTCGACCTCGGGGGAACCCCCTGAGCGGAGTGTAAGGCCCAAGGAAAAGTTGCGCAGAGTGCGCCGTCTTTCCTCCTCTTCCTCCGGGTCTTCCAGACACGCCTCGCCCTCGACGCGACCTCGGACGGGGCGTCGATCGAGGAAGTCTAAGCGACCCCGAGGCTCGCCTCGGCGCGACCGCTCCTCGTCGTTCGGGGGCGAGGCGCTGCAGGTGTCGGAGTTGCGCCTCGACAACCCGAGGCTCCTCCGCTCACCTCATGGGAAGTCTTCCCGGGCCGCCTCGCCGAGGAAACGGGAGAGTGTCCCACGAACCCCTGGGTCCTCACCCAAGGGCTCTGCGAGGAGGATAACTTCCCCTTCCCCCTCGAGGGCCCTCGAGAGGGGATCCTGGGATTCGGGATCGGTTAGGGATCCTCATTATTCCCATGAGGCCTCCCCCCTCTCCTCGGTGGGGCGGTCGAGAACCCCGTCTCCCCAGGCTAGGCTGTCCTCATTTTCATCCTTCGTTCAGGACATGGCCCAAGCCCTGGGGATTGACCTGATGGTAGGCTCTCGGTATTCCAAAGAATTTTTGGAGGAACAGGACCTCCCCACTCTTCCTAGGGAGGTGCCTAGACTCCCTCTCAACAGTGTCCTTCTGCAAACCTGGCTGAAGAACTTGTCAAACCCTCTTACAGTCACGTCTGTGCCTTCAAAAATGGAATCGAAGTATAGGACGATTCCCCCTAAAGGGTTCGATAAGGCGCAGCTCTCACACCAGTCTCTTCTGGTGGAGTCTGCTCTTAAAAAATCACAGCCCTCACGGGTTTCTGCGGCGGTTCCACCAGGCAGGGAGGGGCGGACCCTGGACAAGTTTGGCCGTCGCCTCTATTCAAATTCCCTGATGGCCACCAGGGTTCTAAATTACGCCTTCACCTTTTCCTCCTATTTGCGTGGTATGGTGAAGGACCTTCCTCAATATCGAAACTCGTTACCGGACTCCCAAAGAGCAGGATTCGATAAGTTTATGTCCAACCTGTCTCAATTGCGGTTGTACCTATTCCACGCAGTGTACGACGCCTTTGAGCTGGTTTCGAGGGTGTCGGCCCTCGCGGTGGCCATGCGCCGCTTGGCCTGGCTTCGCACCCTCGACATGGACCCAAACCTGCAGGAACGCCTGGCAGACTTGCCTTGTGTGGGGTCCGAGTTATTCGACGAGTCATTGGATGCGGCGACCAAACGCTTGTCGGAACAGGAGCGCTCTCTAGCATCCCTGGTCCGCCCCAAACCTAGGCCCCCGCCGCAGAAACCCTTTCGGCCTCCGCCGCGCCGATACCCTCAGAAGTCGACCCCGGCTTTCTCGAGACCGCCTCCGAGACGTCCGTCTCAGCGAGGCAGAGGGGGACAAACCCAAGCCCAGGCGCAGGGCCCTTCTAAGCCCTCGCCTTCCTTTTGACGGGCTGAGCGGACGGGGCGGGTTCCCCTCCGCACTTTCACAGGAACCCCTTCCTATCGGGGGCCGTCTTCGGTCCTTCCGGGAGGCATGGACCGGGATTACCTCAGACGCTTGGGTGCTCCGGATCGTCTCCGAGGGCTACTCGCTCAACTTTGTGTCCTCGCCGCCGGACAGTCCCCCAAGTTTAGTCCCCTGCAACCGTTCGCAGCTACCGACCCTTATAACCGAAGCCAAAGCCCTCTTGAAGCTTCGGGCGGTCGAGCTGGTCCCCAAGGACCAGTGGGGTACGGGGTTTTACTCCCGCTACTTTTTGGTCCCAAAAAAGACCGGGGACCTGCGCCCCATACTGGACCTCAGGAAGCTCAACAAATTCCTGGCCCGGGAGAAGTTTCGAATGCTATCTCTCCCGGTTTTGTACCCCCTCTTGGGGGAAGGGGACTGGATGTGCTCCCTCGACCTGAAGGAAGCATACACCCATGTTCCGGTGCACCCCGCCTGTCGAAGATTCTTACGATTCCAGGTGGGGGACCTCAACCTCCAGTACAGGGTACTGCCCTTCGGCCTGGCCGCGTCCCCACGAGTATTCACGAAGTGCATGGTGGTGGTTGCAGCAGCCCTCAGGTCACGTGGACTCCATGTGTTCCCTTACCTGGACGATTGGCTCATCAAAGCCCCGACCAGGGAGGGGGTTATCTCAGCGACCCGACAGTCTATTGCCTTCCTGCAAACTCTCGGGTTCGAGATAAACTTTCCAAAGTCTCAGTTGAGGCCGTCGCAGTCTCTTCAATTCATAGGTGCGGTGCTGGACACGGTGCGCCTACGCTCCTACCTGCCGACCCAGCGGTTGGAAACCTTGGTACGGATGAGCCGCCAGGTCTCTCAACTATCGAGGGTGTCGGCCAAGCGCATGATGATGCTGCTGGGCCATATGGCCTCGACGGTACATGTCACGCCGTTTGCGAGGCTACATCTGAGGATCCCTCAGTGGACCCTCGCGTCCCAGTGGCGTCAGGAGTGCGACCCGGTGTCTCGCCTCATTTCGGTAACTCCGCCCTTGCGGAAATCGCTGCGTTGGTGGACAGACTCTTCAAATCTGTCCATGGGGCTATTGTTCCGCACTCCGCCTTTTCGCAAGGTCCTGACCACGGACTCCTCGGAGTACGCGTGGGGAGCCCATCTCGACGGTCTTCGCACGCAGGGCCTGTGGTCGACAGAAGACCGTCAGTGTCATATCAACGTGCTAGAGCTGCGAGCCATCTTCCTAGCACTTCGAGCCTTCGTTCACATATTGCAGGACCAGGTGGTCCTCGTCCGCACGGACAATCAGGTGGCAATGTATTATGTGAACAAGCAGGGAGGAACGGGGTCATGGCCCCTCTGCTCCGAAGCTCTTCGCCTCTGGGAGTGGGCGGCCTCCCGGAATATCTTCCTCCGGGCGGTCTACATCCAAGGAGAACGGAATTGCCTGGCGGACAAACTGAGTCGACTTCTGCAACCGCACGAGTGGACTCTACACTCAGCAATTCTACGCGAGGTTTTCGCTCGCTGGGGAACGCCACAGGTGGATCTGTTTGCCTCTCCGGAGACACACAAACTACCACTATATTGTTCTCGGATGTACTCGCAGGACCGTCTGGAAGCGGATGCCTTCCTACTCGACTGGGAAGGGAGGTTCCTGTATGCATTCCCTCCGTTCCCTCTGATCATGCGAACGTTGGTACACCTAAAATCGTCCACGGCCACGATGATTCTCATAGCACCTCGGTGGCCGCGTCAGCACTGGTTCTCCCTGCTGCTCCAGCTCAGTGCCAGAGAGCCTCTTCCCCTGCCTGTCTCTCCTTCTCTGCTGTCTCAGAGTCAAGGATCCATGTTACATCCCAATCTGCAGTCATTGCACCTGACAGCCTGGTTTCTTGTTCCCTGACTCCTCCGGACCTGTCTCAATCGGTGAAGGAGGTGTTGGAAGCCTCCTGCAAGATCTCGACGAGGCTTTGCTATGCGCAGAAATGGACCAGGTTTTCCACCTGGTGCTCGTCTTTTCACCTGGATCCGGTATCAGTTCCGGTATCCTCGGTTTTAGAATATTTATTTCATTTGTCGCGCTCCGGCTTGAAAACCACTTCGGTGCGGGTTCATCTCAGTGCGATTTCTGCTTTCCACCAACCTCTGGAGGGACGCCCTCTGTCACTCCATCCCTTGGTGACACGCTTCATGAAAGGGCTACTCAGGGTTTGCCCCCCTCTTAAGCCTCCGTCTGTCGTGTGGAATTTGAATGTAGTTCTGGCTCAACTGATGAAACCCCCTTTTGAGCCACTCAACAAGTCCCTCTTGAAATTTCTGACTTGGAAGGCGGTGTTTCTAATTGCCCTCACCTCCGCCAGGCGGATTGGGGAGTTGCAAGCCTTGGTTGCGGACCCTCCTTTCACGGTCTTTCATCACGACAAGGTGGTTCTCCGCACCCATCCTAAGTTTTTACCTAAAGTTGTTTCGGACTTCCACCTCAATCAGTCCATTGTCCTTCCTGTGTTCTTCCCGAAGCCCCACTCCCATCCTGGCGAGACGGCGCTTCACACGCTTGACTGTAAGAGGGCGTTGGCATATTATCTTCAACGCACCAGGTCTCATCGGAAGGTCCCTCAATTGTTTTTGTCCTTCGATCCCAATCGATTAGGGCATCCAGTTTCCAAGCGCACTCTGTCTAACTGGTTGGCCGCTTGCATTTCCTTTTGCTACGCTCAGGCTGGCCTTCCTCCCCCGGGTCGGGTCACGGGTCACAAGGTCCGAGCAATGGCAGCTTCGATAGCTTTTCTCCGATCCACTCCGATGGAGGACATATGTAAGGCTGCCACTTGGTCTTCGGTTCATACATTCACCTCTCACTACTGTCTGGACACTCTATCCAGGAGTGACGGCCGGTTTGGCCAGTCAGTATTGCAAAATCTGTTTTCCTAAATTGCCATCCTCCCACCTGCCCTGTTTTGGTTAGCTTGGAGGTCACCCACATGTGAGAATATCATGCCTGCTTGTCCTGGGATAAAGCACAGTTACTTACCGTAACAGGTGTTATCCAGGGACAGCAGGCATATATTCTCACAACCCGCCCGCCTCCCCGGGGATGGCTTCCTTGCTAGTTATGGAACTGAGGACCACGAGGTGGGATGCGCCCTCTAGTGGGCGAGAAGGCATGCACATGCGTGGTGCAGTGTGCAAACTTGAAACTTCAATCAAGTTTGCTTGAAAAGCTGTCCGCGCCGGGGCTCCGTAGATGACGTCACCCACATGTGAGAATATATGCCTGCTGTCCCTGGATAACACCTGTTACGGTAAGTAACTGTGCTTTGTTGGCTCTCTCCCGAATCTCCCACCATTGCCCATTGGAGGTACCTGATGAATCAACAAGCACATTACAATTGGCTCAAAATGCGGCAGCTCGCTGATTGTGAGAGCATCTAAGTTTGACAACATTTCACATATCTTGCATGATCTTCATTGGCTGCCTATTGCTTATCACATAGAGTTTAAAACGGCTTGTATAATCTTTAAACTGTTGAAGGACAAATGTCCAACTGTACTTAGTTCTCTTCTGCAGATATATCATCCTCGTCACTCTTTACGATCTGAAGATAAGATCAATCTTAAGGTTCCATCTATTGAACAGATAAAGTTGGTTGGCATTCGGAATGCTTTATTAACTGTGCAGGGTGTTAATGTTGTGGAATGCATTACCATTGGATATAAAGAATGCTACCAGTTTACTTTAGTTCAGGAAATTGATTAAAACTTTGCTTTTCCAGAAATGTTTTGGTGAATGATTGAGTAGGAATTATTTAAGTGATTCTTTTTTTATTGTATTGTGTATGATTGTTTTGGTAAATGACTGAGTTATGAAGAATGTTATTATTTGTTATAGTTTGTGAAATGATTTGCTTTTATGTCGTTTTGTAGTTTGTGACATTGTTTTAATTACTATTTGTGCTGAAAATCACCGGTATGACGGGAGGGGGGGGGAGGAGGAGGAGGAGGAGGAACTGTGCCTGGCGCTTACTCAGAAGAGCAATTGCTAGCACAGCTCTTCTGCCTACCTGCTTGCTTGTTTGCCTGCAAAAAAAAAAAAGCAGCCCCTGTGTCTTTTTTTCTTCTTTTCTTTATGGGCACAGCTGTTGTGTGTGAACAACACATGCACAAGAACTGCGCCTATAAACCACCCCCTCCTCCAATGCTGGAAGCCCCTCACACCCCTGGCATTGAGGTACTTTTATTATTTTTTTTAAAGATCGGCAGGAGGGATGCCTACTCTCTCCTGCTGCAGGATTGAGGACACCCCCCTCCATGCCAGGGGATCCCAACCACACTAAGCCCTTGAGGCAAAGCCCTGGTGATCTAATGGGCTGTCCCCCTCCCCATACCTTTTTTAGAAGACCAACAAGAGGGATGCTCACTCACTCCTGCTGGCAGGCCAACCTCTTCAAAATGGTAGGCCGTCTCCTCCTTCCTGGTGCATCCTGGGATGCACTGTGAAGGGGCCTAAGGCCCTGATTGGCCAGATACGTAAGAGCCCTCCCCCTAGTGGCCTTGGGAGGGGCCTTAGGTGCCTGGGCCAATCAGGGCCTTGAAATATGAATCTTGTTCTTTTGATCTTAGTTGAAGGTTTTATTTATTTATTTATTTGCTCAGTTATTTAGCCCGTCCTCCTAAAGGAGCCCAGAACGGGTTACAAAGTACATCCACATTATAATTGAGACAGGACAAAGATTACATATTTTACAATATAGATGTGACAAAAAACATATCCACTAAGCAGCTCTGGTGAGAGTAGGTGGCGTAGGTGCATCGACTCTGAATGGGCATTTCTGGGTGCATGTCCTTAAGGTGCTGGGTTTGTGAAGAGGAAGGTTTTCACAGCCTTCCTGAAGCCCAAAGTCCATCTAGTGTTCTAACAGATGGGGGGATGGTGTGCCATAGTCCGGTTATGAAATGTGAGTAGGAGCATTTGCGGGCTGTTTCATTTTTGAGGGAGTGGCCAGGAGTTATGGTCAGTTGTTTTTCTCCTTGGGACCTCAGTGGTCGCTTTGAGAAGTAGATTTGTAGTTTAGTTGTCATGTAGTGTGGAATCATTTCATGAAAGGTTTTGAAAGTGAGCATCAGGGCCTTGAAGGTACAGCGTTTTTGAATGGGCAGCCAGTGCATGGAAGATAATGCAGGGGTAACGTGGTCGCGAATGTCAAGGTTTTTCAGGAGGCGGATTGCAGCATTTTGCACCCTTTGGAGGTAGGAGAGAGTTTTGGTAGGCAGGCCCACTAGTAGTGTGTTGCAATAGTCTAACTGAGATAGTACAAAAATGTGTAGTAGTTGGTTGAATTTGGATTCTGAGAAGTATGCACGTATGTTTTTTAGCTGGCGGAGGTAGTAGAAGGAGGAAGATACTAGTTTGGATACATGATCTGTCATTGATAAGTTTGAATCGAGAGTTACTCCTAGGCTGCGGACATTATCCTTGGGTGTAAGGTGTCCTTTTTTGTTTATCTTGACATTTGTGTGTTTGAGGGCAGTTTGTGTGTTTGAGGGCAGTTTACTAGGTCAGAAGGCATCTAATGTGGATGTATCCTGATGATGTCAGAGGAGATGGTGGTAATTCTGCCAGTTCTTTTTTTTCCCCCAAAGTGTGTCCCCCTTCCAAATCAGTTGATATCTCTGCCTCTGTTTCAGGAGGCAGGAGATAATTCCACAAGGCTTGCTAGACATTCAACTTTCTGAAGATAACTAAGGGGTTCTAGAAAACAGACCATTTCTTCATGTTTGGAGAATCCAGGAAGGGGAGAGTCATCATTGAAGATGACGGTGTCTCAATGAACTAAACAAGACTTGATGTTAACAAACATTGTCAAGGGGCTTCTGGTTCCCAAAGGTTTGAGGCTTACTTGACTAGGGTGAAGGCATCACATTGCATGATTCAGCTGCAGGATATTTGCATGGTAGCCTTAGGGTCACATCTGCATTCCTTTGACCAACATTAAAGAATGGATATTCAGGCTCAGTGAATACTGCTTTGGTATCTTCCATGTCTCTGAACTGGTCTGGAGGTATGAAGAGGAAGGATAAATTAGATCTTATCTGTTAATTTTCTTTCCTTGAGTTCCTCCAGACCAGTTCAGGATTTACCCCTGGGGATTAATGTCCTGAAATTTTGTGTATGTTGTGTGCTATAGCAGAATACACAACTTGGAGGTAGTCTAGATGCAGAATAACTTTTATCCCAAGACAAGCAGGCAGCATATTTTCTACATGTGGATGACATCACCGACGGAGCCCCCTAGCGGACGTTGCCGCAAGAAGACTTGCTTGAAGACCTTCAAGCTTGCAATTGGCCCACGCATGCGCACGTGCCCCTCCCACTCGGTCTAGGGCATGCGTCTCCTCAGCGTGTCCTCAGTTCTCTGTTTTCCGCAGAGCTAGAAGCACTGCTCCCTTGCTTCACGTGATATCGTTGTCCCTTTTACACCACGGCTTGTTTAGTTAGTTTAATTTGAGTCGCTGTGCTCGCTTCTGTGTTTTTTCTTTCTTTTTGTTTGTTTTTCAGTTCGTATCTTTTTGACCGGGTTCCCGGTCTTACTCTGGCCGACTGGCCTCGCGGGGATGCAGCCGTATTTTTTCTTATGTCCCGGTCTCGTTCCAGGTTTAAAAACTGTACTAAGTGCAACCGGGTTATCTCCATCACCGACCCTCATTGTTGGTGTGTGGAGTGCCTGGGTGCAGAGTCGTGCCCTCGTTGTGCGACTTTGCAACCGCAGGCTCTTCGTAGGAGGGTGACCATGATTCTCAAACTCTTTGACCCCATGGATCCTGCGGAACAGGCCTCGAGCTCGGCCTCAAAGTCCCCGTCGACCTCGAAGGCTCCGGCCTCAGCCCCTCCTGTTACTCCTGCCTCGGGTAAGTCTCCTCTTTCCTCAGGTGTGCCGGCAAAGAAGCCTACTTCTGAGTCTCATGTCAGTGCCGCCTTGTCGGCATCTTCGAGACATCACTCTAAGCGTGCCTTCTCACGTAGGGAATACTCTTCCTCGAGCTCGCCCCCGAAGGAGCGTACTGCTGCACCTAAGACCCAACCATCCTTGGTCTCGGTGCCTATGTTCGAGGACATGCTTAAGGCTATTCTTACCATGCAGCTTTCCTCGGTGGTGAGCCAACTGGTCCCAACTTCGACGCCTCTGACCTCAGTGTCGGTCTGACCAGCCTGAGCGTCCCCTCGTTTCTCGAGGCCCTGTCCGCAACACTTGCCGGGTTCCCTCGAGTGATTATTCATCCTCCAAGTCACCTGTAACTTTTCGGGGATCCCGCTACTTTGTCAAGTTTTGCCCCTCCTAAAAAGCCCCGGTCTTCTCCGCCCCTTTGGGGCAGGTCTCTGACCGCAAAACCTTCTAGACACATGCTTGTCCTCGAGTTGGATTCTGGGTTGTGTTCCCCATCGAGGCAGCTACTAGCCTCTAAGGGGTCTTCTTAGAAACCATTGGAGGAATTTTCCTTTATCCAGTCTTCCCCGAGGCGTTGCCAGCTAATTCCTCGGACCTCTGGGTCTTCCCCGGCCCACCTAGTACGGGGTCGTTCCTCGACGCCCCCAGACACTTTAGTAGAGCCTCTTCAGTCTCCCATTCGTGGGACTCCGAGGCCCCGGCTTACTATTCAAGGGAAATTTCTCCCTCTTTCTCGGCTGCCCCCAGATCTCGCTCGGGGTCTTCTCAGGAGGATGAGTCTTCTCGAAACTCCTCCTTTACTCGTTTCATCTCTGACATGGATAGGGCCTTGAAACTGGACCTCCAGTCTGAGTCCCATTATATCCGGGAATATCTGGAGGAGATGGGTGTTGATCATCCGCCCTGCGAGGCGTTGCACTTCCCATTGCACCAGGTTCTCCGGCAAACCTTTCTCCGGAATCTGGAGACCCCCTATGCGGTCACGGCCATTCCCTCCAAGTTGGAGTCCTGTTACCGGACGATTCCGGTTAAGGGGTTTGAAAGTTCTCAGCTTTTTCATCAGTCCTTGGTGGTTGAGTCTTCCTTGAAGAAGTCCAACCCCTCTAAGGTTTACACTGCCATCCCTCCAGGCCGGGAGGGCCGTATGATGGACAAGTTAGGTCGCCGTCTTTACCAAAACTCAATGATGGCGAATCGTGTCCTTAACTATAACTTTATCTTCACGTCCTACCTCTGGTTCTGTGTGGACGCCCTCTGCTCATTCCGGGAGGACATGCCGGATTCTCAGCATCAGGAGTTTCGTCTCCTCGAGGAGACCCTCTCCCAGCTCCGCCTCTATATGTTTCAGGCGGCTTACGACGCCTTCGAGTTGTCCTCGAGGGTCACGGCCTTTGCGGTTGCCATGCGTCGCCTCACTTGGCTCCGCATTGTGGATATGGATCCAAATCTACAGGATCGTCTTGCCAATCTCCTGTGTGTGGGATATGAGCTCTTCAATGATTCCATCGAAGCGGCCACCAAGCGCCTCTCGGACCATGAACGGTCCTACGCTTCTCTGGTGAACCTTAAACCGAAGGCCCCTCCGGCTCGGCAATACAGAATTCCTCTCCGGAGGTACCCGCAGAAATCTACGCCTGCCTTCTCTCGGCCTCCTTTGAAGCGGCAGCAGCAGCAACGTCAAACTAAGACCCAGCCGCCGGCTTCGGCGAAACCTGGGCCGTCCTTTTGACAATTCCAGTCCGAGCCTTCGGGCTCCCTTCCTCCTGGAGCCTTCCCCCCTCCCCATCGGGGGTCGTCTCTATCATTTCTCTGCCCAGTGGGAAAATCTTACCACTGACAGTTGGGTGCTTTCTATCATCCGGGAAGGATACTCCCTTCACTTCAGTCACGTACCCCCTGATCTGCCTCCAAGAGAGTTCTCAACTACCTCTCCTTCTGCAGCAAGCTCAGGCCCTTCTTCGCCTTCAGGCGGTCGAGGAGGTTCCCCCGGACCAATGGAACACCGGATTTTATTCCCAGTACTTTCTGGTACCCATGAAGACGGGGGATCTGCGTCCAATCTTGGATCTCCGTGCTCTGAACAAGTTTCTGGTCAGGGAACGGTTCAGAATGCTCATCCTTCCTACTTTGTACCCCCTCTTGGATGAGGGGGACTGGCTGTGCTCACTGGACCTCAAGGGGGCGTACACGCACATTCCGATACACCCGGCCTCTCGCCGGTATTTGAGATTCTGGGTGGGGGATCTCCATCTCCAGTTTCATGTTCTTCCCTTCGGCTTGGCGGCCTCTCCGAGGGTCTTCACAAAATGTCTAGTGATTGTTGCTGCGGCCCTGCATCTCCATGGCCTGCAGGTGTTTCCCTACCTCGACGACTGGTTGATCAAAGCGTCTTCTCGCCACGACGTTCTGTGAGCGATTAATCAAACCAGCTTGCTCCTTCAGAGCCTCGGCTTCGAGGTGAACTTCCCCAAGTCTCAGCTCTGCCCATCCCAGTCTCTGGAATTCATCGGAGTGGTCCTGGACACGGCTCGTTTCTGCTCCTTCTTGCCTCGGCCTCGACAGGAGGCCCTTGTTCGCTTATGCCGGAGGGTAGCCCATCTGTCTTCGGCCCTGGCTCGGCTCATGATGGTCTTCCTAGGTCACATGGCCTCCACGGTTCATGTGACTCCTTTTGCCAGACTTCACCTCTGTATTCCTCAATGGACTCTAGCGTCCCAATGGAACCAGGATTGGGACCCTGTCTCTCGACTCATTGTCGTGACTCCTTTGTTGAGGCAGTCTCTCTGTTAGTGGATGCTCTCTTCCAATCTTTCTAGAGGTTTTCTGTTTCATGATCCTCCTCCGCAGAAGGTCCTGACTACGGACTCGTCGGCCTCTGCTTGGGGGGCTCATGTGGACGGTCTTCGCACTCAGGGTCTTTGGTCCAGTGCCGATCGACTTTGTCACATCAATCTGCTGGAGCTTCGAGCGATCTTCCTCACCCTGAAGGCTTTTTGTCACCTGCTTCGCGACCTAGTGGTGCTGGTCCGCACGGACAACCAGGTCGCCATGTAGTATATCAAAAAACAGGGGGGAACGAGGTCCCTGTCCCTGTGCCAGGAGGCAATGCGGCTCTGGGATTGGGCCATCCACTGCAACATATTCCTTCGAGTGGTCTAAATTCAGGGCCAGCACAATTGTCTGGCAGGTTGAGTCGTCTTCTGCAGCCTCACGAATGGTCCATCCATTCCTTGACCCTGTGTCAGATATTTGCTCATTGGGGGAATCCGGACATCAATCTGTTCGCGTCCCCCCACAATCACAAGTTGCCCCGCTTCTGCTCCAGGGTCTACACCCCACTCAGACTCGAGGCAGATGCTTTCCTGCTGGATTGGATGAACCTGTTTCTGTATGCGTTCCCTCCATTCCCTCTGATTCTGAAGACTCTCAACAGGCTCAAGTCCACAAGTGCCACCATGATCCAGATAGCTCCTCAGTAGCCCCGACAGCCGTGGTTCTCCCTTCTGTTGCAACTCAGTTCCAGGGAGCCTCTTCTTCTGCCTGTTTTTACTTCTCTGCTTACGCAGAGTCGAGGTTTTCTACTTCATCCCAACCTTCAGTCTCTGCACTTAACGGCTTGGTTCCTCGAGACTTAATGCCCTCGTTCCAGTTCTCACAGCCTGTGCTGGATGTCCTGGAGGCATCTCGGAAGGAGTCCACTCGCCAATGTTATCATTAGAAGTAGACCTGTTTCTCTTCCTGGTGTGCTACTCGAAAGCAGGAGCCGTTATCTACCTCCTTATCTGCTGTCCTTGACTATCTGTTACACTTATCTGGCGCTGGACTCAAGTCCACCTTAGTGCCATTGCTGCTTTTCATCAGCCAAATGACGGGAAACCTATCTCTGTTCATCCTGTGGTTTCCCGCTTCATGAAAGGCCTTTTCCACATTCATCTACCCCTTAAACCTCCTCATGTGGTTTGGGATCGTAACGTGGTCCTTGCTCGCTTAATGAAACCCCCATTCGAGCCGCTAGCACGGGCTCACTTGAAGTATCTTACTTGGAAGGTTGTGTTTCTTATTGCTCTCATTTCTGCCTGTCTGGTCAGTGAGCTTCAAGCCTTGGTGGCGGACCCTCCTTTCACTGTCTTCCATCGTGATAAGGTGGTTCTCCGTACCCATCCTAAGTTCTTGCCTAAGGTTGTTTCTGAGTTTCACATCAACCAATCCATTGTTCTCCCTGTGTTTTTTCCGAAGCCCCATTCTCACCCTGGAAAAGTGGCTCTGCATTTTCTTGATTGTAAGCGTGCGCTGACCTTTTACTTGAAGCACACTGCTCCTCATCGTTCTGCTCCCCAGCTGTTCATCTCTTTCGATCCTAATCGCTTGGATCGTTCTGTTTCTAAGCGGACCATTTCTAATTGGTTGGCCGCTTGTATCTCTTTTTGTTACGCTCAAGCTGGTCTCTCCCTCCCGGGTCGAATCACTGGCCATAAGGTAAGAGCGATGGCGGTGTCTGTTGCTTTCCTCTGCTCGACTCCACTTGAGGAAATCTGTAAGGCTGCCACTTGGTCCTCGGTTAATACGTTTACCTCGCACTACTGTCTGGATGCTTTCTCCAGGCATGATGGCCATTTTGGCCAGTCCGTTTTGCAAAATCTTTTCTCCTAAATTGCCAACTCTCCCTCTATCCCATTCTGGTTAGCTTGTAGGTCTCCCACATGTAGAGAATATGCTGCCTATTTGTCCTGGGATAAAGCACAGTTAGTTACCGTAACAGGTGTTATCCAGGGACAGCAGACAGATATTCTCGCAACCACCCACCTCCCCGTGGTTGGCTTCTTTGCTAGCTATCTAAACTGAGGACATGCTGAGGAGATGCATGCCCTAGACCTGGCAGGAGTGGCACGCATGCATGCACGGGCCAATCGCAAGCTAAGAAAAAAATTTAAAAATTTAAATTGAATCAGGTTGGGCACACTGGATGGACCATTCGGGTCTTTATCTGCTGTCATCTATTATGTTACTATGTCTTCAAGCAAGTCTGCTTGCGAAAACGTCCGCTAGGGGGCTTCCATCATTGACGTCACCACATGTAGAGAATATCTGCCTGCTGTTCCTGGATAACACCTGTTACGGAAAGTAACTGTGCTTTTTGGCAGGGCTAATTTGGATTGGTTCTGTAGGCCAATTCAAATTTGGTTTTAGCTATTTCCTCTTGTTCCTTTAAAGGTTTGGGGGAGAGGGCATTAGGTTACTTTGATTAAAATACTGGCTGGTGGTGGACTGCAGTGTTTGATGACATTACCTTATATAATTGAAAAGCAAATTGGACTGCTATGTAGAAATAAAATAATTATGATTATCCCAGGACAAGCAGGCAGCCTATTCTCAACATGTGGGCGACGTCATCCACGAAGCCCCGATGCAGACAGCTTCACAAACTGATTTGCGTGCAGAACTTAGAAAGTTTGTGACTGCCGCACTGCGCATGTGCGAGTGCCTTCCCACCCATGCAAGGGTGCGTGTCTCCTTACTTCTCAGCTTTCTGCAGAACCGAGAAGTCTTGTTTTCGACACTGTGCGCTAGAGAGAATCCTGCATTCACCGTGGGCCTCATCTGGGGCAGCCTCCTTGGAGCGGCTGGGGCACGGGCAGTGTGTCTGGGAGGGAATGCATGGATGGGAGAACATCGCAGGGGAGGAGACATAGGCATCCTGGGACTGTCTGCCAAGTCTCTTCCCTGAAGAAGCCCTTTCTGGAAACGTCAATCGCTCCTCCTAAACTTACTTGCTCCACTTCATCACTGACGCTGAAACCGTGGATTGAAGACAAAGTTTTATTTTATTTTTCTTTCCAGCTTATGATTTATCTTTAATCTTATCTATTGTTTTGCCTTTTGTCTTTGTTTTGTTCTATTTCTATCATTTAAATTTCTCCAGAATTCTACTGTTCAACGGCTCCCCCTTCTGCTTCTATTCCTTTCTCTCCTCTCTTCTACCTTCCAAAGTATTTAGATCAATGCTGTCTTGTTAAAATGTTTATTTTATTTTTATTTTTCCTCTAACTCTACTTTTCACTTCTCTATTACCCTCCAGGTACTTTAGTTAGATTGTGAGCCTTCGGGACATTAAGGGAATTTTTCAAGTACCTTTCTTATTTCTAATCTTAATGTATATTTTCTGTAAACCGCTTAGAACCTAACGGATGTAGCGGTATATAAGAAATAAATTACATTACATTACTCAGTTCTGAACTTCATGCCTTCTCTCACTGCGGTTCGTGTTTTGTTATTTTTCAGGGTCGCTGTGTTTTTTGTGCATTTTCATTTCTAAAATAAATAAATAAATAGATTTTAATTATTTTCTTTTGTCATGGCGGGGCCTGCTTTGCCCATATCTATGTAGCCGTTGCCAGCGCGTAATCTCCCTCAACTGACCCACATAGGTGGTGGTTCTGCCACATATTTCTATATCAAGGGTATATAGAAGTCTCCACCAAAGGTTCAGAGTAATATAATTCTTTATTGCATACACATCAGATAATACCAAATAATGCAGATAGTCATCAGTTAATATACAAGAAATAGACAGAGAATATCTCTATACACTAAATAGAATACTTCACCATATCTGGCACACCCCCTTCCAATACTGATCGGGAATCTGATCGATCAAGGGAAGAGACCCAGTCCCATGGCACTCCCAGGGCTGCAGCAAAATTCAAAATCCAATCTGTGACTCTCAGTCTTTTATAGCACAGAAAGTGTTGAATCTCTCACACACAGACACTGCTGTTTCTGCAGTAGCAGCAAGTGCCCCCCCTTATCTCCTAACTCTCACAGATGGAACGTGCTCAGGTCCTTCCTAATTGCAGTACCTTCCTAATTACAGTACCATGAGAAACCTTCCTCGGTCTTCCTGGTAAGACATGAAACAGTATAAGAGATATGACACAAGCTGATAATTTGTTCTCATGAAAGTAAGTTGTAAGGCTGCCTAATTTTCTGGCACAGATGTAAGGCAAGGATTGCAGCTAAAAAGTAAGCAGACATGAAGATTCATACCTAATAGCCAAAGTGACTACTTGCCATGCCCTGGCCAGCCATGGGCATAACAGTGTATTCAGTGTTTGGGACCTGACCATCGTCCGGAGTCATGTATTCGCTGTGCTACCCTTCAACCTCGAGCCCACAAGCGTCGTCGAGTTCAGGTGGAGAAACATTTTGGCAGTATGGATCCCCTTGCCCCGGTCTTGGCTTCGCATCTGATCAAGCTTACGGGGGTTCCGCCTTCTGCCTCAGCCTCGTCTTTGATCAAGCCTGCCTCATTCGACGGGACCTCATCCTCAAGTAAATCTGCTAAGTCTTCTCCTTGCCTCGCTGCCTCTCTCAGGTCAGGTGCCAGCAGTGATTATCAAGCTGCCTAAGAAGCATGTCTCCAAGTCAAAGAGTCGTTCTTCCTCTGAGACTGTTGCTGCACCAAAAGTACCAGATCCTCCAGTCTCGGAGTCATGTTTGGAGGCTCTGATCCATACCATTTTGGATCGTCAGTTGGGCAATATCCTTGCCAAACATACTCTGCTTCCTGCAGTCCAGCCTGAACACTCAGCAGTAACACCTGGAGTCGAGTCTTGGCTGAGCCTCGAACTGAATCTCCACTATACAAGGAGTCGAGTCCCTGGGAGTGCCTCAAAAGGATTCCACACTCTGTATGCAAGGAGTTGATTCTTTGCGAGTGTCTCGTCTGGAGCATAAGCACGCTATTCAATGAGCCGAGTCCTTGTCGGTGCCTCGAGATGCCTCGACACCAGGAGTTTGATCTCGAGGGTCACCGCCTTCTCAGTGGCCATGCGCCGGCTGCCTGGGTTAGCACTGTTGCTATGGACCCTAATCTACAGGATCGCCTCGCCAACATTCCTTTTCAAGGCAATGACTTGTTTGATGACTCCATCGAAGAGGCCACTAAGAAGTTGTCTGAACATGAGAAGTCATTTGCTTCCATCATTCATCCTAAGCCTAAGCCTTCCACCTCTAAGGACTTCAGGCCTCTGCCATCTTACGAGCGGCGTTTCCCACAGAGGGCAGCTCCTTATACCAGAGCGCCTCCTAAGAAACAACCACAGAAACAGAGGCAGCAGAAACCTCAGACTCCTACGCCTAAGACCTCTCAGCCTTTTTGACCATCTAATACAGAGCATAACCTCCATCGTTCTGCCGAGGTAATCTCCATCTCTTTTACCAACGCTGGGAGATCATTACATCAGACCTCTGGGTACTGTCCATCATCAGGGAAGGATACTCTCTTCATTTCATCCAGGTTCCTCCAGATCTGCCTCCAAGAGAGTATCCTTCCAATCCATCCCAGGCCGCCCTTCTTCTTCATATAATAATAATAATAATAACTTCTTTATTTTTCTATACCGCCATAGTCAGGCGACTTCTAGGCGGTTTACATTTTAAGAAGGCTGGACATTCAGCGAATAACAAAAGGTCTTAATACAAAACAATAAGTCTATATACAATACAGTACAGTACCATACAGTGAGTCTAAATACAATACAATACAATAAGACTAGATACAATACCATACAATGTGTCTAATACAATATAATAGTCTAATGGGAAACTAACGTGCTAATTGGAGTTCTATGGGTAATGAGTACCTGAATACTTTAGAGCTTACATATGAGTAGGAGTTCTATGAGTAGAGGATATCTGAATAGATGAGGAGCTTCTTGAGAGGAAGAAAAGGCGTTTACGGGGAGGGGAGTCCTAGTGAGGGAGGGTCCTAGTGAGGAAGGGGACAGTTTTAGTCAACGAATTTTGCGAATAGGGCGGTTTTTATCGATTTACGGAATGCACTGTAAGACAGATTGGGTTCGTTTATGTAGTTTTTCAGCCAAACTGGCTGTCTGCTTGCTTGGAACTTAAAGGTTCTATCCAGGAATGATTTGTATCTGCAGCCTGTAATCTTTGGGTATGCAAAGATGTTTTTGTTTCTGGTTGCTCGTGTGGGGTTGTGCAGGATGAAGTGAGTTTGCAGGTATGAAGGTGCTAGTCCCCAGGCTTGCCTGAAACAGGTGCAAGCAAATTTGAATAGTATTCGTGCTTCTATTGGAAACCAATGCAGTTTTTTTATAGTAGGGGCTGATGTGATCGTTTTTTCTTAGTCCGAAAATTAGGCGAACGGCGGTGTTTTGTATTAATCTCAGTTTTTTTATTGTTTTTTGTGGGATGCCCAGGTAGATGATGTTGCAGTAGTCAAGAATGGATAGGATCAGTGCCTGTACCAGCAACCTGAATGAAGTTGGGTCAAAGTATTTTTTTATGGTCCTTAGTTTCCATAGCGTGTAAAAACATTTTTTCACTAGTGAGTTTGTGTGGTCAGTCATAGTTAGATGAGTGTCTAGAGTGAAACCGAGTATTTTTATGTTTTTGGAAATTGGGTATTCGTGATTGTTTATTTTTATCGATGTTCTCGTAATTTTGTCATTAGGACTAGCCAGAAAGACTTTTGTTTTCTCTGCATTTAGTTTTAGTTTGAAATTAGTGGTTCATTTATCAATTTCGGTCATTATGTTTGAGAGGTTGTCTACAATTTTTTTTGTGATGTCGTTTATGGGGCAAACTCTGCTCCATCTCCATACCATCGAGGAAGTTCCCCTGGAACAGCAGAGCAGGGGGTTTTACTCCCATTTCTTCCTAGGTCCGAAGAAGACAGGCGATCTGCGACTCATTTTGGATGTCAGAGCCCTCAACAAATTTCTTGCCAGAGAGAAGTTTTGGATGCTGCATCTGGCATCATTATACCCCCTTCTAGATCACGATTGGTTATGTTCTCTAGATCTCAAAGAGGCTTACACTCGTATTCCCATTCATCCAGCCTCTCAACAGTTCCTCAAATTTCGGGTGGGAAATCTGCATTTTCAGTACAGAGTGCTACCTTTCGGCCTGGCTTCATCTCCAAGAGTGTTCACCAAATGCCTAGTTGTAGTAGCTCTGCGGAACCATGGACTCCATGTGTTCCCTTACCTGGACGACTGGCTCATCAAAGATTCAACATATCAAGGGGTTATTGTAGCAACTCTAGGGACTATATGGTTACTACAAAGTTTAGGGTTCGAAATCAACTTTCCCAAATCCCAGCTGCAGCCCTCTCTGACTTTACAGTTCATCGGAACTGTCCTGGACACTGTCCGACTCAGAGCATTCCTTCCTCAACAACGACAGGATGCTCTCATTCAGCTCTGCCACAAAATGTCTTCCTTGGCTACAATTTCAGCAAGACACATGATGGTTCGCCTAGATCATATGGCCTCGACAGTTTACGAGACTCTTTTTGCCAGACTTCACCTCAGAATTCCTCAGTGGACCATGGCATCTCAGTGGGCACAGGCTTGCGATCCACTCTCTCAACATATTACAGTAACTCCTTCGTTGACAGTCTCTCCACTGGTGGATGCTCTCTTCCAATATCTCCAGAGGTTTACTGTTTCAAATGCCCCCTCATTAGAAGGTCCTCGTGACAGATTCCTCGACCTACGCTTGGGTGCTCATCCTCGCGGTCTCCGTACTCAAAGCCATTGCTTCAGTACGGATCATCAGTGTCACATCAATCTGTTGGAACTTAGAGCAATCTTCAATGCTCTCTAAGCTTTTCAGCATCTTCTTCACGACCAGGTAGTCCTCATTCGGACAGACAACCAAGTATCCATATACTACGTCAACAAGCAGGGAGGAACAGGATCTCTCCCTCTTTGTCAGGAAGCTCAAAAGGTGTGGAACTGGGCAATCTATCACAACACATTCCTGAAAGCAGTCTACATTCAAGGAGAGAAATACTGGCGGACAAATTGAGTCGTCTTCTGCAACCTCATGAATGGACACTCAATTCCTCGCCTCTTCATCACATTTTTTTTTTCTCAGTAGGGGACTCCTCAGATAGATTCCTTTGCCTCTCCCCACAACAACAAACTGCCTCAGTTCTTTTTTTTTTTTTTTTTTTCAAATTCTTTATTCATTTTTTTCATCTTACAACAAGTACACAATATTACATCATTTAAAACTTTTACACATCACTTGAATTTCTTTCTATTGTCATCGTAAATACATAAATTTATTCTCTCCCCACCCACCCTTCCCTCAAATATTTCAATAAAAAATATCATATAAATATTGTATTCTTATTTATTGATTAACCTTTAAATAAAACTTTATACCATCCTCCTCCCCCTATGTATAAATATACTGTCAGTGGAAAATGACGTCTAATCATTATAATAATTTGCCAATGGCCCCCAGATCTTTTTAAAATTATTATAATTCCCTTTCTGCAAAGCAATTATTCTTTCCATTTTGTAAATGTGGCACAACAAATTCCACCAGAATGTATAACTAAGATTATTGTAATTTTTCCAATATGTTGCATGGCGACTCCTGTCATAATCAATAGAAGTTTGTTATTGCTTGATGAAATTTGACTTTTTGTTCTCATTGACATACCGAACTGAATAGTATCATATGATAAAGCTACATGGTTTTCTAATAAACAATTTATTTGAGACCAAATTGATTTCCAAAAGGCCATGATACAGAGACAATAAAATATTAAATGATCTAGGGTCCCTGCTTCCAGATTACAATGCCAGCATCTTAGAG
The DNA here is from genome assembly GCF_902459505.1 of Geotrypetes seraphini. Classification (NCBI taxonomy): domain Eukaryota; kingdom Metazoa; phylum Chordata; class Amphibia; order Gymnophiona; family Dermophiidae; genus Geotrypetes; species Geotrypetes seraphini. The sequence continues at coordinate 20,222,656 of NC_047093.1, read as the reverse complement.
CTATCTAACTTTTTTAGTCGAACTGGGGACCAAAATGCTCTAAGTAACAAAAAGAACCAAGTTTGTTTCATAGATGGCGGACACTATACATTTCATTCTCCAAGACCAAATTTGTGGCCATTGAGAAGCAGAAATATGATGCTTAATCTCAATGCTCCAAATGTCTCTAAGATCAATCTTTGGTTTTTTATTCATATATCCAGATAACAATTTATACCACTGTGCGGCCTGGTGTCCCAAGAAATCTGCCTGAAAGCATAAGAACTCCAGATTATACAGATTATACTGATTTTCCATTCAGGGAACCCCTCCTGAATAGCCTGCTTCAGTTGCAAGCATTTAAAATTTTGTGATTTATTAAGACCATATTTATGTTGGCAACTGTGAAAAATCAAGCAGTTTACCATTTGAAATAACATCATCTAAAGTCCGTATACCTGCAAATAATCCAATGCTTCCATACGATTTTAAATCCACCAATTTGAATCTTGGAGTTTATCCATAAAGATTGATTTGTTGATTTATTTATTGGGTTAGGTGTTAAATTACTGACATATCGCAATGTTTTCCATGTATCCATCAATATTCTGTTCTCTTTATATTTTCTAGGCATATTGATACTGAGAACATGAGATAAATTTAGAGGAAATAAGAGTCGCCATTCCAAATACAACCAATCCGGGGTAATTTCCATGAGTTCTGGGAGGACCCAATACATATCTTGGCGTAAAATATAGGCTTGATGATACCTATAAAAGTTTGGAAAATTTACCCCACCCTCCACAATTGGCTTTTGTAAAGATACTACAGCAATTCTAGGCATTTTACCCAGCCAAACAAATTTTGTAAGAATACCATTTAGCTTTTTATAAAAGGACCCTTGAAAAAAAACTGATATACTCATTTGATAACAAACCACAGGCAATATCATCATTTCAATAGTTTGGATTCTCCCCCACCAAGAAAGATGTAAAGGATTCCATTCCTCACACATATCTGTTACTTTTTTAATAAAAATTTTTCATGTGTCTTCCAGTGTATTTTTTATCCTAATACCTAAATATTTTAATCCATCTTCCTTCCATACAAATGAGAAAGAATCAAATAATCCTTTAGTACAATGCACATTAAGTGGAAGAATTTCTGACTTACTCCAATTTATTTTATAACCTGAAAATTTTTCAAATGTATCTATCAACTCTAGCAAGAATGGAATGGTAGTTTCTGGATTTCTCAAATAAAGCAGTATATCATCTGCATACGCTGAAACTTTATATTCCCAATCTGCCTCGGTTCTGCACCAGGATATATTCTTCTCATTGCCTCGAGGCAGATAACATAAGAATTGCTGCTGTTGGGTCAGACCAGTGGTCCATCATGCCCAGCAGTCCGCTCACACGGTGGCCCTTGGTCAAAGATGGTTTCCTTCTGGAATGGACAAATCAGTTTCTCTATGCATTCCTTCCATTTCCTCTGATTCTCAAGACTCTTGTCAAACTCAAATAGGAACATGCCATCATGATTCTGATAGCTCCTCGGTGGCCCAGACAACCCTGGTACTCCCTTCTACTTCAACTCAGCACCAGGGAGCCTCTACTTCTACTAGTATTTCCCTCTCTGCTTACACAGAGTCAGGGGTCTCTGCTTCATCCCAACCTGCAGTCTCTACACCTGACAGCTTGGTATCTCTCAACCTAACAGCCACTCTACAGTTTTCTCAATCTGTATAGGACATTTTAGAGGCTTCTAGGAAGCCTACCACTTGACAATGCTACAATCATAAATGGACTAGATTTTCTGCTTGGTGCACCATTCATCACAAGGAGCCTCAATCTACCTATTTGTCTTCAGTTTTGGATTATCTGTTTCATTTATCTCAATCAGGCCTCAAATCCACATCCATTCGAGTCCACCTCAGTGCAATTGCTGCTTTTCATCAGCCTAATGAAGGGAAACCCCTCTTTACTCATCCTGCGGTTTCCAGATTTATGAAAGGTCTTTTCAATGTCAAACCTCCTCCAGTGGTTTGGGATCTCATTGTTGTTCTTGCTCAATTGATGAAGCCTCCTTTTGAACCAATGGATTCGGCTCATCTTAAATATCTCACTTGGAAAGTGTTTTTTCTCATTGTTCTTACGTCTGCTCGCAGGGTCAGCGAGTTACAAGCTTTAGTAGCGGGCCCATCTTTCACAGTATTCCATCATGACAAGATGGTCCTCCGTACTCATCCTAAACTCTTACCTAAAGTGGTTTCAGAATTTCATCGCAGCCAATCAGTTGTACTTCCAGTGTTTTTTCCAAAGCCTCATTCTCATCCTGGAGAAACAACTCTTCATACTCTGGACTGTAAGCATGCTTTGGTTTTTTATTTGCAACACACTCAACCACATAAATCTGCTCCTCAACTTTTTGTCTCCTTCGATCCAAATAAGTTGGGACATCCGATTTCCAAGAGCACCATCTCCAACTGGTTAGCAGCTTGCATCTCTTTCTGCTATGCTCAGGCTGGACTGCATCTACAGAGTCGAGTCACAGCCCACAAAGTCAGAGCCATGGCGGCATCAGTAGTTTTCCTTAGATCTACTCCTATTGAGGAAATCTGCAAAGCTGCCACTTGGTCCTCGGTTCATACATTCACCTCTCATTGTTTGGATACTTTTTCCAGACAGGATGACCATTTCGGCCAAGCAGTGTTACAAAATTTATTCTCCTGAATTGCCACCTCTCCATCCCATACTAGTTAGCTTGGAGGTCACCCACATGTTGAGAATAGGCTGCCTGCTTGTCCTGGGATAAAGCACAGTTACTTACTGTAACAGGTGTTATCCAGGGACAGCAGGCAGCTATTCTCACAACCCATCCACCTCCCCGGGTTGGCTTCTCTGCTAGCTATCTGAACTGAGGAGATGCATGCCCTTGTATGGGCGGGAATGCACTTGCGTATGCGCAGTGCGGCAGTCGCGAACTTTCTAAGTTCTGCAAGCAAATCAGTTTGCAAAGCTATCTGCATTGGGGCTCCATGGATGACGTCACCCACATGTTGAGAATAGCTGCCTGCTGTCCCTGGATAACACCTGTTACGATAAGTAACTGTGCTTTATGGTTACATGTTAAAATAAATTACCAATCAGCAGTTCTGAGCAGATAACCATATTTGGGCAATGGGATTGTCCTCCTTCCTGTAGATTAGTGTGTAGAGTGAGCTGTTAAGCAATCAGGGGAAGGTTCAGTTTTAAATTCTGATCATCTTTTTTCAATTTTTAACCAGTGGTGTAACAGTCTTATCTTTCTTATTCTAGTATCATCCAAAAGGTGCTAGAATAGATGTTTCCATCAATGAGTGCTATGATGGCTCCTATGCAGGAAACCCTCAGGATATTCACCGGCAGCCAGGATTTGCCTTCAGTCGCAATGGACCAGTCAAGAGAACTCCTATCACGCACATCCTTGTATGCAGGTAACTCAGTGGGTACTATAAGTGCAAAAGCTTGCACTGCATACAGACTTTTTTCACACTTAAGCCACACCATTCTGATCAGCAGTAGAATGTTGTTTCTTTAACAATTATCATGTTGTTTCCTTAACAGTCATCAGCTACTTATCTCTGAATATATCGGACTTATAGTTGTAAAGCCATAAATCTGTATTATATTCTGAGAGAAAATCCTAACACACAAATGCCTAGCTGATTGCACTGACATGAGTTAAATGTACAGAAATTCCAGAAAAAAAATCCAGGAAGCTGATTATTCTTCTGTTAGAACAGTAATTCAGCTTAACTGGGAAGCATTAAAATATTTAATATTTGGAGTGGTTAGACTGCTTTTTTCTGTACAGGCTAGTTTTCTTTTAGAAAATGTAGTCATTTTTTTAAAGATACACAAGATCGGTGCTTATTTTAGTGTGATGCAAAAAAGAACTGATGGCAGTTCTTAAAAGATCTACTTGGGACTTATGAAAGTGTGTTGCAAAATATTAACCAGCAGTCCAAAGATAAGAATTTAGCCAGGTGCTTCAAAATTAAAATTACGTAGTTCATAGATTTCACGTTTAAAATTTGAAAGTAGTGTTCACAGAACATGGTTGAGTTAGTTTGGTAAGCATGCTTACTTAGTTGACTTTTACACAACACTTAAGGTGATCTCTAATCACTGGTTTAGTACCCAGTCTCAGTCTGATGGCTTGGAAATTGAACGGGAAATCCTGAAAACTCTTCCCATTTCTCAGTTATTTATGTCAGTCCTCCTTGCTGCTAGATGACCTTCAACCAGGAAATCTTATCAATCTAAATGGACACATTTTTACCACTTGGCATCTTCCCAACACCAAGACCCTTTTTCGTGTCCACTCCAGTATATACTGTCTTACCTCCTCTACTTTTCAGATTCAGGACTAAGAACAAATTTGGTAGGTTTTCATCTTTCAGCAATATCTTGCCTGTCACACCCTAATAGATGGCAAACCAATCTCTCAGCAACATCTAGTAGCATGCTTCTTTAGAGGCCTCTCAACAAGCTCCGTCCTCCATTTCTAAGACCCAGCCCCATCATGGTATCTGAACATCATCTTTCAACCAGCTTATGAAAGAGCTTTTTAAAACTGTAGGCAAGGGCCTCTCTTTCCTTTCATGGAAGATGGCTTTTCTTATAGCCATCACCTCAGCACAAAGAATCGGTGAGCTTGAGGCATTGGTAACATATAATCCTTAACACACAATTCTTCCAAAATCGTGTACAACTACAGAGCCACCCAAAGTTCCTGGCCAAGGTGAGTTCAGATTTCCACCTTAACCAGAGCATAATTCTACCATCTTTTTCTCGCCTTCCCGTGTCACTATAGCAAAGCAACACCTTCATACTCCTGATTGCAAAAGACCACTACTTTTTTTTATCTTAAAGTTACACAACCATTATGTCAAACTAAACAACTCTTCATCACTTACATTCCAGTTAACTAAGGCAAACTGGCTTAAAAACGTGCCATTTCCACATGGATTTCTCGCTGCATTGACTTCTGCTACAAAAGAGCAAATCAGCCCAGTCCAGGCAAGATAAGATCACATAAATTACGTGCAACAGCTTCTTCAGTAGCAAATTTCAGATCAGTTCCCATACAAGATATCTGCAAAGCTGCAACCTGGGCTTCAGTTCACACCTTTGCAAAGCATTACTGCTTAGACCAAAGTATAGCGCAGGACATTCGATTTGGTCAATCTATCCTCAGAAATATTTCTGATCCATAATTGCTTCCTCCACCCATTTTTTTTTACTTTGTGCCTCCATCTCTCCTACTTGTCTCCAGAGAAAGTGAAGTTGCTTTCCTGTAATGTGGGTTCTCCATAGACAGCAGGAGAATGCAGCCCCACTTATCCTTCACCTCTATGTATTTCTTTGTGTTGTAGATCTGCAACTAGGGACAAAACTGACCAACAGGAGGGAGGAACCTTAGGTGGAAGACCATGCACATTTTCAATAAGCTAAAAGCTTACTATAGCTAGGGGAGAGCAGTGACACATAGGATCAGTCTAGGACTTCACCATCAAGTGTGGCTGCATTCCCCTGCAGTCTATGGAGAACCCACGTTACAGGTAAGCAACTTCACTTTCCAGATGTTGCCTTGTTCTTCCATTTCCATAGAATTATTTCATGTTTTACTTACCTGGGGGCTTTGTTCACCCATCTGCACTGATTATAATTTAAAGCCAAACTCTCCAAAAATAAGGAGCTAATTAGCAATTGCTTGTGTTTAAAATATAATCAATGAAAATACTCCACAAGTTGAAGAAAAAATTATATATCAAGTGCACAAAATGCTGTATAAAACCAGTAAGTATTTATAAATTTAATTTAAGTGAAGTGCTCAGTCAGCAACCGATCTGTGCAATAAATACTATTAAAAGTACAAGTGCCGGTTGTAAGCAGGGACCATCATAGCACTACCGGTCCCTTAACCTTCCATACGTAAATATTTATAATAAAAAAAGAAAATAGAAAAATCACTTATCTTTGAATAAATATGAGGAAGGTAGCACAATATTGGATCCAGCAATTGTATGAAATCTCAATCTCTGTTAGAAACCCCTGTGTTTGAAACTCCCATAGCCTCCCTTCGACTCGAGTTTCACGTTAGTGTCGTCAGGAAGGGGGCACTGTGAACATAAAAAGGTTAAACTTAAAACTAAACAGAAAATAAATCAAAAAGTAAACTTTAAACACTACGGTTCAAAGCTATTTTCTATTTTCTTTTTTTTATTATAAATGTTTACGTATGGAAGGTTAAGGGACTGATAGTGCTATGATGGTCCCTGCTTACAACTGGCGCTTGTACTTTTAATAGTACTTATTGCATAGATCGGTTGGTGACTGAGCACTTCACTTATATTTATTAATGCTTACTGTTTTTGGGGGCGTGGCTTGGACGCACATGAAACGGGTCGGGTAGTGTGTGAGCTCCGTATCAGCAGATTTTGAAAGTAAAATAAGTTGCTCTAAAATAGATTAATTTTTAGTGTAATACTTGAAATTTAAATTGAAAAATCAATAAAAGATTTAAGCATAGATTAATTTTTAGCTTAAACTGAAGATAAAGGCTGGTAATGGCTTCAGGGAAGCAAAATAAGAATGAGGTGGCGTTTGCAACATCTGGAAGCATCAAAAGAGCAAAGCCTGAGCCGGAGTCAACATCAAAACATGGCGACAGCGAAGTTATGAGAGAATTAAAAAAGATAAAGGAGATTGTGTTGAGCACTGCCAAAAAAGTAAACGATCTTACAGATGAAGTTTCCACACTGAACAAGAGAATGGAACTGATAGAAATTAAGTCAAATAATATGGAAAAAAGATTGGATGAAGTAGAAACAGAATTACTCCAAAATAAAATGGATCGGAGGAGAATTGAAATACTCGCTGGAGGATTGTTTAAACCGAGAGAGGAGGAGCAATTTAAGACTCTCACGGCTACTGGAAGGGGTGGAGAAAGGAAATGCGATCTCCTTCCTAGAGAATATATTACCTAAAATACTGCCTTTAAAATCAAAGTTGCCTCTAGAAATCGAGAGGGCACACAGGGTTCCTGTAAGGAGATCGGATAAGCAAATGGGTCCTCAGCCATTAATTTTTAAGCTACTGAAACTTCAGCAGGTTATGGAGATTTTTCAGCTAGCAAAGCAAAATAAGAATTTGAAGTATCAGGATGCTCGTATTCATTTAGTGTCAGACTTTGCCAGAAACACGGCAAGCAAAAGAAAAAGATTTTTGGATCTTAGACCCTAGTTGAGAGCGATAGGGGTTAAATATGGGTTATTATACCCTGCACTTATGAAGATAACTTTTGACAATAAAACTATCACCTTTGATGATCCAGAAAAATTACAAAGTTTTATACAGCAGCAGGAACAGCCAATGTCCACATAAATCCTTTCAATGGATGTTTCAAGTTTATTAGGATTTTATATACTGCCTATCAAGGTTATTTAAGTGGTTTTTACAATCAGGTACTCAAGCATTTTCCCTATTTGTCCTGGTGGGCTCACACTCTATCTAACGTATCTGGGGCTATGAAGTACTGAGTGACGTGCCCAGGGTCATAAGGAGCAGCGCGGGGTTTGAACCCACAACCCGAGGGTGCTGAGGCTGTAGATCCAACCACTGCGCTACACACTCCTCCATGTTGAGAAAGGAGGGGAAAAATGGATTTTAATTTGCTGCTGTATATGTATTTGTTTGGAATCTTTTTATAGAAAGATAAAGTATATTAATTAAAATTGAAGTAATGTCTTCAAAGTGCCTAAAGGAAAACGGAAAAGAATGTTTACATAGTTAATTTGAATTGTATGCTTTAACGGTTCCTGCAAGGAATTCATGCTACTAGAAATAAACATTCTAATCCGGACAATGCAGCACTACTGCTGTTGTTACAGAATTTTGTGCCTGCCACTTCACTAGGAAGCATACTGATAATTTTGCCTCTTTGTCTAATAATTTCTACATTTGCTATACAGTTCCTGCAGTGCAGATATTAAAATGGATTAGATGTCACTTCTTTGATATATTGGCAAAGACAGTTGAAGAAGTTGTCATCCCATTATATTGTTTAGAGATCTAAACTTTATGCCAATTTGTATACTTCATCCGGAACGGAGCACTGTGTTGTCCTGGGAAAATATAATTTAAGATTGCTTCTACTTGGAAACGGAGGCTCCCTGGTGTGGTTCTTACATCAAGGAAGCCTTCAAAAATCAGAAACTATTGTATGGGAAATGTTACTGATAGGGTGAGGAGCGCAAAAGATTAATAGTTGTTACTGTGACAAAGTAAAGTGAAGCATGGAATGCTTTAAGACTTTAGTTGATGTTTGTGGTGATGTAAACATGAAAATGGCAGATGGGAAAGACAGTCAAAGGTGTCCGTTTTCTGAGATTTGAATTTTGTTGATTTTCGGAAGAATGACTGCTGACTGAAAATGACATCATTGTGTTTGTAATCTAAGCATACACAGAACAGATTTCAATTTGGATTCTTTTTAAAATATATTGATGACACTTTGAATGAAATGGGTTTGTGGGTCAGTTGATTTATTTTAATTAATAGATGCGGGACAATGGAAGCAGAGGCAGTGACATGCTATGAAGTTTGTCTTCCTGGTAGAGTGATTATAGCACTAAGTACTATTTTTAGGAGATATTCTCTCGGTAAATGATATTGTTGGAAAATAATGCTGTGGATCCTCTGCATATAGAAATTTTATAATATTTAAATGAAATCTTGAGAGAAGTTATTATAAGGGTGGCTAGTTATTATACATTCATTTATTTATGTTTCAGGTTTAAGAGGAAATATTTGTAATTTTCATTGATTGATTTTAATTATGCTTATTTTTTTATAAGCTCCTCATTACTTTCTTAATAATAGAATAAATTTATTTATTAGAAGTATTTATTAGAAGTTTTAAATCATAATACTTTGAGTATGAGGATGAATATTATGATTTGGTTATATGAGATTTCTATAAAATTAAATAAGAATGAGTAGTTAATTATAAAAGCTATTAATTGGATGGTTTAGGATTCTAACTGATTTAACTATTCTAATATAGAATAAGTAGGATATTAATTTAAATGTTTATTCATGTTTTATATTGACTCATTGTTTAGTCAGATATTTGAGGAATTTTAAAAAAAGGATAATATAGAGGATGAAATCTTATAAAAGTTTTTAATGATTTAATATATTAGAAAATGACAACATATTGAGTTAATTAATAAGATGTATAATAAGAGTAAATAACTTGATAAAAAGTGTTTCGAGGAAATTGGAAATGAGATTAATATTTTTAGTTTGGTATTATAAAATATTTCATAGTAATGGTTTGAAATGATACTAAGATAAAATAAGCATAATATTAAAATATATTATTTGTAAGTATGAGTATTAAAATATAATTTATTTTTTCTTATATTTTGATTGATAATATTAGCTTAAATTTGTATAAGATACATAAGGGTTCGGTAAACAGATAATGATGGTATAAAGTATGAACTTGATTAAGTTAAGAGATGATTTATCATAATTTATCATAAATGTATTTATGTGACTTATTTTTAAGATAAGATTTAAAGATAATCTGTCTGGAGTTTTTCATTACCTGGTCTAAAATGTGTGTCACCAAGTTTTCACTGTTAATAAGGAATTGGGGAGGGATGGGGGGAATAGGGAAGGGAAAAATATATTTGCAAAGTTTTAAATTATTGGAAATGGTGTCTGTTCATTTTAAATAATTAATTTTGATTATTTTCATTGGAATGTATATTTAGAAATTAGAATTGATAATGGAGTATAAAATTTTCTCATTAAATGTTAATGGCCTTAACCATCAAATAAAAAGAAAGAAAATGCTTGCCTTTTTGAAACAACAAAATGCTGATATATATTATATACAGGAGACACATCTATCAGCGATAGAGTCAAAAAAGCTGGAAGGGGGTTGGGTGAAACAATGTTTTTTCGCCCTGGCATCTGGGAAAAAAGCAGGGGTTGCTATATTAATAAATAAGAAATGCACAGCTAATTTTCAAATGATTAATTTTGATCCTTTGGGTAGATGATTATATGTGAAAATGAGCATGGGAAATACTGCCCCGGCATTGTTTAATGTGTATGCCCCTAACTCGAATCAATCTTAATTTTTTTAAACACTACAGTTGATTCTCCCACTGGCCATTTCTAGCTTAGTGGTGGCTGGAGATTTCAATGCTGTTATGGATCCAATAATGGATTAAAAACCAAGTAGAATTATGAAATCAATAGGATTAGATAATTTGGTAAAATCTTGTGATTTGAAAGATATTTGGTGGATACTTCATTTTAATGAACAGGAATTTTCTTTTTGTTCACAAGTCCATAAATCCTTTTCAAGAATAGATTATATTTTTGTCTCAAATCAAATTGTACAACAGGTAACACAAGCTACCATAGATCTAATTATTTTCTCTGATCATGGTGCTGTGTGGATTGAATTTAAGTTTGATGAAAGAGATAATACTAGATCTGTATGGTGATTTGATAATACATTGATTGCGGATTCAAATTTCCTTGAAGAATTTAAGTTAAAAATGATTGAATTCTTTCAATTTAATATGTCAGAAGAAATTACCAAAGAAATTCTATGGGATGCATTTAAGGCTACCATGAGAGGTAATATTATTTCATATTCGGCATATATTAGAAAACAACTTTTGTGTTTTAAATTTTTATTGATTTTTTCTTCATATAACAACAAGTGTGTCATAAAGATTCATACAATTATCTTAAGTATACACTTGATATATCTATAACATATTGTACATACAATATATCTTATATAATCCTTACTATAATTAGACATCATATAAAAATTTTTAATAATGTTATCAACTATTATTCAATTATGAATCCCTTTCCCTCCCCTTTAGAATTTTTGAATTTGATTGATGGGCCGAAAATTCCTGAGCATATAAAAAAAAGTTTAGAAGAGCCTTTATCATTAAAAGAATTTGAAACAGCATTAAAGTCTCTTAGAGTTGGATCTGCTCCAGGTGGTGATGGTTTCACGGTAGAATTTTATAAATCATTTTAAATTACCTTATTACCTCATTTATTAAATTTATATCAGTCTCAACTAACTAAAGGTTGCATTATGGGTACTATGGCAGAATCATTAACAATAGTTTTGCCAAAGCCAAATAAAGATCCCACTTTGCTTTCAAACTACAGGCCTATCTCGTTAATTAATGTAGATGGAAAACGTTTAGCTAAGACACTGGCTTTACGCTTAGCTAAGGCTCTCCCTTATATTATTGATATGCACCAAACAGGATTTGTTGCTAAGAGACATTCTTCAAATAATACCAGATTGGCTTTTCATATGTTAAATTTAACAAAAGCCATGAATGATCCAGCTTTTTCTGTGTCTTTGGATGCAGAGAAAGCCTTTGATTGGGTTGAATGGATTTTTATGTATCAAGCATTAGAGTGGTTTGACATAGGTTCGGGATTTATACAAATGATTCAGACGTTGTATAGCTGTTCTGCTGCAAGATTGTATATTAATAATTTATCTGAGAGGTTTAACTTGCAGAGGTGTGTTAGACAAGGTTGTCCATTATCTCCTTTGCTTTTTGATATTGTATTAGAACCCTTGTTATTAGCCATTCAACGAGCAAAGGGGATACAGGGTATTCCTCGTATAGATTGGGAATAAAAAGTCTCTGCATATGCAGATGATATACTGCTTTATTTGAGAAATCTGGAAACTACCATTCCATGCTTGCTGGAGTTGATAGAGAAATTTGGAAAATTTCAGGTTATAAGATAAATTGAAGCAAATCAGAAATTCTTCCACTTAATGTACATTGTACTAAGGGTTTGTTTGATTCATTTTCATTTGTGTGGAAGGAAGATGGATTAAAATATTTAGGTATTAGGATAAAAAATACAGGGGAAGACACAGTGAAAGAGAATGAAAATTTTTTATTAAAGAAAAGTAACAGAAATGTGTGAGCAATGGAATCCTTTATATCTTTCTTGAGGGGGGGGGGGGAGTCCAAACTATTAAAATGATGATATTGCCTGTGGTTTGTTATCAAATGAGTTTGATACCAGTTTTCTTTCATGGGTCCTTTTATAAAAAATTGAATAGTATTCTTACAAAATTTGTTTGGCTGGGTAAAATGTCTAGAATTGCTTAAGTATCTTTACAAAAACCAATTGCGAAGGGTGGGGTAAATTTTCCCAACTTTTATAAGTATCATGAAGTCTACATTTTACGCCAGGGTATGTATTGTGTCCTCCCAAAGCTCATGGAAAATACCCCAGATTGGTTGTATTTGGAATGGCGACTCATGTTTCCTTTACATTTATCTCATGTTCTCAATATCAAGATGCCTAGGAAATATAAAGAGAACAGAATATTAATGGATACATGGAAAACATTGCGTTATGTCAGTAATTTAACACCTAACCCAATACACAAATCAACAAATCAATCTTTATGGGTAAACTCCAAGATTCAAATTGGCGGATTTAAAATCATATGGAAGCATTGGATTATTGCTGGTATATGGATTTTAGATGATGTTATTTCAAATGGTAAACTGCTTGATTTTTCACAGTTGCAACATAAATTTGGTCTTAATAAATCACAAAGCTTTAAATGGTTGCAACTGAAGCAGGCTATTCAGGAGGGGTTCCCTGAATGGAAAAATCTCAATAATCAGTATAGTTTGGAGTTCTTATGCTTTCAGGCAGACTTCTTGGGTCACCAGGCCACACAGTGGTATAAATTGATATCTGGATATATGAATAAAAAACCAAAGACGGTCTTAGAGACATTCGGAGCATCAAATTTCTGCGTCTCAATGGCCACGAATTTGGTCTTGGAGAATGAGATGTACAATGTCCGCATCTATGAGACAAACTTGGTTCTTTTTGTTACATACAGCATTTTGGACCCCAGTTCGATTACAAAAGTTAGATAGCTCTAAGTCTAATAGATGCTGGCATTGTAATCTGGAAGCAGGGTTCTGGATCATTTAATATTCCACTGTCCCTGTATGGCCTTTTGGAAATCAATTTGGTCTCAAATTAATTGTTTACTAGAAAACCATGTAGCATTATCATATGATACAATTCTGTTCGGTACGTCAATGAGAACAAAAGTCAAATTTCATCAAACAATAATAAACTTTTATTGATTATGACAGGAGTCGCCATACAACATATCACCAGGATTTGGAGGAATTATAGCAGACTTAACTATACTTTCTGGTGGAATTAATTGTGCCATATTTACAAAATGGAAAGAACAATTGCCATACAAAAAGGAAATTATAATAATTTTAAAAAGATTTAGGGACCATTGACAACTTATTGCAATGATTAGACGCCATTTTCCACTGAAAGTACATTTATAATATGGGGAAGGAGGGGTGGCATAAAGTTCTACTTAAGGTTTCATCATTAGATAAGAATGTAATATTTATACGAAATTTATGATTAAAATATTTGTAGGAAGAGTGGGTGGGGAGGGAATAAATTTATGTATTTAAGATAATAGTAGAAAGAAATTCAAGTAATGTATATAAATTTAAATGATGTAATATTGTGCACTTGATGTAAGATGAAAAATGAATAAAGACTTTGGAAAGAAAAAAAAATACTTACTGGTTTTATACAGCATTTTGTGCACTTGATATACAATTTTTTCTTCAACTTGTGGAGTATTTTCATTGATTATAATTTAAAGCCACCTTCAGTGGGTTAGATAGTCTGCAGAAGATACTTAGGACCAGATTATGTAATTGGTGCCTGTTACATGTCGGGCACCCATTACAGAATCGTGCCTAACTTAAAACATAGGCACCTGTAATGTACGCCAGGGTTTTAAAGGCCTACATTTTAGGCACCTAAGTCCTTTAGAGCAGTGTTTCCCAACCCTGTCCTGGAGGACCACCAGGCCAATCAGGTTTTTAGGCTAGTCATAATGAATATGCATGAGAGAGATTTGCTTATAATGGAAGTGACAGGCATGCAAATATGCTCCTTGCATATTCATTAGGGCTATCCTGAAAACCCGATTGTCCTGGTGGTCCTTCAGGACAGGGTTGGGAACCATTGTTATAGAGCATGGCTGCCCAAGTCCGGTACTCGAGATCTACTGGCAGGCCAGGTTTTCAGGATATCCACAATGAATATGCATGAGAGAGATTTGCCTGCACTGCCTTCTTGGTATGCAAATCTCTCTCTCATGCATATTCATTGTGGATATCCTGATAACCTGGCCTGCCAGTAGATCTCGAGGACCGGACTTGGGCAGCCCTGCTTTAGAGAATCATGCTTAGCGGCGCCTGTCTTTCCCCCACCCCTAAACACACCTACTTTGGTGTTAGGCGCTGATATGGGCCTATCTCCCAATTAAATTTTATTTTTCAGTTATGAGCTTGTTGAAGCTCATTATTGAAGCCATTTTACTAATTAAGTTAGGCACCTCTTATAGAATTTCCCCCTCAGTCCCTTCTTTAGTAGATACACGTCCCAAGTTCCAGGAAGCCAGAGACACCATCTGCGCAGCCATTTATTCATCTCTGGGAGGTGAGTTTCTCTGTTTTGGTCTTTGTCGTCAACAAATAGGATTGATAAGAACACCACTTGCATACCTATCTGCCAGAGCAATTATATTACATTACATTAGTGATTTCTATTCTGCCTTTACCTTGCGGTTCAAGGCAGATTACATAAGAATTGTTAAGATGTTAAGAAGTACTTAGGGAATAGTTTGAATATTTTCTGGTTTGCTAAGGAGTAGTTGATATCTTCAAGCAGTATCATTCATGCAAATTACATTACATTAAATTAGGGATTTCTATTCCGTCATTACCTTGCTGTTCAAGGAGGATTACAAAAGAGTTAAAGATGGATGAACAGCGTTGTATTACATTGTTTTGTTTATAAATGTAAATGAATGTTTGCATTTTTTCAATAGGGGTTTTTTTTTTGGTATCTAAACTAAAAGGAAACTGTTTAATAAATATTTACATGCCGGGTATTTTCTTTTGCATGTTCTATTAGGCCAAAGCGCACAAAAGCCAGCATGTCGGAATTTTTGGAGTCTGAAGATGGAGAAGTAGAACAGCAGAGGACATACAGTAGTGGTCACAATCGATTGTATTTTCATAGTGACACCTGTCTACCGCTCAGGCCACAGGAGATGGAAGTAGACAGTGAAGATGAAAAGGATCCTGAGTGGTTAAGAGAGAAAACCATTACTGTAACTATTAAGCTCCAAAAATTATATTTGAGTTCCTAAATCTTTGATTTATATAACCTGGCAAGCAATTTAACCCTAGGCCTGCCTTTTCTTTTGTCTTCTAGCTCAGTCAGATTTAGCTTCTATTAAGCGGCAGCACTGGAATCTTAGTGGCACTTGAACCAAGCTGTGTTGGGTGCTAATGTAGCTGAAAATGCTGTACTGCAGGATGTGCTTAGGCATCCTGTGGTCACTGCCTAATGTATGCACACTAACCACAAACAAAAAAAATAATTTTGGGTTGAGGGAGTGTGTCATTCAGAGTGGGCATTCTTGCAATAACCAGTTAGCACAACTATATTACAGGTCTGTACTGAGGCTAACATGGTACCACATGAACCCTTATCTCTTATTTAATGGGTGGCAGTAAGTGCACATACAGTAATTTGACAAAATGGTCACACACTAATGGCGACAATACTGCATAACCATTAACACAAAAAAATAGGGGAAAGCCAATTATGACTGCAGTAAAAGCCAGCATAAGGGTAAACTAAGGCCACTTTATACCTTAGCTTAGTAAAAGAACCTCTAGATTTGCAAATATTAGGGGAAGGGGTTCCTTCTCATTTTTAATAAATTTTATTTTTTCATAATACAGTAGAATCTCAGTTAACTGGTATTCAAATAACCAGCACTCTCAACCAACCGGCAAAAGAAATGTCTCTCACGCTCTTAAGACAATGTCCAAAGTGGTGCTCCTGACCAAGTAACCTCCCTTCCCTCCCCCCTGCCCCAGAGGAATCAACAGCAGCCACAAATCTCCCTCCAACTCCCTAAGCATCTACCTCCCTACCTCTGTTCCTGAAGCAGCAGGCAGCCTGTCCTGACACACACACTCTCCCTCCGTTCCCCAAGCAGTAGAGCCAAATTTGACAACCTTCTCCCTCCATTCCCTAAGCATTAGAGCCTGTCCTGACCAACCCTCCTCACTCCCTTACTCACCCGATGCTGTAGTAGAAGCCAGTGAGCAGAGGGAAGCACTGGTAAACTGGTAGCTTCCGGCCAGTCCTGGCAGGGCCTTTCCTCTGCATCAGAACTGATGCGGCAGAGGAAAGGCCCTGCCGGGGCTAGCCAAAAGCTGCCTGTTTACCAGCGCTGCTTCTGCTCGCGAGCTGCCTCCACAGCGTTGGGTGAGGGAGGGAGGGGGGGTTTGTCAGAACCTGCTCTACTGCTTTGGGAATGGAGGAAGGGAGGAGGTCAGGACCGGCTCTGCTGCTTCAGGTAAGGGAAGGAGGAAGTGGGGGAGAAGGGGGGAGACAGTGTGACCAAGAAAAAAGGGAAAAGATGCTGGACCTACAAGTGGAGGAGGGGGGTGTTGATAGAGTGAGGTGGAAAGGTAGACACAACTATTTTGATATTAACTCTCAAATAACCAGAAACTAGTTTTATCCCAGGACAAGCAGGCAGCATATTCTTGACTGATGGGTGACGGCACCGACGGAGCCCCGGTACGGACAATTTTAGAGTGATTGCACTCTAAGAACTTTAGAAAGTTCTAGCTAGGCCGCACCGCGCGTGCGCGAGTGCCTTCCCGCCCGACAGAGGCGCGCGGTCCCCAGTTTTCTTAATTCCGCGGAGCTAAGAAGACGCGTGTTTCCAACGGCTGTTGGAAGTTTTTTTTCTATTTCACTTGCCTTCCCGCTCGCGCGTATTTTTCTCTTCATATTTTATTTCTTTCCTTCTTTTTTACCTTTTGTGTAAAAAAAAAAAAAAAAAATTCTTATTTTTCATTTTTTTGTCGAATCTGACCCGGCGGGGCCTGTTGGCACCATCGAAGCCTCGGGCTTCGATTTTGCTACAGCAGTATTTCCCTTCATGCCCCCGTCACCGGGTTTCAAAAAGTGTTAGCGGTGTGCACGCCCTATCTCCCTTTCCGACCCACACAAGTGGTGCCTCCAGTGTCTGGGTCCGGACCATAGGGCTGAAACTTGCACCCGCTGTAGTTCTTTACAAAAAAGAACTTTAAAAAATCGACAAATTCAGCAGCGGATCCTTTTCGGTACCGCTATGGAAGTTGCACCGGTATCGACGTCGACGACTTCCTCCAAATCGACTCCGACTACCTCGGCACCGCCAGATCCATCGTCGGTGTCGACTCCTGTAGGTAAGCCGGCTAAGAAGCCTTCCCCTACTGTTCTAGGCCAGCCAGTCGAGCATGCAGTGAGCCAAGTCCTGCAGACTGAGCGCCGGCCCCGTAAACGCTCCGCTCCCATTGAAGTCTCGGCCTCTTCATCGGCATCGACTTCACCCGAGCGTCGAGCGGCACCGAAGGTACCGAGCAAGAAAAAACCGGTACCGGTGCCATCGGGACCAACGTTGGATGAGCGCATTGCCTCTATCCTCCAGGTCCAGCTTAAGCAGCAACTCCAACAGTTGCTCCCGGCTCTATTGTCTCCGAACCTTCTAGTGTCGGTACCGACTGAGCCTTCGGTGCCGTCTGTCGAACAGCCTCTGTTATTGGCATCGACTGTTTCGGCACCACAAAAATCTTTGTCCATGCCTGTTCTGTCAGCAGAACCAAAACGGCGTGCTACTCCTACGGGGTCGGAACCGGTACTGTTCTCTGAACCCCGTACCGTACTACATTTCCCTGGTACCGTCTCCACTCGGTCTGGTAAATCGGTACGCAAGACTAAACATACTGATACATCGACTCCACTTTCCCAGGGCCGTTTACAATCGGTACGGGACCCTGACTTGTGGGACGATTCGGATGATCCCCTCGGTACCGAGGAGGATTACACATCTGATGAGGAGGAACCATCGGTGCAGGATACTACTGCTAAGCCAGAGCACTCCTCCTTCACAAAATTTTTAAAGGAGATGTCAGACACCCTGTCTATTCCTTTAGAGTCTGACTCTAAAAAATCCAAGGCATTTTTGGATGCCTTGGATTTTGACCAACCTCCTAAAGAGTTTTTAAAGTTACCCCTCCATGACATCTTGAGGGAAACTTTTTATAAGAATCTTGAAACTCCTTTGACAATCCCAGGAGCCCCAAGAAAACTAGAATCTCTATATAAAGTGATTCCAATCCCTGGATTTGACAAACCCCAACTTCCCCATGAATCCCTGTTGGTAGAGTCAACCCTAAAGAAGACTGCAGGAGCCAGTATGTATGCCTCTGTCCCTCCTGGTAGGGAAGGAAAGGCCATGGACAAATTTGGAAAGCGTCTTTACCAAAATGCCATGCTGGCCAACCGTTCAAGTAATTACGCTTTCCACTTCTCGTTTTACCTGAAGCACCTCATTCAACAGGTGACCTCTTTTCAAAAGTATATTCCGGACCGTAAACTTCCTGCTTTTCAGCAATGTACCTCTAGTCTTCTGCAACTCAGGAAGTTTATGGTCCGTTCTATTTATGATACTTTTGAACTGACATCTCGTGCTACTGCTATCTCTGTAGCAATGAGAAGGTTGGCATGGCTGCGGGCCTCAGAATTGGACGTAAACCATCAGGACCGGCTGGCCAATGCGCCTTGCCTAGGGGATGAGCTGTTTGGGGAGTCCATGGATACCACCACACAAAAGCTCTCCGCCCATGAAACTAGGTGGGACACCTTGTTGAAAAACAAGAAGAAACCTCCTCCTCCTCGTCCATTCAGGCAACAATCTTCATATCAAAGGAGGTTTTCTGCTCGGCCGGCCCAGCCTCAACCTCGCAGACAGCGTCAGCAGCAACAGGCTCGTCAACAACAGCAGCCTACTGTCAAACCGGCTACTCAACCTAAGTCGACACAGCCCTTTTGACTCCTTTCTCCAGAACATTGCCAGTCTTCCTCCCTCATGTCCTCTACCTCAGCCCATAGGAGGTCGACTACAAGTTTTTCTATCTCGCTGGGAAGCAATCACCTCCGACCAGTGGGTACTTGCTATCATCGCCCACGGCTACTCTCTAAACTTTCAGACTCCTCCACCATTAAGTCTGCCAAAAGAGTCTGCTTCCAACAAGGCTCAGTCCCTCCTCCTCGCTCAGGAGGTTCAATCCCTCCTTCTTCTCAATGCCATCGAACCAGTTCCTCTAGACCAGCAAGGCCTGGGATTTTATTCCCGGTACTTTCTTGTACCCAAAAAGACCGGAGATCTCAGACCAATATTAGATCTCAGGGATCTCAACAAATGTCTAGTCAAGGAGAAGTTCAAGATGTTATCTCTTGCCACCCTATACCCTCTTCTCTCTCAGGAAGACTGGCTATGTTCCCTCGATCTCAAGGAGGCATATACTCACATTCCAATTCATCTGATGTCCAGACAATATCTTCGCTTTCTTGTCAATCAACATCATTACCAATACAAGGTGCTACCCTTCGGCCTAGCCTCCTCGCCCAGGGTATTCACCAAATGTCTGATTGTGGTCGCAGCTTATCTCCGCTCCCACAACTTTCAAGTCTTCCCTTACCTGGACGACTGGCTCATCAAGGCTTCTTCTCCTCAGTCCGTTCACAAAGCCACCGATCAGACCATTTACTTCCTTCGACTGTTGGGGTTCGAAATCAATCTACCCAAGTCGCACCTCATTCCAACTCAGCGACTTCAATTCATTGGAGCCATTCTGGATACTGTTCAGATGAGGGCGTTTCTTCCTCCAAACCGCCTTCACACCATTCTTCATCTCTGTCAGCAAGTGTTCCAGCAACCTTCCATCTCTGCGAATCACATGATGGTGCTCTTGGGACACATGGCCTCCACAGTACATGTCACTCCCTTCGCACGTCTCCACCTGCGTACTCCTCAATGGACCCTAGCGACTCAGTGGTCACAAGCGACGGATCCTTGTTCACGACACATATCTGTGACCTCGTCTCTTCGACAGTCGCTTCTTTGGTGGTTGAAATCATCAAATCTATCCAGAGGTCTACTGTTCCATCTACCTCCTCATCAACTGGTCATCACCACGGATTCCTCCCCCTATGCATGGGGAGCTCACTTGAACGAGTTCCAAACTCAGGGGTTTTGGACCACCCAGGAAAAGAAACACCACATCAATTTCCTGGAACTCAGAGCGATGTTTTACGCCCTCAAAGCTTTCCAACATCTCCTTTTTCCTCAGGTTCTTCTAATTTGCACAGACAACCAAGTTGCAATGTATTACATCAACAAACAGGGAGGGACGGGATCTCGTCCCTTATGTCAGGAAGCTCAAAGGATTTGGACCTGGGCGACTGCTCGTCACCTATTCCTGAAGGCAGTCTACATCCAGGGGGAACAGAATTGCTTAGCAGACAATCTCAGCAGAATCCTTCAACCTCACGAATGGACTCTAGACCCCTCGACTCTCCAGTTCATTTTCTCTCAATGGGGCACTCCTCAAGTGGATCTTTTTGCAGCTCCCCACAACCATCAACTGCCCCTGTTTTGCTCCAGACTTTACTCTCCTCACCGTCTGGAACCCGATGCATTTCTCCTAGATTGGACCAATCTCTTCCTTTATGCATTCCCTCCTCTTCCGCTCATGCTGCGCACCTTATTCAAGCTCAAGAGGGAACAAGCCACCATGATTCTCATCGCTCCACGGTGGCCCAGACAACATTGGTTTTCCCTTCTACTTCAACTCAGTTCCAGGGAACCCATACCTCTTCCTCTGTTTCCTTCACTGCTTACACAGAATCAGCAAACTCTGCTTCATCTCAACTTACAGTCTCTGCACCTGACAGCTTGGTATCTCTCGGGCTGACTCCAGCTCATGCTCTCCTTTCTCAGCCTGTCCGTTCTATTATTGATGCCTCCAGGAAACCGTCTACTCTTCAATGTTACCAACAAAAGTGGTCTCGGTTTTCTTCCTGGTGCCTGTTACATCACCATAATCCCATATCTACAGCAGTGGGTCTGGTGTTGGACTATTTATTGTCCTTATCTGACTCTGGTCTTAAATCCTCTTCAATAAGGGTCCACCTTAGTGCCATTGCAGCTTTTCATGAGCCGATTCATGGAAAACCCCTCTCAGCTCATCCCTTAGTTTCAAGGTTCATGAAGGGCCTTTTCAATGTGAAACCACCTCTTAAAGCCCCTCCTGTTGTATGGGATCTGAATGTGGTTCTTTCTGCGTTGATGAAGCCTCCGTTCGAGCCGTTGGCCTCAACGCATTTGAAATTTTTAACTTGGAAAGTGGTCTTTCTAATAGCTCTCACTTCTGCCAGGAGGGTCAGTGAGCTCCATGCACTGGTGGCGGATCCACCTTTCACTGTTTTTCACCATGATAAGGTCGTCCTCCGCACACATCCCAAGTTCCTTCCTAAGGTTGTGTCTGAATTTCATCTTAACCAATCCATCGTTCTACCTGTTTTTTTCCCAAAGCCTCATTCTAATCCAGGTGAACAGGCTTTGCATACCTTGGATTGTAAACGTGCTCTGGCTTACTATCTTGATCGCACCAAACCTCACAGGTCATCTCCTCAACTGTTTTTGTCATTTGATCCTAACAAGTTGGGTCATCCTGTATCTAAACGCACTCTGTCCAATTGGCTTGCTGCTTGCGTTTCTTTTTGTTATGCTCAGTCCGGCCTGACACTGGAAGGTTCTGTCACGGGCCACAAAATTAGAGCTATGGCAGCGTCTGTAGCTTTCCTCCGTTCCACTCCTATTGAGGAAATCTGCAAGGCTGCTACTTGGTCCTCAGTTCATACTTTTACATCTCATTATTGTCTGGATGCATTCTCCAGACGGGATGGACACTTCGGCCAATCTGTTTTACAAAATTTATTTTCATAATGGCCAACCTTCCCTCCATCCCTCTTTTTGTTAGCTTGGAGGTCATCCATCAGTCAAGAATATGCTGCCTGCTTGTCCTGGGATAAAGCACAGTTACTTACCGTAACAGGTGTTATCCAGGGACAGCAGGCAGATATTCTTGCGTCCCTCCCACCTCCCCGGGTTGGCTTCTTAGCTGGCTTATCCTAACTGGGGACCGCGCACCTCTGTCGGGCGGGAAGGCACTCGCGCACGCGCGGTGCGGCCTAGCTAGAACTTTCTAAAGTTCTTAGAGTGCAATCACTCTAAAATTGTCCGTACCGGGGCTCCGTCGGTGCCGTCACCCATCAGTCAAGAATATCTGCCTGCTGTCCCTGGATAACACCTGTTACGGTAAGTAACTGTGCTATCTGGCATCCACCAATCCCCATGTGTGCAGGATACTGAGATTCTATTGTACTAATAACATTGACTACCCATCCCCACCCCCAGTTCAGCCCAGCTATCATGGCGACAGTTCTGGGCCATGGTTTCAGAACTGCAGCTTTAAGTGCTACCTCCATAGTGTCCTAGGTCTTTTATATGGCAGAGCAATGCATAGTACTTAGCGCTCATTGCTAAGCCACCACACTGACCTGATTTGGCTTACTGTCAGTTTAAGATTTTTTTTTTTCATTTTCTTTATCACCAAGATGCATCAAAATTTGTACTCTGTTTAGATTTATTTCCAAGATTAAACTTATCAAAGGGTTTTGTTTTTGTGAAGGTATAGGTCTGTCTATATTTATGTAATCATTTGGTACTATGAGGTTGATGGGTATGCGTGTCCCAATGGAACACTGTATTTTGTTTATTTATTTGAATTATTAACCACCTTTCTAGTGCAATAGGTGTGTCATTTTGGACAGTATGATATTCTCCCAATGCTTGCAAGCCATGGTAAAGGAATCTATTCCAGGTTTTCAACTCCTTCCCCATAGGGCTCTGCTGCCTCATTTATGAACCAGAAGGTGCCTTTCATATCTCTGTATATTTCTTCTTTTTTCCAGTATTTTTTGCAGTTTTTGCAGCTATCAATGTACCAATATGGGGGAAAGCTCTGCCTTCATGGAGAAGCAGACTTGGGTGGGCAGCCAGCAGGTTAATCCCTTAAGGACCTGTTTGGCCAGCCTGCAGAAAACTTGGTGGAGCTCGAGGTCCTTATCCCTCATAGTTTAGCTCGCCCACTGAATCACAGGAGCTTGAATGCAGCCTGTTTGGCATCCACAGGGAATTCGGCAGGGCTGTTCTAGATGCCAGCTGCAATTTCGCCTCCCCACCTTTGCGTGTGTGGTTCCATAGGGGTTAAGGATCAGTCCAACTGGCAGCCCATATCTCAGCGTTTGGAGGACTGGCAAGGATTCTTCTCCCAGATCCAGTTACTACTTAGAGCTGAGGCAGGCTACAGCACCTTCAGAGCACATGTCACAAGTGATTAAGGCTATTACAACCTATGGGCAAAACCGAGATGTCTGAAAAACCTGTTCTGTATCGCTTGGTAGACTGGTATAGTACTTACAAATGGGTTATATGCCTCACTGCTACCAACAGGTGGAGACTGAGCACAAAGTTGTATATCAGGCTAGAATCTGCATAGCAACTCAGTCTTCCTCAGTCTCCATTAAAGCAGGTGGTAAGACTAATTTGGCTCCCCTCTTAGTACTGTTGGAATTTTGTTTTTGACTCCTGGGTTCCACTTTTGTGCCGGATAGAGCTTGAACGGGTCATGTTTAGGGATCCATCTGACCTCGGAGGTATTTAACTCGGCGGGTCTCGTGCTGGGTCCCTCCCCCCTACCTTCTTCCACCTCCCCATATTTTTGTAGAGGTGCCTCAGCCTTGGCCCCCTGGTTGGTCAGCCCTCCAGCTTTGAGAGCTGTGGAGTCTGTTCTATAAAAGAAAAAAAAAAGACAAAATCCTGAGGTGTGCCGGTCTAAAGGGTTCATTTCCCTTTAAAACTGCCTTTTTACTGTATTTTCTCATTTAACCGGCACTTTTTCTTTCAGTTAGGGTGGTTTTCAGCACAATGAGCACTTTTAAAGGGAAAAAAATGCTCTTGTGCTCCAGGCGCGAGGTACTTGTGGCCAGCCTGTGCAAGCGTTGTGCAGACCAGAGCGGTGGGGTAGCCTCGTCGGCAGCGGATGCCAGCGGCCAGGGCACCCCGCAAGTTGGCTTCGGATCGTGGGGAAGCCCGGGCTTCCCCCGATGTTCATGCAGAGGGTTCCCCAGCTGCCGACGGTCAGGGAGAAAAGGATTCCCTTGCCGCTGGAAGGCTGGGGATTCCTTTTTCGCGTCAGTTGGTGCCTCAGCATCAGGAAAGCCTCAGGCTTTTTAGATGCGGCAGGCACAAGAGCTCCAATTTTGGCGGTTTCAGGCCCAATTTTGGCAGGAACCTCCTTCTTCATCTCAGTTACCTCAGGTGACTTTCCCTCTGTTCTGGAAATACAGGGGCAAGGTATGGCAGGGTCTCCTGCTGGGGCAGGGAGTCTGTTGGGGCCGCCGGGGGTTTTCCCCCCTGAATTTGTTAGCACTTTGTGTCCACTTCGGGGGAGGGGGGGTGTTTGCCCTGTATGTCTTCCCCGGTGCAGCCCCACACAGCGGTGGTTTTGCCCTCCTCTCATCCAAACACCCGAGGGTCTTTTGGGATGAGGATTTTTGCCCAGAGGAGCAAGATGTTATTGATGAGGACCTGGATCCTTGGGGAAATTTCCAGGATCCCCTTGGGGGGGAGGTCAGATTCCGCCAGCGATGGGTTCGAGCACCTCCCCCCCAGCTGGCGAACATGCGTCTGTGGTGCGCATGTTTCAGCAGGAAAAGCTTCATGAGTTAATTCTTCAGGTCCCCTCGGTTTTGCACTTTGAGGGCACCATATCAGAGCCTCTGCTTACGGTAGACCTTTTGCTTAAGGGATCCGCTCTGCTTCTCGCTCTTTTCCTATGCATCAGGATATTCGGGATATTATGCTCGCACAGTGGTAGGTGCCGGAAGCTCCCTTTCGTTTTGTACGCTCCATGGCCCACCTGTATCCCATTCCTGAAAGGGGGTAAAGACACTCTGAAGTCACCTGTAGTGGACGCGGTGATCTCAGCCATTTCTAAAATGCATACCGTGCGTGTTGAGGGCGGTGCAGCCTTGAAGGACCCGGAGGAGCGTAAGTTGGAGTACCTCCTTAAACAGAGTTTTGATTGAACAGCTCGGGTAGTCCAAGTGGCGATGTGTGGCGTGCTGGTGGCTCGGGCATGTTTTCGCTGGGCCGAGCATGTCCTTGACTGTAAAACTGAGGATTGGGAATTGCTCTCAAGCACGAGGTGGCAAAGATTGAATTGGGTGCTTCTTATCTTTCAGATGCCATGTAGGACCTTTTGTGAGCTTCTGCCAAGTCATTGGAGTTTGCAGTGGCAGCTCGCCATACCTTGTGGCTTTGTGCTTGGTCGGCAAACTCGGCGTCCAAAAGCTAAGTTGACATAGTTTCCCTTTAAGGGATCTTTCTTGTTTGGTGAGGACCTGGACAGGTTAGTTCAGACTCTCACTGATTCTAAAGTGCCTCATTTGCCTGAGGATAGTCCTAGGCCGCTGGCTCAAGGTGGTGATGGTCGTGAGCATGATTTCCACCGTTTCCGCCCTGGTCGAGGGGCTGCCTCTTTTCAGTCCCTTAGGCTCTCTAGATGCAGGTTCTTCCAACGCATGCAGTCCTTTCGTAGGGCCCAGCGGGGTGCCAGGTCCCCTGCTGGTGCCCGTCTTGGTTCCGGTGGGTGCCTGGCTGAGGGATTTTTATCCAAAGTGGGCAGACATCACATCCGATCAGTGGGTTCTGGAAGTGATTTGGGACAGTTATGCTCTTGAGTTTGCCCGTTCCTTGCCAGATTGTTTTCTTGCTTTTCCCTCGCAGGTGGTGTGGAAGCAGCAGGTCTTTCGCCAGACCCTTTAAAGATTGTTGGATCTCCATGTGGTGGTTCCTTTTCCCCAGCGGGAGTAGGGTACAGGTTGGTACTGGATTTACTTTGTGGTGCCAAAGAAAGAAGGGACCTTTTGGCCCATCCTGGATTTGAAGAGGGGTCAATAGGATTCTTCATTTGCCTTCCTTCTACATGGAAACTCTGCGTTCTGTGATTCTGGCGGTTCAGCCGGGGGAGTTTCTGATCTCTCTAGATCTGACCGAGGCCTACTTGCATATTCCTATTCGGGCCTCCCATCATTGCTTCCTGCGCTTTGCTATCGCCACGGTTCCGTGGACGTTCAACAAGGTGATGGTGGTCATCATGGTGGTGTTGCACAAAGAGGGCATTATAGTTCATCCCTACCTGGACAACTGGTTGATTCGAACGAAGTCGTTACAGAAGAGCGCCCGGGTCATGGCTCGGGTGGGGGAGTTTTTGCAGTCGCAAGGATGGGTAGTCAACCTTGCCAAGAGCCGGCTGTCTGTCTCTCAGTGCCTGGAGTATCTAGGCGTGCAGTTCAACACCTCCTTGGGTTAGGTCTTCTTCCGGAGGCCCGGGTAAGCAAATTGCAATCTCAGATTCGCCTGCTTATGGCGTCCCGGTGTCCTCGGGCGCAGGATTTCCTCCAAGTCTTGGGGTTGATGGCGGCTTCCCTCGATGTAGTGAGGTGGTCGCGGGCCCACATGCGTCCTCTTCAGTATGCTGTTCATTGGAGGCGGTCAGCTCAGTCTGGATCTCCCTCTTCCGCTTCTGGGCTTAGCTCAGGGCAGTCTTCGTTGGTGGCTCCCTTGTACAAGGGGCAAGTCTGGATCAGCCACAGTGGACGGTGCTGCTCACGGATGCCAGTCTTCTCGTTTGGGGAGCTCAGTGTCTAGGTCACAAAGTTCAGGGCACCTGGTCCACGGAGGAGGCTTCTTGGTCAATCAGTGTCTTGGAGACCAGAGCCATCCGTTTGGCATTGCTAGCCTTCCAGTCCTTTCTGATGGGCAAGTCAATCAGGGTTTTGTCAGACAATGCCATGGTGGTGGCCTATGTCAATCATCAGGGGGGCACCAGGAGCACTTTGTGGTGGCACAGGAGGCGACTCTGCTCATGGTCTGGGCAAGAGTGGCATCTTCAAGAAATCTCAGCTTCCCATATAGCCGGAGTGGAGAATGTTCAGTTAGTGCAGTCTTGGGATCAGCCCCTCATGGACCTGATGGCCACAAGTATCAATGCCAGCACACCCCACTTCTTCAGTCATCGCAGAGATGATTAGGCTGTGGGCCTGGATGCTCTGGTTCAACCATGGCCAACGGAGAGGCTGTTGTATGTGTTCCCTCCGTGGCTATTAGTGGGCAGAATTCTTCTCCGCATCATTCGCCATCTGGGCCTCGTGGTTCTGGAGGCTCCGAATTGGCCTCGACCGTAGTACGCAGATCTGGTGAGGCATCTGGTAGCGGATCCTCTGCCTCTCTTCGATGACCTTCTAACTTGGGGTCTCATTCCAATGTTCAATCCGGGTCCCTTTTGTCTTACAGCTTGGCTCTTGAAAGGGGTTGCATAGGTAAGAAGGGGTATTCAGATAAAGTGATCTCAACTCTCTTGGGGTCCTAGAGGCTTTCTACCTCTCGGGCTTATGTGAGGGTTCGGCGTCTTATTTGAGGAGTGGTGTGATGCTCATGAAGTAGAATCTTTTCGCACTTCCCTGCCTAACATCTTAGAGTTCTTGCAGGATGACCTGAATAGGGGACTGGCTTAGTCTTCTCTCCGGGTTCAGCTTGGGGCCTTGTCAGCCTTTCGTGGGTTGTGAAAAGTCAGCATTTGACTGCCATTCCTGATGTGATTCGCTTCTTGCGGGCGGCCAAATTGCTCAAACCTCCCTATTGTCATATTGTTGTGACTCTTGCACAGGCAGTTTTTGTTTTTTTGCTGCGGGTTCTAGTATTTTTCTATAGCCAGGGAGAATTGAAGAACAGCGACTGTGGCTCGGCTGACGAGCTGTGGGGACATTTTCATTTTGGTATCTCTCTTCTGCATTTTTCAACAGCATTTGGGTATGTTAATTATTACTCCTGTTTGGAGTATTGTTTATTTCTGTGTCCAGTTCTTAGTTCTGCTTGGCTATTTGGCAGACTGAGAGGAATAGGGGAAGGTATCTCTTATATACTATTCCAACCTGCATTTGTGAACTCCAGTGTTTATTCATTGAACGGAGCAGGATTTCTGAGACTTTTTCCTCTCAACACATATAGACATAACTTTTAAGTTGTGTTCTAGAAACCTGATTTTAGATTTTGAATAATCATTCTTAGAGGTTTCGATCATTTTTTGATTTTATATTAATTATTACTCCTGTTCGGAGTATTGTTTATTTCTGTTTCCAGTTCTTAGTTCTGCTTGGCTATTCGGCAGACTGATAGGAATAGGGGAAGGTATCTCTTATATTCTATTCCACAGTTTTGTTTCAGTCTCCACCTGCTGGTCATGATAAGATATATACCCACTTGTAAGACTAACCTCTACCAGTCTGGAGAAGCTAAAAGAAAGTAAATTAGCAGGTAAGAACCTAATTTTTCATTCGATGTTTCGATTGTTCAATTAAAATGTTTAACATGTTTGTTATACTTTCAGAGCAGAATTGATTTGTAAATCAGGGAATCTCCCCATACCCATCCTCCTTATTGCCTGTTTTAGTACAAAGGGGCATTAGAGCCCTCTGGAGGAAAAGGAATTGAAAACCCGAAATGGTTTCCTTCTGCTACTGTCTAGAATGACACAGCTATCTACAAAAGTAGAAATAAGTGGATTTTGTTATATCAAACAAAATAACTCTCTCTCTCTCATAAAAAGGTAAAAAACCCCACTTAATATGCCCTCACAGAGGATAGGAAAAGCCTCGGAAAAATATATGGGAGTCACAGAGATGTCATAGTAACTCTTTAAAGCTCCCTTTTTTTGTTCATAGGCATAAAACCCACTCCTCTGGTATGTTAAACAGTTTGAAAATTTACATTCTCCTGTTAAATATAACTTGAATATTGAGAGAATTTTTTTATCTACTAGATAAGATCTTAGTAAGGTAAGAACCCAATCTCTTTTCATGAAGAGATTCACCCAAGGCAGAGTTCAGCTTAATTTGTGCTTGAATTGCCATTTGTTAGAATGACAACCACCTCATCTTTCTGACACTTGCCAAGAGCAGGATGGTTTTGTATATAGTGTGTTTAGATTTAGGGTACAATTGAATACTAGCATCTGATTTCTTAAGTGTATTTCAAATGCATTTTATTACAGCAAATTGAAGAATTTTCTGATGTTAACGAAGGCGAGAAAGAAGTAATGAAGCTGTGGAACCTTCATGTTATGAAGCATGGGTATGCAGCTAAACTTATTAAATGTTATTTTCAGTGCTCCTGGAAGACAAAATGAGGGCTTGTAGAAAGCAAATTAGCAGGGATTAATTTTATTTAGTAGTTTCTGCTGTGTCTTCTATAGATGTAACTTAACATGCAAGTGTAGTTGTAACTGCTAATTGCAAAATAGCGTATAAAATATTTGTACACAACCCAGACAAATAGAAGTGGAGAGTGTTGGTTGGTATGTGTGTGGTTTTTTTTTTCTGTGGGATATTCTTGGGGTGGGATGGGACATTTTTTCAAAATTTCTGAGGCTCACGGAAGAGGTGGGCTGTTTTCCTTATTGGAATATCCTGTGTTTTAGTGGTTTATCTTGCACTTTTGTTGATGCATGTTCTGCCTCTGTTCTGCATGCCAGTGTTTGCAATTTTGTTCTGCATTCTTGGACACATGCTTGTTTCTCCTGTGGTCTCTTTAATAAAAATGATGTTCAAAAAAATATATATATATTTGTATACATACATAATAAGCATATGTATGGTTCATACTGAGAGATGATCAGCAGTGTTGTCCTTTGGCAGTTTCAGAATGCAGATGGTTTAGTTCTCCCTCTTTTGATCAAATTCTATCACAAATAAACATGGTGTTAACATATTTATTTCAAACCAGGTTATTTCTAGCACCTTCTGCATGGTATCCTGAAGGCAACATGTGCATACTTCACTAATGTAATAGATATGTACTGTAGGTTTGTAAAATAGTTTTAAACAACTTTTTTTGTTCTCTAGGTTTATTGCTGATAATCAGATGAATTTTGCCTGTATGCTTTTTGTGGAAAACTATGGACTGAAAATAATCAAGAAGAATCTGTGTCGAAATTTCATGCTTCATCTAGTCAGCATGCATGACTTTAACCTTATTAGCATTACGACAATAGACAAAGCAGTGTCTAAACTTCGAGAAATGCAGCAGAAAGTTGAAAAAGATGAAGCTGTTTTCCCAACAAGCAAAGAGGATGCTGTGGAGCAGAATGGGACAGTGAATGGTTATAGTGATACCAATGGAAAAGAGAAAATTCCAGAACAAGAATGTGTTTCAGGAGCTCCAAAACAGAGCAAGAGGCAGAAGCTCTAAAAGAAAATGATAATATATACGGACAAACACTGAAATAGTCAAAGGCCAGCAACTAGCTCTATAGAAGAATAACATTCCAAACAGGCACAAGGAGGTAGGTGGACTATATGAGCCCTGCAGGGATGTTAGTGGCAGGGTTCCTATATTCAGTCCATTGTACAAGTACTACATTCTTATCAGTTTGGTGATGTGATGAAAATATTATGGTGTTGAAGCATGGAGCAATACAGTAGACTTTTTTTTTCTTTTTTTATAACTTTTGAATTTATCAACAACATAATTTAAGTACTTGTAGAAGATTTTGATAAAGTTTTCATCTGTTGACTGATTTCTTATAATGGAGTTGTAAACATTTTGGCTTATTTATGAATCTTTAATTGGAAACTGAAGTTTAAGTATATTTATCCTTGGGGAACTTTTTATCTTTATTTCAAGAAATTCATTTTTATCCTGAAACAACAAATTTAGAATTTGTTTTTGTACTAAATACATTTTTAATTCCTTAGAAAATAAAAAAAGCACTTTGTCTTGTGCCTGTTTGGAATTCCCTTGGCTTTATTCACATTGATGACAGTGAAATAATATTAGCTTTTTGAGGTTAGTGGCAATGTTTTTGTGAATTAAACTGATTCATACTCATTGTGCTCCTTTGACTTGAATATTGCTGTACATTCTATATTTTTTATTATTGCTGAATTATAGAATGGCCCCATACACCTCAGATTTTTCCCATGAGCACAAACTTTGTAAAAGTGTTTGGACCAGAGCCTAGACTGTTTTCAAGCGTCTAACACTTATTCTCCAAGGATAAGCATCCATTATATTCTCAAATGTGGGTGATGTCATCCACAGAATCCAGTGCAGACAAGTTAATTTGTCACTTTAAATTTTTTGGCAGTACTCTTACAGTGCATGTAAAAGTGATTTCTTTCCCAGTGTTGGCTTGTGGGACCATCAGTTTTTTGTTTTCCACTGAGCTGAGAAGCTGTCTTCAGTTCTCTTCATCGCATCGAACTTTGACCCTTATTTTGTGTCTTCCCATACTTATTTTTCATTATTTTCATCGTGTTCCAGTATTTTACCTGACTTTAGTTCATTTTTATCAATTTTTCAGTCTTTGGGCTGCTCCCAGGCCTTTTTCTACCCCGGTAGCATCAATTGTTTTAAACATTATAGTCGCTTGAGCTCCCCAAACCATTGAGCCCTTTGATTTCATGTTGGTCTTTTTTCCTTACAGGTCAAAGAGGGTACTGAGTGGCTTTAAGAAATGTTCTTGATGTAATCAGCCCATTTCAGGCTCTGACCCACATAAAGGTGTGTCTCGATCCTGTACATCAGGCTATTAGATGTTTCCTCTGCCACTGTATGTAAAAGAGCTAAACTAAACCTTAAGTTTGTATACCACATCATCTCCATAAAGATAGAGCTCGGCACGGTTTACAGGTAAATTCAATAAATGAGGGAAGGACATAATAAGAAATTAGAGGTCATGAAGAGGATAGCTAGTTTTACATTTTAAATAGATAGCTTTACGAAGACACTCAAAGCCTGAAAACCTAATTTTGAAAAGTGTTTTGGTACCATATAGATATTGAACATGGTGGGGGGTCTTGGATCCTGACACTCAGCCTTCTATGATTGGTTATCAGCATTGACGCCAAATGCATCAACACCACGTTTAGGGTGACAGGCTCCTTACAGAGGCAAGACTGTACATCTTCATCTATACAACAAGCATTGGAGGACGCAGCACGTAAGAAAGCTAAGAAGCACAAAATTCTTTCCCTTCTAGGCATATGACTGCATCCTCCCAAGCGTCAACTTCCTCAGTGCATAGTAAGCTCTCTAGATCTAAAAGAGACCTACACACACATCCATCCTACTTGCTCACAGAAAGAATCTTCACTTCTGCATTGGTTCTCAACATTTCCAATACAAAATCTTGCCCTTCAGATTGGCTTTGGCCCCTTGAATTTTTACAAAATGCCTGGTAGTGGCGGCAACCCTTCACATATAGGGGTTTCACTTATTTCCCTATTTAGACGACAAAGCTTCATCGCAAACAGCTCAGCATGCCATCAACTCAGCTCAACAATTTGTCTTCTGGAGCTCCAACTACTTAAAGTCACATCTGTACCCATCTGAGGCACTCAAGTTCATTGGACCTCTCCTAAATACTATTCAGGGTTGAGCTATTCTGCTGAAACAGAGAGTAGACAGTCTCATTCACCTGTGCTAAACAATCTCTATCCTATAACGCATTCCTGTTGGTCAACCTTTATGCCTTCTGGGTCATGTGCTGTCAACAGTGCATGTCATTCAATTTGCACATCTTCACCTCACACTCCCACAATGGACCTTATTGATCCAATGTTCTCAAGCCACAAGACATATGTCTGCTCCAGTTCAAGTTACTTCAGACCTCCGTCACGCTCGTCAGTGGTAGATGGTTCCTCACAGTCTCACTTGAGGTCTCTACTTCCACCCCTCCCTCCACTGCCATCATAAACATCTAACTAGGGTACTCACGTAGATGGGCTACACACTCAAGGAGCTCCCCAGACCATTGAGCCCTTTGATTTCATGTTAGCTTTTTTTCCTTACAGGTCAAAAAGGGTACTGAGTGGCTTTAAGAAATGTTTTTGATGTAATCAGATCATTTCAGGCTCTGACCCACATAATTGGTGTGTGTCAATCCTCTCACCATGAACAAACCCTCCATAGCAATCTTCTCAAACTACAAGGAATAGGCAACACTCTAAAAAAAATAAAAATTCTAGAACTGTCTCCATCAAGTAGTCCTTGTCCGTATAGACAACCAAATTGCCATGTTCTATCTAAACAAACAAGGGGGTGTAGATTCTTACCCCCTTTGTATGGAAGTGCTCCAGATTTGGAATTGGGCAATTACGCATACCTCTGAAAGTGGTTAATTAGAAGGGAAGCAAAATATCTTGGCAAACAAATTGAGCAGACTTCTTCAACTGCATGAATGATCTCAGCACAGCCATCTTGGGTCAGATTTTCTCCATATGGGGGACACCAGACATAGATCTCTTTGCTTCTCCCAACAACAAACTTCCGCATTTCTGCTTCAGGTTCTGTACCCCCAATCGCATGGCGTCTGATGCCTTCCTCATTCATCAGGGGGACAGAGATTTCTATGCATTTCCTCTTATACCTCTCATCAGGAAAACTATACTCAAACTTCGTTAAGGTCAAGGCACCATTATTTTCATAGCACTTCAGCCAAGTCCGGTTTGGTTCCTGCTTCTTCCACTCGTTAGCAGTAACACCATGGTTTATTTAACCAAGCAAGTAAATGCTTTCTGCCTCTTGGCTGTAGTATCTGCTATCATTGATGCATCTAGAAAATGTTCCACTCAACACTATAACCATTTCAAATGGACCAGATTTTCTTCCTGGCATGCTTTGCATTCTCTGAAACTGGTCATGTCCACTTACCTCCATATTGGACTACTTTCTCTACTCCTCCAACTCTGGTCTAAAAACCAATTCAGTTTTGAATACATCTCAGTGCTGTCAGTGCATTTTATTCTCTCTTGAACAAGAAACCTATTTCAGTTCATTCCTTGGTAACCTGTTTCATGAAATAACTATTCCACACAAAATCACTATTAAGCCTCCACCTGCTGCTTGAGATCTAATGTGGTGGTATCTGCTCTTATGAAGTCTCCTTTGAGCCACTTACATCTTGCCCTCTCAAATTTCTTACTTGGAAAAGTAATTTTCCTCATTGCCTTTGTCTGTGTGCTGTATGAACTTCAAGCTCTTATGTCAGATCCTCCCTACACAAGATACTACGACAGAGTAGTATTTCGCACTCATCCAAAATTACTACCCAAGGTCATCTCAAAATTTCACTTAAACCAATCCCTAGTTTTCACTTTTTTCCCAAAGCTGCATTTGCATCCTAAAGAGGCAGCACTGCATGCCTTGAACTGCAAACATGCTCTGGCATTGTACTAGAACGTACATCATCCTCTCCAAACTAGATTACTGCAACGCCATCTACTTAAATCTATCAAAAAAAGTATTCTAAGACTCCAGCTAATCCAGAATACTTCAGCCAAACAGATCTTCTCAAAACGCAAGTCTGACCATGCCTCCCCACTCCTTGCCAAACTTCATTGGCTCCCAATAATCTCCAGAATCCATTTCAAATGTTCCTGCCTGGCTTTCAAGATCATTCACGGAATCCTGCCTCCTCTTATCCCACTGTCTTTCAACTCCTCCAGTCCCGACTCCTCCAGAACTGCCCAAAGGCTTAAACTAGCCTTCCCCTCTCCACGCGGCATCCACTATTCAGGCAAACTGGGAAAATCCCTTCTCTTCAAAATCACAGGTCTTTGGAACGACCTCACCACCCCACTGCGGAACCTGAGCTCCCTTCAGTTATTCCGCAAACAACTGAAAACCTGGCTTTTCAGCAAATTGTAGCTCTATCCTTCCCCCTCTTTCTCTACCCCCTTCTACACATAAGTTCATGTAATCCTTTTTCTTCTTCTCTACCCACTATTTTAAGTTCTTGTAAACCGTGTCGAGCTCCATTCTCATGGAGATGATGCGGTATATAAACTTAAGGTTTAGAATAGATTAGATTAGACCTCATAGAGGATCCTCCAACTCTTTGTGGCTTTTGACCCTAATAGTTTTTTCCCCAAAAGAACAATCTCCACTTGGCTGGCAGACTGTATCTCCTTCACGTGTACTCAGGCTTGGCTGAGTAACAATGTCCAAGCTACAGTATGGCTGCTTCAGTAGCTCATTTCCACTTTGCTTCCATTTGAGGACATGTGCAAAGTGGCTACTTTGTCCTCAATACATACCTTTACTTCTCACTACTGTTTGAAACAAAAATTCAGGAGAGAGAGTCAGTTTGGACAAGCAGTTCTGCAGAATCTTTTTACTTCCTGAGCACCAAATTTCCTTCCAACCCACTTTGGTTTCTCTAAGCTCATGTTTATATATTTGTTATCGGAACAAAGAAAAAACTGCGGACAGGAGTATAAGATGCAGGCTAGATTTATTGAAACAAACATATATTGCGGTTAATGTCACAATCTTTGTACAAACCAAGGGACCCGACACCGCCTGTGTTTCTATCAACATGCCTTCATCAGGGGTCCCTAATTTGTAAGGTCTCAAATCAAACCGCAACAGAAATAAACGTGAGCCTGTGTGAAATCAAATCAAATTGCAAGAAAAAACTCTGTAAAAAAAAAAAAACTGCTGTAAAGTCATTGCGCTTTACTGCAGACCAGTTGGTTTGTGCTTTTGTTTTCGTTATACCTATATATTTGTTATCCTCATCGAGACCCATGATTCTGGCAGCTTGGGAGTCCCACATGAGAATATTATGCTTGCTTGTCCTCGGAGAAAGCAGATGTTCTCACAACCTGCCCGCCTCTCCTAGTTGACTTTTTAGTTCTTTTACTGAACTGTTGATCCTGCAAGCTGTCAGGTGGGAAAGCATGAGGACTGCCCAAAATTTAAAGTGACACTGTACTTTGTAGTGTCTGTACTGGGTTCCATGGATGACAACACCCATGTGAGAAAATATGAATGTTGTCCTCTGAGAGCACCTGCTACAGGTAAGTATCTTTGTTTTTTCATTGCGGTCGCATCCTAATTTCGTGGGCTAATTTTTAAAGGTTTTTTTTTTTAGCTTAGGGTTGTTGAGTTGCCATTCTTGAGAGGAAAAATGCACTGTAAAACTGGACCAGAAAATGTGTTGCACTTTTTATGCAAGTATTCTGTGATGTATAGTATCCTTTGTGTAGGATATGTAATACAGACACTCTGCAAAGATGACAAAATGTTTTGTGAGCAGTATTGGACTGCAACTGAGAACACATTTTATGCATATGTTTACAGATTTTTCCAGTGGAAAGTATTTTCACTACTGGCACAATATCAGCAACAGAGGCTCTATTCCAACAAGCACTGTGGTCATGTGACATCACCTCAATATATGTAGGGTTTTTTAAGCTGTCCTTTAAAATGTTGCTTTTTCATATTTTTTTTTTAATTTATAAAGGAACAATGCTGCTCTAAATACAGGTATTTTAATTTTTTAATTTCATTCCACCACCATAAGATATAGTTCCCTGTTTTTGTTTGAGGGATATTTTATCTTTGGTGTCTTCAGACATTTATAAACTGTAAATAATGATTTGGATGGTCTTTAAGACTTGTGTATAACTGTGAGACTATTTAACTAATGGTGTGGATGTGATTGTTCATCCAGTATTAAGTTTGTAGTCACTGAATCTGTGTAAGAATAGGAAAGAGGAAAGTGATAGCTTTCTTTAGACTCCTGGATTTGCCAGCTCACTGAATGGGTTCCAGTAAACCTTTTAATTATGCCTCTGAAGGACAGTTAATGAAGCATTTCCCTATGGCTTTAATTTGCTAAAGCTCTGCACATATGTAAAAATAGATTATTTTAGAGAGCTCTAGTTCTAGATGTATTGCTTTTTGTCATTTCTTAAGCAATTATACTCTTAATGCTTAAAGGAAGGCTGGCATTGTTTGCACAAAGTTGGTGATGGCCCCCTCCCAAAAAGTAATTAAATTACTTCTGTCCAGTTAAACTTGTCATGTTAATTTCTAATAAAAGCTAAAAAAAAAATAAAAATAAATAAATAATCTTGTTTATCTTTATAATAAGCCTTTTTCTATGTGCTAAGGTGGGGAAGGGATATATATTTTTTTTTAATGAAATCATGTAAGCTGGTAAATGAATGGTACAAAAGTTGTAAGAAAACAAGTCTAGTTTAAATGAACTTTGTTTTTATATTAAATGTTATATTTGGAAACAATTTGTACATACAAATCAGTAATATAAAAATCTGTCTTGATGGTCCAGTCCTTTTGTCTGAATTAAAGCAAAAAGCCAATACTGTACACAAATGCTAATAAGAGTGTGATTCCTTTTCTCTTGTGGTGAACTTTATCAGGTACATGCGTAAAAAAGACAGTTTATGGAAATGACCTTATCTGTAGAGATTATATAGGCCAATGATTTACTGTATAAGTATGGGGTAAGTCTTGTTACAGTGCCTCGTCTCATGAGTAGTGATTGGAGATTTTAAGAATATAAATAAGATTCCATTGCGATAGGGACAATATGCTGTACTATCCATCTAATCTTGCCAGCAATTGCAGAAGCTGTCCATCAGAGCTCTTCAGCTTCTCCCAGTAGGCGTTCCTGCTCCTTCAGATCCTCCTTCTGCAAGCCAGTTGGAAGGTATGAGTATGATCTGCTCTACTTGCTGTTTATTATTTTACAGTTTTTTTGTGATAATTCATAGGGGTTTTTCGGCACCGCAGAGTTCCTGGTCTTCAAGGACTGCTGCCTGCTTGGAGAAGATGCAGACTTTTGAGTGTGTAGCTGGCAGATTAATCCCTTAAGAAACTGCTTCAGCCAGCCTGCAGAAGATTTCTGGAGCTTGGGTTTCTGTGCCCTCAGCACTTGCATCATTGACTTAAGAACATAAGAAGTTGCCTCCACTGGGTCAAACCAGAGGTCCATCGCGCCCAGCGGTCCGCTCCCGCGGCGGCCCATCAGGTCCATGACCTGTGAAGTGGTTCCTGACCATTTCTATGACCTACCTCTGCTTCTATCTAAACCCCTCAATCCCCTTATCTTTTAGGAACCTATCTAAACCTTCCTTGAACCCCTGTACTGTGCTCTGGCCTGTCACAGCCTCTGGAAGCGCGTTCCATGTGTCCACCACCCTCTGGGTAAAAAAGAACTTCCTAGCATTTGTTCTAAACCTGTCCCCTTTCAATTTCTCCGAGTGACCCCTAGTACTTGTGCTTCCCCACAGTCTGAAAAATCTGTCCCTGTGTACCTTCTCTATGCCCTTCAGGATTTTGAAGGTTTCTATCATGTCTCTTCTAAGTCTTCTCTTCTCTAGGGAAAACAGCTCCAGCATTTTCAACCTGTCAGCGTATGAAAAGTTTTCCATACCTTTTATCAGTTTAGTCGCTCTTCTCTGGACCCCCTCAAGTACTGCCATGTCCTTCTTGAGGTACGGCGACCAGTACTGGACACAGTACTCCAGATGCGGGTGCACCATTGCACGATACAGTAGCATGATGACTTCCTTCGTCCTGGTTACGATACCCTTTTTAATGATACCCAACATTCTGTTCGCTTTCTTTGAGGGTATCGCACACTGCCGATGCTTTCAATGTTGTGTCCACCATCACCCCAAGGTCTCTTTCAAGGTTGCTCACCCCTAGCAATGATTCCCCCATTTTGTAGCTAAACATTGGGTTCTTTTTCCCTACATGCATGACCTTGCATTTCTCTATGTTAAAACTCATTTGCCACTTTTTTGCCCACTCTTCCAGTCTCGTTAGGTCCCTTTGTAGGTCTTCGCAGTCTTCCATGGTTCTAACCCTGCCGCAGAGTTTGGTGTCATCATCAAATTTAATAACCTCACATTTCGTCCCTGTCTCCAGGTCGTTAATAAATATATTGAACAGGAGCAGTCCCAGCACCGATCCCTGTGGAACTCCGCTCGTGACCCATTGCCAGTCTGAGTAATGGCCCTTTACTCCAACCCACTGTTTCCTGCCTGCCAGCCAGTGTTTGATCCATCGGTGGATATCCCCTTGCACCCCGTGGTTCCACAGCTTCTTGAGTAGTCGTCCAGTGACCATAATATTGTATGGCTTAACCTCAAGAAAGGTTTCTCAAGGTCAAACACAGCAACGAGGGTTCTCAACTTTAGAGGCACAGACTTCGACCACATGGGAAGTTTTGTCCATCAGGAGTTACAAAAACAAGCACAACCTAACAATGTGGAGGATATGTGGTTGACTCTGAAGTCCACCCTACATGAAGCAACAAACCGCCACATAAGAACAGTAAGTAAGCGCAGGAGGAACAAAAGACCCCAATGGTTCAGTGCAGAAATTTCGGACCTCGTTAAAAAGAAAAAAAGAAGCATTTATCACCTACAAACATTTAGGAAAACAAGAGGCGGAAAAAGACTATCTGGACAGGTCAAAAGCTGTCAAAATAGCAGTCAGGGAGGCCAAACTCAGAATGGAAGAAGATCTAGCACGGAACATTAAGAAAGGGGATAAATCCTTCTTCAGCTATATTAGTCACAGGAAAAGGAACAAAGATGGGATAGAACGCCTGAAGAAATCGGACGGTAATCTTGTAGAATCAGATTCTGCCAAGGCAGAATTACTAAACGAATACTTCTGCTCAGTCTTCACCCGTGAAGCGCCGGGAGCTGGTCCACAGATTCAGATGGGAGACAGCCATAAGGACCCGTTTCATGACTTCGAGTTTATGCCCAGTAGCGTCTACTACGAACTATGAAGACTCAAAGTAAACAAAGCCATGGGACCGGACAACCTACATCCCAGAGTGCTCAGGGAATTGAGAGAAGTCCTGTCAGAACCACTATCTGTTCTTTTCAATCTTTCCCTACGCACAGGAAGAGTCCCCTTGGACTGGAAAACCGCCAACGTTATCCCACTCCACAAAAAGGGCTGCAGGACAGAGACGGCAAACTACAGACCGGTGAGTCTCACGTCTATAGTGTGCAAGCTCATGGAAACACTGATCAAACGAAATATTGACACAATCCTAGACGAGGAAAACCTACGTGATCCCCACCAGCACGGATTCACCCAGGGCAGATCCTGCCAATCTAACCTAATCAGCTTTTTTGACTGGGTTACTAGACAACTTGATGCTGGAGAGTCACTGGATGTAGTATATTTAGACTTCAGTAAAGCTTTTGATAGCGTCCCACACCGAAGGTTATTGAACAAGCTGAAGTCGATAGGATTAGGGGACACTCTAACTACATGGGTTGAGGATTGGCTGAGTGGTAGACTTCAGAGGGTGGTGGTAAACGGTACCCCATCCAAAACGTCAGGCGTGATCAGTGGAGTGCCGCAGGGGTCGGTCTTGGGCCCGATTCTATTCAACTTATTCATAAGAGATATGACCCAAGGACTTAGAGGAAGGGTATCGCTGTTTGCCGACAACACCAAACTTTGCAACATAGTAGGTAAAAACACCTTGCCTGATAATATGACGCAGGATCTACTGCTGCTAGAACGGTGGTCAGCAACATGGCAGCTAGGCTTCAATGCTAAAAAGTGCAAGGTAATGCACCTGGGAAAGAGAAACCCACACAGAACTTACATACTAAATGGTGAGACCTTGGCCAAGACCACGACGGAACGTGATCTAGGGGTGATCATTAGTAATGACATGAAGGTTGCTAATCAAGTGGAGAAGGCTTCCTCCAAGGCAAGGCAAGTGATGGGTTGTATCCGTAGAGGTTTTGTCAGCAGGAGACCTGAAGTAGTGATGCCGCTGTACAGGTCCATGGTGAGGCCTCATCTGGAATACTGTGTTCAATTCTGGAGACCACACTACCGGAAAGATGTGCTGAGAATCGAGTCGGTTCAACGTATGGCCACTAGGATGGTCTTGGGGCTCAGGGATCTCACGTATGAAGAAAGACTGAATAAACTACGGCTGTACTCACTTGAGGAACGAAGAGAGAGGGGAGACATGATTGAAACATTTAAGTATAT
This sequence comes from Geotrypetes seraphini, assembly GCF_902459505.1. NCBI lineage: Eukaryota > Metazoa > Chordata > Amphibia > Gymnophiona > Dermophiidae > Geotrypetes > Geotrypetes seraphini. The sequence goes on along the minus strand of NC_047093.1, from coordinate 20,181,574 downwards.
CACGGGCCGTATCGAGTCGGAAGAAGATATCTTCTACCTCAAGGGATCCTCGACCACCAGGGGGCATCCGTTAAAAATCAGGGGAGGGAAGTTCCATAGCGACTACAGAAAATACTTCTTCACTGAAAGAGTAGTGGATCATTGGAACAAACTCCCACTGCAGGTGATTGAGGCCAAGAGCGTGTCAGATTTTAAGAGACAATGGGATGTTCACATGGGATCTCTAAGGGAGTAAAATCAGAAGGGTGGGAATTTGGAATGGGCAGACTTGGTGGGCTATAGCCCTTTTCTGCCGTCTTTTCTATGTTTCTATGTTTACCTTGTCAAAGGCTTTTTGGAAGTCAAGGTAAATGATGTCTATGGATTCTCCTTTATCCATCTGGCTGTTTATTCCCTCAAAGAAGTACAGTAGGTTCGTGAGGCATGACCTTCCCTTGCAGAAGCCGTGCTGGCTCGCCTTCAGTTGCCCATTGTTTTCTATGTGTTCGCAGATTGTGTCCTTAACCAGTGCTTCCATCATCTTTCCCGGGACCGATGTCAAGCTCACCAGCCTGTAGTTTCCCGGGTTGCCTCTTGATCCCTTCTTAAAGATAGGTGTGACGTTTGCTATTTTCCAGTCCTCTGGGATCTCCCCAGTTTTTAAGGATAGGTTACATATTTGGCGAAGTGTTTCCACTATTTCGTTTCTCAGTTCTTTTAGTACCCTTGGGTGGATGCTGTCTGGACCAGGTGATTTGTCGCTCTTCAGTCTGTCCACCTGTCGGAGGACATCCTCTCGGCTTATCTCTAGTTGGACCAACTTTTCATCATGGTCTCCGTTTATGATCTCCTCAGGTTCTGGGATATTGGATGTGTCCTCTCTCGTGAAGACTGAAGAGAAGAACTTGTTTAACCTGTCGGCTATCTCTTTTTCCTCCTTTACCACTCCCTTCCTGTCTCCATCGTCCAACCTTCCTGTCTCCGTCGTCCAATGGTTCCTCCCTGGCTGGTTGTTTCCCCTTCACATACCTGAAGAATGGTTTAAAGTTTCTTGCTTCCCCCGCCAGTCTCTCCTCATATTCTCTTTTTGCTTTCCTAACCACTCTGTGACAGTCTTTTTGTTGCCTTTTGTGCTCCTTCAGGTTGTCCTTTGTTGGGTCCTTTTTCCATTTTCTGAAAGATGTTTTCTTGTCCCTTATTGACTTTTTCACTGCATTTGTTATCCACGCCGGGTTTTTTGTTCGATTCTTTTTGCACCCTTTCCTAAACCTGGGGACGTACAGGTTTTGTGCTTCGTGCACCGTGCCCTTGAGTAGGGCCCAGGCTTCCTTTACGGTCCCCATCTTCCCTGAGCTGTTGCTGAGCTTCTTTCCCACCATTTTCCTCATGGCCTCGTAATTTCCTTTTCTGAAATTGGGTGCTGTCGTTGTGGTTCTTTTCACCTTGGATGTTCCTATTTTTAGCTTGCACTGGATCATGTTGTGATCGCTGTTTCCTAGTGGCGCTAGTACTACCACCTCCTTTGCGGGTCCCCCTAGCCCTTTGAGGATTAGGTCAAGAGTGGCATCTCCTCGTGTTGGTTCTGTGACCAGCTGTTCCATGAAACAGTCCCTCACTGCCTCCAGGAATTTTGTTTCTCTCGTGCAATTTGAGTATCCAATACTCCAGTCTATTCCAGGATAGTTGAAATCCCCCATTACCACCACACTTCCGCTTTTGCATACCTGCCTCAGTTCAGCCTCCAGGTCCTGGTCGTTTGCTTCCAGTTGTCCTGGTGGGCGATAGTAAAGTCCCAATTTTATGACTGCTACATTTCCTCCTGTCAGCTTAACCCAAAGTGATTCCAAGCCGTCCGTCCTTACTGTTGTTTCCATCCTGGTTGAAGGGATGGAGTCCTTTATATATAGTGCTATTCCTCCACCCTTCTTGTGTGTCCTGTCCCTCCTATAGAGTTTGTACCCTGGTAAGACCACATCCCATTTGTTGTCTTCGGACCACCATGTTTCTGTGACTCCAATTATGTCTAGGTCCTCCTTACTGGCTATACATTCTAGCTCTCCCATTTTGGTTCTTAGGCTCCTAGCATTTGTGTAGAGGCAAATTAAGTCCCGGCTGTTTACCTTCCCTGTTGGTTTTCCTCGTGATTTGGTGCTCCTGCCGACCCCCTCATGGGCTGCCAGTCCCCGAGCCTCGTTCCGTTCATCCTCCTCCTGTGGTGTGTCCTCATCCCCCTCCTGTGGTGTGCCTATCTCATCCTCCACCTGCTTCCCCATTTTTGGATGTCCCGCTAGCTCCGGCTGTTTACTCCTTTTCCTGCTCTTTAGTTTCATTAGTTCCTTGGGCCCCTGCATTGCGTCTATGTTTTTTTTTTCCAAAAAGTGTCCACTCAATCTCAAGCCCTCTATCGCCTTTTCCCGGTTCAGCATCCTTGTTTGATACTGTAGTCCGATGTGTCGATGTCAGATCGACTATCGGCTTTCCCCTTGTCCTCAGTTTAAAGCTATGTCTATGCCGGTCTGGATGTTGCATGCCAGCATCCTTGTCCCAGCCGCACTCAGGTGCAGTCTGTCCCTCCTGTAAAGCTTGTTTTTCCCCAGGAAGGTTGTCCAGTTCCGTACAAAGTGGAAACCCTCATCGCACCATCTCCTTGAGTGCAGGCTGTTAGGCATCAGTGGTGTTCTACTAGGGCAGGGGTATCAAAGTCCCTCCTCAGCCACAATCCAGTTGGGTTTTCAGGATTTCCCCAATGAATATGCATGAGATGTATTAGCATACAATGAAAGAAGTGCATGCAAATAGATCTCGTGCATATTTATTGGGGAAAACCTGACTGGATTGCGGCCCTTGAGGAGGGACTTTGACACCCTTGCGCTAGGGCGCTGAGCTTCCCAGCTGCAATTCACCTCCTCCCTAGTTGTGCAGTCGAGGTCCATGGACATTGAGGATCAGTCTAATGGTAATCTGATTGACAGCCCAAAGACTTCATCAGTAAGACTGACTGGCAGTTTGAGGCAATTTCTTCTGGCTACACTCTAGGGAGCTGAATGCAGGCTGTAGTTTTCCCATCAGAACATGGTTCGTGAGTACAGGCTGTTGACAGCCTAGGGGGGGAAATCAGGAGGGGGTCTGAAATATGGGTTTCCTCTTCCCCTAAAATCACTAGTTTTTGGGGTCCCCTGCAGTGTTCCCTCTAAGGATTGATGAGGTGTGTGCAAAAAAAAATATGCATGAGCGACAAATTACATACTCCACAAATTTATGAGCAGGCGCAGAGGACGCATTTTTAAACAAATGTAGTTTATCCTTGTACTCCTTATGTAATTTTAATCATCTATGGATATGTTTGTATGTTTATTGTTCAAATGGTTTTATTTATTTCCCAAAATTTATTTTTGTTATACACATTGAAAATATTTGATATTGCGTTTAAATCAAAATCTCAATAAACTTGAAACTTGAAACGAGTGCCCATGAGATTGTGGGAGGGTTAAATACTCAAAACTTAGAAGAATAACAATTTACTTAAAATTTTTGCTTCGCCAGCTTTCTGGTATCTTTACATAATGCAGTGGTGTACCTAGCATATGTAACACCCGGGGCCCATCATTTTTTGGCACCCCCCCCCCCCATCTGTACGAAAAACGTGATTTTTAGTAACAAGCCACACGTCACACATGAGTACCTAGGAAAAGGCAGCATCTTACATATTGCAGTGAACAGTATATCAATACACCCATTGTAAAACTAAACAAGCCAGACCAGCACAGATCAATCCTACACCGTCAATCCTAACAGAAAACCATGTCTTTCGAACACACAGAACACAGAAAACACCTTCGCCTAGTAAGGAATATGTAATCACAAACTAACCCCTCCCTCTTTTACAAAACTGTAGTGTGGATTTTAGCTACGGAGGTAACAGCTCTGATGCTCATAAAATTCTGAGCATCAGAGCTGCTACCACCAAGGCTGGTGCTAAAAACGCTTCACAGTTTTGTAAAAGGGGGGATAAAATAAAAATACATAGACAAAGGTTAAATTGAACCAGCAAGAAGCTGGACTCTGCATACAATGCTTCACAGAAACAGTGACACATGTCTCCTAAAGCAATAAATAAATAGAAATTTTTTTCTACCTTTGTCTTCTGTGGTTTCTCCTTTCCTCATCTTCTTGTAACTCTCTTCCTTCCATCCACTGTCTGCCGTCTCTCTTCCCCTATATGGCATCTTCTCTCCTTCTATGCCCCTTCCAGAAACTGTATGCCTCCCCCTTCCATCTCTCCTTTCACCCCATTGGTCTGGCATCTCTCTCCTCGCCTTCCCTCTCCCACACCTCTCCTCATAGTCTGGTATCTCCCCTTCCCTGATTCTCTGGCATCTCTCTCCTTTCCTTTTCTTCCATCTTTCGCTCCCCCTCCATGCTCTCACATCTCCCCCTTCCTTTTCCCTTAGACTGGCATACCTTCCTCCTACGCTCCAAGCCCTGGCATCTCCTTTAATTCCCTCCCTCATCTTCCTTCTCCCTCCAGCTGGGTACCGCAACACTCTTCCCTGCAGCTCTGCACTTCCCCACAATTGCCATGCTTCGGTTCCTCTTCTTCCTTCCTTCCTCCCCCCCCCCCCCCCCCGCGGGACCCTGCGGCACCATCAACTCTTACTCCCTCTAATGTCGGCCCTGCAGCTCCAGACTTCCTCGCACCTTCTCCCCTCCCCCTTTGGATCGCTATTATTTTAAATGTTATAGCCGCGGAGCTGTATCCATCAGTGGAGATGTCTAACCTCGGCCTGCCCCGGAACTCTTACTGCAGCAGCCGCCCGTCTAGGCAGGAACAGGAAGTCACTGTTGCAGTAAGAGTTCCGGGGCAGGCCGAGGTTAGACATCTCCACTGATGGATACAGCTCCGCGGCTATAACATTTAAAATAATAGCGATCCAAAGGGGGAGGGGAGAAGGTGCGAGGAAGTCTGGAGCTGCAGGGCCGACATTAGAGGGAGTAAGAGTTGATGGTGCCGCAGGGTCCCGCGGGGGGGGGGGGGGAGGAAGGAAGGAAGAAGAGGAACCGAAGCATGGCAATTGTGGGGAAGTGCAATCCCCCCAATGCGTCCCCTTACCTTACCTCCCCTTACCTTTGCGACGCGTGTGTGCGCTGTGAAGAGAAACTTGTGCGCTGCGATGTAATATTTTGTGCGCCAGCGCAGGCCAGCGCAGCTTAGCAGGAACACTGAAAGTTGACGGTGAGTTTTATAGCAGGAGGGGGGGAATTCCTGCCAAAACACTGGCGGTAGTCATCTTGGATTTTTTACCAAGTCCTCCAAATTCTTTTTTCCATCCCATTTTTGTTTAGGACCACCAGGGATGGAGTCCTCAGGCTTCAAAACCCTTGTGTCATGTACAATTTGTGAAAGTTGCCTGGTGGGAAAGTGTCTTTGCACCATGTGTCACTGTTGTGATAAAGAGGCTACCTGGAAGGAGCTCCCAGCCCACAAAAACTTTTTAAACCAACACTAGACAAGGGAAAGCAATTTATTTCCATATATGTTTTAAAAATTAATACCTGAGGTCAAAATTTATTCTATATATAATTGCAAAGAAATATTTTTATACAAAAATATCAATAAAAACATTAAATTAGCATATCAAAAAATTCACACAAAGTTTTCTACTTTATCATTTACTGTATATCTGGATAACCAGATACAGAGCAGCAGACATAAGTAAACAAAGCTACAACTTAGAGAAGATAGTTTGCCAAGTATGATTTGATAGCACATTTATATCTTTAAAAAATGATTATCTAATCATCTAAAGCAGTGGTCTCAAACTCAAACCCTTTGCAGGGCCACATTTTGGATTTGTAGGTATTTGGAGGGCCTCAGAAAAAATAGTTCATGTCTTATTAAAGAAATGATGATTTGCATGAGGTAAAACTCTTTATAGTTTATAAATCTTTCCTTTTGGCTGTCTTAATAATAATATTCCCAATGAAAACTACTGGGTCAAACTTACAACTATGTCTCCCAAAAGAGCAGAATCATACAACAGAACTAGAAAGGAAGAACTAATAAAGTAAACTTCACTTGAAAATATAAACTTTCAACCTGAGAGGTGCTCAGAACCTTGAAAAACAAGGTGGAATGAATGCTAATGGGGACAAGCCCCTATAGACATTTCAGTGTTCTATCATTGCATCCTCTCCCGTGTTAGAAAGAATATAGTGAACCAATTTTTTCAAAAAATTGAATTAATGTCCCAAAACAATCGTGTGAACAAAATAGTAACTTCAACGTTTTTTTTCAAAAATGTGAACTTAGCTTGCATGGGTGCTTTAGGAAGCTGTCTCACTCCAGCAGGCTCTAACGCGTTTCGCCGCAAGGCTTCTTCAGAGAGCCGCCAAACAAGCTGGAACTGAGTGAAAACTTCTTCCTTCCTCGTCACAAGGTCGAACACATCAACGAAGGTCCTTAACTTTAAGGGCACTGACTTCGAGAGCATGGAAAATTTTGTCTATGAGGCGCTGCAAACCCAAGACACAACAGATGATGTGGAGGTCATGTGGTCAGCTTTAAAATCTACCCTACAGGAGGCAACCAACCTTTTTATAAGGTCTGTGAGTAAACGGCGGAGAAATAACAAACCCCAATGGTTCTCTGCAGAGATCTCAGAACTCATAAAACAGAAGAAAAGAGCATTTGTATCCCACAAACTATCACATCGACCAGAAGACAAAGAAGCTTATCTAGAAAAATCTAGAACTGTCAAAACGGTGGTCAGATACGCCAAACTCAGGATGGAAGAAGATTTAGCTAGGAATATTAAAAAAGGGGATAAATCCTTCAGGTATGTTAGTGATAGAAAGAGGAATACAGACGGGATAGTGCGCCTAAGGAAACCTGACGGCAACTTTGCAGAATCGGACCCTGATAAAGCCGACCTACTGAACAAATACTTCTGCTCAGTATTTACCTGTGAGGCACCAGGATCCGGCCCACAGCTGCAAACAAGAGAGAGCTCAGAAGACCTGTTCAGGAATTTTGAATTTTCCACCAGCAGCATCTACCAAGAATTATCAAGGCTCAAAGTGCATAAAGCCATGGGACCAGATAATTTGCACCCCAGAGTGCTTAGGGAATTGAGAGATGTCCTGGCAGAACCATTAGCCGCGCTCTTCAATCTTTCCCTGGGCACGGGAAAAGTTCCACTAGACTGGAAAACAGCTAATGTCATTCCGCTCCACAAAAAGGGATGCAGGTTAGACACTGCAAATTACAGACCGGTAAGTCTCACGTCAATAGTGTGCAAGCTTATGGAAACATTGATTAAACACAAATTAGACACGGTTATGGATGACGAGAGACTGAGGGATCCACACCAGCATGGATTTACTAAGGGGAGATCCTGCCAATCCAACTTGATCAGCTTCTTCGATGGGGTAACAAAAGAACTGGATAAAGGAGAGTCCCTGGATGTGTTGTATCTGGACTTCAGCAAGGCTTTTGACAGCGTCCCACACCGTAGACTTTTGAACAAGATGAGTTCATTAGGGCTAGGAGAAATATTAACTGCATGGGTTAAAGACTGGCTCAGTGGTAGACATCAGAGGGTGGTGGTAAACGGTACCCCCTCTGAAAAGTCGGAAGTGCACAGTGGAGTACCGCAGGGCTCGGTCCTGGGCCCAATCCTTTTTAATATCTTCATACAAGATCTGCCTCAGGGACTTCGAGGGAAAATTGCATTATTTGCCGATGATGCTAAATTGTGCAACATAGTGAGCGGAGATACCAACATAGTGAGCGGAGATACTATGCCCGACGCTATGACACAGGACATACTTGTTCTGGAACACTGGTCTACTCTTTGGCAGCTGAATTTCAATGCCAAAAAGTGTAAGATAATGCACCTTGGTGGCAGAAACTCATGCAGAACCTACACTCTGAATGGTGAGACCTTAACCAGAACTGTGGCAAAATGAGACCTGGGAGTAATCGTTAGTGAAGATATGAAGGCAGCCAATCAGGTGGAGAAATCCTCATCTAAAGCTAGACAAATGCTGGGTTGCATCCGGAGAAGCTTTGTCAGCCAAAGGCCCGAGGTGGTGATGCCGCTGTACAGGTCCATGGTGAGACCACATCTGGAGTACTGTGTACAGTTTTGGAGGCCACACTATTGGAAGGATGTGCTAAGAATGGAATCGGTTCAACGATTGGCCACCAAGATGGTCTCAGGGCTCAAGGATGTCCCTTATGAAGAACGACTAGGTAGGTTGCACCTTTACTCTCTCGAGGAACGCAGAGAGAGGGGTGACATGATAGAGACGTTCAAATACGTTACTGGCCGCATTGAGGTGGAAGAAGATATCTTCTTCCTTACAGGCCCTACGGCGATAAGGGGGCATCCGCTGAAAATCAGGGGAGGGAGATTCCATGGTGACACTAGGAAGTACTTCTTCACCGAAAGAGTGGTTGACCGTTGGAATAATCTTCCACTTCAGGTAGTTGAGGCCAGTAACGTGACTGATTTTAAGATCAAATGGGATCAACACGTGGGCTCACTTCAAAGATGAACTTAGAGGGGAGGGTTATTTGAGTGGGCAGACTTGTTGGGCCGTAGGCCCATTTCTGCTGTCATATTCTATGTTTCTATGTTTCAGGCACCTGTGCAGCCAGCCTGCTGAAGATTTGTGGCGCTCAGCATTTGCTCACTTCCTTGATTTGGTCAGGAGCTTGAGCACAGGCTGTTAGGCATCAAAAGGTTCTTCAGGGTGCTGCTGCAATTTCACATTCCCCCATTTTCTGCATCTGTCACAAACCCAGGGGAGGTAAAGGATCAGTCTGACTACAGTCCAGCTGGCAGCCTGAAGATCTCAGTGTGGCAGCTTGAGGCAGAGAATCTCTCCAAATCCAGCTATACTTTAAAGGAGCTGAAGCAGACTGCAGCACATAGTCTGTGAGTACAGGCTGTGACAGCTTATGGGGAAAATCAAGGAGTCTTAAACTGTATTTTTACTGATTTTGCAATTAGGTCTTTGTACCCTCTCCTCTAAAATCCTATTTTTAAGTTTTTGGTCAGCCCTGAAGTGTTTTAAGTTGTTTTCTTGGCACTAAAAAGCTGCTGCAGTAATTTTTTTTACTTTCTCAAACTTATTCAAAACCCCTCATTTTGCCTCAAAATTGATAAGGATGGAGTCCTAGGACCTTAATACCCCTATATCATGCCTTATTTATGCTGGATGGGTGGCTGAAGAGCACCCTTGCACCACATGTGCGGCATGGTATGGAGGGGCAGGAGCTTCAGGCTTAGCTCCTTCACAGGCCTCTAGGGCTGGAGAAATGCAGATAGTCCCATTGGGGGTGGAATGAAATAGCCCTGCAACACCATACGTGCATAGATGCTTTGCAGCCCAAGAAAAGGTGTTTAGTCCACCCTAAGGAGCAAGGAGAGTTGTGCCCTCAGACCTTTACCCCAGAGTTCATTAATCTTCTCTGGCAGGCATATGCACAAGGCAAATCTGCTAGCGAGGTCCACACGGGTGAACAGATCACATGAGCCTCTCAAAGCGCTTCTTCCCTGAGAGCGGAAGCTATTCTGGACTATGATGATCTATCAGACAGGGACTTGGAGGACAAGGGGTTGGATTTTTATCCCTTTACTGTCCCACAGTGAGGTTTCACTGGTGTGAGAAGCAGCCTCCCATCTAGGGGACTAAGAGACAGTAGTTGCCATAGACCAGGGGGAGAATCCCTCCACTGATTTTAAATCCTCTGCTTTGCTGGAAATCATTCCCTTCGAGAACTGAAGATAGACCTCATGACCCCCCAGTGTTCTCTTCTGAGCAGGGTCCGGACTCAACCCATGTCTTTTCTGTGGCACCTGGACATGAGGATCCTACTCAAAGAGCCCTGGGAGACCCTCAAAGGCACCCTGAGGGTGGCTAAAACCATGGTTAAATTGTATTCCATGGATCAGGAATTCCATCAAATGTTTGCTATGCCTAAGGTGGGTTCCATGGTAGCCTAGGTAACCAAACACAGGTCCCTTCCAAGTGAGGGAGGTGAGGTTTTAAAGGATCCATAGGACCACAAAGTGGATATGGTCCTCAGGAGGCAGTTTGAGGCTCTAGCCTTAGCGGTTAAGGCTGAAGCCATGACCACCTTTGTGGCATGCTCCTGTCATTCTAGGCTACAAAATCAGAGCCTGACACTGAGCCCCTGTCTCACCTTGTGTTGGCAGGAATAGACTATGTAGTGGATGCATGGGAAAAATCATCTCAGCATTTTCTATCTCTACCTGTTGTATGCTTTGTCTCAGGCAATGGGTGAGTGATTCAACCAGTCTAAAGCAACACTGAGCAGGTTCCCGTTCAGGGGGTAGATTTAGTTTGGCAAGAATCTTATAGCCAATGTACAAGATCGACGACTACAGTCTTTACCATACAGCAGACCCCGAGCAGCTAGAGGCAGAGCCAGGGGTCCTTAAGTGGATACCGGTGCTCACCAGTACTCCACAGGAGTCTCTACCCAGAAAGCCTTTCAAGGTTCCAGACAGAAATTCTCCAGAAACTGAGGAAGCAATGTTCAGATTCCCATTCTGCAATGCTAGCCAAAAAGCCACAATGATGCTAGCCCTTAAGCTGCTCCTCTGTAGATTGGAGGTCAGCTCTCAGACTATTTGGATAACGTCCAATGGCTGGGTCCTGGAGATTATCTGAGAAGGGTTACAAGATAGTTTGCGCACCCTCTGACTGTTTTGTGGATTTGCCAGCAAGCTGACCAAAGAAGGCAAAAAGAGTCCAGGCATTGTTACGAAGGTTGCTAGATATTCAAGCCATAGAACCAGTCCCTCCAGAAGACTCAGGCTCCAGCAGATACTCCATATACTTTTTCATGCCCAAGAAAGGTACATAGGAGTGGAGACTTATCCTGGATCTCAAACATGGCACATGTTTCCAAGACCAAGAAAAGAGAGAGCTTCGCTATTGGCCCTTCTGGACATAGCCAGGTTCCTGAAAGGTGCCCTAAGAATACAGTTCCTCCTCATTTGAGACCCATTTCCATCCTGGAACCATATAGTTTTAGAGGGCTTCGGCAGAGCTCCATCTGAGCCTTTATAGGTCTCCCTTATGGATCTGTCAGTAAAAGTAGTCATCTTTGTGCCAATTACTTCTGCCAGGAGTCTAGAATTGCAGGCCGTTGTGCAGAGAGTTATTCCTTAGGTTCACAGAAGTGGGAGTAACCTTGTGAATGGTTCCCTCCTTACTACCAAAAGTCTTTTTAACATTTCATATCAACCAAGATTTTAAGTTACCAGCATTTCACCCCACAGGGTCCAAGAAGGCAGGCAAGGACGTTATCCTGCCGTTGTATCGGGTGATGGTGCGCCCGCATCTGGAGTACTGTGTCCAATATTGGTCGCCATACACTAAGAAGGATATGGTGATGCTCAAGAGGGTTCAGAAAAGAGCAACGCGCTTGATAAAAGGTATGGAAAACCTTTCATACGCTGAAAAATTGGAGGAAATAGGGCTCTTTCCCCTAGAAAAACGGAGACTTAGAGGGGACATGATAGAGACTTACAAGATCATGAAGGGCATGGAAAAAGTGGAGAGGGACAGATTCTTCTAACTTTTGAAAACTACAAGAACGAGAGGGCATTCAGAAAAATTGAGAGGGGACAGATTCAGAACCAGTGCTAGGAAATTCTTCTTCACCCAAAGGGTGGTGGACACCTGGAATGCGCTTCCAGAAGGTCTGATAGGACAGAGTACACTATTGGTTTCAAGAAGGGATTAGATGATTTCCTGAAGGAAAAGGGGATAGAAGGGTATAGAGAGGATTAAAATACAGGTCCTGGACCTGATGGGCCACCGCGTGAGTGGACTGCTAGGTGCGATGGACCTCCGGTCTGACCCAGCAGAGGCACTGCTTATGTTCTTATGTTCCTATTGTGATACCTGGAGATGACTAATGAGTTTCATTGCTCACATCATCCTTTTGTGTTAACCAGTCAAAGTAAGGTAGACCAGCTTCCAAGGCTACTATTTCTGGATTCATAGAGTTGCTGTCTATCTTCTGTATACAGCCACCTATCTCATTGAAGGCACCTTCAACATTAGTAGTGGCCTCCTCTTGAGCGGAAGCAAGGGCAATTCCTCTTTAGATTTGCAGATCAGCGATCTGATCCTCCCTTCATACTTCACCAAATTGTACAGGGTGGACATAGCAGCACAGGAATATGGTGCTTTTGAGTCCTCCGTACTACGTGCAAGCTCATCTCTCCCACCCTAGACTTTGGGAACTGCTTAGGTATGTCCCTGTGGTTCAGCATAATATCCCTAGTACACTGGAAAAAGAGATTAGGCTCTTCCCTGGATAATATCTTTTCCAGTAGTTAGGGATGATATGCTGAACAACCTGCCCAGCAATTTCTGATGGGTCTGCTTTCTGACTCAAGCTTAATGGTTGGCTCTCTAGCTAGGATTTTACTGTCAGTCAGACTATTGGATTGTGAAGCGTCTGTATATATGATTACAAGGGGAGGAAGGGTTGGGCTGTTTGATTCTTAACTTGTATGTTCTTACATTCATGGTTCCTCTCAGAGGCTGCTTCATGTTTTAACTACATTACTGTTCATTGTGTTTGTTTTAAATTCAAATGAACAGATCAGACACATGGTATCAGGGAATTCCCTGTACCCCTCCTCCTGTAGAGCTGTCACGAGCTTTGATATGAATTGAAGGGGGCAGCAGAGACCATGAAGGAGGAGGAAATGAAAAGCTGTACGTGACTCATGCTGCAGTGTGCTCACAAGCACAGATGGACAACCCTATGGTTCAGTATCCAATCCCTTATCTACCGCAAAAAAAAAAGATATCAAAGGTAAGAACCTAATCTCTTTCTCTGTCCCTAAAACCGGGGTTGTCAACCCAGTCAAGTTTTCATGAAGTTTTCATGATGTCCACAATGAATACCAATTAAATAGATCTGCATACAAATCTCTCATGCATAGTCCTTGTAAATATCCCAAAGATCAGTTGTGTGTGTGCCCTAGAACCTTGAATATACTGACTAGTTTCTGGGTTCAGGTTATCTTCCTTGAATGAGGGCATATATAAGTCATATGGGGGGGGTCAGTATTCAAGCAGTAATAGTAAGTTTTACTGACTGCTGCCAGCATTATTCATGGATGGCAAGCCATATCTGGACTTTGGTGCTGAATATCCATTGTGGAGCCAGCTAATATGCACAGCTGGAAGTTGATATTCAGAACTTTAGCAGTTATGGCTTAGCGCAAAGATAGGAACATATAAATCACAGTCCTATTTCTGGCCTTACCCTGGCTGGTTAAGTGCTTATTCTGCCCCTGAACTAGCTGGTTTTCACTTAGGGTGAAGCTATACTTCCCACAGGTTCAGACCTCATGTACTTTTTGCACTAGAATTGCTAATTTTCAGCAGGCCTAATTAAATGCTGCTGAAAAGGAGCAGATAGTCCTGAGCAAGCAATTTAACGAGGCAGCAGCTGGTTAAATTGTTTTAAATACTGACCAGTCTGTGTCTAAGTACTTTGTTTTTTACCTTGCCTACCAATGAAGGGAAATGTGGTAGGTAGTTCTCTTTCTTAAGCTATGTGTACTGAAGCAGCAGCTACTGCTGCTGCTGCTGCCGCCACAGCTTGGTACAGTTCAATCTGCAAAGCCTATTTAAAAACAAGGCTGTATCTGACTTTGTCAAGAATTATGTGCGCTGCAGGTTCCACTTCCATGCTGCTGAGGGGGCTACAGTCCACCCAACTCCAGTTTTCATAAGAAGCAATGTTTGCCAACTTTTAAGGGTTGCACCTAAGACTTTTAAAACTGCTTTTGCTCTTAATACCGTGTTTCCCCCAAAATAAGCCCCAGCAGGATTTTCGGGGTAGGTCTTAATATAAGCCCCACCCCAAAAATAAGCCCTAGTCCCGGGATTCACCGGCAGCACTCTAAATAGGCTGTTTTAGCCTTCTGCCCGTGAATTCATGGGCAGAAGGCTGAAGCAGCTTAGGGAGGTATGTAGGGCTCGTGGCGGGGGTTCTGATGGGAGGGGAAGGATGGGGATTCGGCTGTGGGGGCTCGGGGGGGAGGGATACTCTCTCAAAGGTTTTGCTGCACAAGGGATGGGAGGGAAGGGAAGCTGGGCAAGGGTCCTGCTGCACGAGGATGGGAGGAAAGATGCACATGTGGGGAGAGAATGGAAAGAGGAAGGGAGAGATGATCATGTACATACCCTGAAAATAAGGCCTAGTGCGTGTTTGGGCTTAAAATTAATATAAAGAATAAAAGCATTTCTGAACTCAAAGCAGTAGTTTATGGTAAGTTGGCTTAGACTTAGCTCAAGAACTATATTGTAGAATCTTATGCTGTTCTCACACACCCTGGGAAAAACCTGAACAGGATGTATAAATACAGAATGAAATTGTATCTGTTCTTCAGTAGGCAAACTGGTACGTGGCCTCTAAAAAATAAGGTAGCGAACCTATAAGTGGTAGGAGCAGTAGCCAGCAGGATATATGCTGCTCCTAGAGGCAGTAAGCGAGTGTAGCAGCAGTTACCCATTTTGAAAAGGGGAGAGAGACAAATGGTTCCCTATCCCACTGCTGCAGGCTAAATTAAATGGACAAAGGCTGACACAAGTTACATCTATAGGTGTACCTAGGTGTGGTTGAAATGGCTTCTGTAAATGCTGGTTATGTTCATCCATGTCTTATTACAGAAACCTATACACTAGGGCAGTGGTCCCCAACCCTGTCCTGGAGGACCACCAGGCCAATCGGGTTTTCAGGATAGCCCTAATATGCATGAGAGAGATTTGCATATAATGGAAGTGACAGGCATACAAATCAGCTCCATGCATATTCATTAGAGCTATCCTGAAAACCCGATTGGCCTGGTAGTCCTCCGGGACAGGGTTGGGGACCACTGCACTAGAAGGCTCATAATCAAAACTTAAACGCATCTAAAAACCCACGCAAGTCAGCACTTGGATAACCTAAAAGACAGGTCCATCCAAGTGCTGATAAACTGATTTTCTGGACATGTGGTGGGACTTTTTAGGCCTCTGAATCCTGCTGTACGCCCAGAGCTAAAAGGGGCATCTGGAAGGAGTGGTTAGGGCAGGATGTGGGTCAACCTAGACTTAGTTGTCCTGCAGAGATAATCGAATGTTTACTAGACATCCTGGACTAAACATTGTGAATTAGATGATAAAAGTGACCAGATAACCACTACAAAGACAAAGTAAAGATCCCCCCCCCCACCCCCACAGATCAGAATTTAAAAAAAGTACATACCTGTCTTTAGAACATCAGCAACTGCCTAGTAGAGTTGCACACAAGTGTGGGTGGGTTAGTGAGCCATGCAGAAGAGGACCCAGGCCCATAAGCCACTCCAACCACTACATTTATGGTGGAACATGTGCACCCACCAAAACTCCGGTGCCATATAAGTGCTACCTGCAGCCATAAAGCTAGGCGGGTTCTAGACAGTGTAATGGGTTTTGGGGAATTCACCATAACCTATAAGGGAGTTCTGGTGAGATATTTATATGGTACCCTTTTTGTGAATCTCACAGCAGTGCCTTCTAAAGTGCCCCACTGCTCTGTTGCCATTTCTGGGTTGCCAGTCCATTACAAGATTGGCCCCACCCACATCCAAAGTCTTGTTCTGGGTGCTGGGGACTTGGATGAAATTTTAGTCGAAAATGTGGGGACATCTAGATAGATGATTTGGGGAGAAAAAAATAATTCTAGACAAATTTTTTAAAAATGGGGGATTTTCCTCCTGCCGACTTTGGGCATGTAAGACTTAAATGTTTGTTTTGATTATGCCCTGCCACCTGTCTGGTATTTTCAGGAGTGAGTGTTGCTGTTTAGCCATGTTCTATATAATATGTAATATTTGTAGAAGTGTGTGGTTGTATTCTTATGTAGCAAACTGGTTTTATTAACTCAAGAGGTTATGTTAGTCTTAATCCCTAAAGCTGAACACTTCAGCTGTACAGTAGTGGAAGAATGGGTAAGTAAGCCTGCAGTGCCCTCTCAGACAAGTGTCCATAGGCTCTGCATCAACACTTTAATACCATAGGTAATAACATTCTTATTCTTTCCTACCTAAATGTAGCCTACTTCCTTAATCAGTTCAACACTGGCCACTGTGCCTTTATTTATACAAAGTAACACTCAGGTTGCAAGATACCTTAACAGTAATCCTACTGCCAGTACAATTTTTTTTAATATATATATTTAACACTGCTGTGGCTGTCAATATACTGCTTCAGCATTATTAGTCTGTACTAGAGAATGATACGGAGGGTAAAAAAGTTATCACCGTCCCCATCCCCATAAGCCTCGAATAGTTATGATTTTATACTGAACTTATTTTATTAAAGTATAAAAAGAGACTATTTCTGTACAATTGTCATTTTATAAACACAAATAATATAGAGCAAGGATCAACAAAACCCCTGTCTCCCTTCCCTTTCACAAATATCCCCTCCACTATTGTGAAAACTGATCAAACCAAATTACTATAGAATTCTATATAGAAAAATCAAGCGAACAAAATACTTCAGTCACACATGGCAGGAATAGTGTTAGGGGAGAGCAACTAGGGAGAGAGAGAGAGAGCCCTAAGCCAGCTGAAAGCTAAAGAAGCACAGCCTGGGCTTTGCAGTCCCCAGTTATGTCTAATACCAGCTCTAGCAGGATACATACTTCAAATCTTAAATATTCTAATCACAAAATATAAAATAAAAAATTTGTTTCTACCTTTTGTTGTCTGGTAATTTTATTCTTCAAATCACATTGGTCTTTTGGGTTCCTTCTGTCTTCATCGTGGCATGGCTGGCTCCTGAAAGTAAAATAGGTGCAAGGGGAACTGGGGAGGAGATACCAAGTCTGACATGGGCGCAATTTTTTCACCACAGGAGCAAGACTTTTCACCGCTTCCACCGGGCAGTGAAGGATTTTATCCCCCATTCCTGGGGTAAACCAGTTGCAAATGTCCCCATTACTGCGGTAAACGGTCCCCGTGTCATTCTCTAGTCTGTACCAGGGGCACAGGAGTGTTTGCTTCTGTGTGATAGGGGTTTTTTTCCCCCCATGACCAGCTGCAAATACCCATCACCAACCCAGGAGCAGGCCTAGTGGGAAAAGTAAATCCTCTCACTACAGTCTTAAGTTTAGCTGCTAAAAAAAAGATCAAATCTATATTACAGCAGACTTATCTCTTTAAGGACATTATAAGCAAACTATTAAAGAAGAAAAAAAAGCAGTACTATTGTCCCTCATCTCATTTATCTGCTCAGTACAAAAAACCAAATGGTACCTGGTACAATATAAGGATGGTTGAAAGTTCCATCCTGAAGAGTTTACCACCTGTACAGTATTTCTTAAATACATTGATGTTCTTCCTAACAAATTAATACTTTAATTTTAGAATACTAGCACTTTCCATCCAGAATTGGTGAATGAACATCCAAAGTAGAGTTTGTCAGATAACTGATTAAGTACCCAGTCAAACACAACTTCTCTATTGTTGGACCCCACAGTGACTCTGAGTTTGGCACCTCCTCCGTCGCTGTTAAGAGCGGGGCCTAGACACACCGCTTCTACATCAAAAGTGACTGTGGATCCTGCAGAAACAGGAGGCAGTTGGTTGGTCATCTCTTTTCCGTTTACAAATACTGCACCTGCAAGAATCCGGGTAGATAAAATGACGTGAAGCAATGCGAGCAGTTGTCCCCACTGATAAACATAATAGCACAGATTACTGTCACCAAAGTTGCAAATCGATCACGTATGTTACAAATAGCTGGACCTTTACTTTGGAACTTGGTTCCAGATTCTATCTGTCTGACCGCTCATTTTTTGGCATTTCAGAAAAGTTTGAAAACCTTTCCTCCCCCCCCGACTTGCCTTTTCAAATATGGTTACTTTGTAATCTTCTAATTGCTTGGCTTTTTATTTTAAGGCATATTTTTAAGGGGTGGGTGGAAGGGTTGGGGTTTGATTTTTACAGAGATTAATGTAGGAAAGGTTATTGAAGGAACCTATATATTTATGTTTTTCTTGATTAGTTATTTGGGTGAGTGGGTGGAAGGGAGTAAAAATGATTGTTCATGTATTTCTGAATGATGAATGTGATTTTTCTAACAAAATTATTCTATGTACAATTGTTTATTGCACGTTGATAGTTTCGAAAATCAAAGATTTTTTTAAAAAAATTTTTTTATTGTATGCTGCTATTTTAATAATCTGTTATGTTTTGTTATGTATGTATCGTTGTTATCTGCATAGATCAGTGGTTCCCAAATCCTGTCCTGGGAGACCCCCCAGCCAGTCAGGTTTTCAAGATATCCCTAATGAATATGCATGAGAGAGATTTGCATACCTGTCACTTCCATTATATGCAAATCTCTCTCATGCATATTCATTAGGGATATCTTGAAAACCTGACTGGCTGGGGGGTCCCCCAGGACAGGTTTGGGAACCACTGGCATAGATGATTGATATTGCGGGCTACAAGTGTATTAAATAAATACAAGTTTCAACCTCAACTTGTGGTAGTGCTTAATTCAACTTTCCAAGCTGTGCTTTTTAGAAGTTTTTTTTTTTAAAAATCTTTATTTATTTTCCTTTCAATCAACAAGTATGCAATTTTATAAAATATACTATACAAAATCACTTGTACAATCTTAACCATAAATCTTAAATACTGTGAAATATCCCTCCCCCCTCCCATCCCACCCTATATCAACAAAATTCAATCATTTAAATACTATACCCTTTCTCATTATAAATTTCAAGCATTTAAAGGTGTCTAATCATTTAAATATACCATTAATGGCCCCCATATCTTTTTAAAATTCTTATAATTCCCATTCTGCAAAGCAAGAACTCTCTCCATATTATATATATAACATACTGAATCTTTTTAGAAGTTTCTAGTAGAGAATGACACGGTGACAAAATTCATCACCGTTCCCTTCCCCGTGGATAACCGCGGGAAATACCGTATTTTCACGCAAATAACACGCACCCGTATAAAACGCGCACACGTGTATAGCGCGCAGAAATCACGATGATAAGCACAAAAACTTTGGTATAACGCGCTCACGATTATACCGCGCATGCTGCCCGACTCTCCGTTCACCCCCCCTGACTTCCGTGCACTGCCCCGCCTCTCCGTGCGCTGTCCCGACTCTCCGTTCACCCCCCTGACTTCCGTGCACTGCCCTGACTTTCCGTGCGC
Source organism: Geotrypetes seraphini (assembly GCF_902459505.1). Classification (NCBI taxonomy): domain Eukaryota; kingdom Metazoa; phylum Chordata; class Amphibia; order Gymnophiona; family Dermophiidae; genus Geotrypetes; species Geotrypetes seraphini. Next base: position 20,162,318 of record NC_047093.1, on the reverse strand, counting down.
TGTCCCGACTCTCCGTTCACCCCCCCTGACTTCCGTGCACTGCCCCGCCTCTCCGTGCGCTGTCCCGACTCTCCGTTCACCCCCCCCTGACTTCCATGCACTGCCCTGACTTTCCGTGCGCTGTCCCGACTCTCCCTTCACCCCCCCTGACTTCCGTGCACTGCCCTGACTTTCCGTGCGCTGTCCCGACTCTCCGTTCACCCCCCTGACTTCCGTGCACTGCCCCGCCTCTCCGTGCGCTGTCCCGACTCTCCGTTCCCCCCCCCCCCGACGTCCGATTCATCTCCCCCCCCCCCCGGCAGGACCATTCGCACCCCCACCCCGAAGGACCGCCGACTCCCCGACAATATCGGGCCAGGAGGGAGCCCAAACCCTCCTGGCCAGGGCGACCCCCTACCCCCACCCCGCACTACATTACGGGCAGGAGGGATCCCAGGCCCTCCTGCCCTCGACGCAAACCCCCCTCCCCCCCAACGACCGCCCCCCCCAAGAACCTCCGACCGCCCCCCCAGCCGACCCGCGACCCCCCTGGCGACCCCCACGACCCCCCCACCCCCCTTCCCCGTACCTTTGGTAGTTGGCCGGACAGACGGGAGCCAAACCCGCCTGTCCGGCAGGCAGCCAACGAAGGAATGAGGCCGGATTGGCCCATCCGTCCTAAAGCTCCGCCTACTGGTGGGGCCTAAGGCGCGTGGGCCAATCAGAATAGGCCCTGGAGCCTTAGGTCCCACCTGGGGGCGCGGCCTGAGGCACATGGGCCCAACCCGACCATGTGCCTCAGGCCGCGCCCCCAGGTGGGACCTAAGGCTCCAGGGCCTATTCTGATTGGCCCACGCGCCTTAGGCCCCACCAGTAGGCGGAGCTTTAGGACGGATGGGCCAATCCGGCCTCATTCCTTCGTTGGCTGCCTGCCGGACAGGCGGGTTTGGCTCCCGTCTGTCCGGCCAACTTCCAAAGGTACGGGGAAGGGGGGTGGGGGGGTCGTGGGGGTCGGCCAGGGGGGTCGCGGGTCGGCTGGGGGGGCGGTCGGAGGTTCTTGGGGGGGGACGGTCGTTGGGGGGGAGGGGGGTTTGCGTCGAGGGCAGGAGGGCCTGGGATCCCTCCTGCCCGTAATGTAGTGCGGGGTGGGGTTAGGGGGTCGCCGTGGCCAGGAGGGTTTGGGCTCCCTTCTGGCCCGATATTGTCGGGAAGTCGGCGGTCCTTCGGGGTGGGGGTGCGAGTGGTCCTGCCGGGGGGGGGGATGTATCGGACATCGGGGAGTCGGCCGGGCAAGAGGGCTTGGGCTCCCTCTTGCTCCGATCGTGGATGCGGGTGCGGGTGGGAGCGCGTGCGAGTGGTCGTTCGGGGTGGGGGTGCGAGTGGTCCTGCTGGGGGGGTGAATCGGGCGTCGGGCGGGGTGGAAACTATGTTTTAAAACTTTCGTATACCGCGCTCACGCATATAACGCGCGAGGGGTATGCGCGGTAGGTAAAAACGCGTATAACGCGCGCGTTATATGCGTGAAAATACGGTAATCCCATGTCATTTTCTAGTGTCTATTTCAGCCTTGGTACACCAGCATTCTTCAAAGCAAAGCTTGCGGGTCAGTGGTTGTGCCCAATTATACTCTGATTCTTCCCTCTCTCCTTAAAGAATGACATGAAGATGGTTTCCCGCGGTTATCCGCGGGGACGGGAACGGTGATGAATTTTGTCACCGTGTCATTCTCTAGTTTCTAGTACTGCTTAAAGTGTCATAGCTGGGCTTTTTCTGAAGGCTCAGTACAGCATTATACTTCACAATAATCATTTTAAAATTCTTCTGGAATGTGATCTAGAAGAATGGTTCTTAAGCTTTTTTGTGTGTATGTTGCAAAAAAATCAGCTCTCCCCCCCCACCCCGGCAAATATCTTGATTTCATAGAGGCAAGTAGTATATATGTTACTCTCCAACTAGGGTGACAAATCAGGATTTTGCCGCTATTTCTCTACATACAGCAAAATTTCTGTGGTACTCCATTGAGGATCTCTGCTCTAGGAGGTGCAATATCACTATTGTCCTAGTTAGATTTATATAGCAAAAACCCCAAGACAAAACATCCTTAAAAGACACCAAAATATAAGTTGGGCGTGCCCTAGGGCATTGCACATTGTTTGCACTTGACTTGCACTTTAAAGCACACAGGAGCACCGAGATGATGGTGTGCGGCTGGCAGTGAGTGGTAATCTCTGCTCAGTGTTTGCTGGCTTTGCTATTCTAAGCACTAGAGCTGCTCTTTGAGACGTTCTTTAAAGCTTTCAAACTCACGGTGAGGGTGCTCCTTATCTTAAAAATTTAGATCTGAGGTTTATATATTTTTGGTGGAGTCTAGGGAGTTAGCTTTCCTGCAATGCCCTTGGGCACGCCCAACTTATATTTTAGTGTCTAGTTAGATTTATGCCATCATATAATACAACAGAACTTTGCATCAACATTTTGTCTTAGCCACCAGCCACCTAAAACACACTGCAATTTAGTACTGATAAAGCTGGACTATACATCCTGTCTCGAATAGCAACTAACACCAAGAACCTATTTATAATAGCAAACATGTTGTGTTAGAGCAATTTGCTAACTTCACAGCATGGACCTGATGTACCAGGGCCATGGTGTGAGAAGCAAATTTTGGGTTACTGGAGTTGGTGAAAATGTGCCTACTCTTGACTCTTTATGGCATAGTGGTTACAGCCACAGGTCAGCACCTTGAGGTTGTGGGTTCAAACCTTATGCAAGTCACTTAATCCTTCACAAGTACATTAGACAGATTGTGAGCTCACAGGGACCTGGGTGGGTGTAGTCTCATAACTGCAAAAAATTTGGTATACAAGTCCCAATCCCTTTCCCTTATTTCACAGATGAAAATTTGATTAACCCATTTTTTTTTTCAGGATATGTTTTGCTGTTAGAACATATTTTGATATCAATCCCTTTGACGTATGAGGTAATTATATGTGGAACATTGCTGCAAATTAAGCCTCCCATGGAGCGCTACAAATGCAGGCTTTTCCTAATTATGACAGGGATAGCTATGCAAATGATAACCCGCAATTGGAAAAATTGCGACCACCTCAACTTTCCTTTTTGGTGAGGCAGTTTATGTTTAGGTTACAAATATGAAAAGATGAATGCTGATATGTTGGGGCATAGCAATTTTTTTAATTTGGTGTGGGGCCCGTTGACATCTTTTGTTACTTCAACATAGTTGTGTTTTATTTTATTTTTGTTTATTTTTATACATATCCAGGATGGGGTGGGGGTGGGGATATCTTTTTGGTTTATTTCTTGATTAAATTGTTGGATGGGAGGGGGAAATTTTTCTTCTGCATTGTTATTGGTGGAATTTAAGTGCTTACGTTGATTATTAATGTCTGTATAATTCCTGGAACTTTGTATTAGTTTTGAAAATTAATAAAGATTTATAAAAAAACAAACAAAATATTAATATCATAAAATATGTTACATAGTGAAAGTGGCACCTTCCCAGTCTGTCTAATCCAATCAATCCTCAAATAGTTATTTTATACTGAAATCATTTTATTAAAGTATAAAAAGAAACAATATTCTGTACAATTGTCATTTTATAAATCACAAATACAGAACAAGAATCAACACAACCCCTGTCTCTCCGATGACACCTAACAACAACATTAAGGATTTGCCATTCGTGTTTTGTGTGTGTGACTGAGGTAAAGATAAATAAAAATCCCAACAAAGCCACACCTTGCCTATACTACACTACTTATATAGATATTTAAATAAAGGAGTCCAAGTCAAAGGTTTTATGTACCGACTCTACAGCCCTTGTGATGTACTCAGCCTTTTCCCCTACAGACATCAAGAAAAAAAAAAAAAAGACAGGCTTTTTGCTTCCTTTGACCCATAACCCACCTGCCCTTCAATCTTTTTAATTTATACTGATAAACCGGTGACAGGTCAAAAATGTGCGACGTCAAAGGCACGCTGACAACCCAGCACAGACAACTGAGCGCAAGGCGGAAGCGCGCCGAAGAAAAACAGTATTTTAAAGGGCTCCGATAGGGTGTGTGGGGGGGGAACCCCCCCCCACACACACTTTATTTAACAGAGATCGCGCCGGCGTTGTGGGGGGTTTAGGGGGTTGTAACCCCCCCACATTATACTGAAAACTTCACTTTTTCTCTAAAAAAGAGGGAAAAAGTTAAGTCATACTCAATAAAATTTCCACTGGTTGATTTGGACATCTCACTTGCCTTCTCTGCTCGTGTGCTATATTTCAAGGCAAGGTCTCTCTTTCCGTTTAACTGCAGGACACTAAAAGATCACTGTCCCCCCCCCAAAAAAAAAAACCTGACATTTTCTCTTACCATTTGTACTTATGCACACTGCTTTATCCCTCTGTAAAGATTCATGTCCATTCTGCTGTTCCACACAAACTCCTAAACTGTCCTGTTTATCTGACTGTCCGATTGATTCAATTCTAGAAAGAAAGAAAAATGAAGTTTTATCCTTTTGATGCAAAACTAGGTGTATTTCAATTGCTCGCTTACACAAGCAAGTGCTGCTAATAAGGACTCCTGAGGAAGGCATAGTTTACTGAAACAACAGACCGTCAGGTCCCTTCTTGTGGCACTATTTGTAATGGCTGGGATTGTTTCAACAAACTTTCACACATCCAGCTACTTTGTGGATATTTCAAAGGACTTCTACATTGTCTTTCTTCATGAGACCTAAAGTAGAGAATGACACGGGGGGACAAATCTTTCCCCGCAGGAACTCAATTTCCCTGTCCCCATGAGTATTGTCGCTGTCCCATTCCTGTAAGCTCTGCCTTAACCACACAAGCCTCAAAACACTTACGATTTTAAAGTTTTTCAGGCTTGTGCAGATGAGGACAAAGCTTGCAGGAATGGGGCAGGACAGGAAAAGAACTCTCCGGGATGGGAAAATGGGTTCCAAGGGGGAAACATTTGTCCCTGTGTCATTCTCTAACTTAAAGCATCTAATCACGGGACTTTCAGCACTGTGCCGGTATCCTCAGAGGCAGTTTGGACAAATAATTTAAGAAGGGGAGGGGGTGAGGGTTTAATTGATCAGTTAAAAACAATTTTTTGGCTCGTGAGGGCTAAGAAATCCTCAAACCTTCCCTTACCATAGTTACAACCACACCACACATTTCTTTTCTGTGCTCAACCATTTAAAAAGGCAGTGTTTTCTTCCACTTGCCCTTCAAACAACTTTTTGTAGACCCTCTGATACCAGATTTTCTGAATTAATTTTGGTACTGTCAAACTAGTGTTATTAGCAAAAAAAGAACATTTCCTATTTAGCAAACAGAAGTTAGAAAGTTCAATTTTTAGTATTTCTGAAAGTTTGGACCAGGGGATTAATGAAGGGTTGTGTTAAATACTGGGTAAAGATAATAGGACGAAAGGTCCCCAAGTAGTCTAAAATTGCATTTTTTTTAATTGTAAACTGTCATCTGTATGTTGCAGCACCCCCAAAATGGCCAAAGTTTCAGCTTCATAAAACCACAATCATACTCTGTTTACACTTCTCCCTCTGTATTCGCAGGGGTTAGGGGCAGAGCTGGCCAGCAAATAAGGAAAATTTGCGAATACCTGGTGGTCTAGCAGTGACGCGGGGTACGAGCGATTTCCTACACTCCTACCCCGTGCAGAGCCATGCTCTGCTGTGCACCCGTGCTGCGAGTTCCTGTGGTCTCACGAGTCTACAACGGGAACTCACAGCAAGGCTCTGCATGGGGCAGGAGTGTAGGAAGATCGCTCTTGTCCCGCTAGACCACCATGCATGAAGTTGCCACCGGAGCTGCGTCCACGGCGAGGGTTGTGCTCCTGGGGTGGTGCTCTCCTCCGATCGTCCCCTCCTCCTCGCCCTGATCCGAATCCCGGGGCCGGTTCTGGTTGATGTGGGCTGCCTCTAAGTGATTCTCTAAGGGGGGGGGGGGGGGCGGGCAAAAAAAATAAAATCACAAATAGTCAAAACCGTAATCACTGAAACCGTGAATAGGGAGGGAGAAGTGTATAGCAGCAATCATCATGTTGGCAGGTAAGAATGACACAGTTATGCGAACAGAGGGAAGGAAACAGCAAAATGCAAGAAATCACATATCAGAGTGCATAGGACAAAAGATAATTTGACAAATCTGTCTTGATTCACTTGAAATGTGGTTACCATTAAATTGTACAGGAAGCGTATTTTGCACGAGACTACCATTTGACCCCTGACGCAGACATAGGCTGCATTGGGTCCCTCAAAGACGGCTTCCTTTACTTCGAGCCTCCATCTTCTTTGTCCCATTTGTGGCCACTGCACTCTGATTTCTGTAACACACATGGTTACGTGCACAAATCGTACTTATGGTATAAATTCTAAATTTTGTATGTAGCCTTTTGGAATTCTAGGCCGAGGGTCAATTATTGTTACAAGACCACCAAAAACACCTCCCACACATAGCTTCAATGATGTGTCTTAGTGCCAACATTAACTATTACACTGCTGCCACAAGTTTACTGTGTCCACTTCAACACCACAAGACAGGGTCTGACAGTTGAATACCCTAGCAAAAAAAAAAGAAAGAAGTGGTCCAACTTATAACTAGACAGATTACAAGTCTCTTTCCAAAACACAAGCTTAATTGTGCATCACAACTAAAGAAGATGCAAGATGAGAAAAGAGAGCTTTGCATGGGTGTAGGAGGCTGGATATTATTGCTACCTGCACTGAAACAAGGAACATGTAATCAGCAGGTTTGAATCCATCATATCTCATGCCTTGAGTACTTGCCTGAATGTTAAGGTCTGCCCACAGTAGTATGTGGGAGCTTTGGAGTAGAGAACCCCACAGTAGGGAGAGTCATTTCGAAGTGCTATGTTTCTTCGGCTGCTCAGGCTGTACCCTTCCAAGCCAATGGTCCATTCTATAAAAAAATATATATATATATATATAAATCCAATTTTTAAACATAACAGCAAAACTCATGCTTAGACTTAAAAAAAAAAAATTGTCACTAGACAAAGGTTACTGAAAATCTTGCTCAAAATACAAAAATATTAAGGATATATTTGAACAGAGAACAAGATCAGATTGGAGTCAAAAGTTAACATAGTAAATGACGGCAGATAAAGACCCGAGTGGTCCATCCAGTCTGCCCAACCACACATGCTCCATAAATTATTTATTTAGTTTAAATGGTCCTCTTTCTTAGATATTTCTGGGCCAGAAACCCAGAGAGCCCTGCCCAGCAGTATGCTTAGGTTCCATCTACTGGAGTCTCCATCAAAGCTCACTCCAGCTTTTCTTAACCATCGAACCCTCCCCAGCCCGTACTCAACTGAATGTTCATATACGGGACATAGGCAGCGCAAGCCTGCCCAGTACTGGCCTTAGTTCCTTCAATGTACACCCATTATTTTCTGATTAGAGATCCTCTGTGTTCATCCTGGATAGACAAACGTCAGTAGAGGCTTCCATTGTGTAGCACTTAAACTGAGTCAAGCTTTCAGCATGTATCTTAGCCACCTCTCAACAGGTAAGAAGCCCCTCTCATATTTTGGGGGTTATGAGACTAGAGTATGCCTCAAAAGAAAGGAATTCATAAGGCTGAGCAAAAGGAGAACCTAAGACTAGCCATACTGGACCTGTTTCCACAGTGGCCAATCCAGGTCACACGTACCTGGCAGAATCCCAATAGTAGCAACATTCCAGAGCTGTGATTGTGATGTCATAATGCCTCCTTCCACCACTGCTTAAGAACCAACGTCATCAGTGATGTCACAATGGCTCAATTGTCCTCTACTTGGCTCACATAAGAACATTAGAGAAGCCATACTAGGTCAGACCAATGGTCCATGCAGCCTAGTATCCTGTTTCCACAGTGGACAATCCAGGTCACAAGTACCTGGTAGAAACCCAAATAGTAGCGACATTCCATGCTACCGCTTCCAGGGCAAGTATTGGTTTCCCCATGTCTGTTTCAATAGCAGACTATGGACTTTTCCTCCAGGAACTTGTCCTTCATACAGCATCATAACCAGTGATCTCAGCACACCGATTAACTCATACTATTCCAGCTTTCTCAACATTCAACGAGAAAGACTAAAGGACATATTATTCCTCGTTATATTATGCATGTGCAGTAAGGGCTGGCCAAGCATTTTCCTACAACAGAGACCAATATCTTAAACAGAAAGAGAGCCTAAGGCAACACCATCATTCAAACCACTTTAATCCGCCCTACCCATGAAAGGCTTAATCTATTCCATGATTCCAACTCTTGCTTAATCCTGCTAAAAAGTGGTCCGTAATTCAAAGCATACAAACTGGAATGCTCTTGACCTCGGTGTTTCTAAAACGAGGAGCAAGGTGTTACAGTTAGTACAAAATGCAGCACAACATAGGAGTCGTAAGGATGAGATGTCAATAATTCAGTCACGGGTGTAAAGTTCAAAGTTCACTTTATTGATAGTAGCACTATGAGGACTCGAAGACTCGACCCTGACAGAGTTTCGACATCTAGGCCTTTGTCAAGAGTCTATTGAGCCATGATAAGTTAAAAACAATAATAAAAATAATATGAAACTAATAAAATTATATCTAATAAAAGTACATCAAGCAAAGAAAATATATTTATGATTAGAGATTAAAAAAAAAGATTTGACATCGATATGTGAACATTTCTTAAGAAAGAACTGAATATGTTACTATGTGTCCTAATTTTTTCACAGTTCACTTAATCTTCGGGTTGAAAAAGCAAGAACATGTCAGCCCTTATTACCTGGTTACCAGTTGAACATAAGAACATAAGCATTGCCTCTGCTGGGTCAGACCTGAGGTCCATCGTGCCCAGCAGTCCGCTCACGTGGCGGCCCAACAGGTCTAGGACCTGTGCAGTAATCCTCTATCCCCTTTTCCAGCAGGAAATTGTCCAATCCTTTCTCGAACCCCAGTACCATACTCTGCCCTATTACGCCCTCTGGAAGCGCATTCCAGGTGTCCACCACATGTTGGGTGAAGAAAAACTTTCTAGCATACGTTTTGAATATGTCCCCTTTCAACTTTTCTGAATGCCCTCTTGTTCTTTTATTTTCCGAAAGTTTGAAGAATCTGTCCCTCTCTACTCTCTCTATGCCCTTCATGATCTTGTAAGCTAGAATATTATTTAAATTTGCTTCTATCCGTTACAAACTGTTATTCGGATTGTCTCCATCCTATCTTTTATTCACTATACTTGTTTATTTACTTTTCCGAATCCTAAAAAAATGCCGCTACAAGAAGTTTTTTGATAGAACCTTGTTCTTTCAAGTAGGCAAAGTCCAATCCTGGTTAAAAAAACATGATCCATCAAGCTGCATCACATTGTTCTTTTAGGAAACTAGCAAAGATCTACTTGTTTAAAAAATTTCTACTTGACTAAGAACCATGTACTGTATCTGTGCTTTTTACATATTTGTATCTTATCACTGAATGTCCTATTCTCCTACTTGTAAACCACCTAGAACTCTATGTGTGTTGGTGGTATAGAAAATAAAGTTATTATTATTATTAAACATAAAATGATAAAATCAATTTGCAAAGACAAATTTTGGAAACAAGATGTAACTAAACATTGTTAGACATTCATAAATCAATCAAATAAACAAGTTATAAAGAATAAAATATGATACACTTAAAAATAATGATTGAAAGTGAAGTGAAACTGGAAAGAAGAAGGGCAGAAAGGAATAGGCGGCTAGGTAAATGTAAGACAGAAAGAAATCTGGTGAAAAAAGGAGACTACATGGCACAGGTGAAATATGCCGACCTCAATGGCTGGTAATTCTATCACATAAATAGAACATTCCATGCAGGTCAACTATAAAAGTTTAAAACATTCATTTATTGACATCTCATCCTCACGACTTTTGTGCTTTGATTGTCCCATCGTTGGGCTCCCTTTTTGGTGTTGAAAGAACAGCCCATATTACACCTCTTTTGAAGAAATTCCATTGGCTACCGTTTGCATTTTTAGTCCAACAAAGTGATTTCTGTAATTCATCAGTCAACCACCAAGCACCACAGGACTTTACCAGTGTGGTGGTACTTTATCGACCTAATAAAGCTTTGAGATCTGAAAATCGAAAAGTTGATGGAACCGATAATGCAAGGTAGATATGCTGAAACCGGAGAACATAAGAATTAGACCAGTGGTCCATCGTGCCCAGCAGTCCGCTCCTGCGGTGGCCCTTAGGTCAAAGACCAGTGCCCTAACTGAGGCCAGCCCTACCTGCGTACGTTCTGGTCTAGCAGGAACTTGTCTAACTTTGTCTTGAATCCCTGGAGGGTGTTTTCCCCTATAACAGCCTCCGGAAGAGCATTCCAGTTTTCTACCACTCTCTGGGTGAAGAAGAACTTCCTTACGCTTGTACGAAATCCATCAGATATTAAGCTATGGAATGCATTGGTGGGACAGTTATGCCTGTGTTCTCACCGGTTAAAGGTTTATAAAATATTATTGAAAACGCAATTATTTGTTACAGCAATTTTGTGAAACGTTCAAGGTTTTCAGTGGCACAGTGGGTTATTTTAAGAGTAGTGTTTTAGGATTATTACATTACATTACATTAGGGATTTCTATTCCGCCATTACCTTGCAGTTCAAAGCGGATTACAAAATAATTATCCAAGATGTATTACAACAAGAACTTACAAAAAAAAAAAAAAATATTGGTCATTTTCAAAAAGAGTAAGAAATGGGTAAGGTTATTTGTTAGGGGTAGTTGGCTTTAGTGAGAGGTGGAGTTTGAGACTTGCGGTATTATTTCTTTTTTCAGAGTTTTTTTGAAGAGTAATGTAATGTAATGTAATTTATTTCTTATATACCGCTACATCCGTTAGGTTCTAAGCGGTTTGAAGAAAATATACATTAAGATTATAAATGAGAAGTAAGAAGGTACTTAAAAAATTCCCTTACTGTCCCGAAGGCTCACAATCTAACTAAAGTACCTGGAAATTAATAAAGAAGAGAAAATAAAGATGGTTGAAAAAAGAAAAATTCTATGTGAACTTATAGGATGGAAATTAAACTGACAGTGAAGAACTGTATGAAAAATACATATGGAATGCAGTTAGAGAGGGTAGGTTACAATCTATTTATGGTATTTGTTTAATTGGAAGGTGTTAAGGTGGGTAATTTGGGGGAAGGTTATCTGAAGGTAGGTGAATCTTCTGGAGGTAAAAGAGGAGGGGTTAAGATATTTGGATGAATTTTTTGAAAAGCAGGGTTTTGATTTCTTTTCTGAATGTTTTGAAGTTGTCTGATATTGTCATAAGATTGGAGATGGAATGGTTGATTTTTGCTGCTTGTGTTGCCAGAAGGTTGTCAAACATTTTCTTGCGTTGTGTGCCTTTGAGTGGGGGGAAGGCGAAAGGGTTCGAGGTTCTTCTGTGTCTTGAGGTGGAGATTTGGTTTAAGCGGTTGTTTAGATAGGAGGGGGAAGAGCCGTGTAATGCTTTGAATATCAGGCAGTAGAATTTGAATTGGATTCGTGCTTGTATGGTCTTTATTTCTTTTCTAAAAGTCTTTGTGATGTTTTGTGATGTTTATTCCTAAGTTTTGATGTTCACACTCTGTAAACTGCCTAGTTGTAGACGGTATTTAAAATGTTTTTAAAATAAATAAATATCGTAAAGGCGCATGTACCCACCGGAAAGGAAAATAAGCCGGTACCTCCTGCTGAACAGCTTCCAACAAAGACACATTCAGAAGCTCAGATTTGTTCATATTAGCCCGAAATCCTGACCACCTACCATATTCCTGTATTTCTCCCACAACTGCTTCCAAGAATACCCTAGGATCTGTCAGCATAAAAAGAATATCATCCACAAAAAGACACAGTTTCATTCACTGCCAACCCTCTAATCAAGCCCTGATCCTGCACGCATTGTGCCAACGACTCAATTACCAACACAAACAAAAGTGGTAAAAGAGGGCATCCCTGCCTTGTCCCCCGATAAAGAGGAAACGGAGTCAAGTAACCCCCATTAATCTTAATATGTGCTATTGGTGAGTCACTGTTTGTATCCATCCCCACAGTCTAGGGCCAAACCCTATTTTTTTTCCAGCACTTTGAACATAAATGGCCAAGTCACCCTGTTGAAGGCCTTCTCAGCATCTATCGCCAGGATGGCCATCTCCTGCCTAGAAACCTAGGCCCTCTCTATCAAATTAAGTACTCTCCGGATATTTTCCCCCACCTGCCTCCCTGATCCGAGTGAATCAATTAGGGAAGCCAACTCATCACTCTTGTCTGCCAACACTCTCGAGAAAATCTTGGTGTCCATTCCCAATAACAAAATCAGTCTATACAAAGCACAATTAACTAGATCCCTGCCCTCCCTCCCTTCAATAGTACTGTAATCCTCACCAACTGCATAAAATACAGCAAGTGAGAGGCCCCTCGCCCAGAGAATTAGCAAAGCTTAGCAGTGGAGGGATAAGTAATACTTGGGTGAAGCATACTGGTATTATCTGCTGTCTTTTACTGTTACCATCCCAAGCAAATTCACTGTGGATATCACAAAATTCCAGCTGGCGATAGGGTCCCACGACAGGTTTGAGAAGCTGTGTGTTAGGCTGTACTCCGACAACTAGCAGGCAATGGCATGATGTTACAGCTCCTCAAACATGGAATTCCCTTCCAATTTACTTAAGAGAGGAAAAAAATTTGGAAAAATTTAAGAGCAAACTCAAAAGCTTTCTTTATAAAGATGCATTTAATGACTAAATGAATTGCCTAGGAGTTTCATTTTATCTTTATATCTTTTGAGAGTTTTTGTCCTTCCCCTTCCTATTGTTTTTGACCTTAATTGTCTTTCTTTTTATTAATCAGATTGTATTTCTTTTCCTATTCTTTCCTTGTGTTTTATTATGTTTGCAAAGTTGGTTTTTATTATGTTTCGTAAGATTTAGTCTTTTTGTTAGTTATGTTTGTCTCCCCTAATTTTGTAATTTTACCAATTTGTTCATCGCTTAGAATTTGGAATAAGCGATTAATCAAATTTTATAATAAACTTGAAACTTTATGAGCATTTTGTTTTTCAAAGCCTTCAAGGCAGCTACTTCATCAATACCATATTCAAGGTGCAGTTACTTTAATCTAAAATGTAGTTTTGAACATTTTAGACCAGGAATTCAGATTCTAGCAGCACATGGAAATAAAGTTACTTGCCCAAAATCTTACACAGTAGTGGCCAATGGGAGTCTAACTCATGTCCCAAGATTTCTCACAAATTGTAGGTCATGTTTCTTCTTTCACACAGTACAAGCCAGCAGCTCAAAACCTCACATTTATGTTTGCACTTCTCTGAGGTGTGGAATGACTATGTCCAATGGAGAGGGCTCTTTCAATGGTCACCTATCTAGATACTTTTGCTGTATTTTGCAGGATACTGCAAATGATTTCTGAGTTGTGTTTTGCTTTTTGGGGGGAGATTGCTTTATCTCCTCTTCTCTCTTGCCTTTTTTTTCCTTTTCTCTTTTGATATGGTTCTATGTAACATCCTTCTTCTTGCATTTTGTAATTCGCTGATTGTCCAGCCTTCTTTCTATGTGAACCGCCTAGAAGTCACTTTGACTATGGCGGTATAGAAAAATAAAGTTATTATTATTATTATTATTATAATTGATACTGAATAATTTTTTTTGTACTGAATGTGTATGGTTGTATATTTTACTGCATCGCCTCTTTGTGTTATTTGTTTTTTTGGAAAATTAAACTAAACTAAGCTAAAAAAAAACACACCCCAAAAACAACTCACATTTATAACAAAATTTTAAAGCACAAAACCAAGCTAGTTGTTGGCATGGCTTTGAAACATGGCAGAATTCAAAGGGAAGCACTTGCTTCCAAAGTCTGGCACGTACCATGAGGAACTAATGTAGTATATCCCAGCTGAGGAACACTCCAGGGGCTCCACTCCTGACGGCCATCTCCGCGGGCACACACGCGAAATTGATAATCCACATGAGGGTCAATGTGCAATACTATGAATTCTGTTTCAGAGCCAATGTACACGTCTTCAAAGTGATTAGCAATGCTTTTACGGTACTGAAGGCGATAATCTTGAGGTACAAAGTCGTCATCAACCTAAAAAAAAACAAAAACAACAACCAAAAAACAAATTCAAAGATCATTGAGAAGGTCACAAAAAAAAAAAAAAAAAATTGGTGTGAAACCAGCAAAAAGAGAGAAGGGATGAGCAAGCAAGGCGATTGCTCTGGACGGCAAGTTAGAGAGGAGCATGCCATGTTTCCCTTTCAAGTTAGACTGAATCTACAGCACAGGTGTCAAAGTCGGTCCTTGAGGGCCACAATCCAGTCGGGTTTTCAGGATTTTCCCAATGAATATGTATGAGATCTATTAGCATACAATGAAAGCAGTGCATGCAAATAGATCTCATGCATATTCATTGGGGAAATCCTGAAAACCCGACTGGATTGCGGCCCTCAAGGACCGACTTTGACACCCCTGGTCTACAGAGTGCACAAGCCCACAAATTAATCCTTGCTTAATTATCCTTTTGTCCTGAGGCTGCAACAGTGGCCAAAGTAAAAGCTTCATGATTCTCTCCATCACAAGACAGAGAACATAACAGTGATTAATGTGGAATCTTCTCACAGCTGTCCTAGTGACCTCACAGCCAGCTGAGTTTTCAGGATATGCCCAAGGAGTAAGTCTATAATATATGCAAATTTTGCTCATGCACGTTCCTTGAGCATATCCTGAAAAAAGTACCGTAGGGTCACCAGCCCAGGTCTGGGAAGCCCTGCCCTAATGATTCTGAAGGGAATATCTAATTTAAGGGACAAAATTTCAGTTCACTGTAACGCCAACATTTATTACATACCTAACTCTATAGAAGACCAATTGCTGTTCAGTATCCCTTTCGAGTTACTGACCACTAAATTAGGTTTTAATGCACACGTCCAATTGATCAAGTGGAAACCTGCAATTTTCAGTCATCCACATGAAGGGTACAGCAGGGTCTAGCACAGGACAAGCCACTTCACAGTAGATAAGCAGGCTCTTACTGTAACTACTGTGCCAAGTTGGATAAAGGTAACAAGTTGTACTCTATAGTCAAAACAGCCTTGGTCAGTGTATTATCTGAAAGCAGAAGTCGGTTTCAATGGCGGGGGAAGGGGGTTCTTTTATGGAAATGCTTATGCTTCGACCCTAAGGAGAGGCGAGGATATATACAATCAGTGTTTGGGTTTGCCAAAGAAAACACAATTTGACAAGGGAAGAGATTTTGCCCCGATAGATACATAGTCCTGCATCTCTGACATTAAAGCCAGGGACAAACAAGCATGCAATCACCTCAAAAATGGCATCAAGTTGGCAGAGGGGAGTGTGTGGCACAGTGGTTAAAGCTACAGTCCCAGCACCCTGAGGTTGAGGGTTTGAACCAAACATGGGCAACTCCGGTCCTCGAGGACCAGAATCCAATCGGGTTTTCAGGATTTCCCCAATGAATATGCATTGAAAGCAGTGCACAGAAATAGATCTCAGAATTGGCAGAGAGAGAGATTAAATACACCAGTGTTTAATTATAAAGTTTCAAGTTTAATAAAAGTTTGTATATCACCCATCAGTCTTTTAAGCATTTGTACATACTAAAATAGGGTAACGTATATTAAAACATACAGGACCTACTGGAACGAGAGGATTAAGGTAAAGAATTGCATTAGAAAATAGGAAATAGCCATATAGGGGAAATACAAAAGGAAGGGAGATCCCATCTGATAACCAAAGCAGAAATGAAGATAATGTTTCATAAGTTAAGTGTATTAGAGGTTGAATGCATCTATAAAAAAAACATTTTTAGTTTTCCTTTGAAATGATCTAGCATGGGTTCATCCCGTAGTTCCAGGGGATAATCTAATGCTTGACTTTATATACCGAATCATCATTCAAGGAAAGCTCGACTCGGTATTAGGATTCAAGAAGGGATTGGACAATGGGAAAGGGGAAAACATGCATAAGGGGTTTTGATTTTGTTTAAGGTATCGTTCCCTTTTATTATCAAAGTCCCCAGAAATAAAGCTATGATGTACCAACCTTGCACCAGCGCACCAGAATGCCTCCTGGCCTCTCCACGAGTTCCTCTATTTGCACAGGCGGCTGGGATGCAATCGTACCATGGTTGAGGATTTGGTCTTTCACTACAGTAAGTAAAGAGTCATCCAGCTGTGCTGACAAACAAGGCACTTCCACCAGCGAAGGGACTTCTGGTAAACTAAAGAGACAGGCCGGCATGTTCATTTGGACCTTATACCTTCTATTATCTAGTGAAACTCACTAATAACTTCCTAAAAATGGGCTGATGCAAGATCGAGAATAGCAATATAAATGAAATTGAAATAGAGACCTTGGATCTTAAGTGCCCGCTGTTATTTTGCCTTTAGAACCAGTCTTGGCTAATAACTTTCTTGCGGGCTATCATCGGTCCACTTGTCTCTTTTATTCGTTTTTTTGTAATTCATTTTTTACCCTTATCCTAGATTTTTCTTATGTTTATTACTATAGTACTTAGCTCGGGTGTAGTTTCTCTATCCAGAAGATTCCCATTAAAGGCTAGAATATACCGAGGATGCACTGAAAAACAGACAGTGCTGGTAGTCGCAAAATGCTCATTTCCTGAAGAAGCTCTTTGTTTAGAGTGAGAACGAAACGGAGATCTTCCGTCGTAAGCTGTATCATTCTCAGATAGCCGGGTAGAGAAACTACACCCGAGCTAAGCACTATAGTAATAATCATAAGAAAAATCTAGGATAAGGGTAAAAAAACGAATAACAAAAGTATAAGTTTTCACATAAAATAATTAAAAAAAAACAAATAAAAGAGACAAGTGGACCGATGATAGCCTGCAAGAAAGTTATTAGCCAAGACTGGTTCTAAAGGCAAAATAACAGCGGGCACTTGAGATCCAAGGTCTCTATTTCAATTTCATTTATATTGATATTCTCAATCTAGCATAAGCCCATTTTTAGGAAGTTATTAGTGATGTTCATTTGGACCTACATACACACTTCCTAAAAGGTGTGAAGGCTGAGTGTTACAAATTAGAAGACACCCTCACTTCTCTCGTTTCCAAAGTCTGATCAGAGACTTATTTAAAAAGGAAGACAGAAGCATGGAAATTATTTGAATGTGAAATGATGGGATAAACAAAAACAGAGAGGAACTTGCCCATTTCCTACGCTGGATACTATAGGGATATGCATTCATTAATTTGCATCTGGTGTGTTAACATACCTTCAAATATTTGATGTCCACAGAATCTAAACATATATTAACTTATGAAGTAATGTGCCATAAGTCAATTTGTGTACATTAAAAATTCCAACGTGTAATTTAAAAATTTGTTAAAATATGTGTTAAATAAGCAGGAAAAAAATCCTAAAAAGACTTGGAAAAACTATGGATGCTACAGAATATGTTTTAAATCAGGGGTATTCTATGTTAGTCCTTGAGGTCCACAATCCAGTCAAATTTTCAAGGTTTCCCCAATGAATATGCATGAGATCTATTTGCATGCACTGGCTCCACTGTATGAAAATAGATTTCATGCATATTCATTGGGGAAATCCTAAAAATCCAAATGGGTTGTGGACCTTGAGGACAGACATCGCATACTCCTGTCTGAAATAAAAATTATGGGTTTTTTTTGCAAACGTGATTTATATTATGTCGTCTGTCCTTCACTTAAATTATTAGTGAATTTCACAAGTACTAAAACTGTTTAAATAATGGTTTTCTCATACAAACATGGCCGTTTGAGTTGAATATCAAAATGCAATGGAACTGATCAACGCATTAAATTGAAAACTATCTGCATCAGCAGGCTCTGACCTGTCCAACTGAATGTGCAAGGCCTTCTTGGTGAAGCTGAAAAGCTTTTCATTCTCTTCTCCGCCACCAATAGCGATTTCTCCTGCAAGCACACAGAAAGAGCTACATCATCTGCCATAAACACCAAGCTCATCTCCAAAATACAGCAATGTATTCTTACGCCGTCCAAGGCGGTGAGTAGGACACTCCATTACTGGAATTCACATAACATACTCGTATGCTCTGTTCTCCCACATGTACTTAGCTGATCAAGTTTCAAGTTTAATTAATTTTAATATACCGACCATTGACGTGTACCTGGCCAGTTTACAATGCTAAAAATGAAAGATTAAAATAAATTTTTGTAGGGGGGGGGGAAATGTGAACATTAAATAGACAAATTACAAATACGAACATGAGCTTGAGGGGAAAGGGGGAGCGGAAAGTTAATAATTACATCATTAAAAACAAATTAATTAAAGGGAAGGGGGGAAGGATAAAACACCAGGAATGAGGATCACTTCTTAAAAGCGGTTTGTGTTTATTTTGCAGACTGCTGGAAAGGAAATATTTAGACGCTATGGTATGTGTCTTGGAATAAGAACGTTTTTAGTTTAGACTTGAATTTGTCGAGTGAATTTTCGAGGCGGAGTTGAGGTGGCATGGCGTTCCATAAAGTTGGAGCTACAACAGGAAAGTTATTTTTTTCTAGCGTAGTAGATCCACCTCTTCATTTGTTTTCAAAGTTAAGGTTATTAGACTTCTCTATAAATTTGTTTCACAGTAATAATTGTAACTCATGCCAGTGATGTAACTATCTTGTATTTTCTTATATCACTGCTATGTGATAATTGTGTATCCTTTGGTTTGTTTTATGTCATTTTTATCAAATTTATGTTTTTACTGCTCCTTTGTATCTTGCCTAAAGTACTTTTGTGGCTAGCTAAAGAAGTATTGGTTAATTCATACCCATATCTGTTTATGCAAAATACAAACTCAAAATGGGAATAATGATACTTAAAACACCAGCCTTCCAATTCACTGCATGAAAAGGAGTTTCCTGCTCCAGATTACCTACTGCAGATGTAGAAGTGGCCTTATACAAATGCTATATTAACAGGCAACTGGTCCCCTCATATTCTGTTATATTGTTTTGGCTTTTTATTTTTCTCCATAAAAACAAAACATTTATATCCCATTAACTAAATTTTAAGAAGTTGAAAAAGAAGAGATGTGTTAGTTCCACACTTTTTTTTTTTTTTTAAATTCAGGCAGTGTCTTACATAGAAACATAGAAACATAGAAATAGACGGCAGATAAGGGCCCACGGCCCATCTAGTCTGCCCACCTTAATGTCCCTCCCCTACCTTTGCCCTGTGAATAGATCCCATGTGCCGATCCCATTTGGCCTTAAAATCAGGCACGCTGCTGGCCTCAATCACCTGTAGTGGAAGACTATTCCAGCGATCAACCACTCTTTCAGTGAAAAAGAATTTCCTGGTGTCACCTCGTAGTTTCCCGCCCCTGATTTTCAACGGATGCCCTCTTGTTGTCGTGGGACCCTTGAAAAAGAAGATATCTTCCTCCGCCTCGATGCGGCCTGTAAGATACTTGAACGTCTCGATCATGTCCCCCCTCTCTCTGCGCTCCTCGAGCGAGTATAGCTGTAATTTGTCAAGCCGTTTTTCGTATGGTAGATCCTTGAGTCCCGAGACCATCCGGGTGGCCATTCTTTGCACCGACTCCAGTCTCAGCACATCCTTGCGATAATGCGGCCTCCAGAATTGCACACAGTATTCCAGGTGGGGCCTCACCATGGATCTATACAATGGCATAATGACTTCCGCCTTACGACTGACGAAACCCCTTCGTATGCAGCCCATGATTTGTCTTGCCTTGGACGAAGCCTGCTCCACTTGATTGGCAGACTTCATGTCCTCACTGACGATTACCCCCAAGTCTCGTTCTGCTACCGTTTTTGCTAGGATCTCGCCATTAAGGGTATAAGACTTGCATGGATTCTGGCTGCCCAGGTGCATAACTTTGAAGTGTCTTTGTCTCCACCGGGAGACTCTCTCATGCATTTACCACCCTTTCTGTAAAAAAGTATTTCCTTAGATTACTCCTGAGCCTATCACCTCTTAAATTCATCCTATGGCCTCTTATTCCAGAGCTTTCTTTCAACTGAGACACGCCTCATGTGTATTTATACGTCTCTATAATATCCTCCCTCTCCTGCCTTTCCATTTTGAGATTTTTAAGTCTGTCCCTGTACGCCTTATGGCGTAGACCAGGGGTGCGCAAAAGGTCGATTGCAATCGACCAGTAGATCACAAGGGCAACGCGAATTGATTGTGGAGGACTCACATTGCCTTTGCATTCTCCCTGCTTCCCCGACGCCGCAAAAGCCAGGCCCGTGCAGCCACTGCACAAGTGCCAAGCCCACAAGCCTTCCCCCCCTCCCCCGACGTCAATTCTGACGCAGATGACTTTAAAGCAATGTTACTTACCGTAACAGTTGTTATCCAGGGACAGCAGGCAGCTATTCTCACTAGTGGGTGATGTCATCAGACAGAGCCCGATATGGACGTCTCACAAGCACGTGTTGCTTGTAGAAACTTAGAAGTTTCGAGATGCCCGCACCGCGCATGCGCCGGTGCCTTCCCGCCCGGAGAGCCGGGCGTGTCTCCTCAGTTCAGGTAGCTAGCCTGAAAAGCCAACCCAGGGGAGGTGGGTGGGACGTGAGAATAGCTGCCTGCTGTCCCTGGATAACAACTGTTACGGTAAGTAACATTGCTTTATCCCAGGACAAGCAGGCAGGTATTCTCACTAGTGGGTGACCTCCAAGCTAACCTCAGTGGGATGGAGGGGGAGTTGGCGACTTAAGAGAATAAATTTTTCAACACTGTTTGGCCAAACTGTCCATCCCGTCTGGAGAAAGTATCCAGACAATAATGTGAGGTGAAGGTGTGAACCGAGGACCAAGTGGCAGCCTTACAGATCTCCTCGATTGGTGTTGATCTGAGGAATGCTACTGAGGCTGCCATTGCTCTGACCTTATGGGCTGTGACCTTACAAGGGAGTGATAATCCAGCCTGGGCATAGCAGAAAGAGATACAAGCCGCCATCCAATTAGAGATGGTGCGCTTTGATATGGGTCTCCCCAACTTATTAGGATCGAAGGAGACAAAAAGTTGGGGGGTGGTTCTGTGTGGCTTGGTACGATCCAGGTAGAAAGCCAAAGCACGTTTACAGTCTAGAGTGTGAAGGGCCGATTCTCCGTGGTGAGAATGGGGCTTAGGAAAGAATACTGGAAGTACGATGGATTGGTTGAGATGAAATTCGGAGACCACTTTAGGCAGGAATTTCGGGTGAGTGCGGAGGACCACCTTGTCGTGATGAAATACTGTGAATGGTGGGTCCGCCATCAATGCCTGGAGTTCGCTGACTCTGCGAGCAGACGTAAGGGCTACAAGAAAAAGCACTTTCCAGGTGAGATACTTAAGAGGAGCCCTGTTGAGTGGTTCAAACGGGGGCTTCATGAGGTGGGAAAGGACTACATTGAGATTCCAAACTACTGGGGGTGGTTTGAGAGGAGGGTTAACATGAAAGAGCCCTTTCATAAATCTGGCGACCACCGGATGGGCCGAGAGGGGTTTCCCTTGTAGAGGCTGGTGGAAAGCTGCAATAGCGCTCAGGTGGGCTCGTATGGATGTAGACTTGAGCCCAGATTGAGATAGGTGTAGGAGATAGTCCAGCATGGAGGATAAGGAAGCTCGCTGAGGTTCCTTTGATTTAGAAACACACCATGAGGAGAATCTAGTTCATTTCTGGGAGTAACATTGTCGAGTGGCGGGCTTCCTGGAAGCCTCCAAGATCTCCCTCACTTCTTGTGAGAATTGGTGAGGGGTTACGTTGAGAGGAACCAAGCTGTCAGGTGGAGAGACTGCAGGTTGGGATGAAGCAGTGATCCTTGATGTTGAGTAAGTAGTGAAGGAAACACTGGAAGTGGTACAGGTTCCCTGCTGCTGAGTTGAAGTAGAAGGGAGAACCAAGGTTGTCTGGGCCACCGAGGAGCTATTAGAATCATGGTGGCCTGTTCGAGTTTCAGCTTGACCAGAGTCTTCTGGATCAGCGGGAATGGTGGGAACGCATATAGAAATCGTTTCCCCCAGTCCAGTAGAAAAGCATCTGCCTCGAGGCGATGAGGAGTGTAGATCCTGGAGCAAAACTGAGGCAGTTTGGAGTTGTGGGGAGCCGCAAAGAGGTCTATCTGAGGCGTCCCCCACTGTGTGAAGATTTGGTGAAGGGGGCTGGAATGGAGAGTCCATTCGTGAGGTTGTAGTAGACGACTTAGGTTGTCTGCTAAGACGTTGTTCTTCCCCTGAATGTAGACAGCTCTGAGGAAGGCGTTGTGGCGAACCGCCCAGTCCCAGATTCGTAGAGCTTCCTGGCAAAGGAGGGCCGAGCCCGTGCCTCCTTGCTTGTTGATATAATACATGGCGGCCTGATTGTCTGTGCGAATGAGGATCACCATGTTGTGAAGTAGGTGTTGGAAAGCTTGGAGAGCATTGAAGATGGCTCTGAGCTCCAGTAGATTGATTTGATGTAGTCTGTCCGCACTGGTCCAGAATCCTTGGGTGCGGAGACCATCCAGGTGGGTCCCCCATGCATAGTTCGACGAATCGGTTGTGAGAACTTTCTGATGGGGGGGAGAGTGCAACTGCAAACCTCTGGATAGATTCGAAGAGGTCATCCACCAGAGTAGAGACTGCCGAAGAGCAGGTGTGACTACGATGTGTTTGATTAGTGGATCGGACATCTGATTCCACTGTGATGCCAGGGTCCACTGGGGGATTCTGAGATGGAGTCTGGCAAAGGGTGTCACATGTACTGTGGAGGCCATGTGGCCCAGGAGCACCATCAGCTGTCTTGCCGGTAGAGTTTGGCGAGTAGACACCGACTGGCAGAGATGAAGAAGAGCCTCCATGCGTTGAAGAGGCAGGAATGCTCGGAGTCGGCTGGTGTCCAGGACTGCCCCGATGAAGGGGAGGGACTGAGTGGGTTGTAGGTGAGACTTGGAAAAGTTGATCTCGAAGCCCAAGTTCTGGAGGAGGTTGGTTGTAGTCGAGACCGCCGAAGTGACCTCTGGGGCTGACGGGGCCTTGATGAGCCAGTCGTCGAGGTATGGGAACACCTGTAGTCCCCTGTCCCGGAGTGCTGCGGCCACTACCACCAGGCACTTTGTGAAGACTCTGGGGGACGAAGAGAGGCCGAATGGTAGCACTCGATACTGTAGATGCAGATTTCCCACCCGAAATCTGAGGAACTTTCGGGAGGCCGGGTGAATGGGGATGTGAGTGTAGGCCTCCTTGAGATCCAGGGAGCATAACCAGTCGTTCTGCTCAAGGAGGGGGTATAGAGAAGCCAGAGTCAGCATACGAAACTTCTCTTTTACCAGAAACTTGTTGAGGGCCCGAAGGTCCAGAATGGGTCGCAGGTCGCCCGTTTTCTTTGGGACGAGGAAGTACTGGGAGTAAAACCCTCGGTTCAATTGGTCTGACGGGACCGTCTCGACGGCCCGAAGCTGAAGTAAGGTTTGGACTTCCTGAAGAAGAAGGGCGGTCTGTGTCGAGCTTGAAGGATACTCTCTTGGAGGATGGTCCGGGGGAACCCGATGGAAGTGAAGAGAGTATCCGTCTCTTATGATGGTAAGGACCCATAGGTCCGTGGTTATGGCCTCCCATCGATGGTAGAAAATATGGAGGCGGCCCCCTATGGGAGAGGCTGAGGGGTGCAGAACGGTGTCGGTTATGCTCCTGGGAAGGGAGTCAAAAGGGCTGGGTAGCCTTAGGTGCAGCCGGTGGCTGGGGTTTTTGCTGAGACTTCTGGGGAGGTTGTCTCTTCGCAGGTTGTCTCGCAGCAGGCGTTTGTCGGGGCATGTAACGCCGCTGGTAAATCAGGGGTGGCCTGGAAGGTCGAGACTTTTGAGGTTTGGGTTTGGGCCGCAGGATGGATTGAAAAGATTTTTCGTGATCCGACAGCTTCTTGGTAACAGTTTCGATAGACTCATCGAACAGATCAGCTCCCGCACACGGTACGTTGGCGAGTCTGTCTTGGAGGTTGGGATCCATATCGATTGTACGGAGCCATGCCAGGCGGCGCATGGCTACCGCGCTTGCGGCAGCACGTGCCGAGAGTTCGAATGCATCGAAGGAGGATTGCATCAGCTGGAGGCGTAACTGGGAGAGGGAGGCTACCACCTCCTCGAACTCGAATCGAGCTTGGGTGTCTATGAAAGGAGTGAACTTGCGGAGCACCGGCAAGAAGAACTCCAAATAGGAAGAGAAAAAGAAGTTGTAGTTCAGCACCCGTGACGCCATCATGGAGTTTTGGTAGAATTTTCTATCAAATTTGTCCATCGTTCTCTCCTCTCGGCTCGGCGGTACAGAGGCATAGACCTGAGAGGGATGAGAGCGTTTGAGAGAGGACTCGACCAGTAGGGATTGGTGAGAGAGTTGAGGGCCTTCGAACCCTTTATGGTGCACGATGCGGTATCGAGCATCGAGTTTGCTGGGAATCGCCGGTATGGAGTACGGTGTTTCGAAACACTGCATGAAGGTCTGATCCAGCAATTTATGCAGAGGGAGCCGAAGCGACTCCATTGGAGGGTTAGGTAAATGCATGGTGTCCAGATACTCTTTGGAGTATCGGGAGCCCGTGTCAAGGGTCACATCCAGATCATCCGCCATTTGTCGGAGGAATGATGAGAAAGACAATTGATCCGCCAGCGTCGGTTTGTGAGACGGGCTGGAGGAGGAAGAGGCCTCCGGGTCCATGGACATCGGGGAATGGCAAGGAGAGTCGGGTACGGGTGTTTCCTCGTACTCCGGTCCCTCCGGTGGGGATACCTCTGATGAGGGGTATCCCATACGTTGCAGTTTTTTCTGTGGTGACACCTCCGAATGGCGTGAAGAGTGCCAGGATGAGTGTCTAGATCGATGTCCCTCTCGGTGGCGGGACGGAGATCGGGATCGTCTGTGCATCGCATGGTCTCCCGAGGCCCCCAAGTGATGGATAGGGCTGGAAGCGGTGGATCGCAACAGGGGTTGCGATGCAGGTTCTTGCGATGCTACCCAAGTCTGGTAAGGAGTGCGGAAGAACTCTTCCTGACTATGCCCAGGGCTTCGATTATCGATCGAGGGTCTGGTCCCATGTTGGCGCGGAGGCGTAATGGGCTCTAATGGCGGCATATCAGTAAGCGAGGCTTGCCGCGTGGGCATCGCCGCCCTCCCCCGTTCGTCCTCGTCGGTTGTCGAGGTCGAACGGTGTGGGGGAGGGGGAGGGGGCGGGCCGCCCCTTTGGACCGGTACCGGGAGGTCACCCTGTATGGCAGCGATGAGCCCGGGTCCGATGGTCTGCATGAGCTCAACGAATTGAGCTTCCAGCATGGACCGTAGCGAAGCCGATAAGGAGGGATCCGCACCGAAAGGGGGTCCTCCTGCACGGACATCGCGTTCCTTCGAGGTCGAGTGCTTCTGCTTGGTAGCTTTCGGCACTTTGATGACCACTGGTGGTACTGTGGAAGGAAGAGGTACCTGAACCGAGGAGACCGGGGCAGGCACCGATGTCGAGCTCGTGGATGGTGTCGGGATGAACGATGCCGGTTTCACCACACTCGATGCAGGAGGGGTCGATACCGGTTTCGCACGAACCGGGGAGGTATCAGATGAAGTGGAAGCTGAAGGATCCTTAGCTGCGTCCATCTTGAACATCGACTCCCACAGAAGGCAACGCCGTTTGAATGAGCGTGCCGTAAGGGTAGAGCAAGGCCTGCACGATTTCGGAATGTGGTCAGGACCAAGACACTGCAAACAGCGTCGGTGCGGGTCCGTGAGTGAAATCGCGCGTTGGCACTTGCTGCACTTTTTAAACCCGGTGATTGGCCGGGACATAGGCCGGAAAATCTCCGCCGCGAGGTCGAAGCCAGTAGGCCTGAGCCACGTGGCCGGCCCGTTCGACCCGCCGGAGGAAATAATCTTTTTTTTTATTTTTTTTTTTTTACTGAAAAAGAAATGTACTACAATTAAAATTAAAAGAAAGCGAAAAACGCGGACAAGGAAGGCAAATTTTAACTGAATTCAGCTAGCGCATGATGAAGTTGAACTTCTCAGCTCCGCGGAAAGAAAAGAACTGAGGAGACACGCCCGGCTCTCCGGGCGGGAAGGCACCGGCGCATGCGCGGTGCGGGCATCTCGAAACTTCTAAGTTTCTACAAGCAACACGTGCTTGTGAGACGTCCGTATCGGGCTCTGTCTGATGACATCACCCACTAGTGAGAATACCTGCCTGCTTGTCCTGGGATAAAATATGCAATGTCACCTCAGTAACAACTATACTATACGTCAATTCTGATGTCGGAGAGGAAATTCCGGGCCAGACAAAAAGAAAGAAGGGGGCAGGGAGAGAGAGAGAAAGAAAGAAAGAGTAGGGGGCAGGGAGAAAGGAAGAAAAAGTTGGTGGAGGGAATGGAGTGTGTCGGGTGGTAGGGGGTCAGGCAGGGAGAGAGGAAGAAAAAGTTGGATTCATGGAGGGAGAGAGAGAGAGATGTTGATTGGGGAATGGGATGAGGTCTGGAGAAGAAGAAGCATGCAGGAGGCAGAAAGAAGGGGAGAATTATTGGATGCACAGTCAGAAGGAAGTGCAACCAGAGATTCATGAAATCACCAGACAACAATGGTAGGAAAAAGGATTTTATTTTCAATTTAGTGATCAAAATGTGTCCATTCTGAGAATTTATATTTGCTGTCTACATTTTGCACTATGGCCCCCATTTACTAAACCGCAATTGTGGTTTTTAGCGCAGGGAGCAGCATGGGGCATTCAGTGCAGCTCCCTGCACTAAAAACCGCTATTGTGGTTTAGAAAAAGGGGAGGGGGTATATTTGTCTATTTTTGTCTAGTTGCTACTGAGGTGACATTGCATATTTTAAAGTCATCTGCATTGACCTCTTTGAAAAAAACCCCCGCATATAAATTATAATTAACATTTTCTCTGCTTACAGTGTGCTTTGTGTTTTTTTAAATTTTATTGTTGGTAGATCATTTTGACATAGTCATTTTAAAAGTAGCTCGCAGGCCAAAAAAGTGTGGGCACCGCTGGCGTAGACCATCAACCATTTTAGTTGTCTTCCTCTGTTTATATCCAGAACTGTATACAATATTCTAAATGATGTCTTGTCAGAGTCTTATACAGGGACATCAATATCTCTTTTTTCCTTCTGGCCATTCCTTTCCCTATGCACCCAAGCATCCTTCTAGCTTTTGCCGTTGCCTTTTCAACCTGTTTGGCCACCTTAAGATCATCACATATTATCACATCCTCTTTCATGTACAAAAGTTCTTCACTCCCTAAATTGTACCGTTCCCTTGTGTTTCTGCAGCCCAAATGCATGACCTTGAACTTTTTAGCATTAAAGATTAGCTGCCAAATTTTAGACCATTTTTCAAGCTTCTCTAGGTCCTTCCTCATGTTAATTACACATCGTAACAGATTTTGGTATCATCTGCAAAGAAGCAAATCTTACCTGACAGCCCTTTAGCAATATTGCTTACAAAAATGTTAAAAAGAACAGGCCCAAGAACTGAACCTTGTGGCATACCATTGGTAACATTCCTTTCCTCAGAGCAATCTCCATTGACCAATACCCTCTGTCGCCTTCCACTGAATCGGTTCCTGACCCAGTTCATCAGTTTGGAGCCCATTCCAATGGCACTTAGTTTATTTATTAGACACTTTGCTTAATATCAAAGTATAGTGCTCCCCCGCGAATTCACAGTCCCGGTCATTCACGGGATTTTCTGACCGTGAATGACCGGGCAGGAGAGGGCAGCCAGAGAGGCAGGAGAGGGCAGATGGAGTGCCGGCGAGTGAAGGAAATCACTCATGGTATGCTCCGACACACAGCAACAAAGCGGTGCTGATGAAAGAAACCCTTTGGCCAAATTACACTTTCGATATGCAAACCAGAGTTCTGGACAATCAATTAAATAATTTATTGAGCTTGAAGCATCAAATTAATCTGGCTAGTAAAAAAATCATTTTTTCTTTTAATGAAATTACGGGTAGTTCAGAAATATATATATATTTTTTTAATTTATAAATTTAAAAATTTACAATATCAATAGATACCAAGGAAAAAAAGGCGACTAACTATAAATGTTTAATATCATATACAACACAAACATTCCTTTTCAAGCCCACAAATAATTGGAGAGGCATAAAATTATCCAACTAACAAAAATAAAGAAAACTAGGAATTGATTCAGATTCATAAGAATCCTAATCATTCCATATTATTATGGGAATCTTACACCCACCTATTTCTCAGTAATGAGTCGTTAAAGAAAGAAAAAATCATTTCTGTTCTCGAGATATTAAGAATTGTTGCAATTGAATTGGATCCCAGAATATATATTCAATGTCTTGTAATTTAACAAGATATTTGCATGGAAATTTTAAATAAAAAGATGCCTCCAGAGCTAAGACTCTTACTCTTAATTTCAAAAATTCTTTCCTCCTTAATTGCGTAGCTCTTGAGACATCAGGAAAAATTCTAACTAAATCTCCACAAAATTTTGACAACCTGTTTTTAAAGTAAAGTTTCATAATTAACATTTTATCTGTCTCACTCATGCATGTTAATACCATGGTGGACCTACTCTGAATAACATCCTGAGAATCTTCCCAAAACTCTGTCAAATTTATTTCACTTGCTACCAGGTGGTCCACCTCCTGGTCGGATTTTATTTTCTTTTGCGGGATATAATTCAGAAATATTTTGATAAGTCAATTTTTGCACATGTGATTCAATTGCTTATTCTTTCCCAGATAGACTATTGTAATATTGTATATTTGGGATATGCTAAAGCAGGGGTGCCCACACTTTTTTGGCTTTGCAAGCTACTTTTAAAATTACCAAGTCAAAATGATCTACCAACAATAAAAATGCTAAACATACATTTATTTATATATTCTCGTGAGAATTCGCGGGAGCCAGTCAAGAAGGCGCTCAGTGCCAAGCAGGAGCGGCAAAGCGCGCTCCTGCTCATGTTTCTTCAGCTGCTGAGCGGCACCGATCTCGCGGCAGCCGTCCACCAAATGAGTTAGCAATGGGGCAGGAGTGCGGAAAGCTCGCTCCTGCCCGCTGCACCTCTGGACCACCAGGGATCAGCAGAGGAGGGACGAGGACAGGGTGCAGAGCCTGGCGGTGGCCTGCAATAATTCTGGGAGGAGGTGCTGGCCTAAATATAAACCGGGGCCCCCATTTTTGGGCCAAAACTCCCGATTTATATATGATAGAATTTATTTTGAAAGGCAGGGCTCCGCGATCGACTCGCGTTGCCTTTGCAATCAACCGGTAGATTGTGATCGACATGTTGGGCACCCCTGTGCTAAAGGATTGCTGAAAAAAAATTACAAACTGTGAAGAATACCGCAGTGAGAGTAATGTTTTCCATCTCTAAATATAATAGAATTATATCATATTTCATTAAATTACATTGGTTGTCAGTAAATGCAAGGATTTATTTTAAGCTTTGTATTAAGATTTTTAATATTCTATATGGTCCGGTGCCATAAGCCATATTATGTTCAAATCTGGTTTTATTATAAAGTAATACAAAAACAATACAATACAAGCCAACCAAGAATCAACAAGAACAACAAAGCACATGACGTATCCCGACCCCTCCCCCCACCCCAACCCCAGAATTCCCCTCCCTCCTGCAGGATGAAAACCAAACATAGGCGACCAAAGTCTCAATCACTGTAGAGGCCTGTACTCTGGTGGCTTCCGGGAGAAATACAAATCCTATCTCCCCCCCCTCCCCCACCAAAAAATAAAGGAAGTGAGAGTCTGATCCCAAGCGGCTACCCACAGACCACCAAAAGAATCTTGGTAAGCCCTAAGGCAATGAATTCACAAGCAAGCTACGACCCTGTTGCTTTAGGAAGTCATAATATTTAATAGAACTGAGGAAGACCAGGTCATATTGTACAGAAGCAATTCTATCTTCAATTTCCCTCACCAAAGACAGTTAGATCGTTTGTTCAATGGAAGGCATCCTTCTTTTATCAGGCTCTGTTAATTTGGAATGCTCTCCCTATTTTGATAAAATCTGCAGGTCAATATGCTGTTTTTAGGAAACTTTTAAAAACATTTTTGTTTAAAATTTTTTTTTTAATCTTGAAATGTTATCATCTTCTATTGTTACATTACATTAGTGATTTCTATTCCGCCATTACCTTGCGGTTCAAGGCGGATTACATCCAAACTAAAACAAGAATTACATTCAAAATTTGAAGGAATAGAATAAGCGATGAGATAAAATTTTAAGGTAATAACAATGTCGGGTAAAAATAGTTATCAACGGGAAGTAGAAGTTTTTAGGAGATAGGAATAGGGTGAATTAAGGGTTTTAGATAACGTTTGGTAAATGGAAGAGTATTAGAGAGTATTAAGGGTATAGAGAGTGTTAGATGTTGGATTTGGATTGGTCGTGCTGGATAGCTTTTATGTATTGTTGATGTTCTATTTGAATATTTGTTCCCAGTAACAGAAATATAATGTTATCTGCCATGAACTCGTAAGGGCTTTGGCGGAATATAAGTCAGAATATAATGTAATGCACGCCATCTGGCCCCCATCGCTTTATCCACTTTCAGTTTAGTGAGCTCCTCACAAACACAATCCTCTGAAAAATCGATCAGGGTCTACCACGCCTCCAGCCCTATTTGCTTTTGTTTTCTACAGTTCTGCTCCTGGCGCTTCAGGGAACATACGTAAAAAAAAAAAAAAAAAAAAAAAAGAGGATAACCTGAGTAAACAATCTAATATAATAAAATGGTAGGCCGCGCATGCGCACTAAAAAAAACGTGTTCCCTGATCCGTCGCGAAAACACAATTGCACATGCGTGGGTTTTACGTCACCACTTGCTCGCGGCGGCTTTCAAATAAAAATAAAAAATTACACAGCTGCAGCGGCCTTCCTCACCCCCGCCTCTCACTGTCAATGGTACCGGCTCCTCTCTCGAACTGCACCAGGATCGAGAGAGGAGCTGCAGCGCCGGCTTTCAACTTAAAACAAAAAAAATAAAAAAAACCCAACTGGAGATCGCCGCTCTCACCCGGCTCCCACTGTGCAAACCCCCCCCAACTGGAGATCGCCGCTCTCAACCCCCTCCCTCCCCCCCCCAACTGGAGATCGCCGCTCTCACCCGCTCCCAATGTGCAAACCCCCCCCCCAACTGGAGATTGCCGCTCTCCCCCCGCTTCCCCCCCAACTGGAGATCGCCGCTCTCACCCCCTCCCCCCCCAACTGGAGATCGCCGCTCTCACCCGCTCACACTGTGCAAACCCCCCCCCCCCATGGGAGGATGCGCCGCAGCAAAGTGCTGCACAGGTACTGGAGGGGGAGAGACATATCGCTTCTGCACCGGTACAAACATCCCTCCAGCGTTGGCACTCGCTGCACGTTAAACAGGCTGCTTCGGCCTTTCTCCTGCAGTTGAGTCCCTTTGCCGCTTCACTGATTACGTCATCAATGACGCAACAGAGAGCCTCAACGGCAGAAGAAAGCAGAAGCAGCCTGTTTAACGTGCAGCGACTGCCAACGCTGGAGGGAGGTTTGATATTAAAGTCATCTTGCTGGGAGGGTCGCAGAGTCAGCGGGGGTTGGGCTGGGAGGGGAGAGAAGCGTCTGCCTCGGGTGCTTCAGGCAGCAGCAGCGTTTACAATTCGCTGCTGTTGCTGGCTTCAGGTCTTCCTCTCTGGCCGGTCCTGCCTACTTCCTGTTTTCATGAAGACAGGACCGGCCAGAGAGAAAGACCTGAAGCCAGCAACAGCAATGAATTGTGAATGCTGCTGCTGACCAATGAAGTAGTTAAATGAGGAAAGGGAGCAGAGGGGGAGAGAATGGCTTGGAGGGAAGGAGGAAGGTATGCCAGACCAAGGCAAAAGGAAGGAGGAGATGGAGAGAGGCCATATGGGACAGAGAAAGAGGGGGCGGACACTGGATGGAAAGAGAAGAGAAGGCAGTGAATGGAAGGGGCAACATAGAGGGTGAACAGTATTCTAGCACCCGTTAATGTAACGGGCTTAAAGACTAGTCTTATATAATAATGACTTTACAGTAGTTTATCTACCCCTCTTTGTGAAGCTTTGAGAAAGATGCGTTATTAAATTGAATGAAAATAAAGCAGTAATTGGGCCTTGTGGTTCTTATCTGCTATCACTACTCTATGCTGCCTATCCCACCTTCACGGACAAGGTCTTCGGCCGTGCTGACTCCATGTTCTATCAGCTTCTGGCAATCATCCAGTGGTTTGATGTTCTCCTGTTCGATGGTGTCCACCTGCTGCAGAAGGGAAGCCAAGCGCTCGTCCAGCAGCTTCAGGAGCGCCCCCTTCAGATCAGAGAAGTGTCGCTGCAGCATGTGCCGGCTCTGGGCGGCGCTGTCTCTGATCTACAAAAAAAAAATGGAGAACGACAATTTGTACGTGGTCTTACGCAAGAGGTTTACCCACAAACGGAAGACAAAGAGACATTTTTTGTATAAAACTTTTAATTTTTAAATCATTAAGAGCACTACAATCATACCACCACTGTACATCAACAAATCATAGTTCACAGTTAGAATTGATTTAGAAAGCCTGAGAGCCCGGCTCGAGAGGCGCATCTAATGCAGAGCTGGAGATCCTCAAGAGTGCCTGTTGGGATGGGGGGGGGGTTGCGAGAGAAGGATTGAGTCTTCCCGCCGCGGGAAAGACTGGGGATTGGTCAGGGCCGCATCGAGGGGGGACGACGGGAGGGCTGATAAAGAGGGTGGAGCTGGAGGACTGTAACGGTTGTCGGGTCCTCCAAGGCAGCTTCCCACCCGCTATGCTGAGTTTTTGAGGGAATGAGTAGTGTGGGTGGCAGTATACTGAGCTACTGGCTGCTGGGCTCATCAAGGGTTGAGCGGTGGGCCGGCGCAGAGCCGTGCCTGGTGGGTCGGATGACCCTGGACAATGGGGCATGTGGAGACATGCCACCCCTCGGACCCTTGCTAGCACGGCGGGGTCGGGGGAGGGGGGCCATTTAATGGCCATAGTAGCTCGGGTTCAAGATGTGTTTGTTTACAATGTTGTTTACAATGCCTGTTTGTTATAAACATGGTTATAATTTATTGAAGAAGTTCTATGTTTATTTCAATAAACAGGGCTGCGGCCAGGTTTTCACCAACGACAGTGTGGTGTGTATTATTGGGACTTAGGATGGGTTGGGGGTAATAAGAGGTTGGCTGTGAGAGCGGGCCGCTCCAGGTTCCGCTGTTATAAAATTTGACCCACCGCTATGCATTTGTTACATCGACTGAAACCAATGCTTGCACCAAATGATTTTCGCACTGTCGTTCAGGGCTATGGTTCTGTCGAGATTTGAGTATTGTAACGCCCTGTATATTTGGAATAACAAAACCAAGGAGTTTGCGGGTTGTACAAAACGCAGCATCAAGACTGATTATGGGACTGTCTAAATATGATCACATTTTGTCATATCTACGACGACTGCGTTGGCTACCAGTCGCCTTCAGAATCTATAATTCTTTTGGTAATGTCCAAATCTCCTATAATTTGTATTCCGCCTTGAACAATATATAATGTATAATATATTCAAAATTAATTTTCCTATGAACTGTTTTCCTACCTTCTTCTACTCTATGTTTATAACCTAACTAATTTATTTTTCTCAAGTACTTTAGCAAGAATGTGAGCCTTTGGGACAGTCAGGGAACTCTAAGTACTCTCTCTTCATCTTAATTAATCTTACTTATTGCATTTCTTCTGTTTCTACTGTAAACCGCTTAGAACTTCACGGTACAGCGGTATATAAGAAATAAAATAATAATAATTATTATTATAATAATAAAATGCTAGCCGCGCATGCGCACTCTCGCCACGTGTTCCCTGAGGTCTGATCTGTCGCGCTAGGCGAGAGTGCGCATGCGCGTTGCACGTCACCAGCCGACGATCGCCTCCACAAGCCGGGACTGGGGCACAAAGAGCGCCTCCTGCCCCCCGGGACGAACCGAAAAACGGAGCCGAAAGGAATCCAGCAACTTTCCGAACCAGCTCTTGCGATGACCCCCGCTTCCCGGGACCCAAGTCCTTTGTCGCCCCCATCCTTCCCTTCCCTTCACGCGGACCCGACTACGAACCTGGCGATTCCAGCGTGTGCAGCAGTCTTCACACGCTGCTTCGGGCCCTTCTACTGCCCTGATTTGCTCTGCCGCATCTCTGATGATGTCATCAGGGACGTGCCAGAGTAAATCAGGGCAGTAGAAGGACCCAAAGCAATGTGTGAAGACTGCTGCACACGCTGGAATCGCCAAGTTCGTAGTCGGGACCGCGGGAAGGGAAAGGGGGGGTAGAGGAAACGCTAATGCTGCTGCACAGGGAAGTGGTGTGGGGGGAGGGAAATGGAGGGGGAGGGAATGCTGCTTTGGACAGACAGACAGACAGAGGGAGGAAGGGAGACAGAAAGAAAAGAAGAAAGACACAGGGACAGGGAGATACACAGAAAGACAAAGGGGGCCAGGGACAGAGACAGACAGAAAGAAAGACAGCGGGAGGAAGAGAGAGACAGAAATAAAGACAGACAGACAGACATATATTCTAGCACCCGTTAATGTAATGGGCTAAAATACTAGTACCATATAAAACAGTAATGATCTGCCATCAATGGAAATATTCCAGAATTGTTTAAAACTAACATGTTCAGTTATACACCAAAATAGATCATTACGTTCTGAAAATCTAGCTTTACTGAAGACGAATGTGAACCCCAAGGCTTGTTGAGACTGGTAAAATGACTTTCTGCTGTGCAGGAGTTAAACTATGGAACTCCCTTGGGGGCCAAATACGAAATTGCCGCGAAAAGGCCACGTTTAGGAAACTACTCAAGACGCGACTAATTGTAGATGCTTTTTTTTTCTAGTCAATAATTGCCCTCGCTGGCAAAGCTGATGAACTGGTCACGATCTTTTCTAACATGGTTTTAGTTTGTAAATATGATTTTTTTTTTTTTTGTAATTCTTTATTCATTTTTGCATGTTACAACAAGTGTAGCAGATAAACTCATATGAACTTAAAAATACACACTTGATTATCTCTCATATAAAACATTAATCTCCCAGTTCTCCCCCAACGAGTCCAACAAGAGCACTCGCAGAACAAACCTATTTAATTACCCCTCCTTGAAATCTTACCAATACAAAAAGTTTCTCGATAGAATGTTATCATTCCAGGCAGCCAGGCTGAACACATGGCTTGGAAAGCCCATACTTGAGGCCACTCCATACGCAGACTTTAGAAAATCCCTGAAAACTCGACTGTTTAACAAATTCTAAATTCCCATACCCAACTCTTCCTCGCCATGACCCTTCCACCTCGCCTTCTAATTCCAAGGCCCGAAACTAATTATACTTTCCACCTTGAATCTCATGTACTGACATAATGTATCTTTATTGTAACCCATGTACTGACTAAATGTATCTTTATGGTAACCCACCTGTATCCCATACACTCACAAAATGCACCTTGATAGTAAACCGCTTGTATTGTAACCCACTTGCATCCCATGTACTAACAAAATGAATCTTTAATGTAAACCACTTTGCATCCCATGTACTGACTAAACGTATCTTTATTGTAAACCGTTTCTATCCCATGTACTGTCAAATGTATCTTTATTGTAAACTGCTTCGAACTTCACGGTATAGCGGTATATAAGAAATAAATCATTATTATTATTACAAATTAATATTCTATAATATTTTGAATATTATGTAATAAACCTAATATCTAAAATATTTTTATTAAATAGAAAATCCTCCCCTCCCATCACAATATTACATACAAGTACCATTACAATGAGACTATTGATATAATCATATATTATGAAATAACAAAAATAAAACCCACCCATTTCCCCTCTAATCAAATATCTTATCTTGGGAAAAGTTAATCATTCATTACAAAAATCTGTTAATGGTCCCCCAGATCTTCTGAAATTTACCAAAATATCCTTTTTACGCTGCTATTGTACGTTCCACCAAAAGTTGTAATTTAACCTGTCATACTTTTTCCAA
Organism: Geotrypetes seraphini; assembly: GCF_902459505.1. NCBI lineage: Eukaryota > Metazoa > Chordata > Amphibia > Gymnophiona > Dermophiidae > Geotrypetes > Geotrypetes seraphini. The sequence goes on along the minus strand of NC_047093.1, from coordinate 20,126,242 downwards.
TTGTATTTTATTTGCTGTATTGCTACTCCAGTCAAAATAAATAAAAGTTTGTTGTTATTTGACGAGATATGATTTTTAAGGATTATTTGTATGCCTACGTTATGATGATTTTGTTTTAAATTATGTATGTTTTATAGGGCAATGATCAGACCACACTTGGAATACTGCGTCCAACATTGGTCTCCTTACCTAAAGAAGGATATAAAACTGCTGGAGAGGGTGCAGAGACGAGCAACAAAACTGGTGAAGGGTATGGAGAAACTGGAATATGAGGAAAATGATATGAGAAAAGGAGACTGCATGGGGATATGATCGAGACCTTCAAAATACTGAAAGGAATCGACAAATTAGAGCAGAGAAGATTATTTACATTGTCCAATTTGACACGGACTAGAGGACATGTAATGAAGCTAAGGGGGGACAGGTTCAGGACTAATGTCAGGAAGTTCTGCTTCACTCAGAAAGTGGTTGACGCCTGGAATGCCCTCCCAGATGAGATTATTGCGGAATCGACCGTCCTAGGCTTCAAGAGCAAACTAGATGCATATCTCCTTAAGAGAGGCATATAAAGATATGGTGGACTATAAATTACGACAGGTGTACACCTGGCAGGGCCTCCGCGTGTGCGGATCGCCGGACTTGATGGACCGAAGGTCTGATCCGGAGATGGCAGTTCTTATGTTCTTATGTATGTAATTCTGTAAACCATTTAGTTTTAAACGGTGTAGAAATGTTCAAAATAAATAAATATTAGACAGGGCAGTTCAGAAAAATGACAAATCTATAGCACAACCGGATCTAACGCATAATGGCAACTATGCTTTACTTATACATTTTACACTCCTTACGAAGTATCTCGAGACCTAAGAGCAGAGAGTCATCTCGTCACTCCATCAATTGCAAGTTGTTAAAAAGATACACTTTAAGAAGACCACATTAGCCACTCTCGTGGTTTTCATATTATATTTGCCCCACCATTAAACTTCTAACAGATCAATCACCTGCAGATATTAAACATTTTCCCATCCGCTGATGAGAACCTAGGGAAAAAAAACAAATGGATTACATGTAGTGGCGTAGTGAGGGCGAGAGGCTCCCAGGACGGTGGCGCCCCTCCCCACGCTCCTCCCCTGATCCCCTCCCCCTGCTGCGTGCATTCCCCCTTCCTTTCCCCCGTACCTCTAGTTCAGTGGTCTCAAACTCGCGGCCCGTCAGGTACTATTTTGAGGCCCTCGGTCTGTTTAGCATAATCACAAAAGTAAAATAAAACACTTTCTTGATCATATGTCTCTCTAGCTATAAATTACAATATTATTATTACGACTTAGCCAAAAGGAAAGATTTATAAACTATAAAGAGTTTTACCTCATGCAAAATTGTCATTTTTATAATAAGACATTTAACTATTTTTTTCTGAGGCCCTCCAAGTACCTACAGATCCAAAATGTGGCCCTGCAAAGGGTTTGAGTTTGAGACCACTGCTCTAGTTGGTTCACCGCCGTGAGCAACAAGAAGTTCAACGTGCTCCTCGTGATCCTGTCGGCTCTCCCTCCAACGCCAAGTCCCATGGTCGGTACCCGAAGTGACATCAGCAGGAGAGATGATGCGGTCAACAAGGAGCACATTAAAGACGATGCTCATGGTGGTGAACAACTAGAGATATGGGGGAGGGGAGCACAAACCTAGTGAGGGAAGGAGTGCGGATGGAGAGGAGGAGGAGGAGGGGTGCCGGCGTCCCCACCAAAATGGCATCTACACAGCTTCGGGAAGTTCTGCCGGCTCAGCCGATTGGGAGGGAAACGCCCATGGCTGCAATCAGCTGAGTGGCAGCAGCAATAGGAGACCCCCCCTTTCCCCCCCCCCCCCGACATTGGAAGGAGGGATGCCCATGCCCACTTGCTGGAACCCCACACTCAAAAGTCCTGTGGTAGGAGGGATGCCCGCTCCCTCCTGCCGGAACCCTCGAATCCACCTCCCCCCCCTGAAGTCCCACGACAGAATAGCAAGTGGGTAACTGGATAGGCTGAAAGTTCTAGTAAGAAAATCTCCTAGTATGACAGCACCTGAATCTTGGATGAAACCAAGATTACGAGACCCTCCCTCCCCTTTCTGGTCTGTCGATTTTGATCAAAGACAGTAAAGCCCAAATAGAAAACATTACAGTAGGCATGCCTTCTCTCCCGGGCGTAGCCAGGTTTCTGTTAGATCGCCGGAGCTTGTAAGACAATTCCAGGGAAGGCAGCTTTCTGTGGAGGGATGGGGAGAGGGATGTGCAACCTGTGTGTGGTCTGGGGGGGGGGGACGGGACATGCTGCCTTAGTTTCAGCCTAAATTGTGCAGCAAATTCCCACCACAGGTTCATTTACCCTCTACTATACACTGTGGGGGGAGGGGGAAATACGACATTAAATACTATCGGCTTTGAAACGGGCTATACTAAAAGGTCCATTTCAGATAAATTCTACATCCTGCTCGTCGTCGTCAAATACGTGGATTATAATTGATTTCAGGTTAACTTGTTGCTCAGAGTGTGTCAGGATCACATATTTTCTTAGAAAAATTATTTATTTGATTTCTATCCCTTTTTCCCTCCAAGGAGCTCAGAACAGGTTACAGGTGTGTGACACAGTGGTTAGAGCAGGGGTGCCCAATACGTCGATCGCGATCGACTGGTCGATCACTCAGACAACCCCAGTTGATCGCAGAGCCGGGTTCCCTTCCCTTCTGTTTTTCCTCCCTCCTGACTGGCCCGCCTCTTGAAGAACGCTGGCCAATCAAAAGTCAGCTCATTCAGTCCCCGCCGCTCTCCAGGCCCCCCAGGCTACCGCTGCTGGTGGAGGAGGAAGAGGAGTCCTCGGTGCAGAGCAGGCAGCAGAGGGGCGTAACGCGCTCTCGTCCTTCTGGCAATGGACATGCTTGAAGGAGCGGGGAAGGGAGTCGGGTTTAGATAGCAATCGGGAGGGGTGCAGGTCGTGGAGCCGCTAGCCGGGGACAGGTTGATGTAGTCAGCACAGGACAGCTTGCCCTTGTTGCTCTCCACGGAGAGTTTGGGCTTGGCCCCGTTGGTCCACATCTTGCTGTAGCTGCTGCTGGGTGACATCCGGCTTTCTCCCTGGCCTCCCGGTACTTTTAGCAATTCTTGCAGGTTGCCATTGGCCTCAGGAGCTGTCTTCCCTCTGCCGTGGTTCTGCCCCTCCTCTGAGTCAGAGGCAGGATTGGGGCAGAGGGAAGACAGCTCCTGAGGCCTATGGCAACCTGCAAGGATTGCTAAAGTACCAGCGATCCTCTCTGCAGGCTGCTCCCTGCAGGAATTAGGTCAAATGATGTGGGAGAGCAGGGAGGAACATGCAGGTCTTCTGGGGGGGAGGGGAGGGCAGGGACAGGCCTTCAGGGGGGAATGTGTAGGCCTTCAGGGGGGAATGTGCAGGCCTTTGGGGGGGGTGCAGACCTTCAAGGGGTGGGGTGCAAGCCTTCGGGGCCCTGCTGTAGAAATATACAGAGGGAGGGAGGGAAGGGGGGGTTCAAAGACACATGAATATGCCGGACTTTTTTTTGGGGGGGAAAGAAATAATGGTCTAAAAACAGAGGAGTGGGTGAGAGATGGTGGATTTAGGGAGGGAAGGAACAGAAAAGGAGAGAAGTTGGACACAAGGGATGGTGTGGAGGGGGGAAAGAGATACTGGATAGGAGGGTAGTTGGAAAAAGAAAGGGAGAGATGGTGGACCCTGGGATGGTGGGGAAGGAAGAAGAGATGCTCAATGAAAGGGTAGTTGAGAAAGGTGGATCTGTGGATGGAGATGAAAAAAAGGAAAGATGCCAGACTTCCAGGGGAGGGAAGGGAAATGAAAGGGGAGGACAGAGATAGAAGATGGATGGTTAGCACGGAGAAAGAAGAAAGAAGGAGAGCCTGGCAAGCAAGTTATCAGAAGACAACTAGAGCCTGGGACCAACAAGATTTGAATAATGTCCAGACAACAAAGGTAGGAAAAATGATTTTATTTTCAATTTAGTGATCAAAATGTGGCTATTCTGAGAATTTATATCTGCTGTCTATATTTTGCACTATGGTCCCCATTTACAAAACCGCAATAGTGGTTTTTAGCGCAGGGAGCCTATGAGTATCGAGAGCAGCGCAGGGCATTCAGCACAGCTCCCTGCACTAAAAACCGCTATTGCGGTTTAGTAAAAAGGGAGGGGGTATATTTGTCTATTTTTGTATGGTTGTTACTGAAGTGACATTGCATAAAGTCATCTGCCTTGATCTCTTTGAAAAAAAAACCCCCAGAATATAAATGATAATTAACATTTTCTCTGCGTACAGGGTGCTTTGTATTTTTTTAAATTTTATTGTTGGTAGATCATTTTGACTTGGTCATTTTAAAAGTAGCTCGCAAGCCCAAAAAGTGTGGGCACCCCTGGGTTAGAGCTACAGCCTCAGCACCCTGAGGTTGTGGGTTCAAACCCACGCTGCTCCTTGTGACCCTGGGAAAGTCACTTAATCCCCTCATTGCCCCAGGTACATTAGATAGATTGTGAGCTCACCAGGACAGACGGGGAAAAATGCTTGAGTACCTGAATAAATTCATGTAAAACCATTCCGAGCTCCTCTGGGAGAACAGTATAGAAAATTGAATAAATAAATAGTGTGAAAAGTTTCAGCCTCTGTTAAACAGAGCAGGTATTGTGATGTCATAATGCCTCATTCCACCAATGCCTAAGAACCAACCTCATCAGTGATGTCACAATGGCTGGATTGTCCTACACTTGGATCACTTTTACAACATTACTACATCACTCTGGAACTCAGCTCCGGATTATTTATGAGAAATTACAACTTTAGATAACTTTAAGTCTAGTTTAAAAACTATGCTTTTTAACGATGCTTTTGCAGTATTACTGTCCTTTTAAGGATGTTTTCACTCCTCTTTTATCTTGTCGCCATGGCAAGCACAGCCATTTAGGTTGAGATATCTGTTTCCCCATCCTTTCCCTTCTTTTTCTTATTGATTGTAGTTCTTCCCCCATCCTCTTGTGCCAGTTCATTTTTTGGTTAGTCATGTTTGTCACGATAGTTCGTCTTTTGATGTTTCTCCTCGTATTTTGTACCTTTTTTTTATTATTATGTAAAGCTGCTTTGATTACGGATAAGGCGGGATAACAAAATTTTAATAAACTTGGAACTTCTAAAGTTCTGTCCTTTAAACAGAAACAAGAGGTCAACAGATAAAAAAGCACAATATTTTTTTAGTCCAACAGCAATACTCGTATTGCCCAGTTTTCAGGAAATAAACTCCCATTGTCAGGGTCAACGACAGAATGGGCATGTAAAAATCAGAAAGCCATGCTGCTGAGATACAGAAATGAGACAATAAGGTTTGTTCTGTGTTGACCTGGGAAAATTATTAGGTTAGTCCATACCTCACAACTCCTAAATAACGAAATGTCCTTATGCAGGCTCTAAATGCATGATTTTATCACATGAAAGTATACAAGTAAAACTGTGACAACAAAAATTCCAAACCTGCCTAGGAAATGTTTTTCGAAGGGGAGTGTTTTCAACATATATGTGCTTTTTAAAGGAAATGATGCAACATCGTCATGCTCCAGAAAGTTTGCTCATCTCAACCGGCAACGCCTGCAACCAACACAGGAAATTCTCTGGTTAAGTAAACTTCCTTTTCAAGTAATTGTGAACCTCTGCACCACTTCATAGCTTCCAGACCCCTTTTAATTTAATGAAGAGAAACAGGCAGTGCCATTCCTAAAACCTCTTTCTTCACACTACTCAGCTCCACATTAGAGAATGGCACGGGGACAAAATTTTTACTGTCCCCGCAGGAGCTCATTTTCCCGTCCCATCCCCGTGAGTTTTTTTCCTATCCCTGCCCCATTCCTGCAAACTCCGTCCTCAACTGCACAAGCCTCACTTTAAAATCATAAGTAGCAACATTCTAGAGCTCAGATTGTGATGTCATAATGCCTCATTCCACCAATGCCTAAACTCCGTCCTCATCTGCACAAGCCTCAGACACTTTAGAATCATAAGTAGCAACATTCTAGAGCTCATATTGTGATGTCATAATGCCTCATTCCACCAATGCCTAAGCTCTGTCCTCATCTGCACAAGCCTCAAACACTTTAAAATCATTAGTAGCAACATTCTAGAGCTCAGATTGTGATGTCATAATGCCTCATTCCACCAATGCCTAAGCTACTGTACTGTTGCCATGTCAGACTCTGTCAGCGATGATATGTATAGCTTAAAGGACAAAGAAGTTATAGTTGTAGGTGAATAATCAACAGGTTTTTATTACTTGGAATGCAAGCATGAGAAGAGCAGAAAGGAGACAGTAATAAGGAAGCCAAATACTTGGGGATACCCAAGTCAAATGCTATATGGGTAAAGCCTAAGAACCTTGAATTTAATTATGAAAGAGCTTGGTAAATCAATGCTGGTAAGCTTGCAAGTGAGTCATTCTCCTCCTTTCTACCAAATAATTATATAGCAAATTCTTAAAACCAGCTATTAAATCTTTAATACAAACAAGTATTATCTAAATCAATTCAATTTTAACCTTATCTTCCACCGTTCATTTCATTACAGTACTTTTACAACTTACCAATACTTAATTTATTAATAAATATCAGAATAATTTAGTCAGTGAACCCAATCCCCATCACTCACACTCACTTCCCAACTTTCACACACATACTACAGTCATTGTGATTACTTTTATCCAAAACTGGATCTTGGTTAGTTCATGAGTATGTGTGTGAAAGTTGGGAAGTGAGTGTGAGTGATGGGGGTTGGGTTCACTGACTAAATTATTCTGATATTTATTAATAAATTAAGTATTGGTAAGTTGTAAAAGTACTGTAATGAAATGAACGGTGGAAGATAAGGTTAAAATTGAATTGATTTAGATAATATTTGTTTGTATTTAATATTTAATAGCTGGTTTTAAGAATTTAAGGAAAAAGAGAGAGAGAATGAAAGGATTCCCTGGTAAGAGATCTGACTTGAAAAGATAAGGTGCGAGGGGGAAACAGAGACGGACTCATTAAAGAGGTGGATGGAAGTCGAGACTGAAACAGGGTTGTGTGTTTTGAGAAAAAAATGGGAAGTTAACATGTGCAGTGGCATAGCGAAGGCACATGGTGCCCCTTCGCCCCCCCCACTCCTTCTTGACTACCCCCGTCCCCTGTACATTTTTAATTTTTCAAGCCGCAACCGCACGGACCTGCTGCCCGCATCGTGTCGGCTATCCCTCCGACGTCACTTCCTAGGCGCGGGGCCCAGAAGTGATGTCAGAGAAAGGCGACACCGACGTGGGCAGCAAGTTCGTAGGGAAAAAGTTCAGTTTACAGTAAAATGTGGAGGGAACTGTCCTGGCTCTCACGGTTCATAGACAACGGCGTGAAAGACAAAAGCGCGCGCCGACAATTGAGCGCAGCGCGCGCCACCGCGCCGCTCTAAATTACAGTTTTTAGGGGCTCCGACGGGGGGGTTTTGTTGGGGAAAACCCCCAGTTTACTTAATAGACATCGCGCCGGTGTTATGGGGGGTTGTAACCCTCCACATTTTACTGTAAACTGAACTTTTTCCCTAAAAACAGGGAAAAAGTGAAGTTTTCAGTAAAATGTGGGGGGTTACAACCCCCCACAACGCGGCGCGATGTCTATTAAATAAAGTGGGGGGGTTCCCCCCATCGGAGCACTAAAAACAGTAATTTAGAGCAGTGCGGCGGCGCGCACTGCGCTCAATTGTCTGGGCGCGCCTTTGTCCCGGCACGCTTTTGACCTGACACCGGCTCTCACATTGAAGATTATTTTACAAAGTGGTTCCCAATTGAAAAATAGTGAAGATCACTAGCACACATGCTGCTCTATGAGTTCACTGCACTCGCTCTCGCTCTCTGGAGGGTCCATCTCTCAGTGTGAGAGGCAAGCCGATTCCCGCTTCATAAAACATGCCAACTAGGGTGCCCATTAGTGTCAATGTCCACCGAACTGGATCTAAACCATCTCTTGCTTGAGCATATGGGGTAGTAAGAGAGGAGAGATACTGAGCAGCCAACAGAGTGAATAGGCTTGAAGGTCAATAAGAGGAGTTTGAATTGGATGCAGAAATGGACAGAGAGCCACACCGCATAAATTTAACCAGGCTGGAACCTCTCTGGCCTCCTTAAATCCATTTGGACACCAACTCCTAAACTCTCTCTCCTGTAGGCAGAGAAGGGGAGAAAAAAGCCTCAGTAAAATCCAGCTGACATTTGTGAGGAGGTAGGCAGTTCGACTTTCCATGCCACCGAGAGAAATGGCGCCATCTTGTTTATGTCGTTCCCTGGCAGAAAAGCAACAGAAAGCTTTCCGTTGTAGCCCCGACACTTTGGAATTCTGCTTCTACCCAGCTAAGAATGGAGACCTCTAACTTTAGGATCAGCTTTAAAACATTTTTGTTCAAAGATGCCTTTGGACTATAACCGTCCTGTTTAGGACATTTTAATCGCTTCTCGTTTCCTGCTTTTTTTTTTTATGACGGCTGGTCATTCTGTCTTCCCTTCTCTATGTTCCTCCCTTCACCCTCCTTTTCTCTGTATTTATTGTAATTCTTTCCTCTCCCCTTGTGTTTCTGTCTTGTAGGTCTACCTTTACTTCTCCCTCCGTATTCGCAGGGGATGCGGGCGGACCATAGGCGCAATTACGGAAAAACTGCGAATAACTTTTTATATGGTATTTGCCGTTTTTTGTAACGGCCAGCGTTTTAGCTATTGAAACCGCGAATAACTAGAGACTCTGCAACTGAAGGTACCTGGTACGTGGGCAGCTCTCTCTCTCGATCTCGCTGGTTGGGCTGGCTGGGCTTCGTGCAGGCTCTGCTTCCGCTCTGTGTCGCAACGAGAGGGAGCAGGGCAGGGGCCTGCGTGAAGGACGCGTCAGTTTTCCAAGCGCTCGGAACTTGCGTTTCCTGCGCTGTCTTCTTCAGTTCTGTGCTGTGAGATTGAGAGAGGCTGGCGGAGGAGATAATGCACTTATTGCTGTCAGGTGAGCCCTCCAAAAGGCACTGTTTCTTTCTTTAATTGCTCTCTGATTAAGAAAAGGAACTAGTCATGATGTAATTTTGGGGGTGGAGTCAGCATTAAAAAAAATTGTGAATAAGCGAATACGCAGATACGGAAACTGCAGATAGAGAGGGAGAAGTGTATATAAATATATACACACACAGTGAAATCTTGATTTGCGAGCATAATTCATTCCAGAAGCATGCTTATAATTCAAAGCACTTGTCTAACAAAGCAAATTTCCCCATAGGAAATAATGGAAACTCAGATGATTTGCTCCACAACCCAAAAACTTTAATACAGAATTCAGTAAAACCTTGGTTTACGAGCATAATTAGTTCCAGAAGCATGCTTGTAATCCAAAACACTCGCATATCAAAGCATAAGAAATAATGGAAACCAAACCAAAAACTTTAATAGAAAATACTATACGTACTTTCCAAGACCTCGCTCATTTAGAACAGTCACTACACTCCTGCAGCATCAGAGAGAGAAGAACCATCGGCTCAGTTGGGATGTGTATATACTGTATGTACTCGTATTGCAAGACATTGCTTGTATATCAAGTTAAAATTTAATAAAATGTTTTGCTTGTCTTGCAAAACACTTGCAAACCAAGTTACTTGCAATCCAAGGTTTTACTGTATATATCTTTATTATTATTATTATTATGACATTGTACCATGTTTATGTGTTTTTGCATTTGATGTATTCTGTATATATTTTACTTTTGTAAACCATCTTGAAATTTGATTAGGCTGTATAACAAATTTTAATAAAACTTGACTTGAAACTTGAAGTTAACATATTTGTGAGGTTATATAAATATGTTAACTTCAAATTTCAAGTCAACTTTTTTATTAAAATTTGTTATACCGCCTAGTCAAATTTCAAGATGGTTTACAAAAGTAAAATACATACAGAATACATCAAATGCAAAAACACATAAACATGGTACAATGTCATAATAATAATAATAATAAAGATATATACAGTAAAACCTTGGATTGCAAGTAACTCTATATAGAGTTAGAAAAGGGGAAGTAAAAGTAGGAGTCGTAAAATGCAACAGCGTAGCCCCTCGACAGCTGCTGTGCATAAAGTTCATGAGCTAGCCTCCAGTGTATAAGGAAACAAACAAAAAAATCTTATTTTTGGCAAACGCTGGTCATAATACAGGAAAGTTTTAAAGTTCTAGGTGATATCTGTTTATCAGCTTACCTTCAGATATTTGCAACCAGGGTAATGCTCTTTAAAAAAAAAAAACCAAAAAAACAAAACCCCCCCAGAGAGATTTGAACAAGCCCTGGCCTTCACCTTCCACCGAAATTGGGCTGAAGGAAGCATACAACAACAACAAAATTCCAGGTTGATGAGGTGGCAGTGAAAAGCAAAAACCACCACCAATTGACACACCCTTCACCAAGTCAGTACATGGTTTTCATGCCACTTTATTTTATGAACTTAAGACAGGAAGTAAACATACCTTTAAAGTAAGGGAAACGTCACCTAACTCCCCAGAGGCGAGAAAGTGAATCCTTGTTTACATTTCTGATCATTCTTAGTAATTTAGGTTGATCCAATAAAAACACCCACCAATCCATTATCTCCTAGGAGTAACAAAGCCACCTAATCCTTTAAGGCAGGTTGAACTCTCTGCCTATTATAGAACCAAGAAGCACCTAACGTGTCAAGACCACAGAGATGCCCTTCTTCAGATCAAGAAACTCTGGCATGAACAGAAGATTTGGCATGAGCTAAATCAGCACCACTAATCCACTGAGAGACACAGGAGCAAACTTACTAACCTGCGCTATTGCATTCCAACATAAATTATTAGTAAGTAGTCGGTTCCCACTGAAATTGATAAAGACTGTATTTAAAAGAAGGAAAACTCATTCATAACGCTAAAACAAAATTCCACCATGTAACAACTCCCTTACTCCGCGAAGCTCAATGGCTGCCCATCCAACATCGCATAACCTATAAAATTCTTCTTCTCACCTTTAAAGCTAAACTCACAAACACTCCAGCTTCCATCGACAAATTCCTTACCCCCATATACTTCATCAAGAACGCTTAGATCAAATACCGAGAATTTATTAGCAATCCCCTCCATCCGCGAAATAGTTTATGATACAACTCGCACATCGATCTTTTCAGGCCTTCACTTTGGAACGCAATGCTCCCCGGACCTTAGACAAGAATTGTCCCACATGAAATTCAAATCCAGACTTAAAACATTCCTATTCAAAGATGCTTTCAATACTTGACAACAATTATTTCACCTGAGGATGATAAAATTGCCCTTAAATATTGTGTTTTCGCCTCTCCCTCCCTTTTCCCCTCTTTTCCTCTTTGTTTCATGTTAGTTAAGTACAGTCTGTGAAGTCCCCAATTTTACATAGCAGCTTTTAATCTTTTTTATTCCATTAATATTTTTTTTTTTTTGTAATCATAGTTAATACAGTTTCAATAAAATACAAGCAAGAGAACACTGCAAAAGCAGCAATAAAGAAACAAAGCTTGTAACCAAAACAACAGCACAATATACAAGATCAAGAAGAACAGGTCATCCCAACCCAACCCCCCTCCCATCCCAGGGCTGTGGTCACGAGGTCAACCAAGAATCAAGCCATGATATACTGATTAAGATGCGACTGCTGGTATGTGGGGTTAGAGTAAACCACCTAGATATATATGATAGGAAGTAGAGAATGACACGGGGAAAAAATCTGTCCCCGTCACTGCCCCGGCCCCAACCCACCATCCCCGTCACCACCCCATCACCGCCATTTCCTTCACCGCCCCGTCACTGTCACCGCCATCTCCTTCACCGCCCCGTCACCGTCACTGCTATCTCCTTCACAGCCCTGTTCCCGCAGCATCCATACAAGCCTCAGTACTGCAATATTTAGCTTATTCCTTCCTTATAAATCAAAATTCTGGCTGCTGAACTAGAGAAAGATGTTCAGCTAGCAGGGCTTTGTTTATAAATTTTTATCCTAAAGCAAGAAAAAAAAAAGAAATATAATTTTTTTTCTACCTTTGTTGTCTGGTTGTCTCTATTCTCTCTGCATCTTCCATTTGCTCTGTTACTGTGCCTCTCCCTTTCTCCTACCCCTCCAAATTGGTCTGGCACCCATCTTCTTCCCTCCGCTCCCCCCATAGTCTGGCATCTCTGTCTTCTTCCCTGCCATCATCTTCTCCCCACTCTCTCTTCCCCATTTCCCTTCAGCGTCTTCTCCCCACTCTCTCTTCCCCATTTCCCTTTAGCATCTTCTCCCCACTCTCTCTTCCCCATTTCCCTTCAGCGTCTTCTCCCCACTCTTTCTTCCCCATTTCCCTTCAGCGTCTTCTCCCCATTCTTTCTTCCCCATTTCCCTTCAGCATCTTCTCCCCACTCTCTCTTCCCCATTTCCCTTCAGCGTCTTCTCCCCACTCTTTCTTCCCCATTTCCCTTCAGCGTCTTCTCCCCACTCTTTCTTCCCCATTTCCCTTCAGCATCTTCTCCCCACTCTCTCTTCCCCATTTCCCTTCAGCGTCTTCTTCATTTCCCTTCAGCGTCTTCCCCCCCTCTCTGTTCCCCATTTCTCTTCAGCGTCTTCTCCCAATCTCTCTTCTCCATTTCCCTTCAGCATCTTCTCCCCACTGTCTTCCCCATGTCCTTTCAGCGTCCTCCCCACTCTTTTTTACCCATTTCCCTTCAGTGTCTGCTCCTCTCCACCCCACCTTTCCTCCCTTTCTGCCCCTTACCTTCGTGGCACTTTCACCCCCCCCCCGCAGCGAGAACACCTCTTAGCCACTTCCGCCATGCACCCCACCCCCCGGACAACAGGCCCGGTCCGACAACTGTGCCGACAAACCTCCCTGCCCTTTACCTTTGTGGCCGGCGATTTCTAAACTGCCTTCTTACAGCAGCCGGAGTGTTGAAGTTGCATATTGCTGCCGGAAAGGTCGTCTCTGATGCAACTTCTGGTTGCGTCAGAGATTACCTTTATGGTAGCCACACACAGCTTCGCTCTGGTTGCTGTAAGAAGGCAGTTTAGAAATCGCGGCCACTAAGGTGAGGGGCAGGGAAGTAGTAGGGAGATGTTTAGACTCGGCGGCAGTAAGGAGAAAGGGAGCGCGATAGGTGACCGCGTGCTGCCTCCCTTAACTGCGGGGACAAGGCCATTCATTGCTCCACAGGGCGGTGAATGGCCTTGTCCCCATAGCCACAGTGAACACAGTTTTTTTCCCCACCGTTTTGGCGGGTTACCCGCGGCTAGCCGCGGGTAACAGCCACCGTATCATTCTGTAATAGGAAGTATATGAAGAAACTATTAAACATGAAACAATGCATTAAAACAGGTTAATAAACCTTGCCCACAGAAATAAAGACAAACACACAAGCTGCAAATGATAATCCAAGAAAAAAAGGGTAATTATTTTGCCACTTGCTTGTCAATCATTATTTCTTGGGATCTAAACAGATTAAACTGTGTACATGCAATTAAAAACAAAAAATCAAAGCAGACAAATGACTTAATTTATTTCTAGCTAAGCAGACTGACATGGAAATTACACAGCAAGCTCCAGTCACAACTGTATTTAGTCCAACAAAAACAAAGCTATAAATTACTTCACCAACCTTAAGTAACCAAGTTATTCTATTGCACATTTTGGGTTCCTTTTGCAAAGCCGCGCTAGTGGTTTTATCGCATGCGCTAGCCAGAAATCTACTGCCTGCTCAAAAGGAGTTGATAGCGGCTAGCGCACGGGGCAATTTAGCATGCGCTATTCCGCGCGTTAAGGCCCTAGCGCGGCTTTGTAAAAGGAGCCCTTTATACAGTAAACACAACAAAAAAAACAGTCCAACCAAATCTGCAGTAAAAGAGAAACGACCAAAAAAACAAGGAGAAAAACTGCAGAAATGATATGCAAGGTTAAAAAAAAAAAAAAAAAAGTGTCTTATTTATTGAAGAAAATGCAATGTAGCATTCCAAACAAATGGTTCTCTTGTGTGAGTACACAGGACCCAACACGGTGCTTGTTTTGGAAAACACTCCTTCCTCAGGGGTCCTATGGGAAGGTTATGTTGAAGAGAATGTGAGAGGTAGACACGGTGAGCTGTGAACACGAGTAAGAAATGTTAAAAGGAAAAAAACCCAGCAAAGATTGGTCATCACCTTGTGTAACATTGAGTAAGGTGAGGAATCAGAAAACAACTATGCATGGAATTTTGTAAACCGCATAGTGATTATGCGGTATATACATTTTTAAATAAATAAATACATGAAAGAATGTATTTTCTTTAAGCAAACCTCTGTCTTAACATTCAGAACCATGTCTGAAACCTAGAAGTGGTCAATGGAACTAATTTACTCCCCCCACACCCCTTTTTACAAAACCGCGGAAGCGGTTTTTAGCGCAGGCTGGCGCGCTGAATACTCTGCACTGATCCCGACGCTCATAGGAACTCCTGTGAGCATCGGGAGCAGTGCAGAACATTCAGCGTGCCAGCCGGCGCTAAACACCGCTTTTGCAAAAGGGGGCGTTAAGTGCCTGAAATGGGATGTCAGATTCCTTTAAAAAGAAGAGGAGGCCCCTTTGGCCTAGGAGCTGCTACTTGAACCATTTTGATTTTTTTATGATGGTCTCTCTTAATTATTGCATTTCATTTGTCATAACAATGTATTTTTTTGTGTGTTATAAGCCACTTAAGTCAGCCTATGGGCTCAATAAAAAAAATAGACTAGAATGATTACTTTAGAATGTTGCAAGATGATGGAGAGAAGGCTGCAAGCCACATGGTTACAACACACCATTTCTGCAAAAACTTTCCTGGCTACCAGTACAATACATGGCTAAATTTAAGCCTCAATCTCCGATCTTCAAGGCCCTTAAAGGAAGTGGACGAGAAAACTTAAAAGGATCTCCCTCAACACCATGTCATTCTCTACTCCAGAGTACCTCTCTCCATGCTAAGTATATGGACCTTTGAAATTCAGAGAACAGAGACCATATCTGTTAATGCCTTATTAAACTTCCTTAAACCATGCACTACAGAAAAAGCCACACAGGAAATTAAAGTAGCAGTCCAGCGGCTGTTCTTGTCTGTGGATGTGCTAAAATAAACCTTTAAAGCAGGGGTGTCAAAGTCCCTCCTCGAGGGCTGCAGTCCAGTTGGGTTTTCAGGATTTCCCCAATGAATATGCATGAGATTTATTAGCATACAATGAAAGAAGTGCATGCAAATAGATCTCATGCATATTCATTGAGGAAATCCTGAAAACCCGACTGGATTGCGGCCCTCGAGGAAGAGAACACAATTTCTACAATGACATTAGGAAGCACGCCAGTATATTGAGGCTGCGGGGATACCAGAACAACCCATTCACTGGCCCCTGGATCTATCAGTGCACCCCAGCAGCACCCAGTGTCTGGACTCTGGGTACAGCTGTATCGGGCTCCAAAATAATTATGGCCCCTGGCTAGATTAGATCAGTGTTTCTCAATTCGGTCCTCTTGCCCGTCGGGTTTTCAGAATATCCACAATGAATATGCATGAAAGAAATTTGCATAGAATAGAGCAGGTGTCTCAAAGTCCCACCTTGAGGGCCGCAATCCAGTCGGGTTTTCAGGATTTCCCCAATGAATATGCATGAGATCTATTTGCATGCACTGCTTTCAAAGCATATTCACTGGGGAAATCCTGAAAACCCAACTGGATTGGGGGTCCTCAAGGAGGGACTTTGAGATCCCTGGAATAGAGGCAGTGTATGCAAATCAAGTTTATGCCTATTCATTGTGGATATCCTGAAAACCCGACGGGCAAGGGGGGGTACTCCAGGACCAAGTTGAGAAACACTGGACTAGATCATATGTCGGGGGAGAAGCAGCAGATGGGTATAGAATGGGCATCTTGGCAATTAGCACGTGCTAATTCCACTAGTGTATGCCAAGCTTTGTTAGAAGGGCCTCTAATTGCCTGAAATGTTTCACTTCCACCATGTGTGTTTGTGGTTTATGAGGGGAGAGGTCAGTAGAAATAGTTGTACAGAAATTTTAATACGACTGGAGAAAGTTGGAGGTCAGAACATCTTAGCTTTGTTTCCCTTTATTCAGACTTCAAACTCAATTGGAACTTAACCTCTTATGGGTTACGATGCCTTAAGCCTTCATTCATACCTAGGATTTTTTTTTTCCACAATTTTGTAAACATCCTTTAGCACACTAAGCTTTGATAAAAGGGCAACCTCCCCCCCCCCCAAAAAAAAAAAAATATTAAATAAAGTAGCATAAGTCAACATTTAATGTAGGAGAGAGAGGGGGGAAGGAAATGCTGAGAGTAAAATGAAGAAAGTTATCTGTTCAAATATTATGGCCCAAACTTCCCCGATGCAGACCTGTGAAACACTGGCCTTCGTTGAGAGTGAAGAAGAGTTCACTATTACGACAAGTTTTCAACTATTTTTTTTTTTCTTTTTACTTTATCAAGAAATCTGTTCAAATGACATGCTGTTGAAGGTTTTTTGGTTTTCTTTTTTTTTTTTCCAGTTGACAACACACTAAGGGCTCCTTTTACAAAGGTGCATTAGGGCGGTAGTTTTTCGGCTAAAAACGATAGTGCATCTTTGTAAAAGGAGCCCTAAATTTTGTCTATAAATATGGCGGGGTTTTTTTTTGCCTGTGATTGAAAGCTGGAGCTCTGAAGATAATGGTACTGGCCTTTATTTTTCTGAGGCTTTTTCCTTTCCATCTTCATATACATTTGCTTTGATATCTTTTGTTTTGAAAGTAGTATGATTACAGCACTGAAATATACAGTGCCGGTCTTACTACTGAGCAATGGTATTTCCCTTCCACCGAACCTTTTTAATTTTCCAGGTGGGAGCAACATCGTGAACTTGCTGCCGTGCATGGTGTTGGCAATCCCGCATGGTGTTGGCAAGCGATGTCAGAGAGAGGCGACACCGACGTAGGCAGGAAGTTCGTAATGCGACTCAAGTGGGGAAAATTAAAGAGGTACGAGGGGAGGGAAGAGGTGCACATGCGCAGCAGGGGGGGGGGTCACAAAGGAGCAGGGGGCAGAAAAGAGGACATGTGCCAGCGCCCCTACCGTGTCCGTTGACCACCCCCCACCCCTGCACTACGCCACTGGCTGCTGGGGCTTGGAGAACGTGCTGCCGTACAGCGTATCGCAAACTGTATGCCTCCTGAGATTTCAGGTGTGCCCCGAGACGCTGTGGGGGGGGGGAGGAGGAGAGGCACCAGCGCCGGCTGACTGCCTCATGGTGAGAGGCACATCCTGTAGGCAATCAGCCTCTCCGCGCGTCTTCCCTTCCGGCACCCCCCCCTTACTAGTGGCTCAGGACCCATTTGAAGGGTCTTCGCGCATGCACGCAATGTCATCGTGTCAACATCTGCGCACTTCCGGATGCCTCTATGTTTAGTGTGCCGCAGCTCGACAAAACCTGCGCGACACTGCCGTAGTATTTGCATCGTGCCACAGAGAACTTCCTTCTGGAGTTCAAATGATGCAACACGCATAGATCATTTTCAAGCACACGTAAACTGTGAAACATTTCAGTAGTTTTCTGCTACATTTCTTGGTCTCTGAGTGCATCTCTTGGTATTTAAGGATCTTCTCCCTAATTATTTGCAGCCAACACCTTTATAATTAATGCTGTTCTGGTGCTTTTCTTCTTCATCATGATGCCCATTTTGTTTCCATCAAGCTTTTTATTAGTTGGTTAGAACTGTACCAAATACCATATTTTACTATTCAGCAGAACAAGAATAATTAAAATTATTATTCTGGCAAATATGAATAGTGGGCTCTGAGCTTTAACATAAATAATAAAAGAAACAATGTGAAATCAAAGATCCAAGGCTCCTTTTACTAAGGTGCGCTAGCGTTTTTAGCACAAGCACAAAATTACCACACACTAAACCACGCAATACACTTCTAGAATAACGCCAGCTCAATGCTGGCATTGTCTAATGCGCGCAGCAACTAAGCGCGCAATTCCGTGCATTAAGGCCCTAACGCACCTTAGTAAAAGGAGCCCTTTACTAAGGAATCCTATTTCAGTAGGATTTGGCACAACAGGGACCTGGATTATTCATATTCAAACTTAAATCACTATTCATCCGAATATGAATAATGTATTCGGGGCCCTATTCAGGACTGAACTGAATCAAATACGGATATTTGGGACAGCCCTAGTTGGAATATGACATTCTAGGTCAGGGGTGTCCAATGTCGGTCCTCGAGGGCCGCAATCCAGTCGGGTTTTCAGGATTGCCCCAATGAATATGCATGAGATCTATTAGCATACAATGAAAGCAGTGCATGCAAATAGATCTCATGCATATTCATTGGGGAAATCCTGAAAACCCGACTGGATTGCGGCCCTCGAGGACTGACATTGGACACCCCTGTTCTAGGTGATCACAATCTCTTTGTTTTCTATTATTTTATCTTTGGGTCGTGATCCCACACTTTTCTGGCACAAAGCTGCTAATAGATAGAAAATTAGAAACATGATGGCAGATAAAGGCCAAATGGCCCTTCCAGTCTCCCCATCTGCAGTAACCATTATCTCTTCCTCTCTCTAAGAGATCCCATATGCCTATCCCACACTTTCTTGGATTCAGACACAGTCTCCGTTTCCACCATCTCTTCTGGGAGACTGTTCCACGCATCTACCACCCTTTCTGTAAAAAGTATTTCCTTAGATTACTCCTGAGCCTATCACCTCTTAACTTCATCCTATGCCCTCTCATTCCAGAGCTTCCTGTCAAATGAGACTCGATTCATGCGCATTTACATCACGTAGATATTTAAATGTCTCTACAATATCTCCCCTCTCCTGCCTTTCCTCCAAAGTACGTATACATATTGAGAACTTTAAGTCTGTCCCCATATGCCTTATGATGAAGACCACGCACCATTTTAGTAGCCTTCCTCTGGACCGACTCCATCCTTTTTATATATTTTTGAAGGTGCGTCCTCCAGAATTGTACACAATATTCCAAATGAGGTCTCACCGGCGTCTTATACAGGGGCATCAATACCTCCTTTTTCCTACTGGCCATACCTCTTCCTATGCACCCTAGCATCCATCCTTCTGCTTGTTGGAATACTTGTTCTCTTAGGCATCCGTGGCCGACTTCATGACTATTGCAGTTTTTCAGGTCTCATCACATCTGGGTAGATGGGCATCTACCCAGGTTCTATCTATCCAGACACGGCAAGACCCAGAAAACTGCAACAATCATACTGGAATATTTGGTTAAGATTTAAAGATAGATTATGAACATTTTCTTTTACTTCGGCAGATATAAATGTACAAAAAGTATTGAAGCTGTTAAGCAGGCCTAGAGACTATGATAATAGTGCTATCTGTATGATCTCAATGAGGTCCATTCCTCCTTGGGCTGAAGGCATGTACAGTCTTGGCATTCACCGATTCTTATACATGACTTCAAGGGCAAGGGAGTGTTCTGATTCACCTATCCATCCTCTTGACATACACCAACTTTTTGCTCTCTTTCAATTCAGAGCATGAAAAGCAGCGATTCTAGAACACAGGGGTTCCCCCAACCCATTCTACTCACTTCCCAGTCAATTGTATGTGTTTTATATGAGTTGTATGATAAATATTTTAGGTTACAGGAATTATGTTGTGTGTTATTATCATGTCATGGTGGGCTTGGAGAGTTTTAAACTATAATTGCGACTTTGGAACCCGCAGAGATCTTGAATATGTGGGATATAAATGTTTAAATAAATAAGGTTTTCAGAATATCCACAAGAAATATCCCATGAGATAAGTAATTATTGGGTCTTCAGCGCATGCAGAGATCTTGAATATGTGGGATATAAATGTTTAAATAAATAAGGTTTTCAGAATATCCACAAGAAATATCCCATAAGATAAGTAATTATTTGGGTCTTCAGCGCAAGCAGAGATCTTGAATATGTGGGATATAAATGTTTAAATAAATAAGGTTTTCAGAATATCCACAATAAATATCCCATGAGATAAGTAATTATTGGGTCTTCAGCGCATGCAGAGATCTTGAATATGTGGGATATAAATGTTTAAATAAATAAGATTTTCAGAATATCCACAAGAAATATCCCATGAGATAAGTAATTATTGGGTCTTCAGCGCATGCAGAGATCTTGAATATGTGGGATATAAATGTTTAAATAAATAAGGTTTTCAGAATATCCACAAGAAATATCCCATAAGATAAGTAATTATTTGGGTCTTCAGCGCAAGCAGAGATCTTGAATATGTGGGATATAAATGTTTAAATAAATAAGGCTTTCAGAATATCCACAAGAAATATCCCATGAGATAAGTAATTATTGGGTCTTCAGCGCATGCAGAGATCTTGAATATGTGGGATATAAATGTTTAAATAAATAAGGTTTTCAGAATATCCACAAGAAATATCCCATGAGATAAGTAATTATTGGGTCTTCAGCGCATGCAGAGATCTTGAATATGTGGGATATAAATGTTTAAATAAATAAGGTTTTCAGAATATCCACAAGAAATATCCCATGAGATAAGTAATTATTTGGGTCTTCAGCGCAAGCAGAGATCTTGAATATGTGGGATATAAATGTTTAAATAAATAAGGTTTTCAGAATATCCACAAGAAATATCCCATGAGATAAGTAATTATTGGGTCTTCAGCGCATGCAGAGATCTTGAATATGTGGGATATAAATGTTTAAATAAATAAGGTTTTCAGAATATCCACAAGAAATATCCCATGAGATAAGTAATTATTGGGTCTTCAGCGCATGCAGAGATCTTGAATATGTGGGATATAAATGTTTAAATAAATAAGGTTTTCAGAATATCCGCAAGAAATATCCCATAAGATAAGTAATTATTTGGGTCTTCAGCGCAAGCAGAGATCTTGAATATGTGGGATATAAATGTTTAAATAAATAAGGTTTTCAGAATATCCGCAAGAAATATCCCATGAGATAAGTAATTATTGGGTCTTCAGCGCATGCAGAGATCTTGAATATGTGGGATATAAATGTTTAAATAAATAAGGTTTTCAGAATATCCACAAGAAATATCCCATGAGATAAGTAATTATTGGATCTTCAGCGCATGCAGAGATCTTGAATATGTGGGATATAAATGTTTAAATAAATAAGGTTTTCAGAATATCCATAATAAATATCCCATGAGATAAGTAATTATTGGGTCTTCAGCGCATGCAGAGATCTTGAATATGTGGGATATAAATGTTTAAATAAATAAGGTTTTCAGAATATCCACAAGAAATATCCCATGAGATAAGTAATTATTTGGGTCTTCAGCGCATGCAGAGATCTTGAATATGTGGGATATAAATGTTTAAATAAATAAGATTTTCAGAATATCCACAAGAAATATCCCATGAGATAAGTAATTATTGGGTCTTCAGCGCATGCAGAGATCTTGAATATGTGGGATATAAATGTTTAAATAAATAAGGTTTTCAGAATATCCACAAGAAATAGCCCATGAGTTAAGTAATTAATGGGTCTTCAGCGCATGCAGAGATCTTGAATATGTGGGATATAAATGTTTAAATAAATAAGGTTTTCAGAATATCCACAAGAAATATCCCATGAGATAAGTAATTATTGGGTCTCCAGTGCATGCCAATGTATCAGAAAATAATATTAAATATTGAACTAGGCCAGTTACTGGGCAGACTTGCACGGTCTGTGTCTGTGTATGGCCGTTTGGTGGAGGATGGGCAGGGGAGGGCTTCAATGGCTGGGAGGGTGTAGATGGGCTGGAGTAAGTCTTAACAGAGATTTCGGCAGTTGGAACCCAAGCATAGTACCGGGTAAAGCTTTGGATTCTCGCCCAGAAATAGCTAAGAAGAAAAAAAAAAAAAAAAAATTTAAATTGAATCAGGTTGGGCAGACTGGATGGACCATTCGGGTCTTTATCTGCCGTCATCTACTATGATACTGAGCAGTGTAGATCTAGAAATCGCTGTTCTGGGAGGGCAACACTTTCAAATTCTTTTAGGCAGTTTGGACACCGGCTAATTGAACTCTTCCACCATTCTGAGTAGGTTCATTCATTAGTTTCCGAGAGCTTCTCCTCCGTGAAGTGCGTGTGTGTGTGGATACAGTCAGAAAAAAACCCGAGCACTTTACAAGAGGGCATTGGCTCTTGCACCCCTTTAATCCCGCCACGCACACACACAAAAAGAAAACAAGACCAAATACGGAAGAAAGCGAGTCCTAAAACAGGCGAACAGGGCATTTTGAGGTTCCCCCTAAAAAGCCTTCCACGCAAGCAACCACTCCGCGCTCTTCCGTCCTGTCAGCGAATACCTGCTTAACCCAAAACTTATGTGGGGGGGGGGGGGGGGCAACGGACGCGCTGACTAAAGAGCTCGTGACAAGAAACATCCCCCCCACCGACTGCAGCGCGCGCGCGCGCGTCCCAGCACCCCGACCCGCCCGCTCCAGATTGCCTGGAACTCCCGGGCGCGGCGCGTGCCCCGGCCCTGCCTCCGCCGCCACTGACCTGCCCGCGCGCCTGCTGCAGCCCCTGGAGCCGCTGCCGCAGCTCGCGCCCGTAGTTCCGCGCCGCCTCGATGCTCTCCTTGGCTTCCTGCAGCAGCGTTTCCGCTTCTTTTTCCATCATCACCTCCCCCCCCAGCGCATGGAGCCGGGAGAAGCCCGAGCCGTCCGCTCGCCAGCTTCCCGAAACAGGACACCCGCCTGGCCTCTCTGCGCCAGGACCCGCCCTCCCGGTCGCTGGCGGCCGAGGCGGAAGAACTGCGCTCTCACAGGATCTCGCGCCGCGCTGCACGCGACTGGAACGTTTAGCCGCGTTTCTGGCACGAGGCAACCCAAAGGCTGCGAAATCAGGGAAATTGCGCCAGACTTTTCTTTCGAGGAGCGTGCATTGCTTTTCTAAAGATGTGCCTGTTGCGCCGTTAGCTCCAGGATATTTGGCCAAAGATAGTTCACTAGTTTTGACCGAGTGGCCTGTTGGAAACTTCCTAATTAGGGCAAGGGACGGATTTTGCTCACGCCTCTTTTTGAGGAATGTAGCTCAGGTACCGTACATTGTAGGTATTTTCCTGTCCTTAGAGGGCTTAGGGAAGGGGTAAAACACGGACCTCGCGGATCTCCGTGCCTCTTGTAGTTTCTGGCTCTGACAGACCTCTATGACAATTTAGCTCTGATGGATCCTAATGCTCTTCCCGCCCTATGTTGAGACTAGCGGCAAAACTTTTGCTCTGAGGTCTGTGCCACTTTTAGTCTCAGCATAGGGAGGGAAAAGCATTAGGATCCATCAGTGACTAAAATGGCATAGAGGTCTGTCAGAGCCAGAGACTAAAAGTGGCGTGGACCTCAGATTTTTAAGGATGTGTAGTTCAGATCCGTGAGGTCATATCGCGGAGGCTCTCGGAATCAGTGCGGAGGGAGAAATATGGAGGAAGGGACGATCGGGCTAATTAGCAAAAGCCACGGTGTGCCTCTTCCCTCCATAGCCATTAAGGAAGGCAGAGCCGGGGGCCTGAGCTGAGCATGCAGGGAAAGCGGTGGAATAAGCTAAAAGACGGACTTATCAATGCACGGACCTCAGATTTTTAAGGACGTGCGGTTTTAGATCCGCATTTTACCCCTTCCCGAGGGCTTACAATCAAAGGGAACATGTAGTAAACCTGGTGTTAGGACCCTGCACTAAGCCTAAAAGCTAGCATAAAGGGTAAAAATGTTTTTGCCTGTGCATTAACCAAATAGTATACAAATATTGCAAGTCAAAAGCATTGGAAAGCACCTATCTGCGTTAGCAGAGCTGTATATTAGGCACCAAAATTGTACCGGCATAATGCTGTTCTTGCACTTTGAATGTTATTCTTGGTACCTGTATTTGGGAACCATTGAGCAACAATCAGAGTTAAATGTGAATGCATATGTGGAAGTACTGGAATTCTATTGTGGGCACAAATGTGCAATCCAGAGTTTAGCTGTGATGCCTTTCAGCTCCTCCTTAATGTTTTTGTTGTAGTTTTTCAATCCATGCACTTCAAATTAAGAATAAATTTGCAGGTCTTTCATGTTCTGCAAAGGAAGAAGAAACAGACATGGAATCACCATTTAAACACCCCAGCCACAAAAGAAGGTGTTAACTTTTTACAGTGTTAAATCCCCTCCCCCCAACAACATGTGTTCAATATTCAGCTCTCTGTGCACTTTGCATATGATTTTAATATATAATAACTTCATTACCACAGGAGTATGTGTGAGCTGATAGTGCGAGTGTGCACAGTTTGCTCATATACAAAACTTGTTATAACACTGAGTAGTTGCAGAAGCACAGAAACTGGGCACAAAGCATCCTGCGCTTTATTGCATTGTTCTTCACTTTGTAACTGAGGAGCCAATGCAGAAAGCTTCATAGTAGAGCATCATTTGGATATTTGAGAGCATGGGTAAGAAAGCAGTAAGGCAGCAGGTCTACTAGATTCAAAGCGGAAAGAAAAAATTAAGCAAACCGTATGAGGGGGTGCTGAAAGTTAGCCCAACCATGTAGAGCCATGAAATTTACAAGTTATTGCACATATTCGTCCCTAAGTTCAATACACTTGGCACATCTTATCTAAAGTTTCTGCAACCTTTCCAAAAACTACTTTGATGTCTGGTCACTGAAATACTTCTCCGCTGCCTCAATTACCTCCAAATCATCTTTTCAAACTCTTTTTAAGGGTTGGAAACATAAAATAGTCAGATGGAGCAAGTAGGGTAGATGGTCAATGCACTGAAACCCCCAACTTCGCCAAAACATCCATTGTTTTGCCAGCCTTGTGAGCAGAGCAGGTGCCACGTCTTGCAACTTTCCTTTATTTGGTGGTCTATGTAGAAAATATACCATTTTCCAAGATGGCAGCATGGAGGAAGGAGCAAATGGGCATTGCTTCTGTTTCCTGGAGGTGGGGTTGCAGAGGGCAGGGGAGTGCCTCTAGACATCAGGGATATTTGTTGGGGGATGGGGGCAAGGAGTGTGGGTGCCACAAGACATCAGGAATATTTTTTTATATGGGGGGGATTGGAGGTTATCTCAGGAGGGGTGATGGGGTTGAGGTGATAAATTTTTGAAGGGATCAGGTCAGATCTGGGGTCTGCTAGACTACTGTTCTTCAACCGCCGGTCTGCGGAAATTTTTGCCAGTCCGCGCAGGGCCAGCAAGATTAAAGTGACCATAGGTCTGTTTTCAGACCTCCTGTCCCGTTGTCCCCACACACAGCTTCGGGACAGCATCCAAAGCTGTGCTCGGGGACAACGGGACAGGCGATCATTTCCTGTTCCTCCCTCCTTCTCTTACCGCCCTGCCGCTGCTGCTAAAGCCAACAGGAAGTCTTCTTTCCGAAGTCAATTCTGACGTCAGAGAGGATGTTCCGAGCCAGCCAATTGCTGCCTGGCTGGCCCAGAACGTCCTCTCTGACGTCAGAATTGACGTCAGAAAGAAGACTTCTTGTCGGCTTTAGCAGCAGCGGCAGGTTGGTAAGAGTAGGGGAAAGGAAGGAGGGAGGCTTTTTTTTTTTTTTTTGCGGGGCAGGGAGGGAAAGTGGTAGGCAGGCTGGCTTTAGGGGTGGGGGTGGGGGGTGTGACAAAGTGTGGAAGGCAGTGAGAGGGACATAAGAAGGAGGCACTGGGGGCACTAAAAAGATATGAAGGAGACACTGGGGGCACTAAAGACATGGGAAGGAGGCACTGGGGACACTAAAGACAGGAAGGGGCACTAAGGACATGGGAAGGAGGCACTGAGGGCACTAAAGACAGGAAGGGGCACTAAGGACATGGGAAGGAGGCATTGGGGGCAATAAAGACATGGGAAGGAAAGAGGGAGGGAATAGAAAGGGACAATTCTTGGGCCTGAGTGCAGAAAGAAAGAAATGAAAGAAAGGATACACAGACAGAAGGAAACGCAACCAGAGACTCATGAAATCACCAGACATCAATTTAGTGATCAAAACATGTCAGTTTTGAGAATTTATATCTGCTGTTTATATTTTGCACTATATTTGTCTATTTTTCTATAGTTACTGAGGTGACCGAGCTCGCGGAGATAGGGCAGAAACGGGGTTTTTAAATTTTAGTCCTAGTAGTTTGTCGGTCCACGGGTGTAAAAAGGTTGAAAAACACTGTGCTAGACTACAAGGTATTTGGGGACTGATGCAAGCAACTTTTTGTTTGAAATATCTCCTTTCCTGTCAGAGTATGAGCCAACTACTGTGCACATATTGAAAAGAAGGGGGACATTTTAGCAATGAGCTTCAGATTACTGCTGCCTGGTTGGGTGTGTGTGTGTTTGATTACTACATTGCTGTGTGTGTATGGGGGGGGGGTGTAGGGGTTAAGTTAAATTTGTGGTAGAAGCTGTGCAGCTCTACTGTGTTGCTTTCTGCATTGGTCCCTAGGCAGTAACTTGAATTTAGGTTAAATGGACGTAGCTGTTTAGAGACAGCAGAGATGAAATAAGAGAACAGCCTTTCTCTAATGCTGCCACATTACACTTCAGTCCTTAGGAATTAGTGAGATTGTTCTTAAATGGTTTGTGTCCTTTTTGACAGGACATTTTGTGTGGTTGATCAAAGCCAGAGATCTGATTTTATGGAATGCAATACTATCAGCGACCCTATTTAATATCTTTATCAGACCTACTCCTTGGGTTTTGGTCAGGTAATAGTGACCTGGATTGGCCACCATGAGAACAGGCTACTGGGCTTGATGGTTTTTAACACTGGCCACGGTGGTAACTGCTCCAAAGCTCATAGAATTAATATGAGCGTCGGAGCTGTTACTGCCATGGCTGGCACTAAATACTGCTATAGTTTGGTAAAAAAAAAAAAAAAGGTGACGGGTAGGTAATTGTAATCTGCCTAGAATGGTAGATAGTGCAGAATAGATATCTTAAAATAAATAAAGTCAACTAAAGTTAGCAGAATACTCTGAGCAAAATCATAAATGAGAGCTGGTGGTCTGAGAACAAGATGAAGGACAGATCCCACAGATGCTCCTGGATCCTGTTTTAAATCTTCACAGATCCTAATAGTAGTACTTTAAATCAGTGGTTCCCAACCCTGTCCTGGAGGAACACCAGGCCAATTGGGTTTTCAGGCTAGCCCTAATGAATATGCATGAAGCAAATTTGCATGCCTATCACTTCCATCATATGCAAATCTCTCTCATGCATATTCATTAGGGCTAGCCTGAAAACCCGATTGGCCTGGTGTTCCTCCAGGACAGGGTTGGGAATCACTGCTTTAAATAATGTCTAAATGTGGACTGTCATTGCTGTTCGGCATACTTCTGGAGTCCCTGGCTCCTTCTTGTACTCCCAGACCACTCCGGATCCTGTTTTAAATCTTTACGGATCCTAATAATAAATCCTCTAAAGTCGACTGTCAAGATTTTCACCTCTGTTGCTGTTTGGTACCTGCTGGGATTTTTCCACATCCTTCTGAAGCATCTGGGTACATACTTAAGAGAGGAATGCTGTTTTGGCAGCCTCCATAGAACAGAAAACTTCAGCACGGGGACCCACTACATTCCAAAATCAGCAGTAACAGTAAAAACAGAACAACGGTCCACTTCTACGCTGGGCCAGCTTGGACCCGGTAAGGCCCTGGGCCAGAGTGCCAATGATAAAGGGTGCCATCAAGTCTTGCCTTCCTGTTGTTGGACCAGGTGAGGCACTGGCTCAGGGCACTGATGAAAAGGGTACCAAAATCCCAGTCCAGCATCTATCCTAAGATAGTACTTGGAAATTCTGGAAGATCCGTCTTCTACCTGGAAGGTCTCTTTCAGTCCATGTTTTCATATCACTAAAGTACTAGAAGTGTTTGTGCCATACAGGAATGTACTGTAAATTCTTGCATGGTTTATTGGAAATACTTCAGCAGTGGAGTTCAAACATCTCCCAAAACCACATGGAGAGCATTTAAAGAGTTTAGATCAGGGGTATCAAAGTCCCTCCTCGAGGGCCGCAATCCAGTCAGGTTTTCAGGAATTCCACAATGAATATGCATGAGATCTATTAGCATACAATGAAAGCAATGCATGCAAATAGATCTCATGCATATTCATTGGGGAAAACCTGACTGGATTGCGGCCCTCGAGGAGGGACTTTGACACCCCTGGCTCATTAGAGATTGTCTCCTTTGTGACTCTGTACAGCGCTGTGTTCGTCTGCTAGCGCTCTAGAAATAATTAATAGCAGAAGTAGTACATTGGGGGTGAGTAATGTCTTCAGGTATCGATCAGGACACGGAGAGCAGAGCAAGACTGGCAACCCCGCCAGCTTTAGCACACTTTTCCCTTTGCTTTGGAGAAAACCGAGCACAAGTTTGTCTCCTGCTGGCTCCCGTCCTTACGTCACCGCTCTCGGCCCTTCCTCTACGACCCCTCTCCTCACGTCACAACAAACTACCACAGAGAGCGCGGGGCGCCCCTCCCCCTCCGCTCTGGCGCGAAAACCCAACTGACAACCGAGAGCTTCCCGGTTTCTAGGCCGAGCTGCGGGAACAGTTTCAGCTGTCAGCCCGCGCTCCCCTGATATACGTTTCCGCGTTCCCACCCCCACCGCGGTTCAGCGTTTTTAGATATGATATATTTTGTTTGTTTTTAATAGAGCGGGCTATATTTTTTTTTGTGATCGTTTCGTCACGGAGAAAAAAAAAAGGAATCAGAACTTGTTCCAAAAAAACCCAAAACCAACAACCCATAAACCAACGTAACCGCCAGCTTAAAGGAATATATCGGTGCGGTGACGGGCCTTGCGCTTCCCTTCTTCGCGCGGGTGGACAGCGCTCCATGTACTGAGGCCGCGCTCGCCATGGTGCTGTAAGCGGGTCCGCCGCGGATATGGTCGGCATCCTGGCCATGGCCGCTGCCGTGGAGGACTATGAGGTGCAGGTGAGGCTGCTTTGGCTCTCCGGCTGCTTGTTTTCCCTACTTTCTCCAGCCTTCTGCCTTGGGCTGGTTTATTAGTAGTAGCATTTTAATTATTATTCTTTGTGGGGGAGGGGAAGCAAGCTTTCTGGTGTGAAGAATCGTTTCTTTTATGTTTTAGTAGAACTTGTTATACCTCTTCAGCATATGACAGATCTAAACGGTTTACAATACAATACAATGTTTTATGAAAGGAACTCCATTAAAGATAGGATACATATATATATATTAAAGATAGGATACATATAGCATAAGAGGTTTAAAAAAAAAGGTTTCTACACTTCCCCTCCGCATTCGCGGTGATAGGGGGACGACAAGGCAGCGAATAACTTTTTGTATGTTATTTGCGGTTTTTCTGTAAAAAAAATTAAAAAAAAAACCCAAAATGACTCAAAACCATGAATAACCTGACCTGTTCCTGTGAAGAAAGCGCAGTTGGGAGCAGCGATTTTCTCTGTGCAAAGCCGGGAGCAGCGATTTCCTGTGATGTAAATTTGGGGGAGGGGGGGGGGGCGAGGCCTTCGATCGATAAACCACGAATAGCAACACGAAACCGCGAATATGGAGGGGTAAGTGTATACTAAGAACATAAGAAATGCCTCCACTGGGTCAGACCAGAGGTCCATCGTGCCCAGCAGTCCGCCCATGCGGTGGGCCAACAGGTCCAGGACCTGTGCAGTAGACCTCTATCTATACCCCTCTATCCCTTTTTCCAGTAGGAAATTGTCCAATCCTTTCTTGGACCCCCAGTACCGTGCTCTGCCCTATTACTGACCCAAATTTTAGTACAGTATTTGCCTCCAATGTCAATCTACTAAAATACAGATTTGTATTGGTTGTGGATCCCCCGAGGAAAGCAATTTTGAGTTTCTGCAGGTTGAACGGTGCATGTGGATGTGGCCTTCTAACGAGCTCATCAGGACTTGTTTAAATGTACTTGAGAGATTTTAGAGGCTCATTTCCAAAGCACTCAGACACACTATGGTACATTGTTGAAATGTTGTCTCTCAAACTGTGTAGATTCCGGGTGTGCCACGAGAGATTCCCGAATTTTACTTCTATAGTTTGTATCCCATATATGGTGATTCGGTGTAGAATGGGCTGGGGAGGGCATCAATAGGAACTCCAGTAACTTGGAACATGAGGACTTTACTGGCCAGACTTTACAGTACATATCCTGCAAACAACAGGATGGTTAGGCTGGAGTGAGCTTAGATAGCAACTTCAGCAGTTGGAACCTAAGACAATACCAGGTGGGCTTTATTTCCCTAGTCAACCTAGTAATTCTCTTAGTCTATGGCCCAGAAATATCAAAGAAGAGATAAGTTAATTTAATAATGTATTTTTAATGAGAATAACTAATTGACAGATTAGATGGACCATTGAGGTCTTTATCTGCCGTCATTTACTATGTTACAACTGCTCAGACAAACATCATTCTTTGACGTGATTAGTCCTTGAAAAACTAAGGGCAAGTAATTTTAAATTTATTTGCTACTGTTTGGATCTTCTTGTCTTTGCGAACTTGGATTTTCAGCTCTGACAAAAATTAAATTGGAAAAAAAATGAACAACTGCAGATGTGGATGATGAAATGTATGTTTGCTTGTCAACTATTGAGCAACCTTTTGAGTTAATTTGCACCCAAAAACAAGCACATCCATCGCATTGCTTACCAATCTACTTTAGTTTCATTGTTGTTACAACCCATACATAGCTTAAAGAGCTTTAAATAAATAACACTCAAATTTAATTTTTGTTGGTTTTGCAGTGTTATAATTTCAGTTATAATGTGCTGCAAAAAACATTTGCTTTGTTTAGTGTGCTGTGAAAAACATTTGCTCCATTTAGTGTGCCAGAGCTAAAAAAGTTTGAGAGACACTGGTCTACTTAGAGGTACTATTTTAGAAGCATGTTCCCTTCATAGACCTAGAGTGGGCTAGGACTCTCAGTAAATCATTCCCTAGCTCAGTGTTTCTCAACACGTGGAACATGTACTCTTAGGGGTACATGAGCTGCTTGTTGGGGGTACTTGGCACTGGCTGCCACCATCAAGGATATTGCCTGCCTGCCTGCTGAACACACTGGCAGGGATCCCTCCTTCCTGCCCTCTACCCTCCAGTCAAGTCGCTGCCAGAGATCCCTCCTTCCCGCCAGCTCCCCTCCACCAAAGCTGACCTAGAGGGCTTCCCTCCGATGTATGAGCTGATGTCAGAGGAAAGCTTTCCGGGTCAGTCTCTGTCTCCACTACTTCCTCCGGGAGACTGTTCCACACATCTACCACCCTTTCTTTAAAAAAGTATTTCTTTAGATTACTCCTGAGCCTATCACCTCTTAACTGCATTCTATGCCCTTTCATTCCAGAGCTTCTTTTCAAATGAAAGAGACTCAACTCATGCGCCTTTATGCCACATAGGCATTTAAACATCTTTATCATATCTCCACTCTCCTGTCTTTCTTCCAAAGTATACATATTGAGATCTTTAAGTGTGTCCCCATACGCCTTATGACAAAGACCATGCACCATTTAAGTAGCCTTCCTCTGGACCGACTCCATCCTTTTTATATCTTTTTAAGGTTTGGTTTCCAGAATTGTACAGCACAAAAAAGGATCCAACAGAATCTGCAGTGAGCCAAGCAGCAAGCAAAAAACAAGACAAAAACTGCAGACTATGTACAAGATGCAGGTGTTTATTATACTGTTAATAAAATGCAGTGAATATACAACCTTCGTGTTTTGGACTTCCTCAGGAGTCCATGTGGATAAGGTATTGTGATGCATATTCATTTTTATTTTTAGCATCGGACTCAAATAGGCGTTTGTTTGATACCCCCTTTTTTGCGGTTTGTTTCAATACTTTATCCACCATGGACCCCTGAGGAAGGCGTGTTGTCCGAAACACGGACCATGTCGGGTACCTTGGTTGGTAATAAGTTGTATATTCACTGCATTTTATTAACGGTATAATAAACAACGCCTGCATCTTGTACATAGTCTGCAGTTTTTGTCTTGTTTTTTTGCTTGCTCCAGAATTGTACACAATATTCTAAATGAGGTCTCTCAAGAGTCTTATACAGGGGCATCCATACCTCCTTTTTCCTAGTGGCCGTACCTCTTCCTATGCACCCAGCATCTTTCTAGCTTTCATCGTCACCTTTTCAACCCAAGTCCCGCTCTTCTGTCCTGCACATAAGTTCTTCACCCCATAAACTGTACCGTTTCTTTGGGCTTTTGCAGCCGAAATGCACGACCTTGCATTTCTTAGCATTAAATTTTAGCTGCCAAATTTCAGACCATTCTTCAAGCTTCTATAGGTCTTTCATCATGTTATTCACCCCATTAGGGGTGTCTACTCTTGCAGATTTTGGTATCATCAGCAAAGAGGC
The DNA here is from genome assembly GCF_902459505.1 of Geotrypetes seraphini. Taxonomy (NCBI): domain Eukaryota; kingdom Metazoa; phylum Chordata; class Amphibia; order Gymnophiona; family Dermophiidae; genus Geotrypetes; species Geotrypetes seraphini. Next base: position 20,093,795 of record NC_047093.1, on the reverse strand, counting down.
AAATCTTACCTGACAGCCCTTCAACAATATCACTTATAAAAATGTTAAAAAGAACAGGCCCAGGTTTTAAGAAAAGATGCATGTATTCATTGTGAAAAACTTAAAATATAAGAAAAATTATTAGGAAAAAATTATTGTGGTCTAGGAGCAGGAGAAATTCTCAAGTACAGTGCAACATGTTAAAGTAAATATCAAAGTAATTTTCACCAGTTAATTAAAATTAAATCACCAATACATCTAAAATGTTATAAGGGGACGGGATTTGATATACTGCCTTTCTGTAGTTACAATCAAGGTGGCTTACATATTGTATACAAGTATTTATTTTGTACTTGGGGCAATGGAGGGTCTTATTCACAGTCACAAGGAGCTGCAATGGGAATCAAACTAAGTTTCCTTAGTTCTTAATCCATGGCATTAACCATTAGGCTCCTGCACTGCTGTGTTCTGGAAATGTATTGGTATATAAAATGTTAATAAACATAAAATAGAACAAAAAGATGGAACAAAAGTCTCTGGATCTCACAGGAACCATAAAATTTCAAATACCAACACAAAAACATGAAGCATGTGAAAAGTCCATACAATGTTAATTAATGATGCAGGTAACAACTTATGACATACAAATCATGACTTGGGTCTTATACTGGGCTGTCATAAGTTGTTACCTGCATGAACAATTGATATTATAACATAACATAATTCTTTATTTATATACTGCACAATGCCTTGCAGTTTTAGGCGGTGTACAGAAAGAACACATCAAGGAAGACATTAACATTAAAGATAGACCAAAACATAGTAACAAGGCTCAAAGAAGTTCCCTGTCTGTTCCAGATGGGATCACAATCTATGTTATGTAGCCTGAAAATGAGATAGGAATCGTGTACATAATAAAAAGAAGAGAACAACATCATAAACTCAACAGAGGCAAAATCCCCTTCAAGGAAGAAGAGATGGAATGAGAAGGAAAAGAAAGAGAGAAAAAACCCCCAGCAACAACAAGAAAAGACCAAGCTGAAGTGAAATAGAAGTTCCAAATAAGCTCAGTTCTATGCAAGGTAGCAATGAACAAGACCTCAATGTTAGTCATGAAATTTCCATATTTGTCCCAAACTGTTATGAAGCATATATATTAGGGGGAAGAAAAAATATATATGAAACAGATCAAATTTGAACATAAGAGAAACAAATTTAGATAAAATAAAAATAAAATATAATTCCAGTCGGTAAAAGTTCGGTCCAGATAATAGCGAGGCAAAGTGTCGATAGCACACCCTTCTCTGACAGCATCATCTGATCTCCCAGAAACCTCCGATTTTAAGAACAGGTCAAACAGGGCAGGGCTCAACATCAGGCCTTCAGTCGGGAGAATCAGCAATCCTCCTGCCTTGTCTTGGACTTTTCACACTCTTCATGTTTTTGTGTTGATGTTTAAATTTTGATGTCAATAAATTTCTCTCATTTAATAGTTCCTGTAAGATCCAGAGACATTTTGTTCCATCATTTTGTTTCTTGGATTCACCAGCACTTTTGGAACAAAGGTCCTTCTCTTTTCTTTGCACCTGTTGCTTTTCTGGCTTAGGACCATAAAATAAACATCAGGATGCTTATTTAGAGTCTCTGATTCACTAAGCTTTTTTATCCCAGGAAAGCAGGCAGCATATTCTCTACATGTGGGTGACGTCACCGACGGAGCCTCCTAGCGGACGTTTTCACAAGCAGACTTGCTTGAAGACCTTCAAGCTTGAGATTGGCCCGCGCATGCGCGTGAGCCCCTCCCGCCCGGTCTAGGGCGTGCGTTTCCTCAGCGTGACCTCAGTTCAATGTAACTGCGGAGCCAGAAGCACTGCTCCCTTGCTACATGCAATCTCGTTGTCTCTCTTGCACCGCGTCTTTCTTTTTTATTTTCGTTTAAGTCGCTGTGCTCGCTTCTTTATTTTCTTTTGTGTTTTTTTTCGACCGGACCTCCGGTCTTGCTCTGGCCGCTTGGCCTTGCGGGGCTGCGGCCGTCCTTTTGCTTATATCCTGGCCTCGCTCCGGGTTCAAGAACTGTACTAAGTGCAACCGGATTATCTCCATCACCGATCCCCATCGTTGGTATGTAGAGTACCTGGGTGTGGAGCACTGCGCTCGGTCATGTCCGCGTTGTGCGACTTTGCAACCGCGAGCTCTTCGTCGGAGAGTGGCCAAAATTCTTCAACTGTTTGGCCCTATGGATCCGGCGGGACAGGCCTCGAGCTCAGCCTCGGCTCCTCCTACTACCCCAGCCCCGGGTAAGTCTCCTCTTGCCTCCTCAGGTGTGCCGGTGAAGAAGCCTGCATTAGAGTCTCATGCGAGTGCCGCTTCATCGGCCTCTTCGAGACATCATTCTAAGTGTGCCTCCTCATGTAGGGAATACTCTTTCTCGAGGTCGCCCCCGAAAGAGTGCACTGCTGCAGCCCAGACCCAACCTCCGTTGGTCTCGGTGCTAATGTTCGAGGACATACTTAAGGCAATCCTTACCTCGCAGCTTTCCTCGGTGGTGAGCCAACTGGTCCCGGCCTTGACGCCTTTGACCTCGGTCTCGACCCACCCTTCTGTCCAGCCTGAGTGTACTTCGCTTGAGCCTCAGGGTCGCACACGTAAGACTCGCAGGATTCCCTCGAGCGATTCTTCGTCCCCGGATTCGGGGTCTGTGACTTTCCAGGGTCCCAAGACGGGGTCCCGTTTTTCCCTGGCTACTTTATCGAGGTTCGCTTCTCCTAAGAGGTTACGGTCCTCCCCGCCTCTTCGAGGCAGGTCTCTGACTGCAAAACCCTCCAAGCATACCCTTGTCCTCGAACTGGACTCTACTGTGCATTCTCCCTCGAGGCACCGAGGATCTTCGAAGCCACCGGAAGAATTTTCTTTTGCCCCGTCTTCTCCGGGGCTCCGCATGAGGGTCCCTTGGACTCCAGGGTCTTCTGCGACCCATCTTGTGAGGGGTCATTCCTCGATGCCTCCGAGGCACTTTAGCAGAGCATCCTCGGTTTCCCATTCTCGGGACTCCGAGGCTCCGGTGTGCTACACGAGGGAGATTTCTCCCTCTTTCTCTGCTGCCCTGAGATCTCGTTCGGGATCGCCTCCTGAAGATGAGTCTTCTTCTTCATACTCTTCCTTCACTCGTTTCATTGCTGACATGGGCAAGGCTTTGAACCTGGACCTCCAGTCGGAGTCCCGTTATACCCAGGAATTCCTGGCGGAGATGGGGGTTCCTCTGCCCCGTGAGGCGCTACGCTTGCCTCTGCACTAGGTTCTCCAGCAAACTTTCCTGCTGAACCTGGAGACCCCTTATGCGGTCCCGGCTAGTCCCTCCAAGTTGGAGTCCCACTACCGGACGATCCCAGTTAAGGGGTTTGAAAGTTCTCAGCTTTCTCACCAATCCTTGGTGGTTGAGTCTTCCTTGAAGAAATCCAACCCCTTGAAGGTGTATGCTGCTGTCCCGCCGGGGCGGGAGAAACGTACGATGGACAAGTTTGGCTGCCGTCTTTATCAAAATTCGATGATGGCGAACCGTGTCCTCAATTATAACTTTATCTTCACGTCCTATCTCCGGTTCTGTGTGGAAGCCCTCCACTCCTTCCGGACGGATGTGCCAGATTCTCGTCGTCAGGAGTTTCGTCTCCTCGAGGAGACTTTCTCTCAACTCTAACTCTATATGTTTCAGGCGGCTTATGACGCCTTCGAATTGTCCTCGAGGGTCACGGCTTTTGCGATCGCCATGCGTCACCTCGCTTGGCTCAGAATTGTTCACATGGATCCGAATCTCCAGGATCGTCTAGCCAATCTCCCTTGCATTGGTAAAGATCTATTTGATGATTCCATTGAGGCGGCCACTAAGCGCCTCTCGGAGCACGAACAGTCCTTCGCCTCTCTGGTGTGCCTTAAGCCGAAGACCCCTCCGGCCCGGCAGTACAAAATCCCTCTCCGAAGGTATCCACAGAAAACTACTCCTGCGTTCTCTCGGCCTCCTTCAAAGCGGCCGCAGCAGCAACAGCAGCGACAAGCTAAGGTCCCAGCTGCAGGTTCCGGCGAAGCCTGGGCTGTCTTTTTGACAATTCCAGTATGAGCCTTCTGGCTCCCTTCATTCTGGAGACTTCTCCCCTCCCTATCAGGGGGCATCTACATCATTTCTACACACGGTAGGAAAGCCTTACCTCCGACAGTTGGGTGCTTTCTATCATCCAGGAGGGGTACTCCCTTCACTTCAGTCATGTACCCCCAGACCTTCCTCCAAAAGAGTTTCCTTCGGGCTGGTCTCAGCTGCTCCTCCTTCTACAAGAAGCTCGGGCCCTTCTTCGCCTCCGGGCGGTCGAGGAGGTTCCTCCGGACCAGTGGAATATGGGGTTCTACTCCCGGTACTTTCTGGTGCCCAAGAAGATGGGGGATCTGCGTCCGATCCTGGACCTCCGTGCTCTTAACAAATTTCTGGTCAGGGAACGATTCAGAATGCTCACCCACCCTACTCTGTTCTTCCTCTTTGACGAGGGGGACTGGCTGTGCTCACTGGACCTCAAAGAGGCGTATACGCACATTCCAATACACTTGGCCTCTTGTCGGTATCTGAGAATTTGGCCTGGCGGCCTCTCCGAGGGTTTTCACAAAATGCCTGGTTGTGGTAGCTTTAGCTCTGCGTCTCTGCGGCCTGCAGGTGTTTCCCTACCTTGACGACTGGTTGATCACAGCGTCCTCTCGCCAAGAAGTTCTGCGAGCGACGAATCATACCATCTTGCTCCTTCAGAGTCTTAGCTTCGAGGTGAACTTCCCCAAGTCTCACCTCTGTCCGTCCCAGTCTCTAGAGTTCATCGGAGCTGTCCTGAACACGGTTCGTCTACTATCCTTCTTGCCTCGGCAGGAGGCCCTTGTTCATTTATGCCAGAGGGTGGCCCATCTGTCCTCAGTCCCGGCTCGGCTCCTGATGGTCCTCCCTGGTCACATGGCCTCTACGGTTCATGTGACTCCTTTTGCCAGACTTCACCTCCGTATTCCTTAGTGGACTCTTGCGTCCCAATGGAACCAGGATCGGGATCCTCTCTCTCTACGCATTGTCGTGACTCCTTTGTTGAGGAAGTCTCTCCGTTGGTGGATGCTCTCTTCCAATCTTTCCAGAGGTTTTCTGTTTCCTGCTCCTCCTCTGCAAAAGGTCCTGGGTTATGCTTGGGGGGCTCATCAGGACGGTCTTCGCACTCAGGGTCTTTGGTCCAGTGCCGACCGCCTTTGTCAAATCAATCTGCTGGAACTTCGAGCGATTTTTCTCACCCTGAAAGCTTTTTGTCACCTGCTTCGCGACTGAGTGGTGCTGATTCGCATGGACAACCAAGTCGCCATGTATTATATCACGGGGGGCACGGGGTCCCTGTCCCTGTGCCAAGAAACGATGCGGCTCTGGGATTGGGCCATCTGCCGCAACATATTCCTTCGTGCGATCTACATTCAGGTTCATCACAATTGTATGGCGGACCGTTTGAGTCGTTTTCTGCAGATTCATGAGTGGTCCATTCATTCCGTGACTCTGCATCGGGTGTTTGCTCGTTGGTGGACTCCGGATGTTGATCTGTTCGCGTCCCCCCTCAATCACAAGTTGCCCCGCTTCTGCTCCAGGGTTTTCACCCCACTCAGACTCGAGGCGGATGCTTTTCTGCTGGATTGGACGGACCTGTTTCTGTATGCTTTCCCTCCATTTCCTCTGATTCTGAAGACTTTCGTCAGGCTCAAGTCCACGCACACCACCATGATTCTGATAGCTCCTCGGTGGCCCCGACAGCGTGGTTCTCCCTTCTGTTGCAACTCAGTTCCAGGGAGCCTCTTCTTCTGCCTGTTTTTCCTTCTCTCCTTACGCAGAGACGGGGTTCGCTGCTTCATCCCAATCTTCAGTCTCTGCACTTGACGGCTTGGTTCGTCGAAACTTAATGCCCTCGTTCCAGTTCTCCCAGCATGTGCTGGATGTCCTGGAGGCGTCTCAGAAAGAGTCCACTTGCCAATTTTACCATCAGAAGTGGACCCACTTTTCTTCCTGGTGTGCTACTCGACAGCTGGAGCCGGTCTCTGCCTCCCTATCTGCTGTCCTGGATTATCTGTTGCACTTGTCTGGGGCTGGACTCAAGTCCTCTTCGGTTCGAGTCCACCTTAGTGCCATTACTGCTTTTCATCAGCTGATTGACGGGAAACCTATCTCTGTTCATCCTGTGGTTTCCTGCTTCATGAAAGGCCTTTTCCACGTTCATCCGCCCCTTAAACCGCCTTCCGTGGTTTGGGATCTTAACATGGTCCTTGCTCGTTTGATGAAGCCTCCGTTCAAGCTGCTAGTGTGAGCTCACTTGACGTATCTTACTTGGAAGGTTGTATTTCTTATTGCTCTCACTTCTGCCCGTCGGGTCAGTGAGCTTCAAGCCTTGGTAGCAGACCCACCTTTCACTGTCTTCCATCATGATAAGGTGGTTCTCCGTACCCATCCTAAATTCTTGCCTAAGGTTGTTTCTGAGTTTCATATCAACCAATCCATTGTTCTTCCTGTGTTTTTTCCGAAGCCCTATTCTCACCCTGGAGAAGCGGCTCTGCATTCTCTTGATTGTAAGCATGTGCTGGCCTTCTACTTGAAGCGCACCGCTCCTCATTGTTCTGCTCTCCAGCTGTTTCTCTCTTTCGATCCTAATCTCTTGGGTTGCTCTGTTTCTAAGCAGACCATTTCTAACTGGCCGCTTGTATCTCTTTCTGTTACGCTCAGGCTGGCCTCTCCCTGCCTGGTCGAGTCACAGACCACAAGGTCCGAGCGATGGCGGTGTCTGTTGCTTTCCTCTGCTCAACTCCCATTGAGGAAATCTGTAAGGCTGCCACTTGGTCCTCGGTTCATACATTCACCTCTCACTACTGTCTGGATGCGTTCTCCAGGCATGATGGCCACTTTGGCCAGTCAGTTTTGCAACCCCTGTTCTCCTAATTTGCCAACTCTCCCTCCATCCCATTATAGTTAGCTTGGAGGTCACCCACATGTAGAGAATATGCTGCCTGCTTGTCCTGGGATAAAGCACAGTTACTTACCATAACAGGTGTTATCCAGGGACAGCAGGCAGATATTCTCGCAACCCACTCACCTCCCCGTGGTTGGCTTCTTTGCTTGCTATCTGAACTGAGGCCACGCTGAGGAAACTCACGCCCTAGACCGGGCAGGAGGGGCTCGCGCGCATGCGCGGGCCAATCGCAAGCTTGAAGTTCTTCAAGCAAGTCTGCTTGCGAAAACGTCCGCCAGTGATGGTGACGTTATCCACATGTAGAGAATATCTGCCTGCTGTCCCTGGATAACACCTGTTACGATAAGTAACTGTGCTTTTTCTCCCATAGATGCTGAATGAGAGTAAAGAATCAGGTCCTCAGTAACTCCTTAGCCCCAGAATAGTATTTAGCTTATTATTTTTCATGTCAACTAAATAATTTTATATCTTATTTAATTCAGCTACTTAGATATTTATATCAATTGGTTTGTTTCAAGTTTATCGTAAAGCAAATATCACTAACATTAACCCTCCCTTTTACAAAACTGTAGCGCAGTTTTTAGCGCCGGCTGTGGCGGTAACAGTTCCGACGCTCATAGAATTCCTGCTGTGTCCGGTGCTAAAACCGGTGCTACTGTTTTGTAAAAAAAGGGGGGAGGGGTAAAATTGCTTTAGCTGATTAGTTTGAAATTATAGTATCAGTAAATAGACAAAGCACTATTTCAATAAGCTTGAACATAGGATTTTTTCTATATTTTATTGTTGCCACTTGTTTCTCCTTTTTTGTACAGAAAGCCTGTCTAGTCAGCCTTATTAACATATTTTATCTTATATGCAGCCATGCAAGAAATTACGCAGAGAGGAAGAGCCCCCAGCAAAAACAATCACAAACTATTTCTCACCATTGGCAAAAGCAGTGGATAAAGTTTTCTCACCACCAAGATCGAACAGTATTCGGGATTATTTTAAAATGACCCCTCCCACTAATAAGGATTTGTCTTCAAATGCTGCTAAAAACAGTAAAAGCAGACAAACTAGGCATTCTTCACCTAATAATGGCATAGAACCTAAAACACCAGTGACACCGTTATCTCAGACAACAGCAAAATCCAAGAGGAGAGGCAAGAGAGTCAATTTGCAAAAGCGTTTAAGTGATCTACAGCACTCAGAAACTGAATCGCTTATTCAGGTTATTAGTGATAATGACACTAATGAAGATTTGGAGTCAAGAGCAAACATTGTGAATAGTGGCTTCCTGGGAAGTGATACTGCAGCTTTACTTGCTCAGATTTGTTTTGAAAATGAGGAATTAAAAGAATCTAGCACTAGCATATCAACCACTATCACTTGTTTAAATCCAGGAAACAAAATGTGCACGGAGCCAGAGAAAACTACAAATGACTGCAAAAGGGAAAAGAAAAGGAAATTTGTGAGTGATAATAATTTGCCTCAAATTTTGTCCTTGAAAAAGCAGATAAATGAAGAATGTGAGATGAATTCTAAGAAAAAGCACTTCACATCTGTTCTGGTAGATGAAAGCAAGAACACTATAAGTGATTCAAGCCTTGACGTAAATATAGATGAAACATCTCTCTTAAATGACTCTGTGGTAACTGTATCATATGAGGATTTTTTGAAAAGTCAAGGAGAAAGCGACAGTGATAAGACCTGGGAGACAAAGGCATCAACCTTTGATAACTCTATTATAGTCAACGAAGCAGAGCAAAGCACTAGCGTTGGTGGGTCAGAGACTGGTCATGCCACTTCACCGCTGGCGCTTAACACAGTAACTGTTCTAGCACAAGTTCATTCATCTCCACCTAAATCTGTCACTATCTTGAAACAAAGAAAGACCCCAAAAAGAATAGCCTCAATCTTTTTGAAGAAAAAAGATAGTGAGGCAGATAGTTGTGCTCAGGTCTCTAAGACTGAGCAGACAGAGCAAATGGTACAGAAAAGAAAATCAAATGTTGTAATTGAAGAGGAAGAATTGGAGTTAGCTGTACTGGAAGATGAAGGGTCTGAATTTGTAAAAACAAGGTGCACTAAAGAGGAAAGGCAGCAGTTTATGAAAGTCTTTAAGCAACCGACTTCAGAAGTAGCCAAAAGTGGAACTAAGAAAGTACCTGGCAAGCTTAAAGACTTGAAAAATAAACGATCTAAAAAAATCAAAGACATGGAAATAAATACAAATGATGTAAATCAAAGGACGTCATCAAAATCTATTAAAGCTGAAAAGCAGAATATCAAGAGAAAAAACATTTCAGAGGGGAAAATTAAAAAACTAAAGAAAAAACAGAAGAAAATAGTTGAAACTAATGAAGGAAACTTTGATAATTTTGCCATTGAAAAGGGTCAAAGTAAAAAGCATGTAGTGAAAATCCAAATTAACACAGATGATCTAAGTGACATAGAAACCCAACAAATTAAAAAGACAAATAAAAATAATGCTTTAAGGAGAAGTGCAAGGCAACAGAAAACTGAAATATCCAAATGTAATACAGTGAATAAAACTGTTTCTGAAAATGAGCCAGATAATGGTCCACTACAGGTTTCCTCACCAAAAGTTAACCATACACCTATAAGCAAAAATAGCTTCTATAAGGCTGAAATGATAATGATATCATCTGAAAGCAACAGTCCAATTAGGTAAATACAAACAAAAATTAGTTCTGTATCAGTTTCTAAAATTTGACTAGCATTTTGCATAATTGATATCTTTGGGGTAATTTTTATTACCAGGTGCCTATAAAAAAAAACTTTGAAAGATAATGCATTTTTATACCTATTGTATAAAGTGGCATATTATTTTGTGTGTGTGCCTTTTTGAAATAGTATTCTAGAATAACCCCTAGTAGCACAGCCATACTTCTGCATAAAGTTATACCCGCTTGAAGGCAGGTGTAACTTTTTGTGTTTACTTGGAGAGGGTTTGTGCATATATTATAAAATGTGACCCTTGCAACTCTGTCCAGACCACACCCACAAGAATACCTATGCATGGTCCATATGAAAATAAGCATGCATACAAAAATGCACAAATTATAGCGACCATTCTTGTACAATCCCATTTTATTCCGGGACCAGTGGGATCTTTCTGTCTACCCGCCAGGACTTTGTAGGAAGCCTCAAATTTCAGAGACTTAAACCCCTCCCCCTCATACCTTATCACTGTCACTAGTTCTGTAAACATCAATCTTTCTTCTTACAAGCCAGGCTGTAGGAACTTGTTTTTGGTGCTCATGTTTTATTTCGTGTAATTTCAGTTTTTGTGTTCGCAGTTTTCGCCCTCATGCTGTGGAGGTTCCCTGCAGGGTCAGCTCTTGACTTCGGGAGATCACAGACCTTTGGTAAAAGTCGGTTTCTGACGGATTCCCTGCTTGTCATTAAGCCCTCTGGACAGCCTACACATCAAATTGGGGCTTGGGGACTGTTTCCTTGGGAACTAGCTCACCCCAGGTTCGTTCACTAGTGGCTTGAGCACAGGCTGCGTGGTTCTGTGGAGGCATGCCCAGGATCGGAGCCAGACTGCGTTCTTCCGCCAGGCGTGCTGCATGGTGTGTCCGAGGGTGGTGGAGCTGACTAACCATGGAAGTCAAGCCAGTGGGGCAGTCAGAAGATTCAAAGTTCAGCTTTCCAGCAAGTTGAGGCAGAGGATCTCCCTGTGAGCTGTTTTAGCTCTATCTGCAGTGTTTTCCTCTTAGCACATGTTTCTGTGAGTACAAGCTAACAGCTTGAATCAGAGATTTTGGGACGTCTTTAAAAAAGGGATTTTAGGTGGTTTCTCTGCATGCCCTACCCCCCACCCCTCCTGCACATTGAAGGACCTTACTCTTAAGGCGGTGTTCCTGATGGCCATTACTTCCGCGAGATGCGTTTCTGAACTGCAGGCTTTTTCATGTAGCCCTCCCTTCTTGGAGTTCTCTAAGAAGCAGGTCATGCTGTGGCTGGTTTCCTCTTTTCTTCCAAAGGGGTTTTGTCTTTTCATGTCAACCAGTCCGTTGTCCTTCCGGGCTTGGGTAGTCAGGAGGGCTCTTTGTAGCAGAGACAGTTGAGCAAATTGAATGTCCTTAGGGTCCTTCGCGCTTATGTTCAGCGGACCCAGGAGTTCCATCAGTCGGATCGTCTTTTTGTTCTTTTAGTGTGTCCCTGTAAGGGGGATGGCGCTTCCAAGGCTATGTTTCAAGTTTAATTAAATTTTAATATACCGACCATCGACGTGCACCTGGCCGGTTTACAAAGCTAAAAAAGGTTAAAATAAATTTTTGTAGGAGGGGGAAATGTGAACATTAAATAGACAAATTACAAATGCAAACATGAGTTTGAGGGTAAAAAGGGGGGAGGGAAGTTAATTACATCATTAAAAACAAATTAATTAAAGGGAAGAAGGGGGAGAATAAAATACCAGGAATGGGGATCGCTTTTTAAAAGCGGTTCGTGTAATATACTGCTATACTGTTGGAAAGGAAACATTTTTAGTTTAGTCTTGAATTTGTCGAGGGAGTTTTTGAAGCGGAGTTGAGGTGGCATGGCATTCCATAAAGTTGGAGCTACAACGGAAAAATTAGTATTTCTAGTGTAGTAGAATTCTTTGATTGAAGGTATAGTCAGTAAGTTCTGGTCAGCCTAATCTAAGGGTCTGGGAAGAGCAAAAGGGGATGTTGAGTTTATAAAGAAAAGATGGGAGACGTGAAAGTTTGATTTTAAAGACCAGCAGTAAAGTTTTATAAGTGATATGGTGGGTTATGGGTGTAGCCAATGTGCTTCTCGCAGAAGAGTGACATGATCATATTTTCCAACCTTATAGATAAGTTTGATTGCTGTATTTTAAATGAGCTGTAGATGACGTAATTCTTTTTGAGTAATTCCATTATATAGGGAGCTGCTGTAACCAAAATGACCAGTGAGTGAATAAGGGTTGTGATAGCATCAGTTTCAAGAATTGAGGTTAGAGAACAAATGAGCCAAAGTTTGTGGAAAAAGCTTTTTACGACGGAGCTTATCTGGTCATGGAAGCAGGGCAGGATTAATTTGTCGAGGGTCCCTAGGCACACAAGTACACTGGGCCCCCTGCCCCACCCCACCACACCATGCGCCCAGGCGGAAACAGGAAGCTGTGTCAGAGGGGAGCTTTGGGCAAGCAGCACCGCTTGCACAATTACAGTTCCCTTTGCCTTTCTTACCTGTGTTGCTTGCTTGTGGCCCTCGTTGCCGATCGATGCTGGAGGGGCCCATCGCTGTTTGGAAAAAACAATGTTGATGCCTTCCTTCATTGGGCCCCCCTGACCATTTCGGGCCCTAGGCATATGCCTACTTGGCCTATTGGTTAATCCTGCCCTGCATGGAAGGTTAAAACTTTGTCTAGAATAACTCCGAGCAATTTTATTTTTGATTCCATTTTTACTGTGCATTGGATCAAAGAGGCTATCGCTTCGGCGTACCTTCTTGGAAGGTTAAATCTTTGTCTAGAACAGCGGTCTCAAACACGCAGCCCGCAGGCCGCATGTGGCTCTCCAGATTTTATTTGCGGCCTGCAGTCTGGACTGGATCATTATCTTCCTTTTGGAGCAGCAGCGTGTCTGGCCAGCTCGTTCCGTTCAAAGCCGCGGGTTGGCGGCTCCTTGCGCTATCCACGGAAGAGCCGGCCAGACACGCTGCTGCTCTAGTGGCGTACCAAGGGGGGGCGGTCCACTGTTCTCCCTAGAGTGCGGCTCGTCTAGAGCAGTGGTGCCCAACCTGCTTCCCTTCCCTTCTCAGGCCGGCACCATGTTATTTGATCTCCCTGCTTCTCTTTGGGGCCGACCAACTCTCGCCGCCCGACGTCAATTCTGACGTTGAGAGGACGTACTGGCTAGCCAATTGCTGCCCAGAACGTCCTTTCCGACGTTAGAATTGATGTCGGGCGGCGAGAGTTGGTCGGCCCGTGGAGAAGAGAAAGAGGGAGATCTCGGCCTGTTCACAATGGCGGCAGCGGCAGCAGCCTATTCCCCGGTGGCGGTGGTGTGGGGGAGGGCAGGAAGGAAGAAAGAAAGAAAGAAAGAAGGGGGGGACAGGGAGCCAGAAACAAAGCAAAAAATGAGACACGGAATCAAAGAAAGACAAACATAGAGAAAGAAAGAAAAAGTTGGGGGAGGGAATGAGGTCTGGAGGAGAGGAAGCATACAGGAGGCTGAAAGAAGAGAAGAAATATTGGATGCATAGTCAGAGACTGATGAAATTACCAAACAAAGGTAAGAAAATGATTTTATTTTCAATTTAGTGATTGAAATGTGCCAGTTTTGAGAAAGAAAAGATATTAAACTTTAAATGTGAGGGCAGCAGAAAAAATAGAGCACTTGGAGGGCCGCAGAAAAAAATAGTTAATGTCTTATTAAAGAAATGACAATTTTGCATGAGATAAAACTCTTTATAGTTTATATATCTTTCCTTTTAACTGTTAAAGGAAAGTTTTATAAACTATAAAGAGTTTAACCTCATGCAAAATTGTCATTTCTTTAATAAGACATTAACTATTTTTTCTGCGGCCCTCCAAGTACCTACAAATCCAAAATGTGGCCCCGCAAAGGGTTTGAGTTTGAGACCACTGGTCTAGAATAACTCCGAGCAATTTTATTTTTGATTCCATTTTTACTGTGCATTGGATCAAAGAGGCTATCGCTTCGGCGTACCTTCTTCAGAAGAAACCTGTTCCAGATTTTCTCAAAGCTCATTCCACTTGGGGGTCAGGCAGCCTCTTGTGCTTAGAGTTCTCTTGTGCCTCCGGTGGATATCTGTAAAGCTGCGGTTTGGCCTCTCCATTCCTTTGTTTGCCATTACCGTGTGGACGTTCAGACGTGTCGAGACACATGGTGTTTGGTGAGTGTGTTCTTGTGGCGGCCCTTCTGAGGTCCCATCCATGATGGGTACTGCTTTGGTACATTCCATCTGTTCTGTGCCGGTCTGGTGCGATGCTAAAGAAGGAGAAATTAGGTTCTTACCTGCTAATTTTCTTTCTTTTATCCCTCCAGACCTGCACAGATCCCACCGTCATATATTTCAGTGTTTTTCACAAAGAGTTCATTTTTTTCTGCAATATTGTTTTGGTTTTGGTTGTTGGAGAATATAATAAGAGCAGCGGCATTTGGTTTGTCTGGTTTAGCTAGCGAACTGTGGGGACGTTTTTGAAGGTTGTTTGTTCTAATCAGTATGCAACAGTATTCACATGTCCGATTCGGGTAATTCCTTTTTCTTCTCCATGTGAGAGTGGAGTTGGAATGTTTTCAGCCTAGTTAGTTTCTGCTTGGCTATTTGTCAGACTAATTGAAGATGGAACTGCACAGTCCACTTGTACTACTGCCAAAAGTCATTATGTCTCAGTCTCTACCTGCTGGCAGAGGAGCGTAAACCCATCCATTCTATGCCGGTCTGGCGGGACTAAAATAAAGAAAATTAGCAGGTTAGAACCTAATTTTCCGTCTTTCTGCCACAATTTCTTTGTCTCAGACTGCATTTCTTGGTATTGAGTATCTTCTCTCTCTCAACATGAATCACAGAATAATTACTTGGGACTGACACCTCTATGATTAATGCCATTCCGGTGTTTTTCTGTTTTATTACTATGTCTGTTTTTTCTGCATCCAGCTTTTTGTCAGTGTGGAAGTCTACATGTACATTTAGCGAGACAAAGTGGCAGGTTTGGTGAAGCCATTTTATGCAAGTAAATGGCTTTGAAAATTTTCCTAATTGTAAGAAATGGTTTAGTAATGTGTACATTTATTGGTAGTTCTGAATATATAACCAGTGTCCTAGCTTTCAATGTTTTAACAGCCCTTATTTATAACTGTTTATATCAGAGTAGTACACTGAAGAATGAAGAAGACAACAGTTTAGATTTTTTTGTCTTTATGGTAATATTTACTATGAGGATGTTTTGATTCATGACTATATAAATAAATCTACTTCTATCTGAACAGATATGTACTAGCAATGGAATTAATAGGATTAGACTGAGGAGTGGTAGAGGAAGTGGGATTGGGATTGGGTAACCCAGACTTCACAGCCATCAGGACCATAGTCTTGGTTTCTGAGTTGCTACAAATTTGGTACAAGAGAGGAAAAAGGTAATAAAAGAAAACAAAAAAGATAAGAGGATACCTCTTTTTTTATTCACATTGATATACTGCTCAATAAAGCAGAAACCATTATTAAGTTAGGTGTGACAGTAACATCCTTTTAAATATCTGCATATAAATTGAAGTTTTTGTATAATTTTAGAATGCGATTTACTCGTATTGACTCCAGTAGTACTGAAAAATGTTTGAGTTCTGATACTGAAGAGGATTTTACTCCAAGAAGTAAAAAGGTAATTTGCAGTAGAAAACCTATCATTATAATTGTTTACTTGCCAGTTGAGATTTTGGGCCATACATTTCTAGATAGGTAATGAATTGATTGCCTAATGTTAGTTGCTGCTGAATGGTGTAGTAGTATCCAAATTACTTTCCCCATCTTTTACAAATCCCGATAGCATGGGCTGACATGGTAAATGCTCCAATGCCCATAGGGATTGAATGGGTATTGGAGCATTTGCCATGTGGTTCTTGTTTGCGTGGCTTTGTAAAAGAGGCCCTTTAATTGCAAAGTGATAATTATTCAGTTTATATACTTTCCATACCATAAACTTACAAGTTAGTTTGCAAATAAATATAACAATACAAATAGATGTGTGACCACATACAATAACAGACAAAGTCAGTATTTAGATAAAACTGATTAAAGACTTTCTCAGTTTATACAGCACTTTGTACAATTGTATTTATTTATTCAATTTTTCTATACCATTCTCCCAGGGGAACTCAGAATGGTTTACATGAATCTATTCAGGTACTCAAGCATTTTTTCCTTTCTATCCCAGTGGACTCACAATCTATCCAATGGGGGGATTAAGTAAATTGCCCAGGGTCACAAGGAACAGTGTGAGTTTGAACCCACAGCCTCAGGGTGCCAAGGCTGTAGCTTTCACCACTTCACCACATTCTAACCACATTTGTTGCTACTATTTGGATTTCTGCCAAGTACTTATGATCTGGATTGGCTGCTGTTGGAAACAAGATACTGGACTAGATGGACCATTGTTCTAGCCCATTATGGCTGTTCTTATATTCTTAAACCTAGGTCCAGTTGGAGGTTGAAGCAGAGCTTAAAGAAATGTCACATAATTTTTTTTCTCCTGTAGGAAGCTGGTTAATGTTAAATGAGCAAGCATTGTAGGTGTTCTTGCTTGTTGTACACCATAACTCTAGCCTTAGTTACATAGAGGGGCATTTTAATAGGACATCTGAGTTTGGACATTTTAGGAAAGATGTCCAGAAATCCAGTAGAGAAAATGTCAATTTTAAAAACTGCAAGACATCTATCTTGTTTGAAAATAAATTAACTAGACATTTGGGCTCTTAATACATCTATCTTTTTTGGCTATTCTTGAATATAAAGACATCCACATGAAAAACACACAAAAGCAAGTTTTCTGATGTCCAAGCAGACAACGTTCTTAGCAAACTGTTCACAAACAGCTAAACATTCCTGAGTACAGCAGAGGAACGCTTAAGGATTATTGCAGTGAATGTCATATTAAAAGGACCAGGTATAGATATCACTATAGCATATATTGTATGGTGAGCCCTCCAAAACCCACCCAAAACGTACTGTGCCCACCTGTACACCACAACGATAGCCCTAATGCCTGGTGTCATCTTTATGTAGGTACAGTAGGCCTTGGAGGGCTCACCATACAATATAAGCAAGTTATAGTGACATCTGTACCTGCGACTTTTAATACGACATTCATTGCAGTAATCCTTAGAGTTCCCCTCTGCTCTGCTGTGCCCGATGTATGTGAGCCATATGAATCTGCCATATAGGCTGGACAGTACTGGGTTTTTTCACATCTTTGGGTTCTTGGAGGAGGTTGGTGACCACTGGGGAAGTAAGGGGGGGGGTTCATACTTTAATCCCTTCAAAGGTCATCTGGTTAGTTTGGGCACCTTTTTAGCATTTAGACGCTTTTAAAACAGGTCTAGCTCCAAATGTCTAAAAAAAGGCCCTGGACATTTTTTTTAAAGATTTGATTATCCCTGCAGAGTGTCCAAGTCCTAAGCCCACCCAAAACACACCTCTAACTTGCTCCCTTAAGATTTAGATGCACGGAAGACAAAACAACTAGAAAGACGTCTAGAAAGTCTGTTTTGAGAATGCCCACTTGGACATTTTGACTAGTAAGACGTCCAAGTGCTGTCTTTTGGATATCTATCTTTATCCCAGGACAAGCAGGCAGCTATTCTCACATAAGGGTGACGTCATCAACGGAGCCCGGATGCGGAAGCCTCGCAAGCAGACTTACTTGAAGAAACTAGAAGTTTCGAGACGACCGCACCGCGCATGTGCAAGTGCCTTCCCACCCAGCATAGGTCGCATCTCCTCAGTTCTCAGTTTTCCACGGAGCCGAGAAGTCCGTCTTTGACTCTCTGCGTTTAACTTCGTGCCTTCTTTCAACCGCGGTTTGTGTTTTTTTCTTCATGAATCACTGTTTTTACTACTTTTATTTCTTTATATTAAAAAATATATATATTTTCTTCCGTTCAGCTGCTTGGGCAGGCCGCCCGGCCGCAGCCCAGGGGCTTCGATTTTGCAGTGGCTATTTTTTTTCCTATGTCCTGGCCAACTACAGGCTTCAAGAAGTGTAGCAAGTGCCAGCGTGCGATTTCCCTTACGGACCCACACCGTTGGTGCCTCAAGTGCCTTGGGCCAGACCATCAACCGAAGCCGTGTGAGCGCTGTGCTACTCTTCAACCTCGAGCCCTTAAACGTCATCGTCTTTTGGTGGACAAGCTCTTCGGGATGGATTCTTCCTCCAATCCCTCGACTTCGAAGGTGGCTTCGACCTCACCTTCGACTGAGCCTCCTCCTGCTTCGAATGCTTCCACCTCGAGCCTCATCAAACCTTCGTTTCCAGCGGCTCTCTCGTCAACGACTCCTGCTGTGTCTTCCCCTGTATCCTCAGGTCAGGTAACTCAGCAGAAAGTTACAGCAGTGGTTCTTAAGGTGCCTAAGACTTCCAAGTCGAAGCACATTCCCACTGCCTCTGTGGAACTTCCAGCCAAGGCAGGTGGGCCGGTTTCAGATGCGGTACCCTCCTTGCCGGCTGCTTTCTAGACCATATTGGAGAAGCAATTCATGCAGTTCCTTACTAATATGGGACCGAAGCTTTTCCCTCTTATCCAGCCTGGGCATTCTGCAGACTCCCGCGAGGTCGAGCCACTTCCTTTGCCTCAGTCTGAGCTTCAACACTCTTTGCAGGGAGCAGATTCTCTGCGAGTGGTCTGACATCCAAGCATGTCATGCAAGGAGCAGATTCTTTTCCAGTGCCTCGACAGGAATCCTCACACTCTATCCAAGGAGCAGAGTCTTTGGGAGTGTATCGAGGTTCCTCCACCAAGCCTCTGGAGCTTCGCTCTACAGCCTCCAGTCCTATCCATTCATTGGTAGCATCGGCTGCTTCTGTCTCCGAGGCGAAGTCTCCTTGATCATCGAGATCTGCTTCCAAGCACCATTCTCATAGAAGATCGAGACATTCCTCGAGGCATACTTCCAGGCACAGTTCTTCTTCTAAAGAACGTCCTTCTTCAACCAAGCCTCGATCTACTCCTACTTCTACTAGACCGCCTACTCCTCGATCGAGGTCTCCACTTCCACACCTCGAGGATGTCACAGTTTTGATTGCTTCGTCCAAGTCTCCATATTCATTTGATACTTTTCTTCTGACTGAAGCTTCAACCTCGACCCAGGCTGCTTCGACAACCTTGAGTCCCTCTCGAGGCAAAGCATTGGCCGATCAGCTATCTTTTTCATCCTTTCTTCGTCAGATGGCTGTTGACCTGGATCTTCAATTAGATGCTGGTTCCAAATACTCTAAGGAGTATCTCGAAGTTATGCATCTTCCTGAATCTCCGGCAGAGTCACTTAAGCTTCCTCTTCACAAGCTCTTGTCTCAGACTTTTGCCAGATGCCTGGAGACTCCTTTTACAATTCCAGCAGTTCCAGGCAAATTGGACTCTAGGTATAAAATTCTACATCGCAAAGGGTTCTTCAAATCACAGTTATCTCACCAGTCCTTGCTTGTGGAGTCATCCTTAAAGAGGTCCCATCCTTCCAAGGTTTATGCCACCATACCTCCTGGAAGGGAAGGGAAAACTATGGACAAATTCGGACGTTGCATCTATCAAAATGCTATGATGTCCTCTAAAGTCCTCAATTATAATTTTCATTTGTTACTTATTTTGAGTTCCTCATTAAGCTTTTGCCAAAATTTTTGAGTTATTTAGACACTCAAAAACATTTTGAATTCCAAAAAGTCATCACTTCTCTATCTCAACTCAGACTACATCTCCTTCAATCATCCTATGATGCCTTTTAGTTATCTGCTAGGGCGGCTGCTTGTTCTGTAGCAATGCGCTGCCTTACCTGGCTTCGTACTATTGACATGGATTCTAATCTTCAGGACCGTTTGGCTAATGTTCTTTGTGAAGGCAATGACCTCTTTGATGAATCCATCGAGGCAGTCACTAAGAAACTGTCTGACCTTGAAAAATTCTTTGCCTCTATAGTCAAACCCAAGCCAAGGCAGCTCCTGCTAAGCCTCCATGTCTTATACCTATATATCAGAGGCGTTTTTCTCCCAGGACGTCTCCTTACAATCGCCCTCCTCCTAAGAAACAGCAGCCTCAGAAGCAACAAAAATCTCAGCCTTCTGCTGCACCTAAGGCTACTCAGCCTTTTTGGCCGTTTACAACAGAGCATAACCTCCACCATTTTGCCTCTGTCTTCCCTTCTCCCTATAGGAGATTGTCTCCATCATTTTTACCACCAATGGATGACGATTACATCCAACCTCTGGGTCCTAACCATCATCAAGGAAGGATACTCCCTTCATTTCACTCAGTTTCCACCAGAGCTTCCTCCAAGAGAGTATCCTTCCATTCCATTCCATTCCAGACCACCCTTCTTCTTCAGGAAGCTCAAGCTTTGCTTCATCTCCATGCCATCGAACCAGTTCCTTTGGACCAGCAGAACAGGGGGTTTTACTCCCGTTACTTCCTTGTTCCGAAGAAGACGGGTGATCTGCGGCCCATTCTGGATCTCAGGGCTCTCAACCAATTTTTGGTCAAAGAAAAATTTCGTATGTTGTCCCTGGCATCCCTTTATCCCCTTCTCGAGCAGAACGACTGGTTATGCTCTCTGTATCTCAAGGAGACCTACATTCATATTCCCATCCATCCGGCCTCCTGTCAATACCTCAGATTACGGGTGGGGAATCTGCATTATCAATACAGAGTGCTGCCCTTCAGCCTGGCTTTATCTCCCAGAGTGTTCACCAAGTGCCCAGTAGTGGTAGCAGCAGCTCTATGGAACCATGGTCTTCAGGTATTTCCTTACCTCGACGACTGGCTCATCAAAGATTCAACTTATCAGGGGGTTATTGTAGCGACCCAACGGACTACGTGGTTCCTACAAAGTTTGGGTTTTGAAATCAACTTTCCCAAATCCCAACTTCAGCCCTCACAGAATCTACAATTCATCGGAGCTGTTCTGGATACTGTCCAACTCAGAGCATTCCTTCCACAACAACGTCTGGAAGCTCTTCTTCAACTCTGCCACATAGTGTCTTCCCGCTCTTCCATCTCAGCGAGACACATCATGATACTCCTAGATCACATGGCCTCCACAGTACACATGACTCCTTTTGCCAGACTTCACCTCAGAATTCCTCAGTGGACCCTGGCATCTCAATGGGCGCAAGTTTACGACCCACTTTCTCATCAGTCACTCCTTCATTGAAGCAGTCTCTCTGTTGGTGGATGCTCTCTTCCAATCTCTCTAGAGGCTTTTTCAAACGCCCCCTTCCCCCATCAGAAGGTCTTCACAACAGATTCCTCGACTTATACTTGGGACGCTCATCTCGATGGTCCGTACTCAAGGCCACTGGACCAGTCCGGATCATCGGTGTCATATCAATCTGTTGGAACTCAGAGCGATCCTCAAGGCTTTCAACGCTTTTCAACATCTTCTTCAAGACCAGGTAGTCCTCATTCGGACGGACAACCAAGTCGCCATATATTACATCAACAAACAGGGAGGGACGGGATCTGCCTCCCTTTGTCAAGAAGCTCTGAAGGTTTGGGACTGGGCAATCCGCCACAACACCTTCCTCAAAGCTGTCTACATCCAAGGGGCGAAGAATTGCTTGGCGGACAACTTGAGTCGTCTTCTGCAACCTCACGAATGGACACTCCATTCCTCGCCTCTTTATCAAATTTTTTCTCAATGGGGAATGCATCAGATAGACCTCTTTGCAGCTCCCCACAATTACAAACAGCCTCAGTTCTGCTCCAGGATATACTCTCCTTATCGCCTCGAGGCAGATGCTTTTCTTCTGGAATGGACGAATCTCATCCTCTATGCATTCCCTCCATTCCCTCTTATTCTCAAGACTCTGGTCAAATTGAAGAACGATCATGCCACCATGATTCTGATTGCTCCTCGGTGGCCAAGACAACCTTGGTACTCCCTTCTACTTCAACTAAGCAGCAGGGAGCCATACCTTCTACCAGTTTTTCCTTCTCTGCTTACACAGAGTCAAGGGTCTCTTCTTCATCCCAACCTGAAGTCCCTACACCTGACAGCTTGGTACCTCTCAGCATTGCTCCTCTTCAGTTTTTCTCAATCTGTAAGAGACGTTTTAGAGGCTTCTAGGAAACCTACCACTAGACAATGCTATCTCCAAAAATGGACTAGATTTTCTACGTGGTGTTTTTCTCACGACAAGGAGCCTCAATATTCCTCCTTATCTTCTGTTTTGGATTATCTTTTGCACTTATCCACTTCTGGCCACAAGTCTACATCCATTCGAGTGCATCTCGGTGCAATTGCAGTTTTCCATCAGCCTTTTGAAGGAAAACCACTCTCTGCTCATCCGGTGGTTTCCAGATTCATGAAAGGACTTTTCAATGTCAAACCTCCTCTCAAACCGCCTCCTGTGGTTTGGGACCTCAATGTTGTTCTTACTCAATTTATGAAGCCTCCATTTGAACCAATGTCTACGGCTCATTTCAAGTATCTCACTAGGAAAGTGGTGTTTCTCATTGCTCTCACTTCTGCTAGAAGAGTCAGTGAACTGCAAGCTTTAGTTGCTGATCCACCTTTCACTGTCTTCCATCATGACAAGGTGGTCCTCCGTACTCATCCTAAATTCCTACCTAAAGTGGTTTCAGAATTTCATCTCAACCAATCCATTGTTCTTTCAGTGTTTTTTCCTAAGCCTCATTCTCATCCTGGAGAATCAGCTCTTCATACTCTGGATTGTAAACGTGCTTTGGCCTTCTATTTGGAATGCACCAAACCACACAGAACTGCTCCTCAACTTTTTGTCTCCTTCGATCCAAACAAGTTGGGACATCCAATTTCTAAGCGCACCATCTCCAACTGGATGGCGGCTTGTATCTCATTTTGCTATGCCCAGGCTGGATTACCCCTAACCAGTAAAGTCACAGCCCATAAAGTCAGAGCCATGGCAGCTTCAGTAGCTTTCCTCAGAACTACACCTATTGAGGAAATTTGTAAGGCTACTATTTGGTTCTCGGTTCATACTTTCACTTCCACTATTGTCTGGATGTTTTCTCCAGACGGGATGGACAGTTTGGCCAAATTTATTCTCTTAAAATGCCAACACTCCCACCATCCCATTCTGGTTAGCTTGGAGGTCACCCATATGTGAGAATAGGCTGCCTGCTTGTCCTGGGATAAAGCACAGTTATTTACTGTAACAGGTGTTATCCAGGGACAGCAGACAGCTATTCTCACAACCCACCCACCTCCCCTGGTTGGCTTCTCTGCTAGCTATCTGAACTGAGGAGACACGCCCTACACTGGGTGGGAAGGCACTCGCCCATGCACAGTGTAGTCGTCTCGAAACTTCTAGTTTCTTCAAGCAAGTCTGCTTGCGAGGCTTCCGCATCCGGGCTCCGTTGATGACATCACCCATATGTGAGAATAGCTGCCTGCCGTCCCTGGATAACACCTGTTACGGTAAGTAACTGCTTTTTTGAAAATGAGTCCCATAGTGTGAAAGATGTTGCAAAAATCTTTGAAGTAGCTGATGACATGAGACTCGTAGTTCATATGATAAAATTATTTTTGCAATTCAAAAAAATAACACTTCTTCCACCTTGAATTTGAATGAAAAATTGAAAAAATAATAATAAGAAAAACTTTTTATACTTTTTTCAAATATGATATATGCTCAGAGACCTGGAGACCCAATGAGACACCAAGGACCTGTTTTACAAAGCTGCACAAAGCCCTTTAAATCTCTATGGGCTTCGGGGGCCGTTACCGTGCTGCAGCCGCTAGTGCGGCTTTGTAAAACAGGCTCTAAGACACTTAGGCACCTATTTTGCAGGCACCCATCCAGCTTTTTAATCGGCAATAGTTGAAACTTAGGCGCCTGTCAAGAAAGTGATTCTGTAAACAAGGTGCCTCTAAAACTTTAGGCGGCCTTCAAAAAAATAGGCGCTATGCTATGTGTTTGGTGCCTTGTTACAGAATTGCTGCTCTTAAGCCTGCTTAAACGCTCGCATTGCCGCCTAACTTTTAGTTGCACCTAGAGCTGGCCTATTTATTGGGTGCCTCCAAAATGGGTGCCCAAATAGGTGCCGCTCAGTGCGATTCACTAAACAGCACCCAACTGTAGAATCGTGCTGAACAGTGCCTATATCGGCGCCTAACTTTTGGGCGCTTCGTATAGAATTTGCCCCTAAATCCCAATATGAAGTCTCACCAACCAATTTTTGCATACACTAAAAAGTTTTGTTATATTTACTTTCTGTGTGCCATCCTCATATTGCTAGTAATTAATAAATAAAATAATAATGTGAGGAGCAACTTATCTCAAAAATCCAATTTTCAGGGACCCTTATTTTTGCTGCATACCTTACTGTACTCTTTTCTCAATCTTTTATTCACAATACTGTTAAACTGATTTACAATTGTATTGCTAGATGCCAGGTACCAATAAAAAAACATCAAAAGCAAAGAAACTGATTGAAAAAGCAAAGGCTATACAGCATAATATATCAAAGGGAAATGTAGAAACACCAGCATCTCTTAGACGGTCTTCTAGACAACAGGCTCTGGCTGAAAGGAAACATTTATGTGAAAGTGAGGTAAGCTCCACTTTGGAAGGAAAATAATTTTATTATTCAGGTTAAGTACCTGGTTTAAAGTGATGCTTTATAATTAATTCCACTTTACCTGATACATTGTTTAGGCAAAATACTAATTGTTCATTTGATGTTACACAATCTGTAATAAAGATTTATATTAACTATATAACTACACTGTTCTCCAAAATTGATTTTATTAATAAATATCCCCAAAGCTTTCTCCCTTCTACTTCTCTGCCTTTCCTAAGAGAAGCATCCAATGATGCTCTGTTGAGAATGGATCATCCAGCTAAGGAAAAAACATTGATATTGGTTTGTATGGTGAAGAGTTGTGCCAGCAATTTAAATACAGGGCATCATTTTCTTGACTAATATTTTTCTGCTTCTTGATTAAAAAGGAATAAAGAATTAAAAAAAAAAAAATTGGGAGTGCAATATATTAATTACTAGTCCAGAAACTTGCGTCACCTGGACCCTCACTATAAAGAAATTTGCTTTATAGAAGTAAAGTTGTGCATGTGTAATGCTGCTTATTGATTTGATTTATCGACATCTCTTTTTGATTAGAGGATGGAGTTCCCCTATCTAGAATTGTGAAAACTGAGGACCCTCCCGTATTCACAAAATTAATTTATAATATTATTGTGGTGTATTTGATTGCACTAGTGAATATTCTTCTGCTCCTCCTCTTATTTAGAAACGTTAGAAGGATTATTTTTGGGACGCTTATTGATCTGCAGCATGATCTCATTAAAGTGCAGCTTGACCTTCTGAGTCCTGCCTGTTATGCAGACTTCATGTATAGCCTTGGAGGAAAGATGAAACCAGACTCATAATGTTCTGTTTCCTTGTTAGGATCCTTGCTCTAGCAATATGCTTTCTCTTGGATGTGAAGGTCCAAAGAAACTTAGAAGTTTAAACGATGTGTTGGGAAAAAGCACTAAACAAATTAAAACTGTTAAAAGATCTTCTGGTAAGTTGACAATTCATAACTTTAATCTTAGTATGCCATTCAGTTACATATACTCCAGATTCTGTACGTGTGATGATTTATCTCTTCCCGCGAAACAGCTTGCAGAGAGGAAATACTTATAGTTTTGAGCACCTCCCCTATAGAGGCAGAACCAAAGTCCACAGTTCAGTTTTTTCTCTGCAAGAGAACTGTGCAGAAGGGTTTGATCTGTCCTTCTTAGTTTTTATTGCTTTCTTGTGCTTGAAGTTCATGTTTACTGAGGCTTTGGTGCCCTGAGACCCAATTCTTGGGGATTTTCTGCCTGGGAAAGGACACAGACCCACTGTGCTGGTCTGCAGCTCTGCAGGGCAAGCCTTTGGATGGACCTGGTGAGCTAACCTGCTGTGTTTTTTTATGTGCTCGTGATCCGTTCCCCTGGGAGAAATCTCACCTACTGAGTTTCTCAGTGGTTTGAGTGCAGGCTGTGGGCACCCTGATTAAGAACCCTTGGGGTATCAGGATGCTGGCTGTGTATTTCCCACCCCTGACGTGCTCCAAGGTCCCTGGGGGGGAGGAGGCCAGTCTGTCCAGTTTGCAACCTGAAGATTCCGTGGTCTGGAAGAGTTGCAGGAAGTATATGAAGCAGAAAAGTCCTTTCTTACATTCAGCTGCATTGAGAAAGCTGCAGGCAGGCAGCAACTGAAGAAATTTGAGTAAATCCCCATTAATTCCTATAGGAGAATTGGGGTTAGGTTTACCATATGGCTCCAGAAAAGGAGGATGGATTTAGACATCCAGGCTTTACTTCCATTGCTTTCAGTGGAAGTAAAACCAGGGCTGTGAAGTTGGTAGATAAATTCTTCGACTCCGACTCCTCAATTTCTGGTACCCACGACTCCAACTCCCAAAAATGGTACCCAAAAATGTCTCTGACTCCACAGCCCTAGCAGGGCTGTGAAGTTGGTAGATAAATCCTTCGACTTCGACTCCTCAGTTTCTGGTACCCATGACTCTGACTCCAGATACCCAAAATTGTCTCCGACTCCTCGACTCTGACTCCACAGCCCTGAGTAAAACCCAAATGTCTCTATCCATCCTCCTATCTTCCATTGCTTTCAATGGAAGTAAAACTGAGATATCTCAATCTGTCCTCTTTTTTTCTGGAGCCATATGGTAACCCTAATAGGGGTAGATCAGAAATTCCCAAGTTTGAGGGTTTCTGAAGTTAGGGTTCAGGTCCCCACCTTCAAAATCTCTATTTCAAATCTCAAAAGTGTTTTTGCACTTTTAATAAAGTCTCTACGGGCCATTTTTGGTGCGATTTTACTGGCAGTGGCCATCTTGGATTCCAAATGATCTTTTATTCAAAAGCCTCTATCTGCCTAAAAACCTCCCGATTTTGCTCCCAGTCAACTGGAATGGACTCCTCAGGGGGTGAGAATGCGAATTCTTGTCGACTATGTGCCAATTTACCAGTGGAAGTGCATCCGTGTACAGTGTGCCTTAACGCATGCAAGGGAAGAACAGGAGCCTCGGGCTTAGCCTCATCCTTGTCCTCCAGGGCTGGTGAACTACTATGGGTCCAGGAGATGGGTAAAATGTTTCTTGCGTTGATGTGAAGCGGTGGTGCAAGACATCTGGAGACTCTGTGAGTGCCCAGCCAGAGGACTTGCAGGCTTCATTTACTTGCCCTATGCCAGGCTTCTCCCCAGAATTTGTAAATCTTATGTGGAGAGCCCTTTTGACATGTCCAGGTCAGGGGGCTTAGCCTAAAGGCGCTCAGCCTTTGGTCCAGGGAGTGTCTTCTCTGGTGTCTGCTTCCCTTGTGAACGAACTGGCACATAGCTACAGCAATCTTTCGGATCTTGAGAGGTCGGATGGTGTGTCAGATTTCATGTCGCTTTTTTCCCAGGATTCTGGGATTCTGTTCTGGATGACTCAAGTTCTCTGTTTGGGCCTGAAAGCCATGAGGCCTCCCTGGCTCCCAGTCAGGGAGATGATATTCATGTTCTCCGCCTTTACAGGTTGGTCTTTGTCCACCATTTTATTTCAGATGCGGAGTTGGAGCTAAAGCTGGAACTGCAGCCTTCCACTTCCAAATGCACAGTCATAAGTGGCATTAATGACCAGACCTCCTCCTTTCTCATCTGGATATTACTGCCCTTGTCACGGAACAGTGGGAAACCCTGGAGGGGTCCTTGCAGGTTATTAGTGCCATGGCCAAGCTTCATCCCATGGCACCTGAGTTCCAGCAAATTTTTGCCCAGCTGAAGGTGGATTCAGCTGTAACTCAGGTGACCAAGCATACTACTCTCCCGAGTGAAGTGGTGTCATGCTGAAAGATTCAAGACGAATGCTAGGAAGTACTTCTTCACTCAGAGGGTGGTGGACACCTGGAATGCGCTTCCAGGAGAGGTGATAGAACAGAGTACAATAATGGGTTTCAAAAAGGGCTTGGATGACTTCTTGAAGGAGAAAGTGATTACAGGGTATAGATAGAGGGGTATTATACAGGGTACTTCAGGATTAGGGCATAAACAATTCAGGTGGTGGGAACTTACAGGTCAAGGACCTGGAGGGCCGCCGCGGGAGCGGGCTGCTGGACAAGATGGACCCCTGGTCTGACCTGGCAGAGGCAATACTTATGTTCTTATATGCAGGACTATAGGGCGGACTTGGTGCTTAAGGAAATACAGGGGCAAGGTATGGCAGGGTCCCCTGCTGGGGCAGAGTCCCTTGGGGCCGCTGGGGGTTTCCCCCCTGAATTTATGTTGGCACTATGTAAAGCTTATGTACTAGCGGCTGGAGGTTCCGTGTCCACTCCGGGGGTCTTGGGGGGGTTTTGTCCTCGAAGTATTCCCCGGTGCAGCCCCATACAGCGGCGGTTTTGCCCCCCTCTCCTCCTCTCTCATCCAAGCGCCCGAGAGTTTCTTAGGATGAGGATTTTTGCCCAGAGGAGCAAGATGTTATTGATGAGGACCTAGACCCTTGGGGAGATTTCTAGGATCTTGGGGGGTCAGATTCCGCCAGCGAGGGGTTCGAGCACCCCCAGCTGGCGAAGATGCATCTGTGGTGCACATTTTTCAGCGGGACGAGCTTCATGAGCTAATTCTTCAGGTCTCCTCGGTTTTGCACTTTGAGGACACTGTTGGAGCCCCCGCATACAGTGGGCCCCTTGCTGAAGGAGATCTGCTCTGCTTCCGGCTCTTTACCTATGTATCACACAGCGGCCCTTTGGTTAAAGACCAGCACCCTAACTGAGACTAGCCCTACCAGCAAATAAGAAATTTAAGCATTATAATATTTGCATGACATACAATTTAACTCTATTAGGAGTTGGAGTTGACACATTTTCAATGACTCAGACTCCAGTAACTCAAAAATTGCTTCTGACTCTGACTCCACAGGCCTGGTAACTATGAGTTTTGCTGACTGGATCTTGGGGAGTTCAAGCTGTTTTGTATCTCAAACACTTGCTGAGCTCTGTGTCTTCCCAAAAATCTTAAGACCCACTACTGCAGTCTCAAAATTACTAGTCTGAAAAGCATTTCAACTTGTGGCGTAAACTTTCTGGATGGGAACAAATTTTAGGTTAAGCCAAAGCACTGGTCTCAAGTGTATCTACAGTGTACACACCTGAGATAACTTTTGGGAACCTTCTTATTCAATGCTACAGATTCTGAGAGCCTCATTCCAGCATGAATAAGTCCAGAACTGGATTCTTTGCTACCTTAACTTTTCTATAGTGTCCCTCTAGACCGGCACAAGTGGGTATTACGCACTCCTACCAGTAGATGGAGATTGAGAACCACAGAGCTTCAACTTAGCCTATAAGTGGGCTGTGTAGAGCAGTGTTCTTCAACCTTTTTACACCCGTGGACCGGCAGAAATAAAAGAATTATTTTGTGGACCGGCAAACTACTAAGACCGAAATAAAAAAACACATTTTCGCCCGTCTCCGCAAGCTCGGTCCCCACAAACCATCTGATCCCATCTGCACAAGCCTCAATTATGATTTTATATTGAACGTATTTTATTAAAGTATAAAAAGAAACAATATTCTGTACAATTGTCATTTTATAAATATAAATATTCAGAGCAAGGACCAACAAAACCCCTGTCTCCCCTCCCCTTCACATATATCCCCTCTACTATCAAGAAAACTGAACAAGCCAAATTATTACAGAATGCTACACAGAAATATCATGCTAACAGAATACTGCAGTCACACATGATAGAAATAGTGTTAGGCTTTGCAGTCCCCAGTTATGTCTCTAGCAGTAGCAGGATATATATTTCAAATCTGATATATTGTAATGACAAAATAGAAATAAAATGATTTTTTTCTACCTTTTGTGGTCTCTGCTTTCATCTTCTTTCCACTCTTCCTTCCAGCGTCTGCCCGTTCCATCCACTGTCTTGTCTCTCCTCCTTCCATATGTATCTGACTTCTTTCTATGCCCCTCTCTCCTTTCCATCCAGCCTGTGCCTCCTCTCTCCTTTTTACATCATTCATTCCAGCTTCACTGCTTTCTTCATTTTTATCTCTCCTACACCAGATCTAGCATATTTATCCCTCTCTCATTTCTCTGCTGATCCCCTTTCCAGCATCAATCTCTCTCTACTTTCTCATTCCTGTCTCTCCCCTTTCCCTCCTCTAATCTCCCTGCCAGCTGTTTCCTTCCTTTTTTCCTTCTCCCTTCCCTCCTCCCCCCTATCCAACAGTAACTCTCTAACCATCCCTTTCCCTCTTCCCCTCCCAGCAGCTTCTCTCTTTCTACCTCCAGGTGCAGTGGCAGCTCTCCCTTTATCCAGCAGCTTCCCAGCTTCCAACAGTGGCTTCCTCTCCATCCAGCAGCTCTCAGTACTTGCCTGCAGCAGTGATTTCCTTAGGCAGCCTTAAGTCGTTGCTGCCTCTGAGGAAGGTAAAGTTGCCAAAGTGAATCACTGCCCTGGTAAGTATAGAGCTGCTAGGAGAGGAGACAGCCACTGTTGAAGGCTCCCTGCACATTCGCAACCCCCCCCCCCCCCCAAGCCGGCAAAAACTTTGCACCGCAGGCCCTGCCGCCCAAGACGAGCCGGAGGCCCCTATCCGCCGCATCCTGCACGTGGGCAGACTCTCAGCACAGACGCTGCTGATGGCCCCAATCTACACGCTGCCCCCACCGCGCACGCTGACCACCGCGCATCTCCCTTCTACTTGCCGCTTCCCCGCGGCCCTCTTCGGCGACTCGGCAGGGGCAGCGATCAAGACAGGCTTCCGACGTCGGGACCTTCCCTCTCTGAGTCCCGCCTATTTTTTTCAACTTCCTGTTTCCGCATAGGCGAGACTCAGAGGGAATGCCCGACGTCAGCAGCCTGTCTTGATCGCCCGAGGCTGGGCGGAACAGATTTCCCCGAACACCACCAGGGCAGGAAATTTAACAGTGTCCATCTCGCCGGCCCTGCGCGGACCGGCAGGAATTTTCTGCGGACCGGCACCGGTCCGCGGACCGGCGGTTGAAGAACTGTGGTGTAGAGGATGACGCATGAAAAAAATTGATCCCCATCCCCACAGGTTCTGTATCGCTCCCTGCGAGCTTTATCTGATCCCATCCATACAAGCTTCAAATTGTTATTATTTTATGTTGAAGTAATTTTAGTAAAGTATAAAAAGAAACAATATTCTGTACAACTGTCATTTTATAAATCACAAATACAGAACAAGGATCAACAAAACCCCTCTCTCCCCGTCCCCTCCCATATCTGCCTTCTGTGTCCATTTACCACCCCCATGCAGTATTCCCTTTTGTGTCCGTGTCCCTATGTTCCCATCCATATCAACTATCTCCCCTTCTTTCGTATATCTCCCTGTGTCCAGCTTCTCCCCTCTTACTCCCTTACACTAGTGTGTCTCTCACCCTCTCTCTTTCCTCCCTCTCTTCGCTGTGTTCAGTATTTCACTTCTTCTTTTTTCATCACCTTGGGTCAGCATCTCTCTTTTACTTCTCTTCTCTCTCCTCCTCCCTGCAGGTCCACATCTCCCTCCCTTTCTTCCAGCTCCAGTCATTCCCCCCCTACATGGGGTCCATCACCTCTCTCACTTCCCTCCTACTCCCCCACTCACATGGGTCCAGCATCTCTCTCCATTCCCTCCAGCTCAAGCCCCCCCCACCAGGTGTCCAGCACCTCTCTCCATTCCTTCCCCTTCAGCTTTGCAGCCAGCCAGCCAGCATCCCTCCATGGTTCATATTAGCAGCAATAGCAGAATCTATCCCACTCCCACGAGTACAGCAGTTCCCCCACATGGATTAGCATCTCTGTGTCTTCCTCTCCAACTCCCCTCCACCCCACGCAGAATTTACCTTAAGCAGCCTCAGCCATGCCTCTGAGAAGAATCAGAGGCCTTCTCCGTTGCCTTCCTTCTGCCAAGTTCCTTATAAGAAATGCAAATGGTTTGCATATATTTCCTCCCCATTTAAAAACAGAGATACAGTGGAAATACAAAAAATAAAAATAATAAGAAGAAAAGAGGGCAACCAAACTGCTTGAAGGGATTGAAGCAGATCAGCAGTGAAGAACTTGGAGAAGAGATGACTAAAAGAAGATACAGGTTCCTAAAATCATTGTTGGACTGTGAGAGGAGAGGGACGGCAGAGGGTTGTAGAGAGAGATGCTGGCCCCTGGAGTGGGGGTTGTGGGAGAAAGGGAAGAGAGAGGGGACAAGCTGGACAATGGGAGAGACGGATGCAAAGAAGAGTTGCTTGTGAGCACTGCGAAAACTTGATTTTGCTGTTAGATTCCACCAAGACCAGGGAACACCTGAAAGAGGGTATTCAATTGGGGGCTAAGATTTTTGCAAACATTAGTGAAAGCATTTTAACCAAAAGGAGAATTAGCCACCAGGTGATAGAATCTCAATCCATGAAAGTTTATGTAAAAAGGGCACAAAAAGGTACCTTTTCAGTCTGTGTGTAATTGACTGATTGCCCCCCTCGCCCCTGGAGGCAGCAGCCCTCATACTCCAGAATCCTGTCTCCTTGCCTGTTGCAGCACCATCAAGAAGCAATCTGCAGCCCTGACACTGCCAAGTCCCTCCTGGCCTGGATTATCCCACCCTGCCAGGGCTGCTTCCTGAAGGCTGGACTGGCTTCCCGCTGCACCGTCCATGAATAGAGCAACAGTCGCTTCCCGATGGCAGTTGCACTGAGGGGATCCAATGTCTGGCCTGTCCCGTCCACTGCCTGCCTGCCTGCTAAATCCCTCCTTCATCTAACTTCTGGTTTAGTGAAACTGGAAGTTAAATCAAAGAGTGATTTGGCAGAAGGAAGACACTGGAGCAGGCATCTGATTCTTTTATGTGCTATGGTTGAGGCTGCTTGAGGTAAAATAGGTGCAGGGCAGAGGGGAGTTTGGGAGGAAGGCACGGTGAACACAGTTGTTTCCCCACTGTTACCGCGGGTAACAGCCACCGTGTCATTCTCTAATTACATTGAAGTAGTGCTTACTCAGAAGAATCCCTAAGGGATATTGCTCAGTTGCCTGTTGTAGGTTTGATTTTCCTCCTTGATAGTAATAATTTTGATTCTTCTTGTTGGATTTCATTGTTCATCTGCTTTGGTACGAAAATGCTGACTGCTTGGGGATGGTTATTGTAGACACAATCTGAGTAGTTCTCAGTTTCCATCTGTTAGTAGGAGTGCATAAACTCAAAGAGTCTGGACTGGTTGGAGAGATTAGTTCAAACCTGCTAATTTTCTTTCCTTTAATTTATATGTAATAAATATGTGGTAGAGACAATCAAGAATAGTCTAGGTAAATTCTTAACTGCTATAAATTCAAATGGACATAGGACTGTAAATCTGCAGCAAGTACTCGGTGCCTTGTGTAGTATGGCCTAAGTTCCTGTAAAATTCTTCAGCTACATAGGAAAGCAAGAGAACACAAAAAAACAGGATAAAATTGTGATCACGATTGTGTGGCTTGAAGTTAGAAAAGTGCTTTAATAATAAACATTCTTTCTTTTTCTAAAGGGCAAAAGAAAACAGCTTCTTTATTCCTTCAGAAAAAAGCTCAAAAACAGACAACTGGGACAGTCACAATCATTGATGAGAGCAGGTGAGTATAACACCAGTTAATATGAATTTCTGTTATATCTTTACAAATGGAATTCATAAGCCGTGGTTTTAATCCCACCCTTTTATTTTCCTCACTCTGCTTTCCCTTTTGGTACTTGAATGACTATATAGAATACCTTTCCCAGATGGAAGAACAGCATAGTTTAAGGCAGAGTTTGTCAGTTCTGTTGCACAAATATATTTCTAGTGCAATAGATGTGTCATTCTGGATGGTAGGGTATTCTCCCCATGCTCGCAAGCTGTACAGAAGGAATCCACTCCAGCTTTTCAACACCTGCTTCACTAGAGGGCTCTGATGCCCCTTTCAGTTTTTCCTTTTGCCTGTGAGCCATAAAGAGCCTTTGTGATATGCTCTGTATATTTCTTTATTTTTTTTGGCCTTTTTGACCGTTTTTGATGCTCAAAGCTCCCTAGATCTAGGTTAAGCTCTACCTGCATGAAGGAGAAGCAGACTGAGGTCTGCAGTTAACAGGCCAATCCCTTTGTGGTACCTGTTAGCCAGCCTGCAGAAACTTTTGTGAAGGTCGGGGTCCGGTCCCCTAGAAGCTTTGCTTACCTACTGCGTCACAGGGGCTTGAGTGCAGGCTGTCGGACATCCATAGGGGGCTCAGTGGGGCTCTTCAGGGTGCCAGCTGTGTTTCACCTCCCCACTTTTGCATGCGTGGGTCCGTGGGGGATTGAGAATTAGTCAGACTTCAGGGAGAAGAGTTGAAATCGGAAGGAAAAAATAAGAAAATTGAACGTTGGCACAGTGATGATCATTTCAAGATTTTTTATGATCTAGTGATTGGACATTACTTCATGTAGTAAATGAACTTTTAAGTTGGGATAAATAGGGTAGATTGGGAGGGCTTCATAGGTAGTATTATGAAATGAATGTATGGTATGAAAGGATATTATTTAATTGAATTTTAAAATTTATGGTGGAATAAAATATGAGGTATTGAATAAATGATAATTATTTATATAATATATGGTTTAAGAATATAGCTTCTTTTTGTTTGGAATAATTAAACAATAAATATGCATGAAATCTATTTGCATGCATTGCCTCCCATTGTATGCAAATAGATCTCATGCATATTCATTGGGGAACTCCTGAAAACCCAACTGGATTGCGGCCCTCGTTGCCCACCCCTGATCTAATGCATATGCACTGGGGAAATTCTGAAAACTCAACTGGATCGTGGCCCTCAAGGACCAAAGTTGCTTGACCCCTTATATGGTATATGTATTGAATGTGTACATGATCATTTTATTATTTTGTGTGTGAAGATGTTTTACTATTGTGATTGTATGAGAATTATGAATTTGATGTTGTGTTCTGCATATATTTTTAGTGGAATACACATGTGTACATAAACATAATGAACTCCCGGGAATGCAAATTGCCAATAATGGTTTTTAAAATTCCATTTAAAGTCAAGATGTATCTGAAAATTCTGAGGACGATGAACAATTAAAAGCTAGACGTGAATTTCTGATGAGTGGCTTGCCAGACTCTCTAAAACGACATATAGCAAAGACAGCAGCAGCAGCGGAAGCATATTCTGCAGCAAGTTCTTCTTTCCAGACTGTTACCCATGTGCAGCAAAAAGATGACAGTGAGTTTCAATGTATTCTCTCTGAAACTTTATATTTAAGCCATGCAAATAGCAAGCTTTACTTTCAAAGGCAATATCTGACCTGAACCATTTAGCAAAATAGTATACTTCATCTTCATTGCTCTATCTCCTTTAGTTCTCTGAATATATTTTATTTTATTTTTAACATGAAAAGCAATGATTGGCTGATAGTAGAGAGCATATCTACGGTATGTTAAATATTTTTTATTTGGTTATTCTTTTTTTTTTAGGTTGCCCTCTGTGGAGGTTGACATGGCCTTCCAGCCCTCTCCTGTCTGTCCTTCAGCACATGAATACTGAAAGGACTGATATCATAAAACTCACAGCTTCAGTCAAAGAATTCTTAGTTATGAAACCTTCAACAAGAAGCAGCATTTCTACTATTATGGTTAGTATTACTATACTGCTATAAACATATTCTTTTTTTTTTTCTTTTTTTTTATTTTACAAGGTTTTCTCTTTTATTGAAAAATGCTGTAAGTTTTTTTTTATTGTGTGAAGGAAGCATTTATTTTTTTTAATTTCTTTATTCATTTTTAAACTTACATCAAGTGTACAGTAAATATCAAGCAATTATAATACAACATCACTTGAAAAATCTTCAATATCATACACCAAGAAGATTTAACCCCCACCTCCCTCCCAAATTCCTATACAACTAATATATACTACATGAAAATAATATCTTATGAAATTATATATATATATTAATATTGGAAAACCAAGAATCTCCCCCACCCCAAATCTACATGTGTATTAAAATTGGGAAAAGTGTAACTTATTCACTACTATGATTTAATAATGGTCCCCACACATCCTTAAATTTATTATAATAACCTTTTTGAACTGCCAACGCTCTTTCCATTTTATACACATGACAAACTGAATTCCACCAAAAACAATAATTCAGTCTTCTACAGTCCTTCCAATTATATGTTATTTGTTGGATGGCAACTCCTGTTAATATCATCAAAAGCTTGTTATTATTAGCTGATATTTGACATTTAGCTCTTATAGACATGCCAAATAAGATTGCTACATGATTCTCTAACAAGCAATTTATTTGATCCCAAATAGACTCCCAAAAAGCCTTAATTAATGGACAATAAAACAATAAATGATCTAAAGTTCCAGCTTCGAGATGACAATGCCAACATCTATTAGACTTAGAGCAATCCAATTTTTATAAACGAACAGGAGTGCTCTATGCAACAGGAAAAACCATGTTTGCCTCATAGATGCAGACATTGTACATTTCATCCTCCAAGACCAAATACGTGTCCATTGAGATGCATTAATTTGATGCTTAATCTCAATACTCCAAATATCTCTAAGTCCAGTTTTTGGTTTCTTATTTAAATAGCCAGATAATAATTTATACCACTGTGCGGCCTGGTGTCCCAGGAAGTCTGCCTGAAAGCATAAGAAATCTAAGCTAAATTGATTATTAAGAGATTTCCATTCAGGGAACCCTTCCTGAATAGCCTGCTTCAGTTGCAACCACTTATAACTTTTTTTTTTTTTTTATATTTTATTTATAAATTTTTCATTCTTACAATAATGTAATTGTACATAAAACTTCCATTAACACGTGAAAAATTGTGATTACAAATAATTCATCTTATCACATAAAATATAACCCTCCCCCTTTTTTTCATTTCTTAAATCCATATAATATACATTCCCCTCCCCTCCCCTCCCCTTTCTTATATAATCATTACTAATGTGCTATGAAATCTGATCATTGGAATAACGAGTCAGTGGTTCCCAAATTTTCTTAAAATTATGAATATTTCCCTGTTGTAATGCTATTGTTTTTTCCATTTTGTATATATGACAGACTGAATTCCACCAAAATGTATAGTTTAATTTGGTATAATCCTTCCAATTTTGAGTTATTTGTTGCATGGCGACCCCTATCAATATTAATAATAGTTTGTTATTGTTTGCTGTAATCGGACTCTGAGTTCTCATTGCTGTACCAAATAGTATAGTATCATATGAGAGTCCTACATGATTTTCTAGTAATTCATTAATTTGGGGCCAAATTAGTTTCCAAAATGCATTTACACAGGGACAAAAAAAATTAAGTGGTCTAATGTCCCAACTTCTATTCTGCAATGCCAGCATCTATTAGATCTAGTACTATCTATCTTTTGTAAGCGCGTAGGGGTCCATAAAACTCTATGTAACAAAAACATCCAAGTTTGACTCATAGATGCTGACTTTGTAGATCTTAATCTCCAGGACCAAAATCGTGGCCATTGAGACTCAGATATTGTCTGACCAATCTCAATACTCCAAATATCCCTAAGTCCAGTTTTCTTTTTTTTTATTTAAAAATCCATATATCAATTTATACCATTTTGCGGCTTGGTGACCCAAGAAATCCGCCTGGAAACATAAAACCTGCAGACTATATTGAGTATTAAGATCTTTCCATTCAGGGAACCCTGCCTGAATAGCTTGCTTCAATTGCAATCATTTAAAATATTGTGTTTTATTTAATCCAAATTTATGTTGCAATTGTGAAAAACTAAGCATTGTTCCTTCTGAAATAACATCATTCAATGTTCGTATACCTGCAATTATCCATTGTTTCCAGACGATTTTGTATCCGCCAATCTTGATCCTGGAGTTTACCCAAATTGATTGATTTAATGATTTAGCAATTGGTTCTGGTGATAGATTACTAATATATCTTAATGTCTTCCAAGTATCCAATAAAATTCTGTTATCCTTATATCGTCTTGGCATGTTTATACTAATTAGATGTTCTGGATGTAGTGGGAACAGGAGCTGCCATTCTAGATATAGCCAATCTGGTACATTCTCCATGAGATCTGGGAGGATCCAATACATACCCTGTCTTAGAATATAGGCTTGATGGTACCTATAAAAATTTGGAAAATTTACCCCTCCCTCCACAATTGGTCTTTGTAAAGATACTAAAGCAATTCTGGGTCTTTTCCCAAACCAAACAAACTTTGTAAGAATATTATTTAACTTTTTATAGAATGACCCCTGAAAAAATATTGGTATCATACTCATTTGATAACAAACCACAGGCAACATCATCATTTTAATTGTTTGGACTCTTCCCCACCAAGAAAGATGTAAAGGATTCCATTGCTCACACATTTCTGTTATTTTTTTTAATAAAAGTTTTTCATTTTCTTTGACTGTATCTTCAATTGTATTTTTGATAATAATTCCTAAATATTTTAATCCTTCTTCTTTCCAAATAAATGACTATGAATCAAATAAGCCTTTGGTACAGTGAACATTAATTGGAAGAATTTCCAATTTACTCCAATTAATTTTATATCCAGAAAATTTCCCAAATTTCTCTAGAAGATTAAGTAAACTTGGAACAGTATTCCCCGGTTCTCTTAAATATAACAATATATCATCTGCATATGCAGAAAGTTTAAATTCCCAGTAAGAAAATGGGATTCCCTTTATCTCCTTAGTTTGATTAATTGCAATTAATAAGGGTTCTAAAACAATATCAAAAAGTAAGGGGGACAAAGGACATCCTTGTCTAACTCCCCTACGCAAGTTAAATCTATCTGATAAATTGTTATTAATATATAATCTTGCACCAGGAGAGCTATACAAAGTTTGAACCATTTTAATAAAACCGGGGCCTATTCCAAACCATTCCAGAGCTTGATACATATAACTCCATTCCACTCTATCAAATGCTTTTTCTGCATCTAAAGATAGCATAAAAGCTGGATCATTCAAATTTTTCACTAAATTTAAAGAGTGAAATGCTAATCTAGTATTGTTTGATGAGTGTCTTTTAGCAATAAATCCTGTTTGGTGTACATCAATAATAAAAGGAAGAGCTTTTGCCAATCTTATTGCTAATACTTTAGCAAGCAACTTACCATCTACATTTAATAAAGATAAAGGCCTGTAATTTGAAACCAAGGTAGGATCCCTGTTTGATTTTGGTAAGACAATAATTACCAAATCAGCCATAGTACCTGATATATTCCCATTATTTATTTGGTATTGATACACATTTAATAAATATGGTAAGATGATATTTTGAAATGTTTTATAGAATTCAACAGTATAACCATCACCATCCGGAGCGGATCCAACTCTAAGAGACTTCAATGCTGATTCTATTTCTTTTAAAGATATAGGATCTTCTAAACTTCGTTTTATATGATCCGGAACATTTGGTCCAATAAATGAGTTTAAGAAATTTAATCCCTCTTGTTCTTTATTTTCATAAGATTCAGAAGAATATAAATCTTTATAAAAATCAAGAAATTGTATTAAAATATCTTTGGTGTTAGTGTGTGTGTTGCCTTGTGTGTCTTTAATTGCAATAATCTTAGATTTCCTTTTTTTTGCTTTGAGAAAATTAGCTAATATTTAATCTTCCAGCTTTGTTTGAATTACCATAATACTGAACTTGCTTACAGAAGATATCTTTCCTCACAAATTGAGAAGAAATCTCATTATATTTCGCTTTTACTTTTAATAAATTTTGTAATGTATTATTTTCCCATTTCTCAATTAATTTATTCTCTAATACTTTAATTTGTTTTTCCAAATCAACATATTGTTTTTTAAGTTGTTTTTTGATAAATGCTGAATATGAAATATATTTCCTCTTATTGTTGCTTTAAATGCGTCCCACAAAATCTCAGCATTAATATTGTCCGAATTATTTATTTGAAAAAATTCATTCATCTTTAATTTAAAATCTTCCAGAAAGTTCGAATCCGCAAGTAAAGCATTATCAAATCTCCAAATTGGATTGAAATGTACTACATCATTACTCTGAAAGTCAATCCACACACCAGCATGATCTGAAACCACTTATAACTTTGTTTTTTATCAAGGCCAAATTTAAGTTGCAACTGTGAAAAATCCAGCAGTTTACCATTAGATATAACATCATTTAAGGTTCGTATACCTGCTTTAATCCAATCCTTCCAGACAATCTTAAAACCGCCTATTTGGATCCTAGAGTTTAGCCATATATTTTGATAAGTAGATTTTTGAATCGGAAGAGGTGTTAAATTATTTTTTTTATTTTTTTAATTCTTTATTCCTTTTTAATCATTCAACAAGTGTAAAATAAAGATCATACATTTGCTCAAAAACAACACTTGATAAATCCATCAAGATAATAACAATTGTATATATGTTAAATTATTATTATTAAATTATAGGTGTTAAATTATTAATAAATTGTAAAGTTGTCCATGTGTCCATTAATATTCTATTATTTTTCCGTATTCTAGGCATTTTAATACTGAGAAGATGACGAAGTCTAATGGGAAACATGAGCTGCCATTCCAACCATAACCAATCCGGTAGCTTTCCCATGAGTTCTGGGAGGAACCAATACATACCCTGTCGCATTATATAGGATTGATGGTACCTATAAAAATTTGGAAAATTTACCACACCCTCCATAATTGGCTTTTGTAAGGTCACTAAGGCAATTCTCGCCCTTTTACCCAGCCAAATAAACTTAATCAATTCTTGAAAATAAGTGCCTTCAAGGTTAGTTCATGTTCCTTGCTGATCACTGAACCTTGGTATTCAGGCCCTGATTCTATAAATGGTGCCTAATTTCTAGGTGCTGTTGAATGTAATTATCAATCATCTGCTAGGTGCCATTTTTATAATAAAAGTAATAACAGTTTATATACCGCAGGACCGTGAAGTCCTATGCGGTTTACAATAATTAAAAGGTGTTACCATCTTTTATTTTATTGTCCATGTATTCAGGCATTTTGGATATCAATATGGGATCAAGTTAATATATTGATGGAAAATCATGTAACATTATCCTACGACACAGTGATTTTTGGAATGTGTATGAGGGCCAAAAGTCAGATATCTGCAGCAAACAACAAATTATTGATGATTCTTACTGGAGTGGGAATTCAACAAATAACGACTAATTGGAAAGACTGTTCTAGATTGAATTGTAGTTTTTGGTGGAACTCAGTTTGTCATTTATATAAGATGGAAAGATTTCTTGCCGTACAAAGGGGATATTTTAAAAGGTTTAAGGAGGTGTGGAGGCCATTAATTGAATATTGTAATGATTAAGGGTTATTCTTTTTCCTTAGGGGATAATTTGTAAAAATGGGGGGGAGGGAGAGTCTAAATATGTATATGTTTGGATAAAATATTTTGTTGATAGGGGAGGAGATGGGAGGTGGGTGGAGGGAATTAAAACATGTGTAATAATATTGCTTAAGAATGTCAAGTGATGATGTGAATTACTTGTAATAATATTGTACACTTGTTGAAAGAAATAAAAAGGAATAAAGATGAAAAAAAAAAGGTGTTACAAACTAAGCAGAGTTAACAAAGTTAAAAGCTATTGATTAACAGCTCTCAAAATCAGTTATGGTGGAATAAGATTGAACAGATCAGTTACCTAAATACTTCAGGAACAGATATGTTTTTAGGTGTCTCCTAAATTTCCCATAAGTATTAGTGAGCATAAGTAATTCTTCCAGATCTTTACCCCATAATGCTGCCTGATATGAAAAAAGATGTTGACCTAGTGGTACCTAAGCATTCTTAGCGATGACTCCTACACGCATTATGTGGCTGAGCCATAAGCCTTCCCTCTGACTTTGGAGAAAGCTCCTCCCAAGTCAGAGGAAAGGTTTCCGCCTCAGCTGCAGGATGCGCGTAGGAGCCGGCTTTATGCAGAGAAACGACTGCGGCTGGAAGGAGGAGGAAGCCTACCAGAAGAAGGTAAACATCTGCCGGAGGGGCACAGAATGGAGAGATGGAGGAAGAGAGAGGGTCGTGTTGGAACTCGGGAGAGAAAGGGGTGCGTTGGGACTCGGGAAGAAGAGAGAGGGTATGTTGGGACACCAAAAGTAGAACAAGATCCCCCGTTCATAAGTACGAATCCGACGTAAGTCGAATGTTCGTAAAACGGGGACCACCTGTAGTGGATGCTGTGGATGGGCAGACTGGATGGGCCATTTGACCTTTATCTGCCATCAGGTTTCTATGTTTCTAAAAGCAAATTTAATTCTGAAAGACTACATAATAGAAAGTAAGACAACACCATACAAATATCTTCCTCAAAGATATAAGCACTGTAATATTCTTTTTCCAGCCAGGTGGATGGCGAATAGATTTTCCAGAAGCAGTAAGGAAGTGTTTGTTAGATGAGATCAAGTCTTATAATCCTCAATTCCCTGTAAGAAGATTTTTTAAGCAATTTCAACAAAAGCAAGCAGAATACCAAGCATTTTCTGAAGATAACAAACAAGGTTAGTGATGTAAGAAAATATACTTTGTTTTATATGGTTCCTAATGAGGAATAAGCAAATGTATGGTCTGAAAATTCTGTTAAAGATAATGATTTTTCTCACCTT
The DNA here is from genome assembly GCF_902459505.1 of Geotrypetes seraphini. NCBI lineage: Eukaryota > Metazoa > Chordata > Amphibia > Gymnophiona > Dermophiidae > Geotrypetes > Geotrypetes seraphini. The sequence continues at coordinate 20,051,448 of NC_047093.1, read as the reverse complement.
GTTTTCACCCTATTGTAGTTGGCTCGAAATATCAGTGTAGCCCTTTCTAATTTTGTTTTACTATAACCTTAAGGTTTCTTGCTTTTTATTAACAGTCTTACATTCATATTTTTCTTGGAGAGTTTAATTTCAGATATGTATGTTTGTTTCTAAGTGACTAGCTATATGGGTGATAGTTTTATCAAACAAATATTATATTTCTAGCTTTGATCATATGAAGGTTTCATAGTCAGAAATTAAATGTTTGTCCTATAAAAAGGTATCATATTAATTTCAAAATATGCCTAAGGGTTTTTTGTTTTTTTTTCATTAATTAGTAAAAACTGATGAATTCACAAATTATAATATAGTATGTAAGGAAATAATGGGTTCCAATGACACTGAAGATGAAAACCAGCTAAAAGAGAGGAATAATGAGATACATGATTGTAAACCTAAGAAAAAGAAAACAAATGACTGTGCTCAAGATTTCATTGAGATATTGGACCTTAAGTCCACCACAATTGGAAGCAAGAGAAAAGGTGAAAGTGAGATAAAACATGAAGCTCTTACCAAAGGCCCACGTACCCGAGCAGCTAGGAAAAACCCACAGTGTATGGATAATGGGGTGTCCACAGCTGAAAGCAAATCACAGAATGCTAATGTAGCAGTAATAGAGAAAGATGAGATGACTGAAGCTAAAGCCGTGCTTGGTAAGTTTGATTTATTTCCTTATGTCCTGGAATCTTCTACTTGTATAACAGTTTATATACCTTTTTTGCATTGGAAAAGGAATCTTTCTTTTTCTGCTTTTCGTTTAGGCAGCATCCAGACTTTCTTTACACTATCACTATGTCTCAGCCTAGTAATGTGAAGGAACCGTGGCAGGAAGGAAGATGCTGTACCAGAAAGAGGCAGCAGGAAGAAGGGTACAGATTCTTGAGGGGGATGGAGAGAGAGATATGGACCATGCTAGGAGGGGAGGAGAAGGGAAAGGTAGGGATGTTGGGGATGTTGATCACATGTGGTAGAGGAATGAGAAAAGAAAGATGATAGACTGATTGGAAGATAATAGACTGATTGGGAGACAAGTAGGCTGTGCTGGAAGAAGAGGGAATCGTGTTAGAATAGTCTGATGCTGGGAATTTGGGCTGACACACAGAATGGGAGAAGGCATAGATTGTGGGGCTAAGTATGGAAGAGGAAACAGGAGGTTGAGTGACCACGGACTATGAATAGAATACTTTTAAGTTGTTTGTTACATGTGTGGTGTAGTGGTTAGGGCTGTGAACTCTAACAGCAGGGGATTTGGGTTTGATTCCCACTATGGCTCTTTCTAGGTAGTCAGACCGACAGGTATTTCCTCCATTCTCTTTTAAGTTTAAGTATACATTTGAGCTCTTTCAAATCATGTGTAAACCAGAGAACTTGGTGAGATCGGGTTATCCGATGTCCTTCATCAGCACAATGGCATCTAATTAATTTTTTTTTTTTAATATTCTTTATTCATTTTTATAACTTACAAGTGCATCAGAAAGAACAACATTTTAACTTGGATACAACACTTGATATTCTGCAATAATCAAATTAATAAAATTTACCCCTCTCCCTCCCCCCTTATCTTTACACATACAAAACTACCCCCTCTCACCCACTCTTACATTTGTACTATTAAGGGAAAATGGTATCTATTCATTACAATAATTTGTTAATGGATCCCAAATATCTTGCCACATATACAGAATGGAAAGATCAATAGCGGTGCAAAATGGAAATTATAAAAACTTCATTAAAATTTGGGAACCATTAACGTCCTTTTGTCATGATTGATGCCATTTTCCTAATATTTCTATATTTAATATGTAAGATAAGGGTGGGGGGGGAGGGTTTCTATTACATGAAAAATAAAAATTACTAAAAGGATTTTAGGATGGGAGAGGGAGGGTTATATTTACAACTATAAATTATAATGATAAGATGTACAAGTGGTTAAATCTATGTTATTGTGTTGCAATTTTTGTACACTTGATGAAAGTTTTTTTTTTTTTTTTTTTTTTAAATGGATATGTTTTAAAATCTTTATTCATTTTTTTGTGTTACAACAAGTGTTACAAATAAACTCAATAGAAACTTAAATACACACTTGACTAACTCATATATTAATATCAAGTTTAACATTAATATAATAATCCCCTGTCCCACCCTCCTTCCCAACCAATAATACATAAATCAATTTTATTATACATTCTTTAAATATTAATTTAGTATGTAATAATCAAAATTGAAAAACCCACCCCATTTCCCTCTTTATAATTATCTTATCATGGGAAAAGTTCATTAGAGAAATCATGTTAACGGTCTTCAGATGTTTCCAGTTTTATTTATGGGAAAAATTATCCTTCTTTACAAAAATCGGTTAATGGTCCCCATATTTTTTTAAATTTATTCATGTATCCTTTGTGTGTTGCAATAGCGAGTTCCATTTTATATATGTGGCATACCGAATTCCACCAGAACATATAATTCAATCTATCATGTTGTTTCCAATTGAATGTAATTTGTTGTATTGCAATTCCAGTTAAAATAAATAAAAGTTTGTTATTACTGGATGAAATTTGGCTTTTTGCTCTCATAGTTGTTCCAAATAATATAGTATCATATGTCAAGGCTACTGGATTTTCTAACATTCTGTTAATTTGGGGCCAAATTGATTTCCAGAATGATAGGATATATGGACAAAAGAATAAAAGATGATCTAATGTCCCAATTTCAATATGACAGTGCCAGCATCTATTAGATCTTGAACTATCTATTTTTTGTAAACGAGTAGGGGTCCAAAAAGCTCTATGAAGAAGAAAAAACCAAGTTTGTCTCATAGATGCTGACACCGTACATTTTAGCCTCCAAGACCAAAGTCGTGGCCATTGAGATGCACTAATTTGGTGTTTTATCTCAATGCTCCAAATGTCTCTAAGACCATTTTTTGGTTTTTTATTTATATATCCGGATATTAATTTATACCACTGTGCGGCTTTGTGACCTATTGAGTCCATCTGGAAACATAAGAATTCCAAACTGTGATATTTAGCGAGATCTTTCCATTCAGGGAACCCTTTCTGAATAGATTGCTTCAATTGCAACCATTTAAAATATTGTGTTTTATTGAGACCAAATTTTTGTTGCAATTGTGAAAACTCCAGCAATTTATCATTTTTAATTACATCATCCAAAGTGCGAATGCCTGCTATCATCCAATGTTTCCAGATGACTTTAAAACCGCCAATTTTGATCTTGGGGTTTAGCCATATAGTTTGCGTGATAGATCTTTATTCATTTTTTTGTGTTACAACAAGTGTTACAAATAAACTCAATAGAAACTTAAATACACACTTGAATAACTCATATATTAATATCAAGTTTAACATTAATATAAAAATCCCTTGTCCCACCCTCCTTCCCAACCAATAATACATAAATCAATTTTATTGTATATTCTTTAAATATTAATTTAGTATGTAATAATCAAAATTGAAAAGCCCACCCCATTTCCCTCTTTACAATTATCTTATCATGGGAAAAGTTCATTAGAGAAATCATGTTAACGGTCTTTAGATGTTTCCAATGTTATTTATGGGAAAAATTATCCTTCATTACAAAAATCGGTTAATGGTCCCCATATTTTTTTAAATTTATTCATGTATCCTTTGTGTGTTGCAATAGCAAGTTCCATTTTATATATGTGGCATACCGAATTCCACCAGAACATATAGTTCAATCTATCATGTTGTTTCCAATTGAATGTGATTTGTTGTATTGCAATTCCAGTTAAAATAAATAAGAGTTTGTTATTACTGGATGAAATTTGGCTTTTTGCTCTCATAGTTGTTCCAAATAATATAGTATCATATGTCAAGGCTACTGGATTTTCTAACATTCTGTTAATTTGGGGCCAAATTGATTTCCAGAATGATAGGATAAATGGACAAAAGAATAAAAGATGATCTAATGTCCCAATTTCAATATGACAGTGCCAGCATCTATTAGATCTTGAACTATCTATTTTTTGTAAACGAGTAGGGGTCCAAAAAGCTCTATGAAGAAGAAAAAACCAAGTTTGTCTCATAGATGCTGACACCGTACATTTTAGCCTCCAAGACCAAAGTCGTGGCCATTGAGATGCACTAATTTGGTGTTTTATCTCAATGCTCCAAATGTCTCTAAGACCATTTTTTGGTTTTTTATTTATATATCCGGATATTAATTTATACCACTGTGCGGCTTTGTGACCTATTGAGTCCATCTGGAAACATAAGAATTCCAAACTGTGATATTTAGCGAGATCTTTCCATTCAGGGAACCCTTTCTGAATAGATTGCTTCAATTGCAACCATTTAAAATATTGTGTTTTATTGAGACCAAATTTTTGTTGCAATTGTGAAAACTCCAGCAATTTATCATTTTTAATTACATCATCCAAAGTGCGAATGCCTGCTATCATCCAATGTTTCCAGATGACTTTAAAACCGCCAACCTTGATCTTGGGGTTTAGCCATATAGTTTGGTTGGTTGATTTACTAATTGGAATTTGAGTAAGATTACTTATGTAATTTAGAGTTTTCCAGGTATCCATAAATATTTTATGATCTTTGTATAACCTTGGCATTTTGATACTAATTACATGATTAAGACGTAATGGAAACATAAGCCTCCATTCTAGCCAAAACCAGTCTGGAATATTATCTGTGGGTTCTGGGAGGATCCAATACATACCATGACGTAAGATATAGGCTTGATGATACCTATAAAAGTTGGGAAAATTTACCCCTCCCTCCTTAATTGGTTTTTGTAATGACGCTAGAGCAATTCTTGGTTTTTTATTAAGCCATATAAATTTTGTCAAAGTCCTATTTATTTTTGTGTAAAACGAATCTTGAAAGAAAACTGGTATCATCCCCATTTGGTAACATACTATCGGTAAAATCATCATTTTTACGGTTTGTACTCTTCCCCACCAAGATAAATGCAAAGGATTCCATTGCTCACACATTTCTATTACTTTTTGTAATAAGCATTTTTCATTAATTTTCATTGTTTCATCTACTGTTTTTGTTATCAAAATTCCAAGGTATTTAATATATTCTTCTTTCCAAACAAAAGGGAATGTATCAAATAAACCTTTTGTACAATGTATATTTAGTGGAAGAATTTCTGATTTATTCCAATTAATTTTATATCCTGAAAATTTTCCAAATTTCTCAATCAATTCAAGTAGATGTGGAATGGTGGATTCTGGATTCTTCAGATATAGTAATAAATCATCTGCGTAAGCAGATATCTTATATTCTTTATCTGAATGAGGTATACCCTGTATCTCCTTAGCTTGTTGGATAGCTAATATTAAGGGTTCTAAAACAATATCAAACAGCAAAGGGGATAAGGGACATCCTTGTCTAACTCCTCTCTGTAGATTAAATTTTTCTGAAAACGTATTATTAATATATAGTCTAGCAGAAGGGGAGCTATACATTGTTTGTATCATTTGTATAAATCCAGGACCTATACCAAACCATTCCATTGCTTGATACATAAAAGGCCATTCTACTCTATCAAAGGCCTTTTCTGCATCTAATGAAATTGCAAAAGTAGGTTCATTCATTTTCTTTGTTAAATATAACATATGGAATGTTAATCTGGTATTGTGAGATGAATGTCTTTGAGCAACGAATCCTGTTTGATGCATACCTATTATATGGGGGAGAGCTTTAGCTAATCTTAGCGCAAGTATTTTTGCTAATAATTTTCCATCTACATTTATTAAAGATATTGGTCTATAGTTTGATACCAAAGTGGGATCTTTATTGGACTTTGGCAAAACAATAGTCAAAGATTCTGCTATAGTGCCTTTAATACAACCTTTATTGAGTTGATATTGATAAAGATTTAATAAATAGGGTAATAAAAAGTTTTGAAATGTTTTATAAAATTCCACTGTATATCCATCACCACCTGGAGCGGATCCAACTCTAAGGGACTTCAAAGCTGTTCCTAATTCTTTTAGTGATATTGGTTCTTCCAAACTTCGTTTTATATGTTCAGGAATTTTTGGACCCTCTAACATTTTTAAAAATTCAAAACCATCTTTTTCTTTATTTAGATAATTTTCGGAAGAATAAAGAGATTTATAGAATTTTAAGAATTGTTTTAAAATAGGTTCAATTTGTGTATTTGTATTTCCATTTTCATCTTTTATTGCTATTAATTTTGTTTTTCTTTTTTTCGCTTTAAGATAGTTTGCCAATATTCTTCCTGATTTGTTTGAATTACCATAGTACAATGTTTGTTGAGAAAATAAATCTTTCCTAATCATCTTAGATGAGATCTCATTATATTTACCTTTTAATTTTAATAATTCTTGTTGAATATAATATTCCCATTTTTCTATAAGTTTTGATTCTAAATTTTTAATCTCTTTTTCTAAGATTAAAAATTGTTTTTTGATTTGTTTTTTTAGAAAAGCCGAATAAGAAATTATTTGTCCTCTAATGGTTGCCTTAAAGGCATCCCATAGAGTTTCTCTGTTAATATCATCATTATCATTTATTTGAAAAAATTCTTTCATTTTTGTTAGAAGATTTTCACAAAAATTTTTGTCAACCAACAATGTACTATCCATTTTCCAAATTGGTCTGTTATTATTTTGATCTGTAGTTTTAATTTTGATCCACACTCCACCATGGTCAGATAGAATAATTGGATCAATGGCTGCTTGTGTCACTTGATGTGCAAGATGTTTTGAAGTAAAGATATAATCTATTCTTGAAAAAGAATTGTGAACATGAGAACAGAAAGAAAATTCCCGACCATCAAAATGAAGTATTCTCCATATATCTATTAAATCGCAAGATTGAATCAAATTATCTAGTCCCATAGATTTCATAACTCTACCTGGGTTTTTATCTAATAAAGGATCCATTACAGCATTGAAGTCCCCTGCTACTATAAGATTTGAAGTAGCCAGTGGTATGATCAGTTGTTGAAGAGTTTTAAAGAATTCATTTTGGTTCGAATTAGGGGCGTATATATTAATTAACGTCATGGTAGTATTTCCCATATTCATTTCCACCATTATCCATCTTCCATGAATATCTGAAGCTTTTAGTTTAAATGAAGCAGAGCATTTTTTATTAATTAAAATAGCAACACCTGCCTTTTTCCCTATAGCTGGTGAGTAAAAACACTGTTTGACCCAGCCTCCTTCTAGCTTTTTAGATTCTATACATGAGAGGTGGGTCTCTTGTATAAGGCATATATCCGCATCTTGCCTTTTTAAAAATGATAGTGTTTTTTTCCTTTTTATCATATGATTTAGACCGTTAACATTTAAAGACATAATTTTAATATCCATTTATTTTTAAATTCTTAGGTATTAAATTATGTATATTTTCCCAATGTTTTAAGTATTTCATTTCTCTTTTTTCCTTTATTCCCATGATTACCTTATATATTTCTCTTTTATCCCCTCCCATCCCATTTATCCCTCCCTTCCCCCCCTTATTAATTACGAAAACTTGGATACGCAGGTTGAGGTTGGATTTAGATAACTCCGACAGGCTATTAATAATTATCTAAAGTACTACATTTTTTCTCTATTTCTGTATATTTTCTCTTATTTTATTATTAATTATAAGAATAAGTAAAAAGTTTTTCATTCTTATGTATTGAAAGATTATTTTCTATATTTGTATGTCTTTAAATCCATAAGAATGATTATATTAAATCACTTATGTCTAAGAACATTTCATTACAATTCGTTTCTTTTCAGGTGGTATATTATTTTTACTTTAAAAAGCTGTCCAATTTAGCCTCTTTCCTCAGAACTGTAACAAGAGTTTTCAGCACAGGAATCCCCTATCTCTTATACTCATTATTTTCTTATGATTCACAAGAGAGTGTCAATTAAGAGAAGCTAACACTCCCATTAGAGTTCTTATAAGTTCTGTCTCAATAATATACTCTCTAGATATCTATGATTTTAAAATATCTAATGCCTGTGCAGACGAGAGTAAAGTCCTGTGCCAAAAACCCTCATTTTATCTCCCATAAAGGATTGCCAGGTTGAATAATTGTGGGTATTAAATTCAACTTAATAATAAAGAACATAAATATTGAGATATATATATTTAAAAACTTTTTTTTTTTTTTTTTTCCAGGTAATTTTTTCGTCTCAGATACATTCTATTCATACATTTCGTATTTGAAATGTATTTTAATGTATCCGAAACGCAAAATTAAACCCGAAGTACCACCTTCAACCAGAAATATAGGAAACCAATCATTTCTTCTTATTATTTTCTCTTTCTTATTATTACTCCACTTTCAAAATTTCTTTTTCAATCAATACATTTTTAAGTTTGTTGAAAAAACTTTCTTTGTCATCATTTGAGTTCGGAGATGTGTTTCATTTCATTTTCATTCCTCCCGGTAAGTTTATTCTATTTATTCTGAGTAGAATTTTAGAATTTTTGTATTTTTCAGTTTTCTTATTTTCCATGGAGAATGTTGCAAGTTGTTTAAGTCTTTAATTCGATCCTTGTGTGTTCTTTTTCCATTGCTTTCCGTTCTGAACTATCTTTAACCGTCAAAGTATTTGGTATGAATTCATTAATTGTTCTTTAGATTGTCATAGGTTGCTCCAGTTGATTTATATATTCCTGTAGTTTTTTTGGATCCGTAAAGTTTTGCGTTTTGTTAGCAATGGTAACCTTCATAGTTGCCGGGTAGAGGAGCCCAAATCTAGCTCCTAGAGATCTTAGTTGTGGTCTCATGTCTAAGAATTGTTTTCTTTTTGTTGCTGTTTCTTTTGCAAAGTCCGGGACAATGTGTATTTTTGAATCTTGGCATTTAAGATTTTTGATTTCCTTGGCTATTTGGCATATTTCAACTGCTTGTTGATGTCTTAAAAGTTTGAAAATTAAAGTTCTTGGACCTGTTTGAGTGTTGTTTCTTTGTGTTGGAATCCTATGAGCTCTTTCAATTTCCAGTTCCGTTTTAAATTTCAGTGGTAGTATTTTAGGTAGAAATTTTTCAAGAAATGCAATCGGATCATTCTTTTCCACTCCTTCAGGTAATCCGATTATTCTTAAATTATTCCGTCTTTCACGATTCCGGCTGTCTTCAAGATTTTTTTTTATCTCTGTTATTTCTTTCCATATGATTTTGCTGTGATTCATATCTGTATTTAGTTGTTCTGTAATATCTTCTAATGTTGAAATTCTATTTTCTGTAATGTCTACTCTTTTAGTTAGGATTGCAGCATCTTCCATTGCTTTTTGTAGTTTTTTGTTACTGTCTAAGACAATTTCTTTTATTTGTCTTAGTTCTTCCATAACATCCAGATTTTTTTCTGTTGGTAATGGGATTTTAGAGGGTGTACCTGGCTCAGGTTTCGACCTCTTATTGCTCCCCGATGTTCCAGCTCCCAGTTCAGCTTTATTTTGTTTAGTTGAAGTCATATTTCAATATATATTTTAGTTTCTTTAAAATATTTAGTAGTAGTTCTTTTAATATATTTGCATATAAGGAGCTATTTGTTTATTCAACCAACCGTTCAAGCCACGCCTCTTTTTTTTTTTTTTTTTTCTCAGTATTCTTAAAGCAACTGTAAGTTATTTGTCTTAGGTTCTATTGCTGTGAGAAAAATGTCAGTAATCTTTCCTTTTTTTTTACCTTCAAGCCCAATCTCAGTCTCTATGAAGGCAATAAGATTCAGAGTAGTAAATCTTTTCCAGATATGGCTGGTTATTTTTATAGGATTAATTTACCAAACTTGTTGTGACATCTAGCATCAGCGCTGAAAAATTTGTAGCCTTCTTTTCTAGCTCTCCTCTTATTAGCCCAATCGCAGCCTCTACCGAGGAGAGCAATATTCCATCCAATATATTTATTTCAGCATCATTCAATTACCTCAATGTCACTTTTTTTTTTGGTTATATTAATCCTTTTATTTATTTATTTATTAATCCTTTTATTTGTCCTTTTCTCACGGCCCAAACTCTGAGAAAAACCTACAGTCTCCTATATCCAATCTTTTCAAGTACAACAACAGAGATTGATATATTTATTGATATTTATATTTATCCTTCACAATTTTTTTTTTTGGAATTTAGCAGCAAGAAAACCGTTGCTCAGTAGATTTCACCGCAGACACTGTTTTATCTCCAGCAAAGAACAGCCACTTCAAGATAGCTTATTTCCCTGATATGACAGGCATCAGGCGTTTCAAAACTTATATCCCTATCAGCAAGCAGCTCACCGGCAGACCCAGACTTTGTCCATTAATCTTATCTCTCTTGTCCCTTTCCTCCAGAGTACGGGCAGTCCCCTGGATAAGAACGAGTTTCGTTTTTAAAACTGTTCTTGAGTCAGATTTATATGTATTTGGCCTAGCGGGTAGGGATATTGGATTTGCAGGGAGAAGAAGAGTACAAATCTCTTTGGACTAGCACAGATTTTTCCGATCCAAGATGGCCGCGATCGCGGCGCTCCGAGCAACCGCCCGCAAAATCCCACTCGGGAAACCTCTCCTCCGGCGCTTCACACCGCCGAACTCAGATCGTGCCAAAGGGGAAAGGAAGCCTCGAATCAGTCTCCTCCGGCAATATCCAAGACGGACTCAGCCCTCCACACCACACCTCGCCTCCCGGAAAGAAAAACGGCACTTTAACTCCCAACTCTCACTCAAAACGGCACCCCTTTCTCTCCAACTCGATTAAGGAGGTAAACTTTAATTTAAATGTAAAATCTTGCTTTTTTTGTAGTTTTTTCTTGAAAATTAAGCCTGTTTATATGGAGCTGTTTCTTCACCCAACCGTCTTCATTCGCGTCCAAGCCACGCCCCCTAGCCATATAGTTTGGTTGGTTGATTTACTAATTGGAATTTGAGTAAGATTACTTATGTAATTTAAAGTTTTCCAGGTATCCATAAATATTTTATGATCTTTGTATAACCTTGGCATCTTGATACTAATTACATGATTAAGACGTAATGGAAATATAAGCCTCCATTCTAGCCAAAACCAGTCTGGAATATTATCTGTGGGTTCTGGGAGGATCCAATACATACCATGACGTAAGATATAGGCTTGATGATACCTATAAAAGTTAGGAAAATTTACCCCTCCCTCCTTAATTGGTTTTTGTAATGACACTAGAGCAATTCTTGGTTTTTTATTAAGCCATATAAATTTTGTCAAAGTCCTATTTATTTTTGTATAAAACGAATCTTGAAAAAAAACTGGTATCATCCCCATTTGGTAACATACTACCGGTAAAATCATCATTTTTACAGTTTGTACTCTTCCCCACCAAGATAAATGCAAAGGATTCCATTGCTCGCACATTTCTGTTACTTTTTGTAATAAGCATTTTTCATTAATTTTCATTGTTTCATCTACTGTTTTTGTTATCAAAATTCCAAGATATTTAATATATTCTTCCTTCCAAACAAAAGGGAATGTATCAAATAAACCTTTTGTACAATGTATATTTAGTGGAAGAATCTCTGATTTATTCCAATTAATTTTATATCCTGAAAAATTTCCAAATTTCTCAATCAATTCAAGTAGATGTGGAATGGTGGATTCTGGATTTTTCAGATATAGTAATAAATCATCTGCATAAGCAGATATCTTATATTCTTTATCTGAATGAGGTATACCCTGTATCTCCTTAGCTTGTTGGATGGCTAATATTAAGGGTTCTAAAACAATATCAAACAGCAAAGGGGATAAGGGACATCCTTGTCTAACTCCTCTCTGTAGATTAAATTTTTCTGAAAACGTATTATTAATATATAGTCTAGCAGAAGGGGAGCTATACATTGTTTGTATCATTTGTATAAATCCAGGACCTATACCAAACCATTCCATTGCTTGATACATAAAAGGCCATTCTACTCTATCAAAGGCCTTTTCTGCGTCTAATGAAATTGCAAAAGTAGGTTCATTCATTTTCTTTGTTAAATATAACATATGGAATGTTAATCTGGTATTGTGAGATGAATGTCTTTGAGCAACGAATCCTGTTTGATGCATACCTATTATATGGGGGAGAGCTTTAGCTAATCTTAGCGCAAGTATTTTTGCTAATAATTTTCCATCTACATTTATTAAAGATATTGGTCTATAGTTTGAGACCAAAGTGGGATCTTTATTGGACTTTGGCAAAACAATAGTCAAAGATTCTGCTATAGTGCCTTTAATACAACCTTTATTGAGCTGATATTGATAGAGATTTAATAAATAGGGTAATAAAAAATTTTGAAATGTTTTATAAAATTCCACTGTATATCCATCACCACCTGGAGCGGATCCAACTCTAAGGGACTTCAAAGCTGTTCCTAATTCTTTTAGTGATATTGGTTCTTCCAAACTTCGTTTTATATGTTCAGGAATTTTTGGACCCTCTAACATTTTTAAAAATTCAAAACCATCTTTTTCTTTATTTAGGTAATTTTCGGAAGAATAAAGAGATTTATAGAATTTTAAGAATTGTTTTAAAATAGGTTCAATTTGTGTATATGTATTTCCATTTTCATCTTTTATTGCTATTAATTTTGTTTTTCTTTTTTTCGCTTTAAGATAGTTTGCCAATATTCTTCCTGATTTGTTTGAATTACCATAGTACAATGTTTGTTGAGAAAATAAATCTTTCCTAATCATCTTAGATGAGATCTCATTATATTTACCTTTTAATTTTAATAATTCTTGTTGAATAGAATATTCCCATTTTTCTATAAGTTTTGATTCTAAATTTTTAATCTCTTTTTCTAAGATTAAAAATTGTTTTTTAATTTGTTTTTTTTGAAAAGCCGAATAAGAGATTATTTGTCCTCTAATTGTTGCCTTAAAGGCATCCCATAAAGTTTCTCTGTTAATATCATCTTTATCATTTATTTGAAAAAATTCTTTCATTTTTGTTAGAAGGTTTTCACAAAAATTTTTTTCAACCAACATTGTATTATCTATTTTCCAAATTGGTCTGTTATTATTTTGATCTGAAATTTTAATTTCGATCCACACTCCACCATGGTCAGATAGAATAATTGGATCAATGGCTGCTTGTGTCACTTGATGTGCAAGATGATTTGAAGTAAAGATATAATCTATTCTTGAAAAAGAATTGTGAACATGAGAACAGAAAGAAAATTCCCGACCATCAAAATGAAGTATTCTCCATATATCTATTAAATCACAAGATTGAATCAAATTATCTAGTCCCATAGATTTCATAACTCTACTTGGGTTTTTATCTAATAAAGGATCCATTACAGCATTGAAGTCCCCTGCTACTATAAGATTTGAAGTAGCCAGTGGTATGATCAGTTGTTGAAGAGTTTTAAAGAATTCATTTTGGTTCGAATTAGGGGCGTATATATTGATTAACGTCATGGTAGTATTTCCCATATTCATTTCCACCATTATCCATCTTCCATGAATATCTGAAGCTTTTAGTTTAAATGAAGCAGAGCATTTTTTATTAATTAAAATAGCAACACCTGCCTTTTTCCCTATAGCTGGTGAGAAAAAACACTGTTTGACCCAGTCTCCTTCTAGCTTTTTAGATTCTATATGTGAAAGGTGGGTCTCTTGTATAAGGCATATATCTGCATCTTGCCTTTTTAAAAATGATAATGCTTTTTTCCTTTTTATCATATGATTTAGACCGTTAACATTTAAAGACATAATTTTAATATCCATTTATTTTTAAATTTTCAGGTATTAAATTATGTATATTTTTCCAATGTTTTAAGTATTTCATTTCTCTTTTTTCCTTTATTCCCATGATTTCCTTATATATTTCCCTTTTATTCCCTCCCATCCCTCTTTTCCCTCCCTTCCCCCCCTTATTAATTACGAAAACTTGGATACGCAGGTTGAGGTTAGATTTAGATAACTCCGACAAGCTATTAATAATTATCTAAAGTACTACCATTTTTTTTTTTTTTTTATTTTTGTATATTTTTGTATATTTTCTTTTATTTTATTATTAATTATAAGAATAAGTAAAAAGTTTTTCATTCTTATGTATTGAAAAACATTTTTTGTATTTGTATATCTTTAAATCCATAAGAATGATTATATTAAATCAATTATATCTAAGAACAATTCAATTACTATTCATTTCTTTTCAGGTGGTATATTATTTTTACTTTAAAAAGCTTTCCAATTTAGCCTTTTTCCTCAGAACTGTAATAAGAGTCCTTAGCACAGGAATCCCCTCATCTCTTATATTCATTATTTTCTTATGATTCACGAGAGAGTTGTCAATTAAAAGAAGCTAACACTCCCATCAGTGTTTTTGTAAGTTCTGTCTCAATAGCATTCTCTAGACATCTATGATTTTAAAGTATCTGAGACCTGTGCAGACGAGAGTGAAGTCCTGTGCCAAAAACTCTCCTTTTATCTCCCATATAGGATTCCCAGGTTGAACTATTGTGGATACTAAATTCAACTTAATAAATAAAAGAACATAAAATTTGCGTTTCAGATTTATTCTTTTCATATATTTCGTATTTGAAATGCATTTTAATGTATCTGAAACGCAAAATTAAACCCGAAGTACCACCTTCAACCTTCTTTCTTACTATTACTCCGCTTTCAAAATTTCGCATTCAATCAGTACATTTTTAAGTTTGTTGAAGAAACTTTCTTCGTCATCATTTGAGTTCGGAGATGTGTTTCAAATCATTTACGTTCCTGCCATTAAGTTTATTATATTTATTCTGAGTAGAATTCTAGAATTTTTGTATTTTTCAGTTTTCTTGTTTTCCATGGAGAATGTTGCAAGTTGTTTAAGTTTTTAATTCGATCCTTGTGTGTTCTTTTTCCATTACTTTCCGTTTTGATCTATCTTTAATCGTCAATAGTCTTTAGTATGAACCCATTAATTGTTCTTTAGATTGTCATAGGTTGTTCCAGTTGATTTATAAATTCCTGTAGTTTTTTTGGATCTGTAAAGTTTTGCGTTTTGTTAGCAATGGTAACCTTCATAATTGCCGGGTACAGGAGCCCAAATCTAGCTCCTAGAGATCTTAGTTGTGGTCTCATGTCTAAGAATTGTTTTCTTCTTGTTGCTGTTTCTTTTGCAAAGTCCGGGACAATGTATATTTTTGAATCTTGGCATTTAAGATTTTTGATTTCCTTGGCTATTTGGCATATTTCAATTGCTTGTTGGTGTCTTAAAAGTTTGAAAATTAAAGTTCTTGGACCTGTTTGAGTGTTATTTCTTTGTGTTGGAATCCTATGAGCTCTTTCAATTTCCAATTCCGTTTTAAATTTCAGTGGTAGTATTTTAGGTAGAAATTTTTCAAGAAATGCAATCGGATCATTCTTTTCCACTCCTTCAGGTAATCCGATTATTCTTAAATTATTCCGTCTTTCACGATTCCGGCTGTCTTCAAGATTTTTTTTTATCTCTGTTATTTCTTTCCATATGATTTTGCTGTGATTCATGTCTGTATTTAATTGTTCTGTAATATCTTCTAATGTTGAAATTCTATTCTCTGTAATGTCCACTCTTTTAGTTAGGATTGCAGCATCTTCCATTGCTTTTTGTAGTTTTTTATTACTATCTAAGACAATTTCTTTTATTTGTCTTAGTTCTTCCATAACATCCAGATTTTTTTCTGTTGGTAATGGGATTTTAGAGGGTGTACCTGGCTCAGGTTTCGACCTCTTATTACTTCCTGATGTTCCAGCTCCCAAGTCAGCTTTATTTTGTTTAGTTGAAGTCATATTTCAATATATATTTTAGTTTCTTTAAAATATTTGGTAGTAATTCTTTTTAATATATTTGCATATAAGGAGCTATTTGTTTATCCAACCATTTGTCCAAGCCACGCCCCCTTTTTTTTTTTTTTTTTTTTTAGTATTCTTAAAACAACTGTAAGTTATTTGTCTTAGGCTCTATTGCAAACTCGTTGTTGGCATCTAGCCTGAAAATTTTTTTTTGTTTTTTGCAGTCTTCTTTTCTAGCTCTCCTCTTACAAGCCCAATCGCAGCTTTTACAGAGGAGAGCAATATTCCATCCAATATCTTTACTTTGATCTTTCAATGTGCATGTATATGTATTTCAGTTTCTCTCAACTGCCTCAATATCACTTTTCTTCAGGTCAAAGAAATTACAATCCTTTTATTTATCCTTTCTCAGAGCCCAAAAACCTACAGTCTCTTATATCTGAATCTCTTGAATTACAGAAGTAGAGATTGACATTTATACTGATCCTTCACAGTTTATTTTTGAAGTTAGCAGCAAGGAAATAAAACCGTTGCCAAGTAAATTTCACTGCAGACCTCTTCTCATTTCTAGCAGAGGACAGCTATTTCAAAGCAGCCCATTTCCTTAGTTTAAACAGGCATCAGGCATTTCAAAAAAAACAAAACCTTTATCCTTGTCACTAGGCAGCTCGTCGGCAGACCCAGACTTTATGAATTTTTCTTTTTTCCCGATCCAAGATGGCCGCGGTCGTGGTGCACCGAGCAACCGCCTGCAAGCCCCCACCTTCGGGAAATCTTTTCTCCTGCTCTACGCCAGAGAGCTTTGACTGTGTTAAAGAGGAGGGGAAGGAAAGCCTCCCTGGCCTCACGGCGTCCCTGACCAGCCTTCCCTGGCACCACTTAAAAGTTAAACTTACTGCCTCTGCCTGAGGGACCCAATCTTGCCGCCTCTGCCTGCGGGGACCCGATCTTGCCGCTTCTGTCAGCGGGGACCGATCTTGCCGCCTCTGCCAGCGGGGACCCGATCTTGCCGGCTCTGTCAGCGGAACCCGATCTTGCCGCCTCTGCCAGCGGGATACGATCTTGCCGGCTCTGTCAGCGGGGTCCTGCCTCTGCCGTTGAGATGGATTCAGCCCTCCACATCTCGCTTCCCATAAAACAAACGAAAACGGCACCTCTTTCTCACGATTTTCCCCTTCAGATATCTTTCCAACCTAATCAAAAAGGCAAATTCCAATTTATTATACCATTAAGAACGTTTTTTTTTTTGTAGTTTTCTGAAATTAAGCTTGTTTGTACGGAGCTCTTTCTTCATCCAACCGTCATCGTTCGCGTCCAAGCCACGCCCCCCACTTGATGAAAGTTTTAAAATGAATAAAGAATTATAAAAAATAAAAAAAATTCCCTTTCTGTGTGGCTAATGTTCTTTCCATTTTATATATATGACATAAAGAATGCCACCAGAAATTATAGTTCAATCTATTCCAATTCTTCCAATTACATGTAATTTGTTGTATGGCAACTCCTGTCATAATAAGTAAAAGCTTATTATTTTTTGAAGATATTTAGCTCTTAGCCCTCATTGACATGCCAAATAATACAGTATCATATGATAATGCCACCGGATTTTCTAACAAACAATTTATTTGGCCCCATATTGATTTCCAGAAAGCCAAAATAAATGGACAATAGAATAACAAATGATCAAAAATCTCTAATGAATTTAACAATGCTAGTAATGTAATGTAATTTTATTTCTTATATACCGCTAATCCGTTAGGTTCGAAGCGGTTTACAGAAAATATACATTAAGGATGCAATAAGATAAGATAGGTACTTTGAAATTCCCTTACTGTCCCGAAGGCTCACAATCTAACTAAAGTACCTGAGAACAAACAAATTAGTAAATAATGATAGAGGAAAAAAATGAGATATGAAGCATCCTAACAAGAATACATTGAACTCTCAATGCCATACTTTTAAAGCAAAATGTACAATCCAAAATAATAATGTAATGGAAAATAAAAAACTAAATTAGATAAAAATATAATTTTAAGAATTAAATAAAATATAGAAATGTAAAAAGAAAAAGAAAAATTAGAAGTGAGGAAAAAAAGGTAAAGGAAGGAATATGAATAGAATGGAATGAGAAACCGTTAAACAATAGAATTCTGAGGAAATTTAAATGAAAACTAAACAAATAGATAAAAAAGAAAAAGATATAATATGCACAATGGAATAAAAGTTAGGAAGGACTTAATTTCATTTTCATCGATCATCAATGTCATCATCCCTAGTGCTTTAGCCATTTCAACCGGACAACCGCCATCATCGGCCTCTGCACATCAGCCATGGGTCCACTTTTTCAAAGCAGTGAGAAACATCTCTCGATTTTCTGGCTTACTGTCCATTACACTCAACAGCTCTCAGATCTTCCGGCTCCAATTTTCAGCTCCTTGGTCCGGACTATGAAACTCACTCAGCCAGCCCTCACACTTGATGGCATCGTCCCTCACAATAGCACTCCAAGCCGGCTGCGGAACATCAGGCGCGGTGAGACTCCAGACATGATGAAAAGCCAATCTCCAGACCTCCCGTCCTGCTGATGTCGCACTGCCAGTAGGAAATCCGAAGCTGCATCGCTGCAGGAAGCCAGAGTCCACGCCGATCACCTCAGACATGGTGCATTCGCTTCGACAACCGCCTCCACTCGACGACTCAGTCACCCTCCGTCGACCTCGGCAACGCTCCCCCTCCGGCTCTCCACCATCAGCCCTACTCGCCATGGATCGGTCGCCAGGCACAGCTCAGAATCGCCAATGTGCAGTAAATATCAGTTGAGAAAGAGGCCAGCCGCCAGGCACAGCTCAGAATCGCCAAAGGTGCAGGAATACCAGGTGAGAATAAGGCCTTTCTGACAGACCGAGAACAACGGTCAAATCAGAACCGTCAGATCAAAGTCCACAAGTGAAGTCCCAACCAGTAAAAAAATCAAAGAAGATTAAAAAATAACACTTTCAAGTGATAATGTATTATGATAGTTTGTATTTAATGTACACTTGATGTATGTATTAAAATGAATAAAGATTTGGAAAAAAAAAATAAATAAAAAATAACACAGATAAAAATAACAATTAAATAAATAAACAAAAACAGCAGGAAAACCAAAAATAAAAAGAAATAAAAGAGAACAAAGGGAGACAGCACAAATGGTGACTTAATCGGTAGTCTTGAGATTAATCAAGTTGGTGGAAACAATAGATTTTAATTCTGACAATTCATAAGAATCCAAATGATAATTTGTCTCTAGTAGTTCATGATATACTTTTCCTTTCTCTAATTTTAAATGGAACAAAATTGTACTGTGATCAGACCAAGGAACTGTTAAAATTTCCTCAAGTCTAACAAAATTAAAAGATATATTTTTATCAATAAAAACTAAATCTAAAATATGACCTCCTACATCGGTTGGTACATCAAAGATTTACAAAAAGTTTGAAATGTATCATTCATATTTCATTTATGTTCAAATTGGTATCACCTAAGACAGGGGTGTCAAATTCAGTCACATTAAGGGGCCGAAATCCAAAACACAGGCTAAGTCGTGGGCCAGACCCTGCCCAATCATCACCCCAGGCCCCGCCCTCATAATAATACTAATTGTAACACCATTTTTTTCAATTCATTTTTCATATACACACGCAATATAATCTTATTAAAAGCACATAATGGTTAACCACAAAATTAAACTACACAAAGCACACTGTATGCTTCTCAACTTTCATTCCTACCAGAACACAGATAAACCCCTATGCAAATACAGGACCAAAAACTAAAAGTACTAATATATATAAAGGAAACCCTAAGATTCAAGACTCTGCATGCAGTACAACCCTAGAGAAAAAGAAACAAATGCACTTCTTCCTGAACAGTGCAAAATATAGACAGCAGATGTAAATTCTCAAAATTGACACAGTTCAATCACTAAATTGAAAATAAAATCATTCCCCCTACCTTTGTTGTTTCCCTCCCTCCATGCTGTGCCTCAACTAGGTGCCTCCCTCCAGTGGGTGTCTTACCTTCTGGCCGGCTCCTGCCTGGCCATTTTATGCGGCCTGCAGTCTGATGTGGCATTTTCAATGCCACCCCCAGTGTTATCTTCTGTCCGGCTACCTCCTCCTCACTGCCGTAGTGTGCACAAAGCCGTGGGTGACAGCTCCTCACGCATCCTGCAACTCATCTGTAAATTTCTAATTCTTATTACAATGTGTTGTAAAAAATGTTTAAACAAATTTGCTATATCATGGTTTACTGATAGGAGAGCTTGGATCTCAAAAAAAGATGTAGCACATTCACAGAAATGGAACAGTGAAAAAGAAGGCACAATGTCTAGTTGATTCAATTCTTGTATGGCACTTATTTTCAAAATCTTACCATATCATATATCTTCCAGTAACGCCACAGGCAGCATGGTACAAAGGTTTGGTTCAGCCACAAATAGAGAGGGTATTTGCACATATTTCTTAATAGTGGTGCACAGGATTCAACCAAGTTGATAGATATCAGTAATAGATCTAAAAGATACAGAGTGAATACAAATAAATCATCATTAAATTTGGTAGTCAGTGAAGAGTAATGTGATCCTGATGTGAATACCATAGTAATCTGTGATCATGCAACTTTGCCTGGGGCCTTTCAGATAGATACCAAAAGAAACCTCTGCAGAGATCTGATGGAGACAGAGGCAATTGAGATTGGTCTGCAACAGTGATGGAGGAAAAGGAAATAAAAAGAATCTGTAGACCCCATCAGCAGATTATTTAAGACAAGATCACAGTACCACTGGCTTAAGAGTCTTTGTTACTAAAGTCAATGCATTTCCTGTCCTGATTGGCCAGAAAGCCCTAGCATGCATGTTATCCCTACTGAAATGAAAGGAAACAAAAAGAAGCCTGTGGTAAGGGGGAGGGGCATAAGATAGTCTCTCCGGCCACATAGAGAGACCAAGGGTTAATCTTGGCTCCTTGTATCATGAAAAATAAGTATAAGCAATCTCCCCTATGTATTCTTTAGCCCTTTATTCCTTCTATATAGGATATTAACATCTGATAGTAGAATGGGACATGAAGAAATAAAAGTAGAAATAAAAGCCCCCCAGTCTAAGTACGTGGCATAAAAATTTGAAAATAGGCTTTTGGCAGAAAACAAAATCCAAATTTTCTTTACATTGGGCTTTTAGTTCCAATGACTACCTACTAGCAATGCAGGCAGCAAAACTAGACCCCTTCAGCTCCAACCTGTTGACAGCAACAAGTGACTTCAAATCATTTCGAAAAGAAATCAAAACCCTGCTATTCAAAAAATTTATCTAGATATCTTAACTCCTACCTTATCCTTCCCCCTCCCCTGTAAAATTCCCCCCTCAATTCTCCACTCCTCCTGTAATTTCCCCCTAAGACTCAACTATGTAACCAGTCCCTTATACTGTAATTTCCCTGTAAATGTCCAGCTTTCTTCTGATGTAATCCTTAACTTTCTACTTATCTTGTAATTTCTCCCCAAGACCCAATTATGTAACCAGCTCCCTAAATTATAATTTTTCCTGGAAATGTCCTGTTATCTTCTGATGTAATCCGCCTAGAACTGCAAGGTACAGGCAGAATAGAAGTCAGTAATGTAATGTTATGTAATTTCAGCTTGCATAAATGAACAATTCAAATAATAAAGGGAGAATGAAAGTGTGTGTAAATAATAGCAAGAACATACTTAGATATAATTTTATGTATAAAATTTGGTTAAATCAGCTTGTTACATGGCCCTATCAAGAACAAGCTATGACAACCCAGGATTTTTCTCTTTTGCACTTTAGGAACTCACAGTTCTGATTTCCTTATGGAAGGCAGGTGAACAGATGTATACATGCAATGAGATGAGACTTTAAAAACCAGAACTGGTCATCTCTATCCCTTTAATGTAAAGAGTCATGTTGGTTGGTTGGAAAAAAAAATTACAGTTTAGGGCAATATCTATTAAGTATTTTTATCCATTCTTTGTCTTAGATTCAGCATCTGAAGATGTGCTGTGGACAGAAAAATATCAGCCTCAAGACTCCAGTGAACTTATAGGGAACTCTGAAGCAGTGAAAAAATTACACAGGTTGGCACTGAACACATTGATTGTTCTTTGTAACATGATTATATTTAAATATGTACAGTACTCCCCTGAAATTCACAGAGCCCCCGTGAATTTTGAAAAACCGCAAATGCGGTTTAGGAGCGGATCGGAGGCAGGAGAGACAGAAGAGGGAAGTTGGGGGGGGCGGCGGCGGATGCTTAAAATCAGGTGTGAGATCCTTCTTAGTCATTTCTGACCGCCTCTTTCTAGAACTAAAGTCAGGCTACACTAATCAGGAGCTGCTTTGACAGCTATCTGGCGTGTCAAAGCAGCTCCTGATTGGTGTAGCCTGACTTTAGTTCCCGGAAAAGGCGGTCAGAAAATACCGCAAAAGACTGAGTCTGCAATTTGCGAACTGCAAATTCGCAGGGAGTACTGTAACTCAGTTTGAGCTCAGATTTGAAAGAGGTGAAATTTAAATTTTTTCCCTTAGCATTCCTCCAGACCATTCCAAACACATGGGTTTACACAGACCTACCAGCAGATGGAAACTGAGAACTAATGACTTGAAAGTGATCCTTTTTTTTTTTTATATATATAATTTCTTTATTCATTTTTAAACTTACATCAAGTGTACAGTAAATATCAATCAAGTATAATACAACATCACTTGAGAAAAATTTTAAGTATCCTGTGCAGTCCACAATAGCCAGTACTCCATCTATTTTCTGGTGTCCAAAAAAGGAAGCCATGTTTTGGCCCATATTAGACTTCAAGAGAGTGAACAGAGCTCTAAAGGTATCCAGTTTCCACATGGAAACACTCTGATCGTTTGTTGTGGTGGCCTGGTAGAGGAATGTGCATGAAGCAGATCTGCATTCCTATCATCTTCATTACATGCAAATCTCTTTCATGCGTATTCATTAGGGCTATCCTGAAAACCAGACTGGCTAGTGGTCCTCCAGTACAGGGTTGGGGACCACTGCTTTAGAGGATTGGTGTTAGGAATGAAAGTGCTTTCCCTTGCTGCCGTTGGTGAAATTCATAGATTTTAGAAGATGGTTTGGACAAAGGCTTGGTGGTGGCTTCACTGAAGATACAGATCTCAGCCCTGGCTTCTTTTTAGGGCATAGTTAAAGGTAAGCTGGTAGCTGCCCATCTGGATATGGTGCAGTTTGTGCAAGGTATTAAGATGTTGAGGATCCCCAGACATCCTGTAGTGCCTCTCCCCTGGGATTTGAATATGGTTTTGTCAGAGCCATGGAAGAAGGCGTTGTTGAAGGATGTGACCTTGAAGACTTTTTTTTCTAGCATCCATTTGTTCCGCAGGAAGAATGTCAGAATTACAGGCGTTGCCATATAGGAGCCCTTTGTTTTCTAAGGAAAAGGGGATGCTGAGGACTGTTACTTCCTTTTTATAGATCATAGTTTCTTCTTTCAATATGAATCGGAGTATTTCTCTCCCGGTTTTAGGAATAGCCAGTGATTTATAAAGGGCAGAAGCATGTGCATCATTTGGATGTTAGGAGAGCCTTGTATAATATATTAAGAGAATGGAGGTGTTCTATAAGTTAGATCATTTTTTGTGCCCTCCTCCTCCCCACCCAAAAAAAAATAAATAAAAAGCATAAAGGTGAGGCAGCATTGGCCACATCTGATACAGTGGCTAAAAGCACATTCTACTAGAGGTCAGTTGATGTCATTGGCAGAGCATTGCCTAATTCTTCCTCAGGATATATAGAGCGGCCATGTAATTGTCTCTGCACTCATTCATGAAGCATTATCATTTGGACATTCAGGGCCATGAGGACACAGCATTCAGGACCCATCCACTGACCTGCATGGTTGTCAGCTTCTTACCCATAGGTAGCAATGCTTGGGTATGCCTTATGCATCTAGACTGGTAATGAGAGATTATATCTTACCTGCTAATCTTCTTTCCTTTAGTCCCTCCAGACTAGTCCAGTAACTGTCCAGTCACCGTCAAGGGTCTAAGAGAAGAGATAAGGTTCCATTCAGAAGGGAGCAGGAGGTATTCTCTCTGGTAGTTATGATCTGCTTATTTATGAAAATTGTTCTTATGTTTGTTGCCAATTGTTTCCTGGTTTTGAATTGAAATTGTTTTGTTTCTGATTAGAAAAATTATCTGCTTGGGTGCAGAAATACTGTCTGGGTATGGACTGCACAGGATACTTATAGGATCACTTTTAAGTTAGTAGTTCTCAGTCTCGGGGGCAGATTCTCAAAACTAAAATCCACCTTTAACGTGCTCACTAAACCAGTTCCAGCCGATTTAGCATGCAATTATTTTAATGGCGGATTATCAAAACGGCTTACCAAGGTCTCTTCTGAATTTTCTAGCAGTTTCCGATACTGCCATGCAAATGTAGTACAACGAGGTCATAAATATTAAAATGATCACCCTGAGCGATTCTCTAACTTTATTGTGCCACATTTGCGTCCAAAATTTGCTGACAAGTCTGAGCTGTCATTGTCTTACTTTCTGATCAGTGCCTGAGCGCTGATTGGCTCAGGCGCACTGACAGGAAAGTAAGGTTTTGACAGCTCAGACATCACCATGTCCAAATTAAATAAACAAAAACCCAAATTGAAGATCGGCAGGAGAGATGCCCACTCTATCCTGCTGTGTCGCACAATCACCTGACACTGTTAAACCCCTCCCATAGGAGGGGCTTTAAACAACTTGGGCCAATCAGAGCCTTAGTCCCGCCATTTTGAAGAGGTGGGCCTACTGGCCGGAGAGAGTAGTCATCCCTTTGGCCAGCCATCGTAAGCAAGTTAAGGGAGAGAGGCATGGGGGTGTCATGCAATGGGCACATGCAAATTTAGCAAATCTTCGCTACTCTCCACCAGCCTCATTTGTATGAGCCTTTTTTGGAAAGTGGCTCACTTTTTTAAAATTGCTACAATAACGGCTGCTGGTAGGAATGCATAAACCCATACATCTGGTCTAGTCTAGAGGGACTGCAGGAAAGAAGGTTAGTAGGTAAGATCTCATCTCTCCTCCTTTGTAGACAAGCAGAGAAATGCAGGCACACATACTTGCTAGTGAGTCCAGAGCTGAGGATCACTGATGTAAATGTGATATTTTATGGCCTGAGGAACAATAAATAGGTGGTTGCGATGAGTGTTGCAAAAGTTTTTTTTCATTTGCAAACAGATTATGCAATGCAACTTGACCAAAGACCATGTCTTGGGCTGCTGTAGTCAATAATGCTTTGAAAAGGTATGTGTGGAGGCTCATGTGGCTGTTTACAGATGTTATAGATAGAGGCTGTCTGAAATTGGTGATAGATACTGCTTTGATTCTGGACTAATAGGTGCCCACCTGACTTTGGGACTGCAAGTTTCATTTAGATATAACAGAAAGAGAAACAGTCCACTACTGAAGTGGAAAGAGTCCATTTGGAGGCCAGTTTAGCTGGGACATTGGGATTGTAGATAACAAGTAGTTGATATGTTCTCCTTAAAGTCCTTTTTTACGACAGATGGTAGAGAAGTATCCATATGAAATACAAAAGAATGCAAGACAAATACAGAAGAGATTACCAGATTAAACTGAAGACGTAAAGAGAAATACAACTGGGAAAAGCTCAGATAGAAAAGAACAAATGGCTAAAGACATAAAGAATGGTGACAAGACTTTTTTAAGGAATAGTAGTGAACATAGGAAGGCTAGAAATGAAATTGAAAGATGCTGTGAGCCACTATGTGGAGAGTGATGAGGAAAAAGTGAACATGCTTAACAAATACTTCTGTCTTCATGGAAGAATATTCTGGAGAAGGACCTCGGTCAGCTGATAAAGGTGCTTGTGGAAATGAAGTAGATATTGCACCATTCATAGAATAGTGTTTGCAAACAACTTGAAAAACTGAAAGTGGACAAAGCCATAGGGCCAGAGATTCGTCTCAGAATTTTGAGGGAGCTCAGTAAGAGTCTGACAAGTTCTCTTTAGAGATTTGTTTAATAAATCTTTGGAAATAAGAGTTGTTCCAAGGGATTGGAGAAGAATGATGTGGCCCCTCTTATCAAAATGGAAACAGAGAAGATATGGAAAACTACAGGCCAGTGAGCCTTACTTCAGTGGTTGGAAAAGTAATGGATACACTGCTCAAGGAAAAGATAGTGAGTTACATGGTTTTACCAAATTGTGCCAAATGAATTTGAGTGACCAGAGAATTGGATTGTGGACAAGTGTTAAATGTAGTCAACTTGGATTTCAGCAAAGCCTTTGACATGGTTTCTCAAATAATGCACTTGAATAAACTCAGTGGGATAAAGTTAAGACCCAACGTGGTGGACTGTATTGGAAACTGGTTGATTGACAAGATGACAGAGGGTGATGGTAAATAGAATTTATTCAGAAGATAGAAGAATAAGTAGTGAAGTACCTCATGGTCTGGTACTGGTGCTAATTCTATTCAACATATTTGTAAGCAACATTGCTGAAGAGTTAGAAGGAAATCTTTTCCCTTATGCGAATGACACCAAGATTTGCAACAGAGTAGACAACATGAGATGGAGTCTACAAAAATTAGAAGACTGGTCTAATATTTGGAAATTAAAATTTAATGGGAAGAAGTTTAAAGTAATGCACTAGGGGTGGAAAAATAGAAAAAAGCACTGTGTGCTAGGGGGCAAAAGACTGATGTGAGGGACCATGGAGTGATTGTTTTGCCGCCTCTATTTCTCTGAGACACTATATGATAAGGTGGTTTCTATAGCCAGAAAAAAGCGGACCTGCATAGAAACTAACAATAAAGATTCCAGCACTTAAATACAGTTCATTGAAATTTAGAACTCCATTCTCATAACATGATCAAATTATTCGGGTTGTTCAATAAGTACATTTTATTTCTTGCTTCTTACTTTTTGCTTTTAAAGCACCATTGGGAGTGACTTCTTTCAGATGGGGCATATAGTTAGTGTCACCGCTCACTTGCCTCATCATTGGTCCAAAACTTTTTATCAAAAATGCTGTTGGTTTCATAGAGAGACATAGCTCTTAGTTGCATAGAGATGCATAACCAGGAAGAAAGGAGGTATTAATGTCTCTATACAAGTCATTGGTGAGGCTCCACTTAGAGTAGTATGTACTGTTTTGGGGGCAGTATTTTTCCAAGGACACAAGACTTGAAGCAGTTCAGAGGAAGGCAAAAATGGTACATGGTAACGATGTATGAGAAGAGACTGGAAGACCTTAAGGAAAGGGGAGATTATTTATTTACATATTTATTTATTTTTTAGTATTTATATACCACTTATAACCTAAGTACCGAAGCATTTTTCCCTATCTATCCTAGTGGGCTCACACTCTATCTAATGTACCTGGGGCAATGGTGGATTATGTGATTTGCCCAATACTATATACAGGAATAAGAAAGAACAAATTATGCTCACAACTAATACCCCTCTTGTGTAAATTCAGATCTGTAAATCAGCTTTGAAATGTGAAAAATCTTCTTTCCACTTTTGATTGTCTCAAACTTAATTCAGTCATAATTAATGGAGGATTACAGAATACAGATCATACAGTATGGTGCATACAGATCCCCGTATGCTGTAAGTACAGAACTGAGCAGACATACTAGAAAGAGTAACTACCACATTGGCTCATAAACCTCCTGTCCTGACCAATTTGTATGTGTTTTTTTTTGTTTTGTTTTGTTTTTCAAGTTTTTTTATTTTTTATTTTTTATCATTTAACAACAAGTGTCATAAATTTTCATACAATTATCTTAATAATACACTTGATATTTCTATAATGTATTTTATACATAACATTTCTTATCTTATATTTCTTATGATTTTATATATCATATAACTGTAATTATTTTTCTTATAAAGTTATACAACATATATATTGTAATGATTTTATCAATTATTTTTTAAATTATTAACCTTTTTCCCCTCCCTTTATTACATTGTTTTCATGTAAGAATACCATCTATTAATAATATTTTATTTATAATTTATAATAAAGAGTATAAATCCCCCTCCCATATCCCCTCCCTCCCTTTCTTCTTTAACTATTTTCTTATTATGGGAAAATGAAATTCAATTATTACAATATTTTGTTAATGGTCCCCAAATCTTTTTGAATTTATCCATATACCGTATTTTCACGCATATAACGCGCGCGTTATACGCGTTTTTACCTACCGCGCATACCCCTCGCGCGTTATATGCGTGAGCGCGGTATACGAAAGTTTTAAAACATAGTTCCCACCCCGCCCGACGCCCGATTCACCCCCCCAGCAGGACCACTCGCACCCCCACCCCGAACGACCACTCGCACGCGCTCCCACCCGCACCCGCGATCGGAGCAAGAGGGAGCCCAAGCCCTCTTGCCCGGCCGACTCCCCGACGTCCGATACATCCCCCCCCCGGCAGGACCACTCGCACCCCCACCCCGAAGGACCGCCGACTTCCCGACAATATCGGGCCAGAAGGGAGCCCAAACCCTCCTGGCCACGGCGACCCCCTAACCCCACCCCGCACTACATTACGGGCAGGAGGGATCCCAGGCCCTCCTGCCCTCGACGCAAACCCCCCTCCCCCCCAACGACCGTCCCCCCCCCAAGAACCTCCGACCGCCCCCCCAGCCGACCCGCGACCCCCCTGGCCGACCCCCACGACCCCCCCACCCCCCTTCCCCGTACCTTTGGAAGTTGGCCGGACAGACGGGAGCCAAACCCGCCTGTCCGGCAGGCAGCCAACGAAGGAATGAGGCCGGATTGGCCCATCCGTCCTAAAGCTCCGCCTACTGGTGGGGCCTAAGGCGCGTGGGCCAATCAGAATAGGCCCTGGAGCCTTAGGTCCCACCTGGGGGCGCGGCCTGAGGCACATGGTCGGGTTGGGCCCATGTGCCTCAGGCCGCGCCCCCAGGTGGGACCTAAGGCTCCAGGGCCTATTCTGATTGGCCCACGCGCCTTAGGCCCCACCAGTAGGCGGAGCTTTAGGACGGATGGGCCAATCCGGCCTCATTCCTTCGTTGGCTGCCTGCCGGACAGGCGGGTTTGGCTCCCGTCTGTCCGGCCAACTTCCAAAGGTACGGGGAAGGGGGGTGGGGGGGTCGTGGGGGTCGGCCAGGGGGGTCGCGGGTCGGCTGGGGGGGCGGTCGGAGGGTCTTGGGGGGGGGCGGTCGTTGGGGGGGAGGGGGGTTTGCGTCGAGGGCAGGAGGGCCTGGGATCCCTCCTGCCCGTAATGTAGTGCGGGGTGGGGTTAGGGGGTCGCCGTGGCCAGGAGGGTTTGGGCTCCCTTCTGGCCCAACTACCAAAGGTACGGGGAAGGGGGTCGTGGGGGTCGCCAGGGGGGTCGCGGGTCGGCTGGGGGGGCGGTCGGAGGTTCTTGGGGGGGGGGCGGGCGTTGGGGGGGGGGGGGGGTTTGCGTCGAGGGCAGGAGGGCCTGGGATCCCTCCTGCCCGTAATGTAGTGCGGGGTGGGAGTAGGGGGTCGCCGTGGCCAGGAGGGTTTGGGCTCCCTCCTGGCCCGATATTGTCGGGGAGTCGGCGGTCCTTCGGGGCGGGGGTGCGAATGGTCCTGCCGGGGGGGGGGATGAATCGGACGTCGGGGGGGGGGTGTGAACGGAGAGTCGGGACAGCGCACGGAGAGGCGGGGCAGTGCACGGAAGTCAGGGGGGTGAACGGAGAGTCGGGACAGCGCACGGAAAGTCAGGGCAGTGCATGGAAGTCAGGGGGGGTGAACGGAGAGTCGGGACAGCGCACGGAGAGGCGGGGCAGTGCACGGAAGTCAGGGGGGGTGAACGGAGAGTCGGGACAGCGCACGGAGAGGCGGGGCAGTGCACGGAAGTCAGGGGGGTGAACGGAGAGTCGGGACAGCGCACGGAAAGTCAGGGCAGTGCATGGAAGTCAGGGGGGGTGAACGGAGAGTCGGGACAGCGCACGGAGAGGCGGGGCAGTGCACGGAAGTCAGGGGGGTGAACGGAGAGTCGGGACAGCGCACGGAAAGTCAGGGCAGTGCATGGAAGTCAGGGGGGGTGAACGGAGAGTCGGGACAGCGCACGGAGAGGCGGGGCAGTGCACGGAAGTCAGGGGGGGTGAACGGAGAGTCGGGACAGCGCACGGAGAGGCGGGGCAGTGCACGGAAGTCAGGGGGGGTGAACGGAGAGTCGGGACAGCGCACGGAGAGGCGGGGCAGTGCACGGAAGTCAGGGGGGGTGAACGGAGAGTCGGGACAGCGCACGGAGAGGCGGGGCAGTGCACGGAAGTCAGGGGGAGGTGAACGGAGAGTCGGGACAGCGCACGGAGAGGCGGGGCAGTGCACGGAAGTCAGGGGGGTGAACGGAGAGTCGGGCAGCATGCGCGGTATAATCGTGAGCGCGTTATACCAAAGTTTTTGTGCTTATCATAGTGATTTCTGCGCGCTATACACGTGTGCGCGTTTTATACGGGTGCGTGTTATTTGCGTGAAAATACGGTATCCTTTTTGTGTTGCAAATGTATGTTCCATTTTATATATATGGCAAACTGAGTTCCACCAAAAATTATAGTTCAATCTGTCACAATTTTTCCAATTGTGTGTAATTTGTTGTACTGCTATTCCAGTCATTATAAATAAAAGTTTGTTGTTATTTGATGAAATTTGACTTTGAGATCTCATTGCAGTACCAAATAGAATTGTATCGTATGTCAAGGCTACAGGATTTTCTAACATCCTATTGATTTGTATGTGTTTTAATAACAGTAGACAAAAGGTAATGATTTATTCCTTATACATGCTGTGCATATCCTGTTTAAAATAACAACCAAATTGCAAAAACTTACCTTGCTCAGGACTTTCTCACTCTACTGTCTCTTCCCGGTCCCTTCCTGCCAACGATAGCTAGCTGGCGTTTCGCTGTATGTCTGCATCAGGGCAATGGACTCTTTCCTTGAAAAGAAGCAAAAAAGACTTAGCACCTGGAAAGATGTAAAGAACATTCAGTAAAGAAAACTCCTCATCACTTCATGAGCTTCTCTCTTGGCGGTAATGTTACATGCTCAAAAAAGGCAAAGCATCTGATGTCACAGAGCATGCGTTCACGCTGACAGCTGTTAGGCTTGTCAGAGTGAAGCTACTCTTGTTTCTTTCTATCTTTTCTTTTTTACTTTTTTACTTACGTGGTGGCAAAGATCATAAATGGAACCTACACCTTGAACTGAAAAAAAACTTTATCATTCTACTGGAAAAACTCATGTTACAGCCATAATAATATATCCATAGTCTTCATATTAATGGAAAAACGGTCTTTCATGGTAACACAAATCTTCAGAATAATAAAAAAAAACAAAACAAGTACCGCTTGATTTTCAAATTCAGACCATTGGGCTCCTCTGAATTCATGTGGAAGATCTACTCCTGCTCCTTTCGCATCAGAGCGAGCTTTCTAGTGCTGCCTGATTCAGGAAAAAAAAGTTCGATTCGATTCAGCCTATTGAATTGGTTTTTCGATTCGATTCGATTTTCCTGCCCAATTGGATGTTTTTTTACAAACATCCTGGTGGGTTTATTTTATAGCCTCTTCACCCCCTTTGCCTTCTCCTAACCACACTGGCACTGTGGTATAAACAAACAAAAAAGACTTTTCCTCTCTCTGTTAAATCCTAGCTTACATTTGCGGTCTAACACCAGCTCTGGCAGGATACATGTTTCAAATCTGACATATTGTAATCACAAAATAGAAAATAAAATTAGTTTTTCTACCTTTTGTTGTCTGGTCATTATTCAAATCTTGTTGGTCCCAGGCTCTGGTTGTCTTCTGATAACTTGCTTGCCAGGGTCTCCTTCTTTCTTCTTTCTCCGTGCTAACCATCCATCTGCCATCTCTGTCCTCCCTTTCCATTTCCCTTCCCTCCTCCGGAGGTCTGGCATCTTTCTTTTTTTTTCATCTCCATCCACAGATCCACCTTTTCTTAACTACCCTTTCATCCAGCATCTCTCCCTCCTTCCCCACCACCCCAGGGTCCACCATCTCTCCCTTTTTTTTCCCAACTACCCTCCTATCCAGT
Source organism: Geotrypetes seraphini (assembly GCF_902459505.1). NCBI lineage: Eukaryota > Metazoa > Chordata > Amphibia > Gymnophiona > Dermophiidae > Geotrypetes > Geotrypetes seraphini. The sequence goes on along the minus strand of NC_047093.1, from coordinate 20,019,548 downwards.
ATCTCTATCCCCCCTCCACACCATCCCTTGTGTCCAACTTCTCTCCCTTTCTGTTCCTTCCCTGGAGTGTGTGGCGCAGTGTGGCGCAGTGTGTGTGGCGCAGTGGTTGGATCTATAGCTTCAGCACCCTGGGGTTGTGGGTTCAAACCCCGCGCTGCTCCTTGTGACCCTGGGCAAGTCACTTAATCCTCCATAGCCCCAGGTACGTTAGATAGATTGTGAGCCCACCGGGACAGAGAGGGAAAATGCTTGAGTACCTGATTGTAAAAACCGCTTAGATAACCTTGATAGGCGGTATATAAAAACCTAATAAACTTGAACTTGAAACTTCCCTCCCTAAATCCCATTGTCCATCATCTCTCTCCCTCTCCTCTATTTTTAGACCCATTATTTCTTCCCCCCCAAAGTCCGGCATATGCACATCTCTTTGAACCCCCCTTCCCTCCCTCTCTCCATGTACTTCAAGTTTATTAAAATTTTTATATAAACGCAATATCAAATATTTTCAATGCGTATAACAATAAAAAAATTTGGGGGAGAAGACAGCATAAAACAATTTAAACAGGCAAACATACAATCAATGTACACAATTAATAAGTGATACATAAGGAAAAAGGAGTGAACTACAATTATTAAAGAAAGTAAGAGAATATTTAAGGAAAAACAACATCATTAGGGTAATTCTACACCAGGCCCCCCCTCCCCTGAAGGCCTGTCTCCCCCCCTTGAAGGCCTATGCCACCATCCCTGGCCTGTCCTCCCCTTGAAGGCCTGTCCTCCCCTTAAAGGCCTGTACCCCCCCAAGGCCTGTCCCACCCCCCACTCCGAAGGACTGCGCCCCCCCCCCCCCCCCCCGAGAAGACCTCCGTGTACCCCCTGGCCTCCCTGCACTGTTTACCTTCTAGTTGCAGCCTGCACTACTACTGCAATTTCCTATTCTTAAATATTACACAAAAAGAAAAGAAACGCTTATAAATTGTCCAAAATACCGCTGTTAACTCATGTACAAGGGTAAAAAATATGATCATGTTACTCCTTTTCTGATTAAATCACACTGGCTTCCCATTAATCATCACATTACTTATAAAATTTTACTACTAACATTCAAAACTCTCGATACCAATGAACCTCAATTCATTAATAAAGTACTTATTCCATATAGTGCCTCACATTCTCTTCGTTCAACTAACCAAAAACTTCTAGTAATTCCCTCCTTGAAAATTATTGGAACCCATCGTCAGGATATGTTTTCAGTAACAGCGCCACAACTCTGGAATTCTTTACCTCTACAATTAAGAGATGAAAGTAATCTAAGCCATTTTAAAAAGAACTTAAAAAGCTTCTTATTTAAGGATGCTTTTAACTTGTAAATTGCTTTTCTAGACCCTCTTCCTTCCTCTGCATTTTTCTTTAACCTTCCCCCCCTTAACGTTTGTCTTTCTTTTACTCAGTGTATCAGTCCTTAAGTCTTCTAGTTGTATTCATTGTTTAAACATTTTTTAAAACTTATCTATTGTTTAAACTATTTCTGCTGTTTTGTCTTCTGTTCCTTTTTTTTTTTTTTCTCTTATTTTTGTTTATTTGTTTTTAATACCATGTTAAATTACTTGTATGTTAAATTACATGTATGTTACCATGTTAAATTACTTGTATGTTACCATTTTAAATTACTTGTATGTTACTCTTACGCTTAGAAAAATTTTAATTAAGCAATTAATCAAATAAAACTTGAAACTTGCACAGAAGATTGCGGTTATAGCGTCTTTGTAAACTGCTTTTAGCTGTTTCCTCCGCCGCGATCCTGCCTCTGATGTCAGAGGAGGGGCGGGACCGCAGCAGAGGAAACAGCTAAAAGCAGTTTGCAAAGACGCTATAACTGCGATCTTCTGTGCAGGCTGCAACTAGAAGGTAAACAGTGCGGGGGACGCCAGGTTGGGAAACCGGACAGCAGCACTTCCCGACTAACCCTCCCTCCTCGCCCTCTAAAGCAGGTACGGCAATGGCTGGCCAGCAAAAGCAGTGCTGCCGCTCCTGCTTTAGGGGGCGAGGGGAGAGGGTCCGAATCGGGAAGCCGATTTTTTAAAAAATTATTTTTAATCGATTCACCCAAAGTGAATCGGTGAACCGTTTCGAATTGTGAATCAGGCAGCACTAGAGCTTTCTATTTCCTCCTCTAGTCATCGGTGGTACATGGTCCATGACAAAACATTGGATCTCGGTTGCAGCATGGCCAAACTACTTCTATGTTCACCAACCCGAACTCTAAAGCAGTGGTCTCAAACTCAAACCCTTAGTGGGGCCACATTTTGGATTTGTAGGTACTTGGAGGGCCACAGAAAAAAATAGTTAATGTCTTATTAAAGAAATGACAACTTTGCATGAGGTAAAACTCTTTATTGTTTAACAGTTAAAGGAAAGATTTATAAACTATAAAGAGTTTTACCTTATGCAAAATTGTCATTAACTATTTTTTCTGCGGCCCTCCAAGTACCCTATTTTTCCTGAAGCCCTCATATTTAAAGTTTAATATCTTTCCTTTCTCAAAACTGACACATTTCAATCACTATATTGAAAATAAAATCATTTTCCCTACTTTTGTTGTCTGGTGACTTTATTTTTCTGTGCATTTAACTGTTTCCAGGGCCTTCTTGTCCTTTGACTGTTTTTCTCTCTGTCTTCACTTTCTGCCTTGCATCCATCTTTGAACTGACTTCGCATTCAACACAAACCTGTCTATGAAGTGTAATCAATATGTTTTAAGTTGCTCAGAAATATTAACCAACATCCTGGCTTGAAGTGTGATCTCTACAGAAACAGTTGCAATGACTGGGAGGTAAACTCTGTTCCCATTCTAGGGGGTTGCGTTCCCCCCTTGTTGAGTTTCACATTTCTGAGCAACTTAAAACATAATTATTACACTTCATAGACAGGTTTGTGTTGAATGCGAAGTCAGTTCATATATTATTTATCAAAACAATTTCTGACTTCTTCTAGTTTTCACTAGTGACATCCCCGCCATCTCATAAGGAAAATTATTTGCATCCATCTTTGGCATTAACTTAAAATTCAATTTTTCTGCTTTCTTTTCAAAATCTACGCTTCCATGTCTTACCTTCCCTTCTATCTCTCTCTTCTTCCGTCCCTATTTTCATGGTCTGACATCTCTTTCTTTCCTTTCTCTCCCTCCCTCCTTCCTTCCTTCCTTTCCCCTGGTCTGGCATCTGTCTCCTTCCCTCCCCCAATGTTTTATTTATTTCACCCTGCCCCCTTCTTTCTTTCTCTCTCTCTCCATGCCCCCTTTCTTTCTATATGTCTGTCTTTCTCTCTCTGTGCCCCCTTTCTTTCTTTCTTTTTTTCTTTCTTTCTCCATGCCCGCCCTTTCTTTCTGTCTTTCTCTCTCCATGCCCCTTTCTGTCTGTGTCCTGTTTCCCTTCTTTCTTTCTGTCTCCCTGTGTCCCCCTTTCTTTCTTTATTTCTCCCTGCCCTCCCCCAAGCCACCACCATTGGGGAACAGGCCAGCACCGAGGTCTTAGCTCTCCCTGCTTTTCTTCCCCAGCACGGGGCCGACCAATTCTCGCCACCTGATGTCAATTCTAACGTCGGAGAGGAAGTTCCGGGCCAGCCAGGCAACGATTGGCTGGCCCGGAACTTCCTCCCCGACGTTAGAATTGATGTTGGGTGGCGAGAATTGGTCAGCTCCGTGCTGGGGAAGATAAGCAGGGAGAGCTAAGACCTCGGCGCTGGCCTGTTCCCCGATTGCAGTGGCTTGGGGAAGGGCACTGAGAAGGGAAGAGAAGCAGATTGGGGACTCCTGCTTTAGGTGAGCCGTGAGCCATTTACCAACATTCCCTCCAGAGAGACTTCTGCAAGTCCAATTACAGCAGTTGCGGTCTGTACGCGATTGTCCTCTCCACAATCGGAAAACTTGTGAAGTGGAGAGGACAGATCGTGGGCCGCAAAATAGTCCCTGGGGGGCCGCGTGTTTGAGACCGCTGCTCTAAAGGGTCTAGAGGTCTGCCCAATGTACATCTTAAAGCAAGGGCACATTATGGTAAAGACCACAAAAGGTGTGTCACAGGTTGTCCTGGGTCTAAGCACATATTTCTCTCCTGTGCAAGGGTGAAGAAAATTGCCTATCTGTTCCACTGTAGATTCACAGGTTTTACACCTGCTACATTTAACGTGGATGCCTTTCTTTTTAGTTACTGCTTTCATGGCAGAGGTGTTAGATGGACAAATAATTTCTTTTAAACTAGTCGTTAAGCCCATTACATTAACGGGTGCTAGAGTATATGTGTGTCTGTCTGTCTGTGTTTCTTTATCTCTCTCTCCTTCTGTCTCCCCCCCAGCCCCCTTTCCCTCTCACTAACTGTCTCTCCATGGCCCTCTTCTGTCTTCCCTCCCAGAGCAAAGCTGTTTGCCCTAAGCACACCCCTACCTCCAAAAGCAGCCCCCTTTCCCTCTCCCTAACTGTCTCTCCATGGTCCCTTCTGTCTTCCCCCCAGTGCAAAACTGTCTGTCCCAAGCACACCTCCCCCCCAAAGCAGCCCCCTTTCCCTCTCCCTATCTCTCCATGGCCCCTTCTGTCTCCCCCCAAAGCAGCCCCCTTTCCCTCTCCCTCTGGCCCCCCCTGTATTGATTCCCCTGCTTACCCTCCCTGCATCCTGGCGTCTTCTGGCCTGCTCCAGGCCACGATCGTGGTGGCCGGCCCCAGCGAACCTCACAGGCTGCTCCCCAACCCGGAAGCACGCTCCCTCCCGACGCGATCCCGTGTGTCAGAGGGAACGTGCCACCGAGGCCGGAAAGCGGCCCGCGAGGCCTGCCAAAGCCGGCCACGATCGCAAGCTGCCCCGAAGAGAAGGATCAGCAGCAGCAGCGGTGAGCGAGGGCGGGAGGTGAGGTGCTTGCTTCGGATTGGTGAGTGAGGAGGGGAGTGGCCAGAGTGATCTCTGGCCGCGTTCTAAAATGGAACGCGGCCACGGATCAGAAAACACGGCGCCAGGGATCACAATTTTTCAAGAGCGCATGCGCGCTCTAGGGTTTTATTATATAGGATTCTGGTGACAACTATATGCAGTTTGTAAGCTCTTATCCTTAAAAGTAGAATGCAGTTGAACTATGGACCAGTACTTGTGCAATATTCTGGCCACTTCTCAAACACCTCTACCAAACCTGAGTACACATGTCGGGCTCCATTCCACCATTTCTGCAGCTCTCTCATCCAATAGTAAATCCCTGTTACTGTATTTCCCTCTGGTATATGCAGTCCTTACCACTCTTTCAGGATAACCCCGGTATAATAATCTGTGTTATAATCGCTTTGCTTGTCTTTTATAAATATCTCTTGTAGAACAGTTTTGGCTGTACCGCAGGAATTGGGAAAAGGGCAAACTGTCCTTCAGTGCCCTTGGGTGACAGCTGGTGTAGGACAATAACGTGTTCCCATCTGTTGGTTTTTGATAAACCACAGTTTCAAAAGAAGTTTCTGTTTTCAACATTTTTTAATACAGGAAAGCCACTGTGGTTATGCCCTTCTCCATACTAAGCTGGATGGTTGGATGCCTACCATTTAGCCAGTTAAAAAATCTTCCAGTGCTTTCTCAGGACCTGCCCAAAACAGGAAAACATCATCAATAAAGCGTACCCACATCTTGATATAGGCAGAAAAATCATTATTCTGCAACCATTGTTCTTCAAAGACTTTCATGAATGAAGTGGCTATGGAGGGAGCCATAGTGGCTCCCATAGCCACTCCAGAGATCTGTTTAAAATTGAATGGATTTTGTGACTTGCCCAGGATCACAATGAGCAGTGTGGGATTTGAACCCACAACCGCAGGGTGCTGAGACTGTAGCTCTAACCACTGTGCTACACACTTCCCTATGACACAGACATTTAAGTACTTCAAAGGCATTAATATACAAACACATTCTTCCAAAAGCAGGGAAAACAGGACTAGAGGACATTAATTGAGGTTGCAGGCAGTAGACTTAGGAGTAATGCCAGGAAATACTTTTTCACAGAGAGGATGCATAGAATGTTGTCCCATTAGATGTGGTAGAGACTAAAAAGGTGAGGGAATTCAAAAATGTGTGATACACAAAGGATGCCTAAATAGAAAATGGATGGAATCAAAACTGTTATTTTGGGTAAGAGTACTTAAGAACTAAGGCCATTGCTGGATAGACTTCTATATTTGTGTCTCACAAATGGGAAAAGGCAGATGAAGATCAAGTCTGCTATTACTTTAATATCATTTTCCATGACTGAGAATGCTATGTATCTCAAGGGGGAGGTGAATACATCTTAATGAAGAAATTAGCAAGTTAAATACTGTTAGCAGTACTTTTAGTTAAAACATATATATATATTGTTCCAAAACTGCAACATATTTAATTCCTATATGTGGTTGGCATGGTGGAAAATTGCCGACCAGTGTTTAATCATGAATAGCTATAACCTGCATAAAAATAGTGGTGTGGCTCTCGCCACCATGTTGGCAAACTGGAATGACCTTGTGGTTTTTATCTGCCATCATCTACTGTGTGTGTCTGCAGTCTAATAAATTGAGCACCAGCTCAGATTGGGTGGAATGTAGCCCTGGAAAGTAAGTGAGTAGGATTATGAACTGGTTTAGGTGGAAGTCCGAGAAGACAGTTTTCAGAAGGAACTTCAGATGAGTTAGGAAAAAGACTCTTTGTTATAAAATTAGTTTGTATGGAGGATAATGTACCAGTGTTTGGAGCTTACTAATTCTCCTTACCATTAGGAAGATGGCATTCTTTGTGAGATGTTTAAAGAAAGCACGGCCAAGTGGCCCAAAAGAGACTTCAGTGAGCTGAGCAAGGACATAGTTGAGGTCCCAGGCTGGTGAGAGTGATTTTAGAGGAGGCTTTGTGTTCATAAAACTTCTCATAGACTTATAGATAAGAGTGTGTACAGTATGGGAAAATACTTCTCATCAAGATGACCATGATATGCTGTTATTGCTGATAAATATAGAAACATGATGGCAGATAAAGACCAAATGGCCCATCTAGTCTGCCCATCCGCAGTAACCATTCTCTCTCTCTCTTTGAGAGATTCCATGTGCTATCCCATGCCTTCTTGAATTCAGACACAGTCTCTGTCTACACCACTTCTTCCAGGAGACTCTTCCAAGCATCTACCACTCTTTCTGTAAAAAAGTATTTATTTTGATTACTCCGGAGCCTATCACCTCTTAACTTCATCCTATGCCCTCTTATTCCAGAGCTTCCTTTCAATTGAAAGAGACTTGACTCATGCTCATTTATGCCACTTAGGTATTTAAACGTCTCTATCATATCTCCCCTCTCCTGCCTTTTTCTGATAAATGGAGGAGATAAGAGAGTACCTGAGTAGTGGGCAAACTTTAAAATCATGTCTGTGAATTTTGGACCCGTGCATAAATTGATTCCATTTGAGTTAATATGATTTTCTTATGAACAGACCTCTGGAAGTTAGTATTATTTCTTTTACATTCTCAAAGAAAGGAAGGTAGTTGATCATCTCAACTTCCATGCTTTCAACAATCAGCTTTTCAGGTTCAAATGTATGAGATTCCTTCTCTACATTGGGACAGAAAAGTTAGATGTTGCCCAAGCACTATTAGTAAAGGTGTTATGAGAATGAGGAGTCAAGGGAGCTATATTTGTCTGGACCAATGGGGCATAATGAGGATCACTTGTACTTTTGTCCCTGCTGATATTTTGACTTATCCTAGGGAATAAGAACAATAGGGGAATGCATAAAGAATTTATTTGTTCATAGGTTTGCAAATATGTTGTGTGATAGTCTTCTTGGGGTTGGATGAATGGACCAGGAAGGCGAAGTGAAAATATGAGTGGATGAGGATGCAAGTTTAGGCATCCTTCAGATCCAGGGAGGCAAGCCGTTTGTTCTTCTTTAGAAGGAGCAGGATTATAACTAATGTGTTCATCTTGAATTTCTCCTCCTCTGCAGATTGAGGTTGTGTAGATCCAAGATAGGTTTGAGGTCTTTTGATTTTCCTGTTATTGAAGTAGAATCTAGAATAGAAGCCTTGCCCTTTCTGAAGTTACAGTATCTCTTAGATTGCTTTGTTGTGAAGTAATGTCATGGGTCTCCTTCTTGACCAAGCAGATATGTTGTCTAATCAAATTTCTGGAAAAGTGAATCCTGTATCATTTCTGACCAGTGTGTATTGGATATAGTGAGAAGAAGACTATGGGCTCCTTTTACTAAGCTGCGATAGCAGTTTTAGCACGCGCTGAATTGCCGCGTGTGCTAGACCTTAACACCAGCATTGAGCTGGCGTTAGTTCTAGCCACGTAGACAGACATGCTGTAAATAACAAGATAAACCTTCCATAAAGACTGTGAGAAGTCATAGGTCAGTTGATATGAGAGACCAACGTTGATGATATAGTGACAGCAAGCTCCGATTGGGCTGGAAGAACTGGGCAAAACAGCTCCTGTTGAATTGCCCCTGAATCAGTTGAGAACTGCTGGCAAATTTGCTGCTATTGCTGTGGCTGCTCAGAAACCGAAGGAATATGCCTCCGATGTGAAGGAGGTTGTTTAGTAGATCTCCTGAAAGAAAAAGACTTAGACTGTGTTCTCTTTCTCAAATGAATCAGGTCTTAACTTTACCTGCATTTCGACAGAAGATTGTGAGGAAGAGTTCTGACTCCTCCATGTTCTTGATGTCTGCAGAACATGTTTGAACTATTTGGAGATACGGAATGAGTTCCACAGTACTGATTGGTACAATAAAAAAGGAGAAATGGCACTTAAGACCACCATTGCACACAACAAGGAAGTTACTTCAGGGTTGAGCACCTTCTCAGGATTTTAGCAACTCGTACTCTACCAAGGAATTGGCATCTTCATGGGTGGAGTTATATGCGGTTTCTCCTGAAGATATTTATATTAGTAGAAATCGGACTATAAAGGATCGTACTTTATATTATATGGCTAAAATTAAATGGGACTTCAGATTTGAAGGGTGTATATTCTCTTACCCCTCCTAACTCTCTTCACAGTAAATAGTACAACGTTTATAGATCCTCAGAAGTACCACCTAGCACTCATACAAATTCATTGTGTCAGGCTTTATGTACTACTTCCTCATCGGATCTTCCATACTTTGCTTTTAAATTTATAAATACTTTTTTTCCACCTTAGTGTATAAATAAATAAATAAAAAAACTTGTGATCATGCTTTCACAGGGATTTATACTGCCAACATGTTTCACCCGAAGGGGTTTTATCAAGGCACCATATCCCTTTTAGCTTAACGCCACTGTACCCGACCACTGAATAGTTAATTCAAAATTAAATGGGATACACATACAAACAGTTTGGGTTTTGAAGGATTGGAAAGAAGAATGTACCCCAAGAGTTGAAAAGATTGGTGATTGAGGAGAGGTGGGTTCACACAAAGAAGGGTATTTGTAATTGTGGAATGGTAGTAACTAATTCACACCAAATGATTTTTAAAGAAGTTTCTTATGAGAATCCTGCATGCTAGTAATGTTTTGTGCCTTAATCTCTGTCTTTGCAGCTGGCTGAGGGAATGGAAAACAAGAGTTGATAAGGAAGAAACAATAAAACAGAAGGAAAAGAGAGTTAAAGACAAGCAGCAAGGTGCTCTGCTTTAACTTTTTACAAATCATATTAAGTAGAATAAAGTAAATGATCACATTACTGTACCATTGTTGTTTAGGATATTACAAGTCTGTGATTATTTTTTTCAACTTTCTGGGTGGAATTTTTGGGTTTTAACACATGTTCATAATGGCTAAGCAGGTTGACCCTACTTATAATAATCCTTTGGCTAACAGTTTTCTTTGGTTGCTTTACATTTGTAGATACCTGGGACTGCAGTGATTTTGAGGATAGCAATGTTTGCAATGAAGAAGAGGATTTGCTTTGTAACACTGTATTGATCACTGGCCCACCAGGTGTGGGAAAGACTGCTGCTGTATATGCTTGTGCTCAGGAGCTCGGTTTTAAGGTCTGTTATCTTTTTGGCCTATAGACACACATGACATTTACCAGTACTAGTGGCACTGATTGTATTGTATAGTGTTTATTTATTATTCGCCTTATACAAAGCGAAGGACAAATGAACAGACATAATAAATACCATTACATGACAAATTATTGCAATGAGTAGACATCATTTTCTACTGAAAGTACATTTATATTTAGGGGAAGGGGGATGGTATAAAGTTCTATTAAAGATTTAATTAATAGATAAGAATATAATATTTATATGCTATTTTTGATTAAATTATTTGTGGGAAGAATGGGTGGGAAGGGTATAAATTTATGTATTTAAGATGATATAAGAAAGAAATTCAAGTGTTATATACAAATTTTACCTGATGTAATATTGTATACTTGATGTAAGTTGGAAAAATGAATAAAGAATTGGAAATAAATAAATAAATACCATTACTAACATCAAACCATACAAAGATACAATAAAAACATAAAACAGTCAACAGTGATCATCTTCAACATACACAGCATCTGTTCTTCAGCCATATTTCATTTTACAAAAACAGCGCTCTGAACAGGCTGCTTTGCGGCCTTCCCCACTGGGGCCTTCCCTCTGCCACGTCACTGAAGATATCATCAGTGATGTGGCAGAGGGAAGGCCCCGGCAGGGAAAGCTGTGAAGTAGCCCGTTCAGAGCGCTACCACCGCTGCTGCTGTTTAGAGGCCTCGGAGCGGAAGTATGCCAATCTCACGTTGGGAGGGTTAGTGGGGTTCTGCTGCACAGGGGGATGGGAGGGAGGGAGGGATAGAAAGATGCTGCAGAGGGAAGGCCTAGCCCTGGCGGGAAAGACCGCGAAGCAGCCTGTTCAGAGTGCTGCCGCTGCAGCTGGTTTGGGGGGCCTCGGAGTGGAGGTATGGCAGGTCTCACCAGGATGGGGATTAGAGAATGACACGGGGAAAAAATCTGTCCCCATCACCGCCCCGTCCCCGGCCCACCATCCTCTGCACCGCCCTGTCACCGCTGTTCCCTTCACCGCTCCATCACCGCCATCCCTTTCACCACCCCGTCACCGCCACTGCCATCCCATTCACCGCCCCGTCACCGTCCCCGCTGCATCCATATAAGCCTTAGTACTGTAATATTTAGCTTATTCCTTTCTTATAAATCAAAGTTCCTGCTGCTGAACTAGAGAAAGAGATGTTCAGCTGGCAGGGCTTTGTTTATAAATTTTTATCAACACAACTAATATACTACTTTATCCTAAAGCAAAAAATAAATAAATAAATAAATAGAATTTTTTTTTCTACCTTTGTTGTCTGGTTTCTGCTTTCCACATCTTCTCATTCAATTCCTTCCATCCACTGTGTGTCTTCTCTCTGCATCTTCCATTTGCTGTTACTGTGCCTCTCCCTTCACCCCCCCCAATTGGTCTAGCACCCATCTTCTTCCCTCCGCTCCCTCATAGTCTGGCATCTGTCTTCTTCCCACTCTGTCTTCTACATTTCCCTTCAGGGTCTGTTCCTCTCCACCCTCCTTCAATGTCTGTCCTATTCCTTTCCACCACCACCCTTCCCTCCCTCCTTTACCATCTGTTCCTTTCTACCACCCTTCAGCTCCTCTCGCGTGGCCTATCTATCTACCTTCCTCCCTCTTATTTTCATGGCACGTTACAATGTAATTTGTGCAAGCCACTGGAGCCTGCGAGCTCGGTCCCTGTCCCATCCCCACAAACCATCTCGCTTCTGTGCTCCTATTTTCCCCATTTCTAATATCTCCCCTATGTATCTGCCATTGCCCCCCCCCTGTGTCCATATACCATCCCCATGGCATGTCCCCTTTATGTCTCTGTCTCTATGCCCCATGCACATAATTTCCCCTCTTTCTGTTACCTTCCTGTGTCCAGATTTCCCCTATTTTCCTCTTCCATACCAGTGTGTCTCTTCTTTTCAACCCCATCTAGCTTTTTTTCCCTCTTTCTTCCTCCCCCCCCCCCTGCTTCTAGCATCTGGCTCACCTGCCTGTCCTTCCCTTTCTTTCCTGCTGTGGGTTTTTCTTTCCATCTTCATCCCCTTGGCCCAGAATCCTTTTCCCTTTCACTCCCTCCTTCCAGTTTGAGCCAGGAACACGGGCGATCGCACAGTCCCCGCAGCCCCCACCCGCCTGCACAATTGATCCTAGTGTTTAGCCAGCTCTCTCCCTTCTCCTCACCTTAGTTTGCAGGCTTTCTTTTTCGGCGACCTGCATGCTTTCCCAAAGAGCTACGCACGCGCGGCTGCTCAGTGTTCAATCTTCTGCTCTGCTGCAACTTCCTGTTTCCGGTTGCGTCAGAGCAGAAGATCGAAACTGAGCAGCAGCGGGTGCGCGGCTCTTTGATAGCGTGCGGGTTGCCGAAAAAGAAAACCTACAAACTAAGGTGAGGAGAAGGGAGAGAGCTGGCTAATCACTAGGATCGATTGGGCAGGCGGGTGTGGGCTGCAGGGACCGCGCGATCCTTCATGCCTCACTGCGGGGACAAGACCATTCACCGCTCCACGGGGCGGTGAATGGCCTTGTCGCCGCAACGACTGCTAGTTTTCGTTCCCCATTTTGGCGGGTTACCCGCGGCTAAACGCAGTGGCCGCAGGTAAACCGCCACCGTGTCATTTTCTAATGGGGATCGCTGAATTGAAGAATCTGATTTTTTCGACGAAAAAGGCAGCACTAGTGTCGAATGGAGTTGGGGACATTCAGGGGGGGAGGAGGGGGGCTTTGGGGTGATCTTAACTAAGGCTTATTTTTGGGGTAGGGTTTATATTAGGATCATCTTTAAAAATCATACTAGGGCTTATTTTCAGGATAGTTAATGATTGAATGCTAATATCCACTGTCTCTCTCTAGTTCTATTACTGTTCATTAATGTATTTTTAACCCAAATTTTGTTAACCGGTTCGAGTCCCTCAAGGGAATGACCCAGTATATAAGGCTAAAGATTAGATTAGATTAGAAACACAGTAGGTAAAGAATGCAGCCTGGTTCATGTGTGTATTTCATGTTCTTGCAGGTATTTGAAGTGAATGCATCTTGTCAAAGAAGTGGGAAACAGATTCTAGCTCAGTTAAAAGAAGCAACTCAGTCTCACCAGGTGGACAAACAAGGTGTCGGTGCACATAGGCCTTGTTTCTTTAAAATTTCCAGTGGAAGCAAGTCACCAGGTAAGTGAAGTAGTTCATAGTGCTGCAAATTAACAAAATTAGAATGTATTAGATTATTAGAAAGAAATATTATTCAGAAATGATAGGGTGGGATAGTGTAGACCAGGGGTGTCAAACTTAAATCACATAAGGGGCCAAAATCTAAAACACAGGCTATGTCGCAGGCCAAATTTTTTTATTAAGATACTTACTTAGTAGAAGTATAGGGTTACAATCTCTCCAACCCCATCGCCGGCTCTGTGGTGTAAACAAAATAAATAAAAAAGACTTTTCCTCTCCCTTTTAGGTCCTAGTTCACGCTTGCTGTCTTAACACCAGCTCTGACATTTCAAATCTGACATATTGTAATCACAAAATAGAAAATAAAATTATTTTTTCTACCTTTTGTTCTCTGGTCATTTTGTTTTTCCATCATCTTGATCTCAGTTTCTCTGTCTGCTTTTTGTCTGTCTTCTACTAATTCTCTTTTCAATGTCTGCTGTACATTTTTTTCCTCTTCTCTCTTGTTCCATTCCCTCCTTATGCCTGTCTCCAAAGTATTGATTTTTCCCATTTAGCTTTCTTAACTTTTTCTTTTCTTTTTTGCCTCTGTCCACTAAAATCTTGCCCTCTTTCTCACACTTCTTCTTTTTTTTTGTTTTATAATCTTTATTCATTTTCTTCTTTAGCAGCTAAAAGAAAGTAAATTAGCAGGTAAGAACCTAATTTCTCCTTGTCCCCCATTCCCACGGGGTGGTGAAAGGTCTTGTCCCCATTCCTGTGGTAAACCAGTTGCAAATGTCTCCATTCCTGCAGATTTCCTACGGTGACCCGTGGTTTACCAAAAGGTCCCCATGTCATTCTCTACTTTCTACCTCTCGGGCTTATGTGCGGGTTTGGCGTCTCTTTGAGGGGTGTTGCCAGGCGCGGGGAGTGGTCTCTTTTTGCGCTTCCCTGCCTACCATCCTAGAGTTCTTGCAGGATGGCCTGGATAGGGGACTGGCTTGGTCTTCTCTCTGGGTTCAGATTGCGGCCTTGTCAGCTTTTTGTGGGTTAGTAACAGGTCAGCATTTGACAGCCATTCCTGGTGTGATTCGCTTTTTGTGGGCAGCCAAGATGATCAGGCCTCCTGTGCGGCCCTCTGTTCCATCTTGGGATCTCAATCTGGTTCTGTCTGTTTTGGTGCGCCCGCCTTTTGAACCATTGGGCGGCTGCGATGGACCTTACTCTGAAGGCAGTCTTTTTGGTGGCAATTACTTCAGCTAGGCGTGTTTCTGAGCTGCATGCTTTCTCTTGTAGGGCTCCCTTCTTGGAGTTTTCTAGGGAGTGGGTTGTCTTGAGGCCTGTTCCTTTCTGCCAAATTTAGTTTCTCCTTTTCATGTCAATCAATCTGTAGTCCTCCCGGTGTTGGGTAGTCAGGAAGGCTCTTCTGAGCAAAGACAGCTGCGCAAGTTGGATGTTGGTCAGGTCCTTCGTTCTTATGTGCAGCGGACCCAGGAGATCAGGAAATCCGATCATCTCTTTGTCCTTCTGGCGGGTCCTCGTAGGGGAGCTGGTACCTCTAAGGCTACTATTGCGTACTGGATCATGGAGACTGTTGCTTCCGCTTATCTTCTGAGGCAGAAGCCTGTTCCGAAATTTCTCAAGGCTCATTCCACTCGGGGTCAGGCGGCTTCTTGGGCTGAGTCTTCGCTCATGTCTCCAATGGACATTTGTAAGGCTGCGATTTGATCTTCCTTGCATTCTTTTGTCAGACACTAACAGGTAGATGTTCAGGCATGTCGGGACACGGTGTTCAGTGCCCTTTGGGGGCTCAGATTGAGAATCTCGGAGAGAGCGAGATCAGAAGGCTTTGAGCATGCGCAAATGCTCAAAGCCTAGTCCAGCCCGGCACAGGGAAGAAGGAGGATCTCCCTGCACCGCACAGCCCAGCCCAGCCCAACAAGGGAGGATCTTCTGGCACTGGCACGTCCTGTGCATTGGTGCTGGTGCCAGTGCCCAATCGGGTAAGAGATGTTTTGCGGTGCTGAGGGGGTTGTAGGATCGCGGGGGAGGGGGAGGTGACGTGAGCGGGGGAGAGGATGCCGGTTCGCAGGGGGGATGCCTGATCACAATGAGAAAAAAAAATTGTATAACGCGCTCACACCTATAACGCGCACGGTTTGTAAAAATTGTGTATAACGCGTATTATATGCGTGAAAATACGGTAATCTATGTTAGTTGCATATTTGAAAAATTTGGGGAAAAAGTTTAAAAAAAAAGAAAAATAGAGGGAGGAAAGAAGGAAATGTTAAAAAATAAAAGTAAGTGATTTGAAAAGGACAATATGGGTATATTTAAACCAGACTTTCTTGCTAATGGCACAGGTTTCCATGCCAGGGGCATTCTTTCATCAAAACATTTTTTATGCTTTTAAAGGAAAAATTGATACTGGAACAGTTTCCATGATCTGCAGTACAGATTCTACAATCAACTCTCTTCAAACTGCCATGAATTCTCAGGATCTCCCAAAATGTGATACTGGCCTTGCTGAGAGCCTAATTGGTCTTAAAAACATAATTTTGCCGTCAGAAGATTTGATGATGTTTGTCAAGGTACTGTCCTAAACTGGATACACTCTTCCCCTTCTGATTTCTAGAGGTTAGGTGTATAGTAAGTATATTAATATACTAAAACATATCATCATGCAGTTTACTATTAGTTGAACAATAGTACTGTATAGTTAAAATAATGTGTTATTTTCATGCACATGTATGTTACTTGCTGTACGATATGCCTAGGAACTGTCAAACGTAATGCATTATTAAAGTGATATATTGCCTCCCCCAGTTCACTCTTAGTATTCATGCATTAAGTGAATTGCTATATGATGATATTAAATTGATAAAGCTTATTTAATTTCTTTCAGTTTAAAATCACAGAGAAAGAAAAATGGAATCAATTGATACAGCTGCTTACAGAGTTTCAAAAGAAGAACGTGAATTTTATTTATAACAATCTAGAATTCCTTCTGCCATTACCAGTTCATATTCTTCCAGAACCTAAGGAGGTTGCTTCAGTTCCATCCATCACCAAAGCTCTACAGGAAAATATAAGAAGACCTTTAGAGAATGATCAGTCTGTGGAGATGAGTCAAGTGCAAACATCTTCCAATGTGAAACTAAGCAAAAAGTGCATAATTCTTGATGATAGTGACTTATTTGAAAGCGAATCAGACTCAGGAGATGGATATTTAACTTTGCCCTCAGGAGTTTCTGCTTTTAAGTCCAAGGAAAGCAGCAAGGATACAAAACAGAATTCCCTGCAGACCAACATCTGTTTTCCAAAAGAGAGTTCACAGACTCCTGCAGACCAAAAATGTTCTGCCCTGATAACCAATTGCCTAGACTCACTGACTGAATTTGTGGATACCATGTCTTTTTTAGATTGCAATCTATATGCTGATGTGAAGGAGCAACATGAGTTCTGTAAAAATGCAGAATACAACTGGACAGATGGGAAAATTAAAAATGGCCTCTGTGATGGTGTTAATCTAGAGGATAGAGAGTGGTGGAATACCCAAAGCTGTACAGAACTGAAAGCAATGGTAGAAACTCTCAGTTTTCATAAGTGTTATTCTAGCATATCTCAATCCATAGAGACATCTTTAAATTTATGCAGGAATTTAGGAAAAGATCCAACTGAAGAACTTACTTTGCATATTCCTAAACACAGAGATGATGTGTTTTTTACTCAGACAGAAGTTAATACAAGGTAACCTAAAATGTTTAATATTCAGGTACATAACAGAACTCAGATGATGCTATGTTGGATTTATTTACAAGTTTTAGTGCCTGATGTGTACTGAATGTATATAATGGCTTCCAAATTATCATTATTATCCATTTAGATAGGCATGGGATGATTGTGACTTGCAGAGTAAATGTGAAAACTTGGCCTTTGATGAAAACTCAACAGGCCACACTTTTGCCTCTGATTTTACAGTTAAAACATTGCTCACTACAGGTACATGTATATAAAAAAAGGCTGTGGTTATCTTATGTGATTGAACTGTTCATAGGGACTGTGTGTATGGACATTTGCCAAATAAGAAATCTGTAGATTCACAAAATTTTTGTTGGCCTTTTAAAAAGGTGTTTCAAAATGTAAAGACTCCATAAAAAAGCTCTGGCCCTGCTTATATAGAACTCAAACCAAATCTTCAGGTGTAGTTGGCGGGTGTTTACAGCCTTAGTTGAAGTATGTGCCCTCCTTTATATTTTTCATGAATACGAAATCTCTAATTAGATTGTTCTGTTCTATTTACAGCACTGCACAGGAAAAACTGGCACTGATAAAAAGTGTGTTTTCGTACAGATCATTCATAAACGTGGGGAACAGGCAGGCCAGTGTAGTAGAATACCTGCCTACCTTGCGTAGCATCTGTAGGTCAGAAAAATGCAAAGAACAAGGAAAAACAAAAAGAAGGTAAGCTTTTCAAAAGTGCTCTTTAAGCTCTGGTTTAAAAAGTTAGCATATGAGCTAGAGAAGCATGTGCAATTACTTAGCTCTTTGTGTAAAAAAGAAGTGCATTTCATGACATTTAGGGGGTCATTTTATAAATTGCTTTTTTTATGTAAAGCCTGTTTTATACAGAAAAGAGATCTAGATAAAATTTTCCAGAACTATATCTGCTCGCAACCTTGGAGTGGTCTTCGATTCTGACCTCTCATTTTCTACATATATCCAACAAGCTGCTAAGACCTGTCGCTTCTATCTCTTCAATATCACCAAAATTCGCCCCTTCCTCTCTGAGCACACTACCCGGACCCTTGTCCAAGCTCTTGTAACATCACGCTTAGATTACTGCAATCTACTCCTAACTGGTATCACTCAGTGTAGCCTCTCCCCCTTGCAATCTGTGCAAAACTCTGCTGCGTGACTCATCTTCTACCAACCTCGTTATGCTCATGTCACCCCTCTCCTTAAAGTCACTTCACTGGCTCCCTATCTGCCATCGCATACAGTTCAAGATCTTATTACTGACCTACAAGTGTGTTCATTCTGCTGCCCCTCAATATCTCTCCTCTCTCCTTATACACTTCCCAGAGAACTCCGTTCCTCAGATAAGCTGCTCTTAGCTATACCCTTCTCCTCCACAGCCAGTTCCAGACTTCGTTCCTTTCATCTAGCTGCCCCCTATGCCTGAATAAATTACCCGAGTTTGTCTGTCAAACCCTTTCCCTTCCCTTGTTTAAGAGCAGACTGAAAACCCACCTTTTTGATATAGCTTCCATAACCCTACTCCTCTGCCATCCAACCCAGCCAGCTGATTAACCGTTCCCCTTAACTGTATCCATGACATCTTGTTTGTCTTGCCTGTTTAGATTGTAAGCTCTTTCAAGCAGGGACTGTTTTCTTATTCTTTGTGACTGTACAACGCTGCATGTGTCTGGTAGCACTATAGAAATAATTAATAGTAGTAGTAGTAGTAGTAGTAGAAGACCTTGGGCAAGTCACTTCACCCTCCATTGCCACAAGCACAAAACTTAGATTGTAAGCCCGCTAGACAGAGAAAGTACTTGCATATAATAAATGTAAACAGCTTTGATTGAACCAGGGAAAGATATAGCAAATTCATAACCCTAAAAATAGACACATTGAAAAGAAAGTACTTACTTTGATGTGGACTGCATCTAGGTGTTCTCATGGGCATTGTTTGGATGGAATTTGGAGAAAATTGTAATGCTCCAGAGTATTTTATAAAATTATATAGTGTACATGCATGGAATACATACCCACCACCTCTGGAGCGAGTTTAAATTTGTGCTACTGGTTCTGGGTGCCTCTGTTCCCCATCTAATTACTAGATTCTATAGATGGTGCTGCTCAGCACAGTTGTCAATCAAAAAAATGGCATGCTTTATAGAATCACGCCTAGCGGCACCTATGCTGGCTTAGGCATCACTAGGCGGCCTAGACATAGACACCATAGACATTAGGCTAGCTTTTCAGTCGCCTAATTTGGCAGTGCCTATGTCAGATATCTGAGTCAACCACCCATATTCTCTGCCCATACTGTTTAAGATGGGCATTGTTAGGCATTGCTAGGCATCATAAGAGTTCAGCACCGTACACTTAAATTGTTTCATTAATGGAGGTTTTTTGATTGGCTGAAAACTGGTGTGGTCAATTACCATGCTGATTAAGCCAATTAAAAAATAAAAGTTAGGCATGAATCCCGAACTTAGGCATCACTAGGTGGTGGCAATTAGGGCGACTAGTGATGTCTAATATAGGTGCCATTTATAGAATTCCCCAGTAAATTATTTTTCTCATTGATTTCTGTTCACAGATTTCTGCATTACTTTGAGGGAATACATCTGGAACTACAGAAAGCAACGTTGAACAAGCTGGCAGCTGACTTTCCTTAAGAGCTTTTCTGTACATATGGCCATTGTCTAGGTTGTGTTTTCTGTAAGCCTAAAGGTCAAATGGCTACAAATCACTGAAAACGCAATGCCTCGGAGCAACTGACATTTTGTCTCAAGATGGAGTTAAGTACATAGCTTGCTTCTGAGACTTCACTTCAGTTCTTACCCAAATGCCTTGGCTGGCATGTGCCTTATTTCCATCTCTACATTACTGCACTCTTTTTTTTATCTTAAACTGCTGAAAGTACATATCGCAGCTTAAAATTGATCTATATCACTTATTTTAATAGTGATGGGTAAGCTGGTTGCAGAGCAGAGAAGCATGAATAACTTATGTATCATCAGCTGTTTCCTTGTTGGAGCTAGTTGAGTTTTCAATATGTGATGAGATCAGAGACAATTCAGCTTCTTTTCCTAAGGGGAAATATATCTGTCTCTGCTAGTCAATTGTATATATGAAGTCAGTATATAGCATTACAATGGAAAGCTTCTAAATAAAATATTTAAGTAGATTCATTGATTTTCTTACAGTAGTTTTATAAATTTAATTCCCGCTACATTAGCAGGAACTGATATGACTCATGCATGAAAAATCTAAAATTAGGACCCACAGTCCACACCTCTTGGCAGGTGAAAAAGTCCAAGCAGTAATACACTCACACTAGCAGTGTGGAAGAGGCAGAATTTCTCCAGGCAAGTTGATCTTCACCACCTCATTCAAAGTTCTGTTTTCTAGGTAGGGACAAAAAGATTTTGAAACTTTAGCTGTCAAATGTAAATGAATGAAAGAACCTTTTGGAATATTTTTTGTCCTCCTCAAAGTTTCTGGATTTACTGTGCTGTGCCAAGCCAAACACCTTTGATTTTTTGTTGTTAGGCATAGGACTCTGCTGCAGCTGACTGCTACACTTGTTTAATTTCATAATATTTGTGTTTATTTAATCATTTCTTTGTGGCAATTGTTATGTATTACCCCACTACTACATGTGTATGACTGTCACTCTTTTACCTGTCCCCAACTGACAGATAAAATTTTTCGGGGAAATTTTCTGTATGGCAGAACATAGCACTTGGCACCTGAAAAACTGGACTCTCATTTTGAAGAATCCACTCATTTATATCTTTTGGCTTGAAACTCCAGTTTTTCACTATGTCAAATTTATTTGCACATGTACTTGGTAATAAAACATGCCATAAAATTTATTCAAGGCCCATCATCAAGCCATATTTGTTGCACACAGTAAAAGCCTGCTTCCCTTATTAACAAACATTTCCAGTGCAATAGGAATGGTATGTTGAACTGTAGGATTGTCCTTGGCTGTTTGCAAGCATTCTGCAGATGTCAATTATAGCTTTTCAGCTCCTCTTCTTTCTTCCTGGTCTCTGCTGCCCTCCAGTTCTTCTTTGTGCAGGCGAGAATGAAGATGTCATTCTGATCTGCTCTCTTTATTTCTGCGGTGTTTTTTTGTGATCTTTTTTGGTTGTTTGTGATTTTTAAGCAGCTCCAGGACCAGCTGTGCCTACTTAGAGAGATGCAGACTGTTAGGCATCAACAGCATCCTTTGGGGTGCTCAAGGGGCCGGCTGCAGTTTTGCCCCCCTTTCTCTTTTCGTTGATTGTTGTGGCCTGAGGGGGGTTGAAGGTTTAGTTTAACAGGTCTGTCTGGCAGTCCAAAGATCTCTGCGTGACAGCTGACCAGTGGATTGAAGCAGAAAATTCCTGAGACAGGCTGCAGGACCTTTTTCCCTGCACATGGTGTTTCAGTACAGGCTGTGACAACCTATGGATAAAATCGGGGAGGGGGGTGCCAAAAAACTATGATTTGACTATTTTTTATAGGTAGTCTTGTTCCCTCCCTCTAAAATCCTATTTTGAGTGATTTTTGATCAGCCCTAAAGCATTTTAAAACCATTTTTTGGTGTCAAAACACTGCCGTGACAACCATCTTGGATTTCCCAATTTTCTTTTTTTCTAATTTCTCAAACTTTCTTGAAACACCTCGTTTTGCCTTGAAATTGAGAGGGATGGAGTCCTCAATCCTAATACCCCTATATCATGCCTTATTTGCATTGGATGGATGGCTGAAGAGTGCCTGTATGCCACACAGCACAGGAGGAGGGGTAGGAACTTCAGGCTTAGCCCCTACATAGACCTCTAGGACTGGAGAAAGGCAGATGGGCCCGTCAGGGGAAGTAAAACACCTTCCAGGGTCCTTCAGAACTCTGCTTTTCAGCCCAAGAAAAAGCATCTGCTCTTGTCTAAGGGGCAAGAAGACTTGCTCTCTTAGGCCTTTACCAGAGAGCTTAATGTCCTTTGGCAGGCTTATGCACAAGGCAGAAATCAACTGGTCAGTCTGCAAGTGAGTGGACTAGCGTGAAGACCTTGCGAGTCTCAGAGCTTTTCCTCCCTACAAGCAGAGACTATTTTGGACTATGGTGGTCTTTCAGACGGGGAATTGGAGAAGGGTCAGATCTGATCCCTTTACTGTCCCAAAGTGAGTCTTCCCTGATGGGTGACACAGCCATCCATTCAGAGGACTAAGTGTTTTCAGTTATTGATCAGGGAGATGATCCGTCTGACTTTTTAAGTCCTTGGCCCTAATGGGGATCATTATTGAATCCCTCCAGGAACTGAACATAGTTTCAAGTTTAATGATTATTTGATATATCGCCTATCGTAATACTAAGCAATTATACAAAATATTTAAAATCAGGGGGTTCACAACAAAATACATATTATCAGATACAAAGACAGAATGGACTAACATGGCACAGAAGAACTACAATAAGGTATGGTAAAAGAGAGAAAACAAAAAATGATAAAACAATGGGGAGGGGGTAGGAGTTTTATTCAAGCTGTTGATTATCCGTACAGAATGGAGAGAGGAAAGTAGGAGATTAGATCATTGTTCAAAGGCGTCTCTATATAAAAAAGCTTTAAGAGCTCCTTTAAATTTATCTCTGCAAACCCCATCTTCACTGTGTTCTCTAGTCAGCAGAATTTGGGCTCAGCCCATGTCATTTCTGTGGCACCCAAATATAAAGGTTGTAATCACAGTCTTGGGAGACCCCTGAAAGTTCCATGAGAGTGGCTAAAACCATGGCTAAACTGTATCCCATGGATCAGGAATTCTAGCAAATGTTTGCTCACGACACTCCTCTGAAGATTGAAGGTTGGCTCTCGGATTTTCTGGAGGCTTGGGAGTGCATAACATCCAACCACTGGGTCATGGACATTATTAAAGAAGGTTACAAGATAGTTCCCCTCTCTCCAACTGGTTCGCAGACTCACCAGCAGGCTGACTAGAGAAAGTAACCAGAATCACAGCAATGCTACATAGATTGCTAGATATCCAAGCCATAGAACCAGTTCCTTCAGAAGACTCAGGCTCCAGCAGATACTCCTTATACTTTGTCATGCCAAAGAAAAGCTCAGTAGAGTAGAAGCTCATTCTGGACCTTAAACATGTCAATACGGCACTGAGAGTTCCTCGGTTTCAGATGGAAACCATTTGATCAGTCATTGCAGCAGTGCAGCTAGGAGAATTTCTGGCTGCTTTAGATTTGACGGAAGCTTACTTTCATATTCCCATGTTCCCGGAACACAGGAATTCCTTAGATTCCATGTACTGGAAAATCACTATCAATTCTCAGCACTTCCCTTTGGGTTAGCAACAGTACCCCAAACATTCACCAAGGATATGGTGGTGGTGGCTGCTCATCTCCGCTGTGCAGGTTGGAAGTTGCACCAGTAACTGGACAATTGGCTCATCAGAGCTCCATCCCGCCCAGAGGGTGAAAAGGTGGTTGCAGCAGCCGTTAAGATGCTGCTCTGTCTAGGATGGATTGTGAACTTCCGAAAGAGCCACCTCGTGCTGATACAGTCCCATCTCAACAGAAGTGGTCTATCAATAGACTGAGCAATTCAGATGCTACTGCTCCGACTGAAGTCCTTATTGAAGGGCAAGGCAGTCATGTCTTCTCCAACAATGTTGCAGCCATGGCTTATGTCAACAGACAGGGAGGCACTAAGAGCACTCTGCTATGACAGGAGATGAAAGTGTTGTTATGTTGGTCAGAAATTCCCTTGCAGGTGATCTCGGTGGTGTGCATGGCCAGAGTGGACAATGTTCAAGTGGATTACCTCAGCAGGCAGACTTTGGATCCAGGAGAGTGGACATTGTCTCTGCAAGCCTTCCAGGCCATTATGCGCATAAGAACATAAGAATTGCCGCTGCTGGGTCAGACCAATGGTCCATCGTGCCCAGCAGTCCTGCCCCCAAGTCAAGTCATTGTGCCCAGTGACTGCCCCCAAGTCAAAGACCAGTGCTCTAAATGAGTCCAGCCTCACCTGCGTTCGTTCCAGTTTAGCAGGAACTTGTCCAACTTTGTCTTGAATCATGGTGAAATTCAAGTCGAAGATACGAGCCAGGAAGTGTAAATCTAGACTCCATGGTGCACCGTTGGGCAGAAACTGAGCTGTTTCCCCCATGGCCCACGATAGGCTCGGTGATCTACCATATAGCTCATCACATGGAACCAATGGCCATATTGGCCCAGGCGCCTATAGTATATGGATCTCATGTGCCTACAAAAGAGCAAACTCTCTGACTCCAGGTACATCCAGACTTGCTCTCACAGGGACTGATTGCCCTAGAAGATCTGGGATGCTTTGAACTTAGCATGGCTCTTGAGTGTACATCGCTAGTCCACAAAGAGTACTCAGAAGTAGTCATTGCTACTATGCTTGAAGCCAAAAAGCTGACAATGGTTTCTGCCAGTGCCAAGGCATGGGAGATGTTTCAGTGCTGGTGCAGCAAAGAGAAGTTAGAGCCGAGCAATGCCCCCATCTCGTTCATAGTGGTGTTTCTGCAGGAAGGCCTTGACCAAGGCAGTGGCGTCCCTTAGGATCCAAGTAGCAGGACTCTCCTGCTTTTGAGGCTGAGAGAAAAAAGCTTTGCTAGTGGCCTACCCAGACATAGGTTCATGAAGGGTGCATTGAGACCAAGGTCTTCAATTCGAGCACCGTTTCCACACTGGAATCTCAATGTGGTCTTACAGGGTCTCAGCAGAGCCCCATCCTTACAGGAAGCTTCCCTCAAGGATCTGAGGGTTAAATCAGTCTTCTTGGTGGCAATTACTTCTGCTGGGAGTCTCAGAATTCCAGGCCCCGACATGCAAAAAGCCATTTCTCCAGATCACGGAAGTAGGAGTGACTTTTTGGACAGTTCCCTCTTTTTTTGTCGAAGGTCGTTTCAGCATTTCATGTTAACCAAGAAGTTCGACTGCCAGCATTTCACCCCATAGGGTCCAAGAAAAAGGACAAGGCCTTAAAGGTTTTGACGTCAGAAGAGTATTATTGTATTACCTGGAAGTAACCAATGAGTTTCGTCTCTCGGACCAGCTTTTCATGTTAACTAATCAGGTGAGACGAGGCAGACCCACATCCAAGTCTACTATCACTAGATGTATTTGTAGAGCTATGTCTCTGCCTACATTGGTTGCAGCAAACAACCGCCTGTCTTCTTAAAAGTGCATTCGACAAGGGGAGAAACGTCCTCTTGGGTGGAAGCTTGAGCATTTCCACCTGAACAGATTTCCACCTGAGTAGATCAGCAACTTGGTCTTCCCTTCATATTTTCACTAAATTCTACAGGGTGGACATAGCAGCACAGGAGGATGTCGCTTTTGGGTCCTCAATCCTATGAGCAGGCTCCTCTTTCCCACCCGAGAGTTTGGGGACAACATACCATTTCTATTGATAATATCCCTTCCAGTAGATTATCCAGCACTTATCTGATGTGCCTGCTTTCTGTCTTAAGTTTCATAATCAGCTTCACAGTTAAGATTTGATTGACATCAACTGCAGAATGCTCGCAAGCAGCATGGACAACCCTTTGGTTCAGCATATCATTCCTATCTACTGGAAAAGATATTAGCAAGATAAGAACCTAATCTCTTTATTTGCTTGACTCTATAATGTTTTGGCACGACCAGATCCCCCTGCACTTTGTTCTTTAAAGATGTTAGCAAGCTGTTAGCAAGCCAGGAGAGGAGTGGGCTGGATCTCCTGCTGCTTCATTTGCATATACCTGACTTCAGCTCTGACTAGATTTGAGGTTTCTGAGCTCTGGGAGAACAGACCTGGTTTGACATTTTATGACTGGAATAATCTGGCTTGTCCATGAAGACACTGGACACTAGCCATCCAGTGGTGATGCTGATGCCCAACAGAAACTCTAGCAGCCATCATGGCAGGCCAGATACTCATACTTTTGTACAACAGCAAGTCCTTAACTTGAAAGGTGGATTGGGGGAAGGGATGTTGTTATATATAAGTTGGTGTATATGAATTTGGATGTAACGGATGTTGTTATATATGAGTTGGTGTATATGAATATGGATGTGACTAATGTATCATTAGTCATAAAATTGTACAGTTTATCAATTTTGTACAGGTTTTTAAGAATATTAAAGCATGCCTACTGCTTTTAAAATGTAAACTATTTTTTTCTACAGTAATGTATGGCATATAAAACCATCTTTATTAACTAATCGTTGTTGACTACAGGTGTACAATAATTAAAAGATTTGAAATAGACAATATTTATTTATTTACTTGGGCTTTTAGCCAATCCTATCAAGAGAGCCCAGAATGGGTTACAGTGATTTGCTGATATTAAAGTGATAAATGATGATTCTTCTATCTTTAAGGACAAAAAGGTGTAATGTATCATCTAGCAGTCTAACCTTATACAGAATGCCTAAGATGAAGAGTTCCTAAACTATAGCCTCCTTTCTTTTTTTTTTTACCAATTCAGTATGCGTTTTCCTGGTCTCTGTAAATTTTAATACCCCCCTCCTACCATGTGAGACTGATGAGATACCCACTCTCCACCAGCTGCCAAAGATGACCTACCTTCCCTGATTTAGTTTGTTTTATATGGCCCTTCTCTTGGAAAGTTTGGGGACCCTTGACCCTTACACATTGAAATCTACAGTGCTACCAGCAAGCAATGACAAGAGATGGATTTTAAGAATTCCACAGCTGAGCATGAAAGAAAGCAAAGAAGCGTGTACATTGAAAGACTGAAGTATCTAAAGAGAAGATGATATGGTAAGAAAGCAGAATTGAGCATTATACCCTGGGCTAACACTGAAACAATGCTAAAAAAAACACAATCTAATTGATAGCTATAATAATAGTGCCTGGAGTAGGACAGTGTCTTCCTGTTCTTGCAGAATAAAATTTTGTATACTTGATTTGTTGTATAGCAAATTAACTTTCACACACTTATCTTTGTTCTACACGGGTACCGTATATATGCTGAGATTTTTAGGCCAAAAAATGGCCCAAAAATGAGGGTCTCGGCTTATATTTGGGCCATCACCTCCCCCTTCCCATCCCAGCCAAATCTACCCACCCCCCTTGTGTCTGCTGAAATTGGACATCCACATCTCCTCCATGGAGCAGGAATGATCTTTCAGCTCTCCCGTTTCATTCAAGGTCACTGCCTGATTGACTGCTGCGAGTTCTCGTGAGTCAAGGACTTGCAGCAGCCAATCAGCTTGTCAGATTTTAAGAGAAAATAGGATATTCACGTGGGATCTCTAAGGGTGTAAAGCCAGGGGAGGTGGGTCATTAGAATGGGCAGACTTGATGGGCTATGGCCCTTTTCTGCTGTCATTTTCTATGTTTCTATGAGGCAGTGGCCTCGAACGAAGCAAAAGAGCCGGGAAATCGCTCCTACTCTGTGCACCGGCTGGCTACATGGGACCCAAAAAGAATGCAGGGGAGGTAGACACAGCCAGCTGGCCTCAAATGGAGCAGGAGGCCAGGAAGATCGCTCCTGCTCCGTGCACCAGCTGGCTACGAAAGGTATGTGGGAGAGGTGTAGATGTCCAGTTTCGGCAGGCACAGGAAGCAGAAGGAATTCCTACAGTCCCACCCACTGCGAAGCCACTGAGGAATGGGGGTGGGGGGTTGGATTCAGCTTAGACAGGGGATCCCTCATATCCTGGACCACCAGGGCAGGCCCAGTGGAGGCCTGGAAGGCATTAGGAGTGAGGGAGGCTGGGGGCAGAGCACTTGAATATTAAGCTCCCGGCTTATATTCAAGTCAAACATTTTTTTCCTCCTTTTGGGGGGGAAAAATGGGGGTTTCAACTTCATATGGTATTTTATTAG
Organism: Geotrypetes seraphini; assembly: GCF_902459505.1. Classification (NCBI taxonomy): domain Eukaryota; kingdom Metazoa; phylum Chordata; class Amphibia; order Gymnophiona; family Dermophiidae; genus Geotrypetes; species Geotrypetes seraphini. Next base: position 19,991,770 of record NC_047093.1, on the reverse strand, counting down.
AGCAGCAGGCCAATAGACAAGCTGGACATCCCACTGATACTACTGGACTACCCAGTCATAGAAGGCAAGAGCTTGAAGAAGAGCATCGCACATCTCCTCTTCTCTGTTCCGTGATCCTGATTCAAAAAGGTTTCTGTGCTGTAGCAGCAAATCCTGTGAAAAAGAGACTCTGGGGTGTGAGCTAGTGGCAGCTTCCAAAAACAATTGCGTTGCAAGGTTTCGTCCACTGGTCCGTGCACCCCCTACAATCAGGTCAAAGTGTTTTCCTATTCCATATCGTGACATATATAGCACTCTGTGCTGGCCATCTGTCATGAAAGTTATATTGAATAATGAAAACAACATGGCTTCAACAGTATGAAAATGTAACTGTAGAGGGATCCCGATCCTATGTTGAATAGGCAGTTTTAATTTCTCTAAGATGTAAAAATCAGGCTTAGCAATCTTGGATACCACTGTAAAAATCTAAAAAAAAAAAAAAGTAAAAACAATATTAATCAAAATTCAGCAAGCTTTGTAGCGCTTAAGCATTTAAAGAGGGAAGGACAGCAGTAGTTCCCAAGGCGATGCCCCATTACAAAAACAACTTGGAACATAAAAAGCAGAACTAATCAGGTGAGACGAGGCAGACCCGCATCCAAGGCTACTATCACTAGATGTATTTATAGAGCTATGTCTTTGCCTACATTGGTTGCAGCAAACAACCGCCTGTCTTCTTAAAAGTGCATTCGACAAGGGGAGAAACCTCCTCTTGAGTGGAAGCTTGAGCATTTCCACCTGAACAGATTTCCACCTGAGTAGATCAGCAACTTGGTCTTCCCTTCATATTTTCACTAAATTCTACAGGGTGGACATAGCAGCACAAGAGAATGTCGCTTTTGGGTCCTCAATCCTATGAGCAGGCTCCTCTTTCCCACCCGAGAGTTTGGGGACAGCTTAGGTATGTCCCTACGGTTCAGCATACCATTTGAATTATAATGGTTGAAATCTTAAAGCTTTAGATTTTGAAGTCACTTTGTTGTTTGGAGAGTCTTGTTGTCTCTGCTTTATCTGGTTACCATACTGAGAACTATAAAGTCTGCTGGAACATTTGAAAATCCACGTGTCCCAGTGAACATTTATCTATTTATTTATTTTTGTTATTTATATACCACCTATTATCTAAGTGGTTTACATTGAAGTACACAATCACTTGTCCATGTTTATCTAACATACCTGGGGCAATAAAGGATTGAGTGACGTGCCTAGGGTCACAAGGAGCAATGCGGGGCTTGAACTAGAGATTTGCACGGGGACAGAAATGCTACCCATCCCTGCCAGAATCTTCTCCATCCCCACCTGTTCCTGCAAGGAATCCCCAATGACCCCACCCGTGAGGAAACCTGTTCGTTCTCCCCATAAAAATTATCTGTCCCCATAAAAAACAGCAACTACTTCTGACAGTTTTAATTTTAGTTCTAATTGAGTTTTACAGAAAATTCAAAACAAAGTCAGACATCTGCCAGAACAGCCATGAAACCCTTTCTTCTTTAACACTCTCCAGACCGGTATAGGAAATCTTACAAATGGGTAAATATCCCAATCATGACCAGCAGGTGGGGACTGAAAACAAAACTGTGGAATAGTACATAACCCTATTCCCATCAGTCTTCTTTCAGTCTCCAACATGTGTGAGTAAGCTGTACCCATCTCCCTTGGTAGGGCTGTTGGAATTTGTTTAGGGATCCTAGTCCCCATTTTTGTGCTGGATTGAGCTTGGGTAAGCCCCGTTTGGAGGTCCGCCCGACCTCGAGGATGTCAAACCCGGTGGGACTCATGCTAGGTTCCTCCCCCATTTCCTCCACCTCCCCAACATTATTTTAGAGGTGCTTCAGCAGTAAGCCTTGCCCACTAAGTCAAGCAAGGCATGCTGCTTTGAGAGCCAGTGGAGTCTGTTCTGAAAAAAAAATAAAAATCCTGAAGTAGTGCTGTTTTGAAGGGTTGCTTCCCTTTAAATTTGCTGTAAATTACTGTTTCCTTAGCAACAGCAGCAAATGAATCCAGAGACCAATGGGATAGCACATATCTGCCAGCAGGCAGAGATAGAGAAACTGATTAACAGGTGGTCCTATTGGCTGGCACTCCTCCTGTATCTTCAGTATGCTCTATCTCCCAGCAGGTGTGGTCGCTATTCAACTAGCTCCTGGATTCTGGCTGTGACTGGACAGTTATTTTCTCCTGTTGAGGTTTCTCTTCAGTGAGACTGCCATTCTATTTCTCCTGTTGAGGTTTCTCTTCAGTGAGATGGCAATTTTATTTCTCCTGTTGAGGTTTCTCTTCAGTGAGACAGGGGTGTCCAGCTGAACGGTGCCAGCTTTAGGGGTTACACCTGGGCCCCCCCAGGTCCCTGCCTCACCCTCTCTCCAATGATAGAGAGTCTAACTGGGTCTCCATTATTTCTTCTTTCCCTTCTCTATTAAAAAAAAAAAGAGACCACAGTTGCTACATTCTGCCCTGTTAGTGCTGCACAACCAGTTCTTACTGGCTTCAACTGGCCTAAACAACAAGCTTGTGAGTATGTATGTGTTTTTTACTGTTGTTTGAACTTCAGGTTCTGTTTGGGAGTCTTAGTACTGTGGGTTCGGTCAACGTTTAAGGAATGGATATTTTATTGAGGCTAAGTTTTATGACTAGAAATCCGTTGAGGGAGCCGGGACTTTCCCACCCTTTGTATGCACGTGCTTGGTTTCCTTGTTGGTTAAAGCGTGGCAGTAGCGGTGCGATTTCATGCTCGCACTTGTTCTTCTCGTTGGGTTTCAGTGCAGCAGTAGTAGTACTGTTTATTCTAAGGCTCTATTTCGTCGGTGTTTGTCACGGCCATGTGCAGCTGATTGTGCAGGTGCCGGTTTATAGCATCGCGCATGAGATTGGACATGTTTTTTCCGGCGCTGTGGGAAGCACAGCACCGTTCTTCTAGTTATTCTCCGAGTCTGATTTTCTTTCTATGCAGAGTAAATTTTGCGGGGCTTGAATCAGACTATGTTTCTAGGAGTGTTGATGCAGCGGCCACGTGTCGACAAGAATCAGGTGCGCGCTTGGGTCTCCGGTGATGGCGGGAGAGCTGCAGCTGACTTTGGTCAGGGTATGCCGCAGCTTCTCTCCTTTCCAGTTCAGACAAGTTGTACGTGTTTCACCAGCTTTGGGACAAGCTTGGGCAGATTTATATGTCTATGTCTGTGTTCCTGCTGTATTCACTTGAAGGAAGCTGCTAGTTTAATCGGACTCTGGGGTAAGCACTCAAGGGGATTACCAGAGAGACTCTGACCTGTGCTAGGTCACCCAGTCTCGGTTTGTCTCCGGACTGGGTTGACATACGGCAAATCACAGCACAGTGAGATCAGCTGTAAGATAGTGCCCTGTATTTCACATGGGTATCTCATTGTCTCTCTTGGGGTCCCTGCAGATTGAGCCTTTGTCTGTTTCTAACTGTCCTTCTTACTTGGCCCTCTGTGCTGCGCTGCATGTGTCTAGTAGTGGCATAGGATATATATGCCTAAAGATAGTACAAAAAGTTTCCAAGTTCGGACTGTCTCTATGAGCATAATGACACTTTATATCTTCCTGTGGCCAGGACTCTCTTTCTCTATTTCTGAGGGGGCCTGGACTTCAGATTTCCATGCTTATCACGCTGGTTTCTCCTGTCGCCATGTGCCATGAGAAAATGGCGACAGGAGAAACCAGCATGATAAGCATGGAAATCTGAAGTCCAGGCCCCCTCAGAAATAGAGAAACTTTTTGTTAAAGAACAGAGGTGGATCCATAGGCTTGACACGGTTGAGCTGACTGGATTAAATGCCGAAATTGAGTGGGCTTCTGTGTTCCCTGCAGGCGTCCTGGGATCCCCGGCTCAGCATGGGGCAGTGGGAAAGCCCAGTCTTCCCCCACCACCCCCAGGATTCCCTCAGCTGATTTTTGTTAACAGCTGATGCCAGCTTGCCTGCTTTAGCAGCTAGGACAGTTCAGGCTTCTCAGCTGCTACAGGCCCTGGAGGGGTTATTTTTGGCGGGAACTTCGCCATTTTAGCAGACAGGCCCCTCCATTTTGTCTGCAACCTCAGGTGACCTTCCCCCTGTATTGGAAAAACACGGGCAGGTTTCAGCTGGGTCCCCTGCTGTGGCAGGGAATCCCATGGGACCTCCTGGGGGGTTTCCCCTGATTTACATTTTTCTTTGTGCAGAGCCTTTTATCAGGCGGCTGGGAGGTTCCCTCTGCACCCCCTGTGGCTTTGCCTCCCTCTTCTATGGCGGCCCCTCTTCCTCCTCCAAGCGCCCGTAGGTAGCTTGGGTTGCAGATTGGTGGTCACAGGGGACTCGCAAGAACTGCCAGCAGCAATTCAGAAAGCGGCGCGGGCCCAAGCGGGAGCGTGTAAAGCTTGGGGCTGACCGCCGCACTCCTCACTCGTGCGCCCACTGCCAGGAAATAATACAGAGCTGTCGAAGGAGGTACAGAAGAATAAAAAAAAGGTAATATACGGATTCTCCTTTGTGCCCTAAGTGTCTCCTGCAGCCCCATTCGTTTATCCATGCTTTTTGGTCCTGTGTGAAAATCAAACGCTTTTGGAGGCAGGTTTTATCTTATGTGGCGAATGTTCTGGGTCATCCGCTTCCCTTTTCTGCGGCTGGTCTCTTGCTGGATAAGTTTGAAGCCTTCTGTTTGTCTGATTCGGGTCAGCGTCAGTTTATGCGACGGGTGGGTGTCTTGGGGAAGAAGGTGATTTTGTCTGTTTGGATTGGTAATACTTTGCCATCCTTTTGGGCTTGGAGGAATCGTTTGCATGCTCTGCTGCTGCTGGAACGGAAGGATGCATCTTATAGCTTGCGAAGAAAGCGACAGTTTCTTCGGATTTGGGATTCTTATCTCTTTTCTCTATCGCCACGGGCTCGAAGTGACATTCTGAATTCCTTGTAACTCTTTCTGAGACCCGGGCTCTCTTTCCTTTTCGATGGGGCACTAGGTATACCCCCTTTCCCTTTTTATTTATTTTTAATTCTCTCTTTCTTTCTTCTTCTTCTTCAGTGTTGGAGTTCACTCTTCGTCTTTGGCAGTGGGCTATCAGAGTCCAAGCCTACTGCACTACAATTCTTTCTTGTTTCTGGATTGGGGGGTTTGGGGTGGGGATGGTTTGGGTGGGGACTGTTGGATCTGATATTTTGTATCGTATTTTTTCTTGTTGGTGCTTGTTGGTTTGTTTTCTGTTTGAAAATAAAAATTGATTCAACATAAAAAAGGTATGGGTTTAAAAAAAAAAGAGGTACAAAGGGGGGAATATGATTAAAATGGTACAAGGGGGGGGATGATTAAAAAAGGTAGGGTACATGGGGGGATTATTTAAGGTACTGAGGGGTATGGGGCCGGCCTGCCTTCCCTGTGCCTGTCTACCACTAGACCACCAGAGGGGGGGGGGCAGGGTACAGAGCCTGGCAGGGAGAATTTGGTTCAGAACGTTTTTTTTCCTCCTCTAAATCTAGGGTGCATCTTATGGAGCGAAAAATACAGTACATATTTAATGTTGGTACCTACTGGGCTGAAGCAGTTTAATGCAGGCTAGTCCGGTTCTGGAGGTGCCCAGTTATGCTGCCCAGGATCTCCCGCACTCCTCTGCACAGCTGCAGTGAGTGGTGGTGGGCTTGAGCCAATGAGATTCTTGAGGGGAAGTCTCATGCCAAGGCTCACTACTGGAAGAGTTCTGCACATCCACCAATCTGGGAGAAAGAGCTGGAGCTTGATGGCCAATCTGGAACACTTCTACAAGGAAGTGCTCCTGATTGTTCATCAAGCTCCATCTCTGTCTCCCTGATTGGTGGATGTACAAAGCTCTCCCATGTGAGCAGCGATCAGGAACTGGTGTGCTGCGGGATCGAAGAAGCTTAGGGAACAAAGGTAGGCCGACATTTCCATGGGAACCCCAGAGAACCAGCATCGATCCCTGTGGGAGTCCCGTAGACCTGGGGAGGATCCCTGCAGGGTCCCCGTTCTCATGCAAACCTCTAGCTTGAACTCACAACCTCAGGGTGCTGAGGCTATAGCTCTCAGCATTCCTTCTTGAGCACCATGAGGGTGGGTATCCCTGTGCACAAATGTAATTTTAGCCAACTTACTGATCATCAAATTATTTAGTTGATGGTGTGAAATCTCACATGAACTCTTCAATACTTGTAGCAGAACATTATAGAACAGAACTTCCTAAACGGTGAGCCATCACCAAATGAGGATCACAACACCTGTGGTTGGGGTCATGACCTAGGTGTATTCTTCACAGGTTCATCATGATTCTGCATTTCTGGAAGGTCACAGAGTTCTATTTGGCTACAATCATGGGGTAACAGCCAAAACCAGTCCATGGGAAGCCTGCTCAGTTTCAACCCTAAAATAAACCTCTAGACATAGCCTACACAGCACTAAAAAGAGGATCACAATACAAACTTTATTAAATACCATTATATTATATATTTTAAAAATCCAGCAACAGAACCAGAAATAATGCGCATTTTCGATACAACATAGAAACATAGAATATGATGGCAGAAGAGGGCTGGCGGCCCAACAAGTCTGCCCACTCAAGAACCCTCCCTCCCTGGTGTACCCATCTTTAATGCCTAACTCTGTAGCACCCCCACCTGTTTGTCCCATCGACTTTTGAAGTTGAGTACGCTACTAGTCTTGACCACCTGGCGTGGAAGTTTACTCCATCGATCGATCACCCGTTCAGTGAAGAAGTATTTCCTGGTGTCACCATGAAATCTTCCCCCCTTAAGTTTTAGCGGATGCCCTCTTGTTGCCTTGGGACCCGTAAGAAAAAATAATTCTTCCTCCACTTCAATACGACCCGTGATGTATTTGAATGTTTCTATCATGCCCCCTCTTTCTCTGCGTTCCTCGAGAGAATATAGGTGCAGTCTGGTCAGACGTTCTTCATATGTGATGTCTTTAAGTCCTGAGATCATCCTAGTGGCCATTCTCTGGATTGACTCCATTCTCTTCACATCTTTTTGATAATGTGGCTTCCATCCATATGTGTGCTGCCCAGGCTAGATGTCTACCACACAAACAAATCATAACGGAACATTATTGATTACAAGGAAACTAGATTCCAAAATCTGAGCGTCGAGGGATGACAATCCTGGACGTCCAGACCCGAACAAAAATACATCCTAGTCAGTGTATCGCAAACTGTGTGCCTCCTGAGATTTCAGGTGTGCCGCGGTTCACTGAGGAAGAGGAGAGATGCGGGTGCTAGCTGACTATCTACAGGACGTGCCTCACGTGAAGAGAGGCATGTCCTATAAGCAATCTCCCGACGACGCCAGCTCTTTTCTCTACCGGTCTTTCTCTCCTCTCGGCACAAGGCCCGTTTGAAGGGCCTTTGTCCATGCGCTGCGGTGCATTTCTGGAAACCTCGAGCCAGGGACACTAGGTTTAGTGTGCCTCAGCTCAAAAAAGTTTGCGAGACACTGTGCTAGACGTATAAAGTAGGCCATCTATTAGTTGTCTTGGCAAATGTCCCAGATGATGTCAAAAAATGTTCCTACATGGGCAGGACTAGCTTCCTACACATCCATATTTAGCCCTGTATGTAGAATGACAATTCTTTGTGGGTATAGTGGAGTGGAGTTTGGAGTTGTGGAAGAGGTAGTTGTTGGATCGAAAAAAAAAATAGGCCAGGAGGCAGCATGAGGTAGCCCAGGAGGCAGTGGAGGAGGTGGTGGTAGAGCAGGGGTCTTGGGAGGTGCTAGATGGCATCTTATAGGTGGAGGACCCATATGCCAACTTGCCACTTTTGAAGGAGGATGAAGATGAGTCTTTGGAGCCAGCCATCCAGCCCCAAGGCCTTGCTGTCATATCAGTGATCCCTACATTTTGCCCCCCCCCCCCCATAGAGCTCTTTCAGAACATCAGCCATAAAGAGGCGGACAGAAACCCACTGAAAATGTGAAAAGATCATCCACCTCCAAGTCCAGACACTCAAGAGTGGCCGAGGAGACCAATCTCTGCAAAGGCATCAGCTAAATCCAAATTAAATACTGTGGCACGAATCAGGAAGAAACATAAAATCTGCATGGCAACAACTGTAGTCGAGGTTTGGCACGAAAAGGAAGCTTTGCCACAGATGCCATAGACTGAAAAAGCTCCACTGCGTCAAACAAGCGAGGTTCGAGGATACGTTGTTCAGAGGAGCTGAATAAAATCCAGTGAAAAGGCCCACTCCACAACCATGGCAGGGCTCTGCTGAGTTACATGCGTCGGGTCAAAAGAGTCCTCAGACTCGGAACACAGGCATACTGCGCCAGATTCCAGAACGGCCGCTGGGTGAGAACATGGAGGAGGCAACGCCCAAAGCTCCCACCCTCTCCCCCAACGTGCTATGGCACACAGTAAGCAATCACTGATCTGGCACAATCAATGTCCACATTCAATAGATTAGAGGCTAGTGAGTCCATCCCAATTGGTTTTGAGTCAAATCGAGGGGTTGTTGAGGCATAAATCAAAGTTAGAAAAAAAAGATAATTTTTAAAATCCAACATGGCTGCCATTACGAAGTCGTGCCCAAAAAGCAAAAATGAAAACCCCAAACCAACGATTTGGGGTCTGGGGAGGTGGGGAACCTGAATTCTACCCACAGAAAATGTGAAAAGCGAAGTTTAAATCAATCCACAAGCCATCCCTGAAGTTCCCATAGGAAATAATGGAGGTACTCACAATCTCTGTAGTGTCATCGTTTGTCAGTGCTTTAAAAGCAGCTGAGTGGAGAAAAAGGACTTTCTGCTTCAGAAAACAGCTCCGAATGCACAAAAATGAAGATCTTCGGACTGCCAGCCGGCCAGAGACCACCTACAACCTCCGCACCCCCCCCCCAGATGCTCTGCCACGCGGTCAGGGGCAGGAAAGACACCTGTGCCGTGAAACCCAGGTGGGTTTCTGTCCATATAAACACAGCCTGCACTAGAAATCTGACCAGCAGACTTCCACGGGAAAGGACCCCGGGCACTTGAAGAGGGTGGTACACAGCAGGCTGGCTCCACAGATCCACCAGATCCCTGTAAAGCTGTAGTCCGGCTTCACAGGACTGCATCCTTTTCTTCAACAGGGGACCACTGGGGAGGGATCTCAAGGCACTGAAGCCACCAAAAACGAACCTTAAGCAAACTATGCGAAAAAATGGAAGCAGAGAAACAGCAAAATACATGCTTGGACTGCTTGCAGAAATTGAAACCAAAGTTGTTTGCTCTCAGCCTAAGTGGGGTGGAAAATGTGTTCAGAAAAGATGTGGATTTCTGCAAGACCGAGACTGTGGGTTGGGATTGAACACCTAATCTATGGAATTCGTAAGGGATGTAACAGAACTACAAAAAGGCAGTATACAAGTCCCAATCTTTTTCCCCCTAGCTCTCTACCAGAACAAAATTGCTAGTAGATCAAAAGACGATTTGGGTTTCACCTTATACGCTTTTTAAAGAAGTCTAACTGAAGATGTGTTTCAGCACATCCAAAGCAAAACGCTGTGGTTTCTGTTATCACACTTGAACGCCCTGTCCATAAACAAGCCCATGGGAACACCCATATTTTGGATGTCTTTTGCTGGATGTTTTGTGGGTATGGCAATATTCTGGACATCTTTATGATTATTTGACTTGGATGTCCACAGCTGTTCTAGATGTCTAAGCCGCTACTTGGGCACTTCTGGGACATACTTTTATTCTGATTACGAACCCCATAGGGCTTAGGCATGGCACACAGAAAAGGTGTGAAAATATTGCACAATTAAAGCTGGAAATCCAGAAACTAAAATAATGTGGTTAAAGTCAGACAGCAGAAAGTAAACTGAAATCTTAAAGGCTCCCCTTCTCCTTCATTGCTTTGAATTCTGAACAAACATATTGAGTCCTTGAGAAATGTGGACTTTGCTGCTGGTTATAATAATAACTTTATAATAACTTTATTTTTCTATACCGCCATAGTCAAATGACTTCTAGGCAGTTCACATTGAAAGAAGGCTGGACAATCAGTGAATTACAGAATTCATGAAGAATGCTGTTACATAATATATTGGGGTTACATGGGGAAAGAATACATAAGAGAGGTCATCTGATTAGGCAAGGAAGTTGTCAAATAGAGCGGTTTTAATTGATTTTCGGAATGCTTTGTAGGTCTGTCTGGCTTTATTTATGTGGTTTCCCAGCCAGGATTGCTTGGAATATGAAGGTTCTATCTAGGAAGGATTTGTATATGCAGCCTGTGATCTTTGGGCATGCAAAGATGTTTTTGTTTCTGGTTGTTCATGTGGGGTTGTGTAGAGTGAAGTGTGTTTGCAGGTAGGAAGGTGCTAGGCCCCAGACTTGTTTGAAATAGATACATACAAATTTGAACAGTATTCGCACCTCCACTAGTAGCCAGTGCAATTTTTTGTAGTAGGGGCTAATGTGGTCTTTTTTTCTCAGTCCGAAGATCAAGTGAACTGCAGTGTTTTGCACTAATCTTAATTTTTGTACTGTTTTTTTTAGGGGGGATACCCAGGTAGGCGATGTTGCAGTAATCTAGGGTAGATAGGATCAGCAACTGCACCAGTAATCTAAAGGATGTTGTGTCAAAGTATTTTTTGACACAACATCCTTTAGATTACTGGTGCAGTCGCTGATCCTATCTACCCTAGATTACTGCAACATCGCCTACCTGGGTATCCCCCCCAAAAAAACAAACAAACAACAAAAAACAGTACAAAAATTAAGATTAGTGCAAAATACTGCAGTTCGCTTGATCTTCAGACTGAGAAAAAAAGACCACTTTTTGATCACTTTTTATTATACCAATACAAGTGTATCCAACCTACAAAGAATCTGATTTCTCTGCACCTCCCTCAATATCAATGGGGATAAAGAGAGGAGGATTTCAAATGATCATAAACACACCCTACTTACATCTTCCAAATAGGCAGATGCTTTATAAGGTTCTTTCATGAATCCATGGCATTCAACTCTTTGCCAATCGAGGACGGACAGGTTTCGACTGACATGAGCCCAGGCAATTTTTTGAGACCCAATAACAATAGAAACGATGTTCTCTGCAGTCTAGAAAAATAAAATTGTTTTCAATAGAAAGTTTCTAGCAGATGTACAAAAAACAGCAAGACATCATTACTTTTTGTAAACTGGAAGCTATCAGACAATAGGAGATGCAGGGAAGGAGCAACCAGGTAACTTTGTCCTGATATGCTAGAGGAAGGGAATAAAACTTCCCTTGGCAGCTGGGAAATCTATTCACTTCACATTCACAAACACAAAGGGACTGTAATAATCAAAAAAGTTAAATACCCTTAGTGCAAACCCTGTTCTCAAAAAAAGAGACTTCACTTTTTACTCCTTTACAATAGTATAATTTTAAACCTCTTCGTAAGGCTCAACAACGCACTGTGGACTTAAAGCTCAAAAAGCCACTACTCTGCTTCAGGAATCTTGTAAAGGGGAAGAAAAAGCCTCAGACTTGTGCCTGCTGCTAATTTTCTCCATCCTTGTAACAAAGCATTTCCATCCTCTCTTTCTCTATCCCTTCCACAAGTCAAACATCTCTTTCCTGCCTCCTCCCAAGTATGATATCTCTCCTCCATTCCCCCTTCCAGCCCTGAGTCCATCTCCCCTCCGCCTTTCACTATCCATCTCTCCTCTCCCTCCTCTGTTCTCCCTGAGTTATCCATCTCTCCCTCCCCCTTCTGACCCCTCCCTTGAATCTTTCCCTTCACCCATTTTGCCCTCTCCATATTTTGTCCCTCCACCAAGTCCATCTCTCTCTGACTCCCTTCCATCCCCTCTGCCCTCCATGTCCATCTCTCCTTGTCTCTCTTCTACCCCACTCTGCTACTTCTCCCTGTCCTCCTTCTAACCCCTCTGCCTTCCAAGTCCATCTCTCCCTTCTCCCAATCCCTTCCCCTCTCTGCCATCTACACCTCCCCTGAATCCAACATGTCTCAGGAGGGGCATTATTTCTAGGCAGTACTCTGGTAGGAATGGCATCTTGCTGGTGGTGGCTCTCTCTGCCACGTCCCTTCCCTGGCATCTACTCATTTTATCTCACCCAGCATCTACCTTAAATATGTTGTAAAAGTTGCTGGATGGTGGCAGCAACTCAACGCTGCCCTGACACTGGCCCCTTCTCTCCACTGCAACTCGCCATCTCAGACAATTTCCAGGTTCTGCTGGGATGGGCTACAGTGGAGAGAAGGAACGGGCTGGTGGCAGGGCAGCTCTGAACCACTGCTGCCACCTGCCAACTTTTATAACAAATTTAAGATAGACACAGGCAGGGGGGGGGGAGGGAATAAAAGGAGTAAATGCCGGGGAAGGGATGCAGCAGAGAAAACCAACCAGCAGTAATGTTGGCTGCAGCAAGAAGCCACTCCCACCAGAGGCCGCCACCTCTCTTGGCCCATACTGAAGTCCATATTGAAGTTTGAAACATTGATATTGGACTCAGACTCCGGTGTTTATCGTGAGTGAGATTAAAACTTTGTTGCTAATTGTTTTCTTTGGTTTTGTAGGCCTCATAATAGGGCCAAGCCTTGCACCGACCACATGGCCCCCTGGAGCTACGGGGTCCATGGCAACTGTCCAGTTTGACTTCCTTTAACACCAGCCCTAAGATCAGTTTAGGGGGTGAAGAACTTTTGTACATGAAAGAGGAGCGGGACTTGGGTGTGCAGTATGTGATGATCCTAAGGTGGCCAAACAGGTTGAAAAGTTGATGGTGAAACCTAGGATGGTTGGGTACATAGGGAAAGGAATGGCCAGTAGGAAAAAGGAGGTATTGATGCCCCTCTAGTGACACCTCATTTAGAATATTGTATACAATTCTGGAGACTGCACCTTGAAAAAGATATAAATAGGATAGAGTCAGTCCAGAGGAAATCTACCAAAACTGTCAGTGACAGACTTAAAGATCTCAAAATGAATACTTTGGAGGAAAGGCAGGAGAGGGAAGATATGATAGAGACATTTAAATACCTATGTGGCGAGTCTCTTTCATTTGAAAGGAAGCTCTGGAATGAGAGGGCATAGGATGAAGTTAAGAGTAATTTAAGGAAATAATTTTTACAGAAAGGGTGGTAGATGTGTGGAATAGTCTGTTGATAGAGGTGGTGGAGACTAAGACTTTGAGTTCAAGAAAGCATGAGATCTCTTAGGGCAAGGGTAGGCAATTCTGGTCCTTGAGAGCCAAAGGAAGGTCAGGTTTTCAGGATATCCACAATAAATATGCATGAAATAATTTGCATCTCAAGGAGGCAGTGCATGCAAATCCATCTCATACATATTCATTGTGGATATCCTGAAAACCTGACCTGCCTCTGGCTCTCGAGGACCAGAATTGCTTAGGCCTGTCTCAGGGAGAGGAGGAGATAGTGGATGCTGCAAATGGGCAGACTGGATGGGCCATTTGGCCTTATCTGCCATCGTGTATCTATGTTTAAGTATCGAAAAGAATCCCAAATGTGGTAATCATGTCTGTGGCTCCCTTTCAGCAAACAAACCACAGAATCAATGAAGGTGCCATTCACTCGAGAACTAAGCATAGCTGAATGTGATGATTTATAATTACTTTTTTGGTTTGGGGGATTTAGTTCTGGCTGCTTCAGACACTTCTAGGTTTCTTCAAACTCGACAGTACATCCTACAGTAACTGCTGCATTTCATTTCAATGGGGAAGTGAATTAAGCTGTGTTATGCAGAAGAGTGAGTCCACGTGACATGTAAAAGGACTTGCACTCCAATGGGCGCAGCAGTCACTTTACATCTGTTATATTTCTTTTTTATCATTAAAATTCATAGCCATCCCTTCCCCAGCACTTTGCTTTCTCTGAATATTCATCTCTCTGATATCCATACGATTGCTATTCTTTTCCTTACTTGATTGTAAATTACTTTTATATGCTCATCAACAGGACACAGTTTAGCAAATTCCACATTAAACATATTTTTTAATAATCATAATGGAAAAAAATTACCTGTAACTTCTCTAACTCTATTAGAGGTTCAATATATTTCACTGCTTGCCCGTTTCTCTGTGTTTTTTTGTTTTCTTGTTCACGTGCAGGTGGACCAAGGATAAGATCACACACTTGAACTGTAGTTTTATACTTGAATTGTGGCACTTTCATTAAACTTTGTAAATTCTGGAAAGGCCCATGCTTTGTCCTGTAGTCAACAATCCTGAATGGTTTCTTGCCTCCCATTATTTTAAGTAGTTCTGTTTCTGAGGCTGTGTTTAGCATTTGAAGGATGGCTGAACGCTGTTCAGTTGTATACTGGTCATCTATTTCTCTCTCAGGCTCCCTAGAGCTTTGATCTGGTGGTAGGGAATTTGGAAATATATCTTCTGCCGGAGTGAGTGCTTTGCCCCACCAGCAAGAATACTGCAACGTCCTACACCTGAAAGTAGAATATAGCTGGCTCTGCCATAGGATAGTCCCTTCAAAATAAATAAATACAAGTTAATTACATTCATGTGCATTTACTGTCCAGCTCCCATGTATAGTTTTATGGTTCTGTTTTTAAGTAAATGATGCCCCTTTTGTGGACTTCTATATTTCAAAGCACACTGGATTTACCTTAGGAACACAAATCTGAGAGTGAACTAGAAGTACACAGTACCAAAGCACCCAAGCGAAGGAATTCAGATACATAAACACTGATTCCTGTAAGTTCCCCCAGCTGGGGAATGCGTGGCGCAGTGGTTAAAAGATACAGCCTCAGCACCCTGGGGTTGTGGGTTCAAACTCACGCTGCTCCTTGTGATCCTGGGCAAGTCACTTAATCCCCCCAGGTGCATTAGATAGATTGTGAGCCCACCGGGATAGACAGGGAAAAATGCTTGTGTGCCTGAATAAATTAATGTAAACCGTTCTGAGCTCTCTTGGGAGAACGGTATAGAAAATGGAATAAATAAATATTTCTATATTTGAGGTTTTATTCAGTTATTTTTTCATTCCATTTTCTATACCGTTCTCCCCTCTTTGCCTATGATCCAAAGTGACAGAGTGAGTCAAGAACAAGAACCCGGCTATGGTGCTTATTTTATAAAGGAAATAGGGGGCTATTTTTCTTTATAGAATGTTAGGCTGAAACCACACATAAGGTTTGATCACTAACATCAGCCCTATAGCTGGTATTAAGGCCTTTGCCTAGATACCACATAAATAGAGTTTGTGTTGTGCACAGTATTGCACTTATCCATTGGCAGCATGCTATAAGGTCATTTCCAATGCATTCCTGCCCTTAATACCATGAATGTAGCCAGAAACTAGGCTTGTTTGTTTTTCAAGGGGGGACTGGGGAGTGACCATTACTCTGTCCACTCCTCCTGCCCCCTTCCCCCAATAAAACTTTTACCTTTACTGGCAGGAATGTCCAAGACTCAACAGCTGAAGAACTCCGCAGCCTGAACTTCCTCCGGTGCAAAGAAATCAGCCACTGATTCCAGCATTCCTGATACATGAGTATGAACTGAAGTATCAATAGCTGTAAAGCATGCTGCTGACTTCCTTACACTAGGGAAGGTTTGGGCCATGGAGGTCTCAGGGATATTGCATCTCGGCCATCCACTCATGGTCCTAATGTATGGGGGGGGGGGAGAATACCCCTTCCACCATGGCTAAATCACTGCCTAACACTAGGTGGCTCCTTATACCCTCCTGTGACAGTCTCACATGAAGAGGGAGGGGTAGGTGTAAAAGAGAGAAATAAAGCAGATGCTAAAGACTATGATCAATTTGCACAGATATCATATTAGAAATTGCAGTGCCAAACAGGATGTCACCTCTGGGTGGTATTACATCACAACATTTTCCTTCTCCCCCTGTTCTATATTAAAAGTTTGAGCTTATTGTCTTTTTCACCTCCCATCTATGTTCATATACTTACCAATAAATTAGGCATTCTCTGAAACAGGTTTGGTAAATCTTGGGTTAGATTTAGACCTGTCGGACAACATTTTGGAAAAACTGACCACTGCACCAATGATTTTATGGTGAGAATACTAAAAGGAAATTTTAGGACAATCTAAAAATTTTAGACCTTTAAAAACAAAATGATTAAATATTTTGATACACACCAGACAGGTGTTTGATGGCCCTATACAGGTCATTGGTGAGGCCCCACTTGGAGTATTGTGTTCAGTTTTGGAGACCGTATCTGGCAAAGGACACAAAAAGGCTTGAAGCGGTCCCAAGGAGGGCAACTAAAGGTTTGCGCCAAAAGACATATGAGGAGATATTGGAAGCCCTGAATACCTTAGAGGAAAGGAGGGACAGGGGAGATATGATTCAAACATTGAAATACTTGAAAGGTATAAATGTAGAACAAAATATTTTCCAGAGAAAGGAAAATGGTAAAACCAGAGGGCGGTAGACTCAAGAGCAATGTAAGGAAATTCTTCTTTACAGAGAGGGTAGTGGGTAGTGGATGCCTGGAATGCGCTCCCGAGAGAGGTGATGGAGATGAAGTCGGTGATGGAGTTCAAAAAAGCGTGGGATAAACACAGAGGATCTAAAATCAGAAAATAATAGTAAATATTGAAGAACTAAGGCTAGTACTGCACAGACTTGTATATGGCCATTTGGGGAAGGATGGGCTAGGGAGGGCTTCAATGGCTGGGAGGGTGTAGATGGGACTGGAGTGAGCTTTGATGGAAACTTCAGTAGTTGGAACCTAAGAACGATACTGGGCAGAGCTTTGGATTCTTGCCCAGAAATAGCTAAAACGAAGAAGAAATTTTTAGATTGAATCAGGTTGAGCAGACTAGATTGACCATTCGGGTCTTTATCTGCCGTCATCTACTATGTTACTATGTATGTTTTTTCTTTCACACTACAAAGGAATTTAAACTGCTTTGCCACCCCTCCCTCTTCCTGTGAGACTATCACTGGAATGCAGTGGCATAGCGAGGGTAGGAGGCGACCAAGCCCCCCACGCCTTCCTCTCTGCCCCCAGCCACACTCGCCCCTCCCTTCCCACCCCATACCTCTTTAAATCTTCACCAACGTAAGCAGCTTCTCCGGCCTACTGCTCGCACTGCCATTGGCTTTTTCTCTGATGTCACTTCCTGGCCCCGCAACCCGGTATTGATTTCAAAGAGAGCCAGGCTGGCACGAACAGCAGGCTAAAGTAGTTGCTCGTGCTGGCAAAGATTTTAAAGAGGTACGGGGGGGGGGAGGAAGGGAGGGTGCAAGCACGGCATGGGGGAGAAGAGAGGTGCCGGTGCCCCCCACCAAGATGGCGCCCAGATTATTACACAACTGATAGAATTCTCTCATGTTTCACTTACATATACTAAAACCAAAGAAAAATACTGCAGAGACAATGCACTCGATGACCAGTCTTTATTACAACCAATAAACGTTGTAATGAAGGAACAAAGACCCAACACAGTCTATCGGTCACTCACTGATACACAGTGCTAGGCAATCACGCTTCAACACCAATGTTGGTTCATTTTTACATTTTCTTATAGCACCACATAAGGGCCTAAGGTCTAGATTCACAAAGCAAATCGATCATGTACCAATCAGTTTGTGACCTCTTAGCGACCCCGGCCCGATTCACTACCTGTCTTCCGACCATCCTCCAATCCACCCATGCAAATAAGGGCAACAGCATGCATATTAGGCAGGGACAAGAATCACTAAACAAAACCCTGCAACACCGATTGGGCTGGCCGTTCAAAAAAAAGCGACTTCTGAGGACCAGTCGCTGAAGTCCTTTACGACTGCCCTGCCTTCAGCCCCGATCTCCTGCTGCCCCAAATGCCTCCTGCAGCCTCGAACGTGCCTGCCTGCCTAGTCTACCCCGACCATGCCTGCCTTCCAGCCCTGAACCCTCTGCCTGTCTGCCTGCCCCAACTCTCCCACCCTTCCACGCACTGCAAGCCCATGGGTTTAACCAGCAGGCTTAATGGAAAGCTTTGGAAGAAGGGTTCGTCCATAGAATATAATGGACACGTCAGCCTTAATAAAAGAGGTGGTTTATAAGTTAATTACCTGAACAGAAAACAAAAAAAGGGTTCCACCAAAGAGATTCAAGGAAAACAGCAGCACAAACACAAAATAAACTGTAGAATTGATGATCCTGTCAGAAGTAATTGCTGCTTTTTATGGGGACGGGCAGGGATGGGTGTGGACGGAGAGGATCCTGGCGGAGATGGGTGGGATTTCTGTCCCGCACAACTCTCTAATTTGGACCCCTGAGGAAGATGTGTTGATTGAAACACAAACTGTTTTGGGTCCTTTGTTCCTTCATTACAACGGTGGACCACATTAAAACAATGTTTATGGATTGTAATAAGTGCATCGTCTCTGCAGTATTTTCCTTTGATTTTTGTTGCTTCACGTCTACTGCAGTGCTGTTGGATTTCTTTTTTGCATCTTTTTCACTTACATATGCTGATATTTGTCAACATTTGCTTATTTCTGATCTAAAGACAAAATACTGTTACCCATATAGCTCCAGGAAAAGGAGGGTGAATTGGCACATACTGATTTTACTTCCATTGCTTTCAATGGAAATAAAATCCGGGTGTCTCAATCTGTCCTCCTTTTTCTCGAGCCATATGTTAACCCTAAGAAGAGATTACTTTTGAAAGCTAATCATAAAATGAATTAAGTTAGTCCAATAAAAGAAAGGCATCAGCTTATTTCATGTATGTTTTTATTTCTATATATTACCTTGAAAAGTGGACTAACACTGTATATAATAAGAAAACTGCCTTTGATTGTAACTATAAAAATCCCATTCCCCTTTTATTTTGCTTCAACTGCTCCTCTCTTTGGTGCCCCAGGCAACTGCCTAGTGTTTCCTCATGGTCGGCCCCCCTGCGGCTCTTTTACCTGCTCGGAAACAGGTCAGAAACGACCTGAGCGACATGATCCTGTGCGTGTACGTCCTTCAGGAACTTCCCTCGGCTCCCGTCTGCCGCAACACTACAGTTCCGCCTCGGAATAGGGCCGCCTAGAACCCCCGGGTCCCAAAGGCGGAGTCAAAAATGCAAATCGGAAGCGGGCTCGTGCGACTTTGGACATTTCTGGGCTCTGATCTCTGCATTTGTACAAATTGCAAGCTCCGCTCTCACCCTGCAAGGAAAACGGCAGAATATGGCTTAACGGGGCATTTTTGCTCACTCGTTAGAGTAAAGGAAGATGTCAATAACAATTTATTTGGAAAAAAAAAATATGTTCTTATTGTATATAATGTGAATGTGCTCTAATTGCTTGAAAATTGTTTTGGTTCTGGGGGTTTTTTATGTTTATAGAAACAAGGGAACATATATAGTTTGTTTCATTAGCATTCAATATTGTAATAAAATGCTTAAAACGGAAAAAATATGGATTAAAAAATGTGTACTCTAGGTTCTTCAGAAGTAAAAGTTTTACCCAGGGGCCTAGGTAAAAACAGGTTTCTCTGGTCACCTTAAGACCAGAGTGTAATTTTCATTTGGCAGGTTCTGCTGGTTTTGGTATGGGACAAGCCCCCATGCTGATCTGTTTGGCTCTTTGTTTTCTCCTGGCCCCCATTTGTGGGGGTGGGATTAAGCAAAGGAGGATAATTTGCTACCAGGAGGGCTGCATCCACCTGGATCCAGCAATATATGCTTCCTGGAAGGCTGCATCCACCTGGATCCAGCCCCCATTGCTTCTAGGAGGGCTGCATCCCTGGATCCAACCCCATTGCTTCCAGGAAGGCTGCATCCCCTGGAACCAGCCCCCATTTCTTCTGGGAAGGCTGCATCCACCTGGATCCAACCCCCATTGCTTCTAGGAGGGCTGCATCCCCTGGATCCATCCCCCATTGCATCCAGGAGAGCTGGTTCCAGCCCCCTTTGCTTCTAGGAGGGCTGCATCCCCTGAATCCAGCCCCATTGCTTCAGGGAAGGCTGCATCCCCTGGCACCAGCCCCCATTATTTCTAGGAGGGCTGCATCACCTGCCCTCCCTTGGATCCAACCCCCATTGCTTCCGGGAAGGCTGCATCCACCTAGATCCAGCCCCCATTGCTTCCTGGAGGGCTGCATCCATCTGGATCCAGCCCCCATTGCTTCCGGAAAGGCTGCATCCACCTGGATCAAGAATTTACTTTTGCAACAAGTGCTCCTTCTATTCTAGATAGAGTTGTTCAGTCACAGTGGAACTGCTTCCACTACAGTTATTCTGTAGAACTCATTGCCGTTCCAGGATACTGCCACGATTCTAAAAGAAATGATTGCACTACCAAAGAAAAATCTTTTTTAGATTTCAAAGCTGTATAATTGAAGTCAAATATTTCAACCCTTTGTCATAATTCCTATAAGGTTGGCATATCAGGTTTGTCTTCATTTTTTTTTTTTAAAGGAAGTTTTTATTTGTTTTTTATTCAATGCACATCAATTACTGTGCCAATTAAAACAATTAAGCTAGGTGGCAGTAGGATACCCACCGCCACCTATCTTACGGTGCCATTTAGAGAATTTGGGCCTTTGAGGCTACAGCGCTTCATCCCACATCCCTTTCCTTGGGACTTTCTTTCATTTATTAGGGAGTTTTTCTGTATGTCACTGATAATGTAAGTAGCACAGGCTCTATGCTGTTATGGAGATGCTGGACAAGGACTGGGATTTTGTTCTATCTATTTATTTCTATTTATTCAATGTTCTATTCCTTTCTCCTAGGAGAGCTCAGGACAGTTTACATGAATTTATTCAGGTACTCAAGCATTTTCCCCTGTCTGTCCCAGTGGACTCACAATCTATCTAATGTACCTGGGGCAATAGGGGGACTAAGTGACTTGCCCAGGGTCACAAGGAGCAGCGTGGGTTTGAACCCACAACCTCAGGGTGCTGAGGCTGTAACTTTAACCACTGCGCCACTGTTCTAATCTCTTGTATAATTTTATTAATATTTTGTTAACCGAGTCAAGCCCTCTTGTTGGGATGAATCTGTATAAAAAAAAGATTAGATTAGAGCAGAGGCTCCAGTAGACTGAAAACAGAAAACATATTCTTATCCAATTTTTATTGAGGGAAAAAAAAGAAAAGGTACATATGTTTGCAATGAGGATCATATTTAGGGGGAGAGAAACAATGTGATAAAAACACAATTTAATCGATAGCTATCATACCATAGTCTGTTATTGAGAAAGACATGGGGGAAGCCACTGCTTGCCCTGGATCAGTAGCATGGAATGTTGCTACTCTCTGGGATTCCGGAATCTTGTTATTCTTTGAGATTCTGTATGGAATGTTGCTACTCCTAGGGCTTTGGCTAGGTACTAGGGACCTGGATTAGCCACTGTGAGAATGGACTATTGGTCGGACCCAGTAAGGCTATTCTTATGTACTTAGAACCTAGAGTGGGTCAATATGTCTTTCTGTCCTTGCAGAATAAAATTGTGTTTACTTGATTTGATGCACAGCAAATTAACTTTTCACACTTATCTTTGTTTTACACAGGTATTTTATTTGAGCAGCAGGCCAATAGCTAAGCTGAGCATCCCACTGATACTACTGGACTACCCAGTCACAGAAGGCAAGAGCTTGAAGAAGAGCATCGCACATCTCCTCTTCTCTGTTCCGTGATTCTGTTTCAAAAAGGTTTCTGTGCTGTAACAACAAATCCTTTGAAAAAGAGACTTGGGGCTTTGAGCTAGTGGCAGCTTCCAAAAACAGTTGCATTGCAAGGTTTCGTCCACTGGTCCGTGCACCCCCTACAATCAGGTCAAAGTGTTTTCCTACTCCATATCGTGACATACATAGCACTCTGTGCTGGCCATCTGTCATAAAAGTTACATTGAATAATGCAAACAATATGGCTTCAACCGAACGTCTATGAAACATTAAAGGAATCAGGTTGTTATGTTCAACAGAAAGTGTGGATTTTTCTAAGATGTAAAAATCAGCTTCAGGAATCTTGGATACCACTGCAAAAATCTAAAAAATAAAAACAATATTAATCAAAATTCAGCAAGCTTTGTAGCACTTAGGCATTTAAAGAGGGAAGGACAACCGTGGTTCCCAAGGCGATGCCCCATTACCAAAACAACTTGATCATAAAAAGCAGAACTGAATTGTAATGGGGGATGCCACTGCTTGCCCTGATCGGTAGCTTGGAATGTTGCTACTCTTTGGGATTCTAGAATTTTGTTACTCTCTGGGATTCCGGAATCTTGCTATTCTTTGAGATTCTATATGGAATGTTGCTACTCTTTGGGATTCTAGAATCTTGTTACTCTCTGGAATTCCGGAATCTTGTTACTCTCTGGGATTCCGGAATCTTGCTACTCTTTGAGATTCTGTATGGAATGTTGCTACTCTTTGGGATTCTAGAATTTTGTTACTCTCTGGGATTCCGGAATCTTGCTACTCTTTGAGATTCTGTATGGAATGTTGCTACTCTTTGGGATTCTAGAATCTTGTTATTCTCTGGGATTCCGGAATCTTGCTACTCTTTGAGATTCTGTATGGAATGTTGCTACTCTTTGGGATTCTAGAATCTTGTTACTCTCTGGGATTCCGGAATCTTGCTACTCTTTGAGATTCTGTATGGAATGTTGCTACTCTTTGGGATTCTAGAATCTTGTTACTCTCTGGGATTCCGGAATCTTGCTATTCTTTGAGATTCTGTATGGAATGTTGCTACTCTTTGGGATTCTAGAATCTTGTTACTCTCTGGGATTCCGGAATCTTGCTATTCTTTGAGATTCTGTATGGAATGTTGCTACTTTTTGGGTTTTGGCCAGGTACTAGTGACCTGATTGGCCACCATGAGAATGGGCTACTGGGATTGATGGACCATTGGTTTGACCCAGTAAGGCTATTTTTATGTTCTAAATCTTGTATAATCTTAAAGTTATAGAACTGACCACACCTTGCTTTAGATTTTAAAGTCACTTTGCTGTTTGGAGTCCTGTTATCTCTGTTTTAACTGGCTGGCACACTGAGAACTATAAAGTCTGCTGGAACATTTGAAAATCCACATGTCCCAGTGAATATTTATCTATTTATTTCAAACATTTATATCCCTCATATCCAATAATCTATGCGGGTTACAAAACTACATGCACAGTTTAAAACAAACATAACATAGATTTCTTGAGCTAAAACACCCTAATATCATCACCCCTCAAAAAACACCCCTAAAAAAACAAAACTAGTATCCCAAAGCCTTAAGTGGATAATCTATCATTTCCAAAAGCCTCTTGAAAAAAAAAAAGAGCCTTTAACATCTTACGAAAAGATGAACAGTATCTAGCAGAGTTCCACATTCGTGTTCCTGCTACACTAATCACTTTCAAACGGTTCACAGTCATTCGAGCGTGGGACAAAGCTGCGCCGACATCTGAGCCCAGACAATTGAGTGCAAGACTCCAGCGCGACGCCGGAAAAGTTAATTTTAAAGAGCTCCAACAGGGTGTGTGAGGGGGAACCCCCCACTTTACTTAATACTGTTCACGCTGCCGTTGAGGAGGGATTGGGGGGGTTGGAACCCCCATTATAGAGGAAACAACTTTTTCCTGATTTTTTCGGAAAAGTTAAGTTTTCTGTATAATGTGGGGGGTTTCACTCCCACATCCTCGGTTTGACGTTCTACTCCCCATCGATCATTGCATCGAAGGTCTAGATCTCCATCGGTGCATCGATCCACTGCTTAGAGACATCAGCATTCTTCTTCTACTCAATGCTTGAGGTCAAGGAATTATCGATCTTCATTGCATACATCAAAGCACAAAAGAGCTATTCACTGACCCTCATCTTCTTCCTCGGATCGGTACCAAAGATATCGTAAGCATCTACTCCAACTGAATGCCATAGAAATAGTACCCCCTGCTCAAAATAATCAGGGCTTTTATTACCAGTATTTTCTCATCCCAACGAAGACGGGAGGTCTCCATCCAATTCTAGACCTCAGAGACTTGAACAAATTCTTAGTAAAAAAAGGTTTTGCATGTTGTCTTTAGCGACTCTATATCCCCTCTTAGATCAAAACGATTGGCTATGCTCTCTGGATCTAAAAGAAGCTTATACCCACACACCAATTCATCCTTTCCCAAATCTCAATTTCAAACCTCTCAGACTCTTCAATTCATAGGAGCCTGCTAGACACAATTCTACTCAGGGCGTTTCTACCTCGGCAAAGACAAGACAATTTGATTCAACTTTGCAATCAAATTAATCATCTTCCATCCATCTCAGCCAAATTATGATCCTATTAAGTCACATGGCGTCCACAGTCCATGTTACCCCTTTTCTGAGGCTCCATTTCAGGACACCTCATTGGTCCCTGGCATCTCAATGGTCTCAAGCTCTCGACCCACTCTCACAAGAGATTACAGTCACATCATCACGTTGTCAATCTCTGCAGTGGTGGATGAATTCTTCCAATCTTTCCAAAGGGCTCTTGTTTCAAATCCCTCTACATCATGAGGTTCTAACCACAGACTCGTCCAAATATGCTTGGGGAGCTTTATCTGGACGGTCTTCGCACACAGGGTCACTGGTCTGCCCAAGAGCAACAATACGACATCAATCTCTTGGAATGCAGGGCCATTCGCAATGCTCTCAAGACTTTAACACATTTTGTCCAATCAAGTCCTACTAATACGCACAGACAATCAAGTCACAATGTATTATATCAACAAACAAGAACAGGTTCCCTCATTCTTTGTCAAGAGGCCAAGAATATTTAGAACTGGGCTATTCCTCACAACAAATTCCTCAAAGCGGTCTATGTCCAAGGACAGAATACTCTTGTCGACAAGCTCAGCAGGTTTCTTCAACCACACGAGAGTGGTCGCTTCACTCCTCAATACTGCGTCAAATATTCTCTCTTTGGGGGGCTCAGAACTGTTTGCGTCCCTTCTCAATCATAAGCTTCCGCAAGTCACGTAGAGGCAGATGCCTTTCTCCTGGATTGAACACACAAGTTCCTGTATGCGCTTCCACCGATTCCTCTTATACTCATGACATTAGTCAAGCTCAAGCAGCAGTCGGCCACCATGATCTTCATAGCTCCTTGGTGGCCCAGACAACCGTGGTTTTCCCTTGTACTTCAGCTCAATGTCAAAGATTCATTTCCTCTGCAGATTTTTCCATCTCTTCTCACACAGAATCAAGGGTCTCTCTTACATCCCAACCTTCAGTCATTGCACCTGATAGCTTGGTACCTGTCAGGATTACCTCAGCTGACACTGATCTTTCTGATCCTGTCAAACTCATCTTACATATAACACAGAAAGAAGATTTCTCAGAAGAGAGGTCACAAACTTATTTTTAGAAAAAGATTCAGTTACTGTGAAGGACACTTAGGCATACACTCAGAATGTGTGTAGTCCAACCAAGAGCCAAAGCTCCTAAAGCCGAACACACCGTCCCATCACTGTGAATGGCTATTAAGTGTTGAAAATAAGGTGTTCTTCTGAAATATCTGACTGAATTTTTCAATGGCAGGAGGGATAAAGAAATCCTACTTAACTTAAATTTGTGGTCTTTTTCAAGGAACCCAGAGGGAAGAAATGGAAAGAAATGGAAAAAATTCCAATGCCAAAGAAAAGCAGGGTGATGTAGACAAGAAGATAATTCATAAATTTGAGAAACAGCTTCGTGGCGCATGCATGGTGTGGGCAGTCGCGAAGTTTCTAAAAACTTAAAGTGGCAATACTGTCCATACCGGGGGCTCCGTGGATGTCGTCACCCATGTGAGAACATCTGCCTGCTATCCTTCAATAATACCCGCTACAGTATGTAATGTGCTGTGATATTTGTGTGCGGGGATACTGCAAGTGTGTCATTCTATTCAGTACCCACCCTCAAGGAGTGTTTGCAGCTATAACCTCAGCACCTGGAGGTTATGGGTTCAAACCCCATGCTGTTCTTTGTGACTCTGGGCAAGTCACTTAATCCTCCATTATGTTATATGTTAATTAAAAAAAAAACAGCAGCAGATTCAGAAATAATGCACATCAGCACTGGAAAACATAGGCCTCAGTTCTTACACATGGTACACAGAAAAGGTGTGAAAATATTGCCCATTTAAAGATGGGAATCCAGACACAAAAAATGAAATAATGTGGTTAAAGTCAGACAGCAGAAAGTAAACTTTCATATCTCAAAGGCTCCCCTTACTCCTTCATTGCTTTGGATTCTGAATAAACATATTGGATCCTTGAGAAATCTGGACTTTGCTGCTGGTTATAAGGGATGATTCTAAAACCTCAACATTTTTTATCACTTTTTATTATACCAATACAAGTGTATCCAACCTACAAAGAATCTGATTCCTCTGCACCTCCCTCAAGATCAATGGGGATAAAGAGAGGAGGATTTCAAATGATCATATACACACCCTACTTACTTCTTCCAAATAGGCAGATGCTTTATAAGGTTTTTTCATGAATCCATGGCATTCAACTCTTTGCCAATCAAGGACGGACAGGTTTCGACTGACATGAGCCCAGGCAATTTTTTGAGTCCCAAAAACAATAGAAACGATGCTCTCTGCAGTCTAGAAAAAGGAAAAAAGAAAATTGTTTCCAGCAGATGTACAAAACAGCAAGGCATCATTACTTTTTATAAACTGGAAGCTATCAGACAATAGGAGATGCAGGGAAGGAGCAACCAGGTAACTTTGCCTGATATGCTTGAACAGTGGTCGGCAAACCGCGACTCACGAACCGCATGCGGCTCTTTAGTCACTTGAGTGCAGCTCTGCACATGCCTAGGGCCCGAAACTGTCAGGGGGGCCCCAGGGCCGGCGTTAGAGGGGAGCACAGGGCAGCTGCCCTGGGCCCCACAGATCCAGGGGGCCCTGCGGTCCA
Source organism: Geotrypetes seraphini (assembly GCF_902459505.1). NCBI lineage: Eukaryota > Metazoa > Chordata > Amphibia > Gymnophiona > Dermophiidae > Geotrypetes > Geotrypetes seraphini. Next base: position 19,964,916 of record NC_047093.1, on the reverse strand, counting down.
AACTTCTTTATTAAACACCTACATTTTCCTTTTCAGAGGGGCCCCGACATGGCAGCCATTCTCACAAACTGCCGGTGGCTGCCCCAAAGCTTTCCCTCTGCGCCCATCTGCCCTGTAGGAAACAGGAAGTTGCTGCAGAGGAAAAACTTTGGGGCAGCTGCCAGCAGCTTGTGAGAACAGCTGCCGTGGTTAGGGCCCCTCTGAAAAGGAACATTCTGGCTACCGAGATGCCAGGGCATGGAGGGATGGAGGAAGGTATGCCAGACCAAGGGAAAAGGAAGGAAGTGATGTCAGAGCATGGATGGGGAGGGAGAGATGAAAGGAGAGAGATGCCAGGGAATCATAGAAGGAGACAGATGCCAGACTGTGGGGTGGGGTGGAAAGGAAAGGAGAAGAGAGAGATGCCAGAGCATAGGGGAGGGGTGGTGACAGAAAAATGGAGAGGTGGCAGAGCTGAAATAAATCATGTACAAAGGAGAGAAGGGGGCACAAGATAGACAGTTTATGGAAGAAAGAAGGAAGATGCCATATGGAACGCAGAGAGGGTGGACAGTGGATGGCAGGGGCAGAGAGAGAGACGGCAGACATGGGCAGAGAGTGGTAGAGAACTGGAATGCTCTTCCGGAGTCTGTCATAAGGCAAAACACCCTCCAGGGATTCAAGACAAGGTTGGACAAGTTCCTGCTGAATCAGAACGAACGCAGGTAGGGCTGGTCTCGGTTAGGGCACTGGTCTTTGACCTGGGGGCCGCCGTGTGAGCAGACTGCTGGGCGCGATGGACCACTGGTCTGACCCAGCAGCGGCTGTTCTTATGAATAGTGACATTTCTAGAATCCAGTGGATTACAGGACCCGAGGCAACATGGATTCACTAGAGGCAGGTCTTGTCAGACATATCTGATCAATTTTTTTGACTGGTTCGAGAATTGGTTCGAGGGAGTGCGCGCTAGATGTAGATTTTAGCACAGCCTTTGACAGTGTTCTACAGAGGCGTCTAATAAATAAACTGAGTACCCTTGGTATGGGCTCCAAAGTGACGAATTGGGTCAGGAACTGGCTGAGTGGAAAGCAACAGAGGGTAGTGGTCAATGGAGATTGCTCCGAGGAAAGGAATGTTACTAGTGGCATGCCTCAAGGTTCGGTTCTTGGGCCTGTTCTTTTTAACATGTTTGTAAGCGATTTTGCTGAAGGGCTATCAGGTAAGATTTGCCTCTTTGCGGATGATACCAAATGTAGTTATCATGGCATAATTAATATGAGGAAGGACCTAGAGAAGCTTGAGGAGTGGTCTGAAATTTGGCAGCTAAAAAATGCAAAGACATGCATCTGGGCTGCAGAAATCCAAGGGAACGGTACAGTTTAGGGGGTGAAGAACTTTTTTGTTCAAATATATTTTATTGAGCTCAACAAGAAAATCAAGCAACTACACAAGATGAAACACAAACAAGCTCAAATTTTGTTGTACCAAACCCCCACACAACCCCCCCCCCCCCACCCAGGGTCTTCCTTCCACGTACAACACCAACATAGGCAATGATATAATACAGGCATACCAACTTTAAAATAGTGATACAAATAAACATGGAATCAACAGTTAAGCAATCAGCCAAGGGAATCATGGAAGTCCAAAAGGATTCCCAGGTGTGTTGAAAGACGCGCCCTGGGAGAGAAGAAAAGTCTGTCACATCTCTTTGTTCCCACATCAGGAAGGTAATCATCCGGCACCGCCAAATAGAGTAATCCGGTGCTTCACCCTCAACCATTTCAGCAAGATGCATTTTAGGCCAGTAAGGACAGTCCACTTGAGGAAAGCAGCAGCCCCCCTTTGACGAGGGTAATAACGGGGAACAGCTCCAAACAAGAACAAAGGAGAGCGTTGAATTGTAATGGTCCAAACACGTTCTACAAAAAGAAAAATGGCATTCCAAAAGGATCGAATATTGGAGCAAGTCCAGAATATATGTCCCAAGCCCACTTCAGGGGCCTGGCATCTAGGGCAAGCAGCTGACTCATGAAACCCAGAAAGATAAGCCCTCTAAGGAGAAATAAACAAACGGAAAACCAACTTATAATGCAGCTCCCAGAAGGTGGTGTATTTGCGAAAGGCAGGCAATCTACGGACAGCCTGCAAAAGCACATCTTCAGGTAACTCTACAGCTAGGTCCCGAGCCCAAGATTCCCATAATTTAACATGATCAAACAAGGGGGACTCATCCGTCAAATGGCAATGATGAAATTTAAGGGGAACTAGAAGTTGGGAACCAATGGCAAAAGCCGTAGACAGCATCTCCTGGCAAGAAGCCTTCAAAGAACCAGAAGGTAATGAAGTAATGTAATGATGAATTTGCACATAAGCAAAATAATCAGTGGGCGGGAGATGAAATTCTTCCCGCAACTGTGCAAAAGATTTAATTTTCCCATCATCATCATTGACCAATTGAAACACATTGTTTCCCTCCGAGCAAAACTCAGCCCATCCATTCCAGGGAGAAAGAAGCTATTAAAGCAGAGAGGCAAAAAGGGAGTAATAGAAGCAGAAAGAGAATGATATTTGCAGATCGAGTGCCAAACCTTCCGCAAGGGACGGTGCAGCACCCTGCTGGAGAGAGGCTCAGGTAAAGGAATAGAATGAAGGTATGCACTAAAATGAATAGTCCAAAAGCAGAAGAGTTCCAAAGAGGTATTGGTAAAAGCAGAAATACCCCTGTTAAGATCATGAATATGTCGCATGCCACATCCAATAGTCAGATAGCGAAGGTTCAACAAACCCAGTCCACCCTAGTACCAGGGAGCCGCCACAAATTTATACGGCAGGCAGGCCGGTTCCCAGCCCAAAAGAAACCTCTGAACCAAATGCTCCAGGCGGCGTTCATCCCGAGAGGTCAAATAAAGAGGAAGGACCTGAAAGCCATACAACCAACACGGGACAATGAGCATATTATAAAGATGCACCCGACCCAAAAGTGAAAAGGGTAGGGATCTCCACAGCCGTAATTTATTCTGAAGGGCTAGAAACAATGGTTGTGAGGAATTGTTATATATGAAAGAGGAGCAGGACTTGGGTGTGGTAGGATGTGATGATCCTAAGTTAGCCAAACAGGTTGAAAAGTTGACGGAAAAAGCTAGATGGATGTTTGGGTGCATAGGGAAAGGAATGGCCAGTAGGAAAAAGGAGGTACTGATGCCCCTGTAAGTGTAGGTGGTGGAGACAAATACTGTGTCTGAGTTCAAGAAAGTGTCAGACAAGCACGTGGGATCTCTTAGGGAGAGGAAAAGATGCTGCGGATGGGCAGGCTGGATGGGCCATTTGGCCTTATCTACCAAATATGGAAATCATGTCTGTGGCTCCCTTTCAGCAAACAAACCACAGAATCAATGGAGGTGCCATTCACTTGAGAACTAAGCATAGCTGAATGTGATGATTTATAATTACTTTTTTGGTTTGGGGAATTTAGTTCTGGCTGCTTCAGACACTTCTAGGTTTCTTCAAACATGACAGTACATCCTACAGTAACTGCTGCATTTCATTTCAATGGGGAAGTGAATTAAGCTGTGTTATGCAGAAGAGTGAGTCCACGTGACATGTAAAAGGACTTGCACTCCAATAGGAGCATCAGTCACTTTACATCTGTTACATTTCCATTAAAATTCATAGCCATCCCTTCCCCAGCACTTTGCTTTCTCTGAATATTCATCTCTCTGATATCCATACGATTGCTATTCTTTTCCTTACTTGATTGTAAATTACTTTTATATGCTCATCAACAGGACGCAGTTTAGCAAATTCCACATTAAACATATTTTTTAATAATCATAATGGAAAAAAATTACCTGTAACTTCTCTAACTCTATTAGAGATTCTATATATTTCACTGCTTGCCTGTTTCTCCATGTTTTTTTCTTTCTTTGTTCACGTGCAGCTGGATCGAGGATAAGATCACACACTTGAACTGTAGTTTTATACTTGAATTGTGGCACTTTCATTAAACTTTGTACATTCTGGAAAGGCCCATGCTTTGTCCTGTAGTCAACAATCCTGAATGGTTTCTTGCCTCCCATTATATTAAGTAGTTCTGTTTCTGAGGCCGTATTTAGCACTTGAAGGATGGCCGAACGCTGTTCAGTTGTATACTTGTCATCTATTTCTCTCTCAGGCTCCCTAGAGCTTTGATCTGGTGGTAGGGAATTTGAAAATATACCTTCTGCCAGAGTGAGTGCTTTGCCCCACCAGCAAGAATACTGCAACGTCCTACACCTGAAAGTAGAATATAGCTCTTGATGGCTCTGCCATAGGATAGTCCCTTCAAAATAAATAAATACAAGTTAATTACATTCATGTGCATTTACTGTCCAGCTCCCATGTATAGTTTTATGGTTCTGTTTTTAAGTAAATGATGCCCCTTTTGTGGACTTCTATATTTCAAAGCACATGGGATTTACCTTAGGAACACAAATCTGAGAGTGAACTAGAAGTACACAGTACCAAAGCACCCAAGCGAAGGAATTCAGATACATAGACACTGATTCCTGTATGTTCCCCCAGCTGGGGAATGTGTGGCTGCTCCTTGTGACCCTGGGCAAGTCACTCAGTCCTCCATAGCCCCAGGTATGTTAAATAGATTGTGAGCCCACCGGGACAGATAGGGAAAATGCTTGAGTATCTGATTGTAAAAACCGCTTAGATAACCTTGATAGGCGGTATATAAAATCCTAATAAACCTAAACCTAAAAAAACCCCACAGTGGTTAAAAGCTACAGCCTCAGCACTCTGGGGTTGTGGGTTCAAACCCACACTGCTCCTTGTGACCCTGGGCAAGTCACTTAATCCCCCCAGGTACATTAGATGGATTGTGAGCCCACCGGGATAGACAGGGAAAAATGCTTGTGTGCCTGACTAAATTAATGTAAACCGTTCTGAGCTCCCTTGGGAGAACAGTATAGAAAATTGAATAAATAAATATTTCTTTATTTGAGGTTTTATTCATTTATTTTTTCATTCCATTTTCTATATCGTTCTCTCATCTTTGCCTATGATCCAAAGTGACAGAGTGAGTAGAAGAAGAACCTGGCTATGGTGCTTATTCTATAAAGAAAATAGGGGGCTATTTTTCTTTATAGAATGCTAGGCTGAAAACACATATTTAAGGTATGATCACTTATATCAGCCCTATAGCTGGTATAAAGGCCTTTGCCTAGATGCCACATAAATAATAGCTTGTGTGTGTACTTGTGTACTCCGCCCCATGTGTATGTTCACCAGCACAGTATGTAAGTAAATATTAAGTCACCCCCTTCACATTAGCCTGATTCCATAATATTTTCTATCTAACTGACCAATGTATAAAACATTTCTTTAGGGCTTCAGACATGCCAATCGTTGTTCGCTGATACTCTCGCGAAACAACCAAAATTTTTTTGATATTTGGCTATGGCTGTGGCTTCTTCATTTGCCCATTAATTCTATAAATGATTTTTGTATTTATTTATTTTAAATATTTTTTTGAACTTTTTTCTTCTTTTAAATATATAAAGTGCTTCTCATAAATACTTATAAAAAAGTTAACTTAGCTTTTTAGAAATTCTCCTTAATAGGATCGGGTCGGGGCTTGTCACATCGACATGTTTCGCCTGAACGGCTTTTTCAAGATATCAACCCCTATAAAAGTGAAAGAAGATATTACCACACATACCCATGTTTAATGATTAATATCCCTCAAGGGGTGGTACTTAAATGGAGAAAAAAGACGCCGCGGACATCTTTGATAGACCAAAAAAGTAGCAGATATCGGGATGGTCTGGTAATAAAACAAAGGGTGAGCATATAGTTAGTACTTCTTTACTGTATGATCCCCTTGAGGGATATTAATCATTAAACATGGGTATGTGTGGTAATATCTTCTTTCACTTTTATAGGGGTTGATATCTTGAGAAAGCCGTTCAGGCGAAACATGTCGATGTGACAAGCCCCGACCCGATCCTATTAAGGAGAATTTTTATAAGTATTTATGAGAAGCACTTTATATATTTAAAAGAAGAAAAAAGTTCAAAAAAATATTTAAAATAAATAAATACAAAAATCATTTATAGAATTAATGGGCAAATGAAGAAGCCACAGCCATAGCCAAATATCAAAAAATTTTTGGTTGTATCGCGAGAGTATCAGCGAACAACAATTGGCATGTCTGAAGCCCTAAAGAAATGTTTTATACATTGGTCAGTTAGATAGAAAATACACCAGCACAGTATTGCACTTATCCGCTAGGTAGTATTCTATGAGGTCATTTCCACGCATTCCTGCCACTTAATAAGCAGCAGCTAATTTTGTTTTGAAGGGGACCAGGGGAGTGACCTATTTCTCTCTCCCCTCCTCCTCCCCTCTTAAAACTTTAACCTTTGCTGGTAGGGATGCCCAAGCCTCACCAGCTGAAGAGTTCCACAGCCCGAACTTCCCCCGGTGCGAAGAGATCAGTCACCGATGCCAGCATTCCTCACGTGTGCTCAGTTCACGAGTATGAATTGAGCATGCGTGCTTTAGGAATGCAGGCCTCAGTGGCAGGAAAACATGCTGCTTTCTCACACCAGGGAAGGTTTGGGCTATGGAGGTTTTCGGCTGGCAAGGATAAGGCATCCCTGCCATTTACTCATGGTCCCCTGTCCAACATGTCTAAATCACTGCCTAACACTTACCCTCACTGTGCCAAATTTTCTACACACATCTGCCAACTGGGCCCAGTATTGTTAGCAATGCCCATGAAGCTTCAAACTGCTGCTGAAAATCTCTGCACAGAACCCAATAAATAACTACACGTTCTATTCTAGGTAGCCTCTGTCATGTATCAGTCCAAAACAGATTATCATGTCCCTTCAATCGCCCTTTTGTGATACACAAGTACTGTACATTTGTATGTAGCTAATTTACAAGTCTCCACTTCTCTAATAGTGAAGGTCTGGTAACTTTACATTCTAACTCCCAACCTATTTATTACAGGGCTCCCAGGGTATTTTCTTCTCCAGCAATGTAATATCTATAAAATTAGATATAGCAGTTTAAAAGAAATATATAGCACTCCTCATAATATGTTTTCCTGCTACTTTTAATGCTTATGACCAACTACTAGAATATGTTCTTCTTATGTCATGAATGCAGGACCTCAGCTCCAGCTGTGAAACATAGGCAGAATTACTAATAAACCACCATTTTAGGATTTAAGGTAAAATTGGACGCACATCTTCTTGCGGGACACATTGAGGGATACAAATGATTAAGGTATTCGCCCAGGTTCGCCTGGCTGAGCCTCCGCGTGTGCGGACTGGATGGACTCCAGGTCTGATCTGGTGCAGGCATTTCTTATGTTCTTATAGGATTACTAGACATGTGTGACATATAGTGGTGATAGGCATCTAGTTCCAATATGTCCCTGCTGCAGGAAGCTTATAGATGAAGTAGGTACTTGAGAGAATATGAGTTAAACTGAATTGTTTGTCTAAGGTTAAAAGGCAAATCATTGTCGGAAGCAGGATTTGAGCCCTAGCTTATATGGTTCTCAGAACACTGCTCTAATCACTAGGCCACTTTTCCCTAAATAGCCAGATCTGAAGAGGTGAAACTATCATTAACATAAGAATTGCAATACTGGGACAGACCGAAGGTCCATCAAGCCCAGTATCCTGCTTCCAAAAGTGGCCAACCCAGGTCCCAAGTACCTGGCAGAAACCCAAATAGTAGCAACATTCCAGAGCTGAGATTGTGATTTTTTTTTTATTTAAAACATTTATAAACCGCATAAAAACTATGTGGTTTACAAAATTACATGCATACATGTTAAAAATACTAAAACATGTTTTTGACAGAACAAACAGAATAAAACATTAACTAACAGTATCATTATTAAAACCTTTTTTCAAATTCATCCAACAAGATGGAAAGACAAAATCCCATAAAAACATTTACAAGATAGAAAAACTTCAGTAGCAAATAGTATTAGCACATGAAGGCATTAACAAATTGTGTTTTCAACATTTTCTTAAAATTCAGTCTCCCACCACAAAATCACAGAATACCAGGCAGCGCATTCCAAAGCTTGGCACCTGCTACAGACAGCATTTTTGCCCCAATCTTAACATGAGACACTAACATCTTACCCTCCAAATTCAGCTTCATACCATTTTCAGATCTCAAACATTTTCTGGGTTGATAGATTTTTAAAAACTCCTTTAGTGCCCTTGGGGAAACGTGATATAAGATTTGATGTATGATTGAAAGAATCTTAAACTGGACTCTCTGCTGCATAATGCAATTGTTTCAACACTGGGGTTACACAAGTCATTCTTGAAACCCCATTAATCAATCTTGCAGCAGAGTTAACATCTGCAGTGGCCTCAACTTCACTTTAGTAACTCCCAAATAAAGAGAATTGCAATAATTCACTCTACTTAGTATTACTGCTTGCACCACACTACGGAAATCATTAGCTGATAGCACAGGTTTTAATCTATATAACTTTTGCAATTGCATATATCCTATCCGAATAGTTTTCAATATTTGTTTTTCCATAGTCAAACAACTATCCAAACATACTCCCAATACATTCCACCAATGCCTAACATAAAGGAAATAAGATGATACCTTTTTATTGGGCTAACTTGACGAATTTTGTGATTAGCTTTCAAAGCTCACCTTTACTTCCTCAGATCAGAAATAAGCAAATGTTGAGAAATATGAGTACATATAAGGGAAACATGAAACATTCCAATTACAGTCTCACAGGAAGAGGGCGAGGTGGGTAGGAGAGAGAGAGGTGACCCAGCAGTTTAAAATCCTTTGTAGTGTGAAAGAAAGCCAAGGTTTTTGTAAGTCCCCTCTAGTGAGTATCAAAATATTCCATCAGTTTGATTTCAAAGGACTTACTTCTTAGATTGTCCTAAAATTTCCTTTTAGTATTTGCACCATGGTAATATGTAGAAACGAAACATAAAGGAAAAAAATAATACCCTTTTTATTGGCCTAACTTAATGTAGTTGATGATTACCTATTGAAGGTAACCTCCCCTTGCTCAGATCAGAAATCACCATAAAATTATTGGTGCAGTGGTCAGTTTTTTAAAAAGTGTTGTCCAATAAACGTGGTTGGCATTAACAATTTTTAATATGATATTTGTGTAAATTGATCCTAGTCTTTAGCATCTGCTTAATCTGTCTCCCATCCACCCCTCCCTCTTTCTGCGAGACTGATATTGGAATGCTGTGGTTTCCATTACATACACAGTACTGATACGTCAACATTTGCTTATTTCTGATCAGAGAAAAAAAAGAGGTTGCCTATGAAAACTAATCTAATCTAATCCTTAGGTTTGTATACCGCATCATCTCCACGTTCGTAGAGCTCGACGCAGTTTACAGTAGGAGAAATAGGAAGGAACTACAACAGAGGGTTAGAGGTAGAAGTGGGAAGAAAATTTACAGGACTTGGGATGGCAAGATATAAGAGTTTCCTTGATTCCTAAGTTGGAGGGAGACTTACATTTTTTGAGAAAAGCCAGGTTTTCAGATGTTTGCGGAAAACTTGGAGAGAGCTCAAGTTCCGAAGAGGTTGTTCCAGAGCTCAGTGATTTTGAAGTGGAGGGAGGTCCCTAGCTTTCCTGTGTGGGAAATGCCTTTTAGCGAGGGGAAGGATAGTTTTAATTTCTGGGAGGATCTGGTGGTATTAGGGTTTGAGGAATTCCAAGAAAGAGGGATAAAGGGAGGGAGGATACCATATAGGATTTTGAAAGTTAAACAGGCGCATTTATAGTGGACCCTGGCGATTATCAGAAGCCAGTGGAGCTTGGCCAGGAGCGGGGAGACATGGTCAAATTTACTTTTAGCGAAGATGAGCTTGGCCGCGGCATTCTGAATCCGTTGGAGTCTGTGGAGGTTTTTCTTAGTTAGGCTTAAGTAGATAGAGTTGCAATAGTTCAATCTGGAGAGGATGATGGATTGGACAAGGAGGGTAAAATGTTTTTGATGGAAGCAGGATCTAACTTTCCTCAGCATGTGAAGGCTGAAAAAGCATTTTTTTTTTACCAAGGATTGGAGGTGGTCATTGAAGGACAATGTGGAATCAATGATGATGCCCAAGACCTTGCTCGAGAACTCAAGCTGCAGAGAGGAGCCAGAGTTCATTACGTTAATCCAATAAAAAGATATTCTCCTATTTCCTTTGTTTTTGATTTATCTCTATATATTATCTTGAAAAGTGGACTAACCCGGCCACCATACCATTTCACTGTATATCATAAGTAAACTGCTTTTGGATTGTAACTATAGAAAGGGACATGTCCAAATCCCATTTTGCTTCAACTGCTCCTGCTCTTTGGTGCCCCAGGCAACTGCCTAGTGTTTCCTCATGGTCGGCCCCCCTGCGGCTCTTTTACCTGCTCGGAAACAGGTCAGAAACGACCTGAGCGACATGATCCTGTGCGTGTACGTCCTTCATGAACTTCCCTCGGCTCCCGTCTGCCGCAACACTACAGTTCCGCCTCGGAATAGGGCCGCCTAGAACCCCCGGGTCCCAAAGGCGGAGTCAAAAATGCAAATCGGAAGCGGGCTCGTGCGACTTTGGACATTTCTGGCCTCTGAGCTCTGCATTTGTACAAATTGCAAGCTCCGCTCTCACCCTGCAAGGAAAACGGCAGAGTTTGTTTCATTAACACTCAATATTATAATAAAATGTTTGAATCTAAAATGCTTAAAAGAGTGGAAAAAATATGGATTAAAAAATGTGTACTCTTTAGGTTCTTCAGAACTAAAAGTTTTTCCCAGGGGCCTAGGTAAAAACAGGTTTCTCTGGATCATTATATTATCACCTTAAGACCAGAGTGTAATTTTCATTTGGCAGGTATTGCTGGTTTTGGTATGTGACAAGCCCCTATGATGACCCGTTGTCCTTGTCCCCACTTGTGGGGATGGGATTAAGCAAAGGAGGATAGAGCAGATCTGGATCATCCCCATTGCTCCCAGAAGGGCTGCATCCACCTGGATCCAGCCCCCATTGCTTCCGGGAAGGCTGCATCCGCTGGATCAAGAATTTACTTTTGCAACAAGTGTTCCTTCTATCTAGATAGAGTTGTTCAGTCACACTGGAACTGCTTCTTGGAAATGCTTCCACTACAGTTATTGCTGTTCCAGGATACTGCCCTGATTCTAAAAGAAATGCTTGCACTACCAAAGAAAAATCTTCTTTATTAGTTTTCAAAGCTGTTAAATTGAAGTCAAATATTTCAACCCTTTGTCATAATTCCTATAAGGTCTGCATATAAGGTTTGTCTTCTTTAAAAAAAAACAAAAAAAAAACAACCCAGTTTTTATTTGTTTTTTATTTAGTGCACATCAATTACTGCGCCAATTGAGTCAATTAAAACAATTAAGCTAGGTGGCGGTAGGATACCCACCGCCACCTATCTTATGGCGCCATTTAGAGAATTTGGGCCTTTGAGGCTACAGAGCCTCATCCCACATCCCTTTCCTTGGGATTTTCTTTCATTTATTAGGGAGTTTGTCTGTATGTCACTGATAATGTAAGTAGCACAGGCTCTGTACTGTTATGGAGATGCTGGAGAAGGACTGGGGATTCTGTTCTAATCCCTCCGTTGCTTTTGGACTGGGGACAAGGAAATACTGCAATATTCATTCAGTTTTTTATACCATCCTCCCAGAGGAGCTCAGAAACGGTTTATATGAATTTATTCAGGTACTCAAGCATTTTTCCCTGTCTGTCCTGGGGAGGGGAGACCCACAATCTATCTAATCTATCTAATGTGGCCTAGGGCCACAAGAAGCAGCATGGGTTTGAACCCACAACCTCAGGGTGCTGAGGCTGTAGCTTTAACCACTGCACCACTCTAGAAATTAAAATGTAGTAAAGGTGAGCCATGTAAAGGACAATCGAGCCATTGTGACATCACTGATGAGGTTGGCTCTTAGGCATTGGTGGAATGAGACATTATGACATCACAATACCTGCTCTGGTTGTCAGAGGCTGAAGCTTTTCACATAAGAACATAAGAATTGCCGCTGCTGGGTTAGTCCAGTGGTCCATTGTACCCAGCAGTCCGTTCATGTGGCAGCCCTCTGCTCAAAGACCAGCGCCCTAACAGACTAGCCCTACTTGTGTACATTCTTGTTCAGCAGGAACTTGTCTAACTTTGTCTTGAATCCCTGGAGGGTGTTTTCCCCTATGACAGACTCCGGAAGAGCGTTCCAGTTTTCTGCCACTCTCTGGGTGAAGAAGAACTTCCTTACGTTTGTACGGAATCTATCCCCTTTCAACTTTAGAGAGTGCCTTCTCGTTCTCCCTACCTTGGAGAGGGTGAACAACCTGTCTTTATCTACTAAGTCTATTCCCTTCAGTACCTTGAATGTTTCGATCATGTCCCCTCTCAATCTCCTCTGTTCGAGGGAGAAGAGGCCCAGTTTCTCTAATCTTTCGCTGTACAGCAACTCCTCCAGCCCTTTAACCATCTTAGTCGCTCTTCTCAGGACCCTTTCGAGTAGTACCGTGCACTCACACTATTTATTTATTAATTTTTCTTTACTGGGGAGCTCAGAACGGTTTACATGAATTTATTCAGGTACTCAAGCGTATTGGTTCAGTATCTAATGTACCTGGGGCAATGGGGGATCTGGCGACCTGCCCAGGGTCACAAGGAGCAGCGTGGGGTGGAATGTACAACCCCCAGTTCTAACCACATTTTCAGACATAGTATGGTAAAAGTTAGCATGGCAAATATTGTCTGACAAAGATAGCAAACCAAAGCATGGCTAGGATAGTCTGACACTGCACTACTTAAACCAGGGGTGTCCAATGTCGGTCCTCGAGGGCCACAGTCCAGTCGGATTTTCAGGATTTCCCCAATGAATATACATGAGGTCTATTTGCATGCACTGCTTTCATTGTATGCTAATAGATCTCATTCATATTCATTGGGGAAATCCTGAAAACCCGACTGGATTGCGGCCCTCGAGGACCGACATTGGACACTCCTGACTTAAACTCTTGGCACCTAACTAGTAAACTCGCCTTGATCTGCCACTGAGAAAAAAGCATGAGCTGCATGCCAAATGCTCTCCCTTCCTACTGCTGGCTGCCTTCAAAGAGGGAACCGGGTCTCTTCCGCTTTTCGGACAAAATGCAGTCCGGCAGCTGCAGAGGATCCGGATCCGTCTTTTACCAAATCCGGCGACTCCTCCGGCCGCTCCCACGTGGGCTCCGGGGCCCTTTGCAGAGGCGGGATGCTGTGCCCTGGCTGCCAGCTGGTTTGGTGCTTCTGAACGGAGGCGTCGGAGCCAGCTGCCCCGCGGGCTTATGCGTTGCCACTTTGGCAAGCCTTCCTCTGCCAGCCCCAGCCCCGCCTCTCTGGGAGCAGAAGCTCTCCGGGACGGGGGGAGAGAGGGATCGGCGATGGCCGATCGGGACGGAAACAGGAGAGAGCTGCTGGAGTTGCTGAAGATGCCGGGGAACACGAGGTGCGCCGACTGCGGAGCCCCAGGTGAGGGCCAAGGGGGGGAGGGGAAGCCGGGACACGGGCAGATACTTGGGCAGGACTCCTGATCAGGGTGGTGGTTTCTAGTTGGCATCTGCAGTTTTCTCTGATCTGCACAAAGCTATTGAATCAGAAGAGGAAGGAGGATTTTTTTTTCCTCTTTGATTTCTTGGTCTGAGTTTCAGTTATGTCGATGAAAGCACCCCGTGTTCTCTGGGGGGGGGGGGGTCCTTTTATCAATCCCTTCTCTTCAAAATCACGGGTCTTTGGAACAACCTCACTATCCCGCTGCGGAACCTGGGCTCCCTTCAATTATTCCGCAAACAACTGAAAACCTGGCTTTTCTCTAATATATAATACGGTTCATAGACAACCCCGCGAAAGACAAAGGCGCGCACCGACAACTGAGCGCAAGACGGAGGTGCGTGCCGAAGAAAATTACAGTTTTTAGGGGCTCCGACGGGGGGTTTTGTTGGGGAGCCCCCCCAGTTTACTTAATAGAGATCGCGCCGGCGTTGTGGGGGGGGTTGGGGGGTTGTAACCCTCCACATTTTACTGTAAAATGTGGGGGGTTACTACCCCCCACAACGCGGCGCGATCTCTATTAAGTAAAGTGGGGGGGTTCACCCCCGCCGCCCCCCCCATCGTAGCCGTAAAAACTGTAATCTTCTGCGGCGCGCACCTCCGCACTGCGCTCAATTGTCTGCGCGCGCCTTTGTCCCGGCGCGCTTTTGACCTGTCACCATATAATACTATTCCCCACCCCCCTTTCTCTTCCCTCTACATATATGCTCATGTAAACCTTTCCCCTCTCTCTTATTTTTTTAAGCTTGTAAACCGTGCCGAGCTCCACTTCCATGGAGATGATGCGGTATATAAACTTAAGGCTTAGTTTAGTTTAGTTTATCAAGCTGCGGTAGGGGGTTTAACACGCGTAATACCACACGTTAAAACTGCTCTAGCCGGTAACGCCTGCATTGAGCATTGTCTGTGTATGTCAAAATCCGCCACATACAATAGATTGCATTGTTTCTGTGAAAAAATGTTGATTAGCGACAGACAATGATACTAACAGATCAGTGATGAGTTTCAGCCAAATGTGTGGCTGTTATTATTTCTGTAAAATGATACAGGGAAGCATCTGCACTTCCAGAAACAACTTTTTTTTATTTTATTTTAAATCTTTATTCAATTTCCAAATTTCAATTGTGCAAACAAATAATACATGTACATATGAGCATTTAGCAGGCGTTAGTTATTTTAGCCGGCCGCGGGGGTTAGTGCGCGATGAAATGTCTACACGCTTACCCGCTAGCCCACCGGCTTGATAAAAGGACCCCTGAGTGTTCCAGATTTCTAAAAGGAAAGAGGTAAAACGCGGACTTCCCAGATCTCAACTGCATGGCCTTGAAAATCTTCATTTATTGACAGCTGAGGTTTCAGATTTCATGTGTGCAGGGCCCCGAGTTTCTAACTGTTTCTGATCCCACCCGTCTGTGCTGACAATCTTATTAATAACTAGTCTTATAGCCCGTTACATTAACGGGTGCTAGAATATATATGTGTATGTCTGTTTTTATTTTTTTTTCTCTACTTAGTCGCTTTCTGTATTTCTGTCTGTCTTTTTTTTTTTTTTTCCTTGGATGTCCACTACCACCCCTTGCCTGCTCCCCCTGTCCATTCTCCCTTCCTTTTACCTCCCCTGTGTCCTCCACCACCCCATC
The DNA here is from genome assembly GCF_902459505.1 of Geotrypetes seraphini. Lineage (NCBI taxonomy): Eukaryota > Metazoa > Chordata > Amphibia > Gymnophiona > Dermophiidae > Geotrypetes > Geotrypetes seraphini. Next base: position 19,949,673 of record NC_047093.1, on the reverse strand, counting down.
ACTGATCACCTTATCCAACAGAAGCCCTTCTCCCTTTGTTTTACTTCCCCGTGTCTATCATCACCTCCTTCTTGCTCCCCCTGTCCAGCAGTAGGCCTGTCTTTATTTTTCTGCCCCCCCCTCCCTGTTCATCAGCACCTCTTCCCCTGTCCATCAACCCCTTTTCTGCCCTCCATTTCCGTGTGTTGCAGCATTTGGGTGGGCCTGAGCCTAAAGTGATTGGGCATGAGACCCCATCCCCTGCCCAGCATCTCTGCTTCCTCTCCTCTCCCCCCACCCAGGTGACCAGGAATCTTTCAACTCTCTGCCTTCTCGCTCATCCATACCTTTGAAAGTCTCCATTTTTTTTAAATTTTGATTTGATTTGAGACATCCGCCTCGGGGGGGGGGGGGGGGGGGTGGAGGAAGAGAGAGAGTGGAAAGGCGGCGACGGCAAAGTTACTGTAAGGGAGACACTGCGTCTTTCAACAGGGAGCAGGACAGAGCGTAAGCCGCGCATGCGCACTTCCTATGTGTCGTTACAGCTCACGGAAAACCGGCGCACACATAGGAAGTGCGCAAGCGCGGCCTAGCGTTTTATTATATTAGATAATTAATTTGAGGAAACCTTTCAGCTAAGGGAGGTCTGCGTTTTACCCCAGAGCTGTGGCAGCAAAATGTATTTTTTGCTTGGTTCAACCCGTTCCTGAACCCATATCAGCAGGGCCCAAGACAGCTGCCCTAACCTCTAGGCTCCTTTCTTAGCTTGTGCATTAATAAAGTTTTGCTACTTTTGGGGCTCCTTTTCCGAAGCCGCGGTAGCGGTTTCACGCGCGTAATAGCGCACGCTAAACTGCCAGCCGCGCTAGCCGCTACTGCCTCCTCTTGAGCGGGCGGTAGTTTTTTGGCTAGCGCGGGGAGTTAGCGCGTGTTAAAGCTGCTACCGCGGCTTTGTAAAAGGAGCCCTTAGTCTTAGGATAGGTTGTGGCTCTTACCGCTGTGACACTTTAGCTCTGACGGAACCTAATGCTTCTCCCTCTGTATGCTGAGACCAAAAGTGGCACCAACCTCAGAGCAAAGGTTCTTCAGCCGACAGGGTCTTAGCTAGAGGGATCTTAACGGTAAGGGAATACAAGTGATATTAGGAGCTAGGATGGCTGAACCCATACATGGTGATAGAGCTTCGAAGGTCATACACGGGGGCAACGTTCACATTCTCAGCAAAGGACTCAGTTCTGTAGCGAAGCAAATATTTCTTTCCGAAAAGTGGCGAATAATCAATACCGCTCACCGGTCAAACTATCCCTGAGCCTTTTCTGATTCCAATTACTGCCAGTGAGACATGAACACAAATTGATAAGAACATAAAGAAGTTGCCTCCGCTGGGTCAGACCAAAGGTCCATCGCGCCCAGCAGTCCGCTCCCGCGGCGGCCCATCAGGTCCATGATGTCTAAAACCCTTTATTCCCCTTTAAGCTTCTATCTATACCCTTTCATAATCCTATCTCTACCTCTATCTGTATCCCTCAATCCCCGCATCCTTCAGGAATTTATCCAATCCTTCTTTAAAACCCCGTAGTGTACTCTGTCCTATCACATCCTCCGGAAGCGCATTCCAGGTGTCCACCACCCTCTGAGTGAAAAAGAACTTCCTGGCATTGGTTCTAAACCTGTCCCCTTTCTTTTTCTCCGAGTGCCCCCTTGTTCTTGTGGTTCCCAATAGGCTGAAGAATCTGTCCCTCTCTACCTTCTCTATGCCTTTCAGGATCTTGAAAGTCTCTATCATGTCTCCTCTGAGTCTCCGCTTTTCCAGGGAGAAAAGCCCCAGCCTTTCTAACCTGTCTGCGTATGGAAGGTTCTCCATACCTTTTATCATTTTTGTCGTCCTTCTCTGAACCCTCTCAAGTATCGCCATGTCCTTCTTTAGGTACGGTGCCCAATATTGGACACAGTACTCCAGGTGCGGGCGCACCATCGCACGATACAGCGGCATGATGACTTCCTTCGTTCTGGTTGTAATACCCTTCTTACCCAACATTCTGTTTGCTTTCTTTGAGGCTGCTGCACATTGTGCCATTGACTTCATTGTTGTATCCACCAGCACACCCAAGTCTTTTTCAAGGTTTCTTTCCCCTAGTACTAATCCCCCCCATTTTATAGCTGAACATCAGGTTTTTTTTCCCTATATGCATGACCTTGCATTTTTCTACATTGAAGTTCATCTGCCATTTATTCGCCCACTCCTCCAGTTTGTTCAGGTCCCTTTGTAGGTTTTCACATTCCTCCGCGGTCCTAACCCTGCTACAGAGCAAATTTTATAACTTCACACTTCGTCCCTGTTTCTAGGTCATTTATAAATACATTGAACAGCAGCGGTCCGAGCACCGACCCCTGCGGAACACCGCTCGTGACCCTCCTCCAGTCCGAGTAGTGGCCCTTCACTCCAACCCTTTGCTTTCTGCCTGCCAACCAGTGAAAGGAGGCATGAAAACATTGACTTACAGAAACACATAGGTGCACATTAATTTTTGGCTTTTAACTGCACTTGCAACCCATGAGATATTTATTTGAAAGATATGGTGTTATTTTCTGTATATGACTACTTTAGAAGCTTTTTTGGTTTTGAATTTAAAGACAATAATTTTTTTGAATTTGTAGATTATACAAAAAAAACAACAGGGCATCAGATGAGCCTGAAAAGGTTATCAGATGTGCTCGTACAAAACTTGCATTGTCTGCTGTCTGTGTATGTCAAAATCCGCCACATACAATAGATTGCTTTGTTTCTGTGAAAAAATGTTGGTTAGCGACAGACAATGATACTAACAGATCAGTGATGAGTTTCAGCCAAATGTGTCCCTGTTATTATTTCTGTAAACTGATACAGGGAAGCATCTGCACTTCCAGAAACAACTTTTTTTTTTTTTTTTAATCTTTATTCAATTTCCAAATTTCAATTGTGCAAACAAATAATACATGTACATATGATATAAAAAGGAAAGTACGTTAAACTTACCTACATTAATGAATAACTATTTTCTCCCACCCTCCCACCTAGTAATCAAGAAAATCCCTAAATCAATTCCAAAGCAGATCCCTCCCCCCTCGATGTGTAAGCTTAAAGGTCAATAAAAATAAAGCCAGATAGCATTCCTTACAAAACTTAGGGCTCCTTTTACGAAGCCGCGTTGGCGGTTTCACGCGCATAATAGCGTGCGCTAATTTGCCGGCCACGCTAGTCGCTACCGCTTTCTCTTGAGCAGGCGGTAGTTTTTCGGCTAGCACAGGGGTTAGCGTGCGCTAAAAAGGTGCGTGCGCTAAAGCCGCTAATGCGACTTCATAAAAGAAGCCCTTAGTCAGTGGCTCCCAAACCTCCATCAATTTCTTGTACCTTCCCTGTTGTGTAGCCATCAGACGTTCCATTTTAAAAGTAAAACAAAGAGATTCCCACCAGAAAGTGTAATTTAACCTATCCCAGTCCTTCCAATTCCTCAAAATGAGTTGTATGGCAGCCCCTGTCATTATAAAGAGAAGTTTGTTATTTCAAACAGATATTTGACTTTTAGCCAAATACGATGGTATCATACGTTAATGCCACTGGATTTTCCAATATATTGTTCACTTGATCCCATATGGACCTCCAAAATTTAAGTATCAGTAAATGATCCAATGTCCCAGCTTCAAGATGACAGTGCCAGCATCCAGAAACAACATTTTTTTAAAAGACCTTCTAGGTTCTCAGCAGAGTTCGTAAGGAGAGACACAGCCCCTTCTAAACTTCTCATCTGATTGAACGGTGAGGTAAGGGAGACACATCGAATGAGGGAGCAGATGACGTGCACAAGGTTCCTGCAGTCTCTGCCCTTGCGCCCTCCAATAATAATATCACAGGTTTTATTTAGAGAATGACACGGGGAAAAAATTTATCACCGTTCCTGCCCCGTCCCCGTGAGCTTGTCCCCGTCCCTGCGAGCTCAGTCCCCTTCCCTGCCCCATCCCCACGAGCTCAGTCTCCGTCCCTGCCCTGCAAACTGTCAGATCCTATCTGCACAAGCCTCAAATAGTTATGGTTTTATACTGAACTTATTTTATTAAAGAATAAAAAAAGACATTTTATAAACACAAATAATACAGAGCAGGGATCAACAAAACTCCCGTCTCCCCTCCCTTTCACAAATATCCCCTCCACTATTGTGAAAACTGAACAAACCAAATTACTACAGAATGCTACATAGAAAAATCAAGCGAACAGAATACTTTAGTCACACATGGCAGGAATAGTGTTAGGGGAGAGCAACTAGGGCAAGTGCCCCCTGGTCAGAGAGAGAGCCCTAAGCCAGCTGGAAGCTAAAGAAGCACAGCCTGGGCTTTGCGGTCCCCAGTTAAGTCTAATAGCAGCTCTAGCAGGATACATATTTCAAAACTGAAATATTCTAATAAATTAATAAATTGTAATAAATTAATTTTTTTCTACCTTTTGTTGTCTAGTAATTTTATTCTTCAAATCACATTGGTCTCAGGCTTTGGTTTTGGGTTCCTTCTGTCTTCATCATGGCATGGTTGGTCCCTGAAGGTAAAATAGGCCCAAGAGGAACTGGGGAGGAGATGTCGAGTCTGACACAGGCATAATTTTTTACCAAAGGAGCAAGACTTTTCACCGCTCCCACAGGGCGGTAAAAGGTCTTGTCCCCATTCCCACAGGGCGGTGAAAGGTCTTGTCCCCATTCCCGCAGGGCGGTGAAAGGTCTTGTCCCCATTCCTGTGGTAAACCAGTTGCAAATGTCTCCATTCCTGCAGATTTACTGCGGTGACCCACGGTTTACCGCAGTAAACGGTCCCCGTTTTATTCTTAGGTCTACACTGCTAAGCATTCTCTAAGCCTATCCACCAGTTCTTCCACTGGGGGACTGTGGCATACCCTGGCTGAAACAGCAAAACTTCAAATGCTTTGCTAAGTTACTTCCTCTAACTTCATCTCTTGGTTTTATTCTGTTAAATACACCTGTTCTTGCTCTCTTTGCTGAATTTCTTTTTTTGTATTAAACATTTAAACACTTGCTAAAGTGCATTATTCTGTGTTGTGTTAAAATATTCTATCATAGAACAGACAAATTGACAAATGATCCGGGTTTTGTCCCATCATGATCAAGAGATCCCACGTGCCTATCCCAGGCTTTCTTAAATTCAGACACCGTCTGTGTCTCCACCACCTCTTCTGGGAGCCTGTTCCACGCATCTACCCCCCTTTCTATAAAAAATTATTTCCTTAGATTACTCCGGAGCCTATCACCTCTTAACTTCATCCTATGCCCTCTCATTCCAGAGCTTCCTTTCAAATGAAAGAGACGCAACTTGTGCGCATTTACATCACGTAAGTTTTTAAACATCTCTATCATATCATATCTCCCCTCTCTATGTTTTTAGATCCGGACTGGGCATCCTATAAACTTGGCATCTTTGTTTGCTTGAATTGTTCGGGCATTCATCGTAATCTCCCCGAGATCAGCAAGATCAAATCTATCCGACTGGACTTCTGGGATGATGATCTTGTAAAGGTAAGAGACCAGGAGAAGTTGCGTTGGTGCTTGCCTCATTTTCTGGTTTTTTTTTAAGTCGTGCAGCGTTCCGGAACAGGTAGATTTGATGCACTGAAAAATACATCATAGGGGACCTAATCGCTTCCATAACAATCTAGCTAATGCAGGATACTGGGTTCCCATCCTGGGTCTGCCAATTGTAGAAGAGTCAGCCTTTTGAGTTTTCCCCTTTATTCCAGCTGTGAAAATTCCTGGTGGGGTATTTCTTTCTTTCTAAAATGTCCAGCCTGCATAATCTTAAAGAAAAAGAAAAAATCTAAGCAATTACAATGTACATACATAATCGATTAGAAATCAAAAACAATGACACGGTCAACTAAAATCTAATATAATAAAATGATAGGCCGCGCATGCGCACTAAAAAAAACATGTTCCCTGGTCCGTCGGGAAAATACGAGTGCGCATGCGCGCCTACAACGTCACCACAGCCTGCTCTCCGTCTCCGCCTCGCGCCGCTGCAGGACCCACACTCGCAACTCACACATCCGCTGCAGCCTAGCAACTCCGACCACAACCTTCCACCCTCAACCGCCTATGCCGGCTCAGGCTGGCGCGTTGAGGAGTCGGAATGCAGACCCGGAAGAGCGAAGGAAGCCTCACACTGAGCAACTGTATTTACACTGTGCAACGAGCCTCTGCCACGGTCCCGGGTTCCTCTCAGCCCACCCTTCTCGCGGTCTGGCCGGCTACCTTAGTCCCTTGCCACCGCCGCCACCCCCTTCCCTTCCCGCGGTCGACAAACCTCTTGCCTCCAGAAGCCGCCGCAGCACTGTAAACACTCTGTTTCGCGGCCTCTACTGCCTTCATTTGCTCTTCCGTTTCTCTGATGACGTCATCAGGGACACGGAAGAGCAAATCGGGGCAGTAGAGGCCGCAAAGCAACGTGTTTACAGTGCTGCAGCGGCTGCTGGAGGCAAGAGGTTTGTCGACCGCGGGAAAGGAAGGGGGTGGCGGCGGTGGCAAGGGACTAGGGGAGCTGGCCAGACCGCGAGAAGAGAAAATCGCGTGGGCCATGAAGAGACAGGGAGGAACTGGGAAGAAGGAAGAGGGAAAGGGGCCTGCTTTGGGGTAAGGGTGTGCTTGGAGGCACACAGCTTTGCTTGGGGGGAGACAGAAGGGGGGCCACGGAGAGACAGGGAGGAACTGGAGCTGGAGAGGGAAAGGGGCCTGCTTTGGGGAAGGGCTGTGCTTGGAGGCAGACAGCTTTGCTTGGGGGGGAGACAGAAGGGGGGGCCACGGAGACACAGTCAGGGAGGAACTGGAGGGCCAGAGGGAAAGGGGTCTTCTTTGGGGGAGGGGTGTGCTGGGAGGTAGATAGCTTTGCTTGGGGGGGAGAAAAAATGGAGGGCCACGGAGAGACAGTCAGGGAGGAATTGGCAGGGTAGAGGGAAAGGGAGCTGCTTCGGGGGGGAGGGGTGTGCTGGGAGGCAGATCATTTTGCTTAGGGGGGAAGACAGAAGGGGGGCTACGGAGAGACAGGGAGGAACTGGAGGGGGAGAGGGAAAGGGGGCTGCTTTCTAGCACCCGTTAATGTAACGGGCTTAAAGACTAGTAATTATATAAAATGAAACACATAAGATTTCCAGTAAAATTAATAGATAATGGCGTGACTGGGAAATGGTGCTAGAGGGGTGGGAGAGCAGGTGGGGATTGCTGATGTACCCATTGCTTCTGGCCCAGTAAGTTAGAAAGGAATTGAGATGGAGGTGGGGAGTTGTCGAGTGTTGGGTACATTTGTTTACACATTCACTAACTGGATGGAGTGAATGGGACATGTCCCTCTACCCCACCAGGGATTTTAAATGCAGGTAGGAATGAACAATACATTGAGAACCACAGCGGTATTTACTAAACTAGAGGACCTAAGTGCTGTGATTTAGTGGGAATTTTCCTGCGGTAAAATGGCAGAGCAATGCAGTATTTTAATGCAGCTTGGTAAACAGGCCCTTACGATTTTCTGAACTAAAAGTTTATTGTCATTCTTTTGCTTCATTTCATTCTTCTGTGTTATCTAACTCGGCTCTGTGAAGTAATTTTGCACCGCTTGTGTCTTTCAGTATATGAGAGCACACGGAAACCTCGGTGCCAGAGCCAAGTATGAGGCTGTTGTTCCCCTCTACTATTACAGGCCTCAGGCCGTGGACTGCATGTGAGTCACTGCATCCTTCCAATTAGAAGGTGTTCCTGGGGAATGAAGAAAAACCTCAACCTACTGCCTTTTCCTTGGGATATTCCCTGTATCACTGATGAAATACAGGGACCTGTGTACCAGGGGGTGCTGAAAAGTTCTCAGCCCATCCAAGAAGGGAATGACATGCATCCATGAACCTTACAAGTTGTTCCACACTTTTTGTGACACTTTTCGTTTCAATGAGGCAAACACATCTAGTAAATGGGCATATGTTTAGGGAAACCAAGGTATTGTGACATCACTGATGAGGTTGGCTCTTAGGCATTGGTGGAATGAGGCACTATGACATCACAATACGAGGAGCTGCTGAAAAGTTCTTAGCCCAACCAAGAAGGGAATGACGTGGAGCCATGAAACTTATAAGTTATTTCACATATTCGCCCCTAAGTTCAACACACTTGGCGCATCGTGTCTGAAGTTTCTGTAACCCTTCCAAAAAAATACTCTGATTTCTGGTCACTGAAATACTGCTCCACTGCTGCGGTCACCTCTGTCACTCTTTCAAACTTTTTTTAAGGTTTGGAAACAGATGGAGCAAGATCTGGTGAGGAGGGTGGATGGTTTATGCACTGAAAGAAACCCCAACTGTGTCAAAAACATCCATCATTTTTATTTTTGACTTACTGAATCGCTTAATTTAATTTGCTAAGCGATTTACAGATAAAAAAAATAGGTACATCAGATTAATTATAAAAGGATACATAAGTTTGACACACTATCATACAAAATAATAAATAATGTCATACAAACTAACAGATACACGGGGGAAGAAAGGGTGGAACTACAATCGTATATATAAAAGAGAACATAAATGGTAAAAACAACAGGTAGGGGAGATATCGGGGAAATAAAAAGATAAAAAAGGAAAAATTTGATAATAATCCTTAATTAAGCTTATAAATTAAACGCATCTTTAAAAAGGAAACTCTTCAAACTGCCTTTAAACTGTTTCAGATCATTTTCTTCTCTAAGATACTGGGGCAAGCTGTTCCATAATTGTGGGGCCATTACAGAAAAAATATCAGGGCGACGAGTTCCAATGACTTTTAGTGATGGAACTGTTAGGAGTTTTTGATTGGTAGATCTTAAAGAACGTGACGTACTATGTGGAATAAATAATCTATTAATGAATCGGGGTTCATTTGTAGACAATGTTTTAAAAACTAAAAGTAAAATTTTAAAAGTAATACGATGGGCAACAGGTGCAGGTGCATTGTCTTGCAAAAAGAGAAATACTTTCCACAGCTTCCCTCTCCTTTTTTCTTTCAAAGTTTCCTTTCATCGGCACAGCAAGCTACAGCAGTATTCTGCCCTCTTGGAAGATAGTCAGTCATTCCAACACCTTCCTGAACCCCAAACTTTGTGGCCATGCCCCTTCCCGCTGACTTTTCAGTCTTGAATTTCCTTGGCCTTGGAGAACCTGAGTGCCACTATCGCATGGACTGTTGTTTTGTCTCAGGATCATAGTGGTGTAACCATGTTTTCACCGACAGTAACTAGTCATTCCAAAAAGTTGGCACCAGCTCGCTGAAAATGCTGCAAAAATCATTTTGGAAGTGTTCACTCAACGTTGTTTCTCATCAGCATTCAAACTTTTGGGCACCCACTTGGCTGACTGATACACACCTAATACATTGGCTGACTTGGCACACCTAATACATTCACTATAGTAGGCAAATCAGTCCTCAAAATGAAAATCAAATCCAACCAACACAAAAGAGGACTACAACAGAAGTCAATCCTTGCTGGTTACAATACCGCTCTCAGAGATCTGTGCTGTCCTCACACAATAGTGTTTGGAACCATTTTCACAGGTACAAGATATCTTTCATTGAGTCGGTATTTTTTATGCAAAAACCACAGTCATGCAAGCTCATATAAAGTGCTAGGTACAATAAATAAATAACTTTTTTTTAAAAGAATAAATATCCAGAGACTTTTTGCACTTATCTTATAAAGAGCTGGCTTATGATTCTCGGTTGCTCATAATATGGCTGAACGCCCTACGGGACCCGTTTCGCCACAAATAAAGGGCTTCTTCAGGGGTCTTTAGTTAGAAATGTGCTACAGTATGGGTATTAACCCAGCGCCATTTTGTGTTAATACCCATACTGTAGCACATTTCTAACTAAAGACCCCTGAAGAAGCCCTTTATTTGTGGCGAAACGGGTCCCGTAGGGCGTTCAGCCATATTATGAGCAACCGAGAATCATAAGCCAGCTCTTTATAAGATAAGTGCAAAAAGTCTCTGGATATTTATTCTTTTAAAAAAAAGTTATTTATTTATTGTACCTAGCACTTTATATGAGCTTGCATGACTGTGGTTTTTGCATAAAAAATACCGACTCAATGAAAGATATCTTCTACCTGTGAAAATGGTTCCAAACACTATTGTGTGAGGACAGCACAGATCTCTGAGAGCGGTATTGTAACCAGCAAGGATTGACTTCTGTTGTAGTCCTCTTTTACACCTAATACATTCCCCTGGATATCTGTAGTGTCTCAGCAATTGTTTTTAGTCAATAATCGCCAATCTGCCCAAATCAGGTCTTTGGACATGGTCTACAATTTCAGGAGCTGACACCGCTTGAGACCTCCCAGACCCTTGCTGTATCTTTGGTCTCGAAATCTCCACACTGAAAGTTTGCACACTTCTTCACTGTGGAGTATGACGGGCATCTGTCACTCAATGTTTGCATCATATATTCATGGATTTCCCTTGGAGTTTTCTTCTGCAGGAATAAGAACTTCGTGACGGCTCAGAGTTCTGCAGTTGAAAATGCCACACTTTTCATTGACGTGGTTCGATCAATGATTGAAACAATGTCAAAACACAGCATTGCAATTCTGCAAAATGACACTTAGCAAAATAAAATAAAACTCCTTTCACCTAAAGTGGCAAAATAACACTCGCGATTTAGAAAGTTGGTTGGGCTGAGAACTTTTCAGCACCACTGTTCTGGGTTCAATCACAGGATGGCAGAAGCCTTCAGTGTCAAAATATGCGTATATCCACTTTTGGCTCTCTTTATAGCCTCCTGATGCTATATTGAGTATTTAATTACTGTTGCTTAACTTTCTATCATTTTTGTAAAAAATAAATAAAGAATATACAACAGTAAAGGTTTCTTTTTTACTTATCCTTTTAATGCAGTGTCTCTAGCATGCCCCGACGGGAGCTCTCATACGAACCCTTGAAAAAGCCCTTTTTGGGCGAAACGGGTCCCATTGGGGCATGCTAGAGATACTGCATTAAAAGGATAAGTAAAAAAGAAACCTTTACTGTTGTATATTCTTTATTTATTTTTTACAAAAATGATAGAAAATTAAGCAACAGAAATTAAATGCACAATATAGCATCAGGAGGCTATAAAGAGAGCCAAAAGTAGATATACGCATATTTTGACATTGAAGGCTTCTGCCATCCTGTGACTGAACCCAGAACAGTGAGGTTTTCATTCTCTGTGGTTGTTTCCAATTTGCCTCATTACTTCATCTTCAACATCCTTTTAGTCTTAACTTTTCAGCACCCCCTTCTATTTTGTAAACTTCCCTTATCTAACCGGTCCAGAGATTACAGACAGACCAAAATATACTCTGTTTCAAATCCAATGTCTGACTGCAACAGGAGAGGGAACTATTGTGTCCAAAACGAAAGAACTTATCTTGTATCTTGAGCATATACAAATGTTTACGTACTGAAACAGGAACCAGAAATGTGAGTGAAAATAATGTGAAGCGCGTAGTCACAGGTGCTTAGGTTGGTATCTAATTACAGGATGCCCTGTAGCCTTCAGCTTTTGCAGGACATCTTTCTAAATATGCTTGTGAACTGTGATTTATCTCCTTCCTGTGCTCACCTGCATTTTCTTAGAGCCACAAACCCCTGTTATCAAACTCACCTCCACTAAGCCACTTCTTAGCTGATTACTATATTTGTGCTTAGGTGTATCAGTGTAAAACCTGAATTGGAGCCCCTTGAGCACTAAACCTCCCCCCTCCCAACAACCCCAACCCTCACTTCATTCCAGTGTACACTTCTCCCTCCGTATTCGCTGATGAACTTCAATGTAGGGAAATGTTCAGCTACCAAATGGGGGGATTAGTATTAGAGGGGAGTAACCTTGAAAGAGATTTGGGTGTACTGGTGGATACAACAATGAAGTCAACGGCACAATGCGCAGCAGCCGCGAAGAAGGCAAACAGAATGTTGGGTATTATTAAGAAGGGTATTACGACCAGAACAAAAGAAGCCATCCTACCATTGTATCGGGCAATGGTGCGCCTGCACCGTACCTTAAGAAGGATATGGCAATACTTGAGAGGGTCCAGAGGAGAGCGACACGAATGATTAAGGGCATGGAAAACCTTTCATACGCTGAAAGATTGGAGAGGCTGGGGCTCTTCTCCCTGGAAAAGCGGAGACTCAGAGGAGACATGATAGAGACCTACAAGATCATGAAGGGCATAGAGAAAGTAGAGAGGGATAGATTCTTCAAACTTTCAAAACATATAAGAACAAGAGGGCATTCGGAAAAATTGGAAGGGGATAGATTCAAAACAAATGCTAGGAAGTTTTTCTTTACCCAGCGTGTGGTGGACACCTGGAATGCGCTTCCAGAGGACGTAATAGGACAGAGTATGGTACTGGAGTTCAAGAAAGGATTGGACAATTTCCTGCTGAAGAAAGGGATAGAGGGGTATAGATAGGGGGCTACTGCACAGGTCCTGGACCTGTTGGGCCGCTGCGTGAGCGGAGTGCTGGGCACGATGGACCTCGGGTCTGACCCAGTGGAGGCATTGCTTATGTTCTTATGATAGGGGATTAACAGAACCGCAAATACAGAAAAACCGTGAATAATTTTTTCATATGTTATTCGCTGTTTTCTATTAAAAACCATCGTGAATATGGTGAAACCGCAAATAACATGGTGGGAGACCTGGCCTGTTCCTGAAGGAGAGGCAACACACGGTGAAGAAAGTGCTGGGTATCAGTGGGTTTTTTTCTGTCAATCCTTGGAATCAGCGATTTCTCTACGCAAGCTGATGTAATTTGGGGGAGGAGCCAGCAAACTAAAAACTGTAAATAATCGAAACCGCGAATGCTGAAACCACGAACACGGAGGGAGAAGTGTAGTGCTAAGATTCATAATGGTAGAAACAGCTGTATAGCAGGGGCTTGTTGATGTTTTTTCAATACAAGTCCATACTTGTATGGCAACTATGTACTTTTAAATATGAGGAAATCAACCTGAAGTTAAAACACAGCCTATCTTCATACCATGTTTACTGATTAAAATATGTTTATAGCCAGTAGTATAGAATGGGGTGGGGGCAAACTGCTCCAAACGTTGTCTTCATACCAGTGCCAGTACCAGTACCAGTGCCTCTCCTTCTCTCTGCCCCCCCCAGTGTACTTCTTGAAATGTTCACTGGCGCGAGCTACATCTTTCACTTGCTGTTCGTGCTGACCTTGGCTCCCTTCTGACATCACTTCCTGGTTGCAGGACCAGGATGTGACATCAGAAGAGAGATGAGGCCGGCACAAGTAGCAAGTGGAAGATGCTTCTCGTGCCGGTGAACATTTCAAGAGGTACGCTGGGAGTAGGGAGTGGGACGCCCAAGCGGTGGTGAGGAGGGGAGGGGCGAATGGCATGGTGATGTGGGGCACCACTCTCTCTCGCTATGCCACAGTTTATAGCACACCCATTTACTCCTTCTGAGCAAGTTACATTTCAGCATCTGATACAACAGTGTGAAGATCATGTGATTTTGCAGATAAAAAGTATTGCATCAATTTTAAGTCCAGTAAGACTATGCATGTTGACTATGCGCATATATTTTTGAAAATTACTTGTAAATATTTCCCCTCAGGTATGTTTCATTTTCCACTGACTCAGGGATGCCCCTTTTTAATGTGGCTAAAATTATGCATACCTTCTTTGTCAGCATTAATAGCCCCATCGTGGTTTACTAATTCCTTTGCTGGCGTGATTTTGCAGGGAAATAACGAGAAGGAAATTAGTGCAAAAGTACAGAGCAATAGAGAATCTCTCGATGACATGGAATTACTGGCTATTACTGAGCAAAAGGCAGATAAATGGAACGTGATTCACAGAAGCAGAAAGTGCAAACCAAGTGAATAGCAAAGATGCCAAGTTACACAGTTCTAGACTGGAGACCTTTTAGCCAATTCTGGTTTTAAACTTGCATCCCAAAGCAGTATAGGATTTTTAGGGCCTGAAACTGCTAATTGAAATCAGTACTGCAAATCCCATAATGCTCCAGAACAGAATGGTCAGAAATCCAGGACTATCCCAAAATCTCCAGCCTGGAACTGGGTAACTTTGGCATTTCTGGGACAGGCCTCTGAACTTTGGGTATGGCAGAGACTAACCTTAGTTTGATAAATATTCCATCTTTCAAGGGTTTTGAAAGAACAGTGGATAAGAGCCAAATATGAAAGACAAGAATTTACTGCAGACCAAACGGACGAGTGTAAAGACTCAGCAGGTGAGTGACCAGAGAAACCATGAAAAGATAGAATGGTGAGGGTGGGATTGGCACATTAAATACCATAAAGGCAATTCTATAAACTGGCATCTAGCTTAGGCACCAAAAGTATAGACCCCGGCTTAAGAACGAGTTACGTTTTCAAAACTGTACTTAAGTCTGATTTGTATGTAAATTGGAATATTTGTGTATTTGTGAAGAGATATACCATATACAGTCTGTAAAAACATTCAAGAAACTGTCCTTGCAGTAGTTTAAATAGAAAGATAAGATAGCAAGTTTACACTTGCTTTCATTCCATTGCTGTCTTGTATACCCGCTACTCCCCCTCCCGTGGGCCAGCATCTCTCCTTCTGACACGTTGAATTATCTTCCTTCGCAACCTTCCACAGTCTAGCATCTCTCCTCTTCTTGGTCATTCTCTCTTCCCTTCCCTACCTCTTGTTACAAAAACCCATAGCAAAGCAGTTTACAGAAAAACCCAATCAGAGATTAGGAAAAGAACTTCACTGAACATTATTTTCCCTTTCTTTCTACTCTTATCGACCTCTTTCCACTAGGGGTATACATAAATTCAAATTAATTTTCCCTTCTATTACAGGGATTCAAACTTTAGGTAGGTTCTCACACTCTATGGCGAAAATCTGGAATGATCTCCCTTCAGATCAGGGATCTCAAAATCCCTCGAGGGCTGCAATCCAGTCGGGTTTTCAGGATTTCCCCAATGAATATGCATTGAAAGCAGTGCATGCACATAGATCTCATGCATATTCATTGGGGAAATCCTGAAAACACGATTGGATTGCGGCCCTCAAGGAGGGACTTTGAGACCCCCTGCTTCAGATATTAGAATTCTTTCATCGTTGACATGCTTTAGAGAAGCTCTGAAAACTGTTTAAGAAATTCTTAGCCGATAATTGAAAGATGATCGTATCTGTTTAAGAAATTTTAGTAGATAATGTTGGCATTAGTTGAATTTCTCCTGCCCTATTACTGGTTTTAAGGTTTCCTTGAATTAACCGGTTCAAGTCCCTCAGGGGAATGATCCGATATATAAGAATAAGGATTGGATTGAACATAAGAGAAAGCAGAAAAGCAGTGGCGAGGATACAGGAGTAGGGAGAGGTAAAACCACATAATACAAGCACTAGCAATGGAACCTCAACTCAACTGTATTGCTTCTTTTGCTCTAGGCCAGTGGTAGGCAATTCCAGTCCTTGAGAGCCAGAGCAAGGTCAGGTTTTCAGGATATCCACAATAAATATGCATGAGATAGATTTGCCTCTCAAGGAGGCAGTGCATGCAAATCCATCTCGTACATATTCATTGTGGAGATCCTGAAAACCTGACCTGGCTCCGGCTTTCGAGGACCGGAAATGCCTACCTCTGCTCTAGGCCCTGATGTACTCTCAGGCCAGTTGTTACTTAGCCCAGTTTAAGGGATGAAAATTAAAATGGGTGTTTACTTGTTTTGTTCAACATGTTTTAAATAACTGATTCTGTTGCTGCTGTCAAGTATACTTAAAGGCCCATAAGTATGGGGTGCAAGAGGGAAAGGTGTGATTTGGTTAAAGCCCATACCACCTTCCAATCTTGGAGTGTACTCTACTACAGTACAAACACATCTGTTGGCAGGTGGCTGGCCAGCAGGAGCAGCATTGTAAAGAGGACACCCGAGAGCCCCTTGGGGCCTTTCCTCTGCTGTGTCTAACTACAGGAAGTGACATGATAGGAAGCGGCCGAGGCAGAGAAAAGGCTCCAATGGGGCCAACCTCGAGCATCCCATTTACAGTGCTGCTCCTGCTGGTTAGCTGCTGCCACTTTGGGAAGGCCATGGGGGAGGGGAAGAACAGAGATGCCAGACTGCGTTTGTATGAGTCCAACGCAAGACATTCATAACGGGGACTGCCTGTAGTAGGGCCAAGTGCACGATTAGTGTCAGTAATTGGCAGCGATGTGTTTAAGTGTACCTAAACTGCTTAGGACTAAATTCAGTAAATGGTATCCAGATTTAGGCACCGGAAAAAAATTTTGAGTCGAGTGCTATTCTTAAGATGGCACTCCTTGTCAGGTTCCGTTTATATAATAGTGAGTAGCACTAGGATCAATGTCCAACTTTTAGACGAGAGGATTTACACCAAGTGAAACCTGATATAATACCCACATGTAAGCTAAGCGTGGATCACTTGAATTCTATACTACTGCATGCATCTTTAATGAATGCTCCCGCCCCGCCCATGCTCCTCCCATGGCCACACCCCCTTTTCAGTTATCTTTAATGAATGCTCCTGACCCGCCCATGCTCCTCCCATGGCCACGCCCCCTTTTCTGTTGCCTTTAATGAATGCTCCTGACCCGCCCATGCTCCTCCCATGGCCACACCCCCTTTTCAGTTGCCTTTAATGAATGCTCCTGACCCGCCCATGCTCCCATGGCCACGCCCCCTTTTCAGTTGCCTTTAATGAACGCTCCTGACCTACCCATGCCCCTCCCTTTGCCACCCCTCTAAGAAATTAGGCATGCATCTTTGTACAATAGGGCATAGCAAGTTGAACATGTAAGTCCAAATGGTCGCCGATTAAGTCCAATAACTGTTAGCATCCAATTATTGGCGCTAATAGGCTCGTTACTCAAATTGTGGGTGCATACTGAGTGTGAGCGCAAATCTGAGTGTGTAATCCTAAGCATCATTTATAGAGTTTGGGGGATTCTATTTATTTTGAAGGCAACAAAGAAGGTTTTCTCTGGAAGCGGGGGAAGGATAAAGCCCAGTTTCTGTTGAGGAGGTTTGTGTTGTCAGAGAGGGAAGGAGTGCTCAAGTACTTCACCAAGGAGGATGTGAGTATTCAACTCAATAATTATAATTCAGCGAGTCTGGCCTCTGTTAGCCCTGCGTCCCTTGACTGCCCCACAAATCTCACAGCTACAGAAATGACGGCTTGCATGGAGCATTAACCACATGTACTCCAGCTGTGCAATCAAATTTGTAGGAGTTGAGTAAGAGCCTATTGGCTGAGAAACAGGGAAGCCAGGGTTCAGACCCAGTATCTCTACTGATGCTCCTCATGACCTTGGGCAAGTTACTTAACCCTCTATTGTCTCAGTTACAAAACATAAACTAGAAAAAAAGAGCTGTTTATGGTACTTGACTGATATTCACTTTCAGCCTAGATTTAGAAAGAGACGTAATTAATTTTAAAATTTCACATTTCATTTTATAGTTCTGAATATTCAGCCAGACAGAGGCTGTCAGTGACTCAGATGTTTGGAGAGGCTATAATGGAGTGTGGCTGGGACAGGGCAAGATGGAATGGAGCTAGGAGGAATTTATTTGATACTTCTCTGAGCTAGATTTCTCATTGATTTAATGGCTTTATTTTAACGTTGCATCCACAGATCAAAGGTCCAAAGGCTATCATGCCCTTGAAGGTACTGAATGCCATGTTCCAAGCAGAGAAGATAGGAAACCCAAACGGGCTGCAAATCACATATATTAAGGGGATTCTATCAAGAAATGTCTTTGTGTATCATGAAAGGGGAAAGGTAAAAAAAAAAAAAAAAAGATTTACACTTCTCCCTCGTTATTCGCGGGGGATACGGGCAGAGCCGGACTGCGAATGGCGAAAAACCGCAAATATCCGGCTCTGATCCACTCACACCTCCCTGCCGCCTTCCCGGCCTTACCTGGTGGTCTAGAAGGCTTTCGGGGCAGGAGCGATCTTCCTACGCTCCTGCCCCATGCAGATCGCCATGAGGAAATGGCTGTGGGAGTTCCCGTCATAGTCTCGAGAGACTACGGGAACTCACAGCAGCCATTTCTCATGGCGATCTGCACGGGGCAGGAGCGTAGGAAGATCGCTCCTGCCTCGAAAGCCCGCTAGACCACCAGGTAAGGCCGGGAAGGTGGCAGGGAGGTCAAAAATATGTTGTTTTTTTAAATTTTCCCCCTCCCCAGAAAAAAATTGCGATTATGTGAAACCTCGAGTGCAGAAACCGCGAATGGGGAGGGGGAAGTGTAGTTATACAGGTTTGGCCTTGTTGTGGGATTAGGGTTGCCAGATTTTCCAATCAGAAAATCCTACCCTTTGCTTCCTAACCGCCAACCAATTTTTGATCAATCTATGTACATCTCCTTCCACCCCATGGTTCTTCAGTTTCCGTAGTAGGCGTTCATGGGGTACCTTGTCGAAGGCTTTTTGGAAGTCCAAGTATACGATGTCTATGGGGGCCCCTTCATCCATTTGTTTGTTAATTCCTTCGAAGAAGTTGAGTAAGTTCGTTATGCACGATCTTCCCTTACAGAAGCCATGTTGGCTTGTTTTCATCAGTTTATTTCTTTCTAGATGTTCTTCGATGCTATCTTTTTATCAGCGCTTCCGCCATCTTCTCCGGGACTGAAGTCAGACTTACCGGTCTGTAGTTCCCCGGGTCACCTCTCGATCCTTTTTTAAAGATGGGTGTAACATTTGCTATCTTCCAATCCTCCGGGATCACTTTGTATTAGATTTGAAAATTAATAAAGATTTTAAAAAAAAAAAAAGAAGCAAAGGGCCAGTGACGATTCTACACGTAATTCTTCCCACTATGTAAAATTATTAGAGCGGTGGAATGGTTGTGCTGATGCCCGAAGATATATGTTCATAAGCTGAAGTGAAATACTAGACACTTGGAATAGTCAAAGTATTTATGATAATTGGTTAGGATGCAGGCATAAATGCAGCTGTATTACATAAATCACTGCTCTGAGTCTTCCCCCACTGATTGTCTCCCACAGGAAATTGTTGACTGGTTCAATGCTATTCGAGCTGCTCGCCTACATTATCTGAAAACTGAGTTCCCTAATGCAGCAGCGGCAGAGGTAAGCGAAAAGCCCTGATGCCAACTCTCTGCTGGCAAGTGGGGCAGAAGCTGAAAACTGGCAGACTCCAGCTCACATCTTTATTTTGCGGTATGATCATTAGACTTCTCATCCCTCCGTACGTTCCGCTCAAGGTAGGGAACAAGAAGAAACAAAATCATAATTCGGCATAATCACAAGCCTGAAAACAATCTTCAAATACCGTATATACTCGAATATAAGACAAGATTTTTGGGCCAAAAAAGGCCCAAAAATGGGGAGTCTTGTCTTAATTCAGGTCAGTGCCCACCCGCCCCCCTCCTGGACTTGTTGCAGGCCTCCGCCAGTCTTCCGTATGACCTAGTAGGCCAGAACAGGAGGGATCCCTCCTGTTTTCTGTCCAGGCCGACTCTGACAATTTTTTTTTACCTCCCTCCTGCCTCCCCCCCCCCACGTAACTTTTTGAATCCCTGGTGGTCCAGCGATGTTCCGGGCAGGAGCGAGCTTTCTGTGCTTCTGTCCCACACCGAGCCCCTCTGAATGGCTGCTGCGAGTTCTTGTGATCCAGCGGTGTACCGGGTAGGAGTGAGCTTTTAGCACTCCTGCCCGGTGCTGAGCCGCTTGCTGAATGGCTGCCACCAGTTCTCGCGAGACTCGTGAGAACTGGCGGCAGCCATTCAGGGAGCGGCTCCCTGCTGCTCAATGGCATAATCGCAGTCTTAGTGAGGGAAAACTGAATCTCTCACAATGCCATAGTGTGTAAATACAAGAGGATGGAGCATGGGTGGGGTTTCCACTTAAACATACCACTTAGAGAATATAGTAAATTACCCTTGCTGCCAGGTCTTTGGTTGCTGTAATTATGAGCACCAAAATTTTAGGTGCCTCTGTGCTTTGTTATACAAGTATTCTATAATGGAATCTGGGTGCACAGATACCCTTATAAAAGAGGACCACACTACATGGCATTAGGGCCCCTAAATGAAAGCCCTTCTAGTGGCCAGGCTTAGGGTCCATCTTATCGCATTCTGGAGGTAGCTGCTGACTGAGGTTCCTATGTAAGGGCTATTACAGCAATATATTGGCCATGAAAGCTGGAAGGGAATCTAAAAATATTCAGGTCATTATGAATGAAAGCTAGTTCTGATTAATCTGCAAGCCCAAAACAGCAAGAGGAAACCCGAGCAGTGGTGTAGCCACGGGTGGGCCGGGCCCTACCCACTGTAGGGTTCAGGCCCACCCAACAGCAGTGCACTCTTGTTGCAGCTGGTGGAGATCCCCACGCTCCACTTTCTGAATCCGTCCGCAAAGAAACTTTGCTCCGTCCAGTGCAATTTAGTCAGTGATAGCTTACATGAACAGTCTCTGGCAACTGTCAGATGTCTGGGCTGGTGGGGCTTGGTGATCCCCACCGGTTCAGGTTGGGGCGAGGGTGCAGAGAGGACATCGTGCCAACCCAATTTGGGGTCTGGCTATGCTACTGAAAAGAAAATGTAGAAAACTGTTGGATTCTTTTCTGGAGAAACTCTGTTAAGTGCTTATTTGAACCCCCCCCCCTAAAAAACAACCAGTAAGCATGTGTAGACCATGTGAAGCTAACATTGGAAAGATAGGTTAAAAATACAAGCTAATACCAATGAATTTACAAGTGATCTGTGCTTATTTCTCTTCTGCCAGCTCATCCCCAGGATCACAAGGAATTATTTGAAAGAAGGCTACATGGAGAAGACAGGGCCAAAAGTATGTCTTCTTCCCACTTTTTGGAAATACCATTTTAGAGGGTGTAAAAGGCAGAGAGACTGTCTGCCTGCAGGGAGGTGTGAGGCTAGGGCTACCAGATGTCCAGATTTATCCAGACATTTTCCTTTCTTAAAGGACTGTCCGGGCGTTCAGAAGGCTTTTCAAAACCCGGCAAGATTGGGGCCCAGTCTGGCGTGCATCTGCACATGCATGACATCTTGTGCAGATGTATTCCAGACCGGCCCAAAAAGATGAAGTTTGCATGCGGCTGGGGTTGGGAGATGGAACAGGGCAGAATTAGAGGTGGAACAGGGCAGGGCCACATTTCCTCCTTTACCAGATGCAAAATCTGGTAATCCTAGGTGAGACTGCATTCAGTGCCGTCCACCAGTGCGTGGAGGAGCTGGAGGTTCAACTCCCAGCTCAGGTTGTCTACTTCCAGATGGGGGAGGAAGTCACCCTCAGTGTGGAACAGGGACACCTAGTGGGTGGATGTAGGGATCTGGTCGTGGGTTCTGGAAGGAGAGCTGGTGCATGGTCCCTGGCTGAAGAGTCTGCAATGAAGTAAACTGGGGAACAGTTATGAAGAGGGGGAAAGTCCCTGGATCATGACATTGAATGCCCTTGGCACCAGATTCCATCCTAGTGTTAACTGAGTGGTAAGACCAAAAGATTCAGAAAGAAACTGCTGAGTGAAAACAAACCCCCCACCCCCAAAAGACCAAATTAAAGTGTTCTTTTTGGAAAACTGAGAATTACTTCCAGTAAAAAGAATATCGGAAGGTTACAGATCATTCAGAACATGGCTGTTCAGTTGATTTTCCACTTGAAAAAATTTGATCATGTGAGTAAATTCTATCGGATGCTACATTGGCTCCCAGTTGAGGCAAGAATATTATTCAAGTTAGGTTGTACCTGTTACAAGACATTGTTTGGCCTTACACCTGATTATATTATTGATCACTTTAAATCAGTGGTCTCAAACTCGTGGCCCAGGGGCCACATGTGACCCGCCAGGTATTAGTTTGAGGCCCTCGGTCTGTTTATCATAATCACAAAAGTAAAATAAAACAGTTTCTTGATCATATGTCTCTTTAGCTATAAATGACAATATTATTATTATTAAGACTTAGCCAAAAGGAAAGATTTATAAACCTCATGCAAAATTGTCATTTCTTTAATAAGTACCTACAAATCCAAAATGTGGCCCTGCAAAGGGTTTGAGTTGGAGACCACTGCTTTAAATGTACTGACAGAAAAGTTTTTTCTTGGTATTTTAAATTATTTACATTTCCTACTGTAGAAGGTTGAATACACAAGAGATTTTTCCATAGAATTTTATCTTTTCAAACTGGATTATGGGATAAACCCTTTTCTGTCCTTATAACAAACTCCAACTCCTATCTTCCCTTTAGAAAAATGCTAAAGACCTCCTTATTTGACAAATTCTTCTGAATGTGATTATAATACACTGGGCTTGGACAGTCTCTTGATTGTTGTTAACCGCATTGAACTGAGAGGTTACTGCGGTATATAAATGAATTTGTTACCAGGTTTCCCCGAAAATAAGACAGGGTCATATATTAATTTTTGCTCCAAAAGATACATTAGGGCTTATTTGGGGGGGATGTTTTAAGCAAGGCTCTGTCATCTACATCAGTGTTCTTCAACCCCCGGTCCGTGGACCGGTGCTGGGCCACAGAAATTTTCTGCCAGTCCACAGGGCCGGCACGTCATCAGACAGAAGACAGTGTTCTTCAGCCACCGGTCCATGATGCGATCAACATGGCGCCTTTGGGCCGGCTCCCTGAATGCTACAGTGCACAAAGCCGTGGGAAAAGGCTCCTACACGCATCCTGCGCCTAAACCAGAAGCCTTCTTTCTGACGAGTCGCAATGTCAGAGGGAAGGCTTCCAGATGAGGTGTGGGACGCTGCCCACAGCTTGGTGCAATGCAGCACTCAGGGAGCCAGCCCGTAGACGCTACATTGATTGCACCGTGGTCCAGCCTGAAGATAACACCAGGGGGCAGGCCAGAAGGCAAGGCAAAGCATGGAGGGAGAGAGAAAACAAGGGTAGGGGGAATGCTTTTATTTTTTTATTTAGTGATTGATTTACATCTGCTGTCTGTTCAGGAAAAAATGCATTTGTTTTTTTTCCTCTGGGGTTGTACTGCTTGCAGAGTCTTGCATCTTAAGGTTTGTTTGTAAATATTAGTACTTTAATTTTTAGTCCCGTATTTGCATGGGGTTATCTGTTTTCTGGTAGGAATGAATGTTAAAAAGCATACAGTGTGCTTTGTGTATTTTAATTTTGTGGTTATCCATTATGTGTTGTTAATACGATTATATTGGGTGTGTTTATATATGAAAAATGAATGGAAAAAATGGTGTTACAATTAGTACTATTATGGGGGTGGGGTCTGGGGCGGAGATTGGGTGGAGATGGGCACGACTTAAAATCCGGTAACCCTAGTAATATTCTCTCTTGCCAGCAAAGAGAAGCATTCAGGAAACGGTGGTTTACTTTGGATCTCCAGGAAAGGAAGCTGCTTTACTACAAAGACCCCATGGTAAGGTGGCATTCTTTTGGATTCTTGTCTATTTGTCCTGCCTCAGGTGATTTTATTTTTTATTAATTTTCATATAAAAGAATACAAACTATACATCACAGTCGGTTAATAAGTCCCCCGCTACAACAATAGGACGAGAGACAAGCTAAAGCAGCTCATCATCCGAGAAATATATACATATGAAAGAGTCTATCTCCCTCTTCAACGAAACTGCGCTAGCGGTTTTTAGTGCAGAGAGAGCATAGAGAGCTGCATTCCACACTCATTGAGTTCCTATGAGCGTCGGGAGCAGTGCGGGCCATTCAGCGCGGGTCCCCGTACTAGAAACTGCTAGCGCCATTTCGTAGAAGAGGGGGTATATCTTCCCAGATGTTTCAAGATGGACTCAAACTCGAAGGAAGGAATTCCTACAATATAGATCGAAAGTTATTTCTTTGGGGGCCTTCTTTCAGTTGAGGTTTCCCTGTAAATGTTTTATTAATGTTTATTTATTTATTAAATGTTGTTTGTTTGTTTGTTTTTTTACCCGGAGCAACTGCATTTTTTTCCTAGAAGGAAAAGGGATTTTTGATGTTTCTTAGGAAAGTTCAGGGTAACTCATGTCTGATAATTAAAGTAGTCGATGTTAACTGCTCTGTTCTTTAATAATATTCCATTATTTCTAATTGCCCTTTTTCCTGAAATGATTTTTTAATTTTTCTTTCCTTGTTCTCCTCATTGTGGACTATATATTAAGTTGGTATTTTCCTTGTTTTACTCCAATGGTAAAAATTGGTTGTACTATTTCTAATTTTCCTGTAAAGCTTTAATGCTTTGTGTGTAATTAAATTGTATTCTTTGCTGTGTGTTCAGTTTTTTATTTGTTGTAAACCGCCTAGGACCATTCCTGGTTAGGCGGTATATAAAAAATAAAATTATTATTATTATTATTAAATGAATAAAGAAAAAAAAAGGGTGAAATATATATATGTGATGTTTAGGAAGTGACATAACAAAAAATAGTAAACCAACAAAACCCCAAATCCTTTTTACCATTTGCCCCCAGTTAACCAGCATAGCTAGAGCGTGGCAGAATATAAGAATCATCAAATCCCAGATATAAATCAATGCACCTAGGGGGTCCTTTTACAAAGCCACGCTAGCGGTTTTATCGCATGCGCCGGATTAGCGCGTGCTAGCTACCGCCTGCTCAAAAGGAGGCGGTAGCGGCTAGCGTGTGCGGCAATCTAGCGCGGCTTTGTAAAAGGAGCTCCTAATTTCTCTACTCATAATAAGGGTCCCAAACTTTGTGAAAGGGTACCACTCTACCATATTTGTATGCACTCAATTTTGACATTAGACATATATAATCCAACTTGTGCAGCACCTTCTGTATAGCCGGAATCTCAGTTTGGTTCCATGATTAGGCCGATGTCAATTTAGCAGCTACAGAGAGCACCATAGCAAATTTATGAGCCTGAATTGTAACCCCAGGGGACTTAATCTGCAACAGAAAGTATTCCTGCGTTTTAGGGTATTCAGTACCTTACACTTCCCCCAAGGTATGCACTGTTTAAGTCCAGAATGGTTGGAGTAATGGACACAACCACCAAATATATGTAAACATGTCCTTCTGGCCACAACCTCTCCAACAAACATCCTGGACAGTCGTAAAATTCTTATGAAGGCGGTCAGGAGTAAGATACCATTGATAAAATATCTTATATCCATTCTCCACCAGAGAGGCCACCTCCGATACCTGAAACAAAGAACGCTCTAATTGAGCCTCCCATCAGCTCGTATAGGTAACTGCAGGATCTCTCCAGAGTAAAAGG
This sequence comes from Geotrypetes seraphini, assembly GCF_902459505.1. Taxonomy (NCBI): domain Eukaryota; kingdom Metazoa; phylum Chordata; class Amphibia; order Gymnophiona; family Dermophiidae; genus Geotrypetes; species Geotrypetes seraphini. The sequence goes on along the minus strand of NC_047093.1, from coordinate 19,924,431 downwards.
GAGCGGTATAACCTACCCAATCCCCCTCTATGTGTGGCCTTATCTAAAGCCTGTTCAAAAAATGTCTCTTCCCAGCAATAACTCTTCTTTACCAGAGGATAAGAGGAAAACTTGCAGTTGGTGATAGTGAAAGAGGTCTCGATCTGAAAGGCCATATTCTGCCTCAGGTGATATGTGACTGGGCTGTGTGTTTTGCAGGATGCGTACGAGCAGGGCGCTGTCTTTATTGGAAACAAAGATCATGGCTACCAGGTCAAGGAGGGCTTACCCAGAGAAATAAAGGGGAAAAAATGGAAAGCTGGAGTGACCATTGTAACCCCCGGACGACAATTTCTGTTTACTTGCGAGAACGAGAAGGATCAGAGAGCGTGGATGGAGGCCTTAAATGAAGTAATATCCCGAACTATGATGCCTCAGGACTATGCAGGTGAGTCCTACCACATGTCAGTCAGGGGTTTAGCTAAATCCTAAACTTTGGAAGTGAAATGTTAAAATGTATAGGCAGCAGAAGAGAGTGGGCCACTGTAGCCCTGGTCTAACCATATTTTTGCCCCCCACACACACTATCAGCAACTGTGGAGCCTTGGGATAATAAACAGAGTAGAGAATGGCACGGGGACAATTTCTCCCTATCCTCGCGGGAACTCATTTTTCCGTCCCTGCCCCGCCCCATTTCTGCATGCTCCATCCTCATCTGCACAAGCCTCAAACACTTTAAAATCATAAGTAGCAACATTCTAGCGCTCAGATTGTGATGACATAATGCCTCATTCCACCAAGGCCTAAGCTCCATCCTCATCTGCACAAGCCTCAGACACTTTAAAATCATAAGTAGCAACATTCTAGCGCTCAGATTGTGATGTCATAATGCCTCATCCCACCAATGCCTAAACTCTGTCCTCAACTGCACAAGCCTCAAACACTTACAAATCCTAAGTATTTGAGGCTTGTGTGGTTAAGGCAGAGTTTACAGGATTAGGACAGGGACAGTGACAAAACTTGCGGGGATGGGGAAATTGAATTCCTGTGGGGATGAGGACAAATTTGTCCCCGTGTCATTCTCTAAAACAGAGGTTAGATTTTATGTCTCCCCTTCCCTCCTGCAGAGTACACATCCTTCTTTGGAAGTACATGCAAATGTCTGGACATGTAAAAAAATGATAGGAACCCATTTCCTAACAAAAAAAAAATCCGCAAAATCTGTTTTCCATCTCTGTAACATGTCATTTCTTAAGCAGACTCTTCCACTTCTTGAATTGATAAGTTATGCTGTTTCGTATCAGCACATCCCATTTTATGCTATTTCACAAATGTTTCAAACCCATCCAGAAAAACAAAACAAAAATCAGCATGTAAGTTCCACATGGGCAGCTGGCTTCAAAGTCCCTGGTGTGATTACCAAATGGCATCAGGGACAGATAAATTTGGTACTGGTTTTGCCCTAACATAGAAACATAGAAGATGACGGCAGAAAAGGGCCACTGCCCATCAAGTCTGCCCACTCTGCTTACCCACCCCCTGTCTATGCCCTAATGACCCAATTTCCTTATCTTGACCCTCGTAGGGATCCCATTTATTCTTAAAGTCTGGCACGCTGTCTGCCTCGATCACCTGCACTGGAAGCTTGTTCCAATGATCAACCACTCTCTCTGTGAAGAAATACTTTCTGGTGTCTGCAGCAGCCACTCTCTCCTCCTCTCCCTATTGGCTAAGGCTCTTAACATTTGCATCTCCTCTTCCTATAGGCTAAGGCTCTTTACACCTGCATTGTGATGTCATAGAACTTTCTGATTATAGAAACATAGAAACATGATGGCAGATAAAGGCCAAATGACCCATCATAGAAACATAGAAGATGACGGCAGAAAAGGGCTACAGCCCATCAAGTCTGCCCACTCTGCTTACCCACCCCCTGTCTATGCCCTAATGACCCAATTTCCTTATCTTGACCCTCGTAGGGATCCCACATGGGTATCCCATTTATTCTTAGTCTGGCACGCTGTCTGCCTCGATCACCTGCACTGGAAGCTTGTTCCAATGATCAACCACTCTCTCTGTGAAGAAATACTTTCTGGTGTCGCCATGAAATTTTCCGCCCCTGAGTTTGAGCGGGTGCCCTCTTGTGGCCGAGGGTCCCTTGAGAAAGAAAATATCATCTTCCACTTCGACACGTCCCGTGAGGTACTTAAATGTTTTGATCATGTCTCCCCTCTCCCTACGTGGCGATCTACTTAATTCCCCCAAGAAAATAAGAATTACAAGCAATGATTATTCTAATTCTTTCTTTCCAGGGTATAAGTAGGTCTGCAAGATATGCATATACCCACATGCATCTTAACCTCCTTTTGCGAAGCTGCATTAGGCTTTTTTATTGCCAGCTGTGTCGGTATGATCTCTGACGCTCATAGAATTCCTAGGAGCGTTGGAACTATTACTGCCACGGCCGGTGATATAAAAGCCTAATGTGGCTTCATAAAACGAGGGGTTAATGAGGAAATGGGCACCAGTTGGCCACATAATTGGTATTTAATTCAAATTGCGCACGGATGTCCTCTGTGTGCTATTCTATTACTTGGCCCCTACTTTTTCCTGCGCACAGCCCAAAAGGGGATGTGGCCATAGGCGGGTCATGGGCTTTCTCAAAATTTAGGCGCCAAATTATAGAATAGTGCTGATTAGAGAATGACACAGGGACACATTTTTCCACGTCCCGCAACAACTCATTTTCCCTTCCCGTCCCCGCGAGTTCTTTTCCTGCCCCATTCCTGCAAACTCTGTCCTCATCTGCGCAAGCCTCAAACACTAAAATCATAAGTGGTGGGGATAGGAGGGTGGAGTGCATCGGCACTAGCCATCGAGGGGAGGGTGTGCAGGAGAGCAGCGCTGGTCATTGGTAGGGGTGGTGGGAATGCAGGAAAGCATCGCCTGTCATTGGAAAAGGGGGGACGAAAGCGACAGCTATCTGGTGGACTCAAATACAAACCGAGACCCCCCCTTTTTGGGCTCCCAAATCTCAGTTTACATTCGAGTATATATGGTACCCAGAAAAAGGTCAACCCAAGACTGGTTCAAGCTCACTCCTTAAATGATCCAAGTAGCATTGTAGCTTTACACTATTTTTGCTGATGAAATCTGCTTGGGAACTGTTTTCCATTATTATTATAATGCATAGCACTTAACACAAACAGAACTTCATCCAGAAGCTTAGGAATTATCCAGGTATCTTCACAAAATATAGCTTGATCCCAGCAAAACTGTTTTCTGTAAATCTGTTGCTATCAAATCTGAAATTTTGTAGAAGTTAGTCCAGCCTTGGCCAAAGACTCCCACAATAGGGAGCTTGTTTCAGAATCTCGCCTCTATTATCAGGTTCTGATACTGTTGTTAATTGTTTCAATTCTTTGCCTTTAACTCCTGGTACCACAATGTCAATGAAAATCATAGCATTGTTTTCAATGACTGTGATATTGATGGGTCCTTTAAAAAAAACAAAACCCTGCATTGCCAAGCCGTACACGCTGAATGCTGAACTGCCCTTTTTCTTCCTATGGGTGGCTTGGCATTTAGCATGCGTTGCTTGGCAGCACAGTTTTGTGAAAACTCACCTACATCATGTTTTAAATGCCAGTTCTTGTCGAAACTATGGCTCTTGTGTATCAGTCCATAAGTGGATTATGGGGTTTAACTGTGTCTGCTAGGCAACCAGGGCAGTCTAATCTAATCTTCCATTTGTGAGTCGCACAAATCTATACAAGCAGTGTTCTCCTTACGACTTTCCACATATCAGTTTTTCCACGTATCTACCACCATAGGACTTTCAGGGACCCCTGAAGAAGACTATCGTGTCGAAACACAGACCAGGTCCTTTAGGTTTTTATGTGGATCATTTTTATTCTCATGTGGATTGTTTTATTGTATTTTTGGAACTTTTATATTTTTAATAAAGTCCATTTCAGGAACATCGTCCCTCCACAGTGGGGTTTTTTTTTTAATTGCCCTGGTATTTTGTGGATGGCAGGTTTAGTTGAATTCTGTTAAGGATTCTTCTTGATGTCGACCAAACGGTAGAGAATAATAGTTGGATGAGGGGGGCTGCTGAGTTTCCGTACCAAATCTGGTGTAGGATACATGAAGTTTTGGAAAATTATTCGGGATGATATTGGGAGCCTGATGAAGGTTGTGATTGAAGCAACTGGAAGAACCAGCAAAGTGGGAAAATGGACAAAAGAAAATTGTACAATTATTATTAATAATAAAATACTGTATGTATGCAGCTCATCATATCGAATCCAAATTGTTGGCAATAAAACTCTAATTGACACTTGAATCCCATTGTTTGTATTCCATATTTCACCTTGTCTTAAATAAATTAATTATTCATAATCTCTTCACTGGATTTTCAGAAATGCTTCCAACCGGTGTCATTTTACACCAGGGATCTCAAAGTCCCTCCTTGAGGGCCGCAATCCAGTCGGGTTTTCAGGATTTTCCCATTGAAAGCAGTGCATGTAAGCACCAGCACTATAATAATAAAATTTATATAGGAATGAAGATACTATCAAATAACACACTCGGCTGAAAGAAGTTATCTTACAGCTTTGCTAAACTTCATTCAGGTGAATTTCAGAATTAGTGTTCACTGGTCCTCGGCGGGCCACCACACACTCGAAAGCTCTCATTGTGTATGGCTTTACACTCCCACTCGTCATAGGAACCAGCTCGGCTTTCAATTTGCATTCAAATATATAAGTAATTAAATATGAATACTAAAGTATTCATATGAATACTAAAGTATATACTTATATATTCATATTTAATTACTTATATATTTGAATGCAAATTGAAAGCCGAGCTGGTTCCTATGACGAGTGGGAGTGTAAAGCCATACACAATGAGAGCTTTCGAGTGTGTGGTGGCCCGCCGAGGACCAGTGAACACTAATTCTGAAATTCACCTGAATGAAGTTTAGCAAAGCTGTAAGATAACTTCTTTCAGCCGAGTGTGTTATTTGAAAGCAGTGCATGCACATAGATCTCATGTATATTCATTGGGGAAATCCTGAAAACCCGACTGGATTGCAGGCCTTAAGGAGGGACTTTGAGACCCCTGGAAAACATTCAGGACTGCAGAAACAACCGTCATCAATCCGCTTATCCATGTCACTGTTTTACTTCTCAATTAAATGTACTAGTTTTATAATAGAATTTATTGCATAATGAACCAACTTCTCCGATTAGTTTTTCTCTGCAATGCCGGCAGGGGACAGAATCCAGCATGTCTTTCCTACTGGCTGCTTCGAGGATGTTCCTTATATCATCCTGAATATACTCCTCATTGTTAAGATATCCATCATATGCAGCATTTGTCTGTAAAGTGTACAGCACTAACTAATTTTCCATATATATTTTTTTAAATTTATATATTTATTTATTTTGTTTACAGCAGAAGCCAGTTTCAGGCGACAAAGCTGACAGAGAAGCAGAACCCTCTGGGGCACTTTTAAGCTTGAAAACTTTATTAGGTCACATCTGTTGCTGCTGCATTTGGACACCAAGTGACAGATACAGTACTCCAAAAACTTGTATTTTCTCTGAAGAAGTCAATGAAGTTGCAAGTCCTGGCAGCAAGAAAGTTCAGAAACATGGCTATGAAGCAGGCAAAAAAAACCCCAAACATACAATGAGGCTGTGAGAAGATTTTCCTGAGTAAGATGTAGGGCTTGGTGACAAAGGACTAGAAAAAAAAAATACATTTCTTCCCTAAATCCTTTCTCTTACCTGCAACCTGTGCCATAATATGGGGAAAGTTAAGAGTTTTCAGAATTTAAAACTTAGCCTGTTTCCTTACTCTTTAACTCTGCTTCCAATGTCTCCTTTTTTTTCTTTCTGGCCTAAAATATATATAAAAAAATATTTGTTCATTTTTTTTAAATTAAAGGTCAGGTAGCTTTTACTATAGTCAAACCCTTCACTTTAAAAATTATTAATGGGTCCTTTTATTAAGCTGCAGTAAAAGGTGGCCTTAGTGTGCTCTAATGCAGGTTTAATTTTTTTTTTTTTTTTTTTTTTGCAACTCTCACGTCCTAATGGAAAATTAGCATGGAACCTGCAAAAAAGAAAAAAAAAAAAACCTCCCTGTTTTAGGGATGTACTAGAAATGGGCTTAATGCGTAGAAAAGTCCCATATTAAAACATGCTAAGTCCATTTGTTAATGCATCTTAGTAAAAGGGACCCTTAGAAATTTTACGTAGGATGCAAAAAGTAAGAGCTGTGCTTCTTTAAGGATGTCTTTTACTAAAGATTAGGGCAAGTGTTGCAGATAATGTACTAATCTTTAGTAAATGACTGCTAAATGTTGGCTTATAGAGAATGACACAGGGACAATTTGAACTCGTCCATGTGGGATCTCAGTATCTCTGTCCCCTTCCTGCAAGCTCTGCCTTAACAGCATAATCCTCGAACACTTATGATTTTAAAGTGTTTGAGGCTTGTGCAGATGAGGACGGCGCTTGGGCATTGGTGGAATGAGGCATTATGACATCATAATCTGAGCTCTAGAATGTTGCTACTTAAGATTTTAAAGTGTTTGAGGCTTGTGCAGATGAAGACATTGCCTGTAGGAAAAGGACAGGGACAGAGCTCTAAGGGACTTTGTCCCCATGTCATTCTCTAGCTCATAGAGCTGATGGCAGCGGAGGAGCATAAATCCCACCTTTTCTACACAATTTATAACTGCGAGGATTAAGTTTAAATTATGCATCATTGCCTTTAAGATCCTGACAAGCAATGCGACCAACTACCTAATAGAGTTGGCCATCCTACTCCAGGGCGCCTCCACCAGAAATCTTTCCCACTTAAAAATTCCCAGCATGCAACAATATAAAGTCTACCAGGCAAATTACCTTCTCCATCCAGTATCAATTAGCAAAATGTTGGAACCAACTACCACTCGCACTATGATCTTGTGACCAATATCTCGGGTTCACAAAACTTTTGAAAAGCATTTCTGTACCAAGACGGGGAGCCATCCGTGAAGTAACTGAAACAGTAATTGTAAAAGCCCATCTCTAAACTGTCTGATGCAACTCCTGGGACAAAACAAAGAGCCAACAATGACCTATGACCTACTTATACTTGTAACTATGCATATGTAGCTATGACCTAACTATACTGATCTACCTGTATTAGCAACCCTATTGAATGACCATGTCAAACTGTCCACTGTAACTTCCAGGGTAACTGATCCTACTTTTTGTAATGTCATCTGACCTTGAGCTGAATAGGTAAAGGTGGAATAAAAATCCTGATTAATACAACATAAACCCGAACTGGCTTTCCTGTCACTTCTTTGCATCTAAGGACAGGGTTACCAGACGTCCAGAAAAACCCGGACATGTCCTTTCTTTAGAGGACTGTCCGGGTGCCCGGAGGGATTTCCAAAACCCGGCCATTTGTCTGGGTTTTGGAAGCCCCCAACCTCAGGCTCATGTCTGGAGGGTGTCTGCACATGCGTGGATGTCGACACAATGACATCATGCAAATGATGTCATTGAGCCGACATTCGAGCATACACAGATGGGGTCCTGAGCTTGGGGAACTTTGTGTGGAGGCGGGGTGGGGAACAGGACCAGGTGTCCTCTTTTTTTTTTTTTTTCAATTAAGAAATCTGACAACCCTATCTAAGGATCCTCTGGCTCATCCCAAACTATCTTGACTTTGTAAGTTTTTGTTTGTACCATTTCCACGAAGAGGCTGTTTGATCCATCCACTCTTTTCTCCGAAAAGAAATATCCAGTGATATTAATTCTCCATCTACCCCTTGGTACCTCTTATCATAGCCACTTGTTTTCAAATTCCTTTCCCCTGAAAATAATTTGCTTTTTCTACATTGCACCTATATCTATATATTAGAGCTGTACTGAATAACATATGTTACTATTTGGACGAATATAAATAATGAATAATATTATTTGGCCAAATATGAATCGTGAGCAATGAGCTTTAACTAGGGTTACCAGATTTTCCTTTTGGAAAATCCGGATTCCTAGATCTGCCCCCCAGTTCCACCCATCCCTGCCCGAGTTTACTAATGCTCGATATCTTCACTGTATGTGGGGAAGATATCAATTCGGGCCTACTTCATATTTTACAACTAACTCATGTTGTGTTAGCACAGGTCCCATTTTCTGAAATGAGACCTTGTTATTAATAGCTGTGAATATATGCAGAGCAGCTACTTGGAGCTCGCCACATACTTTCATACAGCATTCTTGTATTGACCAATATTTTCAATCTGAAAGTTTGCCTACTGTGTTAACAAACACACCTTCTATTTTACTGCACCATATGCTGGAACAAGCTACCCGAATCCCTACGGCGGGCTCCAGCTCTGGCAGTGTACAAGGTCCAGTTAAAAGCCCACCTCTTTGAGAGTCCTCTCATCCCCAACTCTATGGGCTCCTTTTACTAAGCTGCATTAGGGCATTAACGCGCGGAATAGCACGCACTGCAATGCCGCGTGCACTAGACGCTAACGCCATCATTGAGCTGGTGTTACTTCTAGCCGCTTGGGGGTTAGCACGTGCTAAAAACGCTAGCGCACCTTACTAAAAGGAACCCTATATGTCATGCATGTCCAAGTTAGATTGTAAGCTCTTCCGAGCAGGGACTGTGTATACATGTCAAAATGTACAGCGCTGTGTACGTGATTAGTAGTAAGGCTGCAGTCTCCTCCATTTGTATCAGGTTGCTATTCCTAACAAAACTATTGCAACCCTTAGCTTGGGAATCTCCATGTGTGGCAGTTGCCGATCCTGCTTGTCCCCCTAATGTTGCACACCTGTAACAGGTGTTCTCCGTGGACAGCAGGAGCCAACAGCTCACCTTCCATTCCTGTAGCTTTGCACACGTGACAAGATTGGACCGTTCGAACGTCCTTTGGGCGGGAACCTACTACGCACGCTCAGAAGCCTTTCCAAAGGTCGAGCTGAGCTATGACGTCACCCCCATACGTAGCTGCTGTCCGGGGAGAACAGCCGCTACAGGTGCGCAACGTTCGCGACTCCTGCCCCGCCGCTCTTTCGGTGCTTCCCGGGAAAAGGATGCGGGTCCCGGAGCCGCTGGCTGGTTGAGGCCGGGGTTTGCCTCCCGCGGTGGCAGAAATCGGGAGCCGCGGCGCTTTCGCTTTCGTTTGCGCTTTCGCGGCCAGATGGCGGCCAGGGAAGTGCTGGTGATGGTGAGCGCCAAGGACCTGGAGTGCTCCATCTGCCTAAGCTACTTCGACCGGCCGTGCACCCTGGGCTGCGGCCACAACTTCTGCATCTCGTGCATCGAGATGCACTGGAGCCCCCCGCCCGAGCACTACAAGTGCCCGCTGTGCCAGAGGACGTGGAGGGCCCGGCCCGCGCTCAACAAGAACACCGAGCTGACGGCCATGGTGGAGAAAGTGCGCGCCTCGGCTCCCCCTGCTGTCGAGCCCCCTTGCTGCGCGGGACCCGGCGCCCGCGTGCTCTGCCTCACCTGCGCGCGGGCCTTTTGCCCCGCCCACGGGCGCCCGCACCTGGAGGAGGGGCCGCTAGGGGCCCACGTGCTGGTGAAGCCGCTCGAGGCGAGCTGGCCCTGCGGGGAGCACGCGCAGGCGCTACAGTACTTCTGCGCGAGCCACGGCCTCCCTGTGTGCCCGTCGTGTGTTGGGCAGCACCCGAATTGCCGGCTGGTCCCGTTGCTGCAGGAGTTCCTGCGCAAGCAGGTATTGGTTTCTTTTTCAATAGAATTTCTTGGAAAAGGAAAATGTTCATTTTGTTTAGTCTCTTGTGTGGTTTAAGTTTCAAGTTTAATCAAACTTCTAATTTATAACATTTTATTGAAGGAATCAACTAAATATACATACAATATGATACAAAGAGATATTCATTACAATTAAATTCATAATAAAATATTTGCAGACATATTTTATCATTCCTCCAAAATATATTTCTATATACCTAATCCATTCCTTTCTATATCTCCCCTTGATCCCTTCTCCCCTTCATTCTATTTATACCCTAGATGCCCTAAACATAACATCATTCAGCTATGCGGACGACATAACCATCCTCCTTCCATTCGACATCCACGACCCCATCTCCACAGGACGCCTGAAAACTACAATGGAAACAGTAGAAAAATGGATGACAAATCATAAGTTGAAGCTGAACACGGACAAAACTAAATTCCTACTACTAGAGAAGGACAAAAAACCATCCCTAACTGAACTGGAAGTAAACTCAATCAAGTACCCAATACAGAGTTCCCTCAAAATCCTGGGAATACAACTAGACAGATGCTGCACTATGCAAACACAAATCCATAAAACCATCCAAAAAGCATTCTTCACAATGCGAAATCTGAGAAAAATAAGAAAATTCTTTAATAAAGACCAATTCAGAATCATTGTCCAATCCCTCGTACTAAGTATGGTAGACTACTGCAACAGCCTTTACCTACCTTGCCCAATCAACACAATAAAAAAACTACAGACCGTCCAGAACACAGCCCTCAGACTCATATACTCACTCAGCAAATACGACCACATTACCAATGCATACTTAGAATCTCACTGGCTACCAATAAAAGCAAGAATACAATTCAAATTCTACTGTCTCCTATTCAAAGTAACCCACGGCGCGGCACCCAGCTACCTAAACAACCGCTTTCACTACTATCTCTTATCCAGAAGAAGGAGAACACAGAACATTTTCACCTACCCTCCTCTCAATGGTACCCGACGTAAGAAACTATATGACAACCTACTAGGGACACAGGCAGCTAATATTGACTCCGATATCTCAAAATTACTGATCGAAATTACAGACATAAAAGAGTTCCGAAAAGAAATAAAAACACTACTGTTCAAAAAATATCTCCCATCAATATAAACCGCCATCTAATGAGTTCCCAACCAATTCCTTGGGAATAGAATCTCTTTATCCAACCCAAACTAAATACCCCCACTGTCCATATCATCAACATTAATTAACCAACATCATGCAATCATCAAAACAACAATTACACTTCCACTTATAGGCATATGATGCTACTCTCCATCCGAAGAAACTTGACTCATCTCATGTAACATCTTTTGTAATCTAGCATATATTGTAATTCTTATTCTCCACCAGTTATAAATTGACTCAGTTGCTATGTAACATCTCCTGTGATATTGAATGTACTGTAATTCTTCACTATTACCTGTAATTAACACTTCTCCTGTAATGTAATTCTACTGGAAATGCCCAGATATCTTCCTTATTGTAATCCGAGGCTATGTTATATCTGCTGCGATGTTGAATGTATTATAACTCTTCACAGTTACTTGTAATCTACTCTTCTCCTGTAATGTAATTCTACTGGAAATGTCCAGATTCATCTTTATTGTAATCCGCCTAGAACCGCAAGGCACAGGCGGAATAGAAATCCCTAATGTAATGTAATGTAATACCATAATGCATTTATTTTATGTATATACACCATATAATTCTAGTTTCTGTGATTTATTTATCATATACTCGACTTTCTGCTAATATTTGTGTTTCATTTTCAAAGGAACATATGAAGACAAAACTGAATGAAGTCATTTTGGAAATTGAAAGAAAGGAAGTTGCCATCTCCAGATGGAATGAAGAGTGTCACCGGATGAATGCAAGTTTTGCCTCTGCATGCTTATCTCAGAGACTGTGTTATTTCTATCTCATCTCTTGCATTGCAGTTATTTAATTATGATCTGATCCACACTCCCCTTCTCTATGGGCAAATAACTAGATTGATGGTATAGCTCTAATCAAGCTTGCTCAATCCACCTCTGAAATATTGCATTATATATTCTTGAGCAGAGAAAATAACTCTGATCTGAGTGCCAAGAGAAGCCTTGTTCTAGCCTCAGTAAGGCTTAGAGCTCCCTCAGCAAGTCCAGTGTGTTGGATAGTGAGTGTATCACAGTTGGAAGCTTTATTTTAACAGTGTACACCCTCACAAATTAGGTGAACTTGGTGCATATTTTTTTTTCAGATAGTGAACTTGAACTATCTTTTTAATAAAACTTACATCTCTATGAAAAAAAGTTGTTTCTGGCCTTGCCAGAAATCTTTAGTATTTCTCCTCTTCTGTGGTCAGGTTTGGCAAAGTGTAGTCCAGCTGTTGCATCCTTAGACCAGGAGTCATCAAACATTTCAGGAGAAGGGCTTATTTGAGTTTCCTGAGGAGGAAATTCCCCACTGGAGTATGTCAAGTGGGGGAATTCTTGTAGTTTGCAGAGCAGGGTTGAGGGGTCCCCTTGAAATTTATTGAGTTGGTCACCACACCAGATTGCTAATGTCTTCAGCTGATGGAGCCCAGGAACCCCAGAGAATGACACAGTGACAGAATTCATCACCGTCATAAGAACATAAGCAATGCCTCCGCTGGGTCAGACCTGAGGTCCATCGTGCCCAGCAGTCCGCTCACATGGCGGTCCAACAGGTCCAGGACCTGTGCAGTAATCCTCTATCTATACCCCTCTATCCCCTTTTCTAGCAGGAAATTGTCCAATCCTTTCTTGAACCCCAGTACTGTACTCTGCCCTATTACGCCCTCTGGAAGTGCATTCCAGGTGTCCACCACACGTTGGGTAAAGAAGAACTTCCTAGCATTCGTTTTGAATCTGTCCCCTTTCAACTTTTCCGAATGCCCTCTTGTTCTTTTATTTTTTGAAAGTTTGAAGAATCTGTCCCTCTCTATGCCTTTCATGATCTTGTAAGTCTCTATCATATCCCCTCTAAGTCTCCTCTTCTCCAGGGAAAAGAGTCCAAGTTTTTCCAATCTCTCAGCGTATGAAAGGTTTTCCATCCCTTTTATCAGATGTGTCGCTCTCCTCTAAACCCTCTCGAGTATCGCCATATCCTTCTTAAGGTACGGCGACCTATATTGGACGCAGTACTCCAGATGCGGACACACTATCGCCCGATACAACGGCAGGATAACTTCTTTCGTTCTGGTTGTAATACCCTTCTTGATTATGCCTAGCATTTTGTTTGCCTTCTTAGCGGCTGCTGTGCACTGTGCCGTCGGCTTCATTGTCATGTCCATCATTACCCCCAAGTCCCTTTCTTGGGTACTCTCATTCAATAACATCCCTCCCATCATATAGTTGTACATCGAGTTTCTGCTTCCCACATGTAATACTTTACATTTCTCAACGTTGAACTTCATCTGCCATCTCGTTGCCCATTCCCCTAGTTTGTTCAAGTCCCTTTTCAGTTCTTCGCAGTCCTCTTTAGTCCGAGCTCCAGTAAATAGTTTGATGCCGTCCGCAAATTTTATTATCTCACACTTCGTCCCTTTTTCTAGATTATTTATGAATATATTAAATAGAGCAGCCCGAGCACCGAGCCTTGCGGGACCCCACTCGTGACCCTCTTCCAGTCCGATAGTAGCCCTTCACTCCTACCCTATGTTTCCTACCCGCCAGCCAGTTTCTGATCCATCTATGTACGTCTCCTTCAACCCCATGGTTCTTCAGTTTCCGAAGTAGGCGTTCATGGGGTACCTTGTCAAAAGCTTTTTGGAAATCTAGATATATGATGTCTATGGGGTCTCCTCTGTCCATCCATTTGTTAATTCCTTCAAAGAATTGCAATAAGTTCGTTAGGCACGATCTCCCCTTGCAGAAACCATGTTGGCTGGTTATCAGAAGTTCGTTTCTTTCAAAATGTTCATCGATGTTTTCTTTTATCAGTGCTTCCACCATTTTCCCTGGGACCGAGGTCAGACTCACCAGTCTAGTTTCCCGGGTCACCTCTTGATCCCTTTTTAAAGATGGGTGTAACGTTGGCTATCTTCCAGTCCTCCGGGATCATGCCTGTTTTCAGGGATAGATTGCAAATTTGCTACAGTAGTTCCGCTATCTCCTCCTTTAATTCCTTCAGAACCCTTGGATGGATTCCGTCCGGACCCGAGGATTTGTCAGTTTTTAGTTTTTCTATCTGCCTACGTACATCTTCAAGGCTCACTTTCATGGATGTTAATTTTTCTGCTTGATTTCCATTGAAGAATTGCTCAGGTTCTGGTTTGTTGGATGTGTCTTCGTTTGTAAATACAGACGAAAAGAACATGTTAAGTCTTTCTGCCACTTCTTTCTCCTCCTTCACCACTCCCTTCCTGTCTCCATCATCCAGCGGTCCCACTTCCTCCCTCCTAGCCGGTTGCTTCCCTTTAACATATCTAAAGAACGGTTTGAAATTTCGTGCTTCCCTGGCTAGCCTCTCCATACTCTTGGCTTTTCGAACCACACGGAGACATTCTTTTTGATACTTCCTGTGCTCTTTCCAGTTCCCCTCAGTTTTGTCCTTTTTCCATTTCCTGAATGAATTTCTTATTGCCTATCACTTCCTTCACTATCTTAGTTATCCACGCCGGGTCTTTTGTTCGACTCTTTTTGAATCTGGGGATATACAGATTTTGCGCCTCGCTTACCGTGTCCTTGAGAAAAGACCAGGCATGTTCTACCGTTTGCCATTTTTTGGAAGTGTTCCTAAGTTTCTTCCTTACCATTTCCCTCATTGCTTTGTAGTTTCCTTTCCCGAAGTTGAAAGTTGTCGCTATGGTTCTCTTTCCTTTCGGTATTCCTACCTCAACCTTGAACTTGATCATGTTATGATCGCTGTTTCCCAATGGTCCCACTACTTCCACTTCCTTTGCAGGTCCCCTTAACCCATTTAGGATTAGATCCAGAGTGACATTTCCTCTCGTTGGTTCTCTAACAAGCTGCTCCATGAAACAATCTTGGATAACTGCGGGAAACTATCCTGTGTCATTCTTTAGTGTCTGTCTCAATCTTGGTCCTTTTACACCAACGTTCTTCAATGGAAGGCTTGAGCATCAGTGGCTGTTCCTACTCATACTCTGATTCTTCCTCTCTCCTTAAAGAATAACACATGGGGATGGTTTCCCGCGGGGACAGGAATGGTGATGAATTTTGTCACTGTGTCATTCTCTACGCCTATAGCCTTCCATGGAAAAAGGAGGAAAATTTATTTTATAGGCCAAAAACCGAGTTTTCTGAGCCAGTTCTGGCCATGGGATGTAGTTTGGGGACCCCCTGCTGTAGGCAAAGGATTGCAGTTGCTCCACACAGCAGCTGTTCAAAAATCAGACCATATGTAGACCTTGTATAATGTGAATGGGAACTGTTTTCTTACAGTGCTCCCTTTCTGAAAACAAAGCTTTGCTGACTGAAAGTTTTCAAGATATGAAAAAGTACCTTGAAGAATTGGAGTATGCCACGATAAGGAAAGCTGAAGAGGAAAGAGAACAAGGACAACGGGAGCTTGAAGACATCATAAATACCCTGACTGAAGAAAGAGATAAACTAAAAGATTTCAAAGCCAAGAGGCAAGGTTTGCTGCAAGATGACTGGTTGGAACTTTTAAAGGTAACAGTTCAAATCAATGTTAGGCTTACATTAAATAATTATTTTCTTGTGTTTCTTATATAGCATCAAAAGTGAGAAGACACTTGTATCACATCACCTGGCTTGAGAGGAAGGGAAACAACCAGCTCAAAAATACACAGACATATAACATACCATAAACCTTGCTCTGCATGCTTTCCCCACTTGTTTCGATTATTGTAATATTGTCTATCTTGCATCATTTAAGAAAAATTTACAACGTATTCGATTAGTACAAAATACGGCAGTGCGGTTAATTTTTGGCCTGAAGAAATATGATCACATTAGCCCATTTTATCAGCAATTACTTTGGTTGCCTTTTGAGGCACGTATTCTTTTTAAATTTGGTTGTCTTTGTTTCAAATCTCTTTTTGGTTTGGCTCCAGGATATCTAGCCTCTTAATTTAATTTTTATACCTCATTGAAAAACACTCGTAATAAGTTAATGTTTATGTATCCTTCAGTTTAGGAACTGTCGTTGCAAGAAATTTTTGAATAGGGCATTTGCCTTTCAACTAGGCAAACTGAACGCTTGGTTAGGCCCGCTTTATTTGTCAAGCAGATTCTTATAATGCTTTTAGAAAATTTTTAAAAACACACTTGTTAAGTTTGTTAAATAACTATGTAATTTTCTTCTTATCACTCTTTTTTTTTTTACTTGATGTACCTTTCACTGATTGTACAGTTCTTCTTTGCTGTTAACCGCCTGGAACTTTGTGGTTGGGCAATATTCAAGAATAAATTTATTATTATTATTATTATTATGGTGGTGGATATAGTGGTGGAAGGCCTTGCATTCACTCTTATTTCAATAGAAATTGGCCAAATAACAATACAGAAATCTTTTTTTTTTTTTTTTTTAATTCTTTATTGATTTTCAAATTTTGACAGTGCAATTCAACTATATTAAACATGAGCATTATACATAACGCACTTAAAATACACAAAATTAATACATTACCAATCCTTTTCTCCCTCCCTTCCTCACATAACTATTACACTGCATATGCATATATTATTGCAGTATTATAGATAAATACCTTTAGCAAATCCAGATAACTTCCCCTCCCCCACCCCATCACCCTGGATGTGTAAGGAATCTGTAAAAAGGGAAAATGCCTGACATTCATTGCAATTCAACATATGAATGTTAATGGGCTCAATACAGAAATCTTATTAGCGGTCTTGGATTTTTCAGGTGGGACACTTTTTACCTGTTTGTATGGTTCTTTGCGAACTTTAGGAGGATTGTGAAAGTCAGGCTGTAAGTGCTTTTCAACTGTAGACTTCGCCCTTACTGAGTTGGAAGTCATCTTTTAAAAGGCAGGTGCTGGGTCCATGCTCCCTTTCCCCCTCCAAAGTCCCAGAGGTGCCAAGTTTCCCAGTTCCAGGCTGGAGTCATTTTGGCCAGCCTGGTTCCCGCAAGGATATCTGAAATTGCGGATAGTACCAAACCCTATATATTATGTATTTATCTATGCATACATATAATAAAGCTCACTGTGTAAATTTGGTACAGTAAGAGATTTTTTTTTTCTTCCCCTTATAACCCCATTGTATTATGTAACATCTTTCTTCTCTCATGTATTCTTCCCCCATGCTTCTCCAATTCATGATGTAACTTCCTTCTTCTTGCATTTTGTAATTCGCTGATTGTCCAGCCTTCTTTCTATGTGAACCGCTTAGAAGTCAGTTTGACTATGGCGGTACAGAAAAATAAAATTATTATTATTAACAATAACTAATAATAAAATAGAGCAATTATAACAATATACCATAATAAAAGTTTAATATGAAGGTGGTCTCTCTCCTTGTTTTATAGTACTACTACTATTTATTATTTCTATAGTTCTGAAAAGGGGTACACAGCGCTGTACATTTTAACATACAATAGACGGTCCCTGCTCAGAAGAGCTTACAATCTAATTTAGACAGGACATTTCGGGGTTGGAGAGATTATGGTAAAGGAAATGATACAGTGGGTGTAGGTATCTGACAGTAGTGAGTAGGAGTTAGGAGTTGAAAACGGATTTCAAAAAGTGGGCTTTTAGCTTGGATTTGAACGCTGCTAGGGAGGGAGCACGACGTATTGAATGTGTTTTATATGAATGTGACCCCTTCTTGTGCTTCAATACCTATCTGATGAGATGAAGCGAGGTAAATCGGTGGTGTCGTGAGGGAGGTGTGCGCCCTCCCTGTTTACCTCTTGATAAATTTAAGGGCAAGTTAAAATGCTTTCTTTTTAAAGATGCTTTTGACTGTTAGTTCCCCTAAGGAAAACTGCACACTTTAGCATAGACTTCTGATCTCTTATTTTTCTTTTTTTTATTTCTTTTATCCCTTCCTGTTGTGGTTTCCCGTTTCTGTCTTGTTTTCTGTCAACTATTGTATTTCCTTATGGTTCCGTGTGTCTTACAAGTCATGTCTGTGGTATTTGTACTGTTCCCCTGTATGTGGTTGTAAATTATTTTAGCATTGTACATCGCCTTGAACTTTTGATTAGGCGATTAATCAAATTTTAAATAAACTTAGAAACTTATCCAAACGGTACCATTTTGTGGAAGTTTATTTTGCCAAAGGGTGAATTGATGATGGACTGAATCAGCCCCCCAAGTTGAAAGGCAACTAAAATTCCAGTGCACGAATGTAACCCCTGTCTTGTTTTATTCAGGGTCAACCACAGGATGAAGAAAGCTGTGCAATATCCCCTTCCAAACCAGAGAACCTCGTCTTCCATAGTAAAGTAAAATCTCTCATCGGTGCTGTCGAAAAATTGAAGCAAGACTTGCTGGAAAAATCAATATTAGAAGATTTTCCTTTGCAAGAGAAGCAAGGTTAGTGGTAGAATTTGAGTCCCCTACAACTGCAAGCCATATAGCTGTGAAATCAAAGTTTGATTTATTAAGAACTATAACATAACACTATTGTACAGCAGGTAGTCCTACAGAAATCATAATTCTGGGCACACAATTACTGGTAAATAACTGAGATATTGGTTCTTGGGGTATGGTTAGATTCTCAGCTCTCTATGAAACAACAAGGAGGATATGCACAACTTCACATCTTATTTAGATTAAAACCGATGCTCCTGCCTGTGGATTTTCAAGCGTTATTGCTATCTCGACTTGATTATTGCAGTCTCCTATATCTTGGATTGTCAAAGCAAACATGCAAACCTGTGCAACTTCTAATGCGGCTAGATTGATAATGGGCATTCCTAGGGTTACCCATATTACTCTGATCTTAAAAGCTCTACACTGGGTACCTGTCAGCCGAGAATTTGCTATAAAGCTCTGTTAGTTGTTCATCAAATATTGTACAACTCTTCTGCTTGCTTTCAAAACTTGTGGGAAGTCGTTTGAGATCGGTGGGGGTGGGGGGCGATGTTGCTCATTAGTTTAAAAGAAAATGGGATTCGCTATGTAAAAATCTATAAATATCTGTTTTCTCAATTGCTGGTAAGAATCTCTGGAATTCAATTCCAGGTATAATGAGATGATGCAAAGATTGGGTGTCTTTCAAGAAATTGCTAAAAACACAATTGTTTGTGGACGCCTTTCTCTTAACTCTGTGGTTATTATTTGTCTCAGATTTGAATAATTCTTTTATTGGAAATTTTGTGAGGGAGATTGATTTATTTGTTTACTGCATTTTATAATTTTTGTTTGTGTTTCAAACTCTGGATATAAATGTTTTTTGTATATCGCTTAAATTTAAGCAATTTCATAAATTTTAAAAATAAATAAATAGAAATGGTATGTTTAATTGCCGAGACATTTGTGCAAGTGGAATTTCAGTTGCAAGCATCTATGACAGTGTCTCACAATCTTTCTCGAGCCGTGGCACACTAACCGCAGTGGCCGTGGATCGAGGCACCCAGAAGCACATGACAATGCTGTGATAATGTCGTATGCATGCGTGAAAGGCCTTCAGATGGGTCCTGAGCTACCAGGCGGGGGATCAACAGGAAAGAGGGCCCGAGTGAAGGAGAGGTGCCGGCGCTTCTCCTCCCCAGTGTGCCGCAGCACACCTGAAATCTCGGGAGGCATCTAGTTTGCAATACACTGATCTATGGGAACAAGTCTCATTTGGCTTATATAAGGGCCATTCCAGGTTCTGTATCTTTAAGTAATTAATCCAATAGATAGGCAGACAATTTTGAGTAGTTAAGCATTCGCAGAATCTGCAACTGGTTTCACTGCACCCAGTTTCAGTCGCTCTCAAATTGCCAGGATCAAAGCACTGTACCTGGCCAGTGGCGTAGTGAGAGTGAGGGGCGCCCCCCTCCCTTGCCCTCGTCTCTGTCTCCCCCGCTTCTTCCCTTCCCCCAGCAGTTCACCGCCGCGACCAACAGCTTAACATGCTCCTCGCGACTGCGTCGGCTCTCCCTCTGATGTCACTTCCTAAGTGCGGCGCCTGGGAGTGACTTCAGGAGCTCACATGGCCGCAAGGAGCATGTTGGCGTCGTTTCGCCGGAGAGCAGCTAGATGTGCAGAAGGGGAGGAGGGGTTGCCACAACATCAACGTATTCCTTGTGACAGCATCTCTCTCTGAGGGAAGGGGGGGAAGAGGAGGAGGAATGCTGGCGCCTCCACCAGGATGGTGCCTAGGGCGGACTGCCTCCCTTTCTCCCCCCCTTACTTACGCCACTTTACCTAGCAAATCCCTGAGGATAAATCCAGCTCTTTCAAGGGGAAGGTCCTGCTGCAAAGCCATTTCTTGGCATCGGTTTACTAGCACCACACAGTGGCTCGGGGGCTAAGCTTCAGGCTCTGGCTCTAGCTAGCCATGAGTTCAAGGCCAGCCGGCAATTTCTGTTGCCCATATAATCGGCTTGCTTTGCTGTAGAACAGGGGTGTCAAAGTCCCTCCTCGAGGGCCGCTATCCAGTCGGGTTTTCAGGATTTCCCCCAATGAATATGCATGAGATCTATTTGCATGCACTGCTTTTATTTTATGCTAATAGATCTCATGCATATTCATTGGGGAAACCTGACTGAATTGTGGCCCTCGAGGAGGGACTTTGACACTCCTGCTGTAGAACCTCCGGATACTATCTGCGTTATTCCAGTTGACAACTTCTGTACTCATCCGCGGTGTGTTACTTTCTTTATTTGGGTTTCTGTTGCATTTATTTCATGGTAGAGCAGCTCTGCGACTGTCTGTCTTTTTTTTTCTAATACTGTGGGGTTTGGGACAGATGCAGATACATCTGTTAAGGTTATACAATCAGTGTTCCGATGCGGCAACCTTCAGGTGAGGAAAGTTAACTGCAAGGAAGTGACAAGTTCTACATAGAGAATGACACAGTGACTGCTAGCTATGGGTAGGTGTGGGTAACCCGCAGGAACAGGGGGGGGGGTGGAAATCAACTGGTGCAGGTATAGGGATAAGGCCATTCACCGCTTCGTGGAGCGGTGAATGGCCTTGTCCCCCGCAGTAAAAGATATGCCGCGAGTTTCCTCCCTTTCCACCCCTCCGGGTCAGCAGCTCCCCTCGCGATGGGGGGGGGGGGTGCTGCTGCACCTTCAATCGTGAGTCTAGTAGCCACCCTCCCTCTCTGTCGCAGGTCGAACAGTCCCCCACCCTTGCGCCCAGTGCGTTTGCTGCTGCCACAGGGGATTCCATTTATAAACAGGCCCCTCCGAAGCCGAGCCGGAAGGTTTCCCTCCAATATCGGAACTGCCGTCTGAGGGAAGCCTCCCGGGGATCCCGGTTACATCAACGGTCCTTCTTCTAGCTGGGCTGCTCCTTCCTGCCTTCAGCGGTAATTGTTTGCAGAGACGCATGCAAGAGCCTCTTGGAAGCATCTCCTCCTCTCCTTCCCCTGGCAGTGATAAGGATTCCAGTCCCTAACTCAGTGCTTCTCGTTGTGAAACATTTTGCAGGTTCTTGCTATTTTTTTTTTTTTTTTTCTGGATTTGACATAGAGGAGTTTTGTTGGCTTTAACTCCATTTCCTAACTGGAAATTTTATTTTGTTTGTTAGAACAACCTGTGGAATTACTTCTCGAGCACAGCATCTCTGCTTTATCTCTGGAAGACCCAAATAAGCCAGTTGTGAAAGGACTGAAGCTGCAGCAGTTTTCTGAGTGTAAGTGGATGATATGGGTGGTAAACAGTGACTGGGAGCTGTAAGGGATGAGAAAAGGAATTCATTTAGCTTCCTGCAGTAATAAAAGTCGTCATGCTTCAGCTGCTGTCCTGAAATAGTTCTATTTATTTTTTTGGTGCTGTTTTGTAATTTAGGCTAATGTGTTTTCCTGTTAGAGTTGTAAACCACTTCAAGACCTAATTCTAGGGTAGAAGGTGGTATAAAAAGGCAGCGAATAGAATAGCTGATGCATCTTGTGCCTTGTGCACAGGAGGGTGAACGCTGGCTATGAAAGAACAATGAATGGAATTAGACTATAAGCTCTTATGGTACTTTCAGTTGGTAAATATGACACCAATAATACCCATTTTCTAATACTGAATATACACCAAGCATAGTAATTAGCTATATGAGTCCCTGTTTCAGAGAGCTTACAGTCTAAGTGGGTTTCTGAGGCACTGGGAGATTATATACCTTTTCTCAAAGTTATAAGAGTTAGTGGCAAAAGCAGGCTTTGAACCTTGGATTCCCTACCCACTAGGCTTGATGCAAACTTCTGAGTTCCTTTCAGTCCAGTCTCGGATCAGTAATAAATTCATTTTCAGGTAAACAAAACCGTTGAACATTCCTATTTCTTTAACTTGTGCTAATCTTTTGTCACATTTCTGTGGTGAGGGTAAGAAACAGCAAAGGAAACGGTCCACTAGATCCAACCTATAAAGGTCTACGTCTTTTCAGTTTCTAAGAAAACAGCAGTCTTTATTGATAATTAATTGTTTCCAAAGTTCATACATTAATACCCTGTTCCCAGGGTCCAAATAAAAGTGCCCAACATGGCCACATTTCACGAAATCTGACTTGTGTCGGGGACAAATAAACATAACTTCTGATCTCTCTCGTATGCACGGTAGGAGCACTGGCCTGGCCAGAAGGAAAAGTAGGGTTTTTCAAAACACCGACAGCCCTAAACCTACAGAAACATTGCTATTGAGACAGACATGGGGTGAAGCCACTGCTTGCCCTGGGATTGATAGCATGGGATTCTGGCAGGTACTTAGGACCTGGGTTGCCCTCTGTAGGATACTGGGCTAGATGGACCTTCGGCCTGTCTCAGTATGTCAGCTCTTATGTGAGCCAAGTATAGGACAATCAAGCCATTGTGACATCACTGATGAGGTTGGCTCTTAGGCACTGGTGGGATGAGGCATTATGACATCACAATCTCAGCTCTGGAATGTTGCTGCTCTTTGGGTTTCTGCCAGGTACTTGGGAGCTGTTAGAAACAGGATACTGGGCTAAATGAACCATTGGTCTGCTGACCCAATATGGCTATTCTTATTTTTGTATTTGTGTTTTGTAAGTTACAGCTGGCCCTCATTCTGCCATCTTTGGGAAGAACTTAGTTGGAACTGAAACTTCTGGTTTTTGCCAGAAGTTTCAATTCTAGCCTTTCAGAGGAAGACTTTCCCTCTAGCTTTTACAACAGACATTGCTGTTCACTGCTGTTTCTTTTGTGTTAGATGATATTATTGTGCCTTTTTTTTTTTCATTTTATAGTGGCTGCTCCTGTGACCTTTGACCCTGAAACCATCAACTCTCACCACAGCCTTTCAGATGAAAACAAGACAATCAGTGTGCTAGATGTAAAGCGCTGTTACCCACCGGCTCCTAGGAGATTCACCATCAGTCAGGCCCTTGGCTGCCAGAGCTTCGACTGTGGACGCCATTACTGGGAGGTCAACACAAAGGACAGCGAGGGGTGGGCCATAGGAGTGACCGAGGGGAAGATTGGCAAGCATGATCTTCTGGGGAGAAACGACTTCTCCTGGTGTGTAGAATGGAGCAATAAGCAGTTACTGGCTTGGCATCGGAGCTGTAGCACTCTGCTCACCCAGGCAAAGCCTCAGACAGTGGGGATCTTGCTGGACTGTGAGAGCAGGGCCCTGTCATTTTACTCTGCAGATGATGGCATATTGTTACATAGATTTGAGAGCCATTTTCAGGGTCCGTTTTTTCCTGCATTCTGGTTGAATGGCTTAGGGGTAGGAGAACATTTAACTATCACGTGAGAAGGAGAGGGGAAGGGGGATGGGGTAGGGAGAGAGATATTTACTGCACTGCACCGCTGTTGCTGCGCACTGGGTCTCCACGCTCTGCTTGAGTTTTGTGATATTTTCTCATCCTCGGTAGTGCTTTCAGTCATTGCGCTTCCACTTTCCAGGACCCCTGAAGAAGGCTTCACGAGCTGAAACGCGGACCGTGTTGGGTCCACATCATTGATTTTTGGTTTGGATGGTTGGAATTCACATCACTGTTGGTTCATTTTTGATTTTGTAGTTACTCAATAAACATTTTCATCAAGAAACTACATTCCACCATGTTTTCTTGTTTTGGGATGTTCCTTTTTACTGGGGGGGTTTCTTGTGCTGAATTATTATGTCAATATCACAAAGAACACAGGCTTTATAAATGCCAAATATGTATATAAATGTGCAAAATCGCCAAATCATGTGTTGAATTATTAACCATATTACATCACTTGTTTCTTTACCATAAATTAATAAAGTATTTTTATTTCTTTTATCAAACACTGTATACCTGGATTCTTTTAGAATTTTTGCCTATTACCTACCCTGAGCTCCTTTTAGCAATATTATTTTGAATGTAAATATTATTTTTGATTGTAATACTTTATATCACATAGAACTATTAATAAATCTGTAAATATTAATTGTAATATTAATAAATCTGTAAATAAATGTAAATACCCAGCTGCTAACTCAGCTAAGGATGCTGGCTATAACATTTGTGAAACATGGAGCCTCAGCTTTTATTTACATAAAGCTAAATAAAATGGGTGCTACTTTAAATTTCTCCATGTCACTGTTTTCTTGCCATGAATCAGTGCTGAGGTGTGCCGCAGAATTTACATATTCATAGGAATTTGGCCACTGGCATAGCTTTATAAAGAATCACAGAAGTATGGGTTAATGCAGTTGCCCACAAACTTTCTCGAGCCATGGGCCACTAAGGGGCTCATAATCAAAACTTAAATACATCTAAAAACCCACCCACGACGTTTCGTCAGCCGAAAGCCTGAAGTCATAATGCCGTTGTACAGGGCCATGGTGAGACCTCATCTGGAGTACTGTGTGCAATTCTGGAGGCCACATTACAGTAAAGATGTGCGCAGAATTGAATCAGTTCAGCGGATGGCCATCAGGATGATCTCGGGGCTCAAGGGTCTCTCGTATGAAGAGAGACTGAACAAATTGCAGCTCTACACTCTCGAGGAACGTAGGGAGAGGGGAGACATGATCGAAACATTTAAGTACCTCACGGGACGTGTCGAAGTGGAAGATGATATTTTCTTTCTCAATGGACCCTTGGCCACAAGAGGGCACCCGCTCAAACTCAGGGGCGGAAAATTTCATGGCAACACCAGAAAGTATTTCTTCACAGAGAGAGTGGTTGATCATTGGAACAAGCGTCCAGTGTAGGTGATCGAGGCAGACAGCGTGCCAGACTTTAATAATAAATGGGATACCCATGTGGGATCCCTACGAGGGTCAAGATAAGGAAATTGGGTCATTAGGGCATAGACAGGGGGTGGGTAAGCAGAGTGGGCAGACTTGATGGGCTGTAGCCCTTTTCTGCCGTCATCTTCTATGTTTCTATGACGGCACTTGGATAATCTAAAAGACAGGTCGTCCAAGTGCCAATTATCAAAATGGATTTTTGGACGTATCCAGGGACATTTTAGGCCTCTGAATCCCGCTGTGCGCCCAGAGCTGAATGGGGTGTTGTGGGAGGAGTGCTTAGGGCGGGATGTGGGCCAACCTAGACTTAGTCATTCTGCAGGGATAATTGAATGTTTGATGAGACTGCCTAGGCAAAACTTGTATTTTGTGAGTTAGACTATCAAAAGTGACCAGATAACCACTGCAGAGACAACCCACACACTTCCCCAGTGTTCACTGACCCACTACCCCCCCGCCCCCAATTTCAGCATAAAAGGCTAGTGAACTAGAGAGAGGAGAACACAGGCCCATAAGGCACTCTAACCATTACATTTATGGTGGAACATGAGTGCACACTAAAAACCCTACTGTACCACCATATAGGTGCCACCTGTAACCATAAGAGCTATTGGAGTTTTAGGTGTGTTTGAGGGGTATGGGGCTCACCATAACCTATAAGGGAGTTCTGGTAAGATGTTTATGTGGCACCCTTTTTATGAAGTTCACAGCAGTGCCCTGTAAGATGCTCCAGTGTTCTGTTGCCATATCTGGGTGGCCAGTCCATCACAATGCTGGTCCCTCCCATGTCCAAAAGGTCTTGTTCTGGGCGTTTGGGACTTGGATGAATTTTTGGTCGAGAATGTGGTATAAAGATTGATGTAGTGGCGGTCTGGACGATCAAACGCCTGGATGTACAGATAGACAATTTTTGGAAAAACAGAATAGTTTAGATGTATTTTTAGAGAGTGGACATTATACCGGTGCCAACTTTGGGCGACTAGCGTCTTACATCCAAATTGGACTTGGACCTTTCTTTTGATTATGGCCCTCTACATGTAGTGGCCATGGCCTGAAGCATCCGAAAGTATGCGGACGTCGCCATGATGTTACATGCATGCATGAAGGCCCTCCAGACAGGCCCTGAGAAGCCAGTAGGGAGTGCCAGCAGGCAAGAGTGCCGGAGAGAAATCTTACCAGGTTCTTGCAGGTTGGCAATAGCTCTCTTCTCGGAGGCATGATCCTGGCAGCTAGAAGTCCCATATGTGAGAACATCTGACCTGTTGTCCTAGGATAAAGCACACTTTCCTGTAACAGGCGTTATCCGAGGACAGCAGGTCAGATGTTCTCACAACCTATCCGCCTCCCCTTATTAGCTTCTTAAAGCTTACAAATGAACTGCAGCTACCGCAAGAGAGGGGAATATATGGGAGCTCACGTAACTGTGCTTTGTGTTCAGTTAAATAAAATATTAACCCTCCCCCCCCTTTTTTTTTTTTTTTTACAAAACTGTGCAAGAGGTTTTTAGCACCAGCTGGCACCCTGAATGCTCTGTGCTGTTCCAAAGCTCCTAGGAACTTTGACCGTCAGAGCAGTGCAGAGCATTCAGTGCACCGGCTGGCGCTAAAAACCTCTTTCGTGGTTTTGTAATGGAGGGCGGGGGGTAAATGACTTTTTCTAAGCAGAGGCCCTTTTTCTGTGATACCCAGACAAACTGGCCCTAAGACACCACCGACCAACATTCCAGAAGGCCCTGACTATTGCAGGTCTCATTTCATATGGGCCACCTTAGCCTCTTTAGTTGCCCTAAAGTTAGATTGCAACCCTAGTAAATTCTTGTAATCTACTTTGCAGCAGGCAATATGCCAAAGTATTAATTATGTAACCCAGCAGTTCTCACCCCCAGTCCTCAGGACATATCTAAAAACAATATTGTAGTGAATAGTCATCACTTCTTCTCTTCTTTTGGCACATCAAAGGGGGGAGGGTGTTGGGTACAATTTTACATATGTTATAATATATTCTATAATATGTGTATATTCTGATTGAAAATATGATGGAGGGGGGGGGGTAAACGTATCACTAGATTTTTATGTAGTAGATATCAAAGTGCTATTGTGTAATAACTTGTTGAAATATATTATTTTGTGCACTTATTGTCAAATTTTAAAATGAATAAAGAAGGAAAAAAAAAAACAACCAGTCGGTTTGGGGGATATCCACAATGACTATGCATGAGATAAATTTGGATGCATTACTTCCGTTATATGCAAATCTATCTCATGCATAGTCATTATGGTTATATCCTGACTGGGTTCATTCAGACCCCCTTGACCACCAGTACCATAAAACTCAACCAACGTTTTGTTCTGTAAAAAAACCAGGGAGTGTTGAGAGCCCAAGTTGGTCTGCGGACCACATCCCCTCCCAAAAACCATAGGGGAAAACAAGACGACCCACTGCCCCAGACACAGAACGCGCGCTTAAGTGTTTTGCCGATTACTATTAAAGCCAGGCTTGACTACAGCGCCCGAGCATATGCCACGACCGGGGCAATTTGTCCTTCAAGGGAGAGGGGGCGGGACTGCGCTCGCATTCTGGTAACGTTTATCCCTCTCCAGACACCGTAGGCCTGGGAGCGCCTTGCGTTCGCCCCACTGCTGTTTTGTCCCTGTTCGGCTGCGGTTGGAGGTCAGCGAATTGATCTCGCGCTTTGGCGGTCACCGCAGGGAGGGGGGGGCGGGGGCTAGGTGCACGGGTTCGCGCTCGGAGGCAGTTTGTTCCCGTGCGGCCGCGGTAGGCTCGCGGGCACTGGAATGTGACATTTCGCACCGTTGCTAGTGCGGGAAGAGGCCGGTTCGGCCGCGCAACCGGGGGAGCTGCAGAGCCGCCGCGAACCCTCCCGGCCCATGTGAGCCCGGCGGAAGCCCCGGGAAGAAGCGGCGGCGGCCATGAAGAAGGACGTTAGGATCCTGCTGGTGGGAGAACGTGAGTGTGAAGAAGCCTCGGCCTCTGCCCCAATCTCGAAACGATAAAAGAGGAACTTTGGATTCTTGCCCAGAAATAGCTAAGAAGAAAAAAAATTAAAAAAAAATTTAAATTGAATAAGGTTGGGCAGACTGGATGGACCATTCGGGTCTTTATCTGCCGTCATCTACTGTGTGACTAATATAACTGAGCGCTTCGCAGTGTGTCCTTCAGACCAGGACTGAGTTATCCAGGCTTCCTTGGGCACTGGGGCAGATATACTGCATTTCTAGACCAGTGATCTCAAACCCTTTGCAGGGCCACATTTGGGATTTGTAGGTCCTTGGAGGGGCTCAGAAAAAAAAAATAGTTAATGTAGGGAAATCAATTAAAACCGTACTGTTTGACAAATTAATCTCCTAAACAGAAGCCTCACTACTTACAAAGTTATATTTTCCCTTCTGTCAATTTCTGTGTAATATGTTGTTCCCTCACTTTCTGCATTTTGCAATTGGCTGATTGTCCAGCATTATTCCTTGGGCTGCATACATGAGACCTAAATTACATACTTAAGATTCATATTTTCCTTTTAACTATTTCTTGTGAATAAGTTGTACTCTCACTACTTGCATTCTGTAATTCGCTGACTGTCCAATTTTATTCTGTAACTCGCTTTATTCTGTAATTCGCCTTATTGTCCAGCTCTATTCTAAAATTCGCAGATTGTCCAGCTTTATTCCTTGGGTTGCATACAAGAGATCTATACTACATCCTTAAGATTCATATTTTCCTTTTATCTATTTCTTATGTAATAAGTTGTACCCTCACTTGCATTCTGTAATTCGCTGATTGTCCAGCCTTCTTCGGTGTGAACCGCCTAGAAGTCTTTGGACTGTGGCAGTATAGAAGAATAAAGTTGTTATTATTATTAAAGAAATGACAATTTTGCATGAGGTAAAACTCTTTAGAGTTTATAAATCTTTCTTTCTGGCTAAGTCTTTTTTTAATTCTTTATTAATTTTTAAAAGTTTCAATAAGTGCAGTACAATAAAAAGAAACAATTTACACTTTAACATCACTTACTATACTACCAAATTCTGATGCACATGAAAATACCCCTCCCTCTCCCCTACCCATTCATTATCTTCAGGCATAAGGATAAATAATACCCCACCGTCCCCCCCAACTTGGCTCTGGCTAAGTCTTAATAATAATATTGTAATTTATAGCTAAAGAGACATATGATCAATTTTATTTTACTTTTGTGATTATGATAAACATACCGAGGGCCTCAAAATAGTACCTGGCGGGATGCATGTGGCCCCTGGGCCATGAGTTTGAGACCACTGTTCTAGGGGATTGGTTTCTAAAGGAATCTTCTTGTAGTTGGGCTTCCTTGGGCACTGGGCAGATATATTTCTAAACTGTCCTTTGCGTCTTTTGATCCACATTTGTAAACCTGACAGGTCACTGAGTTTCGGGAGGGCGAAGTGGGGGATTTTAGCTCAGTCCTGGCCTTCCTACAGTCCTATCATGGAGCATTGTGGAACCTGCAGCACTGATTTCAGTGGGTAGAATCAGAGACTATAAATGGCCACGCTATTTTTGTGATGTAAGTTCCAAATTAGAAATGGCCAAAGTCCCCCTCCTGAAATTTGGCAGCTCTGCTTTTGTAGATGATGCCATTTACTGTTCGCATAATCTTGTGCAACTCATTGAAGTTTTATACCCTGCATTTTATTTTTTATACAAGAGGTTTAATTCTCCCACTTTGACCATGTCCTCATGTCCCCAATGGGGAGTAGGGTGATACCCATCCATTTTATCTATCCAGGGTTTTAATTTCAGTCAAACAACAACCATTTGAGTTATGTTGGATTATCAGTTCAGTAAACGTTTATGTCGGTGCAAGCTCTTGTATACCTGTTCATGCAGTATTTCTGAGCTCTGATTTTAAGTTATGGAATGGTACAAATGTCACATTCCATTTTAAACTTCAAAAAATTGGTATTAATAGTGATGATCTGTCCTTAAATAACACTGGAGATGATAAAGGAAAATGTGCTTCCCGAAATAAGAAAAAATTAGTAAAAACAAAGTGAGTGAAAGGACCAATCAGTACGGGCCCAGTGCCCTCGTAACAACCGTTGGCCCCGGGCAGGTGTTTATGGAGTGACAAGCACTTAGAAATAAATCTAAATAAACCCTGCCCCGTACATCATATTATCCTTGTATGTGTGTAATTATAGAAAAAATATATATACATAATAAATAATCGGGAGCACAAACATCCTCAGAAGCAAAAGGAGAGAAAATCACCCCAAAAAAAGTTCTCCCTGAAACCTAATTAAAAAAAAACAAAAAACAATATATGAAAAAACCAAAATACGGAAAAATGACAAAAATCACCAAAGAAATAAGAAGAATATAATATTCTCAGTCTCATCCATAAATCCACAACGCAGTGAGCCCTGTGCACCTATCACAAATTGTTTGTGAAAGTAATGAAAAACAGTGAAAAATACTTAGCTCAAGCGGCTGAAATAAATCCAAAACGAGACGAAGTTCAAAGTTCACCAATCATCACTGTTCAGTTCCGCTCGCTACTCAGTCCCGCTCGCATAAACTCGCTCAGTGAAGAGTCATAAATGTCAATCCATTCGCTGTTCCACTTCACTCGCTCAGTCCCATGCAATCAATACAGCTGTTCAATGCTGTTCACCACACATTTTGGTTCCACTCGCTCGACAGGTCCTGTTTCAATATCCTCATCAGGAGGGAGCAAGAAAATCAGAAATGTTAGTAAACTGGCTGAAAGTTCACAAACCCAGTCCTTAATATAAAGGACGGAGTAATCCACGGCAGCGGCACAATCAGGCTGCTTTGACAAAAAAAGCTGCTTTGACAATTTGTGATAGGTGCACAGGGCTCACTGCGTTGTGGATTTATGGATGAGACTGAGAATATTATATTCTTCTTATTTCTTTGGTGATTTTTGTCATTTTTCCGTATTTTGGTTTTTTCATATATTGGTTTTTTTTTTTTTGAATTAGGTTTCAGGGAGAACTTTTTTTGGGGTGATTTTCTCTCCTTTTGCTTCTGGGGATGTTTGTGCTCCCGATTATTTATTATGTATATATATTTTTTCTATAATTACATACATACAAGGATAATATGATGTACGGGGAAGGGTTTATTTAGATTTATTTCTAAGTGCTTGTCACTCCATAAACACCTGCCCGGGGCCAACGGTTGTTACGAGGGCACTGGGCCCGTACTGATTGGTCCTTTCACTCACTTTGTTTTTACTAATTTTTTCTTATTTCGGGAAGCACATTTTCCTTTATCATCTCCAGTGTTATTTAAGGACAGATCATCACTATTAATACCAATTTTTTGAAGTTTGGATTATCATTGTTATTGGTATTTATATTTTGGTTTACATTCCATTTTAGCCTGCAAATTTGAAAATAAGTCTTTGTATCCTACTGCTAATGCAGTCTGTTCTGTATATAGGCTATTAGGTGCCATAGATTAATGTTTGAGTTCTAGTGACTTGATGAATTACAGACCTAAAAAGAAATTGGTTTTGTACTAGTCTGGTAAGATTCTCTAGCATCACCCCCATGGTTGTTTTCAACATATCCAGCCATCTGATTGCAGGTCTCCCTCTTCATCTGGCTCCTTCAGTCTTCCCAAACATGATGTCCTTCTCCAATGATCTTTTTCTTCTAACGGTGTGACCAAAATAAGACGGTCAAAACCTTATCATTTGGGCTTTGAGTGACTTAACTGGTTTGATCTCTTCCAGGATGGATTTGTTAGTTCTGGCGGTCCACAGCACGCCTAAAATTCCTCTCCTGCACCAAAGCTCAAACGAGTCAATCTTCTTTCTATCTTGTTTCCGTAGTATCCAGCTTTCATATCCATAACTGACCACTGAGAAAATGAGTGCATGGACAAGTTTGATCTTCATTTGGAGTGTTACCTCCTTGCCTTTGAATACTTTGTCGAAAGCCTTCATTGAAAAGCGACCAAGTACTATTCTGCGGAATATTTCCTTCCCTTCTTTGTTTACAAAAGAGCCCAGGAGATTGAAATCCTTTACAACTTTTATTCTATCACCTTCAAGCTCAAAATCTTCATCATTTTCCGTGTTCATGAGCTTCGTCTTGTTTATGTTCAGTTCTAATCCCTTTTGGCTTTGACTTTTCTCAGTAGATACAGCAGGTTTTCTTTGCTGATGATGATGAGTGTTGTATCGTCTGTGTAGCGCAAGTTGTTTATATTTTGGCCACCAACTTAGAAACCAATGCTCTCTTCTTCCAAATTTGCTTTTCTGAAGATGGCTTTGCCATAAAGGTTGAACAGGTAAGGTGGCAAGATGCATCCTTGCCTGACGCCATGTTTTATTGGAAACCAAATCAGTGTTGCCTTATTCAATTCTCTTTGCAGCTTCTTGATTTTCGTAGAAGCTCTTTATCAGCTGATTTTATGTGTTTGGGTATTCCCATTTGTGGTAGAGTTTTCCATAATTTATCATGATCCACACAGTTGAAAGCTTTGCTATAGTCGATGAAGCAAAAGTGTAGAGGCATTTGATATTTTTTTGCTCTTCTCCAATATCCATCTAACATTGGCAGTAATGGTTCTTTTTCCTTGACCTTTTCTAAAAAAAGAGCCTGAACTTCGGGTAGTTCTTACTCAACATATGATTGTAGCCTTCGTTGCATTTTCATCAATATTTCACTGGCATGTGGAGTTAATACAATTGTTACTGGCCTTGGCGTCACCTTACTTCGGTATAAGTATATAGGCTACAGTAGCTTTGCATTCATTGGGTCTAACATACATAGTAACATAGTAGATGACAGCAGATAAAGACCCGAATGGTCCATCCAGTCTGCCCAACCTCTACACAAGAATAGCCAAAGATCATGATGGACCTTAGAGCCTCAAAAGCTTATTTAAAGCATTAGCTTAGAATTCAATTGTTTTCACAAAGTGTGCATGGGTTTGAAGGTTCAGCCTCAGATATAAGCCTCTTACACTGTCCTTCATTGCTCATTGAAGTGTAAACACATAATTTACATGGCAAATACTATAGGACAACATCAGATTGGCCTATCTGATCTGCCCAGTTGCGACTCTTTCATTTTTTCCATACTCAGTCCACCACAAGCTCCTCCACCCCTCAAATCTTCATCTTTTTGATAAGGTTGCTTAACTTTCTAAATTTCAGATGCTTATTTCGGCAAGATGACCAATGTATAAAGTAATCTGCATAAAATTGTATAGATAAAAGATGCATATTTGTAGCCATATCTTGCTTTCAAGCCTGAATGCTGAAAATACCAGCATAACATATTATAGATAGCAAGTTATCTCTGCATTCATAGCTTAATGCATAAATTATATGTATATTGTCACAGTCTGTATAGCTTTTCACCCTACCCCAAATCTCTCCCTATTGTGTTTGGATTTGTCCTGACCATATAGTAACTTTTGTGGCCAAAATGAATCTATAGAAGTTGTGGCAGCGTTTTAAAAAGTTATCAAACCAAAAAAGCAAAATAGTCTGCACAGATATAATCCATAACAAAGGCAGAACACAAAGGCCCTGATTCTCCAAAAGTGCGTCCCGATTTTAGGCAGCTGTAGACGTCCTACAGCTGTCTAATCAGCCAATCGGGATGCACGTTTTTTTAAAAAAAATGCTCCCCAGGAAGGCCTGAAGGCGCCTCCGGGAGCCTAGGGAGACCCGCAAGATGCCTAAGCTCGCCTACAGGCTTTAGGCGAACTTAGGTGGCCCTACGCGTCTCCCTAGTAGAGGAAGAGACGCTTAAAATGTAGGCCAGCAAAATGCTGGTCTACATTGTAAGTAGATGCGGCCGCTATATTGATCGCGGCAAGGGATCTCCCTGCTGCAATAAAGTATAGCGGCCGCGGCCGCCTGTCCCATCACCGACAGGAGGATGCCTAACTCCTCCTGTCGGAACCCCGAACCCCGGAACCCCCTCCCCCCCAAACTCGTAATCGCCGACAGGAGGATGCCCAACTCCTCCTGTCGGAACCCTGGAACCCCCTCCCCCCCAAACTCGTAATCGCCGACAGGAGGATGCCCAACTCCTCCTGTCGGAACCCCCCTCCCCCCGGAACCCCCCCCCCCCCCCAACTCGTAATCGCCGACAGGAGGATGCCCAACTTCTCCTGTCGGAACCCCGGAACCCCCTCCCCCCCCCCAAACTCGTAATCGCCGACAGGAGGATGCCCAACTCCTCCTGTCGGAACCCCGGAACCCACTCCCCCCCAAACTCGTAATCGCCGACAGGAGGATGCCCAACTCCTCCTGTCGGAACCCTGGAACCCCCTCCCCCCCCCAAACTCGTAATCGCCGACAGGAGGATGCCCAACTCCTCCTGTCGGAACTCCCGGAACCCCCTCCCCCCCCAACTCGTAATCGCCGATAGGAGGATGCCCAACTTCTCCTGTCGGAACCCCGGAACCCCCCCCCCCCCCCCCAAACTCGTAATCGCCGACAGGAGGATGCCCAACTCCTCCTGTCGGAACCCCGGAACCCACTCCCCCCCCAAACTCGTAATCGCCGACAGGAGGATGCCCAACTCCTCCTGTCGGAACCCCGGAACCCCCGCCCCCTCCAAACTCGTAATCGCCGACAGGAGGATGCCCAACTCCTCCTGTCGGAACCCCGGAACCCCCTCCCCCTCCAAACTCGTAATCGCCGACAGGAGGATGCCCAACTCCTCCTGTCGGAACCCCGGAACCCCCTCCCCCCAAACTCGTAATCGCCGACAGGAGGATGCCCAACTCCTCCTGCCAGAAAGCCCAACAACCCCCCGCCCCAACTAATCTCCCTCCCCCAACTAACCTTTCAATGTTGGTCAGCTGGACGGGTCTTGCTGCCGTCCAGCCGACGGGTCTGCCTCGTGGAAATGAGACGGCACGCCCCTTCCCGGCCCATCCCCGCTAAATCTAAGGCCTGATTGGCCCAGGCTGTAGAAGCCTGGACCAATCAGGCCTTAGGCATAGCGGGTCCGCCCATCCCCACTAATCCTAAGGCCTGATTGGCCAAGGTGCCTAGCCTGGGCCAATCAGGCCTTAGATTTAACGGGGATGGGCCGGGAAGGGGCGTGCCGTCTCATTTCCACGAGGCAGACCCGTCGGCTGGACGGCAGCAAGACCCGTCCAGCTGACCAACATTGAAAGGTT
Source organism: Geotrypetes seraphini (assembly GCF_902459505.1). NCBI lineage: Eukaryota > Metazoa > Chordata > Amphibia > Gymnophiona > Dermophiidae > Geotrypetes > Geotrypetes seraphini. The sequence goes on along the minus strand of NC_047093.1, from coordinate 19,889,161 downwards.
AGTTGGGGGAGGGAGATTAGTTGGGGCGGGGGGTCGTTGGGCTTTCCGACAGGAGGAGTTGGGCATCCTCCTGTCGGCGATTACGAGTTTGGGGGGGAGGGGGGTCCGGGTTTCCGGCAGGAGGAGTTGGGCATCCTCCTGTCGGCGATTATGAGTTTGGGGGGAGGGGGTTCCGGGGTTCCGACAGGAGGAGTTGGGCATCCTCCTGTCGGCGATTACGAGTTTGGGGGGGAGGGGGCTCGGGGTTCCGACAGGAGGAGTTAGGCATTCTCCTGTCGGTGATGGGACAGGCGGCCGCTATACATATTGCAGCAGGGAGATCCCTTGCTGCCATAAGTATAGCGGCCGCGTCTAATTTAACCCGATTCTCTAAAGACGCCGGTTACAGAATCGGCGTTTAGTATAGGACGCCTCTCCCGGGCGGCCTGCCTGGGGAGCATTTTTTTTTTAAAAACGTGCATCCCGATTGGCTGATTAGACAGCTGTAGGACGTCTACAGCTGCCTAAAATCGGGACACACTTTTGGAGAATCAGGGCCAAATAGTCCAAAATACAGAAGCTTTATTCATAACTTATATAAGTGATACAGACCAGTGTGGAGTCTCTTCTCCTGAACCAGTGTTCATTTGCAGAAACCAACATGTTTTTGTGTCTTACCTGCATCAGGGGCTAAGGTAATACAGTACCACTGGTAATCTGAACACTGCTTGTCACAGGAGAAGAGTCTGTACTGATCTGTTGTTTTTGTTTTAAAATAGTGTGTGAGTAAAGCTTTTGCACTCTTGGGCTGGTTTTCTGCTTTTTTTCATGGAGTGATTTTTATAAAACACTTATGCTGTGCTACTGCTGACTGCAAAGGTTCTTTTAGATATTGTCCCATGGTTTATATAGCAAGAAGTCTTAATGAATCGGGCCTTTATCTTAAAATGTCATTCTCTTTAGAGGTTAAAACCAAGTTTTCTTCATAACTAGAAAGGGCTGGACAAAGCAGGGAATATTCCAACTAGAGAATGACACGGTGACAAAATTCATCACCGTTCCCGTCCCCGCGGATAACCGCGGGAAATAATCCCATGTCATTTTCTAGTGTCTATTTCAACCTCGGTCCTTCTACACCAGCATTCTTCAAAGCAAAGCTTGCGGGTCAGTGGTTGTGCCCAATTATACTCTGATTCTTTCTTCTCTCCTTAAAGAATGACATGAAGATGGTTTCCCGCGGTTATCCGCGGGGACGGGAACGGTGATGAATTTTGTCACCGTGTCATTCTCTAATTTCCAACCATCTTGACAAATTTTGTGTTTGCTTTGTTACATTTTTGGTCCTTTTTTGTACATTGTTCTTCACTTTCACCCTCTTCCCACCTCTGTCCAGCTTCCCCTAAACCCAGGTAGCTCTCTTCCCAGATCAGGGAGCCGTTTTTCTCCCTCAGCTGGTAGCAATACCAACAGCAGCAAACTCTCTCTCTATGCCCAGGCTGGGGGCTTCTTTTAGCAAAGCTAGAGCAGTAGCGGCAGACCTTACCCACCCCCAGGCTGCTGGCAGCAATAGCCTCTCTTGTTGGGTTCTGCAAAGCTGCAGTAACTCCAACTAGATTTAATGTCATATATTGTACCTTGCAAGGACTGAATTTCAGGTACTCGGGCATCTGAGATTCTCAAAATCTGATTACAGTAGTCACAAAGTTTTTCATCCTTTAACGGCAGCCAGTAGTAGTTTTTTGGTTTTTTTTTTGTCCAAGTATCTTTATTACATTTCAAATATAGTAATTAATGTTTAAAGGGGACTTGGCAAAACTTCCAATGGATTAAGTATGATAACAGAAAAGAGAAAAAAATAGGTGTGTGGAATTTACATGGGTATGATACACCAGTTTGAGAGCAAACAGATCTGTGCATTTAGGGCTCCTTCTATCAAGCTGCGGTAGGTGGTTAACGTGCGGAATACCGCGCGTTCAACCACCTGCCGCGCTAGTCGCTAATGCCTCCATTGACGAAGCGTTAGTTGTTTGGTGTGCCGCGGGGGTTAGTGCGTGAAGAAATGTCCGACGCGCTAACCCCCGTAGCGCACCTTGATAAAAGGAGCCCTTAGAGTTATGGAAAGCACAATCACAGTATTGACTGAGCTTGAAATGTTCATAAACAGGTTTTGGGCCAAAGATTATCAGCTTTAAGCTCTGCTTTGTTAAATAAATGTAAAACTTTAGATGTTACAAAAGTACAGCATTTAGGGCTAGATGCACTAAAGTCAGCGATCGTCGCTAAACCTGTTTTTACAGCTTTAGCGATGATTGCTTTTACCGACCCGATGCACAAAACGGCCCACTACGTGTTTTTCCCATCGATCGCCCATTTTCTGATCCGGTCATGCAAATTAGCTAAAACCCCATGCGAAGTAGCCAAGCGATTGATGCTCTAACATCACTTGGCTATTAAAGAAAAAAAAAAAAAAAAGTGGGGTTTTAGCGATCAAAAAAACTGACTGGTCTAGATCTGCCTGGTTTTTTTTTTTTTCCAATTAAATATGTTCAGGAATACAATCGTATATAATCAGTAAATATTTATCAGAAACGTATTGTAGATGATATTTAGTAGCAGGGAGTCATTCAAGCCACATATACACGAACTGCTGACACAACACAAACTGTATAAAAAATCATAATACAACGGAGAAAAATAAACCTCAATTGTGAAAGGCTGGGACTACACAAGTGCCCAAGCTTGTTCACATCATCACGGGTTTATAAAAAAACTCTGTACACATATAAATAAATAAATAAATTTCCATTCATACAGAATCAAATCTTTTTCAAAATTCTTTCAATATAAGCAGTGTACGCAAAGTTCAATGCCTTAATCATGTCCAAAAAAGTGACCAGAATCCCAAACTAACTAAATTATTAGCGAGGGCTACAGGTCAACTTCACTTGTGTAAGCGGTTGTGGAGGCGTAGAGCATAGAATCACGGTAAAAGAGAAAAATGCACTCATCTGAAGGTGTAGAACTTCAAAAAAAGCTTCTAATTCCTTGTCCCGACAGAAAAGTCTTTCTGTTTCGCCTGAAAAGGCTACTTCAGGGGATCCATGCAGTGTCCAAATATCTCCCCGCTTCTTACAACCCGACAATAGTGAAGCCGGCTCCTCTCAAAATGGTGCTGGGCTTGAATGACTCCCTGCTACTAAATATCATCTACAATATATATTTTTTTTCAATTACAGATATTTTGCATGTGTTTAAAATATTTGTCCCATAAAATAAAAATGAAAAAAAGTCCCCCACCGCCAATGTCGGCCCTCCACGAAGACCCTTGCCAAATGCGTCATGAGAGGAAATTGGCAGGAGGGTGCCTACTCCCTTCTGCCATTCAGAATACCCCCACACCATGCCCTCCCTGAGCCACTGTACTCCCCCCCAAACCCAAATGGCAGGAGGGATGCCCACTGCCACTGGATGCTCCCCGAACCTCCCCTGCACCTTTTTAAAAAGTTGGAAGCAGGCCAATCAGGGCTTTAGGCTCCTCCCTCAGTATCTTGGGTACAGAGGGAGGATTCTGAAGCCCTGATTGGCTCAGATGCCTAAGGCCCACCCCTTGAGAGGGGCCTTAGGCATCTGAACCAATCAGGGCCTTTGGCCCCTCTATGCATCACATGATGCACCGGGGAGGGGAAGATCTGTCATTTAGGACTGGTGGCCTGAAACAGGAGCCTCAGAGCTGGCTTTCTTCCAACTTTTTTAAAAGGTACAGGGAGGTTTGGGGGGAGGGGGGAGGGCATGAGTGAGTGGGCATCCCTCCTGCCTATTTTTGGGGAAGGGGAGGGAATTGGTTCGGGGAAGTCGGTGGCACGTGGGATGGGGGTCAGTGTGGGGAGGGCTTTTTTCTTTTTTTTTAATGGGGCAGATTGTTCGTGTATAATACACACACAACATCTGTGCCATTAAAAAAAAAAAAGAAGCCCTAACAACAATGACAGGAGGCTGCTCTGCGCATGTGTCAGTCGCTCACGTTTACAGGCAAATGATTTGCACCTCCATGCAAATCATTTGCATGCAAACTTGATAGTGCATTGATCGCTGCTCGAGAATCGGCCAACAGCGATCCAGTCAGTATCTTTAGTACATTTAGCCCTAAAGGCCCGGTATTCCAGCTCTCTCATCACCCTAAAGAAAAAGAGCTGCAAGATTACACCATAGCAAAAATAATATTCATTCTTCTATATATAAGCCATATACAGGAGTAAGAAAGGTGGTCGGCTTGCCCAGAGCCCCTTGAATGCTTCTCTTCTTGAATCGTGGGGAATCCTGGATTACCTTTGATTTGAGATAAAAATAATGTAGTAATGGTTGATCATTTATTGATACTTCTGAAAGGCTGTACATCAAACCGAGTACAAAAGTTCTTGAAGCGAGATCCTGAGCAGGTTCCATTATGTGCTTTTAGTAAGGACGTCGTCATACTTCCTGTCGGTGATAAAACCCACCGAGATTCCAGACAAATACTGAGTTATGCAGGATGCTGTTGATTCATATTAGCCTCTGACCAAACATCTTGTGTAGATCAGGAATTTGGACTGAGCTTCCATTGAATCTGTCTCGAAAATAATGTTTCTTCTTTCTATTATTTCTTAGACATTTTGTTGAATTTTTTTCAGGAATATTTCCTGTCTCACACTAATAGGACTTGTCAAACATTACAGTAATAAGTATTTCTGAACATTTTTGCAGTTTATTGTAAAACATTTATGATGCTTTTAGCTTGATTGACATTATTCTTTTTTCTTAGTACAAAGTGTTCAGTATAGTAAGGTGGGTTTTTTTGGCTTTTGTTTTTTTTTTGTTCCTTTCATTCATTTATTAAATTATCCAGTAGTCTAGTGGCTTGTCCCATTTAGTGCTTGTGGCAGAAATGTTTACTAAGTAAGGCTTGTGGGGTGGGGCAGACTGACCCAGCACTCGGGTGGTAAGTGCCATAGAAACATAGAATATGATGGCAGAAGAGGGCCGGCGGCCCAACAAGTCTGCCCACTCAAGAATCCTCCCTCCCTGGTGTACCCATCTTTTATGCATAACTCTGTAACACCCCCACCTGTTTGTCCCATCGACTTTTGAAGTCGAGTACGCTACTAGCCTCGACCACCTGGCGTGGAAGTTTATTCCCTCGATCAATCACCCGTTCAGTGAAGAAGTATTTCCTGGTGTCACCATGAAATCTTTCCCCCCTTACGTTTTAGCGGATGCCCTCTTGTTGCCGTGGGACTCATAAGAAAAAATAATTCTTCCTCCACTTCAATGCGACCCGTGATGTATTTGAATGTTTCTATCATGTCCCCTCTTTCTCTGCGCTCCTCGAGAGAATATAGGCGCAGTCTGGTCAGACGTTCTTCATATGTGATGTCTTTAAGTCCTGAGACCATCCTAGTGGCATTCTCTGGATCGACTCCATTCTCTTTACATCTTTTTGATAATGTGGCCTCCAAAACTGGACACAGTACTCCAGGTGAGGTCTCGCCATAGATCTGTGTAACGGTAGTATGACTTCAGGCTTTCGGCTGATAAAGCTCCTTCTGATGCAACCCAGCATTTGTCTGACCTTCACTGAAGCTTTCTCCACCTGATTGGCAGCTTTCATATCTTCTCGGATGAGAACTCCCAAGTCCCTTTCTGCAGTGGTTCTCACTAAGTTTTCACCATTCAAGGTGTATGTTCTGCATGGGTTTCCGCTCCCAAGGTGCATTACTTTATATTTTTTGGCATTAAAAGTTTAGTTGCCAAGTACTGGACCATTGTTCCAACAAAAGCAGGTCCTTCTCCATAGTGCTGGGCCCAGTTGCTCTGCCCACAATGTTGCATAGTTTAGCATCATCAGCAAATAATGTAATTTTGCCTCGAAGTCCCTGAGTTAGATCCCTAATAAAGATATTAAATAGCATCGGGCCCAAGACCGAGCCCTGTGGCACTCCGCTGGTCACCTTTGACGTTTTTGAGGGGATACCGTTCACATTACTCTTTGAAGTCTGCCGCTAAGCCAGTCTTGTACCCATGCTGTCAGTGTTTTTCCTAGTCCTAACGAGTTCATCTTGTTCAATAACCTACGGTGTGGAACACTATCAAAAGCCTTGCTAAAATCTAAATACACGATATCCAGGGACTCACGCTCATCCAGTTTTTTTGTTACCCAGTCAAAGAAGCTTATCAGGTTGGATTGACAAGACCTTCCCTTTGTAAAGCAATGCTGGTGGGGATCCCTTAATCTTTCATCATCTAGAAATGTGTCCAATCTGTTCTTGATCAACTTCTCCATGAGTTTACTCACTATTGATGTGAGACTCACTGGTCTATAAATTTTCAGCTTCTGACCTGCAACCCTTTTTGTGGAGTGGGATAACATTGACAGTTTTCCAGTCCAGGGGAACTTTTCCCTCACTTAGGGAAAGATTGAAGAGCACAGCTAACGGCTCTGCCAGGACATCCCTCAGTTCTCGAAGTGGAAGGTTCCTGGTTTTATTCCTGAGTCAGGTGTTTGACTCCCTGGATCGGCTGAGGATGCTGCGGAGGCATTGTATACAGTCTCTTGGAAGGAGAAGAGATGGACTGAGAGAGAGTTATGGTCAAGAGAAATAGCGAGTGGTGACTCGACACGCCCGTGTTTAAGCTATAGAGCCTGCTGCAGGAGTCAAAGGGTAATCCAAACCTTATGATAGTTCTAAAGGACAAGTTAAGTCTAGAAAAAGGGACATCGGTGGTAAAACCACTCTTGTATAAAAAGTAATGGCGTGAAGCTGAATCTCGATTGCCTTGTTGCGCTCCTGTTTGAAACCTCAGTTTAGCATTTGCTTTATGCAGTTACTACAGGTTTCTGAATCCAAGTTTGTCAAATGTGTTTTTACCATTCTGTTTAATAAAGGGTGACAGGTCAAAAACGCGCAAGACAATTGCGCGCAGACAAAATAGCGCAGACAAATAAGCGCAAAGACAATTGTCTATGAACCTAATAAAGTTGTGTGTGACAATTTTCTGAAGGAAAAGGGGATAGGAGGGTTTAGATAGAGGGTTACTATATAGGTCTTGGACCTGTTGGGCTGCCATGTGAGCGGGCTGCTGGACACGATGGACCTCTGGTCTGACCCAGCAGAGGCACTGCTTAAGTTCTTATGATTGTTGACAGCTCACACAGAAATGTAGACGTGAATAAAAGTGAGGGCTGATACCTTTTTAAATTGAATTTAATATGGCAGTTCACACTTCAGTTGGGTTGTCTCGGTTGAGGCCATTAGCAGTATAAAGTAAATTTGCGCAGATATTTATTTATTTAATTCATTTGTTATCCTTTCCTCCTCAGAGAGCTCAGAACGGGTTACATAAACATAGTAACATAATGTAGAGATTAAACAAGAGAAGGGCTAGTAGTGCACGCCATATTTGATTGGCTTTGGCTTTGGTAGAGAAGTGTCTAGTAGTATGCATTGGGATCTGTTGATTAGGAAGGATGTGAACCAGACTGGTGCCGTATCTCGGACGCCAAGCTCCATGAGGAGGAGAGGATGATCGATGGCTTTTGAAGGCTGCACTGAGATCTAATAGCACTAAGAGAACATCGTTTCTGTAGCTAAAATGAAAATAAAATGCCAGTCTTATAATACTTCATACCGAAAACCTTGCTTCTTGTCCATTCTGCCCTCATTTCATTTCCTTTGCAGAAATCGGTATAAGAAATCACTGCTTCTAGTTCCAAAGTCAAAGAATTACAGAAAATAGGGCTCTTCCTTGTGTAGTCTGGTTATATGTGCTTGCCAATGTGACGGCTGTAGCCAAGAGACGTTCCAGACGACACTCCAGCTGAGATTTTAATGCTCTTAACAAGGCAGTATCTTCCGAATGTGATTATCCAAATACAGCAGGTCAATCCATTCAACACTCTAAACACCACTGTTGTATTTAATTGGTAGCCAATGTAAGGTATAAGAGAAGGCATGGCCGTTTTTTGCTTCTTTTTATCGGACTATTAATGCAAGCTTTCATCATGACAGGAATGTGGCTCTCAGAAGCTTGTCTGCAGTGTATTTTAGTTAAGGCCTGATCTTCAAAACATTTCCGCACTTTTATTTATTAAATATCTCAAAAGCACTTTTCCACATAATTGCTCTGTTTGGCGATACATTTTTCCCAGCGTCCTACTAGGACGCCCTCTTACCACTTCTCCCGTCCCAACCATTTCCCACGAAGATATGGAAGTGTGGAAACTTTTTGAAGAATCCCTGCGTGTTGCCCAAAGAGTCAGCGCTGACTTAGGGTGTCTTAGTGTGATTCTATAAATGTTATGCGCTCTGTGTAGAATCACGCTTAGCATCGCTAAGCGTTCCAACACTTAGGTGCACCCTATTTATTCCAATGTTTTCGTGGCCTAAACGGCTGAGTCTAAGTTGTATGTGCAACGGTGTCAAAATCAAAAACAGGTGCATAACTGGAAAACACTCATGATCTGCCCTTAACCCTTTCAGGACCATAAGGATCGTAGGCCAATTTTTGTGGTTTTGACGACATTTTTATGGTAAAAAGGGCTTGCAGATGCCAAAAAATTGATTTTTTTTTGTGAAATATCATTATTTTTATTTAAAAAATCACACTTCTGGCTTATGGACAGTGTGGCAAGTGAATCTTCTCGTCAATCTGGCAACGACGCTAATGAATGAATGTCGGAACCAGTTTGTTTACATAAAGGCAGTATCATATGGAATCCGTATATATCAAATTTAGAACTGTAGACTATCCCAATCAAAATTTATAGGATTTTAAAGTTATGGGACAAATATGTCTCTTGGTCCTGAAAGGGTTAACCACGCCCACCTTTAGCTATGCACGTTGGACAAGGTACATATCACTTTGTGATATGCGCCTACCAAGTTTTGCACCTAACTTTCAATTAACTTCAATGAATGTGTTAATTGGCAATTAACGGTAAAATCTTGGTTTGCGAGCATAATTCGTTCCAGAAGCATGCTTGTAATCCAACGTGCTCATATATCAAAGCAAAATTGGGGACCATTAACAAAATATTGTAATAATTAAATTTCATTTTCCCATAATAAGAAAATAGTTAAAGAAGAAAGGGAGGGAGGGGATATGGGAGAGGGGTTTATACTCTTTATTATAAATTATAAATAAAATATTATTAATAGATGGTATTCTTACATGAAAACAATGTAATAAAGGGAAGGGAAAAAGGTTAATAATTTAAAAAATAATTGATAAAATCATTACAATATATATGTTGTATAACTTTATAAGAAAAATAATTACAGTTATATGATATATAAAATCATAAGAAATATAAGATAAGAAATGTTATGTATAAAATACATTATAGAAATATCAAGTGTATTATTAAGATAATTGTATGAAAATTTATGACACTTGTTGTTAAATGAAAAAAAATCAATTAAAAAAAAAAAAACAAAGCAAATTTCCCCATAGGAAATAATGGAAACTCAGACGATTCGTTCCACAATCCAAAAACTTTAATACAAAATACTATACGTACTTTTGTTTTGCAAGACTTTGCTCATTTGGAAAAATGGTTACACTCCCGCAGCGTCAGAGAGAGAAGAACCATCGGCTCAGTTGTGATGTGTGTATACTGTATGTACTTGTATTGCAAGACATTGCTTGTATATCAAGTTAAAATTGAATCAAATGTTTTTGCTTGTCCTGCAAAACACTTGCAAACCAAGTTACTTGCAATCCAAGATTTTACTGTATTGGTGTCAGTTAGTCCTTTTAAAGTTATGTGCATATATCAGCTAAGTGCTCTGATGTATGCACATAACTTTAGGCTCCATATATAGAATTCAGGGGTTAGTCAATAACAATATCCAATGCAAATATATATAATTTTTCCACGTTAACATTCTGTTAGCATCTTATCTGCCCTCTCTGTCCCACCACACATCCTTATATAATGTGTATTTCTCTTTAAGAGCATAAGAATTGCCATATTGGGACAGACCAAAGGTCCATCAAGTCCAGTATCCTGTTTCCAGCGGTGGCCAACCCAGGTCCCAAGTACCTGGCAGAAACCCAAAGAGTAGCAACATGCCAAAGCTGAAATTGATGTCATAATGCCTCATTCCACCAATGTCTAAGAGTCAACCTCATCAGTGATGTCACAATGGCTTGATTGTCCTATACTTGGCTCACATAAGAGCTGCCTTACTGGGACAGATCACAGATCCATCAAACCTAGCATCCTGTTTCCAACAATGGCCAACCTAGGTTCCTCCCAGATAGTACTGAGTACAGCTTTACACAAGGCTAGAACAATCTTAAGAATCTGTTGGCTTGGAGGCCTAAAATCTAGCAAAGCCTATGTAATGTTTGTATGCATATATGTAATATGACAGCTGATAAAGTCCCCATGGCTTATCCAGTCTGCCCATCCACAGGAACTACTCAGCTCTATAATTCCCTGCTTGTTCTCTCTTTTTTTTTTTTTTTTTCCTGAATTAAGATATGTTCTTCGTCTCCATCACCTTCACTAAGAGGTTGTTCTATGCATCCACCAGCTTTTTGGTAAAGTAATTTGCTTCATGGAACCCCTCATTCCAGAGCTCTTGAAAGAGGCCCACCTCATATGTAGTTACACCTTGGGAATATTAAAATCTCTCTCCCATCCTTCCCACCTTCAAAAATAAATATATTTAGATCTTAAGTCTGTTTCCATATGCTTTATGACAAAAAGCAGTGATCGTTTTAGCATTTGCCATCTGGCCTGACTCATGCGAGTAGCAAGAGAGAAAATGATGGGCTTGTACCGCTCAAGACCCTATGTATGCCCTCATAATTTGTTCTTCTTCATCTTCCCCTTTTTATTCTTGGGGGGGAGGCTTTACAAAAATAAAATGTTTATGTGGGGTGATCAAAAATCCCTCGGTGCTGTTTCAATTAATCTGGTATAGCACTGGAGGTTATCAAGAAATTCCCGACAGCAGCATGGTTGCGAAACGGGGCCTGTCGGGAATTTCTTGATAACCTCCAGTGCTATATCAGATTAATTGAAACAGCACTGAGGGATTTTTGATCACTGCACTGCAGTGATCTTGCCCACACCAGAGGACAGAAAGATATCTTTAAAGATAAGTGCAGGTTTTTTATGCCAAAAATTGTTTGAAATAGGTTCTGGTGAAAATCATCTAGAACGGAGTTTTTCTTAAGACCAAGGATGTGTTTCCTATAACAATTTTATAATTGCCATAGAAGTTCCCTGAGTTTCTCTCTTGGAACACTGAGGTCTTTTCTCCATATACTTTAGATGCCTGCCTAATTAAAGTCTCTGGTAAAGGGATATAGTATATGAATATCTTTTTAGTGGCTTTATAGAAACATTGTAACATGATGGCAGATAAAGGCCAAATGGCCCATCCGCAGCATCCACTATCTCCTCCTCTCCCTAAAAGATCCCACAGGCCTGTCCCACGCTTTCTTGAACTCAGATACAGTCTTTGTCTCTACCACCTCTACCGGGAGACTATTCCATGCTTCTAGCACCCTTTGTTTTCTTGGATCTCTTTTTATAGAAGCTTTCTGAAGATCTCTAGAACTGTAGGAACCGATCTAAATGAGGTCTGATCACTATCGCCTCTTTTGTTTTATTTTTCTTGATGGCTCTTCCTCTCCCTGTGCACTCGAGCATCTTTCTGGCTTTTGGCGTCATCTTGCTTAACCTGTTTAGCCGCCTTAAGATTGTTGGATACTTTTGCCCTCAGACTAAAGGAAAAGTAAATGAAAATAAAAAGGTCAAGGCCAGGAAAAAAAAAAAAAAGCGCCAAACAAAATATCAAACAAAGACATGAAAAAGGTATGACAAAGCAATGCAAACATGATGTTCTTAAATATGTTTCCACTCCTAGTCACACGTACTAAAATGTTTTGCTGACCGTTCTCTTTCTTTTCCTTACACAGCTAGAGTTGGGAAGACATCGCTGATTATGTCTCTGGTCAGTGAAGAATTTCCAGATGAGGTAAAGCACCTCAATGATGGTTTTTACTGAGATTGGGCGCCTCCCGTCGACTGTTTAGAAAATCCGGACCATAGTGTATAACATGTGTGCCAGTGGTTCTGAACCCAGTCCCGAGGCCAAATATAGCCAGCCAGGTTTTCAGGATACCCGCAATGACTTTGCATGAGATAAATTTGCATGCATTCTCTTATATCCAAATACCTGACTGGCTAGGTGTGCCTTGAGGACTTTGTCGAGAACCCCTGTGTTATGGAATAGGCACACACCTCAAAGCAGGCTCCCACTAACAGCATTGTCCCCTACGAACCTTGTCATCCAGGAGAATTTCTAGAACTTACTCATCTCGGAATAGAGTCCTGAATTAATCTTCATGTTTTCAGGGATAGTCTCCATTAATTTTTTTCATGTTTGCTTTTTTGGAATTGCGATACATAAGTTGCTTTGGAGGTAGTTATGGCAGTCATTTTTATAAATCTTTTCCTGTGTTTAAAATATGTTTTTCTTGGGGAGAAAGAACTGTTATACTTGCAAACAAAGCTCCACATAAAGATAAACTTGTAGCTTTTGGCAAAGCAGTGGCACAGTTGCATAGTTCCGTATTTTTCGCTCCATAAGACGCACTTTTTTTTAACATAACATAACATCGTGCTTCTTAACCGCGTAACCATAAGTTCTACATGGTTTACAAAATATTATAAACTAAAGACAATTTAAGAATGACAGAAAGAAATTATTTAACCAAGTATTTTGAAAAGAGATAAGTTTTCAGTTGAGTTCTGAAATGTTTATAAGAACAGGCTTCACACAATAACAATCAAAATTCTCTGTCGCGTGAAGCTGCTTGGAATGCTAAAGTATGGTCCAGAAATTTCTTGCTTTTACAGCCCTGTACTGATGGGAAGGTAAACAGGGCATGAGATTTTCTACTATTTTTATACGATGCTAGAGAAAATCTATTAACCATATAAAACGGTGCGGTACCATACATAACCTTATATTTTTTCCACCCAAAAGTGGGTGGAAATGTCAGTGCGTCTTATGCAGTGAAGGTACTTTAAAAAAAAAAAAAACCAAACACCTCACCCCCACCCCGACGTACCTTTTTAAATGCCCGCGCCCGATACGGCTCTCCCTAGCGTTGGTGAGCACCCGGCTGTCTCAAGGTCCTTTGGATGCCTCCTCTCACTCGCGGTATCCAGATCCAGCGTCCCACACTCGCGATGGGCGGGGCCTTACTTCCAAGCTGCTTCCTAACCCAGCGAGAGAGGTCATCTTCCATGCTGTGACCACCGCTGACCTAATTACGGCAGCCTGCAGAGCGAACTTAGCAGGCTGCCATTGGCTCCGAGGCACGTTGCCTCTGCTGCATTCCCACCTCTCCTCTTACGTCAGGAGCGAGGCCACAGTAGAGGCAATATGCTTCGGAAACCAATGGCAGCCTGCTAAGTTCGCTCTGCAGGCTGCTGTAATTAGGTCAGTGGCGATCACAGCGTGGAAGACGACCTCTCTCGCTGGGTCAGGAAGCAGCTTGGAAGTAAGGCCCCGCCCATCGCGAGGGCCCCGGTGGGACGCTGAATCTGGACACCGAGGGGGGGGGTGAGAGGAGGCTTCCAAAGGACCTTGAGGAGGGACAGGAAAACAGACTTGAAGACAAGGCAGATGCTGGACTAGAGGGGGTAGAGAGGGGAAACACACTCAAAATGTTAGCAGAACGTTGATAGAGAGAGGGAGAAACCTGAAATAAAAGGGAGGCAAATGAGAGGGGGGCAGATGTTGGACTTGGGGGTGTATAGAGGGAAGAGAGAGAGAGAGATTGCAGAGAGGTGGAAAGATTCTAGACCAGGGAGGAAGGAAGGAGAGAGAGAGAGAAGCAGAGAAAGACCTGGAAGAAAGGAGAACAAATGCTGGACATGGGAATAGGATGGGATGGGAGGTTGTAAGCAGAAGAAAGACACTTGAAATAAAGGGGAGGCAGAAGAGAAGGGGGCAGATGTTGGACTTGGGGGTGTATAGAGGGAAGAGAGAGAGAGACTACAGAGAGGTGGAAAGATTCTGGACCAGGGAGGAAGGAAGGTAGGAGAGAGAAAAGCACAGAAAGACCTGGAAGAAAGGAGAACAAATGCTGGACATGGGGAGGGGATGGGGGAGGGAGTTGTAAGCAGAAGAAACACAGAGAGAGATAGAGACCTGGACCCAAAGGGGATGAGGCTGGATTGTGAAAGAAATATTGGATGCACAGTCAGAAAGAAGTCCAACCAGAAGCTAATTAAATCACCAGACAACAAAAGTAGAAAAAATGATTTTATTTTCAATTTAGTGATCGAAATGTGTCAGTTCTGAGGATTTATATCGGCTGTGTGTATATGAAAAATGAAAGGAAAAAATTTCATTACAATTAGTAGGGGAGGGGGGACAGAGTGCAGAGCCTGGCAGGGAGTGAGGGGGCTGGGTGCAGAGCCTGGTATATGTTAGTACACAATTTGGTTCAGAATGGTTTTTTTTTTCTTGTTTTCCTACTCTAAATCTAGGGTGCGTTTTATGGAGCGAAAAATATGGTATATGCTTTCTTCTAAAATATATGCGTACTTGCACACATTGTGCGCACAAAGGGCTCCTTTTACAAAGCCGTGGTAGCAGCTTTAACGCTCGCTAGCCTCTGCGCTAGCCGAAAAACTACCGCCTGCTCAAGGGGAGGCGGTAGCGGCTGGCAGTTTAGCGCGTGCTATTATGTGCATTAAACTGCTACCGCGGCTTCGTAAAAGGAGCCCAAAATGTCAGATGGAAGTGTGTTTGCAATATTGCTTTAAAAATTTCACATAGGAATAGGTTATCAGGGCTGTGGCATCAGTATAACTAAGCCTTCCTACAGATATTAGGGTTTAAAATTTGTGTTCTGGATATTTACCATTACTCTAGATCCAGGTCAAAGTTGTATACATGTATAAAATGATAAGTTTACAACATTTTATAAGTTTATTTTGCATCTGGAGTTGGAGGTGTTACACTGTTGCTCCACAGCCCTGCAGGTTATAAAACTACTGTCCACTTGATCTGTTCTAGTTCTAGTTTTTTAACTGGTGTTAAATTCATACCAAAATGTACAGAGAATATAAGATAAAGAAATTACAGTACTTCCAAAAAGTTTGAACAGGTTGAGTTCCAAAAATGAAGATGTCGGCTCTGTCCATCTGTTATCGCTCAGATGGATGTTTGTTATCCTTTATTAAAGGGAATCGGTATGATTACAGAAATAGTGGTATAGGTTACTGAACTGCTTGTTTGAAAATCCTGAATCTCTTCCCCCCCCCCTCCCCAATGTTTGCTTATGGTGCAGGTTCCCCTGCGTGCTGAAGAAATAACCATCCCAGCTGATGTTACTCCGGAGAGAGTCCCTACGCATATAGTGGATTATTCAGGTAATAGAGCAGATTTTCCGTGTTTGACTTTTACTGTGGCCTAATTGCTTTGGAACACCTGATGGTTGTGCTTGCTTGTCTGATTTTCCAGCTTCCTTCCACCTTTCTCATCGTTCTGGAAACATTCTGGAGAATGGCTATTGCCAGTTTTTAGAGACAAAAGGCTAGATTTACTAATATCTGTGAACGCAGTTCATACAAGGATCATTTCATAAATAATGCACACTATTTTTTTTATTTACATGTTTATTTTTTTTCAAGTATTTCTTTACAATCCTTCAATATAGTCTCCCTGCTTTGTAATGACCATGTCCCAACATCCGGGAAGCTTCATTATTCCATCCAAGACACCGTTTTTGTTCAGTTGCCGAATGGCTCGGGTAATGGCGGAAGAAAGCTCTTCCAGAGATGCAAATCTATGTTCACGCATAGGTTGTTTCAACTTTGGAAAAAGGTCGAAGTCTGGTGGACTCATTTCTGGACTGTAGGGAACTGAGATCACAGTCCAAGTGGAGAGCTCCATCTTCCCCACAACCCAAAAAATTTTGACGAGCTCAATCAAAAGTCAAACAAATCATTTTTGCTTATGATCATGAAGGCATCATCATCACAGATAAAGTTCCCTGTGGAAGAAGTGTCACAGCAGTGTATTATTGTGATTTTTTGCAAAAAATATGCAGAAAAATGTACAAAACCCGACCTCAGTTGCTCTTGGCTGGGCCACTCATTCTTCACGACAACACTCGCCCGCACATAGGGATGTCGTCATTGAAAAACTACGTGAATACAGCTGGGAGGTGTTACCTCATGCTCCCTACAGACATGAGTCCAGCAGACTTTGACCTTTTCCAAAGTTGAAACAACCTATGCGTGGACATCGTTTTGCATCTCTGGAAGAGTTTCTTCCGCCGGTACCCGAGCCTTTCGGCAACTGAACAAAAACGGTGTCTTGCTACGTTTATACCTTGTTATTTTGCTTTATTTCTATTGAAAATTTAATAAATAGTTTAAAAAAAACACACAAAACGGTGTCTTGGATGGAATAATGAAGCTTCCCGGACATTGGGACTCAGTCATTGCAAAGCAGGGAGACTATATTGAAGGATTGTAAATAAACATGTAAATAAATCAAAAATAGTGTGCATTATTTATGACATGACCCTTGTACATGTTATTGGTGAGGGTCTAGTTATTAATAATCCACACTAAACTCTTCAAATCATCCAGAATTAGTAACACTTACCAATTGCTCCTTCCATTATCCAAGGGAGTGAAATACAAATGGATATTCAATACCCTATTCACCTATATGGCCACAAGAAATCGGAACAACCTTCCCACAGCAATAAGGACAGAGACAAGTTGTCTCGCCTTCAGGAAAGGGCTGAAACCATTCTTGTTTGATAAATTCCTTACCACTTAGTAACTCAGCTAAGACTCATCTGCAATTTTACCTCTTCTGACCCCCTTTCTCCATTTGTAATCCATGATTGGTTTCCCCTCTGCTGTTTTTTCTCTCTCCCTCTATGCGATGTCGCCTTCCCCCACTCCCTCTATACTTGTAACATTATATCCTTCTCATTGATGTGATGTATCCACTATTCTCAAAAATCAAAAAACACTCGCCAACTAATTGCACCTTAAGTGTCAACTTTATGGAGATGGGCCTCAGAGACCTAGAAATCAGACAGTTGACTGCTGGTGGTTTTTGCAGGTCAATATCTCAATCATCGGCTCAAACTCCAATCAGCAATTTTTTATATGTTTTTTAAATTTTTTAAACTTTTTAAATATATTATTTAACTTCATATTCAACATTTGAATTCATTTTCTTATTCGCTATATAAATTCATTTGCTTATTCATATGCCTATACTTTCAAAAAAAGCACTTATCTTGCTGAACGCCACTAGACATAAACGGCACTTCTTGGTGAAACCCGACGGGACCTTCGTTTCACCCCACTAGGCTTCGTCAGGGCGCCATTTTGAAAGACTCTCCAAACGTGATAGCAAGTTGTATTCTGTACTGCTGAATACCACCCCCTGACGAAGCCTATTGGGGTGAAACGGAGGCCACTGTCGGGTTTCAGCAAGCAGTGCCGCCATCTCAAACTGAATATGTCTAAAACTGACCTCCTTATCTTTCCCCCCAAACCCGCCTCCCCTCTCTCGCCATTCTCTATCTCTGTGGATAACGTTATCATCCTCCCTGTCTCGTCGGCTCGCAACCTTCCTCTCTCCTCAGATCCAACAAACCGCCAAATCCTGTCACTTCCTCCTCTATAACATTACCAAAATCTGTCCTCTTCTCTCTGAACACGTCACCTTGCGCTTAGACTACTGCAATGTACTTCTCTCATGTGCTTTTCTTTCACCTCTTCAATCCGTTCAAAATGCTGCTGCGCGACTCATATTCCGTGAGAGCAGCTATTCTCACATTACCTCTCTCCTCAAGTCACTTCATTGGCTCCCCATCCGTTTCTGAATACAGTTTAAACTCCTCTTGCTGACTTCCAAGTGCATTCGCTCTGAAGCCCCCTGATCCCTCCTCACTCATCTCCCCCTATGCTCCTCCCCCCCGATCTCCACTCCTCGGGCAAGTCCCTCTTATCTGTACCCTTCCACTGCCTACTCCAGACTCCGTCCCTTCTTTCTTGCGGCGCCGTATGCCTGGAACAGGTTGCCTGAATCAATACGTCGTGTTCCGTCCCTGGCAGTGTTCAAATCTCAGCTAAAGGTCACTTTTTTGAAACTGCTTTCAACTCTTAACTCCCCTTCACTGCTGTCAGATACCTAGACCCGCTATAATCTCCCCAAGCCTGCTGCTATCAGATACCTAGACCCACTATAACCTCCCCAACCGTGAAATGTCCTGTCTAAATTAGATTGTAAGCTCTTCTGAGCAGAGACTGTCTATTATATGTTAAAATGTACAGGGCTGCGTACGCCTTTCAGCGCTATAGAAATAATAAATAGTAGTAGTAGAGAGTTATGACTGAACCTAACCTATATTAGAATAGATATTTTATCTATAATGTTTTAAATGTTATTTTTATTAGTTGTTTAAACCCCTCCCCCCCCCCATTTTACAAAGCCATGTGACAATGGCACTGAACCCATTAATTCCCAGTAGGCTTCAGTGCGATTACCACAGGCTGCCTCAATAATCGGCTTTTATAAAAGGGGGCCTAAATGAATTGATTTGTGTCATGGTTATTTTGTTATTGCACTGTGTGCATTGTATATTCCATTTTATGATATTGCAAACAGGTTTGGGCATCTATGGAAAGGGAATAAAAAAAGGCAAGTGAATGAAAATAGTGTGTGGATCTAGGAAAGGCAAAAAGATTCTTATTAAATTGAGTTTTGATATGTGAATGGTGACCTGATTCCAATGTTAGGGGAAAAGGACAGTGACAACCACTCTTCAATGTGGTTGTTTTAGGAAACTCTTAAAACCCTACGACAGATTGCAGACAGATTGTTTTTGGTTTTTGGGGTTCTTTTTAAATATGAAGGTAGCGCCATACCGCACCAATCACTGAAAATAAAATTTATCAAAAGTATATTAAGGGTAAAACCTCTGTCACAAGCCTCTGCTTGCGCTGGATCGGTAGCATGGAATGTTGCTACTCTTTGGGATTCTAGAATCTTGTTACTCTCTGGGATTCCGGAATCTTGCTATTCTTTGAGATTCTCTGAATGGAATGTTGCTACTCTTTGGGGTTCTAGAATCTTGTTACTCTCCGGGATTCCAGAATTTTGCTATTCTTTGAGATTCTGTATAGAATGTTGCTACTCTTTGGGATTCTAGAATCTTGTTACTCTCTGGAATCTTGCTATTCTTTGAGATTCTGTGTGGAATGTTGCTATTCTTTGGGATTCTGGAATCTTGCTACTCTCTGGAATTCTGGAATCTTGCTATTCTTTGAGATTCTGTGGGGAATGTTGCTACTCTTTGGGGTTCTGGAATCTTGTTACTCTCTGGGATTCCGGAATTTTGCTATTCTTTGAGATTCTGTATAGAATGGTGCTATTCTTTGGGATTCTGGAATCTTGCTACTCTCTGGAATTCTGGAATCTTGCTATTCTTTGAGATTCTGTGGGGAATGTTGCTACTCTTTGGGGTTCTGGAATCTTGTTACTCTCTGGGATTCCGGAATTTTGCTATTCTTTGAGATTCTGTAATGAATGTTGCTACTCTTTGGGTTCATATACTGGATTCAGCGTTTATTGTGGCTAGTTCTACCTTAAGATAAGTGTTGCCTTCCTCACTATTGTTATGGTGACATTTAAGAAAAATTAACGTTATGGTAAAAATAAATGCTATATGAGAGATTAGTGTTTTAAATAAATAAAAAAATATAGATTTAGCACCACAGACTATGTTTTAATAACACAGATAGTACACATAATTAATTTATAAGGTAGGGTGGGAGGAATGAGCATACATGATTAAAGAATCAATCACAGGATGTGGACCTGGAATGGTATTTGATTATAGGAGGTCCTATGATCTGAGCTCCTAAACATTATCATATGCTCATCTCCCTTAGTAATATTTGGTGTTTAAAAAAGAGATAGAAATAGTCAAAATACAGTATAGTAGAACTAAAATTGTTTAATAAAACTATATTAAGAAACCAAAAATAATTTGGGCAATCTTAAAATGGTTTTTTTTTCCAAAATAATGAATTTATGATATGGTTGTAATCATCCCTATGACCCTCTTTCTTTTCTAGAAACTCTTTGGGTTTTGGCCAGGTATTAGTGACCTGGATTGGCCACCGTGAGAACGAGCTACTGGTCTGACCCAGTAAGGCTATTCTTATGGTCCTATGCAAGCTTTTGGGACTTCAGCTTCCTTGGGAAGAGATTTTAATAGTCCTGAAAAATAGTGTCGCCTGATTTTGAAAACTAAGGCCCCCTTTTACAAAGCTGGTCAGCCGAGTGCCGTGCGACAAATGCTCTGACGCCCATTCAGTTCCTATGGGCATCGGATCATTCACAGCGCTGGCCCATGCTGACAGCTTTTGTAAAAGGGGGTAAGTCTTTTATTCACTGTTAAATTCTCCCTCTCTGGATTGTGTACACTCCTAGGGAAATGGTCTGTTGGCCTGTGGTTTTCTTTTAAAATAGCATACTTCATTTTCTGCTGAGGTTTCGATTATACATTGAGATACCACACTTAGAATCCATTTCTGCATTTGCACATTTTAATATGAGAACTAATAAAGAGCAGCTCTTAATAATTGAAAGGATTGGAGACAAGGCCGGTTCTCTGCAGTTCAGGTCTCCTAAATTGGTTTTCCTAAAAGTTAAAAAAAAAAAAAAAATTTGTTCTGTGCACATTTGCAACCTTTTAAAAGTAATAGTAAGCTTTTGGCTAGAGGAACACAAATTGTAAATGGAGTTAGCTTCCTGGCCTCTTGCTGCTGCTGTCAGTAACTCAATGCTTTCTTCTGTAGAAGCCGAACAGACGGATGAGCAACTGCACCATGAGATTTCCCGGGTGAGTGGAGCAGTGGTATTTATTTCTGCTTTCCAGTACTCTATGGAGTATTTTATACATGGTCTGAGACAATATTACTCAACTACCATGTCCCCGAAAATAAGACAGTGTTTTTTATATTAATTTTGGATCCAAAAAATGCATTAGGGCTTATTTTCAGGGCATGTCTTCTTTTTTTTTTCATGTACAACAATCATCTCTCTCTTCCTCTCCTCCACCCCAGTTCTTCCTCTTTCCTTTCTCTCCTCCCCCTCCATGTCTACCATCTTTCCTCCCCTCTCACCCATCCCCTTATGCAGCATCTTTCTATCCCTCCCACCATGAGACTGACATACCTTCTCTCCAAGGCCTGCAAAAGCAGCGGCAGCGCTCTGAACGAGCTGCTTCATGGTCTTCCCCGCCAGGGCCAGGCCTTCCCTCTGCAGCATCTTTCTATCCCTCCCTCCCATCCCCCGCAGAACCCCACTGACCCTCCCACTGTGACGTGGCAGACGGAAAGCCCCAGCGGGGAAGACCACGAAGCAGCCTGTTCAGGGCGCTTTCGCCGCTGCTGCTTTAGGAGGCCTCGAAGTGGAGGTATGTCAGATCTCATCAGGGTGAGGGTTGCTGAATTGACGAGTCTGATTTTTTTTTGGCAAATCGGGCAGCACTAGTGTCAGGGATGGAGTCGGGGACATTCGGGTGTCGATCTTAACTAGGGCTTATTTTTGGGGTAGGGCTTATATTAGGAGCATCTTTAAAAATCATGCTAGGGCTTATTTTCAGGGAAATAGGGTAGTGGTTCCTTTTTACCATTACATGCCAAACCTATTCAGAGCTAATACAAAATTATCGACCCAGTTCAGAATAATACTGTTTACAAATCGTAGAAACATAGAATATGACAACAGGAAAAGATCATAGGGCCTGCTCATCCAAACCAACTGCCCAGTGTTTATGATTCCTTCCTCTCTCTGACATCCTCAGTGCCGCCCTCTGCTTTTCTGAATTCGGATACAGTTCTTGTCTCCACCACATTCACTGGGAGTCTGTTCCATGAATCCATCACCCTTTCTCTACGAAAAAAATATTTGCTTAGATTAGTTCTGAAATTTACCCCTCTCACTTTCATCCTATGAATATTTTATAGTAAGCCTCACAGGAGTGTGCCACAGGTGTTTTGAAGGTCTAATAAATGCAAAAACCCCTCATCCTTCCAGAGCTTCCTTTTTCCTTGAAAGAGGCCTGAATCTTGTGCATTTATACCTCGGAGGTATTTGAATATCTCTGACGTGCCCCCATCCTGCCTTTTTGCAGGGCTACCTCCCTGTGGCTTAATTTTTTTTTTTTTTTTTTTTACAAAGCCGCACAGTAAATGCTCCAATGCCCATTCAGTTCCTATGGGCATTGGAGCATTTACCGTGCTGGCCTGCTCCGCTGGCTTTTATAAAAGAAGGGGTATATGTTTTATGACATACTGTTGACCATTTTAGTTGCCACTCTACACAGACTTTTTTGTCCTTTTGAAGATGTGTTTTCTAGAATTGTACACAGTTCTCAGAATGCAATCTCGCCAGATGTTAATTATAAGGTAGTTTTTTTTTTTCACTGTTCAAAATGATGCAGTTTGATTTTCCTGGTTGAGGTACCAAAATGGAGTTTTGTTTTTGTCAAGGTGGGGGGAGGGGGGAGATCCTTGACCATTAGTCACCCCTGAAAATGGTCTGCTCAGCTTTTCTGTTGATCCCGCTGCCTAAGATTGTTCCTTATCGGACTCTGATTAGCTGGATCATTGCGGCCCGTTCTCTTTCTCATCCAGAATGTAATCACCTTGTTTCTCTCATTGTAGGCCAACGTGATCTGCATAGTTTACGCAGTTAACAACAAGAATTCTATTGAGAAGGTGAGTTGAACATCCCACGTTTTATTCCTTATATATGTACCTATTATGGTATCTTTCGTATTCTGATGCCATTTATCATATTTCTGATATGATTGTTGTACAGTGTTGCTAAACATGTATATTTCTGATACTGTTTCATATTAGTCCTATTAGATTTCAATTTGCTTCCTTGATTTTGTTTATTCTTGGGTTTTACTATTGTTTTGGTGTTAACAAAATTCTAAGTTTTACACTGCCTTCAGTGAAGCTCTTTATAAAGGCAATAAATCTCCCCAAATAATTACATTTATATATTTTGGGTGACTGTGATAAAGCAAACCTACTACCATAGCTACTACCCCAGAGGCTATAAAAGTGGACATGGTGTCTTAGACTTTGTTTCACAAACACTGATACAGGGACACTACAACAAGTACCTAGAGAAGCAGAGCAACCAGTAAAATGAAAAGATGAGGAGGAAAAAGTCTCAGATCTCAACCTCCACCCTACAGAGACAAGATGACAGGTATAGCAGGGTAAAAAAAAACCTCAAATACAAATTAAATCGGTGCTCTGTGCAATGCAAGAAAATCCACTGAAATTTCAAAATTTAACAAAATAAAAGGCTTATTTGCCTAGAAAAGGTTTCACGCTGACGATGGCAAGCGTTTCACATTCGTGGCTGCTTCAGACCTAGCAACAAAAGCCATAATAAGTTAAAAGACAGATATATGCCTACACCTAAGTGCTGAAAAATACATCGGCTATATTGTGTAAATATAAAACAATGAAACAATGAAAAGTACCCTTGTTGTCAGAAACCACCTCAGTGGTGTCTTGCTGCTTCACAAACCGTCTAGAACTAAAACAGGGGGAAGGGAAAAGGGGGAATTGATGCCATATTCTCATATCCCAAAATGCACCTGCTTAAAGGCAAAGTATAAACAGAAATGTAGATGGAAGCTGTCTCAGTTCCCTGGACTGAACACTGATCTCAGCAAAAAAGAACTCCATGCCAGCTTCTGAGGCTTTTTCCTCCTTATTTTTTATTTTATTGGTTGCTCTGCATCTCTGGGCATTTGCTATAGTGTCCCTATATTAGTGTTTGTGATGCATTAATTTTTTGTTTAGTTTTGTTTTTTGATGGCAAGTAGAAGGGTGTTTAGTTATTAAAGTATTTTTCTGCTTTCTTTTGAATTGGTTTCTATTAGTGAGTCTAGACCAGTGTCTCTAAAACCTTTTTAGCTCTGGCACACTAAACGGAGCAAATGTTTTTCACAGCACACTAAATGGGGTAAATATTTTTGTGGCACATTATAATTGAAATGATAAAGTTGCAAAACCAACAAAAAATTAAATTTGAGTTATTTATTTAAAGTTCTTTAACCTATATATGGGTAATTGTAACAACGGTGAAACTAAAATAGATAAAATAGAATTGCTAATCAATGCGATGGATGTGCTTGTTTTTGAGGGCAAATTAACTAAAAAATGCGGCTTGATAGTCAATAAGCAAACACGCATTTCATCATCCACCATCTGCGGTTCTCTCTTTTTTTTAAATTTAATTTGTCGAAGCTGAAAATCCAAGTTTGCAAAGATAAGATCCAAACGGTAACAAAGCCTTGATTGCTTTGTTGTTCAAGTTAGGATAACTACTGCATAAAAAATAAAACTAAAATTACTTGCTGTTAGTTTTCAAGGACCAATCGCGTCAAAGAATGATGCTTGTCTGGGCAGATGTATCTTTACGCACACAGACGCTCATAACTTTGGTAGACTCTTGCGTATGCGACGTACATATCATCTATTTTAGTGTATACTTATGAAGAGAATTTTAAAAAACAAAGTGAAATTCTGGAAATCGCTCATGGCACCCCCGGGATCTCTTTGGGGTGCATCACTGTGCCTTGGCACACAGTTTTTTGAGAGACTAGTCTAGACTTTAGCATTTGGTCACAGTTGATTTAGTCTTGCTTGTAGGATTTGTCCATCTTTGCATAGATCCCATGTTGTATATGATTTAACCGAATAATTTGTACAGCTGAATGGTAAAGGAGGGGGTGGGGTAATACGCTTGCATCTCGTGATTAACATTTTTGTGGCTGTAGGTAACAAGTCGATGGATTCCTCTCATCATTGAAAGAACAGACAAAGATAGCAGGTACCATATTTATTTAACTTAATTTAAAAGTAGGGTGCTTACTTCACTTTTAAAGGAGCAGCTCTCTGTCAAATATGGATTACAACAGAATAAACACATGCCAGATACATAAAGTATGATTACACAAAATCGTATAAAACCAAAAAGTATAATTGCATTAAGGCGGAAAAAAAACCACACTAGCATATCTCTAATCCTTCACTTGCCCTGAAATTGCTCAAAGCCGTTTTATTTAAAAAACAAACAAGCTTCAATATGCTGGAAAACCAGCCAGGTTTTTCACTGCTTTCAAAATGTCTAATAGTTGTTTCAGCCTCAGCAACAGAGGCAGCACATCCCAGAGAAACAGAGGTTTGCCTGGGATGGATAACCCAACTTCTTGGGAGAAGACAGAACAAGGAAGTGGTCCTGGCCAGAGCGCAAGGCCCAGGCAGGAGAATGTCTTTGGGTACAACGTTTAATGTGCTCCAACTCCATTTATCTAAAATTCCTAAGTTCTAGAACTCAGAGGTTATCAGTGTAGTACCTGAAGCAGAAGTGTGGCCCCAAATCATTTTTGTAGCTCTGTTCGTGACCAGCTTTAACTGAGACAACTGTGTTTTTTGGCTAACTCAAGAGGTATAGTAGTCCAAATGTGATAATTCTGTTTTCTGCAAGCCTGGCTACAAATTGAGCAGAGGAGCCAGCTTAGTGGCTGAGAACCAGGGAGGTTGGCTTTCAAATCCTGCTTCTCCCAGTGATGCTTGGAAAAGTCACTTCACCCTCCCTTGCTTCAGGTATTGACTTAATTGTAAGCTCACCCGGACAAGGAAATAACTTGTGTGCCTGCTTGTAATGTGCCTTGAGTCTAGATCTGGAAAAGGTTGGTTATTAATGTTAGAATCAAATCCACAAATGCTGCTGAGGAGAGAATCTGTTTGATATCGTTGTTGATCCAGCCCTTTGAAATTTTGAGTTTTATAACACTGCTTTGAGTGACTGTCCTTCAGTTTAGGATGATGAAGAGTAAGAGATATGCTGTGATGGGTTTCTTGGGGTTTTTTTTTGTTTTACATAATAACATAATATACGACAACAGATAAAGATCCACATGGTCCATCTAGTCTGCCCAGTAAGGCAGCCAGAGCCACACCTGGCACTCCATCATGGTCAGATACTGGCATCGCAAGTAGGGCAGTCCCTATTTCTCTCTTCTCTCCTTTTTTTCATGTCATCATTTAATTCTTTTTTAATTATATGATTGTTAATCAAGTCAACTCCATTTTCTTAGAGATGACCCGGTGTATAAACTTAAGATTTATTTCTTGAAATAATTTATGAATCGCTTAAATCTAAGTGATTTTACATCCACAGTTTCAAACATAAACAAACATTATAAAATGCAGTAAACCAAGAAGTCAATCTTCCCCCACAAAATTTCCTTAATACAGAATTGTTTAAATCTAAAACAAATAAGAACCACAGAGTTAGAGAAAGGCGTCCACAAACAATTTTGTTTTTAACAATTTCTTGAAAGACATTATATTCCTGTACACTTCTCCCTCCATATTCGCTGTGATAGGGGATTAACAGAACCGCAAATACAGAAAAACCGCAAATAACTTTTTCATATGTTATTCGTTGTTTTCTATTAAAAACCATCGTGAATATGGTGAAACCGCAAATAACATGGTGGGAGACCTGGCCTGTTCCTGAAAGAGAGGCAAAACATGGTGAAGAAAGTGCTGGAATTGGTGATTTTTCTCTGTAAACACTTGGAGTCAGCGATTTCTCTATGCAAGCTGATGTCATTTGGGGGGAGGAGCCAGCAAGCTAAAAACCATGAATAATCGAAACTGCGATTACTGAAACCACGAATATGGAGGGAGAAGTGTACTTGTATATGTATTCAGTTTTGTATTTTTGATTATTGTTAATAAAGTTCTTTATTTCCAAGGCTGACGTGTACAGTCCCTTTTCCCCCCACTTGCTTCTTCGTTTCATGTAATTTTATCATGCATGTGTAGTTTACTCCACCTTGAGCCGTATTACATTGATGGCTAAGAAAGTGAAATAAATACAGTTTAGATTGCTCAACCGGAAACCAATATGAAAATGTTAGAGCTCCAGAAAAATCATTCTGCTGCTGGTGGATTGCTTTCTTGCAACATTTCCTAGTGGGACGAGTAGGGCAAGATTGCAGAATTGAACTGAGTCTAAATAACATTCCCACTTTGCTTGCATGTGCTTTCTTATGTTTCAGACTGCCTCTCATATTGGTTGGCAACAAGTCGGACCTGGTGGATTACAGCAGTATGGAAACCATCCTTCCTATAATGAACCAGTACACAGAAATAGAGACGTGTGTGGAGGTGGGCTCTGCTCGCATGGGAGAAATCACACGCTGCTGGCGTTTACAATACCTCGAATACCAGGCCACCTATTTTACTGCGACTCCTTTGTATTTGTATATATGTGGCTGTTGCTGGTGATTGTGTTGCAGAGGGCAGAGCCGAGATCTGTGTGTCTAAAGAAAATCCCACAGCATGTCACTCATTTCTGTGTTTTACATTTTCTGAGCACCATAGACCAAGTATTGCAGGAGAATGGGGTTATTTAGGGGTTGGACATGATCAATAAGTGACCACCTTGTGCTTTTTCTTAAAGAGGAACTGACTGATTCAATTTGAAATAACCATTGCACTTAAAGATAAGAAAATACATGTTCAACAAAAAAGCCCACTCTCCTGTAGCTCTGGAAATGGGTTGAGCCAAGAGAAACCTTGTTTTCAGCCCATGCACCTGTCGATTGTCATTCCTGCTTCAACTCTGATGGGCTACGCTGAGGCAGGTTAGGTGACATCAAAGATGGAGCCCAGTGGGGAACTGTTAAAAATAAAGACAACAATAGAAACATAGAAACTGACGGCAGAAAAGGGCCACGGCCCATCCAGTCTGCCCACACCAATGACCCACCCCTACTTTCCCCTATGTAGAGATCCCACGTTCCCTTAAGTAGAGATCCCACGTACCAATCTCTCTCTCTCATGGTTTCTGAAAGTGATGCTGGCTTTTTCTATCACTTGGCTACCCCTCCCTTTCCCCAACACTGTGGAACATTCCTTCATGGAGCCAGTGGTTGGGTTATGACATCATTGGAAGCCCCACCCTCACTAATAGCATTCTGTCCCAGTATGAGCTCTGGTCTGTATTTTACTGAATTAAGTATAAGGTAATTAGGGCATCTGAATGTTGCTAATGTCAGGAATAGTATCTTATATACTCAAATATAAACCTATCCGAATATAAACTGAAGTGACCTTTTTTTTTTCCCCCTCCCGAAAAAGGGGGAAATGTTGCCTTCAATATAAACTGAGGGTTTATATTCAAATGCCCTGCACCCAGCTTTCCTTCCCTTCCTCCTTTCTTCCTCTCCCTTTTCTGCCCAGCTCTGCACCCAGCCTCTGATGCCCACTGCAGGTCTCCTGCAGGCCTGCCTGAAGGCCTATGGTCCAGTGCTGAGCTGGAACAAGAACGATCCCTCCTATGTTCTGTCTTGGCTAACTCTGAAGCCTCTCAGATCCCTCTTCTACACCTTACCTTTAAAAGCCCTGTTGGTCCAGCAGTGAAGCAGGGCAAGAGCGATTTTCCTACACTCCTGCTTTGTGCAGAGCTGCGATCAAAAATGGCTGCTGTGAGTTCTCATAATCTCGCGAGATTGTTGTGGTAATGTGTGGCAGTCATTTTTTATCATGGCTCTGCACAGGGCAGCAGCGTAGGAAGATTGGTTCTGCCCCGCTTCATCACTGGGCCACCAAGGCTTTAAAGGTAAGGTGTAGAGGGAGACGGGAGGATTCAGAATCAACCGGGACAGGACATAGGAGGGATCGCTCTTATCCTGGCTCACTGCTGGACCACCAGGGTTTCAGGCAGGCCCGAGGGAGGCCTGCAGTGGGCATCGGGGGATGGATGCAGAGCTGGGCAGGAAGGGAAGGAGAGCCAAAGAATCAAATATAAACCAAGACCCCCATTTTTGGGCCACTTATTTGGCCCAAAAATCTTGGTTTATATTTGAGGATATACAGTAAGTTAAAATAATGATTTTATATAGGCATCCTACAAGTTTTGAATTTAAATTAAAATGCATCTGCCTATATATTTATTAAATTGTACTCTTCCCTTCAAATAAGCAGTGTGGTTGTATGTTTGAAAAGACTTTGATAATGGTCATCTTGCCTGACCCTAATTGACCCTTTGCAGTTTTTGTTTGTAGTGTTCGGCCAAAAACTTGAAGAATATATCGGAGCTGTTTTATTATGCACAAAAAGCAGTGTTGCATCCTACAGGACCTCTATATTGCCCAGAGGAGAAAGAGGTAACGACAGTCTGTCAGCACATTCCATCTCTCTTCTGAGGGTGACTGAACATCTGCGTTCTGTTCTTGATCAAACCTTTTTCAGAAAGCCGTCAATTTGTGTTAGTTGTAAGCACTGTTTCTTTGTTCTTTTCTCTCCCTCCCCTGCTAGTGACAAGTATAGCAGAATCTAAATCTTTACCATAAGAAAATAAGAATAGCCTTTCTGGGTCATACCAATGGTCCATCAAGCCCAGTAGCTCATTCTCACAGTGGCCCATCCAGGTCCTTAGTACCTGGCCAAAACACAAGGAGTAGCAACATTCCATTCAGAATCCTAAAGAATAGCAAGATTCCGGAATCCCAAAGAGTAGCAACATTCCATACAGAATCTCAAAGAATAGCAAGATTCCGGAATCCCAGAGACTAACAAGATTCTAGAACCCCAAAGAGTAGCAACATTCCATGCTATAGATCCAGGGCAAGCAGTGGCTTCCCCCATGTCTTTCTCAATAACAGACTATGGACTTTTCCTCCAGGAATTTGTTCAAACCTTTCTTAAAACCAGCTACGCTATTCGCTTTTACCACGACCTCTGGCAACGTGTTCCAGAGCTTAACTATTCTCTGAATGAAAAAATATTTCCGCCTATTGGTTTTAAAAGTATTTCCCTGCAGTTTCATTGAGTGTCCCCTAATCTTTGTGATTTTTGACGGAGTGAAAAATCGATCCACTTGTACCCGTTCTAATACACTCAGGATTTTATAGACCTAAAGCTTTGATTGGCCCAGGTTGCTTAAGGTCCCTCCTATGGGAGGGACCTTAGGCGTCTGGTAAAAATCAGAGCCTTCGATCCCTCCACAGATGTGCTAATTTTAAGAGCTGTTGACACACTAATAATTTTGCATGCAAATGATTTGCTTGGAGGTTCGTCGTAATATCCATCTCTCCTGTCCAATTGATTGCTGTGAGAGTGACTCTCACACATGCACAGAACCAGCAGGGGAAGCCCAAACAGCTGAGAGATAAAGGAAGCCCCGAAGCAGCCTTCTGCCACTCAGCTGTTTGGGGCAGGAAACCTCTTATTTTTTTTTCTTATTTTGATGGGCACAGATGCTATGTGTGTGTTACACACACAATATCTGCCCCATTAAAAAAGAACCCCCCCCCCACACTGATGACAGCCCTCGCCGACATCACCTCGACAAACCGGGATCGACCCCCCACTGCAACATTGAAAATCGGTAGGAGGGATGCCCACTCCCTCCTGCCACCGGATATTCCTTTGAACCTCCCTGCCCTCCCCAGTACATTTTTGTGATGAGAGCAGGAGGAGGCTTGGTCCCTCCCAGCTCTGAGGCCCGCCAATCCAAAATGGCAGGCTTCCCCTTCCTCAGGGCATCATTAGGCTCTGAGCCTTTGAGCTAATTAGAGCCTTAGGCTCCTCCTTCTTATCACAGGATACAGAAGGTATTGCTTAAGGCCCTGATTGGCTTGACCTTGGGAGGGTCCTTAGGCGTCTGAGCCAATCAGGGCCTTAGGCCCCTCCCCATGCATCACATGATGCACTGAGGGAACGGAAGGCCCACCATTTTGGATTGGCGGGCCTCAGAGCTGGGGGGAACCGAGTCTCCTTCCTGCTGTCTTCACAAAATGATACTGGGGGAGATTTTTTTGGGGGGGAGGTTCGGAGGAGCATCTGGTGGCAGGAGGGAGTGGGCATCCCGTTTGCTGGGGGGGGGGGTTTCTCACAAGGGGGAGGGGGGGAGAGGGTCAACATGGCTGGAGAGAGTGGGCATCTTTCCTGCCACAGGGGTGTGGGTCAGTCCTGGTACTGGTATGTCGGAGAGGACGGTCATCGGCAGAGGTTTTTTTTTTAATGGGGCAGATATTGTGCTTGTGTAACACACACAGCATCTGTGCCCATTAAAAAAATAAAAAGGTTTGGCAAGTTATATTTTTGTATCAGTAGTACAGGTCAGCAACTAGTCTTGATCAGTTGCTTTTTTCAGATCGCTAAAAGCGATTACTTTATTTTGTGCATCGGGAAGCCATGTTAGAGCATCAGTTGTTCTGCTAGTTTACATTACAAATCAATGGACCGGATCATATAGGTTAGTAGCTTTTATGGGTTAGCCTCAGCCCCACCACTCCACCGCTGTACTATCTCGTGACCACGGGAAGATTTATGTGGCACTTCATCACTGGCTGTCTATGTTTATATTTTCATTCTCAATATTTTATATTATTTTTTGTTTTTTTAGTTTTAAAAAATATACTCTGTTTATAATTTTCCATCAATAGTAGTATATGTACTTAGCTTGTATCAGCCTCCGCCTGGGAGTCTGACCCGACATGACATGTTTCGCACCCTCCGGTGCTGTTTAATATTAAACTGAGTCGGATGACACGCGCGACCTCGGGAGACCCTTGATACAGCACTGGAGGGTGCGAAACATGTCATGTCGGGTCAGACTCCCAGGCGGTGGCTGATACAAGCTAAGTACATATACTACTATAGATGGAAAATTATAAACATAGAGTATATTTTTTAAAACTAAAAAAACAAAAAATAATATAAAATATTGAGTATGAAAATATAAACATTGACAGCCAGTGATGAAGTGCCACATAAATCTTCCCGCGGTCACGAGATAGTACAGCGGTGGACTGGTGGGGCTGAGGCTAACCCATAAAAGCTACTAACCTATATGATCCGGTCCATTGATTTGTAATACAAACATTTGGGACTGGTAGAAGTCTACTATTAAGGTATTTGCCATATAATTAGAAGGGCTGCTAGTTTACATGGCATTTCAATATTAATGAGCTTATTTGCATGGTCGGATGGAGAATGAACGATCGTGCAGAAAACTACGGGGTGAGCCATTTTCTGCATCGAGTTGGTAAATACGATAATCACTAAACTAGTCAAAACTGATTTAAAGACAATCATTGACTTTAGTACATCTGGCTCTGAGTCGCCTTTTCAGTTATTGGGTTGTCTGTGGAAGTGCTTTGTTTAAACTATTGTCCTAGTGAGAACAATGAATCCTTTCCATAATCCCATTAGTTTTTGAATCCAAGATAAATGTTGAGTCTGCCTATTTTTTTTTTTTAATCATTTACTCCTTCAGTTTCACAAAAGCAAAAATATTGCAAAGATATTGACTAAATGTAATGGAATTAGTTTCATTGTTGTGCATTTTTGTGGCTGAATCTGTGATGACAATACCTTGAACGTTTGGGGGAAATGGATTGCATAACTCTTCTGCTCCTTATTAATTCATAGATGAAAGCTGCCTGTGTAAAAGCCCTGACCCGAATCTTCAAGATTTCAGATCAGGACAATGATGGCATCCTTAATGATGCAGAGCTCAACTTCTTTCAGGTAAGTTGCTCTCGGAGCCTGCCAACTTTTATTTTTGCAGGTGTTGGTTTGGATGGTTAACGCTGCATGCGGCGAGGCCTGGGCTTTGATTTTAACTCGGTTCTTCCACTTTCTGGATTGGGTGAGGCTGAAGATGCAGCGGGGGCTGGGTGTGCAGTTTCTGGAATGTGGGACATCCTGGCCATCATGCAATAGTGCCACCTTGTGACCGGATTTAGGGCCCATTGTTGCTGGGTTCTAGAAGCTTTGGCACATACTGGCACATTCTATACAGTCCGTCTAGAGTTAGGCGCTTACATCGGCGCATCTAATTTAGTTGATACGCTTAATTGGCACTTAACACCTCATAATTGGTTTTAATTAGGCGCCTAACTTGAAAAACATGATTTTATATAAGTGGGTGTGGTTAGGGGGGCGGTTCATGGGTGTGATTTTGAGTTAGGTACGTCTTTGTCTAGTAGGCACCTAATGTAGGCACAGGTACTTAGGCAGAGAAAACCCTGGCATAAATAGAGTGCACCCAGTGGCGTAATAAGCAGGGGGCAGGCCACTCCGGGCGCCATCTTGGTGGGGGCACTGGCACCTGTCCTCTTCACCCCTCCCCTCCCCTCCCCCATACCTCTTTAATGTTCCCGGCGTGAGCAGCAACCTCAACCTGCTGCTCGTGCCTGCGTCTGCTCTTCCTCTGATGTCACTTCCTGAACTCATACCTAGGAAGTGATGTCAGGAAGAGCTGATGCTGGAGCGAGCATCAGGTTGGGGTTGCTGCTTGTGCCAGGAACGTTAAAGAGGTACAAGGGAGGGGGTGGGGAATGAGCAGATGGGGGTATGGCTGTGGAGAAGAGGGCGAGGGAAGGGTGCCACCAACCCGGGTTTCTCTCACCATTGCTAAGCCACTGGGTGCCCCTCAAGTTCAGATGCTTAGGCGACACTAAGCGCGATTCTATGAAGTGCGCCTTTTATAGAATCGCGCTTAGCAGCGCACTAGTCGGCACAGATTTTGTTGAGGTGCACTTTATAGAATCGAGGCCATAGTCTCTGAATACTGCTGTTGCCATGACCAGACGATAGTAAGCTGAGAAAGAATAGGTTATCGTTCAAAACAAATCCCTGGGTAGTGGTAAACGAAGGCTTATTGTGTCAGATTCCAACCTTGGTTCTGATTTAATACAGAAGTACTGGTCCCTGCCTAGTCAAAAAAAACAACTCTAGAATACTTTAAAGCAGGGGTGTCCAACCTGCGGCCCAAGGGCTACATGCGGCCCCGTGAAGTATTTTGTGCGGCACCGGTCGAGGGCGATGCAGTGTTTTCCTCTGCTGCCCCTGGGTGTTTACCGTCTTGCTGGCTCCCTCCTCTGTCTTGCTGCAGCATTTGCGCGTTTGTGCGGCCCCAGAAACATTTTTTTCGGCCAATGCAGCCCAGGGAAGCCAAAAGGTTGGACACTCCTGCTTTAAAGTAACACGATGATGGTCATGTATTTGTGTCATGCAGGCAGTGTTGTTCAGTTTAATCAGTTTCAGTTTTACCCATGTATATATTCCATTGAATTTGTCGATTAATGGTAAATTACGCTACTGCACATGTGTCTGTAAGTTGGTCCCCTGGAATATTTTATTAAATACTTTGACAGGCTGAACACAGGTCTGTCTGTAGTTGAGGCACAAGCATGATGTCTTCTGATTCATGGAAAAAAGCAGACCACCCACAGTCTTTTTAAAAAGTGAATGCTAAAAGAAATCGAACCTTCTTAGGTTCAAAAACAAAGGTTTTTCAATTATGTTGGTTCTAAAGATGGTTAGATTGTCATCCAGTTTTCTCTTCCACCCTTTGTTAGAGAACCTGCTTCCACACACCGCTGGCACCTCAAGCCCTGGAGGATGTCAAGAACGTGGTGCGGAAAAACCTTAGCGATGGTGTGGCCGGCAACGGATTAACGTTGAAAGGTGCGTGTCAGCCTGCACTTTCTCATGCAGAGATTTTGGTAAAGAGGGAGGAGGGGAGACTGTTTTCAGACAATTTTTTTTTTTTTTAATATTTTATTATTTTATTTAGTTACAATAGTGTAATACATTTGATTGAAAGTAACAAAATATTACAAAGAATAGACTATCTCAAACAATAATATTACAGAATCATAGCTATACCCAATTCCTTTCCATCAGTTATTAATATTGACAATATTAAACATTTTAAATATGAAGAATTAATATCCATATATATCAGTATCATTCCCTACCCCACCCCCCATCCCAAACCAGATGTGTAATGAAAAAAACTCAGAAGGTATTATATTATCTTTTAATGTGAATCAGCAAATAAAGCCAATGGACTCCATAATTTGTTAAATAAAACACTAAACCCTAAACATTCTGCGTTCATTTTCTTATATCTATATGTATTACATACATTTGTCTACCAAAATGTATAATTTAACCTGTCATGATTTTTCCAGTTTGTTGTGATCATTTGAACCGCAATTCCAGTTAAAATCAAGAAAAGACGACTTTTAAATTTATCAAGGGGAGGTTTAATATGTAAAATAGTACCACAAATTATTGCTTCGTATATCTGATTCTAAGACTATATTTATTGTCTCCAAATTGACTTCCAAAAACCAAATATCAGCGGACAAAAAAATAACAGATGATCTAAAGTCCCTATGTCAGTATGACAGTGCATCTATTTGCAACCGAACTGGGGTCCAAAAAATTCTATGTAATAAAAATAACCACGTTTGTCTCATAGATGCTGACGCCGTACATTTTAACCTCCAATTCCAAAATCGTGGCCAACGAGATACAGAAATATTCGGCTTAATCTCGATGCTCCAAATATCTCTAAGACTATTTTTTGGTTTTTTTATTCACAAATTCAGAAATTAATTTATACCACTGGGCAGCCTGATGTCCTATTAAATCTGTCTGGTAGCAAAGGATTTGCAGACTAAAATAATCTTTTAAATTTTTCCATTCAGGGAACCCACTCCGTGTCAGCCTGCACTTTCTCATGCAGAGATTTTGGTAAAGAGGGAGGGGGGGAGACTGTTTTCAGACAATTGATAGTAAACGGGCAACTTTAAGAGTGATGTCTGAGTTAGGTCGGTTAATGCTTTGGGTAACATCCTACTTTGATGTATCGGATAAGACTAAAACTTCTTGCGGATATGAGGACTTTGCGTGGTTTGTTTTTGCAGGCTTTCTGTTCCTCCATACACTCTTTATTCAGAGGGGAAGGCATGAGACCACCTGGACAGTGTTGCGTCGATTTGGATATGACGATGATCTTGAGCTAACGCCAGAGTACTTGTTTCCTTTGTATGTATCATATATAAAATGTGGGGGATATTCATGGGGAGGTTACTTTAACCAGACAAGCAGCTAACAAGCTCCAGTGTGACCTTTTAAACTCTTTATAAAAGCTGGGATGGGTCAGACCATTAGGTGCGGGGGATTCAAAAATATTGCTTCCCTTTAGCCCCAGTGTAAGCTCCCTCACAGCTCATGTGCCACCGCAGAGCAATTTTCTTGAAACAAACGTGTTTCTGATTATCATGTGTCTTGTCTCACTCATTGGGCCAAGAATTCAGCTTGAGTTTAGTAGGGTATCAAATACATACAGGTACTCTTTGGAGAGTTAGCCAGGATTGCGAGTTGCAGGACTTGGGATGGAGAGTGTTCTCACAAGTACCGTATTTTCACTCATATACCGCGCACACGGGTATACCGCGCAAGGAACACAAATTTATGTAATAAAATGTTAATATAACGCGCACACGCGTATACCGCGCATGCTAAAACCTCCTCCCGCCTACTCCGAACTGACATCCTCCCCCCCCCCGCTCGCATCACCCCCCTCCCCCTCTGATCCGAGATAATCTGATCCGGCATTCCCCCTGCAAACCGGCATCCTCCCCCCCCCCCGCTCGCATCACTCCCCCTCCCCCGCGATCCTACATCCCCCCCCAGCACCGCAAATACAATTCTTACCCGATTGGGCACCGGCACCAGCACCAATGCACAGCATGTGCCAGTGCCCGAAGATCCTCCCTCGTTGGTTTGGGCTGGGCTGGGCTGGGCCGAGCGGTGCGAGAGAGATCCTCCTTCTTCCTCTGCCGGGCTGGACTAGGCTTTGAGCGAGAGAGCGAGACCAGAAGGCTTTGAGCATGCGCAAATGCTCAAAGCCTAGTCCAGCCCGGCAGAGGAAGAAGGAGAATCTCTCTCGCACCGCCCAGCCCAACCCAAAGCATTGGTGCTGGTGCCGGTGCCCAATCGGGTAAGAGTTGTATTTGCGGTGCTGGGGGGGATGTAGGATCGCGGGGGAGGGGGGTGATGTGAGCGGGGGGGGGGAGAATGCCGGTTCGCAGGGGGAATGCCGGATCAGAATGTAAAAAAAAAATTGTAAAACGCGCTCACACGTATAACGCGCATGGTTATGCACAGTTTGTAAAATCGTGTCTAATGCGCGCGTTATATGCGTGAAAATACGGTATATTAGCTTCAGGAGAAGCCTGCGTTTGCAGTGTAGTATTTTAAAATCAAAAAGATTTTGCCTGTCTCAATCTTGAAAACACAGGGCATTTGTGCAAAGTCTTCTGTATTAAGTCATAAGAACACAACAATAGCCATACTGGGTCAGACCAATGGTTCATCAGAAGAATCTACTGTAATCCAAAAATCAACATTTCTTCAAAGCATATATTAGAAGTGATTTCTAAGGATGATACTTATTGTGCCATGTTGAAAAAAAATGCCGTTCTCTGCTCTGTGTTTTTTATCTTGCAAATAGGTTAAAAGTTCCTTCTGACTGCACCACAGAACTGAATCATCACGCCTATCTATTCCTCCAAAGCATTTTTGACAAACATGATCAGGTAAGTCTGACTTCAGCATGTTTTTTTTTGGTTTTTAAATTCTTTATTCATTTTCGTTTGTTACAACAAGTGTAGCAAATAAACTCATTTAAAACTTAAAGATACACACTTGATTAACTCTCATATAAGCATCAAATTTAACATTTCATTACAAATAAAAATTCTATAATATTTTAAATATTATGGAAGAAATCTAACATTTATATCATCCTTATTGAATCTAATAGTCCCTCCCCCTCCCTCCCTATTCAATAAATCATAAAATTATCCTTACTGTGAAATTATTGAAATACTCATGTATTATATAATAACAACAAGTAAAACCCACTCTTTTCCTCCCTAATCAAATACCTTAACATGGGAAAAGTTAATCATTCATTACAAAAATCTGTTAACGGTCCCCAGATTTTCTGAAATTTACTAATATAACCTTTTTGCGTTGCTATTGTGAGCTCCATTTTGTATATATGACACACAGAATTCCACCAAAAATTATAATTTAACCTGTCGTATGTTTTCCATGTTTTTGATTTCCTCTTTCGTGCTAATTTCCTTCTATAAATATGCATTCTTGGAACAGAGTGTAGGACTTTGTGTGGTGTAGGGGATGTTTATTTTACCCTGTTATCAAGGTATGAGATCTGTTTGCATGCACTGCATCCGCCATGTGCAAATAGCAGGCATATTCATAACTCATAGTAGACACATGTGATCTTGTTGTATACTTGGTATTTTTCAGGATCGAGATTGTGCTTTGTCACCTGAGGAGCTGAAGGATTTGTTTAAAGTCTTCCCATACATGCCATGGGGACCAGATGTTAACAACACTATATGTACCAATGAGAGAGGCTGGATCACTTTCCAAGGCTTTCTCTCCCAGTGGACGTAAGTCCATCCAAGTTGCCGGTAACTCGGGTACAGTAGAGTCCTGGTTATCCAACGTAAATGGAACCGACAAGTTGTTGGATAACCAAAAATGTTGGATGATCTGGACGTGGGGCACCTCATGCCATACTCATCAGATCCCTGCCTCCCTCCCCAAATACCTCTCCAGGCCTATCTTACAGTTCCTGCTTGTCTAGTGGTGAAGTTGGAGCAGGAATGATCTCCATCGATCTGCCTATGCCAGCTTCACTTTCAGAAATGGTTGCTGTAACTTCTAACAGCTGTCACAAAGCAGCCATGTTGAGACTGGACCAGTATGGACAGGAGCGATCTTCAGTCAAGCTTGTGTATTCTAGGGGTGGAGCGTTTTAGTTCAAAATAATAGTGCAAAACCTTAGTGAAAACTGTCTAAAATGTTTCCTCTTAAGTCAACACCAGCACTTGCATAAACTGTAGGGTTTAATGGTCAAGTGGCTTTGGCTGACCTGGTGTTGAAATGAGTCTTTTATAGACATTGTCTCGGAGCCACGGCACATGTAGCAATAGGCGTGCTATGAACATGTTGTACAGCTTTTAATAAAGACATTTTAGGCCCTTTTGTTCCTTTTTCTTCTGTCCATTAGGTTAACGACGTATTTAGATGTGCAGCGTTGCCTTGAGTATTTGGGTTACTTGGGGTACTCCATACTGACAGAGCAAGAATCTCAGGCAACTGCAATTACAGGTAATTAGCAGGATCAGTTTTCTGGTTCCACTTGGGAAAATATTTTATATATATTTATGTAGAGCAGTGTGTTGCAATCTTTTTAAGCTAATGGCACGCTAATTTTGGGTCCTCAGCGGCACCACTTAGAGCTCAATAAAATCTCATTGCTCTAAGTTTTACGTGTCAACTCGTCATCGGGTCCTTTTCTCTTTTCTCTTTTTATTTTTTTATATATGACTAGTCTTTAAGCCCGTTACATTAACGGGTGCTAGAATATATGTCTGTCTGTCTTTCTTTCTTTCTTTCTGTCTCTCTCTCTCTCTCCCGATGTCTCTCTCTCTCTCTCCATGACTCCCTTTTCTGTCTATCTTTCTGTCCCTCTCCCTGCCCCTGTGTCTTTCTTCCTTTCTGTCTGTCTCCCTCCCTCCTGCTGTCTGTCTGTCATTCTTTCCCTCCATTTCCCTGTGCAGTAGTATTTCCACCCCACTTCCTTGCAACAGCATTTCCCCCTTCCCCCCCCCGACTTCCCTGTGCAGCAGCAGTGGTATTTGTCTTCCCCTCCAGGTCCCTGTGCAGCAGTTGCAGCATTTCCCCCACCCCTTCCCTTCTCTTACCGCGATCTTGCCTACTCCGTTCGGCCCCTCCCCCGCGTTCTGGCCTGCTGCGATCTGGCTGCTCCGTTCGGCTCCTCGCGGCTGGAGTCCTCTTCTTTGTCGGCCCCCCCTTCCCTTCCCTTCCCGCAGTCTTGAGCATCGGTCTGGTCTGGCCTGCTCGCCTTGCCGTATTTTTTTTTTTAGTTGAAAGACGCGGCAGTGGCTCCTCTCATGATCCCCACCTGCGTCGGAAGTCCGACGCAGGCGGGGATCGTGAGAGGAGCCACCGCTGCGTCTTTCAACTAAAAAATGCAATACAGCAGGGAGCAGGCCAGACCGAAAAACAGAACCGTAAGCCGCACATGCGCACTTCCTATGGGTCGCTACAGCTCACGGAAAAGCGGCGCACACATAGGAAGTGGGCATGCGCGGCTTACCGTTTTATTATATTAGATTACTTGTTTTCTATTCGCTTTTGTGTATATTTAATATTTTATTTATTTAAGCATATACTTAGCTTAATCATGTGGTCTCTGGCTAGGGATTTTCACACCAACATGTTTCGCTTTCTGAGCTTTGTCAAGGCTTAACCCCTAACTATTATACCGCCAGAAGCTGTGACCACATGATTAAGCTAAGTATATGCTTAAATAAATAAAATATTTAATATACACAAAAGCGAATAGAAAACAAGTAATCGTATATAAAAAAATAAAAAGAGAAAAGGACCCGATGACGAGTTGACACGTAAAACTTAGAGCAATGAGATTTTATTGAGCTCTAAGTGGTGCCGCTGAGGATCCTGTGAATAAGATATATCCATAAGGGTTGCGTGCAAAATAGTGGAAAAGTTTACTATTTTGATGACCAGCTGTAAGAATTAAGCACCCTTAAATTCATCGCATTGTGCAGATTTTATGATACACTAATCTTGGGAGCACTCGGAAATGCGCTGACGTCGACGCGATGACATCACATGCATGCGCAGACGTTCTCCAGCCGCCGCCCTGAGCCTCCTATTACCAAAATCGTCTCTCTGGATGTCCAGGCCACTGATTGTCCAGGCCGCCAGTACATCTGTCTGAAATGCCCAGAACAAGAAACATAGAAACATAGAAATAGACGGCAGATAAGGGCCACGGCCCATCTAGTCTGCCCACCTAGTCTGCCCATCTAGTCTGCCTCCCCTACCTTTGCCTTGTGAATAGATCCCATGTGTCGATCCCATTTGGCCTTAAAGTCAGGCACGCTGCTGGCCTCAATCACCTGCAGTGGAAGACTATTCCAGCGATCGACCACCCTTTCAGTGAAAAAGAATTTCCTGGTGTCACCTCGTAGTTTCCCGCCCCTGATTTTCCACGGATGCCCTCTTGTTGCCGCAGGTCCCTTGAAAAAGAAGATGTCTTCCTCTGCCTCGACGCGGCCCGTGAGATACTTGAACGTCTCGATCATGTCTCCCCTCTCTCTGCGCTCCTCGAGCGAGTATAGCTGTAATTTGTCTAACCGTTCTTCGTACGGGACCATTTGGACTTGGGAGGGGCCAGCATTGTGATGGCAACAGAGCAGTGGGGCACCTTACAGGGCTTCCACATAAACATCTCACCAGAACTCCCTTATAGGATATGGTGAGCAACCCTAAAACCCACTATACCCACCTGTCTACAACCCCAATAGCCCTTATGGCTGCAGTAGGGTTTTGGAGGTTTTTGGTGGGCTCACATTTTCCACCATGAATGTAGTGGCTAGAGTGGGTCCTCCTTTCTATGGTTCACTAGCCCACCCTCCCCCAGGCTACTTAAAACACCTGTATGCAGCTCTGCTAGGCTTTCCTATAGCAGGTGGTGATGTTCCGGAGACAGGTATGCAAGTTTTTGGTTTGAATTCTTTATTCATTTTTGCACATTACAACAAGTGTAGCAGATAAACTCATATGAACTTATAAATACACACTTGATTAACTCTCATATAACACTTTAAGTATAACATTACATTACAAATTAATATTCTATAATATTTTGAATATTATGTAATAAACCTAATATTTAAACTATTCTTATTAAATAGAAAATCCTCCCCTCCCATCCCATCCCTCCCATCACAAACTATTGATATAATCATATATTATGAAATAATAAAAATAACCCCCCCCCTATTTCCCCTCTAATCAAATATCTTTTTTTAAAATTCTTTATTCCTTTTTAATCATACAACAAGTGTACAATAAAAATTAATACATAGGCTCAAAAACAACACTTGATAAATCCATCAAGATAATAACAATTGTATATATATAAACCCCTCACCCACCCTCCCTTTCAACACTATTCTTCTTAATTCATTTAACCTTCTTCTTATTTCCTTTTACCTTTTTCTTCAATTGTACACTCCCCCCCTTCCCTTCCGTTAATAATTTATGTTAAAAATGGTGTTTAATCATTACAAAACAATGTTAATGGCTCCCATATTTTATTAAACCTTTTATAATTTCCATTTTGTATTGCTATTGAACGTTCCATTTTGTATAGATGACAAAGTGAATTCCACCAGAAATTAAAGTTACGTCTGCTGTGATCTTTCCAATTGTTAGTAATATGTTGCATGGCAACTCCTGTCATAATCAATAAAAGTTTGTTGTTACTTGCCGATATCTGACTCTTTTTCCTCATAGAAATGCCAAATATCACAGTATCATAAGTTAATGCTACAGGATTTTCTAATAAAGAATTTATTTGATCCCAGATCGAATTCCAAAAGGCTAATATATAGGGACAAATATCTTATCTTGGGAAAAGTTTATCGTTCATTACAAAAATCTGTAGTAGGCTTAATTTTAAGTTTTGGTGGAATTCAGTTTGTCACATATATAGAATGGAAAGATCAATAGCGGTGCAGAATGGAAATTATAAAAACTTTATTAAAATTTGGGAACCATTAACGTCATATTGTCAGGATTGATGCCATTTTCTAATATTTTTCTTTTAACTATGTAAGATAAGGGTTGGGTGGGGGGTGGGTTTCTATTATATGAAAATAACTAAAGGGATCTCAGGATAGGAGGGGGAGGGTTATATTTCTAACTATAAGATATAATGATAAGATGTACAAGTGTTTAAATCTATTTTATTTGTTGCAATTCTTGTACACTTGATGAAAGTTTTAAAATGAATAAAGAATTTAAAAAAAACAAAAAACAAAAATCTGTTAATGGTCCCCATATTTTCAGAAATTTACCAAAATATCCTTTTTGTGTTGCTATTGTACGTTCCATTTTGTATATATATATATATATGCAAGTTTTTATTCTGATTTTTTGTGGCGGTGTGAGGGGGTCAGTGATCACTGGGAGAGTGTGGGGGTGTCTTTACGTTGTCTCTGCAGTGGTTATCTGGTCACTTTTGATACCTTTATGGCACTTATACCTGCTTTTACGTTGTCTAACTCACAACATATAAGTTTATCCCTACAAGATGACTAAGTCTACGTCGGCCCACATCCCGCCCTAACCATTCCTCCAGATAAGCCCCTTTTAGCTTTGGGCACACAGTAGCATTCAGAGGCATAAAAAGTCCCTGGATACGTTTAGAAATTCAGTTTGATTATCTGCACTTGGGCGACCTGTGTTTTAGGTCGTCCAAGTGCCGATTTGGGTGGTTTTTTTTAGACATGTTTAAGTTTTGATTATGAGCTCCATAGTGTTGTAGGTACGTTTGTGTTTTAGGCCTTTTGTTGAGGGATAGTTCAACTGATATTTACTAAGATTTCTGTTCAAGGTGGGCCATAAAGGATTGAATAAGTCTGACTGGCATTGCGGAATTTCCATATAGGATGTGGAAGATTATACGTGATATCTTGAAATGTATTCGAGTATTGACCCATGAGAAGCCTGTTTAGTAAAGAAGGCAGTCTGGGAGCTGACAAACTGCTGCTGTTGATGATGGGGTGGCTGGAGATTTGGGAGAAAGGCCTTTTTAATAGCTCTTGTGATCTATTGACTATTAAGGTAGCTAGTGTACCAGAGACAGTTTTTCCCCCCTGTTCTTTTGTGCGTGGTGCCATTTTGCCCAGAGGACCTATTCTCTTATAAAGTCAGGACTTGGTGTAAATATCGTCAACTGTGCCCGTTTCTTCATGAGAAGACTGTGCCCTGAATAGCACTTGTTGCTGCCAGTTCTTTGTTTTGAACCTTGCATTGTTGCATCTGTAGGCAGTTAAAACCCCTTTATGTTTTGATGAGTAATTCCTCTCTTGCCTATAATTTGCAGAATTTCAGATATTGTATTGTTTTGACTACTTTCTGCAGGGAAAGAAGGCTTCTGGGATGCTCTGTATTTATCTCCAATATCTTCTGAATGTGTGGTGGTCTATTCACACTGCATTTTCAGGGCCTAGCAGGGGGACATATAAGATGATACTAGATTTATACAAATACACAGACCATGTGATTTCAAGAAAATCCCTTTTCCATCTGTAACAGAGGCTCTGCAAGTAGGAAAGCCTGTCAAAAATTTCCTCTTTATTTAGATTTTATTTATTTATTTTTATTTTTTTTTCTCTGTTTAAAATTTTTTATTAATTTTTTTCATATAACAACAAGTGTATCATAAAAATTCATACAATTACCTTAAGTATACACTTGATATCTCCATA
Source organism: Geotrypetes seraphini (assembly GCF_902459505.1). Taxonomy (NCBI): domain Eukaryota; kingdom Metazoa; phylum Chordata; class Amphibia; order Gymnophiona; family Dermophiidae; genus Geotrypetes; species Geotrypetes seraphini. The sequence continues at coordinate 19,844,773 of NC_047093.1, read as the reverse complement.
ACATATTGTACATACAACATATCTTACTACAATTTTAGACATCATATAAAATTTAATAATTTTATCAACTATTATTCAATTATGAATCCCCTTCCCTCCCCTTATTTTGTTAGTTGCACACAATATAACAACTATTATGATAATTTATTTATATTTTATGATAAAGAGAATAAACCTACCCCCTAAACCCTAGACGTCTTACAATAAAAACATTCATAATAACCTTAAAAACAAGCTTACATCAAAGCCAACGATACATTATCTGCATCATACATAAACTGTAATGAATAAACATAGAAACATGACGGCAGATAAAGGCCAAATGCCCCATCTAGTCTGCCCATCCGCAGTAACCATTATCTCTTTCTCTCTCTGAGAGATCATAGAAACATGACAGCAGATAAAGCTCCCATTAAGTCCCAGATTGTCTCTGTTCAGTAAAATGCCTGGACAAAGAAATATGTTTTTATCAATTTCTGTTTATGGATTTTAATACACTGGTTGCACGGGCCTAGTTTTCTGTTTTGTGTTCATTTGCTGCAGTGACTCGAGATAAAAAGATAGACCTCCAGAAGAGGCAGACTCAGAGAAACGTCTTCCGATGTAACGTGATTGGGATGAAAGGATGTGGAAAAAGTGGTATCCTGCAGGCGTTTCTGGGAAGAAACTTAACGGTATGAATTGTCTCGTAGCTGAAGCTTTAAACGTGTTTAGATGAAATCAGTAGAGTACATTTTTTTTTAATTTTTTAAATCAGTTTTGCATATTACAAGTGTACCAGAAAAAGTCATATGATCTTATAAATACACACTTGATTTTCCTACATGTAACACTTTTTTTTTTTTTTTTAAATTTTATTTATTGAATTTTTCAATTTTTACAATGTTTGAAATTCAAGTGATATAATTAATTACTATATATCATTGTATCTATCATTAATACAACTTAATTTATAAACAGTATATATTATATATAATCAAAAGTTATACATCCCTCCCCTTTTTCCAATTAATGATTCTAAAAATTATACATGTAACACTTTAAGTACAACATATCATTCTTATATTCATATTCTATAATATCTTGAATATTATGTAAAACAATTATAATTAACATAGAAAATCCTCCCAATCCCTCCCTACCCATTTCAGAAAATCCAACCTAATACGTCAAAAATATTAATGAATTCATACATATTATAAGATGAATAAAATAATACCCACCCACATCCCCTCTTAACAAATATCTTATTATGGGAAAATGTTATCAGTCATTACAAAAGTCTGTTAATGGTCCCCAGACATTTAATATAGGCTGTACATTCCAGTAATTGCATAGAGTAGGTGGTATTGAGAAACAGAGAGACTAGATGGACCAAGTGGTCCTATTGTACCAGTCTGCCCATTTGTGTTGTAACAGGTTGCTTTATCTCTAGTCTTCCCCCTCTCGCCACTGTAAACTTTTGAATGCCTGAATTTAGAGATTCTACTTTTGACTTAATTGTCATTACCCATACTTCTATAAACCACTTAGAACTCCACTTTGCAAGGATTCAGCAGGATATAAGACCATGCATGATATAACGCATAACATATAGCATAACATAATGGCCTGTATTCTATAACCAGCGCCTAAATATAAGCGTCGGTAGGCACCCTGCCAATGGTTAGAAACGGCAGGGTTGAAGCACCTACCGACGCCTAAATTAAAGGCAGCGAAAATGGCCGCTGGAATTGCGGCTAGCTTGGCGCTTAAGATCACCTAATGCCAAAGTAGGTGTGGCCAACGCCCAAAGTGGTGGTAGGCGATCTATTGCGCCAAGCTAGCCGTGAATCACACCAAGATAGGCAGCTGAAATGTAGGCCTGGGTAATCCTGCCGGGGATGTTAGCAGGGGGATGGGGGTGCCGGCAGAGGGAGTGGGCATATCTCCTGCCAGCTGATTTGAGGTCAGGTATGGGGGTAACCTGCCATGACCTCCCTCAGCCGATTGCGGTGAAGGAATTTCCCCCTCCATTATCAGCTGAGTGACAGGGACTCCTAAAGTCGCGATTCTGTAACCAACGCCCAGAATTTGGGCGCCAGTTAAAGAATTGCGGCTTTGGGGAATCCCTGCTGCTCAGCTGATAGGGGAGGGGGGAATCCCCTGCTGGGATCAGCTGCTGCGGTCTAGTGGCAAAGACAGGTGGCTGAAATGTAGCCCTGGCCTACATTTCAATCGCCTATCTTGGAGCGTTTCTGTAACCGGCACCCTAGTCTGATTGATAGGCAATCGCAGCCACCGACTTGGGCGCCAGTTACAGAATCCGGACCAACATGTCTAAGTTTATCTGGTGATTTTTTTTTTTTCCTTCTGCATTCGCTCACTTTCAGCTCCTCATTCAGTCACATGAAGAGCGCCAGATGGATTGGCAGAATGGACTCACTGGTTGCTCTGACATTTTCTGTCTTCACTATGTGTAATTTTATGTTTCAAACGTCTGTTTATAGAGACAGAAACAAATCCGGGAGGATCATAAATCTTTCTATGCCATTAACATGGTCTATATCTATGGTCAAGAAAAGTATTTATTGGTAAGTTACTGAGGACAAACAGTATCTTATTTAATACAAAGAAAGAGTTTCTCTAGAGAGAGACGGCAGAGGGGAATTCTCAGGGAGAAGGGAAGACAACCTAAATATATTTAGAGGGGAAGGTTAATAGTTTTAGATATGCTGCTGCTGAAGCTCTGTTCTGAATTATAATCTGGGATATGAAGCCATGTGCCTTTCCTGCTTAGGCTGTGAGCTGTTTCTTCACTCCGAGGCACTTTTTCTTATCCTTTGAGTCATTCTACTCCAAGGACAGGTTGGATATATAGCCACTTCCTTTACGTGCCTTCCCCCACCTAGATAGTGTTAACATGATGTTGTCTGTCTCTAATTTGGAGGTGTCGCTTCTATTCTTTAAGGACCGGGCCTGGCTTTGATTTTCAGAGTCACCAAAATCATCCTGTGTGCAACTTTTTATGAATAATGTTAATTTTGGCTATCTTGAAAACCAGTTGGGCTTTCGAACCATCGCTATCGTGTTTGTGCCTCTGAACTGACCCAGAAGCTCATAATTGTAGAGAACTAGATCCAATCGCTTTCCATATTTCAGAAGACTGAAGTAAACAAATCTTGCAGTGCTTGTTCAAATCTTTTCATAATGAACCGAATTACATTTTATACACGGTCAGTGCTTCAGTCTGCTATGTCACTTTGTCTTTGTGGTGCCCGAACAGGGAGAGGCAAATTAAAGCAGTGAAATGAGCCCGTGCCATTTTCTGAACCATGAATAATGAGTAAAAGAAAAATCTGTGTGTTGCTCTCTTATTTAGGAGAAAAATATATTTATTCGTGGGCAGGAGTGATAACTGTGGACTTCACAATAGGAAAGTTGTAGAAGCCATGTTAGTCCATTGGTTATTTGCAAATACAGGTTAAGAAGCAAATTGTAGGCGCTGCCTTTTGCCAGACTAACTTAAAATGTATCGCCTACAACCTGCTTGCTCACCTGTCCACGTATTTCTTCATCATAGAGAGACGCTGGCAGCACACAGCTTTCTAATCTCTCAGAATGCTGGAAAGTGAGGTGGGCAAACTTTTGGTCCTGAGGGTCCTGTTAGGGAAGGGACTGATCAAGTAGGAGGGCTAAGTAAAGGAACCAGGTGGAAAGGTTATTGACAGTAGCATCTCCAGCTCACAGGTTCAACCTGCGGGTGGAAAGGACATGACCTTGGCTGCCATGGATGGTAATTTGCTCACCTCACTCTAAAGCAGGGGTTTCAAAGTCCCTCCTCGAGGGCCGCAGTCCAGTCGGGTTTCCAGGATTTCCCCAATGAATATGCATGAGATCTGTTTGCATGCACTGCTTTTCATTGTATGCTAATAGCTCTCATGCATATTCATTGGGAAAATCCTGAAAACCCGACTGGATTGCGGCCCTCGAGGAGGGACTTTGACACCCCTGCTCTAAAGCAAGCAAGACAGCTGAGATCAGCTGTACCCACCATCCTCCAAAAATTGAAATGCATAAGCAGTGTTTGAAAACATATTTTAACAAAGCCCATCCAAAACAAAACATACCTTGGGTGAGATTATCTTTTGATAAAGTTAAGAGTCCTTTTTTTCACTGTTCCATATGTACTCAGGCAGGTTTGAACTGTATGACAATAATTTCTAAAACCTACTGTAACTTAATCTAATAAAATCTGCAAAACCAATCTGATGGAAACGTCTGCTTCTTTTTTTATCCCCTCTTTATCCCCTCCTTTCCTGGCAAAGCTTCATCAAGTCACCGAATCAGAGTGTGTGTCTCCTGCTAATACCATGTGTGATGTTGTCTGTCTGGTGTACGATATCGGCAACCCAAAGTCCTTTGAGTATTGTGCGAGAATCTTTAAGGTTTGTGGGATTTTTGTCTCTCCATTTGTAACGAAAAACATTTCAGAATAGTAAATTTTGAAAGTACACAACCTTGAATCAGGGGTGACTTGATCATATTAAGGCAGGGGTGTCAAAGTCCCTCCTCAAGGGCCGCAATCCAGTCGGGTTTCAGGATTTCCCCAGTGAATATACATGAGATCTATTAGCATACCATGAAAGCAGTGCATGCAAATAGATCTCATGCATACTCATTGGGGGAAATCCTGAAAACCCGACTGGATTGCGGCCCTCGAGGAGGGACTTTGACACCCCTGATATAAGGCTTCTGGAGTCAGAAATCAAATGATGCTCGTAAAAGGCTCAAGCGGTCATAGACACCGATATTTTCCCAGTCCACTACTGAAACCCCAGATGCTGGTGGATGGGAAGTCAGATCCAGGCTTCCTACATTGGGCTGACCCAATTAGATTACTTTTGATTTTTAAAAGAATTTTATAGTCCACGTGCAAAGATGATATACTTGTTCACCTTTCTGTTCACTAAAGGTTGAAGTGAACTGTGATGTATCTTTTTATCAGACGTTTGATTACTTTAATATCTCATATAATTGTGAAAATTATACAAATAACCAGTTGTTAAATGTGTTTAGGTTTTCATGACTCCACTGGGCTTTTAATTTTCACTCACAGCAGCACTTCATGGATAGCAGGACGCCTTGCTTAATAGTAGCTGCAAAGTCTGACCTGCATGGGGAAAAACAAGAATACCACTTATCTCCAGCCGAGTTCTGTAAGAAGCATAAGATGCCCCCACCTCAGGCATTCACTTGCAACACTGCTGATGTCCCAAGCAAAGACATCTTTGTGAAGCTGACGACCATGGCCATGTATCCGTAAGTGCCGAATGCTTCCTGTGCCTGGTGCTGCACGAGGCGTAGGACGCTGCATGCCATTGGTGATCACAAGAGTGGACATAATTCTGTCTTCCTAAGAGTTGCTTAGCAACAGAGAGAGAGAAGCTTCTGTTGGCCAGGTTGTGAGATTCTGCAAAGCTGACCTTCCCTGCCCTTGAGGTGCAATGGTATGACTCTCCATTTCTAATGTAAACATTTATAGACAAGGTGGCGGTGCCTTCAAGATTACTTTTACTAATTTAAACTTTCACAGCCTCATTAGGATGTGGTAAGACGGAACCGCAATCGGTCCGTTTTGAGATCAGGATGGCCTAAATGCATTCAGCACTTGATTAGATGCCCTGCAGCTAGCTGTCCTCTCTTCCTGATAAAAGACCGTTTCGTTGTGTTGAAAGGTCCTCTTCGAGAGCTGCCTGTTGGTATGCGGGTCAAATTCAAGGTTCTGCGTGTGATGTTTAAGGTGTTGCAGCCTAATTGTCCGTCAAGTGTTCGCTCTTTCTTTCAGTGGCATTGTTCGTCCCGTGATTTGCGGTTGGCAGGTAGTTTGAGATTAGAAATTCCGTCATTGGCGGCCATGAGGCTTACAGGGAACCGTAAATCTATGCTTTCTGTGCAAGGCCCGGCGTTGTGGAACGCCTTACCTCTTTTGTTGCGACAATCTAATATGCTTTGGCATTTCAGGAAGGGGGTAAAAACTGTGCTGTTTGAGCGCTTCTTTTGTGCAAACGCTGTGAAAGTTTGAGGATGTGTACCGTATTTTAACGCATATAACGCGCGTTATACACGATTTTACAAACCGTGGGCTAGGCTGGGCTGTGCGGTGCAGGGAGATCCTCCTTCTTCCCTGTGCCGGGCTGGACTGGGCTTTGAGCTTTTGCGCATGCTCAAAGCCTTCTGATCTCGCTCTCTCCGAGATTCTCAGATTGAGAATCTCGGAGAGAGCGAGACCAGAAGGCTTTGAGCATGCGCAAATGCTCAAAGCCCAGTCCAGCCCGGCACAGGGAAGAAGGAGGATCTCCCTGCACAGCCCAGCCCAGCACAACGAGGGAGGATCTTCGGGCACTGGCACGTCCTGTGCATTGGTGCTGGTGCCGGTGCCCAATCGGGTAAGAGATATTTTGCGGTGCTGGGGGGGTTGTAGGATCGCGGGGGAGGGGGGTGATGCGAGCGGGGGGGAGGAGGCCGGTTCGCAGGCCAGAAGAGTAAGCGGGAGTGGGAGGAGGTTATAGCAGCATGCGCGTGCGTGCTATATAAAAAATTTTTACAGACATGCTTTGGACCCGCGCGCTATATGCGTATGCGTGTTATACACGCATGCGCGTTATATGCGTGAAAATACGGTAGTTCTTCTTTATGCATTTTAGTATGAGGGTTAAAATTGTGGTTTCGCACTCTCATGGCACAAGTGCGGTGACAGTTTGAGGATATGCAGTTCTTTTTTTATGCTGTTTTTTAATGTGATGTATTTTTTGTACGATTTTGTATGTGATTTATTGTTCTCCGCTTAGATTTGTGGATAGGCGGGTTATAAATAATTTTAAATAATTGTTTTTAGTATTTTAGTAAATGAAAGCAGATAAATACCAAATCAACCTGTGCCCAGTTAAGATCCTTCTTGGAGGATGATTTGCTTTATTTTGCAATTACCAAAGCTAGTTCTATGTGGAGTACAGAAAAAGAGGCCCGTTATAATTAGGGATTACAGCAGGGATCTCAAAGTCCCTTCTTGAGGGCCGCAATCCAGTCGGGTTTTCCGGATTTCCCCAATGAATATGCATTGAAAGCAGTTCATATACATAGATCTCATGCATATTCATTGGGGAAATCCTGAAAACCCGACTGGATTGCGGCCCTCAAGGAGGGACTTTGAGACCCCTGGATTACAGTATATCCATAACTGTTTCATATTAGGTAATATCTTACCTAATCTATATATGAATTGTAACCATTATTTTCCTACAAATTTCCTTAACCAGGAAGCCTTCAAATGATTTCCAAACTAACGTTTGATTGGTTACAGTATTAACATCTGTGGATAAATTATTCCTCTCTTTTTCTGCTTGAATTAAAAGGATCTTTAATTCAGCTTTTACTTATCTTATTCCCTTGGATATGGGAAAATATTCTGTAAATAACTGCTCTGTAATATTCTTCTTCTCCACAACATATGGGAACAAAACTAAAGGCGCATTACCATATAGAGGGAAAGGGATACTATGGAATAACATAAGCTTTAATGGAACTCTTTACTGATTTCTGCTGTCCCGTGAAGGAACCTAACCTCATTCTCCCAATAGGATCCACTGTTCACTTTCCACAGTTTTGAGGCAGAAGGTGTACTGCTGGAACCTAACCTCTGTTTTCCCATAGACTCTGCATTTCATTATTTGCAATTTCGCAGTTCCCAAACATTTTTATGAGCCATACGGCTGCGAATGGCGAAAACAGACTGTAGTATCAAAAAGTACTGGCATTACAGTTAGAGTCAAGAACAGCAAACATCACATTTGCAAAACATCTATATCGAGAGAGAACCGCTTTGTTCTGCTGCATTTTGGGCGTAGGAAGGCGATGCATTTAAGCAAAAATAAAAGTGACTCAGTGTTCCGTTTGTTGCGTGTCCTTCACGGGTGAGCCACAGGGTCAGATAAACAAATGCTGAATGTAAATAGGATACCACAGTCTTTATGAAACTTGCGCTAAGGTTCTTCTATCGCTTTCTGTTGCTAAGGGTGCTCTTCATCCCTCTGTGTGGTAGGTGGTGGTTTTGTGTGTTACAGAAAGTATAATGACAATCACATTTTGAAACCAGTATGACAGCTGGCATTTGCTAACCGTGGAAAATTTCAATTTTGTCTTCAAATGTAAAGTTGGTTTACAAAACCAACTACGACCATAGATTTTTTTTAAAAAATTGTGTTTTTTCTTTGAATTTCTCCTATTTTAGACATGTTGACCAGGACCCTAAATAAGTATGCAGTATTTCTGTCTATTTTGGGTTTCTTTTGGAAATGTAGATCTATTCCATTGCTGTTCTTTCATTAGAAGCCTATTCTTTCCTGTGGAAGGTAAACCTTTTTCTTTTGCTGGGAGACGGTGTGACATTACCTTTTTTATACTTAAATTGATTCAGACTTGGGTGTTACCAGAGCCAGTGCAAGGGCACACTAGGCCAGCCTTCACCCTTCCATTCCTCCCCCCCTCCAAAGATTTTAATAATTAAACTATAGGCCCTAATTACCTCAGTATTAACCCTCACAGACTGATCTTATAAAACCACTTAATTGGGGGGTCAGAAGGAGCAGCTCACACATCAATGGAGTTCAAAAGATTTATTCATCAAAGGTGATCTTGCACGCAAAAAAACCTTTATTTGTGTGTTAGGTATGCTTTTCTGCTTATAAAGAAATATACAACGCTCAAGCCAGGCTGGGAGACTTGAACAGACGGGCAGAAAGAATTGTCAGAATGGGCTCCCTCTCCTAATATGAATGGGCAAGGGATCCTGTTCTGTAAATTCAACTAAAGCGGACATGGAGGCCATATAACAATCAAATTCATATTTATTAATGGCTTTCATATCTTGGGAGAGCTATGCATATTATCCATTTTTCTTTCTCTCCCAAGGAAGGCTCTAGAACAAGGACATTTATACCTAAACTGACATCATTGTAATAATTACCATATGTTAGAATACAATGGCAAAGTTGATCACATGACTTTCTTCCCGGGAACACATTATGTAAGTGTACACTTAAAACATAAATCTGCCAAATGTTAAGAACCTAAGAACATAAGAAATGCCTGCACTGGATCAGACCTGGGGTCCATCTAGTCCGGCGATCCGCACACGCGGAGGCTCAGCCAGGCACACCCTGGCGAATACAATGGTCACTCGTATCCCTCAATGTCTTCTGCAAGAAGATGTGCGTCCAATTTTCCCTTAAATCCTAGAATGGTGGTTTCCTCCACCAGCTCTTTCGGGAGAGAGTTCCAGGCGTTCACTACTCGCTGTGTGAAGCAGAACTTTCTGACGTTTGTCCTGGCCGTGTCCCCTCTCAGCTTCAGGCCATGACCTCTGGTCCGAGACTGGGTTACATTTGCCAATGTGAATAACGCTGGCAGTATTTCATTTTTTCTATCCTTATAACTTCTGTATGACCTTTGCTAATGATCATGTATGTGTTATTCTATGGAGAACATACATCCTTTTTGGTTTTCTCTGTAAAGGCCTAAGTTTCCTGTTTTTCTGGGAAAACTATACCTCGCCTTTTCCATTTTCATGCAGCTGCTACCTCAGAATGGATTCTTATTATTTCCATCTTTCCATATACCTTGCATTAATATATGAAGAAGCAAAAAGAGCTTATTAGAAATACTCATTAATAGAATTTAGTTTAGTTACAGACCACATTATGGGAATAACCTCATGTAAATGGACCTACAATAACAAAGGTAACTATGAAATCTATAATGGTAACTTTGGACAGAAAAAAAAAAAATCTTACTAATTGTCATCCTTTTATTCTCCAACTATTGGAAATTACTAAGTATGACCATCTTGAGCAACAGGTTTATTTAAAAGAAAAAATTCCAAATGGGTGGGATCTGAGAAAACATTTATTATTTCCATGTGGCCCCCTACAGCTAAAGCTTTAGGCTTAAGCTAAAGAAACTGTTTCCTACAATACTGAGTTTACCTGGCCACATCTGGAAATATTGTCAATTGTTGACCACAAAGCAAGGCTTGTTTCTTAGAAAAATATAATTTCAAGATAGATCTCTTTTCATTTTCAGTTTTAAAGGTAACTACCGTGGTACCTTGGTTTACGAGCATAATTCAGAAGCATGCTTGTAATCCAAAGCACTCGTATATCAAAGCAAATTTCCTCATAGGAAATAATGGAAACTCAGACGATTCGTTCCACAACCCAAAAACTCAAAGTGACCAATGTACCGTATTTATTAAAAAAAAAAAAGTACCCCGTATACTAAAATGAGAGTCTTTCCTTTATTTCTGGAAGCAGGTGACAACGCAGCTCTTCTCCCAAGCCTCTGCCGTCCGCCTGCCTCCTTTTCCGTACCACTTTGGAGAACCCCGAGTCAGTATTTGAGACAAGTGCCGTCATCGACATTGTGTGTGCTTACATGTGACGTGCGCGCTCGTCTTAAGAACATAAGAAGTTGTCTCCACTGGGTCAGACCAGAGGTCCATCGCGCCCAGCGGTCCGCTCCCGCGGCGGCCCATTAGGCCTATGACCTGTGAAGTGGTCCCTGACTATTCCTATAACCTACCTCTGCTTCTATCTGTACCCCTCAATCCCCTTATCCTTTAGGAACCTATCTAAACCTTCCTTGAACCCCTGTAGCGTTCTCTGGCCTATCACAACCTCCGGAAGCGCGTTCCATGTGTCCACCACCCTCTGGGTAAAAAAGAACTTCCTAGCGTTTGTTCTAAACCTGTCCCCTTTCAATTTCTCCGAGTGCCCCTTTGTACTTGTGGTTCTCCACAGTCTGAAGAATCTGTCCCTGTCTACCTTCTCTATGCCCTTCAGGATTTTGAAGGTTTCTATCATGTCTCCTCTAAGTCTCCGCTTTTCCAGGGAGAATAGCCCCAGTATTTCCAACCTATCAGCGTATGAAAAGTTTTCCATACCTTTTATCAGTTTTATCAGTCTTGCGAGTTAAAGTTTGCTGGAGTGTTTTGCTCGTCTTGCAAACCACGTTACTCGCAAACTGAGGTTTGACTGTACTGTGTCCCCAAAAATAAGACCAGGTCTTATATTAATTTTTGCTTCAAAAAATGCATTAGGGCTTATTTTCGGGGGATATCTTATTTTTTTTCATGTACAACAATCCTCTCTCCCTCTCCTCCACCTCAATTCTTCCTCTTTTCTTTCTCCTCCCCCCATGTGCAACATCTTTCCTCCCCTCCCTCCCATCCCCCTGTGCAGTAGAACCCCACCGACCCTTCCACCTTGAGACCTCCAAAAACAGCAGCAGCAGAGGGAAGGTTCCAACGGGGAAGGCCACAAAATAGCCCATTCAGAGCACTGCCCCCACTGCTGCTTTAGGAGGCCTTGGAGCAGAGGTATGTCAGGTTTCACCAGGGTTGGGGGGTCATTGAATTGACGAGTCTGATTTTTTTTGACGAATCGGGCTGCACTAGTGTCAGGGATGGAGTCGGGGAGTGTTGGGGACATTCAGGGGGGAATCATAACTAGGGCTTATATTAGGAGCATCTTTAAAAATCATGCGAGGGCTTATTTTGGGGGAAACACGGTAATAGTGTAGCCTGCTTGGCTATATAATCATTAAAAGATTCTAAAAACTGCAAAATGTCCAAGCTATCAGGAGTTCTAGTTGATCAGTAGCTTCCTCTTCTGCCATGACTCCTGGACCCCTAAGGAACATCATAAATATTCTAGAGAGACAAATTGTCTTTAGGCGGATACTGCAAAATTCTTTTAAATGCACCTTCAAAAGTTCCAGAGGGGCTACGGAATGTGAAATCGGAAAATTCAAAAATCTAAGATTTTCGTTAGTTAGTGTTTATATAGCCGAGGCAGTTTAAGTCAGGTACTATTTGTCCTGGTGGGCTCATAATCTAACTAATGTACCTTGGGCGATGGAGGGTTAAGTGACTTGCCCAGGGTCACAAGGAGCAGTTCTGGGCTTGGAATCTGCAGCCCTAACCACTAGGCCACTCCTAGCGTCCTTAACATTTGAAGCTGCCATGTTCTCAAATTCAGTTAATCTAGAATCACGTTTAGCAACTTTGATAGTAATATTATGTGAGAAGTGGCATAACTTAGAGCTTTGAAGTGTTCAATTTGGGTGACAACCTGCCAAATATCCTGAAAGATAATCTGCTTGTCTTGAGAAACAAGTTTAAAATTCATCTCGGATTTCATTTGTACCGGCTCAGGAAGAGGAGTTCTAGAAACACCCAAGCTCCCCTGAGAAGCTCCACCCAAAGCACTAATATGTTTTATTTTTATTTATTTATTTATTCATTCAATTTTCTGTGTCGTTCTCCCAAGGGAGCTCAGAACAGTTTACCTGAATTTATTCAGGTCCTCAAGCATTTCTCCCTGTCTGTCCTGGTGAGCTCACAATCTCTCTAATGTACCTGGGGCAATGGGGGGATTAAGTGACTTGCCCAGGGTCACAAGGAGCAGCGTGGGTTTGAACCCACTAGCTCAGGGTGCTGAGGCTGTAGCTTTAACCACTGCACCACTCTAGAAAATAAGACGTAGTAAAAGTGATCCAAGTGTAGTTCAATCCAGCCATTGTGACATCACTGATGAGGTTGGCTCTTATTGGTGGAATGAGGCATTATGATGTCACAATACCAGTTCTGGTTATCATAGGCTGAAACATTTCACACTATTTATTAAATTTTCTATACCGTTCTCCCTGGAGAGCTCAGAACAGTTTACATGAATTTATTCAGGTCCTCAAGCATTTCTCCCTGTCTGTCCTGGTGGGCTCACAATCTATCTAATGTATCTGGGGCAATGGGAGAATTAAGTGACTTGCCCAGGGTCACAAGGAGCAATGTGGGTTTGAACCCACAACCCCAGAGTGTCGAGCTTTAACCACTGCACCACACACTCTGTAGAGGAGTCTATACCCATATGAATTTTAGATGCATTTACCTTTGAAAAGGCTGTTCTTGGTTGAGGAGGAGGTGACAGTTCCTTCAAGGATAGTGAAACAGGAGATGGCGTTGTATACATATTTCCGGAGATTGGCATCATCCTAACAGGGCAAAGATGTCGATCCATAGGGCACTTAACGATGGTTGATGCCATTCTTGCTTTCTTTTTTTCCATCCTGAGAAATGGACATAAATTCCTGCTCCTCAGGGGCTCCAAAGAGGCATGTCGTGCCATTTTAGCCACACGTCCATGGGCCATGTTCTGCAGCTTGGGTTACTTTTGAAAGGCCTCCGAGGACCTCTCCCTTGCTGATGTCAGACATCCAGATGGATGCTAAGGCAGTCTGTGTCCACTGGTATGGGAGTCCTTAGACTAGAGGTAAGTCTTGTGATAGGTACGATAGATAGATTGACAGGTACAATAGATAGATTGTGAGCCCACCGGGACAGAGAGGAAAAACTGCTTGAGTAACTGAATAAATGCATGTAAACCGTTCTGAGCTCCCCTGGGAGAACGGTATAGAAAATTGAATAAATAAAAGCCCTTTAAATATCCTAGGTCTTGAAAATTTGTCCATGGATATGGATAATGATTGGAAGACAGATCCTCGGAGGAGGGTTCATGAGAGATTTGTGGATTTTTGGAAGAGAGTAATAAATAATAGGGTTACAGGATATTCAGTAATTTTTATAAGACTTTACAAAAAATAATTAAGAAAAGAATAGACTCTCTTTCAAAAAAAGGTAAACAAGGGGGATCTTTTTCAAGCAAAGACTATGATTGTCTAAGAGTTGAACATCCTGTAACTCCTATTATTTATACTCTTTCAAAAATCCATCATAACCCAGTGCTGTGTCCGGTATAGAGTCTATCTTAGAATTATTATCCGTATTTACGACAGATCACCTTTTTATTGAATAAATCTTCCGAACCTCTTTGATATGTGATTTGCTCCTTTCAGCCTCTTGTGTAGAGTCTACAGAGAACATAAGAAAAGCCGCTGCTGGGTCACGCGGCGGCCCCCAGGTCAAAGACCCAGTGCCCTAACTGGTCCCTCTGATTTCCAAAGCATATAATTGAACATTGCACTTCTCAATTTTAAATGGGCAATACCAGGGATGATGGTTCTGTGAATTGACATGGCTGTCGAGATCTATTTTTGCCTTACCTGAAGGGACTTGACCACCTTAAGCCAGCTGTGGGGTGTTGCCTATGGCTGTGCAGCTCCAGTGATTTTGACATCCTCCCTGGTATTGCTGCAATTCCTGTCATGTTCTAGTTAAAGGTATTTTTCTCTGCATTAGCATAAAGAGAAGGGATTTAGTTCATGCTTTTTTTTTTTTATCATTTGTAGTTCCAGGTGAGTTACATTCAAGTGCAAAATATAAAAGGAAGTACATTTTAAATGAGATATTTGCCAATAAACATGGATAAAGCAGCACTTGCTCAGTTCTGGGCTAAAATTTGAAAGATAAATTGGTGCTTTTATACCTGTCTGAGTAATGCAACTATTTCTTTCTGGGAGGCTCTAATTTAAATACCGCCCCTCTTAAAGTTGTTTTACCACACCTGCCTTGACACGGGTGATCAAAAAAATCTTTCTGATCTCCCAGTGCGCTCTGGATATAAAGATAAAGGCAGTGAGAGAGGATAGGATACCACAAACGCAGAGGAGGAAACGTGAGGGTCCCGACTCTTTCCAGAATTGACCCAGGCTAGAAAAAGTTCTACATTGTAGCCGAAATTTCAAAGGAATTAAAGCGATAAAAAGAGAACAGCCAAGAGGCAATGCTGCTTTAAACATGAGAGAAATGTTAACTGAATTTCTTTTCGGGTTGGAACTGGGTCAGATACTGAGCTGTGGCTTTAGTTTTCCTCCCAGACATTTCTCCTCCTTCCGTCCTGTTGTGCTTGGCGCGGCCCTGGTGCGTGCCCATTCTGAACCGCTGTCCTTCTGTGTGTCTCCGCAGCCACGCCCGGTTACGCTGTATGTGTGCCTGCAACAGGTGCGCATTCTGCCTCTGTCAGAGCTTCCTCAACTCAGACTTGCTGCAGTGCGTAAAGAACAAGCTCTTCACTGCGGTTCTTAACAGGTCTTTAACTTTATTTATGGGTACAAGCCGTATGTCTTAACCAACTCGCAGCTTAACTCACTGTGTAGATTTCTACTTCATATCCACCTGACCTGCGCAGAGGCTGGTGCTTGCCTATGAAATGGCCCCTCTATGCCTAGAGCTTCCAACTGCGGCTGTTTGGCAGATAACTTTCCATCAGTGTGCTTTTGATTACCTTTTTGTAGAGTATTTGAACGTCTCAGAAAAAGAGGTAAAACCATCCGTGAAGCTCTACAGCACGCATGTTTTCCTTAAATATCAGAATGAAAACAATCAGAGCCCGTAACTTTAGGATAAATCTGCTTGTTTTTAGCTGTAAATGTGTGCAGCTGTTATTCACCGAGGGTGCATCAGGTCAAGGGTCACCTGATGGTCCCTTTATTAATAACTGGTAAGCTATAGACCGGGCCCATTAGCAGTGGATATGTTGTAAGTAAATCCATAGCTTAACCAGCAGCCCCTTCCTGAAAAAAACAAAATACCACCTGCTCATGGTTCTTAAAAGCTGTCCTGATTTTAAGTGCAAGGTCACTGGGTATGTCCCACACAGAGGGAATTTGCTTGCTGGAGAAGGCAGAGTTGACTGATCTAATTGCTTCTCAGCAAATACAGTATTATCTGTCCTTTGAAGCTAAGAGTACCGTATTTTCACGCATATAACACGCGCGTTATACACGATTTTTACAAACCGTGCATAACCTTGCGCGTTATACGCGTGAGCGCGTTTTACAACTTTTTTTTACATAGTTCCCCCCCCCGACGTCCGATTCACCCCCCCACCCCGAAGGACCGCTCGCACGCACCCGCACCCCATCCCGAAGGACCGCTCGCACGCACTCCCACCCGCACCCCCACCCCGAAGGACCACTCGCACCACCACAGCCTCCCGACCCCCCCCCCACCATCATGTAGAAGCTCCTACCGTTGTCCTGCTGCTTCCTCTTTGCGGTCCCGGCCCTTCTGTGAGCCCTGCGTCTGCGCTGCTTCCTCTTCCGGCAGTCCCGCCCTTTCTCTGACGTCAGAGAAAGGGCGTGACCGCCAGAAGAGGAAGCAGCGCAGACGCAGGGCTTACAGAAGGGCCGGGACCGCCAAGAGAAAGCAGCAGGACAATGGTAGGAGCTTCTACGTGATGGGAGGGGGGTCGGGAGGCTGTGGGGGTGCGAGCGGTCCTTCGGGGTGGGGGTGTGAGCGGTCCTGCGGGGGGGTGAATCGGACGTCGGGGGGGGGGCATCAGGCTTTCAGGGTGGGGACAGGACTTCAAGGGGGAGAGGAGAGTCGTGGCGGGCGAAAGGAGAGTCGGGGTGGCCAGAGGAGGGGCGGGCGAAAGGAGAGTCGGGGTGGCATGCGCGGTATATAAAATTTATTTACATAAATTACAGTTTCCCGCGCGCTATACCCGTGTGCGCGTTTTACACGGGTGCACGTTATCTACGTGAAAATACGGTAGTTTTATAAGGGGGGGAAAGGGTTAACTTTGAAAATCTGGTTGATAGCAATAGACCAGCAGGTTGTGTTTGTTAAATCCTTGCCTCTGATAACCTTAATTACTAACAAGTTAAATTCTCTTACACTGACCCAGTAAGTGGATGGGAGTTCAAACCTTCAGACTGAATAAATGTAGCAAGAAGTTTTCATATTTCAGCACAGTATCACCCAGCCTTTAGGTATTTAGTTCAGATGTTGTAATTAGCTTAGTTATGTACCGAAAAATAAGACAGGCAGACTCTCACATCACTGTTACATACTCATGTAAGATTACTGTGAGCAGTAGAGGTATAATGAAAACAAATTTTGTAAAGTATAGCTCAGTTTGTGTGCTAGGGATACAATCTGGTTAAAGAGGTTGGAGGGGTTGCAGATCTTTTGACTAAAAATAAAATACCTTTTTTTCATTTGTTGAGTAGAAGAATTAAAATATGATTTGGGTTTTGAATCATTGGGAGGAAAAGAAGACATTTTATGTGAGGGGGTTTCTCTTCTGCCTGGAAATGATTGTATATACTCGAATATAAACCAAGATTTGGGGGCCAAAAATGGAGTCTCAGTTTCTATTTTAGTTTTTCTACCGCCACCAGCCATCCCCAAACCGGCAGACTTCAGCGTGTACCTGCGCCCATGACCCCACCCCCACCGGTCAGCAGCTAGCATTCCCTCCCTTCCTTCCAAGCAAGAGTTTAAAAAAAACCCTCAGATTTTCTGGTGGTCTAATGGCGCATTGGGGCAGAAGCGAGTCCCACTTCTGCCCATTCTTTCTCCGCATTAAAAATGGCCACCGAGGCTTCCAGCTCCTGTCCCGACTCACCGCTGGACCACCAGAGCTTCAGGCAGGCCTGTTATGGGCATTGGGGGCTGGGGAAGGAAGGAGGGAGGAAAGGAGGGCTGGGTGCAAGGCAGAGCACTTGAATATAAATCCCCCGGGTTATATTTGAGTCAACTTTTTTCCTCCTTTTTTGGTGGGGGGAAAAAAAAAAAAAAGATTGCCTTGGTTTGTATTTGGGTTGGTTTGTGTTCGAGTACATACAGTACTTTATCAGGCAAAATACTTAGTGCATGCCCTTGGTGCAGTAGGAATATTTGTGAGTTCAATGCATTTCCGCAGACGACATGCGTAGCATAACATTATGCGAGAAGCCCCCGATTACCATTGTGCGGCAGTGATGAGAGCTGCTTTGTTCCAAAACGACAGTCGCTTTAAAACAAAGTTCAAGACTGGACACTCTGACCAGGTGCCCTGAGCGATTAAAAAAAACACCTTGAATTGGCTAGAGCCTGAGATTTTTACCTTTTTTTATGGAATTGTAGGTTTGAACTGCCCAGGGCCCTGTAGACAGGAAGGCGCTGCATGCGTGCTCAACAACAAGTCACCTAAACACCGCTGTTTTATTTTTTTACCTTAGGTGTTCATTTTCATTTGTCCGGCTGGCACATTCCCTCTTTTTGCTGCATTGTTTCACTTCTTTTTGACCAGAGTTCTTATGCATGAAAATTGACCCATTTTCTACCTGGCAATCATAAGTATCATGACAGGCAGGCTCTGTCACATTTTATTTGAGCATCACCAGAATTTTCTGGGGGTTTTGTTTTATATTTATTCATTAGTTGATTTGAATCATTGATTTATCCTTTGGGTTGTGGAAAGCAGCATTTAGCTCTGACAAATTCATACCAGATCTCTTCCTGTTGGGCATGCTGGTGTCTGGAATCTTGCCTCAAATAAGATTTTAGCCAGCTGGTGATTTAAAAAAAAGAAAAAACAACTAACTTCAGAAGAAATCTATTCCAGAACTGAGGAACATGCAAGAAGCAATGGGCATCATATGTAAATTAATTCAACCAGAGCAAGGCTTCCCACCAAGGGGCTCTAGAATGATCACACTCATTTGATAATTTAGTGTATTGCAGGATAGAGAATGATATGGGGACAAATTTGTCACCATCCCGCAGGAACTCAATTTCCTTATCCCGTCCCTGTGAATTTTGTCCCTGTCCCTGCCCCATTCCTGTAAGCTCTGCCTTAATATCTCAAGCCTTGAACACTTATGATTTTAAAGTGTTTGAGGCTTGTGCAGATGAGGACGGAGCTTAGACATTGGTGGAATGAGGCATTATGACATCACAATCTGAGCTCTAGAATGTTGCTACTTGTGATTTTAAAGTGTTTGAGGCTTGTGCAGGTGATGATGGAGCTTAGGCATTGGTGGAATGAGGCATTATGACATCACAATCTGAGCTCTAGAATGTTGCTACTTAGGATTTTAAAGTGTTTGAGGCTTGTGCAGATGAGGGCGGAGCTTAGGCATTGGTGGAATGAGGCATTATGACATCATAATCTGAGCTCTAGAATGCTGCTGCTTATGATTTTAAAGTTTTTGAGGCTTGTGCAGATAAGGACAGAGCTTGCAGGAATGGGGCAGGGACAGGAAAAGAACTTGCGGGGACGGGGTGGGAAAATTAGTTCCCACGAGGACAGGGAAAAATTTGTTCCTGTGTCATTCTCTATTGCAAGACAGTCAAATCCCTTTCCCCTGCCATTGGTGCTTTCTGTAATTTTACTCTTTAGCAGATTAGCTCAATAGAATTTGCTCTCTCCATTTTGGAGTCCCTGGAGACGTTTCTGTTTTCTTTGGCCTGCATAACCTGCTTGTTGTTTTTATACCACAAAGAATTTGGATGAGACAAAGCTGCAGTATTAGGTACTTGGCAATTAATTGGCTCGTTCTCCTTGGCTTTGTTTCTCCCTTTGGTCTTTAATTAAGGTTTATCTTTCTTAGCCAAAGTGAATATTTTTGGCTTTATGCATTTATTCAAGAGTTGTTGGTTATGATCACCTCCTGAATGCAGTGCTCCATTTCTTGTTTGACATTCTTTAGAAGAGAGAAGTATGTCTTGCATGGTGCTTGCAGAAATAATACAGTCCGTTCTCGTTATTCGTGGTAGTATGGTTCACAAAAATGTTTGCAAACCGCAAATCATAAAACGCATCCATGGGAAAATAGAGGTTAGGTTCCAGCTGTTCACATCGTGCCTCAAAACCGAAAGTGAATATAAATGATCCTATTGGGAAAATAGGGGTACCGGTAGGTTCCTGCATGGGACAGCACTTGGAGTACCTGCAGAAGCTTGTAATTCACCCTCTGGACACTTGGGGGCCACATCCGGAAGCAAATGCCAGACTGTGAAGTGAAAGTGAAAGCAAAGAAAGCTGTTTATGGAAGAGCAGGTCTGTGAATACACGGACATATGGCGTGAATAGTGATCACAATGGATGCAACCACGGATACATGAAATTGTGCATCAATAATGCACTGTACGTATGATTTGAAGTAGAGTTACCAGACGTCTGGATTTACCCAGACATGTCCTCTTTTTAGAGGGCATGTCTGGGCGTCCAGATGGCTTTTCAAAACCCGGCATTTTGTCCTGGGTTTTGAAAAGCAGATCGCATCAGGCAGGGCATGCGCAGATGCCCTCCCTCCCGACGAGCAGGTAGAGGGAGGCGTGGTGTGGGTATAATGGGGCGGAGATGGATGGAACTTGGCGGGCCTGGAGGTGGGTCTATGGATCTGGATTTTATGTAAGTAAAATCTGGTAACCCTAATTTGAAGTATCCTAGGAAGTTGCTTTATACTCCAGAAAGATTAGAGAAACTGGGCCTCTTCTCCCTCGAACAGAGGAGATTGAGAGGGGACATGATCAAAACATTCAAGGTACTGAAGGGGATAGACTTAGTAGATAAGGACAGGTTGTTCACCCTCTCCAAGGTAGGGAGAACGAGAGGGCACTCTCTAAAATTGAAAGGGGATAGATTCCGTACAAATGTAAGGAAGTTCTTCTTCACCCAGAGAGTGGCAGAAAACTGGAACGCTCTTCCGGAGGCTGTTATAGGGGAAAACACCCTCCAGGGATTCAAGACAAAGTTAGACAAGTTCCTGCTGAACAAGAACAGGCGCTGGTAGGGCTAGTCTCAGTTAGGGTGCTGGTCTTGGACCAGAGGGCCGCCGCGTGAGCTGACTGCTGGGCATTATGGGCATTACCTCATCTGCACTGGTCTGACTCAGCAGTGGCAACTCTTGTGTACTCTGATCCTGGAGAAGTCGTTTAATTCAGTGGTTCTCTATCTTTGTTTTGTCGTGACACACCTGGCACACAATGTCCACCTATGTGACACACTGAACATTAACCTTCACAGCTGAATGAAAGATCTAAATATTGCATTGTGTGAATTTGTCTACCGTTCAATCCCATATTAAAAGGAAAAAAACGACATGCAATGCATCAGTTCCAGAAATCTCGCTTTCCATACAAAACAAAGATGTATTCAAATTCTGATGTCGCCTCAGGAACAGCAACACAAAATCTGTCCACTGCCAGATACTTAAAACAAAACCCTGCAAATATGCTACTCCAGAAACTATATAGCAAACAGAACCCTGGGCCAACAGACTTTCAATATTTCCACGGGGCTAGTGGCAGCAGTTACCGCGTTTCCCCGAAAATAAGACCTAGCATGATTTTCGGGGTAGGCCTTAATATAAGCCCCACCCCCCAAAATAAGGCCTAGTCATAGGCAGCCATGTTTCACTCCTCCCCCGCTGCGCAGCCGAACCACCGAACCCCCGCTGACCCTCCATCCTTCCCTCCCAATTGATCCCCGCCGACCGTGACCATAAATACCTTCCGGCAGAGGAGCATCAGGCCAGCAGCACTCACAGGCTGCTTCGCGGCCTTCTCGCTGGGGCCTTCTGTGTACTGATGACATCGTCAGTAACACGGCACACAGAAGGCCCCAGTGAGAAGGCCGTGAAGCAGCCTGTGAGTGCTGCTGGCCTGACGCTCCTCTGCCGGAAGGAATTTATGGTCGCGGTCGGCGGGGATCGGTTGGGAGGGAAGGATGGAGGGGCGGTGGCGGTGCTCAAGGGTTCTGCTGCACGAGGAATGGGAGGGAGGGAAGGATAGAAGCTGGGCAATGGTTCTGCTGCACAGGGGGATGGAGGGATAGAAAGATGCTGCAGAGGGAAGGTACAAAGGGATGGATAAGAGGAGAGGAAAGATTTTACACATGTGGGGGAAAGAAAAGAGGAAGAATTGGGTTGAAGGAGAGGAAGGGAAAGATGATAATGTACATGAAAAAAATAAGCCCTACCCGAAAATAAGACCTAGTGCCTTTTTTGGGCCCCAAATGAATATAAGACACTGTCTTATTTTCGGGGAAACATGGTATCACTGGGGGTAGTGGAGATGCAGAAATAAGGACCAGTTATGGGGATTTTAAGAACCTGATTCTCTGGATCTGTGCTCTCCCCAGCATGCAGGCACAGATGGTGGCTAAGGAAAGCACAAGCTTCCCGTCGATACCAAATGTTTGGGACACGCTTCCCACCACTGGAGGACACACTGGTTGAGAATCACTGCTTTAATTCTTTGTGCTTTCTCCTGACACTGAGATCCTCTGGAAGTTGCCTTGATTCTCTGTGCTTCAAGGTGCATTGCCCTTTGCTTCTGACCCTTATCTAAAATAATATCTAGTAGTTTTTGCTTCACTTCATGTGCCGTTACTGTTTGTCATTCTGCCCCTAATCTGCTCACCCAATAGGAGAGTTTGTGTGTTGGTAAATTAAAAGAGGCTGGAACTTCTCGACAAAAGCATTGTGCATATGGAGTAAAGTGTTTATAATGCTGGAATATCTCTCTCTTAATTTTTTTCTGCATGCTTGGGTATTTCAGGTCCCAATGCTATGCAAATCTATTTGTCAAAGTTAAATGCTGCCTGCCTTTTCCTGTATCTGTACCCACACTGTTTACTTTCTCTCTCACCCTTTTAAACACACCTGTGTAGTAATATATGGGTATGTCTGGCACGGTGTTGAACAATTAAATTACCCTCCTTGTATTACTAAAGTAGATAAGATTGTACCATGTACTGGGTCATTGCTTTGCTTTTTTTCTCATCCTATGGACATATTCTGGCACGCTCAGTTAACAGCTGGCTTACTTTTGTGATACTAATGGACATCTTTATCTTGGGTTGTTGAAAGTCTGTTATAGAAGAGTAAGGTGCCATGTTACCAGGTGACAAACGCACAATTTAAAAGCCCTGTTAGTTCAGGGAAATAAATTAAATAATCATGCACTTTTCTCTGCTTTGCTGGACAACATAAATTCGCAATATAGGGATGCATTGCATACATATATCTACATATGTGTGTCAACATACAATACATATATCTATGGGCCCCTTTTAGAAAGCTGCGGTAGTGAGTTCCAGCGTGGCAAATACGACGCAACTCATAGGAACTGAATGGCCTATATATGGGTTTTGCAAACCTGCCCAGTGGGTGCTGCTTGCAAAACTGGAGCAGCCTATAAAATTTTTAAAAATCATCCCCCCCTCACCTCCGAGGCCGGGCTGAAGGAGGCTGTGAAGCGGTAAGGGTCCAAGGTGGGTGAAGGCATCCTGGCTGGAGAGGAGGCAGAGGCACCAGACGAAGTTCCTTCAGACTTGGGCTCTAGGTAGGCAGCGGCGGTGGCAACAGCGCCGGGTGCAGGAGCAGCGGGGGTGCCGGCAAGGGGGGATCATCGCCTAGGGAGCTCTCCTTGCTGACGCGCAGTGGGCTCAAGCGCTTGTCCAGCTCGGACAGTTGGAAATACTCAGCCTTGCGCTGCTGCCGGCTTCGCTTGGGGAAGCAGTCGGGCAGCACCAGCTGCAGGTCCTGCAGGTAATCCGGGATGTAGTGGAAGAGGAAGCCATTGCGGTCAAGGAAGAAGCATCCCTTGCCATGGCACGCCAGCTCCTGCAGCCGCCGCTTGTGCAAAAACATGCGCCCAAGCAGCGAGTCTGTCATGGCAAGCAGCGTGACATGGTGGGTTACGTACACCTGCACGCCCACATGCAGCTCCACCAGCTCTGGGAAAGATGACGAAGATGAGCCGCCTCCATTGGGCAGCCTGCAAGCCGCTTTTTCAGCAGAGCCATGTGTCTACCTCCAGGCAAGAAGCTGAGCCTTTCCCCTACCTCAGCACCACATGCGTTGAGCTAACTTTAGCTGAAGGAGGGAGGTAAGGGGGGTGATTTAAAAAAACTGTATAAGCTGCCCGTTACTGGTAGATAAGCCGCAGCCAATACAATGGGGCAGCTTATCTACCAGTATTAAAACGTGTATAGGCATTTTCTGGGGCGGCTTATATGCAGGGAAATGCGGTATTTGTTTCTTTCAGAAGTGTATATACATAGGAATATCAATCTACAGTATGGGATTATCTTGAAACATTTATTGTTTTCCTAGTAAGCAAAAGATGCCGTAAAAGGAACTACACACTTAAAAGTAATGTGTGAATTTATTTTGTAATATTAAGCCATATGGTTTATTTTGTGTGGATTGTGTTCCATACTATGGAACTTGTAAGCTGCAGTTACTTCAAGTACACTGCTTAGATCCTAAGCTGGACTATTAAATTATTAGCCTTAAAGTGTATTTTGGAAGCTGCTGTTGCTCTATTGTTCTGGGTTGGAATAAGCAGGCAAATTTCCACACATCGGGGATGGGCGTGGGATTATATACTGCATCACAGGCCTAACTGCCACCCTTAGCTTCAGAACCCTGGCAGAATTCCCAGATTAAAGGCTTATGGTGTTTTATGCCAATCTTTATCCTGGATACGTTCTTTTAAATAGTTCTACATGCCTTAGATGCAGTCACTTGGGTCAGGCCACGAATCCTAGCAAACAACGCACACCTCTGACTCTATTATATTTAGAGACCTTGGTGAGTGACAATAGTGTGGCATGACAAATGCAGTTTGAGAGAGGACTGCATGTGCTATCGATGCAGGAAGGTTTCATGCAGCTTTTCGTAACAATCGTTGTGCGCATCGTGTAACGAGACATGTGTCCGAATGGGTACATTTTCTTGCTTTTAATTTTTTTTTTGTCTTATCTAGTGCTTTTAATTCTTGCCAATAAGTTTCAAGTTTATTAAAATATTTTTTTAATCAAATATCTAAGCGGTTTACAATGTAGCGTTACATAAAAACATATATCATTATAAGAACAAATAAAAACGGGATACTGGAAGACAATCCGAGTATTAAAAGCACAAGACGTACGGACCTACTGCAAACAATAGGAGAGTGGGGAAGAACTACAATTTTTATAGAAAAGGTGCAACATGAAAGGAAAATACGATAGGCTAGGGTAAAAATTAACAATTTACTTTATGTTTTAAATTTTTGGGAATTTTAAAGTTTTAAAATTTTCAAAGTTTTTTTTTTTAAAATATCAAAATATTATAATATTAAAAACATTAAAATTAAAATATGCCCTTAACAGGACAGTTGTTATCCAAAGGCATCTTGGAACAAGCTTTCTGCTCTGTGTACAGTCATCAACTGTACTTTTATTAAATATGTGGCATTTCAGTGCACATTTTAATGAGTTTATTTAACTATTGTGTGCCAGAGCCCATGGATAGTATATGTGTTTTTAATAAAACACACAAAAAATGTGAAAAGAAATTTGGAAAGAAAGATGCTGAGAATAGCTGCTTGGATTATCTAAACGGCTGTATCCCAGTTTAAATCATTAACAACCAAGAGAAAGAGCCCAAATTGGGAAAGGAGTTTGGGGGGGCATATAATTGTGTGATGTTTGGAGCCCATGTCCGTTCTGAGGCATGCTATGACTTGCCAACTGTGTGCATGTGTACGTAAGGTTACGAGCCGGTGTAGCGGAGTTGGGTGCCATGCTGTTGACAGACCGGGAGAGCAGTATCACTCACCAAGTGCACGCCGTCCACTCTGTAGAGGATTCCATCTTCACGGGGTCATCTCTCAAGCCACATTTACACCAAAACAGGTAATAATAGCACCATGATAAAAACATTGGTCCCCCCACCTGTCTCCCTTCCTCTGAGAACAGTTGTAGGCAAACACGAACAAACTTGAGTTGTGATGTTTGATTACAGGTTTTTAGAACAGGGATAGAAGGATCTCTAATAGAAAAACAGCACGGACGCTGCTAGCCCTGTTTCTAGACTAACAGATCTGTTGAAGCATCTGAGGATGTGAAGAGCTTGTCTTGGACAGCTACTGGTAATCTCTGAATAAATCTGTTAATCTACAAGTGGTACCATCGGCCTCTGTTTCGGTGCTGCCCAGATGATTTCTCTCTTTATTTTTTTGGTAGTCTAGCACGACCAGTCCCTACCCAACCCCCCCCCCCCAACCCTCTCTATACCCTTAATACTCTCTAATGTGCTTCTAACTACCCAACAAAGTTTAAAATGCTTCTAATTTACCCAACATTTATCACCTTGAGATCTCGAGAACTCTTTGGTACTTCTTAAGTAAATATTATGACATCGCTTATGTTGTTCCTGCAAACTTTTATGTAATTCTTGATAACTTTGATATAATCCGCCTTGAACCGCAAGGCATTGGTGGAATAGAAATCACTAATGTAATGTAATGTCTTCAGTTCTCCCCCTACCTTCTTGTTCCAAGCTCTCCATGTAGGTTTTTTTTCTTGTACTAGTAAATGATGATTCTCCTTTTTGTTAAGTGGATTATTGAATTAGTCTTGCTCTAGTTTTTTGTTTTAGGATGCAGTGAGCACAGTTTCTCATGAACCATCACCTCAAACTGTTTAGGCCCATAATTATTTACTATATTTCAATTTATTAATCACCATTAAACCAAAAAATATTCTTACAGCTGTGTGGTGCTGAGAGCAGCTGAGTAGCTTTTTTGTGAAGGCCTAAACACTTAGGGGCTCATTTTCAAAAAAGAGCAATGTCCAAAAGACAGCATAAACCAACACTTGGACATCTTACTAGTCAAAATGTCCAAGTGGGCATTCTCAAACCAGACTTTCTAGATGTCTTTCTGGTTGCTTTGTCTCCAGTGCGCCCAAATCTTAAGGGGTTGTGTTAGAGGACTGTTTTAGGCAGTCTTAGGACTTGGACGCTCGGCAGGCATAATCAAACCTTTAAAAAAAAAAAAATGTCCAGGACTTTTTTTGTATATGTTTGGAGCTAGACCTCTTGTTTTAAAAGCATCTAAATACTAAAAAGGTGTCCAAACAGACCAGATGACCACTGAAGGGATTAAAGCATGACACCCACCCCCATTTTCTCCCCCAGTGGTCACCGACCCCCTCCAACCACACAAAGATGTGAAAACAGTACATTCTAGCCTGTGTTTTGATGGGGTGCTAAAAAAGTTCTCAGCCCAAGCAGCTTCAGATGGTAACACAGACATTTGAGAGCAGAGGAGCACTCTAAGGGTTACTGTAGTGCATTTCACATTAAAAGTCCCAGGTACAGATATCTTGCTTATATTGTATGATGAATCCTCCAAAACCAAAAGTACCTACATAAGATGACGGCTATTGTTGTGGTGTACAGGTGGGTACAGTAAGTTTTGGGTGGGTTTTAGAGGGGTCACCATACAACATAAGCAACATTTAGTGACATCTGTACCTAGGACTTTTAATGTGAAATTAACTACAGTACTTCTTAGAAGAGCCGCTCAGCTGTCTGAACAGTTTGCTAAGAATGCAGGCTGCCTAGACGAAAACTTGCTTTTGTGCATTTTTCATGTGGACACCTTTATATTTGAGAATGGCCAAAAAGATAGACATACTAAGGACCAAAATATCTGCATAGATCATTAAAAAAAAAAGAGAAATGTCTTGCTGTTTTGAGAATGGACATTTTCTCTAATGGATTTCTGGACGTCTTTCCCAAAACGTTCAAACTTAGACTGAGACGTCCTATTGAAAATGTCCCTCTTATTTTAACTTCAAAACCTAAAACTTGAACCTGTGTATACTGATGGCTGAAGCTTAGAGTTCTAGGAATCTTAATGGACCAGAGACAAACTGGATCCTCTGCCAGTTATATCACCTTGATTTGGACCAGTCCTAAGAATTTTATTTTGGATTTAGCTCAGACTTTGTCATTAGTAGCTCAAGATGAGTTAATCTTTAGGCACAGCAGAGTTTCCTATCCCTAGAGAGATTAACAAGCTACGGGCTTTGTTTATTAGGTACATACTCCTGGATTCTGTCTTGGTTACCCAAAATTGGGCACAGATTATAGATCCACACACAGACTAATTAGCTAATAAAAATCAATTAACAAGCACTCAATTGGCAGTAATCTAGTTACATGTGGATCTGTCCTATGCCTAAATTTCATAGTGCAACTCCAAAGGGAGAGGGGCAGGGGTGTTTCCAGAATTTAAGTGCGATGTTATAGATCAGTGTTTCCCAAGTCGGTCCTGGCGTACCCTTGCCAGTCAGGTTTTCAGGATATCCACAATGAATATGTGCGAAAGAGATTGCAAGTAAGGGAGGCAGTGCATGCAAAAAGGAAAAATCCCTGAAATGTAATATGTTTTTCTAGTGCAATAAGTGTGTCATTCTGAACAGTAGGGTATTCTCCCCATGCTTGCAAGCTGTACAGAAGGAATCCATTCCAGGTTTTCAACTCCTCCTCTTCCAGAGGGCTCTGCTGCCCATTCAGTTTTTCCTTGTGCACGTGAGCTAGAAGGTGTCTTTCTGATCTGCTCTATATATTTCTTTATTATTTTGGTATTTTTCATGGATTCTGCAGCTATCGGTGCACCAGAGCTCCCCAGTGCGTGGAGAAGAAGTAGACTGGGGTCTGCAGCTGACAGGTTAATCCCTTGGGGACCTGTTTGGCCAGCCTGCAGAAACCTTTGTGGTGCTCGGAGTCCGTATCTTTAGTAGTTTAGCTCGCCTACTGAGTTGCAGGGGCCTGAGCGCAGGCTGTTAGGCATCCACAGGGAACTCAGTGGGGCTCTTCAGGGTGCTGGCTGTGATTTTGCCTTCCTCTCTTCGTATGCGTGGTTCCGCAGGAGTTGAGGATCAATCTGACTTTGGTCTGACTAGCAGTCTGAAGATCTCAGCATTTGGAGGACTTGATGATTGAGGCAAGGATTCTTCTCCCAGATCTAGCTGCTACATAGAGCTGAGGCAGGCTGCAGCACCTGCAGAGCACATTTCACAGTGAGTAAAGCTATTACAGCCTATGGGTAAAATTGGTGTGGGGAGGGGGGCTGAAAAGCCTGCCACATCCCCTAGGGTCCCCCACTGCTAAAAACCCTTTTAATCGGGGAGGTTTTTACTTTTAGTTGTCATTTTTTAGCCATTTTATGGCATCTTGAATTTCCCAATTGAGTCCTCAGGCTCTTTTACCCCTAATTCATGCCAGTTTTGAACTGAATGGATGTCAGAAGAGCACCCTTACACCATGTGTGGCACAGCACGTGAAGGGGAGGTGGGAGTGTCAGGCTTAGCCTTCACTTTGGTCTCTAGGGTTAAGGTGCTTTTGGGGGACCTGTCTATCAAGAGAAAATACCTCCCGGAGTCCCAGAACAGCAGCATACCTAAGCGTAAGAGCAGGGAAGCTGCAGAGCCCTAGAGACGTAAGTTGGCATTATCTAAAGGTGACTCAGTGATAGGATGCTTCTGAATTTGTTAATTTTGATGTGGAGAGCTTATTTGGATAGCCGGGATCCTCATATGAGATCTGGCAGTGAGCCAGGGTTGCGCAAGGGGGCTTGGGCTCCCAGGGTAGTGGCTGACCAGGCTCTTGTGGATCTTTCTGACAGGGACTCAGAAAGCAAGGGATCAGTCTTTATGCCCTTGCTGTCACAGAGCAAGCCTTCCATGCTGGGAGATGTAGGGTTGCAAACAGGAGCAAGTACGCAGGAAGCAGTGGTAGCCTCGCAGTATGCCAGCTGATCAAGCCTTCGGTGCTATTAGAGCTCATTACTGACTCCCTCTGGGAGTTACAGTTGGACTTCCAGCAGGCTCCTTCTACTAAGTATTCTATCCCGGGTGGAGTGACAGTGCAACCCACGTCTTTTCCATGGCATCCTGATATTAGTGTTTGTCACAGAGCACTGGGATACTCCCGAGGACTCTTTAAAGGTAGCCAAAACAATTAGGCTGTATCTTGTGGCACAGGAGTGTCAATGGATGTTCGCTCAGCCTAAGGTAGATTCCTTGGTTGCTCAGGTAACAAAAGACTGGAACTACGGGCCATTCGATTGGCATTAACAAAACCCGGAGAAGAGCTTGGAAGGACAGGTAGTTCGACTCTTCTCACAGTGCTACAGCAGTGGCGTATGTCGATCGCCAAGGAGGCACCAAGAGTGTGCAGCTGAACTTGGAAGCCCATTTGTTCCAGTGGGCAGAGCTACACTTACAGGCAATCTTTGCAGTGCATGTAGCGGGAGTGGACAGTGTCCATGCCGATTTACCTTAGCAGGCCAACCTTAGACCCGGGAGAATGGACATTATCTGCAGCAGTGTTCCAGTCCATTGTTCTTCGATGGGGTCATCCAACTTTCAATCTGATGGTTATGGTGAGGAACAAGAAGGCAGACTATTTCTTCAGTCAAAGATTTGAGCCCGGAAGTGGTGTCACTAAGTGTCTAAGTGGTGGGCCTCTCATGCTTCAGAGCCAGTGGACGCCAAGCTCCCTGGCTTCTCATCTAGACATAGCTAGATTCCTAAAGGGGGCACTAAGGCTAAGACCACCAGTAAAGCAACTGTTTCCGTCATGGAACCTTAACATGGTTTTGCGTGGCCTTAGCTGGGCACATTCTACCAAGAAGTGTAGCCGCTTTCTGGGCAAATGCTTGTGCTGTTTTGCCTGGGGAGATTTGTAGGGCATCAACCTGGTCCACTCTGCACACGTTCCTCAAGTTCTACAGAGTGAACATGGCAGCACAGGAGGACACTATCTTTTGGTCCTCAGCATTACGAGCAGGTGCAGAGGTCACACCCTAGATTTCTGGGACTGCTTTTGTATGTCCCTGTGGTCCAGAATGACACGCCTATTGCACTTTTCTATTAGATAATTTGGGGTTCCAGAATGACACACCTATCAGTTATTTAGTCTGCCTATCTACTGTCTCAATCAGGAAGTTCAAGTCAAAACTGAGATTTTGATGTCAGTCAGACCTCAAGGGCATGAAGAATAATCTATTGCTTTAACACATTGGAGGAATGTTTGAGCTCCATAAATGTTTCTAATTTGGTATGGTTATTTCGATGTTTTGACTGTTAACTTAAAATGTTTATAACATGTTAGGTATACTTTCAGAGTAGAACAGATTTGTAGTTATGGGAGTCTCCCTATACCACTCCTTCTTATGTGTTCCTATATAAGGCTATTGCCTGCTTTGGTACAAACTGAAGGAGGCAGCAGCAGAGTCCTCTGGAGAAGGAGGAGGAGTTGAAAATCTGAATGGATTCCTGCACGGCTCACGAGCATGCGGAGAATACCGTACTGTCCAGAACACACCTGTCTACTAGAAAAGATATATTAGCAAGGTAAGAACCTAATCTCTTTTTCCCATGTTGTCAATGGTGTGCTTTGTTGCTCAATAGCAAATCCTATGCAAGTAAATAGGGCTCGGTATGGGCAATGTTGCCTCTGAAAAGAAAAAAAACCAAAATTATAATATTTGGCCTGTACTCCTCTAGAAAGCAGTGATGTAAGTCAGGGCACACCTAATCAGTTCAGTTTCAGCCCTGCCACAATGACTATGTATAAGAGAGATTTGCATATAACTAAAGCAGTTAATTCAAATCCTGGATGTTTCTTGAGGACTGGATTGAGAATCACTGCTTTTGATTCTATTTAACTCCTGTTAGAGACTTAACTAAATAGAGATATATACTAGTAATATCTTATATCTTTAGACCCCTGTGTGTTGTCAGTCTCCTCAGTACTGTATCAGGATTAATCTTTCTTTTTTTAACTTATGTGTCAAAACATAAAACTTTAATATATGTTGCTTGAAAGCCTTTAACCTCTGCTTTATGGGAAGCTGTCATACTGGGGGGGGGGGGGGGGTTGTAAAAATGGTTAGCAGTGTTTAACTGAGCATGCACAAAACCTTGACTGTTTGGGCAACCATGGGGGGGTTCCCTCTGTGGTCCATCTCTGTTCATGTCCTGTGTAATATGGCTCTCCTCTGTTCTGCCAGATTGCTACTCCATCACGTCGTCTGCTCCCTCTGCACTGCCTGGCTTGCTAACGCTTTGCTAGTTTCTGTCTGTAGATAATTATTTCATCAAGGGTTGAGAGAATTTGAATTTTTTAAATGCTGCATTTAGAAAAGTATTACAAGTTGCTTGTCAGCTGTTTTTTTTACCATGTGATCTATGGACATCTTTCTTTTCTATAGAGCAGTGGTTCCCAAACCTGTCCTGGGGGACCCCCAGCCAGTCAGGTTTTCAAGATATCCCTAATGAATATGCATGAGAGAGATTTGCATACCTGTCACTTCCATTATATGCAAATCTCTCTCATGCATATTCATTAGGGATATCTTGAAAACCTGACTGGCTGGGGGTCCCCCCAGGACAGGTTTGGGAACCACTGCTATAGAGTCTTCCCATTCTTTTTCAGTGGCAACACTTGTTTTTTTGGAAATTTAAAATCTATTGGGTATTTTATTTCAATGTTCTATTAAATATTGAACACTTTTTTTTCAGTTGAAGGGTATTTCACCATTGTAGTAATATTTCCAAATACTATATCTATGGATTTGTTGTTTCGGTCAAATTCTGCAGAGCAATTAATTGTAAATGAATCATTCAGGTGTGCTTTTAATTTACAATCATTTGGTGCTCAGTAAGATCAGAGAAACAGTTTTGTGGATTAAAGCCTTGCAGGCACGGAAGAAAGTTGTCCGTGCTGTGTTTAATTTAAATAATGAAACAAGTGGCAGATATCCCAAAAATGCCTAGATAGGATGTAACTATTTAAATTGGATTTATTAACTTTATATAGGGGTCCTAGCCGATTTAACGTGCCCTATACACTAACGCATCCATGCTACGGACGTGTTAGCGGCTAGCGCCTTAGTAAAAGAGGAGGATATTTCAGTTTACAGTTACAAAATAATTCTCAATGTACATCTAATACTTGATCGAAGGTCTCTCTTTATAAAAATATGGATTATTCTAGTTTAGATACATGGCAGCACTGTATTTTTTTTTTTAAAGAAAGAAGTTTTAAAACATGGTTGAAACGCCCTTCCCTATGGTTTAAAGTAGGGAGAGAATCTTTAGGCTTCAAAAGTCAGGAGTTTTCAGGAGATCCCTAATGAATATGTACCGGATCGATCTGTATATGGACTACTGTTTCAATATTTATTTTTATCAATCATCGATGCGGATAACGACGATACATACATGTTAGAGGTCTGCACGGGAACGGGGATCACGGGAATCCTGCGGGAGTCCCGCGGGAATCCCCCCTAACCCAAGGGACTCCCACGGGGTCCCCCCTCTGGCCCAAGGGACTCCCACGGGGTCCCCCCTCTGGCCCAAGGGACTCCCACGGGGATGGAAGGCTTTGGAAGCAGGGTTCGTCCATATAATATAATGGACACGTCAGCCTTAGTAAAAGAGGGGGTTTATAAGTTAATTACCTGAACAGAAAACAAAAAAAGGGTTCCACCAAAGAGATTCCACAAGGAAAACAGCAGCGCAAACACAAAAGAAATTGTGGAAGTGATGATCCTGTCAGAAGTAATTGCTGCTTTTTATGGGGACGGGCAGGAATGGAGGTAATTCCTTGCGGGGATGGGTGGAGACGGAGAGGATCCTGGCGGGGACGGGTGGGGACGGAGAGGATCCTGGTGGGGATGGGTGGGATTTCTGTCCCCTTGCAACTCTCTAATACATGTATATTCATTAGAGTTATTCTGAATTCCTGACCAATGTGTAGCCCTGGAGGACTAGATGTTCCCCACGTCTGGGTTAAACCTGACTACATATATGAATAAGAGCACTCGGAGGAGACTGTGTAGAGCACAATCCAAGGCATTCTGTAAAAGGCCAGCTGTCTGGAACCTACCTTGTAAAGGAAAGGAGGTGCTCACTTCATGTTATAGAATAATTTGATAAGTTCTTTTCTGTTATTTCTTTGATCTCCTTGGCATTAAAGGTGGTATATAAAATATGATTTAAAAAACCACATAAAACATATTGGCAAAACAGGTTAAAAAAGTATACATAATTTAGGTGAACATAAGAACATAAGAAATGCCTCTGTTGGGTCAGACCCGAGGTCCATCGTGCCCAGCAGTCCGCTCACTCGGTGGCCCAACAGGTCCAGGGCCTGTGCAGTAATCTTCTATCTATACGCCTCTATCCCCTTATACTAAATTATACCAAAGGCAATGAAAATGGTAGAAGGTTTACGCCAAAAGATGTATGGGGAGAGACTGGAAGCCCTGAATATGTATACCCTAGATTAGAGAAAAGGAGGGACGAGGAGATACAAGTCAGACGTTCAGATACTTGAAAGGTATTAACGTAGAACAAAATCTTTTTCAGAGAAAGGAAAATGGTAAAACTAGAGGGCATAATTTGAGGTACACTCAAGAGTAATGTTAGGAAATTCTTCTTTATGGAGAGGGAAGTGGATGCCTAGAATGCGCTCCCGAGAGAGGTGATGGAGAGGAAAACAGTGACAGCGTAGGATGAACACAAAGGATCTCAAATTAGAAAATAATTGTATATATTGAAGAACTAAGGCCAGTGGGCAGACTTGCACGGTCTGTGTCCCGGTTGAGGATAGGCTGGGATGGTTTAGATGGGCTGGAGTGAGCTTTGACGGAGACTCCAGTAGATGGAACCTAAGAACAGTATCGTGCAGAGCTCTGGGTTTCTGGCCCAGAAATTTCTAAAAAAAAAAAGAAAGACCATTTAAATTAAATCATTAATTTATAGAGCATGTACGGTTGGGCAAACTGGATGGCCCATTCAGGTCTTTATCTGCCGTCATTTACTATGTTACTGTGTATGTATATTTACCTTATAATTCAAAAGCTTTTCTTTTTTTTTAAGCCGTTTTCTATCATTTCTGTGGCTATCTGTGCTTCCTGCCCACACTGTACCTAGACTCTATCCATCTGTCATCTTTAGGTGCCTTTTTTTAAATAGAATTCTGCATAGCTGGAATATTAGCAGTTAATGCTGCTCTGCGCACACATATATGCCAGTATTCTGGCCATATATGGGCATTCTTGGTGCTCTCTTCTTAGAAATAATCCCCATGTGTAAGGCTGAAATGGGGGGGGGGGTTTGCAAACCTGTTTGTTCAGCATCTGTGTAAGTAAACATATGACAAGCGTGTAATACTTTTCTAGACGTGGCACCCTGTGACGTTCTGCGGACACTGACCTCAATCTGTGTGTTTTTAACAGGCACATGGTCCAGAGTGACCTGAAGACCTCCACGTTCTGGCTTCGAGCGAGCTTTGGCGCTACCATCTTTGCAGTTTTGGGGTTTGCCATGTACAAGGCTTTGTTAAAGCAACGATGATCAGAGAGCTGCTCTGCCCTCCCATCCGAAATACAGCATAGTCGCTCCTTATATGTACATTTCAGTTCTGCCAGAAAGACGGAGATATTTATATATGCAGAGTTACTTTACTAAGCGTTTGTAATTCGCTCGTGAGCGGGTTTTAAATAGCAATTTTGACAGTATTGGCTGCAAGCATTGTAACAGCCATCGGGACTGGTGGAGCAATGTCTGAGGCCAAAAGGGACTTCGTTGTAAATACTGTACAGACTGAGAAAAATATTGCCTTCCAAACAGAGAATATAGCAAATGTTGTTCTTGGGTGTTTCATCATAGTGACATGTTGGTGACAGCTTCCTATACAGTTGCACTTGGTTTTCACATAGCATGGGTTAAACACCAGGCTCTTTGTAAGTCAAAAGTTCCCTCTATTTATTTGTATTTTTGCTTTATTGCTATTTTTTTTTTAACCTTACACAAGAGGACTCGGTCGCCTTTTTGCATCAGTTCACCTTGAAGAGAATAGTTGTGACTGATTTGTTGATCACTTTGTAGATGTTTTATTGAACTTGCCTATGAATGATTTCCTGGTATTCAAGTTCATTATAAAAGCTGTCTCTTACCAAACGGAGCAAACCGAAAACTTGGCTGAAGACTTACAGAATCGGTCTCTTGTGATTCTCCGTTTCACATTGCAGGATGCTTCATTTTATAGCCCTTACGAATCAAGTGGAAACTTCAACTTTAGAAATCTTTATAATGCATTATTTTTTTTGTCAACACATTCCTTCTAATATCTAGAACCGTATACAGGGTAAAACAAACTGTATGTTTTACAGCATATGTTCTATGCCTAGGTAGTTACAACTGCAGACTGCGTCTTTTTAATACTAAACTGAAGCTCAAAATATAATCGCTCATGGTAAACCTACTTTTTCATCTGGCCTTTTCATGTGTTTCAATAAATAACTCTGTACCATACTGTGTTATTATTTGTCTATTCTTAAATGGTAGTTTTAGTCTAATGTTCTTTACAGTCATAGAAACATAGAAATAGACGGCAGATAAGGGCCACGGCCCATCTAGTCTGCCCACCCCAAGGACCCTCCCCTACCTTTCTCTTTGAATAGATCCCACGTGTCTGTCCCATGTGAAAAAAATTAGGACAGAGAGAAACAGGAGATGATTACTTCCCAAAACTTGGAAAGCAAAGAAACAAACAGCGAAGGAAGACTCTGGTGTTCAATGTCTTTTAGTGATATTTCGTGACTCGGCCCCAAATGGGTCTGTCCTCCTAAGAATGTCACAAAACACTTTGATAAACCATAAGAAATGGCTCTGTGAGCCGGCGTAGCTAACCTTGAAACGGGATACGAGGTAAAGCTTTCCTGTTTCAAGGTTAGCTACGCCGGCTCGCAGAGCCATTTCTTAAGGCTTATCTAAGTGTTCTGGGACATTCTTAGGAGGATAGTAGACATCACACCACTCTACCAATAGACTCCTGAGGCAGGCCCATTTTGGGGCCAAAACACGATCCGTGTCGAGTCACGAAATATCAATAAAAGACATTGAACACCAGAGTCTTCCTTCGTTGTTTGTTCCTTTGCTTAAAAAATTAGGGCACCCCATGAAATATTCAGTTCTTTCTTAAGAAATGTTCACATATCGATGTCAAATCTTTTTTTTTTTTTTTTTTTTTTTAAATCTCTGGACAAATCTTTTTTTATTTATCTCTGGAAAAGAAAGAGATGTAATTGCAGGTAAACAACAAAAATTTTCCTTGATTTACTCATGAAACAAAAGATATCCACAAAAATGTGTATTCTAAGTGAGGAATAAATTAGGACACCCTACACCCTAATAGCTAGTGTTACCCTCTTTGGCTGAAATAACTGCAGTGAGACGCTTCTTGTAGCCATCTACCAGTCTCTGAGGAAAGTTTGGCCCACTCCTCAATGCAGAATTCTTTCAGCTGTGAGATGTTTGAGGGGTTTCTTGCATGTACAGCCCGTTTCAAATCACCCCACAGCATCTCAATGGGATTAATAATAATAACTTTATTTTTCTATACCGCCATAGTCAAATGACTTCTAGGCGGTTCACATTGAAAGAAGGCTGGACAATCAGCGAATTATAGAATGCATGAAGAGAAATGTTACATAAGAAATTGGAGTTACATGGGGAAGAAATACATGATATATTGGAGTTACCGGAGAGATTACATCATTAAGATCAGGGCTTTGACTCGGCCACTCCAGGACTCTCCATTTCTTAGTATATTTTGGTTTATTGTTGTTTTACAGGGTCCAGTTCTGCTTCAGCTTTAATTTTCTTACAGATGGTCGCACGTGTTCCTTAAGCATCCTCTGATATACGGTAGAATTCATGGTGGATTCTATGATGGTGAGCTGGCCAGGTCCTGCTATAGCAAGTAGTCCCCAAACCATGATACTTCCACCTCCATGCTTCACAGTTGGTATGAAGTTCTTTTCCTGGAATGCTGTATTTGGTATACGCTGAACGTGTCTTCTGGTGTCCAAATAATTCAATTTTAGACTCATCTGTCCATAGAACAGTATTCTAGAAGTCTTGGTATTTATCTACGTTCTCTCTGGCAAACTTCATTCTGGCCTTGATATTTCTCTTAGCAAAGGTTTCCTTCTTGTACACCTCCCATGCAAGTTAAATTTGTGCAGTCTCTTTTCTGATTGTAGAGGCATGCACTTTCACATCAACAGTAGCAAGAGCCTGCTTTAGGTCCCGTGACGACATTTTAGGGTTTATGGACTTCTTTTAGCATCTTGCAGTCTGCTCTGGAGGTCAGCTTGCTTGGACAGCTAGACCCGGGCATGTTGGCAGTTGTTTGGAAAGTCCTCCACTTGTACATTATTTTCCAGACCGTGGAATTTGGATTAAAGATAGTGGGAATTTGCATTTTAAGAATGAAATGTTGGCGAATGTAACTAAAAGATGTAATCTTAGGATTATAAATTTCCCAAAAGTTTTTTTTCTATTTCAGCACAGGATATGTTTAAGCGATATTTGAATGAGATTTTGAAAGTACCAGAGGCTTCATACCCACCCCTCTCTAAAATATATTATTTGCCTGGGAGAATAAAATCTCAAGTTGCTAATCAGCGGGATTTGTCTGCTGATAGTCTTGATTTAACTAATTTCCTAGAGAGATCTGATAATGAAGCCCAAGTTCCAGCTACTCTCTTGGTACAGTTTGCCATTGATTCCGATTGGGAACGGTTACTTAAACTGTTCTTTAAATATAGAGATGTTTCTTTTATGTCATATAAAGTAAGAATGTATCCTGATGTATCTAAACCCACCCAGAAAAGAAGGCGGCCATTTTTTCTTTTGAGACCCCAGCTATTACGGTTAGGAGCAACCTTCGTTTTACGATATCCATGTAAATGTGTAATGGTATATAAAGGTAATAGATATGTATTCTATGAGCCACAGCAATTATCTAAATTTATTTCCACACAGTCTATACCTGCTTCATGAGAGTTGTACTCCAGTTAATCTGCTCAATTGGAATTGCTCGGGGACTATCAAAGTGCCATCTTTATTTTCCTAATGTTGTTTTTTGATGGTAAAAGTTTATTCGGTCATGTTATAGCTCCGTCCCTCTTATGGTGGACTAATTAACTTTGGAATGTATCAATTTACTTGTAATTATTATGCAGGAATGTTTTGATTTTTGCTATCTAGCTTTATTTCTGTTTCCATGGTATTTTTCCTTTTGACATGTTTTATTGTTAATGAAAATACAATAAAGAATTAAAGTGCAAAAAAAAAAAAAGAAAAGCTGGCATTTATAATGGTCTATAGGGGGCTTTATATGGCTTTATATCTCCTGATGAAGCTCTGTTTAGAGCGAAACACAGACACACTGTAGAGCCTGTGACCAATAGCTTATTCGAGATAATATCTTTGCAACCACTCCAATTGGACTAAGGAACATCTAAAGTTAATATAAGCTAAGTATTTTAAATATACATATAGAAAGTTCAATAATAGTACTGATAGCTTACAGGGAGATTTTTGAAACCAGTGATAGCTTGCATTAGGCGGTTCTGACTAAGACTTGTTCTAAAGGTCTAACTACTGCAGGCACTGGAGGTTTCTTTATCCCCTAGGGAATTTCAACATTCATGTATATCATCATGTGTGTTTCTGGTTAACTTTGCATGAGTAGTGCATATAAGGCTATTGTCAAATAATTGAACAACTATGAGAAGAAGAAGAATTTGAGGAGGGAATCATCTGCTTTGAAAATTGATAAAAGAAACAATTAATAGAAAAAATATATCATTTCTCATCCCCATCATTTTTGTGATTAGGGTTATTTATCTCTAGAGATGAGCGACTAAGATGGTTAAGGGGCTGGAGGAGTTGCCGTACAGTGAAAGATTAGAGAAATTGGGTCTTTTCTCCCTCAAACAGAGGAGATTGAGAGGGGACATGATTGAAATATTCAAGATTGTGGGTTTGCAAGAGGTGCATCTAAATATTTTACACAAGGCCTACATCACGCATTGTAAGGGGCAGAAGATGGGGCTCTGGCCGGATGCCTGCTGCCCGGCCCTTCGGGATACATTGGTTCACCATTTTTTGGAATGTTCCCTTGTGGGTCTCTGTGCTTCAGGTACTGGAGAGTATCATTGGGCAGGCCCTAGAATGATTTTATAAGACATTGCTGTTGGGTGTCACGAGTCCCCTGGTGGAGGATGGTATCTCCAAGCCTCAGCGGCATTTTGTAGTAGTGGCTTTGGGAATCACTAAAAAACTCATCCTACAACATCGGGTAGGAGATGCGCGTCCCACAGTCCAACAGCGGCGAGCTCACATGTCTCAGATGGCGAGTTGGGAGCGGCAGCATAGGAAGGAGGCAACCAGTTGGAAATCTGTAGCTTACCTGGATTGCTGGAGTTCTTTTTAGGCTGGGTTGGAGTCCTGGGATGCAGGGGGGGGGGGGAGGTCATTTTCTTTATTCAAAATTGGACTTTGCCTGGGAGATGCTTTTATAGATGTTATGCCTGTTTTTGTTGTCTCTTGTTTTGAGACAGAGTATTATGTTGCTCTCTTTTCTGGTTGACTTTTGTATTTTCTTCTGTGCATTGTTCCTTCAATAAAAAACATAAAAAAAAAGAAACATTCAAGGTACTGAAGGGAATAGACTTAGATAAGAACAGGTTGTTCACCCTCTCCAAGGTAGGGAGAACGAGAGGGCACTCTAAAGTTGAAAGGGGATAGATTCTGTATGAATATAAGGAAGTTCTTCATCACTCAGAGAGTGGTAGAAAACTGGAACACTCTTCCGGAGTCTGTCATGGAGAGAACACCCTCCAGGGATTCAAGACAAAGTTAGACAAGTTCCTGCTGAACCAGAACATACACAGGTAGAGCTAATCTCAGTTAGGGTGCTGGTCTTTAACCAGAAGGCCGCCACGTGAGCGGATTGCTGGGCATGATGGACCACTGGTCTGACCCAGCAGCGGCAATTCTTATGTTCCTGGTAACAGACATATTTGTTTATTGGTTTAAAGAAGAAACAGATAATCCAGGCTAAACTTGTATTTAAAACTGTGGTGGTGAAAGCTATATCCAAATGGAAAGAAGGAAGAGTAGATTGTATGAATTCGCAGACCTGGATACTCCACATGCTCATCGGCTGCCACTTTCTTTGTTGCTGTGGAGTCGTATTTGTTTAGATTGTTCTCAGATTGTCCCAGTAAAAGGTATCTCAACTTGCGACTCAAACTCTTGGTCTCCCTTCCTGAAAGTACTTAGAAGCAGTTCTGTTGTGCTCGTGAAATTGAGGAAGCGGTACCGGAAGTAATGATTCAGTCAGTCATCGTTCAAATAGGACTCTCTCGCGTGGCTCTGGTGACAACGTTTACATTTCCCAGATTTGGCTTAGACTTTTTCCCTCAGTGAAGATGGGCAGTTACGTCAGATTATGGACTAGTTTTGTGACATGAGTAAATGTCTACTGGGCCATACTGGACCCCCCCCCCCCCCCTCCGGGCTTCCTTTCTCTGAAGAGAAAAACTGAGCAGCCGGTTGCAGAAATCTACTACCTTGCACCCTGTCACGTTCACTGGCGACACAAACGTGAGGAGGTTGCGAATATTTTCTTAAGGTAGCCCTGTCCGATATGTTTCTGATTTTATTTGGGGGAAGTGACAGGATTGTGCTTATAATACCAGAGTTTCCCAATGTCCAGAAACACGCAATGAACCCATTATAACAGAACCCAAGGTTTATGACTAGTTTGTCCTGATTTCATTGGGCCTTTTGGCTCCCCTTTATTTTTAGAAAGACCGTTTTCCCACCCTACTGTTTGTGACTATTGCCCTGATAACTCACCTCATAAAGAATTTGATTTTTGCCAAATGTTAAGGAAGTATTGTAGGGTGAATCAGATGGGATTTATTTTAACAATAATGATTCTTCAGTTAGAGCAGGGGTGTCAAAGTCCCTCCTCGAAGGCCGCAATCCAGTCGGGTTTTCAGGATTTCCCCAATGAATATGCATGAGATCTAGTTGCATGCACTGCTTTCATTGTATGCTAATAGAAAAAGTGGCAGTGAAAGACAGAAGGACAGGGAGCCAAACAGACGGGACATTGACAGACTGACAGAAAAGGTGGCAGTGGAAGACACAGAAGGACAGGGAGCCAAACAGACGGGACATTGACAGACTGACAGAAAAGGTGGCAGTGGAAGACACAGAAGGACAGGGAGCCAAACAGACGGGACATTGACAGACTGACAGAAAAGGTGGCAGTGGAAGACACAGAAGGACAGGGAGCCAAACAGACGGGACATTGACAGACTGACAGAAAAGGTGGCAGTGAAAGACACACACAGAAGGACAGGGAGCCAGGGAAAGAGATTGAAAGAAAAAAAAACCCAGACAGCGGACAATGAGAGAGAGACACACAGAAAAAAAGACAGACATACAGCGGCCAAGGAGACAGCAAAAAAAGACATACAGTGGCCAAGGAGACAGATAGCAATAAAAGATAGGCAGACATACAGTGGCCAAGGAGACACAGAAAAAAAGACAGACAGACAGCGGCCAAGGAGACAGATAACACGGTAAGTTTTCAGTAAATTTGTTTAACTGTTAAGTCTGAACATCTATTCTAGCACCCGTTAATCTAATGGGCTTAAACACTAGTTTCTTTAATAAGACATTAACTATTTTTTTCTGAGGCCCTACAAATCCAAAATGTGGCCCTGCAAAGGGTTTGAGTTTGAGACCACTGCCCTATAGGAAGAGGAGATGCAAATATTAAGAGCCTTAGCCAATAGAGAGAGGAGGAGATAGTGGATGCTCTGGATGAGCCATTTGGCCTTTATCTGCCATCATGTTTCTTTAATCAAAGTTCTATGACATCACAATGCAGGTGTAAAGAGCCTTAGCCAATAGGGAGAGGAAATGCAAATGTTAAGAGCCTTAGCCAATAGGGAGAGGAGGAGATAGTGGATGGGCCATTTGGCCTTTATCTGCCATAAAGTTCTATGACCTCACAATGCAGGTGTAAAGGGCCTTAGCCTATAGCAGTGGCCTCATACTCGTAGCCCGCCAGGTCCTATTTTAAAGCCCTCAGTATGTTTATCATAATCACAAAAGTAAAATAAAAGTTTCTTGATCATATGTCTCTTTAACTATAAATTACAATATTATTATTAAGACTTAGCAGGAAAAAAAGATTTATAAAGAGTTTTACCTCTTGCAAAATTGTCATTTCTTTAATAAGACATTCTTTTTTTTTTTTTCTGAGGCCCTCCAAGTACCTACAGATCCAAACTATGGCCCTGCAAAGGGTTTGAGTTTGAGACCACTGGACTAGAAGCTTTAATGAACAAATAAAATCACAATGCCTTGGGCTAGCCCTATTTTGCCTACAAGGAGCAAGAAGAGGGGGATAAAGCAAAGCCTGCTTTCTTCTAGACTAGAGTAACAGAAAAGGGCAAATAGCCAGCAGTTGTGCAGGAAGTTTCTTGCACAGAGCCTAAAATCAACAGGCACTGGAAACAATATAAGAGCATACTAATGATCTGGTGCCAAAGCATTGAGTTCTTGGTTTATGAGTTACTGTTTATCTGAGAAGGGATTTGGGGGTTTTTTTGTCCTGTGGTTTGGAGACAAGAATTACTGGTTTTAATTAAACAGCTTAGAATTTTAGATTATGCTTATATAACTATTTATATCCTGAAAACCTGGGTCGTTGTATGGACCCCAGGACGGGTTTGGGAAGTCCTAATCCAACATCTGGAGCTGGTTGATCCACCCCAAACTTTTCCATAGGAGAAGAAAAGGAAAAAAAAAAAAAAAAGACGACGTGCCTACATTGGAAAAAGATGCAACGATCTCGGGTAAAAAGAAAAAAGCACGGGACAAACACAG
Organism: Geotrypetes seraphini; assembly: GCF_902459505.1. Classification (NCBI taxonomy): domain Eukaryota; kingdom Metazoa; phylum Chordata; class Amphibia; order Gymnophiona; family Dermophiidae; genus Geotrypetes; species Geotrypetes seraphini. The sequence continues at coordinate 19,801,385 of NC_047093.1, read as the reverse complement.
AACGAGAGAAAAGTTCTATTTGAAACGAGTTTAGTTTTATGACGCTCAGGTGAGTAGCAGGAGCTCTTGAGAACGAGGAAGTAGATCGGGATGATGACAAGGAGCCAAGTCCCGGGATGTGACCCCCGCCCCCCCCAGCGAAGGAGGAACTTTGCACCGCTGCCACCGTCCGGGGCCCCCGGGCAAGCTGCGATGGCTGGCGCAGAAGATTTAATGTTCGAGGGCTTCTTGAAAAAGAGAAAGGATACAATGGTGAGTTGGAGGCGGGGTTGGTCGATTTCGAACGTTGGCTCAGTCTTGAGCGGAGACTAAACCCTGCGCTCAAACTCTTCTCTTGGAAGCATCTGATTTCTGGCTAATAGCTCCCTTCAGCTTTGAAGCGCTCTGGTCAAAGACTAGGGCGATCTGGCAGTTTTCATATAAGGAGGCTGCAATCCAGAAAGAGTTCCAAAAGCAGCTGAAACGGGATTTTGCGCGGTTCAGGTTCATTGGATGGAACCGATTGAATTGGTGCATCTTTCTAGGCCAGTGGTCTCAAACTCCAACCCTTTGCAGGGCTACATTTTGGATTTGTAGGTACTTGGAGGGCCTCAGGAAAAAAAAAATAGTTAATGTCTTATTAAAGAAATGACAATTTTGCATGAGGTAAAACTATAGTTTATAAAGCTTTCCTTTTGGCTAAGTCGTAATAATAATATTGTCATTTATAGCTAAAGAGACGTATGATCAAGAAACTGTTTTATTTTACTTTTGTGATAATGATAAACAGACCGAGGGCCTCAAAATAGGACCTGGCGGGCTACGAGTTTGAGTCCACTGCTATAGGCTAGGGCTCTTTATACCTGCATTGTGATGTCATAGAAATTTATGGCAGATAAAGGTCAAATGGCCCATCCACTATCTCCTCCTCTCCTTATTGGCTAAGGTTCTTAACATTTGCATCTCCTCTCGCTATTGGCTAAGGCTCTTTACACCTGCATTGTGATGTCATAGAACTTTATGGCAGATAAAGGTCAAATGGCCCATCCACTATCTCCTCCTCTCCCTATTGGCTAAGGCTCTTAACATTTGCATCTCCTCTCCCTATTGGCTAAGGCTCTTTACACCTGCTTTGTGATATCATAGAACTTTATGATTATAGAAACATGATGGTAGATAAAGGCCAAATGGCTCATCCAGAGCATCCACTATCTCCTCCTCTCCCTATTGGCTAAGGCTCTTAACATTTGCATCTCCTCTTCCTATAGGGCAGTGGTCTCAAACTCAAACCCTTTGCAGGGCCACATTTTGGATTTGTCGGTACTTGGAGGGCCTCAGAAAAAAATAGTTAATGTCTTATTAAGAAATGACAATTTTGCATGAGATAAAACTCTAGTTTATAAATCTTTCCTTTTGGCTAAGTCTTAATAATAATATTGTCATTTATAGCTAAAGAGACACATGATCAAGAAACTGTTTTATTTTACTTTTGTGGTTATGATAAACATACCCAGGGCCTCAAAAAAAAGTACCTGGGGGGCGCATGTGACCCCTGGGCCATGAGTTTTAGACTACTGATCTACAACATTCCCAGCCCTGAGGACTACAAAAGAAAATGACCTTAGAGCTCCCCCTCCCCCGAGCATAATTAAGCCATGGGACCTATAAACGAATGATTGTAGACAAAACTAATATAGTGGGGTTCAAAAAAGGTCTGGTCAAGTTTTTAGAAGAAATGTCCATTCAAAAATAATGATGCTAGATAGACTTGGAAAGAGCCCTTGCCAGTAGTTGTGGCCTGGACCGGCTCCTGTTGGAATCAGGATGCTGGGCTCAATGGACCTTAGTGGAACTCAGCAGGGCTTTTCTTAAGTTCTTATCCTGATTATGAAGCCCAAACCTCTTACGAGAGAGCACAGAACAGAACCATTAAAACAAGTATAAACTGACAAAAGCAACCCAAACAGCATATATCGTTTGTAGAGTATTTTCTAATTGAAGCAATAAAAGTCACCAGTATTTATTTTAATATTTAAGTTTTGAGATGAGGATATGCTGTTTATGCACAATTTTTGAACTTAGTCAGCTATTGAGACAGACTTGGGGGAAGCCATTGCTTGCCCTGGATTGGTAGTTTGGAATGTTGCTACTCTTTGGAGTTCCAGAATTTTGCATTCTTTGGGATTCTGTTTGGAATGTTGCTACTGTTTGGGGTTCTATTTTGGAATGTTGCTACTCTTTTGGGTTCTGGAATCTTGCATTCTTTGGGGGTTCTGTTTTGGAATGTTGTTACTATTTGGGCAGTGGCATAGTAAAGATGAGCGGCGTCAGGGGTGGTATCTCCCCCCGCCCTCTTTCCTGTCTCCCCCTTACTTATCCCCCGTACCTTTTTAACTTCTCCAGCATGAGCAGCATGCCCATGTCAGTGTTGGCGCGCCCTTTGACGTCACTTCCTAGGTGCAGGACCCAGAAGTGACATTGGAGAGAGTGCCAATGCTGACGCGGGCATCAACCTCGCACCAGGGAAGTAAAAAAAGGTACGGAGGAACACAAGGGGGGTGGGGCAAGGAAGGGGGGGCAGAGAGGATGAAGAGGGGTTGCCCTTAGCAACATGGTGCTGGGGCGGACCACCCCATGCCCCCTTACTACACCACTGTATTTGGGGTTTTGCCAGGTTCTAGTGACCTGGATTGGCCACCGTGAAGACAGGATACTGGGTTAGATGGACCATTGATCCGACTATTCTTATGGTCACATGTTCTTTTCAGTAAACAGAGACTATCTTTAATGAAGAGAGCATATGAGTAAGATCTACAGTGGTGCCTCGCATAACGGACGCCTTGCACAGCGAACGCTGCGCACAACGAACTTTTTGTCGTGCTCCCCACAACGAACTTCGTTTCACACAACGAAGTCGCCCGAGGGGCCCGGGGGGGGGGGGCGGAACTACTCTCGCCGAAGCCGGGAACAGCAGCACCCATGCAGAGAAGGAGAAGACGGCGTGTAGGGGACTCCAGTAAATGCAGAGCAGCAGCTGTGGCAATCAAAAAAAGAGGAGGTCTGCTGTTAAGGTGGACCAGGGTCCTGGAAAATTCGTGAAATCCTGCAATATTACCAGGATCTCAATACAAGTCCATGAGGATCCTGGAGATCCTGCAAATCCTGGTTTTACCCAGACCCGATTCTCTGGTCCTATCTTACGAGACCTGACCCATTTCCAGCAAGTTAAGCCATGTTTAAGCTAACGAAAAAAAATCCAGAAAACATCAAAAGATTATTTCCTTTTTAACAAATAGTAATACTGTACCATGAAATACTGTTCCATCATCTCCCTCCACCTTACCCTGGATGCCGAGTTCTCCGGCCCTCTTTCTCGGCCAGCCGCACGCTTTCAGGGAGCAGCGCACGCGCGCATGCTCTGTTGCTCAATCTTCTCCTCTGACGCAACCGGAAACCGGAAGTTGCAGGAGAGGAGAACATTGACCAACTCCAGCAGCTGCGCGTGCACAGCTTTCTGGAAGCGTGCGGCTGGGTGAGGGAGAGGGCCGGCAGACTCCGCATACAAGGTGAGGTGGAGGGAGGGAAATGTAGGGCTGCAGAATGAATTATTGTGTTTTAAATGTATTCTTATGGGAAAACGCGTTTCACACAACGAACGTTTCACATAACAAACTTGCTCCTGGAACGGATTAAGTTCGTTGTGTGAGGCACCACTGTACTTTGTTTTAAGCAGGCTGTTTAAATCTCCTGCTTTGCACATGGCTGTCGCATCGCCGCCTCTCTCATGAAGTCAGGTGGCAGAGCATTGGCACCCCCACTTTCTCCCTCCTAAATCTCACAGTCAAAATTCCGAGACGGGGACTGTCTTAACCGAAAGGCCCAAAAGTAAATTCAGCAAAAAGCAACTCATGCACTGCCCAGCCGACATCTGTGGTGGGTGGAGAGTGAAAGAACCAGCTGCTGAGGCTCCTTCACTGACCTCTCGTCTACGAGACAATGACCACGCCACGTGCCGTGTGCTTTAGAATATTTTTGCGGTCTAATACTCTCAGCAAGTGAACAGCATAAAATAATAAAGAAGATTTATTGTTATTTTATTTCTTCCATTTGTGTGTCGCACATACTTATACAAGCTCTAGGCGACATTACAGAGGAAGGGGTTAGAAGAGGGCAGGAAGGAGTGGAGAGGAGAGAAGCATGTCGAATATTTTATACACATTCCTAACTTTTTTTTTTTTGTTTTAATCAATTTTTATTAGAATTTTATAATGAAAATAAACAATACAATCTCCATAAGATTACCAATCAGGGATATTACAATCACTCCACAAAGCATAACAGATAAACACAACATAAGTATATCCCAATCCCACCACCCAACATAAAATAAACCAAGATAGTCAAAAATAACCCCCAACAAAATAGACACCATGAGGAAGTCCCTTCGTTGTTCCTTCAAAAAGACTCCCAAATAACCACCCCTCCCCTCCCCCCCGTCCCACCCTCCCACCCCACAGAAAGAAATAATCAAATGCACTGAAATATTTTGTCCCAAGTCCACCTTTGGAAGTCATAATAACCATAATGCTTAGCAGCTATACATTCCATCTGGGCAAGTTTTCGCAATTTCTCTAACCATTCCTCCTCTGGTGGGGCAGCTAGCTTCTTCCAATACAATGCTATTAAACATTTGGCCGCTGCCAATCCCATTCGGACCAGTTTTGTCTGCCAAGGAGCATCCCTGACATTGTGTACAAATTCCTAACTTTATAGATAGGAGCACCATCTATTGTCTCCTTTTACTAAGCTGCGTTAGGGCTATAACTCGCGGAATAGCGCATGCTAGACCTTAACGCCAGCATTGAGCTGGCGTTAGTTCTAGCCGCGTAGCGTGCGGTAGTATCCTTCGTGCGCTAAAAATGCTAGCGCACCTTAGTAAAAGGAGTCCTATGTAAATGATATCGAAATGAATGAAAGGAACAGAAGGAAAGGAACCGTTAATAGAATTCAGGGAAATTCAATTAATAAAGTAAAAACAATGGAATAAAATTTAAATAATTCATAAACTGGGGAAAAAAACAAATGAAATAAGTCTGACAGAAGTCCAGTTTCCAGAAGCAGCTCTGTCTCCTCAGCATATTTTAAATAATCCCAACGGCAAAAGTCCAGACGGGACAGATATCAGCTCGGGCTGATCTCAGCATATAATCGGACAGCACACAGGAGAGATTTACAACAGATAGAGGCTAGCAAATCTTTCTGTGTAAAAATCGTCTCTCTGACCCGAGTCCCAAACTAGGCACATTTTTAATACTTTCACTGACATCAAGCGCAATCGTCACACCCGGTGGCGTACTGTGGGTGAGAGGCGCCCAGGGCAGTGGTGCCCCGCCCTGTCTCCACTCCTTCCCCCGATACCCCCTGCAGCACGCCCACTCCCTTTCCTGCACCGTACTTCTAGTTGTTCGACGCCACGAGCATCAAGAACTTCAACGTGCTCCTCGCGACCCTGTCATTTCTCCCGCCAATGTCACTGGCACTTGGAATTGACATTGGCGGCAGAGACGACGCGGTCGCAAGGAGCACATTAAAGTTGTTGCTTACGGTGGTGAACATCAATTGGAGGTACGGGGGACGGGAAGGAAGGGTGCGTGCGTGGCGAGGGGAGGAGTGAGAAGAGGAGGGGTGCCGGCACCCCCATCAACATGGCGTTTGGGGTGGACTGCCCCCCCCATTCCCCCCTTTATTATGCCACTGGTCACAAAGGGACAAAGGTTATGTTTTCTGAGCAAAATCATGTCAAGTTTTGAATTCATCAACGGTACCTGCACCTGGATAACTGGAAGAGTTTGACTTTTGTTTTTCACCCAAGGTGAACCTGGTGTAATGTTGAGGTTGAGTAATATGATTCTTAATTATAACTTTTTTTTTTTTTCCAAAAAGATAAAATAATCCACACTTCTCCCTACATATTCGCAGTTTCATCAATCGTGGTTTCGATTATTCACGGTTTTTCACTTGCTGTATCCTCCCCCCCCCAATTATGTCACAGAAATCGCTGATTCACACCGTTTATAGATATAATCGCTGATTTCCAATTGCATAGAGAAAATCGCTGATTCCCAGCATGCATATCGCAAATATGACTTTTTTGTTATTCGCGGTTTCACCATATTCGCTAGGGTTTTTAACAGAAAACCGTGAATAGCATACGAAAAGTTATTTGTGGTTTTTCTGTATCTGCGGTCTTGTAATTCCCCTATCACTGCGAATACAGAGGGAGAAGTGTAATTAGTAAAAATCAGATCATTGTTTTCTCTGCATAGTATTAACCTTTTCCTATCGTAATAAGTTTTACGTTACGCTGGTTCCAATCGTAATTATTTTAGCAAAGTTTTGTATTATTCACCGTTATCATTTACGGCTATTGTAAACAAGTCATAAGTCTGTAAATTCAAATATCTTGTGTACTGTATGTCCCATGCCATGGGAAATACGATGGCAACGACAATTTTGGAATGTCCCGTCAGCCAGGACACACGATTGGAAAAGGTTAAACAAGTAGTTCACCTTGCTGGAAAATCCTGTCTTTTGATTATATTCATTCATTGACTTATTTGTTTATAGAAGTTTGCATGGGCAAAGTACTGGTTCAGGCTCCAGAATACGACATTATTTTTCTACAAGGAGAAAAGCACCGATCCAGTAGGTTTATATTTTATTTCTCATCTTTGCAATTGCTCGTCCTGGGAATGATCCACAGTTCGATGCAGGTGGTAACTGATCTCTCTCACTTTCTTTTCAGTCTTATCTTCGGGGGCAGTATTACATTTACATGGTAAGTGAGAGATACTGCTGCAGCTGGGTAGTACACAGCCGGGGAGAAACCCCTCCCAAACCAGTGAGGTGAATCCTGTGGAAATTGTGCACTATTCATATTGTGACATCTCAACCCAGTGCTCGGGTCACACCCAGCCAGTCAGATTTTCAGGATATCCACAGTGACTATGCATGAGAAATTTGCATGCATTCAGTAGTATAGTAAAGGGAAGGGGGCAGACTGCCACAGGTGCCATGTCGGGGGGGGGGGGGGGAGCCAGAACCTCTCCTCCCCGCCACACCAAGTTCGTGCCATCCCTCCTCCCAACCCATACCTCTGTAGATCTTCACTAGTGCAAGCAGCTTCTCCTGCCAGCCTGGTTCCCCTCTGAATCACTTCCAGGTCAAGAGACCAGGAAGTGACATCAGAGGGAAATCCAAAGCTGGCACGAGGAGCATGCTGGAGAATAGTTACTCGCACTGGCGAAGATTTAGAGCTGCAGGGGCGTGGAGAGAAGGGGGGAGGGGGTGCCACTGCCCCAGGCACCTCCTACCCGTGCTACATCACTGCATGCATTGATTCCATTGTATGCAAAGCTGTCTCATGCATATTGTGGATCACTGAGTAGAGGGTGGCCTCTGACCTTCAGTTGTCCATTCTTCTTGGTATCTGGTCTGCACTAATGTAACTGAGATACTATAAAGCCACTTTAGATCTTTACCAGAAAGGTTTTTTACTATTCAAACAAATATTCATATATAGTTCTAGGAAGTTTTAGTGATTTTTAGTGACTGAAACCAGATACAGTCCATCTAAAGCAGTGGTTCCCAAACCTGTCCTGGGGGACCACCAGCCAGTCAGGTTTTCAAGATATCCCTAATGAATATGCATGAGAGAGATTTGCATATAATGGAAGTGACAGGTATGCAAATCTCTCTCATGCATATTCATTAGGGATATCTTGAAAACCTGACTGGCTGGGGGTCCCCCAGGACAGGTTTGGGAACCACTGAAAAGGAAGGAATCCATTGTTAATACTTAGAAGGGATTAGATCCTGCATAGAATTGCATATAATAATGAGAAACGCAGATTTCAGAAATCCTTTCTCAGGCTCTGCCGAAAACTCCTTTTCACAGGTACAGTCAGTGCGTGAGATGAAAGCCGCTGAAAAAGAATACACTTTTGAGATCACCATGAAGAATGGGAAAAAGAAACTGCTGGTAGGAACGTTTCTGACAGGAGTCAAACATCGCTGGGGAACACCAGGCAGATGAGGAAAAATCCCCCATCAAACAGCTCTTTTACTGTCGACAGTGTTTTGAAATGTAGACCCAATGCAGACTGTGTTTCAGCAAATTCACCTTCCTCAGGAGTCCGTATAACATGATACAATGTATAGATATTGAAAACAAAAAGCTATATGCAGAAACTGGAATTTTCTAGAATGCCAGTTATAATGAATCACATGGATACACCTTCAGTGAAAGCTAACATAGTAACATAGTAGATGACGGCAGATAAAGACCCGAATGGTCCATCCAGTCTGCCCAACCTGATTCAATTTAAAATTTTTTTTTTTTTTTTCTTCTTAGCTATTTCTGGGCGAGAATCCAAAGCTTTACCCGGTACTGTGCTTAGGTTCCAACTGCCGAAATCTCTGTTTGATAAATTTCACCAGACACCATTTATACTGGGGGTTTACTGTGTTCAAATAGGCTGAGATAACCTGCTGACATTTCTTAACAGAAAATGGAGTTTTCTCTCTCTTAGTTTTTACCCCCCCCCCTAAGTATTCCTATTCCCAGTGCTCCAGAAAGAAATGGAAAAGTTGCATGGTTTATTGACAGCACCGTCTTTTCTGGGAGACATCATTCGTGGACTGAATCTTTTTTTTTTTTATTTTGCCAGGCTGCAGAATCTTCCGAATTGCGTGCTGTGTGGATTCAGTTTTTATGGAAATCGATGCAGCTCCCAGGGCCAGGGAGAAAAGATTCGGCCTGTACTTGGTAAAACATTCTTTAAAACAGGGTTGATGCTGTAGCATCCCGAGTTCATTAATTGTGGTGACTTGGAATTAGAGAATGACACGGGGACTAATTTGTCCCCGTCCCCACAGGAACTCAATATTCCTGCCCCATCCCCGTGAGTTTTGTCACTGTCCCTGCCTCTGCCTCATTCCTATAAGCTCTGCCTTAACCGCACAAGCCTCAAACACTTATGATTTTAAAGTGTTTGAGGTTTATACAGATGAGGACGGAGCTTGCAGGAATGGGGCAGGGACAAGAAAAGAACTTGCCAGTAGAGAATGACACGGTGACAAAATTTATCACCATTACCGTCCCCGCGGATAACCGCTGTAAACAATCTTCATGTCATTATTTAAGGAGAGAGGTAAGAATCAGAGTATGAATGGCCACAACCACTGACCTGAAGAATGCTGGTGCAGAAGGACTGAGGCTGAATTAGACACTAAAAAATGACATGGGATTATTTCCTGCGGTTATCCGTGGGGACGGGGAACGGTGATTAATTTTGTCACCGTGTCATTCTCTACTTGCCAGGATGGGACAGGAAAATGAGTTCCTGCGGGGACGGGGAAAAATTTGTCCCCGTGTCATTCTCTATCTGGAATCTTTTGTCTTCAAGCATTTTTGATCTTCCTTTTCCCCACTGGGAAAAAGTGCAAGGTGGATCTCCCCTGTTGACCTCTAACCTAGTTTGTTTTTTTTAAAGAAAATTGCCACCATCTCTGGGTGTTTTCCTGATCCTCTACCATGCCTTGTTCTCTCTTACAATAGCTAAGAGTGCTCCCTGGTAAAATTTGATGACTGGCACAGGAACAGATGGACCTCGGGTCCTGAAGACAGTACCAGGCTCATAGTGAGCTTAGATTGGTCAATTTGCTTTTCTGAAGAATTTTGAAGCGTCTTTGACCATTTCCTATGTATTTTTGGTACTTTTATGACCCCCTTCAGGCACGATATCCCCAGCTTACTGCAAACGGCTCAGGATAGTACCAGCTCTACAGAAACACAACTGGACTTCAGAACATCTGAGGAGTCTACAGAATGTGACTTTCTTACATCTACTAATAATCATTCACGGAAGACCAGGCAGACTGCAAACTCAAAATCATTGGGTAAGATATCTAATCTAATCTAATCCTTAGGTTTGTATACCGCATCATCTCCACGTTCGTAAGGCTCGACGCGGTTTACAGTAGGAGAAATAGGAAGGAACTACAACAGAGGGTTAGAGGTAGAAGTGTGAAGAAAATTTAGAGGACTTGGGATGCCAAGATATAAGAGTTTCTTTGATTCCTAAATTGGAGGGAGACTTACATTTTTTGAGAAAAGCCAGGTTTTCAGATGTTTGCGGAAAACTTGGAGAGAGCTCAAGTTCCGAAGAGGGGAGGTAAGGTTGTTCCAGAGCTCAGTGATTTTGAAGTGGAGGGAGGTCCCTAGCTTTCCTGTGTGGGAAATGCCTTTTAGCGAGGGGAAGGATAGTTTTAATTTCTGGGAGGATCTGGTGGTATTAGGGTTTGAGGAATTCCAAGAAAGAGGGATAAAGGGAGGGAGGATACCATATAGGATTTTGAAAGTTAAACAGGCGCATTTATAGATATCCTGATTTTCTTTTCTTTAAAATTGAATTTGGACTTTTCACTTACTAGGATGCATTAAAGCTGCCTGATCACCACCTTGCCTGCTCCACCCTCTCTTGTCTTGGTCGTTCCTTTTTTCCCCAGTCATGTTATATTTCTTATAAACGTTGGCCGTCCTGCTGAACATGTATCATCAGTGTGAGGACTTCAGGAGTTTTGGATAAAGATCAGCAAAATAGCATCCTCTGAGAGATGCTACGTAAAATACTTCCTCTCCACCCCATCCCAAATATTGCAAATATAAATAAATAAATACCTGTTTTGGAATTAGCCCCTCTTTTTACAGACTCGTGCAAGAGGTTTTTAGTGCTGGCCAGCTGAGGGGAGATATGATTGAAGTCTGCAAAATCCTGAGTGGAGTAGAACGGGACAAGTGGATCGATTTTTCACTCCATCAAAAATTACAAAGACTAGGGGACACTCGATGAAGTTACAGGGAAATACTTTTATAAAACCAATAGGAGGAAATTTTTTTTCACTCAGAGAATAGTTAAGCTCTGGAACGCGTTGCCAGAGGTTGTAGTAAGAGCAGATAGTGTAGCTGGTTTTAAGAAAGGTTTGGACAGGTTCCTGGAGGAAAAGTCTATAGTCTGTTATTGAGAAAGCCATGGGGGAAGTCGCTGCTTGTCCTGGTTCGGTAGCTTGGAATGTTGCTACTCTTTGGGGTTCCGGAATCTTTTGTTACTCTTTGGGGTTCTGGAATCGTTTGTTACTCTTTGGGGTTCCGGAATCGTTTGTTACTCTTTGGGGTTCCGGAATCTCTTGTTACTCTTTGGGATTCCAGAATCTTGCTATTCTGAATGGAATGTTGCTACTTCTTGGGTTTTGGCCAGGTACTCGTGACCTGTCCTGGATTGACCACCATGAGAACGGGCTACTGGGCTTCATGGACTCCAGCCTTCCAGTAGCTAGCATGTCATGAGGCATTGCACCACCAGCTCTACCCTTGTCTCTGCTGTCCAGCTCCATCAACCAACGCCCAGCTGAGAGTCCAGCATCTGAGCATTTCAGTTGAACTGATTGGCCGTGACTCCTGAGATACAGAGTGGTAGGAAAAGGTGCTGGAACATTTCAATCGAGCATGCTCTGCTCAGAAGCTGACATTTCTCACCCTCTGTTCTGAGCGGGGAAAGCAGTGAGAGTGTCCCGAAACCTTCCTGTAAATCATGCACCATTTTCAGTTTCGTTTTCTTACTTCTTTTGGCATGCAGACAAGAGAGGAAGCCAGCAGCTGTGATTTAGACTTAGTCACCTCTTTCAAATCCAGGTTCAGCTTCAAGATGACTTACGTTCAGGTACACGAGCTTCTTTTCCCTGCCCAAGCTGGAATCACAAACTGCGTCGTACCTGAGGCAGTGGAGGGTGAATTGTTTGTACTCAAGATCACAAAGTTTGACACTAATTTGAAAGGGCGGGGATGGGTGCTTGGAGTAGGCCGCAAAAGTCACCCTCCATGTCAAGATCCCGCTGCCTAGAGAGGGGCATTGTTAACGGCAGCATGGCGCACTCTGAACAACCAAAACGATCAACTCGTCCAGGTTTGAATATCAAGACAGCTACAGGAAGAAGGATTAGTTAGTTACACCCTCTTTTACGAATGCATAGCACGGGTTTGAGTGGCGGTAACTGCTCCGACGCTCATGGAATTCCTATGAGCGTCGGTGCAGTTACTGCCACTGCCGGCACTTAAACCCGTGCTAGGTGTTCGTAAAAGAGGGGGTTAGTTAGTTTTGAATCCCATCCTCCCCAGAGAGCTCAGAACGGGTTACAGGCGAACATACATAACTAGTGTTTAAGCCCGTTACATTAACGGGCTTCCCTCACATGTCCCCGATTTTCAGCCCCAGCTCCAAACATGTCATCCTTCCCTCACATGTCCTCTATTTTCAGCCCCAGCTCCAAACCCATTTTTACCCCCCCAGCCCCCTTCTCCCATCTTTTCCCTTTCAGCTTCCAGCCCCAGCCCCCTTTTCTCACCAGCAGCATTTCCCTCCCCCCACAACTTCCCTGTGCAGTGGCAGCATTTACTACCCCTCCATTTCCCTGTGCAGCAGCAGCATTTCCCTCCCCCCGCCCCACTTCCCTGTGCAGCAGCATTTCTGTTTGTTTCTGGCCAGCTCCCTTACAGTCCCTTGCCAAAATTATTTTTGAGTTTAAAGCTGCCGCGGCAATTCCTCTCACAATCCGCGCCTGCGTCGGAAGCCTTCTCTTTGATATGACATCAGAGAGGCTTCCAACGCAGGCGGTTTGTGAAAGGAGCCGCAGCAGCAGCTTTGAACTTAAAAATAACTTCGGCAAGGGACTGTAAGGGAGCCGGCCAGACCGCAGGCCTTGCTATTAGACGGAGTGAGGGTGGGAGGGGGGAATGGCCTCCTTACGTTCCTGCTTAAGGTGCCTCCGCATGCGCAGAAGAAACCACCGCTGACTCCTCCTACTGCGTATGCGAAGCCACGGAGCTACAGAGCACGGATCACGCAGGTAGGAGTGCGCATGCGCGCTTAGGGTTTTATTATTAGTGATATACAGTTAACAGGTTGCAATGTACCACATGCAAACTAGGGATCTAATATCAATATCCATAATATACAGTTAACAGGTTAAATTTGTCAGTTATAGTGCAAGGTTTTTCAATACAAGTTTTTATTCTAACGCAACATACATCGAGGATCTGGTATCAATATACTTTTCTTTGTAATCTATCGGTCATGGGCAGGAGAGTTAGGTGAAGGGGTATGTTTTTATTGCTTTCCTAAAGTATTACTTTGTTTATTTTTTTTTGTCTCTGTTTGATCTATTATGTATGTTCTTTCGTGAGCCACCAAGAACTTTGGATTGTGTGGTAGAGAAATAAATAAAGAGGGCCAGTGGGAGAAGTAAGATATGAATCTGGCCTCCCTGGTTTACAATTAATATCTTTAACCACTAAGCCGCTCCTCTTTTTACCCTACGCGGCTCTAGGAGATGTGCTATGTCACCGAGACTAGGGCTGCCAGATTTTGTCCCCTAAAAAGCTCCGCCCCCAAACAAACCCTCTGAATTCAGGGCCACATCTGGAATTCATCCGCGCATGTGCAGATGTCTTGCCAACCCGTCCGGACGCCTGGACAGGCATCTAAAAAGAGCACATGTCGGAGTAAATCTGAACGTCTGGTACCCCTAACCGAGACCATCCTTATCATAATGGTCAAAACTTGAGACTTTTACAGTTCCCATTTCGGCAGCTCTATGTGCTAAACTCACCTGGAATTCTAGATAAATCTATAGTAAAAGTTCCTGGATTGCTGAAGGGATCGGAGCCCACCATGATATGCCGTCCACACCCCCCCCCAGTCTGATAGAGGCGATGGGAGGGGAGGAGCAGGGCTTTTTTTTGAGGGGGCTCTCGGGTACCGAGTACCTGCAACTTTCCCATTGCTGGATAAAAATGACCATGCGCACCCCAAGTACAGTGCTCCCCCGATATTCGCGGGGGTTCCATTCCAGGAACCCCCGTGAATCCTGAAAAACCGCGAATACGGTTTTTCGTGGGGGGAGACTGGAGAGGGCAGCGGGAGAGGCAGGAGAGAGCAGCCGGAGCGCCGGCGAGTGAAGGAAATCACTCGCTTTATGCTCCGACCGCCTCTTTCCTGCACTACAGTCGGGCCTTACCAATCAGGAGCTGTGTGTCAAAGCAGCTCCTGATTGGTAAGGCCCGGCTTTAGTACAGAAAGAGGCGGTCGGAGCATACAGCGAGTGATTTCCTTCACTCGCCGGCACTCTGGCTGCCCTCTCCTGCCTCTCCAGCTGTCCTCTCCTGGTCGGCGGTTCACGGTCGGAAAATACCGCGAATGACCGGGACCCGCCAACCGCGAATTTGCGGGGGAGCACTGTATTAATAAAAGAGCCCAGGTTCTGCCCACTCAGTGTTGCCATTTCATGGATTCTGTGGGTGGTTTCAGTGGGCTTAGCTACTGTGGGGTGGGTCCCTCAACGATCAGCCCACTCCTGAAGAATGGCCTGGTATTTGCGTTCCTGCACCATTTTTGCTAGACAAAATGCACTGGAGGGGAGGCTTTGCTATGAGCTGCAAATCCGGGAGCGATGGGTGACTTAGGGGGGTAATCAGATATTCTTGGGGGGCAGTGGTGCAGTGGGTGGGGGTGGGAGCGGACTGCCCCGGGCACCGTCTCGATGGATGTGCCGGCACCTCTCTGCCTACTACTCTACGCTTACGCCCTCCCTTCCCTGCCCCCCCCCCCGTACCTCTTTAAAATCTTTGCCAGTGTGAGCAACTACACTAGCCTGTTGCTTGTGCAGGCCTGGCTCCCTTTGAAATCACTTCCGAGTCACGGGGCCAGGAAGTGACGTTGGAGGGAAAGTCAGCGCAAGCAGCAGGCAGAGAAGCTGCTCACGCTGGAGAAGATTTAGAGGTATAGGGGGTGGGAAGGGACGGCACGAGTGTGGCATGTGGGGGGCACAACTGCCCCAGGCTCCTCCCACTCTCGCTATGCCACTGCTTGGGGTGGACATAAAAATGAATATTTTCATCACTTCAGAAATCTGAGAGAGTACCGTATTTTCCTGCATCTAGGCCCCTCTGCATAGGCTGCACCCATGTATAGGCTGCAGAAAAGTGCGGCCTATGTTTAAAAACCGGAAGATAAGCCGCCCCATGGTATTAGCTGCGGCTTATCTTCCGGTACCTCCCCCTGCCTTTTTCATTCATCCCCCACCCCGGTACCTTTTTTTGGAAGCCCCCCTCACTGGCGCGTGGCTCGGGTCTCCATCGGTGCAGGGCAGCCCCACATAACTAGGCCACGCCCCATACACGGGTTTGTAAAACCCAAGTATAGGCTGCGGCCTGTATATGGGGAAATACGGTATATGTGCTGGTCTCTGACTGTTCCTCTTTCACATCTATCAACTATATTTTTCTCTTTTGCTTTGGCATCAAGAGAATCGAAATTCTAGTAAAGAAGACGCCTATGAACAATCGAATGAGTATGATGTTGTCAAACCAAGAGGCGTGATCAGAACAGCCAGCCAGAGTAAAGGTGAGGGAAGGGAATGGGGACTTGTATACCGCCTTTTTGTGGCTTTGGCATTTCGAAGCGGTGGGCACTGGAGGGTCACAAGGAGCAGCACCGGGATTTGATCTCACGACCTCTCAGCCAGTGAGCCACAGCCCTGCCCAGCCCAGAGACTGGGGCATTGAAGGGGCTTCTCCGGCAGGTTGGTCTGGTCTCTCGGGGGCATGTGAGCATTCTCTTATGAGTAGCGAGGTTGAAAGGCGCCTGAGGCGCTGGTGCCCCTCCCCCGCCCTTGTCTCTACCTCCTGCTCCTTACCGCTCCTTCCCTGATTTCCTCCCCCCCCCCCTCCGGGTCACGGGCCAGGACGTGATGTCAGACGGGCGCCGAAGCTGGCGCACGCAGCAAGTGGAAGACGCTGCTCACGCCAGTGAACGTTTCGAGAGATATGTGGGGGCGGGGGGGGTGTGTGCTTAAGCAGTGTGGAAGAGTGGGGGGGGGACAGAGTGCGGCAACGCAGTGCCAACCTCCCACACTACGCTACTGCATAAAGTCTTAAGTGAACATTACATTTATGATTATTAAATGAAGCAGCAGGAGATTATTACCATAGTTCCATCCCTAAAGAACAGGAAAATGTTTAAGGGAGGGAGTGGAAGAAATCGAGGAGATGACACGGCAGTTGCATGGGCAGAAAAAGTGGTTCATAGACAGTAACGCGGAAGACAAAGGCGCGCGCCGACAACTGAGCGCAAGACGGAGGCGTGCGCCGAAGAAAAAGACTGTTTTTAGGGGCTGCGACGGGGGGTTTTGTTGGGGAGACCCCCCCCACTTTACTTAATACATATCGCGGCGGCGTTGTGGGGGGTTTGGGGGGTTGTAACCCCCCACATTTTAGTGAAAACGTAACTTTTTCCCTAAAAACAGGGAAAAAGTTAAGTTTTCAATAAAATGTGGGGGGTTACAACCCCCCACAACGCGGCGCAATCTGTATTAAGTAAAGTGGATGGGGTTTCCCCCCCACACCCCCCGTCCTAGCCCCTAAAAACAGTCTTTTTCTTCGGCGTGCACCTCCACACTGCGCTCAGTTGTCTGCTCGCGCCTTTGTCCCAGCGCGCTTTTGACCTGACACCGAAAAAGTTAGCACAGCCCATACCTGGTTCTGGGACAGGTTTCTCTAATAGGCAGGATGCCAGAAGTATTGTGGTGAGCGTTGCTTCCTCCAGTTCATTTAGGGACAGTTTCTAATTTATTTATTTATTCAGTTTTCTATATTGTTCTCCCAGAGGAGCTCAGAACGGTTTACATGAATTTATTCAGGTACTCAAGCATTTTTCCATCTGTCCTAGTGAGCTCACAATCTATCTAATGTACCTAGAGCAATGAGGGGATTAAGTGACTTGCCCAGGGTCACAAGGAGAAGCGTGGGTTTGGACCCACAACCTCAGGGTGCTGAAGCTGTAGCTTTAACCACTGCACCACTCTAGAAATCAAAACGTAGTAAAAGTGATCCAAGTGTAGGACAATCCAGCCATTGTGACATCACTGATGAGGTTGGCTCTTATTGGTGGAATGAGGCATTATGACATCACAACACCTGCTCTGGTTATCAGAGGCTGTAACTTTTCACACTATTTATTTTTTCAATTTTCTATACCGTTCTCCCAGGGGAGCTCAGAATGGTTTACATGAATTTATTCAGGTACTGAAGCATTTTTCCCTCTCCGTCATGGTGGGCTCACAATCTATCTCATATACCTGGAGCAATGGGGGGATTAAGTGACTTGCCCAGGTCACAAGGAGCAGCGTGGGTTTGAACCCACAAGCTCAGGGTTGAGACTGTAGCTTTAATCACTGCGCCACACTCTCCCTTTAATGCTGTCAATAAGAAAAACCACTGCATATCTTTCAGGGAAGCAAATGCATGGAGCTTCACTGAAGTTTGATGCTTTCCTTGAGAGACAAAGAGAAAACTCATATTGACAGCAGGAGGGGCTGCCAATTCAGCGTTAGTACCTGCAAGATCTGAGGGGGGGGGGAAGTGTTGCCCACCCCCAAATTAATTCTATGGCATTGATACATCAATTTCTCTCTGTAATCTAGATTTACCACTTCAGTGTTTCCCATTGTTAACACTGCGGATTAAAAAAATAACGTGAGAAGTAATGTTTCATTATTGCTTTTCTTTTCCTGTTGGTGTCGTAGATGAAAATCAGAATCGTAATGACAAGGAGGATCAAATTTATGCTGTTCCAAGGAAATATACCACAGAAGTTAAAACTAACAGTCTCCCAGGTGAGTGGTTGGCAAATGAACAGACTTCAAGGCGATCAGGTGCACTAGAGAATGACATGGGGACAAATTTTTCCCTGTCCCCGTGGAAACTCATTTTTGCGTCTCGTTCTTTTCCTGTGCCTGCCCTATTCCTGCAAGCTCTGTCATCTGCACAAGCCTCAAACACGTTAAAATCCTAAGTAGCAACATTTTAGAGCTCAGATTGTGATGTCATAATGCCTCACTTCACAATGACTAAGCTCTGTTGTCCTCATCTGCACAAGCCTCAAACACTTTAAAATCTTAAGTAGCAACATTCTAGAGCTCAGATTATGATGTCATAATGCCTCATTCCACCAATGTCCAAGCTCCGTCCTCATCTGCACAAGCCTCAGACACTTTAAAATCATAAGTGTCCGAGGCTTGTGCGGTTAGGGCAGAGCTTACAGGAATGGGACAGGAACAGCAACAGTGACAAAACTTACGGGGACGGAGAAATTGAGTTCCTGTGAGGAAGGGGATCAGATTTTAGAAAACATTTTCAAAAGGCACATGACAACGGCTCACCCTACATAGTAGCTCAAATACTCCAAGTCAGTGTTTCTCAAGCTGAGATCCCTCTCAATTTCAGAATATCTACAATAAATGTGCATGAGACAGGTTTGCAAGCAGTGGCAGGAGTATATAAAAATCTTGGGGTCATCGTTGAGGATACATTGAAACCCTCAGCTCAGTGGGTGGCGGCAGCAAGAAAGCAAATAGAATGTTAGGAATTATCAAGAAAGAAATGAAAAACAAAGATGAAAATGCCATAATGCCTTTGTATCGCGCTATGGTACGGCCGCAGTTCTGGTCGCCGTATCTCAAAAAACATATGGCGGAATTTGAAAAGGTATAGAGAAGGGTGACAAAAATGATAAAAGGGATGGGGCAACTTCCCTATGAGGAGAGGCTAAAGCAGCTTGGAGAAGAGACGGCTCGGGGTGATATGATAGGGGTCTATAAAATAATGAGTGGAGTGGAAAGGGTAGATGTGAATCACTTGTTCACTCTTTCCAAAAATACTAGGACTAAGGGGTCCAGACGACATGATATATTTTCAGTAGTAGCCCCTCAAGCTTGGAATTCTCTCCCTCAAACTAAAATTCTTGGAGTTGTAATAGATGATAAACTAACCTATCATGAACATGTTTCTTCTATTGTTAAAAACTGTTTTTTCAAATTACGGCAGATAAGATCTATCGCCAAATTTCTTAACCCATCATCTTTAAAGATATTGATTCACTCCTTTATTATAGCAAAAATCGATTACTGCAATGCTTTACTCATAAATATTACTCAAAAAGAAAAAAAGGAGACTTCAAATTATCCAGAACACAGCCATCAAACTGATTTACAATGCAAAAAAATTCGATCACGTATCCCCATTGTTGATAGATGCACATTGGCTACCAATTAGTCATAGGATCTTGTATAAACTTATGCTTCTAATCTTCAAGACCTTATCTTCTAGTGAACCGCAATTTAATCTTTGATTCCTTATAAAACCCAACGATCTCTGCGTTCTTCTGAGCAAAGTTTAGTAACAGTTCCCTCACTAAAAATTATAGGGACACGAAGGGCAGATATGTTCACTGTTGCGGGGCCACAATGGTGGAATACTCTCCCCCAGTATATTAGAACAGAACATGATATGGCAACGTTTAAAAACTTTTTAAAACTTACTTATTTAAGGATGCTTTTAATCTCTAACAGATGCTTAATTAATGTTTACGAAGTGTGCTTTGGTAAAATTTTATACCCCTCCTCTTGTTCTTTCCATTTTATTCATCATACCCAAAAATGTAACTATACCCGCCTTCCTTTCTCTCATGTTAGTCTTAACTGGAAAATATTGTTATTGTATTAAGTTTCTTTATTGTATTTTACTATAACTTGTACATCGCTTAGAAATTGAAATAGGCGATTAATCAAAAACAGAAATAAACTTGAAACTTGAAACTCAATATATAAGAGATGAAAAAGACATTAGCCGTTTTAAAATTAATCTAAAAACCTTCCTGTTTAAAGATGCTTTTACCTCCTGTATGGAATAATCACAGTGCAGCAGTCCTTTATCAAAAATAGAAAGAAAAAAAAAAAAGAATACCCCTCCTAATGTTTTTTCCCCTTTTTGTCTCCCTTTTCTTAAAATGATTAATATTGTATCCTTATCCCCTCATCCCTTCACATCCAGTCATGTCCGTTGGTCTGTAGGTCTAACCCCTTTTTTTGATTTGTTATTATCATTCTTTTGTATTTTAACGTATGTCCAAATTTGTATTTTAATGTAACTCGCTTAGTATTTCATGTATAAGCGATTCATCAAATTTCAAATAAACTTGAAACTTAAACTTGACATGCGATGAAGCTACTAAGTAGCAGATTTAAAACAAACCAGAGAAAATATTTCTTTACTCAATGTGTAATTAAACTCTGGAATTTGCTGGCGGAGAATGTGGTGAAATCTGTTAGCTTAGCAGGGTTTAAATAAAGTTTGGATAATTTCCTAAGAGAGAAGTCCATAGGCCATTATTGAGATGGCTTGGGGAAATCCACTGCCTGTTCCTAGGATAAGCAGCATAAAATCTATTGTACTACTTGGGCTCGAGCTAGGTACTTGGGACCCGGGTTGACCACTGTTGGAAACAGGATCCTGGCGTTGATGGGCCTTCGGTCTTTCCCAGTATGGCAGTTCTATCTCATGCAAATTCACTGTGGATATCCTGAAACCAGGTTGATGACTTGAGAAAAGTCTGGCTTGGAACAACTGAGCTATTGGCGAGTAAAACAAATAATAGCTGGCTTGAAGCGTCAGCGTTGCCTTGAGAATGAATGTGGCTATTGTGCAGACTGGATGGACCACACGGGTCTTTTATTTTTTTTTTTAATTCTTTATTAATTTTATCTCTTACAACAAATGTATAAATAATTGATAAATTGGTTTGTATACATCACTTGAATTTTTTATCATTTTGACATTAATACATAAGATTTAATCCCTTCGCTCCCATCCCTCCCACATTATAACAAATCCCTCCCCCCACCCTTCATCTGCATTAATATTTATAATGGAAAAATGTTATTCATTCATTACAAAATTTTGTCAGTGGCCCCCAGATCTCTTTAAATTTATTATAATATCCTTTTTGTAACGCAATTGTTCTTTCCATTTTATAAATTTGACACAACGAGTTCACCAGAAACAGTAATTGAGTCTATTCCAATTCTTCCAATTAGATGTGATATGTTGTATGGCGACCCCTGTCATAATCAATAAAAGCTTGTTATTTTTTTGATGAAATTTGGCTCCGTGTCCTCATTGACATACCAAATAGAATTGCATCATAAGATAGAGCCACAGGATTCTCCAATAAACAATTTATTTGGCCCCAAATTGATTTCCAAAAGGCTAATATAAAAGGACAGTAGAATAATAAGTGATCTAGAGTCCCTACTTCGAGATTACAATGCCAGCATCTATTAGACTTAGAGCTATTCAATTTTTGTAATCTAACTGGGGTCCAGAAAGCTCTATGTAAAAGAAAAAACCAGGTTTGTCTCATAGATGCGGACACTATAGATCTCATCCTCCAAGACCAAATTTGTGGCCATTGAGACGCTGTAATTTGGTGCTTAATCTCAATGCTCCAAATTTCTCTAAGACCATTTTTAGGCTTCTTTTTAACTAATCCATTTATCAATTTATACCACTGTGCGGCCTGGTGTCCCAGGAAGTCTACCTGAAAGCATAAGAACTCCAAACTATACTGATTATTAAGATTTTTCCATTCAGGGAACCCCGCCTGAATGGCCTGCTTCAGTTGCATCCATCTAAAACTTTGCGATTTATTCAGGCCATATTTATATGGCAACTGTTAAAAATCAAGCAGTTTACCATTTGAAATAACATCTTCCAAAATACGTATCCCTGCAATCATCCAATGCTTCCAGATGACCTTAAATCCGCCAATTTGAATCTTGGAGTTTAACCATATAGTCTGATTTGTTGATAGGTGGTAAGTTACTAACGTATCGTAATGTTTTCCAAGTATCCATTAATATTCTTTTTTCTTTATATAATCTAGCCATTTTAATACTAAGAACATGACATAAATGCAGAGGAAACATGAGTCTCCACACAGTTCTTTATCTGCCATCATTTACTATGTTATTATAATAGATTGCTGGATTAATTGTCCCAAATTACCTTGCAACTTTGTTTTGGGGCAGCAGAGGCTCTAAATTCTTTCTGGGTTTTTTTTTCTTCTGGTTTCTATTAGGAAACATCACCAGAAATGCTGCAGGGAAGGACTTGGATGCTGATTCTTTGCCTTTAGGGGAACTTTACAGCAAAATGTGACCTGCAGTTGCTTCTCATATCAAATGATGATAAGCTTGTGCATTGCACACAAGGAAAGAAAATCTCGAGGGATGCTCTCTCATTGAACGGGTGCCACTGTTTTACTATTTTCCTAGAGACTTAATCCAAAGAATGCTGAAGCCTCCATAAAATCATTCAGAAGCACAACATCTTAGTGATCCATTCAGAAGTAACCCCTGACTTCCCAAAGAGTTCAGCGTTCCGGGATGGCAGAGCTGGAGCTCCTATGGTATGAGTGTTGCCCCAGGCTATTTCACTATGTGAGAAATCGTCCTGCCCTAAAGATGAACCCTGGTAAATTTTAACATCTTTTCATACAGACACTCCCAAAATCTCCACATCAATGCCAGGGAAGTTGTGGTGAGGCTGGCGACCGAGTAGGTACAGAAAAGAAACCGACTAGATCATCTTGGGCTCTTCACCTCTGCTCGTATTCTGCTTCTATGTCAGGGATCTCAAAGTCCCTCCTTGAGGGCTGTAATCCAGTCGGGTTTTCAGGATTTCCCCAATGAATATGCATTGAAAGCAGTGCATGCACATAGATCTCATGCATATTCATTGGGAAAATCCTGAAAATCGACTGGATTGCAGCCCTCAAGGAGGGATTTTGAGACCCCTGTTCTGCGTCATGCATCCTTAAGGATATGCTCCTGAGTCTATAATATCTGATACAATTACGATTAGTTTGGTTAGGAGCGTCTTATCAAGTAGTCTTTACCAGGACAGATTTAACTTTTGGTAGATAGGTAGTTAACCTAATGGCAGCCTCTGGAGAGCCAAACACAAAAACAAGAACTGCAGAAGTGATGTACAAAGCACAGGAACTTAATAAAATGTTGATGTCTAAAAGATGGTTCTCATAGATAAAAAGACAGGACCCGACACGGTCCGTGTTTCGAAAAACACTCCTTCGGGGGTCCGGGATGCTTAAAGTCTCACTTATGGAGAGCCATATAACGTAGAACAATAATCGAGGGAAACACGCATGCGCACATCACCATGTCGAATCCATGCATGCATGAATGCCCCCTCCCAACACAATTTATTTTCAAAACCCGGACGGACGTCTGGTAACCCTACAGCGGTGGCTACTCGCACCTGCAGGGAAGATGGATGACGGCTACTGTTTTCAAATGTCCATGTACTCAGGTAAACGGCAGCTTGATTTAATGGGATTTTTCTCACACCTTTTTCAGTAGTAGCTCAAGTGAGGCAAAGGGAGAGTAAATCACTTACCAAGATTGCAAGGAGCAGCCGTGGGCATTGAACTGGGCACCTCTGGATGTCAAGCCCCAGTGCTCTAATCCAGTGTTTCTCAAGTCGGTACTGGAGTACCCCCTTGCCAGTCAGGTTTTCAGGATAACCACAGTGAATATGCATGAAAGAAATTTGCATATCATGGAGGCAGTGCATGCAAATCAAGCTTATGCATATTCATTGTGGATATCCTGAAATGCTGACTGGCAAGGGGGTACTCCAGGACTGACTTGAGAAATCCTGCTCTAATCACTAGGCTACTCCTCCATGTCATATATGAAGTGAAGTTTAATATTTAAAAGTAGGATATCTGATGGTATATTCGGGAAATGGTGCATTTCGTACAGGTGTAATCATGATTCTTCAATTAGCAAAATCTCAGGGGAGGGAGGCACTAGGAACCTGAATGCATTGGTGAGAGATGCGAAGCTAAAGTTCTTTTGGCGTTCTTAAACACTAACGAGGTGACCCTCGTTGTAACAAATGTTTCTGTATATACAGTACATGCCTTATGCAGTTAGGTGCTTAGATACCTGGGTTTGAAAATTGCCCTGGTCAGAGGGTTTCACAGTGCTTTTGTGCTGAGGTCATGGCTTCTCCTGGGCTATAGCAGACCCCATTCTGGGTAAGATAAATGTATTTGTTTTCTCCATGTCTTTGGAGAGTATTGGCTTGCACTGCACAGCATCCTCTGTTCTGAGACGTCCCTGAGCTGTGGAAATGATTGACTGAAGAATTCCTGCATTTATTCAGTCTGGGACCTGACTTTTTTCTCTTGCAGCAAAAATGGCTTCCAGATTTGCTTGATTAAGATCAGATCCTGACTAGAGATTATCTCAGCTACATGACTTGTAGCTCCACCGAATGAAATGCAAAACCACCTCTCTCAGCAAACCCTCCACCCCCTACGGTGGTCTCCGGATTAGTGTCAAAGTCTGTGGATGAAATATAGAAACATGAAGGCAGATAAGGACCATATGGCCTATCTAGTCTGCCCAGCCATATCATCTGCTCTCTCTTTCATGCCTTAGAGCAGTGTATTGCAAACAGTGTGCCTCCTGAGATTTGAGGTTTGTCACGAGATGCTGGGGAGGAGGAGAGACGCCAGCTAACTACCTACAGGATGTGCCTCTCGTGGTGAGAGGCACATCCTGTAGGCAGTCAGCCAGCGCCAATGCCTCCTCACCGCACGTCTTCCGCGCCGGCACCCTCCACTGGCGGCTCAGATCCCATCTAGAGGACCTTCGTGCAGGAGCTGATGTCAACGTGATGGTCACACAAGCGTGTGAGGTCATCATGCCAGTGTCCGCGCACTTCCGGATGCCTCGAGCCGCAGCGCGACAAAGTTTGCGAGATTCTGTGTGCTTTTCCCAAGCTTTCTTGAATTCAGGCCCAGTTGTCATTACCACTGAGAGGCAGTTCCGTTAATTCACTACCCTTTCCGTGAAGAATTTCCTCGGGTCACTTCTGAGCTTCTCCCTGTTCACCTTCATCTTGTGCCCCCTCATTGAAATGCTTATGTAAGTGATAAATAACAGATTTTCATTTGGCCACTAGAACTAAAATCAGAACCGTCCCTTTGAAGCTAAGGGTCTTTTAACTCAAAGTGGTAGCGATGGTGAGGCTCTTGATATAAGCTCTTCCTCACTTCTGATCTGTGCACTTGCCGCCATCCTGATCTCCAAAAAGGCTAAGAAATGGTTGTCTAAGATCACATCTAGAGCCTGCCTCAGGAGCGTGCTAATGTTTTACACAAGAGTGGGGGAAGGGGAGGAGAGAATTAACACCCTCCTATAATTTGATTGACCACTTATATATCCTTGGCAATCTAAGTGATTTACAGTCAAGGATTTTGCTCATTATCAGAAGTGCTCAAGCACTGGAGTCGGTTCAGAGAATGGCCACCCGGATGGTCTCAGGACTCAAGGATCTCCCGTACGAAGAACGGCTAGACAAATTACAGCTATACTCGCTCGAGGAGCGCAGAGAGAGGGGGGACATGATCGAGACGTTCAAGTATCTCACGGGCCGCATCGAGGCAGAGGAAGATATCTTCTTTTTCAAGGGTCCCACAGCAACAAGGGGGCATCCGTGGAAAATCAGGGGCGGGAAACTGCACGGGGACACCAGGAAATTCTTTTTCACTGAAAGGGTGGTTGATCGCTGGAATCGTCTTCCACTACAGGTGATTGAGGTCAGCAGCGTGCCTGATTTTAAGGCCAAATGGGATCGACACGTGGGATCTATTCACAGGGCAAAGGTAGGGAGGGTCATTAGGGTGGGCAGACTGGATGGGCCGTGGCCCTTATCTGCCGTCTGTTTCTATGTTTCTATGCACCCATAGAGCTGATTCCTACTAGAGAATGACATGGGGACAAATTTTTCCCCGTCCCCATGAGTTTTGTCACTGTCCCTGTCCCATTCTTGTAAGCTCTGTCTTAACCGCACAAGCCTCAAACACATGATTTTAAAGTGTTTGAGGCTTGTGAGGATGAGGACAGAGCTTACAGAAAAAGAATGGGGGACGGTGAAAAAATTTGTACCCATGTCATTCTCTACTTGGGAGAACAGTATAGAAAATTGAATAAATAGTGTGAAAAATTTCAGCCTCTGATAACCAGAGCAGGTACTGTGACGTCATAATGCCTCATTCCACCAATAAGAGCCAACCTCATCAGTGATGTCACAATGGCATGATTGTCCTTTACTTGGCTCACTTTTACTACACTATGATTTCTAGAGTGGTGCAGTGTAGAGAATGACATGGGGACAAATTTTTCCCCGTCCCCGCAGGAACTCAATTTCCCCGTCCCATCCCCTTAAGTTTTGTCACTGTTCCTGTCCTTGCCCCATTTCTGTAAGCTCTACCATGGCTACACAAGCCTCGAACACTTATAATTTTAAAGTGTTTGAGGCTTGTGCAGATGAGGACGGAGCTTAGGCATTGGTGGAATGAGGCATTATGACATCACTATCTGAGCTCTATAATGTTGCTACTTAGGATTTTAAAGTGTCTGAGGCTTGTGCAGATGAGGACGGAGCTTGCAGGAACAGGGCAGGGACAGGAAGAGAACTTGCTGGGAAAAATTTGTCCCTGTGTCATTCTCTAATTCTTACATTTATGAATACAATATAGTATAGACATAGAGAAAAGGAAAAAAAGGGATAGAAAGTTTACAGCATAACATACTGTAGAGTAGAACTGGGAAAGGAAAAAAAAATCCCAAAAGTGGGGGGTGGGGGGGGATCAAATAGTTCTCATTATTGCAGAGAAGAACCAGTTGAGTCAATTGCTATTTTTGTCAGGCTGGTATTTTATTTTGGTTTTATGCTGAATATGATGTATATTTCTTTCTTTTTTTTGTAAGATGCCTGAACTGTTTGCAAAGTATTATTATGTGTGTGTTGTTGAACTGCGCCTTGTAAAAAGCGGATTACAAATAAACCAACCATAAACCGTAATCATAATTTGCTTATCTGCGAAACCCTTTGGACTTTGAACATCCCATTAAAAATGTAAATACAATACACACAAGTATCCTCTATCTATTCTGGCGCATTTCTATGCAATCCTGTATATTCAGCCTGGTATAAGATGACCTCTCTGGTGCAGGGCCATAATCTCAGCAATATTTGAACACTATTTCTGGAAAATGTCAAAGTTTTGGGTTAAAAAAACAAATTTGGTATATATCTGTCAATATCAATATCTAGATACCGTCTTAGACCAAACTAAACTTCACAGTTCTGAGTATCTCCATAGCAACTGCTGAAATGACTGTAACCTCATTTTTAAAATAATAAATCTGTTATTTTTGCCTCACAGTTTAGTAAAAGTGCAATGACTGTTCAGCGTGTTTGAATTAAGAAGACTCTACATAGTCTGAGTGTTATTCACAGTTCAAACATTCATTTCTCCCAAGTTTAGGATCACTTGGCTATTTAAAATTTACCAGGGACCCCACAGCCAGCTGCTGGTTTTTCAGGATATCCACAATGAATGTACGTAAGGTAAATTTGCATATACTGAGTTATCAGTGTATGCTCATTTATCTCGTGTGTATTCATTATGAAGATTTCTGAATCTCCAGCTGGTTATGAAGTCGCCAGGATCAAATTGGGAAGCTTTGTTCAAGGCACTAGCCTACTCCAGAGGTTCTCAAAAATCCTGGCAGGCTACCAGCCAGTTGTTTTTTTAGGATATTCTTAATGGATATACCTGAGAGATTTGTATATAATGGAAGTTGATTAGGCATGAGGGAGATTTACATTAAGGATATTCTGAAAACCCCATAGCCTGGGTCGGAGAACCATTGGAAAATCTGTACTGAATGAAATTTTATCTTTTTGTTTAGTTTATGAATATGTATAATACTTACGAATTAGATATGTAACCTGCACTTTCTACTGTTTAAATGATTATATATTTGTGTATAATTATATTGAATAAGAAACTAAAAATCCATTCACATTGATCTGGATTCTGTTGTAACCGGTTCAGTCACCTTTCTGTTTGCCGGCCACTAGTGGGAGCCATAACCTCTTTTTTTGCCATTAATATAGGAAATGGGTAAAACAAGGATCCCACGGACTTCGTGGATCTAAAGCACAGGGCCTTAAAAGAAAGTGGCCATGGTGTGGGTTCCTCAGGGGATCTATGTTTTAACTCCTCTGGACCTCACGGATCCTAATCGGAGACACATAAGAACATAAGAAGTTGCCTCTGCTGAGGCAGACCAGAGGTCCATCTTGCCCAGCGGTCCGCTCCCGCGGCAGCCCATCAGGCCTATTGCCTGAGCAGTGGTCCCTGACTATCCCTATGACCTACCTCTACTCCTATCTGTACCCCTCAATTCCTTTATCCTCTAGGAACCTATCCAAACCTTCTTTGAAGCCTTGTAACGTGCTCCGGCCTATCACAGCCTCCGGAAGCGCGTTCCATGTATCCACCACCCTCTGGGTGAAAAAGAACTTCCTGGCGCTTGTTCTAAACCTGTCCCCTTTTAATTTCTCCGAATGCTCCCTTGTACTTGTGGTTCCCCATAATCTGAAAAATCTGTCCCTGTCTACCTTTTCTATACCCTTCAGGATCTTGAAGGTTTCTATCAGTGGCTCCTATGGGCATCCTGCGGCTGAACCGGAAGCCTTCTCTTTGACGTTGCAACGTCAGAGGGAAGGCTTCCAGATGAGGCACGGGACGTGCAAGGTGCAATGAGTACTATTATGGGGGCGGGGTCTGGGGTGAAGATTGGGTAGAGATGGGCGGGGTCTGGCCCACGACTTAGCCCAGTGTTCTTCAACTGCCGGTCCACAGAATAATTTTTTTATTTCTGCCGGTCCATAGGTGTAAAAAGGTTGCAAAACACTGTTTTAGAGCACCAGTTTTTCCTTTAACCAATGATTAAAAATTTAAAGATTTTGTTATTGTTGCTTCAGTGTTTAATAAAGTCAGCTCCCTAAACCAGCTTACCTTTCTAAGTTTCATTTGACAGTAGACTGTGCTAAGGGTGACCACCCAGAGGCGGGCCTGGGGGTGACATGGTCTGGTCGTGCCCTCATATTACAGCCTTTTGGACTCAAGTTTTCACTTTTGTCAGCATAATTTGGAAAATGACTGTTCGTTGTTCCCCCACGATATTATTTGGAACTATCCCTCAAATGGAACACCCCCCCCCCCATATGCCACTGGCTATCAATAGAGCCTGGAGTTGTTGAAAATGATACAGACACCATTATGGGAAGGAAACAAATTAGTTAGTTACAATTTAGTTAAAAGGATGCATGTCACTTGGGACATGTTTCTGGCTCTGGACAATCCTGGCGGTGTGAAATCTCTAACACTGGCAAATTTAACTCGTAAACTGTATTAGACCCCTAGTATGTGTTGAGTTAGGATAAAAACTTGAATTGAAAAAAAATTTGCACTGTAAACCTTCAAAACAAAAAACTCTAACCAACCGGCATTCATTGACAAACTACTCATCCCCTACCCATCATCCAGGGCCCAAACTTACTTTCCATACCATCAATACGTGAACTGTTCTACACTACCACTCGCAAATCCATTTGTTCAGTCTCTGCCCCCTCTCTGTGGAATGCCCTTCCATTAGATCTTCGATTAGAGAGCTCTTGAAAAATTTAAAGCCAAACTTAAAACTTTTCTCTTTAAAGGCGCCTAGACTCTTTAGTCTCAGCTCTTGCTTCTAAAGTAGAGAATGACACGGTGACAAATTCATCACCGTTCCTGTCCCCGTGGATAACCGCGGGAAACCATCTTCATGTCATTCTTTAAGGAGAGAGGGAAGAATCAGAGTATGAATAGCCACAACCACTGACCCGCAAGCTTTGCTTTGAAGAATGCTGGTGTTGAAGGACCGAGGTTGAAACAGACACTACAGAATGACAGTCTCTGGTATCCAGAGCAGATATTGTGATGTCATAATGCCTCATTCCACCAGTGCCTAAGAGCCAATCACATCAGTGATGTCACAATGGCTTCATTATCCTTGGTTCACATAAGAATCAGAGTATGAATGGCCACAACCACTGACCCGCAAGCTTTGCTTTGAAGAATGCTGGTGTAGAAGGACCGAGGTTGAAACAGACACTACAGAATGACAGTCTCTGGTATCCAGAGCAGATCTTGTGATGTCATAATGCCTCATTCCACCAGTGCCTAAGAGCCAATCACATCAGTGATGTCACAATGGCTTCATTATCCTTAGCTCACCTAAGAATCAGAGTATGAATAGCCACAACCACTGACCCGCAAGCTTTGCTTTGAAGAATGCTGGTGTACAAGGACTGAGGTTGAAACAGACACTACAGAATGACAGTCTCTGGTATCCAGAGCAGATATTGTGATGTCATAATGCCTCATTCCACCAGTGCCTAAGAGCCAATCACATCAGTGATGTCACAATGGCTTCATTATCCTTGGCTCACATAAGAATCAGAGTATGAATGGCCACAACCACTGACCCTCAAGCTTTGCTTTGAAGAATGCTGGTGTAGAAGGACTGAGGTTGAAATAGATACTAGAAAATGACATGGGATTATTTCCCGTGGTTATCCGCAGGGACGGGAACGGTGATGAATTTTGTCACCGTGTCATTCTCTATTCTAAAGCCCTTAATTCTCGTGAAGTCCTTTGGAAAACAACATACTGAACTGCCCTGAAACGCCAAAAACGCTTCTCTTGAAGCGATCCCCACCCTAATGTATCACCATTCTCCATTTTTTCTTTTTTTTAATGAATTTTACTTCGATGTATTTAAAAACTTCCCCTCCCCTGTTTTCCTTTTGTTCCATGTACGGCAATGTTAACTTATCTAGTATTTTTAATATTTGATAAGATATTGTTTTTAATTCACCTCTTTTATTTCTTTTTTTCACCGTTTAGACACTTGTTTTGATAGACGGTATAACAACAGGTTTCTGAAACATAACTCAAGTGTTACATGACTATGGATAATGAGAGGTGAGGCTGGACTTATTTTAGAGCACTGGTCTTTGACCTGGGGGCCGCCGCGTGAGTGGACTGCTGGGCACGGTAGACTACTGGTCTGACCCAGCAGTGGCAGTTATTATGTAGGTCTCGGAACATCTGCGCTTTCAATCTTTTTTTGTTCAATTTTTAAACTTTTTAAATAACATTAGCAATAAATATGAAAATGCATTTATCTTAAAATTTCATTGTAAAGTGCAATACAGTTTAGCCCGACGGGTCCCGTTTCGCCAGAAAATAATGGCTTCCTCGGGGGGGGTCTTTGAAAATGTTTACAGCTTCTACGCTGACTTCCCAAAAAAATGGCGCCGTAAGAGCTGTAAACATTTTAAAAATGTAAAAATTGAACAAAAAAAAGATATAAAGTTAAGTGAGAGGTTTTTTGGTCGATGAGTGAAAAATCTTACCTGCAGGAGCTATTCAAATGATCGTTCGTTGACGGGCGCAGGAGTTCTGAGACCTTTTCCTCTCATTATCCATAGTCATGTAACACTTGAGTTGTGTTACAGAAACTTGTTGTTTGACTATATGTTCACCTTAATAGGTTTCTTCCATTTGTGTTATAAGTATTGATAGACGGTATGTCAACATAAAGGAACTTGAAACTTGTATGTCAATATTAGAGCCTTAGTCTGTGTCGTCAGGATAAAAACTTGTTCTATAAGTATGACAAATTGTAATCTGATAACTGTATATTATGTATGTTAACCTGTAACCCGTTTCTGAGCTCTTTGGGAAGGATGGAATAGAAAGCGGCATAAATAAATAATCCTGAGCTGATCACACAGCTGCATCAGGGCTAATGACAAAAGCCTTTTCTTCCATTTGTTCTGATATATAAACAATTAGGCCTTAAATATGGAACAGCTTGTTCCTGTAGGTGGAAAGTGGTGGATTGAGGTGTAGTCTACTGGTGATTTAAAATAAGACTTTTGAGAAAGTAAACAGCGAGAATATATACAGTATAATGGTGGCCAGTATGAAAGACGCACCAGAAGCTAGTTTGGATACAGCCGAGGTGAAGCATCTGAAAGATCCTGTCCAACACTCCACCCTGCGTTGTAATGATTCCAAAACACTTAGGCCTGGATTCACTAAAACAGGGGTGTCCAATGTCGGTCCTCGAGGGCCGCAGTCCAGTTGGATTTTCAGGATTTCCCCAATGAATATACATGAGGTCTATTTGCATGCACTGCTTTCATTGTATGCTAATAGATCTCATGCATATTCATTGGGGAAATCCTGAAAACCCGACTGGATTGCGGCCCTCGAGGACTGACATTGGACACCCCTGCACTAAAAGGACCATCCAATTCGGGTCCGGGGGACTGATTCACAACACGTCCTCTGCAAATGGGGACGCTCGGAATCATGCCCCCAACCGACTGCAGGGATCACTAAATAGCGATCCCCACGCATGCGCGAGCCTGTGGTTTTAACCCGCTTTAAACCCGTGGGTTAAAACCACGGGCTCGAAGTGCAGGGAAAGGCAGGAGAGCTGGGGCAGCAGGAGGGTTTCGGGCCGAGAGCAGGGTGGCAGGAGGGATTCGGGGCAGAGAGCAGGACGGCGAGAGCAGAGTCGGGGCAGGAAAACCCAGGCAGAGAGCAGGAGATGCAGTCGGAAAGCAGTGAGCGACTGGTCCCCAGCAGTCGCTTCTTATATTGCTTGGCCAGCCCAGTCGGTGTTCCAGATTTGTGTACTGAATCGCTGCCTGCCTACATTTGAATGCCACTCCCCCCTCATTTGCATGCGCGGATCGGAGGACGATTGGGACACAGGTTAGTGAATCGGGTCGCTAAGTGGTCGGGACTTGATCAGTGGGCTTAGAGATTATAAGGGGCAGATGAACCATCCAGTCCACCCAGTAAGGCAGCTCACAAGAATCCAGCGGAGCGGGGGGAGGGGGAGGGGGTGTACATACGTAATGAAGCTACTAAGTAGTAGCAATATAATAAATGACAGCAGATAAAGACCTGTGTGGTCCATCCAGTCGGCCCAAGAGTCGCATTCATTCTCAAGGCAACAAATCAATAATTACTCATTTTACTTGCTAAGTTTCAGTATAAGATGTCCTCCCTCCCCCCCCCCCCCCCCCCCCGAGATAGGTGCAACCTGTATTCAGATAATTTGAAAAAAATACTTATAATTGCTCTTCATCCTTTTTGCCACATATGGGATGGAGATTTTAGAAATCTGTCCGGCATTGGCTACACTTGTACCATGGCTGGAGTTGCCATAACAGCTCCCTCCAGCCCAATTTGTCTTGCCATATATGGGGGACAGACCGTAGAAGTCTGTCCGGCATCATCTTCTTTCCCACTGCTGGGCTTCCAGTTAAGCACCACTCTTGCCCATCATAAATAAAGATATAGTTTTTGATCTGCTGAGTTTTGGGTCGAAACTCTCCTCTTTCTGTTTAGGGATCCTTTGTGTTTATCCCCTGTATTTTTTAACTCCATCACTGTTTTTGCCTCCACCACCTCCAGAGGGAGGGTATTCAGGGCGTCTACCACCCTCTCCATGAAGAAGTATTTCCTGACATTACTCCTAAGTCTACCACCCCGCAACCTCATATTATGTCCTCTGGTTTTACTGCTTCTCCGTCTCTTAACTAGGTTTGTTTGTAGATTAATATTCTCCAAGTATTTAAACGTCTACATCATATCTCCTCTTATCGCTTTCCTCCCGGAAATACATATTCAGGTAGTCGAGGCCTCTTCTCATATGTCTCTTGGCGCAATCCCAATATCACTTTTGTTGACTTCCTCTGGACCGCTTCAAGTCGTCTTATATCCATAGCAAGGTATGGCCTCCAAAACGGAACGCAGTATTCCAAGTGGGGCCTTGCCAATGACTTGTTCAGGGGCATCATTGCTTCTCTTTTGCTTCTGGCGATTCCTCTCTCTGTGCATCCCAGCATCCTTCTAGCTCTGGAGAAAATATTTCTTCACTCAGTATGTAATTAAATTCTGGAATTCGTTGCTAGAGAATGTGGTGAAAGCAGTTAGCTTGGCAAGGTTTGTAAAAGGTTTGGATAATTCCCTAAAAGAAAGTCCGTAAGCCATTGGGGAAAATCCTAGGATAAGCAGTATAAAATCAGTTTTATTCTTTGGGATCTTGCCAGGTACTTGAGACCTAAGTAGGCCACTATTGGAAACAGAATACTGGACTTGATGGGCCTCGAGTCTGTTCCAGTATGGGCAACTCTTATGTTCTCACCGGTGACAGGGACACTATCCCTTCTTTACAGATGGTCATTCCTTTCCCTATTCTCCCAAACAACCTTCTGGCTTTATCTACCTGTTTGGTTACCAGGCACAATCACCCCTCGATCCCACTCTTTTGCACAAAAGAACTTCACCTCCAATACTGTAACCACTCCCTTGGGGTTTTTGCAATCCAAATGTCAAATCCTGCATGGCTTAGCATTCGATTTTAGCCTCCAAATTTCTTAACGCTCTCCTGGACCAATCCCTTTCCTCGGTGTTCATCTTCCAAGTGCTGTATATTTATTTTGGGATGGTAGCACGGTCGGAGAATTTTGAAACCCTCAGTTATGCAAAGCAAGAACTCTCGCACAATTACAGGGCAAGAGCGAACTTTCTGTTCTTTGTGGATAGCATGTTAGTCCACTTCCTGTAATGCTGGGCACGGGATTGAGGTGTTTGTTTAAAAGAAAGCAGGTAGTTGTGTAGGACAAAAAGTGTAGTTACTTACCTGTAACGTAGGTTCTCCGTGGACAGCAGGATAGTCAGCCACCACCTCCCAATTTGCGGATAAGCTCTCCAATAGCTCAGAGAGATTTTTTTTTTTTCTCTGAGCACGTGCAGTGCCCGGGCCCCACTGGGCATGCCCGAGCCCTACCCATTTCCCCCTGCTTCCCCCTAATCCCCAGGATGTTCCTAGCTGTGGCCGGGTCGGCCGTTTGGGGAGGCGGGTGGGTTGTGTGGCTGACTATCCTGCTGTCCACGGAGAACCTACGTTACAGGTAAGTAACTACACTTTCTCCTAGGACAAGCAGGATGAGTCAGCCACATATGGGTGACTCCCTAGCCGAGGGATGTACCGACTGGACCTGCGCCTTAGCGCTTTGTGCATCCCTCGCCTGGCTGTGGAGGCCGAGCCGGGCAGGGTAATCAGGCAAAGCAGGTAAAGTTGTGGAAACAAGGTTTTAGATAAAGTGCTGTGTTAACTGAGCAATAATACTCACAGAACAATGAACTGGTCAATGACAATCAATGAACAGTGAGAAACCAACTGGTCAACATGACCATTCGTACTTGCATGTGAGAATTCATACTTGCCTATTCCACATTCAGTCTAGACAGGAGTGCTGGAAGACCTACTTAACTCACAGAACAGCGAAAACTGGTCAATGACAATCAATGAACAGTGAGAAAACCAACTGGTCAACGGTGACAATTCATAACTGGTCAATAGTGACAATTCGTACTTGCATATGAGAATTCATACTTGCCTATTCCACCTTCAGACTAGACAGGATTGCTGGAAGACCTACTTAACTCACAGAACAGTGAAATTGGTCAATGACAATCAATGAACAGTGAGAAACCAACTGGTCAACAGTGACAAATCGTACTTGCATGTGAGAATTCATACTTGCCTATTCCACATTCAGTCTAGGAAGGAGTGCTGGAAGACCTACTTAATCAATATCTATAACACCCTACTTGAACAGTGTTTGTCGATATTTATAACACCCTACTTGATCAGTGTTTGTCAAGGCTGTGCTAGTGGTTACTGTCCCTCCCGGGAGGGAAGAGCCACTTCCAAGACTGCTCGGCCGAATGCATTTGGAGCGTGGAATGCTATGTCGAGGCAGTAGTGCTTGGTGAAGGTGTGCATGGAGGACCAAGTGGCTGCATCGCAGATGTCCCCTATTGGTGTGTGGTGCAGATGTGCCGTTGTGTTGGCTATGGTTCTGCGCTGGTGGGCGTTGGCTCCCACCTGCGGTTGATGCTGCACTTTTCTATAGGTGAAGGGGATGCACTCTTATATCCAGCGCGAGCGCCTGCGTTTGGTGGCCGGAAGTTTGGTCGTAGGAGACGAATAATTGAGGCTTGTCTAATCTGCTGCATAGTCAGGGCCCGCACACAGTCCAGGAGGTGTTGCTGAGGTGGCAGTGTGCCTCCCTGTGGGGAGATGTAGAGTGCCGGGAGGCACGCTGAAGCCACCTTCGGCAAGAATCGGGGGTGGGTTCTGGGTACCACCCTGTTCTCATGAGGGAGTGTGTCGGTAGACACGATGGTCAGGGTTTTCCCAGCCAGGAATACGGGATCTGCCTCCCCCAAAGGTTTGAAGGGGTCGAGGTGAGATGATGCGGCACCAAGTTGAGGTCCCATCCAGGCGGTGGTGGTCTGACCGGTGGGTTCAGATTGGACAGTCCCTTCATGAAATTTTGTGATTACTGGATGCGTCGACACTGGTTTGCTGTCTAGGCCAGCGTGGTATGCCGTGATTGCACTTAGGTGGACCTTGATGGAAGTGGGTTTTAGGTCCCCCTGAGATAAGCTCAGTATGTACTGCAGGATGTCCGGTATGGGGCAGTTGTAGGGGTCTCGCTGCGTGTCTGTGCACTGGTAGCGGATTGTCCCAGGTTCAAGATGACAGTGCCAACACCTTTTTGTTCAGGACTTTGCACGGGAAAATGCAAACAGACATAGACAATTTTTAGCAATGAGAACAAAATTACAGGAGCTGGGAGCAAGATCTGGCCTTTATTACCCTGGGTTCATGCGAGATACATACAAAGGTTAAAGTTTTCAATTTGAGGAGCTGGAAAAGCTGAAGGAGTTTTTAGAACAGCAAGAAACATCAGTGAATTGAACTAGCTGTCTTATGAGTTGTGGAATAGAATAAGAGAATATGTCTCATACACAGAATTGGATTTTATGTTTTATTTAGATGAATATATATAAACATGGTTGGATTGGATTTAGTGGACATGAATTTTATTTGAATTAAATAATACTAATAACAGTTACTTTAAACTTCCAACTGCAACGGACAGAATTCCCCGAGGACATCATAATTATCTCAGAAAGCTTTGTGATTGGACAGAATTGACTTCTGACAGAAGATGGAAAGCTGCATAGACCGAGACGTTCATTAGGCAAACATTTGCAACCGATCTAGAGATTATCATGTACTTAGCCCAGCCGAGGGGGCCACTTGGCACCCATAGTTCATGGGATTATTTTACACTCACTTGAAACCTAACGAGGTTATTTCAAGATGATTATTGTTTTTATGTCTTATTTTACTGTTAGGTTCAAACAAATTTTTTTTATTGATGCGTACAACAACAAGACAAGAGCTGGGCACCCCAAAGGGTCGCAGTACAAACAAAGAGGCATCAGATCTAATAATGTAACATTCAAAGACAAAACAAAAGGAACTGCAACCAAACTTCCCCCCCCCCCTCACCCTACGGAAAGCGTGCAGGGGAAGGTGAGCAGTAAGACACTCCGAGGCCCTGGACTCTGATGAGCCCCGAAGAGACCGCATCACTCCCCCCACCCTAAATCCCCCGTGCCCTGTCCTTATCGAGTCCTAGAACCTTTATTTTACTGTTATTAATATTGGATTGTAAACCAACTCGTGCCCAGGATCGTGCAGTCTGGAAAATTGTGGCAATAAATAATTGTACACCACTCAGATCTTTGAAGGGCGATATCAAGTCTGAAATAAATTAAATTAGAAAAGAGACTCAAGTTATTATTAATATCATGTTACCTATAACAAAAGTTCTCAACATGTATCCCAAGGGCTACATGAACTGCTGGTGGGGGGTATGTGGCACTGTGTGGGTCTCCTGCCCCCCCCATTCCTCCTCCAGGTGGAGCCACTGTCATCACCACTAACTCCGCTGGGGATCCCATGTGTTAACTCAGTAGGACTCCTCCTTCCTGCCCTTCAGCCTCACGTCCCCCTTCACGAAGCCACGTGGCTGTTGCTGAAGCTGACCTGGAAGCCTTCCCTCAGATGTCAGAGGGTCAGCCACATGCAGCGTGCAGGAGCCGCTGCCCTGTGAAGAAGTGCGACTGAAGGCAGGAAGAAGGAGGCCTAACTGTACTGCCCTGAAGGGAGCGAGCGTGCGTGTTGGAACAAGTAAGGGAGAGAGGGGATATGAATGTGGTACAAAGGAAGAAAGAAGGGAGGGGAACTTGGGACAAAAGCTGGAGGGAGGGAGCACGAATTTGGGATAGAAGGAAGGAATGGAGCATGAACTTGGGACACAGGAGGGAGGAAATAGAAAGGGAGAATTGAGCATAAGTGTAAGAGAGATGGTGCACATGGGGAAAGAGGAAAATTGTTGGGCATAGGGAGAGGAGTGAGATAGAGATGCATACAGAAGAGAAAGATGATGAGTGGGAGAAATGTTGGACATAGTGGTGGAGGGAATGGAGGGAGAGATGTGGCATGGTGCTAGAGAGGGGTGATAGAAGAAGAAAGGTTGGGCATGGGGCTGGTGGGCAGGGGCATAAGATGCTGCACATGATCTGGGGGGGGGTGAGAGAGAGAGGGAGAAATGTTGGATGTGGCAGTAGAAGGGGGGGAGATGCATCCTGGATCCCTCCCTCTCTCGTTCTCTTCCTCATTCCCTTTGCAGCAAGGGAGGGAATGACAGGAAGAGAGATGGTGGACAGTGAGAGAGAAGAAGACATGATGCATTTGGGGGTGGAGGAGAGAGGAAGACATGTGAAGGAGTGGGGAGGAGAAAAAGAAGGAAAATGTCCAGGATAGCAGGGAGTGAGGATGCTGTACAATGGGATGGAGGGAAGAGAGAAATGCTGGACCATGGTAGGAGGAACCAATGGACAACAATGAAGAAGAATTTGCAGAAGACAGGAGGACGGGAAGGAGGGACGTCACACCAGGGAAGGGGTGAGAAGAGAGAGAGAGGAAAAAAAGTGTGCAAGAGGCGGAACATGTTGGATTCAAAGAGAGAGAGAGGAAGACGTTGAATGGGGAGGGCAGAAAGGAGGGAAGGAGAAATGTCACACTCAGGGGAAGGGGGAGAGAGCAGAAAATTTGGACTCATGGAGGGACAGAGAGAGATGTTGGTTTGGGGGAGGGAATGAGATCTGGAAGAGAGGAAGTGTGCAGGAGAAAGAAATGTTGGACTAGTGGAGGAAAGGATTGAGAAATGTTACACTTTGGTGGGGGGGGGGGGGAGTAGCGATGACTCAAGGAAGGGAGAGATGTTAGATTTGGAGAAGAGGTCATTGCACGCCCAAAGGAAACCCCGCCTCCAGCCTGCTGTTATTCCCCCACCCCCTTCAGCCGAGGCTACGCCCCTACGGGAGGTTTCTGCTAGGTTCGGCTTGCCCACCCCGGACCGGCCCCCAGCAGATCTCCCGACCCGGTTGAGAAACGGTCCGTTCTCGGTTCCGCCAACTCCGGACTGGAAAATGGATCCCCAGCCCTCCGGATCCCCCCGCTGCGCTGCTCCGGCCGGATCTCCGGATGCCGTCTGGAGGTGACGGGATTGCGTCGCAGTCGCTGCAGGCAGAACAGCTGCTCCGGTTCTAGCCCTGAGTCGGACTTCCTGGCGTTCCGGGTTTTGTTTTAAACCCAGATCTTTCATTTTCCGAGCATCGGACGCCGGTGATGCTTTAAGGGTCCCGGTGCCGGATCTGAAGAGCTCGGGAGGGGCTTTTCGGAGGAGGAAGTTTATGTCGTGCACATGTGTGATGCGAAGAAACTCACTAGTGCGCTCACATGGGATTGTGATGTTAGTTGCGACGTGTTTGCGGGTCTGTTTGAGACCCGAGGGCAGACGCGCAGGCAAAAGTTGCACGCGTAAATCTGCCCGCGTAATGCTCGCAAGAACAGCTGATCCGCGGCCTTGGTGTGGACAGCAGGAAACTCTCCTTAGCCCTAGAGAGGCGCCTGAAATTGCTCTCCCAAATCTTCAGCCTGCGAGTCCCTAGACTGCTGGGGCTGGATTTGAACTCCGATCCCCGCTGCTCAGGACCAAACCGAAGTTGGGCTTGGAGCCGAATTTCGGGAGCGCCAGGTGCCCGCTTTGCTGACCTAGAGGGGGGTCCTCGCCTCGGACCCTCCAGACTTGAGATCCGACCCGAGGGGTGGGCCGGCCCGGTGCTCCGATCGCGCTCCCCTCCCCTCCCCCCCACACCCGGGCGGCGAGAGAGCAGAATGTGCGCGCAGTTTCGGCGCCTACTAGACAGCATGCGGCTCGGGGGAGGCTGCGCCGGGGGAAGTTTGCCAAGCGCCGGTTAAGTTTGGGGATTTCTTTCCAAGATCCGGGGTGGCTTCCAAGAATGGGAGACGGGAGGACGGAGCGGCGTGCCAGTTCCTCCCCTGCAGTGGCTGCTAGCGCCCAAGCAGAAGAGATCGAGGTTCTGGAGTCGGTGGATGTGCTGCCCATGGCCCCCGAGGACGTAAGTCTTTACTTGTTGATCTCTTGATTCGTCGACAGATTTATCCCATTATGAGCGAGTCTGATCAGAGGGGAATAATTGAGATAGAGGAGAAGTCAGATCTGAATTACAGGAACTTATTATTGGATCCCAGATAAGCACAAATTTTGTGGAATCTATGCATCCGTTTGGCACTTATGCCCTCATAATGTAAAATAGTGCATACAAGATCCCACCATTGTATAACTTTTCTTATTGTATAATACTATAATATAATAAAAATATTGAACAAAAAAAAGAAAGAAGTTTGTTCAATTACAATTTGTGGAATCTATGCATCCTTTTGGCAGTTATGCCTTCATAGTGTAAAATAGTGCATACAAGATTCCACCGTTGTATAACTTTTCTTATTGTATAATACTATAATATAATAAAAATATTGAACAAAAAAAGAGAGAAGTTTGTTCAATTACAGGAACTTATTATTGGATCCCAGATAAGCACAAAATCTATGCATCCGTTTGGCACTTATGTCCTCATAATGTAAAATAGTGCATACAAAATTCCACCATTGTATAACTTTTCTTATTGTATAATATAATAAAAATATTGAACAAAAAAAAGAAAGAAGTTTGTTCAATTACAATTTGTGGAATCTATGCATCCTTTTGGCAGTTATGCCCTCATAGTGTAAAATAGTGCATACAAGATTCCACCATTGTATAACTTTTCTTATTGTATAATATAATAAAAATATTGAACAAAAAAAAAAGAAAGAAGTTTGTTCAAATACAATTTGTGGAATCTATGAATCCTTTTGGCAGTTATGCCCTCATATTGTAAATACAGTACTCATAATGGTATAGCTTGGAATATTGAAGATAGATTGATGTCGTCCTTGTTGGTTAATATGCCCCTGTGCTATTACTGTTTATTTTTGTCTATGCCAGTCTATAATGTTTAAGATGTTAATCATATTACCAAACGCTCATATATCGGTAACTTGTCATATCTATGTTAAAGTTGTTGTATAACTTTTCTTATTGTTTAATACTATAAAAATATTGAACAACAACAACAAAAAAATTGATAGATTTATAAGTGCAGTTTGTTTGCCATGCAGGGAAAATGTTGATGATTTGCCCGTCTAATTTGCCCAGCTTGTTTTTGGAATGGGCTGATTTGGCCATCAAACACTTTGTCGGGTCCTCTGATCTGGGATTCCTTAGGATCACCCGTAAAATGATTCAGACCAATTCAATATATCGGGATGAAAAGACCTCATCCCCTGATATATTGAAGTGGACTGAATCGTTTTATGGGTGTGTTTGCATGTGAATATACACCTTGAAGTTGCATTTTCTTCATTTATTCCTTAGGATCAAACATGATATTATATGGTAGATGTCTTGCTTCTTGCATTGTATACGGTATTGTCGCTGGAAATGCATCGAGAATTTGTATTAATATTTTGGGGGAAAATTTTGTATGTTTCCCTTTAAATGTGTCATCCCCGTAAGCTTCTATGTAGTGTGTAAGATTGAAAGTGTCTTTTGGGGGACTCAGGGTGACTTTGAATAACTAACTCCCGCGATTGGCTTGCGAGCTCTGCTTACCAGCAAAATCCCGGCTCTTTTCGCCTGGTCTTTTGCAGAAAGATGCAAAGAACCAAAGCCCCCTCGATCCTATCGGGGGGGGGGGGGGGTCTGCTGATTGTCAGAGAGGATACGGAGAGCTATTCAGTGGAGAAAGACTGATCTCTTTCGGGCTAAGTGCGGTTCTTGCAGAAATTCTGCAGTTGAATTGTGCTGGGGCTTTCGATTTTCCTCTCTCTCCGGTGCGGTTCTTTTTTTTTTATACCATCGAGACCCAAGATCCTTTATTTATGGGTGTTTAAAACATCTTCAAAATGAATTGAAAGGGCTTTGAGTAGTGTGAAAAAACTGGGAGAGGAGTCCTTCTGTTTCATTAAGAGTAAATGTGCCTGGGCATTCCGGTTCCTCTTTTCCAGGCTTAGATGCTGGGCGCCTGGTCCTAGTGGTGAAGCCCTAACTTAACCTTTGCTCTTTCCCTAAGTGACACACCTATAGGAATAGTTAGAAATCCTAGTCTGCCAGCAAAGCCCTTAAATTCAGGAGGCAGAAACCACAGGTGTCATCTCTGTGGGTGCTGAGCAGCCCTAATATTGGACAAACTCCTTGATTTGTGATTGAGGAGTGGGGATTTAATTGCATAAGAACATAAGAATTGCCGCTGTCGGGTCAGACCAGTGTTCCATCGTGTCTAGTAGTCCGCTTCCGCTGAGGCCCCTAGGTCCAGGACCTGAGCCCTAACTGAGTCTAGCCTTACCTGCGTACGTTCTGGTCTAGCAGGAACTTGTCTTACTTTGTCTTGAATCCCTGGAGGGTGTTTTCCCCTATGACAGCCTCCAGAAGAGCCTTCCAGTTTTCCACCACTCTCTGGGTGAAGAAGAACTTCCTTACGTTTGTACAGAATCTATCCCCTTTCAACTTTAGAGAGTGCCCTCTCGTCTCCCTACCTTGGAGAGGGTGAACAACCTGTCTTTAGCTACTAAGTCTGTTCCCTTCAGTATCTTAAATGTTTCGATCACGTCCCCTCGCAGTCTCCTCTTTTCAAGGGAGATAAGGCCCAGTTTTTCTAATCTCTCGCTGTACGACAACTCCTCCAGCCCCTTAACCATTTTAGTCGCTCTTCTCTGGACCCTTTCGAGTAGCACCGTATCCTTCTTCAATTAGGCGACCAGTGCTGGATGCAGTATTCCAGGTGGGGTCGCAACATGGCCCGGTACATTGGCATGATAACCTCAATAATTATGAAATGTTGGGACCTATTGCAGAAATGGATACAGAGCAATTTTATAAGCTGGCACTTAGGTGCGTTGAAAGTAGAGAATGACACAAGGACAAATTTGTCCCTATCCCTGCAGGAACTCAATTTCTCTGTCCCTGCCACATTCCTGTAAGCTCTGCCTTAACCGCACAAACCTCGGACACTTATGATTTTAAAGTGTTTGAGGCTTGTGCAGATGAGGACGGAGCTTAGGCATTGGTGGAATGAGGCATTATGACATCACAATCTGAGCTCTAGAATGTTGCCACTTAGGATTTTAAAGTGTCTGAGGCTTGTGCAGATGAGGACGGAGCTTAGGTATTGGTGGAATGAGGCATTATGACATCACAATCTGAGCTCTAGAATGTTGCCACTTAGGATTTTAAAGTGTTTGAGGCTGGTGCAGATGAGGACGGAGCTTGCAGGAATGGTGCAGGCACAGGAAAAGAACTTGCTGGGACTGGAAAATGAGTTCCCGCAGGGATGGGGAAAAATTGGTCCCCATGTTATTCTCTAGTTGAAAGCACCTTTGACAGATGCCCTTTGTACACTCGGCATTATTCTATAAGGTAGCACAGTGGTTCCCAAATCTGTCCCGGGGGGCTTCCCTGCCAGTCAGGTTTTCAGGCTATCCACAAGGCCTCCACTGCATTCAAATCTCTCTCATGAATATTCATTGTGCATAGCCTGAAAACCTGAGTGGCAGGGGAGCCCCCCAGGACAGGTTTGGGAACCTCTGATTGGCAGCACCTAAGTGCCATGACGCTGAACCGTGGGCGGGTCAAGGGTAAGGCTGCCAACTGGATCTAGATTCGCAGGACGGGGTTGATCCAGTCCTGGGATTACCCCAGTGCATGCTGGGACTCGTAGTCTTGGTTTTCTTAGGACATGCAATGGGGGGGGGGGGGGGAGGGAAGTCAGAACTACAAGTCCATGCATGCAACAGAGTATACCCAGGACTAGATCAACTCCCCCCTGTCCTGCAAATCTGGATCTAATTGGCAGCCTTAGCCATGGGGCGGGTTTTCTGATGTCCGGCTTAGTTTATAGAATACCGCAGATTATTGAGCAAAAGTTAGCACTGATGTGCCAACTTGTGCATGCCTTGGACATAGCATAAGAGGATGTCCCTAAACATGGTCACACCAGTGCCGTCATGGAATTTAGCACTAAGCCCCCAAAACTGAACCACTGAGGCACCCATCTATAGAACTGCCCAATAGAATGCTGATCTCTGCCAATAGAAACAGATTTATGTAAACGAACACTCGGTATTCTGTTCAAGCTACTTTACTATATTATTTAATCATTTCTTTTATTATTTATATAGCACTTGTATCCTTAGTGGTTTACATTCAGGTAATTTATCATATTTCCCTATCAGTCCCGGTGGGCTCAAACTCTATCTAGTGTACCTGGGGCAATGAGGGGATTAAGTGACTTGCCCAGGATCACAAGAAGCAGCGAGGGATTCGAACTAGAGAATGACACGGTGGTTGTTACCCGCGGCTAGCCGCGGGTAACCCGCCAAAACAGTGACCAAAAAAAAAAAAGGTCACCGCGAGATCGGGGACAAGGCCATTCACCGCCCTGTGGAGCGGTGAATGGTTAGCACACGCGGTGAGCGAGCGCTCGATCCGGCAGCTCCCTCTCTCCCGCCAGCCATGCATCTCCATTCCTCCCTCCTT
The DNA here is from genome assembly GCF_902459505.1 of Geotrypetes seraphini. Taxonomy (NCBI): domain Eukaryota; kingdom Metazoa; phylum Chordata; class Amphibia; order Gymnophiona; family Dermophiidae; genus Geotrypetes; species Geotrypetes seraphini. The sequence goes on along the minus strand of NC_047093.1, from coordinate 19,756,507 downwards.
TTCCCTTACCTTTTCTTGTTGAAACTGGCGATTTCTATAAGGCTATGAGCTGTATTACAGCCGGAGCCTTGAAGTTGCGTCGCGTTGCCTGCTGGAAAAATCTCCTCTGATGCAACTTCCTGTTTCCGGTTGCATCGGAGGAGACTTTTCTAGCAGGCAACCCGACGCGACTTCAAGGCTTCGGCTGTAATACAGCGCATTGCCTTATATAAATTTCCAGTTTCGCCACAAGAGAAGGTAAGAGGGAGGAAGGGAGAGAAATGTACGGCTGGCCGGCGGGAGGGAGCTGCTGGACCACGTGAAGGGTGCTGGGGGTGGGGGGATGGAGAGGAGAAGACGCTGAAGTCGGGGACGGGGCGGTGAAAGGGAGAGCGGGGACGGCGACGGGGCGGTGAAGGGGACGGCAGAGACTGGGACAGGGCGGTGAAGGGGACGGCAGGGATGGGGCGGTGAAGAAGATGGTGGTCCAGGGACGGGGCAGTGACGGGGACAGAATTTTTCCCCGTGTCATTCTCTTAATTCGAACCCACAGCCTCAGGTTTTCAGGATTTCCCCAATGAATATGCATCAGATCTATTTTCATGCACTGCTTTCAATGCATATTCATTGGGGAAATCCTGAAAACCCGACTGGATTCCGGCCCTCGAGGACTGGAGTTGTCCACCCCTGCTCTAACCCTTGTGCCACACACTCCCCACACTATATTCCGGTGATTCCCAACTCTGGACCTGGAGGCATCCCAGCCGATCAGATTTTCCGGATATCCGCAATGAATATTCCCGAGAGAGATTTGCGCGCGCTAGCTCTCTACTGCAGGGCTGCCCAAGTCCGGTCTTCGAGATCTGGCAGGCCAGGTTTTCAGGATATCCACAATGAACATGCATGAGAGAGATTTGCTTGCACTGCCTTCTTGGTATGCAAATCTCTCTCATGCACGTTCATTGTGAGTATCCTGAAAACCTGGCCTGCCAGTAGATCTTGAGGACCGGACTTGGGCACCCCTGCTCTACTGCATGCCAATCTCTGGACATCCTGAAAACTGGCTGGGGTGCCTTCAGGACCAGATCTGGGAACACCTGCCATAATCTAAATGTGTGCAGACTGTGGTATATATTTCCTAGGAGGTCCTGATTATAATCAGGGCAGGATTAACCAATAGGTCAAGTAGGCACGTGCCTAGGGCCCGAAATGGTCAGGGGAGCCCGATGAAGGAGGGCATCAACATTGTTTTTTCCAAACGGCGAAGGGCCCCTCCAGCATCGATCGGCAACGTGCCCCCCTACCCCCCCCTATCGAAGGAAAGTAAGACAAGCAAGCAACGCGGGTAAGAAAGGCAACGGGAACTGTAATTATGCAAGCGGTGCTGCTTGCCCAAAGCTTCCCTCTGACGCAGCTTCCTGTTTCCGCCTGGGCGCATGATGAGGTGGGGCGGGGCAGGGGACCGACGAATTAATCCTGCCCTAATTATAATGGGGGTGAATCTGATGGTGCTTTAAAAGTTGAAGATTTTCCCTTTCCACTGCAATGGGACACTAGGATCTTCTCCCATTTTCTGTGCTAAAAAAAGAAACCCTTTCTGAATTAGTATGGATGAAAGCAGAGAGCAGTCTGCATCCATTGCTTGGCAATTTCATGCCTTTGATATATTACACGCCAAGGTACAGCTAAAGGGTGTTTTTTTTTTTTTTTTTTCAAGGGAACTTAAGCTCTTAGTAAAACATGGCATGTCTCAAACTGCTACACAATGGGAGTCTTAAAATATTCATCAAACACACCCGTACAATAATTCAAACCACTAGTATAAGAGGATGAAAAGACCTCGGAGGCCTTTAAAAAGCCACAATACTGCTTAAGGTTTAGCAAATGGAGCAGGTCAGGCCTCAGTCACCGGTCAAAACCCCATGTGATTGTCTTAATATATAAAGTGGAAATTGCAGAGTGAATTTTCATTTCAAACTAACTTATTTTGCGCAAAAAGATAGCGCTAAAACTTTAAGAACGCCACTTATCTTGCACAGTAAACGCTACGATGAAACGCCAGCACTGCTCTTCAAGCCCTACGTGGCCTCCGTGTCACCAGGATAACCCAGGCTTCTTCAGCAAAAGTTCTGTAATGCTTTGTATTATTTTTCATTGAGAAAAATGGTGTTTACTGTGCAAGATAAGTGCTGCTATTTAAAGTTTTAGCGCTATCTTTTTTTTGCATAAAAATAACGTATATACTCGAATATAAGTCGATCCAAATATAAGTTGAGACCCCCATTTCCCCCCCAAAGGGAGGAAAAATGGTTGACTTGAATATGTTGGGTGGCTTAATATTCAAGTGCCCTGCCCTGCTAGGCACTGCATTCAGCACCCTTCCCTCCCCTGCCAGGCATTGCACCAAGCCCCCTTCCCTCCCTACCCTGTCAGGCACTGTACCCAGTCCCCTTTCCTCCCTCCCCTGTCAGGCTCTGCACCCAGCCCCCTTCCCTCCCTCCCCTGTCAGGTACTGTACCCTGTCACCTTTCCTCCATTCCTTCCCTCCCTCCCCTATCAGGCTCTGCACCCAGCCCTCCTCCCTCCCCTGCCAGGCATTGCACCAAGCCCCCTTCCCTCCCTCCCCTGTCAGGCACTGTACCCAGTCCCCTTTCCTCCCTCTCCTGTCAGGCTCTGCACCCAGCCCTCTTCCCTCCCTCCCCTGTCAGGCTCTGCACCTAGCCCCCCTCCCTCCCAAGCATTGCTCCCTGTCCCTCCTCCCTGCCCTGTCTGTCGTACCTCCTCTGCTAATCCCTGGTGGTCCAGAGGTGCGGAAAGCAGGACCGAGCTTTCCACGCTCCTGGTCCGCTGCTAACCCGATCGGTTGGTGGCTGCCGCACGTTCCAGTTTCTTCAGCCGATGAGCGGCACCGAGCAGTAGCTCACTTTGGCGCTGCTGCTCGGCGCTGAGCGGCTTCCTGACTGGCTCAGTGCCTCTCTTCAAAGTACATAATCTTTTGTGGTTGTATTTTTTTGCATTTTGATACTTGTCCACTGGCCCAAGTCTGAATGTTGGGCTAAAGGCGAGAGCTCTAAAGATCATAAATGGAAAATTAAACCCAAAGATTTAAACATTTAAGTACATCACGGGCCGTATCGAGTCGGAAGAAGATATCTTCTACCTCATGGGACCCTCGACCACCAGGGGGCATCCGCTAAAAATCAGGGGAGGGAAGTTCCATAGCGACTCCAGAAAATACTTCTTCACTGAAAGAGTGGTGGATCATTGGAACAAACTCCCACTGCAGGTGATTGAGGCCAACAGCGTGTCGGACTTTAAGAGAAGATGGGATATTCACAGGGGATCCCTAGGGGAGTGAAACCAGAGGGCGGGTATTTGGAATGGGCAGACTTGGTGGGCTATAGCCCTTTTCTGCCGTCTTTTTCTATGTTTCCCCCCTCCCCCTAATTTTCATAATATTATGTTCCAGCCACTACTGTAAGCAGGAGCATTCTCACAGGTTTTAAATAACGAGCTGACTTCTTCCAGATGGAATTCATGGAAACGTGATCTGAGCAAATCGCTGAATGGCAGGATGCCAGTTTCCGATGGCGTGACGGTGCCTTCTGATCCTCCTCTTAATTTTGCTCAAAACCGAGTGATAAGCACATTGATTTTCTACTGTCCTGGCAAGGTAGTGCAGTAGATCTCTCACTCTGATAGTCAGAAACATAGATACATGACGGCAGATAAAGGCCAAATGGCCCATCCAGTCTGCCCACCCACAGTAACCATTATCTCTTTCTCTCTCTGAGAGATCCCACGTGCCTATCCCAGGCCCTCTTGAATTCAGACACGGTCTCTGTTTCCACCACCTCTTCCGGGAGACTGTTCCGTGCATCTACCACCCTTTCCGTACAAAAGTATTTCCTCAGATTACTCCGGAGCCTATCACCTCTTAACTTCATCCTATGCCCTCTCATTGCAGAGTTTCCTTTCAAATTAAAGAGACTCGACTCATGCGCATTTACATTATGTAGGTATTTGAACATCTCTTATCATATCTCCCCTCTCCCGCCTTTCCTCCAATGCAGTGGTCTCAAACTCAAACCCTTTGAAGGGCCACATTTTGGGATTTGTAGGTACTTGGAGGGCCTCAGAAAAAAATAGTTAATATGTTATTAAAGAAATGACAGTTTTGCATGAGGTAAAACTCTTTATAGTTTTGGCTAAGTTTTAATAATAATATTGTAATTTATGTAAAGATACATATGATCAAGAAACTGTTTTATTGTACTTTTGTGATTTTGATAAACATATTGAGGGCCTCAAAATAGGACCTGGTGGGCCGTGAGTTTGAGACCACTGAGTTAAGGGGAACGGTTAATCAGCTGGCTGGGTGGGAGGGCAGAGGGGAGAACAGGACAATCAAGCCATTGTCACATCACTGATGAAGCTGGCTCTTATTGGTGGAATGAGGCATTATGACATCACAATCTCAACTCTGCTTCCCAAAGACAAACAGGATGTCATGGTTACAGTTAAGCCAGTGGTCTCAAACTCAAACCCTTTGCAGGGCCACATTTTGGATTTGTCGGTACTTGGAGGGCCTCAGAAAAAAATAGTTAAAGTCTTATTAAAGAAATGACAGTTTTGCATGAGGTAAAACTCTTTATAGTTTATAAATCTTTCCTTTTGGCTAAGTCTTAATAATAATATTGTAATTTATGTAAAGATACATATGATCAAGAAACTGTGATTTTGATAAACATACCGAGGGCCTCAAAATAGTACCTGGCGGGCCGCATGTGGCCCCCAGGCTGCGAGTTTGAGAGCACTGCTCCAAATTATATAGATTGAGATCTTTAAATCTGTCCCCATATGCCTTATGATGAAGACCACAAACCATTTTAATAGCCTTCCTCTGGACTGACTCCATCCTTTTTATATCTTTTTGAAGGTGCGGCCTCCAGAAATGTACACAGTATTCTAAATGAGGTCTCACCAGAGTTTTATACAGGGCATCAATACCTCCTCTTTCCTACTGGCCATACCTCTCCCTATGCACCCTAGCTTCCTTCTAGCTTTCACCATCACCTTTTCAACCTGTTTGGCCACCTTAAGATCATCAAATACAATCAAACCCAAGTCTGAATAGAGAAATACTTTTAAAGCCCCCTTGGAGGCTCCATCTTAAATATGACTGCTTCGGCTGTTGCATTTCTCCTTTTTTTTTTTTTTCACCTTCTCTTTGCATTATGTTGGATAAAGGGGATATTATATGTATACCGGGCAGATATTTGACCTTACTGACACAGTAGAAACAGCAAATGCTGTACACCAGGAGTTCCCAAATAAGAGGCCAATTGAGTTTTAGCTTTGGCCCCAAAACCAGCCTGAAATTGGTGTTCAACCTTGTTTCAGTTTTGGCTGAAAATGCCAGTGTGTTCCCCTCAGAACAGGAGAAGGCTGTGTTCCACTGGACCCCCCCCCCCTTTCCCTTCCTCCCCCTCCCCCAAACAGAGCTATCGCTCTCTTCCCTCTTCACTGGGCCTACCATACAAGCCCTGGAAGTCTAAGGCATGGTTGGGTCAAATTCTCAATATGTTTGGAAGAAAGGCATGAGATACATGAAATACTTGGCGTAATCACTCATGAGTCAAGTCATTTGAATTGAAAGGAAGCTCTGGAATGAAAGGGCATAGGATGAAGGTGAAAGGAATACTCCTTTACAGAAAAGGTAGTAGATGCATGAATCAGGTGGAGATAAAGACCATCTCTGAATGCTTGGGGCAAGCACAAAGATTTCTAAGGGAGAAGAAGAGAAAGCAGAGTTGTATGAATGGGCAGGTTTGTGGCCTTTATCTGCCTTCATCTTCTATTATCAGACAGAAGAACCTGCAAACATTTAAATAGAGGAGAACTGCACAGTTATTGCTCTCAGTTTTGCGGGAAATGTGCGGGTGGGGGGTGGATTGTTTTTGTGGAGGGGCCATAAGAGTACAGGCCTAGCTCCAGCTTCTTTTTTTGTGTGTGTGTTTATTGAGAATCTTTCTTTCCCTGTGCCCATCCGTAATCCTCTAGATCAGTGGTTACCAACCCTGGCCGGTAGGACCACCAGCCAGTCGGGTTTTTGGGATAGCTCTAATGAATATGCATGAGAGAGATTTGCATATAATAGAGGTGACAGGCCCGCAACCCCGACTGGCTGGTGGTCCCTCCAGGACAGGGTTGGGAACCATTGCTCTAGATCAGGGGTCTCAAAGTCCCTCCTCGAGGGCCGGAATCCAGTCAGGTTTTCAGGATTTCCCCAATGAATATTCATGAGATCTATGTGCATGCACTGTTTTCAATGCATATTCATTGGGGAAATCCTGAAAACCCGACTGGATTGCGGCCCTCAAGGAGGGACTTTGAGATCCCTGCTCTAGATTGCTTTTTTGGGGAGTGGGGAGGGGGGGAGCTCTACTTTGTTCTTCAGCAAAATGATTGATGACATCACTGGTTGGTTCTTCACTTACTTTTTTGTCTAGGCTTCATTGTTGGTTCTGACCCATTGTTGCTGAAGTGCAGCTTTCATCAATAAAAAAATTAATTTCAACATAAATGTAGGAGCAGTGCAGATCTGTTCCACTAAATAGAACCAAAGCTTTTCCTGGTCATCTTCCTTAGACCCAACAAATCTCTTTTTCTCTGGGTTTCCAACTCAGTTGAACCTGGTCTTAGCTGTTTACACTGCCCTGGTCTTTCACAGTTAGCTGGGGACTTTTGTCCACTATCTTTATCATCTCCCCTTGTGATCCACTCAGACCTAGATTCTTAAAAAAAAAAAGTGTTAAAAAAATGACGGGCTCCTATCGCAGCCGTTCTCTGGTAGCGAATTAAAAAAAGCGAGTCATTCTTCAAAAAAAATGCTCGTGTAAATGAGGTTGGCGGAGAGTAGTGAGGACTCACTAAATTTGCACGTGCCCATCGCTTCTCAAAATGGCTTTTCTAGCCGTCTCCGACACGGCTATGCCAGTGCTGTCGCTGTACTGGCACCCCTGGACCAGTCGCTGATTTTTGTTGCCAAAAGCCGACGCCCCTCTTGAGGAACGGCTGGGCGATTTTAAAGAATCCACCAGAGTGCTCATTTTAATGTTGAAGGGCCCATTTGCACGTGTCGGATACTGCTAGAAAGACAGAGGTGAGTCGTTTTGATAATCCGCCGCCAAAATGCGTGCAGGTTAAACCGTTGGAAAACAGTTTAGCGACGTCGTTAAACTTTTCAGAATCTGGGCCTTAGTCCAGTCATAGACAGTGACAGACCTTGGCAAACAAGAGTCCTTTATCCAGCCTTTAGACGTCCACCCTGGGGGAACCAAAGATCTCCCCCGAGTGAGCGTTAAATTGAAGGACCGATAGTGAGGAGTCCCGTGCCCTGACGCAGACCATTGGCGAAACGCCCAGTTAGCTATCGTCGGCAGTGGGGGACACAGTACTAAGAATGGGTTCATAGACAACCCCGCGAAAGACAAAGGTGCGCGCCGACAACTGAGCGCAAGACGGAGGCGCGCGCCAAAGAAAATTACAGTTTTTAGGGGATCCAACGGGGGGTTATGTTGGGGAGCCCCCCCAGTTTACTTAATAGAGATCACGCCGGCGTTTTGGGGGGTTGTAACCGTCCACATTTTACTGTAAACTTAACTTTTTCCCTAAAAACAGGGAAAAAGTGAAGTTTTCAGTAAAATGTGGGGGGTTACAACCCCCCAAACCCCCCACAACGCCCCCACAACGCGGCGCGATCTCTATTAAGTAAAGTGGGGGGGTTCCCCCCCATGCCCCCCCCGTCGGAGCCCTAAAAACAGTAATTTTCTGCGGCACGTGCCCCCGCGCTGCGCTCAATTGTCTGGGCGCGCCTTTGTCCCGGCGCGCTTTTGACCTGACACCCTAAGAATGTACAGTACAGTGACTCGAGCAAAGATAAGTGACTGATTCTTTTTTGACCTCTCATAGAGTTTGAAAGTACAGTACACTGAAGCATTGTTTGCATGACGGTGAGGTTTAAAAGTTTTGCTCGAGCAGGAGGCTTTTCAGCCTATGAAGTTATCTCCCTACCTAGTCGGCTTTTTTTCAGCTTTGAGCTTGTGAGCACATAGGGGATCTGAGGCATTTCCTCCTTTGCTAAGGTCAATATAACAAGACAGCAGTAAACGACACACACCGGGAGTACAAATAAGGTATATTTTGTGAATGTTTTACGACACAAGAAAGGTATTTTGGGGGGAACCAAAGATCTACCCTGGGAGTCAAACCCAGACCTTCTCGAGCCACAGATAGCCCAAGCTGGGTCTGTGCTACTTTACAATGAAGAGAAATGTATTCACCAATCTTGTACTGCTGCCAGATGGCTAGAACGTTATGTTCACTTGTTCTTGCGTAGACGCGGGGTGGTTTTTTTTTCCCCTTCTTGTAGGAAAGATATTTGTCACTTAGCAGCAACTCAGCACAGATAAAGATGGTGTTTTTTTCATTAAATTGGTCTGCACGCATGGTCACTGTATGGTACACACACCCACACCTCCCGTACATTCCGTACACACACCCGCACACACCCATACCTCCCATACAGTTCGTACACACACCTACACCTGCCGTACATTCCCTACACGCACCCGCACACACCTACACCTGCCGTACATTCCCTACACACACCTACACCTCCCGTACACACACCTACACCTCCTATACATTCCGTACACACACCTACACCTCCCGTACACACACCTACACACACCTACACCTCCTACACCTCCCGTACACACACCTCCACCTCCCGTACACATATCTACACCTCCCGTACACACACCTACACCTCCCGTACACACACCTACACCTCCTATACATTCCGTACACACACCTACACCTGCCGTACACACACCTACACACACCTACACCTCCTACACCTCCCGTACACACACCTCCACCTCCCGTACACATATCTACACCTCCCGTACACACACCTACACCTCCTATACATTCCGTACACACACCTACACCTGCCGTACACATACCTAAACCTCCCGTACATTCCGTACAAACACCCGCACACCCACACCTCCCATACAGTTCGTACACACACCTACACCTGCCGTACATTCCCTACACGCACCCGCACACACCTACACCTGCCGTACATTCCCTACACACGCCTACACCTCCCGTACACACACCTACACCTCCCGTACACACACCTACACCTCCTATACATTCCGTACACACACCTACACCTGCCGTACACACACCTACACACACCTACACCTCCTACACCTCCCGTACACACACCTCCACCTCCCGTACACATATCTACACCTCCTATACATTCCGTACACACACCTACACCTGCCGTACACATACCTAAACCTCCCGTACATTCCGTACAAACACCCGCACACCCACACCTCCCATACAGTTCGTACACACACCTACACCTGCCGTACATTCCCTACACACGCCTACACCTCCCGTACACACACCTACACCTCCCGTACACACACCTACACCTCCTATACATTCCGTACACACACACACACCTCCCGTACACACACCTACACACACCTACACCTTCTACACCTCCCGTACACACACCTACACCTCCCGTACACATACCTACACCTCCCGTACATTCCGTACAAACACCCGCACACACCTACACCTGCCGTAGATTCCGTACACCTCCCCATCTCCCGTACATTCCGTACACACACCCACACCTCCCGTTCATTCCATGCACACACCTACACCTGCCGTACATTCCGTACACCCCCCCACCTCCCGTACATTCCGTACACACACCCGCACACACCCGCACCTCCTTTACATTCCGTACACACATCCGCACATACCCACACCTCCCGTACATTCCGTGCACATACCTGCACACATGGCACACCGACAAATCTGCGCATGACAATTGCGGCCCGACAATTGCACATACGGAGAAGTGCTCGCCCCGTCAATTACGCCCCGTGACTGAATCTGCCATAAGTGGATATCTGGAAGGCGCCTCGAGGCCCTCCCAAGGGATGGGGCCTGAGGAGTCTGAGCAAATCGGGGCCTTCCAGATATCCAGTTATCTAAAGGGTTCCCATAATCGTATGCAAACCTTATCCTAACACTACACTTCCCCCCTCCGAATCCGCGGTTTCAGCATCCGCAGATTTGGTTATTCGCGATTTTAAGACAAAAATACCATTTTAATTTTTGGGGCTATTTTAAGCCCTGTAAGCCCCCCCTTAAGCCTTACCTGGTGGTCTAGCGGGTTTTCGGGGCAGGAGCGATCTTCCCACGCTCCTGCCCCGTGCAGATCGCTCATAGGAAATGGCTGCCTTGAGCTCCCATCGTATTACCATATACTAATCTTTATACATGAGGTGACAATCTGATTCACTGATGCTCTGAAGCGTCAGCTGTCGTCTTTTACAGATGGTAGGTTATAGAATTGATTGCTTCAGAATGAATGCTGTTCGAACATTCCTTGCGCGTGAGGTGCTTTTGGAAGAGAGCGAGGACCTTCCACACGGGGAGACTGCACACCGGTTGGCAGAGGGACTTATTGGGATCGGCACGGGCTAAAAAGAAATAGAAACTTAGGGGGTTTTGTACGTCCAGACGTGCAAAGGAAAAGTCATTTAATTCCGTTGTTTTAAATCCATGAATGTAAATGAAACATTTTTTTTTTAAACAGGATTAGAATAACATTTGTCTTGTGGTGCATTAACGTGAGCCTAATACCGTCAGTTTTTTGGGGGGTTTCTTCATCTCGGATGATGTGTAAACAGCTCAGGCTCATTTTTCAGACCGTGATATCTGCTGATGTTTTTACTTGCTTTGTGCGTTTGTTTTGTGAGCACTTTTAGACCTAGCCAAGGTGTAGCGTGACGTTTCTGTTCGATGAAGTCACTGCTGCCGCTTAAGCAAATTCTCGAGGGCTTTTGAGAAGCAACCAAACTGTTCCTAATCTCAGGTGAGGTTAATCGAGAAATCCAGCTCACCAGGGACATGTTGAACCTTTTAAACAGCTCAAGCCACAAGTCTGGACTCGCCCCGCTGGTGACCTGGAAGTTGTCTGCTACTAATTCTGTTCAAGTGCAGCTGTATCTGCCTGTATTTAAGTAGACTCGAAAGAGTGGAAGCAAGAGTCCAGTCCAGTTCAAGTTCGCCTGTCTCTGTTTCAAATCCATTTTAGGCTCAGCCCCCTTATACTTGGTTCCCCATTTTATCTTAGATTGTCCATCTAGACCAGGGGGGTCTCAAAGTCCCTCCTTGAGGGCTGCAATCCAGTCGGGTTTTCAGGATTTCCTCAATGAATATGCATGAGATCTATGCATATTCATTGGGGAAATCCTGAAAATCCAACTGGATTGCGGCCCTCAAGGAGGGACTTTGAAATCCCTGATCTAGACCCACATGCAGAACTCACCTGTTTAGCCATCCAACTCTAAAGGCCTGCCGTTACAAAAGATACCTGAATAGAACACTTGCCATCCAAGCAGGGCAACTAAATGACTGACTGGACATTATTATCTTGCGCTCCTCATCCTACCTAAACTTCAGAAAATTATTAAAAACTAACCTATTTAACCGATTTGTAACCTAAGTCCTCTATGCCCGACCCTGTTTCCCAAGTCCTCTAAACTAGAGGTCTGCACGGGAACGGGGATCGCGGGAATCCCGCGGGTCCCGCGGGAATCCCCCTTAACCCACGGGACTCTCACGGGGACCCCCCTCTGGCCCACGGGACTCCCACGGGGATGTATGGCTTTGGAAGCAGGGTTCGTCCATATAATATAATGGACACGCCAGCCTTAGTAAAAGAGGGGGTTTATAAGTTAATTACCTGAACAGAAAACAAAATAAGGGTTCCACCAAAGAGATTCCACAAGGAAAACAGCAGCGCAAACACAAAAGAAACTGTGGAATTGATGATCCTGCCAGAAGTAATTGCTGCTTTTTATGGAGACGGGCGGGGATGGAGGTAATTCTTTGCGGGGATGGGTGGGGACGTAGAGGATCCTGACGGAGATGGGTGGGGATGGAGAGGATCCTGACGGGGACGGGCGGGGATGGGTGGGATTTCTGTCCCCGCGCAACTCTCTACTCTAAACCCTCCCCCTATTTCCCTGTCACCTTTACATATGGCCCCTGTACACTGTACCTGTATCCTGCTTACCTATATAAATTGTATCTTTATTCGCTGTTTGTACCTAGATTCGCTGATTGTCCAGCCCTTCTTTGTTGTAAACCGCCTCGAACTATTACAGCTTTGGCGGTATATAAGAAATAAATAATAATTATTATTATTCATTGATTTGTAACGCCTTACATTTTTTTTTCCTTTTTTTCCTCCTCCCTTTTATGCTGCGTTGTCTCTCAGCACTGGAAAGTTCTGTTTGATCAGGTATGTAAAAAGCAAATTTGTATACAATAATTAACATTTATTTAAAGCTATATTTCTGCAAAGATTAATTATTGAAATACTTGTGCTGCTTTTAATATACTACTGCTTATCACTTTTATATAGCGTTGAAAGGCGCTGTACATTTTGTCATTTATAGATGGTCCCTGCTCGGAAGAGCTTACAATCTAATTTGGACAGACAGACATGACATACAGGGTTGGGGATGCTATACATTTTGACATTTAATAGACGGTCTCTGCTCGGAAGAGCTTACAATCTACTATCAGACAGACATGACATATAGGGTCGGGGATGCAGAACCCAAGGTGAGAGGCATTAAGGAGTCAAAAGCACTCTCGAAGAGGCCCATGGCTAACCAATAAACCAGATCAGAAGAGATCCATGTTCCAAAAATGCTGGGATATCCAAAAACAAAAAGATGGAACAAAGTCTCTGGATGCCTCATGAATTGTTTAATGATGAATATTTATTAACTGGAAGTCTCCATTTAATCTTGTTCACGTTGTACCGGATCTTGATTTATACCTTGGAAGTTTGTTGGCTTTCGGATTTTAACTATGCGTCATAATCTGGCAGTCGCCTGCTCAAAATGTCATACTTGCAATCCCTCTTCCCAGTTCCCCTGCCTTGAATAAACTTCCAGTAAATGTGGCCCGGGCCTTTTCACCTTCTGTGCTGATCCATTCCTCTTTGCCAAATGACATTTGTCAGCTCAGTCTTCCGAGAGAACAGTTGTAATTTGGAGATTTGTTCGTTTTCAACTGGCCTCTCTGTAAATTTTGTTAACAAATAGTAAATTGACAAAGGAAAACAGGACCATGTCACACCCCGAGAGAGTAAGATCATTTACCATATTTTTCAGACCCTAAGATGCACCCATCTGTAGAGGAGGAAAAACCAAGAAGAAAAAAATTTGGTTCAGAATTTTTTTCTTCTTGGATTTTCCTCCTCCACACATAGGTGCTTCTGGCGGTCTGGTGCTGGGAAGCCTGCAGCCGCCCACAGCCCCCCTCCCCCCGGGTACCTTTTTTTAGTGGCGGTGGTCCAGCGCGGTCTCCTGTAACTGACTGCAGCCAATCACAGAGTGGCACGACCAGGCAGGAAGTGTGCGTCACTCTCTTCTAAGACAAAGGCAGCCGTCCAGGAGACCGCGCTGGACCACCACCACTAAAAAAGGTACCGGGGGGAGGGGGCACGCAGTGTATTTGGTCCATAAGACGCACCCCCCTTTTGGGTGGAAAAAGTGCGTCTTATGGTCCAAAAAAATACGGTATTCTAAACAAGGTGAGATCTCATGAGCCTGATGTAAATTTATACTGATGCAACACCCCTGACGTAGCAACAGTGAAGAAAGAACACAGATACCATATGGGAGGGGGAGGGGTAGAGGGCAGACAGTGGATGGAAGAGGCAGACGCTGGATGGAAGAGAGTGAAAAGACGATGAAAGCAGAAACCAGAGACGACAAAAGGTAGAAAAAAATAATTTTATTTCTATCTTGTGATTAGAATATATCAGATTTAAAATATGTATCCTGCTAGAGCTGATGTTAGACATAACTGGGGAGTGCAAAGCCCAGGCAGTGCGTCTTTAGCTTCCAGCTGGCTTAAGTGACTTGCCCGAGGTCACAAGGAGCAATGCAGGATTCGAACCCACAACCTCAGGGTGCTGAGGCTGTAGCTCTAACCACTGCGCCGCATACTCCCTTTGCTGGTTATTGGTCAAAAATCACCATATGTCCTATAAGCAGTGAGCGGCTGCTCTTGGACTGTTGGGCATTCAGATTGATTTTAGAGATCTGGATATAGCAGAGATTGAGGCTTTTTATGCACTAGATCAGTGTTCTTCAACCTTTTTACACCTATGGACTGGCGGAAATAAAATAATTATTTTGTGGACCGGCAAACTAATAAGACTGAAATTTTTAAAAACCCCATTGCCACTCCGACCCCGCGAGCTCAGTCCCATTAACCATCAGATCCCATCCGCACAAGCCTCAAATAGTTATGATTTTATATTGAACATATTTTATTAAAGTATAAAAAGAAACAATATTCTGTACAATTGTCATTTTATAAATATAAATAATACAGGGCAAGGATCAACAAAACCCCTGTCTCCCCTCCCCTTCACATATATCCCCTCTACGATCAAGAAAACTGAATAAGCCAAATTATTACAGAATGCTACACAAATATCATGCTAACAGAATACCGCAGTCACACATGGCAGGAATGGTGTTAGGGGGAGTGCAACTAGGGCAACTGCCTCCTGGTCAGAGAGAGCCCTAAGCCAGCTGGAAGCTAAAGACGCACTGCCTGGGCTTTGCACTCCCCAGTTATGTCTAACATCAGCTCTAGCAGGATACATATTTTAAATCTGATATATTCTAATCACAAGATAGAAATAAAATTATTTTTTTCTACCTTTTGTCGTCTCTGGTTTCTGCTTTCATCGTCTTTTCACTCTCTTCCATCCAGCGTCTGCCTCTTCCATCCACTGTCTGCTCTCTACCCCTCCCCCTCCCATATGGTATCTGCGTTCTTTCTATGCCCCTCTCTCCTACACCAGATCTAGCATCTTTGTCCCTCTTTCCTTATTTTTCATCTGACCCCCCTTCCCAGCATCAATCTCTCTGTACCTTGTCATTCCTCTGTCTCTCCCCTTTCCCTCATCTGATCTCTCCATTCCATCCTGACTCCTTCCCCTCCTCTAATCTCTCTGCCAGCTGTTTCCTTCCAATGTTCCTCCTCCCCTGTCCAGCAGTACCTTCTCCCTTTCTTTCTCCCCTTATCCAACAGTAATTCTCGTCCCTTCCCTTCTCCCCTGTCAGCAGTAGCCCCTTCCCCTCCCTTGTCCAGGAGTACCCCTTCTCCCTTTCCTCCTCCCCTTATCCAACAGTAATTCTCATCCCTTCCCTTCCCCTTTTCCCCTGTCAGCAGTAGCCCTTTCTCCTCCCTTGTCCAGGAGTACCCCTTCTCCCTTCCCTCCTTCCCTTTCCAGCAAATGTTTCCTCTATGTAGGCTAGCGGCAGCTCTGTGTGCTTTTAACTTCGGCACACAGCTGTCCCTAAGCAGTATTTTAGCCGCGGTTTCATGAGGCAGCCTCGGGGCCTTTGGTAGGCTGGCCCGCTTCGATGATGCGATGTGGGCCGGCCTAGCAAAGGTCCCGAGGCTGCCTCATGAAACCGTGCTAAAATACTGCTTAGGGGCAGCTGTGTGCCGAAGTTAAAAGCACACAGAGCTGCCGCTGCTTTTCTGGGGGTATGGAGACATACGCGGCAGGAGTCAGTGGTGGCAGGCAGGAGTGCCGGCATAGCGACGGGGTCCCGAATCCTTCGCAGACTGGCAAGATTTTTTTGCGGACCGCCACCGGTCCGCGGACCGGCGGTTGAAGAACTGTGCACTAGATTGATCAGAAAATAGCTACAGTAGATTGGCCCATAACCTGTGCAAAGACAGCAAAACACTTCATAAAACTTGATCACAGTTGTTCTCTCAGGGTTTCCGCAGCTGGCATTGTGCTTGTTGCAGGTTTCCGGATCTCACTGAGTCTTTGTCAGAGAGAAACCAATCTGAAGTCTGCAGTGTGGCTTTGGAATTAGTGGGTTCACTGACCTGATTGGGAACAGGACAGTCCACCAAATTTCTGACCAACTGACTTTCCCGCCAAAATTCAAATTGGTGGACTGCCCTGTTCTCAATCAAGTCAGTGAACCCACTGTTTCCAAAGCCACAATTGCATGGTGGCTGACATGTCGTTTTTTACCTGACGAGATGCAGTGAGACCCGGAAACCTGCAACAAGCACGAAGCCAGCTGCGGAAACCCTGAGAGAGCATCTAACCCAGCTCCACGGGGAAAACATCTTTAAACCTACCAGAGCCTTTTTCCATTCTATGGACTTTTACAACAAAATTCAAATTTCTGACCTACTGACTTTCCCGCCAAAATTCAAATTGGTGGACAGCCCTGTTCCCAATCAGGTCAGTGAACCCACTATGTCTAGAGTCAAAGGGCAAGATTCACTAAGCAAACCGACCGGTTTGCGAGCCCTTAGCGATCAAATTTCCCTCCTGCAGTATTCACTAACCTGTGTAGCGATCCGCTTCCAGTGCGCGCATGCAAATGAGGGGAACTGCATGCAAAGTAGGCAGAGACGCGATTCACTAAAGTTTGTTTTTTTTTTTCAATCCCACTGGCCTCGCAAAAAGCAACTGCTCAGGACCAGTTGCTGAAGCCCTTTGCGTCTGCCCTGCCTTCTGCCGCCCTGCTTTCTAACCTGTCAGCCCCATCTCCTGCAGCCCAGAACAAGCCTGCCTGCCTGCCCCGACTCTCCAGCTCTCTGCCGCCTTTCCCTGCAGTGCAAGCCCGTAGTTTTAAAGCGGGGCTGCACGCTGCAGTGCAGTGCCAGCTTTAAACCCGTAGGCTCGCACTGAAGGGAAGGAGGGAAGAGGCTGCCGCCACCGCAAAAGTTAAATTTTTTTTTTTTTAAAGTCGCAGCTAGGACGGGTCTGCACATGCACGATTTGTGCAGGCAGATAAGGGCGTTCCTCCAATCACCCCCCATCTGCATATTTTAGGTTAGTGAATTTGTTGCACCTGCCTGAATCGGAAACGGATTGTTCCGATTCGGGC
Source organism: Geotrypetes seraphini (assembly GCF_902459505.1). Taxonomy (NCBI): domain Eukaryota; kingdom Metazoa; phylum Chordata; class Amphibia; order Gymnophiona; family Dermophiidae; genus Geotrypetes; species Geotrypetes seraphini. The sequence goes on along the minus strand of NC_047093.1, from coordinate 19,739,453 downwards.
AGGTTAGTGAATCTAGCCCAAACTGCAGACTTCAGAGCATACCCTGAAGAAAGTCACAGCATGGTGGCTGACACGTCGGTTTTTACTTGATCGCATACATGGTAAAGTTGTCTGTTGACCCCCATGTGGGCCAGGGGTCTAGTGCTATAGTCAGATTCACAAGAAAGTCAACCTCAGAGTACACTTACATGTTTGTTGTTAGCTCAGACACTGGTATACCATGCCAGTAAGGCGGCATTTTTCACTCTGCGGTCATACATGTGGACAGTGACATAGTAAGGGGGGTGTGCGGACTGCTCCGGGTACCATCTTGGTAGGGGTATCAACAACTCTCCTCCTCTCTGCCCCCCACTATTTTCCACCCTTCCCCTGCCACGCATGTGGCATTCCGTCTCCCCATACCTCTACCTTGTCACTGTTGCAAGCAGTGGCTCCAACCTGCTGCTTGCGCCAGCCTTGGCTGTTCCTCTGACATCACTTCCTGGTTGCAGGACCAGGAAGTGATGTCGGAGGGAGAGCTGAGGCCGGTGCCGGTGCTATTTAACTTATTTATAAATGATCTGGAAATTGGAATGACGAATGAGGTGATTAAATTTGCAGATGACACTAAACTGTTCAAAGTTGTTAAAACGCATGTGGATTGTGAAAAATTGCAGGCGGACCTTAGGAAATTGGAAGACTGGGCGTCCATATGGCAGATGAAATTTAATGTGGACAAATGCAAAGTGATGCACATTGGGAAGAATAAACTGAATCACAGTTACTGGATGCTAGGGTCCACCCTGGGGGTTAGCGCCCAAGAAAAGGATATGGGTATCATCGTAGACAATACGATGAAACATTCCGGCCAATGTGCGGTGGCAGCCAAAAAAGCAAATAGGATGCTGGGAATTATTGAAAAAGGGATGGTTAACAAGACTAAGAATGTTATAATGCCTCTGTATCGCTCCATGGTGCGACCTCACCTGGAGTGTTGCATTCAATTCTGGTCTCCTTATCTCAAGAAAGATATAGTGGTGCTAGAAAAGGTTCAGAAAAGAGCGACCAAGATGGTAAAGGGGATGGAACTCCTCTCGTATGAGGGAAGACTAAAACGGTTAGGGCTGTTCAGCTTGGAAAAGAGACGGCTGAGGGGAGATAGGATTGAAGACTACAAAAACCTGAGTGGAGTAGAACGGGTACAAGTGGATTGATTTTTCACTCCGTCAAAAATTGCAAAGACAATGGGACACTCGATGAAGTTTCAGGGAAATACTTTTAAAACCAATAGGAGGAAATATTTTTTTCATTCAGAGAATAGTTAAGCTCTAGAACGCATTGCCAGAGGTTGTGATCAGAGTGGATAGCGTAGCTGGTTATAAGAAAAGTTTGGACAATTTCTTGGAGGAAAAGTCCCTAGTCTGTTATTGAGAAAGACATGGGGTACGTCACTGCTTTCCCTGGGATCAGTAGCATGGAATGTTGCTACTCTCTGGGTTCTAGAATCTTGTTACTCGCTGGGATTCTAGAATCTTGTTACTCTCTGGGATTCCGGAATCTTGCTATTCTTTGAGATTCTGTATGGAATGTTGCTACTCTTTGGGATTCTAGAATCTTGTTACTCTGTGGGATTCCGGAATCTTCCTATTCTTTGAGATTCTGTATGGAATGTTGCTACTCTTTGGGATTCTAGAATCTTGTTACTCGCTGGGATTCTAGAATCTTGTTACTCTCTGGGATTCCGGAATCTTCCTATTCTTTGAGATTCTGTATGGAATGTTGCTACTCCTTGGGTTTTGGCCAGGTACTAGTGACCTGGATTGGCCACCGTGAGAACGGGCTACTGGGCTTGATGGACCATTGGTCTGACCCAGTAAGGCTATTCTTATGCTCTTATGTTAAAGAGGTATGGGGGAAGGGAAGGGGGTGTGTGGTGGTGGTGGTGGTGGGGCGAGGAAGGAGGGGGGTGCCTCAACCCTTTGCGCCTCCCAACCCCGCTATGCCACTGCTTGTAGGTAAATTTATAGGGCAGGGGAGAGCAACCTTTGTACACAGAGGGCCATACGAATATCAGTATTATCTCTGGCAGGCTGCAATTCAATATAATGTCCAAACCATATGGATAAAACTCCATAGACCTGTGATCAATTTTTACTTATTTATGTAACAAAAATGGTTGAAACACACTGCTAGAGTGCTAGAATTTATGAAATTCAGTATTTAAAATTGCCAAAACGCTGGCTAATGATATTTTCTGTGCATATTTCCCAAGGTCTTTTGGGCTGTATAAAATTCAATGGCAGGTCACGAGCCACAGGTTGTCCAACCTCGGTATTGAGAAAAAAAAATGAGTTTGAACAGGATTGTCATTTAATGATATTTAAAACAAACGCTAAATTGGTTTTGACATTAAATTGATAATGATAAATCCCATATATATATATATTTTTTTCAAATTACAAGCCTTTTAACATGTGGCAGCATCTGTCTGTGATTTATTTTTTTAATGTACACTAAATATACCCTATCCTGACATCCCAGCCTGAACCTCCACAGAGGGCTATGCGATGGGGATGGCAGTAAGGCCACAGAGCTGGGTTTATTGCAGAGGTCACTTTGAGAGCACCTGGCCCCACCGCAGCCTTTAAGATAGATGACGTTGACAGCTGGGACACCGTGTGACCATGTGTCATCTGCAGAGCTGTGGGGGCCCCTCCGTCCATGGAACACACGATTAATGAGTCGAGCGAGAGTTCGTTGTGAATGACAAAGGCGCAGGGACTCGAGTAGGGCTCGCAGACCTTTCTTCTCTGGCAAACGCCGTCACTTTACATTTTTCAAGTGGTCTTGGAACACACCGAGGGTCTGTCTGCTAGTACAATGCCCTTTTTTAATCCCTTGCACCCCACCTCTGACCTTTGCCACAGAATGTTAACCCTTTCAAGTTGTTCATTTAGGTTTTAAGTTGAAAAATTTGCACTAATTGTCTTGTGTGTGTATGTATTGGCAATAAAACCTATTTTTTTGTCACTTTTTGGGAGGATACACACCTCCTTTTATGTAAGGGTGCATTTTTCTGCCTTGCGGGTCTACATTGCAAGATTGGTGCTAGTTTTGTGTATTTAATTAATTTTTTAGCCCGTTCTCCCCACTAAGGTCAGAATGGGTTACAAGTTAACATACATGATAGTGTAGTTACTTACCTGTAACTTAGGTTCTCCATGGACAGCAGGATATGTTAACGGGTTACAATTTGCCTTAATTACAGTACAAGTCTTGTCAAAACAAGTTTTTATCCTAACGTGACCACATGCCGATGATGCAGTCCAATATACTGTACTGCGCGGGCAACAAGTGACGTTGGACGGCATTCGTGCGTGCGCTGGTGTGACGTGATGATGTTGTTCGCATGCACGCGACGTCACCGCGTTGCGTCCAAGCGAATGCCGTCCCAATGTCGCCCGTTACCAGAAGCTTTTCAAAACCTGCACAAAGTGTCGGGTTTTGAAAAGCTGTCCGGATCCCCGGACATTGTCCTCAAAAGGGGGACATGTCCGTGGAAATCTGGGGGGTCTGGTAACCCTAGGTGAAGAGAGATGTTTTTACACTTCTCCCTCCGTGTTCATAGTAACATAGTAACATAGTAGATGACGGCAGATAAAGACCCGAATGGTCCATCCAGTCTGCCCAACCTGATTCAATTTACATTTTTTTTTTTTTCTTCTTAGCTATTTCTGGGCGAGAATCCAAAGCTTTACCCGGTACTGTGCTTGGGTTCCAACTGCCGAAATCTCTGTTAAGACTTACTCCAGCCCATCTACACCCTCCCAGCCATTGAAGCCCTCCCCTGCCCATCCTCCACCAAACGGCCATACACAGACACAGACCGTGCAAGTCTGCCCAGTAACTGGCCTAGTTCAATATTTAATATTATTTTCTGATTCTAAATCTTCTGTGTTCATCCCACGCTTCTTTGAACTCAGTCACAGTTTTACTCTCCACCACCTCTCTCGGGAGCGCATTCCAGGCATCCACAACCCTCTCCGTAAAGTAGAATTTCCTAACATTGCCCCTGAATCTACCACCCCTCAACCTCAAATTATGTCCTCTGGTTTTACCATTTTCCTTTCTCTGGAAAAGATTTTGTTCTACGTTAATACCCTTTAAGTATTTGAACGTCTGAATCATATCTCCCCTGTCTCTCCTTTCCTCTAGGGTATACATATTCAGGGCTTCCAGTCTCTCCTCATACGTCTTCTGGCGCAAGCCTCCTATCATTTTCGTCGCCCTCCTCTGGACCGCCTCAAGTCTTCTTACGTCTTTCGCCAGATACGGTCTCCAAAACTGAACACAATACTCCAAGTGGGGCCTCACCAATGACCTGTACAGGGGCATCAACACCTTCTTCCTTCTACTGACTACGCCTCTCTTTATACAGCCCAGAATCCTTCTGGCAGTTCACGGTGTTAGGGGATTAACAGACCCGTGAATACAGAAAAACCGTGAATAGCTTTTTCATATGTTTGCTGTTTTCTATTAAAAACCATCGTGAATATGGTGAAACTTCGAATAACATGGTGGAAGACCTGGCCTGTTCCTGAAGGAGAGGCAAAACACGGTGAAGAAAGTGCTGGGAATCGGCGATTTTCTTTGTAAACGCTTGGAATCAGCGATTTTTCTATGCAAGCTGATGTCATTTGAGGAGAGGAGCCAGCAAACTAAAAGCCGTGAATAATCAAAACCGTGAATGCTGAAACCGCGAATACGGAGGGAGAAGTGTATATGTTTGTTCTGGTGCTCTTCAATTGTTCCTGCTAATAACGATGAAGTGAATACACTTCTCCCTCCATATTCGCTGTGATAGGGGATTAACAGAACCGCAAATACAGAAAAACCGCGAATAACTTTTTCATATGTTATTCGCTGTTTTCTATTAAAAACCACTGTGAATATGGTGAAACCGCGAATAACCTGGTGGGAGACCTGGCCTGTTCCTGAAGGAGAGGCAAAACACGGTGAAGAAAGTGCCGGGAATCGGCGATTTTCTCTGTAATCAGTGATTTTTCTATGCAAGCTGATGTAATTTGAAGGGAGGAACCAGCAAGCTGAAAACCGCAAATAATCTAAACCGCGAATACGGAGGGAGATGTGTATTGCTTTCCTAAAGTTCAGGAGTCTTTCAAGGGATCAGATCTGGGGGAGGGGGGGGGCAATTGATTTGTAGTGGTTTGGTATGAAATGGAAGGGGGGGGGCGTCATTTGGAGGTTTGCAGTTGAAGGGCACGACCATCAGGCTTTTTGAGGCGTATTTCATCCTGGGAGCGGAGAGATCTGTTCGGCACATATGGAGGAAGCTTGGCCGTCGTGTGGCCAGGCACCATGTTGTACAATGTTTTGAACGCTAGCATCAGGCTCTTGAAGAGACAATGTTTGGCCGTGGGTAGCCAGTAAGCTGATGCTAGAGCCTGGGAGACAGGGCCGCAGGCATGGAGATTTTTAGAAGACCAATTGCTGCGTTTTGTACACGCTGGCGACGTATGTTCTTCGCTGTGAGTCCGATGAATAGCGTGTTGCAGTAGACAGGAAAATTTTAACAGGCTTAGTTCACAAAGAAGCAATTACACCTTAATGGAGTGGATGTGAGTCAAAATAATATATTTTTCTAAAACTTGTTAGGCCTACATAAAGCCTGTATTTTAAGATAGTTTAGGGTAGGAGTGCCCAAAAGGTCGATCACGATCAACTAGTAGATCGCGAAGGCAATGTGAGTCGATCGCGGAGCCTATCCTGGGTTCCGTGATAGACTCATTTTGCCTTCCGTTCTACCTGCTTCCTAACCCTGTAAAGAGGATGCTGAAGTGCCGGGCCGACCAACGTTCCTCACTTGACGTCAAATCTGACGTCGGAGAGGAAGTTCCGGGCCAGCCAATCGCTGCCTGGCTGGCCTGGAACTTCCTCTCCGACGTTAGAATTGACGTCGGGTGGGGAAGTTTGGTCGGCCCGGTGCTTCAGTGTCCTCTTTACAGTGGCGGCCTGTTCCCCAATGGTGGTGGCAGCCTGCTCCCTGATGGCGGTGGCTTTTGGGAGGGCAGGGAGACAGAAAGAAAGACAGACAGAAAGGGCATGGAAAGAGAAAGACAGACATACAGAAATACAGGGGGGGGGGGGCAGGGAGACAGAAAGAAAGACAGAGAGAAAGAAAGAAAGGGGAGGAGGGCAGGGAGAGAGGAAGAAAAAGTTGGGGAGGGAAAGAGGTCTGGAGGAGATGAAGCATACAGGAGGCTGAAAGAAGGGAAGAAATATTGGATGCACAGTCAGAAGAAGAAAGTGCAACCAGAGACTCATGAAATCACCAGACAACAAAGGTAGGAAAAATGATTTTGTTTTCAATTTAGTGATCAAAATGTGTCCGTTTTGAGAATTTTTATCTGCTGTCTATATTTTGCACTATGGCCCCCTTTTACTAAATCGCAATAGCGTTTTTTAGCGAAGGGACCCTATGAGCATTGAGAGCAGCGCAGCTCCTTGCACTAAAAACTGCTATTGCGGTTTAGTAAAAAGGGAGGGGGTATATTTGTCTATTTTTGTATAGTTGTTACTGAGGTGATATTGCATAAAGTCATCTGCCTTGACCTCTTTGAAAACCTGCGGAATATAAATGATAATTAACATTTTCTCAGTATACAGTGTGCTTTGTGGGTTTTTTTTTTAATTTTATTGTTGGTAGATCATTTTGACTTGGTCATTTTAAAAGTAGCTCACAAGCCCAAAAAGTGTGGGCACCCCTGGTTTAGGGGCATATTTACTAGAGTTACTATGTGGTTCCAGGAAAAAGAGGACAGATTGAGATATCTGGGGTTTATTTCCATTGCTTTCAATAGAAGTAAAACCTGGCTGTCTCAATCCATCCTCCTTCTGCTGGAGCTGGTAACCCTAACATTTACTAAACATTAATGCATTCCAGTGTCCATAAATGTAACATGTACAGAGTGGCGGCCTGTCCTAACATTTAGTAAACCTTAGCCTTAGGCTTTATGACTAACAAAAAGGTCTTGGTTACTTCCTTTCTTTAGTTACCTGCTCACATTGCCCCCTAATGGTGGAACCCATAAGAACTCCCTTAGGTGGATGACTTCTGAAGGGGGTTGGCTGATGAAGCCATGGTGTTGGTGGCCCAGCAGGAGGCACTCTTCCCTCTGAAACCATATTGGACCAATGCTCCAGTACTTTGTTAGATTTTTCATTATCTGCACTGTGCTGGGAATGAAAATCTTTCAGCAAAGACATTAGGACCCTGATTCATTTACTCTATGAATGTGGAAAGAGTCATGGGGGCCCCCCCCCACCCCTCCCTTTTTATGTAGAAGCAGGAATGTTGTTCCTGGTACCATTTTTGTGATCAGACATTCTAAAATTCATTCTACTTGGGAAGTCATCGCCTTCTGCATTCTTGTTTTTGTGAAAGTTTAATTTTTCTTCCAAGTAAAAATACAACTGAGATTTTAGCTTGAAGCTGGCTTTTGCAATGCATTTATAAGTGAAACTGCCACGGTGGGCGGATGTCGGGGAGCCATCTGAAAGTAGAGTTTGTATTGTTTGTGGACTCTTAAGGGCCTCGACCATCTCCATGGCAACAGTACCAGCTGGCTTGCTGGCCAAAAGCCATTCTGAGGTTCCCCATCTAACACTGTCACTTATGCCTGTCATCACCCAGAGGCCTTTGGAGAGATTTGGACAGGGTACATGTTTCCCACTGGTATGATGTCCCCATGTCTCATTAGCTTCCCCTCATCCTCTACAAACCATATGTAACACTTCAGTTGCTTGGCTGGATCATTTCTCCTCTCTCTGGACTTTTCAAAGAGTATTTTATGCTTCTCAGTCACGTTCCCTCCTGAGGCCTCAATGGAGGAGATGATCCAGGCTCCATGCCGGTGTTACTAATGGCTGATGCTGTGTTCTTCCATAAAATTTAGAATGTGGTTCATATATTTTACTGATCACTAATTCTGAGGATAAGTACTGGCAATAACCATAAGAAAATAAGAGCTGCTATACTGGGACAGACCACAAGTCCATCAAGTCCAGTATCCTGTTTCCAACAGTCACCATCCTAGGTCACAAATACCTGGCAATATCCCAAAGAGTAAAGCACATTTTGTACTGCATATCCATCTTAATAATGACTTATGGACTTCTCTTTTGGGAAGTTAGCCAAACCTTTTTTTAAAACCCCGCTAAGCTAATTGCTTTCACCATATTTTCCAGCAATGAATTCCAGAGTTTAATTACATGCTGAGTGAAGAAATATTTTCTCCTGTTTATTTTAAATCTACTTAATTAGCTTCAATAAATGCCCCCTAGTCTTGGTATTTTTGGAATGAGTAAACAAACTATTCGCAACTGCCTGCTCCATTCTACTCAGTATTTTATATATTTCAATTATATCTCCCCTGAGCCGTAGTTTAGTTTGGCCAAACAGCTGGCTAAAGCAAAGCGCATCAGTCTCTCTAATGCTCTTTGATAAATCCAGTGCTCCTCTCTCAGGGTTTCTGTGCCACACGTCTTGGTAAGTGGGTTTTTTTTCTCTTAATGCTCTTAATTTCTCTCTCATGCTCTTAATGTTTCAATTTAACTTTTAAATTATTTCCCAATTTTTGCTATATGAAACATACCTAGGTTGTAGTGCAGTGCAATGTATTCTTCATTTATGCTAAACTAGTATTTTAGCCCGTTATATTAACGGGTGCTAGAATTTATCCCAGGACAAGCAGGCATGATATTCTCACATGTGGGTGACGTCATCTACGGAGCCCCGGCGCGGACAGCTTTTCAAGCAAACTTGCTAGAAGTTTCAAGTTTGCACACTGCACCACGCATGTGCGTGCCTTCTGCCCACTAGAGGGCGCATCCCACCTCGTGGTCCTCAGTTCAAATTTTTCCGCGGAGCAAGAAAGCCCTGTGGATCTGAGCTCCAGTGTTTTTGCCTTCTAGCTGCCGCGTTTAGTTTGTTTATTGATCGGATTAATCGCGGTGCTGCTTTATTTTTCGTCCGTCTTACAAAAAAAAAAAAAAAAAAAAATAATAATTGTTTTTCGTTGGGCTCCGGGGGCTCCCGGAAGCCTGAGCCGGGGAACGTCGGTCGTTCCCGGCCTTCTTCTTTTTCTCGTCGATGTCCCGTCCTGTTACGGGATTCAAGAAATGCAGCCGGTGTGAGAGACTACTCTCCATCACCGACCCTCACCGGTGGTGCATTGTCTGTCTTGGGCCCGAACATCCAACAGCCTCGTGTGATCGCTGTGCTACCTTCCAGAACAGGGCCCTCCGTCGCCGTAAGGCCAGAATGGCGGAATTGTTCGCCGTCGACGCGCCGCCCAAGGCCTCGACGTCGGCCCCGGCTTCGGCCCCGGCCTTGACCTCGGCCTCGGCGTCCTCGGGGGCCTCGGCGTCGCCTCGGCCCTCATCTTCGAAGCCGTCGTCATCGAAGCCAGCTTCGGGTAAGTCCTCTGTTCCATCCCCTTCAGCAAAGAAGCCATCCTCGAGTCAGGCCAAAGCGGGTGGGTCGACCCCGGCCCCGCATCGGACCTCGACTCCGCACACCCCGAGGGAATACTCGAGACCGAGGTCGCCCTCCAGGGAGTGTGCCCCGGACTCGGAACTCCCCACCTTCGTGGGGATTCCGGCCTTCCAGGATCTCCTTCGAGCCTTGATCTCATCGGAGCTGTCGGGAGCCCTGGAAGTGCTGCAGCGTGCTGCGGGCCCGGCGACGTCGACCTCGGCCGGGGCGCCCTCGGCCTCGGAGGCCCCGGTCTCGGCTCCCTCGACCTCGGGAGCCCCGGCCTCGGCGACCTCGGTCTCGGGTATTGCGGCCCCGTCCACCTCGGTCTCGGCCCCGCCCCGGACCTCGACCTCGGGGGAGCCTCCTGAGCGCAGTGTCCGCCCAAAAGAAAAGTTCCGCAGAGTGCGCCGACTTTCCTCCTCGGCTTCGGGATCTTCCCCGGACGCCTCGCCCTCGAGGCGACCTCGGACGAGGCGCCGATCGAGGAAGCCTAAGCGACCCCGGGGCTCGCCTCGGCGCGATCGTTCCTCGTCGTTCGGGGGCGAGGCGCTGCAGGTGTCGGAGTTGCGCCTCGATAACCCGAGGCTCCTCCGCTCACCTCGGGGAAAGTCTTCCCGCGCCGCCTCGCCGAGGAAACGGGAGAGGACCCCACGGACCCCGGGATCCTCCCCCAGGGACTCCCCTAGGAGGATGATTTCACCCTCCCCCTCGAGGGCCGTGGAGAGAGGATCCTGGGATTCAGGATCGGTTAGGAATCCTCAGTATTCCCATGAGGCCTCCCCCCGCTCCTCGGTGGGACGGTCGAGAACCCCGTCCCCCCAGGCTAGGCCGTCCTCCTTCTCATCTTTTGTCCAGGACATGGCCCAAGCCCTGGGGATTGACCTGATGGTAGGTTCCAAATATTCCAAGGAATTTCTAGAGGAACAGGACCTTCCCACTCCCCCTAGAGAGGTACCTAGACTCCCTCTCAACAGTGTCCTCCTGCAGACCTGGCTGAAGAACTTGTCGAGCCCTCTTACAGGCACGTCTGTCCCGTCAAAAATGGAATCAAAGTATAGGACGATTCCCCCGAAAGGGTTTGATAAGGCGCAGCTCTCCCACCAGTCCCTCCTGGTGGAATCTGCCCTTAAAAAATCACAGCCCTCACGGGTTTCTGCGGCGGTTCCACCCGGCAGGGAGGGGCGGACCCTGGACAAGTTTGGCCGTCGCCTCTATTCAAACACTCTGATGGCCACCAGAGTTCTAAATTACTCCTTCACCTTTTCCTCCTACTTGCGTGGGATGGTGAAGGACCTTCCTCAATATCGGAACTCGTTACCGGACTCCAAAAGAGCAGGATTCGATAAGTTTATGTCCAACCTGTCTCAATTGCGGTTGTACCTTTTCCATTCAGTGTACGACACCTTTGAGCTGGTTTCGAGGGTGTCGGCCCTCGCAGTGGCCATGCGCCGCTTGGCCTGGCTTCGCACCCTCGACATGGACCCAAACCTGCAGGAACGTCTTGCAGACCTGCCCTGTGTGGGGTCCGAGTTATTTGACGAGTCTTTGGAGGCGGCGACCAAACGGTTGTCGGAACAGGAACGCTCTTTAGCATCCCTGGTCCGCCCCAAACCTAGGCCCCCGCCACAGAAACCTTTCCGGCCTCCGCCGCGCCGGTACCCCCAGAAGTCGACCCCGTCCTTCTCAAGACCGCCTCCGAGACGTTCGTCTCAACGAGGCAGAGGGGGACAAACCCAAGCCCCGGCGCAGGGCCCTTCTAAGCCCGCGCCTTCCTTTTGACGGGCTGAGCGGACGGGGCGGGTTCCCCTCCGCACCTTCACCAGAACCCCTTCCTATCGGGGGGCGTCTTCGGTCCTTCCGGAAGGCATGGACCGCGATTACCTCAGACGCTTGGGTGCTCCGGATCGTCTCCGAAGGCTACTCGCTCAATTTTGTGTCCTCACCACCGGACAGTCCCCCAAGTTTAGCCTGGTGCAACCGGTCGCAACTACCGACCCTTCTGACCGAAGCCAAAGCTCTCCTGAAGCTTCGGGCGGTCGAGCCGGTCCCCAAGGACCAGTGGGGGACGGGATTTTACTCCCGTTACTTTTTGGTCCCAAAAAAGACCGGGGACATGCGCCCCATACTCGACCTCAGGAAGCTCAACAAATGCCTGGCCAGGGAGAAATTTCGAATGCTATCTCTCCCGGTCTTGTATCCTCTCTTGGAGGAAGGGGACTGGATGTGCTCCCTCGACTTGAAGGAAGCATATACCCATGTCCCGGTGCACCCCACCTGCCGAAAATTCTTACGATTCCAGGTGGGAGACCTACACCTCCAGTACAGAGTCCTGCCCTTCGGCCTGGCCGCGTCCCCACGAGTATTCACGAAGTGCATGGTAGTAGTGGCGGCAGCCCTGAGGTCTCGCGGGCTCCACGTGTTCCCTTACCTGGACGACTGGCTCATCAAAGCCCCGACCAGGGAGGATTCCAAAGTCTCAGTTGAGGCCGGCTCAGTCTCTTCAATTCATAGGTGCGGTGCTGGACACGGTGCGCCTGCGCTCCTACCTTCCGACCCAACGGTTGGAAGTCTTGGTACGGATGAGCCGCCAGGTCTCTCAACTACCAAGGGTGTCGGCCAAGCGCATGATGATGCTGCTCGGCCATATGGCCTCGACGGTACACGTCACGCCATTTGCGAGGCTGCATCTGAGGATCCCTCAGTATACACTCGCATCACAATGGCGCCAGGAGTGCGATCCGGAGTCGCGCCTCATTTCGGTGACTCCGCTTTTGCGGAAATCGCTAAGTTGGTGGACAGACTCTTCAAATCTGTCCACGGGACTAATGTTTCGCACTCCCCCATTTCGCAAGGTTCTGACCACGGACTCCTCGGACTACGCGTGGGGAGCCCACCTCGACGGTCTTCGCACACAGGGCCTGTGGTCGGCGGAGGACCGTCGCTGTCACATCAACGTGCTAGAGCTTCGGGCCATCTTCCTAGCACTTCGAGCCTTCGTTCACGTAGTACAGGACCAGGTGGTCCTCGTCCGCACGGACAACCAAGTAGCAATGTACTATGTGAACAAACAGGGGGGAACGGGGTCGTGGCCCCTCTGCTCCGAGGCCCTTCGCCTCTGGGAGTGGGCGGCCTCCCGGAACATCTTCCTCCGGGCGGTCTACATCCAGGGGGAACTGAATTGTCTGGCGGACAAACTCAGTCGACTCCTGCAACCCCACGAGTGGACTCTACACTCAGCAGTTCTGCACGAGGTCTTCGCTCGCTGGGGAACGCCACAGGTAGATCTGTTCGCCTCTCCGGAGGCACACAAACTACCACTATATTGTTCTCGGATGTACTCGCGGGATCGTCTGGAGGCGGATGCCTTCCTTCTCGATTGGGACGGGAAGTTCCTCTATGCATTCCCTCCTTTCCCTCTGATCATGCGAACGTTGGTACACCTAAGATCGTCCACGGCCACGATGATTCTCATAGCTCCTCGGTGGCCGCGTCAGAACTGGTTCTCCCTACTGCTCCAACTCAGCGCCAGGGAACCCCTTCTTCTGCCTGTCGGTCCTTCTCTGCTATCTCAGAATCAAGGATCCATGTTACATCCCAATCTGCAGTCATTGCACCTGACAGCTTGGTTTCTTGTTCCCTGACCCCTCCGGACCTGTCTCAATCAGTGAGGGAAGTGCTGGAAGCCTCCCGCAAGATCTCGACGAGGCTTTGCTATTCGCAGAAATGGACCAGGTTTTCCACCTGGTGCTCTTCTTTCCTCCTGGACCCGGTATCGGCCCCGGTACCCTCGGTTCTGGACTACTTATTCCATTTGTCGCGCTCTGGCCTGAAAACCACTTCGGTGCGTGTCCATCTTAGTGCGATTTCCGCCTTCCACCAACACCTGGATGGACGCCCTCTGTCTCTCCATCCCTTGGTGACACGCTTCATGAAAGGATTACTCAGGGTTTGTCCCCCGCTCAAACCTCCCCCAGTCGTATGGAATTTGAACGTGGTTTTAGCTCAACTGATGAAACCACCCTTTGAGCCACTCAACAAGTCCCTCTTGAAATTTCTGACTTGGAAGGTGGTGTTTCTGATTGCCCTCACCTCCGCTAGGCGGATTGGGGAACTACAAGCCTTGGTTGCGGACCCACCCTTCACCGTATTCCATCATGACAAGGTGGTCCTCCGCACCCATCCTAAGTTTGTCCCGAAGGTTGTTTCTGATTTCCACCTCAATCAGTCCATTGTCCTTCCTGTGTTCTTCCCTAAGCCCCACTCCCATCCTGGCGAGACGGCGCTTCACACGCTTGACTGTAAGAGGGCGTTGGCATTTTACCTTCAACGCACCAAGTCCCATCGGAAGGTCCCGCAATTATTCTTGTCCTTCGATCCCAATCGATTAGGGCACCCAGTTTCCAAGCGCACTCTGTCTAACTGGTTGGCGGCGTGCATCTCCCTTTGCTATACTCAGGCTGGCCTCCCTCCCCCGGGTCGAGTCACGGGGCACAAGGTCCGAGCAATGGCAGCTTCGATAGCCTTCCTCCGTTCCACCCCGATGGAAGACATATGTAAGGCTGCCACTTGGTCTTCGGTTCATACATTCACCTCTCACTACTGTCTGGACACTCTGTCCAGGAGTGACGGCCGGTTTGGCCAGTCAGTTTTACAAAATCTGTTTTCTTAAAATTGCCATCCTCCCACCTGCCCTTTTTGGTTTGGCTTGGAGGTCACCCACATGTGAGAATATCATGCCTGCTTGTCCTGGGATAAAGCACAGTTACTTACCGTAACAGGTGTTATCCAGGGACAGCAGGCATATATTCTCACAACCCGCCCACCTCCCCGGGGATGGCTTCTAAGCTAGTTATGGAACTGAGGACCACGAGGTGGGATGCGCCCTCTAGTGGGCAGAAGGCACGCACATGCGTGGTGCAGTGTGCAAACTTGAAACTTCTAGCAAGTTTGCTTGAAAAGCTGTCCGCGCCGGGGCTCCGTAGATGACGTCACCCACATGTGAGAATATATGCCTGCTGTCCCTGGATAACACCTGTTACGGTAAGTAACTGTGCTATATGTCTGTCTGGCTTTATTTCCGTCTCTCTCTCTGTCCTGCTGTCTTTCTTTCTGTATTCTTCATTTATGCTAAACTAGTATTTTAGCCCGTTATATTAACGGGTGCTAGAATATATGTCTGTCTGTCTTTATTTCCGTCTCTCTCTCTCTGTCCTGCTGTCTTTCTTTCTGTCTATCTCTCTCCCTGGCCCCCTTCGTCTGTCTGTCTTTCTGTGTCTCTCCCTGTCCCTGTGTCTTTCTTCTTTTCTTTCTGTCTCCCTTCCTCCCGCTGGTGGTAGAATATATGTCTTTCTTTCTTTCTGTCTTTCTTCCTCCCGCTGTCTTTCTTTCTGTCTCTCCCTCCCTGGCCCCCTTTGTCTGTCTGTCTTTCTGTCTCTCTCCCTGCCCCTGTGTCTTTCTTCCTATCTCCTTCCCTACTTCCCTGTCCAGCAGCCGCAGCATTCCCTCTCCCTCCATTTACCGCGAGAGGAGCCTGCACGGACCTAACAGCCTGAGCCCCCAGGAGCGTAACTTCCCGGCGGCTCCTCTCACGATCACCGCCTTCTCCGACGCAGGAACAGCTTGTGAGAGGAGCCGCTGCAGCGTCTTTGAAGTTAAAAAAGAAACTTTGTCCCGGCTCCGTGCTCGGCCGCCGAGGCCTGCAGCCACCGAAAGCCACTGCGGCCTACAGCTGCCGCGGCCTGCAGCGGCCGACAGCCGCAGCGGCCGACATCCGCCTTGAAGAGAGAGAGATTCGCACGCATGCGCACTCCTACCTGCGGTGCCCTACAGCGCACGGAAAATGGAACACGCGGTGGGAGTGCACGTGTGCGGCTTAGGCTTTTATTATATTAGATACCAGGAAGACTCTCCATCCATATTCCAAGTGAATCCATTCAGAAGCTAGTTTCAGGTATGGATGGGGTTACCAGACATCCGGATCTTCCTGGACATGTCCTCCTTTTGAGGACATGTCTGGGGGGTCCGGATGGCTTTTCAAAACCCAGCACTTTTGTCCGGGTTTTGAAAAGCTGTGTCGGGCAGGGAGGAAGTCCGCGCATGTGCACTCGTGTGTGCCGTCATCACATAGCGTTCATGCATGCGTGGACTTCCTCCCTGCCTGATAAGAGCAGGTGCGGGGGGGGCGGGGGTGCTGGCTTGGGGGCGGGACTAGGGCAGGGATGGGCGGAACTAGGTGGCCCTGGAGGCGGGGCTAGAGGGGTCTGGATTTTCCTAAAAAAGAGGGAAAAGTTAAGTTTCCAGTAAATGAAGGGGATTACAACCCCCCAAGCCCCCCACAATGCCGGCGCAATCTCTATTAAGTAAAGTGTGTGGGGGGGTCCCCCACCAACACCCCCTGTCGGTGCCCCTTAAAATACTGTTTTTCTTCAGCGCGCTTCCGCCTTGCGCTCAGTTGTCTGCGCTGGATTGTCGGCGCGCCTTTGTCGTCATGCGCTTTTGTCTATGAACCGTAAAATGGTGCGGTAGCTGTGTTGGTCCACTTTTAAAGGTACCATATTAAAAATTGTAATGGCAACCGCCTCTGTGGGATAACACTGCATCGGTGATTTTATGGTAAGAATAGTAAAAGGAATTTTTAAAGAGAATCCAGGAACGTAAGACCTTTGAAATCAAAATGATAAAACATTTTTGACACCCACCGGAAAGCACTTAACAAAGACCTTGCTTCTCTTTCGCATTACAACCCGTGAATTTATACTGTTTTGTCGTCTTCTTATCACCCATCCGTATCTCTCTGTCTCTCACCCACCCAGTCATTCTAGTCTCTCACCTGGCTCACCCCTTCCTGTGACACTGCCATTGAGAATGCTTATATTTATATCTATCAATACTTGCTTATTTCTTTTTTTTTTAGTTCAATAATTTTATTGAATATTATAAGAATTATAAACAGAAAGCAGCTCAAACACATAGAATCATAATAAAAATCATGTATCAAATATTCGTATCTACAATCGTTTGAATAAAACTAGATTAATGAAAAGGATCCAGAGTATCTGGAACTGCTTAGAAAAGGAACAGAAAAAGACAGAGAAACAGGAGGGATAAGAGAAAGAGAGAGAAAGAAAAAGGAAGAGAGAGAGAAAGAGAAATAGAGAGAGATAGAGAGAGAGAGAGAGAGGCAGAAGTGTCTATAGAGCAGAACGAACATATAAATCTAAGAATGACCAAGGTGATTTGTTTCGTGTCAAGTTTGTAGAGGATCGAGAAAACAATTTCTTTTCATATGCATAAGATTCAAATTTGTGGTACATACTTAAAGAGTTCCACCAGAAGGTGTAATCTAGTAATGAGGATGATTTCCAGTTTTTCAGAATATGCATTAGAGCTGTCACAAACATGGTGTCAATGAGTTTAGGCGGGCAGTTTGATTGTGCAAAACATGGGTGTTGAGAACGAAGAATTATAATGTCTATGGAGATCACTTCTGAACATTTAGTAATAGATTTTATGGTATCCCAAATACGGAGCCAAAAGGAATGAACCATATTGCAGTGGAAAAGCATGTGATCGAGAGTTCCGGGTGCTTTCAGACAGTTCCAACAGGTAGAGTCTTGTTGTAGATTCGCTTTCCACATACGATATGGAGTCCATACTGCATTCCACATAACAAAGTACATTGATTGCGAAACTCTGGATGATAAAAGAGGACGATTTGTGGAAGACCAGAAGAGTTCCCAATCTATTTCAGAAAGCGTGGTTTTCAAAATAGAGTCCCAATGGCTCATAGATTGAGATGAAAAAGTGAAGAAGTGTATACCATAAAAAAGAGATATTGCCTTACCCTTCAGTAAAGCCAGAGTAGACCAATGACGAACAGTATGAATAGAGATCATAAAGTCATGGCGTGTATGTATATTATCATGGCGTGTATGTATATTATACTTGCTTATTTCTGATCTGAAGAAGGGTTACCTTCAAAAGCTAAACAAAAAATGTATTGTTGATCCAATAAAAAAGGTATCGCCTTATTTGCTTTATGTTTTTATTTTACTTATATATATATTACCCTTAAAAACATAACATTTTATCAAGGCATGAACTTTTCAGTGTGTCGGATGTATCGATGAAACACCTAAAATCACATAGGATCAGTAATACTTAAGGTTTGAGGAATTGATGCCACCAGGAAAAGTGGCTGTACCCCATTATTATACCCTCAGTTGTGACTGGTTCCCAATCCATCAGTAATGGCCTCTCCCCCCCCCCCCCTGTTAAGATTTTCCCTTTTTATGGCTGAGGGCAGCAAAACTGATATATGTTTCTAGCAACGGTTGACATCTGCATCCATACTAGCTTGATCTCTTAGGATTGTATGACATTCTAGTTGACGTTAACCTGTTTCACTACAATTGTGTCACAGCTTCGGAGTGTATGGTTAGGGTAAGCCAGAAGTGTGAGAGAGTCAATGGATGTGACTTTATGGGAGTGGTCTTAGGCGCCTGGGCCCATCGAAGCCTTAGGCTCCTCCCTGGTGCAATGACTTGGATCCCGTAATAGCTTTGGTCCTGTGTAGTTGGGACAGGATGGACTCGATGCTTACTTTTAGCATATGGAATTTCATTCAGGCGTCTGGAAATAAATAGGCCTTTGGGTGTTCTGAGATGGCAAGGAATTTGTCAACAACTACCCTTCTGCAGTAGGACCAGCGCTTACAATGGGGCTTCTGAGGCCTCTCTGTGGTGTCCGATTTAGCGCACACTAAATACTAAGATGCCCTTAGGAATATAATGGATGCCTTAGCATTTAGCATGTGCTAAACCGGCTAACACGCCTTAATAAAAGGACCCCTCTAAATTAACTGACATCTGCTTAGTGACTAGCTCTGTCAAGCTGCCTATCGAGGACAAGGTTTGAGATGCGAGAGAACGCTTTTTTCAGTCCTCTGGTTAGTTTAGCATGGGACTCTTTTAAGGACAGAGGGACTGGGCAATAAAAATACCAGACATTGTCACCATGACATCCAAGGCGACTGCATGAAGCCTGCAGTCCCATGGAAACCTCCGAGGAGGCTGCCTGCTCCGGGGGGGCCTGTAATAGGAAAGCCTGAAGTGCTAGGCGAGCAAGAGATCAACTGAAACAGATTCAGTATTGCAGTACTCCCCTATAATTCGCGGGGGTTCTGTTCCAGGAACATCCGCAAATTTTAAAAAACTGCGAATGCGGTTTTCCGACGGGTGCAGTAAATCATTCCAGGTATGCTCCAGGGTGGGGGGGGGGGGGGGAGCGGAGGAGGAATTGGCAGTGCATAAGGCTGATTGGCTGACTGGGGAGGAGAGGAGGAGGAGGAATTGGCTGTGCAGAAGGCTGATTGGCTGACCAGGGGGGGGAGAGGAGTAGGAATCGGCTATGCAGAAGGCTGATTGGCTGACCCGGGGGGGGGGGGGGGAGGGGAGAGGAGAAGGAATCGGTTGTGCAGAAGGCTGATTGGCTGACTGGGGGGGGGGAGAGGAGGAGGAATCAGCTGTGCAGAAGGCTGATTGGCTGACCAGGGAGGGAGAGGAGTAGGAATCGGCTATGCAGAAGGCTGATTGGCTGACCCGGGGGGGGGGGGGGAGAGGAGAGGAGTAGGAATCGGTTGTGCAGAAGGCTGATTGGCTGACTGGGGGGGGGGAGAGGAGGAGGAATCAGCTGTGCAGAAGGCTGATTGGCTGACCAGGGAGGGAGAGGAGTAGGAATCGGCTATGCAGAAGGCTGATTGGCTGACCTGGGGGGGGGGCGAGGAGTTGGAATCGGCTGTGCAGAAGGCTGATTGGCTGACTGGGGGGGGGAGAGGAGGAGGAATCGGCTGTGCAGAAGGCTGATTGGCTGACTAGGGGGAGGGGAGGGGAGAGGAGGAGGAATCGGCTGTGCAGAAGGCTGATTCACGGACTCATTCCCTGTATTTTCTGAAGAGGCAGGCAGAAAATACCGCGAATAACTGAGTCCACAAATCACAAATTTGCGGGGGAACGCTGTATATAACTAATAAACAAGGAAATCATTGATGGGCTCCGGTCCTTCTTTGCTTGGATATACAGTAAGAATAGGGGTTGGAAAAGTTGTTTATGTCAATGCCAAAGGAGATGGAGACTGAAGCACTTCTGATCATTTGAAATTTCTGATCAATTCCTTTTATTCCATGTTTTTGGGGTTGTTTGTTTATTTTTTGTTGTTTTTTTTTCGGAGGGGGGTGTTTAAGGGACATTAGTTGGTTAGTTAAACCAGACTGCTGTTAGAATTCCTTTTCATCCAGGGGACTTCTTCAGTATAGTGGAGCAAAAAGCATGCGGGGGCTGCTGTTTGCCATCAAGTCGCAGAACGTCAAAGACGCTCTCTTGAAATCTTAAGCTGGAATACTTTTCACCTGACTCAGCGGGCAGGGAACAATGGCTGACTTGTGACCTGGGGACAGTGGCCGTGTCACATTAGCAAGTTTGAAGCCAGTTATTATGTGGGAAGGACGGGAGGCAGCTGCGGTGAGGGGAGTGGCGAATCCAGCTGGGCCTCGTATCGCTTGCTGTTGGGCTAATCTACAGAAGGAATCTGCTCTGGTGGAAAGCACTCGGGATAATGGCACTTGCCCGTGTCATATGATGTGGCATAAAGCTGACCCGCAAGGACAACAGATGTTTTGAGGTCTAGAGAGATTTCGGCATCTGTGGTTTTTTTTTTTTTTCTAAACTTGTTTCACAGTTATTGAATAATACCAAGTTTCCAAGTTTTATTTAAAAATTTTCTATCCCGCTCTAGGGAGGATCTTTAGGGTATCTTACAATCTATTCTAACGCATAATAAAAATAACAATTCAATGTACAAAAATAACCCATGCATAATACATAAAATTAGGGCAAAAATACATTAAGAGGTCCTTTTACTAAGGTAATAATAATAATAACTTTATTTTTCTATACCGCCATAGTCAATCGACTTCTAGGCGGTTTACAGTGTAAGAAGGCTGGACAATCAGCGAATAACAAGAGGTCTCAATACAATACAATAAATCAACATACAATACAATACAATACAATACAAAGATTCTGTATACAATACAGTACCATATAGTACGAGTCCTAGTGCACGCTAAATATTAATGCGCTCTAAATGCTCATGCGTCCATTATATCCTATGGATGCGTTGCCATGTGTTAGCATTTAGCAGGTGCTAAGACGCACTAGTGTTCCTTAGTAAAAAGACCCCTTAATTTAGCAAAGCAAGAAAAAAATTAACATTAGGGATATTCTTCTGTTTTCCAAGATGCCAACAGTGCCCCCCGTTAAACCTGAGAATATGCATCGGAGAAAAGGGTGTCGGGTCAAAAGCGCGCCGGGACAAAGGTGCGAGCAGACAATTGAGCGCAGTGCGGAGGCGCACGCCGCAGAAAATTACTGTTTTTAGGGCTCCGACGGGGGTGTGTGTGTGGGGGGGGGAACCCCTCCACTTTACTTAATAGAGATCGCGCCGCGTTGTGGGGGCGTTGTGGGGGGTTTGGGGGGGGTTGTAACCCCCCACATTTTACTGAAAACTTCACTTTTTCCCTGTTTTTAGGGAAAAAGTTAAGTTTACAGTAAAATGTGGAGGGTTACAACCCCCCAAACCCCCCACAACGCCGGCGCGATCTCTATTAAGTAAACTGGGGGGGGGCTCCCCAACAAAACCCCCCGTCGGAGCCCCTAAAAACTGTAATTTTCTTCGGCGCGCGCCTCCGTCTTGCGCTCAGTTGTTGGCGCGCGCTTTTGTCTTTCACGGGGTTGTCTATGAACCGGAGAAAAGAGAGGGTTTTTAAAGTTTTCCTTAAACTTATCAATGGAAGTTATTGATTTTAAGGGCCAATGGTATCGAATTCCAATACTTTGGACCGTTAACGGAGAAAATTGCGTCTCTTCCATGTTCATGTACAATTTCTTGGTACGATGGATAATTATAAGCAATTGCTTATTTGTAGATCTCAAATTTCTGCCCGCTCCATACCCACAGTGTCATAAAATGCTTAATTTCAGAATGCATGATTTGAGTGTTAACCCCTGAAAAACTTAAGGGGGGGGGGCCGCGATGGGTGAGTTGTCAAGTACAGGAAGCACAACTGGTGCTGCATCGCTTTGGTGTAATGCAAGATGCTCCATTTATAAAGGATTTAAAACAATTCGACACTAATTTTAATGACTTGATGATTAAACAATATATGTATACAGAGAGAGAGAGAAGAAGCCATATGATTGCTAAACGCAATCACCGGTGGCAGGTGGTAGCTTTTATATGAAGACAACATCAGTTGCACATTCGTAGAAAATATTTCTTTCCAATCTGCTTGCTAGAATGTTGGCCAAAGATTTCGTTCTCTCGTACTTGATTGACGCAGAGTTTTGGGTACCTTTGTTGGCTCCCGTGTCAGCCTGGTAAAAGGTTTCTGCCTGTTGTAATATCAGCTTTTTCTGGGTTTAGAGACTTTTTTTAAAAAATTAAGTTTAAATCCCACTCATACAATATGGAAAAACATAAAAATGTGAAGCCTGGTTCAACACGTCAAGGGGAAAGCGGATGGGATTTGATATAACCACCTTTCTTTGGTTACAATCAAATGGGATTCCAATGGCTCATTTCCCCTTAGAAGGTCACCTGTGCTGACCTTCTGTCAGCCACCTAATCTGAAACAGAAACTGATAAGAAGCAAACTCCCTACACAGACCCACAAACAAGAGAATGGCACGCGTCCTTGTGGTGTGGCAAACTGTGCGAACACATCTCAAAGGATCCCATGGTCACTCGTATGGGAAAAACATTCAACATAAGGGGATCCTTCACATGCTCATCTTCCAGTGTGGTATATATCACTCGGTTCAAAAAGTGCAAAGAAGGGCAAAACAGGTCAGATGCTAAAGACTAGGATCAACCATATCACAGAGGCATACCATGACTCACACTGGCTTCCAATACAGGCAAGAGTACACTTCAAATTCTACTGCCTACTTTTCAAGGCTGTTAACGGAGAAAGTCCAACCTACTGGAATAACCAACTAACTCAATCCTCTTCAACCAGGCACAGGAGAACCCACTCACTATTCACACACCCATCATCCAAAAATGTCAAACGAAATAAAACTATATGACAACCTAATAGCCTCTAAAGCAGCTAAACTGGACAGACAAATCACCACTCTGTTATCATCGACCACAAACTACAAAACCTTCAAGAAAGATATTAAAACCATACTCTTCAAAAAATACATAAAACCCATCTAGCACGACCAGCCCCCACCCAACCTCCCCCAACCCTCTCTATACCTTTAATACTCTCTAATGTGCTTCTAACTACCCAAAAAAGTCTAAAATGCTTCTAATTTACCCAATACTTATCACCTCAAGATCTCGACTTCTCTTTGGTAATTCTTAAGTAAATATTATGACATCGCTTATGCTGTTCCTGCAAACTTTTAATGATAACTTTGATGTAATCCGCCTTGAACCGCAAGGCATTGGTGGAATAGAAATCACTAATGTAATGTAATGAACTTATACAGATATCATATTAAAAATTATGGTGCCAACCAGGATGTCACCTTTGACGGACAGCACTTTGGAAAAACTGACCATTGCCCCAATGATTTTATGGTGAGAAAACTAAAAGGAAATTTTAAGACAATCCAGGAGCATAAATCTTTTGAAATCAAAATTAAATATTTTGATAACCACCGGACAGGATTCAACAAGGACCTTGGCTTTCTTTCCCACTACAAAGAAATTCAAACTGCTTTGTCACCTCTCCGTCTCCAACTACCACTGAAATGCTTTCATGTTCCCCTTATATATATTGATTTTGCCAACATTTGCTTATTTCTGATCTGAGGAAGAAGGGGTTATCTTTGAAAGCTAATGTTTTGGTTTTATTTCTACATATTACCTTGAAGAGTCAGTGGACTAACACAGCCACCACACCATTTCACCCTTAGAAGAGCTGTACCATCCCTTCACAATAACAGCTGCCCCTGAAGCAGCCTGCCATAGGTGAGACGTGGCCACATTGGGCTGTTTTAATAAACGTTTGTGCCTCATCTGGTCTGATCCGTTGTCATCCGCTTTGTCGAAGGATCAAGCGGGAATTGAGAGGTAGCAAACGTACTGTGTTTGACATCCCAGGGGAATATACAGCTAACACTCAGGAAACCATCTGTCCAAAAATGGAGTCAATGCTTGCAGAGTGTTCCAGGCCTCAAAGGGCGTAAGTGATGACATGGTGGTCCGTCCTTCTGTGTTATGCAAACCGATTCTCCTGGCAATTAAGCACGCTATTACCTTTTTAATTAGTCTAATTCTGTCACACCACTGTTTAATCATTCACTGTGCCCTTGTGCTAAACTGTGTGATATAAAAGTATAATAATTGTATATGTTTTATATCCTTGATTCCCAAATACAGCTCATTTGAGATCTCAAACCTCTGCTCAGGGTTATGATAGCTTCACATTACCTGTTTCACCTCCTGGTTTTCTTTTCTTTTTTTTTTTTTTTTAGGGGTGGGGGGTGGGGGTTGTCTTAGCTTAAGTGAGATATGTTGAATGATATGGGTATATAATAATATCCTTCTGGTGAGCTCTTTGGGGTGCTGTTGTCTGCCTCTGTGAGTTTACTTGTAGAACTGAGAGTGGTTATTGCTCCCAAGCTGCTCTTAAGTCGTAGTAACATCGGCTAATCTAATCTAAGGCTTGGCTTTATATACCGAGACAATCCAAGAAAGCTCGACTCGGTTTACAATAGTTAACTTAACAAATAAAAACCATAAAGAATAAGACTAAGTTTCGGACAGGTAAAACCCAATGTGGTGTAAATTTCACGCTCTTTTGACATGGGAGCCTAAAAGTCTCGAATGTAGCTCAGCACCTGCTCCCCTCTTGGCCACATCTTCCCCTTCTCAAAACTGTCTCAGCCATTTGCCCACAATCCATTAAGCGTTGGCCTCCCAATGTTTCCATGAAGCCCTTATAAATAAAAATTAAAAAAAAAAAAAATGATACCATCTTATCTTTTATTTGTTTCATTTTATTTCTATTTATTATCTTTAGAACTGGACTAACGTAGCTGTCGCGCCAGTTTATCCAAGACTGCAGCCCTGCTGTTATTTTGGCCTGCAGTGACTTCCACGGTTTTTGGAGTCCGAATGTGCTTGAACCAGTGTCGTTTAAATCTATCTCATTATCCCCAAATGGCTCAGAACGGGTTACAAGTTAAACATACACAATATACAGTTAACAGGTTACGATTTGCCATAATTTAAGTACAAACTTACGATACAAGTTTTATCCTAACTTGACACATAGTAGGGGCCTGATATCAATATACACTTCTCCCTCGTTATTCGCGGGGCATACGGGCAGAGCTGGACCGTGAATGGCGAAAAACCGCGAATATAAACCTCTGACCCACCCCCACCTCCCTGACGCCTTCCCGGCCTTACCTGGTGGTCTAGAGGGTTTTCGGGGCAGGAGCGATCTTCCTACGCTCCTGCCCCGTGCAGATCGCCATCAGGAAATGGCTGCTGGGAGTTCCCGTAGTCTCTCGAGACTACGACGGGAACTCCCTACAGCCATTTCCTCATGGCAAT
The DNA here is from genome assembly GCF_902459505.1 of Geotrypetes seraphini. Classification (NCBI taxonomy): domain Eukaryota; kingdom Metazoa; phylum Chordata; class Amphibia; order Gymnophiona; family Dermophiidae; genus Geotrypetes; species Geotrypetes seraphini. Next base: position 19,714,282 of record NC_047093.1, on the reverse strand, counting down.
CTGCACGGGGCAGGAGCGTAGGAAGATCGCTCCTGCCCTGAAAGCCCCCCCAGACCATCAGGTAAGGCCAGGAAGGCGGCAGGGAGGTAAAAAATATGGGTTTTTTAAATTTTCCCCCTCCCCAGAAAAAAATCGCGATTTTGTGAAATTGCGAGTGCATAAACTGCGAATGGGGAGGGGGAAGTGTACATAATACAGTTTACAGGTTACAATTTGCCATAGTTATCTTTACAACGCAAGATTTTTCAATACAAGTTTTCCTAATGTGACACATGCCGGGATCCAATACCAATATACATTTCATTGTCATTCATTGGTCATGGGCAGGGGAGTTAGGTGAAGAGGTATGTTTTTATCACCTTCCTAAAATTTAAACTAACTAAGCTAAACTAAAACTTGAATTTATAGACCGTGTCATCTTTATTAAAAAAACAAAGCTCGACTTGGTTTACAGTAAGTAACATAAAGGGGGAAATAAGAGGAAAATTTACATTTTGGTGACTAGCCGAGTTTGTAGATGTTTATGGAAGATTTGAAGAGAACCTAGGGCCTCTTCTAGCAAACTGCACTAGCAGTTTGTAGCACGGTGAGCCGCGCTACTCCCGATGCTCATAGAGTTCCTATGAGCGTCGGGAGCAGCGCGGGCCATTCAGCGTGGCTCTCTGCGCTAAACTGCTAGCACAGTTTGATAGGCCACTAGTTCTCTCAGCCATAAAGGGACTTGGGAGTTCTGATCAACAAGTCGATGAAGCCGCCCACGCAATGTGCAGCGGTGGCGAAAAGGGCAAACAGAATGCGTGCACGGTAATTTAGCGCGTTAAGGTCCTAGCCCGCCTTTGTAAAAGGAGCCCTTTGCGTAGCGTATTATGTGGCTATTATGTTGATTTCATTGGTTCTAGTTGACTTTCCAACTGTAACCAAGGAAAGATCTGAGGCATCCGAGAGCCTTGCAGCCTTCCTAGCTGAACTGTCACTGCCCGCATTGATGCGTGCTATAATTTAGGGCTTCTGTTAGAGTCGGAGCAGAAAACTATTACCCAAGTGAGGATTTATAGGCGCTGTAAATGCTTATGAGAGCTGAGCTGCAACTCTTGGGCCTCGCTTGCTTCCAGATGACTTGCTGCCCCGTGGATTCGAGCTGCATTTTGACAGCCTGGGGGTAATAAAACCAGGGAAAAGCTAATTAACTTCTGGGACCATTAAAAAACCAACTATTTCATGCAGATGATGCCTGCAGTTCCAGAACCAAGAATGCACTTATGGGCTAATAAAGTCACATTAACGAGGAAAGGCTGTAGCCACACAAGCATGTTTGTCACTGAATAACGGGAAAGCGTCTCGAAATGAAAGCAGTGGGAAACTAGAAAGGATCTTTAATATCTTACCATTAGGCCTTAATTTACCAATTGGTCTAGTGCATTTTTATATTTTACTGGTTTTTAAAGAGAAAGTACTTTCTGGGGGAAATTCTCTATATATGACATGGAATCGTAGGTGCTACTTTTGTGCCAGACATTTGGTGCATAGAAAGTATTCTAACACAGTGTTCTTCAACCACTGGTTCATGGACTGGATCCGGTCCACAGAAATTTCCTGCCGGTCCACAGGGCCAGCATTTGCATCAGGCCCAAAACAGTGTTGTTCTTCAACCGTCGGTCCACGGTGCAATCAATGCGGCGTTATCTTCAAGCCAGCTCCCTCTTCCTCACTGATTCAGTGCACAAAGCCACGGGCAGTGGCTGCTACGCGTGTCCTGCGCCTGAACAGGAAGCCTTCTCTCTGACGTTGTAACGTCAGAGGGAAGGCTTCCAGATGACGCATGGGACGCACAAGGAGCCGCTGCCCACAGCTTTGTGCACTGCATCAGTGAGGAAGAGGGAGCCGGCCTGAAGATAACATCGGGGGCAGCATAAAATGGCCAAGCGGGAACAGGCCATAAGGTAAGGCATAGCATGGAGGGAGGGAGACAACAAAGGTAGGAGGGAATGATTTTATTTTTTAATTTAGTGATTGAATTATGTCAATTTTGAGAATTTACATCTGCTGTCAGTGTGCTTTGTGTAGTTTAATGTTGTGGTTAACCATTATGTGTTGTTAATAAGATTATATTGTGTATCTGTGAAAAATGAATGGAAAAAATAGTGTTACAATTAGTACTATTATGGGGGCGGGGTCTGGGGTGGAGATTGGGTAGAAATGGGCGGGGTCTGGCCCACGACTTAGCCCAGTGTTCTTCAACTGCCGGTCCATGGACTGATGCCGGTCCACAGAATAATTCTTTTATTTCCTCCGGTCCATAGGTGTAAAAAGGTTGAAAAACACTGTTCTAACAGACGTATGGTGCCACAACAAGAAATGGCAGTTCCCTGTGAAAACACAAGTACCCCTTTATAGAATATCCTATAAGTGTTTTGTACATGTCCGCAAAGGGGCTTGGCCTTGAGAGGGACATGAATGGGCCAGAGGCATTCCCTTAAAATGCACGCAGTGTTATAGAATTCAGGGGATATGCATCCAACTTGTGTGCTGGTCAAATGCACTCTGACAAATGCGCCCCGACAATTTTGTGCACAGACAAGGGCGCGCATGAGAATTGTGGCCCGTCGGGTTTGTCGGTGTAGACCCCATTACATTGTAGCATCATACCTTCAAGTACAAGATAGACAGTTTATTTGCAATTTAGGGGAAAGGGATTGGGCCTTGTATACCGCCTTTTTCTATTTACACAACCACACTCAAAGTGGTTTACATACAGGTGCTTCAAGCATTTTCCTTACCTATCCCGGTGGGCTCACACTCTATCTAATGTACCTGGGGCTGTGGAGGATTAAGTGACTTGCCCAGGGTCACAAGGAGCAGTTTGGGGTTCGAACCCACAACCTCAGGCTGTAGTGGCTGTAGCTCTAATCACTGTGCACACTCTCCTCCAATGCAATATCAGAAGTGAAACAAGTATAGAACAATGAAGCCATTGTGACATCACTGATGAGGTTGGCTCTTATTGGTGGAATGAAGCATTATGACATCAGGTAAAGGGATTGGGCCTTGTATACCGCCTTTTTCTATTTATACAACCACACTCAAAGTGGTTTACATACAGGTGCTTCAAGCATTTTCCTTACCTATCCTGATGGGCTCACACTCTATCTAATGTACCTAGGGCAGTGGAGGATTAAGTGACTTGCCCAGGGTCACAAGGAGCAGCGCAGAGTTTGAACCCAGAGCCTCAGGGTGCTGAGAGGTTGTAGCTCGAACCACTGCGCCACACTCTCCTTTGTGATGGGCATAAAATGACACTTCCTATATACTTGAGTTTGGCAGTGCATAGGGCCAGATTTTTTTTTTCTTTTTTACCTGAAATGTTAGAGTGAAAAGATCAAATGATTTGGGAAGAGTAACTTTATCACTCGGTGCATGCTTAAATGGGCCCTGCATCTTTTTCCCTATGCCGGTCTCGGTGAAATTTCAAAATTAAAATATACGCATGCATCTGCTTTGAAAATTCCCCAAGGAATTTGTGCAGTCGCATTTACCCGCTGCTCTTTGGTGCGGACATATTTCTCTGGCTTAATGTATATTGTAAAGTCTGCAGATAAGTGCCAATTTCCAAACCTGCATGTGAGAATACCGCCACTTGATCTGCGTACATGTCATGTGCACAGAGGCTATGCCTGTGTAAGTTTATCTGCATTTGCTGAGGGCAATTTAATAAAAGCCAGTTTCAGCACTTACCACCCTGTTCATGAAGCCACGTTGCCGGCTGTGGCAGTATTAGTTTCGACGCTCATACCGCCGCGGCCGGCAATAAAAAAGCCTAATGCAGCTTTGTAAAGGGGGGGGGGGGGGGCCTTAAAGCATCACTCTGCTTAAAGAAATGCTTTTTGGAGGTTTTCTTATGACTGAAACGTATAATAAAATTTCTGTACCTTTTTGGAACGAGGAAAAGTTCCATGGAAAAAAAATATTTTAATAAAACTCTTGTAGTGTGAGCACTGCATCCAAATATTGTATTTCCTTTCCAGTTTTAAACTTGTAGATTGTATACTGCCTTGCTCTCTTTACACATAGTAACATAGTAGATGACGACAGATGAAGACCCGAATGGTCCATCCAGTCTGCCCAACCTGATTCAATTTAAATTTTTTTTAATTTTTTCTTCTTAGCTATTTCTGGGCAGTTAACCCTTTCAGGACCAAGGGACATATTTGTCCCATAACTTTAAAATCCTATAAATTTTGATTGGGATAGTCTACAGTTCTAAATTTGATATGTACGGATTCCATATGATACTGCCTTTATGTAAACAAACTGGTTCCGACATTCATTCATTAGCGTCGTTGCCAGTTTGACGAGAAGATTCACTTGCCACACTGTCCATAAGCCAGAAGTGTGATTTTTTAAAAAAAAAATAATGATATTTCACAAAAAAAATCAATTTTTTGGCATCTGCAAGCCCTTTTTACCATAAAAATGTCGTCAAAACCACAAAAATTGGCCTACGATCCTTATGGTCCTGAAAGGGTTAAAGGCAGTATGAAATAAATAAGTAAATAAATTGAGACGTGAGTGAAGTTCCAGAGGGCGTTCTGCGTATGATTTTTGGTCTGAATTAGTTTCTTCTGGTGAAAAGATCTGTTCCAGAGTAGAGCGAACAGACTGACCTGTAGCTTTAAGCCCCTCCCCCTCCCACACACATCGGGCTTAAATCTGGTCTGTATGGTGATAATGTCAAAGCATTTTGTGGGCAAAACAACGGTTTACATGCAAAATGGACTTATATCTAATCTGTCGGTGGTATAGGCACTTAAAAGCATTTACGTACATAAGTTTATTTATTATTTTTTTTTCTTACATTTCACTTATATACCGCCACAACCTCTCAGTTCAGGGCGGTTAACAAAAGAACGGAATACAGAGCCATCACAGGGGTCATTTCACTAAGGTGCGCTAACTGTTTTAGCGTATGCTAAGGTGCCCATAGAATATAATGGATGCCTTAGCATTTAGCGCATGCTAAATCAGCACGCCTTATTAAAAGGACCTTACAGTGAATTACAGACAACTTTTTTTTTTTTTTTTGAAATTGGGATTAAATGGATAAGATTTTGACAGTTTTCTAAAAGATTGATAGGAAGTAGAACTTAACTTAACAGGCTGAAAAAACTTTTTGTCCCATGAACCTGCCTGGGTTTATACAGGCGACCCCTTTTACAGAAGGAAATGCTAAAAGTCTAGAATCACGAGAGAAGCATTTTAAATTTAAAGTGATCTATGAGATAATCGGGTGCGAGACCAGACAAAATCTTATAACAAATACAGCCAAATTTAATTCTCGCCTCTGCCGGCAACCGTTGTAATTTCCGATAGTATTTCATTACCTTAAGAAGGATATGGTGACACTCGAGAGGGTCCAGAGAAGAGCAACAAAAATGATAAAGGGCATTGTTTTATCCACCAAAACCCCCAAGTCTTTTTCTAGGTTGCCTTCCCCCAATATCGTCCCCCACCCGATGTACAACTACACGATTGGGGGGGGGGGGATGATATTGGGGGAAGGCAACCTAGAAAAAGACTTGGGGGTTTTGGTGGATAAAACAATAAAACCAGCGGCACAATGCGCAGCGGCCTCAAAAAAAGGCGAACAGAATGTTGGGCATTATCAAAAAAGGTATGACGACCAGAACCAAGGAGATTATCCTCCCGTTGTATAGGGCAATGGTGCGACCGCATCTGGAGTACTGCGTTCAGTACTGGTCGCCGTACCTTAAGAAGGATATGGTGATACTCGAGAGGGTCCAGAGAAGAGCAACAAAAATGATACAGGGCATGGAGAACCTTCCATATGCTGAGAGGCTGGAGCAGCTGGGGTTCTTTTCCCTGGTAAAGCGGAGACTTAGAGCGGACATGATAGAAACTTACAAGATTAGGAAGGGTATAGAGAAGGTAGAGAGGGACAGATTCTTCAGACTGGCGGGGGCAACAAAAACAAAGAGGGCACTCAAGAAAATAGAAAGGAGACAGATTCAGAACCAATGCTAGGAAGTTCTTCTTCACTCAGAGGGTGGTGGATACCTGGAACTCGCTTCCAGAAGAGATGTTAGAGCAGAGTACGATTTAGGGTTTCAAAATGGGATTGGACGAGTTCTTGAAGGAAAAGGGGATTGAAGGGTATAATTAGAGGGATACGATACAGGCAAAATGTCTTAAATAATAGATAACTTACAGGTCATTGACCTGGGGGGCCGCCGCGGGAGCGGACTGCTGGGCATGATGGACCTGTGGTCTGACTCGGCAGAGGCGATGCTTATGTTCTTATGTACCATTTCAGATTGAAAATTAGCCGGACCGCTGTATTCTGAATGATTTGCATCCTTTTAATATGCTTTTTGAATGATGCTAGATAAATTATATTGTAGTAATCCAGGGAGCTTAAATACAATGATTGTACCAGAAGCCTAAACGATGGAAAGTCAAAATTTAATCTAAATATTCAAAGTTTCCATAACAAAAAATAACTTTTTTTTTTTTTTTAGCTAAGATTTGCATTTGTTTATCTAATGATAGATTTTGATCTAAGTGAATCCCTAGGATTTTAATAGCTGGCAAAATGGGATAGGTAGTCCTGTTCAAATTTAAAATATTCTCTTTGATCTTATTGGATGGTGATGGTGGAAAAAATATTTGTTTTGTCCGGATTGAGTTTTAATTTGAAGTCTGCTGTATGAATTATGGATGATATATGGTTATATCGTCAGCATAGCTGCAAAGTTTAATTGCAAAAGAAGATAAGTCTAAAGAGACTAAATAAAGATTGAAAAGTGTGGGTGACCTGTTGTAGAGTGATTTCTCCCTGGTCATACTGTTGCTTGTTTGGGGGTTAATTCTAAAAAGTATGTGCTAATGTGTACACATGCATTACATGCATATAGGATTCAAATAATGACAAATACATGCACATGCATATTCATTAGGAATATCTTGTAAACCCGACTGACTGGGAGGGGGGTCCCCCAGGACAAGTGTAAGAGCCACCGCTCTGCAATATAGCATATTAACGTGAAATAAGGCACATTTGCGGTGATCATATATTGACCGTAGACGTCTGCAAATATGCTATTTACAAATAAATTATTTTTACATTCCTATTGAAATATTGACGTTTGACTTTACAGGTTGTTAGTAGCGCTTCTGAGAGTTTTGTGGACAGCGATGTTACCGTGGCTCCATGGGATGGCTAAATCCATGTACGCTGAATGCTTTTGCTTAACGTGAAGCCCTGAAAAAGGGCAGAACAGCTGCGTTTGATGGTTCCCCTTCTAACCAGACCCTGATTGCAGGCTATTCTCTCTTAAGATTCCTAATAACAATGCCGGTCTCTCTCCTGTTGATTTCTGTAAGGTGACGGTTCCTGGGCTTCCATTCTGGCTTTTTATGTGAAGAAGCAGCTGGGCTGTGGCCCTTCACTTCTTTCTTTTACAAGTGACAGAGGCAGACAATGCAGACTCTAAAAGCAGTTTTCAAGACATGATTTGTATCGTACATTAGGCCTTTGAACCCAAGAGACTGCTGCTGGCGGGCCTCAAGCTATGCCTTTAAAGCCATTAAGATCAATGGCTTGAAAGGGATGTGGAGCACATGCTGTCTGTTCTGGTGAAGCGTTGTAGTTGTGTTTTTAAGGCATGTTTTGCAAGTTTGACTATTGGTGTGTTCACCTGTTACCTGTGTGTGTGGCTAGAAAGGAACTTGGGAGCAGCAGTTTCGGTTCATAGACAACCCCGCGAAAGACAAAGGCGCGCGCTGACAACTGAGCACAAGACGGAGGCATGCGCCGAAGAAAATTACAGTTTTTAGGGGCTCCGAAGGGGGGTTTTGTTGGGGAGCCCCCCCCCAGTTTACTTAATAGAGATCGTGCCGGTGTTGTGGGGAGTTTGGGGGGTTGTAACCCTCCACATTTTACTGTAAACTTAACTTTTTCCCCTAAAAACAGGGAAAAAGTGAAGTTTTCAGTAAAATGTGCGGGGTTACAACCCCCTAAACCCCCCCCCCACAACGCGGCGCGATCTCTATTAAGTAAAGTGTGGGGGGTTCCCCCCACGCCCCCCCCCCCGTCGGAGCCCTAAAAACAGTAATTTTCTGCGGCGCGCACCTCCGCGCTGCGCTCAATTGTCTGCACGCGCCTTTGTCCCGGCGCGCTTTTGACCTGACACCGCAGTTTCACACACTAGCCTGCTAGGGAAGGAAAAAAAACCTGCTTTGGTTGTACCGCAGAAAGATGGTATATCGAGAATATAGCTACAGTGTGTAGTGGCATGGCCAACTGAAATGCTAGTATTGTTTTTAGCCCTCATTGGCAGACCAGGTGATCCCCTAGCAGCTCAGGCCACTCCTATCCCAGAGTGGCGCAGGAGGGCAGTCCAGGCCCCTTCTATAAGGGTAGCTAGAGCAGAGGCTGGGCCCCATTTGCCATAGCAGAGAACAGGATACGAATGTAGGAGAGGGGTTTGTGAAGGACAGAGAACAGATGGGGAAGGGTAGAAGGGGGAGGGGCGAGGGAAGGGAAAATGTCGCAGAAGAGACTGGATAGAAGTACGAGAAACTGGAAAAGTGGATAGTGAGCGCCTTCGTCTGTCCATTCATTCCCCAACTGTGCATTTATTTACTAAGTTATAAGATGTTCGGATCCTTCCTGTTAATTAGTCAGTTGAGAGCTGAAGATAGCTTGTGTTTTTGGTTCTTATCATGTGTAATTAATGACACGATAAGAACCATTATTCTATTTCCTGACCTCTTGAGAAAGCAGAGGAAGGAATTTCCAGCTATAAAGCCAGTAGGTGTTAACCCTCGACTCTCAATTTTTTATTTTATTTCGATTTCCCTGTAAGTATATTTTGACATTTCAAAATGGTTCAGTAAATGTCTGTTTTGACCCAGCACAGTTATAAGCATTTGTTGATGCCCGAAGGTCTGTAATAGGATAAGTTAATCGTGGTCCGACCATGCAGGATGCTGATCCTGGGTTAGTGATGGTTGTTCCCTTTGTCTATGCTGTGTGGAATTCATTATTACGTATTTACCTCTCCCCTCCTTTTACGACGCCATGTTAGACTTTTTTTCATCACCGGTTGTGGCGGGTACTAGCTACGACACTCATATGAATTCCTATGAGCGATGGAGTTAATACCGCTGTGGCCGTTTTTTTTTTTTTTTTTAAGCCTAATGCGGCTTTATGGAGGGGGTTATCTTTGTAACATTTAAAGTTAGAAAACCCTCTGCTAGCTGCTTGTAAGTTAGACCAGTGTTCTTAAACCACCAGTCCATAGACCAGTGCCGGTCCGCAGAAATTTCCTGCCGGTCCACAGGGCCAGCATGTGCATCAGGCCCAAAACAGTGTTCTTCAACCGCCGGTCCACAGTGCGATCGATGCGGCGTTATCTTCGAGCCAGCTCCCTCTTCCTAACTGATTCAGTGCACAAAGCCACGGGCCGTGGCTCCTGCGGGCATCCTGTGCCTGAACCGGAAGCCTTCTCTCTGACGTTGCAACGTCAGAGGGAAGGCTTCTAGATGAGGCCCGGGACGTGCAAGGTGCAATTAGTACTATTATGGGTGCGGGGTCTGGGGTGGAGATTGGGTAGAGATGGGTGGGGTCTGGCCCATGACTTAGGCCCATGTTCTTCAACCGCCGGTCCACGGACCGATGCCGGTCCACAGAATAATTCTTTTATTTCTACCGGTCCATAGGTGTAAAAAGGTTGAAAAACACTGAGTTAGACCACTTCCTTTTTACGGAATGATTTTTATTTCTCCTTAGTGATCCTTGTAAATCCCAGAAATGGCTGGCTTATATCTTTTTCTAAATCCGGGCTGAATTAAAATATTTGGTTGCTGCCGTGTAGACCTGCTTATAAGGTATTGTATTGTAGTGGTCCCCAACCTGGACCTGGAGGACCACCAGCCAGTCGGGTTTTCACGATAGCCCTAATGAATATGCATGGGGCAGATTTGCATGCCTGACACCTCCATTATATGCAAATCTGTCTCATGCATATTCATTAGGGCCATCCCGAAAATCCGACTGGCTGGTGGTCCTCCAGGACCAGGTTGGAGACCTTTGTTGTATTGTGTTTAACTCCCCGCCGGCTCTTTCTTGGTCCTCGATGTCGTGTCTTCTTGCAGTTATATTTGGTTTTCCTTTTATTCCTCAGCTGAGGGGATTTTTTTTTCCGTGTCTGAATAATATTTCTGGAGTTTTATATCACATTTGAATGCGTGAAATTTAAATGTGAAATTGTATTTAAAAAAAAAAAATCCCTGCAATACTCATGTATCAAGCCTAGTATCATTTTTCCAACAGAGGCCCCTATACACCTCACAGTTACCTGGTAGGATCCCAAAGAGTAGCGAGACTCCATGCTATTTTCCCCTAAGGTTAAGCAGCGGCTTTCCCCAGTCTATAGATTTTTCTTCCAGGAACTTGTCCAACTCTTTTTTTTTTACATAAGAACATAATAATAGCCTTTACTGGGTCAGACCAACGGTCCATCAAACTCAGTAGCCCGTTCTCATGGTGGCAAATCCAGGTCCCTAATACCTGGCCAAAACCCAAAGAGTAGCAACATTCCATACAGAATCTCAAAGAATAACAAGATTCCGGAATCCCAAAGAGTAGCAACATTCCATGCTACTGATCCAGGGCAAGCAGAGGCTTCCCCCATGTCTTAATAACAGACTGTGGACTTTTCCTCCAGGAAATTGTCCAAACCTTTCTTAAAACCAGCTACGCTATCCGCTCTTACCACAACCTCTGGCAATGCGTTCCAGAGCTTAACTATTCTCTGGTTGAAAAAATATTTCCTCCTGTAACTTCGAGTGTCCCCTAGTCTTTGTAATTTTTGACGGAGTGAAAAATCCCGTTCTACTCCACTCAGGATTTTGCAGACTTCAATCATATCTGCCCTCGGCTATGCTAACTGCTTGTACCACATTCTCGTGCAACAAGTTCCAAAGCTTAGTTATGAGTAGGACTTCTACAGGGTGAGGCAAAAAAAAAAGAAGTAGTGCCCTAGAGAAGTTTTTTTGTGGTTTTCTCAGCAACTGCTTGAAATTTCAACATGAAATGTTGTTATCATCTACGTTTTATGTACAGAGTGGGTTGAGATTCTTTAAACATGATGAAGTTACAGACTTTTTAAAAGCATGACCACCCAGCACTGTTTGTGCGTTCAAAAATATTTACGCTGCATCCTATATAATAAAACGCTAGCCGCGCATGCGCACTCAGACCTGCGTGATCTGTAATCCCTGATCGGTAGGTCCGTGGCCAGAGTGCTTATGCGGCGGCTACACAAAGCGGGAGAAACAGACTCAGGATGGGAGGATGCGCCGCAGCAAAGGGCTGCAAAGGTACTGCAGGGGAAGAGACACATAGAAGACACATAGACACATATCGCTTCTACACAAACCTCCCTCCAGCGTTGGCAGTTGCAGCACGTTAAACAAGCTGCTTCGCGACTTTCTCCTGCAGTTGAGTCCCTCTGCCGCATCACTAATGATGTCATCAATGATGCGACAGATAGACTCAACGGCAGAAGAAAGCCGCAAACCAGCCTGTTTAGTGTGCTGCGGCTGCCAACGCTGGAGGGAGGTTTGCTATTAAAGTCATCTCGCTGGGAGGGTCGCAAAGTCAGCGGGGGTTGTGCTGGGAGGGGAGAGAACTGTCTGCCTCGGGTGCTTCAGGCAGCAGCAGCGTTTACAATTCGCTGCTGTTGCGGCTTCAGGCCTTCCTCTCTGGCGGGTCCTGCCTACTTCATGAACACAGGACCCGCCAGAGAGGAATACCTGAAGCCAGCAACAGCAATGAATTGTGAATGCTGATGTTGCCCGATGAAGTAGTTGAAGGAGGAAAGTGAGCACAGGGGAGAGTGGCTTGGAGGGAAGAACAGATGGCAGGGCATGGAGGGAAGGAGGAAGGTATGCCAGACCAAGGGAAAAGGAAAGAGGAGATGGAGAGAGGCCATATGGGACAGAGAGAGAGGGGACGGATACTGGATGGAAAGAGAAGAGAGGGCAGTGAATGGAAGGGGCAACATAGAGGATGAACAGTATTCTAGCACCCATTAATGTAACGGGCTTAATGACTAGTTATTAATAATATAATTAATTGAAAAAATAAAAAAAGGAAGTTCCTTCTTATTGTTAATGGCGTCACAGTGATATAGACTTTTGTCTGTGGAGCAATGTTGGAGGCCTATCACAAGCTTCATCCAAAGCCACAAGCCATCGCCAGACTCAAGGAAGCACTGCTGATGATCTGGGACAGCCTGCCACAGGGACCAGTCGACGAGGCGTTGTGACTGAAGGCCTGTGTTTAAAGTTGGGGGGCAAACGCAAAACAAAAAAATCCCAACAAAACTGCCATAATATGTCAAACGGCCAACAAAGAAGAAAACGGCAGAGATGATCTACAAGATGCCAAGCCTTTAATCAACAAGCAGTTTGTATCCAAAATATATGATCCAATAAGGGTTATAAACTGGGACCTGACATGGTCCGTGTTTCGAAAAACACTCCTTCCTCAGGGGTCCTAAAGATATTAAAACCATATTCTAGAGAACCATATGGTAAACAACTGGATGAAAAGATGTGATTTGGTGGACAGAAAAACGAGTCTGGTAAGGTCCTTCGCATCTTTTTATCCAGTTGTATACCATAGGGCTCTCTACAATGTGGCTTTAATGCCTTTAAGGACAAAATCATGAGAGAAACGTAACAACAAAATGGACGGAGGAATCTAAAACAACCTCAGACACATTTAGAGATCATCTCTCCGAACCATCTGATACTAATGCAAACAAGAAAAAGGGAAGATAAAGAAAGAGGGGAGAAAATAAGGAAGGTTAGAGAGAAAAAGAGAACGAAAGACAGATACAAAGATGAGAGAAGGAGAAACTGAAGAAGGAGATTATCCCCCAGAGGCCAAAGAAAAAATTATATAACGAAATAAAGCTACAGTATAATCTTGTTATAATGGACTTCCAGGGACTTGGAAAAATGGTCCGTTATATCTAGAGTTGTATATTTTAAAAACTTTATTTAGGTCAACTTGAAACAACGTACAATCAATGCACAAACATAACAGCAACATCAAGAACAAAACTCAGCAAAACATTGGTATGGCACGAAATGATTGCAAAACCAGAACCCTAAAAGGTGTTCTGAAGCATTATGTCATAGGGTCCTGGAAAGAAAAATAGTCTTGTCATTTTCTTCTGGGTGGCATTTTGATACTGTATCACCGGCACGCCACGCGCCTTGTAGGCGGAGCCTGCAAATCCATTGTAGCCGAACAAAACTACAACTAAAAGCGACTCTGGGGACCAAATTGGTTGTCCGTTATATGCGAAAGTCCGTTTTATGTGAAAGTCCGCTCTATGTGGTGATTTTATGCATGTTCATAAAGGCACATGGCGTGTCAAAGCAGCTCCTGATTGGTGAGGCCCGACTTTAGTACAGGAAGAGGTGGTCAGAGCATACAGCGAGTGATTTCCTTCACTCGCCGGCGCTCCGGCTGCCCTCTCCTGCCTCTCCAGCTGTCCTCTCCTGGTCGGCGGTTCACGGTTGGAAAATACCGCGAATGACTGGGACCGCGAACCACCCACCGCAAATTCGCGGGGGAGCACTGTATACTTATGAAGGCAATTTTAAAATTCTGGAATCTGTCATGGCACACCTGGAATCTCTTCAGGGCATACGACTGTGTCGTGGCACACAGTTTCCAAGTAATCATTGGGAAAAAATACCCCTTCACCTTATCTCCTGAGATAGAAAACTGCACGTGGTAGAGCAGATTACTTCTACATTTCTTCTTTACGTATGTAGGTGCTTTAGAGATGCACATTTTGTTCCCTGCTCACTCTCGCATGCTTCAGGCCTGCTGAACTCGTGGCAGCTCAGCAGGGATTAGCCATGCCACTGTGGGTCATCCTTTCTGTAGCTTTCATTGCTCATTGGGTTAGATCAGGCTGTTGGGATTTTCCCCTAGTGCAGGGGTAGGCAATTCCAGTCCTCGAGAGCCGGAGCCAGGTCAGGTTTTCAGAATATCCACAATGAATATGTATGAGATGGATTTGCATGCACTGCCTCCTTGAGATGCAAATCTATAAGAACATAAGAATTGCCGCTGCTGGGTCAGACCAGTGGTCCATCGTGCCCAGCAGTCCGCTCACGAGGCAGCCCCCAGGTCAAAGACCAGTGCTCTACATGAGTCCAGCCTCACCTGCGTACGTTCCAGTTTAGCAGGAACTTGTCCAACTTTGTCTTGAATCCCTGGAGGGTGTTTCCCTCTATTTGAATCCCTGGAGGGTGTTTCCCCCTATTTGAAACCCTGGAGGGTGTTTTCCCCTATAACAGACTCCGGAAGAGCGATCCAGTTTTCCACCACTCTCTGGATATCCTGAAAACCTGACCTGGCTCTGGCTCTCGAGGACCGGAATTGCCTACCCCTGCCCTAGTGCATTGTGATAGCGCTGGAACTGTAAGTGCCGAACATTGTTAGATGTTGGCCGTGTGCAGGACACTGTCTGTCACTGCGTCACTTGCTTCTTCCCCATTTTGTGCTCATTGCTGCTCGACTCCGAGCCAGAGATCGTCTCTGTCCTTTCTCCTTGGTGCTGAAACGGTAATTAATTACCGAGCTCACAAAAGAGCCTGCCGGCAGCTGTGGCCGAGCTGTATCTGTATCAATGCAATCGTCACCCTGCCACTCTCCCTGCAGGGTGCACTTTTTTTTGTAGCTGTGCAGTCGTATTCAAGCTGCCCTGTCTGTCCCTGAAAAGGACCGAGCCACACAGATTTGGAGATGAACTGTTCCTGAATCGTCCTTAGGAGAGGGCTTTTGTCAGTCCGCCCTGCCGTTTAGATGCAGCTCATCCAAAACACTGCTGTAAGCCTAATCTTCAACCTGAGAAAATACGACTTGGTCACAGCCTTTGTCAAACAACTGCACTGGCTACCCATCTCCTCACAAATAACATTCAAAATATCGTACACCGCATACTTCATGGAAACTCAGCGGCTCCTCTTTTCTCAATGGCATGGTCCACTTCTCGCAGAATCCTCAACAGAATACACTTCTCCCTCCGAATCCGCGGTTTCAGCATCCGCGGATTCGGTTATTCATGATTTTTAAACAAAAAAAAAAACACTTTAATTTTTGGGGCCATTTTAAGCCTTACCTGGTGGTCTAGCGGGTTTTCGGGGCAGGAACGATCTTCCCATGCTCCTGCCCCATGCAGATCGCTCGTAGGAAACGGCTGCCTTGAGCTCCCGTAGTCTCTCGAGCCATTTCCTGTGAGCGATCTGCACGGGGCAGGAGTGTGGGAAGATCGCTCCTGCCCCGAAAACCCGCTAGACCACCAGGTAAGGCTTAAGGGGGGGGGGCTTTCAGGGCTTAAAATAGCCGGGGGGAAGCGGGGGATAGGGGCAGAACTGGCCCAAATATTATTCGCGGTTTTTAAATATTTGCGGGCCAGCTCTGCCCCGAACCCCCGTGGATACAGAGGGAGAAGTGTACTATCAAATCTCCCATCCACAAAAAATCTTCAGTACAAACGTGCTTTCCACTCCATGCTCGCCTTTCAAGGGGTAAAAACTTGGAATGACATCACAGAAACGACCAGAACGGAACCTAGCTCCAGCATATTCCGGAAGAAACTGAAAACCCATCTTTTCGACACTTAATCTCCTATGATCCCCTCTTTCTCTCCTAATCTCCACTTTCTCCCCTCTTGTCTGTCCTTTTCCCTCTCCTCCCGACCTTCTCCCTCCTTTCCCCCCTCCCTTCTCGCTGTAAGTCACTTTGAGCCTGAACAGGTATGCGCGACGCACAAATAGTATCATGCCTACGGAGACACGTAGGGATTCTTAAACACGCCCAAGGCCATTTCCGGACGGAACCACACCCCCGCCTTGGGCGTGCTTAAGCGTTTGCATCTCCGTAAACGCGCGATACAATGCAGGCGTCCTTCCCCCCCCTTTTTTTTTTTAATGTGTGTCCCGATTGGCTGAGAGTCGGCAATAGGACGCCTACCGCCGTCGATCATCAGGACGTACGTGTGCAGAATCAGACCCAAAAAGTGCCTCTGAATTGAAGAAACCTTGGGATAAGTGTGTTGGATCTCTAAGGGAGAGGAGGAGGATAGTGGATGGCATGGTTAAGCAGACCAGATAGGCCATATGGTCTTTAACTGCCTTCATTTTTCTGTTTAAAAAATAAATGATTTCTAGTAATGACTCATCTTCTGCTGTAATCAACCTGGTCTGTAACTTGCATGCTATTTTTGCTCTCTTTTTAGCTGTTTTTTTGCCTGCTTCACACAGTGTAGGCATCCAGAACTGGTAACGTGCCTCATGTCGTGACTGCCAGTCTGTGCCGGGGTTTTAAGAATATAAGAGCATAAAAATTGCCGTTGCTGGGTCAGACCAGGGGTCCATCGTGCCCAGCGGTCTGCTCACGCGGTGGCCCCAGGTCAAAGACCAGTGCTCTAAATGAGTTCATCCTCACCTCCAACTTTGTCTTGAATCCCTGGAGGGTGTTTTCCCCTATAACAGACTCCGGAAGAGCGTTCCAGTTTTCTACCACTCTCTGGGTGAAGAAGAATTTTCTTACGTTTGTACGGAATCTATCCCCTTTCAACTTTAGAGAGTGCCCTCTCGTTCTCCCTACCTTGGAGAGGGTGAACAATCTGTCTTTATCTGCTAAGTCTATTCCCTTCAGTATTTTGAATGGTTCGATCATGTCCCCTCTCAGTCTCCTCTTTTCAAGGGAGAAGAGGCCCAGTTTCTCCAATCTCACTGTACGGCAACTCCTCCAGCCCCTTAAGCATTTTAATCGCTCTTCTCTGGACCCTTTCGAGTAGTACCGTGTCCTTCTTCATGTATGGCGACCAGTGCTGGACGCAGTACTCCAGGTGAGGGCGCACCATGGCCCGGTACAGCGGCATGATAACCTTCTCCAATCTGTTCGTGATCCCCTTCTTAATCATTCCTAGCATTCTGTTCGCCCTTTTCGCCGCCGCCGCACATTACACAGACGGCTTCATCGACTTGTCGGTCTGAACTCCCAAGTTTCTTTCCTGGGGGGGGGTCTCTCCAAGTACCGCCCCGGACATCCTGTATTCGTGTATTTTGCCACAGGTTACAGTGGTACGTCTGCTCTCTTATTACGTTTTCACCAAAAGAAATATATATACAATATGTAGGATCGTCGACCGAAATCTTGTATACGAACAACAGTGGCCAACCCAGGTCTGAAGTCCCTAGCTAGATCCCAAGTAGTAAACAGATTTTATGCTGCTTATCCTAGGAATAGGCAGTAGACTTTCCCAAGCCATCTCAATAATGGCCTATGGACTTCTCTTTTAGGAAATTAGCCAAACCTTTGTTAAAGCCCGCTAAACTAACTGATTTCACCACATTCTCCGGCAACGAATTCCAGTGTTTAATTACACGTCGCGTAAGGACCCAGTGCTTAGCACATTTCACTCCCATTGTCTTGGGTTCTGCAAGGTCTTCAGCCAACCAGAGTCAAGGTAAGGCTGTTGGTGGACCATTCCTTCCCAAATTTACCCAGCTCTACCGCAGCCAGTTTGATTGGTTGGTTTGATATTTCCAGTCTTGTTTTTTATGCTTTTGCATAGAGATATGGGATCTGCAGGTGAATGTTTATTATCTTAACATGATCCTAAGACATGTGGGATTAAACCCTCACTGGGAAAGACCTGCATAAATTTGTTTCTGGATTGTCTTTCTGTCAGATGACTATACTTCTCCCTCCGTATTCACTGGGATAGGGGATTAACAGAGCCGCAAATAACTTTTTCATATCTTATTCGCTGTTTTCTATTAAAAACCATCGTGAATATGGTGAAACCGCGAATAACATGGTGAGAGACCTGGCCTGTTCCTGAAAGAGAGGCAAAACACGGTGAAGAAAGTGCTAGGAATTGGCGATTTTTCTCTGTAAATGCTTGGAATCGGCGATTTCTCTATGCAAGCTGATGTAATTTTTTTTTGGGGGGGGGGAGGAGCCAGCAAGCTAAAAACCGTGAATAATCGAAACCGTGATCGCTGAAACCGCGAATACGGAGGGAGAAGTGTATACTGTGTTCAAAGTGAGGTCTCAGTTTATGTTAAGCTACTTCTCAGCAGATTCAAGTCCCCCAAGCAGGACTGTAGGTGTGATAATACTCACATATAACACACCTGTCTGTTACTTTTATAATCCCTGCTCTAACCCTCCAGGTTTTGAGAACGAGGCCTTCTTTTCCTGAGAGCTTTTCCAGCCTGATTGCTGCCCTAGCCGAGATCCTGAGGTGGTGCTTCTAGCTCACTTGCTTTGAATGCAGGTCTGTGCGTGGGGATTTCTCTAACAAGATTAGTCAAAATAGAAAACTAATACGTCCAAAGCTGTAGCAGTCCCCGTGGTTAAAAAGGTTCCCGGCTGGCGCAGATCCAGACTTAGTGTGTGAATGGATTTTGTGGTGTGAATTTGCTTAGGAAAACAGAAGCTGCATCTCTGTACATGTAGGTCTGGATGGGCCCGAAGATAGATATGAATAGGGCCAGACTTATCTTTTTGCTTATTTAATTTTTTTTTTTTAAACTGTTTATGAAGTGGATTGTGGCACATAACATGCAAATTTGGGCATATGTCCAATTTGTGTGCTCTTTTTTGAGTGATGCGCTAATTAGCCATTATGGATGTTTAACTGTCAACAATTTGGATTTGCAGACGCATCTTGCTAGGCGGTATTCTAGAAAGATGCGCACACAAGTTTCATAATGTGTAACGGCGAAGGGGGCGTGGCCACGGAAGGGGCGTGGGTAGGCTGGGGGTGTTCAATAAAGATGTAATCTAATCTATTTTTGCGTCGCTCATACCTATAACAGGCAAGGCGACTGTAAAGAGAAGCAAGAGGGGAGAGGAAGAGGAGGGAGAGAGGGAAGGTAGGTAGGGATAGGTAGGGAGAGGAAGGGGAGAGAAAAAGAGGGGAGAGAGGAGGTGGGAAGGAAGGGGAGAGAAGAGAGGGTAAAGGAGATTAAGTATCAAACAGATGGGTGTAGCATTCTAGAATCCAGGGAATTTGCACCTAATATATGGTGACGGATTTCAGGGGATTCAGTGAATCCCCAGCTCTACAATTGCCTTTTTTTGTTTGTTTGTTTACGGTTTGTTTGATGCAGTTTGATTTGTTGAGTGGGCAGCCTGCTCAACCAGTCAAATTGTATGAAACAAAAAGTAACCCCCGCCCCTCCCCAAACAAAAGCAGGGTTCTTGGGCTGGGGCTTCTCCAAACCCTCTGAAGTGCCCTGACAGGACTGATCTGAACTTTGATTGGCTGTGCAGCCATCTGCCTGTTGCCTACTCGACCAATCAAATTCAGAGCGGTGCCCTCTGGGCCTTTAGGGGGGGGTGGGACGAATCTCCTGAAGGTCCTGAATGCAATCCACCGTGCGCAGGGATTTATACCAGATTTCATTTGGTGTAAATCCTTGTGCCCAAAGTTGGGCGTGGATCCTGACGCAACACGCTGGTCTATAGATAGCACCCGATTTGGTCGGCCGTTTATACGAGAATAGTGCTCAGCGTTCATTTTTTCCGGTACCTAAATTTGAGCGACATTTTCTGAATCTGGTCTCGTATGTGTGTCTTCCATAGGTGTTGATTATTTCAATAAATATTCTAGTACTAGAAAAGTGTCTTAATCTAAAAAAAATATCTATCAAAAACAAGATAAGCAAAGGGTAGACAGTAAAGTCTGACACTCTTCACCGCTACCCTGTCGCACCTCCATTTTTACATAAACCCTTTCAGATGAATTTCATTCTTGCTCACAATTTGTTCAACTTTCTATACTGTACTCCCAAGGGAGCTCAGGTACTCAAGCATTTTTCCCTGTCTGTCCCAGTGGGCTCACAGTCTATCCAGTGGCGCACTAAGGGGGGAGAGCGGTCCGCCCCCCAGGCACCATCTTGATAGGGGCACAGCACCATCCTCCTCTCTGCCCCTCCCCCCACTCTCTTCCCTGTATCTCTGTAACCTGCTGTCACACCTACATCAGCTTCTGACATCACTTCCTGGACCCACGCCTAGAAGGTGACATCAGAGGGTGAGCTCACGCAGGCACAACAGCAGGTTGGGAGTTGCTGCTCATGCCAGGGACATTACAAAGGTAAGAGAGAAAGGAGCGCCACTGCCCCCCCCCCTCACTACACCACTAATGTACCTGGGGCAATGTGGGGATTAAGTGACTTGCCCATGGTCACAAGGAGCAGCGTGGGTTTGAACCCACAAGCTCAGGGTGCTGAGGCTGTAGCTTTAACCACTGCACCATTCTAGAAAATAAGACGTAGTAAAAGTGATCCAAGTGTAGTTCAATCCAGCCATTGTGACATCACTGATGAGGTTGGCTCTTATTGGTGGAATGAGGCATTATGATGTCACAATACCAGTTCTGGTTATCATAGGCTGAAACATTTCACACTATTTATTAAATTTTCTATACCGTTCTCCCTGGAGAGCTCAGAACAGTTTACATGAATTTATTCAGGTCCTCAAGCATTTCTCCCTGTCTGTCCTGGTGAGCTCACAATCTATCTAATGTACCTGGGGCAATGGGGGGATTAAGTGACTTGCCCAGGGTCACAAGGAGCAGCCTGGGTTTGAACCCACTAGCTCAGGGTGCTGAGGCTGTAGCTTTAACCACTGCACCACTCTAGAAAATAAGACGTCGTAAAAGTGATCCAAGTGTAGTTCAATCCAGCCATTGTGACATCACTGATGAGGTTGGCTCTTATTGGTGGAATGAGGCAATATGATGTCACAATACTAGTTCTGGTTATCATAGGCTGAAACATTTCACTCTATTTATTAAATTTTCTATACCGTTCTTCCTGGAGAGCTCAGAACAGTTTACATGAATTTATTCAGGTCCTCAAGCATTTCTCCCTGTCTGTACTGGTGGGCTCATAATCTATCCAATGTACCTTGGGAAATGGGGGGATTAAGTGACTTGCCCAGGGTCACAAGGAGCAGCGTGGATTTGAACCCACAACCCCAGGGTGCTGAGGCTGTAGCTTTAACCACTGTGCCACGCATTCACAATTTGCTTTGCATGATAAGCAGATTAAAGAAACCCTTGAATCTCACAGGGGGGGGGGGGGGTGCAAGATTAAAAAAAAAAAAAAAAAAAAATGAGAAAACCATAAATGAACAAAGGCTACAGTTCCCTTCCATCTTCTCCGTTCTCCAGGTCTCTGAGCGTTCAGTCACCCCCTAGATGCAGGGGAAGGTCCGCAAGATCTTCTCGTGCAGGGAGGTTCCTTCTCTGAGCATGTGCCAGACTGAACAGGGCACTGCCTCTCTGTCTTGAGAGTAGCAATGGGAGCTTTGCCCTTGGAGCATCTCATTTAAACCCACTCTCTTAAAAGGTCAGGGGCTCACGAGTGAGTGGAAAGCTCTACTTGATGGTTAACTTAACGCTGCCAGTCTGTGAGAGGTGGTGTTGATGGGGTGCAAGGCCAATGTTGGACACGCAGGGACCCGGGGCAAGAACTTAGGATGGGGTCCCAGGTTCTTCCTCCTGATCGAGACGGGCTTTTGGTCCTTCAAGTGCCAACAGTTTCTGTGGCAACTGCTTCCTACCATCAGCCCTAATGATGTGTTGCGGCTCAGGGCACGGGGGTGTTTGTCGGAAAGTGTCCCTGCAACTTCCAGGACAGCAGAAGAGGGGGTGGAGAAAGGCCATTCCAGCCTGGTACCCCTCAGAAGTTGTCTAGTGGGTGTGACATTTGTGAGCAATTCTGTTCTCCTCTCCTGTGTTCGTTCAGAGCTCCACTCTTCATATGTTGTGGCCTTACACTCATAAAGAGGTCGCAGTCGCTTCCAGTAAGCAGATATAATACATTCTGTACAGGCGGTGAAAGCTGGCACTTTCTCTCTGTTTTTAAAATGTGATAATTAATGAAATCATCCTGATTAATTTTCTTTTGAAGTAATGTTACTAGTGTGGTGCAGGGGTTACAGCTACAGCCTCAGCACCCTGAGGTGGTGGGTTCGAAACCCCATGGGCTAGATTCACAAAGCAAATCGATCGTGTACCGATCCGTTTGCGACCCCCCCCCCCTTTACTATCAAATTTCCATCCAGCCTGATTCACTTACCTCTCCTGTGATCCGCTTCGAATCCGTGCATGCAAATAAGGTGAAACGCATGCAAATTGGACAGCGACCCGATTCACTACACCAAATTCCCGATCCGACTGGGCTGGCCGATCACCTGAAGAAGCGATTGCTGGGGACCAGTCGAAAACGTCTTTCCGACTGGAAGCCCTGCTCTCTGCCCTGCAATCTCTCCTGCTTGCTCGCCCCGAAGGCTGCCTTGCTCTGCCCTGCTTCTTATCTCTGCTGCTCACCCTCATGCCGCCCTGCTCTGCCTCGATCTTCCCCGAATCTCTCCTGCTGCATCGCCGTTCTCCTGCCCTTCCCCGAAGCTCTCCTGCCCTTCCCTGCCCAGCGAGCCTGCGGGTTTAAAGCGGGTTAAAACCACGGGCTTGCAGGGCTAAAAACTAAAGTTTTAAGTTTAAAAAAGTTTCAAGTTTAAAAAAAAAAAAGGTTGCGTCTCAGACGGGCATGCGCAGATGATCTACAGATGGTCTGCGCATGCGCGGGGATCGCATTCCACCAATAAGAGCCAACTTCCACCAATAAGATCACATTCCACCAATAAGAGCCAACTTCATCAGTGATGTCACAATGGCTTCATTGTTCTATACTTGGCTCACTTCTGATATCGTATTGGTGGAGAGTATGATGCAGTGGTTAGAGCTAGATCTTCAACACCCTGGGAGTTCAAACCCCACACTGCTCCCTGTGACCCTGAGCAAAGTCACTTAATCCTCCCATTACCCCAGATACATTAGATACGAGTGAGCCCACCGGAACAGACAGGGAAAAAAAATATTTACGAACTCGCTCATTCGCGGTCTGCTCTGACTGCCTCTTCCTGTAGTAAAGTCGGGCTGCACCAGGGGTGTCAAAGTCCCTCCTCGAGGGCCGCGATCCAGTCGGGTTTTCAGGATTTCCCAAATGAATATGCATGAGATCTATTTGCACGCACCGTTTTCATTGTAAGCTAATAGATCTCATGCATATTCATTGAGGAAATCCCGAACACCCGAGTGGATTGTGGCCCTCGAGGAGGGACTTTGACACCCCTGGGCTACACTGATCAGGAGCTGCGGGTCAAAGCAGCTCCTGATGGGTGGAGCCCAACTTTACTACAGGAAGAGGCGGTTGGAGCAGACCGTGAGTGATTTTCTTCACCCATCAACGCTCCAGCTGCCCTCTCCTGCTTCTCCAGCTGCCCTTTCCTGCCTCCCCTGTGAAATTTGCAGGGGTTCCTGGAACGGAACCCCCGCAAATTTTGGGGGAGCACTATATACAAGTGCCAATCCCTTTCCCCATGACGGCTTGCAGGTGGCCCTCACAGCTGCTGGCTCTTTGGGGGTGACTGATTTATTAGTAAGGTCTCCAATACATTTATGTAATTATATAGTTACATATATACATAATGACTTGATCTTTTTCTTGTTTACATTTGATCTTTTTCTTGTTTTATTTAATATCTGTACTTGTGTTTCTTGTTTTATTTAATACTAGTATTTTAGCCTGTTACATTAACGGATGCTAGAATATATGTCTGCCTGTCTTTATTTCTGTATCTCTCTCTCCCGCTGTCTTTCTTTCTGTCTGTCTCTCTCCCTGGCTCCCTTTGTCTGTCTGTCTTTCTGTGTCTCTCCCTGCCCCTGTGTCTTTTTTCTTTTCTTTCTGTCTCCCTTCCTCCCGCTGTCTGCCTTTCTTTCTATCTATCTGTCTCTCCACAGCAGCAGCATTCCCTCCTCCTCCATTTTCCTCCCCCCACACCACTTCCCTGTGCAGCAGCAGCGTTTCCCCTACCCTCCTTTCCCTTCCCGCGGTCTGACCGGCTCCCTTAGTCCCTTACCGCCCCCCTTCCCTTCCCACAGTCCCAACAAACTGCCGATTCCAGCAGCGTCTGCAGCACTCTACACACGCTGCTTCGGGGCCTTCTACTGCCCTGATTTACTCTGGCATGTCCCTGATGACATCATAGAGACGCGGCAGAGCAAATCAGGGCAGTAGAAGGCCCCGAAGCAGCGTGTGTAGAGTGCTGCAGAAGCTGCTGGAGTCGGCAGGTTTGTAATCGGGACCGCGGGAAGAGAAGGGGGGGGCGGCGGCAAAGGACTAAGTGAGCCAGTCAGACGTCGGGAAGGGATGGGAGGATCAGACCACGAAAAGTACTTATGGAGTGAATGGGGAGCTGGCAAAGTAGTCTTTTTGGTCAGCGCTTCTCTTCCCGGGCTGCTATTTGGGTTCTGCTGCCACGAGCGTGGGGTCGTTTTAAGCGTGCATACGCACTCTTGCCGGCCACGGACATACGGATCAGGGAACACGCGGTAAGAGTGCGCATGCGCACTTAGCATTTTATTATATTAGATTTGTGCATTTATCTTATAAAATTAATAAAAACATTGGGGGGGGGAAATAAGGTCTCTAATAACCCAAGATCTTGGTGCAGTCTTACAGTCCATTTTGAATGTCGTGGAGGTGGTGAGTTTGCTTGAATTTTAAAGTGTTCATGTCAACTTTACGTCGAGATTTAATGTTTCATGGCATCTGTTGCTATGGTAACAGCTCATTCAGTCCTGGGCTTTGTGACAATAGCCTGCAAAGAAGTTAGTGCCCGTTCCCCAAATCTCTTATTTTCTTTCAAATGTATTATGTTAGTTACAATTTTAAACCTATGCGAATCTTTTTGTGGTGGTGTTGAAAGCGGAGAGCAAAACGATTTTTCATTTTGAACGCAATCTGAACGAACTTCCAAAGTTGTTTTTTTTTGTATTCTTTATTTATTTGATTATTCATTACAATATCTTTGTAACAAACATGCATGAATGAACACAGAAAATACAAATGTAAATTCCCAATCGGGGATTAACATAATATAAGGAAACTATTTCAACCATGTCCTAGTCCACATTAAAACTGATAGCCAGTACAAATAAAACATCAAAGCAAATCTTTCTATCTACTATCTAGGAACAGGCAAATGGCTATTATATATATTATACATCATCCTCCAAAAATAAACTGAATATTAGGAATTAAACTTTCAACAAAGGTTTCTCTTTAATAAAATCTTCCACCTGGGCTGGATCAAAAAACACATATTTATCGTTTCCATATGATATCAGGCATTTATATGGAAATTTTAAGAAGAAAGTAGCTCCGACTGCCAAAACCTTAGGCTTTAGCTGAAGGAACTGTTTCCTCTTAAACTGGGTTTGTCTAGAGACATCTGGAAAAATTATCACCCGTTGACCACAAAACATCTCTTGCTTTTTCAGGAAATATAATTTCAAAATATCTTGTTTCTCAAGTTCTGTCTTGAAGGTCACGAGAAGAGTTGCTCGTTTCTCAATTATGTCTTTAGATGACTCCAAAAACTGTGATACATTCAAACTCTCTGGTGATACTATTCTATCCATTCCACCTTCCTCTACCTTTTCTTTGGAATCCAAAGTTGTTTAATGTTGAAAAGAGGCCGCTTTTATGGATTGAAAATTAAAGAAACTTTCTGCAAGGTTACCCCTCCCCCCCTTTCGCGAAGCCGCGTAAGAGGTTTTTAGCGCTGAATGCTCTGCATTGCACCGACGCTCATAGGAACTGTTGGAGCGGCGCAGAGCATTCAGCGCTTCGGCCAGTCCTGAAAACCTCTTGTGCAGTTTTGTAAAAAAGGGGCGGTGGGGGGGTAAATTATTTTTTTCTGGAAAATCTTGACACTTTTTTTTTTTAAATCATTTTATGAAAATAGGACCAAGGCAAAAGGTATGAGACCATCAATTCAAAACAACAGTTAAAAATGAGAAACACCAGAAAGGGGATGCTGGAGGAAGAAATTGCTTTTGTTTTTTGTTGTTTTTTTTTGCTGCATTAAAAAAAAAAAAAAGTTTTAGATTTTAGGCCCCCTTTTATCAAGCCGCGTTAGGCTTTTTTATTGCCGGCAAATTTTGTCGTCGATTGTGAAATCCTGCTTCTTTTCTTTTATTTATTTATTCAAATTTTTTCACTATAACAAACTTACAAACTTGAAGAGGATTTGAAAAATAATATCCGAGAAAGTAAGGGCTCCTTTTACTAAGGTGCGTTAAGCGTTTTTAGCGCACGCACGAAATTACCGCGCGCTATGCTTCTAGAATAATGCCGGCTCAATGCTAGCGTTAAGGTCTAGCTCGCGCGGCAATTTAGCGTACGCTTTTCCACGTGTTAAAGCCCTAACGCACCTTAGTAAAAGGAACCCTAAATGTGATTGATTTTAGCATCAAACAACAAATTGATTGATTATTTAGTCCACATTTGTTATTGGATCCAAGAACAAATAAAAATAAAAATAAGAAAGACAAATACTTAACCTATTTAGGCAGAATCAGGGAAATAGTTAACCCCCAGACAGCTGGTTTGCTACGCTGTGGCTGATACAATTGGACCTATAGTGACTCCACCCCCTTCTCTGGCTGTAATAAATTCACTACCAGTATGCTTAACATATATGTTGAAGCTAAGTACTTCATGATTATATTCCATAGTGGGAGAGTATTGCATAAGAAATTAAGATCAATAATGGAGTATATGGTTGGGGGGGATGGGCGAGGGATAGGGATAAGAATATATGTAATATACCAATGATTGTTTATAAGTGATGTATTTATTGTTACTGTGAATGAAAATATTAACACTTAATGTAATTTGTGAAAATGAATAAAGAATTATAAAAAAAAAGAAAGAAATTAAGATCACTAAATAAGATCACTAAACGATTTAAAAATATTTAAAAAGAATTAAAATCACCTAAGAAGAGAGTGTATAGGACCGATGATAGCTCACTTTGTGGTTATTAGCCTTGAAAAGTATGTTGGGCTTATAGCTGTGAGCGCTTGAGACCCCCCAGTACCTCTCTATAGTACCCAGTTTGGGTTAATATAGACTTGTGTTTTAGCCAAGTCTCAAAGATTTTAGTGTAATAAATTCACTTCATTGTTTCGAGTTAAAAAATAAAAAATTATTTCCCTCTAAAGAAATAACAACATTTCGCATTTGTGTTTTTCCTGATCTCTCTAAAGATACACAAAAAGGGAGAAAGGAATTTCTCAGTTATAGACCCAGAGACTTGGCTCAGTTTCTTTTAAAATGTCCCGCGTCTTTTCTTTACGCAGGATTCGTTCTATCCGTGCTTACGTTGATAAACTGTGTTGCGAGTCTCTCATTTATGCTTTAGTTACTTCAAAGCTTGACTATTGCAATATGGTTTACACTGGATTAGCGTCGCAGTCTATTAAGAAATTGCAAACTATATAGAATATTGCTATTAGGGTTCTTGTAAATGCTGAGAAATATGACCATATCTCACCTTTTTTAAAGGAGTACCATTGGCTACCTGTTAAATTTCATCTTATCCACAAGGCTTTAACACTTGCCTTTAAAACACTACAGTCCGGTCGGTGGCAAGTCAAATGCCGCGTTTTACCATGCTGCCTCGGAGAACCGGCATCAACACGAACTTAATTCTGCCCCCCACCATGTCTGTTTTTACTTCAACCGCTCTTGCTTAGACATTTCTCTGAAGCAGCATGGCGAAACGCGTCAGAACCCGTTGAACCCCTGCATTAAAAGCTAAGTCTGTTTTGAAGTTGAGCAGACAAAAAGTATTTTAAAAAGATCAAAAAAAGTGAGAGAGGATCATACTTATGCATACTACAGGGACCAATGCAATGACTGAGCAGTATCAGTAGTGGGCTAAAAGATTTTGCTTACCCAGCGGTCTCATAAGCTAAAAACAGTTCTCTGAGCACTGAGAAGTGTTAGAAAGTGTGTGTTAGAATCACCCGTGTGCACATTAGTTTATATCTGTTTGCAGTTTAGTGCACTTGGGGTAATTAATTATTCCTGAATGTATATTTGGGTGCCTAAGTGAGTTGAGTCATAGGTAGGGTTACCAGATTTTCCGTTTGGAAAATCTGGCCCCCCCAGGCCCGCCTAGTTCCACCCATCCCCGCCCATCCCGCCCTCCTCCCCCCCCCCCCACTGCCTGCTCTCGTCGGACAGGACATCCATGCATGCACGCATGCTTGGATGTCCACCTGCCCGACGCGATGTGGCGGAAAGCTTTTCAAAGCCCGGACAAAGTGTCCGGAGGACGACATGTCCGGGGAAATCCAGACAACTGGTCTCCCTAGTCATAGGTTAATGCATGTCAAATTTATTTTGCGCTTTCTAAAATTATGAGGTGGGCTAGCTATCAAATAATCCTTAGTCTTTCCCAAGCATGTGATAAGCTCTTCGCTAGTACCTAGAGCTGTCCCTGGCTTCACCTGCCTTTTGGATGGCCTGTTTGTTTTATTTTTGGGGGGACTGGTAGCCTCTTATCAAGCCCTGATCAATCCTGGCTCTGACTCGTAAGAACATGAGCATCGCCTCTGCCGAGTCAGACCACAGGTCCATCATGCCCAGCAGTCCGCTCCCACGGCGGCCCCCCAGATCAATGACCTGTAAGTTATCTATTATTTAAGACATTTTGCCTGTATCGTATTCCTCTAATTATACCCTTCAGTCCCCTTTTCCTTCAAGAACTCGTCCAATCCCATTTTGAAACCCAAAATCGTACTCTGCTCTACCACCTCTTCTGGAAGCACGTTCCAGGTGCCCACCACCCTCTGAGTGAAGAAGAACTTCCTAGCATTTGTTCTGAATCTGTCTCCCTTCAGTTTTTTTGACTACCCTCTCGTTTTTGTTGCCCCCGCCAGTCATTCAAGTAGGAAGAGTTCCAGTGGATTAAACGGAACGGGACCTGTTTTAACAGTGGGGTTTTGTTGTAAGCATACAGTTGCTTTATCTGATCTTTTCAAGAGAATGGTCATTTTCCAGATTTCCTGCGGTGATAATATGTTATGCCACAGCGTTTAGTAATTATAGCTAGGACGCTCATTCCAGTTGGCCCAGTCTGCTTCAGATTATAGGGGTGTTGGTGCACACATCTGTTATGTGCAAAGATAATTGTAAGTCTGCCAGTCACTTGCGATTTATTTTTTCTTGTTCTATTGACACTGCCTCGTAGCTATTCTTTCTAATGGGTGATTTTTCTCAGTTACAGGAATCCTTATAAAGTTTTTTTTTTTCTGTGAAGCAACTCTGCCTCCCTTGGAGGTCTTCCTATACCTCCCCCCTCCCCTCCTATTCTTATATAAACGGGCAAATTCACAAATGAAGTAACCAAGGGTTCCTTTTACTAACCCGGCAAAAAGCCCTAAGGCGGGATGTGCCATTGAGGCGGGATGTGCTAGCTATGTGCTTGACTATTTTTGTGTATTTGTAATTAAAACTTCCCTATCCCCTCAAACCTCTCGTTTCCATTCTTAACTCGTTACAGTACTACCAAATTATCTTGCTTCTCAGCTTCCTTTGAACAACTCCAGTAAGAGTACACGTAGAATAAATTTATTTAGTGATCCTGTCTTAAAATCATGTCAATTTAAGAAGTTTTTCAATAGAATTCTATCATTCCAGGCTGCTGGGCTGAATACATGGCTTGGAAAACCTATTTTGAGGCTACTTCTTACTTTGATTTTAGAAAATCACTAAAGACACGTCTGTTTGACATGTTTACACACCAGCACTTTACGAGAGCGATGGAGGACCCAGGATCCCAGAGGTACTTTCCGGTATACTGCACAGAGTGCAATATGTACGACTACCTCCCCTTGGGAAGGCGGGAGTACATATGCAGTCGGTGTCAGGAACTGGAAAGCCTGAGGATGGAGGTCGGCAGATTGAGGGTCAGGGTCCAGGAACTGGAGGGACTGGAGGGACTGCGCACCACAGAGGAGGCGAGGTGGTCAACCCAGAACACAGACGGAGCAGGCCCCATTGTGGACCAGGTGAGAGACCTCGAGAGATTCATCGAGGAGGCCTATAGGAAGGTGGAGGAACGGGACCAGCAGCTGCACAGACGGATGTCGGCAGATGAGACCCAGGATCCACAAGGCGACACCGGGGAAGGACCTAACGGAGGAACCATGCAAGAGGAGGAGACCGCGACTCACCGGGACCCCGAGGGAGAGACACCGCACTACACCAAGGACACGGACCTGAGGCAGAGGAGGTTGCTGAGGAAAGGGAAGTCTGCTATTGTGGTGGGAGACTCGATCTTGAGAGAGGTAGACAGTCACGTAGCTGGAGGAAGGAAGGACCGGCTAGTGACTTGTCTCCCAGGGGCCAAGACACAAGACATCACTGATAGGATCGAGAGGATCCTGGACGGAGCAGAGACAGAGGAGACTGCGGTAATAATCCACGTCGGAACGAATGATGTGAGCCGGAGGAACTTCAGCATGGCCACACTGACTGACCAGTTCAGGGTTCTGGGACGAAAGCTGAAGCGGAGCACACGGAGGATAGCATTCTTGGAGATCCTGCCTGTACCGAGAGCAGATGCAAAGAGGCAGGCAGACCTCCAGGCTGTGAATGCATGGTTGAGGAGATGGTGCCAGGAGGAGGGCTTCCACTTTGTGAGGAACTGGACGTCCTTCTGGGGAAAGAGCAAGTTCTACCGGCGGGACTGCCTGCACCTGAGCACAGCGGGAACTAGACTACTGGCAGCCAATGTGAGGAAGAAGATCGAGAGGGCTTTAAACTGAGGAGAGGGGGAAAGCCGACAGCTGATCTGATGTTGACGCTTCGTACAACAGTATCCAGAACAGATGCTGAACGGGCTGACTGCAGGGAGGAAGCAGAGGGACCGGAGGATCTTATGATCAGACAGCGAGGGAAACATCAGGTAAAGGGAGCTTGCTGGGAGAAGACTAAGGGGCATGGAGACACAGGGGGACTGGGTGGCACGAGGGCGAAAGCTGAGGGCAATATAGAGGTACCACAAGGCGAGGGGGATCAAACAGAGGCTCAAGGGATGATAGCCTAGGAGGGGGCCGGTAGGGCTAGAAAACCCAGAGGAAAAGCGGGTAAGTGGGGTGGCGGGAATGTGGGGAAGCTGAGGGCAAAGCAGAAGCACAGGGAACTGAAGAACTGCCCGAAATCCAAGGGCAGGCGGCCCAGGTAAATGCAGAGGTGGAGGAAAAACGACGGGACCTACGGGACCTGCGGTGCTTATACGCAAATGCAAGAAGCCTCATGGCCAAGATGGGTGAACTAGAAGTCGTGGCCAAGGGGGAGGACCTAGATATAATTGGAATTGCAGAAACCTGGTGGACAGAGGAAAATCAATGGGATGTGGCGCTGCCGGGGTACAAGCTCTACAGGAGGGACAGGACCCACAAGAAGGGGTGAGGCATAGCACTATATATAAAGGACTCTATCCACTCGGTCGGGATGGATATGGCAACGAAGGCAGAGGGGCTGGAATCGCTATGGGTCAAATTGCCGGGAAACAAGGGTGCAGGCATAAAACTGGGGCTGTACTATCGCCCACCTGGTACGCCAGAAGGAGTCGGACACGACTTGGAAGCGGAATTGAGACAGGAATGCAGGACTGGAAGTGTAACAGTGATGGGGGACTTCAACTACCCGGGGATTGACTGGAGTACGGGTCACTCCAACTGCACTAGGGAAACAGGATTTGTAGAAGCTGTGAGGGACTGCTTCATGGAGCAACTAGTCAAAGAACCGACACGAGGGGGTGCTACTCTTGACCTCATCCTAAACGGATTAGGGGGGCCTGCAAGAGGGGTAGAAGTGGGAGGACCACTAGGCAACAGTGATCACAACGCGATCAGATTCACATTAGAAAGGGGGACACCCATAGTAAGGAGGACCGCAACAACTGCGCTCAACTTCAAGAAAGGGAACTATGTTGCTATGAGGGAAATGGTGGGGAGGAAGCTCAGAAACATCTTTAGGATGGAGACTGTGGGAAGCGCCTGGACCCTATTCAGGGACACCCTGCAGGAAGCACAAAGAATGTACGTCCCCAGTTTCAGGAAAGGCTGCAAGAACAAGCGATCAAAGGACCCGGTTTGGATGTCAACTGAAGTAAAGAGGGCAATAAATGACAAAAAAGTATCCTTCCGGAGATGGAAAAAGGACCCAACGGAGGAAAATCACCAGGCGCACAGGAAATGCCAAAAGGAATGCCACCAAGAGGTTAGAAAAGCGAAAGGGGAATACGAAGAGGGGCTGGCCAGGGAGGCGAAAAACTTCAAGGCATTCTTCAGTTACGTAAAGGGGAAGCGACCAGCGAGAGAGGAGGTGGGGCCGTTGGACGATGGGGATAGGAAGGGAGTGATTAAGGAGGATAAAGAGGTAGCTGAGAGGTTGAACATGTTCTTCTCGTCGGTTTTCACGAGTGAAGATACATCTAATATACCGGACTCAGAGGAGCTCATGAGTGGGGAACAGGCCGAAAAATTGGAGCACATAGAGGTAAGTAAGGAGGATGTCCTCAAACAGATAGACAGGTTAAAATGCGGCAAATCACCGGGCTCGGACGGGATCCACCCAAGGGTCCTGAAGGAACTAAGACAAGAAATAGCGGGCACAATCCAGCATGTTTGCAACCTATCCTTGAAAACTGGTGAGGTACCAGAGGACTGGAAATTGGCGAATGTCACACCTATCTTCAAGAAGGGGTTGAGGGGTGACCCCGGGAACTACAGGCCGGTGAGCCTGACTTCAATTATAGGGAAGATGGTGGAAGCTATGATCAAAGACGGCATTTGCGAGCACATCGAGAGGCATGGCCTACTGAGAACAAGCCAGCACGGATTCTGTAAGGGAAGGTCGTGCTTAACGAACCTTCTGTACTTCTTTGAGGGAATAAGCAGTCGGGTGGACAATGGGGAACCCATAGACATCATTTACCTCGATTTTCAAAAGGCTTTCGACAAGGTGCCACATGAAAGGCTGCTTAGGAAGCTGTGGAACCATGGGGTGGGAGGGGATGTGCACAGATAGATCAAGCACTGGTTGTCGGGTAGACTGCAGAGGGTCGGAGTGAAGGGCCAATATTCTGACTGGCGTGGAGTCACGAGCGGTGTGCCACAGGGATCAGTGCTGGGGCCGTTACTCTTCAACATATTTATCAATGACCTGGAAAAGGAGGCAAAGTGCGAGGTTATAAAATTTGCAGACGATACCAAACTGTGCGGTAGAGTTAGGTCCAGGGAGGAGTGTGAAGACCTGCAAAGGGACCTGGACAAGCTGGAAGACTGGGCAAACAAATGGCAAATGCGTTTTAACGTTAAAAAATGCAAGGTCATGCATATAGGGAAAAAGAACCCGTTGTTCAACTACAAATTGGAGGGGGCATTGTTGGGAGACAGCAGACTTGAGAGAGACTTGGGTGTGCTGGTGGATGCATCACTGAAGCCATCTGCACAGTGCGCAGCAGCCTCGAAAAAAGCCAACAGGATGCTGGGCATCATAAAGAGGGGCATAACAACCAGGACGCGGGAAGTCATCATGCCATTGTATCGAGTGATGGTGCGTCCACATCTGGAATACTGCATTCAGTATTGGTCGCCACACCTCAAGAAGGACATGGCGGTACTTGAGAGAGTCCAAAGGAGAGCAACGAAACTGGTAAAAGGGCTGGAACACTGCCCATACGCCGAGAGGTTGGATAGGCTGGGGCTCTTCTCTCTGGAAAAAAGGAGGCTCAGGGGAGATATGATAGAGACCTTCAAGATCATGAGGGGCATAGAGAGGGTGGATAGGGACAGATTCTTCAGACTGAAGGGGACAACAAGTATGAGGGGGCATTCGGAGAAACTGAAGGGAGATAGGTTCAAAACAAATGCAAGGAAGTTTTTTTTCACCCAAAGGGTCATGGACACTTGGAATGCGCTACCGGAGGAAGTGATCAGGCAGAGTACGGTACAGGGATTCAAACAGGGATTGGACGGATTCCTGAGGGATAAAGGGATCGTGGGATACTGAGAGAGGTGCTGGGATGTAACACAGGTATAGAAAGCTAACCAGGTAATAAGTATAGAAACCCAACAGGTCAGCTGTCCACCACCACCCCTTGCCTGCTCCCCCTGTACAGCAGTAGCCCTTCTCCCTTCCTTTTACCTCTCCCTTGCCCCTGTCCAGCAGTAGGCCTACCTTCCTGTTACCTTCCACCCCCCTGTCTAACAGCACCTCTTCCCTGCTCCCCCTGTCCAGCAGTAGGACTCCCTGCCTGTTACCTACCTCCTGTCCAGCAGCACCTCTTTCCTGCTCCACTTACCTGCTCCCCCTGTCCAGCATCTGGCTGTTTAAAAGAGGAGGGCAGACAGAAGAGCAGCAGAGGGCCTTACAGTGCTCCCTGGCTTTGGATAGGTCTGCCGCTGCCTGGAGGAGCTGAAGAGCAGGGAGGCCTGCGCTTAGAGGGTGCTTGGGTGTGTGGGAAGCTGTTTTGCGGGCTGGTGTATGTGAGGAGCAGCCGGGATCGCAAGAAATGCCCGACATTCTATTGCCGACCATTTAGTTCTATGCCGGAGGTATTTTTACGTTTAAAGCTGCCGCCGCGCGGTTCCTCTCCCGATCACCGTCTGCGTCGGAAGCCTTCTCCGACGTAGGTGCGGCTCGTGAGAGGAGCCGCGGCGGCGGCTTTGAACTTAAAAATAACTTTGGCCATAACTTACTGCTGAATTTAAAAATTACTTCGGTGAGAACATCCTTGGGGTCCGCGAGTGTGGTGCCATTTTTCCTCCCAAGCTCACAGAACCATAAGCGCGCTTGCGCACTCCTGCTTGCCACGGACATACGGATCACGGAACACACAGGTAGGATTGCGCTTGTGCGCTTAGCGTTTTATTATAGTAGATTAAATCAACAATTATATTAGACCTTTCTAATTTTTAATATTGTAAACCGTCCAGATACATGTGATTGTCGGTATATCAAGCCATGAATAAACTTGAAATTAACCAGTTTGCACGGAAGACTGGGCGTTCAAATGGCAGATGAAATTTAATGTGTACAAATGCAAAGTGATGCACATTGGGAAAAATATCCTGAATCACAGTTACCGGATGCTAGGGCCCACCTTGTGGGTTAGCACCCAAGAAAAATATCTGGGTGTCATTGTTGACAATACGATGAAACCTTCTATCCAATGTGCGACGGTGTCCTAAAAAGTAAACAAGACGCTAGGAATTATTAGAAAAAGGGATGGTTAACAAAATTACGAATGTTATAATGCCTCTGAATCGCTCCTTGATGCAACCACACCTTGAGTATTGCATTCAGTTCTAGTTGATATAGTGGAACCAGAAAAAAAGGTATCGTGGAACTAGAAAAGGTTCAAAGAAGAGCGACCAAGATAATGAAGTGGATGGAACTTTTCTGGTATGAGGAAAGACTAAAAAAGGTTAGGGCTCTTCAGCTTGGAAAAGAGACGGCTGGGAGGGGGTATATAATTGAGGTCTACAAAATCCTGAGTGGTGTAGAACGGGTACAAGTGGATCGTTTTTTTTTTGGGGGGGGGGTTAATTCCATTAAAAATTAGAAAGTCTAGGGAACACTCGGTGAAGTTATAGGGAAATACTTTTAAAACCAATAGGAGGAAATATTTTTTCACTCAAAGAAAAGTTAAGCTCTGGAACACGTTGCCAGAGATTGTGGTAAGAGTACAAATGGTCAACGTAGTTGGTTTTAAGAAAGATTTGGACAATATCATTAAGGAAAAGTACATAGTCTTTATTGAGACAGACATGGGGGATGCCACTGCTTGCCCTGTATCAGTAGCATGGAATGTTGCTACTCTTTGGGATTCTAGAATCTTGTTACTCTCTGGGATTCTGGAATCTTGCTATTCTTTGAGATTCTGTATGGAATGTTGCTACTCTTTGGGAATCTGGAATCTTGTTACTCTCTGGGATTCTGGAATCTTGCTATTCTTTGAGATTCTGTATGGAATGTTGCTACTCTTTGGGAATCTGGAATCTTGTTACTCTCTGGGATTCCGGAATCTTGCTATTCTTTAGGATTCTGTATGGAATGTTGCTACTCTTTGGGATTCTGGAATCTTGTTACTCTCTGGGATTCCGGAATCTTGCTATTCTTTAGGATTCTGTATGGAATATTGCTACTCTTTGGGATTCTGGAATCTTGTTACTCTCTGGGATTCCGTAATCTTGCTATTCTTTGAGATTTTGTATGGAATGTTGCTACTATTTGGGTTTTGCCAGGTACTAATGACCTGGATTGGCCACCGTGAAGACTGACTACTGGGCTAGATGGACCATTGGTCATATCCAGTAAGGCTATTCTTATGTTCTTATGATGGGGGCCAGATTCTATAAATGGCGCCTAAGTCATAGACGCCTAGACATAATGGCATCTACCACATGTCAATTAAATCTAGGCCTTTTGTCACACAGCAATTCTAATTTAAGAAATAATATACACGTATGAGCACCAGAGCACTAACATTACGAATTCCCGCTGAGCCGCTTCAAAAAAGAGAAGTAATTTATTATTACTGGGTATACAATTAGTATACTTAAGGAATTCATGCAAAAGTAATTAACTGAGGGGACTGAAAGAGTGATATGATGGTCCCGAACTTATTTTCTAAGCGGCTCTAGTGCGGGAGATAAGAACACGGAACACTTTTTTTTCACATACCATAGCACATGTGTGAAGTGAAGGGTTATTATTTATTTACATAATTTATATTCTTTATTAAATTAATATTGCTGTGTGAGAAAAGGCCATGCTTTATAGGAGTGGAGTTTGAAATAACCGCATGACTAACTGAAAAATACTGTACTCCTATAATATATTGAGTTGAATCAAATCTAGGCACCGTTTGTAGAAATGTGCTTAGCGCCTAAATTGGAGTTAGGATTTGAACCCACAACCTCAGGGTGCTGAGGGTGCGGCTCTAACCACTGCGTCACACACTCCCCCCTACTTTAGCCTTAGGCATTTACCTAGTCTGCCTGATGGTGGCACCAGCCCTGGCCCAGAGGTTTAATAATAATACCGCAGGACCGTGAAGTTCTATGCGGTTTTACAATGATTAAGAAATATTACAGATTGAGTAGTACTAACAGAGTTAAAGTTTAGCGGTCAGTTATTGTGGGGAGAGATTGTGCAGTGCAGCTGCCTACGTACTTTGGGAACAGATGTTTTTAGGTGTTTCCTATATTCCCCGTAAGTGTTCGCAAGCATGAGTAATTGTTTCAGATCTTTACCCCATAATGCTGCCTGATATGAGAAGAGATGTTGAAGATGTCTTTTAAATTTACATCCTCTGACCGGTGGGGAGACAAAATTCAAATTTGAGCTTCTCGTGTGTTGATTGGTTGAGAAAGAGAAAAGGTCAGTTATATATCTTGGGGACTAGGCCGAAAAGTACTTTAAAGCAGAAACATCCAAACTTAAACTTCACACGTGCTTTGTACATTTCCCCCAAGAGGGCTTTATTTATCCCGCCTGCGGGAAACTGCTGCCTGTCTCCGTTGTCAGGCTCCCGAGGCGGGCTTGGGACACATGTTTTGGACCTGCCTTAATGTTCAAGCTTTTTGGAATGCTGTTTTTGTCTTTGTGGAGCGCATTTGGCAAATTACCATCCGCCGTTCCCCTTTGCTATTGTTTGGAACTGTTCCTCATTAGTTTCCTCGTGTGAGGGGAGCTGCCACCTTTCTTAAATGGACTGTTCTAGTGGCCCTGAAATGTCTTTTGTTGAGGATGCAGCTCCGGATTACTCTCTTTGGAGATTCCGGATGATTTCCCTCTTGATGTGGGAACGAAGAGATGTGACTTACCTTTCTTCTCCTCCAGGCCGTATCTTTCAGCGTACCTGGGAACCATTTTGGACAACTCTGACCCCGCTGGCTCGCAGCCGCTTGTTGAATTTTTATATTTTGTTTCCATTTGTTAACCCTGGTTAACCTTGACAATTGTTTGCTTTCTCTGATTGAGTCTTGCTTGGAAGGAGGACCCTTGGGGGTGGGGGTGGGGGTTATTTATTTTGGGTAGGGTTGTGTTGGGATGGGAGGGTTTTCTTGGGAGGTTGTGTTCTGTGGTGTTGGGAACTGTTATTTTAAACGCTGAGCTTGCTTGTTCTTGGTTTATCTCCTGTTTGTTGCTTTAGTTGAGCTCAATAAAATATATTTGACAATAAACTTCACACGTGCCTCCACCGGCGGCCAATGCAGGAGTCGGTATGAAGGAGCTACATGATCGAACTTCTTCAGCCCAAAAATCAGCCTGACCGCCGCATTTTGCACCAGTTGTAATCGCTGCAAGTTCTTCTGGGTAATTGACAGATAGGGAACCTGTCACCAGGAGTGGGATCCCTAGGATAGTAGACTTGGGGATGGGTCAGTAGAGTGGGCAGACCTGATGGGCTATGGCCCTTATCTGCCGTCATCTTCTATGTTTCTAAAGGCGATATTACAGTAGTCAAGTTGGCTTAGTTTAGTTCAGTGGTTCTTAACCTGGGTTCGACCGAACCCCAGGGGTTCGGTGAGTCAGTCTCGCGGGTTCGGCAGAGGTCAAAACACACCTCCGACTCATATAGCGCTTCGGTCACGTTCAATCATCTATCAGTTATTCAGTGATTTTGATCAAGACTGATCGTGTACTCGGTTTCTTGATCTATCAATCTGTAACTAACGCCTTATATACATCAATCAATTCCTGATCAAAATTTGTGATTTAACTGATAGACGATTGAACATGACCGAAGCGCTTATGATTCATGATGATACGCCCCGTAACAGCAGAAGTCACACTGATTTGCAGTAAATTTCATTATTATGTTATTATTATTCGAAATATAGAACTTTTTTGTTTTCAAAATTGATATTATTTTTTTCCCTCACTGTATACCTATGTTTTGAATTTGTAAAAATCATATTTTATTTTTCCAATAAAGAAGGGTTCGGTGAACACGCATATGAAACTGGTGGGGTTCAGTACCTCCAACAAGGTTAAGAACCACTGGTTTAGTTTAAAGGAGCAGAATGTACAGGATTCTAAGAAGACTGACCGCAAGAGTAGTGCCGGATGCATTGGCCTTGTCTTTACAACCTCAGAAGCCAAACTTATCATCCCTCTTGAAGTCTGTGCCTATTTCCCCAGATCTGGCAAGTGCCTGGAGCCACAAAAAGAGGAACCCCCTCCCCCCCCCCCCAGTTCAGATGGCCACAGCGCAAGATGCGACTTGTTTCTCTGGTGAAATGGCCCCAGGAAACGTC
This sequence comes from Geotrypetes seraphini, assembly GCF_902459505.1. NCBI lineage: Eukaryota > Metazoa > Chordata > Amphibia > Gymnophiona > Dermophiidae > Geotrypetes > Geotrypetes seraphini. Next base: position 19,674,947 of record NC_047093.1, on the reverse strand, counting down.
TAAGATCGGTGGTTTATCACATCTCGGTGCAGAAAATGAAAGGCATCGAAATCCATTCATGGAATAGGACTGCTAGAAATGAATTTGTGGTTTTATTAAATATATGACACCCCCCCCCCCCCACCACCAGCACCGCCGCTCCCCCTCCTAGCAGCTTTTCTCAGCCTGTACCAAAATCAGGGACGTATGGATTATGGCTTTTTCCTGGCCTGAAGTTCTGCCCTGTCGTGATGGTGCTTCATGCAAAATGTGATTACATTTGGGGTGACACAAGGACGTTCTTGCGTTGCCCAGTGCAACCATGTTCCTACCATCTGTCATGCTGGTGCTGTAGCAGGTGCTTTCTCCAGACACAGTCTGTTAGCTGACAGTCTGATCAGCGTATTCATTGGGCATTTTCAACAGACCATTTCTGCTAGTTACTGAGGACTTTTTTTTCACATGTATCCTTTATTTTTTGTTGGCATTGAGTGAAACTCCCCCCCCAACTTAGAATGAAAAGCTTGTTTTCCTTTATTTAAATGAGCAAAAGCACAGCTTTGTTTTCTTCAGGCAGGCTGTCTCTGCGGTAGAGGTGTTTGATAATGGTAAGGCTACCAAAAGTCCTGGAAAACGTGAACATGTTTTCTTTTTTTCAGAATAGTCCGGGTGCCGGAATGGTTTTTGAAAAATGGGGGAGTCTGTCTGGGTTTAGCTGGCTCTCCCGCCTCCTCCGCCTAACTCCTCCCCAGGCCCGGCCGCTGTAATTTAACCTTTGGGCAGTCGGCAGCACTGCAGCAATGAGGTGAGCCTGCTGCCAACAGTCTGTCCCGGAAGCTACCTCTCTGCAGGTCCCGTCTTTGCGGGAACAGGAAATTGCTGCAGAGAAATAGCTTCCGGGGCAGGCTGGCAGGAGCAAGCTCATTTAGTTATTGCTGCTCCTGCCAGTTGCCCTTAAAATTAAATTATGGAGGGGAGGTAGGAGAGGGAATCAGGAGATAGAGAGATCATCCAAGGAGGAGGGAGGGTAGAGGACTGAAGAAAGACCATGGATGGATGGAGGGTGGGGGGCTGGAGAAACACCATGGATGGAAGGGGGAGGCTGGGGGAAACAGCATGGAGGAAGGGACGGCTGGAGAAGCATTATGGAAAGAAGTGTAGGAGAAAGGGCATAGAGTTGGAGTAGTGCTGGTTGGGAAGGGAGAGATAGAAACAGCAGAAGAGGAAGTTGGAAGGAGAGAGAGGGGCACCCATGGGGGGTGAAGTTTTGGGGTTGAAAGAGAGAAAGAAAGAGAGAAGCATACACAGAAAAGGGGGTTGGAAGAAGAGAGAGAAGCACCCTAAGGGGGAGGAGGGTTGGAGGAAGGGAGAGAGAAAGAGAGGGTACAGAGGATTGGAAGGGGGACCAAGGAAATGGGTGGAGTATGGGCAGGATCAAGTGTCCTCTTTTTTTTCTTGTCTTCACAAATATGGTAACCCTAGGTGATGGGGACAATGGAACGTCTACAGGTATTCATCATGTTGGTGACAAAACACTCATTAATACCATTGGGAATAGGAAAGGATGGATTCAAAGTTGGATGGGGGTGGGGAATCCTAGATTAGAAGTGTATGCGGATGGGAAGAAATAGGGACCAGATTATCTCCCTGTCCACTTGGAGCATTGTATTCAGTTTTGGAGACAGTATCTGGTGAAGGACACAAAAAGACTTGAAGCGGTCCAGAGGAGGGCGACGAAAATGATAGGAGGTTTGCACTAGAGAATGACACGGGGAAAAAATCTGTCCCCGTCACCGCCCCGTCACCGGCCCACCATCCTCTGCACCGCCCCGTCACCGCCGATCCCTTCACCGCCCCGTCACCGTCACCCCTTTCACCGCCCCGTCACCGCCACTGCCATCCCATTCACCGCCCCATCACCGTCCCCGCTGCATCCATATAAGCCTTTTTCCTTTCACTCCCTCCTTCCAATTTGAGCCGGGAACACTAGCGATCGCACGGTCCCCGCGGCCACTACCTGCCTGCCCGGTCGATCCTGGTGTTTGGCCGGCTCTCTCCCTTCTCCTCACCTTGGTTTGTGGGTTTTCTTTTTCGGCAACCTGCGCGCTTTCCCAGGGAGCCGCACACGCGCGGCTGCTCAGTGTTCGATCTTCTGCTCTGCTGCAACTTCCTGTTTCCGGTTGCGTCAGAGCAGAAGATCGAGGCTGAGCAGCGGCGGGTGTGCGCGGCTCTCTGGTAGCGTGCGGGTCGCCGAGGAGGAGGATCTGCGGACTGGGGTGAGAGAGCTGGCTGGACACTGGAATCGATTGGGCGGGCGGGTGTGAGCTGCGGGGACCGCGCGATCCTTCATGCCTCACTGCGGGGGACAAGACCATTCACCGCCCCGCGGGCGGTGAATGGCCTTGTCCCCGTCGCCGCAGCGACTGCTAGTTTTCTTCCCCGTTTTCGGCGGGTGACCCGCGGCTAAAATGCGGTGGCCACGGGTAAACCGCCACCGTGTCATTCTCTAGTTTGCACCAAAAGACATATGAGGAAAGACTGGAAGCCCTGAATATGTATACCTTAAAGCAGGGCTGCCCAAGTCCGGTCCTTGAGATCTACTGGCAGGCCAGGTTTTCAGGATATCCACAATGAACATGCATGAGAGAGATTTGCATACCAAGAAGGCAGTGAAGGCAAATCTCTCTCATGCATATTCATTGTGGATATCCTGAAAACATGGCCTGTCAGGTCTCGAGGACCGGACTTGGGCAGCCCTGCCTTAGAGGAAAGGACGGACAAGGGAGATAGGATTCAGACGTTCAAATACTTGAAAGGTATTAAAGTAGAACAAAATATTTTCCAGAGAAAGAAAAATGGTAAAACCAGATGACATAATTTGAGGTTGAGGGGTGGGAGACTCAAGAGCAATGTAAGGAAATTTTTCTTTACGGAGAGGGTGGTGGATGCCTGGAATGCGCTCCCGAGAGAGGTGGTGGAGATAAAAACGGTGACGGAGTTCAAAAAAGCGTGGTAAATGGGATAATTATCGTGAAGTCATCAGCGTAGCTAAATAGTTTTATCCCCAGTTGGGACAATTGCGCACCCAATGAGGCCATGTAAACATTGAAGAGCAGTGGGGATAATGGTGATCCCTGTGGCACGCCAGATGGATTGCTCCAAGTATCAGAGAGATCGTAATTAAAACAGACTTGGTAGGTGCGTGATATAAGGAAACCTAGAAACCAGTTTTAATACCTCTCCTCTGATTCCAATTGCGTCTAAGCATTGTAATAGTTTCCCATGGTCCACCAAGTCGAAGGCAGAGCTCATGTCAAATTGCTTGATTAGGGCGTTGAGGCCCTTACTAAACAAGTAGCACACATTGTCCAGGAAGAGGCAGTCGGAGCAGACCGCAAGTGAGTTTTTTCACCCGCCGGCGCTCCAGCTACCCCCCTCCTGCCTCCCCTGCCTTTTGACAGGCGAAAAACTGCATTTGCAGTCTTTTTAAATTCGAGGGGGTTCCTTGAATGGAACCCCCCCTGAAATTCGTGGATGTACTGTATCCCCCAGTTCTATAAGAGGTGCCAAGGTTGGGCACACAGTGATAGTATAGGGCTAGTTACACCCTGAGGGCCATATTCTATATAAGATGCCTAAAAAAATTGGCAACAAAAAGGATAGGGTTACCAGATTTTCCTTCGGGAAAATTCGGACCCATGGCCACGCCCCCAGGACTGTCCAGTTCTGCCTCTTTCTGCCCCCCCCAGCCCCGCCCCCAGACAGCATCTGGGTTTGAAAAGCCTTCTGGACCCCCGGATGTCTGGTAACCCTAAAAATGGCCGACATAACACGATTCTGTAAAGGCTTGGATTTTCAAAACGGCACCGTTGCTGGCGTCCCCCCTTAAAAGCATAATTTATAATATCACACATAGTGCCCATACGTGCGACTAAAATTTAGGTTCACCCATTTAGTCTAGTGTAAACCAGGACTAAATACTTGCACCAAAGTTGTGCATAGATCAGTTGTATTCTTTAATTCCAAATTTCCAAGTTTATTCAACATTTGAAATACCACATTGGCAAAAATCTATGTGGTTTACGTATAGTAAAAATATTTTAAAATAAATTAAAATTGAATAAAATCAGAAAATTGAACTAAATAATCAACAGTAAAGTAAGTAAAGGAAAAGGTTTAAAACTGATTATCTGCTCCAGGTTTCAGATTAATCCTCGCAGGTCTGCACTGATCAAAGGATTATTAGTCTGTCTGCCAAATGCGTCCATAAACAAAAATGGGAAAGCCCATAGCCTGTTATTGAGGCAGACATGGGGGAAGCCACTGCATACTCTGGATCAGTATCATGGAATGTTGATGCTATTTGAGGTTCTGGAATGTTGCTACCATTTGGGATTCCAGAATCTTGCTATTCTTTGGTATTCTGTTCGGAATGTTGCTACTATTTGGGGTTCTTGAATGTTGCCACTACTTGGGATTCCGGAATCTTGCTATACTTTGGTATTTTGTTTGGAATGTTGCTACTATTTGGGGTTCTGGATTGTTGCTACTATTTGGGATTCTGGAATCTTGTTATTTGGGATTTTGTTCAGAATGTTGCTACTATTTGGGGTTCTGAAATGTTGCTTCTATTTGGGGTTCCGGAATCTTGCTGTTGTCTGAGATTTTGTTTGGAATGTTGCTACTCTTTAGGTTTTTGCCAGGTTCTAGTGACCTGTGAGGATGGGCTACTGGGTTTGAAGGACCATTGGTCTGACCCAGTAAGGCTATTCTTATGTGCTTATGACTTAAATCATTCAAGATTGGATTCCATTCGAATATGATTTGGAAGAGCATTCCAGAGTTGTGGATCATGAACTGAAAAAAATTTGGTATCTGATAGATGCATATGTAATATGTCTATTAGATGTAATTATAAGAACATTCTCCTGAAGAGAGTGACACATATGAGATTGTGAATACGGGATTAGATAGTTTTCGATATAAGAGAATCAATTGACTAGTGTTTGGAAAACTAAAAGCAGGATCTAATAATTTCAATGATATTTGATGGGCAACTAGTGAGCTGATTTCAATAATGCCCATGCCCCGCCCTTGCTCCTTCCTGGCCAGGCCCCCTTTTGAGATTCATGCACCAGAATTTACGTGCACCGCTTTATAGAATACACATAGAAAGTTGTGCGTGTAGCTTCTAATTATTACTTGTTAATTGCCAGTTATTGGTGCTGATTAGCTTGTTCGACAATTAAGTTCTCTTAATGAGGAGGGCTGGGGGTGAGATTCTCTTATTGCCCATCCGCTCTATATCCTTTTCATCTTTGATCGTTTGTGAGTTAAGAATTCAGTTCTCCCATCCTACTCTTGCATAACACAAACTCCCACACAAGACTGTCATTCTTTTCCCTGGCTCGCTGGTAGAATTGCTGCCTCTGCACCCAGAGGTTATGAGGTCAAATCCCAGTGCTGCTTCTTGTGACCCTGGTGCCCACTGCTTTGAAATGCCAAAGCAACAAAAAGTCAGTATATAAGTCCCCATTCCCTTTCCCTTTCATTAAACTCAGTATCCTGTTTCCAACAGTCGCCAACCCAGGTCCCAAGTACCTGGCAGAAGCCCAAAGAGTAGCAACATTCCAGAGCTGAGATTGTGATGTCATCATGCCTCATTCCACCAATGCCTAAGAGCCAACCTCAGCAGTGATGTCACAATGGCTTGATTAGATGGAAACTTCAGCATTTGGAACCTAAGACAATATACCAGGTGGACTTTACAGTCTATGACCCAGAAATAGCAAAGAAGCGACAAGTTAATTTACTCATGTATTTTTAATGGGTATAACTAATGGGCAGACTGGATGGACCGTTCAGGTCTTTATCTGCCGTCATTTACTATGTTACCTGGCAGAAACCCAAAGAGTAGCAACATTCCAGAGCTGAGATTGTGATGTCATAATGCCACATTCCACCAGTGCCTAAGAACCAACCTCAGCAGTGATGTCACAATGGCTTGATTGTCCTATACTTGGCTCACATAAGAATTTCCATACTAGGACAGACTGACGATGTGGCTCACTGGTAGAGCTGCTGCCTCTGCACCCAGAGGTTGTGAGGTCAAATCCCAGTGCTGCTCCTTGTGACCCTGGGCAAGTCGCTCAATCCTTCAGTGCCCACAGCTTTGAATGCCAAAGCCACATAAAGGTGGTATACAAGACGCCTTTCTGTTTGTTTTTGACTTCTCTGAACTGCACAGAGTGGTATTGTGTAAATGTTTAGTGACGTGTCTTTATAAATTCCTGGTGTGCTGTTTGCGCAGTCGCTTCATAGGGTCTTCCCACGTTGTGTGTTGGGAGGTGGAGAACAATTGGGGGGAAGGGGGGATTCTCTCTCCCATCTGTGGAGGGTGATGGAAAATGAATTCAGTCCTACACCAAGATATTCATACTTCGCCCGAGAAGTCTTGACAGTACTCTAATGCAGTGGTTCCCAATCCTGTGTTGGGGGACCACCAGGCTATTTGGGTTTTCAGGATAGCCCTAATGAATATGCATGGAGCAGATTTGCATGCCTGGCACCTCCATTATATGCTGATCGCTCTCATGCATATTCATTAGGGCTCTCCTGAAAACCTGACTGGCCTGGTAGTCCCCCAGGACAGGGTTGGGAACCACTGCTCTAATGCACACATGGGTTCATAGACAACGGCACGAAAGACAAAAGCGCGCGCCGACAATTGAGCGCAGCGCGCGCCGCCGCGCCACTCTAAATTACAGTTTTTAGGGGCTCCGACGGGGGTTTTTGTTGGGGAACCCCCCCAGTTTACTTAATAGACATCGCGCCGGCGTTATGGGGGGTTTGGGGAGGTTGTAACCCTCCACATTTTACTGTAAACTGAACTTTTTCCCTAAAAACAAGGAAAAAGTGAAGTTTTCAGTAAAATGTGGGGGGTTACAACCCCCCACACCCCCACAACACCCCCACAACGCGGCGCGATGTCTATTAAGTAAAGTGGGGGGGTTCCCCCCCACGCCTCCCCCATCGGAGCACTAAAAACAGTAATTTAGAGTGGTGCGGCGGCGCGCGCTGCGCTCAATTGTCTGGGCTCGCCTTTGTCCCGGCGCGCTTTTGTCCTGACACCTGAATACTGCTCTCTAGAATTAAACTTTGGTGTCCCCAAAGGGCATGGTAACTGGATATTTTATATAGGTATGTAAAGGTAGGTATGTATAAGGTACATTGATTATATTATAGGCAGAAATAAGAAAGAGGATTGATTATGGTTTAAGAGGGCTATTTTGAGAACCAAATTGGAAAACACTAACTTTTTATTGTATCACCTTTACAAAAGCTTAAGATTGATTAAGGTTTAATAATGTCTGTATTGAAACCCTCCCAGGAAACACAAATTCTGTATTGTAACACCTTGACAGAAGCTCATATAAACCGCTCTGAATTGACTCCCCAAGTCATTAGCAGCGGTATAGAAGCTTTCAATAAACAATGAGCGTCTTTTTGAATACTGGCCCTTTGGTATTTAAAAGCGAGCTTGAGTTTATCGTCAAGGTTAAGCGTAAATCCTCTTTGATTTTCGTTCTTTTACGGCTTTCCACCTTCTTCTGGCTCTACTCTGGCAGACCGTGTATAGCCGGCCATCAAGGTTAACATTGTTCTCGTTAGTGTTGCCGTATCAGAAGTCCTTCGGTTGCATGTAACAATGACGATAATGTGCTCCCCCAGCAGCTTTCTCTTGGGCCACAGGCTCCATGCTGAGAGCTGAAGCTGGCATGTTTCTAGGGACGGAAGATTAATTCCCTTTCCGCCTCTGTTGAATTGTACTCTGGAAATGAAGTTTGACAGCCCTAGGGTCAATCACCCAAACAATATCTGCTCCTGAGAGCACACTGGATAGATGGAGGACAGGCCCGAGGCAGGGAGGAATTTTGAGTACTGAGAACAACGTGCTGTTCCCGAGGCTGACTGGAGCCTTTGATTGTAAGGTCTGTCACTTGTCGGGTCATCTGGAAAGACATGTCTTGGTGCCAAGATAATGATTTGGAACGATCAGGAAGTGAAGAGGCCTAACAGGGGTGCATAAAACAAATGAAATGTTTCTATTCTTCACTAGTTTTGTTATTTTTTTTTTGGGGGGGAGGTCACATTTTGGATTAGTGGAAGCAGTCCCTACAGGCCCCCTACCAGGTTTCTGCTTCTCCTGCCTCCTTATTCTTTAATTTGATAGAACTTGACATACAGTCTTTCCGTCAAAAAATCAAAGCAGTTCACATAGTTTAAAGAAAAAAAAAACCCATAGAGAAAAAGATTAAAGCAGTGGCAGAGGTCCAGAGCAATGCTCTTTCTTCATGATCCAATTTTAGGCATATTTTCTACTGGACCTGATCTAATCTTAAGGCTGGTTTCTTTATGGTTCCCTGAGGACGGGGGTGGGGAGGCTGTCCACATCAACTCCATTTATCTTACTTGACCGCTTTGTAGTGGATTTTTCATGTTCGGCAAACAGGACATGAAGGGTGTCAGACACGGATCCAAAGCTTCGCTTTTGTGGCGAGCCCCATCTTCATCTGTTACGTCATGGACAAGGACTGCAATCTTTTGGGACTGATATTCAGTTAAACCAGCCACTGAAAACGACCAGTTAGTGCCAAACTGAAAACCAGCTATTTTGGAGGGGGGGGGGGGGCATTCCAGGAGCAGAGTTGGCGCTTGGCCTTAGGTGTTGATAACCAACACATATTTATTTATTGGGATAAATTAACCGCCTTTTTCAGGAAAAGATTTCACCCAAAGTGGTTTACAATAGAGAATAATAAATAAATCCAAGCTGAATATCCAAAAATCACATTACCACACAAAATATATTCAGAAAAACCCACTGTGCCAGAGATTATCAAGATAATTTTCTATCATAAACGGAGAAAAGACCTCAGTTCTTTCCAGGGATAGTTATCACCTGGAAAAACTCTGTTCGCTATACAGCCGTATAGGAAAAAACATCCTTGGTCTACAAAAACTCCGTGTAGTACTTAATTGTTCATAACTTTTATCTGTGTTTTTATATAACAGATTTCTTTAGCAAATGATAGGAAAACAAACGCTTATCTTTAAGTATGTTCTGCCCTCTGGACGTGGTACAAATCTTAGCAGTTCACAATTTTCTTCTCCCGGTGTTGCTGTAACAATATCGCACCAAGGAGAAAGCTATAGAATTTCCGACAGGCCCTGTTTTGCATTTACTGCTGCATCGGGGGAAATTATTGGAAAAAAAGCTACCGCTTCAGTGATTCTTCTTACAGTTTGCGGGAACGGTTAAGTTGGGGAGCAGAGGTGAGTAGGGTTATGAGTTGAAGGCTCTCTCAAAAAGATGGATTTTCAGCCTACTTTTTAACACGGGAAGGGGGTATGATGCATGGGTGCTGGTGGTGTATTCCAGGCAGAAGGGGCTGCAAGATGAAAGGAACACCATCTGGAATTGGCAGTGGAGGAGAAGGGTACAGATAAAAGCAACTTATTTGAGGAATGGAGCTCTGAGGGAGGTGTGGTTCCTGGGGCGATGGAGGATTAAGTATTTTGCCCAGTCACAAGGAGCGGGCTGGGATTGAACCCAGAAGCTCAAGGAGCTGAGGCAGCAATTCTAACCACTAGGCCACCTCTCCGCTCTGACCAGGTTGATTGCATTAAAATCAGTGGTGTCAGGTCAAAAGCGCGCCGGGACAAAGGCGCGCCCAGACAATTGAGCGCAGTGTGGGGACGCGCGCTGCAGAAAATTACTGTTTTTAGGGTTCCCGATGGGGGGGCGTGGGGGGAACCCCCCCACTTTACTTAATAGAGATCGCACCGCGTTGTGGGGGTGTTGTGGGGGGTTTGGGGGGTTGTAACCCCCCACATTTTACTGAAAACTTCACTTTTTCCCTGTTTTTAGGGAAAAAGTTAAGTTTACAGTAAAATGTGGACGGTTACAACCCCCCAAACGCCGGCGCGATCTCTATTAAGTAAACTGGGGGGGCTCCCCAACAAAACCCCCCGTCGGATCCCCTAAAAACTGTAATTTTCTTCGGCGCACGCCTCCGTCTTGCGCTCAGTTGTCGGCGCGCACCTTTGTCTTTCGCGGGGTTGTCTATGAACAAAATCAGTTCTATCTTTATACGGTAACTCTTAACCAGTTAAGTGCTGAATAACTCATTTCAACCTAGAAACCCTGGACATGACCTGGCATTGAATTTCCAGGTTTGACTAGGGTTATTGTTTGGAAAATCCGGACCCCCCTAGACCCGCCCCCAGGCTCGCCCAGTTCCACCCAGCCCCGCCCCATCAAGCCTCAGCCCTGCCCCCCAATCATGCCCCCACCCCCGCTGCCTGCCTTCCTGCCCGACGCAATTTGGAGGAAAGTTTTTCGGAACCCGGACAAAGTGCCGGGTTTTGAAAAGCCGTTCGGAAATCCGGACGTCTGATAACCCTCGATTTAACCCCAGCAAAATTTCTCATTTGCCAGTTGCTGAATGATGTGAAAGTTTTGTGCTGTGCACTACAGTTCAGAGTCAAATTCCAGGCAGGTGACGTTGAGCCTGGATTCAGTTTTCTGGATATTTCCAACTTCTCCTTTGTGTCACATCTCCAACAATTGCTGAGCGATGTTCATAGTGGCTTTGGTAGGGGTGGGGGATGGGGGTGACGGAAGCAAAACGATTAAAAAAAAAAAAAAAGCTTCAGATTTTCTGAAAGAAATTTGCTGCTATCTGTAAATCTGCTTTATTTTTTTTTGTTTTGAAGATGCATATTCATTGGGAAGTGCTGAAGTTCCATCTGGCTGTGTGGGGTTCCCAGCAAAGTTTGGGAAGACCTGGTCTATAGAAATTGTAACCTGGAGAAGACAGTTGGCTCAAGAGCATTTGTCACTTTTTCAAAAGCACAAAAGGGAGAGACCCTGAGGTGCCAGTGTCCGTAGTATTCATTCATTTGTAGCTCTGGACTAAATCATTTAGTTAATTCTCATCCTGGTTAAGTAAAGAAAAAAGAAAAAAAAAGGCTTCATTGGCAGGGCCAGTGTTTAAATATGCTGGAGAGAACAAGCAACGATCCACCGAAGAGTTCCACTAGGAAAGCAGGAGAGCAAAAACAAGGAAAGCAACTGTGGAGCTGATGATCTAAGATCTTTTAGTCAACTAGTGTTTAAGCCTGTTACATTAACGGGTGCTAGAATAGATATGTAGAATTTCTTTCTTTCTGTCTCTCTCCCTGCTCCTGTCTTTCTTTCTTTCTTTCTCCCTGCCCCCTGTCTTTCTTTCTTTCTGTCTGTCTCTCTCCCTGCCCCCGTCTGTCTGTCTTTCTTTCTATCTTTCTTTCTTTGTCTCTCTCCCTGCCCTGAGTCTCTTTCTTTCTGTCTGTCTCCCTGCCCCCTGTCTTTCCTTCTGTCTGTCTTTTTTTTAATGCTTTTTATTAAATTTTTAAGTGTTACAAAAAGCAACCCTAAAAACAAATACAACAGATTCACAAAACAGCAAATATTGCAGCTAATTACCAAAGATCTTAACATAAGCATACAGAGTGAATCTCCCTCACCTGCCCCCCCTGACCAATCAGGACCCACCCCCACCCCACCCTCCCATTTCCCCCCACAACAATAAGTAGTAATCCAACCTAGGTTCTCAGGCCAAACTAATCTAAAATGGAACCCAGTAAAATACCCAAAGGAAAAAAAGGGGGGGGGGAAGAAAAGGGAAGTGGGGGGGAAACAGCCCGCAGGGCTCTGTAGCAAGTGACACTTAAGGAGACTCTTTCCACGTCAAGTAGGAATCCCATACTTTATGATATAATGGCATAACGTGACGGCGAATTGCCGTCAATTTAGACATAAGCTGTAGGGAGTCTAAATGAGCCCGTATCCCGCATAGACCCGGCACACTCCTATGTTTCCAATGAGCCGCAATTTCAAGTTGCGCTGCTGTGAACAAGTGCAGAGCAAAAAATATGCTCTGCTTTGGAGTATTCTGGAATCGTGACATTTAAAAGGCAGCAGGCCATCAATAAGAGGCAATGTTTCCTTACAATAGCAACCAAGAGCTGGCCCACGACCTGCCAATAGCCCTTTATGCCAGACAACTCCACCACACATGACCTCAAAGTCCGCATCCGTGCCAACAAGCTCAGATCCCACATGATAAATCTGACGAAGCCTAACTGGGGTATAATACCAACGGTAGTAAAGTTTATAACTATTTTCAATAAAAGCATACGAGACCGAAGTAGCGAACAAAAATTTATACACCGCGCCCCAGGAAGAGTGAGAAGGTGCAGCCCCCAAATCAACCTCCCATTGCTTCCGATAAGGGTCCGAGGTCGGATCACGAGCCAACAGGGCCTGGTATAAACGGGAAATCTCACCTCGACCAGTTCCAGTCCATAAAGCTCTCTCTAACTTCGTGTCACTCAAGCAGAGGTCCCAAAATGCACGCTTATATCAGAAAGGACGCAATTGAGTGTAATAAAAGGAATCCATCGCCAACAACCCAAACTCATCTTGTAGATCCTCAAATGAGTGCACCTGGTCCCCTGACCACACCTGTCCCAGCGTACGCAAACCCGCATAAACCCACTGCCAGAACCGTGGCGTACACTGAAAATAAGGATTGGAGGTATGGGTATAATGTTGCACAATACTGATAGGTGCCCAAGACAACTTCCACAAAGAAATCGTGGGCAAGCACTTCTGCGCTATCTGTATCCAGGGCCTATCTAAATAGGAACACCAAGCAGCAATGTCCTGCAAACGGGCGGCCTGGTAATAACCCAAAAAGTTGGGCACCCCCATCCCGCCCAAAAGCTTGGGCCGATATATGATAGCCCTACACACCCTCGGGGGTTTCCTATTCCAAATGAATGCAAACGCCTTTCTGTTGAGGCGTCGCAAAAAGGAATCCAGCCACGAAATCGGAAGAGCCATGAACAGATAGAGCAAGCGTGGGAGAAGCATCATTTTCACTGCCGCAATGCGACCCGTCCAGCTCAAAGTAAGTCCCTCCCAGCCCTCGAGCTCCTGGTATAAATTGCCTAATAGCTCCGGGAAATTAACCGCATAAAGCTGGGAGGGAGTCGCCGTAAGCCGGACCCCCAAATAGTTAAGAGAAGAGGAGACCCAACGATAAGGGAATTCCCGCCGTCGTATCGGCACGGTCTCCAGGGGAACATTGATGTTCAAAATCTCAGATTTAACTAGATTCACCGTAAAGCCAGCCACGCAACCGAACGCTTGCAAACAAACCGAGACCTCCGGCAAGGAGGACTCGGGACGCTGCAAAAACAAAAGAAGATCATCTGCATAAAGCAAAATTTTAGATTCGCGAGAGCCCATAGTAACCCCATGAATACCCCCCGTGGGCCCAGATCGCATAAGCCAATGGTTCTATAGAGAGAGCGAATAACAACGGGGAGAGAGTGCACCCTTGCCGAGTACCTCGATGCAATTCCAAAGGCACCAAATAATTCCCATTCACTTTCTAGCGCACCAGGAGTGAAAGATATAAAGCCTTAACCCTGTAAAGCCTATATGGGCCATGACCTGAATTAACCCTATCGAATGCTTTGTCTGCATTGAGGGACAAAAGCGCCGGGCGGAATCCCCCACGCTTGGCATACCATAATACGTGCAAAGCCGCCTTGATATCAAACGTTTGCCTATTATGAATAAACCCAGCCTGATCAGCGTGAACTAACTTAGGGATAACTAATTGCAATTTAGTAGCAAGCATCTTTGTGAAAATTTTATAATCTGTATTAAGTAGCGAGATAGGGCGTCTTGCCCAGCTTTGGAATTACCGTGACCGCCGCCGTTCGCCAGGTACTCGGCAGGGGTGCCCCTGAATCCAAGGTCGCAAAGACCCGCTCCAACAAGGGCGCTAGTAAATGTCGATAGGCTTTATAAACTTATTAGTATACCCATCTAATCCAGGAGCAGTATGTAAAGGTAAAGTCTGAAATAACATCCAGTATCTCCTGTTGGGCGATGGGGCCAGAGAGCAGGCCCTGTTCACCTTCTGACAAAGTGGGTAAAGACAGCGAGGAGAGATAAGTCTCCATCTCCATAAGATCTTCAACCGCTGGAGATTGGTATAAGTCAGCATAAAAAGCCTGAAAGGCAGCCCCAATATCTGCAGCGGAACGACACTCCCGCCCCTCCGAAGTAACAATATGGGAGATAAAATTCTGGGTTCTCTGATTTTCAGTTTATTAGCCAATAAATGGCTAGCCATATTATTGAACTCAAAGTGCTCCTGATGCACTTTCTGAAGGTCAATACTAAGGGCCGCCAGCTCTAAATCTTTAAGAGCAGTACGAATCTCACGAATTCGGGTCTGAGTAGAGTCCGAGCCCGGGGATGCCCGGGAAGCTTGTTCCAGCTCAGAAAGCTGTTGTCAAAGCGACCGTTCCTGATTTTGTCGGGATTTATGAATGTGGGCCTGTAAGGCAATGATTTTATCATGGAAGACCACCTACATACCTTCCCAAAGTACACAAGGATCTATATTGTCAGTATCATTAAATTCTAAATATTCCTTGATCGCAGCCGCAGTCACCTCGCCGTGCTCTGGGTCAGACAGCAAAGAATCCGAAAAACGCCACGGGCACCATGCGGGGCGAGGCGAAAAGCTGTGGAGGGCAACCCGCACCAGCATATGATCAGAAAGCATAGTAGTGAAAATCGAGCATGAGCCCAACCGGGGTAACCACTGGCAATCTCCCAACCAAAGGTCAATCCGGGAACCCAAGTCCCGGAGCGAGGAACGAAAAGTAAAGTCACATTCCTGTGGATGTACATGTCGCCAGAAATCCACTAGCCCCCACTTAGCAACCAAAGAAAGAAGATGAGCACAGTCCATATGAGCCAAGGGACCCTGTGTGGTGGAGTTGTGCAAAGCTGCATGGGGAGTCAAATTAAAATCACCTCCCAGCACTTTCTGTCTTTCTTTCTGTCTCTCTCCCTGCCCCTGTCTGTCTTTCTTTCTTTCTGTCTCTCTCCCTGCCCCCTGTCTGTCTTTCATTCTTTCTTCTATTGGCTCCCGACACTATCCATCACCATTTCCTTAGTACTCTGTACCCTTTTGACCCTCATCGATCCTCCACTGCATTTATCACACTTTCAGTCCCAACTCCATTCCTATCTGTCCTTCTTCCCATTGCCTCCAAGGCTAGTCTTCCTATCCCTATAATCCAACCCCACCCCAGAACCAATTTCTCTCTCGTCTCTCCCCTGCCCTTCCCCATGATACTGCAACTCTCCCCCTCCCCATTACTTTAACCCTCTTCACCCAACCGCACCCCAACACCAGAGCCTGCACCAATTCAAACCCCACTCCCTTCCCTCACCTACTTCCTCCCTGGCCACCGCACAGAATCTTTGGGCAGGCTGCCCTTCCCCAGCTCTTCACCCTGATGGACCCTACACACACACACACACCTGGTCCACCGCCCCCACAGGTCTGCCCTCCCAACCTCTGCGTTAGTCTGGCCTCCTTGACCCCCATTACTTACACGAGGCAGCAGCAGCACCGGTCCTGACCTACCAATCCCTCCTCCCTCCCTCCCTCTGTGCCCCAAAGCAGTAGCAGCGGCAGCAGTCCTGACCCACCAACCCCCATTCCTTACTCAAAGCAGCAGTGGCAGTGTTGTAAACAGGCTGTTCGTGGCTAGCCCCAACAGGGCCTTTCCTGTACCTCATCCGAAATGATGCGGCAGAGGAAAGGCCCTGCCAGGGCTTGCCGCGAACAGCCTGTTTACAGCGTTGTCACTGCTGCTTTGGGTAAGGCGGAACAAGGACTGCTGCCACTTCGCTGAAATGCTTCCCTGCTCGGCAGTTCCTCCCTGCGTTGCGGTTCTACTGCGCATGCAGAGGCATGGAGGCACGGCGTTTCAAATGCGCATGTGCGGCTAGGGTTTTATTATTATAGATTGTAGTATGCATGAGACAGATCATAGGTGACACGGTAAAAGAATTGTGGTATGAATCCAACACGGTCCGTGTTTCGGTCAAACAAGACCACCTTCCGGTAGTTGCTATAAACCACAGTGAATGGATTACTGATAAGCAAAACAATAAACCATGTGCTGGAGTAGATAGCAAGAAAAAGCTGGAACCTGGAGCAGAAATTGTGGAAGTGGCTCCCAAAGCCCACCAAGAAGCTGTGACCCCCCCCCCTTCAATTTTAGGTAGGCATATCGTGTCCTGGGCACCTGCCCTATTTATATTGTACTAACACAATCCCAGAAATGCCCAAAGTGTGGTGGAAATTGAGATAAACTGGACTACAGAGCATCTAATAGACTCACTCAAAGCATTGGGGGCCTCTTGTCCGTCCCCCCCCCCCCCCAATTTTCCCTTGTTCTTTTTTTTTGTGGAGAAGGCAGGGGGGGGGGCTTTCCAGGAGTCATATGTGTCCATCAGAGGGATAGTGAACTCTCTTTTAAGGATCCGATAGAGCTGGCCACGAATTTGGTCTTGGAGGATGAGATGTACAGTGTCGGCATCTATGAGACAAACTTGTTTTTTTCTGTTACATAGAGCTTTATGGACCCCTGTTCGTTTACAAAAATTGGATAGCTCTAAGTCTAATGAATGTTGGCACTGTCATCTCGAAGCAGGGACTTTAGATCATTTATTATTCTATTGTCCATTTATTATGAATTTCTGGAAATCAATTTGGGACCAAATTAATTGTCTATTAGATAATCCAGTGGCATTATCATATGATACTGTGCTGTTTGGTATGGCAAGGAGAGCAAAAAGTCAGATTATTACAAATGATAACAAATTATTACTTATAATGACTGGGGTTGCCATTCAACAAATTACATATAATTGGAAAAATGGAGTAGATTAAATTACAATTTCTGGTGGAATTCATTGTCAGGTATATAAAATGGAGAGATTTATTGCAATACAGCGTGGTTCTTTCAGGAAATTTCAGGATGTGTGGGAACCATTTACAAAGTATTGTACTGATTAGATGGCATATTATTTTAATATTTTTTCCCTTAAATTTACAAGTTGGATTGGGAGGGGGGGAGGGAAGGGTAAATTTATTTTATATATGGTATTAGGTATTGTTTCTAGGATAAGAAAGGGTGGGAGGGGTGGGAGATAAGAGCATATCATTTGTACCATTGAAGATTGTTAAGTGACATAATTATCGTTAATTTGTTTGAATATATTGTTGCACTTATTGTAATTTGAAAATGAATAAAGAATTTGAAAAAAAAAAAAGGATCCGATAGGGGTATTTTTTTAAACAGTGCTGGCCTCTTTAATTTTCTACCTGGGATCACTGTCCCGCGTGTTAACTTTCCCGTAGGACAGCGTTTCTCAACTCGGTCCTGGAGTACCTCCATGCCAGTCAGATTTTCGGGATATCCACAATAAATATGCATGAAAGAGATTTGCATATAATGGAAGCAGCTTATGCAAATCAAGTTTATGCCTATTCATTATGGATATCCTGAAAACCCTGACTGGCAAGGGGGGTACTCCAGGACCGAGTTCAGAAACGCTGCCTTAGGAGGCCAACACCTCTTTAGATTTGACATAAGCTGCATGATTTATTTTTGTACAATAACGAGTTGCTTTGCATCTCATTACTATTTAACGTGTATTGTAGCTAACTCCAGCTTTATTTATTTTAAGGTGCGTTATATTGCCAATTAATTCACATTAACTGGCAAATAAAATCCATATTGCTGTATTGCAGCTTAGTAAAGGGAACCCTTAGTTGTAAACCCTCTAGGGCAGGGGTGTCAAAGCCCCTCCTTGGGGGCCGCAATCCAGTCAGGTTTTCAGGATTTCCCCCAATGAATATGCATGAGATCTATTTGCCTGCTTCTTTCATTGTATGCTAATAGATCTCTTGCATATTCATGGGGGAAATCCTGAAAGCCCGACTGGATTGCGGCCCTCGAGGAGGGACTTTGACACCCCTGCTTTGGGGGCAGGGAAAATGCTTCTTGCACCTGACTGTAATTCAGCTTGGTTTTGGAAAGCTGTGATTTAAATCCTAATCTGGTGGAAGTTCTGTGTTCAATCAATTTGCTAAAATGCCAGAAGCAGAGCAGAGCGGCTCTGCAGAGACACTGAGAGTGTGGTGTGTATGTGTTTGATTCCATAGGGACGCTGTCTGCATCCTATTATCTCCGCAGAGGTTATCTCATCTATATATAGCACACACTTGTTATCTTCCTAATAAGAACTTTCAGATGTAAATTGGTGGTATATCCATAGGAACGAGTGTTATATCAAATAAATATGCACCTTTAACTTGAATTTCTTCTGCTTTAACCACTGTTCAATAAATTCCTAGTAGAGCACTAAACCCTGTGCCCTCTTTGTACATCTCTCATTCTCCTCAAGACAAAGGAAAGCTCTAGGTATGGTCTTATTCCTCCCTTACCGTATCTTTATTTGTACCGAGATCCAATCTGTTTATTTCCTGAGTTCTTCATTTATTGCCTCATTTATTGTATTTGACTCTGCCACGATCCTTTGTTATTTACACTCCTGTTACTTGTTGTTGTGCCCTTCCCTTTTATGTATGACCCTCTGTCTAAGCCCGGTGTATTGCGGTATATAAATAAAATTTGATGTTATGTTAAAATTCTTGATACCCCGCCAATGCTTACAACAGATCATAGCATCTTACAATAAAATCATATCATTGAAAGAAAATAATTTATTATAGGAAAGAAAAAATCTAATCATGCAGGAAGAGTATAGGCATTCATAATCAAGATTAATGACGTCACTTACCCCTCATGCGAGTATCCCCATAGCCTCTATGGATAAAGAAGAAAAGGGTTTCAATTCAAAGAGACCCCAAATGCTAGCTCGAAAAACTTAAGCCTTTAGCAGTCTCTTAAATTTTGGGAATGCTAATTCCGATCTTAAGTAGGGTAGAAGACTATTCCAAAGTGAAGGAGACAGAAAGAAATAGGCTGAGGAATGAGTAGATTCATAATGAGCGTGCTTAGGCGATGAAAGAATCAATCTTTTAAGAGTCCAGTGTTTGCAATGTTTGTAGATATGAACGATGACTTTGACGTCTTATTGGAAGGAGTAGCCTGGTGGTTAGACCAATGGTCTATGAACCAAGGAAATTTAGGGTTCATCATCCCCTTCCTCCACTCTTATTTTATTGTAAACTCTTTAAGGAAGGGACTCGCTATACCTGAAAAATATTGTAAATTCCCGTAAACTAAAATGGAAAAAGTGCTCTAAGATTATACGATTATTATTTTGTTATCTTCTGCTGTAGGTCCCTAGATCTGGGATACATCATTAGGTATAAATGAGGTTTGGGATTGAGAACAAACGTAGAAAATGATAGTTGATAGAGATCTTATCCAGTCTGCATGTCCATACTCGTTGCTCAGTTCCACAATCCCTTCCTCTACTTCAGAGATCCTCTGTGCTTCTTCTCTGCTTTTTTAGATTCACATACTGGCTTCATCTCTATGACCTCCTTTGGGAGGTCATCTATGCATCCACTACCCTTTCTGTAAAGAGGTATTTCCTTAAATTACTACTGAGTCTTTCCCCTTCACGTAGGCCTACCCCCTCCAGCTTAAACTTCCTTTTCTTATAATACTGATTGTGTCCATCACTCTGGATCTGTCCTGTCTCAGTTCTGACAGAGCTCATTTATACAACCTTTAGGAAACTTAGGACAATAAAATTTTTTTTGATAGTGTATCATTTAGATTACTGGTACAATCATCCGTTCTGTCCATACTGCATTGGCTACCAATGGAAGCCCGAGTAAGGTTTAAATTTGCCTGCCTCTGCTACAAAGTGCTATAAGGCCTTACCCCCAAGTACATAACGGACCTTTTCTCATTTCTAATAACAAACTCAAGAGAAACACACCCAAAACTCATTTCCCCTCCAGTCAGAGGCTGCAAAATGAAAAAACACCATGAACACCTTCTCTCTCACCAAGCAGCCCTATGGGGCAAAGACCTAGACCAACTACTCTCGCCCACTACTTACGGAAAATTTAGAAAACGCCTAAAAACATACCTGTTCCAGAAATACCTAAACAATTGACCCGATCTCCCCCTCCCCCCCTCCATAATCCACCTAAATTTACTGCACTGTTATAAATATAATATGTTATCTTATTCTTGTCGTAATTCTACGTTGCCATTTATTCCAAACAGGTCCTGTCGGAAGTTACCTACCAAAATGTATATCTTATATTTTGCTCAGCAAATTGCATTTTTGTACTATTGCCTCTTAAGGTCTCTGCTCTCTGTATTTCCTCTGTATATCTGCATATTGTATTTCGCTGTATATCCAGCTCTCCTGTATGTCGCTGTGTATCCAGCTCTCCTTACTGTAAACCGCCTAGAAGTCGCAAGATTGTGGCGGTATAGAAGAATAAAGTTATTATTATTATTATTATTGTAATATAATATATCTGGGATTTCATAAAAAGTTTCAAAAGAGATTGAGACTAATACAGAACACGGCGGTCCGACTGATTTTTGTGTTAAAAAAGTATGACCACATCACTCCATCTTATAGACAGCTACATTGGTTGCCTTTTGAGGCTATAATATTGTTTAAGTTTGGTTGTACCTGTTTTGAAGTGCTGTTTGGTATGGCTCCTATTTACTTGTCTCTATACTTTGAACGATACAAACCTAATAGAATTACTCGAGGGCAATATTTATTTGTTTTTCTGACCATCAAAACTTGTAGTTACGAGAGATTTTTCAATAAATTGCTCGATTTTCAGGCAGGTAAAATAGACCAGTGGCTAAGTACTATTATTTCCCAGGCCCATTCATATATGTCCTTTAGGAAATTACTAAAAACTGATTTATTTGATAAATTTTTAAACTGATGTTCCAGAATATTGACAGGCAAATTAATCTTACAGCTAGAGCATTCTTGAGGATTTTTATTGTATTTTAGTAAATCGTATTATTTTAATCTTTTACTGTATAATTTTAGTACTATTTAGAGCATTGTATTTAGAGCAGAGTATTGTAAAGTAAAACCCAACTGCAATTTTCCAAACCCCCCGAGCTAGTTTTAATATGTATCTGTAGACCACTTAGATATTAAATTGATAAGCGATATAGTTATTCTTTATTTGACATAAACTATGAACTTTGACCTCATCCCATACCCCTGTGTTTCAGAGCTTCCTTTCAGTTCAAAGAGGCTTGGTTGCAGGGCTAGTACAAGGGTATCACCCTAGGTCAGGGATCTCAAAGTCCCTCCTTGAGGGCCACAATCCAGTCGGGTTTTCAGGATTTCCCCAATGAATATGCATGAGATCTATGTGCATGTACTGCTTTCAATGCATATTCATTGGGGAAATCCTGAAAATCCGACTGGATTGCGGCCCTCAAGGAGGGACTTTGAGATCCCTGCCCTAGGTGGACCTTCATCTATGTGCTCCTTCCCATAGAGTTCAACATCTTGCTTTCCCTACCACCCCCATCAAGGTACCCAGCATCATCCCTTCCTTTCTCCTTCTCCTTCCCCTTCCCATCCTTCCCCTACCCCAACGTAGACCTTATGGATAGAATTTTGGCATTCCCCAGGGTTCCATACTGTCTCTCATGTTGTTCAATCAGTTTCCGGCTCCTCTTTTGACAATTGATCAATCAATTGGCTGTACAGTTTTTGCACACACGGATGATATTCATCTTCTCCCGATTCAAACTCAGAACAAGAATGAATGCCAGGAAATTAACCAGAAGCTTGATATAATTAATCGATGGCTTACTGAAAACCTGCTGTCTGTAAACATTAGTAAAACCAAAGCCCTTCTATTTCCAACAAGAAATAAAGAATCCCTGAAAGTTCCGATCTGCATTAGATCAATTCCAATCCAAACACAACTATCAGACTCTAGGTGTAATCCTTGATGATAAACGTTCTTTCCATAATCAAATCAGTTCAGTGGCTCGTAAATGCTCACTGTCAGATAAGACTCTTAAATGTAGGATTCCAGTACCAAAGAGACTACTGGGGGTGGGTGGGTGGGGGGGTTGGTAAACTTATTTGGTGCAGTTTTGTGAAGTTGACTGCTATGTGGTCTTTGCGGTTCATGGAGAGGGGGGGGGAGGGAAAGTATTCAACGTGTCCTGATCAAAACGCCCCTTCCTCTGAAGTGGAGGGTGTTTGATCAAATCCGTTCATGCAGACGGAGGGAGCTGTGTGCCACCGAGGTTTAGAAGAGGACCTGAAAAGCAGCCACAGGAGAGGGCTGGAAAGTGGGTGGTCTCTGAACAATGTTCCTGTAGCCCTTGTGCCCCTAACCTTCAACAAGTGCTGTACATTCAGATGGAAAACGACAGAATTTGTTCCAGCCAACAAAGGGAGAAGAAGTGACCAGCTTGGGCAGGATCAAATATTTTTTTGTCTCTTTTGTAACAGTAGAAAGGACCTGGTTGGCAAAATAAGAACTTGTTCATGGAAAAAAAAAACAAAAAAAAAAAACGTATCGTTTTAAAGTGTCTAGAAATTTGAGCAGCTGTCTTTGTTACCCGTCAGGATAGGGAGCTTTCCATTCTTTATTTCTTAGTGCCGATTTTGCAAAGCGGTTTCAGCCCTTTGATGTAATGTTTCTTATGCAGAATATTATTGTAAAGAGTTACTGGTTCTTTTTTTTAAATTCTTTATTTTTCATTTTATAGTATTGACATAGTATTAGTCAAAACAAAGAAAAAATACAACACCAGTTCAAACTTTCAGATGAGGCAATAATCAATAGAAAGAATATACATTAGAAATACAAAAACAAGACAAAAAATTCTTTTCTCATCAAAGGCAAAACATTAGACCCAAATATAAACTTTTTTACTGGATTGTATCATTAGAACTCGATTAAAGGGGGAGAAAGAAATACAATAGCTGAAACCTTTATCAAATAATACAAAGAAAATAAAAGATGGTAGCAAGGGAGAACAAGAACCCTATTAATGAGCTGAATTGAAACAAAGTTCTCTCAAGAATTCTAAGTTTGCTCTTTAGCAGAAATAAATTTTGTCAACTGCTGAGGTTCAAAGAAAATCTGGTTCTTTTTCAAAACAAAAAGAGCTTTAGATTCTAGTAATATTGGCTCTAATTTGATTTCTTGCTGTGAAGGGGAGAGGATTTTTGGTGTTCTAAACCTACACTTTATTTAAATTATTTATATTTACATCAATGGAGGTTGTCTAAGTGGTTTACATTTTTCCCTATCTGTCCCAGCGGTCTCATTATCTAACATACGTGGGACAGTGAAAGATTAAGTGACATAGAAACATAGAAGATGACGGCAGAAAAGGGCCATAGCCCATCAAGTCTGCCCACTCCATTAACCCTCCCCTAAATAGAAACATGCCCATAACCTCAGGGTGCTGAGGCTGCAGCTCTAACCACTAGGCGATTCCTTCCCTTTAAAGCAGTGTCTCGCAAACTTTCCGGCTGGTGGCGCACTAAATCCAGTGCCCTGGCCAGAAGGCACCCGGAAGTGCGCGGACGTCGCTGTGATGACATCGGGTACGTGTGCGGGGGAAGTGCGGGGAGAGGAGGAGAGAGCCTGCCAGGACAAGAGTCATCTGCGCCGGCTGGCCTCCTACGGGACGTGCCTCTCGCCGCGAGAGGCACGTCCTGTAGGCAGGCAGCCGGCGTGGACGACTCTGCTCTTCGCCAGTGTGTTGCGGCACACCAGAAATCTCGGGAGACACACAGTTTGCGATACACTGCTTTAAAGGAATATACACCCAGTATTTTTAATTTTTTTTTTTTTTGCGGCGGTTAGCGTGTCTTTGTTTTATACTGCCAATCATCATAGTAAAAAAAAAATAAAAAGTCCAGATAGTGGTTGAATATTGCTGTTGAGGAGGAGTGTGTGGCACAGTGGTTGAAGCTACAGCCTCAGCACCCTGGGGTTGTGGGTTCAAATCCCGCGCTGCTCCTTGTGACCCTGGGCCAGTCACTTAATCCTCCATAGCCCCAGGTACGTTAGATAGATTGTGAGCCCACCGGGACAGAGAGGGAAAATGCTTGAGTACCTGATTGTAAAAACCACTTAGATAACCTTGATAGGCGGTATATAAAATCTGGTTCATAGACAACGGCGCGAAAGACAAAGGCGCGCCCAGACAATTGAGTGCAGCGCGGAGGCACGCACCGCTCAAAATTACTGTTTTTAGGGGCTCTGACGGGGGGTTTTGTTGGGGAACCCCCCCACTTTACTTAATAGAGATCGCGCCGGCGTTAGGGGGGATTTGGGGGGTTGTAACCCTCCACATTTTACTGTAAACTTAACTTTTTCCCTAAAAACAGGGAAAAAGTGAAGTTTTCAGTAAAATGTAGGGGGTTACAACCCCCCAAACCCCCCACAACGCCCCCACAACGCGGCGCGATGTCTATTAAGTAAAGTGGGGGGGTTTGCCCCCTTGTCGGAGCCCTAAAAACAGTAATTTTGAGTGGCGCACGCCTCCACGCTGCGCTCAATTGTCTGGGCGCGCCTTTGTCTCGGCGCGCTTTTCACCTGACACCTAAAATCCTAATAAAACTTGAAACTTGAAACTTCCCTGGATAATGCTGGCACCTCATCACACTAGTTAATTATTATCCGGATAGTTTATCGTGTACCGATCAGTTTGCGAGCCCTTTGTGACCCGATTTCCCTCCGACCCGATTCACTAACCTCTCCTCCGATCCGATCCCGATCCGTGCATGCAAATAATAATAATATAATAATAATAATAACAGTTTATATACCGCAATACCGTTAAGTTTTATGCGGTTTACAAAAGATTAGTGGAGTACAAGTTGAGTTGACGTACAAGTTGAGTTAACTTAAGGGATGTGGGAACAATGGGGAGAAAGGGCAAGAGAGGGGAAAGAGGGAAGTGGGTCAGCTGTCTAGGTATTTCAGAAATAGGTGAGTTTTGAGGCGTTTCCTGAATACCTCATAAGTGGTGGGCAAAAGGAGTTGTTCTAGGTCTTTACCCCATAGAGCAGCCTGATGTGAGAGAAGATGCTCATGGTGTTTTTTTAGTTTGCATCCTCTAACCGGGGGAGAAACGAAGTGCAAATGAGGGGAACCGACATGCAAAGCAGGAAGGATGTGATTCACTAAACTTACCGACTGGCTGGCCGATCAGAAAACTAGCGACGGGTGAGGACCAGTCGCTTGTGCTAAAACCCTGCTCTCTGCCCCGACTCGCCTGCCCTTCCCCACAGTGCGAGTCCTTGGTTTTAGTGAATTCGTCGGCATGCATGCAATCGGGCACGGATCTGACACGGAAAGGAGGTTAGTGACTCTAGCTCTTAGTACACATGTTCTGTTGTCCTAAGTTATCTGGATAGTTAATATGTCTAGCAGTGATTTATAAATTGCTGCTACATGTGAACACACTTTGCACTTTATCAATGTAGTCATTGCAACAATAGTGGGTATACAATTATTTAATTATTTTAGAAATAAATTTCTAGAATTGATGAAATGAAATACATTCTGAATATAAAATTCTCTAGTTGGGACCAAAAAGCTCCCATTTATAGAGCTGCTTGTTCTTGTATTAATACAGAGAGAGAAATTTGTGGTGAATATGGTCCAAGTGCCCAGAAGCACCGATACAGAGATCATAAAATGCTGGCCATCATTGGAGATCTTAGGAGTAATTTTCAATCAAAAGTTATCTTTTCATGATCATATTTAGAGCAGCGTTGTTAAATCTATCTTTTTCAGAGAACGTCAAATATGCTCTGTTTCAAAACTCTTAGAACCTACATCTTTGAATATATTAATACATTCCTTGGTGATCTCAAAAGTTGATTACTGCAACGCCCTATTCATGGGAATTGCCCAAAAAGAAATAAGACGTCTTCAAATTATTCAAAACGTCTCAATAAAACTTACCATGAAAGCAAAAAAATTTGATCACGTCTCACCGCGTCTCAAAAAAGCACACTGGCTTCCAGTTTCTCACAGAATATCGTATAAAATATGTCTATTAACCCTTAAATGCCTTCTTCATAAAACCCCGGCCTTCATCGATAGGCAAAAATTCAATGCCCGACAACATGATGCACGACCTACTACTACTGGAGCGCTGGTCTAGGTCCTGGCAACTCAGCTTCAATGCCAAAAAATGCAAAGTCATGCACCTGGGCAGCCAAAATCCATGCAAGACTTACACCCTAAATGGCGAGATCCTAACAAGAACTGAAGCAGAATGTGACCTAGGGGTGATCGTCAGTGAGGACATGAAGGCTGCCAATCAAGTGGAGCAAGCTTCCTCCAAAGCAAGGCAAATCATAGGTTGCATATGCAGGAGTTTCGTCAGCCGTAAGCCTGAAGTCATTATGCCATTGTATAGATCCATGGTGAGACCACACCTGGAGTACTGTGTGCAATTCTGGAGGCCGCATTACCGAAAGGATGTGCTGAGACTAGAGTCGGTCCAGAAAATGGCCACCCGGATGATCGCGGGTCTCAAGGATCTCCCGTACGAGGAAAGGCTGGATAAATTACAGCTCTACTCACTCGAGGAACGCAGAGAGAGGGGAGACATGATCGAGACGTTCAAGTATCTCACGGGCCGCATCGAAGTGGAAGAAGATATCTTCCTTCTCAAGGGTCCCACGGCAACCAGGGGGCACCCGTGGAAAATCAGGGGAGGGAAACTGCACAGTGACACCAGGAAATTCTTTTTCACTGAAAGAGTGGTTGACCGCTGGAATAGTCTTCCACTTCAGGTCACTGAGGCCAGCAGCGTGCCTGATTTTAAGGCCAAATGGGATAGACACGTGGGATCTATTCACTGAGTTAGGTGGGGGAGGATCATTGCGGTGGGCAGACTAGATGGGCCGTGGCCCTTATCTGCTGTCTATTTCTATGTTTCTATGTTTAATTCCTTATGCCTCTACAAGAATTCTTAGGTCTAACGATCAGCATTTACTTTCAGTTTCCTCTCTCAAAGTTATCAGTACACGCCGACAATGCATCTTCTCTGTAACGGCTCCACAACTGTGGAATTCTCTTTCCATTCACCTAAGGGAAGAACACGTTAGACCGATTCAAGAGTAAGTTGAAACGCTTTCTTTTTAAAGATGCCTTCAACTGCTAGTACTTGTCTTGATTCATTCCGTAGGGTCTGCTGTGCGACTTTATGTATTCTCACCCTCCCTTTTTTGTCCATTCCCTTTTTGTCTTATTTTCTTTAAAATATTGTATTTCTTTCCCTCTTTCCTCACTATGCGTAAGTCTTGTTTGTGGTTATATGTGGTGTGTTTTGTCACCCCGAAAGTTGTATGGATTTTAGTTATGTACATCGCTTTGAAGTTTTGTTTTTTTTTTAATTTTTTTAATTTATTCAATTTTCTATACCATTCTCACAGGGGAGCTCAGAACGGTTTACATGCATTTATTCAGGTACTCAAGCAGTTTTCCCTCTCTGTCCCGGTGGGCTCACAATCTAGCTAACGTTCCCAGGGCAATGGGGGGATTGAGTGACTTGCCCAGGGTCACAAGGAGCAGCGTGGGTTTGAACCCACAACCTCAGGGTGCTGAGGTCGAAGCTTTAACCAATGCGCCACACTCATCAAATCTTAAATAAACTTGGAGGACTAAAGACTTATACGATAAGTTATTTCTGCTGATGTATTTGTAATTAAGTAGCGATAAAAGTTTTTTTTTTTTGTTTTTCAAGGAGTCTTTTTATGCTGATCACTGGAATACAGTAGACTCTCTGTTAACCGGAACTCACGCAACCAGAACTCTCAAGCAGCCAGAAAAAACCCCCTAAAAAATCAAAGAAATACTTTAAATGAAAATAAAATCAATTGCTGGCAGAAATTTAAGTGTAAACTTAGCACATCACACCTGAGGTATGCCCATGCTTTGTCTGCCACATGTCTGGTAGTTTAGAACAGTTTATGGTATGGCATAGTATATGGAGTATAGTATTAGTTAGGCTTATTTTTAATAGTAACTCTCAAGCAACCAGAACCTACATTTATCCGGCATCTACCACTCCCCATGGGTGCCGGTTACCTACTATATTTCAGCTTTAACTCCTCTTGAGGCTTTTTCCTCCTTGTAATGAAGTCACATGTTTTCTTCTCATATTAAAAGTGTGAGCAGTTCTAAGGACAGCAGAATATATGAATTTTAAGAAGCGCGTTGTAAGAGCAGAGTCAAATAAAATACGATTGCTCCAGTGAGCGTGAACAATGAACACCTGGGCCAGATTTTTGTTGAGAAAAGGCTTTATATGCTTTTTCTGTCATAAAGAGAGGTGTTAAACCTTCATTTGGAGGAGGGATGTGGGTAAGGGTTAGTTGAAGGGTGCGGGCAGCTTTTTATCACGTTAAACTGCAAATAATTAGTTAGCTTGATTGGTGAAGCAGGTTATGAAGATTTTTTTTTTTTTTTTCTCAGAGGGCATGTCAAATTAGCAGGCCGTGGGGTGGACGGGTGCGAAGTGTGTCTCCCAGAGAGACAGACATGCTTCCTTTCCAGTACTTGTGAAAAACACAAGGCAGTTTTCACACTTACCACGCATGGAATTGATTTCTCATGTCAGTGGTGCAAGCTGGTGTTAGGCCTGAACTTCCTCGTTATTTCACTAGAAAACAGTAATGAGTTCCTCAAATTCTTTCTTTCAGTTTGGGGATATGTGTAGGGCTGAAAGCAAAAACAGAATGTGGATGAAGATGTTCTCAATAATGATTTATTGGTCACTCTTCACAATAAAAACATATATGAATGTGATGGTCCACGTGTGATGTTCCTACCAGATCCAACACAGTTTGTGTTTCGGCGAACACGCCTTCCTCAGGGATCCTAAAAGTATATTGTATAATTATTTTATTGTATGGTGAATGTGAAAATTGTGAAATACTGTGAAATAATGGCCACCTTGCCAAAGCAGATAGGTTGCTAAGGTGCAAAACTTGTAAGTAACATAAGAACTGCCATCTCTGGATCAGACCTTCAGTCCATCGAGTCCGGCGATTCGCACATGCGGTGGCCCAGCAAGGTGTACATCTGGCGTATTTTTAGTCACCCATATCCCTCTATGCCTCTCGTAAGGAGATGTGCATCTAGTTTACTTTTAAATCCTAGAACGGTCGATTCCGCAATAACCTCCTCAGGGAGGGCATTCCAGGTGTCCACCACTCGCTGCGTGAAGCAGAACTTCCTGATATTTGTCCTGGACTTGTCCCCCTTAGCTTCAGTCCATGTCCTCTTGTCCATGTCACATTGGATATTGTAAATAATTTTATTTTTCCTGCTCTATTTTGTCGATTCCTTTCAGTATTTTGAAAGTCTCGATCATATCCCCTCGCAGTCTCCTCTTCTCAAGGGAGAACAATCCCAGTCTCTTAAGTCGTTCCTTGTATTCCAAGTTCTCCATACCTTCTATTAGCTTCGTTGCTCGTCTCTCCCTCTCCAGCAGTTTTATATCCTCCTTTAGGTTCAGGAGTAATCTAAGGAAATTATTTTTTACAGAAAAGATGGTAATTGCATGGAACAGTCTCTCGGTAGAGGTGGTGGAGATGGAGACTGTGTCTGATTTCAAGAAAGCCTGGGATAGGCACATGGGATCTCTTATAGAGAGGTTACCTTGGATGGGCAGACTGGATGGGCCATTTGGCCTTTATCTGCCATCATGTTTCTATGTTTCTATAACAATAATGCTCTGTGATCTCACGATGCAGGTGTAAAGAGCCTTAGCCTATAGGAAGAGGACATGCAAATGTTAAGAGCTTTAGCCAATAGGGAGAGGAGGAGAGAGTGGATGCTGACTGGATGGACCATTTGGCCTTTATCTGCCATCATGTTTCTATGTTTCTATAACAATAATGCTCTGTGACCTCACAATGCAGGTGTAAAGAGCCTTAACCAATAGGGAGAGGAGGAGATAATGGTTACTGTGGGTGGGCAGACTGGGTGGGCAGACTAGATGGGCCATTTGGCCTTTATCTGCCATCATGATTTTATGTTCTATAAACCGCATCTAAGAGAATATGCGTAGTGGCCAGCCTTGCAACTAAAATTTAGATGTGACCATTTATGCCACCTAAAAGCCTGTGTGAATGCTCACACTTAAATTCTTTATGGATGGGGCGTATTCTGTAACACTGCAAGTAATTTATAGGAATGCCCACAGCCCACCCATGCACCCTCCCACGGCCACACCCCTGGTATTAGAATTTACGCGCATCACCTTATAGAACGCACTTAGAAAGTTGTGTGTTGTTGGCAAATTATTGGCACCGATTGGCTTTTTATTCCCCCTTTTTCCTATTGTTTTTACCGTTTATGTCTTCTTCTATACCTAATAATAATAATTGTAGTTCAGCCCTTTTTCTCTATATGTATCTGTAAGTTTGTATGTCAGTCTGTTTAACCTATGTTATTTACTGATTAAATTGATATAAATTTATATTTTACTTGTTTTAATTTGTACATCGCTTAGTAAAATTTAATAAGCGATTCATTAAGTTAAAAATAAACTTGAAACTTGCTTCTTACACAAGGTCCGTGTGCATCTTTAGTCACCATGTATGGATTCCCGGGGAATGTGTGTACGGATGAGCATCGAGACGGTAGAATAAAAGACATCTTTATCGATGTCTCTTGAATCTGAGCAGTGGTTGTGATTTTGTTTCCAGCGTTTTCCCGACACACCGACGAAGCAGAGCTGACTTTAAATGTCTGGTTCGACAGTAGTATAAATGGTGAAAAATGCTAGTTCTTTAAGGTTTTTACATTTGGGCTCATTGGCACGGAGTATGGTTGAGTCCCATGGGGGGGAGGGGAGGAGAGGGTTGAAGAAATGAGCGGAGACGAATTGCAGTTGAAATAGAGGGGAAGCCTAGCATGAAATTAGTCTCGATGACCTATTGTAACAGATGTACAGAACCCCTCGGTCCCTGTCCCTGGGCCGGATTTGCTTAGTGAAGTATGAAGGCAGAGCAGAGGTAGACTCGGCTCATGATCTAATCCATTGAAAGCAGTGCCTGCAAATAGATCTCATGCATATTCATTGGGGAAATCCTGAAAACCTGACTGGAATACGGCTCTCGAGGACCGGAGTTCCCTACCCCTGATCTAATCTAATCTTTGGTTTATATACCGGGTCACCTCCCAGTGGAGCTCGACTTGGTTCACATATAATTAAGGCTCGAGTACATAGCAGAAAACATAGGAGAAGGAAGAACTACCGTATTTGCCGGCGTATAAGACGACTGGGCGTATAAGACGACCCCCCAACTTTTACAGTTAAAATATAGAGTTTGTTATATACTCGCCATATAAGACTACCCCTTCTTCCGCACACCTTCTGCACAACAAATAAAACTTAAAAGAACATCAGAATTTATTTCAACAATTTTAATTAATTCACTAAAGCTGAATAGAACAATAAACCCATGGGAGCTGCCATGCTATTTGTTTTCTAAACTGTTAACCAAACTGAAACTGTCAATGATAGAAGGAAGATAACACATAGAGGGAGAGAGCAAGTGCCGGGCAAGTCCCTAGCAAGTTTGCTGGCATGACAGTTTCCCTTTAAAAGCCTTCAAAAGCCTCCTGTTCACCCCCGCAACTTCCTTAAGGGCTAGACTCCACACACGGCCGCATGTGCGAGAGACGTAGTAAAGAGAAAAAGGGGTGGGGCCAGAGCGCCGCTGCTTCCCGCTGCGCAGGATGAAGGAGCTGGCACCCTTGTCACACTGATGTCCCGCCATGGCCCCGCTGATGTCCCGGCAGGTTTACTAGTACCGTAAGCACCGTAAGGAGGTAAGGAAGGAGATGTTAGGGCATGTAAAGTAAAGGCATGTAAACCAGTGTTCTTCAACCTTTTTACACCCGTGGACCGGCAGAAATAAAAGAATTATTTTGTGGACCGGCAAACTACTAAGACCGAAATTTTAAAAAACACATTTTCGCCCCATCTCCGCAAGCTCGGTCCCCACAAACCATCTGATCCCATCTGCACAAGCCTCAGTTATGATTTTATATTGAACGTATTTTATTAAAGTATAAAAAGAAACAATATTCTGTACAATTGTCATTTTATAAATATAAATATTCAGAACAAGGACCAACAAAACCCCTGTCTCCCCTCCCCTTCACATATATCCCCTCTACTATCAAGAAAACTGAACAAGCCAAATTATTACAGAATGCTACACAGAAATATCATGCTAACAGAATACTGCAGTCACACATGACAGGAATAGTGTTAGGCTTTGCAGTCCACAGTTATGTCTCTAGCAGGATATATATTTCAAATCTGATATATTGTAATGACAAAATAGAAATAAAATGATTTTTTTCTACCTTTTGTGGTCTCTGCTTTCATCTTCTTTCCACTCTTCCTTCCAGCATCTGCCCATTCCATCCACTGTCTGGCCTCTCCCCCTTCCATATGTATCTGACTTCTTTCTATGCCCCTCTCCCCTTTCCATCCAGCCTGTGCCTCCTCTCTCCTTTTTACATCATTCATTCCAGCTTCACTGCTTTCTTCATTTTTATCTCTCCTACACCAGATCTAGCATCTTTATCCCTCTCTCATTTCTCTGCTGACCCCATTTCCAGCATCAATCTCTCTCTACTTTCTCATTCCTCTCTCTCCCCTTTCCCTCCTCTAATCTCCCTGCCAGCTGTTTCCTTCCTTTTTACCTTCTCCCTTCCCTCCTCCCCCCTATCCAACAGTAGCTCTCTTCCCAACTCTTTCCCTCTTCCCCTCCCAGCAGCATCTCTCTTTCTACCTCTCTCCAGGTGCAGTAGTAGCTCTCCCTTTATCCATCAGCTTCCCAGCCTCCAACAGTGGCTTCCTCTCCTTCCAGCAGCTCTCAGTACTTGCCTGCAGCAGTGATTTCCTTAGGCAGCCTTGGGTCCATTGCCGCCTCTGAGGAAAGGGGAAGTTGCCAAAGTGAATCACTGCCCTGGTAAGTACAGAGCTGCTAGGAGAGGAGACAGCCTACTGTTGAAGGCTCCCCATGATCTTACTCCTGCTGTGCCCTGCACATTCGCGACCCCCCCCCCCCCAAGCCGGCAAAAACAGCTTTGCACCGCAGGCCCAGCCGCCCAAGACGAGTCGGAGGCCCCTACCCGCCGCATCCCTGCACGTGGGCAGACTCAGCACAAACGCTGCTGATGGCCCCAATCGACACGCTGACCTCCCCGCGCACGCTGACCATCTTCTCTCTGCCTGCACTTTCCCCCGCGGCCCTCTTCGGCGACTCAGCAGGGGCAGCGATCAAGACAGGCTGCAAACGTCGGGACCTTCCCTCTCTGAGTCCCGCCTATTTTGTTTCAACTTCCTGTTTCCGCATAGGCGAGACTCACAGAGGGAATGACCGCCTGTCTTGATTGCCCGAGGCTGGGAGGAACAGAAGATTTCTGCAAACACCATCGGGGCAGAAAATTTAACGGGTCCATCTCGCCGGTCCTGTGTGGACCGGCAGGAATTTTCTGCGGACCTGCACCGGTCCGCGGACCGGCGGTTGAAGAAACTGTGATGTAAACAGTACCCCGGCGTATAAGACGACCCCCGACTTTGGGGAGGATTTTAAGGTACTGAAAAGTCGTCTTATACGCCGGCAAATACGGTAATTAAAAATTAAAGTACATAAGAAAAATAACTATAATCTTATCATTTCGTTGAGGATGTAGTTAAACCATTTAAAAATTGCGAGAAAAACAAAGTTATCAGGAATTTACAAAATAATTGCAGCTGGCCTAAAAGCCTAATGATGACGTGACAAACCCTGTAGTTCAGGGATCTCAAAGTCCATCCTCGAGGGCCGCAATCCAGTCGGGTTTTCAGGATTTCCCAATGAATATCATTGAAAGCAGTGCATGCACATAGATCTCCTGCATATTCATTGGGGAAATCCTGAAAACCCGACTGGATTGCGGCCCTCAAGGAGACCCCTGCTGTAGTTGGACTTTCCCTGGTCTGGATGCTTTTCAGCTGTGGATTGGGGCAGCACTGGTAGCTTGTTGTCCTCATATCTTCAGTGCGAGCCAAATCTGCAGTGTAGCCCGGTCACAGTGAGCTATGACGGCTTATTCCAAAAGGAATCCTGGTGAAGGCTAGTATTAGAGAATGACACGGTGACAAAATTCATCACCATGCCCGTCCCCGCGGATAACCGCGGGAAACCATCTTCATGTCATTGTTTAAAGAGAGAGGGAAGAATCAGAGTATGAATGGCCACAACCACTGACCCGCAAGCTTTGCTTTGAAGAATGCTGGTGTAGAAGGACCGAGGTTGAAACAGACACTACAGAATGACAGTCTCTGGTATCCAGAGCAGATATTGTGATGTCATAATGCCTCATTCCACCAGTGCCTAAGAGCCAATCACATCAGTGATGTCACAATGGCTTCATTATCCTTGGCTCCCATAAGAATCAGAGTATGAATGGCCACAACCACTGACCCGCAAGCTTTGCTTTTGAAGAATGCTGGTGTAGAAGGACCGAGTTTGAAACAGACACTACAGAATGACAGTCTCTGGTATCCAGAGCAGATATTGTGATGTCATAATGCCTCATTCCACCAGTGCCTAAGAACCAATCACATTAGTGAATGGCTTCATTATCCTTGGCTCACATAAGAATCAGAGTATGAATGGCCACAACCACTGACCCGCAAGCTTTGCTTTGAAGAATGCTGGTGTAGAAGGACAGAGGATGAAATAGACACTAGAAAATGACATGGGATTATTTCCCGCGGTTATCCTTGGGGTCGGGAACGGTGATGAATTTTGTCACTGTGTCATTCTCTAGCTAGTATCTCTGCTTTTTGGCTTTAAATGCAATGGCCTGGGATGGGGGTTACCAGATTTCATTAACAAAATAATAGTGTAGCCCCGTCCGGCACTGCCCCACTCTGCTCCGTTCCTCCCCAGCCCTGACCTCACACGAACTTTCTCTCCCCCCCTCCCAAGCTTGGGGCCGCATCTCGAGGACCTCCGAGCATGAGTGGATGCGATGTGATGATGTCACATGGCATCTGTGTGGGCTCAGGGGCTCTCCAAACGTGGCTCCGAGCTCGGGTCCTTCCAAAACCTGGACAAACTGATGGGTTTTGGAAATCCCATGGGCACCCAGACAGTCCTCTAAAAAGAAGGCTTGTCTGGGTTTCCCCAGATATCTGGGAGCCCTATGGGGTCTAGAGAAAACTAGGGATCTGTTCATAGATTTTTCAGATCAGCACAGAAATATATGAAGGGGATCTAATTTTCCAAAGCGATTTTAACTGGTCAGAAACAGCTCCGAGCTCCCCATAAATGATTTTAACTGGCCAGCTACTCTTATTCAGCGGTTCTTAACCGGTTATTGCCACAGAATGTTAAATGTGACTGCTAAAGTCGAAGCTGGCTGTTTTATGGGCGTTTTTGGGTGGAGCCGGACCTTATGCAGTTAAGCACGGAATATTGCGCTTAACTGCATACTTTAATTCACTTTAATTTCGACATTTCTATCCCGCTTAACCTCCAAGTTCAAAGCAGGATACAGTATAAAATAATGTCAAAATAAGAGAAGGACGGCCGCAGTGCTGGTGCCCGGACATCGCCCGGCATTGAATATCTGGGAATAAAGCCAGTAGCGGCTAAAAAAAAAAAAAAAAAAAAATATGCTCGCTGCTGCTGACTGAATATCAACCCTGAAATTTAAATAGGAGCTTTCAAAACACACAGCTTGTGAGTGAGTGTGTTGGGAGTGTGGGCTCTGAGCAAAAGACTTTTTCTGCAATTTGAGATCAAAATGATTTCTGAGAAGTGCTCTTGTTAAGTTGCAATATTGATGGACCATCCAGCGACTTTGAGGGCTGCTGTGTGAACAATTCAGGTTTGATTTGGGAGCTCTACAGATTGACTTGGACAGGCAACATTCATAGTAGAGAATGACACAGGGACAAATTTTTCCCTGCCCCCATGGGAACTCATTTTCTCGTCTGGTCCCTGTGAGTTCTTTTTCTGTCCCTGTCCCATCCCTGCAAGCTCCATCCTCATCTGCACAAGTCTCAAACGCTTTAAAATCCTAAGTAGCAACATTCGAGAGCTGAGATTGTGATGTCCTAATGCCTCATTCCACCAATGCCTAAGCTCCGTCCTCATCTGCACAAGTCTCAAACGCTTTAAAATCCTAAGTAGCAACATTCGAGAGCTGAGATTGTGATGTCATAATGCCTCATTCCACCAATGCCTAAGCTCCGTCCTCATCTGCACAAGTCTCAAACGCTTTAAAATCCTAAGTAGCAACATTCGAGAGCTGAGATTGTGATGTCATAATGCCTCATTCCACCAATGCCTAAGCTCCGTCCTCATCTGCACAAGCCTCAAACGCTTTAAAATCCTAAGTAGCAACATTCGAGAGCTGAGATTGTGATGTCATAATGCCTCATTCCACCAATGCCTAAGCTCCGTCCTCATCTGCACAAGTCTCAAACGCTTTAAAATCCTAAGTAGCAACATTCGAGAGCTGAGATTGTGATGTCATAATGCCTCATTCCACCAATGCCTAAGCTCCGTCCTCATCTGCACAAGTCTCAAACGCTTTAAAATCCTAAGTAGCAACATTCGAGAGCTGAGATTGTGATGTCATAATGCCTCATTCCACCAATGCCTAAGCTCCGTCCTCATCTGCACAAGCCTCAAACGCTTTAAAATCCTAAGTAGCAACATTCGAGAGCTGAGATTGTGATGTCATAATGCCTCATTCCACCAATGCCTAAGCTCCGTCCTCATCTGCACAAGCCTCAAACGCTTTAAAATCCTAAGTAGCAACATTCGAGAGCTGAGATTGTGATGTCATAATGCCTCATTCCACCAATGCCTAAGCTCCGTCCTCATCTGCACAAGCCTCAAACGCTTTAAAATCCTAAGTAGCAACATTCGAGAGCTGAGATTGTGATGTCATAATGCCTCATTCCACCAATGCCTAAGCTCCGTCCTCATCTGCACAAGCCTCAAACGCTTTAAAATCCTAAGTAGCAACATTCGAGAGCTGAGATTGTGATGTCATAATGCCTCATTCCACCAATGCCTAAGCTCCGTCCTCATCTGCACAAGTCTCAAACGCTTTAAAATCCTAAGTAGCAACATTTTAGAGCTCAGATTGTGATGTCATAATGCCTCATTCCACCAATGCCTAAGCTCCGTCCTCATCTGCACCAGCCTCAAACGCTTTAAAATCCTAAGTAGCAACATTCGAGAGCTGAGATTGTGATGTCATAATGCCTCATTCCACCAATGCCTAAGCTCCGTCCTCATCTGCACAAGCCTCAAACGCTTTAAAATCCTAAGTAGCAACATTCGAGAGCTGAGATTGTGATGTCATAATGCCTCATTCCACCAATGCCGAAGCTCCGTCCTCATCTGCACAAGTCTCAAACGCTTTAAAATCCTAAGTAGCAACATTCGAGAGCTGAGATTGTGATGTCATAATGCCTCATTCCACCAATGCCTAAGCTCCGTCCTCATCTGCACAAGCCTCAAACGCTTTAAAATCCTAAGTAGCAACATTCGAGAGCTGAGATTGTGATGTCATAATGCCTCATTCCACCAATGCCTAAGCTCCGCCCTCATCTGCACAAGCCTCAAACGCTTTAAAATCCTAAGTAGCAACATTCGAGAGCTGAGATTGTGATGTCATAATGCCTCATTCCACCAATGCCTAAGCTCCGTCCTCATCTGCACAAGTCTCAAACGCTTTAAAATCCTAAGTAGCAACATTCGAGAGCTGAGATTGTGATGTCATAATGCCTCATTCCACCAATGCCTAAGCTCCGTCCTCATCTGCACAAGTCTCAAACGCTTTAAAATCCTAAGTAGCAACATTCGAGAGCTGAGATTGTGATGTCATAATGCCTCATTCCACCAATGCCTAAGCTCCGTCCTCATCTGCACAAGTCTCAAACGCTTTAAAATCCTAAGTAGCAACATTCGAGAGCTGAGATTGTGATGTCCTAATGCCTCATTCCACCAATGCCTAAGCTCCGTCCTCATCTGCACAAATCTCAAACGCTTTAAAATCCTAAGTAGCAACATTCGAGAGCTGAGATTGTGATGTCCTAATGCCTCATTCCACCAATGCCTAAGCTCCGTCCTCATCTGCACAAGTCTCAAACGCTTTAAAATCCTAAGTAGCAACATTCGAGAGCTGAGATTGTGATGTCATAATGCCTCATTCCACCAATGCCTAAGCTCCGTCCTCATCTGCACAAGTCTCAAACGCTTTAAAATCCTAAGTAGCAACATTCGAGAGCTGAGATTGTGATGTTATAATGCCTCATTCCACCAATGCCTAAGCTCCGTCCTCATCTGCACAAGCCTCAAACGCTTTAAAATCCTAAGTAGCAACATTCGAGAGCTGAGATTGTGATGTCATAATGCCTCATTCCACCAATGCCTAAGCTCCGTCCTCATCTGCACAAGTCTCAAACGCTTTAAAATCCTAAGTAGCAACATTTTAGAGCTCAGATTGTGATGTCATAATGCCTCATTCCACCAATGCCTAAGCTCCGTCCTCATCTGCACAAGTCTCAAACGCTTTAAAATCCTAAGTAGCAACATTCGAGAGCTGAGATTGTGATGTCATAATGCCTCATTCCACCAATGCCTAAGCTCCGTCCTCATCTGCACAAGCCTCAAACGCTTTAAAATCCTAAGTAGCAACATTCGAGAGCTGAGATTGTGATGTCATAATGCCTCATTCCACCAATGCCTAAGCTCCGTCCTCATCTGCACAAGCCTCAAACGCTTTAAAATCCTAAGTAGCAACATTTTAGAGCTCAGATTGTGACGTTATAATGCCCCATTCCACCAATGCCTAAGCTCGGACCTCATCTGCACAAGCCTCAAACGCTTTAAAATCCTAAGTAGCAACATTCGAGAGCTGAGATTGTGATGTCATAATGCCTCATTCCACCAATGCCTAAGCTCCGTCCTCATCTGCACAAGCCTCAAACGCTTTAAAATCCTAAGTAGCAACATTTTAGAGCTCAGATTGTGACGTTATAATGCCCCATTCCACCAATGCCTAAGCTCGGACCTCATCTGCACAAGCCTCAAACGCTTTAAAATCCTAAGTAGCAACATTCGAGAGCTGAGATTGTGATGTCATAATGCCTCATTCCACCAATGCCTAAGCTCTGTCCTCATCTGCACAAGCCTCAAACGCTTTAAAATCCTAAGTAGCAACATTCGAGAGCTGAGATTGTGATGTGATAATGCCTCATTCCACCAATGCCTAAGCTCCGTCCTCATCTGCACAAGTCTCAAACGCTTTAAAATCCTAAGTAGCAACATTTGAGAGCTCAGATTGTGATGTCATAATGCCTCATTCCACCAATGCCTAAGCTCCGTCCTCATCTGCACAAGTCTCAAACGCTTTAAAATCCTAAGTAGCAACATTCGAGAGCTGAGATTGTGATGTCATAATGCCTCATTCCACCAATGCCTAAGCTCCGTCCTCATCTGCACAAGTCTCAAAACGCTTTAAAATCCTAAGTAGCAACATTCGAGAGCTGAGATTGTGATGTCATAATGCCTCATTCCACCAATGCCTAAGCTCCGTCCTCATCTGCACAAGTCTCAAAACGCTTTAAAATCCTAAGTAGCAACATTCGAGAGCTGAGATTGTGATGTCATAATGCCTCATTCCACCAATGCCTAAGCTC
The DNA here is from genome assembly GCF_902459505.1 of Geotrypetes seraphini. Classification (NCBI taxonomy): domain Eukaryota; kingdom Metazoa; phylum Chordata; class Amphibia; order Gymnophiona; family Dermophiidae; genus Geotrypetes; species Geotrypetes seraphini. The sequence goes on along the minus strand of NC_047093.1, from coordinate 19,635,254 downwards.
CGTCCTCATCTGCACAAGCCTCAAATGCTTTAAAATCCTAAGTAGCAACATTCGAGAGCTCAGATTGTGATGTCATAATGCCTGATTCCACCAATGCCCAAGCTCGGGCCTCATCTGCACAAGCCTCAAACGCTTTAAAATCATAAGTGTTCGTGGCTTGTGTGGTTAAGGCAGAGTTTACAGGAATGGGGCAGGGACAGCGTCAAAACTTGCGTGGACGGGGACCAATTTGTCCTCGTGTCATTCTCTAATTCATAGTCCTGCCAAAAGGAGAGTGTTCCTTGACCAATGTTCAGTGGTGCCACCTAGTGACCAGACTTAGAGCAAAATGCCCAAAGCTCCGGGTTGGGAGCAATTTTGTTTTGCTGGGCTATACTCAGTGCAAATAGCATGCAAATTATATGCATGCTAATTGTGCTGAGTAGCCCAATAAAAAGGGGAGCAACTGTGCCTAGCGTCTGCGCAGAAGAGCTCCCGGTCACTGGAGCTCGAGGGAGGTTTATAATTGTGCGGGTTTATTTTTTGTTGAAACACCTGATATGGACACAGCTGTTGTGCGTCTGTTTATGTGAGTGTGTGACCCGGGCCTAACAGCTGTGTTCTAACCATAGACGCAGGACTAACATCGGGATCTGGATAGTCCCATCATGTTGTCATTCTCCCCCCTTTCTCTACCCCATAATAACAAAACAACACCTTATTGTGGTAAATAGCCGCAGCTCTTTATTATATCACATTAACCCATAAATACATTTGCATAAATTAACATCATTAACACATTGAACCTTAATTAACAATGAACCTCAGCAAGCTCCTCCCGAGCTACCCTGTGTAACAGTACCTTTGCCCCCGACCCCGCCACCAACAGCAAGTGTCTGAGGGGTGGCATGACCTCATGCCCCTTTAACCCGGGTCACCTGACCCCAAGGCACGGCTCCCAGCCGGCCCACCGCTCATCGCCGGATGAGCCCCAGCACCCAGTAGCTCGGGAGACCCGCCTCACACACCACGAAGTTCACCAAAGGGAGGGAGGGCGGGACAAAAATATGCCTTGGAGGACCTGCAATGAACTCAGTCCTCCAAGGCTCGTGCTAAAACTTTAAGTAAAACGCCCCCCTTTTCCTGCACTATCCAATCCCTGCCTCTCCTTTTGGCGCGAACCCCTCCCCTTCTTCCATATACTTCCTTCTAACGGTTCTTCTCTACCAACCCCCCCCCCCCCCCTGCTTCCCTACCTTGCCTGCAAGCAACACACGGGCCTCCCAGCCCCGTGTTACTCTCCGCCCTTTGAGACCAGCTCTCGGGCTCCTTCTTACACTCACATGACAGAGCTCAGACCTGCCGGAAAAATTGACCCAGAAAGCGGTGCGTCACAAGGAGAGCTCATTTGAATACTAACGAGCTCCTTGTAATGCATCTGCAAACGGTTCTTGGTGGTGGCTACCGCGATCAGTAGAAGCCTCCCCAAAAACCCTTTTGAAGCTAAGCTGCCTTGTAAGTTTAACTGGCTACAACCAGTCTTACTTGCGTGGCAGACTCTTTTGAGTGCCAGGGCCTTATGGTCTTTGCTAGCTGGGCTTTCAAGGTTGCTGTAGCTCGTCATCTCTGTTAGCAAGGGTCTGTCGCTGTGATGGCCGAGTGGAGTAACAAAAGAAAATCACCTTCAAAAGGGATGAACGAAGATCATAACCTTCTTCCAGTACAGACTAGTGCTGCCCGATGCAGGGAAAAATGTTTCGATTTGATTCGGCCTATTGAATCGATTTTTCGATTCAATTTGCTTTTCCTGCCCAATCGGGCATTTTTTTTTTTTTTTTTTTTTTCAAACGTTCTGGTGAGTTTATTTTGTAACAATATAATCCCCTAATGGGAAACTATGTCACAATATTAATATATAATATATTCCCATATATCTGAAAAAGTGTATCCTATTTTACTTAAAAGTATAACAAGGAGGAGGCCTCAGTAACAGAGCCCACGCTCAGTCGTATTCACAGACTGGAAATTTCGGCGTGGTTATACTGCTCTTTAGCTCTAATCATTGGCCAGCTCCTATATTTAACTTTAATATCTTCTATCAAAATTTAAATAAGAATTCAATATTCTAATTAATATCCTATTCTATAAATATTTTTTATCACATTTTTTCTTTAAATTTTTTTTTTTTTTTTGATGAAGAAATGTAGACATTAATAAGTTATTTTGGGAAAAAAATTTAAAGAAAAAATGTGATAAAAAATATTTATAGAATAGGATATTAATTAGAATATTGAATTCTTATTTAAATTTTGATAGAAGATATTAAAGTTAAATATAGGAGCTGGCCAATGATTAGAGCTAAAGAGCAGTATAACCACGCCGAAATTTCCAGTCTGTGAATACGACTGAGCGTGGGCTCTGTTACTGAGGCCTCCTCCTTGTTATACTTTTAAGTAAAATAGGATACACTTTTTCAGATATATGAGTTTATTTTGTAGTCTTTCCACCCAATGCCACACCAGCGCTGTGGTGTAAACAAAAAAGACTTTTCCTCTCTCAGATCCTAGTTCACGCTTTCTGTCTTAACATCAGCTATAGCAGGATACACATTTCAAATCTGACATATTGCATTCCCAAAATAGAAAATAAAGTTATTTTTTCTACCTTCCACTGTCCTATCCAACATGTGTTTCTTTCCCACTGTCTACCATCTCTCGTTCTCTCCCCCCCCCCCTACCTTGTGCCCTGGGTCAAACCTCTCTATTCCCTTCCATGCAGCATCTTTTCCTTCCTGCCTCCTTTATCAGGTGCGACATTTCTTTCTCTCTTTCCAAAAGCCCAAAAAAGCACTGCAGACAGGTGTACAAGATGCAGGCAATGTTTATTACAAACAAATAAACCCCTTTATCAGGATACGGGACCCGACACGACCCGTGTTTCGATCAATATGTCTTCTTCAGGGGTCCCGTAAGTAGGCGGTAACCAAACACACGCAACCAATATGCCTCAGCGATTCTTTGCTGTAATACTAAGCACACAGATCAGGCATATTGGTTGCGTGTGTTTGGTTACCGCCTACGTATGGGACCCCTGAAGAAGACGTGTTGATCGGAACATGGGCCGTGTCGTGTCCTGTATCCTGATAAAGGGGTTTATTTGTTTGTGTTTAAATGTCTTTATTGAATTTCATAAAATGCAGTAATTCAATACAACAATTAATCTAACGACATTTATGCCTTCCCACCCCACCCCCAACAAAATTGTAGATTTATTTGTTTGTAATAAACATTGCCTGCATCTTGTACACCTGTCTGCAGTACTTTTTTTTCTTTTTCTTTTGGTTCACTACATTTCTACTGCACATTCATTGGATTTCCTTTTCTTGGCCTTGTTTCTCTCTTCCCATGCACCATCTCTCCCTACCCTCAACCCTTTGTTAAACATTTCTCCCTCTCTCTTCTCCATGCATGTCTCCCTCCCCTCCGCCATATGAAGGATTTCCCCCACTCGCCCCTTTCTACCTCTTTGCGTCATCTCTTTCTTCCTCTCCTCCACCCCAATTCTTCCTCTCTCCCCCATGTGCAGCATCTTTCCTTCCCTCCCATCCCCTTGTGGAGCAGTTTTCCATCCCTCCACCCCATCCCCCTGTGCAACTTCACCCCACCGATCCTTCCACGGTGCGACCTGACATATCTCTGAGGCCTCCTAAAGCAGCAGCAGCAGCGCTCTGAACGGGCTGCTTAGCTGCGTGCCCTGCTAGGGCTTCCCTCTGCCACGTCACTGATGACATCATCGGTGATGCAGCAGAGGGAAAGCCCCGGTGGGGCAGGCTGCAAAGCAGTCTGTTCAGAGCGTTGCCACCACTGCTGCTTTTGGAGGCCTCGGAGGTATGTTAGGTCTCACCAGGGTAGTCTGGGTCGCTGTATCGGTGAATCCAATTTTTTTCATACATTGAATTCATTTGAATCGATTTGCCAAAATGGATCGGTGAATCGATTCAAATCGGCAAATCGGGCAGCACTAGTATGGTCAGATTCTGATTTGTTGAAAGCCCATATGAACTGCAAGAGCAATACAGCATGGCAGGGGCACATGGACAGTGCTCTGGGCCCTCAGGCAGTAAGGCCCAAATTCTTAATAGTGCGCCATAAATTAGGCATCAGTAGGCGCTCTAACGCCGCCTAACTTAATTGGTTTTAATTAGCTTAATCGGCACACTAATTGGTCGTGTTGATTAAAAAACAATTAAACTGCAATTTATTTATTTTTTTAAATGAAGGCACCTAAGGGCATCTCCTAAAAGGCTGCTGATATCCCGTCCACAGAGGCGCGCTCTATGATGCCTAGAGCCATTTTAGGCGTGGTTAACACCAGAAGTGGCGTTAGGCATCGTAGAGTTACTCCAGAGATGCGTTTCTTGTAGAAGATAGGTGCCAGAAATATAGGCCTTTAGAACCCTGGCCTATGTTTCTGGCGCCTAACTTCCACATAGCCGAGATTCTGTAAATGGCCCAATTGCGCGATTGGCAGGCGTTTGGCGGCCATTTTTAAGGTGGCCGCTGATAATGGCACCATTTACGGAATCCAGGCCTAAAGGCCTATCAAAAGTGATTAGATTAAATGTAAACTAGAGGAGAGTGGGCCCCCCTACTGCCGTGGGCTCTTGGGGTCTGCCCTGGCGGACCTATAATATGGATACATAGGCAGTCTGCAGCTCTTGGTGTTCAATTCTTTCTTTTCTTTTTTTCAGTTTGATCCTGAAAACACTGGTTACATCAGCACTGACAATTTTTGGAAACTGCTCCACAGTCATGGTGCGGAGCTGGACCCCCACAAGCTGGAAGTTCTCTTTGCTTTGGCAGACAGCAACTCGGACGGGAAAATCTGCTATCAGGATTTTGTTAACCTGGTGAGTAGTCCCTAAGAACCAATGGTCCATCAAGCCCAATAACCCATTCTCACGGTGGCCAATCCAGGTCCCTAGTACCTGGCCAAAACCAAAGGAGTAGCAACATTCCATACAGAATCCCAAAGAATATCAAGATTCCGGAATCCCAGAGAGTAACAAGATTCTAGAACCCCAAAGAGTAGCAACATTCCATGCTACCGATCCAGGGCAAGCAGTGGCTTCCCCCATGTCTTGCTCAATAACAGACTGTGGACTTTTCCTCCAGGAACTTATCCAAACCTTTCTTAAAACCAGCCATGCTATCCGCTCTTACCACAATCTCTGGCAATTCCAGAGCATAACTATTCTCTGAGTGAAAAAAAAATGTCCTCCTATTGGTTTTAAAAGTATTTCCCTGTAACTTCATCGAGTGTCCCAGATTTTGTTAAGTGCAACTAAATTATCTCACTCGCAAATGCAAAAGGGGCGTTAATGTGGGAGTGGCCTGGGTGCGTCAGTGGCATTCTATTTCTGTGCACATGTTATAGAATAGTTATATGTACACGCCCAGCTGTTGCATTTAGACGCCACCATTAATGCCAGACGCAGCATAAGTGGTCACGCCTAAAGTTTGGTGCACAAGTTCGGATGTGCGCGGGCATTCTGTAACCGATTTGGCACGCAACTCTGCTGCCATGGAATACTAGCTAAGCATCCAGTTTGACATTTAGGGCAGGATGCACGGGGATCCGGCAGCCCAGTGGAAAGCACCAGGTTGGAAGTGCTTTTCATTTGCCAGGCTATGCATGGGAAAAATAGGATACAAATTGTAGCATGCATCTCTTCCTACCCTGCCCCGCGAGCAATCGGATCTCATGACTCCACTATCTCAACCCCCTGGTACCTTTCAAAGCCTTCAGTTCTTCTCCGGTAGTGAGCAGCGACAAATACCTGCTGCTTGAACCTGCCCCAAGCCTTTCCTCTGATGCAACTTCCTGTTTCCACGGTGACCTGTCAAAAACGTGCCGGACATTGGCAAGCTGACACTCATGTCCTGACATTTGCACGCAGGACAAATGGGTGCTGTTATCCTCTGAGGGGTGGGGGGTTTGGGGGGAACCCCCAACACACTCCCGCTTCCATTGAGGGTGTATGTGTGTGTGGAAACCCCCCCCACTACACTTAAAACTTGCACTCTCCTTCCCAAGTCTTCCTGTTTCCGCTCTTCCACTCTCAGGGTGTGTGGGGGGGGAGGGAAAACCCCCCAATACAATTCCACTCTCCTTCAGGGGAATGCCGACGTACTTGATTGCCGCCAAACCACCCCCCTCCCCCACTACACTTACCATTGTGCCCCGATAATCCTGCTCCCTTCATGCGAGCACTTGTCCCTGCGTGCATTTGACGGAGCATAATTGTCGGCGCGCCAATGTTCTCCGTGCTACTGACGGTGTACCGTTTCCGCATAAGCGGAATTAGGGTTACCAGACTTTACGCATGTAAAATCTGGACCCTTAGACCCTCCCCTCAGGCCTGCCCAGTTTCACCCATCCCCGCCCCATTACGCCAACGCCCCGCCCTAGCCTCACCCCCTAGCCCCATCCCTCAACCAGCTCGTCTCGGTCTGCTCAATGCGATCTGTTTTTCAAAACCCGGACAAAGTGTCAAGTTCTGAAAAGCTGTTCGGACATGTCTGGGTAAATCTGGACGTCTTGCAACCCTAGGCCGAATCAGGAAGCATGAGTTGCTGCTTGCTCACTATCAGCGAAGCGGGCAATAAGGGAGTGGAGCTGAGATGCCCGATCGCCTGAGGGGGCAGGGAGGGAGAGATACCAGGGCAGGGTTGTTGTGCCCACCCACTTTGGGCTCAAGCCCATCCAAAATTGGTTATCTGACCACACCCCTTATTTGACACTGCTGCATGGTACCTCACAGCACTGACCTTTTTTGCTTACCTTTTTTTCTTACAGGAAATAGTTGCCTGCTTCAGTGATAAATTCAGTTGTGGATGGGGGTGGGGTGGGCTTCGATGGCTGGGATGGTTTAGATGGGCTGGAGTGAGCTTTGACGGAGACTTTAGTAGATGGAACCTAAGCACAGTGCCGGGCAGAGCTCTGGGTTTCTGGCCTAGAAATATCTAGGTAAAGGGGAAAGGGAATGGGGTCTTGTATACTGTCTTTTTGTTGCTTTGGCATTTCAAAGCTTACATTCAAAGTGGTGGGCACTGGAGGATTAAGTGACTTGCCCAGGGTCACAAGAAGCAGCACTGGGATTTGATCTCACAACCTCTGGATGCAGAGGCAGCAGCTCTACCAGTGAGCCACACCTTCAGTCTGTCCCAGAGCGGCAATTGTTATGTGAGCCAAGTATAAGACAATGAAGCCATTGTGACATCACTGCTGAGGTTGGTTCTTAGGCATTGGTGGAATGAGGCATTGTGACATCACAATCTCAGCTCTGGAATGTTGCTATTCTTTAGGATTCTTTCAGGTACTTGTGACTAGAGAGTTGCGTGGGGACAGAAATCCCACCCATCCCCGCCAGGATCCTCTCCGTCCCCACCAGGATCCTCTCCGTCCCCACCCGTCTCCGTCAGGATCCTCTCCATCCCCGCCAAGATCCTCTCCGTCCCCACCCATCCCCGCAAGGAATTACCTCCATCCCCGTCCGTCCCCATAAAAAGCAGCAATTACTTCTGACAGGATCATCAATTCCACAGTTTCTTTTGTGTTTGCGCTGCTGTTTTCCTTGTGGAATCTCTTTGGTGGAACCCTTTTTTTGTTTTCTGTTCAGGTAATTAACTTATAAACCCCCCTCTTTTACTAAGGCTAACATATCTATTATATTATATGAATGAACCCTGCTTCCAAAGCCTTCCATTCCTGTGGGAGTCCCGTTGGCTAGAGGGGGGTCCCCGTGGGAGTCCCGTGGGATAGGGGAGGATTCCTGCGGGACCCGCGGGATTCCCGCGATCCCCGTTCCCGTGCAGACCTCTACTTGTGACCTGGGTTGACCACTATTGGAAACAAGATACTGGGGTTGATGAAAGGGAATGGGGATTTGTATACTGCCTTTTTTTTTTGTTGCTTTGGCATTTCACAGCAGTGGGCACTGGAGGGTTAAGTGACTTGCCCAGGGTCACAAGGAGCAGCACCGGGATTTGATCTCATAAGCTCTAGGTACAGAGGCAGAAGCTCTACCAGTGAGCCACAGCCCTTCCCCACAAATAAAGGACAATTTAAATTAAATTAGTAATTTAAAGAGAGGGTATAGTTGTGCAGACTGGATGGACCATTCAGGTCTTTATCTGCCATCATTTATTATGTTACTGGGTTAATTTCAATGTCTCCTGCCGCCTCTAGTCCCAGTGTTAGGGACGTAGACACGATTCATGTCTGTGGCTTGACAGCAGATGGAGAAGAGTAACATTTTATCCAGGCAGTGTCAATTGAACGTCACGTCATCCAGTTACAATGTTGCCAGATTTAGACTCGCCTTTTTCAGGCAAACCCCTTAAGGCAGAATTATTTGAAAGAGCATAATTGGGCAATTATAAAATGGAGAGAAAATCAGACTTAAATCTTTGGCTTTTATTTATTGTGTGTTCGATTTAATGCTTTAAGAACTCTGGTAAGGAAGACATTCTTGCATTAAGGAGTCCAATCAGGATGGGAATTGGATGTAAGAGCCCTGTTATCATATGCTCTCAGCCCACTTCTGACAAATCAGCTGAAGAGAATGGCATACAGTGTGAATCAAAGGGGTAAAAAGAAATGTATCTTTTATTCAAAAGCCAAAGTGATGCCCCTGTACAGATCATTGGTAAGGTCCCACTTGGAGTATTGTGTTCAGTTTTGGAGACCGTATCTGGCGAAGGGCGTAAGAAGACTTGAGGCAGTCCAGAGGAGGGCGACGAAAATAATAGGAGGCTTGCGCCAGAAGACGTATGAGGAGAGACTGGAAGCCCTGAATATGTATACCCTAGAGGAAAGGAGAGACAGGGGAGATATGATTCAGACGTTCAAATACTTGAAGGGTATTAATGTAGAACAAAATCTTTTCCAGAGAAAGGAAAATGGTAAAACCAGAGGACATAATTTGAGGTTGAGGGGTGGTAGATTCAGGGGCAATGTTAGGAAATTCTACTTTATGGAGAGGGTAGTGGATGCCTGGAATGTGCTCCCGAGAGAGGTGGTGGAGAGTAAAACTGTGACTGAGTTCAAAGAAGCGTGGGATGAACACAGAAGATTTAGAATCAGAAAATAATATTAAATATTGAACTAGGCCAGTACTGGGCAGACTTGCACGGTCTGTGTCTGTGTATGGCCGTTTGGTGGAGGATGGGCCGGGGAGTGCTTCAATGGCTGGGAGGGTGTAGATGGGCTAGAGTAAGTCTTAACAGAGATTTTGGCAGTTGGAACCCAAGCACAGTACTGGGTAAAGCTAAGAAGAAAAAATTTAAAAATTTAAATTGAATCAGGTTGGGCAGACTGGATGGACCATTCGGGTCTTTATCTGCCATCATCTACTATGTTACTAAGTAACTACATGATTTTTTTTTACTTAATGTTTTGAGTTTAGTCCCAGTCCTCCTTCATTCTCACTACTTAAAAAAAAAATTATGAAATGAAAGGTGTATACCTTCTTTTTTTTATTATGACTGTATCATCTTGTTTTAATAATCTCTTTCCACAAATGTCTTGTTCATGGATTCCTAAAGGTGGAAGGAATAAGCAGGGAAACTTTCAAACGCTAAACATTTCTCTTCGGAAATAAAATATAAATCCAAGTGAAACTGTGATATCTAATTTTTAAAAAACCCCAAAAACTTCTAGATAAGTTAATATTTAATTTTTGTTGTACGAGGAATTCTGCTGTAACCAGCACCATCCCACTCATTCTGTAATCTTGTGTGCTCATGGACTATAGACTACTGACTGACCCACGCAGCTAGAGAGACATTTTCGATAGGACGTCTTGAGAAAGACGTCCAAAAATCATGTGGACAAAGGGGTCATTTTCAAAACTGCAAAATGTCTTATCTTTTCTCCCCAAAACTAATCTGCTAGACGTCTATCTGTTGTTGTTTTTGGACATATTCAAAGACTAGGACGTCCAGATGAAACACATCCAAAACAAGCCATTTGCATATTGGAGGGGGCCGGCATTTTTAATGGATGGCCACACAGACATGCCAGCAGAGCAGTGGGGCACCTTAGAGAGCACTGCTGTGAACTTCACATAAAGGGTGCCAGGTATACATCTCACCATAACCTCCTTATAATGTATGGTGAGCTCTCCAAAAAAACACTCTAAAACCTACTTACCCACCTGTCTACAACCTCAATAGCCTTATGGCTGAAAGTATCACCTTTATGGCAGTACAGTAGGATTTTGGTGTAAATGTAGTGGTTAGAGTAGGATATGGGCCTGGGTCCCCCTCTCTATGGATAACACCAGCACCCAAAAAGAGAGCCAGGTATGGATCTCGACGACGGTGAAGGTGAATCCAGAAAAGAGGAAGTTGTGAGGCAAAGGATTTTGAACACTCAGAGATGGGTTATTCCAAAGTGTACTTTATTGGAGAACAGCACGGTATCAAACAAGTGGACTCGACACTGGCAGTGTTTTGGCGATCCTGCCTTTGTCAAGAGTCTATAGCTGTTCTGTCTTATAAATGCTTGTGTGGACATAAATAGAAAATGGCATTTATAAGAAGACAAGAAAACTATTATAGACTCTTGACGAAGTAAATATTATTTAGTATCGTTGCTCTTGGTTTAAAAATATTTTTATATACTATAGCAAGAAGATATTTGACAGTCTGCTGGCGACGCAGGCAGCGAAACTGGACCACACTATCTCCAACCTGCTGATAATAACAAACGACTACAAATATTTTCGCAAAGAAATCAAAACCCACCTATTCAAAAAATTTATACAGGTGGCTTAACCCCAAACAGACCCCCCCTCAAGGCAATTCCCCCCTTCACCAGTTCCCTTCTCTTTAGTCTCAAGCATGTCAACTGCTTCCCTAATGGTATATATACTGGATCTGCACTATTTCCTATTTGTACGGCATCTTGTAGCTCCATTATTGCAACTTCTCCTGGAAATGTCCAGTTGTCTCTTTTGTAATCCGCCCAGAACTGCAAGGTTGAGGCGGAATAGAAATCAGGAATGTAATTATTTTGTGTTTTTAATAGTGAGTTTCGTCCCCTGATGAAGGCTATGTCACTCTGCCGAAACGAGGATCCTTGCTGGGCCTCTCATTGGATCTTTTTTTCGTAGACTGAAACTAATCAGTTTCCTTGACGTCTTATCTGTCTCTTCTTTGTACACCTGAAAAATCGGCACCAGTCAAAAATCAGAGCTCGGCGCTTTTCCATAAAGGTGTCCCGGGCTGAGCATCCTTCATACGGTAGCACCTGAGGGGGATTTCTGCGGCCAACGATGGGCGCAAGGACTTATGCCAGCTGAGACCTGGTGTGCAAGTTGGGTGCAGATCCACAGAATTCGATAACGCAGTGCACGTCTTTTGAGAATGCTCCTCCCACAGCCATGCTCACTTATGGTTCATGCCCTGTGGGATGTGGGCGCCAAGGCTTATAGAAGAGCACGCAGCCAGAAGCAGGTGCAACCCCTAATTGGTGCCAATCAGTCAGTAATTGTTAGCGTCCAATTGGTGCAAATTTGCTTGTTAATCCAACAAGACGGTGCCCGGGGTGGTCTGTCCTCCCTGCTCCCCCTTACTATGCCACTGGGTTGCAGATTGTTTTATTTTTTGGCGGTGGAGTTGTGGCAGCTTGATTTAATTACTTGCCTTTGGAAACCTAAGCTCAAGGAGGGTTTTATTTACAGGTGCAGCCCAGAGCCCAGGAAGGCTTACGACCTAAATTGTACCTGAAGCAATGGGGGGAGGTAGGGTTAAGTTTATGAGGACCATCAAGGAGAGACACAGGATTTGAGCTCTGCCATCCTGATTCTTAGCCCACCGCTCTACATTCTGGGCTACTTCTTCTCTTGCTAAGGGGAAGGAGGGGGGGGGCAGACAGCCAAACACCAGTTTGTGCACTTTTTTCTACCTCGCCCCCTTCCTTTCCTCCGTAGCTCTTTGACTTCCCCAGCATGAGCAACATCACTCACTTGCTGCCCATTTGGCGCTGGCTCTCCCTCTTGACCACTTCCTAGTCGCGGGGCCTGGAAGTGGTGTCGGAGGGAGAGCTGATGCTGGCAAGGTTAGAGGTACAGGGGGGGAGGGGAATGAAAGGTGCATGTGGTGGGGGAGGAGTGGGGAGGAGCGGGCTGGGGTGCAGAAAGGAGGAGAGGCACTGGCACTGCCATCAAGATGATACACAGAGCAGACCGCCCCCCCCCTTACTATGCCACTGTGTGTCTGTGTGACTTTTTTTTTTTTTCAAGAGCACACATTCTATTGTGCCGATCTCCTGAATTGGTGGAGATAACGGTGTATGAGAAGCAGATGGGCGCAGGCCTTAACTGAGGGAGGATGAGGCCGTGGCTAGAGTTCCCAGAAGTCTGGATTTCCCCAGACGGCTTTTCAAAACCCGGCACTTTGTCCGGGTTTTGGAAAAGTTTTCCTCCACATCGCGTCAGGTAGGAGGGCATCTGCGCCTGCGCGGATGTCCTCCTACCCGACAATAGCAGGCAGCGGAGGGCGGGACTGGGGCGGGAATGAGTGGAACTGGGCGGGCCTGGGGGCAGGTCTAGGGGGGGTCCAGATTTTCCGAATAGGAAATCTGGTAACACTAGCCGTGGCTCCATAATACGAGTCTTTCGTTAAACTGGTGATGTTTCAAAAGGTACTCGCCATTTTTAATACTCTGGAGAGAAAAGGGGGCTTGAATGGAGGTATCATCTGAAAAGCTTGTAATCAGCCCTGCACACCTGCCCCTGATAAACTGGCTAATGGATGTGCAGGTCTGTAATAATTGCAGGGTCTCTCCGCCTCCTTGCGCAGTATGTGCCCATGCGCCGAGAACAGTTTGTTTCTTTTGAAGCTTGGAAGAGGCAGTGAATGACTTACGGCCCAGACTTGTTTTTCTTTTATTTATCTGCTTTGGTTATAAAACTGGTTTTTTAAAAAATGTTTATCTGCATTTGGCTCCAAGAGTAAGTTTTGCAATGAGGTTCTGTTTCCTGCAGCTTTTTGCCAAAGACAACGTAGGACAGCGTGTCCTCTGGAATCGCCTTAAAAGGGATTTGGAGCAGCTGTTCAGAGAAGCAAAGTTTTTAAATGAGAAGTTAGTTAGAAGTCTCAGCAATAGAAACCATACATTCTTAGGGCAGAGCAGTAAAAATGACGACATGACACCCAACTGCACAATCGCAAAATCAAGTAAGGCGCACGTGTCCCTTTTTAAGGAGCTGCAGAACGAGTGGATTTATTGATCAGTGGAGAAAGTCTGTGACTTCTGGAGTAGGGTTGCCAGATTTTTGAGAACGAAAATCCGGACCCACGGGCCCGCCCTGTTCTGCCGCCCGGCCACACCCCATTCTGCCCGAGTCATGCCAGTTGCTGCCCCCCCCAGCCCCACCCCTCGACCTGTTTGCTTGTTGGAACGTCATTTGAGCATGTGCTGGTGTGACACGATGACATCACAAGCCTGCGCGTGATGTCGCCGTGTTCCATCCACGCATGCGCAGCTACTGTCCTGACATTGTTCTGCATCAGTTAAGCTAGCGCCATTGCCGGGCCTCGTACAGACTCCAGACTCCCTGTCAGGCAGCGGGAGGCTGGCAGAAGACAGAGGGCTCTTCATCACTGTAGTTAGCTTGGCGTTGCCCGGACTGTGGGGCCACCCCGGCTGACCTGGAAGGCTTCCCTCCGACGTCAGCTCTGATAACGGAGGAAAGCCTTCCGGGTCAGCTTTGGCAGAGGAGGGTATGCTGCTTGAGGAAGGGGGCGGGAGACCCTCACCGCATACCCCCCCAAGGTGGCTCTCGTTCTCCTAGGGCAGGGATCTCAAAGTCCCTCCTTTTGGGTTTTCAGGATTTGGGTTTTCAGGATTTCCCCAATGAATATGCATTGAAAGCAGTGCATGCACATAGATCTCATGCATATTCATTGGGGAAATCCTGAAAACCCGACTGGATTGCGGCCCTCAAGGAGGGACTTTGAGACCCCTGCCCTAGGGGTACGCATACTTTGTGTTGAGAAACACTGATAATAGAGCATGACTGTACATTTTAGGTCATGTCGTGAAAGGACAATACGCAGAGGTGCATGATAGTCCAAAAGTTAGGTAAGGGAAGGAAAAAACCCTTGAAAAGTTCAAAGCAAAATGAAAAAGCTCCCTATACAGGGCCACCTTTCATTAATCTGATTTTGGAATCCATCTGACATCTCCACTCGAAGCAGGCAAGCATTGATCAAACAAATTGCTCTTTGTTCTCTTTCCTATACTACGTAATTTCTAATTCCTCCCTCCAATTCCCTCTCGTCGAAAGTATGTCTGTGATTCCCCCCCCAAAAAAATTGTTTGTCTCCCCCATTTTTTTTTATTGTTCATCACTTTGTAATCCTATGAAAAAAGCAATTTTATCAAATCCTAAATACACTTGAAGCTGTGATAACTTTATACGCTAAAGTTAGCAGGGTACCAGTCTGAATATCATCCAGTGCCTGGTTAACTTCCGGTTGAATGCTGAGGCTCTGATATTCAGTGCTGGGAGCCACGCATTTCCCAGCATTGAATATCTGGGGGTCAGTTCGGCCCGCAGCTGAGAACGGCTCTTAATGATGCAAACAGCCACGGGTTGAACATTTAGCCCATACATAATACGTGCAGCTATACCAGGGATGGGCAACTCCGGTCCTCGAGGGCCGGAATCCAGTCGGGCTTTCAGGATTTCCCCAATGAATATGCATGAAATCTATTTGCATCCACTGCTTTCAATGCATATTCATTGGGGAAATCCTTAAAGGCCGACTGGATTCTGGCCCTCGAGGACCGGAGTTGCCCACCCCTGAGCTATACCATTATGTGCCTTGTCTGGCTCTTGTACCCGAAATCCCAGGTCTAAACAGGACCTTGTCCTTGAGATTAAAACAGTGCACACAGACCTCTGCCCCCCAAGACCCTGGCATCGGTCTGCAGCGACTGCACCCTGGTGGTGAAGCAGAGGTTAAACGCTTTATTTGGAGAATTCCGACAAAAGTCTTCGTCCATGTTGATGTTGGAGAAGGGAACAGAGTGATTTTTGCCATATGGTAAAGACTCCTAATGCAAGAAATAACGAGAGTCTGGAAATCCCAACCTGCTGGATTGCTCAGCACTGATTATGCAGGGTGCCTGGAGAAGTCATTTTATGATACTGGATAAAAATCCATCTGTCTCCTATTCTGATGGCATGCATTTTAATCCCTTCATGTATTACACTCGGTAACCAATCACCAACGTTCCATCTCTGTAAAACAGGGAACAGTGAGACAATGAAATGGAGCAAAGCGATTTCAACAAAAAGGCAAACAAACCACAGCTTTAGAAATCCACTTACAGCTCTTGCTTTAGAAGCAATGGGGTTTGTTTTTTTCTTCCTTTGTGGCAAATGGCCATTCAGCCCTTATACCTTCTAATCCTGCACAGCTGCTGTCCGAGCCGGGCCCCTCCCCCTCGCCCCCCACCATTGACCCGACAAGCTACTCGTAAATATTTTGAAGCAGGGTATGACGAGAGAACGTCTGAAGGCTTTCTGTGTGTCCGTGCAGGCATGGCAGCTTCAGTTGGGCTGACGACCTCAAGATAATCTTCAGCTGAGGGGGAGGCTGTGAGAGAGGGGACATAACTTTTATAACTTCTCTAGACTTAGGCCACACCCATCTGCCCTCGGTCCAAGACAAAGGTTTCTGGTAGTCTGAGGAGTGGGCGAGAACGATGAAGGCCTCTTTTTGACTGCCTAGCCAATGGGAGGGAGTATTACAGGTGGGGTATTTGTTTCTGCACTTGGCGTTAGACGGTTGGTTTGTTCTGGCTTTAGAGGGGTTGGGATGAGAGAGAGGAGCAATTGTTTTTTGAGTACTGGGCGATGGGAAGGGGCAAAGTTTTTTGAAGCACGTATTTGAGGGGTTGGGGTGACGAGGGGGTAAAGAACCCTGCCACCTTGCCTGGCTGGTTTAAGTATTCTTTAAAGAACAGATAAGCGACAGAGATGTTTGTATACTCTCAGCATGACTGAGTGTAAGTCTTTAAAATGGTTCATAGACAACGGCGCGAAAGACAAAAGCGCGCGCCGACAATTGAGCGTAGCGCGCGCCGCCGTGCCGCTCTAAATTACAGTTTTTAGGGGCTCCGACGGGGGTTTTTGTTGGGGAACCCCCCCAGTTTACTTAATAGACATCGCGCCGGCGTTATGGGGGGTTTGGGGGGTTGTAACCCTCCACATTTTACTGTAAACTGAACTTTTTCCCTAAAATCAGGGAAAAGTGAAGTTTTCAGTAAAATGTGGGGGGTTACAACCCCCCACACCCCCACAACACGGCGCGATGTCTATTAAGTAAAGTGGGGGGTTCCCACCCCACGCCCCCCCGTCGGAGCGCTTAAAAAACAGTAATTTAGAGCGGCCGTGGCGGCGTGCGCTGCGCTCAATTGTCTGGTGCGCGCCTTTGTCCCGGCGCGCTTTTGACCTGACACCCTTTAAAATACCATGAAATCAAATAATTTCATGTTGTATAACAGCATCACATTGAAAAGTAGTCATTCATCTGAAGGCATAATTCAACACCACATGTGCACAAAAGAACATTCTTCCCAATATTCAGAACAATTTAACTAACAGGAGAAGCTCAGTTAACTTCCAGGTTAAGTGGTGCTATTCAACGGCATGTAACCAGGCAATGCCATAAGAACAAAAGAATAGCCTTACTGGGTCAGACCAATGGTCCATCAAGCCCAGTAGCCTGTTCTCATGGTGGCCAATCCAGGTCACTAGTACCTGGCCATAACCCAAGGTGTAGCAACATTCCATTCAGAACCCTAAAGAAGAGCAAGATTCTGCAATCCCAGAGAGTAACAAAAGATTCCGGAATCCTAGAGAGTAACAAGATTCTAGAATCCCAAAGACTAGCAACATTCCATACAGAATCTCAAAGAATAGCAAGGTGGCCAATCTAGGTCACTAGTACCTGGCAAAAACCCAAAGAGTAGCAACATCAAGATTCTGGAATCCCAGAGAGTAACAAGATTCTAGAATCCCAAAGAGTAGCAACATTCCATACAGAATCTCAAAGAATAGCAAGATTCCGGAATCCCAGAGAATAACAAGATTCTAGAATCCCAAAGAGTAGCAACATTCCATACAGAATCTCAAAGAATAGCAAGATTCTGCAATCCCAGAGAGTAACAAAAGATTCCGGAATCCTAGAGAGTAACAAACATAGAAACATAGAAATAGACGGCAGATAAGGGCCCACGGCCCATCTAGTCTGCCCACCTTAATGTCCCTCCCCTACCTTTGCCCTAGTGAATAGATCCCATGTGCCGATCCCATTTGGCCTTAAAATCAGGCACGCTGCTGGCCTCAATCACCTGTAGTGGAAGACTATTCCAGCGATCAACCACTCTTTCAGTGAAAAAGAATTTCCTGGTGTCACCTCGTAGTTTCCCGCCCCTGATTTTCAACGGATGCCCTCTTGTTGTCGTGGGACCCTTGAAAAAGAAGATATCTTCCTCCGCCTCGATGCAGCCCGTAAGATACTTGAACGTCTCGATCATGTCCCCCCTCTCTCTGCGCTCCTCGAGCGAGTATAGCTGTAATTTGTCAAGCCGTTTTTCGTATGGTAGATCCTTGAGTCCCGAGACCATCCGGGTGGCCATTCTTTGCACCGACTCCAGTCTCAGCACATCCTTGCGATAATGCGGCCTCCAGAATTGCACACAGTATTCCAGGTGGGGCCTCACCATGGATCTATACAATGGCATAATGACTTCTGCCTTACGACTGACGAAACCCCTTCGTATGCAGCCCATGATTTGTCTTGCCTTGGACGAAGCCTGCTCCACTTGATTGGCAGACTTCATGTCCTCACTGACGATTCTAGAATCCCAAAGAGTAGCAACATTCCATACAGAATCTCAAAGAATAGCAAGATTCCGGAATCTCAGAGAGTAACAAGATTCTAGAATCCCAAAAAATAGCAATATTCCATGCTACTGATCCAGGACAAGCAGAGGCTTCCCCCATGTCTTTCTCAATAACAGACTATGGACTTTTCCTCCAGAAAATTGTCCAAACCTTCCTTAAAACCAGCTGACTATCTGCTCTTACCACAACCTCTGGCAATGTGTTCCAGCGCTTAACTATTCTCTGAGTGAAGAATATCACCACAGACTACCCATGTTTAGTGCCAGGGCAGTCTGGGACTTAACTGACTAGTGGCCCTTAGTTGGCCCTTTTGCATTTTGGGAGTGGGAGGGAAGGGATAATTGGATGAGCACAGGGTTCTGTCCCGCATCCTTTATGCAGGTCCTGGCTGAATTTGGAGTAGGACCTGCGTAAGACCCATAAGCCAGCACATCATAATTTATTTATTTAAAAAAATTATATTCTGCTCTATCAACATTTCTAGGTGGATTCCAGCTAACAAACATCATTTATAGCAAACAAATACAGTGGTACCTTGGTTTACGAGCATAATTCGTTTAAGAAGCATGCTCGTAAACCAAAATACTCGTATATCAAAGCGATTTTCCCCATAGGAAATAATGTAAACTCGCTTTGATACATTACCCCCCCCCCCCCCCCCGAGGCCAGCATTGCTCCTCCCATTCATGAAGGCCCACCACCCGCGTGATCCGCCATCCCCCCGCTCATTTTGTTCCCTCCCCCCCCCTCCGCGATCCAGCAACCCCCCCCCCCACACTGTTGTGCAAGCTCAAGTAGCAAAAAAACAACAACCCCAGACTTGGATCAATCCCAGATCTGCCAGATCTGTCAGGGAGAGTGGTTAAAGCTACAGCCTCAGCACCCAGAGGTTGTGGGTTCTAGCCCATGCTGCTCCTTCTGATCCTGGGCAAGTCACTCAATCCTCCCATTGCCCCGCATATATTAGATAGAGTGTGAGCCCACCAGGATAGGCAGAGAAAAAATGCTTGAGTACCTGAATAAATTCATGGAAACCGTTCTGAGCTCCCCTGGGCAAACGGTATAGAAAATTAAATAAATAAAAGTTTATTAAGGTCCAGTAGTGGTTGTAACATTCATGCTCCCTTTATCTCTCTAATAATTAATTCCCAACTGCAATCTGACAATGATGGAGCATAAACTCTATACTCACTTTTATTAGGCAATTCTGACAGTGAAGAAGTGGTCTAATTATCTTTTAACTTGCAGTTTCTCAGCCATTGCCCAGCGTTTCAGTACTCTCCCTTGAAGAAGTTCTGTGCTGTACCCAGATAAGGTCCTGTCTTAATCATAAAGCTAGTGAGGCATCAATTTGTGAAAAGGAATGGGCTCCATTCAGCTGGAAGAACATGGTTTGCCTTTTAGGCCCTTTGGCAGGCTGATTTCTTTGTGAAATGACCTGTTTTCAGAGAATTATCAGTGTATTCTGGGTTGTATAAAATCTAACTAGTCTTTCGACGACTTAGCAAAATGTAATTTGAACCTGTAGGAGGTTTGATGCATACCACAAATGCATTAAAACAATTTACAATCACGTAATATAAAACAATAAAATAAAAAAAGATTTTTTTTTAAAACCCATTATCTTAATCCTCTATAATAAAACCCTAAGCATGCATGCACACTTAGGGTTTTGTGATCCCTGCCACTGTGCTGTGTCGTCTGTGCCAAATTCTATTTCCGGCACGTGGGGCAGCTTGCGACGGCGATTTCAGCGGCGGTTTGACTCCTGCGCTGCCGGGTTGCCTCTTCTCACCCCTTGACCAGCAAATGCAGCAGCCACATGGCATTTGCTAGGCTGGCTGGATAATGCAAGGTGGGCCGGCCTAGCAAAAAGTCTGAAGCTGCCCAGGCTAGCGGATGCTGGACAGGGGGAGCAGGGAAAGGAGAAGGCCTACTGCTGGACAGGTGATCAAGTAAGAGGTGCTGCTGGATGGGGGGGGGAAAAGGAAGGGAGAAGGCCTACTGCTAGACAGGGGGAGCAGGGAAGAGGTGCTGCTCGATAGGGGGGGGTAAAAGGAAGGGAGAAAGGCTCCTGCTGGACAGGGGGAGCAGGCAAGGGTGGTGGTGGACAGCCAAGTAAAGAGAGAGAGAGAAAGAAAGACAGAAGGCGTCAAGGAGAGAGAGAAAAAGAAAGAAAGACGAGACACACATCTATTCTAGCATCCGTTAATGTAACGGGCTTAAAGACTAGTAATAGAATAAAACTATTGAAATAACCCCCCCCCCCCATTATCTTAATAGAATAAAACTATTACAATTACAAACTAATCATAAACAGCACTGTCCAAAACTATAACCCATATACACTGAGTAATAACTGAAATCGAAATCATCAGCTCAGTCATCCAAGAAAAGGTGAGATTGAAACTTTGTATTTGCGAGCTTGGACTTCAACTGCTAAAAGTTCCTAGAGGAGATTCACTAACCTTCCGGCTCCGTGGGTGATCCGAACCGCTCCTTGGCCGGCCGACTGATCCACAACGCGTCCTCATGCAAATGGAGGCGATCAGAGACATGCGCCACACCGATGACATGACTCTTGCTCGTGAGCCTGTGGTTTTAACCCACGGGTTTAAAGCGGGTTAAAACCATGGGCTCACGCTGCAGGGAAGGGCGGCAAAGGCAGGAGAGTCTGGGCGGCAGAGCAGGAGAAGCAGAAAGCCAGGTAGGGCGGCAGAGAGCAGGGTTTATTTCAGGGCTGCAGGGCTGGGATTTCAGGGTGGGAGAGAGCAGGAAAGGACGTGAGCGACTGGCCCGCAGCAGTCACTTCTTCTTGATCGGCCAGCCCAGTCAGTGTTCCTAAATTTTGTTTAGTGAATCAAGGTTCTTCCTACTTTGCATGTGCGTATCGGATCGGGTGCGGGAGGAAGGTTAGTGAATCGGGTCGGGGTCGTAAAGAGGCCGGGACACGATCGGTGGGCTTAGTGAATCTAGCCCAGACATGGGCAACTCCGGTCCTCGAGGGCCGGAATCTATTTGCATGCACTGCTTTCAATGCATATTCATTGAGGAAATCCTGAAAACACAATTGGATTCCGGCCCTCGAGGACCAGAGTTGCCCATGTCTGATCTAGCCCATAAAACAGTGTGGCTATTGACAGAGCAGGTTGGTTAATCCTATTCACATCCACACACATAACCTTCTGATTTTAATCCCATGTATCTATAGTCTGCTGCAATTTAGTACTCTTTCTATATATATATATACTGTATAAATCTATTTCTTTTCTTCAGATGAGTAATAAAAGATCGAACAGCTTCCGACGAGCCATCCTTCAGGGGAACCGGAGGCTGAGCAGTAAGGCCCTGCTTCAGGAGACGGGTCTTAGTCTGTCTCAGCGGCTGATCCGACACATTGCCTACGAGACGCTGCCACGGGAGACAGACCGGAAATGGTACTTTGACAGTTACACCGGCTGCCCTCCGCCTTGGTTCATGATTGTGGTTACTGTTCTCGAGGTACTTCTGCTGCTGTGTGTGTGCTACCAGGTTCCTTGAAAAATTGCTTATGATTGGAGAATGACACTGGGACAGTCTTGTCCCCGTCCCCGCAGGAACTCAATTTTCCTGTCCCATTCCTGTAAGCTCTGCTTTAACCGCACAAGCCGTGAACACTTATGATTTTAAAGGGTTTGAAGTAGAGAATGACACGGTGAAAAAATTGGTCCCCGTCACCGCCCCGTCCCCGTCTCACCATCCTCTGCACCGCCCCGTCACCGTCATTCCCTTCACCGCCCCGTCACCGCCACTGCCACCCCATTCACCGCCCTGTCACCGTCACCGCTGCATACATAAAAGCCTCAAACGGGTACGATTTTATATACTTTTCTAATATCTCCCCTATGTATCTGCCATTGCCCCCCCCTGTGTCCATATACCATCCCCATGGCATGTCCCCTTTTTGTCTCTAACCCTATGCCCCATGCACATAATTTCCCCTCTTTCTGTTACCTTCCTGTGTCCAGATTTCCCCTATCTTCCTCTTCCATACCAGTGTGTCTCTTCTTTTCAACCCCATCTAGCTTTTTTCCCTCTTTCTTCCCCCCCCCCCCCCCCTGCTTCTAGCATCTGGCTCACCTGCCTGTCCTTCCCTTTCTTTCCTGCTGTGGGTTTTTCTTTCCGTTTTCATCCCCTTGGCCCAGAATCCTTTTCCCTTTCACTCCCTCCTTACAGTCTGAGCCGGGAACACGGGTGATCGCACGGTCCTCGCAGCCCCCACCCGCCTGCCCAATCGATCCTAGTGTTTAGCCAGTTCTCTCCCTTCTCCTCACCTTAATTTGCAGGCTTTCTTTTTCAGCGACCTGCACGCTTTCCCAAAGAGCCGCACACGCGCGGCTGCTCAGTGTTCAATCTTCTGCTCTGCTGCAACTTCCTGTTTCCGGTTGCGTCAGAGCAGAAGATCGAAACTGAGCAGCAGCGGCTCTTTGATAGCGTGCGGGTCGCCGAAAAAGAAAATCTACAAACTAAGGTGAGGAGAAGGGAGAGAGCTGGCTAAACACTAGAATCGATTGGGCAGGCGGGTGTGAGCTGCGGGGACCGCGCGATCCTTCATGCCTCACTGCGGGGACAAGACCCATTCACCGCCCCGCGGGCGGTGAATGGCCTTGTCCCCGTCGCCGCAGCGACTGCTAGTTTTCTTCCCCGTTTTCGGCGGTGACCCGCGGCTAAAATGCGGTGGCCGCGGGTAAACC
This sequence comes from Geotrypetes seraphini, assembly GCF_902459505.1. NCBI lineage: Eukaryota > Metazoa > Chordata > Amphibia > Gymnophiona > Dermophiidae > Geotrypetes > Geotrypetes seraphini. Next base: position 19,612,550 of record NC_047093.1, on the reverse strand, counting down.
GCCACCGTGTCATTCTCTAGTTTGAAGCTTGTGCGGATGAGGTTGCAGCTTAGACATTGGTGGAATGAGGCATTATGACATCACTATCTGAGCACTAGAATGTTGCTACTTGTGATTTTAAAGAGTTTGAGGCTTGTGCAGATGAGGACGGAGCTTAGGCATTGGTGGAATGAGGCATTATGACATCACAATCTGAGATCTAGAATGTTGCTACTTATGATTTTAAAGTGTCTGAGGCTTGTGCAGATGAGGACGGAGCTTAGGCATTGGTGGAATGAGGCATTATGACATCACAATCTGAGATCTAGAATGTTGCTACTTATGATTTTAAAGTGTCTGAGGCTTGTGCAGATGAGGACGGAGCTTAGGCATTGGTGGAATGAGGCATTATGACATCACAATCTGAGCTCTAGAATGTTGCTGCTTATGATTTTAAAGTGTCTGAGGCTTGTGCAGATGAGGACAGAGCTTGCAGGAATGGGGCAGGGACAGGAAAAGAACTCGCTGGGACGGGAAAATGAATTCTTGTGGGGACAGGGAAAAATTTGTCCCCGTGTCATTCTCTACTTATAATATCTGTCAGGATAGTAGATCCCTTTTATGTGTCCCCCAGCCCACCCCTTTCCCCTTCACACTACAGCACCATTGTAACATAATCCTTTGGTTCACCAGTGTTCAGATATGACCCCCCCCTGCATTCACCTGTTTGTTCTGTGTGGTCCTCGAGAAGAGAGCATCAGCAAGTGTATTATGTTAGCCCAGTGTAAAGAAGGGGGTGGTGTGTATTTGACCTTTTTCCATGAAAATGGGCATAGAACAGGAAGAGAACATTGAGTGTAATTCTTTGTCGTCGCTACCTGTGATCCAGTGAAATGGCATTTTTTTCAGCCCTGGTGTCTGAGGCTCAACCATTCCTCTCTTCTCAGGTTGCCTTCTTTGTCTATTATGGATTGGTACTGGACCGGTTTGTACTTCAGGTCACCCATCCTTTGTATCTGAAGAATCCTCTGATATATCACCCACAGCTGCGTGCGCAAGCATGGAGGTTTTTGAGCTACATATTCGTGCATGCCGGGTAAGTAGCCAGTGGTTGAGCATCAACCCAGTCAGATTTCTACAGGCTGTAGGTTGCAATTAAGCCAGAGGCATAGGGGGAGGGGCGAGGGGGCGGTCCGCCCCGGGCGCCGTGTTTGTGGGGGGTGCCGGCACTCTGCCTCCTCTCCACCCTCTCCCATTCTTCCCACGCTACCCCTTCCCCAGTACCTCTGGCGGTTCACTGCCGCAAGCGGCAGCTGCAATGTGTTCCTCTTGACCACGCCAACTCTCTCACTGATGTCACTTCTGCGTGTCACGCATAGGAAGTGATGTCAGAGGGATAGCCGCTGAGGGGTCGCAAGGGGCACGTTGAAGTTGTTGCTCGTGGCGGTGAGAGGTACGGGGGAAAGAAGAAGGGGGCGCGTTCATGGTAGGGGGAGCGGGGGGTGGGGGAGGGGCGCTCTCACGCTCGGTACCCCACTTGCCAAAGGTGAGCCACCACCCAATCGGATTTTAAAGATTTCCAAGTGAATATGCATGAGATTTATTTGCGTACAGTGGAAGCAATGCATGCAGATTAATTGTGTAAATCTGGAAAACCCAACTGGGGTGTGGCTTGTCCACCCCTGGCTTAAGCCATAGATTAAAAAAAAAGAGAACCTTTTCTGATGTTTCTACATTTCTAAACTTGTTTCTCTATTTAATGAGAGGCTTTATACTCTCAGTTTGACTTTCATTGCTTACGCTTACATCTGTTAAAACTCTGCTCCGCAAAACAAAGAGATTTAACCCCAAGACTCCCGAGGAAGGCCGACGAGGCCAAAGTACGTGCGTGTCGAGCCATCGCACTTCTAAGGCAGAGTTCTTGAATTAATAAAATTGGCACACTGTTGACCATCTCCACTGTGCTTGAGTTGTGGAGACGTCTCCCCTGTCTTGCCGGAAGGCGTTGCACTCGAACCACCCTAACCCACCCTCTCCGAAGGAAATCATTTGATGCTGTTCAGTGTATTTATGAACGATCTAGAGACAGGGACGAAGTACGAAGTAATAAATTTCGCAGACGACACCAAACTGTTTAGTGGAGTTGGGACCAAAGAGGACTGTGAGGATTTACAAAGGGACTAGAAGAGTGGGCGACGAAATGGCAGATGAAGTTTAATGTAGAGAAATGTAAAGCCTTGCATGTAGGAAACAGGAACCCGATGTACAGCTATACGATGGGAGGGTTGGTAATGGGTGAAAGTAGCCTAGGAAAGGACTTGGGGGTGATGGTGGACAGGACAATGAAGCCGTCGGCACAGTGCGCAGCGGCCTCTAAGAAGGCGAATAGAATGCTTGGTATTATCAAGAAGGGTATTACAACCAGAACGAAAGAAGTTATCCTGCTGTTGTATCGGGCAATGGTGCGCCCGCATCTGGAATACTGCGTCCAATGTTGGTCGCCGTACCTTAAGAAGGATATGGCGATACTCGAGAGGGTTCAGAAAAGAGCGACAACGATTGATAAAAGGTATGGAAAACCTTTCATAGAAACATAGAAAGATGACGGCAGAAAAGGGCTACAGCCCACCAAGTCTGCCCACTCTACTGACCCACCCCATTAAGTCTGAGTGCTAATGACCCAGCTCCTTAACTCGACCCTCACAGGGATCCCACATGGATGTCCCATTTATTCTTAAAGTCGAGCACGCTGGTGGCCCTGATCACCTGCTCCGGAAGTTTGTTCCACTGATCCACCACCCTTTCTGTGAAAAAATACTTCCTGGTGTCACCACTAAATTTCCCTCCTCTGAGTTTGAGCGGATGCCCCCTTATGACCGAGGGTCCCTTGGGAAAGAATATGTCATTTTCCACCTCGACACAACCTGTGACGTACTTAAATGTCTCTATCATGTCACCCCTTTCCCTGCGCTCTTCTAGAGTATAGAGCTGCAATTTGCCCAGTCTTTCTTCGTATGAGAGACCCTTGAGTCCGGTGACCATCCTAGTGGCCATCCGCTGGACTGACTCAGCTTGAAGCACATCTTTATGGTAATGTGGCCTCCAGAATTGCACACAGTATTCCAGATGAGGTCTCACCATGGTTCTGTAAAGTGGCATTATGACTTCAGGTTTGCGGCTAACGAAGCTTCTATTGATACATCCCATCATTTGCCTTGCCTTGGATGAGGCCTTCTCTACTTGTTTGGCAGCCTTCATGTCTGCACTGATGATTACTCCCAAGTCCCGTTCTTCTGAAGTCCTAGCTAGTGTTTCTCCATTCAAGGTGTATGTTCTTCATGGATTTCTGCTGCCGAGATGCATGACTTTACACTTCTTAGCATTGAAGCCCAGCTGCCATGTCGAGGACCAGTTTTCCAACGTGATCAGATCCTGCATCATACTATCCTTGAGATTGCTTTCGCTTACTGTACTACACAGTTTGGCATCGTCGGCAAACAGTGCTACTTTACTCTGAAGCCCTCGGGTCAAGCCCCTTATGAATATGTTGAAAAGGGATGGTCCCAGGACTGAGCCCTGCGGCACTCCGCTGGTCACCTCCGAAGTCTCAGAGAGGGTGCCGTTGACCATCACCCTCTGAAGTCAAGGGACTCTTTTCCCTGGAAAAGAGGAGGCTTAAAGGGGACACGATAGAGACTTACAAGATCATGAAGGGCATAGAGAAAGTGGAGAGGGACAGATTCTTCAAACTTTTGAAGACTACAAGAACGAGAGGGCATTTGGAAAAATTAAGAGGGTACAGATTCAGAACCAATTCTAGGAAGTTCTTCTTCACCCAAAGGGTGGTGGATGCCTAGAATGCGCTTCCAGAGGGTATGATAGGACAGAGTACGGTTTTGGGGTTCAAGAAGGGATTAGATAATTTCCTGAAGGAAAAGGGGATAGAAGGGGAAAGATAGAGGATTACTATACAGGTCCTGGACTTGATGGGGTGCCGCGTGAGCGGACTGTTGGGCACGATGGACCTCTGGTCTGACCCAGCCGAGGCACTGCTTATGTTCTTATGACGCGCCAACTCCCCAGCGAGCTTTTTCCAGAGTGCTCCCCGCACGCTGGAGTGAACTTGCTGAAAGGCTTCACTCATAGCTAGGCTCTCTCTCCACTTCAGGGAACAGATGCGAGCTTGGCTCTTCTCCAAAGCCTTTGATGGAAGAAGCAACTCACCAGCTCATTCACACGCGAGGACTATCGGCAGCGGCACACGCTATAGCAGGTCTTTCTTATCCACTCCTACTCTAGCTGAGATCATTTACAAGGAGCTTTTCTGATTTCACGCGCAAGTTTCCTAAAGAAAATCATCCTTATTTTAATCTAACTTTTCTTATTCTAGCTTATCTGTCCTTGGAGGCCCTTTTAATAAAATGCACTAGAATCTGGGTTTAACACAGTCTAATGTGGATTTAAGGCAGCACTTTCTAGAGCTTTTTATTTCCTGGGGATGCACTAATATCGTGAGTGTGCGATAGAGAGCTGCACGGGAATGGGGATGACGGGAATCCCGCGGGTTCCCCCTTTGGGTCAAGGGGATCCCGTGGGGATGCCCCCTAGGGTCGTGAGGATCCCATGGGGACACCCCCTAGGGTCACGGGGATCCCGTGGGGACGCCTCTGAGGGTCGCGGGGTTCCTGCGGGGTTGGATCGCAGTGCACTCGAGCCGCGAGGGTAGTCTCCTCCTCCTCCTTACCTGCCCTGTCGCAGCACACAGCCGAATGGAAGTCTTCCCGATGTCAGCGCTAACGTCGGAGGGAGGGCTTAAGCAAAGCCCTCCCTTCCTCCGACGTCGGCGCCAATATCAGGAAGACTTCCGGTCGGCTGTGTGCGGCAGGGGAGGTAGGGAGAAGGCAATGGCGTACGAAAGAGGGGGGGGCGGTCCGCCCCGCCCTGGGGAATGTGCACAGCCGGTCAGGTCCCCCGATCGACCGACAACAGGTCCGGCCGACAAACCTCCCTGCCCTGTAGCCGCGAATCTAAATTACCTCTTACAGCAGCTTTACTACTCCAGCTGCTGTAAGAAGGTAATTTAAATTCGCGTCTACAGGACAGGGAGATTTGTCCGACTGGGCCTGTTCTGTTGTCGGTTGGGTGGGGAAGCGCCACAAAGGTAAGGGGCAGGGAGGGAGAAAGGGAGGAAAGGTGGAGTGGAGAAGAAAAGACACTTAAGGGAAATGGGTAAAACTGAGGGGGGAGAAGGCCGCTGAAAGCACATGGGGAAGACAGAGGGGGGAGAAGGACGCTGAAAGCACATGGGGAAGACGGGGGGAAGGACACTGAAAGGACATGGGGAAGACAGGGGGGGAGAAGGACGCTGAAAGGACATGGGGAAGACAGAGGGGGGAGAAGGACGCTGAAAGCACATGGGGAAGACAAAGGGGTGGAGAAGGACGCTGAAAGGACATGGGGAAGGCAGAGGGCGGAGAGGATGCTGCCTGACAGGACATGGGGAAGATGGGGGGAGAAGGACGCTGAAAGGAAATGGGGAAGAGAGAGTGTGGAGAAGACACTGGCAGGGAAGAAGACAGAGATGCCAGACTATGGGGGGAGCGGAGGGAAGAAGATGGGTGCCAGACCAATTTGGGAGGGGGAAGAAAGGGAGAGGCACAGTAACAGAGCAAATGGAAGACACAGAGAGAAGAGAGACAGTGGATGGAAGGAATTGAATGAGAACATGAAGAAAGCAAAAACCAGGCAACAAAGGTAGGAAAAAAATTCTATTTCCTTTTTTTTTTTTTTTTTTTTTTTTTGCTTCAGCATAAAGTAGTATATTAGTTGTGTTGATAAAAATTTATAAACATTAGAGGCTCTGGTAGAAACCCGTTTACAAAGTATGTATTCTTCCCAATTAATATTTCCAAATTAATAAAGTCTTTTTGCTTATTTTTAAATGGGTTTCTACCAGAGCCTTTAATTCAGTAGCATAATTAAATGAAATAACTATTTCTGTAGTTTATAGGGACAGGTGGGAACGGAGGGATTCCTCACGGGGATGGGTGGGGACAGGTGAGAGTCCTCACGGGGACGGGTGGGAGTCCTCATGGGGACGGGTGAGGACGGGTGGGACTTTGGCGGGGACGGGTGGGATTTCTGTCCCTGCGCAACTCTCTAGTGTGCGAGACCTGCAAAAAATGAACACAGGAGCCCTTATGAGGAAATTCTTTATGTTCAAATCTTTTTTTTTTTATTGTGAATGCTAATCAATAAACATCAAGGAACAGAATCAAATCCAAAGAACCAGCATCCAACAATACAACATTTGAGGATAGACAGGAAAACAAAAACAACAATCTCCCCCCACCCAGTTCCCCAACCCCACCTAACCAACAAAACCCCCAAATACCAATCCGTCTCCCCCCCACCCAGAGAAACACACTGAAGATGACCAAGAGGTCACTAAGATCCCAAAGGCCCACACTCTTGTGGCCCCTGGGATCTATTAGAAGAGATCTCCTCCCCAAAAGGAAGAAAAAAAGCCTGCAGCGACCGATCCCAGTAGCTAGCATGGGGTATAGTGACAGAGCTAAGCGAGACGGTTCAATAGGAGACTATGTCCACTAGGAGGAAGAGAAGCCAAATAGACTCCCCAGATTAGCAAAAAGCTACGTCTGCGGCGAGGGCGAGCCTCCCAGGTGGCCAAATTATGCACCAAAGATCTCCAGGTCCAAATGAGGGCGGCACAGAAGTGGTCCAGCTTTGCAAAATGCATTTGTGAGCACCTTACGACTCCAGAGGGGTCCCCCCCTTAGGAAGGCCACGGAAGGCCCCCGGCAGGTCTAAAACCAGTTGCGTGACAGTCCCCGCAATGGGACTCCGAAATAAGCCCCATAAGTACCGGACTATAGACTGCCAATAAACTCAGACAGTCCAACAGTCCCAGAAGGAATGAGCAAAGGTATTGGGGTCCCGGCCACATTTCAAACAAAGAGGTGAGTCAATACCCCCAATGGCACCTGAGTATAGTAGGCCCTAAATATCACTCGCACATAACATTATTGAGGAAATTCTTTAAATGATGCCTAAAAGTTAGGCACGTTTTATAGAATCACACTTGGTGACGCCTAAAGTGGGCTTAGGCATCGGTGCACCCTGCGTATGCCAGAGGTTTTTTGGGGCCTATACACATGCGTCCAAGTTAGTTGCCTACATGACAAACACATCCACGATCTGCTCCCTAACCACGCTTACTTTCTGGTAGGCGCCTTGGACTAGGCGCCTACCTCAAAGGGGCACTACAGAATGACACAGGGACAAATTTGTCCCCCATCTCCACAGGAACTCAATTTCCCCGTCCCGTCGAGTTTTGTCGCTGCCCCTGTCCCTGTCCCAGTCCTGTAAGCTCTGCCTTAACCGCACAAGCCTCGAACACTTATGATTTTAAAGTGTTTGAGGCTTGTGCAGATGAGGACGGAGCTTAGGCATTGGTGGAATGAGGCATTATGACATCACAATCTGAGCTCTAGAATGTTGCTACTTAGGATTTTAAAGTGTTTGAGGCTTGTGCAGATGAGGACGGAGCTTAGGCATTGGTGGAATGGGGTATTATGACATCACAATCTGAGCTCTAGAATGTTGCTACTTATGATTTTAAAGTGTTTGAGGCTTGTGCAGATGAGGACGGAGCTTAGGCATTGGTGGAATGAGGCATTATGACATCACAATCTGAGCTCTCGAATGTTGCTACTTATGATTTTAAAGTGTTTGAGGCTTGTGCAGATGAGGACGGAGCTTAGGCATTGGTGGAATGAGGCATTATGACATCACAATCTGAGCTCTAGAATGTTGCTACTTAGGATTTTAAAGTGTTTGAGGCTTGTGCAGATGAGGACGGAGCTTAGGCATTGGTGGAATGGGGTATTATGACATCACAATCTGAGCTCTAGAATGTTGCTACTTATGATTTTAAAGTGTTTGAGGCTTGTGCAGATGAGGACGGAGCTTAGGCATTGGTGGAATGGGGTATTATGACATCACAATCTGAGCTCTCGAATGTTGCTACTTATGATTTTAAAGTGTTTGAGGCTTGTGCAGATGAGGACGGAGCTTAGGCATTGGTGGAATGAGGCATTATGACATCACAATCTGAGCTCTAGAATGTTGCTACTTAGGATTTTAAAGTGTTTGAGGCTTGTGCAGATGAGGACGGAGCTTAGGCATTGGTGGAATGGGGTATTATGACATCACAATCTGAGCTCTAGAATGTTGCTACTTAGGATTTTAAAGTGTTTGAGGCTTGTGCAGATGAGGACGGAGCTTAGGCATTGGTGGAATGGGGTATTATGACATCACAATCTGAGCTCTAGAATGTTGCTACTTATGATTTTAAAGTGTTTGAGGCTTGTGCAGATGAGGACGGAGCTTAGGCATTGGTGGAATGAGGCATTATGACATCACAATCTGAGCTCTCAAATGTTGCTACTTATGATTTTAAAGTGTTTGAGGCTTGTGCAGATGAGGACGGAGCTTAGGCATTGGTGGAATGAGGCATTATGACATCACAGTCTGAGCTCTAGAATGTTGCTACTTAGGATTCTAAAGTGTCTGAGGCTTGTTTAGATGAGGACAGAGCTTGCAGGAACGGGGCAGGGACAGGATAAGAACTCGCAGGGACGGGATGGGAAAATGAGTTCCTGCGAGGATGGGCAAAAATTTGTCCCCATGTCATTCTCTAATAGGCACCTACCAGGTTAGGCATCTACCATCCACTTAATTGCAATTAACCTCAATTATGAGTTAAGTTTTTTAAACAATTAACCCCCTCCCTTTTATGAAGCCAATTTAGCTTTTTTTTTTTTTAAATTGGATTTAATACATTTACAATATCATAAGATATCAAGGAAAAAAAGGGTTACATACAAAATTATCAGTACAACAAATAATACAAAAAAACAATCCTTTACAAGCCCACTAAAAGGGGAGACATATTGCTTATTTACCAACTAAGTATGGAAAAACAAAAAAATGGGTTGAGTTCCATTGAACCCAAATCATTCCTAACTAAATTAGGACATTTTAGATATCCACCCTAATTCCTCATCAATAAATGAAAAAAAAGAAAAAGAAAGAAAGAAATCTCACTTCTGTTCTCGAGCTACCAAAAATTGTTGCAATTGAATGGGATCCCAAAAAACGAATTCAGTATCTTGTATCTTGACCAGACATTTACAAGGAAACAATTTAGCATTTTTTATCACCAGCTGTGGTAGTAAAAGTTCAACTCTCATAGAATTCCTATGAGAATCGGAATTTTTACCGTAGCAGCCGATGATTAAAAAAAAACCCGCTAACGCAGCTTCATAAAAGGGGGGGAGGGGAGAGTTAGGAACCTAGATGGACTATTGTGATAAGTTCCGATGCTGACCATATTATCTTAATATCCAATGCCGGCGCTGAATATTCAGAAATTTGTACCACTGTGGATAGTGTTTGAAAAGAAAAAAAAAAAAAAAGAGCCAACTGCAGCATCTGATTATTGACCTAATCAATCCTACCTTTATTCATTCAGTTTCCTATACCATTCTGCCAGGGGAGCTCAGAAGAGTTTCCATGAATTTATTTAGGTACTCAAGCATTTTTCCCTTGAGGCTGGTACCAATCTTTGTGGATGATACCAAAATCTGCAAAAGGGTAGACACCTCTGATGCCATGGATAGCATAAGGAGGGACCTAGTGAAGCAGGAAGAATGGTCTGGAATTTGACAGCTAAAGATTTAATGTTAAAAATGCAGAGTCATGCATTTTGGCTGCTGCAACAACCTGATTCACTGGTGGAGGACGAATTTGAAAAACCCTGCAGGAAGAAGACGGAGAGTGTAAAATTGCTTTCACCTCTAGCAGAACTGAGATTCTAATGAAGATAAGTGATTGGTTGTATGAAATACTGAGTGGAGTGGAAAGGGTAGATGTGAATCGCTTGTTCACTCTTTCCACCAGGACTAGAGGGCATAACGATAAAGCTACTAAGTAGTAGATTTAAAACAAACCGGAGAAAATATTTCTTCCACAGCGTGTAATTATACTCTGGAATTCGTTGCCGGAGAATGTAGTGCAATCAGTTAGCTTAGCAAGGTTTAAAAAAGGCTTGGCTAATTTCCTAAAACAGAAATCCATAGGCCATTATTGAGATTGCGTGGAGAAATCCACTGTTTTATTACTTGGGATCTAGCTAGGTACTTGGGACCTGGGTTGGCCCCTGTTGGAAACAGGATACAGTGCTTGATGGACCTTTAGTCTGTCCCAGGATGGCAATTCTTATGTTCTTATGTGAGCCAAGTATGGGACAATCAAACCATTGTGACATCACAGATTAGGTTGGCTCTTAGGCATTGGTGGAATGAGGCATTATGACATCACAATCTCAGCTCTGGAATGTTGCTGCTATTTATGTTTCTGCCAGGTATTTGGGACCTGGGTTGGCCCCTGTTGGAAACAGGATACAGTGCTTGATGGACCTTTAGTCTGTCCCAGTACGGCAATTCTTATGTTCTTATGATTTTGGCAATGAAGCCAGACTTTTGGGGCATCTGCCCCCTCTGCTAGTAGACACAAAGACTCAGATTCAATCCTACATCTGCACCTTAACAGCTGATAACTATTGAATTCTGGAAAGACTGCTTGAGGGACCTTATGACCACGTCCTCTGTAGACTGCAGGCACCGTTAAGACCACAGATACTAATACTGCAAACCAGGAACAGTTCAGCGTGACCGGTTTTGAAGAGGAGAACGGCTCCTTTCTGATGTTTAAATCCTAAAGCTGTTTCCTCATTGGCTGTTTTGCAGTTTTCAAGGCATCAAGGACATTAAGCGGGGAAGAAAATTTTAAAATCAATACAAATAAATATTTTTGTATTTTTTTAGGATATGAAGGAATGGCAGGAGTCAGAGGTAGAATCCCCGAGTCCCTGCTCCCAGTCAGTAGTGTAGCGAGGGTGAGAGGCACATGGGGCCGTGGCGCCCTTCCCCCACCCTCACCTCTGTCCCCCGCTCCTTCTTCGACCTCCTGTCCTCGTAGCTCTCTTCCCCGCCATGACCAACAACTTCAATGTGCTCATTGCGACCGTGTCCTCTCCCTTTGACATCACTTCTTATGCGAGGCACCCGGAATTGACGTCAGCAGGAGCCGACACGGTCGCAAGGAGCACATTGAAATTGTTACTTGCGGCGGTGAACAACTAGAGGTGTGGGGGAAGGTTAGGTTGGCATGTGTGCAGTGGGGGAGGAGTGTGAAGAGGCACAGGGGTGGACAGGTGGGTTGCTGGTGCCCCCCTCCATGATGCCACCTGGGGCAGACCGCCCTCCCACTCCCCTTACTATGCGCTTCACCAGTTAAAAAAAAAAAAAATGGATGCAATAACTATTGTACTTCCAGCTTCAAATGTGGGTGTATCATACAAGGAATAGGAGGAAATTTATTTTCACACAGCGAATAGTTAAGCTGTGGAACGTGTTGCCAGAGGCTGTGATAAGAGCGGATAGCATAGCTGGTTTTAAGAAAGGTTTGGACAAGTTCCTGGAGGAAAAATCCACAGTCTGTTATTGAGAAAGACATGGGGGAAAGCCACTGCTTGCCTTAGAACGGTAGCATGGAATGTTGCTACTCTTTGGGTTCTAGAAACTTGTTACTCTCTGGGATTCCGGAATCTTGCTATTCTTTGAGATTCTGAATGGACTGTTGCTACTCTCTGAGATTCCAGAATCTTGCTATTCTTTGAGATTCTGTATGGAATGTTGCTACTCTTTGGGTTCTAGAAACTTGTTACTCTCTGGGATTCTGGAATCTTGCTATTCTTTGAGATTCTGTATGGAATGTTGCTACTCTTTGGGGTTCTAGAATCTTGTTATTCTCTGGGATTCCGGAATCATACTATTCTTTGAGATTCTGTATGGAATGTTGCTAGTCTTTGGGATTACGGAATCTTGCTATTCTTTGAGATTCTGTATGGAATGTTGCTACTCTTTGAGATTCTAGAATCTTGCTATTCTTTGAGATTCTGTATGGAATGTTGCTACTCTTTGGGTTCTAGAATCTTGTTACTCTCTGGGATTCCGGAATCTTGCTATTCTTTAGGATTCTGAATGGAATGTTGCTATTCCTTGGGTTTTGGCCAGGTACTAGTGACCTGGATTGGCCACCATGAAAACGGACTACTGGGCTTGATGGACCATTGGTTTGACCCAGTAAGGCTATTCTTATGAAGCCTTCTCTGCCTGTATCTGTGCCTGAGGTTCCGTTTTTTTAAATAACAGCATTGAGCTCTGTTTAATTTTAATAAATATGGAATAAATAGACACTGAGAGAAACAAAGTATTCTCTTCAAATCTTGCGCTTAGCAGCAATTTAGAATTACAGCTCTGGCCCATTGTCTGTAATGGGAAAAAAAGAGTGTACTCGTTAACTTCCAGTAATTGCAATAATTAATGTGGATTCTAATTAGCGTCGTGCCATGATTCCCTTAATTCCACTTAACACTGTTCCCTATTCTGCGTTATTTACTTGAGCACAAAAGCTATTTATAACCGTGCGCAGCTTTGCTTGTGTGAAGTCTCTTCGTGATCATTTCAGTCCTATTCAGAAGTCATCCTGCAGCTGTTGCCCAATTTGAGGACATGTCAGGTGGCAAAGCAGTTGTTTGAGCATAGTTTGTGTTTATAAAAGCTATCCTGCCTTTCTGTCCAAAGGTTTATCGTTATCTTTATTTTCCGTTGTATTGTACCAACACATCCGTGGGTGGGGGGGTGGGGGTGGGAGGGGTATGTCTTTTGGTTTGGTATTATTCCTGATGTTAATGATGGACTGTGTAACATAGTAGGTAATAGCACTTTGCCCGACGGTATGGCACAAAAATTACTCTTGTTGGAACGCTGGTCCTCGACTTGGCAACTTAACTTTAACGTAAGAAATGTAAGGTCATGCACCTTGGCAGCAGAAATCCGTGCAGAAATTACACCCTAAATGGTGAGACCTTAGCAAGGACGCGATTTAGGAGTAATTATTAGTGAAGACCTGAAAGCTGCCAATCAAGTGGAGAAGGCTTCATCCAAGGCTAGACAAATGTTGGGCTGTATCCGTAGAAGTTTCGTCAGCCGGAAGCCCGAGGTCATTATGCCATTGTACAGAACCATGGTGAGACCTCATCTGGAATACTGTGTGCAGTTCTGGAGGCCACACTACCGTAAAGATGTACTGAGAGCCGAGTCGATTCAGCGTATGGCCACCAGGATGGCCTCGGGGCTCAAGGATCTCTCATACGATGAGAGGCTGAATAAATTGTGGCGGTACTCTCTCGAGGAACGCAGGGAGAGGGGAGACAAGATTGAGATGTTTAAGTATATCACCGGTCGTATCGAGGAGGAAGATGATATTTTCTTTCTTAAAGGACCCTCGGCCACAAGGGGGCATCCGCTAAAAATCAGGGGCGGGAAATTTCATGGCGACTTCAGGAAGTATTTCTTCACCGAAAGAGTGGTTGTTCATTGGAATAGACTTCCTGTGCAGGTGGTCAAGGCCAGCAGCATGCCAGATTTCAAGAATAAATGGGATGCGCATGTGGGATCTCTAAGAGGGTAATAGTGGGGGGGGGAGTCATCGGAATAGGCAGACTCGATGACATACAGGATATCTGGGAAAATAAATTTGGGGAAAGGGATCTTTAGTGTGGGCAGACTAGATGGGCTATGGCCCTTTTCTGCCGTCATTTTTCTATGTTTCTAAGAGAGGGAATTTTTATTTTTTGTATAGATTCCGATTGTTTATAAGTGCTTATTTGATTATTATTATTTGTATGTAAATTGTATTACACTTTTTGTTGGCATTAAAAACTAAATAAAATTTTTTAAAAAAGAGAACTGTCCAGGTGACCGGAGGGATTTCCAAAACTCGGCAGTTTTCTTGGGTTATGGCTGTACCCGAGCTCAGGGCCGCATCTGGAGGCTCTCAGCGCATACGTGAACGTCGACGCGATGATGTTATTTGCATGCGCATGTGCGTGATTTCATTGCGCCAATAACCCGCGTATGTGCAGATGACCTCCAGACCTCGGGGAAGGAGATGGGAGGTTGGGCTGGGGGCGGGGCTGGAAGCAGAAGGGGGTGGGGCCATGGCAGAACAGGGCGGGGCCATGCGTTTTTGGGGTTTTTTTCCAAAGAGGAAATCTGGCAACCCTAGTCTGGAGGGAACCTGTTATACTGTTAGCTACAATTGAAAAAGGCCTGAAACAAAGAAACTGCAGAGTTCATGAAGGAGAATGTGGCATGGGAAAGGTCAGAACCGGGCACTGCTGCAGGGAAGAGCCTGACTTCCAGTGGGAGATGCTGAGAGAGACCTGTGAAAAGTGAAAGTAAAATTCAAAGGAAGACATATCTGGCAAGGGTATGGAGTAGAGAGTTGCACGGGGACAGAAATTCCACCCATCCCCACCCGTCCCCGCTAGGATCCTCTCTGTCCCCCCCGTCCCCGCCAGGATCCTCTCCGTCCCCACCCATCCCAGCCAGGATACTCTCCATCACCACCCGTCCCAGCCAGGATCCTCTCCGTCCCCATCCGTCCCCGCCAGGATCCTCTCCGTCCCCACCCGTCCCCATCAGGATCCTCTCCGTCCCCGCCAGGATCCTCTCCGTCCCCATCAGGATCCTCTCCGTCCCCACCCGTCCCCCGCCAGGATCCTCTCCGTCCCCACCCGTCCCCGCCAGGATCTTCTCCGTCCCCTCCAGGATCCTCTCCGTCCCCACCCGTCCCCGCCAGGATCCTCTCCGTCCCCACCCGTCCCCATCAGGATCCTCTCCATCCCCATCCGTCCCCGCCAGGATCCTCTCTGTCCCCACCCGTCCCCATCAGGATCCTCTCCTTCCCCACCCGTCCCCGCCAGGATCCTCTCCGTCCCCACCCGTCCCCGCCAGGATCCTCTCCGTCCCCACTCGTCCCCGCCAAGATCCTCTCTGTCCCCACCCCCACCCATCCCCGTCAGGATCCTCTCCGTCCCCACCCGTCCCCATCAGGATCCTCTCCGTCCCCACCCGTCCCCATCAGGATCCTCTCCATCCCCACCCGTCCCCGTCAGGATCCTCTCCATCCCCACCCGTCCACGTCAGGATCCTCTCCGTCCCCACCCGTCCCTGCCAGGATCCTCTCCTTCCCCACCCATCCCCGCAAGGAATTACCGCCATCCCCGCCCGTCCCCATAAAAAGCAGCAATTACTTCTGATAGGATCATCAATTCCACAGTTTCTTTTGTGTTTGCGCTGCTGTTTTCCTTGTGGAATCTCTTTGGTGGAACCCTTTTTTTTTTGTTTTCTGTTCAGGTAATTAACTTATAAACCCCCTCTATTACTAAGGCTGACGTGTCCATTATATTATATGGACGAACCCTGCTTCCAAAGCCTTTCATCCCCGTGGGAGTCCCGTTGGCTAGAGGGGAGTCCCCGTGGGCCAGAGGGGGGTCCCCGTGGGAGTCCCGTGGGTTAGGGGGGATTCCCGCGATCCCCGTTCCCGTGCAGACCTCTAGTCTGGAGTTAGTAGACAATATCTAGGGTTGATAGATTGTGGGCCGCAAAACCCCATATCTTTAGCCCCACCCCACAAAACCTCCTCTCTTCTTCCCTGATAAGCTCCGGCCACAAACTGCCGGGTTTTGGAAAGTCTGTCTGGGCACCTGGACAGTCCTCTAAAAAGAGGTTTTGGTGTCAGGTCAAAAGCGTGCCGGGACAAAGGCGCGAGCAGACAACTGAGCGCAGTGCGGAGGCACGCGCCAAAGAAAAAGACTATTTTTAGGGGCTACGATGGGGGGTGTGGGGGGGAACCCCCCCACTTTACTTTATACAGATCGCGCCGCGTTGTGGGGGCGTTGTGGGGAGTTTGGGGGGTTACAACCCCCCCAAACCCCCCACAATGCCGCCGCAATCTGTATTAAGTAAAGTGGGGGGAGGGCTCCCCAAGAAAACCCCCGTCGCAGCCCCTAAAAACAGTCTTTTTCTTCGGCGCGCACACCTCCATCTTGCGCTCAGTTGTCGGCGCGCGCCTTTGTCTTCTGCGTTACTGTCTATGAACCAGAGGTTTTCCCAGACTTCTGGTAACCTTAACAATACCTCCTGGCTGAAAGGGATTGTCCAAAGAGAATGCCTCAACAGTTCAGGAGGGCGCCAGGAAATTTTCCATGATTCCAGCATTGTGGACTACAGCATTAGGAGTGGTTTTGCTGCTATGACTGATTTCTTTGGTTCTTTGGTCCCGGCGCGCTTTTGACCTGACACCATTTCTTTAATATGCAGTGCTGTATTCAAACACATAAGAGACAGCCCCTGCACGAGAGAGGTTATAATCTGTTCAAGACAGGAGAATGGGACAAATAAAGGATTAAGGAGTGTGTATTATTAGGGATTAATGTATTATTCATGCTGCATGTGTTTCAATAAAAATAAAAACCCAACGAAACAAACATGGTAGCAGGTGAACAATGAGTTAAAAGTTAAAAGCAGCCTCCAAAAGGTGGGCTTTTGGGCTGGATTTGACTAAGGGCAGAGATGGAGCCCCCTACTGAATTTTTGGAAGGAGGAAACCTATCTGGAAACACTGGAGGAAGACGTCCTTGCAACTTCAGTAAAACAGCTACGGCTAGAAAAAGCCGCCATGCTGGGAACGCCGCTGCCAGCCTGAATCCCTGAGGGAAATGCACCGAAGTGATGGGGTTCACTCCACCATCTGTTTGACCTCACATCCCAAGGCCCTACTAAGAAACAGTTGCCATAAGCTCTCATTTTTCCTGCCGGTGTCTATAAGTTTTTTTTTTTTTAAATCCAGGCATAGAAATAGCCCTGCAGAATTTTTTAAAAATCCATGATCCATGATCAGGATTTGATCCTGTTAGTGTTGAAATGAAAGGCTGGAATGGGTTTGACATGGTGATGCTGTGTAGAGAATGACACGGGGAAAAAATCTGTCCCCGTCACCGCCCCGTCCCCGGCCCACCATCCTCTGCACCGCCCCGTCACCGCCATTCCATTCACCACCCCGTCACCGTCACTGCCATCCCTTTCACCGCCCCGTCACCGCCACTGCCATCCCATTCACCGCCCCGTCACCGTCCCCGCAGCAGCCCCCACCCACCCTCCACCTCACCTTTTATTCGTTCCGAGTTTGCCGGCTTCCTTTTTCCCTAGCCGCACGCGTTCAAAAAGCCGTGCATTTAGCCAGCTCCCTCCCTCCACCTCACCTTAAATTTCGAATTTTCCGCCTTCCTTTTTTCCGAGCCGCACGTGTTCAAAAATCCGTGCACGCGCGGCTGCGCGAGTCAATCAAACTTCTCCTCTCCTGCAACTTCCTGTTTCCGGTTGCGTCAGAGGAGAAGATTGATTGACTCGCGCAGCCGCGCGTGCACGGATTTTTTGAACACGTGCGGCTCGGAAAAAAGGAAGCCGGAAAACTCGAAATTTAAGGTGAGGTGGAGGGAGGGAGCTGGCTAAATGCTACGGGCGGGCAGGCGGTGGCTGCGGGGACCGCGCGATCCTTGATACCTCACTGCGGAGACAAGACCATTCACCGCCCCGCGGGCGGTGAATGGCCTTGTCCCCGTCGCCGCAGCGACTGCTAGTTTTCTTCCCTGTTTTCGGCGGGTGACCCGCGGCTAAAATGCGGTGGCCGTGGGTAAACCGCCACCGTGTCATTCTCTAATGCTGTGCACCCTTGGAGAATTCTTGACTCTGGGCAAGTCATTTAACCCTTCATTGCCCCAGGTACAAAATAAATACCTGTCTAAAATATATAAACCGTTTTGATTATAACCACACAGAAAAAGCAGTATTTCAAGCTATTGTGACATCATTGACGAGGTTGACTCTTATTGGTAGAATCATCAGGCATTGTGACATCACAATCTCAGCTCTGGTTACCAGAGACTGAAACTCTTCACACTAAGAGGGGGACGTTAGCAGCGTAACCCACTGGGAATGACCTAATGCAGGGGTCTCCAAAGTCCCTCCTCGAGGGCCGAATCCAGTCAGGTTTTCGGGACTTCCCCAAAGAATATGCATGATATCTGTGTGCATGTACTGCTTTCAGTGCATATTCATTGGGGAAATCCCAGAAACCTGACTGGATTCGGCCCTTGAGGAGGGACTTTGGAGACCCCCCTGACCTAATGGTTAGAGCAGCTGACTCAGCATCCTGAGGTTGTGAGTTCAATTCCTACTGCAGCTCCTTGTGACCCTGGGCAAGTCACTTAACACTTAATTGCCCCAGGTATACAATAAGCACCCTGTCTAAAATATGTAAACCACTTTGATTGTAACCACACAGAAAAAGCAGTATATCAAGACCTTTGCAATCAAGCTATTGTGACATCATTGATGAGGTTGAGTCTTATTGGTGGAATGAGGCATTGTGACATCACAATCTCAGCTCTGGTTACCAGAGACTGGAACTGTTCACACTAAGAGGGAAAGTTAGCAGCATTATCCACTGGGAGTGGCCTAGTAGTTAGAACAGTTGACTCTGCATCCTGAGGTTCTGAGTTCAGTTCCTACTGCAGCTCCTTGTGACCCTGGGCAAGTCAGTTAACACTTAATTGCCCCAGGTATACAATAAGCACCTGTCTAAAATATGTCAACCATTTTGATTGTAACCACACAGAAAAAGTCTTTCTCTATGGTTTCCTCTCCTCTTTTGGGGGTGGGAGGGTGGGCAGCTATGTTCTTCTACAATGCCAGCCCTGAAGAGCTCCAAAAGTGATTATAGAGTAACAGATTTTAAGTATGTTTTTCTTTTAAATTCATGCTTTCTCTCACCGGTTACAATGCATAGTGTTTGTATTCTAGCACTGTGCACCCTGGAATCAGATTTATTTATTTATCACACTTATCCCCCCGCCCCCCTTTTCCAAAACCGCAAAAGCAGTTTTTAGCGCGAGCCAGCACACTGAACGCTCTGCGCTGCTCCTGATGCTCATAGGCACTCTATGAGTGTCGAGAGCAGCGCAGAGCATTCAAGGAGCCAGCCGGTGCTAAAAAAACATTGGGTGTCAGGACAAAGGCGCGCCCAGACAATTGAGCGCAGCGCAGGGGTGTGCGCCGCAGAAAATTACTGTTTTTAGGGCTCCGACGGGGGGGGCGTGGGGGGGAACCCCCCACTTAATAGAGATCGCGCCGCATTGTGGGGGCATTGTGGGGGGGTTTGGGGGGTTGTAACCCCCCACATTTTACTGAAAACTTCACTTTTTCCCTGTTTTTAGGGGAAAAAGTTAAGTTTACAGTAAAATGTGGATGGTTACAACCCCCCAAACCCCCCATAAAGCCGGCGCGATCTCTATTAAGTAAACTGGGGGGGCTCCCCAACAAAACCCCCCGTCGGATCCCCTAAAAACTGTAATTTTCTTTGGCGCGCGCCTTTGTCTTTCGCGGAGTTGTCTATGAACCAAACATTGGAAGTGGGAATGGACAATGAACACTCCACTGAAGATCACTGATGTAAAACCAACTTGTTTATTTCAGAAAAGGACACAAGCAGAAGCTGTGGACCTGACACAGCACTGTGTTTCGGGGTCTGAGGAACGCCTGCATCAGGGGTCACTATAGTGTTTAAGTTCACAGATGGCAGGTGTGGGATAAAACAAAGCTCTGTGCAACTAACATGCCAGAGTAACCAAAATCACTGAAAAGCTATGTGAACTTATACGCTACAGTGACCCCTGATGCAGGCATTCCTCAGACGCCGAAACGCAGTGCTGTGTCGGGTCCACAGCTTCAGCTTGTGTCCTTTTCTGAAATAAACAAGTTGGTTTTACATCAGTGATCTTCAGTGGAGTGTTCATTGTCTGTTCCCACTTCCTTTTGTACTGTTTTACGCCCGTGGTTCTCTGTCCTGTTGGACTTTTTGGTGTTTACTATATCCTACATTGCCCAGAAACTCTCAACGGGTTACAGTGTAAAATAGATAAATTGTTATGTCATCATAATAGACTTAAACGATTGGTTTGTTTACTTTTTATGTCTGCAAGGAAAAATGGCGGAAGCACTGATAAAAGAAAACATCGATGAACATTTTGAAAGAAACGAACTTCTGATAACCAACCAACATGGTTTCTGCAAAGGGAGATCGTGCTTAACAAACTTATTGCACTTCTTCGAAGGAATTAACAAACGGATGGACAAAGGAGACCCCATAGACATCATATATCTAGATTTCCAAAAAGCCTTTGACAAGGTGCCCCATGAACGCTTAGTCCGGAAACTGAAGAACCATGGGGTGGAAGGAGAAGTACATAGATGGATCAGAAACTGGTTGGCGGGTAGGAAACAGAGGGTAGGAGTGAAGGGCCACTACTCGGACTGGTGGAGGGTCCCGCAGGGCTCGGTTCTCGGGCCGCTGCTATTTAATATATTCATAAATGATCTAGAAACAGGGACGAAGTGTGAGATAATAAAATTTGCGGACGACACCAAACTATTTAGTGGAGCACGGACTAAAGAGGACTGCGAAGAATTGCAAAGGGGCTTGAACAAACTAGGGGAATGGGCGACGAGATGGCAGATGAAGTTCAACGTTGAGAAATGTAAAGTATTACATGTGGGAAATAGAAACCCAAGGTACAATTATACGATGGGAGGGATGTTATTAAATGAGAGTACCCAAGAAAGGGACTTGGGGGTAATGGTGGACATGACAATGAAGCCGACGGCACAGTGCGCAGCGGCCGCTAAGAAGGCAAACAGAATGCTAGGCATAATCAAGAAGGGTATTACAACCAGAACGAAAGAAGTTATCCTGCCATTGTATCGGGCGATGGTGCGTCCGCATCTGGAGTACTGCGTCCAATATTGGTCGCCGTACCTTAAGAAGGACATGGCGTTACTTGAGAGGGTTCAGAGGAGAGCGATGCGTCTGATAAAGGGGAATGGAAAACCTTTCATACTCTGAGAGATTGGAGAAACTGGGTCTCTTTTCCCTGGAGGAGAGGAGACTTAGAGGGGATATGATAGAAACTTACAAGATCATGAAAGGCATAGAGAGAGTAGAGAGGGACAGATTCTTCAAACTTTCAAAAAATAAAAGAACAAGAGGGCACTCGGAAAAGTTGAAAGGGGTCAGATTCAAAACGAATGCTAGGAAGTTTTTCTTTACCCAACGAGTGGTGGACACCTGGAATGCGCTTCCAGAGAGTTTAATAGGGCAGAGTACAGTACTGGGGTTCAAGAAAGGATTGGACAATTTCCTGCTGGAAAAGGGGATAGAGGGGTATAGATAGAGGATTACTGCACAGGTCCTGGACCTGTTGGGCCGCCGCGTGAGCGGACAGCTGGGCACGATAGACCTCAGGTCTGACCCAGCGGAGGCATTGCTTATGTTCTTATGGGAGAGGAGGAGATAGTGGATGCTGCGGATGGACCATTTGGCCTTTATCTGCCATCATGTTTCTAGGTTTCTATAACCATAAAGCTCTATGACCTCACAATGCAGGTGCAAAGAGCCTTAGCCTATAGGAAGAGGAGATGCAAATGTTAAGAGCCTTAGCCAATGCGCTTCCAGAGAGCGCAATAGGGCAGAGTACGGTACTGGGGTTCAAGAAAGGATTGGACAATTTCCTGCTGGAAAAGGGGATAGAGGGGTATAGATAGAGGATTATTGCACAGGTCCTGGACTTGTTGGGCCGCTGCGTGAGCGGACTGCTGGGCACGATGGACCTCAGGTCTGACCCAGCAGAGGCATTGCTTATGTGCTTATATTCTAGGAAAAGGCTCAAGGGAAGAGTAATGAGATATATTCAAACAAATGATAAAATGTATAAAAATACCAACCTGTTTATTCATTAAATTTTCTATACTGTTCTCCCAGGTGAGCTCAGAATGGTTTACATGAATTTATTCAGATACTTAAGCATTTTCCCTGTCTGTCCCGATGGGCTCACAATCTATCTCGGTGAGTGCCTCGTCATCGGCCTCCTCATCGCCGGGGCGTGGAGCGGCATCCAAGGAACCGAAGAAAAAGAAAGCGGTTCCGATGCCACCCCTAGATGACCGTATCTCGGCCATCTTAAAGGCTCAACTCCAGGAGCAGTTGAAGAAACAACTTGAACAACTGTTGCCCACTATCCTGGCACCGCTCCTTCCGGTACCAGACCGGCCCGAGCCCCGTACCGAGCCCCCGGTGTCCACCCCTTCGGTACCGGTGAACACCTCCATGCCGATCCTTTCGGCCCAACAACTTCATGGCGATCCGGTGGTTCATTCTCAGGCCACATTGGATCCTCCTCGGCACCAGGCGGTACGGCATTCTTCTCGGGACCGAGATCGATGCCGGTCGTCCTCCCCTGGTACCGTTTCGGTGCGCTCTGGAAAGTCTTTGTCCAAGACTCGCCATACCGCGCCCTCCACCCCGGTGTCTCGACATGCACCAGAGGTCAGGGACCCTGACTTATGGGAGGAAACTCCTCTCGGTACCGAGGAGGATCCCTCCTCATCTGATGAGGAACCATTGGCACCCGATGCCACCTCTAAACCAGAGCAGTCCTCATTTTCTAAATTTCTGAGAGAAATGTCTGCTGCCCTGTCCCTTCCCCTAGAATCTGACTCAAAAAAGTCTCAAGCCTTTCTAGAGGCTTTAGACTTTGAGCAACCTCCTAAGGAGTTCCTCAAGCTTCCCGTACATGACATCCTACGGGAAACGTTCTACAAAAACTTGGAAAATCCCCTCACGGTACCGGGAGCCCCCCGTAAACTGGACAACCTTTACCGTGTCATCCCTATTCCTGGATTCGACAAATCTCAATTGCCCCATGAGTCCCTTCTGGTGGAATCCACCTTAAAAAAGACTCAGGGCTCCAGTGTCTATGCCTCTACCCCTCCTGGCAGAGAAGGGAAGACCATGGACAAGTTTGGCAAGAGGCTTTACCAGAATGCCATGCTTGCCAACAGGGCAAACAACTATTCCTTCCATTTTTCTTTCTATCTGAAACACTTGGTCCAACAACTGTCTGCCCTCCAGAAGTACCTTCCTGAGCGCAAGGTCCCGCTATTCCAACAACACATCTCTGGCCTTCTCCAAATGCGCAAATATATGGTCCGCTCAATATACGATTCCTTCGAGCTCACCTCTCGGGCCTCTGCCATGGCCGTAGCCATGCGTCGCTTAGCCTGGCTCAGAGTCTCCGACCTGGACATCAACCACCAGGATCGTTTGGCCAACGCCCCCTGTCTCGGGGATGAACTCTTTGGAGAGTCACTGGATTCCACCACCCAGAAACTCTCGGCCCATGAGACCAGGTGGGACACCCTGATCAAGCCGAAAAAGAAGGCTCCGCCTGCCCGACCCTATCGGCCTCAATCATCTTACCAGCGGAGGTTCTCAGCCAGGCCACTCAATCCGCCTCCCCAACAATCTCGGCGACCCCGTCAACAGCAGCACCATGCCCAGGCTCGATCTCAGGCCACTCAACCCTCTAAGCCTCCTCAGCCTGCTAAACAATCTCAGCCCTTTTGACTCTTCTCTCCAGGGCATAGCCAGTCATCCACCCTCGCTGCCTCTTCCACAGCCTATCGGGGGTCGTCTCACCATTTTCTCCAGCCGTTGGGAAGTCATCACATCGGACCAGTGGGTCCTCAACATCATCCGCCACGGCTACTCTCTCAACTTCCAGACTCTTCCACCGGACAACCTTCCCGTAGAGTCTGCTTCACACTCATCTCAAACCCCCCTCCTCCTGAGGGAGGTTCAATCCCTCCTCCTTCTCAATGCCATCGAAGAAGTACCTCCAGATCAAAGGGGTCAGGGATTCTACTCCCGCTACTTCCTGGTTCCCAAAAAGACGGGAGACCTCCGTCCCATTCTCGATCTCAGGGACCTCAACAAGTGTCTGGTCAAGGAAAAGTTCAGAATGCTCTCCCTTGCCACACTTTACCCTCTTCTTTCTCAACACAACTGGCTATGTTCCCTGGACCTCAAAGAGGCCTACACTCACATCTCCATCAATCAGAACTCTCGCCGCTACCTGCGGTTCCAGGTGCTACACCACCACTATCAGTACAAAGTGCTACCGTTTGGCCTCGCTTCCTCCCCCAGAGTCTTCACCAAGTGCCTTATAGTGGTGGCGGCCTTCCTCAGGTCTCACAACCTCCAGGTGTTCCCCTACTTGGACGATTGGTTGGTGAAAGCACCTTCATCTCAACTCGTGCTACAAGCTACTCATCACACCATCTCTCTCCTCCACCTCCTGGGGTTCGAGATCAACTACCCCAAGTCGCATCTGCTTCCCACCCAGCGACTTCAATTCATTGGAGCAGTTCTGGACACCACGCTGATGAGGGCCTTTCTCCCCTCCGATCGCCAGCGGACCCTGCTCCATCTCTGCCGTCAGGTACTCATGCATCCCTCCATTCCTGCCCGACAGATGATGGTCCTCCTGGGTCACATGGCCTCGACGGTGCATGTCCTTCCTCTGGCACGTCTCCACCTTCGTACACCTCAGTGGACTCTCGCCAACCAATGGTCACAGACGACAGATCTTCTTTCTCATCCCATCTCTGTGACATCATCTCTTCAGCAATCTCTCCAATGGTGGTTGAACTCCTCAAATCTTTCCAGGGGTCTACTTTTTCATCTGCCCCCCCACTCTATGATCATCACCACCGATGCGTCCCCCTACGCGTGGGGAGCTCACCTAGGAGATCTACGCACCCAGGGTCTTTGGACCCCACAGGAGCGTCGTCATCACATAAATTTCCTGGAACTCAGAGCCATGTTCTACGCCCTCAAGGCTTTGCAACATCTTCTCTGCCCTCAAGTCCTCCTCCTGTGCACAGACAATCAAGTCGCCATGTACTACATAAACAAGCAAGGCGGCACCGGATCTCGCCCCCTTTGTTTGGAGGCTCTGCGCATCTGGACCTGGGCCACGGACCGCAATCTCTTTCTCAGGGCGGTCTATATCCAGGGCGAACAGAACTCTCTGGCCGACAATCTCAGCCGCATCCTTCAACCTCACGAGTGGACGTTGGACCCTCCGACTCTGCTCTCCATCTTTGCTCGATGGGGCACTCCGCAGGTGGACCTCTTTGCAGCACCTCACAACCATCAGCTGCCCCAATTCTGTTCCAGACTCTTCTCTCCTCACCGTCTGGCTCCGGATGCATTCCTGCTCGACTGGAGGGATCGGTTCCTGTATGCCTTCCCTCCACTTCCTCTGATGTTGCGGACCTTGTCCAAACTCCGCAAGGACAACGCCACCATGATTCTTATCGCACCTCGGTGGCCTCGCCAACACTGGTTCTCACTCCTGCTCCAACTCAGCTCCAGGGAACCCATTCTCCTTCCTGTGTTTCCTACTCTACTTACGCAGCAACATCAGTCTCTACTGCATCCCAATCTGTCTTCGCTCCACCTGACAGCTTGGTTTCTCTCGGGCTGACCTCTCCAGAGAACCTATCTCAGCCGGTCCGCCTCATCTTGGATGCCTCCAGGAAGCCGGCCACCCTTCAATGTTACCATCAGAAATGGACCAGATTCTCCTCGTGGTGTCTCCGGCATCGTCAGGAACCCACCTCCTTAGCGGTGGAAACTGTATTGGAATATTTGCTCTCGCTGTCCAATGCTGGCCTCAAAACTACCTCCATCAGAGTCCACCTCAGTGCCATCACTGCGTTTCATGAGCCTATTCTCGGAAAACCCCTCACGGCTCATCCTCTGGTTTCCAGATTTATGAGAGGCCTCTTCAATATCAAACCGCCTCTCAAGCCTCCTCCTGTCGTCTGGGACCTCAATGTGGTTCTCTCAGCACTCATGAAACCTCCGTTTGAGCCTCTTGCCACTACTTCGCTCAGGCTTCTTACCTGGAAGGTGCTTTTCCTAATTGCCATCACCTCTGCCAGGAGGGTTAGCGAACTGCATGCACTGGTTGCTGACCCACCATTCACTGTTTTTCACCATGACAAGGTTGTTCTGCGTACCCACCCTAAATTCCTTCCCAAGGTGGTCTCGGCTTTTCACCTCAACCAGTCCATTGTGTTGCCCGTCTTCTTCCCTAAGCCTCACTCGCATCCTGGGGAACAGGCGTTGCACACGCTGGATTGTAAGCGTGCCCTTGCTTACTACCTTGATCGTACCAGAGCTCACCGAACATCCCCTCAGCTATTTTTATCTTTCGATCCCAACCGTTTGGGTCGTCCTGTCTCCAAACGGACACTTTCAAATTGGCTTGCTGCCTGTATTGCATTCTGCTATGCTCGGGCCGGTCTCTCACTGGAAGGAACTGTCACGGCCCACAGAGTCCGAGCTATGGCTGCTTCTGTAGCTTTCCTCCGTTCCACGCCCATCGAGGAAATCTGCAAGGCGGCCACTTGGTCCTCAGTTCACACGTTCACTACTCACTACTGTCTGGATGCGTTCTCCAGACGGGATGGACACTTCGGCCAATCTGTGTTACAAAATTTATTTTCCTAATGGCCAACCATCCCACCTCCCTCTTTGTTAGCTTGGAGGTCACCCATGTGTTAAGAATATGCTGCCTGCTTGTCCTGGGATAAAGCACAGTTACTTACCGTAACAGGTGTTATCCAGGGACAGCAGGCAGATATTCTTACGTCCCACCCACCTCCCCGGGTTGGCTTCTTAGCTGGCTTATCCTAACTGGGGACCACGCACTCCTCCGTCGGGCGGGAAGGCACTCGCGCACGCGCGGTGCGGCCAACTAGAAACTTCTAGTTAAAAAGGTCCGTACCGAGGGCTCCGTCGGTGACGTCACCCATGTGTTAAGAATATCTGCCTGCTGTCCCTGGATAACACCTGTTACGGTAAGTAACTGTGCTGTGTTGGCCTGTGCCATCTCCTTCCATGGGTTAAAAAGTGCTGAAAAAATCTCATTCTAGCTGGACGTGATGGGGCACAGTGGAGGAGTGGCAGGAGTGGCCTGCTCTGATAGCTGAAGAGGATATGGTAGGTACAGCTGAGCCATCAGTGGTCCACTACTGCTGTGATTAATCCTCCCAATGTTCCTCCAACCCAAATCAAATCGCCTCGCCCCTTAGAGCCCCTGGGACCAGGGGGTCCTCTCTGGTGGTCTAGCGGGACAGGGTAGATATGGTCTGGCTCTGGTTGCAAAATGGTGCCTGCCAACCCTTAGTGGTAGCCTCGCAAATGCTACTACAATTTTACCCTGATAGAGAACACTGACTCCTAGCATAATATTATGAGACTACCACTAGGGGTCAGGAGTCATCATATTTGCACCAGGAGTCAGACAGGGTGGGAGTGAAGGATAGACATGCATTTCTCCATTATATACCAATCTTCATTGTGGCTTTCTATCCCGAAAGCCAGACTGGCTAGAAGTTACTACCTTTTTTCTCCCGTTCCCTATAATTTTCTGTTAATGGCACTTTTCTATGCCTCCATGTGACTTGGAAACAAAACCTTAGATTTGGTAACTGATAACATAGCTCTGTCTTTTAATAAAGGAAGTTTTACTTTGGTTTTGGGGTCCAAAGATGTCTACAGATTCCTGACCTGTCACGTTGCCTACCCTGTCCCTTCTCTGTGTTACCTCTTACCGTCAGATGTCTGTGACCTAAAGCCAACCCTCTGAGTTCAGTAAAAGCGGCATAAACATAATGAAATACTTACTTCCATTTCTGTGTCTCAGGATAGAACACCTTGGACTTAATGTGGCTCTCCAGTTGTTGGTTGGTGTCCCTCTGGAAATGGTGCACGGAGCTCTGAGAATTGGATTTATCTATGTTGCTGGAGTCCTAGCAGGTATGTTGGAGTCTTAACCAGTAGAATAGCCAGAAGTTCATTTTTGAGGGGGTGGGGAGACACATTTCCTATCTCTTCTTCCCCCCCCCCACCATTGCCACATTAGAAATCATACGTTTGTCAATGGGACTGCCCAAGCTCTCACCAGCCGAAGGGCCTACTGCCTGAGCCTTCCCCACCTCATGTTGCTTGAGCAGGGAGGAAGTTGGCAGCATGTTTTCAGCTGCTGACACCAGCACTTCTCACAAATGCTCAGTTCATGCACTGGGAGTGCCACCATGGTAGCACATTACCAACTCTCACACTGCTGAAGCAGAATGGGGGGAAGGGTTTGGGCAGTGGACCTCTTTGGCTGGTGGGACATGAGCACAATGGGTGCCACAGTTTTCTTTTTTTTTTTTTGGGGGGGGGGCAGCCCACCCTTCACTATGCCACTGATCTTAACCAAACCCTTCTAGGAATATTGTATACAGGTAGAGTTGGCTCAGCTTTCTTGCAAGACTGGAGGAAAAGTCTGTTGAGACAGACATGGGAGAAGCCACAGCTTGCCTTGGATCGGTGGCATGGAATGTTGCTGTTATTTGGGGGTTTTGCCATGTACTTTTGATTTGGATTGGCCTCCATGATGCTGGGCTAGATGGACCATTGGTCTGATCCAGTAAGGCTATACTTATTTTCTTGTGTGAGCCAAGTATAGGACAATCAAGCCATTGCGACATCACTGATGAAGTTGGCTCTTAGGCATTGGTGGAATGAAGCTGAACCGGAACGAACGCAGGTAGGGGTGGTCTCGGTTAGGGCACAGGTCTTTGACCTGGGGGCCGCCGCGTGAGCGTACTGCTGGGCGCGATGGACCACTGGTCTGACCCAGCAGCGGCAATTCTTATGTTCTTAGTTCTGGAATGTTGCTATTCTTTGGGTTTCTGCCAGGTACTTGCCAGTGGGTTGACCACTGTTGGAAACAGGATACTGAGATTTATGGACCTATGGCAGGGGTGCCCAACACGTCGATCGCGATCGACCAGTAGCTCAGGAAGGCAACGCGAGTCGATCGCGGAGCCCATCCCGGGCTCCGTGATAGACTCGTGTTGCCGTCCTGATCTACCGGGTCGATCAGCCTTCCTCTCCAGTGTTCTCTCTAGGGCCTTTTAGCTGGGCGGTCCGCCCAGCTGTCATCTGCTGCTGCCGCCGCTGCTGAACATTAAAAAACCTCCCAAAAAACAGGTTTGGAGATTTCAGCCCGTAGCGAACTTATGCTCCGTGGCTCTAACGTGTGCGTGCCGGCTTCCCTTCTCTTCCCTCCGAAACCGGAAGTTATGTCCGGGGGGGGGGGAGAAGGGAAGCCGGCACGCACATGTTGAGAGTCCTGAAGCAAGCGTTCGCTATGGGCTAAGGCGGGAGACAGGTTAGTGAAGCATTTGCTCTTCTTGCTGCCGGGTCCTGCCTACTTTCTGTTTCCGCAAAGGCAGGAGCCGGCAGCATTTCACCCAGTAGGTCAATCGCGATCTTGGCCTGATCAGCCTTCCTCTCCCTGACGGCAGAATTGACGTCGGGGAGAGGAATGCTAGTCGGCCGAAGCAGGGAGAGCTTGGGGCGGCGTCAGCTTTCGGGCCTGTTATTGGTGGCGGTTTGGGTCCTGGTCCCCAATGGCAGTGGCTTGGGGGAGGGCAGGGAGAAAGAAAGAAAAAGGGCAGGCAGGGAGACAGAAGGAAAGAAGAGAAACAGAAAAAAAAGAAAGGGAGGCAGAGAGAAAGAAAGGGCAGGGAGAGAGGAAGGACAAGTTGGGGGAGGGAACGAGGTCTGGAGGAGAGGAAGCATACAGGCTAAAAGAAGGGAAGAAAGATTGGATGCAGTCAGAAGAAGAAAGTGCAACCAGAGACTCATGAAATCACCAGACAAGGTAGGAAAAATGATTTTATTTTAAATTTAGTGATCAAAATGTGTCTGAATTTATATCTGCTGTCTATATTTTACACTAAGGTCCCCTTTGACTAAACCGCAATAGAGTTTTGTAGCGCAGGGAGCCTATGAGCGTCGAGAGCAGCGCTGGGCATTCAGAGAGGGAAAATGCTTGAGTACCTGATTGTAAAAAAAAAACCGCTTAGATAACCTTGATAGGCGGTGTATAAAATCCTAATAAACTTTCCAAACTTTCCAAGATCCTCCCTGCGCTCTAAAAACTGCTATCGTGGTTTAGTAAAAAGGGAGGGGGGTATATTTGTCTATTTTTGTATGGTTGTTACTGAGGTGATAGTGCATAGAGTCATCTGCTTTGACCTCTTTGAAAAACCCTGGAATAGGAATGATAATTAACATTTTCTATGCGTACAGTGTGCGTTGTGTTTTTTTTAAATTTTATTGTTGGTAGATCATTTTGACTTGGTCATTTTAAAAGTAGCTCGCAAGCCCAAAAAGTGTGGGCACCCCTGACCTATGGTTTGTTCCAGCTCTTATGTGAGCAGCTCTTATGTGAGCCAAGTATAGGACAATCAAGCCATTGTGACATCACTGATGAGGTTGGCTCTTAGGCATTGGTGAAATGAGGCATTATGACATCACAATCTGAGCTTTGGAATGCTGCTACTATTTGGGTTTTTGCTAGGTACTTGTGACTTGGATTGGCCTCCGTGAAGACAGGATGCCGGGCCAGATGGACCATTGGTCTGACCCAGTAAAGCTATTCTTATGTTCTTATGACTCTGCTCTCTCTCTCTGTGGTGTGAAGAAGGGAACAGAAAAGGCAGGAAATCTTTGCAGGTTGTACAACTCACAGGAAGAGAAGAAATTAGTATATGCCACAGTAAAATAAGCTCTGATTGGTGAGGCCCGAGTTTAGTGCAGGAAGAGGCGGTCAGAGCATACCGCGAGTGATTTCCTTCACTCGCCAGCACTCTGGCTGATCTCTCCTGCCTCTCCAGTTGCCCTTTCCTGTCTCCCCCGCTAAAAACTGTATTCGTGGTTTTTCAACATTCGCGGGGGTTCCTGGAACGGAATCCCCGTGAATATCAGGGGAGTACTTTATAGTGAAACATGTTGGATCCAGCCTTCCGAGATCATGTAACTAAACAGTTAAAAAGATAAGTAAAAGCTATTGACTTTTCTAACTTATGGGAAAATAGGAGTGTGACAAGTTAAAGGAACCCCCCCCCCCCGATATATAAAAATAAAAGGGTGAAATTTTATGCCCATTTGTAGAAGGACCAGTGACAATGTGACACGTGAAGCTTGACCGCTATGAGAGTAATGGAGCGGTGAATGGTGTCGCTGAGGTCCGGGAAAAGTTTTGAGAGATTTGTCGCCAAATACACATGAAATTAAAATTCTGTTGGTGACTTGGGAGTGAGAATATATACAGTATACATTAAAATAAGCTGCATTTTTGAGACAAGGAAAAAGGTAACGCGATATCTAAGAGTGGGCTCACAAAGTGTTCCACTAAAGGGGTTATAAAGATTATACAGAATGAAAGTAAAATGTTGTTAGTTATGAACATAAAAGCACTGTTGGCACCCAGTTGACCCTGTAATTATCTCTCTGTGGAGGCCAAGATGACATCTAGTAGCCAAGGATATGGTGGAATCCTTGCATTGAGTTTGACACATCAAGACGTTTTACATCTGTTTGCGTGAATGCATACAGTGTAACGAGCTTCTGAGCTGCAATGCGGGTTTCTTCATACTGCTACCTCGGTGACTTCAGCACTGACACATGGCCCTAAGGGTGAGAGTAGTTTAACATCTCTATACTGGGAGAGGGAAGGTTAAAAGGTCTTCCCTGTTAGATCGTGATCATAGTGCCCTCTACTGGCCATTGAGGAAAGGGGATACCGTCAGACTTGTTTCACCCAGTACCACAGCCTAAAACTGCGCCAACCCTCATTCCAGCTGAAAACTAATCTGCACAGCTTAGTATCAGCCAAAGGTCGTTGACACATTTTCCAGTAATTAATGTGTGCACTATGGTAGAATGTGTGAATGAACAGAAATTGCACTGTTAAGGTTATGGCCTTTTTTCCATTTGTAGCTTTCCAGTAAATTCTGCACTAAAGTCAGTGATTGACACTAAACCTGTTTTCCTCAGCTTTAGCGAGGATCGCTTTTACCAACGTGATGCGTGTTTTTCCCCTCGATCACTCGATCACCTCAGCTTTTAGAATTCTAGTTCAATCCCTAATACTAAGCCACCTGGACTATTGCAACATCACCCATCTGACAATCCCCCAGAAGCAAATGCAAAGACTACAACTGATACAAAATGCAGCAGTCAGGATGATTTTCGGGCTGAAGAAGTCCGACCACATAACCCCCTCCTACCGACTCCTACACTGGCTGCCAATGGGAGCACGCACGAAGTTCAAGCTAGGATGTCTCTGCTTCAAGGTACTAAATGGCTTAGCCCCTAAATACATTACAGACCTCTTCTCATTCCCAACCAACAGACACGAAAGAAAAACTCACCTGAAATTTGTCTCCCCACCGGCTAGAGGGTGCAAATATAAGAGATACCATCAACAACTGCTATCGTATCAAGCAGCCATATGGGGTAAAGACTTAGAAAAACTAATTGCACACACAAACAACTACGGAGAATTTAGGAAACACCTAAATGGGGGGATCAATGCTAGGGGTCAGTAATCTGGAAAGAGACTTGGGAGTGATGGTAGACACGACATTGAAGGCGTCGGCACAATGCGCCACAGCCTCGAGGAAAGCAAACCAAATGTTAGGTATTAGAGAATGACACGGTGAAAAAATTGGTCCCCGTCACCGCCCCGTCCCCGTCTCACCATCCCCGTCACCGCCCCGTCCCCGTCTCACCATCCCCGTCACCGCCCCCGTCCCCGTCTCACCATCCCCGTCACCGCCCCGTCCCCGTCTCACCATCCTCTTCACCGCCCCGTCACCGCCACTGCCACCCCATTCACCGCCCCGTCACCGCCACTGCAATCCCATTCACTTTTCTTTATTTACGTATAAAGGAAACATTCTTTAAAACTTTAAAACTTAGTTAAATATTAGTTAATAACTATACAAAAACAAAACACGCAGAGAAAAAATTAATTAATATAAATTCTCAAAACTGACACATTTTGATCACTAAATTTAAAATAGTTATTTTTCATACAGTTTTTCAATCACTAATCTTCCACCACCCCTGGGGCTAGCAATGCAAAAACAAACACGACATGTACTTTAAATGCTGCCGTGATTAGCATAGTGACCGCGGCTACGGCTGCAAGTCTCCCCTCCCCCCAGCGATCACGGCAGGAGGGCACCCAACCCCTCCTGTAGACCCCCCCAACGGCCCTCCCGACAATCGCAGCAGAAGGGTACCCAACCCCTCCTGCCGGTCCTCCCAATGGCCTCCCCTAAGATCACCGGCAGGAGGGTACCCAACCCCTCCTGCTGGACCCCCCCCCCCAACGAACCCTCCCACCCCGGAACCCCCTTAGTCTTACTTTCCAAGTTGGACCGGACGGCTCCTCACACGTATGGCCAGCAGGCTTGCCTCCGTCCAAATGAGGCGGGCCCGCCCCTACCCTGCCCAACCCACAGGATCCTAGGGCCTGATTGGTCTAGGCACCTAAAGCCACTCCCGCTATAGGAGGGGCCTTAGGTGCTTGGGCCAATCAGGCCCTAGGATCCTGTGGGTTAGGCAGGGGAGGGGAGGGGCGGGCCCGCCTCATTTGGACGGAGGCAGGCCTGCTGGCCAGACGAGCGAGGAGCTGTCCGGTCCAACTTGAAAAGTAAGACTAAGGGGGTTCCGGGGTGGGAGGGTTCGTTGGGGGGGGGTCCAGCAGGAGGGGTTGGGTACCCTCCTGCCGGCGATCTTAGGGGAGGCCATTGGGAGGACCGGCAGGAGGGGTTGGGTACCCTTCTGCTGCGATTGTCGGGAGGGCCGTTGGGGGGGTCTACAGGAGGGGTTGGGTGCCCTCCTGCCGTGATCGCTGGGGGGAGGGGAGACTTGCAGCCGTAGCCGCGGTCACTATGCTAATCACGGCAGGGAGATCTTTGCCGCGATTAGGTACAGCGGCCGCGTCTAATTACCATATAGGCTAACATTGTAAGCATTTAAAGTACATGTCGTGTTTGTTTTTGCATCTGACAAATGAGGAGCACGGTGAAACACAGGTAAATAGCGGTTCCTAGAAGGGGGTACATTGGCCCGCGGGGACAAACCTGTTCATCGTTTCCGCGGTCGGTGAATGGCCTTGTCCCCGTCACCGCAGTGACTGCTAGTTTTCTTCCCCGTTTTCGGCGGTGACCCGCGGCTTAAATGCGGTGGCCGCGGGTAAACCGTCACCGTGTCATTCTCTATTAGGTATCATTAAGAAGGGTATCTCGACCAGAACGAAGGAAGTCATCCTGCCACTGTACCGGGCTATGGTGCGCCCGCATCTGGAATACTGTGTACAGTACTGGTCACCGTACCTCAAAAAGGACATGGCAATGCTTGAGGGAGTCCAGAGAAGAGCAACTAAACTGATTAAGGGTATGGAAAACCTTACATACACTGACAGACTGAAGAAGCTGGGGCTGTTCTCCCTGGAAAAGCGGAGACTCAGAGGAGATATGATAGAGACCTTCAAGATCGTGAGGGGCATCGAAAAGGTTGACAAAGACAGATTTTTCAATTTGAAAGAAACCACAAGAACAAGGGGTCACTCGATGAAATTGAAGGGGGACAGGTTTAAAACAAACGCAAGGAAGTACTTTTTCACACAGAGGGTGGTGGACACATGGAACACCCTTCCGGAGGCCGTGATAAGAAATAGCACAGTACAGGGTTTCAAGGATGACCTGGATAGGTTCCTGGAAGACAAAGGGATTGAGGGGTACAGATAAGAGCAGTGGAAGGTTTAGAGATAAGTGTAGAGGTAGGCAATAAAATTAGTCAGGGACCGCTGACCAGGCAATATGCCTGATGGGCCGCCGCGTGAGCGGACCGCTGGGCTGGATGGACCTCTGGTCTGCCCCGGCGGAGGCGTCTACTTATGTACTTATGTACTTACCTGTTCTTGAAATACCTAGGCAACGAACCAGGACATCAGCCCCCCCTTGTAACACCATCACATACCTGAACTTGTAAACTATTAGCCCTAACCCCCAATCACTAACTATGAACCACTCCACTCAATCCATGGACTATTTCCAATTCTTTGTAAGCAGCACGGCACTTCTTGGTCCTGCAGCACACAAACTATTGTTATCATCATTAATGTTGGTATTTTCAGATATATACTACTAGACTCTTTAATTCGTTGTATGTACAGTTTCTCTTTAATGCATTTATTTACAGTTTCTCTCTATTGTAAACCGCCTAGAAGTCGCAAGATTGTTGGCGGTATATAAGAATAAAGTTATTATTATTATTATTATTATTTTCGGATCCGGCCATGCAAATTAGCTAAAAACCCATGCAAAGTAGCCATTCGATTCATGCACTAACATCGCTTGGCTAGTCCCCCCCCCAAAATGGGGTTTTAGCGGCTAGACCTGTCAATAATTGTTACCGACAGGTCTGCCTGTTTTGGGGTTTTTTTCCCTTGTTTTTTTCAGTGACACATATTTTGCGTGTATCTGTCCCATAAAAAGAAAAAAGTCCCTCACCACCAATGACGGCCCTCCCTGATGAATGCGGCACCGGAATCCCCCCCCCCCAACAGAAAAAATCGGCAGGAGGGATGCCCACTCCCTCCTGCCACCAGATACTTCCCCGCGCTTTAGTAAAAAAAGGGGTTATTTATTTATTTATTTGGATTTGGAGTGTGTGGCGCAGTGGTTGGAGCTACAGCCTCAGCACCCTGGAGTTGTGGGTTCAAACCCCTTGTGACCCTGCGCAAGTCACACAGTCCTCCATAGCCTCAGGTACGTTAGATAGATTGTGAGCCCGCCGGGACAGATAGAGAAAATACCTGATTGTAAACCGCTTAAATAATCTTGATAGGCGGTATATAAAAAAACCTAATAAACTTGAAACCACCTTTTCATGAAGAGATTCTCCCAAAGTGGTTTACAATACATTGAATAGTAATCAGGAACTCTTAAGTATTTTTGAACATTTGTTGCCCTTTCCTGATCTCCACAATAGCAGATAGTATTAACGGTGGTGACGTGCCTGCCCTAGAGAGCTTATGCTGTAAATAAAAGCCAACAAAGCAGAATGTCCTTGCTCAAGGGTTCTGAGTATTTCAGATTTGAATCTATCTCTTGTAACCCAGTGGCATGGTGAGGGTAGGAGGTGCCCAGGGCAGTGGTGCTCCTGCGCCGTCCTCTCTACTTTCTGCGCCTTCCCTGCCCCCACCCTACCTTCCCCCCATACCTCTTTAAATATTCACCAGCATGAGCAGCTTCTCTTGCCTGACGCTCGTGCCAGTATTGACTTTTCCTTTGACATCACTTCCTAGCCCCGCAACCAGGAAGTGATTTCAGATGGGAGCCAGGCTGGCACAAGCAGCAGGCCAGAGAAGTTACTCATGCTGGCGAAGATTTAAATTGGTATGGAAGAGGGCACAAATGTGGCGGGGGGGGGGGGGCGGAGAGGTGCCAACAGCCCTACCAAGACAGCACCAAGTCTACCCCCCTGCCCCCTTACTACGCCACTGGGTATATTTATCCTTTTTATTTATTTTTTGGGGGCGGAGGTTGCTTTTGGGTTTGTGGGGTTGTTGTTTTTTTTTAATTTATGTGTGAATGCTGTTTCTAAAAATAAAACGCCCAAAATTTTCCAATTTGTTTTGTTTGATTTCAGAAGCAAAAACAATGTAATAAATATCATGGTTTTATTTCAAACAATTTTTATTGATGATAAACCAAAACGATCAAAAACATGCAGCAAGATCATACCATAAGCACCAAACAGGAGGTCACGGAACAGGAAAAAAACATAGTTGTGTCATCATATTTTAAAATAGCAAAGGGAACATCAATCCCCCACCCCATGTCATCCTGGACCCCCCCTCCAAACACAAAGATTTGACTTTGAAAACATCCAACTCCCCCCCCCCCCAAACCTCTGAACCCCCCCCTCTTACCCCTCCCTCCCGTCCCCCTACCCTCACAGCTATCATAGTTTTATATATAGATAGATGGCAAATGACTTCAGGTGGCTGCTGATTGTCACTTTACAACTGTCTTTTTATTCTGCTTGGTAATTAATTGAAGGAAACTGTCATTTAAGAACAAATTCCAAGAGCTTTCTCTGTTTCCCAAGATAAGAGCAGGCAGGTATCAAAGGTTTCCCTGCGCTAGGGCTTCTGTGCTCTGCCTGGCTGTTTGATTTTCCTTTTGTCTTTGTATTTTTAATTAGCGTGGGGTGTTTTGTTTTGGTTTTTTTTTAATGTTGCCAATGAATTACAGCAAATGAACACAAATTAAACTAAGGGTAGGGAATTTTCCCAGATTAGCAGACTATAAAGGGCTGTGAATGAATAAACGCTGCAGTGTTGCTCCTGCCCCAAATATTACTGGCTTTGCTTTAGATCTCGGCTTCCAGCAGTTCAACAGTGATAGAAGTTAGTTGACAATTGATCAATATCTAATTAA
This sequence comes from Geotrypetes seraphini, assembly GCF_902459505.1. NCBI lineage: Eukaryota > Metazoa > Chordata > Amphibia > Gymnophiona > Dermophiidae > Geotrypetes > Geotrypetes seraphini. Next base: position 19,575,246 of record NC_047093.1, on the reverse strand, counting down.
AACAGGAGGTCAGAAGAACGGCAGAAGGATCACTGATTTAATAGGCACCACAGACGGGGAGAGTTTAAGATTTATAGCTGTTTATCCCCTAATGTCATTTAAAATTTCTATAATGAGCAAACCATGAGGCTGTGTAATGGACATCCTTCTCCTGCACTGTGATAAATCAGACTCGCAGTCCGAACTCCCCCCCCCCCTTGCATCTGTTGTCTCACTTGGTTGCCCAGACATATCATACACTGGTGTCTTAGCTGCATATCTTTCTCTGCTAGAGGAGGTGGAAGAACCCCCGGACATTTTGCAGCTGTTTAAAAGCATGAAAACAGAAATAGGCGCCCCTTACAGCTTGTCATTTCCAAAGGACACCCTCTCCCGTTCATGCTCTGTTACCGCGTTATGAGTTTCAGAAGGTTAGTTGCCTCTGTTTTTTTTTTCAGTAACGGGAGCGGATTTGGAGACTTCTCTGTAAGAGTGTGCAAGCCTCGTTCTTATCTACAGAGTTCCACAGCCAGGTGAAATGCCAGGGATGCCAATTGCATGCCACGCAGAGTGCATCTCTTCAATTAGAGTGCTAGACCCGGGTGGAGCAGGATTTCAGTGTCCGTTTTACTGTCTCCTACGTTTAAATCTGGCCCACAGAGGACGTCCCTACTGGTGCTTTACATAGGGCTAGATTCACTAACTTGCCCGATCGGGCCCGATCCGGGCAGGTCTGACGAATTCACCAAACTGCAACATGCAGATGGGGGGCGATCGGAGGAACGCCCCCATCTGCCGGCACGGATCGCTCTATAGCGATCCCCGCGCATGCGCAGACCACTGGGTAGGAGGAGAGGCGCCGGATGTGCCTCTTGCGGTGAGAGGCAATCAGTGGGCATCAGCACCTGTCCTTCTCTCTGGCCCTCTTCCCTTCTGCCACCCCCCACTGGCGTCTCAGGGACCGTCTGGAGGGCCTTCACACACGCATGGTCATCGACATGATGATGTCACGCCTGCCCGTGATGTCATCACGGCGATATCTGCGCACTTCCAGGCGCCTCGAGCCATGACCACTGGCTTTAGGATTATGTTGCCCTTTCTCTCCAGCATTAGAGAGGAGGAGACTTGAGATAGAGGAGGAGCTACTGGATTATGGAGGCAGGGCGGGCACGGATGCTAAAGTGGGCTCCGGGTACCACAGTCCTATGAGCCAGCGCTGAGTACATGGTTGGTAGAAGTAGGGTTACCAGATGTCCGGATTTGAGGACATATCTGGGGGTCTGGATGGCTTTTTAAAACCCTCCTCAAATTGCATCAGGCAGGGAGGAAGTCCGCGCATACGTGGATACCATGCTATGACATCATGTGTGTGCACTTCCTGCCCGACAAGAGCAGGCAGCGGGGGGTGGGACTATGGCGGGACTGGGAGGGCGGGATTAGGGCATTACAGGGCGGGCCTGGGGGAGGGTCCAAATTTTCCGATTGGAAAATCTGGCGACCCTAGGTAGAACAAAATCACACTATGTAATGTGAAATTTCTGGCAGACGCCATTACACAGAAATTTCAACAGGCTGATATGGGTTGAGTGAGCCTTTGAGACACAGTTTTCATTGTTGTATTTTGATGTCTGTTCTGATTCTCTGAAGAAGATATTGCGAAACGAGCTCGTCAGAATCAGAAAGAATCAGAATTAATTTTTAGGATGATTCGTCTGACGCCACTGAGATAAGTGGTTTTTCATATTTTGTAATATTTATATAATATAAGCGTGATTTTGCATATTACATAGTGTGATTTTGCACAGGAAGGTGGTAGGAGGAAGGCCAGTGATTGAAACTTTTGTCTGCATTGGCTGAATGGCCCTGAGGCTAGTTTGTGACATGGACCTATAGTCTGAGGCCTTTCCTCCCCGCCACAGATTATCTAACCTTGTATGGATTAGTATGCTAGATAAAATGATGATTTATTAAGTTTTATATTAAAAGTTCCATTTTGTTTTGGTTTTTGCAATTGTTGGTTGTGAAATTTTTGTTTTTGGTCTTGTTATTGACAACCCTAGGCAGAAGCTGTTACAAATTTGCAGAACATGGCTTCAAAGTCTCGGCCTCCAATCTACAAACCTGAGCAGTTCTCTGCTTCAGCTTCTCTTCCTTCTGTACTTGCCGGGCTCGGGGGGTGACTCTGAAGTTAATGTCCTTTCTGATTTTTTCTCTTCGTTTTTTTTCTGGTCTGGTATAGGTTACTTTTGGGGGTTTTTCTGACTTTTTCTAATCGGGGGTAATCTTCATGATCTGTATTCTGTGATCTCACAATTTGGTCTCTTCCCCAGTGCCCATTCTATCAGTTGCTTTTTGCTTTTGTTGACGCTTTTATTACAGTCCTGCCTCCAATCTCTAATTAAGACAAGTGGCAGAAAACAGGTGCGCTCAGTGGCCTGTAATTGCATTGTTATTCATTTCAGAAAATTACAAACTGTAGCAGAACTTTCAATGAGAAATATGAGTGGTGACTGAAATATAATTATTATTTTCTACACAGTTATATTACATGTCCTGCGATGAAAGGAAGAGCTGAAATCTTACCCAGTGCTATGCCTTGATTCCCTCCCCAGCATCATTTGCTGGGGGGAGCAGTGGCGTAGTAAGGAGGGCCGGTCCACCATGGGCGCCGTTTTTTGGGGGGGTGGCACCCGTCCTCCCCCCCACCCCCCACTACCGCATGCGTGCACCCCTTCCTTTGCAACTCTTTTTGGCGCGAGCAGTAACCTCAACCTGCTGCTCGCGCCCGCGTCGGCTCTTTCTCTGACATCACTTCCTGGACGCCTAGGAAATTATGTCAGAGGAAGAGCCAACGCTGGTATGAGCCAGCAGATTGGGGTTGCTGCTTGCACTGCGAACGTTAGAGAGGTACGGGCTGGGGAAGGGAAGGGGCGTGCGCAGCATGAGGGGGTGGGGAAGGAGTAGATAGGGGGGGCGGAGGCTGGATTTTTCCATGTTAGCCGGTGTCGCTCTTTCACTTGCAGCAATGTTTCTTTTCAAGGTCTTCTGAGTTTGCTCAAACTCAAGCCACAGTGATCCAAACGTTGCTCTTTCATTTTAATATGATTGCAAATGATAACGTACACAGTAGTGTAACTCCTGCCGCACAAAATCATATGTACTTCCAGTACCCTGGGATCGGACCACTACATTGAACAAAATCGCAAGAGTATGTGTGATTGATTAAAGACAGAATTTTGCCCCATTGGTTTAAATATCTAAGGCCGAGAGTCCAACAATCCTATATCCTAAATCAGGATAAAACTACATTTCTGTGGCTAGGTCAGTGGTTCCCAAACCCTGTCCTGGGGGACCCCCCAGCCAGTCGGGTTTTCAAGATATCCCTAATGAATATGCATGAGAGAGATTTGCATACCTGTCGCTTCCATTACATGCAAACCTCTCTCATGCATATTCATTAGGGCACAGATGTCAAAGTCGGTCCTCAAGGGCCGGAATCCAGTCGGGTTTTCAGGATTTCCCCAATGAATATGCATGAGAGAGATTTGCATACCTGTCGCTTCCATTACATGCAAACCTCTCTCATGCATATTCATTAGGGCACAGATGTCAAAGTCGGTCCTCGAGGGCCGGAATCCAGTCGGGTTTTCAGGATTTCCCCAATGAATATGCATGAGATCTATGTGCATGCACTGCTTTCAATGCATATTCATTGGGGAAATCCTGAAAACCCGACTGGATTACGGCCCTCGAGGAGGGACTTTGACACCCCTGCATTAGGGATATCTTGAAAACCCGACTGGCTGGGGGTCCCCCAGGACAGGGTTTGGGAACCACTGGGCTAGGTGCACTGAAAAGAGATGGGTTTCCTCAGCGCTTTACTGTCAAAACCGATACTTTGACCTTAGAGTTTCGATCAAAAAAGATAATTCTCTTTCACATTGCATGTAAACTCTTTGGTACAAAAATCTTTTTATAAGTTGAATAAGCAGAGAGCAATTTATTCCATCAAACTTAGGGCCCCTTATACCAAGCCAAGGTAGCATGGTGCTGCGGTGAACACACCAAAGCCCATTCAGTTCCTATGGGCTTCAGAGCATTTACAAAAAGCAAAACCAAACTGCAGAAAATGTACAAGGTGCAGGAATTTTACTCAATAAAAGGTTTAAAAGTCATAAAAACAATAGTAGTAGCAACAATAAAAATGATTAATCCAAAGATTGGCTCTTGATGTAAAGCATACTGGACCCAACACGGTCCATGTTTCAAAAAACACTTCTTCCTCAGGGGTCCAGGATATTCGTTACATAGATATTCAAGAACCATAGGAATGAAAACAAATGATCAAAGAGTCTAGGGCAGACATGGGCAACTCCGGTCCTCAAGGGCCGGAATCCAATCGGGTTTTCAGGATTTCCCCAATGAATCTGCATTGAAAGCAGTGCATGCAAATAAATCTCATGCATATTCATTGGGGACCCAGGTCACAGGCGAAATAGCTCCCCTGTAAATTCTCTGAAGTCAATTCTAGGGCAGTTAAAAACTAGAATTGACTTCAGAGAATTCATTATAACTATGACAACGTTATTTTAATCAATCACTGGATAGGCACTTTATCACGCATGGGCACCTTATTACGATTGGATATTGATGCAGTCAAGGAGACACGATAGTAAAAAGTTGAACTCCCATGGGCAGGATTTTAACAACAAGATAAGGGACGCTTTGAATGTTTTTACTTTTGCATTAAGAACGTTTTCATCGTTATATGATCAATGGAAGGAAAGGAACAGTAAAGCGCAATGATGGCTTCTAAACTATCATGGTCATAACCGTATTAGCAATGACCTGGTGGGGGCACTGAGTACTTCTGAGTTATTAGGACTATTATTTATGTATTTATTTCTATGTTAGTGAATTTATCACAAAGGTATAGTGTAAATGTGATAAATTATGACAAGTGAAAATAAAAATTAATAAAAAGAAAGTGGCATTAGCATTGGGTGTAGTATTAGCTTTGAATGCCTAACATTAGAAATCATAGTTCCCAGTATATAGATATTCAAGAATCATATGGAAAACTGGAACGCTCTTCTGGAGTCTGTCATAGGGGAAAACACCCTCCAGGGATTCAAGACAAAGTTGGACAAGTTCCTGCTGAACCAGAACGTACGCAGGTGAGGTTAGACTCATTTAGAGCTGGGGTGTCAAAGTCCCGCCTCGAGGGCCACAATCCAGTCGGGTTTTCAGGATTTCCCCAATGAATATGCATGAGATCTAGCATACAATGAAAGCAGTGCATGCAAATAGATCTCATGCATATTCATTGGGGAAATCCTGAAAACCCAACTGGATTGTGGCCCTCGAGGAGGAACTTTGAGACCCCTGAATTTAGAGCACTGGTCTTTGACCTGGGGGCCGCCACGTGAGCGGACTGCTGGGCACGATGGACTACTGGTCTGACCCAGCAGTGGCAATTCTTATGTGCTTATAAAAACAAACGATCAAAGAGTCTAGGGTCACAGGCAAAATAGCTCTCCTGTACAAAATGCTGCGATCAGCGTCTCTCTGAGCAGGAGAGCTATTTCACCTGGGTCCTCGAGGGCCGGAATCCAATTGGGTTTTCAGGATATCCCCAATGAATATGCATGAGATCTGTTTGCATGCACTGCTTTCAATGCATATTCATTGGGGAAATCCTGAAAACCCGATTGGATTCCGGCCCTCAAGGACCGAAGTTGCCCATGTCTGCCCTAGACTCTTTGATCATTTGTTTTCATTCCTATGGTTCTTGAATATCTATGTAACGAATATCCTGGACCCCTGAGGAAGAAGTGTTTTTCGAAACACGGACCGTGTCAGGTCTGGTGTGCTTTACATCAGTGGTTCCCAAACCCTGTCCTGGGGGACCCCCGGCCAGTCGGGTTTTCAAGATATCCCTAATGAATATGCATGAGAGAGGTTTGCATACCTGTCGCTTCCATTATATGCAAATCTCTCTCATGCATATTCATTAGGGATATCTTGAAAACCCGACTGGCTGGGGGTCCCCCAGGACAGGGTTTGGGAACCACTGCTTTACATCAAGAGCCAATCTTTGGATTAATCATTATGACATCACAAGCTCAACTTTGCTTCCCAAAAACTGAAACTCTTCACACTAGTATTATGAATTATTTCTATAGTGCTACCAGATGCACATAGCGCTGTACAGAGTCACAAAGAAGACAGTCCCTGCTCGAAAGAGCTTACAATCTAAACAGGCAAGACAGACAAACAGAATGTCATGGATACAGTTAAGGGGAACGGTTAATCTGCTGGTTGGGTTGGAGGGCAGAGGGGAGTACAGGACAATCAAGCCATTGTGACATCACTGATGAGGTTGACTTATTGGTGGAATGAGGCTTTATGACATCACAATGTCAGCTCTGATTCCCAAAGACAAAGTCTTCACACTACTACTACTACTATTAATTATTTCTATACCACTACCAGATGCAGCGCTGTACAAAGTCACAAAGAAGACAGTCCCTGCTACGAAGAGCTTACAGTCTAAACCAGTGGTTCCCAAACCCTGTCCTGGGGGACCCCCAGCCAGTCGGGTTTTCAAGATATCCCTAATGAATATGCATGAGAGAGGTTTGCATACCTGTCGCTTCCATTATATGCAAATCTCTCTCATGCATATTCATTAGGGATATCTTGAAAACCCGACTGGCTGGGGGTCCCCCAGGACAGAGTTTGGGAACCACTGATCTAAACAGACAAGATAGACAAACAGGATGTCATGGATACAGTTAAGGGGTATGGTTAATCTGCTGGTTGGGTTGGTGGGCAGCGGGGAGTAGGGTTATCCTGTTTAAGTAACAAGTACCTGGCAAGATCCCAAAAGAGTAGAGCAGATTTTATGAAAGTGAAGGAGCTTACTCAAGATTGAAGCACACATAGTTGGCGCCTGTGGTTCAGTGCAAGTTCTGTGGGGGAGAAGATATTTAGACTTCTGCACACTTGCCTATGGGATCTGCACATGTGATGGCGGAGAGCTGTTCTAGTGGATTTTATAACCTGTATCTTAAAAATATATGTCCTCAACACAGTCATGTTAGCAAATTCAATTTGTTTTGGAGGCTGAGGGCTGCCTCTGAGCCCTGGAATATATGAAAGCCCCTGCTGCCCACACCCCTTCATCCTAGTCTAAGTTTATCACCTCCGTGCATGGATGTTGCTAGTTCCAATGGACAGAGGGACCCCTGAATACGTACTTCTGCCAAATCACAGAGGCCAGTTTCCAACTCCTCTCTAGACACAAAATGTGAGGTTTCAAAGCAGCCACGATTAGCTAAAGAAAACATCTACTGTCTGGATCCCTTATCCGTGTCTAGACAGAATTCCCACAGTGTGCTCGGTGATGTAATTATATCAATAGACATTGGAATATGAAAGGTTTCTTGATTAGAAGCTCTTGTTTGTGTACTGCAGAGCGAATGATACAAGAGTTTTACTTAAACTGGGATGAGTCCCAGGTGGGCTAGAAGCAAGGGACACTTTGTAGCCCATTATCTGTTTCAGTTCTGTGTTTTTTCTAGCAGATTTTTTTATTCTGTTATTTCACAACTTGAACTGAATTGGGTTGGTTGTGCAGTCATATGTTAAAATAATAATTTCCATCTAGAAAGCCCCTTTTGCCTTTTTTTTAAAAAATATATATTTATTTATTTATTCAATTTTCTATACCGTTCTCCCAGGGGATTTATTCAGGTTAAGAACATAAGAATTACCACTGTTGGGTCAGACCAGTGGTCCATCGCACCCAGCAGTCCGCTCACGCGGCGGCCCTCTGGTCAAAGCCAGCACCCTAACTGAAACTAGCCCTACCTGTGTATGTTCTGGTTCAGCAGGAACTTGTCTAACTTTATCTTGAATCCCTGGAGGGTGTTTTCCCCTATAATAGACTCCGGAAGAGCGTTCCAGTTTTCTACCACTCTCTGGGTGAAGAAGAACTTCCTTACGTTCGTACGGAATCTATCCCCTTTCAACTTTAGCGAGTGCTCTCTCGTTCTCCCTACCTTGGAGAGGGTGAACAACCTGTCTTTATCTACCAACTCTATTCCCTTCAGTATCTTGAATGTTTCGGTACAGCGACATGATAACCCTCTCGGTTATTTGTGATGGATATTATTGGACTGTATGTAGCTTACTAGCCACGTTCTGATATGTAAATTAGGGTGCAGGCAGGGCTTGTGTTCGGGATTCAAATGAGGCACTTGCCCTGAGCATCCATGTTAGGAGAGAACCCCCCCTCCCAAGCCTGCTGAGAACTAAAGGCAGCACAGTTTGCTGACATGCTTTGGGGCCCTTTTGAAAATTTCTGTCCTGGGACCCAGAATGTCTTAACACTGGCCCTGGGTGCAGGGAGGAACAGGACCTATATCCTAAGCTTTTTTTCAAGATCACAGTAGGGAAAAACCTTTTAGTACATTATGGACTAGATTCTGTAAATGGTGCCCCCCCCCCCCAAAAAAAAAAAAAATACCGCTAAGCACTCAAAGGCCCTTTTTTATCAAGCCGTATTAGGGTTTTTTAAAATTGCAGTCTGCTGTGGCAAGAGCTCCAATGCTCAAAGAAATTGACCGTCGGAGTTTCTACCACAGCGGTCCGCAATAATAAAAAAAAAAATACCCTAATGCAGCTTCATAAAAGGGGGCCAAGTTAGGGGCTATTTATAGAATAGCATTTGGCGCTTGGAATCACACTTCACTTTAGGTGCGACTATTTACACCAACTGAAAAGTGGTGTAAATCCTTGCACCTAAATTAGATCGGATCCCCCTTGTTCTGTAACTGCATGTATAAATTGCAGGAATGACCTTGATCCACCTATGGCCGTGCCCATTTTTGGAACCACACCTAAAAGTTACATGTGAATCCCGTGTCTAACTATACATACATAAATTTTAATTCCAATTAATAATAATTGCTTGTTAAAGATCCCAATTATTGGCATTCATTGGCTCATTATTCAATTAAATTGCCCCCAAATTTGTGTGTGTGATTTTTAGCATCTTTTGAAGAAATGACCTATTTTCATAGCACTTGGACTTACAGAGTAACCTAGTCACCTATGGAACTCTGTACGTCTGAGTGCTTTGAAAATGAGCCCCTTAGGCTGCAAGCCCGTAGGGAGTTGGTACTGAAGCCAAAGCTAAATTCTGAAGTTCTGTAAAAATCCCAGTCCAGTTCTCCATGAAAATCCAATCTTTTCTGTGCCATCCATGTATTTTGTGTGCCTAAATTAAAAGACCTGTTTCCTTACGAATAAATCAGGGTTGAAAATATTAAAAAAAAAACCCCAAAAGAAACCAGACAAAGGCTATGGTTATAACAAAAAGACTGGCTTCAATAGAGACTAGTCTATAAAGTGTGACCCAAATGACTATATGAAAAAAAAAACTTTTCAGAACTGATTGTCTAAAAGCAATACCCAGAGTTAGCAGTGAAGTGACTGAACATCACAAAACCTGCAAATGTTCAAGCAGCAATTTGATTAAGAAGGGTACAATATTTATTAGAGTTCTAAGACTCCAGAACATCCAGCATTGGGTCTCCTGAAGCAGACAATGAAACGGGGACACGTTGGGACCCCCTAACCCACATTTAAAAGATAAGTGAATACAGTGGTGGCAGTGTGTTTGCTAAATTAGAGAAGACATTTTTTTTTTACAAGTGGATAAGGACTTTAATCCCTTCTCTACATTAGTCTTGAAGTGTGACCTGGACTTGTGAAGTTGCAATGACTGGAAGGTGAACTCTTTTTAGGGAGGTTTAACAGCCTTACCTTCAGAGTTTCATATCTCTGAGCTTTTTTTCCATATAGTCATTTGGGTCACACTATATAGACTAGTCTCTATTGAAGCCAGTCTTTTTATTATAAATTAAAAGACCGGCTGGAGAATTCTACAAAAGGCACTTAAAATTAAGTGCTAATTCCACAGCCCACTTTTGGCACATAAATGTGTTCTAAATGGATGCAAGTCACCGAAATGGGGCAGGAATGGCAGATCATAGAAACATAGAAGATGACGGCAGATAAAGGCCAAATGACCCATCATAGAAACATAGAAGATGACGGCAGAAAAGGGCTACAGCCCATCAAGTCTGCCCACTCTGCTTACCCACCCCCTGTCTATGCCCTAATGACCCAATTTCCTTATCTTGACCCTCGTAGGGATCCCACATGGGTATCCCATTTATTCTTAAAGTCTGGCATGCTGTCTGCCTCGATCACCTGTACTGGAAGCTTGTTCCAATGATCAACCACTCTCTCTGTGAAGAAATACTTTCTGGTGTCGCCATGAAATTTTCCACCCCTGAGTTTGAGCGGGTGCCCTCTTGTGGCCGAGGGTCCCTTGAGAAAGAAAATATCATCTTCCACTTCGACACGTCCCATGAGGTACTTAAATGTTTCGATCGGCACAGAAACACACGTTCCCAGTTATAGAATAGCACCATGCACAATTACAAAGGGGCGTTCCCATGGGAGAGGCATGGGCAGGTCAGAGGCATTCCAGAAAATTGCACGCAGTATTATAGAAAACCGCAGATGCACACCCAGCTTGCATGCCAGGATTTGTACCTGGTTTCAGCTGTTGTAAGTTCTTGTGCCCACAGCTGGACATGGAATTCGGTGCTTAATGCTTTCCTATAAGTAGTACTCGTTCCAGAGCACCCTTTGTATCAGTGTTTCTCAAACTGTGTGCCATGGCACAGTGGTGTGCCTAAAGAGATTCTGGGGGTGCCATGAGAGATTCCAGAATTTTACTTTATTTTTAAAAATGCCCTTCATAAGTATACACTAGAATAGATGGCATGTACATCAGGTACGCAAGAGCCTGCCAGTGTTGTGGGCGTCTGTGTGCGTAAGGATACAACCGCCCAGACAAGCATCATTCTTTAACGTGATTGGTTCTTGAAAACTAACAGCAGGTCATTTTATTTTTTATGCAATAGTTATCTTAACTTGAGCAACAAAGCAATCAAGGCTTTGTTCCCGTTTGGATCTTCTTATCTTTGCAAACTTGGATTTTCAGTTCTCACAGAAATTACCGTATTTTTGCGGATATAACGCGCGCGTTATACGCGTTTTTACCTACCGCGCATACCCCTCGCGCGTTATGTGCCTGAGCGCGGTATACAAAAGTTTTTAAACATAGTTCCCACCCCGCCCGACGCCCGATTCACCCCCCCAGCAGGACCGCTCGCACCCCCACCCCGAACGACCGCTCGCACGCGCTCCCACCCGCACCCGCATCCACGATCGGAGCAAGAGGGAGCCCAAGCCCTCTTGCCCGGCCGACTCCCCGACGTCCGATACATCCCCCCCGGCAGGACCACTCGCACCCCCACCCCGAAGGACCGCCGACTTCCCGACAATATCGGGCCAGAAGGGAGCCCAAACCCTCCTGGCCACGGCGACCCCCTAACCCCACCCCGCACTACATTACGGGCAGGAGGGATCCCAGGCCCTCCTGCCCTCGACGCAAACCCCCCTCCCCCCCCAACGACCGCCCCCCCCAAGAACCTCCGACCGCCCCCCCAGCCGACCCGCGACCCCCCTGGCCGACCCCCACGACCCCCCCACCCCCCTTCCCCGTACCTTTAGTAGTTGGCCGGACAGACGGGAGCCAAACCCGCCTGTCCGGCAGGCAGCCAACGAAGGAATGAGGCCGGATTGGCCCATCCGTCCTAAAGCTCCGCCTACTGGTGGGGCCTAAGGCGCGTGGGCCAATCAGAATAGGCCCTGGAGCCTTAGGTCCCACCTGGGGGCGTGGCCTGAGACACATGGTCGGGTTGGGCCCATGTGCCTCAGGCCGCGCCCCCAGGTGGGACCTAAGGCTCCAGGGCCTATTCTGATTGGCCCACGCGCCTTAGGCCCCACCAGTAGGCGGAGCTTTAGGACGGATGGGCCAATCCGGCCTCATTCCTTTGTTGGCTGCCTGCCGGACAGGCGGGTTTGGCTCCCGTCTGTCCGGCCAACTACCAAAGGTACGGGGAAGGGGGGTGGGGGGGGTCGTGAGGGTCGGCCAGGGGGGGCGCGGGTCGGCTGGGGGGGCGGTCGGAGGTTCTTGGGGGGGGCGGTCGTTGGGGGGGGAGGGGGGTTTGCGTCGAGGGCAGGAGGGCCTGGGATCCCTCCTGCCCGTAATGTAGTGCGGGGTGGGGTTAGGGGGTCGCCGTGGCCAGGAGGGTTTGGGCTCCCTTCTGGCCCAACTACACAAAGGTACGGGGAAGGCGGGTGGGGGTGTCGTGGGGGTCGGCCAGGGGGGTCGCGGGTCGGCTGGGGGACGGGCGGAGGTTCTTGGGGGGGGCGGTCGTTGGGGGGAGGGGGTTTGCGTCGAGGGCAGGAGGGCCTGGGATCCCTCCTGCCCGTAATGTAGTGCGGGGTGGGGTTAGGGGGTCGCCTTGGCCAGGAGGGTTTGGGCTCCCTCCTGGCCCGATATTGTTGGGGAGTCGGCGGTCCTTCGGGGTGAGGGTGCGAGTGGTCCTGCCGGGGGGGGGGATGTATCGGACGTCGGGGGGGGGGGGCATCAGGCTTTCAGGATGGGGACAGACCTTCAAGGGGGGACAGGACTTCAAGGGGGGACAGTGCACGGAAAGTCAGGGGGGGTGAACGGAGAGTCGGGACAGCGCACGGAAAGTCAGGGCAGTGCACGGAAGTCAGGGGGGGTGAACGGAGAGTCGGGACAGCGCACGGAAAGTCAGGGCAGTGCACGGAAGTCAGGGGGGGGGAACGGAGAGTCGGGACAGCGCACGGAAAGTCAGGGCGGGCGAAAGGAGCGTCGGGCATCATGCGCGGTATACCCGTGAGCGCGGTATACAAAAGTTTTTGTACATATCATCGTGATTTCTGCGCGCTATACCCGTGTGCGCGTTTTACACGGGTGCGCGTTATATCCGCGAAAATACGGTAAATTGGAAAAAAAAAAAAGAGAACAACTGCAGATGGTGGATGTCAACTATCGAGCCATGTTTTGAGTTCATTTGCTCTCAAAAACAAGCACATCCATCACATTGATTAGCAATTCTACTCTTATCTACTTTAGTTTCACCGTTGTTACAATTCCTTATACATAGCTTAAAGAACTTTACATAAATAGGTCTCAAATTTAATTATTTGTTGGTTTTGCAATTATATAATTTCAATTATAATGCGCCATGAAACCATTTGCTCCATTTAGTGTGCCAGAGCTAAAAAAAAGTTTTGAGACCCTGCTTTATAGAAAAGCAATGGGTGCTGATTTTTTTTTTGGCTCCCCTGTTTGGATACCGTTTACTGAATCCGGCCCCAAATGTCTAGTTTCTTTAATTACCTGATTCCTCATTATCTGTGCAAAAGTTGGAGCCAGCCCAAAGTTTCTTTTTATTTTATTTTTTGAAAATAATGCAATTAAAAAACATTAACTTATACCATTGTGTACAAAACAATACATTGACTCATTTTATATCTTATTTCATGATAAGTGCTAAGAATTTTTTAAATAGTATTTGATGCCTAATATATCTCCTCCCTCCCATCCCTACTCCCCCTCCCCCCCAACCCCGGTGAGAAGATGTGTGCAGGGGATTCATAAGATGTGGGCAAAAGATTATATATATCAGAGATCAATTGGGACTATCATTTTGGGAGTTAATCCAGATTTCATAAGCACTCCAAATGGTGTTATAATTCTGTAACTGATTTCTCCGAAGAGCAGTTAATTTAGACATCGGTTGTATGTATTCAACGTTAGCCAATAATACTCGTAACTCTGGTAAATCTAATTGTTTCCAGGCAGATGTCAGGACAAGTCGAGCTGCTGTCATTATCAAATGTGTCCATTTCTGATGTTTTAAGGTCAGGGCGTCCGACCCCTTCTAATCTAATCTAATACTTTTTTATATACCGAGACTTCAATCCAGGAAAGCTCGACTCGGTTTACAAAGATTAAATTAGGCAAGTATAGGCATATAGAGAGTTATCAGAAAGATTACTGGTAGTGTCCAAAATGTTTAGTGAACAGAATGGTTTTCAAAGACTTACGAAAAAAAGGAAGGGAACAGGAACTTCTCAACTGAAGAGGAAGGTCGTTCCAGAATTGGGTAAGCTTAAGACAGAAATTAATCATGTTACCCCCCTGTTGATTAAATCCCATTGGCTTCCGGTAAGCCATCGTATTACTTTTAAATTACTGCTTTTAGTTTTTAAAGCCTTAAGTTTTAACGAACCCCAATTCATCAACCAGTGGCTAATCCCCTACAGCACGACACGATCTCTCCGCTCGACCTCTTACAATCTTCTCTCCGTTCCCTCAATGAAAGTTATTGGAATCAGACGGCACGATATGTTTTCAGTTATGGCCCCCAATTCATGGAATCTCCTACCCCAATATATTAGAGAATTAAAAGATTTAACCTTATTTAAAAAAACCCTAAAAACATTTCTTTTTAAAGATGCTTATGACTCTTAGTATATTAATTATCAATTTTTTTTTAAGCAGCTAAAATTACCCTCCTTTTTTGTTCTTCCCTTTTATGTTTTTTTCTTCTCTCCTATCCAAACATTGTAACTTTTTCCCCACTTACCCTCACAATTCTTGTAAGTTTTAACCCATAAAAAATTATTTTATACGTACGTATTTTGTATGTTAAGTTTTAACTCATAACAAAAGTATTTTTTATATGTTAACACTAATATTTTATTTCTATATTTTATTATGTTGTACATCGCCTAGCAATTTAAATAGGTGATTCATTAAGAACAAATAAACTTGAACTTGAACTTGATTCTTTTAATACAGGAAAACTTGAATTGTTGGTCACCCCTTGCAAAAGAGAATCTATAAGAGTTCCAAGATAAAGGGGACTAGGGGAGTAAAAATACCACAGAGGATTTTAAAAGCGACACAAGCACATTTGAACTGGACTCTAAAATATTCAAGAGACAGCATTCCATGGTCTTAGGGATCGAAATGCCTAGTACTTCCTCAATGAAGAAAATTACTTTATCCCAATACATCTGTGCTTTAGTACAATACCACCAAATATGTTCGAAAGTGCCTACTTCTATACATCCTCTCCAACATTTATCCGATCCATTCCTATACATAGCTCGCAATCGTGCTGGTGTATAGTATCCATTCTCTACCATATTGTTGGCTATAGTACCATATAAAAGAGAATGCAATATTTTAAACCATTCCTTATCAGAATAAGTTTTACCTATAATCTTTTCCCAGCGACGTCTATATTTCAAAGGGGGATGAAGATGCTCCAATTGTGCATTATATAATCTAGTGATACTTCCTCTCCCGCTCTCTTTCATCATAGCCTTCCCTAAATCCGACTGTTGTACAACTAATTCTTTTAGGACCACTTTTCTAATAAAACTTTCAATTTGTCTATCCTCTATAATAAAACCCTAAGTGCGCATACACACTTACAACGCCATGATCCTTGACAGCATGATTTGTGACTCTGTGACCGTGTTTGATTTGTGGCACGCGGTGGCTTGCGGCATGCGTGGCGTTTTGAGCGGCGGTGAGAGCAAAGGCAGGAGGGTGTCTGAGGTGCTGCGAGGCGTCCGGCTGCTACTGCTGCACAGGGAAGTGGAAGGGGAGAGGGAAAAGGGGCTGCTTTGGGGGGAGGGGTGTGCTGGGGGATAGGCAGCAATCTTGGTTTGCTCGGGGGGGGGGCTAGAGCGAGATAGGCAGGGGGACAGGGAGAGAGACAGACAGGAAGAAGTAGAGGGGGAGAGGTGAAAGGGGCTGGTTTGGGGGGGAGGGGTGTGCTGGGGGGGCAGACAGCAATCTTGGTTTGCTCGGGGGGCCAGAGAGAGATAGGCAGGGGGCCAGGGAGAGAGACAGACAGAAAGAAGTAGAGGGGGAGAGGTGAAAGGGGCTGCTTTGGGGGGAGGGGTGTGCTGGGGGGGCAGACAGCAATCTTGGTTTGCTCGGTGGGCCAGAGAGAGATAGGCAGGGGGCCAGGGAGAGAGACAGACAGAAAGAAAGACAGACAGACAAGGGGCCAGGAAGAGCCACAGACAGACAGGGGGCCAGAGAAACAGAAAGACAGACACACAGCGAGTGGCCAAAGAGAGAGAGAAAGAAAAAAAGATAGCGGCCAAGGAGAGAGACAGAAAGAAAGACAGACAGAAAGCGTCCAAGGAGAGAGATAGATAGAAAGAAAGACAGAGAGACAGATCTATTCTAACACCCATTAATGTAACGGGCTTAAAGACTAGCAATAGAATATCACTTAGTGCGAGGCCATATTCTTCTCTCAATGATTCAAAAGGGGACAATTTCCCCATCTTTCACCAATTGGCCTAATGTTTTAAGACCTTTCTTTCCCCAAAGATGAAAGGCCTTATCCTGGAGTAAAATTAAGCATATATATAATAGCAGCCCCCATACCAAAGTTTATTTTTATTAGTGTCTCCACCTGTGTGTTCCCTAAGGAAGACAAACGCTGTGTGGACTATCCCTAGTCATGCACTTAACCTCAAATTCTGTATATGGCGCCCTAAGTTACACACGCAAATCGGTGTGCACAGCCTATTTACACGTGCAACTTAATTGTCTAACAAGCCAATTGGGTGGATAATTGGCAAATCACCTAATAATTGATGCTAATTGGCAGTACTTAGAAGTTACGAGCACAACTTGGTAGGCACCGTCTAGAAAGTGGTCACGTCACTTCTAGTGCATGAATCCCAGAAGTGGGTGTGGCCAAGGGAGGAGCTTGGGTGAATCGTGGGCGTTCCTAAAAGTTAGGCACACTGGGCCAGATTCTGCAACCGGCGCCAGTATTGGCCGGCGCCTCCAAAACCGGCGCCAGTTGCATGTCAATCAGGCACCGGCGCTGGTTGCAGAATCGCGGCCGGGTCAAACATCGGCACCAGAAATGTAGGCCAGGGTTTTGAAAGCCTATATTTCCGGCGCCTGTGTTTTGACGTGAATCGCGTCTACAGAGGTGCCTACCTGAGTCTAAGGTCATTTCTAGCATTAACCACACCTCCATTGACCTTAGGTGCCTCGTAGATAAGATTCTGGTGCAGGAAAAGTAGGCGCCGGCGGGCGCGTATCTTTTTTTTCCGAATGTGACAATTAAGTTAGGTAGCGGAAGGGTAACTGGTGCTATCTGGCGCAACTTCTAATAATAATAATAATAATTTATTTCTTATATACCGCCAAAGCCGTAGTAGTTCGAGGCGGTTTACAACAAAGAAGGGCTGGACAATCAGCGAATATAGGTACAATCAGCGAATAATGGTACAACAAAGAAGGGCTGGACAGTCAGCGAATATAAGTACAATCAGCAAATGAAGATACAATTTATATGGGTAAGCAGGATACAGGATAAGGGGGCCATAAGTAAAGGTGGGCAGGAAACAGGGGGGAGGCTAAGAGATCTTGGGGAACAAGAGGTCGGGCATAGAGGTCTTAGCTTATAAATCGATTAAATAGGTTAGCTTTTAGTAATTTGCTGAAGTTTAGGTAGGATGGCTCAGGGCCACTGTTATAGAATACGCCTGAGCCACGCATAACTTAGGACGCAGGCATTTACGCCTGGTCTTCCTTGTCCTAAATGGGTCACCTAAATTTTAGGCATATATAGGTTACCAGATTTTACGTCAGCAAAATCCGACTCCTAGACCCACCCCCAGGCCTGTCCAATTCCACCCATCCCCGCCCTGTTACACCCCAGTCCTGTCCTAGCCCTGCCTGCTCTCGTTGGGCATCCGCGCCTGCCCAAGGAAGCTTTTCAAAACCTGGGCAAAGTGCTGGGTTTTGAAAAGCTGTCCAGACCCCCAGATGTGTCCTCGAAAAGGAAGACATGCTAGAGGAAATCTGGACTTCTGGCAACCCTATGCATATACAGCCGCCAAGCATGATGCTATATATCAGTGGTCTCAAACTTGCGGCCCGCCAGGTACTATTTTGAGGCCCTCAGTATGTTTATCATTATCACAAAAGTAAAATAAAACAGTTTCTTGATCATATGTCTCTTTAGCTATAAATTACAATATTATTATTAAGACTCAGCCAAAAGGAAAAATTTATAAACTATAGAGTTTTACCTCATGCAAAATTGTAATTTCTTTAATAAGACATTAACTATTTTTTTCTGTGGCCCTCCAAGTACCTACAAATCCAAAATGTGGCCCTGCAAAGGGTTTGAGTTTGAGACCACTGCTATATATGGTGGGAGCCTTTAATAGACTTGCGTTAAAGCACCGTGCTGATCAGTGCCGACTTTTTATGGTGCCATATGTAGAATTTGGCCCTTAGGGAGCACATATGGTTTATCTAATTATACCTACTGTAATCTAAAAAAAAATTCAACTCTTTTGTTAGATTGTAAACAATTTTTATTGACAGTTGCATACAAAAGACAGCAAACAGGCGGGATATCCGCTGGAACAACTCGGAACAATACAAAATCATGTGTCATTTATACCCACCCATAAACCCCAGAAATCTCTTCCAAATCACCCCCCCCCAATTAACCCTACAAGCAGGGAGAGTGATGCAGTCCTAAAAAGGGAACAAAAGATCACACATGATTCCCCCAGGGTCTGGACTCTGATGGACCCAGGGAAGTCAGCGGGGCTAACATCCTCTCCCCCCCCAAAAAAAAACAAAAAACCCACAACCCAGATCCCCCTCCCCTCACCCGCTCCCCACCCTCAGAGCAGAGGGACGCGAAGAACCAGACCCGACGTGGGTACACCCAACAATTAAAGCAGGGAATTAAGTATGAGGCTGCGTCCCCTAGGGCAGTGTTCTTCAACCACCGGTCCATAGACCAGTGCTGGTCCACAGAAATTTCCTGCCAGTGCATAGGGCCAGCACATGCATCAGGCCCAAAACAGTGTTCTTCAACTGCCGGTACATGGTGCAATCGATGCGGCGTTATCTTCGAGCCAGCTCCCTCTGCCTAACTGATTCAGTGCACAAAGCCACGGGCAGTGGCTCCTACGGCCATCCTGCGCCTGAACCGGAAGCCTTCTCTCTGACGTTGCAACGTCAGAGGGAAGGCTTCCAGATGAGGCACGGGACGTGCAAGGTGCAATTAGTACTATTATGGGAGCGGGGTCTGGGGTGGAGTTTGGGTAGAGATGGGCGGGATCTGGCCCACGACTTAGCCCTGTGTTCTTCAACTGCTGGTCCACGGACCGATGCCGGTCCACAGAATAATTCTTTTATTTCTGCCGGTCCATAGGTGTAAAAAGGTTGAAAAACACTGCCCTAGGGGACATAGAGCGCAAATATGGGTCCCAAATAAGCAGAAAACAACGCCAACGTTTAAGAGAGATCCCCACCTCCCGCGCCTCCCAAAGAACTGACATATGGAGGTGGGTTCTCCACTGCCAAAATGTCAGGGGGTTCGGAAAAGTCCAATGTTGCAGAATACCCCAGCGAGCCAGGAGACCTTACGACAGAGCCAACGAGCCTCTCTGGACAAGGTTCCAAAAGCACCCGGAATGTCCAGCACCACCTGATCAACAGTATCAGCCACAGCACGACCCAAGATGGAGCTCAAATGCCGCACCACCTCAACCCAAAAGGCCCGAAAGCACCAGCACTCCCACAGGGCATGCGAAAAAGAATTGGGGGGCGTTACCACACCTGAGACACAAAGGCGAGGCAATACCTTCAACTCTTTTGTCAAATACAGAGTTCATGCATTTTGTTCCCACCTGGTCCTATCCCCAAAGGATGTTTCCTCATTTTTCAACTGAAAGCTGCTCCTTTTTTATTTCAGACTTTAAGATTCATGAGTGATTCACTGGGGTGGTAAAAATATCCGGTGCCACTTCTTTAAACCAGCTGCAGACAGCGGATGTCACATTTATTCCAGTATCATTGAGTCAATTCAGTGTTAATTATTTTTTTTTCCAAGGCAGCAGAAGCTGGAAAGAAATATACAGAAGGGGGGTCAAGAATGCCTGTCGGGTGTGCAAAATAAAGCAACATTCTGAAAATTTAACAGAATAAAATGAAAGTTGGCATGTGGGGTAACAATGCATAAAAAGATGGATGAAATTCAAAACTGAGCCAGAGAAATAAGTCCAACCCCTCCAAAAGTAATGGTCTAATGCAGTGTTCTTCAACCGCCGGTCCACGGTGCGATCGATGCAGCGTTATGTTCGAGCCAGCTCCCTCTTCCTAACTGATTCAGTGCACGGGCAGTGGCTCCTATGGGCATCCTGCGCCTGAACTGGAAACCTTCTCTCTGACATTGAAAGGTCAGAGGGAAGGCTTCCAGATGAGGCATGGGACACGCAAGGTGCAATTAATACTATTATGGGGGCGGGGTCTGGGGTGGAGATGGGTGGGGTTTGGCCCACGACTTAGCCCAGTGTTCTTCAACCGCCGGTCCACGGACCGATGCCGGTCCACAGAATAATTCTTTTATTTCTGCCGGTCCATAGGTGCAAAAAGGTTGAAAAACACTGGTCTAACGCATTTCCAAGAGAGATTTTCCAGCTTATATAAGCGGCGGACCAGTGGGGGGCCAAAGGAGCCATGGCCTCCCCAAAAATTGATGGTCAGAAGAGTCAGTTATGGCTCTATTCTCCCCCCCTCCCCACCTCTACCTGGCCGCTGTAATTTTAAATCTTCGGGCAGTCACCACGCAGTGTTCCTGCAGAACGAAGACTTCCAGGGCAGGCCTGATGGTTGATGCTGCGCTGGTGGCCACCGGAAGATTTAAAATTATAGCGACCGAGGAAGGTAGGTGGATGAGTCGGGAGCTGGAGAGAGAGGTCGTGCCACAGGATTCTGCTGGAGCTAGGGAGGAGCCTTTGGGACTCCCCCAAATGAAAAAGCATTCCGCTGCCTATGCCAGCTTATATAATACAGAAGCTTACATATAGAGTGAAATATGAGTTTGGAAATTTCTCTCTTCAAAATGCCTCTCTCTGTTCTAACCCCCAAGCTGTCTCCCTTGCAAAACTGCTTCCTCTCACAATTGCCCCACTACCATTGGTGTAGTAAGGGGAGAGGGCGGGGGGGGGGGAGAGGTCCACCCCAGATGCAGTCTTGGTGGGGGTACCAACACCCATCCTTTCTGCCCCCCCCCCCTGCCATATGCGTGCGGCCCTTCCCTCGTACCTCTTTAAGTTTCCCGGCATGAGCCCGCATCAGTGTTGACTCTCTCTGATGTCACTTCCGGGTCCTGCACCTAGGAAAAGACAGAGGGAGAGCTGATATGACGCGGGCGGCAAGTTTGTGATGCTGCTCGCGCCTGGAAAAATGAAGAGGTATGGGGTAAGAGTCGGGAGCATCAGGGGGTTGGGGGGATCAGGAAGGAGCGGGGGAGGAGAAGAGGGTGGAGGAGGGGCGCCACTGCCCCAAGCACCATTCCATGGGCCATTCCCTGCATACTTTTCCCACTAGTTTTCCCAGGGCTTCTGACTTAAACTGCTTGAAATGATATCCTGCTTTATCCAACCTATCACATGTTCTGATATTTCTGGATCGTCTCTTGATACCATTCAGGACACTTAGATCAACACAACAACACTTACTGACTATCCCTTCTTTAAAAGTAGTAGGGACCAGGAGATCTACCATTTTTTCGGTTATAGCACCCCAACTTTGGAACAGTTTACCAATATACTTACGCAATGAACCTTCTCTAGAAAAATTCAAGCGGTCCTTAAAAAGTTTCCTGCACAAGGACGCATTTGAAACATAGACAGCATAACCTACCAATCACTAAATCTCTAGATATTAATTAGGCCTACGAGTACGTCATAAATTTATCTTCTTTTTTTTATGATTATATCTGCCGTTATATCCCTTTTTGTGTTCTTCCCTAAATGTTTCTTCTCTTTCTTTAAAAATTGTAGTTCATCCCCCTTGCCTTCTGTACCAGTTATGTATTAGAATGTATATAATTTGTATTCAATTGTATAAAAAATGTTTTGTTTTGTCCCCTATTTTTTAAAATGTTATACGCATTGAAGTATACGACATTGCGTATATAACAAACCTTAATAAAACTTGATATGTTTTCCTCTACAAGGTTCGTTGGCAGTATCTGTGGCAGACATGCCAGCCCCTGTGGTGGGCTCTTCTGGAGGCGTTTACGCAATTATTTCTGCGCATCTGGCCAATATTGTGATGGTAAGATTCCAAGTTGTTCTATTACATTCTTTAAAGCATATTTCCTCTTGTTGATAAGGGGCTGAAGGACTTTTCCCTCCGCTGAAATAAGTGTTTGTTTTGTTTTCCATAAAGCCTCTGGAAAAGAATTCACTATCCTCCCTGCCCTAACCCCTCCCCTGCCTCCCTCTCACCTCCTCAAAACTTCAGGCACTGTTCACCCATAATTGTACTGAATCTTTTAGATCAGTAATTCTCAGCTCAGGTCTCAGCTGTCTGTCTTGTCTATAAAAAGTGCTCTGCAAAAAAAAAAAAAAAAAAGCATAAATTACATACCCGGAAACCAAACCATAATAAATAACAGATTCAATAACTGGAAACAAGCTCTACTTCTTATATTCCCCCTTTTACAAAACCACGCAAGAGGTTTTTAGCGCCAGCAAGTGCGCTGTTCTGACGGTCATAGAGTTCTTATGAGCGTCGGAGCAGAGCATTCAGTGTGCCGGCCAGTGCTAAAAACCTCTTGCGCAGTTTTGTAAAGGGGGGGGGGGAGGGTTAACCATAATGTTAAAGCATTTAAAACAATGCTGTAAACATTTTATTTTCGTGAAGCATTTGGGGAAAATTCACTGTTGCCAGACTTAGTGCATATATGTTAGTGGATATAGTGTCAGGGGGGTACAGTCAGACCTCCCCTAAATAACTTCTATATAAAGTTTAGATCACATTTTGGGTGGCCGCGTCGTGAAATTATGGTGTAACTGAGGGATCACTGCCCTGAGGAAACCCCCCCAAGGGTGAAACATGTTGGCGATATCATCCCTCTTGGTCCACCGCCCAAGCTAAGTACTATCTTTATAGCAAATTTACTAATAAGCATTGGTGTAGAAACGACCCGGTGACGATTGGGTGCATAAAGCCAAGTGTTATGAAAGTTATTGAACACATGGTGGCGCCTCTGAGGGCCGGAAAGGTTCATACAGAACTTATCTTTATATAGAAGTTATTTAGGGGAGGTCTGACTGTACCCCCCTGACACTATATATTATTGGTGCTTCTATCTAGATTAACTATTTCAAGTCAAGTGCTAATTTATATATTAGTGGAAACAGGTCTTCTAATAGGGTTACTCTGACAGAATTGATACAAGAATTTTACTGCATGTGGAGGAATAGACTAATGGTTAGAGCAGCTGTTTGTTTGTAATTTCCTTTTTCTTTCTTTTTAAATTGTAAGCACCCCCTACCCCCCCCCCCCCCCCGGTACAGAAAAATACCAAGCGTGACTTCCACTACTCCCTCCAAAGGAGAACTGCTTAATTACAGCACCTTTCTGTAACTTGAACATGCCAGCTTCCAGGTCTATACACTCCTCCCTCCGTATTTGCGGTGGTTGGGGCGAAACATATCCGCGTATAACTTTTTATATCTTATTCGCGGGTTTTTTGTAACAGCCACGTTAATATGTTGAAATTGCGAATAACAGCGATTGTGAAAGCTGGGAAGCAGCGATTTTCAGGGCGAAGGCTAGGAAGTGCCAAACTTTTTATTGGTAAAGTACTTTACTCATGATGTAATTTGCGGGGGGAGAGGGGGGAGGAGTCAGCATGCGAAAAATCGCAAATAAGCGAAACTGTGAGTGCTTTAACCGCGAATAAGGAGGGAGAAGTGTATACAGGTGTTCGTCATTTTTTGAGCGTGGATATTCCTTTCCCAAATGGACATACAGCAGTTTTAGATGTTCATATCCTGTTTATAAAGTTGGGATTCGGATGTCCGTGTAATATGGATGTATAAATACCAGTTAACAGAACTTCTAAAATAACCATCAATATGAGAGAGAGCGAGCCTTTTAGGTCCTGATTCTATAAAAGTCCACCTAAAGTTGGCACCAGTATCAACACCCAACTTAATCAATCAATAGAGCTTAATCGGTGGCAATATTGGCATTCAGCACTCCGAACCGGCTTTAATTGGACTTAATTGAAACTCAAAAAACCTCGATTTTATAAAAAGTAGGCACCCAGCCCAAAGCGCCTACACTGTAAGTAGGTGTGGCTAGGGGGTGGATCATGGGTGTGATTTTGAGTTAAGCTCCAATTTTGGTGAAGAAAACTGGCATAAATTGGGGACACCTAAAAGTTCGGACCCCGAGCACCACCTAAGCATGCTTAGATGACGATAAGTGTGATTCTGTAATGGGTGCCTAAGTTTTAAAGTATAGGTGCTGATATCGGAGCCTAACTTTAGTCGAACTTTATAGAATCAGGGCCTTAGTGCATAGGTCCTTCCAATGTAAATCTCTGAAGTGTAATCCTGGTTTTGCTTAAGATTCTTCTATGTGTGACCTCAGGTCAATGCACCCTTTATCTCAATTGAGTTGCAGCCTGGGAATAATATGCTCGGTCAGGCAAACAGTATTTATTTATTTTTATTTATTTAAGTATTTTATTTTTTATTTAAGTATTTATATACCTAAGTGGTTTACATTCAGGCACTCAAGCATTTATCCCTATCTGTCCCGGTGGGTTCACACTCTATCTAATGTACCTGGAGCAATGGGGGATTAAGTGACTTGCCGCGGGTCACAAGAAGCAGCATGGGATTTGAACCCACAACCTCAGGGTGCCGAGACTGTAGCTCCAACCACTGCACCACACCCTCCCCATGGCACATTCCATACAGGAAGCATTGGTCATCCCTTGTGCAGTGTGATATATTCTGGTCACAGGATTAATGAATATTCAGGAACATATTAGGCAAATGCATAGAATCTTGTGACATTCTTTGTTGCTAATAATAGTTTCTGGTTAGTTTTGGGTGACACAGAAGGTTGCATTTCATCTTGTTTTTCTGAAACGAGAGTAGAGAAAAACTCCCCACTTGAAGCTGCCTACATGAATCTGAGCTGCTGTAACAGGAATCTGCAATTAATATTGTTTTAACGAAGTTACTCATTTCTGCTTTCCTGTTCCTCTCCAAGTCCTTGGCTATTTCTGTTCTGAAATTTTAAAGTTGACATTTAATTCTGTGGTATGAAAAAGGACCGACTCCCCTTTCACAGACGCTGGGTTCATAGACAACCCCGTGAAAGACAAAGGCGTGCGCCGACAACTGAGCGCAAGACGGAGGCGCGCGCCGAAGAAAATTACAGTTTGTAGGGGCTCCGACGGGGGTTTTTGTTGGGGAGCCCCCCCAGTTTACTTAATAGAGATCACGCCGGCGTTGTGGGGGGTTTGGGGGGTTGTAACCCTCCACATTTTACTGTAAACTTAACTTTTTCCCTAAAAACAGGGAAAAAGTGAAGTTTTCAGTAAAATGTGGGGGGTTACAACCCCCCAAACCCCCCACAACGCGGCGCGATCTCTATTAAGTAAAGTGGGGGGGGGGTTCCTCCCCACACCCTCCGTCGGAGCCCTAAAAACAGTAATTTTCTGCGGCGCGCACCTCCGTACTGCACTCAATTGTCTGCGCGCGCCTTTGTCCCGGCGCGCTTTTGACCTGACACCCAGACGCTGGGTTATGTTACGCGTAGGGTTTCCAGACGTCCGGAGTTCCCTGGCTATGTCCTCCTTTTCGAGGACATGTCCGGGGGTCCGGATGACTTTTCAAAACCTGGAACTTTGTCCGGGTTTTGAAAAGCTTCCTCGAAATTGTGTCGGGCAGGAGGGCATCCGCGCATGCCTGCACCCTCACCAAGATGGCGCCCGGGGCGGACTGCCCCCCCTCCCTTAGTATGCCACTGCTCACTGGTAAACTTACATGTAATGAATTAGAAATCATAAAGGTATATGGTTCTGTTCCAGAAGAATCAGGCTGTGATAGAACCTCGATGGTGCAAGGGTGTATCAAATGAGGAGGATTAATGTTTTTAACATTCTGGAATGCAAGAACCGGTGTCTAACTTTTTTCTTTTGTACTCTTTTCAGAACTGGGCAGGAATGAAGTGCCACTTCAAGCTGATGCGAGTGGCGGTTGCCTTGCTCTGTAGTAAGTGTGCCCAAAGACACCCTCTGTTCTCTGTACTGTTTGTCTTTGCTATTTTAATGGTAATATCGCCGTATTAATTCCTGGAAGTTATGCTAATTTGTCTAATCACACGTCTGGCTGTATATAGTGCCATCTGTGAGAAGTAGGAGCCAAAACTAAGAGGGAAAGCAGAAGCGATGAGTAGGTCATTGTAATACTGTAAAGTTCATGATGTTGATGACATCATGGCTGGAGTTAACCCTGGGTTGCCTCTACTTTTTTTAAACTTCTTTTAATTGAAAATATAAATATTCAACCAAAAGTCATTGTACAATAGCAATCATTAATAGTATCAAGTTATGAGCTGTGTTTCTTCCGTGCACAGATAGAGTTGATAAGCTACATATCGGTGAAAATGTTCCAATGCCATAACCTTAAATATTTTAAAATCAAACCCATCCTAGATAAACCTCAAGCCCCTCTTGAGTTTTATGTTATGCCTTTCTTCATCAATAAGAAAAACATTATCCTCTTTAAATATATATTTGCTTTTCTGCCACTATGAAACAAACAGAAGCCAGAATTACCATATATATGTTTATGTTTATTTAAGATTTGATCTACCGCTCCTGCACTTTACTGACCTAAGCGGTTTACAATGTATCAAACTAAAATGAAATTAGGTACTTGAGAAAAACAACCCTCTCTGTCCCGAAGGCTCACAATCTAGCTAAAGTACCTGATAAACTAAAAATAAGTAATAATAACATATAATACATTTCCAAGATCAAAAATCATATATATATATGTGTGTGTGTGTGTATCTATCTATCTATCTATATATATATAGATAGATAGATAGATAGATAGATACACACACTATATAAGTTGATCCGAATACAAGTCGAGACCCCCATTTTCTCCCCAAAAAGGAGGAAAAATGGTTGACGCAAATATAAGTCATATGGCTTAATATTCAACTCAACTGCCCTGCCCCCTTCCCTGCCTCCCCTGTCAGGCACTGCACCCAACCCTGTCCCTCCCTCCTGTCAGGCCCTGCACCCAGCCCCCTCTTTGCCAGGCACTGCACACAGCCCCCTTCCCTCCCTGCCCTGTCGATCATACCTCCTCTGTTGCTGGAATTCCTGGTGGTCTAGAGGTGTAGCGGGCAGGAGCGAGCTTTCTGTACTTGTGCTCCTGCCCCGTTGCTCACCCCGTTGCTCAATGGCTGAAACCAGAACTCGTAGCAGCAGCGGCCGACCGGGTAAGCAGCGGGGCAGGAGCAGGGAAAGCTCACTTCTGCCCGTTATACCTCTGAATCACCAGGGATTCTAGCAGCAGAGGAGGTACGATGGGCAGGGAGGGGGGACGTGGTGCAGAGCCTGGTGGCCTGGCGGAGGCCTGCAATAAGTCTCAGAGGGGGCGGACAGGCACTGGCCTGAATATAAACAGGGACCCCCATTTATGGGCCAATTTTTTGGCCCCAAAAGTCCCAG
Organism: Geotrypetes seraphini; assembly: GCF_902459505.1. NCBI lineage: Eukaryota > Metazoa > Chordata > Amphibia > Gymnophiona > Dermophiidae > Geotrypetes > Geotrypetes seraphini. The sequence goes on along the minus strand of NC_047093.1, from coordinate 19,547,656 downwards.
TTTATATTTGAGTATATACGGTATACCACTAAAGAGACAGCTCAGAGCACTCGTCACAAAATTTAAGCAAGTTTAAGGTCCAGGAATATAGACAAACATTTTCCACATTTCATGCCACCACAACAATGCATTGGAACAGGGAGTTACTACACAAGCAAAAAATGCAAGTGTTATACTGATTAGAGTCCCAAGAAAAAAGATAGATATCTATAGTTGACACAATGTTTTATTAGTGTCTAGTAAAAGTACTTGAATATAAATGGTTTTGAGCTCAGGTTTGGACAGGTGAGTAATTAAATCTAAACCTAAAATCCAAATCTGAAAAGAAGTGTTTAGAAGGGAGTTTGTGATAAAAACAAAAAATATACCAAATAGAAATGAACTTATGAAGGCAGAATGTGCTTCTGCTGGGCACTGATCATTCCCATCACGCCATCTCTTGGTGTTCAGTGGAAGTGAAGTTAACATAGTGGTGGTATCTCCTGAAGCAGGGTAAACATTGAATCAGACTTAAAATAAAAATGGGTTTCCTTTTAGTTTTTCTAAGGGCAGTAAATATTTATGTGTAAGCCATTCTAAGACCCTACTCGCCTAAAAACAAATTCAGACAGAAATTTTCAGACTTTTGTGATGCTTTTTCTGTTGATGCTGAGTTTATCAGCAGAAAAAATACATAAGAACATAAGAATAGCCTTATTGGGTCAAACCAATGGTCCATCTAGCCCAGCATCCCGTCTTCACGGAGGCCAATCCAAATCACAAGTACCTGGCAAAAACCCAAATAGTAGCAAAATTCCAAAGCTCAGATTGTGATGGCATAATGCCTCTTTCCACCAATGCCTAAGAGCCAAACGTCAGTGATGTCACAGTGGCTTGATTGTCCTATACTTGGTTCACATAAGTACATAAGAATAGCCTTACTAGTCAGACCAGTGGTCCATCTAGCCCAGTATCCCATCTAGACGGAGGCCAATCCAAGTCTCAAGTACCTGGCAAAAACCCAAATAGTAGCAGCATTCCATGCCACCAATCCAGGGTAAGCAGTGGCTTCTCCCATGTCTGTTTCAACAGCAGTATATGGACTTTTCTGCCAGAAACTTGTCCAAACCTTTTTTTTTTAAACCAGCTACATTAACCACTTATGGCATAGCTTCTGTGTGGATCTGACTCATAAAGATTTCTTCCAGCTTCCTTCCAATAGGTCTCTCAGAACGAAAACATAGCCAAGAAAGTTAGCTGAAACTGTGGGTCTAGCTCTGTGCAAATAGAGAAATAGAACCACATTTTTTTAGTTTGCTTTTTAACTCCAAACCCCTACTCGCTTGTAAATCACCCATGCCTGAAAAACTTGCTCACCCCATACTTGTTCTGTTTGTCTGTTTGAATAGATTGTAAGCTCTACTGAGCAGGGAACCATCTCTTGAATGTTTTAATGTACAGCACTGTGTACATCTAGCAGCACTATAGAAATGATAAGTAGTAGTAGTAATGACTAAGTCCATAATCATCACGGTGTCAGGTCAAAAGCGCGCCGGGACAAAGGCACGCGCAGACAATTGATTGCAGCGTAGAGGCGCGCGCCGCAGAAAATTACAGTTTTTACAGCTCCGATGGGGGGGTGATGTGGGGGGGAACCCCCCAGTTTACTTAATAGAGATCGCGCCGCGTTGTGGGGGGTGTGGGGGTTACACATTTTACTGAAAACTTCACTTTTTCCCTGTTTTTAGGTAAAAAGTTAAGTTTACAGTAAAATGTGGAGGGTTACAACCCCCCAAACCCCCCACAACGCTGGCGCGATCTCTATTAAGTAAACTGGGGGGGCTCCCCAACAAAACCCCCCATCGGAGCACCTAAAAACTGTCATTTTCTTCGGCGCGCGCCTCCATCTTGCGCTCAGTTGTCGGTGCGCGCCTTTGTCTTTCGCCGAGTTGTCTATGAACCATCATCACAAGTCCTCATTTTCATAAGTGCTTGTCTTTAGTTATGTAACACTCCAGTCCAAAAAATAGGATGTATAAGGTCTGACGATTTTCACAAACTCATCCTAGAAAAAGTGCTATATACCTCATTGTTGATTATAACTATGATCACCTTCAAAGTACTCCCCTTGGGTAGCTATGCACCAAAGCCAGCACCTAGTCCACCCTTCAAAGCAATTTTGGAACTCTTTTTCTGGAATGCCTATCGGAGCTCTCTTCGTATTACCTTTGATGTCCTCAATGTCATCAAAATGTCTTCCTCTCAATATTTCCTTTATCTTTGGATAAAGAAAAAAGTCAGTGGGGGCCAGATCAGGTGCGTATGGAGGGTGTACCAACACAGTTATTTGTTTACTGGGTAAAAACTCCCTCACAGACAGTGTCATGTGAGCTGGTGCATTGTCGTGATACAAGAGCCATGAGTTGTTGGCGAAAAGTACAGGTCGGTTTCGTCTAACTTTTTCACGCAGCCTTTTCAGCACTTCCAAATAGTAAACTTGGCTAACTGTTTGTCCAGTTGGTACAGATTCATAGTGAACAATCACTGTGATATCGAAAAAAGGTTAGCAACATCGTTGTGACTCTGATTTGGACTGGCTCTTGTGGATTTCTCATTGTCCGTTCCCACTGCTTTCTCTCTTGTTCGTCACCAGTGATAACATGACCCAAAACATTGTCTTGCCTCTCCAAAAGGTCTTGGCAAACTTCAACTTTCCTTTGCTTTTGTTCATCGGTGAGCTCCTTTGGGACCATTTTTGCAGACAGCTTTCTGCTGCCAAGATTTTCAGTTAAGATTTTCCTGTTTCTCTATCGATGTTTACTTAGTCTGCTATGCTTCTCACAGTCAGCCGACGATTTTGACGTACAATTCAACAAAGTTTTGCAATGTTTTCATCAGTTTTGCTCGTTACTGGCCACTCTAGCTTTTCTTCATCAGTGATGCTTTCTCTCCCCTCAGAAAAACGTTTAATCCAAGGATCTCAAAGTCCCTCCTTGAGGGCCGTAATCCAGTCGGGTTTTCAGGATTTCCCCAATGAATATGCACTGAAAGCAGTGCAGGCACATAGATCTCATGCATATTCATTGGGGAAATCCTGAAAACCCGACTGGATTGCGGCCCTCAAGGAGGGACTTTGAGACCCCTGGTTTAATCCATTTGTACTCTGCCATTTTCTTCATGGCATTAGCCCCATAAATTTGGACTAACATGCCCCTGATTTCACGTCCACTCTTGCCAAGTTTAACAAGAAATTTAATGTTTTGTTTGTTGCTCTAATTCAAGCTCCGACATTCTCACGATGGAACACAAAAACATGCAACAACAATAATAAACGCCACTCAGCAAGACACCTCCACACATTGACACGAACACAGCTGTGAGACTCTGATATACCAAGATTGAAACCTTACCGAGTTGTTTGTATGGTGCAGCCAATATAAGCGCGCGGAGGCAAGTTCATAAACTTAATTGTCAGATCTTGAAAATTAAACAAAAATTAATATTGATTGTTGCAGGTGTCTGGGTCTTGCTGCAACTAAATGGAACAAATTTTTCAACCATTGCGCCAATTACTCGGACGAGGCAAGATCCGGACACCTACAACAGTCATGACACCAGCCTCGGAAGCCTAACACAACCAAGAATTAGTGTTCTTTGATTTGTTTTTATTTGAGTTTTCCTTCCCCCTTCCCTTTTGCTTTCGAATATTTTTATTGAAAATTTTTTGAACAGAACAGGAAATACAGATACGGCATACGCCAGTGCATGAATAAATACATTGATATATAGGTAATGTTTACAGAAAAGTATAAGCATATTATGCAGTCATACACGGCTACTCCATGAAAGTTAACCTGGAGAGGGTACCATAATCAATCATTTAGAGATATTGATAAGAGTGTGTAAGAGGGATAATCATCAAGGAATTGTAGATATCGGAGAGTCTACAAATCATAACATATCATAGTATGTAATATAATTGCAGAAAGCTATAGTGGAAATGTCTTTGGCTAATAAGAAAATTTTACTTGTTTACTATAATTTGTCTGTTGAAAAATTCCACTGCTTTGGATTCATATAAATCAGGGATCTCAAAATCCCTCTTTGAGGGCCGCAATCCAGTCGGGTTTTGAGGATTTCCCCAATGAATATGCATTAAAAGCAGTGCATGCACATAGATCTCATGCATAGTCATTGGGGAAATCCTGAAAACCCGACTGGATTCAGCCCTCAAGGAGGGACTTTGGGGACCCCTGATGTACCCCAACGTCTCTTACATGTTCTATATCAGGGATCTCAAAGTCCCTCCTTGAGGGCCGCAATCCAGTCGGGTTTCCAGGATTTCCCCAACGAATATGCATTGAAAGCAGTGCATGTACATAGATCTCATGCATATTCATTGAGGAAATCCTGAAAACCCAACTGGATTGCGGCCCTCAAGGAGGGACTTTGAAACCCCTGATATAAATGTATCATGAGGACTGTATTCCACCAGAATGTGATATTCAGTAGATCTGCAGATTTCCAATTGTGTAAAATCATTTGGATGGTGGTTGCCAGCAAGGGGTTAAGTAAGGATTTCTGCCAGGTGTTTAGAGAATCTCCAATAGCGAGAGCTCTAAAAATGAGTATATCAATGGTGAGTTCAGATTGTTTTGGTAAAATCTGTTTGATGATGGGCCAAACTTGTGACCAAGTTTCAAGTTTTATTCAAATTTGATGAATCACTTAAGCTAAATGGTAGAAATGTTGGGACATGAGATCAGTTGGCAAATGTATAATGGACACCTGTCACAGTGTAATCTCCTTTTTCTCTTTTGTGTTGCAGTGAGCGTTGAATTTGGAAGAGCCGTGTGGTTGAGGTTCCACCCGTCTACTTATCCTCCTTGCCCACACCCCAGCTTTGTAGCCCATCTGAGTGGGGTGTTGGTTGGAATCACACTGGGTGTGGTGATCCTTAGGAACTATGAGCAGAGGCTACAGGATCAGTCCTTGTGGTGGATTTTTCTCTCCGTCTACATCCTCTTTCTGCTGTTTGCTGTTTGCTGGAACATTTTCGCCTACAACCTGTTGGATCTGAAGCTACCTCCAGTTCCCTAGGACATCAGGACAAAGCCGTCTGAATGTCAAAACGTGTGCCTGCCGCTTACAAAAGAAAAGGAGGGTATATTTTTGTATAAGAGTATGTTCTTGATCTTAAATGGGCACAATTTAATAAAACATGCACTAGGAATTTTATCTTAATACACACAGAAGAAAATATTTGAGGTCTAGCCTTTTTCTCAAGCAGCTGACATGAAACATGCATGGTCAGATGTCAGGAAAATCATGGTAAAACAGCAATTGATGATAGACTGTTGACCCATCCAGTTTGCCCCATTGAGTTGCTTCTGTGGTGAAAGCAGCAGGGTTTAAAAAAGGTTTGGATAACTCCCTAAAATCTATAAACTCATAAGATGTACTTTGGGAAATCCGCTGCTTATTCCTAGGATAAGCAGCATAAAATCTAATTTACTCCCTGGGATCTTGTCAAGTACTTGTGACCTCGGTTCACCACTGTTGAAAACGGGATACTGGGCTTGATAAAGACTTTTGGTCTGTCCCAGTATGGCAACTCTTATGTTCTGGTGGGTTATTTTTTGCTTGTTTTTTATTTTTATTTTTTTTTGGGGGGGGGGGGTTTTGTTCTGCACAAGTCTGGTCTATACATCCTCGTGCAAATCCAACATGAGATCCTTGCCTCACCCCACAATCTGGCCCAAGTATGTATTTCCAAAGTCTGCAACATTCAGGTCATTTTTCATGTTTTATTGACTTTTGGGTGGCACAGGGGTAGGGCGAGTGAGGCTGTTGTCCAAAATATCTGGCCTCTCTGTTCTTATTTATGTTTCAGCCTTTAACCACGGTGTGTCCATGTGGGTTACGTCACTCTCCGTTAAAGCAGGTACGGCCCAAACTAACAATGGTGTGGTTGCTGTGGGCTCAGTGAGCAAGGGGGCACTTATCTTATTTGCAGTGTGAGCATTTGGGACCTAAGCCCCATGTGGATTGATTTGAGATGGCAGGGGAGGAATTTGTCTGTCTAAACTTGAAAACATGAAGAGGGGTATGACTTATGCTGAGGGAGTATTCAGGAGTTGTCCTAGATACTTAATCACAGCCATTTTAGGTGGGATAATCTCCCTAGGCAGAAATATTCTCACCTATGGGTGACGGCCCCAGCGGAGCCTTGGTGCGGACGTTCCAAGTGCGCTGTCACTTTAAAAGTTCAGGCGCATCCATGCCATGTGTGTGTCAGCTATCCCGTATCTTCCCGTGCATGAGAGAACCTCGGTTTCTTTTGCTCCACGGAGCAAGGAAGCTCAGTAAAGACATATATGAATCTTCTCCATATTTACTATTTTTACGAAAAATTTGTTGGCCCGCTGCTGCACCTGACACTTGGGGTGGTGCTTTCCCCACCCTTACAGAAAGGAAATGGAGGGAGGAAATTTGGTGGCCCATACTGCCAGCAGGGTCTTTTAGCCAACACTGTTGAGTGCCTCAAAGCTACCTCCCTACTATATCTCCCCTTGTCCCTACAGAGACAGAAGAAGGGGACAGAGCTTTCAGGGCACCCCTGGGTGGCAGTGCTGCCTGCAAACTGGAAGCATTTGCATCTGCCATAGTTGTGCATGACCAACACCCAGCATCATCATCTCACTCTAGATGCTCTTCTAAACACTCCTCCCATCAACAGTTGCCTCAGTGCTCCTCAAGACGGATATCTTGACGCTCTCCTCGATGTATCTCTCAGCAACCTATTTTGGCATGGCCTATCTGTGAGACATATGACTCCAACTTATCCTTACATTCTTCCAGTATTTATTCTGGTCTGTCAGTGGATGAGTCTTCTGGCTTTCCTTCAAGCCGAAGGTTATCCCCCAGTGAATCTGGGTGGATGCCTGGAATGCGCTCCCGAGAGAGGTGGTGGAGATGAAAATAGTGACAGAGTTAAAAAAAAATGTGGGATGAACACAGGGGATTTAGAATCAGAAAATAATAGTAAATATGGCCGCTTGGTGGTGAATGGGCTGGGGAGGGCTTCGAAGGCAGAGAGGGTGTAGATGGACTGGAGTTAGCTTTGATGGAGACATCAGTAGTTGGAACCTAAGAACAGTACCGGGCAGAGCTTTGGATTCTTGCCCAGAAATAGATAAGAAGAAGAAGAAAAAATACCAACAAATTTTTAGATAGAATCAGGTTGGGTAGACTAGATGGACCATTCGGGTTTTTATCTGCCATCATCTACTATGTTACTTTATGAAGTTCATCAGACAGATGGGGCAGGCATTGCCGATCACTATGAAGTCCATAGCCCAGTCTCAAGCAGAACTCATGGCTGTACTTGACTATACAGAGTGGCCTAAGGACTGCCTAAAAGTTCCTCTTCACCACCTAATGAAGGAGACCTTGCTCCAAAACTTGGGTTTCCCACTTGACATCCCAGTTGCACCTCACACATGAGATACTCTCTATTGCATCCAGTCCAGCCCCAGGTACAACAGACCACAATTACCGCATCGGTATGCAGCAAAGGTAGCAGAGAGCCCCTCTGCCTCCTTTACCAAAGTACCAGCAGACATTTTGACTATCTCTTAGAGAGCATGGTCCACATTCCTCACCCTCCACCTCAAGATTCTGCCTATCGGAGGCCATCTCGCCTATTTCCATCATCACTAGGCCCAGATTACTTCAGACCAGTGGGTCTTTCAGATGGTAAAGCAGAGCTACGCCCTTCCCTTCCAGATGAAACCTTCAAATCTCCCTCCAAGCAAGTCTCTTTTCACCTCCCAACAATTGATTCTCCTTTGCCAGGCGATATCGGCCTTCCTCCAGCTCAGTGCCATAAAGGAACATAGAGGAAGTCCCTCCACAGGAGAGTGGCAGAGGGTTCTGCAAGTTTTCCTCATTCCCAAAAAAGACCAGGGGCATCCGTCTCATCCTGTAACTCTGAGCCTTCAACACATACTTGGTGAAGGAGTGTTTTTACATGGTATCTTTGGGGATCCTGCTACCACTGTTGGAACAGAACAACTGGCTATGCTTTTTAGACCTCAAAAGATGCTTACCCTCATATTCCTATTCTTCCCACCCACAAGAAATATCTCTGCTTCCGTCTGGGCTTTCATCATTTCCAGTACAAGGTGCTCCCATTTGACCTTGCCTCAGCCCTGAGGGTGTTCACCAAATGCCTGGTGGCTGCAATTCTTTGCACCCAAGGATTTCAGGTCTTCCCCTTCCTGGATGACCGGCTGCTCAAGGCTGTCATGCCTCACCAAGTAATTCAAGCAACAATTTATCTGTTGGAACTCCTGGGATTTGAGATCAACTACCTGAAATCTCATTTGGTACCCACTCAAGTCCTGGAATTCATTGGTGCCCACTTAAACATGACAAACACAGGTGTTTCTGCATCAATAGAGACTTGATACCCTGATCCTACTCTGCCAGGAGACCTCTTCCCTCCACCGCATCACAGTACAGCAGATGCTGTGGATTTTTGTCCACATGGCCTCTACAGTCTATGTGATATCATTTGCCCGCCTGCACCTCAGGGAGCCTCAATGGACACTTTCCACCCAATGATCTCCAGCAACCGGATGGCTCTCACAACAACTCAGATTGACCTCAGTCCTCTGAATGTCGCTTCAATGGTGGTTGTCCCCTACCAACCTCTCTGGGGGCCCTCTGTTTCTACCACTGACACATCAGAAGGTCCTGACATCCAACGCCTCCACACTCGGCTGGGGAACCCACCTCAACAATCTCCACATCCAGAGTTTATGGTGCCTTTCTGAGAGAGTCCTCCACATCAACCTCTGTGAGCTGCAAGTGATTCACAAGACTCTTTGTTCCTTCCAGGACCACCTTCTCAATCACATTGTACTCATCTGTATAGACAACCAAGTAGCCATCTGCTATGTGAACAAACAGGGTGGCACCAGATCTCACAGGATCTGCCAGGAAGAGATCCAAATCTGGTCCTGGGCAATCCCCTGCCACATTTCTCTGAAGGCACTCTACCTAGCAGAAACACAGAATTTTCTTGTCAACCGATTGTGCAGAACCCTGGAAGCGAATCCCTTACTTCCACCTCCAATCACAAACTCATGCTCTTCTACTCCATACTCTATACATCCAATTGTCTTGAGTCTGATGCCTTTCTCCTTGATTGGAGCTGATGTTTTCTGTTTCCCTCTGATAGGGAAAAATCTGCTCCAGCTTCACCAGGAACAGGACACCATGACCCTCACAGCGTTCCAGTGGCCATGCCAAACATGGTTCCCTCTTCTACAACTCTTAATGAGGGAACCCATCACCCTTCCCATCTTTCCAACGCTGCTGACACAGAATGAGGGCTCTATCCCAACCTACATTCCTTAACTCTCACAGCATTGTATCTCTCTTTCAGCTGCTAAGTGCTGAGGCACTCTTGGCTCCAGTGTCATCCATCCTTGAAGCCTCTAGAAAGCCTTCTACACAATGCTCCTATTGCTTCAAATGGACTCATTTGACAGTGTGGTGCGCTACTCACTTGCTGGATCCCGTCACCTGTCCTCTGTCAGCAGTGCTCAACTATCTTCACCTGTCTGACTCAAGTCTAGAGCCACCTCCATCAGGGTCCACCTCAGAGCTATCAGCACTTTTCAGCCCGCTGGAGGGAAAACTTTTCTCCTGGTATCCTTTGCTGTCCAAATTCATGAAAGGCTTGCTCACAACCAGGCCACCACTTAAGCCTCCTGGGGTGCCTTGGGACCTTAATCTGGTTCTCAATGCTCTGATGAAGCCTCCTTTTGAACCACTCTTGTCTTCATCTCTCAAGCATCTTACCTGGAAAGTGACCTTCCTCATAGCCCTCACATCTGCACGCTGAGTCAGATCCTCCCTATATGATGTTCTGTCACAAGGTCTCAGACATTCATCTCAACCAGTCCATTGTGCTCCCCATCTTCTACTCCATGCCGCATTCCCATCCCGATGAAGCATCTCTCCATACCTTGGACTGCAAGCAAACTCTTGCTTACTACTTGGATTGCACTAAGCCTCACAGGACTTCCACTCTGCTGTTCCTGTCCTTTGATCCCAATAGACTGGGAGCTCCTGTCACCAAAAGACCTCTACATGGCTTGCAGACTGTATCGCCCTCTGCTATGCTGGGGATGGACTGCCACTTGGACGCCGTATCATGGCAAAGAAGAGTTTGAGCCATGGTAATTAGAGTGGCTCATCTCCACTGTACTCCCATTAAGGACATTTGGAAGGCAGCCACCTGGTTCTCCATTCAAACTTTTACCTCCTACTTTCTGGACACTCATTACAGGCAGAATAGCCAATTCAGGCAGGATGTTTTACAAAATTTATTATCCTCCTAGAAGCCAATGTCCCTCTAACCCACTTGGTTTCACTAAGCTCATGCTAATTGGCACTACCACTCTTCTCAGAGAGATGAGCCTGGCAGCTAGGGAGTCTCATATGTGAGAATATTTCTGCCTGCTTGTCCTGGGATAAAGCACAGTTACTTTCCTATAACCAGTGTTATCAGAGGACAGCAGGCAGATAGTCTCACAACCCTCCCCTTATTGGCTTCTTAGCTTGTCACTGAACTGAGGCTCTCTCAGGGTGCAGGGAGATATGGGACAACTGGCACACACACACACGGCACAGGTGCACCTGAACTTTTAAAGTGATAACACACTTGGAACTATTGCAGCGTTGGGCCTAGTGGCCTGATGTAAGGCTTATGCTCAGTCATTTACTGGGCAATCACTTCCTTCTGCCTGTTTCGTAACATACAGTATCACCCAGGATAAGTAACATTTATTTATACTCTTTTGGAAACTGAACTCTCATTGGGGAACTAATTAGTTGAATATTAAACATATGGAGTACTGAAATTAGTCAAAGCTGTAGTAATATTGGCTATACCAACATCAATGAACTTCTCTAGGGATGCTGGAGATAATCCTGAAGGAAAAGGGGATAGATAGAGGATTACTATACCGGTCCTGGACCTGATGGACCACCACGTGAGCAGACTACTGGGCATGATGGACCTCTGGTCTGACCCAGCAGAGGCACTGCTTATGTTCTTATCAAACAATCTTGTCATTCTTGAATCACCATCTTGTCATTCTTGAACCACCATCTTTCAACGTTTGGCTTGGGCATAAATTGCAATGACAGTTTAATGTCCTGAGTGGAGTCTATGCCAGGGCTCCGCTCAGGACATTACCCATAGGTGAGAAAATCCGCCTGCTGTCCTTAGATAATACCTGTTACAGGAAAGTAAACGGTGCTTTTTGGTTAGAAGTATTATGGGTTTACTATGAAGAAAATGATTCATCCATGCTCCCTTTCATTTGAGACAGGGCTTCCCCTAGTGCTAAATGTTGTTGCTGGTCCTCAAAGTGCCACTACAGTCACCTCTCTCTCTACAGCCTTGTATGTAGTATTCTAGTTTAGCACAGCACAGCAGGCCTTACTGATGAAATTCAGACTTTTCAACACCAAGAATATCTCTCCATTTGTAACAAGGGCTTATAATTTCACCATTGGTTGTAGACATGAAACTAGGCTCACACGCAAGACAATATCTTTTTAAAGTGTAAACAATATTTATGCTGAGTCAAGAGGCCAAATTTTATACCTTAATCAGCAGTACAGGATGGTCTGGTTTTATTTGATATGTCTTACTAGAGAGAGGGAAACGGTGTTGAGCAATATTAGCAATATGGACTATTAAAGTCTAATTGAAAACAGTATTATGCACACGGCAGGTCCAGGTAGGGTTTTGTCTTATTTTTTTAAAGCCTATTTTAATACACAGATTACTTCAAAGTACTTCAGTGACATTAGTAGGGGAAAAAAAACAAAACATGCCAGTTTTAAAATATTATATTGCTGTACTCTACCTGTTTTGATATATCTTTTTGTAATAGGGAGTGCTGATCACCATGGAAAGAGATGCCAGCAATTGAGAGATGTATGTTTTCTCGTGTTTTTATGTTAATGAGTTTTCATTGTTTTATTTAATTCCTCACTCGAAAAATAAAAAGACGTATTTTTCTTTTTCCATTTAGAACTAAGCTGGCAGGCGTATGGTCTGTAAAGTTTGTTTGAAAAATAAAATTTAAATAAAAAAAAAAAACCAACCAATCAAAAACTGCTTAACCTTCTTTTCTGCATCCTGCTTTCCCACTCAGTAATGCACAAGACCTGACCAAGCAGCCACAGAGATGACAAATACTTTTTCCATACTGGTATATATTTCAGAATAATGTTGTTTAGATGAACAAAGACAGCTAATTAAAAACATGAACAATACAGGGGTGTTGGCTCTACCTTCTTACTGCTGTAACCCCACGATAAACACTTTCTCACTCCACAAACCAGGCCAATTGACTACGCTTGTTGGGGGGGGAGGGGAGCGTTAATTCTGTACAGGTCACCTAGTTACATGCCTAAAGTATGTGCATTACCCACCCTCCATTTTATAAAACTAGCACGGTTTTAGCATTGGCCACAGCGGTAACAGCTCCGATGCTCACAGGACATTCTGTGAGCGTCTGAGCTGTTACCGCTATGACTGTCGCTAAAAATGCTAGCGTGATATTGTAAAGGGGGGGGGAGGGAATAAGTGTAATTGCCATTGTAGAATACTACAGTACATGTCATAGGCTGGTGTAAATGCTCTATAACCTTGGCATATAAGTGCTGGATATGCCCTTGACTTGCTCATGCCTCTCCTAGCAGTTACACACTAAGGTTATAGAATTACAACTAAGTGCAGTGAGCACTCCAATTATAGTCCGTTATTCTTAGTTAGTGCCACAACTAAAACCAAAGTTCTATACTTCCACACACCCCAACAGATGGCACCAACAAGTATCACTCTTCGATCAGGCAAGACCCTCCCTGTAGAAGAATCCTCCAAAATCCTAGGTTGTATACTGGACTCCACACTTACCGTGGAACCACAAATCTCCAGAGTCTGAAATAAATCCCTCTACACTTTGAGACAACTAAAATTAATCAGACCATGCTTTCACCAACACCACTTTGCCTTAATTGTACAACTGATGATACTACCACAACTGGACTATTGCAACTCCATCTACGTGGGAATCAACACTGCTTTAATCCACAAAATGCAACTCATCCAAAACACCACTGTTAGATTAATCTTCAACCTGAGAAAATATGACTCGATTACAGCCTTCACCAGGCAACTGCACTGGCTACCCATCCCATCACGAATAACCTTCAAAACTTCATGCATCATTCACCGTATATTTTATGGAAACTTCACAGCTCCTCTCATTCAGCTCTTCTCTAAAGCATGGTCTACTCAGAGAACCCTCAACAGAATACTTCTAAATCTCCCTTCCACAAAAAATCTTCAATACAAATGTGTTTTCCACTCCATGCTCACCTTTCTAGGTATAAAAACTTGAAATGACCTTACTGAAATGACCAGAACAGAACCTAATCGCACCATATTCTGGAAGAAACTGAAAATTCATTTATTTGACACTTAATCACCTGTATCTCCTCCTTCACCCCTCTCCCTACCCCTCTCTTCTCTTCTCTCTCCATCCTCTCCCTTCTCTATAAGTTGCCTTGAGCCTACCTAGGTATGAGCGAAACAGAAATAGAAAATTAGATTAGATTAATTTATCAATTAAGTTACATACATAACTAGCACTAATTTATAACCACTGCACACAAGTTTGCATACAAAGTGCAGACATGTGCATAGATTGGTGTATTTGCATATGATCACCAACCTGCTAAATAGTTCCCTGAACCAAGGGCACCTACCCAAAGAAATGGGTAAAATAGCCTTAACCCCTATACCGAAAGCAGGTCAAGCAGACCTCTCCATAGCATCTTAAATACAGACCGAATGCTGGCATTCCGATCCTCAATAAAATCCTTGAGTCCCATGTCAGCAAGCAGCTAGCCTCATACATAGAGCAACACTCCTGCCTTCATACAAACCAATACGGCTTCCAAAAAAAGCACAGCACCGAGCTCCTCATCACTCTAAACACTAAAATCAAACAGTTGCAAAGATTGGGTCATCAGGTAATATTACTCCAATTTGATATCTCCACAGTCTTCAAATCAATGGACCAACTACTCCTAACCAAACTCTCAGAAATCAGAACAACAGGGACTGTACTAAAATGGTTCGCTGACTTCTTACAAAATCGCAAATACATGGTCAAAAAGCAAGACATATACTCCAACCCTTGGAAGGCATTCTGTGGCGTCCCACAAGGCTCCCCATTATCCCCAATCCTATTCAATTTATTCATGAGCTTGCTATCCTATGCCGACGACATCCTCCTCCTCATCCCCATAACCAATAACCATCCTAATATTGCTGAAAAAATCTCAAACAATATAGATAAAATCCAAACCTGGGCAACAAACAAGTTGAAACTGAACGTTACCAAGACCAAAGCCATTGGTTTCTGCACCGCACAACAGAACGTCATATCTAACCTCACTTTTCATCAGGCATCACTCTCACAATGGAAAAATCCACCAAAGTACTCGGCTGCATCTTAGATGACACTCTCACAATGGAACCACAAATCTCTAACTTTTGGAAAAGACCGTCTACACTATGCGTCAACTGTGACTCACAAGACCATACTTCCACCCACATCATTTTGCTCTGATCGTTCAGATTATGGTCTTACCTCAACTGGACTATTGCAACTCCGCCTATCTTGGCATCAACACTGCTCTTATCCACAAACTGCAGCTCATCCAGAACACAGCCACTAGACTAATCTACAAATTAAAGAAATATGATTCAATCACAACCTTTATCAGGCAACTACACTGGCTCCCAATATCATCCCAAATAATTTTCAAAACTTCATGTATCCTACACCAGATTCTGTACGGAAACTCAGCAGCCCCTCTCATCCAACTAGTCTCTACTGTTTGGTCAACATCAAGAAGAATCCTTAACAGAATTCAACTAAACCTGCCATCCACAAAATACCTAACTACAAGCAAATTTCCCATTCTATGCTAACTTATCTGGATGTAAAAACCTGGAATAACCTACCAGAAGCAATCAGAAAAGAGACAAACTACACCGCATTCAGGAAAAACCTGAAGACCTACCTCTTTGACAATTAACTGTTTCAGCTTCTGTATAGCACCCCCTACTTCTAGGCCCTTCCCCTTGCTTCTCCATGCCCCCCCTTCTACCTTCCATAAACGGCACTTACATCCCTGGCGCATAGCTACACCTAGTGACACCTAATACAGAAGTAGGCGTGGTTAAAGATGGCGCCAGAATTAGGTGTTACTTTGCATGATTCTCTGATGCACCTAGGCACTGGAAATGTAGGCCTTTAAAACCCTGGCCTACATTTTCAGCGATAGGGTCTGTGGTAGCCGCGATTCTGGAAGCGCTACTTGTCGGTGATTGACACGCGGCAGGCGCCCATTTTGTAGTCAACTGCTGCAGCAGACGCCACTTCCAGAATCAGCTTCAAGGGGCCATACTCTTATTTATGGCACCTAAAAAAAATTTTTTTTTAAATCAGCGCCAACTAGAACAACGCTTAGCATAATTCTACAAGGTGTGTGTACCTTTTATTGAATCACACCTAAGTTGTGTGTGTATCGGGTGTATTCTATAAATTTTAGGAACGCTCATAATCTGCCCTTAGCTATGCCCTCTTTTCAACTTCATAAGCTGCAACAGGTGCATACTTTTTACAGAAGTGCACTTTTCAAGTTGTGCACATAACTTAATGCCAATTATTGGCCCCGATTAAGGCAATCAAATTGTGTGCATACAATTGGTTATGCGCAAAACTTTAGGCGTCATACAGAATTTGAAGTTACCTCATTTGTAATGGCTACATGGGCTGCCACTTTTGATTTGAGAAACAAGACTCTCAGCTTTACACAAAATAACTTTGAAATGTGACCGGAGGTCTATTGTTGCCTATTACATAAACTCTGACCGAGCGGATTTTATCTGGAGTTGGTGGATATTATGGTACTGTGGAAAATTTATTAAGAAGTTCCAGCATCACCAAAGCTGCTGGATTTATACTTTTCCCTCCATATTCGCTGTGATAGGGGATTAACATAACCACAAATACAGAAAAAACGCAAATAACTTTTTCGTATGTTATTTGCTGTTTATATTAAAAACCATCGTGAATATGGTGAAACCGCAAATAACACGGTGGGAGACCTGGCCTGTTCCTGAAGGAGAGGCAAAACACGGTGAAGAAAGTGCTGAGAATCAGCGATTTTTCTACAGAAGCTGATGTAATGGGGGGAGGGGGGCGGAGCCAGCAAGCTAAAAACCACGAATAATCAAAACTGCGATTGCTGAAACTGCAAATACGGAGGGAGAAGTGTATAGGTTTTATTGGTACATGACAGTCACCACAAACAGTTCAAAGAAGAACAGTTTTATAACACCCCAGTGGAATATCTTCTTCTCATCTGGGTTTCACCAGCACCTTCACTATAGTTCCTTCTAAAGGCACAAAATAAGTTTAAAGTTCAGCTCCCACAATGAGGAGAAAACCCCCCAACCTATCTTTTCCTCTTGAAATCAGTCCTTGTCCACCTTTAGACAGGCATTTAGCTTGGTTTTCTCAGGCTGAACCAAACCTGCATTCTCCAGGCAAAGCAAATCAATTACTAGACCAGACATGGGCAACTCTGGTCCTCGAGGGCCGGAATTCAGTCAGGTTTTCAGGATTTCCCCAATTGAAAGCAGTGCATGCTAATAGATCTCATGCATATTCATTGGGGAAATCCTGAAAACCGACTGGATTCCAGCCCTCGAGGACTGGAGTTGCCCACCCCTGTACTAGACTTTTGACTTCCTTTTCAGTCTATTGCAGTGCACATCCTGAAAGGCCACATTGAGTTTTTATAGTGAGGCCAAACTCAATGGCTTTAGAGACCAACCTCCCCACAATGACCCTTTTCTGGTTCTAAGAATTCAAAGTCTTCTGTAACATTTTTCTCCCAGAGATGGCCCAAGTTTTACACTCTTTTCTCTTATGGCAGCTTTAATCAAAATGCTATCAAACACAAACTTTTAGTTTTCTGTTTCCAGCGCTCAGGAAAAAAAAACCATAAAACGATACTCCTGAATAGTGCTGCAATATTTCATTTCCAGCAGTTTCACTTTTACTCATTGTCAGTTTCTATTTGACTTTCAGGTAATGAAAAATCAGATTTATTTAGAATTCCATGGGCTCTTCCTTGCTCAAAGACTCCCTACTATCAGAGTGTTCCTTCAGAAAATCTTTTATTTACTTAAAATTATTTATAACCCGCACCCGCTTATCCACAAATCTAAGCGAGGAACAAAATCACATTCAAACAAACAAATTCAAAACAGGAAAGCAAAACAGGGTAAAAAAAGAACAGCCACAACTCACACCAAAAAAGCGCTCAAATAATACCGTTTATTCACCCCTTTCTAAAAGACCAGAGCATAACAGATTGGCACAGAAACAAAGGTAAAGCATTCCATAGCGCCGGGCCCTGGACAGAAAACAGACTTACGATTCCCCGTAAGCCTCACCACCGCTAAAGATGGAATCCCTGCATTTCAAATTCAGGGCATTCAAATACACATTCTTGAAGCTGTCTAACCTGGTTTCTTTGATGAGCTGTGCTTCTCCTTTCCAAGCCTGGCTGGGCTACAGGTTTCACTTCCTGAGTCTGCTCAGAGCTGCTGTTGCTGCCTTGTGTTCCACTGCTCTGTGTTCCTTTGCTAGGCTTGAGGGAACTAGCAACAGGTGTAGGTTGTTCTCTAATTATCTGCCTCCTAGCGAGAGGTGTGTGTTTGCCTAAACCGGCTCCCTGCTTACAGCTTGGTGTGACCTGTTTAAGAGCATTGCCTGCATCTTTGCTTCCTGGCTTTATGGTTCCCACCGGGGTTGGCTCCATCTTACTGAACCTGAATTTGAAATGCAGGGATTCCATCTTTAGCGGTGGTGAGGCTGTTCTCTGTCCAGGGCCTGGCGCTATGGAATGCTTTACCTTTGTTTCTGTGCCAATCTGTTATGCTCTGGTCTTTTAGAAAGGGGTGAATAAATGGTATTATTTGAGCGCTTTTTTGGTGTGAGTTGTGGCTGTTCTTTTTTTACCCTGTTTTGCTTTCCTGTTTTGAATTTGTTTGTTTGAATGTGATTTTGTTCCTCGCTTAGATTTGTGGATAAGCGGGTGCGGGTTATAAATAATTTTAAGTAAATAAAAGATTTTCTGAAGGAACACTCTGATAGTAGGGAGTCTTTGAGCAAGGAAGAGCCCATGGAATTCTAAATAAATCTGATTTTTCATTACCTGAAAGTCAAATAGAAACTGACAATGAGTAAAAGTGAAACTGCTGGAAATGAAATATTGCAGCACTATTCAGGAGTATCGTTTTTTGGTGTTTTTTTCCTGAGCGCTGGAAACAGAAAACTAAAAGTTTGTGTTTGATAGCATTTTGATTAAAGCTGCCATAAGAGAAAAGAGTGTAAAACTTGGGCCATCTCTGGGAGAAAAATGTTACAGAAGACTTTGAATTCTTAGAACCAGAAAAGGGTCATTGTGGGGAGGTTGGTCTCTAAAGCCATTGAGTTTGGCCTCACTATAAAAACTCAATGTGGCCTTTCAGGATGTGCACTGCAATAGACTGAAAAGGAAGTCAAAAGTCTAGTACAGGGGTGGGCAACTCCAGTCCTCGAGGGCTGGAATCCAGTCGGTTTTCAGGATTTCCCCAATGAATATGCATGAGATCTATTAGCATGCACTGCTTTCAATTGGGGAAATCCTGAAAACCTGAACCTAGGAAAAGATAAATTAGTACCGGGTTGCTTTCCAATGTGTGCCTCTTTCCTCCTGCTAGCTCTAGGCTGTGGTACAGGTTTATGCTTGTCAGTGGACTGGGTCAATTTAGCCTGCCTTTCACTTGTGACAGATTTCTCTAAGTTTACACTGGCACTCACAGGGACTTCTTTGTGATAGAAACCAACTTTCCCCCAAAGAGAACAGCACATGTAGAACACTTTTTTAGTAATTGTTAAGAGGTTGCAATAAATGAGGTTGCAATGACTCAGTCCCTTAAGCCATGAAAGTTTAATGAAAGATCTATAAATACAATTACATCAGTGTGAACATGTCCGATTAATTAAATAACCCCCCCCCAAAAAAAAAACAACAACAACCTATAGTACAAATAAAACAGCATATCACAGGTGTAGCACAGCAAATGGGCTTAGGAAACTGATTTTAACCAGAAGCAATTTACAAATCTAGTGTTGGTAAGACTGACACAGCAGCTCCTCTCCTACAATTGTCAAAATAGAACAAGGATGCATTCAACTTCTATCAATTATACAAAGCATTTGATCGTGCTATTTTAAATTGGGCACAACCAGTGTCTTGGTCCTATTTCATGCTTTAACACTCCAGTTTTGGTGAAAAGATGCGAGTAGCACAGGCCATTTTAATGGATGCACCATTAAACATTTTATCTGCTGCGGTTCTCTTTACTTATGGAAGTAAATATCTATTTCTCTCACAGTAATGCCCTAGATCAATGGTCTTCCCTAAATTTTAAATGGGAGCCACTTCGCATCTAAATGAGCTGAAAGTGATCCACCAAATATCTTCCCATGTGAGGCCTCTAAACTGCTAATCAGTGCATGTCCATAGAATCCACCTCACCATCCTGTCTTCAAACTTTTTATTGGGTGCATTTCAAATGCATCTCTTGTCTATTGAGAAATGTCTTGTCCTTCAAGCATGCAGCTCTTCTTCCCATCCACCCCACCCTTTCTGCTGAAGCAGAGCGAAGCACACAAAAATGCCAGAAAGATGAGGGTCACCCCAGAGGTTTCCAGGGGTTGCCACTGGCACCTAAATCTTGCACTTAAGAACACCATTGCCTATCAAAGCGAGTTTCCATTATTTCCTATGGGGAAACTCACTTTGATAAATGAGCATTTTGCAATCCAAGGTACCACTGTACTGTATTAAGATAAGACACGGAGCCAGAGGTACTCAAACAAATAGGAGAGGCCTCAAACAAGGCTAAAGTGCTCTACCTGCTCTTTACTGGAGTGGAAGAGTAGACTAAGGGTTATAGCAGCAGGCTGAAACTCAGAGAAGAACATAAGAACTGCCATACTGGGACAGACCGAAGCTCCATCAACCCTAGTATCCTGTTTCCAACCGTGACTAACCCAGGTACCAAGTACCTAGCTAGATCCCACTTAATAAAACAGATTTTATGCTGCTTATCTTAAGAATAAACAGTGGATTTCCCCAAGCCGTCTCAATAATGGCCTATGGATTTCCCTTTTAGGAATTTATCCAAACCTTTTTTTAAACCCCGCTAACTGATTTCACCACATTCTCAGCAATGAATTCCAGAGTTTAATTACACATGTGAAGAAATATTTTCTCCAGTTTGTTTTAAATCTACTACTTAGAAACTTCATTGCATGCCCCCTAGTCCTAGTATGTTTGGAAAGAGTAAACAAGTGACATTTGATTTTAAAAAGTAGCTTAACCCTTCAATACCCTAACTTCAGACTTAAGATGCTTTTTCCATACCGTGGAACATCATTTCCACCCCATAACATAATTTCCACTCATCTCTAGGGTCCTTCAGAAGATCATGAAGGACTTCATGCATCTTATACTAATTGCCCCTTGATAAGCAGCATGAAATCTTGCTACATTTGGGGATTTTGCCATGTACCTATGACCTGAATTAGCCATTGTTGGAAACAAGAAACTGGGTATGCTATCACCTTGGATTTCTAAGCTTATAAAAAGGGCAAAAAAGCTGCTTCTTTATAATGGTTAACACACAACTTTGGGGTCTACCATCTCTCACCAACTGCTTTACATTATGAGAAGGAGGAGGAGGCAGAAAAATTTATCTGGACAATCTGCAGAAATATCTATATTAATGGATTTATTTTCTACTTTTTTGAATAAATTCACCCAAGGTAGTTTACAGAAATAATAAAGCTGAACATTAGTCTGTTTCTCTATGAATAAGCCCATGTTCCCCCTGGTCTCCTCACAAAACAATTTATGGTTTATTTATTAAATATTTCAATATACCACCTTTCCTGCATAGCTTAACAAAGCCATTTTTCAATCAAAAATTAAAAACAATATATATAAAAAAGAAAAGAAAATCATAAAACAAACAGGATAAAGTAATGTAAGGAAAGAAAAGATAAGGAGATTAATGTATTCCCAGTGCCATGCCACCTCCGACTGATAAGCCATTAAAAGCTGTGGTATATTTTTTTAAAAAGATAAATGGGATGAAGTTCTCTCGTATGAGAAAAGACTAAAGAGGTTGGGACTCTTCAGCTTGGAAAAGAGACAGCTGAGGGGGAATATGATTGAGATCTACTAAATCTCAAGTGGTATAGAACAGTAAGAGTGAATCCATTTTTCACTCTTTCAAAAAGTACAAAAACCAGGGGACACTCAATGAAATTACATGGAAATACTTAAAACAAATAGGAAGAGGATGCCAGAGGATGGGTTACAGCACAGTTGGGTTTAAGAAACATTTGGACAAGTTCCTGGAAGAAAAGTTCATAGTCTGCTATTGAGACAGACACGGAGAAGCCACTGTTTATCCTGGATCAGCAGCATGGAATGTTGCTACTATTTGGGTTTCTGCCAGGTACTGTGACCTGGACTGACTGTGACCTGCTGGAAACAGGAAACTGGGCTAGATGGACCATTGGTCTGACCCAGTATAACTAGTCTTATAAGTGTTAGGGCAGTACAAAATTTTGGATAGAATGGTTCTAACTGAAATTGGGGAGGGAATGGAAGGGGCGAGTCTTAGGGTACAATTCAAATTGAACCAAGAAAAGTGATGGAGCCTGCCTGGATGGAGAAAGATAGTTAGCAATCCCCTATGTACTTCAGGGAGGATGCAGACTGCTTCTGTTAAATGTTTTAGTGCTTAATTTTTATCCCCAGATCTCATTACTAAGTGATGATGATTTCTGATTTTCTTTAAAAATGTTAACAGCAAGAGCTTCAGTTCCTAGGAACGTCACATCCTTCTTCAGTTTTCACATTCAGTAAGGAAGTACAAGTAAACACTTAGGGCTCCTTTTACGAAGGCGCGTTAGGGCCTTAATGCGCTGAATAGCGTGCGTTAAAATGCCGCATGCGCTAGCCGCTACCGCCTCCTCTTGAGCAGGTGGTAGTTTTTCGGCTAGCGCGCACTAATCCAGTACATGCGCTAAAAATGCTAGCACACCTTCGTAAAAGGAGCCCTTGGATCTAATTCCAAATTTGAAATGTTCAAGTTCGGATCCCAATTTACAACATCAAAAGTGAAAGTAACTTTAAGAAGTAAACAAATATCTCTAAGGACATGGCAAAACCCAAACCTAGGAAACTGGAGGCAGGGCTGCTTCTTCATACATAAACTCCTCCAGGACCTTGACTACGTTGTCGGCCTCTGGCATTTCTGCGTATTCAACTTTCACAATCTTTAGCAGGACATCTCCATTGCCACAGTTCTTCAGAAACATGTAACATTTAAACAAGGCATAATGACTCATTTCTGCCTGACGGATAAAACGCTTTAGGTTGTTCATGTCTTGTGTCGCCTGGAAAGAAAATCAAACAACTGGGTATATTTGAACTAAAACTGTTTCTTTAACAATAGGCAGAGTAAAGAAGCAAACAAAACAAAAAAAAAAAACCAACACAGATCAAAAATGAATGATCTCTGTTGGTAGAACAAAATTAATTTTCTTGATATTGTAGACATAGATCTGTAGACCAGAGGAAAGGCTGGAACCAAGAGACAATAAGGAACCATTTAAATACCTCCAAGAGATACAGGAGGTGAGCCTCTTTCAACAACAAAGAAACTCTAGAATGAGGGGTTACAGAATGACACTGAAAGGAGGTAGATTCAGAAGTAATCAAGGACTGAATTTCTACAGAATTGGGAACAGGTGCATGGAACAGCCTCCCCGTGGAGGTAGAAAAGAGCACTGTATTCCTTAGGGGATAATTTGTAGAAATGGGGGGGTGATAGGATAATCCAATTAAATAGCGGTATATTTCAATTGATTAATGGATATAAGAAACATGGTATATATGTATGAATAGAAAAGGAAAGGGGGTAAAATTATTGGAAATATGTTGTTATGAAATATTAGGGGATATATGTAATATGAAGAGATATATTTGTTGTGCATTAATGTATATAATAAAATGAAAAAAGAGTTTGAGGAAGAAAGGGTGGGGGGAGGGATAGGTTAAAGTATGATTAATTGTATTATGGAAGAGGGATGTCTAAGTATGTATATGTTTGGATAGATTATTTTATTGATATGGGAAGGGATGGGAGGTGGGTGGGGGGGAATTAAAACATGTATAATAATATTGTGTAAGAATGTCAAGTGAGTTATGTGAATTAATTGTAATAATATTGTACACTTGTTGAAAGAAATAAAAAGGAATAAAGATTAAAGAAAAAGAAAAGAGCACTGTATCCAAATTCAAGAAAATACAGAACAAAGCACAGAACATCTCTGAGAGATAAGAGGGGCTGTAGAGCTGTACAGTTGATGTCCTGGGCAGACTCAATATGGTCTTTATCTGTCATCATGTCCTATGTCCCTAAGTTACTTTTCATTTGCTGTTCTTAGGGGTTCTTTACTAAGCGGTGGTGAAAAAAGTGGCCTTAGCATATTTTTACACCAGGGCTACCCAAGTCTGGTCCTCGAGATCTATTGGCAGGCCAGGTTTTCAGGATAGCCATAATGAATATGCATGAGAGAGAGATTTGCATACGAAGAAGGCAGTGCAGGCAAATCTCTCTTGTGCATATTCATTGTGGATATCCTGAAAACCTGGCCTGCCAGTAGATCTCGAGGACCGGACTTGGGCAACCCTGTCTTACACGATTATTTCCATGTGCTAAGATCATTTTTACCTCAGCAGTAAAATGACCATCAATGGGAGAAACAGAAAACCAGCCATATGCTAAGCACATGACCATTAAAAAAATAGTGTGCAAGTGCTTCCCAATACCTATTTTGCAGGCAGTAAGGGCTCAGGCGCTAATCAATTAGCATACAGTAATATAGCTGCATTGATTTGTGCAAAAATCCCCACTCTCCGCCCCAAGACACACCCTCCACAATAAAAAAATAAATATTTTTTTTTAGTGCATGGTTTGTCTACAGTTCAAAACAATGTTATTATCCAGGTGTATGAGATGGTGTCAAAAGGTCTTCAGATAATCAATCCATGTTACACTGACATTTCCGCTTTTCTTAGCACTGGTCAAGATGGAATTCCGCCAGTGAACTTTATTTGCATCTGCATTATTTGTATTTCCAAGCACTGGTTGGCCACACAATGGGACTAATGAAGAAGGCTTTATAGTTGAAACATGACCTGTGTTGGGTCTTCCTGATCCGTCTGTCTGGTCATTCTCACTGTTCTAATGACAGTATTCATGCAATTATTTATTTGTAGATTTGGGTTTTGAAAATCTGTACAAAGTAGCCCAATCTTTTGAAAGTGTTACTTTGTGGGGAAATGCAGCTGGAAGTGATGGTACCATTGTCTCCAGCTGCTCATTATAGATTTCTTAGCTTGGATTTATTTCTGCCTATTTTTGGGTGGATTTTCCTATCTGCCTGTTTTTTGTGCTGCATCTGAATAGCTTCCACTTAATCTCTGACTAGTGGTATTCAATTTCTGAGCACTCCTTGAAGGAATAGTTTGCCCACAAATGTGCTGTTCTTCTTTACTTGCTATTACCAGAAAATGCACTGTCAGGTAAAGTAATTTTGCAGGCAAGAGTAGTTAGCAGATGAACTATCTTTATATAGATAGACACTACTGCTTTTTGGAGTTGAAAAGTAATCTAGTGGCTACAGCAGTGGGCTAAGAACCCAGAAAGCCCAGTTCAAATCCTACCAACCTATCTTGGGCAAATTATGTAATCCTCTGTTGCCTCAGGCACAAACAATGTAAGCTCTCCAGGGACGGGGAAATAACTAATCATGTCCTCCAATTCCTATGTGGAATTTAGGAGGCATCTAAAGACATACTTATTTTCTAAATATTTGGGTAGTTAGTTTTCAATTACTTGGATAATTTAAAATTTGTAAACCACATAGATCTTTACAATCTTACTTTCTAATCATTTGGGCATTTAATTTCAACTTAATTGTACATCCTATCTTTTGTAAACTGCATAGAACGTCACAGTCCTGCGGTATATAAACTGCTTGTTATGTGAAAAAGCGTAAACTG
Organism: Geotrypetes seraphini; assembly: GCF_902459505.1. Lineage (NCBI taxonomy): Eukaryota > Metazoa > Chordata > Amphibia > Gymnophiona > Dermophiidae > Geotrypetes > Geotrypetes seraphini. Next base: position 19,522,300 of record NC_047093.1, on the reverse strand, counting down.
TATCTAAATCCCTTTCCTCTTCACTAAAAATAGGGAATACAACTAAAATGTGTTCTTTCTGTAAGGTGATATTTATAGTTAGGCAGGTTCTAAATTAAATATAGAATTTACAGCAACATTGTGCACTTTATAAATGCAAAACTTAAGACAATGCGACTCAAACAGAATCTTCTAAATGTTAACAACAGCACAACTTAACCTCCCCCCCCACACACAGATTTAGTTATAATATTCCTTATTTTTCTAAATAAGTGCTACTATGACACTTTTAAAAATTGATCCATATTGTCAAACTGAAAAGAATGGTGAATTAAAGCACTTAAGCACTAATCTCTGTGGGCTTCGTTAACCTGTTTACTAATTATATCTAAAAGTTACCTTCAACTTAAAGCTTTCTAATTTTTGTCGAAAAAGAAAAGGATTTCCTCTTTCAGCACAATTTAAAAATGCTTGCATCCAGTCTTCACAGAACTTGTTTCTTCCTGTAAAAGAAATTTGTTAACAAAATGATGTAAAATGTTATCAGGCACAAATTTCCTTTGTAAAATTGTTGTTTACAGGGATGGGAAACCTGCTCATACTCATGAACTAACCAAGATCCAGTTTTGGATAAAAGTAATCACAATGACTGTAGTATGTGTGTGAAAGTTGGGAAGTGCGTGTGAGTGATGGGGGTTGGGTTCACTGACTAAATTCTTCTGATATTTATTAATAAATTAAGCATTGGTAAGTTGTAAAAGTACTGTAATGAAATGAACTGTGGGAGATAAGATTAAAATTGAATTGATTTAAATAATATTTGTTTGTATTAAATATTCAATAACTGGTTTTAAGAATTTGAGTTGTCTTTAGGCAGCTATTTAATTAACTGAAACCCCCCCCCAAGCTTAGGCTTTAATAAATATACATGAGAGATTCCCATACAAACTCTCATGCATATTAAGGATATTGTCCCTGTATCATGGTTTTTTGGAAATCAATTTGGTCTCAAATTAATTGTTTACTAGAAAACCATGTTGCTTTATCATATGATACAATTCTGTTTGGGATGTCAATGAGAGCAAAAATTCAAATTTCATCAAATAATAACAAGCTTTTGTTAATTATGACAGGAGTCGCCATACAATATATTACCAACAATTGGAAAAATTACAATAGGCTTAGTTAGCTACACATTTTGGTGGAATTCATTATGTCATATTTATAAAATGGGAAGATCAATTGCCATACAAAAAGGGAATTATAAGAATTTTAAAATGATTTGGGGGCCATTAACAAATTATTGCAATGAATAGACATCATTTTCCTAATGAAAATAAATGTACATATGGGGGAGGGTAAATAGTTATTTTAAAGGTCTGATTAATAGATTGAAATATAATATATAAATGATATTTTGAATAAAATTAATTGTGGGAAGTGTGGTGGGAGGGGGAGGAATAAATTCATGTAAATCATAATTGTATGAATATCAAGTGATATGTAACAGTTAATATGATGTAGTATTGTGCACTTGTTGTAAGATGGAAAAATGAATAAAGAATTTTTTTTTTTTTTTTAAAAAGGATAAACTAAAGACCTGACTGGTATGGAGCCATTTGAAGGCTGGATGTTCTCATCATTGGTTTAAAATAAGTGACAGAGACAGTGCGAGTGCCAACTGCCATCTATTTTAAACTATTAAACAAGCAAACAAAACCCTCTCTCAAATGAAACTAAGATTTTTATTCCATTTATGCAATGGCGTAGCAAGGGTGAGAGGTGCCTGAGGAAGGGACGCCCCCCCACTCTTCCATCCCCCCCTAAGTGTGTGCCCCTTCCCTTCCCCTGTACCTCTTTATTGGCATAAGCAGCATCACCAACTTGCTGCCCATGTTGGCTCTCCTCTCTGATGCTACTTCCTAGGTGTGGGATCTGAAAGTGACATTAAAGGGAGAGCTGGCACGAGCAGCAGGTTGAAGTTGCTATTTGTGCCAGGGAAGTGCTAGAGGTATGGCAGCGGGGGTGGGGGAGGGGGGAGAGAGAAGGCACATGGTGGGGGAAGGAGAGGAGAAGGGGTGTCTGCACCCAGGGTGGACTGCCTCCCTGCTTACTACACCACTGCCTGTGAAGCCATGGCAATCGACATACTCGAGCTACTTTGAGCTAACAAAACTCAAGGTGGACAAAGCCATGGGACCGGACAATCTGCACCCCAGAGTGCTCATGGAGATAGGTAATGTCCATGCAGAACCGTTGGTCGAGCTATTCAATCTCTCACTGAGTACAGGGACAGTCCCCTTGGACTGGAAAACAGCTAACGTCGTTCCTCTGCACAAAAAGGGTTGCAGGACAGAGGCTGCAAATTACAGACCGGTGAGTCTGACATCGATAGTATGCAAACTTATGGAAACACTGATCAAACGCCAATTGGACACGGTCTTGGACGAAGGGAATCTACGGGACCCCAATCAACATGGATTCACCAAGGGTAGGCCCTGCCAATCAAACCTCATCAGCTTCTTTGACTGGGTAACAAAAAGACTGGACGAAGGAGATTCACTGGACATAGTGTACCTAGACTTCAGTAAAGCTTTTGACAGCGTCCCACATCGCAGACTGTTAAACAAGATGAAATCGATGGGGTTAGGAGAGACTCTAACGGCATGGGTCAATGATTGGCTGAGTGGCAGACTTCAGAGGGTGATGGTTAACGGTACTTTCTCTGAGACAGCGGAGGTGACCAGCGGGGTGCCGCAGGGCTCGGTCTTGGGTCCGCTCCTCTTCAACATATTCATAGGAGATCTGACTCAAGGGCTTCAAGGTAAAGTAACATTATTCGCCGACGACGCCAAACTATGTAATATGGTAAGCGAGAGCAATTTACAAGATAGTATGGCGCAGGACCTGCGTACATTGGAATTCTGGTCCTCAACCTGGCAGCTGGGCTTCAATGCTGGGAAGTGTAAGGTCATGCACCTAGGTAGCAGAAACCCGTGCAGAACTTATACCTTAAACGGGGAGACCTTGACCAGGACTTCAGCGGAACGAGATTTAGGAGTAATCATTAGTGCAGACATGAAATCTGCCAATCAGGTGGAGAAGGCTCCCTCAAGGGCAAGGCAGATGCTGGGTTGCATCCGTAGAAGTTTCGTCAGCAGAAAGCCTGCTGTCATAATGCCACTGTACAGGACCATGGTGAGACCTCATCTAGAATACTGCGTGCAATTCTGGAAGCCACATTACCGCAAAGACGTGCAGAGGGTTGAGTCGGTCCAAAGGATGGCCACCAGAATGGTCTCAGGGCTTAAAGGTCTCTCGTACGAAGCAAGACTAAACAATTTGCAGCTCTACACTCTCGAGGAACGCAGGGAGAGGGGAGACATGATTGAGACGTTTAAATACGTCACCGGACGTATAGAAGTGGAAGATAACATTTTCCTTCTCAGAGGCCCCTCAACCACAAGGGGGCACCCGCTCAAACTCAAGGGCGGGAAATTTCACGGCAACACCAGGAAGTATTTCTTCACGGAGCGAGTGATTGATCAATGGAACAAGCTTCCAGTACAGGTAATCGAGGCCAGCAGCGTGCCAGATTTTAAGAATAAATGGGACGCCCATGTGGGATCACTACGTGGGTCAGGGCAAAACATTGGCTAATCTTAAGGGGAGGGTCTATAGAGTGGGCAGACTTGATGGGCCTTGGCCCTTTTCTGCCGTCATCTTTCTATGTTTCTACTCTGAAATTTTTGTCCAGCATCAAAAATCTATCTATACCACCATATGCAGCAACTGAACAGCAGAGGGTCACCTTTTTTGTCTGTCTTGCCTGTTCCTGAGATGGAAACCTGAGCAGTTAGAATAATCCTTACTAATATGAGACGGAAGATGGGTAAAGAAGCTTACAGCTAGGAACTTTCACCTGCATTGTAGAACTGAGGAACTGGTCCACTGCAGTTTATAATGACTGATTTGTGCTGCTCCTCTGTCATGGCCATACAGAGAGATGTCATGGTGCCTTCCTGCACAAGGCCTAGTAAACTAGCAGCACTCAGAAACCTAATGAAAAACAAAACACAGAACCCATTTACTGGCCAGAACATTTCCATTCACAAGCATGCAGGCTTGTTTTCCCTACTGTATATATTTTTCTTCACATAAATATTATTTACCGATCAACGTCTTTCTTTGTTCTGTCATCGGATTCCTTAACTTCAACAGGAGTGTAGCTCAAAGCCTTCAACATAAAAAGTACTTCTGTTGCTAAAATCAGATGATATCAATTTCATAGCAGAGCATGCATAAACAAAAGGATAACACAAGTAAGAACACAGGAGACAATTAAACCCCCCCACAGTTTTACGATAGAAGCATCCAGACCTTTTTTTTGGGTACTTTCTCTTTTTATTTTGTCTCTTCATAAATACATCTTACTTCCGGTTTTCAATTGCAAATTGGCAGCATAGTGTGCTTTCTCTACTAAATGCAGTTTAGATATTCAGTCAATGTTCATGGGCACAGTACAAAGTGCAAAACTTTTTTTTTTTTTTAAATTACCATGCAAGATGTTGAAACATTACAAATTGTATGTGCATTTAAGACAAATATTTCTCTTTCAACTTACAGCATGCAGTAAAAAGGCAAGCTGCTCCTGGAAGAGCTGGACTGTCCTCTGTATTGGTAACACACAGTCTTCAAACCAGCTGTGTAGGTAGGGTTTAATACAAGACTCAAGATTACATATCTGTGACAAATTAAAACAGAAATCAGAATATTTCCACATGTTCTAAAAAAACTGTCCCACTCCCACAGATGATGCGTATACTATAAACTAAGCTCCATTCAGCTCCAGCCTAAGAGTTCTGGCAAATATTTGCCCTGTAAACAGTTCCTCGATACTGTTCTTGAACTAAAGGAAGAGTAGAAAGGTGCCATCTTACGTATGTTATTCACCACGAGTGTAATTTGGATGTGGGCATGATAGGAGGCAAGGCCTCCAACAAATATGGGTGCTAATGAATTTAGACTCCCTCCCAGTGCCCCCTCTTAAAGACTAGCTTAGGTGTGTGCAAATTTTTTTTTCTCATTTGAGCAACAAGTTCTAAACACTAAAGATTTGCCCGATTTGCAAGTATTTATGTGAACCACCATGTAAAATCTGTGAGCGATGCTCCTAGAATTTATGAGTGACTGCTCCTGTGCTCAGCTCAGAGGGAATATAGCTCCCTCCCCCACTACCAATATGGCTTCTTTATCTTTTGCAATCCCCTCCTCTAACCAAAAGCAAGCTGGTAAAATTACACCAATGTCATTCACTATACTATGGTATATTTTACTGAAAGCAAGAAGAAACTAAAGATATTGGTAGTAAACAAGAACACAGAGTGGGTGAACAATATGCTTATTAGCAGTTAAGCAGACCGGGATTAAACTGGGGCTCCATAATTCATTCAACCTCTCCTAACCTCAAGTCCCCCTGGCATTCTACCCATCTGTTCACTCCTGCACACTGTATAAACTCCCGCATGCAACACTGATGCTTTACATGGATCTGAATTGGAAGATTCAGTTGTAAAATATATTACAGGGCAGAGAGGTTTCTGTGAATCAGACGCCCTGCAATATTTTCCTTAACAACATCATGATTTTACCTCAGGATCCACCTTATTTTTCAGGCCTTCGGTATACTTATCCAGCTCCAGTCTGAACGTGTTATTTTAAGGAAACCCGTTTAGATTTATCAACTGATAGCTGCTACATTTCTCTACTTATTTAGTTCCTATGCCTGAACTTTTGTGCATATATTACGGTTTAAACACATAGGTCTTCACCTTCTGAGATTATAAAGAATTTATTGGACTTGTCTTATAACCTCCCCCTCCTTTTATAAAACCGCGAAACTGTTTTTAGCGGTTCATAGACAAAATCGCGCGAGACAACGGCACGCCGACAACAGCGCAGACAACTGAGCGCAAGGTTGACGGCGCGCTGAAGAAAAGCACTATTTTAAAGGGTTCCGACGGGGGGGGGGTTGGTGGGGAACCCCCCTATTTTACTTAACAGACATCGCGCTGGCATTGTGGGGGGTTTGGGGGATTGTAACCCCCCTCATTATACTTGAAACCAAACTTTTTGCCTGTTTTTTAGGGAAAAAGTTCAGTTTTAAGTATAATGTGGGGGGTTACAACCCCCCAAACCCCCCACAACGCCAGCGCAATGTCTGTTAAGTAAAGTGGGGGGGTTCCCCCCACACCCCTGTCGGAGCCCTTTAAAATAGTGCTTTTCTTCGGCACGCCGTCAACCTTGCGCTCAGTTGTCGGCGCGCCGTTGTCTCGCGCGATTTAGTCCCGTCACCGTTTTTAGCACTAGCCAGTGAGCTAAATGCTCTGATTCTTAGAGTTCCTATAAGCATCGGGAGCAGCTCAGAGCATTCAGCGCGCCAGCTAGCGCTAAAAACCGCTTTCGCAGTTTTGTAAAAACGGGGGGGGGAAGTGTTGATAGCCAAGCTCAATTGTAACTATATGGAAACAGTAGCAACACACCTGATCTCTAAGATACACTGCAAGTACGTTCAATGTCCAAAAGAAGAAGCAGAGAGAGCCCGTTTTTCAAGATTCTCTGGTTGTTGTTAGGTGCCATCGACTCGCGCTTGAGTCCTAGCGACTTGATGAATTGTGGATCTAAATTGGTTTTTGTGCTAGTCCGGAAAGGTCCTCCAGCTTTATCTCCATGGTTGTTTTCAACGTGTCCAGCTATCTGGTTGCAGGTCACCCTCTTCGTCTGGTTCCTTCGATCTTCCCAAACATGATGTCCTTCTCCAGTGATCTCTCTCTTCTGATGGTCTGACCAAAATAAGCCAGTCGCAACTTCATCATTTGGGCTTTGAGTGACGTAGCCCGTTTGATCTCTTCCAGAATCGATCTTCTGGCGGTCCACAGCACCAAAGCTCAAATGAGTCAATCTTCTTTATGTTTAGTTTCTGTAGTGTCCAGCTTTCCAAGGTTCTTTAGCTGTATATATTTTTACACTTTTTTTTTTTTAAGAGATTCGCAGTGGTTAAAGCTACAGCCTCAGCACCCTGAGGTTGTGGGTTCAAATCCACGCTGTTCCTTGTGACCCTGAGCAAGTCACTTAATCCCCCCATTGCCCCAGGTACATTAGGTAGATTGTGAGCCCATCGGGACAGACAGGGAAAAATGCTTGAGTACCTGAATAAATTCATGTAAACCGTTCTGGGAAAACGGTATAGAAAAAAGTGAATAAATAAATAAAAATTTTTGTTTTACAATTCTTAGGGCAGCAATGTTTTAGTTGAGTCTTTTGACCTCATCCGGATTTTTCATTAGAGTTCTATGCTGTTACAATTTTCTTACACCTAGTTGGTTCTTTGTTCTTTTAGATATGTTTTCTTTGTCTGCTTCACAATGTATTAACTATTTTATGTTTTATCCTTTTGTTGCGTTTCTTTACAATATATTTTATGATTTGGCATGGTTTTATGGACATTGACTAACATCATACTAACAACCTGGTATAGTATTTACTGTATCCTATGCTATTTTCATTGCTTTTATATCATGTTACTTTATTGCTTTTATTTAGAATTTTTATCATTATATATGTTTTAGGACTCCTGAGGCAGGCTCGCTCGCCGAAACAAGGCCCGTGACGAGTCCTATGTTTGTTTAGATGATATCCTGTATTAACAACAAAGTTTGTTTGACGACCAGGCTCTCTGCTTCTTCTTCTGGACTCCTTGGGGATTTGTGCAGAGTGGACTTTTCTCTGTTGTTTGGTTCTATTACCAATGTCCCCCATGCCAGTAATGGTAGATAGAGCATTTAGATGAGGTGGTTTTTTTTCCTGTACACTTTGCAAAAGGATATAGTTCAAGTCCTTTCTCAGACCCTCCCAAGAAACAGATCACATACTCTGGGTGGTGACTGTTTGAGTCTGTTTTTTCTTGCTGGAAAAGGCAGTAGTAACAACCAAGTGCATATTCTGGCAAACTACAAGGAAAATATATTAAATTTATAAGATGAACATGACATGCAGATGTGTTACTCTAAAACTTGTGATTTTATTGTCTCACTTAATAACCCTAGGACCATGCCCAAGTAGGATAATAATGGAGTGAAATCAGGACTGGAGAGAACGCTAGAAAGGCAAGTATCATACACAGATCAACAGTTGTCAGTTCAGCTTCCCATCCTGCTTAAAAATTGAAATTTTATAGCATTTAGTTGTGCACTAATATTAAAAGCACTTTTCAGGTTAAAAAAAAAGTTTCCTACAGCTGTTGCACTTGAACACCTCAGAGTTACTGCATTAACACTGATGGTGACCTACATAACAGCACAATATTCTTCAAACATATTAGCCCGAGGTACATGATTTCCTCAACTAGAAGCAATGAAAGGAGACAGATTGCTTGCGTTTCTTTTCACCGACTTCCTGAGCTGCCATTGGAAACTGAAAATAAATCCAATTAAAACAAAACTGTACAGCATCATATGCAGCTTAAATGTAGTAAAAAGAAAGGAGAAATTAGGTTCTTACCTGCTAATTTACTTTCTTTTAGCTTCTCCAGACCAGTAGAGGTTAACTTTACGAATGGGTATATATCTAATCATGACCAGCAGGTGGAGACTGAAAACAAAACTTTGGGACAGTATATCCTAGCCCCTCCTCTCTATTTCCCTCAGTCTGCCGAATAGCCAAGCAGAACCAAGAACTGGAAAAAAACAGAGAGAAAAAACAATACTCCGAAAGGAGTAACAAATAACATACCCAAAATGCTGTTGGAAAATGCAGAGGAGAAATTCCTGAAGGAAGAATGTCCCCACAGCTCGCCAGCTAAGCCAGCCGAGCCACAGCCGCTGTTCTTCAATTCTCCCCGGCCCTAGAAAAATACTAGAACCCGCAGCAAAAACCAAAAACTGCCCGCGCAACAGCCCCAACAACAACAACAACAGACAGGGTGGGGACCTCTACTGGTCTGGAGAAGCTAAAAGAAAGTAAATTAGCAGGTAAGAACCTAATTTCTCCTTCTTTAGCACTCTCCAGACCAGTAGAGGTTAACTTTACGAATGGGACGTACCAAAGCAGTCCCTCTCACGGGCGGGACCCCCGAAGGGCCGATACCAGTACATGCTCACCGAACACCGCGTCCCGACGCGCCTGCACATCAACCCGATAATGACGAACAAAGGAATGTAAGGAGGACCAAACCGCAGCCTTACAAATATCCACTGGAGGCACGAGCGACGACTCAGCCCAAGAAGCCGCCTGACCCCGAGTGGAATGAGCCTTGAGAAACTCCGGAATAGGCTGCTGTTTCAGAAGATAAGCGGAAGCAATCGTCTCCTTGATCCAGCGCGCAATAATAGCCTTAGAAGCGCCAGCTCCCCGACGAGGACCCGCCAGGAGGACAAAGAGATGATCGGACTTCCGGAATTCCTGGGTCCGCTGCACATAAGAGCGAAGGACCCGACCGACATCCAACTTGCGCAGCTGCCGTTGCTCAGAAGAGCCCTCCCGACCACCCAAGACCGGGAGAACCACCGATTGATTGACATGAAAAGGAGAAACAACCTTCGGCAGAAAGGAAGGAACAGGCCGCAAGACGACCCGCTCCCTAGAAAACTCCAAGAAGGGAGCCCTACAAGAGAAAGCCTGCAGCTCAGAAACACGCCTAGCAGAAGTAATGGCCACCAAAAAGACCGCCTTCAAAGTAAGGTCCTTCAAAGAACAGACGTCCAAGGGCTCGAAAGGCGGACGCACCAAAACAGAGAGAACCAGATTAAGATCCCAAGAGGGAACCGAGGGCCGTAGGGGAGGCCTAAGCAACTTGGCCGCCCGCAAAAACCGAATCACATCAGGAAGAGCCGATAAAACGCTGACCTGACACCAACCCTCGAAAGGCCGACAGGGCCGCAAGATGAACCCGGAGAGAAGACCAAGCCAGGCCTCTATCCAGGCCATCCTGCAAGAACTCTAGAATGTGAGGCAGAGAAGCGCGAAAAGAGGTCACTCCCCGCGCCCGACACCATTCCTCAAAGAGACGCCAAACCCGCACATAAGCCCGAGAGGTAGAAAGCCTCCGGGACCCCAACAGAGTAGAGATCACCTTGTCTGAATATCCCTTCTTGCTAAGGCGACCCCTTTCAAGAGCCACGCCGTAAGACAGAAGGGAGACGGGTCGAACATGGGAATGGGACCCTGCATCAGAAGGTCGTCCGAGAGAGGCAGAGGAAGAGGATCCGCTACCAGGTGCCTCACCAGATCCGCATACCACGGACGGCAAGGCCAATCCGGCGCCACCAGCACCACCAAACCCGGATGGTGAACAATGCGAAGAAGCACTCTGCCCACCAGCGGCCAAGGAGGGAACACATACAACAGCCCCTCCGTTGGCCACTGCTGGACCTCGGCCAGACCGTCCCTGCGACGACTGAAGAAGCGGGGCACTTTGGCGTTGCCACCCGTGGCCATCAGGTCCATCAGGGGCTGCCCCCAAGCCTGCACTATCAACTGAAACGCCTCGGCGCCGAGACACCACTCTCCTGGATCTAGGAAGTGACGACTGAGGAAGTCTGCCTGAACATTTTCTACTCCGGCTATATGAGAGGCCGAGAGGTCCAGCAGATGGGACTCCGCCCAAACCATGAGCAGAGCCGCCTCCTGCGCCACCTGAGTGCTCTTGGTGCCCCCCTGACGATTGACATAAGCCACCGCCGTGGCATAGTCCGACAGCACTCTGACCGACTTGCCCAGCAACAGGGAGTGGAAAGCCAACAGCGCCAGACGGACCGCTCTGGTCTCCAACATGTTGATCGACCAGGCGGCCTCCTCCGCGGACCAGGTGCCCTGAGCTGAGTGACCCAAACACTGAGCCCCCCAACCCAGGAGACTCGCATCCGTCAGGAGCACCGTCCACTGCGGGAGATCCAGACCCACCCCCTGAACCAGGTGAGGGGTCTGGAGCCACCAACGCAGACTGCAGCGCGCCAAGCCTCGCAGGGGAACCGGAACATCCATCCCGTGCCTCTGGGGAGACCACCTCCGGAGCAGAGCATACTGGAGAGGACGCATGTGGGCCCGCGCCCACCTCACCACGTCCAGGGACGCCGCCATCGACCCCAAGACCTGGAGGAAATCTCGCGCCCAAGGACACCGGGACGCCAAAAGCAGGCGAATCTGAGATTGCAATTTGCTCACCCGGCCCTCTGGGAGGAAGACCTTCCCCAAGGAGGTGTCGAACAGCACCCCTAGGTACTCCAGACGCTGAGCCGGGACCAACCGACTCTTGGAAAGGTTGACCACCCAGCCCAGCGACCGGAGAAACTCCACCACCCGAGCAGTAACCCGGGAGCTTTCCTGCAACGACTTTGCCCGAATTAACCAGTCGTCCAGGTAGGGGTGTACCAGGATGCCCTCCGACTGCAAGGCTGCCGCGACGACCACCATCACCTTGGTGAACGTCCGAGGAGCCGTGGCCAGCCCAAAGGGAAGCGCACAGAATTGATAGTGCCGACCCAAGATCGCAAAGCGCAGGAAACGCTGATGAGAGGCCCGAATGGGAACATGCAAGTAGGCCTCCGTCAGATCGAGAGAAGTGAGAAACTCCCCCGGCTGAACCGCCAGAATGACCGACCGCAGAGTTTCCATACGGAAAGAGGGAATCTTGAGAGCCCTGTTGACCCCTTTCAAATCGAGGATGGGCCGAAAAGTCCCCTCCTTCTTGGGCACCACAAAGTAAATGGAGTACCTGCCCGTGCCCCACTCTGGAGAGGGCACCGGAACAACTGCCCTGAGATCTAGCAAGCGCTGAAGGGTCTGGCGAAAAGCCTGCGTCTTCCCCGGAGTCTGACATGGAGAAGCTAGGAAAAAAATCCGGCAGAGAGCGGGCGAACTCCAGGGCATAACCGTCCCGCACCACCTCCAGGACCCACTGATCGGACGTGATCTCGGCCCATTTGGGGAAAAATTCGCGCAGCCGAGCCCCCACCGGAACCAAAGGGGGCGCCGGCAAGGCGTCATTGTGCAGGACGGGAAGCGGGGGAACCGGCGGAGGGATTCCCTGCCCCCCGACGGGCCCCCCGAAAGGGCTGCATGCGCTGGAAGAACCGACCCCGGGAAAATCCCGGAGACTGGAAAGAAGCAGCCCCACGCCCAGGGCGATACTTGCGAAAATCCCGCAAACGCCCCCGGGCCGCACCCCCCCGAGACGCCGGGCGGGCACGGTCCTCCGGCAGACGGGGAACTTTCGAGTCCGACAGAGTCTGAATCAACTTATCCAAGTCCTCTCCAAACAAAAACGACCCCCGAAAGGGAAATTTAGTAAGCTTAGCTTTGGACGCAGCATCCGCCGCCCAAGCGCGCAGCCACAACACACGCCTTGCGGCCACGCCAAAAGCCATAGACTTAGCCGAGATCCGCACCAAGTCCTATAGAGCATCTGAGAGGAATGAGGCCGCCATCTCAATCTTCGCTACCTCCTGATCCACCAGAGACCAGTCGTCAGACTCTCGATCCAAGACCCGCTCCGCCCACCGAAACACGGCGCGAGCGACCAGTCCCCCACAAATAGCCGCCTGGACCCCAAAGGCAGAGACCTGAAAATTTTGCTTAAGGATGCTCTCCAATTTGCGCTCCTCAGAGTCCCGCAAGGCAGAACCGCCCTCAACAGGAACGGTATGCCGCTTGGAAATTGCCGAGACCACCGCATCCACGACTGGCGAAGCTAACGTAGCCCGATCCCCTTCAGGAATGGGATACAGGCGAGCCATGCTGCGCGCCAGTCGAAACGGCGTCTCCGGCGTTTTCCACTGCTCCAGAATAATATCCCGAATATCCTGATGCATAGGAAAAGAGCGGGAAACGGAACGGATCCCCCGTAACAGGGGGTCCCCCACACGCGGAGTCTCCGGCGGCGCGTCCTCAAAACGCAAAACCGAAGAAACCTGCTGAATAAGGTCAGGCAGCTCATCTTTCTGAAAAAGGCGCACCACGGACGCCTCGTCACTGGAGAACGGGAAATCCGACAACCCGCCGCCAGCTTCCGTCCCCTCCAGAGAGTCCTGGAACTCCTCAGAAAGGTCCAGGTCCTCCTCCAGACCGACCCGTTCCTCCGACCACAAATTCTCGTCCCACGACACCCGCGGACGCTTGGACAAGGGAGGCGGCGGAAGGGACGTCACGCCAGACGAGAGAGGCAAAGCCGCAGGGAGCGCGGAGGAAAACCCACCCCCCCGAAACCCCCTGGGCGCAACCGGGACCCCCAGCCGCCTGAAAATAGGCTCTGCATAAAGAAAAGAAAAATTCAGGAGAAAAAACCCCCCGAGGGTCCCAAGGGACTCCCTGCCACAGAACCTTGCCCCTGCATAGTCAAAACAGGGGGAAGGTCACCTGAGGTGGAAGACAAAATGGAGGGGCCAGACAGAGAAGATGGCGGTTTTCCCGCCAAAAAAGCTCCCTCCATAGCCTGAAGTGGCTGAGAAACCTGAATAGTCTCAGCCGCTAAAGCAGGCAAGCCGGCATCAGCTGTCAAAAAATCAGCTGAGAGGGAATCCTCTAAAACCCGACCGTCGGCGGTTTGGGGAATCCCTCCGTGGGCGGACGGAGAAGACCGGGCTTCCCCACCGTTCCCTGCCGACTCGCGAGGCACCATCGGCGGGGAGCTCTGGGCGCCTGCAGCCGCTGCCGACGGAGCTCCACCACCTCACCGACCCAAACCGCCGAGTTCAGGCCGGCCGCGAGTGCCTCGCGGCTGGACTCAAATGTGTCCTACTCCCCCGGAGAAGGGCACAATTGCTCCATACGCGACCTAGCTATAAAAAAAGTGCCGGTTACATGAAAAAATACAGTAAAATACAGTTTTCTTAAAGGGAAATAACCCTTCAGACCAGCACTACCTCAGGATTTTTTTTTTTTTTTACAGAACAGACTCCACAGGCTCTCGAAGCAATATGCCTTGCTTGACTTAGGGGGCAAGGCTTACTGCTGAGGCTCCTCTAAAAAAATGTGGGGAGGTGGAGGAAGTGGGGGGAGGGACCCCGCTCGTGACCCGCCGGGTTTGACACCCCCGAGGTCGGACAAACCCCCAAACAGGGCCCGACCAAGCTCCGTCCGGCCAAAAACAGGGACAATAAACCCCTAAACAAATTCCAACAGCCCTACCAAGGGAGATGGGCACAGATCACTCACACCTGCTGGAGACTGAAAGAAGACTGAGGGAAATAGAGAGGAGGGGCTAGGATATACTGTCCCAAAGTTTTGTTTTCAGTCTCCACCTGCTGGTCATGATTAGATATATACCCATTCGTAAAGTTAACCTCTACTGGTCTGGAGAGTGCTAAAGAAGGGTGGTTTATACTGTATTTATCTCTGCAATTTTTCCAACACTTATATTTTGGTTTGATCTCTAGTACAACTGAAATTCATCAGCGTCCCCTTGAAACGAAAGCCATGCTTATTTTGCAAATCTTCTCAAATTAAGCTTACATTTTATAATTGTAGTCACTAATGAACAGATGTTGACTTAATAGTACCATGTTTCCCCAAAAATAAGACAGTGTCATATTAATTTTAGGCTCAAAAAACACTAGATATTATTTTCAGGGTAGGTACATGATCATGTCTTCCTTCCTCTCCTTCACCCCAATTCTTCCTCTTTCCTTTTTCTTCCCCACATGTGCATCTTTCCTCCCCTCCCTACCATCCCTTGTGCAGCAGGACCCTTTCCTAGATTCCCTTCCATCCCTTGTGCAGCAGAACCTTTGAGCGAGCACCCCCCCCTCCCGGCCGCCGAACCCCCATCCTTCCCTCCCTCCCATCAGAACAACGTTGACTGTGAACGCGTCATCAGTAACATGGTACGCAAGGCTGAAGCAGCTTGTTTAGAGTGCTGCCAGCCTGACACAGCTTAGGGAGGTATGTACTAGGGCTTGCTCGCGGTCGACAGGGTCCGGATGGGGGTTCAGCTGCGCGGTGGGGGGCGGGTGCTCACTCAAGGGTTCTGCTGCACAAGGGATGGGAGGGATGGAAGGGGAACTGTCAGCGAATCCCAGGACTAGGGCTTATTTTTGGGGTAGGTTATATTAAGACCTAACCCGAAAATCCTGCCAGGGCTTATTTTCGGGGAAACACGGTAATAACATGACAAGGATGTTGCATTGTTTTTAGCTGCAGTGTTACAAAAATTATATAATGAATTTTTTCCAGCAAGTTTCATATGATGAACATTACATGTGATATAAGTCAACTACTACTACTTCTAATCATTTCTATAGCGCTACCAGACATACGCAGTGCTGCTGTACATGAAAACACAGAAGAGACAGTCTCTGCTCAAAAGAGCTTACAATCTACTCAAGACAGATAAACTGGGAAAGAAGGTACATCAATACACAGTGCTCAGGTGGGGGAATTTTTTTTTTTTTTTAAGATGGCGCCGGGTTAGGTTGCTATTGTGGTGCCTCCCGCCGTTTTTCTTTGTTTGTGTTATGTTTTGATGGTTTCTTTTATTTAATTTGGTTTTCTTATCTGCATTTATACATTTATACTCCTGTAACATTCTTTTCTAATTTTTGTTGATCTTGTTTTAAATTTGGAACCCGCTGTCTTTTCTTAACGGTTTGACACGCATTCAACAGTCGGGGTGGCCCTCTCCTGTGGTCGAGGTTGGTGGCGACTGGGGTTTTGGTGGTGGGTCATTCTCCGCAGCAACAGCAGGGACCGAGGGACTTCGGTCGCCTGAACCGTGGCGAGCTGGGGCTGAGACCCGAACACAGCGGTAGGCTGGGGCTGAACAGTTGTGTTGCCGCCGTCATCGTCCGCCGCCGTTGCCTATCTGCAAGCCACAACCAAGATCTTTCTGAAGCTCACCGGGAGTCACCTGCCAAGCTGCGGCAGCGGGGGCCTAGGAAGCGCTAGCTTCAGCGAACTGCCTGAGACAGGAAATGGCCTATCCCTTGGTATGGGGAAGCTCCGCCTCACCCCCAATATCCGGCTTCAGCACCCCGTGGTCGGTGCAGTGCTTTTCGCCACCTCCGCCTATCTCCTGCATACCTGGCTTCGGCGGCGACGGTTTGATCATTGCTTGCCCGAAAAGCAGGGCAGGGGTCCCCTGTCAGCCCCAGCTCCAGCGGCGCCAGCACACACCGACTATCAGCTCCGGGCGGCTTTCCCGCAGAGGAGAAAATCCTGCAATCACCGTGAGCCTCATCTGGGGCAGCCTCCTTGGAGCGGCTGGGGCACGGGCAGTGTGTCTGGGAAGGAATACATGGATAGGAGACCATCGCAGAGGAGGAGACATAGGCATCCTGGGACTGTCAGCCAAGTCTCTTCCCTGAAGAAGCCCTTTTTCTGGAAACGTCATCGCTCCTCCTAAACTTACTTGCTCCACTTCATCAATGACGCTGAAACCGTGGATTGAAGACAAAGTTTTATTTTTATTTTTCTTTCCAGCTTATGATTTATCTGATTTATCTTTAATCTTATCTATTGTTTTGCCTTTTGTCTTTGTTTTGTTCTATTTCTATCATTTAAATTTCTCCAGAATTCTACTGTTCAACGGTTCCCCCTTCTGCTTCTATTCCTTTCTCTCCTCTCTTCTACCTTCCAAAGTATTTAGATCAATGCTGTCTTGTTAAAATGTTTATTTTATTTTTATTTTTCCTCTAACTCTACTTTTCACTTCTCTATTACCCTCCAGGTACTTTAGTTAGATTGTGAGCCTTCGGGACAGTAAGGGAATTTTTCAAGTACCTTTCTTATTTCTAATCTTAATGTATATTTTCTGTAAACCGCTTAGAACCTAACGGATGTAGCGGTATATAAGAAATAAATTACATTACATTACATTACAGAGATACTGGTGTTTAGCAGGTGGGGGTGGAGTTTTGGAATTGAAAGCAGCGTCAAAGAAGTGGGCTTTGAATCTGGATTTGAACACTGCCAGAGACAGAGCTTAACGTACCGAGAAAGGCAGTTTGTTCCAGGCAGTAGAAGGGATAGAGTCTGGAGTTGGCCGTAGAGGAAACGGGTACAGATAAGAGAGACTTACCCAATGAGAGGAGTGGAGAGATGAAAGAGGAGCTAAGACAAAAAACTCTTACCTTAGCTCCACAGAGGCAACATTCCCCATCCCTTCAAAAAGTGCTCCTTTACTAAGGCGTTTAGCAATAAAGCTGCGTAGTCCAGGCTCACCTTCAGCTGGTAAGTTAGTGTCTATCAAGGAAAGGCTTTAACACAAATAGAAAAAAAAGTTAATATATATAAAATCAATAAATTTACCTGTAGCACTGCATCCAGCTCAATAACCAACACCTCAAAGAAGCCCAAAGTGATTAGTAAGTCAGATATTAAAAACAGATTTTTAATAATACAGAAGCTGTTTGAATAAAATGGGAGTCCCAGTTTATATCGAGTCTTACCCCCTCAGCCGCTACTAACCACCCCCAAACCAGCACTCAGCGCCCACGGCCCTGCCTCCACACCTTCAGGCCTACCGTGATTTCCCTGCGCCTATGAAAGCACCTAGGGTCATCTAAGGCCATGTCTGGTATAAACCATGCCCAAGCCAGCCTCAGGCGCTTCTGTAGGTGTGCGAATGCGCCTTCAACGTAGGTGCCTTTTGCCACATCAATATATATTTTTTTTTATTGTGCATCCTGATTGGTTAGATGGCGGTAGGATGCCTACTGCTGTATAACTTCAGGATGCTGTTACGAGAATCTAGGCCACAACGGCTTTCTGTGTAATGATGTATGGAAAGCCCCAATGGCACTGATGAACTCTGACTGAAGTAGTGGTAAGACTAGAGTTGGAAGAGGTGTAGAAGATAGTGGTAGAAGGGAAGTAATCAGATTCAGTGAATGATGGATACACAAGACTGCGAAATGAGTCCAGCTGAAAATAAGTTGGAGTGCTGAGTGGAAGGTTTCCTGGAAGTTGCAATGATGGCTGAAACTGGTGGAGATAGAGGGTAAGCTATTAGTATTGAAAAAGATATCCTACTGTTTTGACTCTAAACTATTTTAAGTCCAAACTAAAAGCTCTCCTCTTCGCTGATGCCTTTGGACTCTTAGGCCCTGATTCTACAAAGTGCGTCCCGATTTTAGGCAGCTGTAGGCGTCCTACAGCTGTCTAATCAGCCAATCGGGATGCACGTTTTTTAAAAAAATGCTCCCGAGGCAGGCCGCCTATATTGAAGGCGCCTCCGGAAGCCTAGGGAGGCCCGCAAGATGCCTAAACTCGCCTAAGGGAACCTAGGCGGCCCTACGCATCTCCCTAGTAGAGGAAGAGACGCTTACAATGTAGGCCAGCAAAATGCTGGTCTACATTGTAAGTAGACGCGGCCGCTATACTTATCGCGGCAAGGGATCTCTCTGCCGCTATAAGTATAGAGGCCGTGGCCGCCTGTCCGATTGCCGGCAGGAGGGTGCCCAATCCCTCCTGCCGGAAGACGCCCCCCCCGCTAACAGCCCCCAAACCTCCCCCCCACCAAACTAACCTTTAATTGTTGGCCAGACGAGTCTTGCCCGTCCAGCCGGCAGGCTCGCCTCGTCGAAATGAGGTGGGCCCGCCCATTCCCGGCCCATCCCTCGAAGCCTAAAGCCAATCAGGCATTAGGCATAGCGGGTCCGCCCATCCTCACTAAGCCTAAGGCCTGATTGACTAAGCGCGGGGGGGGGGGACGTCTTTCGGTAGGAGGGATTGGGCACCCTCCTGCCGGTGATCGGTATTGTCCCGGGGGGGGGAGGCATCTTCCGGCAGGAGGGTTTGGGCACCCTCCTGCCGGCAATCGGACAGACGGCCACTATACTTATCACGGCATGGAGATCCCTTGCCACGATAAGTGTAGCGGCCGCATCTACTCTAACCTGATTCTGTAACCGGCGTCCGTAACATGGACGCCGGTTACAGAATCGAGGTTTAGTGTAGGTCCGATTCTGTATAGGACGCCTCTCCTGGGCCGTCCTATACAGAATCCGGGCCTTAATGTCCTTCTAAAGACTAAGCAATAATTCACTTGTGCCTTCCTTCCCCCCCCCTTATGTTTCTCCCTTCAACTGTTCTTTCCTTTCAAGATTGTAGGTCCTCCCTTTTTTCCTATCATTCCAGTTCGTCTTAATTGGTCTGTCTGTTAAACGAATTACCCCATCAGGTCTGCTTTTATTAATTTAGTCTGTCTATATGTATTTTATGTAATATCTGATTTTATTAATTTAGTAATAGAAACATAGAAAGATGACGGCAGAAAAGGGCTATAGCCCATCAAGTCTGCCCACTCCACTGTCCCACCCCATACTACTCACGTTTTATGTAACTCTTTATTATTAATAATGTACATTGCCTAGAATCCTGATTAGGCGGTAAATCAAATTTTTTATAAACTTGGAAACTTAAAATGTGGTTCGAGTTAAACTACCCTTTTGGGTATCTGAACAGACTGTTAATCATATTGAATCTCTGTAATAGCTGTGTAATAGTTCCATAGGTATTTGATAATCTGTATTAAAGAAAGCATAGCATTCTATCCATGGCCCGAGGTGTTCTAGTTGACTATCAAATTAAAGGAGAATTGAATATTGATAGTGAAGCTCTTGGTAGTGACTTCCTAGTATTCTAAGAGCTAATATACACTGGGTTTTACTAAACGGCAGTAGAGATTTCTACCACAAGCCAGCAAGTTAAATGCTCCGACGCTCATAGTATTCCTTTGAACGTTGAAGCATTTACTTGGCTGACTTACAGTAGAAACCTCTACCACCGTTTAGAAAAAGGAGCCCATAGTTCTTTAGTAGATGCTCTTGATAGGGGAGTCCAGGAGACTTGTCTCTGTACCTGGAAGAACCCTGTTGAACTTATTTATTTATTTTTTTTTATCATAAGTATATAAAGGGCTGAGTAGGTTGATGGTCTGGAGCCTGTATCCTTTATATTTCAAGTCAAAATACTTTTGAGGCAGATGAATCAAAGGTGGTATTAAAAGTTCATGGTCAGGTTCTGAAAGAATGTCCTTGAAAAGGGTGGTACCTAGTTGGAGAAAACAGCTAGAAAATTTTTCCTTATTTGTTGCATCTGACAGACACCTATGGTGATTTTCAGGCTATGGATTTTGCACTGGGTTAGGACACTGGAAGCTGTTGCTATTCAGGAGATGAGTAACTAAAAGGCAATGATTTAATGAGAGATATGAAATTCCAAGTAGGATGTGGTTGAATATGGCTATAACTTACTGCTAAAAAGAATGAAGATTACTAGTAAATAAACTTGGTTATGCGCAGAGGTTTGAGGCACTAATGCCTGTACTGAGTATGACTCTGATAAATATTTTGTATAGGAGAAATAGCAGATATTTGTAGCAGCTGCAACCAGGCTGCAGTATTGTGCAGAAAGAGTGAATAAAATGCCTGATAGAAAAAGAAGGTATATTCCTGGGGGTGGATATGTGACGGGTGTTACCACTCTGCCCAGTCACATGATGACAGCCATATTATATATATATATTTTTTTATTTATTTATTATTTTTTTACCTGAAATCTTCCAAAGACAGAGTTTCAGCTGTTGCTGGACTTCCATCATCACTGTCAGCTTCCTGTTGCAAGCATCTGGAAATCAGGTATCATATTAACATTAATGTTATTTGTTGTTAATAATTTTATTTAATTGCAAAGAGCCTCTTTTACAAAGCCAGAGTAATGATTCCCATGTGGCAAATGTGATGCAGCCCATCACAGCAAGATACCGTAAAAGTAAATGCAATTCAAGATATACCCCTTATAACCTACATCCACAATAAAATCACAAATACAAAATAAATACCGCTTGCTTACCATTCTCATAAAATAACCTGATATTTAATATTTTCTCTCCCATAAAATAATTCTAGACCTCAATCTGCTAACTCCTACATCAACATTCATCGTATTAGGTCTCCAAACTTGCAAAGACTTTCAATTAAAATTTGTGCCTCAGTTTCAGACCAGACTGCAAAATCTGTACAGACATTAGCCCTTTCAGGACCAAGGGACATATTTGTCCCATAACTTTAAAATCCTATAAATTTTGATTGGGATAGTCTACAGTTCTAAATTTGATATGTACGGATTCCATATGATACTGCCTTTATGTAAACAAACTGGTTCCGACATTCATTCATTAGCGTCGTTGCTAGATTGACGAGAAGATTCACTTGCCACACTGTCCATAAGCCAGAAGTGTGATTTTTTTTAAAAAAAATAATGATATTTCACAAAAAAAATCAATTTTTTGGCATCTGCAAGCCCTTTTTACCATAAAAATGTCGTCAAAACCACAAAAATTGGCCTACGATCCTTATGGTCCTGAAAGGGTTAAGGCCCAGATTCTGTAACTGTCTCTCTTGTCGGCGGCCACCAATCGTGTGTCAATCACACGGTGGTGCCAGGTATAGAATCGTGCCTCCGGCAAAACTAGGTGCTGGAAATGTAGGCAGGGTTTTCCAGGCCTACATTTCTGGCGCCTAACTTTGATGTGAATTGTACCTCTGTAGGTGCCTTAGGCCGCCTAATGCCACTTCCAGCGTTAGCCATGCACACAGTGGCATTAGGCAGTTTAAAGCGCCCACAGAGGCATGATTTCAGCACCATTTTTTCAGGCACCTTAAAACTCAGTTAAAAAAGTCATTTAAATGGTGTTTTGTTTTGTTTTACTGAGTAGGCAATCCCCCCCCCCCCAAAAAAAAAAAAAAATAAATAAAACAAATTGGTGCCAGTTAGAGAATCCAGGACTAATAGCCTGAGAAAATAAGCTACAGAAAAAGACAAACATCAATATTTGCTTTTAAAAGATCCCATTTTTATTATTTTATACATTTTTTTATATCTTTTATTATACATACCTTTTTCAAATTACAGTTCAAGATGTGTTACATTCAAGGTACTGTAGGTATTTCCCTGTCCCTAGGGGGGCTCACAATCTAACTTTGTACCTAAGGCAATAAAGAGTTAAATAGAGGGATTTGCCCAAGATTGCAAGGAACTACAGTGGGATTTGAACCCTAGCTTCCATGGTTTCCAGACTGCTGCTCTAAGCTTTAGGCAGTTCCTCCTTATTTGGTAATCTGGGCAGAGACAAACAAATGAAAAATTCTGGTACTGTATTTTGCAGAATGACTCCACCCAGAATGCTTCCCAGGATGCAACATCAAGGTACATGGGGGTGGGGTAGATGCAACCAGGAGGAAGACAATGGTTAAAAAAAAAAAAAAAGCAGCCAACCATCTCCTTCCCTGTCAGTGTGTGAACCAATCATTGTTAATGTACTGACAGGAAGGGAGACATTTTTTGCTCTTCAGCAGCAAACAGCTGACTATGACCTCTGCATCATGTGCTGGGTTGAGTTGTTGGTTTTTTTTTCTGAAAATACCGCTTTTTAACAAGGCGATAATTTGAATGCCATTAGATGGTAAAATTATGGTCATACCTGTTAATTTTCTTTCCTTTAGAAGCAGCAGATGAATCCAGAGACTAGTGGGTATAGCTCACATCGACCAGCAGGTGGAGATAGAGAACTGATTAACAGTTGGCCTTAAAGCCTGGTGTTCCTTCTGTTGATTCAGTTATGCACTTTGCCCAAGCATCCCGAAAGGAGAATGAGCAGCCACAAACTCCATTCCAGTAAAAAATGTGTCTTTCTCTTCTGAATACCATTGATATTTTCTCTTTTTTCGTTTCTTGTTTTTTTTTTTTTTTTTTTCAGTCATGAAATAATACACTTACCAACCATAGCCCCGGCTAACCTAATGACCTAAACACCCTACACACAGCCCGTGCACTTGGGGAGGGGCTCTGGATTCATCTGCTGCTTCTAAAGGAAAGAAAATTAACAGGTATGACCATAATTTTACCTTCCATAGCAAAGCAGCAGATGAATCCAGAGACTAGTGGGATGTAGCAAAGCAAACTCAAACTGGGTGGGACGCCAATGCCGCCTCTGCCAGCACTGCCGCGCCAAAACTCGCCTCTGAACGGGCCGCTACATCTAACCGATAATGCTTTGAAAAAGTATTCCCTGACGACCAAGTGGCCGCCCGGCAAATCTCCTCTAATGACATCCCCCCGGACTCCGCCCAAGATGTAGCCAAAGCCCGAGTGGAATGAGCATGAAGGTGCTCCGGTACCTTCTTCCCTGACAACACATACGCCGAAGCAATAGTGTCCTTGACCCAACGCGCAATGGACGCTTTAGACGCCGCCATCCCTTTGTTTTTACCCGCGAACGCGACAAAGAGATGGTCCGACCGGCGAAAATCATTCGTCACCTCCAAATAATGGAGAAGCATACGGCGGACATCCAGGAGCCGTACCGACAAAAAGCGCTTCCCCCAATCCTCCTTCCTGAAGGATGGCAGGAACAGACTCTGGTTCACATGAAAGGACGAAATAATCTTAGGCAGGAAGGACGGCACCGTACGCACCGTCACCCCAGTCTCCGAGAAACGCAAAAAGGGTTCCCTGCAAGAAAGCGCTTGCAGCTCCGATACTCGCCTTGCTGAAGCCATCGCCACCAAAAAAACTGTTTTTAGTGTGACATCTTTCAAAGTGGCCGCTGACAGGGGCTCAAAAGGTGCCCCCTGCAATTTCCCAAGGACGAGTTTAAGGTTCCAAGTTGGACAAATTCGCTTAACCGGCGGCCGGATATGATGAACCCCCTTGAGGAAACGTACCACGTCCGGCTGCGATGCGAGAGCCGAGCGAGCCACCCGGCCCCTGTAACAGGCAATGGCCGATACCTGAACCTTTAAAGAGTTATATGCTAACCCTTTCTCTACGCCCTCCTGCAGGAACGCAAGAATAGCCGGCAGAGAAGCATGGAAAGGCGTAATTCCGTGTTTTCCGCACCATGCCTCAAAGATCCTCCAGACCCTCGCATAGGAGGCTGACGTAGAAATCCTCTTAGCCTTAAGCAGGGTGGAAATCACCCGTTCTGAATAGCCCTTCTTTTTCAGCCGTGACCTTTCAATAACCAGGCCGTAAGACCAAAGCGGCCCGGATCTTCCATTAATATTGGACCCTGAGTTAGCAAGTCCGGAGTTACCTGGAACGCTACCTGCTCGCCTACCGACAGCAGCATCAGATCCGCGTACCACGGCCGCCGTGGCCAATCCGGAGCCACCAGGATTACTCTGCCTCGAAAGCGAGAGATGCGTTGCAACACCCGCCCTATCATGGGCCAAGGCGGGAATACATACAGAAGGGAATTCGGAGGCCACGGGAGAGCTAATGCGTCCACCCCCTCCGATCCCTGTTCCTTGCGTCTGCTGAAGAACCGAGGCACCTTCGCATTGCGGGAAGAGGCCATGAGATCCATCTCTGGCAACCCCCATCGACGGACTAGCAGGCTGAACGCTCGAGCCGACAACTCCCATTCTCCCGGATCGAGAAGAGTTCTGCTGAGGAAGTCCGCTTGCACGTTTTCGTGCCCTGCAATGTGTGCCGCCGACAGAAGCGGAACATGCCCCTCTGCCCACCGAAACAAATGTCTTGCCTCTTCGGCTAACTGCGGGCTCCGGGTACCCCCCTGACAATTGACATACGCGACCGCCGTGACACTGTCCGAAAAGATCCTGGTCGGTCTGTCGTGAACTAGGGCCTGAAAAGCCCGCAGCGCTAACCGGATCGCTCTTAATTCCAGTAAGTTTATGGGCCATTGAGCCTCCTGGGAAGACCACCTTCCCTGCACCGACGTGTGCATGCACTGGGCTCCCCAACCCTGCAGGCTGGCATCCGTTGTAACCACCACCCAATCCGGTGTGGCCAACGGCATGCCCCTCCAAAGATGCAAGTCCTGGAGCCACCAGCGCATGCTGTGAGCCGCTCGCTGACTCCACTGGAGACGCACATTGTAGTTCAGAGAAGCTGGAGACCAGCGAGAAAGCAGAGACTGCTGTAAGGGTCTCATGTGGCTCCGGGCCCAGGGAACCACCTCCAGAGTCGCCACCATGGAGCCCAGCACCTGCACATAATCCCAAACTCGAGGTCTGGGCGACCCGAGAAGGAGGCGAATTTGCGCCTGCAATTTCTCCCCCCGATCTCGGGGTAGAAACACCTTCCCCAGAGCCGTATCGAACCGTACCCCCAGATGCACCAAAGACTGCGATGGGGACAAAACACTCTTGGGAAAGTTGACAATCCACCCCAACGACTGAAGGAGAGAGATCACTCTCTGCGTCACCGACAAACTCTCCTGCCGGGATGAGGCGCGGATCAACCAATCGTCCAAGTAAGGGTGTACCCGAATCCCTTCCTTGCGTAGAAAGGCGGCTACCACCACCATGACTTTGGAAAACGTGCGGGGAGCCGTCGCCAGGCCAAAGGGCATTGCCCGAAACTGAAAATGTTGGCCCAGAATCGCAAACCGCAGATACCGCTGGTGCGGAGGCCATATCGGAATATGGAGGTACGCCTCCTTGAGATCGAGAGACGTGAGGAACTCTCCTGGTCTTACCGCCGCAATAACCGAGCGCACCGTTTCCATTCGGAAATGGCGCACGCTGAGGAATCTGTTGACCCCTTTGAGATCCAGCACTGGTCTGAAGGACCCCCCCTTCTTTGGTACAATGAAGTATAGGGAATAGATACCGCGGCCTACCTCTTCCGGGGGCACCGGTACCACCGCCCCCAGATCGAGCAGCCCCTGAAGTGTCCTGCGGACCTCGGATCCCTTGGCCGCGCCACGGCACGGGGACACCAAGAAAGAATCTACGACGGGAGCGGCGAATTCTAATTTGTACCCTTCGTGAACAATGTCCAACACCCATTGGTCGGACGTGACAGTGGCCCACTCCGCCCGGAATGCCGAAAGCCGACCCCCTAAGGGCAGGGCGGAGGGAGCCAAGCCCCCGTCATTGTGGAGGGCGACTGGCTGGGGTACGGGCTGACTGCCCTGAAGAGGGTCTCGCCGTACGAAAGGAATTTATCTGCTGAAACCGAGGTCTCGAAGCAGAGAACGGGCCAGATGCAGACCTGGAAAAAGGTTTACCAGCCCTGGCCCGCCTAACATCCCGGAAACGCGGTCTAGACGATGCGGCCCTTACCGGGGGCCTAGCCCTGTCCTCCGGTAAACGCTGCGTTTTGGTATCCCCAAAATCCTTTACCAGTTTATCCAACTCCGCTCCAAACAATAAACCCCCTTTAAACGGGAGTCTCACCAGCCGGAGCTTGGACGCTGCATCGGCCGCCCAATGACGGAGCCACAAGGACCTGCGTGAAACCACAGACAGAGACATCTGTTTCGCAGACGCCCGAATAATATCATACAAGGAGTCCGCCAAATAAGCCAAGCCGGACTCCAAATCAGCCAGTTCCGAAGGGATAGTACCTCCAGACTCCAGCAATTTATCGGTCATCCCTTGTGACCATTGCAGACAAGCCCGCGCCGCGTAAGAACTGCAGATTGCGGCCTGTAAGGTAACTGCAGCCACTTCAAAGGACATCTTTAGGGATGCTTCAATCTTTCTATCCTGTGCATCCTTAAGTGTCACGCCCCCTTCTACCGGCAAGGTAGTTCTCTTAGTCACTGCTGCCACCAGAGCGTCCACCCTAGGCAATCTAAACCTGTCCAGTTCGGTCGGTTCGACCGGATACAAGAGCCTCATGGCCCTTGCCACCCGCAAACTGGCCTCCGGCGCCTCCCATTGCGCCGAGATCAGCTCCTGCATGGCCTCATGGACCGGAAAGGCCTTAGGCGGCCTCCGTGTACCTGCCATCAGGGGGTTACCGGACCCCTTGGCATCTTCCTGAGCAATGTTCAAACTCTGCAAAGCTTTTGAAATAAAAGAAGAAAGCTCCTCTCTATGGAACAACCGGATAGCCGTAGGGTCATCCCCCTCCCTACCCGGGACACTCTCCGTGTCCCAATCCAACAGCTCCCCTTCCTCCAACGACTCAGGCAGGGAGAAAGGAGATCTGGGCAAAATATCCACCGCCTCCGCAGACACTAGCCTGCGCTTCTTAGCCCCCTGCGACTGCCCCGGGGAACCTGCTGCCCCTGCCGTGGGTCTAGCCTCTGTCCCCTCCCCCCCCCGTAGAGGTAGAGGGTACCGCAAGGGACCGCCCGGCCCCCAGCCCCGGCTGGGTAGGCTGCGAGCGCTGTAATTTAAATGCCTGATGGAGCAACATCACAAATTCGGGCGAAAATGCACCCCAGCTAAGAGGCACTCCCCCGCCCTGCTCCGAGCCGAGGGGAGGGGCCGCGCCGGCCTCCAGCGCTCTCGCCTGTTCCCCCGCCGCCTCACTCTTGTCATCCGTGGCCGAGTCCTGCAGTAACCCTGCATCGGCTCCGAGCGGCGGGGACATTGCGCAAGACTCCCGCACCCGGGACATGGCCGCCTCGCAAGCCGCCAAAAACGGGTCGTCTGCCGGTGCTTCCAAGCACCCGGCAGAGCAAAGACCCGACCGTGTTCGGCGCTTCCCACAGCGCGAACACAGCTGACCAGCTTCTGCAGCCATCCCCCCTCGGCCTGACAAAACAGCTCAGACGCGTTTTTTTTTTTTTTTTTTTTTTTTTTACACACGCGGCGAACGCCGCTGAATGATGACTCCGCCCCCCAAGACGCCCGGCACCCGGGAAAACGCGACCACACTCGAGGAAGGAAAAGAAAACACTCACCCGGTCAGCCGCTTACCCCCGAAGCCAGGCAATCATTGGTAAATGTACTGCATGCCGAGTGAAGCACAGCACGGCTCAGTACAAGCAGGAAGGCCTCCCTTTTTTTTTTTTTTTAAACTGGAATGAAGAAGCCAGCCACTCCTGCACCTGGAAAGGAACCCCTCTATCCAACGGAGGGGAGGGTGGAGCAGGGACCTGGGAGGGCCCAGGTGTACCTCCCAAAGCCGGCACCAAACAGCCAGGCACCCCCACCTACTGAAGAGAACTAGTCTCAACAGAGGAATCCTAACGGAACACCACTTCAATCTATCCTGCAGCAGGCAGAGACCAGGAGCTAGAAGGATAGCTCCAACCCTGCTGGGAGATAGAGCAAAACTGAATCAACAGAAGGAACACCAGGCTTTAAGGCCAACTGTTAATCAGTTCTCTATCTCCACCTGCTGGTCGATGTGAGCTATACCCACTAGTCTCTGGATTCATCTGCTGCTTTGCTATGGAATACTGTATTAAAGAGTAAATTTGTGCTTGTGTTAGAAACCATGCACTTAGGGGGTCCTTTTACTAAGGCACGCTAGCCATTTTAGTGCGCGCTAAAGGCTAACGCGTCCACAAAATATAATGCATTTGAAGGCATGGAAAAAGGTGAGAGAATTGATCTATTTATTGGGATTTACATTACATTACATTACATTAGGGATTTCTATTCCGCCTGTGCCTTGCGGTTCTAGGCGGATTACAATATAGAAGATGTCTGGGCAATTCCAGTAGAATTACATTACAGGATAAGAGTAGATTACAGGAACGGTAAAGAATTATGATACAACAATTTAACAGAATGGTACATAACACAGAGGATAATACATGTCACAGAAGATAATACATATCACAGGAGATAATATATATCGATTGAATCAAGTTAAATCAGGTGTAGTGTAGAAGAGTTACAGTACATTCTAATTCACAGACAAGGAGATACTATAGGTGGGTATTTATTAACCACTTTTTCATGAAGAGATTCACCCAAAGCAGTTTACAATTCACTGAATAGTAATCAAGTCCTCTTAAGTATTTTCCCTATCTGTCACTGCCAGCTCACAATCTAACTGTGGTACCTGGGGCAATGGTGAGTTAGGTGAATTGCCCAGAGTCACAAGGAGCAGGTTAGGATTGAACTCAGAGTTAATGACAGACAAGTTTTTCCCCATCCCTGCGGGAATTCATTTTCCGTCCTCAAACACTTTAAAATCATAAGTACCATCAGATTGTGATGTCATAATGCCTCATTCCACCAATGCCCAAGCTCCGTCCTCACCTGCACAAGCCTCAAACACTTTAAAATCATAAGTAGCAACATTATAGAGCTCAGATTGTGATGTCATAATGCCTCATTCCACCAATGCCCAAGCTCCGTCCTCACCTGCACAAGCCTCAAACACTTTAAAATCATAAGTAGCAACATTATAGAGCTCAGATAGTGATGTCATAATGCCTCATTCCACCAATGCCCAAGCTCCGTCCTCACCTGCACAAGCCTCAAACACTTTAAAATCATAAGTAGCAACATTATAGAGCTCAGATAGTGATGTCATAATGCCTCATTCCACCAATGCCCAAGCTCCGTCCTCACCTGCACAAGCCTCAAACACTTTAAAATCATAAGTAGCAACATTATAGAGCTCAGATAGTGATGTCGTAATGCCTCATTCCACCAATTCCTAAGCTCTGTCCTCATCGGCACAAGCCTCAAACACTTTAAAATCATAAGTTGCAACATTTTAGAGCTCAGATTGTGATGTCATAATGCCTCATTCCTCCAATGCCTAAGCTCCGTCCTTTAAAATCCTAAGTAGCAACATTATAGAGCTCAGATTGTGATGTCGTAATGCCTCATTCCACCAATTCCTAAGCTCTGTCCTCATCTGCACAAGTCTCAAACACTTTAATATCATAAGTTGTAACATTCTAGAGCGCAAATTGTGATGTCATAATGCCTCATTCCACCAATGCCTAAGCTCCGTCCTCATCTGCCCAAGCCTCAAACACTTTAAAATCATAAGTGTTTGAGGCTTATGCAGTTAAGGCAGAGCTTACAGGAATGGGACAGGGACAAAACTTATGGGGACAGGTTGGGGAAATTGACTTCCTGCGGGGATGGGGAAAAAATTGTCCCCGTGTCATTCTCTACTCAGTCACAACCTCAAAGTGCTGAGGCAGTAGTTCTAACCACTAAACCACATACCCTTAATTCTTAGAAAGCTTTTGACAGTCTTTTAAAAAGCATGGGATAAGAAGCAACTGGTTAAAAGACAGAAAACATAAGGGCTCTTTTACTAAGCTGTGCTAAAATGAGAACATAAGAGTTGCCACACTGAAACAGACCAAAGGTCCATCAAGCCCAGCATCCTGTTTCCAACAGTGGCCAACCCAGGTCCCAAGGACCAAAACAGATTTTATGCAATCAGCTCGTTGCTCCTGAGTACGGCACACTAATGCCATTTTTAAACATTTTTACTGACTTACAAATGCACTCACTCAGCTGCCCCTCACTATCTCTCTTCACTTATCTCCCTCCCCCCCCTCCTTGAGCTCCGCTCAGCTGGTAAGTCCCTCTATCTGTGCCCTTCTCTTCAACTGCCAACTCTAGACTCTGTCCCTTCTGCTTTGCTGCGCCGTAAGCTTGGAACAAGCTGCCCAAATCCCTAAGGTGGGCTCCATCTCTGGCAGTGTTCAAGGCCCAGTTAAAAGCCCATCTCTTTACGAGTGCTTTCGACTCCTAAATCCTCACACCTTGGGTTCTGCATCCTCAACCCTATATGTCATGCCTGTCTGTCCAAGTTAGATTGTAAGCTCTTCTGAGAAGGAACTGTCTAGTAAATGTCAAAAAGTACAGCGCTGTGTACGCCTTTCAGCGCTATAGAAATGATAAATAGTAGCAGCAGCAGTGGTAAGCACTAATGCATTCTTACTGCAGCTTAAAAATGGCACTGTTGGGCCATGCTCAGGAGCTATGCGCTGACTGCTGGCTCAGCTCTCACCACCCACTTGCTCAAAAATACATTTTTGTTTGTAGGCAGAGAGTAGCCATGTCCTGCACTTCGGACACTATCACCCCAAGGTCCCACGGATCTAAAGGTGAAAAACAGTGTGACAAGGCAGTGGCTGCCAGAAGGATGCTGGGCTGTATAAAGAGAGGCGTAGTCAGTAGAAGGAAGAAGGTGTTGATGCCCCTGTACAGGTCATTGGTAAGGCCCCACTTGGAGTATTATGTTCAATTTTGGAGACCGTATCTGGCAAAGGACGTAAGAAGACTTGAGGCGGTCCAGAGGAGGGCGACGAAAATGATAGGAGGCTTGCGCCAGAAGACGTATGAGGAGAGACTGGAAGCCCTGAATATGTATACCCTAGAGGAAAGGAGAGGCAGGGGAGATAGGATTCAGACGTTCAAATACTTGAAGGGTATTAACGTGGAACAAAATCTTTTTCAGAGAAAGGAAAATGGTAAAACCAGAGGACATAATTTGAGGTTGAGGGGTAGTAGATTCAAAGGCAATGTTAGGAGATTTTACTTTACGGTGAGGGTGGTGGATGCCTGGAATGCGCTCCCGAGAGAGATGGTAGAGAGTAAAACTGTGACTGAGTTCAAAGAAGCGTGGGATGAACACAGAGGATTTAGAATCAGAAAATAATATTAGATATTGAACTAAGGCCAGTACTAGGCAGACTTGCACGGTCTGTGTCTGTATATGGCCGTTTGGTGGAGGATGGGCTGGGGAGGGCTTCAATGGCTGGGAGGGTGTAGATGGGCTGGAGTAAGTCTTAACAGAGATTTCGGCAGTTGGAACCCAAGCACAGTACAGGGTAAAGCTTTGGATTCTTGCCCAGAAATAGCTAAGAAGAAAAAATTTAAAAATTTAAATTGAATCAGGTTGGGCAGACTGGATGGACCATTCGGGTCTTTATCTGCCGTCATCTACTATGTTACTATGATATACGAGTGCTTTGGATTACAAGCATGCTTCTGGAACGAATTATCCCCGCAAACCAAGGTTTTACTGTACGTCTAAAAACCAGACTAAATCAGCACTTGGATGATCAGTAAGACAAATCATCCAAGTGCCGATAATCGAACCGGGTTTTAGACGTATTTAAAAATGACTTAGACCTTGTCAGTGCTGCTGTACGCCCACAGCTAAAAGGGGTATGTCAGGAGGAGTGGCGAGGACATGGACCAACCTACACTGCAAGTATAACCAAAAGTTTAACAAGACTGCCTAGACGGAGCTTATACGTAGTGACTTAGGCCATCTAAAAACATGTCTAATTAGCAAAAAGGTATCCAAAGTGACCAGATAACCACTGCAGACACAAAGTACAAACCCCCACACACTCCCCCAGTGATCACTGACCCATCCCCCCACACTGCCATAACAATCGGAATGAAAGCATCTGCCTCCAGAACATCAGCATCTGGCATTGGAAAGCCTAGTAGAGCTGTAGAGGTGGCTTAATTGGTTTGGGAGGTGGGCTGGTGAACCATAGAAAGGAGGACCCAGGCCCATAAGCCACTCTAACCACTGTATTCATGGTGAAACATGTGCATCCCCCCAAAACCCTTTTGTACTGCCATATAAGTGGCACCTGAAGCCATAAGGGATGTTGGGGTGGTAAACAGGTGGGTATTAGTTGGCTCACCATGACCTATAAGGGAGTTGTGGCGAGATGTTTATAAGAACTTAAGAATAGCCTTACTGGGTCAGACCAATGGTCCATCAAGCCCAGTAGCCCATTCTCACAGTGGCCAATCCAGGTCACTAGTACCTGGCTAAAACCCAAGGTGTAGCAACATTCCATGCTACCAATATAGGGCAAGCAGTGGCTTCCTCCATGTCTTTCTCAATAACAGACTATGGACCTTTCCTCCAGGAACTTGTCCAAACCTTTCTTAAAACCAGCTACGCTATCCGCTCTTACCACATCCTCTGGCAACGCGTTCCAAAGCTTAACTATTCTCTGAGTGAAAATAAATTTCCTTCTATTAGTTTTAAAAGTAATTTTTGATGGAATGAAAAATTGATCCACTTCTACCCATTCTATTCCACTCAGGATTTTGTAGACTTCAATCATATCTCCCCTCAGCCGTCTCTTTTCCAAGCTGAAGAGCCCTAACCGTTTAAGTCTTTCCTCATACAAGAGGAGTTCCATCCCCTTTACCATCTTGGTTGCTCTTCTTTGAACCTTTTCTAGCACCACTATATCTTTCTTGAGATAAGGAGACCAGAATTGAACGCAATACTCCAGGTGAGGTCGCACCATGGAGCGATACAGGGGCATTATGACATTCTTAGTCTTGTTAACCATCCCTTTTTAAATAATTCCCAGCATCTTATTTGCATTTTTGGCTGCCACCACCGCACATTGGGCGGAAGGTTTCATCGTATTGTCTACAATGATACCCAGATCCTTTTCTTGGGCGCTAACCCCCAAGGTGGATCCTAGCATCCGGTAACTGTGATTCAGGTTATCCTTCCCAATGTGCATCACTTTGCATTTGTCCACATTAAATGTCATCTGCCATTTGGACGCCAAGCCTTCCAATTTCCTAAGGTCTGCCTGCAATTTTTTACAAGCTGCATGCATTTCAACAACTTTGAACAGTTTAGTGTCATCTGCAAATTTAATCATCTCACTTGTCGTTCCAATTTCTAGATCATTTATAAATAAGTTAAATAGCACCGGTCCCAATACAGACCTCTGCGGCACTCCACTGTTTACTCTCCTCCATTGAGAAAAATGACCATTTAACCCTACCCTCTGTTTTCTATTTGATAACCAATTCCTAATTGACAACTGAACTTTGCCACCTATCCCATGACCCTTCAATTTTCTCAGGAGCTTCTCGTGAGGAACTTGATCAAAAGCTTTCTGAAAATCTTGATACACCCTTTTTGTGAAGTTCATAGCAGTGCCGTGTAAGGTGCCCCACTACTGTGTTGCCATGTCTGGGTGGCCAGTCCATCACTTTGCTGACCCCTCCCACGTCCAAAAGGTCTTGTTCTAGGCGTTTTTGACTTGGACAAATTTTTGAACGAGAATGGGGTATAAAGATAGACAATTTAGCAGGCTGGACGATCAAACTGCTGGATGTATAATTAGACGACGTTTGAAAAACCAAAATATTTTGGATGTATTTTTTGGGAATGGACGTTTGACAGTGCCAACTTTGAGTGACTAGCAACTTAGGCCCAAAATGGACTTAGACGTTTCATTTGATTATGCCCCTCCACGTGTTTTGAACCATACAGACCAGTGTCCTACAAACATTTTGGCCAGCGGCACACTAAACCTGATGCCCCGGCTGGAAGGCACCAGAAGTGCACAGACGTCGACACAATGACATCATGCGCATGCACAGAGGCTCCCCCGGTTGCGACCCTGAACCTGCCACTTTGGTGCGAGATCCTGGAGGAGGGAAGGTGCAAGGAGAGGAGGAGAGACACCGATGAGGAGAGTTGCTGGCACCGGCTGACTACTCACAGGCCATGCCTCTTGCTGCCAGGGGCATGTCCTATAAGCAGTCAGCCGGCACCTCTCCTCCTCCTTGTCGGGGCACACTTGGAATCTGCCGTGGCACAGTTTGAGATACACTGATAAGGACCTTAGTTATCAAGGGTATTTTTCCCAGTTCTATTCAATATATACAGAGTAACGATGTTCTAATCATGTGCATCAGATATGATACACCTGTGTGTGATTTGAGCCACTTTAAATGGGAAGATATGTGGGGGTGTCCTAATTTATTCCTCAATTAGAATACACATTTTTGTGGATATCTTTTGTTTCATGAGTAAATCAAGGAAATGTTTTGTTGTTTACCTGCAATTACATCACTTTCTTTTCCAGAGATATTTGAAAATTTCTTAAGAAAGAACTGAATATTTCATGGGGGGTCCTAATTTTTTTTTCACACTACTGTAAAACATACTGTGTGGTTGCAAGCTGCTGAAAAGATATCTATGTTGCATAGAGAATGACACAGGGACCGTTTACTGCGGTAAACCATGGTCACCACAGTAAATCTGCAGTATTGGGGACATTTGCAACTGGTTTACCGCAGGAATGGGGACAAGACCTTTCACCGCCTCATGGAAGCGGTGAAAAATCTTGCTCCTGTGGTAAAAAATTGCGCCTGTGTCAGACTCAGCAATTCCGCCCCAGATCCTCTTGGGCCTATTTTACCTTCAGCAGCCAGCCATGCATACCACAATGAAAACAAAAGGAACCCAAAACCAAAGCCTGAGACCAATGTGATTTGAAGAATAAAACGACGAGACAACAAAAGGTAAAAAAAAATAAAATTTATTTTATATTTTGTGATTAGAATATTTCAGATTTGAAATATGTATTCTGCTAGAGCTGGTATTAGACATAATTGGGAACTGCAAAGCCCAGGCTGTACTTCTTTAGCTTCCAGCTGGCTTAGGTCTCTCTCTGTAACCATGGGCAGTTGCTCTAGTTGCTCTCCCCTAACACTATTCCTGCCATGTGTGACTGAAGTATTCTGTTAGCTTGATTTTTCTATGTAGCATTCTGTAGTAATTTGGTTTGTTCAGTTTTCACAATAGTGGAGGGGATATTTGCGAAAGGGAGGGGGGACAGGGGTTTTGTTCTGTATTATTTGTGTTTATAAAATGACAATTGTACAGAATAGTCTCTCTTTATACTTTAATAAAATAAAGTTCAGTATAAAATCATAACTATTCCAGGCTTGTGCTGGTGGGATCTGAGAACTGAGCTTGCGGGGATGGGACGGTAAATACATTTTTTTCCGTGTCATTCTCTAATGTTGCAGAGGCTCCAGGAAACCAGTCACAGCATCATCAAGATAAGCAGATTTCAACACAGTCCCTCAATACATACCATTAGCCAGGCAGGTTTTTCGAGTGCAATGAAAATGCATTAGATAAGTTTGCATACAAGGACTTCAACATAGCCAAATCAATTTGCGTAGAAGTTTTCACTCGTGAATATTCGTCGTGGGTGTCCCGTTGACTGGGCTGAGTGAGAAGAACCCTGGTCGGCACAAACCGCTGCCGAGTCTCTCACCTGCTGGTGTCGTACAGATAGAACGAGTAGTAGCTCGTTATCTGCCTCCTGCGCTCCTCCAGCAGCCCCTCTTCACTCTCCGTTTCCTTCTCCTCGTCGTCTATAGACTCCTGCAGCGAAGTCTGGGCGGTCAGCATGGTCCGAGGCGACGGTGGTGGTGGGGGGGGGGACGTGGACCAGGCGGGGCCTCCGCAAGAGCTACCGCTACAGTCACCTCAGCAGCACCGACGAGCCTCTACGCGCCGGGCGGAGCCAGAAAGCGCGCTGACGACACCAGGGTTACGCCCAGCGCGAGCCCCGCTCAGCCCTTTACGCCTCTGTTCCCGCTCTCTCGTCGGGAGAGAGAGCGTCCGCGCGCGGTGCAGGCCGGGACTCCGAGCTCCGTCGGCGCCATTTTGTTCCCAGCTCTTTGCAATTTCATCTGTTTCGGCGGCCACCTGCCTTTCCGTTCTTCTCCTCGTGGGGAAAGCTCGGTAGCGGTTTCGGTCGCTGTTGCCCGTGAGGTTTTCCCCCAACTTTCTTCTCCGGCAGCCATGGGAAGAAAGAAGAAGAAGCAGCTGAAGCCTTGGTGCTGGTATCCTTTCCGGTTTCGTGGATTTCCTGGGTTGCGCCCTGAGGGGAAAGGAGGACGGGTGGGAATTGGGGCCTAGCATGTGCCATTGACTTCTTTTATCCGTGAAAAACGTTGTTTATGAATAGAAGTGCTCTGCTTTCAGACTTTCTCCCGCTGCGCCTTCCCTTTTCTTTGTGTGGGCGTTGCGATAACCTTAACGGAGTTTAGGAATATACAATAAGTAAACCAGGGCTACTAGAGAAGCCTGAACGTTACAAAGGGCTAGCGGGTATCTTGCAGATGGGGAAATGGGAGACCCAGATTGCCCACTGCAATATATTCGTTTTAGCTCGGATGGTTTAGGTTTAGTCCCCCCCCCTCCCTTACTCCAGGCTTCGGAGGTCATAAGACGAATAATTAGTCTGTGTATGTCTAATAATTTATGTCTGTTTCCCAGCTATTTAAAATTATTATGTACAACGCTTTAAATAAACTATGAAACTATAGGGTCGGCAACAACTAAAGTCCAAAAGGAAAAAAAAAAAAAAAAAACTACAGTCGTGGAGTTATAAAGAACCGAGACCTATTGGGCTTACACGTACTAACTCCACGGGCACTGATCGAGTGGGAGATTTTGTATAGAACCGTAATTTGTCTAACCTTTTCCTATCGTGTGTCCCGGATGACGGGACATTCCAAAAATGACATAGACAACAGTCTGTATGGACTAATAAAGAGCCAGGAACACAAAATATTTGAGTTTACAGACTTATGACTTATTTACATTATGTTTACAATAGCCGTAAATGATAACGTGAATAATACAAAACTTTGCTAAAATAATTACGATTGGAACCAGGGTAATGTAAAATTTATTACGATAGGAAAAGGTTAATTTTATTGCGTGCATACGTGCTAATCTTATACCGTACACGTTGCTGCAGAAGTGGATGAAAACCGGATCCTTATGGCTTCTTTAAGGCGGAATAACATGGTTTAACTCTTTCCTGGGATCTTGCATGTGCAGTCAGACTTGCTGCTCGCCTGTGTAAACAATCAATGCAAACATTTATTTAATAGGCTTTAACTTTGTAACCACAGAAAGGAGGTATATTGGATCACATCCTTTTTCTCTTTACAGCAGATCTATCTTGATTCTAGTAGTCTATGCTATCAAAACAGCTTTATGGTGGGTGTTATGTTTATTTAAGATTTGATATATCGCTCTTGCATTTTACTGACCTAATCAGTTTACAATGTATCAAACTAAAATGCTACTTTATATGATGGTGCTCATGAGATCTGTGCAATCTATTTTTTTTTTAAACCTATTCTCCACCATAGCAATTTCTCCAAATTGGTTACTTTTGCACATACCACAACAGGAATGCACACTCGGGGTATGTGGAGTATGTTGTGTCATTGTGGATATATAGATAGGGTGTATAACTGCTAGTGGGTTTTTTTTTTTTTTTTAGAATTCATTATTATTAGTGGTAACTTTAAGAACCTCCTCACCACTCTTGTTTTCTTCTATGCATACTTATTTTCTGGAGATGCATTAAGCTTTACTGGAATGATTCACATAGCCATTTTCACAGTTGTGAGTCTTGTTAAAATTGGGATGCTGCTAAAACTTTATTATAATTGTATACTGACATTACATGGATATAGGGAAATGAAGTGTGAAATAAGACATTGGTGATGAAAGGAAGGTGAATACTATTTGTTCAATTACAATTTTTAAACTTACTAATGTTAGGAGGGCAAACTGCAAGACATGCTAACCTTGAAATTCAAAGACAATAGAGTAGACAAATAACATGATGGTTTATCTGGCTGTTAAGCTGAATAGCAATCCAATTATATTTTATGAAACTATACTATGACTATATGAATGACCAAGTGAGAGGGTTTTTTTTCTATCTCCCAAAGGAGGGAGTAGTGAATTTAGATTTAGCTCATTCATTTCTCAGTAATTTGAGGTGAGTTATATTTGGGTATGCTAGGTTTTTGTTTTGTTTTTTTTTTGTTCCTGGAGGGACCCTAAAACTGCAGTAATCAACTAGCGCTGACCCATGCTAATGTCTACTGTACATTAAAACCAGCCAGTGCTGTACAAA
The DNA here is from genome assembly GCF_902459505.1 of Geotrypetes seraphini. NCBI lineage: Eukaryota > Metazoa > Chordata > Amphibia > Gymnophiona > Dermophiidae > Geotrypetes > Geotrypetes seraphini. The sequence continues at coordinate 19,483,881 of NC_047093.1, read as the reverse complement.
AAAAATGCTCATTCAATGGTGCCATTTTGAACCTGGTACAATTGTGGAGCGGGAGTAGAGGGGGCTTGCCCCCCTCAGAACCTGTAGTCTACTAGGGAGACTCCAGGTAAATTGTGTTGTGGGGGAGGGTAGGAGTGTGGCTTTGTGATTAGAGCTATACTTTGGTGCAGTAACAGGAATGTCAGGCATGCATCATAGCTGCAGTTCTCTTGCATTTACTTTGGGCTTGCACCACACTAGCGCCCCGGCCTATTATTTGCCACTGCATGTGTGGTTAGACTGCCTGGTTTGGTAAATGCAGGGCAGATGCTGGGCACATCCCCTGCAATTACAGTAAGGCTTTGCACTTACTGCACCTTAACTTTGTCAGTTGAGCGGTGTATATGTAAAATCTTACTGCACTATGCTAAAGGGGCCTCTAAATTTTTATCTGAAGCATTGGTCAGTTAACTGACTTCCCCAAGATTGAACCTCATTTTCCTAGTTCTCAGGCTGTACTTATGCTGGTTTAAGCATTTCAGACTTCTAATTTCCTTGACTCTGAGCAGGTATTGTAACAGAGATTTTGATGATGAGAAAATTCTTATTCAGCATCAAAAAGCAAAACACTTTAAATGCCATATATGCCACAAGAAATTATATACAGGACCTGGTTTAGCTATACATTGTATGCAGGTGAGCTTTTTATTGTCTCTACCTCATGTATGTATGATTTCTTGCTATATGGGAGTTTTAAATAATTGTAACTATTGATAGGTACATAAGGAAACAATAGATGCTGTACCCAATGCTATCCCTGGGAGGACAGATATTGAATTAGAAATTTATGGTATGGAGGGTATTCCAGAAAAGGATATGGATGAAAGAAGAAGATTACTTGAACAGAAAACACAAGGTGAGTTCTTCACTTTTAGTAATGTTTTTGTGAGGTATAAAAATATTTTATGGTCTCTTATTAGTGAACTATTGGTAAGTTCATTTTTAGTGTAACATTGTAATAGCATTTCTAAATCATCTTATCTGAATGTTACACTAGATTGCCCAAAATGACATAGAATGTAATAGCAGAAGGCGGGAGGAGACTAACTAGTTGTTAAACCAATTTTATTAGAGATCTCAACAAGGCAGGGGGGTCATGCAATCTGAAGGTGGTGCTCTGGCTGCTGTAGCAGAAATAGGAATAACTGAAGATGATGAATTTTAAATCCATTGTTAAGTATAAATTAGATGAAACAACTGTTGGATACAGTCAAGCCTGCTCCATTTGTTTAAAAATGGTCCTATGCTGGGTCACTGATATGGTTCCTTGTTGAGATCTCTAAGACTAGTTTAACTATTAGTTGGGACTCATCTGGCATTTGTTGCAAATCCATTTTCATGCTTCACTTCCTGTAGCTGTGTTTGTTCTGTGGTGGCATTCAGTTGGTGCCCATTTTTCATAGAAAGTAATAAGCACATCATATTGAACTTGAGGCCACAAGCAAAAAAAGGAACCATAATGAGACTTGACACTACTGAAGAATCAGAACCTTTTAGTAAAGAGAGAACCAGACTTTCATATTCTCACCAAGAACTTGGGTGATGGTTCCAGAGTTTTGATCCTTCAGCCAAATCCTGAGACTCTGCTGGTTCTTCTGATGAGTAGAACCCGGACTCATTGTTTGATAAAGTGGTGTTTTATTTTGGTTACCTTGCTGTGTCTTCAGTGGATAAAGGGGCTGATGACAAAATTCTGCATCCTGGAGAGCACAACCCAAAAATTAGCAAGTCATAATGGTTGTCAGTCTAGGAAAGATTGCTGGATGGAGGCATATTCATTCTCTGGTGAACTTCACTGAATGAGTGCCATTTACCCCCCTGTTTTACGAAGCCATGCGGCAGCGGCCCCAAAGCCCTTTAAATCTCTATGGGCTTCGGGGCCGTTAGCACAGCCGCTAGCGCGGCTTCGTAAAACAGGCCCTTAGTAGTAATTTTATATTTCTGTATCTTTTTCTGTAGGTTTGTACATAACTTAAATTTGATTAATTTCATGACTTATAATTAATACTGGTCTTATTCTGGCTTCTTGTTTTGTGCTGTTGAAATCTAATTTTTTTTGTTATGCCACAGTTTTGAATTTCAGTAATTCTCATTCGCTTAAAAAGCCTTCTATTTAGAGAATATGTATTCTTGTCTATTTGGTAATTGGTTTGGTTATTTTACATAGTGCTATAAAATTAATCTTCATTGCTATGTACCCCACAAGAGTACTGTAGTAGTGTTAACTGTATTTTAAACAGCTGAACCTTTTTAATTTCTGTAGTTGAGAGCCAGAAAAAAAGATCAAATCAAGATGATTCGGATGAATATGATGATGATGATTCTCCAGCTTCAACCTCATTTCAGCAGCAACCAATTCAACCTCAGCAGACGTACATACCCCCAATGTCACAGCCAGGAATACATCCTGTTCCAGGTGCAGGAAGCATGCATCCAGGTAGTTTGAAACTTATTTAAACATTGGTATATGAGATCACTTGAACGCTAATGTTAAAACACAAGCACTAGGGTGGTCCATAAGACTATGATAAAAATTATACCTTCTTTATCGTCCCTCCAGACTGGCACAGACGGATAGATTTACGCTCCTCTTCCAGCAGGTGGAAATTGAGAACACGTTGACTTTTGGCAGTAGTATAAGTGGGCTGTGCAGGTCCATCTACAATCAGACTGTTCTCAGTTTCCAGCAGATGGAGGTGGTAAGCCTGTGCAGACGTTCCTGTTGTTAGCTAGGACCTGTTGGATGTGATTAGTGGTCTTGTCCCTTTTATTCTGTCTAGACAGAGCATGGGGACCTTTTTGGGTGTCCGTCTGACCTCGGGGGTGTCACACTCAGGCGGCTGAGCCCCCCCCCCCCCCAATTTCACCACATCCCTAAATTTTTTTCTTAGAGGAGCCTCAGCTGTACACCTTGCCACTGTCGGGCAAAGACCACAACTTTGAGAGCCAGTGGGGTTTGCTCCTTTGTTAGTTAAAAGTTTTTATTAAAAAAAAAAAAAAATAGGTCCTGAGGGAGTGCCGGTCTGAAGGGAAGTGTTTAATTGTCTCTTTTTTTTTTTTTTTCCTAACTGGAAGTTAATCTTTTTCTGCCCCAGCGGTTCACAGTTCTAAGAAATTAAATAAGTGCTCAGTGTGTTCTGGCTGAGCGGTTGATACGTCAGACGTCTGCACAAAGTGCTCTGGGCACTGCAAGAGGGAATCCTCGTTGGCTTTGGGTGCCAGCGAGCAGGGTTCCCCTTTGCGCATGCACTGCTGGGTGGCCCTGACTTCTCTTACTACCCACACAGGGATTTCTCCAGCCGGCGGTCAGGGGAATGAGATTTCCCTTACTGCCAATAATGCTAGGGATTCCCTTACCACTACAGCTGTTTTGCAGGCAGTTCTGCTTTAGCGGCTGGGTCCATTCAGGCCTCTAGCTCTGCCGACATTGGGGGAGCATTTTTCAGTGGGCTTTTCTCTGTTTTTGGTAAGAAGCACCGCCATTTTTCCTGTGGCCTCAGGTGACCTCCCTCCTATTTTGGAAAGACAGGTTTCAGGTTTTTTCTTCATCTGCAGTGTGTGGGTTTTTTTGCCGCCAGGGAGTTTGCCCCTGATTTTGTGTTAGCCATGTACAAGGCTTACTTGTAGGCAGCTGGGGGTCCTGCTTCTTCCCCAGAGACCTCCGGTACTTTGTGGGAAGGTCTCCCTTCATCGTTTGCACCCGTCCAGTTCCCCAATTCCATCTAAGCGTCTGCATGTTTTTTGGGGTGAAGATTTTTTCCTCATTGACGCGGTCTCCTGATGAGGACCTGGACTTCTTGGGAGGAGGATGATGTGGATGGTTGGGTTTCTGACCTGCCGGTTGGCAAGGATTCTTCAGTCGTGCACATTTGTCACTGGGAAGAGCTGCAGGAGTTTACTTTTCAGGTGGAAGGCAGTAGAGCCTTGAGAGACACCCCCCCCCAACCCATGATCATGAACATTAATTTTAAGACACAAGTACTAGGGTGGTCCATAAGACTATTGTAAAAGTTATACCTTATCAGATCATGCCTCCACAAGTCTAAACATGTTCTGCTTTATGTAGATAAGAGATGGTAAAAATTTGAAGTAGTTTGGGACAAATTTAGAGGTCACTCATGGTCCTACAGTATTCTCCATAATGTAGCTGGCTATTCATAACAATATGATAAAGTGGTGAGAAACTGTTAATATTGGTGGGATACTAAATAGTTACTCTGTATCGCTTGGTAGACTGGTATAGTCCTTACGAATGGGTAATATGCCTCACTGCTACCAGAAAATTTGTATATTAGTATTGCATGCCTCTCTTGCTACTCTAGTTTTCCTCAGTCTCTGGTAGCAGGTGGTAAGGCTTTTCAGCTCCCCTATTAGCACTGTTGGAACTTTGTTTGTGGACTCCTGGTTCCCCTTTTTGTGCCGGATAGAGCTTGGGCGGGTTCTGTTTGGGGATCCATCCGACGTCGGGGGTGTTAAACCTGGCGGGTCTCTTCTCCACCGCCCCATATTTTTGTAGTGGGCCTCGGCAGGCGGCCTGGCCCCCTGTTTGGTCAGCCCTCCAGCTTTGAGAGCCATGGAGTCTGTTCTGACTAAATAAACAGAAATAACAAAAAAATCCTGAGGTGTGCCGGTCTAAAGGGATCATTTCCCTTTATAACTGCCTTTTTTTCTGTGTTTTTTCTCAACTAACTGGGACTTTCTTTACAGCTAGGGCGGTTTTCAGCACAATGAGCTCTTTTAAAGGGAAAAAGTGCCCCAAGCGCGAGGTATTCGTGGCTGGACTGTGCAAGCATTGTGCAGGCCAGAGTGGTGGAGAAGCCTCGGCAGGAGATGTCGGCGACCAGGGCACCTCGCTGCATGTGCCTCGCGGTTTGGCTTCGGATCGTGGGGAAGCCCAGGCTTCCACCGACGCCCATGTGGGGAGTTCCCCTGCCGCCGACGGTCAGGGAGCACAGGATTCCCTTACTGCCGATTCGGCTGGGGATTCCCTTTTCACGTCGGTCGGCCCCTTGGCCTCAGCGTCAGGAAAGTCCCAGGCTTTTCAGACACGACAGGCTTCAGGAGCTCTGATTTTGGCTGTTTCAGGTCCAGTTTCGGTGGGAACCTCCTCATTCATTTCATTTACCTCAGGTGACCTTCCCCCTGTTTTGGAAATACAGGGGCAAGGCATGTCAGAGTCCCTTGGGGCTGCCTGGGGTCTTTCTCCCCTGAATTTATGTTAGCACTTTATAAAGCTTATGTGCTGGCGGCAGGAGATTCCGTGTCCACTCCGGGGATCTCGGGGGGGAGGGGGGTGGGGGGGTTGCCCTTGACATCTTCCATGGTGGAGCCCCTCTCTACTCCTCTCTCATCCAAACGCCCGAGGGTCTCCTGGGATGAGGATTTTTTCCCCAGAGGAGCACGAGGTGATTGAGGACTTGGACCTTTGGGAGAATTCCAGGATCCTCTTGAGGGGGCTGGATTCCGCCGGCGAAGATGCATCTGTGGTGTGCATTTTTCAGCGGGAAGAGCTCCATGAGTTAATCCTTCAGGTCTCCTCGGTTTTGCATTTTGAGAACCCTGTGTCAGAGTCCCTGCATACGGTGGATCCCTTGCTTAAGGGGATTCACTCTGTTTCTCGCTCTTTTCCTATGCATCAGAGTAATCGGGACAACATGCTTGCACAGTGGCAGGTGCCGGAAGCCCCTTTTTGCTTTGCGCACTCCATGGCCTGCCTGTATCCCATTCCGGAAGGGGATAGGGATACTCTGAAGTCACCTGAAGTGGATGCGGTGGTCTCGGCCATCTCTAAGCGGCACACCGTGCCTGTTGAGGGTGGTGTGGCTTTGAAGGATTCAGAGGAGCGTAAGTTGGAGTCCCTCCTTAAACAGAGTTTTGATGTGACAGCTCTGTCAGTCCAGGCAGCTATGTGTGGCGGGCTGGTGGCTCGGGCGTGTTTTCGTTGGGCCTAGCATGTACTTTATGATGAATCTGAGAATTGGGACTTGATAAGGCAAGAAGTTGCCAAAATTGAATTGGGTGCTTCTTATCTCTCAAATGCTATGTATGATCTCTTGCGAGCTTTTGCCAAGTCTCTGTCCTTAGGAGTAGCAGCACGCCGTACCTTGTGGCTTTGCGCTTGGTCGACGGTTTCAACGTCCAATGCTAAGTTGACGAAGTTTCCTTTTAAAGGATCTTTCTTGTTTGTGTGAAGACCTGGACAAGTTGGTTCAGACTCTCACTGATTCTAAAGTGTCTCATTTGCCTGAGGATAGGCCTAGGCCGCTGCCTTGAGGCGGCGCTGCTCGTGGACGAAGTTTCCGTGTTACTGTTATAATTAGCACTGTTTAGTTCTGCTTGGCTATTTGCTCAGATTAGGGGGAAGCACAGATACTTATTTTACAACCAGAAGTTTTTGTCTGTCTCCACCTGCTGGTCATAATGAGGTATTACCCATCAGTGAAGCTGTGCTGGTTTGGAAAGTCTAAAAGAGAGAAAATTAGCAGGTAAGAACCTAATTTCTCCTTAGTCGCAACATCCAGTTGTTTGCAGCAGTTTTGCAAACCTGCGACTTCTGATCGTGGGAAATAACTTTCTCCTCAAAATCATTCAACCGCTGGCCTTTGTCATCCATCTGTCTGTGTAGGACCTCGATGTTCTTAAGTTCACTTTTGAGCACAGTCAGGGAGGACTAAAGTTCAACATCCAGTGATGGTGGTCCTCTTTATTAGCCAGAGTGACCTCCATGCCTGATGGTGTGCAAACAACTGGCGCAGCATTACGACTGCTCTGAATGCCGCCATCTTGTCCACTTCAGGCTCGAGAGATTCACTCGTGCGAAAAGCAAATGCTTGCAAGTCTGGACGTGATTTCTTGCCAGCCATAACCAATTCAGAAACTCGGAACAGAAACCACTGTCAGGAGGAAAGTTTTTCATAGTAAGGAAGCAAATAACACCAAATTGCACATCAGTCAAGCCAGAGTTCGAGATCTACCCAACCATACTCCTGGTGACATCACCAGAAGTCTGAGTCAAACATCTTAAGCCTCCCCTCCATCATCCTTGCCCTGAGTGGAATCTTAATGCTTAGGTCTGCAGAAAGCTGCTTTTGAACCCCTTTATAAAGGCTACTCTGAAGTCTATCTTTCTTGTGGCAATGACTTCTGTTTGAAGAATTTTGGAACTTTGAGTTGTCCTTTTAGAGATACATTCCTTTGCTTCTTGGAAGCAGGGGTAACCATTCATGCTGTTCTTTCTTCTACCTAAGGTGGTTGCTTCTTTTCACATAAACCAACTATTATTTCTTCCATCTTTAGGGTAAGGACTTTGGCTGTGTTTTCTTGACATCCACGTGCCCAATAATTTGCTTTCCTTTCAATTATAGCAGATGAATTCAGAAACCTGCTCCCTCACTCATCATACTCTTCTCAGTCTGTTTCTCTATTTAAGTTGATGTGTAAGTTGCTGGGGGGGGGGGGGTTGGTTCATATTACTCTATGGTTTATGCCTCATTTCTGCTTTGTTATGAGAAATACTAACTGAGCAGGGAACACTTCATCCTATATGACAGTTCAGTTTTTTGTTCTCCAACCTGCTGTTATATGGTCATAACCCACAAGTGCACAGGAAAACAAAAGAAGAACAGGAAAAAATAGTTCATTTATCTTCACTAGCTGGTATCCTTGCTCACAGATAGAGAGTTGCGCGGGGACAGAAATCTTACCCGTCCCCGCCAAAATTCCACCCGTCCCCATGAGGAATCCCTCCGTCCCCGCGAGAAATCCCTCCATCTCCACCCGTCCCCGTGAGGAATCCCCTCCATCCCCGCCCATCCCTATAAACTTCAGAAATAGTTATTCTTTAGACTACTCCAGACCAGTAGAGGTTAATCTTTACGAATGGGTATATATCCAATCATGACCAGCAGGTGGAGACTGAAAACAAAACTGTGGGACAGTATATAATATACTCCCTTCTCTATTTACATCAGTCTTCTTTCAGTCTCCAGCAGGTGTTGAGTGATCTGTACCCATCTCCCTTGGTAGGGCTGTTGGAATTTGTTTAGGGGGTTTCTAGTCCCTGTTTTTGGCCGGACAGAGCTTGGGCGGGCCCTGTTTGGGGGTCCGTCCGACCTCGGGTGTGTCAAACCCGGCGGGTCTCGAGCGGGGTCCCTCCCCCCACTTCCTCCACCTCCCCACATTTTTCTAGAGGAGCCTCAGCAGTAAGCCTTGCCCCCTAAATCAAGCAAGGCATATTGCTTCGAGAGCCTGTGGAGTCTGTTCTGTAAAAAAAAAAAAATCCTGAGGTAGTGCCGGTCTGCAGGGTTGCTTCCCTGTCAGTTTAATGGTTTTTACTGTATTTTTTCATCTAACCGGCACTTTGTTTCTATCTAGGTCGCGTATGGAGCAATTGTGCCCTTCTCCGGGGGAGTGGGACACAATTAGGTCCAGCCGCGAGGCACTCGCGGCCGGACTAAAATCGGTAGTTTGGGCTGGTGAGGTGGTGGAGCTCCGTCGGCAGCGGCTGCAGGCGCCCAGAGCTCCCCGCCGATGGTGCCTTGCGAGTCGGCTGGGAGCAGTGGGGAAGCCCGGTCTTCCCCAACCGTCCACGGAGGGATTCCCCGAAGGATTCCCTCTCAGCTGATTTTTTGACAGCTGATGCCGAATTGCCTGTTTTAGCGGCTGGGACTGTTCAGGCTTCTCAGCCACTACAGGCCATGGAGGGAGCATTTTTGGCGGGAACTTCTCCATTTTCTTTGTCTGGCCCCTCCATTTTGTCTGCAACCTCAGGTGACCTTCCCCCTGTATTGCAAACACAGGGGCAGGGACCCCTGCTGGGGCAGTGAGTCCCTGGGGACCCCCAGGGGTTTTTTGTCCCCAATTTAATTTCTTTCTTTGTGCAGACAATTGGGGGTCCCACGTGCACCTGGGGGGTTTCGGGGGTGGTTTCCCTCCGCGCCCCCTATGGCTTTGCCTCCCTCTTTTCGTTTGGCGTCCCCTCTTCCTCCTCCCTCATCCAAGCGCCCGCGGGGGGGCTTGGATTGTGAATTGGTGGTCGGAGGAGCGTGTTGGCATGGTTGAGGACCTGGCTGCTTTGGCAGGCTTCCAGGATCCTCTAGAGGGGACGCCCGCTGGCAGCGGGGCGGCGGGTTTCCCGTCTTCCAGAGCAGATGCGTCCGTGGTGCGCTTTTTATTCAGAGGGATGAGCTTTTAGACCTGATGTAGCAGGTCTCCTTGGTGCTGCATTTTTGAAGTTGCGCCACCGGAGACCCCGCGTATGGGGGCCCCTCTGCTTCAGGGGGGTCTGTCCTGTTTCCTGCTCTTTTCCTGTGCGTCAGGATTTTCGGGATTTTGTGTTGGCGCAGTGGCCTACAGGCGCCGTTTCGTTTGGTGTGCGCCTTGGCTCATGGGTATCCCATCCCGGAGGGGGATAGGGCTACCTTAATTTCGCCAATGGGGGACGCGGTGGTCTCGGCACTTCCCAAGCGGCATACCGTGCCTGTTATGGATGGTTCTGCTCTTAGGGTCTCTGAGGACGTACGTTAGAGACACTTCTTAAGTATAATTTTGATGTCTCTGCCTTGGGGGTCCAGGCGGCTATTTGTGTGGGGCTGGTGGCTCGCACCGTGTTTCAGTGGTCTGAGTCTGATGACTGGTCCTTAGTGGATCAGGAGGTGGTGAAGTTTGAGATGACTGCCTCGTTCCTCTCGGTTGTTCTTTGTGACTTGGTGCTGCTAAGTCTGGGATTTTTGGTGGCCGCACGCTGTACCTTGTGGTTTCGCGCTTGGTCGGCGGTTGCCGCGTACAAAACTGAACTTCCCAAAATTTCCCTTTCGGGGGTTGTTTTTTGTTTAGAGAGGACTTAGAGAGTGGTTCAGACTCTGACAGACTCTGAGGTGCCCCGTCTGCCTGAGGACCGTGCCCGCCCGGCATCTCGGGTTGGCATTGCCCGGGGGCGTCTGCGGGAATTTCGCAAGTTTCGTCTGGGGCATGGGACTGCTTCTTTCCAGGCTTCCGGATTTTCCCCGGGGTCGGTTGGCTTAGCGCATGCAGTCTTTTCAGGGGGCCCGTCGGGGGGCTGGGAGTTCCCCCCCCCCGGTTCCCCTGCTGCCCGTCCTGCGCGATGTCTCTTTGCCGGTGCCCCCTTTGGTTCCCGTGGGTGCCCGGCTTCGCAATTTGTTTCCCAAGTGGGCCAAGATCACGTCCGATCAGTGGGTCCTGGTGGTGGTGCGGGACGGTTATGTACTTGAATTTTGCCCGCTCTCTGCCAGATCATATCTAGCCTCTCCATGTCAGGTGGCATGGGAGACGCTAGCCTTTCGCCAGACCCTTCAGCGCTTGCTAGATCTCAAAGCAGTTGTCCAGTGTCCCCTCAGGAGTGCGGTATCGGCTGGTACGCCATTTCCTTTAGGGGGCCCTAAAGGGAGGGGACCTTTCGGCCCATCCTTGGTTTAAACTGAGGTCAACAGGACTCTCAGAATTCCCTTTTATTCGCATGGACACACTGCAGTCTGTCCTTCTGGCGGTTCAGCCGGGGGAGTTTCTGACTTCTCTCGCTCTGACGGAGGCCTACTTGCCTGTTTTCATTCGGGCCTCTCCTCAGCTCTTTCTTTGCTTTGCGATATTGGGTCTGCACTATCAGTTCTGTGTGCTTCCCTTGGGCCTGGCCACGACTCCCCGGACGTTCACCAAGTTGATGGTGGTCGTCACGGCGGCATTGCAGTCAGAGGGCTTTCTGGTGCACCCCTTCTGGGATGACTGGTTGTTTCGGGCGAAGTCATTGCAGGAGAGCGCCCGAGTTACTGCTCGGGTGGTTGAGTTTCTCCGGTCACTGGGCTGGGTGGTCAACCTTTCCAAGAGTCGGTTGGTCCCCGCTCAGCATCTGGAGTAACTTGGGGTTCTGTTCGACACCTCCTTGGGGAAGGTCTTCTTTCCAGAGGCCCGGGTAAGCAAATTGCAATCTCAGATTCGCCTTCTTTTGGCGTCCCGGTGTCCTCGGGCGCAGGATTTCCTCCAAGTCTTGGGGTTGATGGCAGCGTTCCTGGATGTTGTGAGGTGGGCGCGGGCCCACATGTGTCTCTTCAGTATGCTCTGCTCCGTAGATGGTCACCCCAGAGGCTCAGTTTGGAGGTCCCTGTCCCTCTGCGAGGCTTGGCGCGCTGCAGTCTTCTTTGGTGGCTCCAGACCTCTCATCTGGTCCAGAGGATGAGTCTGGATCTATCGCAGTGGATGGTGCTTCTCACGGATGCCAGTCTCCTCGGTTGGGGGGGCTCAGTGTCTAGGTCACTCAGCTCAGGGCACCTGGTCCATGGAGGAGGCGTCCTGGTCGATCAACATGTTGGAGACCAGAGCCGTCCCTCTGGCGCTGTTAGCCTTCCGCTCCCTCTTGATGGGCAAGTCGGTCAGAGTCCGGTCTGACAATGCCACAGCGGTGGCTTATTCAATCGTTGAGGCACCAAGAGCGCTCAGGTGGCGGAGGAGGCAGCTCGGCTCATGCTTTGGGGCGGAGTCACGCCTTCTGGACCTCTTGGCTTCTCACATGGCCGGAGTGGAGAATGTTCAGGCGAACTTCCTCAGTCACATCTTAGATCACAGAGAGTGGTGTCTCAGCCCTGTGGCTTTTCAGTTGATAATGCAAGCTTGGGGTCAGTCCCTGATGGTCCTGACGGCCACGAGTGGCAATGCCGAGGTGTTCCGCTTCTTCAGTCGTCGCAGGGATGGACTGGCCGAGGGTCTGGATGCTCTGGTTCAACCATGGCCAACAGAGGGGCTGTTGTGCATGTTCCCTCCGTGGCCATTAGTGGGCAGAGTTCTTCTCCGCATTGTTCGCCATCCGGGTCTGGTGGTTCTGGTGGCTCCAGATTGGCCTCGACATCCGTGATACGCAGATCTGGTGACACTCTGGTGGCGGATCCTCTTCCTCTGCCTCCCTTGGACGACCTTCTGACGCAGGGTCCCATTCCCATATTCGACCCGTCTCCCTTCTGTCTTACGGCTTGGCTTTTGAAAGGGGTCGCCTTGGTAAGAAGGGGTATTCAGATAGGGTGATTTCTACACTCTTGGGGTCCTGGAGGCTTTCTACCTCTCAGGCTTCTGTGTGGATTTGGCACTTCTTTGAGGGGTGGTGCCAGGTGCGGGGAGTGGTCTCTCTTCGCGTTTCTGTGCCTAACATCCTAGAGTTCTTGCAAGATGGCCTGGATAGAGGCCTGGCTTCGGCTTCTCTCCGGGTTCAGCTTGTGGCCTTGTCAGCCTTTTGGGGGTTTGTGACGGGTCAGCGTTTGACAGCCATTCCTGATGTGATTTGCTTTTTGCGGGCGGCCAAGGTGCTCAGGCCTCCCGTGCGGTCCTCTGTTCCCTCTTGGAATCTCAGTCTGGTTCTCTCTATTCTGATGCACCCGCCCTTCGAACCGTTGGGCGGCTGCTCTTTGAAGGACCTTACTCTGCAGACGGTCTTTTTGGTGGACATTTCTTCCGCTAGGCGTGTTTCTGAGCTACAGGTTTTCTCTTGTAGGGCTCCCTTCTTGGAGTTTTCTAGGGAGCAGGTTGTCTTGAGGCCTGTTCCTTCCTTTTCTGCCAAAAGTAGTTTTTCCTTTTCATGTCAATCAATCTGTGGTCCTCCCGGTCTTGGGTAGTTGTGAGGGCTCTTCTGAGCAAAGACAGCTGAGCAAGTTGGATGTTGGTCGGGTCCTTCGCTCTTATGTGCAACGGACCCAGGAGATCAGGAAATAAAATCATCTCTTTGTCCTTCTGACTGGTCCTCTTAGGGGGGCTGGCGCTTCTAGGGCTACTATTGTATGCTAGATCAAGGAGACTATTGCTTCCGCTTCTCTTCTGGGGCAGCAGCCCGTTCCGGAGTTTCTCAAAGCTCATTCTACTCGGGGTCAGGCGGCTTCTTGGGCTGAGTCGTCGCTCGTGCCTCCAGTGGACATTTGTAAGGCTGCGGTTTGGTCTTCCTTGTATTCCTTTGTCAGACTCTTTCGGGTAGATGTTCTGGCGCGTCAGGACGCGGTGTTCGATGTGTGTGTTCTGGTGTCAGCCCTTCGGGGGTCCCGCCCGTGTGAGGGACTGCTTTGGTACGTCCCATTTGTAAAGATTAACCTCTACTGGTCTGGAGAGTGCTAAAGAAGGAGAAATTAGGTTCTTACTTGCTAATTTACTTTCTTTTAGCTTCTCCAGACCAGTAGAGGTCCCCACCCTGTCTGTTGTTGTTGTTGTTGGGGCTGTTTTGCGGGCAGTTTTTGTTTTTGCTGCGGGTTCTAGTATTTTTCTAGGGCCGGGGAGAATTAAAGAACAGCGGCTGTGGTTCGGCTGGCTTAGCTGGCGAGCTGTGGGGACATTTTCCTTCTGGTATTTCTCCTCTGCATTTTCCAACAGTATTTGGGTATGTTATTTGTTACTCCTGTTCGGAGTATTGTTTTCTTTCTGTTTTCCAGTTCTTAGTTCTGTTTGGCTATTCGGCAGACTGATGTAAATAGAGAGGGGAGTATATTATATACTGTCCCAAGGTTTTGTTTTCAGTCTCTACCTGCTGGTCATGATTGGATATATACCCATTTGTAAAGATTAACCTCTACTGGTCTGGAGAAGCTAAAAGAAAGTAAATTAGCAGGTAAGAACCTAATTTCTCCTTTCAATTAATTATGCTACTGGTAGAGACCCATTTACAAATAAGCAAAGACATTTTATTAATTTGAAAATATTAATTGGGAAGAATACATACTTTGTAAACGGGTTTCTACCAGAGCCTCTAACGTAAATATAAATACTCAGCTGATGAGGACTTCCTCTGCAGTTGGCCGGGGTCCCTTTTGCCAAGTTTGGCAGGCAGCAGTGGGGTCCCTTTTGCAAAGTTTGGCAGGCAGCAGTAGTGTCCCTGAGTCACAGATGCTGCCATCTCAGTGGCTCATGGATGCTGCCAGCGACTGTTGCGCTTGGTGGAGGGGAGTTCTGGCTATCTCTGCTGGCGGTGCTTGGGAATCCCTACCAGCCACAGCAAGGGTCAGCAAGTACTTCAACACTGTAGAAATAAAACCAGAAATGCATTTCCTTTTCTTTTGAACACAATATAAAGACATCTGCTATATACATTTCCCAAAGCTAAAATATTTTAGTCAATAAAATGCAGTTGAGGCTTTTTCTTCACTATTAGTAAATGTGCTTCAGTGGGTAGCTTCACCACTAGGCTAATAACATTGAGTATATTTTTGAGATATAAAACTAATTGCAATGTAAATTTGGTGGCCGTTTTGTGAAGTTGTATAGTTGATTTTTGAAAGTTGTGTATTGCCTCTTGGATGTTTCCCCCTACCTATGTTGTGGTTGATGTGGTGGACTTGGATAAAATCCTAATGGAATGACTAAGGAAGTGGTGGAGACACTTGGGATTATGTACACTGGATCTCTTAAGATAGAGGATGGGACAGTAGATAGCATGGGTAGGCAGACTAGATCTAGTAATTATTATTTTACTTGCTAAGTTCTCCTATAATATGTCTTCCCCCTCCTCTCGAGATTGGCAAGACCTGTACTTAGACAATACGAGTGTGGTATAAATTACACATATTTGATCCTTATCCTCTTGCCGCAAACGAACACAGACTGTAGAAGTGCATCAAGCATTAGCTAGGTTTTCATCTGTCTTCATTTTTCTCTGACATGGTTTATATTTTTAAGGTATACCACCGCTGATGCCTACTGTTCCACCATTGATGCCAGGCATACCACCAGGGATGCCAGGAATACCACCTGGGTGAGTATCATTCTTTTTATTTGAAAATTAAGTGTTTTTGTAATGACAGATGCAATCTAGGTTCTTGAGATTGGTGGTTCTAGAGACTGCACGATTGTTGTTGTTTTCTGGGTCTCGCTGCGTCTGGGTAGGTAGAACCGATGGGGTTTTTTTTGTTTTTGTTTTTTTTTCAGCCATCATACTGTGACTTTCTTCAGGGTATGCTGTGTGGTCTGCAGTTTGTCTTTATATGTAGTAGGTTCACTGACCTTGTCATACAATTAGATTTGAGAACATAAAGAAGACCGCTGGTGGCTGAGAAGAATCAAAGAGGCCATAGAGATAGTAAGACACCCCAATAACTTCAATGGAGAGAAAGGGCTCTCCATAAACAAAGTATGGCAACCACTAATCCAAAAGAAATTCAGCTCAAAAAGGACTGGGGTTGAGAACAAACGCTTTCTCCTCCATCTAAAAGTTTCCACCCCTCTTTTTTTTCAGAATTCAAAAAATGTGACTACAAACTTCCCTGCCAGAATTTTTAAAATTGGGTCCAACGGGCATTCCCAAATTTCCTGCCAGAATTCAAATCTGTGACCAACAACCTTTCCTGCCACTTTTCAGATTTGTGACCAATGGACTTTCCTGCCAAATTTCAAAATCATGACCAACAGACCTCCCTGTTCTCAATCAGGTTGGTGAACCCACTATATATAAAGACAGAATGCAGACCTCACAGCATACCCTGAAGAAAGTCTCAGCATGATAGCTGAAAAGTTGGTTCTACCTATCCAGACGCAGTGAGACCCGAAAAACAGCAACAATCATGATGCCAGCCATGGAAGCCTAAGAGAACAACTAGAGACTGCACCTTCCAAAGGATCTAAACCAGACAGAAGTGGTTCAGAAGATGGTTAATTTAATTGAGTTCTCTGACCATTTTATAACACATGGGAACAGATATAAAGATCTAAATACATACATCCTGATGGTAAGACATTTGAATATTTCCAAAGTATAAATGTACGGGAAGTAGGCAGATAGGAGACTCTGGAACATGGAGTCAGAAATGTTGAAAGAGGGTGGGCCAGGGCTTCCAAAACCTGTCTTAGGGACAAAATAGCCAGTTAGTTTCAGGCTAACCAAAGTGAATATGCATGAGATAAATTTGCATGCATTGGAGGAGACTATATATGCAAATTTCCTTGTTTCCAGACCAGACCCAATGATTGGGAGTATACTCTTATACTAGCATAAGGTGGTCTCCATTTAAGCCTCCCTGTGATTGGACATATATCCCGGTGGGGGTATGCATTTGGGGGGTGTCAGTTAGAAGAAATGAGCACCTGGGCACATCGCACAGAAGCCCAGCTGGAAGATATGTTGGTTCTGGCTGATAGGTCGCACCATTGTGCAGGTCGTGGAACTTGCTGCCTTTTTGTTTCCTTCAAGAAGCCTGAGTCACGTGTGGAAGTAGAGCAAAGGTGACTTCAGATCCCAGAGCCTTCTGACAGCATTTCTAAGTCAGCATTGGTGTTGTTGGAGCAACAGGGCATAACTTAAGAGTCTGGCTTGCAGAACACATGGGAAGCCATTTTTGTGAGAACATCCATCATTTTGGATTCAGTCCCATCTGCTAAGCATTTCTCTGATGAACTTCCTGTGTTCACTTGGCAAGATTGAGGAACTGGAGTCTCCTTTTTGCCTGTAATTGATCTTAATACTCCATTAGACTGCCTTCTTAAAGAAAGGTTTGCTTCTGCCAATACATGCAGATGCCCCTTGGATCCAGGACATGAATGGACCTTTACTTTAAAAAAAAAAAAAAGGAGGTGTGTACCTGATAGGCAAGCCCTAGAGGACTTAATTCAGTGGCTTTAGTGGCTCCAGGAGGGGAACATTCCTAATTGAGATAAGCCAGGGGGGACCTTTGGAAGCTAGACACAGATGTCTCTCTGGGACGATCAGGTCTCTTGAAGTAATAATAATAATAATTTATTTTCTTATATACCACCCAACTGTAAGTTCTGGTCGGTTCACAGCAAGAGAACTGAGACATATCAGTGAAGACACAAAATACAGTAGAATTCAGTGGAATACAATACAGCGGTTCACAGCAAGAGAACTGAGACATATCTGAAGACACAAAATACAGTAGAATTCAGTGGAATACAATACAGTGGTTCACAGCAAGAGAACTGAGATATATCAGCGAAGACACAAAATTCAGTGGAATACAATATGATGCATTACAATGTAATATAATGTGAAACCATCACATAAATTTACCAAACAAATAGGTTTTTATTGATTTTCTGAACTCAAGGTAAGATTGGGATTGGGCAATTAGAGGACAGTTTATTCTGTCAATGTATAAGAACATAAGAATTGCCACTGCTGGGTCAAACGAGTTGTCCATCATGTCCATTAGTCTGCTCCCACCGCAGCCCCTAGGTCAAAGACCAGTACCCTAACTAAGACCACTCCTACCTGTGTACGTTGCGGTTTAGCAGGAACTTGTCTAACTTTGTCTTGAATCCCTGGAGGGTGTTTTCCCCTATAACAGCCTCCGGAAGAGCATTCCAGTTTTCCACCACTCTGGGTGAAGAAGAACTTCCTTACGTTTATACAAAATCTATCCCCTTTTAACTTTAGAGAGTGCCCACTCGTTCTCCCTACCTTGGAGAGGGTGAACAACCTGTCTTTATCTACTAAGTCCTTCAGTATCTTGAATATCTCGATCATGTCCCATCCTTGTCTCCTCCTTTCAAGGGAGAAGAGGCCCAGTTTCTTTAATCTTGCTGTACAGCAACTCGTCCAGCCCCTTTTGAGTAGTACTGTGTCCTTCTTCATGTATGGCGACCAGTGCTGGATGCAGTATTCCAGGTGAGGGTGTACCATGGCCTGGTACAGCGGCATGATAACCTTCTCCGATCTGTTCGTAATCCCCTTCTTAATCATTCCTAGCATTCTGTTAGCCCTTTTTGCTGCCGCTGCACATTGTGCGGACGGCTTCATCGACTAGTCAACCAGTACTTCCAAGTCTCTTTCCTGGGTGGTCTCTCCAAGTACTGCTCTGGACATCCTGTATTAGTGTATAAGATTTTTGTTACCGACATGCATCACCTTACATTTTTCCATGTTGAACCTCATTTGCCATGTTATGGCGCATTTCTCCAGCGTGTTTTGTCATGTTGTAGATCTTTGCAATCCTCCTATGTCTTCACTATGAATAACTTAGTATCGTCTGCAAATTTAATCACCTCACTCGTCGTACCAATTTCCAGATCGTTTATAAATAGGTCCAGGCACCGAACCCTGCGGCACTCCACTGGTAACGCTTTTCCAGTCTGAGTATTGTCCATTTACCCCCACTCTCCGTTTCCTATCCTCCAGCCAGTTTTTAATCTATGTGAGTATTTCACCCTCGATTCCATGGCTCGCAATTTTTCAAAGTAGTCATTCATGCGGAACCTTGTCGAATGCCTTCTGAAAATCCAGATATACAATGTCAACCGGGTTACCCATGTCTATCTGCCTATTTATTCCCTCGAAGAAGTGGAGTAAATTTGTCAAGCAAAATCTTCCTTTGCTGAAGCCGTGCTGGCTGGTCCTCATCAAATTGTATCCGTTAAGATGATCAATGATGCGGTCCTTTATCAGCACCTCTACCATCTTTCCCGGTACGGAAGTCAGACTCACTGGTTTGTAGTTTCCCGGATCTCCCCTCAAACCTTTCTTGAAGATCGGTGTAACATTTGCCACTTTCCAGTCTTCCAGAATCTTTCCCGATTTGATCGACAGATTGGCTATTAGTTGAAGGAGTTCAGCTATAACCCCTTTCAGTTCCTTGATTACCCACGGGTGGATGCCGTCCGGTCCCAGGGATTTTATCGCTTTTAAGCCTATCAATCTGTCTGCATACCTCTTCTAGACTGACAGTTGACCTTGTCAGTTTTGTTTCTTCATTTCCAGTGTTATAGCTTGTCGGCTTCTGGTATATTGGATAAATCCTCTTCGGTAAATGCAGACACAAAAAATGTGTTCAGTTTGACTGCGATGGTTTTGTCCTCCTTTAGTATTCCCTTTACTCCATGGTCATCTAATGGCCCCACTGCTTCCTTCTTTCCTTAATATATCAAAGAACGGCTTAAAATTTTTCGCCTCCTTCGCTATTCTTTCCTCATAGTCTCTTTTGGGCCCTCTCACCGCCTTATGGCACTTGCTTTGATGTTTGTGCTTTTTCCAGTTTTCGTCCGTTTTGCCCTTTTCCATTCCTTAAACAAAGTCTTGACTCTCATCACTTCCTTCACTGCTAAAGTGAGCCACACCGGTTCCTTGTTCTCAGTCTGAGAGGCCTACCTGCATGTTCCGATTCAGGCCTCCCATCAGCATTTCCTTTGCTTTGTGATTTTGGGAAAGCACTATCAGTTTTGTGCGCTTCCTTTTGGCCTGGTGGCAGCGGCTTTACACAAGAAGGACATCCTGGTTCATCCATATCTGGGCGACTGGTTGATTCAAGCAAAGTCCTTTCAGGAGAGCACCCAGTTTACGACTCGGGATTTAGAGTTCCTGCAGTCGTTGGGTTAGGTGGTCAACTTGTCCAAGAGCCAGTTGGCTCCGTCTCAGCACCTAGAGTATCTCAGAGTTCTCTTCGACACCTGCCTGAGGAGAGTCTTCCTTCTAGAGGTCCAAGTGTGCAAGTTGCAGTCAGATTCACTTCCTGATGGATTATCGGTGTCCCTGGGTGCAGGATTTTCTAAAGGTCTTGGGGCTGATGGCGGCCTCTCTGGATGTGGTCAGCTTGGCTCAGCTCACATGCACCCACTTCAGTATGCTGCTCTTTGGCGGTGGTCACCTCAGATGCACGATCTGGACTCCCCCTTTCCTCTTCGGGGATTAGTTTATCGCAGCTTCTGCTGGTGGCTTCAGTCTTCCATTCTAGTGCAGGGAGAGAGTCTGGATCAGTGGACAGTGCTTCTCATGGACGCTGGTCTCCTTGGTTGGGGAGCTCAATGTCTCAGTCACTCAGCTTAGGGTATCTGGTCTCCAGAGAAGGCATTCTGGTCAATCAATGTTCTGGAGACCAGAACCATCCAAAAGGCATTTCTTGCATTCCAGCCATTGCTGAAGGGCAAACTGGTTCGGGTTCTCTCAGACAATGACATGGTGGTGGCTTACGTCAGTTGTTAGAGGGGAACCAAGAGTTGTCTAGTGGCACAGGAGACTTCTTTGCTCATGGCTTGGGCAGAGAACTCATCTTTTGAACATATTGGCTTCCCACATAGTGAGAATGGAAAATGTCCAGGCAGACTTCCTCAGTCATAGAAACATAGAAAATGACGGCAGAAAAGGGCCATAGCCCATCAAGTCTGCCCACACTAGTAACCCTCCCCCAAACTACCCTCCAAGAAGTCACCCTCTGATGGTATCACCTCTACACTACCCTCGTAGAGATTCGACATGGGCATCCCATTTTTTTCTTAAAATCTTGTACGCTGCTGGCCACGATTACCTGCACCGGGAGCCCGTTCCAGTGGTCAACCACTCTTTCTGTGAAGAAAAACTTCCTGGTATCTCCATGAAATTTCCCGCCCCTGATTTTCAGCGGATGTCCTCTTGTGGCCGAGGGTCCTATGAGAAAGAAAATGTCTTCCACCTCGATGCGACCAGTGATATACTTAAATGTCTCAATCATGTCACCCCTTTCCCTACGTTCTTCGAGAGAGTAAAGCCTCAATTTGTTCAGCCTATCCTCGTACGAGAAATCCTTGAGCCCCAAGAACATCTTAGTGGCCATTTGCTGAACCGACTCAACTCTCAGCACATCAGTACTCCAGATGAGGTCTCACTATGGTTCTGTACAATGGCATTATGACCTCCTGCTTCCGGCTAACAAAACTTCTACGAATACAGCCCAGCATTTGTCTAGCCTTGGATGAAGCCTTCTCCACCTGAATGGCAGTTTTCATATCTTCACTAATGATCACCCCTAAATCCCATTCTGCTGCAGTCCTAGCCAAGGTCTCACCATTCAGTGTGTATGTTCTGTTCGGATTATTGTTGCCAAGGTGCATGACCTTGCATTTTTTTGCATTGAAGCCTTAGCTGCCAGGTCGTGGACCAATGTTCCAGTAAGAGCAGATCTTGCTTTATGGTGTTGGACAAATCATTTTTACTTACAGTGTTACATAATTTGGCATCGTCGGCGAATAATGTAATTTTACCTTGAACCCCTGAGTCAGGTCTCCTATGAATATGTTGAAAAGGATCGGACCCAGGACCGGCACTCCACTGGTCACCCTTGATGTTTTTGAGAGGGTACCGTTAACCAACACCCTCTGAAGTCTACCACTTAGCCAGTCATGGACTCATGCAATTAGCGTTACACCTAATCCCATTGATTTCATCTTGCTCAATAATCTACGGTGAGGAATGCTGTCAAAAGCTTTACTGAAGTCCAAGTGCATGACGTCCAGGGACTCTCCCAGGTCCAGCTTTCTAGTTGCCCAGTCAAAGAAGCTGATAAGATTGGATTGGCATGAAACCTTGGTGAAACTGTGTTGGTGGGGATTGCGTAGTTTCTTTTCGTTCAGGATCGTGGCTAATTTATGTTTGATTAGTGTTTCCATGAGCTTACTCACAATCAAAGTGAGGCTCACCGGTCTGTAATTTGCAGGCTCTGCCCTGCAACCCTTTTTGTGCCGAGGAAATACATTAACTGTTTTCATTTAGTAGTTAACTACATTAACTGTACTCATTTAGTAGTTCGGCTTTATCCGTGTCTGATTCTGCATAGTTCCCATCAGGTTTTCTAAGGCATACTATCCCATCTGTGTTTCTTTTTCTGTCACTAATATACCTGAAGAAAGATTTGTCCCCTTTTTTAATGTTCTTGGCTAAGTTTTCTTCTACTCGAAGTTTGGCCTCTTTGACTGCCAGTTTAACAGCTGTAGACTTGGCCATATATTTTATTTTAGTCTCTTTTTCCTCCAAGCGTTTGTAGGAAATGAATGCTCGCTTTTTTTCTTTAACAAGGTCTGATATCTCTGCGGTGAACCATTGAGGTCTTGTTTCTTCGCCGTTTACTTACCGATTTTACCGTGGTTTGTTGCTGCGTATAGGGTAGATTTCAAGGTTGACCATATAACCTCCACATCATCGGTCTCCGCTTGGTGATGCAGTGCCCGATGGACAAAATCTCCCATGCATGTAAAATCAGTGCCCCGAAAGTTGAGTACTTTTGTTGTCGTGCTTGGTCTAGAGAAACCTTTTTTGAGGTTGAACCATACCATGTTGTCACTGGAGGCTAGCTTATCACCTACCGAGACCTCCGAGATGCTTCCTCCTTTGGTGAGTACCAGATCCAGTATTGCCTGGGCCCTAGTAGGTTCCAATACCAATTGATTGAGTTGTGCTCCCCTTATGGAGGACAATAGCCTTCTGCTGCCGCTGGTAGATGCTGAAAGTGTGTTCCAATCTGCACTAATTGACTCATTATTCAATTGAATTGTGTAGGCAAATTGGGAGCACACTCTAAAAGTTGTACAAGCAATTATTTTGCGCTTTTTATAGAATTAGGTGGTTGGTTCACAAATGTTAGCATTTACTTTATAGAATTATCCCTTGGCTGTCAATCACCCAGTTTTAACTACTTGTCTTCTGTAAGAGACAGAAAGTCTTAAAATAAATAACTAATACCTATGAACACATATCTATTTATTTGTGTATTTCAATTGTTTGATATTCTGTCCATTGTGCAATTTCTTTAACAATAAAAGAAAAATTTGAAAGGTGAGGGAAATTATATGATTCTCTTCTTAATAAAGAAAGGTCAGGGTTAGAAGGAGAAGTAAATGAGGAAAAGCAAGTTCTAGATTAATATCCAAGAGAAGAGAGTTCCAAAGTAATGGGCCAAGATAAGAAAAAGGAGTATCTAGGAACATCTAATCAAAGCTATGGGGGGGGAGGGGTTCAGAGGAAAGACAGAAGGGCCTATTAGGAAGATTACAAAGGTCTGAATGGAATTATTGGAAGGAAAAGATCAGCAATGTACTTGGGTGCTCTTGAACTGAGGCGTTTCTAAACTAAACAATGCTTTACATTTAATTCTGATTGAAATAGAAAGCGTATTGGGCATATTGAAATCTCCTAGCAGTACCGTCAAGTGCTGGATCCCGGCAAGTGGTGTCTAGATCCCGCGAACTTTGAGTTGATTGGGCAGGCTTGGGGCCAGCAGATCATGGGCCAGATCCTCTTTCTCTGCCCCTCTCGTCCAACCTTCTGATGCAGGGTCCCATTCCAATGTTTGATCTGGGTCCCTTTTGTCTTACAGCTTGGCTCTTGAAAGGGAATGCTTAAGTAAAAAAGGTTATTCATATAAGGTGATTTCCACTCTCTTTGCTTCCCGGAGACTTTCCTCCTCTTGGGCTTATGTGCGAGTTTGGCGTTTCTGAGGAGTGGTGTTCTGCTCATGGCGTGGTTCCCCTCGCATCTTAGAGTTTTTGCAGGATGGTCTGGACAGGGCCCTTGCCTGGTCTTCCCTCCAGGTTCAGCTTGCAGCTTTGTCTACTTTCACAGTTTGTTCCATGGTCAGCATTTGGCCTTTTCTTCGGATGTAGTTCGTTTTTTGAGGGCGGCAAAATTGCTCCATCCTCCGATGTGGCCTTTCGGTTCTAGCCTGGGATCTCAATCTGGTTCTTTCCGTGCTCATGCGTCCTCCTTTTGAGCCTCTTGGTTCCTGCATGTTGAAGGATTTTACTCTTAAGTAGTCTTCCTGGTAGCCTTTACTTCTGCGAGACGCATTTCCAAACTACAGGCCTTTTTCGTGTAGGCCTCCCTTCCTGGAGTTCTCTAGGGAGCGGGTCATGCTGCGGCTGGTTCCCTCTTTTCTGCCGAAGGTGATTTTGCCTTTTCCTGTCACCCAGTCCTTGGTCCTTCCAATCTTAGGTAGTCGGAAGGGCTATTTGGAGCAGAGGCAGTTGCGCAAATTGAATGCCCGTAGGGTCTTTTGCTCTTATGTTCATTGGACCCAGGAGGTCCGGAAATTGGATCATCTTTTTGTCCTTTTACTGCGCGTTGGATCAAAGAAGCTATCGCTTCAGTGTACCTTCTTCAAAAGAAGCCTGTTCTGGAATTTCTCAAAGCACATTCCATTCGGGGTCAGGCAGCTTCTTGGGCTGAGTCTTCTCTTGTACCTCTGGTGGATATCTGTAAAGCGGTGGTTTGGTCTTCTCTCCATTCCTTTGTGTGACACTATCGCGTGGACATTCAGGCGCATCACAATGTGGTGTTTGGTGAGTGTGTTCATGTGGCAGCCCTTTGGGGGGGCCCACTCATGATGGGTACTGCTTTGGTATGTCCCATCAGTTTCTGGAAGGACGATAAGGAGAAATTAGGTTCTTACCTTCTAATTTTCTTTCTTTTAGTCCCACCAGACCGGCACAGACCCCCTTCCCTGTTGTTTTTTTATTCAGAATTTTGTGCAAAGAGTATGTTTTATTTATTTTTTTTTTTTTTCTGCGGTGTCTTTTTGTCTGGGTTGTTAGAGGAGATTAAAAGAACAACGGTGTTTGGCGAGCTGTGGGGATGTTTTTTGAAGGATCTCGTTCTAATCAATATCCAACAGTTTCTCTGTTTTAGTTGTTATTCTCCTTCTGGGAGTACTGTTGTTTATAGTTCACAGTTATTAGTTTCTTAGTTCTGCTTGGTTTGCGAGCATAATTCATTCCGAAAACATGCTTGTAATCCAAAACACTCAAATTCCTCATAAGAAATTATGGAAACTCCACAACCCAAAAACCTTAATACCAAATATTGTATGTACTCATATTGCAAAACCTTGCTTGTTTAGAACAGTCACTATACTCCTGCAGTGTCGGGGAGAGAGAGAAAGAGAAGAACCATCCTCGGCATTCATTATCTTTTTTCCCTAAGAGATTCTACATGCCTGTCCCACGCTTTCTTGAACTGACAGTCTTTGTCTCCATCACCTCTACTGGGAGACTATTCAACACATCTACCACTGTTCTGTAAAAAAGTATTTCCTTAGCTTACTCCTGAGCCTATCACCTCTTAACTTCATCCTGTGCCCTCATATTCTGAATCTTCCTTTCAAATGAAAGAGATTTGCCTCATGTGCATCTTTGCCACGCAGGTATTTAAACATCTCTATCATATCTCCCCTCTCCCGCCTTTCCTCCAAAGTATGCATATTGAAATCTTTTAAGTCTGTTCCCGTAAGTCTTATGATGAAGACCACTGACCATTTTAATTGCTTTCCTCTGGACCGACTCCATCCTGTTTATATCTTTTTGAAGGTGCGGTCTCCAGAATTTTACACAATATTCTAAATTAGCTCTCACTAGAGTCTTAATACAGGGTCATAAAAACCTCTTTTTTTTTTCCCCTACTGGCCATACTTCTCCCTATGCACCCTAGCATTCTTCTACCATTTGCCGTCACCTTTTCAACCTGTTTGGCTAACATTAGATCATCACATACTGTCACATCCAAGTCCCACTTCTCTTTTGTGCACAAAAGTTCTTCACCCCTTGAACTGTACCCTTTCCTCAGGTTTTTACAGCCCAAATGCATGGCCTTGTGTGATTTGATAAGGAATTCTAATAATGGCAGCACATTGATAATCTGTGGTTATCAAGCTAGCAGATGTAGTGTCCAAAGCAACGTTGAGCAAGCTTCCTTTTTAGAAGAAGTTATTGTTTGACAAGGATTTGGACAAGTTGGTTAAAAGCTTAGGGGAAGCCAAGATACCATGTTTGTTGGAGGATAAACCTAAAACAGCAAGTAAAAGTGCCATGGTTAAAGGTCATTTTAGGGAGGCTAGGTACCAAAATTTAGGCAGAAATAGCAGGGCGCAGAGGAGCTGGGGTTTTGTTTTTTTGTGTAGAGGACAGCCCTTTTGGGGTGGTTGAAGAGGTATAGGGGAGTGGTGGCCACTCTGAGTTAGGACATCTCTTCATCTCTGACAAACCTTTTTTAACTTACTAATGTTTGCACTAAGATGTTAAGGTATCGGTAATGAAGTTAATTTTCAGAGCTGTTAAATGCTTGGGTTTTTGTCTTAATTCTTAGAATCCTAATCTTTTGTTTTGTAAATAGTATGATGCCAATGAGTGGAATGATGCATCATAATGCAGGATTACCTCCATTGATGCCAGGTATCCCACCAGGTAAGTAGTTAAAATAAAACGTTAAAAAACATTTATTGCTTTAATACAACAGTATACTTTCCTTGTTGCAAGCTTATTTAGTTATTATCCCAGGACAAGCAGGCATGATATTCTCACATGTGGGTGACGTCATCTACGGAGCCCCGATGCGGAAGCATTTTCAAGCAAACTTGATTGAAGATTTAAGTTTGCTCTGCTGCTCCACGCATGCGTGCCTTCCTGCTCCACTAGGGGGTGCATCCCCTCGTGGTCTCCAGTTCAAAATTTTCCGCGAGCCTAGAAGACGTGTTTTTCAGGCTCTGCCCCAACTGCCTTCTAGCACCGCGATTTTTTCTTGTTTTTTCACGATTAAGTCGCTGTGCGCGAATTCCTTACCTTTTTACTTGATTCCTGCTTCGTTTTCAACGACCCGGAGGCTTCCGGGTCCCCGTGGCCGCGTGGCTAATCGAGCCACGGCTACTTTCGATTTAATGTCCCGGCCTTTGACCGGCTTTAAAAAGTGCACCCGGTGCGAGCGGCTTCTTTCTCTCACAGATCCGCATCGCC
Organism: Geotrypetes seraphini; assembly: GCF_902459505.1. NCBI lineage: Eukaryota > Metazoa > Chordata > Amphibia > Gymnophiona > Dermophiidae > Geotrypetes > Geotrypetes seraphini. The sequence continues at coordinate 19,457,397 of NC_047093.1, read as the reverse complement.
GGTGCATCCTTTGTCTGGGGGCGGCTCATCCAACCGACTCCTGCCCCCAGTGCGCTATTTTCCAAAACCGGGCCCTCCGCCGAAGAAAAGCCCGCATGGCGGATCTCTTCACCCCGGACCAACCCTCCACCTCGGCCTCGAGGTCGGCCCTGGCCTCGGCCCCGGCCTTGACCTCGGCCCCGGAAACCTCGGCATCGCCTCGAGACTCGACCCCGAAGCCCTCGGGACAACAGAAAGCCTCGGCTCCGGGTAAGTCCCCTCTTCCCTCTTCAGGTTCTGTAACAGCGAAGAAGCCAGCCTCGGGGACAACGGCGACGCATGGCGGAAGCCCCATGCTTACAGCCCCGTCTAAGCCCTCCAAGCCTTCGGGCCGTGCCTCCACCACACGGGAATACTCTGATACGAGGTCGCCCCCGGTGGAGCGCACCGAGGCAGTGGACATGCCTTCGATGCTGTCCGTGCCCGTCTTCCAGGACCTACTCCGAGCGATGATCACGTCGGAGCTGTCCGCTGCAATGGCCCAGTTTCAATCGGCCTCGACCTCGAATGTGCCAGACCAGCCTGAGCCTCATACCGAACAACCTCGAGGAAAGGTGCGCAACCCTCGCCGCATCCCATCCTCCTCGGACTCCTCGCCGAGACGCCCGAGACGTTCCCCCTCTGCGGACCGCTGAGGGGCAAAACGTCGGGCTAGAACAACAGAAACCTCGAACCGCCGTACCTCCAAGAAGGCCCGAGGTTCACCAACCCTACGAGGCCGTTCTCCCACACCTCGTACAGGACCACTAAGGGTGGCTGAGTTATCACTCTCCAACCCGCGCATCCTCCGAACTCCCCCTCGGACGCATTCTCCGAGGGAGTCCGGATCGAGGTCACCAATCCGACATCGATCGGTACCCCTAACCCCGGCATCGTCTCCGAGGGGCTCCTCGAGACGCCGAAGATCGACAACCCCGGAACACTCTCACAGTGCTTCCCCAACCTCGGAGCATGGATCAGAGCATGAACCTCGATACTCGAGGGAAGCCTCCTTATCCTTCTCCACCCGACGAAGGTCTCGTTCCCCGACCCCACACGGGGCCCCGGGGACATCTCGCCCATCCTTCACTCGCTTTGTCCAAGACATGGGCCACGCATTGGACTTAGACCTCCAGTCCGACTCCAGATACTCTAAGGAGTACCTGGCGGAGCTGGATATGCCATCACTGCCCAGAGAGTCCCTTCGCTTATCCCAGGACAAGCAGGCAGGTATTCTCACTAGTGGGTGATGTCATCCGACAGAGCCCCGATACAGACATCTTGCAAGCATGTCTTGCTTGAAGAAACTCAGAAGTTTCGAGATGCCCGCACCGCGCATGCGCCAGTGCCTTCCCGCCCGATGTACCGGGCGCGTCTCCTCAGTTCTTTTCTTTCCGCGGAGCTGAGAAGTTCTCTTCAATTCTGCGCTGACTGAAATTTCAGTATTTTGCCTTCTTTTACCCGCGTTTTATTGTTTTCTTACTTTCTATGACTTTTATTTCTATTTAAAAAAAAAAAAAAAAAAAGTTACAATTATTTCGTCCGGCGGTTCAGCCGGGCCGGCCTCGTGGCTGCGACCTAGCTCCTTCGACCTAGCAACGTCACTTTTCCGGCCTATGTCCCGGCCTATCACCGGTTTTAAAAAGTGCAGCAAGTGCCAGCGTGCGATTTCGTTGACGGACCCACACCGGCGCTGTCTTCAGTGTCTTGGTCCAGAACACGTTCCGAAATCGTGCCGGCCTTGTTCCACGCTCACAGCGCGCTCTTTTAAACGGCGCTGCTTACTTTGGGAGTCCATGTTTAAGATGGAGTCTTCTAAGGAGCCATCTGCTTCGACTTCGACGGATGTTTCACCGGTCTGTTCGAAGCCTGCATCTGCGACTCATGCATCGAGCATCGTGAAGCCAGCATCGTTCACACCGGCTTCTGCATCGAGTTCAGCATCGGTTCCTGCTCCCGTCTCCTCGGTTCAGGTACCGCCTTCCACTGTTCCTCCCGTGGTCATAAAAGTGCCCAAAGCTACCAAGCAGAAGCACTCGACCACGAAGGAACGCGATGACCGTGCAGGAGGACCCCCTTTCGGTGCGGATCCCTCCATATCGGCATCGCTTAAATCCCTGCTCGAAGCTCAATTTGTTGAGCTCATGCGGACGATGGGACCGAGGCTTATCGCTAATATTCAGGGCGATACTACGGTCCCGGAGAGCGGTCCGCCCCCTCCCCCTCCTCCTCGTCGTTCGATTTCCCTGCTCGACGAGGGGGAGCGGCGGAGGGCGGCGGAACCCACTAGGCGGGCTTCCCTTTCTGACATGCCGCCTTTAGAGCCCATTACACCTCCACGTCACCAGGGTACTACATCGGCCCCTGATAATCGGAGTCCTGGGCATACTGCATCGCAGGAGGAGTTCTTTCGCACTCCATACCAGACTTGGGTGGCACTGCGTGAGTCGGCATCGTTGCCTCCCATGCGCTCCACTGCATCGAGTCCAATCCATTCCTTCGAGGCTTCAAGGGATCGATCGATGCATCGAAGATCACGTTCCCCATCCCGGCATCGGGAGGGGCATCGATCTCGACATTCTTCTAGACACTCCTCGCGTCATTCGGAGGTGTCTCCACAGAAGAAAATGCAGCGTATGGGATACTCATCCTCAGATTTATCCCAGCCAGAGGGACCGGAGTATGAAGAACCATCTACCTCATACTCTCCATGCCGCTCCCAGCTCTCCCTGGAACCGGAGGCTTCCACGTCTTCTAGTCCGTCTCGCCGGCCGGCCTTGGCGGACCAACTTTCCTTTTCATCCTTTCTCAGACAGATGGCGGATGACTTGGATGTGACCTTAGATACTGGGTCGAAGTACTCTAAGGAGTATCTGGACACCATGCATTTACCTCATCCTCCGGCGGAGACACTTCGGCTTCCCCTGCATAAGTTACTTGACCAGACTCTCATGCGGTGTTTGGAGACACCGTATTCCATTCCTGCGGTACCTAGCAAGTTGGATGCTCGATACCGCATCGTGCACCACAAGGGGTTTGAGGGAGCTCAACTCTCTCATCAGTCCCTCCTAGTCGAGTCTTCCCTTAAACGTTCGCACCCCTCCCAAGTCTACGCTTCCGTGCCTCCTGGCAGGGAAGGGAGAACGATGGATAAGTTTGGTAGACGTATCTATCAAAATTCAATGATGGCGACTCGAGTGCTCAATTACAATTTTTTCTTCTCGTCCTATTTGGATTTTTTCTTGCCGGTACTCCGCAAGTTCACACCTTTCATCGATGCTGAGGCTCGGTTTGAGTTTGAGGAGGTGGTGGCGACCCTGTCCCAGTTGCGCCTCCAATTGATGCAATCCTCCTATGATGCTTTCGAGCTCTCGGCTCGTGCTGCGGCCTGCTCGGTCGCCATGCGTCGACTGGCTTGGCTTCGCACCATTGATATGGATCCGAATCTCCAAGACAGACTTGCAAATGTGCCTTGTGCGGGAGCGGATCTGTTCGATGAGTCTGTCGAGACTGTTACTAAAAAACTGTCAGACCACGAAAAATCTTTCCAGTCTATCATGAGGCCTAAGCCTAAACCACAACAGTCTCGTCCTTCTAGACCGCCTATAATCTACCAAAGGCGTTATCAATCAAGGCAGGCCCCTCCTGCGAGACAGCCTGCAAAGCGACAGCCGCCCCAGAAGACTCAGCAAAAGCCTCAAATGCCGGCTGCTCCCAAGGCTACTCAGCCTTTTTGACTCTCCTCCAGGGAGCATAACCGATCTCGTTCTGCCTACCCCAATTTTTCCCATAGGGGGTCGTCTCCATCATTTTTGTCATCGATGGGAGGCGATCACCACGGACCTCTGGGTCCTCTCCATCGTAAGAGAGGGATACTCTCTTCATTTCCAACGGGTCCCCCCGGACCATCCTCCAAGAGAGTATCCTTCCAACTCCACACAGACCGCTCTTCTTCTCCAGGAAGCTCAGGCTTTGCTCCGGCTTCGGGCCGTCGAGCCGGTACCGGTGGATCAACAAAACCAGGGGTTTTACTCCCGGTACTTCCTGGTCCCGAAGAAGACGGGCGATCTGCGTCCCATTTTGGACCTTCGGGTCCTCAACAAGTTTTTGGTCAGGGAACGGTTCCGCATGCTGACCCTTGCCTCTCTTTATCCCCTAATCGAGCAGAACGATTGGTTATGCTCTCTGGATCTCAAGGAGGCCTACACTCACATCCAGATTCATCCGGCCTCCCGCAAGTTCCTCAGATTCCGGGTGGGACATCTGCATCTGCAGTATCGAGTGCTTCCCTTCGGCCTATCTTCGTCGCCCAGAGTCTTCACGAAGTGTCTGGTAGTGGTGGCCGCTGCACTCCGGAACATGGGTCTCCAGGTGTTCCCATACCTCGACGACTGGCTCATCAAGGCCCCGTCCGCTCCCAAGGTCATTTCGGCGACCTTGACTACCATTTGTTTTCTGCAGAGCTTGGGCTTCGAGATCAACTTTCCAAAGTCCCATCTTCAGCCCACCCAGTCTCTCCCCTTCATAGGGGCTGTCCTGGATACCATTCAACTTCGAGCATTCCTTCCTCCTCCACGCTTACATGCTCTCCTTCTACTCTGCCAGTCAGTGTCTTCTCGCCAATCCATCTCAGCGAGACACATGATGGTCCTTTTAGGCCACATGGCATCTACAGTTCATGTGACGCCTTTTGCCAGACTACATCTCAGGATCCCTCAATGGACTCTGGCATCTCAGTGGACTCAGGTGTCCGACCCGTTATCTCGTCACATTGTGGTCACTCCTGCTCTACGGCAGTCTCTTCTCTGGTGGATGACCTCTTCGAATCTATCCAGAGGTTTGCTGTTTCATTCTCCTCCCCATCAGAAAGTTCTAACGACCGATTCATCGAACTATGCATGGGGGGCCCATCTGGATGGTCTTCGCACTCAGGGGTTCTGGACCAGTGCGGAACGACTCCATCAAATCAATCTTCTGGAGCTCAGGGCCATCTTCAATGCTCTCCAAGCTTTTCAACATCTGCTTCACGACATGGTGGTCCTTATTCGCACAGACAATCAGGTCGCCATGTATTATGTCAACAAACAAGGGGGCACGGGCTCGGCTCCTCTTTGTCAGGAAGCTCTTCGAGTCTGGGATTGGGCGGTTCGCCACAACACCTTCCTCAGAGCAGTCTACATTCAGGGGAAGGACAACGTCTTGGCAGACAAATTGAGTCGTCTACTTCAGCCTCACGAATGGACGCTCCACTCCGACCCCCTTCATCAGATCTTTGCTCAGTGGGGGACACCTCAGATAGACCTCTTTGCAGCCCCCCACAACTTCAAGCTGCCTCAATTTTGCTCCAGGATCTACACTCCTCATCGCCTAGAGGCAGATGCTTTTCTGCTGGATTGGAGCAAACGTTTCCTATATGCGTTTCCTCCTTTTCCTCTCATTCAAAAGACTCTAGTCAAATTGAGATTAGACCATGCCACCATGATTCTGATTGCTCCTCGGTGGCCCAGACAACCTTGGTTCTCCCTTCTACTTCAACTCAGCAGCAGGGAGCCAGTACTTCTTCCAGTGTTTCCTTCACTACTCACTCAACATCAAGGTTCACTACTTCATCCCAATCTGCAGTCCCTCCACCTGACAGCTTGGTTCCTTTCAACATAACTCCTCACCAGTTCTCTCAAGCAGTGAGGGAGGTCTTGGAGGCTTCCAGGAAGCCTGCTACTCGACAATGCTATTCCCAAAAATGGACTAGATTCTCTTCCTGGTGTATTTCCAATGCCACGGAACCTCAGCGAGCTTCCCTATCTTCTGTATTGGATTATCTTCTACACCTGTCCCAGTCTGGCCTCAAGTCTACCTCTATACGAGTCCACCTGAGTGCTATTGCGGCTTTCCATCAGCCTCTGCAAGGGAAACCTTTGTCTGCTCATCCTGTGGTTTCCAAATTTATGAAAGGGCTTTTTCATGTCAACCCTCCTCTCAAACCTCCTCCTGTGGTTTGGGATCTCAATGTTGTCCTGTCTCATCTTATGAAGCCTCCGTTTGAACCTCTCAACACGGCTCCACTCAAGTATCTCACCTGGAAGGTGGTTTTTCTAGTGGCCCTCACGTCAGCTCGTCGGGTCAGTGAGCTTCAGGCCCTAGTGGCGGATCCACCGTTCACCGTATTCCATCATGACAAGGTGGTTCTCCGTACTCATCCAAAATTCTTACCTAAAGTGGTCTCTGAATTTCACATCAACCAATCCATCGTGCTTCCGGTGTTCTTTCCAAAGCCTCATTCTCATCCTGGGGAATCTGCTTTGCACACTCTGGACTGTAAACGTGCTCTAGCTTTCTACTTGGATCGCACAAAGCCACACAGAACTGCTCCTCAACTTTTCGTCTCCTTTGATCCAAACAAGTTGGGACGACCGGTATCGAAGCGCACCATCTCCAACTGGATGGCGGCTTGTATCTCTTCCTGCTATGCCCAGGCTGGATTATCCCTTCCCTGTAAGGTCACAGCCCATAAGGTCAGAGCAATGGCAGCCTCTGTAGCCTTCCTCAGATCGACACCGATTGAGGAGATTTGTAAGGCTGCCACTTGGTCCTCGGTTCATACATTCACCTCTCATTATTGTCTGGATACTTTCTCCAGACGGGATGGACAGTTTGGCCAAACAGTGTTACAAAATTTGTTCTCTTAAGTTGCCAACTCTCCCACCATCCCATTGGGGTTAGCTTGGAGGTCACCCACTAGTGAGAATACCTGCCTGCTTGTCCTGGGATAAAGCAATGTTACTTACCGTAACAGTTGTTATCCAGGGACAGCAGGCAGCTATTCTCACGTCCCACCCACCTCCCCTGGGTTGGCTTCTCAGGCTAGCTACCTGAACTGAGGAGACGCGCCCGGTACATCGGGCGGGAAGGCACTGGCGCATGCGCGGTGCGGGCATCTCGAAACTTCTGAGTTTCTTCAAGCAAGACATGCTTGCAAGATGTCCGTATCGGGGCTCTGTCGGATGACATCACCCACTAGTGAGAATAGCTGCCTGCTGTCCCTGGATAACAACTGTTACGGTAAGTAACATTGCTTTACCACCTAACCCGGTACTCCAACAGGCCTTCTTCAGGAACCTGGAGACCCCCTACATGGTCACGGCCGTACCCTCCAAAATGGAGGCCAAGTACCGCACAGTACCTTACCCGGGATTCGAGCAACCACAGCTCTCCCACCAATCGCTGCTAGTGGAATCCTCCTTGAAAAAGGCTCACCCGTCCCGGGTCTCAGCAGCGGTCCCCCCAGGCCGAGAAGGCCGAACCCTGGACAAGTTCGGCAGGAGACTATACCAAAACGCAATGATGGCCTCTAGGGTGCAAAGCTACACTTTCACCTTCACATCATACCTCAAACACCTCATTGGACTATTGAGAGCCTTTGAGACTGACCTACCGGCCTCCCGGCAGGGAACGTTCGGCCTACTCTTAGAGTCCCTCTCCAACCTGCGCCTTCATCTATTCCACGCAGCCTACGATGGCTTCGAACTCTCCTCCAGAGAAGCAGCCTTCGCTATCGCCATGCGCCGACTAGCTTGGCTGCGCCTGGTCGACATGGACCCCAACTTACAGGACCGGTTGGCTAACCTCCCCTGCGTGGGAAAGGAATTGTTCGATGACACTATTGAGGCGGCGACAAAACGCCTCTCCGAACATGAACGCTCGTTTGCCGCCCTTGTCCGGCAAAAGCCCAAACCGCCAGCGCCCAGGCCATACAGGGCCTCTCCGCGCCGCTACCCACAAAAGTCCACCCCTGCTTTCTCGCGGCCCCCACCCAGACGTCCGCAAGCCCATCACAGGGCCATGCCCAAGTCTCAACCGCCCGCGACCACCAAACCATCCCCGTCCTTTTGACGGGACACGCGGAAGGGGGCGGGCCCCCTCCGCCATAGTCCCAGGCCGCCTTCCCATCGGAGGTCGACTCAAAGCCTTTTACCCTCGCTGGGAACAACTCACGTCGGACACATGGGTGCTTGGCGTGATCTCATCAGGGTACTCTCTCAACTTTCGGGCCATTCCCCCGGACAATCCCCCAAGGAATTGCCCTCCCAACCGGACTCAGCTACCTCTACTCCTCTCCGAAGCTCGAGACCTGCTTCGCCTGAGAGCAGTGGAGAAGGTCCCCCCCGACCAACGGGGGAAGGGCTTCTACTCCCGTTACTTCCTGGTACCGAAAAAAACGGGAGACCTACGCCCAATACTAGACTTGAGACGCCTCAACAAATTCCTGGTACGGGAAAAGTTTCGGATGCTCTCACTACCAACACTCTACCCCCTGATCGACGAGGGCGACTGGCTCTGCTCCCTCGATCTCAAGGAGGCGTACACACATGTCCCAGTGCACCCCGCTCACCGCAAGTTTTTGCGTTTCCAAGTAGGGGACTGGCACCTACAATACCGAGTCCTCCCCTTCGGACTAGCATCATCACCTCGGGTCTTCACCAAGTGCCTCGTGGTGGTAGCAGCAACCTTACGCTCCCAGGGCCTCCAGGTATTCCCCTACCTGGACGACTGGCTAATCAAAGCCCCGTCCAAAGAAGGGGTTATCTCAGCGACCCAACAGACTATTACCTACCTACAAAGTCTGGGGTTCGAAATAAACTTCCCAAAATCTCAACTACGCCCCTCGCAGTCCCTACAGTTCATCGGGGCCACGCTGGACACGGTTCGCCTCCGTTCCTTCCTCCCCCCTCCGCGCCTGGAGGCGTTAGTAAGTCTGAGCCGAAGGATCTCTCGGCTGACCTCAGTATCAGCCCGACAGATGATGACCCTCCTGGGCCACATGGCCTCCACCGTCCATGTCACACCCTTCGCCCGCCTCCATCTGAGAATCCCTCAATGGACCCTGGCGTCTCAATGGCGTCAAGACCGGGACCCGATCGACCACTCCGTGACAGTGACTCCTTCATTGCAACGATCGCTCCGCTGGTGGGCCGACTCTTCAAATCTTTCCAAAGGTTTGCTCTTCCTCACCCCACCCCACAGCAAGGTACTCACCACGGACTCGTCGGAGTACGCTTGGGGAGCCCATCTGGACGGCCTACGCACCTAAGGAATGTGGTCAGCACAAGACCGCCGCTGCCACATCAACGTGCTAGAACTTCGGGCCATCTACCTCGCAGCTGTAGCCTTCCAACATCTGCTCCGCGACCGAGTGGTTCTCATCCGAACCGACAATCAAGTAGCGATGTACTACGTAAACAAACAAGGGGGCACAGGGTCTTGGCCCCTTTGTCGGGAAGCCCTGCGCCTCTGGAAATGGGCAATCTCCAACAACACCTTCCTTCGGGCGGTGTACATACAGGGAGAACAAAACTGCCTGGCGGACAGACTCAGCCGCCTCCTCCAGCCACACGAGTGGTCACTACACTCTCAGGCCCTACGAGGAGTGTTCGAACGGTGGGGGACGCCTCAAATAGACCTGTTCGCGTCCCCTCACAATCACAAGCTGCCTCTCTTCTGCTCCCGGATATACTCCCCGGACCGGCTCGAGGCCGACGCCTTCCTCCTCGATTGGGAGGGAAGGTTCCTGTACGCGTTCCCGCCGTTTCCTCTGATACTGCGGACGCTTGTCCACCTGAAAACAGTACAAGCCACCCTGATCCTGATTGCCCCTCGCTGGCCACGCCAGCCGTGGTTTTCCCTTCTACTTCAACTCAGTGTCAGAGATCCACTGCCTCTGCCTCTGTTTCCCTCTCTACTGTCACAGGGTCAGGGTTCACTGTTACATCCCAATCTTCAATCTCTTCATCTGAATGCTTGGTTTCTCTCCCCCTGACTGCTCTCCCCGTGTCTCAATCAGTCAAGGAGATATTGGAGGCCTCTAGAAAAACCTCGACGAGAACCTGCTACTCCCAAAAGTGGACCAGATTCTCAACCTGGTGCTCCTCCCACAGCCAGGATCCGGTGTCGGTCCCCGTCCCCCTGGTCCTTGACTATCTACTTCAACTATCTCATTCCGGCCTAAAGACCAACTCCATTCGAGTACACCTCAGTGCGATTGCGGCCTTTCATCAGCCCCTGGAAGGGAAAGCCCTCTCGCTCCATCCCTTAGTCACTCGCTTCATGAAGGGCCTGCTGAACGTCCACCCCCCTCTCAAACCTCCCCCGGTGGTTTGGGACCTTAACGTGGTTCTGGCTCAACTAATGAAACCTCCATTTGAGCCCCTAGACAAATGCCATCCAAAATTCCTCACTTGGAAGGTAATTTTCCTACTTGCGCTCACGTCCGCACGGCGGGTTAGTGAGCTACAAGCTCTGGTAGCGGACCCACCCTTCACGGTATTCCATCACGACAAGGTGGTACTCCGCACCCATCCAAAGTTCCTACCTAAAGTAGTGTCTGATTTCCATCTCAATCAGTCCATTGTCTTACCTGTGTTTTTTCCCAAGCCCCACTCTCATCCCGGAGAAGTGGCGCTCCACACTCTTGACTGCAAAAGAGCGTTGGCCTTTTACCTCCAACGCACTCAGCCACACCGGAAAGTCCCACAACTGTTTTTGTCCTTCGACCCAAACCGGTTAGGTCACCCAGTTTCCAAACGCACCTTGTCCAACTGGTTGGCCGATTGCATCTCCTTTTGCTACGCTCAGGCTGGTCTCGCGCTGCATGGTCGAGTAACGGGACACAAAGTCCGAGCGATGGCAGCCTCCGTAGCCTTCCTCAGGTCAACACCTATTGAGGAAATCTGCAAGGCTGCCACATGGTCTTCGGTTCATACCTTCACCTCCCACTACTGTCTGGACTCCCTGTCCAGAAGCGATGGCCGGTTCGGCCAATCGGTGTTGCGAAATCTATTTGCTTAAATTGCCAACTTCCCTCCATCCCTCTTCAGTAAGCTTGGAGGTCACCCACATGTGAGAATATCATGCCTGCTTGTCCTGGGATAAAGCACAGTTACTTACCGTAACAGGTGTTATCCAGGGACAGCAGGCATATATTCTCACAACCCACCCACCTCCCCGAGGTTGGCTTCTTGGCTAGTTAAGTGAACTGGAGACCACGAGGGGATGCACCCCCTAGTGGAGCAGGAAGGCACGCATGCGTGGAGCAGCAGAGCAAACTTAAATCTTCAATCAAGTTTGCTTGAAAATGCTTCCGCATCGGGGCTCCGTAGATGACGTCACCCACATGTGAGAATATATGCCTGCTGTCCCTGGATAACACCTGTTACGGTAAGTAACTGTGCTTTCTCAGCCTTGAAGGGAGTGGATTGTCTCTGGGCTAATTCAATGTCTCCATTTTTAAGCCTTTTGCTTAACTTTATTTAACTTATTTTATTAGTGTTAAATAATGTGATTTTGTGACTAGTGTGTTTTTATTGTAGTATTTTATGATTTATGTACATGGCCTTGAGCTCTGACAGCAAATTACCACTTTTCTAGGGGGTTTGAAATATGCTCTTTCTAATGAGACTGATTTGAAAGAGTTTCTAAAAGGTATTTTTCTGTAAAAGCAGGCTGAAAATACCCTATTTTTGGCCTTTTTACACAAATTAGCAACTTTACACTTAATTTGTAAACTAATGGAAAGAGCTTGGAGGTTGAAATTGTACTTTTGAAAACAACGTTGTACTGAGACATGCGCCAAATTTCGCATTTATTACTCAATTATTGTGGGAGCTAAGTAATGTCAAACTTTGACTTTTTTTGGAGCACTAATTTTTTCGGCCAAGTTTACTGTAATTCAGGCATTCAATCAGTGCTCGGCAAAAATTGTTATTGGTAGCAATGAACAGAGCTCAAAAAGTTGTGCAGGGTAGCTAAGTTTCAGTTTTTTTGGAAACACAGCTCGGGAGATATTGTGTCTCAAAGTTGTCAGAATGTCATTGTCGTACTGTATTTCATTGTGGTATGGGGTCAAACAAATGGCTATATCTCCACAAATATTCCACAGGCGAAACTAAAACTTTACCAAAGTTCGTTTGAGACATGGTGGACTCTGCATATGAAGTTTCATCAAAATCCGTGATGGTCATGCAGGGCACTTTCCAAGAATCTGATCACTTGACATGGAATGACCCATACGCAGCAGTTTCGTCAGCCGTAAACCTGAAGTTATTATGCCACTGTATAGATCCATGGTGAGACCGCACCTGGAGTACTGTGTGCAATTCTGGAGGCCGCATTACCGCAAGGATGTGCTGAGACTGGAATCGGTCCAGAGAATGGCCACCAGGATGGTCTCGGGACTCAAGGAGCTCCTGTACGAGGAGCGGTTAGGGAAATTGTAGCTCTACTCACTCGAAGAACGTCGAGAGAGGGGAGATATGATCGAGACATTCAAGTATCTCACGGGCCGCATCGAGGTGAAAGAAGACATCTTCTTCAAGGGTCCCGCGGCAACAAGGGGGCATTCGTGGAAAATCAGGGGCGGGAAACTGCACAGTGACACTAGGAAGTTCTTCTTCACTGAAAGGTTGATCGCTGGAATAGTCTTCCACTTCAGGTTATTGAGGCCAGCAGTGTGCCATATTTTAAGGCCAGATGGAATAGACATGTGGGATCTATCCGCAAAGATAAATAGGGAGGGTCACTGGAGTGGGCAGACCTGATGGGCCGTGGCCCTTATCTGCCGTCTATTTCTATGTTTCTATGTCGAGGATGGTTCTGCCTTAGGGGACTCTGAGGAGCATTAGTTGGAGACCATTCTTAAACAGAATTTTGATATCTCTGCCTTGGGGGTCCAGGCTGCTATTTGTGGGGGGGCTGGTGGCTTGGGCTGTTTTTCGGTGGGCCGAGCGTGTCCTGGATTGTGAGTCCGATAACTGGTGCTTGGTGGATCAGGAGGTGGCAAAGATTGAGATGGCTTCTTCTTTCCTTGGATGCCCTCTATGACTTGGTGCGGACGTCTGCCAAGTCTATGGCTTTTGGAGTGGCTGCACGTTGTACCTTGTAGCTTCGGCTTGGTCAGTGGATGCAGCGTTCAAAATTAAACTCACTAAATTTTCCTTTCAGGGGTCTTTTTTGTTTGGAGAGGATTTGGATAAGTTTGTTCAGACTCTGATGGACTCTAAAGTGCTCTGCCTGCCTGAGGTCCATGCCCACCCGGCAGTTTGGGGTGGCACTGCCCGGGAGCGTCTGCAAGAGTTCCGCAGATACCACCCTGGGCATGGGGTTGCTCCCTTCCCAGCTTTGGGGTCTTCCCGGGGTTGATTTTATCAACTCATGCAGTCCTTTTGGGGGGCCTGTCAGAGGACTGGGAATCCCTCCGCCGGTTCCCCCGCTGCCCATCCTGCGCAATGACTCCTTGCCGGCGCCCCCTCTGGTTCCGGTGGGTGCCTGGTTTTGCAAGTTTTTCCAAAGTGGGCCAAGTCAGTGGGTCTTGGAGGTGATGCAGACGGATATACGCTAGAGTTTGCCCACTCCCTGCCAGATCTTTTTCTAGCTTCTCCGTGTCAGGTGGCATGCAAGACGCAGGCCTTTCACTAAACCCTTCAATGCTTGCTAGATCTCAAAGCAATAGTTCAGTACCCCCTAAGGAGTGTGGCACTGACAGGTACTCAATTTACTTTGTGGTGCCCAAAAAGGAGGGGACCTTTTGGCCCATCTTAGATTTAAAAGGGGTCAACAGGGCTCTCAAAATTCATCTTTTTGCATGGAGACACTGCGGTCTGTCATTCTGGTGGTTCAGCCAGGGAAGCATGTTCCAATTTGGGCCTCCCATCAATGCTTCCTTCGCTTTGCGATCTTGGGTCAGCACTTTCAGTTCTGTGTGCTTCCTTTTGGTCTGGCCATGGCTCCATGGACATTCACCAAGGTTATGGTGGTTGTCGTGGCGGCCCTGCGGACAGAGGGCATTCTGGTGCATCTCGACCTGGATGACAGGTTGATTCGAGCAAAGTCGTCTCAGGAGAGCACCCAGGTCACGGCTTGGGTGGTGGAGTTTCTGTAGTTAGGATGGGTGGTCAACCTTTCCAAGAGTCGGTTGGCCCCATCTCAGTACTTGGAGTAATTTGGGGTTCTGTTCGACACCTCCTTGGGGAAGGTTTTCCTCCCAGAGGCCCCGGGTAAGCAAAGTGCAATCTCAGATTTGCCTGCTTATGGCGTCCAAGTGTCCTCGGGCACAGGATTTCCTCCAAGTCTTGGGGTCGTTGGTGGCTTCCCTCAGCGTAGTGAGGTGGGCTCGGCCCACATACGTTCTCTTCAGTATGCTCTGCTTCAGTGGTGGTCGCCCCAGAGGCAGTCTGGATCTCCCTGTTCCTCTGAGGGGCTTAGAGCGTTGCAGTCTTCGTTGGTGGCTCCAGACCTCCCATCTTGTTCAAGGGATGAGTCTGGATCAGTCACAGTGGACTGTGCTTCTTATGTATGCCAGTCTCCTTGGTTGGGGAGCTCAGTGTCTAGGTCACTCAGCTCAGGGCACCTGGTCCACAGAGGAGGCGTCCTGGTCGACTGGTCAATCAGTGTTCTGGAGACCAGAGCCATCTGTCTGATGCTGTTAGCCTTCCGCTTCTTCTTGACGGGCAAGTCAGTCAGGGTTCTGTCAGACAATGCCACGGCGGTGGCCTATGTCAATCGTCAGGGGGGCACCAAGAGCACTCAGGTGGCGCAGGAAGTGGCTCTGCTCATGGTATGGGAGTTCAGGAAATCAGATCATCTTGCGGGTCCTCGTAAGAAGGATGGTGAATCCAAGGCTACCTTTGCGCTCTGGATCAAGGAGACTTATTACTTCCTGTTCTGGTATTTCTCAAGGCTCATTCCACTTGGTGTCAAGCGGCTTCTTGGGCTGAGTCTTTGCTAGTGCCTCCAGTGGATATTTGTAAGGCTCCTTTTAGGTCTTCCTTTGTCAGACACTACGGTATGGACATTCAGGTGCATCGGGATGCAGTGTTCAGTGAGCGTTTTCTGGTGTCGGCCTTTCAGGAGGTCCCACCCATGATGGGGACTGCTTTGGTACGTACCGTTTGTAAGAGATGCTAAAGAAGGAGAAATTAGGCTCTTACCTGCTAATTTACTTTCTTTTAGCCTCTCCATACCGGCATAGGACCCCACCCTGTATATTGTCGTGTTGTTCTTGTGGGTGTTGCGTGTGCAGATTTTGTTTTTTCTGCGGGTCCAATATTTTTCAAGGGCCAGGGAGAATTGAAGAACAGCAGCTGTGGCTCAGCCGGCGAGCTATGGGAACATTTTCTTGCTGGGATCTCTCCTTTGCATTTTCTAACAGCATTCAGGTATATTAGTTGTTACTCCTGTTTGTAGTCTTGTTTATTTCTGTTTCAAGTTCTTAGTTCTGCTTGGCTATTTGGCAGACTGATAGGAGTAGGGAGAGATAGCTATTGTGTACTATTCCAGAGTTTTGTTTGTCATGATGAGATATAACCCACTTGTAAGATACCTATACCAGTCTGGAGAGGCTAGAAGAAAGTAAATTTAGCAGGTAACCTAATTTCTCCTTGCTCCAGGTACAATAAGTACCTGTCTAAAATAATGTAAACCACTTTGATTGTAACCACACACACAAAAAGCAGTGTATCAAGCCTCGTCCCCTTTACTTCAAGGGGATTTTGATTGCAGTTCAGTAGATGTTGATTAAACAAAGCTATATGATGGGCCAGTGCAGGGTTTGAGCATCTGCACATGCTTAAGGATTGCAGACTTCCACCCTCTCTGTGTCAGCTTGGTAGAAGCACGTGAATCTAGAGTCTCCTGAGTAGATTGTAGCAACTACTTATGCCAGCCTACAGGGCTGGGAAGCTCATTGTCAGATGGAATGAGGACAGTGGTCCATCTACACTCAATGCTGCTGGCAGCCCAAAAAGTAAGAGCAGCGCTGCTGGGAACAAGAGCAGTGAGAAAGCACTAGATCTTGCTGGGGTAGAGGGGGATTCCAGATAGTTGTGTGGGCCGCCCAGAAGGTCTCTGCAGGCAACCATTGGCTCGCAGGCCTTGCATAAGATCACTGAAATAATTCCTAACTTTCTATCAGGACAGGAATGGAAAACAAAGATAAAAATGTTATAATGCCTAGCTGTATCACTCTATGGTATGACTGCACCTCGAATATTGTGGGTCTTCATTAATAAGTTAATTTCTCTCTCTTCGTTTGATTATCAATTTTTATGCCTCTGCCATTTTATGCCTCTGCCATTTTAACCATGTGCAGAGGACTGGAGGCCTTCTCCTTTGATGGCCTGGCTTTACTGCCATTGAAATGATATGATTTCAACTTCCACTGGGTTTTTTTTTTTAATTGAATATTCAGTGTGGCTCCGATGGAGCTCCGTTCAGAGACAGCCAGCCATGCTGGTGACATTACTTCCTCCACATCAATCGATCTTTTTTTCAAAAGCCACTAGCTGCCTCAAAAAACCCTTGATTTGTGATTTTAATTGGGTATACGGACATGTTACTTGTAAAAATTGTGCCGGTTGTTCGGCAGTGGAGCATCCATGTGCCGCAGCATGCATGAGGGAGGGGCAGGAGCTTCATGCTTAGCCCTATCCATGTCCTCCAGGGCTGGTGAACTGCTTTGGGTCCAAGAAATGGGTAAAAAGTTCTATCCGGATCCCCTATCTTGTGAGGATGCAAAGTGGGTGCATGGAGTCTGAAGAACCCACAAAAGCCAAGCCAGAGATTCTACAGGATTCATTTGCTTCACCTGCACAAGGCTTCTCCCCAGAGTTTGTAAATCTGATGTGGAGAGTCTTTCTGATGAGACCAGGTCAGTTAGCGCAGCCTGCAGGCGTACAGCCATCAACCCATTGAGTGTTATCCAGTGTCTGCTTCTCAGTTGAGAAGACCGGGCCTTGGTTCCAGTGACTTTACAGAGCCAGACTAGCCAGATTGGAGGTCAGAGTTCATGCTGTTTTTGTCTCGGGACTCTGATTCAGTCCTGGATGACTCTTGGCTCCTTGTTTGGGTCTGGCAGTGAAGAGGCCTTTTCAAGTCAGTCTCTATCCACCACTTTATTGCCAATGCTTTTAAAGAGCTGAAGCTAGAAGTTCCATCCTCCTCTTCCCAGTGCATGGTCATGAGTGGCTTTAACGCTCAGACCTCCTTTTTTCCTGTGCATCCAGATATTACTGCAATTACAGAACAGTGGAAGACATTGGCGGGGTCCTTGAGGGTTTCCAAGACCTTGTCTAGGCTTTATCCCATGCCACCAGAGTTCCAGCAGCTATTTGACCAGCTGAGCCAAAGGTGGATTTGGCGGTGGCTCAGGTCACCAAATGTAAGGCTTTCCCAAGTGAGAGTAGTGTTATGCTGGAAGATGCCCAGGATTGCAAGGTGGACCTGATTTTTGAAAAAAACTGTTTGTAGCTCTTGCTCTGGGGATCAAGGCTGCTGCTGCCTTGTTTGCTGCATGGGCCTGATGCACCAGACTGTGACAGTAGCCCTCTGCGGAGGAGGATGCCTGCCACCAGCTTGAAGGGGTGGATTATGTGGCTGATGCCTATACAACTTTATCAGGGTCATGAGCAAGGTGTTGGTTTATGCTGTCCTGGCTCACAGAATGCTCTGAATAGACAATGGGCAGGTGACTCAGCCTCCAAGGCAACACTGAGCAGACTGCCCTTTAGGGGACAGATGCTTTTTGGTAAGAGCCGTGAGGGCCTGATGGCCAATGTGGCTGATCCAGGCAGGCGTAGAGGCAATTTTCATTTCTCCTGTCATTCTTGACAGTATTCCTAGGAGGCCTCCGTCCAGGGGTCCTTCCAGGGTTACAGATGGCGATTCAACAGCTCCAAAAGCCAGCAGTCCTCAGAGGCTCGTGGCATTCCTTCCTCCAATAAGCCCCAGTGAAACCAGGTTGGCAGCCATGCATCCAAATATTGGGGGATGGCTGTCTGCATTTTAGAGGGATTAGGAGAAAGGACTAATGGGTGTTGAATATCATCCAAGTGGGTCAGAAGATCGAGTTTTATCGCCCTCCTCTGGTTTTGGGGTTGTTGTTGTTTCCAGACAGTTAGAGCCATGTAATGTTGTATTAACTTACTTTGTTGCCATGATGGTTATATGTCTCTTGAGCTGATGGGTTAAGTATATATTACTGCCAATAAAAAAAATACTTAAAATAAGAAATGTTTCATTCCGTTTTGTTTATCCTTTAATTTTGTAATAGTGTGCATTAAATGAAAATATAGGTTATTAACAATAGAAAAATGCATGTGCCTACTGTACAGACTGTAAATTGAGTTCTCAATGCTGCTTTTTATTAAATCATCCATATACAAAGCTATAAATTGAAACCATTTCACTCTTCATAGGTATACCCCCACATGTTGGTCCTCGTCCTGGAATGCCTCCTATGACACAAGTGCAGCCAGCAAGTTCACAGGGTATTCTTGGTAGGCTTTCAGCTCCTGGTGCCTCTATACCCAACCCACAACCTCTTATTACTAAACCACTTTTTCCCAGTGCAGGGCAGGTAAGGTTATCTTATTCAGAATTTCATATGTCCTAGCTCCACTGTCATATAATGTACTGAAATATGTATGTTCACTCTTGCTTTTTCCTTCAGCATGTGTAAATATCTGATAATAGCCAGATGAAACCTTTCCAGAGCATAAAAGTATCTTTAGGCCATCATTGTCATATCTCTTTATACCACTTCTCACTGGTAGGAGATTTGCATAACAATTTTCATGTTGTGTCTGACTTTTTTGCATATTCGAGGCAGCTGTCTTCATTCATTTTTCCAATGCTGCTTTTTTAATTTCTGTACAGAACAGAGCCTGTTGATTACTTTATGGTGCTAATAGTCTCTAAAATTTAATAGGTCTTTTTTAAGGGATGAATATGATTTTTAGATCTTCTATTTTTTTTTATGGCGTTCTTCTGTGTTCACTTTTATTTTTATGTAAAACCAATGAGAACTGTTGTAAGCTTCGGCGGGTTATCAAATTTTAATAAACATTTAACTTTTAGAATTTAAACATCCATAATGTCTTAATGACAGTTGGACTGAAGATATGGCAGTTGACAAGAATTCAGACCCTTTGATAACATGGACTCTGGCACTTAGCTATTTTCCACCCATTTCCTTGGAGACTTTTCACTGTTTCCTTTCTTTTATGCTACAGATGGGGACACCTGTCACAGGCTCATCTACAGCTTCATCCAATTCAGAAAATCTGTCTGCGCCTTCTAAAGCTCTGTTTCCTAGCACAGCACAAGTATGCAGGAAGTTGCAGTTTTTAAAAAGCTTTTTTGCTTCACAAATAAAACCCTTTGGAACTTAAAGACACAATTTTGTAAACATTTTTTCCATAAATGCTGTTGAATAGGGTTTCATTAATGACAACACAGCATTTTAAATTGAATTATACCTCTGAAAGCATTTTGACTTGTAAATTATGCCACAATTTCACATTGTTTCAGAAAACGCAACATTCTGGTTCTAAAGGGTTAAAAACAGCATGTAAGCATTAATGCGTTGTAGTTGGCACTGATTAGTTTGCATGGCGAAGCCTTTGTGTTACCTCCCTAATGGCACTATAATGTCCGAGGGTAAATCAGAATGTAAAGGCAAAATACATAGAAGTAACTGAGCAATTGAACATATCACTTTTCCATATACTCCCCATGCAAGACGACGCATTGGTTGTATCATTGAATTAGCTTCTGCATTCCTGCAGAGAAGAAGTATTTTGGCTGCTCCCGAAGCCAAGTTTGCACCGCTTGCTTTTCATCATTAGAGGTGAATCTACAACCTCGCAGCATCTCCTTCAGTGGACAGAAGATGTGGTAATTGCTAGGCACCAGATCTGGGCTGTAAGGAGGATGTGAAAGATGTTCGAACCCAAGCTGTTGCACTGTCTCTTCTGATGCTGATGCTGTCAATGTGCTCTTGTGCATGATGTTGATAGGTGACCAGAACGATCTTTGTCAGCTGCACCTATTTTTCTCGGTTTTAAATGTTTTACCCACTCTCAAATCTTTTGTTGATTCATGGTGCTATGTCTATACTGAGTCAATATCCGACGGAATTTCCACAGGTTTCACTCCCTCTGCCCAAAGAAAGCATACAACTGCATATTATTCTTTGATGGTACAATATTGCAATGGATCGTTCATGTTTCTGACCTTGTGGCTACTAAAGGCCAAGTGCTACACTGTGCGTGGGCAAACTGTCCAACAGACAATGTACGAGTACCTACATTGCATTTCATTAGCTTTGTTCTCCGGAGACAAGCAGGGGAAAATGCAGTCACACTTGAAGGTGAAGTCTCTTGACTGAACCTGAGTGTCTGTACGCTCCCCAAGATATAGTAAGGATTTTTAAAAAACTCACTGAGCGTGTGCTGGGAGACTGCCTCTGGAGCCCTTCCCCTTAGTAATTCGTTTTTTCTTTTGCCGCTCCAGTTTAACAGCGCATCACCTAGGACCGCAAAGACACTGGTCTCCACATCGTGATGACTTCCTTCCAGTCAACGCTCGACAGCTTGACAGTTTCAGGCCAGCATTCCGTCGGGGGGTGGGAAGCCTACTGTGTCCGCCTCATATTGCCTCTAAGTTACCGACAGAAGTTGGAGTAGTAGTTCAGCAGCAGCCGCTAATAAGAACATCAGCGACGACTCCTCCACCGGCCTCTACAAAGCTGACATGGGCTACAGAAGGAAGCTTCATGGCAGAAAGGTAAAACAGGAAAGGCTCCCGGGGGCTCAGCTCCAGCCTCACAGTCCTCTCCTAGAACTGACCAGAAGTCTTAAGAGACTGTATGTGTATGATATGATGTCGTGTACTGCAGCAGTGGTGATAGCATCTCGACGAACTGCATGGCTTAAGGCTTCTGACCTTAGAGAAGACCTCCATGACAGACTGACTGTTGCACCCTGTCTCAGAGATAGTCTTTCGGTGCAAAGGTCAAAGACACAGTTTCACAGCTAAAGAGGATTCAACTATTATGTGGGAACTTTGGCTTCTTCAGACCAGACTCACCAGATCTGTCAACCCGCCCTTCCTTCCTTCAGAAGAGCATATCAAAAGTTTTTACGACAATGCTATCCACAAGGGCAGCTTACTCTCTATAACCGTCCTAACTTACAAAGATCACAACCTTCCTCTCAAAAACAACATTCAAAGGACAGGAAGCAATATTCTACATCTCAGCTTCCTCCACTCAAATCGAATCCTGGGGGGAGGGGGGAGGCAGCGGCTAACCCATTTCGTCTCCGCATGGCAGTGCATCATGATGGATAACTAAGTCTTAACCATTGTTTCTCAGGGTTCTCTAAAATTTCCTCACTCACACCCCATCCTTCCATCATCCTCCTCAGTCCAACACATTCCTCAACTTTCGGAAGATATATCTCTCTCCTTCAATCCACACCATAGAGGGGTACCCCAACATCAGAGACATTCCAGTTTCTTTCTCATTCCAAAAAAAGACTCCTAGTCTAGACTTACGACCTCTCAACGCCTGCCTCAAAAGAGAGAAGTTCAGGATGATTTCCCTTCCATCCATTCTGCTGCTTCTCAGACAGAACGATTGGTTAGCTGCCCTAGAGCTCAAGGATGCCTGCACTCGTGTTCCAATTCATCCCTCTCACTGGCAATTCCTTCGTTTCAAATTTTTCAACAATCACTACCGAAACAAGGTTCTTCCTTTTGGCCTCTCATCAGTGCCTCGTGTTTTCATGAAGTGCCTCGCTGTAGTAGTGGCCCACTTAAGAAAGCAAAACCTGGTGATATCCCCTTACTTAGATGACTTGTTTGTCTTGTAGCACATTCTGAATAATGTTTGCTACACATCATTTAGTTACAATTCAGACCCTGCAAGATTTGAGGTTCCTGATCAACTACAAAAAGTCACAACTTGGGCCGATTCATTCTCGTATTCATTGGAGCGCAGAAAAACACCATCATGGCGAAAGCTTATCTTCCAGAAGATCGCCGTCAGACCATCAGTCCAGCCTCCCATCTCAGGCAGTCCTCTTACCTGACAGCTCGCAATATCTTACGTCTCTTTGGTCACATGGCAACATCCCTGTCTCTGGTGTCACATGCAAGGCTGCATATGCGTCCTCTACAATGGTACCTCAGACTCCACTGGCCTCGTGTCAAATCCGCCATACTATGGTGGATCCAGTCAACTCTCTATCAAGGGTGTCCCATTTGAACCTCTGCCTCCTCAGCTCATCATCACAACAGATGCATCCATCAAAGGTTGGGGAGCGCATCTCAATCAGTTTCAAACACACAAAGTCAGTGGACACTATCAGAACAATGTTTTCACATAAATCATTTAGAGCTTTGAGCAATTTTCTATGTTCTCTGGGCTTTTCATCCCTAGATTCGCAACTACCGCATTCTAATACAGACAGACAACCAAGTAGCAATGTTCTATGTGAACAAACAAGGGGGGATCAAGCCTCCCTTTCACTTTGTAGAGAAGCTTATTGAATCTGGACCTTTGTTTTGTCTCATCATATGGACTTGCTCAGCAGGAAACTCGATCCTCATGAGTGGACTGTGCATCCAGACATACTACAGCAGGTGTTCCAACTTTGGGGAACTCCACTGGTAGACTTTTTTGCTACACAAGACAAACACACATTTTGTTCTTTATGCCCAGCTTCAAAGAGATGCTTTTTCCATTCCATGGAACCAACATTTTTACGCCTTTCTTCCAATTCCTCATTTCCAGAATTCTTCACAAAGTCAACAGCGAAAGGACTTACATGATTCTAATTCTTTAGCACTCTCCAGACCAGTAGAGGTTAACTTTACGAATGGGTATATATCTAATCATGACCAGCAGGTGGAGACTGAAAACAAAACTTTGGGACAGTATATCCTAGCCCCTCCTCTCTATTTCCCTCAGTCTTCTTTCAGTCTCCAGCAGGTGTTGAGTGATCTGTACCCATCTCCCTTGGTAGGGCTGTTGGAATTTGTTTAGGGGGTTTATTGTCCCTGTTTTTAGCCGGACGGAGCTTGGGCGGACTCTGTTTGGGGGTTCGTCCGACCTCGGGGGTGTTAAACCCGGCGGGTCACGAGCGGGGTCCCTCCCCCCACTTCCTCCACCTCCCCACATTTTTTTAGAGGAGCCTCAGCAGTAAGCCTTGCCCCCTAAGTCAAGCAAGGCATATTGCTTCGAGAGCCTGTGGAGTCTGTTCTGTAAAAAAAAAAAAAAAAAAAAATCCTGAGGTAGTGCTGGTCTGAAGGGTTGTTTCCCTTTAAGAAAACTGTATTTTACTGTATTTTTTCATGTAACCAGCACTTTTTTATAGCTAGGTCGCGTATGGAGCAATTGTGCCCTTCTCCGGGGGAGTAGGACACAATTTTAGTCCAGCCGCGAGGCACTCGCGGCCGGCCTGAACTCGGCGGTTTGGGTCGGTGAGGTGGTGGAGCTCCGTCGGCAGCGGCTGCAGGCGCCCAGAGCTCCCCGCCGATGGTGCCTCGCGAGTCGGCTTGGAGCAGTGGGGAAGCCCGGTCTTCCACAACCGCCCACGGAGGGATTCCCCGAAGGATTCCCTCTCAGCTGATTTTTTGACAGCTGATGCCGGCTTGCCTGCTTTAGCGGCTGAGACTATTCAGGTTTCTCAGCCGCTTCAGGCTATGGAGGGAGCTTTTTTGGCGGGAAAACCGCCATCTTCTCTGTCTGGCCCCTCCATTTTGTCTTCCACCTCAGGTGACCTTCCCCCTGTTTTGACTATGCAGGGGCAAGGTTCTGCTGGGTCCCCTGCTGTGGCAGGGAGTCCCTTGGGACCCTCGGGGGGTTTTTTCTCCTGAATTTTTCTTTTCTTTATGCAGAGCCTATTTTCAGGCGGCTGGGGGTCCCGGTTGCGCCCAGGGGGTTTCGGGGGGTGGGTTTTCCTCCGCGCTCCCTGCGGCTTTGCCTCTTTCGTCTGGCGTGACGTCCCCTCCGCCGCCTCCCTTGTCCAAGCGTCCGCGGGTGTCGTGGGACGAGAATTTGTGGTCGGAGGAACGGGTCGGTCTGGAGGAGGACCTGGACCCTTCTGAGGAGTTCCAGGACTCTCTGGAGGGGACGGAAGCTGGCAGTGGGTTGTCGGATTTCCCGTTCTCCAGTGACGAGGCGTCCGTGGTGCGCCTTTTTCAGAAAGATGAGCTGCCTGACCTTATTCAGCAGGTTTCTTCGGTTTTGCGTTTTGAGGACGCGCCGCCGGAGACTCCGCGTGTGGGGGACCCCCTGTTACGGGGGATCCGTTCCGTTTCCCGCTCTTTTCCTATGCATCAGGATATTCGGGATATTATTCTGGAGCAGTGGAAAACGCCGGAGACGCCGTTTCGGCTGGCGCGCAACATGGCTCGCCTGTATCCCATTCCGGAAGGGGATCGGGCTACGTTAGCTTCGCCAGTCGTGGATGCGGTGGTCTCGGCAATTTCCAAGCGGCATACCGTGCCTGTTGAGGGCGGTTCTGCCTTGCGGGACTCTGAGGAGCGCAAATTGGAGAGCATCCTTAAGCAAAATTTTCAGGTCTCTGCCTTTGGGGTCCAGGCGGCTATTTGTGGGGGACTGGTCGCTCGCGCCGTGTTTCGGTGGGCGGAGCGGGTCTTGGATCGAGAGTCTGACGACTGGTCTCTGGTGGATCAGGAGGTAGCGAAGATTGAGATGGCGGCCTCATTCCTCTCAGATGCTCTATATGACTTGGTGCGGATCTCGGCTAAGTCTATGGCTTTTGGCGTGGCTGCAAGGCGTGTGTTGTGGCTGCGCGCTTGGGCGGCGGATGCTGCGTCCAAAGCTAAGCTTACTAAATTTCCCTTTCGGGGGTCGTTTTTGTTTGGAGAGGACTTGGATAAGTTGATTCAGACTTTGTCGGACTGGAAAGTTCCCCGTCTGCCGGAGGACCGTGCCCGTCCGGCGTCTCGGGGGGGTGCGGCCCGGGGGCGTTTGCGGGATTTTCGCAAGTATCGCCCTGGGCGTGGGGCTGCTTCTTTCCAGTCTCCGGGATTTTCCCGGGGTCGGTTCTTCCAGCGCATGCAGCCCTTTCGGGGGGCCCGTCGGGGGGCAGGGAATCCCTCCGCCGGTTCCCCCGCTTCCCGTCCTGCACAATGACGCCTTGCCGGCGCCCCCTTTGGTTCCGGTGGGGGCCCGGCTGCGTGAATTTTTCCCCAAATGGGCCGAGATCACGTCCGATCAGTGGGTCCTGGAGGTGGTGCGGGACGGTTATGCCCTGGAGTTCGCCCACTCTCTGCCGGATTTTTTCCTCGCTTCTCCATGTCAGACTCCGGGGAAGACGCAGGCTTTTCGCCAGACCCTTCAGCGCTTGCTAGATCTCAGGGCAGAGTTGTTCCGGTGCCCCCTCCGGAGTGGGGCACGGGCAGGTACTCCATTTACTTTGTGGTGCCCAATAAGGAGGGGACCTTTCGGCCCATCCTCGATTTGAAAGGGTTCAACAGGGCTCTCAAGATTCCCTCTTTCCGTATGGAAACTCTGCGGTCGGTCATTCTGGCGGTTCAGCCGGGGGAGTTTCTCACTTCTCTCGATCTGACGGAGGCCTACTTGCATGTTCCCATTCGGGCCTCTCATCAGCGTTTCCTGCGCTTTGCGATCTTGGGTCGGCACTTTCAGTTCTGTGCGCTTCCCTTTGGGCTGGCCACGGCTCCTCGGACGTTCACCAAGGTGATGGTGGTCGTCGCGGCAGCCTTGCGGTCGGAGGGCATCCTGGTACACCCCTACCTGGACGACTGGTTAATTCGGGCAAAGTCGTTGCAGGAAAGCTCCCGGGTTACTGCTCGGGTGGTGGAGTTTCTCCGGTCGCTGGGCTGGGTGGTCAACCTTTCCAAGAGTCGGTTGGTCCCGGCTCAGCGTCTGGAGTACCTAGGGGTGCTGTTCGACACCTCCTTGGGGAGGGTCTTCCTCCCAGAGGGCCGGGTGAGCAAATTGCAATCTCAGATTCGCCTGCTTTTGGCGTCCCGGTGTCCTCGGGCGCGAGATTTCCTCCGGGTCTTGGGGTCGATGGCGGCATCCCTGGACGTGGTGAGGTGGGCGCGGGCCCACATGCGTCCTCTCCAGTATGCTCTGCTCCGGAGGTGGTCTCCCCAGAGGCACGGGATGGATGTTCCGGTCCCCCTGCGAGGCTTGGCGCGCTGCAGTCTGCGTTGGTGGCTCCAGACCCCTCACCTAGTTCAGGGGGTGGGTCTGGATCTCCCGCAGTGGACGGTGCTCCTGACGGATGCGAGTCTCCTGGGTTGGGGGGCTCAGTGTTTGGGTCACTCAGCTCAGGGCACCTGGTCCGCGGAGGAGGCCGCCTGGTCGATCAACGTGTTGGAGACCAGAGCGGTCCGTCTGGCGCTGTTGGTTTTCCACTCCCTGTTGCTGGGCAAGTCGGTCAGAGTGCTGTCGGACAATGCCACGGCGGTGGCTTAGGTCAATCGTCAGGGGGGCACCAAGAGCACTCAGGTGGCGCAGGAGGCGGCTCTGCTCATGGTTTGGGCGGAATCCCATCTGCTGGACCTCTCGGCCTCTCATATAGCCGGAGTAGAAAATGTTCAGGCAGACTTCCTCAGTCGTCACTTTCTAGATCCAGGAGAGTGGTGTCTCGGCGCCGAGGCGTTTCAGTTGATAGTGCAGGCTTGGGGGCAGCCCCTGATGGACCTGATGGCCACGGGTGGCAACGCCAAAGTGCCCCGCTTCTTCAGTCGTCGCAGGGACGGTCTGGCCGAGGGTCTGGATGCTCTGGTCCAGCAGTGGCCAACGGAGGGGCTGTTGTATGTGTTCCCTCCTTGGCCGCTGGTGGGCAGAGTGCTTCTTCGCATTGTTCACCATCCGGGTTTGGTGGTGCTGGTGGCGCCGGATTGGCCTCGCCGTCCGTGGTATGCGGATCTGGTGAGGCACCTGGTAGCGGATCCTCTTCCTCTGCCTCTCTCGGACGACCTTCTGATGCAGGGTCCCATTCCCATGTTCGACCCGTCTCCCTTCTGTCTTACGGCGTGGCTCTTGAAAGGGGTTGCCTTAGCAAGAAGGGATATTCAGACAAGGTGATCTCTACACTGTTGGGGTCCCGGAGGCTTTCTACCTCTCGGGCTTATGTGCGGGTTTGGCGTCTCTTTGAGGAATGGTGTCGGGCGCGGGGAGTGACCTCTTTTCGCGCTTATCTGCCTAACATTCTGGAGTTCTTGCAGGATGGCCTGGATAGAGGCCTGGCTTGGTCTTCTCTCCGGGTTCATATTGCGGCCCTGTCGGCCTTTCGAGGGTTGGTGTCAGGTCAGCGTTTATCGGCTCTTCCTGATGTGATTCGGTTTTTGCGGGCGGCCAAGTTGCTTAGGCCTCCCCTACGGCCCTCGGTTCCCTCTTGGGATCTTAATCTGGTTCTCTCTGTTTTGGTGCGTCCGCCTTTCGAGCCCTTGGACGACTGTTCTTTGAAGGACCTTACTTTGAAGGCGGTCTTTTTGGTGGCCATTACTTCTGCTAGGCGTGTTTCTGAGCTGCAGGCTTTCTCTTGTAGGGCTCCCTTCTTGGAGTTTTCTAGGGAGCGGGTCGTCTTGCGGCCTGTTCCTTCCTTTCTGCCGAAGGTTGTTTCTCCTTTTCATGTCAATCAATCGGTGGTTCTCCCGGTCTTGGGTGGTCGGGAGGGCTCTTCTGAGCAACGGCAGCTGCGCAAGTTGGATGTCGGTCGGGTCCTTCGCTCTTATGTGCAGCGGACCCAGGAATTCCGGAAGTCCGATCATCTCTTTGTCCTCCTGGCGGGTCCTCGTCGGGGAGCGGGCGCTTCTAAGGCTACTATTGCGCGCTGGATCAAGGAGACGATTGCTTCCGCTTATCTTCTGAAACAGCAGCCTGTTCCGGAGTTTCTCAAGGCTCATTCCACTCGGGGTCAGGCGGCTTCTTGGGCTGAGTCGTCGCTCGTGCCTCCAGTGGATATTTGTAAGGCTGCGGTTTGGTCCTCCTTGCATTCCTTTGTTCGTCATTATCGGGTTGATGTGCAGGCGCGTCGGGACGCGGTGTTCGGTGAGCGTGTACTGGTATCGGCCCTTCGGGGGTCCCGCCCGTGAGAGGGACTGCTTTGGTACGTCCCATTCGTAAAGTTAACCTCTACTGGTCTGGAGAGTGCTAAAGAAGGAGAAATTAGGTTCTTACCTGCTAATTTACTTTCTTTTAGCTTCTCCAGACCAGTAGAGGTCCCCACCCTGTCTGTTGTTGTTGTTGTTGGGGCTGTTGCGCGGGCAGTTTTTGGTTTTTGCTGCGGGTTCTAGTATTTTTCTAGGGCCGGGGAGAATTGAAGAACAGCGGCTGTGGCTCGGCTGGCTTAGCTGGCGAGCTGTGGGGACATTCTTCCTTCGGGAATTTCTCCTCTGCATTTTCCAACAGCATTTTGGGTATGTTATTTGTTACTCCTTTTGGAGTATTGTTTTTTCTCTCTGTTGTTTTCCAGTTCTTGGTTCTGCTTGGCTATTCGGCAGACTGAGGGAAATAGAGAGGAGGGGCTAGGATATACTGTCCCAAAGTTTTGTTTTCAGTCTCCACCTGCTGGTCATGATTAGATATATACCCATTCGTAAAGTTAACCTCTACTGGTCTGGAGAAGCTAAAAGAAAGTAAATTAGCAGGTAAGAACCTAATTTCTCCTTGCTCCTTATTTGCCCAAGCAAACCTGGTTTCCACTACTCCAGAACCTTTTAGTTGCACCCCCAATTCAGTTAAGAATCATCCGTTTCTGCTGTCTCAACACAGTGGTTGTCTACCTCATCCCAACCTTCGCAGCCTCAACCTCATAGTGTGGAAATTGAAATCTCAATTTTAGCCAGCATTCCAGTTTCACAGTCTGTTAAAGCTGTCCTCTTTGCAGCCAGATGTCCCTCGACTAGGAAATTTTATGAATCCAAATGGAAATGATTTTCCATTTGGGCATGTTCTCAAATGCAGAATACCCTTCGCTGCTCAGTTTCTTCACTCTTAACATACCTTCTCCACTTATCAGATTCTGGTCTCAAATCTAACTGTCCATTTCCACTTATCAGCAATTTCAGCATATCATTGCCCGGTTGGTGGTAAACCCATTTCTCAACATCCTCTAGTTTCTCATTTTCTCAGAGGTCTTAATAATCTCAAGCCTCCTCCTTCTTGGGATCTTAACTTAGTATTAGACAAGTTAATGTTGGCCCCATTTGAGCCAGTAGAATCGGCTACATTATCATTCCTCACATGGAAGACAACCTTTTTAATAGCGCTCACCTGAGCAAGATGAGTTGGTGAGCTTCAAGCTTTAGTGATATATTACCCCTATCTTTCAATTTTTTCCCAACAAAAGTAAGAATTCAAACTCATCCCAAGTTCTTTCAAAAGGTGTTTACTGAATTCTATCTTAACCAGACTATAACCTTTCCATCTTTCTTTCCTCCTCCTCAGCAGAAGAATTACTCCACACTTTGGACTGCAGATGAGCATTACTTTTTTTTACCTTAAGCGTGCTGAACTCCTTTAGGTGCACAAATCAGCTTTTTGTATCCTACAGTCCTGCTATGCAAGGTCAAATGGTTTCAAAAAGATCAGTGTCTATAGCTTTTGACTCACCTTCAATTGTGGCTGTATTTTCCCCTGCGTGTCTCTGGAGAAAGCTAGCAAGTGCAGTTGCTTACTTGTAACAGGAGTTCTCCATAGAGACAGCAAGGGAATGCAGCCACACTTGCCTACCCTCCTTCCCCTCAATATGATTTCCTTCTAGCTAGGGGACAAAACTAATTACCTGAGAGGAGGAGCTCCAGAGGCAGTCTCCCAGCACATGTTCAGAGTGAGTCTTTTTAAATCCTTACTATGGGCTAGATTCACTAAGCCCACCGATCATGTCCCAACCACTTTGCAACCCCAACCCAATTCACTAACCTTCCTCCCGAGCGTATCTGCATACGATCCGATCATACAAATGAGGGGAAACGGTATGCACAAATAGGAAGGGCTTCGATTCACTAAAAAAATTCAGGCACACCGACTGGACTGGCCGATCCAAAAACAAGCGACTGCTGAGGACCAATCGCTTGTGCAAAAACCCCGCTGTCTGCACCGACTCTCCTGCACTCTGCTGCCCTGCTCTCTGCCCCGACTCTCCTGCGCTCTGCCGCTCCGCTCTCTGCCCTGACTCTCCTGCGCTCTGCCGCCCTGCTCTCTGCCCCGACTCTCCTGCGCTTTGCTACCCCACTCTCTGCCCTGACTCTCCTGCGCTCTGCCGCCCCGCTCTCTGCCCCGACTCTCTCTCCTGCGCTCCGCCTCCCCGCTCTCTGCCCCGATTCTCCTGCGCTCCGCCACCCCGCTCTCTGCCCCGACTCTCCTGCGCTCTGCTGCCCCGACTCCATGATTTTAACCCACGGGTTTAAAGCGGGACTGCACTACAATGTGTTCTGTTAAGTTCCAAAACACGCCGCAGTGCAGCCCTGCTTTAAACCCGTGGGTTAAAACCACAGGCTTGCGGAAAAAAAAAAAGGTTCCAGCACAGAGGGCATGCACAGACCATCTACAGGCAAAGAAGATGGTCTGCGCATGCGTCAGGATCGCTCTTCAGTGATCCCTGGGGTCGATTTGGGGCGTGTCTCCAATCAGCCTAATTTGAATGCTAACGCATTGTGAATCAGGCGCCAGGCCGTCTCACGGATCGGATCCGTGAGGTTAGTGAATTTAGGCCTATCAGTCAAGAGACTTCACCTTCAAGTGTGGCAGCATTCCCCTGCTATCTATGGAAAACTCCTATTACAGGTAAGCAACTGCACTTTCTGATTATCATGTAATTTTACAAATGCCTTTAATTTTTGATTTGCCCTCGTACATAGAAGGAAAAGATTGCAGCTTAGCCTATACTACAGTCATGCCATCTTCAGTAGGCAGATTGGAAATATGGACGCGTTTTTATAAAAATCATATGTTAATGATTTCTTTCAACTTAGAAAGAAACATTTTATGAAAAGTTTAAATTTTTTCCTAATCTTAGAATCAGCTGACTACTTTTTAAACCTATGTTGTTGATACTCATCTTGCAAATAAGATAAATGTGCATGAAAAATCCATATTGGCAAATATATTCTTTTTTGAGCATATCCGGTAATGCCAGGTCAGCTTGTTAAACATGCTATCAATTACTTCTAAATTTAAAGTGTAGACACACAAATAAGGCTTCATTCTACAAGAGTAAAAGATTTGTGTCTTCAGTGTGAGAGTGTTAACTGTAAAGCACTTTTCCCATTTAGTCTCTGCCCCCCTCCCACATTGGTTGTTAATGCAGAAATTGTATTAAAATGTGTTAAATATTAGTATGTGGTACCTTCATTCATTGCAGCAAATTTGAGATATATTAGACTTGGATGTGGCTATAAGCTTACCGTAATAGTGGCCTGAAATTAACACTTGGTGAAGTTAATACAATGTTCACAGCTTAATATCTGGACTTAGGGAACACATTGGTTACTTTTAGAGATCTGTTATTAAAAAAGTCACTTTAATGCTTGCCAGTAAATTGTGCATTTCTTGGTAGAATTTATTTTCTTTTATGTTTGCATTTCACAGGCTCAGACAGCTTTACCAGGACCTGTTGGTACTGATTTCAAACCTTTGAATAATGCACCTCTGACAACCACAGAGCCTCCTAAACCCACATTCCCTGCATACACACAGTCAGCAATCTCAACTAGTAATACAACAAACAGCACTGCAGCAAAACCAGCTGCATCCATAACAAGTAAGCCTGCAACCCTTACAACAACCAGTGCAACTAGTAAGTTGATCCATCCAGATGAGGATATTTCATTGGTAAGTTAAAACATTACTCGGATTTAAACATAGGCCTATGGTCTTTATCTACTATTATTTTCTGTCTAATCATGTATACCAGTGGTTTAGCTCTAAAATCTCTAAATATCTCTCAAAAATCCTTTGTACTTGTACTGTATTTTTATGAATTCATATAGTTTTGTCTTCATCACTTCTACTGGGAGGCTGTTCTAGATATACTACTCTTTCTGGGAAAAATAGGACACCTCTGAGTCTACCCTCTTTCACCCTTATTCTTTCTTCCCTCCCCCCCATGTCAGAACTTCTTTTCCATTGAAAAAGACCCATCTCCTGTAAATTTATACATTGGAGGCATTCAATATTTATTATATCTTCTCTATCCCACATATCTTTCTAGGTAATATACTTGAAGTATTATTTTTTTTTTTTAGCATGGATCAGTAGCAGAAACAATCAGTTAATCTTTAAGGCCTTTCACAAACCCCTCCTTCATTCTGTTAAGTGGTGCCCTCAAGCACGGTGATAAAAAATCATATGTGAATTTAGACTCATTTAAAAGCTGCACACCAATGTTGATTGCAATATTGCATAGAATGTTCTTTTTTTTTTTTAAGCTGCATTGAGATTAGCAACCTAAATTTCCATCAGCCAAATGATGTTTTTTACAAATAAGTATGCCAGGGTGCCAGCAAATCATGTTTTGGATGTGGAATTCATAAAGTAATTAAAGCATATAAGTATTAGAAATAAATCACATGGTGGGCGAGATTCCTCTTTGTTCAAAACCTGAGCTGAACACAGAGTATGCCCATATTCCCTATCATTTTAACTTAACGCTATCCAATCCAGAGAAAATCTGTAGTCTTTCAAACTTTCGATGTTCCTTTTATCTGCCAGAAGTCAATAACCATGGGGAAGAAATGGCTTTAATTTAATCATCTTGTCAAGCACTGCAATATCAACAAGTTTAGTTCAGTGTGTCAACCATTAATACAGGCAGTTCCCGGGTTAAGAACGAGTTATATTTTTAAAGCTGTTCTTTAGTCAGATTTGTATGTAACTCAGAACTTGTAGATTTTAAGATTCTTGCTGCTTACCTCTGCTCCCAGCTAACAAAAGGGCCAACTATCCCATACCAGTTCTTTCTCTAAGGTACAGCATACACAACCACACACTGTTCTTAATGTGGCCATGCATCATTCCTGAATGTGCTACAGGAGAAGTGTAGGAGTCTATGCCACTGGAAATACTACTCGGTGAAATAAAAATAAAGCCGCAACCGTGTTCTTAAGCATGAGTTGTACTTAAGTCGGGCATCTGTAACTCGGGGACAGCCTGTAATTTAAATAATTGTTTTTAGGAAGCAGTTTTTTTAATACATTATCAGCTTAAACATAAGAATTCTTATTGGGTCAGATCAATAGTCCATCAAGCCCAGTAGCCCGTCCTCACAGTGGCCAATCCAGGTCACCTAATACCTGGCAAGAACCCAAAGAGTAGTAACATTCCATGCTACTGATCCAAAGCAAGCAGTGGCTTCCCCCATGTCTGTCTCAATAACATACTATGGTCTTTTTCTACAGGAATTTGTCCAAACTTTTCTTTGTTAAATCTGGCTTTCACCATTTTACTCTGCTTTATGGACTTGATCTTGGTTTGTTTATAAAAGTTTATTGCATCCGAAGTGCAGACAATAGCAATCTTGATATATTGGTCACATACAAAATCCAAACAGTAATAATACACATAAGACTTGAGTGGACCCAACACAGTCCATGTTTAGGCAAACATGCCTTCCTCAGGGTCCATTAGTATTCAAATTCAAGTCAGTGATACATAAGGGATGCCAATTTTACTGTTTCCATTTGCTAAGAACCATTTCATTCGGGCAAAATTTATCTTCAAGATCCAGGTACATCTGTGCTCCTTTTATTAATCGCACTAGAGCAGGGGTGCCCACACTTTTTGGGCTTGCAAGCTACTTTTAAAATGACCAAGTCAAAATGATCTACCAACAATAAAATTTTTAAAAAAACACACTGCACACATAGAAAATGTTAATTATCATTCCTATTCCGGGTTTTTTTTCCAAGAGGTCAAGACAGATGACTCTATGCACTGTCACCTCAGTAACAGCCATACAAAAATAGACAAATACCTCCTCCCTTTTTACTAAACCACGATAGCAGTTTTTAGTGCAGGGAGCTGCATTGAATGCCCAGCGCTGCTCTCGACGCTCATAGGCTCCCTGCGCTAAAAAACGCTATTGCGGTTTAGAAAAAGGGGACCATAGTGTAAAATATAGACAGCAGATATAAATTCAGACACATTTTGATCACTAAATTTAAAATAAAATCATTTTTCCTATCTTTGTTGTCTGGTGATTTCACGAGTCTCTGGTTGCACTTTCTTCTTCTGACTGTGCATCCAATCTTTCTTCCCTTCTTTCAGCCTTTATGCTTCCTCTCCTCCAGACCTCATTCCCTCCCCAAACTTTTTCTTCTTCTCTCCCTGCCCTTTCTTTCTCCCTGCCTCCCTTTCTTTTTTTCTCTCTTCACGCCCCCTTTCTTTTTTTTCTGTTTCCCTTCTTTCCTTTTGTCTCCCTGCCCTCCCCTAAGCCACTGCCATTGGGGAACAGGCCCCCGAGCTGCCGCAGCCGCCATCTGATAACAGGCCCCAAAGCCACCACCGCAGCCCCAAGCTCTCTCTGCATTGGGCCGACCAGCATTCCTCTCCCCAACGTCAATTCTGCCGTCGGAGAGGAAGTTCTGGCCCAGCCAAACAGCAATTGGCTGGCCTGAACTTCCTCTCTGACGGCAGAATTGACGTTGGGAAGAGAAAGGCTGATCGGCCCGGTAGATCACCAAGGCAAAATGAGTCTATCACAGAGCCCGGGATGGGCTCTGCGATCGACTCACTTTGCCTTGGCGATCTACCGGTCGATCACGATCGACCTATTGGGCACCCCTGCACTAAAGGTTTTTAATGCAGGCCGGCGAAGTAAATGCCTTGATGCTCATAGAATTCCTATGAGCATCTGAGCATTTACCTCTCTGGCCTGCGCTAAAAACCTCTATCACCATTTAGTAAATCCCAGCGTATATATAAAAAAGAAATTGATAATGTCTAAATTATCCTCTTTTTGTCATTTTTATTAATCTTATGATATTCTAAAGAATTCCCCCCTTTTTGGTGGCATATCATTTTAAAACCAAAACAAAAGAGGCTGTTGAAAGCGATGTTCTTGATCTTGGTTTGTTAATAAAAGTTTATTGTATCCGAAGTGCAGACAATAACAATCTTGATATATTTGTCACATACAAAATCCAAACAGTAATAATCCACATAAGATTTGAAGAGAGAGGACCCTACACAGTCCGTGTTTCAGCGACCACGCCTTCCTCAGGAGTCCTATTGGTATTCAAATTCAAGGCCCAAATGTGGATGTAAAACCAATGATACCATTGTTGGTAGCTTTAGTGGAATGTAACCTCTTGCGACCGATAACGCATCATTGGTTTTAAGGTTATTTTTACATCCACATTTGTGCCTTGAATTTGAATACCAATGGACCCCTGAGGAAGGCCTGTTTGCCGAAACATGGACTGTGTAGGGTCCTCGAGTCTTATGTGGAGTATTGCTGTTTGGATTTTGTATGTGACCAATATATCAAGATTGTTATTGTCTGCACTTCAGATACAATAAACTTTTATAAACAAACCAAGATCAAGAACATCGCTTTCAACAGCCTCTTTTATTGGATGTCACGTTTGCTGTGGAAACATTAGGGTCATCCTTCTCTTTGGGCATATCTATTTATTCAGAGTGCACTAGTAGTTGTACCTCATATACATTGGTCTCAAGGTAATAAGATGGGCACTGGGTGAATATTGCTACCATTCTAAGCATGGTATGAGCAGTGAGGCTATCTTAAATTTTTGGGTTTTAAATTTACAGTTAAAAATATTTACTGCAGAATATTTGAGAAGGTTATGAACTTGATGTCTAAATGTAGTAAATATCTTTTTCTATTGATGTGTGGTTGGAATAAATCCTAGCAGGTCTAATCTATTGAAATTAATCTTCATGCAATAGAAGTGCCAGCATTGTGTTTACTGATAGCAATGCTTGTGTTCTTAGGAAGAAAGAAGGGCTCAGCTACCTAAATATCAGCGTAATCTCCCTCGGCCAGGTCAGGCACCCATGGGTGGCATGGGAAATCCACCTGTTGGTCCCTTAGGTGGTATGATGCCACCACAAGGAGGAATGCCTCCACAACAACCAGGAATGAGACCTCCAATCCCTCCTCATGGTAACTTTTTATGTTTTGATGTTTCTAATAGTAAATTTTAAAGTTATTACTTTCGTTTATAGTGCAACAAGATACACACATGCTTGTAATGATTTTTCTAAAGTATAGTGCTGTTGTATATTAGTATACTTGTACATTGTATAATGTAAATAAAAATGATTTGTTTCTGATTTTTAGGTCAGTTTGGTGGTCCTCATCAGGGTATTCCAGGTTATCTTCCAGGACCAATGCCTCCCTATGGGCAAGGACCACCAATGGTGCCCCCTTACCAAGGTGGACCACCTCGACCTCCGATGGGAATGAGACCACCTTTAATGTCACAGGGCAGCCGCTACTGATGTTGCAACACTGTCTATAGGTTTGGAGATTAAACCTTTTCTCATCTTGTGCTGTTTATATAGCCAAGCTTCCGTCAGTTAAGACTTCATTATGACTGTAAATATCTTCCCATGTACCAGAAACTAGTGGACATTCATATTTTACTTGGGTGGGGGCAGAATAATAATTTTATTTGGAATAAAAAGCTGGAATTTCCCTGATGATGCAATTTATACTGTATGGCTTCTTTTTCATGTTTCATCTAGGTTTTTAGAAGTGAAGTATAGTAAATATGGTTCGTTAATTGTGAAGGCACCGAATTACATGAACATACCATCTTAAAGGCAAGTTCTGTAACATTATGTTGCTATATGTAAAGTGATGCCTTCACAGCACTACAAGTGCTGTTGGACTTCATGTCCCCAACATAGCTTGGTGAGGGCTGTAACTGTTCTCAACTACCTGTACATTTAAGAATCTGAATGTGTAACTATTTAATGTATTTAGATTCCTGTTGCAGGATATCAAATACTGACCTACGGTCATGTGACTTTTCTGTACTGTTATGATCTTCATTGTAATAAAAAGAGAAACATTTTATATGCCTTCTTATTCATGACAAGCTATTGGACCTGTGCCTGAAAGGTTTGTAAGGATGCATGCAGCAGATATAAAGCCTTTCACAATATATAATTTTTGTCATTCTTTGTTAATACCTAAACAATTGTGTGTTTTTAAGATGCATGTTGTAAAAACAGTTTTCATATTTTTATGAAGTAGATTAGACCTGTACATCTATTAACATAATTAATAATAAAAGTAGTAAATCTAGTCAC
Source organism: Geotrypetes seraphini (assembly GCF_902459505.1). Classification (NCBI taxonomy): domain Eukaryota; kingdom Metazoa; phylum Chordata; class Amphibia; order Gymnophiona; family Dermophiidae; genus Geotrypetes; species Geotrypetes seraphini. The sequence continues at coordinate 19,420,259 of NC_047093.1, read as the reverse complement.
ACAGGGGACACATTTCATATACCACACCATACTGATCTTAAAAATCTGCTCTAGTCCTATTTTGGTTTCCCAGTGTGTAGTACTTTGATTTGTGAGGTTATGCAAATGTGAACCCTGCTGGTGCTACATTTAAGCAAACAAGCTTAGTGCCAGACATCAGTTTCATCTGAAGGTAACCTGAGAGTTTAACAAACAACTTATGTGTATGAGGGACTGTTCCCCTGATGGACATCTAGTGTCATAGTTTGCTTTTTTTTAAATGTGTCTTTGTAATTAGTGAACCTGTTCCCTTAATTATTTTCGCTGATATTTTAGTATTTTAATTCCAGCATCCAGAAATGAACAACTCCTGGTCTGTGCTGCTACATTCATTTCTGAAGAATCCTATGCACGCCTTGTTTTGTAGTTTTTCTTTATTCACAGGGTACTTGAATTCTTCATGTGAGATGCAAGGAGAAGCTTGTATTACACTGTTCTTTTCTTTGTATTTGTGTACCTAATTTTTAAATAGTTTCTAGTCCATTCTGAACAGTAGGGTATTCTCCCCATGCTTGCAAGCCATGCAAAAGGAATCCATTACATTGTTTTCAGCTCCTTTTCCAGAGGGCTTTGCTGCTCCCTTCAATTTTTCCTTCTGCACATGAGCTGGAAGTGTCTTTCAGCTCTGCTCTGTATATTTATTATTTTTTATGTTTTTTGCAGCTATTGATGCACCAGAGCACTCCAGTACTTTGTTAAGCTCTGCCTGCCTGGAGAAGAAACAGGCTTGAGTCTGCAACCAACAGGTTAATCCCTTGGGGACCTGTTTGGCCAGCCTGCAGAAAACTTTGTGGAACTTGGGATCCATATCCCTAGTAGCTTAGCTTGCCTACTGTATCTCAGGGAATTGAGCTCAGGCTGTTAGGCATCTGCAGAGGGCTCAGTGGAGCTCTCCAGGGTACTGGTTATGATTTAGCTCCTCCCTTCTTTTGTATGCACCGTTCCGTGGGAGTTTAAGATTAGTCTGACTTAGGTCCGACTGGCAGCCCGAATATCTCAGCATTTGAGGACTGGCTGATTGAGACATATATTCTTCTCCCAGATCCAGCTACTACTTAGATCTGAAGCAGGCTGTAGTACCTTCAGAGCACATGTCACGGTGAGTAAGGCTATTACAGCCTTTGGGTATGATCAGGAGTGGGGAGAGGTGTCTGAAAAAAAACTTTTTTAAAGATTTTTGCCACATACTGGGGTCCCCCACCTCTAAAATCCCCCCCTTTTTTTTGTTTTTTAAAATTTATTAGGGCATTTTTTTGGCGCTAAAATGCTGCCATGGCAGCCATCTTGGATTGTGGATATGCGGATTATGAATTTGTGTATGTTTGTGTATGTATGTATTCCCCCCCCCCCCCCAAGTTCTCTAGATCCTTCAGTTCACCTTGTTTTGCCTCAAAACTGGCAAGCAAGGATCCTTTGAGAGGTTTATTTACTGGAATAAAATCCCTACCGGAGCCCTGGAACAGTGGCGTACCTAAGTGTAAGAGTGTGGAAGCTGTGGTGCCTAAGAGACTTATGGTGGTGTTACCTAAAGGGGAATTAGGACTGCTTGGTAAAGCCTTTCTGCATGAATTAAATTTGATCTGGAGAGCTTATTTGGATAGCCAGGATCCTCATCTGAGGTCTGGCAGCGAGCAAGAGGGCTTGGGCTCCCAGGGCGCCTCAGGATCATTGGCAGAAGCTGATTGGGATCCGGTGGACCTTTCTGACAAGGATTTGGAAGGCAAGGAGTCAGTCTGTAGGTTCTTGCTGTCACAGAGTGAGTCTTGCCTGCTGGGCAATATAGGGTCACAAACAGGAGTAAGTACGCAGGATGCAGTGGTGGCCCTTGACCAAGGGGAGGATTCTACATTATGCTTGCTGTTAAAGCCCCCGGTACTAGAGCTCATTCTTTAGCACTCTCCAGACCAGTAGAGGTTAACTTTACGAATGGGTATATATCTAATCATGACCAGCAGGTGGAGACTGAAAACAAAACTTTGGGACAGTATATCCTAGCCCCTCCTCTCTATTTCCCTCAGTCTTCTTTCAGTCTCCAGCAGGTGTGAGTGATCTGTGCCCATCTCCCTTGGTAGGGCTGTTGGAATTTGTTTAGGGGTTTATTGTCCCTGTTTTTGGCCGGACGGAGCTTGGTCGGGCCCTGTTTGGGGGTTCGTCCGACCTCGGGGGGTGTCAAACCCGGCGGGTCACGAGCGGGGTCCCTCCCCCCACTTCTTCCACCTCCCCACATTTTTTTAGAGGAGCCTCAGCAGTAAGCCTTGCCCCCTAAGTCAAGCAAGGCATATTGCTTCGAGAGCCTGTGGAGTCTGTTCTGTAAAAAAAAAAAAAAATCCTGAGGTAGTGCTGGTTTGAAGGGTTATTTCCCTTTAAGAAAACTGTATTTTACTGTATTTTTTCATGTAACCGGCACTTTTTTATAGCTAGGTCGCGTATGGAGCAATTGTGCCCTTCTCCGGGGGAGTAGGACACATTTGAGTCCAGCCGCGAGGCACTCGCGGCCGGCCTGAACTCGGCGGTTTGGGTCGGTGAGGTGGTGGAGCTCCGTCGGCAGCGGCTGCAGGCGCCCAGAGCTCCCCGCCGATGGTGCCTCGCGAGTCGGCAGGGAACGGTGGGGAAGCCCGGTCTTCTCCGTCTGCCCACGGAGGGATTCCCCAAACCGCCGACGGTCGGGTTTTAGAGGATTCCCTCTCAGCTGATTTTTTGACAGCTGATGCCGGCTTGCCTGCTTTAGCGGCTGAGACTATTCAGGTTTCTCAGCCGCTTCAGGCTATGGAGGGAGCTTTTTTGGCGGGAAAACCGCCATCTTCTCTGTCTGGCCCCTCCATTTTGTCTTCCACCTCAGGTGACCTTCCCCCTGTTTTGACTATGCAGGGGCAAGGTTCTGCTGGGTCCCCTGCTGTGGCAGGGAGTCCCTTGGGACCCTCGGGGGGTTTTTTCTCCTGAATTTTTCTTTTCTTTATGCAGAGCCTATTTTCAGGCGGCTGGGGGTCCCGGTTGCGCCCAGGGGGTTTCGGGGGGTGGGTTTTCCTCCGCGCTCCCTGCGGCTTTGCCTCTCTCGTCTGGCGTGACGTCCCCTCCGCCGCCTCCCTTGTCCAAGCGTCCGCGGGTGTCGTGGGACGAGAATTTGTGGTCGGAGGAACGGGTCGGTCTGGAGGAGGACCTGGACCCTTCTGAGGAGTTCCAGGACTCTCTGGAGGGGACGGAAGCTGGCGGTGGGTTGTCGGATTTCCCGTTCTCCAGTGACGAGGCGTCCGTGGTGCGCCTTTTTCAGAAAGATGAGCTGCCTGACCTTATTCAGCAGGTTTCTTCGGTTTTGCGTTTTGAGGACGCGCCGCCGGAGACTCCGCGTGTGGGGGACCCCCTGTTACGGGGGATCCGTTCCGTTTCCCGCTCTTTTCCTATGCATCAGGATATTCGGGATATTATTCTGGAGCAGTGGAAAACGCCGGAGACGCCGTTTCGGCTGGCGCGCAGCATGGCTCGCCTGTATCCCATTCCTGAAGGGGATCGGGCTACGTTAGCTTCGCCAGTCGTGGATGCGGTGGTCTCGGCAATTTCCAAGCGGCATACCGTGCCTGTTGAGGGCGGTTCTGCCTTGCGGGACTCTGAGGAGCGCAAATTGGAGAGCATCCTTAAGCAAAATTTTCAGGTCTCTGCCTTTGGGGTCCAGGCGGCTATTTGTGGGGGACTGGTCGCTCGCGCCGTGTTTCGGTGGGCGGAGCGGGTCTTGGATCGAGAGTCTGACGACTGGTCTCTGGTGGATCAGGAGGTAGCGAAGATTGAGATGGCGGCTTCGTTCCTCTCAGATGCTCTATAGGACTTGGTGCGGATCTCGGCTAAGTCTATGGCTTTTGGCGTGGCCGCAAGGCGTGTGTTGTGGCTGCGCGCTTGGGCGGCGGATGCTGCGTCCAAAGCTAAGCTTACTAAATTTCCCTTTCGGGGGTCGTTTTTGTTTGGAGAGGACTTGGATAAGTTGATTCAGACTCTGTCGGACTCGAAAGTTCCCCATCTGCCGGAGGACCGTGCCCGCCCGGCGTCTCGGGGGGGTGCGGCCCGGGGGCGTTTGCGGGATTTTCGCAAGTATCGCCCTGGGCGTGGGGCTGCTTCTTTCCAGTCTCCGGGATTTTCCCGGGGTCGGTTCTTCCAGCGCATGCAGCCCTTTCGGGGGGCCCGTCGGGGGGCAGGGAATCCCTCCGCCGGTTCCCCCGCTTCCCGTCCTGCACAATGACGCCTTGCCGGCGCCCCCTTTGGTTCCGGTGGGGGCTCGGCTGCGCGAATTTTTCCCCAAATGGGCCGAGATCACGTCCGATCAGTGGGTCCTGGAGGTGGTGCGGGACGGTTATGCCCTGGAGTTCGCCCGCTGTCTGCCGGATTTTTTTCCTCGCTTCTCCATGTCAGACTCCGGGGAAGACGCAGGCTTTTCGCCAGACCCTTCAGCGCTTGCTAGATCTCAGGGCAGTTGTTCCGGTGCCCTCTCCAGAGTGGGGCACGGGCAGGTACTCCATTTACTTTGTGGTGCCCAAGAAGGAGGGGACTTTTCGGCCCATCCTCGATTTGAAAGGGGTCAACAGGGCTCTCAAGATTCCCTCTTTCCGTATGGAAACTCTGCGGTCGGTCATTCTGGCGGTTCAGCCGGGGGAGTTTCTCACTTCTCTCGATCTGACGGAGGCCTACTTGCATGTTCCCATTCGGGCCTCTCATCAGCGTTTCCTGCGCTTTGCGATCTTGGGTCGGCACTATCAATTCTGTGCGCTTCCCTTTGGGCTGGCCACGGCTCCTCGGACGTTCACCAAGGTGATGGTGGTCGTCGCGGCAGCCTTGCGGTCGGAGGGCATCCTGGTACACCCCTACCTGGACGACTGGTTAATTCGGGCAAAGTCGTTGCAGGAAAGCTCCCGGGTTACTGCTCGGGTGGTGGAGTTTCTCCGGTCGCTGGGCTGGGTGGTCAACCTTTCCAAGAGTCGGTTGGTCCCGGCTCAGCGTCTGGAGTACCTAGGGGTGCTGTTCGACACCTCCTTGGGGAGGGTCTTCCTCCCAGAGGGCCGGGTGAGCAAATTGCAATCTCAGATTCGCCTGCTTTTGGCGTCCAGGTGTCCTTGGGCGCGAGATTTCCTCCAGGTCTTGGGGTCGATGGCGGCGTCCCTGGACGTGGTGAGGTGGGCGCGGGCCCACATGCGTCCTCTCCAGTATGCTCTGCTCCGGAGGTGGTCTCCCCAGAGGCACGGGATGGATGTTCCGGTTCCCCTGCGAGGCTTGGCGCGCTGCAGTCTGCGTTGGTGGCTCCAGACCCCTCACCTGGTTCAGGGGGTGGGTCTGGATCTCCCGCAGTGGACGGTGCTCCTGTCGGATGCGAGTCTCCTGGGTTGGGGGGCTCAGTGTTTGGGTCACTCAGCTCAGGGCACCTGGTCCGCGGAGGAGGCCGCCTGGTCGATCAACGTGTTGGAGACCAGAGCGGTCCGTCTGGCGCTGTTGGCTTTCCACTCCCTGTTGCTGGGCAAGTCGGTCAGAGTGCTGTCGGACTATGCCACGGCGGTGGCTTATGTCAATCGTCAGGGGGGCACCAAGAGCACTCAGGTGGCGCAGGAGGCGGCTCTGCTCATGGTTTGGGCGGAGTCCCATCTGCTGGACCTCTCGGCCTCTCATATAGCCGGAGTAGAAAATGTTCAGGCAGACTTCCTCAGTCGTCACTTCCTAGATCCAGGAGAGTGGTGTCTCGGCGCCGAGGCGTTTCAGTTGATAGTGCAGGCTTGGGGGCAGCCCCTGATGGACCTGATGGCCACGGGTGGCAACGCCAAAGTGCCCCGCTTCTTCAGTCGTCGCAGGGACGGTCTGGCCGAGGGTCTGGATGCTCTGGTCCAGCAGTGGCCAACGGAGGGGCTGTTGTATGTGTTCCCTCCTTGGCCGCTGGTGGGCAGAGTGCTTCTTCGCATTGTTCACCATCCGGGTTTGGTGGTGCTGGTGGCGCCGGATTGGCCTCGCCGTCCGTGGTATGCGGATCCTCTTCCTCTGCCTCTCTCGGACGACCTTCTGATGCAGGGTCCCATTCCCATGTTCGACCCGTCTCCCTTCTGTCTTACGGCGTGGCTCTTGAAAGGGGTTGCCTTAGCAAGAAGGGATATTCAGACAAGGTGATCTCTACACTGTTGGGGTCCCGGAGGCTTTCTACCTCTCGGGCTTATGTGCGGGTTTGGCGTCTCTTTGAGGAATGGTGTCGGGCGCGGGGAGTGACCTCTTTTCGCGCTTATCTGCCTAACATTCTGGAGTTCTTGCAGGATGGCCTGGATAGAGGCCTGGCTTGGTCTTCTCTCCGGGTTCATCTTGCGGCCCTGTCGGCCTTTCGAGGGTTGGTGTCAGGTCAGCGTTTTATCGGCTCTTCCTGATGTGATTCGGTTTTTGCGGGCGGCCAAGTTGCTTAGGCCTCCCCTACGGCCCTCGGTTCCCTCTTGGGATCTTAATCTGGTTCTCTCTGTTTTGGTGCGTCCGCCTTTCGAGCCCTTGGACGTCTGTTCTTTGAAGGACCTTACTTTGAAGGCGGTCTTTTTGGTGGCCATTACTTCTGCTAGGCGTGTTTCTGAGCTGCAGGCTTTCTCTTGTAGGGCTCCCTTCTTGGAGTTTTCTAGGGAGCGGGTCGTCTTGCGGCCTGTTCCTTCCTTTCTGCCGAAGGTTGTTTCTCCTTTTCATGTCAATCAATCGGTGGTTCTCCCGGTCTTGGGTGGTCGGGAGGGCTCTTCTGAGCAACGGCAGCTGCGCAAGTTGGATGTCGGTCGGGTCCTTCGCTCTTATGTGCAGCGGACCCAGGAATTCCGGAAGTCCGATCATCTCTTTGTCCTCCTGGCGGGTCCTCGTCGGGGAGCTGGCGCTTCTAAGGCTATTATTGCGCGCTGGATCAAGGAGACGATTGCTTCCGCTTATCTTCTGAAACAGCAGCCTATTCCGGAGTTTCTCAAGGCTCATTCCACTCGGGGTCAGGCGGCTTCTTGGGCTGAGTCGTCGCTCGTGCCTCCAGTGGATATTTGTAAGGCTGCGGTTTGGTCCTCCTTACATTCCTTTGTTCGTCATTATCGGGTTGATGTGCAGGCGCGTCGGGACGCGGTGTTCGGTGAGCGTGTACTGGTATCGGCCCTTCGGGGGTCCCGCCCGTGAGAGGGACTGCTTTGGTACGTCCCATTCGTAAAGTTAACCTCTACTGGTCTGGAGAGTGCTAAAGAAGGAGAAATTAGGTTCTTACCTGCTAATTTACTTTCTTTTAGCTTCTCCAGACCAGTAGAGGTCCCCACCCTGTCTGTTGTTGTTGTTGTTGGGGCTGTTGCGCGGGCAGTTTTTGGTTTTTGCTGCGGGTTCTAGTATTTTTCTAGGGCCGGGGAGAATTGAAGAACAGCGGCTGTGGCTCGGCTGACTTAGCTGGCGAGCTGTGGGGACATTCTTCCTTCGGGAATTTCTCCTCTGCATTTTCCAACAGCATTTTGGGTATGTTATTTGTTACTCCTTTCGGAGTATTGTTTTTTCTCTCTGTTTTTTTCCAGTTCTTGGTTCTGCTTGGCTATTCGGCAGACTGAGGGAAATAGAGAGGAGGGGCTAGGATATACTGTCCCAAAGTTTTGTTTTCAGTCTCCACCTGCTGGTCATGATTAGATATATACCCATTCGTAAAGTTAACCTCTACTGGTCTGGAGAAGCTAAAAGAAAGTAAATTAGCAGGTAAGAACCTAATTTCTCCTTACTGACTCCCTGCGGGAGTTGCTGTTAGACTCCCAGCATGCTCCTTCTACTTGGTATTCTATCCTGATAATGAGTGTTTTCGTCATGTAGCACCAAGGGCTTTTTAAAGGTAGCAAAGACAGTGACTAGCTGTATCCTGTGGCACAGGAGTGTCAACAGATGTTTGCTCAGCCTAAGGTGGATTCCTTAGTTGCTCAGGTAACCAAGTGCATTCCCCTACCAAGTGAGGGAGATGTAGTATTAAAGGATACACAGGATCACAGAGTGGATATGGTACTAAAAAGGCAGTTTGAAGCTTTGGCCTTGGGGTCAAAGCAGCTGCAGCAGCCTCTTTAGTGGCATGCGCTTGTCATACCAAGATGAGCCTCATCATACAGGATGAGCCTTTGCCCCAGCTTATATTACCAGGGGTGGATTATGTGGTTGATGCTCTTTACGACATTGGTCATAAGCATAGTCTCAGCTTATTCCATTTCAGCTCGCAGAATGCTCTGGATCAAGCAATGGGCAGGAAATGCAAGGTCATGCACGTGGGGAAAAAGAACCCGATGTTCACATACAAAATGGGGGGAACATCACTAGGGGTCAGCAACCTGGAGAGAGACCTGGGAGTGATGGTAGATGAAACACTGAAGGCATCAGCACAATGCGCCACGGCCTCAAGGAAAGCAAACAGAATGTTGGGTATCATTAAGAAGGGTATTACAACCAGGACGAAAGAAGTCATCATGCCGCTATATCGTGCAATGGTGCGGCCGCACCTGGAGTACTGCGTCCAGTACTGGTCGCCGTACCTCAAGAAAGACATGGCGGTACTTGAGGGAGTACAAAGAAGAGCAACTAGACTGATAAAGGGAATGGAAAAACTTCCATATACCGAAAGATTGAAACAGTTGGGACTTTTCTCCCTGGAGAAACGAAGACTTAGAGGAGACATGATAGAAACCTTCAAGATCCTGAAGGGCATAGAAAAAGTAGACAGGGACAGATTTTTCAAATTAAGGGGCGCCACAAGTACAAGGGGGCACTCGGAGAAATTGAAAGGGGACAGGTTTAGAACAAACGCTAGGAAGTTCTTTTTCACTCAGAGGGTGGTGGATACGTGGAACGCGCTTCCAGAGGCTGTTGTAGACAAGAAAACATTAAATGGTTTCAAAGAAGGTTTGGATAGATTCCTAGAAGAAAAAGGGATTGAGGGGTATAGATAGGTATAGACCATTGCTCAGGAAATGGGCCTGATGGGCCGCCGCGGGAGCGGACCGCTGAGCAGGATGGACCTAAGGTCTGCCTCAGCGGAGGCAACTTCTTATGTTCTTATGATTCCACCTCCAAGGCTACTCTTAGTAGACTCCCTTTCAAGGGACACATGTTGTTTGGAAAGGGTATGGACGATCTAATGGCCAACGTGCAAGTTGCCTGACTGTAAGCAGACCGTGACCCTCTACAGGCTCTAGGCAGTCTAATCAGAAATATTTATGGTGCTCAAACATTCCTCCAATATGTTATAGCAATAGAATATTCTTCATATCCTTAAGGTCTGACATCAAAGTCAGTTTTGTCTCGAACTTGCTAACTGAGACAGGCAGAGAAATACTATCAAGGTGGGGTTTCAGAATGGCACAACTATCTACTAGAAAATATATTAGCATGATAAGAACCTAATTTCTTTTTTCTAGTACAATAGGTGTGTCATTCTGGATAGCAGGGATGTACAAAAGCAGACCCAGAAATCTAGAATGGGACTTCTGCGTCTGCTCGTAACACTGAGGACCCAAAGACGATGTCCTCTTGTGCTGCCATGTTCACTCTGTAGAACTTGGAGAATGCATGCATAGTGGATCAGGCCACTGCCCTACAAATCTCCTTGGGCAAAATGGCCCAAGCTTTACCCACAAAGAAACTATGCTTCTTGTAGAATATGCTTTCAAAGAGATTGGCGATTGCTCGCCACTAGCAATATACCGTATGCCTAGATGGCCATCCATATCCAGCTTGAAATGGCAGTCTACCACATCTAGCCTGATTGGTAAGCACAAATAAGATGATACAACGGTCGGAACACATTGGCGACCTCTAGCTAACATAGGACTCTTCTCACAACAGCTTCCTCAGAAACCAGTTCTTTTTCTTTGACCCTGTAGTCTAGAATGCTGGCAATCTTACCTCTTGATTGATATGAAACGTCAAAATGGACTTTGGCAAAAAGGATGGAACTGTACACAAGAAAACTCCCACCTCCATCACCTCCGTGATCTTGAGGAAGGGCTCCCTGCACTAGAGAATGACATGGGGACAAATTTGTCCCTGTCCTCTCAGGAACTCAATTTCCAACACTCTCCACACCTGAAATCGGCAGAGGGATGCTCACTCCCTCCTGCCTCACAACACTCTTCGACGCCCTCCATACCCAAAATCGACAGGAGGGATGCCCACTCCCTCCTGCCTAAAGGACCATGAACCCCCCTCCCCCCTTACCTTGACTGGAATCTGGAATGGAATGAAGACAGTCAAAAGTTGTAATTTACTTGGATTTCAGCAAAGCCTTTGATACAGTTCCTCATAGGAGGCTGTTGAACAAACTTGAAGGGCTGAAGTTAGGACCCAAAGTGGTGAACTGGGTCAGAAACTGGCTGTCGGACAGACGCCAGAGGGTGGTGGTTAATGGAAGTCGCTCGAAGGAAGGAAAGGTGACTAGTGGAGTCCCTCGGGGTTCGGTGCTGGGGCCAATCCTGTTCAATATGTATGTGAGTGACATTGCTGAAGGGTTAGAAGGAAAAGTGTGCCTTTTTGCAGATGATACCAAGATTTGTAACAGAGTAGACACCGAAGAGGGAGTGGAAAATATGAAAAAGGATCTGCAAAAGTTAGAGGAATGGTCTAATGCCTGGCAACTAAAATTCAATGCAAAGAAATGCAGAGTAATGCATTTGGGGATTAATAATAGGAAGGAACCGTATATGCTGGGAGGAGAGAAGCTGATATGCACGGACGGGGAGAGGGACCTTGGGGTGATAGTGTCCGAAGATCTAAAGGCGAAAAAAACAGTGTGACAAGGCAGTGGCTGCTGCCAGAAGGATGCTGGGCTGTATAAAGAGAGGCGTAGTCAGTAGAAGGAAGAAGGTGTTGATGCCCCTGAACAGGTCATTGGTGAGGCCCCACTTGGAGTATTGTGTTCAGTTTTGGAGACCGTATCTGGCGAAAGACGTAAGAAGACTTGAGGCGGTCCAGAGGAGGGCGACGAAAATGATAGGAGGCTTGCGCCAGAAGACGTATGAGGAGAGACTGGAAGCCCTGAATATGTATACCCTAGAGAAAAGGAGAGACAGGGGAGATATGATTCAGACGTTCAAATACTTGAAGGGTATTAACGTAGAACAAAATCTTTTCCAGAGAAAGGAAAATGGTAAAACCAGAGGACATAATTTGAGGTTGAGGGGTGGTAGATTCAGGGGCAATGTTAGGAAATTCTACTTTACGGAGAGGGTAGTGGATGTCTGGAATGCGCTCCCGAGAGAGGTGGTGGAGAATAAAACTGTGACTGAGTTCAAAGAAGCGTGGGATGAACACAGAAGATTTAGAATCAGAAAATAATATTAAATATTGAACTAGGCCAGTTACTGGGCAGACTTGCACGGTCTGTGTCTGGCCGTTTGGTGGAGGATGGGCAGGGGAGGGCTTCAATGGCTGGGAGGGTGTAGATAGGTTGGAGTAAGTCTTAACAGAGATTTTGGCAGTTGGAACCCAAGCACAGTACCGGGTAAAGCTTTGGATTCTTGCCCAGAAATAGCTAAGAAGAAAAATTTAAAAATTTAAATTGAATCAGGTTGGGCAGACTGGATGGACCATTCGGGTCTTTATCTGCCGTCATCTACTATGTTACTATGTAAAAGTGATGCCTTCTCTCTTGCCGGCAGGCCTGTCTTCCCCTTCCCAGTGCTAACTGGGAAGCACTGGGAGTGGTTTAAGGCCCTGATTAGCCTAGGAGGGGCCTTGGCCACCTGGGCCACCTCAGGGAAGGCAGGCCTGCCGGCGAAAAAGAAGGCATCACTCTTGACAGTCTTTGATCCATTCCAGATTTGAGACTCTAGTCAAGGTAAAGGGGGAGGGGGGTTCTGGGGTTTATGGTTGTCCAGGCAGGGGTGGGGTTTGGGGGATGTCCAGGCAGGAGGGAGTGGGCATCCCTGAGGGATGTTGTGAAGCAGATGCGAGTAGGGCATCCCTCCTGCCAGTCTTTTGTTGATCCTTTGAGGTGGAGGAGTAGGTAGGGGGATGTCGTTCAGGCATGAGGAAGTGGCATCCCTCCGGTCGATTTTGGGTGTGAATGGTGTCGGAGGGGTGTTGTGAGGCAAGAGGGAGTACTAGGGGAATATTGTTAAAGGACGATGGGGTGTTTCGCATTGTGGTGGCAAGGATAGTTACTGTTCTTGCGGGCAGTTTGAACTTTGATCACCGTTCCCAAGGAGAGGAGGGCATTAGCATTTCCATTGCGGATAACCTGCGGTCCACGTTCATCGTGGCATTCTCTTATTTTGAGTCTCTACAGTAATTAAAGCTGCAGTCTGAGCAACCTGTCGCTGCAGAATGTTTCCTCTTGAGTGAACAGAGGCCGCAAGCCGCCTCTTTTACTGATCATCCTGACCTCGTTTGGATCATTACGGACACATGTGAGACTCCTGAGTAGAGAATGACATGGGGACAGGTCGTCCTATAGGAACTGAATCCCCCTCCCCCGTCCTGCAGGAATTCAATTACCCCATCCCATCCCCGCGAGTTTTGTCCCTAACCATGCCCATGCCCCATTCTTGTAAGCTCTGCTTTAACTGCACGGATGTGCAGATGTGAGGAGAATGGGGCAGGGACAGGAAAATGAGTCCCCACGGAGACAGGGAAAAATTTGTCACCATGAGGGTCCCTTGAACTGTGCTCATGCCAAGATGCAGCATTATCCCATGACTGATGCCTTTAAGAAGTGCTTTGCTTCTCCAAAGGTGGGTTCCTCAATGGCACAGGTCACCAAGCGCACTTCTCTCCCCAGTGATGGGGGTGTAGTCCTGAAGGATGTTAAGGACCGACAGGTGGATTTTGTCCTTAAGCATCTGTTTGATTCAGTGGCCGCTAGTGTTAAGGTGGCATGACCTCTTCTTTCGTGGTAAGGGCATGCCATTCCAAACTGCGCCATGATCCTGACACTGTGGTGCTTCGTGACTTGGATTTTGTAATCTCGGGAGTGGATAACCATACTCATTTCTTACTCACTTTTAAAATGACAATCTCTTTTTGGTAAGATCTTTTTATAATATACTTCCTTGATAATTCTTTTGTAATCCGCCTTGAACTGCAAGGTAATGGCGGAATAGAAATCCCAAATGTAATGTAATTATATGGCTTGAGGCCTTGTATGAAACTATTGAAAACCATTTGCACAATATCAAAAATGGACACTACTTCTATATTCCAACTTATTAATTAGATTTACTACTTAAGTAATTGGATTTAATAGTATGACTGTTGACTTTTAATCACATTACATTAATTAACTTCTAATGGGGACAAGCCTCAGACTTAGGAGAACATGTTTCCCAAAATGGGATTACTTAAAGAGAGAAACACATTACTCTCTTATCTCCTTATAACATCACCGGCTATTACTCCACCTCCCTACCAATATAGATAAATTAACTATTTTATTCTAATTCTCTATTTTTTTTTAATACATTACATTAATTTTTATAAATAAAAAATTCTAAATACTATGTCTCCTCTTTTATTAATTTGAATCCTTAAAAACTTATTAAATTAAACTACAAAAACTATTTTGGTATGGGATATATATTACTTGAAATAGATCAGCATGCCATTTTTGAAACTCAGGACCACCTCATATCAAACCATATATATTACTTAATCAAATTCAATCAAGATATCTCATCTCAAATTCTTATTCAGTTTCACTGCAATTCATTTCCTCTTATTGTTAATTATAGTTCATCCCATTATTTTCATCAATTCATGTATCTTACATATTTCACTAATTACCACAAAATTTTAACAATGTTACTAATACTTAAAGTGCATAATATAAAGTTCTCAGTGAAAGTGCTTCAGTATTATACAATAAATACACTAAAATAATAGAGAATTAGAATAAAATAGTTAATTTATCTATATTGGTAGGGAGGTGGGGTAATAGCTGGTGATGTTATAAGGAGATAAGAGAGTAATGTGTTTCTCTCTTTAAGTAATCCCATTTTGGGAAACATGTTCTCCTAAGTCTGAGGCTTGTCCCCATTAGAAGTTAATTAATGTAATGTGATTAAAAGTCAACAGTCATACTATTAAATCCAATTACTTAAGTAGTAAATCTAATTAATAAGTTGGAATATAGAAGTAGTGTCCATTTTTGATATTGTGCAAATGGTTTTCAATAGTTTCATATTTTGTGTATATAATACCATCTGAAGTTTGTATTGTTTTGTTGATGCCTTGTATGACATCTTGAAAGTCTTTGCTAAGCTTTCCACCTATTCTGTTTTGGCTCACAGGATGCTCTGATACGGCAGTGGTCTGATTCATCTTCTAAAGTGACATTAAGCCGGTTGCCCTTTTAAGGGACAGCTGATGTTTGGCCAGGGTCTGGATGGCCACTCTGCAGGATCACAAGTCTAGGTCGTTGCCCATGAATAGATCCCGACCTTCCAGAGATTCAGAATGTTATAATTTACGTCCTTTTGGCACGCTCGTCCATACTCGGGCCCGTCTACGGGCTAGTGGTCCTCTTTGTCCGTCAGACCATGCTTTGGCAGTTCTCGATGTCGGCTATCCATGGGGAGTCGTACAGCGGCTCCCACAAAGAAGCAGTTCTGACGCTAGGCCGGTGCCCCCCAACACGCATAGGTTGTCGGCTTTTCTGGCGGAATAGCTGGCCATTACTTCCGACCGCTGGGTCTTGGAGGTTCTCAGGGAAACTGGAGTTTGTCTTCCCTCTGGAATCCCCTGCGGGTCACCACGAGAAGGCGGTTCGGTTGCAGTCTGTTGATTATTTGATATTGCGGCCATAGAACCCATTTTAGAGTGAGACCTAGGCTCTGGGAAATACTTGATATACTTCATTGTTCCAAAGAGAGGCTCCAACGATTGGAGACCGATTCTAGACCTCAAGGCAGTCAATGCGGTGCTGAAAGTACCTTGCTTCCGCATGGAGACGGTGTACTCAGTGATAGCATTGGTGGTGCCGGGGGAGTTTTTAGCCTCCCTGGATCTGATGGAGGCATGTCCACAGTCCCATTTTTCTGGACCATCGGAAGTATCCACGTCTTGGGGCAACATTTCCAGTTTACAGCGATGCCTTTTAGGTTGGCAATGGCACCCAAAACCTTCACCAAAGTGATGGTAGTGGCAGTGGCCCATCTTTGTATCCTGGGTGTCCTGATTCACTCATATCTGGATGACTGGTTGATCAGAGCTCCCTCGCAGTCTGAGGGGTGTCGGGCTGTTCATCAGGTGGTATAGTTGCTGCAGTGCCTGGGCTGGGTGATCAACTTCAGGAACAGTTGCCTCTAGCTGATGCAGGATTTGAAATACCTGGAAGTTCGATTTCACGCAGGGCAGAACAGTGTGTTTCTCCTTGTCTCCGATCAGGAGAAGCTTTGACAAGTTGTTGGGACCTTCTGGCCACTCCGGTCCCAATGGCAATGGCATGGCAATGCCTCCAGGTTTTGGGGACCATGGTGGCGGCGCAGAAAACGAGGATGGGAAACTGACAGGGATGTCCGGTCAGTCTAGAAGAGGTATGCAGGCAGGTTGATAAGCTTAAAAAAGATAAATCCACGGGACCGGATGGCATCCATCTGAGGGTAATTAAGGAACTGAAAGGGGCTATAGCTGAACTGCTACAACTAATAGCCAATCTGTTGATCAAATTGGGAAGGATTCCGGAAGACTGGAAGGTGGCAAATGTCACGCCGATCTTCAAGAAAGGTTCGAGGGGAGATCCAGGAAACTACAGACAGGTGAGTCTGACCTCAGTACCGGGAAAGATGGTAGAGGCGCTGATAAAGGACCGCATCATTGATCACCTTGACGGACACGAGCTGATGAGGACCAGCCAGCACAGCTTCAGCAAAGGAAGATCTTGCTTGACGAACTTGCTGCACTTCTTTGAGGGAGTAAACAGGCAATTATACAAGGGTGAGCCGGTCAACATTGTATATCTGGATTTTCAGAAGGCGTTTGACAAGATCTTGCATGAACGACTACTTCGAAAAATTGCGAGCCATGGAATCGAGGGCAAAATACTCATGTGGATGAAAAACTGGTTGGCGGATAGGAAACAGAAAGTAGGACAATACTCGGACTGGCAAAAAGCAAAGCACAAACTGCAGACTATGTACAGGATGCAGGTATTGTTTATTAAACCAATAAAAAATGCAGTGAATATGCAACCTTATTACCAACCAAGGTTGTATATTCACTGCACTTTTTATTGGTTTAATAAATAATGCCTGCATCCTGTACATAGTCTGCAGTTTGTGTTTTGTTTTTTGCCCGCTGCTTGGTTAACCGCAGACTACGTTGGATTCCCTTTTTGTGCAATACTCGGACTGGAAAAGCATCATGAGTGGAGTGCCACAGGGTTCAGTGCTTGGGCCTGTGCTCTTCGACCTATTTATAAACGACCTGGAAACTGGTACGACGAGCGAAGTGATTAAATTTGCAGACGATATGAAGTTATTCAGAGTGGTGAAGATGCAGATGGATTGCGAAGACCTGCAACGTGACCTAAACACACTCAAGAAATGAGCCGCCACATGGCAAATGAGGTTTAACATAGATAAGTGTAAGGTGATGCATATCGGTAACAAAAATCTTTATTCACGAATACAGGATGTCTGGTGCGATACTCGGAGAGATCCCCCAGGAAAGAGACCTGGGAGTACTGGTCGATGAAACAGCGGCGGCGAAAAGGGCAAACAGAATGCTAGGAATGATTAAGAAGGGTATTATGAGTAGATCGGAGAAGGTTATCATGCTGCTATACCGGGCCATGGTACGCCCCCCACCTGGAATACTGCATCCAGCACTTGTTGCCTTACATGAAGAAGCAAACAAACCAAAACTGCAGATATGTACAATGATGTAGGCAAACTTTATTGTGACAATCAAAATGTAATTAAAAACCTTTTTACCAAACAAGGGACCCAACACGGTCCGTGTTTTGGACAACCTTCATCAGGGGTCCATGGTAGAAAAGGGAAAAAACATATGTCACAAAAAATACAGTAGAAACAAACCCAAATTGGCTCGTGCCCTGTGCTCATATGGTGAAACAGGAGCTTGGTATAGCGTCCTGGGCTGGGGAACTGGAACTCTGGAACTGCCCCTTTGGCAAGTAGCTGCACTCTCTCCATTAGAGCCAGCTGACCCCCCTCCTTTTTTCCTTTGGGATTTGTTGCTTACATGAAGAAGGACACAGTACTACTCGAAAGGGTCCAGAAAAAAGCGACTAAAATAGTTAAAGGGCTGGAGAAGTTACCGTACAGTGAGAGATTAGAGAAACTGGGCCTCTTCTCCCTTGAAAAGAGGAGACTGAGAGGGGACATGATTGAAACATTCAAGATAATGAAGGAAATAGACTTAGTAGATAAAAACAGGTTGTTCACCCTCTCCAATGTAGAGAAAACAAGAGGGCACTCTCTAAAGTTAAAAGGGGATAGATTCTGTACAAACATAAGAAAGTTCTTTTTCACCCAGAGAGTGGTGGAAAACTGGAACGCTCTTCCGGAGGCTGTTATAGGCGAAAACATCCTCCAGGGATTCAAGACAAAGTTGGACAAGTTCCTGCTGAACCGCAACGTATGCAGGTAAGGCTAGTCTCAGTTGGGGCACTGTTCTTTCACCTAAGGGCCACCGTGGGAGCGGACTGCTGGGCACAATGGACCACTAGTCTGACCCAGCAGCGGCAATTCTTATGTTCTTATTCCTTGGGCCAGAGCCTGTCTGTGTCCGCTGCAGGATGCTCTGCTTTCGTTCTGAAATCTCCAGCGGGACCCGTGCACCCCTTACCTTGGATGACTGTGGCACGGAGTAGTCTTGCATGATGGTTGCGACCTCTCTCGCTGTCCAGGGGTCTTCCACTCCAGATCTTGGATTGGGTGATTCTATTTATGTGTGACTCTCAAAGGCTGGGGAGTGGGGTGTATGATCATCCCTGTTCAGGGCCTGTGGGTGCCCTTAAAGTGCAAGTGGTTGATCAATCGCTTGGAGCTTTGGGTGATTCAGCTGGCTCTTCTCCATTTCGAGAGTTGTCTTCAGCATCACACGGTTCATACATGCCTTCTCAGATAATGCCACGGCTCAGCTTTTCTTTTGGTGGGCGGAGAGACACCTTGAGGCACTGTCAGCGGCACAAATGGCAGGAATGGACAACGTTCAAGTGGATTTCCTTAGTCGTCATTCTGGATCCTTGAGAGTGGTCTCTGTCTCAAAGAGCATTCGATTGCATAGTAGATCAGTGGGGGCATTCCACATTCAGTCTCTTGGTGACTGCAGCCAACAAGAAAACAGATCAGTTCTTCAGTTGCCATTACGAGGCCAGCAACGAAGCCCTAGCCACAGGAAGGTCTCCTATATGTCTTTCCACCGTGGCCCATGATAGAACATCTGTTGAGACAGCCACCCACGGAGATCTGGTGATCCTAGTCTCAGATGATTGGCCAAGGCAGCCATGGTATGTCAACTTGGTTCAGCTCCAGCTGGATCGGGGGCTCCAGCTACTTTGTCATTCTCTCCTCTTCATGCAGAGTCTGATCTCGATGCAGGATCTGGACTGCTTTGGTCTTACGGCATGGCTCTTGAGCACACAGCCTTGACTAGCCAAGGCTATTCTTCAGCAGTGATTGGCACATTATACACAGCAAAAGGAAATCCACAGTGGCTGCCATGTGAAGTCTTGGAGATGTTATCGGGCATGGTGCGACTTGCAACAGGTGGACCCGTCTGTTCCGTCAATCTCTCGTGTCCTGGAGTTCCTTGCATGGGCCCTCCTCTGAGGGGCTCATTGGCATCTCATCCAGATGTGGCTCATGTTCTGAGGGGCGCTCTGCGGCTTAGGCCTTCGTTGCGACTTCCCTGTCCAACTTGGGATCTTAACCTTGTTTTCCATTCTCTGGCTTGCCCATCGTATGATCCTCTGGCCCTTATGGATCTCACAATCAAGATGATCTTCCTGGTGGCTATTACCCCAACCTGTAGGATTTCAGAGCTTCAGGCCCTTTCCTGCACACTGTTCCTTCCTTTCTTCCCAAAGTTGTTTCCACTTTCCATGTGAATCAGTAAGTCTGCCTTACTGCTTTTACTTCCTCTGGTTCAAGGGAGCAAGATCAAGTGTTGTAGTCCTTGAACGTGCACAGGATCTTGTTGTGGTACTTGGAGGTCACCAACAAGTTTTGCCTCTCTGACCACCTGTTTGTTTTGGTGGATCCTTCTTGCAAGGATAGGCCAGCTTCTAAGGCCACCATTTCCAGGTATATCCGTATGGCCATTTCCACAGCTTACGTGGCAGCTGACAAGAAGCCCTCCCTTGTGGTGCAGGCTCATTCTACAAGAGGTGTTTCGTCCTCTTGGGCAGAGTCGTCAACTATTTCTCTGGATGAGATTCACAGGGCTGCTACCTGGTCCTCCATGCATACTTTCACCAGGTTTTACAGGATCGATGTGGTGGCCAAGCAGGATTCTGTTTTGACAACGAGCTCATCGTTCCCACCCTGAATTTTTGGGACTGCTCTGTTAAGTCCCACTTATTCCAAAATAAAGTGGGATTGTACAAGAATGAAAGATTAGGTTCTTATCTTTGCTAATCTTCTTTCTTATATATCTACACTTTATTCCAGGAACCCGCGCTATACCTTGCTGATTTGCCGATTGTCTGCCTTTACGTGTACTGATAAACTGAATTTCTATTTTCTGAACAGCCTTTCTAAGAGTGCCATGGGTTTAGCACTTAGTTTTGGGGTGTCCATAGTTCAGGCGCCCTCTTCTTACAGTGCAGGCTGTGTCTCCTTGTTACATTATTTTGTTGTTTCCAAGTTTGTTAGATTTTTTTCTACCCCATTCCTTGGTGAGAACCTTCAGGGCGGCTTCAGGTTTTATGACCTGTTCTCTCGTGTTTCATTGTTGCATTTGTTGATATGAGCAGAATTGTTTGTCAGGGGGTGTCCCCATTCTCCTTTCTTATTCTTATCCCCTACAGAAGTTCCTGGCTGCTTTAAGACTAACTGATGTTCACAGGGACAGTGATGAGGTAAGGAGGGGGGGAAGGGTTTAAGCCTCTGAAGTTTGAGGCTTCCTACAAAGTCTTGGCAGTAGACGGAAATAACCCATTGGTCCCAGAATAAAGTGTGGATTTACAAGAAAGAAGATTAGCAAAGGTAAGAATCTAATCTTTTGATGTGTTATACTTTCAGAACAGATTTGTAGTTGGGGAGTCTCCCCATACCCCCTTCTTCATATTGGTTTCTTTATTAGGGCTGTTACCTGCTGTGGTACAAACTGAAGGAGGAGTTGTAGACCTAGAATGGATTCCTTTTGCATGGCTTATGAGCATGGGGAGAGTCCATAATGACTAAGGTAAGAACCTAATTTCTTTTTCTATAGCATCCTTGACAGGCACAGACGAATGGGTTTACGCACCTCTACCAGCAGGTGGAGACTGAGAACAAATGACCAGTAATAAGTATAAGTGGGGGTCTCTTCTCAGTCTCCAGTAGGTGGAGGTGGTAAGTCTGTGCAGTCCCCATCTGTGCCAGTCTGGTTAAAAATTAAAAAAGGCTTATAATTTTGTCTGTTAAATTTTTTCTTTAGCTGGACAGAGGCAGGGGCCCACAGGTGTCCTTTGGCCTCGGGGGTGCTACAGTCGGGTGGCCGAGTCTCTTCTCCCATTCCTCACCTCCACAATTCCTTAGAGGTACCTCAGTTCCTTGTATTTGTGTAGCCAATTTTTAAATAAGTTTATGAATGAGAGTTGTAACTCAGTAAAGTACAAATGTGCATAAATCCAGTACTTTTAAAATTGAGGATATTTAAACAATGAGATTGCTGAGGAGGTTTCTGTGTATTGGGGTTTTAAATAGAGGGTAGTCCTCTAACAAAACCACAGTTTTTAATGGTTTGTTGAACTTTTTTTATATTTAAGAAATATAGGTTTGGTTTTTGGGTTGGGTGTTTTTGTAAATTCATGTCCATCATAACTTGCCAACTGAGGGCATGGAAGTGGCACTGATACAAAATTCCATTATTAAACTTCAGAATATCTTATGTCGGGCACTTGCTGTTCTAATATTTGTACTGGTCTAACTGCTGTGTGATGAAATACAAGCCACTAGGCAAAGGGTGGATGTTTTAATGGCTGATTAGATTTAATTGGCATTGCTATAATACCTTTGGTCAGCTATGGAAACAGTGTCCAGAGACCATGAAACATTATTCCAGTGATCAAGTGGTAAACTGGGGATATTGCTGAAAAGCTTATTACAGGTTAGAAATGTTTGTTTTAAGTAACTATGTAGTTAGGATGGAACTAGAGAGCTTAAGTGGTTTGCTTGATCAGTGGAATTCATTTCAATGCATGTTTTTTAGTTGAGAATAATTGGGTTATGTTTTTCTAAAATTTAAATTTTTCTTCTTCCTATAGCCCTGCCATAGGACAGGCTGAGGCTGAGTCTCAGTGTTGCCCTGTTCAGTCTGAGGCAAGTGGGATTTATTTTATTCATTCTAGGGGCTTTCACAGCTTTAGGGCTGTTGGATATTTATGTCCCCAAACTTGCAGCAAGTTTGGTGAAAGCTCCTAACTTTTATATATAAATATATATAAATATTAGGGTATTTTTTTAAAATCTTGTTAAGAGTGGCTCTATATTAATATTTGTGCTATTCAAACGTGGCATTATGAAGTAAGCTTTGGTTTTTTTTTTAATTGATGGAACTGCTTGCCTATTTTTTTTCAACGCTTGTCTTTGAAGGCAATAAAAAAAAATCAAAAGTGTGTGTCTAAAAACACCCATGATGATTGTGTTTTATCAAAATCTTGTAATTTTTAAATATGCACTCTCCTTATTGGATGCAGCTATTTTTAAGGGTTTGGGCTGTGCCTCATATAATGGCATTATTTGGCAATAATATTAACCCACTTCCTTATCTTATAAATGTTATTTTGTTGCTTATCTGAGAATTTTTTTTTTTTTTAAATCATTAGTCTGATTGAATATAACTGATCTAAACAAACATGCCATGGATATAACTAAGTGCCATTGCCATTTTTTATTTTCTAGTGCCACTTAACTGATATGCTGTGCATGACATCCCTTAGAGAGAGGATGAATCTTTTTTGTTCTAATATATCTTATTTCATGCAACAAATTGCCACATTATAGCAGTGTTAATGTGGAGCCATGTTAACAGCAGAAAATGCAATTTAAGGACATGAGTTGATAAGTGCTTTTGGGTGGAGATAAAAATCTATGGAATTTGTAAATCTGTATGGGAAAATTTTACAGAACAAAATTAAATTGGTGCTGGTCAGTCAGAATCCCTCAAGTTCAGAGACTGTAATGGTAAAAGCTCACTGATTCCCGCTGCTGCCACCACTGATAAAAAATTAAAAATAAATTTAATATAAATGAGAAATTCTCAGTACCGATAAGTGCTTATGGTAACACAGTATTTGATCAAGTTTGCAATATTGTTGCATGACCTCACTGGCTCGGGACATCTGTGATCATGGGCAATTATCTTTTAAAATGCCATTTTTCATGGGCACTGCCTTTTCCTTGTGGCAGTGTTCAGATGCTCGCAAGTAAGAGGTCAACTTTTATTAATAAGGGTAAAGAACCACTAGAATGTTTTTATTTGTAAAAGTAGCCTTTCTTAGGAAAAAAGACATGGTTCCTGTTGAATTTAAGAAGGACTTGAAAATACAACTAGGAGACAGACCTACCTTCATCTTATGCCATGTCCTGAGTCATCATTTGGGAAACACTTCAAAAAGTATTGAATTTGTGGTCCAAAATAAATTAGTCGAGACAGATCCTGGACCTGCTGTATCTGTTTTCTGTGCTTCATAAAATATTTACACAGAAAGCTAAGGGGTCCTTTTACTAAGGTGCGCTAACAGATTTAGCATGTGCCAACTGTTAAAAAGCCCATAGATATAAAATGGGCTTCTCTTAGCATTTAGCATGTGGGAAATCTGCTAGTGTACCTTAGTAAAAGGACTCCAGGGAGATATTTATTTATTTATTTTTTTTAATTTGCAGCAAATTTGAAAATATGGGTGGGATACAGAGTTGCTTTCAAATTTCAGCCCCTTAGGATTTAGTGGATCTCCTTTGAAACAACAGGACCATCTAAGAAATAAGTGTTCTAAAGACGCACTGTTTATATGATTTTCTGGCTGACACTTTTCATATAATTTTTCCCCAGTAACAACTTTTTTTCATTATACCAATAATTGTAATTCTTAACGAACTAACGAGAAATGTTTCTTAAAATGTTTTGCTCACCTTGGGATATTAATATGGTTGACACATATGAATTTTCTTTTAATCCGTTGGTTTGTCACCTATAATATTGGGCTTGATGCCAGTCAGCTAAATGAATTAATGTGGACACATTCCCTTAATGTACAGAAAATTTAAATCTGTTTCCTTGTGATCATTTTTAAAATTTTACACTTCTGACTGATGCTTGCTTTAGCCTGTAGTCCTTGTGTGTGTGTTGTGTATTAAAGCCATTATTCAGCTTTTGTGTTTTTATACTCTTAATTCATTGCCTGCAGCATCTTTCTTTTGAGTTATGCCAGGATATTAACAGGGGTGACAATTATTTTCTTTAATATTGGTTCTATATTACACACACTTTCCCAAACCTGCTGCTATTTGATATTCTAACCAACAGTGAAGGATAAAATTAAGATGTTGTTCCATACATATTGTATAAAGACTATGTCTAGTAGAATGCTTAACTGGCATTTCACAAGATTTCACTTGCATTTATAAACACTGTATATTTTCCTTACATTTTCATGTATTTAAATGTGTATGTATATTTAGATGTTTAACTTCCTTTATCAGTTCTGCAAAGGTTGATACCTTTCATAGATCTATTTTCTTAAATTTCCTTCTGTTCTCCTCTTCCATTTCTTATTTTGGGGCTGATATCCACTGAGCATTCACATATCTAATCTTGACCTTTACTCAATTTTCTACAACTGCAATGCACCTTTTCCTTGAACAGAAAATGCCACAAAATAGCTAGCAGTCATACTTTGGATGACAGGAGGAATGGGTAGTCGATATTAGTATGTCTGTGTTGAAAGAAATGCTATCAAACCCTAGTGGTCACCATTAGTGATAGATAGCTCACCCTCTTTAAATGTAGCTTTTCATTTCTATAATGCTTTTGGGCCATAGGGTTGAAAATGCTTTGAAGAAACGTGTGTGTGTGGGGGGGGGTTTCCCCTGCTATTTGCAGACCAGTAGCCATGCATGAAGAAAGATCTGGTATTTTATGAAAATAACCAACAAGTTGGCCATTTGTAAACTGCTACAACTCTAGGTTAAACTGTTCTTTTATTGGAGTGACCTTTTTTTCCCCAAGGGCTACTTTTAAATTAATTCTTAAATATTTAATCCAGCAGAAATATAATTTATCAAAATATGGATCTTTTAGATATTTTAGAGTTAGTAGCAGAAGTAAACCTATAATTGGATCATAATGTTACAAAACAACCAAAATTTAAACTTGTCCTTTTCCACACAATAATCCCATAAGTGCATCTGTCCTTTTGCTTTGGTGTTACAAAACTGTTGAATGACTTTTAGAATAACTGTCAAGAGTTCTGATAAAACTGAGGGAAGAGGGGATATCTGGGATCTTAAAGGGCAAGCCATCATAGGTGATACAGAACAAAATAAGAAATGCCATTAGCCTCACCATTACTTATAAAATGTGATGTGCTTTGCAGGTGGATTTAACTAGAAACAAAGATTTTAATTGGTGTTGGGACAACAATGTACAAATGTTCTGTTTTGTGTTCTTTTAATTAAATCACATTTTTCATGGGAAGGTTTCTATAAAAGTCTGATTTATTGCACTGAGAAAAGATTTCCAGTTATTTGAACATTTCTTAAAACAATATCAAAGTAACTAAAGAACCATCCTAAATTAATGTATAAGTTCCACCTTCTGTTATTTTCTTAATGCAGTTGTTATAAACCCAGTCCTCAGGACACACCCTGCCAGTTAGGATTTTAGAATACCCCTAGTGAAATATGTATGAGACAAATTTATATGCAGTACCTTCTTAGTATGAAACTTATTGGATGCATATTCATTGAAAACCTGACTGACTGGATTTGTCCTGAGAACCCCTGCTTTAGTCGTACTTCTTTAAAGAACACTTGTGATGGTAATTTCCCCACTGGTGTTTAAATTGTATATGTGGGGGGGGGGTTTCTTTTCTGTAGTGAAACTCAAAACATTTTAACAGCAGTGTTAATATTAAGGCTAGTATGTTTGGGGAAGAGGGGAATAGATTTAAACATTTTCAGTCTAAACCTGTATGTACTTCCATGTAATTTTAGTATGGCCTATCCATACTTGAGTTCCAGATGATTTATGCGCTTCATAGTCCATGCTTTTTATAAAGTCCAACATCTGTTGTCCCTTATCCCTTACCCACGCACTTCACCCTTTCCTCTGCTGGATATTTCAGTAGACAATCCAGATGTCATGTAGATGTCATCTAATTATTGCCTGGCCATTCACCCTAATGCATGTGTATCTGATCTTAAAAACCTATTCACATCATAATGGCAAAAGCAAGTATGTCTCACACCCTCTCCATGTGCCTATCCAAAGCATTGGGCTTATCAAGAGTATTTGTGGGTTCTAGCATACACCACACTGAATGTACTCTCCTTAAAGGCCATTCTGAAATGCTTGGAGCAGAAATTGGGGGGGGGGAGGGGGGAAAGCTGCTTGGCAAGAAAACATGGCATGTAAACCCAACCCCTTCCCCCTCCCCCCAAAAAAGGAGTCATTGTACAATTTGCTTCACCAAGACAAAGATGGTCCTTTTCAATCAAGAGATCATTAGTATGAAACAGATTGGATCTTCCAGGCTCTGTGATACTTTGGAAAACATCTGGGGTAAGCCCAGTTGCTAACCTTCTAATGCCTGAATCTGAAGTCTTGCCCATACTGCAGCCCCCCAAAAAACTGGAAGGCAAGACCTATAGCCTCAAAGGGGAAGTGCAAGTAAAATAGGACGACTGTTTCCTGTCCTAAAGAGAAAATTTAATTCCCCCCAGCCTTGTGGAGACTCCCATTTTACCACAAGCATGACAAGGCTAAAAAGCCATCCTTACTCCTATGCAATCTGGCATACCTTAGCAAGGTCAATCCTTGCTGGTTATAATACCGCTCTCAGAAACCTGTGCTGTCCTCACACTACAGTGTTCGGAACCATATTCGCAGGTAAAGGATATCTTTCTTTGAGTCGGTATTTTTTATGCAAGAACCATAATCACGCAAGCTCGTATAAAGTGCTGAGTGCAATAAATAAATGACTTTAAAAATAGATATCAAAAAACTTTTTGCACTTATCTTATAAAGAGCTGGCTTGTAGTTCTTAGTTGTTCATTATATGGCTGAACGCCCTACGGGACCCGTTTCACCACAAATAAAGGGCTTCTTCAGGGGTCTTATATTATAATTAGAAATGTGCTACAGTATTAGTATTAACACAAAATGGCGCTGTGTTAATACTAATACTGTAGCACATTTCTAATTATAATATAAGACCCCTGAAGAAGCCCTTTATTTGTGGTGAAACGGGTCCCGTAGGACGTTCAGCCATATAATGAACAACTAAGAACTACAAGCCAGCTCTTTATAAGATAAGTGCAAAAAGTTTTTTGATATCTATTTTTAAAGTCATTTATTTATTGCACTCAGCACTTTATACGAGCTTGCGTGATTATGGTTCTTGCATAAAAAATACCGACTCAATGAAAGATATCCTTTACCTGCGAATATGGTTCCGAACACTGTAGTGTGAGGACAGCACAGGTTTCTGAGAGCGGTATTATAACCAGCAAGGATTGACCTCTGTTTTAGTCCTCCTCTGCGTTGGTTGGATTTGGTTTTCACATGAGGACTTGTTTGCCTAATATAGTGGTTGAGTATACCTTAGCAAGGGTCAGACACTTGCAGCTCCTGCAGAATATGGTACAGACCAGTCTTACAGCAGGGAGATACTATCCCAGGCTGCTTCAGCAATTCTCAACCATGTCAAAGCTTAGAGCCACACCTGATGTTGCCTACATTACACATACTCGCCAAAAGTGCCTCCTTAACTCTGAGGTAGCTAGAAATCTCTTATTGCAGCATCTGTTATGTTCTCGGAGGAGAGGAGGGACAGGGGATATATGATACAGACGTTTAAATACTTGAAAGGTATTAAAGAGCCAAATCTTTTTCAGAGAAGAGAAAATGGTAAAACTAGAGGGCATAATTTGAGGTTGCAGGAAGAAGACTCAGGAGAATTGTTAGGAAAGTATTTTTCATGGAGAGGGTGGTAGATGCCTAGAATGCCCTCCTGAGGGAAGTGGTGGAGAGGAAAACAGTGATGGAATTCAAAAAAGCGTGGGATAAACATAGAGGATCTCTAATTAGAAAACGAAGGATGTAAAGTAAAG
Source organism: Geotrypetes seraphini (assembly GCF_902459505.1). NCBI lineage: Eukaryota > Metazoa > Chordata > Amphibia > Gymnophiona > Dermophiidae > Geotrypetes > Geotrypetes seraphini. Next base: position 19,392,750 of record NC_047093.1, on the reverse strand, counting down.
AACTAAGGCCAAGATAAAAAACTTTAAATCAGCAATACAATGTCCTTTATCATACCAATGTTCAACGAACGGCGCAGACTGTACATTTCTGCTAATGCAACTCCTATGCTCAATTAGTCTAGTTTTGATCATACGTTTTGTTTTACCAATATACCATTTATTACAAGGACAAATGATAGCGTAGATGACTTGTGATGTCTGACAATCACTATATTCCTTTAGATTAATTTTAATTCCGGTGATTGGATGTTCATAACTCACTACCGTCATACTGTGTTTACAGACGGAACAATGTCCAACCGGAACATCGCTAATAGATGGAAATTCTGGTAAAGCAGATGGTACTAGAATATCTCTCATTTCTATTTCTAGAGTATGCTATTACTGGTTCAATTTTTCTAAAACAATCATGAGACTGTAGAATATGCCAGTTTTTTCTAATGGTACTTTGTATATCACTAGAGAGGTATGAAAACCTGAGAGTGCAAACTAATTCTGGTTTGGATATAACAGCAACTTGATGTAATAGTTAATCTCTATGTTTCATTTGTGCTTTCCGGTAACACTCGTCGACACAATCTTTGGGATATCCTCTGGCTATGAAATTATTACGCATTAGTGGGGCCTGTTTTTCAAATTCTTCAATATCTGTGCACAGTCTACGTAATCTTAAGAATTGTGAAAAAGGAAGGTTTTTTTTAAGACTCCTATTGTGAAAACTTGTAAAATGTAAATAGGAATTCCTATCAGTATCTTTCCTATAGATGGTAGTTTTTAGTCCATAGATGGTTTTAAAAATTTTAATGTCTAGAAAAGAGAGAGATTCTCTGTTGTATTCCATTTTAAAACTCAAATTCTCATCACAAGTATTTAACCACTGATGAAATATGTTAAGTTCTTCACTTGTTCCTCTCCATAGTATAAAAACGTCATCAATATATCTTTTGTATAGAACCACGTTATTCTGAAAGGGATGTGTTTGTAAAAAGACCTCCTCAAAATTTGCAACGTAAAGGTTAGCAATATCCGGAGCCATGGACGACCCCATAGCTGTACCCTTAATTTGTTGAAAAAATTGGCCTTGAAAGCAAAAATAATTATTCGTCAATGCTATACTCGCCAAAGTTAATATGAAATGATTTGGTATCCTTTTTTGTGTCTCTTTTTCTAAGTGTCCTTTCAATGATCTCCAATGCAGACAGTTGTGGAATATTTGTATACAATGATTCTATGTCCATAGTAACCAATATAGTATTTGACAAAATTCCTTCGTATTCTTCAATACATGATGGTGCTTCTGGGTCACATTGCCTCCACAGTACACATGACTCCTTTTGCCAGACTTCACCTCAGAATTCCTCAATGGAGCCTGGCATCTCAGTGGACGCAGGTTTGCGATCCTCTTTCTCAACACATTATAGTCACTTCTTCTTTGAAGAAGTCTCTCCGTTGGTGGATGTTCTCTTCCAATCTTTCCAGAGGCTTGCTTTTTCAAACGCCCCCTAATCAGAAGGTCCTCCCGACAGACTCGGCGACCTATGCTTGGGGCGCTTATCTCAATGGTCTCTGTACTCAAGGTTTCTGGACCAGTACGGATCGTCAGTGTCATATCAATCAGTTGGAACTCAGAGCGATCCTCAAAGCTCTCCATGCTTTTCAACATCTCCTTCACGAAACAGTAGTCCTCGTCCGCACGGACAACCAAGTTGCCATGTATTATGTCAACAAACAGGGAGGGACAGGATCTGCCTCCCTTTGTCAAGAAGCTCTGGAGGTTTGGGACTGGGCAATCCGTCACAACACCTGCCTCAAAGCAGTCTACATTCAAGGGGCTCAGAATTGCTTGGCGTAGAACTTGAGTCGTCTCCTGCAACCTCACTAATGGTCTCTCCATTCCTTATCTCTTCATCACATTTTCTCACAGTGGGAAATGCCTCAGATAGACCTCTTTGCAGCTCCCCACAACTACAAATTGCCTCAGTTCTGCTCCAGGATATACTCTCCTCACCACCTCGAGGCAGATGCTTTTCTTCTGGAATGGACAAATCTGTTCCTCTATGCTTTTCCTCCATTCCCTCTCATTCTCAAGACTCTAGTCAAATTGAAGAACGATCAGGATTCTAATCGCTCCCTGGTGGCCGAGACAACCATGGTACTCCCTTCTACTTCAACTCAGCAGCAGGGAGCCATACCTTCTACCAGTTTTTCCTTCTCTGCTTACACAGAGTCAAGGATCTCTGCTTCATCCTAACCTGCAGTCTCTGCACCTGACAGCCTGGTACCTCTCAACATAACACCTCTTCAGTTTTCTCGATCTGTAAAAGACGTTTTAGAAGCTTCTAGAAAGCTTACCACTCGACAATGCTATCACCAAAAATGGACTAGATTTTCTACATGGTGTTTTTCTCATCATAAGGAGCCTAAACATTCCTCCTTATCTTCTGTTTTAGATTATCTTTTGCACTTATCCAACTCTAGTTTCAAGTCTACATCCATACGAGTCCATCTCAGTGCAATTGCAGCTTTTCATCAGCCTATTGAAGGGAAACCCCTCTCTGCTCATCCGGTGGTTTCCAGATTCATGAAAGGACTTTTCAATGTTAAACCTCCTCTCAAACCGCCTCCTGTGGTTTGGGACCTCAATGTTGTCCTTTCTCAACTCATGAAGCCTCCATTTGAACCAATTGATAAGGCTCATCTGAAGTATCTCACTTGGAAAGTGGTATTTCTCATTGCCCTCACTTCTGCTCGACGAGTCAGTGAGCTACAAGCTTTAGTTACTGATCCACCATTCACTGTGTTCCATCATGACAAGGTGGTTCTTTGTACTCATCCGAAATTCCTACCTAAAGTGGTCTCAGAATTTCATCTCAACCAATCTATCATACTTCCATCTCACCCTGGAGAATCAGCTCTTCATACTCTGGACTGTAAACATGCTTTGGCCTTCTACTTGGAACGCACCAAACCTCACAGAACTGCTCCTCAACTTTTTGTCTCTTTCGATCCAAATAAGTTGGGACATCCAATTTCTAAATGCACCATCTCCAACTGGATGGCAGCTTGTATCTCTTTCTGCTATGCCCAGGCTGGATTACCACTTCACAGTAAAGGTCACAGCCTATAAAGTCAGAGCAATGGCAGCTTCTGTAGCTTTCCTCCGATCAACATCTATTGAGGAAATTTGCAAGGCTGCTATTTGGTCCTCGGTTCATACCTTCACTTCTAACTATTGTCTGGATACTTTCTCCAGACGGGATGGACAGTTTGGCCAAACAGTATTACAAAATTTATTCTCCTAAGTTGCCAACACTCTCACCATCCCATTCTGGTTAGCTTGGAGGTCACCTATACGTGAGAATACCTGCCTGCTTGTCCTGGGATAAAGCACAGTTACTTATCGTAACAGGTGTTATCCAGGGACAGCAGGCAGCTATTCTCACAACCCACCCACCTTCCCTGGTTGTCTTCTCTGCTAGCTATCTGAACTGAGGAGACGTGCACTGGGCGGGAAGGCACCTCACCATGTGCGGTGCGGGCGACTCGAAACTTCTAGTTTCTTCAAGCAAGTCTCCTTGTGAGGCGTCCGCATCGGGGCTCCATCAGATGAGGTCACTCATATGTGAGAATAGCTGCCTAGTGTCCCTGGATAACACCTGTTATGGCAAGTAACTGTGCTTTACCAAGTCCTGACAAGTTGCAACTGTTCATTACTTATAGTGGAAGTAGCCCTAAGAAGGGTAAAGAAAGGCCAAATCCCTTTCCAGCATTCTACCCAGAAAAGATCCAAAACTTGTTTGCTGTAAGGGTATACCAGGCAGTTTTATTGTACTCCAGAATTGCATCCCATTTGCATCACCAACATAACGAGGTGGAAGAAACACTGACACACACATCTCAGCCCATAACTCTTGGAAACTGATCCTTAGCTCACTCAAGTTCCACCATATGAGACCACTTTTCACCTTATTTGATCAATATATGATGGCTACAAAATCTCTACCGGGTTAGCTGTAGTAGCCATAAAGGCTAGATGAATAGTATAACTCAGGGCCTTCAGGAGCCCTTTCACAAGTGAACTAGCAGATACTGGGGATAATCTTGTCAGAGACCAAGAGCTAGATTCACTAAACTTACCGATCTTGTAACGATGATTGCAAAACCAGTTTTACTGACCCTGGCCCAATTCACTAAACTGCTGCCCGATCAATCTATTCGATCCAATCCAACCAATGCAAATTAGTAAAACCCCATGCAAAATAACCAAGCGATTGATTCACTAACAATTGCTTGGCTATTTTGAATCGGGTTTTACTATCCTAAAACCCGACTGCTGCAGACCTGTCGGTAACCTTTACCACAAGTACTACCTGGCTGTAAACTTTCAGTAATGTTCTTTCTTAAGGCTACATTCACATATGTCAGTCAGCCAGCCTTAAAGTGCCATACTCAAACCTCAGCGGTGCAGCTGGTATGAGTATTAAACTTTGTTCACATTCTGCAAATCAGCACAATATCATCATTGGTCTCATTTTTTTATTTTAAATAAATATGCTTTTAAATATATAATAATCTTTAAATAGTTTCAAGTAGAAAAAATACTTTTAGAGTAAATTTGTACTAATTTTAGTCTATGCGGATGGGGGGTTATCACTCCGACATTAAAAAAAAAAAAATATGAATAAAAGACAGGCAGACCTGTCAAAACAGTGCGCCCCCTGACAAACATGCCTCCCCCCAAGACACAGAAATGACAGGAGGGATGCAGACTCCCTCCTGCCTTCGGCGCTCCCCCAAACTGCAATCAAAAAAAATGGCAGGAGGGATTCTGAATCCCTCCTGTCAACGGCGCTTTCCCCCCAAAAACAAAAACGTGGACCTCATTTGTTTTGCCAGTCAGGGACTTCCTTCAGCTCAGCCCTAAGGAAATCCTTGATTGGCTCAGGCCCCTCCCAGTGGAGGAGCCCAAGGCACCTGAGCCAATCAGGGCCTTAGGCACCTCCCCGTGCATCGCATGATGTACTGGGGTGGGGCCTAAGGCCAGCAGTGCGTCAGGAGGAGGACTTTGCTGTTCTTCCTGCTCCCAAAGAATGCACTTGAGGCCTAAGGAGCAGGAGGGACTGAGCACCCCTCTTCCCAACTTTAGAGGTACGGGGAGTGAGGGTTCGTGGTTTTTTTTTTTTTTTTTTGGAGGGGGGAAACACCGATGGCAGGAGGGAGTCGGCATCCCTCCTGCCATTTTTTGGGGTTCAGGGAGGGGAAAGGGAGGGAGCATTTTGTTGGGGGGGTGTCTTCCCCCCATTTTGTTTATTGGCCAAATAATTTTGCATGTGTTATATACGCAAAATATCTGCCATTTAAAAAAAAAAAAAAACCCGGCAGAAGCAGTGACAGGAGGCTGCTTCTCCTGTCACTACTGTCAGGGCTCTCCCCAACTCAATCGCTCATTAAGCAATCGAGTCGGGAGTTTGCATGCAAATGATTTGCACCTCTGGGCAAATCATTTGCATGTAAAAAAGATAGTGAATCAATCGCTGTTTTCATATCAGCCAGGAATCAGTCAACAGCGATTAAATTGCTATCTTTAGTGAATCTGGGCCCAAGTCAAGAACAATGGACTAGATTCACTAAGGGTACGGATTGAATCCGATCCATGAGTGATCTGATCCGTGTCCGGGGGACTGATTCACAAATTGCCCTAATGTAAATGAGGGCAATCGGAATCACGTCCACCAACCGACTGCAGGCATTGCTGAATAGCGATCCCGACGCATGCGCAGACCATCTGTAGATGGACTGCACTGCGCATATGCTGGCCCTCTGGCCAGCAGAGCTTTTTACTTTTTTTTTTTTTCACGAGCCTATGGTTTTAACCCGCTTTAAACCCGTGGGTTAAAACCATGGGCTTGCACTGCGGGGCACAGAGCAGCACATCAGGCTGAGAGCAGAGAAGCGGAAGGCAGGGCAGTTGGAAAGGACCTGAGTGACTGGTCCTCAGCAGTCACTTATTTTTGGATCGGTCAGCCCAGTCGGTGTCCCTCTTTTTTTTTTTTTTTTTTAAAGTTAATCACTTCCTGCCTACATTTGAATACCATTCCCCTCATTTGCATGCATGGATCGGAGGATGATTGGGACAGAGGTTAGTGAATCGGGTCGTAAAGGGGTCGCTAAGTGGTTGGAACTTGATGGGTGGGCTTAGTGAATCTAGCCCAATGTATCCTTCATAAAGGAGCACTGCTCAGTACCGTACGGACAACACCCACCAGCATCATCAAATCTTTTATGTGTTTCTAAGGTGCTTTTGTCACCTCACTACCAATCATATTACCAGTGCCAAAGATATCAGCTCATCTCAATCACATGTAACAATTCAAAACTACTCAAAGGCAGAAACAGAGAGAAAAGAAACATTTATTGTCTTCCACAAGCACAGGCAGGTTTTTTTTTAATTTCCCCTCTAGATGGGGAGAGGAATGTCTCTTCAGAGCTGTGTGAAAAAAAGATGAATTCTATGGATCACCAATTGAGGCTACAAGATAGTTTCTAAATTTCTGCCTCTGTTGCCAGTCATCTTTCAATAATCAAGTATCTGTAGTTGTATGGGGAAATAGGAACTCTATTAAGGGGAAATCGCATAGAACAGGTACTGGATTATTTATTTATTTATTTTATATACTGTTCTCCCAGGGGAGCTCAGAGCGGTTTACATGCATTTATTCAGGTACTCAAGCAGTTTTCCCTCTCTGTCCCGGCGGGCTCACAATCCAACATACCTGGGGCAATGGGGGGATTAAGTAACTTGCCCAGGGTCACAAGGAGCAGCGTGGGTTTGAACCCACAACCTCAGGATGCTGAGGTTGTAGTTTTAACCACTGCACCACACTCTCCCCACTGAACAAAGGTGGTTACATATACTTCCTAAATCCTGGGGATTCTGGCCCATCTTTTGACCTCAGCGACCTGAATTTTTGTTTTTTCAGTAACACATTTAAGATTAACTTGTTCAATACCTTTCTTTCTGTCCTATTCTATGTTCCGATGTCTGGTTGGTGTCTCTGGACTTAAAGCAAACTACCTCTTTCTCTTCTCGGAATAGCAATCTGTAACTTGAGTAATCCCAAAGTCATAATTTTCTTTAGTGCATCCTTGTAATGTAATGTCTTCCTTATATTTCCTGCAATGTTCTAAACTGCTATCCTTGTCTTAATGTAAGTCTTCTTGAACCTTTATAGGCATAGTGTGATGCACAAAGATTAGATTCCAGTTCATCCCTTCACATTCTGGGGCGATCAGTTGGTACAATGTTCTCCCCTTGTAAAGGTGGATAAAGCAATGAGGCTGAGTCGTGTACGTGTGAGAATACTTAAGGAGTTAAGGGAAGTTCTGGCTGACCTTTTCAATGCTCCTCTAGTCTGGAGTGTACCGGAGAATTGGAGAAGGGCGGATGTGGTCCTTCTCCACAAAAGTGGAAGTAAGGAAGAGGTAGGGAACTAGAGGCCTGAAAGTCGACTTCTGTGGTAAGTAAATTTAATGGAAACACTTTTAAAACAGTGAATAGTAAAGTTTCTGCAATCCAGTGGATTATAGGACCTAAGGCAACATGAATTCATTAGAAGCAGGTCTTAGGCAAATCTGATCAATTTCTTTGACTGGATAACCAGAGAATTGGATAGAGCAGACATGGGCAACTCCGGTCCTCGAGGGCCAGAATCCAATCGGGTTTTCAGGATTTCCCCAATGAATATGCATTGAAAACAGTTCATGCAAATAGATCTCATTCATATTCATTGGGAAAATCCTGAAAATCCGATTGGATTCCGACCCTCGAGGACTGGAGTTGCCCATGTCTGGGATAGAGGGAGAGTGCTAGATGGTGTGTATTTAGATTTTAGCAAAGCCTTTGATAGTGTTCCACACAGGCATCTAACAAATAAACTGGGTGCCCTAAGTATGGGCCCCATAGTGATGGACTGGGTGAAGAACTAGTACAGTGGAAGGTGACAGTGGGTAGTAGTCAGTGGAGATCGCTCTGAGGAAGGGGGTGTTACCAGTAGTATGCATCAAGGTTATGTTCTTTGGCCTGTTCTTTTTAACATTTTTGTAAGTTGAAAAGGTAACGTCAAAAGCTAGAAGGATGCTAGGGTGCACAGGGCGAGGTATGGCCAGTAGGAAAAAGGAGGTATTGATGCCCCTAGAAGGATACTAGGGTGCATAGGGAGAGGTATGGCCTGTAGAAAAAAGGAGGTATTGATGCCCCTGTATAAGACTCTGGCGAGACCTCATTTAGAATACTGTGTATAATTCTGGAGACCGCACCTTCAAAAAGATATAAACAGGATGGAGTCGGTCCAGAGGAAGGCTACCAAAATGGTCGGTGGTCTTCAGCATAAGTAGTCAGACTTAAACATCTCAATATGTATACTTTGGAGGAAAGGTGAGAGGGGAGATATAATAGAGATATTAAAATATCTATGTGGCATAAACGCGCATGAAGTGAGTCAATTGAGAGGAAGCTCTGGAATGAGGGGACATAAGATGAAGGTGAAAGAAGATACATTCAGAAGTAACCTCGAAAAATACTTTTTCATGGAAAGGGAGGTGAATGCTTGGAATGGCTTCACAGTGGAAGAGATGGAGAGTATCTAAATTCAAGACAGCTTGGGATAAGTATGTTGGATCTCTAAGGGAGAGAAGGGGATCGTGGATGGATGGCATGGTTGGGCAGACTAGAAAGGCCATATGGTCTTTTATCTGCCTTCATTGTTCTGTTTTCCTGTATTTCATGCTGGTCTCCACCCATCTTTGCATATGAGGAGTCTGTTTTTCCTTATTTAGGCAACTAGCTGAACCTTCCGGATGAAATCATACATTCATTTAAGACATACCATGAATGCTCTATAATCACTAGGCTTCCTCATCAACAGAGAAATCATCTCGCTCTTAACGTAGTTCCTGAAATTCATTAGTGCACAATTTCTGACTCCCTAAGCAAAGGCATTCCTCCATGATGCCTATCTGCAGGCTGTCCTATTGCCTAGCTAGCAGCTGCACATCCTCTGTAGTTTTTACTACAACCAGAACAGTTCTTATGTTTGTGGGGCACATGGTGATGTTGTGGTGATCATCTCTATCAAAGCTGCAGATTACACCTTCAATGGCAACTCAGATTCTACTGGCATCTACTGCTGCTGCTGCTACTACTATGTATTTCTACTTCTAGGTGTATGATGTGTTGTGCACAAAACATGTAAAAGTCAAACCCTGCTTGACAGAGCATACAATCAGGACAAATAAGGGATTAAGTAAGAAGTCATTTGTTTTGGGAATGATTAAAACAAACATGGCTACAGAACAGGTGACTAGGGTGTTAAAAGTATGATGTACTGACTCAGGAAGTCTACCCCAGGCATATGGCTCAACAAGGTAAAAGGAATGAAGTCTGAAGTTGACAGTGGAGGAGAAGGGTACAGATAAGAATGACTTAACAGATGGCATTCTCATGGGGGAAGAGAGATACTGAGGAGCTGCAGAATGAGTATCACTCAACAGGCACTAGAATGGTGAATCCAAGTTGTGCTTTGCATAGGGCAAGCCTTATTTTGGGAGTAGCCTCAAATGAGAAGCAAGATTTTGTTGATCTTGGTACCAGCTGATACTTGCCACCGATGCATTCTCATGTTTGGTTATGCACCGAGAAGCACATTCACAAGAATCTGCTGAAGAGCCATCTATGCAATCTGGGCATTCAGAGCAAGGATCATATCCAAGATCCTCCTTTGAATTGAAATCCAATTTACTTAAGACAAATTTAACTCATACCCTTTGCCAAGAAGCAGCCAGAATATGAAATGTGGCATTTGCTGCCAGTCTCCTTTTAAGCTACCAACTTCATAGGGACTTATAATCAGTTAACAGCAACAGCTGAAAACCTGATTTGCATGAATTAGTCCCTTTGATACGAAGGTAATTCACAGCACCTTCAAATGCTGAGGTGCTCCAGCCATAGATTTGGGGGGGGGGACTATCAAACATAACACCAGTGCCCTGTGATCTGCTTTAGGAGATCACTATTTGGATTTAGTAAGCGCCTTGTTCAGTAGGAACTTAAGGGGAATTTTATATAGTTGTAGTAGTTATTTCCCAGCACTGGGGGAGCTTGCAATCTAAGCTTATACCTGAGGCTGTAGAAGCAGTTGCCCAATATCACAAGCAGCAACAGTGGGATTTGAATCAGTCTGGTGTTCTAACCACACTGACAATTCAGCTCCTGATGCTTTCTTCTTACCTTGGAGTTCTGACTTCTTAGATATTCTCCATCCATTCCTTTTGATTTATAAAATCATCCAAAGGATCCTGCTGGTCAGTGCCACTATCATACTGCTTGATCCCTACTGGCCTTGTTCATTTTAGTTCCCATAACTTTGCACCCTGGCACAGGGGCTAAATTCTTCCCTGGTCAAAGCTTGCACTTTCTTGTCCTTACAACTTGGAAATTAAAGGTAAATATTTGCCAATGTGCTACTATCATAGGATGTCCAAGAAATCTTAGTGGCTTCTCAAAAATTTGTTATAAAGTCTTAAGACTAGAAAGTACTTATTTTGTTCTCTATTGTGAATCATAGCTCTTTCTTCAGCTGTCTTTACTCTCTTTTTATATACCTGCTTTTAGTCTTTCACTTGGTTGTAAACTAACTCCATCAACTTCATCTCCATACCTTTCTGGCATACCACAATTTTGTGGAAGATGGACCATGTTATGCTTACACTTTTAGTATTCAAATTCATAAGGGGATTAATGAATACTTGATCTCCAATCTGACGCCCATCTCAGAATCTAAATGTTGTTCTAACACAGTTGATGTTGGCACCTTTTGAGCTGATTGTAGAAACACTTCTCAAACTCTAACCTGGAAGACTTTATTCTTAATTATGCATCATATCATCCAGAAGAGTCGGTGAGTTACAAGCACTTACTCAGTACTTACCCTGTATATATTTCTACCCAAATCTCGTCATCTGGGATGTAATTCTGGTGGTATTTGTGAAACTGCATACTCATTCCCAGGAAATTGCCCTACATTCCTAATACTGTAGGTGAGCTCTACTCTAGTCCCCACTGCATCAGAGATCAATTGATTTTCTTTCCACCCTTCCCATTACAGTGCTCAAGTCCCCAGGGTATGGCAATGGATGATGGACTGGATTGAATTCTTCCATCACTAAGCAGATATATATTCACTGAAGTGGCAACACTGCATCAGACACAATTTAAAACAACTTTATTGACAATCTTAGATTAGCTTTCTTAATTGATATACTGTATGTAAAGATGTTATATAGGCCTCCATCCATGCCTTTACAAAACACCATTGCCTTGATTGTGTCCAGGTTGAATAGCACCTTCAGCCATACCTATTCAAAGTCTACACAGAGCAAAACTGACCCTCAGCTTAGGTACCTAGTATGTGGCTGTATTCAGGCTATCTATGGAGAAAGTGAAGTTGCTAATCTGTAGTGGGTTCTTCATGGACAGCTATCCCACTCATCATTACCCTTAGTGCAGAGACTTGAATAAAGACTCCTGTCAATTACAAAGCTAGCTCAGTTTGGCAAGAGCTGTGGTAGTGGACATTAGAGAGGGAACCACGCATAATCAGTAAAGCCCTGAGAATGTTCTGAATTTTCAGAGGGTGAATCTCTGTCCAGGAAGCTGGTGGATAATGTCACCCACTCTGTGTGCATTGTCCTGCTGTCCATAGAGAGCCTCCATTACTGGTAGGCAACTTTGCTCACTGGTTGAAAAGTCTCAAACTACCATTTTAACATGTTAACATTATGTGGAGAATCTAGCACATGACCATACAAACACTGAAAATTCATGCCTGATATTTGAATATTTAATACAGCTAATAAAAATTTTTTAGTGTTTTGGAGGGATTCCATTTGAATTCTAAATGCTTTAAAGAAGCTATTTTCTTGCATTGGTAATAACTTTAGGTCTGTTGTATTTAGGAATAGTAACAGGATTTGATACAGTAGTTAATCCCAAATTATGAGCCATCTTTGTGGTTCAGTTGGAGTGCCAGGTCTGCCATATAGAGGACCTGGGTTCAGTTGCCAAGTCAAGACTCTCTCTCTTGGGATGATATGGAGTTAGACTTGACAAACCTGGTGGATAGAGATGAGGGATTCATTGTTATGGTGCCACCTAGGGTCCTGGTGCATGGTTGAGGATTGTCACTGCAGTGACCAGACTTATGTAAGTTCGGAGGAGAAATAAAATAGTAAGGAATTATTTAGTTGCAAATGAAAGTGTATGGCATCTGATTCTGACCTTTCCTTTGAGCTGGAGGAAATTGCTAGGCCAAGGAAATTGTAAAATGTCAGACTTTTGATGGAAATTATGCAAGATATAACATTTTATATAAAAAAAAAAAAAAAAAAAAGCATGGATGAAACTCTTTAGTTTAATATAATTTATGTTTCTGTTAACTAGCAGCAGAATTTCAGATACTTTCTGGTAGAGAAGAAAAATCCAACAGCACTGCCAGTACAGGTTAGTTTAATCTGTAAGTACCTGATGTTCCTGTTTCTCACTATTGTGACCGGGGTGTTTGAATGGAATAACTCCAGTTGCAAAACAGCTAATAGTGTAATGATTTAACAACTGGCTTATTTATGCCACAGCTGCTCTATTTTTTCTATAACAGTAGTTGAATGCAGTATATTAAAATAAATACAGCTGTTTAAGAAATATGCCAGAAGTGCCAAAGTGCTCTCAAGTTCAGGGGCAGTTGATCACCTATGATTACCCTTGCTTCTGATGTTGCATTTCTGCTTATATGGTGGTGGGGTTTTTTAAGGTATGTATGGCAAATATGCATGAAATGCATTTGCATGCACTGCCTTTATTTGTATACATGTGCATCTCATGCATACTCATTGTGGATACCCTAAAAACCCTTGTGGCTTGCAGCTCACAAGAACCAGATACCCACAACAAAATATGCATAAAATGCATTCACATACAGCAGAGGCAATCCATGCAAATGCATTTTGTACATATTTACTTTGGATGTCCTGCGCTTGCCTATTCTTCTCTAAAACAGTGTTTTCTAATCCTGTCTCAGATGCATCTAACCAATCTGATTTATTTATAGCAAAATATGCATATGAGAGTTGCTTACTTTGGTCTCTACTATATACAAAACATATGCATATTCATTGTGGCAATTCTGGAAACCTGATTAGATGGTGTGCCCCCAGGAGAGGGTTGAGAAACATTGCTTTAGATCTGCACGTTTTACTTATAATATTGGCCTCAAGTGAAACATGACCATGCAGGGTAAGGAACAGCAAATTTCAGAGACACAAGATGACAGCCTGCAGTCTTCAATTTGTGCATATGGGTCGCATGCTTGCTGGTGTGCTATGTGATATAAGAGTTTGCTCCTTCTGCAAGCTTCCTGTGTAGTAGACAATTGGTAGGAAGAGGGACACAATAGGGGGAAGAAAACAGAAAGGAAAGATGGCTTTGGGTTGGATAGAGAATAGGATGAAAAACTGGAAAGGACAAAAAGGGAGAATACTAGTGTTTTTATTCTGCTTCAGCTACTGCAGCCTGTGACCTGCCTGATTGCAGTTCTAATGAGATGAGAAGCTTTATCAATTTCTGTTAGCTGGGGCTTAGCTGCTGAAAAATTGGGAACCAGTGACACAATGCTGGAGAATTCTTGCCTCCAAAATTTGCTATACAGGAACACATTTAATCAGTTTCTTTAATGTCTTGTATTTAGTTTCTGTCCCTGTGGATGTTTGTCTTCTGTTTTCTTTATTTTCTTCATGCTTATGAACAGCATTTTCTTCCGTTGTAAAACCTCAGATTGATGTAGTTTGTTTTCATAGATATATTTATAAATATTAACAGTTTTATTTTGTAAAATATGCCCTTGTTTTAAGTATAGCATAGGGGTATGATGCCTAAGCAATACAAGGTAAGATAATGTTTTGTAGTCCTCCCTAAATCTGGATTAGTGAATGTTTTGCCGCCTTCAGAAAGAAAAAAGAATATATAAGCTGCCTTGTTTTGAGCTGCTTTTTTTTTTTAGTTGGGGTATGCAGCTTTTTAGTGGTATATCAAGTCCCATCCCCTTACATCTCTTCCTTTTACATTTTTTTGAGGGTGAGGATTTTGTTTTAATTTTTAAAATGTATTTTATTATGTGCTATTTTACACATTCACAAGCATTAAGGACAAGTAGTACAAGCCAAATACAAAGCTAAACAAAATAGGAAAATAGCAATATTTGTGAAGAAAAATTAATGAAAAGTTCATGTTTTTTTTATTAGCCTGACCCTGTGAGATTCAAAAGGGGAAAGAGCAATCCTCAGTTACTCTTACCCTGCTGTCTTCCAAAATTGTGCCAGCTGAACTAAACCCAGGACATTTTGGAACATGGCACTAAGAGGTCAGGAAAAACAGAATTGCTCTTGCCTGGAGCATCATTATCATTGGGCCCACAAAGCTGGTTCTCTGAATCTTATGTAAAGCACCCTTAATCTTGCCCATTCAGCCACCAAGCTGTGACATGAGAAGTGCAGGTGAAGATCCCCAGGTTCTGCCAGCTGCAAATCCAAGAAGGGTGCCTGAAGCCTTCCACTGGTTGTGGACTACATTGTCTGTGTAATTAGCAAGAGCTAGGTGGAGAGCAAATGTGGAGGTAAGGGGGGTTGAAGGAAGAGCATGGGAATTGAATAATAGAAGCAAGTGGGGGAGAGCATGGGAGCTTTAATGGAGTTCACAGGTGAGGGGTGAATAAGCAGGAAGTGAGGACAGAAGAGATCATGTAGGGCATTACCAAGTGGAAGAAGGTGGGAAAGATTGGGTGAGGTGAGAAGAATTTTAGAGAGGTGAAATGGATGTAGCTTTGTGGGATACTAGCATAATACATTTCAATCCATGAACACCTTCATACCTTTCACTCACCCCCACCCTCTTTACATAAACACCCACCCATCTAGGAGGAATTGCAAAATATACTCATGCTTGTCATAGTAAAGAGTATTCTTCAAGTTGTTGCTATGCTGCTGCCTTGTGCTGTGCTTGAGAGCCACATCTACCCCCCAGCCTATATGAAGCTGCTGCTGCTGAATTTCTTTCCACCCCTTCCTTGATGTTGCATCCTGCTGCTACTGAAAAGCCACAGGAGGTAGAAAAAGAGAATAATCATTTTTTGTTAGCCTGGGTGAAGTGACTAACATAAAGTAGCACTGTAAAACAAGGGAAGATGAGTGGGAATAGGGGGGAAGGATAAATTGAGCATTATAGATTGACTGACTGAAACCAGAATTCTCGGTTTTGACTGAAACTGAATCAACAGCTGAAATTTGCTCATTGATTTCAGCTGAAACCAAAAAGGGCACCTCCCTTCCCTACCCCCACCAGAGATTAGGTTCTGCCAGGCCAGCCCAGTCATCAAGCCCTGCCAGAAAAGAGCAGGTGACTCCTAGCCAGCTCCTATGACCTTCCTAAGGCTCTTTCCAGACCTAACTTTAATTGACCCGGTGATCTGATGGCCTCTTTGGGACAGGAGTTATCCCAGTTGTTCCTGCCCCTGCCAATTCCTCCATAATAATGGCTGGTGAGAGTTTCTACAGCAATCTTGTGAGCTTGCTGCTGGAACTCTTGGCATCCATTTTTATAGAGGAAATATGGGGGGGGCATAAGTGACTGGGATAGCTCCTGCCTGAAAGAGGTCACCAGAGTAGTTAAAGGTAGGTAGGGCCAGGGAGTGCCTTAGGCTGTTCATGGGAGCTGGCTCAGCTTCAACAAAGAAGTTTACCTAACTATCACTGCTGCTTCTAACTAAACCTGATTCCAAGAGAGAGAGAGAAACTTACAGGTATTTTGGTGACTGCAATAATGTCACTGTGGTATGATGGATAATCCAGCTCATTGGAAAAGCAAGATTTTACTTTATTCTCATAGCACAAAGATCAAGATATTTTTAACACAAAAATAATTATTCCCTGCTTCAGTTTATAGCATTTGCATGCTTTCTCTGAGGACAAGCAGGCATATTCTCTGGGTAACGTTATCCACACTGCCAGGTATACTGTCACTTTAAATCTTTGAGACCGTGCCCCTACCATGCATATGCAGGTGTCTTCCTGCCTGACAACATGCAGAACCATCAGTCTTTAGTTTTCTGTGGAGTTGTGTTTTTCAGTCTTAACATGTCACACTTAATATTTTTGTGCCTTCCCTGTACTTTTTTTTCCTTTATATCATCTTCGTTATTCTTGGGGGTTTTTCCTTTTATCAGTATTTTTTTTTTTTTTTAAATCGGTATTTTTCTTGAGTTTGACCAATTTTGACTTTTTGGGCCTTTGGTCAACTTGAAGCCTTTTTTTATGTCCAGGAAGCATTGATGGTTTTCAGTATACTTTTTACTCAAGTTCCCGGGCCATTGAGCCCTTTGGCTTTTTCTCCCTCCTTGTCAAAGAGTGCTGAGTAGCTTTAAGAAATGTGCTTGTTGCAAAAGAACCATTTCAGGCTCTGACCCCCCCCCTAACTCGTGTCTGGGCCCTGAGCATTGGAACATTCACTGTGAATTCTTGTGTATGCAAAATACATCACTTAAAAACCTATAGAGCCAGTGTGACAAATGTTTGGATCTGTATTGATATTGAGCATGAAGGGAAAGTCGGGACCCAATGCTCAGCCAGCATTAACAATGTGTGCACTGACATTAGGCTCACTTCAGAGACTGAACTCAATGTCCTCTTTGTCCATGTCTCGTGCATTGAGGGATGCTTCACATAAGGCTAAGAAGCACAAACATTTTTCTCCTTCTAGGCACTGGTGTCTTTCCGGGTGTCGGTGTCCTCGATGCATGGCAAGCATTGACACACTGAGGATTGTCACCATCGCTACAGATCATGTTTCTTACAGTCATGCCTCAATATTGAGGTCTCCCACACCCAGACAACCCTACTTCCATGCCAGTGTCTCATCAGGTACAGATGCTGACTTTCCAGGAGTAGCTCAAATTATCTTTCCCCTCACTAAAAGGCATTATCTACATTGGAAAATTAGGGAAATATCTTCACTTCAAAACTACAGAGCTTTGGATAATTTCCCTGCCCAGCTATGCAACCTGGGCTCTTTCCAACTATTCTGAAAACACCTGAAAAATTGGCTATTTTCAAAAGTAAATTTCTGCTTCTCCCTACCACCAACTCCCACTGTACTTCCCTTTTAATTTTTGTAAACTGTGTCTAGCTCTATATTTGTAGAGAAGATGTAGTATATAAACTTAAGGCTTAGTTTAGATCTTGGCTATGCTCAGACAAGAGCTTTTGGGTCTACTGCAGTCGCAGACTTTAAAGGCTATCACACCTAGCCTAAGGATATGTTGGAGCATTGATGAAAGTGATGGTTACACACACTTGCTTGATGTCTAGATGGATGCATCCGGCATGTGTGTCGTCATTGACAGAGGAGTTAACCTCCTGGGTCAAAGGCTTGATCCCTACCTTGATGCTCTTCCACATAGTCAGTACTCTTTCGATGCACTTTGCCTGACTCCCCTAGAAGAGGATACTTTGACACCTCAGACCAGGATCTGCCAGACTTTTCTGCTACAGCGTCCTATGGCATACCTGGCGTCTGTGTATGGCCGTTTGGAGGAGGATGGGCAGGGGAGGGCTTCAATGGCTGGGAGGGTGTAGATGGGCTGGAGTAAGTCTTAACAGTGATTTTGGCAGTTGGAACCCAAGCACAGTACCGGGTAAAGCTTTGGATTCTCGCCCAGAAATAGCTAAGAAGAAGAAAAAAAAAAAAAATTTAAATTGAATCAGGTTGGGCAGACTGGATGGACCATTCGGGTCTTTATCTGCCGTCATCTACTATGTTACCTTCTGATCCTTCTCCACCTCTGCCAGAAAATATATCTTTTACTGGCTTGTACATCAGCACAAACCATATCTTTCAAAATGAAGACGGTTGAAGAACCTTGCTCTAAACTTTTTGAGCTCCTTGGCTATGATTCTTCATTGGAATGTATAATAGTGCCTTTTATATTGGATCATGAAGGATGCTTTCAAAGAATTGGGGAGGACATGCCCCCTATCAATTCAGGTAGCTCCTAAAAATAAATTGACATGTTTAGGATACCAAAAGTGTCCAGGTTTTGATAGAACATAATTCCTTCAAGAACACCTTTCTGATGTTCCTTATAGGAGTGATAATTTATTTGGAGGCATGGTTGAAGTGGCCAACTTGATTTTAAAACATGCAGAAACCATTACAACTTTATCTAAGCTACAGACCTGCAAGTCTTCTTCACCTTATGATATACAGCTCCATCTAGATACTCATTACTGCACCTGTACAGTCTCCACAACCAGGGAGTATGGGCTTCACAGGAGAGAAATTTCCATCTTAGTTTCTTTGAGTTGCGTGCTAAAGGGAACGTGCTCAAGATGTCCCAGGATCATCTATTTCACTGGGTAGTACTCATATATGGCAAATTGTAACCTGTTAACTGTATATTATTTATATTAATCTGTGACCTATTCTGAGCTCTTTGGGGAGAGAGGGATAGAAAACAAATTGAATTAAATAAATTATTTCATTGGGTAGTACTCATCCATATGGACAACGAAGTTGCCATGTACTGTCTGAACAAGCAAGGGAGAGAAAAGTACCTTACTCTCTTTGCAAGGAAGCAATTCAGATTTAGTCTTGGGCCGCAGCTTGGGGAATATTTCTCAGATGATTGTTGGCATTCCTTTCCTACAGATGTGGTTGGTTTTATTTGTAAACCGTTTGTACTTCTTGCTAGTTAAAAAGCAGTATATCATAAGAATTGTTATACTGGTATAGACCAAAGGTCCATCAAGCCCAGTATGCTGTTTTCAATAGTGGCCAACCCCGGTCCCAACTAGTAAAGCAGATTTTTTTTGCTGCTTATCATAGGAATAAGCAGTGGATGTCCCCAAGCCATCTCAATAATGGCCTAAGGACTTTTCTTTCAGGAAATAATCCAAACCATTTTTAAACTCTGCTAACTAACTGATTTCACCACATTCTCCGTCAATGAATTAATTACACACTTATTTTCTACAGTTTGTTTTACATCTACTACTTAGTAGATTCATCGTGTGCCCCTCTATCCTAGTATTTTTGAAAAGCGCGTGCCCCTCTATCCTAGTATTTTTGAAAAGAGTAAACAAGTGATCACGTTTCCCTTTCCATTCCACTCAGTATTTTATAGACCTCTAGCACTCCTGAACTGTCTCTTCTCCAGGCTGAAGAGCCCTAGCCCCTTTAGCCTTTCCTCATAGAGAGGTCATCCCATCCCTTTTATCATATTCGTCGCTCTTCTCTGTACCTTTTCTAATTCTGCTATATCTTTTTTTGAGATACGGCAACCAGAATGGCACACAGTATTCAGAGGCACAGCCGAACCACAGAGTAATATACAAGCGCATTATAACATTTTCATCTTTATTTTCCATTCCTTTCCTGATAATTCCTAACATTCTATTTGCTTTCTTAGCAGCCGCTGCACATTGAGCCGAAGGTTTCAACGTAGCCTCAACGATGACACCTAGATCATTTCCTGGGCAGTGACTCCTAATGAGGAACCCTGCATCATGTGGTAATAATTCGGGTTCCTCTTTTCCACATGCATCACTTTGCACTTGCTCACATTAAACGTTTTCTGCCATTTTTGACACCCAATTTCCCTGTCTCGCACGGTCCTCTTGTAATTTTTCACAATCCTTGCGATTTAACAACTTTGTCATCATCAAATTTAATTCTCACTAGTTATCCCCATCTCTAGACCATTGATAAATATGTTAAAAAGCAGTGGTCCCAGCACAAACCCCTGGAGAACCCCACTTTTTACCCTTCTTCATTGAGAATATCGACCATTTAAATCTTTTTTTTTGTGTCTTTCAACCAGTTCTTAATTCATAATAAGACGCTGCCTCCTATCCTATGACTCTAATTTCCTCAGCCGTCTTTCATGAATTACTTTGTCAAATGCCTATTGAAAATCCAAATGCACTACTAGGGGCATTTTCTTTAAAAAAAAAAAAAATCTTTATTCGTTTTCATATCTTACAACAAGTGTGTAATATTCAATCAAAAATAAATTTTACAAATCACTTGACATTCTTACTTATAATCATCAAAGCATAAAAGAATCCCCCCCACCCATTAATAATAAACCAGTTAAAACAAATATCATATATCCCAATCCCACCCTACTTATAACCATATATAATTAAAAAAAAAGACAGCTCTCCATATTGATTTTCAAGGGAATAGATATCTTAAAATGAAACATCTGAGTTAATCTGTGCCAGGCATTCTATATAAAAAACTTTTTGGGAACATCCATGATATACCCTATTTGTTCTATACTATACAGTAGTTTGGTTTGGGTAGGATGACTATATGACAAAGAAGCTCTCTCCTTTTCTCTAGATCTGTGAAAAGCTTTCTTGGCAACAAGAAGGCAGACAGCTACACACAATTAGTAGAGGATATGCTCTTTCATTTCAACAGGCTGTTAAAATCCATTATCTGCACAGTCACTTAGATTGCTTTCCAGAGAACCTTGGTGACTCAAGCGAAGAACAATGCGAGAGATTTCACTGACATAAAAACAATGGAAGCCAGATACCAAGGAAGATGGGATGCATACATGATGGCAGTCTGTTGTTGGAATCTTATGTAGGATTGTCCTGGTAGATCCCACTCTCAGAAGTCTTACAAAAGGAGCTTCTGTATGTTGATTGATTGGAAAGGTTGTATCATAAACTTGTGCTTTTGGTATGAAATAAGTAGATTTTCATGTTGTACACTTTTCTTTTAATTTTTGATGTTTCCTTCATGCTTAAAAGATATCCTGATTTTTTTAAATGGGCGAGCAGAGTGAAGAGTTGCATATGGCACATGTTCTGTATCTCAAAAACTAGAGCTGATAGGAGAAAACCGGTACCATTTTTTGAATCGGCAGGTCAAATATACCCGGAAACAGGTCTAACATTTGAGGCACCAAAATGAGTGAGCAGAGATGGACATTAGTGGTTTAAGTATTGCATAATGGTCAGGTCATTTACCAGTCACTGGCTTATATCTTATGTACAGTGAATGGATTGTATATATTAAGATTAACTTTTAATTTTGTTAACCTGAAAACAAGACATGGATGCCTGCTTAGCATGCCATTTTTCCTCACCATAATTAGGTGGAGACCTAATTTAAAGACAATTTTGTCAAAGCTATTTGTGTAGATAAACTGACTGTTAGAAGATAGAGGGAGGGATGTGGAATGGTGTCTCACATCTTCAGTTCTTGGATATTTTCAAGAAAATCCTAGGACAAAACACATTCTGTTTCCTTTTGAAGGAAAAAGGCAGCATGGTATCTTAAGCCTACCCTTTGCAAACAGGTAGGCAAAAGGGGGAGAAGTTGGTACACCATACCTTCAACTTCTCTATTTTTCTAGTGTCTGGCTCCAACTCTTACTGATATTATGCTTTAAATTTTTTGTTCTAGATCTAAAGTACTGATAAATACAACTTTAGATCCAGGACAGAGATAATATATAATTTTATTTATATATTTATAATGTTCTTTATTGAGAGGCTGGAGTTGGTACATTTTTACCTTCTCTGCCTCCATAGCCCTAGTTTCATTGCAAATGCCAATATTGGCCCAATTAGACTGAAAGTTAATCATGCTCGATATTTGTTTTAGTTTTGAATATTAAGTTTTAATAAAAAGCAAAATTCATCTCAAACAGGTTCTGTTGTCCATGGCATGATGTGTGTTTGGAAAGCATTTTTTGTCAATAAAATAATTGAAATCACTGCTGTTTGAGTGTATTTTGTTAGTTTTAACAAAAACAGTGCTCAGTTGTTACTAATTATAGCAATTAAAGTCTTATCTCTATTGCTGGAGTCTAAAGTGGCACCCAGAGACACATAGCGAGGAGATCTTCAGGGGCAAAGTGATCCTATTTGCAATATGGTAGCCTCTGTACTGCCTTAGAGGAGTAAGGTCTCCTAGAAGAGCATCATCTTGGACCTAATTCTTTGTCAAGGATCTATTCCCACCCCCTAGGTGTACAGTATCCCACTGGGCATGTTCTCTATAGGGACTGGTTAGACCAGCCATTAATTTGACTATAACCGTGTAGACAGTGGGGTGGGCTATTGGATATAAGGATAGTTTGGTAACATGCCTGCTAGGGCCAAGGATG
Source organism: Geotrypetes seraphini (assembly GCF_902459505.1). Classification (NCBI taxonomy): domain Eukaryota; kingdom Metazoa; phylum Chordata; class Amphibia; order Gymnophiona; family Dermophiidae; genus Geotrypetes; species Geotrypetes seraphini. The sequence continues at coordinate 19,370,464 of NC_047093.1, read as the reverse complement.
GCAGATCTCCGATGGCACTTGGCTGAGATTTTAGACAATGTTGGGAAAGATCCAGTTGGACTAATAATACAGGTGGGTACCAATAAAATATAGGAAGATTCTGGAAGCCAAATTTAAACTTGAAACCTAGAACCTTCAAGGTAGTATTTTCAGGCATAGCTTTTCATGGTGCAGGCAGAGCAATGGAATGTGTATGCATGGATGTAATGACAGTGAGAATTTGACTCTGCCCCCATAGATAACCATCCCGTGTCATTCTTTAGTGTCTGTCTCAACTTCAGTCCTACACCACCATTCTTCAATGCAAGTATGCGATGCTGTATGAGCGTTTTTTAATACAAATTTTGAGAATGTTTGAATTTTTATTTTCATATTTTAATTGTAATGCTGGATTGTGTATGTAATTTTGCTCCTCGCCTAGATTTGTGGATAGGCGGGTTATAAATAATTTTAAATAAGTCTTGAGGGTCAGTGGTTGTGCCCATTTATGCTCTGATTCTTCCCTCTTTCCTTAAATAATGACATGGTGATGGGGTTCCGTGGTTGTCCACGGGGATGGTGACAAATTCTGTAACTGTCATTCTCTATGAAACATTTGGTGTAAGGAAAAACTAGTTTGAAAAGGCTAGGCTGTGCAATAACAGAAGTTGAGCATGGCTGTAAACATTCATTTTTTTTTTTTTTTTAAATAAAAAAGGCCAGAGAGGAACTTTTAAAACCAGAAGCTGCGTCAGAGGAGAAGCTTCCACCCACACACACACGCGACTGCAGGCAGGCTCAGCCGGCTTTGAGCAAGTTACTTTATTAACGCTGCAACTCGCCACGAAGGTAAGAGGGAGGGAGATGGAGGAGGAAGGGGGCTGCGTGCGATCAGTGACTGCACACGTTCCCTTCCTAACTGTGGGGATAAGGCCATTCATTGCTCCACGGGGCAGTGGATGGCCTTGTCCCCGTGCCCGCAGTGAGCACTTTTTCCCTCTCTACCATTTTGGCGGGTTACCCGCGGCTACCTGTGGGGAATCCACCGTGTCATTCTCTAGTAGGAGGAGCCTGTTCTGCTTGTGTTTATATTTTCTTTAATTTTGGGGTTTTATCCAGTCAGGCATTTCAGTGCTGCTCGATTCAGGAAAAAAAATTTCGATTCGAGGGAGAGATGCTGGATGAAAGGATAGTTAAGAAAAGGAGAGAAGGTGGATCTGGGGTCCATCGCTGCAGCTGCAGGGATGGAAATGGGGAAAAAAAGAAAAGATGCCAGACATCTGGGGGAGGGGAGGGAAGGGAAGGACAGAGATGGTAGATGGATGGTTAGAATGGAGAAAGAAGGAGACCCTGGCAAGCGAGTTATCAGAAGAAAACCAGAGCCTGGGACCAACATGATTTGAATAATGACCAGACAACGAAAGGTAGAAAAAATAATTTCATTTTCTGTTTTATTATTCCAGTTAGTCAGATTTGAAATGTGTATCCTGCCAGAGCTGGTGTTACACTGTGAATGTGAGCTAGGATTTAACAGAGAGGAAAAGTCTTTTTTGTTTGTTTACACCACAGCGCCAGTGTGGGTAGGAGAGGGCAAAGGGGGTGGGATGGGTGAAGAGGCTATAAAATAAACCCACCAGGATGTTTGAAGAAGAAAAAAACAAACACACACTGAATTGGGTAGGAAAATCAAATCGAAAAATTGATTCAGTAGGCTAAATCGAATCAAAAAATTGTTTTCCCTGAAATTGGGCAGCACTACTCCACATCTTTTATACTGCTGGAGCTAGAGGGTAGGAAAGGAAGGTGCTGGACTAGGGAAGATGCCGGAGCAGAGTACAGAAATGCCAAGGGTGGCCCATTCCAAAGAGTGAGATTAAAGTCCAATGAGTTATGTTTTTCTTGTGCATTTAGGCTATTAGGCACACTGAGAAAGTTCTGCTGGCTACTTCTATTGAGAAGTAACACCTTCAATGTGAACCTAAAAATGTTTTTTCTCTATCATGACATGTTAACCTATGAATTCTGCAAGAAAAAGGAGAAGCAATAGTAAAAATTAGAACAACTGCTGCAAGAACTGGGACATCCACCACCATCTAATACAAAGGCAGAAGAAAAAGTTTCACAAGTCTTCTATAGAGATAACCACCTCAAGAGACATCAGATCCTTTGAAATGTTCTAAAATCCCACCTGAGTCACTAAACTTAATGTTTTGATGTCATCTCAGAAAGGCCAACAAAACACTGGACAAACATGCAAAAACATCAAAACCTTAACAGCACTACCAGGATTAAATCGTATTTACATATACCTATTAAGAAAAAAGATGGTCCTACACCAGAAGCAGAGGAGGTATTACCTCAAAAAGTAGATGACTCTTTAAATGTTACAGAATTATTAGAAACTACATTGTCTGAATCTACAGAGATGATGTAAATGCTATTATGAGATTGTATTTTTGTAACCCTCAAATTTTGTTCCATGGAAAAAAAGTTTAGATGTTCCCCAACGTCACAAGAACCACACAAGCGGAGAAAATTATTTCTCGCAATGAGAGCTGTGACATTAACTCTCGAGGCAACATTTCTTTTAGCATACCCATGCAAATGCTTGATAAAATACCTGGGATTAAAATATGTCTTCTATACACCAGATCAGTTATGGGCCTTTTTGGACTTGAAAAGTCTAGCAGCTGGGAAGGTTTAATGAACAGCAGTTAGATTAAGGGGTTATTGCTATTAAGCCTATTCTTTGGAGTTTTGCTTTTTTTTTTTTTTTTTAATTCTTTATTCATTTTTAAACTTTCAATAAGTGCAGTACAATAAAAAGAAACAATTTACACTTTAACATCACTTACTATACTACCAAATTCTGATGCACATGAAAATACCCCTCCCTCTCCCCTACCCATCTATTATTTTCAGGCATAAAGATTAGTAATAACTCACCCTCCCTACCCCCCACCCCCCCAACTTTGGAGTTTCTTTTCACTTTATACTTCTCTTGAGTTAGTAGTGGTCTAAGAAAGATTAACCTATTTTCTATTTTTTTTAGTTTAGCTGTAAAATTGCTGAACTGTATTTCAATGTTTTTTCTTGTACAAGAATACACTTGTGAATTATGTTAAAATTTCAATAAAGTTAAAAAAACAAAACAGCACTACCAGGACAAAAAGTAATAACCAAAAAGGCAGCGTTAAATATTACACCAGCCCTAAGATATCAATTCACCACTTAGTAAGAAAACAGAACAAATAGGACAACTACATGCTAACAGAATATTGTATCTTAGTCACAGGCACAAAACACAAATCCTTAACAAATTTAAAACAAAAGACCACAGATCAGTAATAGAAATAAGGGAGGGAGGGGGGGAAGGATCAGAACCTTAAGAAATCAGACTCTGCAAATACAGCAAACCGAGAAATAGAAACTGAAATGGAAGTTATCAGAGATGTCATTGTCAAAAACTAACCAAAAAGTGCCAAAACTGGTGAACTACAAAGAAAAAATTTGGCAAAACTTCAGATCCCCTCACAGAACAAACATGGCAATAACCATGCAGTTAATAAATAATAGGACAAATCAATACGGACCAAACGTTTAATGTGAGTACTGGAAGGGGAAAAAAGGAAAAATGACATCATTTTTCCTTCTTTCCCCTTCCAGTACTCACATTAAACGTTTGTTTCACTAGCAATTTTGATTGCAATTTTTGCATTGGACTAGATGTACATAAGAATTGCCGCTGCTGGGTCAGACCAGTGGTCCATCGTGCCCAGCAGTCCATTCACGCGGCAGCCCTTAGATCAAAGACCAGCGCCCTAACAGACCAGCCCTACCTAAGTACATTCTGGTTCAGCAGGCACTTGTCTAACTTTGTCTTGAATCCCTGGAGGGTGTTTTCCCCGGAAGAGTGTTCCAGTTTTCTACCATTCTCTGGGTGAAGAACTTCCTTATGTTCATTTTGAATCTATCCCCTTTTAACTTTAGAGAGTACCCTCTCGTTCTCCCTACCTTGGAGAGGGTGAACAACCTGTCTTTATCTATTAAGTCTATTCCCTTCATTATCTTGAATGTTTCGATCATGTCCCCTCTCAGTCTCCTCTTTTCAAGGGAGAAGAGGCCCAGTTTCTCTAATCTCTCACTGTACGGCAATTTCTCCAGCCCCTTAACCATTTTAGTTGCTCTTCTCTGGACCATTTCAAGTAGTATTGTGTCCTTCATGTATGGCGACCAGTGCTGGACGCAGTACTCCAGGTGAGGGCGCACTAAGGCCCGGTATAGCAGCATTATAACCTCCGATCTGTTCGTGATCCCCTTCTTTATCATTCCTAGCATTCTGTTCACCCTTTTCGTTGCAGGGCAGGACTTATTTAGGTTTATTAACCTGGTGCTGGTCACCTATAAGTTTCCTGCCTGGGGCCTTAAAAGTATTTATTTAACTTTCTGGCCCGTACTGATTTGTCCTATTATTAACTGCCTGGTTATTGCCATGTTTGTTCTGTGAGGGGATCTGAAGTTTTGCCAAATTGCCAAGAACTGACTTATTCCAATTAATAAATTCAAAATAAATTGTTTCCCTCTCCCCCTTTTTTCTACCTTTGTTGTTTGAGCATTTCATTTTTCTTTGTTTTTCTCCTGTCCTCCCCCATGTTCAGCATCTGCCTTTTCATGTCCCTAGCTCTCCTCCTGTGCCCAATATTACCTCTGTGTCCCTATTTATTTAAATTTCTTTTTGCCCACTTACACCTAAGCAGTTCACACAAATACAAACATAATTATCAAACAAAAAAAGAGACATATAGTTCAGATTCATCAAAGTTCTTCAATCATTTAAAAAAAGAAGCATCTACAAATAAAGTTGTCTTTAAGACCTTAAATTTCTATAAATCAGGTAACAACCAAAGAGATCCTGTCAAATACACCTCTTTCACCTCTTTTCCAGCATTGCCCCTCTGTGTCTCACTGTCCCTCCCTCCTCCCTGGCCAGCATCACTATCCCGCAAATTTTTTGGCATTGCGACACACTAAACCCAATGCTGCAGCTGGAAGGCATCCAGAAGTGTGCAGACATCAATGCGATGACATCACATGCAAGTGTGATGTCATCACATTGATGTCCATGCAAGAGCAGAGGCCCTCCGGATGTGACCCTGAACCTGCCACTTTGCAGGTGGGGGGATCATGGAGGAGGGAATATGCGGGAAGAGGAGAGACGCCGAAGAGGAGAGTTGGCGCCATCTGCCTACAGGACGTGCCTCTCGCTGCGAGAGGCACGTCTTGTAAGCAATGAGACAGCAACGGCACCTCTCCTTGCCGGCATCTAATGGCTCACCTGGAATCTGTCACACACAGTTTGCGATACACTGGTCTATATGATCCCTTCCTGCCCAGGAATCTCTTCTCAGTGGCAGTGATTAAGACAGGCTGCCTCCAGCCAGTGCTGGGGCTTTTCCTCTGTAGCATGCCTCCTACACAGAAACAGAAGTTACATCAGAGAAGGCAGGATGGTACAGACTGAGTGAAGGCCCTAATGCTGCCTTAATTGCTGCCAGTAACAGACGTATGGAGGACTACAGGGTGGGGGAGAGGAAGAGCAGGGAGAGGAGAAGAGAGAGAGAAATATCGGATACAGCCCAAATTTATCAATGAACAACAGGGCAGCCTTTATGTAGGGGTCCAGGGCAGCCACTTCCCTTTTTCATTAGTAAAAGCAGCTAGTAACCCAAGAGGGCATTTCATATGTTATTTATTTATTTAAAAAAACTTAATATACTGCCTGGAATCACAGTGGTTTCCAAATAAACATATATAGATCAAAAACAAAAGCAATACAAATCATTCATCAAAATAATATCAATACATGAAAACAAAACCTACAAATTCTTCAATAACATATTAAAATGGTACAGAAATGCCCAAACAATGTTAGGAAAGACAGATCATAAGTGCGCATCTACAAACAGCTTGGTTTTCAACAATTTCTTAAATTGCACATAATCTTAATTACCCAGTAAGCTTGTTCCATTATATTCCAGCAATGGAAAACATTTGAAGTTGAGTTGCCACATATCTTACATTATCCCAGGACAAGCAGGCAGCATATTCTTAACACATGGGTGACGTCACCGACGGAGCCCTCGGTACGGACCTTTTTAACTAGAAGTTTCTAGTTGGCCGCACCGCGCGTGCGCGAGTGCCTTCCCGCCCGACGGAGGAGTGCGTGGTCCCCAGTTTCTTCGTTTCCGCGGAGCGAAGAAGACGCGTGTGTTTTTTCAACGGCCGTTGAAACCACTTTTTTGCCTTCCCGCTCGCGCTTTTTTCCTTATTTTTTCTTCCTTTACCTTCGGGTTTATTTTTCTTTGATTTGCAAAAAAAAAAAAAAAAAAAACTTTGCTTTTTCCCTTTTTCTTTCGTTTTTGCCCCGGCGGGGCCTGTTGCCAGTATACAGGCCTCGGGCTTCGATTTTGCGGAGGCTATCTTCCCCTTCATGCCCCCGCAGGTCGGTTTTAAGAAGTGCCAGCGGTGTGCACGCCCGATCTCCATCACTGACCCACACAATTGGTGTTTGCAGTGTCTGGGTCCGGAGCATCGGGCGGACTCCTGCACCCGCTGTGCTACTCTTCAAAAAAGAACCCTTAAAAACCGAAGAATTCAGCAAACTCTCCTCTTCGGCACCGAGTCGGCGATGGACTCCTCACCTTCAACAGCGGTACCTCAAAAATCGGCACCGTCGTCCTCGACACCGACTGACCCCGCATCGGCGTCACTGGCGCCAGGTAAGCCGGCTAAGAAGCCTTCCTCTTCCCTCGAGCGCCCTCCGGCTACGGTGGCGACACCGTCCCTACCGGCATCGCACCGGTCCCGCAAACGCTCCGCCCCGATCTCGGTGAGTGCCTCGTCATCGGCCTCCTCATCGCCGGGGCGTGGAGCGGCATCTAAGGAACCGAAGAAAAAGAAAGCGGTTCCGATGCCACCCCTAGATGACCGTATCTCGGCCATCTTAAAGGCTCAACTCCAAGAACAGTTGAAGAAACAACTTGAACAACTGTTGCCCACTATCCTGGCACCGCTCCTTCCGGTACCAGACCGGCCCGAGCCCCGTACCGAGCCCCCGGTGTCCACCCCTTCGGTACCGGTGAACACATCCATGCCGATCCTTTCGGCCCAACAACTTCAAGGCGATCCGGTGGTTCATTCTCAGGCCACATTGGATCCTCCTCGGCACCAGGCGGTACGGCATTCTTCTCGGGACCGAGATAGACGCCGGTCGTCCTCCCCTGGTACCGTTTCGGTGCGCTCTGGAAAGTCCTTGTCCAAAACTCGACATACCGCGCCCTCCACCCCGGTGTCTCGACCAGAAGTCAGGGACCCTGACTTATGGGAGGAAACTCCTCTCGGTACCGAGGAGGATCCCTCCTCATCTGATGAGGAACCATCGGCACCCGATGCCACCTCTAAACCAGAGCAGTCCTCATTTTCTAAATTTTTGAAAGAAATGTCTGCTGCCCTATCCCTTCCTCTGGAATCGGACTCAAAAAAGTCTCAAGCCTTTCTAGAGGCTCTAGACTTTGAGCAACCTCCTAAGGAGTTCCTCAAGCTTCCCGTGCATGACATTCTACGGGAAACGTTCTACAAAAACTTGGAAAATCCCCTCACGGTACCAGGAGCCCCCCGTAAACTGGACAACCTTTACCGTGTCATTCCCATTCCTGGATTCGACAAATCTCAATTGCCCCATGAGTCCCTTCTGGTTGAATCCACCTTAAAAAAGACTCAGGGCTCCAGTGTCTATGCCTCTACCCCTCCTGGCAGAGAAGGTAAAACCATGGACAAGTTTGGCAAGAGGCTTTACCAGAATGCCATGCTTGCAAACAGGGCAAACAACTATTCCTTCCATTTTTCCTTCTATCTCAAACATTTGGTCCAACAACTGTCTGCCCTCCAAAAGTACCTTCCTGAGCGCAAGGTCCCGCTATTCCAACAGCACATCTCTGGCCTTCTCCAAATGCGCAAGTATATGGTCCGCTCGATATACGACTCCTTCGAGCTCACCTCTCGGGCCTCTGCCATGGCCGTAGCCATGCGTCGCTTGGCCTGGCTCAGAGTCTCCGACCTGGACATCAACCACCAGGATCGTCTGGCCAACGCCCCCTGTCTCGGGGATGAGCTTTTTGGAGAGTCACTGGATTCCACCACCCAGAAACTCTCTGCCCATGAGACCAGGTGGGACACCCTGATCAAGCCGAAAAAGAAGGCACCGCCTACCCGACCTTATCGGCCACAAACATCTTATCAACGGAGATTCTCAGCCAGGCCACTCAACCCGCCTCCCCAGCAATCTCGGCGGCCCCGTCAACAGCAACATCATGCTCAGGCTCGATCTCAGGCCACTCAACCCTCTAAGCCTTCTCAGCCTGCTAAACAAACTCAGCCCTTTTGACTCTTCTCTCCAGGGCATAGCCAGTCATCCACCCTTGCTACCTCTTCCACAACCCATCGGAGGTCGTCTCACCATTTTCTCCAGCCGTTGGGAAGTCATCACGTCGGACCAGTGGGTCCTCAACATCATCCGCCACGGCTACTCTCTCAACTTCCAGACTCTACCTCCGGACAACCTTCCCGTAGAGTCTGCTTCAAACTCATCTCAAACCCCCCTCCTCCTGAGGGAGGTTCAATCCCTCCTCCTTCTCAATGCCATCGAAGAAGTACCTCCAGATCAAAGGGGTCAGGGATTCTACTCCCGCTACTTCCTGGTCCCCAAAAAGACGGGAGACCTCCGTCCCATTCTCGATCTAAGGGACCTCAACAAGTGTCTAGTCAAGGAGAAGTTCAGAATGCTCTCCCTTGCCACGCTTTACCCTCTTCTTTCTCAACACGACTGGCTATGTTCCCTGGACCTCAAAGAGGCCTACACTCACATCTCCATCAACCAGAATTCTCGCCGCTACCTACGGTTCCAGGTACTGCACCACCACTATCAGTACAAGGTGCTACCGTTCGGCCTAGCTTCCTCACCCAGGGTCTTCACCAAGTGCCTTATAGTGGTAGCGGCCTTCCTCAGGTCTCACAACCTCCAGGTCTTCCCCTACTTGGACGATTGGTTGGTGAAAGCACCTTCATCTCAACTCGTGCTACAAGCCACTCATCACACCATCTCTCTCCTCCACCTCCTGGGGTTCGAGATCAACTACCCCAAGTCGCACTTGCTTCCCACCCAGCGACTTCAATTCATTGGAGCAGTTCTGGACACCACGCTAATGAGGGCCTTTCTCCCCTCCGATCGCCAGCGGACCCTGCTCCATCTCTGCCGTCAGGTACTCATGCACCCCTCCATCCCTGCCCGACAGATGATGGTCCTACTGGGTCACATGGCCTCGACGGTGCATGTCCTTCCTCTGGCACGCCTCCACCTTCGTACGCCTCAGTGGACTCTCGCCAACCAATGGTCACAGACTACGGACCTTCTTTCTCATCCCATCTCTGTGACATCATCTCTTTAGCAATCTCTCCAATGGTGGTTGAACTCCTCAAATCTTTCCAGGGGTCTGCTTTTTCATCTGCCCCCCCACTCTATGATCATCACCACAGATGCGTCCCCCTACGCGTGGGGAGCTCACCTAGGAGATCTGCGCACCCAGGGACTTTGGACCCCACAGGAGCGTCGTCATCACATCAATTTCCTGGAACTCAGAGCCATGTTCTATGCCCTCAAGGCTTTCCAACATCTCCTCTGCCCTCAAGTCCTCCTCCTTTGCACGGACAATCAAGTCGCCATGTACTACATAAACAAGCAAGGCGGCACCGGATCTCGCCCCCTTTGTTTGGAGGCTCTGCGCATCTGGACCTGGGCCACGGACCGCAATCTTTTTCTCAGGGCGGTCTATATCCAGGGCGACCAGAACTCTCTGGCCGACAATCTCAGTCGCATCCTTCAACCCCACGAGTGGACGTTGGACCCTCCGACTCTGCTCTCCGTCTTTGCTCGATGGGGCACTCCGCAGGTGGACCTCTTTGCAGCACCTCACAATCATCAGCTGCCCCAATTCTGCTCCAGACTCTTCTCTCCTCACCGTCTGGCCCCGGATGCATTCCTGCTCGATTGGAGGGATCGGTTCCTGTATGCCTTCCCTCCACTTCCTCTGATGTTGCGGACCTTGTCCAAACTCCGCAAAGACCACGCCACCATGATTCTTATCGCGCCTCGGTGGCCTCGCCAACACTGGTTCTCACTCCTGCTCCAGCTCAGCTCCAGGGAACCTATTCTACTTCCTGTGTTTCCTACTCTACTTACGCAACAGCATCAGTCTCTGCTACATCCCAATCTGTCTTCGCTCCACCTGACAGCTTGGTTTCTCTCGGGCTGACCTCTCCGGAGAATCTATCTCAACCGGTCCGCCTCATTTTGGACGCTTCCAGGAAACCGGCCACTCTCCAATGTTACCATCAGAAGTGGACCAGATTTTCCTCCTGGTGTCTCCGGCATCATCAAGAACCCACCTCCTTAGCGGTGGAAACTGTCTTGGAATATTTGCTTTCACTGTCCAACGCTGGCCTCAAAACTACCTCCATCAGAGTCCACCTCAGTGCCATCACTGCGTTTCATGAGCCTATTCTCGGAAAACCCCTCACGGCTCATCCTCTGGTTTCCAGATTCATGAGAGGACTCTTCAACATCAAACCGCCTCTCAAGCCTCCTCCTGTCGTCTGGGACCTGAATGTGGTTCTCTCAGCTCTCATGAAACCTCCGTTTGAGCCTCTTGCCACAACTTCTCTCAGGCTTCTTACCTGGAAGGTGCTTTTCCTAATTGCCATCACCTCTGCCAGGAGGGTTAGCGAACTGCATGCACTGGTTGCCGACCCACCTTTCACTGTTTTTCACCATGACAAGGTTGTTCTGCGTACCCACCCTAAATTCCTTCCCAAGGTGGTCTCAGCTTTTCACCTCAACCAGTCCATTGTGCTGCCCGTCTTCTTCCCTAAGCCTCACTCGCATCCTGGGGAACAGGCGTTGCACACGCTGGATTGTAAGCGTGCCCTTGCTTACTATCTTGATCGTACCAGAGCTCACCGAACAGCCCCTCAGCTCTTTTTGTCTTTCGACCCCAACCGTTTGGGTCGTCCTGTCTCCAAACGGACACTTTCAAATTGGCTTGCTGCCTGTATTGCTTTCTGCTACGCTCGGGCCGGTCTCTCACTGGAAGGAACTGTCACGGCCCACAGAGTCCGAGCTATGGCTGCTTCTGTGGCTTTCCTCCGCTCCACGCCCATCGAGGAAATCTGCAAGGCGGCCACTTGGTCCTCAGTTCACACGTTCACTACTCACTACTGTCTGGATGCGTTCTCCAGACGGGATGGACACTTCGGCCAATCTGTGTTACACAATTTATTTTCCTAATGGCCAACCATCCCACCTCCCTCTTTGTTAGCTTGGAGGTCACCCATGTGTTAAGAATATGCTGCCTGCTTGTCCTGGGATAAAGCACAGTTACTTACCGTAACAGGTGTTATCCAGGGACAGCAGGCAGATATTCTTACGTCCCACCCACCTCCCCGGGTTGGCTTCTTAGCTGGCTTATCCTAACTGGGGACCACGCACTCCTCCGTCGGGCGGGAAGGCACTCGCGCACGCGCGGTGCGGCCAACTAGAAACTTCTAGTTAAAAAGGTCCGTACCGAGGGCTCCGTCGGTGACGTCACCCATGTGTTAAGAATATCTGCCTGCTGTCCCTGGATAACACCTGTTACGGTAAGTAACTGTGCTTTATCAACTGTCAGTGCTACCAATTTCATTTTCCCCTCAGAGCGCAATGCCCTCGGAGGTTTTTAAATCTCCCAAAGAGATTGAAACCAAAGTTGTACAGTATGAAATACTATTTGATGTACCGGGGACAACACTTTAAATTGGATTCTTTGCTCTATCGGTAGCCAGTGTAGATTTTTCAATATTGGGGTTATATGGGCTGTCCTAATTCATATACACCTGCAAAACCTTCAATTTTGATTTTGGCATACCCAAGAACAAGGAATTACAGTAGTCCAATCTTGTCAAAAGCAAAGATTGGGCCACAGTTCGAAAATCATATTCAGAAATGGATTTAACCTATACAACTTATGAAGTTGAACATAGCCTTTCTGAATAATACACCCAAATTTGCTTCCCCATAGTCAAAGCCGAATCTAAGCAAACACCTTTATCTCTTCTCCCAAAATATGAATGTAGTTTTAGGGAATGGAGGCAGTTGTGCAAGCCTAACATCAATTTTTGTTTCACATTTGTTCAGCAAATGCAACTCTGTGAAGCCAAACAATAATATTCTTAACTAACTCTGACGTTTTTAATGCACTCATTTGTACATAGGACCTTTCTGTACTGTATAATTAGGGATTTGATTCCTAAGTGATTAGTTGTAGAATAAATGTACTATTTATAATTAGGTGTTTTTTTGAAGGAACCAAAAAAATGAATCCAGGTACTATTGCCTGGTATCTTTTTTTCTGGTGAGATCAAATATGTACATTTATATCTCTTAGAAGTCAGTATAGAAAAGGCATAAAAATTAAGTAGAGGCTATAAGACAAGCAAGGAAAGGGGTGCTTTTCTAGTTTATCCATTATAAAAAAAAATATATACAGTATATATATTACTTTTGCATCGAAGGTACTTAATTGGTTAAATCTAAAAATCCGAAGCCCTTTGTACAAGTTTGGCATTAGTTTGTATCTTTCTACAAGTTCACTTCTTAATTAAGGCAGATAGTTTTCCCTTAATACCTTGGAAAATACCAGAATTATGTGCAGCTTTGAGCGTAGAATCACAGGAAACGTGCTGCCCCACCTTTGTAAGGACTCTGTATGGAGTTCTTGATCTTATTTTTGCTCTGGGTGTCTCTTGCTCAGTTTGTAGGAAGCTTGGTCACCGCCTCTATCTCGATAGACAACCAAGCTCCCTACAAACCGGGAAAGAGACACCCAGACCAGAATCTGTAATCACTCGGTTCTTCTTACAATATCATCGCAGGAGACATAAACTTACACCTAGATGAAGAGGACAATACAAACGCGAAAGAATTTAAAAACTTTCTATCCCTACTCAATTACAACCTCCCTCTACCCACACAAACACATGAAAAAGGCCATCAGTTAGATATGGTAGCCATGTCCACAAAGGACATCCCAAACCCTGCCATCTCTATATGTAAAGGCACCTGGTGTCATGATATCTGGTCTGATCATTTTACTTATTATTTCAAGCTCATGTGGTCTTATTCTAAATCTAAAACACGCCCAATAATAAAAAGAGAACATCACACCAGAGGCTATATTAATCCAATAGATTTCTGGTCACAATATGAATTGCAATCAGAGATAGAAGAAGGAGTCGATTTCTGGGATCACTGGATGACAACCAGCACATCCATTTTAGATAAAATCGCCCCTATACGCAATAGCAAAAGCAATGCAAATAAATATAACAAATGGTTTGACACCGAACTTCTAAAACTGAAACAACTAGCTAGAAGACTAGAAAGAACTTGGGAAAAAACAGGAGAACTAACAGACCATAACAAATGGAGAGCTAACATAAAAATATACAAACAAATGATAAAAGACAAACGTAAAGCATTCTACTCAATTAAAATCAATTCATCTTGTAATGGTTCACAAGGAATCAATACAAAAGAGCTATTCAACCTGATCACAAATTTATTTGACACCGCTCACTACACCACACCCATACATAACTCTAAGTTACCCTCTGCAAATGACTTAGCACTACACTTTGATTCGAAAATTAAAAACCTTAGAATTCATTGTTCAACAAACGACCCTAGTGATCATCCGATACCTATCACCCAAGGAAATGATACACCGGCAGACATGATCTGGAGCTCCTTTCAAGATTTAGAGTGGAACAATTACAACAGACTATATAACAAATACTCTAAATCATATTGCGTTCTGGACTCATGCCCCCCAGAAATCATGAAAGCGGCACCTTTAGCATTTAAACTATCGTTGATGCAATATTTGGCTCATAACCTAAAAACTGGGAAGTTCCTCTCTAATAATGGTCGCATAATAATAACAACCCCAATTCTAAAAAATCGAAAAGAATCTTCAGCTATAATATCCAACTACAGACCAGTAGCATCCATTCCGTTTATTGTAAAAATTATGGAGGGATTGGTACACACCCAACTGATGGATTATCTGGATCAGTTCTCTCTCCTACATGAAACTCAATCCGGTTTTAGACCGTTATTCAGTACTGAGACAGTAATTGCGGCTATTTTAGACGATCTGCGCCTACTGTTTAGTAAGGGCCTTAATGCCCTGGTTATGCAATTCAATATGAGTTCTGCCTTTGATCTAGTAGACCATGGGAAATTGCTGCAATGCCTAGATGCCATTGGTATCAGGGACGAGGTGTTGAATTGGTTCTGTGGCTTCCTTATGTCCCGCACTTATCAAGTACGTTTTAATTATGAACTTTCAGATACCTGGAGCAATCCATCCGGTGTGCCACAAGGGTCTCCGCTATCTCCATTGCTCTTCAACGTCTACATGTCCTCACTAGGCACGCAGCTAACCCAGTTAGGGATAAAACTATTTAGTTATGCAGATGATTTTACGATCATCATCCCATTCGTTAATTCTATCTCTGAAACTATTCCTAAAGCTTCAGAAGCCATAAACGTGATGGAGCACTGGATGACAACCTATAGGCTCAAACTTAATTCAGAAAAGACAACTTTCTTCGTTGCTTCGCCACATCCGCTTGACACCAAATCACCACTATGTATCAATAATCTTAATTACCCTATCCAACCTACCATAAAGATACTAGGTGTAACTTTGGATCAGTGCCTAACCTTGAGAGACCAGGAGGACTCCTTGATCAGAAAGGGATTTTTCACTCTCTGGAAACTCAGATCCATTAAAGCTTATTTCGATACAGCGGCATTCAGAACCCTAGTCCAATCCCTCGTACTGAGTCTACTTGACTACTGCAACATCGCCTATTTAGCAATTTCCCAAAAGAACATGCAGCATTTATAATTGATGCAAAATGCAACGGTCAAACTGATCTTTGGGCTGAGGAAGTTTGGCCACGTGACACCCTACTACCGGCAGCTGCATTGGCTGCCAATGGAGGCGCGCGTAAAGTTTAAATTTGCCTGCTTCTACTTCAAAGCACTACACGGACTTGCCCCTAAATATATAACTGACCTTTTCGTCTTCTCAGCCAACAGACACAAGAGAAGCTCACATTCCAACTTTGTTTCCCCCCCAGTGAGAGGTTGTAAACTGAAAAAACACCATGAACATCTTCTCGCACCAAGCAGCATCATGGGGTAAAGACCTAGAACAATTGCTTTCGCCCACTACTTATGAGGAATTTAGGAAACGTCTGAAAACACACCTGTTCCTAAAGTATCTAGACAACTGATCCTCTCTTCTCTCTCCCCTCTATAGCGATTAACTTGTTCTATTGATCACTCTCTCCTCAAAAATGGATTTCCTGTCCTATTAACCCTCTTTCTTCCTCCCGTCTTAAAGTCAATCAATTTGTACCTTTGCTTAATCTTTATAAACCACATAGAACTTCACGGTATTGCGGTATATAAGCTGTTGTTATTATTATTATTATTATTATTATTAATATCAAGACTTGTTGTTGTTAGGTGCCATCGACTCGTGCTCCAGTCCTGGTGACTCGATGAATTGCGGATCTAAAAAGAAATTGGTTTTCTGCTAGTCCGGAAAGGTCCTCAAGACTATAATCCTAGATATAGCCAATCTTCTCTCCAAACTATATGCCATAATCATATCCATATATGTTAATACCGCATACACGTCCCAGATCCCTATGTTCGACCGATCAAAACCTTCTCTCTATACCCTCTTTAAAGATCATTGGAACCAGACATAATGAGATCTTTTCTGTCATCGCACCAGTTATGGAACTCACTTCCCGGCTAAATTAGAGATGCTTTCAGAAATTAAAACCATCATATTCAGATAATCTTACCATTGGAATAAGTATTCTTTATTTTATTTTAACAAAATTACCTACTGATTTTTTTTTTTCTTTCCCCACCTATCATATTATTACCCTCTTAATGTTGCCTCTTTCTGAAACCATTGTAGTTCAACTCCTTTTCCTCTTGTTTCCATGTGTTGGTCTTCAGAATTTGTCCTTGTCAGTATAATTATGAGTTTCTGTTACTCCTATTTTATTATACGTAATTCGCTTTTAAATTTTATTATAAGTGTTAGAATCAAATTTTAATAAACTTAAACCAAGTTATCTGTGTCATGAAACCTAATGAAATCCCTGGATATGACCAGGCTCTTCTAAATTGTAAATCACATTGAATTCCTTCTGGGGCATATTAGCAATCCAGAAATGCTAATGCCATAATGCCAGAAATGTACTTTTGTATAAATAACTCAGACAAAGTGAAGAGCCAATCGTAATTTGCAAAAACACATTCACAATGGCAGTGCAACAAAAGTCCATCGCTAAGCACGAGTTAGGAACAGACCCAAACGAGAGGAAAAAGCCTCGGAAAAGCCCTCCCACCGCCACAGCAGTGGCTTAAGGTGTTCAGGCGGGAAACCTCATAGGCACAAAAAACCTGCGGGTCTCTCAGGACTCTGTGCAATGTGATAAAACTGTGGGTCAAAAAAGTGATCAGTGATACGAGTGAAATTAACTCTGACTTATCTTAGTGAAGCTCGGTCGGAACACCAACGATGGCTAGCGTTTCACATCAAACTGCCTCAGGGCGTGCCTCCGATCATGAGCTTTCAAAACAGGACACGAACAAGTGTATTTCTCTACACATACAATTTTGTACAGGATTAAAGCCAAAATGGATTTATCTGATGCAAATCTTGCCTCATTTATTTATTTAATCATTTATTTAACCCATCCTCCTAAAGGAGCCCAGAACGGGTTACACGTGTACATTCACAGTAAAATGGAAGAAACTTATTATTTCAAAAGGGTAGATAAATGTGGGTACAGATAAGCCGGTTGATATTATGTATTTGGCTTTTCAAAAAACATTTGACAAATTACCTCGTGGATGACTCTTGAGGAAACAAACAAAAAAAGTAATTGGGATAGTAGGAAATGCCCTAGTGTGGATTAAAAAATGGTCACATAGAATAGGGTTAACTAGTCAATATTATCAATGGAGAAGGGTAACAAGTGGGTTCCCCAGGCATCAGTGCTTGAGACTGTTGCTTTTTATATATTTCTAAATGACCTGGAAACACAAAGTAATCAAATTTGCTGATGACATAAAATTATTAGACTTACGCTTAGACTTTGTCTTAGTGGGGATTGTTGAAGTAGAAGAGGGCTCTAGCTCAGAAATAATTTAATTTGTGCCTGGCTCCTTTTGCTGTCGAAGAGTAGCGGTGGGGGAGGACCGTGAAGCCGAAGCCTGACCTGTGGGGAGCCTTCCCTGACTGCTGAGGCTGCTTTTCCTTTTGAGAAGACCTCGAGTCCGCTGTACGCTGAGGGGCTGTTGAGGCGGAATGATCTTAACAAGTGCATTCACTCTGAAGCCCCCTGATATCTCTCTTCATTTATCTCCCCCTATGTTCCTCCCCGTGATCTCCATTCGTCAGGCAAGCCCCTCTTATCTGTACCCTTCTCTTCCACTGCCATCTCCAGATTCAGTCCCTTTTTTCTTGCGGCGCCATATGCCTAGAACAGGCTGCCTGAATCAATACATCGTGCTCCATCCCTGGCAGTGTTCAAATCCAAGCTAAAGGCCTACTTTTTTGAAACTGCTTTCAACTCTTAACTCCCCCTCACTGCTGTCAGATACCTATACCCACTATAACCTCCCCAACCCTGAAATGTCCTGTCTAAATTAGATTGTAAGCTCTTCTCAGCAGAGACTGTCTATTGTATGTTAAAATGTACAGCTCTGCATACGCTTTTCAGCACTATAGAAATAATAAATAGTAGTATTCAAACTTGTAAAATCATCGGGCTTGTAAGAAATTGCATAATCACCTTATAAGCCTAGGAGATGACATCCAAATGACAAATGTAAAGTGAGAAAATGCAAAGTGAAGAACAAGGAAGAGCAACCCAAACTATAGCTACATGATGGATTCCATATTAGGAGTCACTACCCATGAGAAGGAACTGTATGGGTGTCATCAATGGTGATATGTTGAAATCCTCCACCTCTTTCTTGGTGGCTAAGAAAGCAATTTGAATGGTAGGAATCATTAGGAAAGGAACAGAGAATAAAACAATATTATAATGCCTTTATAATCACTCTATGGTGCAACTGCACCTTGAAATTCTAGTCACCATGCCTCAAAAAATACAGAATGGAATTACAAAAGGTACGATATTTGTTTTGAAAACTGCTTTGATGTTTTTATGAGTTTGTCCACAAGTATGGTATATGTTGATAGAGAAGATGAAATGATTCCTTGTGTGAGTGATTGTAACAAAGTAGTAAAAACAAACAAACAAACAAATAGGAAATTTGGGTTCCCATGCTATTGTAGATCCCTCTTTGTGTCTCATGCAATGACACAGCTGGGCTGAGTTCAAATGAAATGGAGAGGGAGAAAAAGATTGTGTGGCTTAATAATCCTGATGCCTGCAAAGAACTTTAATTACAAATAAAAAACCTCATTTTTTCTATTAACAAGTGGTATAGATGCAACCACACAAATGGTGACCAGCAAGCTGAGGCTTTACCCTTAGTTGTGTCAAAAGTTCTTGGTAACTTGGGTATTAAAAACCATAACAAATACAAAACAAAGGACGGTCCTAGGTTAAATGAAGTAGAATTGCTCATACAAACAGATTCTGTAGAAAAGTCTTTCATAAGGCACCATCCAGCTTTGAAGTTAGTGGAAGCAGTAATGTTTAGTGAAGGTGTGAACCCAAGACACATGAGTGTAGGGGTTTGAACCCAGGGCCCTTTCTTCCAGAGACTGCTGACCTGCAGTGAGCCATAGCTGCTACAGTCTTGATCCATCTCAAACTTCTCCAGCCATGACCCCATATTTGCAGATGCAGAAATGCCCACAACCTTGCCAAGGCACATCATAAAGATGCACCTGCATAGGGCCTGCCAAGGTCACAACTCCAAAAATAGCAGGCATGCCCCGTTTGGTGTCTTGGCCCACAATTCAGGAAGCATTGGAATTGAGTGGAGGTAGTACAAAGTGATCCCCACTCTCAGACCACTGGACCAGCCAGGGGTATGTCCACCATATATAATGGAGAAGTCAGCCCACCATAGTCTAACTTGTATCCAGCTCTGCCTTTTCACTGTTACTAGCCGCTTAATACCTGCTTACTTACCTACTGTCCAACTGGCCCTTTTGTTCTTGCTTCCTGCTGTTTATCTTGCTAGTAATCGCTTTGCTTTTTGTCCTGGTTCTTGCTCCCACTCTACCTGCCATCCTTCTGCTTATCTGACCATCTTGACCTGCTTGGAAGTCTCTCTACATGCTCTGGCTCAAGCCCTGATAGGAAGCAGGATGGTTGCAGATGTCCTAGGAAGGCTGATTTGGCACACAGCTAGTGCAGCCTGACTTTGTGTGGGAATGGGGATGCAAACCTGCCTATAGCAGAAAAAAAAGCAGCTCGATATCCAGTTGGAAATGTCGCATTTTGTGGCCGATGTACTGAGTCTGTTAACATCAAATGAAATTAAATGGTAGGTAGTATTTTATGTGCGTAAACTGATAATAGAAATAATCCATGCAACAAAAACATTATAAAATTTGTTTATTTTGAATATAGTTTATATGTTTTTATATTTTAAAAAAATACACTGGAGGGAGTAGTTACAAATTTAAGTGCCGTAGAATTTCACAGTTCTCTACTTTACCACATGATCTACTCCTAAGCTACCACAAGAGAACAGCTCACTAGTAGCAGAACTAACCTGCGGGAATCCTGGGTTTAATTCCTGGATAGGGCTTTCACTCATCTCTTTGGCTATGACTGTGACAGAAGTAATGGTCGCAGCCCCCATGAGGTAGTATTCTTAGCTGAGTTCACAAAAGAAATGCCTATAATTTCTTAATGGGTTTCAAGAGCATCCTTGACTACAGTGATAGTTACAATTTTATTTACCACTAAGCTTAGGCTTATAAACTAGATGGGCCTTAGAATATGATAGCATATATAGAAAAGTAAAATAATAAAAAAGCAGAAGCTTTTGATCACAATAAAGTTATATTGAAAACACAAAAGCTCTTCCACAGCCCTTCTGGAAGCATCTGGCATAGTATTGTG
Source organism: Geotrypetes seraphini (assembly GCF_902459505.1). Taxonomy (NCBI): domain Eukaryota; kingdom Metazoa; phylum Chordata; class Amphibia; order Gymnophiona; family Dermophiidae; genus Geotrypetes; species Geotrypetes seraphini. The sequence continues at coordinate 19,350,184 of NC_047093.1, read as the reverse complement.
AAGGCTGAACTTAGGATATGGACCAGTGAAATATGTATTTTATAAAAGGCAAGCTGTAAACTATTCAAATGGTGATGTGAATAGGACCCAACAAGGTCTGTGTTTTGGCACTTATTGCCTTCCTCAGAAGTCCTCCAAAGAACGATCTTCTAAAATATCACATCAAATACATTTGGAATATATGATTTCATGATAACAAAACAACATGCTACGAAGTGAATATCAAAACATCACTTATCATCATCTATTCTTGTGGACAGTGTGATAGCTAACATCAATTTTGATTTTTATAATAATCTTTTGTTAGTTCATCTGGAGACTTTGTTTTTATCCCACTTTATCTTGTGTGTCTTGACCTTAGTATGGGTACTCTTGTCCCTCCTTTTTTTTACTTGCTCTGTACATCATAAGCGACAGGGCCCCTGTAAGAAAATCCCAAGTAGAATGAGACATTCTCATTTCCCTGAGGTACTGAGGCATAATATAGAGGCAACACATCAATCTTACTTTTTTGACCATGGCCACGTACAAACACCTTCCCATCCTCTGTCCATCCATCAATTCGTTTCAGTGCTTGTTGAATACAGTGTGTTTTCCAGACCTCTCCATTTAGCCACTTCAATCGCCATTCATTTAAGGAGCCTTCACTTAGCTTATCAATCCTACTTCTGTGTATTATCTTTCTAAGCCCATAACCATTTCCCAAGAAGAACTGCGTATAAATTCTCTTTTTTCTAACAGGTACATTTTTAATTTTTTCGTCATGCTTTTGCTTCAGACTATCTAGTGCTACTTTTAAAATATCATCTTTATCAGGATCAGATCTCTTGTCTTCTGCATTATCAGGCCAGTAGAGTAAAATGAGTAAAAAATAGGCACTGGCTGGAAACAATTTTCTCTTCTGAAAAAAACTTTTGCTAAGTTCTCGAAGTTCTTGAAATGATAAAAGATTTGGAGATGATGGAGATACACACCCCAGAGAAATGTGGCATAGTATGTAGTTGATACGACTACTGACCTCAAGATTTGTTCTGTCTTTTGGGTAAAGGTTTATTATTGTTTCTAATTTTCGTGCTGATCTTTCATCTTTTAAATCCGACAGCAGTGAAAGAATCGTGGTAGGATTCCCACCGCCATGCTTATAAATATTCATTGATTTCATTAATTGTGTCATAGAGCTCTGATCTCTAGATCCTTCATTAGTTTCTCCAGAAAGGAATTTTGAAGAAAAAAATTTTGCAAATACTTCCGTCTTTCTTACCAGCCATTTTCTGGGATTGCATACTTTTTCTTCCACTTTACTCTTTTGTTCTTCATCTTCACTTTTATCAGTTTGAAAGTAACTCAGATCTTCTGAAATCCAATCTAGAGCATTGTAAATATTCTTGTGTAAGCCTTTTAAACGGCCATGAAGCTTACTCCAAGGTTTTTTAATGTCAGCTGGAATATAGTCTGTGATCAAATAACTCACTAGTTCACTGTTTACATTCTCCTCATTTTTATGAAATATTTCAAGTGAAGACAGCAGTTGTAGCAAACGACACCCAACATCTACTTCTCCAAAAAAGCCAGAATTGTTAATGTTGTCAGGCTCTGCTTTTGCAGCACTTTGGGCAGCTCTGAAGCACTCCATGGCCTTTAGGGCCATTTCTATCAATTCAATTATTTCTGAAGGTTTAAGGTCAACATTGCCTTTATTGTCCACTTGAACATTAAACCATTTTTTGTACACTTGCCCTTCAGTATCCAAAATGAAAGAATCACGTGGCAAATGTGATTTGGCTTTTTCTGCCCAGATTGTAGCATCTTCAAATTTTTCATACTTGCAAAGTAATCGGGCCAACAGTTGTGCAAAAAAAGCATCTTTTCCAAAGCATTCATATGCTTTTCTCAAGAGTTCAACAGCTTTATCACAGTGTTTTTCAACTTCACAAATGTGCTCGACAAGTGGCGAAAACAAGCTATCGACATTGTCTCCTTTACTCTTTTTAAAACGACGCAAGAACAGATCTCTAGTGAACCGTATAAACTCATCTCTTCCAAATCGATGCTGAAAAAGAACTGTTTCCTGTAGAAGATCCATAGCAATTTTGCTATGAAGTTGGTTTTCTGAAAGTTGATGTAAAATTTCCTTTGCAACAAGTGGATGTATTATAGACACCGAAGAAATCCATGTGGTATTTTCTCTTAATTCAATGAACATGAATCTTGCTTGTTCAGTTAAACAATTTTTAAAATTAGACTGTCGCAATATATTTTTTTCATTATCTGTATACGCTCCCAGTCCCAGAAAAGCCTCACAATGGGACAAGGAAATGTATGAATTTTGTACATAGAAATTTAGTAACGCAACATATTTCATTAAACTCGTCACACGAGATGAGCGGTCAATGCCTTGCAGCACATTATGTACAACGTCACGGACATACTGTTCGTTAAATTCTTTACTCATTAGAACAAATGTAATTATAAATTCTGGTGGGAACTGCTGTTCAAGCTCTTTAGCTTTACTTTCAAACAACACTTTCTCAGCATCTTTCAGTTTGTGAGTGACTGCAATTGTGTCTAATGGAGAAGCTTTACAAAGTTTTTCAGGTGTGTTCGATCGGTTACAACTCATGAGAATGAAACATGGCTTAGAGCAAGTAATGTTTTTAGCTGTAATGACAGTTGCTAATTCATGTTTTAAATCATCCAGATATTCTTCATCACAGTCTTCTACTAAGAGGAGGACTGAGAGACATTGACTGAAGTCTTTCTCTTCATATTCTCTAAATTTAATTGCATGATCACATACTGTTGAGACTGGACATGATAACTTCACAACTGCGCATCTTAATTCCTTTCTGGTTTTCCAAAGAACTTGTCGTGCAACAGTGCTTCCTCCACTGCCAGGCTGATGAACTATTTTTATTCTAGCTACGGGAAGTTTACATGTGTTTCTATGCAAAATCTCATTTAAAATTTGTCGAACCTCTTCACATGCCTCACGCTCAATAACTTCACCACACCGTTTCTTCTCAGCAAGCCAAAAATTTTTCCAGCTAACTTTTCCACCTCGATAAAATGTACTTTCTATTTCCTCTATTTGCTCTTTATTTATCAGATCCAATTTTATATCGTTGCATTCATCTACACATAAAATTTCAAGTGAAAACATTCTTTCTTTCTCAAGTGTTCTGAAAACACACTGTCCTTTAGTGGAAACGGGTATATGACTGGCATAATCTGTAAAAGGTAACATGTCTTGAACAGTGCCATCTACATGACTGAGTTTCATACCAACAATACTTATCTGATCGAGCTTTTCACGATTAGGACATGATAACTGAGCTCTATTTGCCCACTTCTCGTAATTTTCTTGAGACTCAGCAATACAAATGATATTTTCCATACCATTCATTTCTTCATAGAATTCATTGAAAGTATCCATAATTGGTTTCTCTACAGGTGACAACAATAAAAAAATTACAATAAAAGAATCTTTTGGAAGAATTTCATCACAAATAATAGAAACTGCTTTCTTTAAGGACTTTTTTTTTGTTCTGATCCAAGTGTCTTCATCACAAGGATCATCACTTCCTAGATAACCAGTACGTCCATTGCAGAATATCCAACTAGTTTGATCAAATAAATGCAACTGTTTTATCCAATCACTTGTGCTCATTGTCTGGTCCTTAGAATAACTTTTCAAGGAATGAAGGTTTGTAGCATGATGTTCTTTGTATTTAGAGCAAAGTCCCGAGCATTCAGAATTTGCATCAAAATCAAAAGCACAAAATATATTCATCCGCATTAAAAAATTACTGTGTTGCAATTCTTCTCTCCCGCATCCATTTGTGACAAGTATATACCACAGTGACTCATCAAAAGATTTTCTGCCATTTGTTAAAAGAACAGATAACTTTCTCCCCAAGTCTTCTGTAGTTTTTGTAATGGCTGTATTTCTTGATTCTGCCTCTTTTCTTTTTGCATCTCTACTTGCCATTTCATCAATAAAGGCTCTATACTCTTCATTTGTAACACTTTCAGACTTGGTTCCCACTCTTCGATAAATAGCTTGTTTTTCACGATAAACTTTATTGGAACGTTCATTAAATTTTGGAAGAGTTACTTCAAAATGCTTTCCATTGACATTGCTGTATAATGGAATAATGTCAATTTCAACAATAAAGTTCTTGTCTTCAGTGTCCTTCTCAATCACCTCAATAAATTGGGGAGGACGAATGCAGTGCCGTGCAAGTTCACATTCAGATGAAGCAAAACATGTTTCAATGTAATCTAATGCATCCACATACACAGATCTATCTTTTACTTTAATTCCAACAATTTGTCCATGTTCCCACTCCTTGTTTTCGACACTGTCCACCACACCAAAGTGTATGGTGCCATTTGTTCGAACATTCATGCAAGCAGAAGCAAATCGAATAACCTCGTAGGCGAATTTTGCTTGCAGCCTTGTTCTATCCAGTGCTGAAGCAGTAATAAAGGATTTGTATTCATGGCAAGGTATAATCAGGTCTTTCAATCCCGTCTCCGGTGGAAGGACAGTGTTTTTCACATACTTAAAATTATTATCTTCAATAGCAAATGGCCGAAATTTGCTCACAGTTGAAACTTCATCTCTATTTCTTTTGCTGTAAGGATGTGGTTTACTTAGACACTTGTTAACACTATCGACAGTCAAAACTGATTTCTCATTTCCTTGATGCTTGCTTTTTTCTGCCTGGCTCATGATCTCCTTATTTGGTGCTGCATTTATTTGAGAGTTTACTTCTTGCTTTGGTCCATCTTCTTGAGGCCTTTGTTTTCCACGCGTCAAAGCTTTGATTTCCTGGATTTCAGTCTCTGCTCCTGCACCCATAAGATCAGAAGTTGCTACATCTTCAGCAGAAGCAGCTGTTTTGCAATTTTCTGAGGACTGAAAGTTCAGTTGGGCAATTTCATTTCTTTTTTTTATAAGGAGTTGGATTTGCCCTTCTTTCATACCAATTTTTCTGAGAAAATTTTCATCGATCTCTTTAAGCGCAGGCCCAGTTACCTCCTCTTCAAATAATTTCTCTACATATTGTTTTTTAATTTGTATAGACTCTAACCAGCACCTCACATTGCTTTCATTCCATTCTTCCAAAGGCAGTTTTTGGTATTCTAAACAAAATAGAGAAGTATGTTTTAATATAAATGTCGAACACATGCAAACAAACTAAAAAAATGCCAAAAAAAGAAAGCTTACCCATTTTCACAAGACTGCAGTTTTGCTCCGACAGTGATAATCAGGTTCTAAAACAAATTATATGTATATTTATTGCAAATGTTCACATTTTCTATATTTACTGTCTAAAACAAGTTATGCTTTTTTAACATTTAAACCTACATTTGCAAGTCTACTTACACAATTCAATTTTTCTTACTGGTTAGTTAGTTATTACAAAACAGGATTAAGACCTCAAACTATCACTAGTGATGTTATAAGCAGTTATACTACTTTGGGGTTGGTTTTTTTTGATGTTATATTGTCTTAGGGGAGGGAGGTGTTATAAACAAAAATTTGCATATCAAGGAGGCAGTGTGTGCCTGGATTGTATAAATGGTGCCATGATCTGCAGGTGCCCACAAACGCAGTGCCAACTGTATGCCAATCATGTGGCAGCGCCATTCATAGAATTGCAGCTATGTCACAGGCTTCAGAAATGTAGGCCAGGGTTTTCAAGGACTATATTTCTGGCACCTATCTATGACAAGAATTGCAACTATGGAGGCACTTACCGAAACCTATGGATACTTCTGGCGTTAACCACGCCCATTTTACCCTTAGGCGCCAGTAGGTACTTCTGTAGTTGTGGTTCTGACACTGTTTGTGAAAGCGCCGTCTTGTTTTAATGATATTTTAATTGCTTTTGGGGCAATTGGGGTTAGACAGGTGGGTATAGGGTGTTTTGGGGGGGTTCACCATAACCTATAATGAGTTGTGGTGAGATGTTCACCCTGTAAGGTGCCCTGCTGCTCTGTTGCCATGTCTGGATGGCCAGTCCATCACAATGCTGGGCCCTCCCATGTCCAAATGGTCTTGTTCTGAGCGTTTGGGACTTGGACAAATTTTTGGTTGAAAATGTGGTATAAAGATAGACGTACTGGTGGTCTGGATGATCAACTGTCTGCATATCTAGATAGATGATTTAAAAAAAAAAAAAAAAAAATTCTAGATGTATTTTCCGAAAATGGACATTTTCCCCCTGCTGAGTTTAGGCGTCTAGTACCATACGTCTGAATCAGACTTAGATGTATCTTTTGATTTATGCCCCTCCATGTACAGTATAAAGTCTGGGGCATGGACCTGACATGGTCCTTATTTTGGTATAAAAGAGCCTTCTTCTGGGGTCCATTCTGGTTGAGCCACAACAAATAGAAATGCTAAAATGTATTCAAAAATACTGTGTGATAAAGATGGAACGCAGCCAACGCAGGAAGTCTAGTAATTGTACTACTTGGATTTGTCAAGTATTTGCTTCGCTTTTATTTGTGAAGACTTTTAATTGCTAACAATAAACCTTTTTTTGAGATCATCACTTCCACAGTTCTGTTTTGCTTGTAAGAACCCGTCAAACAATGCCGAAGCTGCAACCACCTGTAATTAAAAGACAAACCCAAATCATATTCCCTACTCAAATCCACAAAAGATTTAAAATCACCCCCACTCAAAAGCTGAGTACTCCAGATACCCTTATCCTGCCAATCAACCCAACTTATCATAGTTCCCTGGTTTCTTATATCAGGATTATGTCATATGGAAACAAACCATCTGCCATAAAGAAAAAGGTACCACCAGAAGAACCTGTATTGTATATGCAGCACCCAAAGGAATTGGGGATAGCAAAGCCCTCTCCATCTGTAGCCACCATATGTTCCCCCTCCAACAGAAACCAAGCCACTGCAGCTGCAACCAGATAAGCATAATGATATAACCTGAAATCTGGAAAATTAACACACCCTCCACCCTTAAGTTTACACAAAGCAATTGTTGGAGGTTTGTTCTGCTAAAGAAAGTGCATAATCTTAACCTCCAAACTTTTATTAAACAAATCCAACATGGCAATGGCATCATATTCAACATAGAATTTATTTTAGAGGTCAATACCATTTTAATCACTTCCAATCTACCCCACCATGACAAATATAGGGGAGACCAACGAGTAACTAGCTCATCTACAACTGCAAGTAACTCTTGTCGATTAAGCTCCAGAGTGGCCTCCATATTAAACCCCTAAACACTTCAATTTACTTGCAGCCCATACTAATGGAGGTTCCCCCATGTCCTCTACGAGTATGAACATTTAAGAGCATAGCCTCTGATTTTCCCCAATTCACTTTATACCCTGGCTGACACAGCGAATAATTTTTCCAACAAAGAAAATAAAGTGTGAGAGGTTGATGCTTTTAACCCCCCCCCCCCATCAGATTCATCTGCATATGCTGAGAGCTCACAAAGCACACCACCACACTGCACACCTGTCATACTACTCTACCTAACTGCAATAGCCAATGGTTCCAGGGCCAGATTAAACAACAGTAAAGATAAAGGACGCTCCCGTTTTGTACCACGGAAAAGCCAAAAATGCCAGACAAGCTTTAGGCATACTATACAGCAACTGTAATAATTTCACAAATGGTGCACCCACCTCAAACTTTTTCAACACCTAAAACAAGTATACCAACTCTATCCTGCTTTCTCTGCATCTAATGACAAAGCTAACAAAGGGTCAAGTAGTTGAGGAGCCATAGACAGAACTGTCCAAAATGTATGTGAATTATCCATAGTTAACTGCCCCTATGTAACATCACTCTGATCAGAATGAATCAGCAAGGGCAAAAACTTAGAAAGGCGCATTGAAAGAACCTTTGCATACATCTTACAATCTACATCAATCAAAGAAATAGGTCTGAAATTCTCTACCTAAGTAGAATCCAGTCCCGGCTTTGACAGTACTACAATCCGAGACTCTTCAAAGCAATCTGCACTCTTACCTCCACTGTCCAACAAGGGCTGATAATACAACACCAAATAAAACTCTATAGGTGACCCTCAGGGTCAGGAGTCTTTCCACTTGAAAGATTTAAGCACCTCCTAAATCTCTCCTGCCATCACACTACCACCCTAAACTTCCTGCTGCTGCAACATAAGCTCTGGATGTGATAAATTAGCTATCCAGAAGCCAGAGAAATCCACTTCAGACTTATATAGACAGTTATAGAAATCCTTAAATTCTTTAGCAAAATTGACATCACTAGTAAGACAAGCACCATTTCTACCCACATCCAACAGGACCTAACCTCTGCTCTTCCTTCCATGCAAATACTGTCCCAAAAAGTATAAAGTCCTACGCATAAAACTGAAGCGCCCCACTTCTTTACTTAATAAGGCATTAGAAGCATATCCCGCTGCACCCCCCCCACACCTGTTCCCTTTCCCCGTACCTTTTTAATTTTTCTGGCATGTGCAGCATGCCTATGTCGGTGTTGGCTTACCCTTTGATGTTATTTCCTAGGCACAGGTCCCGGAACTGACATCAGAGAGAGCACTGATGCCAATGCAGGCAATAATCTTGCGCCGGGGAAGTAAAAAAGGTATAGGGGAAAGTAAGGGGTGCAAGGAGAGGAGGAGGGGTGCCACGCCCATAGCAAGATGGTACCCAGACGGACCGCCCCCACCCCTTACTACACCACTGAGTATATCTAATTTTTTGTAACTTACCCAAATGATACCTTGAACCAGTATTCAGACAAACCCTTTCCGATTGCAAAATATTTCCTTCCAACCTGCTCAACTCTCTCCTCCTCTCATTTGCTTTACAACAGCAGCATAATTTATCACTGTGCCCCGAAGTGTCGCTTTTTATGCTTCGTACCACACAAAAAGGCGAATAAGCAGCCAACAGGTTATACAGGAAATAATCAGCCGTAGCAGTTTCAACTACCTCTTTGAAAGTGTCATCCTCAAGTAAAGCCACAGAAAAATCACCATCCATCTGAACCAAAACACCCGCATGATCTGAGACAATAATTCCACAAATCCGTGAATCCACCAAAAACTACAGAAGAACCTTGGGAGATTAAAAAGTAATGGACATGTGGATCGGTGAAAAAACACATGTATACTATCTCATACTGGGATGTTGTACACACCATGAATCTATTAGACCCAACTGTTGACTAATCGAAGCAATAGTCTTACCAGCCCTGGTTTGGGCCCTCCGACTTGTTGACTGCTTATCCAAAGAAAACCAAAAAAACTCTGTGGAGTGACAATGTTCCCAAATGGACTTTATTTGAAAGTATCAAAGTTCCAAAGGTACACTAAAATCATCCACATAAAATAATTCCATCCACATAAAAGTAAATCATCCACATAAGAGCCTTAAAGGACCTAGTCCGCTAGGGATACAGGATCCAACACGGTCCGCGTTTCGACAAAAAGTCTTCTTCAGGGGTCCCTGGGGGTCCTATAAAGGTGAGTACGTGGGAAACAATTGTGTGGTGAACCGGAAGTGAGACACAGAGTTTTTTTGGTGTTCTCTGGATTTTCTTCTTTGTGGATATTTTGGGGTCAATTCCTTTTGTTTTTTGCTTATCCAAAGAAACATTTTGAATTTCATTAAAATCCCCATCTAAAAGATAGTAAATGAGAGCAGATAAAGACCTGAACGGTCCATCTAGTCTGCCCAACAGTCACACTCATTATACTTTCATGTTTAAATTGTGTTTAATATTTCTGGGCAATAGACCATAGAAGTCCACTTGGTATTGTCGTTAGGTTCCCACTGCTGGAGTTTTAATTGAAGCCTACTCCAGCCTATCCTAACCATCCTGTCACTGGAGCTTCTATCAAAGCCCACCCCAGCTCATCCTAAACCAAATCACCATATACGGGACACGGACTGTGCAGGATTGCTTTAGTTTTATATCATTCATTTTCTAATTAGAGATCCTCTGTGTTTATCCCATGCTTTTTTGAATTCCGTCACCATTTTCATTTCCAGCACCTCCCTCAGGAGGGCATTCCAGGCATTCACCATTCTCGCTATGCAACCTTACTTCATGCCATACCATCTTACTTTCCCTGGAAAAGATTTGTCTCTATATTAATAACTTTCAAGCATTTAAACTTCTGCATCATATCTCCCCTGTCCTTCTTCTCTATAGTATATATATTCAGGTCTTCCAGTCTCTTCTTGTATGTCTTTTTGCGCAAGCCCCAAACCATTTTCATTGCTTTTCTCTGGACTACTTCAAGTCTTTTTACATCCTTAGCCAGAAACAGCCTCCAAAACTGAACACAGTACTCCAGGTGAGGCCTCACCAATGACCTGTACAGGGACATCAACACCTCCTTTCTTCTGCTGGTTATGCCTCTACAGCCACTGCCTTGTCACACTGTTTCATCACCTTCAAATCCTCAGACACTATCACCCCAAGGTCCCTCTCCCTGTCCGTGCATATCAGTCTTTCACCTCCTGCCATATATGGTCCCCTGGATGTCTACTCCCCAAGTGCATCACTCTGCAATTTGCATTGAATTTTAGTTGCCAGAAATTAGACCACTGTTCTAATCTAATCTAATCCTTAGGTTTGTATACTGCATCATCTCCACGTTCGTAGAGCTCAGCGCGGTTTACAGTGGAAGAAATAGGAAGGAACTACAACAGAGGGTTAGAGGTAGAAGTGTGAAGAAAATTTAGAGGACTTCGGATGCCAAGTTATAAGAGTTTCCTTGATTCCTAAATTGGAGGGAGATTTACATTTTTGTGAAAAGCCAGGTTTTCAAATGTTTGCGGAAAACTTGGAGGGAGCTCTTCTAACGTTTGCAGATCCTTTTTCATGTTTTCCACTCCCTCTGGGTGCCAACTCTGTTACAAATCTTGGTATCATCCACAAAAAGGCAAACCTTACCTTCGATCCCTTCAGCAGTGTCGCTCACAAATATATTGAACAGAATTGGCCCCAACACCGATCCTTGTGGCACTCGACTACTCACTTTTCCTTCCTCCGAGCAAATTCTATTAACCAACACCCTCTGGCTTCTGTCTGTCAACCAGTTTCTAATTCAGTTCACCACTTTGGGTCCTAAATTCTGACTGTCAATTTATTCAATAGCCTCCTATGTGGAACCATGTTAAAGGCTTTGCTGAAATCTAAGTAAATTACATCTAGTGCACGACCTCGATCCAATTCCCTGGTTGCCCAGTCAAAGAATTCAATCAGATTTGTTTGGCACGATTTACCTGTAGTAAAGTCATGTTGCCTTGGATCTTGTAACCCATTGGATTTTAGAAAGTTCATGATCCTTTCTTCAGCAACGCTTCCATTATTTTCCCAATAACTGAAGTGAGGCTTACTGGCCCTGTAGTTTCCCGCATCATCTCTGTGACCACTTTTGTGAAGAGGGATGATATGCACTCTTCTCCAATCTTACAGAACCTCTCCCATCTCAAAGGGGTTATTGAACAAATCTTTAAGAGTACCTGTCAGAACCTCTCTGAGCTCCCTCAATATTCTGGGATGGATGCCACCTGGTCCCATGGCTTTGTCCATCTTCAATTTTTCAAATGGTTCATAAATACTTTCTTGCATAAGCAGTGCAGTATCCACTCCATTCTCATGTGTAACTTTGCCAGTCAATCACAGTCCTTTTCCAGGATTTTCTTCTGTGAACAGAGAGCAGAAGTATTTGTTTAGGAAGTTAGCTTTTCCTCATCAGTTTCCACATAGCAGTTTACAGCTTCTTTCAGTCTCACAGTTCCATTTCTTGCCCTCCTCCTTTCATTAATAAACCTAAAAAAATTTTGTCACCTTTTTTTTACATTTTTAGTTATTTACTCTTCTGTTTTCAGCAGATTTCTCTCTCTCTCGGCTTCTTTCAATTTCATCCAGTATTCTTTCTGTGTGCCGCCTCTTGAGGTTTTTTTTGCATTTCACAAATGTCAACACTTTTGCCTTTATTTTCGCCATCACTTCTTTGGAAAACCATATTGGTTTCCTTTTTCTCTTGCTTTTATTTTCGTCATATAAAGGTCGGTGGCCAATTTTATTGCTCCTTTCAGCTTGGACCACTGTTTCTCCACTTCTCTTATATCCTCCCATCAGCTCTTTCTTCAGGAACACCCTCATTTTACTAAAGTTCGTACGTTTGAAATCCAGGACTTTGAGTTTTGTGTGGCTGCCCTCCAATTTAGCTGTTATATCAAACCAAATCGTTTGAAGATCACTACCGCCTAGGTGGGCACCAACTCAGATGCTAGAGACACTTTCCCCATTTGTGAGCACCAGTTCTAATCTAATCTAATCTTTGGTTTATATACCGGGTCATCTCCCAGTGGAGCTCGACTCGGTTCACATATAATTAAGACTAGAGTACATAGCAGAAAACATAGGTGAAGGAAGAACTAATTAAAAACTAAAGTACATAAGAAAAATAACTACAATATTATCATTTCATTGAGGCTGTAGTTAAACCATTTAAAAATTGCGAGAACAACAAAGTTTTCAGGAATTTATGAAATAATTGCAGCTGGCCTAAAAGCCTAATGGGGTCAGGAAGTTCATTCCAGATTAGAGAGTTGCACGGGGACAGAAATCCCACCCATCCCCGCCCGTCCCCACCAGGATCCTCTCCGTCCCCACCCATCCCTGCCAGGATCCTCTCCGTCCCCACCTGTCCCCGCAAGGAATTACCTCCATCCCTGCCCGTCCCCATAAAAAGCAGCAATTACTTCTGATAAGATCATCAATTCCACAGTTTCTTTTGTGTTTGCGCTACTGTTTTCCTTGTGGAATCTCTTTGGTGGAACCCTTTTTTTGTTTTCTGTTCAGGTAATTAACTTATAAACCCCCTCTTTTACTAAGGCCGACGTGTTCATTATATTATATGGACGAACCCTGCTTCCAAAGCCTTCCATCACCGTGGGAGTCCCTTTGGCTAGAAAGGGGCCCCGTGAGAGTCCCGTGGGCCAGAGGGGGGTCCCCGTGGGAGTCCCGTGGGCCAGAGGGGGGTCCCCGTGGGAGTCCCGTGGGTTGGGGGGATTCCCATGGGATTCCCGCGATCCCCGTTCCCGTGCAGACCTCTATTCCAGATCTCTACAAACTTGTAAACAAAAGATCGACTGAGCTTCCCAGCAGATTTAATTCCCTTAAAGGAAGGGAAGGCTAACTTATATATTTGTGTGTTTTTCAAATGGCAAAGTCTAAGGGTATTCCAACATAAGGGGACAAAAGGATCAAATATTCCATAGAGAAGCTTGAAGATTATGCATGCGCATTTAAACTGGATCCTAAAGCGAACTGGGAGCCGCTGCTATTTAATATATTCATAAATGATCTAGAAACAGGAACGAAGAGTGAGATAATAAAATTTGCGGACGACACCAAACTATTTAGTGGAGCTCGGACAAAGGAGGACTGCGAAAAATTGCAAAGGGACTTGGACAAATTAGGGGAATGGGCAGAGAGATGGCAGATGAAGTTCAATGTTGAGAAGTGTAAAAGTACTGCATGTGGGAATCAGAAACCTGAGGTACAGCTATACGATGGGAGGGATGTTATTGAATGAGAGTACCCAAGAAAGGGACTTGGGGTAATGGTGGACATGACAATGAAGCCGACGGCACAGTGCGCAGCGGCCGCTAAGAGAGCGAATAGAATGCTAGGTATAATCAAGAAGGGTATTACAACAAGAACGAAAGAAGTTATCCTGCCGCTGTACCAGGCAATGGTGCGTCTGCATCTTGAGTACTGCGTCCAGTATTGGTCACCATACCTTAAGAAGGATATGGCGTTACTCGAGAGAGTTCAGAGGAGAGCGACACGACTGATTAAGGGGATGGAAAGCCTTTCATACACTGAGATATTGGAGAAACTGAGTCTCTTTTCCCTGGAGAAGAGAAGACTTAGAGGGGATATGATAGAGACTTACAAGATCATGAAGGGCATAGAGAGAGTAGAGAGGGACAGATTCTTCAAACTTTCAGAAAATAAAAAAACGAGGGCATTCGGAAAAGTTGAAAGGGGACAGATTCAAAACGAATGCTAGGAAGTTCTTCTTTACCCAACGTGTGGTGGACACCTGGAATGCACTTCCAGAGGACGTTATAGGGCAGCGTACGGTACTGGGGTTTAAGAAAGGATTGGACAATTTCCTGCTGGAAAAGGGGATAGAGGGGTATAGATAGAGGATTATTGCACAGGTCCTAGACCTGGTGGGCCGCCGCGTGAGCGGACTGCTGGGCACGATGGACCTCAGGTCTGACCCAGCGGAGGCATTTCTTATGTTCTTATGTTCAGTGAAGCTTTATCAACAAAGGGGAAACAGGATCATACTTTCGTTTCCCAAAAAATGAGCTTAGCTGCAGTATTCTGTATTAACTGAAGTCGTTTTAGACTGCTCTTCTTAATGCCCAGATAAACTGAGTTACAATCATCTAGCTGAGACACCATTTGCCTGAGGAGAACATTTTGAAAGGCATCCATGATCTCTCTGCTTCTGATTCTACAGAAGGAACTTTCCAATCCACATCCGACAGGTTGAAATCACCCAGCAGTAGAACCTCCCATTTCTTTCCCAACTTCTGGATATCTGCAACCAAATCTTTATCAAGTTGCTCAGACTGTGTCGGACGTCTAACAACCATGTAGATAAAAGTTCCATCTTCTCTTTTCAAAGCGACCCTTATCGCTTCCCTAGGGCCCCCCACATTTGGCTATTATTCTTCACATTGTTCTTCACTCCTCCACCTTTTCAGCCATCTCTATCCTTCCTAAAAAGATTATAGCCCAGTATGCTAGCATTTTATCCATGGGAATCACTGAACCATGTCTCTGTGAAAGCAACAAAGATATTGTTGCCTCTAATATCAGGGGCTGGAGATCATGAACTTTGTTGCTTAGACTGCGAGCGTTTGTAGTCATTGCTTTCCAGCTACCTTTCATTTTTTGCATAGTTTTTTTGTCTAATCTCACTTCCTACTGCATTGCTAAGAAATTAATTGCTAAGATTGTTGTTTACACTGCTATCTTTACCACTGTAACATCTTGTCTTTTGCTTGGGGCCACCAGAAGTGACCTGCATCCATATACCACCCCCACCTTCTAATTTAAATGCCTGGAAACATCTTGTCTGAATTTCTCAGCAAGGATTCTTTTTCCTTCCATATTAAGATGCAATCTATCATTACAATAAAGGCTTTTGTTTTCCATGTATTGCCTCATCCTCCTATGTACCTAAAGCCTTCTTGATGATACTAGGCTCTGAGCCACCCATTGAAGTTCTCAGTATTTTGTAATCTTTCCTCGCCCTTTCCATAAGTAGCCAGCACTTCTGAAAAGGCTACAGTATTTACAAAAGGTTTTAACCCTTCTCCGAGCTCCCCCACACTGTTAGCTTTGACATGGAAAAACTCTGGTGAATTTATATTTGGTGCATAAACATTAACAAACACAAATATAACTAACTTCCCCTACTTGATAGAATAGGACAGTCTTCTTCAACCGCTGGTCCGTGGACCAGTGCCGGTCCACAGAAAATTAATGCCGGTCCGCGCATGGCCGGCGATCGGATTGGGGCCATCGGCAGCGTCTGGGCTGCAACGGCGATGAGTGGTATCGGCAGCCCCCCTACGACGCAATTCAAGTTCGGCAACGGGCCTCCTTCTCCCCCGGCATCAACAGCACTTCAGATCGGCAATGTGGTACTCAATCCAAAGCTTCCCGTTTCCGCCTAGGCAGTTCGAGTCAGAGGGAAGCTTTGGATTGAACACTGCGTTGCCGATCTGAAGTGCTGTTGATGCTGGGGGGGGGGGGGAGAGAAGGAGGGGTGTTACCGATCTTGTTGCCAAAATTGGAAAGAAAGGTGAGAGGAAGGGAGAGAGATGGGCCTGTGGTGGATGGAGAGATTGAGAGAAGGGGGAAGATGATGGAAGTGGGGGGAAAGAAGAGAGAAGGGGCAGATGATGGAAGTGGGGAGAAGGGAGAGCAAATGCTGAATGGAAGTGGAGAAAGAGAACACATACTGGATGGAAGGAGGGATAAAGAAAAAGGACATATGCTGGATGGGGGAAGAAGATAGAGTTAGTGAGATAGTGGAGGGGTGAAGGAAAAGAGTGGCATGCTGTGGGTAGACACAGTGAAAAGAGGGAAACTGAGGACTGCATAGTAAGAAAGAATTTAATTTAGACGGAGGCAGAAAATAAAGAAGGGAGACCAGAGAAGGAAAGGGAAGAGAGAGATGCCAGAGAATGGGGAAGGAGACAGAGATATCAGATCTGAGCGGAGGAAATGAGAAGAGAGAGATGCTAAAAACCACAGGGGGGAGTTAAAGAGAGATGAAAGGAGAAAGATGCCAGACCATGAGGGAACAGAGGGAAGATGATGGATGCCAGACCAAAGGGGAGGGGTCTAGAGGAGAGATGGCAGGGGGAGACAGACAGTTTCTGGAAGGGGCAAACAGTGGATGGAAAGGGCAGATGCTAGATTGAAGAGACAGGTCAGACGCTGGAAGGAAAAGAGTGAAAAGAAGATGAAAGCAGAAACCAGAGCAACAAAAGGTAGAAAAAAAATCATTTTATTTCTATTTTGTCATTAGAATATATCAGATTTGAAATATATATCCTGCTAGAGACATAACTGGGGACTGCAAAGCCCAGACAGTGCTTCTTTAGCTTCCAGCTGGCTTAGGGCTCTCTCTGACCAGGGGGCACTCCCCTAACACTATTCCTGTCATGTGTGACTGCAGTATTCTGTTAGCATGATATTTCTGTATAGCATTCCGTAATAACTTGGCTTGTTCAGTTTTCTTGATAATAGAAGGAATATATGTGAAGGGGAGGGGAGACTGGGGTTTTGTTGGCCCTTGCTCTGTATATTTGTATTTATAAAATGACAATTGTACAGAATATTGTTTCTTTTTATACTTTAATAAAATACGTTCAA
This sequence comes from Geotrypetes seraphini, assembly GCF_902459505.1. Classification (NCBI taxonomy): domain Eukaryota; kingdom Metazoa; phylum Chordata; class Amphibia; order Gymnophiona; family Dermophiidae; genus Geotrypetes; species Geotrypetes seraphini. The sequence continues at coordinate 19,333,210 of NC_047093.1, read as the reverse complement.
TATAAAATCATAACTGAGGCTTGTGCGGATGGGATCAGATGGTTTGCAGGGACTGAGCTCGCAGAGATGGGGCGGAAATGTTGTTTTTTTAAATTCCAGTCTTAATAGTTTGCCGGTCCACAAAATAATTCTTTTATTTCTGCCGGTCCACGGGTGTAAAAAGGTTGAAAAACATTGGAATAGGACACCCATCTACCCTCTCCATCAGAAGCATGTGCGAGCACCTCATATTCCATGCACCAATTAAAACCCCATCCCCCCCATGAAGGTGAAAAGGGCACAGTCTCATATGTAGAATCTCCAAAATTCTTCAAGTCCTGGTAGGACTACTGAGTTTCCTGAAAGAATGCAAAATCCACTTGTAAATGCTGAATGTACAGAAGTAATTTTGTCCCGTTATATGGATTATTCAGTTCCTTAGTGTTCAAACTAACCAGCCTTATATATACCCATACTCATCCTGAAATGTCCAGTCTAATAAGGTTTTCCAGAAAAGCCTAAAGTTGGAAAAACTGCCAGCTGAAGTTTTTCACATGAATTTGATAGTGCTTGATCAGAAAATAAGTTTTTAAAGCACATCCTGGAGTCCCTCAAAGCCCTGATTAAATAAAGCTCTATTTTTCTTAAAATTTGCTATTTTTTTTGCTTAACGGAGCAAATTGCTTGGTATTATAGCTATATAACTTTTATGTTTTCACACTCAGCAACGATACATTGATAAAAAAGACATTTTGTGCAAAAAAATCTAGCAGTATTTTATTTTACTAAATGAACCTCTGCACTTTATTGTGGAAAATAACAGAAATTTTACATACTTCACCAATAGCTAAACAAATACACTTTGGTGTAGTGATCTACCGATGGTATTCCAAACACTAAGGGCTCCTTTTACTAAGGTGCGCTAGCGTTTTTAGCGTACGCAAACCACACGCTAACCGAAAAATACAACGCAAGCTCTATGGAGGCGTTAGCGTTTAGCGCATGCGGCATTGTAGCGTGCGCTAAAACCGCTAGCGTACCTTGGTAAAAGGAGCCCTAAAGCATTCAATATCTTCTTGAGATAGTCAAGATGGAAATGACTTAGAAAAGTAATATAAGTCTGCATTTATGCCTTGCAGATCATTTTTATGTTCTGAAAAAAAAAAAAAATGATGAATTTGATAAGTGCAGAGCAGAGCTGTGGAGTCGGAGGAAATTTCGGGTACTTGGAGTCGGCGTCGGAGTTGCCAAACAATGCACCGACTCCGACTAAATTTAGATTGGAATTAAAAAAAAAGCAAGTTTAAATGTCCCAATTTACAAAAAATTATCATTAATGACTTCTCTACTGTAAGAATAAAGACCAATGCATGCAGTGCCTCACGTAACCGCAAAACGAACACGTGCTTCACTATATGGCACGCAACGCACAATTCGGAGCACCAATACTTATAAATGTATTCTCCCTTGTTGTTTACAACTTATTTCCAACGTTCAACAAGGTTTTCAATACCTCGTTGGTAGAAATCACCTGGTGTAGACTCGAAAAATTCATCCAACCAAGCTCTCCCACCATACGCACAACATCTTTTTACGCGGATGAAGATCTTGTTTCACGCGCGGGGTCGTTTGTTTACCGGAATCGGAGTCGGGGAGTCGGAGTCAGAAGTACAAAAAACTGAGGAGTCGGAGTCGGAACATTTATCTACCGACTCCACAGCCCTGGTGCAGAGCTTGAGAACTGAATCAGCCAGTTTCAGAAATGTCAAAATGGGTCACTTAAATTTACTAAGAAAACCTTGTATATTTTCTGGAGGGGAAGTTTTCCTGGTCTTTCTTATCTTTGAATTTCATTCAGGTTGAATGTTTATTATTAAAAATCCTTGCAATGGTCTTGGAGAATGAGATGTACAGTGTCAGCATCTATGAGCAAACTTGGTTCTTTTTGTTGCATAGAGCGTTTTGGTCCCCAGTTCGTTTACAAAAGTTAGATAGCTCTAAATCTAATAGATGCTGGCACTGTAATCTGGAACCAGGGACATTGGACCATCTACTTTATTAATGTCCCTGTATTAAGTTATTTTGGAATTCAATTTGGACTCAAGTAAATTCTTTATTGGAAAACCATGTTCAAGTTTCAAGTTTATTATTTTTCTTGATTAATCGCTTAATCGGAATTCTAAGCGATGTTGCGCTTTCCTATGATACTGTTTTATTTGGAATGGTTATGAGAAAAAAAGAGTCAAATATCATCACACAACAACAAACTTTTATTAATTATGACAGGGGTTGCCATTCAACATATTACCAATAACTGGAAAAATTACAAAAATCTTAATTACACATTCTGGTGGAATTCGTTATGTCATATTTTTAAGATGGAACGAGCAATAGCGTTGCAAAAAGGGAATTATAATAACTTCGTAAAGATTTGGGGGCCATTGGAAAAGTATTGTAATGAATAGGCATCATTTTTTTCTGCCTTTTTTAGATTTATTATATGCACACTCAGGGGGGAGGGAGGATTTAGGGAGGAAATTTTTATAACTATGTTTATAATAATAGTATAATATATTTTATATAGAATAATTGATGAAGGGTAGGTGGGTAGGGTTTTATCATTAATGGTATATTAAGATTTAATGTGTTAGATTTTATAGTGCTATATTGGAATCAGTTTATGATATATTTTTGTGCACTTGTTGTTTGATTTAAAATGAATAAAGAATAAAAAAAAAAAAAAAATCCTTGTAATGTAATGTGTTCTTAACTACTCTGGTCATAGAGGTGGTAGATCCAGCCCCTGCCAATTAGATGTTTCTTTTTTTACACTCTTTTCAACCTCTACTGACTTCAATGAGTCCCTGCACATGGCCCCACATCCTTTTGCACCCCCAGGACCATTTCTCAAAGCTGAGTAACTCGTGGCTACAAGGATGGCTCTGCCTAAGGCAGTGGTCTCAAACTCAAACCCTTTGCAGGGCCACATTTTGGATTTGTAGGTACTTGGAGGGCCGCAGAAAAAATAGTTAATGTCTCATTAAAGAAACGACAATTTTTGCATGAGGTAAAACTCTTTATAGTTTAGAAATCTTTTTTTTTCGGCTAAGTCTTAATAATAATATCATTTATAGCTAAAGAGACATATGATCAAGAAACTTTTATTTTACTTTTGTGATTATGATAAACATACCGAGGGCCTCAAAATAGGACCTGGCGGGCTACGAGTTTGAGACCACTGCTATAGGCTAAGGCTCTTTACACCTGCATTGTGAGGTCATAGAACTTTATGGCAGATAAAGGCCAAATGGCCCATCCACTATCTCCTCCTCTCCCTATTGGCTAAGGCTCTTAACATTTGCATTTCCTCTCCCTATTGGCTAAGGCTCTTTACACCTGCATTGTGATATCATAGAACTTTATGATTATAGAAACATGATGGCAGATAAAGACCAAATGGCTCATCCAGAGCATCCACTATCTCCTCCTTTCTCTATTGGCTAAGGCTCTTAACATTTGCATCTTCTCTTCCTATAGGGCAGTGGTCTCAAACTCAAACCCTTTGCAGGGCCACATTTTGGATCTGTAGGTACTTGGAGGGCAGCAGAAAAAATAGTTAATGTCTTATTAAAGAAACAACAATTTTTGCATGAGGTAAAACTCTTTATAGTTTATAAATCTTTTTTTTTTTTTTTGCTAAGTCTTAATAATAATATTGTCATTTATAGCTAAAGAGACATATGATTAAGAAATTGTTTTATTTTACTTTTGTGATTATGATAAACATACCGATGGCCTCAAAATAGGACCTGGCGGACCGTGAGTTTGAGACCACTGGCCTAAGGTGTGGTGGCAATTAGTGTCCGAGTCTGTCTGGCACAAAGGTACAAAAGAAGAACTGATGCTGGATCTGGGGAGGGTAACAGAGGGAAAAGAGAGAGAGAGACCTGGACCCAAAGGGGATGGGGCTGGAAAAAGAAAGATATTGTCACCATGGGCTGGATGACATGCCTTCTCCTTCCCTTGGCCCAAAACTCCAAGAAAGTGGTCCTTCTCTCCTCCATCTCACTTGGGGAAAAAAAAGATGACCTCAGATCTACCCGCCAAAATTCTGGTTCTCTTTATTCTAAATCTTAGTCTGGAGAAAAGACTGCGAGATCCGTCTTAGTAAGAGCAAAAATCTGAGCTGGGGAAACAGAAAGGTGTTTTATGGCCTAAATTCGGTTCTCCAGTTCCCCTCAGGGCTAGATTGCTAAAGGGTCCCCCTCCACCACCTAGTTCGCCAGCCTTTAATTAGTACGGGAAGGACTCAACAGGCGAGGCTTCTGTTCCATGCATTAGATTAAAAAAAAATAAACTAGAGATTTGATTCCATGTAGAACATCTGTAGAGCTATCGGGCACAGTTTTGTGACCACATCCATTATATAACATGACCCCCCCCCCCATGAAGCTAAATTAAAAGACTATGAAAGCGTCTGAACTCACCCGAATGCAGTCGACCTCGTCTGGGCTGGGTTTTGGCTCCTTCCTCTTTCCTTTCGGCAAAGAAACACGAAAGTGAAACTCTGTTTCGGAAAAGCCCGTTCTCGTTCGTCTGGGCTCTGGTTGGCTGAATGATGCTCTAATCAAGTCAAGAAGTGGATGGAGCCTGTTTGATGGAAGAAGCTGGGAGGCAGGGAGAAATGGAGAAACCCAGTGGCATGCGGCAGCCTAGCAAGGATCCAAAGCCATGCACCCCCATCCCCCCCCCAAAAAAAAAGGGGGGAGGGGAAACTCCGGTTCCCAAAGATCCCTGTGCACGGGGTTTGCTGGGAGCAATCAATATATGTCTGGTGAAAACTCCTGAGGATGTCTGAGGGCCCAGAAGAGCTGCCTAGAAATAGGGTGCAAGATGAAGGTGGGGGCAATGGAGCTTGTGAGTTTAGCAGAGAAAGAAGAGATGCAAAAATAGAAATAAGAAATTCGTATTTCTTTAAGATTGAAACAGAAATGCTTTCAATCAGATTACAAGTAGAGGTCTGCACGGGAACGGGGATCGCGGGTATCCCCCTAACCCACGGAGGTCCCCGATCCCCCTAACCCACGGGGGTCCCGCAGGGACCCCCCTTTGGCCCACAGGACTCCCACAGGGATGGAAGGCTTTGGAAGCAGGGTTCGTCCTTATAATATAATGGATATGTCAGCCTTAGTAAAAGAGGGGGTTTATAAGTTAATTACCTGAACAGAAAACAAAAAAAGGGTTCCACCAAAGAGATTCCACAAGGAAAACAGCAGCACAAACACAAAAGAAACTGGAATTGATGATCCTGTCAGAAGTAATTGCTGCTTTTTATGGGGACGGGCAGGGATGGAGGTAATTCCTTGCGGGGATGGGTGGGGACGGAGAGGATCCTGGCGGGGACGGGTGGGATTTCTGTCCCTGCACAACTCTCTAATTACAAGCCCAAAATACAGAATGCTTGAAATCAAGTTGCTGTGCTCTTGGCTTTGAGAATCAGCATTTTTATTTTTCCTGTTCTTTTATGTGTTTTATTGATTAATCATAGGGGGGAGGGGTTATGTATAATTGAGTTGAACGTGCTTTTGTTGATCAATTAAATGTAATATATTTGTGTAATGCACTTTTGAAGTTTGAAAATCGAATAAAGAATTTAAAAAATAAAAATGCAGTGGGTACTTATATATATGACACCTGGGACAATCATTTTCTAAACTCCCTCCTAAATGGGTTTTTTTTTCATTATTGATTTTATTAAACATATCAAAAGTGCAACAGAAATACATTCAAGAATTCAAAACAACAGCACTTACATACTTGCAAATTGCTTAAATCTCATTATCTATCCCACCCATCCTGGATGCATGGAACTAAAATCAAATCTGGAAGTAATATTAAAAAAAAAAAAAAAAAAAGATATTTAACAAATGATTCCAATGGACTCCAAATTTCCTTAAGTTTCCTAAGCTGCCCTGATTGGTCTGCTAACAATCTTTCATAACGCTAAATCAAAAGACTCCTTCTACGAAGGTGCGCTAGAAGTTTTAGCGCACGTACTGGATTAGCGTGCGCTAGCTGAAAATCTACCGCCTTCTCAAGAGGAGGCGGTAGCGGCCAGCGCACGGGGCAATTTAGCACGCGCCAGTCCGCGCTTTAAGGCCCTAGCGCACCGTTGTAAAAGGAGCCCAAAGTGTTTCCCAGCAAAAAGTAAAAATTCACCCTATCCCAATTCTTCCAGTTCCTGGTGATTAATTGTATGGCCACCCCAGTCATAATAATAATAAGTATATCTTTATTTTTGTCAATTGGACTTTTGGATTGTAACAATGTCCCAAATAAGCGGGATATCAACACCTAAGACACAATTAATTTTACTCCAAATAGTTTTCCAAAAAGTGAATATTAATGGACAGTAATATAAAAGATGATCCGTCCCCACTTCAAGATGGCAATGGTGTTATCTAATTTTTGTAATCTGACTGGTGTCCAAAATCGTCTATATAATAGAAAAAAACAGAGTTTGTCTCATAGATGCTGACACAGTGCAACACCGCTGTCGAGTCCAAACTAGAGAATGACATGGTGACAAAATTCATCACCGTTCCTGTCCCCGCGGATAACCGCGGGAAACCATCTTCATGTCATTCTTTAAAGAGAGAGGGAAGAATCAGAGTATAATTGGGCACAACCACTGACCCACAAGCTTTGCTTTGAAGAATGCTGGTGTAGAAGGATTGAAGTTGAGATAGGCACTACAGAATGACAATCTCTGGTATCCAGAGCAGATATTGTGATGTCATAATGCCTCATTCCACCAGTGCCTAAGAACCAATCACATCAGTAATATCACAATGGCTTCATTATCCTTGGCTCACATAAGAATGAGAGTATGAATGGCCACAACCACTGACCTGCAAGCTTTGCTTTGAAGAATGCTGAGATTGAGCAGCAACATTCCAGAGCAGATATTGTGATGTCATAATGCCTCATTCCACCAGTGCCTGAGAGCCAATCACATCAGTGATGTCACAATGACTTCATTATCCTTGGCTCCCATAAGAATCAGAGTATGAATGGCCACAACCACTGACCCGCAAGCTTTGCTTTGAAGAATGCTGGCGTAAAAGGACCGAGGTTGAAATAGACACTAGAAAATGACATGGGATTATTTCCCGCAGTTATCCGTGGGGACGGGAACGGTGATGAATTTTGTCACCATGTCATTCTCTAGTCCAAACCCGTGGCCATTGAGTAATAGAGATATTTTGCTGTATTTCCATAGACCAAATATCTCTCAAACTTGATTTTGGTTTCTTTGAAAGATATTCATATATGCCTGGTGACCATGAGCCTCCACTTGGAAACATATGGTCGGCAAGCTATGCTGATTTATTAAAGCACGCCATGCAGGGAACCCTTTCTGAATGGCCGGCCTTAACTGTGTCCATCTATATCCTTGAGATTTCAAAATTCCAAACGATTGTTGTAATTGAAAAAAAGAAGCCATTTTATCATCCTTAATGACATCACTTGGGGCTCCTTTTACTAAGCTGCGCTAGCATTTTTAGCGTGCGCTAACCCCCGCGCTACGCAGAAAATATCAATGCCAGCTCTATGGAGGCGTTAGCGTGTAGCGTGCGCTGAAAACGCTAGCGCAGCTCAGTAAAAGGAGCCCTTAATGTTCAAATGCCTGCTTTTAACCAACGCTTCCATAGGATTTTAGAATTGCCTACTAATATCTTGGAATTCAACCATAGGGACTGACCGGTGGTTTTATGTATTGGGACTGGAATTAACTGATCAATAAATTCTAGGGTTTTTAGCGCATGCACAAAATTACCGCGTGCTATAGTGTGCGGTAGCTGAAATCTACCGCCTTCTAAAAAGGAGGCGGTAGTGGTTAGCATGCTCAGGAATTTAACACGCGCTATTGCGCACCTTTGTAAAAGGAGCCCTCAGTGTTTTCCATGTTGACTGAAAAATCATATTATTGTTATAGTCCGGGAAGCTTGATACTCAACACATGGTTGAGATGAAGTGGGGCTATAAGATGGACTTTCCAGAGTCAACCAATCCGGCAGATGTTCCATAAGTTCAGGAAGAATCCAATACATACCCTGACGCAAAATAAAAGCTTGATGATATCTATAAAATTTTGGAAAATTTACCCCTCCCAATGATTTAGATTTCTGTAGTGATACTAAGGCTATTCTAGGATTTTTACCAAGCCAAATAAATTTTAAAAGAATCCCAAAATAAATTGGTAACAAACTGCAGGCAAAATCATCATTTTGATAGTTTGGACTCTCCCCCGCCAAGAAAGATTTAATGGATTCCATTGCTCACACATTTCTTTGATCTTCAACAATAAAGATCTTTCATTTACCATCATTGTATCTTCCAGCGTCTTTTGAATCATTACCCCTAAATATTTTATTCTCTCTTCCTTCCAAAGGAAAGGAAAAGAGTCAAATAATACCTTTATACAATGAACATTCAATGGAAGCACCTCTGATTTATTCCAATTTATCTTATATCCAGAAAATTTTCCAAAACACTCTTATCAGTTGTAACAAATGAGGGATAGTTACTTCAGGATTCATCAAATGAAGCAAGATATCATCCGCATAAGCCGAGACTTTATAGAAATTCCCTGTATCTCCTCCGCCTCTGAATAGCTAACAACAAGAGTTCCAAAACAATATCAAAAAACAAAGGAGACAAAGGACAGCCTTGCCGAACATCCCTCTTTAAAGAAAATCTCTCCGAAAACGTATTATTAATATAAATTCTAGCTGAAAGGGAGCTATACAAGGTTTGAATCATTTGAATTAATCCATTCCATTGCTTGGTACATGAAAGACCATTCTACTCGATCAAAGGCCTTCTCTGCATCCAAGGATACAGAAAAGTCCGGATCATCTATTGTTATTGCCAAGTTGAGCATATGAAGTGCCAATCTAGTATTATTTGCAGAATATCTTTGAGCAACAAAACCCGTTTGGTGCATTCCAATAATATAAGGGAGAGCCTTAGCCAGCCTCAGGGCCAATAACTTAGTCAAAATTTTTCCATCCACATTAAGGGCTCCTTTTTACTAAGCTGTGATAGCAATTTTAGCGCACGGAGGATTTTAGCACGTGCTAAACCCGCGCTACGTGGCAATTCAATGTGTGCTTAAAACCGCTATCGCAGTTTAGTAAAAGGAGCCCTAAGTAAAGAGATTGGCCTGTAATTGTAAGAACCTCAGCCCTTGTACCTAATATTTGACCTTTCACCAATTGTGATTGATATAATTTGAAAAGATGAGGCAACAACAACTTTTGAAAAGATTTAAAGACCTCCACTATAAATCCGTCACTGCTTGGAGATGATCCTACTCTAAGAGACTTCAATGCTGTTTGGATTTCCGAAAAAGATATGGACACATCAAGAGATTCTTTTATATGCTCTGGAATTTTTAGGCCCCAGAATAGACCACAAGAAGTCTTCTCCTTCATTCCCATTATTTGAGTTTAGCTCAGAAAAGGATAAAGATTTATAATAATCCAAATATTGGATTAAAATATCAGTTGTATGGGCAAAAATCTTACCCTTATCATTTTTAATGGCCGCAATCTTTACTCTCCGTTTTTAGCTTTGAGATAATTTGCCAAAACTCTCCCCGCTTTATTCGAATTTCAATAATACACCGCTTGCTGAATAAAAAATTCTTTCCTAGCCAATTGTGAGCTGATGGCATTATATTATTTAGCCGTCATCAAGGCATTTAAAGTTACTTGATCCCACTTTAAAGCCAATTTTGATTCGAAATCAGAAATAATTTTTTCAAAATTGGAAAACTCCATTCTAAGCAATTTCTTAACATGAGCCGAATAGGATATAATCTGCCCTCTTAAAGTTGCCTTAAAGGCATCACAAAAATTTGTAGTAATAGGTATGCGCAACTCACAAATAGAAGATTAAATTAAATTAGATTAGATAATAATCCAGAGTCGCACAACAAGGGTGCACCTAGGAAAAGGCAGTATTTTAAACACTGTAGTGAGCACTAGAACTTCAATACACCCATTGTAAAAAATAAACAGGACAGATGAGTATAGATCATGCTGCACAGTCAATGCTAACAGAATTCATATCTTTTATCTACACATAGAACACAGATACTCCCTTCTCCAGTATGGAATAAGTAATCACAAACTAAATATAGAAAATTGAAGACAAAAGTTATTCTAAACCACCAAGAAGCCAGACTCTACATATAATGCAACGCAAGAGAAACAGTGAAGCCGTCTGCGCAATGCTACTGCGGTGGCGAAAAGGGCAAACAGAATGCTAGGAATGATTAAGAAGGGGATCACGAACAGATCGGAGAAGGTTATCATGCCGCTGTACCAGGCCATGGTACGTCCCCACCTGGAATAATGCGTCCAGCACTGGTCGCCGTACATGAAGGAGGACATGGTACTACTCGAAAGGGTCCAGAGAAGAGAGACCAAAATGGTTAAGGGGCTGGAGGAATTGCCGTACAGTGAGCAATTAGAGAAGTTGGGCCTATTCTCCTCTTTGAAAAGAGGAGACTGAGAGGGGACATGATCGAAACATTCAAGATAATGAAGGGAATAGACTTAGTAGATAAAGACAGGTTGTTCACCCTCTCCAAGGTAGGGAGAACGAGAGGGCACTCTAAAATTGAAAGGGGGTATGTTTCTTTACAAACATAAGGAAGTTCTTCTTCACCCAGAGAGTGGTGGAAAACTGGAACGCTCTTCCGGAGGCTGTTATAAGGGAAAACACCTTTCAGAGATTCAAGACAAGGTTAGACAAGTTCCTGCTGAACCAGAATGAACGCAGGTAGGGCTGGTCTCAGTTAGGGCACTGGTCTTTGACCTGGGGGGCCACCGCGTGAGTGGACTGCTGGGCAATATGAACCATTGGTCTGACCCAGCAGCGGCAATTCTTATGTTCTTATAAGTCTAATATTGTACAAAATATAAAGAAAGCAGATGTAAATTTGAAAAAAACTGATAATCATCACTTTACAAATTAACAAAACAGAAATAAAAAATGGAAACTAAGAAAATGCAATTTTATTGGACTAATACAGTACATTTTTCAATTAGCTTTCAGAGGCCAAAACCGCATTCCTCAAGTCAGTACAAGTATACTGCTGTTATGGTATCCTATCCTACGATTTAGTGACTCATCAAACTTTTAATAAAACTTGAAACTTGAGGAGGATGTTGGTCTCCAAAAGTTAGTAAAAATTGTATTAAAATTAATCCAATGAAAATATAACTTTATTTCTATTTATAAACATTTATCAATACAAAACAAAAAAAATTGTTTCTACCTTTTGTTATCTCTGGTTTCTGCTTTCCTCATCTTCTCTTCGCTCTCTTTCCATCCAGCCTCTGCACTCTTTCTCTGTCTCTTCCATTTACTGTCCACTCTCTTTATCCCCTTCCATATGGCATCTTCCATCTTTCTATGCCCCTTCCATAAACTATCTACCCTCTCCCCTTCCATCCAGCCTGTGCCCCTTATCTCCTTTATGCATAATTCATTTCAGCTTCACTTCCTCCATTATTTTCTCTCCTGTCTCCACACTTCCCCCATGCCCTGGCATCTCTCGCTTCTCCTTTCCTTCCTTCCTTCTACCCCACCCCATGGTCTGGCATCTGCCTCCTTTCTCCCCCCCCCCATGCCCTGGCATCTCTCTCCATGGTCTGGCATCTCCAATCTTTCCTTCCCCATGGTCTGGCACCTCTCTCTCCTCCCTCCCCTAGTCTTTCTTTTCCTCTCCGCCCCACTTGTAACGCGTTCTGAGCTTATGGGAGAACGGGATAGAAATCGAAATAAATAAATAAAGTTAGAAGGGAAAAGATTCTATACAAATGTAAGGACGTTCTTCTTCACCCAGAGTGTGGTAGAAATCTGGAACGCTCTTCCGGAGGCTGTTACGTATAGGGGAAAACACCCTGCAGGGATTCAAGACAAGGTTAGATAAGTTCCTACTGGAATAGTACATATGCAAATAAGGCTAGATTTAAATAGGGCACGATGAGTGGATTGCTGGGCACGATGGACCACTGGTCTGACCCAGCAGCGGCAAATAGTATGTTCTTATATAAAACCTATATTCAGACAATATACAATTGATGAGCTATAATCTTCAGATTTAGCAAGGAATTATTTTAAACCTTTTTCCTTTGGTGTCTAATGCCCTTCCCTAGAGGACCATATACATGAGCTCTAGATGATTTACTTTGCTTTAGTGCTGCTTCCAAAATTACTGACTAGTAGGAAAGCCAATGTTGATCATGCCCAGGTGCTGCTAACATCTTGTATCTGAGTTCTGGATGTGTGCTATATGGAAAAAGAAGCTCGTGCCCTGGCAGGCTACGGACTTTAGTCACAGTGCAAGATTGAAGAATAAATTTGAAGCCTGTTTTATTATCTAGAGCTTTAAGGTGGTCCCAGGAAAACCGCTTTGAAAATTTTTGAAAATAAATTATTCAGAAGGAAGAATGCTCAGGGCTCAGATGTAACTGGAAAGCACAGTTACTTACCGTAACAGGTGTTATCCAGGGACAGCAGGCAGATATTCTTAACGCATGGGTGATGTCACCGACGGAGCCCCGGTATGGACCTTTTTAACTAGAAAGTTCTAGTTGGCCGCACCGCGCAGGCGCGAGTGCCTTCCTGCCCGACGGAGAAGTGCGTGGTCCCCAGTTAAGATAAGCCAGCTAAGAAGCCAACCCGGGGAGGAGGGTGGGACGTAAGAATATCTGCCTGCTGTCCCTGGATAACACCTGTTACGGTAAGTAACTGTGCTTTATCCCAGGACAAGCAGGCAGCATATTCTTAACGCATGGGTGACCTCCAAGCTAACAGAGAGGGAGGAGGGATGGTTGGCCATTAGGAAAATAAATTTTGTAGCACAGATTGGCCGAAGTGTCCATCCCGTCTGGAGAAGGCATCCAGACAGTAGTGAGTAGTGAACGTGTGAACTGAGGACCAAGTGGCAGCCTTGCAGATTTCCTCGATGGGTGTGGAACGGAGGAAAGCCACAGAAGCAGCCATAGCTCTGACCCTGTGGGCCGTGACAGCACCTTCCAGTGAGAGACCGGCCCGAGCATAACAGAACGCAATACAGGCAGCAAGCCAGTTGGAAAGCGTCCGTTTAGAGACAGGATGACCTAGACGGTTAGGATCGAAGGTCAGAAAGAGCTGAGGGGACGAGCGGTGAGCCCTGGTACGGTCAAGGTAGTATGCGAGGGCACGCTTACAATCCAGCGTGTGCAACGCCTGTTCCCCAGGATGAGAATGGGGTTTAGGGAAAAAGACAGGCAACACAATGGACTGGTTGAGGTGAAAAGCCGAGACCACCTTGGGAAGGAATTTAGGATGGGTACGCAGAACCACCTTGTCATGGTGAAAAACAGTGAACGGTGGATCGGCGACCAGTGCATGCATCTCACTAACCCTCCTGGCAGAGGTGATGGCAATGAGGAAAAGCACCTTCCATGTTAGAAGTTTGAGCGAAGTTGTGGCAAGAGGCTCAAAAGGAGGTTTCATGAGGGCTGATAAAACCACATTCAGGTCCCAGACGACAGGAGGAGGCTTCAGAGGTGGTTTGACATTGAAGAGGCCTCTCATGAACCGGGAAACCAGTGAATGAGCCGTGAGAGGTTTTCCGAGGATAGGCTCATGAAACGCAATGATGGCACTGAGGTGGACTCTGATTGAGGTAGACTTGAGGCCAGCGTCGGACAGAGAGAGTAAATAGTCCAGTACAGTTTCCACCGCCAATGAGGTGGGATCGTGATAATGCAGTAGACACCAAGAGGAGAACCTGGTCCACTTCTGATGGTAACATTGGAGGGTGGCCGGTTTCCTGGAGGCATCCAAAATGCGACGGATAGGCTGAGACAGATTCTCTGGAGAGGTCATCCCGAGAGAAACCAAGCTGTCAGGTGGAGCGAAGACAGATTGGGATGTAGTAGAGACTGATGCTGCTGCGTAAGTAGAGTAGGAAACACAGGAAGAGGAATGGGCTCCTTGGAGCTGAGCTGAAGCAGGAGGGAGAACCAGTGTTGGCGGGGCCACCGAGGAGCGATGAGAATCATGGTGGCCCTGTCCCTGCGGAGTTTGGATAACGTCCACAACATCAGAGGTAGTGGAGGAAAGGCATAGAGGAACCGATCCGTCCAGTCGAGCAGGAATGCATCTGGGGTCAGACGATCAGGAGAGAAGAGTCTGGAACAGAACTGGGGCAGCTGATGGTTGTGAGGAGCTGCAAAGAGGTCCACCTGCGGAGTGCCCCAGCGAGCAAAGATGGAGTGGAGTGTGGAAGGGTCCAGAGTCCACTCGTGAGGTTGAAGGATGCGGCTGAGATTGTCGGCCAGGGAGTTCTGTTCGCCCTGGATATAGACAGCCTTGAGGAAGAGATTGCGGGCTGTGGCCCAGGTCCAGATGCTGAGAGCCTCCTGACAAAGGAGGCGAGATCCGGTGCCGCCTTGCTTGTTTATGTAGTACATGGCGACTTGATTGTCTGTGCACAGGAGAAGAACCTGAGGGCAGAGAAGGTGCTGGAAGGCCTTGAGAGCATAGAACATGGCTCTGAGTTCCAGGAAATTGATGTGATGTTGACGCTCCTGAGGGGTCCAGAGTCCCTGGGTGCGTAGATCTCCCAGGTGAGCTCCCCATGCATAGGGGGAGGCATCCGTGGTTATGATCATGGAGTGAGGGGGTAGATGAAAGAGTAGACCCCTGGAAAGATTTGAGGAGTTCAACCACCATTGAAGAGATTGCTGAAGAGACGATGTCACAGAGATGGGATGAGAAAGAAGATCCGTGGTCTGTGACCATTGGTTGGCAAGAGTCCATTGAGGTGTCCTGAGGTGGAGTCGCGCCAGAGGAAGCACATGGACCGTCGAGGCCATGTGGCCCAGGAGGACCATCATCTGTCGGGCTGGAACGGAGTGATGAAGGAGCACCTGACGACAGAGGTGGAGCAGGTCAGTTGACGGTCGGAGGGGAGAAACGCCCTCATCAGTGTGGTGTCGAGAACTGCTCCAATGAACTGAAGTCGCTGTGTGGGAAGCAGATGCGACTTGGGGTAGTTGATCTCGAACCCCAGGAGATGGAGGAAAGAGATGGTGTGATGAGTGGCTTGTAGCGCAAGTGGAGACGTAGGTGCTTTCACCAACCAATCGTCCAAGTAGGGGAACACCTGGAGGTTGTGAGACCTGAGGAAGGCCGCCACCACAATAAGGCACTTGGTGAACACCCTGGGCGATGAAGCGAGGCCAAAAGGTAGCACTTTGTACTGATAGTGACGGTGCTGTATCTGAAACCATAGGTAGCGACGTGAAGTCGGATTGATTGGGATGTGAGTGTAGGCCTCTTTGAGGTCCAGGGAACATAGCCAGTCGTGCTGAGAGAGAAGAGGGTAAAGCATGGCAAGGGAGAGCATTCTGAACTTCTCCTTGACCAGACACTTGTTGAGGTCCCTGAGATTGAGGATGGGACGGAGGTCTCCTGTCTTTTTGGGAACCAGGAAGTAGCGGGAGTAGAATCCCTGACCCCTTTGGTCCGGAGGCACTTCTTCGATGGCATTGAGAAGAAGGAGAGAGTGGACCTCCCTCAGGAGGAGGGGGGTTTGGGAGGAGTGAGAAGCAGACTCTACGGGAGGATTGTCTGGTGGAAGAGTCTGGAAGTTGAGAGAGTAGCCGTGGCGAATGATGCTGAGGACCCATTGGTCTGATGTGATGACCTCCCAACGGCTGAGGAAGATTTGGAGGCGACCTCCGATAGGCTGAGGAAGAGGCA
Organism: Geotrypetes seraphini; assembly: GCF_902459505.1. Taxonomy (NCBI): domain Eukaryota; kingdom Metazoa; phylum Chordata; class Amphibia; order Gymnophiona; family Dermophiidae; genus Geotrypetes; species Geotrypetes seraphini. Next base: position 19,317,394 of record NC_047093.1, on the reverse strand, counting down.
GTGATGGTGGGAGACTGGCTATGCCCTGGACGAAAAAGTCAAAAGGGCTGAGATGGTTTTGACGGAGGTAGAGGCTTGGCAGGTTGGTGAGACTGTGAGCGAGCCTGAGATTGATGCTGTTGACGAGGTCGGCGAGGCTGCTGTTGAGGCGGGTTGAGAGGTCTGGCCGAGAACCTGCGCTGGTAGGAAGACTGCTGTCTGTAGGGGCGAGCAGGTGGAGTCTTCTTTTTAGGTTTGATCAGAGTGTCCCACCTGGTCTCATGTGCTGAGAGCTTCTGGGTTGTTGAGTCCAGGGACTCTCCGAAGAGTTCATCACCCAGACAAGGTGCGTTCGCCAGGCGGTCCTGGTGGTTAATGTCTAGGTCAGAGACTCTCAGGCATGCCAAACGGCGCATGGCCACCGCCATGGCAGATGCGCGAGAGGTCAGCTCAAATGAGTCGTAGATGGAGCGAACCATAAATTTCCTGAGTTGGAGGAGGCTAGAAATATGTTGCTGGAAAAGAGGGACCTTACGTTCAGGAAGATATTTCTGTAAGGAGGAGAGTTGTTGCACCAGATGCTTCATGTAGAAGGAGAAGTGGAAGGTGTAGTTGTTGGCTCTATTGGCTAACATGGAATTTTGGAAAAGGCGCTTACCAAATTTATCCATGGTTTTTCCCTCTCTGCCAGGAGGGGTGGAGGCATATACACTGGAACCCTGAGATTTTTTCAAAGTAGATTCCACCAGGAGGGACTCGTGGGGCAATTGAGGTTTGTCAAACCCTGGGATTGGAATAACCCGGTACAAGCTATCCAATTTACGAGGGGCTCCAGGAACAGTGACGGGAGCCTCCCAGTTTTTATAGAAAGTTTCCCGTAAGATGTCGTGGACGGGCAACTTCAGAAATTCTTTGGGAGGTTGCTCAAAGTCTAGGGCGTCGAGGAAAGCCTGAGACTTTTTAGAGTCGGACTCTAAGGGAATGGAAAGAGCTGCTGACATCTCCCTAAGGAATTTGGAGAAAGAGGATTGCTCTGGTTTTGATACAGTGTCAGTCATGGAGGGTTCTTCGTCAGTTGACGAAGCGTCCTCCTCGGTACCGTGAGGGGAGTCTTCCCATAAGTCCGGGTCCCTAATGTCGGGGTGCATACGTTTGGACATCAGTGTGGAGGGCTCGGCATGGGGGGTCTTTGAAAGAGATTTGCCTGAGCGCACCGAGGCGGTACCGGGTGAGGAAGACCGATGTCGTTCCTGGGACCAGACAGGGTCGGCAGCATCACGGGTATGCACTGTAGGTGTTTCTGCCAAGAGCACCGGCATGGAGGTATTAATCGGTACTGAGGGGGTCGACACCGATGGGACAGTGTGAGGCTCGGACCGATCCTGTACCGGAAGGTGCAGTGCCAGCAACGCCGGCAACAGTTGCTGGAGCTGTTGTTGCAGCTGCTCCTGTAACTATGTTTGGAGTATGGCCGCGATGCGGTCATCCAGGGGAGGCACCGGTACCGCTTTTTTCTTCTTCGGTACCATAGGTGCCGCTCTACGCTCCGGCGATGAGGAGGCCGATGATGAGGCACTCACCGAGATCGGAGCGGAGCGTTTGTGGGGCCGGTGCGGTGCCGGGAGGGCCGGTGTCGCAACCGTGGCAGGAGGGCGCTCAAGGGAAGTGGGAGGCTTCTTAGCCAGCTTACCTGGGCCCAACGACCCCGAGGAAGGGTCCGGTGGTGTCGATGTTGTCGGTGCCGACTTTTGGGGTGCCGTCGACGTCGCAGCCGGTTCCATGGCAGATCCGGTACCAAACAAAATATTTTGCTGGATTTGCCTATTTTTTAAAGTACGCTTTTTAAGCGTAGCACAGCGGGTGCAGGTGTCAGCCCGATGCTCTGGACCCAAGCACTGGAGGAACCAATTGTGCGGGTCGGTGAGGGAGATCGGGCGTGCACACCGCTGGCACTTCTTAAAGCCCGGTTGAGGGGGTATGAAGGGAAACACGGCCTCCGCAAAATCAAAGCCGGAGGCCTGTATGGTGGCAACAGGCCCCGCCGGGGCCGGCCCGAAAAAATAAAGAAAACTCGACGAGTTTTTTTTTTTTAAAGAAAAGTAACGGGATCCGAAAGGAAAAAAACTGAAAAAATGAAAAAAGTACGCGAGCGGGAAGGCAGAAAATAGTTTTTCAACGGCCGTTGAAAACACATGCGTCTTCTTCGCTCCGCGGAAACGAAGAAACTGGGGACCACGCACTCCTCCGTCGGGCGGGAAGGCACTTGCGCATGCGCGGTGCGGCCAACTAGAACTTTCTAGTTAAAAAGGTCCGTACCGGGGCTCCGTCGGTGACGTCACCCATGCGTTAAGAATATGCTGCCTGCTTGTCCTGGGATAATAGATCTACCTGAGAATATTGTAGTAGAAATGGTGGATTCTCTGAGGCTTGGAGCTTCAGTCTGTAATGAAGAAAAATCTAGAGACGAGGTTCTCAACTTTTGTTCAGTTGAATTTAAAAAATCCCTGTTTCCCATCAACATACACATTTCTCCACAGAAGTTTAGTTTAGATGCCATCGACTCGTGCTCGAGTTCTAATGACTTGATGAATTTACAGATCTGAAAAGAGATCAGTTCTGTGCTAGTTCGGTAAGGTCCTCCAGCGTCATCCCTATGGTTGTTTTCAACATGTCCAGCCATCTGATTGCAGGTCGCCCTCTTCTCCTGGTTCCTTCAATCTTCCCACACATAATGTCCTTCTCCAATGATCTTTCTCTTCCAACAGCGTGGAAGCTACTATACAAAATTACCATGGAAGTTTTTGCTGATAGGTGCCATCGACTTGTGCTCTAGTCCTAGTGGCTTGATGAATTGTGGATCTAAAAAGAAATCGGTTTTGTGCTAGTCTGGAAAGGTCCTCCAGCATCCTCCCCATGGTTGTTTTCAACCTGTCCAGCCATCTGATTGCAGGTCACCCTCTTTGCCTGGTTCTTTTGATCTTCCTAAACATGATGTCCTTCTCATGTTAACTGATGAATAACATAAATCTCACTATTATCAGACACACTGTGAAATATAAAACCTAAAAAATAACCTAGCTCAACATACATGTAGCTGGAGTTTTTCACCTACAGTCTTGCCAGTGGGGGGTGCTGTTTCACTATCATAATTTTCAATAATGAGGGACAGGAAAGTTCTGCAGGACACCAGGGAACCTGCCTTTCTCTAGCGATTGGAAACACAATATTGAAGCATCGCCCCCCCCCCCCACACACTAGCAGTAATACAGTTGGAGGTCTCCTGATCAGCTTATAGGAACATAAGAATAGCCTTACTGGGTCAGACCAATGGTCCATCAAGCCCAGTAGCCCGTTCTCATGGTGGCCTATCCAGGTCACTAGTATCTGGCCAAAACCCAAAGAGTAGCAACTTTCCATACAGAATCTCAAAGAATAGCAAGATTACAGAACTCCAATGAGAGCAACATTCCAGAGCTGAGATTGTGATGTCATAATGCCTCATTCCACAGTGCCTCAGAGCCAACCTCAACAGTGATGCTACAAAGGCTTAATTGTCCTATACTTGGCTCACGTAAGAACATAAGAATAGCCTTACTGGGTCAGACCAATGGTCCATCAAGCCCAGTAGCCCGTTCTCATGGTGGCCTATCCAGGTCACTAGTACCTGGCCAAAACCCAAAGAGTAGCAACTTTCCATACAGAATCTCAAAGAATAGCAAGATTCCGGAATCCCAGAGAGTAACAAGATTCTAGAATCCTAAAGAGTAGCAACATTCCATGCTACCGATCCAGGCAGTGGCTTCCCCCATGTCTTTCTCAATAACAGACTATGAACTTTTCCTCCAGGAAATTGTCCAAACCTGTCTTAAAACCAGCCACGCTATCCGCTCTCACCACAACCTCTAGCAATGTGATCCAGAGTTTAACTATTCTCCGAGTGAAAAAAATATTTCCTCCTATTGGTTTTAAAAGTATTTCCCTGTAACTTTGTCGAGTGTCCCCTAATCTCCTATTAGTTTTAAAAGGGAACAGTAACATGTAGCAAACCTAACATAAAAATGCCTCTGCGCACTGGAAGTAAAAGCCTGCTAAGTGGGACATTCCTATTTATGTAAATTTTAATAGATAAAATTTTAATAGATAAAAATGATGTAACTTTTCCCTCCTTTCCTACCCAGTCATGTTATTTTTTGACTGTTTCTTAAAATTTTGACTATGCTTTGTATTGTCTGTAATAAGTCTAATCTGTCAAAATTATATGTGAAACCACTATCTGTGGCTTTTAGAGTGTACATCGCCTAGATATTACGATAGGCGATTCATAAAATGCTAATAAACTTGAAACTTAATAATAATAAACTTGACATGGGGGTTGTGGTTCTTGTAGCAGTGTCTCCTGCCACTGAGTTGCGTTTCCTGCTGCTGCTTTCCCCACCTACACTTTGCTGTTTGTGCTGGTTGGCCCTGCGACAAACCTCCTGGGTAGAGAATGACACAGGGACAAAGATGTCCTAGTCCCACCCCGCCCTATACCCTTGAGCTCTGTCCCTGCCTCTCACCCTGTTGACTCTGTCCTCATTTGCACAAGCCTCAAACACTTATGATTTTATATTTAAATCTTTTTATTAAAGTATAAAAAAGGACAATATTCTGTACAACTATTTATAAATCACCAAGATTCCCAAAAATTCAGTTGCCTATGTTTTCAGATCATCTGGGAAGGTAATTGGATTATCTTTTAGACATGGGTGTAGAAAAGAACCTAAACTGTGAACTGGATGAACAGGAAAATAAGGCTCGGATTCTATAAACAGCGCACTAAGTTAGGCGGTGGTAGGTGCCATACCACTGCCTAACTTAATTGGCTTAATTGATTTTAATCGGGACATTAATTGACCGCATCATTTCAAATCAATTTTCTCATTTAAAAAAATGGAGGCGCCTCCAGCAGTGAAGCCATTATTCTGACTACTGAGGCGCTTATGGATGCCTAAGGTCATAGAAGGCGTGGTTACCTCCACAAGTGACCCTCACAGTTGCGATTCCCTTCAAAGATAGGCGCCAGAAATGTAGACTTTTAAAACCCTGGTCTACATCTCCGGCACCTAGTTCTGCTGTGGACGCAATTCTCGAAACGGCATCATTGCGTGACTGACACGTGATCGGTGCTGCTTTTTTAGGCAGCCATCGTGAATGGCGCCATTTTGAGAATCTGGCACTATGTGTCTATTAATTGTTAGAAATGTTCCTTCATACCAGCAATGATAGATGAATCCGTTGCAGTAACCGTGAGATGCTTAAGCAGCTGGGCACATGATGGAAGGACGTTGCAGATTACAGAAAAAACACAAATGATGTCATTTAACAGTAGTTCATTGAAATTCAAAAGCAGTTTTGCAGGGGTTTTTTTAATCGTTGAATTCAGTTGCCAATTGTCTAAGACGTGTTAAGTTTTTACATATTGTTACTAGTCTCAAGGTTTTAGAGAATGACACAGGGACAAAGTTTGTCCCTCTCCCCATCCCGTCCCTGATGTACCCGTCCCCATGTCATTCTCTACTCTTAGGTGCTAGCAACTCACCAGTTGAGAACTTGATCTAGAAAAAAAACAAGCAAACTTGAAGAGGACTCTGGATTCTGCGGATAACCAGTGGAGTTTCTGATAATAAGGGGAAATGTGTTCCCATTTTATTAAAACCGTGGATTAGTCGGATCGCGGTGTTCTGAATTAATCTCAGCTTGTTGAGGTTCTTTTTATAAGGGAATTATTCTCTTTATCATACATTATAAATAAAATATTATAATAGATGATATTCTTACATGAAAATAACGTAATAAAGGGAGGGGGAAAAGGTTCATATTTAAATAATAATTGATAAAATCATTACAATATATATATTGTATAACTTTATAAGAAAAATAATTACAATTATATGATATATAAAACCATAAGAAAAATAAGACAAGAAATGTTATATATAAAATATATTATAAAAATATCAAGTGTATTGTTAAGATAATTGTATGAAAATTTATGACACTTGTTGTTAAATGGAAAAAAAATTCAATAAAAAACTTAAACAGAGAACTTGATCTAGAGACTTTCAAGTTCATAATTTTCCTATAATTTTAGAGTTTGCCAAGGGAAGTGCACCAAATACTGCTCCAACACCTTCGACAAACTCCATTTAACCTATCCGAAACTCGTATTTGAAGTACAAGTGGATAAAACGCGCTCTGCTGTTTGTTTTTTACATAACTTATACAAAAAAGCTGGCCGGATGTAACAAACTGCATTCCACTGCACCACTACCCTCAACACGCCTTTAACACCTTCCTCTGCTTATGGCAACCGAACGCATGCTGCGTTTTATTTGCATAAGTTCCAAGCATGACTTTGTCTCATGATGCCTCCTGGATGAGACAGTTTCAGCTTTATGGGAAAGAAGAGAAAATAAAAATGTCCTATAGAGTTACTTTTATTTATTTTGGTACACGATATCATACTTTAGCTGAATTAGAAAAACTGTACATTGTAGGTAGAAAAATAAGAAATATGTTTTGAATTACCTTTAGGAAATCTTAAAATCATTCTCAAGACATCAAATGTACAAACTGTAACTTACACAATTAGACAGCTTGCCTTCATTATTGACTCTCAAACCATTTAAAACAAGAAAAAGTGATAAAATAATGCTTCTATAAAGACCATGACATCAGACATCTAAATTGGCAAAGACTTTAAGTTATTACTGTAAAACAGACATTTCCATAACCTTCTAGGCTTTCCCTGGATGAAAGGATTTATCTGCTAAGCAGATGAATGGCAAATGCCAGATTACCAAAAAAAACTCTGTGGAGTGACGATGTTCCTAAATGGACTTTATTTGAAAGTATCAAAGTTCCAAAAGTACACTGAAATTATCCACATAAAATAATTCCATCCACATAAAAGTAAATCATCCACATAAGAGCCTTAAAGGACCTAGTCCGCTAGGGATACAGGACCCAACACGGTCCGTGTTTCGACAAAAAGTCTTCTTAAGGGGTCCCTGGGGGTCCTATAAAGGTGAGTACGTGGGAAACAATTGTGTGATGAGCCGGAAGTGAGACACTGCTTGCATTTGCAATGGAAAGGTGGACCGTGTTGGGTCCTGTATCCCTAGCGGACTAGGTCCTTTAAGGCTTTTATGTGTCCCATGTATTCACCTTTATAGGACCTCCAGGGACCCCTGAAGAAGACTTTTTGTCGAAACGCGGACCGTGTTGGGTCCTGTATCCCTAGCGGACTAGGTCCTTTAAGGCTCTTATGTGGATGATTTACTTTTATGTGGATGGAATTATTTTATGTGGATGATTTTAGTGTACCTTTGGAACTTTGATACTTTCAAATAAAGTCCATTTGGGAACATCGTCACTCCACAGAGTTTTTTTGGTTTTCTCTGGATTTTCTTCTTTGTGGATATTTTGGGGTCAATTCCTTTTGTTTTTTGCTAAATGCCAGATTACCTTCACTCAGAGATGCAGGATAACTTTCCTCTTTTCCAGTTATAAAGATGGCGAGGAATACAAAACACATGATGGCCTCAGATTTGGCATTCTTTTTTTTTTTTTTAAACAATTTATATTTGGTAAAAGATTAATTTGTAAAATATTAAATAACAAATAAATATTTAAAATAAATAAATTGCAAAAGAAGTAAAAGCTAACCCCCTCTTTTAGTAAGGTGCGCTAGCTGATTTAGCACGCGCTAATCGCTTGAGTGTGCGCTAATCAATTTAGCGCACGCTAAATGCTAACGCGCCCATTATATTCTATGGATACGTTAGCATTTAGCTCACGCTAAATCAGCACGCGCTAAATCGGTTAGCACGCCTTAGTAAAAGGACCCCTAAGGGCTCCTTTTACGGAAGGCGCGTTAGCGGTTTAACGCGCGTAATAGCGCTCGCTAAACCGTCGGCCGCGCTAGCCGCTACCGCCTCCTCTTGAGCAGGCAGTAGTTTTCCGGCTAGCGCGGGGGGTTAGCGTGTGATGAAAAGTCACGCACGTTAAACCCGCTAACGGCCTTCGTAAAAGGAGCCCTAAGTGTTATAACTGTACCTGGCTTTTTTTTTTTTTTTTTATAATTAATGCTTCAAGAAGAGTAATTACTCTTGTCACATTTTTAAATAAACCGAAAAGGAATACTTGCATCCTTGTAAAAAGAAATAAAAAGGTTCAGTTTTAAACCCACACTAGGTGGGCTCTGTCTCTGCTCCTTATGCTTACATGTCACTGACAAGATGCCAACAAGAAATCCAATTTCATTATTTTTTACCCTGTCTTGTAACCCAGAATTAGTGATAAAATGTTCCATTCAGTAATAAGAATTAAATTGCGATTTGAAAAATGGCTAATAATAATTCCCCCCCCCCAAAAAAAACTGATAAGTCTCACCAGGATAGCTCATTGCTTCCTTTCGAATAACCTCCAGTTTGGAGCCTCAAATCAACCACTTCCCCCCACTACAACATATATCAGAACTAAGAGAAAATTCCACAAACAGGACGTTACACAATCCCCAGAAAAATATCCCTCACAATGAACTGCTGTACTGCGCACTTGTACAGACTCAACATTAAGATAAGCCCAAAACATTTGTCTAATGTTACTACATCAGCCAAATACTGGAATTGCATTACAATAAATACATTTGGTTGAAATTTTCCATTTGTATCTAATACTGTATTCTACCAACTTGCAGCTCACTGAGATATGGTGGTTTCACAAACGCAAACTATGACGTTTCAAAAAGCCACCTGTTTTAGGAAGGGACAGCCCTGCACTTGACTTCTTTAAAGTGCCTCTGAAACCGTGTCCCCTCCTTCTTTTGCCAAATGTTTCTTTGACTCATCAGGCAAAAAAACAAACTATGCTCACCTCTGTTTGAAGAAACTGCAAACCACCTGTATACATTCTGTTAATGCTTTGGCTTCTTTCTTTATTTTTCCCTTTGGAACTAGGTTTTAAGAAAACTTTCTAAAATTCAAAATGGCAGTACCAGACGAAAAAGACCGGAAACTGCTGAAAATATTCCTTGCGGGAGCAACAGATGGGAAAAACAGTAAATGCTACATGTGTTTCTGTTCAATGTCATCACCATTCCCATGATTTAAAAACATTTAAAAATAATTTAGTAAAAACGCAAATATGTCCGACAGTAAAGCGAGGCGCCCACACACGTCTTCCTATTTCAGCTTCACTTTTCACTCTGTGTAGCAGCTTCACAAACGATTATAAGCTATTTTTTTTTTTCAGGCCTTCACAAGTGCCTCTGGGGGGGGGGGGGGGCTCAAGGCTACCGTTTGTCACAAAACCCGCAGCAGGCAGTACAAGGCACTTGGTCGGAATTCTCGCGCTCCCCCCTTCGTCACACTGTTCATGCTGCTGCATTTTGCTAAGCCCTGCTAGCTTTCAGCCCTGCGGCTGGAATGTTTTGCCTTGGAGAATGGAGATCCCTCTGTCAGACCTCATCACGGGGCATTTGGAGAGTTGCATGTCTTGGCTCTGCCGATTCCTGACAATAGTAAGGCTGGAATAGTCTTTCCTGGCTGCAGATTTGCATAGCTTTGTAGGTGTGCAGTAAGAGGCGGGGGAAGCGGGATGTGAAATAAAGCACAAAATCGTCTGGCACGGACCCTAGTGTCTCTTGTACGTCCTGCGGCAGTTCTCTGTAGTGATGCTTCTGAGAATGAGAAACAAAATAACCAGTTAGCATTAAATCCTTTTTAATAAAATGTATTAAATAGTTGAAATATAACGGTATTAAATATAAAACTGTATAGAAATAAGAAGACTCCAGATAGTACAGAATACTGCAATAAAAATTATATTTAACGCAAAAAAAATACGATCATGTTATTCCCCTCATACACAAAGCACCCTGGTTACCGGGAGAACATAGAATCACCTATAAAATCCTTTTACTAACATTCAAAACCCGACAAAACAACCAACCAGAATTCACTGATAGACTTCTTATTCCATATAACCCCTCTAAGACCCTTCGATCTTCGGCTCAGAATCTTCTTTCTATCCCGTCCGTTAAAGTATATAAACACAATGAGGTCGGCCATCTTTACGGTGACTGCTCCCTCACTATGGAATCTTATCCCGGCTTATTTACGCGAAGAATCAATTCTTAGGGCTCCTTTTACTAAAGTGCGCTAACGTTTTTAGCACGCGCTGCAGATTAGCGCGCGCTGCCCCCTCACGCTTGCGTAAAAATTGACGCCAGCTCAATAGCGGCGTTAGTGTCTAGCGTGTGCGGCAACGCAAGGCACACTAAAACTACTAAGCGCAGCTTAGTAAAAGGAGCCCTTAGTCAATTCGAGACACAGCTAAAAACATTTTTATTTCTTGACGCCTTTGAGACCTAACTGCCCTTGTAAGGGTGACCCAATAGGATTTTACCTTCAGCAAACCTTCCTACTGTTTTTCCCCTATTTATTCCCTTTTACTTTGAAAGATAGAAACTGACGGCAGAAAAGGGCCACGGCCCATCCAGTCTGCCCACACTAATGACCCATCCCCTAACTTCCTCCGTGAAGAGATCCCACGTGCCAATCCCATTTTTTCTCGCCTTCTTACCCTCTGTTCCTGTTTGTCAAGGTTTTAATGTCTTTGAATGTACACTTCCCCCTCCATATTTGCAAATTCCATATTTATAAATTTGTTTATTCGCGGTTTTAAACCAAAATATGCATTTTCATTTTTCAGGCTATTTTAAGCCCTGTAAGCCCCCTCCCCCCCCCCTCTTAAGCCTTACCTGGTGATCTACGGGAGCTCAAGGCAGCCATTTCCTGTGAGCGATCTGCAGGAGTGTGGGAAGATCGCTCCTGCCTGAAAACCCGCTAGACCACCAGGTAAGGCTTAAGGGGGGGCTTACGGGACTTAAAATAGCCGGGGAAGCGGGGGTTAGGGGCAGAACCAGCCCGAATATTATTCAAGGTTTTTTATATTCGCAGGCCGGCTCTGCCCCTAAGCCCCGCAAATACGGAGGGGGAAGTGTAGTAGTCATCCCTAGCGATACCTTGTCATTTTAAGTTTGTATTGTAGCCAATCTATGTTTTTATGATTTTGTACACCACTTAGAACTTTGATGAGGTGATATAAGAAATTTTAAATAAACTTGAAACTTAATAGTTTTTTACAAACTGTATTAAACAAAAAAATTAAAAAAAAATCAAATTAACAGACTCACACTGGAACGTCATGATGAGAAGTCATGATTGCATAGTTGCAACCCCTAATGATAACCCTACCATATATATAGTAACACTGTGAATGTTAAACTGTGTAACCTGGTCTGGGCCCTCTGGGGCGGACGGGATGCAAGATCAAATAGATAAAAGAAATGTAAGGCTGGTATACTGAATAAGATGCAAGGGGTACGTTGGAGTGCGTGGAGTTGGAATCGTATATGTTCTTATGGTGGATTTTCAGGGCACAGTCCTTTAGCTTAAGCAACCTCTGATGTGATAAGACTGCCACCTACTGGACGTTTTTGCCCCCAAGGCAGGCACTAATGCCGAAACACGGACCATGTAGAGACTGTTTTAATGGGTCTACAACACAGTTTAATTTGATATACAACAGGGACTGTTTTATTGGTTCTTAGTAAATATTGATTCATTGGTTTTATCTCTGACGTGTACAATTCCAGCCCTACTTTGTCATTTTCTGTTTGTACTCCGTGGAATTTATTTCCTTGTTTTCTGTTTTGTATTTTTTTATTTGTATTTATTCAATTTTTCTATCCCGTTCTCCCAGAGGAGCTCAGAATGGTTTACATGCATTTATTCAGGTACTCAAGCAGTTTTCCCTCTCTGTCCCGGTGGGCTTACAATCTATCTAATGTACCTGGGGCAATGGAGGGATTAAGTGACTTGCCCAGGGTCACAAGGAGCAGCGTGGGTTTGAACCCACAACCTCAGGGTGCTGAGGCTGTAGCTTTAACCACTGTGCCACACCCTCCCTTGTATGTTGTGAACGCACTTTTATTCTGGACAGCATTTCCCCGAAGAAGCATTCCGTGAAATGGAGGACCCCACTGGGATTTTTCTCAAAGCTAAGTACTATCTTATTTTGTGAGATTGTTCTGACTCAGATCAAGTGAACTATTCATTTAAGCCAGGGGTGTCCAATGTCGGTCCTCGAGGGCCGCAGTACAGTCAGGTTTTCAGGATTTCCCCAATGAATATGCATGAGATCTATTTGCATGCACTGCTTTCAATGCATATTCATTGGGGAAATCCTGAAAACCTGACTGGATTGCGGCCCTCGAGGACCGACATTGGACACCCCTGATTTAAGCGATTTATCCAGAACTAGCAAGACGTTTTCATATAAGGAGATTTTTGTGGTTTGAGAAGTTGAATTAAAAGAGAGGTGGTGGAGAGGAAAACGGTGACGGAGTTCTTCAAAGAAGCGTGGGATGAACACAGAGGATCTAGAATCAGAAAATAATATTAAATATTGAACTAAGGCCAGTACTGGGCAGACTTGCACAGTCTGTGTCTGTATATGGCCATTTGGGGGAGGATGGGCTGGAGAGGGCTTCAGTGGCTGGGAGGGTGTAGATGGGCTGGAGTAGGATTTGACAGAGATTTCAGCAGATGGAACCCAAGCACAGTACCGGGCAGAGCTTTGGATTCTTGCCCAGAAATAGCTAAGAAGAAAAAATTTAAAAAAAATCTAAATTGAATCAGGTTGGGCAGACTGGATGGACCATTTGGGTCTTTATTTGCCGTCATCTACTATATTACATTATTTTGGGGGGAGATTTTGACTAAGGATTGAGGATGTGGGATGTTTTGAGTACTAGATAACTAGCCCCGCTGAGGTCTTTTTCTCCCAATTAATTTTGATCCTACAGCCACTTCATTCCACACCTCTGGAACCAACTCCCCCCCCCAACTTAGACAACAGAACTCATTATTAACATTCCGTAAATCGGTAAAGACCCTCCTCTTCAACTAAAGATCTCCTCTGTCTTCTCCCCCCCTTACGCCCCACCCCTCCACTCTCCTATCACCCTCCCGAACTCCAGTATAACCCTCTCTTACTCTCTCCACTAACAAATTGTACCTAAACGCATATAACTTTCCTTAAACTAAACTACTGTATTTCCCCCTTCTCTCTTTCTGCTATACTCTCCCTGAATTTAATTCTCTCCCAAATCTATAAATCCAGTCACTAAACCTGTTGTACTACTTATATGTCTAGTTACTCCCCACTGTGTATGTTCATTTGTAGACCGTTCTGAGCTACTGGGAGGACGGGATAAAAATCCAAATAAATAAATAAATAAATTATATATTTATTCATAATTTGAACAGTATTTCACTACTTTTGATTTTCTTTTTAAGATCTGAGTAGTAGTGGAAGTTTCACACTTTCAGATTTTGGTTATTTATAACCCCAGAGGGGAGAGTGTGACGCAATGGTTAAAAGTTACAGCCTCAGTACCCTGGGGTTGTGGGTTCAAACCCACGCTGTTCCTTGTGACCCTGGGCAAGTCACTTAATCCCCCCATTGCCCCAGGTACATTAGATAGATTATGAGCCCACCAGGACAGACAGGGAAAAATACTTGAGTGCCTGAATAAACTCATGTAAACCATTCTGGGCTCTCCTGGAAGAACAGTATAGAAAATTGAATAAATAAATATCACTTATTTGTCCCAATAAAATATTCAGCTGTAGCCCTTTCAATCTGGATAAAGTTACTTAGAGCTTACAAAAGGTTACATAAATTTGTCCATAGTTCTATTAACTCTATATAAAAATTATAGGGGTTGAAAACGTTTGGCTGACCGCTGCAGCATTATTCCCAGATATCCAATGCTGGTCCATGTCCTGGATTTGGCATTGAAGCCAGTTAAGTCAATGTTCAGAATGTAAGCAGTTCTGGGTTAGCACGTAAAGACAGGACTGTGATTTATGCGGTACCATATACCTGGTTACCTTGGCCGGTAAGTGATCAATATTTGCACTTACCTGACCGACCGTCGACTACTTCTGAAAGGCCCCCCCCCCCCACCCAAAAAAAAACCCACAACAAATAGCCCAGATTTTCTTTGGCAATGCTAATTTTCAGTGGTGAGAACCAGTTAAGTACCACTGAAAATTAGCAGATACCCCCAAGCAAATGATTTAAATCATCAATGGCTGTTTGTAGCCGGTTAAATTGTTTTGAATTTCAACCCAATAGTGTCCATTCCCAAAGTGAGAACATCCTATGCTCAGCATAGATATGAGACGCTGGCAGTCCTGCAAGCTGATGAAAGGACCTGGGGGCCTTCAGCAAGGCAGACATGGGACCCCAGACCCCAGGGAAGGCGCTTGGCTCAAACACACACGAGAGGAATAATGGACGAGGCAGAGGAGGCGGTTGTAAATCGCTTCCTTCCACTGGTTTCTAAACCGAACAATAACAGCAAAGAGAAAATCCCCCATTTTTCTGTTGGCTTGCCTCTCGTTATTTACCTTATTTCTCAAAGCACGGAGAAGATCTCTTACGGAACCTCCTTTGTAGCTTCTGAATTTACGAAGATCTGCAGACATAAAGAATGAAATGAATACATCAGCCTGTGGGGACTTCTCTGCTCATACAGGGACATCCTTCAGTTTCACGAACGATGCAATGCATTCACCTGGCCGAACATCCCTACTGTTCTCTCACCCCCACTAAGGTTATAGAAAGGTAGCATACCTGTCTGAAGTGGGACCGTGATGTGTTCCCTCCAGTCCATTTTCACTACTTGTCTTCCTCCTTTCTCTAACTGTTTTACCACTGGACCGTCAAGCGATTCCTTTTCTATTCTGTCGCTCACATCCTGCAAAAGAAAGTCAAATGGTTTTCAAATCCTGGCGCGGCATTTCAGGAGTGCCGGAGCATGAATCCGCACATCATTCCTGAACAAGTCCCCGCTTTCCAACTTCTTTGCTTTTTACTTTCAAGTGTGCATCTCGGCACCTAAAGCCGTTTTGTGCTGTGCCTATAAATTCCTTGTTAAGCAGTCATGGTGGATGGAAACCCCAGCCCCAGGTGTAGGTACAGTTATAACACTTAGGGGTCCTTTTACTAAGGCGTGCTAACTGATTTAGCGTGTGCTAACCGATTTAGCATGCGCTAAATGCTAACGCATCCATAAAATATAATGAGTGCATTAGCATTTAGCGCGCGCTAATCGTGGCCCACGAATCAAAAAGTTTGCTCACCCCTGGTCTATACGCTGTATTACAGAAAAGCATTAGCGTCATAACTATGTTATTTGAATGTTCTTCATAAATTTTATGTCTCCTTTTTAGTATGTATGTATTATACAGTAAAGGCAGTTCCTGTTTTGCGAACATCTAACTTACGTCAGACTCATAGTTACGAATGGGGGGGGGTCCTGTTCTAACTTCAGTGTCCCAATGCACCCCCCTCGCTCCCGAGATCCAACGTGACCCTCTCCCTCCCTCCCTCCCGCCATTCTTTGCCCCAAGCTTCCTCAGACATCAGAGGGAAGGCTTCTGGCTCAGCCGCAGGACACATGTAGGAGCTGCCGCTCACGGCTTTGTGCAGAGAAACAACTACGGTTGGAAGGAGGAGGGAGCAGGCCAGAAGAAGGTAAACACCCACTGGAGGGAGGCACAAAATGAAGGGCGGGAGAGAGAGGGGCGCACTGGGACTCGGGAGGGAGCACAAACATCAGCAAAAGATGGAAGGAAGGAGGGAGGGGGCATGAACTTGGGACATAGAATGGAGGGAGGGGAGCATGAGCCATAGGATGGAAGAATGAGGGAGGGAAAGAGATGCTGAGGTGGGGGAGGGAATAGAAAAGCACACTTGGGTGTCTGAGTGAGAGGGAAAGAGAGATGGTGCACATGGGGAAATGAAGAAAGAGGAGAATTGCTGGGCATAGGGAGGGAGAGAGAATTATTGGACACGTTGGTGGGAGAGGAGCGAGGTAGAGATGCATGGGGAAGAGAGAGATGAGAGGGAGTAATGTTGGTTGTGGTGGTGGAAAGGGAACAGTGGGATGAATGGAAAGGAATATAAGAGGGGCCTCAAGGAGGTGGAGAAGGTGGGAAGAATACTAGGGTACAGGTTACATACAAATTCAACTTAAGAACGGTTTAAAAAAATGGAACCCATTCTTAATCCGGGGACTGTCTGTATTTATGTTTATAGTTGGTCTTTTTACTACTGTTTTGCTGTTAACAAAATTGTAAGTTTTATGTTGAAGAGAGAAAGGATAGGGAAATTGAAGAGGTTACGTCAGAACCTGATTATCTATTATCTGATCCACAGTTTTAAAATTAGGATTTTTTTGATGATACTAGGAGAAGACTTGTAGATACTAGACCAGGGGTGGGCAACTCCGGTCCCCGAGGGCCGGAATCCAGTTGGTTTTTGGGATTTCCCCAATGAATATGCATTGAAAGCAGTGCATGCAAATAGATCTCATGCATATTCATTGGGGAAATCCCGAAAACCTGACTGGATTCCGGCCCTCGAGGACTGGAGTTGCCCACCCCTGCACTAGACCTCAGTTAAGGATAAATCTATCCAGTGTGGTGCTGCTAAAAATAATGTACGCCTGGCATCAAATACACATTGTATATTTTATGTTGCCCCAGTTCCTCTATTGTGGAAGGTATTTTATAAGACAAACGAGTGCCTGACATCAAATATATTAAAAAAATAAATAAATAAAATGCATGAAAGAACAAACCTGAAAAAACTGGAGCTGTTTTTCTAAATTCCAAAAGAACGGATGCTTCAGCACACATTTGGCTGACGGACGCTTCTGAGGATCCATATTTATCATCTGCTCTATTAGTTCATGAGAAACTATGTCCTCTATAGTAAAATGAAAAAAATCATCACTGTGTTAATTATAAATTCCCAAATCAATTCATCTAGATTTTTAATTGCTCTGAATGTTTTGAAGAAGCCATTTAGATGCGTTCAGAGTTGTCTTCAAAAACACTCAACACACATAGTAGTAGTAGTTTTGAAAATGAGATAAATAAAATTAGAACGTAACACAAATTCTAACCAGTGTAATAAAATTACATACACCCACAATGTCAGGTCCCTGAAGTTAAACTGTGTTCTCTCAGTTTCCAGCACTGTCATTAAATCAGGGAAGAAACAATATGACAGCCATTTTAATGCTTCAAAGTAAATAGAGAAGACACAGGGATAAATTTTTCCCTGTCTGCACGGGAACTTATTTTCCTGTCCCATCCCCGCAAGTTCTTTTCCTGTCCCTGCTCCATTTCTGTAAGCTCCGCCCTCATCTGCACAAGCCTCAAACCCTTTAAAATCCTAAGTAGCGACATTCTAGAGCTCAGATTGTGATGTCATAATGCCTCATTCCACCAATGCCTGAGCTCTGTCCTCAAATTCACAAACCTCAAAAACTTTAAAATCATAAGTGTTCGTGGCTTGTGCGGTTAAGGCAGAGCTCGCAGGAATGGGGCAACGACAAAACTCACGGGGACAGGATGGGGAAATTGAGTTCCTGTGGGGACGGAAAAAAATTTGTCTCCGTGCCATTCGCTATACTGCACCACTCTAGAAATCAAAATGTAGTAAAAGTGAGCCAAGTAAAGGACAATCAAGCCATTGTGACATCACTGATGAGGTTGGTTCTTATTGGTGGAATGAGGCATTATGACATCACAATACCTGCTCTGCTTAGCAGAGGCTGAAGCTTTTCACAATATTTATTTATTCAGTTTTCTATACTTTTCTCCCAAGCAGAGAAAGACACGGGGAAAAATTTTTCCTTGACCCCATGAGTTCTTTTCCTGTCCCTGCACCATTCCTTCAAGCTCCGTCCTCATCTGCACAAGCCTCAAACACTTTAAAATCATAACTGTCCAAGGTTTGTGTGGTTAAGGCAGAGCTTACTGGAATGGGGCAGGGACAATGACAAAACTTACAGGGATGGGACGGAGAAATTGAGTTCTTGCGGAGATGGGGAAAAATTTGTCCACATGTCATTCTCTAAAAGCAAACTCAATTTTATGTAACAAACGCCTGTCACTTGGCTCTATAAACATTTGTCATCCAAAACAGAAACATAATTCAGTGATATCAGTAAGAGGCAGATTTTAGAACATGGAGGGGGGGTTCACACCTCCAGGTTGAGTGGTGGAGAATTCCCATAGTAGTTAACAAGAGGCACCATACCATCAATCGACAAAAAATACATATATAAAAAAAATAATAATAATAATAAATAAAAAAAAAACAAAAAAAAAACCTGGAACCTAATTCACCCTACCGAAACCGATCCCTACCAACGTATGGAAACAGAATATTTGATATGTATAGTAATGTAACCTGATTTATCTTCCATTGTTATTATGTCTACACACTCTCTCTGTCATTAGTCTATACCCTCAATCTGTATTCTCCAATGTCATGTACCCTCCTGGAAATGTCCAGCTCTCTTCTTATGTAATCCGCTTTGAACCGCAAGGCACAAGCGGAATAAAAATCACTAATGTAATGTAATGTAATGATTTGTGAAACGCAGGGGCATATATCTCCACATCCCGTGGGACACTGATTTTGAAAAGCTGTATGGGGGAGGAGAAAGAACCAGACATAATCCTCACACATGTAGGAACAGTTTTTCCCTGCTCCCATATAGCCCTAGCTAGTGGCACTAGTTCCTCCACCCCAACTGTTTTCCACCCCATGTGCCACTTCTGAAGCATCAGTTCTTTCTCCCCTCCCTCTCCCCCCCCCCCCTGACCCAATCCCCATCCCTGGCTTTTCCTTGGTCCCTGATATTTAGTGGGAGCAGAAACAATGCTTAGTCCCTCCTGCTTCTCCAGCTCATTCTTTCATGAGGGCAACTGTGACACCTAGTGGTTATCCTGTGGTATTACCATTAGAGGTCTAGGTGCCAAATAAGGACATTACTCCTGATCCAACTATATCAGTCTCTCTCAAACTGTGTGTCAAGGCACAGTGGTGTGCCTTGAAGAGATTCCGGGTATGCCACAACAGGTTCCAGAATTTTACTTTAATTTTAAAAATTCCCTTCATAAGTATACACTAGAATAGATGACATATACGTCGTGTATGCAAGAGTCTGTCAATGTTATGAGCATCTGTGTGTGTAAGGATACAACATAAGAACATAAGAATTGCCGCTGCTGGGTCAGACCAGTGGTCCATCATGCCCAGCAGTCTGCTCACACAGCGGCCCTTTGGTCAAAGACCAGCGCCCTAACTGAGACTAGCCCTACCAGCGTACGTCCTTGTTCAGCAGGAACTTGTCTAACTTTGTCTTGAATCCCTGGAGGGTGTTTTCCCCTATAACAGACTCCAGAAGAGCGTTCCAGTTTTCCACCACTCTCTGGGTGAAGAAGAACTTCCTTACGTTCGGAATCTATCCCCTTTCAACTTTAGAGAGTGCCCTCTTGTTTTCCCTACCTTGGAGAGGGTGAACAACCTGTCCTTATCTACTAAGTCTATCCCCTTCAGTATCTTGAATGTTTCGATCATGTTCCCTTTCAATCTCCTCTGTTCAAGGAAGAAGAGGCCCAGTTTCTCTAATCTTTCGCTGTACGGCAGCTCCTCCAACCCCTTAACCATCTTAGTTGTTCTTCTCTGGACCCTTTCGAGTAGTACCATGTCCTTCTTCATGTGCGGCGACCAGTGCTGTACGTAGTACTCCAGGTGAGGGTACACCATGGCCCCCGTACAGCGGCATGATAACCTTCTCCAACCGCCCAGACAAGCATCATTCTTTGACATGACTGGTCCTTCAAGACAAACTATTTTTTAAGCAGTAGCTATCCTAACTTGAGCAACAAAGCAATCAAGACTTTGTTACCATTTGAATCTTCTTATCTTTGCGAACTTGGATTTTCAGCTCTGACAGAAATTAAATCGAAAAGAGAGCGACTACAGATGGTGGATGATGAAATGCGTGTTTGCTTGTCAACTATCGAGCCACATTTTGAGTTACAATAATTTGCACTCAAAAACAAGCATATCCATCGCACTGATTAGCAATTCTATTCTATTTACTTTAGTTCTACCATTGTTACAATTACCCATACATAGCTTAAAGAACTTTAAATAAATAACTCTCAAATTTAATTTTTTATTGGTTTTGCAATTTTATAATTTCAATTATAAAGTGCTGTGAAAAATATTTGCTCCATTTAGTGTGCCAGAGCTAAAATAGTTTGAGAGACACTGCACTAAATTCATGGACGAGGGGGGAGGTGTCTGATGTTTTGGGGGTTCGGTGTGGGGCAGCCAAGACCTCAGCCTTTACGCCTGCCTTCCATGTAGACACTTATGCGGACCCTGGGGTGGGTATAAATGCTGATGTCTAGCTTTTTCACATTAACATGTATTCCTCTTGTATGATGGGGATTCCACACCAATGTGTTAGGTCTATGCAAAACACTCCATATCCCCATCTCTATCATGCCTCTTGCTACTATTTGGGTTTCTGCTAGGTACTTGTCACCTGGATTGTCCTCACCACCTATAAATGAGTTTCAAGTTTATTTAAAATAAGGGAGGGGGTAATATTTTATATTATGATGATCAATTATAGGATTTCAAGTGTTTGAATGCTTAATTGATAAATTTCAATATTGTACTTGATTTAAGATTTGAAATGAATAAAGATTTAAAAAAATAAAATAAAATAAAATTTGATAAACCACTTATCAGATATCTAAGCGGTGTACGTACTAAAAATTATATAAATATGGGTTAACAAATATTAACTGATAAAGAAAACAAATTATTCACACAAGCGGGAAAAAGGGAAGAAATACAAAATTCGATAGGACGGAGATACACAAAAGGAATGAACAGTAGGTGGACAATTAAATCTGATTAGTAGTAATCATATCTGAATTAAAAGGACTTGGTCTTATCAGGATGATTAGGAGTTAGTCAATATTCACAAATCAAATGCATCTTTTTTTTAAAGTATTTATATACACACTCTATCTAATGTACCTGGGGCAACAGGGGATTAAGTGACCTGCCCAGGGTCACAAGGAGAAGCACGGGGTTTGAACCCACAACCTCAGGGTGCTGAGGCTGTAGCTCTAACCACTTTGCCACACACTCTTCAAATAAAAATGTTTTAAAGCTTGATTTAAATTTGTTTATAGAGCCCTTCAAAGTCCAAGCCGGCCATGTCCATTTTTTGCATTATTTCAGCTATGCACCGATTCATAGCCTCTACGGCCTAGAGACTTAGAAGAGAAATGTCCACACTTCCCTATATACATATTAAACCAATTCAGGCACACCTTGTTCTTTTTATTGAAATGGGTACCTCCCAATATAGAAAGTAGACTTGGCCCACTTTTGTTTGCATGAGCTCAAATGGCCCCCATTCTGAAACAGCATTTACATATGTAGTCCATCCATGTGTGGATACTATCAGTTCTTATTTCTGTAGCGCTGTACATGAAACTTGTAAGAGCCAATCCCTGCTCGATAGAGCTTACAATCTAACCCAGACAGACAAACAGGACAAATAGGAGTTAGGGATTTGGGCAAAGAGGGAATGATTAAACAGACGTCGGTAAGAGTTAGGAGTTAAAAGCAGCCTCGAAACCAATGCTGGTGGTCAGTGGATGTGCCCGACTTCTCTTCTGAAAGCACTTTGAAAAGTCCAAATACTCATTAGCTAATCAATATTGTCTTATCGATAGTTTTATGAAATTTTTATGAATGCATTTGATATTGGAAACAGCCTCGATTCTATGCGCTATATTAATGTGTTACTTTGTTGAGGAATTGGACTTTATTTGTTTGATGCTTTTAAATATGGACGTCTACAACATTTCCATACTATTTGGGACATTTATCAACAATGGAGAGATTCATCATTTTTATTTCCCTCTTAGCGGGGATTCTTTTTGTGAACAATATCTGTAGCCGTGCCCCTTGGACCTAATGCATTCTTTTATAGGTGATGCTATAGTGGGGTTTTCTTTTGGGGATTTTTTTCCCATGCTTTTGGTTTGGGGATTTAAGTTCTTTGCACTGTTGTAATACTATAATTGTGATATTTGATTGTTTGAGTGAAGAGCTTATGTGCATGACAGAAGAGCGGGACTTGGGTATGATTGTATGCGATGACCTTAAGGTGGCCAAACAGGTTGAAAAGATGACAGTGAAAGCTAGAAGGATGCTAGGGTGCATAGGGAGAGGTATGGCCAGTAGGAAAAAGGAGGTATTGATGCCCCTGTATAAGACTTTGGTGAGACCTCATTTAGACTATTGTGTACAATTCTGGAGGCCCCACCTTCAAAAAGATATAAAAAGGATGGAGTCGGTCCAGAGGAAGGCTACTATTTTTATTAATGTTGTATCTCGCTTAGTAAAACTAAATAAGCGATTTATCAAACTAAAATAAAACTTGAAACTACTAAAATGGTATGTGGTCTTCATCATAAGGCATATGGGGACAGACTTAAAGATCTCAATCTGTAAACTTTGGAGGAAAGGCAGGATAGGGGAGATTTGATAGAGACGTTTAAATACCTATGTAATGTAAATGCGCATGAGTCGAGTCTCTTTCATTTGAAAGGAAACTCTGCAATGAGAGGGCATAGGATGAAGTTAAGGGGTGATAGGCTCAGGAGTAATCTAAGGAAATACTTTTTTACAGAAAGGGTGATAGATGCAGGGAACAGTCTCCTGAAAGAGGTGGTGGAGACAGATTCTGTGTCTGAATTCAAAAGGGCCTGGGATAGGCACATGGGATCTCTCGGCAAGAGAAAGAGATAATGGTTACTGTGGATGGGCAGACTGGATGGGCCGTTTGGCCTTTATCTGCCATCATGTTACTATATTTCTATGATTGTAATGTGCTCAGTTTCCTTTTTGCAAACATAAAATAAAACAATTTATAAATGTGTGTTAAATAAATAAAAACGGCCTCTACTGCTCCTTCTTCTATTTAGAAAGAGAAAAAGCAAGATGGATTACATGTCCCTTTTCAGCTAACATAGTGCATGACTGACAAGTGGGAAAGCCTGGAATATAAAAGGTTTTGTTTTGGAAGGGGAAGGTTCAGAGGGTTTTCAAGTAATGGGGCTCATAATCAAAGAAAAAAACATCTAAAAAGTGGCCTAAATGGGTACTTGGACAATCAAAAAAACATGATCGTCCAAGTACCCATAACCAAAGCTGGTTTTAGACGTATCTAAAACCAGCTTAGGCCTTTCCCCTGCCTCTAAACGCATAGAGCGAAAAGAGGTGTTTTTAGAGGAGGGGAAAAGGCGGGAGGTGGGCCGACCTACACATAGTCGTACAGCAGGTATAACCAAAACCAAAAACAGGCCCGTATCTTAGTGGGGGTGGAGGGTAGGGGGTTTCAGCTGTGCAGGAGGGGTTGGCCTCTCTCCTGTCCCAATCGTTTCCAGGGGTGGTGGTGGTGTCACTGGGGCAGGACCGATTCGATCGGGGAGGGGGGGGTTAGATCATGGCAGAAGAGATTGGCTACCTCTCCTGCCACGATCGTTGCTGGGGGGTGGGGATTCTGTAACCAGCGTTCTTTTTGACAGACACCGGTTACAGAATCCAGCTTTTAGACGAAGGACCGGCTCCTCCTTTGCCTAAAAGCTCTTGTGTTGGGCGTTTGGGACTTAGGCTTTTTTTGTTGATTATATGTTGTTAGTGTAGACGTAGTGGTGGTCTGGGCGTTTAAACAGCTGAATGTAGAGGTAGGTCATTATAAAAAACAAACAAACCTCCTTTTGGACGTTTTTTTTTGAGAATGGACATTTTCCCTGCTTCTACTTTTAGCGTTTAGGGCCTAGGCCAAAAGGGGACTTAGACTTTTTTTTTTTTATTATGCCCCTCCACATGTTTACCTACTTTAGCACTTACCATGCTTATCTAGGTTTAGACAGTCAAGGCTGTAAGAGCCCAAAAGTATGTTGGCTTGCCGCTGCAGGGACTTGCCAAACGGATGGCTGCCTTCTGATACCACATAGTAGAACATGCAACCAGCTGAAAAAATGTCCACTGTGTATGTCTGCAAAAATAAAGATAAAAACACAGCTGCAGTGATCAAGTCTACTGTATGTAAATTTCCAAAAGAGATCTAGGGCTCTTTTTACTAAGCTGCGGTAGCATTTTTAGCGTGTGCTAACCCGCCTCGCTATGTGGAAAAACTAACGCCAGCTCAATGGAGGCGTTAGCGTCTAGCACGTGTGCTAAAACCACTAACGCAGCTTAGTAAAAGGAGCCCCTAATCTAATCTGGATTTTTATATACTGTTAATTATCCCCAAAATGGGTTCTAGAGACTATAATCAATATCATATAACAAATTCATTATCAAAATTTACAGAAAATCACAATGATAAAAATATCAAGCTAAAAATCTCTGAGATAATTCTGTCTTAAGACTCTTATGGAACATTTCATAACATAAAAATTTAATTTAAGAAATAAAAATAATTTTACGTTACTACAATAGCTGTACAATACTTTGGATCGAAAAAAAATTCATATGTTCTGTTAAATATTTTTATATAAATTTCTATACTTCCTTCCTGTTCTAGTCATTCAAAGTGATTTACATCCATAAAAACACTATCCGCAATTATTCAGTCTCTCAAAATAGGCTTCCTGGTACCCCAATTCCTGTTGTACTTCCCGAATAAACAGGGTAGAAAATAAAGTCTAGCTTCTTGCTGAAAATCAGGATGTTTCCTGTCTTAGGTCCAAGGGAAGGTGCTCCACAGCCAAGATACCACTAGCAAAAACACTTTAGAGCTCAATCGTTCCTTCCAAATCAGTGTTCTAGAGGGACTGACCAGAAGGTGGCTGCCAGATGAGACCACTCCAATATACTAGTCAGACAGATAAAGATGCTGTTTCTCGTTACCTTAAAAGGCCATAAGTAGACATTTTTATTTCATTCATTATAGTTTTATGAGAGAGAGTCTAGCATTTCTGCAGCCTCTCAAACTACCCTCTTCAGATGGTTCATATATAAATCGTTACGATAACCTAGTGTACTCTGAATCAAAGCCTACATAGTGGATTGCGAAAAGGAGAAGATGTCAATTACTTTACCAGCTGCAGATAACATTTGTACTTTGTGATACTCATCTAAGTCTCCACAGCACCAGTAGACGATCCAGTGCTACTCCCAGATCATACACTTCCCCCTTTGATTTCTGTCCTATTGACGGCAACTACAAACCAGCTGCTGATCCAGCTCCCCAAACTTTGCTTTCTAAAGGTTGAAAACCACTCCTTGCTATCTAACTGTCATCCAAGTATCTGATTTCCTAGTGCTTAAGTCAGGGTTTATACCCATGGCACCAATGTTTGCATCTTGTCAGCATATAAATAGGAAGGCCAGAGGATCAATCCGCCCTAGCAGTTGTGAGCACACCCTATAGGGATAGCAACAACCCTTGTAGTTACCATTTGAGGCTGATGAGGAGAGGACAAAGCAGCTCCAGACTGGGATCTAACCTTGTTCAGCCATTCTGAAGAGGCGGGTCTGCCGGCTGGAGGGAGTAGGCATCCCTCCAGCTCAACTTTCTTCAAAAAGGTATGGGATGGGTGTTGCAGAGGGCTTAGGAGTGCCGGGGTGGGGGGTCTTGAGGTTTGGGAGGGTATCAGGGTGAGATTTTGAGGCTTAGGGAGGTGTTGGAGGTTGGGAGGGGATGTCAGTAGTTTGGGGGGGATGTTGGTAGGGAGTGGGATCCCTCCTGCCAGGCTACAATGGGGGATGTCAGCACTTTGGGGGGTCGGCAGGAGGAAGGAGTGTGCATCCCTCCTACCGATTCTGGGGTATGTGTCGGGGGAAATTCTGCCGCAGCCGGCTCAACTGATCGTGAAAGTTTATGCAAAGAGATCCCTAATTCAGAGAAGCATATATCAGCCCAACCAACCTCTCCCAAAACTCCTCAGCATCCTTCTTAAACCAATCTAGATTCTATGGGTGATATTTTTTTAAGGAACTTAGAGGCCACTCAAGTATCTTGTCAGAAACATGACAGGACTAGAGCAGCCGAGTTCATTAACTTACAGGATTCTCTTTGCAATCTTCGCTCAGGATCTCCGGTGCAATCCATCCTTCTGTACCTGGCACGCCTGACCGACGGCTAAAGCTGTGCCTTCCCACAGCCAGCTTCTTGCACAAACCAAAGTCAGAAATCATGGCTTTTACTTTACCATGAGCATTTGGCATGGAAATGAGAATATTGTGGGGCTTCAGATCCCTGTGAACTAGAGCAGAAGACACAAACATTTGGCTTTTAGCAGGGGCTGTTTTCTCTAGGAGGATGCTAAAATGCATAGGAAGAGATATGGTCAGTAGGAAAAAGGAGGTATTGATGGCTCTGTATAAGACTCTGGTGAGACCTCATTTAGAATATTGTGTACAATTCTGGAGGCTGTATCTTCAAAAAGATATAAATAGGATAGATCGGTCCAAGTGTAGGTTGATCTCTGGTCAATCTCTCCTACAGAAAACTGCACGTAAACACTCCTATACCCAATTCCTCCCCAAGCTACGGAACTCACTGCTCACACAGATCTGGTCTCTGGAAAGCCTGATGGACTTCCTCTTCCACTGACCAACCATTTTTCAGAGTTCTCCATAAGAGTGTCCCCTGAGCAAGGTGTCTCGATTGGGACATTTCTTAGCAAAGACTCTGGCCTTGGCTGAATAAAGACTCTTATCATTGGTTGAAAAAGACATCTCCCTTGCCTTTTGTTGGACTGTCTGTATCTTAAGGTGAGGTGTTTTTCTTTTGCCTGTCAGGTGTCATTAGAAAATTAACAAGCTTCAGATGCCTGTAAGGAGAAGTGGGAAGGTACGTGGAGAAGCATAAGAAGCTATCACTCTTTCATTAAAGGCAAGTAAGAAGCCCAGCTGCTGGCTCTTAAGCCCTGCACAATGAAACATTTAAATATCGCTTTGGAAATGGATTCTTACCAATATTAAGAGAGTGCAGATAAGCGAGACCAGACATAGTCTGCTGCAGTAAAGTAATAGGCTCTAGCCCATGACGATCAAAGTCCTTTTCTTCCACATACTGTAGAACACGAAAAATAATCTACATTATACACAAGATTTTACAGTATCTTCCTTATTTTAGCATATTACTATAATTAAGGAAATTTAAACAAAGTCATATCGGAAAAAAAAAACACTGCAACTTATTTCATAACTTTGCTACACAGGGGAGAATAATCAAGTCGCCTGCATTAATTCCACCACCAACACAGGTATTTATTTTATTGGTGCAAAGCGCAAGGGCAATCAAGGAAAAACTAGGTATGCATTTGGGGGTTCTTTTTTTGCGCTGGAAAAATGATTCTACAGAGATCTGCGCCTGATTTTTCCGAGAGCACTTTTTCTAGGCAAAACTACACACCCTGTCGTCTCCTCCAATCTAATTCTTCCCCCAGGACTGCCACAGCACTGTGGGGGGCAGAAGTGAACACAACCAGATTCACCTACAGAGTTGGGCAGTTCCAAAAAGTCAATTTTCCTGGTAGAATGATCTTTTACTTGTGGAGATCGCTTTCAATTTCACCTTCTCTTTTCTCATTATACTGCGCTTGGTCACTCTGTAGGTGAGATCCCCCCCAAAAAAGGGAACAAAGATAAACCCTACATATATCAACATGAGTCCAAAAAATAGGACTGAAGAGATGATTCCATTCCTGGGTGCAACGTACAACAAATCCAATTTATTATATCAATTTAAGCAGACAACTAACCCAACATAGTACCATGTTTTGGCATCAAGGATGCCTTCTTCAGGGGTTAATGATTGTAATCCAATGCTGTTAATATTTTGCAGTTCCATCAGACATCCTGTATTTGTTTATCGTCATACAATATTGGATTACAATCAGTAACCCCTGAAGGCGGCATCCTTGATGCCGAAACATGGTACAGTAAAACCTTGGTTTGCGAACATAATTCATTCCGGAAACATGCTTGTAATCCAAAACACTCATATATCAAACTGAATTTCCCCATAAGAAATAAAGGAAACTCGACGATTCGTTCTACAACCCAAAAACTTTAATACAAAATACTGTACGTACTTGTATTGCAAGACCTCCCTTGTTTGGAACAGTCACTACACTCCCGTAGTGTCAGAGAGAGAAGAACCATCGTCTCAGTTGTGATGACATGACCCACGTATACTGTACGTACTCGTATTACAAGACTTCACTCATTTATGAAGTTAAAATTTAAAATGTTTTGCTCATCTTGCAAAACTCTCGCACACCAAGTTACTCGCAATCCATGGTTTTAATGTACTATGTTAGGTTGGTCGTCTACGTAAGCTGATATAATAAATTGGATTTGTTGTACGTTGCACTCAGGAATGGAGTCATTTCTTCAATCCTACTTTTCTTAGACTCTCAGGGCCGGATTCTGTATAGGACGGCCTAGGAGAGGCGTCCTATACAGAATCGGGCCTACACTAAACCCCAATTCTATAACCGGCGTCCATGTTACAGACGCCGGTTATAGAATCGGGTTAGTTAGAGTAGACGCGGCCACTATACTTATCGCGGCAAGGGATCTCTCTGCCGCTATAAGTATAGCGGTCGCGGCTGCTTGTCCGATTGCCGGCAGGAGGGTGCCCAACCCCTCCTGCCGGAAGATGCCCTCACTCCCCCCGACACTACCTACATTGTAAGCGTCTCTTCCTCTACTAGGGAGACGCATAGGGCCGTCTAGGTTCGCCTAAAGCCCTTAGGCGCGCTTAGGCGTCTTGCGGGCTTCCCTAGGCTCCCAGAGGCGCCTTCAATATAGGCGGCCTTCCTGGGGAGCATTTTTTTTTAAAACGTGCATCCCGATTGGCTGATTAGACAGCTGTAGGACGCCTACAGCTGCCTAAAATCGGGACGCACTTTGTAGAATCAGGGCCTCACTCTGTAGGAGAATCAAGCCAAAGTTGTTGTTTTTTTTAAAAAGCTCTCTGTGCAGAAGTAGCAAGCCAGGCCTGCCTTTTCTTTACCTCCTGTAAGGTGGCTGCACAGAGTTCTATGGCAATATACTGGAACTGCCGGTCCTTTTCGGTGCAGAAATAGCGAATCACGTTGGGATATTCATCTGATTCTCTCAGCAGCTGCACCTCTCTGTCCGCAAAGCTGAAGCATTCAGGGAGAATTCTTTTCACGGCAACATCTCGGTTATCAAACTTTCCTCTGCAAAAGAAATCCGGCCCAGAAGAAAAAATATATATATTGTATGGTACATATCTTTAAACTTAACAAAAAAAGTGAATTAAATTATTTAAAGTAAATCTTATAGTATTAAAAATAATTTATAGAGTGCTCAGTGTGATATCTTATTCAAAACCAACAGGTTAATAGAATAAAGATGTATTAACATTACATCATTGCACTCACCTACCTACCAGCCCTAAACATTTAGTTAAATTTAAGTTGTTCAAACAGAATAATAATGGTGAAGATGTATAGATGAATACTTAGCTGAATATGATTGATGAAAAACATATGCAGATCTTCACTATCAAGTGTGTCATCTCAAGATAAACAAAAGTGTCCTTGAGATCTGCTCGTTGGTACTGGGAGTTGATGACACACTTGATAGTGAAGATCTGCATATGTTTTTCATCAATCATATTCAGCTAAGTATTCATCTATACATCTTCACCATTATTATTCTGTTTGAACAACTTAAATTTAACTAAATGTTTAGGGCTGGTAGGTAGGTGAGTGCAATGATGTAATGTTAATACATCTTTATTCTATTAACCTGTTGGTTTTGAATAAGATATCACACTGAGCACTCTATAAATTATTTTTAATACTATAAGATATACTTTAAATAATTTAATTCACTTTTTTTGTTAAATTATTTAATAGGTGAATAGATTTATAAAATATTTTTTCTCCCATTTATTTAACACATCTTTAAACACCACATGAAATAGACAGAATTTGTCTAGACAAATTTAGAAGACAACTGTGTTTTGGTTATTTTTTCCACCCTTAGACAGAACCACCGCCCAAGGTGGTTTATAATTATCAAGAATACAATATGTCATTACATCAAAGAACACCGTTTGCAATAAATAAACAATAAGAAAGAGAATGCATCGGGTAAATCCACTAAATCCATAAAATAGCTCTGGAAGCCTAATTTGTGGCCTCTTTTACAAAGCCGTGCTAGCGGCTGCCGCGTGGTAACAGCCCCGAAGCCCTTTAAATCTCTATTGGCTTTGGGGCCATTAGCACAGCGCAGCGGCTTGCACAGCTTTGTAAAAGAGGCCGTTGGTCTTATCTAGACTTACTAGGGCTGGGCAAACCATAACTGCAACAATCCGATCTAACATCATGTGGGTCTGAGGTTTCACAATAAATAAATGAAGAAACATACAGAAAAGAAAACCAGCTGTACCTTGTAACTGGTATTGAGGGATATTTACCTACCCAAACTGCCAGTCATGGTCATGAAGGGGTTAATTAATACTACAACAGAGAACCTAGATAGCGCATTTACGGAACAACATATGACACTTTTTAAGTGCATAATGGGTGCAAAAATGTTACAGAAAATTCACCCCAAAGAAGATAATTTTGTAACGGCTGCTTAGGTGTGAATGACTATTTCTTGCCCATTTTGTGCTTTTATAAAAATACTAGGGGTAAGAAGACATTGCAGTTACACTGAAGCTGCAAACACGTAAGGGAGCAGTGTAAATGTCAGTACACCTCCCCCTCCGGTATTCGCGGTTTCGTCATCCACAGTTTTTTGTGCGCAGGCTCCGCCCCCCACATTTACATCACAGGAAGTCACTGCTCCCAGCGATGCACGGAGAAAATCACTGCACTTTCTTCACAGGAACAGGTAATGTTATTCGCGGTTTTGTGTCTTTTTACAGAAAAACCACGAATAACGTACAAAAAATTATTTGCAGTTTTTCTGTATCCGCGGCCATGCTGATCCCCTATCTCCGCAAATACAGAGGGGGAAGTGGTATGTAGCTGGCATTACTACACACAGAAGTGGACATCTTAGGGTTCATAGACAAAACCGCCGAAGACAAAGGCACGCGCCGACAACTGAGCGCAAGATAGAAGCACGCGCTGAAGAAAAAGAGTGTTTTTAGGGGCTCCGACGGGGTGTTTTGTTGGGGAACCCCCCAATTTACTTAATACAGATCGTGGCGGGGGGGTTGTAACCTCCCTCATTATATTGGAAACTTAACTGTTTCCCTGTTTTTTAGGGAAAAAGTGAAGTTTTCAGTAAAATATGGGGGGTTACAACCCCCCAAACCCCCCACAACGCGGCGCTATCTGTATAAAGTAAAGTGGGGGGGTTCCCCCCCACCCACCCCCGTCGGAGCCCTTTAAAACAGTCATTTTCTTCAGCGCGTGCCTCCACGCTGCGCTCAGTTGTCTGCACGCGCCTTTGTCCCGGCGCGCTTTTGACCTGACACCCATCTTAGTGGCACCCTGCTACTTTTATACCTGTTACCCCCCCTCCCCAGGGGATTATTTCCAAATGAAGTCATTTTCACACCATCTACACTGACACTGTGGGCTAGATTCACTAAACCTTCCGATGTTCCAGTTTTATTGGTTTTGCGATCGTTCCCCCAACCCCGATCCGATTCACTAAACTTCTGCCCGATCAATCTCCTACCCGATCCGATCTGCCCATGCAAATGAGGGCAAATGGCATGCAAAAGTAGGAAGCGATCGATTCACTAAGCAGAAGAAGAAGAAACACCAACTGGGTTTGCCGATCTGAAAAGAAGCGACTGCTGAGGACCAGTCGCTTACTATCCTTGCCGACTCTCCTGCCCTCTTCCGCCCTGAAATATCAGTATCGAGGTTACAATCCCATATAAAACCACCATCAAAATAAAAAATAACTGTAAATTAACTTTACATATGTGTAAGAATTCCTTTTTTATATATTCTGTAAAAAGCGCATTGCGAGCCCGTGGTTTTAACCCGCAGGTTTAAAGTGTGTTCTGTTCGATAATCTGGATTCACTGCGTCAGTCACAAATCATTCCTGCAGGGCGCGCGTCTGATCAGATTATTTGCTTGTAGAATCTGTTGTGAATCGGTCACTCGGCAGAAATCGGCCAAGAATCGCCCAACACCGATCCAGATCGGTAAATTTAGTGAATCTAGCCCTAATTCTCAAAGGGGAAGAATGTGCAAGATTACCCTGGGGAAAATTTACACCTTGTCAGGAGCAGGGCAGACATTGAGATCTGATTTTTCTGGATATACTTTATCCATAGAAAACCTAACAGGTTTGGATGTGAAAATGCGATCTACACGTACTATTCCCCCCCCCCCCCCCCCCAATTGTTGGAAAAGCCTCCTCTGAATATGAGTAAACATAGGCACACTGTGGAACATGACCAGCTTTATTTACACAGACCCCTCTTTTGCCAAGGTATTGGAAGGCTGAGGCCCGGATGCACTAAAATCATTGCTAAACTCTGGTGGGTCGCTGTGGGGCCAACAATTGTCCAATTTTATTAACAGCGATCGATGTTCAACTGACTTTGCATGAAAAATAGGTTTGCAGAGGTCAGCTGAAATCTCACCCTATCAGTCATAGGAAAAGCGACTTTCACACATGCACAGAGCTGGCAGGGAAAGCCCCATAGGAGGGGTCTTAGGAACCTGGGCCAATCAGGGCCTTAGGCCCCCTTCACAGTGCATCCTGAGATACACTGGGAGGGGCCTGATAGTTTCAGATATTTTACCCATGGGGGAGGGGTAGGTTTTTGTGTGTGGGGGGGGTTTGTTTGAAAGATCAGTTGATTTCTTTCCACCATTGGTTTAATTCCTGTCACTCTAACCATCCAGTTTAGTTTTTCTTACCATTCAAACAGGATTTATTTTTTGGATGTTTAAGTAATTAGGGATGGAGATAAATCTGCCATACAATATTTCCTAGTAAATTTTTATTGCTCAACTTGAATATATTAGAAGTGGGTAACATGGTGACTTACATATATAAATACATTTGAATGCAAAAAGTATACCTTAGAGTAGACTTTCAATATAATCATTATCACTTCTTTTTGGGGAAAAGGTTATTAAAGACTTGCTTATGAGCTTACTTGTAAACTATTGTTCCTTCCGCTCCATGTCCAAGAACATCTTTTGGACTGAATGAGATCTTTCCAACATGGACTATATTTGGGTCTTCATCTAAAAACAAAACAAAACACAAATTGTACCGAATAAATAAATCAGAACAGGATGAAAAGAAGTTATTAAGGCTCATCTGAAGTGTTTCCGCAAGAGCATTCATCAATGAAAACACTCTGAAAGAGGTCATTTGCTGAAGGATGGAATAAATCCCACAAGCCAAGACTTCAGACAGTCTGAATCAACTTGAATGCCAAGACTCAAAGGTAAATCCCCCCAAGAACATAAGAATCGCCGCTGTTGGGTCAGACCAGTGGTCCATCGTGCCCAGCAGTCCGCTCCTGCGGCAGCCCCTAGGTCAAGGACCTGAGCCCTAACTGAGACTAGCCCTACCTGCGTATGTTCTGGTTCAGCAGGAACTTATCTAACTTTGTCTTGAATCCCTGGAGGGTGTTTTCCCCTATAACAGCCTCAGGAAGAGCGTTCCAGTTTTCCACCACTCTCTGGGTGAAGAAGAACTTCCTTATGTTTGTACGGAATCTATCCCCTTTCAATTTTAGAGAGTGCCCTCTCGTTCTCTCTACCTTGCAGAAGGTGAACAACCTGTCCTTATCTACTAAGTCTATTCCCTTCAGTACCTTGTACACCTGTAAAGCAAAGTTCATATCCGTTTCAGATATTTTGAAGCAAGCAGGGTATTGGAACTCGCAAGTGGAGTGCCATCACCCAACAGAGTGCTCAACTGAGCATGTGCAGACCAATGCGCCCTCTAAGGACTGACCGGGTACGAGCAAATTTTCTCTCATGTAACTGACAAGTTCTAAAACCCCCAAATTTTAGAGATTTGCAAGTATATTTTGTGAGTGACGCTCCTAGAATGTTATAAGCAATTGCTCATGTGCTCTGCTCAAAGGGAAAATGGGCGTAGACCCACTTTAGTGCGTTCATGGGGGACAACCTTATATTTTATACAACTATAACAAGGATCGGTCAAATGGGAGGCTTTGGTGAAGATTGACGTGCTGCAGGTCTCAGAGAACACCTGTTACAGGCCAGCAGCTTTGGCTCATTGGTTGAGCTGCTGCCTATGCACCAGATCAAATCCCGGTGCTGCTCCTTGTGACCCCGGGAAAGTCACTTAATCCTCCAGTGCCCACTGCTTTGAAATGCCAAAGCAACAAAAAAGGCAGTATACAAGACCCCGTTCCCTTTCATCAAGCCCAGTATCCTGTTTCCAACAGTGGACAACCCAGGTCCCAAGTACCTGAAAGAATCCTAAAGAATAGCAACATTCCAGAGCTGAGATTGTGATGTCACAATGCCTCATTCCACCAATGCCTAAGAGCCAACCTCAGCAATGATGTCACAATGGCTTCATTGTCTTATACTTGGCTCACATAAGAATTGCTGCTCTGGGACAGACCAAAGGTATGGCTCACTGGTAGAGCTGCTGCCTCTGCATCCAGAGGTTGTGAGATCAAATCCCGGTACTGCTTCTTGTGACCCTGGGCAAGTCACTTAATCCTCCAGTGCCCACCGCTTTGAAATGCCAAAGCAACAAAAAAGGCAGTATACAAGACCCCATTCCCTTTCATCAAGCCCAGTATCCTGTTTCCAACCCAGGTCCCAAGTACCTGGAAGATAGAGATGAGCTGGTTGTTATTGTGTATTTGGATTTTCAAAAGGCATTTGACAAAGTACCTCATCAAAGATTTCTAAGGAACTTTGAAAATCATGACATAGGAGGTAATGGCCTATTATGGTTGAAAGACAGAAAATAGAGAGTAGGTTTAAATGGTCAATATTCTCAATGGAGAAAGGTAAATAGTGGGGTTCCCCTGGGGGTCTGTGCTGGGACCGCTGCTTTTTAACATATTTATCAATGATCTAGAGATGGGAATAACTAGTGAGATAATTAAATTTGCTGATGACACAAAGTTGTTAATTCACAAGAGGACTGTGAAAAATTGCAAGAGGACCTTGCGAGACTGGAAGTCTGGGCGTCCAAATGGCAGATGGCGTTTAATGTGAGCAAGTGCAAAACAATGCATGTGGGAAAGAGGAACCCGAACTATAGCTACGTGATGCTGGGTTCCGTGTTAGGAGTCACTGCCCAGGAAAAGGATCTGGGTGTCAGTGTTGAGGATAGGTTGAAACCCTCAGCTCAATGTGCGTCGGCAGCTAAGAGAGCAAATAGAATGTTAGGAATTATCAGGAAAGGAATGGAAAACAAGGCTGAAAATGTTATCATGTTTCCAAGTTTCTTTATTCTTTGATATACCGTTTATCAACAGGTATCTATATGGTTTACAAGGAAAACGAACTAAAATGAAAATGTACCAAATACAGGTAGAATAAAAAAAATAATAATATGAGAGGAAAACGTAACAAGTGGACATAGTGGAAACAAAAGGATGGAGGGACGTGGTAAGTAAAGAAATACATTGAGATAGGAAATAAAAATAAAGGGAGAGGGGGAAAGTACAATGGGGTAGGGTTCGCTTCAAGAGAAGCGTTTTTGGAGATGGCCATGTGCAGTTCTGGCCGCTGCATCTCAAAAAAGATATAGCGGAATTGGAAAAGGTACAGAGAAGGGTGACGAAAATGATAAAAGGGATGGGACGACATCCCTATGAGGAAAGGCTAAAGTGGCTCAGGGGTGATATGACAGAGGTCTATAAAATACTGAGTGGAGTGGAAAGGACAGATAGTAACATAGTAACATAGTAGATGACGGCAGATAAAGACCCAAATGGTCCGTCCAGTCTGCCCAACCTGATTCAATTTAAATTTTTTTATTTTTTCTTCTTAGCTTTACCCAGTACTGTGCTTGGGTTCCAACTGCCGAAATCTCTGTTAAGACTTACTCCAGCCCATCTACACCCTCCCAGCCATTGAAGCCCTCCCCAGCCCATCCTCCACCAAACGGCCATACACAGACACAGACCGTGCAAGTCTGCCCAGTAACTGGCCTAGTTCAATATTTAATATTATTTTCTGATTCTAAATCTTCTGTGTTCATCCCACGCTTCTTTGAACTCAGTCACCGTTTTACTCTCCACCACCTGTCTCGGGAGCGCATTCCAGGCATCCGCTACCCTCTCCATAAAGTAGAATTTCCTAACATTGCCCCTGAATCTACCTCAAATTATGTCCTCTGGTTTTACCATTTTCCTTTCTCTGGAAAAGATTTTGTTCTACGTTAATACCCTTCAAGTATTTGAACGTCTGAATCATATCTCCCCTGTCTCTCCTTTCCAGATGTGAATTACTTGTTTACGTTTTCCAAAAATACTAGGAATAGGGGGTATGTGATGAAGTTACTAAGTAGTAGAGTTAAAACAAACTGGAGAAAATATTTTAAGAATATAAGAATTGCCGCTGCGGGCTCAACCAGTGGTCCATCGTGCCCAGCACTCCACTCATGCGGCGGCACTTAGGTCAAAGCCCAGTGCCCTGAGTCTAGCTTTAGCTGTGTACGTTCTGGTTCAGCAGGAATTTGTCCAACTTGTCTTGAATCCCTGGAGGGTGTTTTCCCCTATAACAGCCTCAACTCGTAATTAAACTCTGCTGCCAGAGAATGTGGTGAAATCAGTTAGCTAAGCAGGGTTTAAAAAAAAAGTTTAGATACTGGGCAGCCATTTCCAAAAG
Organism: Geotrypetes seraphini; assembly: GCF_902459505.1. Classification (NCBI taxonomy): domain Eukaryota; kingdom Metazoa; phylum Chordata; class Amphibia; order Gymnophiona; family Dermophiidae; genus Geotrypetes; species Geotrypetes seraphini. The sequence goes on along the minus strand of NC_047093.1, from coordinate 19,280,568 downwards.
CTGGCCTGTGGAATTTGGAGTACGTGAATCAGAATGAGCAATGAATCTCATGATACTGCATTAGCATTTTCGGTTGGCCTAACCAATATCAGCAGAGGCCTATGGGACATTATATCAATCTGAATCTGGAATGTTGATGCAGATAGACCCTAAATGCTCCTGCACAGAATTCATATACATTAAGCATCCAGCCAGACTGGATTGTTTATCAAGGAGATATGTTACTTGAATGGGACAAAGAAGCCAGAGACTACCTAATCTCATCTACAATGGGCAGATATAAGATGAACCTAAGCTTTTTAATCTGGAAATTCAAGTAGAATTTTCTGTACCTGTGCCTCCTATTCTGCTATTACCATCTGTACTAGAGAATGACACAGGGAAAAATTCTATCCCCGTCAATACCCCGTCTCCGGACCACCATCCTCTTCACCGCCCCGTCCCCGCCGTCCCCTTCACCACCCCGTCCCCGTCTCTGCTGTCCCCTTCACTGCCCCGTCACCGTCCCTGCTGTCCCTTTCACCGCCCCGTCCCTGTCTTCAGCATCTTCTCCTCTCCATCCCCCCACCCCCAGCACCCTTCACGCGGTCCAGCAGCTCCCTCCCACCGGCCAGCCATGCATTTCTCTCCCTCCCTCTTACCTTCTCTTGTGGCAAAACTGGCAATTTGTATAAGGCTATGCGCTGTATTACAGCCGAAGCCTTGAAGTCGCGTCGGGTTGCCTGCTAGAAAAGTCTCATCCGATGCAACCGGAAACAGGAAGTTGCATCAGAGGAGATTTTTCCAGCAGGCAACATAATGCAACTTCAAGGCTCCAGCTGTAATACAGCTCATAGCCTTATAGAAATCACCAGTTTCAACAAGAAAAGGTAAGGGAAAAGGAGGGAGGGAGGGAGATGCATGGCCGGCGGGAGAGAGGGAGCTGCCAGATCGAACGCTCATTTACCGCGCGTGCTAACCATTCACTGCTCCACGGGGCGGTGAATGGCCTTGTCCCCGTTCTCGTGGTAACCTTTTTTTTTTTGGTCACTGTTTTGGTGGGTTACCGCGGATAGCCGCAGGTAACAACCACCGTGTCATTCTCTAATCTGTACAAGAGGCTATGTCTAACATCCAGATTCTAGCCAAAGCAAATCTCTGTTACAACATTGTATTGATACAGAATTTTTAGCCAATCATTTGCACATCGTAGCGGACCACATAGAAGCTACTACAGCCCATCATAGGTGGAATGCATTTTCAGGGTGGAGTGCTACTGGTCTTAAGGTCTTTTTACATCCCCTTCTTTTCATATTATTAGGAATTTTATTACTTACCTTTTTGAATTGTGGCTTCACCTGGTGCACTTATAACTTTGACATTCTCAATAAAGTCCATCTAAGGAATATTGTCACTCCACAGTGCTTTTTTGGTTTCTCTTGCACTTATAAATGAACCACTACCTCTGTATGAATTACCTCCTATCAATCTGTTGCAGACTCCTGAGAAGGAGATATACTAAGATGGAAAGGCAAATGGCTGGAGAACAGAAGGCAGAGAGTGGGCATAAATGGGAAGTTCTCAGACTGGGAAAATGTGACTAGTGCCCCAGGGCTCGGTACTTGGGCCCATCTTATTTAATATTTTCATCAACAACCTAGAGGATGGAACATCCAGTGAGATCATCAAGTTTGCAGATGACACAAAGCTATGTCGGGCCATCAAATCGCAGAAGGACAGTGAGGAACTCCAGAGTGACTTGAGCCGATTGGAGAATTGGATAGATAAATGGCAGATGAAGTTTAATGTGAAAAAATGCAAAGTGATGCACTTAGGCAGAAAGAATAAGGAACACAAGTATAGTATGTCAGGTGCAACTCTGGGAAAAACCGAACAGGAAAAGGACCTGGGAGTATTAATCGATAGGACTCTGAAGCTGTTGGCGCAATGCGCGGCAGCAGCGAAGAACGCGAATAGAATGCTAGGCATGATAAAGAAGGGAATCACGAGTAGATCGGAGAAAGTTATAATGCCGCTTTTTAGAGCGATGGTCAGACCACACGTGGAATACTGCGTCCAGCATTGGTCTCCATATCTAAAGAAGGACATAAAACTGCTGGAGAGGGTGCAGAGACGAGAAACAAAGCTGGTGAAAGGTATGGAGAACCTGGATTACGAGGAACGACTTAAGAGACTGGGGTTGTTCTCCCTTGAGAAAAGGAGACTGTGAGGGGATATGATCGAGACTTTCAAAATACTGAAAGGAATCGACAAAATAGAGCAGGAAAAAACATTATTTACAATGTCCAATGTGATACGGACAAGAGGACTGAAGCTAAGGGGGGACAAGTTCAGGACAAATATCAGGAAGTTCTGCTTCACGCAACGAGTGGTGGACACCTAGAATGCTCTCCTAGAAGAGGTAATAGCGGAATCCACCGTTCTAGGATTTAAGGGTAAGTTAGATGTACATCTCATTATGAGTGGCATAGAGTGACATGGGTAAGGGTAAGCTAGATGCACTTCTCTTTACGAGAAGCTTAAAGTGATATGGGGACTAAAACTATGCCAGGGTAACCTGGAAGGGCCTCCGCGTGTGCCGATCGCCGGACTTGATGGACCTAGGGTCTGTTCCGGAGATGGCACTTCTTATGTTCTTATGATTCAAGGGTGGAATGTGCAGTCATTTCCAAAAGCTGGCTTGTGGAATTTGGTGTAATCAGCATGAGCAATGAACAATGAATCTCAGGATACTTCATTAGGGGGTTGGAGGCTGGAATCTTATCTTGGCTTAATAAATATCCCAGCCTGCCGTATACTGCAGAAACACAGGGGAGAGCATAATAGTAGGCACATAGCAAGTAATGTGAAGTTAGTCACGTAGCAAAACTTGATAAAAGAGGGAGCAAGCGTGGGACTTTCCTCGGAATCCATCAGCGAGCTGTAAAGGGAGAGTTCCACGATTGACCCGGTCCAATTTCTGCCTGATAAGGGGGAATTCACGGCCATGAGGAGGGTTGTTGCTGCAGTCATGGTGAAGTTGTTCTAAATCGTTTGTGTATTACTGCTATGCAATTTATGTAACGATTAAATTAGTATAATAAGCATTACCTTGTGTATGTCTTTTTGTATGCCGTGAAGTGCTGACTACCTAATGAACTTGGCATTAGATACTTTCCTAAAAGAGAAGTCCATAGGCCATTACTCAGATGGTCTGGGGAAACCACTGCTTATTCCTAGAATAAGCAGCATAAAATCTGTTTTACTAGTTGGGATCTAGCTAGATACTTGGGACCTGGGTTACCACTGTTGGAAACAGGATACTGGCTTTGATGGACCTTTGGTCTGTCCCAGTAGGACAATTCTTATGTTATGTTCTAATGCAAAACTGTTGATGGAAGGATAGTAAATAAATGTTTTTGAGAGGATAATATCAGTTCAATACACAAAGGAGATGGTATACTGTAAACCAACACCAATGAATCCACTCAAATAAATTAGTCTTCAGACCCTCAGAAATGCCACCAATATATATTAGATGGATGAATACAATTAATGTGAATTTACAGTTTACAGCCACGTATAACATCATGCAAATTGAATTTTTGGACATTTTAGTATTCAGAGAGGGAAATCAGTTGAGTACTAAGCTTTTTAGAAAGCCAGTGGCCCGCAACACCCTGTTGCATTTTTCAAGCTTTCACCCACACAAACTCAAGTTTAACCTTCCGGTGAGCCAATTTTTAAGAGCCAGAAGGATTTGTTCCGATTTGGGGGGGGGGGGGGGGAGTTCAAAATTGCTGCCAAGGATATGAAAGATCATTTCCGTCAAAGGGGCTATCCGAGTAAAGCTATCCAGCAAGCTTATTTGCGAGCCCGGTTTGCTAACCGGGATTTGCTCCTAAAAGAAAAGGATAACCATTCAGAGGTTGAGAAATCTAAACTTGTTTGTGTTTTACCTTTTTCAGATGCAACTAAGACCCTGGTAGGCTACATTAGATCTTATTGGCCTATTTTGGGGACTCTGCGGGGTCTGGTAGAATTCCCTGTGATAGCATACACAAGGGGGAAAACTATAGGGCAAATGTTAGAGAGACATGAAAACCTCTATTGAGAAATCAGGTACTCATACTCAATGTTCTCGATGCCAATGGTGTCAGAATACCATCGTAGGAGATAGTTGGCAGGACCCCCAAACTGGCTGGAAAATCCAAGCCAGGGAGAATACCAACTGCAGATCAGATTGGGTTGTCTATATAATAATTTGTCCATGCCCCCTTGTTTATGTCGGTCGCACTAAACGCCCGGTATACTTGCGTTTGAATGAACATAAGTCCCGCATCAATACCCAGTCGTTGACAGCCCCTCTGGTCCACCATTGGATTTCTAAAAAAACATGGAGTGGATCATCTCAAATGGAGGGTGATTGATCATTTGACAGTTGAGGGGGTGGAGGGGAACCTAGAGGCCAAACTAAATTTTCTGGAACAGAGGTGGATATATAGACTGAACACGGTTACCCCTAAGGGGTTGAACCTTGAACTAGAATGGTCATCTCTCCTATGAGTTCCTGCTGGGGGTTTGAAATCTTTATAATCTCTCAATCTTTCATCTTCAAGATGGGAGTGTTTGAAAATATACTTTTGAATAGTTAGTTTAACAGCTATCCCTCCCGTGTGATGTGTTTGGTTTGCCCCTGGGAGGTTGCTTCGCATTGGCCCAGAGACAGCCAGCACACCCACACAGGGAGATACTTAAACCAAGCTTGAGCACGCCGTGGCCATTTTAAAATTCATGAGTGGTCGCGTTGTGGGTAACCAATTCAAACTTAGAGGTAAGCACTCTATTTCTAATGAACGGTTTTGGTGTTTGGTAAAGGTTTTAATAGCAACAGTAGTTATTTATATTATTTATTGTTATTTATAGGGATCGGAGCCCTGATGAAACCCAGTATAGGGTGAAACATGTTGGTGATAGATCCAATAATCTTATTATAAAGTATTAGCTTTATAATAAGATTATTGGCAAAAGAGTCGGAGCAAAGTTCTTTCTTCACAATAGATTATAAGTGACCCGGTGAGGATATAATGTGTAAATCCAACCACTTTTGAAACTAAAATGGAGTGGATGGTGGTATTTCTGAGGGTCTGAAGACTAATTTATTTGAGTGGATTAACTGATGTTGGTTTACAGTATACCATCTCCTTTGTGTATTGAACTAATGCAAAACTGGCCATATCTGGGGGCATTCCTGGGACAGAATCAGTTCTTGGCCATTTAAGTACTGATATTCACTACTTAACCAACCAAGGTAGTCGAATAAGTAGAACCACATAAAAGTCAGTGCCTTACAGCTGGATATTGCGCTTAACCAGTTATGTTTACACCATCAGCATATACCCAAAAACCCAACGCTGGAGCCTGGACATGGCCTGGTATTGAATTTCTGGGTATAACACTGGCAGTGGTCAGCAAAATTGCTGTTGCGCCACCAGCTGAATTTCGGGCCAAAATGATCACTTTCGGGTGGCCCCGTGCAATTGCATAGATTCCAGGCATTCTGCACGTGCTCAGCTGAACATTCCTGAACGTTCCAGTGCTTTGTAAGCCTTGCTCTGCCTTCAGGCTCTGCTGGATGTTACCCCATCTGCAAGGACTACATATCCTATCTGTGCTCAGAGAAGCTCGTCTTCATTACTAGGAACCCAATGTACTTTATTTGATATTCTGGACATAATAAAACAATTTTTTAAGTATACAGAGGAACCTTGGTTTGCGAGCATAATTCGTTCCAGAAGCATGCTCATAAACCAAAGTGCATGTATAATCAAAGCAACTTTCCCCATAGCAGTTAGTAGAAACACAGGCAATTTGTTCCACATCTCCAAAAGACCCTCCCCCACCCCCGAGGCTACTGGCGCGCTTCCACCCCACTCCTATAAACCAGCTTCGTCCACCCCACCCCACCCCCGAGAAACGGCATCGCCCCCCCTCCCCCCAAACCCTTACCGTGATCGGGCACCGGCACGCAGCACCAACCCACAGGATGTGCCGGTGCCGAAGGAGCCTGCTGCCTACCAGTGATCTCTGCTGGGCCTTGAACATCTGCTCATGCTCAAGGCCTTCTGGCTTTCACTCTCCCCGAGATTCTCTGAGAAACCCGAAAATCTCATTGGAATCTCAGAGAGAGCAGGAGCCAGGGCCTTGAGCATGTGCAGATGCTCAAGGCCCAACAGAGATCACCGGCAGGTGGCAGGCTCCTTCGGCACCGGCACATCCTGTGGGTTGGTGCTGCATGCCAGTGCCCGATCGCAGTAAGGGTTTGGGCGGGCGATGTCAGTTCTTGGGGGTGGGGGCTCACAGATCGAGTCAATGCTCGGTTTGCGAGGCAAGATTTGCAAGAATATTTTGCTCATCTTGCAAAACACTTGCAAACCGCATTACTCGCAAAACGAGGTTTGACTGTACTTAAGTCAGAGATTTTGTAACAGTTTGTCATATTGTTATACCTCACCAGTGGATAGGAAACCCTTCTCCTGCACAAAATGGATCACAACAGTGGCGTAGTAAGGGGAGGTGGGGGGAGGGGCAGTCCGCCCTAGGTGCCATCATGGTGGAGGCGCAGGCAACCCCCCTCCTCACCGCTCCCGTCTCTTCCCCCCACCGTATGCGTGCCCCTCTTCCCTTCCCCCATACTAGTTGTTCACTGCGGTGAGTGACAACTTCCAACGCACTCCTCGCAATGGCTCACTTTTGGGGGCCGCGCCTAGGAAAGGACGTTCGAGGGAGAGCAGGCATGGTTTAAAAGAACACGTCGAAGCTACAGCACCTCTCCGCCACCCTTGCCTTTTACCACTCCTCCCCTCGCCGAACACGCATTCCCCCTTCCCTTCCCCCGTACCTCTAATTGTTCACTGACATGAGCGACAACTTCCACCGTGCTCCTCACGACTGCATTGGCTCCTGCCGTCACGTCCACGTGCTGCGCACTGGAAGTGATGTCAGACGGAGAAAACACGGTCGCAAAGAGCACATTTAAGTCGTTTGGTCACGGCACTGAACAACTAAAGGTACGGGGACAGGGGGCGCGTGTGTGGCGGGGGGAAGGGTCGGAGACGAGGCCTCTCACCCTCGCTACGCCACTGGGTCACAACACAGACGACGTAGGTCAGTGGCTTCAAAACAAAAGGGTCAATTTACCTCCCTCAAGCTCCGTGGAGACGGTACTTCCCACGTCAGACACAGATAAGTTTGACGGCACCGAGTGGTTCGACGCCTTCGGAGATATGTTTGGCGTGCTGGTGGCGGAGCCCTCTGCTCGGACGCAGGTGGCATCCAGGAACTCTGCATCCTGCGTCATGTCGCCAGGTGAAGGGAAAGTGGTGTTCTGCTGCTGTAACAGCTGGATCTTCTCCTCCAGCTGTTTCTGGAACTGCTGATGCTGCAGCTGCTGCTGATGGTGGACAGTCTTTAAAAGCAAGAAGATATTTATAGTCAGTAAAATGAATTCAGTTCTCCAAGCAGTAGAGGGAATGTCACGGCGCGGAAAGCCGTGAAGCAGCCCGTTCGGAGCACTGCCAGCGCTGTTACTTTAGGAGGCCTTGGAGCGGAGGTATGTCAGGTCTCACCAGGGTGGGGGTGGGGGGTCTCTGAATCAACGAGTTCGATTTTTTGGGGGCGAATCGGACAGCACTAGTGTCAGGGATGGAGTCAGAGAGTATCGGGGACATTCGGGGGTGGGGGGGCTTCAGGGGTCTATCTTAACTAGGGCTTAATTTTGGGGTAGGGCTTATATTAGGAGCATCTTTAAAAATCATGCTAGGCCTTATTTTCAGGGAAACACAGTAGTTCTATACGGAAGAAGATGATAGAGTGAGACATCCATCAGGTCTCTTAAATTACCAAAGAACATGCTCGCCTTTTCGTGCTGAGCCCTAACTTACATGACCAGAGATCTCAATTATTTATCCAATGCATTTATTTAATTGGATTTAGCTCATGCCTTTTTTTTTTTTCTTCAGTAGCTATTTAAGGCAAGTTTTACTTTTGGGTGCAGCACTTCTCCGTCCCCAGAAGATGAGCAATCAATCAAAGTACGCATCTGAGGCATCGGAAGGCTTGTTGGCTTGCCCAAGATCGCAAGGAGCCGCCACGGGATTCCCTGGTTGTCATCCTGCTGTCCTAACCACTGAGCTACTCCTCCCAAACGTTTTCTAGAAACATAGAAACATAGAAAGATGACGGCAGATAAGGGCTACAGCCCATCGAGTCTGCCCACCCTATTGACCCTCCCTATTAAGTCTAATGACCCCCTTGAGTATGATTGTAATTATACTTCCACTCTACTGACCCGCTCTTTCAAGTCTATACCCTAGTGACCCTATCCCTTGGCATGACCCTCGTAGGGATCCCACATAGGTATCCCATTTTTTCTTGAAGTCTGAGATGCTGCGTGCCTCAATCACCTGCACTGGAAGCTTGTTCCAATGCTCAATCACTCTTTCCGTGAAGAAGTATTTCCTGGCGTCTCCACGAAACTTCCCTCCCCTGAGTTTGAGCGGATGTCCTCTTGTGGTCGAGGGTCCCCTGAGAAGAAAGATATCATCTTCCACCTCGACCCGTCCCGTGATGTACTTAAATGTCTCAATCATGTCTCCCCTCTCCCTACGCTCTTCGAGAGTGTAGAGTTGCAATTTGCTCAGTCTTTCTTCGTACGGAAGACCCATTAGCCCCGAGACCATCCTGGTGGCCATCCGCTGAACCGATTCAATTCTGAGCACATCTTTACGGTAATGTGGCCTCTCTTTACGGTAATACGGTAAAGGACACCTCCCAAGAAATCATGTATATAAAAATCAGAAGTGTGGGCATTTGCTGCAGTAATATAATCTGTAAGCATAACGAAAGGCTAAGTAACAGCTTGTTCAGTCAGAGGCACCATGTCCCAGCTCAACAGCTGTCCAAGCAACAGAAGGCAAGTAATGGGGGCTGGTCCGTCTGCCTGGAGGCTATGAGCGCTGCCCAACTCCACAGAGACTGCATGCATCTTCCTCCAAAGGTCTGGAAAAAAACATTTTAGGTCACTTTAAGGGGGCCTTTATGATGCTTTTGCCAACATGGAAACTCAGCAAACACCGACTCGGGTTATCAAGCTTACGTTTTCCACATTTTGGTTTACGGCAAAAATATTTATAGGATAGGGAGAAAATGCATGCTGTTAAAATGGTAATGTTTAGCTAGCGAAGTTGGTCTGTAAGCCAAAACCCTGCCATTGTAGATGATTGAAAGGCTTGTTTTTCTGATATAACCCCCCTTTCACAAAACCGTAGTGCGTTTTTTAGCGTCAGCCACTCCAGTAACAGCTCCGACACTCGTAGGAATTCTATGAACTAAAAACCGCGCTACGGTTTTGTGAAAGGGTGGGGTGGGGAGATAAGAGATTAAATACAAAATGCAAACAAATTTGATCATCTATGTAAACAAATAGCATATTTTAAACAGAAATATTCTGCCACCATGGAGAACAGCTACAGAGTACCAAACATGCCCCCCCCCCAAATTCCATTAAATGCAACACTATGAGCTAGAAGTAAGCTCCCAGGCATGGCATGCGTGCCCCTTCCTTAAATTGCCGCTGGTTTTATAGATTGTGGATGAAAGGCCCTTGCCTCGGGTCTAGACTTGCCAAGCTGAGGGGTTGATCCAGTCCTGCTTCTGCCTTACGGGATGCATGCAGGTACTCGCAAGTCTTGCCTTTTTAGGGAATGCAACCGCAAAACCAGGAGCCCCAAGTCCAGGAAAAATGAAACGCGAGAATAGAGTGGAATTTGCCGAAATCATCTCTGAAGCTCTTTCCTAACGATCTTTATCGTTTTTGCACAATGTGTTGGTGTAATTCTCCTAGCAAAGCCCTTCTGCATGAAGGAGAAGTTTTACAGTTACCATCGTTGTTTACTGAGCTTCTTGACTGCTACTAATGACTGGGATGCCATTTCAGAGCGGTTTGCATGAGCTTCTGTAGAGGTGTTACAATACAGAGTTACAAAGAGCTTCTGCAAGGTGTTACAATACACGGGCTCTATACAGGGTTACAGGGGCTTCTGTAGTGGGATTACAATACAGAGTTATTAAGACCAGCATGAATATGGCATAATAAGTCATCCTTCAGTGACACCACTGCTGAGGTTGGCTCTTAGGCATTGGTGAAATGAGGCATTATGACATCACGATCTCAGCTCTAGAATGTTGCTGCTCTCAGGTACTTGGGACCTGGGTTGGCCACTGTTGAAAACAGGCAATTCTTATGTTTTTATGTGAATCAAGTATAGGACAATGAAGCCATAATGAGATCACTGCTGAGGTTGGCTCTTAGGCATTGGTGAAATGAGGCATTATGACATCACAATCTCAGCTCTAGAATGTTGATGCTCTCAGGTACTTGGGTCCTGGGTTGGCCACTGTTGAAAACAGGATACTGGGCTTGATGGACCTTTGGTCTGCCCAGTATGGCAATTCTTATGTTTTTATGTGAATCAAGTATAGGACAATGAAGCCATTGTGACATCACTGCTGAGGTTGGCTCTTAGGCATTGGTGGAATGAAACATTATGACATCACAATCTCAGCTCTAGAATGTTGCTGCTCTCAGGTACTTGGGACCTGGGTTGGCCACTGTTGAAAACAGGATACTGGGCTAGATGGACCTTTGATCTGTCCCAGTATGGCAATTCTTATGTGAGCCAAGTATAGGACAATCAAACCAGTGTGACATCACAGATTAGGTTGGCTCTTAGGCATTGGTAGAATGAGGCATTATGACATCACAATCTCATCTCTGGAATGTTGCTATTCTTTGCGTTTCTCTCAGGTACTTGGGACCTGGGTTGGCCACTGTTGGAAGCAGGGTACTGGGCATGATGGACCTTCGGTCTGTCCCAATATGGCAATTCTTATGTTCTTTAGTGAGCCAAATATGGGATAATGTTTATGTTTATTGAGAGCGTCTATACCGCTACTAATGACTGGGGAGTCAATTCAGAGCAGTTTACATGAGCTTCTGTAGCAGTGTTACAATACAGAGTTATTAAGACCGGCATAATTATGGCACAAGAAGAGAAGATATAATCTAACTGGTGCAAACAACATATTACCTTGGGATAAGTGATAACAAAAGCTACCCATCCTGCTAAAAGAAACGTGCTGAATATGATCGTGGCCATATCTTTCAGCATCGAGTCAACGGGCGCTTCAGGCTTGGGCAGAAATCTTCCAGGCGTTTCTTTAATATCATTTGGAATGGTCGCGTGTATGTCTTCCGAAGGCTTATCAGCAATATCAATCACCTGTAATAAAAAAATAAAAAGCACACAATTCCAGTGAAGAGAAAGAGGTTACATTACATAGGCAGTAGCTCAACTAGTCTGTTTTCAGGAGTCCGAATGCCTTTTACCCGTTTAAAGTGATATAGTAGACTCTCAGTTAACCGACACCCATGGGGATTGGTAGATGCTGGATAAATGGAGTTTCTGGTTGCTTGAGAGCTACTATTAAAAATAGGCCTAACTACCAGTAGCGACAGGGGTCTTCGGGGAGACTCAAATATAAACTGAGATTTCTGGCCCCAAAATGGGGGTCTCCTGAAGATCACTGTTGCTTCTGTCTTCCCACTCCAAACTCTCCCCACCTCCCTCGAGGCCACTGGTGCTGCTACCCTCCACTTCAACTCCCCTATCCCCAAGGACACTGGCGCTGCTATCTTCCACTGCAACCTCCCCCTCCCCCCAAAGTCACCAGCACTGCTCTCCTCCCTTTGCGCCCAAGACGACTGGCCCTGCTGTCCAACTCCTCCTACCACTGACCGGCACTGAACTTACCATACACATGCTGGTGCTGAAAGAGCCTGCTGCTGATGTCCTACGCTGGACCGCTGCGGGCCCTTGAGCATCTGTGCATGCTCAAGGCCTTCCAGCTCCCACCCTCTCTGAGAATCTTATGAGAATCCCGGAAGGCCTTGAGCATGTGTAGATGCTCAAGGCTCTGCATCGGCATAGAACATCGGCAGCAGGCTCTTTCAGCACCAGCATGCGTATGGTAAGTACAGTGCTCGTCAAGGGGGGTAGAGAATGACACAGTCCTAGGCTTCAAGGGCAAACTAGATGCATATCTCCTTGAGAGAGGCATATAGAGATATGGTTGGCTATAGGGTAAGCCAGGTGTATACCTGGCAGGGCCTCCGCGTGTGCGGATCACCGGACTTGATGGACCGAAGGTCTGATCCGGAGATGGCGCTTCTTATGTTCTTATGACAAATTTTTCCCAGTCCCCGTGGGAACTCATTTTCCCATCCTGTTCCTGCAAGATATTTTACTGTCCCTGCCATTCCTGCAAACTCTGTCCTCATCTGCACAAACCTCAGACACTTTAAAATCCTAAGTAGCAACATTCTAGAGCTCAGACTGTGATGTCATAATGCCTCATTCCACCAATGCCTAAGCTCCGACCTCATCTGCACAAGCCCCAGACACTTTAAAATCCTAAGTAGCAACATTCTAGAGCTCAGATTGTGATGTCATAATGCCTCATTCCACCAATGCCTAAGCTCCGACCTCATCTGCACAAGCCCCAGACACTTTAAAATCCTAAGTAGCAACATTCTAGAGCTCAGATTGTGATGTCATAATGCCTCATTCCACCAATGCCTAAGCTCTGTTGTCCTCATCTGCACAAGCCTCAGACACTTTAAAATCATAAGTGTTCTAGACTTGTGCAGTTAAGGCACAGCTTACAGGAGTGGGGCAGGAACAGGGACCGCGACAAAACCCGCAGGGACGGGATGGGGAAATTGAGTTCCTGTGGGGATGGGGAAAATTTGGCCCTGTCTCATTCTCTACACTGCACCACTCTAGAAATCAAGATGTAGCAAAAGTGAGCCAAGTATAGGACAGTCCAGCCATTGTGACATCACTGATAAGGTTGGCCCATAGGCATTGGTAGAATGAGGCATAATGACATCATAATACCTGCTCTGGTTATCAGAAGCTGTAACTTTTTACACTATTTATTCAATTTTCTATACTGCTCTCCCAAGTAGAAAATGACAAGGGGACAAAATTTTCCCCGTCCCCGTGGGAATTTATTTTCCCTTCCCGTCCCCACGAGTTTTGTCCCTGTCCTTGCCCCATTCCTGCTAGCTCTTTCTTCATCTGCACAAGCCTCACAAACCTTAAAATCATAAGTGTTCGAGGCTTGTGCAGTTAAGACAGAGCTTACAGGAATGGGGCAGTGACAGTGACAAAACTTGTGGGGACGGGACGGGGAAAAATTTGTCCCCGTGTCATTCTCTAAATGGGGAGAGTGTGTAAGTTGACCAGCTGAAAATTCATGTATAAATCTAAACTAACATATCTAATTAAATATATACCTGTTATTTTTTGTGATTGGAGACAAAACACAAGCTATCCATTCAGTGGCTGAATTTCAACCATGACAGAAAATTTTGGATGCTATACCTCAGGGGTGTCCAATGTCGGTCCTTGAGGGCCGCAGTCCAGTCGGGTTTTCAGGATTTCCCCAATGAATATGCATGAGATCTATGTGCATGCACTGCTTTCAATGCATATTCATTGAGGAAATCCTGAAAACCCGACTGGACTGCGGCCCTCGAGGACCGACATTGGACACCCCTGCTATACCTGGTCTTCCCTGACCTCGATAGCTTTTATCTACATGGGAAGGAGTGGTGCAAAATTCCCTTTCTGCTTATACCCACAGAGACGATGATGGCACCACACCCACACTCTTTCCATCTCCAAGCACTGCTCTGCATATTTCTTGATGATAGTCACAGATTTGCCAATTCCTCCAAGCACCAAAACTGTTATCGATAGGGATGTACAGTTGTTAAAATCAGTGTGTGCAAAATTCAGTAAATATGCGTAGAGTCAATTTGCATATGATTAAATTCTAACATGGGTTAAAAATTCTTTTGAAAGGAGCCAAGAAAGACGATGCATTTTCCCCCATGCAAACCAACCTTTTCAAAGCTCTTTTTTTCAGTACCAGCCGTTATCACATTTTCTTGTCCCTTTGGAAGATTGCTAGGAAATTTCTCAAGGATCTTTGTTGGTGCCGATAATGGAAGTTCATGATGTCCTTTGAAAAATAAAAGAAAATATTTTCATTTTTTTTTTTTCTTTAAAGAAGAAATTGTTTCAGGTTTAAAAACAGATCTATTATATCACAGGAAAGCAAAAGCAAAGGCTTCTGTGAAAAGTACAATAGAAATTTCTGTTCAGTTTCTGATTAAGGAACCAAAGGAGCCCAGGAATGCCTCATAATCTCTGGTGGTCTACCAATAATTCAAATGATTTATTATTTTATTAGAAAACATATGCTTTATTTTGTTTGAATTTTATCATGAGCCACAGCCAGAAACACATGCCTGAGATGTGATTTTCACAGTACTGACACCTCTGGAACAGTCGGTGATTTTTGCTCGCCAAAAAGCTGGCACCGCGCTTGGGAAATAGAGAATGGCCCAGAGTGCTCCTTTGAATATTCATGAGCCCATTTTACTACCTTTTTAATATTAATGACCTCATTGTACAACATTTGCATGGCAGAGTCAAAGACTGCTAGAGAGCTCGGAAAAGACCAGGGCGAGCCGTTTTCATAACCGGCCGCTAAAATACTGGCACGCCAAACCAGCTGGAAAAGGTTCAGCGACCATGGTTAGGGCACGGTAAGTTTTGAGAGCTCTGTTCTCGGCATCGGGTCAGTGAGGAATTGACATTGTTCCTTCACTACAGTTCAGTAAACAAAAAGGGTGGAGCACGAGGGAAGTTTGGCAGAGATGACTGTGCTAGAGGCTGACCAAAACAGCCACCAACTGTCTGAACGCTTTCAGCTGAAACAAAAGCTAAGTTTCGTTTTATTTATTTATTCAATTTTCTATACCATTCTCCCAGGGGAGCTCAGAACGGTTTACATGAATTTATTCAGGTACTCAAGCATTTTTTCCTGTCTGTCCCGGTGGGCTCACCATCTCTCTAATGTACCTGGAGCAATGAGGGGATTAAGTGACTTGCCCAGGGTCACAAGGAGCAGCGTGGGTTTGAACCCACAACCTCAGGGTGCTGAGGCTGTAGCTTTAACCACTGCACCACTCTAGAAATCAAAATGTAGCAAAAGTGATCCAAGTGTAGGACAATCCAGCCATTGTGACATCACTGATGAGGTTGGCTCTTATTGGTGGAATGAGGCATTATGACATCACAATACCTGCTCTGGTGATCAGAGGCTGAAACTTTTCACACTATTTATTTATTCAATTTTCTATACTGTTCTCCCAGATGAGCTCAGAATGGTTTACATGAATTTATTCAGGTACTCAAGCATTTTTCTCCTTGTCAGTCCTGGTGGGCTCACAATCTATCTAATCTACATGGGGCAATGGGGGGATTAAGTGATTTGCCCAGGGTCCATAAGGAGCAGCATGGGTTTGAACCCACAACCTCAGGGTGCTGAGGCTGTAGCTTTAACCACTGCACCACTCTAGAAATCAAAATGTAGCAAAAGTGATCCAAGTGTAGGACAATCCAGTCATTGTGACATCACTGACTCTTATTGGTGGAATGAATCATTATGACATCACAATACCTGCTCTGGTTATCAGAGGCTGAAACTTTTCATACTATTTATTCATTCAGTTTTCTATACTGTTCTCCCAGGGGAGCTCAGAACAGTTTAAATGAATTTATTCAGGTACTTAAGCATTTTTCCCTCTCTGTCCTGTGTGTGTGGGGGGGGAGGGGGGGGAGAAGCGCTCACAATCTATCTAATGTACCTGGGGCAATGGGGGGATTAAGTGACTTGCCCAGGGTCACAAGGAGCTGTGTGGGCTTGAAACCACAATCTCAGGGTGCTAAGGCTGTAGCTTTGCCACTGCACCACACTCTCCCCCAGTGAGGGCTGCTGGGGATTGTCAGAGCTTGCAGTCTGCATCCCTCTGTTAAACCTACAGAATCCAAGCCAGAATATAATTTAAATAATGAAAGACTGCATTTTTCTTCCACAGAAAACAGTAGGACGAAGATATACTGGATGCTTCATAAAACGAGGGAGGTTTTTATGACTAATGATGGCTCATTAGGTCAGGAATGTTTTTCTGTTCCAACTTTCTACCTCTCTGAGCTCTTGAAGTCATTTCCTCCACCCAATACAAAGTAATGTAATGTAATGTAATTTATTTCTTATATACCGCTAAACTCCGTTAGGATTCTAAGCGATTTACAGAAAAAAACAGGCAATAGGGTGCATTAAAATTATAAGTAAAATAGGTACTTAGATATTCCCTGACTGTCCCGAAGGCTCACAATCTAACTAAAGTACCTAGAAAAATGACAATTAGTAGAGTAATGAAAAAATTAAAATAGAGATAGATGAGAAAAAATGAGAAAATAAACATTCTAATAAGACTACAATGGTCTAAAGGACTTTGAAAGGTTGAAAAAAGAGGGGAGATAGGAAATAGAAGTAGGAGGGAGAACCGTTGAAACTATAGAATACTTGGTAAATTTAAATGAAATTTAAATAATAAAGTAGGAAACTAAAACCAAGTGGCAAAACAATGAATGAGATTTAAAAATAAAATATCATAAACTAAAAAAGAAAGTGAAAAAAAAAACAACAAACAGTCAAGACTACTACTATTAATTATTTCTATAGCGCTACCAGACGCGCACAGCACTGTACAGAGTCACAAAGAGTAAGAAAACAGTCCCTGCTCGAAAGAGCTTACAATCTAAACAGCCAAGACGGACAAACAGGATGTCATGGATACAGTTAAGGGGAAGTTGTTACATCTTATATCTCAGATGGATACAATTTAACCGCTTTCCACCTATATGGTTATTCTGGGTCTTTTGTAGACATTTTCTTTCCATTAGCCATTTAGGCCGAGGTAGATTATATGAAATTCTGGAAACTGCTTAAAATGTGGGTTGCTTTATTGGGGTGTAAAGATCCTGCTGGCCTTGTGTCATGGGTTTGATGGTAATGAAAATTTGTTTTAGTACACTTCCCCCTCTGTATTCGCGAATTCCATATCTACGGATTCGCTTATTTGCTGTTTTAAACCTAAAAATACTTTTTCTTTTTTCAGGCTATTTTAAGCCCTGAAAGCCCCCCCTTAAGCCTTACCTGGTGGTCTAGCGGGTTTTCGGGACATGAGTGATCTTCCCACGCTCCTGCCCCTTGCAGATCGCTCACAGGAAATGGCTTGAGAGACTACGGGAGCTCATGGCAGCCATTTCATGTGAGCGATCTGCATGGGGCAGGAGCGTGGGAAGATCGCTCCTGCCCCGAAAACCCGCAAGACCACCAGGTAAGGCTTAAGGGGGGCTTACAGGGCTTAAAATAGCCGGGGGAAGCGGGGGTTAGGGGCAGAACCGGCCCGAATATTATTTGCATTTTTTAAAATATTCGCGGGCCGGCTCTGCCCCTAACCCCCACGAGTATGGAGGGGGAAATGTATGTGGATGGGATAACTAGACTTTCTTTTATGCGATGGTAATGAATGGTTGGATGAACTTATAAAGGTACAGTAATTGAGTTTTTTACATTTTTAAATTATATTTTACTAAGGGCTCCTTTTACTAAGGTGCGTTAGGGCCTTAATGCGTGGAATAGCGCGCGCTAAATTGCCACGCACACTAGATTTAACGCCAGCATTGTGCTGGCGTTATTCTAGAAGCGTACCGCACGGTTTAGTACGCAGTAATTTTGTGCGTGCGCTAAAAATACTAGCATACCTAAGTGTACCGCATTTTCAGCAATTTAACGGGGCATGCTATCAAATCAATTCAATAACTTAATAAAAGGTCTTCCTTACCAATCAAAAGCCAATGGTTGCGCCAAAAGTTGAGTTTGTCCTTTTCCTTTAGACCAGATGGAAATTTTAAATCGGTGCTGGGGGTTATCACACATTCCCCGCCATCTTCAATCGTTACACCTTTGGTTTTCGGGCCTTCCAGAAGAGGGATGGCTCTGCCCCTCGGCTGCCAACACAATTAGAAGAGCTATCAGAAAAATGTCTCCCAAAATGATGTGCTTTAAGCACTTTGGAGTTTTCTTTTCTTGGTTAAAAAAAAAACAAAAAAAAACACATTTACACTTTATCCAAAAATCCCATATTAACGTTTGATTACATAATAATTTTCCCATCTCCCAGCTGCATTTCTGTCACTAGTACTAGTTGTGGGCATTAAACAGAAAACTACACCTCAAATTGGACTCCTAGATTTCCCAAAGGCATTCTCGTCACTAATTTTGATGCAGAAATTTGGTTTGGCTGTACCCATAGAAAGGCAATATATCAAATCCATGATTCTTTAAGTTCTAAAGGCACTCAGTTCTATTTTTTATGGGCGTACATTCAGCAATAGCTGCTAAGAACATAAGCCTTACTGGGTCAGACCAAAGGCCCATCAAGCCCAGTAGCCTGTTCTCAGGGTGGCCAATCCAGGTCACTAGTACCTGGCCAAAACCCAACGAGTAGCAACATTCCATTCAGAATATTAAAGAATAGCAAGATTCCAAAATCCCAGAGAGTAACAAGATTCTAGAATCCCAAAGAGTAGAAACATTCCATGCTACCGATCCAGGGCAAGCAGTGGCTTCCCCCATGTCTTTCTCAATAACAGACTAGGGACTTTTCCTCCGGGAACTTATCCAAACCTTTCTTAAAACCAGCTACGCTATCCGCTCTTACCACAGCCTCTGGCAATGCGTTCCAGAGCTTAACTATTCTCTGAGAGAAAAAATATTTCCTCCTCTTGGTTTTAAAAGTATTTCCCTGTAACTTCATCGAGTGTCCCCTAGTCTTTGTAATTTATGACGGAGTGAAAAATTGATCCACTTGTACCCGTTCTACTCCACTCAGGATTTTGTAGACTTCAGTCATATCTCCCCTCAGCCATTTTTTTTCCAAGCTCAAGAGCCCTAACCTTTTTAGTCTTTCCTCATATGAGAGGAGTTCCATCCCCTTTACCACCCTGGTCGCTCTTCTTTGAACCTTTTCTAACGCCACTATATTTTTCTTCAGATAAAAAGACCAGAATTGAACGTAATATTCCAGATGAGGTCACACCATGGAGTGATACAGGGGCATTATAATATAAAATCAAAACACACAATCCTAGTTAAACCACTTAGCTACACGAATGGTTCATAGACAGCCCCGCGAAAGACAAAGGCGCGCGCTGACAACTGAGCGCAAGACGGAGGCGCGCGCCAAAGAAAATTACAGTTTTTAGGGGATCCGACGGGGGTTTTTGTTGGGGAGCCCCCCCAGTTTACTTAATAGAGATCGCGCTGGCGTTATGGGGGGTTTGGGGGGTTGTAACCCCCCACATTTTACTGTAAACTTAACTTTTTCCCTAAAAACAGGGAAAAAGTGAAGTTTTCAGTAAAATGTAGGGGGTTACAACCCCCCAAACCCCCCCCAACGCCCCCACAATGCAGCGCGATCTCTATTAAGTAAAGTGGGGGGATTCCCCCCACGCCCCTCCGTCGGAGCCCTAAAAACAGTAATTTTCTGTGGCGCGCACCCCCGCGCTGCGCTCAATTGTCTGGGCGCGCCTTTATCCCGGCGCGCTTTTGACCTGACACCACACAAATAGCAGCTAAATATCACCCCTATACATACAGGAAGTGAGGAGCACGTCCTACATATACTCGATACCACCTTCTATTCAGATTAACACTGCTGAATATGCATTTAATTAAAGCACTGTGGCCAGCATTTTAGAAAAAATGCTTACAGCCGGGTGCAAATATTGATTCCATTTGCCCGTATTCTTTTTTTTTTGTTTGTTTGTTTCAATCATTTTTTTATTTTAATTATTAATTTTTATTTATTTCTTTTTAATTTATTTATTAATATTTTAATTAAAAGTAGAAACAAGATGTTAAAGTCCATCTTGAAGAAATTCAAGCACAATGGCAGAGAGAGGAAATGTATGCAATATTTCTCGTCTAGGATCTCAAAAGGTGAAAACAAGAAATAACACAGAAACATCCCCCATCCCAAGAAGCTTCTTCTTAAACGTATTTTCCCAACCTCCCCCCCAGCCCCCTCGGTTTTTCCCAGCAGACAGATTTAGGTGTTACATATAGCATCAGCTTTGATTACTTTGTAGCATCTACACATGATGATCGGAAAGTGAAACATACCACGACAGCCACGCCTTCGTGCACCAAGGACGCTGAGGCATACAAACTGGTGGAATATTTTCCCACGTAGAGCGTTGGCCTAGAAGGATAACATTTTAATTATTGCTTTTACCACTCCAATTACAAACACATCTATAATCTGATTTGAAAGATAGTCTATTATTGTTTCCCCGAAAATAAGACCTATCCCGAAAATAAGCCCTAGTTAAGATCGAACCCCGAAAACCCTCCTGAATGTCCCTGACACTCTCCGACTCCATCCCTGACACTAGTGCTGCCCGATTTGCCGGTGGCAGTGCTTTCTCCCCTCCCCCATGTGCAGCATCTTTCTATCCCTCCTTCCCATCCCTCCCTTACCAACCCTCCCACTGTGAGACTGATGATGTCATCAGTGATGCGGCAGAGGGAAGGGCCCCGGTGGGGAAGACTGCGAAGCAGCTTGTTCAGAGCTGTTTCTGGAGGCCTTGGAGTGGAGGTATAACAGTCTCATGGTGGGAGGGTTGGCAGGGTTCTGCTGCACAAGGGGATGGGTGAGAGGGGAGGAAAGATGCTGCACATGGGGGGGGGAGGGAGGAAAGAGGAGGAATTGGAGTGGAGGAGGAAGGGAGAGATGATTGACATCCCTGAAAAGAAGCCCTAGTGTGTTTTTTTGGACCCAAAATTAATATGACACTGTCTTATTTTCAGGGAAATACGGTAGTTATGCATTTCTATAGAAGATCAATAATTTGAAGTAACAGGGTGGATGTATTTGTACCATGTCTGGTTATTCTGGAACAGTATTGCTGGTTATTTAACAGATTCAGCTGCAGTCACAGTAATATTGTTGGGAGCAGGAGTGGTGCTCGCTCCTTCCTGCTCCACGCCTCCTCCGCCGACGATGCGCAGGGAGAGGCCTAAGGCCCTGATTGGCTGAGGAGCCCAACTACTGCAGACTCTCCTGCCTGCCCTGCTCCGCCCCGATCTCTCCTGCCTGCTCGTCCCTACTCTCCTGCTCTCTGCCACAGTGCAAGCCTGCTTTAAAAACACGGGCTTGCATTGCGGGGAAGGGCGGCAGAAAGCAGGAGAGATCAGGGCAGAGCCCAGACAGCAGTGACAGGAGGCTGCTTCTCCTGTCACTACTGTCAGGATCTGCGCATGAGTGGGAATCGCACATTTGCGATCCCTGCTCACAAATGGGGTTGTTCCTCTGATCGCCCCCATTTGAATATTCTTCCTTAGTGAATCCCTCGGATCTGCCCGAATCAGAAACGGATTGGTCCGATTGGGGCAGGTTAGTGAATCTAGCCCTTAGCCGGGTAGTTTACTATTCCCTTCCTTAGGCATTTTTACTCCCCCACCCCCCAGGTACTCTTTTACCAACCATAGGTGGAAGAATGGCTGAGTTGGCCAGATGTTGACTATCTAACAGAAATACCAGTGTTGGATTCAAACTCAGGCTGTGGGTGCAGTAAGCAAGAAACCTACCAATTGCACCAAGAGGCCTCCTGGTAGTTTCCTTGAGATTAAAAACAAAACAAAACAAGAACAACAAAAAAGAATTGTACTTTCAAGTCTAGGCACAAGGAACATTTTGACTATCAAAGACAAAAATTGTGCATCTATCTTTAGCTACTAGGAAATGATAAAAGATTTGGGACGACTTCCCCATGAGGAAAGGCTAAAGCGGCTAGGGCTCTTCAGCTTGGAGAAGAGGCAGCTCAGCGGTGCTATGACAGAGGTCTATAAAATACTGAGTGGAGTGGAAAGGGTAGATGTGAATCGCTTGTTCACTCCTTCCAAAAATACTAAGACTAGAGACATGCGATGAAGCTACTAAATACAGTACTCTCCCAAAATTCATGGGGGTTGTGTTCCAGGAGCACCCGCAAATTTTGAAAAACCGCAATAATTGGAGGCGGTTTAGGAGCGGAGATCAGAGGCGGGAGAGGGCTGCAGGGGCGGCTGCAGCGAGTGCCAATGTGGGTGGTGGTGCTGGTTCGGCAAAATGGATCGGGGGCCAGAGGAAGCACACGGCAGTGTCCCGAGTCGCGGAAGAAGTGGACAGAGGATATTTTTCCAAAGGGATAAAAAATTGAATAACGGGACGCGAACACTGAACCGCGAATTCGCGGGGGAGTACTGTAGTAGATTTAAAACAAACTGGAGAAAATATTTCTTCACACAATGTGTGATTAAATTCTGGAATTCGATGTCAGAGAATGTGATTAAATTAGTTAGCTTAGCAGGGTTTAAAAAAGGTTTGAATAATTGCCTAAAATGGAAGTCCATAGGCCATTATTGAGAAGGCTTGGGGAAATGCCGTACTTATTCCTAGGATAAGCAGCAGAAAATCTGTTTTACTCTCTGGGATCTTACTAGGTACTTGGAATGTGGGTTGGCCACTGTTGGAAACAGGATATTGGGCTTGATGGACCTTCAGTCTGTCCCAGTATGGCTGTTCTTATGTCAAGAAGCTAAGGGTCCTTTTACTAAGGCGCACTAATTGATTTATCGCGCGTTACATGCTAAGGCGCCCATAATATTCTATGGGCGTCTTAGCATTCAGCACACGCTAATCTTTAGCGCATGGTAAATCAATTAACGCACCTTAGTAAAAGGCCCCCTTTCTTTTTTGAAGTTGTTGGGCAAAAGGTCTGGGCTCGCGAGCAGAAAATAATGGTGTTTTATTTCTAGCTGGTCTTCACTCTATATTTTGCTTTGTTGAGAGAGGAATTACAGCAGACCCTCAATATTCGCGGGGGTTAGGGGCAGAGCCGGCCCACGAATAGGGAAAAATCGCCAATAATTTTTTGGGGCCGGCTCTGACCCAGCCCCGCTTCCCTCCTGTCTACGTCCCCGACCTTACCTGGTGGTCTAGTGGTGACGCGGGGCAGGAGCCGATCTTCCTATATGCTGCAAGTTCTCGTGGTCTCACGAGACGACAACGGAAGCTCCCGGGACCACGGGAACTCACGGCACGGGTGCAAGGCACGGCTCTGTGCGGGGCAGGGGCGTAGGAAGATCGCGCCTGCCCCGCGTCGCCGCTAGACCACCAGGTAAGGTCTGGGGGGATGTCCGGGGCAGCGCTTCTGAATTAAAAATCAAGGCGCAAAAAAAAAAAAAATTGTAAATAACCGAATTCGCGATTGAGGAAACCGCGAATCGGGAGGGGGAGCTGTACATTGAAAGAAATAAAGAGAACTTCAGGAAAATCTAAATAGCAATAAGAAATAGATTAAGAACTGCATCTTAAGCATAACAGGAGTGAGGGGGTGGGGGGTTGGCCACTACTAGCCATGAATGGATGCCCAAGACACCTTAGTTTCAGATCCTGGTTATAAATGGCAGTAGGCAGGACTGGGACGAGTTCCAACTGGGCTGGAAGCTAAGCCAGGTTAAAAAGAAAAAGCTCCTCCCTGGAAATGTCAGAAAATAAAGCAGACAAATAATTTAGGATCCATTAATAAAATCTAGCAGCAGGTGCCAACTCTCTTAAAAAGTGCAACACAATCATTCAAACTACCTGTCCAATGGCCCAGTGATGCCAATACACTCAAAGCACAGCTTTACCTGAAAGCCCTGGTTGACTATCCTCATACTCACGTCAGTTTGCTCTTCGTCTTGGTTTCCTTGGGGAAGGGATACTTCCACTTGGTTATGCGTCCGACCTCTCCAGACATGAACGTAAGGTAACGGAGCGTCTCGACACCCACGTTGGTATGTATGACCTTCCTCAGCCCTTCCCGCTGCCAGATGTACAGAGCTACCACAGGAGAGGCGTAGTTCTGAATCCAGAGCACATCGCCGGACTCGCTGTCCACGGTGACTACCAACCCGTCTCCGCTAGACACAAAGTGGGACATCTCTAGGATAACGGGGGGAAAAAAAAAAAGATGTTTGAAAATGACAGGGTCAGGCTTTCCTCCTAATTCAACCAATTCAACAGCCGGAGCTATTCTTAAGACTATATCCAAGGAAAGTTCGCTTTAGTCAAACTGTTCTGCAGAAGAAGTCCAAAAGGCCAGATGCCAGAAATCCAGACCCTTCAAAACTGTGAGATCTGGACCGCCCGAGAATCCAAACTACAAGTGCTGTGCTTGGTCCGGCATCTCTCTCTCTCTCCCCTCCCAGCCTTGCCTGTGGAGCTCTCTCGCTCGTCTTTCTTCTGCTGATTCAGCCTCTTGCTATGCATTCTAACACCCTCTCAGCTTTGGTCACCAATCATTTTCCAAATTTGGCTGCATTTATTGCAGAATCATAACTGGTTAAGCACCCTCATACCTTTTGGAGGTACCGCATTTCCCCGCATAGAGGCTGCCCCTCTGCATAGGCCGCACCCATGTACAGGCCGCAGAAAAGGGCAGCCTATGTTTAAAAACCGGAAGATAAGCCGCCCCATGGTATTAGCCGCAGCCTATCTTCCGGTACCTCCCCTGTCTTTTACGTTCATTCCACCCCGGTACCTTTTTAGGAAGCCCCCTCGCTGGCGCGTGGCTCGGGTCTCCAGCAGTGAAGGGCAGCCCGTGATCTCTTTGGCATCTGTCCTGCCCCCGCACCGCCCACTGAATAGCCGACGTCAGCTCTTGCGAGATCCGACCTCAGCCACTCAGCAAGCGGTGTGGGGGCAGGCCGGATGCCAAAGATATAAAAAATTATTCATGTACAGCAATGTGATTTGTTTATAGCTCTTTCTTTCAAAGTAGAGAATGACACGGTGACAAAATTCATCACCGTTCCCATCCCCGCGGATAACCGCGGGAAACCATCTTCATGTCATTCTTTAAGGAGAGAGGGAAGAATCAGAGTATGAATGGCCACAACCACTGACCCAAAAGCTTTGCTCTGAAGAATGCTGGTGTAGAAGGACCGAGGTTGAAACAGACGCTACAGAATGACAGTCTCTGGTATCCAGAGCAGAGATTGTGATGTCATAATGCCTCATTCCACCAGTGCCTAAGAGCCAATCACATCAGTGATGTCACAATGGCTTCATTATCCTTGGCTCACATAAGAATCAGAGTATGAATGGCCACAACCACTGACCCACAAGCTTTGCTTTGAAGAATGCTGGCGTAGAAGGACCGAGGTTGAAATAGACACTAGAAAATGACATGGGATTATTTAACGCGGTTATCTGCGGGGATGGGGACGGTGATGAATTTTGTCACCGTGTCATTCTCTATTTCAAAGGATAGGGATTGGGACTTGTTTAGCGCCTTTTTGTAGTTATACAACCACAGTCAAAGTGGTTTACATCAGGTACTTCAAGCATTTTTCCCTGTCTGTCTCAGTGGGCTCATAATCTATTTTATGCACCTGGGGCAAGGGAGGGATTAAGTGACTTGCCCAGGGTCACAGGGAACAGTGTGGGAATTGAACCCGCAACCTCAGGGTGCCGAGGCTGTAGCTCTAACCACTACGGCACACTCTCCTCCTTTCAACCAATGTAAAAGTACTACTATTTCACTGGCCTGAACACATTTGCAACTGCATTTTGAAGGCTGTGTCCCTTTCCTCAGGAGAAGGCCAAGCTCTTAAAAGCCAGTCATAAATGTACCAAGTAAATCCAATGTGTGTTGGTTTCTTTTTTTTTTTTTTTAGATTTAATAATTTTTTTTATTGATGATAAGAAACCAACAGAAATTGTACAAACAGTCCACCAGAAACTGAGAAAAAGTACAAACTGAAGCAAAATATCCAAGGGGGAAAAAAACCTCCATGATCATCAAATTTTGGGGATTAATAATAGGAAGGAACCGTATATGCTGGGAGGAGAGAAGCTGATATGCACGGACGGGGAGAGGGATCTTGGGGTGATAGTGTCCGAAGATCTAAAGGTGAAAAAACAGTGTGACAAGGCAGTGGTTGCTGCCAGAAGGATTCTGGGCTGTATAAAGAGAGGCGTAGTCAGTAGAAGGAAGAAGGTGTTGATGCCCCTGTACAGGTCATTGGTGAGGCCCCACTTGGAGTATTGTGTTCAGTTTTGGAGACCGTATCTGGCGAAAGACGTAAGAAGACTTGAAGTGGTCCAGAGGAGGGCGACGAAAATGATAAGAGGCTTGTGCCAGAAGACGTATGAGGAGAGACTGGAAGCCCTGAATATATATACCCTAGAGGAAAGGAGAGACAGGGGAGATATGATTCAGACGTTCAAATACTTGAAGGGTATTAACGTAGAACGAAATCTTTTCTAGAGAAAGGAAAATGGTAAAACCAGAGGACATAATTTGAGGTTGAGGGGTGGTAGATTCAGGGGCAATGTTAGGAAATTCTACTTTACGGAGAGGGTAGTGGATGCCTTGAATGCGCTCCCGAGAGAGGTGGTGGAGAGTAAAACTGTGACTGAGTTCAAAGAAGCGTGAGATGAACACAGAGGATTTAGAATCAGAAAATAATATTAAATATTGAACTAAGGCCAGTACTGGGCACACTTGCATGGTCTGTGCCTGTATATGACCGTTTGGTGGAGGATGGGCTGGGGAGGGCTTCAATGCCTGGGAGGGTGTAGATGGGCTGGAGTAAGTCTTAACAGAGATTTCGGCAGTTGGAACCCAAGCACAGTACAGGGTAAAGCTAAGAAGAAAAAATAAAAAAATTTAAATTGAATCAGGTTGGGCAGACTGGATGGTCCATTCGGGTCTTTATCTGCCGTCATCTACTATGTTACTATGTTAACAAAGACACTATTAGGACACAATCATCCCCAGCCCAACTACAAAGCAAGAGTACTATCACTGCCTTCTCAGGACCCTGGACTCTGTAATGCTATCCTTTAAAGTGGACTCATTTGGTAATGACATGTCCTTATTCAAACTGGCTTAAAATACTAGTCAAGAGAGGTCCCTGGATAACGCTTAAAGAATATTAACTTTTCAGATCATTACACAATCCATAAAACAACATCAGTCAAAGGAAAAGTTAGTAACAAAATAAAAGGAAAATCCATCTAGTCCTCTTCAAGGAAGGAGTCTTTCAGATTCAATCAAATAATAACTGGACCAAACAATCCTAAATTTTATGAGCGTTCTATACATTCTCATGGTCTTTCAGAAATCTTTCTAATTGCAGTGGATTCCAGAATATAAAATCATTATTCTGAACATTCAATACACATTTGCATGGAAATTTTAAAAAAAGAACGTGGCTTTCAGGGCAATCGCTCTAGGCTTCAAGGCCAAGAAGGACTTTCGCCTAAGTTGAGCCGCCCTGGCCACGTGCGTAAAGAATATTTTCTAATGTGGCGCAAAAAAAAAGGTACCAACGCCACAAATTCCAAAGTGTTCCTTACACATTACATCAAATGTGGCACTGCCACAAGTCCTTACTGTATTCCGTGTCATCATCGGGCAGTGTGGCAGCGTAATCAAAGTAGGTGGCATTCCAGCGAAGTTCTTTGTTTTTGGTGTCATACATTGTGATTGTATATTCTGCCCAAAAAAAAATATGACATATTACTTTTTTGATCTGTTCTTACGGCGGTTAAAAGCGCCTAGGGCTCCTTTACTGAGGTGCGCTAACGATCAGCGTGCACTAAATTCTAAAAAGCCCGTAGGAATAAAATGGACATCGCAGCATTTAGGGGCAGAATCTGTAAATGGCGGCTACAAAAACCGCACCGTTCGCATGTCAGTCACCTATAGGCGCCCTTTACAGAATCGCGCTACGGTAAAACTTAGGCGCCGGTAACGTAGGCGAGGATTTTAAAGGCCTACATTAACGGCGCCTAGGTTTGACCGAGAATCACGGCCAGCGGCACCTAAGGTCATCTCTGGCCCCTAACCATGCCTACTTTGATCTACGGGCACTGTTAGGCGCCATGCTTAGACACGATTACAGCACCTACTTTTTTTTAACGAGGTTTTAATAGTTGGTTGTTTTTTTTTTAACAGCACGGTCAATGACTGCGCCGATTAACCTTTTCCTATCGTAATAAGTTTTACGTTACGCTGGTTCCAATCGTAATTATTTTAGCAAAGTTTTGTATTATTCACCGTTATCATTTACGGCTATTGTAAACATAATGTAAATAAGTCATAAGTCTGTAAATTCAAATATTTTGTGTTCCTGTCGTGTACTGTATGTCTCATGCCATGGGACATATAAGATGGCAACAACATTTTTGGAATGTCCCGTCAGCCGGGACACACGATAGGAAAAGGTTAAAACAATTAAGTTGGGTTGCGATTGGGGTGGTTTGGGGATAGAGGTCAGGAACAGTTGCTGGGGTGGGGGTTGTTTGATTGGGGGGGTTGGTAGCGTTTGCTATGTATTAATGATACTGCATTCGTGGGTTTCCTTGTGATTCTTAGCAAGAGCCTTGTGAGCTATTCTGTTTGTTTGCTTAAGGAATTACATTAGCTACCATTGTACCTTAGAATCCAATTCAAGTGCATTTGTATCGCATTTAAGATCCTATTCGGCATCTTTATCACTGTGGTCCCTTTATTTATTTAAAAAATCTATATACCGCATACAGCTATGCGGTTTCCATATCACAGACATGAAATCTTGTTTCCCTACAATTATCACATATAACACAGACATCATTAATCGTCCCTGTTATAAACAGGGATAGGGTGCAAATTCAATCAGTTCAGAAATACAAGCATAACCGAAGATTTTAGGATGTATAGTTTGGTCTTTCTTAGACAGGATGCTTGCATTTCAAGCAAGTAAAACAACATTCCTGGTTGGGTAACTATATTAGCGGAGCCATGTTGTCTTACGGCGGCTTCCGAAAAAAAAATTAAGACAGTACTATCTGATACATTTATCTCTTAATTCGATGTTTTATTCTCAAAATAATAATTTTACTACATTAACTTAAAAATTTTTTTAGCGACCTTTTAGTTAATATGCTCTATTCTTACTATTAATATTTTATATTTCGCTGATTGTCCAGTTTTTCTCTTTTGTGTAAACTGCCTAGAATTCTTTAGATTGAGGCGGTATAGAAAAATAAAGTTATGTTATGTTATGTTACAAGCAAGCTTTAAATCATACATTGCTGTCAAAACAATTGTAAAAGGCGATTATCAGGCGATTATCAACTGAATTATACCTTAGCATAAGAAGGCATTGGCAAATAATTGAGTTTAGACTGGAATGTGCACAGATCTCATCTTGCTAGAAGCTCTCAAAAATTAAAACTCATATTTCCTTCCCTTAGGGGTAAAAAGAGAATTTTCAAGAGACTCAGGGTTCCTTTAAGAACATAAGAAGGGGAAGGGATAAAATTTATGTAATGTACCAATGATTGTTTT
Organism: Geotrypetes seraphini; assembly: GCF_902459505.1. Taxonomy (NCBI): domain Eukaryota; kingdom Metazoa; phylum Chordata; class Amphibia; order Gymnophiona; family Dermophiidae; genus Geotrypetes; species Geotrypetes seraphini. The sequence continues at coordinate 19,251,112 of NC_047093.1, read as the reverse complement.
TAAGTGATGTATTTATTGTTAATGTGTATGATTATATTTAACACTTAATGTAATTTTGAAAATGAATAAAGAATTAAAAAAAAAAAAAAAAAGAACATAAGAAGTGCCTCTGCTGGGTCAGACCAGAGGTCCATCCTGCCCTGCAGCCAGCTCACGCGGCAGCCCACCAGGTCCAAGACCTGTAATAGTAATCCTCTATCTATACCCTCCTTTCCCCTTTTCCTTCAAAAAAATTGTCCAATCCCTTCTTGAACTCCAATACCGTACCTTGTCCTGTCACGCCCTCTGGAAGTGCATTCCAGGTGTCCACCACCCATTGGGTGAAGAAGAACTTCCTAGCGTTAGTTCTAAATCTGTCTCCTTTTAATTTTGCCGAATGCCCCCTCATTCTTTCAGATTTCGAAAGTCTGACGAATCTGTCCCTCTCCACTTTCTCTATGCCCTTCATGATCTTGTAAGTCTCTATCATATCCCCTCTAAGTCTCCGCGTTAGCGGCTTTTTAGTGCGCGCTAACCCCCGCGCTAGCCGAAAAACTACTGCCTGCTCAAGAGGAGGCGGTAGCGGCCAGCGCGCGCTATTACACGCGTTAAACCGCTAATGCGGCTTCGTAAAAGGAGCCCCCGGTCATACTTTCGCCTTCCAAACTAACTGAGCTCTGGAATGAGTTACCGCTTACACTGAGAAGTTTAGGCCCCTTTGTCGTATTCCGGAAAGCTCTGAAAACTTTCTCGTTTTCCAAACATTTTGGAAATTAAGCCATTTTAGTTACATTCTTTTTTTTTTAAGTTTATGCATTTTGTTCACGTTATTGTTAACCGAGTCGAGCTCCTTTTGGTTGAAGACCCGGTCTATAAAACTAAACTTTAGTTTAGCTTTGCTGGTAAGAATTCGGTACTCGATCTGTTGATTTTTTTTTTTTTTTAATTGTTTTCTTATTTAACGCTTACTGCCTTGCTTCAGGGCTCCTTTTTAGCGCACGCAGCAGATTAGCGCACGCTCACTCAATGCTGGCATTAGCGTCTAGCGTGTGCGGCATTGTAACGCGTGCTATTCCACACGTTAATGCCCTAACGTAGCTTAGTAAAAGGAGCCCTCTGTATTTGTTAGTATCAAAGTACAGTTCTCAATTTAAAAAAAAATTGTTGATCTATTGTCCTTTGATCCTCAACTTTTGGAAGTCGATATGGGGACAGATTAATGTTATACTTGAGTCATCAATTCCATTGACTTATGAAGTAGTCATATGTGGAACATTATTACATATTAAGTCCCCCCCCATGGACCGCTATAAATGTCGGCTCTTCCTAATTATGACTGAGGTAGCTATGCAGATGATAACACATAATTGGAAAAATTATGATCGCCTCAATTTTCCTTTCTGGTGGGCGAATTTATGCTCCAATTATAGGTATGAAAAAATGAATGCTGAAATGCTGGGGCATTGTAATGTATTTAAAACTGGCTTGGGGCCCGTTGACATCTTTTATTACTTCTCTATAGTTGTCTTTAATTTCTGGTTTATTTCCTTAAACATCCAGGGTGGGATTGTATTAACATTTTAAATAAGGGTAAGTTATTGAAAGAATATGCGCATTTGTGTCGTTACTGATTAATCAATGGGTGGGTGGTTGGGATAAATGGTTGCTTACGTATCTTTGTAAGATGAATGTGCTTTTCTTGATTTGTTATACGTTCCTATACCTGTGTATTATTTGAAAATCAATAAAGATTAAAAAAAAAAAAAAATTGTTGAATCATAAAACAATTAAGTTAGGCAGCGGTGGGACACCTATCACCGTCTTAACTTACGGTGCTGTTTCTAGAATCCGGGCCTTGGTGCAGCTCGGTAAAAGCAGCCCTTCATTAAAAGCACAGCGAGAGAACGAGTGGAGATCAGAGGTACCTGTCCGTCCGAGATACAAAAGAGAGGTAGAGGGACAGAGGCTTTCTGCGAACGAAGACGTCAAGGTCTGTTGCTTTTCCCCAGTCATCAGATCAACCACATACCAGATGTCTTGCTTCTTTCCTGGAAGGGCAGAAGCAACATGAATAATCACTTCCACGCCAGATGATTTCAATATTACAAATAGTTTCAGTACGAAACCTTCTGCTTGCCTAATGTTTCTCATGAAGTATAAAATAAGCAGATTAGGGATTAACTGTTTTTATAATGTGCCATTTACCGATTTCAAAAACATGCTGTTCTGTTCCAACTGCACCTGAAATTGAAATCCTTCAAAAAGCACAAGCTTTCCACTTCCCTTACCGCACTAATGCGACACAGTATGACCTTGGATGAGACATTGCATCTTGTCTTTCTCTCTCGCTCTCTCTGTCCTTGCAAAGTTTGATTCATCCTGGATTTATGCTCTCTGTTCCGATGACTAAAGCCCTTTGCAACATTTTTGCTCCCTACTGTGTTTCCCCGAAAATAAGACACTGTCTTGTATTCATTTTGGGCCCAAAAAGGCACTAGGTCTTATTTTCGGGGAAGTGTTATTTTTTTCATGTACAATGATTATCTTTCCCTTCCTCTCCTTCACCCCAATTCTTCCTATTTCCTTTCTCTCCCCCACATATGCAGAATATTTCCTCCCCTCTCACCCATCCCCTTGTACAGTATCTTTCTAACCCTCCCCCCTCCCTCCCATCCCCCTGTGCAGCAGAACCCTTGCAGCTTCTATCCCTCCCTCCTTCCCATCCCTTGTGCAGCAGAACCCTTGCAGCTTATATCCCTCCCTTCCTCCCATCTCCTTGTGGAGCATTTTTTAAATTCCTCCCTTCCCCCCTCCACCTCTGCGCACCCTCCCTCTCCCTGCTGACCCTTTCATCTCTCCCATCCATCTGAACCCTGACCGCGAGACTGAAATACAGTACCTTATAACAAACCGCATCGTTGGCAGCACTGGCCACATCACAGCTTTCTCACACCTGGGCGTTCCTCTGCCGCATTGCTAATGACATCATCAGCAACGCGGCAGAGGAACGCCCGGGCATGAGAAAGCCATGATGGGGCCTGTGCTGCCAACGATGCGGTTTGTTATAAGTAAGGTACTGTATTTCGGTCTCACAGTCGGGGTTCGGATGAGTGGGAGAGAGGGAAGGGTTGCGGGGACAGCGCTGCTGCCGCCGGCAATTAAGGCTTATTTTCAGGGGTAGGGCTTATATTAAAACTTACCCCTAAAATCATGCTAAGGCTTATTTTTAGGGAAACACGGTAGCAATCGCTACTCTCTTGATCATTCCCGCTGCTACATATGACTTTGTACCTTCTTTTATAGGGGGGGGGGGGGTGAGGGACAGTTGCATAGTGAGGGTGAGCAGCATGCCCGGGTCAGTGTCGGCTCACCCTTTGACGTCACTTCCTTGGCGAGGGTCGCAGAAGTGACATCAAAGAGAGCGCCGATGCCAATGCGGGCAGCAAGGAGAAGGCAAGGGGCGCGTGAGGATGGCAAAAAGAGGAGCGGGGGGGGGAGGGGGTGCCGTGCCCATAGGCACTGGTGAGGGGTAAATGCTTATTTCTGAATAAAGTGCAGAAAAACCCCAATCCCCAAAAAGCACACACGGGGTTATTCAGTTTGCAGCAGTCAGCAGATTTAAATCCGATAAGAGCCCTGGGCGGAATCAGACCTGGATATTCAATGCAGAGCCACGTTTGGGCACCAGCGGACTGGAAAACACAGGAGAGTCAAATCCACAGTATCAATACTCAGACTCGAAGGAGTGGATAAGTCCAGGAAAGACTGGTGAACTCCAAGTATTCCGCCGCATGCCGTTTGCAAGTGGTGGCGTTTTTGCAGCGTGTATCACTGATGCTTAATGATCATTGGATTTTTTTTAGACTCATACACAGACCTGTGAGACTCCTGAGGCAGACCATTTGGGCCAAAACATGCGCATGTCGAGTCGACGTATGTTGCATTAAAGGAATAAAGGATTTTGTGGAATACTTAGAGTTCACCAGTCTTTCCTGGACTTATCCACTCCTTCGTGTCTGGGCACCAGCGGACCCAGAAGTTATTAGAATGCTGGCACCGAGCAATGTTTGGGCTGTTTTTTTTTTAATATAGATCCATCTCTCTGGTTAGGTTAAAGGGGCACCAGCAGTGAATTTTCATGGTTTGCCCTGACTCTGCCTAGAAACTAACTGGGTGCCCCATGGCAGTCAGAGGAGACAATGGCACTGCTCAGTTAAATGCTAATGAACATCCCCTCCTAGCCCAGTGATCAGGGCTTAAGAAGGCAGAAACCTCTAAAACAGTGGTTTTCAACCCTGTCCTGGGGACCCCCCAGCCACCTGGGTTTTCAAGATATCCCTAATGAATATGCATGAGAGACATTTGCATATAATGGAAGTGACAGGTATGCAAATCTCTCTCATGCATATTCATTAGGGATATCTTGAAAACCTGACTGGCTGGGAGGTCCCCAGGACAGGGTTGAGAACCACTGCTCTAAAATACCTTTCAATCCCTACCTCAAATTAATATAATCGTTTTGGACAGGCACAGTTATAGGATTACACAAGGCAACAAATATTTTTTTTTTTCAGACTCGGCTGACAACACAGCACATTTTTCTAAATCAGTTTTTCACACTGATTTCGGATCTGTTATTTTTTTTTTTTTTCCAGTCACGTAAACTTTTAAAGTTATGACCAATGTTAGTTTATTCACTACGTGGCACTTAATTTTATCACTTCAGTGGAGAAGATGCGGTATATAAACCTAAGGCTTAGTTTAGTTTAGTTTAGTATCACCAATCTCAAACTCACCCAGATATGCACCATAACTTAGTACATATCTCAAAATTCCTCAGATCCAATATGTAATCCCCAGCTCCTCAGAAGTACCATAAAAACATGCTGCTGCTGGGTCAGACCTGTGGTCCATCGTGCCCAGCAGTCCGCTCACATGGCGGCCCTCTGGTCAAAGACAAGCACCCTAACTGATAATGTAAGTCTCATAACCAGGTTTTTGGGATACTTCTTGCCTTTATCACTATATGGGAGGAGCTAGCAAGACCACAGGAGAAGGTTAGATGCGGGATGTTTGGTCTTCCTTCAACTTTCCCACTGAAATGATTACTGGCCACCCTGTCACTGTCCAGATAATGAGGGGGGGGGGGGAGAACATGGACAGTCTTGGAAGTTATCCACCTAGGAATGATGTTAAGTTCACTTTCTGGAACAGCACAAGGGTTGACCTAAATTATCCAGAGAAGCCATCTGAATATCACTGCTATTTGGAGCATGTCGACGGGCAGTGCTCTGTCTGGATCAGGGGTCTCAAAGTCCCTCCTTGAGGGCCGCAATCCAGTCGGGTTTTCAGGAATTCCCCAATGAATATGCATTGAAAGCAGTGCATGCACATAGATCTCATGCATATTCACTGGGGAAATCCTGAAAACCCGCCTGGATTGCGGCCCTCAAGGAGGGACTTTGAGACCCCTGGTCTGGATATTTAGCCCCGCTCATTATCCAGACAGAAAAATAAATCTGGCTTAAAATAAAGCTGGCCTTAAAAAAAACACTGACCGCAGCAGCTAAATACTGGCCCATTAGATCTTCTGTAGAATTTCTAATCCTGGAATAAACTCAGTTGCGCTCTTTGAACTGAGACTAACCCTATCAACGTACGTTCTGGTTCAACAGGAACTTTTCTAACTTTGTCTTGAATCCCTGGAGGGTGTTTTCCCCTATGACAGACTCCGGAAAAGCGTTCGTTTTCTACCACTCTCTGGGTGAAGAAGAACTTCTTACATTTGTACGGAATCTATCCCCTTTCAACTTTAGCGAGTGCCCTCTCGTTCTCTCTACCTTGGAGAGGGTGAACAACCTGTCCTTATCTACTAAGTCTATTCTCTTCAGTATCTTGAATGTTTTGATCATGTCCCCTCTCAATCTCCTCTGTTTTCATTGCCCTAAGCTGCCTCACTGGAGCTAATTTTTCATTTATAAATAAGTTTTACTTTTCACTTTTAGATTATTTTCTAAAACACCAGTTTAGTGTACTTGTATTCTTCAAACTGTGGTCTTCCTTTCAGGGATCTAGGAGCCAACATGTTTCAGCCAAGAGGTTTTTTTTCAAGTCTTATCATCCCTATCAAAAAAGAAACAAACCATTTCTATCTGTTATGTTTTATCATTTATCGTGATATAATCTGTAATTTTCAATATTCCCCACATTTAAGGTGGTAAAAATCATAAAGTGTGGAATTAAACCAACTCCCTCTAACCTTATTAAGCTTTACACTGCCATACCAGACCACTGAATATAATTCAACATGTCCGTGGCGTCTTTCTCTCCCTTTAAAAAAACCCGCCCAACCCGGTCAGCTGACGATTACATCATTTCTACTAACGTCAGTGGCTGGGGCTGGAGAGTCCCCAAAGGGATATATTTTTATACAAATATTAATTCAAAAACCACTAACTGAAGATTTGTAGAACACTTCCTATAAAAAATATAGCAACCCCCCCCCCCCCCCGACTGCAACCCCTCACACCAGAGTGGCCCATTCAAGCTCCAGATTTAGTCCGTTTGGCATAACTGTATTTAAACGGTAATTCCATCTTTGTTCAGCAAACTTTAACAGTTTGGGTTTTTTTTGATAGGGATGATAAGCCTTGAAAAAACCTCTTGGGTGAAACATTTTTTTAGTATAGTTTTTGAGTATCTGCACATGACACCAGAGAAACAGTTTTTTGGCTCTGTAGCCGTGCTACCCCCAAGGGACTGAGGAGGCTGCTTCAGGCCTTTTTGTAAATGTTGCACACACGCGTACAGTGCCGAAGAGCAGTAACGGAGTCTACACACGATTCCTGTCACCTGCTTGCTCAAAACTCCCTAGTTTCAAAATTAGGATATTTATAACCGTGCAAGATGTTTCGAGTCACCTGAACGTTTACAATTTCAATTCGATCCGAAAGACACAGCGCAGACTGGTCTCTCCAGGCTTGCAGCCCTTCTGAGCTCCAACTCTTACACCACATCACCCGCTTCCCTTTTAGAGACCAAGGCATGAGACACCTAAATCCTTCATTTAAATCCTGGCCAGCAGCCCCTTCCTCCGGGACAAGTGTGGTGGTGATTTTCCAGTTTTGCTTTTGCTGCAAAAGCTAAAACTTTTCCCGCAGTCAAAATTCAGAGCACAAAGTTCAGGGCTCCTTTTACTAAGCTGCGATAGCGTTTTTTAGCACGCGCAAAACCCACGCTACGCGGCTAGAACTAACGCTGGCTCAATGCTGACGTTAGTGTCTAGCGCGCGAGACAATTTAGCTAAGCGCACGCTAGACACTAACATCAGCATTGAGCCAGCGTTAGTTCTAGCCGCGTAGCGTGGGTTTTGCGCGTGCTAAAAAACGCTATCGCAGCTTAGTAAAAGGAGCCCCTAATGGTATGTTGATTGAGAAAATATATTATTTTATCACTTCAAATAAGACTTACGGTAAGTGTGTAGCACAAATCATTATTACCCTCCAAAATGGACAGAACAAACAATTTAGCTGATTGGATTATAAACTCTGAGGAGCAGGGACTCTTAGGTTTAATTGTACAGCATTACAGTACAGTAGGTCACATGTCACTACCAATTGTTCTGCTTAAGGTCCCTCTCAAGTTAAGTTTTCTTAATTACTTAAAGGAGACATGTCATACTTGCATTACCAACTCTTAATAGCCAGACATACTATTTTGGGTGGGCCTGAGCCTAAAGTGGGTGGGCACACAATTGCATCAGCAACCCCCCAACAAATAATAAATACATGAGCTGGTGGGGGATCCCAAACCAGCTGAAGAGGGCCTCTGTTAGCCAAAACAGGACAGTCCCTTAGTTGCTGCAGCTGGCGGTACTGTCCACAGGCGGCAGTCATGCAAGCCTCTCCCCTCCTGCGCTTGTGCACAAATGGAGCACGCCCCGGGGGAGGGGATGGCGCACGGCAACATATGGACAGTGCCGATGGCTGTCACAAGTAGGGAAGTGATCTGTTCTGGCTGGAGGACCTTTTCGGCTTGCGGATCCCTGCCAGCTATAAAAAGGGTGCCAGAATTTTAGGTGGGCCTGAACTCACAGTGGGTGTGTCCAGTCCCACCTGTGGTTACACCACTCCCCAGTATACACACGCACTTCTTCCCACATACAGGTTGGGGTTTTTTTCACATTTTATAAAAGACATGACAGGGTTTCAAAGCTGGTTTAAGGCTATCAGCTGGCATCTTCCTGGACCCCCTACCCGATTGCGCCTTTCTCCCGTCCCGCTCCCATTTATCTTGCACTGTAGCGTGGGAAGGTGAAACAGCCAGAAAAAAACAGCGACATCTTAACTCATCATATCCTCAGCAACTATGAAGAATGGACCAGAGAGCTCTGCCTATGTGAGAAATACGCAACTCGTGAGCATAGCCAGTGCAGCTGTCTTGTAGAACGGGGTTAAGAATCACTGCTCTTAAACGTATCTTGCCACTGGGAGCGTGTGACATAGTGGTTAGTGCTACAGCCTCAGCACCCTGAGTTTGTGGGTTCTGCTCCTTGTGACCCTGGGCAAGTCACTTAATCCTCCACTGCCCCAGGTACATTAGATAGTTTGTGAGCCATTGGGACAGACAGGGAAAATGCTATGCCCTCCCCCCTCTCTCCGTGATCTCCGCTCGTCGGGCAAGCCCCTATTATTTCTACCTGCATTTCACTCCCTTCCGAGATATGCTGAACAAATTCAAGTCTTGATACATTGTTGCTCTCTGACATAAAAGGACCCTTTCTTACAAGATGCAGTAATAATTTTATGGAGAGAGAGAGAGACATGGTAGATGACGGTAGTACAGTAACTGATTAGAATAGACTGCTCCCCTTTAGATAACATGCATGGAGATAAAACATGTTGTTACCCATGTACAGAATGCCATCCGAACTGCGACACGGAGACGCCTGCACAAGCTCAGGGATGGTGAACGGCAGCTTCTGAAAGACAAAAGCAGTCACCTTGAAATTACCACAAAAGAACTCTACCAGCACAAAATAAACTTGACCAGCTCTGTACCGCCGAAATTCCTGCCGCTGACAGGAAAAAGGATGCACCGAGGTGCAGAAAGCTCTCACACCGTTCCTTTGTTTACCAATGGCAAATATTGAAACAAGGCAGTGCCCTACACAACTGTAGCTCGAACTGAACGGCACTGTCCTTGTTGATCCTCTAAACACACACTTGGAACTCCACCAGTCAGGATCTGAAAACGGCCAGTTCCTCAGGTATGAAGATCACTTGCAGCCAAGAGAGAAAGCATTAAAAATTTTTTTAAAAAAGCACGCCCCAGAAGCAAGAAGAGTTCCTTATAAGCATTTCCTTCCTTAAAATAGAAAGGATAGCAATGCCTCCAGTTGAAGCATATTTTTTTTAGGTTGAATCGTTCTTATTAAATTTCAAATAAATTCCATACAACCTAATAACATGAAAACATCATCAGGATGAGAAACACTAGGACACCCCCCCCATTCCCCCACTAACCCTACAGAGAAATGATTATCGATATCGTACAACAGTAATACACCAACCAGTGGCACAAACAGAAGATATACAACGATGAGCATTGTTTTGTGTCTTATCAACTAGGACTAGTAACGCTCCCCACCCCCCCATGAGCTCTAAAAACACCAAAACTTTAAGAACCACAACCACCAAGCATCCATCCACCCAAACCAATGAATACCTATCCCCCCCACCCAGTTCCCCATTCCCCTCCCCCCCTCCCAGTATCATCTGAAAATGTACTCCATCATCCTGATTACAAACGCAAAGAATTCAAGAGGGTTGCATATTTTTTATTTACTTTTTTAATGTATTTTCCTTAGTGACACATGATGGTGAGAGCATGCGCAGAACAGAACAGGGTCTTCCATTTCCAGGACTCAGTGGTTCACCGATTGAAACACGCTCACGGCGTCTTCCATCTTGAAGAACTGGGTGGCTCGGTGCCTGGAAAAAGGGATATGGAATTCTTCCTCTCCAATACCAGTCCAAAACTGGTCTACTTCAGAAGCCACTTTCAGTAGACATTAAGTAAATCTTTAACTGGGCACCAATACATTAGGCACTTAGATAATCCCTCCATAGAATTCTAGCGTAAATTAGAGAACTGCATGGGAATGGGGCTGACGGGAATCCCGCGGAACCCATGGGTATCATGTAGCGTTCCCCCCCTGGGTCTGGCGGGATCCTACGGGGATGGATGCACCTCGAGGGGCTCAAACATGTCACCTCAGCACGCAGTGTTCCCTCTAAGCTGCGCTGGCGTGCGCTGGCGCACAAAATATTGCATCGCAGCGCACATGTTTACGTCACAGCGCACGGCGTACGGAGATGGCAGGGCGGCGAGAGGAGAATCGGGCGAGTTGGCGCTGGCGCCCGATATTTGTAGCGCACAGCGAAAAAAATTTTGCCCACAACACCCGCCCGCTTAGAGGGAGCACTGCTCAGCAGCGCACCTCCTTCTTACTGCCCTCCAGCCACAGTTGCTCCTCCACAGGCAGTGTGCAGTGCTCCCAGCGTGCCACCCACCGCCGACCCAGACGCCTTCCCTCCGACGTCATGAGGGAAGGCCTCTGGGTCAGCCACGTGCAGGAACCGCTGCCCGCAGCCCTGCCAAAAAGCAAGTGTGGCTGGAAGGCATGAAGGAGGCGGCCCACCTAGATGGTTCTGGTACAGTTCATGGGAGGGGGGGGGCAAGAAGTAGTTGGGCAACGGAAGGGAAGGAATGAGCGAGTGAGCGCATTGGGACAAGGAAGGGAGAGAGAGGGGGTACGAACTTGGGACACAAAAGGTCTGAGGGTTGAAAGAGGGAGAAATGTTGGATGTGGCAGTAGAAGGGGTGGGAGAGATGCACCCTGGATTAGAGAATGACACGGGGAAAAAAATTTGTCCCTGTCACTGCACCGTCCCCACGACCACTGTCCCCACAGCATCCATACAAGCCTCAGTACTGCGATATTTAGCTTATTCCTTATATATCAAAATTCTGGCTGCTGAACTAGAGAAAGAGATGTTCAGCTGGCAACTAATATACTAATTTATCCTAAAGCAAAAAGAAAATAAATAAATATAAATTATTTTTACTACTTTTGTTGTCTGGTTTTTGCTTTCCTCATCTTCTCATTCAATTCCTTCCATCCACTGTCTGTCTTCTCTCTGCATCTTCCATTTGCTCTGTTACTATTTCTCTCCCTTCACCCCCCCCCCCCAATTGGTCTGGCACCCATCTTCTTCCTTCCGCTCCCCCCATAGTCTGGCATCTCTGTCTTCTTCCCTTCCAGCGTCTTCTCCCCACTCTCTGTTCCCCACTTCCCTTCAGCGTCTTCTGCCCACACTCTCGGTTCCCCATTTCCTTTCAGCGTCTGTTCCTCTCCACCTCCCCTTCCACGTCTGTTCCTTTCTTTTCCACCACCACCCTTCCCTCTCACTACCTCACCGCCCTTCAGCACCCCTCGTGCGGCCCAAGAATCTCTCTCTCTCCCCCTTGCCTTTGCGGTGCGTTTAAGTTACTCTCCAGAATAACTTGCTCAAGCCAGCCGAGCCTACCTGCAGTCACGTGCGTCTGTTGGCGGAAGCTTCTCCTCTGACGCAACCATATTGTAACTGTATTGATAAAAGTTTATAAATAGGAAATGGAAATAAGGCAATTTTTTGGACTAAACCCCTTTCCTCAGGACAGGATACCATAACAGCAGTATACTGTACTGTTCTGAAGAAAGATTTGGCCTCTGAAAGCTAATTGAAAAATGGATTAGTCCAATAAAATTGTATTTTTTTATTTCTCATTATTTGTTTTATTTGTTAATTTGTAAAGTGGTGATTGTTATGTATCAGTTTTTTCAAATTTACATCTATCGTCTTTATATTTTGCACAGTATTAGGGGACATGTGTCACTGTTTTTGTGGTGTTGTGGTGTTGCATTGTATGCAGAGTCTGGTTTCTTGGCGGTTCAGTTTAACTTTTGTCTACATATTTCTATTTTTATTTTGTGATTATTCCATATTGGGTGAGGGTATATCTCTGTTTGTGTGTATGAAAAGAACATAGTTTTTAAGTTGGCATTGACTGTAGGATCAATTGACTGTGCAGGATCTGGCTTGTTTAGTTTTACAATGTATGTGTTGGTGTTCTAGTGCTCACTGCAGTGTTTAAGATGCTGCCTTTTCCTAGGTACACTCTTGTTGTGCGATATGTGGATTGTTACTAAAAATCATATTTTTGATATAGATGGGGGGGGGGTCAAAAAATGATGGGCCCCAGGTGTCATATATGCTAGGTACGCCTCTATCAGCAAGCAACGTGGGTAAGATCAGCATCAGTAACCGCAATTTTGCAAGTGGTGCTCAGCCCAAAGCTCCCCCTCTGGATGGTTCGTGTCAGAACAGCACCGCTCTGCTTTTTTCCCTCTAACGCTTTACGTTTTGCTGCCTAATTGACCTTGTCTGGCACACATTAACAAGCTTGCTTTTGATCTCACTATAAAGGCCTCTTTTACAAAGGCGCGCTAAGTGTTTTAGCCAGGGCTGTGGAGTCGATAGATAAATGTTCCGACTCCTCAGTTTTTTGTACTTCAGACTCCGACTCCGACTCCAGGTACCCGAAATTTCCTCCTACTCCTCGACTCCGACTCCACAGCACTGGTTAATTTTCATATCATTAAAATGGAATGTCAAGTTGAGAGAAATGAGCATTTTCGACACCACCTTCTTTTTGCTTTTAATCAAGGTTCTAAGGCCGCAGAAGCTGCTCGCAACATTTGTGCTGTGTATATAGTGGGTGCTATAGCTGAAAGAATCGCTCGTGATTGGTATGCCAAGTTCAAAAATGGAGTCGGTAGATAAATGTTCCGACTCCGACTCCTCAGTTTTTTGTACTTCTGACTCCGACTCTGACTCCAGGTACCCGAAATTTCCTCCGACTCCTCGACTCCGACTCCACAGCCCTGGTTTTAGCACGGATTTAGCGCGCGTTGAATCAATGCGTCCATAGGATAACATGCAGGTGTTAGCGTTTAGCGCGCGATATTTCTCTGGCGCTAAAAAGCATAGTGCTTGTAAAAAAGGGGGGTAAGTGTTACAGGCCTCTGTTTTGGCGTGTCCACAGTGCGAAGGCTCGTCACTGCGCTCAGTGAACCTTATGTACAAGGTATTTCTTTTTTGGTTACTCACTGTCCCTTATTGTTTTCACAGTGATAGCATTAGGATCTATTTAGCTCATGGTGTTCCGGCTTCTCAACTCATTTTGGTCCCTTTTGGCACAAGTGTGTTTCTATATATCTTTTGTACATATTTCCTTTACATGCTTTAATGCATTACATTTAATGAGTTCTCATCATTTGGGCTTCTTCTTGGTCTATAATTTCATGGATTCAGCTGCTTTCCCTTGGATTTGTGTTTTCTGAACTTCTGAAACTTTATATACATTCCTTTAATTAAGATACTTTAGATTTTAAATCTATACAATTTCTTCTTCTTTTATTTTAAGGGATTCCGTTGTTTTTTATTGGCTTCCTTTAATTTGCACCTCTGATGTTTCATTTATTTGATATACATTTCTTTGATTAATATATATTGTTTCCCTATAGATATGCTATGATGGAATATGAATGTATTTCCGTATGGGCAATTGATATGTCTTTTAATTATGATGGTCTTTATAGTGATTTATTATCTATGTATATTGTGGATTCCACATGTTTATATTCATGATGTTTTTCAATGTATTTATACCCATGAAATCTTTTTAATGTACAGTACTCCCCTGATATTCACGGGGTTCCGTTCTAGGAACCCCCACGAAACTTAAAAAACCGCGAATACGTTTTTCAGCGGGGGAGACAGGAGAGGGCAGCTGGAGAGAGCAGCCGGAGCGCCAGCGAGTGAAGGAAATCACTTGCGGTATGCTCCGACCGCCTCTTCCTGCACTAAAATTGGGCCTCACCAATCAGGAGCTGCTTTGACACGCAGCTCCCGATTGGTACGGAAGAGGCGGTCGGAGCATACCGCAAGTGATTTCCTTCACTCGCTGGTGCTCTGGCCGCCCTCTCCTGCCCGGTCATTCGTGGTTGGAAAATACCGCGAATGACTGGGACCACGAATCGCCGACCACGAATGAACGGGGGAGCACTGCATTCTTTTAAGTATACTCGTATTTGCATGTCTTTCACTGTACATCGCTTTGAAGTATGATTAAGCGATTAATCAAATTCTAAATAAAACTTGGAAACTTTCAATGTATGGTTTTCACGTAAGCATTTGTTCTACATTTTGCATTTATATTCTATTATGCCATGATTTTACATATAACCATACAAGCAACACGGATCACTTCTTCAGATATCTAACCCACAAAGATCATGGCATCAAAAAAGGGTTGTTGTTTTTTTTTTGGATAATAAGTCAATTATTAAAACGACTATTTTTGCATATATAGGGCTCCTTTTACGAAGCCGCGCTAGCGGCTTTATCGCAAGCATATTTTTAGCGCGCGCTAACCCCCGTGCTAGCCGAAAAACTATTGCCTGCTCAAGAGGAGGCGGTAGCGGCTAGTGCGGCCGGCAAATTAGCGCGCCCTATTACACACGTTAAACCGCTAACGCGGCTTCGTAAAAGGAGCCCATAGTGTCACAGTCTCTAAATATTTAAGTGACAAATATAGCTAATCAACTATTTGGGCTGGTGACACCGCACTCCGACCTATCATATCAACTTTCCCAAGTAATAGAAAAATAAACTAGGAGGATGAAATATCATACAAAGGCCACAAGCTCAGTGCATTGAACCTCTTATAACATACGTGTTATTTCAAGTCCTTATTCCGACTTAGGGTTCCTTTTACGAAGGTGCGTTAGGACCATGACGCGCAGAATAGCACGCACTAAATTGCTGCGAGCGCTAGCTGCTACCGCCTCCTTTTAAGCAGGCGGTAGATTTTCGGCTAGTGCACGCTAATCTTCTGCGTGCGCTAAAACCAGTGGCGCACCTTCGTAAAAGCTACCATATAATCATCTACGTCGATTCTCCATCCCACCCTTAAATCTCCCTCGCTCTATTTATTTGTTTATATCTAGGATAAAAAAAATTTTACTTCACGATTTACTTAATTTCATAATACCCTGTTTCCCCGATGGTAAGACACTGTCTTATTTTTTTTGGAAGGCCAAAATATGCTCTAGGGCTTATTTTCGGGGGGGATGCCTTATTTACCCATGAAGAAGACTACAGTACACAGTTATTGTTGAAAAAAAAACAGAATTTTATTACGTTCGCGATAGGTACGTTCGCAATGCGTTCGTTGGAGGAAGAAAACGGTCGGCTGAAGAATCGGTCGGCCGAAAAATCGTACCGTGTATGGCCAGCTTTATCCATCATACCATATATTGTACCATTTAATGTCCCCAATGTTCTCCATCAGGGAAATACAGTAAAGAGATTATTCTGTAGTGCAGCATCAGAGGGGACTTGACAATGTGAAACCATTGTTTATATACCGTATGCATTTTAAACAGGCTTTATATACAGTAAGTGGTATTGCTCGCAGCAAAAGAAACCTGTCTGCGTGTCTCACTTTTGGATGTTCTGGCCGTGAACAAACTCCTGCAGTCTCCGTTAGGGAGGGATGAGGGAAGCTGCCTGCGTTTCCTGGCGCGGAGTCACGTGCGCGCGCTGCAGTCCTGTCACTTCCTCCTCTTCACTTCATGACGAGGCGCGGCACGCAGCCATGGAGGCAAATACGGTAGACGGAGGGACCACACGGAGTCACCCACCGTACCACCCGATTCGGGTAAGCGCAGGTATCGGTGGGTGGCTTATTTGCGGGGGGGTGCCTTATTTTACATTTTTTTCTAAAAAGGGGGGGCTGTCTTATTTGATGGCCCTGCCTTATCATCGGGGAAACAGGGTAGTAAAGAACGAATACGAGAAATATATTTATCTACAAAAATTCTGAATGAAAGAAACAGCGACACTTACCTATCTTGGCTCTGCTGCTTCTTTCATTCAGAATTTTTGTAGATAAATATATTTCTCATATTCTTTCTTTACTATTATGAAATTAAGTAAATCGTGAAATAAAATTTTGCTGACTGTCCACAACAAATTGTGCTAAAAAGAATTAAAAGGAAAACACAAATGTACCCCTACCGTCAACCCTTCACTATTTTTGCCTCCAAGTGTGTATAAAGTGCCATCATTGGGATCCGGAAGAAATGCCGGCCTACAAACAAAAAAGACCAAATTAATATTCTGGCATATGAATATGTTAGCTCATGAGAAATGTCACTAGCTCAAGTTCAATTTATTTAATATAAAACCAGAAGAAAAATCTAAGCGGTTTACAATAAAAAGTTAAAAATTAAAAAAAAACAAAAAACCCAAACCCCATAACAAATTAAACAGGGTAAGAACCAAAGGAAGACAAAACATAAAGAAAACCAATTGAGAACTATTGATGAAACGTTTGAGTTCTTGCAAGCATTATGCATAACGCAGTCGGAGCTGTGCAGGAATAAAACACTGGATTCAGACTTCGTTTCCAACAGACTACACGCTTAACAATTGCGAACAGATTTGCAGACACCTAGGTGGGTCCTGATACAGCAGTGTCTCCTTGAATCTTACCATGGCTTTTGATTTCATAAACCCTTAGATCCTATCAGTTGCAAGTCATGGGGGTGGGACTATATGTGAACCGTTTAGGTCTCTCTTTTTTTTTTTTTTTGAAGAACAGATTTCAGGGGACCAGGGTCGATCATGTTAGCTCAACACCCTGGGTTATGAAGTCTAATGTTCTCCAGGGCTCTATTTTAGTTTCATGTTAGTGATGACATGAATGATGTAATATCAATTATATTACATACGTTTTATGTTTGTAACCCGCCTAGGCCTTAGGCAGGCTAGAAATTTTAAAAATAAGAACATAAGAATAGCCTTACTGGGTCAGACCAGTGGTCCATCAAGCCCAGTAGCCTGTTCTCATGGTGGCCAATCCAGGTCACTGGTGCCTGGCCAAAACCCAAGGAGTAGCAACATTCCATACAGAATCTCAAAGAATAACAAGATTCCGGAATCCCAGAGAGTAACAAGATTCTAGAATCCCAAAGAATGCAACATTCCATGTGGAATCCCCAAAGAGTAGCAAGATTCTAGAATCCCAAAGAGTAGCAACATTCTATGCTACCGATTCAGGGCAAGCAGTGATTTCCCCCATGTCTGTCTCAATAACAGACTATGGACTTTTCCTCCAGGAACTTGTCCAAACCTTTCTTAAAACCAGCTATGCTATCCACTCTTACCACAACATCTGGCAATGCATTCCACAAGCAAATACAGACAGAATCATTAGGCACTGAGGATTTAAATGTCAGTTATACACAGAAGATATCTAGATGTACAGTGACCATGCTATGGTAATAATAAACTCCTGGATGCATCATTTTGTTTATGTTTTTCATTAATGGATACAAATACAGTGGTACCTTGGTTTACGAGCATAATTCGTTCCAGAAGCATGCTCGTAATCCAAACGTATATCAAAGCAAAGTTCCCCATTGGCCATAATGTAAACTCAGACGATTCGTTCCACAATCAAGGTTTGCTATGGTGGACCAGGGGTGGGTACCTGCTTGTGGGTGCTGCAACCCCTTCAGCTTGGTGACTTCATCCCCTCGGGGTCCCCGTACAGCTGCCCTCCCGCTTCAAGCGAAGCCTCTGCCACCCGCCAGCGCCTCTCAGCTTCTGATTTAAGCCGTCCTGTGTAAGCACGAGCTCCCAGCTCCCAAATTAAGCCGTCCGCTGTCCCGATAACACGCGCGTCACATGTAAGCATGCACATCGACGTTGTGCGTGCTTACACATGATGCGCGCATTACCGGGATGGCAGGCGGCTTAATTCGGGAGCTGAGAGCTTGTGCATATGCTTACGCAGGACGGCGGACAGCTTAAATTGAGAGCTGAGAGCTCGTTCTGCAAGTCAATGCTCGTTTTGCGGGGTAAGATTTGCGGGAGTGTTTTGCTCATCTTGCAAAACACTTGCAAACCGAGGTTTTGACTGTATAGATAGACGCGAGACAACATAAACCATAAATAGCTTTATCTTAAACTCTTAATAAGTCATCAGATGTGCTTTCCGTATTTGATCACTTTTAACCAACAGAAATACATGTACAGCTTAGGCAACGATTTAATGAACTTTAGTTGTTATCAAAAGCACTTCTCAATGACTATGTTTTATTATTAAATAGTTTCAAAAATTCCCATTTTCATAGGGGTACTAAAAAGTGCTGATCTTCGCACTCCAGGTTTACTATGTCGGCTGGGGACCGTTTCGCCCAGTGGCTTTATCGAGGTCGTGCCCTCCTCACTGCCTTCAGTGCAGTTTAATGGATAAGCATCAGTAGGTTCTCACTGAACCCGCAGAAAAACAGAGTTCTTTTGGATTAACAGGCCTGTTCTGAAATACCCACCCCTTCTCCCCCGTCACCCTCCAGGAGTAAACCAGAACCTCCATGCTCCACATGCAAATGCATAAAATCGACAGCACGGCTCGGACCTGCTTTGCCCAATTGCTAGATATGATTCATCTATGGTCTTATCTATCTTTGGATTAGCTTGTACCAGTAATTCAGGGCCTTCTGTTGGGATGATTTGCTTTATTTAGGTTTACTTAAAAAATCAACTCGATACAATTCAGCAGAATGCTCTTGACTAACAGCTGAGCTGGCCCTGGAGGTGATGGCATGGAAAATCATTCAACCTTCCCATAGGGGCACGATTTCAGAAATGGTCCACCTCCAATATTATCTGATTTGCGAAACACACACATGTAGTCCAGAAATTGAAACCAAAACTTACTCTTCAACGTGCGTTGGGACTTGAAGTACAGGATCTACCCAAAAAGAACAAGAAAGTAGGTTAAATTTACTGTGTAAAATGAAATGCCCTGAAGGCTACACTAGGACTAACTCTAGAATTGTGTTTCCTTTACTGTTTCTACTAATGGCACACACCCAAGAGTCAAGCATTGAAAGGAGAATTTGATCCTGATTTTCAGAGCATTATAAATAGCACAACAGTCTGCAAATACTGAACTCAAACTGTAAAGCAATCCAGGAAACACAGGTTGCAAATTGTCAATTTTAAATCTTTAATATTTAACATTCCATTAGACCAGGGCTGTGAATTTCTGCTGACACTGCCAGCTATGATGCAATCCAGATCCTGGAAGCTTAGTCTTCCCCCTTTACTGCATGTACATCACATTGAATGGTTTTGGATCTTTAAACAAAATGTAATATTACACATAACGAACCTGAGTAAACATATAGAAACATAGAAACATAGAAAAAAGTGGCAGAAAAGGGCTATAGCCCACCAAGTCTGCCCATTCCAAGTATCCCCTCTCCTGAATTTACTCCCTTAAAGATCCCATGTGAGTATCCCATTTTCTCTTAAAATCCGTCACGCTGCTGGCCTTTATCACCTGGAGTGGGAGTCTGTTTCTATAACCATAAAGCCCTATGACCTCACAATGCAGATGTAAAGAGCTTTAGCCAATAGGAAGAGGAGATGCAAATGTTAAGAGCCTTAGCCAATAGGGAGAGGAGGAGATAGTGGATGCTGTGGCCATTTGGCCTTTATCTGCCATCATAGAAACATAGAAAAAAGCAGCAGAAAAGGGCTATAGCCCACCAAGTCTGCCCATTCCAAGTATCCCCTCCCCTGAATTTACTCCCTTAAAGATCCCACGTGAGTATCCCATTTTCTCTTAAAATCCGTCACGCTGCTGGCCTTTATCACCTGGAGTGGGAGTCTGTTCCAATGATCCACTACTCTTTCGGTGAAGAAGTACTTCCTGGAGTCGCCATGAAACTTCCCTCCCCTGATTTTCAGCGGATGCCCTCTGGTGGTCGAGGGTCCCATGAGCCAGAAGATATCATATACTGGTTCTTTCTTCACCATACATGGCTCGTTTAGAATCTATTTGGCAGTGTACATTTTTCATTGCATCATCAGTTCTTTGGAATTCACCTCCACCAGTTATTCGATCTGAATTATCACTTAGAAACATTAAAGTGGCAATCAAGATTTGGCTGTTTAAACAGGCCTTCCCGGGATGACTGATGCGGCTTGCCACTTGTCCCTCTCGGCCCTTTGTTCCTGCCTCCTCCCTTTTTCCCCCTATGCGAGGGGCCGCCGAAAAGTTCTCAGCCCAACCAACAAAGTTGGGGCAGTCTCCATCGAGCACTTAGTCCAGCGATTTTCCACTTTTTTCATTCCATATTTTTCAGATGGAACAAAAAAAAGTGGAAAATCGCTGGGCTAAGTGTATAGCCCTCGATGGAGGCTGCCCCAACTTTGTTGGTTGGGCTGAGAACTTTTCGGCGGCCCCTCGTACTACCCCAGACTCTGGTCTGTTGACTTGGGGTATTTTCAATATGATGCCTAAATCCGAGTTTAGATGTTTGGATATTTTGCGGATCACACACAAAAATCCAGTACCGATCGTGGCCATTTTCAAAACTGCAAAATGTCTGTCTTGGGGTTTTGTTTTGTTTTTTCCGAAAATGGCCATTTTTCAGATGTGTGTCTATCTTTTTGAACCATTTTCGAAAAACACACATCCAAAAGAATAATGCACAAAACAAGCCATTGAGATGTAGGACAAACCAGCATTTTTAGTAGACTGGCCACATAAACATCTCAGATTAGCAGTGGGACACCTTAGAGGGCCCTGTAGTGAATGTCACATAAAAAGTCCAGGACCACATCTCACCATAACCCCTTTATAGTGTAAGTTGAGACCTCCATAAGCCACCCAAAACCTACTGGACCCAACAATAGCCTTTATGCCTGCACATATATGATGGTCCAGTAGGTTTTGGTGCACTCACATATTCTACCATAAGTTAGAGTGGGATATGGGCCTGAGTCCCCATCTCTATGGTTGACTACATCGCCTACTAGGCTACTCCAGAGACCTTCTGGCTGCTAGGCAAGTATGTACTGTTTCATTCACATTTTGATGGGGTAGGGGGGTCAGTGACCACTGAGGGAGTATTGGGGGGGGGGGGGGTCATGTTTTTACATCCCTGCAGTGGTAATCTGGTCAATTTGGGCACCTTTCTGGAACTTATTCATTATAAGAACAGCCTTACTGAGTCAGACCAATGGTCCATCTGGCCCAGTATCCCGTCTTCACAGTGGCCAATCCAGGTCACAAGTACCTGGCAGAAACCCAAAGAGTAACAACAATCCAGAGCTGAGATTGTGATGTCATAATGCCTCACTCCACCAATGCTTAAGAGCCAACCTCATCAGTGATGTCACATTGACTATACTTGGCTCACATAAGAATAGCCATACTGGGTCAGACCAATGGACCATCTGGCCTAGTATCCCATCTTCACAGTGTCCAATCCAAGTCACAAGTACCTGGCAAAAACCCAAATTATGCACTGGACGTATTCTTAAATGTTCGATTATAGCAGAAAAATGTCCAAATCATAAGCCCGGCCTAGATGAACTGCTGATCAATAGCATAGTTTCCAAGCTGTATTTAAATTTGATATATCGCCTAAAATAATTGTCAAAGCAGTTGACAAGTTTATATTACAAAATTTCTAAAATTTAGGGGAGACAAAATTTAGACAGAACAATAATAAGACTCACGGAAACGAGCGAGAAAGGGGGGAGGGGAAAAAATCCAATGTGTAATAGGACAGTCCAAAAAAGGTCAGTACATTAGGGGAGGGGGGAATGCCCTTCCTTCGTCTGTATCAGTCAGCGGAGAGAAGTTACATATCGTAGGCATCCTTAAATAAGAATGTTTTTAAGTTCGTTTTGAATCTGTCCATAGATATCAGTTTAGAAGACAGGTTTCAAAAATAGCGGATCGGAAGGGTTTAGCGAGAAAAATGTCCATCTGCCCCTTTTTGCTACTTTTTGGATGGTTGTCACTTTTGAAAATGAGCCCCATAGTGTGGCTGTTTCTGTCTTATCACATTATTGCAGTTCTTGTACCGTACCGTAACTAAAGCACGCTGACAATCCCACGCAGGACTCATGCGCGTGGCCTTAAAACAGTTCCTGTTAGCACTCTGAGGGGGTTTGGAAGGGGAACCCCCCCCAGTAAACTTACAATTGTTCGTGCTTCCGTTGAGGGGAGGTGTGGGGGAGGGAACCCCCACCCCTTCCCCACCCCTCACCCATTACAGTGGAAACTGACGTTTTCCTTCGAGTTTTGGGTATTCGGCAGTTTTCAGTGTGATAGGGGGGGCACCCCCCCTGCCAACGGAAGCACCAACACTTGTAAGTTTAGTGAGGGGGTTCCTTCCCCACGCACCCTCCTCAGAGCGCTAACAGGAACTGTTTTAAAGTGGAGCGCATAAGTCTTGTGCGGGATTGTCGGCGCGTTTTTGTCAGGTCACCGTTGACTGCCTCGCTCTGCCTGTGCAGTTAAAAACGGTATAGAAAATTCTAATAAATAAATACATATAACGACATCTTGGATTGTTGGTTCAACATTGTCTTGATAACGAATGTGACTGTTCGGCCGATTGGATGGACCGCACAGGTCTCTTTATCTGCCGTCATTTACTATTTTAGTATGCCAGTTTTAGTGTATGAATCTGAAAAGGGGGTGTGGCCAGAGGAGAGCATGGGCATTCCTAAAATTTATGTGCGCCGTTATAGAATATGCCCAGGGTGTGCAAAAGTTTCAAGTTTTATGCAAATTTGATTGAATGCTTTTCAGTAATTTTAAGTGATTTACAAGTCAAATAGGGGATCCAATATTATAGAAATAAATAAAATCACACGGACACAAAATAACTAACCAAAAACAAAAGGAAAGAGGGAGGAAGTAGAATTCATAATAGGATCAAAGAATAACATTGGGCTTGGATTTCCCTGGCCTAAATGGGCAAACCCAAAATTTAGGCAACGCACTGGAACAGCGCAATTCTATAAGGTGCATGTATCCTTTCTAGAATCGCGCAGTGCGCCATTCTAGTCTGTGCCAATTTGGGGGGCACCATATTGAGAATATGATCCCGAACATATGGTATTCTATAGGTTACGTGCATAAATGTGAACCCCACCCAACCTCTAGCTATGCACTTGCCTACCTATAAAATACGGCTAAGTGGGACAGGCCCAGACTGACCCCAACACATTGCAGTATTACGCTCTCACGTGACCCCCACATTGTTGTATTACCGCCTCATGTGACCCCCCCACACACATACACTGCTGTAATATCCCCTCACGTGACCCCCCCCCCACTCATTGCTGTATTACCCCCTCATGTAACCCCCACACACATTGCTATATTACCACATCACATGACCCCCACAAACACACGGTTATATTAACCCTTCATGTGACCTCCCCACACTGCTGCATTACCCCCTCATGTTACCCCCCACACACACTGCTATATTACCCCATCACATGACCCCCCTCAAGCACATGGTTATATTACCCCATCACGTGATCCCCAAAACACAGTTATATTAACCCCTCACATGACCCCCACATTGTTGTATTACCCCTCATGTGACCCCCCCCACACTGCTGTATTACCCCTTATGTGACCTCCAATACACTGCTATATTACCCCTTCATGTGACCCCAACACATTTCAGTATTACCCTCTTACGTGACTCCCCACACTGCTCTATTACCCCCTCACACTGCTGTATTACTTCCTCATGTGACACCCCTCAAATAAAAACACTGCTTTATTACCCCCTCACGTAACCCCCCCACACTGCTCTATTATCCCCCTCACACTGCTGTATTACTTCCTCATGTGACACCCCCAAATAAAAACACTGCTTTATTAGCCCCTCATGTAAGCTCCCCACACACTGCTGCATGAATCCTCGAAGCTGATATACTGGTATCACCATCAGGAAAGTGTTTTCTAGTAACCCCAATAAATACAATTCATTTGGGAGAACTGAAATAGGTAGAGCTAAATTAAGCTGCAATTGCAAACTAACTCTTGTTTGTCTTTCACATGAATCTTTTCTAGTCACACATGTGTTACACGGGCAACGATGATGCAAGAGGAAGGAAAGAGCCAGTCTCACAAACACAGGCTCCGGCTCCAATTGCACATAACAGGGTTCAAATATCAGACAGGAAAGAGCAGGGAGAGAAGCAGCCACCAGTCCAACTGTCTGCAGATGCTTGCTTTTTTAGAGAAATCTCTAAGCGGACCTTTCTTAAGACTTTGAAATGTCTTTGGGGTTCTTTACCTTTGTCAGTCCCCACTGACCAAGCATGTATTTGGAGCCTGAAGAAAAACAGAGGTGACCCACTCTGACCTTTCAGATTCTCTATTGTAAGGGCAGGATTAATTCTTCAGTGGGCCCTAGGCACTCAAGTACACTGGGCTCCCTGGACCCACCCCTCCATGGCCCTGCTCTCTCCCTATTCGCCCTCCTTCGAGAGTGTACGTCTTGGCCCAGCTCCAGAAGTCCAAGTAGCACCTTCTCCCTTCTTCATTATTCAGTGCAGCCAAATTCAGTCTTCAAAAAGCCACGGGCAGCGGTTCCAACACGCTGCCCACCACTGACCCGGAAGCCTTCCCTCTAATGCAAAATCCCAGTGTCAGAGGAAAGGCTTCTGGGTCAGCCGCAGGCGGCGTGTAGGAGCCGCTGCCCGCGGCCTTTTGGAGACTGCAAGGCCGGCTGCACTGAATAATGAAGAAGGCGGAATGAGGCAATACTTGGACACCTGGAGCCTGACCCAGAGGCAGGTACACTGACGTCATCAGAGCAGGCAGCATTCTGGGCCTCCCTGAACTCTTCGGGTCCGAGGCCTACCCTTTAATCCTGCCCTGTCTATTGTGTGTGTGTCACCTTCTCCTCTGCCCGGTCCTTCTCGCTAGAGATGCATCACACAGGCTGTCAGGTTTGTCTGTTGACCTTTCTTACGAGACACCCTATAGCAGTGGTCTCAAACTCAAACCCTTTGCAGAGCCACATTTGGGATTTGTAGGTACTTGGAGAGCCTCAGAAAAAAATAGTTAATGTCTTATTAAAGAAATGACAATTTTGCCTGAGGTAAAACTCTTTCTAGTTTATAAATCTTTCCTTTTGGCTAAGTCTTAATAATAATATTGACATTTATAGCTAAAGAGACAGATGATCAAGAAACTGTTTTATTTTACTTTTGTGATTATGATAAACAGACCGAGGGCCTCAAAATAGGACCTGGCGGGCTACAAGTTTGAGACCACTGCTATAGGCTAAGGCTCTTTATACCTGCATTGTGATGTCATAGAACTTTATGGCAGATAAAGGCCAAATGGCCCATCCACTATCTCTTCCTCTCCCTATTGGCTAAGGCTCTTAACATTTGCATCTCCTCTCCCTATTGGCTAAGGCTCTTTACACCTGCATTGTGATATCATAGAACTTTATGATTATAGAAACATGATGGCAGATAAAGGCCAAATGGCTCATCTAGAGCACAGTTCTTCAACCGCCGGTCCGCAGAAAATTTCTGCCGGTCTGCGCAGGGCCGGCAAGATCAAGTCGGCAGTTAAATTTCCTGCCGACTGCGGTTCCTCCCGACTGCGGTTCCTGCTGATTAATGTTCCTCCCAGCCTCAGGCGATCAAGATAGGCTGCCAACGTCAGGGCCTTCACTCTGTGAGTCTCGCCTGTTCAGAAACAGGAAGTTGAAACAAAATAGGCGGGACTCAGAGAGTGAAGGTCCCGACGTCGGCAGAGTGTCTTGATCGCCACCCCTGCCGAGTTGCTGAAGAGGGCCGCGGGGAAGTTGCGATTAGACCGGAGAGAGCTGCAGATTCAGGTGCAGGTGGAGGGACATGGTCAGCGTGTGTGAACAAGATCCTGCGAAGCCTTCACAGTGGCTGTCTCCCCTCCCACCAGCTCTCCTATTTGCCAGGGCAGTGATTTACCGGCAACTTCCTGCAGGCACGTACCGAGAGCTGCTGGAAGGGGAGGAAGCCACTGTAGGAGGCTGGGAAGGTGCTGGAAAAGGGAGAGCTGTTACTGGACTTGAAGGGAGTTAGAAGGAGAGATGCTGCTGGGAGGGGAGGAGGGAAAGGGATGGGAAGAAAGTTACTGTTGGATAGAGGGAGGAGGGAAGGGAGAAGAAAGAGAGATGCTGCTGGGAGGGGAGGGGGGAAAGGGATGGGAAGAGAGTTAATGTTGGATAGAGGGAGGAGGGAAGGGAGAAGGAGAGATGCTGCTGGGAGGGAGGAGGGAAAGGGATGGGAAGAGAGTTAATGTTGGATAGAGGGAGGAGGGAAGGGAGAAGGAGAGATGCTGCTGGGAGGGAGGAGGGAAAGGGATGGGAAGAGAGTTAATGTTGGATAGAGGGAGGAGGGAAGGGAGAAGAAGGAGAGATGCTGCTGGGAGGGAGGAGGGAAAGGGATGGGAAGAGAGTTAATGTTGGATAGAGGGAGGAGATAAGGAAAAAAAGGAAGGAGGTTAGGGAGAAAGAAAAAAGGAAGGAAACAGCTGGCAGGGAGATTACAGGAGGGGAAGGGGGTCAGGGTGGAATGGAGAGATCAGATGAGAGAAAGGGGAGAGAGAGGAATGAGAAAGTAGAGAGACATTGATGCTGGAAAGGGAGTCAGCAGAGAAATGAGAGAGGGATAAAGATGCTAGATCTGGTGTAGGAGAGATAAAAATGAAGAAGGCAGTGAAGCTGGAATGAATGATGTAAAAAGGAGAGAGGAGGATGGACAAGGAAGAGGGGCATAGAAAGAAGTCAGATACATATGGAAGGGGGAGAGGGCAGACATTGGATGGAACGGGCAGATGCTGGAAGGAAAAGAGTGAACAGAAGATGAAAGCAGAAACCAGAGACAACAAAAGGTAGAAAAAAATAATTTTATTTCTATTTTGTCATTATAATATATCAGATTTGAATTATATATCCTGCTAGAGACATAACTGGGGACTGCAGTATTCTGTTAGCATGATATTTCTATGTAGCATTCTATAATAACTTGGTTTGTTCAGTTTTCTTGATAGTAGAGGGGATATATGTGAAGGGGAAGGGAGACAGGAGTTTTGTTGGTCCGTGCTCTATATATTTGTATTTATAAAATTACAATTGTTCAGAATATTGTTTCTTTTTATACTTTAATAAAATACGTTCAATATAAAATCATAATTGCGGCTTGTGCAGATGGGATCAGATGTTTTGCGGGGACCGAGCTCGCGGAGACTAAATTTTAGTCCTAGTAGTTTGCCGGTCCACAAAATAATTATTTTATTTCTGCCGGTCCACGGGTGTAAAAAGGTTGAAGAACACTGATCTAGAGCATCCACTGTCTCCTCCTCTCTCTATTGGCTAAGGCTCTTAACATTTGCATCTCCTCTTCCTATAGGGCAGTGGTCTCAAACTCAAACCCTTTGCAGGGCCACATTTGGGATCTGTAGGTACTTGGAGGGCCTCAGAAAAAATAGTTAATGTCTTATTAAAGAAATGACAGTTTTGCATGAGGTAAAACTCTTTATAGTTTATAAATCTTTCCTTTTGGCTACATCTTAATAATAATATTGTCATTTATAGCTAAAGAGACATTTGATCAAGAAACTTTTATTTTACTTTTGTGATTATGATAAACATATCGAGGGCCTCAAAATAGGACCTGGCAGGCCACAAGTTTGAGACCACTGAGTTAAGGGGAAGGGTTAATCAGCTGGCTGGGTTGGACGGCAGAGGGGAGAACAGGACAATCAAGCCATTGTGACATCACTGATGAGGCTGGCTCTTATTGGTGGAATGAGGCATAATGATGTCACAATCTCAGCTCTGCTTCCCAAAGACAAACAGGATGTCATGGTTACAGTTAAGCCAGTGGTCTCAAACTCAAACCCTTTGATGGCCACATTTTGGATTTGTAGGTACTTGGAGGGCCTCAGAAAAAAATAGTTAATGTCTTATTAAAGAAATGACAGTTTTGCATGAGGTGAAACTCTTTATAGTTTATAAATCTTTCCTTTTGGCTACGTCTTAATAATAATATTGTCATTTATAGCTAAAGAGACACATGATCAAGAAACTGTTTTATTTTACTTTTGTGATTACGATAAACATACTGAGGGCCTGAAAATAGTATCTGGCGGGCTGCATGTGGCCCCCAGGCTGCGAGTTTGAGAGCACTGCCCTATAGCAACTTTCTAAATGGACACTGACCAATCAGTTCACAATAAAAAAGCAAAAGGGAAAGAAAACCAAACAAAAAAAGGAGGTTTTAATGAATTCTGTTTATCGCAAGCAATTGGTCCTATAAGAGTCCCAACCCCATCCTCTTAGGTGAAAAACAAAACAAAAAAGTTACAGAAGTTCAGAAATATAAAATCTGCAACTTTAGTCACCTTTTCCCAGAGAGGCGTCTGTCTGTGTTCCTGCCCCAGAATTTTCACATCTTCCCACCTTTTTCTTATACTTACCTCCCTCTTTTTTTTTTTCAGTTCAAAAAAATTTTTTTTTTTAATTGGTTTTGTGATAAAGCAAAAAGGCATACAACAAGATCAAGGCATGCAAACTGATTTAATCCAATCTAATATTTGTGTGTTGCGCACACCTAAAACGGGCTCTAGGCGACTTGAAAGGAAGGGAGGGAAATGGGATAGGGTGGGAGGAAGGAGCGGAAGGGGGACAGGAAACCTCAAACTTAGGCGAATTAAGTCAAGGTCAGGTGCTTATGAAGATCAGGGAAGAATTAATTGTCGAAGAGTGAGGTTTTCAGTTTCTTTCGGAATAGGGTATGGTTGGTTTCCGTTCTTATAGTCTCATTTAGCGCGTGCAAAATGCTAACACGTCCACAGAATATAATGGGCGCGTTAGCATTTGTTTAAGCGTGCTAAATCGGTTTGCGCGCCTTAGTAAAAGGACCCCTTGGCTTCTTCAGCATTCTGTGGTACATTTTCATAAATTTGGCTTTCATTTTCACCTTTTGCAAAAATATTTCTACTATTTCTTCTGTGCCCGGCTAATTTATTTGCTCATTTTTTGTGTGGGGGTGTGGTGGGGGGGGGGAAGGTCTTATCGATTACTGCTAGAGAAAGGGAGGAAAGGAGCTAAATGATAAAGGCAGAAGAAAAGAGAATATCAGTCAAGGGAGTGCAGTTTTCAGAGAGGAATATTAGGCAACCAGGGGGAGGGGAGGGGAGGGGGGGGGGGAAAGCACCAAGATTGCACCGGATGAGAAGCAGGAGAGTCACGGGAAGAACCGACCCCTATGGGGTTGATCCTGATCTCTCCTGACCTTTTTCTCTTGTTGGTCTTTTAAGTTATTTTCCAGGATCCCATTTCCATTTGCGATTTCTTTACTCTGTATCTTTTCCATTCCTCCCCTACATCTATCTTTGACATTAAAATCCTCACTCTTTTTTTTTTTTCCTCCATGTCTCTGGTCTACCTTTTTATCCTTTATCCTTTTTAACCTCCACTTAAATAATCTCTTCCTCCCCAAAACACCAACCAAGTATTCAGATCCCTGAAATATAACGTAATCTTATTTGTACTCTAACTGTAATCTATTTGTTATATCACACAGTAACGTACAGTCAATTTAATATCCAATTTGCAAGTTCTTCCGGAATTAATCCAGCTACCTCTCCTCCCTTGTAACAAAAAAAACAAAAACAAAAACACCCCAAAACTGTTGTAACCTCACTGGAAATGTCCAGTTAGGCTCTTTTGTAATCCGCCTTGAACTGCAAGGTATAGGCGGAATAGAAGTCCCTAATGTAATGTAATCTATTTCCAGATTTAATTCCTTCTCGTCTTCCCTCTTCTCCCCTCCCATTCTTATTTCTCTAGTTTTCCCAGTTTCCACCTGTCTCAATCCTTCTCCAGCTTCAAATTGCTCTCCCCCCCCCCTCCCCCATCTTTCATGGGCTCTCTAGCCCCTCATTTCCACCCTTGAGACTAGGGAGCAGGGAAAGCAACATCTACTGTACCTTCCTTCTGCTACTTGTTCTCTTACTACTCCCAGATCCTTCACTGTTCCTCAGTTCCTCTTTTTTATGCTTTAGCCCCTTCCAGAGACTCCAATTCCCCCTTTTCTACCCTCTCTCACCCCTTCAAATATGCGGCAAGAAAGGGACATTTCACCTTCTCTGTAGTCTTGTCCCTTTCAATTTCCTCCCAACCCCTTTCACTAGTTTTCTTCACTCGGTCTTATAGTTAGTCATACCATCACCCAATCACATTGTCCTCACTGTCCTCCCTAACCTCTGTTCAGTTTCCTAGGCCACACCATCTTTCCACCTAATCTATAAGTCCCCAATGTTCCATCCTACCCAATACCTGAGTCCTCATTCACAATCCCACCCAAGCCTTGAATGCTACACCCAGTACTCAGCCAGTCTTAGAATAGATCTTCTTCTGGTCTTCCACCCAATCCTAGATTTCTGCCTAAAGGCCATATTCTCTAAAGTTACCGTGCAACGCTAAACCATCGTTACCTCACAGCGTAAAACGGAAGGCCTCAAAAGCGGCAGCGTGCATTTGTCCTGCGCTCAAAATGTCAGCGTGGGATTGTCAGCACACCATTGTCCTCCGCGCTGTTGACGGTGTACCTCGTTAAGTGCATTTATTTTACTGCCCGATTACTAAAAGAGCTCACTGTGGTCTTTTCCATGCTTTCTAACAGCCTTCAATCGAGCATGGAAAAGACCATGGTGAGCCGTTTTAGTAATCGGGCAGTATTATGCAAATGAGGTCATTAATATTAAAAAAAAATACCTCTCCAGGCAATTCTCTATAAGGAACGCCCCTCCGTTTATGAGGAATCTGTCATAGCCTTACTTTCCTGTCAGTGTCTGAGCTCAGACCTGCCACCACGAATGGCCCCGATTCCTCCTAATTAGAGCCCAAAAACAAGCCTGGTGGTCTAATGGTCTAGTGTCCCCCAATCCCATGTGGAAGATCAGCAAGCTCCCCCTGACAACCCAGCACCACACCAAGACTGGTGGTCTAATGTGCTATCCACTCCTCCCCCCCCCCCCCCAGTGCCTATTTTAGAAGACTGGATGGAGGGATGCTCACTTACTCCCGCCAGCAGGCCCACCTCTTCAAAATGGTAGGCCTTCCCCTTCATGGTGCATCCAGGAACTTGTCCAAACCTTTTTTAAAAACCAGCTACATTAACTGCTCTTACCACATCCTCTGGCAACGCGTTCCAGAGCTTAACTATTCTCCGAGTGAAAAAATATTTCCTCCTATTGGTTTTAAGAGCTTAAAATAAGTTTGGACCTGAGACAATGACGGGGGTCAAGCAACTTATCTGGTCAAAAGCACAGGACAAGAAGGGCATCATGCACCAAAGGGCACCTCTGAGAGCCCCAACCATGCACAAATGAGGAAAGCCACAATGCCCATCTCTTACCCACTAATTTCCCCCTCTCGTATCCCCCTTCTCCCCTAGCAGACAATATCCCCGATTCCACGCCACGCTATATTCTCTTTCTCTTCCAGTTAAGGCAAGTACAGTAATTAAGGGCTCCTTTTACAAAGCTGCGCTAGCGTTTTTAGCGCACGCTACACGGCTAGAACCAACGCCAGCTCAACGCTGGCGTTGAGCGTCTAGCGTGCGCTAAAACCGCTAGCACGGCTTTGTAAAAGGAGCCCTAAATCTAAAGAGAGAGAGAAAAAAAAAAAAAATCTCAAAGCAGCAGAATCCTACACAAAATGAAACAAAATGTTCCTGACCGCACTTGCAACACTGGTTTTTGAGCTCTTTGAACAGTGCCTAGTGCTTGAGCCCCAAAGTGTTTGTTTTTTTTTTCCTGCTGGTCACAACCCGTGTTGGCCATTTCAATGAATGCAAACAGCACAGGATTAAAGTTTGAATACGAAGCTAGCCCTTCCTGCAGAACCTGATGATCGAGTTTGGTACTGCTGGAACAAATAGTGGTCTAGTGCAATAAATGAAAGGCATGAGCCACAGGTTTTAACAATTGCAAGCAGTGTATTAGAGCTCTGGCATGTCCTATGTACAGAACTTTCTTTCCCCTTGCTTTCCTTTCCTGTCTGGAATGGTTTTCTGGTCACTGTTCTCCTGGATTTTTCTCTTGGTTTAAAATACAACTGTGCAACAGCCTACCTCACTTTATAAAACTACAACTGGGCAATCTAAATATACCTTGCTGGCAGGGTGTCAGGTCAAAAGCGCACCGGGACAAAGGCGCGCCCAGACAATTGAGCGCAGTGCGGAGGCGTGCGCCGCTCAAAATTACTGTTTTTAGGGCTCCGACAGGGGGGGCGTGGGGGGGAACCCCCCCACTTTACTTAATAGACATCGCACCGCGTTGTGGGGGGTTTGGGGGGTTGTAACCCCCCACATTTTACTGAAAACTTCACTTTTTCCCTGTTTTTAGGGAAAAAGTTAAGTTTATAGTAAAATGTGGAGGGTTACAACCCCCCAAACCCCCCATAATGCCGGCGCGATGTCTATTAAGTAAAGTGGGGAGGTTCCCCAACAAAACCCCCCATCGGAGCCCCTAAAAACAGTAATTTTGAGCGGCGCGCGCCTCTGCGCTGTGCTCAGTTGTCCGGGCGCGCCTTTGTCTTTCGCGCCGTTGTCTATGAATCTGCTGGCAGTAGCAGGTTTCAAGCTGCTTAAGCCCAAAGGATACGAGTGGTTTTCTTCAAGTCTACCTTGTTAATAACAATTTTTGGACTTTTCTTCCAGGAACGTGTTCAAATAATTTTTTTTAACCCGCCTATGCCAACTGCTTTAATTCCACAGCATTGTAATTTCAGTAAAAGGTTGGTCAGAAGGAAGACAAAAGGATACCAGTCTGGTAAATACATTACATTAATGTCTTTTAACCCGCCAATACCTTTCAGTTCTAGGCGGTTTACAACAAGAAATTACCCTGGGCATTCCCAGGGAGATTACAAGGTTGATAGCTATAGTAATAATAATAATAATAATAACAGTTTATATACCGCAGGACCGTGAAGTTCTATGCGGTTTACAATGATTATAAAAAAAAAAAAAATGTTAAAAATTGAATAGAATTGACATAGTTAATATCTATTGTTTAGCAGTTCTAGAGATCTGGTATTCAGAGAGAGATTGTGCGAATCAGTTTCCTATGTACTTTAAGAACAGGTATATTTTCATTTGTCTCCTAAATTCCCTATATGTATTGGCAAGCGTAAGTAGTTGTTTCAGATCATTGCCCCATAATGCTGCTTGATAAGAGAGAAGATATTGGTGATGGATTTTGAATTTACATCCTCTAACCAGGGGGGGGGGGGAAAAACAAAATTCAAGTTTGAGCTTCTTTTATGTCTATTGGTTGAAAAGGAGAATAGGTCGGTCGAATAGAACCTTGAAGCAAAAGCAGCCGAACTTAAACCTCACACACGCCTCCATCGGCAACCAATGCAGGAGTCGGTAGGAGGGAGTTATGTGATCGAACTTCTTCAACCCGACGATCAGCCTGACTGCTGCATTCTGGATCAGTTGCAATCGCCGCATATTCTTCTGGGAAATCGCCAGATAGGCGATGTTGCAGTAATCCAGTTGGCTCAGTATGAGGGATTGTACCAGGATTGTAAATGATGGTGTGTCAAAATATGCTCTAATAGACCGAAGCTTCCAGAGAATTTAAAAAAAACTTTTTTGACCAAAGAGTCTACCTGGTCTTTCATGGTTAGGCCTTGATCCAGCGTTACGCCCAGAACCTTCAGAGTGGGTTGAATGGGGTAACTAAGATTGTTGATGCGTAGTGGAGTTATAGTATCTAGTGGGTGTGGCGAAGATATGAAGAATTTTGTTTTATCTGAATTGAGCTTCAGTCTAAACCAGTGGTCTCAAACTCAAACACTTTGCAGGGCCACGTTTTGGATTTGTAGGTACTTGGAGGGCCTCAGAAAAAATAGTTAATGTCTTATTAAAGAAATGACAATTTTGCATGAGCTAAAACTCTTTATAGTTTATAAATCTTTCTGTTTGGCTAAGTCTTAATAATAATATTATAATTTATAGCTAAAGAGACAGATGATCAAGAAACTGTTTTATTTTACTTTTCTGATTATGATAAACATACCGAGGGCCTCAAAATAGTACCTGGGCCGCATGTGGCCCACGGGCCACAAGTTTGAGACCACTGGTCTAAATAGTATGCGTCAGGATCTGGGAATGGTGGATACGGTTTGTTTAGATCATTTGACAAATTTCTTGAATAGTAGGTTTTTCAGTTCTTTCCTGAATGTTTTGTAGTTGGGCATCGTGGTCAGCAGATTTGAGAGGTGGTGGTCTATTTTCGCTGCTCTGGTGGCTAGTAGACCATCATGTATTTTTTTTTTTTTTGCTTTGTATGCCTTTGATTGGGGGGTGGGTAAAGTGTGTTTGAGTTCTCCTTGGTCTGGATGTGTTTTTCCTGATTAGGCGGTTGTTCAGATCGCTTGGTCCATTTCCATTTAGAGCAGGGGTATCCAACTTTAGGCTTCCCTGGACCGCATTGGCCGAAAAAAAATGTTTCTGGGGCCGCACAAACGCTGCAGCAAGATAGAGGAGGGAGCCGGCAAGACGGTAAACACCCGGGGGCAGCAGAGGAAAACACTGCTTCGCCCTCGACCGGGGCCGCACAAAATACTTCACTGGGCCGCGGGTTGGACACCCCCGATTTAGAGCTTTGAATAGGGTGCAATAGAATTTGTGTTGCATGCGAGCTTGTACTGGGAGCCAGTGTGAGTCTTGGAAAGCTGAGGTAAATACCCCAAGATTGCTTCAAGAACAGTAATCCTGAAAGCAAAGAAGGTACATAGAAGAAAGCGCGCGAGACAAAGATGCGCCCACAATGCCACGTGCAGACAATCGCACACAGCCCTTTTCCCTCTTTTTAGGGAAAAATTAAGTTTTCTTTGTAATGGGGGAAGGTTCGAAGGTTCCCCCCACCCCCTTCCCCAAAGGAAGCGCCTGCCAACAGTTCTAAGTAAAGGTTTCCCCCCTTGCACCCCCTCGGAGCGCTTTAAAATACTGCTTATGTTTGAATATTTTAATTGAAACTTTTCAATGAACATACAACCAAACACTTCAAGAACAGCATGAAAAATTACACAAAGCAAGTACAGAGCATTTAAAATACTGTTTAAATCCAGCGCCATGACCTCCTGTGCGCGGTTGTCTGAGCGGTACTGTCGGCGCGTCTTTTTCTCACTTGCGATTGACCTGTCGCCGCAAAGAATGGTCGAGTTCCACACTCACAGAATAATCTCCTGTCATATCTGGATGTGTATAACAATCTTTCACGAATCAAAGGGTAATAAAGTTAATAATTCAGATTCAAATCTTACAATATTTTGTTAACGGGCCCCAAATTTCCTTAAATTTGCTATGGTGTCCCAGCTGTAAAGAATTAATATTTTCAAACTTATAAATCTGGCATAAGAATTCCCACCAGAAACTATAATTTAAGTTATCCCAACTTTTCATTATAAGCTGCATCACCACTCTTGTCATGATGAGAAGCAATTTATTTTGGTTTGCATTGATTGGTCTCTTGGGGAATAATATCGTTTCAAATAATATTATAACATATGACAACGATAATGGAACTTCCAATATCATAATAATTTGACCCCAAATGGATTTCCAGAATTTAAGTATCAAGGGACAATAGTACAGCAAATGATCCAGTGTCCCTACAATGAGATAACAGTGCCAGCATCTATTAGACTTAGAACTATCCAATTTCTGTAATCGAACAGGGGTCCAATAACTTCCTTAGTAAAAGGAGCCCCTAGTCTGCCTGGTAGGTTTGTGTCTCTGCTATTTTTGCCAGAAATACGACTGACATATTTTCTGCGGTTCCAAAACCTACGAGACTAATCAGCAACCACTTTGCTTCACCGTGAAATAAGATGCCATGTGACTGCCAAAACAGAGCGGCGTGCGTACAGACAGGCAACGTGGCTCTGACACATCTCGCTCTGTTATTTGGGCAAATAATGCTACCCTTTATCATCTCGGGTACATCTTAAACTAGGAGCCCACTTGGACAAGGAAATAACCTACATAAGCATGAATGCAATCTGCCTTATGGCTGATTTGGGGGGAAAAAATAGATGCGTCTAAAATAAAAACCATACCTTCTTTTAATGTCCATATAATTGATCCTGTCCTCTTACTGACGGCATGCATGCTTCCATCAAGAGTTGAAACAAACAGCAGGGTTTCTGGCAGAGTCACTGTGCTGCAACTTCCAAAACTCTGGGGGGGGAAAAAAATGTCTCCGTATTAAAACAAAATCATTTTCCATCTTCCATAAGTGTCAGTATATCAACATAAGCCAGAAAAAAAAACCAAAAAAAAAATCATGAAAATACAAAACCAAAATTCCATATACATTAAAAAAATTTAGCTTCAATTGGACAGGGGAGATATAATACAGACGTTTAAATACTTGAAAGGTATTAATATAGAACCAAATCTTTTACAGAAAGGGGAAAATGGTAAAACTAGAGGACATAAATTGAGGTTGCAGGGAGAAAGACTTAGGAAGAAGTGATGGAGAGGAAAACGGTGATGAAATTCAAAAAGGTGTGGGATAAACACAGAGGATCTCTAATTAGAAAACGAAGAATCTAAATTGAAGAGCTAAGGCCGCTATTGTTCCATATGTGATGATTAGGTGTAGGATTGGGCTGGGGAGGGTATCAATGGGAACTCCACTAACTTGGAACAGGAGGATGTTACTGGCCAGACTTTATGGTAAATATCCTGTAAACAGGATGGTTGGATAGGCTGGAGTGAGCTTGGATGGTAACTTCAACAGTTGGAACCTAGGACAATAGCAGGTGGACTTTACAGTCTATGACCCAGAAAATCAAAGAAGAGACGAGTTAATTTAACCATGTCGTGACCTGTTGGGCTGCCGCGGGAGCGGACTGCTGGGCGAGATGGACCTGTGGTCTGACCTAGCGGTGGCACTGCTTATGTTCTTATGTATTTTTAATGGGTATAACTAATGGGAAGACTGGATCTTCCCATTTGGGTTTGGGTCTTTATCTGCCATCATTTACTATGTTACCTGGCAGAAACCCAAAGAGTAGCAACATTCCAGAGCTTAGACTGTGATGTCATAATGCCTCATTCCACCAATGCCTAAGAGCCAACCTTAGCAGTGATGTCACAATGGCTTTATTAGATGGAAACTTCAGCATTTGGAACCTAGGACAATACCAGGTGGACTTTACAGTCTATGACCCAGAAATATTATAGAAGAAACAAGTTAAATTAATCATGTATTTAATGGGTATAACTAATGGGCAGACTGGATGGACCGTTCAGGTCTTTATCTGCCGTCATTTACTATGTTACCTGGCAGAAACCCAAAGAGTAGCAACATTCCAGAGCTGAGATTGTGATGTCATAATGCCTCATTTCACCAATGCCTAAGAGCCAACCTTAGCAGTGATGTCACAATGGCTTGATTAGATGGAAACTTCAGCATTTGGAACCTAGGACAATATCAGGTGGACTTTACAGTCTATGACCCAGAAATATTATAGAAGAAACAAGTTAAATTAATCATGTATTTAATGGTTATAACTAATGGGCAGACTGGATGGACCGGGAAAGATGATGGAAGCACTGGTTAAAGACACAATCTGCGAACACATAGAAAACAATGGACAGCTGAAGGCGAGCCAGCATGGTTTCTGCAGGGGAAGGTCATGCCTCACGAACTTGCTGTACTTCTTTGAGGGAATAAACAGCCAGATGGATAAGGGGGAATCCATAGACATCATTTACCTTGACTTCCAAAAAGCCTTTGACAAGGTACCTCACGAAAGGCTACTTAAAAAGCTGTGGAACCACGGGGTGCAAGGGGATATCTACAGATGGATCAAACACTGGTTGGCAGGCAGGAAACAGAGGGTTGGAGTAAAGGGCCAATACTCAGAATGGCAACAGGTCACGAGCGGAGTTCCACAGGGGTCGGTGCTGGGACCTCTCCTGTTCAACATATTTATTAACGACCTGGAGACGGGGACGAAATGTGAGGTTATCAAATTTGCTGATGACACCAAACTCTGCAACAGGGTTAGAAGCACGAAAGACTGTGAAGACCTGCAAAGGGACCTAACGAGACTGGAAGAATGGGCAAAAAAGTGGCAAATGAGTTTTAACGTAGAGAAATACAAGGTCATGCATATAGGGAAAAAGAACCCGATATTCAGCTACAAAATGGGGGGGAAAATGCTAGGGGTGAGCAACCTTGAAAGAGACCTGGGGGTGATGGTGGACACAACATTGAAACCTTCGGCGCAGTGTGCGACAGCCTCAAAGAAAGCAAACAGAATGCTGGGCATCATCAAAAAGGGTATCGCAACCAGGACGAAGGAAGTCATCATGCCGCTGTATCGCGCAATGGTGCGCCCGCACCTGGAGTACTGTGTCCAGTACTGGTCGCCGTACCTCAAAAAGGACATGGCGGTACTTGAGGGGGTCCAGAGAAGAGCGACTAAACTGATAAGGGGTATGGAAAATTTCGCATACGCTGACAGGTTGAAAATGCTGGGGCTGTTCTCCCTGGAGAAGAGGAGACTTAGAGGGGACATGATAGAAACCTTCAAAATCCTAAAGGGCATTGAGAAGGTGAATTAGGACAGATTCTTCAAACTGTGGGGAGCCACAAGCACTAGGGGTCACTCGGAGAAATTGAAAGGGGACAGGTTTAGAACAAATGCTAGGAAGTTCTTTTTTACCCAGAGGGTGGTGGACACATGGAACGCGCTTCCAGAGGATGTGATAGGCCAGAGCACTTTACAGGGGTTCAAGGAAGGTTTGGATAGGTTCCTGGAGGATAAGGGGATTGAGGGGTACAGATAGAACTAGAGATAGGTCATAGAAGGGGGTCAGAAACCACTTCACAGGTCATAGACCTGATGGGCCACCGCGGGAGCGGACCGCTGGCCGAGATGGACCTCTGATCTGACCCAGTGGAGGCAACTTCTTATGTTCTTAGTAGCAACATTCCAGAGCTTAGACTGTGATGTCATAATGCCTCATTTCATCAATGCCTAAGAGCCAACCTCAGCAGTGATGTCACAATGGCTTGATTGTCCTATACTTAAGAACACAAGAATAGCCTTATTGGATCAGACCAATGGTTTCCAACAGTGGCCAATCAAGGTCACAAGTACCTGGCAGAAACGAAATTATTAGCAACATTCCATGCCTTGCTTTGTAAATATTTGTTTCTGTTTCAATTAGTAGTGGGCCTTCCAGAGTCTGGCAAAGATCTGGACGGCTTCCCTGTGATCAAAACTCAGATTTTGAGATTTGTGAAGAACCACCACTGGTACATAATAGAAACAGAAGCTACTGTAGCTGTCATACAGTCCACCCACGGATTAACACCAGCTGTAGCAAAAGGTGCTTATTCACATTTACCCCCTCCCCCCCTTTTTAAAATTTTTTTTACAAAATCGCTAAATCAATTTTTAACGCAGGCCGGCGCGCTGAACGCTCTGCGCTGCTCCTGACACTCATAGAGTTCCTATGAGCATTGGGGGCAGCGCAAAGCATTCAGTGCGCCGACCTGCGCTAAAAAAACGCTTCTGTGGTTTCGTAAAAAGGGGGGGGGGGGTTAAGTAGCTGATATCATTTTTATGGACCTTTTCTGTCTTCATGTGCAATTTTTCTCTAAGGCTCCCTTTTACTAAGCCACAGTAGAGGTTTCTATCGCGGGCCAGGGCGCTAAACGCTCCAACGCTGCTCCAACACTCATAGGAATTCTATGAGCGCTGGCGCAGCTTCGGAGAATTTAGCATTCCGGGCCTTGGTAGAAACCTCTATAGCAGTTTAGTAAAGGTGGGGGAGGGGATAAGTTGTTACCTTTATTTTCTGAACTGCTGTTAATCTAGCTCCTCTATATATCCCACCTTCATTTGATCCCTCTGCTATGAAAACAGTTTAATCTATTCATTTAATTTTTTATACCATTCTCCCAGGGAAGTTCATGGATTTATTCAGGTATTCAAGCGTTTTTCCCTTTCTGTCCTGGCGGGCTCACAATCTATCTAAT
The DNA here is from genome assembly GCF_902459505.1 of Geotrypetes seraphini. Lineage (NCBI taxonomy): Eukaryota > Metazoa > Chordata > Amphibia > Gymnophiona > Dermophiidae > Geotrypetes > Geotrypetes seraphini. Next base: position 19,211,035 of record NC_047093.1, on the reverse strand, counting down.
GTACCTTGGGCAATGGAGGGGAACAGGTGACTTGCCCAGGGTCACAAGGAGCAGCGTGGGTTGAAATCTACAACCCACAGTTCTAACCACTGTGCCACATTTTCAGACATAATCTGGTATCTTATGTAAATTCAGATCAATGGTTAAGACGCATCTTTTTGGTTTAGCATTCTTATGAGAGGATCAGTGACTTAGGATTCTGTTTCTTTTTTTGCAACTATTTAAACAACATTTTTTTAAAAATGGTTTTGGTTTTTTAGATTAATAGAGGTGGTGGAGAGTAAAACTGTGACTGAGTTCAAAGAAGCGTGGGATGAACACAGAATCAGAAAATAATATTAAATATTGTACTAGGCTAGTTACTGGGCAGACTTGCACGGTCTGTGTCTGTGTATGGCCGTTTGGTGGAGGATGGGCAGGGGAGGGCTTCAATGGCTGGGAGGGTGTAGATGGGCTGGAGTAAGTCTTAACAGAGATTTCGGCAGTTGGAACCCAAGCACAGTACCGGGTAGAGCTTTGGATTCTTGCCCAGAAATAGCTAAGAAGAAAAAAAAAAAAAAATTAAATTGAATCAGGTTGGGCAGACTGGATGGACCATTCGGGTCTTTATCTGCCGTCATCTACTATGTTACTATGTTACTATGTTACTTGGATTTAATTTTAAATTTTTTTTTTTTGGGGGGGGGCTTTGTCTTTTCTTTGCTTTCCTATTTTAAATGGCGTTCTTTTCGTTTCTTGTTTTTATATATTATGTACACCGTGCTGTTGATACATTGCAATCGGTTGAAACTTTTAATAAACATAACCAAAAACATAAAAGATGGCATTGCAAATATTGTCTGACAAAGATGGCAAACCAGAGTCAAGAAAGCATGGTAACAAAATATAGCAAAACATGGTGAGCATAGCTCTGCAAACATAGGATTCCAAAACATGGCTAACATGACTTGGCAAAAATGGTAAGGCAACCGTGCATGATGGAACATAGGGTTACCAGACTTCCCCGGACATGTCCGGGGGTCTGGACAGCGTTTCAAACCCCGGCACTTTGAAAGGGTTTTGAAAAATCTCCTGCCAAAATTGCGTCGGGAAGGGACATCCGCGCATGCATGTGCACGTAACGTCATCGTGTCCGCGCACGCGTGGATGCTATCTGGGGCGGGACAGGGGGACAGAGGAGGGTGTGATGGAGGCGGAACTGGGCAGTCCTGGGGGCGTGGCCAATGGGTCCGGATTTTCAGAAGGAAAAATCTGGTAACCCTAACGAAACATAGCATGGAAAACATGGAGTGGCAATGTACATTTTAATGTGTATTTTATTGACATTGTAAGAATTCAAATATTTTTATTGCTGTAATTTTTTTATTGCCTATGCTTGGCTTATTCTTGTTATACGCTTCCTTGAGTGAATTTTTTCATAAAGATGGTAAATAAATCCTAATCCTAAAAACTCATTCCAAGAAACATAGGAAAAATAAAGTTGGCTGAAATTAGTGAAATAGGAGGGCTCCCAGTCATAGATAGCATTGTACACTTAAAACTGTAGCTAAGAAGAAGAAAAAAAAAAATTTAAATTGAATCAGGTTGGGCAGACTGGATGAACCATTTAAGTTTTTATCTGCCGTCATCTACTATGTTAATTAATGGAGAGGAGCAAGCCTGGGTCTGCTTTCCAGTGCATGTAGGGGCCTGTGTAGGTTATGCATCCAACAGATGAAAAATGTCTGCTCCATCAAGGCAAAGTCCTGAGAACTGGGTGATTCTTGTCCAAACTGCTGTTAAGAAAGATTTGTTAACCTGCGGAGGGACACTGGTCTTTATGCCCACCACTTGATTATCTAAAGCGGTCTAGTTACTAGCAGAAGATTTGGGGGAAGGGGGGGGTGGAGGTTTCATAAGAACTAAAGCAACAGATCCGAAATTATGCCGTGGCTTCGGGATCTACACGCCAACGTCTTTGTCCTTATATGGAGAAGGAACAGAACATGCTGAAACATTAAAAAAGCCAGAGGGCTTGGAAAAGATATGAGTAATTAAATAACAATCTTAACACATTTCCAGATATTGTATAGGGAAGTCTCTACGCTCACTTCACCCTGGCGATCATCCAGGAATAATGTGGCAAGTTAATTCCAAGTTCAATTTTATTTTGATACACACTTCTCCCTCCGTATTCGCTGTGATAGGGGATTAACAGTCCCGTGAATACGGAAAAACCGCGAATAACTTTTTCATATGTTATTCGCTGTTTTCTATTAAAAACCATCGAGAATATGGTGAAACCGCGAATAACATGGTGGGAGACCTGGCCTGTTCCTGAAGGAGAAGCAAAACACGGTGAAGAAAGTGCTGGGAATCAGCGATTTCTCCATGCAAGCTGATGTCATTTGGGGGCAGGAGCCAGCAAGCTAAAAACTGCGATTGCTGAAACCGCGAATATGGAGGGAGAAGTGTACTTGCTATCATAAGTACAGAGGTTGAGATGATAAAGATAGATAACAAAGAGATGCGCGGTAGAACATTGCAAAGTGTGGCGTTGCCAGAGGACCAGCGTCCCAGACTTCACTTAATAGGTTTTATTGAAAAAGTAGGTTTTAAGGATGCTTTAAAATTTGAGAGATTATTCCATTGGTAGACATTGGTGGGGGGAGGGAGAAGCTGTTCATCATAATAGTTTGATAGCCTTCATACATAATCTGACGCTACCGCAGGGGTGTCAAGGTCCCTCCTCGAGGGCCGCAATCCAGTCGGGTTTTCAGGATTTCCCCAATGAATATGCATGAGATCTATTAGCATACAACGAAAGCAGTGCATGCAAATAGATCTCATGCATATTCATTGGGGAAATCCTGAAAACCCGACTGGACTGCGGCCTTCAAGGAGGGACTTTGACATCCCTGATCTAAGGTAAGAGCTACCGTTACCAAGAGAGTTGCGGACTTAGCTTCTTCTGTTATTGAGGTCTCCAACAATGCTGTAACATTTAATTGTTGAACCTAGTCAGAGTCTTGTTGCTTATTAATTTTACTAAAGTGCTTTCAGGGATATAGAGTTTATAAACACGAAGCCAGAAAAACTATAGTAAACACCAAAAAGGAACTGGCCTGTATGAATGGTAAACCTATGAAGGGTGATCAAACAAGTTTATAAAAAAGCTCAGAGATTCGAAACTCTGAAGGGAAGGTTGTGAGACCTCCCTTAGGGAAAGAGTTTACCTTCCAGTCATAGTCCTTTTATGAAAAATCTTTGATGAAAAATCTTTGATCACTTCCTTCAAAGGTATATGCAAAAAACCATTTCTAAAAACTTCAAAAAATGTCCAAACAAGGCACTGCCTTTAAAATTGCAAATGTCACTGCCCCTGTGGCAAATTCTAAAAGGTTTACTTAGCTTATAGGCAGGATTGAGGGGGTCCCAACGTGGCCCCGTTTCGATCCCTGCTTCAGGGGACTCGATTATAGATTCTCTAAACAGGTTCCTATAGACAATTTTATGCTGGTAAAGTTTGCTGCCGTGACATGCAGCTGAAGACTCGCTGCTGAAACATAAATCTTCAAACTTCCCTTCAGCGTTTCGAATCTCTGAGCTTTTTTTTTTTTTTAAGTTCAATATTTTTTATTGAGTTTTTTGAAAAAATATGAGAAACAGTTCAAGTACATGGTATCAAAATATAAAACAAAACATTTAGAATAACAAATATTCAGTTACATTGAGCAATGTAGAATTGAATCGTTTTAAAAGATCTAAAGTACTAGGACTGTTCATGAAAAAATAATAAAAGAAAAGATAAGAGGAAAGAGAAATTGAAGGAAGAAAGAAAAAGAATAAAATGAGGAAAAAGATGAAGGTAAAGAAAAAGAAGAGGAAGAGGAAGAAGAAGAAGAGAGGAGTGTCTATGAAATAGATTGAACATATGAGTCTAGGAATTTCCAGGGTGATTTACATTGTATCAAATTTTTGGAAAGTCGAATTATATTTTTCTTTTCATATTTTTCGACTTTCTCTGAGCTTTTTTATAAACTTGTTTGATCACCCTTCATAGGTTTACCATTCATACAGGCCAGTTCCTTTTTGGTGTTTATTAATTTTACTAGGCAAAGTTAGGCGTTACTTTTATGCTAGCCTATCCCAGTAAATATATTGTTAAGTACAGTGGTGCCTCACACAACGAACTTAATTCGTTCCAGGAGCAAGTTTGTTATGCGAAAAGTTCGTTATGTGAAACGCGTTTTCCCATAAAAATACATGTTAAAAAAAATAATTCGTTCTGCAGCATAAAATATGCTAAGATGACATAAAAAAAGATAAATTTGTCAAAATGGTGGTCTTGCTGAGGCCAAACTCTTTGACGAGGTCACACTGTTTTACCCCACATTCACTCCTTCTAATTATTTCCCGTTTCATTTCAACAGAAATCACCTTCCTGCTTTTTTTAGAAGCCATGATCTATAAAAAATATTGAGTTTATCTTAAAAGGACGACTGTATACAGTGAGAGAGGGCAGTTAAGCGCAGTGACTAACGACTGCCTGCAGTGCCTGAGCGGAAGGATGCAATACATCGGCAGCTCGGGCGACTTCGTTGTGTGAAACGAAGTTCGTTGTGTGAAACGAAGTTCGTTGTGTGAAACGAAGTTCGTTGTGTGAAACGAAGTTCGTTGTGTGCAGCGTTCGTTGTGCGAGGCGTTCGTTATGCGAGGCACCACTGTATATGGGTCTGGGAAAAAGGAAAGAAGGCACCAAGCCTCGAACAACGGCAGAGCAAACAACAGAAAGAGGCCCTGGAGATGTCAGATCCAACTTGTGATCACAATGTCTTTTATTAACATGCCATATAATAATGATGAGTCCTAAAAATATGAAAACAAAGTCCCGACTAGGATCCAAGTTTCGGCGACTCCGTCGCCTTCCTCAGGGGACAACAGTAAACTTGTAACGTACTGCAAACAGCGTGTGAACGTGTCGCCGTCTCAACTTCACAAAAGAAGCGCCAACAGTGTTTTGTTTTCGCACTTTTAGGACTCGTCATTATTATATGGTATAAACTGTTAATAAAAGACATTGGGCTCCTTTTACTAAGGTGCGCTAGCGTTTTTAGCACACGCAGGAAATTACCACGCGTTACGCTTCTAGAACTAACGCCAACTCGAGGCTGTAGCGCACGCTATTTTGCACGTTAAAGCCCTAATGCGGCTTAGTAAAAGGAGCCCATTGTGACCACAAGTTAGATCTGACATCTCCAAGGCCTCTTTCTGTTGTTTGCTCTAAGTATATGGGTTTAAAACATGTCTTCTTCATACCTAAGATCTTTTTGGACCTTAAGGGGTTAACCAGTGATGGGGATGCAGCTCTAAAATGATATGACCAGGGCTTATCAGATGTTTAAATCTTTTTCTTTTGGCTTCTTTGTCACATATCGCCCTTTAATTTCTATGTTTTTCTCTCTCCAAGAAATTTGTGGTCTGCGGAAGAGTTAAGTTCCATTTATTTTCTTTTTCTTGTTAATTCAAGTTATTCATTGCAATTTATTTTGGAAAAGGACTCTAATTTCTAGAGCAAGTAGTTTTTACTTGTAAAATTTTGTTAAGCTAATAAAAATAATATTAAAAAAAAGAACTGAATTCTCTAACTAGCACCTACAAAAATAACATCCAGCGCTATTCTATAAATGGTGCGCAAATTAACACTTAGCACCAGGAACTGCGAATAACTTTGACCTGACAAAGAAAAATGGGGAGACCCAATGATCCACAGTGAAAACAATCCACCGATTAAAACAAAAGCAAAAAACTGTGGATACAGATATTCTGGAGATAATTTATTATATACTGACATATAAAAACCTGAAAATACAATGATAAAAAATACTGTGATAAAAATCCAACCGGACCCTACACGGTCCATGTTTCGGCGAACACGCCTTCCTCAGGGGTCCAATGGTTTGCAAACTCACATATAAAGAATTGGACTGAAAACAGTCTATTGTCTTTAAAACTGTGAGCAAAGAACACCGCAGACAAGCTGAAGAAGCAAAATCACTGACCTGGCCATTTACACCAACTGGAATGCGGTGCAGTTCCTCAACCTAAATTAGGCACTGATCCCTATTATTCTATAGCTACACATGTAAATTCAAGGATACCCCTGATCTGTCCATAACCCTTCCATTTTCACGCCCTTTTTTTAAAAAAATTTTTTGACGTGCATGTAAAATTTAGGAATGGATTCTGCTTGTACTATATCTGCCAGCGTTTAATAAACATTTTTAAGAAAAAAATATTGACGCGCTCTGTCAGCCTTTGCACCCAGCCTCCTCCCTGCCAGGCACTGCTCAAAGCCCCCTTCTCTCCCAGGCTTTCCACCCTGTCCCCCCCCCCCCACCCTGTCTGTCCATCCTACCTCTTCTGCCGCTGGAATCCCTGGTGGTCCAGAGGTGCAGCAGAGCAGGAGTGAGCATTCTGCGCTCCTGTCCCGCTGCTAACCCGGTCGGTCACAAGAATTTTCAGGAGCCATTCAGGAAGCTGCTCAGTGCCAAAGTGTGCCCTTACTCGGTTCCACTCAGCGGCTGAAGAAACCAGAATTTGGGGCAGACACAGCAGCAACCAATCGGGTTAGCAGCGGGGCAGGAATGTGGAAAGCTCGCTCCTGCCCGCTGCACCTCTGGACCACCAGGGATTCCAGCGGTAGAGGAGGTAGGACGGAGAGGGTGCAGAGCTCATAATTTTGATTATCAGCACATAAGACGCACCCCATATTTTAAGTATATTTTGAGGGGGAAAAAGTGCGTCCTATACGTCGGCAAATACGGTAAATTTAAATTAGCTTTAATAATTCCAAGATCCCATTTATCAGTGCTAATTGGTTCGTTATTGAATTAAATTGTGCACACAATTTTTAGCGCTTTTTAGTGCTGGATTCCTGTGCATCACAATTTTTAGCGCTGGATTCCTGTGCATCACAGAATCTTGGATCGAAAAAGATTATTTATTCACACAAAATGAACTCTGCCTCTATGGTTACCATGGCCTCTACTCTCCCAGAATAAACCGGAAAGGCAGAGGCCTGGCTCTCCTCTATAAATCATTCTTCGATGTCCAGCTCCTTGAAAAGGGCAGTAATATCTCACTAGCAGTAATACATGTCAGCTTCAATCAACGACGAATTCCACCCCTACCCACTAGGCATCTTGTTACTATACCGGCCACCTATCCCCTGGAACAAATCCTCCGAACTTGTCCTCGATACCATATCGAGGTGCCTTCCTAAAATTTTAGAGACTACTGATCATTGGCGATATTAATCTCCACCTAGAAGATAACACCAGCAAGAATGTAACTGAATTCAACAATTTCCTCACCTTTCTAGGTTTCCCCTCTCATACTCTCTCCCCAACCCACGAAAAGGGGCATACACTAGACATCATTAGCTTCCTTGACCTGACCGAGCACAAAACTTCTGCCGAAGTTGCCCGTTGGGAACATGTCCCTTGGTCCGATCACTTTTTAGGTTCTTTCTGCCTCCCCATCTTCATGTCTCACCTTGGATCTCCTCCTCGGGCCACAAAATCGATTACCTACCGCAAAAAAATTGCGCGCAAACTGTACTGGACCCAATTTCTCAACCAACTTACCTCTTATCCTAAACCTGTTGACCTGGAATCCAATTGGCATAACTGGGTAAACCTTTCCAAGGCTACCTATTGTGACCTTGCCCCTTTATCTACTAAATCTATCTCCTACTCCCGCAAGGCCCCTTGGTATCTTCCGTACCACAGAGAACTGAAGCAGAAATGTCGAGTACGGGAGCGTAAATGGAAAAAATCAAAATCCCCTTCTGACGGACAATCCTGGAGAAACAATATCAAGTTCTATAACACAATATTTAAAAAAGCAAGGAAGAATTTCTATGGTGACAAAATTTCCAGATTCAACAACCAAAGCAGTACACTGTTTAACATCTGGCGCACCTTAACTTCCAAAAATGATTCCACCATTCCCCCCTCCTCCCCATCAGCAGACGACCTAGCAAAATTTTTCAACGAAAAGATCACTACCATAAGGAGCTCCTTCCCTCCAGCAGTCTCTTACATTTCTCTGGCCCCCAACGACTCTTACCCTATCCCAGCAGACAGATCCTGGACTGCCTTTGAACTCGTTTCCGAACCCCAGATTTCTAAACTCTGTCTCAAACAGAAATCCTGCAAATGTGCCCTGGAACCATTCCCTTCCTACCTATATGAGAATATTCCCGCGCAGGCCATTTCATCCCTCACCAGTCTTATCAACTCTGCTTTACTATCGGGCCTATTCTCCGCTGCCATGGGACATATTGCCTTGTCCCCATTACTGAAAAAAGCTGATCTCGATCCCTCTTTACCATCTAACTACCGTCCCATAGCAAATATCCCTCTCTTGACTAAAATGCTTGAGGCCATTATATCTGCCCAGCTCTCTTCTTATCTAGAGAGATTCTCCATTCTCTTACCCTACCAATACGACTTCAGACCCAACTTCAGCACCAAAACCCTACTGATCTCCTTAATTTCAAAGGTGCAACAATTGCATTCTCGCAACAAGTTTGCTGTCCTATTACAATTCGATCTCTCTGCAGCCTTTGACGTAGTCCACCACGACATTCTTATCTATCAACTTTTCGAGATAGGCATTGACTCCACAGTTCTAGAGTGGTTCTCAAACTTCCTACGCTCCTGTTCCTATACTGTCAACACTAACAGTACCATGTCCGCTCCTTGGAAGCCGACTTGTGAAGTCCCACAGGGATCACCCTTATCCCCTATTCTCTTCAACATCTACATGTCTTCCCTGAAACTCTTCCATCTATCTCCCCTTGAAACTATCTATTCATACGCTGATGACATCCTTGTCCTTCTCGAGACAGACTCAAACCTCACCAACCTCTTTGGGAACATAACAGCTTGCATTATGAAACTCCAATCCTGGTCCCTCTCAGTTCAAATGAAACTGAACAAATCCAAAACGAAACTACTCTGGCTCGGCCCAAAATTAGTACAGCTGCCCACCCTCTTCTCACTGCCCTCTGGCCCCCACACTGCAGCTTGAGCTCTCAAGCAAGGTTCTAGGCATCATTATCGATTCTTCCCTCTCCTTCAACGACCACCTCAACTCCGTGGTTAAATCATGCTTTTTTAGCCTCCAGATATTGAGGAAAGTAAGATCCTCCTTCCGCCGACAACATTTTGCCGTCCTTGTTCAATCTATCATCCTCTCCAGACTAGACTACTGTAATGCCATCTATCTTAGTCTAACTAAAAAAAAGCCTTCAAAAACTTCAGCTAATCCAGAACACTGCGGCCAAGTTGATCTTTGGAAAATGGAAATTTGATCATGTTTCCCCACTTCTGGCCAAACTCCACTGGCTCCCAGTAATTTCCAGGGTCCACTTCAAATGCACCTGCCTGGCTTTTAAGATCCTTCACGGCATTCTCCCTTGCCTAATTCCACTATCTTGTAACTCTTTTAGTCCTGATACCACCAGGCCCACACAAAAACTTAAACTTTCCTTCCCCTCGCTACAAGGTATTCTCCATGCAGGAAAACTAGGAAAATCTCTCCTCTTCAGAATCACAGGACTTTTGAATAATCTTACTGTTCCGCTATAGAACTTGGCCTCCTTCCAACTATTCCGTAAGCACCTGAAAACTTGGCTTTTCACAAAATTGTAATGCTCTTTTCCCCCTGCACTCAACCTCCTACCCCTTTATTCTATTCCTTCTTATTTTAAGTTCTTGTAAACCATGCCGAGCTCTATATTTTATGGAGAGGATGCGGTATATAAACTTAAGGTTTAGTTTAGTTTATGGAATTCAGGGGTAAACGCTCAATGCTATTTTTAAAAAAACGTGACCTTATAACTGCTGCCCAATACGCTGGAAATGGCTCTAAGTAGTTGTGGATTCTTAAAGTATACCGAAAAGGACAACTTGATTAGTCATATTTTCTTCAATATTCCATCTTCTACTAAAACACATCCTGTGCTCCAACTTAAAAAGAATATGATGTCTCGTTATCAACCACAAAGATCCCTGCGTTCTGCAGGTGCTGCATTGCTGAAAATAAAGGCCAGCCCTAAACATGTAGATACAAAAGCCATGACTTTCACATGTGCAGGAGTCAAGCTATGGAATGGCCTCGAAAATGTGGAGAGAGGAATTCTTTTAGGAAAATGCTGGAGACCCAACTGTTTGTTGATGCATTTTTCTGAGCAATTTATTTTATGCTAGACTGAATATGTCTGTTTTATTTTTTATTTTGCATTGACTTTTAACATTTTATGTATGTAACTCCTTGTAAACCGGTTTGGATAAAAACGGTATAGAAATTTTAAAAATAAATAAATAAATACTTTCATTAGCTTGGGTAGATGGAAATATTCTTGTCAGCATTATCAGTAATATCAGTTTATCAGAAAATTTTAGATGGTTGCAATTGAAGCATAAAGCAACAAAACAAAAAGAAGAGTTCCAACCTAAACTGCAGTAAAGAAACAACCAAGAGCAAACAAGACAAAACTGCAGATCTGTACAAGACGCAGGCAAAATTTATTTGTGACAAAAAAATATATATAAAAAATTAAAACCCTTTACCAATCTTGTTTGCTTGTTTGCAATTGAAGCATGCCATTCAGGCGGGGTTCCCTGATTGGAAAAACCTTAATAATCATTATAGCATGGAGTTTCTTTGTTTTCAGACAGACTTCTTGGGTCACCAGGCCGCCCAGTGGTATAAATTATTAAATGGATTTACTAAGAAGAAATTAAAAACTGGTTTAAGAGATATTTGGAGCATTGAGATTAAGCATGAAATTACTGCATCTCAATGGCCACGAATTTGGTCTTGGAGGATGAAATGTACGGTGTCAGCATCTATGAGACAAACTTGGTTTTTTCTGTTACATAGAGCGTTGTGGACCCCTGTTAGGTTGCAAAAAATAGATAGTTCTTTGTCTCATAGATGTTGGCATTGTCACCTGGAAGCAGGAACTTTAGATCATTTACTGTTTCATTGCCCATTTTTTATGAATTTTTGGAAATCAATTTGGGACCAAATTAATAATTTATTAGAGAACCCAGTGGCATTATCCTATGATACTGTGATATTTGGTATGGATATGAGAGCAAAAAGTCAGATTTCTGCGAACAACAATAAATTGCTACTTATAATGACAGGGGTTGACATTCAACAAATCACATATAATTGGAGGAGATTAAATTATAACTTTTGGTGGAATTCTTTATGCCATATCTATAAAATGGAAAGATTTACTGCGTTACAAAAGGGATATTTTAAGAAATTTCAGGATGTATGGAAACCATTAACAAAATATTGTCAGGATTAAGTAAAATTATTTCCCTTATGTTTATTAGTTTATGAGGTAGGGAGGGGGTATTTTATTATTACATATATCATACAATAATGGAGTATATGGTTGGGGGGGATGGGCGAGGGATAGGAATAAGAATATATGTAATATACCAATGATTGTTTATAAGTGATGTATTTATTGTTACTGTGAATGACAATATTAACACTTAATGTAATTTGTGAAAATGAATAAAGAATTATTAAAAAAAAAAAAGTAATATCAGTTTATGGGCGAGAGGAAAAGCTAGACAAACAAAATCCAGGTGGCGTTTAGAGTCTCGCCTTTTTTTTGCATTCTAATAAAAGGTGATGCTTTTCCTTACAAGTTACGGTAAACAGTTAGGGAGTGGCTGGAGTTATTAGATGAAAACAAGTCACCACAGGCTAATGTATAAATGCAGTAAGACAGAAAAGTGCATTGAAATGATAGGGGCACACATCTAAAATAAAATGTACAGTGTCTCGTTTTGGGAGTCATCCCTCTCTTGTCTGAACACATAGGAACATAAACGTGATCATCCAAAGAACAAACACCCAATATAATCTTTATCTGTATTTTAGAACATTGTACTAGCTTTTATAAAGGGCATCACCTACTGTAGGAAAATGGCAGACTAATATTTTAGTCTATGCTTTACATAAGAACATAAGAATTGCCATCTCCGGATCAGACCCTGGGTCCATCAAGTCCGGTGATCCGCACACGCAGAGACCCCGCCAGGTGTACCCTGGCATAGTTTTAGTCACCATATCACTGCATGCTTCTCAAGGGAGATGGGCATCTAATTTACCCTTTCTATGTTTCTATAACCATAAGGCTCTATGACATCATAATGCAGGTGTAAAGAGCCTTAGCCTATAGGGAGAGGACATGCAAATATTAAGAACATAAGAATTGCCGTCTTTGGATCAGACCCTGGGTCCATCAAGTCCGGCGATCCGCACACACGGAGGCCCCGCCAGGTGTACCCTGGCATAGATTTAGTCACCATATCACTGTATGCTTCTCAAGGGAGATGTGCATCTAATTTACCCTTTCTATGTTTCTATAACCATAAGGCTCTATGACATCATAATGCAGGTGTAAAGAGCCCTAGCCTTTAGGGAGAGGACATGCAAATATTAAGAACATAAGAATTGCCATCTCCGGATCAGACCCTGGGTCCATCAAGTCTGATGATCTGCAAACGCGGAGGCCCCACCAGGTGTACCCTGGCATAGTTTTAGTCACCATATCACTGCATGCTTCTCAAGGGAGATGAGCACAAAAAAAATCCAACGAAAACTGCAGTGAAAAAAAAGCAGCAAGCAAAAACCAAAACAAAAACTGCAGACCATGTACAAGATGCAGGCACTGTTTATTACAACATTAATGCAGTATGGTAAATATACATTCTTATTACCAACTGAGGGACCCAACACGGTCCGTGTTTCGGACAACACCTTCCTCAGGGGTCCTAATAAACATAAATGATGATGCAGTAATAGTGAATACATGACAATGCAATATATAAAACAATAGTAATTGAGTGATGGTGTGATAAGATTGAAGAATAATCAAATAAAAGTGTGATAATAATACATGTGAGAAAAATGTGTAAAAGAGAAAATCATGATGTGATTATGACAAACAAATGAGAATGAAGAAAAGAAAAGGAAAGGAAAATTTGAAGATATGGAATGGAAAACCAAATGATAAAAAGATAATAATAAAAGGAAAGTGACATTGTGACTAAAATAATAAGATAATGTAATGGCCTTGTGATATTACAGTGACATATAAAAGTGATAGATAAATGCAACAAAAAAAATAACATACTGTGGTGGATAAAGTATATAACAGACTGCTATGAACGAGCCAAACTGATATGTAGAAAACATAAAACCAGGTTTAATGCCTCAAGATTAACCAAGTAAACAACGCATCCCCAAAATATGAGCTGAATAATTTATCCTGAGCAAGGAACTACTTAGGAACTAATACTTTTTGGAAGAGGCTCATTTAGCATGCTATAGAGAAATATAAAATATAAATAGAGGTCTGACGGTGCTAGAAAAATGAGATTTAAGTCAGGAGGGTAACCCTTTGTGTGATGCTTGTCATAGAACTCAAGAGGGACTGAGCCGTACGTCTTTCCTTTCATAGCAGAAACTGATTATTGACCACAGAGACAGATATAACCCAAATCTGAGGAGACTAAACTAAACCTTAGGTTTGTATACCGCGCCATCTCCGCAAGCGCAGAGCTCGGCACGGTTTACAGAGTTAAGAGGAAAGGAACTACAATAAGGGATAAAGGAGAGGGACTAAGAGGAAAGAGAGGGACAGAATACTGGAGAATGGGAGGTGACTAGATTTTTGCAAAGAGCCAAGTTTTCAAGTGTTTGCGGAAGGATTGGAAGGAACTTGAGTTTCTGAGTGGGGATGAGAGGTTGTTCCAGAGTTCTGTGGTTCTAAAGGGGAGAGATGTTCCAAGTTTTCCTGCGCGGGATATACCTTTTATAGAGGGGAATGATAGTTTCAGTTTTTGGGACGGAGTCAATATAAAGCACGTCCAGAGGTAAAAGGGGTCCATTTTTATTTTCTTTGCTTTTAAGTACGATTCTCATCGTTCCTGACAATGCACCATCTCACACGGCGTGTGGGACGCGAGGGTTTTTAGCCAGAAAACAAATAACTGTATTAGAACACCCTCCCTACTCACCTGGTCTGGCCCCCAGTGACTTTTTTCTTTACCCGAAGATAAAGGAAATATTGAAAGGAAGACATTTTGATGATCTTCAGAACATCAAGGGTAATATGACGACAGCTCTGTTCCAGAAAGAGTTCCATAATTGCTTTGAAGGGTGGACTAGATGCTGGTGTCGGAGCTTAGCTTCCCAAGGGGAGAACTATTAAAGGTGACAAAGTGATATTCAGCAACGAAGTAGGTAGTAGAGAATGACATGGGGACACATTTTTCCACGTCCCCGCGGGAACTCATTTTCCCCTCCCATCCCGATGAGCTCTTTTCCTGTCCCTGCCCCATTCCTGCAAGTTCTGTCCTCATCTGCACGGTTCATAGTCAAATGCGCACAAATACGCGCAGACATTTGACCACAAGATAATGAAGCGCAGGATAAAGCATGCAGGTCTATATCACGCAAGAGAAATGCATGCAGGCTATTATCGCGCTAGACAATAGCTTGCAAGACAAATGCACGCGGACACATGCACGCAGGTCTATATTGTGCAGGACAAATGCGCGGTCTATATTCAGTATTGTGTTTCCATTTCCTTATATTGTGGTCCTTTGCCCCTACTGCCTAGACAATAGCACGCAAGACAAACGCGCATAAGATTTCTGAGGCACGACATAAGTACAACGTGCGTGCAATTGTCTTGCGCATGCATGCAATTGACTTCCATGCGAATGTTTATCGTTTTATTGTCTCGTGCTCATTTATCCTGCGTGTGATTGTTTTGCACGCGATTGTGTCGCGCTCAGTTATCGTGTGCGGGATTGTAGTTGTGCGCAATTGCCCTGCGCATCATTATCTTGCGCTCAAATGTCTGCACATATTTGACTGCACGCATTTGTCATGCATGGATTTGACTTGCCACCCATCTGCACAAGCCTCAAACACTTTAAAATCATAACTGGCAACATTCTAGAGCTGAGATTGTGATGTCATAATGCCTCATTCCACCAATGCCTAAGCTCCGTCCTCATCTGCACAAGCCTCAAACACTTTAAAATCCTACGTAGCAATATTGTAGAGCTGAGATTGTGATGTCATAATTGCCTCATTCCACCAGTGCCTAAGCTCAATCCTCATCTGCACAAGCCTCAGACACTTTAAAATCCTAAGTAGCAACATTCGAGAGCTGAGATTGTGATGTCATAATTGCCTCATTCAACCAATGCCTAAGCTCAATCCTTATCTACACAAGCCTCAGACACTTTAAAATCATAAGTGTTTGAGGCTTGTTCGGTTTAGGCAGAGCTTACAGGAATGGGACAGGGACAGGGACAGCGACAAAACTCGCAGTGACGGGACGGGGAAATTGAGTTCTTGCAGGGTTGGGGGGAAATTTGACCCCCGTGTCATTCTCTAGTATGTAGCACTTTTTCTAGGATGAGTTCCTGAACTTAATTGTCAGACCTCATATCTCGCCCCTCCAATATTAGAGGATTGTGATCTGCCCTGTCTTTTTCTAACTGTGGATTTTATTATTCTAAAATGCCTAGACGTGCCCATCACATTAGGCAGTATACCAAATTCCAAATAAAGATACCCATAGTCGTAGATGTTTATAGACTAAAGACACACCTACTGCTCTATACATCTTAATCACTGGAGAAAGGTTATGAAACTCTGGAAGTGAAATATTGTTATATATATATCATACACACACATTAATTACACTCTTTTTGTGTTGTTTTTTTAAATCTTTATTCATTTTTAAACTTATAATAAGTGTAATAACATATCCATACAAATAACCCTAAATATATCACTTAATAATCAACAATGATACATATAATATTCTCTTATCTCCCCCCTCCCCACCCTTATCTATCATATAATCAATACTTATACAACATGTAACAATAAAAATACCCTCCCTCCCATCCCATAATTTTCAGGCTCTATAAGAAAAAAAGAAAGAGTCACAGCACAGCCAATGACATAAGTTTCTCTTTTTGGGGCATTGGTTTTTAAACACTGCAGCAGTGTCATCAGTTATTGAACAATTCAAATCTTTTAGGGAAAAGCTTTCAGTGGTGTACTTTAAAAACAATTTTCCAAATATAAATATGATTCCACAAAGAGTGGGGTGGCCTAGATTTCTTTTATTATTTCTGTATTTGTTATTTCATTATTCTTGTATTATTTGCTATTATATATAAAATGAATACATACTATTAGTTTTTATCATGGCGGTGAAGCTCCCCCCTCTCCCCCCCCATACACTTCTTATGTTCAGGATAACAGAGGCGCGTGTTAATTTTCTCTACACTGCACCTCCTCCTGTGTAATGGAAACAGATGCTATAACTCCCAGGCCCCATGAACTTATCTGCCACCTCCTTGTGAGATAAATTGCCAGAAGGCAGAACAAGAGTAACTCAAGAGCACCTGAGCTGTTTGTTTTGCCAGATGCCTGACAAATGATGACAGTGCCAAGGCTATAGGAGGCCCATGCAAATGCCCTCACACAAAGGTGAGCAGAATATGCAGCGTTCTAACCATCCTCAGAATTAATCAGATAACACTATATTGAAACTCTGCAATGAGAGGGCATAGGATGAAGTTAAGAGGTGATAGGCTCAGGAGTAATCTAAGGAAATCGTTTTTTACAGAAAGGGTGGTAGATGTGTGGAACAGTCTCCTGGAAGGGGTGGTAGAGACAGAGACTGTGTCTGAATTCAACAGGGCCTAGGATAGGCGTGTGGGAAAGACATAATGGTGACTGCGGATGGGCAGACTAGATGGGCCATATGGCTTTTATCTGCCATCATGTTTCTATAACCAAAAAGCTCTATGACCTTACAATGCAGGTGTAAAGAGCCTTAGCCAATAGGAAGAGGAGATGCAAATGTTACGAGCCTTAGCCAATAGGGAGAGGAAGAGATAATGGATGTTGCAGATGAGCAGATTGGATGGGTCATTTGGCCTTTATCTGCCATCATGTTGCTACGAACCAGATCACTGGGGTCACAATTTAAAAGCATGCCAAGACTTCAGGTATATGAGGACTAAACACAAAAGACCACATGTTATAAATGGTGCCTACCGGTTGTCAATCTGCTAGGCGCAATTTATAGAATCCCGCCTAGTGGCGATTAGGTTGGCTTACCAGATTTTCCATCTGGTAAAAGAGGACGTGAGGCCCTGCCCCGTTATACCCACCGGGCCTGCCCCATTCTACCCCTGAGTCTGCCCCATAGGGGTTTTTTTTTTGCCAGAAATGGTGGTATTCGCGCCAACGCTCATAGGAATTCCATGAGCGTCGGAGCCAATACTGCCACAGCTAGCGATAAAAACGCCTAAAGTGGCTTTGTAAAAGAAGCCCTTAATTGGCAAAATACCCTTAACAGCGCCAATAATTGGTAAAAAAAAAAATTAATTAATTGGGTGATAGGCGCCTGATTCTATAAAAGATATCCTAAGAGTGAACAAGCGATTCACATCGGTCTTTTCCACTCCACTCAGTATTTTATAGACCTCTATCATATCCATCCGTAAAAGGTTGTAAACAAAAAAAAAAAAAAATCACCAACCTCTTTTGTCGTACCAGGCGGCTTTATGGGGCAAGGGAAAAAGTGAAGTTTTCAGTAAAATGTGGGGGGTTACAACCCCCCACAATGCCCCCACAACGCGGCGCAATGTCTATTAAGTAAAGTGGGAGGGTTCCCCCCACACACCCCCATCGGAGCCCTAAAAAACAGTAATTTTGTGCGGCGAGCACCTCCACGCTGCGCTCAATTGTCTGGGCGCGCCTTTGTCCCGGTGCGCTTTTGACCTGACACCTGCAAGTTCTGGTCTTTTAGGGGTCTCTTTGTGCCAAAGCAACAACCCCCCCCCCCCTCCTCTCAACAACTATTTATCATTTCTATAACACTGAAAGATATTATTATGAATAAAACAATCCTTAAAGCAGTTACAAAAGTGAAAATTCTGGGAGTTACGTTAGATCAAAAATTGAACTACCATGAACAAATTAGCACACTAGTAAGAGCCTGTTTTTATAGGTTAAGAATGATTAGATCACTATCAGCTTTTCTCAATGAATCAGCGCTAAATATTTTAACACATTCACTGGTAATATCAAAAATTGATTATTGCAATGCCCTATATAAAGGAGCCTCTGTAAAAGAAATACGTAGAATCCAGATCATTCAAAATACTGCAATAATAATAATTATGAAAAAGAAAAAATTTGATCACGTAACACCACTTTTATAGGAAAAACACTGGCTACCAGTAATCCATAGAATCACTTATAAGATAGATCTACTTACTCATAAAATACTCATAAATAAAGCCCCGGCATTTCTAGAAAGATATTTAATACCATACTCCCCATTAAAATCTTTAAGATCAGAAGACTAAGCCCTATTAACAGTCCCTTCTTTAAAAGTTATATACTCTAGGAGAGAGACATGATTTTTTCCATTTCGGTCCCCCAAATCTGGAACTTTCTTCCACTTAATCTAAGAGAAGAAAAACTATTGAACAAATTTAAAAGTCTCCTAAAGAGCTGGCTTTTTAAAGATGCTTTTTAATAGATCAGTCTTACTATATTTTAGGGTAGGATGAGGAGGTTACTGAAATATGTGGGTATGGGTCTCCCATCTTGTGTGTACTTAACCTATACCCGATTCTATTTTTGGTTTTATTTTTTTAATATTGTAATTTAAGTTGCCCTTTTCCCTAATGTTTTAATGTCAATTAGCAGTAACATAGAAACATAGAAATTGACGGCAGAAAAGGGCCATAGCCCATCGAGTCTGCCCATACCAATGACCCACTCCCTGACTTTTACTCCCCTATAGATCCCACGTGAATATCCCATTTTCTCTTAAAATCTGACACGCTGTTGGCCTCAATCACCTGCTGAGGCAGCTCGTTCCAATGATCGACCACCCTTTCGGTGAAGAAGTACTTCCTAGCATCACCTTGAAATTTCCCTCCCCTGTTTTTCAGCGAGTGTCCTCTGGTTACCGAGGGCCCTGTAAGACTGAAGATATCATCTTTCACCTCTATACGCCCCGTCTATACTTAAAGGTCTCAATCATGTCCCCCCTCTCTCTTCGCTCCTCCAGTGAGTACATCCGCAGTTTTTTTTAGCCTTTCTTCATACGTGAGATCCCTGAGCCCCAAGACCATCCTGGTAGCCATTCGCTGAACCGACTCAATTCTCAACACATCTTTCCGATAGTGTGGTCTCCAGAATTGAACACAATACTCGAGATGAGGTCTCACCATGGATCTGTACAGTGGCATTATGACTTCAGGTTTTCTGCTGACAAAACCCCTACGGATGCAGCCCATCATTTGTCTTGCCCTGGACAAAGCCTTCTCCACCTGATTGGCAGCCTTCATATCATCGCTAATGATCACTCCTAAATCACGTTCCACCGTGGTCCTGGACAAGGTTTCACCATTTAGTGTGTAAGTTCTGTGTGGATTTTTTTGCCTAGGTGCATTACTTTACATTTTTTAGCATTGAAGCCTAGCTGCCAAGTTGATGACCACTGTTCCAGCTGTCTTAGGTCCTGCGTCATAAAGTCAGGCACACTGCTTTTGCCAACTATGTTGCATAGTTTGGCATCATCGGCAAACAGTGATACTTTTCCTCTAAGCCCTTGGGTCAAATCTCCTATGAATAAATTGAATAGAATCGGCCCTAAGACGGAGCCCTGAGGTACTCCACTCGTCACTGCTGACGTTTTGGAGTATATGTGATATATGTGGATTTTATTATTTTATCTGATTTTTATCTGATGTAAGTCGCATTGAAATGAGATTTTGCGATCTAATCAAAGAATTTATTAAACTTGAAACTTGTAACATACAATAGCCAGTCCCTGCTCAGAAGAGCTTACAATCTAATTTTGATAGAGAGGACATCTCGGGGTTGGGGAGATTATGGGAGAAGACATGATGCAGTGGGTCTAGGTATCTGACAGCAGTGAGTGGGAATTAAAAGTTGAAAGCAGTTTTTTTTAAAAACTGGGCTTTTAGCTTAGATCGAAACACTGTTAGGGATGGAGCACAATGTATTGGGTTTGTTTGGTTTTTTTTTTAAAAAACTTTACTATTTTCCAATATGAACACGACTATTGATTCAGGCAGCCTGTTCCAGGTATACGGGGCGGCAAGAAAGAAGGGACGAAGTCTGGAGTTGGCAGTGGAAGAGAAGGGTACAGATAAGACGGGCTTGCTCTTAATCACCAGTAAGCTGTACAGAGTTTGTGTGTGTTAATTGCATGTAAGTGAACAGGATCCCCATTTGCCAGATGCTTCCAAGCCTTCTGAAGTAGGTTAGCTAATAGGAGATATCCATGCAAGAGCAGTTTGCACTGGCCAGCATGAAGACCATTAAATTGCCCGTTTCAAATCATTTGCTATCTTTGTAATTCAGGTAACTTCGTCACCCTAGTCCACAAAAGCATGGCTCCCATGTGCCAGCTGGTGTTGTTTGAACATTTTTATTTGATACTTCTTTGCGGCCTGTTCAAATAAAGGTTTTATCAAGATCATCAGTTCCACAGTTTTTGGAGATTGAGAAAGTCCTTAAGTGCCAAGTAATTCAGGCCAAAATCAAGAAAACTGTGGCAGAAAGATAGCACAAATGTTTCCCATTGTTTCAGGTTCCACAGGCTTGATCACAGCACTTCCAATGACCCCTGGCTAGGTTGCCTATACATGCTGAAACTTATGAGCTTCAGAGGGAAGCTCTCTTTTGGTACAATGAAAGTTCCATGGTAGGGTTACCATATTTCGGGCTGCAATACCCCGGATACATGGCCCTACCCTGTTCCGCCTTTGGCTCTGCCCCGCTCCCCCCCCAAACTTCCTCTCTTCTTTCCCGACAAGCTCCAGCCGCGTCTGGAGGGCCTGGAGCATGTGCGGATGTGTGTGACGTCATCTGCTCAGAGGCCTTCCAGATGCACTTGGAGCTCATCGGGGCTTTCCAAACCCCAGACAAACTGCTGGGTTTTGGAAAGTCCGTCCAAGCACCTAGACCAGGAGTGCCCGCAGTTTTTGGGCTTGCGAGCTACTTTTAAAATGACCAAGTCAAAATGATTTACCAACAACAAAATTTTAAAAAACACAAAGCACACTGTATGCAGAGAAAATGTTCATTATCATTTATATTCCGGGTTTTTTTTCAAAGAGGCCAAGGCAGATGACTCTATGCAATGTCACCTCAGTAACAACTAAACAAAAATAGACAAATATACCCCCTCCCCTTTTACTAAACTGTGATAGCGTTTTTTAGAGCAGGGAGCTGCGCTGAATGCCCCTCGCAGCTCCCGATGCTCATAGGCTCCCTGCACTAAAAACCACTATCGCGGTTTAGTAAATGGGGACCATAGTGCAAAATATAGACAGCAGATATAAATTCTCAAAACGGACACATTTTAATCACTAAATTGAAAATAAAATCATTTTTCCTACCTTTTCATCTGGTGATTTCATGAGTCTCTAGTTGCACTTCCTTCTTCTGTAAATCCAATATTTCTTTCTTTCTGCCCCTCCCTTTTTCTTTCTGTCTCTTTCTTTCTCTCTCCTCCTGCCCTCCCCTTTATTTCTGTCTTTCTCTCTCCCCCTGCCTGCCTTTCTTTCTCTTTCCGCCCTGACCCTCTTTATTTCTGTCTTTCATTCTTTCTTTCTCTCCCTGTCTCTTTTTCTCTCTCTCCCTGCCCCCCAAGCCATCATGCTGATTTCTCCCTGCATCCCTGAGCCAGACCTGGCACGTACAAGTGCCGGGCCCACAAGCCTCCCCCCAACATCAATTCGGATGTCAGAGAGGAAGTTCCAGGCCAGCCAGGCAGCGATTGGCTGGCCCAGAACTTCCTCTCCAACGTCAGAATTGACGTCGGAGGTGAAGGCTTGTGGGTCCGGCGCTTGTACGTGCCTGGCCTGGCTCAGTGAGGCAGGAAGAACAAGATCGCAAAGGCAACGCAATCGACTCGCGTTGCCTTTGCGATCTACTGGTCGATCGCGATCGACCATTTGAGCACCCCTGACCTAGACTATCCTCTAAAAAAAGAGGACATATTCAGGTTTTCCCAGACGTCTGGTGACCCTATTTTATGGTGAACATTAGCAGTAAATTTGAGAGACTGAATCATATTCCTCATACCCTAGGCTTAGGAGCAAGGTTCATTCCTGTCTAAACTAAACTAAACTAAACCTTAAGTTTGTATACCGCATCATCTCCACGTTCATAGAGCTCGGCACGGTTTACAGGAGATGGGATAGAAAGGAACTACAATGGAAGGTAGAGGTTTACAGGAGGAGGAGAGAAAGGAACTAAAATGAAGGTTAGAGGACCAAGTATGAAGCGTTTTTTGAGGGCTTGGATGCCAGAGATGGAAGAGTGTCAGATTTTAGAGAATAGCCAGGTCTTCAGATGTTTGCGGAAAAGTTGGAGAGAGCTCATGTTTCGTAGAGGGGAGGAAAGGTTGTTCCAGAGCTCGGTGATTCTGAAGGGAAGGGAGGTCCCTAGTTTTCCTTTATGAGAGATGCCTCTTAATGAGGGGAAGGATAGTTTTAATTTTTGGGTGGATCTGGTGGTATTAGGGTTTGAGGAGTTCCAAGAGAGAGGGATACATGGAGGGAGGATCCCATGTAGGATTTTGAAAGCTAGGCAGGCGCATTTGAAATGGACCCTGGCGATTATCGGTAGCCAGTGGAGCTTGGATAGAAGCGGAGAAACATGGTCAAATTTACTTTTTGCGAAAATCAGCTTGGCCGCAGCATTCTGAATCCGCTGGAGTCTATGAAGGTTTTTCTTAGTTAGGCTTAGATAGATGGAGTTGCAATAGTCCAATCTGGAAAGGATGATGGATTGGACCAGGACGGTAAAGTGATTTTGATGGAAATAGGATCTAACTTTCCTCAGCATGTGAAGGCTGAAAATACATTTTTTTACCAAAGAATTGAGGTGGTCGTTGAAGGACAGAGTAGAATCAATAATGATGTCCAGAACATTGCTTGAGAATTCAAGCTGCAGAGTGGAGCCAGAGAGAAGGAGGAGGGTAGTTGTTTAAGTTTTGGACCAAGCCAAAGGAGTCTTGTTTTGGACTCGTTTAGTTTCATTTGAACAGTACGGGCCCAGGATTGGAGGTTCGTTATACTGGAGGCTATGTTCTCAGAAAGGTTTGTGAGGTTCGAATCAGTCTCCAGGAGGACGAGGATGTCATTGTATATACAACATTAAATCCAATATAAAAGGTAAGAAAAACTAATGCCACAGCTATATTAAATTGTTACCAAGCCAGGCAGTGGACAGAACCTACAGAGCATCCGGCAGACACAAACATGTGGAGGAAGAAGCCATAAACTTAAGTAGTAGCCTAAATACAGAAACTTCTAAGCTGCCTTCAATCTGATCACTGGCATATAAAAAAAATCCACAGAATTATGAAGAATTATGATCGTCTCAACTTCTCTTTTTGGTGGGCAAATTTATGCTCCACATATAGGAATGAGAGGATAAATGCGGATATATTGGGACATGGTAATGTATTTAAATTGGTTCGGGACCCATTGACATCTTATATTACATCAGGATAGTTTAATTTGGTTATTTCTATGCACATCCAGGGTGGGAGGGGAGAAAATGTTTGTTATTTATTGGAAGGGAGGGTGGGATAAATGATTCTGGTAAGTTGTATGTGCTTTCACGCTTTACTGTCTGTTATTAACCTGTACATTGCACTGTTAAATTTTTGAAACTTAATAAAAATATTTAAACATGAAAAAATCCACAGAGAACTTGCTTATCTCAGAAAGGTCCAAACCACTGTCTGTGCACAGGAAAGAGAAAAAAAAAACACACATATTTAGCTGGAGAATCAAACACTCAGTGATGAGGCAAGATTAGGAGGAGATTGCATCAGCAAGAACAGAAAGATTTTTTTTTTCTTTCAATACGATATGGCCACAGGGTTTAAAATCAAAAAGTGGAATGGTTTGTATTTTTCTAACTTAGTCCCAATTGAAAATTATTATAGTGAACTCAAGTGATCTTCTTATATATCTCACATCTCTTTTTTTTTTTTTTTTCAAATCTTTATTCATTTTAACATATACATCGAGTGTATATTAAAATATGAACACAACATATTACATTATCACTTGATAATTCCATAACAATATATAACTAAAAGATTTATATCCCACCCCCATCTCATATCTATACATGAATAATATAATTCCTATGTATATT
This sequence comes from Geotrypetes seraphini, assembly GCF_902459505.1. Taxonomy (NCBI): domain Eukaryota; kingdom Metazoa; phylum Chordata; class Amphibia; order Gymnophiona; family Dermophiidae; genus Geotrypetes; species Geotrypetes seraphini. The sequence goes on along the minus strand of NC_047093.1, from coordinate 19,186,681 downwards.
AATCAATTAAATTATGCACATATATAATGAATTATCATAACCCACCCATCCCCCATCCCCCCCCCATTCTTTCAATTATCATATAAGGAAAAAGAATAATAAATTAACATTAATCATTATGATAATTTATTATTGGCCTCCACACATCTTTAAAAACATCTCTTATTGCTTGTTATATTTTAGCTGGTGCCTTTTCTGTGTATCGAAGAGTAGAGGTGGGCGGAGTATGGGACTCCTCCCACTTTCAGGGAGGGTGTCTAGAATATAGGTCCAGTGGTAGATGAAGTAGTAAAAGGGTGGGAGGTCCCTTTAAACGTCATCACGTCCCTCGTTATCAGGTGTATTTAACGCTGCCTTGCTCCTGAGGCAGTTTTTGGCCCGATATGCTGTCAATCTGTTCGGGCGTGGGTGGACCATCCCAGGGTAAGCCGTTAATATAGTGAAACAAACATTTATTTAAAAGTGGGTAATAAGAGAAAATGTTGTGAGTTTTGCACACATATATTCACATTTTAGGAAGAGTTCATTCTAACACGGTTTTGAGTATAGAAATAAAAGGATAATGATAATTTTATGGTTGTTACAGTGTCTCCTCCTGATGAAGCTCCAATTCGTGAAACTCGAGTTGGGGGAGTCAAAGGAAATGTGAGATAGCAATCATTTAATCTAATATAATAAAACTCTAAGCGCGCATGCGCACTCTCACCTGCGTGTTCCGTTTTCCATGCGCTGTAGGGCACCGCAGGTAGGAGTGCACATGCGTGCAAATCTCTCTCTCTGTCTCTCTCTCTCTCCCCCGAGTCGGAGCCAGTGTAGATGGCTGAAGCTTGGCTGAAGGAGGACGAGGAGGAGCTGCGAGAGCTCCGCAGAGGCAGGAGGTGATGGATTCAGGGGAGGGAGTGGGAGAAGGGAGAGATGTTGGACTCAAGTGAGGAAAGGAGAGACAGATGGATGAGAAGGACAGAGGGGCTACTAGGGGGACCAGGAGAGATAGTAGGAGATAGGGAGAGATAGACTTCAGGGAGTGTGGGGGGCAGGAGAGAGAGATGGTCTTGGGGAAGGATAGAGGGGGATAGGAAAGGGAAAGATGGCAAAAGGGGTGAAACAGGGCCAGAGAGAGATGGTAGAGGGTGTTAAAGGGGGAAAGGGAGATATGGAAATGGTAGGACCACTGCTGCTTTGGGGCACTGAGGGAGGAAAGGTTGGTACGTCAGGACTGCTGCTGCCGCCTTGGGTAAGTAAAGACCCTGTCAGGTGATAAATTCAATGGAGGATCTATGAGGGCCAAAAGGGTACAAAGGAAATGGTGAAAGGTGAGGTGGTGGGACTGGGATCAGTGGGAGGCAGGGTACGGGCATGATAGAGCTGGGGCATGGGTGGGGTCAGAGTCAGGATCAGGTGGGGCTATTCTAGCACCCGTTACTGTAACAAATGTAATGGGCTAAAACACTAGTTGTTTTATAAATGATCCGGAGCAGTTGTGGAGAAAATCACAGCTGAATCACCGCAAAACATAAGTGACCCATGGTGGCAATAGAGTGTAAGATCGTATCCAAGTAGCGGTGGTATGAGACAGTGAAGCGCTATGATGGTCTCATTCACAACTGCCTCCGTGTTTTTCACTTGAGGTGGGTTGTTGGGTCTGAGCTTTTCACATAACATCAATTTTACACTGGAAATAATTTTCATATTGAAAATTAGTACCTAATTGTATTTTTCTAAGGCATGATGCATTTTGGGAACTTTTGACTGCGGGGGGGGGGGGGGGGGGGTTGCCTTGGAAATACTTCCTCTGGAAACCGGGAAATTGGACTGTGATGGTGTTCTGGAAATAGTTCCCCCAGCGTTCTTTTTAGGGCTTGCCATGTTGAGATCCAACAGTGCACGGATTTGAAGGACTTCCTCCGATGCAGCCAGGTGATCTAGCAACACAAGGATCCTTTTCGGGAATTATGAATTCTTCGGCTCGAGCAGTAAAACTTCTGGAACTGCCACAGTGTTTGAAGATTTAAAGAATTGACGATTTTGTGAACAATTGTAGACTATGAATTGAGTGTTACATGTTAAACCTTCTTTGAATCTCTCCAAATAATGCAAAATGCCGCGGTCAGACTTATCTTCGGGCTGAAGAAATTCGACCATGTGACACCCTACTATCGGCAACTGCATTGGCTACCAATGGAAGCCTGAGTAAGATTTAAATTCGCCTGCCTCTGCTTCAAAGTACTATAAGGCCTGACCCCCAAGTACATAACGGACCTTTTCGCATTTTCTAATAACAAACTCAAGCGAAACACACACTCAAAACTCATTTCCCCTCCAGTCAGAGGCTGCAAAATGAAAAAACACCATGAACACCTTCTCTCTCACCAAGCAGCCTTATGGGGCAAAGACCTTGACCAACTACTCTTGCCCACTACTTACGGAAAATTTAGAAAACGCCTAAAAACATACCTATTCCAGAAATACCTAAACAATTGACCCGATCTCCCCCCTCTCCCCCTCCATAATCCCCCTAAATTTACTGCACTGTTATAAATATAATATATTTATCTTCATCTTGTCGTAATTGTACGTTGCCATTTATTCCAAACAGGTCCTGTCGGAAATTACCTACCAAAATGTATATCTTATATTTTTGCTCAGCAAATTGCATTTCTGTACTATTGCCTCTTAAGGTCTCTGCTCTCTGTATTTCGCTGTATATCCAGCTCTCCTGTATGTCGCAGTGTATCCAACTCTCCTTACTGTAAACCGCCTAGAAGTAGCAAGATTGTGGCGGTATAGAAGAATAAAGTTATTATTATTATTATAAGCCGATTTTTCTTAATAATGACGGGAATAGCCATCCAGATGATAACACTCAACTGGAAGAGTTATGATTGACTTAATTATACTTTCTGGTGGGCAAACTTATGTTCTAGCTACAAATATGAAAGAATGAACGCTGAAATTTGAGGATATAGTAGTGCATTTGAAAAGGGGTGGAGCTCATTGACATCATTCATTGAGTCACAATAGCTGTCATGTACCTTTTCTTTTTATCTGTCCTCCTTACACATTCAGGGTGGGAGGGAGGGAGATTGGAAAACATTATAATTGTTATTCATTAAATCTATTTTATTGAAATTATACATGTAGTCTTATTTTCATTAGTTAAGGGGATGAGGAGGGGGTGAAAATGTTTGTTGTTGAAATATTTGTATATTCAAAGTACTTTTGTTTGATTCGTTTATGTTTAAATTCACTGTATTGCACTGTTAATAATTGAAAACTAATAAAGATTTACACACAAAAAAAAAAAGTGTTTGATTCTCCAGCTACATAGAAGTGTTTTTCTAACTTTCCTGTGCAAAGACAGTGGTTTGGACCTTTTTGAGATATTATGGAGCAAGTTCTCTGTGGAGTTTTATTTTTTATGCCAGTGATCAGATTGAACTTTTAATCACCTGGACTCTAAATAGTTGATATCATTAATGAATCTCAAAGGGAAGCCTCAGCCCCACCACTCCACCGCACAGCCATTTTTCAAATTGCGGGAAGCTTTATGTGGCGCTTCATCATTGGCTGTCCGCTTTTTTGTAGTGACGTTTTCTTTGTTCTAATTGAGCTGGCGTTATTCTAGAAGCGTACCGCGCAGCGTAGCACGCGATAATTTTGTGTGTGCGCTAAAAACGCTAGCATACCTTAGTAAAAGGAGCCCCAACCCATTTTGACAAATTGCTCCCAGAGCTGTGGAGACAGAAAAAAAATACACCGACTCAGACCAAATGTAAATATAGTAATGCATTTATTCTAATTTCACAGATGCTAATTTGATTAACCTATTTTTTTTCCAATAGATACAATGTTTCTTTAATAAATTTTGTAATGATAAACTTTACTAGCTCCCGAAAAAGGAAAAAAAAAAAAAATCTTTCATAATTGACCCCCCCCTCTTCTACGAAACCGCGATAGCCGTTTTTAGCACGGTGAGCCACGCTGAATGGCCTGCGCTGCTCCCGATGCTCATAGAGTTCCTATGAGCGTTGGGAGCAGCGCGGGCCATTCAGCGCAGCTCTCTGCGCTACAAACTGCTAACGCAGTTTCGCAGAAGAGGGGGTGAGTTTATTTCTTTTAAATTTGGCTTTCTTTTTTTTTTTACGTCCTAAAGAATTCTTACCCTACTTTTTAATTTTGTAAGTTTTATCTTCGGTTTAATGTTACTTAATCATATTTATAACTTCTTTATGAGTAATAATAATAAGAAAAAGCTACAACTGCATAGCTAGAGCCTTTAAACCCAAACTTTAACGGGCCAGGGTGCTACAAAGTAGCTTGATGATCCACGTTGAAATGCCTTGTATGTTGTGTGCTTTCAATCAGTATAGGAAATCTTTAATTAAATAAATTACCCTAATTATACATAGAATTACGATAGAGGAACCATAAATTAAGGAGTTGGAGTCGAACATTTTGTGTACCAATGCCCTTCTTGACCCAAGCGTTAAATCTACTTATTACAGTCTCAGTTATGCTCAAATTTGATCACATTATGATCACTGTTTCCCAGCGGACCCAACACAGTTAACTCCTACCAGTACCGAGGGCTGATGTGAAGAGGCAGTCGGAACTACAATCAATTAATGCGTGGATGAGGAGATGGTGCAAAGAGGAGGGTTTTCACTTTGTGAAGAACTGGACAACGTTTTGGGGCAAGAACAAGCTCTTCAGGAATGATGGACTACACCTGAGCATGGCGGGAATTAGACTATTAGCAAACAACGTCAGGAGAGGAATAGAACAAGCTTTAAACTAAGAAGAAGGGGAAATCTATAGGTTGACCAGGCGTTGATGATTCGGAAGACAGTATCCCAAAAGGATACTGGGTGGGGAAAGTGCTGGGAAGACACCAAGGACACAAAACAGGTGATGAAATACCAACAGAACCAGATGAATCATGAGGAGGCTAAGAGGAGTCTACTACAAGGGGAGGACGAAAAGAAACAAGAGGAAGGGAAGGAACAAAAGGAGGAAAATGAGAACGTATCACAGGGGGATAACATAAGTGACAATGAACAGGAGTCTGCAGGACAGGAAGGGGATGGCAAGGACAACAAACCGCAAGGGAAAGTAACAAAAAAACAAAACTATCAAGACTTAAATTGTATGTACACCAACGCAAAAAGTCTGAAGAACAAAATGGACGAACTAGAAATCATGGCCAAAGATGAGAACCTAGACGTCATAGCAATCACGGAAACGTGGTGGAATGAAGCAAACAAATGGGACATAGTACTTCCAGGGTACAAGCTCTACCGAAGAGACAGGACGCATCAGAAAGGGGGAGGAGTAGCACTCTATATAAAGGATACCATTCACTCGACCTGAACAAACTGAGTGAATGGGCAGATAAATGGCAAATGTGCTTCAATGTAGAGAAATTCAGTCTTGCACATGGGGAAAGGAAACCCGATGCACAACTACACGATGGGGGGGATGGTATTGGGGAAGAGCAACCTAGAAAGGGACTTGGGAGTTTTGGTGGACCAAGCAATGAAGCTGGGGGTGCAATGCGCAGCGGCCTCAAAGAAGGCGAACAGAATGTTGGGCATTATCAAAAAAGGAATCACTACCAGAACCAAAGAAGTTATCCTGCCACTATATCGGGCGATGGTGCGCCCGCATCTGGAATACTGTGTTCAATACTGGTCGCCGTACCATAAGAAGGATATGGCGACACTCGAGAGGGTCCAGAGAAGAGCAACAAAAATGATAAAGGGCATGGAAAACCTTTCATATGCTGAGAGGCTGGAAAAACTGGGGCTCTTTCCCTGGAAAAACGGAGACTTAGAGGTGACATGGTAGAAACTTATAAGATCATAAAGGGTATAGAGAAGATATAGAGGGACAGATTCTTTAGACTGGCGGAGGAAACAAAAACGAGAGGGCACTCAAGAAAATTGAAGGGAGACAGATTCAGAACAAATGCTAGGAAGTTCTTCTTCACTCAGAGGCTGGTGGATACCTGGAATGCGCTTCCAGAGGAGGTGGTAGAGCAGAGTACGATTTTGGGTTTCAAAAAGAGGTTGGACAAGTTCCTGAAGGAAAAGGAGATTGAGGGATATAGTTAGAGAGGTACTATACAGGATAAAATGTCTTAAGTAAAGGATCACATACAGGTGACGGACCTGGGGGGCCTCCATGGGAGCAGACTGCTGGGCACGATGGACCTATGGTCTGACTCGGCAGAGGCGATGCTTATGTTCTTATGTCTTGCATTCCACTAAGGACCAAATCTAAAATAGCCCCCCTACCCCCCTCTTGTCAGTTCCTGGACCAGTTGCTCCAACAAGCAGTCATTTATGACGTCTAGGAATTTTACCTCCCTAGCACTCCACAATGTAACATTTAACCAGTCAATGTTGGGGTAATTGAAATCACCAATTATTATATTGTCACCCAATTCTCCAGCTTTCCTAATCTCTGAAACATTTCTTCATCTTTCTGCTCATATAGTCCCGGGAGATAGTAATATAACCCTACCTTTATATTCCTTCCCTTCACACATGGAATATCTATCCATAAGGATTCCACACTGCTATCTATGTCATAAAGAATGTTTATTTGATTCAATTCTCTCTTTAACATATAACGCAACCCCCCCCCCTCCAATTTGATCTACTCTATCCTTGTAATATAATTTGTACCCAGGTAACACAGTGTCCCATTGACTGTCCTCCTTCCACCAGGTCTCCGAGATGCCTATTATATTTATCTCATCATTCAGTGCTATATACTCTAACTGTGTAATAATAGTTTGTGATCAAAAGATCAAATACACTTGAGAGATAAAATTGAATAAGTATTGCAGTTTGACCTAAACTCAAAATAGATCTGCCTCTTGCTACTAAAGAGCGAAGCAATGTTTCCGTACTATAACCCGCTCTAAAGCCAGATTGGATGGGGCGGAGCAAGTTATACTGTTCTAAATATTCAATCAATTTGGTTGAAACCTAATCTTCCATAAGTTTTGCAAATAACATAATAGCTGCAACAGGCCTATAATTTGTAGCATCCTATATGACACACACATGCTCTCTCTCTCTCTCTCACTATCAGATGATCAGTTAATTCTAGGCTCCCCCTGCATTACACGGTATTAAACAGACCTTTTTCACTTCCTGTTCTTTTCTGAGAAATCAGCCCTATTCATCTCCCTTAAAGAAACTGCAAAGCCAATCCCACCATCTTGCAAGCATGAAAAAAGGGTTGATGCAGACACTGCTTCTGAATTTCAGGGACTGGTTTCCCTGCTCAGAAAGCATCCCAACTTAATTCCTCGGACAGGTCATAAGAATAGCGTTCCTGGGCCAGACCAATGGTCCATCAAGCCCAGTAGCCCGTTCTCACGGTAGCCAATCCAGGTCACTAGAACCTGGCAAAAACCCAAAGAGCAGCAACATTCCAAATAGAATCCCAAAAGAATAGCAAGATTCCGGAACCTCAAACAGTAGCAACATTCCAAATAGAATCCCAAAAGAATAGCAAGATTCTGGAACCTCAAACAGTAGCAACATTCCAAATAGAATCCCAAAGAATAGCAAGATTCTGGAACCTCAAACAGTAGCAACATTCCAAATAGAATCCCAAAGAATAGCAAGATTCTGGAATCCCAAATAGTAGCAACATTCCAAATAGAATCCCAAAGAATAGCAAGATTCTGGAACCTCAAACAGTAGCAACATTCCAAATAGAATTCCAAAGAATAGCAAGATTCCAGAACCTCAAACAGTAGCAACATTCCAAATAGAATCCCAAAGAATAGCAAGATTCTGGAACCTCAAACAGTAGCAACATTCCAAATAGAATCCCAAAAGAATAGCAAGATTCTGGAATCCCAAATAGTAGCAACATTCCAAATAGAATCCCAAAGAATAGCAAGATTCCGGAACCTCAAAGAGTTGCAACATTCCATGCTACTGATCCAGGTCTTTCTCAATAATAGACCAGGTCCTGCTTCTTATGGGTAGGGGTGTGGGGTGTGCAGGTACAGTGCAGTGTCATGGAGTTCTTTGGAGGATCCTCTTGCGACAGAGACCTGTTGGAACATGCCAATCTAGGGCAACCAGACGTCCGGATTTACCCAGACATGTCCTCTTTGTAGAGGACATATCCAGGCATCTGAATGACTTTCCAAAACCCGGCACTTTGTCCTCGTTTTGAAAAGCTTCCAGCTCGGGACCTTGTCGGGACAGCATCTGCACATGTGTGGATGCAACGCAGTGATGTCATGTGCATGCATCATACCTGCGTCATGTGCATGCGTCACACCTACGCATGCACAGATGCCTTCCCGACATAGTTCCGAGCATGAGAACAGGTTGAAGGGGCGGGGATGGGTGGAAAAGGGCGGGCCTGGGGGTGGCAGGGCCATGGGGTCGGATTTTACCATAGTAAAATCTGGTAACCCTATGCCTATCCCCTAGGCTCAGTTCTAGAACAGGGTACTACTTGCACGCACAAATGTACAGGGTGCATTGGATAAAACTATCCTTTTTAGGACTAAATCAACTAAAGTTTCAAGTTTCAAGTTTCAAGTTTATTATTTTTCTTGATTAATCGCTTAATCAAATTCTAAGCGATGAACATGTTAAATATAGTCTAATAAGGACAATACAATACAAAACAAACTTTAAATAATAACATTGGGTAAAAACTAATACATAATATTTTATACTTATGACATAGGGTAAGATAAGGGTTAGAAATACAATTGATAAAGAAAAGTAAAACAAAGGAAAAATACATTAGGGGAATCAATTAACACATAGCATAACACAGTAAAATAACATCACCAAATTAAGAACTATTTAATTAAATATTAAAAGCATCTTTAAAAAGAAATGTTTTCAAATTGCTTTTAAATTTTCCTAAATCCTGCTCATTCCGCAGGTAAATGGGAAGATCGTTCCAAGTTTGAGGAGCAGTTACAGAAAAAATAAATTGACGTCTAGTGTTAATAATTTTAAGTGATGGAATGGTTAATAGGTTTTGCTCATTAGACCTCAAAGTTCTATTTGAATGATAAGGAATTAAATGTTTAAATATGAATGCTGGGGTCTTATGAAGAAGAGATTTAAAAACAAGCAGACAGAGTTTGTACGTTATCCGATAATTAACTGGAAGCCAATGTGCATCTATCAAAAGGGGTGTAACATGGTCATATTTTCTAGACTTAGTGATGAGTTTAATGGATATGTTATGAATAATTTGAAGTCGCTTAATTTCGTTTAGCGATATCCCCTTAAATAGGGCATTACAATAGTCCAATTTAGAAATCACTAAAGAATGGATAAGAATGTTTATTGATTTAGGACATAGGAATTTTGCAATAGATCGTATCCTACGTAATCTGTAAAATGTAGATTTAATTATAGTGCTAATATGATCATGGAAATTAAGTTTTGAATCAAAAGTTACCCCTAAGATTTTTATATTGTTAACTATTTGCAATGGTGTGTTTTTTATTGTAATGGGAGCAATAAGAGTAGGATTGTCTTTCCAAGGAAAGAGCATCACGTTGGTTTTTTTAATATTAAGAGAAAGTTTATTTCTATTTAACCAGTGGTGAATTTGGTCGAGTTTTTCACTAATTTCTTGAATATCTGTTGTTTTGTTTAAATCCATTGGATGCAGAAGCTGAATGTCGTCTGCGTAAGCGAACACCTGAAAACCCACGGACTGACATAGAGTGATCAGAGGAGCCAGGAAGATATTAAATAGTAATGGAGAGAGGATAGATCCTTGGGGAATCCCATAAGTAGTTGATAAAGAGGTAGATATTGAGTCATTGAAGAAAACAGTAGAAGTGCGGTTAGTTATATATGACACGAACCAGGAAAGAATTTGGTCAGTGATACCGATAGAATGAAGTCTGTTAAGAAGAAGCTGATGGTCAATCGTGTCAAAAGCCGCAGAAAGGTCAAGAGAAATTAACAAAGTCGTTTGATGGTGATCCAGATAATATTGAATTGAGTTGGTCAGACCTATCAATGAAAGTTCGGTATTATGATGTTGCCTAAAACCAGTTTGGTTGGGATGCAGAACATTGGTCTTTTCCACAAAATCAGAGAGTTGGTTGAAAACTATTTTTTCTGTTAATTTTGCCAAAAAAGGAATATTGGCTATTGGTCTATAATTTGATGGATCTATGGAACTTGCATTTTTATCTTTAATGATGGGACGAATAATTGATTTTTTCCACATAGTTGGAACAGTACTTTGGTTTAAACTCTCGGAAATTAAAGTGTGAATAAATGGTCCAAAAATATGAAAATAATGCTTTAAAAGAAAAGGAGGAAATGGATCAGCTTTTGAGCCTCTAATATTAATGGTTTTTATAATAAGTTCAATATCTTTTGAGTAGGTAATTTAAATCTTGAACACTTTGAGATTAAAGATTCCAAGTTTATTTGATCATAATCATTTATTATTTGTTGGGATATAGTGAAAGTTTTCCTAATGTTATTGATTTTCTCAGTAAAGTAATCTGCAAATTTTTGAGCTGAGAGAGTATTTCCAATTTCATCTACTGTTTCTTTGCAATTTGTTATTGTTATTCTATTTAATATTTTATATAGTATGGATGAGTTTTTAGCTTTGAGTATTTTATCAGAGTAGTATTTCATTTTTACTTGATTTATTTTTGTTTTATAATATGTAGATTGTTCATTAAATAATACTAGATTAGTTTGAGTTTTGTTTTTTCTCCATTTACGCTCTAAAGATCTTACTTGTTGTTTAATGAGAGAAAGTTCGGCCGTAAACCATGGATTTCGAATTTTTTGAGCGGATATTACCTTGGATTGTACGGGTGCTATTTCGTCTAAGAATGATTTTAAAGCCATATTCCATAAATCAGATAATTCATCTAGAGAGTTAGTACTAGATTTAGAAAAATCTAGTTTAAATGAAGAAAGAATTGAATCGACAGAGATATTATCATAGTTTCGAAAATTAATTGTTTGTTGTTTTTTGTGATTTGAATTATGTGCAGATAAATATGTTAAGGAAATTAGAAAATGATCAGACCACGGAACTGGTAAGCAGTGATTTAATAGTAAATTTTTCTTTGTAGTAGATGTTATTAGGGCCATATCTATAGTATGGCCCGCCTGATGAGTTGGAAGGGTTATGAATGGATATAAGTCTAGTTGCTTTATGTATGAAAGAAAATTTTTTGTATAATTATTACTCAGATCATCAAAGTGAATATTGAAATCACCTAGAATTAGGGGATTTAAAGTAGAGCTACCAAAGTCAAAAATTAAAGAATGTAATTGTGTAATAATATCAGAGGAAATTGGTGGAGGTATATATATCATGAGTATATCAGTTTTCGGTTTGGTTAATAATGAAAATTGCAGAAATCCAATAGGAAAGTTTGATGAAGAGTTATCAGTATGTATTAATAGAGGTTCTCGGAAAATCACTGCTAATCCGCCTCCTCTCTTATTAGTACGGTGGTTATAGAAATATGAAAATCCTTGAGGACAAATGTAGGAAAGATAGGCCTCTTCACCATTAGAAAGCCATGTTTCAGATAAACATAAGATATCAAATGATTGTTGAATAATTACATCTTTAATTAAATGATATTTAGATTTAATAGAGCGAGCATTAACGAGTCCTATGTTAATATGAGTATTTGAAGAAGCATGAGATGTCGGTAAGGGTTTAATATTCAATCGTTCAGAGGAGCGCAAAAAATTATGGTTATAATCAGATTTGGGTGGCCTATTTCCCCTTTATAACCGAAATAGGTGAAGAAGAGTTGTCCATAATTAAAGAATGATCAATTGAAATAAGTATTGAGTTGGTAAGAGCAGCTGGAAACAGAAAAAGCAAATCAAAAATAAAACTAACTGAAACTTCTAATAGCTGTAAAACAATTTAAAACAATTAAAAACAGGTAGAATGGTTAAAACTAAAGTGCCATGCAAACAACAAGATACTGTGACAAAGTCCCTCCCCTACCTATTGTTTTATCCCTAAGTGTGCTTTATTTAAAAACTTTCCCAATGGTTTGTAGTCTGTATATGTGTTTTTTGTTAATATCGATTAAGCTAACATTGTCTTGCATATTTTAATTTTAATTTGTTTTGTCTCTTTTAAAGATATCTCTTTTTTTTTTTTAAAAAAAATCTATTTTATTCATTTTCACATCAAAGATCACAAAAAGCACTTTGATACATGTAACTAAATACATTCAAGAAATATTATCAAATCATAAATTCCAGTACAATGATTATAGTCCACATTAAAGGAGAGTGAAACCATACACAATCAAGGGTAGTTGAATTAAAGAAAACTAAACTCGGTCATATTTGCATATGCCACAAATGTACAGGGTTAAGATATCTCTTTTATTATTGCTGTACACCGCCTAGAAATCTGAATAAGCGGTATTAAAATTTTTTTAATAAACTTGAAAACACGTTAGTGGCGTAGTGTGCGAATACAAAAGGGTGTGGGTCTCTCCTGCAGATAACTCGCAGGCCACACGACTATCATGCCCACCCTTCATAACTCACCACTGACAAATAATACAAAATACTGCAATAAAAAGTATCACAGGAAAAAGAAAATTTGATCCTGTCACACTACTATTATGTTAAAACTGCAAGGGAACTCACTTATCCAAGGTGATAACTTATATCAAACTCTTTCACTGATCACCTTATTTCTTTATATGAAACAATGTTAACTTAAATCAACTAACAGCTGATGTTGTTTAGTGAACACTCAGACCCACAGCTAAGGTCCCAGTGAAAAAATCACGGAGCAGCTGTATGAGAGACCATCATAGCTATTCACAGTCTCACCCACCATACAAAGACTAAATAACATAAAATAAAATAAAACAAAAAACCAACTTAGCTTTGAATGATGTGGGTTGTCAGTAGCGTGTCTGTGTGCAGTATGGAGTGTCTGTGCTGCACCCCTCCTGAAGAAGCCAGCGGGTGAAACCTAGGTTGGGGGGTCGGCAATGTATGTGCATGTGCATGCAGTAATATGAATAAAGGAGGAGCCCGGAGCAGTTATGTTAACTACCCACATACCCACAACCTAGTTGGTTTTTTGTTTTATTTTATTTTATGTTATTTAGTCTTTGTATGGTGGGTGAGACTGTGAATAACTATGATGGTCTCTCATACAGCTGCTCCGTGATTTTTTCACTGGGACCTTAGCTGTGGGTCTGAGTGTTCACTAAACAACATCAGCTGTTAGTTGATTTAAGTTAACATTGTTTCATATAAAGAAATAAGGTGAAAGAGTGAAAGAGTTTGACACTACTATTATGGCCACACTTTGTAATCTATGAAAAAAGCAATTTTATCAAATCCCAATTAAACTTGACCTGAATGGAACCTCCAAAACACTTAGGTGTTGGTCTTAGACCAGGGTTCTCAACTCAATCCTAGGGACAACACCTAGCCAGTTAGGAGTTCAGAGACAGACTTGCAGAGAATGGAGGCTTCCCATGCACATTTATCTCATCTATATTCATTGTCGATAACCCAAAAACCTGACCGGTTAAGTGTGTCCTGAGACTGGGCCGAGAACCCCCATCAGACTCTCCAGTTTCCCTTAACTCTCAGGTTTCTTCTGCCTCTACCTAGATCAAGATGCCTGTGTGAACCTTCTTTACAACCTTATGACATAAAAAAATGGATTACTGCAATAAGAAGAGACTGCGGTGCAGTGGTTTCAGCACCCTGAGGTTGTGGGTTCAAACCCACGCTGCTCCTTGTGACCCTGGGCAAGTCACTTAATCCCCCCATTGCCCCAGGTACGTTGATAGATTGTGAGCCCGCAGGGACAGATAGGGAAAAATGCTTGAATACCGGAATAAATTCAAGTAAAACGTCCTGAGCTCCCCTGGAAAATGGTATAGAAAACTGAATGAATAAAGAGTGTGAAAAGTTACAGCCTCTGATCACCAAAGCAGGTATTGTGATGTCATAATGCCTTATTCCACCAATAAGAACCAACCTCATCAGTGATGTCACAATGGCTGGATTGTCCTACACTTGGATCACTTTTGCTACATTCTGATTTCTAGAGTGGTGCAGTGGTTAAAGCTACAGCCTCAGCACCCTGAGGTTGTGGGTTCAAACCCACGCTTCTCCTTGTGACCCTGAGCAAGTCACTTAATCCCCTCATTGCTCCAGGTACATTAGATAGATTGTGAGCCCACCGGGACAGGCAGGGAAAAATGCTTGAGTACCTGAATAAATTTAAGGAAACTGTTCTGAGTCCCCTGGGAGAACAGTTTAGAAAACTAAATAAATATATGCCGGTCTCCCAAACCTCTACTTAAAAACTAGAACTATTTCAGAATACAGTACATCCATTTTCTTGCTTCCACACACAAACTGCAATGGTCATATCACTCCCTTGCTCATTCATCACCATTGGCTCCCTGTTCATCAATTGGTCCAGTACAAAAGCCTCACATAAGCAGATCAAACTTCATATACAGGTAAATCCACTATTTCCTTTTTCCTTTATTACCCACTATAGACCAGCATAGAGAACGACACGGGGACAGAATTTGTCCCTTTCCCTGCGGATAACCATGGGAAATCATCTTATGTTATTCTTTATGGTCTATCTCAGGGGTAGGCAATTCCGGTCCTTGAGAGCCACAGGCAGGTCAGGTTTTCGGGATATCTACAATGAATATGTACGAGATGGATTTGCATGCACTGCCTCCTTGAGTCTATCTCATGCATATTTATTGTGGACATCCTGAAAACCTGATCTGGCTGTGGCTCTCGATGACCGGAATTGCCTACCCTGGTCTATCTCAACCTCAGTCCTTCTACGCCAGCATTCTTCAATGCAAGGCTTGAGGGTCAGTGGCTGGGCCCATTCATAATCTGATTTTTACGTGAACCAAGTATAGGACAATGAAGCCATTGTGACATCACTGATGAGGTTGGCTCTTAGGCATTGGTGGAATAAGACATTATGACATCACAATATCTGCTCTGGATACCAGAGACTGTCATTCTTTAGTATCTGTCTCAACCTCAGTCCTTCTACATCAGCATTCTTCAATGCAAGGCTTGAGGGTCAGTGGTTGTGGCCATTCTTCCCTCTCTCCTTAAAGAATGACACAGGGATGGTTTCCCGGATCTATTTTGGCAAGGCAGAATGCATAGCTTTTCTGAAGGAATTCAGAAGTACAAGTGAGGAGGATAAACCCAGGACGGCATCGATATGAGCTGAAAAACAAATGCAGCCAGTTGAAAGCACTAGCCTCGAAGCAGGCTGCTGAAAAGTTTACAAACAGGGAGTGCCATAATGTGCTCTTCCTGGTCTAATCAGGATGCCGCCCTGGTATTCAGATTTACATCTGAAAAGGAACCCTGCACTGTTATTAATTAAATTTTACTACATTTTGCTTCTCTGTTGGTTTTTTGTTTGTTTTTTTTTAAATTTTAAGCAAACAAAAGATCTAGCCCACAATGTTATCAGTTGTACTGGAAATTAACACACAACCCCCCCCCCCCCCCACACACACACACACACACACACAACAGCTAATAAATGGTAAGATTTGGTTTAGATCAGTGTTTTTCAACCTTTTTACACCTATGGACCGGCAGAAATAAAAAAAATTATTCTGTGGACCGGCATCAGTCTGTGGACCGGCGGTTGAAGAACACTGGGCTAAGTCATGGGCCAGACCCGGCCCATTTCTACCCAATCGCCACCCCAGACCCCGCCCCCATAATAGTACTAATTGCACTTTGCACGTCCCGTGCCTCATCTGGAAGCCTTCCCTCTGATGTTGCAACGTCAGTGAGAAGGCTTCCGGTTCAGACGCAGGATGCCCGTAGGAGCCACTGCCCGTGGCTTTGCGCACTGATTCAGTTAGGAAGAGGGAGCTGGCTCGAAGATAACGCCGCATCGATCGTACTGTGGACCGGCGGTTGAAGAACACTGTTTTGGGCCTGATGCACGTGCTGGCCCTGTGGACCGGCAGGAAATTTCTGTGGACCGGCACTGGTCCATGGACCGGTGGTTGAAGAACACTGGTTTAGATAAGGTTTGGTTCAGGTTGCTCGTGATGGTATATTTGTGCTCGAATGGTTTGGCTCCTGCAAGTTTGGTGGGTGCTATTTATGCTTATGTCCCTCTGTCGAAATTGCGCTCTGTCCATCATGGCGATTTGTCTGTGCCATCTGTAAGGGACCCGAGACTGAATTCCTCACGTGTGACTATGTTCTCCTGTAGGGGACCCCAGGAATGGAATCTCCTACCTTTGTATATCAGAAAGCAATGTAATCTCGCTGGGTTTAAGACGTTCTCGAAGAGACACTTATTTTGCAATATGAAATATGGGCATTAAGACAGCTGTTTAGGTTGCTTATTTGAGTGACTGTTTTTATATGCATTTTATGTACAATACTCCCCCGATATTTGCGGGGGTTTCGTTCCAGGAACCCCCCGCGAATATCGAAAAACTGCAAATACGGAGGCAGGAGAGGGCAGCTGGAGTGCCGGCGAGTGAAGGAAATCACTCAAGGTATGCTCCGACCGCCTCTTCCTGCACTAAAGTCAGGCTTCACCAATCAGGAGCTGCTTTGACATGCAGCTCCTGATTGGTGAAGCCCGACTTTAGCACAGGAAGTCCCAGTCAGAGAATACCGCGAACGACTGGGGGAACACTGTACTTTTTATTATGTATGTTAATACTTGTGAGCTGCTTTGGAAAATAAAAGAAAGCAAAAAGAAAACTCAGCTAAATAAAGTTTTCCTTCAAAAGGAAGAATGTCTCTGCCTAAAACTTATCCATTTTGTTTCTTTTCTTGAGCTTGGGATGCAGTCCTGGTGTCTGCTATCACTTCTCCAATGTTTGAGGCGCAGAATCATTTTATGTGGTTTCTTTTTCTTATCGTTTAATCTTTCTCCGTTTGGTTGGCTGAGGAATAGCTGGACTGAGTCTAAAACCTGAAAGCAAACGAGACCCATTCCTGTGATGCTGGGTAACTCAGTACTTCTCGACCCGATGATCACGAGGCATCCGGCCAGTCAGGTTCTCAAAATATCCACCGTGAAAATGCAGAGACAGCAACACATGCGGATTTTCTCTCGTGAATATTCACTATGGATAGAGTCACCCAATTTTCCCGAAGGAAAATCCAGACCCATGGCCACGTCCACAGGCCCGCCCAATTCTGCCCCCAGCCCTGCCCCCAAACGGCATCCGTGCATGCACAGATGCCATTTTCTACTTGAGATTCAGTTTTACTTTCCATGTCTCCATGCTCCTCTTTACAACTCTGAGAAGTTCAGTGCCATCACTCATGAGGAAGGAGGTCTCTGATCCTCCGAAACAGAGCTCTGTAGAGCCATTGAATTTGCAGCACAAATGATGGACTATCCATTATAACCAGTGCTGTGGAGTCGGAGTTGGAGGAAATTTCGGGTACCTGGAGTCGGAATTGCCAAACAATGCACCGACTCCGACTAAATTTAGATTGGAATTAAAAAAAAAGCAAGTTTAAATGTCCCAATTCACAAAAAGTTCTAATTAATGACTTCTCTACTGTAAGAATAAAGACCAATGCACACAGTGCCTCACGTAACCGCAAAACGAACACGTGCTTCACTATATGGCACGCAACGCACAATTCGGAGCACCAATACTTATAAATGTATTCTCCCTTGTTGTTGTTTACAACTTATTTCCAACGTTCAACAAGGTTTTCAATACCTCGTTGGTAGAAATCACCTGGTGTAGACTCCAAAAATTCATCCAACCAAGCTCTCCCACCATACGCGCAACATCTTTTTACGCGGATGAAGATCTTGTTTCACGCGCGGGGTCGTTTGTTTACCGGAGTCGGAGTCAGAAGTACAAAAAACGTTGGAGTCGGAGTCGGAACATTTATCTACCGACTCCACAGCCCTGGTTATAACATCAACGCTACTGTTCGAGAGTACTTAAAACCTTGAATTTTGGGATGCAAAGGGGAGAACATTTTGGGAAGTTGGACCCTCTTAACTGAATATGGAACACTGTAGAAATTAATGATTGCACAAAGAGCATACTTGAGAGATCGTATTTATTATTTCGAGTGTGAATTTTCACTTTAGTTTGAGCACGTTTTGTGCACATAAGGTCCAGGGATGTTTCACGCTTAAAAAACCCTTTTGGGTTCATATAACTTTCAACTCTATCATACAGGCTTGTGAGTTATGCAAACTGAGGACCTATCACAAAATTTATTAGGTTATTGTTAAAATATTTGTTGAGATCTCCCAGTATACTCTTCAGTGTAGGAAGAATCTTTTTATCAGCTATATATTAAGATATTCTTCCCGATTGGGTTTTTTGGCTTTACAAGTGTTTTCATTTGATAACATGGGGTGTGTTTGTTTTTAAATCTTTATTAATTCCATTAATAACAATGCAGAAAATAAATATCCCTCCCCTCCCCTCCCATCCAACAATTTAATCAAGAAATGAACCAGAAAGATATCCCCCCCACCCCCCACCGTCCTGGATAGGTATAAAAATAAACAAAAAATTTTAACTATGTTGAAGTAACAAAGGATGTCAACGGATCCCAAACCAAATCAAATAATTTGCTATTCCCTAACATATCTGCATTCATCTTTTCGTATTTGTAACCTGAACATAAACTGGCCCACCAAAACGGAAAGTTGAGGCGGTCGCAATTTTTCCAGTGTTGTCGACACTTCCCATATCATTGCAAACCAATACCTATCCCTACTAGACACTGGTCACAGTGGACATCCAGAGAGGGGCGCACCTCCCCCATTTCTGGCTCACCTTTAGAGTCACAATCCACTGTTTGGGATCGATCACACTGGGCTTTCAAGCTGATGGGATCATTCCTACTACTACTATCGTACTATTTATCACGTATATAGTGCTGAAAGGCGTATGCCACACTGTACATTTTGACATTTAATAGACAGACCCTACTCAAAAGAGCTTACACTCTAACTTGGACAGACAGACTTGGCATATAGGGTTAAGGATACGAGGAGTTGAAAGCCTTCTTGACGAGGTGGGCTTTTAACTGGATCTTGAATACTGCCAAAGATAGAGCCCGCCGCAGGGATTTGGGCAGCTTGTTCCAAGCATACAACGCAGTAAGGTAGAAGAGACAGAGTCTGGAGTTGGTGGAGGAAGAGAAGGGCACAGGGACTTACTAGCTGAGTGGAGCTCACGGGGGGGGGGGGGAGGAAGGAGGAACACAGAGAGAGATAAATGAAGATATATCGTGAAGGGCAGCTGAGTGAGTACATTTGTAGGTCATTATAAGGAGCTTGAATTGTATTCAGAAACGGATGGGAAGCCAATGAAGTGACTTTAAGGGGTAATGTGGGTATAGCGGTTCTCAAGGAATATGAGTTGTGCATCCAAATTCTGGACAGATTGGAGAGAGCGAGATAGCTAAGTGGAAGGCCTGAGAGGAGCGAGTTGCAGTAGTGAGGTGAGGTGACGAGGGCATGGATAACGGTTTTGGCAATGTGCTCAGAGAGGAAGGGTTGGATTTTGGTAATGTTAGAGGAAGAAGCGGGAGGGTTTAGAGATATGTTGTATCTGGGTGGTGAAGGAATGAGAGGCGTCAAAGATGACCCCAAGATTGTGAGCAGATAAGACAAGGAGGATGAGAGTATTGTCCACAGAGACAAGAGAAGGGAGGAAGCGGAAGTGGGAAGGTGGGTTTTGGCAGGAAGATGAGCAGTTTTAGATGGCGGTGAGACATCCAGGCAGCAATGTCGGACATGCAAGCTGAGACTCTGGTCTGGGTTTCAGTAGAGATATCTGGGGCAGAGAGGTAGATCTGGGAATCATTAGCACAGAGATGATACTGGAAACAATGGGAGGAGATCAGCGTTCCAAGTGAGTAAGTGTAGATTGAGAAAAGGAGTGGTCCCAGGACAGAGCCTTGAGGTACACCAATTGATAACGGGAAGGTTGTGAAGGAGGAACCACCCTTGCATACACTGAAGGTGCGACGGGAGAGATAGGAAGAAAACCAGGAGAGAGCAGAACCCTGTAATCCCATCAAGGACAGTGTATCAAGGAGTAGGTGGTGATCAACAGTACTGAAGGCGGCAGATCAATTGAGAAAGATGAGGATGGAGTAGAGGCCTTTGAATCTCGCCAGGAACAGGTTATTGGAAACCTTGGTAAGTGCAGTTTCCATGGAATGCAGTGGGGAAAAAAATCTGATTGAAGCAGATCCAGAATTGCTTGGGAGGAGAGGAAGTCCAGGCAATGACGGTGAACAGCACATTCGAGTAACTTGGATAAGAAGGGAAGGAGGGAGATGGGGCATATGGGGTCCAGTGAGGGTTTTTTTGAGAAGGGGTGTGACAACGGTATGTTTGAAGGCATCAGGGACAGTTGCAGTGGAGAGCAACAGGTTGAGGAAGTGACAGATAGGAGGGATGACAATGGGCGAGATAGCACTGAGAAGGTGAGTGGAAACTAGATCGGAGGAGCAGGTAGTGGATTTGGAGGATGAGAGAAGATGTGTGGTTTCCTCCTCCGTGATTACGGAGAAGGAGGAAAAGGGGAGGTTAGCAAAAGGGACATGTGGAGGGAAGGTAGGAGGAGACAGCCTGGTTGAGAGCTCAAGGTGAATCTTCATATTATTGCAGAAGAACTCTGCCATAGTTTGGAGAGAAATTGAGGGGGGATAGGGGGTGAGGGTGCTTTGAGTAGGGAGTTAAGTATGGTAAAGAGGATGGCAAGGGTTGCAGCTAAGTGAAGTGGTTAAGTGTATATAGTGTTGTTTGGCCAGCGAGAGGGCAGCCTGGAGTGATGTCAGCCAGAATTTGAAATGTACGAAATCGGAGTGTCACGGGATTTAAGCTAGAGACGTTCGACGGAACGGGCACATGAGCATCGTGGCGGATGCGGGATGCCAGCCAAGGTTGGAGTTCAGCATGCGTAACAGGATGTGAAATTGTCCCAGGCTGAGGACAAATCACCACCATGGACTAGGTAAATTGAAAGAAGAGATAAAATAGCGGGGGGGGGGGGGGAATCCTCAACTAGTCGCGAGCGAAAGCTCACGGTGCTATCTTCCAACTGAAATGAAAGCTCCAAAATGCAGGAAGAGACATCGCTGAGTTCCACCCCCAAATATGGTGTGGTAGCCGTGTTAGTCCACCGTTTGAGAATTACGTATAGAATTAAAAGAAAAACAACAAAAGGGATAAAGGTAATACCTTTTTTATTGGGCTAACTTACCCCCCCCCTCACACAGACACCTTTTACTAAACCGCGATAGTAGTTATTAGCACAGGGAGCCGCGCTGCAACCAACGCTCACAGAGTTCCCATGAGCGTCGGGAGCAGCACGGAGTATTCAGCGTAGCTCCCTGCGCTAACAACCGCTATCGCCCGCCTTCGTAGTTCATCTGCTTACTTATAAATTGTCATTTTGATTTCAAATCCCAGGAACCTTTTCGATAGTAACAGACAATGCGTTTCCTGTTGTCTGTGATAAATACAGCTTTTGAATTTTTAAATTTTTTTTTAACCTAGTTTAACGTGAGTATATCGATTATACACACCTGGGGTCAACATTGTCAGAATTCTTTATTTTTGCTCGGGTAAGTTCATGTTTTACTTTACAAACTGTGTTTACAAGAAGCATTCAAGATACTGAAGGGGATAGACTTAGTAGATAAGGACAGGTTGTTCACCCTCTCCAAGGTAGAGAGAACGAGAGGGCACTCTCTAAAGTTAAAAGGGGATAGATTCCGTACAAACGTAAGGAAGTTCTTCTTCACCCAGAGAGTGGTGGAAAACTGGAACGCTCTTCCGGAGGCTGTTATAGGGGAAAACACCCTCCAGGGACTCAAGACAAAGTAGATAAAGACAGGTTGTTCACCCTCTCCAAGGTAGGGAGAACGACAGGGCACTCTCTAAAGTTGAAAGGGGATAGATTCCGTACAAACGTAAGGAAGTTCTTCTTCACCCAGAGAGTGGTAGAAAACTGGAACGCTCTTCCGGAGGCTGTTATAGGGGAAAACACCCTCCAGGGATTCAAGTCAAAGTTAGACAAGTTCCTGCTGAACCAGAACGTACGCAGGTAAGGCTAGACTCAAATAGGACACTAGTCTTTGACCTAAGGGCCGCCGCATGAGCGGACTGCTGGGCGCGATGGACCACTGATCTGACCCAGCGGCGGCAATCCTTATGTTCTTAAGTACAATTTTATAAACTTTGTCTGTATAAACTGACAATAAGACAACAAAATTTTGCCAACACTGTAGCAGAGCTGCATGCTCTGAGCATTGTCAGTTTGTGTGCAGTGACTGTGCTGAATAAGAGAAGAAACATTATTGAAACATTACCGGAACGTCACCTGTTGTGCTGTAGGCCTAAAAAGAAACATTTAATAAACACATGAACGTTGACTTGAGTGCCGTGAAAGTGAGAATTTTCTAAATTATTAAGCTGAAGCAACTTTCAGCGCTTATAAGCGATGGGGTAAAAATGACCCCCAGGTGTGTAAAGTTGTCGATAATTTAACGTATGCATGGAAGGGTTAAAAAAAAAAAAAAAAAGAGAGTTTGCATAATGATAGTTTTCTTGCTTTAAAACAATCGTGAAAAGTGTACTTGAAAGAGGAACGAGAAAACTTACGACAACAGAAAGAAAATGCCCTCACAAATATAATCCATGCACGATGTTCTCGGAGGACAAGACAGTTTAATGGGGTGTTTGTGCTGGAAAATTCTTCAGAAAAGCCCCTCCCTCACTACCATTGC
Source organism: Geotrypetes seraphini (assembly GCF_902459505.1). NCBI lineage: Eukaryota > Metazoa > Chordata > Amphibia > Gymnophiona > Dermophiidae > Geotrypetes > Geotrypetes seraphini. Next base: position 19,163,855 of record NC_047093.1, on the reverse strand, counting down.
AATGCACCGCAGACAAATGACAACAGTGAATTTCTAACTCTGAGCTCAGGCTGAGAGGCAAACATCCAGACCTCTGTACTTACGAGCAGGGGTAATTCTCTCCTCTCTTAGCAGATACTCATTTCTGGGATAGTCTCCGTCTAACAGAGAGACTGGAGCAAAAGTCCCAAGTCCATGCTGGCCTTAATCAGATACATAGTAGCAACTCCCATTGACATTTATCTGCATTCCACATGAACAATTCCATATACATTGACATTTTATGCTTGTCTTCCTGATATGTACATTTACTACGAGCTTGACTAATTATTATTATTTTGTGAACTGTAATTGTTACTAAATGTTTTTCTTCCTCAGTTATTCTTCAATAAAAAGATTGAACTAAAAAAATAAACCCTAAAAAAAAAGATACATAGTAGCATTTCAGTGACTGCTCCTAGGTATTTAGTATTTCAAAGCTATCATTTCTTGCTGTAAAGACATCACACGTCCTATCACCTTCAACTACCCAGTGTCATATGCAAGACATAGGCTCTTGCTGCTAGGAATGCTGGGATATGTAGTTCTACTTTGCCCTGTAAGCGAGCAGATGACTCAAGGCTTCAATCCCTGTAATACCTGACAATATAATTTAAAACGCAGAGAAAATTTTATACGAGGCAGTCTTCAGAGATGCAGCAATCCCTATCTACTTGAAGTTAGTCCAGTGGCAAAAAAGACGCTGAAGGGAAAGGAAAAAAAAAAAAAAAAATCTTGCAACTTCCAAGTGAGGAATTACATCTATTGAGAGAAATGCTTCAGAATTGGGCCTACATGCTTCTGCTCAGGGTTTAGCAACCAAGATAGCACCTGAATGTTATTTTGACCAGCCTAGCAGACTTAGTGAGTTTTACCTCATGCAAAACTGTCATTTCTTTAATAAGACATTAACTATTTTTTTTCTGAGGCCCTCCAAGTACCTACAAATCCCAAATGTGGCCCTGCAAAGGGTTTGAGTTTGAGACCACTGGCTTAACATGTGGCCACCACACGAGGAGACATTTCCTCCTCTGGCCCCTAGCAAAACCCTGAATGCCACTTTAGAATTAATACTTTAACAAGGGATAATAAATTACCCAGTACAACCAGTAAAGAACTGTTCAGTCTAGTCTAGTGTATCTCAAACTGTGTGCTGCGGCACACTTGGGAGGAGGAGAAGCACCGGCGCCAGCTGACTGCCCAGAGGATGTATCTCTCGCAGCAAGATGCACGTTCTATAAGCAATCAGCGGGCACTAGAACCTCTCCGGCCTCTCATCTGACCAACTTAAGTAGATGGTTATGCCAATGCCATTATGCTAGGGCATCGGCCACCATCCAACTTTGCAGGATACATTTGTGAGCGAGCAAACACATTTTAAGACACATCAAACGCTGTCCTCTAGGCATTCTTCCATATGCGGGAGGTGTATCCAATACCAGCTGATATACCTATACAAATATTTAAATATCTCCAAAGTATAAATGAACACGAGGCTGGTCTTTTTCAACAGGAAGAAAAAATGGAACATGGGGTCATAGAAAAGGGTGAAAGGGGTAGACTAGCGTTTCTCAGGCCTATCCAGGGGGCTCCATGGCCAACCGGATTTTCAGGATGTCCACAGTGGATATGTATGAGATAAATCAGTATGCATGAGGACTCACTCACATGCAGATTTCTCGTGCATATTCATTGTGGATATTCTGGGTGCCTGGCTTGTTGTGTGGTCCCAGGAACAGATTTGGAAAGCCTTGAAATGAAGACTCAGGAGTACTCGTAAGGAAAAATAATATTTATTTATAAACATGAAGGGTATTAGATGTTTGGAACAGTCTCCTAATGAAGATAGTTGAGATGAGGGGACGGAATCAATGCAAAACTCGAATGACCTTCACCACTCTGGCCACCTTGCTGGGCAGACCGGATGGGTCATACAGATCTTATCTTTCTCTTCTGTCATCTACTATGTCACCATTATCTAACACCTTTTTCACTAGGAACTCTACATGCTGAGTGGGGCAGTGTAGCCGACTTCTGTGATCTCCGTCCCATATATGGCAAGACGTTCATACCACATTCATATCATCTGAGTACAAGCCTTGCCAATCTTGGGGAGAGGGGAAGACATTTACAGTGGAAGTTAGCAAGTAAAATGAATAATTACTAGATTGTTGTGTCTGAATTCAAGAAAGCATGGGATAGGCATGTGGGATCTCTTAGGAAGAGATAATGGTTAGTGCGGATGGGCAGACTGGCTGGGCCATTTGGCCTTTATCTGCCTTCATGCTTCTATGTTTCTGTAACCATAAAGCTCTATGACCTCACAATGCAAGTGTAAAGAGCCTTAGTCTATAGGAAGAGGAGATGCAAATGTTAAGAGCCTTAGCCAATAGGGAGAGGAGGAGATAGTGGATGTTGTGAATGGGCCATTTGGCCTTTATCTGCCACCATGTTTCTATGTTTCTATAATGAATGTGAGAGTTGGGCAGACAGGATGGTCCATGCGGGTCTTTATCTACTCCAATAGCTGAAGTGCGACCACAGAAAACAAATGCAAATAGGGATGGAGATACAGTAGACCCTGATCAATTTTCAGAGGATTGTGTTCATGAGGAGCTAGCTAAAAAATAAGGTGGACAACACAATAGGGCCAGATGGTATGCATCCAAGTGTACTGAAGGAGCTTAGGGAAGTTCTGGTGGCTCTACTGGCTGACCCTTTCAATGCTTCTCTAGAGTCGTCAGTGGTACCAGAGGACTGGAGAGGGGCAGATGTGGTCCCTCTTCACAAAGTGGAAGTAAGGAAGAAGTAGGGAACTACGGGCCAGTAAGTCTGACTTCTGTGATAAGTAAATTAATAGAAACGCTTGTAAAACAGAGATTAGTGACGTTTCTGGAGAAAGGAAGCTCCAGAAATAGAAGGCATAGGATGAAGTTAAGAGGAGTAATCTAAAGAAATACTTTCTTTTACAGACAGGGTGGTAGATACATGGAATAGTGGTGGAGACAGAGACACTGTCTGAATTCAAGAAAGCGTGGGACAGGCATGTGGCATCTCTTAAGGAGAAGGTATTCTTGGTGTGAATGGTCTGATAAATGGAGGACTTTTCTCGTTTGATATCCTTGCTGTCATCATAACTGAAACATGTGGGAAGTGACTGTATGTCTATCCAACACAATCACATATAGCAAAGAAGAAAAAATTTAAAAAAACATAAATTGAATCAGGTTGGGCAGACTGGATGGACCATTCGGGTCGTTATCTGCCGTCATCTACTATGTTACTATGAGAGGAGGAGATAATGGATGCTGTGGATGGACCATTTGGCCTGTATCTGCCATCGTGTTTCTATGGATATTCAGATTACTACACAGCCGTCGCAGCATGCGCTGGAGGGAAACTCAACTCTTTATCGCCAGGATGGTAGAAAACCAAAGGAAGACGACAAAAAAGATATTCCTGGATGGGGAGAAATTTAGCAGATGTCCACACTCTGTGGCTAGCAGCTGTGTGGTATCCTCATCCGTGAGATCAGAATAAGTGGATGGGTTGGAAGGTCTCTCTCTGCCATCATTTGCTACGATAATATATGGAGGACGGGGGAAATAAGCACCGTAAACAGAACTGCTCATTGCTGCCAAATCATTAGGGAAAATTATATCCACTGGCCCTTATCCAGGGTATTAAGCTTTCCTTCCACAATTTATTGGTGTCAACAAAGTCCCTAGAAGAGTGTTTAGCCTTTCTCTTTATGAAAAAGATGTGCATAACAGATCACTTTCTTCTCATAAGCTCTACAACTATTTATAATTTTATTTTGTATACAAGTCCCGAAATCAAGGACGTCGGCCAACATTCAACTGAGCATGAATGCACCAGTGATACCTTGGCCAAGGTGTAGTGTTATCGCATCATTAAGTGAAAAGAAAAACTTTATTCTCTTAGAGAAACTTCATTATTTATTTTGAATTCTGCTCATGAGGAGGTAGACTGTTTAATTACTTGTTACCTAATACTGTGGGTTTAAGGCACATCCACATTTCAAAATCTGTCCCTTGTAGAGATAAATTTCAACAAAAGGTTCTTTAAACAGTAAATGCCAACGGAAAGATTAACTCACCGAAGGGCTGCACACCACGGAAACGCTTCCGCCTGCCACTAATTCAAACGGCCATCTCATTCCGTCATATGTACAATTTCTTTAAGGTCTAGAAAAATGATTTGTTTTCTTTGCAAAACAAACAAGGAGATGAATCAGAAGCAAACTGAAAAACAACATTGATGTAGGAAATGAACTGGAAGATGAAGTTGAGTTGCGGGTATTATTCATGACTGCGGTAATATATTACTACACTTCTCGGGAGGGCTGTGGAGTCGGAGTCGAGGAGTCGGAGACATTTTGGGTACCTGGAGTCAGAGTCGTGGGTACCAGAAACTGAGGAGTCGGAGTCAAAGGATTTATCTATCGACTCCACAGCCCTGCTTCTCGGGAACCTGTGAAATGCCATACTGGGTCAGACGAAAACATTCATCTAAGCCCAGTATCCTGTTTCCGACAATGACCCTTCCAGGCTGTGGCATAGTAAGAGGGGGGGGGGGGGACCGCCCTGATTGCCGTCTTGGTGGGGGTGCTCTCTGGCCTCCTCTCTGGCCCCACCTCCCCCGTTCCTTTCCACTCCACGTGCACCTTCAATTTACCCTCACCATACGTCTGGCTCTTTGCTGGCGCAAGCAGCAGCTCCAACCTGCTTCCTGGCGCCGGCCTTGGCATTCCCCTCCGACGTCGCTTCTGGGTCCCGTGAACTAGGAAGTGATGTCAGGAGGAGAGCCGATGCCAGTGCGGGGAGCAAGTTAGAGATGCTGCTCGCTCCAGGGAAGCTAAACAGGTAAGAGGGAAGGGGAACGCGGCAGGGAGGAGCCTCCCACCCTCGTTACGCCATTGCGTCCAGGTCACGAGTAGCGGGCAGGATTCCAGAAAGTACAGTTGTAAGATTCCATGGTACCGATCCCAGGTCTGTCTTAACGATTCATGGACTTCACCTCCAGGAATTCATCCAAACCTTTTTTAAACCCAGTTATACTAACTGCTTTGACCACATCCTCCAGAGCTTAAGTACACACCGAGTGAAAAGAATATACATATTTTCTCAGATTTGTTTTAATGTACTGCTTAGTGACTGCATGACCTGCCCCTAGTACTTGTGGGGGGTTTTAAAAGTAAAGAAATCAATTCACATTTACCCATTCCTCTCTACTCAGGATTTCATAGACCTTTTATCATATCCCCTTCAGCCATCTCTTCTGCAAACTGAAGAGCCCCATCATCTGTGTTAGTAAAGCAGCCCGATGGTCTCTTGATCATATTTAATTCTACTTGGAAAATCTTGGGGGTATATTCTCAACAATCCACGCGTGATTATTCCTTTAACTTTGCAATTAATTTGGGTTTAGTTTTCAATGCACTGTGTGTACAGAATTACTTGAAAACCCATCGATCAAAATGAAAGAATCTGATGGTTAAATTAAGGCAAAAAAGCAAGGGGATTTTTGTGTGCGTCTGTTTCTTTTGGAGTTCTTTTTCAGATAAGTTAGTGAGAAACGAAAATGGAAGGGAGGGACTGAGAGCATGGTCGCAGACCGAGAAGAGACGGAGGAAGATAGTACAGAAGGTGATTAGAAAAAAGCAGAAATACCAAATGTAGTAGCAGGTGGGGAGAGACCACAGAAGCACATGTGAAGAGTCACGGATTCCAGGTCTTTCACAGCCCAGAAAAGGAGAGAAATCAGGAACAACAAAGTGGCAGTTCTCTCATTACCAATCTTTTGCTGGACTTCAGCTCTGCCCCGGTCCAAGGCTGCCAGTTTTTTCAGCTTGGCGGCATCGGACCAGACAGGAGAGAAGGGTGAGAAGGGGAAGCTCTCAGACCATGACTCCAAGATCATGGTCATGCCGGGGTGGTCCCCCCCCCCCCCAATTTGGTAAGCCACTACTTCAGCTCCAATACTTCCCCCAATTACAATGGCTGCATCTCCAGAAGGAAAGATGCAGAGCCAGGGCGATCTAAGAGCAGATAACTAAGAATCTGTACTATAAGCTCTATAAGGTTCAATTTTAACTTTACATTTTCTTACTCGATTTGATCAGCTAGACAATCCAAGGTGCAACACGGACCAATATAAATCACACGACTCATTCATACAGCATAAAATTATACAAACACGATATGGCTCTCGCTGATTTTAAGTTCTAAACCTCCGTGGGCCGAGTAAATAACGCTATTTTTCTAAAACTAGGGTAATTTTTCAGCGTGGACATCAATAGCACCGCTACTCTCCACTCTTGAAACAGAAAGTCTAGACCAGTGCCGCTCCACAGAAATTTCCTGCTGGTCCACAGGGCCAGCACGTGCATCAGGCCCAAAACAGTGTTCTTCGACCGCCGGTCCACGGTGCGATCGATGCGGCGTTATCTTCGAGCCAGCTCCCTCTTCCTAACTGATTCAGTGCACAAAGCCACGGGCCGTGGCTCCTGCGGGCATCCTGTGCCTGAACCGGAAGCCTTCTCTTTGACGTTGCAACGTCAGAGGGAAGGCTTCCAGATGAGGCCCAGGACGTGCAAGGTGCAATTAGTACTATTATGGGGGCAGGGTCTGGGGTGCAGATTGGGTAGAGATGGGCGGGGTCTGGCTCACGACTTAGCCCAGTGTTCTTCAACCGCTGGTCCACAGAATAATTATTTTATTTCTGCCGGTCCATAGGTGTAAAAAGGTTGAAAAACACTGCCAAATGTGACATGAGTTTGACACCCCTGTTCTAGACATACGAGGTCTGACAATTAAGTTCATGAACAAGCGATTCACATCTATCCTTTCCACTCCACTCAGTATTTTATAGACCTCTATCGTGAGCCGTCTCTTCTCCAAGCTGAAGAGCCCAAACTGCTTTAGCCTTGTGCCATCCCTTTTATCATTTTCATCCCCCTTATCTGTATCTTTTCTAATTGCGCTACATCTTTTTTGAGATACGGCGACCAGAATTGCACACAGTATTTGAGGTGCAGCCATACCATAGAGCAGGGGTGTCAAAGTCCCTCCTCGAGGGCCGCAATCCAGTCAGGTTTTCAGGATTTCCCCAATGAATATGCATGAGATCTATTAGCATACAATGAAAGCAGTGCATGCAACTAGATCTCATGCATATTCATTGGGGGGAAATCCTGAAAACCAGACTGGATTGCGGCCCTCAAGGAAGCACTTTGACATCCCTGTACTAGGGTATATATCAGGAGTGGACAACTGCGGTCCTCGAGGGCCGTAATCCAGTCGGGTTTTCAGGATTTCCCCCAATGAATATGCATGAGATCTATTAGCATGCAATGAAAGCAGTGCATGCTAATAGATCTCATGCATATTCATTGGGGAAATCCTGAAAACCCAACTGGATTCTGGCCCTCGAGGACCGGAGTTGCCCACCCCTGTTCTAGATCCTTGTTATGGTATTTAGAAGCCGCCTCCCCTCTGCCCACGCCTATATCAACAACCTTATTCCTTACACCTCCTTTCACAGTCTTTATTCATCCAACAATCTATTCTCTCACTCTCTTCTCTTTACCTCAGGGGTGTCAAAGTCCCTCCTCGAGGGCTGCAGTCCAGTCGGGTTTTCAGGATTTCCCCAATGAATATGCATGAGATCTATTAGCATGCAATGAAAGCAGTGCATGCTAATAGATCTCATGCATATTCATTGAGGAAATCCTGAAAACCCAACTGGATTGAGGTCCTTGAGGAGGGGCTTTGACACCCCTGCCACAGCGCGATACAAGGACATTACAACATATTTATTTTTGCTTTCCATTCCTATCCTGGCAATTCTTAACATTCTATTTGTTTTCTTAGCCGCCGCCACAAGCATCCTCAATGACAACACCTAGATCCTTTTCTTGGACAGCTTCTCCTAACGTGGAACCCTCTTTCCCACATGCAACACTTTGCATTTGCTCACATTCAACGTCAACTGCCATTTTGACACCCAGCCTCACAACGTCCTCTTGCAATTTTTCACGGTTCATAGACAACCCCGTGAAAGACAAAGGCGCGCGCCGACAACTGAGCGCAAGACGGAGGCGCTCACTGAAGAAAATTACAGTTTTTAGGGGCTCCGACGGGGGTTTTTTTTGGGGAGCCCTCCCAGTTTACTTAATAGAGATCGCGCCGGCGTTGTGGGGGGTGTGGGGGGTTGTAACCCCCCACATTTTACTGTAAACTTAACTTTTTCCCTAAAAACAGGGAAAAAGTGAAGTTTTCAGTAAAATGTGGGGGGTTACAACCAGTGCTCCCTCTAAGCGGGCGGGTGTTGTGAGCAAACTTTTTTCGCTGTGAGCTAAAAATATCGGGCGCCAGCAAGTTATGAGCCAACTCGCCCGATTCTCCTCTCGCCGCCCTGCCATCTGCCGTACGCCGTGCGCTGTGACGAGAAACTTGTGCGCTGCGATGTAATATTTTGTGCGCCAGCGCACGCCAGCGCAGCTTAGCGGGAACACTGGTTACAACCCCCCACAACGCAGCGCGATCTCTATTAAGTAAAGTGGGGGGTTCCCCCCCATGCCCTCCCCCATCGGAGCCGTAAAAACAGTAATTTTCTGCGGCGCGCACCTCCGCGCTGTGCGCGCCTTTGTCCCGGCGCGCTCTTGACCTGACACCATTTTTCACAATCCGCTTGCAATGTAACACATTTGAACAATTTTGTGTCGTCAGCAAATTTACCCCCTCCTGTACAAAGCCGTGTTAATCTTCAATGCAGTGCCCAAGAGGGCCGACACCAGTGCAAGTCGATCGTAGCATTTAGATTGCCCATCAGTATAGGTGGAACTGGAGCAGGGAAAGGTCCCCTTGGCCAGTGTTTCCCAGGTCAGTCTTGGAGTATCCCTTTTAACCAGCCAGGTTTTCAGGTTATCCAGAATGACTATGCACGAGATTGATTTGCATACCCTGCCTCCATTGACCACACTGTGGTTTTATAAATGGAATACTGCATTGTGCTTTCTTAACTGTTGCTTTGTTTTATCACCGAAATGTTCAGTCCTCTTATTTTGTGAACCGCCCAGAACTCTTCGGGTGTTGGCGGTATAGAAAAATTAAGTTATTATATTTACTGCGGATATCCTGAAAACCCGACTGGTAACGGGACTCTAGGACTGATCTGGGAAACAGCCCTTGGCAATTCTTCTACCGCCTAACACTTCTATAGCGCTGAAGGGCGTTCGCGGTGCTGTACATTTTGAGTTTGGGCCCCCTCATTCCCTCCTCAATCAGTGTTTAGGTAGCTGGTTCCCTCCCCTGTGATTCTAATAATAAAGATCACCCTAATGCCACCTCTCCCAGAAGAATCCTGTAACTGGACCGCTCACTTTTAAATAATAAACACTGTTTTGTGTGCATATAAATGTGTCTATGAAAGCAATTTTGAATCATAAACAGTCTCTGTGAAAACTGCCCACCTTCATGGCCGTCAGAGGCTGCTACCCTAGGCGACCACCTCATTTATCTAATGTTTCGGCCGGCCCTGAGTATAAAGTATAGCACACATTCCATGGATTCTCTCCCGGGCCAGAGTACAGACCTGGAATGCTCTGCCCTTTGCATTACATCAGGCTAACAGAAAGTAAAAAAACCTGCTTGTTCAGAATGGATTTTCCCAAACAATGTTAATAATTAGAAGTCTATGATCCCTGGTACAGATAACTGCAAGAATTGTGTAGATATCGTGTCTCTCTGTAGTGTCTGTAAGTTTTATGTTGATTGTTCCCTGCTTAGGATTGTGGAGATAAGCAGAATACGAGTAAAATAAATGAAAGTTTGCCTCTATAAATTGGAGTTTAAAACTAGGTCTTTGTTCCAGAGTCAAGTGCTGCACTCAAACCTTCCTTGTACTCAAGGAACATTAAGACTATTGTGTTTGTTAGCATGGCATGAAATTTCAGATTACATTATACAAATATACGTTAGCTACTAAAAAAGACCTAATAGCAGGATATTGCTTACTACATTTTTTTTAACTGTTACTGTACCGTAAGCAGGGCAGCTCAGCACAAATTTGAACAATTCTAGGTCATCAGTATTTTCCCCAGAGGCAGGACACCATAAAACAACAAGGTTCCTCTTTGCACAGAACTAGACCAAAGACACACAAAAACACAATGAAGCTCTGTAGAATGTGAATTGCTCATTTACTCTTTCCAAAAATACTAGGACTGGGGGGGGAAGGTGGCGTGCAATGAAGCTGCTAAGTAGTAGATTTAAAACAAACCGGAGAAAATGTTTCTTCACACAACATTGCCGGAGAATGTGGTGAAATCAATTAGCTTAGCAGGGTTTAAAAAACAGGTTTGGATAATTTCCTAAAATAGAAGTCCATAGGCCATTACGAGGTCTGTTCAGAAAGTTCCAGGACAGATTGAAGAGCATGCCAATGGGAAGCTCTTTTGAGACGAGCTAGGAGACGTCGAGTAGCTTGAAACCTCACGAGTAACCTTCTTTTCTCCATTTGTTGATATCTGTTGTCGTCTCTGAGATACAGCAGTTTTTGTGAAAGTTTGTTTTCGTGATCAGCTATTTTTCATCACGTGCGACCTCAATGAGCAGCGCTACAGCATGAAGTTCTGTTTAAAATTGGGGAGGAAGGGGGGGGGAAATGTTTTGATCGTTTGTAAATGCTGTCTTGAAGTCAATTGTATGTTTATTTTAATGCAGTTTTCGAATGGAAAAGTAAAGATTTAAATATTAAAAAAAAAAAAAAATCGGGTAAGACCGCTACAAAAACTTATGAAATGTTGAAACATGGAGAACATGTATAAGGGGAGTACTCTGAAAGGGACCCGATGGAATAAGTTGTAAGACTGTTTAATACATTTTTAAAAAATCAGTCCTGAGAATATGAGTCATGCAGCCAAATTCACATGTACCTGCTGAAACACACATGTGAATTTTTTTCACCAGCCGTCACGGAACCTGAAATCCCTTGCCCGCAATGCTCTCAGAAACGGTCAAAAACATTGAGAGACTAATGGTACCATCACCCTTCTTCCTCCAATAAAGCGCTACAGCAGGGGTAGGGAACTCCAGTCCTCGAGAGCCGTATTCCAGTCGGGTTTTCAGGATTTCCCCAATGAATATGCATTGAAAGCAGTGCATTCAAATAGATCTCATGCATACTCATTGGGGAAATCCTAAAAACCCGACTGGAATACGGCTCTCGAGAACCGGAGTTCCCTACCCCTGTGCTACACAAAATAAGCAACTTTCTAAAGTTTAGACGTCTCTGGGAGCAGGTGTAAATCCCAATATTTTATGTCAGCAGACAAACGTGTATTCCCTTTTTGAAACAGGGAAATGCGCCTACCAGCATATCCTTTTGCCCTACCTAAAACACACCCAGACCAAGCCCCCTTGCCAGACACATTTTACAGATTTAGATAACTTGCACTTCTAAGATAGTCAAGCACATAACATGGGTCGCATAATTTTAAAACAGTCTCTTCCACAGGAGCAATAGGTAAAATCAAATTATTTACTATTTTGTTCTCAACTGGACACGTGATTCTTTGCTTCATTCACCTGGGGACTGAAGCACAAGCTCAGATGGATAATACAAAGGCTTAATTATATTGTGTTGTTTTACGTCCAATTTGTTTTGTTGATTGTATGAGTTTTAACCCGATTTAACATTTTACTTACTGTATATGAACTCAATGCAATTTTAAAACGTAATCTGCTTTATACAGTCAGAAGACCTCAGTAAGATCTGCCTATAAGTCCTTAAATTAAAGTTTAGATGAAAGGACCACTTTTCTGCATTCCAGAAGGAACCTTCTTGTGCTTTGGAACCAACTCCGCCCCCCTCCCTCCCTCCCTCCAATCAGATCACAAAACTCATTGATGACCTTCCAGAGAGCAGTGAAGGCCTTTCTCTTCAACTGAAGGTCCCCTCTGATCTCTCTCCTGCCAACAACCACCAGCTGGCGACCCCCCCCCCCCGGTTCAATTATCTGTAATGCCCCTCCCTATGAATGCCCTCAAAGTACTGTACTGCCCAGCCTTGCCATTTTGTGACTGTATTGTGTTGGCTTGTAACCCGTTCTAAGTTCCCAGGAGGACGGGACAGAAATCAAATTTATTTAATTAATTAAATTGAGGGGTTTTGTTGCACTGACAGAAAAATATAACATAGAGTTCTGAATGAAGGCTAGTACAGTCTAAGCGGAGAAACCCAAGCAGGAAAAAATTGCTTTCCCAAATGCACTTGTTTCGTAAGCTAAGTTTCTGTTGCAAAGGCACTTCCCATTGCTACCTGGATGCAGTGGGGAAGAAGGGGGTGGAGAGGAGTGCAGGCTGCAAACAGCCCGTGGAGTTGAGGGGGGAGAAGCGGAGGGGCAGAAGTTGCAAATCCTTGGAGGAACATGAAAAGGTGGTGGTGGGGAGGGTTAAAGCTCCAAACCCTCCAAGGGGGGGGGGGAGAGAGGGTTGAGTGCAGGCTGCAAGCGCTCTGAGGATAGCGTAGCTGGTTTTAAGAAAGGTTTGGACAAGTTTCTGGAGGAAAAGTCCATAGTCTGTTATTGAGAAAGACATGAGGGAAGCCACTGCTTTACCCGGATCGGTAGCATGGAATATTGCTATTTTTTGGGATTCTAGAATCTTGTTACTCTCTGGGATTCTGGAATCTTGCTATTCTTTGAGATTCTGTATGGAATGTTGCTACTCTTTGGGTTCTAGAATCTTGTTACTCTCTGGGATTCTAGAATCTTGTTACTCTCTGGGATTCTGGAATCTTGCTATTCTTTGAGATTCTGTATGGAATGTTGCTACTCTTTGGATTTTGGCCAGGTACTAGTGACCTGGATTGGCCACCGTGAGTACGGGCTACTGGGCTTGATGGACCATTGGTCCGACACAGTAAGACTATTCTTATGTTCTTACCCCTCCACCCTCCCCTCCCCCCATTTACAAAACCACGCTAGTGTTTTTAGCGCTGGCTGTGGGGGTAACAGCCCCGACGCTCATAGAATTCTATCGGCACTAAAACAGCGCTATGGTTTTGTAAAATGGGGAGGGGGGTCAGTGCTGGTTGACTCAATCACTAAAGGGCGCTGACTTTGACTCTCAGGAACTACTGTCATGGCTGCATATCACGGTGCCTCCATGTAAACATAGAAACATAGGGCTCCTTTTACAAAGGTGTGTTAGGGCTTTAACACATGGAATAGCGCATGCTGAACTGCCACGCGTGCTAGACCTTAACACCAGCACTGAGCTGGCGTTAGTTCTAGAAGCGTAGTGTGGGTTTAGCGCACTGTAATTTGGTGCATGCGCTAATTTCTTTAGTGCGCCTTAGTACAAGGAGCCCATAGTAGACGACAGCAGATGAAGACTTGCACAATCCATCCTGGTAGATGATATGATAATATATGCTTACTTGATCTTAATAACGATAATAAAATTTATTTATAACCCGTACTACCTTGCAGTTCAGCGCGGTTTACATCAAGAGAAACTGCCAAGCGCAGTAGAATGCATATATAAACATATTCAATACATAGTTGAAATTTCAGAATACAGCAGCCAAACTGATCTTTGCAAAACGTAAATCTGACCACGTCTCCCCACTCCTGGCCAATCTTCACTGGCTCCCAGTGATTTCCAGAATCCAATTCAAATGCTCTTGCGTAGCTTTTAAGATTATTCACGTCATCCTTCCTTCCCTAATCCCACTTTCCTTCAACTCCTCGTGCCCTGACTCCACCAGGACCGCCCACAAATTAAAACTATCCTTCCCCTCCCTACATGGTATTCTCCACGCAGGTAAACCGGGAAAATCACTTCTATTCAAAATCACAGGTCTCTGGAATGACCTTACCATCCCGCTGCGGAACCTGAGCTCCCTCCATTTATTCCGCAAGCAACTAAAAACCTGGCTCTTCTCTAACATGTAATTTCTTTTTTTCCCTTACTTTTCTACTCAACTTATAAACTTATGTAAACCTTTTCCTACCCTTTCTCATTTTTAAGTTCTTGTAAACCGTGCCGAGCTCTACTTCCGTGGCTTCCAGTAACCCATAGAATAACATATAAAATATGTCTATTGACTTTTAAAGCAATGTTGTTTAAAACTCCTGCTTTTATCTATAAAACCCTGATTCCCTATTCCACAAAGCACAGTTACTTACCGTAACAGGTGTTATCCAGGGACAGCAGGCAGATATTCTCACATGTGGGTGACGTCATCCACGGAGCCCCAGCGCGGACAGCTTTTCAAGCAAACTTGATTGAAGTTTCAAGTTTGCACACTGCACCACGCATGTGTGTGCCTTCCTGATCCACTAGAGGGCGCATACCCTCCTCATGGTCCTCAGTTCAGATAGCTAGCAAAGAAGCCAACCTCGGGGAGGCGGGCGGGTTGTGAGAATATCTGCCTGCTGTCCCTGGATAACACCTGTTACGGTAAGTAACTGTGCTTTATCCCAGGACAAGCAGGCAGCATATTCTCACATGTGGGTGACCTCCAAGCTAACCAAAAAAGGGATGGAGGGAAGTTGGCAATTCAAGAAAACAGATTACTCAAAACCGACTGGCCAAACCGGCCATCGCTCCTGGACAGAGTATCCAGGCAGTAGTGGGAGGTGAAAGTATGAACCGAAGACCAAGGGGCAGCCTTGCAAATCTCCTCGATAGGCGTCGACCTGAGGAAAGCTACAGAAGCCGCCATCGCTCGGACATATGTCCCGCAACTTGACCATGCAGCTCGAGAGCAGCCTGAGCGTAGCAAAAGGAAACACAAGCAGCCAACCAGTTGGACAAGTTGCGCTTGGAACTGGGCGTCCCAACCAATTAGGGTCGAGGGACAAAAACAATTGAGGAACCGTCTGAGGAGACTGAGCGCGTTGAAGATAAAAAGTCAACGCCCTCTTACAGTCAAGTGTGTAAAGCGCCACCTCGCCCGGAGGCGAGTGGGGCTACAGGAAAGAGACCAGAAGAACAATGAAATGAGGGAGCGGAAAGTCCGAAACCACCTTGGGCAAGAACTGGGGTTGAGTACACAGAACCACCGTGCATGAAAAAATACAGGAAAAGACGGGTCCGCAAGCAAAGCTGTTCATTTTTTCTGTTACTGCTCCACAAATGTGGAACTCCTTGCCAATCTTCCTAAGAAAAGAGCACGATATTGATAAATTTAAGATTAATTTAAAAACGTTCCTTTTCAAAGACGCTTTTGATTAATAACTTTTAATCTGGAACACAATGATTCAATATTTAAAGAAAATAAATTCCTACCTTATGTTTTTGCCCAACCTCCTTTTAATTATATTTTGTAGTTCTTATCCCTTTTTTCCCTAAATTCATGTCATGTCATGTTTTTTTGTCTCTTTTACATTTATTTTTACTATTATGTATAATTAATGTTTTAATTTTTGTTTTTAAGATTGTAATGTTAACTAATTCTATTTATATATATGTATGTTCATCGCTTTGAAAAATGACAAAGCGATTAATCAAAAATTTTAATAAACTTGAAACTTGAAACTTGAGATGATGCGGTATATAAACTTAAGGTTCAGTTTAGTTCATTGGACAATTTTATCAAACAAGCAAGTCTTCAAGGATTTTCTAAATGTTTGATAGGAAATTGCGTTCAAAAACAGATCACTTATGGTTTTACTCCAGACACTGGCCTGATAGGATAACATTTAATCCAAAAATCTTTTGAAAGTGCAACCTTTCAGCACTGGCAACGAGAACAAAGAATTCATACGTGTGTTTCGAAAGTTCACTGGGAAACCTACCAATGTCTTAGAACATAGGGCTCCTTTTACAAAGGCACACTAGGGCCTTAACGCACGGAATGGCCTGCGCTAGCCGCTACCGCCTCCTTTAGAGCAGGCGGTAGATTTTTGGCTAGCGTGCGGTAAAACCCGTAGCGCACCTTCGTAAAAGGAGCCCATAGACATAAAAATTTAAAGATTATTCTAGCCTTGATCTGGGTTTGCCATTTTCAGGGCACAGACTGTAGAAGTCTAACCGACAATGCTTCAAGTTTCATTAAAATTTGATATAACGCTAATAATAATAATAATAACAGTTTATATACCGCAATACCGTTAAGTTCTAGGCGGTTTACAATAGATTAAGCGAGGTACAAATTGATTGAATTTAAGAGGGGGGAAGAGGAGAGTTAATAGGACCGGAAATGCGTTGTTGAGGAGAAAGAGGTTAATAGGACAGAGGACAGACATTCTAAGCGTTTGACAATTAAAATGGGGAACAATTAACAAACTTATTAGTGACACTACAGTACTTACATGAAAACAACAGGATGGTAGGGAGAAATGCAATTTTAAAAGAAAAGAGAACAATTAAGGTTAAAAACAAGAGGGAAATGAGAGGAATCATATCAGCGTTGGCAGAATTTGGCGTGGAAGGACCCAGAGATCATTTAGCAAATCATAAGAAGCTTTTAAGACCGCCCTTAAATTTATCTAAATTTTTCTCAGATCTTAGATGTGATGGTAACGAAGTCCATATTGTAGAGGGGCTATTGTGGCGAATGAAGTTACCCTACCTGTATTAATGATTTTTTTTTATTTTTATTTTATTTATTCATTTTTGAATTCTTACAACAAGTGAATTATAATCAATTATCATATGACACTTGTATTTACAAACAAATCTTCTTATAATATAGAATAAATCCCCCCCTTTTGTCAAAATTCCTATTTCCATATGATATACATTCCCCATCCCCCCCTATATATCTACTACCCATGTGCTAAGATATCTGATCATTAGAATAATTAGTCAATGGTTCCCAAATTTTTTTGAAATTATGAAGATTCCCTTGTTGTAACGCTAACACCTTTTCCATTTTATATATATGACAAACAGAGTTCCACCAAAATGTATAATTTAATTTAGTATAATCCTTCCAATTTTGAGTAACGATTTTTAAGGATGGGACATGAAGAAGGTGCCGAGAGGCAGATCTTAAAGTTCTGGGGTTGTCGTTGAAGCCTGCTTCAGCCCAACCAGATTTGTTTAGCTATAATCGGGACACAGACCATAGGCGTCTGCCCAGCACTGGCCCTACCCCCCCCAAAAGTGTTGTGTGGTTTTTAGCGCCGGCTGCAGCGGTAACACCTCGGGCATTCGTAGAATTCCTATGCGTGTAGGAGCTGCTACCACTTCGGCCGGTGTTAAAATCCGCGCTATGCTTTTCTAAAAGGGGGGGCCTTTTAGAAAAGCATAGCGCGGATTTTAACACCGGCCGAAGTGGTAGCAGCTCCTACATGCATAGGAATTCTACGAATGCCCGAGGTGTTACCGCTGCAGCCGGCGCTAAAAACCACACAACACTTTTGTGTTGTTTACGGCTTAAGCACGGCTAAGTTTTGCGGTTCATAGACAACCCCGCGAAAGACAAAGGCGCGCGCCGACAACTGAGCGCAAGACGGAGGCGCACGCCGAAGAAAATTACAGTTTTTAGGGGCTCCGACGGGGGGTTTTGTTGGGAGCCCCCCCCCCAGTTTACTTAATAGAGATCACGCCGGCGTTGTGGGGGGTTTGGGGGGTTGTAACCCTCCACATTTTACTGTAAACTTAACTTTTTCCCTAAAAACAGGGAAAAAGTGAAGTTTTCAGTAGAATGTTGGGGGTTACAACACCCAAACCCCCCACAATGCCCCCACAACGCGGCGCGATCTCTATTAAGTAAAGTGGGGGGTTCCCCCCATGCCCCCCCCCGTCGGAGCCCTAAAAACAGTAATTTTCTGCGGCGCACGCCTCCACGCTGCGCTACGCTCAATTGTCTGCGAGCACCTTTGTCCCGGCGTGCTTTTGACCTGACACCAAGTTTTGCTTTGATTCCATCCTCTTTCTATATAATATGGAGAAATAAAACAAAACAAAAATCATCCAAGTGATACTTTGAGTTAGTCCAATCAAAAAGGTATCACTTGGCTTCTTTTCGTTTCTACATATTATCTTTAAGAGTGGGCTAACATAGGAATCCTTTATGTTTATCACACACATTATTTCATTCCGTTACCATTTTTGCCTCCACTTTTCTGAAAGCACCGTGAAATCCAAAATACAGCTCTTTTTTATTTTTTAATAGCAAAAAAAAAAATTCAAGTATGTCTATAAACTTTTTTTTTAAATCCCTTTCTTCGCTTTTTAAGTTGCATTAAGTCTCTTCGGCGCCCACAAACTTCAGTGAATGAGCTTATTAGTGTGAAAAGCAACAATCCTAGTTTAGAAAACAATTTTTTACAACCCCTCCCTCATCCCTATTTGAGAACAGAGTGAAAACTAGAATGTTTTGTAAATCTTGTTTTAATACTAAATCCAGGCTTGGAATTAAGCCCCGCCTGAAGTCCTCCCTGAAATACCAGCACCAGAAGGCTGTTTGGAGACCAGGCAAAGTCAAATGCACCCACCTAGGTCTCAACAGGTGCGGAAGACTGAATGGGGCAGAGGGGACCTGGTCCTCCACCCCCCCTCAAGGAACGGTTCAAGGCAACAGACAGGGAACGGCACATTTCCTTACGTCCCCCTCCTTGCCTCCCACTCGCTCAGAATGTTCAGATTCCAGGGGGGGTGGGGAGAGAGGAGTTGCTGATTGAGGACAGAGGGGACCTGGACCTAGTCCTCCCCTCCCAGAAGGGTTTAAGGAAACAGATAGGGTACAGCACATATCCTGACAGCAGCTCCCCCCCTCACAAATCTGATGGGGGGGAGGGTTGCTGAAGGCAGACTGGGGACAGAGGGGAACTGATCCCCCCCCTCCCCCCGGAAGAGTTTAAACTGCAACAGATAGGGTACAGCACATATCCTGACAGCAGCCCCCCCCCTCACAATTCTGATGGGGGGAGGGTTGCTGAAGGCAGACTGGGGACAGAGGGGACCTGATCCCCCCCTCCCCTAGGAAGAGTTTAAACTGCAACCAGATTCCAGTACCAGTTTCAAAGGGGTCACTGGTAAACTGGCAGCGGCCTCGCAGTTTTTAGGAGAGAGATTCCCTCCCAAGTGCCCCGTTGAGAAACGCCTCAACAGAACAGGGCAGGACCCCCCCCCCCCCCCCCCCGAAATTAATGCTCTTTCAGGGACCTGGGCCTGCTTCGGGTCCGGCCCACCCACCCTGCCCCTGCTGAAGCCGGAGTCTCCGGACCGGAACCTCAGCCGCACCGGCTATGTGCAATCCACCCACCCCGGAACTCACCGTCCAGTCGGTTCCCAGCAAGAGGAAGAGGAGGAGGAGGAGCGGCGGGGAACCCGGCAGCTCCGGGAAACGGCACCGGGACCGCCGCCGCCGCCGCCACCCCATGCTGCCAGTCCGCGCCGCAGCTCGGTGCCCGTCGCTCTGCCCCGCCGCCGTCAGCGGCCTGTGCCGTGCCCGCCTACGGGGGGGCAGGGCAGGGCGGTCCCGGCTCCAGCCTCGGGGCGGAGCTCGTCGCCCGCCTCTAAGCGAATGTACGCCGTGCGGTACAAACGGTGCAGCCCCCCCCCCCCCCCGGGGGTGCCCGACAGGATCCCCACGCCGACTAGGCATGGCATAAGTTGGCAGGCTAGAGATCCCGAAAAGTTGGCACCTAGGCTGGCAGCACTTACAGGTCCAGAGCTTTTGCAATTTATAGTATTCTCTAAGGTGCTTAAAGAATTCTTATATGTCTTTGGAAAATGCACCACTGGTCGATGCTCTGCTGTGCTTTGAAGTTGTCCTGGCTCGTCAAAGCCCACGTTTGCAAAGCAGCCTTAAGTCCTAAATCACCATATTTGACTGCCACGGCCTCCGTAGTCTTCTACCCTCTCATCCCTTTGAAGTGCCCTAAATAAGCAGCAGATATTGAGTCATCATTTTTGTCCAATGTGTCTTCCATCATTAGATTGTAAGCTTTTCAAGCATGTTTAATGTACAGTGCTGCATGCATTAGCACTATATAAATGACTAGTCTTTTAAGCCCCTTACATTAAAGGGTGCTAGAATAGATGTGTCTGTCTTTCTCAATCTCTCCTTGGCCACTTTCTATCTGTCTGTCTTTCTTTCTGTCTCTCTCTCCTTGGCCATTGTCTGTCTTTCTTTCTCTCTCCTGGGCTGTCTACCACCACCACCCCTGGCCTGCTTCTCCCTTCCTTTTACCTCCCCCCTGCTAGCAGCACCCTTTCCCTGCACCCCCTGTCCAACAGCAGCCCTTCTCCCTTCCTTTTACCTCCCCCCTGTCCAGCAGCAGCTCTTCTCCCTTCTTTTTACCTCCCCCCTGTCCAGCATCACCCCTTCCCTGCTCCCCCTGTCTAGCAGCAGCCCATCCCCCTTCCTTTTACCTCCTCCCTGTCCAGCAGCAGCTCTATTCCCTTTTTACCTCCCTCCTGTCCAGCATCACCCCTTCCCTGCTCCCCCTGTCCAGCAGCAGCCCTTCTCCCTTCCTTTTACCTCCCCCCTGTCCAGCAGCACCCCTTCCCTGCTCCCTCTGTCCAGCAGTAGCCCTTGTGTGTGTGTCTTTCACACCCATCTACCTGTCTTTCAATGTGTGTCTCTGTTTATCATGCCCCTTTTCCCACCTTCCTTTTTTTTTATTCCGGGCAACCACTACACGCGCTGAACCCACACTAACATTTCTCTGCTGGTCACGGAGCTACTGATAACAAACAAACCAAAAACTGCAGGCTTTGTACACGGTGCAGGCAAACTTTATTGGTGACAAATAAATCTTTATGTAAAAACCTTTTACCAGGCAAAGGACCCAACACGGTCCGTGTTTCGGACAACCTTCATCAGGGGTCCTAATAGGTACAAATACAATATTAAAACCAACATATATATGAAAATACAATATTATAAATTTTGATTACTATGATGATCCTATTTGTGCTTAAAGATGGATGTGTGGAGAACAGAAACAATATGAAAAAGAGAAAAAAGAAGAGGGAGAGAAGACTTTATTTAAAAAGATTATTATTAAAGTTATTAAAATTATATATTAGTAAATATTCATATTTAATATATATATATAAATAAACTAAATAAGTCTAGTAAGAAACTCTATTAAACCAAAAGGGGACCAGAAATGAAATGAAAATATAGGAAATCATGCGTATAGAAAAAGTAATTAACCTAAAATGTGATAAAGCTAAGAATAAAAGAGTGAAAGAAAAGAAGAATAAGATAAAGTATAAATAAATGATACATACCATGGTGATAAAGGAGAAAAGGAAAATGTAAAAAGGAACCTGGGAAAAATAGCTATCAAGGGACATAGAAGAAAAACATAAAATAACAAAACCAGAAACACAAAAGAGATAATATATTTACTAATGAAGTATAAATTAAAATATAGAATAGTAGTGAATAAACAGTCATCATAAGTTATCATAAAAATTTCTGATAAACGATGTTAGGCCTAAACTAAACAACAGTGATTTTAATGCCAATAAATACATGTAAAATGATATATAAACTGAACGATTGAAAACAACACAGCCATTAAACAATTTATAAATACTAATCACATTTTGTTAAATATATAGAAACAACCCAAAAGGGTAATGAGTAGGCAGTCATCATAAATTATCATAAAAATTTATCATAAAAAATTAAAATATAAAATAAAATAAACTAAACACTTAAAAAAACGGTTGAAAACAAAACAGCCATTATGCAATTAATGATTGCACACCACATTTCATTAAATATACCTATTCAACGATCCTGTTTGCCTAAAACTATAGTTAGCTGTGCCTCAAGGATGTTTATTATAATTGAGGACTATGAGTGCTCTAAAATGAGGTGTACCAAAAGAATAACCCAATACCTACTATATATACTTGAATATAAACTGAGATTTTTGGGCCTAAAAAATGGCCCAAAAATGGAGGTCTGTGAAATCGGGTGGTCCAGCAGTAGCCGGGATCCCTTCCGCCAATGTATGTGACACCTGGGGCCATTGTATTTTTGACACTCCTGCCATCATTTTTGACACCCTCCCCCCCCCATGTAAAAAAAATATTTTTAGTAATGTTCCCCCAGGTGCAAGCCAAGAGGAGGGGGGGGGGGTTCCTGACCTGGGAGTCATGGTCTGGGAACTTCCCTTCTCACAGCCCGATGCCAAGGCTCTGGATAGTCCCCGTGGCCCAGAATGTTCCCAACCTTCTCTCCTGTCCGATGGCCCTTTACCTTCCGTGAAGCTGAAAAAAATGCTGGCCTCGGCTGCGATTCAGCTACGTTGTCTGCGGCTCCCCTTCCTGCTTTCCGTGTCTGCCTCAATCCACCCGGGCAGAAACAGGAAGTTGCATCATTGGCAGACACAGAAAGGGAAGCCGCGGGCGATGTAGCTGAATCACTACTGAGGTCGGCAGATTTTTCAGTTTCACAGAAGGTAAAGGGCCATCGGACAGGAGAAAAGGCTGGGAACATGCTGGGCCACGAGGACTACCCAGAGCCTTGGGACCAGGCCGTGAGAAAGGAAGTTCCCGGACCATGACTCCAAGGCCAGGAACACCCACCTCATGGCTTGCACCCGGGGTGGACTGCCCCCCCCCCCCTTGGTACGCCACTGCCTTCCGCCTCCTGTCCCAGCCGATTCTAATTATTATCTCTCTCCCGCCTCCCACATGTATCTTTAGTTTCCCTAGTGGTCCAGCAGTGAATTGTGATAGGAGCAACCCTGGGGAGGGAGGTAGTGAGGGGGCTGTATGCAGAGCAGGAAGGGAGGGGGAATAGGGTGGAGGCCTGGCAGGGCAAGGCAAGGTACTGCACTTGAATATTAAACACCTCCACCCCAGTTTATATTAGAGTCAACCTTTTTTCCTCCTTTTTTTTGAGGGGGGGGAAGGTTACCTCAATTTATATTCAAGTATACGGTATATAACAATGTAACACTGTATGCTGACATGAACCAAGTGTCTCATGACAGAGGAGTTTGTGTCTCTCGTTTAAGAGCTATAGGCCATCTGTCTTGATTTACAGCGTGGGTACAGAACAGAGGCTTGAACCAAACACCATAAACTATTAAATAAAACAACAGAGCTATACTATGACACTAAAGATAATGCATCAGCTTTGGGCCTTTCATCCTTGGATTAACACCTCCACCTTTTTCTAACTATTTGTTTTTGCAAGCTTGGATTTTTCAAACAAATCCAAAAGAAAGCTTAAAAAAAAGCTAGCAGGTCTCGACACACTTATTCTTTATTGCTTGGAGATGAGTAGCACATGATGAATTTGCGAGAACAGGGGTCTCGATAAGAAAGATGAGCAGTCAGGTGCCCCACCCTCTCAATTTTCAGGCCACTAGGCCTCTTACCCTGAGATTTTGATAACCATCAAAATTACTCACTCAACTACTAACCCTCCAACAATGCTGTAAAAATGCCTACTCGACCCTTCCCCCCCCCCCCCTATACAGGTATAGTGATAAACGAGGAAAGCAAATTCTAAGTCACTTACCTGGGTAAATATACCATATGAAAAATTACCCAACTTCCCTGCGTGAAACTGATGTTTGAGTTTGTGTGACACTTACAGGAAAGTAACTTCGCACTCCTGAATACAAGTTTGCCATGGACAGTGGGTAAGTCAGACGCACTCGAGTACTCTCATACGAGAGAAAACAAGTGAAAAATTAAACAAGTGTTTGAGGACATTGTTGCATGTCTTGCTGTAAGCCTGGTCCCCACTGATAAGGGAGACAGTGAGTTGGTACTGATTAGAATCAGTGTGAATTTCACAAAGGGTAGGCTTGGTATCTCAAGAGGGCTCTACGACATCACCGAAGGGGGTCCTTTGGAGGGGCTTGGTCAGGGAAGCTGCTAGTCTGCTTGAGAGTAGTAGATAGAGGGAGATGATCAGCAAGAGGTGGCAGCTTGCTATTGCTGTGGTGGTCTTGATAGGGTTGTTGAAGTTTTACTCTCTATCCCTTTGTCAGACACAATTCCTATTGCTATCAGGTTCACATCCCAATGCAGGTAGCATCTCTAGCTCGTAGCACTGAAGCTCCTTACCCTTAACATGAATGAACAGGCTCACTCTGTCTAAGCTGGATCCTAACATCAGATTCCCATGATTTGGATTATTCTTTCCAAGCTGCATCACTTTGCATTGTCCATATTAAATTTCCTCTACTATTTGGATGCCCAGTCTTCCTGCAGTTTTTCACAGTCCACATGTGTTAACAACTTTGAGTAGTTTTGTGTGATCTGTAGATTCATTTACCTCGCTTGGTACTACTTCTAGAAAAGAAAATTCCCAAATCTTTCTACATATGACCCCCCTTTCCTTTAAAAAAAAAAAAAAAACCCCAAAACAACTATATCCCCTATAGGTAGAGCAAATGGACAACACATAACTGAGCCCTCATCCCGAGCCCACTAAGATTACCAAGGCCTGGCTGAAAACTTTACTTTTGACCAGTGGTGTAGCCACAGGGAGACATGAGCCCCTAGTCTCCCTCTCAAAATGTAGTCCCCTAATTAACTGGTGGAGATGCCCGAACCCT
The DNA here is from genome assembly GCF_902459505.1 of Geotrypetes seraphini. Classification (NCBI taxonomy): domain Eukaryota; kingdom Metazoa; phylum Chordata; class Amphibia; order Gymnophiona; family Dermophiidae; genus Geotrypetes; species Geotrypetes seraphini. The sequence continues at coordinate 19,139,305 of NC_047093.1, read as the reverse complement.
GCCAGCCAAAGAGCTTCATGGCCTGAACCTCACCTAGTGTAAGGAAAGCAGTGGCATGTTTTCCAGCCATTGACACGAATGCTCCTTGCACAGGTTCAGTTCATGAGTGTGCAAGGATCGACAGCTAGCAACTTCTTCACGCTTGGGCCAGTGCAAGGCTTGGGTATGTCCACCGGCAAAGGTTAAATTTTAAGGGGTTGGGAAGTGGGAGAGAGTAGACATAAATGGGTGCCTCCAACAAAAAATTAAGCTGCTGCCTATGCCCCTGCTTTTGACTGACTGCTGATGAGGGAGGGGAGATCCTTCAGATTGTTTGACCTGATCCCAGCTTTGTTTCTCTGCTGCCCTGTCTGATCTAGGCACAGTCTACGTACGCTCTGCACCATTGACTCAGGAGACCTCTATCCAGCCTTCTAAGCCATATATAAAAAAAGGTGCATGGAGCTACTGATGAAAGACACTGTCATGTGATTTCAGTTAAAACTTTTAACTGACTGAAAAAAACTTTTAACTGAAATCACATGACAGTGTCTTTCATCAGTAGCTCCATGCACCTTTTTTTATATATGGCTTAGAAGACTGGATAGAGGTCTCCTGAGTCAATCAACACAGATTATTTTAATGAAGGACAAATTGCTATTAGTAAGGAAAGTAGAGAACTTGGAAAATTATATTAAAATGTTGAACTTGAGATTACTTAACTTTCCTAAAACTTTAGCAATGACACCTAAAGACTTATTTTATAAATTTCTGAAAGAGTTATTTAAATACCCTGAGAATGGTTTTCCTCCATTACACCTTCCAGCTTCAAAGAAGGCTTCTAAAACTGAGGCTTCAACTAATTTAAGTCCTATGGATGTTACGAAAATCTTGGAAACCTCAGAGGATGAAGTCATTTCATATTCTACACTCTTGGTGACATTTGTCTTTCAGCAAGATAAAGAGGCATGTCTTAGGCTGTTCTTTAGGCTTAAAGAGGTGACCTTTATGGACCCTAAGATTTCTATGTTTTCAGATGTATCTAAATTAACTCAATCCCGAAGGAAAGAGTTCCTGGAAATGAGACAATATGTACTATCTTTGGGGGCTAAGTTTCAACTTAGATATCCTTGTAAATGTTTGATCTTGTTGGATCAACATTCATATATTTTCTTTGATCCCCCGCAGTTGCGATTTTTTCTTGAGGCTAAAGGAGTAATCCTGTCCAGGGCTCCCACAGTGGAATAAGGTCTAGTTTTCATTTATTCGAAGAAGTAACACTGCATTTATTATAGTTTTTCAAATTTCTGTATAATATAAGGCCCTACCAATGTAAATTGCTTTTCCTATAATGTGGACTTTCATTTGAGAGATGATTGATATTGTAATGGAATTTGTTTAGTTTTTTTTCTTCTTCTTTTTAATTAATATGTTAAATCTCTCTTTCCTATATACATACTGTATGAATGTATATTTATAAAAATTTAAATAAAAAAAATAAAAAAAGAGCAGATAGCGTAGCTGGTTTTAAGAAAGCTTTGGACAAATTCCTGGAGAAAAAGTCCATAGTCTATTATTAAAACATTGGGAAACCTCTGCTTGCCCTGGATCGAAAGCATGGAATGTTGCTACTCTTTGGGTTTTGGCCAGGTACTAGTGACTTGGATTGGCCACCGTGAGAACGGGCTACTGGACATTGGTCTGACCCAGTAAGGCTATTCTTATGTTCTTATTTTCCTAGTCCAAAAGCACCTCTGTTTATAGCTATTTGTAAAGGAAGGGATGTATTTTATCTGCACAGTCTCTCATCTTAGCCTATTTACCCATGTTCTTTGGATATACAAAATCCTTTCTATTCTCCCAAAACGTGGTATAACTTGAAATATCCCACATCACAGATCATGTCTCAGGCTGAATCTCACATCAACAGGCCTTTCTGTACTTGGTGATGAGCTACTCTTGGCTGTCACCAGGGAGGGGAAAGGCTTCAACCAGAGCAATTGTCCTATGCCCCCCACACCTATGCAAAGCTGATGGAGCCATGGCCTACAGCAAGGTTTGCAGCCTCTTCCCAAATTTCTGCCTTAGGCTACAGCATGTTTAACAGTGGCCCTGTCATTCACGAAATCAACTCATTCTAGTGTGGTATTAAAATAGGGAGAAATAGGCTACAAAAACCCTCTGTGTAGGAAAATACTTCTCTAACAATTTATCACAGAGTGTACATTACAAGATACAGCTCAGGAGAGGAAAGGCCCCTTCCTTGGCCTGGGTCTGGCCTGTTGTCATTCCCTGTTTATGCAGTCTCTCAGAGGTATTATTAAGCTGACATTCTTCTTTGTTATTTTTCATATATATGTTTTGAATGTTTTAAGGTTTGATAATTTGAGGTATCTCAGTGGCACTTGAATATTGTATCATTTAGATATTTACTGTTATTGTTTTGTGTGTTTTCAGTTTCCCCACCTGATGAAGCATGTTACAAAATCCAGATCGATCAGGGGATTACTTCACAGGGGGCATCTAACAAGCTGTAATAGCATACAAGGGGTAGCAAGAAATGGAATAACACTGCCGATAAGGCAAAGATAAGTACTTTGGCTTTATTTACAGTTTCTGGATGGTATGGGACTTTTTAAAGTGCTGTGATGGTCCATGTGCCATTATTGCTTGAACCCACTGAGCACATAGGTGGTTGGTCTGAGCACTTCATAAACAATTAAAATTTTTTTAAATATATTTGATGACTGTGTTTTATAATGTAAACTCTGTGATAAATTGTTAGAGAATTAATTAGAACAGATCATGAACTAAGAATAAAACAGGGTTCAAAACATATTATGTCAAATGTGCACAGAGCTTCATTTAATTATAGTTCCTTTGCAGCACAGGTCCCTTTAAAATATATTTAAATAATTATTCCATGCAAGTCTTAGGAGGCACCTTGACTTTAATACCAGAGCCAGTCCTTTCAAGACTTGGTTTGCTGTTGATAGCATTCACAGAAGAACAAACTGTAATAATGTTCACTTAAAGAAGCCTAAAAATTGAAGGCAGATTCCCACAGATTAAATCCATACACAAATGAGATTTCTTTTTCATAGAAAAACACTTAGGGCTCCTTTTACAAAGCCATGCTACTGATTCCCCCACGGCAAATGCAGCAAAGCCCATTCAATTCCTATGGGCTTCATTGTATTTGTCAGGTGGGAATTGCAAGCACAGCTTCGTAAAAGGAGCCCTTAGAGAGTCAATTTTATATTTTCATGAAATCAGTGGCAGAAAAACAGCTTTGAACTGAATCTGCCCATAAAGAACTAATATATAACTCCTCTTTAACCATTCATCCAAAAATATTTCTAGGAGTAACCATGCTGTACCCAGGGTCAGACAAGTGTTAAATTTATTTAATAAAACAAGGCAAATGGATTGTAATTTCCCACATTTTTAATTATGATTAAGCAGCACACAATGGCGGCTGTGTAATAGATCTGTATATTGGAAAACACGTTAGTGCATCTGGTTTTTGAACTTATTGCACACAAATGAAATCATATAGAGACCTGTGTACAACACATGCAGACTTCATGAAAAGCCAAGTGCCTTCAGATTTAGAAAATCAGCCTATGCACAATAGTTCTGATGGTGAAATACAAGTTCAACATATATTGATACTGCAATTAAAAGTAAATAAACATCTTAAAATAATTTGTAAATATATTAAATGTTTGCAGAGACAAAGTGCCACTTCAAAGGAAAAAATAAGTTTTCACTTGTTTTGCCAGACACAATACACAAATTATATTCATTTTGCATCATGTGGCACTTTAAATACAAATTATACAACAAATTTGAGAGGTTAATTCTCAACAAAAATATATTATATTTGTAAACTAAATTAATATTGACAGCCAATAAAAAACAAAACAAAAACGGTTGGCAACATTAAGTACTGGAACCGACTTGACAGTTGAAACACATCAGATACGGTAGTGTTCAGTTACTGATTTTAACAAAACTAATTAGAAGTCACCTTCTTTTGCACAATATGGCTATTTAAACAGAGAAGGGAAAATATTCTTAGCTATGTAATCTGTCTATGATCAACTTTATTTCAAATGCTTAACATACATTTCATGTAGAAAACTTACTCAAATTTGTAAAGCTTTTGTTAAGTATGTATTGGCATTTGGGTTAGATCATTAACTGGAAATCGTCTATGAGAAATGCACAGTTTATCAAGGCTCTCCATATTCAAGGCAAGATAATTAAATATATTTCTGGTCAGTAAGCACAGTGTTAAAATAATTTTTACATGTGCAGAGCGCTCTCTTTACTGAGCATTACAGTGAAGGGAAAAGTCCTTGTTAAGCCTATCTACTTTGATAAAGAGACCACCATTTTATTTTTGTCAACTGTTCATGGTGAATGTCCCTCACTATACAAAGACTTGCTCTGGTTTGATCTCATGGCTTTTCCTAAACTTCTTCAGGACACACAATTCCCAAACCTTTTACCAGGGTCCACAGAATATATTTTTTACATGGAAGGAGAAAGAGGGGCAAATAAATCAAGCTTTGTGCCTGCCTCCCCTCTGCTCCAGCTCCCTAGTGGCCAATTCCATTCCACTGTTTATGCCCCTCTCCCCCATTCTCAAAGCATATATGTTTTATGGCTACTTGCTTCCAACAATGTCATTTTATATTTTGCAAGCTAATAATTTAAAATACCTACTCCACACTCAGTTCATAAAGTTACTTGCATGTTTTTTGATCCTGCAAATGTGCTATGTTTGATGGCTTACTGGGAGCAAGTCATGGACTACATAAGAAAAGACAAAAATAAAAACTGAACTAGGTATCTTCTGTATCAGAGTTTAGGAATAAGTTTCTCCTATAGTAAGAGCCTTTTTTTCATGAGGTTGTCATTTAGTCACACAGACATCCGTTCTATGTATTGTACGCATAACCATACTGTAAAAACAAACAAAAAACCCACAACACAAGCTTCCATATCTAGCATACCAACTAGTATAGGACAAATTCTCCAGTGTCCCACTGTAAAGTCTTTTCAGCAGTCATACATAATTAAAAAACAAATGGAATGTAATACACAGTATATTAAAAAAAAAAAAAAACACACACACACACACACAGTCGAAGGGAACAACAATCATAAACCAGGCAAACTGAGCAAAGAGCTGTAATCTTAAAAAAGGTGACAAGCCAGGAATCAACCACAGCACAGTTAAACAAGAAAAAAAAAGTCTTAATACTGTAAACTAAGTCTTCACATTCAGGTTTAGCCAGCAGCCTCCATGATGGTATCCTTTGAAGGGCATGTAGAGGAGCGAGGATCCATGGCCGAGTGCATTATAGGGATATAAACATCATCCATGTTTGGCATCACAAAAATTTTCTAGGGAACATACATACAAAAATGTTATAAACATCAGTGGTAAATTCCTGAGCTGGTATAAATACAAATAAATTACTTTCTAAAACAGGAATATGTTCTCTGCATCTCACAGTAAGGCCTAAACAATTCCAACTTCCCACCTACACATATACTTGGCTTTTAAAACTTTTACTGTTTATTAGGTTCTTGGCACTGTGGAAATAGGAATGAAGGTTTTAACAGCATTGGGACATACTACAGCACTTCATCAATGCGAGCCATCTCAGTCATGCAACTTCCTTTCCTTCCTAACCAGAAACCTATAATGAAAGTTGGTTGGGAATTCCAAATGTAAAAAAAACCAAAAAAAAAAAAAAACCATTTAAAGTACTCAGTAATTCAAACCTTTTCCTATCTACAAAAAACTTCTGCCTTTCATGATATTCTGAAAGCATCACCCAGGTTTAATATTTAGAAAGTAATCCTGAGTACAAAGTTAGCTTGCCCCTCATCTTTTAATGTTAATCTGTTTATGATCAAGAAAACAAGACTGCACTGCCAAGAGCAAGACATTATATATATATTAGCTTTATATCTCCACCCACTTTCCCTACTCCCTCTATTCTCTTTTTTTAATTCTTTATTTTAATAATTTTAACAAAAAGAATATAAATTACAATGATCTCATTGCAAGACAAATTACATTTTAACATGATTCATAACCTTGATAAACAGTAAAATAACACGTCTTGTCATGCAAACAATTAAAAGAATCCCACTCCCTCCCCTCTCAGGAGGCCTGGGCTCTCTCTTCATTAGGATAATATACAATTTAAATCTTTCAAAAATCCTCTTTTTCCAATTCAATATATTTCTCCCATATGTCTTTAAACTTCACCCATTGATTTGATAGAAGGGCCGACAGTCTATATTTTTCACATACTAAGTCTTCACATTCAGGTTTAGCCAGCAGCCTCCATGATGGGATCCTTTGAAGGGCATGTAGAGGAGCCATATATCTGGAGTACGCCATTGCTGGGCCAATATTAATCGAGCAGCTATAAATGCCAAATCTATAAGTTTAAATTCCCAAGAGTGCCCTTTCAGCACTCATAGCAAGAGGAATCTGGATTAACTTACTCTCAATATTTCTGGACCTTTTCACATTCCCACCACATATGAAAGAAGTAACTCTTTCCCCACATCCTTTCCAACAAGCATCATTTCTCTCCTTGGTACATTTACTAATTAGAACCGGAGTAATATACCATCGTACTAAAAGTTTAATAGCATTTTCCACCAAAGTGGCTGCTCTGGCTATATGGAAAAGATGTGATACAATTGCCCCCCACTCATCAGTTGACCAATCCTTCCCCCAATCTTTTTCCCACGCTTTCATATAAGATGTTTTCATATTCTTATCATCATGTATAATTTTATATAACCAAGAAATATATCCTTTAGCAACTGGAATCCCTAATCCATTTTCAAATTCAGATTTCTTTAAAATTTCTTTTCCCCTCCCCTTACATGTCATAATATAATTTTTCACCTGTAAATAGGGGGAAAAAAAATCTCTCGCTTCCAGTTGATATTGATCCTGAAGATCTACAAATGCTGTAACCTCCCCTTCCTCAATAAGTTGACCAAAACACCTCAAACATTTTGCCTCTCACTTCTTAAAAATTCCCCCTCCCTACCTGGTATAAAATCTTGTACATACAATATAGGAGAAAAATAAATACTTTTTTCTTTTCACAGGAGTTTTTTTGCTATATTTTTCCATATTCCCATAGAACATCTACTAAAAGGATTACCTATATTTATTATCCCCTACTCCCTCTATTCTCAATACAGAACAGACTACAGTACTGGGTAATACAGACTGGTGCGCACAGCAGTGTTCCTTCTTGCTTTGGATGGATCTTTACATTTAAAAGGATCTAGAGTTCTAAATACACTTCTCCCTCCATATTCTCCCTCCATCTGAAAACCTGGTTATTCTCAAAAACGTAACTCCTCCTCCCTCTCTGGTCATTTTAGTCCTCTAATTCTTTTCTCCTCTTTTTGCCCCCAATGGAGTTCCTTTCTACCCTAACTCTTGTTAACCGTGTCGAGCTTTACGAATGTAGAGATGATGCGGTATACAAACCTAAGGTTTAGATTAGATTAGATTAGATATTCGCTGTGATAGGGGATTATAACTTTTTCATATGTTATTCGCTGTTTTCTATTAAAAACCATCGTGAATATGGTGAAGCCGCGAATAACATGGTGGGAGACCTGGCCTGTTCCTGAAGGAGAGGCAAAACACGATAAAGAAAGTCCTGGGAGTCAGAGATTTTCTCTGTAAAAGCCTGGAATCAGCGATTTCTCTATGCAAGCTGACGTAATTTGGGGGGGAGGAGCCAGCAAGCTAGAAACCGCGATTGCTGAAACCGCGAATATGGAGGGAGAAGTGTATTTATCATGTTTCACAGTTTCTGAAGAATTGCATCACAGTCAGACTCATGTTTACTGTAATCCATAGGTTTACATCCTACAGCACACAGTGAGATAGACATGTGGATCACAGCAAAAATCATAAAGAGCATCCTAACATGACCATTTATTTTTTTCATCAAAAGGGGACATCTATTAATTGTCAGTCCCGCTCCCAATCCCACCTTAACCCTGCCCCCAATTTCTTCCATTCATTTTTCATGTACACATATCTTATTAATTCATAATGGCAACCATAAAATTTTAAAAACACTACAAAGCACACTATACGCAGAGAAAATGTTAATTATTTATATTTGGGGGGTTTTCAATGATGTCACCTCAGTAACTATAGAAAAATAGACAAATATAGTGCAAAATATAGACAGCAGATATAAATTCTCAAAACTGACACATTTTGATCACTAAATTGAAAATAAAATCATTTTTCCTATCTTTGCTGTCTGGTGATTTCATGAGTCTCTGGTTGCGTTTCCTTCTGTCTGTGTATCCTTTCTTTCTTTCTGCACTCAGGCACAACAATTGTCCCTGTCTATTCCCCTCCCCCTCCTTCCTTTTCATGTCCTCCGTGCCCCCAGTGCCTCCTTCCCATGTCCTTAGTGCCCCCAGTGCCTCCTTCCTATCTCTTTAGTGCCCCCAGTGCCTCCTTCCTATGTCCCTCTCACTGCCTTCCACACTTTGTCCCACCCCCACCCCCGAAGCCAGCCTGCCTGCCTGTCCACCTCTTTCCCTCCCTCCTTGGCCAAAGCCAGTCTGCTTGCTTGCCTACCTCCTTCCCTCCCTGCTGCAAAAAAAAAAAAAAATAAAAAAAGGCAAGCCTCCCTCCTTCCTTTCCCCCGGTCCACTACTACTAAAGCCGACACGAAGTCTTCTTTCCGACGTCAGAATTGACATCGGAAAGAACACTTCCTGTCAGCTTTAGCAGCAGCAGCAGGGCGGTAAGAGAGCAGTGGACCAGGGGAAAGGAAGGAGGGAGGCTTTTTTTTTTTGCGCAGCAGGTAGGGATAGGAAGTGATCGCCTGTCCCGTTGTCCCCGAGCACAGCTTCGGGACGCTGTTCCTGAAAACGTGACATTTCTGCGTCCTGAAGCTGTGTGTGGGGACAACGGGACAGGAGGTCTGAAAATGGGACGGTCCCATTCAAAACGGGACGTATGGTCACCTTAAGCATGCCTCACTGGACCATGACAAAATGCTTTTAGTCAGAAATGAGCTCAGTGAATAAAGGGCTCAAAAACATTGTAATGTCCAAGTACAACATGACCTGGAATGTCTTACAAGTGTTCTAAATTTGCCTATTTAAAGACTTGTAATATAATCTCTTTGCTTATGCCTCCCTGAATTAACAGATACAAGAACTTCTTTCAGTCAAAATGCCATTTTCCGTCATCTTATGCAGTATGGCATTCTGGATTGCATGGTATTGGCAAAGTTCAAGTGTGGTTTATCCTTTAAAGCACTGATCACCTTGCAAAGAACACCTGAAGAGAAGCCACGATACTGGCAGCTGTTATTGCAACCCTACAAACAAGAATGTAGGCTGTGAATGAACAATGGCAACTATTATTGCTGGTCTAATATGAAAAAAAACCCCAAACAAAACGAAAGAAAAGTTATATTCATACTTAATTTTGCAAAGGTTATTTAAAAAGCCTTTACCAGAAATTCCTGTTCCAGTTTTCTCTCTATCCAGTCGGTCACATGAACTAGCGTTACTTCTCGCTCTCCAAGTTTAGGACGAGCTTTTAACTCCAGGAAAGGTGGTTTTCTGAAGCCGTACCTTTGAAAATAATGGGAGAAAACAGCTGTAGAAGTTGTAGTAAAATATATCTGCTAAAATGCAGAAAGGAAATCACAGCAAAAGGTCTAAGTAATCTAAGTAATATTTTGCTGCTGACATTTTCATGCCCAAACCTATTAATGTGTATTATCTTTTGGATCAGATGTAGTTCTGCATATCTCATAGGATCTTATTCATCTATAAAATTATATTACAGGAAATCTCACAAAAAAAAAAAAAAAAAAAAGATTCTTTAGAGAAATGTTTGCAGTTTAAATAAAGATTATTAATGACAATCAAATTAAAAATACATTCTCTACTTCCCAAGGCTTTATGGTGCTGTTCAATATTTATTCTAACAGACAGAGGGAGCCATTAGCTTTACTAACGACACTATAGTAGTCCTACACTCATGGGATCAGCAGGATTCTTTTCCATCTCTGATGCATGCATGCCATTTAAAGGAAGAACATCAGCAAGAGTGCAAAGCAAAATGCTTTAATGTGCCACCTCATCAAAAGTTACAATTTCTCTACGTTTCCTAGATTTAAACATATAGTTTAAAAATTGAAAATTAGCTTGATAATACACTTCCCCCTACGTATTCGCGGTGGTTAGGGGACAGCCGGCCCGTGAATATTTAAAAAACGTGAATAATATTCGGGCTGGTTCTGCTCCTAACCCCCGCTTCCCTCCAGCTATTTTAAGCCCTGTAAGCCACCCCTTAAGCCTTACCTGGTGGTCTAGCGGGTTTTCGGGACAAGAGTGATCTTCCCATGCTCCTGCCCAGTGCAGATCGCTCATAGGAAATGGCTGCCTTGAGCTCCCGTCATAGTCTCGAGAGACGACGGGAGCTCAAGGCAGCCATTTCTTGTGAGCGATCTGCACAGGGTAGGAGTGTGGGAAGATTGCTCCTGCCCCAAAACCCGCTAGAATACCAGGTAAGGCTTAAGGGGGGTTTACAGGGTTTAAAATAGCCTGAAAAATTAAAAAGCATTTTTTGTTTTAAAACCGCGAATAATCGAATCCGTAGATACGGAAATTGCCAATACAGAGGGGGAAGTGTAGTTATTTTACTGGCTTGGTATTATGCACCAAAAAGCACAGTTACTTACCGTAACAGGTGTTATCCAGGGACAGCAGGCAGATATTCTTGACTGATGGGTGACGGCACCGACGGAGCCCCGGTACGGACAATTTTAGAGTGATTGCACTCTAAGAACTTGGAAAGTTCTAGTAGGCCGCACCGCGCACGCGTGAGTGCCTTCCCGCCCAACAGAGGCGCGCGGTCCCCAGTTAGGATAAGCCAGCTAAGAAGCCAACACGGGGAGGTGGGTGGGACGCAAGAATATCTGCCTGCTGTCCCTGGATAACACCTGTTACGGTAAGTAACTGTGCTTTATCCCAGGACAAGCAGGCAGCATATTCTTGACTGATGGGTGACCTCCAAGCTAACAAAAAGAGGGATGGAGGGAAGGTTGGCCATTAGGAAAACAAATTTTGCAAAACAGATTGGCCGAAGTGTCCATCCCGTCTGGAGAATGCATCCAGACAATAATGAGATGTAAAAGTATGAACTGAGGACCAAGTAGCAGCTTTGCAGATTTCCTCAAGGGGAGTGGAACGGAGGAAAGCCACAGATGCTGCCATAGCTCTAACTCTATGGGCCGTGACAGAATCTTCCAGTGTCAGTCCGGACTGAGAATAACAAAATGAGATGCACGCTGCAAGCCAATTTGACAACGTACGTTTAGAAACAGGACGTCCCAATTTATTCGGATCAAAGGACAGAAAAAGTTGGGGAGATGATCTGTGGGGCTTGGTACGCTCTAAATAGTAAGCTAGAGCCCGCTTACAGTCCAAAGTATGCAGAGCCTGTTCTCCAGAATGAGAGTGAGGTTTCGGAAAGAAGACAGGCAGAACAATGGATTGGTTGAGATGGAATTCCGAGACAACCTTAGGGAGAAACTTTGGATGTGTACGCAGAACCACCTTGTCATGATGAAAGACTGTAAAAGGTGGATCCGCAACTAGTGCATGTAGCTCACTGACCCTCCTGGCAGAGGTTAGAGCAATAAGGAAGACCACTTTCCAAGTGAGAAACTTGAAAGGAGTCGTAGCCAAAGGTTCAACAGAGGCTTCATTAAGGCGGAGAGAACCACATTGAGATCCCAGACTACAGGGGGTGCTTTAAGAGGTGGTTTCACATTGAAAAGACCCCGCATGAATCGGGAAACCAAGGGATGAGCTGAAAGGAGTTTCCCATGAACTGGCTCATGAAAAGCAGCAATAGCACTGAGGTGGACTCTGATGGAAGTAGACTTGAGGCCAGAGTCAGACAAAGAAAGAAGGTAATCTAACAAAGTCTCAACTGCAAGAGACGTAGGATTATGATGAAGAAGACAGCAGGAAGAAAATCTTGTCCACTTCTGATGGTAACATTGCAGAGTTGCAGGTTTCTTGGAGGCATCCAGAATAGAACGAACGGCTGAGATAATAGAGTATCATTCGAAGTTAGCCCGAGAGATACCAAGCTGTCAGGTGCAGAGACTGGAGGTTGGGATGCAGAAGGGTCTCCTGATGCTGTGTAAGCAGAGAAGGAAACAATGGAAGAAGAATAGGCTCCCTGGAACTGAGTTGAAGTAGAAGGGAGAACCAATGTTGCCTGGGCCATCGTGGAGCGATGAGAATCATGGTGGCCTGTTCCCTCTTGAGCTTGAACAAGGTTCGCAACATGAGAGGTAGCGGAGGGAAAGCATACAGGAACAGATTGGACCAATCCAGGAGAAATGCATCCGCTGCCAGACGGTGAGGAGAGTAGAGTCTGGAGCAGAAGAGGGGCAGCTGGTGATTGTGAGGAGCTGCAAAGAGGTCTATCTGAGGAGTGCCCCACTGAGCGAAGATGGACTGTAGAGTTAAAGGATCGAGAGTCCACTCGTGAGGCTGAAGAATTCTGCTGAGTTTGTCCGCCAAGGAATTCTGTTCTCCCTGAATGTAGATCGCTTTCAGGAAGAGTTGGTGATCTGTGGCCCAAGCCCAAATCTTCTGGGCTTCCTGACACAAGAGGCGAGAGCCTGTCCCACCCTGCTTGTTGATGTAGTACATTGCATAATAGGGACAAGTGGAATTGTCCAATAAGAAAAGGTGCAATAAATAAAGATGTCTTTCAACTCATCTGGACAATCAGGTTATCCTTTATTCTTCCAAAAAAACTCGACCCGACATGTACATGTTTCGGCCCTACGGCCTGCGTCAGGAGTCTTAGAGATCTTTGGGTATAAAATAACCTCGTGTATGGACCACTCTAGAAAGCTGTATTTATCAAAACGCCGTCGTGTGAATGCTGGCTGTACTCTAAGACTCCTGACGCAGGCCGTAGGGCCGAAACATGTACATGTCGGGTCGAGTTTTTTTGGAAGAATAAAGGATAACCTGATTGTCCAGATGAGTTGAAAGACATCTTTATTTATTGCACCTTTTCTTATTGGACAATTCCACTTGTCCCTATTATTCTATCTGTTGTGGATTTGTTTCCCCTGTGTTTTGCGCGGATGTAGTACATTGCAACTTGATTGTCTGTGCACAGCAGGAGGAGTTGAGGAAAGAGAAGATGTTGGAAGGCCTTGAGGGCATAAAACATCGCTCTGAGTTCCAGGAAATTGATGTGATGTTTCATTTCCTGGGCTGTCCAAAGACCTTGAGTTTGGAATTCGTTCAAATGAGCTCCCCAGGCGTAAGGGGAGGCGTCGGTGGTGATAAGTTGATGAGGAGGTAGATGGAGCAGAAGACCTCTGGAGAGATTTGAGGATATCAACCACCATTGCAGAGACTGACGAAGAGACGTTGTCAGAGATATGTGTCGTGAGCAGGGATCCGTCGCTTGGGACCACTGGGTAGCTAGGGTCCATTGAGGAGTGCGCAGGTGAAGACATGCGAAGGGTGTGACATGAACTGTGGAGGCCATGTGACCTAAGAGTATCATCATTTGCTTGGCAGAGATGGAACGTTGTGGAAGTACCTGCTGACATAGAGACTGAAGAGTTTGAAGACGGTTGGACGGCAGGAACGCTCTCATGAGGACTGTGTCTAGCACCGCTCCAATGAATTGAAGTCTCTGAGTGGGGATGAGATGAGATTTGGGTAGATTGATCTCGAACCCCAGAAGTTGTAGAAACAGGATGGTTTGGTTGGTGGCCAGAAGTACTGTCTGAGATGAATTGGCCTTGATTAACCAATCGTCCAGGTAAGGAAAGACTTGAAGGTGGTGAGAGCATAGAAAGGCAGCCACCACAATCAGACATTTGGTGAATACTCTTGGAGAGGAGGCAAGACCGAAGGGCAGCACCTTGTATTGGTAATGACAATGATGGATCATGAAGCGGAGGTACTGTCTGGAGGCCAGATTGACCGGTATGTGAGTATATGCCTCTTTGAGATCGAGGGAGCATAGCCAGTCGCCTTGATTGAGAAGAGGGTAAAGAGTGGCCAGAGAAAGCATTCTGAATTTCTCTTTGACCAAGCATTTGTTGAGATCGCGAAGATCTAGGATGGGTCTGAGATCTCCTGTTTTTTGGGGGACTAGAAAATAACAAGAGTAGAATCCCTGTCCCTGCTGATCTAGAGGAACCTCCTCTATGGCGTTCAGAAGGAGGAGGGATTGAACCTCTTGAAGAAGGAGGGAAGACTGAGGAGTGTTCAAAGCAGACTCTTTTGGCAGACTTTGGGTAGGCAGAGTCTGAAAGTTGAGAGAGTAGCCGTGGCGGATGATGTTGAGGACCCACTGATCCGAGGTGATATTTTCCCAACAGCTTATGTAATGAGCAAGGCGTCCTCCTATGGGCTGCGGAAGATGGGCAGATGGTAGAATACTGGCTATGTCCTGGAGAACCAAGTCAAAAGGGTTGGGAGGACTTTTGTGGAGGAGGAGGCTTCACCTGTTGCTGCTGTTGTGCTGGTCTAGGGTTTTGCCTCTGTTGTTGCCGCTGATGCCGGGGCTGTTGAGGGGCCGGTGGCAAAGGACGAGCCACAAATCAGCATTGGTAGGCCGATTGCTGCCGAAAAGGCCTAGTAGGTGGGGTCTTCTTTTTTGTTTTGAGGAGAGTATCCCACTTAGTCTCATGAGCTGAGAGCTTTTAGGTAGTGGAGTCCATGGATTCTCCAAACAGCTCATCACCCAGGCAAGGCACATTAGCCAGTTGATCTTGATGATTGACATCAAGTTCTGAAACCCTGAGCCATGCCAGACGACGCATGGCCACCGACATAGCCGTGGCTCGAAAGGTCTGCTCAAAGGTGTCATAGATCAACCTGACCATGAATTTACGAAGTTGTAAAAGTGATGAAGAAGTTTGGCGAAAGGCAGATCTTTTGCGGTCAGGGAGGTACTTTTCAAAAGCTGACAAATTCTGAATGAGATGCTTAAGATAAAGAAAAATGGAAAGCATAATTCCCTGATCTATTAGCTAGCATCGCATTCTGATACAACCTCTTGCCAAACTTATCCATGGCCTTACCTTCTCTGCCAGGAGGGACCGAGGCATACACACTAGCTCCCGTGGATTTCTTTAAAGTGGATTCCACTAAGAGAGACTCATGAGGGAGTTGTGGTTTGTCAAAGCCAGGAATGGGGATGACCTTATATAAGGAGTCCAGTTTGCGAGAGGCTCCTGGGATGGTCAAAGGCGTCTCCAGATTTTTGTAAAAAGTCTCTCTTAATATATCATGGAGAGGCAATTTTAGAAATTCCCTTGGAGGCTGTTCAAAATCCAGTGCATCGAGAAACACCTTGGATTTTTTGGATTCAGCCTCCAAGGGAATAGAGAGAGAGTCACACATCTCTTTGAGAAAAGAGGTGAAAGAGGTTGCATCTGGCTTAGAGGACGGATCTAAAACAGAAGGATCCTCGTCCGCCGATGAACACTCCCCCTCAGAGAGAAGAGGCTCTTCGGAGTCACCCCACAGATCAGGATCCCTTACTTGGAAGCTGCGGTCTCGGGACTCCGGTGTGGAGGGTTCCAGGTGTCGAGTTTTGTGTGTCGACTTACCCGACCTCTGGGAAACGGTACCGGGAGATGTTATGGGTTGTGCCGGTGCCGAAGTTTGCACAGCCTGGTGTAAGGACCTCGGTTCCAGCGCTAAGATCGGCATGGATACCGACGAAGCCGAATGTACTGGTACCGACAGAGTGGATGCAGATAAAAGAGGTTGCTCCACTGCCGGTACCGGTGGCTCAGACCGGACCGGGACTGAAAGGTTCGGTTTCAAAAGAGCAGGAAGGAGCTGCTGTAATTGCTCCTTGAGCTGCACCTGCAGGACGGCGGCAATTCGCTCGTCCAGCGAAGGCACCGGCACCGCTTTTTTCTTCTGCGGTACCTTCGGTGCCGCTCTACACTCCGAAGAGGAACCCGAGGTCGAGGGGCTCACCTCAATCGGTGCGGAGCGCTTCCGCGGGCGCCTCGAGGTCGGTAGGACTGGGCTCGCTGCTACTGAGACCGGAGGACACTCCAGCGGGGAAGGCTTCTTAGCTGGCTTACCTGGAGGATGCGACGCCGGCACGGTGTCGACGAGGTAGGTGCCGACTGCGTCGGGACCGATGTCGGGGCCGGTGCCGCCGAATCCGACATATCGGTACCAAACAATAACCGCTGCTGGATCTGTCGGTTTTTTAAGGTTCTCTTTTTTAGAGTGGCACAGCGGGTGCAGGTAGACGCCCGATGGTCAGGACCCAGGCACTGTAAGCACCAGTTGTGCGGGTCGGTGAGAGAAATGGGCCTTGCGCACCGCTGGCACTTCTTAAACCCGGGTTGGGGGGGGCATGAACGTAAAAACGGCTTCTGCCAAATCGAAGGCCGAGGCCTCGATGGTGGCAGCAGGCCCCACCGGGGCAAAACCGAAAAAAGAAGAAAAAAGAAAATTCTTTTTTTTTTTAATAAGAAAAAAGAAAAAAAGGAAATACAATTTCCAGAAAGGTTTACGCGAGCGGGAAGGCGAATGAGGAAAAAATTTTCAACAGCCGTTGAAAGTGCGTCTTCTTAGCTCCGCGGAAACTAAGAAACTGGGGACCGCGCGCCTCTGTTGGGCGGGAAGGCACTCGCGTGTGCGCGGTGCGGCCTACTAGAACTTTCCAAGCTCTTAGAGTGCAATCACTCTAAAATTGTCAGTACCGGGGCTCCATCGGTGCCGTCACCCATCAGTCAAGAATATGCTGCCTGCTTGTCCTGGGATAATATTAATACATTAACTTAGGAGCCCCTTAGACCAGTGTTTCTCAACTCGCTTGTTGGGGATACGCGGCCTGGCCACCGGGGAGGATATTTTTGCCCATCCGTAGAAGCCTCTGCCACAGGGGATCTCACCTTCCTGCCCACCCCTTGCTGCTGCTGAGGATCCCTCCCTCCCTGCCCGCCATTTACAGCTAATACAGAACAAGGCCATCAGACTAATCACTGGTGTTCACAAATTTGATCACATCACTCCTCTGTTAATATCCTTGCACTGGCTCCCTATTATACATCGTTTTTATCTATAAAATCATCCTACTTGTATTTAAGATCAAACAGACTCATACCCCCTCATATTTAGACCATTATTTCATCCCTTATTTACCATCATGGACCCTATGTTCCTTTCAGGAAAATCTACTAACTATTCTTAATATCCATCATATTTCTTGTACCACTGTCCACCATAGGATCTTTTCAGTCACAGGTCCTTCACTTTGGAATACTCTCCCCTTATCCATCTACGACTAGAAACTAGAAGGCCCAACTTAAAATCTTTCTATTCAATGATACCTACAGCCAATCTCCATCCTATGCCTCCTAAAGATTTTGTTTTCTCTTTTCCTCCTTTCATCCAACTAATCAGGTCTTCCAGATGGTGACTGGGGACACAACAAAAGCTAGTGCCTTATTTCCCTACCCCGCCCTAATGTCCTATCTTAATCTGTAGTTCCTCTTTACCCTTTTCTTTCTTTTATCTTTCCACCTCCCACTTTTTTTTCTATATTTTGCTATCTTTTCTATTATTAATTGTCGCTCAGAAGTATTTCTATGGGCGGTATATCAAACACTAATACACTTGGAAACTTTGACATCCTAAAGTATGTCTGCACTAGTTTTAACATGTGTGTGCGCTAACAGCACACTAAATATTTTTTTGTATTGTTTTTGAGGGAGTATATCAAGGGTATAGCTACATTTCTGTGTGCTAATGGTTAGTGAATGGATAACGTGGGAGCCCTTACTGCATACAAAATAGGTGATGGTAAGTGCTCCCGCAGTAATTTTATTTTAGAAATGAGCATGCACTAATGGTAACATTAGGCACAACCATTAATGAAAAACAAAAGAATTGCGGTGAAAATGGCCTTATGGGGTGAGAAAGATTCATGTAAGGGCATGCTACGGTCATTTTATACTGCAGATTAGTAAAGGACCCCTTAAAGAAGCAAACTATATAAAGGCAGTACAGTAGAATCTCAGTTAACTGGCAATCTCACCGAACCGGCAAAATAATCACCAGTGAAAAAATTAAAAATGTCCTCCAAAGCACAAGCATCGACATGTCAGAGGAAAGGCCCTGCCAGGGGCTTGCTGTGAGCAGCCTATTTTGAGACTGCCTTCTGCTGACAGGCTGCACTTCAAGTACGGGAGGGAGCGAGCGAAGGGGGTTCGTGACTCAGGACCACCACCTGCTTCTGCCACTTTAGGGCTGGAGGGAGGGAAGGAGGAGGGCTTTGCGGCTCAGGACTGCTGCTGCGCTGGTGCTTCAGGGCGGGATGGAACAGGGGATTGAGAGCTGTGTTCTAACACAGCACTCCCAATCAACTGGGAAAACAGTTATCCAGCATCCACCAATCCCCGTAGGTGCCTGATAACTGAGATTCTACTATATCATTTATATAAAAAGGTGCAACTCTGAACTTTCATGCTATAGGAAAGCTCCATCATGCCCTGTACTTACCATATCCTGTCTGTAGGAGGTGGTGGAATGTTTACCGCTAGTGTTCCTTTAAACTCTTGCACTTCTACTGTGAGCAGCAATGGCGTATTTGACACTTCTTCAATCTTCTTTTTAATGAATTCCGTCTCGGTGGCCTTCTGAAAATATTTGGACTTGGTAATTTTATCTACAAACCTCATGATTTTGCTTGTTCTGTGTGGTCCGACATAGCTACAAAATTTGAAATGAGAAAATATGTCAACACACATACAACTGTAGTATTATATCATGTTTATCTTTATGCTATGTGATATTCTACCTCTTGACAGAGCAAGGAGGTAGTTCACAAATTTTAAAAATAAAGTTAAAAAAGGCATACCATTCACAAAAAAAAAACAGAGAAAAGACAAAATATTCAAATTAAGTGGGAGATAATAATACAGCATGTCAGGTTGGCATAGTGAAAGAGGTTAACACTGAGCTGCATAAGTCTCTCTCTCTCACACACACCTACCTTATATATCCATGCACAGAACAGGAAATGTGATAATTTTAATCTAATCTGTAATTAAATTGATTTTAAGACATAGAATCTTATGTTTCTGCATAACACATCAAAATCTTTTTTTTTTAAATATCTTTATTCATTTTTACATTATACAATCAAGTGTAAAAGAAATCAAGTTATACTGTACATTCTTCACTTGAAACTCTGCAATCATTTTATACCATAGACTATCTCCCCTCCCTCCCTTTTCATATATTACCCCTCATAATGTCATAAAACCCACTCATCCCCCTTCCCTCTACACATATTTAATGGGGATAAATACAATTATTTATTATAATACTCAATTAATGGTCCCCACACCACTTTAAATTTCTTATAATAACCTCTCTTGATTGCCAATGTTTTTTCCATTTCATACACCTGACAAACCGAACTCCACCAAAAACAGTAATTCAATCCCCTATAGTCTTTCCAATTATGTGTTATATGTTGGATGGCAACTCCTGTTAAAATCATTAAAAGTTTATTATTATTCGATGAAATTTGACTTTTGGCCCTCATAGACATTCCAAACAAAACTGTGTCATATGATAGGGCCACAGGATTCTCTAACATACAATTTATTTGACCCCAGATCAATTTCCAAAAATTATTAATAAAAGGACAATAAAATAATAAATGATCTAGAGTTCCAGCCTCAAGATGACAATGCCAACATCTATTAGACTTAGAGCAATCCAATTTTTGTAAACGAACAGGGGTCCAGAGTGCTCTATGCAACAGGAAAAACCATGTTTGCCTCATAGACGCAGACATTGTACATCTTATCCTCCAAGACCAAATACGTGGCCATTGAGATGCATTAATTTGATGCTTAATCTCAATGCTCCAAATATCTTTAAGTACAGTCCTTGGTTTTTTATTTAAATATCCAGATAATGTTTTGTACCACTGCGCAGCCTGGTGACCCATAAAATCTGCCTGGAAGCATAACAATTCTAGAGTAAAATGAGTATTTAAAGATTTCCATTCAGGGAACCCTGCCTGAATGGCCTGCTTCAATTGCAACCATTTATAACTTTGTTTTTTATTAAGTCCAAATTTATGTTGTAATTGTGAAAACTCCAGCAGCTTACCATCATTAATAACATCATTTAAAGTACGTATTCCTGCTTCAATCCAATCCTTCCAGACAATCATAAAACCGCCTATTTGTATCTTGGAGTTCAGCCATATATTTTGACAAGTAGATTTTTGAATAGTAATAGGAGTTAAGTTGTTAACATACTTTAATGTTGTCCATGTGTCCATTAATATCCTATTACTTTTTCTTATTCTAGGCATTTTAATACTAATCAAATGACGAAGCCTAATAGGAGACATGAGCTGCCACTTCAACCATAACCAATCTGGAAGCTTCTCCATGAGTTCTGGGAGGACCCAATACATACCTTGGCGCAAGATATAGGATTGATGAAACCTATAAAAATTTGGAAAATTTACCCCTCCCTCCTCAATTGGTTTTTGTAAAGTCACTAGAGCAATTCTTACAGCTTTACCCAGCCAAATAAATTTACTAAGAATATTATTTAACTTTTTGTAAAAAGACCCCTGAAAAAAAACTGGTATCATTCCCATTTGATAACAAACCATAGGCAATATCATCATTTTGACTGTTTGTACTCTTCCCCACCAAGATAAATGTAACTCTAACCCTAACTCTAACCCTAAACATAACTCTGTTACTTTTTGCAATAAACTTTTTTCATTATAATTGTCTCATCAAGCGTGTTTTTTATCCATATACCTAAATATTTTATTCCTTCTTCTTTCCATATACAAGGGAATGAATCAAATAATCCTTTTGTGCAAACACATCAAAATCTTGTTAAGAGTCCAACTGTAAAAAAGGCAATTCAAAATGCATCCATGAATCTTACCCTTCAGCTCCTGGGACTTGTGGTTTGTCTCCCAATAATTCAGGAGCATTATCTTCATCTGAAGACCCTGCACTGGAGGACTCCTCATCACTGTCAGCAAGACAATAAGCTCTTGGCCTAACCCTAACCAAGAGAATTAAATTTTGAAGTCAATCATGATTAAATGATGAAAGCACGCCACTGTTCTGAATGAGTCACAATGAATGATACATCTAGGGTACATCCTTATTCTCAAATATCTTTCTTGAAACTGGTAACCCATAAGCAACATCACAACTCCCAGACTTACTATACAACTTTAAAACATCTTTAGCCAAATTTAAAGAAGTTTGGGGGCCATTGACAAATTATTGTAATGAATAGATACCATTTTTCCCTTAATAGTACAAATGTAAGAGTTAGGGAGGGGGGAGGGTAGTGGGTTTTTTTTGGTCTTTCATTAATAGTAGGATTGGTAAGAGAGAATTCAATATATGATATACATGTTTTGTATGTGTAAAGATAAGGGTAGGAGGAAGAGAGGGGGGTAAACATTATTAATTTGATTATTGCAGAATATCAAGTGTTGTATCCAAGTTAAAATGTTGTTTTTTATGATGCACTTGTTATACGATATAAAAATGAATAAAGAATTTTTTTTAAAAAACCCTCTTTAGCCAGCTTTATAAGAAAGTTTCACAATTTCTTAAGCATGAGCATGCAAATAATTTATCAATGGCATGGCTTTGTACAGGGAAATGCTATAGTAATGATTCTAAAATATTCAATTTACAGAATTATAACATTTTCCTCCTACTCCAATATAATCTAAAACTAACAAAACATGAAAGATACACAGAAGATGGGCTACTCCGATGCTTAAAAGCCAAAAATGCAAAATACCAAAACATGCAAATTAATGGTTCTTGAAACAAATGCATTTAATGAATATTTTTGCTCGGGAGTTTCTGAAATCCAGATCTGTATCCTTCCAGGCCTGAACATGCAAAATATTTGGGTTTTCTTTCATATTATATATATATATATATATATAAAAATATAAATAAATAACAGTGACTAGGAACACTCTGCTAGATGGCGACACCAAGAAAAAAAAAAGTCAAAATATTCCAGAACCACTCTTCTCTCTATCTTGGTTTTACCAGTTGGGCAAAGATATAACAATTGTGCTAGTGGGTTGAAAAAAGTGATCTAGACTAACCCCCCCCCCCCTTTTTTTTTTTTTTTTTTTTAAATTAAGCCGCGATAGAGGTTTCAACTGCGGCTTGGAGCACTAACACATATTCATAGGAATTCAATGAGCTACTGACACATATTCATAGGAATTCAATGAGCGGAGCAGCATTTAGTGCTCCAGAAAGCACTAGAAACCTCTACCACTGCTTAGTAAAGGGGGGGCGGGGGAGTAAATTTGTTTTCAACAAGCTCCTAGTCCAAGAAAGGTGATTATATTCTTGTTATTTTCCTGGATTGTATCTCTTCAAGCCATAGATTTTTGCCCAATAAAAGAGTAAACCCCATACATGGTTTATTATTTTACCAAATGGAACCAACTCCACACATAAATGAAATGCTAATTTAATATTTTGTCAAATGCCACTCACCAAATAAATACACATCCACAAATTGATGAAGCCAAACACAAAGGAAAAGCAAAGGAAAAAAGTTAAAATTAGTGCACAAAAAGTACAGTACTGTAAGTTCCCTCTCCTCAAATATCTTTCCTTAATAGAAAATATAATTAATTCAGTAGAGTAGACAATATTAAATCTATGTACAAGAACATTTTGTTTTAGAAATTAACTCCCTTCTTTACAAAGCCGCACTAGTGATTTTAGCACTGACCACAGCGGTAACAACTCGGAGGCTCATAGGTGGCTGGCATTAAAAATGCTAGCGTGGCTTTGTAAGGATGGGGTAAGAAACAAACCCTATGATAGAAAAGTTGATTGCCAACAACTACATGCAACTGACATTAGAAGCCCTCAGCATATGGCTAGGGCGCTATTATTTGAAAAAGATGATTTTATATATTATTGAATTGGGAGGGAGGGATGGGGGATTATTATATTTAATAAGAATGATATAAATTTAGATTTCTTACAGAATATTTAACATTATAGAATACTAATTTCCTAATGAAATGTTAAATTTGATGCTAATATGTGAGTTAATCAAGTGCGCATCTTTAAGTTTTATATGGGTTTAATTGATACACTTGTAACATACAAAAATGAATAAAGAATTTAAAAAAATTGTTGTAACATACAAAAATGAATAAAGAATTAAAAAAAAAAAAGAAAATATATATATTTTTTAAATTTCACATGGATTTTAAAGTTATTATTAATATTGTTAATCTCTCAACAAGAGCAGTATAATCTTGTGGTTAGTTCACTGGATGATGATTTAAAAGGAATCATAGAACCTGAGTTCAAGCCTCCTCTCTGCTTATTGTTCCAGGGCAATATGAATGTTAACATACCAGTCAGTCACTGCTACTTTCATTCTGCCATCTCAGCAGCCTACCCACAGGACTTCAATCTCTGCACTAATCAAGCAATTTCTTCTATAGCTTAACCCTTAAAGTGAGATCTGTCCCAATGTGATGGCCAGCAGCAGAAAGAGGTTCAAGACTTTATTAAAATGCTCTACTATGCCTCGGTCATAAAATAGAAACTCAGAAAATGGCAGCAAATAAGACCATACAACCTATCCATTCCCCTCATCCATACCAATTGCTCAGTTCTACATCCTTTCCTCTTCCCTCAGAGATCATCTGTGCTTGTCCAATGCTTTCTTGAATTCAGTTACCATAAGAGTAAAGGACATTTAAAGATATAAAATTTCCCTAAATAGTGTATCTTGTTAATTCTTCCAAATGTACTTATCTTTAACATCTGTGCTATTACAGAAATCATACTCAACACAGAGAATTCATTTATCTTAAGCTCATAAATCAGAACATTTGCTTTTCTTAGTAATATGTATAAACTAGTTTTTTAGCCCATTGAATAAAAGGGTGCTAGAATAGATGTGTAGACTTAGGCATGTCTTTATTTCTTTCCATATGTCTGTCTTTCTTTCTCTCTCCCTACCCCCCTTTCTTTCTTTATGTCTGTCTTTATTTCTGTCTCTCTCTCTCACTGGCCCCCTGTCTGTTTGTATTTCTTTTTTTCTGTCTCTCTCTCTGCCCGCTCTCTGTCTTTCTTGCTGCCTCTCCCCCCTGTCCAGTAGAAACCCTTCCCTGCTCCCCCTGTCCAGCAGTAGCCCTTTTCCCTTCCTTTTACCTCCCCCCCTGTCCAGCAGCACCCCTTCTCCCTTCCTTTTAACTCCCCCCTGTTTAGCAGCACCCTTTCCCTGCTCTCCCTGTCCAGCAGTAGCCCTTCCCCCTTCCTTTTACCTCCCCCCCTGTCCAGCAGCACCCCTTCCCTGTTCCCCCTGTCCAGCAGTAGCCCTTCTCCCTTCCTTTTACCTCCCCCCATCCAGCAGCACTCCTGTGCTCACCCTGTCCAGCATCAGCTAGGCCGGCTCGGTGCTGCAGCTTCTTCACCCATCCTAAAGAACACTAGTGGATAGTCTCACTAATCGGAACACGTGAAGTGAGGGTAAGGAGAGGAAGTGTTGTGTGAGCCAATCAACAGAGTTGGAGGATTTGTTGCCAGGCCTATATTGGCACGGCTGGGAGGCGGGCCTTGGAAATGCCCGGTGGGTGACAGAAGCAGAAGTTTGATCTGAAGGCTTAATGTGCCAGCGCCAGGGGAGGATCCGGAAAGTGATGTAAGATGGGATCACGATAGGAGACGGCTCAGTACTCAGACTCCACCACTGTTAGGTCAGCACAATCGCTGGTATTGGGGTTATTGCTGGGAGTTCAACCAGTCAGGGATGCCCTCGCCGTTTCAGCTTCATCAGGCTCCGAACAGGAGCAGCAGAGCACAGTATCCAGCAGCACAACACGACCGAGGCTACCGCATTGGTCAGAAGGCAGGAAGTAAACCGGCGTCGGAGATCGGGGCAGGGAATCAACTGAGGCAGGCTCCACGCATGTGCGGGCACGGCACCACATATCCACCAAGTTTGAGGTGCGCATGTGCGCTAAGAGTTTTATTTTAGCGGATATATTCACAGTTAGTTTATTCTAAATTTGATATACCGCTATTAGGAACTACCGACACAGCAATATACAATGATCTAAAATTTAAAAATAGTCTATCTAGCAAAGAAAAGAAAATGAAAATACAAATCATTTATAGTGTATTCTAATGAACAAGTATCTTACCCTTCCTTGCCAACTTCTCCAACCTTCAGAACTTCACTAAGTGGTTCTTTACCAAGTTTGGTCAAATTCATTTTGGTCTCAAGGGTCATCAGAAAAGACCCATTGTAGGATATTTCCAAATCAACCCAGAGCCCTAGAAACAATAAAATCAAGCTTCAGTAGAGCTTTTCATTAGCATTCCAAGATCACATTCTGACCAATCTCACCTTCAGCTCCTCACCAACACCTTATAACCTAAAAAAAGACACCTTTTTAAAAAGTTCATACTCTTGTGATTTTTGAAAGAATCATTAGGAAGTATATAGTCCAATATGGCTGTAGCATTTGAAAAATGTATGGGACACACTAAGCTGTATCTTGGCCTAAATTATCATTTCTCTATTGTTGAAGTATTATAGGGCAACAATTAGTAGGTGTTAGTGTTATATCAATCCTGTAAACCCCCCCAACAAAAAAGAACCCCAGAGGGTATATATCCATTACTACTGCTTTTTTGTATATTTCAACTACCCATGTATAGCATATATAATTAATAATAAATTATGTTTAACAATTACTCAACGCAAATACAATATAAATTGCCAGACATTTTTCATTCTTTCTCATAATTCAAATCTCATTCCAATTACAATTCTAGTTCCCCCACCTACACAAGTAGATAAGCATGCACCAATATCCACATATAATTCTAAAAGGAGCCGCCTTCTTTTTGGCAGGAAGAATGCACGTAAATACCAGTATTGTAGTTATCTACATACAGGCATAATGATCCTTTTCAGGTTATACACTATTCTGTAAGTATGCCCTGATATTCAATGGTGCACTCTTTTCAGGTGATGTTTACATGGGCAGGACTTGGCCATAGCATAGGCCAAGCAGGAGAGCCCATCGTCTTGGAATATAGGCAAAAAACAATAAGGAAAGACAAGGGGGATGTTTTAAACAACCAAGATAAGTTGTTATTCAAAACAATAAGTTTTGAATAAAGATTTATCTTGGTTGTTTAAGACATCTCCCTTGTCATAGCATAGGCCAAGCACGCATTTATGAACACTGAGTACAGACTATAATCTAAGCACTCTTAGAATACACTAGCTATATGATTGATGCAAGTGCTTGTGCCTAAAATATAGATGTGTATTTGACAAATTAGGCTAGTATAGGCACCTACTTTACTTTATAGGAGAGACTCCAA
Organism: Geotrypetes seraphini; assembly: GCF_902459505.1. Lineage (NCBI taxonomy): Eukaryota > Metazoa > Chordata > Amphibia > Gymnophiona > Dermophiidae > Geotrypetes > Geotrypetes seraphini. The sequence continues at coordinate 19,112,777 of NC_047093.1, read as the reverse complement.
ATAAATGCATTCTTGGCTCCTAAAATAGGCATTCCTTTATAAAACTACAAATCAGAGGAAGGGGAAGGAGGGTGGAGGAATCAAATGGCTTTCATACATACAAGTGAGATTTCTTGAACCATGTGCAAATAAAAACGTGACATAGGAATGATTAGAGACAAGTTGACTTAATTATAATTTGATTTTAAAATACAATCCTACAAGTCCACTGCTTTCATGTAAAAATAACTGCATAGTACAGATAACACACACACACATGTAATTCTCACCCCAAACCCTCCCCTCATTAACTATTCACACCTACCCCTTATCCTCTAACCTTAAAACTAAATCTAAATAGATATTTATTTTAGGGGGGGGGGTTGTTACTTATTGTTTTAATTGAATTGAATAGATTTTATGATTGATTGTTATATCTTTCCTATTATTATTGGCACTCTTTTCTATATGTTTCTTTTTAAATTTTGTAAACTATTTTCACCTTTTGCATTAAGCAGGATGTCAAATGTACAATAAACAAACATATTAAAATTATCTGACATCATTTAAAATATTAGACAAAAAAACAAAATCCAACAGGTCTGCAGAAAAGGAACAGTGAAACCAAAACGACTGCAAAACACAGTACAAGACTGCAGAACGCAGGCAATGTTTATTCCAATAAACAATTTGTTGTGCACAAATAAACCACCTTAAAGAGGTAAAGGGACCCAACATGGTCTGTGTTTCGAACAACACGTCTTTATCAGGGGTCCTATAGAATGGAGAAAGTAATGTGTCACTGAGGTGTATGAATGTTACTGTAATGGTATATATCGTGCAAAAAGTGTGCCAAGAACTATAAGAAAGTGGTGACTGATTTGAATGAATAGATTGTTGAGAGCTCCATGCAGGATTGTGGATTGGTGCACATCATGTGTACATTGAAGGTGCTAAATTTGAACCCAGATATATGTAATAAATGGAGTATAAGGTGAAAGAAATAAAGATGCATGAGATTGGTGGGAAAAAGAGAACTGTGGTAAAATACCAGGAGAATAAACTGCAGAGCTAAAAATAAAGAAAGAACTGTGGCGATACCAAGAAAGTAAATTAAATCACATACCCTAAGATGGTGGTGAAAAAAGTTTATACGCAACAAATTTGCTAAAAAAAAGAAAAGAAAGAACACAAATGAGTAATCAAAAAACAAAACTAATAGATAATGATTTTAGAAAAGACAATATACAGTAGGCATGAAGAGAAAAGATCCCATGCATATGATAAAATTAACAGGCATAAAAAGTGCCCGAAGCCAGAAGGGATGGCATTTGAACGAATTAAAAACTCAAGATTGAATTGAAAATAAAATAGAGAAAAGGTAGAAGAATTGACTAAATAACAAATGATAAACCATACTATGATAAAACAGCAACCACATAGATAATGTGTGTGGATTAAAGTAAAATTAAAACTCAGTCAAAACACAGGACAACCATGTGATGCAGACAGCGGGAAAGAAGAATCACAATGACCAAAAAGGCGGTAATGCAAAAGATGAAAAAAATGGGGGTCAAATAAATAGATTAATCATTTAAAAAGAATAAATGTAGCATGATTAAAAACATGTTTGTGTCACACCCTATAAGCAGACGCAATACGGAGCAAAAGAAAACTTAAAATCATGAGTGCGCAAAAAGCCACATATGAAAATTTGTGCCCTTATTGCTTAAAAGACTTATTGCTAAGTCTGTAAACTGCTTTCTAAAATTTAAGTACTCACTAGAATTCCCTAAATCCTCTTGTAATTTATTCCACAGCCCTTGTTTTGCCTGTGTCTTCATAGTCCCATCAAAGCACAACAATCTCTTTGGGACATAGGCTTTCAACTTACTATATATTTTATTATGTATGTTTTTCTGTGCTCCACTTTGCAGGTAGCATTGTGGCAGTCATATCCAGTATTTAGTAGCCAGTTAAGTGCTGGTAAATACTGGTTACCATCCCACTCAGTGTGGTTTAAGCGAGCAGAAGCCTTTCCTGCCTGCTAAAACCATGCTGAATATTGATCCCATTATTATTTGACTGTATCACAGCATATGAGCAGAAATTTCTACTTGCACTAAAATTAGATGATAGAAATTCCAAAAAGTACTTCTGATATTCTGGGACACCTTCTCACCCTTTTAATGTCACTGTTAAATCTCATGTAATTACATTGAACAAACTATACATTTAGCAGCACTGCTAGACAAAAGACTTTAAAACAAAAAAAAAATCATTAAGTCTCCTTCTTGTTTCTCATTGTTAATTCATCAAAGAGAAGGATCAATACTAAAAAGTTCTAAAAGCTACATGTACTGAATGCTGTTATCATAGGTTTAGGACACATTTTAGACCCATCCTAGTGGTTTGTTTACTTCAGAGGTCCAAACCAGTGAGATAAATAGTCTTATGAAGTAATTCCATCCCATGTTTCCAAGCCTTTGTTATCATGAGACTTATGAAACAAAATGAAAAACATTAACAGTGATTTAACTACTATACTTATTGATCTCTCTCATTACATATGGCTTTCCTGTATACTCAAGATTCATTAAGCTCTTGAATCAGATGCTTAACTAAATGATAAATATTTTATGCAAAGGACGACTCATGGAATAAAGGGAATGCTAAAGGAGGACAAAGCCATTACCGACAAACTGAACATTTTTTGCGTCTGTATTTACCAAAGAGGATATACACAACATACCGGAAGCAGACAGGCTATACGCAGGAAACGAAGATGGGAAACTGACAGGGTTGACGTCAGTCTAGAAGAGGTATGCAGGCAGACTGATAGGCTTAAAAATGATAAATCCCTGGGACCGGATGGCATCCATCTGAGGGTAATCAAGGAACTGAAATGGGTTATAGCTGAACTGCTCCAACTAATAGCCAATCTGTCAATCAAATCAGGAAGGATTCCGGAAGACTTTAAAGTGGCGAATGTTGCGCCGATCTTCCAGAAAGGTTTGAGGGGAGATCCAGGAAACTACAGACTGGTAAGTCTGACCTCGGTACCGGGAAAGATGGTAGAGGCGCTGATAAAGGACCGCATCATTGATCACCTTGACGGACACGATCTGATGAGGACCAGCCAGCACGACTTCAGCAAAGGAAGATCTTGCTTGACGAACTTGCTACACTTTTTCGAGGGAGTAAACAGGCAGATAGACAAGGGTGACCTAGTCGACATTGTATATCTGGATTTTCAGAAGGCGTTCGTCAAGGTCCCGCATGAACGACTATTTCAAAAAAATTGCGAGCCATGGAATCGAGGGTGAAATACTCATATGGATTAAAAACTGGTTGGCGGATAAGAAACAGAGAGTGGGTTAGGGTTATGGACAATACTCGGACTGGAAAAGCATCATGAGTGGAGTGCCACAGGGATCGATGCTTGGACCCATGCTCTTCAACATATTTATAAATGACCTGGAAATTGGTATGACGAGTGAAGTGATTAAATTTGCAGATGATACAAAGTTGTTCAGAGTAGTGAAGACACAGGATTGCGAAGACCTGCAATGTGACATAAACATGCTCGAGAAATGAGCCGTAACATGGCAAATGAGGTTTAATGTGCATAAGTGCAAGGTGATGCATGTCAGTAACAAAAATCTTATTGTGAAACACTTTCACGAGAAAAAACAATGAATGATGTCAAGTACTACGTGTAGACAGAGCTGCTTTAGTCATAGGGAGAAAGTTCAAGCTGATATTCACAATAATATTGATTTTTTCACGAATCCGAGTATTTGTGCTGAGTAACAAAAATCTTATACATAAATACAGGATTTCCGGTGCAGTACTTGGAGAGACCCCCCCCCAGGAAAGAGACTTGGGAGTACTGGTTGACAAGTCAATGAAGCTGTTTGCGCAATGTGTGGCAGCGGCGAAAAGGGCGAACAGAATGCTAGGAATGATTAAAAAGGAGATCACAAAGAGATCGGAGAAGATTATCATGCCTCTGTACCGGGCCATGGTACGCCCCCACCTGAATACTGCATCCAGCACTGGTCGTCGTACATGAAGAAGGACACAGTACTACTCCAAAGGGCCCAGAGAACAGTGACCAAAATGGTTAAGGGGCTGGAGGAGTTGCCGCACAGTGAGAGAAAGCAATGTTACTTACCGTAACAGTTGTTATCCAGGGACAGCAGGCAGCTATTCTCACTAGTGGGTGATGTCATCCGACAGAGCCCCGATACGGACATCTTGCAAGCATGTCTTGCTTGAAGAAACTCAGAAGTTTCGAGATGCCCGCACCGCGCATGCGCCAGTGCCTTCCCGCCCGATGTACCGGGCGCGTCTCCTCAGTTCAGGTAGCTAGCCTGAGAAGCCAACCCAGGGGAGGTGGGTGGGACGTGAGAATAGCTGCCTGCTGTCCCTGGATAACAACTGTTACGGTAAGTAACATTGCTTTATCCCAGGACAAGCAGGCAGGTATTCTCACTAGTGGGTGACCTCCAAGCTAACCCCAATGGGATGGTGGGAGAGTTGGCAACTTAAGAGAACAAATTTTGTAACACTGTTTGGCCAAACTGTCCATCCCGTCTGGAGAAAGTATCCAGACAATAATGAGAGGTGAATGTATGAACCGAGGACCAAGTGGCAGCCTTACAAATCTCCTCAATCGGTGTCGATCTGAGGAAGGCTACAGAGGCTGCCATTGCTCTGACCTTATGGGCTGTGACCTTACAGGGAAGGGATAATCCAGCCTGGGCATAGCAGGAAGAGATACAAGCCGCCATCCAGTTGGAGATGGTGCGCTTCGATACCGGTCGTCCCAACTTGTTTGGATCAAAGGAGACGAAAAGTTGAGGAGCAGTTCTGTGTGGCTTTGTGCGATCCAAGTAGAAAGCTAGAGCACGTTTACAGTCCAGAGTGTGCAAAGCAGATTCCCCAGGATGAGAATGAGGCTTTGGAAAGAACACCGGAAGCACGATGGATTGGTTGATGTGAAATTCAGAGACCACTTTAGGTAAGAATTTTGGATGAGTACGGAGAACCACCTTGTCATGATGGAATACGGTGAACGGTGGATCCGCCACTAGGGCCTGAAGCTCACTGACCCGACGAGCTGACGTGAGGGCCACTAGAAAAACCACCTTCCAGGTGAGATACTTGAGTGGAGCCGTGTTGAGAGGTTCAAACGGAGGCTTCATAAGATGAGACAGGACAACATTGAGATCCCAAACCACAGGAGGAGGTTTGAGAGGAGGGTTGACATGAAAAAGTCCTTTCATAAATTTGGAAACCACAGGATGAGCAGACAAAGGTTTCCCTTGTAGAGGCTGATGGAAAGCCGCAATAGCACTCAGGTGGACTCGTATAGAGGTAGACTTGAGGCCAGACTGGGACAGGTGTAGAAGATAATCCAATACAGAAGATAGGGAAGCTCGCTGAGGTTCCGTGGCATTGGAAATACACCAGGAAGAGAATCTAGTCCATTTTTGGGAATAGCATTGTCGAGTAGCAGGCTTCCTGGAAGCCTCCAAGACCTCCCTCACTGCTTGAGAGAACTGGTGAGGAGTTATGTTGAAAGGAACCAAGCTGTCAGGTGGAGGGACTGCAGATTGGGATGAAGTAGTGAACCTTGATGTTGAGTGAGTAGTGAAGGAAACACTGGAAGAAGTACTGGCTCCCTGCTGCTGAGTTGAAGTAGAAGGGAGAACCAAGGTTGTCTGGGCCACCGAGGAGCAATCAGAATCATGGTGGCATGGTCTAATCTCAATTTGACTAGAGTCTTTTGAATGAGAGGAAAAGGAGGAAACGCATATAGGAAACGTTTGCTCCAATCCAGCAGAAAAGCATCTGCCTCTAGGCGATGAGGAGTGTAGATCCTGGAGCAAAATTGAGGCAGCTTGAAGTTGTGGGGGGCTGCAAAGAGGTCTATCTGAGGTGTCCCCCACTGAGCAAAGATCTGATGAAGGGGGTCGGAGTGGAGCGTCCATTCGTGAGGTTGAAGTAGACGACTCAATTTGTCTGCCAAGACGTTGTCCTTCCCCTGAATGTAGACTGCTCTGAGGAAGGTGTTGTGGCGAACCGCCCAATCCCAGACTCGAAGAGCTTCCTGACAAAGAGGGGCCGAGCCCGTGCCCCCTTGTTTGTTGACATAATACATGGCGACCTGATTGCCTGTGCGAATAAGGACCACCATGTCGTGAAGCAGATGTTGAAAAGCTTGGAGAGCATTGAAGATGGCCCTGAGCTCCAGAAGATTGATTTGATGGAGTCGTTCCGCACTGGTCCAGAACCCCTGAGTGCGAAGACCATCCAGATGGGCCCCCCATGCATAGTTCGATGAATCGGTCGTTAGAACTTTCTGATGGGGAGGAGAATGAAACAGCAAACCTCTGGATAGATTCGAAGAGGTCATCCACCAGAGAAGAGACTGCCGTAGAGCAGGAGTGACCACAATGTGACGAGATAACGGGTCGGACACCTGAGTCCACTGAGATGCCAGAGTCCATTGAGGGATCCTGAGATGTAGTCTGGCAAAAGGCGTCACATGAACTGTAGATGCCATGTGGCCTAAAAGGACCATCATGTGTCTCGCTGAGATGGATTGGCGAGAAGACACTGACTGGCAGAGTAGAAGAAGAGCATGTAAGCGTGGAGGAGGAAGGAATGCTCGAAGTTGAATGGTATCCAGGACAGCCCCTATGAAGGGGAGAGACTGGGTGGGCTGAAGATGGGACTTTGGAAAGTTGATCTCGAAGCCCAAGCTCTGCAGAAAACAAATGGTAGTCAAGGTCGCCGAAATGACCTTGGGAGCGGACGGGGCCTTGATGAGCCAGTCGTCGAGGTATGGGAACACCTGGAGACCCATGTTCCGGAGTGCAGCGGCCACCACTACCAGACACTTCGTGAAGACTCTGGGCGACGAAGAGAGGCCGAAGGGAAGCACTCGATACTGCAGATGCAGATGTCCCACCCGGAATCTGAGGAACTTGCGGGAGGCCGGATGAATCGGGATGTGAGTGTAGGCCTCCTTGAGGTCCAGAGAGCATAACCAATCGTTCTGCTCGATGAGGGGATAAAGAGAGGCAAGGGTCAGCATGCGGAACCGTTCCCTGACCAAAAACTTGTTGAGGACCCGAAGGTCCAAAATGGGACGCAGATCGCCCGTCTTCTTCGGGACCAGAAAGTACCGGGAGTAAAACCCCTGGTTTCGTTGATCTACCGGTACCGGCTCGACGGCCCGAAGCCGGAGCAAAGCCTGAGCTTCCTGGAGAAGAAGAGCGGTCTGTGTGGAGTTGGAAGGATACTCTCTTGGAGGATGGTCCGGGGGAACCCGTTGGAAATGAAGAGAGTATCCCTCTCTTACGATGGAGAGGACCCAGAGGTCCGTGGTGATCGCCTCCCATCGATGACAAAAATGATGGAGGCGACCCCCTATGGGAAAATATGGGGTAGACAGAACGAGATCGGTTATGCTCCCTGGAGGAGAGTCAAAAAGGCTGAGTAGCCTTGGGAGCAGCCGGCATCTGAGGCTTTTGCTGAGTCTTCTGAGGCGGCTGTCGCTTTGCAGGCTGTCTCGCAGGAGGGGCCTGCCTCGGTTGATAACGCCTTTGGTAGATTATAGGCGGTCTAGAAGGACGAGACTGTTGTGGTTTAGGCTTAGGCCTCATGATAGACTGGAAAGATTTTTCGTGGTCTGACAGTTTTTTAGTACGAACAGATCCGCTCCCGCACAAGGCACATTTGCAAGTCTGTCTTGGAGATTCGGATCCATATCAATGGTGCGAAGCCAAGCCAGTCGACGCATGGCGACCGAGCAGGCCACAGCACGAGCCGAGAGCTCGAAAGCATCATAGGAGGATTGCATCAATTGGAGGCGCAACTGGGACAGGGTCGCCACCACCTCCTCAAACTCAAACCGAGCCTCAGCATCGATGAAAGGTGTGAACTTGCGGAGTACCGGCAAGAAAAAATCCAAATAGGACGAGAAGAAAAAATTGTAATTGAGCACTCGAGTCGCCATCATTGAATTTTGATAGATACGTCTACCAAACTTATCCATCGTTCTCCCTTCCCTGCCAGGAGGCACGGAAGCGTAGACTTGGGAGGGGTGCGAACGTTTAAGGGAAGACTCGACTAGGAGGGACTGATGAGAGAGTTGAGCTCCCTCAAACCCCTTGTGGTGCACGATGCGGTATCGAGCATCCAACTTGCTAGGTACCGCAGGTATGGAATACGGTGTCTCCAAACACCGCATGAGAGTCTGGTCAAGTAACTTATGCAGGGGAAGCCGAAGTGTCTCCGCCGGAGGATGAGGTAAATGCATGGTGTCCAGATACTCCTTAGAGTACTTCGACCCAGTATCTAAGGTCACATCCAAGTCATCCGCCATCTGTCTGAGAAAGGATGAAAAGGAAAGTTGGTCCGCCAAGGCCGGCCGGCGAGACGGACTAGAAGACGTGGAAGCCTCCGGTTCCAGGGAGAGCTGGGAGCGGCATGGAGAGTATGAGGTAGATGGTTCTTCATACTCCGGTTCCTCTGGCTGGGATAAATCTGAGGATGAGTATCCCATACGCTGCATTTTCTTCTGTGGAGACACCTCCGAATGACGCGAGGAGTGTCTAGAAGAATGTCGAGATCGATGCCCCTCCCGATGCCGGGATGGGGAACGTGATCTTCGATGCATCGATCGATCCCTTGAAGCCTCGAAGGAATGGATTGGACTCGATGCAGTGGAGCGCATGGGAGGCAACGATGCCGACTCACGCAGTGCCACCCAAGTCTGGTATGGAGTGCGAAAGAACTCCTCCTGCGATGCAGTATGCCCAGGACTCCGATTATCAGGGGCCGATGTAGTACCCTGGTGACGTGGAGGTGTAATGGGCTCTAAAGGCGGCATGTCAGAAAGGGAAGCCCGCCTAGTGGGTTCCGCCGCCCTCCGCCGCTCCCCCTCGTCGAGCAGGGAAATCGAACGACGAGGAGGAGGAGGAGGGGGCGGACCGCTCTCCGGGACCGGGACCGTAGTATCGCCCTGAATATTAGCGATAAGCCTCGGTCCCATCGTCCGCATGAGCTCAACAAATTGAGCTTCGAGCAGGGATTTAAGCGATGCCGATATGGAGGGATCCGCACCGAAAGGGGGTCCTCCTGCACGGTCATCGCGTTCCTTCGTGGTCGAGTGCTTCTGCTTGGTAGCTTTGGGCACTTTTATGACCACGGGAGGAACAGTGGAAGGCGGTACCTGAACCGAGGAGACGGGAGCAGGAACCGATGCTGAACTCGATGCAGAAGCCGGTGTGAACGATGCTGGCTTCACGATGCTCGATGCATGAGTCGCAGATGCAGGCTTCGAACAGACCGGTGAAACATCTGTCGAGGTCGAAGCAGATGGCTCCTTAGAAGACTCCATCTTAAACATGGACTCCCAAAGTAAGCAGCGTCGTTTAAAAGAGCGCGCTGTGAGCGTGGAACAAGGCCGGCACGATTTCGGAACGTGTTCTGGACCAAGACACTGAAGACAGCGCCGGTGTGGGTCCGTCAACGAAATCGCACGCTGGCACTTGCTGCACTTTTTAAAACCGGTGATAGGCCGGGACATAGGCCGGAAAAGTGACGTTGCTAGGTCGAAGGAGCTAGGTCGCAGCCACGAGGCCGGCCCGGCCGAACCGCCGGACGAAATAATTGTAACTTTTTTTTTTTTTTTTTTAAATAGAAATAAAAGTCAAAGAAAGTAAGTAAAACAATAAAACGCGGGGAAAGAAGGCAAAATACTGAAATTTCAGTCAGCGCAGAATTGAAGAGAACTTCTCAGCTCCGCGGAAAGAAAAGAACTGAGGAGACGCGCCCGGTACATCGGGCGGGAAGGCACTGGCGCATGCGCGGTGCGGGCATCTCGAAACTTCTGAGTTTCTTCAAGCAAGACATGCTTGCAAGATGTCCGTATCGGGGCTCTGTCGGATGACATCACCCACTAGTGAGAATACCTGCCTGCTTGTCCTGGGATAATAGAGAAACTGGGTCTCTTCTCCCTTGAAAAGTGGAGACTGAGAGGGGACATGATCGAAACATTCAAGATAATGAAGGGAACAGACTTAGTAGATAAAGACAGGTTGTTCACCCTCTCCAAGGTAGAGAGAACAAGAGGGCACTCTCTAAAGTTAAAAGGGAATAGATTTGTAATACGTACAAACGAAAGGAAGTTCTTCTTCACCCAGAGAGTGGTAGAAAACTGGAACGCTCTTCCGGAGGCTGTTATAGGGGAAAACACCCTTCAGGGATTCAAGTCAAAGTTAGACAAGTTCCTGCTGAACCAGAACGTACGCAGGTAAGGCTAGACTCAGTTAGGGCACTGGTCTTGACCTGAGGGCCGCCGTGGGAGCGGACTGCTGGGCACGATGGACCACTGGTCTGATCCAGCAGCGGCAATTCTTATGTTCTTATTGCAATCTTAAGGACTGTTCTATATAAAATGTATAAAATGTGGTATTTATTGTTACACTTACTGTAAGTTTTGAAAATAATAAAGATTTTGAGAAAAAAAAAAAAAAAGAGGACTGTTCTGACCCCAGGGAAAAACATGGATCATTTACCATTTCACATTTATATTGGTAAATAAAGATCTCAACTTAAGAACATAAGAATTGCCCCTGTCGGGTCAGACCGGAGGTCCATCGTGCCTGGCAGTCCGCTCACGTGTCGGCCCCTCAGGTCCAGGACCTGATAGTGTTCATACCCTAAAACTGTCATACGCTTTTCGCTTATGTCCTGTAGAGTAACCTTCTATCTATACCCTGTAATCCCCTTCACTTCCAGGAAGATATCCAGTCCCATTTTGAAACCCAGTATTGTACTCTGTCCTATTACCTCATTTGGAAGCGTGTTCCAGGTGTCCACCACCCTCTGAGTGAAGAAAAACTTCCTTGCATTCGTTATGAATCTGTCCCCTCTCAGTTTTTCGAAATGACTTCTTGTTTTTGTTGTCCCCGCTAGTCTGAAGAATCTGCCCCTCTCCACCTTCTCTATGCCTTTCATGATTTTATACGTCTGTATCATGTCTCCTCTCAGTCTCCGCTTTTCCAGGGTAAAGAGCCCCAGTTTGTCTAACCTTTCGGAATATGAAAGGTTCTCCATTCCTTTTATCATCCTAGTTGCTCTCCTCTGGACTCTCTCAAGCATCGCCATGTCTTTCTTAAGGTACGGTGACCAGTATTGGACACAGTATTCCAGATGTGGTCGCATCATTGCTCGATACAATGGCAGGATAACTTCCTTCGTTCTGGTAGTGATACCTTTTTTGATAATGCCCAGCATTCTGTTTGCTTTCTTTGAGGCCGCTGCACATTGCGCCGCTGGCTTCATTGTTATATCCACCAATACCCCCAGGTCTTTTTCTAGGGTGCCTTTCCCCAGCACCCTTCCTCCCATCGTATAGCTGTACATGGGGTTCCCTTTCCCCATGTGCAAGACCTTACATTTCTCCACATTGAAGCTCATCTGCCATCTTTTTGCCCATTCACACAGTTTGTTCAGGTCGCTCTGTAATTCTTTGCATTCCTCAACAGTTTCGACTCTGTTGGAGAGTTTTGTATCGTCCGCGAACTTGATAACTTCACACTTCGTGCCCGTTTCCAGATCATTAATGAATATATTGAACAGCAGCGGTCCCAGCACAGACTCCTGTGGGACACCACTCGTGACCCCTTTCCAGTCAGAGTAGTGTCCTTTTACTACTACCCTCTGCTTCCTATCCGCCAGCCAATTTTGGATCCATCTGTGGATGTCCCCTTCCACCCCGTGGTTCCACAGTTTCTTCAGCAGGCGCTCATGGGGTACCTTGTCAAAGGCTTTTTGGAAATCCAGATATACTATGTCAATGGGGTTACCTTGGTCCAAATGTTTGCTTATCCCCTCAAAGAAATGCAGTAGATTCCTTTGCGAATTCGCGGTCCATGGTCCTGGTCATTCGTGGTATTATACGACAACGAAGGGGAGGCAGGAGAGGGCAGCTGGAGAGGCAAGAGAGGGCAGCTGGAGCGCCAGCAAGTGAAGGAAATCACTCGCGGAATGATCTGACCGCCTCTTCCTGTACTAAAGTCGGGCCTTACTAATCAGGAGCTGCATATCAAAGCAGCTCCTGATGGTGAGGCCCGACTTTAGTATAGGAAGAGGCGGTTGGAATATACAGCGAGTGATTTCCTTCACTTGCCGGCACTCCAGCTGCCCTCTCTTGTCTCCCCTGCCTAAAAAACATATTTGCGGTTTTTCAACATCCGTGGGGGTTCCTGGAATGGAACCCCTGCAAATATCGGGGGAGTACTGTATAGTCCGGAAAGCAGTTTTCTCAATTTTTTTTAAAATAACGTGGTTCAGCGATTGCCAAGTCTGCTTTAAGAAGCTATTAATATCCATATAAACAATATAGAACTACTGTATTTTTTGCTCCATAAGATATACTTTTTTCCTCAAAAAAAGTGGGTGGAAATGTAGGTGTGTCTTATGGAGCGAATACCCCCCTCCCCTTTGGTACCTTTTTTTTTTTTTAATTCCGGTGGTCCAGTGCTGTATCAGCAGGAGTTTTCCGCATTCCTGCCCCTCCCTCACTGGACAGCTGCCCCAGAGTCCTGATCTCTTTCAGCAGAGCGGCGCACAAGACAGGCGCAAGTTTTTTGTGCTCCTGCCTGGTCCCGCACCGCTCCCTGAATGGCTGCCGTCAGTTCTCGTGAGTTCCACAAGAACTGACGGCAGCCATTCAGGAAGCAGCGAGGGCCAGACAGGATCGCGAAAAGTTTGCGCCCATCTTGTACACCGCTCTGTTGCAAGAGATCAGGACTCTGTGGCAGCTGTCCAGTGAGGGAGGGGCAGGAGTGCAGAAAACTCGTGCCAATACAGCGCTGGACCGCCGGAATTATAAAAAGGTATCTGGGGGGGGGGGGGGGGGTCCTGCATGTCTGCCACTAGGCCTGCCCTGTACCCTGTCCCAGCCTACCACTAGACCACCAGAAGGGGGACAGGGTACAGGGCAGGGTGGTGGGACGGGGTACACCATTTGGTTCAGAATTTTTTTTCTTGGTTTTTCCTCCTCTACAGGTAGGTGCGTCTTCTAGAGCGAAAATAATTATTTTTTTACAGGTAATTATTACAGGTAATTTTTACAGGTAATTATTTTTTTACAGGTAAAACCTTCAGCAGAGCACTCTAATCAATACATCCTGTATTAAAATCTAGGTGCCCAATCAAAGGTACACTGAGTTTGTTCTTTTTATTGCTTAAATCCAACAGTTAATTTGTACTTGTGTTTCCCCAACCACAGCATAGACATTTGAAGTTGGTGACCAAAGCTCATGAACAGTATCTCTAAATAATTGCATTGGTCTATCACAGCCCACAAAAAATCCATATCATCCCAAGTTCCCAAAGGGATGTTAGCAATTTGCATCAGACATCACTTAGCACAAAAAATTAAGTTTTCAGTCACAGCACAACAGTCAGTTTTAAATTTCATTTATATCTTGTATGGATTTGTTTTTACTTTAACAGTATCCACTTTTCCCTCAATTAGAAAAAAAATGCACATAAATCACCTGTTATTGTCAACTGGAGACTACAGCATTGTACAAAGAATGAATGAACAGATTAGATGGAGCCATGATATTTGTCATAAATTGTATGCTGCAATAGTTTAATAAAAGCCTGCTGACAACTGTGAAAAATCTAGTTACGAGGATAAGGCGGCCTTTTAAATTAGGGTTACCTTTATGGTCAATGGTAGGTTTGTAGGACTGGAGGATTTTCGGCAGAGCAACTCCCATGTCAAGTTCGGTTAATGTCAGTTCATTCATAAAATATGGCAGCTGTAAATAAAGTTGCAGAATATACAACTTATTCTGTAAGGTATAAAAACTGCATGTTCATGTAATATTGAAGGCCATTAAAATAAAATGTGCAGATATGCTCTATATAAAAGGAGTAAATCAAAACACTCTCAGAAAAATATACCCCCTCAAAAATAAAAATGTAATTGAAGACTCAGCTCACTTTCCCACAAAACATTAATTCATTCTAACAAGTTCATCCTACTGGTTATATCTATTGAAGTAGGATGAACTTGTTAGAATGAATGTTTTTTGGGAAAGTGAGCTGAGTCTAATTAAATTTTTTGAGGGACTATATTTTCCTGAGTGTGTTTTGATTTATTGTTGAATTTTCTCGGGTTAAAGATTTATTTTTGCCGTTAGATAGTGATCTATATAAAAGGAGGACATTTCTCAATGAAAAACTTGGCCATTTTAATATTTAAATATGTATTAAAAATCCATGGCTGACTAGTTTATATTTGCCTTTTCGTTTTCATACTTGTTTGGATTTCTCTCACACTCTTTCCATAGTAGTTCAAGATAAATTTTATTCAGGTACAGTAGGTATTTCCTTGTCCCTGGAGGGCTTACAATCTAACATTGAATCCAAGGTAACAGAGTACTTAACTGACTTATCTAGGGACACAAGGCGCTTCAGTGGACTCTGAACCTTCAGTTCCTTTGCTTGCAGCCCACTGTTTTAACCATCAGATCGCTCCTCCACTCAAATTAACAAAAAAGAAACTCCCTCCCCTCAGTGAACTTTGCATTTTTTCCTTCACATGTGGATCATAAGTCTCTACTTATAACATCACAACCAAGAAGAAAGTATAAGGACAAATTCATGTTTGCCATCATGGTTTCCAGTTCTTCAGCCATACTATATCAACAGAAACTAACCTTCTGACTCTTCAACTTCAAAGAATAATGGTATCTCTCTAGTTAACTGTAGGTTATAGGAGATTCCTACCTATTGTAACTTGATAGTTTATTCCATGACAAATACAGGAACAAATGTAGTCTGGCAGGTTTATTTATAGGATGCCTTACAAAAAAACTCAAAATAAAACAAGACAAAAAAAAAAAAAAAATCACACCCGAATTACTTTAGATAAAACTTAAAGATTACAGTTTTATGCAAAACCTTATTTGAAAGAATACAAGGGAAGCCTTCACCCCCTAAAAATATATTATACAATAATAAAATTGTACAGTGTGGTCTAGTGGTTAGAACTGAAGCCTCAGTACCCACAGGTTGAGAGTTCAAGCCCAGCTTGCTCCTTGTGACTCTGGGCAAGTCACTTAACTCACTGTTGCCCCAGGTACCATAGTTAGATTATAAGCTTGCCGGGACAGATAGGAAAAATACTTGCGAGTACCTGATTACTATTCAGTGTATTATAATCCACTTTGGGTGAAAAAGGCAGTAAATAAATCCCAATAAATAAATATATTTTGTGCTATTTTAATATTTAGGACCAGAGGGTTTGAACATTCCCCTTTTCCCTAGATACAAAATTAACAAAAAAAACAAAACAAAAAAACTCCTCTCTAGTATGTTTGGCCCTTACCCAAGAATCTTTAGCTTGCTAAGGCAAAATTATGTCTTACCTGATAATTTTCTTTCCTTTATTCAGAACAGATGAATCCAGAAATTATGGGTTATGTTTATCGACCAGCAGGTGAAGATAGAGGGCACTGAGCTGAACTCCGACATATACAAGATGGTCCTTAGGCCATTTAGTCAGTACACCACTAGCAAAGCAGAAAAGAAAACATCCAACTCCACAAACTTCTCCTTTCTCATGAAAAACTATGAAGTACAGTGGTACCTTGGTTTACGAGCATAATTCGTTCCAGAAGCATGCTCGTAAACCAAAATACTCGTATATCAAAGCGAGTTTCCCCATAGAAAATAATGGAAACTCGCTTTGATACGTTCCCCCCCCCACCCGAGGCCAGCGGCGCTGCTCTATCCCCCCCCATGAGAACCGGCATTACTCCCCCCGAAGGCCCCCCCCGCGATCTGAAGTCCCCCAGACCCACCTGAACCCGCTTCTTACTTTCATCTCGGCCTCGGCACCAGCACCAGCATGTCCTGTACATTGGTGCCGGTGCCCGAAGATCGGCCTCCTCCTCTTGCTTGGCCTTGAGCATCTGTGCATGCTCAAGGCCTGCGAGTTCACGCTCTCTCTGAGATCTCTCTGTCAGAGATCTCGGAGAGAGCATGAACTCGCAGGTCTTGAGCATGCGCAGATGCTCAAGGCCCAGCAAGAAGAGGAGGCCGATCTTCGGACACCGGCACCAATGCACAGGACATGCCGGTGCCGAGGCCAAGATGAAAATAAGAAGCAGGTTCGGGTGGGTCTGGGGACTTCAAATCGCGGCCGGGGGGACGCTCGTAAATCGAGGCACGCTCGGTTTCCGAGGCACCGATTTTGCGAATGTTTTGTTCATCTTGCAAAACACTCGCAAACCGGTGCACTCGGAAACCGAGGTACCACTGTACAAGGCAATGAACAAAATCTAATGAACAAATTCCCAACAACTGGAAGAAACATACCTTGAAAAGACCCAGGCAGGGAGGGATTTCTGGATTCGTCTGTTCTGATTAAAGGAAAGAAAATTATCAGCAGGTAATTTTACCTTTCACTACATCAGGAACAGATAAATACATAAATTGTGGGATGAGGCAAAGCAGTCTAGGTAGGATGGGACCCAAAAATGTGGCCAAGATAACTGATGCCCCAAATGAAGCAGTCCACCTAGCAGAAACATCCAAGTGTTAATGTTTTTAAAAGGTATGATGACCAGGTGGCAGAGCAACAAAGCTCCTCAAGGAGAAAACCTGAAAATCCATCTTGGAAATAATCAGCACCCTAGTGGAATGAGCACTCTGTGACAACAGCGGGCCTTGTGTGCCAGCACATATGCCAAATTTACGGCTTCCTTGAGCCATCATGCAATCGTAACCTTAAAACCAAGGCACCCTGATTGGGGCCCATGAATAAGACAAAAAGATAGTAATGACATCCTCTGGGTATCTCTTCTTTCTCAACTTTGACCACTCAAGAGCCAGGCCATAAGACCAAAGAGTCCTGAATGAGGAAACCCCAGACCAGAAGAAGATAAAGGGGGCCTGGGCCTGGTGGACAACCAGGAGATGAACCTAGTCCATACACCATGACCTCAAAGGCCAATCTGGGGCCACCATAATTACCCAATCGGGATGAAGCATGATGCAATGCAGCACTCTGTCAATCACAGGCAAGGAGAGGCTGCGTTAACACGTCCAGGCCTTTAGAACCAAACTCTTTCCTTCTGAAGTACCACTCCTTTGGATTGCACTGAGATGCCATTCAACACAAGCGTTCCCCATTTCCCAGTGATTCAGATCAAGAGAAACACTTTTATTTTATTTATTCTTTTGATTTTTTTTGCCCATCCTCCCAAAGGAGCTCAGAATGGGTTACAATCAGGTTCTCAAGCATTTTCTCCATCTGTCCCAGCGGGCTCACAGTCTAATGTACCTGGGGCAGTAGAGGATTAAGTGACTTGCCCAGGGTCACAAGGATCAGCTGTAGCTCTAACCACTATGCCTCACTCTACAAAAGTTTCCACACGCCTGAGTCCAGAGAATTCCAGCTCAGAAAGTCCACCTGGACATTCAGCGACCCCTCAATATAAAAGTCACCGAAAAGCAGGACGTGCTGCTCTGCTGACTGAAACAGCAAGCTGGCTTTCAGAGCCAGAGAAGCACTCTGCATCCCTCCTTGCCCATTCATGAAAGCCACTGTTATCATGTTTTATAACATGATCCTCACTGGATGCCCCAGAAGGGACATCCGAAAGGCCAACAGAACCAGACAAACCACCAGGCAGTTAATAATACACTGACCTTCAGAGCAGGACTATAAGTCCTGTCCAATGAGATGGAGGCATCAGGCCCCAAGCCAGACTTGTTGTCTGTGGTCACCACCACTCAAAAGCGATATGCCAACAGGAGGTCCTTGCGTAGATTGTTCATGCATAGCTACCGAAACAAGCCAAGGCATGGCCCAAAAAATGGAATGCACTGATCATACTCCTGAGACACAGGAGACCAATGGAACAGAAAGGTATGTCAGAGAGCACATATAGACCCTTGCCTACGGAACCACCTTCAGTGTGACCGCCATGGAGCTTAAAACCTGAATGTAATTCCAGGTCTTTACTTCATCCCAAAGTTTCTCCTGCAGAACATCTTGAAGAACACCTTCCCCTGATGGGTGTCAAACCAAATCCCCCCCAATATTCCTAGACCTGGGAAGGAATCAGCTGACTCTCTGGAAAGTTGATGTTCCAGCCCAAGGACTGCAGCAGCTCGATCACCCTAGCTATCATTAGAGTGCTCTCCTGAATGGAAAAGGCCTGGATCAACCAGTCATCCAGGTAGGGGTTACTACTACTACTATTTATCACTTCTATAGAGCTGAAGGGCGTACACAGCGCTGTACATTTTGACATTAAATAGATGGTCCCTGCTTGGAAGAGTTTACAATCTAACTTAGACAGACAGACATGACATACATGGTTGGGGAAGCAGAACCCAAGATGAGAATAGTTAGGAGTTGAAAGCAGTCTTGAAGAGGTGGGCTTTTAACTTGGACTCGAACATTGCCAGAGATGGAGCCCGCCGTAGGGATTCGGGCAGTTTGTTCTAGGCATACCTGGCGCAGCAAAACAGAAAGGACAGAGCTGCAGTTGGCATAGGAGGAGAAGAGCACATATAGGATGGACTTACCACCTGAGTGAAGCTTGTGGGGAGGGGGGATATAGGGGGAGGTAAGTGAAAAGAAATAATGTGGGGAAGCCGAGTGAATGCATTTGTAGATCAGTAAGAAGAGTGAATTGTATTTGGAAAAGGATGGGAAGCCAATGAAGTGACTTTAGGAGAGAGGTAATGCGAGTATAGCGCTCTCATGGAATATGAGTTGTGCAGCCAAATTCTGGATGGATTGAATGGGAGAAAGATGGCTGAGCAGAAGACCTGAGAGCAGCAAGTTGCAGTAATCTAAGCATAAGGTGATGAGGGCATGGATAAGGGGTTTTTGGTAGTATGCTCGGAGAGGAAAGGTCGGATTTTGGTAGTATTATAGAGGAAGAAGTGGCAGGTTTTAGCAATATATTGTATTTGGGTGGAGGAGATGAGATAGGAGTCAAAGATGACCCTGAGATTGCGAACAGACAAGACAAGAGTTGTCCACAGAAAGAGAACTTGGGGAGGTGGGTTTAGGCAAGAAGATGGGCAGCTCCGTTTTAGCTATATTCAATTAACCTGTATGCCTCTGTGATGCAGATAGGCTGCCACTATCACTATGACCTTGGTTTAAGAAGGTCCTGAAGGTCGTAGCCAGTCCAAAGGGTGGCCAGATAGTAATGTGAAAATAAGTTTCCTTGAGGTCCAGGGAAGTCAGGAACTCCCTGGACACAAGGCCACTATGAAAGAACATACAGTCGGAGTGACCTGAGGCGGCATTTAAGGTCCAACCTCAGACCGAGGGATCTCCCTCTCTTCTAAGGCCTCTGTGTTCAGAGACCGCAAAAAAAGAAGCCTCCTCCTCATCCAACCCCTCCTATCCAATCTAGGAGGGGAGGAAAGGGAACCAGAGTAGAACTGGAACCTGGTTCCCCCTCCACCTGTTGCCTCTTAGCTACTAAATTCATTGTCAGGAGTGGGGTTCTGTACATGGAGAGTTGGTGCAGCGACAAAGCACTGGGAGCAGATTCCTGATGTTTTCCATGCCATGCAGCACAAAGAGCACTTAGCCACTTCAGCCATCACAAAAAAGAAAACCATGGCACAGCAGGGATTGTCTATTAAATGTCAAAATATACAAAACTGCGTACGCCTTTCAGCGCTATATAAGTGATGAATAGTAGTAGTAGCAGCAGCAGGGGACCCAACAGCGATGAGAAATTTAAAGTAGTACTCACCCAGTCTGAGGAAGATTTATCTCTCAAAGTCCCTACTGCCAGCTGGTGCTCTGCAAGAGATTCTCCAATGCTGCAAGGGCCAAGGCAATTCCACTGGCCCCCAAGCACTTCAGGACTTTTTTTTTTTTCTGAGAAAGGAGAAAGCAGCTGGTAAAGGGTGGAGGAGGGATCTGGCATCACCAGATGTACTCCATGTAGGAACTAGCACTAGCCTAACACCCCCAGGACTAACTGAACTGGGAGACCAGGACAGGAGCATGCCCATGGATGAGAGCAGAAATTGTGCTGGCAGACTAGAGAGGGTACTGTTGGCAGGCCTAAGGACCACTCCTTTATATGTCAGAGATCAGCTCAGTGCCCTCTTTCTCCACCCGCTGATAGGCGGACATAATCCACAATTTATGGATTCAACTGGTCCTGATGTAATGGAATGAATTAATTGTGCAAAAGAGAAATCTTGTTCAGACAGCACACCCAGACACTTTATAGACACGAACAGGAGAATTACGCCTTTTTTATTTATTTATTTTTTTTAGATTACTACTGTAACAAATAGAAGGCTGTGATTTTTTATTTTTTTTATTAACCTCACAGTATAATAGTTACACTTTGGATGGAGATGATCTCTTCAATAGCCTTTTAGCTTAGATTAATAACCTCTATACTATGGGTAGTTAATGCCCTGCCATTTAATGCCTCTGGGCATGAGAAATCTTTGGCCCCTGCTAAACTGGGAGAATTAAAGCTGACCAGAAAAAAAAGTAAAATGTAATCTTTTGAAAAAGTATCCACTTTAAAAACAGAGAAAAGAACAACCTGAGTTTTAATATGGTGCTACTGCAAGAGTGAGACCTTGCGGTGATTTGACATTTAAAAAGATTTATTAAAGAGCAAATGTTCAGCAGACTTCTTAACTACTATAATGTCAAAAGAAAAATATACATAATTATTAATATGTTGCATCTGCATCTTATGTTAGTACTGAAAGAATACAATGGAATGGAATAAACTAAATCTTTTTAAAAAGAATTTACCATCTTACACAATTTGTAAATACTTGAACTTATCCCATAAATATAATTCTGGCATTTACTTAAAAAAAAAACCAAAAAAACACACACAACAAAAACCCAGAAGCATGAAGTTAAGCCTGCTTTTCCTTAAAAAAATGGTAAGGTGAAACTTCCTAAAATGTTCAGCAAGTGAAATATGTACCTTTATTTTACTCAGTTTCATTTGGATCTTCTTGGACACCAGGTCAGACCAGTACTTTTCTCCTAAGAAATCCCAAAACATTCTACCCACCAAAGCATTCACCCAGGCCTCTGGCTCCTCTGCTTCTAATGTCTCATTACTTGGCAACTGCAGAAAGAAAAGAATAGGTTTTTGTCACCCTAATTGGATCCTGCACCCCCCAAAAAAGGCTATATCCAAGAATATTCTTCCTGCACACCACTTTGGATAAATTTCTTCAAAAAAGTGGCAAAAAAAATCCAAATAAATGAAGGGCCAAATATTCAAAGTGATTTAAGCATGCAAGAGAGCTTCTATTTGCTTAAACTATGCTCAGTGGGTCAGATGCCAATATTCAGTGGCAATAATCAGTCAGTGCTGCTAAATATCAGCATTAATTGGCTATCTACATTCTTGGCAAAGGAGGGCAGTCCAGGGATGGAATCTGAGAGGAGTTGGCAATGACATGGGTACCAGAAATATTCATGCCAGTGCCTGCAGAGCTAGCAGGGAGGATAAGACTACACAAAATGCAGTCCTAACTATTCTGGATTAGCTAAGTGGATGCAGGCACTTCCTTAGCTTCTGGGAACCAGCCTAAGTCCATGTGTTCCCCTCCTAACATAATCTAACCCCCTTCCTTCACCACAAGACCCTATCCTCTCAGACCTCTCAACTGCCCCCAAACCACAGGACCTGCCTCCACCTTCTCACCAAGTCCCTCCCTGAGGTTCTGTTTATTCCCTCTGAATCCAGTTGTTTTTGTCTTAAATGTTAAAGATTAGCCAATCTACTGCATGACAAAAAAAACCCGGCTCTATAAAGTTGCAGGCCCAATCTTATGGAATGAGATATCTGGAATACAATTCTGCAAAAATGTGTTACAATATAGGAAATTACTTAAAAACACATTTCTTTGTTCAAGCTTTTGGTTGATGTAAAAAAAAAAAAAAAAACCCAAAAACTTCTTGATAGTCAAGTAATGGTGGAGTAAGACCTTGGAGAAGAGATTATGATCAAATTGGATAGAATAATTTTTATTGATGTTGCTTATTTTGATAGTTGTGTTTTGTTTTATTATTATATATGTTTTATTGCGGGATTATAAATATTTTAAATAATTAATCAGTTAAGTGCAATGCAGAAATGTAAATACAATCTTACTTTTTTTGTAGCAGTAGGGCTGCTGTCTGTACTGTGAACTGGGCTAACTGTTGGGCTCCTCTCTTCTAGTCGAACAAATTTTGCCATGTAGGCACAGTAGTCCAAAAGCATCTTTTGTCGAATGCTTCCTGACAGATCTTTTTGTTTAGATTGTGGCAGAACTTCTTCTAGGCTTCCTTTACTGCTGCTCCGACTGTGAGTGAAGATTCCAGATTGGCTATTTTGCCTACTATGTGTTGCTAAGAACCCTACAAACAGGACATAGATCAAGTTAAAACAAAGATAACTAAAGAATATACAGTGCTTTACACTCTGGTACATTTTTCACATTGTATCCAAAATAAAATTCAAAATGTTTTTCACTAATCTATACAACACTCCACATTATCAACATGAAAGAATTATAGAAATATTTTAAAAAGGAACTGAAGATGAACCAAAAGACTTTATGTACAAGCCTTCACACTCCTTTACTAAAAACTTGCTGCAGGCTCCTTTTGCAACTTAACAGTCAAAAGTTGCTTATGATAAGAATCTCTCAACTTTTCAGTGTGGGATGGTTATGCCTTTTCCTCTTAGCAGAATAGCTCAAGCTTTTTCAAACTGCGGACTGCAATATAGCACAGTTACTTACCGTAACAGGTGTTATCCAGGGACAGCAGGCAGATATTCTTGACTGATGGGTGACGGCACCGATGGAGCCCCGGTACGGACAATTTTAGAGTGATTGCACTCTAAGAACTTGGAAAGTTCTGGTAGGCCGCACCGCGCACGTGCCTTCCCGCCCGACAGAGGCGCGCGGTCCCCAGTTAGGATAAGCCAGCTAAGAAGCCAACCCGGGGAGGTGGGAGGGACGCAAGAATATCTGCCTGCTGTCCCTGGATAACACCTGTTACGGTAAGTAACTGTGCTTTATCCCAGGACAAGCAGGCAGCATATTCTTGACTGAAGGGTGACCTCCAAGCTAACAAAAAGAGGGATGGAGGGAAGGTTGGCCATTAGGAAAACAAATTTTGCAAAACAGATTGGCCGAAGTGTCCATCCCGTCTGGAGAATGCATCCAGACAATAATGAGATGTAAAAGTATGAACTGAGGACCAAGTAGCAGCCTTGCAGATTTCCTCAATAGGAGTGGAACGGAGGAAAGCTACAGATGCTGCCATCGCTCGGACTCTATGGGCCGTGACAGACCCTTCCAGTGTCAGTCCGGTCTGAGCATAACAGAATGAAATGCACACTGCCAGCCAATTAGACAACGTACGTTTAGAAACAGGACGTCCCAATTTATTCGGATCAAAGGACAGAAAGAGTTGGGGAACTGATCTATGGGGTTTCGTACACTCTAGATAGTAAGCTAGAGCCCGTTTACAATCCAAAGTATGCAGAGCCTGTTCCCCAGAATGAGAGTGAGGTTTCGGAAAGAAGACAGGCAGAACAATGGATTGGTTGAGATGGAATTCAGAGACAACCTTAGGGAGAAACTTTGGATGTGTACGCAGAACCACCTTGTCATGATGAAAGACCGTAAAAGGTGGATCTGCAACTAGTGCATGTAGCTCACTGACCCTCCTGGCAGAGGTAAGAGCAATAAGGAAAAGTACCTTCCAAGTGAGAAACTTGAAAGGAGTGGTAGCCAAAGGTTCAAATGGAGGCTTCATTAAGGCGGAAAGAACCACATTGAGATCCCAGATAACAGGAGGGGCTTTAAGAGGTGGTTTCACATTGAAAAGACCTCGCATGAACCTGGACACCAGGGGATGAGCTGAGAGAAGTTTTCCATGAACCGGCTCATGGAAGGCAGCAATGGCACTGAGATGGACTCTGATGGAAGAAGACTTAAGGCCAGAGTCAGACAAAGAAAGCAAATAATCCAACAATGTCTCCACTGCCAGGGAAGTGGGATCAAGATGGTGAAGAAGACAGCAGGAAGAAAATCTTGTCCACTTCTGATGGTAACATTGCAGAGTGGCTGGTTTCCTGGAGGCATCTAGAATGGAACGAACGGGCTGAGACAAAAGAGTATCATGAGAAGTCAGCCCGAGAGATACCAAGCTGTCAGGTGCAGAGACTGGAGGTTGGGATGTAGAAGGGTCTCCTGATGCTGTGTAAGCAGAGAAGGAAACAGTGGAAGAAGAAAAGGTTCCCTGGAACTGAGTTGAAGTAGAAGGGAGAACCAATGTTGCCTGGGCCATCTCGGAGCAATCAGAATCATGGTGGCTCGTTCCCTCTTGAGCTTGAACAAGGTTCTCAACATGAGAGGCAGAGGAGGGAAAGCGTACAGGAACAGATTGGACCAGTCGAGGAGAAATGCATCCGCTGCCAGACGGTGAGGAGAGTAGAGTCTGGAGCAGAATAGGGGCAGCTGGTGATTGTGAGGAGCTGCAAAGAGGTCTATCTGAGGAGTGCCCCATTGAGCGAAGATGGATTGTAGAGTGAAAGGATCGAGTGTCCACTCGTGAGACTGGAGAATTCTGCTGAGCTTGTCCTCTAAGGAATTCTTTTCTCCCTGAATGTAGATAGCTTTCAGGAATAGATGGTGATTTATGGCCCAAGTCCAGATCTTCTGGGCTTCCTGGCACAAGAGGCGAGAGCCCGTCCCACCCTGTTTGTTGATGTAGTACAGCGCAACTTGATTGTCTGTGCACAGCAGGAGAACTTGAGGGAAGAGAAGATGTTGGAAGGCCTTGAGGGCATAAAACATCGCTCTGAGTTCCAGGAAATTGATGTGATGCTTCTTTTCCTGGGCTGTCCAAAGGCCTTGAGTTTGGAACTCGTTCAAATGAGCTCCCCAGGCATAAGGGGAGGCGTCGGTGGTGATGACTAGATGAGGAGGTAGATGGAGCAGAAGACCTCTGGATAGATTTGAGGATATCAACCACCATTGTAGAGACTGACGAAGAGATGATGTGACAGATATGTGACGTGAGCAAGGATCCATCGCTTGGGACCACTGGGTAGCTAGGGTCCATTGAGGAGTGCGCAGGTGAAGACGTGCGAAGGGTGTGACATGAACTGTGGAGGCCATGTGACCCAAGAGTATCATCATTTGCTTGGCAGAGATGGAAAGTTGTAGAAGCACCTGCTGACACAGAGATTGAAGCGCTTGAAGACGGTTGGATGGCAGGAACGCTCTCATGAGGACTGTGTCCAAGACAGCTCCGATGAATTAAAGTCTCTGAGTGGGGATGAGATGAGATTTGGGTAGATTGATCTCGAACCCCAGAAGTTGAAGAAACATGATGGTTTGGTTGGTGGCCAGGAGAACAGTCTGAGATGAATTGGCCTTGATTAACCAGTCGTCCAGGTAAGGAAAGACCTGAAGGTGGTGAGATCGTAGAAAGGCAGCCACCACAATCAGACATTTGGTGAACACTCTTGGAGAGGAGGCAAGACCGAAGGGCAGCACCTTGTATTGGTAATGACAACGATTGATCATGAAGCGTAGGTACTGTCTGGAGGCCAGATTGACCGGTATATGAGTGTATGCTTCTTTGAGATCGAGTGAACATAGCCAGTCGCCTTGATTGAGAAGAGGGTAAAGAGTGGCCAGAGAAAGCATTTTGAATTTCTCCTTGACCAAGCATTTGTTTAGATCGCGAAGATCTGGAATGGGTCTTAGATCTCCTGTCTTTTTGGGGACTAGAAAATAACGGGAGTAGAATCCCTGCCCTCTCTGTTCTAGAGGAACTTCCTCTATAGCGTTCAGAAGGAGGAGGGATTGAACCTCTTGAAGAAGGAGGGAATACCGAGGAGTGTTGAAAGCAGACTCTCTTGGCAGACTTTGGGCAGGAGGAGTCTGAAAGTTGAGAGAGTAGCCGTGGCGGATGATGTTGAGGACCCACAGGTCCGAGGTGATGATTTCCCAACGGCTTATGAAATGTATAAGGCGTCCTCCTATGGGCTGTGGAAGATGAGTAGAAGGAGGAAGATTGGCTATGTCCCGGAGAACCAAGTCAAAAGGGCTGAATTGACTTTTGAGAAGGAGGAGGTTTCATTTGCTGTTGCTGCTGGGCAGGTCGAGCAGGTTTCCTCTTTTGCTGCCTCTGACGCCTGGGTTGTTGCTGTGTTTGAGGTAATGGACGAGCCACAAACCTTCGTTGGTAGGCCGATTGTTGACGAAAAGGCCTAGAAGGTGGGGTCTTTTTCTTTGTCTTAAGGAGAGTATCCCATCGAGTCTCATGAGCTGAAAGTTTCTGAGTAGTAGAGTCCATGGATTCTCCGAACAGCTCATCCCCTAGGCAAGGTGCATTGGCCAGTCGATCTTGGTGATTGACATCGAGTTCGGACACTCTGAGCCAGGCCAGTCGTCGCATAGCCACTGACATAGCCGTGGCTCTAGAGGTCAGCTCAAAAGTATCATAGATTGATCTGACCATGAACTTGTGCAGTTGCAAGAGCGATGAAGAAGTTTGGCGAAAGGCTGATTTCTTACGGTCAGGGAGATATTTCTCAAAAGATGACAAACTTTGAATAAGATGCTTAAGATAAAAGGAAAAATGGAAAGCATAGTTTCCTGACCTGTTCGCTAGCATTGCATTTTGATACAGCCTTTTACCAAACTTATCCATGGCCTTACCTTCCCTGCCAGGAGGGACAGAAGCATATACACTAGCCCCCGTGGATTTCTTTAAAGTAGACTCTACTAATAAAGACTCATGGGGGAGTTGAGGCTTGTCAAAGCCTGGAATTGGTATAACCTTATATAAGGAGTCCAGTTTACAGGGAGCTCCTGGAATGGTCAAGGGTGTCTCTAGATTTTTGTAAAATGTCTCTCTTAAAATGTCATGGAGAGGCAGCTTGAGAAATTCCCTTGGAGGCTGGTCAAAGTCAAGAGCATCTAAAAATGCCTTGGATTTTTTGGATTCAGCCTCCAAGGGAATAGATAAAGAGTCACACATCTCTTTAAGAAAAGAGGTGAAAGAAGTTGCATCAGGTTTGGAAGATGGATCAAAACCAGAAGGATCCTCGTCTCCTGATGAACACTCTCCCTCAGAGAGGAAAGGCTCTTCTGAATCACCCCACAGATCAGGGTCCCTCACCTGAAAACTGCGGTCTCGTGATTCCGGTATGGAGGGTTCTAGGTGCCGAGTTTTATGAGTCGACTTACCAGACCTCTGTGAACCGGTACCGGGAGATGTCAAGGGTTGTGCCGGTGCCGATGTTTGAACAGCCTGGTGTCTCGGTTCTGGTGCCAAGACTGGCATTGATACCGAAGAAGTGATGTGCCCCGGTACCGACAAAGTGGATGCCGATAAAGGGGGCTGCTGCACCGTCGGTACCGGCGGCTCAGACCGGACCGGGACTGGAAGGCTCGGAGTCAAAAGAGCAGGGAGTAGCTGTTGGAGTTGTTCCTTTAGCTGGACCTGCAGGACTGCGGCAATGCGCTCGTCCAATGAAGGCACCGGTACCGCTTTTTTCTTCTGCGGTACCTTGAGTGCCGCTCTACACTCCAAAGAGGAACCCGATGTCGAGGGGCTCACCTCAATCGGAGCGGAGTGCTTCCGTGGGCGTCTCGTGGTCGGCAGGATTGGACTCGCTGCTACTGAGACCGGAGGACGCTCCAACGGGGAAGGCTTCTTAGCCGGCTTACCTGCGGGGTGCGACGCCGGCGCGGTGTCGACGAAGTAGGTGCCGACTGAGATGGAGCCGACGTCGGTGCCGGTGGTGTGGAATCAGACATCTCGGCGCCGAACAATAACTGCTGCTGTATCTGGCGGTTTTTAAGTGTTCTCTTCTTTAAAGTCGCACAGCGGGAGCAGGTAGACGCTCGATGGTCAGGACCAAGACACTGCAGACACCAGTTGTGTGGTTCTGTCAGTGAAATTGGTCGAGCGCACCGCTGGCACTTTTTAAACCCGGGTTGAGGGGGCATGAAAGTGAACACGGCTTCTGCCAAATCGAAGGCCGAGGCCTCGATGATGGCAATAGGCCCCACTGGGGCTAACCGAAAACTGAAGAAAAAAATTAAGTTTTTTTTTTTTTTTTTTTTTTTAAAGAAAAGAAAAGAAACAACGGAAATAAAATTTCCAAAAGGGTTTACACGAGCGGGAAGGCGATATTAAGTAGAAAAAAGAACTTTCAACAGCCGTTGAAAGAAACGCGTCTTCTTAGCTCCGAGGAAACTAAGAAACTGGAGACCGCGCGCCTCTGTCGGGCGGGAAGGCGCGTGCGCGGTGCGGCCTACCAGAACTTTCCAAGTTCTTAGAGTGCAATCACTCTAAAATTGTCCGTACCGGGGCTCCGTCGGTGCCGTCACCCATCAGTCAAGAATATGCTGCCTGCTTGTCCTGGGATAATTAAGTTTTTGCATTGGGTTCAGGTCTGAGCTTTGCTAGGCTACTCAAGGATGTTCACTTTCTTCTTGCTGAACAACTCCATTGTTGTTCTTGTTTTGTGCTTAAGTCTACTGTCCCACTAAAAGGTGAAATCTTCTCCCCAGTTCTAGAACCGTTTTCCCTTCAAAATCTACCTGTACTTTGCACCATCCATCTCTCCCCTCAATCTTCATAAGCTTTCTTATGCTCACTATAGGCAGCATTATGATAGGAAGATGCTTTGCACCATCACGTTTTACTATAACATAAACCGTAGAACCTTGCAGTTCTATGCAGTTTAACAAACTAAGAAGACTGAACCAATCTCAGTGATTAACAAGTCAATTCTCCAGGAATTTTGCAAATAAACTAGATTCTAATAATTTTCTAAAATGCATATAAGATGGAGAAAGAAATAAGAAGTCTGCAAAACTCTGTATCCCCACTAGCTGCGTGGTAAGACACTATAGGGATAGTGCTAGCAAGATAATGTGATGAATTTGCCTTATATCACTTAGAATAAAGACTAAAAATGTCCCCATTGATTTCAGACCACAAAACCTCCCACATGCATGCAGTCTCTTTCTTTGCAAACACTAAGCAGCATATATGGCTTTTCTTCATCAGTGGCTTCCTTATTGCCATCTTTACATACAGGTTATATTTGTAACAGAACCCTGAACTCATTGAGCAGTCAGTTTCCTCAATGTCAGCCAGAGACCTCTGTAGATGTTTCAAAAGTAGTCTCAGTTTCCTCATTAGTAACCTATAGCAATGGACTATGAAGGGACAGCTCAATTATGAAAGGTCTTGGTGGTGCCAAACTGTTTCCATTTTTCAATGATGGTCTCAGTGATATCCTAAGGGATATGCAAACACTTTTTTGTACAACTTTCCTCCAGTCTATACATTTGAATAATTTTATCTCTTGAGTTTTAGCAGCTCCACGTTTGACATGTCTAGACCTTTGCTGCAAAACAACTTCAAACAACAGACGCAGCTTAATTCTTCATTCAGATATGCATGAATCAGTCTAACTAGAATTGAAGGGAGCTTATTATAGTCCCTGTTAAGGCAATTTTTGAAACCAGAGCTACTTTGGATTTGCTGTGACAAAGATGTGAAGACTTAAGGCTAGATTCACTAAGCCCACCGATCAAGTCCTGACCACTTTGCAACCACTTAGCGACCCAATTCACTAACCTCGTGGCCAATCATCCTCCAATCCGATCCAATATGCACATGCAAATGAGGGGAAATGGCATATAAAGTAGACAGGCAGCGATTCACTAACAAAAAACTTGAACACCAACTGGGCTGGCCGATCAACAAACAAGCAACTGCTGGGGACCAGTCGCTCATGTCGTTTCAAATTGCATCTCCTGCTCTCTCTGCCCCCGGGGACTCTCTTGCTCTCTGCTAGCCCAAAGAGGGAAGGTTTTGGGGCTGGGCTAGCACTTACCTGCCCAAAAAAACAAACAAACCAGGGAGCAAGCATGCACCAGGCGAAGTAGAGGACAGGGAGTGCAATAAAGTAAAAAGGAAACAAATCTCTCAGCGGTCATCCCTATTATTTTCTCTCTTTGAAATGCATGAGGAGCGAACGACAGGAGTGGGAAGCACAGGCTGAGAGAGGGTTAGAAAGGGATACATGCACGCTTGGACACTGGCACTTTTCACTAGCTGTACGCTGGTAGAAAGCGGCAGAACACAGTGGACTGCTCCTCTGAAACAACTGATGCTGCACGTAATGCATACTTTCCTTCGCATGAGGACGCTTCGTATCAGCCTCCCGCCCACGGATCGGATCGGATCCGTGGGCTTAGTGAATCTAGCCCTTATTTTCTTAAGTCTTAATTATCATTTGAATACTTTAATTGTTCTTTCACACTGAAAGTGCAACACATGTTATATAGATCAGTGAAGCAAACTGACTTTCTTGCATTTTAAATTGCAGGCCTTAGACAGCAGAATGTAAAAAAATATATATGTATATGTTTGCATAATAAGGTACATTGGCTTTCAAGAGGAAGCATTTTAAAAACATTTTGCTTCCTTATTATTAGAAATTAAAGCTTTTCTCCTTGAGAAGGGTGTTGACTATCCTGAACTAACAGACAATCAATGGATCCAAAAATTTTATTTCATGGTAGATGTTACGTCTCATCTAAATAATCTTAATCGTACACTACAGGAGAAAGGAAACAATTTTTTCGATGTTGGAAGAAGTCATTTCATTTGAAAACAAATTATCCCTTTTTGCTCAAGATTTTGAAAGAGAAACATTAATTCATTTTCCGAGCCTGCTGAAACATCGCCAAGAAAATAACTCGGTAATTGACATT
Organism: Geotrypetes seraphini; assembly: GCF_902459505.1. NCBI lineage: Eukaryota > Metazoa > Chordata > Amphibia > Gymnophiona > Dermophiidae > Geotrypetes > Geotrypetes seraphini. The sequence continues at coordinate 19,081,904 of NC_047093.1, read as the reverse complement.
TACTATTTCAAAAGAGCAATTTTAAATGAGGGAAGCTTTTCTATGGAGGTTTCAGGAATTCAGAAATAGCATGGATACGTTAGCCTTTGTTAAAAAACCTCTCAGTGCTGACGTAACAGAATTGAATTTTTCTCTTTTTAATATTGACATTGGCGCTTTTGAAATGCAATTACTGGAGTTAAAAAAACAAAGAATTTCCTGGATTCCATTTTATTCAGATGGGTCTCTTGAATGTAATAAACATCAGCATTCTGCTTTTTCAGAAAGGCTAAAAAATTTTTCCTTTTGTTGGTGATTTAGACCATTTACGTTAAGTGAAAAAACTTTAAAAGCCATCGTGATAAATATAAATAATCATATTATTGGAGTTTAAACTACTGAAAAAATACTGAATCATATAAGCAGACATCATCTTCTTAAACTGATACCCTTGAAATTGAACACAAACCCCTATTAACCCTCCATATCCCCCCCCTTCCCCCCACCTTTCCCCCCCATAAGTTCACTAAATGTGTAAACTTGAAAACACACATAGATAATCAGGTAAAGAGAATTCCCCCCATAGAACATTCAAAAACAAAAAAATCTATAATCATAAGTTACACAAAGAATATTTGAACAAATAAACCCTTTCCCCAAATCCCTAATATCCAAACCAAACCCCTTAAAATAATTTTCTTTAATAAAAACCAAATAAAAATTTTATGTAGAATCCCAATCAATATTATAAGAATAAAGTAACTCATAACAAAAATCTTTTTTTCATTCCAATAATCCTGAAGAAATAAATAAATAGAATTTAAAAAGATGTCATTAGGCAAATCAAATTAACCAAAAATGGAAAAGAGATACCTGTGACATAAAAGCATATTATTATATAAGTAATACCATATGAAGTTACTCATCAAAACTACATTAGCATCAAAAATAAACAGCCTGTAAGTGATTCCATAACTCCATAAAAGGATAAGATTCCAAATATGAAACCATTTCAATTCTAAAGCCAGTAAACTGTACTAACTGTATTAATGACTGTATTAAAAGCTCCAAATATATAATACATTGAAATGCATCTTCTAAAGAAATTGAAATGCAAAACAGAGCATCTAAAAAGTAAATAATAAAGTACATGACTCTATGTAATCATAAGTTCCTCTTGCTTCTGCAAAAAATTCTGCAACTCTTCTGGTTCCTTGAAATTCGTTGTTTTATTCTTAAAAGTCATTCTCATCATCGCTGGATAAATCAGCCCATATTTTGCTCCAAGACTTCTGAGCTGTGGTCTCATATCAAGAATTTTTTTCCTCTTTGCTGCAGTGGCAGGAGCAAAATCTGGTACAAAGTGTATGCGAGAGTCCTGAAACTTTAAGTTCTTATTTTCTTTAGCCAGTCGAATAATATCCAATACTTGCTGAGGTCTTAAGAGCTTGAATATTATTGGACGAGGTCCCCTTTGAGTATCATTTCTCCTGACTGGTATTCTGTGAGCTCTATACATTTTGGTGGAACTCATTATGCCATATTTATAAGATGGAACGCGCTCTTGCTACGCAGAAAGGGACTTACAATAAGTTTATAAAGATCTGGGGGCCAATGGAAAAATATTGTAATGAGTAGACATCACTTTTTATGGGAGATTATATTTTACATATTGGGGGGTGGGGGGTGATATATTTTCCATTGAGAGTTTGTTTTTATTTCTTTAGGTAGGGCGGGAGGGAGGGGATTAATATTTTTATTTAGATGATTTGGAAAGATGTTTAAGTGTTGTATTGAAAGTATAATGATTGTATTTCTGTACACTTTTTGTCTGTTTGAAAATGATTCATGAATTTTAATTTCAGTAGGGTGGGGGGTGGTGATATATTCTTTTGTTCTTGATGATATAAGAACATAAGAACATAAGAAATGCCTCTACTGGGTCAGACCTGAGGTCCATCGTGCCCAGCAGTCCGCTCACGCGGTGGCCCAACAGGTCCAGGACCTGTGCAGTAATCCTCTATCTATACCCCTCTATTCCCTTTTCCAGCAGAAAGTTGTCCAATTCCCTCTTGAACCCCAGTACCGTACTCTGCCCTATCACGCCCTCTGGAAGCGCATTCCAGGTGTCCACCACACGCTGGGTAAAGAAGAACTTCCTAGCATTCGTTCTGAATCTGTCCCCTTTCAACTTTTCTGAATGCCCTCTTGTTCTTTTATTTTTTGAAAGTGTGAAGAATCTGTCCCTCTCTACTCTCTCTATGCCCTTCATGATCTTGTAAGTCTCTATCATATCCCCTCTAAGTCTTCTCTTCTCCAGGGAAAAAAGTCCCAGTTTTTCCAATCTCTCAGCGTATGAAAGGTTTTCCATCCCTTTTATCAGACGTGTCGCTCTCTTCTGAACCCTCTCGAGTATCGCCATATCCTTCTTAAGGTACGGCGACCAATATTGGACGCAGTACTCCAGATGCGGACGCACCATCGCTCGATACAATGGCAAGATAACTTCTTTCGTTCTGGTTGTAATACCCTTTTTGATGATGCCTAGCATTCTATTTGCCTTCTTAGCAGCCGCTGCGCACTGTGCTGACGACTTCATTGTCAAGTCCACCATCACCCCCAGGTCCCTTTCTTGGGTACTCTCATTTAAAAACATCCCTCCCATCGTATAGTTGTACCTCGGGTTTCTGTTTCCCACATGTAATACTTTACATTTCTCAACATTGAACTTCATCTGCCATCTTGTTGCCCATTCCCCTAGTTTGTTCAAGTCCCTTTGCAGTTTTTCACAGTCTTCTTTAGTCCGAGCTCTACTAAATAGTTTAGTGTCATCTGCAAATTTTATTATCTCACACTTCGTCCCTGTTTCCAGATCATTTATGAATACATTAAATAGCAGCGGCCCTAGTACTGAGTGTTACATTGAAATTTAATGGATATATTATTGCACACTTGTTTATGATTTAAAATGAATAAATAATTTATAAAAAAAAACAAAAACAAAGAATTATGGAGCTCGAAATTTGAATGCCTTAATGCTGATCTGGAAAAATTGGAGAAAAATAAATGTGATTTTAGCTCACAGCACAAGTGGTCTGCTTTGAAAGACCTGGAGAAGGAAGACATGTATTCCTGACTCATATGATCACTTAAAAAAAAACTAGCATTTGCTGTTCTTTCACTCTTTGGCTCTACATATTCATGTGAACAATCTTTTTCAAGCGTGAACCTTATCAAAAAGTACATTGAGAAATCATCTTATTGATGAGAACCTGGAATCCTGCTTGAAATTAAAAACAACGACATACAAACCTGACTTATCCAAACTTTCCAAGGAAATGCAAGGTCATTGTTCACATTAAATGCGTGTTTTGTCATATGTTTATTTTAATGTAAAAAATATTTTTTGTCAATAAATAAGATTATTATTATTATTATGATATCTGGTTTTATGTAATGTTAGTAGCTAGTTTAAACTGACTCCTAAAAACATGGTTCTTGAAAAGAAATTTGGCTCTCAAAAGAAATCTTAATCGTTGTACTGCTGATCTTTGACTCTTTTGAATAAAGAGTTTGCCTACCATTGCTTTAAACAATTATTCACCAAAGTGCCTAAGTAGCAATGAAAACCAATTGGACACAGCAGAATACAAATATCTTCTGCAATACCATTAATCAATTAGTAAACAAAGAGGCAGAGAATTAGGTAGAGATCCTTCCTATATAGTTGAAAACACTGAAGATTTCTAGTTCCTATAACTTGCATTGGTTGTTTACTGTAAACCACTTTAAATTTTTATTTCAAAGTATTACTGTGCACTAACTGGACAGCACTGGGTTAAAATATGGGAACATGTAGTACCTCCTAAATAAGAGGCGCTAATTGCTCCTGCATCATTAGCACATGACCTAAAGAAAAGGCCAGCTTTAATGCCACAGTAAATCTGGGCTTAGCGTGCAGGAAAGTTTTGCACTAGAACACACTAAACCCAGATTTCACCATACCTTACTTAGTAAAGGGCTCCTTATTATGGTAAATAGGTGAGTAAAAAAAAATAAATGAACCTCTAGGTGAATGAGTGATTTCTACCAACTTTTGTACATGAAAACCTTTAAAATGTATAATTCTTAAGAGCAAAATAAATGTTAGAACCGATAATCTCAGACTCGTGTATTTTTTGCATTTTAATTATTAAATCAAAAACTTGCAAATAAAATAAAAAAGGAAAGTATGACAATATGGCTAATTGAATGCACAGAGTTATAAAAAAGGTCACCAGCACCTTTCTCCCCATCACCAAATGTCCTCTGCTCTTTTTAACTTCTTCCATTGCCAGATCATATTACCTGGTTTGCTTCCAGATAGGCTCAGTGGTTTCTTAGACTCAGTTTTGAGCTTGGAAGCCATTAGGAATCTTCGAAACCATTCCTCCTTTTCTCTGCCTGTCCTTCCAAAGAGATAGAGAATTTGATCCTTCTGACTAGCAGATTTTCCTCCTTCTTGAAGAGAATTTGATTTCTTGGAGTCTTCAATAGCTATATCTCCTTTTTCTACAGAGAGTCTCTCTTCTAAGTTCTCTTTGTCTGCCTGAGCCTTTGACATAAAATCCTCTTGTCTAGCAAGTTCAATACAAATAGGATACTTTTTATTCCATACCCGCTTTCGAGCCAAGCTTCTGGGAACAAGACAGATCTGCAGAAGAAAAATGTAATACTTTAAAAATGTCTTAGTAAGCTATCTTCACAATCTTTGAAAAAATGTAAGAAAAAATGCAATATACCAAATAGTGGAAAAAGGAAAACAGCACAATGTGTCTCAATGAACAGGGACAAAACTTTATCGACCCAACACGAGCCATGTTCTTGGTACACAGCACCCGCAACAGGGTCAAACAGCATTCTGTAAAGACAAATTGTCACCAACAGACTAAATGCAACATTCAAAAGCACTCAATTTCCAAAATAAAGTGAATATGCATTAGAGATTGACAAGGAGACAAATTTGTCCCCATCACTTTCCTCATCCTGTCCCTGTTCCATTCCTGTAAACTCTGCCTTAACCACACAAGCCTCAAACACTTATGATTTTAAAGTTTTGAGAATTATGCAGATGAAGATGGAGCTTGCAGGAATGGGGCAGGGACAGGAAAAGAACTCGTGGGGACGGGAAAATGAGTTCCCATGGGAACAGGGAAAAATTTGTCCCCGTGTCATTCTCTTATATGAATGAGAGAAAAAGATTTGCATACAATGGAGGAAGTGCATGCAATCTCTCATGCAAATTCACTGTGGATATCCTGAAAATATCACTAGATGGGTAGGGCCCAAGGACCAGGTTGAAAACCCCCGATTTAAAGCAAACCGTTTACAGAACAAAGCTGTACTTACCTTGCTGTCTGAAAGATCATAAATTTTCTGGCTGATATAAGTGACATCAGGTGTACTTTCATTGTAAATAGCCCTTCTGGAAACATTTTTATTGGGCTTCGACAGTCTTAATGTGTCCCCTTCCAGCCGTACAAAAACAGAATGAGTCAATGTAGCATGGTAAGTTTCAGGGTCGTAACTACAAATTTCGTTCATCCATCCCTGGAGAAAAATACATTTGAATAAATTGTGTTCTAATAACTTAGAAGCTAGAATTTAAATGGCTATTTCTAGACAGTCTTTTTCAACATGGATCCTATAAGTCAATCTACTCCTCAGAGACATTCCTTAGTGCAACAGGCCTGTATAGTTTGTCTTTCAGAATCCTTTGATCTTGTAGTCTACAATAATATACACAGTCTAATGCCTGATCTACAAGGAAGGGACTGAGGCAAAATTGAAAACACTTGCAGGGTTACATTACATGCACTTAAGAGGTAAATTTTAGCAGGACAGTATTGAACTGAAAATATTAATACAATAAATTCTGCTTTATAATTCCTAAGATCACCTTGGTGCTCTTTTTTTTCTTTTAAAGATTTAAGCATGCACTGTATTCATTTTTTTGGGTGAATCTGAACATTAGAAGTCACTAAGAGGGTCTTTTACTAAGGTACGCTAAATGCTAACATGTCCATAGAATATAATGGGTGTGTTAGCATTTAGCACACCTTAGTAAAAGACCCCCTAAATAAGAACATAAAAATTGCCGCTGCTGGCTTGAACTTCACTATTCTGCCTAGAACAAAATACCCCCCACCCAACACAAACAAACACATCGATTCAATCTGCAGTTTTTGCAGGAAATCAAGTGCTTTCTTTCAGATCTCTTATACATAATGAGTGATTTTTAATATGTAAATTAAGATACATCACTGCATATTTTTGAAGCCACCCTCAAATTCAAGGAATCAAGAAATCACCTTTACATCTTAATAACAAAATACAATATGTTCCTATTCATGGTAAAAAGTACTGAAGATAGGGGCTCACCACATGAAAGTATATACCTCTATGAGTGTATGTTTCATAGAAAACTGTGGTGTTAGGTCAGCCCTATGGCCAGGCTGTATAATACAGTAGCAATATAAGGGATAAGGGCTGAAGTCCAGATCTCCAAACCATGTAAGCTGGTTGAGCCTGGGTAACACTCAGGCAACATAATTGCAGATTACCTGGATAGGCAAAATTTGGTTGCTCTTCTCTCAAAAGTCTTCATTGGTGCTCAAATCCATTTTTTCTTACTGCATCTCCTCCCTCTCCTAAGATCACACAAAACCTTTATAGGCAGTGTCTCAGCTGTGGGGCCTACTTAGAATTTTAAATAGGCTGTATTTATGTTTAAATAGATAAACAGCAAATCCAGTCCTAAACACAGGATTTAAGTCCCTATTGTAGCCCCTCCTCTTCTTTGTAACAAAACGGTAAGTAATCCTGCACCAGTGGTGATAAGGTGCTGCGTAGTATTTTGAGGGGATAGCACAAGGACATAGAAACACTATTCAAATAGTTCTCTCACATTAGCGTGTGCTATCCGAACAACACAGGGTTAACAAAGGATCCCTTAGTGCTTCCTAAATAGAATGCAGCAAATGTTCCCACATTGATTGCAGCTTCAACACTGACTAAGGGCTCCTTTTACGAAGCTGGGTTAAGGCATTAATGCGTGGAATAGCACGCGCTACATTGCCACGCACGCTAGACGCTAACGCCAGCTTTAAGCTGGTGTTAGTTCTAGCCACGTAGCTTGCAGTAATATCCTGCGTGTGCTAAAAACGCTAGGGCACCTTAGTAAGAGGAGCCCTAAATGACATTAGCACACAATCTGCAAATTAAAAAAGAATTTAAAAAAAAAACAAAACACACCCCCCAAACTAAAAAATGTCCTATTTTATGAGCATGCTAGAAATGACTCGGCATGCAGGAAGTTCCACTTTAGGACACACTGAAAGGGCCCTCAATATTCCTTAACATCACCTGAAATAAGGCACCCATATCACTTTTGCAGCACAGAGCAATCAGTCCTGTCATTCCTCAGTAAAAGATTTCAGTCAGTCTTAAAAACCCCCAATTCAAACAATCCAATAAAGCAGATCATACACTATTACCTTCCTCAGACATTCAATAGTATAGAATTGCCAATTTTTTCTTATGCATCTGATGGAACGTCTAATGACTTAGATTAGTGTTATAATCAATTTCTCCAATTGTGTGAGGTATGATGGGTTGCTATAATTAGGTAGGGAGTAGCTCAAATGATCTTTCCCCTCATTAAAAGTGTTACCTACATTGGAAAATTAGGGAAATCTCTTCACTTCAAAACTAAAGCTTTGGATAATTTCCCTGTCCAGCTGCGCAACTATTCCAAAGACACTCGAAAACTTGGCTATTTTCAAAAGTAAATTTCTGCTTCCCCCTACCACCAACTCCCACTGTACTTCCCTTTTAATTTTTGTAAACCATGTCGAGCTCTATATTTGTAGAGAAGATGCGGTATATAATCTTAATTTAGTTTAATTAGTAATTACAGGGATTCGATAGAAGGGGATTTGGGGGTTTTTTTTCATCTAACTTTGTGTTTTCTTTTCTTTCTTCTTATTTCATGTACTCCTCTCTCATATGACCTTATTTTCAAGGACATGGATTGTTTGTAAATTGGCGCTGCTGAATTTTCCAGTGGGGGTTGTTTTTTTTGTTGGTTTTTTTTTCTTGACTAATTTGAATCTATGTCAGTAGGATTGCAGCACTTTTCTTAAATTGTATTTTGAAAATTCTTAATAAAAAAAAAACCAAAAACAAAACCAAGCCAATGAAAAAAAGGTTAATTTGTAAAAGTAAAACTTCCAGCTTTCCATTCAAGACAAATATTGCTAACACAAATTTTAAAAATTTTCCTAAGAGCTGTGGTGTTATAGCAGTTAGTTTTCCATGTAGCAATCCTTTGGCGTAAGGATACATTTTATGAATAGCAGGAGTCTTGCTACACCAAATTCAATTTCCTCGTAAAGGAATCTGATATCTATGGCTTAACTACTGCACTTCATAATTAAGAGTACCAAAAATGTTTCCAAAGAAAAGAAATGTATTTGCCAATCTCCTTAAACATCGGGTACCTTGTAGAAAAACTATAATGAACCCGATATTCAGCTGGCAGTGATCAGTGTTTTGCTGACAACCGCCATCATCATCCCTGGAAATTAAATGCTGGGTCAGGTCCAGGCCTCTGTCCCTGAATTTCCAGATAAAGGGTCAGGCATAATCAGAACTGACTATCCCCTTCTTTTACGAACGGATAGCGCGAGTTTTAGCGCTGGCAGTGGCGGTAACTGCTCCGACGCTCATAGGAATTCTATGAGCGTTGGAGCAGTTACCGCAACTGCCAGCACTACAACCCACGCTATCTGTTCGTAAAAGAGGGGGTCTATGCGGTATTCAGCACTTAACTGGCTATGGCAAGCTGCATCAAATAGGACTGACTTTTATGCTGTCCTATTTATGTAGTTACTTTGGCTGGTTAAATGTTGTGTATCAGCACTGACTCCACCCCCAGAACACTCTGAAAATACCAATTTTGCATTGGGAACTATCCAATTTAGGTTCATCCATGCTATGCATGCGTGAACAGCAAAGCAGGGAGCTAGGCCAGGGACAGAAGGGCACTGAACAGTAACCTACCACCTGGTGAAGGGAGAGTAAACTACTGGAATCTTCCAGAGGGCACCACTGCTTATCCAGTGATGTCACCGGCAGAACTCATTTTTTTATCTCTACCTCCACCTACTGATAGAAGGGATAACCTATTTGTGTAGAACAGAGAGCTGACATTAAGAAATTCAATTTTGGGGCTCCAGGGGATATCTACAGACCTCAAGAACAGCACTGCAGAACCTTGTGGCACTTTATGTGAGGGTGCAACAGAGTTTTATTACTAATCACCGAGTACACAACATACTGAAGTAAACCCTGAAATTTCTAAGCAAAATGCATACATTATGAAATTATTATTTGTCTTTCTTTAGGGGATGGGGGATACTATTAAATTTTAGAATTATAAACCCTCAGACTGATCAATTTGGCTAGCTGTAAGATGTTTCTTAAATATTGAGGGTCAAGAGTTCCTCCCTATAAAAAATCATTAGTACTGAATAGAAATAAAGTAAACTAATTAGTTTTATCCATCTTAAAAATTCTATTCAGTAGTTTATAATTTTATGTTCTCCAATATCATCCAAATGATAAATCTAAATCTAAAGTATAAGACAGATTTCTCTGATAACAAAAAATTCCCCATTTAACCTTGGGAAGGGATATTATACCTGTATGCTTTGTATGTTTTGCATTGTACCAAAGAACTATAGTATGACTATTATTGTTTTGTTATTACCTGAAAGACCAATGCCAAAAAGGCAATGTGTAGCTTAGATTATACAGTATATGGTAAAAAAGGATCAGGAAATCTGCTTAGAAGACCAGAAGCATCACTAAGAACTGAAACCAAGACCGGGCACGTGGGAAGTTATAAATTACTTAACATTTACAAACACAGGAACATAGTGATTTGCATCAGAAGATCCGACGCAGACTGTTGAATGCAACCAAATACAATGATGCTCAGTGCTCTCTCTGCCAATGAAAATAGACTATTTCAAAACTGATCACCTGTTATGCAGGTTAAAGGTAGGTGCAATTTTACTCTACATATAAATGGAGGCATTTTTGGGAGCAGGGATTGCAACACATACTATTAAAGCAGATATGCTATTTTAGTAGTAAAAGTACAAGTACTTTTTCCCAAAGCAATTTTCATTTGACATTTCCATCGTGAGTGTAATAGGACAGGAATATGGCAAGAAAAATAGTAAGTAAACAAACAAAAGAACATGCCAAGTCTGTAGCATTGGAGAGGTATAGCATGGACTTTGTTTTTGTTTGCAAAGAACAGGCTGAATGAGAAAAACACCGACTTACTAAAAATGCTTAGACATCTCATGTTTCTGGTGACTGGACACACAATGAGAGACTTTTAGGCCCTCTTTTACTAAGGTGCGCTAACTATTTAGAGCGTTAATGTGTGCATGTTAGTCTATGGATGCGTTAATGTTTAGTGCATGCTAATCGGTTAGTGCACCTTAGTAAAAGAGGGGGTTAGTTGTAGTTGTAATTTGATGTTTTTACTGTTTTGTTTTAGCCTTTTCCTATCTGGTTATGATTGTGCCTCTTTCCTATTTTATTTTTGGAGTTTCTCTCTTAATTCTATGGTTTTTATCTTGTAAACTGCTTCGACCTGTGTGTTGGACTAAGTGGTATATCAAACACCAACAAACAATCAAAGACAGGGCCAGAAGCAGCCCTGTCAATGTCTTTCCTATTATTATTTTAAATACATAAACAATAGATATTTGGGAAAATGTGCCAAAGATCAACCTACTAGTGCTCTAGAAATAAGTAGTAGTGGACAAAACATTCAGAACAGAAAGAATGATTAAACAGATCATGTGGTGCATTATCTTCAGAAGAGATTGTATGTAATGATCATGTTTCTATGAAATGCTTACTTTATATATACATGAAATATATCTATATATCTATATCTATATATCTATATATATGAAATGTTTGTTTACAACTATTTTAATTAGTTCTAATTTGTATTTAAAATTTTTAAAAATCCACAAAGCATAATAAGTAAAGTTAAATAAAATAATAAAATCTCATCTATCAGTAATACTGTACTGACCTCAGGGAAAACTATTTACAAACACCCCCCCCCCCCTTACCTTCATTATTTCAGGCTCTTCGATGTCCAGAGCAGCTTCCATCCAGTGTTTTGGGGTTTTATTCCATGTATCATATCCACGAGTACTTGATGGTGTAAGCAGCCAAATTACAGAGAGAGCAACAACAAATCCAATGGCAATTCCCAAAAGAAGTCCATTTACATAACTAGAGAGGGGGAGTACAAAGAAACCATATACAAGCATAACAAAGAAATATAATGATGTTAAAGGTGGGACTGGTTGTTCCACACATATATCTGCTTCATCTTCGCTACTGAGTGCTGTACCGTTTTTATCCTGTGTCTTAGGTTCAAGACAGGCTTCTAGAAATTGCTCAGATTTATTTTCTTCTTCTGTGTCCAAATCAAAATCTTCAGGGTACAGTTCACAAAACTCCTCATCCTCTTTGCTTGCCAAAGCAGACAAAGAACATTTCTCTAAAACCAGCAATGGGGTCTTCACATTAGTTTCTTTTGTGCTTCCAGACTGCATGTTTTTAGAATCCAAGTCTGTTGCTTGCTCTCCAGGAGATTTAGATTTGTCACTTTTACTTATACAGATCTCGTTTCCAGAAAAGTCACCTTCAGAATCACATTCCTCTTCTTTAATGCTGTAATTATTACTTTCCAAATGACCATTCAAACTGGAAAGACTTGAGAGTTCTGAAGCACTCGAAGATAAGGCTTTGGGCCTGTAGTTATTAGATTCATCACTAATTATTTTGCTAAGAAGTTGAAAAGGTTCATATATAACTTCTGACAGGCGTCTTTTAGTGTCCTCAATTTTAGCCTCCACTTCAGTTACTTTAAAAAATGAGCGACTATCCAAAGGAGAGGTCAGTGGGGATGATGGAGCAGTTTTAGAATCCCCACCTGTGACTCGAGGCTGGGTAAACTGTTTAAACAGATGTAAATTCAATTTAGAATCAGGTGGCTTATATGACACAGTTTCAGATTCCTGTTTAGAAGTGTCTGTTGACAAAGACTTCACTAAAGTTTTCATCAAATGTCTGTGTCTCAGAGGTGGGGTTGACTCTTTTGGTTCTATGTCTGTTGAAAGAGATTTTACTAAACTTATGAAAGGTTTTGCACCAGAAATAGGGGATGCCGATACACTAGACGACAATACAAGAGACTTAGATGAGGAGGCAGCAGTGGAAGATGAGTCTGTTGTGTGTTCCAGGGGGAAAGAAACAGTGGATGAGCTGGCAACGGGTGATGGCTGTAATGAGGATGACGGAGCTAATGGCACTGCACTAAATACTTGAGATTCTGGGGAAGATTCTAAAAACTTGATAGTATTTTCAGTTGGCATAACAGGAAATGATGATGATGATGATGATAATGATGTAGAACGTGTGACTGCAATGCCTGATGAGGTAGCAGGACCTGAAATATCATGGCCACCATATCCAAAAGAAAGGTCTTCCTTGGCTTCAAGTGCTGTTATAATGCTTTGGTTGCCCAGTTCGTTAAAGGAAAGATCCTTGAACTCTTCTTCCTCCTCCTCTTCCTCCTTCCCAAATGCCGAGAAATGAATGGTGATTGTTTCTCGGGAAACCGATCGCTGAACCTGCACTTTTGGTGTGGATTGTTTTGAAGACGCTGGACCTGTTTTCTCTTCATGGCTGCTATTCAGACTTGTCATTGCAGTCTTAAGGGTTTAACAGATCTGAAAAAGAAATACTGAAAATGAAAAGCAATATCAAAATATAAAGTCACAGTAATTCTAGGCAAGCTGCTAAAAAATAACATCAAACAAAACACTACTACTACTACTATTACTATTTATTATTTCTATAGCGCTGAAATGCGGCTGTACATTTTAACATACAATAGACAGTCCCTGCTCAGAAGAGCTTACAATCCAATTTAGACAGGACATTTCAGGGTTGGGGAGATTATAGCGGATCTAGGTATCTGACAGCAGTGAGGGGGAGTTAAGAGTTGAAAGCAGTTTCAAAAAAGTGGGCTGGGATTTGAATCCTGCCAGGGATGGACTTGTCACACATGAAGAGACAAATGTGTTATTCCTTTAGTTAGTAACTACCTCTTAATGCAATACAGTAAAGAAGAACTAGTTTGTTCAAAGTTGTAGGTCAAAGAACTTAAGTAAACATAAATGTATATTTTAATACTTGAGTACAGTGAAGAACACATTAAATATTTCCTTAAGTAAAAAGTTTTTGCCTAATATGAAATTTTTTTGAGTAAAAAAGTAAAAGTATCACAACTACAATGTCTGATCACCAAGAATTGCTACAAGTTTCAGCTTCATTTCTGCTTTAAAGTGATTCAACTTATCACTGTTCTGTTTACTTGGAGACAAGTTCAGATACAGGCAACTCCACTGTTCTTATAGGCTATACTCACTGAACAGCAAAATTTAAGATGAGAAGTTGCACTGTTTGCGTGACGAGGTTTGCAATAGCAAAACTCTGTTTCCAGTTTTGCTGTTTCATTTGGTTTACTGAGGAATTGTCATTTATATCTCCCTTCCACTTTTTACTTTTAAACTACAAGTATCTCTAAACTGTCTAATGCAATCCTGGGACAAAACAAAGAGGCAACGATGATCTACTTGTACTTGTAACTATGCATTTGTAATAATGACCTAATTATATTAACAGTTGTACTGATCTACCTGTACTAGCAACCCTATTGAATGTCAGTGTTAAACTGTCCATTGTAACTTCCTGGATAACTGACCCAACCTCTTGTAATATAATCAAACCTTGAACTGAATAGGTAAAGGCAGAACAGAAAATCTGATTAACAACATCAGATGTAGTTAAATAAAAGTAGTAACTCCCCCCCCCCAAAAAAAAAACAACAAACCCTGGTGAATTACATCAGTAAAAGTAAAACAAATGTTACCCTGTACTTCTTTACAAGTAACTGGTTACATTTAGAGATACAAGGCCTACAGATACAACACAATGAAATACAAAATGACTTATTATGTACACTGAATAATGTAGCTTGCAATCAATTTTATAAGCTGCATTATTCGTGACCAGGGCATCGAAGCTGCCTCTCTTAAAGGGTTCAGCATGGTAAAACAGAAGCCTGATCCAAGATTGTATGGTAACCCCTTTACTCTCACCTTTCTAAATATACTACCCAACCATCTCAAACCCTCCCCCATACATAAAAGAGAGATATTAGTTATTAACCTTTCACGTTCTACCCCACACACCCCTACTGTTCTCCCCAATAAAGACACCCCCCCAACATATACCTCACGTAATCACTGGTTGTCTAGGGGTACTGGGCAGAAGCAATGCTCAGTCACTCCTGCCTCTCTGGTGCCAGATTGTGACCCTTAGCAGTGGTACTATAAACTACTTTTAAGGGGCTTTGTGTACCTGCTGGAAAGTACAGAAATGACTGGGAATGCTCCTGCATCATGCTCCTAGACTACCAGTGATTGCATGAGGTAGGCTGGTGTGCAGGCTTAAAAGGTTAACCCCTAAATGTGTTTTGGAGTGATTTCCATATAAAATGCCATTTTGCCCAAGCTTACTAACTTCATCCCTAAATCTGATTTAATTAAAAAATAATTAAAATATTCTTGTTTAATGTTCTATTTTATGTATTTTTTTTGCTAACATAAGTCAATACCAATATTCTGAAATTGGATATAAAAAGAAACTATCAAAACAATTTGATTACTGATCCAGGTGCAAGCTTATCAAAAATAGGAGATTGATCTATACTAATTTTTCTGAAGCCCATTTAATGAAAGTCTAAGCGTTTGTTATTAAAGTGCTTTTGGAGCTTTGACAGGTACAATGCATTCAAATGTACAAGTTATACAAGGGAATCACCTGATCAGTTCCCAGCTCCTGTTTTGCTGTAAAGCACAGTTACTTACCGTAACAGGTGTTATCCAGGGACAGCAGGCAGCTATTCTCACATATGGGTGACGTCATCCGACGGAGCCCCGATGCGGACGCCTCACAAGCAGACTTGCTTGAAAAAACTAGAAGTTTCGAGTCGCCCGCACCGCGCATGCGCGAGTGCCTTCACGCCCAGCACAGAGTGCGTCTCCTCAGTTCAGATAGCTAGCAGAGAAAGCCAACCAGGGGAGGTGGGTGGATTGTGAGAATAGCTGTCTGCTGTTCCTAGATAACACCTGTTACGATAAGTAACTGTGCTTTATCCCAGGACAAGCAGGCAGGTATTCTCATGTATGGGTGACCTCCAAGCTAACCAGAATGGGATGGTGGGAGTGTTGGTAACTTAGGAGAATAAATTTTGTAATACTGTTTGGCCAAACTGTCCATCCCGTCTGGAGAAAGTATCCAGACAATAGTGAGAAGTGAAGGTATGAACCGAGGACCAAGTGGCAGCCTTGCAAATTTCCTCAATAGGTGTACATCTGAGGAAAGCTACTGAAGCTGCCATATCTCTGACTTTATGGGCTGTGACTTTACTGTGAAGGGGTAATCCAGCCTGGGCATAGCAGAAAGAGATACAAGCCGCCATCCAGTTGGACATGATACACTTAGAATAGGATGTCCCAATTTATTTGGATCGAAGGAGACAAAAAGTTGAGGAGCAGATCTGTGTGGTTTGGTGTGTTCCAAGTAGAAGGCCAAAGCATGTTTGCAGTCCAGATTATGAAGAGTTGATTCTCCAGGGTGAGAATGAGGCTTTGGAAAAAACACTGGAAGTACAATGGATTGGTTGAGATGAAATTCTGAGACCACGTTAGGTAGGAATTTCGGATGAGTACAAAGAACCACCTTATCATGATGGAACACAGTGAATGGTGGGTCAGTAACTAAAGCTTGCAGCTCACTGACTCATCGAGCAGAAGTGAGGGCAATGAGAAATACCACTTTCCAAGTGAGATACTTCAGATGAGCCTTATCAATTGGTTCAAATGGAGTTTTCTTGAGTTGAGAAAGGACAACATTGAGGTCCCAAATCACAGGAGGCAGTTTGAGAGGAGGATTGACATTGAAAAGTCCTTTCATGAATCTGGAAACCACTGGATGAGCAGAGAGGGGTTTCCCTTCAATAGGCTGATGAAAAGCCACAAATGCACTGAGATGGACTCGTATAGATGTAGACTTGAGGCCAGAATTGGATAAGTGCAAAAGATAGTCCAAAACAGAAGATAAGAAGGAATGCTGAGGCTCCTTATGATGAGAAAAATACCATGTAGAAAATCTAGTCCATTTTTGGTGATAGCCTTGTCTAGTTGTGAGCTTTCTAGAAGCTTCTAAAATGTCTCTTACAGATTGAGAAAACTGAAGAGGGGTTATGTTGAGAGGTACCAGGCTGTCAGGTATAGAGACTGCAGGTTGGGATGAAGTAGAGATCCCTGAATCTGTGTAAGCAGAGAAGGAAAAATTGGTAGAAAGTATGGCTCCCTGCTGCTGAGTTGAAGTAGAAGGAGTACCAGGGTTGTCTCGGCCACTGAGGAGCTATTAGAATCATGGTGGCATGATCGTTCTTCAATTTGACCAGTCTTGAGAATGAGAGGGAAAGCAATGTTACTTACCGTAACAGTTGTTATCCAGGGACAGCAGGCAGCTATTCTCACTAGTGGGTGATGTCATCCGACAGAGCCCCGATACGGACATCTTGCAAGCATGTCTTGCTTGAAGAAACTCAGAAGTTTCGAGATGCCCGCACCGCGCATGCGCCAGTGCCTTCCCGCCCGATGTACCGGGCGTGTCTCCTCAGTTCAGGTAGCTAGCCTGAGAAGCCAACCCAGGGGAGGTGGGTGGGACGTGAGAATAGCTGCCTGCTGTCCCTGGATAACAACTGTTACGGTAAGTAACATTGCTTTATCCCAGGACAAGCAGGCAGGTATTCTCACTAGTGGGTGACCTCCAAGCTAACCCCAATGGGATGGTGGGAGAGTTGGCAACTTAAGAGAACAAATTTTGTAATACTGTTTGGCCAAACTGTCCATCCCGTCTGGAGAAAGTATCCAGACAATAATGAGAGGTGAATGTGTGAACCGAGGACCAAGTGGCAGCTTTACATATCTCCTCAATCGGTGTCGATCTGAGGAAGGCTACAGAGGCTGCCATTGCTCTGACCTTATGGGCTGTGACCTTACAGGGAAGGGATAATCCAGCCTGGGCATAGCAGGAAGAGATACAAGCCGCCATCCAGTTAGAGATGGTGCGCTTCGATACAGGTCGTCCCAACTTGTTCGGATCAAAGGAGACGAAAAGTTGAGGAGCAGTTCTGTGAGGCTTTGTGCGAACCAAGTAGAAAGCTAAAGCACGTTTACAGTCCAGAGTGTGCAAAGCAGCTTCCCCAGGATGAGAATGAGGCTTTGGAAAGAACACTGGAAGCACGATGGATTGGTTGATGTGAAATTCAGAGACCACTTTAGGCAGGAATTTCGGATGAGTACGAAGAACCACCTTGTCATGATGGAATACAGTGAACGGTGGATCCGCAACGAGGGCCTGAAGCTCACTGACCCGGCGAGCAGACGTGAGGGCCACTAGAAAAACCACCTTCCAGGTGAGATACTTAAGTGGAGCCTTGTTGATTGGTTCAAACGGAGGCTTCATGAGATGAGACAGGACAACATTGAGATCCCAAACCACAGGTGGAGGTTTGATAGGAGGGTTGACATGAAAAAGACCTTTCATAAATCTGGAAACCACAGGATGAGCAGACAAAGGTTTCCCCTGTAGAGGCTGATGGAAAGCCGCAATAGCACTCAGGTGGACTCGTATGGAGGTAGATTTGAGACCAGACTGAGACAGGTGTAGAAGATAGTCCAATACAGAAGAAAGGGAAGCTCGTTGAGGTTCCGTGGCATTGGAAATACACCAAGAAGAGAATCTAGTCCATTTTTGGGAATAGCATTGTCGAGTAGCAGGCTTCCTGGAAGCCTCCAAGATCTTCCTCACTGCTTGAGAAAATTGGTGAGGAGTTATGTTGAAAGGAACCAAGCTGTCAGGTGGAGGGACTGCAGGTTGGGATGAAGTAGTGAACCTTGATGTTGAGTGAGTAGTGAAGGAAACACTGGAAGAAGTACTGGCTCCCTGCTGCTGAGTTGAAGTAGAAGGGAGTACCAAGGTTGTCTGGGCCACCGAGGAGCAATCAGAATCATGGTGGCATGGTCTGTTCTCAACTTGACCAGAGTCTTCTGAATGAGAGGAAAAGGAGGGAACGCATATAGGAAGCGATTCCCCCAATCCAGAAGAAAGGCGTCTGCCTCGAGGCGATGAGGAGTGTAGATCCTGGAGCAAAACTGAGACAGTTTGAAGTTGTGGGGGGCTGCAAAGAGGTCTATCTGAGGCGTCCCCCACTGTGCAAAGACCTGATGAAGGGGGTCGGAGTGGAGCGTCCATTCGTGAGGCTGGAGAAGACGACTCAATTTGTCTGCCAAGACGTTGTCCTTCCCCTGAATGTAGACAGCTCTGAGGAAGGTGTTGTGGCGGACCGCCCAATCCCAGACTCGAAGAGCTTCCTGGCAAAGAGGGGCCGAGCCCGTGCCCCCTTGTTTGTTAACATAATACATGGCGACCTGATTGTCTGTGCGAATAAGGACCACCATGTCGTGAAGCAGATGTTGAAAAGCTTGGAGAGCATTGAAGATGGCTCTGAGCTCCAGAAGATTGATTTGATGGAGTCGTTCCGCACTGGTCCAGAACCCCTGAGTGCGAAGACCATCCAGATGAGCTCCCCATGCATAGTTCGATGAATCGGTCGTGAGAACTTTCTGGTGGGGAGGAGAGTGAAACAACAAACCTCTGGATAGATTCGAAGAGGTCATCCACCAGAGAAGAGACTGCCGTAGAGCAGGAGTGACTACAATGTGGCGGGACAACGGGTCGGACACCTGAGTCCACTGAGATGCCAAGGTCCATTGAGGAATTCTGAGATGTAGTCTGGCAAAAGGCGTCACATGAACTGTGGATGCCATGTGACCCAAGAGGACCATCATGTGTCTCGCTGAGATGGATTGGCGAGAAGACACCGACTGGCAGAGTAGAAGAAGAGCATCCATGCGTTGAGGAGGAAGGAACGCTCGAAGTTGGATGGTATCCAGGACAGCCCCGATAAAGGGGAGAGACTGGGTGGGCTGAAGATGTGACTTGGGAAAGTTGATCTCGAAGCCCAAGTTCTGCAGGAAACAAATTGTAGTCAAGGTCGCCGAAATGACCTCTGGAGCCGACGGTGCCTTGATGAGCCAGTCGTCGAGGTATGGAAACACCTGGAGACCCATGTTCCGGAGTGCAGCGGCCACCACCACCAGACACTTCGTGAAGACTCTGGGCGATGAGGAAAGGCCGAATGGAAGCACTCGATACTGCAGATGTAGATGTCCCACCCGAAATCTGAGGAACTTGCGGGAGGCCGGATGAATCGGGATGTGAGTGTAGGCCTCCTTGAGGTCCAGAGAGCATAACCAATCGTTCTGCTCGAGGAGGGGGTAGAGAGAGGCAAGGGTCAGCATACGGAACCGCTCCTTGACCAAAAACTTGTTGAGGACACGAAGGTCCAAAATGGGCCGCAGATCGCCCGTCTTCTTCGGGACCAGGATGTACCGGGAGTAAAATCCTCGGTTTTGCTGATCCAACGGGACCGGCTCGACGGACCGAAGCCGAAGCAAAGCTTGGGCCTCCTGGAGAAGAAGAGCGGTCTGCGTTAAGTTGGAAGGATACTCTCTTGGAGGATGGTCCGGGGGGACCCGTTGGAAATGAAGAGAGTATCCCTCTCTTACGATGGTAAGAACCCAAAGGTCCGTGGTGATTGACTCCCATCGATGACAAAAATGATGGAGACGACCCCCTATGGGAAAAACAGGGGAAGACAGAACGTCGGTTATGCTCCCTGGAAGAGAGTCAAAAAGGCTGAGTAGCCTTAGGTGCAGCCGGCATCTGAGGCTTCTGCTGAGTCTTCTGGGGAGGCTGTCTCTTCGCAGGCTGTCTCGCCGGAGGAGTCTGCCTTGGTTGATAACGCCGCTGGTAAATTTGAGGCGGTCTAGAGGGACGAGACTGCTGGGGCTTCGGCTTAGGACGCAGAATAGACTGAAAAGACTTTTCATGATCCGAAAGCTTTTTAGTCACAGTTTCTATAGACTCATCAAATAGATCCGCTCCTGCACAAGGTACATTTGCAAGTCTGTCTTGTAGGTTCGGATCCATATCAATGGTACGAAGCCACGCCAGGCGACGCATGGCGACCGAACAGGCCGCAGCCCGAGCCGAGAGCTCGAAGGCATCGTAGGAGGATTGCATCAGTTGAAGACGTAACTGGGACAGGGTCGCCACCAGCTCTTCAAACTGGAAACGAGCCTGAGCATCGATGAAAGGGATGAACTTGCGGAGCACCGGCAAGAAGAAATCCAAGTATGAAGAGAAGAAAAAGTTGTAATTGAGCACACGAGTCGCCATAATCGAGTTTTGATAGATACGTCTACCAAACTTATCCATCGTTCTCCCCTCCCTGCCCGGAGGCACGGAAGCGTAGACTTGGGAGGGATGAGAACGTTTGAGAGAGGACTCTACTAGAAGGGACTGATGAGAAAGTTGAGCTCCCTCAAACCCCTTGTGGTGAACGATGCGGTATCGAGCATCTAGCTTACTGGGAACTGCAGGAATGGAATACGGTGTCTCAAAACAGCGCATGAAAGTCTGGTCCAGCAGTTTATGCAGAGGAAGCCGAAGTGTCTCTGCCGGAGGGTGAGGCAAATGCATGGTGTCCAAATACTCTTTAGAATATTTAGATCCAGTGTCCAAAGTCACATCCAAGTCATCCGCCATCTGTCGGAGAAAGGATGAGAAAGACAGTTGGTCTGCCAAAGCCGGCCGACGAGACGGACTAGAAGAAGTGGAAGCCTCCGGGTCTAGGGAGAGCTGAGATCGGCATGGAGAATAGGAGGTAGATGGTTCCTCATACTCTGGTCCCTCCGGCTGGGATAAATCCGACGAGGAGTATCCCAAACGCTGCATTTTCTTCTGCGGCGACACCTCCGAATGACGTGAGGAGTGTCGAGAAGAGTGCCGAGATCGATGCCCCTCCCGGTGACGGGACGGGGAACGAGATCTTCTATGCATCGATCGATCCTTCGAAGACTCGAAGGAATGGATAGGACTAGATGCAGTGGATCGCAAAGGTGGCAGAGACGCGGACTCACGCAGCGCCACCCAAGTCTGGTATGGAGTGCGGAAGAACTCCTCCTGCGATGCAGTATGCCCAGGACTCCGATTATCAGGGGCCGATCGAGCACCCTGTTGTCGTGGAGGTGTGATGGGCTCCAAAGGCGGCATATCAGGAAGGGAAGTCCTCTTGGAGGCTTCCGCCGCCCTCCACCGATCCCCCTCGTCGAGCAGGGAGATCGAACGACGAGGAGGAGGGGGAGGGGGCGGACCGCCCCCTGGCACCGGGGCCGGGACGTCACCCTGAATGTTGGCGATAAGCCGGGGTCCCATAGTTTGCAGAAGCTCGACAAACTGAGCTTCTAGCAGGGATCGAAGCGAAGCCGATATGGAGGGATCCGCACCGAAAGGGGGTCCTCCTGCACGGTCTTCGCGTTCTTTCGTGGCCAAGTGCTTCTGCTTGCCAGCTTTAGGCACTTTGATGACCACGGGAGGGACAGTGGAAGGCGGTACCTGAACCGAGGAGACGGAGGCAGGCGCCGATGCTGAACTTGATGCTGAAGCCGGTGCAAACGATGCGGGCTTCACGATGCTCGATGCAGGAGTCGCAGATGCAGGTTTCAAATGGACCGGCGAAACCTCAACAGCCGCAGCAGCAGAGATGTCCTTGGCAGTCTCCATCTTGAACATCGACTCCCAGAGCAAGCAGCGCCGTTTAAACGAGCGCGCAGTGAGCGTGGAACAAGGCCGGCACGATTTCGGAACGTGTTCCGGACCAAGACACTGAAGGCAGCGTCGATGCGGGTCCGTCAACGAAATCGCACGCTGGCACTTGCTGCACTTTTTAAAACCGGTGATTGGTCGGGACATAGGCCGGAAAATCGACGCTGCAAGGTCGAAGGCGCTAGGCCGCAGCCACGAGGCCGGCCCGGCCGAACCGCCGGAAGAAATAATTTTAACTTTTTTTTTTTTTTTTTTTTAGAAAAATAAACTAAAAGTGAAATAAATTCAAAGAAATAAACAAAAACGCGGGTTAAAGAAGGCAAAAAACTGAAATTCAGTCAGCGCAGAATGAAGATAAACTTCTCAGCTCCGCGGAAAGAAAAGAACTGAGGAGACACGCCCGGTACATCGGGCGGGAAGGCACTGGCGCATGCGCGGTGCGGGCATCTCGAAACTTCTGAGTTTCTTCAAGCAAGACATGCTTGCAAGATGTCCGTATCGGGGCTCTGTCGGATGACATCACCCACTAGTGAGAATACCTGCCTGCTTGTCCTGGGATAATGGAGGATATATGTAGAGGAAAAGATTCGTCCATTCCAGAAGAAAAGCACCTGCCTCAAGGTGGTGAGGAGAGTATATCCTGGAGCAGAACTGAGGCAGTTTGTAGTTGTGGGAAGCTGCAAAGAGGTCTATCCGAGGCGTTCCCCACTGTGAAAAAATGTGAAGAAGAAGAGACGAGGAATGGAGAGTCCATTTGTGAGGTTGCAGGAGACGACTCAAGTTGTCCGCCAAGCAATTCTGTGCCCCTTGAATGTAGACAGCTTTGAGGAAGGTGTTGTGATGGATTGCCCAGTCCCAAACTTCCAGAGCTTCTTGACAAAGGGAGGCAGACCCTGTCCCTCCCTGTTTGTTGGCATCTGTTGCTTCTGAGGTTGCTGTTTTTTCAGAGGAGGGCGAGTATAAGGAGCCAGCTTTGGAGCAAAACGCCCTTGATAGATAACAGCAGGGCGTGCAGGCTTGTCAGGAGCTGGCTTTGGTTTGGGTCTGATGATTGAAGCAAATGATTTCTCATGGTCAGATAATTTCTTGGTGACTGCCTCAATGGATTCATCAAAGAGGTCGTTGCCCTGATAAGGAATGTTAGCCAGGCGGTCTTGAAGGTTAGGGTTAGGGTCCACGTCAATGGGACGAAGCTATGCAAGACGACGCATAGCCACAGAGCAAGCAGCCGCTCGGGCAGATAACTCAAAGGCATCGTAAGATGATTGCAGGAGATGGAGCTAAACAAAAGAAAACAGCAATTCGTGAAGAAAAAACACCAACCGCGGTTGAGAGAAGGCACAAAGTGAACGAAGTTAAATGCAGAGAGTCAAAGACGGACTTCTCGGCTCCGCGGAAAACTAAGAACTGAGAAGACGCGCCCTGTGCTGGGTGGGAAGGCACTCGCGCATGTGTGGTGCGGGCGACTCAAAACTTCTAGTTTCTTCAAGCAAGTCTGCTTGTGAGGCGTCCACATCGGGGCTCCGTCGGATAACGTCACCCATATGTGAGAATACCTGCCTGCTTGTCCTGGGATAAAAGGATATTTCTCTCAAACACATGGTCTGATCCCCTTTCAAAACTACAATATTTAAATAACATAATACTTTTTCCTTATAATTCATATTCATGACCATTCAAAAAAGGCAGACATCAAGATGCAAATGAAAATGTATGTTTGAAAGGAGATTTTTTAATAATCTATAAATCTTGCCTGTAGTTTGTTACCAAACGAGTATGCTACCTGTTTATTTTCAGGGGTCCTTTTACAAGAAATTAAATAGTATTCTTACTAAATTTATTTGGCTGGGGAAAGCTGCGAGAATTGCTTTAGTATCTTTACAAAAACCAATTGCAGCGGGAGGGGTAAATTCTCCCAATTTTTATAGGTACCATCAATCCTATATTATGCATCAGGGTACGTATTGGATCCTTCCTGATCTCATGGAAAATCTTCCAGATTGGCTATGACTAGAATGGTAGCTCCTGTCTCCATTGAGATTGTGTCACGTTCTGAGTATCAAGTTACCTCGGTTGTATAGGGACAAATTCAATAGAATCTTAGTAGATACCTGGCAAACACTAAAATTTATTAATAATTTAACACCTATTCTAATTCATAAATTAACTTGTCAGTCCATTTGGATGAACTCCAAGATTCAAATTGACAGGTTTAAGGTCATCTGGAAGCATTGAATGAAGGTAGGTATACGCACTTTGGATGATGTAATATCAGATGGTAAGCTGCTTGACTTTTCACGATTGCAACACACATTTGGTCTTAATAAATCACAAAATTATAGATGGTTGCAGTTGAAGCAGGCTATTCAGGAGGGGTTCTCTGATTGGCAAAATCTTTAAAAACCAGTATAGTTTGCCGGTCCTATGCTTCCAGACAGATTTCCTGGGACACCAGGCCGCTCAGTGGTACAAATTAATATCTGAATTTTTGAATAAAAAAAAAAAAAATTGGTGTTTGTGACATTTGGAGCATTGAGATAAAGCAGCAGATTTCTGCATCTCAATGGCCACGATTTTGGTCTTGGGGAATGAGATGTACGTCATCTCAGAGGAGAGCGACATGTTTGATAAAGGGTATGGAAAACCTTTCATACACTGAGAGACTAGAGAAACGGGCTCTTTTCCCTGGAGAAGAGGAGAATTAGAAGGGATATGATAGAGACTTACAAGATCATGAAGGGCATAGAGAAAGTGGAGAGGGACAGATTCTTCCAACTTTCGAAAACTACAAGAACGAGAGGGCATTCAGAAAAGCTGAAAGGGGACAGATTCAAAACCAATGCTAGGAAGTTTTTCTTCACCCAGCGGGTGGTGGACACCTGGAATGAGCTTCCAGAGGGCGTGATAGGACAGAGTACGGTATTAAGGTTTAAGAAGGAATTGGATAATTTTCTGAAGGAAAAGGAGATAGAGGGGTATAGATAGAAGACTACTACACAGGTCCTGGACCTGTTGGGCCGCTGCGTGAGCAGACTGCTGAGCACAATGGACCACTGGTCTGACCCAGCAGAGACACTTCTTATGTTTATGTTATCTGCATCTATGAGACAAATTTGGTTTTTCTTATTACATAGAGCATTTTGGACCCCATTTCGTTTACAGAAATTAGATAGTTCCAAGTTTAATAGATGTTGGCACTGTCATCTAGAAGTAGGGACATTGGATCATCTACTAGTCTATTGTCCCTTGATACTTAGCTTTTGGAGATCCATTTGGGGTCAAGTGAATAATTTACTAGAAAATCTGGTGGAGCGCATGATACTGTGTTATTTGGCACGTCAATGAGGGCTAAGAGCCAAATATCTTCTAGTAATAATAAACTTCTATTTATTATGACAGGGGTTGTCATACAGCATATTATGAAGAATTGAAAAAATTGGGATCAACTGAATTATAATTTTTGGTGGTATTCTTTATGCTACATTTTTAAAATGGAGCGTGTGATAGCCATACAGCAAGGGCATTTTAAGAAATTTAAGGATGTTTGGAAGCCATTAATAAAAATTTGTAAAGAATGATTATTACTTTTCCCTTTGAATATACACATCCAAATTGGGGGGGTGGGTGGGGACACTTTGTTTTTACATATGGTTGAGGATAATTGTTGGGTATACTGGGGGAAGGGATATAAATATTTGATATGAATTATATTTTGATAGAATATTAAGTGATGTTAAAGTGTAAAATGTTATTATGTAATGTTACACTTATTGAAGGTTTTAAAATGAATAAAGAATTTTTTTAAAAAAATCTATAAATCTCTACCTGAAAATTAAATATTAACAAAAGTCTGAGATGAATTAGTCTGTTCTCAAGCTATAGTGCAAAATTATCTCAGATGTATACAAAAATGTATCTCCATCCTGTGTTCCCTTTTTGTCATTATCTCATTGCTGAGCTTGCTGCCAGGGAAATTCCTCATTTCCATGTGTAACTGATTTTATATATATATTTATCAAAATGATTATAGATTTGACTAATGTTTTATTGTGTTCCTCTATCAACAAGGAGATAACACAGTGTTGATGTGGGGATACTTTTATGCAGATTGTGTGGTGGTGGAGTGAGTGGCAAAGTGCTAGAATGGTTTCACACACTCTTAATGGGGTTTACCTTTGTGGTGAAGAGTTATGTCATTATGGAAGGGGGTATCTCAAGGATCAGTCTTATCTTTCTTGTATATATACAGTATATATACCATGTTCCCCAAAAATAAGCCCTAGCATGATTTTCAGGGTAGGTCCTAATAAAAGTCCTACCCCAAAAATAAGCCCTAGTTGGATCGACCCCTGAAGCCTCTCCTGAATGTCCCCTACACTCCGCGATTTGCTTGCAGCGATGCTTTCTCCCCCCCCAAAGCGCAGCATCTTTCCTCCCCTCTCACCTATCCCCTTGATCAAGCATCTTTCCATCCTTCCTTCCCATCCTGCGCAGCAGAACCCCACCGACCCTCCTACTGCGAGGCCAACATACCTCTGTTTTAAACAGCAGTGGCAGCAGCACTGATCAGGCTGCTTCACGGCCTTCCTAACCAGGGCCTTCCAATCCCTCTTATCACTTCTTAGATTGACAGAGACTGGACTAATAATCCATATCCAAGCCATGACTGAAATCATTAACACCTTCAGATCATTAACACCTTCACATCCTTTCACATTATAAATAAAATGAATTTTGACTGAAATAATTTTTATTTAAAAAAAGAATAATGTGTTATAGTTGCATATTAAATGAGAGAATTCAAGCAGCTTTCAAGCTACTACTGACTTTTACAAACAGATGTTATATACTAATAAATGTTGAAAAGCAAACAAATGTTAGACTTTGGCCATATGTTGTGCATGGAACAATATATCAAATAGTAACAAAAGCCCCATATCGTAAGATAAATAAGTCAACACAAGGATTTGTAAAAGCCTTTAAAAAAAAAATTAAAAATCACCACATTTCTAACCCCTAAGAACTTGAACTAGAAGTTAATCTCCATGAAATACAAATCTTTAGTGGAGGTACACACTGCATGTAGTGAAGATTCAATGAACAGGTACACACAGTACTCCTGGCAGAATTCTTGTACATTTTTGGTGCAAATTGTTAGTTTTGCTAATTATTATCCAGTATTTCAGTATAATCCAGTAATTTCATTAAATTACACTAGACAAAATAAAGAGCCTTCAAATTTTTCTTACTTAGTGCAAACTGGATGCCAATATAGAATGGGGATTGGCGATATTGGCCCTTCCTCATCCATCCCCTCCTCCCTCTTTACATTTTCATTTCAGAATGTTCCCAATATAAAGGGGAAAGTACTGGACAGGGAATGCACTGGGACAGACTCAGAGTAAGTCAGCTCTAACCTCTTCAGCAGTACAGATGCCATGAGGTCTGCTGGCAGATGAATATTACTCTTTCCGTCCGAGCACTACTTGTTAAGCAAAGAGGTGTCATAGGCATACACCAGTGGATCATGTGACCTCTACTACAAAAGGCCCATGAGTGCTTCTTCAGCCCAAGGGGGTCAATACTTATGTGGGATTGCCTATAGGCTTGTCACCCATATTTGCCTACTCTTCCACTGCGGTCCTCTAGATCAGTGGTTCCCAACCCTGTCCTAGAAGACCACCAGGCCAATCGGGTTTACGGGATAGCAGATTTGCATGCCTGTCACTTTCGTTATATGCAAATCTCTCTCATGCATATTCATTAGGGCTAGCCTGAAAACACGATTGGCCTGGTGGTCCTCAAGGACAGGGTTGGGAACCACTGCTCTAGATCTTGCACACAAAAAGGTACAATTCTACAAGGCTGGGGAATTCTGCACAAATTGTGTGTTGCATAGCTGCACAGAATTCCACCAGGAGTAACACAGACAGATCTAAGCTATCAGTCTTTAGTCTGCATCCATAAGATGGTTGTATGCTGTTTATTAATATATTCTTAATCAGCTTTAAGTTTAGGACCTTAAATCCGCTCTTCAGTTTCCCTAACCAGAACGCATATAATACTTTGAGCTTCTTAAAATGCCAGTGAAAATAAACATTCATGAACTGTCAACTTAATCTTTCCATGTGATTGAATGCCTATGGCACTTAATTAAAATGTGTAAAGAATGCATGTCATAATTTACTGGCTTCAAATATTTTATTCTGGGTGACTGATTATTTTCTGATTTCATTTCTGGTGGAGGAGATAGCCCTAACACATCTAATAAATGTTTCTGCAGGCAACATAAATCCAGTAAAACCTTGGATTGCAAGTGACTTGGTTTTGCAAGTGTTTTGCAAGACAAGCAAAACATTTTATTAAATTTAACTTGATATACAAGCAATGTCTTGCAATACAAGTACTTACAGTATACACACATCACAACTGAGCCGATGATTCGTCTCTCTCTGACACTGCAAGAGTGTATGTAATGACTGTTCTAAACAAGCAAAGTCTTGCAATATGAATACATACAGCATACACAAGTCACAGCATCACAGCTGAGCTGATAGTTCTTCTCTCTGAGGCTACAGGAGTGTAGTGACTGTTCTAAATGAGTGAGGTCGTGCAATACAAGTATCTATAGTATTTTTTATTAAAGATTTTGGGTTGTGGAACAAATCATCTGAGTTTCCATTATTTCCTATTGGGAAAATTTGCTTTTACTGTATATACATAACATAAGAACTGCCATCACCGGATCAGACCCTAGGTCCATCAAGTCCGGCGATCCGCTCAAGCAGAGGCCCAGCCAGGTGTAACCTGGCGAAAAAAAAAAAAATACTCACCCGTATCCTTCTATGCATCTTTCGAGGAGATGTGCATCTAAATTGTCCTTAAAACCAAGAACAGTGGGTTCCACAGCAACTTCCACCGGAGAGCGTTCCAGGTGTCCACCACACACTGCGCGAAGCAGAACTTACTGGCATTTGTCCGGGGCTTGTCTCCCCTCAGCTTCAGTCCATGACCTCTTGTCCTGGTCACATTTGACATTGTAAATAACTTTTTATCCTGCTCTATCTTGTCGATTCCTTTTATTATCTTAAAAGTCTCAATCAGATCCCCTCGCAGACTCCTCTTCTCAAGGGAGAATAGTCCCAGTTTAAGTCATTCTTTGTAGTTCAAGTTTTCCATACCTTTAACTAGCTTCGCTGCTCACCTCTGCACCCTCTCCAGCAGTTTTATATCCTTCTTTAGGTAGAGAGACCAGTGTTGGACACAGTACTCCAAATGTTGTCTGACCATTGCTCTATAAAGCGGCATTATGACCCTCTCCGATCTACTAGCGATTCCCTTCTTTATCATGCCCAACATTCTATTTGCTTTCTTTGCCGCTGCTGCGCATTGTGCCGACGGTTTCAGGGTCCTATCTATCAGTACCCCCAGGTCCTTCTCTTGTTCACTCTTACCCAGAGTTGCACCTGACATTCTATACTCGTATTCCTTATTCTTTCTGCCCAAGTGCATTACCTTGCATTTTTCCACATTAAA
Organism: Geotrypetes seraphini; assembly: GCF_902459505.1. Taxonomy (NCBI): domain Eukaryota; kingdom Metazoa; phylum Chordata; class Amphibia; order Gymnophiona; family Dermophiidae; genus Geotrypetes; species Geotrypetes seraphini. Next base: position 19,052,372 of record NC_047093.1, on the reverse strand, counting down.
CTTCATCTGCCATTTCTTCACCCATTTCTCTAGCTGGCTCAAATCTCTGTAGTTCCTCACTATCCTTTTCTGATCCGATTGCCCGACATAACTTTGTGTCATCTGCAAACTTGATGACCTCACTGGATGTTCCTTCTTCTAGGTCATTGATGAAAATAAGATGGGCCCAAGAACCGAACCCTGGGGCACACCGCTAGTCACTTTCCTCCAGTCTGAGAGCTTCCCATTTAAGCCCACCCTCTGCATTCTGTTTTCCAGCCATTTGCCTATCCACCCAAGTATGTCTCCCTCTATTCCGTGGCTTTGTAATTTCCTGAGAAGTCTTTCATGTGGAACTTTGTTGAACGCTTTCTGGAAGTCCAAGTATATTATATCCACTGGTTCTCCGTTATCAATTTGCTTGTTTACTGTTTCAAAGAATTGTAGTAAATTCGTCAAGCATGACTTTCCTTTCCTGAAGCCATGTTGACTGGCTCTCATCAGGTCGTGTGTATCCAAGTGCCGAACTATGCTACCTTTAATCAGAGCATAGACCATCTTTCCAGGGACAGATGTAAGACTCGCAGGTCTGTAGTTGCCCGGTTCTCCTCTTGATCCTTTTTTGAAAATTGGGGTGACGTTTGCTATCTTCCAGTCATCCGGTATCTGTCCAGTTCTAATTGACAGGTTAGCAAGGTTTTGCAGTAGTTCTCCGATTTCTACCTTCAGTTCCTTTAATACTCTCGGGTGAATTCCATCAGGTCCAGGGAATTTGTCACTTTTAAGTTTGTCGATCTGGTAGTATATCTGGTCCAAATCCACTTCTACTGTGGTGAGGCTGTCCTCTATTTCTCCATTGAACACTCTCACTGCTTCAGATATTGATGTAATGTCATCCTTTGTAAAGACAGATGCAAAGAAGGAGTTCAATCTGTCTGCAATTTGTTTGTCTTCTTTGATGTACCCTTTTCTTTCCTGGCCTCTTTTGCAAGTTTTTTCCCTTTAATGTATCTAAAAAAGGGCATGCTTCTGGAATGAATTATGCTCACAAACCAAGGTTTTACTGTACTTAGAAAATGAATTACATCAGGTGCAGTACAATCTAAGGGCTACATTTACTAAACCGTGCTACCACATTAGCATACGCTAACACATATTAATGCACTTTACTTACCACAGTCCCATTCTAAGCAATGGAAATTGCAATTACTAATGTGCGCTAACGAAGGAGCGCTCTTAAGTAAAGTTTGAACCTCAAACAATGGACTTGTTCATGGTCGCAAGGAGTGTTGAAAAGATTTGGAAATGTACACTGCCTTGGCCTGTGCGCCAGATAAGGTAGTCTAGAAAATCCTAATAAATGAATTTTAAACTTGAACCTTGGTTTCCCTGGTTCTCCAGCTAATACTCCTCCGCTCTAATAAGATGTGAAACTTGTTCAGTGTTTATTAAAATTTTCTACATCACACTGACACACAGGTCTAGGGCCCAGATGCACTAAAGCCAGCTTTAGCAATTATTACATTTGCCGACCTGATGCAGAAAACGGCTCATCACCTAGTTTTCTGCATGATCGCTCATTCCACAATCTGACCATGCAAATAAGCTGATTAATATTAAAATGCCATGTAAACTAGTAGAGCGACTGATACTCTAACAGGGCTTCCTGATTCACTAAAAAAAAAGTGATCGCTTTTAGCGATCCCTCCTCCCCAAAATAAAGCAACCAGTCGCTTATCTGTTTAATCTTTTTTTTTTTTTTAATGGACACAAATGCTGTGCCATATTACACATGCACAATATCTTCCCCATTAGAAAAAAAAAATAAAAATACACCCCCCCCGCACCACTGAAAATGGCAGGAGGAATGCCCACTTCCTACTGCCATGCTGAATCCACCCACCCCCGTGAAAGAAAATTGGCAGGAGGATGCCCACTTCCCCTCCTCCCCAAAAAAGGAAGGAAGGATGCCCACTCCCTCCTTCGACCAGAAGTACCCCAAACTAGAGAGCTGCACGGGAACGGGGACGACGGGAATCCCGCGGGACCCGTGGGCATCCCGCGGATTCCCCCTTCGGGTCACGGGGATCCCGTGGGGACGCCTCCGAGGGTCGCGGGGTTCCTGCGGGGCTGGATGTACTCAGTCGCGTGGCTCTTTTTCTCCCTACCTGCTCTGCTTGCAGCACAGAGCCAAACGGAAGTCTTCCCGACGTCAGCGCTGAAGTCGGAGGAGAGGGAGGGCTTAAACAAAGCCCTTCCTCCCTCCGACGTCAGCGCTGATGTCGGGAAGACTTCCGTTCGGCTCTGTGCTGCAGGCAGGGCAGGTAAGGAGGAGGAGAGTAGCCTCACGGCTCGAGTGGCTACCAAGGGAGGGGGACGGTCCGCTCTGGGTGCAGCACAGCCGGCCAGGTCCCCTTACTTTTGTGGTGCTTCCCCGACCGACCGACCGATAACAGCCCCGGTCCGACAAACCTCCCTGCACTGTAGCCGCAAATCTAAATTACCTTCTTATAGCAGCTGTAAGAAGGTAATTTAGATTCGCGGTTAAGGGCAGGGAGGTTTGTCGGACCGGGGCTGTTGTCGGTCGGTCGGTCGGGGAAGCGCCACAAAAGTAAGGGGACCTGGCCGGCTGTGCTGCACCCGGGGCGGGAGAGAAGGCGGGGAGAAGGACGCTGAAAGCACATGGGGAAGACAAAGGGGTGGAGAAGGACGCTGAAAGGACATGGGGAAGACGGGGGGGGTGTGGAGAAGGACGCTGAAAGGCCATGGGGAAGACAGAGAGGGAGAAGGACGCTGAAAGGAAATGTGGAAGACAGAGGGGGAGAAGGACACTGAAAGCACATGTGGAAGACAGAGGGGGGAGAAGGACGCTGACAGGACATGGGGAAGATGGGGGGGGAGAAGGACGCTGAAAGGAAATGGAGAAGAGAGAGTGGGGAGAAGACACTGGCAGGGAAGAAGACAGAGATGCCAGACTATGGGGGGGAGCAGAGGGAAGAAGATGGGTGCCAGAACAATTTGGAAGGGGGAAAAAAGGGAGAGGCACAGTAACAGAGCAAATGGAAGACGCAGAAGGAAGAGAGACAGTGGATGGAAGGAATTGAATGAGAACTTGAGGAAAGCAGAAACCAGGCAACAAAGGTAGGAAAAGAATTCTATTTCTTTTTTTTTTTTTTTGCTTCAGGATAAAGTAGTATATTAGTTGTGTTGATAAAAATTTATAAACATTAGGGGCTCTGGTAGAAACCCGTTTACAAAGTATGTATTCTTCCCAATTAATATTTCAAAATTAATAAAGTCTTTTTGCTTATTTGTAAATGGGTTTCTACCAGAGCCTTTAATTCAGTAGCATAATTAAATGAAATAACTATTTCTGAAGTTTATAGGGACGGGCGGGGACGGAGGGGATTCCTCGCAGGGACGGGTGGGGACGGGTGGGATTCCTCACGGGGACGGGTGGGACTTTGGTGGGGACAGGTGGGATTCCTGTCCCCGTGCAACTCTCTACCCCAAACCAATCAGGGCCTTAAGCTCCTCCATCTGTATCCCAGAATACAAGGGGGAGGAGTCTAATGCCCTGATTGGCTTGACTGTATCCTGGGATACAGAGAGAGGAGCCTAAAGCCCTGATTAGGGGGGGGGCCTTAGATGTTTGAGCCAATCAGGGCCTTAGGGCCCTTCCCGTGCATCGCATGATGCACCAGGGAGGGAAAAGGCCAGCCATTTTGAATTGGCGGACCTATGAGTGGGATGGACTAAGCTTCATTCCTGCTCCAACTTCTCTAAAAAGGTACGGGGAGGTTCAGAGGATAGGGGTTTGGGGGACATCTCTCCTGCCTTTTTTTTCAGGGAGATCCTTCAGTGGTAGGAGGGAGTGGGCATACCTCCTGCTGTTTCGCTGCCAGGGGGAGGTCATCACCATGGTAGGAGGGAATGAGCATCTCCCCTGCCAATTTTCTTTCGCTGTCGCGGGGGGGGGGGGCAGTTCATGATGTCAGTTTGTCGGGGAGAGCGTTTTTTTTCCTTCTTTCTTTTCTTTTAATGGGACAGATATCGTGTGTGTGTGTGTAACAAGAAAAAAAAACCCAGATATTATTGTCTAACCCATTGTTTTCGGCCTTGCTGAGATGATGTTCCAGCATAACTCTGGAACACACATGGAGAGATTTCAACCAAACTTAGTATACATATGACTTACTATCTGGGAAAAAATACTGTGGGGTGGGAAAGGGGTGACATGTAAAAATTATCAAAAATGACAGATGATTGGGATAAATAAATATCCGGGCAACACCGGCTAATCAGCTAGTATTATATAAAATACATGTGCATATGCACACGTTTATATCTTCCTCAGAGCAGGGGTAAATTTTTAAACAGGTGGAATCATTGTAGAAGTCTATTCTATAAAATGCTGCCTTTATAAACAGACAGCATTGGCAGTTTTTTTTAACTTTCACCTCCTTTCACATCATAATTGCAATAAGAATTTCAGACTCATGAGAAGAGATCCTCTGGTCTGGAAACTATATCCCATAATTTCCTAAAGTTTTATTCATTTATTTAGTTCTATTTGTGTATCACGTATCTGAAAAAGTATCAAAGGCAGCTAACATATGAACAGTCTGAAGGTCTAATTGCTTTATTAGTTTGTTACATCAGGAACAAGAATGAACAATGAAAGACCTGTTATTTCAATTAAATACAGATTAAATGTGAATTTGAGGGAATAACATTGCCTTCTTATTTAAATGGTACAAAACCCACAATGTCAAAATGACAGAAAGGCCTTTTTTGTGGTTAGATCTTTTGCTACTTCTATGTAGATATAAAATTTACACTATTGTAGGCCAACCTGGAAAAGTTAATGGGACCATCAAAATACAAGCAAAGAGCAAAAATTTTGTTGAGGAGCAAATAAAGACAGATATTTTCTCAACTGCTCAGGATAAGTGTTTATAGAGACCCCTCATATTTCCATTATGCCTCCCACTAGCAGACTGAAAGGTTAACAGCAGAGTGTTACTTTCAGCTAATATATTCCATATTTAAGGCTTAATTCTGTTGCCTTTCACTTGCCAGTCATTATTTTTAGATGAAGTACACAGCAAATATATGTAATTACCAGCACATCACAGGACAAAGTAATGAAAAGCCTATCCTGTTACCACTGTCCAGAAAATACTCCTCAGATCACTTACCTATTCTGCATAAAGAATTAAGTTCAGGTTTCTCATCACAGCTAGTGCAACAAAACCTTTTGTTTAAAGGTCAAAATGAAGAGTATCGAATTGCAACAATAAATGAAGATGAGACACACACATAAACAAAGGACATCTTCACAAATCCAGAGCAGCATCCCAATTTAAACCTCATCAGAGAACAGAACGTGATTTACCCACATTTATCAAAATATTGAGATGTCTCAAAAAAAAAAAAAAAAAAAAAAGAACATGCACTACTAATCTGGTTTGCTGTAATACTGCAGGAACAAAGTTAGCATTATGTCACTGGCCATTTCAGATGGTGGTCAGAATGGATCGTTAACCAAATGTTCTGCAAAATGGGGGTAAAAGTAACCACAACAAAAAGTGGGAACAATACGGGATGATACGGGTAAAAATAATAAAAATATAAAGTATTTCTTGACAAACCAAAAATATATTTTTTAAAAACCCCAAAACAATATTAGGTTTATTACATAATATTCAAAATATTATAGAATATTAATTTGTAATGAAATGTTATAAAGTGTTATATGAGAGTTAATCAAGTGTATATTTATAAGTTCATATGAATTTATCAGCTACACTTGTTGTAATGTGCAAAAATGAATAAAGAATTTAAAACAAAACCCCAAAACAAACCTCTCCAGAATAAAAACAGGTCACAATGTACGGTGTATGTAAACTATGTAACCCGTTTAGTTTTAAATGGTATATAAATTTTTTAAATAAATAAAATATAGCCTTCCTAGCTGAGTGGAGTTTGGGCTTATGCTGAATCTCTGTGCTTCTACTTTCGGGTAATCAAATAAGCTGCTACTGTCACATTTGCTGTATAAAGCAACGTATGACTCCTGAAGAAGGCTATAATCTGCTGAAACACTCTGGTAGGACATAGTGTGAAGCTGCAATAGGTTTATTACCACACAGATTATCCATATCATTTCCTTCAGGTTTATCCATGGACCTATGAATGGGAGACCGTGGCTGGTGAAAATATAGCTAGTAGGATAAAGATCATATTTCCCAGATAACTGTAGTTTCTGCTTGCTTGAGAGTTACTATTAAAAACAGGCCTAACAAATACCATATCCCATACTATGTCATACTATAAACTGTTCCAGACAAACTACCGGACATGTGGTAGGCAAAGCATGGCTGTATTCAAGTGTGGCATGCCAAGTTTACACTTAAATTTCTGTCAAAATTGATTTTATTTTTATTTAAAGTATTACAGTATCTCTGATTCATTTTTTTTAGACTGCTTGAGTTCTGGTTAACAGAGCCTATGGTAGTGCTCTTAACTGGTTTTGTTTGAGATGGTGTGTGCTTTGCATCTCACTATTTTATAGTCAGCTTATAATATTATAATCTTATTAGAACACACATACCATTGACGGACACAATCTGATAAGGGCCAGCCAGCACGGCTTCAGCAAAGGAAGATCTTGCTTGACAAACTTGCTGTACTTCTTCAGCATCACAGAAACATGGTGGAACGAGGAAAACGTCTGGGACACTGTGCTACCGGGATACAAGATATACCGCAGAGACAGAGTGGCTCAAAAAGGTGGGGGCATTGCCCTATACGTCAAAGAGGGAATTGAATCTACCAGAGAGAACACGAAGAATAAGTTAGAGTCTCTATGGGTCAAAATTCCGGGAATGAATGGAAACGAAGATCGGCATCTACTACCAACCCCCAGGGCAGTCCTAAGAAATTGATGGAGACATGATAGACGAGATTAAATGTAACTGCAAGGGAGGCAATGTAGTTATCATGGGTGACTTCAATTATCCGGGGATAGACTGGAACCTAGGCACCTCCAGCTGTGGTAGGGAGACCAAGTTCCTGGATGCTGTAGGCGATTGCTTACTGGAACAACTTGTCAAGGAAAATACGAGAGGAAAACACAATTTTGGACTTAATTCTAAATGGACTATGAGGACCGGTGCAAGGTGTAGAAGTAGAGGGGACACTGGGAACCAGTGATCACAATATGACCACTTCGACCTGGACACAGGGGCGAAACATCAATCCAGAACGACGGGCACAGCGCTGAACTTCTGAAAAGGGAATTACGAAGGGATGAGACTCACAGTGGGGAAAAAGATTAAGAAAAGGATAAGCACTGTAAAGACGCTAGAACAAGCATGGTCCCTTTTTAAGGACACAGTTACCTGGCTACACTTCTTGAAGCCCGTGACCGGCCGGGACACAGAAGGAAAGCTAGCTGCCGCAAAGTCGAAGCCCGCAGGCTGAGAGCGTGCGACAGGCCCCACCATCACTTGACGAAAAAAATTCAACTTTTTTTTTTTTTTTAAACAATGACTGAAAGAAAAGCACAGCGACATGGTAATAAACAAATGAAACACGAGCCGCGGTGAGAGAAGGCACGAAGTGAACTAAGTTCAGCGCAGAGTGTCAAAGACGGACTTCTCGGCTCCGCTGAAAACTGAGAACCGAGGAGACGCGCCCTATGCTGGGTGGGAAGGTGCTCGTGCATGCACGGTGTGGAAGACTCGAAACTTCTGAGTTTCTTCAAGCAAGTCTGCTTGCAAGGCTGTCTGCATCCGGGCTCCGTGGATGCCGTCACCCACATGTGAGAATAGGCTGCCTGCTTATCCTGGGATAAAATACAGAATGTATGGGAGCGGTAGGAAGAGGTGTTATGTTAGGAGTAAGGTGCTAAATCATGCCCACTGAATTTTTTTTATGTCAACTTTCCTGTCAGTGCATGGGCCAATAGCAGCTCCTGCATTGGCAAGCAAGTTTGACATTTGGTGCCGAGCCAGATTACTGCTGTGATTTTAATACGGCAGTAAATCTGCATGCCCATTTGTTTGAGTATGCCACAGCAATTTGTATGATAATTTCTTTATACATGAAGACTTGCCACAGCTATATTTAAATTGTTACCAAGCCAAGCAGTGGAAGGAACCTACAGAGTATCTGGCAGTCACAAATATGAAAAAAGCCTCAGACTTAAGCAGCAACATAAATACTGAAACTTCTAGCTGTCTTCAATCTTATCACTGGCATTAAAAAAAAAAAAAAAAACAAACTCCACAGAGAACTTGCTCCTGGAGTACTGTGTCCAGTTCTGGAGGCCGCATTATCGAAAAGATGTAAAGAGGCTGGAATCGATCCAGAGAATGGCCACTAGGATGGTCTCGGGACTTAGGGATCTCCCTTAAGAGGAACGTCTGACCAGACTACGCCTATATTCTCTCGAGGAGCGCAGAGAAAGAGGGGACATGATTGAAACATTTAAATACATCACGGGCCACATCGAGGTGGAGGAAGACATCTTTTTTCTTAGGGGTCCACGGCAACAAGAGGACATCCGCTAAAACTTAAAGGGGGAAGATTTCATGGAGACACCAGGAAGTACTTCTTCACCGAAAGGGTGATTGATCGATGGAATGGCCTTCTATGACAAGTGGTAGAGGCCAGCGGCGTGCTCGACTTTAAAAGATGTTGGGACAGACAAGTGGGGTCGCTACAGAGTCATGCTTAAAAGACGGACTCATGGAGAGGAGGCTCTAGAGAGGGCATTTTAGCTGAGGGGTTCTGGAGTGGGCAGACTTGTTGGGCCCTTTTCTGCCGTCATATTCTATGTTTCTATGCTCCATATCTCAAAAAGATCCAAACCACTGTGTGTACAGGAGAATTAGAAAAACACTTATCTTTAGCTAGAGAATCAAACACGCAGATGAAGATTCTCAAAACTTAAATGTGCCTTTAACATGCATGTATTTTAGTGGCAGATTATCAAAACAGCTTATCATGGTCTTTTCCAAGTTTCCTAGCAGTCTCCTATTCTGCCATGCAAATGCAGTACAAGGTCATTAATATTAGGATGAGCACTCTTGAGTGATTATCATCGCCAAGTGATTCCCTAACCTCATTGTTCCATATTTATGGCCAAAATTTGCTGACAAGTCTAATCTGTCGTAGCCTTACTTTCTGATCAGTGCCTGAGCACCGATTGGCTCGAGCACTGACAGGAAAGTAAGGTTTAACAGCTCAGTCAAACCCCCCCCCCCCCCCACCACCATCACGCAAATTTAAAAGAAAACAAAAAATAAATAAAAGACTGGCAGGATAGATACCCACTCCCTCCCGCCACGTTCACACAATCTCCGGACACCCACCCCTGGCAGCGGGAGGGATGCCCACCAATGTTCCCTCTAATTTTTCATAGGCTGAGTGCGCAAAAAATTTCATCTGTGCGCATTTTAAAGAAAAACTAAATTTGTGTGCGCTATAAAAATGATTGCCAGAGGGCCCGGAGTTCAGTTATGGGCAGGTCTTTGAGTTTAGTCTGAATTAACAAAAATACAATATAATTTTAGTTACACTTTATGTTAGTTACACTTTATGTAACTTACACTTTATGTAACATAAAGTCTCATTTCAATAAACATAAATTATGTTTCATTGAAATGTTTCATTGAGCACTACCTATAAATAAGGTATCATTGTACTGTATACTTAACAGCAATTTAGTTTTCAAAGTTTTTCCCTGCGATCTTTCATATTTATCCAGTCCGAATAAATTTTGTCAAGATCTGTTGAGCCTCCTTCTTGAAGGTAACTCTTAACATGCATCAGCATTTCCAAATGCTCTAAATGTAAACGATTCCTTTGTTTAGTCTTCAAATTGTTCATTAGACTAAAACCACGCTCACAATCTGAACTAGATGCTAAGAATGTGGCACCAATGTCCATCAATTTTGCTAAATCTGCAAATTGATCATTCTGAAATGCAAATTTCGTCATATCTGGAAAGCTGTTTATCAGATTGCTTTTGATTTTTTCTGCAACAAGGAATTTAAAGTCATTGTATTGCTGAATAATAACACTTTTCTCCGGAAGAAATTGTTTATACTTTAAACAAAGAGATCTGATATGTCCATTTCTGAAGTCACAGTCGCATTGTGATATTGCTGTACAGTCAAAAGCAGACCATTCTTCAACTTCATTTTCAGGAAATCTTTCACCCAGATGCAAACATAGGATGTTGATGAAGGTTAATATGTAATTAGTATCCACTGAAACTTTTTCTCCAGACCTCATCCTGTTGTCAAGAAGACTGTTGACTTTATCAATCCACTTAACCTTGTCGCCTAAGTATTGCATTCGAAGTATGTTCAATTTACCCTGTGCAAGATAAGCTTCCAATGGTGTCAAACCACGTTTTTGAAATGCCATGGTTAAGGAAGCCAGTTCTGATAAGACATCATTCAAAACTTCAAGTGTAATATGAAATTGTTCACTGTTCAGCTTCTTATAGCAGTACTTTGCAATAGGATCATTATCTTTGTCTTCTTCAAAATATTTTAATAGGGGATCATAATTTCAAATAATTGCTTTAAGTGCAAAGTGTCTAGATAACCAGCGCACTTCACTCAGAGGTCTGAAAGCAATTGATTCACATTCAGATGCATCTGCTATTTCTTGAAATTTGCATCGTTTAGTAGAAGACCGACAGAACACCGTGTACACAGTTCTCATTACAGTTTCTACTTCTTTTATCAATTTTACTTCTTTCCATGAATCAGAAAGTCCCAAATCTTCCCAATGTGCAACACAATGTTGCTGCACTAAATGTGGAATGTCTTTTCTCAGCTGTGCTGCAACACCATCTATTTTGCCCAACATAACAGAGGCACCATCAGAGGTGAACATAACCATTTTAGTCAGGTCAAGTTCATGTTTCCTATAGAATTCCCTAATTGCTGTTACTATTCATGTAGCATCACATGCTTCCAACTGTAGCATCCCACCAAATGATGTCCTATACTCATTTGAATTGACTGGCCGATACTTAAAGCAGAGTATTAAGTACTTGTTGACAGAAATGTCTGTGCTTTCATCAACAGTTAACGTATGATACGTTGCTAATTTAATGTCTGCCATACGATCATCTTGCGTAATGCCATTGATAATTCCAAGAAATTCAAACGCATAGTTTTTGCTTCTCCAGCTATCAGGTATACTAACATACTTCACCATGTGCTCATTGATAACTTGAACAGAGAGCATTGAGATATTCATCTTAATGGCCAGCACAACACTGTCGACAAGAACCTTAATTTCATCAGGACTGGAACGCTTCTGCTCATTACTAATTTGCCTGTTTTCTTTTTTGGTTGGGCTTTCAAGCAACATGTTAACCAGTCCCCCTCTTAAATTTGGAATTTTACTTCTGAGTTTCCTAATACTGTCGGTATGAGATTTACTTGATAGATGGCATTTCAGAAAGTCCAGTTTCCAAACATCATCCCATATTTTTCCAGTAGAGAATTTTCCAGTTGCTTTGGCATCTTGACAATAACAACACACAACTCCATTGTCTTCGTCATAGGTAAATATTTCACAGTCGAACACGCATTGTATTTCGAGATTCCGGTGTCTCCGTAACAATTTCTTCAAGCCATTCAGACCTAAAAGCTGTTGCAGCTCTCTTGCGTTTTACATAAGAACATAAGCAATGCCTCTGCTGGGTCAGACCTGAGGTCAATTGTGCCCAGCAGCAAGCTCACGCGGCGGCCCAACAGGTCCAGGACCTGTGCAGTAATCCTCTATCTATACCCCTCTATCCCCTTTTCCAGCAGGAAATTGTCCAATCCTTTCTTAAACCCCAGTACCGTACTCTGCCCTATTACGTCCTCTGGAAGCGCATTCCAGGTATCCACCACACACTGGGTAAAGAAGAACTTCCTAGCATTTATTTTGAATCTGTCCCCTTTCAGTTTTTCCGAATGCCCTCTTGTTCTTATATTTTTTGAAAGTTTGAAGAATCTGTCTCTCTCTACTCTCTCTATGCCCCTCATGATCTTATAAGTCTCTATCATATCCCCTCTAAGTCTCCTCTTCTCCAGGGAAAAGAGACCCAGTTTCTCCAATCTCTCAGCGTATGAAAGGTTTTCCATCCCTTTTATCAGACGTGTCGCTCTCCTCTGAACCCTCTCGAGTAACGCCATATCCTTCTTAAGGTACGGCGACCAATACTGGATGCAGTATTCCAGATGTGGGCGTACCATCGCCTGATACAGCGGCAGGATAACTTCTTTCGTCCTGGTTGTAATACCCTTCTTGATTATACCTAGCATGCTATTCGCACTCTTAGCGGCCGCTGCGCACTGTGCCGTCAGCTTCATTGTCATGTCCACCATTACCCCCAAGTCCCTTTCTTGGGTACTCTCGTTCACTAACGTCCCTCCCATTGTATAGTTGTACCTCGGGTTTCTGCTTCCCAGATGCAATACTTTACATTTCTCAACATTGAACTTCATCTGCCATCTCTTTGCCCATTCCCCTAATTTGCTCAAGTCCCTTTGCAATTCTTCGCAGTCCTCTTTAGTCTGAGCTCCACTAAATAGTTTGGTGTCGTCCGCAAATTTTATTCACTTATTCTCACACTTCGTCCCTGTTTCTAGATCATTTATGAATATATTAAATAGCAGCGGCCTGAGCACCGAGCCCTGCGGAACACCACTTATGACCCTCCTCCAGTCCGAGTAGTGGCCCTTCACCCCTACCCTCTGTTTCCTACCCGCCAACCATTCGCGGTTTAGACATTTTAAGAGTTATATCTGGTTGCAATTTAATAAACAAATACAGTTATACAACCGCAGTACCACGCTGCACACTACGATTCCACAAAATAAACAATATGGCGGAACTTCAGGAAGTCAATGAATCGGAAGTGTTTCATATCCTATGGGCCATAGGCTATGGCCCTAAGGGGCACGTGACGTGTCAAGTTCAACTGCCAAAGATAACAGAATCACGTGAATGACTTAAAATTTATATTATAGCGCTTCAATAAATGTGATAAATGGGAAATCGGAACAGCTGGTCTTTGGCAACATTTCATTTTAGCAGTGAAAATCATTTTAGACAAAAATTTATTTTTTTGTGCGCGCTATTTTAATTTATGTGCGCGTGCAGAAGCGCATAGCTTAGAGGGAACAATGATGCCCACTCCCTTTCACCGCATCACACAACCCCCCCTGGCAGCAGAAGGGATACCCACTCCCTTCCGGCACCATCGCACAACCCCCCTCCCCCAACACCCTTCCCTGGCAGGAGAGATGCCCACCCCCTCCCGTCGCATTGCATAATCCCCAACACTTCTACCCCCTTCCACTGTCACCCAATCCCCCCCAACAAGTTGCATAATCCCCCAATACTACTATCCCCATACACACACCCACAGAGGGAGAGATGCTCACTCCTGTCGTCGCCCAACCCCCCTGTGCCTCTGACGACGCTCCCTACCCCTCGTTACCTTACTGATGAAGTCTGGCCGAAGGGAAACCTACCTGCTCTGGCTGGCAGGCCCGCTTCTTACAAAAATGGAGAGCCTTAGGCCCCTCACCGGAGCATTCCAGGATGCACCGAGAAGGGGCAGGCCCGCCATTTTGTAAGAGGTGAGCCTACCAGCCAGATTGGGTAGGCATCCCTCTGGCTGTACTTTATCAATAAAGTAGGGAGACCGGGGGAGGGGGTTTTGGGGGGTGACAACGGGAGGTAGTGGGCATCCCTTCCACTGTCAGTTACGGAAGGTATCGGGGGGGCTGTGCGATGTGGTGGGAAAGAGTATGCATCCCTCCCACTGCCAGGGTGGGCGACCAGAGGTTGTGCGAGCGCAATGGGAGAGAGTGTGTGTTTGGGGGTTTTAATATGCGGGTGTATTCTGCACATGTGCTGAATGTTACCACCACCAATGACTTATCTCAAGTAAATTTAGCAAGCCTAATTGAACATCCACAAACCTCATGCGGGGTTTTTTGAGAATGACTCGCCATTTTCAATTGTTCCACTCAAGCGGGCATTTAAGTGATTTTGAGCACAGTATTTAGCAGCTGGTTCCTGAGGAAGGGGGCCTTTTGTACCCCCGAAACGGAGTTCCGTCGGATCTAAGTGGACAAGCCTTTGTGCTGCCTCGCACTTTTGACTACGGAGAAGCTAAGTACTTTTAACCTGCTTGCTGCATATGTTGCCTGCGCCTTGTGGCTGATTTTGGTCGCTTCTGCACCTTCGGATCAGAGGCACAGACAGCTCCAACCATTTTTGTTGGTTACGTTGATTGATTGTTATTATTTTGCACTATTAGCACATTGGTTTGTGCACTAGGTACACGCTTTATCACTTACGGGTGAGCCCAGGGATTTAACACAGGTTAACACCCCTGTGGGTGTATGCATGTGACAGCGGACACATTAGGGGTTTCTGTCCCCATTGTGAGCTGTGTTGACTGAGGGCTCCCCATACACCACAACTATTTAATAATAATTTTTTCCACACTATTTCAGTAGTTTGTTGGTTTCAGCTGTCTCTTCCTCTCTCCTCTCACCCCTGTGTTAGGGTCAGGGAGGATCTTTCTTTTCTTCTGATTGTACTAAGACATTACAGCCAAGTACTGTTGACTTTAAATCTAAAGAGGAGACTTATTTTCTTCTCTATATTCGATTTCACATCATCAATTTACAATCCATTCATACAAGCTAGAAGGCAGAGCTATAACAATGTAGTGGGAATCATGTATCACAGTAAAGTCTACCTTTCAAGCCTGCTGCTTGTCTGTCAAACAATAGACCTTAAAGCTTAATCATGCTGTTGATTTTAGTGTCCTAAGAACAGCCTTGGATCACTCATTTTGCTTGTACAGCTCTATAAAGAAAACAGTCACTAAAAGTAAAAAAATAATAATAATAAAAATGTATTGCACTTTTATTTTGTCTATTACAATATACATACATAATCTAAAACCACAATACATTAAACCAAAATTTCAGCATCTTAGGCTATCACAGTAGCTACTCTGATCCAGTAGGAACAGCCAACTTCACTCTGGAATAAGCCCAGCCAAACAAATTGAACATTTCTTAAACTGGCCACAACACTACTTAACCTGAGATTCGCAGGCAGCTTATTCCACAAAGAAGGACCCTTTATTGAAAAAGCCATTGCTCTCATATCTGTATAATGAACAACCATAGAACAGTTGCATATTTTTCCCAGATCTCAAAGGTTACTGTGGATGATAATGCTGAATCACTTGAGACAATTGTTCTGGTAATTTCTTGTACACCAATTGATGAAGAAGCACAAGACCTTGAATTCAATCCAGAAAGGTATTGGCAGCCAGAGAAGTCATTTCGAAATTGGAGTCGTATGCATTAGTCTAGCACACCTCACCAACAGCCGAGCTTGCTGTATTTGGTCCAAAAGTACTTGCAATGCCTTGATCCTGGTCTGTGTCATTCCTAGGAACAATGCATTGCAGTAGTCAATCTTTACCAACACTACAGACTGCAGCGCCTGTCTAAAAATCATAAGCTGACAACAGCAGACTCAAACAGCCTAACAGAAACTTGTTCCTACATATTTAAACTATAATCCAGAATCAACCTCAGAACTTTCATGCAATGTTCTACCTGCAATACTACCTAATTAAGCATCACAGAATCTGGCAACCATTCTGCCATCTGTTGCTCAACAAGCATAATATCAGTCTTCTGCACATTCAACTCAGTTTATGAGAAAGCATCCAGGCATCCACTTTTGACAAAAAAATCCAACACCTATACTAAACAAGCTTCAAATCCAACAGGGAAAAAACCTGGATATCATCCATGTTAATAACTGATCCCCATATCACAAAATATTTTACCAAGAGGAGCCAAATGAGATATTAAAAATCAGCATTGAAAGTGGCGATCCTTATATCTCCAGAGATAGGGGTACTGCTATGGGTCTTTGGGAGGATGCCACTTGTTCCCATTGTCAGAAAGCTGTGGGTACCCTGGTTCATATGTTCTTGGAATGCCCTAACGTGGCCGTTTGGCTGCGGGTTCTCCCATTTTTGGATGAATTGGTTGGGCAACGAGTGCCCTGGGATTATGGCCTGCTGCTCTTGGGGGATCAGCAGGGGTTTTCTTTCCCGTACAGGAAATTCATCTACACGGCACTTCTGCTGACAAAAAAAAACTCTTGTTATAGCATTGGGTGAGTCAGATGCCACCCTCCTTTATGCAATGGATCCATCGGATGAGGGAGCTTGCTTCCTTTGAGATGGCACTCATCATTCCGCTTCCTCTATTGATAAACGCCTTTATGTTTCCCTGTGGAGGGCATTTCGTAATGCCGCCAAGGGGGCTGAGTCTGCTACTTCGCCCCGAGTTTGATCTGTGATCTCCAGAAAACTTACTCCAGTCTCTGCGCTCTTTTGGTCCGTTGTATGGCTGAGGTGTGTGTGGCTGGTGCGCTTGGGGGGGTTTGATTGGAGTATGGCTGGTGAGGTTGGTATGGTATGGTGTCTTCTTGGATTGTATGTGTTGGAAGAATGATTGACATGTCTGGGAAGTAGAGTCCATTTATCTTCAAATGTTAAGCAGCCTTGCTTTGTTTCCTGAGGAGGTTTCCTCATCGACTTTGGTTAGTACCTATGCGGGGGAAGACGACTTCATGTCCATATCAGCTTGGATATTGCTTGTTTGTTTGTACTGTTCCTGCACCACTTATTCTTGTTGGGGTTCCTGTATTGGGCCTTTTCATGGTTGAGCGTTACCGCTGTCCTCCTAGGAATGTTTATTTTGCTGTTCTTCGTTCTCTCATACTGTTATGTTGTGACTTATGATTCTTTGTTATGGTGTTAGCTGCTTTTCCAATTAAAATTATAAAAAAAAAAAAAAAGGAAGTGCCAATCCTTGGGGCACTCCTCCTGTCACCTCAACAACAGATAACACTGCACCATGACTCTTAACCTGCATCGATCTACCACTGAAATAAAATACAAACCACACATATTTTCAATTTCGCAAGCATCACGTCTGTTGCTATCAAGTTGAAAATGGAAGCAATGGCACTGAACTATATTTTCCTCAACGGAATCAACTGTGAAGTACCGAAAGTTGGACTTTGAAATGAATCTATTACTGGAATGAGTAGGTTACCTAAAGTATGTTTCAGGTAGAGATCAATCATCTACTACTACTACTACTATTTATCATTTATATAGCGCTGAAAGGCGTACGCGGCGCTGTACATCTCGACTTCCCTTAAAAGCTTTTTGTTCAAGGACGCTTACAATGTATAGAAAATATTACCTACAAGTACTAAATCCCAGTTTTTAATGAGTGTTATGTGTAGGTCGCCAAAATACTCTTTATTTTACTTTATATCCTGGATTTGAGATCCTATCATATAAGTTTTATATGATCCCTCCATATGTGTTTTTTCCTTAAATGTTTCTCTTTCTTTTCTTAAAAATTGTAGTTCACCCCCTTTGCCTTTTGTACCAGTTTGTAATAGAATGCCAAAATTTGTCTATATTATCTTGTTTGTTATTTGTTAATTGTTATTTTAAAAACTGTTATACGCACTGAAATATATGATATTGCATAGATAACAAATTCCAATAAACTTGAAACTTGAACTTGACTTCAGTTCTAAAATATAAATACTTATTCACTGAAATCTTTCTAAACATGCTTTATCTCCCCATTTTAACTAAGTAGCTTTTCTCTCTGTTTTAACAAAATAGTGGAGGAGCATACAAAAACAAAACACCTTAAAGGCATTTTAAAGCCAAATGTTTATGTGTAATAGCACTTTAGGCAGTAATTTCAAAAGTCTTTTAGCAATTAACCCAAAATGTAAATATTTTTTAAAAAACAGCAAGTAAGGGAAGCAGAATGCTATAGTTCATCGCTCAAACAGTCTGGAAATAAGAGTAAAACAAGGGCTTGCACACATTCATTTCTCTTCAAAACAAGTGACCGGTAAACAGGCCTCACTGACAATAAAAGCTTGTGTAAATGGAACATTTAAAAAAAAAAAAAAAAATTTAGGGCTAGATATACTAAATATTGAACCACCTAATATGCACTAGACTCTAAAGGTTGCTGTAGGTAACAGTAAAATCCAACTGAGTGATTTAAAGTTTTCACTAGTAGAAGTTTCATGAGCAACTAAACTAAAAATAGATTTCTCACCAGCATCATGGCAGAGCTCTTGACTTGAAGTCAGTGTGTCACATAAAGAGCCTACTGTTTCACTGTTTTATAACATGCAAATAAAAGCAGCTAGAAGATCCAAAAAATTAGGCAGCGAAGATGTTTTTGTAAATCTAATAAATATGTAATGTTGAAATATTTCAGGGTCCTTTCCTCAAGCATTTTTATTTTATATTTGACAAGGTAACATTGTATTTTCTTGACAAACTCAACGTGCTCATATGAGTACTTGGAATATTTTCAATTGTATATTATGAAAAGAGGGTTGGTTAAAATTGTGAGCTCCAGAACAGCAGCATTACTCAGATGAAAATCACAGAAATATGGAATTCTATGACCAGAGAAAACAAGATAAACTAATACTTGAAAAGAGAGATAGCTAAAACACTTAACACGTCATCTAAAAAACACATCAAACAAATATTTTGCCGTACAAATCACAAGACAGATAGCAAGTTACACTTGCCAAATGTTTTCAGGATCTAAGGAACATTTAAAACCTACATCCTGGAAGGCAAACTAGAAAAAGGCAGAACAGCTACTACAAGTAGTCTGACTTACAGTTTTGAGCATTTTCTAACATTAAATACATCATTTCTAAATACATACCTACCCTGAAGCAATTTCTTTTTCCATTCCATTACCAGCAAGAATTTTCACAAGAGGTAAAAGGTTTTTGAGAGTTCTGCTTTAGTCATATTACATGCTGAAACCTTCAGCCCAATGTGCGGCCAAAAAAGCAAACAAGATGCTAGGAATTATTAGAAAAGGGATGGTAAACAAGACTAAAAATGTTATGCCTCTATACCGCTCAATGGTGCGACCTCACCTCGATTATTACATTCAGTTCTGGTCTCCTTATGTCAAAAAAGATATAGTGGCACCAGAAACGGTTCAAAGAAGAGCGACCAAGATGATAAAAAGGATGGAACTCCTCTCATATGAGGAAAGACTA
The DNA here is from genome assembly GCF_902459505.1 of Geotrypetes seraphini. NCBI lineage: Eukaryota > Metazoa > Chordata > Amphibia > Gymnophiona > Dermophiidae > Geotrypetes > Geotrypetes seraphini. Next base: position 19,033,178 of record NC_047093.1, on the reverse strand, counting down.
AAGAGGTTACGGCTCTGCAGCTTGGAAAAGAGACGGTTAAGGGGAGATATGATTGAAATCTACAAAATCCTGAGTGTTGTAAAATGGGTACAAGTGAATCGATTTTTTATTGCATCAAGATTTACAAAGACTACGGGACACTCAAAGTTACAGAGCAATACTTTAAAAACCAATAGGAGAAAATATTTTTTCACTCACAAAATAATTACGCTCTGGAATGCGCTGCCAGAGGATGTGGTAAGAACTGTTAATGTAGCTAGTTTTATAAAAGGTTTGGACAAGTTCCTAGAGGAAAAGTCCATAATGTGGGGAGAGTGTGGTGCAGTGCTTAAAGCTACAGCCGCAGACCTTGAGGTTGTGAATTCAAATCTATGCTGCTCCTTGTGACCCTGGGCAAGTCACTTAATCCCCCCCATTGCCCCGGGTACATTAGATTGTGAGCCCGCCGGGGCAATCAGGGAAACGTGCTTCAGTACCTGAATAAATTTATGTAAACCATTCTGAGCTTGGTATAGAAAACTGAATAAATAAATAATCTGCTGTTGAGACAGACATGGGGGAAGCTACTACTTGCCCTGGATCGGTAGCATGGAATGGGTTTTTGCCAGGTACTTGTGATGTGGACTGGCCTCTGTGAAGATGGGACACTGGGCTGGATGGACCATTGGTCTGACCTAATAAGGCTATTCTTATGTTCTTATATAAGCATATTAAATCTCTATCTATACATGAAACCTTGCTTTATACACATACAAGGAGTTTTACAAAAATATGTAATTTACATGATCTGCATATTTACAACCTGTGTGTATAGTTTTTGAAGTCTGCATACTCTAATATTTATATACTGCTCCTTAGCAGATATTAATGTGCAGCTTCATCCTAGCCTTTATTTCTGCTGTGTTGTCCCTAGTATTTTATAAAGGCAAATAGGGTGCCTATCGAGCCAGGCAACTTTGTTATATTATTCTCTAAATGAAATTCTAGAATTTAAACTAAGATGTCTCAAAATAGAAACTCACACATCTGTACTGCAGTCAGAAAAAAGTTTGATGAATTAAGCATGTACGGTAATACAAAAGCAGAGCTGTTTTGCCCAGTGGCGTACCAAGGGGGGGCGGTCCACCCCGTGTGCAGCCTTAGGGGGGATGCACAGCCGGACAGGTCCGGAAAATTCCTGGGCTGCGATGGCACTGAACGGCATCGGCGCCCCCCCTTTCCGCAATGGCACTGAGCGGCATCGGCACCCCCCTGCCCCACAACAGCACTCAAGTTCGGCCTCCTTCTCCCGGCATCAGCAGAACTTCAGATCGGCAACAGGTGCTCAGTCTAAAGCTTCCCCTGACTCAGCTTCCTGTTTCTGCCCAGGCAGTTCAATCAGGAGAAGCTTTTGACTGAGCACCTGTTGCCGGAAGTTCTGCTGATGCCGGGAGGAGGCTGAACTTGAGTGCTGTCGCAGGACAGGGGGGGCGCCGATGCCGCTGAGTGCCGTCGTGGAGGGGGGGTGCCGATGCCACTCAGTGCCATCACGGGGGGGGGCTCCAATGCCGCTGAGTGCCGTCGCAGAGGGGGGGCGCCGATGCCGCTCAGTGCCATCGCGAAGGGGGGGAGCCTTGCCGATCTTGTTGCCAAAATCAAAAAGGTGAGGGAGAAAGATGGGCCTGTGGTGAATGGAGAGATTGAGAGAAGGGGACAGATGATGGAAGTGGGGGAAAGAGAGAGAAGGGGCAGATTATGGAAGTGAGGAGAGAGAAGAGGGCAGATGATGGAAGGAGGGGGAAGAGAGAGAAGGGGCAGATGATGGAAGTGGAGAGAATGGGGAGAGAGAAGAGGGCAGATGACGGAAGTGGGGGGAAAGAGAGAGAAGGGGCAGATGATGGAAGTGGGGAGAGAGAAGAGGGCAGATGATGGAAGGAGGGGGAAAGAGAGAGAAGGGGCAGATGATGTAAGTGGAGAGAAGGGGGAGAGAGAAGGGGCAGATGATGGAAGTTGAGATAAGGGAGAGAGAGAAGGGGCAGATGATGGAAGTTGAGATAAGGGAGAGAGAGAAGAGGGCAGAGGCTAGAAGGAGGGGATAAATAAAAGGAGGGCACATGATGGGGGGAAAGGATTGAGTTAGGGAAATACTGGAGAGGGTGAGGGAAAGAGGTGGCGAGCTGTAGGTAGACAGTAAAAAAGGAAACTGATGAGAGGGTAGTAAGAACGTAATCTAGATGGATGCAGAAAATAAATTGAAAAGGAAAATGAGGGAAAAAAGGGATTGCAGAAGTGAGGTGTGAGAGAGGGAAGGAGAGGAGAGAGATGCCAGAGCAATGGGGGTGAAAGGAGAGATGGAAGGGGGAGGCATACAGTTTCTGGAAGGGGCATAGGAGAGAAGATGCCATATAGGGGCAGAGAGATGGCAGACAGTGGATGGAAGGAAGAGTAACAAGATAAGGAAAGCAGAAACCAGAGAAGACAAAGGTAGAACAAAAATTTTCTATTTATTTGTTGCTTTAGGAGACATGTGTCACTGTTTCTGTGGTTTTGCATTGTATGCAGAGTCCAGCTTCTTGCTGGTTCAATTTAACCTTTGCTAATGTATTTCTATTTTATCCCCCCTTTTACAAAACTGTGGAGTGTTTTTTAGCGCCAGCCATGGTAGTAGCAGCTCTGATGTTCAGAATTCTATGAGCGTCAGAGCTGTTACCACCATGGCTAAAATCCACACTACAGTTTTGTAAAAGAGGAAGGGGTTAGTTTATGATGGCATATTCCATACTAGGCGAAGGTGTTTTCTGTGTTCTGTGTGTTCGAAAGACTTGGTTTTCTGTTAGGATTGACGGTGTAAGATTGATCTGTACTAGTCTGGCTTGTTTAGTTTAACAGTGGGTGTATATGTATATGTAAGATGCTGCATTTTCCTAGGTACTCATGTGTGACGTGTGGCTTGTTACTAAAAATCAAGTTTTTCGTACAGATTGATGGGCCCAGGATGTCACATATGCTAGGTACGCCACTGGTTTTGCCAACTGGTTCATTGTTAACTAATGTCAGGACTATAGTATATAAATCAGTAAACCTACAAAAATATAAAATCATACATTTCTCTTGTGAACCAACACAATGGTTCTAATTGACTTTAGCCTTCTACATTTTAACCTCTCCTAGTTCTACATTGTCTGTGTCAGAACAGCTTGTCTCTTCTCTCTTCTATTTTGTCTTAACTTCATCCCTTACCCAATCCACTCTAAACATAAAAACATTTCTTACCACAAGATTCAGTCACTCCTTCTCTTGTTCTTCGCATCCATTACTCTTCTTATTGCCTTTATATAATATATTATCCTCTCTTTTTCAGCTGATAGCATTTCCCCATCCAGCTCTCTCCCCATTGTATAGTACTAAAATACACAATATTTACCATATCTTCTCCATTCATCCTACTATGTAAGCCTGGTTATGTCCTGCTAGATTAATAACTCTTGCACTCTCTCTCAAGTTACTTATTACCACTTACCATATCCTTTTTCTAAATCCTAATCTAATTTCTGGTCTAAATGCATTTAGAATATTCACTTTGCTTATTACAAAAGGTAAGCACTTAACCATACCTTGTTTCTCATTTATTCTCTTTCAGAGTAACTGTTTCACAATATTCTCCTGTACATGCATAACAAGCCATACACTGCCTTCCTCTACTGCACCTTTTACTTTGCATTTCCTGTTATGCTACTTTACATAAAAGTTGTCATCCTGGGTCAGACTGAAGATCCATAAAGTCCAGTATCCTGTTTCCATCAGCAGCCAATCCAGGTCACAAGTGCCTGGCAAGATCCCTGAGCAAAACAGCTTTTATGCTGCTTATCCTACAAATAAGCAATGGATTTTCCCAAATCCATCTTAATACCGGTAGCAGCTTATGTTTTCTTTAAGGAAATGATCCAAACCTTTTCAAAACCCTGCTAAGCTAACTCTTTCACTACATTCTCGGCAATGAATTCCAGAATTTAAGTTACACACTTGAAAATCGAGAACTAGTTATACATCCAATATTATCTTCCGCAGAGCATTTCTCTAGAATTTCCCCAAATGTCCCATGTCCTTTAAAAAACTGCTATTCCTGTTCATACTGAACAACAAAGCGTTCAAAGCAGTACCTGCAACACACGTCCTAAAGACAAATGATCATAAAATAAAGGGTTAATAGCTATTAAACATATTTAATTAAACTATACCATCCTGAACACATGAGTTTATGCCACCTTTTTGAAACTGTTGCATCGCCGCTGCTTTTTGCGAAGTTTAGCATCGTTTCACCCTAAAGAAAAAAGGATTAAACAAAAACACAGGCGACCAGGTGTCCTCGGCAAAGAAAAGGGGGGGACGGGACTCTAAATGCACCGTTAGGGCGATGGAGGGCGGGAACACCACGCGCCACGCCGCCCTAGGGCATCTATACACATTGGCCCCCAGGGGGCGCCCAAGGGTACGCCCAACCCCGCCCCCCTCTCAGCGCCCCTCCACTGCTAACCAGGGGGAAGAAGAGGCAGAGGAGAACGAATGTCACGGACCGGGAGGGAGCAAAACCCAACCCCCACCCCGAAAAAAAAAAAACCCCGCGCCTCGAGCAACTGCCGCTGGGGCTCTGTCCCGCGCGCGCGCGCACCGCCCCCCCCCCCCCGAGGCTCCTGTCACAGGTGTAAAATAAACAAATTAATCAATAAAAGCCCTGACGGCTCCCGCCGCCTCTCCTCATCCCCTCCCCCGTGGGATACGGTAAAGAGGGGGGGTAGGGAGGGTGCTGGGCCCAGTTCCCGCCGCCCTATCCAGCCCCGTGACGGGACGGCAACTGCTCCGCCCCGGGCCCGTATTACCGTGTCTGTCGCTCATGTCACTGCCTCCCCCCGCCGCCGCCTCGCCGTCTCCGGCTCCAGCCCGCCCCGCCGACCATCGAAGTGCGGAGCAACGGCGGCGAAAGCCGCGCTCCCAGGCAGAGCCAATCGCGCCTCGAGGAGCTCCGGAGCGCGCTCGGCCGCCCGATTAGCCGTCCTGTTAAAGGGACCAACGGCTCTTTCCCTTTCTCGCTCACGCGCTCTGACTACTGGCTTCCTGGGGGAGGGGCTTTGATGGTTGCTTGCTGTTTTTACCCATCACACTTGAAAAATATGTGCCAGCAATCTCTTTCTTAACCCTCAAGCTTCAAAAGCTCTTGAGCTACTGGGTCAGAGGGCAAATTTAGGGGCTTTAAGATAGAATATCTTCCTTATGAAAAGGCTGAACAGGTAAAGGCTCTTCTGTATGGGGGATGGGGGCCAGAGATGCACAAGGAAGATATGATACAAGTTGGTAAAGAACAAAAGATAAACTGCAGACAGTATGTACAAGAGGCAGGCTGTGTTTATTAAACCAAATTTAAAAGGCGGTAACTATTGTCACCCTTTTTACAAACCCAGGGACCCGACACGGTCCGTGTTTCGGAAAACACACCTTCTTCAGGGGTCCTAATGAATATATGCTTCATAAATGGACAGGTGGTATGCATAAAGTGACTAAGAAACAGCATGTATAGAAAAAATGAAACGGTAAAAGGAAAAATGGATAAATGTGTAAATGACAAATATATAATTATGGAATGATTATAGAAAGAAGTAAAACATAAAACAGAGAGTGAACATGGATACAAAAGAAACAAATGAAAAGGTGAAGAGAAAAAAATAAATGAATAAATGAAAAAATTGAAGAGTCCAAATGTGAGTTGGACAGAATCAAAACTGGGAGAACTAAAAACAATGGGACAAAAATACCACCAGAAGTGCATAAAGGTACCACAAGCTTTTCTAAATCCACACCAAAGGGTCCTTTAATCAAGCTGCGGTAGGGGGTTTAACTCGCGTAATACACTGCATTGAGCAGGTGTTTTTTAGCCGGCCGTGGGGGTTAGCGCGTGATGAAATGTCTGACGCGCTAACCCCTCTAGCGCGGCTTGATAAAAGGAGCCCCATGTGTAACATAAACATGGTGAAGTGAGCATAAAGGAACCTACTGTTGGTTGTAGGGGTTAAACCAAACCTCAATGTAAATTGGTATTAAGCTTATTGTTGGATTTTCTTGTTGTTTGCCGATGGTTGGTAACGTCTTTAAGTTAATTAACTTTTCAAACAGCACAAAAACAAGAGAACCCTCCATGAAGATCATGACCTACATATTGAAAACAAAGGGACCCTTTTACTAAAGCTTAACATGCGCTATGTACCATGTGACCTATAGGTATAAAATATGATGTGCAGCATTTAGGGGGAAATTCTATAAAACATGCTCCTAACTTAATTAGCAAATTTAGTTCAATAATGAGCTTTTTAACAAGATCATAACTGGAAAAAAACCCCATTTAATTGGGAGAGAGGCGCCTATCGTTTTAGGTGAGATTCTACAAAAGATAGGAGCCTATCAGTGCCTAACACCAAAGTAGTTTTCTTTAGGGTGGAGAAAGGACTTAGGTGTCTATAATGTAGGCCTTAGGCGCTGCTAAGTGTGATTCTGTAATGGACACCTAAGTGTGATTGAAATTTAGGCACCGATTACATAATCTGGCCCTTAGGGATAAATTCTGTAAAGGACGTCTACATTTAGGCATCGTTTAGAAGTCCAGCTAAGTGCCATTCTATAATGCATAGACGCACTATAGAGCAGGGGTGTTAAACTCAATCACATAAGGGGCCGGAATCTAAAACACAGGCTAAGTCGCGGGCCGAATTTTTAAATAAAAATTACTTAGTATTAATAAAAGATACTTAGTATTAGTAGAAGTATAGATCCTTCCTCACTCTCAAACACCTGTGGCACTTGTGTGGAGCGCCCTGCTTTAACCTAGTTGTTACACTGGGACTGGGGCCTGAAAATTTTAACTGAGGCAGTGTAGTGAGGAGCTTGGATCACTGCTGGGACTGGGGCTGCACAGTCAGGCGCTTAGATGCGGCACAGTCACCGCGGGCCACATAAAATGGCCAGGCAGGCTGGATTCGGCCCCCGGGCCTTGTGTTTGACATGTGTGCTATAGAGAATCACGCTCAGTGCCGCTAGATGCATCTAAATAGTTAGGCATCCTTTATAGCATCAGATCTAGATAGACGTCCTTTACAGAATTGCCTTTTAGGCATCACATAGACGTTTACTAAAAGTCTACAACATCACATCTCATTATTATGATGACATTAGAATGGTAATTTTATGCTTTTTTCATTAAAATTGTATGCAGTGAAATGCTGGTACAACTATTATATTTTACTTCTGTGACGGAGCAGAGTAGGATTTAAACCAGCAACATCAAGCTGTTAAAAGGCTGTAGCTTTTAACCATTGCACCACACACAGATAGTAAAGTGCATGTCAGTTCCAAAGCCAAGCTTATATTCTCTTGATTTAGAAGCAGTCATATCTCTAGGATAAATAATATGTATAATTATATTTATTGATTTTCAAATCAAACAATCAAGAAAAAAAACTTGTACAGAAAGCAAAATTAGCAATTATGTACATCAAGAAAATCATACCATAATAACACAAAGATAATTTATAGTTAATGTGCTCAAGTCCTCAAATTGTAAGATCCAATGTATTCTTTTAGCGAGAACAAAAGAAAAAGAATTGAACATAATGTACATCCTTATACATAAGAATGACTATAAGACTAAGTGCAGGAGTTATTCTATAATAATCCTAGGGCTTAAGATTTTTCTGCCTCTAAACGGGATAACGCTATAAAAGAAGTCAATTGATTAGGCTCAAAGAAAACATATTTAACTGTACGGTGGTGCACCATACATTTACATCTCTAGGATAAATATTAAACATGTATCTTCAATACTTGTCTAATTCCTATTTTGGCCTCTATGTTCCTCAAAGTAAATGAAAAATTATATATATATTGCACACTAAATCCTGCATTTTTTTATTTTATTTTTTTTTTACTAAGAAGACTGCAAAATCAGGCTTCAGTTAAGTGGATGTGACTTAGGCATCCCTTAGGTGTGCTTGAGGCATAGGTAAATGGGGCTTCTATTTTCTGATGTTTAGTAAGCAAAGCACATGAAAATATATATATGTAGTATACTAAAGCTTCTATTTTTATGTACTAAAGAGGACTCCAGGTTGATATAAATGTCAAAATATGTTTAATAATGCACTAATCAATCAAAGCACATGAAAAATATATATATATACTATAAGCTTCTATTTTTGAGCTAAAGTGGACTCCTATTTAATAATAATAGAAAAAAATGTTTAACAATGGATTAGTGAATCAAAGCACATGAATATATATATTGTATATTGCATACGAAACCTAATTTCCAAAAGGTTAAAAACATAAAAGGAAATACACTAATCACACAATAGCTATCCTTCAGAGCAAATGGACATGTCTGGTTCCTACCATGATAGCTTAGGAGATCCTACCAATCTCAAGGTAAAAAAAAGTGCTGATGAAAATGGCAAAGTCCACCATCCATACTCTCTTATGAGAGCAAATACGAAGCTGCAAAGGTACTGGAGATGGGTGGATTTGAACCCATGACCTTCAGAAGATGGACAAATGCCTTTAAACACTTAGCCACAGGTGCTTTCACCTAGGTAAAGGCTCCTAAGGGTTTTTTCCTTTTTTGTGACAGTCTACCTTGTAGGTGCATGTTGATGATGTCACAATGATGTCAAAATTATGCATCAGACATGTTAACTTGCTCTGAACTACAAGCCATTTTCTGTGAGTAGTGTACTTCTTTTAATGTTCTTAACCTGTTGGAAATTAGGTTTAGTATGCAATCTATATATTTTTTTTCATATGCTTTGCTTCAGTAATGCATTAATTAATATCTTTTGCTATTAGTAGTAAAGAAGAGTCCTCTTTAGGCTAAAAAATAGAAAGTGAAGTATGCAATATATATATATATATATATATTTCATGTGCTTTGTTTAACTGATACATTATTAAACATATTTTGAACTTAATATCAACCTGGAGTCCTCTAAAACCACAAAATAAAAGTCCCATTCACCTTTAAACAGACGCCTAACAGATGCCTATGTCCCGTCCACCTAACTCGCATCTAGCTGGCACCCAACTCACACTCAAAAGTAGACCTGGTTTTGCAATGCCTACATTTTAGGCGTTAGGTAGACACGTTCAAACGCTGAGCAGCTTACGATTCTGAAAATGGATGCCTACATCAAAGCCACTCTCATGCCATGCCTTTGCTAAGCCTATTGTTTAGGCGCTGCTTTTTCCGATGGGTGTCCATGAAATTGTGGACATCTATTTGTAGAATCGCATCCAGCATTTGGACATTTACATTCCAATTAATGCTTGTTAAAGTCATTAATTGGGCTTATCATCCACTTTATTTGGACGCCTAAGTCGATGGCTGTCCAGATTGTAGACAGCTAAAGTTAGACGTCCTTTACAGAATCTACCCCTTAGTGTGTACTAATGTCTATGTATTAACCATGGAATCTGTTACCAAAGGAAGTAAGCAATGGAAATAGGTAAAAACCGGATCTTAGGCTTTCTATCTTAAAAGTCATCAGAGCTGCTGGATCCTCCAGATCACAGCCTCATCAGCTTTTAAAATGTAAAGCATTGGATCTGGAGTACAAGGCTTCCTTTTCTTTACCTCCAAATTCTATATTTTAGCTTTAAAACGTTGGCCAGAATTTCAATTCTATTATCTGAATGCTAAATAAAGATATGAAATTCAGCATATTACTTTGCTTCCTCTATCCCCCTTCTACTTCCTCCTCCTCCTCTCTTCCCCTTCTCCCTACGTTATATTGACAACTGTTCCCTCTTTATAACTATCAACTTCTGTTTCCACTACTGTGGTCTAGAACCGAAGAGGTTCATTATCCACTTTGTACTGTTCTGCTACTATATACCGTCTAGAACTGAAAAGATATGACGGAATATAAATAAAGCTTTATTATTAAGTTGCATTGTGCCTGCATGTTGTTTGTTGACTACAGATTTGATCAAATACCTCAACATTTGTAGATGTCAAGTGGCATTTTAAACAGGATGTATAAATGGGGACTGACAAGTGAAGTTCCACTGGTGTCTGTTCTAAGATACATGGAGAAGTGGATGTTTTATGGCCAGCTACTAGTGGTGTAGCCTTTGGTGGACACAGGTGGGCATAGGCCCACCTAGCAGTGGTGCATCTTTGATCTGGCTGGCAGGAATCCCTTCCCTCCCCTGTAGGTGTTCCAGCTTCTCATCTCCATCCCAAACACCTCCCCCCCCCCACACACACACACACATATTTTTGAAAGTGTTAGGGAAAATGCTTGAGTACCTGTATGCAAACCACTTCCAATGTGGTTATGTAACTACAAAAAGGTGGTATACAAGTCCCTTTCTCTTATCCTTTTTATTTCTTTATTAGCATCAACTCACACCTGTTGCTCATGCAGACCAAGAGCCGCCTTCTGCTGCAACTTCCTGTTTCTGTGTGGGTGGTAGAGAATGACACGGGGAAAATCCGAATAACCGCGGTAAACCATCCCATGTCATTCTGTAGTGTCTGTCTCAACCTCAGTCCTTCTATACCAGCATTCTTCAATGCAAGGCTTGAGGGTCAGTGGCTGGGCCCATTCATAATCTGATTCTTCCCTCTCTCCTTGAAGAACGGCACAGGGGTGGTTTCCTGTGGTTAACCGCAGGGACAGGGACAAATTCTGTCATCCTTGTTATTCTGTGCTGCCAGCAAAGAAATTAAGGATTTCAAAAAGTACAGAGGAAGAGAGTTGAGAAATTCCTGGAGGTAAGGGAGGGAGAGATGCCTGGTTGGAGGGGGCATGGTTTTTGTGTCCATCCACTTTGGGCTCAGGCCCACCAAAATTAGGTGTCTGGTTATGCCCCTGCTTTTCTATAAAATGATATGCATTATAAACTTTTAAAACTGGTTTATGGAAACCTAAACCATTGATAGTGCTTCATAAATGAGCCCCATATTGTAATAAAATGGTGTAGCATAGAACCTCAATTAAAGCTGTTTATTCAATTAGATTTAGCATGTATTTTCTTTTTGTGTAATCTGAGATGATTTGGGTGGGGTCTTACATTTTTTTTTTTTTTTTTTTCATAGGTCCTTGGGAGATTCCTAGCCTTTAGGGACTTGTCCTATTCTGCTCAGTGGATAATCCTGTCCTACCGGCTGACAAAACAGAAAAGAAATTCAAAAAATTCAGGGCATGGGGTGAGTATGCAGAAAGGAGGAGTAGAAGAACTGTGGGTAATGAATAGAAAAAGAGTTAGTGAGGGCAGGACTGTACCAAGCTACAGTTGTACACAGTATGACTCACCCACTGGCATCCTACCTGCTTTATCACTGCAAATGAGAGGAGATAGTGAGCTGGGACAATTTTTGCACCGTACCATATGTGCGCCCTGTGTGGTTACATTGCTCGCACAGCCCTTGGTACAGCACTGGTGAGCCAATGCTCAGAACCTAAGATTGGCACTAGATCCGATTAGCATTGGACTATTGCCAGCGCTAATCTGTCAGAATATTTAGAGCAGGGTTGTCCAACCTGCAGCCTCGTGAAGTATTTTGTGCGGCCCTGGTCAAGGGCAATGCAGTGTTTTCCTCTGCTGCCTCCGGGTGTTTACCTTCTTGCCAGCTCCCTCCTCTGTGTTGCTGCAGCGTTTGCGCAGCCCCAGAAAAAAAATTTTCAGCCAATGTGACCCAGGGAAACCAAAAGGTTGGACACCCCTGATTTAGAGGGCTCTAGCATTGGAAACAACATATGTGTCAAGGATTAGTGCAAATAAAGGTCCTTTTACTAGGAGCTCCTTTTACTAAAGTGCGTTAGGACTTTAACGTGTATAATTGCACGCGCTAAATTGTACACGCTAGACCTTAGCGCTGGACCTTAACGCCAGCATTGAGCTGGCGTTATTCTAGAAGCGTACCGCGCGGTGTAGCGCGTGGTAATTTTGTGCTTGTGCTAAAAACGCTAGCGCACCTTAGTAAAAGGACCCCATAGTATTTAAATGTAGCCAAATGGATGTTAATGACATCATTTCCTCTTCCTGCCCAATGCTCAGAGAATAGCGCAGAAAATCAAGCCACCTTTACTGCTGAAAACCTAACGCCAGCTAGGAGCTGGTGTTGAGGTGTTTGAACAGAGGATTTCCCACGATTTTTTTCTTTAAAATCTGCCCGTTTTTATTTAATTTGGAAACAGAAGGACACCCATGCAAGCCCTCAGCACTGATAGTGGGAGACGAATGTGTGTGAGTCAGAGCAAACCTGAACACGAAAGAACACATTGGCAACTGTTTTCTGCACTTAAATATAAACTTTTTCAGGCAAAAGAAATTTAAAAAGCTTAGATTTAGAGGCACAGAAGAATGGTATCAATGTGTGCTTTGCATCCAGGTTTGCCTGGTGTATGTGTATAAGAGCTCTGCTTACTGTGAAACTCATGTGCACATGTATCAGGCATGTTCCTCCCCTTGCTTTCAGTCAAACAGTATAAGAACATAAGAATTGCCGCTGCTGGGTCAGACCAGTGGTCCATCGTGCCCAACAGTCAGCTAACGCGGCAGCCCCCAGGTCAAAGAGCAGTGCTCTAAATGAGTCCAGCCTCACCTGCGTACGTTCCAGTTTAGTAGGAACTTGTACAACTTTGTCTTGAATCTCTGGAGGGTGTTTTTCCCTATAACAGACTCCGGAAGAGCGTTCCAGTTTTCTACCACATCATAGGCAGAGGAATGCTGATTGGTTGGGAGGGGGGTGCCCAGGAGCTCCGTCCTAGCCCCAGCGGAATCCTGTGGTACGACCAGTCACCAGCTCCCGACTCCAGCTACCTCCTCCTAGCAGTGGCGTACCTAGCATATGTGACACCTGGGGCCTATCATATTTTGGCACCCCCCCATCTGTACGAAAAACATAATTTTTAGTAACAAGCCATACGTCACACATGAGTACCTAGGAAAAGGCAGCATCTTACATATGCAGTGAGCAGTACAACATCAGTACACCCATTGTAAAACTAAACAAGCCAGACTAGTACAGATCAATCCTACACCGTCAATCCTAACAGAAAACCATGTCTTTCGAACACAACAAAACACCTTCGCCTAGTATGGAATATGTAATCACAAACTAACCCCTCCCCCTTTTACAAAACTGTAGTGTATATTTTAGCCATGGTGATAACAGCTCTGACGCTCATAGAATTCTGAGCATCTACCACCATGTCTGGCACTAAAAAATGCTCCACAGTTTTGTAAAAGGGGGGATAAAATAGAAATACATAGACAAAGGTTAAATTGAACCAGCAAGAAGCTGGACTCTGCATATAATGCAACACCACAGAAACAGTGACACATGTCTCCTAAAGCAATAAATAAATAGAAAACTTTTGTTCTACCTTTGTCTTCTCTGGTTTCTGCTTTCCTCGTCTTCTTGTTACTCTCTTCCTTCCATCCACTGTCTGCCATCTCTCTGCCCCTATATGGCATCTTCTCTCCTTCTATGCCCCTTCCAGAAACTGTATGCCTCCCCCTTCCATCTCCTTTCACCCCCATTGGTCTGACATCTCTCTCCTCTCCTTCCCTCTCCCACACCTCTCTTCTGCAATCCCTTTCTTCCCTCATTTTCCTTTTCAATTTATTTTCTGCATCCATCTAGATTACGTTCTTACTACCCTCTCATCAATTTCCTTTTCTACTGTCTACCTACAGCTCGCCACCTCTTTCCCTCACCCCCTCCAGTATTTCTCTAACTCAATCCTTTTCCCCCCATCATGTGCCCTCCTTTTATTTATCCCCTCCTTCCATCATGTGCCCTCTTTCTCTACCCCTTCCATCTAATACTTTCTCCTCTCTCTATCCACTTCCATCATCTACTCCCCTCTTTCTTTCCTCCCATTTCCTTCCTGCATTTGCTCCCTTATCTCTCCCATCTGCACTTCCATCCAGCATAGGCTCCCCCTCTACCCGCCACACTACCATCCAATGTCTGCCCTTTCTCTCTCCATCCACCCCTCTTCAATCAGCATCTGCCCCCTTTCTTTCCCTCCAATCCAATTCCATCCAGTATCCATCTCCCTTATGTCTCTCTCCCCTTTCTCTGTACATCAATTCCATCAACACCACCCTTCCATACCACCCTGCCCCCTTTCTCTCCCTGCACCACTCTTTCATTCCAGCAGTCCTGCTCCTTTCTCGCGATGACTATAGCTGCCGGCTGCCCATCCACCCCACTCTGACGTACTAGCTCTGGAGCAGAGTCAGCAGCCACGTGCTGGAAGGTCCCGCGATGACTCCAGGCTTTGCTCCGGAAGAAGTAAGTTACATCAGAGGGGGTTGACCCGGCAGACACAGGAAGTTGCAGCAAGGACCCGCGATGACTGCGTCTGCTGGGTCCACCCCCTCCAACGTAACTTACTTCTTCCAGAGCAAAGCCGGCAGACGAGTCATCGGGGGACCTTCCTGCACCTCAGCGCAGCTGCCAACTCTGTTCTAGAGCAGCGTTTTTCAACCTTTTTACACCCGTGGACCGGCAGAAATAAAAAAATAATTATTTTGTGGACCGGCAAACTACTAAGAGTGAAATTAAAAAATCACATTTCCGCCCTGTCTCCGCAAGCTCAGTCCCCGCAAACCATCTGATCCCATCCGCACAAGTCTCAGTTATGATTTTATATTGAACGTATTTTATTAAAGTATAAAAAGAAACAATATTCTGTACAATTGTCATTTTATATAAATATACAGAGCATGGACCAACAAAACCCCTGTCTCCCCTCCACATATATCTCCTCTACTATCAAGAAAACTGAACAAGCCAAATTATTATAGAATGCTAACAGAATACTGCACTCACACATGACAGGAATAGTGTTAGGGGAGTGCAACTAGGGCAACTGCCCCCTGGTCCGAGAGAGCCCTAAGCCAGCTAGAAGCTAAAGAACACTGCCTGGGCTTTGCAGTCCCCAGTTATGTCTCTAGCAGGATATATATTTCAAATCTGATATATTCTAATGACAAAATAGAAATAAAGTGATTTTTTTCTACCTTGAGGACCAGTCACTCACTTCCTTCCGGGTTGGCTCCCTGTCATGGTACAGTATTGCTTTAAAAAGTTTTCTGAACCTGAGATAGTGGTCACAAGATCGTAGTGTAAGTGGTAGTTCTAGCATTTTGCTAATTGATATTGGATGGATAAGGTCATTTGCTTGGTAGACTTTATATTGCTGCATGCTGGGAATTTTAAGTAGAAAAGATGTCTGGTGGAATATCTGTTGGAGGAACCCTGGAGTAGGATGGCCAACTTTATTAGGTAGTCAGGGGTCATTCCCTCTCAGGATCTTAAAGGCAGTGATGCCTAATTTAACCTTGATCCTTGCGGTTATGGTCAGCCAACGTAATTTCATGTAGTAGGGTTGTAGGTGTTCCAATTTCCACAGTCCAAATATGAGTCTTACTTCTGCATTTTGAACTAGTTGTAGACGCGCTAGCAATGTTTTAGAGCAAAGAACTAGTGTTACATTACAATCGTCTAGTCGAGATAGGATTAGGGATTGCACTAAAATTCAGAAAGGCTCTGTTTCAAATTATTGTCAAGGCTACTAAACAATGTGACAAAGCGGTGGCCCCCAGAAGAATGCTGGGCTGCATGGAGAGGGGAATCACCAGTAGGAAAAGGGTGGTGTTGATGCTCCTGTGCAAGTTTTTGGTGAGGCCCCACCTGGAATATTGTGCTCAGTTTTGGCGGCTGTATCTTGCTAAGGATGTGAGAAGGCTTGAAGCAGTTCAGAGGAAGGCAACAAAAATGATATCAGAATTGTGACGATAGACATCTGAGAAGAGGCTTGAATACCCTAGAAGAAAGAAGGGATAGAGGCGATATGATACAGGCGTTAAATACTTAAAGGGTATAAATCTACAAACAAATCTGTTCCAGAGATGGAGAAACGGTAACACTAGAGGACATAAGATGAGATTGCGGGGTGGTAGACTCAGGAGGAATGTCGGGAGATACTTTTTCATGGAGAGGGTGGTGGATGACTGGAATGCCTTCCACGGAGAGGTGGTAGAGGCAACAACAGTGACGGAGTTCAAAAATATATGGGATAGACATATGGGATCCCTGAATAAAAAGAGGATAGTATTGACACCACACTCTATATATCAAGAGCTATAACTTAATTTATGATGAGCAGGAGTGGTGCAGTGAAGCCAATGCCAAATGGATTTCTATGGTCTGGGTCCAGAATGTAGTAAGATGGATTGGAATAGGCTGGAGATCGCTTGGACAGCAGCTCCAGCGGTAGGCCAGTGTGGCCGATGCCGGGCAGACTTCTACGGCCTATGTCCCGTGTGCGGCAGTATGGATCAGGAGCAAGAAAGCACATTTGTACCATATTCCTATAGTCTGAGTACAGGTCTTTCTTATCTTAGGAAAGAGGGGGGAAACATCTTATAGTGAAACTTAGCAAGTCAAATTAATAATTATGTTTAGCATTGCCTCAAAAATGAATGTGACTGTTGAGCAGATTGGATGGACCACACAGGTCTTTTATCTGTGGTCATTTACTACAGGGTCCGATTTAGCACGCGCTAAATGCTAAGATGCCCATAGGAATATACCGTATGTTTTGCTCCATAAAACACACCTGACCATAAGACGCACCCTAGATTTATAGGAGGAAAACAAGAAAAAAAACATTCTGAACCAAATTCTCCCTGCCAGGCTTTGCACCCAACCCCACACTCCTTGTCAGGCTGTGCACCCTGTCCCCCCCTCCCTGCCAGGCTCTGTACCCTGTCCCCCCTCTGGTGGTCTAGTGGAGGCCTGGTGGTCTGGTGGTAGGCCTGGACAGGGCACAGAGCTAGATTCACTAAGCCCACCGATCAAGTCCTGACCAATTAGCGACCCCTTTGCGACACGATTTTCCTCCGACCTGATTCACTAACCTCTGTCTCGATCATCCTCTGATCCAATCCGATCTGCGCATGCAAATGAGGGGGAACGGCATGCAAATATAGGCAGGCAGCGATTCACTAAAAAAACATGAAGCACACCGACTGGGCTGGCCGATCCCCAAACAAGCGACTGCTGGGGACCAGTCACTCACGTCTTTCCGACTGCATCTCCTGCTCTCTCCCACCGACTTTCCACCTCTCTGTCTTCCCTGATCGCCACCCTGCTTCTGCCCCGACTCTCCTGCTCTCTCCCCCAACGTTCCAGCTGTCTGCCTCAATCACCGCCCTGCTTCTGCCCTGACTCTCCTTGCCTTCCCTGCAGTGCAAGCCCATGGTTTTAACCCGCAGGTCTGTGCATGCGTCGGGATCACTGGAGAGCGATCTGAGCAGTCGGTTGGGGGCATGATTCCAAACGCCCTCTTTTGCATGAAGGCGCTTCATGAATCAGCCCCCCGGCCATGGATTGGATCGGATTGCTCACGGATCGGATTCAATCAATAGCCTGAATACCACATTTGATCCAAGTGGTAGATAATTCTGATATGATGTCTCTTAGAACAATGGAAGTCTTAATAGTTTATGGATTTTCAGAATATTTTGCAAACTTGCCTACTAAAACCCAACTTTTCAACCGAAAAGATCTTCCAAAATGCAAAAATATATACAAGATCACAGTGAAAACCACTTCTACCATTGGGACATTGGTACTCACCCCGCAGTTGTCCTCCGGGCTCCTCAGCATTAGGGCCGCTGCTGTCTCCCCATCAAGCTCGACATCACTACCTGTGAAGTCCTTTGACTCGTCGAAGAAAGAAGCAGAGGACAACCCAGCCGAGGAGGAACTGGAGAGCTTACGAAGGAAGAATGTGGGCAGAGGTGGCCACAGCCGCTGTCCAAACATGGAGACTCCTCGCTCCCTTCCTCCAGCCCAGCGGCTAGAAGATTGGGCACCACCACCACCTCCTCCTCTTCCTGACTCAGGCTGGGCTCCTGAGTGACGAACAGGCATGGACCGGGGCCAGTGAAGCTCAGGGGCGGGCCACCTTCGGCCTCCATCTCTGGGTCCTCCGAGTCATGGCCCTGCTCTGGGCCAGTGCCGCTCCTCCAATCTCCCATGGTTTCCTCCTGCAAACACAGATGGCGGACACAGAGCACGGGGGCAGCGGCCACAACGGCGCTGTCCCATATGGCTCATTGCAGCAGCAGCACGGGCAGCTCTGGGGCGCCACTTGAAGCGCCATGGATCCTCATTCACCGTCACTGCTTTAGATGTGCAGCAGACTTTAGTTGCGAAGCTGCCTCTGCCATCCCCAAACCCAGCGAGTAGGAATCAGGAAGCGCTGGCGCCGTACCATGTAGGCAAGTCAGCCGTACAAACCCCGAAGCAGGGTCCTTGGTTGTTTTGTAAAGGGAGTGTGGGAGAAACGCCCTGAGAGAAGGAAGCGTGTCATATGCTAGGGAGAACACTGGCGCTGGACCGCTGAAGGAATTAAAGTAAGGGGGAGGGGATTCGCTCCATAAGACGCACCCTTATTTCCACCCACTTTTGGGGGGGGAAAAGTGCGTCTTATGGAGCAAAAAAATACGGTAATGGATGTTTTAGCATTTAGCGCATGCCAAATTGTACCTTAATAAAAGGATCTCTATGTTAGAAGAAAATCAGGACAGAATCACTGCAGACAGAGGTATGCTCAGCTGCCAGCTGTTCAATTAGAACTGGTCAGTGATGCCATCCCTTGATGATACATTGCAACAAATGTAAAGCAGGTCATCTACATTTATAATAAAATTATAATGCAGACTGTGGCCTAGATGTCAGGATCTTGCCAGCATTTTACCAACAAATCTACGGAGAAAAGAACAGTGGCACATGACAGATTTTATAACAAGAAAGGTTATTCTAACATGCACCCATTGTATTGTTTCATAGATTTTGCTTTCATTTTCATTTACAGGGTAAAAACAGTAAAAAAAAGGAAGTCAGGAAGGGAAAGTTCATACATTCTAATGCGTGAGCCTTCCATTGCTGCCTTCCACCTCCCCCACTAAAAAAATGGCTCTCCTCCTAGGTTTCACATTTTGAATGCTATTTAGGGCCAACGGGAATTTTTTTTTTTTTTTTATGTTCTTGCAGCCAGTTTAGCAACTCATAAATTATGTACAAATCGGCTTCTGATAATGATTTTGCGCTGTCTCAGTACTGAATGGGAAACTGATCCTTGCAAGACTCAGAGAATGAAAGATAGCCATCGCTTCTCAAAAATGGCATGTTTCTCTTCATTTCTACATACTGTATATGTATTGATTTATTTTTAAAAAATGTCTTACTCGCTTAAACCTAGGAGGTTTATGAAATACAATGATAAATATGACATGGTAACTACACAGTCAGACAGTACATTTTCAAAGTTCTCTTACAACATCATTCAGTTAGCGAAGGCCTCCGTAAACAAGGTTGTTTTGAGTATCTTCTTGTATTTTTGCATATCCATAAGTAATCTCAGAGATCCCTCCAGATTATTCCACAGAGATAACCCCCTGCTGGGAGGGGGGCTGGAGGGAAGAGAGAGAGGTGCTAGTCCAGGAGAGAGAAGGGAAGGGAAAAGAGATGCTGAACCAAGGGGATGAAGGAAGAGGGGGAGAAATATTGAACATAATGGAAAGAGGGATGAAAGAGACACATTGGTGTAAGGGAGTAAGAGAGGGGAAAAGATAGACACAGGGAGATATACTAAAAGAGGAGAGATGGTAGGTATGGATGGGAGTATAGAAAGAGGGATACAAAAAGGAATGCTGCATGGAGGTGATATATGGACACTGAGGGAATATGGCTAGAAATGGGGGAGAATATGAAGGCAGAAGGGAGATGTTGGACTTAAGGGGGCATAGGGATATAGAGGAGTAATAGGAACATTAAATGGTGATGATGATGAAGGCACATGGGAAATACTAGCAAGGAAAGTATAGGAGACACCAATGTAATGTCTTATGGAAACTTATATAATTGACTGTCACACCCCTGCAGACATGGTTGACCTAAACAGGTTAATGAAATCATTAGTTTGGGGAGAGGTTGTACTTGTGAACTTTCTTGGCAAACGCTCTGCCATTTCATAACCTATATCTCCATATCTTCTAGAGTTTCCCTGTGTCATAAGTCGGTTGGTCTGTGGTGGTGCCACCCTATGCCTGCCAGGTAAATTCCATTTATTTTGTCTCATCCTTTTACTTGTCATGTTCCAAATACGCCTTTAGATTCTACCTGCACTATAACAATTTGTTCTTCAGCCTGGACATGATAAGGTAAATAATAAGGGGTAATTTTTTTATAACAGGGCATATGATTGAGATCTATAAAATACTGAGTGGAGTGGAAAGAGTAGATGTGAATTGCTTGTTCACTCTTTCAAAAAGTACTAGGATAAGGGGATAAGCGATGAAGCTACTAAGTAGTAGATTTAAAACAAACTGGAGAACATATTTCTTCACACAACATGTAATTAAATTCTGGAATTCATTGCCAGAGAATGTGGTGGAATCAGTTAGCTTAGCGGGGTTAAAAAAAAAAAAAAAAGGCTTGGATAATTTCCTAAAATAATAATAATAATAATAATTTTATTCTTATATACCGCCAAAGCCGTAGTAGTTCGAGGTGGTTTACGACAAAGAAAGGCTGGACAATCATCGAATAGGTACAATCAGCAAATATAGATATAGGTAAGCAGGATACAGGTACAATATATATAGGAGAGCAGGATACAAAGGAAGGCATAAGAGATCTTGGGAAACAAGAAGTTGGGCATAAGAGGTCTTAAGATACAAATCGGTTAAATAGGTTTGTTTTTAATAATTTTCTGAAATTTAGGTAGGATGAGGAGCGCGAGATAATATTGCCCAGCCAATAATTTAGTTGACCTGCTTCGAAGGCAAGTGTTCTGTTCAGGTATCTTTTGTAACGGCAGGCCTTTAGAGTTGGATGGTTAAACAGATGGACTCTGCGTGTGGGTCTGGATGAACAATCTAGGATAAAATGGGGAACCAAGTATATGGGGGCCAAGCCAAGAATGGATTTGAAGCAGAGACAGGCAAACTTGAACTGCACTCGTGCTTCCAAGGGCAGCCAGTGGAGTTTTTAGTAGTAGAGAAGTCCTTAGGCCATCATTGAGATGGCTTGGGGAAATCCTCTGTTTATTCCTAGGATAAGCAGCATCAAATCTGTTTTTCTGCTTGGGATCTCGCTAGGTATTTGGGATCTGGGTTGGCCACTGTTGAAAACAGAATCCTGGGCTTGATGGACCTTCGGTCTGTCCCAATATGCAATTCTTATGTTCTTAAGTTACATCGGCTTAGAAAACATGTCTATTTTATGCTTACTTTACAGTATAAAGAGCATCAAAATGAGACAGAAAACTAGTCCTCCTTTGAGTATCCATAAGAATCTCATAGGACTTATCCAGCAGTCCCTTTCACAAAGCCACACTGCCGAGCAGCTCTTTTCCTATGTGTGGCTCAGCATTTAGCTTGTGCGGCTTTGTAAAAAGAGGTAGGGGGTACCGTATTTTCACGCATATAACGCGCGCGTTATACGCGTTTTTACCTACCGCGCATACCCCTCGCGCGTTATACGCGTGAGCGCGGTATACAAAAATTTTTTTACATAGTTCCCACCCCGCCCGACGCCCGATTCACCCCCCCCAGCAGGACCGCTCGCACCCCCACCCCGAACGACCGCTCGCACGCGCTCCCACCCGCATCCACGATCGGAGCAAGAGGGAGCCCAAGCCCTCTTGCCCGGCCGACTCCCCAACTCCCCGACAATATCGGGCCAGGAGGGAGCCCAAACCCTCCTGGCCACGGCGACCCCCTACCCCCACACCGCACTACATTACGGGCTGGAGGGATCCCAGGCCCTCCTGCCCTCGACGCAAACCCCCCTCCCTCCAACGACCGCCCCCCCCAAGAACCTCCGACCGCCCCCCCAGCCGACCCGCGACCCCCCTGGCCGACCCCCACGACCCCCCCACCCCCCTTCCCTGTACCTTTGGTAGTTGGCCGGACAGACGGGAGCCAAACCCGCCTGTCCGGCAGGCAGCCAACGACGGAATGAGGCCGGATTGGCCCATCCGTCCCAAAGCTCCGCCTACTGGTGGGGCCTAAGGCGCGTGGGCCAATCAGAATAGGCCCTGGAGCCTTAGGTCCCACCTGGGGGCGCGGCCTGAGGCAGTGCACGGAAAGTCAGGGAGGGTGAACGGAGAGTCAGGACAGCGCACGGAGAGGCGGGGCAGTGCACGGAAAGTCAGGGAGGGTGAACGGATAGTCGGGACAGCGCACGGAGAGTCGGGGAGGGCGAAAGGAGAGTCGGGGTGGCCAGAGGAGAGTCGGGGCGGGCGAAAGGACAGTCGGGCTGCATGCACGGTATACCCGTGAGCGCGGTATACAAAAGTTTTTGTACATAAAATCGTGGTTTCTGCGCGCTATACCCGTGTGCGCGTTTTACACGGGTGCGCGTTATCTGCGTGAAAATACGGTAATTCAAAATATCTGAAAAAATTACACCATCAGCAGAGAATTTTAAAAAATGAGATTAATGTAGAAAGATGCTGTCCCAAAATCTCTCAGATTTCATTCATCAAGACCCATTCCCAATTTTTTTTTTTTTTTTTTTAGTTCATTAGTTTTTATTGAATATTATAAGAAATTTACAGAAAGCAGTTCAAACACACAAAATCTGAATAAGATACAGTGGTGTAGAAAAAGTCCATATCTACAATCATTTACATACAACCAGATTAATAAAAAGAATCCAGGGTATGTGTAACTGCTAATAGAAGATATATGAAAGGCAGAAAAGCAGGGAGAGTGAAATAAGAGAGAGGGAGAAAAAGAAAAAGAGAGAGATAGATAGATAGAGAGGCAGAAGTGTCTACTGGTTAGAATGAACAAATGAATCTAAGAATGACCAAGGTGATTTATTTCGCACCATGTTTGTGGAGAGTCGAGAAATCATGTTTTTCTCATATGCATAAGATTCAAATTTGTGATACATGCTCAGAGAGTTCCACCAAAAGGTGTAGTCAAGTAGCGAGGATGATTTCCAATTTTTCAGAATATGCATAAGAGCTGTTACAAACATGGCATCAATGAGTTTAGGTGGGCAGTTTGTTTGTGCGAAACAAGGGTGTTGAGAACGAAGAATTACAATGTCCATGGAAATCTCTTCTGAACATTTAGTAATAGATTTTATAGTGTCCCAAATACGAATCCAGAAGGAGTGAACTATAGTGCAATGAAAAAGCATGTGATCAAGAGTTCCAGACTCTTTCAAACAATTCCAGCAGGTGGAGTCTTGTTTTAGCTTCGCTTTCCACATGCGAAATGGGGTCCATATTGCATTCCACATAACGAAGAACATTGATTGCAAGACTCTGGAAGATAGAAGAGGACCCATTCCCAATTAATAACATTCAAGATATTATTCAATATTCTTAGAAATATCAGAGAGACTTATCTGATTTGTTTTGGATTCCACCCTTTCTATGACAAACCAAATTAATAACATATTTTTAAAAATGGTTTTTTTAGTTTACGGATGCTAAGGAGGGTTCATTGTTTTTTTCATCAACATCACTTTGCTATATTGGTCCAGGCTATAATATTGGCTTATCTGGACTATGCCAATTCCCTTTATATTGGTTTAAGTAAATGTAACTTGAAGAGATTACAGTATATTCAGAATATGACGGCCAAAATGATTTTTGGTAAAAACAAATACGATCATGTTACTCCATTTTTGAGGGCATTGCATTGGCTTCCAATATATTGGAGGGTTCAGTTTAAGTGTGCGAATGTTGTTTTTAAGAGTTTATATGGGATTTTTTCCCCCACTATGTCCTCTTTCTTTTAATTCTTATCGTCTTTGGTGTACTAGGAATATACATAAATTTAAATTAATATTCCCTTCTATTAGAGGGATTCAAACTTTAGGTAGGCTCTCACACTCTTTCGTATTTACTATGGTGAAAATTTGGAATGATCTTCCTTCAGATATTAGAACTCTTTCTTCGTTGACTTGCTTTAGAAAAACCTTGAAAACATATCTGTTTAAGAAATATCTAACTGATAACTGAAAGAACTTTCTAGCTGATGTTGATATTTACTGATTTTTCCTCTCCTATTATTGTTCATTAATGTTTCTTAAGATTAAGTTTTGTTAACTAGTTCGAGTCCCTCAGGGGAATGACCCGGTATATAAGACTAAAGATTAGATTAGATTATTGAAGATCCCCCCCCCAAATCTGCTGGATCTTTACCAAAATTCCTCAAAAGTTCAGTTCCGACAATCACATTTCGGTACCAACCTTATACCATGTTTCCCCCAAAATAAGACAGTGTCTTATATTAATTTTGGGTCCAAAAAATGCATTAGAGCTTATTTTCGGGGGATGTCTTACTTTCTTCATGTACAACAATCGTCTCTCCCTCTCCTCCACCCCATTTCTTCCTCTTTTCTTTCTCCCCATCCCCCATACACAGCATCTTTCCTCCCCTCTCACCCATCCCCTTGTGCAAAATCTTTCTATCCCTCCCTCCCATCCGCCAAACCTCCCACCGTGAAACTGCCATACCTCCGCTCCGAGGCCTCCTAAAGCAGCAGGGGTGGGGGGTTGCTGAATCGATGAGTCCATTTTTTTCAGCAAATCAGGCAGCACTAGTGTCAGGGATGGAGTCACGGACATTTGGGAGGGGGGGATGAGGCTTCAGGGGTTGATCTTAACTAGGACTTATTTTGGGGGTAGGGCTTATATTAGGATCATCTTTATTTTCAGGATAGGTCTTATTTTCGGGGAAACAGGGTATTAGGGAAAATGTCAAAATTAGCATTAAAAAACACTCTGTATTCCATCACATGTAAGTACAGCTGGTACTCTCTTTGGGTCACTTTTATCAAACCAGGGTAGAGGTTCTTACAGTGGGTCGGCGAGGTAAATGCTCCAACGCTCATTCATTTCCTTGCCGGCCCACGGTAAGAAAAAACCTCTATCGCAACTTGATAAAAGGGGACCTTTATTAACTGATGGACAAATCCCATGAGATTCTTTTAAATGAGGCACTTGTAGCTTGTGTTGTATAAAGGCAACATATTTTAGGGAACACACCAACTAACTAATAAGTCTAGATTTTCACCACTATTTAACAAACCCAGTACAAGGAGGAAGAGACTTCAGTGGCACTATATGAAATACTATAAGGAAATCAAGTTTCAATGCACCAAATAAAACACAATTTAAACAGAAACAGACCAGGGGAAATGACAATATTTAAAGACATTGAAGAACGGGAACAAAAGGAAAGAAGGGTTAGAACTACAATCGATAGAGAGAAAGAGAACACATAAGGGAAAGAATGACGAAGGGATGGGGAAGTGAAGGTAAAACCTTTCTTGAATCTAAGACGTCCTTAAAAGGACCGTTTAAGTTGCAAAAGCATCAAGGAAGAGAAATGTCTTTAACTTTACCTTAAAATTGGCAAGAGTTGTTTATTTGCGTAACAATTTGGGATTCTGTTCCAAAGAGAGGGGGCGCTAACGGAGAAAATTGTAGTCCTCATTGTGCTGATATGTTTCAATGAGGGGATGATAAGAAGGTTGTGAGCTGTAGATCTTAAGGTCCTAGTTTGGTTATATGGGACAAGTAAGTTATTAATAAATTCTGGCTGGTTATTTACTCTGGTTTTAAAAGTTAGTAGAAGAATCTTATAGGTGATCCTCTGTTCTATTGGTAACCAATGAGCTTTATGTAGAAGAGGAGTAACATGGTCATATTTTTTTGCATTAAATATAATTTTTACTGCTGTATTTTGTACTATTTGGAGTCTTCTTATTTCCTGTTTTGTTATGCCTTTGAGGAGGGCGTTGCAGTAATCTATGCTTTAAATAACAAGGGAGAGGATTAAAATGTTCAGGGACATGAGCTCTAACAATTTTGCTAAAGCTTTAATCCTCCTAAATTAACTTAAACAGTATATTTTTCATACAGTTCTTCACTGTCAGTTTAATTTCCATCCTATAAGTTCACATAGAATTTTTCTTTTTTCAACTATCTTTATTTTCTCTTCTTTATTAATTTCCAGGTACTTTAGTTAGATTGTGAGTCTTCGGGACAGTAAGGGAATTTTTTAAGTACCTTCTTACTTCTCATTTATAATCTTAATGTATATTTTCTTCAAACCGCTTAGAACCTAACGGATGTAGCGGTATATAAGAAATAAATTACATTACATTACATATAATATTCCACATGCAATTTTTTCATGCTTTTTAAAAATGTCTCTCGTAAGTCATGTTTAAAATCTCTTGCATTGTACACCAAGCACTTAAATATCAACTCACCTCAGCAGATAATCCACCTGTTCTCCAACTCCATCTTCACCTCAACCAGGATCAACAATACCTACCAACTGATCATCCCCTCATCCAAGGGAGTGAACCATAAGAGAACATTCAACATCCTTTTCATGTACGTCGCAGCTAGAACCTGAAACGCTCTTCCAATGAACAGGAGAACAGAACTACCACACCTTCTAAAAAGACTGAAAACACACCTATTTGATAAAATCCTTTCAGCTCAATGACTCCACCCCCTCTCAACGACAATAGATCATGGCTGTCTGGAATGGGGCGGGCCTGGAGGCGGGGCCATGGGTCTGGACATTCTGTTTGGAAAATCTGGTAACCCTAGTCTCAGGCCCATAATCCACTCTAATCACTAACCCTTGTAGTGGAACATGTGAGCCTTCCGAGCCCCATCCTAATCCTACTGTACCCACATATAGATGTCGCCTGCAGGCAGAAGGGCTACTGGTGTGGTGTATAGTTGGGTACAGTGGGTTTTGGAGAGCTCATCATACAATACAATCACACTGACTTCCTCTAAATCAGGGGTGTCCAACCTGCGGCCCCGTGAAGTATTTTCTGCGGCCCTGGTCGAGGGCGATGCAGTGTTTTCCTCTGCTGCCCCCGGGTGTTTACAGTCTTGCCGGCTCCCTCCTCTGTCTTGCATCAGCATTTGCGTGTTTGTGCGGCCCCAGAAATTTTTTTTTTTCGGCCGATGCGGCCCAGGGAAGCCAAAAGGTTGGACACCCCTGCTCTAAATCAAAGAGTGCAATATAAAGCAATGTCTACGGTACATCAGGTTTTGTACAGATTTAGCCCCCCTGTATGTTTTCAAACTCTATGGGAGATCTCTCAACCAGGAAAGGTGTTGAGGTCAGAGGGAGGAATGAAGCTCACAGCAACCAGGGAACTAGGAGTGCATTATGTTGCGACGGAGGCTAAAATGTTTTCGATTGCTGGTGTGAAATTGTGCAACGCTTTACCTGGGAACCGGAGACTCTGTATTGATCGTGTAAATGTGAAAAGATTATTAAAAACACAGCTTTTTGTTGACGCCTAGGTGTAATATGTTGGAGGCAGACAATAAAATGTTACAGTTAGTAACTTTGCAAAATGCTACAAGTGGATAGATACTGTCTGTGTAGATATCTGTTTTATTATATGTATGGTTTGGGGTTAAAAAACAAAAAACGCTTAGATTTAGGCGGTATATACATTTTTTAAATAAATAGATAAAGATATAAGGGCGCTATGGTGAGATGTGTGCCTAGGACTTTTTATGTGAGGTTCACTGCAGTGCCCCCTAGGGTTTCCCCACTGCTCTGCTGGGATGTCTGTGTGGCCAGTCTACTAAAAATGCTGACATAACATAGAAAGAAACCAACCAAGAGGCAGATGGACCACAAGGTTCAAAGAGTGGCAACTTAATGACCAAACCAGCTGTGCCCACACGCTAAAGAGCGTGAATAATTTAAAGATATAATAGAATTTAGTGTTGGGGGTACCCTCAGTGTGACAGAGCAGCGAGGGGAGAAATTCTCCAGCACTTTACAACACGAGACAGAGACCAACAAGTCCCTGCCCCCACACCATCATAGGGTACCTCCTTGTGTGCAATAAATCAAAATTTAAAGTGAAAAAAATAAATCACCAGACCAGTGAACACAGATGAGGTCAATGAAGGAGCCACTCTGAGAACCTCCCCCCAAACAACTCCCAAAATCAAAAAGCCGACTTAACTGAAGATGTTCTTAAACAGTTGTCACGGAAGCGGCTGCCCACAATGAGGGACCGCTAAATACCAGGTCTTAAATTATTCACGCTCTTTAGCGTGTGGGCACAGCTGGTTTGGTCATTAAGTTGCCACTCTTTGAACCGTGTGATCCATCTGCCTCTTGGTTGGTTTCTTTCTAAGGTTCTCGGGCAAACCTTTGGAATATCTATATTCTGACATAGCATAGAAACATGATGGCAGATAAAGGCCAAATGGCCCATCCGCAGCATCCACGATCTCCTCCTCTCCCTATTGGCTAAGGCTCTTAACATTTGCATCTCCTCTTCCTATAGGCTAAGGCTCCTTACACCTGCATTGTGAGGTCATAGAGCTTTATGGTTATAGAAACATGATGGCAGATAAAGGCCAAATGGCCCATCCGCAGCATCCACGATCTCCTCCTCTCCCTATTGGCTAAGGCTCTTAACATTTGCATCTCCTCTTCCTATAGGCTAAGGCTCCTTACACCTGCATTGTGAGGTCATAGAGCTTTATGGTTATAGAAACATGATGGCAGATAAAGGTCAAATGGCCCATCCGCAGCATCCACAATCTCCTCCTCTCCCTATTGGCTAAGGCTCTTTACCCTGCATTGTGATGTCATAGAACTTTATGGTTATAGAAACATTGTATTACTCAATCTACAATAGTGTTGTGGAGAATTGTATATCATACACAGCAACAAAAGTGCTCCACTCTTTTAACTAAGAGTAATGTCTTAAACAGAAGAAAAAGCCTCAGGTCTATTTTAGGCTGAGCAAACGTGCTCAAACCTCCTCCACCCACATCATTGGCTCCAAGAAACATCCGTACAGACTTTGCTCTTGCCGCTAGGCTAATAAGTTTCAGCGTGGGGCAAAAATCGCTAATGTAGCAATGCTCTTATAAGTATTGAAGTCTAAACGTGGCGTCACTTTAAAGCTAACGTTTCACGGATCACTACCGCAGAAGAAATTGCATAAGCAAAAGGCATAATAGTGTGAAGAAGAGGGGTGTCAGGAAGCCCTGAAGAAGCGGTAGTGATCCGTGAAACGTTGGCTTTAAAGCGACGCCACGTTTAGTCTCCACCACCTGAATACCATAAAATCCGTTTCTAGACCGCATCACCTTTAAGTTTTACATCAGAAGACCCCACCACCTTTAGGAGGTTTATGACAAAAGACGTATGAAGAGAGACTGGAAGCCCTGAATATGTGTACCCTAGGAAAAGGATGACAGGAGAGATATGATTCAGACATTCAAATACTTGAAAGGTATTAACGTAGAAGAAAATATTTTCCAGAGAAAGGAAAATGGTAAAACCAGAGGACATAATTTGAGGTTCAGGGGTGGGAGACTCAAGAGCAATGTAAGGAAATTATTCTTTACGGAGAGGGTGGTGGATGCCTGGAATGCGCTCCAGAGAAAGGTGGTGGAGAGTAAAACGGTGACAGAGTTAAAAATAAAAATAAAAAAGCGTGAGATGAACACAGAGGATCTAGAATCGGAAAATAATGGTGAATAATGAAGAACTGGGGTCGGTGCTGGGCAGACTTGCATGGTCTGTGTCTGTATATGGCCGTTTGGTTGAGGATGGGCTGGGGAGGGCTTTGACGGCTGGGATGATGGGCTGGAGTGGGCTTTGACAGAGACTTCAGTAATTGGAACCTAAGAACATCGAGTCATTGAGGTTTTTTTTTGGATGAATAAAGGATTCTCTAAGAAAGATTAAGTTAGAAACATAGAAACTGACGGCAGAAAAGGGCCACGGCCCATCTAGTCTGCCCACACCAATGGCCCACCCCCTAACTCCTTCCGCGAAGAGATCCCACGTGCCAATTAAATTTTTTCTTAAAATCTGGCACGCTGCTGGCCTCAATGACCTGTAGTGGAAGACTATTCCAGCGATCAACCACCCTTTCGGTGAAGAAATATTTTCTGGTGTCACCATGAAATTTCCCACCCCTGAGTTTCAACGGAGTGGGAAATTTCATGGTGACACCAGAAAATGTTTCTTCACCGAAAGGGTGGCTGATCGCTGGAATAGTCTTCCACTACAGGTAATTGAGGCCAGTTTTATTGGACAGCTCCACTTCTTACTTCACATCTCTTTGGGGCACACCAGAGACACTGTCCTAGATGAATTTTGCCTACATTATGTATCTTCCCCCCCCCCTTTTTTTTTCTTTCAAATTGATGTATTTATTACCTTAGCATGTCCCTCCTCCCATCCTGTTTCCAATATGTCAGTCCGTCTGCTCCCTCCATTCTATTTAATTAAGCCATTACTTTTTATTTGTTATTACGCTTCGTGTAACTTTTATTTTTTTTATTTTGATTGAACTTTTTACATATTGAATCCAATGTAAACCGTGTAGGTACCAATTTGATAAACGGTATGTCAAAGAATAAAGAAACTCGGGGAACTTGAAAATGGTCCAAAAAGACAGAACGCAAACACATCCGTTTTCGAAAAAGCAAGACAGACGTTCTGCGGTTTTGAAAACAGACATGTTGGGTACCTACTTTTTGTGTGCGTTCTGCAGAAGTTTCAAGTTTTATTCAACTTTTGGGTGTATGGCAATATCATAATTCAAAGCGATTTACAATTATAAACAGGGTCTCAGTTACTAGCTACAGCAAACACACAAACATTACATGGGGGAAGTGGGGAGAACTACAAAAAGCATAGTAAAGTAAACAAGAAAGGTAAGTACAATGGGGGGTGTAATAAAAAAAAAATTAAAAAGGAAAATTAAACGCGGGTTTAGCCATATTGAAAAGGGCCCTCCACATTACTATGAACTTAGAGATTTATAAATTAAGCTCATAAATCAAGTAAAATGAAGGAAAGGCCACATGTATAAGTCTACCTTTTAAGCTCCTAAGAATTTTCAGCTGACAACTTAGATTCCTAATAGAGAATGACATGGTGACAAAATTCATCACCGTTCCCGTCCCCGCGGATAACCACGGGAAATAATCCCATGTCATTTTCTAGTGTCTATTTCAACCTTGGTCCTTCTACACAAGCATTCTTCAAAGCAAAGCTTGCGGGTCAGTGGTTGTGGCCATTCATACTCTGATTTTTCCCTCTCTCCTTAAAGAATGACTAGAAGATGGTTTCCCGCGGTTATCCGCAGGGACGGGGACGGTGATGAATTTTGTCACCGTGTCATTCTCTAATTCCTAAGTTCTGCTGAAAATAGGGCATACATTTAGGAGGTCTGTGGAGAATATTGGCTTTCACTAGGAATCAATCCGGCCCAGATTCCTGCTCAGAGCCTCTCATGGCAGCAATAAGTTGCACGCAGTCTCGCAAAATCCCAATCGCTCTGACCTTGACGCCTGGCCTCCTCGATAAGAAAAACCAGACATTCTTGAGCTTCTTCGCTGTAGTCAGTCCACCAAACCGCAGACCTGCGTCAGTTGAGAGTATCATAACTCTGTCAGCTCTGATTTCATGGTTTTCTGTGCGTGGAGAGTCATATATCACCATTAAGGAGCAATTCCGTAAGTGGGCACCTTTTGAGACACCCTGATACTGTGTGATCAGAGCCAAATTCCATTATTTAAATTCCAAATTCAAGGCCCAGTTATGTTCAAATGATTTTTATTATTTCTACCAGAACATACAAATAGAAATTGCATACATATCCAAAGAATAACAGTGCAAGCTCACCCCCTTCCCTCTCATCCCTCCCTTCCCTCCCCATCCCGAAAGTCCAATGCCACTACCAAGACTGAGAATGTGAGATAGTCCTAACGATTCAACAGTCTACTGTGAGCATACGGTGTGAGGTCCTGCCAGAAGCATTCCCAGGTCTGACAGAATTTGCGGCCCGGTCCACGATCTAAATCTCCCACTAGTCTCCGCTCCAGCATCGCATGAACAATCATCAACGCTCTCCATTGAGCGTAGGAAGGTGGATCTCGGGACAGCCAGTTAGTAAGAATTGCTTTCTTCCCCATCAATAGCACTCTAGTGACAAAAGCTGACATTCCTTTGGGTTTGGGCGCAGCTATATTATAATGTCCAAATAAGGCTCTCGGTTGTGTGAGCCAACGCCTCCGCCTCCGCCAAAGCTGCGTAATATAGTGCCCTAAATGTCGCCAGAACTGTTGAATTTTGGGGCAATTCCAAAGCATATGCCCCAATGAAGCGTGAGCTTAAACATAGAAACATAGAAATAGACGGCAGATAAGGGCCCACGGCCCATCTAGTCTGCCCACCTTAATGTCCCTCCCCTACCTTTGCCCTGTGAATAGATCCCATGTGCCGATCCCATTTGGCCTTAAAATCAGGCACGCTGCTGGCCTCAATCACCTGTAGTGGAAGACTATTCCAGCGATCAACCACTCTTTCAGTGAAAAAGAATTTCCTGGTGTCACCTCGTAGTTTCCCGCCCCTGATTTTCAACGGATGCCCTCTTGTTGTCGTGGGACCCTTGAAAAAGAAGATATCTTCCTCCGCCTCGATGCGGCCCGTAAGATACTTGAACGTCTCGATCATGTCCCCCCTCTCTCTGCGCTCCTCAAGCGAGTATAGCTGTAATTTGTCAAGCCGTTTTTCGTATGGTAGATCCTTGAGTCCCGAGACCATCCGGGTGGCCATTCTTTGCACCGACTCCAGTCTCAGCACATCCTTGCGATAATGCGGCCTCCAGAATTGCACACAGTATTCCAGGTGGGGCCTCACCATGGATCTATACAATGGCATAATGACTTCCGCCTTACGACTGACGAAACCCCTTCGTATGCAGCCCATGATTTGTCTTGCCTTGGACGAAGCCTGCTCCACTTGATTGGCAGACTTCATGTCCTCACTGACGATTACCCCCAAGTCTCGTTCTGCTACCGTTTTTGCTAGGATCTCGCCATTAAGGGTATAAGACTTGCATGGATTCTGGCTGCCCAGGTGCATAACTTTGCATTTTTTTGGCATTGAAGTTGAGTTGCCATGTCCTAGACCATCGCTCCAGTAGGAGTAGGTCGTGCATCATGTTGTCGGGCACTGAATCTTCGTCTGTTGTGCATTTGCCCACTACATTACTCAGTTTGGCATCATCGGCGAATAATGTTATTTTACCTCGAAGCCCTTCTGCCAAGTCTCTTATAAAGATGTTGAATAGGATTGGGCCCAAGACTGAGCCCTGTGGTACTCCACTAATCACCTCCGTCATTTCGGAAGGGGTGCCGTTCACCACCACCCTTTGGAGCCTACCTCCAAGCCAGCTCCCAACCCATTTCGTCAATGTGTTACCTAATCTTGAGCACATTTCGGGCAAGAGTGAGTTGTAGTAATCCCCATCCGGACTGCCCGTTCTGGCGGGATATAAAGTCTCAAAACAATTTTTAAATGCAGTTCCCAGTGGAAAATATTAGGAGACACCTTCTGAATATTCTTCAGCGTCCTCTGTAGCTGTTGGGCCGTTAGCGTGCAGTGCAAGTCCTCAGCCCATGTTGCCACTAAAATGGCCAAATTGGGGCCCGAGTGACCATCCCGGGTCCCCACTCAAGGCCCAGTTAAAAGCCCGCCTCTTTGACAGTGCTTTCGACTCCTAACTCCATTCACCTTGGGTTCTGCATCATTCATTCCCCAACGCTACATTTTATTTATTTATTTTTAAAATTTCTATACTGTCTAAATCCTAGGCAGCTTACAATATAACCACATGCGTGTAAAACAGTACAAAAAAAGACAAAACATCAGAATTTAAATTCACAGCGAATCTTCGATCAAGACAAGTCAGACCCTATTAAAAAAAAAAAAAAAAAAAAGCATTGACAAACAATTGTGTTTTAAGGATTTTTTTGTAAGTTCCTCTGTCGGCACATTTCCTTAACTGCCCTGCCAACGAACTCCATAATTTCACCCCAGCACAACAAAAGGTCATCGCACTGGTGCCTATATATTTCGGCTTAACATTGGCCTCTAACAAAGCAGAGTTTTCAGAGCGCAACGACCTTTTGGGCTGACAAATGGTCATCGTACTCTTGAAAAACTCTGGAATCGTACCATACAAAAGCTGATGACAAATAGATTGTACTCTAAGTGCCACTGGCAGTCAATGTAGTTGTTGAAGACAAGGTATAATATAATGTAATGTAATTTAATTTATTTCTTATATACCGCTACATCCGTTAGGTTCTAAGCGGTTTGAAGAAAATATACATTAAGATTATAAATGAGAAGTAAGAAGGTACTTAAAAAATTCCCTTACTGTCCCGAAGGCTCACAATCTAACTAAAGTACCTGGAAATTAATAAAGAAGAGAAAATAAAGATGGTTGAAAAAAGAAAAATTCTATGTGAACTTATAGGATGGAAATTAAACTGACAGTGAAGAACTGTATGAAAAATACATATGGAATTCAGTTAGAGAGGGTAGGTTACAATCTATTTATGGTATTTGTTTAATTGGAAGGTGTTAAGGTGGGTAATATGAGCATATTGTGATGTCTGTCTGTCCAAGTTAGACTGTAAACTCTTCTGAGAAGGAACCGTCTATAAATGTCAAAATGTACAGCGCTATACTGTATAATGATAAGTAGTACCAAGTTTCCCCGAAAATAAGACAATGTCATATTAATTTTAGGCCCAAAAATACACTAGGTCTTATTTTCGGGGTATGTACATGATCATCTTTCCCTTCCTCTCCTTCACCCCAATTCTTCCTCTTTCCTTTTTCTCCTCCACATGTGCAGCATCTTTCCTCCCCTCCCTCGTGCAGCAGGACCCTTGCCCAGCTCCCCTTCCCTACCATCCCTTGTGCAGCAGAACCCTTGAGCGAACCCTCCCCCGAGCACCCGCCCCTATAGCCGAACCCCCAACATTCCCCATCATCAGTAACACGGCAGAGTGAATTCATGGGCATACAAGGCCGAAGCAGCCCATTTAGAGTGCTGCCGGCCTGATGCTGCTTAGGGAGCTATGTTCTAGGGCTCGCTCACGGTCGGCAGGGTTCGGATGGGAGGGAGGGAAGGATGGGGGTTCGAGGCTATGTGGCGGGAGCAGGTGCTCGGGGGGGGGCGGTGTTCGCTCAAGGGTTCTGCTGCACAAGGAATGGGAGGGAGGGAAGGGGAAATGTCGGTGAATCCTGGGACTAGGGCCTATTTTGGGGGTAGGGCTTATATTAAGACCTACCCTGAAAATCCTGCTAAGGCCTATTTTCAGGGTAGGTCTTATTTTGGGGGAAACACTGTGGTAGTATAGCATACAAGAATGACCTAGTATCACTGGGCTTAAAATTTAGATGGCCGTGGTTATTCCAGCCATAGACCTGACCTAACTGTGAGTGCCTAAATGTGGCATCCTGACCCCTCCCATGCTCCACTCAAGTAGGATTACCAGACATCCAGGAAAGCCCAGACATATCCTCTGTGTAGAGGACTGTCCAGATTCCCGAACAGACTTTCCAAAACCCGGCAGTTTGTCCAGGTTTTAGAAAGCCCCAAGCTCCAGCCACATCTGGAGGGCCTTCAACAAGCATGTTCATGTCACACGCACCCGTGCATGCTGGAGATGAGGCTTTTTGGGGGCGGGACTGAAGGGAGAATAGGGCGGGGCTGGGGGCGGAATGGGGCAGGGCCATGCATCTGGGTTTGTCCATCATTAAATACGGTAACCCTACACTCGTGTGAACATCACCCTGCACTTACATGCTATGCCACTTACGGCAGTGGCGTATCAAGGGGGGGGGGGCAGTCCGCCCCGGGTGCACGCCGTATGAGGTGTAGATGCCCACTGCTTTGAGCAGGGGAACTGGCCAGATATCCTGGGCAGGGAAGAGATGTTGCTGCTGCACAGGGAAGGGGGGAGAGAAATGCTGCTGCTGCACAGGGAAGGGGGGGAGAGAAATGCTGCTGTTGAACAGGGGAAGGGGGGGAGAAATGCTGCTGCTGCTGCACCCAATTAGGGAGAGAGAGGGAAGAAGGGAGAAGGAAGACAAGGGAGAGGAACCAGAGATGCCAAGTCCATGGGAGAGAGGGAAAGTAAAAAAGGAAAGGAGATACCAGACCATGGAGGGGGAGGTAGAGATGCCATGGCATGAGGGAAGGGAAGGAGATAGAGATACCACACCATGGTGTGGAGTGGGAAGGAAGGAAGGAAAGGAGAAGAGAAAGAGAGAGATGCCAAAGCATAGGGGAAGGGCTGGAGACAGAAAAATGGAGAGAGGGTGAAGCTGAAATGAATCATGTGCAAAGGAGAGAAAGGACCCCAGATATACAGTTTATTAAAGGGACATAGAAAGAGGGAAGATGCCATATGGAAGAGAGAGAGGGTGGACAGTAGATGGAAGGGGCAGAGAGAGTGTGGGCAGTAGATGGAAGTGGTAGAGAGAGAGGGCAGAAGCTGGGTGGAAGGGGCAAAGAGGGCAGATGTTGCATGGAAGGGAGAGAGGACAAACGCTGTACAGAAAGAAGAGAGCAAAGAAGATGATTAAAGCAGAAACGACAAAAGTTAGAAAGATTTTTTGTTGCTTTACTTAGAATCAAGTAGTATTATAACTGTATTGATAAAAGTTTATAAATAGGAAATGGAAATAAGGCAATTTTTTGGACTAAACCCCTTTCCTCAGGACAGGATACCATAACAGCAGCATATTGTATTGTTCTGAAGAAAGATTTGGTCTCTGAAAGCTAATTGAAAAATGGATTAGTCCAATAAAATAGTATTTTCTTATTTCTCATTATTTGTTTTATTTTTATTTGTTAATTTGTAAAGTGGTGATTGTTATGTATCAGTTTTTTCAAATTTACATCTACTGTCTTTATATTTTGTACAGTATTTGGGGACATGTGTCACTATTTTTGTGGTGTTGTGGTGTTACATTGTACGCAGAGTCTGGTTTCTTGACGGTTCAGTTTAACTTTTGTCTACATATTTCTATTTTTAGTTTGCAATTATTCCATATTGGGCGAGGGTGTATCTCTGTTCTGTGTGTATGAAAAGAACACAGTTTTCATTGACTGCGGGATCTGGCTTGTTTAGTTTTACAATGTATGTGTTGGTGTTCTAGTGCTCACTGCAGTGTTTAAGATGCTGCCTTTTTCTAGGTACACTCTTGTTGTGCGATATGTGGATTGTTACAAAAAATCATATTTTTGATATAGATGGGGGAGGGGGGTATCAAAAAATGATGGGCCCCGAGTGTCACATATGCTAGGTACGCCACTGACTTACGGTGCATCTTACGGAATAGCATTTCATTGCTTTCCTGCCACGTGTGCGTGAAACTCATCTGTAAGCTGATTTTCACAGGACATAGGTGTGTGATTTGATCAGACCAGCATTTTGATTTGGGGTATTTCAAAAGGCTTGTTTTACTGAATGTTTCTAATTGCCATTAATTGCTAACATGCAAAATTATAATCAGTTTTTAGCGGAGCCAGTACAGGGTCATCATTTTATTTTAATTAGACTAGATCAGGGGTGTCCAAACTTTTGGCTTCCCTGAGCTGCATTGGCCGAAAAAAATGTTTCTGGGGCCGCGCAAACACTGCAACAAAACAGAAGAGGGAGCCGGCAAGACGGTAAACACCCGGGGGGCAGCAGAGGAAAACACTGCATTGCCCTCGACCGGGGCCGCACAAAATACTTCACAGGGCTGCATGTGGCTCTTGGGCCGCAGGTTGGACCCCCTGGACTAGATAGTTGCGGTTGCTGTGGGAGAGCTTAAGAATTTCGGGTTTCTCTCTGAAACATTCACCATCTACTCCATTTATACAGGACATCGGGAGCAGCGTGGAGCATTCAGCTTGGCCCCCTCGGGGGATAGAATCCGAGTTGTTACCGCGGCAGCCTGAGTTAAAAATCAAGTTTCAAGTGTATTTAAAATTTCTTATACCGCCCAATCGAGCCTTCTGGGCGATGTACAAAAACATCAAAAATGCTAGAGCAGATGACTTCCCCTCCCCACCTCATGGGGCTGCGCACTCAGCCTTCTGATCCAGCGCTATGCCACAAGAAGCTCCAGCGAGCCCTTTCAGCACAACACTGACAGGAGTTGATTGTCTAAAAAAAAAAATAAAAATGCTATTATTGTCCCGGTTCAGATATCTCAGGAGTAACCACGACTCTTGCCTTGGTAGCACCAGGGCCTTCCAACAGCGCAATCCAGGTCAAATAAACAAACTTCAGCAGAGCCAACGAAATACAGAGCAAAGGGGTTTATTGCATGCTGTCTGCCTCAAGTCAGAAACCTTGAAACAGCTGCTGGGCTGCTGAGGGCACGAGACATAGCAATCTCTGAACTTTCCCCAAAACGTTCTGATATGGGCAGGAAAAAGGGTGCGAGTCTAATGTTTCAGTTCTTGTTAATGACCTGGAATCTTTCACTTGGTTTGTTTGGGTTTTCTTTTACTGGCAGGGCAGAAGTATGGTATAGACCAGGGGTAGGCGATTCCGGTCCTCAGAGCCACAGGCAGGTCAGGTATTCAGGATATCCACAATGAATATGTATGAGATGGATTTACATGCACTGCCTTCTTGAGATGCAAATCTATCTCATGCATATTTATTGTGGATATCCTGAAAACCTGACCTGCCTGTGGCTCTCGAGGACTGGAATCGCCTACCGCTGGTATAGACAAACTAGGCACATACTCAGGGCCTTAATATTTAGGAAAGGCCTCAGATGTGCTATTTTAGTGGCTCCCAAGACATAGTAAATTATAGTAAATGATAGCAGATTAAAGACCTGAATGGTCCATCTAGTTTTCAAGTCTGTCCAACCACACATGCATTCAAATTCATGATATCAATTAAATTGTTGGGATAGAGACCTAGAGGTCTACCCATTTCTGTGCTTAGGCTCCAACTATTGGAGTCTCCACTGAAGCTCACTCTAGCCTATCTAAACCATCTCAGCTGTCAAAGCCCTCCCCAGTCCATCCTCAACCGAATGGCCATATACGGGACACAGACCAAAAAATTCTGCCCAGTACCGGCCTTAGTTCTTCAATAAATACCCATTATTTTCTTATTAGAGATCTTCTGTGTTCGTCCCATGCTTTTTTGAACTCTGCCCCTGTTTTTCTCTCCACTACCTCTCTCGGGAGGGCCTTCCAGCCGTCAACTACCCTCTCCGTAAAGAAGAATTTCCTAACGTTACTCGTAAGTCCCCCAAGGGAAATGGCTAGATGCAAGCACACGCTTTCTAAATATGTAGTATGTTATGATTTGGGGGGGGGGGTGTTTCTGGGTGACTTGAATCTGCTTGAAGAGTACGTCATCTTTTTTTTTCAGCAACATTTTGCAGTTTTGGTTCAGGCCATTATTTTATCTCAGTTGGACTATGGCAACTCGCTTTACGCTTGTTTAAGTAAATGTAATTTGAGGAGGCTACAATTTATCCAGAATATGGCGGCTAAATTGATAAACGAAAACCAAAGCAAAAACTGCAGACTATGTACAGAATGCAGGCTTTGTTTATTATACCGTCAAAAAAATGCAGTAAATCTACAACCTTATTACCAACCAAGGGACCCGACACAGTCCGTGTTTCGGACAGCACGCCTTCATCAGGGGTCCATGGTGGATAAGGTATTGAAACAAACCGCAATGAAAAAGAGTCAAACAAGTGCCTGTATGAATCCGACACTAAAAATAGATGTGCCTTGTAGTCGCGATACAAGGCATATCTATTCTTAGTGTCGGATTCATACAGGCACTTGTTGACTCTTTTTCATTGCGGTTTGTTTTAATACCTTATCCACCATGGACCCCTGATGAAGGCGTGTTATCCGAAACACGGACCGTGTCGGGTCCCTTGGTTTGTAATAATAATAAACTATAATAATAATAACAGTTTATATAACGCAGTACCGTTAAGTTCTATGCGGTTTACAAAAGATTAATGAAGTACAAGTTGAGAGAACTTAGGGGATGGGAAAACAAGAGGGGGATAGTGTAATAGAACCGTTATAGAGGAGAAAGAGAGGAACGGGTCAGCTGTCTAGATACTTCAGGAACAGGTGAGTTTTGAGGCGCATCCTGAATAGCTCGTAAGTGGTGGGCGAGAGCAGTTGTTCTAGATCTTTACCCCATAAAGCTGCTTGATGTGAGAGAAGGTGTTCGTGGTGTTTTTTTAGTCTGCAACCTCTAACCGGGGGAGGAACGAAGTGCAAGTGGGAGCTTCTCTTGTGTCTGTTGGCTGAGAAGGAGAAGAGGTCAGTTATGTATTTAAGGGCTAGTCCGTAAAGAACTTTAAAGCAGAGGCAGGCGAACTTAAACTTCACACGAGCTTCCAACGGCAGCCAGTGTAGCTGTTTGTAGTATGGCATCACGTGGTCAAATTTCTTTAGACCGAAGATAAGTCTGACCGCAGCGTTTTGCATTAATTGTAAGCGTCACATATTCTTTTGGGAGGTTGCTAAATAGACGATGTTACAGTAGTCGAGTTGAAAATTTGAGCTACAAAGAACGACTCGGAAGACTGGGACTGTTCACCCTCGAGAGGAGGAGACTGCGAGGGGATATGATTGAGACGTTTAAAATACTGAAAGGATTCGACAAAATAGAGCAAGAATCATCATTGTTCACATTGTCAAAAGTGAAAAGGACAAGAGGTCATGGATTAAAGCTGAAGGGTAGCAGGCTCAGGACAAATGTCAGGAAGTTCTATTTCACACAGCGAGTGGTGGACGCTTGGAATGCTCTCCCGGAGGAGGTGGTGACGGAGACTACCATTCTGGGTTTCAAGCGTAAGTTGGATGCACACCTCCTTGCAAATCACATTGAGGGATACGGGTGATCAGGGTCTCCATCTGGGAGCACCTGGCTTGGCCTCCGCGTGTGCGGGTCGCCGGAATAGATGGACCTAGGGTCTGATCTGGCGAAGGCGTTTCTTATGTTTCTTATGTACAAGGGATTGTACCAGGATTCTGAATGCAGAGTTGTCAAAATATGATTTACACTTCTCCCTCTGAATCCGCGGATTCGGTTATTCACGATTTAAAAATTTTTTTAAATAAAGCTGCATTCCGGACCTTCCCCGCCGTGAGCTCCCATCGTAGTCTCAAGAGACTACGGGAACTCACGGCAGCCATTTCCTATGAGTGATCTGCACGGGGCAGGAGCATAGGAAGATCGCTCCTGCCCCGAAAGCCCGCTAGACCACCAGGTAAGGTCCGGGATGACGGGGGGAAGGCGGGAGGGAGGCGGGGTGGGTCAGAGCTGGCCAAAAAGTTATTCGCGAATTTTCAACATTCGTGGGCCGGCTCTGCCCCTAACCCCTACAAATACTGAGGGAGAAGTGTACAGTAAACATAAATATGACCATGTCACACCTTTACTGAGATCCTTTCACTGGCTTCCCGTTTACTGGAGGATCCAATTTTAATGTGCAACTGTCATTTTCAAAATCCTATATGGTATTTCTTCTCCTTTGGTTCCTGTCTCATTTAATTCACAAGAAATCTCTAATTCTAGGAGCTCTCAGAAATATAAACTTGGCTTTCCCACTGTTAAAGGAATAAAAACTATGGCCAATTTTTGTCGATCATTTTCTTTTTTATTCGTAAAAGTTTGGAATGACCTTCTTGGAGTGTTCTCTCATTTACCCACTTTTCGTAAAGTACTGAAGACATATTTATTTCAGAAATTAACTAATGATCCTTCTTTTTCAAATAATCAATCATAAAAGATAAAATTCTGGCCTAAAAGATATAGGCCCTCTTTTACAAAGGTAGGCTAGCGTTTTTAGCGTGCGCTAGCCGAAAAATTACCGCCTGCTTAAAAGGAGATGGTCAGCTGGGCTGGTGTGAGTGAGGGACAGAGACGCTTTATTTATTTATTTTTGCAGTTATATAGCAATTTGGGGGTGAGAGAGTTAAGGAATGCAGTAAATTTTTCTTTCTTTCCTCCTTCCCCCCCAGATGTCAATAATCAAAATTTTGGCTTTCTGGAATATGTTAATCAAAACTGTGCCAGTGGTTGAATTGTTATTTGTGGCGTTATAATGTGCTCTGGACCTAAGTAGAAAAAAGATC
Source organism: Geotrypetes seraphini (assembly GCF_902459505.1). NCBI lineage: Eukaryota > Metazoa > Chordata > Amphibia > Gymnophiona > Dermophiidae > Geotrypetes > Geotrypetes seraphini. Next base: position 18,991,072 of record NC_047093.1, on the reverse strand, counting down.
CCTTTTATGTTAAACATTATTTTCTCTTTGGTTTATGAGTGAGGGAGTAGCCTAATGGCTGTGATCATGGAGAACTGGGTTCAGTTCCCACTGCAGCTCCTTGTGACTCTGGGCAAGTCACTTAACCCTCTATCACCTCGGGTACAAAAACTTAGATTATGAGCCCATTAGGGACAGAGGAAGTACCTGCATATAATGTGTACAGCTAGTGCTATATGAGAGTTGGCCACCAGATGGCACCATATGAGCATTTCCCTATTTCTCTGGCAGATGAAGCGTGTTGGAACACCATGGGATACATATTCAAAGAATTTATGCTCCTAGTTTAGAAAGTTATGCTTCTAAATTGGCCTCTTTGTTTGATAACTGTTTATTAAAATTTAAGAATCAATCAGCATGATGAACAAGAAATACTATATGGATATATCCAAATCCTATCCATATAGTCACGGCTAGGGTTACCAGACGTCTGGGAAAACCCAGCATTTGTCCAGGTTTTGGAAAGCTCCTACAAGCTCCGGCCGCATCTGGAGGGTCTCTGAGCATGTGCAGATGACGTCACACGCATCCGCGCTTGCTCCAGGTTCTCCAGACACTGCCGGAGCTCATCGCAAAGAGAGGAGGTTTCTGGGGGCGTGGCTGTAGGTGGAGGCAACACAGGGCAGGGTCATGTGTCAGGGGGTTTCTTTTTTAAATATGTTTCAGATTTCAGATTTATTAAAAAATTTGATATACTGCCTTATCAAAATTCAAAGCGGTTTTACATAATATGAGAACAAAGAATAAAAAGGACAAGTTAAAAACAAATTACAATTAATATTACAAACAATCAAAACGCACTGACAAACATTAACATACCGATACAAGATGGAAAAGGGCAGAAATACATTTTAAATCAAGACAAAGAGAGGGAGAAGGATCAAAACAAAAGGGAGGGGAACGAAAAAATAAATAGTCAGGTACTTGTAAAATAGGTTAAAATGACTAAAAGATGGCAAGGAACAGGTTTCCATTACCGTCCTTAGAAGGACTATTGTACTCCAAATTCATCTTTAAAAAGAAAGGCCTTCAAGCTACTTTTAAATTTATCAAGTGATGAAATTTCTCTTATATAATTTGATGCTGAGTTCCAGCTGGTAGGGGCCGTAACAGAAAAGATATTAGATAGCAGGTTTTGATTAGATGAACGTAGTGTACGATGGGGGTGTGGGGGATTAATAACCTGTTGATGAAATCCGGTTGGCCGGAAGTTATGGTCTTATGTGTCAGTAACTTTATTTTATAGGAAATTCAATGATCTATAGCAGGGATGTCAAAGTCCCTCCTTGAGGGCCGCAATCCAGTCGGGTTTTCAGGATTTCCCCAATGAATATGCATTGAAAGCAGTGCATGCACATAGATCTCATGCATATTCATTGGGGAAATCCTGAAAACCCGACTGGATTGCGGCCCTCAAGGAGGGACTTTGAGACCCCTGATCTATAGGACGCCAATGGCGTTGATCAAAAGTGGTGTGACATGATCGTATTTTCGAGCTTTTGAAATGATTTTAATGGCAGTTATTTTGAATAATTTGAAGACGTTTTAATTCTTTCTTAGTGATTCCTTTATATAATGCATTGCTGTAGTCTAAACATGAAATGACAAGCGAATGAATAAGAATATTCAATGAGGATTGATCTAATAAGGCGGCAAGTAACCCTAGTTGTGGCCGACCCTTGGATACTCTGTAGGCCACTCCTCGCCATGCTTCCCTGTTTTCCACAGCTTCTTTCAATTGCTTCCAGTTCATTCCCGCGTCATTCTTGATGGTATCCAGCCAACGAACCTTTGATCTCCCCCTGCTTCCTTTTACCACTGGCCATTCCAAGTAGCATCTCCTTTCCTAATGAATTCGCTCTCATCACATGTCCAAAATGGTGACGGGACAAAAGCGTGCAAGACATCAGCGTGCCGACATTCAAGCGCAGACAATTCGACGCAAGACACCAGCGCGCCGCAGAAAAACTAAATTTTAAAGAGCTCTGACAGGGGGTGTGGGGGGAACCCCCCCACTTTACTTCTCCTTCGCACTGCCATTGGTGGAGGTGTCTGGGGGGGGTGCAACCCCCCAAATTATAGAGAAAACTTAACTTTTCCCCAAAAAATTTGGAAAAAGTTAAGTTTTCTCTATAATGGAGGGTTCCAAACAACCCCCCCACCCCCGAACGGCAGCGCGAAGACTATGAAGTAAACTGGGGGGGGGGGGTTCCCCACTCACACCCCGCGTCGGAGCTCTTTAAAAATAAGTTTTTTGCCGACACGCTGGTGTCTTGCGCCGAATTGTCTGCGCTCACTGATGTCTCACGCACAACTGACTATGAACCATCCAAAATAGGTCAGTTTCTTTCTGGTAATCTTGCCTTCCAGGGACAACTCTGGGTTCATATGATCAAGAGCATCTTTGTTGGTGATCCTAGCTGTCTATGGAATTTGTAGAAATCTTTTCCAGCACAAGAGCTCAAAGGCGTCAATTTTTCTTCTATCTACTTTCCTGAGTGTCCATGTCTCACAGCCCTATGTCATGATTGGAAGCACAATGGTGACTGAAACGTCCTTGCACTTCCATTTTTGGTCCATGCTCACCATGGCAGCACCCCCCAGTGCTTATCGACGCATGATCTCTGCTTTTGAACCGCCGCTGTGATCAATGAGGGACACAAGGAAAACGAAGCTGTCAACCACTTCTATTTCTTCATTGTTGATCTTTATGTGGACTTTCTTGTTGGTGGTAGTCATGGAAAAAAGAATAGGCGAGACAGAGACAGAAACACCCTAAATCAAGCAGGAGGGAGAGAGACAGAGAGAGACCATGGATCAAAGTGGGAGGATAAAAGAGAGAGAAACTGGATGAAGGCTGAAGGGAAGCTTAAGTTTTAGACACAGGGCCGGGCGCCTAATTCATATTTTTTTGGCACTGATTTTTTTGGCAACATAAATAGAATCCCCCCCCCCCTTTGTTTTCAGAGGGCCGATAGTCATACCGCAGAAAGCAGCCTGGTTACCTCCTGCAGTTGGCAGCAAACCCGGAAATTCAGTGCCGGAGCCATATCTTGCCACCAGCATTGAATTTCTGGACCAAGGCCCAATCGTTCAAGTACAGTATTTTGGAACTCTGTGGAAAATCATTGGCACAGCTGTTCGGGTTTTCGAAGAGCGCTGAGCTCAGGGCTGCTTCTGGAGACCACACCTTCAAAAAGCATAAACAAGATGGAGTCGATCCAGAAGAAGGCTACTAAAAGGGTCAGTGGTCTTCATCATAAGGCGTACAGGGACAGACTTAAAAATCTCAATATGCATACTTTGGAGGAAAAGCGGGAGAGTGGAGATATGATAGAGACATTTAAATACCTACGTGGCATAAATGTGCATGAGTCGAGTCTCTTTCAATTGAAAGGAAGCTCTGGAATGAGAAGGCATAGGATGAAATGAAAAGGTGATAGGCCCATATATTATGAATTTTTGGAAATCAATTTGGGACCAAATTAATAATTTATTAGAGAACCCAGTGGCATTATCCTATGATACTGTGATATTTGGTATGGATATGAGAGCAAAAAGTCAGATTTCTGCGAATAACAATAAATTATTACTAATAATGACAGGGGTTGCCATTCAACAAATCACATAAGAACATAAGCAGTGCCTCTGTCGGGTCAGACCACAGGTCCATCCTGCCCAGCAGTCCGCTCCCGCGGTGGCCCAAAAACAGGTCAAGACCTGTCTGAATCATCAGAAGGGGCTCCCCTGCCACCTTGGTTTCCCATTTAAGCCCTGCCTTCCTATGGAAGTCCTAGCCCTCCGGTCTACACATGCACGACCAGGTTGGTTTACTTGTTTCCTGGTTAACTTCCTACACCCGTGTTACATCCCAGCTCCTCCCTCAGTATCCCACGATCCCTCTATCCCTCAGGAATCCATCCAATCCCTGCTTGAATCCCTGTACCGTACTCTGCCTGATCACTTCCTCCGGTAGCGCATTCCAAGTGTCCACGACCCTTTGGGTGAAAAAAAACTTCCTTGGAAATTGGAAAGACTGGAGGAGATTAAATTATAACTTTTGGTGGAATTCTTTATGCCATATCTGTAAAATGGAAAGATTTATTGCTTTACAAAAGGGATATTTTAAGAAATTTCAGGATGTGTGGAAACCATTAACAAAATATTGTCAGGATTAAGTAAAATTATTTCCCTTATGTTTATCAGTTTATGAGGTAGGGAGGGGGGTATTTTATTATTACATATATCATACAATAATGGAGTATATGGTTGGGAGGGATGGGCGAGGGGTAGGGATAAGAATCTATGTAATATACCAATGATTGTTTATAAGTGATGTATTTATTGTTACTGTGAATGAAAATATTTAACACTTAATGTAATTTTTGAAAATGAATAAAGAATTATAAAAAAAAAAAGAAAAGGTGATAGGCTCAGGAGTAATCTAAGAAATACTTCTTTTTATAGAACGGGTGGTAGATGCGTGGAATAGGCTCCCAGTAGAGATGGCAGAGACAAAGATTGTGTCTGGATTCAAGAAAGTGTGGGACAGGCAGGTGAGATCTCTTGGGGAGAGGGGGAGAGATAGTGGAAGGGCAGACTGGATGGGTCATTTGGCCATTATCTGCCATCATATTTCTAGGGAATGCTTCTGAGCATGCGCCTACGTGACTTGACGTCATCACATCACATCGGTGCATGCTCGGAAGCCCTCCAGACGTGGCCCCGAACTCGACGAGAGAGAGAAGAGGTTTGTGTGGAGGCGGGGCCAGGGCAGAATTGGGGGCGGGGCCATATGTCCGATTTTTGGCTCCATGAAATCTGGTAACTGGTTAGTGGTAATCAGAGAATGGGTGTTTTATGAGTATTGGGAGGCTCCCACATTCTGGAATGGGTTGCTGGTGGAATTGCGGGAAGAACCATCAGTAGATAGTTGACCCCCTACTGTTCATTCCTTTTTTTGTATCTCTGTCCCATCGGATTTTGCATTTCTTCCCTTTTTCTGCCTGTGTGAATAATTAATTTTGGGGTCCTTTTACTAAGGCGCGCTAACCGATTTAGCGCGCATTAAATGCTAAGGCGCCCATAGAATATAATGGGCGCTTTAGCATTTAGAGTGTGCTAATCTTTAGCATGCCCTAAATTGGTTAGTACGCCTTTGTAAAAGGACCCCTTTGTTTGTCAGTTAGTATTTGATAGCCCATATTAAAATAATTTTTATTATGTACACCACTTAGATATCTGATAAGCGGTTTATCAAATGATAAATAAACTTGAAACTTTAAAAGATGTTGAAAACCCACCTTTTTGAGAAGGTAATTAGTAGGAGGCAACCGTCCTCTCTGCTTTCCTCTGTCTTTTTATTACTGCATTTTTAAAATTGTATAATGATTTTTATGTAATACAAATATATTTGATTGATGTTTTATTTTTTTTTGTATATCACTCTGATATTGTTGTGAAAGGTGATATATATAAAGGCCTCATTTTGAAAGCACTTGAACACACAAAGTACCTTAGGTTTCTGTGGTACTTTGTGTGACTAAGTGCTTTCGAAATGAGCCCCTAAATGTAATAACCTATTAAACATACATTTCCAAATCAAATCTATGTGCTCAATGTCATCCTCTGAGCAAAACATGCTCACAGCTAAATGGTCCCATTCTACGGAAGCTGAGCATGCTTTTAGCTGTTATTTGATGAGGGTAATTTTCAGTCTGGCTATTTTGCCCAGGGGGAGTGTGTGGTGCAGTGGTTAAAGCTACAGCCCCAGCCCCAGCACCCTGAGGTTGTGGGTTCAAACCCATGTTGCTCCTTGTAACCTTGGGCAAGTCACTTAATCCCCCCCCCCCCCCAATGCCCCAGGTACATTAGATAGATTGTGAGCCCACAAGGACAGACAGGGAAAAATTTATTGTAAACCATTCTGAGCTCCCTTGGGAGGATTAATAAATAATGTGAAAAGTTACAGCTTCTGAGCACCAGAACAGGTTGGTTACCAATTGAAGCACGAATTCTATTCAAATTCTCCTGCCTCTGCTATAAACTAATCTGGGGACTGGCCCCCAGCTACCTACTACCTCACTTCGAATTCCACTCCTCTATTAGGCCTACCAGAAACCGTAACCTCTTTACCTACCCAAATATCATAGGCTGTAGATATCGCACCTTCTTTGATAGAACATTCAAATTCCAAGCAGGTAGACTGCAAACTTGGACAGGCTACTTCACTGCTGCCGCCAGAGAATCATATAGTATCTTTAGGAAAGAACTAAAAACCACCTCGTTTAAGAAATTTATGTTTGAATCATTTTTATTAAACAGAATTTGCAGAACAACAGGCACAGCAAAACATTTTTCAAAACATACCAGAAATCCAATCCCCACCCACCCAACCAAACCCCCCACCCTCCCACCCACCCCCCCCCCCCACCCCGGCAGCAGCGGTGTAATCAAAAAACAAATGAATCTAAGGAATTCAAACAGGCCAAAGTTGGGATTGAACATAAGCAGTAAAAGTCAAACTAAATAGGTGCCAGCATTGATAATAGAGACGTCCAGATTTGGACGACAAATCCAGTATCTCACGGCGTTCCAACAGCATTTGTTGTAGCATTAAGGCTCTCCATTGTGAGATAGTCGGGGGTTGAGGCGAGAGCCATTGCAGTAATATACATTTCCGTCCCAGAAGCACCGTTTTTCGAATAAAAGCTGCACAGCCTGGTATGGGCGGATGAAATCGAATCTGCAGGGTAAAGAGAAAACTGGGGTGTAGTCTCCAAGAGCAATTCCAGAGCCGTGCCACCCAAGTCACCACTTGCATCCAAAAGGAAGATATCATGGGGCAGGACCAAAACATGTGTCCAAACGAAGCAATAGGACTGGTGCATTTACTACAACAATGTCCCACACTAAGTCCCATGGTATGTGCCCTTTTCGGTGTATAGAAGGCTCGGAGGAGGAACTTATAATTCCGATCTCTCTCAACAGCACAGATAGTAGCAGTCCTGCCGGCACGCAAGCCCTTTCGAAGTACATCAGCCGATATAGGTAGTTGAAGATCTACAGTCCATTTCCGTGCCAAAGAAGAAAAGTCCAATTCACCAGCACGCCCCTGTAACCACTTATGATAGAACCGAAGTGGCACAGACTCTTGTGTTGTAAGAGAAAGCGCTTCTTGAAAATTGTCCTGAATCTCCTCACAGAGCCCCAGTGGGGTCAAAGCATGCAAGTAATGTTGAAGCTGCCGGTAGGCCAACCAATCCGTGGATAAGAGGTGATATTTCTCTTGTAGGTCGCCAAAGGACAATGGAGAACCAGTAGGCTGAATGGCCTGAAACACATAAGTAAGGCCGGCACGTGACCAACGTCGAATCACTGGAGAGTCCAGACCAGGCAGAAAGTCCCCATTACCCACTATGGGCAAATAAGGTGTAATGTGCGAAGTAGTCCCAAGTGTCTTACAGAACAATTTCCAGGCTTTGCGCATTGCAGGTAGAAGTGGGTGAGAGAGCAACTGGGGCACATCTGGCAACCTAGATGTATGGAGGAGATAGCTAAAATGGAAGGGCTGAAAAAAGAAACATTCAATCACAGGCAATGAGAAATCAGTAGTATTACAAAACCAATCGTGTATGTGACGTAGCTGACAAGCCAGATTTAGTCTAGCTACACATAATAATCCTAACCCCCCTTTAGTGAGTGGCAGCGTTAGTTTGGTCAAGGCTATCCTCGCTCGTTTACCCTGCCACAAGAATTGTGACAAATGAGACCTATGGAGCGCTAAATGTTTTTTAGACAGCATGACTGGTAACATTTGTAGTATATATGTCCATTGTGGTAGCACCATCATGTTATAAAGGGCTATACGGCCAGACAGTGAAAGGGGGAGGTGTCGCCATCCCTGCAGTGTGTGAGAGGATTTACGGAGTAAGGGCAAGACATTAGCAATGTATAGTGTATTTAGATTCCTGGGAATAATCACACCTAAGTATGTCAGGTGAGAGGAGGCCCACTGCAAAGGAAATTCACCCGGCCAAGTCTGTTGTACTTCCAATAGTGTAGGGAGAGCTAGAGATTTCTGCCTATTTAATTCCAGGCCCGAATAGAGGTGAAATTCATCTAATATTTCCAACGCTCGTGGTAAGGAAGTATGCGGGTCCCCCAGTGCAAGTAAGAGGTCATCCGCGAAGGCCAGCACTCGCAATTGGGACTCACCTTCCGAAAGACCTGTAAGAACATCATCTCTGAGAATGGTACGCAACAATGGGTCTAAGTATAATAAAAATAATAAGGGAGATAATGGGCATCCCTGTCGGGTCCCCCTACCTATCTCAAACGGGGAGGAACGTATCCCGTTGACCAACACCGAGGCCGTCGGACTAGTATAGAGAGCTTGGAGGCAGGACATAAATCCAGGTGGGAGCCCTACATAGTGAAGGACCTGGAACAGATAGTGCCAGTGTACTTTATCAAAGGCCTTAGCTGCATCAAGGCCAGCCAACAAACCCGGGCGTTGTTCCAGTTGCGCACGAGAATAAGCTAAAAGTATACGGCGAACATTCACCGTAGATTGTCGGCCTCTAACAAAACCCACTTGTTCAGGAATAATAATGGAGGGCAAAATATGGGCTAGGCGGTCCGCCAATATTCGAGCCAGTATTTTGACATCCACATTCAGCAGAGAGATGGGGCGATATGAATCCATACTGTCCGTTGGTTTAGAAGGCTTTGGAATTAATGTAATCAAGGCTACATTACAATGTCTAGGGAAAGCCCCACTATCCTGAATAGAAACATAATAATTTAAAAGAGATGTGTGTATAACCGGGGATAAAATTTTGTAAAATTCAGGGGAATAGCCATCCGGACCTGGAGCAGTACAAGATTTTAAATTGTGTATGGCCTGGGTCACTTCAAGTGCATGTAGCGGACGATCTAACCTAGCTATCTGAGCAGCTGTCAGGCGAGGTAACCCCGCATCTGCCAGATAGTCATATACCTCAGGACCTGTGTAGGGGCCAGGGGATGCATAGAATTGTTCAAAATATTTCTGGAATCCCTCCGAGATATCACCTGGAGCAGTTAAAAATTTTCCAGAACCATCTCGGATTGCGGGGACATAACGAGATCCCTTCCAACTCTTGGTTATGGAGGCCAATAACTTCCCAGCTTTATTACCATGTTTGTAAAAATGAAATTTACGGTAGAACAGGAGTTTTTTAGTACGTTCATGAATTAACGCATTTAAGGTCGTGAGCACCGCCCTATATTCCTCATGATTGGCGTCAGAGGGGTCTTGCAATAAAGTTCGTTTCAGCGCTCTTAATTTACTCTCTAGGCGTACTATGCGACATGCTATTCGACGGGTTCTAGTCGCAACATATGCGATAATATCGCCACGCAATACCGCCTTAGCCGCATCCCAAAACAAAGTTGGCTGGTGTATGTGTTGGGCATTATGTGTACAGTAGGTCTCCCACTTTTCCAGCAAATATGAGGTGAAGTGTGTATCAGTATGCAAGTAAGAGGGAAAACGCCAACCTGACCCAGGACCTGCAGGACCCCCCAATGTTACGTCAAGCCAAATCATATTATGATCCGATATTTCTAGGGGACCTATTGTGGCCTCAGTGACTTTAGGAAACAATGCCTCTGAAAGCAGTATGTAGTCAATTCTGGAAAAGGAGCCATGTGCTCTGGATTGGTGTGTATAATCCCGTTCGGTCGGATGGAGCAATCTCCAGGGGTCCACCAACCCCAGAGCTCGACACAGGTATGGAATGCCCCTGGCCTGACTCTCCCCCTTCCCACCGGCGAACCCTGAGCGATCCATGGCCGAATTATGTACTTGATTCAGATCACCCACCAATAGTAAAGGGCCATCCTGATCCTGCACACATATATTCACCAAATTCTGGAAAAATGCATGCTGATAATTATTCGGACCATAGCCCACCAATAATCGAAATGTCCCACTAGGCCCCTCCACTTTCACTAACAAATACCTGCCCAGAGGGTCACGTCGTAGAACCCGTATTACCCCTAAAAAGCCCTTACGAAATAGTATTGCCACCCCAGCTTTTTTCCCCGGGGAGGAGGCAAAGAATATCTCTCCAACCCAGCCTCTCCGAAGTTTCAAGTGTTCACTATCAGTCAGCCTGGTCTCCTGTAGGCAAGCTATATCTGCCGAGTGATGTTTCAGTTGATTCAATATTTTAGTACGCTTAACCGGCGAAGTTATCCCCGACACATTCCATGAAAGTATGCGTAATTTCCGATCACCCATAATATATGATAGGGCGATTGGAAAAACATCTATGCCCACCATAACCATAAGTCCCAGGGCGCCCAGCCTCACCCCGAGGACCGTCACTCAACTCCCAATCCGTCCCTCTATTGGTCAGTATGTGTACCTGGCAAACAGAAAAAATATAACTGTAAGGAAAAATATACCACACCGCTGCTGCCCCAGAACAAATCCCAACCCCCACATCCCTGGTAATACACCCAAAACCTCCCATTTAGGAGATCTAGAGTCACAGAAAATGACCTCCCCGGGACAGCCCCTACAAATAATTGTCAGCCCCAAAGTTAACCTTCCTGAAGCGTGCAGTCTTCAAATGTAATGTAGCCCAAGTATCCATGTCAGCCACCACTCGCAGCCATATCCATCCTGCCAGTCACTCATTCGGGACCGCTAGCTGTTTGATGTAGTCATCTGCGGCCTCCGGGGTCTGGAAGGATTTCCAAAGGCCATTACATTGAATCTTCAGATGAGCCGGGTAAGTAAATTGGAAACGCTGCTTCAAGTCCACCAGGCGGGAGCACAAAGGGTAATAGGGTCTCCGCCGTTCCTGCAGAGCCACAGAAAAATCCTGGCTAATGCGGACCGGATTTCCATCAAATTTCAGAGTATCTTTCATCAGTCTGTATTGTCGCAGCAATTCAACCTTGTGTTGGTAATTCAGGAGTTTGAGGATCACCACGCGCGGGCGCGCCTCCAGGCCAGGTCTAAGGCCTAAACGATGCGCCCGCTCAATGTGCAGGGGACCCATCGAAGGGCGCAGATCAAATTCTGTCTTAAACCAGCTCTCCAATCGCTCCGGCAGAGAGCGGTCCGGCAGCGTCTCGGGGATGCCCATCAGACGCAGGTTAGAGCGACGAGACCTGTTTTCCAGGTCATCGAGTTTGTCTGCCTGAGCTCTAACCTGCGCCTGCAGCGTGTCCATAGCAGAGTCCCGTGTTGTAGTGGAGTCTTCGAGGTCTGACACCCTCTGTTCAAGCTCCGTCGTGCGGGCTGCAGCTGTGGCTAACAAGGATTCAATGCTGGAGATCCGGGCAGTCAGCGTCTCCATTTGGGGCCCCAGGACCTGTTCCAAAGCCGTTTTGATGTCTCTCAGGGCCGATTCAGTCAGGCCAGAGACTGCCGTCGCGGGGCTCGCCGCCATTTTAGGGTCCACGGGCCGGGCACGTTCTTTTTCTTTTTTCGTGAATTTCGGCGGCATAGAGTCGGGCGACCGGGCAAGATACCGGTCCATGCAACGGCGATGCGCTTCGGAGAATTTACAAGCTGCGGTGGAAGGCAGATGGGCAAGAAATCAGGCACGATTTTGCAGGGCTGCCCCGGAGCGAACGAGGAGACGTCCTCACTCGCTCATATCATCACGTGACCTCATCTCGTTTAAGAAATTTATAACCTAACCAGACTTCTCCCCTAAAATCGGAGCCTCCTCCCATCCCAAGGAGTCCGTCTACCCTCTTCTGTCAAAATTTCTATCTTTAATTGTTACCAGTTTTTCCCACTGGTGCCCGTCCTTCGTTCAAATGTACCAAGTTAACAACTTACTTCTCATCAACATCTTATGTTATCTTTTTCACCTTCGCAGTCTTGTAACTCAAAGCGCAATCTCCTTTCTCTTCTCCTACTTATGCTCTGAATATCGTCGACTGTATAATGCTACTCATTGTGAAACCGTGTAATACACAGACCCTGTAACTCTCCTGTTACTATCACTTGATGTTCAATGCTATACTCTGTAATTCGCTGTCTGTACAGTTTCTCTTCATTGTAAACCGCCTAGAAGTCGCAAGATTGTTGGCGGTATATAAGAATAAAGTTATTATTATTATTATTATAATGACTCATCCCACCAATGCCTAAGAAGAGCCGGCCTCATCAGTGATGTCACAAAGGCTGGATTGTCCTTCACTTGGATTACTTTTACTACATTTTGATTTCTAGAGTGGTGCAGTGGTTAACGCTAAGGCCTTGGCACCCTGAGGTTGTGGGTTCAAACCCACGCTGCTCCTTGTGACCCTGGGCAAATCACTTAATCCCCCCCCCAATGCCCCAGGTACATTAGATAGATTGTGAGCCCCCTGGACAGATAGGGGAAAATGCTTGAGTACCTGAATAAATTCATGTAAACCGTTCTGAGCTACCCCAGGAGAACAGTATAGAGAACTGAACAAATACATAAACTTTGAAAATGGATCTTTAGATCCAGTGACTGTTATCTGTCACTGGCTGAGGAGAATCTGAAGTGCTCACGGACAATTTCATATTGCGGGTATCCATTTAGATAAGTCTCAAAAACCAGCACTCCACCAGGCTCCTTCCTGTCCGCTTCTTAGGAGGATGTGAGCTCTCTTTCCTCTCGGCATCCAAAGTATGGAGTGCTGCTTTAAGAACATTAGAATCCACTTCCTTCTCACTGACTCTAGTGGCAGCTCAAGTTTATGGCTCTCAAGATTCCATCTGGATTGTCCCCTCTGTTTCTTTTCCTTCACTTGCCCCTGGGGAGTCCCATCTGAATCCCTGCCAGATTCTTTATACTTGTGCCTAAGGAAAAAAGTACTATTAGCAGCTAATTATCTTATTTCCTGATTATTTATCTCTATGGTTACCAGCACTACTATGAATATTTCAGTGAGTGCTGGTGGGAGATGCCAGCGTTCCTGAACGAGTGGGACTTTCCTATTTCCTGTTCTGAAATGCACAGCTAAGCTCCAGTTGGGAAAGGCAATTTTCAAAGCGATCTTGCTGCCTTAAGAAGGATTAAAACTGTCCTCTTCAAATTAGGCAAGACTACATATGAGCTTCCATAGCGTACATACTGGTTAAGGCAGTTAGCATCGCTGGTTTATAAAGCGTTAATACAAATTCCCGGAGGAAAAATCCATAAACTATTATTAGCCGCCACTTGTCCTATGAAGGGAGCAACCAGGAGCAGATCTAGTCTTCAGTTCTGGTCTCCTTATCTCAAGAAATATATAGTGGCACTAGAAAATGTTCAAAGAGTGACCAAGATTAAAAAGGGGATGGAACTCCTCTCGTATGAGGAAAGACTAAAACGGTTAGGGCTCTTCAGCTTGGAAAAGAGACAGCCGAGGGGAGATATGATTGAAGTCTACAAAATCCTGAGTGGAGTAGAACGGGTACAAGTGGATTGATTTTTTCACTCCATCAAAAATTACAAAGACTAGTGGACACTCAATGAAGTTACAGGGAAATACCAATAGGAGGAAATATTTTTTCACTCAGAGAATAGTTAAGCTCTGGAATGCATTGCCAGAGGTTGTGGTAAGAGCGGATAGCGTAGCTGGTTTTAAGAAAGGTTTGGACAAGTTCCTGGAGGAAAAATCTATAGTCCATTATTGACAAAAACAGGGGGGACGCCACTGCTTACCCTGGATTGGTAGTATGGAATATTGCTACTCCTTGGGTTTTGGCCAGGTACTAGTGACCTGGATTAGTCACCATGAGAACGGGCTACTGGGCTTGATGAACCATTGGTCTGACCCCACCGACCCTCCCACTGTGAGCCTGACATACCTCCACTATGAAAGCCTCCAAAACAGCAGCGGAAGCAGCGCTCTGAACAGGCAGCTTCGTGGCCTTCCCCACTGGGGGCTTCCCTGTGCCGCTTTGCTTCCTTCTGCTGCATCACTGATGATGTCATCAGTGACGCGGCAGAGGGAAGGCCCTGGTGGAGGCCTTGAGAGCTGATGCTCAAGGGGATGGGTGAGAGGCGAGGAAAGATGCTGCACATGGTGGGGGGGAGAGAAAGGAAAGAGGAAGAATTGGGCTGGAGGAGAGGATGGGAGAGATGATTGGCAAATCGGGCAGCACTAGTGTCAGGGATGGAGTCGGGGAGTGTCGGAGTGGCTTCGGGGGTCGATCATAACTAGGGCTTATTTTCGGGGAAACACTGTATGTATTCCTTTCTTCTTGGCCTCATGTTAGTTAAGCCTAGTCTGTGAAATCCCTATAGTTTTAATAGTTTCAATTATATGTTTTTATTAGTGATTTTATTGTAAACTGTTTAGATAGACAGTATATGAAGTATCCAATAAACTTGAAACTGGAAGCCATTTGAACATCGATCGCTGTTTAGAAATCGGCCCTCAGCGACCTGCACGGTCGTAAACGACCTTTTTTTTTTTTAGTGCTCTGGCTTTAAGACGGGCCCCTAAATGACTTTCCCAGGAACCCAAGAAGCTTCAGTGGGAACTGAATTCATTTCCCCAGGTAAAGAAAGAAAGGGAAAGAGCGAACAAGAAAAAGACCTGGGGGTACTGATAGACAGGACCCTGAAGCTGTCGGCTCAATGCGCAGCGGCGGCAAAGAAAGCTAACAGGATGTTAGGCATGATAAGGGAATCACGAGTAGATCAAGGGAGGTCATAATGCCGCTTTATAGAGCAATGGTCAGACCACACTTGGAATACTGTGTCCAACACTGGTCTCCATACCTGAAGAAGGATATAACACTGCTGGAGAGGGTGCAGAGGAGAGCGACGAAGCTAGTAAAAGGTATGGAGAACTTGAGCTACAATGATCGCCTCAGAAAACTGGGATTATTCACCCTTGAGAAGAGAAGACTGAGAGGGGATCTGATAGAGACTTTTAAATTGCTAAAAGGAATCGACAAAATGGAGCAAGCTCACTCACCAGCAGGGGGAAAGGATGGTGAGCAAGAAACAGCGTTATTCACATTGGCAAATGTGACCCAGACTCGGACCAGAGGTCCGGCCAGGACAAATGTCAGAAAGTTCTGCTTCACACAGCGAGTGGTGAACGCCTGGAACTCTCTCCTGGAAGAGATGGTGGAGGAAACCACCATTCTAGGATTTAAGGGAAAATTGGACGCACATCTTCTTGCAGGACACATTGAGGGATACGAGTGACTAATGTATTCGCCAGGGTACGCCTGGCTGAGCCTCCGCGGGTGCGGATCACCGGACTGGATGGACCCCAGGTCTGATCCGGTGCAGGCATTTCTTATGTTCTTATGCTCTTATGTTTTTATGTTCTCAACGTACTGCCCTGACCAGTGGGCTACTCCTCCTAGCCGCACCAAATTTTTATTTTTAAGCATGTGTTAGGAGAGTGTGTGCTGAGCTTTAGTGCTCTCTGCATCGAGGTCGGAGAAAACCCCACAGTAAATCAAGCGCTTTTGTTCGGATTAGATCTACCAGGGCCACCACCCTTTCCTGTGGCAAAGAGAGCCTGACAATACAATAGCCAGAAAGCAGACAGGATGTTGACTAAACATCTCAAAGAACAGCACGTCAACGAGTGCGCCATCACAGCTCCAGGACAGATTGTACCACAGCGGAATCTGACTTGACACAGAGACATGATCTTCTTCGGGTCCATAAAGTTAAGCTCACCTCAAAGAACGCTGTATCCACTGTCAGTCCTACAGGTTGCTACCATTTGGGGATTTGCCAGGCACTTGCAACCTGGATTGGCCTCCGTGAAAATGGGATACTGGGCTAGATGGACCATTGGTTTGATCCAGTAAGGCTTTTCTTATGTGAGCCAAGTATAGGACAATCAAGGCATTGTGACATCACTGATGAGGCTGGCTCTTAGGCATTGATGGAATGAGGCTTTATGACATCACAATCTCAGTTCTGGAATGTTGCTGCTCTTTGGGTTTCTGCCAGGTACTTGGGACCTGGGTTGACCACTGTTGGAAACAGGATAATGGGCTTTATGGACCTGAAGTTTGTCCCAGTATGGCAGCTCTTATGTGAGCCAAGTATAGGGCAATCAAGCCATTGTGACATCAGTGATGAGGTTGGCTCTTAGGCATTGGTGGAATGAGGCTTTATGACATAACAATCAGAGCTTTGGAATGTTGCTACTCTTTGGGTTTTTGCCAGGTACTTGTAACCTGGATTGGCCACCGTGAAGATGGGAGAGTGGGCTAGATGAATCACTTATGTGACCCACTAAGGCTATTCTTATGTTCTTATAAAGTAATTGTACACGGATTTTTTGTTTGGGTGGCAAATGTAGAGTTTACCGTGAACTTTTATTATGAGTTGTATTTTATTTTGTTAAATTGATGTTTTGTACGTATTGATGGAACCCATATTGATATAAGCGGGCTATAAGTCTGATCAATAAATAATAAATTAAATATGTTGCAGAAATACCAGGTTAGATATTTAAAATGTGGCAGTCACCATTTTTATAAGCCTTGGGCTTTATTTACTCCAGCATTTCAACGCTGGGCTGTATCCAGACTCCAGCCTTGAAGAGCCAGGCAGTGGCGTACCTGCATGGATTGCCATGCAGGGCGGAGTGCCCCCTCCTCCAAGCAGTGGGTGGCGAGTGGAGCAGTCATGGGGCCACGGTCTGGTGGGCACGGCTGTCAGCTCAGCCAGCCCTCTGCCCCGAAACAGGAAGGTGATGTTAGAGGGTGCAGGGGCCAGCAGAGTGGACCACTGTGCTCACCGGCCTGCAGCCGTGCAACTTTTCCCTGCACCACCTTCCTGGCTGCACCTGGGGCGGACCTCTCCCACCACCCTGTCCTCGATATGTCACTGTATCCAGGTATCCTTTTGAGGACATGTCCGGGGGGTCCGGACCGGGTTTTGAAAAGCTGTGTCGGGCATGAAGGAAGTTCGCGCATGCACGGGCTTCTTCTTGCCCAACACAGCTTTTCAAAAACCGGACAAAGTGGCGAGTTTTGAAAAGCCATCTGGACCCCCAGACATGTCCGGGGAAATCCGGACGTCTGGTAGCTCTACTCCTACAAGTTTAATCAAATTTGATAAATCGCTTATTACATACTAAGCGAGTAACAATAAAATATACTTTATACAGCTTTAAAAGGGAAGAAAAACAATCTGACAAAACAGACAGACTCAGATACATAAGGGAAGGAAAAAGAGCGGGAAAAAGTTACAAAATTACTATTCTTCAGACGAGAAGAAAAGAAAAGCCAAAAAGGGATAAAAACATAAGGATTGGGATCAAATTGTTAAAATGGATTTGTTTAAAGATTAAAAGAAGCTTTAAAAAGAAAAGTTTTCAAGTTGGTTTTAAATATATTGAGGTCTTTAACTTCTCTTATGTATAAAGGCAGGGCATTCCAGGTAAGAGGGGCCATTACTGAAAATATGTCATGACGTCTGGTTCCAATAATTTTCAGGGAAGGAACCGTAAGCAACCCTTGACTACACCACTGACTAGATATAAAGCTTTGAAGCGTGTACTAGAGAATGACACGGTGACAAAATTCATCACCGTTCCCGTCCCCACGGATAACCGCAGGAAATAATCCCATGTCATTTTCTTGTGTCTATTTCAACTTCAGTCCTTCTACACCAGCATTCTTCAAAGCAAAGCTTGTGGGTCAGTGGTTGTGGCCATTCATACTCTGATTCTTCCCTCTCTCCATAAAGAATGACATGAAGATGGTTTCCCGCGGTTATCCACGGGGACAGGAACGGTGATGAATTTTGTCATCGTGTCATTCTCTAGCGTGTACCATATTCCAGTGACCAATGCAAGGTTTGGCTGTCTGCGGCGGAAACATTTGCTGACAAATGTTGAGCTCCATAAACAGAATATGCAAAACACTGAATACAGACAGCCCAAGCAAATCTGTCTTGGCCCAGGTACATGGCTGTGGAATGCAACACACGCATCCGCCACTAGGTCATATCCACTCAAAGGTTGCAAGCTCTGTGTCCTTCAGACTTATTGTACTTGAATTCAAATAGTGCTGTGAGCTTCCTTGAACATCACTTGAAGAGGGGACCCAACGTCCAAAAGTTATTAATTTGTTATGATGCATTAGGTTGTGGCATCGCAGGGTACCACACTCTGCTCTGGAACAACCTTGGAGACAAGCACACACTTTTGCATGGAGGAAAATGGCCAGCATAGGTTACTACTGCTATTTATCACTTCTAAAGCGCTGAAAGGCTTACACGGCGCTGTACATTTGACATTTAATAGACGGTCCCTGCCCAGAAGAGCTTACAATCTAACTTGGACAGACAGACATGACATATCTGGTTGCGGATGTAGAACCCAAGGTGAGAGGAGTTAAGAGCTGAAATCAGTCTCGAAGAGGTGGGCTTTTAAAGTGGACTTACACACTGTCAGAGATGGAGCCCGCTGTAGGGATTCGGGCAGTTGGTTCCAAGCATAGAAGGGACGGAGTCTGGAGCTGGCAGTGGAGGAGAACTGGGGAAATGCTGTCTCTGAATAGGGAGCTTTTTCTTTATTATTTTTCCACAAACCTGAAGGTAGGAGGGAATGTGTTCAGAGCTGGGCATATGTGTTACTATGTATGTAAATAGTATATTTGCTGGCAAGAGGAGAAAAAAAAAAAATGGAAATGTAACTCACTCTCTCTCTTCACTTCTCTCCCCCTCTGTTCCCCCCCTGGGAGCTCCACTCAGCTGGTGGGTCCCTTCTCCTCCACTGCCAGCTCCAGACTCCGTCCCTTCTATCTTGCTTGGAACCAACTGCCCGAGAGCTGTAGAAAATCCCACCGATGGGAACGGGCGGAGACTAAAGACTGGGGATTAGGGGGAAGCAGAAGGAAATGGGTAGAGCTCGGGCATGCCCGGTGGGGCCCCGGGCACTGCACGTGCTCAGAGAGAGAGAGAGAGAGAAAAAAAAATCTCTCTGAGCTATTGGAGAACTTATCTGCAAATGGGAGCTGATGGGACATCACCTATATGTGGCTGACTCATCCTGCTTGTCCTAGGAGAAGGGACCTACCAGCTAAGCGGAGCTCCCGGGAGGGGGGGGGGGAGAACAGAGGGGGAGACAAGTGAAGAGAGAGAGTGAGTTACATTTCCATTTTTTTTTTCTCCTCTTGCCAGCAAATATACTATTTACATACATAGTAACACATATGCCCAGCTCTGAACACATTCCCTCCTACCTTCAGGTTTGTGGAAAAATAATAAAGAAAAAGCTCCCTATTCAGAGACAGCATTTCCCCAGTTACTGAAACCAGAGAACTGAAACTGGGTATCCAGTGATCTCAGCATTTCCTCTTCTCTCTCGCCAGGGCCGGTATCTCACTGTTGGTTTATCAAAACAAACCTATTGGAAGGCAGGAAACGTCGTACTTGCTTATTTTTGGACTCGATATAAATGAATTTTTCAGAAAACAATAATCAGACTGACTTTTGACATTTTTACATGTCATGTGATTATGGAGTCCAGGTATGTAGAAACATGGCTAAAGGCAGAACAAGCAACTCGCAGGGGCCCCGACGGTCCATGCGAAGTTAAACAAATGTTTTCTTTGGGGCCACTTCTTAGCAGGGGTTTGGAATCAATAGCAGAGGTCAAGGCATATTTCCTTAACTGAAGTCACTTTTTCCACTTAACGGCCTGCGAGCTTCGCTGAATCTGACCCGTTCTTCAATTCTTGCAGCCTCTGACTTGGTTCCGGGAAGAGGAATCTCAGCTGCTTCTGGCTTTTCTCTATTAAGCATCTCCTCCCCTGCCTCAAGGAAGAAGCAGGAGAGATACTTCAGTATATTGTTCTAGAATGCAAGGTGATCTCTCTCCGAAAAGAGAGGCAGTTTCCATTCTGTAGGCAAGTTTGGGAAGGGGGGTGCATTGTCAGTGTGGGATGAATGCTTTGAAGCAAAAGATGGCTTTTAAACTTCTTTGTCGGGGTACAAAATGGGAACCCCTGAAGGTTGCAGGTGGATGCCGCAACACCCAAATCGCTAGTTTCAAAACCCGTTCTGTAGACTCCTTTCTGTGCTGTTCGTCTAAACCTCAATGAGGCATGTTGGCGAGCTGGTTTGGGTGGGACTAGGGCGGACTTATGATCTGGACATTTTTCTGCAATAATGGAACATTTGAGGCTACTTTTGGTGACAAATAAGTGACAAAAAGGTGACCAGGCGGACTAGATGACCACTGGAGGGATTGACAAGGGAGGTGTCTTTTCAACCAATGATCGAGTCTTTATTCAGAATAAATTGTCCCAACAAGGATCCCAGTTTCGGTGTATGGTAGTCGACTTCCTCAGGGGACACTTGGGTGGTAAACGAGGATTTCAAAACACGCTTTTGGAGACCATCTGCAGCGCTCTGAGCAGTGCAGGTGTACCCTGAGGAAGGCATCTAGCATATGCCGAAACTGGGATCCTTGTGGGACAATTTATTTTGAACTAGCTGATCACCTGGTGTTGCCCGGATATTTATTTATCCCAATCTTCCGGTATCGATAGACTTGTATTCAGTAATTACGCTTGTTAAAATGGGAAGTATTGGATTGTTTATTTTGTGCACATCTTCGTTTTTAGCAGCAAGAATGGCCCTCTGTATGGAGCTGAACTTGGACTTACACGGCATCGGGAGTGTCAGTATTCATCTCAGCGAGCCCGAAAACTATGGGTTAGAGTACACACTAATAGCTGTCTTTTTGATAATTTTTACATGTCACACTCTTCAAACCCCCACAGTATTTTTTCCCCAGATAGTAAAAAGAAACAAAAAACGAAGTGGAGAAATGATGTTCCTGAGATGGACTTTATTAATATTAGAATAATATTAAAACTTGGCAAACCACATAAAAACCTCTAGGACGCAGTCCGCTGAAAAGCTTTGGACCCTGGACCCAACGCGGTCCGTGTTTCGACAGAATGTCTTCTTCAGGAGTCCTATGAATAATATTATAATGAGTTTCATGCCATAGTTCCTGTGTGTGTAAAGGCATGACAATTATCATGTACTATCTAGTTCAGGGATCTCAAAGTCCCTCCTTGAGGGCCGCAATCCAGTCGAGTTTTCACAATTTCCCCAATGAATATGCATGAGATCTATGTTCATGCCCTGCTTTCAATGCATATTCATTGGGGAAATCCTGAAAACCCGACTGGATTGTGACCCTCAAGGAGGGACTTTGACACCCCTGAATTACAGAATTTGAGCGAAGGTCCCCATATTCGGTCAGATCTCTTCAAATTGCCACACTTAACTGTTCATATTTAGCAAATCGACACACCAATTGTTGTATTCCAAAAGTCTCAAAGTCCCTCCTTGAGGGCCGCAATCCAGTCGGGTTTTCACAATTTCCCCAATGAATATGCATGAGATCTATGTTCATGCACTGCTTTCAATGCATATTCATTGGGGAAATCCTGAAAACCTGACTGGATTGCGGCCCTCAAGGAGGGACTTTGAGATCCCTGATCTAGTGATACCCTCTGCTCTGCTGGGATGTCTGTGTAGCCAGCCTAGTACAAACGCTGGCCCCTCCTACTTCCCGATGGCTTCTTTTTCTGGGTGTCAGGTCAAAAGCGCGCCAGGACAAAGGCGCGCCCAGACAATTGAGCGCAGCGCGGAGGTGCGCACCGCTCAAAATTACTGTTTTTAGGGCTCTGACGGGGGGGGCATGGGGGGGGAACCCCCCTCACTTTACTTAATAGACATCGCACCGTGTTGTGGGGGGTGTGGGGGGTTGTAACCCCCCACATTTTACTGAAAACTTAACTTTTTCCCTGTTTTTAGGGAAAAAGTTAAGTTTACAGTAAAATGTGGAGGGTTACAACCCCCCAAACCCCCCATAACACCGGCGCGATGTCTATTAAGTAAAGTGGGGGTTCCCCAACAAAAACCCCCGTCAGAGCCCCTAAAAACTGTAATTTTCTTTGGCGCGCACCTCCGTTTTGCGTTCAGTTGTCGGCACGCACCTTTGTCTTTCGCGCCGTTGTCTATGAACCCTTTTCTGTGTTTTTCTTTTGGACTCTTTGTTGTTGTTTTTTTTTAATGGTTCAAAAAGATAGATGCACTGTGCACAAACACAATTAAGAAATGGCCATTTTCAAAACAAAAAGATACATTGTTTTCCTGTTTTTGAAAATGGTCGTGCGTGTTCCTGGGAACTAATTTTTGAAAATGCCCCTCCACATTACTTTGCTATTCAAACTCACTTAAATAATTTGGAAAAGAATTTTGTAGCACTTTCATTTTTGTGTGTGATCGGCACAAAATCAAGGATTTTGTCACAAACATATTTCACCCACAATTTTAGGGTCCTTTTATCAAGCAGCTGTAGAGCCTTTTGCCATGGGCCAGTGAGGTCGATGCTCTGACGCTCATAGGAATTGAATGAGCGTCGGAGCACTTGTCTTGCCAACCCGCCTTAAAAGGCTCTACTACTGCTTGACCTTTATTAGTGCAGAATCACTACTGAGCTGTTGCACCTGATTTTTCAGCTTTTGGCAATATATCCTAAATTTTGCAAACCCCAAAATACACATTTTAAAATGATAAATAGCACATGCGTTCCCATGACTGTTTTGATTTTATTTTCACTTCTTTTTAGTTTATGATATATTTTTTAATCTCACTTATTGTTTTACCACTTATTTTGTTATCATTCAAATTTCATTTAAATTTCCCCAGAATTCTATTGCTTCAATGGTTTTCCCTCTGCATCTATTCTTATCTCCCCTCTTTTTAACCTTTCAAATTCCTTTAGATCATTGTAATCTTATTAGTATGTTTATTTTCTTATTTTTCTCCTCTATCTCTATTTTCTTTCTTTATTACTCTTCTAATTGTCATTTTTCCTGGTACTTTAGTTAGATTGTGAGCCTTCAGGTCAGAAAGGGAATTTCTAAGTACCTATCTTACTTATAATTTTAATATATTCATTGTAACCCGTTCTGGGCTCTTTTGGGAGGACGGGCTAAAAAATCGAATAAATAAATAAAAAAATAAACATGATCATGAACATTTGAAATGCATTAGAATATAAGAATTGCCATACTGGGACAGACCGAAGGTCCATCAAGCCCAGTATCCTGTTTCTAACAGTGGCCAACCCAGGTCCCAAATATCTGGCAGAAACCAAAAGAGCAGCAACATTCCAGAGCTGAGACTGTGATGTCATAATGCCTCATTCCACCAGTACCTAAGAGCCAGCCTCATTAATGATGTCACAATAGCTTGATTGACCTATACTTGGCTCACATAAGAACATAATTGCCGTTCTGGGACAGACCGAAGCTGTTCGTGGCTTAATACAGGAGAGAAATATAAAGAAATATAGAATATAGATATGAGGTTCAGGATGTGAGATAATGGGTAATAATGTTCTATGAGCATGAGGACATGATTTGTCAGAAGAATCCATTAGAAATGTGTACAGGGAAAAAATCATGCTTTGTCTTGGGATTTTTGGCTTCTCCTCCCTCCCCCACCCCCCCCCCCACCCCGCACCATTTGAGGCTTTTTCATTTTATTCATAAATTCATGTGAATAAAATGAAATAAGTGTGATTACAGGGGCGATTATTGATGGATATCTTTTATTCTCTCTGTCATTTTCTGATCATGGTGGCTGACAATTCAAATTTTTAAACGCACATTACAATATTCACAAACCAAGTTTACACTTGTTTACAGTTTACAGTTGTTTGGCTATCATGCATTAAATCGATTTTATATGAACCAAATGAATGGACATCCCTAGAATTCATGACTGATTCTTCCGTAGACACTGCTGACCAGGAAAGGGCTAATATATTGCACATAAGAACATAAGAATAGTCTTACTGGGTCAGACCAATGGTCCATCAATCCCAGTAGCCTGTTCTCAAGATGGCCAATCCAGGTCACTAGTACCTGGCCAAAACCTGAGTAGCAATATTCCATGCAAGCAGCGGCTTCCTCCATGTCTTTCTCAATAACAGACTATGGACTTTTCCTCCAGGAACTTGTCCAAACCTTTCTTAAAACCAGCTACTCTATCCGCAACGCGTTCCAGAACTTAACTATTCTCTGAGTGAAAAAAAATTTCCTCCTATTAGTTTTAAAAGTATTTTCCTGTAACTTTATCGAGTGTCCCCTGGTCTTTGTAATTTTTGACGGCGTGAAAAATCGATCCGCTTGTACCTGTTCTACTTCACTCAGGATTTTGTAGACTTCAGTCCTATCTCCCCTCAGCTGTCTCTTTTCCAAGCTGAACAGCCCTAACCGTTTTAGTCTTCCCTCATACGAGAGGAGTTCCATCCCCTTTACCATCTTGGTTGCTCTTCTTTGAACCTTTTCTAGCGCCACTATATCTTTCTTGAGATAAGGAGACCAGAAATGAAAGCAATACTCCAGATGAGGTCACACCTTAGAGTGGTACAGGGGCATTATAACATTCTTAGTCTTGTTAATCATCGCTTTTTTTTTTTTTGTAATTCTTTATTTAAACACTGCGAGACAGGTACAACATGCACCATGATGGCAAAACCACACACTCAGAAATACAGTGTATACATTAATATACCCCCCCCCCCCCCACACAACATGTCCCCTTCCCATCCCACCCCTCCCCTTCCCCCCCCCCCCGCCCCCCCCCCTCGACCCTCTGAATTGCTCATCCCCCGGTATCTTCTATACCCCCCCCCACACATGAAATAACAGAAAGGAAGAAGTAACAGGACATAATCCTAAGATTAAAACGAAGCAATGAATGTCCCTCTTCAGAAAAGCACCATCTAAGAATGCAATACAAATTACTCAGATTTTCCCTCCATCTCTATGAAACTCCCCCATAGGTCCTCAAATTGTTGCCTCTGGCGTGTAAGTAGAGCAGAAAGCCTAAATTTCTCACATACCCATCCCAATTTCACTCGCATCATCGCCACCGTAGGAATCGTGTGGCTCTTCCAAAGAGATGCCAGTACCAGTCTAGCAGCTGTAAAAGCCAGTCTAGCCAACCTGTCCTGCGTGGCCTCCACTGTCCCAGGGAGTACCCCCAGCAACGCCGCCCCCGCTCCAAACGGTAATTGACATTGCAAGAGACACCCCACATAGCGGAACACCTGAGTCCAATAGTCCACAAGACGAGGACACTCCCACCACATATGAAAGAATGTACCCCTCAGACCACACCCTCTCCAACATTCCCCCGTACATGAGGCATTCATCCTTGCAAGCACCACAGGAGTAACATACCATCTCACAAGGAGCTTAAGAGCATTTTCAACCAGTTGTGGAGCCACCGCCACATGATGTATGCGCAGTGCTGTTAATCATCGCTTTTAAAATAATTCCTAGCATCCTGTTTGCTTTTTTGGCCGCTGCTGCACATTGGGCGGAATGCTTCATCAAATTGTCTACGATGGCACCCAGATCTTTTTCTCGGGCGCTAATCCCCAAGGTGGACCCTGGCATCTGGTAACTGTGATTCGGGTTATTCTTCCCAATGTGCATCACTTTGCATTTGTCCACATTAAGGGCTCCTTTTACTAAGCTTCGCTAGCGGTTTTAGCACGTGATGCATTGCCGCGCGTGCTAGACGCTAACGCCAGCATTGAGCTGGCGTTAGTTCTTGGTGCGTAGCGCAGGGTTAGCGCGCGTGGCAATGCAGCGCGCGCTAAGAACACTAGCGTGCCTTAGTAAAAGGAACCCTAAATTTCATCTGCCACTCGGACGCCCAGTCTTCCAATTTCCTAAGGTCTGCCTGCAATGTTTCACAATCGGCATGCGTTTTAACAACTGAGCAAAGCTTTCAACGTACTTTCACAGTCAGTTTTCTTCCAGAGAAGTTTAAATAGATCTAGCTTAAAAGCCAGAGAACATAGTAACATAGTAACATAGTAGATGATGGCAGATAAAGACCCGAATGGTCCATCCAGTTTGCCCAACCTGATTCAATTTAAATTTTTTTTTTTTTTTTTTTCTTCTTAGCTATTTCTGGGCGAGAATCCAAAGCTTTACCCAGTACTGTGCTTGGGTTCCAACTGCCAAAATCTCTGTTAAGACTTACTCTAGCCCATCTACACCCTCCCAGCCATTGAAGCCCTCCCCTGCCCATCCTCCTCCAAACGGCCATACACAGACACAGACCGTACAAGTCTGCCCAGTACTGGCCTAGTTCAATATTTAATATTATTTTCTGATTCTAAATCTTCTGTGTTCATCCCACGCTTCTTTGAACTCAGTCACAGTTTTACTCTCCACCACCTCTCTCGGGAGCGCATTCCAGGCATCCACTACCCTCTCCATAAAGTAGAATTTCCTAACATTGCCCCTGAATCTACCACCCCTCAACCTCAAATTATGTCCTCTGGTTTTACCATTTTCCTTTCTCTGGAAAAGATTTTGTTCTACGTTAATACCCTTTAAGTATTTGAACGTCTGAATCATATCTCCCCTGTCTCTCCTTTCCTCTAGGGTATACATATTCAGGGCTTCCAGTCTCTCCTCATACGTCTTCTGGCGCAAGCCTCCTATCATTTTCGTCGCCCTCCTCTGGACCGCCTCAAGTCTTCTTACGTCTTTCGCCAGATACGGTCTCCAAAACTGAACACAATACTCCAAGTGGGGCCTCACCAATGACCTGTACAGGGGCATCAACACCTTCTTCCTTCTACTGACTACGCCTCTCTTTATACAGCCCAGAATCCTTCTGGCAGCAGCCACTGCCTTGTCACACTGTTTTTTCGCCTTCAGAACCTCTGGCAGCTGAGAATCGCCAGGCCCATTCACGTGCTCTTCACACTGCATGATCTTAGACTTCCCCACTGCCAAGGCCTGTTAGCATCCTCTTTGAGTGCCACGTTTAACACAATGGGAAACTACATCCATTACCCCATCTTTTTTTTTTTTTTTAAATAAAATCTTTATTCGTTTTAAAACTTACAATAAGTGTGACAGTGAGTTAAAACATTTTAACATTAAATAGAACACTTAATAAGAACATAGAATATAAGAACATAAGAGCTGCCTCCGCTGAGGCAGACCATAGGTCCATCTCGCCCAGTGGTCCGCACCCGCAGCGGCCCATCAGGCCCATTGTCTGAAACAGTGGTCCCTGACTAATTTTATAACGTACCTCTACCTCTATTCTTATCTGTACCCTTCTATCCCTTTGTCCTCCAAGCACCTATCCAAAGATTCTTTGAAGCCCTGTAGCGTGCTCCTGCTTACTACATCCTCCGGCAGCGCATTTCATATATCCACCACCCTCTGTGTGAAGAAGAACTTCCTGGCGTTTGTTCTAAACCTCTCCCCTTTCAATTTCTCTGAGTGCCCCCTTGTACTTGTGGTTCCCCTTAATTTGAAAAGTCTGTCCCTGTCTATTTTTTCTATACCCTTCATGATCTTGAAGGTTTCTATCATGTCTCCTCTAAGTCTCCGCTTTTCCAGGGAGAAAAGCCCAAACTTTTTCAGTCTGTCAGTATATGAGAGGTCCTCCATGCCCTTTATTAGTTTAGTTGCTCTTCTCTGGACTTTCTCAAGTACTGCCATGTCCTTTTTGAGGTGCGGCAACCAGTACTGAACACAGTACTCCAGGTGCGGTCGCACCATTGCGCGATACAGTGGCAGGATGACTTCCTTCGTCCTGGTCGTGATACCTTTTTTAATGATACCCAACATTCTGTTTGCTTTCCTTGAGGCTGTGGCGCACTGCGCCGACGCCTTTAATGTTGTGTCCACCATCACTCCCAGGTCACTTTCAAGGTTGCTCACCCCTAGTGGTGAACTCCCCATTTTGTAAGTGAACATCGGGTTCTTTTTCCCTATATGCATGACCTTGCATTTCCCTATGTTGAAGCTCATTTGCCACTTTTTGGCCCATTTTTCCAGTGTTGTCAGATCCTTTTGGAGATCTTCGCAGTCCTCCATGTTATTGACCTTGCTATATAGCTTGGTGTCATCTGCAATTTTAATAACCTCACATTTTGTTCCTGCCTCCAGGTCGTCAATAAAAATGTTGAACAGGAGCGGTCCCAGTATCAGCAATAATCCAAATCATATAATTTATCTCCCTCCCTCCCCATTCTTCCATAGCAAATGTAAAACATATGTATCATATGATAAAATTTCCCCTTATCATTCTTATATTGTTAAATAATAAACTAAAAATTACCCCCCCCCCCAGTATTGAATTTGTAAATTTACACAGATGAGGTATTTAAGGAAGTTTCAAGATGTATGGGAGCCGTTAACAAAATATTGTACTGAATAGATATCATTTTTCCCTTAAATTTACAAGTTCATTACCCCATCTTTATTTTCAATATTTCAGTTTGGATAAGAAATTTTTTTTTCTCTGCTTCTCAGATTAATAATCCCACTGGTTATTAGAGGAATGATACACTGGGGCGGAGGTGGGGGGAAATGCCTCTTTCTAGCCTCTTTCAAGAAGTGAGAGGAAATATTTCTAAATGTCTACTGGATCAAATCATTAGTAAGTTATTTTAATTTGTAAAATTGGACCCACTACATTAAAAATAAAAATAATAATAATAATGACTGCATTTGTGCTCATGAAGTAGGTTCTCATTCACTTTTACCATTATATCTTGAAAAAAAGTGAGTAAGAAGTGGTATTCTGAGGAACAGTGTCACTTCCTGAATTCTAGGCTGCCTGCAGTCCGGAGATAGTCCGCTCAGTGCTTCCTTCCAGCTTCCAGTGGCAGCAACAATGACTGGACTGGAAGCAACAGCACATTTGGGAACTGCGTAGGATTTGATGCTAGCGGTCCATATTTCGCAAGAAAGCTCTCTCGCCCCCTATTACCCCCTCCATTTGAAGGCTGAATTGGGGAGGGGTGAATTTTTCTGTGTTCTGTCAAGAGGAACTCCTGAGGCAGGTGGAAAAGCCGGCCACTCTCTTGGAGTGAAGGATTTCTCCCCCCCCCCACCCCCCAAACCAAGATGCATTTTCTGCTCTGGGTGACTCTCCTTCACTGTAAGCGGCAAGTTAATAAGGGGCTCTGAGGGTGTCTAAGAATGACTGAACCCCGGCCAATAATTAATGGTGTCTTGTCTTCCTTTTTCCAGCTGGAGTTCCTGCAATCCAAAGTGAACACCCAGGTAAAGACACAATTCTATTTCCCTTCCTTTACTTTTCAACAGTTCTTCAGGAACAGAGGCTTTCTTAACATTTAAAATAACTATAATGCTGCATGGTTGAACGTAAAATGCAGGAAGTCCTTTGAATCACTGTATACTGATTTTTTTAATGTGCAAAAATAAATTAAATCCTAGAATAGCTGGCATAGGGACGGAGTTATCAACATTGGCTACCATTACCCCATCCCTCCTGCCTTTTTCTTTGGGGGGGAGGGGCTGTGGGGCCGCGTTTGTCTCCGGGGGGGGGGGCATTGGAAGCAGTAGGGGGGGGGTCTTTTTTTTTTTTTTTTTAAATGGGCAGATATTTTGGGCTCCTTTAACTAAGGTGCGATTAGCGCGTGCTAGCTGAAAAAATTACCGCCTGCTTAAAAGGAGGCGGTAGCGGCTAGCGCGCGGGGCATTTTAGCGTGCGCTATTCTACACGTTAAGGTCCCTAACGCACCTTTGTAAAAGGAGCCCTCTGTTTGTGTAACACACGCAAAATATCTGTGCCATTTAAAAAAATGAAAAAGAACCCCGGCAGACCTGTCGGTAACACAGTTACCAATCAAAAAAGGGGGTATTTAAGATAGTCAAAGAAAAATTTTTGAAACAATTTTTATACCACTAGTGTCACAATTGATCAGTAACTCAATATAACATATAACTCCTGCTTCATTTAAGGCCGTTCAGATGGTACCCCCAATTAATAAGCAAACTCTCCCAAGTGAAAAATAAACTAGGCGTTTGAAGTATCATATAAGGGCTATAAACTCAGTACATAGAACCTCTTATAACATATATGTTATTTCAGGTCCTTATTCTGGATTGATGAGGTGCCATATAGGGCTCCTTTTATTAAGCTGCACTAGCGGGGTTAACGCGCGCGACTTTTCATCACGCGCTAACCCCCGCGCTGGCCTAAAATCAACCGCCTGCTCAAGAGGAGGCGGTAGCGGCTAGCGCGGCCGGCGGTTTAGCATGCGATATTACACGCGTAAAACCGCTAGCGCGCCTTTGTAAAAGGAGCCCATAATCATAGACGTCAAACCTCCTTCCCACCTTTAAATACGAACTTTATTTCTATCCAACTTGGGTTAAAACAGTTTTAATTTATTTAATTTTCATATCCAACACAAGAAACTCAAAAACAAACAAAAAAAAAAAACCCAGAAAAAAAGGAAACTAAAATTGTGTATGTCCAAAATCAATTGGAGAAGAAACAGCAACAGTTCTCAATAGCTCTTTGCCAATGCCAACGTTGGTTAACATTCCAATGCCCGACGCTCTACTTTGTCCGGAGCGTTTCAGCTCTAAATCAGCCTTCATCGGGGGGTAATATAGCCGCTGCTGAAATTCACGCTCTAAAGTCCAACGCGCTGCTGCCGTAAACAAATCGATCACAAAAAAATGGCAGTTACCGACAGGTCTGCAGCAGTCGGGTTTTACGATTGTAAAACCCGATTCAAAATACCCAAGCAATTGTTAGTGAATCAATCGCTTGGCTATTTTGCTTGGGGTTTTTACTAATTTGGCATGGGTGGATCAGATCGGAGAGGAGATTCATCGGCAGCAGTTTAGTAAATCGGGTTGGGGAACACGAACGATCGCGAAACCAGTAGAACTGGTTTTGCGGCCATCGTTACAGGATCGTTAAGTTTAGTGAATCCAGGCCTAAGACAGGTTATTTTAACACAGGTCCCATGTTATGCAATGAAATCTAGTTAATAGTAACTGGGGTTAACAGCAAAATAACCCGTCTTAATGGGTAACCCGCACTGATATCATCCACATCCTTCCCCCACTTAATTACAGAATAAAGAAATGTCTTTAGAAATCGAAATTGTTGTTATATGTGATAAAAGAGAGCCAAGAACAATCAAACCTCATTTGGAGTATTGCATTCAATTCTGGTCTCCTTATCTTAAGAAAGATATAGTGGAACTAGAAAAGGTTCAAAGAAGAGCGACCAGGATGGTAAAGGGGATGGAACTCCTCTCGTATGAGGAAAGACTTAAACGGTTAGGGCTCTTCAGCTTGGAAAAGAGACGGCTGAGGGGAGATAGGATTGAAGTCTACAAAATCCTGGGTGGAGTAGAACGGGTACAAGTGGATCAATTTTTCACTCCGACAAAAATTACAAAGACTAAGGGTCACTCGATGAAGTTACAGGGAAATACTCTTAAAACCAACAGGAGGAATTTTTTTTCACTCAGAGAATAGTTAAGTTCTGGAATACATTGCCAGAGGATGTGGTAAGAGTGGATAGCGTAGCTGGTTTTAAGAAAGGTTTGGACAAGTTCCTGGAGGAAAAGTCCATAGTCTGTTATTGAGAAAGACATGAAGAAGCCACTGCTTGCCCTGAATTGGTAGCATGGAATGTTGCTACTCCTTGGGTTTTGGCCAGGTACGAGTGACCTGGATTGGTCACTGTGAGAACAGGCTATTGGGCTTGATGGACCATTGGTCTGACCCAGTAAGGCTATTCTTATGTTCTTATATTGTGACATCACTGATGAGGGGTTGGCTCTTACTGGTGGAATGAGGCATTATGACATCACAATATCAACTCTGGTTATCAGAGACTGAAAGTCTTCACACTATGAGGGGTTGCTGAAAAGTTCTCAGCCCAACCAAGAAGAGAATGGCATGGATATGGTTCAATCAATGATCTGAAACAATGTCAAAACGTAGAATTTCATTTCTGCAAATTGGCACTTAACAAAATAACACTCTTTTCAGCTACAGTGGCAAAATAACACTCAGAATTTATGAATGTCTGGTTGGTTGGGCTGAGAACTTTTCAGCATCCCCTCGTATGCAATAAAAGTGAGCCAAGTATAGGACAATCAAGCCATTGTGACATCACTGATGAGGTTGGCTATTATTGGTGGAATGAGGCATTATGACATCACAATATCAACTCTGAAACTCATCACACCAAGGGGGGGGGGGAGTTATCAACCTCGGCTACTGTCGAGATGGATTATTTTATTACTAACTTCTGCTATTTTCACAAAGGTCCTATTTTATGCAATCAGACCTAGTTACTAATAACTGGGGTCAAAAGTATATTGACATATCTTAATGGCAGCCCATATTGATAACTTACCTTATAATTGGCTCTGCAGCCAACATGAGCATAAGGTACTACAGCAGAATCATGTAACCGAATAGAAGACGTGTTAGCAATCATTAGTAACAGGGAGAACATCATCCAGAAAACACAGCAAGCAAATCATAACATTTTGGTGCCCCTCAGTGTCTGATTGTACAATGTTATTCAAGTGACGCAAACCAGGAAGTTGACCCTTGTAGTCCACAGCTGAAACAAAAATCCAAAGAAAACCAAAAGAACTGTGGAGAACGATGTTCCTGATTAAGACTTTTCTTCAAGTAGAAGAATCAATCAAATATATCCACAACTTGAAATAAAGAACCCAACACGGTCCGTGTTTCGACCTAAGGGGTCAAAGTGTGGTCTCAAGGAGACTAATAAAAATCCAAGCGTTAGTGATCGTTTCCTCTGGCGTTGCCGCTGAGAAATTGATTTGTCTACTTGAACAAACGTAATCAAGAACATCATTCTCCACAATTCTTTTAGTTTGCTGTACAATGTTATTCTGGGTTTAGAGCAGAACAATCTATTTTTAAGAGGCTAAAAGCAATCTTCCAGGGCAGTGTCACCCAATTTCTCAAGCCCTTGACACACCTATGTGAACAAAGATGTGAGACACACAAGCCTCTGTGGTGGAAGCTGCACAAACAGGGAGAGAGCATAAATTTCTTCCTCCCATCATCTGGGAATGTTTTTCCTCCCTACCCCACTATTTCTATGTAGTGGCGTACCAAAGGGGGGGCGGTCTGCCCCAGGTGCTAAGGGCGTGCGCAGATGGCACACCAAGACCTCTTGCCCTTCTCTGCCACTGCCGCTGCTACTTTCCTGACCCAGCAGCAGTAAAATTCAAATGCAGCCATTATGGCACCTTTATCCAGCACCAACTGCTGGTCCACCTCCTCCGATGTCACTTCCTTGTTCTAGAGCAAAACCAGCAGCCATGGGAAGGTGCCCGAAGGTCCTGCGGTGGCTGCATTTAAGTTTACTGCCATTGCTGCTGGTTCAGAAAATCAGCAATAGTGGTGGGGAGAAGAGGGGCAGAATACTGGATGGAATTGGGGTGGAGGGAGAGAGAAGGGAGCAGGATACTGTATGGAAGTGGGGTGGAAGGAGAGAGAGAGCGAGAGAGGGGAGCAGATCCTGATGGAAGTGGGGAAGAGAGAGGGGGAAGATGCTGGATGAAAGGGGATAGAGAAAGAGGGCACATACTGGATGGAAGGAGGAGGGATAAAGAAAAAAAGGGCACATGATAGATGGGGGAAGAGAATAGAGTTAGTGAGATACTGGAGGGCTGAGGAAAGGAGGAGGCATGTTGTAGGTAAACACAGTGAAAAGAGAGAAATTGAGGACTGGATAGTAAGAGAGAATTTAATCTAGAAAGATGCAAAAAATAAATTGAGAAGACCAGGGAAGAAAAGAAAGGGAAGGGAGAGGATAAAGACAGATGCCAGAATGTGTATGGTGGTGGTGGGGGGAGAGAGAAGGAGAGGAGAGAGATACCAGTGCACAAGGGGAGAAGGAAGGAGACAGAGATACCAGATTTGGGGGGAGGAAATGAGGAGAGAGAAGCTACAAACCACAGTGGAGGGGGGAGGGAGAGATGTAAAGGAAGGAGACAGAGATACCAGATCATGGGGGGAAGGGCAGGGAAGAAGATGGATACCAGACCAATTGGGGGTGGGAGGGAGAGATGGAAGGTGGAGGCAGACCGTTTCTGAAAGGGACATAGAAAAAGGGCAGATGCCATATGGAAGGGGCAGAGAGAGGGCAGACAGTGGATGTATGGAAAGACAGTGATGAGAAAATGAGGACAGCAGAACCCAGAGATGAGAAAGGTAGAAAAAAAATCTATTTCTTCTATTTATTTTTTTATTTTGCTTTAGGATAAAATAGTATTGTAGCTGTGTTGATAAAAGTTTATAAACAGAAAATGGAAATAAGGTGATCCTTTTATTGGACTAATTTTAATACATTTCGGACTAACTTTCAGAGAGCAAAAACCCCTTTCTTCAGGTCAGGACAAGATACTATAACAGCAGTATACTTTACTGACCTGAGGAAGGAAGTTTTGGCCTCTGAAAGCTAATTGAAAATGTATATGTCTAATAACATGAGGGTCCATTTACTAAGGTGCACTATCCGTTTTAGTGCATGCTAAATGTTAGCGCACACTAAACACTAATGTGTCCATTATAGTCTATGGGCGCGTTAGCGTTTAGTTTTATCTTATTTGCCTTATATTGTTTTATTTTTATTTATTAATTTGTAAAGTGATGATTATCAGTTTTTTCAAATTTAAATCTGCTATCTTTATATTTTGCACAATATTAGGGGACATGTTTCACCGTTTCTGTTTCTCTGGTGTTGCATTGTATGCAGAGTCTGGCTTCACAATGGTTCCGTTTAACTTTTGTATATATATTTTTATATTTAGTTGGTGATTACTTATTCCATCCTGGTTGAGGATGTTTCTGTGTTCTGTTTGTATGAAAGACATGGTTTTCTGTTAGCACTGACTATTCAGGATAGAACTGTACAAATCTGGCTTGTTTAGTTTCACAATGGTGTATTTATGGTCTAGTGCCCACTGCAGTACGTAAGAGGCCTGCCTTTCCTAGGTACACTCTTGTTGTGCGACTCCTAGATTATTACTAAAAATCATGTTTTTCATATAGAGGAGGGGGTGCTAGAAAATGATTGGCCCAGGGTGTCACATATGCTAGGTACCCCACTGTTTCCATGGCTCCTCCGGCACAGCAGGTTGAAGTTCAAATTGAATCTGTGGGCTTATCGTACTTTTTCCAGTAGCATTTCTCCGAGCTTCAGGCACAGTTTAACCCTGTTGCTGTGGATAGGGCTTTGATGGAAACGCCAGTGGGATGGTCTAGATGGGCTGGAGTGAGCTTCGACGGCAACTCCAGTAGTTGGAACCTAAGCATGTTACTGGACAGACCTCTGCGGTCTATGTCCCAGAAATATCAGTGAACAAAGTCAATTGGGCAGACTGGATGGACCATTCAGGTCTTTATCTGCTCTCATTTACTGTGTTACTGTGTTAACACAGGACCAGCTCTTGTCTGATTTTGTTTCTCTCTGCTTCACTTTCAGCTGGTTGTTGTTTTTTTTTACCTGTACACATCACCCATCTGCCCTGCCCTTAACTACTTAAGATCATAAGAATAGCCTTACTGGGTCAGACCAATGGTCCATCAAGCCCAGTAGCCTGTTCTCACGGTGGCCATTCCAGGTCTAGTACCTGGCCAAAACCCAAAGGGTAGCAACATTCCATACAGAATCTCAAAGAATAGCAAGATTCCGGAATCCCAGAGTGTAACAAGATTCTAGAACCCCAAAGAGTAGCAACATTCCATATAGAATCCCAAAGAATAGCAAGATTCCGGAATCCCAGAGTGTAACAAGATTCTAGAACCCCAAAGAGTAGCAACATTCCATATAGAATCCCAAAGAATAGCAAGATTCCGGAATCCCAGAGTGTAACAAGATTCTAGAATCCCAAAGAGTAGCAACATTCCATGCTACTGATCCAGGGCAAGCAGTGGCTTCCCCTATGTCTTTTTCAATAATAGACTCTGGAATTTTCCTCCAGGAAATTGTCCAAACCTTTCTTAAAACCAGCTACGCTATCCATTCTTG
This sequence comes from Geotrypetes seraphini, assembly GCF_902459505.1. NCBI lineage: Eukaryota > Metazoa > Chordata > Amphibia > Gymnophiona > Dermophiidae > Geotrypetes > Geotrypetes seraphini. Next base: position 18,955,133 of record NC_047093.1, on the reverse strand, counting down.
CCACAACCTCTGGCAACGCACTCTAGAGCTTAACTATTCTGTGAGTGAAAAAATATTTCCTCCTATTGGTTTCCCTGTAACTTTATCGAGTGTCCCCTAGCTTACACGGACACCTCTCCTCACCCCCCTCCCTTCCTTTAGGTTTCTCAGCATGAACAGATTTTCCCAATCTTCAATTCTGACTCCTTCTGTACACAGGAGAAAACAGAACTGTGTGTGGTGCAGGAAGCCAGCCTTTCCTGCCACTGCTCTGGCTCCTCCACTTTCAGAGAGGGTCATAATCCCCCCCCCCATCTCACTCAGCCTGGGGATAAGACAGACTGAAAGGATTCTCCAGGAGAAGGAAGGGGTGGGCGGAGGGGAAGGAGCTGATTGTACACTTCTCCCTCTGAATCTGCGGTTTCAGTATCCGTGGATTCGGTTATTCGCGATCTTTTTACCAAAAAAAAAACTATTTTCATTTTTTTGTCTATTTGTAAGCCGTCCAAGCCTCCCTGGAACCTTACCTGGTGGTCTAATGGTGAAGTGGGGCAGGAGCGATCTTCCTACGCTCCTGCCCCGTGCAGAGCCGTCATCAGAATAGTACAATGGAAACTCAAGGCAGCCATTCTGATGACGGCTCTGCACGGGGCAGGAGCGTAGGAAGATCGCTCCTGCCCCGCTTCACCGCTAGACCACCAGGTAAGGTTCCGGGGACGCAGGAGGGAGACGGGGGTGGATCAGAGCCAGCCGAGAAGTTATTCGCGATTTTTCACATTTCGCGGTCCAGCTCTGCACCTAACCCCCCGCGAATACCGAGGGAGAAGTGTAATGTGTGATTTCACAAGGCAAGACTGGCTATCTGTGCCCGACATGGTATCTCCTAGGGGGGGAAATAAAAAAAAAGTCCCCAAAATGAAACACCAGGAAGATTTGTGGTAAGATAGTATACTGAAAAGAGTGTGTGCCTTTTATAGACTATTAGCTTAGCGCAGATATCACGCCACACTTATGCCTGCTACCTGGTGTAAATAATGGCACCGGCTAATAGCAGTTGAGTGTGTAAATGACCCTATTCTATAATACCCGAAGCACATTTAAAGATGTCATGAGGTATTTAGGACTGTAACACTCTGTCCCACTGAAACATTGGGCTAGATTCACTAAGGGCACGGATCGGATCCGATCCATGAGGGATCCGATCAGATCCGTGTCCTAGGGGACTGATTCACGAATTGCCCTCGTGCAAATGAAGGCGATCAGAATCACGCCCCCAATCGACTGCAGGGATCGCTGAATAGCGATCCCGATGCATGGGCAGACCATCAGTAGATGGTCTGCGCATGCGCTGGCCCTCTGTGCCCGGCAGAGCTTTTTACTTTTTTTTTCGCAAGCCCGTGGTTTTAACCCGGTTTAGACCCGCGGGTTAAAACCACGGGCTTGCACTGCAGGGAAGAGAACAGATGGAGCAGAGAGCAGGAGATTGGGGCAGAGAGCAGAGAAGCAGGGTGGCAGAAGGCAGGGCAGTCAGTCAGCCCAGTCGGTCAGCCCAGTCGGTGTCCCTCTTTTTTTTTTTTTTTTTTTTAGTGAATCGCTTCCTGCCTACATTTGAATGCCTTTCTCCCTCATTTGCATGCGCAGATAGGAAGATGATCGGGACAGAGGTTAGTGAATCGGATCGGAGGGAAATCAGGTCGTAAAGGGGTCGTTGAGTGGTCGGAACTTGATCGGTGGGCTTAGTGAATCAAGTCCTTTATCTTTATCTAGAGAGGATCGTCAGATTGCTATTAGGGTAGCTTAACCCCACATTGGCTGCCGTGGTCATCGATCCTCATGCAGATTTAATTATAGATTTTTTTTTTTAGATTTTCTTTATAACTTATAGCTCTAATGCAGTATCATCTTAATCAATAAAAGAGAGAATGAACTTATCTTGCAGCAAACACTTCTTCCGACGCGAATCACGTTTCAATACTTCCTTCAGGGTCGAGGTGCAATATATAGCCGAATGCTATCGGTTTTATAACACGCTCCACCCCCACCCCCTCTTACTACGCCAATGTATGCGTATAAATCCAAGGGATGATGCCGATCCACCCATGACCTTCCCATCTTTTTGTGCCTCCTTTGTTGATTCACTTGTAAGCTAAATTTATGCATATAAAATGTTATTAAAGCTTATTAGCATCAATAATTGCTTGCTAATATCCCAACTGTTAGCGCTAATTGGCTCATTATTCAATTAGTTTAAACGTAGCAGCTTGTAATACAGAAATGAGCAGGTTACACAACCGATAACATTCGGCTATATATTGCACCTCGACCCTGAAGGAAGTATTGAAACGTGATTCGCATCGGAAGAGGTGTTTGCTGCAAGATAAGTTCATTCTCTCTTTTATTGGTTAAGATGATACTGCATTAGAGCTATAAGTTATAAAGAAAATTTTAAAAAAGCATAAATCTTAAAAAAAAACCTGCATGAGGATCAATGACAACTGCAGCCAATGTGGGGTTAAACCAGTGGTTCCCAACCCTGTCCTGGAGGACCACCAGGCCAATCGGGTTTTCAGGCTAGCCCTAATGAATATGCATGAGAGAGATTTGCATATAATGGACGTGACAGGCATGCAAATCTGCTCCATGCATATTCATTAGGGCTAGCCTGAAAACCCGATTGGCCTGGTGGTCCTCCAGGACAGGGTTGGGAACCACTGGGTTAAACTACCCTAATGGCAATCTGAGGATCCTCTAGATCAGTGGTTCCCAACCCTGTCCTGGAGGACCACCAGGCCAATCAGGTTTTCAGGCTAGCCCTAATGAATATGCATGGAGCAGATTTGCATGCCTGTCACATCCATTATATGCAAATCTCTCTCATGCATATTCATTAGGGCAAGCCTGAAAACCCGATTGGCCTGGTGGTCCTCCAGGACAGGGTTGGGAATCACTGCTCTAGATAACAATAAAGTTTCATCGGGACAGAGTGTTACATTCCTAAATACCTCACGGTATTTTTAAATGTGCTTCGAGTTTGGTTGGCTGATCTTCTAAGGAGCCACAATACAATTTATGAGTATTGACTAGTCGGAAGATTTGGCCTATACTTTGACATCACACCTAACTTCTGGCCTATTCTATGACATCACACCTAACTTCTTGACCCAGCCCAGCTCCTGCCATAGTCACACCCTTTTTGAGTTGCACGCTATAAAATTCAGACGCATAGAACACAGGGCAGATCTACTCTTAAACCCAAATGTGCCAGTTGACGCCATAACTTATTAACCAATTAGTTAGATCTGTGCCCAAACTTTGCAAGCTGTAGAGCAGGAGTGTCAAAGTCCCTCCTTGAGGGCCGAAATCCAGTCAGATTTTCAGGATTTCCCCAATGAATATGCATGAGATCTATTTGCACTGTTACTTATGATGGCTTGATTTTATATAGAATCTTAGTAATGGTGGAGGGGGGTGTACCTGAGGCCACATTCATAAAATTGATACTTATTTAAATCAATTATTATGATATGAGTGGTGATGAAAATATATAGAATACGCAGGTACCAACAGCAAACAATTTTGGCATTGGGGAATACAGTGGAGATTGAGATCTATTTCAGTGATTCCCAACCCTGTCCTGGAGGAACACCAGGCCAATCGGGTTTTCAGGATAGCCCTAATGAATATGCATGAGAGAGATTTGCAAATGATGGAAGTGATAGGCATGCAAATTTGCTTCATGCATATTCATTAGGGCTAGCCTGAAAACCCAATTGGCCTGGTGTTCCTCCAGGACAGGGTTGGGAACCACTGATCTATTTGCATGCACTGCTTTCATTGTATGCTAATAGATCTCATGCATATTCATTGGGGAAATCCTGAAAACCCGACTGGACTGCAGCCCTCGAGGAGGGACTTTGACACCCCTGAGGTAAAGAGAAGAGAGTGAGAGAATAGATTGTTGGATGAATGAAGACTGTGAAAGGAGGTGTAAGGAATAAGGTTGTTGATATAGGTGTGGGCAGAGGGGAGGCGGCTTCTAAATACCATAACAAGGATCTAGAACAGTGGTGGGCAACTCTGGTCCTCGAGGGCCAGAATCCAGTCGGGTTTTCAGGATTTCCCCAATGAATATGCATGAGATCTATTTGCATGCACTACTTTCATTGTATGCTAATAGATCTCATGCATATTCATTGGGAAAATCCTGAAAATCCGAATGGACTGCGGCCCTCGAGGAGAGACTTTGTCACCCCTGCTGTAGAGAATCCAAGGTTAATTCCTCCACTCCGAGATTTTATTGCAAGTAGAATGGGCAAGCATATGTAACTGCCTATTTGCTAAGACTGGAGCTCCTGCATGCTTAAGAACTGCTGTGAGATAACTTTCTACAGCACACCTAATCAGGGCGAAGTGGGGGGCGGTCCACCCCTGGTGAAGTTTTCTTCGGGGCACTGGCACCCCTCCTGCTCCCCGCCCACTCCTCCCCCTGCCATGTGCGCGCCGCTTCCCTTCCCCCGTACCTTTTTTATCTTAGATGCGAGCAGCCACAAACTGGCTGCTCGCGTTGGCTTTGGCGTTCTCTCTAACGTCACTTCCGGGACCCGCGCCTAGGAAGTGATGTCGGACAGTTCGTGGCTGCTGGCGCCGAAGATGAAAAGATACGGGGAAGATGCACGTGCACACGGCAGGAGGGAGGGGCGCCGCTCACCCCTGCTACGCCACTGCTGAAGCCACATTGGGTGGGGGGATGCTATTCTAGTGAAGGTTGTAAGGCAGGAGGTGAAAGTCTGAACAAGAGCTGTGAAGTCAGAGCCACATCAAAGTGCAGAGGCGAGCCACGAAACTTGTCAAAGGAATGGAGCATTTGAGCTACAAAGAACGACTCAGGAAACTGGGACTGTTTACCCTCGAGAAGAGAAGACTGAGAGGGGATTTGATAGAGACTTTTAAAATATTAAAAGGATTTGATAAAATAGACCAAGAAGCAGCATTGCTAACATTTTCAGATGTGACACAGACAAGAGGTCATAGCCTGAAACTGAGTGGCAGCAGGTTCAGGACAAATGTCAGGAAGTTCTGTTTCACACAGCGAGTGGTGGGCGCTTGGAACGCACTCCCGGAGGAGGTTGTGGCGGAGACTACGGTATTGGGATTCAAGCGCAAGTTGGATGCACACCTTCTTGCATATCAAATTGAGGGATACGGTAAAGTCGGGTCTCCAAAAAGGAGTATCTAAATGGGCCGCCGCGTGTGCGGAGCACCGGACTAGATGGACCTCGGTCTGATCCGGTGAAGGCGTTTCTTATGTTCTTAGGTGATACGATGGGGTGAAAGGATTTTGCTATTTACAGCATTTATAAATCTTCTGTCCACCAGAATAAATAAGCAGGGCAAAATAGAGCATCAAAGTAATTTCATTACGCATCAAACAATAATATAGAAAAAAAAAAAATGCTAACATAAGATCACAAAATACTAAATAAATAACAAATGTGAACTACAGTCAGATTTAAATCCTAGGAGTGGCCTAGTGGTTAGAACTGCTACCTCCACACTCTGAGGTTGCAGGTTTGATCCCAGAGCTACTCCTTGTGACCCTGCGTGTGTGAGCCTGCCAAGACAGATAGGAAAAATAGAGTAAAACACTTCTCCCTCCGTATTCACGGTTTCAGCAGTTGTGGTTTCGATTATTCACGGCTTTTAGCTTGCTGGCTCCTCCCCCAAATTACATCAGCTTCCATAAAGAAATCGCTGATTCCAAGCGTTTACAGAGAAAATCGTTGATTCCCGGCACTTTCTTCATCGTGTTTTGCCTCTCCTTCAGGAACAGGCCAGGTCACCCACCATGTTATTCGCGGTTTCACCGTATTCACGATGATTTTTAATAGGAAACAGCAAACAACATATGAAAAAGTTATTCACGGTTTTTCTGTATTTGCGACTCTGTTAATCCCCTATCACAGCGGATACGGAGGGAGAAGTGTATTTGATTAGATTGTGAATCGCTCATCATAAATAAATAAAAACCCTCATCCCAATTATCCAGAGGGAAAAAAAACTCCACGACAGTTCCTAAAACAACAAAAAATAAACACAGGGGTCATTAATTAATCATAGTAACATAGTAGATGACGGCAGATGAAGACCCGAATGGTCCATCCAGTCTGCCCAACCTGATTCAATCTAAAAATTTGTTTGGGTTTTTTTCTTCTTCTTAGCTATTTCTGGGCAAGAATCCAAAGCTCTGCCTGGTACTGTTCTTAGGTTCCATCTACACCATTCCGGCCATTGAAGCCCTCCCCCAGCCCATCCTCCACCAAACGGCCACATACAGACAGTGCAAATCTGCCCAGTACTGGCCTTAGTTCTTCACTATTTGCTATTATTTTCTGGTTCTAGATCCTCTGTGTTCATCCCACACTTTTTTTTTAACTCTGTCACCGTTTTCCTCTCCACCACCTCTTTTTACTACTGTTATGCTGTTAACAAATTTGTAACTTTTATGTCGAATTATACCAGCTGTTCACCAGCTTGGGTGAATCTCTTCAAAAAGGCAGTTAATAAACCCCAATAAGCAAATAAACAAATTCTCAGGTGTGTCACCACAGAAGAAAACTTAATTTAAGAATGATCCAATCAAGCTACTGATGACCATCAACGACTGTAACCTCCATAAAAGTGTTGCTATGTAGAGAAATTTGTCCCCGTCCCTGCGTAACATTGGTGGCGGGGAAGCAAAGGGGTAAAGTCTAAGATCATGCAAGGCCTGTGATGCTGCAGCTTGAAGAGAAGGCGGATGGGCCTAGTGATTCTTATTTGCCGGAGGTTCTAAACTAAACTAAACCTTAAGTTTGTATACCGCATCATCTCCATAAAGATAGAGCTCGACACGTTTTACAGGTAATTCAATAAATGAGGGAAGGACATAATAAGAAATTAGAGGTTATGAAGAGGATAGCTAGCTTTACATTTTAAATAGATAGCTTTACGTTTTGGAGAAAAGCCAGGTTTTCAGATGCTTTCGGAATAACTGGAATGAGCCTAGGTTCAGCAGCGGGGCAGGGAGGTTGTTCCTAAGCTTTTTCTTTTTTTCTCTTTCTTTCTCTCTTTCTCTTTCACACCCTCTTTCTTTCTTTCTTTTTTTCTTTCTTTCTCTTTTTTCTTTCTTTCTTTTTCTCTTTCTCTTTCTTTTTCTGGTTTTCTCTTTCTTTCTTTTTAAACTAAACTAAACTAAACCTTAAGTTTGTATACCGCATCATCTCCATAATGATAGAGCTCGGCACGGTTTACAGGTAAATTCAGTAAATGAGGAAGGACATAATAAGAAATTAGAGGTTATGAAGAGGATAGCTAGCTTTACATTTTAAATAGATAGCTTTATGTTTTGGAGAAAAGCCAAGTTTTCAGATGCTTTTGGAATAATTGGAATGAGCCTAGGTTCCGCAGCGGGGCAGGGAGGTTATTCCAAAGCTCAGTGAATTTGAAGAAAAGGGATTTCCCTAATTTACCTGCATACATGGCACCATTTAACGAGGGGAAAGATAGTTTGAGTATGTCCATCCATCTGGCTTTTAAGCTAGATCAGGGGTGTCAAAGTCCCTCCTTGAGGGCCGCAATCCAGTCGGGTTTTCAGAATTTCCCCAATGAATATGCATGAGATCTCTTTGCATGCACTGCTTTCATTGTATGCTAATAGATCTCATGCATATTCATTGGGGAAATCCTGAAAACCCGACTGGATTGCGACCCTCGAGGAGGGACTTTGACATCCCTGAGCTAGATTGTCTCAAAGTTATCTGGAAGAGAACTGACTGTATATTTTGCCACATGCTCCTCACGACCCCATCGGCTCTCCCAATGACTTCACTTCCTATACGTGGCACCCGGAAGTGATGTCAGCGGGAGAGCCGACGGGGTCGTGAGGAGCACGTGGTTGACTGCCATGAGCAACAAATTCAACTAGAGCTACGGGAGAAGGGAAGGGGGTGTATAGGAAGGACTTTAATAAACAGTGTTTGTCATTTTATTTGTATTCAACATTTGGCCCATGTTTGGCCATCTCTGCTCCTTGTGATTTTCTTGCAATTGTTTGCAGGATTTTCTTCCTTTTCCTTGTTGGTATGTGGTTAGAGCACTACCTCTGCATCCTGAGGCTGTGAGTTTCATTTCCACTGCAGCCACTTCTGACTAAGTGTGATGCAGAGGTTAAAACTACAGCTTGAGATTGTGGGTTCAAACCTACGCTGCTCCTTGTGACTCTGGGCAAGTCACTTAATCCCCCCATTGCCCCAGGAACTTTAAATAGATTGTAAGCTTGCCGGGAGAATCAGGGAAAATGCTAGAGTACCACAATAAATTCATGTAAACCATTCTGAGCTCATCTGGGAGAACAGTATAGAAAATTGAATAAAAAAATAGTGTGGAAAGTTTCAAACTCTGATAACCAGAGCAGGTATTGTGATGTCATAATGCCTCATTCCACCAATGCTTAAGAGCCAACCTCATCAGTGATCAAGTTTCAAGTTTTATTAGGATTTTATATACCGCCTATCAAGGTTATCTAAGCAGTTTTACAATCAGGTACTCAAGTATTTTCCCTATCTGTCCCGGTGGGCTCACAATCTATCTAACGTACCTGGGGCTATGGAGGATTAAGTGACTTGCCCAGGGTCACAAGGGGCAGTGCGGGGTTTGAACCCACAACCTCAGGGTGCTGAGGCTGTAGCTTCAACCACTGCACCACACACTCCACATGGCTGGATTGTCCTACACTTGGATCCCCCGTTGCCCTAGGTACATTAGATAGATTGTGAGCCCACCAGGACAGACAGGGAAATAATTCATCTAAACCATTCTGAGATCCCTTGGGAGAACGGTATTGAAAATTAAATAAAAAGTGTGAAAAGTTACAGCCTCTGATAAACAGAGCAGGTATTGTGATGTCATAATGCCTCAGTCCACCAATAAGAACCAACTTCATCAGTGATGTCACAATGGCTGGATTGTCCTACACTTGGACCACTTTCGCTACATTTTGATTTCTAGAGTGGTGCAGTGGTTAAAGCCCCAGCACCCTGGGATTGTGGGTTCAAACTCACGCTGCTCCCTGTGACCCTGGGCAAGTCACTTAATCTCCCCATTGCCGCAGGTACATTAGATAGATTTTAAGCTTGTCGGGGAAAATCAGGGGAAAATGCTTGAGTACCTGAATAAATTCTGAGCTCCCTGGGACAACAGTATAGAAAATTGAATAAATAAACTAACTTCATTACTGTCTAAAATACGTAAACTGCTTTGATTGTAACCACACAGAAAAAGTGGTATATCATGTCCCATCCCCTTTAAATGACACTGTGTTACCTTAGGACTGACTTCTATGCTGCCCATTATGGCCACTTAACTTAGGTGGTTAATATCTGAATGTCAGCACTTAGCCGACCCACCCATGGACCTCCCACAAAGTAACTGGCTTTCAGTTTGGCAGTCAGTGCTGAAATTCAGCGGCATTAACCAGTTAATTGCCACTGAGAATCAGTGGATACCCCGCAAAAGTGATTTAAGCAGCCAGAAGCTGTTTCTAGTTGATTAAATCGCTTTGAATATTGACCCCTATATTCTCATCAGAGTAACACTAACAGCAGAAATAATAGAATATATATATTTTTAATGTTTCAAGCTTTTACCATCAACAAGGTTGTGCTGAAAGCGGAGCCAGCCAAGATCTGGAATGGAAACAACCTCACGCTCACGTGCGTAGCGGAAATCAGCAAAGCGCCGGACACAGAACCGCTACAGCCCTCCTTTGTATTTTACAAAGACGACAAGCAGTGTTACAACACCACGTCGCAAAAGGACGAGGCGCACTACGTCATATCCCCAGCCCGCTTTTCACACTGGGGTCAATACAGCTGCGCCGTGTACGTCAATCGGAAGAATCGGAAAAGCGAAGACTTGCCTGTTAGGATCCAAGGTATGGTATGAGCAACACGTGCACATTTCAGGTTGCTCGTGATGGTATATTTGTGCTCGAATGGTTTGGCTCCTGCAAGTTTGGTGGGTGCTATTTATGCTTATGTCCCTCTGTCGAAATTGCGCTCTGTCCATCATGGCGATTTGTCTGTGCCATCTGTAAGGGACCCGAGACTGAATTCCTCACGTGTGACTATGTTCTCCTGTAGGGGACCCCAGGAATGGAATCATCTACCTTTGTATATCAGAAAGCAATGTAATCTCGCTGGGTTTAAGACGTTCTCGAAGAGACACTTATTTTGCAATATGAAATATGGGCATTGAGACAGCTGTTTAGGAGGAAGCTTTGGGAAAAGCGGGTTATAAATTAAATAAAAACGTGGATTATGGTCCACGTGAACCAGATAAGAGGTCAGAAGTGCAGATTGGGGCGGGGTGGGAACTGTGAACCATAGTTTGATTTGCTGGGACCTGATTGACGAATGGGTCCGTATCAAAGGAGAGAGAAGGGGGGTTAAATAAATGAACCAAAGGGTACCTGAGGGTAAAGCAGGGCAGTGCAGCTTTCTGACCTCCCCCAGGCCCTAGTTCTGAAATAACTAATCAAATTAGTAGATTCATGATTTCCAACGTGTCTTTTACCTAGGGTAACCAGACGTCTGGATTTCCTCGGACATCTCCTCCTTTTCGAGGACATATCCGGGGGTCCGGACGGCTTTTCAGATCCCAGGACATCCACGCGCACAGATGCGACACAATGAGGTCGCACGCGTGCCCGTGACGTCATCGCGTGGTATCGCGGGTGCTCTCCTACCCGAAGGAAAGCTTTTCAAAACCCGGACAAAGTGCCGGGTTTTGAAAAGCCGTCCGGACCCCCGGACATGTCCTCAAAAGTAGGACATGTCCACGGAAATCCAGACGTCTGGTAACCCTAGCTGTGGTATAAATGTGTCTGTATTGTAACACCATTACAGAAGCTCATGCAGACCACTCTGAATTGATTCCCCAGTCATTAGTAGAATATAGAAGCTTTGAAGAATCATAAACATAAACATTCAGGTTCCTACTGGATGTTATATCAAATACCTAACAAACTTGAAACTTGATCAAATAAAGAGTCTGACCTCCATTGTACACTGATTATCTGGCTCCTAGGATAGTTCATCCTACAGAGCTATGTATTGATTGGTTAATAAATTTGTCTGTTGACTTTTTTAATAGGGGTGTCTACTCCAAAAGTTTCTGTTTCAAAAAAGGAAGTGAAAGAAGGGGAGGAAGTAACTATCCGATGCGAAGCGACAGAGGAGACAGCGCCGATCATTTTCCAGTTCTTCAAGATCAAAGGCAATGATAAGCAGTCAAAGATCAGGCCTGCGTTGACCATCAATTCCGCAGAAGTCAATTTCCTGGTAGAAGAAGGAGACAAGAATTTATTCTTCGAGTGCACCGCCGAAATGTCTTCAATGTTTGCCAAGGAAACGTCAGAGGCCAGCGAGAGGCTGCTGGTTACAGTGTCAGGTAAAGACCCTTTTACTTCGAATTCTTGCTACCAGTACTAGTTAATGCTGGTTCAACATCTTTGCTTTGCCTCTAGGTTTTGTTTCCTGTTGCTTTAATATTGTTCTCGTCCAGTTGTGCCCTAAAATAATTTGTGAAAAATAAGACCAAAATATATGTAATGGGGGGGGGGGGGTTATATTTAGTAGGTAGTCGCCTACTGTGTGCCCAGAATGTGAGTAACTGCTGTACCTAAAAAAACAAAATAAGGAAGTGGGGCGGGACACTGGTCAGACCACTGTGTGGACAATCACGTTTATTCACAATATAGAATCACAGTTAAAATTTGCACGAGTATACATATAAATAAAACAAACTGTGGCAGGCATGTGAAGTCCTTTGTAAAAGAGCATATACTGGACCCCAACATGGTCCGTGTTTCGGCCACAGGAGCCTTCCTCAGGGGTGTAAAAGTATCCCAGTAAATGGCGCCAAATCATAAATAAAGCCAAAGTGAGTTAACCTCCAGAAAGGCGCGCAGGGGTGCCTGCCACCTAGTGCAATGTTTCATCACGGTTCACGGCTATCGCAACGTTTTTTTCTTCAAATCGTGATTTAAACATTGCAGTAGGCGGCAGGCACCCTTTCTGCAAGTTAACTCAGTTTAGCTTTATTTATCATCATAACACATCTTAGACAATTAGCAACTGAATTTAATGATTAAAAAAAACCAGAACACAAAAACCTGCAGAAGCTGCTTTTGAATTTCAATGAACTACACTTCCCCCCTCTGTATTCGCGAATTCTGTATCTACGGATTCGGTTATTTGTGATTTTTGACCAGAAAAAATTTTTTTTTTTCATTTTTCGAGCTATTTTTAGCCCTGTAAGCCCCCCCCCCCCTCCCTTAAGCCTTACCTAGTGGTCTAGTGGGTTTTCAGGCAGGAGCAATCTTCCCACGCTCCTGCCCCGTGCAGATTGCTCACAGGCAGCCATTTCCTGTGAGCGATCTGCACGGGGCAGGAGCGTGGGAAGATCGCCCCTGCCTGAAAACCCGCTAGACCACCAGGTAAGGCTTAAGGGGGGGGGTGCTTTCAGGGTTATAAATAGCTGGGGGAAGCGTGGGATAAGGGCAGAACTGGCCCGAATATTATTCGCGAGCCGGCTCCGCCCCTAACCCCGCGAATACGGAGGGGGAAGTGTATTGTTAAATGACATCATTTATGTCTTGTCTGCCATCTGCAGTGTCCTTCCATTATGTGCCCAGCTGCTCAAGCATCTTACTGTTACTGCAACAGATTCATCCATCGTTGCTGGCATCTCTGAATATGTCTAACATTTAATAGAGACTTATTTTCCTGTTCATCCTCTACACAGTTTAGATTCTCTTCTACACCCATGTTTGAAAGACAGTCCAATTACCTTCCCAGATGTTTATTTAAGATTTGATCTACCACTCCTATATTTTACTGACCTAAGCGGTTTACAATGTATCAAACTAAAATGAAATTAGGTACTTGAGAAAAACGACCCTCTCTGTCCCGAAGGTTCACAATTTAGCTAAAGTATCTGATTAAAATAAAAAAATATGTAATACATTTCCAAGATCAAAAATCAAAGAAATAGAAAATAGAAAGAATGAAAGAAGATTAAAAAAATTAAAAATAAAATAAATCAACCTTAAGAGATAGAAAAGTCTCTGAGGCAGCCTGATAGCAAGTTCAGTCTGCAGAACCAGGTCAACCTGCCGCCACCAAAGAAGCAGGACCAGGATGATGTGAAAACATAGACAACTGAATCTTTGGTACCATGTTTTGCCGATAGCAAGTGGAAACAATGTCGTGCCTCTTTATTTTCAGAACCGTTTTCTACTCCATCAATCCAAGTGCATCCATCTACAAACATCACAGAAGGAGATCGCTTGAAAGTAGACTGCAAGGTAGTAGCTTCACCCAGATTTAAAGAACCACGCATTGAGATTTTAATCCAGAAAGACAAAACCATTCTGGCCACTCAGAAGGACGAAACGTCTGCTTCTTTCTCCAAAGACTTGGCCGTGATAGCTGACGAGGGGAATTACACTTGCAAAGCAGAATCAGGCTTGGCATCAAAAACGAACAGCGTGTACATTCATGTGACAGGTATTGATTTCTGAATTATCTATTTATTAGGTATGAGCAATGTTTGATTGGTTTTATTTCATTATGGTGGATCAGAACATGGGTTTGCTCTTAATGTACCTGGGCTTTTGATATTTGAAAGAGTTTCTCTGAGTTTAGTTCAATCCGAGACTTCAAGAGCTCAGGGTTTTAATGAGATGGTTCTGGTACCTAAGAATTCCGGAAGCTCAAAGGACCCAAGAAAAGGTGTGCGTTAGAGAATGACACGGTGACAAAATTAATCACCGTTCCCGTCCCCACGGATAACCGCAGGAAATAATCCCATGTCATTTTCTAGTGTCTAATTCAATCTCAATCCTTCTACACCAGCCTTCTTCAAAGCAAAGCTTGCGGGTCAGTGGTTGTGGCCATTCATACTCTGATTCTTATGTGAGCCAAGGATAATGAAGCCATTGTGACATCACTGATGTGATTGGCTCTTAGGCACTGGTGGAATGAGGCATTATGACATCACAATATCTGCTCTGGATACCAGAGACTGTCATTCTGTAGTGTCTGTTTCAACCTCAGTCCTTCTACACCAGCATTCTTCGAAGCAAAGCTTGCGGGTCAGTGGTTGTGGCCATTCATACTCTGATTCTTCTCTCTCTCCTTAAAGAAATACATGAAAATGGTTTCCCACGGTTATTCGCGGGGACGGGAACAGTGATGAATTTTGTCGCCGTGTCATTCTCTAGTGTGCATCTGATACAGTTGTGGTATATTTTCCCTTTAATTAAAAAACAGCCATGAATTCCTAGGAGATTTTGATAATGAATCAAGAATAAGAAAACTTTTGACTGTTCTCCTAAAAAGCGTTAAGTTTGGGGCTTAACGCACTAAAATAAATAAATAACGCAGAAATTTAATGTGCAAGAAACCCAAAACTAATTGCATTCAAGAAGGCGCATTCCCATTAATTTTTTATTGCAGGTCATGCATTAACATTTTGACTGTCTCCCAGTTTAGGAGGCAGTCACTGTTCCCTCTAAGCCAGTGGTCTCAAACTCGCGGCCCGCCGGTATGTTTATCATAATCCCAAAAGTAAAATAAAACAGTTACTTGATCATCTGTCTCTTTAGCTATAAATGACAATATTATTATTAAGACGTAGCCAAAAAGAAAGATTTATAAACTATAGTTTTACCTCATGCAAAATTGTCATTTCTTTAATAAGACATTCATTATTTTTTCTGAGGCCCTCCAAGTACCTACAGATCCAAAATGTGGCCCTGCAAAGGGTTTGAGTTTGAGACCACTGCTCTAAGCTGAGTGGGTGTCCTCCAACTGCATTGCTACCAGTAGGGGGTATATTTATATACCGCATAAGTCTTGCAAGCGTGGTTCAGTGTGTTTTATATAACAGGAACAGGACTGTTCATCCAAAATTACATCATTTACAAATGCCCAATTACATTTAAAAAAATGCTTTGAGTGGCTCTTTGAGGCGATGTAAAGAATTGAAGTCCTTCAAAAAAATCTTTGAAAACACTTTTATTTGTTACAGCATTATTTTAGATTACTCAGTTTGTCTGAGTTCTTGTATAGATGTATTATGTTGTTTTATCCTATATTTGTGTACGTGAATATTGTAAGCCGCTTAGGTTAGAAGCGGTACAGAAAAGTTTAAAATAAATAAATAAAAAGGAGAAATAAAGAATCACTATCCAATTTACAGAACATTTTCCTGAAACAAATGGCAGTTAGCTTAGCAGGGTTTAAAAAGGGTTGGCTAATTTTCTAGAAGAAGAGTCCATAAGCCATTATTAAGATGGTTTTGGCAAGCTCCAGTGCTTATTTCTAGGATAAGTAACATACAATCTGTTTTTACTCTTTTGGGATCTTGCCAGGGATATTTTGAGATCATGACCTGGGATATTGGGCTTGATAGACCTTCGGTCTGACCCGGTATGGCAACTCTCATGTTCTTAAGTTTCAAGGATCTCCTAAACATTCTTTAATTTGTTAGTGACATGATTTGAGATGGTTCGAGTTTTCGGTGCATCTGTTTTGTAAACTGAGAGCCTGACTTCTCGCAACTGCAAAATGGGAGGAACATGGGCTTGTCAGGAGTATTCTATTTGTGCAAACTGTATAGAATTGTTGCATATACCGGTTCCCCAAAAATAAGACACTGTTTTATATTAATTTTGCACCCAAAGAAGAACTAGGTCTTATTTTTTTCATGTACTGATCATCTCTCCCTTCCTCTCCTCCACCCCAGTTCTTCCTATTTCCTTTCTCTCCCCCACATGTGCAGCATCTTTCCTCCCCTCTCACCCATCCCCTTGTGCAGTGTCTTTCTATCCCTCTCATCCCTTGTGCAGCAGAACCCTTGCAGCTTGTATCCCTCCCTCCCCCCGCCGCTGTGCCCACCCACTGACCCTTCCATCTCTCCCACCAACCGCAAGACCAAACTACTATACTGTACCTTGTAACATACGGAAGCATCACAGCAATGTAGACAGGCTGCTTCGTGGCCTTCTCCTGCCCAGGCACGTGTGCCGTGTTGCTGATCACATCATCAGTGATGCGGCAGAGGAACGCCGCAAAGCAGCCTGTCTACATTGCTGCGATGCTGCTGTTTGTTACAAGGTACAGTATTTCAGTCTCGCAGTCGGCGGGAGAGATGGAAGGGTCGGCAGGGGGGTGGGTATGCACGTGAAAGCGCCGCTGCTGGCGGCTAGGGCTTATTTTCGGGGATGTCTTTATTTTTCCCATGTACAATGATCATCTCTCCCTTCCTCTCCTCCACCCCAATTCTTCCTATTTCTTTTCTCTCCCCCACATGTGCAGAATCTTTCCTCCACTCCCTCCCATCCCTTGTGCAGCAGAACCCTTGCAGCTTGTATCCCTCCCATCCCCCGTGTAGCATCTTTCTATCCCCTCCACCGCCACAATGCACCCCCGACCCATCTCTCCCTCCCATCCGAACTGCGAGAATAAATGTACCTTATAACAACCAGTAGCGTCGGCAGCAATGTAGACAGGCTCCATCGCGTCCTGGGCCGTTCCTCTGCTGCGTTGCTGATGATGTCATCAGTGATGCGGCAGAGGAACGGCCCAGGCCACAAAGGAGCCTCTCTATATTGCTGCCGATGCTGCCGGTTTGTTATAAGGTACATTTAGTCTCATGGTTCGGATGGGAGGGAGAGATGGGTCGGGGGGTGCATGGTGGCGGTGGAGGGGATAGAAAGATGCTACACGGGGGATGGGAGGGATACAAGCTGCAAGGGTTCTGCTGCACAAGGGATGGGAGGGAGTGGAGGAAAGATGCTGCACATGTGGGGGAGAGAAAAGAAATAGGAAGAATTGGGGTGGAGGAGAGGAAGGGAGAGATGATCATTGTACATGGGAGCCGCCAGCATCTCTCCTTCTCTCTACACACCCACTCCTTCCCACCCCTCTCCTGCCACACACCTTCCCTTCCCCCCCCAGTACCTTTAGCTCATCGTTGGCGCGAGCAGCATCTCCGACCTGCTGTTCGCGCCAGACTCGGCTCTCCCTCTGACATCACTTCCGGGTTGTGGAAGCAGGAAGTGACATCAGAGGGACAGCTGAGGTTGGCACGGGCAGCAAATTGGAGATGCTGCTCGTGCCGGGGAAGTTATAGAGGCATGGGGAAGGGAAAGGGCATGAGCGGCAGGGGGGAGGGTTGCGGAGAAGAGGGCAAGGGGTGGCACCAGCCCAGGTGCCTCTCACCCTAGACCAGTGTCTCATAAACTTTCCGGCCAGCGGCACACTAAATCTAGTGCCCCGGCCAGAAGGCGCCCGGAAGTGTGCGGACATTGATGCGACCAGCTTCGGTGGAGGGATCTGGGAGGTGCAGCAAGAGGAGGAGAGACACCAGCCAGGAGGAGAGTCACCTGCGCCGGCTGACTTCCCACAGGATGTGCCTCTTGCTGCGTGGACGACTCTCCTCCTCTCCAGTGTGGCGCGGCATGCCTGAAATCTCAGGAGGCACACTGGCGTGCCGCAGCTCACAGTTTGCGATACGCTGGTCTAGACATTCAAGTTCCCTTGCTGGCTGAGGGTAAGAGGGGAAATCTCCCCCTTGACTGGAACCTTCAGTGGTGCTGTCCTGCTATTAAAGGGCCACTTCAGCATCTCTTGGCTCTGTCTCAGAGCTCAAGGGCCACTGGAACGCTCTTCTGGAGGAAGTGAGAGGGGAAAACACCCTCCAGGGATTCAAGACAAAATTAGACAAGTTCTTGTTGAACCGGAACGTACGCAGGTAGGGCTAGTCTCAGTTAGGGCACTGGTCTTTGACCTAGGGGACGCCGTGGGAGCGGACTGCTGGGCGCGATGGACCACTGGTCTGACCCAGCAGCGGCAATTCTTATGTTCTTTCGCTCTGCACAGAGTTCTCCTGCTCTCCACCAACCAAGAGACTCAAACCTCCACTTGTCTTTGTATTGTAAAGTGCACAAACTAACCCCTTCTACTCAAAAAAACCCCAACAAAACACACTCCAAAGAAAACAGAGAATAAAGTGGAAGCAAATAATCAACTTTCGGTCAATGCAAAGGCTTTACGGACATCTAAGCCAACCAATGTGAGAGGTTACAAAGGAAAAAGCCTCAGAGCCCCTCCCACAAACAGCGTAATGAGTGAAACATAGGCATGAAGTAATTTTCTCTTGTTCTTCCTGCATTGCCTAAGGCTTATAACATCTCCCAATGTATAAGGTTTTTGATGCCTATGACGAGTTTTACCCCTGAAATATTTTCCCACTTATGTTTCACTCATTACGGTGTTTATGGGAGGGGCTCTAAGGCTTTTTCCTTTGTAACCTCTCACATTGGTTGGCTTAGATGTCTGTAAAGCCTTTGCATTGACAGAAACTTGATTGCTTGCTTCCACTTTATTCTCTGTTTTCTTTGGAGTGTGATTTTTTTTTTTTAGTAGAAGGAGGTAGTTTGTGTATTATATGATCCTTCCACACTTGGGTTTGGTGATATAATATTTTGTATTGTGAAGTGCCAAAACTGAGTCCGAAGCTGGCCCAGTATATACTGTTCCTTTTCATTTCATATTGCAATTGTTTTCTTCTTTCGTAGAGCTGTTTCCAAGACCAACCCTGTACGTTGGGAAAGAAATCAGTGAAGGGGATTTCTTATCATTTTCATGCTTCGTCAACGGTTTCAAAGCTGACAATCTCTCTTTCTTCCTGGAGAAGATCAATGGCACTTTGAACACACGCATGAAACCTGGTGGAAAATACAGCAAGAGCGGTACGGAGCTAGACAGCGGATTGTACATGTGCAAAGTTACCATCCGGAACATTACCAAAAAGAGTGAGCCCAACATGGTAACGGTTTATGGTAAGGACTGAGGATATTTGTTTAACTAAAGGATTATGTGATGCCTAGATTTAAAAAAAAAAAAAAGTAAGCCCACTATTTTCCAAGTTTATTTCATGCTCGATATACCATCTATCAATGGTTACCTAGCCGATTTACAATGCTAAATTTTTTTTTAAAAAGGGGGGCATTTCATAGTTAAAAATATCAAGGACAGACAAAGACTCTACAAAAACCTGCACTGGCTGCCTATGGAGGCGAGGATTATCTTCAAATTTGCTTGCCTCTGCTTCAAAACCCTAACAGGCTCGTCCCCATTCTACCTATCAGATCACTTTGTCCGTCCTGGCCCCACCCGCACACGTAATGCCCACTTGTTTGCCTTCCCGTCCCTAAAGTGCTGCATCTACAAGAGATTCCTCGACAGATCCCTGGCGTTCCAGGCATGCAAATGGAACAAATGTCTATCCACTCTCATCTCTAATTCTCCGTCCTACCAAACTTTCAGGAAGTCAATCAAAAACTTATCTCTTTGACAAATATCTCTGACTCCCGCCCTCCTTGTAACTCTACTTTTAACTATGCCTTGTACCTCCCACCTTCCTGCACCTCCCACCTACCTGCCTTCTCCCTACCTGCACCTCCCACCTACCTGCACCCGACTTCCTAAGCCACGCCGATTGACTTGTTTATAACCTCTCTATCTCCTTCTTGCCTGCTCCCGACTCGCTAAGTTATATTGATTGATTGACTTATTTGTAAATTTCGCTGTAGATGTACAGTCTCTTGTCATGTAAACCGCTCTGAACTATTCTGGTACTGCGGTATACAAAAATAAAGTTATTATTATTGTTGTTATTATTATTATTACCTTCTGATCCTGTCCCAACAATCCCCGACCATGACCCGATTCACTAAACTTCTGCCCGATCAATCTCCTACCCGATCCGATCTGCCCATGCAAATGAGGGCAAATGGCATGCAAAAGTAGGAAGCGATCGATTCACTAAGCAGAAGAAGAAGAAACACCGACTGGGTTTGCCGATCTGAAAAGAAGCGACTGCTGAGGACCAGTCGCTTACTATCCTTGCCGACTCTCCTGCCCTCTTCCGCCCTGAAATATCAGTATCGAGGTTACAACCCCATATAAAGCCACCATCAAAATAAAAAATATTACTGTAAATTAACTTTCATATGCGTAAGAATTCCTTTTTTATATAATCTGTAAAATGAGCATTGCGAGCCCATGGTTTTAACCGGCGGGTTTAAAGTGTGTTCTGTTTGATAATCTGGCTCCACTACATCGGTCACAAATCATTCATAAGAACATAAGACGTTGCCTCCGCTGGGTCAGACCCGAGGTCCATCGTGCCCAGCAGTCCGCACCCGCGGCGGTCCATCAGGCCCATGACCTGTAATGTGATCCTTCTCTAAGCCCTTTGATCCCTTATATCCTTCTATCCATACTCTGTCTAAAACCTATCTCTACCTCTATCTGTATCCCTCAATCCCCCTATCGTTCAGGAATTTATCCAATCCTTCTTTGAAACCCCGTAGTGTACTCTGTCCTATCACAACCTCCGGAAGCGCATTCCAGGTGTCCACCACCCTCTGTGTAAAAAAGAACTTCCTAGCATTGGTTCTAAAATTGTCCCCCTTCAGCTTCTCTGAGTGCCCCCTTGTGCTTGTGGTTCCCAATAATCTGAAGAATCTGTCCCTTTCTACCTTTTCAAAAATGTCCAACTCGCAGGACCAGCAAAAGTAAACTGCGGCCACCTCTCCCCCTTTCTTTTGAGCTCGCTTGTGTTTTGCGGGCGGCGCATTCGACGCCCGCCGATGACATGTGGGAATAAACCCCACCCACTAACTGTGTGATAAAGGGCGAAGAGCAAGCGCATGCGTAAATTGTATAAATAACAAATAAGGATACTCTGCGTATGCGTTTCGATCGCTCAGATCCAGGCGATTGCGGAGCCCATCCCGGGCTCCGTGATAGACTCACTTTGCCTTGGTGATCGACCATTTTCCGAACCTGGCCGGCTGTGCACCCCCCTAAGGCTGCCATCGGAGAGGAAGTTCGGGCCAGCCAATCGCTGCCTGTGTGGGCGGAACTTCCTCTCCGACAGCAGAATTGACGTCGGGGAGAGGAATGCTGGTCAGCCCGACGCAGGGAAGCAGAGAGAGCTTGGATCAGCTTTGGGGCCTGTTCCCCTATGGTGGCAGCAGTGGCTTGGTAGAGGGCAGGGAAAAAGAAAGAAAGGGAGTAGGCAGGGAGACAGGAGAGAAACAGAAAAAAAGAAAGGAGGCATGAAGAGAGAAAAAAGAAAGGGAGGCAGGGAGAAAGAAAGGGCAGGAAGAGAGGAAGAAAAAGTTGGGGGAGGGAATGAGGTCTGGAGGAGAGGAAGCATACAGACTGAAAGAAGGGAAGAAAGATTGAATGCATAGTCAGAAGAAGAAAGTGCAACCAGAGATTCATGAAATCACCAGACAAGGTAGGAAAAATGATTTTATTTTCAATTTATGAACTAAATGTGTCTGAATTTATATCTGCTGTCTATATTTTGCACTATGGCCCCCTTTTACTAAACCACAATAGCGTTTTTTAGCGCAGGGAGCCTATGAGCGTCGAGAGCAGCCCTGGGCATTCGGCGCAGCTCCCTATGCTAAAAACTGCTATTGTGGTTTAGTAAAAAGGGAGGGGGTATATTTGTCTATTTTTGTATGGTTGTTACTGAGATGACAATGCATAGAGTCATCTGCCTTGACCTCTTTGAAAAAAAAACAGAATAGGAATGATAATTAACATTTTCTCAGCGTACAGTGTGCTTTGTGTTTTTTTTTAAATTTAATTGTTGGTAGATCATTTTGACTTGGTCATTTTAAAAGTAGCTCGCAAGCCCAAAAAGTGTGGGCACCCCTGAGCTAAAGCGTTGAAGCTGCATGTGACTGCCGTAAAGGTCATCTCTGACACAACCGGAAGTTGCATCAGAGACGACCTTTACGGCAGCCATATGCAACTACAACACTCCAGCTGCTGTAAGAAGGCAGTTTAGACATCATCGGCCACAGGGCAGGGAGGTTTGTCGGACCGGGCCTGTTGTCCAGGGGGGTGGGGGTGGGGGCGTTGCAGATCTTGTTGCCAAAATCGGAAAGGTGAGGAAGGGAGAAAGATAGGCCTGTGGTGGATGGAGAGATTGAGAGAAGAGGGCAGATGATGGAAGTGGGTAGAAAGGGGAGAGAGAAGAGGTCAGATGATGGAAGTGGGGAGAAGGGAGAGCAAATGCTGAATGGAAGTGGAGAAAGAGAACACATACTGGATGGAAAGAGGGATAAAGAAAAAGGACATATGCTGGATGGGAGAAGAAGATAGAGTTGGTGAGATAGTGGAGGGGTGAAGGAAAGGGGTGGATTGCTGTGGGTAGACATAGTGAAAAGAGGGAAACTGAGGACTGCATAGTAAGAAAGAATTTAATTTAAACGGAGGCAGAAAATAAAGAAGGAAGACCAGAGAAGGAAAGGGGAGAGAGGAGAGAGAGATGCCAGAGAACGGGGAAGGAGATAGAGATATCAGATCTGAGCGGAGGAAATGAGAAGAGAGAGATGCTATAAACCACAGGGGGGAGGGAAAGAGAGATGAAAGGAGAAAGATGCCAGACCATAAGGGAACAGAGGGAAGATGATGGATGCCAGACCAAAGGGGGGGGTCTAGAGGAGAGATGGAAGGGGGAGGCATACAGTTTCTGGAAGGGGCATAGAAGGAGAGAAGATGCCATATAGGGAGGGGCAGAGAGATGGCAGACAGTGGATGAAAGGAAGAGAGTAACAAGAAGATGAGGAAAGCAGAAGCCAGAGAAGACAAAGGTAGAACAAAAATTTTCTATTTATTTGTTGCTTTAGGAGACATGTGTCTCTGTTTCCAAGGTGTTGCATTGTATGCAGACTCCAGCTTCTTGCTGGTTCAATTTAACCTTTGTCTATGTATTTCTATTTTATTCCCCCTTTTACAAAACTGTGGAGCGTTTTTTAGCGCCAGCCGTGATGGTAGCAGCTCTGATACTCAGAATTCTATGAGCGTCAGAGCTGTTACCACCATGGCTAAAATCCACACTACAGTTTTGTAAAAGGGGGAGGGGTTAGTTTGTGATGACATATTCCATACTAGGCGAAGGTGTTTTCTGTGTTCTTTGTGTTCGAAAGACATGGTTTTCTGTTAGGATTGACGATGTAGGATTGATCTGTGCTGGTCTGGCTTGTTTAGTTTTACAATGGGTGTATTGATGTATTGCTCACTGCAATATATAAGATGCTGCCTTTTCCTAGATACTCATGTGTGACGTGTGGCTCGTTACTAATAATCATGTTTTTCGTACAGATGGGGGGGGGTGCCAAAAAATGATGGGCCCCGGGTGTCACATATGCTAGGTACGCCACTGGTCAGATCGTTTCCATGTAGAATCTGTTGTGGATCGGTTGCTCGGCAGAATCCCCCAACAACGATCCTGATCGATAAGTTTAGTGAATCCAGGCCATGGTAACAAAGGAGTCCGTGGATAAGGAGGAGTGAAGAACATTGAGATAACATAAATTAAGAGGGAGTGGAGAGAACAATAGGGTGGGGATATTGTTTCGTAAAAGGGCTTCTTAGTTGTTTCTCTGTTTGGCCATGTGTGTGGATAGTGCGTTCCTTTTTTCATATCTGGTAGGCTTCCCTAAAAAGGAAGGTTTTAGTTTGCATTTGAATTTGTCAAGGGATTCTTCAAGTCTAACGTCTGATGGTAGTGCATTCCACAGGGAGGGGGCTGTGACAGAGAATATAGTGTTACGTGTGTACAATAGTTCTCTTATGGATTGGACGTTAAGTAAGTTTTGATTGTTGGATCGTAAGGCTCGTGATGGGGCATAAGGGATAAGGAGTTTGTCGAGAAAGGCTGGAGAATTTGTTTCTTTAATCTTGAAAACAAGTAAGAGAATTTTGTAAGTTGTATGATGCGATAAGGGAAGCCAGCGAGCTTCACGGAGTGAAGGGGTGACGTGATCATATTTTCTTGCCCAATAATGGCTGTGTTTTGAATGAGCTGAAGTCTGCGGGTTTCCTTTTGTGTGATTTTCTACCTATCTGCCCTGGTTCACAAAGACAGAGACATGGAAACTGAAGTCAGATAACCACAAAGTCCCTCCCAGATCTCAAAGTTGCCCTCAAGACGATCCTCTCCAGCACTGACTCTGCATGCCTGTTTAGATTATCAGCTTCCTCAGGATACTGTACAATAATAGGTATCATATAAATATGGAGAGGCTGATATTCCTGAAAGTGACCTAAGTCATCTCTGTTAAAAAACATCATATAAATACGGAGGTTGATATTGCTTAAAGTTGAGCTAAATTGGGTGTATAAGTTAGGCCTATGTCCAGCTCTTCTTATTGTAAACCGCCTCGAACTACTTTGGCTTTGGCGGTATATAAAAATAAAATTATTATTATTATTATTATAAAAGGCTTCATATAAATACAGAAAGTTAAGTTGGATGTTTAAGTTAGGCCTCACTATAAAAGCCATCATAAACATACTGAGAGGTTTATATTTCTGAAAGTTAAGCTAAGTTGGGTGTTTAAGTTAGGCCTTTTTTATAAAAAGTAACATATAAATGCAGAGAAGTTTTTAAATTCCTGAACGTTGAACTGAGTTGGGTGTATAAGTTAAGCCTCTGTATAAACCGCGTCAGGGGGTGGGTAAGCAGAGTGGGCAGACTTGATGGGCTGTAGCTCTTTTCTGCCGTCATCTTCTATGTTTCTATATATACAGAGAGGTTAATAATCCTGAAAGCTGAGCTAAGTCAGGTGTATACATTAGGCTTTTAGTTTCAGCTGAACGTAGCTGAAACTTCACCTAAATTGAAAATCCTAAAATTTCTGATGCTGATTTTATGGCTAAAGTTTTGGTTGGTAAATTGAGTGTCTCCTACTGAAAATCAGCACTATTCTCCTCATGTTTTTTCCACCTTGGACTCACTTTATATTATCCCAAAATTTAGGCTCATGGTGAAACTAGGGTCCTAAATTAGACCCTTCATCAGTTTTCAAAGGGGACAGTTTAGGATCCCAAAGTTAGACATCTAAACTAGAGAATGACACGGTGACAAAATTCATCACCGTTCCCGTCCCCGCGGATAACCACGGGAAACCATCTTCATGTATTTCTTTAAGGAGAGAGAGAAGAATCAGAGTATGAATGGCCACAACCACTGACCCGCAAGCTTTGCTTTGAAGAATGCTGGTGTAGAAGGACCGAGGCTGAAACAGACACTACAGAATGACAGTCTCTGGTATCCAGAGCAGATATTGTGATGTCATAATGCCTCATTCCACCACTGCCTAAGAGCCAATCACATCAGTGATGTCACAATGGCTTCATTATCCTTGGCTCACATAAGAATCAGATGGTCACAACCACTGACCCGCAAGCTTTGCTTTGAAGAATGCTGGTGTAGAAGGACTGAAGTTGAGATAGACACTAGAAAATGACATGGGATTATTTCCTGCAGTTATCCACGGGAACGGTAACGGTGATGAATTTTGTCACCGTGTCATTCTCTAATCTAAACTTTTAGAAACTTGGTGTAAGAAAGTCCAGGTCTGCTTTTGATATTATTGTTCAAATTTATTTGATTGAATGTAGGGTTACCAGATGTCCAGAATTCCACGGACATGTCCTCCTTTTCAAGTGTCCAGGGGTCTGGCCGGGTTTTGAAAAGCCTCCTCTAAATCGTAACAGGCAGGAGGAAATCCATGCATACGTGGATGCCATGCAGTGATGTCATATGCACGCATGTGCGCGCGTGACATCATCGCATGGCATCCACACATGCGTGAACTTCCTCCTGCCCGATGAGAGCAGGCAGCGGGAGGTAGGGCTGGGGTGGGGCTAGGGTGGAATTGGAGGCGGAACTGGGGCATAACGGGGCGGGGATGGATGGAACTGAACGGGCCTAGGGGGCAGGTCTTGGTGGTCCGGATTTTACTATAGTAAAATCTGGCAACCCTAAGTATAACATAACATATCAGTCAGCTTATATACCGCAGGACCGTGACGTTCTATGCGGTTAACAAAAGATTATAATACCGTATTTCCCCGAAAATAAGACAGTGTCTTATATTCGTTTGGGGCCTAAAAAAGGCACTAGGTCTTATTTTCGGGTGGGGCTTATTTTTTTCATGTACATGATCATGTCTCCCTTCCTCTCCTACACCCCATTTCTTCCTCTTTCCTTTCCCCCACATGTGCAACATCTCTCCTCCCCTCTCACCTATCCCCTTGTGCCTTCCCTCTGCAGTATCTTTCTATCCCTCTATCCCTCCCATCCCCCTGTGCAGCAGAACCCTTGCCCAGCTTCCATCCTTCCCTCCCTCCCATCCCTCGTGCAGCAGAACCCTTTGCTCAGCTTCTACCCTTCCCTCCCATCCCTCGTGCAGAAGAAGCCTTGAGCACCCGCCGCGCAGCCAAACCCCTGAACCCCCACTGACCCTCCATCCTTCCCTCCCAATCGATCCACGCCAACCGTGACCATAAATACCTTCCGTCAGAGGAGCGTCGGGCCAGCAGCACTCACAGGCTGCTTCGCGGCCTTCTTCCTGGGGCCTTCTGTGTGCCATGTTACTGATGATGTCATCAGTGCACAGAAGGCCCCAGCGAGAAGGCCACAAAGCAGCCTGTGAGTGCTGCTGGCCCGACGCTTCTCTGCCAGAAGGAATTTATGGTCGCGGTCAGCGAGGATCGGTTGGGATGGAAGGATGGAGGGTCAGCGGGGGTTTGGCAGTTTGGCAGTGGGGGTGAAAGCATGGCTGCCTACAACTAGGGCTTATTTTCGGGGTAGGTCTTATTTTCGAGGAAACACGGTAGTGTATACAATTGAATAGATTGGAAATTATGTAACTTAAAAAAGTAAAACTAACAGAATAAATTACTAAAGTATGATGTGCGTAAGCATGGAAATTAATTACCCAGATATTTAAGAAACAAGTATGTCTTTAGGTTTCTTCTAAATTTCACATACGAACTCGGAGACACGATCAGATTTTCCAAATCCTTGCCCCATAATGCTGCCTGATATGACAAAAGGTGCTGATGATGTTTCTTAAGTTTGCAACCTTTGACGGGCGGAAAGACAAATGTTCAGGTGCGAACTTCTCCTGCATTTCTTATTTGAAAAAGTAAAGAGGTCAATCAGATATTTGGGAGAAAGTCCGAACAGAACTTTGAAACAGAAACAACCAAATTTAAACTTCACACGTGCCTCCAATGGCAACCAGTGCAACTTCTGGTAAAATGGCGTTATATGATCATAATTCTTCAGCTGAAAGATCAATCTAATAGCTGAATTCTGAACCATCCACAGTCGCAGCATATTTCTCTGAGATATTCCTAGATAAGCAATATTGCAGTAATTGAGCTGACCGAGCACAAGAGACTGTACCAAAATTCTACATCAAAATAGGCCCTAATAGATTGCAATTTCTAAAGGGTGAAAAAACTTTTTCTACACCAGGAATCCACCTGGTTCTTCATAGTTAAACCCTGATCCAATATTACATCCAGAATCTTTATAGTTGTTTGAACAGGGTAGCTGTGATTGTTTCATATCAAAGGTGTATCAGTATCTTATGGGCGTGGAGAGGCCACAAAGAACTTTGTTTTTTCTGAATCTAGTCATCCACTGTAGAGGTCTGCAAGGGAACGGGGATCGCGGGAATTCTGCGGGGTTCCTGCGGGAATCCCCCCCTAATCCACGGGACTCCCACGAGGACCCCCCTCTGGCCCACGGGATTCCCACAGGGACCCCCCTCTGGCCAATGGGACTCCCACGGGGATGGAAGGCTTTGGAAGCAGGGTTCATCCATATAATATAATGGACACGTCAGCCTTAGTAAAAGAGGGGTTTTTATAAGTTAATTACCTGAACAGAAAACAAAAAAAGGGTTCCACCAAAGAGATTCCACAAGGAAAACAACAGCGCAAACACAAAAGAAACTGTGGAATTGATGATCCTGTCAGAAGTAATTGCTGCTTTTTATGGGGACGGGCGGGGATGGAGGTAATTCCCTGCGGGGACGGGTAGGGACAGAGAGGATCCTGGCGGGGACAGGTGGGACGGAGAGGATCCTGGCGGGGACGGAGAGGATCCTGGCGGGGATGGGTGGGATTTCTGTCCCCGTGCAACTCTCTAATCCACTGTTCCATTAGGCCTAATGCTTTGGTTGCCATGGGAATTATTTCTGAAAGCGATTTAGCAAATGGGATGACGGTATAATTTACTGCCCTGTGCTGATTATAGCGATGTACCAACTCTGTAAAAATTGCATGAAATAAACGCAAGCTATATGTGTTTTTGTCTTCTAGCTCCCATCTCAATGCCAGTTCTTTTCCCTATCACTAAAATTCCGGAGGTGGTGGTGGGCCAAAATTTGACACTGATTTGCAAGTCAGAAAGAGGAACGCCCCCCATCACATATACACTGTTTAGAGGAGCTGAACGGCTACGCAACATTACAGTGAAGGCCAAGGGGGGGAACGCAACGTTTACCTTAAATGTATCAACGTTATCTCATTTGAGTGGCTATCGGTGTAAGGCTAACAACAAGAATAAGAGGCCGAGTCCTTTCAGCAATGCGCTGAATTTCACCATGATAGGTAAGCAAGGATTTTCTATCAGTAGAAATGCTGGGGCTGCTAATTTTTTTTAAAAGGAAGAATATTAATTTAAAGCTTTGAAATCCAGCCAGGATTGTGCTGACTCAGCAGAACAGCATGGTACACCCTCTCCGCAACGTAAGGCTCGGCTAAGAACCACTTGGTGGATGTGAATCTGGGGAACTGGGTTCAAATTCCACTGCAGCTCCTTCTGATTCCGGGCAAGTCACTTCACCCTCCATTGCCCCAAGTATAAAAAAAAATGTGAACCCAAGGAATGCTGCAATGCCTTATGGTAATGATTTTCACTGACATTACACGGACTCTTGATGCGAGCTGTAGAGTGGAAACACAGGCCAGTGTCGAGCCTTTAAGATGCCACCATCTTCTCTACTGTTTTTGGTTTCTAATTTGAGATCTGGGCTTTGCTAGCACGGTGGACGATGCAACAGGAAAACACCTTCCTATGATATACGTTAGCCTTCCCTTCCTTTAAGGGAATTAAATCTGCTGGGAAGCTCAGTTGATCTTTTGTTTTCAAGTTTATAGAGATCTGGAATGAACTTCCTGACTCCATTAAGCTTTTAGGCCAGCTGCAATTATTTCGTGAATTCCTGAAAACTTTGTTGTTCTCGCAATTTTTAAATGGTTTAACTACATCCTCAACGAAATGATAAGATTATAGTTATTTTTCTTATGTACTTTAATTTTTAATTAGTTCTTCCTTCTCCTATGTTTTCTGCTATGTACTTTATATGTGAACTGAGTCGAGCTCCACTGGGAGATGACCCGGTATATAAACCAAAGATTAGATTAGATTAAATAATGTAGCGAGTGATCATGTCCTGTCATTGTTACACGACATCTGCAACTGTGGTTTACCTCAGGCTTTTCATTTTCCCCCAGCTCCGATCCAAAAGGTCGTCCTAGAGAAGATTCCTACCGATGGAAAAGTGGAGAATGGCAAGGACCTCTCGCTGTTATGTCGGATAATTGAAGGCTCTTGGCCCTTTGAATTTAAATTTTATCGCAAAGATAAATCTGATCACTTCCATTGGGTAATCGTAAACCAATCTATTGCCATTTGGCACCAGAAAAACTTTAACAAGGAGCAAGAAGGGTCATATTATTGTACAGCTTCAAACAGAGCCAGCTACATCCAGAGTAACATTGTAGACATAAAAGGTAAGTTATGGGCAATAGATTTGCAGAAATAATTTCAGAAAGGAAAGTTTCTCTCTTGTGGATACTGGGTAGCGGCTCTAATTCTTCTCTATCTATCCATCTATTACAGCAGAAAGTTCTCATAAAAAATATAAGTTTGTTGAAAACATCTTACTTTGCTCTAGCATTTGGTTTAGAAGATTTAAGGGCAAATTCTATAAGAAGCGCCCAAAAGTGTAGGCACCGAAATAGGCACCGTTCAGCGCGATTCAAGTCAAATTGGGTGCTGTTTAGTGAATCACACTGAGCGGCACCGAGTTTGGAGGCGCCCAATAAATAGGCCAGCTCTAGGCGCAAATGAAAGTCAGGCGGCCATGTGAGCGCTTAAGCACGCTCAAGAGCAGTGATTCTGTAACAAAGCGCCTACCACGAAGCCACGCCCATGCCTATTTTTTTCAAGGCCGCCTACATTTTTAGAGGCGCCTTGTTACAGAATCGCTCTTTCTTGCTAGGCGCCTACGTTTCAATCAGTGCTGATTAAAAAGCTTAATTGAGCTTATTATTCAATTTAGATAGGCGCCTATAGGTACCTAACATTAGACGCTGGTTACAGAATTTGGGCCTAAGCTTCTATGCCTCTCGCTTTCCAGAGTTGAAGATGCATTTCCTGGGGAGTTTGTATTGAAAATTATATGGGAAAGATATTTTTGACTATCGTACGCAATGATAAATTGGTTTGAAGATTATTTTGTCTTTGGTACGTCATGATCTGCTGCCTTTGCTGTCCATCTGGAACCTTGCAGATTCAAGCCTTTTTTTCTTTTCAATGTACTATCTTCAGGCCACCTGTCCACTGGCTTTGCCAACCATTAAATGAACTTTCAATATCTGCTAACACGTACACTTTGGTGTAGTCATCTACCAAAGGCATTCCAAACACTCAAGTGTTCAATGTCTTCTTGAGATAGTCACTGGGAGACTTTGGTTGGACCTGAATCACGTTTCCTGTTTCACGCTCTTGGTAGTACCAATGAATGGTTGGCAAAGCCAGTGGACAGGTGGTCTGAAGATCCAAACTTCCATACTGTTGAACAGTTTGTCAACACAGTGAAGGAGGTTAACGAAACAGCCGAGCGAGGTGTTAAACTGATAACTGACTTTGCCATTGGCATCATCACAGACCCAGTGCAGTGTGAGGCCTTGTTGGAAGGAGTTGAACATCATCGCAGGCTTTATCCTGACTATCTCAAAGAAGACATCGAATGCTTCTTGGTAGATGACTACACCAAAGTATACGTGTTTAGCTATTAGCGAAGTATGTTAGATTTCTGTTGTTTTCCACTATAAAGTATAGATATTAAAGGTTCATTTAATAAAATACTGCTAGATGGTTTTGCATAAAATATCTTTTTATCAATGTATCATTGCTGAGTGTGAAAAAATAAAAATTATAACTATACTCGTAACATAAGAAATTTACTCCATTAGGTAAAGACAATAGCAAGTTTTAAGAAAACCAGAGCTTTATGTATCAGTAACTTTGAGAGACCCCAGGATGAACTTAAAAAAAATTTTTAAAAATTATTTTCTGATCAAGCACAATCAGGTTCATGGGAAAAACCTCAATTCACACAGGTTTTCCAACTTTAGGTTTTTCTGGACAACCCTAATGGACAAGTAGGATACAATCAGCTACATCTGAGTGACTCCCCAGCTAAGGATGCCAGGGCAAAAAGTATTTATGTTGTTAATAAGCAGGCTTTGCACCTCGGTGCCTTACTGCGGTAGGCTGATCTGTAGGGGAAACCCATGGAAGGCGGGGTTGTGATATCAATAATGGGGGGAAGAGAGGAGGTTTGTTGGTAACATGGTATTCAACCTCAGGCCACTATAAGCCACAGAAAACTTGGAGATGAAAACACTATAACAAAATACAAAGACAGCTTGGGTGAACAGTCCAGCAAAACTACTGTAAGTGGCCTCATAAGGTAGGGATAGTAAAAGTGCTCACATGAATCGATGGACACTTCCCAGGATGCATGCTGCAGCAGAGGCATTCATCAAAAAGGATGAAAGTTTAAAAAAAAAAAAACAACTTTTCTCCAACTAGCCTGGAGATCAAGAAATGTATTGATTGGTGGTCACTGGTTTATCATGCATGTTGGTTCACCATTCAGGTGTGGAGCACAGATGGAGTTGAAGTTTAGCCTTGGGAGATTGACCCAGAAAAGGGGAATCATAAGAACAGCCTTACTGGGTTAGCTTAGTAATCTCGTCTTCACGGTGACCATTCCAAGTCACAAGTACCTGGCAAAAACCCAAATAGTAGCAACATTCCAGAATCTCAAATAGCAGCAGCATTCCAAATAGAATTCCAAAGAATAACAAGATTCCAGAACTCCAAATAGTAGCACGTTCCAAATAGAATCCCAAAGAATAGCAAGATTCCAGAACTCCAAATAGTAGCAACGTTCCAAATAGAATCCCAAAGAATAGCAAGATTCTGGAACTCCAAATAGCAGCAACGTTCCAAATAGAATCACAAAGAATAGCAAGATTCCAGAACTCCAAATAGCAGCAACGTTCCAAATAGAATCCCAAAGAATAGCAAGATTCCGGAACTCCAAATAGTAGCTACTGATGAATTAGATAATGAAACAGGGTCCAGATCTGTAGATGATTCTTCCACTGACAATTCAAACACACTGGATACAAAAGGAAATAAGCAAAGTTTTTGCTTTTGTTTCGGGATTTTCTTGCATTATTCATGGTGTGGTAGACGCTGTTGGTTGATGAAAGAAAACATTCCTTGAGCAATTTGATGCAGTCCAGTGGCTAAGGAAGGCCAGAACAGACTTAATCACTTTGAGGAGTCGCTACGGTCATGTTTTTAAAATTGTGTAGGCAAATTATGTAAACTGTTTATTTTTTAAATAAATGAACAATTGCCGTGACCACAGTGGGAACATTCTCCTACACTCTAGGACTACTCCCTTGTATGTTATAGAAGAGATATTGCAGTGCGCAGAACATTATCATAGTAAGGGGGAATGGGAGGGGCAGTTTACCCCGGGCACAGTCTTACTCAAGACACAACACCCCCCTCCTCCTCTCTGCCCCCTCCCCTTGCTCCTCTCCTTGCCTTCCCCCGTACCATTTTTACTTCCCCAGTGTAATGCTGTTGCCCGCGTTGGCATCGCTTTCTCACGACACTTCCAGGACCCACGCCTAGCAAGTGACATCAGAGGGCAAGCAGACACCGATGTGGGCATGCCGCTTGTGCTGGAGAAGTTAAAAAGGTATGGGGAATGGGAAGGGGGCGCGTGCATGGTGGGGGAGGGGCACCAGTGCCCCTGGCGCCTCTCACCCTTACTTCACCACTGGCATAAAAATAGAAAGGTAAAAGAGCCCTTTGTTCACTTGGATTTTAACTGATGCCTTTTCAGTAGAAGCTCAGGGGTAAGATGCATCCAGGAATATTAATAACATAACTTAGTAAATGACAGCAGATAAAGACCCAGGTGGTCCAACCATACATGCTCCATAAATTAATTTAGTTTAAATCAGTGGTTCCCAACCCTGTCCTGGAGGACCACCAGACCAATCGGGTTTTCAGGCTAGCCCTAATGAATATGCATAAGAGAAATTTGCATATAGTGGAGGTGACAAGCATGCAAATCTGCTCCATGCATATTCATTAGGGCTAGCCTGAAAACTCGATTGGCCTGGTGGTCCTCCAGGACAGGGTTGGGAACCACTGGTTTAAATGGTCCTTTTTCTTAGATTTTTCTGAGCCAGAAACCCAGAGCCCTGCCCAGTAGTGTGCTTAGGTTCCATCAAAGCTCACTCCAGCCCATCTTAACCATCCCAGCCATCGAAACCCTCCCCAGCCCGTCCTCAACTAAATAGTCCATATACGGGACACAGGCCGTGCAAGCCTGCCCAGTACTGGCCTTAGTTCCTTCAAAGTATACCCATTATTTTCTGATTAGAGATCAACAGATCTATAAATTAGCACCATATTTTAAGCATCAGAAGGGGTGAATTTCATGGTGATGCTCTAAGAGCTTAAACACACATCAAAGCTATTACAGATATATGTTTTATATTTATTAAAATTTGATATACACTTCTCCCTCCGTATCTGCGGTTTCCGTATATGCAGACTCGCTTATTCACGATTTTTCGGATGCTGACTCCGCCCCCCAAAATTACATCATCATTAAAGTTCTTTTTCCTTTTACTGTATCAATAAAAAAGTGTATTGCTTACCATTCACTCTGAAAATCGCTGCTACCATATTTTCTCCCACAAATTCGCTGCCTCCATGCTTCCCAGTGTGCACTGAGAAAAACACTGCTTCCCAGCATCCATAGAGAGAAAGGCTTCTTCCCAGCATGCCTGCCCTGAAATCGCTGTAGAAAAGTTATTTGGGGTTCCAATAATAAAAACGGAAGGCTTTTTCTAAAAACTGTGAATAACATTAAAATAGTTATTTGCGGTTTTTCCGTATTCACGTCTACAACGAACTGGCAAGGCTAAAGGTAAACAAGGCCATGGGACTGGACAATTTACACCCAAGAGTGCTCAGAGAATAGAGAGATGTTCTGGCGGAACCGTTGGCAGTGCTCTTCAATCTCTCACTAAGTACGGGGATAGTTCCGTTGGACTGGAAAACAGCCAACGTCG
Source organism: Geotrypetes seraphini (assembly GCF_902459505.1). NCBI lineage: Eukaryota > Metazoa > Chordata > Amphibia > Gymnophiona > Dermophiidae > Geotrypetes > Geotrypetes seraphini. Next base: position 18,920,688 of record NC_047093.1, on the reverse strand, counting down.
TTCCTCTACATAAAAAGGGTTGCAAGGCTGAGGCTGCGAACTATAGACCGGTAAGCCTCACCTCAATAGTGTGCAAACTCATGGAAACACTAATTAAATATAAATTAGATACGATCCTGAACGAGGGAAATCTCCGGGATCCCAGCCAACATGGATTCACCAAGGGTAGGTCATGCCAGTCCAATCTAATCAGCTTCTTTGACTGGGTAACAAGAATACTGGACTCAAGAGAGTCCTTGGACGTCGTGTACCTGGACTTCAGCAAAGCGTTTGACAGCGTCCCACACCGCAGGCTGCTGAACAAGATGAAATTGATGGGATTAGGAGAGACTCTAACTGCATGGGTTAAAGATTGGCTTAGTAGCAGACTTCAGAGGGTGGTGGTTAATGGTACCTTCTCTAAAATGTCGGAGGTGACTAGCGGAGTGCCACAGGGTTCAGTCCTGGGCCCACTCCTCTTCAACATATTCATTGGGGATCTGACTCAAGGGCTTCAAGGCAAGGTAACCTTATTCGCTGATGACGCCAAACTATGCAATATAGTAAACGGCTATAATCTACAGGATGCTATGGAGCAAGACCTGCGTACTTTAGAAAGATGGTCCTTGATCTGGCAGCTGGGCTTCAACGCCAAGAAATGTAAGGTCATGCATCTCGTTAACGGAAATCCTTGCAGAACCTACACCCTGAATGGAGAAACTTTAACCAGGACTACGGAAGAACGAGACTTAGGAGTAATCATCAGTGCTGACATGAAAGCAGCCACTCAAGTGGAGAAGGCTTCATCTAAAGCACGGCAGATGATAGGTTGAATCAAGAGAAGCTTCGTCAACAGGAAACCTGAAGTCATGATGCCATTGTACAGAGCCATGGTGAGACCTCATCTGGAATACTGTGTGCAATTCTGGAGGCCACATTACCGTAAGGATGTGCTCAGAATTGAATCGGTTCAGCGGATGGCCACCAGGTTGGTCTCGGGGCTAAAGGGTCTCCCGTACGAAGAAAGACTGAGCAAATTGCAGCTCTACACTCTCGAAAAGCGTAGGGAGAGGGGAGACATGATTGAGACATTTAAGTACATCACGGGACGGGTCGAGGTGGAAGATGATATCTTTCTTCTCAAGGGACCCTCGACCACAAGAGGACATCTGCTCAAACTCAAGGGAGGGAAGTTTCGTGGAGACGCCAGGAAGTACTTCTTCACGGAGAGAGTGATTGAGCATTGGAACAAGCTTCCAGTACAGGTGGTCGAGGCACGCAGCATCCCAGACTTCAAGAACAAATGGGATACCTATGTGGGATCCCTACGAGGTCATGCCAAGGGATAGGGTCACTAGGACTTGAATGAGCGGGTCAGTAGAGTGACAGTATAATTACAATTGTACTTTAGGGGGTCAGTAGACTTAAGAGGGTGGGTAAATGGTGTGGGCAGACTTGAAGGGCTATAGCCCTTATCTGCTGTCATCTTTCTATGTTTCTATGTTTATGGTCCACCTGCATCCCCCGCGAATATGGATGGAGAATTATACCACTATTCATAGCGGTTTACAATAAAATACAGCATAGGAAAGAACCTTAATATATAGAAACAGATCGATCTAAAACCTGCACAATCATTGGGTACAATTTTATATTACATGTCTCCCTTTGTATTCGCTGTGATAGGGGATTAACTTTTTCATATGTTATTTGCTGTTTTCTATTAAAAACCATTGTGAATATGGTGAAACTGCAAATAACATGGTGGGGAGATCTGGCCTGTTCCTGAAGGAGAGGCAAAACATGATGAAGGAAGTGCCGGGAATCGGCGATTTTCTCTGTAAACGCTTGGAATCAGCGATTTCTCTATGCAAGCTGACGTAATTGGGGGGGGGGGAAGCCATCAAGCTAAAAAACGCGAATAATTGAAACCGCGAGTTCTGAAACCGCGAATACGGAAGGAGAAGTGTACTGTTTTTTTGTAAGTCAATCCTTGATCGTCTCCTTGTACTTCAGTAAATGTGAGCATCCTGCGTGATATCTTGTCCGAATGCTAAATTAAACAAATAGGTCTTCAGAAGTTTCTTATTAGTGCAAAGTCCCATTGGTACACCAAATGTGCTGATGTACGTGAACCAGCCTAAGTGCATTGTGCAACACGAGCACCTGATGGTATTTTGCAAGTTGCACCTGTAGCCTGGTGACATTGCATGCCCATGACACGCTCATACTCTACCCACAGATATGCCCCCCTGGTAGTTGCATGCTAAGCGATTTTGTGCACTGTTTTTAGAATAGCGCTTAGCACTTGCGCATGTGCCGACCGATTATGGATGACAAGGAAGCATGTAAGCACCTCTATAGGCAGTGGCGTAAGGAGGGGCAGGGGGGATGGAAGCTTCTCTCCTCCTCTCCTTCCCCCCCCTTCTACCTCTTTAAATGTTCACCCAAAAAAAAACCAAAAATGTGGAAACAAACAATGTTCAAAATCTTTGTTTTATTTCTTTAGAGAAAGCTTAAAACACTATCCACATTTGTATTGAACGAACCCAACACGGGCCGTGTTTCAGTAAAACACCTTCCTCAGGGGTCCAATGATAAAGGATGTTATAAAATAGCATTGCTAGCCAAGTGTGAAGAGGTCTAGGCGCTGCAGCACATCAACTCACTGAAAAATGTTCTTCCACGTGCTGCTTGCGCAGACCTTGGCTCCCTTCTGACGTCACTTTCTGGTCATGGGACAGGACGTGATGTCAGAAGGGAGCCATGTGGCTGATTGTATCCTGCTTATTCATGGAGAAACACTGTAGACATATTTTGCAAAAGCTCAAGATGGTGAAGACATTTGGGGTGTGGCAAAGAAAGCCTATATTTGTTCGTGGGAGACTCTGAATAGTCATTTTTTTTTCTCTTAATTTGCAGTGGTCCTTGCTTCCTGGAAGAAGGCTGTCATTGTTGTTTTCGTTGTGTTAATTGCCGCTGCTATCCTTGCAACAGCGATCTGGTGGTATTTTCAGAAGAAGAGAAAGGGTACCAGGATTTTTTCTCAGCTCTTTGTCTCATTTCTTCTCTAGATGCCCTGTAGGAGGGAGACGGGAGGAGGGGGGTGTTTGAGAGAGGCTTATACCTGGGGGGTTGATATGCAGATGATGATGATGGTGAACATTTTCTTAATCCCTCAGGGGCGTTAATCCTGGATAGTCAATGCCATGTCGGGTTTTATATGGCCAGCAGTCTCTTAGGCCAGTGGTTTTCAGCCTTGTCCTGGGAGACCCCCAGGCAGTCAGGTTTTCAGGAAGTCCCTAATAAATATGCATGAGATCTTTGCATATAATAGAGGAGACAGGCATGCAAATATGTCTCATGCAAAATCATTAGTTCAGTTTAGAAAAAAAGAAGGTACTTGATCTACTCATGAAATTGCAACCTCTGCGTCTCCGCCTCCTCCTCTTCCTCGCAGTCCACATACCCACATTCTGCACTCACTGTGTCCTCTGCCCTGCTGTCCCATCACATGGCTGTACTGATTGTTCCGCGTGTTATGTAATTGTCAATTGTTGCAAATCCTGGAAATGGATATTGTCTTCCACTGTGAACTTACAGTACAAGTGTACTATAAATACTGCCATTATTATTATGACAGACTTGCCCATGCATCTGGTCCTCATTCTGTTCGCTGTCTCTGCTGTTCAGCTCCCCCTCGATACCTCCACCTGTCTCTTCTCACCATGCCAACACACATATCTAATCTAATTCTTAGTCTTACATACCGAATCATCTCCTAAAAATAGGAGCTCGATTTGGATTACCGGTACATAATTAGATCACAAAGAAAGATCCATTAACATTCGTTGGAGCTATAACCTAAAAAGCAATGAAACACAGTGGTTTTTTAAGGTTTTGCGAAAGATCTGAAGAGATAAACACGATCTAATTTGAGGAGGTCGTCCATTCCATATCGCAGTTAGTTAAGTATGGAAAGGAGCGTGAAATTTTACTAATGAATTTGATTCCTCTCAGTGATGGAAGAGAGATCTTTATTCATACGAGTTGTTCTCATGCCCGACAATCTCATGGTGTTTAGAGATAAAGGCATCAGAGGAATCCACGTAAAATTTTAAAAACGATACAGGCCCATTTGAATTGAACTCTCAATTGAAACGGAAGCCAATGTAGTTTCCTCAGCAGAGGTGACATATCTTTAGCCTAGCATGGCATTAGTGTGGCGTTAATGCTACGAGTGACAGGAGTCAGGCATTCAGGCAGCATCTGCCCTAAACCACTGTTGCCCGTCAGAAGAAATCCGCCACCAGTAAAGTCCCCTGAAAATGTGGCAACAGCTGATAGAATCGACTTGCCATTGGTTGGGTGATAATCCGCTGCCCTGCACATCACCCCTCAAAAATTTCTGCAAAATCTATCTGGCCGTTTTCTCACAGCAAGGGGCTCAAAAGAGGACAGGACAGACAAATGGACAGATGCAGCTCAAACATTAGGAATACCTTTTTTTCTTTTTCTGAAAGAATTGTTATAAAGCAGTGGTCTCCAACCCTGACCACTAGGCCAGTTGGGTTTTGTTTTGTTTTTTAATTTTATTATTTTAAAAACTACAACAGTGTAATACATTTGATTGAATACAGAAAAATATTACAGAGATTACACCATTTTATACAATTAGTACATAGAACATAACTTTACCTATCTATTCTTCTATCAATTATTAATAATAGAAGACAACTTTATTACATTGATACGAAGAATTAATATCAATTTTCAATTACTTCTCCATCTCTTACCCCCCCTACCCCCACCCCCAGATGTGTAAGGAAAAACTTAGGGAAAAATACATAAACCATTAATGTGAAGCAGCAAATAAAGCCAATGGATTCCATACTTTATTAAATATTTTGTGATTCTTCCTTTAGAACAGTGGTCCCCAACCCTGTTCTGGAGGACCACCAGGCCAGTCGGGTTTTCAAGATAGCCCTAATAAATATGCATGGGAGAAATCTGCATATAAGGGAGGTGCCAGGCATGCAAATGTGACCCATGCATATTCATTAGGGCTGTCCTGAAAACCCAACTGACCTGGTGGTCCTCCAGGACAGGGTTGGGGACCAATGTTCTAAAGGAAGAATCACAAAATATCACAGAAGAAGGTATTCCGTGAAAATATTTGACGTGCTGTTCTTGTGAATTGATGTAGAAACTGGTCTAACCCAGTGTGTTTTACTTTGCTCCTTCTAGCCAAGCAAATGACCATGGAAATGTCTAGGTAAGGATCTTTTTAAACAACAAACTGCTGAACACTTATAGCTCTGATGCTAAATGTGAGACCTATGTACTAAACTGAATAATGCATGCTAACAGTTACATTTAAGTCGCATTGAACCAAATTCAGTAAATGGTGGTCAGAGAAAGGTGAGGAAAAAAAACAAACAAGCAGAGATAACCCCAGTGATCAAGAGTGTAAATAAATGTATTAAAGTCTATCAAAGGTATAAAAGTAGAACAGGGCCCCGACATGAGCTGTGTTTCGTTAAAAACCTGCATCAGGGGTCCATATGGATCTATGAAAACATAAATCAAAGCCATACACAATCCGGACCTCTAGACCCGCCCTCCCGGTTCCAGCCATCCCCACCCCCAATTCCACCCAAGCCCCCCCCCCCCCGCTCTCGTTGGGCAGGAGGGCATCGGCACATGTGTCCGACGCGATTTCGAGGAAGCTTTTCAAAACCTAGACAAAATGCCGGGTTTTAAAAGCCGTCCGGACCCCCGGACAGTCCTCGAAAAGGTGAAATCTGGAAGTCTGGTAACCCTGATTACAGAACTTATGCTCAGCACCCATACTTGAGACACCTAATAGTCAACCTGTACAGAATTCCCCCCATTTGAAGGGCGGTGCTGCTTCTGCCAATTAATTTAAACATCAGCATTTGAGCATTTCTGTGTTTGTTTTCATTCTAGACCTGTAACAGTGATAAATTCTCACAACGAGAAGCCGTTGCCGGGGCAGAACAATGAAACTGAATCACACTATCGTAAGACACCTTTCTTAGTTCATTTACTTGCAGGATCTTGTTTCGCAGTAGGGGAAAAATACATTTTTTTTCTTCATTTAGGGGACAAATGATCAAGTGGCCCTTTTATCACAGCAATGGCAGCCAGTGGTATCTCAGTACTGCAGGTTTGCTGACTCCTGTGGTTCATGAATGATGCTGACTTCAGCCTGGGAGCAGCGGGTCACCAAGCCTTGGTCCAGTGTCCCTAGGCCACATGTTAAAGGAGCTCACTACTGAATAAATGAGTAGTGTCCAGAGCTTCTCGCTGTCCGCAGGCTGAATCATCCTCTTATTCAACCCCCCCTCCCCAAAAATCAAGTACCCCCCTTGTGCTCTCCAGTGGTATACTCCCACAACCAGAAGTTTTCCCTCTCACACCAGAAGAACCCGCTCCTAGGCATTATACCCTTCCCAGGCCCCCACTTCCCAAAGATCCCCTTGGTCCTGTCTTCATAAAATCCCCGGACTCTAGTGGTACAGGCAAGAGAGATCCCCTGTCCTTGCTGCCCTTGCCAGCGCTTTCATCCAAAATGGCACTGATGATCACCTAGCCGAGTCTCACGTTACCACCATTAGGGATCACCAGAGCCATATTAATTGAAGGTGCCAAAGAGGGGCATGGCCAGAATTGGGGGTAGCCTGGGAGCATTTCCTCTCAGTGCCTCTCCCCTCCGTGAGAATTGACTGAGTTGCTCATTCTGTGCTTCAATGTTCAATTTTAGCGCAAGGGTTTAACGAAGATGGTGAGAATCACAGTGTAAAGCCAGAAGAGAAAAAAGGTAAGAAACTGCATTAAGTTGGTGATCAGTAGATTTTTTATTGCTATTAAGTAAGTTTGCTGGGAATTTATGAGATTTATACTAGAGAAATATACGGGGACAAATTTGTCCCTGAGCCCGCAGGAACTCAACTTCCCCACCCCATCCCCACGAGTTATGTCGCTGTCCCTGTCCCTTTCCTGTAAGCTCTGCCTTAACCGCACAAGCCTCGAACACATATGATTTTAAAGTGTTTGAGGCTTGTGCAGATGAGGGCGGAGCCGGCAGGGACCAGAAAAGAACTCGCGGGGACATAATGGGAAAATGAGCTCCCACGGGGACGGGGAAAAATTTGTCCCCCGTGTCATTTTCTATACCTTTATTTTGTAAGGATGAAGGGCAAATTGTTGGCATAACTCAGGGCTCAGTAGTTAAAGGCTGATCCCCCCATTGGCTGAATTTTGGATTCTAGATTTTTACTGGCTGCTTGTCATGCCTGTGTCATGTGCCACAAACTGTGTCCAGCCGGGGGGTTTTGTGTTACTGAACTTTTGGAAAACTTCCGTAACAGTCTGAAAATTCAAGTAAAGGAATAGCACAAGAGAAGGCAAATCCCATCCATTTTCTTATATATTGGGCCTAAAATTGTGTAGATTGGTTAATATCAACTGAATTTGATCCTACTTCATTTCTTGAAGATTCTCAGCATTTGATACAGACTCGATCCACCCTTTTGGTTGATTGTTTGAATAAGAATGATAAATCCTTAATCATGAAAACATATTTTAAGAATAGAGACGTTTTCTTTTTGTGCTAGAGCCTATATATGGATTTTGCAAGCCTGTCCAGTGGATGCAGCTTGCATAACTGGGCAACCTATACTGTTTTTTAAAAATCATCGCCCCCTTACCTCCCTCGCTGGACGGCGGACGGCTGCCTCCTCGAATCTCGCAGCCAGTGGTACAGAGCAGGAGCGATCTTTCAATCTCCAGTCCGACCCCGCGAGTCCTGCAAGAACTGACAGCAAAGCCATGCTGGATGCAGCGTGGGGCCGGGCTGGAGATTGAAAAGATTGCTCCTGCCCTGCACTGCTGGCCGTGAGATTCGAGGAGGCAGCCATCTGCCATCCAGCGAGGGAGGTAAGGGGAGGATGATTTTAAAAAACAGTATGGGCTGCCCCAGTTGTTGGTAGATAAGCCGTGAGTAATACAACGGGGTGGCTTATCTACCAGTTTTAAAACTTGAATCAGGCATTTTCTGCGGCCTATATAACGGTACAGACGTAAAGTCTTTTTGGCATTGAAATCTAGGGCTGTTGCTCTGGGGAGTACATACTTTTAAAAATTTCCTTGATAATGTTTGCTGAATTTTAAAAATAGGGATTTTGGTTTTTTGGGATCCAGTACAATTGGAACGATTTCTGAACCTTCATGAGAAATGGCTGGTTTGTTTTTGAGGCAAATTTAAATTAAATTAGTGCTGCATTTATTATCCTTGTTTTCTTATATTATTTTCTTCTCTTGATCTGAACTAGATGGAATGACCTTAACTGTTAATTGCTATTGAATATGTGTGGTGGTGTTTGATTTATTCCATATCTTGTATCTCGTAGTAGATATATATTTTTGAAAAATTGCAATAAAAAATATTAGGCCAAAAATATGAATGTGATCCATGGTCCTAATCAGAAACTCTACCTAGAATTTAGGAATTGTCTGTAGGTGGCATTTATTTTCAAGGACTTCTTCAATTTTATGCCTAAGACAAAGTTCTCAACCCAGGATACACCTAGCCAGTCAGTTTTCCAGGATACCCACCATGAATAGGCATAAGATAAATTTGCATGCAATTCATGACAACTGAGCCGATGGTTCTTCTCTCTTTGACGCTGCAAGAGTGTAGTGACTGTTCTAATCGAGCAAGGTCTTGCAATACGAGCACATTCAGTATACACGTGTCACATCACCACAGCTAAACCAATGGTTCTTCTCTCTCTGACGCTCCGAGAGTGGAGTGACTGTTCTAAACGAGCGAGGTCTTGCAATACAAGTACATACAGTATACACACATCACAACCAAGTCAATGGTTCTTCTCTCTCTGACACTGCGGGAGTGTAATGACTGTTCTAAATGAGCGAGATCTTGCAATACGAGCACATACAGTATACACGCGTCACATCATCACAACTGAGCCGATGGTTCTTCTCTCTCTGACGCTCCGAGAGTGAAGTGACTGTTCTAAACGAGCGAGGTCTTGCAATACAAGTACATACAGTATACACACATCACAATTGAGCCGATGGTTCTTCTCTCTCTGACGCTGCGGGAGTGTAGTGACCGTTCTAAACGAATGAGGTCTTGCAATACGAGTACATACATTATACACGCGTCACATGACCACAGCTAAACCGACGGTTCTTCTCGCTCTGACGCTGCACGAGTGTAGTGACTGTTCTAAATGAGTGAGGTCTTGCAATACGAGTACGTATAGTATTTTGTATTAAAGTTTTTGGGTTTTAGAACGAATCGTCGGAGTTTCCATGATTTCTTATGAGGAAATTTGCTTTGATATATGAGTGTTTTGGATTACAAGCATGCTTCTGGAACAAATTATGCTCCTAAACCAAGGTTTTCATTTATTGTTTATTTATTTTAAATATTTATATACTGTTTAAAACTGAACGGTTTAAAAGGCTTACATACATAATATTTAAAATGGACACACAGTAAAACAGACAAATAGTTGAAAACATAATAAAATAAACATAAAAACAATCTTCAAGAGATACCATAATGTAGGTAAAAAGATCATGGTTAGTTCACCAACTTTGTCAAAAATTCCTAAAATAATATTAATAATAAGAATTTATTTTTTATATATCACCTAACCAGCAGTTCATAGCGGTTTACACAATAGGTACTCAGCATACAATGTAATAATAACATCACACATAATAAGATTCTAAGTAACCCCCCTCCCCCACAATATAAACTAAAATAAGTATAGATAAAAATATTAAAAGTACATTATAACTACATGATAATATGAAAATCAGTCATGTATATTAGATTGTTTAAATAAGTGAGTTTTAAGATCTTTTCGAAATTGATAGTGGTAAGAAATGGAGAAACAAGAAGATTCAAACATGAATTTATTAATCCTGCTTGGAATACTAAGGTCCTATCCAAAATTTTTTTTGTAACGACCTGCATTTGCTGAAGGAAAATGAAACCAACCAGGTCTACGAATATTTTTCTTAGAAATAAAAAAAACTAAAACGAGAAACAAGGTAAGCCGGCGCTAAGCCAAATAAAACTTTAAAATATATGCATCCAAATTTAAATAGCACTCTAGCCTCAAACGGTAACCAGTGAAGCTTTTGATAATACACCCTGATATGATCGTGTTTTTTCAGATTTAAAAAAAAAAAAAAAAAAAAAGGCATCAACAAATAGCTGCGTCTTTAGTAATCCTCAAGACCATAACAGTCGTGTGTTGACCGAGAGGATCAGGCGCAGGTGCATCCATTCATTGTGATCATAGGAAGCATCTTAGCTGAGGTCGTTTAACCGAGGTTTCCTGCCACTGCAATGAAATGGATGCATCTGTTTCGTTTCAACAATGTGTGACTCTTGCTAGCATCACCTTTCTTAGTATGAGCGTGTGTTGCTTTTCTTGAAGATACTTATTTATTTTAACTTGATTACATACCTTATCAAAATACTCTCAGGGTGAGTTACACTATCAGATTCTTTTACAAAGCCGCGCTAACGGCTAGCCTGCGCTAATGGCCCCGAAGCCAATAGACATTTAAAGGACTTTGGGGCTTTTGCCGCACGGCAGCCTCTAGCTGGGCTCCTTTTACTAAGCTGCAATAGCATTTTTAGCACACGCTAAACCTGCGCTACATGGCTAGAACTAACGCCGGCTCAGTAAAAGGAGCCCCATAAGTCAGCACATATTTAAAAAGAGCATTATTTCATCATAAAATGGGTTTATTCGGCACAATAATTACCCACAAAAATGATTATAAAGCCTGTTTTGAAGAAAGAAGTAAGTACACTGAATGGTAACTCATACATATATTTATTTATTTTTCTATATTGTTCTCCCCAAGAGAGCTCAGAATGGTTTACATGAATTTATTCAGGTACTCAAGCATTTTTCCCTGTTGGGCTCCCAATCTCTCTAATGTACCTGAAGCAATGGGGGGATTAAGTGACTTGCCCAGGGTCACAAGGAGCAGCATGGGTTTGAACCCACAACCTCAGGGTGCTGAGGCTGTAGCTTTAACCACTGCACCACTCTAGAAATTAAGACGTAGCAAAAGTGATCCAAGTGTAGGACAATCCAGCCATTGTGACATCACTGATGAGGTTGACTCTTATTGGTGGAATGAGGCATTATGACATCACAATACCTGATCTGCTGATCAGAGGCTGAAACTTTGCACACTATTTATTTATTCAACTTTCTAAACTATTCTCCCAGGGGTGCTCAGAATGGTGTACATTAATTTATTCAGGTACTCAAGCATTTTTCCCTGTCTGTCCTGGCAGGCTCACAATTTCTCTAATGTACCTGGGGCAATGGAGGGATTAAGTGACTTGCCCAGGGTCACAAGGAGCAGCATGGGTTTGAATCCACAACCTCAGGGTGCCAAGGCTGTAGCTTTAACCACTGCACCACACTCTCCCCTTAAATCTGTAATTTATTTCCATTGTGAAGTCTACGTTATAGGTTTCTGTAGGCACAATAAGCAAACCTTTTTTCACAGGGAAGAATGCCCTAGAAAAAGAGGTCAGGTGTGAGGCTCCTGCAGCAATCCATAGAACCTAGGTCACAGTGGATCCTCTGTTCTGTTTTGAATTCCATTACTGATTTTGGGTCCACCCACCTCTGCTGGGAGGTTTTTTTGTGCTCTCACCATCTCTTTTTAATGATGCTTCTGATTCAAATCCTGGTGCTGCTCCTTGTGACCCTGGGCAAGTCACTTAATCCTCCAGTCCCCTTGCCCCATGTTGCTGTGTCAGTGGAAGATCAGAACAGTAGTCAAAAACATTTCGTGATGTGTTCCCTAGGTGTGAAATACCTTGTTCCTCTAAATCCATAGAACTTAGTTGATCTCGTGCTCTTGACTTCTTGGTCATGGTGGATCCTCTGTTCTGTTTTGAATTCCATTTAATTATGGGCAGACTGGATGGACCGTTCAGGTCTTTATCTGCCGTCATTTACTATGTTACTATGTACCAGAAAACACTGCTGGAATCATTGTAAATATTGTAATATCACTGTATCAGAAAACACAGTCAGAAACCATGGGGGTGAGCATTTTGTTTCTCCTTAACTCCCCTCTCTCTATCCAATCCACTTCTGTCCTCTCAGTGTCGGTCCATAATCCTTGCATCTTCTGGAACTTGGCGTGCATGTCATAGGAGACAACTTTTCCAAATGATTGGGGGTGCTAAACCCAATGGAAATGACCCCTCCCCGGACCCAGCCAAGCAATTTCTTTATTTTTGGTGGTGCAAAAGCACCCAGAGGACCCACAGAGCTGGCTACTATGATGCATGCACCCTGCATCGGGCCACAGAATACAGCACACCCAGGCTTTCCCACTAACAGTTTCGGTGATGAGCAAACTCTCCTCCTTCAGAGCAGGGGCGATGCCACCTCAGCATCCGTCACGTCAACCCTACACATCTCCCTTGCTACCCATCTCCCTACAGTATATTGTTTCTTTTGCATTGTCAAGACTCTGCACATAGAATTAGACTTTCCTGTTGCACGCTTCTCAGAGGTTTTAATCTGGGAGGATTTCCTGATTCTTCCCATCAGGAAAATAAGGTGAAGAGCTTGTTGTTGACATTTTCTCTCAGCTCTGCTTTCTCTCTCCTTCCATTTCTATTGATGAGTTTCAAGTCTGTGCCTTGTCTTTTTGTATAAAATGTGTTGTTTGCATAATTTATCTGACAAATGCAGAACTTCTTTTATTAATTTTTTATTTGATATTTATTTCTCAGATATGGATTAGAGAATGACACGGGGACAAATTTTTCCTCGTCCCCACAGGAACTCATTTTCCCATCCCATCCCGGCGAGTTCTTTTCCTGTCCCTGCCCCAGCCCTGCAAGCTCCGTCCTCATCTGCACAAGCCTCAAACACTTTAACATCCTAAGTAGCAACATTCTAGAGCTCAGATTGTGATGTCATAATGCCTCATTCCACCAATGCCTAAGCTCCGTCCTCATCTGCACAAGCCTCAAACACTTTAACATCCTAAGTAGCAACATTCTAGAGCTCAGATTGTGATGTCATAATGCCTCATTCCACCAATGCCTAAGCTCCGTCCTCATCTGCACAAGCCTCAAACACTTTAACATCCTAAGTAGCAACATTCTAGAGCTCAGATTGTGATGTCATAATGCCTCATTCCACCAATGCCTAAGCTCCGTCCTCATCTGCACAAGCCTCAAACACTTTAACATCCTAAGTAGCAACATTCTAGAGCTCAGATTGTGATGTCATAATGCCTCATTCCACCAATGCCTAAGCTCCGTCCTCATCTGCACAAGCCTCAAACACTTTAACATCCTAAGTAGCAACATTCTAGAGCTCAGATTGTGATGTCATAATGCCTCATTCCACCAATGCCTAAGCTCCGTCCTCATCTGCACAAGCCTCAAACACTTTAACATCCTAAGTAGCAACATTCTAGAGCTCAGATTGTGATGTCATAATTGCCTCATTCCACCAATGCCTAAGCTCCGTCCTCATCTGCACAAGCCTCAAACACTTTAACATCCTAAGTAGCAACATTCTAGAGCTCAGATTGTGATGTCATAATGCCTCATTCCACCAATGCCTAAGCTCCGTCCTCATCTGCACAAGCCTCAAACACTTTAACATCCTAAGTAGCAACATTCTAGAGCTCAGATTGTGATGTCATAATGCCTCATTCCACCAATGCCTAAGCTCCGTCCTCATCTGCACAAGCCTCAAACACTTTAACATCCTAAGTAGCAACATTCTAGAGCTCAGATTGTGATGTCATAATGCCTCATTCCACCAATGCCTAAGCTCCGTCCTCATCTGCACAAGCCTCAAACACTTTAACATCCTAAGTAGCAACATTCTAGAGCTCAGATTGTGATGTCATAATGCCTCATTCCACCAATGCCTAAGCTCCGTCCTCATCTGCACAAGCCTCAAACACTTTAACATCCTAAGTAGCAACATTCTAGAGCTCAGATTGTGATGTCATAATGCCTCATTCCACCAATGCCTAAGCTCCGTCCTCATCTGCACAAGCCTCAAACACTTTAACATCCTAAGTAGCAACATTCTAGAGCTCAGATTGTGATGTCATAATTGCCTCATTCCACCAATGCCTAAGCTCCGTCCTCATCTGCACAAGCCTCAGACACTTTATAATCATAAGTGTTTGAGGCTTGTTCGGTTAAGGCAGAGATTACAGGAACGGGACAGGGACAGCAACAAAGCTCACGGAGACGGGACGGGGAAATTGAGTTCCTGCGGGGACAGGGAAAAATTTGGCCTCGTGTCATTCTCTAATCTGGATTTCTGTAGGGTAACCAAAATATTTTAGTGTTTGTCTTCATATTTGCTCTATAGTCAGAGTAAATGTCCTAAAATTCAGACTGGATGGCTAAGGCATCTTGAAATCTGGGGGAAAAAAAAACAACAACTCTGGTGCCCCCCCCCCCCCCCAAATCTCCTTTTCAGAAATCAGCAGTGCATCAGGGATCTTTCCCAGTAAATTCATCCCACTTTGATGGAGTTGCAAAAACTCACCCCCTCTCCTTTATTAACTAGCATGGGATTTAGCGCCGGCAGTGGCGGTAACTGCTCCCAGGAATTCTACGAGCGTCTGAGCAGTTACCGCCGCTGCTAGCGCTAAAACCCAACGCTAGGCATTAGTAAAGGAGAGGGGGTGAGTTTTTACATTCATGAAAGCACAAATGGGATTCAGAAAAATAGAATATTAGTAGTTTAAAAAAATCCAGTTCTAGAATTTACTCCCTTTATCTATGTGGAATCAAACTGGCATCTCAACAGATCTGACCAAAGTTATATTAAAATACCAAGCCACAGAATTATTTGAAAAATATAAAAGCATTGTACGCTGAAGAGCCCTCTGCCCTTTTTATCTAGTCAATTTTTTTTTTTTTTAATTAAATGCAGGTTGTCCGACAAGATTTTTGATTGTCTAATGTAAATTGAGCACTTATTTGAGCCAAAGAAGAGTCTCCTGGAGATTCAAGTGCTTAACAGAACATGGCAGAGGGTTGTACAAATTGGTCATCAGATCCCAGCCAACTGGGCTTTTATCGTATTCCTTTCTGCCTAAATATTGTCTGCCACTTCCCTTGGAGAACCATATTAAGTAGAGAATGACATGGGGACAAATTTTTCCCCATCCCTGCAGGAACTCAATTTCCCGTCCTGTCCCCGCATTTGGGGGGTTCTGTCCCTGTCTCTGCCCCATTCCCGCAAGCTCCGTCCACTTCTGCACAAGTCTTAAACGCTTCAAAATCATAACTGGCCGAGGCTTGTGCATTTAAGTTTCTTTATTTTTGATATACCATCTATCAAAATACATGTCTAGACGGTGTACATTATAAAAGATTATAGGAAACAATTAAAATAGGTAAATAAAAACAATAATTTATCAAATATTAAAAATACTGGACAAATTCAGATTAACATACATGAAACGAAAGGAAAGTATGGGAGGGAGAGGTTGTTTAAAATAGATTGAAGTAAAATTAATAAAAAGGACGGTAAGTGGGGAGTGGTAAAGACATTAGGAGGGGAATCACTTCAAAAGAAGTATTAGATGTTTCAAAGCTACACACGAATCAGGGAATTAAGAGGCAGAGGCTGATGCTAAAGAGTAAAAGCATCTTTAAAGAGGAAAGTTTTAAGTTTGGTTTTAAATTTTCCGAGTGAGTTCTCTAATCGAATGTCAAGTGCAGGGGTAGGGAACTCCGGTCCTCGAGAGCCGTATTCCAGTCAAGTTTTCAGGATTTCCCCAATGAATATGCATTGAAAGCAGTGCATGCAAATAGATCTCATGCATATTCATTGGGGAAATCCTGAAAACCCGACTGGAATACGGCTCTCGAGGACCGGAGTTCCCTACTCCTGGTCTAGTGGAAGGGCATTCCACAGAGAGGGGGCGGTAACTGAAAAGATGGATTTGCGAATAGTGTCGTAAAACAATTCCCGTATTGCACCAAACTGCAGCTTGAGCACTCAAGCAAAGTTCTGGGAATCATCATTGACTCTACACTGTCCTTCAACGATCACCTCAACTCCTTAGTAAAAAAATGCTTCTTCAACCTTCACATGCTAAGGAAAGTCAGATCCTGCTTCCACCAACAACACTTCGCTGTCCTCGTTCAATCCATTATTCTATCTAGACTGGATTACTGCAACTCCATCTACTTAAGCCTAACAAAGAAAAATCTTCTCAGACTCCAGCGGATTCAGAACACCGCGGCTAAATTAATTTTCGCAAAAAGCAAATTCGACCACGTCTCCCCGCTTCTATCTAAGCTTCACTGGCTCCCAGTTCTCCTCAGGGTTCACTACAAATGCGCCTGCCTAACCTTCAAATCTCTACACGGCATCCTTCCTCCCCTGTTTCCACTATCTTGGCTCTCCGCGAATCCTAACTCCACTAGATCCACTCAAAAATTCATACTATCATTCCCCTCTTTAAAAGGCATATCCCATACAGGAAAACTTGGAACATCCCTCCTCTTCAAGATCACCGAGCTGTGGAACAGCTTCGGAATGCGACCTCCCTCCAACGCTTCAGAAAACATTTGAAAACTTGGCTTTTCTCTAAAATGTAACCACTCCCTCCCTCTCCTCTTTATTAAATCCCCCCTTTCTTTCCTTTTTACCAAGCCCTTCTTCTTCCCATTGGAGTTCCTTTCTTTAGTAATTCCTGTAAACCGTGTCGAGCTCTACTTCTGTGGAGATGATGCGGTATACAAACTTAAGGTTTAGTTTAGTTTAGTATTGACAGTATAGAGAATAAATTTTGATTATTTGATCGGAGGGCCCTTGCGGGAATGGTGCAGGGACAGCGACAAAACTCACGGGGACGGGGACAAATTTGGCCCTGTGTCATTCTCTAATATTAAGCAGCTTTCTTTTCTTGCTTTAATTTACTTTCCTAAATGAATGCGCCCGTTCTGAATTAGTCCATCAAAGGATCCAATGTGGTCAAGCAGAGAAATTCTTCCAGAATGTGTTTTCTTTCAGGGAGGAGCCCCGACCCAAGTGTTGAGTCAGAACCCTGATAAGCAACAACCTTTAATCTCGAATCCCACCAGTTCATACAGTATAGTGTACTGTGCTAAGGCCTCACTTATAGTTGGGAAATTACTAGCTGAGTATTGTTCCAGTGGCTTCTGGTTTTCCTGCGTGATACACAGGAAAAGTGTTCTGAGCAGATAAGCAGCGGATCAGACACTGGAAATTGGCTTCACTGAACACAGAGGCAAGCTCTGTGTTTATAGATGAGGTGGGTGATAGCACAGTGGCAAGGCAAAAATTCAGCTTTCTCTATCCATTGGTTATAAAGACTTCACATTCTGGAGATAGTAAGTGAACATAAGAACATATGAAATGCCGCTGCTGGGTCAGACCAGTGGTCCATCCTGCCCAGCAGTCCGCTCACGCGGCGGACCTCAGGTCAAAGACCAGTGCTCTAAATGAGCCCAGCCTCACCTGCGTGCGTTCCAGTTTAGCAGAAAGTTGTCCAACTTTGTCTTGAAACCCTGGAGGGTGTTTTCCCCTATAACAGACTCAGGAAAAGCGTTCCAGCTTTCCACCACTCTCTGGGTGAAGAAGAATTTCCTTACGTTTCTACGGAATCTATCCCCTTTCAACTTTAGAGAGTGCCCTCTCGTTCTCCCTACCTTTGAGAGGGTGAGCAGTCTGTCTTTCTCTACTAAGTCTATTCCCTTCAGTATTTTGAACATTTCGATCAAGTCCCCTCTTAGTCTCCTCTTATCAAAGGAGAAGAGGCCCAGTTTCTCCAATCTCTCACTGTACGGCAACTCCTCCAGCCCCTTAAACATTTTAGTCGCTCTTCTCTGGACCCTTTCGTGTAGTACCGTGTCCTTCTTCATGTACGTTGACCAGTGATGGACACAGTATTCCAGGTGAGGGCGTACCATGGCCCGGTACAGCAGCATGATAACCTTCTCTGATCTGTTCTTGATCCCCCTTCTTAATCATTCCTAGCATTCTGTTTGCCCTTTTTGTCTCCGCCACGCATTGTGCATGTGGAGCATTTCAGAATAATGAGAGCAAGTTTAAATGGCTCTGTATTCAGACTGCGGGATGCAGGCAGGCTAACTCGCACAGTTGGTACTGACTACAGCTATTCAATCCCGGGCTGAATATCCATTTCCAACATTGAAGGCGTTGGCACAGTGTGCCACAGCCTCAAGGAAAGCAAACAAAATGTTGGGTATCATTAAAAAGGGTATCACGACCAGAACGAAGGAAGTCATCCTGCCACTGTATCGTGCAATGGTGCGCCCGCATCTGGAATACTGTGTCCAGTACTGGTTGCCGTACCTCAAGAAGGACATGGCAGTACTTGAGGGAGTCCAGAGAAGAGCAACTAAGCTGATAAAGGGTATGGAAAATCTCTCATATACTGACAGACTAAAAAAGTTGGGGCTGTTCTCCCTGGAGAAGCGGAGACTTAGAGGAGACATGATAGAAACCTTCAAGATCCTGAAGGGCATAGAAAAAGTAGACAGGGACAGATTTTTCAGATTATGGGGAACCACAAGTACAAGGGGGCACTCGGAGAAATTGAAAGGGGACAGGTTTAGAACAAACGCTAGGAAGTTCTTTTTCACCCAGAGGGTGGTGGATACATGGAATGAGCTTCCGGAGGCTGTGGTAGGCAGGAGCACGTTACAGGGCTTCAAAGAAGGTTTGGATAGGTTCCTAGAGGACAAAGGGATTGAGGGGTACAGATAGGAGTAGAGGTAGGTTATAGAAATAGTCAGGGACCACTGCTCAGGCAATAGGCCTGATGGGCCGCCGCGGGAGCGGACCGCTGGGCGAGATGGACCTCTGGTCTGCCTCAGCGGAGGCAACTTCTTATGTTCTTATGTTCTGTTGGCCGGCATAAGCTTAACGGACTAAGTCAATATTCAGCACTGACCAGCTAAGTTTATAGCGAACAAGGATAGGACTGTTATTAGAGCGGCTCGATTTGGCTACTAAACTTGACTGGTCAGTGCTAAAAATTGCCAATATAGATGGTTAGCATTTGGCTGCTAACTCCGAATAATTAGAGGAGATAACCAGTTATCTCGCGCTGAATATATGCATTTAGCCAGTGTCATTTCTGGCCGGTTAATAGCGTTGAGTGTCGGCTGGACCCTCTTGCTACATCACAAACCACAAAAGACAGAAATAGAGCAGAATTCAATTTTTATCCATATACTGTATATTTCTTGGTCAGCTAAGAATTGGGGGGTGTTGAATAATTTTGTGCTTTCGTGTTTTGCAGATAATGGTGAAAACAACGATGCGGTGAGTAAGTGATTTACCAAAGAAATGCATTTAAGAGGGGTCTGGACCCAGAGCAGTGTCATCAGTGCCTTCAGGGGATTCACTGAGTCCCCTGAAGGCCCTGACGGCACTACTCTGAATTTGATTGGTTGAGCAGGCAGCAGACAGAAGCTACTGTAGAGTCATGCTTTTTTTTTTTTTTTTACTTTTTGCTCAATGTGGTTTGATTGTATTAATGTTATTATTATTTATTTGATATATTTTGATATACCAATTAAGGACCTAAGTGCTGAACATAATTACTAAAAACAAACCACAGAAAGGAAAGTTTTGCCAATATCAAAAGAAAAGTTCCAGAGATAACACCATTCAATCTTTAAAAAAAACAAAACCAGTCACTACAAACAAATAGAATTAATATCTTAATTTGTCTCTCCAGGGGACCCATTCCTGCCCTCAACCAGCTTTATTTAGTTGGGAGAAAAAGTGTGTTTTTAATAGTCTTGAAATGGGGAAAAGATTGTTTAGCTCTGATGACATTGGGTAGAGCATTCCAAAGAGCTGGGGCCATGAAACAGAATGCTGAATGACCAGAGAATAAAGTCCTCTAGGGGGAGCACAGACCTTCATGCAACCTTCTAGGGGGAGCATTGACCTTCCTGCGGCCCTCTAGGGAGAGCACTGACCTTCATGTGACCTTCTAGGGGGAGCACTGATCTTCATGCAGCCCTCTAGGGGGAGCACTGACCTTCATGCTGCCCTCTAGGGGGAGCATTGACCTTCATGCAGCCCTCTAGGGGGAGCACTGACCTTCATGTGACCTTCTAGGGGGAGCACTAACTTTATGCGGCTCTCTGTATATACAGATTGCCCACCCCTGCTTTAAGTTCTCTGACTACTGACTTTTTGTTGGTCACTTAAGTTTATTTTATCTTGCTGTGTACAATCAAGAGTTTTGGCATATGCTTTTGACCAAACTTCATAAATAACTGAGGGGGGGGGGAGGGAACATGATGTAGAGTTAATGGTAACTCTGCTTTCTTCGAAATACCATCCTTCATTCACAGTACTGAAGACAATAATGGCCCCTAGAGAAATTCCCAGCATGGTTTGTCACGCACTTTCCTTAACCACCGCCCTCACATAACATGACTCCCGATTGTTTATAAGGCAGTCCCTCTAACATCAGTGTAGTACAATAAACAGTCATATTTCAACGGTGTCATGTTCTGTCGTTGTTTAGAGTAAAATTACTGTGATTTTCTATACACAGCATTTCCTCTTTACCTTGGGCTGCTGTGTTCAAAAAATGAATGTTATTCGGTTTTAAAAAATAAACATAGTAACAAGGTAGATGACGGCAGATAAAGACCCAAATGGTCCATCCAATCTGCCCAACTTGATTACATTTAAATTTTTCCTTCTTAGCTATTTCTGGGCTATTTCTCCTCTCTCCCGCCTTTCCTCCAAAGTATACAGGTTGAGATCTTTAAGTCTGTCCCCATACACCTTATGATGAAGACCATACACCATTTTAATAGCCTTCCTCTGGATTGACTCCATCCTTTTTATATCTTTTTGAATTGGACACAATATTCTAAATGAGGTCTTGCCAGTATCTTGTAAACTGCTTTGGGTGAATCTCTTCATGAAAAAGGCAGTTAATAAATCCCAATAAATAAATTAGTATCAGTGGCATAATAAGAGGGGTGGGGGGAGGGGTACACCCTGGGTGCCGTCTTGGTGGTGGCGCCAGCACCCACCCTCCTCTCCGCTCTCCCACTACCATGTGTGTGCTGCTGCTTCCTTTCCCCCGTACCTCTTTAACGTTCATGGCATGAGCAGCGACCCCCGACCTGCTGTTTGTGCCAGCATCAGCTTTTCCTCTTGACATCATTTCCTGAATCCGCGCTTAGGAAGTGACATCAGAGGAAGAGCCGACACAGGTGCGAGCAGCAATATGGGGTCGCTGTTCACGCCGCAAATGTTAAAGAGGTACAGGGGAACCAGCCTCTCGTGGCATCTGCTACTTCTCCTACTAGTAATTATTTCTATAGCACTACCAGACGAACGCAGCGCTATACAGAGTCACAAAGAGTAAGAAAACAGTCCCTGTTCGAAAAAGCTTACAATCTAAACAGCCAAGAGAGACAAACAGGATGTCATGGATACAGTCAAGGGGAACAGCTAATCTGCTGGCAGAGTTGGAGAGCAGAGGGAAGAACAGAACAATCAAGCCATTGTGACATCACTGATGAGGTTGGCTCTTAATGGTGGAATGAGGCATTATGACATCACAAGCTCAACTCTGCTTCTCAAAGACTGAAACTCTTCACACTAATACTATGAATTATTTCTATAGCGCTACCAGACGTACGCAGTGCTGTACAGTCACAAAGAAGACAGTCCCTGCTCCAAAGAGCTTAAAATCTAAACAGACAAGACAAACAGCCAAAGAGCTTAAAATCTAAACAGACAAGACAAACAGGATGTCATGGATACAGTTAAGAGGAACAGTTAATCTGCTGGCTGGGTTGGAGGGCAGAGGGGAGTACAGGACAATCAAGCCATTGTGACATCACTGATGAGGTTGGCTCTTAATGGTGGAATGAGGCATTATGACATCACAAGCTCAACTCTGCTTCCCAAAGACTGAAACTCTTCACACTACTACTATGAATTATTTCTATAGCACTACCAGACACACACAGCCCTGCACAGAGTCACAAAGAAGAAAACAGTCCCTGATTGAAAGAGCTTACAATCTAAACAGGCAAGACAAACAAGATTTGGATTTTCTGTTGGATGTTCTCATGCATAGGGATGGGTATGAGAGGACATGGGGAGTCAGAGACGGGTTCTTAGTGAGGGGGGATTATTGGGGGTTATGGTTTTTTGTATGGTTCTTATTGTTGGTGCTGCATATTGCCAGTTGTATGTTTTCTTGTTTATCAATATAAAAAATTGTTTCAAATTTTTAAAAAGAGGTACGGGGGAGGGAAGGAGCATGTGGAGGTTGGGGGGCTTAAGAAGAGGGTGGGGGAGGGGCGCCACCACCCTGGACGCCACTTACCCTCGCTACGCCACTGAGTAGAATTACTTGGGAGATTGGTTTTCCAAAAAAACAAGACAATTGGCATAGAAATTTGCATTTTGATATCCTCACTACTTTTCTTTTCCATTGATGGGTGAGCGTAATGACATGTCCTTCCTAGCTTTGAAAATTAAACACTTTTTCATTTGATATCGTTCTCTAAACCCCTTCAGCCATCCCCTTCTGAAGTTTTCCTCAAGCCTGGCAGCAGCCAAGCTCAGAACCGAATCCAAACTAACCAGAGAATGGCATCTGATTGGTTTATGGAGCTTGCATGATGTCATTTGTGATGTCATATGCTGTATAGACTAGTCAGTGAGAGTACCAAAGCGATTTCATATTTAAGTTCACCGACATGGGGGTTCTGAAATGGTTAGGAAGTCACAGTACAGCTCCTTGAATTATCATATCGATAATCGTTTTAATTCATACTGCCTGCCAGAAGTGCTTTAAAATCACTGTACCAGACACAGGGAGTGCTGCGTTCTTTTAAGCTAAATAGGCAGGAAAGCTGTCTCCCGAGAAAGCTAAGACACAGGAACCTGATTTTGCGTAAAATCGGCTCAGAAGAGAAAAAGAATTAGGGACAAATTGATTGAAATGACTCAGAAGGGAAGTGGGAGGTGGTTTCCTCCCTGGAATCAGAGTTGGCAATCTTTCTAAATCGTTAATGGCAGCGGCCTTTGAAAACATATTGAAGGAAATTTCCTAACAATGAAATAGCTCCTTAGCCAAAAAATACTTAAGTTTGTATTGTGTTTCACTTGCTTCAGCTCCACAGCCTGACTTAATTTTTCCCAGTGATAATATTTTGCCCAATGGCGTTCTGTTTGTTACCAAAGAGCAAAGTGTAGAAGGAATGGCGGTATAAGGGAGAATTTAAAAAAAAGGTTTGGAGGGGAATAACCCGAACAGACTGTAACTTTTTGCCTCAGCCCTCCTCTGATTTTCGTCCCCCCTTTCACCTTTGTTAAAAAGTGTGGAGTAACTAGTCATTCTCCTTATGGGAACAGCTTAACTTTTTGCAACAATGCAATCTCAAATGGTTTTTTTGTGGAAAATGTGAAATTTGCATTATGGTTGAATTTATATGGAGCAACACCTTTTACATTAACCCGGTGTAAAAGGAGCTCAAGTCATATTCCTAAAGTGGGCTATTTGTTATGGCCGTCCAATATTGGTTCAACAAACATGTGATTGTTATATTTTCCACATTAGGGGCTTTGACATTGTGTGACCGGCACTGTGGGCTGCGTCTGTGCCACATAACAATTTATGACTGCTTCCGGAAGCATTCGGAGAACTGCCCTAATGGAATTTTCAGAGAAAGATTTACTAGTGCTGTTTAGCTTCTGGGAAAATCGTAGTGCTATAGAGATGGGAATTCCCACCAGAGATTTCCAAGGATAATATAGTCCTTTCGTTCCAAGAGCAACAGTTTTAAGATTACTTTGACTTGAGATTGGTGCAACATTTCTTTTCCTCACACGGTCTGTGAAGGGGATGTTCAGTTGATAACGTCGGTTGAAATTCTGCTCTTAAGCAAACAGTACTGCACCCATGGTCCGAGTCTGAATCCCACACTGGGATTTTGATGACCCGGCTAGCTTCTGGCCAACTCACCTACCCATCCAGCCCAGGGCCGGCTGATGAAATGATGGTGCCCCGCCCTACCCCGCTCCTCGGCTAGTTCCCTCCTCTGATGCTACTGCCCGTCTTAGCAGGATGCGGCTTCATAGGCCAGCATTAGTATCAAGCAGTGGCATCAGAGGAGAAAGGGAAGGACGGTAATGTAGCACTTCCCACTTCTGATGCTGGCCCTCCCTCACAGCAGCTAAGTCAGCTATGGTGTTTTTAAAATATTAGCCCCCAGGTTCTACAAATACTGTGCAAATTTACATGTTCAGAATTGTGCATTATTCTCAGATATGCACGCAACTAAATTGACAAAACCAGCCAATTGGCGCCAAGAATTGGGCACTAGCAATTGATTATTGGTGCTACATGGCAACCAATTGGATTTGCGTGGCCATCTTGCTAAGCGCTATTCTACGAGGTTGCCTTATATGGATACGAAGCGCTGTCACCTATCCATCTGGCATTGAGAGGAAACAAATTTAAATCAGTTCAAATCCAAATTAAAAACCTTTCTGTTTAAAGATGCTTTCGAGTAATAACTAGTCTTTTCAAGACGCTGTTGAACAGCAATTGTCCTTATAAGGACAATTCGACACCCTTTCTCTTGGACTTACCCCCACCTCTTGTCCTTTCCCTCAGTGTTTCTTTCCTTTATAATTTTGTAGTTCGACTCCTCTTTTCCTTTTGTTCAAATTTGTCCGTCTGGTTAATTATTCCCCAATTATGTTTACTTTATTAACTTAATTGGTTTTAGTGATTAATGTACCACATCTAGATGCCTGATTTGGTGGTATATTAAATTTTTAAATAAACTTGAAACTTGATAAACTTGACATATGTGTGTTTTTAAAACACTGCATCCTGGATTTAAATAATAACATAGTAACATAGTAGATGACGGCAGATAAAGACCTGAATGGTCCATCCAGTCTGCCCAACCTGATTCAATTTAAATTTTTTTTTTTTTTTTCTTCTTAGCTATTTCTGGGCGAGAATCCAAAGCTTTACCCGGTACTGTGCTTGGGTTCCAACTGCCGAAATCTCTGTTAAGACTTACTCCAGCCCATCTACACCCTCCCAGCCATTGAAGCCCTCCCCAGCCCATCCTCCACCAAACGGCCATACACAGACACAGAACGTGCAAGTCTGCCCAGTACTGGCCTTAGTTCAATATTTAATCTTATTTTCTGATTCTAAATCCTCTGTGTTCATCCCACGCTTCTTTGAACCCAGTCACAGTTTTACTCTCCACCACCTCTCTCGGGAGCGCATTCCAGGCATCCACCACCCTCTCCGTAAAGTAGAATTTCCTAACATTGCCCCTGAATCTACCACCCCTCAACCTCAAATTATGTCCTCTGGTTTTACCATTTTCCTTTCTCTGGAAAAGATTTTGTTCTACGTTAATACCCTTTAAGTATTTGAACGTCTGAATCATATCTCCCCTGTCTCTCCTTTCCTCTAGTGTATACATATTCAGGGCTTCCAGTCTCTCCTCATAATAGGCTCACTGTTGCTGGTATACAATTGTCGGGCTATATCCACTACACACTATCACTTTTAAGTCTTTGACATTTAAAACCCCTGCTTTTATTTATAAAGTTTTAATCCCTTATACTTCATCTAGATTATTGAGGTCATCCCCTCTCTTAAAATTATTAACACGCGGCGGCAGTCTATTTTTTCAGTCACGGCTCCCCAATCCTGGACTGCCCTTCCAATTTATCTGAGATGAAAAGAATTTCGAAAAATTTAAGAGCAAACTCAAGAGTCTTCTTTTTAAAGATGCATTCAATGATTAAATGAATTGCTTATGGTTCTTAATCCATTTTTGATTTTTCTGATAGTTTTCATTAACCCTAATTGTTTTTCTTTATAACCAGATTGTATTTCATTCCTAGTTTTCCCTGTGTTTTTGATTGTATGTGCAAGTTGACATTAATATGTTTTAGTAGATTTAGCACTTGTCAGTTATGTTTGTCTTCCTTAACTTTGTAACTTTTATCAATTTGTACATCGCTTAGAATTCAGAATAGGCGATTAATCAAATTTTATAATAAACTTGAAACAATATCTGGTATCCCATGTCCACCCCTCCTGAAGAAGAGGTCTTCTGCCCAAGCCCCCTGCGCCACTTGAGCAGCAAAGGCGGCACCATGCTTCCAGCCACTGGACACCCCCTTATTGCCTGTTGCTAGGATGGACCTTCTCCTGCTGCCACCCCTTTGGTATTCCACTGCTTCTGAGATTCCCCTCTAACCCACTGGGCCAGACCAGTCAGGATGCTTAGGAAGTAGAAAAAGTTCACTTTAAAAGGGTTATCTGGTCATTTTTTTATCTTCTATTTTCTGCTTTCTCTATTTTTCATACATGGAAAAAAAATAAATAAATCTTGAGTTGTACCGGTTCTCACTCACTGTTTTTTGTCACCAGTAGAGAATAGAAAGATGCCTTGATGCAACCTAGAGAACAGTTCGGCAGCGTCCGCTACTGATGAAGATGATCAGAGAGCCTGCAGAAAGCAGATGTTCCACAAGTTCCAGATGATGCAGAACTTATAAAATTATTTATTCGTCTACGATGAGCGATTCCAAATCTGTCCCGGCGGCTACCCAGCCAGCCAAGGTTTTCAGGATATCCACAATGAATATTCGTGAGAAATTTGCATGCACTGCCTCTACTGCATGCAAATCTCTTCATGAATATTCATTGTGGATATCCTGAAGACCTGACTGGCTAGGGAGCCCCCGGGACAGGTTTGGGAACGCTGGTCTACATTCTTATCGTTTTACTTGGAGTGACAAATGTCCACAGAAATAAAGTGTCTAGGCTTTCTTTTTTTTTTTTTTTTAAATAAAAGGGGAAAAGTGACTCAAACACTTTTAGAAGAGTATGGTTGCAAGAAAATGTCCATAATTTATATCAGGAATGTTGGTGAGCGTGTGCAAACCCAGAATTGTTTTTTTGCGATAGAGCAACAGACTGATGCTTTCTGGAATATTATAAAAACTTGAATATTTGTACAAATATCAACATATATAAACATACGTCTTTTTTTTAACTCTGTCAGGCAATTTATTGGAATTAAAGGTTCAGTTGCTTTATCTAATGTCCCCTGCTGATTCTCACCTGGGGGTCAAGGAAAGGGGCGATACAACTCTTCAACATTCCTCAGCTACTGAGGCATCCTGTACGAAAAGACAGAAAACACTTTGATGATATTTATTTTTAAAAAAATATCTAAATGCAAAAAAGGCCCTCCTTTACAAAGCCGGGCTAGCGTTTGCAGCGCCGGCCGCAGTGGTAAGAACTCCGACGCTCACAGGAATTCTATGAGCGTCTGAGTTCTCACCGCTTCGGCTGGCGCTAAAAACGCTAGCCCGGCTTTGTAAAGGAGGGGGAAAGTCTCAAAAGAGGCTAGTTCTAGGACCTTTGTGTAGTTCAGTCAGACCCTCGCCTCTTGACATGGAATAAAATCTCTCATGTTCCATCCCTAAAAACAACACAACATTATGCCATGCCAAAAGTCTCAGCAATCTTGGCTATCATGGGTTTTCTAAGACCACTGCATGTTCTTTCCCAGAAGCACAAAATGAGAGAGAAATATACGAGAAATACACGATGGGCCAAAACAATGGCCAATCAGGGACTTCCTTAGGCTCCTCCCTAAGGAAATCCCTGATTGGCTCAGGTGCCATTTAAAAAAAAACCAAACAAACAAACAAAAAAAAACCCCAGGCAGTCGGGCTATTTTGCATGGGTGGATCAGATCGGATAGGAGATTCATCAGCCAGCAGTTTAGTGAATCGGGTTGGGGAACAGGAACGATTGCAAAACCAGTAAAACTGGTTTTGTGACCATCCTTAGAGGATCGGTAAGTTTAGTGAATCTTGGCCTAAGAACTTCCCTGTCTGCCCCAAAGGCTCACAATCTAGCTAAAGTACCTGAATAAACAATTATTAAAATAGAAAAGATATAACAAAATTCCAAGAATTCTCCAGGCTTTAGATTAGGAGAGGGGACTTGGAGGGGCCTAAATGTTGAAAGTAGAAGCAGGGAAAATGTCCATTCTTAAAAAAAACATCCAAAAGGAAGTTTTTTTTTATAATGGCCTGCCTCTACATTCAGCTGTTTAAACGCCCAGACCACCACTACTTCTAAACTTACACCATATAATCAACCTAAAAAAGCCTAAGTCCCAAACGCCCAAAGCCAGGCCTTTTAGGCAAAGTAGGAGCCAGTCCTTCGCCTAAAAGCTGGATTCTGTAACCGGTGTCTGTCAAAAACAACACCGGTTACAAAATCCCACCCCTCTCCCAGCAACTATCGCGGCAGGAGAGATGGCTCATCTCTCCTGCCACGATAGCGATACCACCAAGTACCGCCAAACCTAGCACTTGGGATCGCTATCGTGGCAGGAAAGATGAGCCATCTCTCCTGCCGCGATGGTGATCGCCGAACCACAGCACTTCGGGGCGAGCATTGTGGCAGGGCATTTCCCCTGCCAGCGATCCTCACCCCGAAGTGCCGCGGTTCGGGGGGGGGGGGCGAACACCATCGCGGCAGGGGAGATGAGCCATCTCTCCGGCCACAATGGTTGCAGTGGGTGATGGGTAGATTGCCATGTTGCTGAGCTGATAGTGGCAGCCGCCATCAGCTCAGCGGACCCTTTTTCGGCACTTATACCTGTTTTGACTTGGTCTAAGTCAAACCGTATAAGTACCGACTAGGCAACCTGTTAACACTTTTGGTTATACCTGCTGTACGCCTAGGTCTAGGTCGGCCCACCTCCCTCCCTTTCCCCTCCTCTAAAAACGCCCCTTTTCGCTCTATGCGTTTAGAGGCAGGGGAAAGGCCTAAGCTGGTTTTAGATACGTCTACAACCAGCTTTGGTTATAGGCACTTGGACGATCAGGCTTTTTGATCGTCCAAGTACCCATTTAGGCCACTTTTTAAATGTTGGGGTTGTTTTTTTTTTTTAATTATGATCCCCATATTGTATCAATTCTTTTTCTCGGTTATGTTTACAAATAGGTAACCCCCAACCATGTCTTGTCAAATTCCCATGACTATTCAGACCAAGGGCCAAAAAAAAAAAAAAAGTTAAAAGCAAATGGTCTACAATTGTGTCACCTAGGCAACTTTTGTGTTTATACACATATGCCTAATCTGTTTCCTTCAGCTCCATTCTCATGCAGTCAAGGGAGCAGAGAGCAGAGATGCAAAAACCTCATTTATAGCTGCAGGCTACTTCCCTTTCTCAGTCTCCCCAGTTATAACTCAGACATTTTGGCCGCAGCCATCTAGGCAAAAGGCACAAACAACAGCTCCTCCCAGAGCCTGTTCATTTAGGCCAGTGTCTCAAACTTTTTTTTAGTTCCGGCACACTAAACAGAGCAAATTCTAATTGAAGTGATAAAATTGCAAAACCAACAAAAAATTAAATTTGAGAGTTATTTATTTAAAGTTCTTTAAACTATGTATTGGCAATTGTAACAATGGTGAAACTAAAGTAGATAGAATAAAATAGCTAATCAATGCGATGGATGGGCTTGTTTTTGTGTATAAATTAAAACGCGGCTCGATAGTCGCTAAGCAAACACGCATTTCGTCATCCACCATCTGCAGTCGCTCTCTTTTCGATTTAATTTCTATCAGAGCTGAAAATCCAAGTTTGTAAAGATAAGAAGATTCAAATGGTAACAAAACCTTGATTGCGTTGTTGCTCAAGTTAGAATAACGACTGCATAAAAAAATAAAATGACTTGCCATTAGTTTCCAAGGACCAATCATGTCGAAGAATGATGCTTGTCTGGGTGGTTGTATCCATATGCGCACAGATGCTCATAACATTAACAGACTCTTGTGTATGTGACTTACACGTCATCTATTCTAGTGTATACTTATGAAGGGAATTTTAAAAAATAAAGTACAATTCTGGAATCTCTCGAGGCACACCTCAAATCTCTTAGGGCACACCACTGTGCCATGACACACAGTTTGAGAGACACTAAAACATAGAAACATGATGGCAGATAAAGACCAAATGGCCCATCTAGTCTGCCCATCCGCAGTAACTATTATCTCTTTCTCCGAGAGATCCCACGTGCCTATCCAAGACCCAGACAGTCTCTGTCTCCATCACCTCTTCCAGGAGATTGTTCCATGCATCTACCACCCTTTCTGTAAATACGTATTTCCTCCGGAGCCTATCACCTCTTAACCTCATCCTATGCCCTCTCTTTTCAGAATTTCCTTTCAAATGAAAGAGACTCGACTCATGCGCATTTACATTAGGTAGATATTTAAACATTTCTATCATATCTCCCCTCTCCCGCCTTTCCTCCAAAGTATACAGATTGAGATCTTTACATCTGTCCCCATACGCCTTATGATGAAGACCACGTACCATTTTAGTAGCCTTCCTCTGGACCGACTCCATCCTTTTTATATCTTTTTGGAGGTGCGGCTCCAGAATTGGACATAATATTCTAAATGAGGTCTCACCATCTCTTTCGTCTAGAGGCGAGCAAAATGAAATGGATTTCTCCACTGGTATCTTCTGGGTAACTCCAAATGATCCAGAATGGCCACTGTTGAACAAGGGATGCTGGGATCAATTGGGTTATGCTCTTATATTCTTACATACACTCCCCTCCACCAAGTGGCATACTAAAGGGGGGGCGGTCCACCCCGGGCACCATCTTGGCGGGGGTGCTCCCATTACTGCACGCTCCTTTCCTTCCTCCATGCCTTTTTAATGTTACCAGAACGAGCGGCATCCCCAACCTGCTGCTCGCGCCAGTGTCGGCTCTTCCTCGGGTGTCACGTTTTGGACCCGCACCTAAGAAGTGATGTCACAGGAAGAGCCCACGCTGCAGGTTGAGGTTGCTGCTCGCGCCAGGAATGTTAAAAGAGGTATGGAGGAAGGGAAGGGGTGTGCGCACAGCAGGAAGGAGGGGATGGGGGGTGAGGGATGGAGAAGAGGTCAGGGGAAGGGCGCTACCTCTCACCCTCGCTATGCCACTGCCTCCACCCTTCGCTGTTGCACCAGGATAGTGTATGTTGGGTCTCCCGTGCCCAGTCAGCTGGCTCCGAAGAGGACCCCCTCAATCTTAATTTTCAGTAATCTGACCTCTCCCCCAAGGGCTGCAGTCCTCCACCTCAAAAGGGTTCCCCATCCCTGGTCTACAGCACAAGGACTTACTGTGCTTTCTCACAACACATATATATGGTAACTAATCATAATTAGTCATTTGTCAGTGACATACAACCTACTTAAAGACTTTAAAAACAATTTTGAGCTTCAAGGAGCAAGATATTAATATTTGCAGGGGAATCCACCATCTTGATTGCTTAAATACATCTCTCTCTCTCTTTCACCTTCTGCTGATTTATAAGAGTAATGATCTCTGTGCATAGGGCATTTCCTGTTATTTCATCAGGCCCTTGGCTGCTCCAACAGGGTGTTAACCAAGAAATGCCATTTCCCTGCGGATCACCCTGATATAAATAAAGATGAGAGCAGACTAATGCTTGGAAGACCTATTGTTCACATCGTCAACACGGCCTTAGGCTTAAACAGTGTGTGCAGGTCCTGGTAGGATTTATTAGGATCTACTGTATTTACTGCCTTTTTGAAGGAATTTACTCAATTAATAAATTAGAAGTGGTTAAAAGCTACAGCCTCAGCACCCTTAGGTAGTGGGTTCAAACCCACGCTGCTCCTTGTGACCCTGGGCAAGTCACTTAATTCAATCTATACGCTACTCCCTCAAACCTATTCTTATATTGTTCTTGTATGAACTGCTTTACACAATTTATAGTGTGGGTGAAAACATCAACCCTTCAATGTTCAAATCCCGGACAGACATATTCAAAAGGCCCAGAATGCATTCGTGTAAATAGGAAAACCTCAGATCCCCGGCTTGCCGCCAGTCATAAACTTTGCCAGCAAATTTGAAAGGGATAATCCACATCGGTAAAAAACCCTCCAACTCCCTAAACTCTTCCCTAAACTACTTAAATGCTCATAAGTGCTCATGAATGCAAGTTTTTACTTCTTAAATGCTCATAAGTGCAAATGCAAACAGTACGTTAGTACTTAGCTTTTCATTGGGTTCATAAAGTCACCGCCAACAAAGGTTAAGCCATTTGTGTGCAGAAAGTTGGCTGCCAATTTGAATTGCTTAAGTGTCCTATGCCCTGACGTAGCGGAAGCGCAACTTATGGGCTTGCCTTCGTTGGCGATGGACAACAGATATCTTTGAGCACTGAGAGCTTAAGGACCTGAACGTAATACTCAAGATGAGGTCGCACTATTGAGTAATACAAGGCATTATAACATTCTTAGTCTTGCTAACCATCCCTTTTTTAATAATTCCTAGCTTCTTGTTTGCTTTCTTGGCCACCATTGCACATTGGGCAGAAGGTTTCAGTGTATTGTCCATGATGACACCCAGATCTTTTTCTTGAGTGCCGACTCCCATGGTGGATCCTAGCATCTGGTAACGATGATTTGGATTATTCTTCCATCTCCATTTCACAAACCCAATCCCCCTTCAAGTATTTAAAAAGAAATACCCTGCTGGTCTAATAGCCCCCTCCCAATCTGACCCGGCAGATCTCAAGTAAATCTGTTTTTATAAATGGTGCCGATCACAGACGAACCATTATAGAATACCATTCAGTGCTGAATGCTGATCACAGATTATCCCCCTAAATGTGTGTTCTTGTCATACTGCCTCTGTTTACAACTAGTTTATGTTCCAGCTGTTTCACATCTGCCTTTATCGTTTGCTGTTTATCGCCTCTGGGTTCCATGGTTATGGTGAATCAGCTCTTTAGGAGGTCGTCTGGGATCTGGCATGAGATGGCAATATCTGTTTCTTCTTTTTGCCTCTTAACACTCGTTGCTCTCCCTCTCTGGGTGGCATCCCACTTCTCTTTCTTCTTGTAACAATATTGATTTTCTTTTGTACTTTAATTGAATTGTTTGTGTCCTCCATTCAAGTCTTTCTTTGCCTGTTGCTCCATCATCTTGGCCTAAGAGCACTGGAGGGGGCAGCAGGGTTCTCTTCACACACTTATGTTCTTCAAAAGATGACCTTTGCCACAACCACTTTATAAAAGATGTTTTCAATGCATGCCCTGATGACCAAGTGTCTCCCTCAGTTCTTCCCTGTGCCCAGACATAAAAAGATGACCTGGTGGTTGAATGGCCCCCCCAGCTCTCCTCCTCCCTTCCCTTCCCCCAGTCTAAAAAAAAAAAAGTCCTGGTGGTCAAGTAGCTTCTGTGGCCCCCTTCCCTCCCTCTAATAACAAACAAAAGCCCTAGTGGTCTAGCAGAAGCCCACCCTCCACTGCCATAACTCACATGAGGTAGAAGCAGTGCCAGGAGAGCCACTTGACCGCCAGGGCACTTTTTTTTAGAGAGAAGGGGGGACAGGTCAGGAAGAGGATAGTAGGGGGGGGTGAGGTGGGAATACTGCATGTTTTAGAGGGGGTCAAGGACTGATGCATGCTTGTGGGGTTTTTTTGTTAATGTCGACTGTTCTGTAAGTGCCTGAGCCAATCAGCGCAGATGACTAGTCTGCCACAATTTTAACACAGCGGTAATTTGCATGCTCGTTAATTTGAGCATACTGTGGCAATTTGTTTGGTGCTGATTTCGTAGTAGAGTTTTCATGCCACCAAGAGGTTTCGAGCACTGGCCCCAGAATTAAAAGAGAGGAAGCTGATGGCACTATAGGTAATGACAGATGACCTGTTGAAAAGGCAAAATCCTCTAATTGTTACTGAAATGCTCCAGGGATAAAATCAGTAACCAAAAGTTTATTTCAAACCATCTAGATGTTTATAAACCACACCAGTGTATTGTTCGTTAGAAATTAGCAGGGAATTAAGAAGCCAAGAATCTGTCTTCAAAGTAAACACAAATCTGAATGTTTTCGATGGAATAAGGCGTTTAAAAAAAAAATTAAAACTAGAAAGGAAACATAAATCCCGGTTAAGCTGAAGCACGCATGCATTGAAAACATCTTTTATAAAGTGGTTGTGGCAAAGGTCATCCTTTGAAGAACATAAGTGTGTGAAGAGAACCCTGCTGCCCCCTCCAGTGCTCGTAGGCCAAGATGATGGAGCAACAGGCAAAGAAGGACTTGAATGGAGGACACAAACAATTCAATTAAAGTACAAAAGAAAATCAATATTGCTACATGAAAAAAGAGAAGTGGGATGCCACCCAGAGAGGGAGAGCAACGAGTGTTAAGAGGCAAAAAGAAAAAAACAGATATTGCCATTTCATGCCAGATCCCAGACGACCTCCTAAAGAGCTGATTCACCATAACCACGGAACCCAGAGGCGATAAACAGCAAACGATAAAGGCAGATGTGAAACAGCTGGAACATAAACTAGTTGTAAACAGAGGCAGTATGACAAGAACACACATTTAGGGGGGAAATCTGTGATCAGCATTCAGCACTGAATGGTATTCTATAATGGTTGGTCTGTGATCGGCACCATTTATAAAAACAGATTTACTTGAGATCTGCCGGGTGCTTATGATCCAGACGGACCACTGTCTGAGACAGAATACTGGGCTCAGTGGACTTTGGTCCAATTCAGCAAGACTCTCAAACTTTTTTTTTAGCTCCGACACACTAAGCGTCACATTCTAATTGAAATGATAAAATTGCAAAACCAACAGAAAATTAAATTTGAGAGGTATTTATTTAAAGTTCTTTACACTATATATTGGTAATTGTAACAATGGTGAAACTAAAGTAGATAGAATAGAATTGCTAATCAATGCAATTTGATCGATCTCAAAATTTTTATGTCCAAAATCGTTAAACATTCTTATTCACTCTTTAGTGATTTCTAAATTAGATTACTGTAATGCTCTCTTTAAAGGTATATCACTAAACGAACTCAAACGCCTACAAATTATTCAAAATGTTTCCATAAAACTCATTACTAAATCCAGAAAATTTGATCACGTTACACCCCTTTTAAAAAACGCACATTGGCTTCCTGTTATCCATCGGATAACATACAAACTTTGTTTGCTTATCTTTAAGTCTCTCTTCTACAAGACTCCAGCATTCATATACAAGCTATTAAAACCATATCACCCAAGCAGAACCTTAAGATCTAATGAGCAAAATTTATTGACCATTCCTTCCTTGAAGATTATTAATACCAGACGGCAGTTTATCTTTTCGGTAACCGCTCCACAGACTTGGAACGCTCTTCCAATTTATTTAAGAATGGAGCAGGATTTAGGAAAATTTAAAAGTAATCTAAAAACATTTCTTTTTAACGATGCTTTTAATATTTAATTCAATAATTTTAAGACCAGCGATTTTATTATTCTATGTTTTAGCGTTATATGTTTCCCTATTGTGCTTTTCCTTTGTTTTGCTTTTCTTTAATCAATTGTATTTCCAAACTCTATCTTACCTTATGTTATGAGAACATGTATTAACTAATTACCTGATGTTATTATTTAAGTTTGTATTGTTTGTCTCTCATTGAATGTATTTTAAAATGTTCATCGCTTAGAATTTGATTAAGCGATTAATCAAGAGAAATAATAAACTTGAAACTTGATATACTTGTTTTTGAGTGCAAATTTACTCAAAATGCAGCTCGACAATCAACAAGGAAACACGCATTTCATCATCTACCATTTGCAGTCACTCTTTTTTTTTTTTTTTTCAATTTAATTTCTGTCAAAGCTGAAAACCCAAGTTCGCAAAGATATGAAGATCCAAACGGTAACAAAGCCTTGATTGCTTCATTGCTCAAGGACCAATCACGTCAAAGAACGATGCTTGTCTGGGCAGTTGTATCCTTGTGCACACAGACGCTCACAACATTGACAGACTCTTGCATACACGACGTACATGCCATCTATTCTAGTGTATACTTATGAAGGCAATTTTTAAAAATAAAGTACAATTGTGGAATCTCTCGTGACACAGTTTGAGAGACACTGACATAGAGACAATTTCTATCAAGAATAAATCTTGTCCATTTATTTCTGATCAATGGTGGCCTGTTTTCATTTATGTTAGCGCCATCTAATGGCAAAGTACTGACAAGGTGGATTAGAATAGCACTTGCCAATTTTTCCCCTTTGATGACTCGTTCCTACCCTCTTCTTTCTAATTATTGCCTCACTAGGTGCTACTTTGGCTGCTTGCACACAACGCTGGCCCTTGAGGGCTGGTTTTAGGAAATCAAATGTGCAATCTGAGTGCCTGGCTTGGTGTAGCTCAATTATCCTGAAAGCCATACAACTGGCACCCCTCAAGAATAGAGCAGTGCACCCCTGCTAAAGTAGAACCTGATTTAACCACATGATACTGCATTAGAAAGGGAGAATTTGGCATTTTATATAATGTATGTATTTCTTGCAATGGCGTAGAGAGGGCATATCACACGTTCTGGAGCTCTCTTTTCTGTAAATACATATATGAAAGAAAAGTCAATTTTCCTGGGGTTGATGGAAATATATCAATTCAGGGGTAGTACCAAAGGAGCTGAGCCAGCAGCTCTCGGGGGGAGGGACATGAGTTTGTGTGCAATTTAAAAAAAAACAAATTGTGAGGATATTTACAAAGACAAGGGGACACTCAATGAAGTTACAGGGAAATACTTTTAAAACCAATAGGAGGAAATATTTTTTCACTCAGAGAACGTGTTGCCAGAGGTTGTGGTAAGAGCGTATAGCGTAGCTGGTTTTAAGAAAGGTTTGGACAAGTTCCTGGAGGAAAAGCCCATAGTCTGAGAAAGACATGGAGGAAGCCACTGTTTGCCCTGGATCTGTAACATGAAATGTTGCTACTCTTTGGAGGTTTCACATGGAATGTTGCTACTATTAGGGTTCTGGAATCTTGCTTCTCTGCGAGATTCTATGTGGAATGTTGCTACTCTTTGGGTTTTGGCCAGGTACTACCTGGTAGACCAGGACATCCTACTACAAATACTATATACAATAGGAATTACAGGCAAAGTTCAAGGATTCCTATAATCCAGGACCTACAGAGTAAAGACAAACAATGAAAAATCAGAGCCATGGTCCAACCGCTGTGGCGTACCCCAAGGATCGCCATTATCCCCAACACTCTTCAATCTCTACATTACATCCCTCGGCACCTTCTGGGAATGACGATAGACAGAGGCTGCACCATGCAACCACAAATCAACAAAACAATACAGAAATCATTCATGGTCATGAGAAACCTAAGGCAAGTTCAAAAATTCTTTGACAGAAAACAATTCCAGCTCATGGTCCAGTCCCTAGTCATAGGTCTCCTCAACTACTGCAACATCCTCTATCTCCCCTGCCCCACAACAATGATAAAACAATTAGAAACAGTACAAAACACAGCCCTGAGACTAATCTATTCACTATGAAAACACGACCACATCACCAAGGCATACCTCGACTCACACAGGCTCCCAATTCAAGCAAGAATGCTATTTAAATTCTACTTGCAGTGTTCTTCCCAGGGCCTTTTAGCTGGGCGCACCGCCCAGCTAATTTAGATGGGCGCACCGCCCAGCTAATTTAGATGACCGCCCGGCGAATCCTTCTGCTGCCGCCGATGCTCCTTCCCGGGCTGACTCTCTGCCGAAAATTTTGTTTGACACCTGCCTTTTTTTTTTTTTGCCAGCATGCTTTTACTTGCTTTGGGCCTTTCTCATTGCCGGGTCCTGCCTACTTTGTTTCCGCGAAGGCAGGACCCGGCAATGAGGAAGGCCCAAAGCAAGTAAAAGCAACTTCCGGTTTCGGAGGGAAGAGAAGGGAAGCCGGCACACACACAGAGCCCCGGAGGGAAGCTTACAACTTGCTGCTTTTACTTACTTCGGGCCTTCCTCGCTGCCGGGTCCTGCCTTCGCGGAAACAGAAAGTGGGCAGGACCCGGCAACGAGGAAGGCCCGAAGCAAGTAAAAGCAGCAAGTTGTAAGCTTCCCTCCGTCGCTGATCTATGAAAGATAGGTCAGCGATGGAGGGAAGCTTATAACTTCCATAGCGACTCTACCAACAGGTTTGTGAGCTGGGAGGGATGGGAAGAGAAATGCTGCTGCTGCACCAAATAGGGGAGGGGAGGGGGAAGAGAAATATTCTGCTGCACCCATTTTGGGGAGAAGGGAAGAGAAATGTTGCTGCTGCACCCAATTTTTTGGGGGGAGGGGGAAGAGAAAAGCTGGTGCACCCAATGGGGGAGAAGAGAAAAGCTGCTGCTGCACCCAATTGGGGAGGGGAAGGGGAAGAGTTGCTGCAGGAGCAGCACCCAATTGGGGAGGGGGGAGGGGAAGAGAAGTGCTGCAGCAGCACCCAATTGGGGAGGAGGAGGGGGTTGAGAAGTGCTGCTGCAGCAGTATCCAATTGGGGAGAGAGAGGGGAGAAGGAAGACCAGGGAAGGGAGA
Source organism: Geotrypetes seraphini (assembly GCF_902459505.1). Taxonomy (NCBI): domain Eukaryota; kingdom Metazoa; phylum Chordata; class Amphibia; order Gymnophiona; family Dermophiidae; genus Geotrypetes; species Geotrypetes seraphini. The sequence goes on along the minus strand of NC_047093.1, from coordinate 18,882,131 downwards.
GGAGAGGCAAGAGACACCAAGACTATGGGAGGGAGGGAAAGGAAAGGAGCTACCAGACCATGGATTACTGCAATCTACTCCAAACTGGTATCCCTCAGTGTCACCTCTCTCCCCCTTGCAATCTGTGCAAAAACTCTGCTACACGACTGATCTTCTACCAACCTTGCTATACTCATGTCACCCCTCTCCTTAAGTCACTTCACTGGCTCCCTATCTGCCATCGCATACAGTTCAAGATCTTATTGCTGACCTACAAGTGTGTTCATTCTGCTGCCCCTCAATATCTCTCCTCTCTTCTCTCTCCTTATACACTTCCCAGAGAACTCCATTCCTCAGATAAGCTGCTCTTAGCTTTACCCTTCTCCTCCACGCCAATTCCAAACTTCGATCCTTTCATCTAGCTGCCCCCTATGCCTGGAATAAATTACCTGAGTTTGTCCATCAAGCCCCTTCCTTGTTTAAAAGCAGACTGAAAACCCACCTTTTTGATATAGCTTTCAATCCTTAACCCTACTCCTCTGTCCTCCAATCCAGCCAGCAGATTAACTGTTCTCCTTAACTGTATCCATGACATCTTGTTTGTCTGTCTTGGCTGTTTAGATTGTCAGCTCTTTCGAGCAGGGACTGTTTTCTTTGTAACTCTGTACAGCGCTGTGTGCGTCTGGTAGCGGTATAGAAATAATTAATAGTAGTAGTAATCAGATTGTACTGGTAATGTAGCTCCAGTAACTGATTGATGCTTCCTATTTGCTGGTTAAGCTGTCTGGGTATGTTCCTTCTTTCTCCCCCACCCTGCATTAGGAAGAAGGTGTCTAAAGCATTCTGGGGAAGTCGGCATTCTAGGGAAGCAATTCTAGAGAATTCAGCCTTAGTCTTTGAGAAACTATAGTCCCTTTTTTTGCTTTCTTTGTCCCTGACATTTTTTAAAGCAATTATAATCTGCTCATCCATAGTTCTTGGCAGATAACAAACAGCATAATCATTAGAAAATCATAGAACAAGAACAAAACTAAAATAAGCTACCAGAATCCTACCCTTCCTCATAGCACACATTGCAAAATCACCGTCCAGCCGTCTTTTCTACAACCCACAATATGGGGGCATTTTTGCTTGCACAACCAAAGATACATTTTCAGAGATAAGTAAGGAAATGAAGCAAGACTTTATGCTAATTTTGTCATGGTCCACTATTTCTGCATTCCTCCTTTGGAGCCAGTGCTGGCATTCTGTTGCCATAAACGTTCACTCACAATGGCCTGGGGATTTTTCACCCCTGATTTTTAAAAATTAATTTTTAATTTTAAGCAGGCTGGTGATCCCAAAATAAAAAAGCAGAAAAAAAAGGTGCAGAAGAAAAGGACATGCACAGTAACATCATACGCAGTTCTAGCATTCAAACAACATATTCCCAGTACCGTATTTGTCAAAAAATGTTTAATAGAAACATGATGGCAGAGAAAGGCCAAATGGCCCATCTGCAGCATCCACTATCTCTGCCTCTCCCTGTTGGCTAAGGCTCTTAACATTTGCATCTCCTCTCCCTATTGGCTAAGGCTCCGGAGCCTATCTCAACTTCATCCTATGCCCTCTCATTCCAGAGCTGCCTTTCAAATGAAAGAGACTCGACTCGTGCGCATTTACATTATGTATTTAAATGTCTATCATATCTCCCCTCTCCCGCCTTTCCTCCAAAGTATACAGATTGAGATCTTTAAATCTGTCCTCATACACCTTATGACGAAGACCACGCACCATTTTAGTAGCCTTCCTCTGGACCGACTCCATCCTTTTTATATCTTTTTGAAGGTGCGGCCTCCAGAATTGTACACAATATTCCAAATGAGGTCTCATCAAAGTCTTATACAAGGGCATCAATACCTCCTTTTTCCTATTGGCCAGATGCAGATATCATTCCTCGCCATAAAGGTCAGCGGCTCAGACAGATCATAGTAACATAGTAGATGATGGCAGATAAAGACCCAAATGGTCCATCCAGTCTGCCCAACCTCATTCAATTTAAATTTTTTCTTCTTAGCTATTTCTGGGCAAGAATCCAAAGCTCTACCCGGTACTGTGCTTGGGTTCCAACTGCCGAAATCTCAGTCAAAACCTACTCCAGCCCATCTACACCCTCCCAGCCATTGAAGCTCTCTCCAGCCCATCCTCCCCCAAACGGCCATATACAGACCATCAAGTCTGCCCAGTACTGGCCTTAGTTCAATATTTAATATTATTTTCTGATTCTAGATCCTTTGTGTTCATCCCATGCTTCTTTGAACTCTGTCACCATTTTCTTCTCCACCACCTCTCTTGGGAGCACATTCCAGGCATCCACCACCCTCTCCGTAAAGCAGAATTTCCTAACATTGCTCTTGAATCTACCACCCCTCAACCTCAAATTATGCCCTCTGGTTTTACCATTTTCCTTTCTCTTGAAAAAATTTTGTTCTATGTTAATACCTTCAAGTATTTGAACGTCTGAATCATATCCTTTCCTGTCCCTCCTTTCCTCTAGGGTATACATATTCAGGGCTTCCAGTCTCTCCTCATATGTCTTCTGCTGCAAGCCTCCTATCATTTTCGTCGCCCTCCTCTGGACCGCTTCAAGTCTTCTTACGTTCTTCGCCAGATACGGTCTCCAAAACTGAACACAATACTCCAAGTGGGGCCTCACCAACAACCTGTACGTGAGCATCAACCCCTTCTTCCTTCTACTGGCTACGCCTCTCTTTCTACAGCCCAGAATCCTTCTGGCAACAGCCACTGCCTTGGTCACACTGTTTTTTCACCTTTAGATCTTTGGACACTATCACCCCAAGGTCCCTCTCCCCGTCCGTGCATATCAGCTTCTCACCTCCCAGCATATACGGTTCCTTCTGATTATTAATCTCCAAATGCATTACTCTGCATTTCTTTGCATTGAATTTTAGTTGCCAGGCATTAGACCATTACTCTAACTTTTGCAGATCCTTTTTCATATTTTCCACTCCCTCTTCGGTGTCTACTCTGTTACAAATCTTGGTATCATCTGCAAAAAGGCACACTTTTCCTTCTAACCCTTCAGCAATGTCACTCACAAACATTTGAACAGGATTGGCCCCAGCACCGAACCCTGAGGGACTCCACCACTCACCTTTCCTTCCTCCGAGCGACTTCCATTAACCACCACATTCTGGTGTCTGTCCGACAGCCAATTTCTAACCAGTTCACCACTTTGGGTCCTAACTTCAGCCCTTCAAGTTTGTTCAACAGCCTCCTATGAGGAACTGTATCAAAGGCTTTGCTGAAATCTAAGTAAATTACATCTAGCATATGTCCTCGATCCAGCTCTTTGGTCACCCAATCAAAAAATTCAATCAGGTTCGTTTGGCACGATTTACCTTTTGTAAAGCCATGTTGCCTCGGATCCTGTAACCCATTAGATTCAAGGAAGTACACTATCCTTTCTTTCAGCAGCACTTCCATTATTTTTCCAACAACTGAAGTGAGGCTCACTGGCCTGTAGTTTCCCGCTTCATCCCTGTGACCACTTTTGTGAATAGGGACCACATCCGCTCTCCTCCAATCCCTGGGAACCACTCCCATCTCCAGAGATTTGTTGAACAAGTCTTTAATAGGACCCGCCATAATCTCTCTGAGCTCCCTCAGTATCCTGGAATGGATCCCGACTGGTCCCATCGCTTTGTCCACCTTCAGTTTTTCAAGTTGCTCATAAACACTCTCCTCCGTGAACGGCGCAGAATCTACTCCATTTTCTCGTGTAACTTTGCCAGACAATCTCGGTCCTTCTCCAGGATTTTCTTCTGTGAACACAGAACAGAAGTACAGTGGTACCTCGGTTTGCGAGTGTTTTGCAAGACGAGCAAAACACTCAGCAAACTTTTGTCTCGTAAACTGAGCACTGCCCTGATAAACGAGCACTCAGCAATGGTGGCCCAGGGGTGAGTACCTGCCTGCGGGTGCTGCACAGCGATTCGAAAGTGGTGCCTTCCTTGCCTCGGGACCCCATGCGGCTGCCCTCCTGCTTCGGCGATGCCTCTGCCATCCGTCAGCGCTCTCCCAGCTCCCATCTAAACCGGCCGCCATCCTGAATGAGCATGCACCTCTCTCCTCTCCTAAGTCAGACGCTGCCCCGACAACATACTCACCACATACAGGCACACAGGACTTGGTGAGCGTGCTTGTACGTGGTGAGCGTGTTGTTGGGGCAGCGTCTGACTTAGGAGAGGAGAGAGGTGAAGTCGCGCATGCTCATTCAGGATGGCGGCCGGTTTAGATGGGAGCCGGGAGAGCGCTGATGGACGGCAGAGGCATCACCGAAGCAGGAGGGCAGCCGCATGGGGACCCCGAGGCAAGGAAGGCACCAATTTTGAATCGCTGTGAAGCACCTTCAGGCAGGTACTCACCCCTGGGCCACCATTGCAAACTTCGGTTGTGGAACGAATCTTCTGAGTTTGCATTAAAGCCTATGGGGAACTTTGCTTTGCAAAACGAGCATTTTGGATTACGAGCATGATCCTGGAACAGATTGTGCTCGTAAACCAAGGTACCACTGTATTTGTTTAGCACATTTGCTTTTTCCTCATCACTCTCTACCTATCGGTTCCCAGGATCTTTTAGTTTAGCAATTCCATTTTTCATCTTCCTCTTTTCACTAATATATCTGGAAAAAATTTTTGTCTCCCTTCTTTACATTTTTAGCCATTTGTTCTTCCGCCTGTGCTTTCACCAGACATATCTCTCACTTGGCTTCTTTCGGTTTCACCCTGTAGTCCTTTCTGCCCTCCTCTTCTTGGTTTTTTTAAATATTTCACGCACGTCAACTCTTTCGCCTATATTTTCTCCGCCACTAGTTTGGAGAACCATATCGGCTTCCTTTTTCTCTTGTTTTTATTTATTTTCTTCACATAAAAGTCCGTAGCCATTTTTATTGCTCCTTTCAGCTTAGACCACTGTCTTTCAACTTCTCTTATGTCCTCCCATCCTAACAGCTCTCTCTTCAGGTACTCTCCCATTTCATTAAAGTCCGTACTTTTGAAATCTAGGACTTTAAGTATTGTGCGGCCGCTCTCCACTTTAGCCGTTATATCAAACCAAACCGTTTGATAATCGGTGCTTCCCAGGTGAGCACCCACTCCAACGATTTGTGAGGACCACATCCAATATCGCTTTTTCCCTCATGGGTTCCGTCACCGCATGAACGACTACTTTGAAAATTTGCGAGCCATGGAATCAAGGGTGAATACTCATGTGGATTAAAAACTGGTTGGCGGATAGGAAACGGAGAGTGGGAGTAAATGGACAATACTCAGACTGGAAAAGCATCACAAGTGGAGTGCCGCAGGGTTCGGTGTTTGTACCCATGCTCTTCAACATATTTATAAACGACCTGGAAATTGATACGATGAGTGAGGTGATTAAATTTGCAGATGATATGAAGTTATTCATAGTAGTGAAGACGCAGGAGGATTGTGAAGTCCTGCAACGTGACATAAACACGCTCGAGAAATAGGCTGTAACATGGCAAATGAGGTTTAACATGGATAAGTGTAAGGTGATGCATGTCAGTAATAAAAATCTTATACACGAATACAGGATGTCCGGTGTGGTACTTGGAGAGACCCCCCAAGAAAAAGACTCGGGAGTACTGGTCGACAAGTCAATGAAGCCATCTGCGCGGTGGCAGCATAAAGGGTGAACAGAATGCTGGGAATGATTAAGAAGGGGATCATGAACAGATCGGAGAAGGTTATCATGCTGCTGTACTGGGCCATGGTACACCCTCACCTGGAATACTGTGTCCAGCACTGGTCATCATACATGAAGGAGGACACGGTACTACTCGAAAGGATCCAGAGAAGAGCGACTAAAATGGTTAAGGGGCTGGAGAAGTTGCCGTAAAGTGAGAGATTAGAGAAACTGGGCCTCTTCTCCCTTGAAAGAGGGGGGGAGGTAAAACGAAGGGAGAAGGGCTGCTGCTGGACAGGGGGAGCAGGGAAGAGATGCTGCTAGACAGGGGGAGGTAAAAGGAAGGGAGAAGGCCTACTGATCGACAGGGGGAACAGGCAAGGGGTGGTGGTGGACAGCCGAGGAAAGAGGCAGAAAGAAAGACAGAAAGCGGCCAAGGAGAGATAGAAAAAGAAGAAAGAAAGAAACACACATCTATTCTAGCACCCGTTAATGTAACGGCCTTAAAGACTAGTTAAAGATATAAAACACCAGTCCTACGAGTCTCTGTGAGTTCTGTCATTATTACTGTAGTCTACTGTAAAGTCATTCAGGACCTAAGAAAATCTATCTTCCCTATGGTCTCCAACTGTTCCTAAGTAGGGCTTGTTCCTGCTGTATTTGCACTCTGAAAACTCACTGAGCTCCTTTCAGCCACTTCCTATTACAATCACACTTGCAGAAAGATGTGAAATCTTGAAAATTTCTGACTTCCTCAAGCTAATGTTGGAAATGCAGAACAAACGCACTGTTCCGACAGCCTTTCCATCAAATTTGGTTTTCTAAGATCCAAGATGTTTGCACTGCTGATCTTCCTTCTATTTCTGTTAAAACGTACGAGAGTAATTAACCCTGTGAACATGATCTCCAATCACTTGTCTTCTTACCATAATAATTCTCTCTCAAATTTTTTTTTTCATGTAGATCAAGCTACCCAGAATCAGCAAGTCACTGGTAAGTTGCTTTTTTGAATTTTCTATGTTGTATTAGGCCAGGACAAAGGTTTATGATCTAATCCTTACCCTTATATACCAAATCATCTCCTAAAAATAGGAGCTCGATTTGATTTACATAATTGGATCACAAAGAAAGATCCATTAACATTCATTGGAACTATAGCCTAAAAAGAGATGAAACAGTGGTTTTTAAGGTTTTGCGAAAGATCTAAAGAGAGAAACACAATTTTATTTGAGGAGGTCGTGAAAGGAGTGTGAAATTTTACTAATGGACTTGATTCCTCTTAATTACATTACATTAGTGAGTTTTATTCCACCATTACCTTGCGGTTCGAGGCGGATTACAGAAGAGGATTTCTGGACATGTCCAGAGGTGTTACAGAGTAGAGCGGGTTGCTTCAGAGTATTGAAATATTTCATTTGGTGTTAGTCTTCATGGATTTCTTGAATAGCAGGGTTTTTATTTCTTTTCTGAAAGTTTTGTAGTCTGGGGTCGCGATTAGTAGATTGGAAAGTTGGTGGTCTAGTTTTGCTGCCTGTGTGGCTAGAAGGCCATCGTACAGTTTTTTCCATTTGGTGTCTCTGATTGGAGGGTATGTGAATAGTGTCTGGATTCTCCTGTGTCTGTTGTGGTAGTTTGGATTAGGCGGTTGTTCAAGTAGGCTGGGCTGTCACCATTTATGGATTTAAATAGTAGACAGTAGAATTTAAATAGCATTTTTGCTTGAGTTGGGAACCTGCATGAGTCGAGGTATGCCTTGGTGATGTGGTAGTGTTTTCATAGTGAATAGATTAGTCTCAGTGCTGTGAGCCAAAATTTATAAATTACTTTGATATTTGGTGAAATGAATGTTTATTTCTAAGTTTGTTCTAATTGTGATTTTAATGTAGGGGTAAAGGTTTCGCCTTCTGGTGAAACTCAGATCTGCATTAAGGGGAGCTGGAACTAGTAATTTATAAATTTTGGCTCACAATGGTGGATGTTTATCAAGGATAAAGACTATAAAGTCTTGGCTGACAAGTGGATGTGCAAACAAATGGCCACTTACCAGATAAGTGACATTATGTATTTCTAATCCTGGTGATGGTGGCGCAGGCACCAAAGAGTTGCAATTTTGGTTCCTGAATCCTCTTGCTGTGTAATGTGAGAGTTTTAAGGTGCTGAGCACTCTTTTTACCAATCGGTGGAAGATAGATGATATTTATAATCATTTAATGAAGATCTTAATAGTCCTGGTTAAGCAAAAGTTCCTGCAACCTGCACATTATCACTCCACGCACATCTTTAAATATTGTTAACCTGAAAAGATTCAGGGCACAGAGAAAAGCAGCCTGCTCTCTCTTGACTTCTTGCTTCCATCGTTATTACCCCTTTCAATCTCGCTCTCTGTTCCAAAGCCCCTCTCCTCCCTTGACATCACCTTCCCCAATTCCACCATCTACTTTCCCCTCATAGCCTTGCCCCTTCCCAGTTCCATTAACTCTCACACAGCCCTCCCCAGTTCTATTCCCTCTTGCTCCGTCACTCGTCCCACCCCTTTCCATAGTTTCATCAATTTCTGTCCTGACTCCATCCCCACATTCCTGCCTATTCTCCACCAATTCAAACCTCAGCTCTCCATGTCCCCCTTCCTCACTTCTTCCCCAACAATTTATGCACACAAATCTTTGCCAAGCTTAAACAAGAATTTTGTCACTTGCTCTTGTTTCTCAATCCACAAGCAGGATGAATCAGAAACACACTGGTGACGTTATCTGATTGCAACATACCATACCATAGTTTCTTCTATACCGCAAATTTCAACTGGGACTCAGTGCAGTTTACAATAACATTGACGAGATTTACAATAAGTTAGATACAGTTTACAATAAGATGGGTGAGATTCACAATAGATGGTGGTTTCCTGACAAGTCTTACTGAAGGCATGAAGAGATTAGCTCTCCTAGTGATCAGAGAAGTTTAGAAAGATCTAGACCATAGAAGAGATGTTCTCTCCTACAGTCTAGGATCATTTTAACATAATTTGTGAGACTGAGGAGAGTCTGCTTAGTTGAATAATAAGGCCTTAAGCCAATTTGGTATAGATGACATGCATTGGTGTGTTCAAGGTAATCAGAGAGTTCAGTTTAGGGTTACCAGATTTTACTTTAGTAAAATCTGGACCCCCTAGACCTACCCCCAGGCCCGCCCAGTCCTACCCATCCCTGCCCATTATGCCCCAGTCCCCACCCCCTGCTCTCATGTGGTAGGCAAAGCGTGGACGTACTCAAGTGCGGCGTGCCAAGTTCACACTTAAATTTCCACCAGGCATTGATTTTATTTTCATTTAAAGAATTACAGTATTTCTTTGATTTTTTTTTCTGGTTGCTTGAGAGTTCCGGTTAACTGTATCTTCATTCATCTGTTGTTGGGCCTAACATACTTATTATACTATTTTGCTACTTGACTGCCCACTTTTCATCCATAATGGCTCTCAAAATGCAGGTACATTTCTTCCAAGTCCAAGGTTACATACGCCAGACCATAGAGGAGCTTTCTTCTTCCTTTTAATCACCCTCTTTATCAATTTACTTCTAAATGGATTTATTTCTCAAGCTTCTGTGGCTGGCCTCATGCTTGGTGCAGTTTTCCAGGTCTCACTGTGTCTGGTCCCTAATGCATATTTATTTATTTATTTGGAAGTGCACGGCAAGACTAAGCCAAACATCGGAAACAGACAATGCGGCAATAAACACACTCAAATAACAATACGCATTATAGCAGAGTATTCATTTTACAGTATCGACACACTATACCATTACACCACCTCAGTGGCGTAGCGAGAGTGAGAGGCACCCGGGGCGGTGGCACTCCTTCCCTGATCCGCCTGCCACGCGCACTCCCCCCCCCCTGCTCCTTGAAGTTGTTGCTCGCAGTGGTCAACTACATACTCCCCGTGACCCCGTCAGCTCTCCCTCTGACGTCACTTCCTATGTGTGGCACCCGGAAGTGACCGCAGCAGGCAAGCCCATGGGGGTCGTGAAGAGCACGTTGTTGATCGTCATGAACAATTTCAACTAGAGGTATGGGGGGAACGGGGGACGTTGAGGAGGAGGAGGGGTGGTGCCAGCGCCCCCATCAACATGGTGACCGCACTCCTCACCCCCCCCTTCCTATGCCACTCAACCACCTTACTAGACAGCATTGGTGGAAATGAAGGTAGAGCATATACAGTAGACAGATAAGACAGAGTGACAGGGGATAGATAGAAATAATAGTAACAACTTTATTTTCTATACCGCCAACACCCAAAGAGTTCTAGGTGGTTTACAGACAAGAACTGGACAATCAGTGAGCAAATACAAGTAAGCAACAGGCACATATATAGTTACATAGTTCTTAGTCACATAAGAATGTCTTAAACAAGTAGGAAGAGCTGCACAGGAACACAGTAAAGATAAAGGAAAACGATCCCAGCTAGAGTAGGAGAGGATAAGCAACTCCTGCGACCATATGTAAAGCTGATGTTAGCCTTTGTATATGGAACTAGCCAATCAGTTGCTTCTTCCAGGCTTTCACTCGCTTCCCGAAGTCGAGTTTTGTATTAAGCAAAGCCTTTCTGGGAGTATGTTCTAGAGCAGGATTGTCCAATGTTGGTTCTTGAGGGCTGCAATCCAGTCGGGTTTTCAGGATTTCCCCAATGAATTTGTATGAGATCTATTTGCATGCACTGCTTCCACTGGGATATCCTGAAAACCTGATCTGCCAAGGGCCAAGGTTGGATGCCCCCTGCTCTACGATGGGGTGCTGAAAAGTTCTCAGTCCAATCAACCAACTTCCTAAATTCTGAGCGGTATTTTGCCACTTTAACTAAAAATTGCCACTGTAAAGAGTGATATTTTGTTAAGTGCCAATTTGCAGAAATGAAATTCTCTGTTTTGATGTTGTTTCAGATCATTGGTTGAACCATATCTAAGTCATTCTCTTCTTGGTTGGGCTGAGAACTTTTCAGTACTCACTCGTAGAGTGTGGAACCAACTCAGATGATGGCTTATTGTCAGGTATCACACTGCGTGATTTCCTTTTTATAAGGTGTGATTGAGGATATTCCTTGGTAGAACCTTAGGGGCCTTGGAGATGCATAGGGGGAGATTCTGTTCTTCAAATACTCTGGCCCATTTCCCTTAAGGGCCTTGAAGATCAGAGTTTTAAATTTAGTCCTCTATTGTACTGGTAGCCAGTGAACATTTTTGAGGACTCTTCCATCATTCCCATAGCACTTTACACGAGCTCTAAAGGTTAAACATCCACTCTACAGAACAGCCCCCTACTTAGGAGTCACCAGTGTGTAGCTGACTCATCCTGCTTATCTATGGGGGAATCAAAGTTCCTTACCTGTAATGAGGTGTGTGCGTGGGGGGGGGGATTCTTTGTGGCTAGTAGGATGTCAGCCACACAAACCCATCTCCTTTATTCTCATGGCTGAATCGGCCTATAGCTAGAGAACACCCTGGCAGATGCTGTGGGGTTAGTGGTAACCCCCCCCCCCCCAGATATTCAATGGTGGTTGCCAGAAACAACCCAGTGCTGAATATCCATGTTGAATGTTGGTGGCTGATTATCAGGTCCATTATTCTTGGATAATGGATAAGGAGAAATTAGGTTCTTACCTGCTAATTTACTTTCTTTTAGCTTCTCCAGACCAGTAGAGGTTAACTTTACGAATGGGTATATATCTAATCATGACCAGCAGGTGGAGACTGAAAACAAAACTTTGGGACAGTATATACTATCCTCCCTTCTCTATTTCCCTCAGTCTGCCGAATAGCCAAGCAGAACCAAGAACTGGAAAACAGGAAGAAAACAATACTCCGAACAGGAGTAACAAATAACATACCCAAATGCTGTTGGAAAATGCAGAGGAGAAATACCCGAAGGAAAATGTCCCCACAGCTCGCCAGCTAAGCCAGCCGAGCCACAGCCGCTGTTCTTTAATTCTCCCCGGCCCTAGAAAAATACTAGAACCCGCAGCAAAAAACAAAAACTGCCCGCGAAAACAGCCCCAACAACAACAACAACAACAGACAGGGTGGGGACCTCTACTGGTCTGGAGAAGCTAAAAGAAAGTAAATTAGCAGGTAAGAACCTAATTTCTCCTTCTTTAGCACTCTCCAGACCAGTAGAGGTTAACTTTACGAATGGGACGTACCAAAGCAGTCCCTCTCACGGGCGGGACCCCCGAAGGGCCGATACCAGAACACGCTCACCGAACACCGCGTCCCGACGCGCCTGAACATCTACCCGATAATGTCTAACAAAAGAATACAAGGAGGACCAAACCGCAGCCTTACAAATATCCACCGGAGGCACGAGCGACGACTCAGCCCAAGAAGCCGCCTGACCCCGAGTGGAATGAGCCTTGAGAAACTCCGGAACAGGCTGCTGTTTCAGAAGATAAGCGGAAGCAATCGTCTCCTTGATCCAGCGCGCAATAGTAGCCTTAGAAGCGCCAGCTCCCCGACGAGGACCAGCCAGGAGGACAAAGAGATGATCGGACTTCCGGAATTCCTGGGTCCGCTGCACATCAGAGCGAAGGACCCGACCGACATCCAACTTGCGCAGCTGCCGTTGCTCAGAAGAGCCCTCCCGACCACCCAAGACCGGGAGAACCACCGATTGATTGACATGAAAAGGAGAAACAACCTTCGGCAGAAAGGAAGGAACAGGCCGCAAGACGACCCGCTCCCTAGACAACTCCAAGAAGGGAGCCCTACAAGAGAAAGCCTGCAGCTCAGAAATACTCCTAGCAGAAGTAATGGCCACCAAAAAGACCGCCTTCAAAGTAAGGTCCTTCAAAGAACAGTCGTCCAAGGGCTCGAAAGGCGGGCGCACCAAAACAGAGAGAACCAGATTAAGATCCCAAGAGGGAACCGAGGGCCGTAGGGGAGGCCTAAGCAACTTGGCCGCCCGCAGAAACCGAATCACATCAGGAAGAGCCGATAAACGCTGACCTGACACCAACCCTCGAAAGGTCGACAGGGCCGCAAGATGAACCCGGAGAGAAGACCAAGCCAGGCCTCTATCCAGGCCATCCTGCAAGAACTCTAGAATGTTAGGCAGAGAAGCGCGAAAAGAGGTCACTCCCCGCGCCCGACACCATTCCTCAAAGAGACGCCAAACCCGCACATAAGCCCGAGAGGTAGAAAGCCTCCGGGACCCCAACAGTGTAGCGATCACCTTGTCTGAATATCCCTTCTTGCTAAGGCGACCCCTTTCAAGAGCCACGCCGTAAGACAGAAGAGAGACGGGTCGAACAAGGGAATGGGACCCTGCATCAGAAGGTCGTCCGAGAGAGGCAGAGGAAGAGGAACCGCCACCAGGTGTCTCACCAGATCCGCATACCACGGACGTCGAGGCCAATCCGGAGCCACCAGCACCACCAAACCCGGATGGTGAACAATGCGAAGAAGCACTCTGCCCACCAGCGGCTAAGGAGGGAACACATACAACAGCCCCTCCGTTGGCCACGGCTGGACCAGAGCATCCAGACCCTCGGCCAGCCCTTCCCTGCGACGACTGAAGAAGCGGGGCACTTTGGCGTTGCCACTCGTGGCCATCAGGTCCATCAGGGGCTGCCCCCAATCTTGCACTATCAACCGAAACGCTCCGGCGCCGAGAAACCACTCTCCTGGATCCAGGAAGTGACGACTGAGGAAGTCTGCCTGAACATTTTCTACCCCGGCTATATGAGAAGCCGAGAGGTCCAGAAGATGGGACTCCGCCCAAACCATGAGCCGAGCCGCCTCCTGCGCCACAGGAGTGCTCTTGGTGCCCCCCTGACGATTGACATAAGCCACCGCCGTGGCATTGTCCGACAGGACTCTGACCGACTTGCCCAGCAAAAGGGAGTGGAAAGCTAACAGCGCCAGCCTGACCGCTCTGGTCTCCAACTCGTTGATCGACCAGGAGGCCTCCTCCGCGGACCAGGTGCCCCGAGCTGAGTGGCCCATAAACTGAGCCCCCCAACCGAGGAGACTCGCATCCGTAAGGAGCACCGTCCACTGCGGGAGATCCAGACCCACCCCCTGAACCAGGTGAGGGGTCCGGAGCCACCAGCGCAGACTGCAGCGCGCCAAGCCTCGCAGGGGAACCGGAACATCCAAATCTTGCCTCCGGGGAGACCACCTCCGGAGCAGAGCATACTGAAGAGGACGCATGTGGGCCCGCGCCCACCTCACCACGTCCAGGGACGCCGCCATTGACCCCAGGACTTGGAGGAAATCTCGCGCCCGAGGACCCCGGGACGCCAAAAGCAGGCGAATCTGAGATTGCAATTTGCTCACCCGGGCCTCTGGAAGGAAGACCTTCCCCAAGGAGATGTCGAACATAACCCCAAGGCACTCCAGACGCTGAGCCGGGACCAACCGACTCTTGGAAAGGTTGACCACCCAGCCCAGCGACCGGAGAAACTCCACCACCCGAGCCGTAACCCGGGAGCTCTCCTGCAACGACTTTGCCCGAATCAACCAGTCGTCCAGGTAGGGGAGAACCAGGATGCCCACCGACCGCAAGGCTGCCGCGACGACCACCATTACCGTGGTGAACGTCCGAGGAGCCGTGGCCAGACCAAAGGGAAGCGCACAGAACTGAAAGTGCCGCCCCAAGATCGCAAAGCGAAGGAAGTGCTGATGAGAGGCCCGAATTGGAACCTGCAAGTAGGCCTCCGTCAGATCGAGAGACATCCAGGATGGGCCGAAAGGTCCCCTCCTTTATGGCCACCACAAAGTAAATGGAGTACCTGCCGGTGCCCCACTCCGTAGGGGACACCGGCACCACTGCCTCGAGATCTAGCAAACGCTGAAGGGTCTGACGAAAAGCCTGCGTCTTCCATGGAGTCTGACATGGAGAAGCGAGGAAAAGGTCCGGCAGAGAGCGGGTAAACTCCAGAGCGTAACCGTCCCGCACCACCTCAAGGACCCACTGATCGGACGCGATCTCGGCCCATTTGGGGAAAAATTTGCGCAGCCGGGCCCCCACCGGAACCAAAGGGGGCGCCGGCAAGGAGTCATTGCGCAGGACGGGAAGCGGGGGAACCGGCGGAGGGATTCCCTGCCCCCCGACGGGCCCCCCGAAAGGGCTGCATGCGCTGGAAGAACCGACCCCGGGAAAAACCCTGAGCCGGGAAAGAAGCAGCCCCACGCCCCGGGCGATACTTGCGAAATTCCCGCAAACGCCCCCGGGCAGCCCCACACCCAGACGCAGGGCGGGCACGGTCCTCAGGCAGACGGGGCACCTTCGAGTCCGTCAGAGTCTGAATCAACTCATCTAATTCCTCTCCAAACAAAAAGACCCCCTAAAGGGAACTTTAGTAAACTTAGCTTTGGACGCAGAATCCGCCGCCCAAGCGCGCAGCCACAAAATACGCCGCGCGGCCATGCCATAGACTTAGCCGAAATCCGCACCAAGTCATAAAGAGCATCTGAGAGGAACGAGGCAGCCATCGCAATCTTCGCTACCTCCTGATCCACTAGAGACCAGTCATCAGACTCCCGATCCAGGACACGCTCAGCCCACCGAAACACGGCGCGAGCGACTAGCTCCCCACAAACAGCCGCCTGGACCCCAAAGGCAGAGACATCAAAATCATACTTAAGAAGAGTCTCTAACGCACGCGCCTCCGAGACCCTAAGAGCAGAACCGTCCATAACAGGCACGGTATGCCGCTTAGGAAGTGCCGAGACCACCGCGTTCCCCATTGGCGAAATTAAGGTAGCCCTACCTCCCTCCGGGACGGGATACCCAAGAGCCAAGGCGCACACCAAACGAAACTGCGCCCATAGGCCACTGCGCCAACACAAAATCCCGCAAATCCTGACGCACAGGAAAAGAGCGGGAACCAGGACAGACCCCCTGAAGCAGAGGGGCCCCCATACGCGGGGTCTCCGGCGGCGCCACTGCAAAAATGCAGCACCAAGGAGACCTGCTACACAGGTCTAAAAGCTCATCCCTCTGAATAAAAAAGCGCACCACGGACGCATCTGCTCTGGAAGACGGGAAACCCGCCGCCCCGCTGCCAACAGGCGTCCCCTCTAGAGGATCCTGGAAGCCCGCCAAAGCAGCCAGGTCCTCAACCAGGCCAACACGCTCCTCCGCCCACCAATTCGCAATCCAAGCCCCCCCGCGGATGAGGGAGGAGGAAGAGGGGACGCCAAACGAAAAGAGGGAGGCAAAGCCATAGGGGGCGCGGAGGGAAACCCCCCCCGAAACCCCCCAGGCGCACGTGGGACCCCCAAAAGTCCGCACAAAGAAAGAAAATAAATTGGGGGCAAAAAACCCCTGGGGGTCCCCAGGGACTCCCTGCCCCAGCAGGGGTCCATGCTGAAACCTGCCCCTGTGTTCGCCATACAGGGGGAAGGTCACCTGAGGTTGCAGACAAAATGGAGGGGCCAGACAAAGAAAATGGCGAAGTTCCCGCCAAAAATGCTCCCTCCATGGCCTGTAGCGGCTGAGAAGACTGAACAGTCCCAGCCGCTAAGACAGGCAAGTCGGCATCAGCTGTCAAAAAATCAGCTGAGAGGGAATCCTTCGGGGAATCCCTCCGTGGGCGGTTGTGGAAGACCGGGCTTCCCCACTGCTCCAAGCCGACTCGCGAGGCACCATCGGCGGGGAGCTCTGGGCGCCTGCAGCCGCTGCCGACGGAGCTCCACCACCTCACTGACCCAAACCGCCGAGTTCAGGCCGGCCGCGAGTGCCTCGCGGCTGGACTAAAATTGCTCCAGACGCGACCTAGCTATAAAAAAGTGCTGGTTACATGAAAAAATACAGTAAAATACAGTTTTCTTAAAGGGAAACAACCCTTCAGACCAGCACTACCTCAGGATTTTTTTTTTTTTTTTTTTTACAGAACAGACTCCACAGGCTCTCGAAGCAATATGCCTTGCTTGACTTAGGGGGCAAGGCTTACTGCTGAGGCTCCTCTAAAAAAATGTGGGGAGGTGGAGGAAGTGGGGGGAGGGACCCCGCTCGTGACCCGCCGGGTTTGACACCCCCGAGGTCGGACGGACCCCCAAACAGGGCCCGACCAAGCTCCGTCCGGCCAAAAACAGGGACAATAAACCCCTAAACAAATTCCAACAGCCCTACCAAGAGAGATGGGTACAGATCACTCAACACCTGCTGGAGACTGAAAGAAGACTGAGGGAAATAGAGAAGGGAGGATAGTATATACTGTCCCAAAGTTTTGTTTTCAGTCTCCACCTGCTGGTCATGATTAGATATATACCCATTCGTAAAGTTAACCTCTACTGGTCTGGAGAGTGCTAAAGAATTTATTTTACTCAATCTCTTATCTCTTAATCTATTAATTTTTTTGCTGGGTTTGTTTTAATTTTCCCTTTATATCTTTTATTTTCATTCTTCTATTTTTGCTTGATTTACATATTAATTTTGTAATGTTATATGTTTTTATTCCTTTTAAATTTGTAAAGCCGCTTTGATCTTTTGCATTAAGCAGGATATCAAATGTACAATAAACATGAACACTTGCCCAAAAAGACCTCAGAGATGTCTGAAAAGATCTAGGCCTTCTTCTTCGTCCATGGTGCCATCAGATAATGTTATCCCATTGTCCACAGAGAACCCCTGCTTTATTTGCTCATGTTCAGGGTGCCAGAAACTCATCTTTCTGTCCCACTAACATTCTGTTCTACCTTTGCTTTTAGGATCAGCATCAGAACCTATACTGGATTTTAACATCACCTACACAATCCCAACGAGAACTCCAATTAACATGACTTGCTCTGCTAATTTTTCCCTATCACATGACACTAGGAATGCCACACTCACCATTTATAAGGATGGGAATCTATTAGAACGTACAATGGTCAATTTGACAAAAGGAGGCTCTGTTAACTACAGAAAGCAGAAGGCAGAATTTTCAGATTCTGGTCAATACAGCTGCAAACTTGAGAATGAGGATAACAATAACTCCAAAGATATAACTAAAAATGTCAGCGTATTGGGTAAGAAGATCATGTTCTACTTATTAGGGTAAACAAAAGCCCAAAAAAGGTGGGAATAACCACAGCAAGATAGTCATAAAGGTCTTTATTAAAACTGTGGAGTATCAAAACATAGAGCAGGATCACAAATATGGACCCAACATTGGCCGTGTTTTGGCCTAAGGCCTTCCTCAGGAGGCTCCCACATTGGCCGTGTTTCGGCCTAAGGCCTTTCTCAGGAGGCTCCCACATTGGCTGTGTTTCAACCTAAGGCCTTCCCTCAGGAGGCTCATCAATCTAGGGGCCTAACAGCAGGCACTTTTTATAGAATCAGGGCCTAAGTGCTCCCAATA
Source organism: Geotrypetes seraphini (assembly GCF_902459505.1). NCBI lineage: Eukaryota > Metazoa > Chordata > Amphibia > Gymnophiona > Dermophiidae > Geotrypetes > Geotrypetes seraphini. The sequence goes on along the minus strand of NC_047093.1, from coordinate 18,864,115 downwards.
CTAATTATGAAAAAAAAAATTTAAACCCTAAATACTACGACATAAAGGGACCCTTTTACTAAAACTTAACACAAGCTAACAGAATTAGCACATACTAAATGCTAAGAAGCCTAGTTTATATCTAAGGGCAACAAAATTTGGGTTTAGAAATATAGAAGCAGAGAAAATAAAGGCAGATAAAGACCACACGGCCCATGCAGTCTGATACAAGCCACAGAGAGGAACTGCACTTGAAAATGTAGGACTTAAACAACTGCAATTTGGTTACAGATTTCTAATTCAAATAAAAGAATAAAGTAGCTTATTAAGAAATGTGTTTTTAAGCAAATCAGGCTGGAAGAGAACATAATGAGTATGCATTAATTTTACTCTGACATCTTTCAAAACAAATTCAAACTCACGTGTTTAATTCTTGCGTTACTCACCGACAATTTTTCTTTCAGAGCCTGTATCAAAGCCAAAGCTAACCTCCAATACCACCACCACATCCATAGGTCACAACGTAACGTTGTCGTGTCTCTCAAATGGATCTCTGCCTATTAACTACACATTTTTCAGACAAATAACAACATTATCGCATCAAATGCTTAATGAGAGTAAAGCTGCAAAGGTAACTGTGCACATTAAGTCCACCGAGGACACAGGACCATACAAATGCAAAGCTGCGAACAGACTTCCTCATTCGATGCAAAAATATAGCCGTGAGCTCAATCTAACCATAGCAGGTTTGTATTTTCTTTGAAATACTTTTACAACATAGATTCTATACTGTTGGAATTTTGCAGGGCATTTTTTGTAGCGGTATGAGCTGGTAGAATCTACTGGCACCTAGAGCTGCACATTTAATACATTAACCCTCCCATTTACAAAGCGATGCGGCAAATGCCCCAAAGCCTAGTCAATACCCATGGGTGTCGGAGTATTTACCGCGCTGGCCCGAACTGTCGGCTTTAGTAAAAGGACCCATAAATCTTTAACATGCACCAAAATTTTTAATCGCAATTAATGCAGAGGCAGACATACAACCCGGCATCTAGGTCTTCAGCTCCTCCCTACCCCACAAACCTTGCCTGTCTGCCTAAATTGCACTGATAATGCTCCTTCCAGCTGACGCAGGGCTCCTTTCTTCTGCCACGGCCTACCCACCAGAAACAGAAAGTTACATCAGAGGAGATAGTCCATGTTAGAAGGAAGAAGGCCTGCACCAGCTAGTAGGAGCGTGTCAACGCTGCCAGGAAAAGCTAGGTTCACGGGGCAAGCATGGGGAGGGAGGTTGGAGACAGAGACACCAAGCTGTATGTCTGTGTAGAATTTCCCTCAAGGGGGATGAAGTCCTGGTTCAAGGGCTGCCGTCACCACCGAGACTTTTCTACATGGGCCTACTTTTCCAGCTTGCAATCAATGTGGTGCCGGAAATCCTGTGCTGTTCTCACAAGACTTGAAAACAGGGCAGGATTTTAAAGACCACGTTGATCGCATGCTTCACAGCAGAACTGTAGAAAAAAGCTGCAAAAGCAGGAAGAACCCTTCCAACAATGTTCTTTGTTGGCTAGAAGAGACGGAGTTCAGGGACAGAAGGTAAGGTAAAAAAGGTACTGGGAGAACAAGGGGCTAAGAAAAATGGAAGAGGGAGGAGTGGTTAAATCAGTGGTCTCAAACTCGCGGCCCGGGAGCCACATGCGGCTCGCCAGGTACTATTTTGAGGCCTTCGGTATGTTTATCATAATCACAAAAGTAAAATAAAACAGTTTCTCGATCATATGCCTCTTTAGCTATAAATTACAATATTATTATTAAGACTTAACCAAAAGGAAAGATTTATAAACTATAAAGAGTTTTACCTTATGCAAAATTGTCATTTCTTTAATAAGACATTAACTATTTTTTTCTGAGGCCCTCCAAGTACCTACAAATCCAAAATGTGGCCCTGCAAAGGGTTTGAGTTTGAGACCACTGGGTTAAATGAAGCTTGCACAGAACAGGAGATAATCTAGAGGTGACAAGAGGTAAGGGATTTGTGTGTGTTGCGGGGGGGGGGGGGGGGAGAGAAGATCTGGGGTTATCAGAGGAAAGGAGATTTTGTAAGGAAGAGGGAGCTGGAGACAACATGGGAAACTATATGGGAAGAACTGAGAGAGGTATGTACCGTGGCTGGAAGGGGCTGAGCCTCAGTGACCCCCCCATCCCTAAGATTGCCCTGTATGAGTGTCAGTACCTCCAAAAAGCACTGGAATTTTGAAAACAGCATAGAATAGATCTTGAAGGATCTTCCAAAAGGAGACCCAGGCTACAGTTCCTGAGCCCTCTTCCTGCCTCTTGGGTCAGTGAAGAGGAAATGTTCACAACCCCTGACGAATTGTGCTCACAAAGTGGGGTGTTGGGCAGCCTGCACCTCGGCTTCCCTTTCCTACTTCACTGCCTGTGTCAGGAGCAGCTCTTCGCAGCAAAGACAACGGATTCCCACTTACACATGTAACTTATATATTACTGTATGTTAAGATGCATCTCTGCCACCTTTACTTGACTGCGGTTACACTAGGTCTATGGTGGATCTACTTGTGGGTGCATGAAGTGACGCTCTATCTTATTATGCTTCTCGTAAACTGATTTAAAGGCAATTTTATTTCGACAATATTATGGATCAGTGAATTACTGATTAAGACAATTTTATTTCAGTGAATCTGTGGCCTACTGATGGGAAGATCTCTAGCGGTGTTGATTATATATTTGTGGTTTTGTTTTTTTTGTTATTATATTGTTTTTATAGTTATGTTATTGTAATTATTATATTGATATTTACAATTGTTAACCACAATACTTATGTCATATTGGTATATCAAGAACAACAAATGCAATCCAATCCACTGATACTAGGTTACACTCGGTGGCATAGTAAGGTACTGTGGACCGTCCCGAGTCAGTGAGAGTGCTGGCAAGTCTCTGCCCCACCCCGCTCGCACCATCCCTTCCCTCACCCCCATCCCTTTGCGTTATCTTCGCTAGCGCAAGCGACTTCTGTCTGTTACTCGCGCCAGCCTGGTTCCCCTCTGAATCACTTCCGGGTCAGGGGGCCAGGAAGTGATGTCGGAGGGAAATCCAATGCTGGCGCGAGGAGGATGCTTGCAGAAGTCACTCGCGCTGGCGAAGATTAAGAGGTATGGGGCGGGAAGGAGCCGGGGGTGGGGGCGCAGGGGCGCCACAGCCCCAGGCGCCTCCTACCCCACTGGTTACACTAGTATTTGATAAAGGATTGTGGGCACCTCAAAAGCTGTTACAGAACAGTTTCTCACCGTGTGGCATCGGGGCACCAACTTACTGAACTACTCCCTCAATTATGAGATGCCAATTTAACTAAACAAGTATTAAAATACTCCTCCTTGTATTGTACCTTGAAAAGGCAAGACCATGTCAAATTGTCTGATGAACACAAAAAAGGAGTGGGGAAGGGACACGGAGTCAAACCGCTGTGAGGACAATCAATTTATTAAAACATCATATATTCGTATCATGTATATATGTCATGTACATAAAATACGGCAGGCATAAAAATATAAATGTATAAACTGGACCCCAACACGGTCTGTGTTTCGGTTAGGATAGCCTTCCTCAGGGGTGTATAGAATGGAAGCCCAGTAGATGGCGCCAGATTACTACTAATCAAAAAGGACTGCTCTCAAAGTCTGCTGTCAGACACTGTGCCAATGTAGAAAAGAACACTGCAAAATACAGAATATCACTGATGAAAACAGATATTTTATTTTACTCATATATTTATACAGCACCCAGGGCATTTCATTGTAAGTGTCATCCTGGTAAAATTAGTCCTTTTCACAGAGAGCTTATAGTCTAGTCCAGTGGTTCTCAACCCTGTCCTGGGGGACCCCCAGCTAGTCCAGTTTTCAGGATATCCGTAATGAATACGCATGAGACATATTTCTATGCCTGTCTCCTCCATTATATGCCTATTCATTAGGGATATCCTGAAAACCAACTGGCTGGGGGATGGGGGGTCCTTCAGGTCAGGGTTAAGAACAAATGGTCCTAGTGCAGTGTTCCGCAAACTTTCTGAAGCCGCGGCACACTAAACTCAGTGCCGTAGCTGGAGGGCATCCGGAAATGTGCAGACCTTGATGCAATGATGTCATGCGCAGGTGTGACATCATCATATCGATGTCCGCACATGCACAGAGCCTGCTATTACTATGCCAGTGGGGAGGGGGTGCTGGAGGGGGGAGGTACTGACGAGAAGATGCGCTGGCATCAGCTGACTGCCTACATGTTCTATAAGTAGTCAGCCAGCGCCTGTGCCTCTCTTTACCGGGGTCTCACGGCACACCCGAAACCTCACTGCGGCACAGTATGCAATATACTGGTCTAATGGATGTCGGAGGCAATGGATGATACTCAGGTTGGGCAGACTGGATGGACCATTCGGGTCTTTATCTGCCGTCATCTATTATGCTACTATGTAAGATCATTAGGGGCTGTAGGAGAAACGAGACTGGAACCCAGTCTACATGGCTTTTAGTACATTATTCTAACCATGAGACCACAAATGAATAATACTAAGACAGCAAATCATGCCCAACAAAAAATTTACAGTAATGCAAAATGTTTCTTGGAATGGTGAGGTAGAGAACCTGTAAGTTTCCTTTCTAAACATTAATTCAGGATAAAATGATACTCGCATTCTTTTTTTTACAGAAAAGAGTACATCTTATACTACATTGACGGCTTGCATTGTTACAGCTCTGCTTTTGATTGCAATAGCATTGAGTGTAGTAGTGGCACGACTGATTCTCCGAAAGCGCAAAGCACGTAAGCTCTTTTCTCACATCATGGAAAAGGCCTTGGTTAATATATATTTACTAGTTTTTTAGCCTGTTATATTAACGGGTACTAGAATAGATGTGTAGACTTAGGCATTTCTTTCTTTCTCTCCCCCTGCCCCCTTTCTTTCTTTACGTCTCTTTCCCTGGCCCCCTGTCTGTCATTCTTTCTTTATGTCTCTATCCCTAGCCCCGTCTGTCTTTCTGTCTCTCCCCCTGTTCAACAGCACCCCTTCCCTGCTCCCCCTGTCCAGCAGTAGCCCTTGTCCCTTACTTTTACCTCTCCTTGTCCAGCAGAACCACTTCCCTGCTCCCCCTGTCCAGCAGCACCCCTTCCCTGCTCCCCCCTATCCAGCAGCACCCCTTCCCTGCTCCCCCTGTCCAGCAGTAGCCCTTCTCCCTTCTTTTTACCTCCTCTGTCCAGCAGCACCCCTTCCCTGCTCCCCCCCTGTCCAGCAGTAGCCCTTGTCCCTTACTTTTACCTACCCCTGTCCAGAAGCACCCCTTTCCCTGCTCCCCCCTGTCCAGCAGCACCCCTTCCCTGCTCTCCCCTGTCCAGCAGCACTCCTTCCCTGCTCCCCATGTCCAGTAGTAGCCCTTCTCCCTTCCTTTTACCTCCCCCCTGTCCAGCAGCACCCCTTCCCTGCTCCCCCCTGTCCAGCAGCACCCCTTGTCCCTTACTTTTACCTCCCCCTGTACAGCAGCACCCCTTCCCTGCTCCCCCTGTCCGGTAGTACCCCTTCTCCCTTCCCTGCTCCCCCTGTCCAGCAGCACCTCTTCCCTGCTCCCCCCTGTCCAGCAGTAGCCCTTGTCCCTTACTTTTATCTCCCCCCTGTCCAGCAGAACCCCTTCCCTGCTCCCCTCTGTCCAGCAGTAGCCCTTGTCCCTTACTTTTACCTCCCCTCTGTCCAGCAGTACCCCTTCCCTGCTCCCCCCTGTCCAGCAGCACCCCTTCCCTGCTCCCCCCTGTCCAGCAGTAGCCCTTACTTTTACCTCCCCCTGTCCAGCAGCACCCCTTCCCTGCTCCCCCTGTCCAGTAGTACCCCTTCTCCCTTCCCTGCTTCCCCTGTCCAGCAGCACCTCTTCCCTGCTCCCTCCTGTCCAGCAGTAGCCCTTGTCCCTTACTTTTACCTCTCCCTGTCCAGCAGAACCCCTTCCCTGCTCCCCCTGTCCAGCAGTAGCCCTTGTCCCTTACTTTTACCAACCCTGTCCAGCAGCACCCCTTTCCTGCTCCCTATCCAGCAGCACCCCTTCCCTGCTCCCCCTGTCCAGCATCCGCTAGCCCGGGCAGCCTTGGGGCTTTTGCTAGGCTGGCCCGCCTCGCATTATCGAAGTGGGCTGGCCTAGCAAATGCCCTGCAGCTGCTTGATGAAACCGTGGCTGCTGCCTTTGCTGGTCTGGGGTGAGAAGAGGCAGCTCTGGAAGTCAGCCAGCGTTGGAGATCAGGGCATAAAGCAGGCACTGTGCATGTGCGGCACAGATCATGAACGCAGGGCGCACGGAGATTGAAGTGCGCATGCGCGCTAAGGGTTTTATTATAGTGGATTAAACGCAGGTACCTTTAAAGAAGGAAATCCATTTCAGATGAGGGCTCGGAGAACCGCATGCAGTGTTGTTCCCAGATATTTTTAATTTGCTTTGAGCTGGCAGCCTCTTCTTTCTGCACTCTTTGAGCTTTCATGGGGTCCTAGAAATTGTTCCATCTCCCTTTCCTCCCCTCACCTCAAGCAATGGAGAGAAGCTAACTTAAGCCATAATAAGCTTTAAGTCAGGACTGCCAGAAATGTCATATTTGTCTATTCAGGGCTGGGTCTACTGTTTACTATATGGCAGCATAAGGCACTGCCACTGGGCCCGATGGCCCTTCTCTTTCTAAAATCAGCCTTTGCCATTTTAGTAAAAAAAATAAGTTCAGCATAAGTGTCATGAGGAGTTGGGGGATGGGTTGTTTTCCATGCTGTCCTGTTAAAATGTGGACTACCCCAAGGTTCTACATCAGGGGTTCTTAACCCAGTTCTCAGGACACATGCAGACAGTCAGGTTTTTAGTATACCCAAAGGGAATAGGCACGAGATAGATTTGTATATAATAGAGGGAGTGCTTTAGAAATAATAGTAGTAGTAGCAGCTTAGAAACCCACTTCATCAAACCAAATGTCTGCCGGGTTAGCTGAAGAGGTGCTATGAAAGAGGTAGCCTTTAAAACACATATGCACTTTTTCAAACTTCATTGCAGGAGGCTCCAGGGCTGATCCAGGAAACAACAAACCAAAGAGTCTACAGACGTCAGAGCCAGGTAATTCGGTGGAAGCTTCTGGTAAGGTCAGAATTAATGGACATATGGCTAACCAGAAGTTAATGGAGAGCAGGTAGCTTACACAGATGCAGCGACAGAAAGCCACAGTTTACTAAGCTGTAGAATTCATTAGTGCTGATAATCCGATTCTAACTTGCATTGTACGTTTATTTCTGTGTAGTGATAGTGCTGTTGTAACCCACCTCAAACTCCACTTCGGAAGATTGAGCGGGATATAAGACCACATATAAAACTTAAACATCTGGATTGTCAGAAATAAACCGATATGGTTCCTTGTGTCACTGGACACAAGGCAAAATCCTGGTTTTAAAACAGGAAAGAGAGAGGTTTCCAAAATGGAGACCCTTGGGGTACAAGCAGAGGGAGAAAAGTAAGGGGTAAATTGGAGATGAGCAGGAGGAACAGTAGATGCTGTGGAGAGTGGGGGGGGGGGAAAGAGCGGAGGTACTGTGGAAGAGGTGAATAGAAGACAACAGGTACCTGTGGATGAGAAGGGGGAAGGTCGATGGCAGTTCTGGAATCCTGCCCCTCCAGCATACAGTACTCCGAGGGACCCATCCTCCATCCAATTCAGCTCTTAAAATAATCCACATCGATTTCTTGTGAAAAAGATTTGGGGAATTCCGTTTCTTCTCTATAGCGCAGAGACGAACAAGATAGCCAGCGCAATCTTTAATTCACTAGGCCCAGTGAAGCGAATGATGTAAAATTTCAGAACCTTGTTAACATTGCAAACTGCATTAACATGCTGCCCAAATTTCTGTCTATTCGATTTAGCGTACGATTCACCAACAGAGTTGCAGTATGCCATGATGCTATTTAACGACACGGAAACAGGTAAAAGTTTCAGAAAGGACCTAAAGATCCCCTGGATTCTCTGCATAGATATAGTTGCAAATCTCAGGATAGAAATGAGTGTGACAAAAATCAACCTGCAGTCTAAGAGTGACTGATCCCTGTAATTCATTAAGGCACACGCTAAATGCTAAGGCATCCATTATATTCTAAGGGCGCTTTAGTGCACCTTCATAAAAGGACCCCTAAGAGAGTATCACATGGAAATAATTCAGCCTCAACCTTCTCTGGACTAATGGCACCACAGGAGAGAGTGGAATGCTCATAAGCAGTCTATAGAAGACGCCTACAGTTAGGCACTTAGGTCGTCAAGCCTAGTTGATGTACCGTGTTTCCTCGAAAATAAGACATGATCTTATATTAATTTTGAGTCCAAAAAACGCATTAGGGCTTATTTTCAGGGAATATCTTATTTTTTTCATGTACAACAATCATCTCTCCCTTCCTCCCCCCACCCATGTGCATTTTTCCTCCCCTCTCACTCATATCCTTGTGCAGCATCTATCTATCCCTCCCTCCCAAACTCTTGTGCAGCAGAACCCCACCGACCCTCCCACTGTGAGACTGACACATATACCTCTGCTCCAAGGCCACCTAAAGCAGCAGGGGTGGGGGTTGCTGAATCAATGAATCCATTTTTTTTTTGGGGCAAATCAGACAGTACTAGTGTCGGGGATAGTCAGGGAGTGTCGAGGACATTCAGGGGGGGGGGCTTTGGGGGTCGATATTAACTAGGGTTTATTTGTGGGGTAGGGCTTATATTAGGAGCATCTTTAAAAATTATGCTAGGGCTTATTTTCGGGATAAGTCTTATTTTCGGGAAACAGGGCAGGTGCTTAACTTGTCAGTAGACGCCTACCACTTAGTAGACGTCTATACCGAGGCACCTACACAACAAACAATAATTAGGGTTGGACTCGGGGTGAAGTTTGGGTATGGATTGAGTTAGGCGCTGGTAGGGGCATACCTTAGGCGCACTCAAAATTCCTGGCCTAAATGGCAGTGCACCTAAGGATTTAGGGGGATAGTCTACAAACAGCGCCGAATCAGGTGCCAGCACCTAAGTTGAGAAATGCTGTTTTGAAATGGCGAGAAACGATAAAATTAAAGTGCCTAAATAAAAAAGGGACTGGAATCACACCCATGTAGGCACGGTGTTTAACGCCTCTATGGGTATGGCTAAGGCCAGAAGTGGTGTTCGGCGCAATTCACAACAAAGACGGGTACCGGAAATGTAGGTTTGGAAAACCCAGGCCTACATTCCCCACACCTATCTTGCCCGGAGCCACAATTCTCTCTATGGCATGACTGACACGTGATTGGCAGTTAATATCGGTGCCATATAGAGAATCTGGCACTAGAGAATGACACGGGGATAAATTTTTCCCCATCCCCTTGGGAACTCATTTTCCCATCCCGTCCCCACGAGTTCTTTTCCTGTCCCTGCCCCATTCTGGTTTGTGTTTTTCTGCTATTACTGTCAAGGCCAGTTTTCTGCTTTTCTAGCTTCCCATTCCATCGCATATTAACAGATTTTATCATGTAAGCAACTGAAAATACATGGAGAGGCGAGGCATTTGCTGTACCTGCTGGCAAAAGCCTAGCTTAAGTTGAATATCTGCCCCTAGTTAATAAGGCAATGAGATGAGTTTCTGTGCTATAGGTCACGTGCACTTTAGTGTCTATGGTAAGTGTGCCACATGTTTCTCATTAACAATGGTCATTAATATAAAGGTCCTTTTACTAACCTGGAATAGTAAGTGGCCTTACTCGGGTTTTTCCCACACCCTAAGGCCATTTTTACTAGAACAGTAAAATGGCCAACTTTTTATTTGTGGTATTATTGGCCATGCGGTAATGTTGCCTTTAGTTCACAGCCTTTAAAAACAATTACCACATGCGCGCTTACCACTACCCACTGTGAAGGCAGTAAGGGTTCACCCGGTATTCCCGCGCATGGTATAGATGCAGTAACTGATTTGCACAGACACGCTCACTCTCCACCCCCCAATGACACCCCGTCAACAAAAAAAAAAAGGAAAATATTTTTTTCTAGTGAGCAGGTAGCGCATGCAAATTTGGAAATTTACCAAGGGATGCCTGAACACGTCACAAAGTAAGCAGCAGGAAATAAAAGCTAAGAGATGAGTCCTTTTGAATCTCTGGAGCCAACTGGGACTTGCTCAGCCAGCTTCAAACTTAGATCTCTGGGGTGTTTTGACACAAACAAAAACACTCTCTTACTGGAGTAAGCAAATTTTCTACTAGCATAATATTTATTTTAATAAAGTTTAGCTCTAGGGCTTACAATATGCAAACAGCTCTGTGATTATGGTCAGAGCTTATGGTCTCTGGTACCTCCTACAACACATAGGTTTTCTATAAGAGATCCCTACACAGAGATACTGTACCAACCAAACAGTAAACAGGGGATGTTTACATTTAGGGTCTGTCTCTTGCTCAGTATTTTCAATATTATTATTATTATAATTTCAGTGCCTACAAGGAAAGACACGTCAGTCGAATATGCAGAAATCCTGGTCAAAAACCACCATCAAAAGGTATTCATTCACGAGTAACTCAGAGGATTAGTATTTATTTTTAAATATTGTAATTGCCAATAACCTGAGAATGCATTTAAAAGAAGTTAAGAACCGGTTCAAACAAATATTTTAACGTCATAAGCAACTGGCAGGAGCTGCAGAATAAGTTTCCTCACACCTGCCAGATTCGGTAGCCAATGCCGACTGTCATACAATGACGTCACATACACAAATCCAATTGGGTCTTACAAAGGGTTAATGACTTCCTTTTTCCAAGCTCAAGATAAGCTACAACTCAGGCATTATTGTTCTTTCCCTGCCACAGTGAGCTTACAGTCTAAGTTGTACCTGGGCAATGGTGGGCAAAGTAACTTACCCAGAGTCACAAGGACCACCAGTCGGAAATGCAAGATTTGAGCCTCATCTTCCCTGGGTTTCAGTTCACTGCCCCCCCCCCACCTGTCCCCGACTATAGCCCAGTCCATTCAATTTAGTCTGTGCTTGTTCTGAACATGGGAAATTACAAGAAACTAGCTTCAAGAATAAGCAGACAATGGCAGTTCCCAAACTGGGATCTTAAGACTTATACGGGGGCTTGCTGAGGCATCTCTAAATAAGAATTGGGAAGGCAAGGGATGCGGCTTCCCCGAGTGCGACACACCTGAAGTTTAACGGGTCATCTGTGGGTCCCAAGCTCAATCCTAGGGAATGACATAGGGACAAATTTTTCCCCGTCCCCACAGCAACTCATTTTCTCAACAGGTTCTTTCCCTGCCCTATTCCTGAAAGCTCTGTCCTCATCTACACAAGCCTCAGACACTTTAAAATCATAAGTGTTTGAGGCTTGTGCGGTTAAGGCAGAGCTTACAGGAATGGAACAGGGATGGGGAAAAAATTGTCCCCATGTCATTCTCTATTCAATCCGGGCAATAAAAAGGCCAGAAAAGACCCCTGCCCATCCTCTCCAATAGTCCCTAAGGCATGGCCTAGAAAACAGAACTGAACTGAACAGGCTTATCACATCCACATGCTGGAGATTGAGAACAGACTGATTCTATGAGGGACTGCACAGCCCACTTGTACTACCGACAGAATTCAGAAATCCATGAAGACTAACACCATATGAAACATTTCAATCCTCTGAAGCAACCTGCTCTACTCTGTAACACCTCTGGACATGTCCAGAAATCCTCTTCTGTAATCCGCCTTGAATCGCAAGGTAATGGTGGAATAAAAATCACTAATGTAATTCAGTGTTCTCTTAGTCTCCACCTGCTGGTAGAGGAGTGTAAACCCATCTGTCTGTGCCAGTCTGCAGGGATACTAAAGAATGGTGGTTCCCAAATTGGGATCTTAAGACTGTCAGCCATGTTACAAGGGGTGCACCAGATTTGCTGACTAGGCACATTGAGCAATACTGCTGTCAGTGACGGCTGTGCAAGAGCCAAAGGTATTCTGAAAGCCGGGGAGGAAGTGACGTCATCTTACTGAATGGCAGCGTAAAGCAGAAGCTCTGTCGGGCTTTTGTTTATTCTTGAGCTTGGCGCTTCCAAAGTGAATTTTCTTCGCCACTATTTTGGGCTGCCAGGGCTCCCCTTTCTATGGCGACTCGCAAACGCCTGGAAAAATTCAAGTTTTTTGGCGATCCGCCGGAGAAATCGGGCCCGGAGGCGACGGGCGGCATGGGGGAGAAAAAGAAGATGGCGGCCGGACCGGCGACTCATTCTGAGTCGTAAGACGAAGGCATACCGGATCAGCTGGGGGAGGTTGGAGATGTGCCTCAGAAGTCCATGACGGACTGGTTTAAAGAATTAAAAGCCGAAATTATTGGTGTGCGGGGGGATATGAGAGCGGCGATTGCGGAGCTTCGGTCGGAGGTCAGTGAGTTGGGAGCCCGCGTCTCGGCTTCTGAAAACCATGTGGCCACCCTTACTACGGCTGTGTCCACTACCATTGATGTTACGGGCCACCTATCTACTGAGCTCCGGGATCTTCAAATATTCTGAAAGCCAGGGTCGTTATAAGAGAAAAAAAAGGTTAAGAACCATCAATAATAACATTTCAAATTCACACAGATTTGGAGCTGTTTTGCACTGATGTGATGCAGCTTGTAAATATCCTAGCACATGTGTGATTTAATGTTCTGAGCATGATTAACCACAGTAAAAGAAGTTTGAAAAAAAGATGTCCACGGTCAGGGTTCTACTGCTTTCTGTCTATGCTGAACAAAACATAGCATGAGATATAGTGTAGATTATTTTCTAGACTGATCGCTCACTTGCATAAAGACCTTGGAACTGCAGGCATCACACAGATAATTAAACTCTGGAATTCGTTGCCGGAGAATGTACATTACATTAGCGATTTCTATTCCGCTATTACCTTGCGGTTCAAGCAGGTTACATAAGAATTGTCATGAAGTCACAAGATATATATAGGCGGATTATATAAGAATTGTCGAGAAATTAAGGTAATACATGTTGGGTAATTTGAACATTTTAGATTTGATAGGAGTAGACAGTGTGGTAGGTGGAGCTTGGGAAGGAACTGGTCGTGTTAAATAGGTTTTATGTATTTTTTTGAAGAGTAGAGTTTTTGTTTCTTTTTTGAAGGTTTTGTAGTCTGTGGTCGAAGACAGCAGATTGGTGATTCGACAAGTAAATATATTTGTCTGAAGCCTTTGATGAGTAACGGCCGCTTTTACAAAGCCGCACTAGCGACTGCTGCGCGGCAACGGCCCCGAAGCCCTTTAAATCTCTGTGGGCTTCGGGGGCCATTAGCGCAGCACAGCCGCTAGCGTGGCTTTGTAAAAAGTTCACTCAAGCCTAATAGTATTCATATTCTTTTTTTTTTTTTTTTTGATGTTATAAGGTTGACTTTTATTGTACAGGAGAAGCATTTCCTTCAAAATATACTATGCAACACAATGACTGTCAAATATATTTATTTAAATTGCTCAATTATGAAGGGAGGAGCTTCCATACATACATTCTTGAAAAATCCTACCTTTGCTTAAGTTTCATGAAAATCTTTATCTACTGGGCAACCATCATACATTTAGTTATTGTACATCATGATTTTATAATGCTTTTCTATGTGTAAATAAAACCTAGGATTGTTACCCTGAGAACAGCTCCCACAAATGTTTACCTCGCTCCTGAAGAAAAGTTTCTAGTTGAAACATGCATGTCGGGAGAGGTGCAGGAGGAACTGTCTACTGTTAAGATAAGTGACGGGTTCCCTATCATTGTAGCGGCTAATAGGAATATGAATAGTATTAGGCTTGAGTGAACTTTTTAAAATAAATAAACCAATAGATACATCGTTTTTTAAATGAAAAAATAAAGAATGAAATAAAGTTGTTAATAAATCTGGACTGATGCAGAATAAAGTAACCGGCAGTGTGGTGCCCAGTTACAAACAGAAGGTCCATACAAATGTCATGAACTGATATAAATAAGATTGGTTGAAGAGAAATATTTTTGAATTATCTTTGGAAGGAAAACTTGATATAGGACTAAATATTTGAGTAATCAACAGGTGATTTTCATTGGGTTGTATTTGTAAAAAAAGAGGCCATAAATCTTTTGATTATGCAGGAACCAAGTTTGGAATGATCTTCCTACAGAATTAAGGGCTCCTTTTACGAAGGTGTGCTAGTGGTTTTATCGCACGCACCAGATTAGGACACGCTATAGCGCGCGGTAAGCCCCTAGCGCACCTTTGTAAATGGAACCCTGAGTTTCTTCATATTATATCTTTCAAAAATTTTAAAAAAACCAAAAACACCTCATTATTTTAATTGATTTATTGTAAATTTGTTGAGAATTTTGATGTATTATTTTTAAATACTGTTGTCCATCTAGAAGTATCTTTTTTAAAATATTGTTGTTATCTGCCTAGAATCTGATTGGAGAATAGAGTGAGCTATAAATGTTATATAGAATGGAACAGAACGCATTCCAAGAGGTACAAAACACGGCTTATCTCCTGACCATTATTGTGCATTTTAGGACTTGGTTACTTTTGCTCACTGTACATTATTTGGAGAGGGCTCAAAACATTTTAGGAAACTAGTGAAGGCAGCAGAGGGTTTTTGGGAGATTCTCACAAAAAAAGGCTAGGAGACAGAAAAATACTTGGTTAAGAGCTTGTGAAATGGTTTGGCCAGGATTTTACACACAGGGGGTGGTGGAGTGCTTATGTTGTTGTTTGCCTGATTTGGGGTTTCATTGGGTTGAAACACAAGCCTCCCAAACCTCATGATAAATGACAAAAAGTTTTTAGGCACATTTTGGCTAAGCAACTGCACTTATTTGGGAGGCTCCACACTTCTGTCCATCTGTGCGTGCATGCACAGACGCACACACAGCTCATACAGCCTTTGTCACCCTAACAAGACACACTTTACTATGTGTTCTCACACAAAGTCCCCAAATAAATGGAGTAAGGGGAAGCACTCCATCCAAGTAAACTTGTTTTGTGTTGTGAATGCTTCTTTCACTGTTAAGAACATAAGAAAAGCCTTACTGGGTCAGACCAATGCCACATCAAGCCCAGTAGCCTGTTCTCACAGTGGCCAATCCAGGTCACTGGTAAAAACCCAAAGAGTAGCAACATTCCATACAGAATCTCAAAGAACAGCAAGATTCCGGAATCCCAGAGAGGAACAAGATTCCAGAATCCCAGAGAATAGCAACATTCCATGCAGAATCTCAAAGAATAGCAAGACTCCAGAATCCCAGAGAGTAGCAACATTCCATACAGAATCTCAAAGAACAGCAAGATTCCGGAATCCCAGAGAGGAACAAGATTCCAGAATCCCAGAGAATAGCAACATTCCATGCAGAATCTCAAAGAATAGCAAGACTCCGGAATCCCAGAGAGTAGCAACATTCCATGCAGAATCTCAAAGAATAGCAAGACTCCGGAATCCCAGAGAGTAGCAACATTCCATGCAGAATCTCAAAGAATAGCAAGACTCCGGAATCCCAGAGAGTAGCAACATTCCATGCAGAATCTCAAAGAATAGCAAGACTCCGGAATCCCAGAGAGTAGCAACATTCCATGCAGAATCTCAAAGAATAGCAAGACTCCGGAATCCCAGAGAGTAGCAACATTCCATGCAGAATCTCAAAGAATAGCAAGACTCCAGAATCCCAAAGAGTAGCAACATTTCATGCAGAATCTCAAAGAATAGCAAGATTCCGGAATCCCAGAGAGTAGCAACATTCCATGCAGAATCTCAAAGAATAGCAAGACTCCAGAATCCCAAAGAGTAGCAACATTTCATGCAGAATCTCAAAGAATAGCAAGATTCCGGAATCCCAGAGAGTAGCAACATTCCATGCAGAATCTCAAAGAATAGCAAGACTCCAGAATCCCAAAGAGTAGCAACATTTCATGCAGAATCTCAAAGAATAGCAAGATTCCGGAATCCCAGAGAGTAGCAACATTGCATGCAGATTCTCAAAGAATAGCAAGATTCCGGAATCCCAAAGAGTAGCAACATTCCATGCAGAATCTCAAAGAATAGCAAAATTCTGGATTTCCAAAGAGTAACAAGATTCCGGAATCCCAAAGAGTAGCAACATTCCATGCTACCAATCCAGGGCAAGCAGTGGCTATCCCCATGACTGTCTCAATAACGGAACTATGGACTTTTCCTCCGGGAAATTGTCCAAACCTTTTTTTACAACCAACTACGTTAATCACTCTTACCACAACCTTCTCTGTTGAGAATGTTTTGACAGGATGTACAGCATATTAAAAGGTGTATAAAAGGACTTTTCAAGGTTCTATTTATAATGAGATGACATGGGTAGCTCTCCAACCACAGTTCTCTCCAGTGCGTCTTGTTCATTCCATTAACCCATCCAGTTACGTTATCACACTTCTCTTAAGATGTTAACTTGAGATTTTTTTTTTCCTTATTCAGGCTTGAGCTGAATCAGTGGTTACAACTCACAGCAGCAGCCTAGCCACAAACGCCATCTGGTGGACTTTTGAATATAGGAACATAAGAATAGGTCAGACTAATGGTCCATCTAGCTCAGGTGTTTCCAACAGTGACCAATCCAGATCGCAAGTACCTGGCAGAATCCCAGTGAGTAGCGAGATTCCAGGCCATTGATCCCTTATCCTGCACAAGCTCGGTTTTAAAATGTGAACTGAAGAACATTAAACGATAAATCCTTGTTTCTGAAGATAAGTTTACTCTTCTCAAAAAGAAAAGTATTTTCAACCCTGGTGCATAACAAGAACACAGACTCGGGAAGTGACATGAAGGTCTCATTGCAGGGAAAAAATCTCACCTTCTCCCTCGGGGAACAGTCGCTGCACAACTGAAAGAAAAATATGTCTTGCCACCAAATCTACAAAACAGCAAGAGGGCTTGTTTTTTTTTTGGGTTTTTTTTGTAACTATATCTGTTTCACATACAACCACCACCCAAAAAATCCCGGAGTCTTATACTATTTTACATCTGAATTACATATAGGTTTTCTTCTGAAATGCTAAGTTATTAACTCAGCAGGATCTCCTGTCTCATTCACAGAGCACAGACACAGCCACGTTCCAGGACATCAAGAAGGAACTTAAGTTAAGCTGCCAGTTCATTGTCTTGACTGTATCAGACTTAAGTTGCTGTTCTTAAGATGAAGAATGAATGATGAAAAATATCCAACCTTAAAAGGCACAGATTTTCCAAGATACACACTGGATACACCCATTGACCATCAGTGACATGCACAAATGAAATATCTGATTTTATTTGATTTATTATTATTGCGAGATGCTATACAACTTCCAGTCAGACTTACAAATTTTTAGCTGCTGCAATGTATTTTGTTAAAAAGTTTTTTACTTTAGAAATATGCATGACTTCCCTTATGGTGGTGTCTCTGTTCCTTAGCTGGATCAGTCCATTTGCCAATGTGGCCTCACCGATGAATATGACAAAGAGGACTCCCATCTCATCATATCTGTACAGGAAATAAGTTCAGGTGACTTAAAGATAGAGTAATGGCAACCGGAACACACATGAGATCGACACCATCTATAAGTAAACCGAGTCGGTCTATTTTTAAATGGATTTTGTTGGGTGTTCAAAAAGAAATGATAACATTACAAACTGCCAAAGTTAGATCAGAGCCCTGGCCGGAAGGCACCCGAAGTACACGGAGGCCCATCTGGCTGCGACCCGCTTCAGTGGAGGGATCTGGGAGGTGCAGGGAGAGGAGGAGAGTTATCTGCGCCAGCTGACTTCCTACAGGACGCATCTGTCACTGCGAGAGGCACGTCCTATAGGCAGTCAGACGGTGTGGATGACTCTCCTCCTTGCCAGTGTGTCACGGCACACCTGAAATCTCAGCAGGAACACAGTTTGCGATACACTGCACTAGAAGATATATTGCTTAAACTGGGACCATCAGCAGTGAGAGTAATATTGGCCAATCACTGGAATCAGGGGGTGCTGAAATTAAGATAAACGGGTTTGAGATATGCAGACTTAACTGCAAGTCATTCTTTTATAAGCTAGGACTTTTTGGAGAGGACACGGAGAAGCTTCCAAAAATGGCGATAAAATACTGCTAGACAGTGGATTATCTGCAGGTCTTGATAAGAGGGGGATTAGTGTTTGCTATGGGAGGGATGCACTGAAGAACCAAAATGCATCTCCTATATGTATTGTTTCGGGTTTTCTTTTTTTTTTTGGGGGGGGGGGTTTCTGAATTTTATTGAAAATATAAACAAAACACCAACATTTGTACCTAAAAAACATACAGTCCCCCTCATTCTTTCAAATAACAATTGGAGGTACATTAGATAGACTGTGAGCCCACCGGCACAAAATAAATTCATGTAAACTGTTCTGAGTTCTCTTGGGAAAACAATATAGAAAATGGACTAAGTCAATAAATAAAATAAAGCAGGTAGCTTCCAGATCCACGTCTCCTATGAGCTTATCCTTACGTAGCTGAATTGTAATCAGTATCAATAGAACAACTCAAATTGCTGCACCCTCCCCCCAACTTCATGACCTTACCATACCCTCTCCCACTCCCACCTTTAGCCGAAATGTCCTTGCCACAAGACAACTATGCAAAGGAA
Organism: Geotrypetes seraphini; assembly: GCF_902459505.1. Lineage (NCBI taxonomy): Eukaryota > Metazoa > Chordata > Amphibia > Gymnophiona > Dermophiidae > Geotrypetes > Geotrypetes seraphini. The sequence continues at coordinate 18,845,460 of NC_047093.1, read as the reverse complement.
CTTTAGGCCCGGATTCCCTAATTAGCACCACTGTTGGTGGCTGCCTTAAAAGCAGCTGCCGATTGCATGTCAATCATGAGAATCGAACCTCAGGCCTGGATTTCCAGCGCTTACCTTTGATGCGAATCGTGACTCCGTAGGTGCTTTAGGCCGCCCAACGCCACTTCCAGCATTAGCCTAAAGCGCCTATGGAGGCACGATTCTGGCACAGATTTTTTTAGGCGTCTTGAAACTCTGTTAAAAACATCATTGAATTTATGCTACACAGAATGTGTAAATTTTTTTATTATTTTGTATAGATTTTTAACATTTTATGTATGTAACCCCTTGTGAACCATTTTGGATAAAAACGGTATAGAAATTTAAAAAAATAAATAAATAAATGGTGCATTTTTACTGAGCGCGGGCACCTATTGGTGCCTAAAAAAAAAAAAAACCCAAAACAAAAAAAAACTAGCGCCGATTACAGAATCTGGGCTTTAATGTTTAGCGTGCTAATGTGGTAGTGTCCGTTGATGAATTTCTTCCTCCCCCCCCCCACTCGGAATCTTAGAATCCTCTGTGATCTGCAAAACACACAAACCGTATCATCCACTAAAACCATATAAGTCTAATCTATGTTAAAATTAATATATATATATATAACAAATAACTTTAATAAGGAATAGTTTTATCACTTCTCACTTTGAATACAGCTGATCCAGTGATGTCTGCATCGTCTCCAAATAGCCAGGCCACACAGAAATGCCATTTTCTACCAGTTCAGTAAACAGCCCTTGACATACCTGTTAGGAGACAAGTTATAACTTCTGTAACTGTTGTCTATCTTCTGAAAGAAACAACCAAACTACTTCTAGGCCAGTGGTCTCAAACTCGTGGCCCGGGGGCCACATGCGGCCCACCAGGTACTAGTTTGAGGCCCTCGGCATGTTTATCATAATCACAAAAGTAAAATAAAAGTTTCTTGATCATATGTCTCTTTAGCTATAAATGACAATATTATTATTATGACTTAGCCGAAAAAAAAAAGATTTATAAAGTTTTACCTCTTGCAAAATTGTTATTTCTTTAATAAGACATTCATTATTTTTTCTGAGGCCCTCCAAGTACCTACAGATCCAAAATATGGCCCTGCAAAGGGTTTGAGTTTGAGACCACTGTTCTAGGCTATATCTACATCAACATAAAACTAGCACTAAAATCTAAATGGATTATAGTTTAAATGCAGGATAAAATGAACGTGGGTGCTGCACACCCGAAGTCTCAGGAGGCACACAGTTTGCGATACACTGATATAATGGAATCTGTGCACCCAGATGCCATTATACAATTGGGTTTTGGCCAGGTACTAGTGACTCGGATTGGCCACCTTGAGAACGGGCTACTGGGCTTGATGGACCACTGGTCTGACCCATCTAGTTATAAAATGCCAAATAAGAGGGTAAAATTCCAAATAAGAGGGTAATTACTGCTGATAAAGACCTGAACAGTCGAGCGAGTCTGCCCAACAGATACACTCTCCTCAAAATTATGACATTTTCTTCTTCGATATACATAGCACCCTTTGTGTGTGTGTTTCAGTATCAAGTATACTGCCTGCGATCTTACTTTCAAATTTAATTAATTGTACCCTGCACAGGTATATGTGGAATATGCATTTTAAAAGAAGTAAGAGAGAAAATCGTTTGGGCTGTTGGCAGGATGGAATTCGCATGTCTCGGTCTCTTCTTTAGTCTTCATGGAACCAAGAGATTAGCACCAGAAAACAAATAAAGGGGTTCAAGTTGGTTCTTCCAAGTATTTAAGGAAAAAAACAACCCTACCATGGCCAGTTTCACCTAGTTAGATGCACAAACAACATATCCAATCTTCAAATAGTTACCGAATAACTGACTGTAGTGCTGGTTGGTGACAACGTCTCTTGCCCTCACTGCCAACTAATTAGTTGGCTCATATTGAGCGGTCAGTTATTTTATGGCTTCTCTTTGAAATAAAGTTCTTTTAGCTTGTAGATGAATTGATAGAAACATGATGGCAGATAAAGGCCAAATGGCCCATCTAGTCTGCCCATCCGCAGTAACTATTATCTCTTTCTTTCTCCGAGAGATCCCACAATAGTTTATGGATTTGCTGTTTGGTTAATTTCAAGTTTTCCCAAAAACTTTTATAGGATCATCATATACTTAAAAATGTAGATGTTTTAAAATGATGATATGTTTTCTTTTATCTCTATGCAATCTGTTTATGTATGTGTTGTGCAGCCGCTCTGATGTCTTCCGCTCACTTCTGGTCTCTCTTGTCACTTCTGGGTCTCTGGTCACTTTTGGGTCTCTGGTCTCTCTGGTCACTTCTGGGTCTCCGTGGCTTCCTGGTCCTGCTGGGTTCTCTGGTCACCACGGGTCAGCATGCATCCCCAAGGGTTATTCTCAGAAGTCCCTGTTCCCAAGAACTCCCCTTTCCAGTCTTTTAGATCAGATAGTCAAGTAGGAGAAGTCCTAAGAACTTTAGGGTGAGTAATTCTTCAAAGTCCTTCCTCTCCTCTTGGAACTGGTCCAAGCAGAGGGCCTTCCATTCTTAAGACAGTAGCTTGGGGGCTGTAAAGGGTCTCTTTTCTTCTTCTAGCCTGATTTCCTCTTGACTTTCAGTGACATACAAATAATTTGCAAATGAGTTTCTTTGCTTGGCCTCCTGGGTCTGGCCTAAACCCAGCTGGTTTTAGCATACTACTTCACCTGGCGGTTCTCGGGAACAGGACATCGACCCATTTCAAACATTCCTTTCTTGGCAAAGCTTACAGAAAAGATAGTTTTTCGCCAAATCTTAGATTTTGTGGAACAAACAAAAGTGCTCCATCCAAACCAAACCGGTTTCCTTCAACATCATTCCACAGAACTTCCACTTATTGGGTTGACTACAAAAATTGACTATTGTAATGCCCTTTATAAAGGCATAACCAAAAAAGAAATAAGAAGACTCCAGATAATACAGAACACCACCATAAAGATTATACTCAATGCAAAGAAATCCGACCATGTTATCCCCCTTTTGCAAGAAGCCCACTGGTTGCCAGTGGAACACAGAATCACTTACAAAATTCTTCTGTTAACATTTAAGACCAGACAAAACAATCAACCTGAATTTATTAAGAATCTGCTTACCCTTTATAATCCTTCTAAGACCCTAAGATCGACAGCTAATAACCTTTTCTCTATTCCGTCACTGAAGTTTATATATACAATGAGGTCTACTATCTTCTCTGTCACTGCCCCCTCTCTTTGGAATAGTATTACAAATTATTTACGTGAAGAATCAATTCTTAATAAGTTTAAGACGAAGCTAAAGACATTTCTCTTCCTTGATGCCTTTGAGACCTAACTGTCCTTTTAAGGGCAATTGAGTGCAAATACTATTGAGATTAACGTTATTTATAGCAGCCCTCCCTATTGCATTTTTCCTTAATTGTTCTCTTTTACTTTGACTATTGTAGTTCTTGCCTTTTACCTTTTGTTCTTGTTTGGGTTTGTCTTTAAAAGTCCTCAAAAGTTATTAAAAGTTACAGTTTGATAATGTAATATCAGCTTAAACTTGTATTTTAGTTAAAGTTTGTATTATGTTTTTACAAATTTGTACACCGCCTAGAAGGCTGATTGGGCGGTATAAGAAATTTTAAATAAACTTGAAACTTGACATATACCCTCTTATAGTATGTTATTTTGTAACCCGTTCTGTGCTCAGCCAGAAGGATAGAAATTAAATAAGCATGTACCATTTTCTATAATATCCAGGGTGAGCCAAATGATTGACATTTGTTAGACTATCAGCAATAAATTAACTGGGTTTTTGAACTACAGAATCTACCTTTACTTAAAACAGTTGAAAGGCTTCACAGAAAAGATAAGAATTGTTTGTGCAGTCAGGACCGATGTTATAATTTACTTGAAATTTAGCAAGTACAAGTCAAGACCTAGAACTGTGAGGATTTATTATAAGGAGTCCAATACGAAGTCTATAGACCACCTTTCACCGACATCACGGGACTATTTCAGAAGTGACATGGTTTAGGAACCTTAGCCTAAGCACACAGGTGCTTAATGTCAACACACCTGTCTCAGATCTGGGGTTGGTCCTTTTCCAGTATCCAAGGCAACTTTAATCGGAGCAAGGCAAGGATGAAGCTTTAGCACCTGCCAATGTAATAGAAATAAATAACTAATCTTTTTACAAGTGAATGACTACTAGTGTTTCAGAAGAGAAAATGAACAGAAACGCAAGATTAAGCAGTCTGTTAACCCCCCCCCAAAAAAAAAAACAAAACCCTAAAACCCCACTTCATGTTTACAAAGAGATCAACCACACTTTTTGTTGACATGCTTCGGGTCAATGATCTGAAACAATGTCAAAACATAGCACTACGATTCTGCAAATTGGCATTTTCCTAAAAAAAAGTGGCACAATAACACTCTTTTCAGCTACTGTGGCACAATAACACTCAGAATTTAGAAGTTGGTTAGCTGAGAACTTTTCAGCACCCCATCATATTACAGAAAAGTACCTTTTTTTGATGGAGTTTCTTTCTAGCAGCAGAATTCTCAGTAGCCTGCAGAGCATCGTACAAGTAAGCAAACAAGCCTCGATCCATATCTCCATCCACTGACAATGCCTGAGGGACCACACTCTTCCTCCCATCTCGGGCCTGCATGAAAAAGAAACTTAATCTGCTGTACTCTACCCTCCCATCCCTAAACACATGCACACAGAGAAACTAACCAACCTCTGGACAAAGGTTATACTGTATTTATACAAAAAATGATTTCACAATCAAAATGGCCTCTTCCTCCCCTGAAAATATTGCAGCTTCTTTGCATCAGGTCACCCAAGAAAGCCTAAACCTGCTCACCTGCTTCTCACTTACACCAGGAGCTTGTGACACATCCACAGACCTGGCTCTCTCCATTTAGACAATTAAGTTCATTTTTTTGCTTCTTAAAACCCCCAATGAATGCTCTAATAAAATTCAGTATAAATGTAACAGAGGCAAACTGAAGCCAGTGGTTTTGTTTTGGCTCAAACCAAGTTCATATCCAAAATGTGCTTTAGATTGTGGGCCCACCAGGAGAGACAGGGAAAAATGATTGAGTACCTCAATAAATTAATGTAAACCGTTCTGAGCTCTCCTGGAAGAACAGTATAGAAAATTGAATAACTAAATAGTGTGAAAAGTTAGAGCCTCTGAGAACCAGAACAGGTATTGTGATGTTATAATGCCTCATTCCACCAGTGCCTAAGAGCCAACCTCATCAGTTATGTCACAATGGCTGAATTGTCCTATGCTTGGATCACTTTTACTACATTTTGATTTCTAGAGTGGTGCATCTTTTTAAGCTACAGCCTCAGCACCCTGAGGTTGTGGGTTCAAACCCACACTGCTCCTTGTGACCCTGGGCAAGTTACCTAATCCCCCCATTGCCCCAGGTACATTAGATATATTGTGAGCCCACCAGGACAGACAGGAAAAACACTTGAGTGCCTGAATAAAATTCATGTAAAACTGTTCTGAGCTACCCTGGGAGAACAGTATAGAAAACCGAATGAATAAATAAACAAACATTTTGTTATCTTCCAATATAAATTATACTTTAATGGCTTTGTTTCGGGGTTTTTTTACAACTGAACTAAATTTTATGATGTCCTATCATATATTATATAGTGGTACCTCGGTTTACGAGTGCACCAGTTTGCGAGTGTTTTGCAAGACGAGCAAAACATTCGCAAACTTTGTGCCTCGTAAACTGAGCTTGCCTCGCTGTACGAGTGCCCTCCTCCCCCCCCCCGCGATCCGGCATCCCCACCAGTGATCCGGCATCCTCCCCCCACTCGCATTGCCCCCCTCCCTCCACCGCGATCCTACTTCCCCTCCCCCCCGAGCAATCAATGACACTTCCTTTACCCGACATGGCACCAGTGCCGGTGCCCGAAGATCCTCCCTCTTCTGGCGCGGCTGGGCGATGCGTCGGAAATCCTCCTTCTTCTGGTCTGGGCTGGGCTGGCTTTGAGCATTTGCGCATGCTCATAGCCTTCTGGTCTCGCTCTCTCCGAGATTGAGAGCGAGACCAGAAGGCTTTGAGCATGCGCAAATGCTCAAAGCCAGTCCAGCCCAGCCCAGACCAGAAGAAGAAGGATCTCCGATGCACCGCCCAGCCCAGGCCGCGCCAGAAGAGGGAGGACCTTCAGGCACCGGCACTGGTTCCAAGTCAGGTAAAGGAAGTGTCATTGACTGCTCGGGGGGGGGGGGGAGTAGGATCACAGTGGAGGGGGGGGGCAATGCGAGTGGGGGGAGGATGCCGGTTCACAGGGGGGAGGGAAGCTGGATCGCGGAGAGGGCTTTGGAACAGTGTCGGATTCCTCAAGGGGAGGGAGAATGGAGCAGCGCCAGTAGCCTCGGGGGGGGGGGGGGGAGGAGGAGGTGGAACCAATCAAAGCAGTTTCCCTTACTTCCTATGGGGAAACTTGCTTTGATATACGAGCAATTTGGTTTACCAGCATGCTTCTGGAACGAATTATGCTCGTAAACCAAGGTTCCACTGTAGTTCCTTCTCTTACCTAATCTTTGACCCCGTTTGATTTCATGTTATTCTAGACATTTCATTTAATATACCGCTCAAACTTCTGATTGATTTGCAAATAAAACTTGGAAACTTTCTATACCACCTTGCATCCATCAAAGCAGTTTAAAGTTAAAAGAAAGAAAGGCAAGGGGGAAGAGGGACTCGGCCACCCGAGTGCGACACACGTGAGGACAAAAAAAAGGTCCCCCGCGGGACCCAACCTCTGTCCGGACAAGGTGGGGCCAGAAAAAGGGCACCACCTATCCCTTCTAAAAGCCACAACCTAAAGGCCTAACAGGCTTACCACTTCCACTTGCTGGAGACTGAGAACAGACTGATTCTAAGAGGGACTGCACAGCCAACTTGTACTGCAGACAGAATTCAGTGTGCTCTCAGTCTCCACCTGCTGGTAGAGGAGCATAAACCTATCCATCTGTGCTGGTCTGGAGGGACACTTAAGAAACTATAACTCAAAAGTACCATAAAATCACAAAGATAAATATGGACTTAAAAATGTAAACACAGTATACAATGAACAAGTCAACTACAATCAACTCAGTTAAACTAAAGACACACAAAACAGATATCTGTCTACTGCTGCTACATCAGAAGGTGTGCATTACTGTACGAGTCCTATATCAAAACAATACTGAAGAGTGGTCATGCCTGAACTTGGGCTTTATTTCCGCAATGTGCCTGCAGCAGTTCATTTTCTCCTAGTATTCGAATTATTTCCAGTGGTTCATTTCCCCAGGGAAAAGCATAACAGATGCGAGCACCCTTTCTTCCAGCTTCATCCTGATAATCTCTGCTGTTGAAGTTGGATGAACCTATAGCAAACTGGGGGGGGAAGGGCAGACAAGGAGTTTGGCAGTTATTCATAGCGTAGGCTAAGAGTGTACTGATGGCCACTCGGATGCTGAGAAATGCCAGTCTACTAGACAAAACTTCCACACATACAATAAATTGAGATTTAAGACACTAGTTTTGTGCACAGAACTTAAGACAAAAAAGTGAAATTTAAATTGCCTTTCCTTTAGCCCTGCCTGACCAGCTCAGACAAGTGAACTATGGCTCCCTGCGAGGTGGAGACAGAGAAAATAAAATAAATAAATAAATAAATAAATAAAAAGAGCTCATAGCGAATCACTGTCCTTAAAGCAGTCATCTCCATCCTTTATCATGTAAAGGGCCACAGTGTGGATATGAGAAAGCTCTGAAGGCCACCCAAAAATTTCAAGCTTACATATACTACTAAATTTTGTAAGCTGCCTTGACCTGCTTGCTCAGGCTAGGTACTAAACATTAAAAACTAATACTAATATTGGATTCTATAACACTTCAAGAATATATTTTAAAATCTCATTTTATTTTGGATCATCAACAGTAGCAAATTCCATGAGACACATATGAGTAACACACTTGAAGAGATTATTTGCAATTATTATATCAAATGGGCATGACTGAAACTAACGCATTTACAAGATTTGAAGAGCACGTCAGCTAAATGATTGAGGACCACAGTCAGTGGAGGACTTTGGGGGTTGTGTGTTGGAAACCAATGCCTTATAGGGTGCTGGTATGGCCTTCACCTCCTCAGTATTTCTCAATCTGCAGTATATGGTGCATCAGATAAATCTGCATGCACTACCTTAAATGGATGCAAATCTTATACATATTTACTGTGGGTATCTTGAAAGCCTCACTGGCTAGGTATGTCTAGACCAGACATGGGCAACTCTGGTCCTTGAGGGCCGGAATCCAATCAGAGTTGCCCATGTCTGGTCTAGACCCTACTGCTGCCATGTTTTATGTATGGCACAGTGCGGTTGATGGTATGGGTTTGTTTGTGTGTGTGGGGGGGGGTGAGTTCTGTGCAGCTCTTTAATATTTATTTGCTATGTATGTAAATGTTCTATTGTAATTTTTGGAGTACAAAAAGAGATTTGACATAAATGGGAGGGAGGGTCAGATGGGGAATATTTAAGTTTTGAGTATAATTAATTGATAGCTACAAGCATTATACTGGCTGATAAAGAGATATGTGCCTTTTGTAATAAAAGTGCCTGCTTGCTTGGCTTTTAATAAAAATATTTAACAAAAAAATTACCTGTCTCCACCACAAAAGTCGGCGGCGCAGCCAGTAATCAAACCACTGTCCCGAGGTCCTTGCAGAGCAAAACCACACAAGAGATGATGCGGTTCTTTCACCTGTGCTTTAAACACCACCAAGGTCAAAAAGTTGACTTCTTAAGAAAGAACATCAAAGATAGCAAGAGAAAAATGATAAATAAGGAAAACACATGAACTTCAAATAAATTTAGCATAGCCTTCTGTGCTGTACCTTATGACATGGTCAGTTTCTTGGCCTTTGTCAGGAAAAGGATGAAAACATACTCCAACCTGTGCTAAGCCAAAAGGTATTTTTTTGTTTACGAGGTCCAAGCACTGAGAATATTGCGCCAAAGCACCTGTAACATGATAAATTAAGTGAACAAATTTCCACAGTGCCCTAATGATTTACATTTATGTATTAACATAAGAAATAAAAACCTCAAGACTTTCAAAAATCAATTAGTACATTCTGGACCCAACGCTTAAAGAGCAGCTCTCTTCTTCCCAAACAAAAGATGTAAACGGGTTTTGAATATCTACAATGTGGGAGACATCTGCATATCATTTACCTACTGAAGCTTTTGATTGTAGCTATGCTGAATATACTGTATTTTAAGAGAGTAATCATGATATGGTCTGAGTCCGTTGTAGGGGAGAAGACTACTGCATGGTCATTTAAACTATGCACACTATTTTTCAAGCACATGCATAGAATTTTCTTGCAATATTAGACTGCCACTGGTAATGTTTAAAGAAATTACCATGCAGAAGGTTGTCTCGTAGTGTTACCGAGGACTTTAAAATACTTTCCATAGACAAAACTAGCTCTTCTTTGGTTAACTTTTGGTTTAACAAGCTGTCTCTGAGTGCCTCAGAGTGTGCTAACACCGCCGAACTTCTATCCGAATTTACTACTCCAGGCAGCTGATGTAAGGTATCAACTCTGAAAATCTGCTCTCTGAATGTGACTATCGAGTTCCACCACTGAGATATCAGATTCTTCTTCAATTCAACACCCAAAGGCCCAAGACTATGACAACCATTCCAAACAGAGTCCTTCGTGAGCTTGGCCCTGGATATGAAGTGCCTGTGTTGGCAGAGATCAAACAGCATCTCATCGATTTCAAACCATTCACTGGTGCAAGTGCCGTAATGTGGAAACTTTGTACAAGGTAAAAGCCAATGAAACCAAATCTTTGCTGGTCTATTAAGAAACAAATCGGAGAGTCTGATGCTAGACGTCCTACCCATGATTTAATGTGAACTTTACTGTTAAGTTCAAACTCTTCTTAATGTGGTCTCTCTTGGGAAATCTGCTGGCAAATTTGGTATATCTACAATAAAGTAAAGAAAAAAACAATTTGTTAGGACAGCAGAAGTCAAGTAGTTTGAGTAATGGGTTGACAACCATGGAAGCCATGGTTGAAATTCAGCCACGGTTCCTTCTGATCTTAAGCCAGTCACATTTCTCTCTCCAGTACCTCAGGTACAAACTTAGATCACAAATCCTCGGGGATAAGGAAAAATCTAGTCTACTTAAATGTAATATGCTTTGAACTACTACTGGAAAGGAGTGAGCTAAATACAAAAATTCAAATACAAGTACAAATAGAATGCTGGAGGGTGGCCAGATAACTTCTTCCTGCTCCTTTGGACATCTGTCTCAGTCAGAATTAGGCCTGGGATCTGACATCACAAGCCTTCATTTGCAACTATCTGAGGATTTTTCCTTATTTGACATCCCTCCTAATCTCCTGGAGACTGTGCACCAACCATCCCATGTCATTCTTTAGTGTCTATCTCAACCTCAGTCCTTCTACACCAGCATTCTTCAATGCAAGGCTTGAGGGTCAGTGGCTGTGCCCATTCATACTCTGATTCTTCCCTCTCTCTTTAAAGAATGACATAGGGATGGTTTCCTGCATTTATCCATGGGGACGGGGAACGGGTCATTCTCTACACCAGAGCTCCTTTAGGACCCTGCAATCGAAGACCTAAATTCCTGTCACTAGGTGTCAGCATTGTTGAGTGACTGATTCTTCTTCCCAGGGGCTGTGAAGGCTGCCTCTTTTGCATTCCCAGCAGATGGAAACAAAAAAATTAACACAAGATCCCTCCTGAGCCACCAAACTAACCCAGCATTTTAACTCTGTAAATGTCTAATAGCAACTTAGATTGGTAATAAACCTAAATCTGCGATATATCACAGATCCAGAATAATGACATAGCACACAAAGCTTGTTTTGGATGTTGCCCTTATCTCTTGCCCACTAGACTCAAAGAAAGTGACCAAGACCATCCCCTCTCACCACCATCTGCTACTAAGAATATGAAAATGCTAATATTTGTAGAATTTCATAAATACAATATGATGAAAATCACACTGCCTTTTCCCCTCAGAGAATTTACAATCTGTAAGTATACAAATGAAGGTGTGGGGAGTTTATTAAGGTCGCAAAGTAACTACCATAAACAAATCCTTCATAAAGGTGGTTAATAAATCTCAAAAAGTAAATTCAAGTAGGGGAGGGGGGTAGGTGTGTATCTCTAATATCTCCTTTCACTCTTTGAGCTACAGCTCATTTATTGTTCACATCTAGACTTCCTCCCCTCTTCAGGCTCTCTTTACAAAGTTGTGCCACTGATTAGCAGAGTGCTGAACGTAAAGATGCCCAAGGGAACAGTAGCACAGTTTTGTAAAATGAGCCCTTCATTTTCTAATGCTCTCTTTCGGTTTTGAATTTAACCAAATTACTTTGAAAACATCTTCTTTTCAGAGTTCACTAATTTATACTGCACCTTATTATAAATGTGATGTCTACATAGGGCTTCATGAATACTACTGCTGGGAACAGCAGGGGAGAACCTTCCAAAAGGTTTAAGTAACAGTACCTTTTTATGGGCAGAAAATAAATCAAAATAATAATAAAAATTATGCAGTACATATAGAATCCCTTAACAAGGAGAGGAAAAGCCCTCCTTGTGTCTCCCCCCCCCCCCCCACTTTCCTCCCCTCTCCTGACCTTTGTTCAGTCGCCTTGAGCTTGTTGAGGTTTGTGTGACTCACAAATGGAAGATTAGGTTAGAGGAAAAAAAAGAGCTGAGTTTAATCATTTCTCTATATGTGGGTAAGAAGATCCCACTGTTAAAACACTGGATAATATACTCAACTGCAGAAATGTATAGTTTGTGCATAAATAAGTATATGTACATTTCACGTGCCAAATACAAAAATCTAATGCACCAGAATATATGCACTTTTTTGACAAGCGGCATGCTCTTGAGCAGAAAGAGAAGTGGGAGAACAGAAAGAAATGTGAGCTATTTTGCCTGCATCAATCAGGGTCTTCTGAAGCAGCAGGACCTGAGACCCATTTGTACTCATTCACACATTTACATGCCTTGGGGTGATAGTGTCCGAAGATCTAAAAGCGAACAAACAGTGTGACAAGGCAGTGGCTGCTGCCAGAAGGATGCTGGGCTGTATAAAGAGAGGCGTAGCCAGTAGAAGGAAGAAGGTGTTGATGCCCCTGTACAGGTCATTGGTAAGGCCCCACTTGGAGTATTGTGTTCAGTTTTGGAGACCGTATCTGGCGAAGGACATAAGAAGACTTGAAGCGGTCCAGAGGAGGGCGACGAAAATGATAGGAGGCTTGAGCCAGAAGACATATGAGGAGAAACTGGAAGCCCTGAATATGTATACCCTAGGGCCTAGAGGAAAGGAGGGACAGGGGAGATATGATTCAGACGTTCAAATACTTGAAGGGTATTAATGTAGAACAAAATCTTTTCCAGAGAAAGGAAAATGGTAAAACCAGAGGACATAATTTGAGGTTGAGGGGTGGTAGATTCAAAGGCAATGTTAGGAAGTTCTACTTTACAGAGAGGGTGATGGATGCCTGGAATGCGCTTCCGAGAGAGGTGGTGGAGAGTAAAACTGTGACTGAGTTCAAAGAAGTGTGGGATGAACACAGAGGATCTAGAATCAGAAAATATTAAATATTGAACTAAGGCCAGTACTGGGCAGACTTGCACGGTCTGTGTCTGTGTATGGCCGTTTGGTGGGAGGATGGGCTGGGGAGGGCTTCAATGGCTGGGAGGGTGTAGATGGGCTGGAGTAGGTTTTGACGGAGATTTCGGCAGTTGGAACCCAAGCACAGTACCGGGTAGAGCTTTGGATTCTTGGCCAGAAATAGCCAAGAAAAATTTTTTTAATTTAAATTGAATCAGGTTGGGCAGACTGGATGGACCATTCGGGTCTTTATCTGCTGTCATCTACTATGTTACTATGTTTTTTGATGTGGTAAATTGGCTCTTTGTCTTTCCATTTAAATATATTAAGTAACTTGACAATGATTGAGAACTTGAACCGTTTTCAAAGGCGGGCTTTCTAGTCCATTTACCTTGTAACGGTTCTCTGAGCAAAAGTGTGACTTTGGTGAATATTTTGATATAATATGCCCAGAGTGTATCCACCTTGAACTACGCCAGGACTAGAGGACATATAAACATTAGCTGGGATGCATGCACGCACGTCGCTCTTACTTCCCCTGTACAGACGTCCGGGTGGAGCAGGGACAGACGTGACCCACCTCGAGCCCAGACGTTGCAATAGAAAGAACCAGACGCCGGCCTGCCCAGCTTCCTCCTTCAGCGCGCGCAGTGCCGAGTAAAGGCCAGGGCACGGCTCGGCAAGAGACAGGCCCGATCCCTTTACACCGTACGGGCGTGCTACAGCGCCCCCTGCTCCCAGGAGGAGGTAAGACCACGAAAGCGGCGCCGGCACCCGGCCAAAGGCCTCGATTTCAACAAAGCAATAACAACCCCCCCCCCCCGGTAATCCTTCTATATAAGGTCAAATTTCCGGCCTTCTGTACCCTCCGTCGCCGACGGTGATTGGGCAGGTGAATGACGTCATTGGATAGCCGGCGCGCGCTTTCCTGTTCTTCTTCCTTGTCTCGTGCGTCGTATTGTATGTGTTAGTTTGCGCCATCTGGCTTTTTGCCTGTACTGTTTTCAGAATATTTTACCATCAAAGTCCATTTAGAATCAATAAAAGCCTGTGCTACTTTGTACCAAACCTTTATTTAGAAGGAATAATGAAGCAATGGGCATTTTAATGCACAAGATGTATACCCAGGGCATAGTTCCAGGAGGGCTGGCTTACGTGCGTGCGGATACAAGCAGGCACATGGTAAGCATTCCGATGAGGATGGCTGCTGGAGGAAGATTCTCGGGCCTCACTTCGATTCAAGAAGTCTCTTAGTGCCCTCTTCCTTAGCTTGCGTGCCCGTGGAGACAGGCGAGCACAGTGCAAGCAAACACTGTTCCTCGTGCGCTGGGCCCAAGCACCGAATGCACAGATCGTGAGGATCCAGTGTAGAGAAGGACACGGTGACAAAATTCATCACCGTTCCCGTCCCTGCGGATAACCACAGGAAATAATCCCGTCATTTTCTATTTCAACCTCAGTCCTTCTACTCCAGCATTCTTTAAAGTAAAGCTTGCGGGTCAGTGGTTGTGCCCAATTATACTCTGATTCTTCCCTCTCTCCTTAAAGAATGACATGAAGATGGTTTCCCGCGGTTATCCGCGGGGATGGGAACGGTGATGAATTTTGTCACCGTGTCATTCTCTCCAGTATACTCATCCTTTTCCTGCAGCCTGGACATTTCTTAGATGTTTCTGGCATCTTCAAAGTCTTGATTGTAGACAAAATGGTGATGGAGAGCTGTGGAAAAATCCGACCGATGGGAACGGGCGGAAACTAAAGACTGGGGATTAGGGGGAAGCAGGGGGAAATGGGTAGGGATCAGGCATGCCCAGTGGGGCCCGGGCACTGCACGTGCTCAGAGAAGAAAAAAAAAAATCTCTCTGAGCTATTGTAGAGCTTATCCCAAATTGGGAGCTGTTGGAACAACACCCATATGTGGCTGACTCATCCTGCTTGTCCTAGGAGAAACACACTTGTATGACTGCAGGCTCCCACTGTCCAGGGGAACATTTTTAAAGAGGCAAAGGGTAATAGACGGATTTGCAGGATCCTCTGGATTTTCCCGAACCCTCTTAGAGAAACATGAAAATCTGACGTTTTCCCGCTTCCGTCATAAATATGTGGACTATCGATGTTTCTACTGTGTGGGGGTTTGTTTGTTTTTTAATTCCCTTATAATGCTACTGTCCAGCAGCATCTTCCCCACCTTCAGGATCTGGGCAGGTGAATACAGATGACGCTGAAGTGGGGCCTTTAAAGACATGTCCATGGCCAAGCCATCCTGTGTCCCACCATCCCTCCACAAGTGTAAACTGACCACCGAGGGGAAGTGGGATGCTGGCAGAGAGGGAAAGGTAGGTGCTGGACTATAAAGGATGGGGGCCTTAAATTGCCTTAAGGAAAGAGGAGGGGCACAGGCTGAAAATTCACCTAGGCTAGGGCATAGGAGTCAGCTCAGTAGATGGCGAGCTCCTTATCAGGTCAGGGAGAGGCAATTTATAGAAGAACATAAGAGTTGCCAGAGGTAAACCTTCAGCCTTCCATTACTCCCACATCCCCAATTAATATTTAAGCCCCCCCCCCCCCCCCCCAGCAATCAAAATCACCCTGACGCCATCTCTTTATAAATACACAGATAGTTCATTGAATCTGTGTAGCTGTGAGGATCGATTTTGATTTAACTGCAGCTGCTCTCCCCAGAAACTGCTGTCCTAGGCAACTGCCAAATTTTGCATACATCTAGTAACAGTATAGAAATAATTAGTACTGTAGTAGCAGCAGCATCTTGCCTGATGGTTGGAAAATTCTAATCTCTCTGCCAGACTGCAGAAGTCCACTGGAAGCAATAAACTGCAGTTGGAGGAGAGATTAGCCTTTTTCACCGAGTCTAGACCCTATATATAAATGCACTCCCCTCCCCCCCCCTAATTCTAAATTGACTAGTGCACCAATTTGTACATGCAAGTTGTAAAATGAAGTTAGTTAGTACTCAATTATGAGTTGATAGTGCTAACAATCAATTATAAGCTATAATTTGCCCTAATTAGAAGTCACACAAAATTGGCCTTAGTATCATGTTGCATGCCGAAATTCCAGAGCACACAACTTCAAGGGGATGTGGACCTGAGAGGGGCATGGATGGATAGATAGGGGGCTTGTCAGGCAGTTATGTGCAATACAAACATTTATATACCTAACTGCCTACATTAACATTTTATGATAGTTTCATACACAATTGCTGTGATAGCATTTGCACTTAGTATGCATCATTTAGGCAGTCTATATAGACTTACCCCCATTGTGTATTGACAAGACTTTGGTTGAACTATCCAAAATGTGTTGCCTGCGGGAGCTGCCCTTTGCAAAAACTCTGATGCAGAGACAAGCATGTGCCTCACTCTGTTGGCAATGAAAGCTCCCCTCAACCGCCAGATAGGACTTGAATCCCAAACCAAAAGAAACGTAAACCATTCTGAGCTCTTTGGGGAGGACAGAATAGAATACAAATTGAATAAATAAATAAATGGTAGTCTTTTGCTGGAACACCTTTTTTTTTTTACTGGTCACTGTTCACACCCAGGGGAGCTCTCAAGGAACCCCTAAGTAAGGGAGAGGAAGCTGAGGCACACTGAGATCCAGGAGGTCGAGGGGGGAGATCCACCATGTGGTGTGTGCACCTGTGGGGCTCACAACCATGAAGGTATAGCCCCCGCCAGGACAGGCTAAGGCAGCAAGCACCATGTCTTCTTTTTAAAAAATTTGTTGTTTCCAGAAACAGCCAGTCGGGTATCACAGGTCTTGTTAAAGCGATGTCAGTAGTAGTTCTCAGTCGTCCGTTCCCCTCCCCATCTGCCAGTGGAGGGTATAATACCCACTCATTGGGAACTGTCTGGAGCAGATAAGGAATGACAATTGCACCACAATTGTCCCAGGCAGTGGCGTACCAAGGGGGAGGGGAGATCTGCCCCGGGTGCAGCCTTAGGGGGGGTGCACAGCCGGACAGGTCCGGAAAATTCCTGGGCTGTGGCGGCACACAGCGGCATCGGCGCCCCCCCTCCCCCGCGATGGCACTCAGTGGATTCGGAGCCCCCCCTGCCCCGCAACAGCACTCAAGTTCGGCCTCCTTCTCCCGGCATCAGCAGAACTTCAGATCGGCAACAGGTGTTCAGTCAAAAGCTTCCCCTGACTGAACTGCCTGGGCGGAAACAGGAAGTGTGGAGAAGTGTGTCACTGTTTCCTTGGTGTTGCATTGTATGCAGAGTCCAGCTTCTTGCTGGTTCAATTTAACCTTTGTCTATGTATTTCTATTTTATCCCCCTTTTACAAAACTGTGGAGCGTTTTTTAGCGCCAGCCGTGGTGGTAGCAGCTCTGATGCTCAGAATTCTATGAGCGTCAGGGCTGTTACCACCATGGCTAAAATCCACACTACAGTTTTGTAAAAGAGGGAGGGGTTAGTTTGTGATGACATATTCCATACTAGGCGAAGGTATTTTCTGTGTTCTGTGTGTTCGAAAGACATGATTTTCTGTTAGGATTGACGGTGTAGGATTGATCTGTACTAGTCTGGCTTGTTTAGTTTTACAATGGGTGTATTGATGTTGTACTGCTCACTGCATATGTAAGATGCTGCCTTTTCCTAGGTACTCATGTGTGATGTGTGGCTTGTTACTAAAAATTATGTTTTTCTTACAGATGGGAGGGGGAGTGCTAAAAAATGATGAGCCCCGGGTGTCACATATGCTAGGTACGCCACTGGTTCCAGGTACAAAACTTAGATTTTGAGCCTGCTAGGGACAGAGATTATACAGTATACGAGTATTACCTGCTTATGTGTATAGCGCTACAAACACCTAGTGGCGTTATAGAAATGATTTAGTACCATGTTTCCCTGAAAATAAGCCCTAGCATCATTTTGGGGGTAGGTCTTAATATAAGCCCTACCTCAAAAATAAGCCCCAGTCCTGGGATTCGCCAGCAAGTCTTCAACCCCCCCCCCCACCCGAACCCCTGCTGGCTCTCCATCCTTCCATCCCCACCGACCGCGCCCTACCTTGATCCAAAGCAGCATTCTAAACAGGCTGCTTGGCCTTGTCCATTGGGGATTTCACTCTGTCGCGTTACTGATGATGTCTAAAAGGTGTACGCAGTGTTGTACTATTTAACATTTAATATACGGTCCTTGCTTATAGATGGGACTGCACAGCCCACTTGTACTGCAGCCAGAAGTCAATGTCTCAGTCTCCATCTGCTGGCAGAGGAGCATAAACCCATCCGTTCTGGGCCAGTCTGGAGAAACGCTAAAGAATTTGACATGCAATAGACGGTCCCTGCTTGAAAGAGCTAACTTGGACAAAGAGTTGGGATGCAGAACCACAAAGTTTCAGTACAGATATCTGATGTGGAGAGGTAGATCTAGGAATTGTCAGCATAGAGGTGATACTGGAAGCCGTGGGAGGAGATCAGCGCTCTAAGTGTGCAGGTGTAGATTGAAAAAGGAGTGGTCCCAAGACAGAGCCTTGAGATATACCAGGATGTGAGGCAAAACACGCCCACATACGAACACCACTGTTCAAAAAGACGCCAAATCCGGACATGAGCATGAGAAGTGGAAAGGCTCCAAGACCCTAAAAGAGGGGAGGATCACCTTATCTGAATATTCCGTCGTCCTTAGGCGAGCCCTTTCAAGAGCCAAGCCATAAGACAAAAGGGAACAGGTGGAATAGGACCCCGAGACCAAAGAACGGGCAAGAGGGGCAGCGGGAGAGGATCTGCCACTAGCAGATGAACCAGAACTGCGTACCACGGGCACTTGGGCCAGTCTGGAGCCACGAGAATCACGTGACCTGCGTGCCGGGCAATCTGAAGAACTCTGCCCACCAGAGGCCACGGAAGGAAAGACATACAGCAGACCATGTCGGCCAAGCCTGCTCCAAAGAATCCAGCCCCTTGGTCTGGCAATCCCTGCGGTGAATGAAGAATCGCGGCGCTTTGGCGTTCACACTTGTGGCCATGAGATCCATGAATGGCTGACACCAGGACTGAACAATCAACTTGAAGGCTTCCAGCATAAGACACCACTCGCCAGGATCCACCACATGACTGAGAAAATCCGTCTGGACATTGTCCACACCAGCAATATGGGAAGCTGAAATGTCCTGAAGGTGAGCCTCTACCCATTCCATGCGCAGAGAGGTCTCCAGCACCAACAGAAAACAAATGCAGCACCGAAGCCAAACTCGACCCCTGCCGCTACAGAAACGCCACTAGCAGCCCGAGCTGCAGTGATGAGGGAATCCCCAACCACCCGTGGTCCTCAATCCCAAATCCACCAGATTATGCTAGGGCTTATTTTGGGTAGAGATCTTTTTTTCAGGAAAACAGGGTATTCTACTTTATTGAAGTGCTCATACTAAATGCACCAAAAACCCACACACAATGTCAAACAAAAACAGCAGCCTCAGGACCACTTTATGCTCAATTTCTTGTCTTTTTTTTTTTTTTTTAAACTTCTCACAGCTCATCAATAGTATCAAGTTAGAGCAGACCCACATGGCACTCTACTGTAGTCAGTGCCGGTATTGGTGGAAAGGCGTACAGTTGAGACTCCTCTAAACACAGAAAAACCTTGGGGGGAGGGAGAAAATGGGGGGAGGTGTTTGACCCTTTCAAGTGTGGCAACCTCAAGGTCGGTAGGACCCTAAAAAGAGGGTCCCCCCAAGCCCTAGCCAAACAGCAAAAGGGAATAGAAAATTTCCCTAACCAGATCCAACAGGCCCAAAACAAAGACTGCACAATCTTACCACTCCACCTGTTGGAGACTGAGACAAGACTGATTGTAAGAGGGACTGCATAGCCTTAGCCCATTTGTACAGTAGCCACAAATTATTGTCTCACGCCAATTTTCAAAACTTTAACGCCATCACTAAACTGTTTACTGACTGTTTAGCCTGCACGCATTTTAGCGGTGGATTTATCAAAACAGATTCTCTCATCTTTAGCAAGCTTTCTAGCAGTCCTTTGACAAATGACATGCAACTGGACTCTTCAACATTGAAATGAGCCCTCCCCTGATTTCTTTTAAAAAAATGCCAAGCCATTTTCAAAAAGCGGCCTCGGCTTTTGGTGACAAAAATAAGCGAATGGTCCAGGGGTACCCGTACAGGGCGGCATGGCAGTGTTAGAGCATGCTAGAAAGCCATGTTGTGATGCAGCAGGAGAGATGCCTACTCCCTCCCACTGCATCACAACACCCATCCCCTGCAGCGGCAACCCTCCAGCGGGAGAGATGCCCCCACTCTCAGATGCACCCCACCCTTATCTCCAAGTAGTCTAGGGGTGTCAAAGTCCCTCCTTGAGGGCCATAATCCAGTTGGGTTTTCAGTATTTCCCCAAGGAATATGCATGAGATCTATTAACATACAATGGAAGCAGTGCATACAAATAGATCTCATGCATATTCCTTGGGGAAATACTGAAAACCCAACTGGATTGCGGCCCTAGAGTTGGGACTTTGATACTCCTGTAGTCTGACCAGAGGATAGGCTAGGGATTCTTTCCACCCAGCTGGCCTGCTGCTTCAAAATGGATCTTCCGCTTCCCTGGGATGCACCAGGGAGGGGCCCAAGGCACTGATGGGTGGGGCCTGAAACAACCAGGAAGGAGCCCAAGGCTGATAAAGACCCTCCTATAGGCATCTGTGCCAAACAATGTGGGCCAATCAGTGCCTCAGGCCCCTCCCCAGTGCATTCCAGGATGTACCAGGGATGGGAAGGTCCATTTTGAAGATGTAGGCTTGCTGAACGGAGGGAATATGCATCCCACCAGTCAGACATCTACATGGAGGGGAGGGGGCATCTCTCCTGCAGCTGGGGCAGGGGTTGTTGGTTGGCTGGTAACAGGAGAGATTTAATATCTCTCCTGCTGTTGAGTTTGGGGTTTTTTGTTTTTTTTCTGTACATACGCAGCCCGACTTTTGAGTCAGATTTTTCTTCTTCAGCCCTTGAGGGCCACCGAAAGCCTCTCCCCCCAGCGACTTCCTAGGCGGAGGAAGTTTCTGCCATCTTGTCCCTCCTTCCTCCGCCCGACGCCGTGCAAGCAGGAGGACTCTGCTCTCTATTAGAGCCCCTGCCGCTCCAGCAACCGCGGATCACCGAACGCAGACCGACTTCTGAGTCGGACTTTTTCTTCAGCCCTTGAGGGCCACCGAAACCCTCCCCCACCCAGCGACTTCCTAGGCAGAGGAAGGAGGAAGTTTCTGCCATCTTGTCCCTCCTTCCTCCGCCCGACGCCGTGCAAGCAGGAGGAGCCCCTGCCTCTCCAACCACCTCTCCAGCGAACTCTGAACACAACCCATACATCCACTCTCACAACCAACTCAAATAACTACTAAACCGCAATCTTCACAAATTTAAAAAAAAAATTAAAAAAAATGGCACTGCGTACACACAACCTCATTCTTGCCCTCATACTAATTGCCACATTTATAGCAAAATGGAAAACCACAGGCTACCAAATACAAACCATCCCTATCCTAACAACAACACACAGACCTGTTCAACATACCAGAAAACTGCATACCACTAGAACACTAACTCCATGCCCACTATCCAGCCAAGCCAGCATCCCCACCATCTGGGGAAAAAGACCCCCACCAAAACCTAACTCAAACACACAAAAATACCAAACCTCACCAAAAACTATCATCAATACAACCACTACACCAACCACAAAATACACTACAATTGCTTGCGCATATATGAACATCAGATCCGTCAGCCCAAAGGCAGAATTAATCAAAGATTGGCTGACCAAAGACAATCTAGGCTGTCTCTTCCTAACCGAAACATGGCTCACCTCTGAGTCAGATCCAAGCATCACAGAATTCTGCCCCAAAGGATATAAACTTGAAGTAGTATGTCGAGAAAACAGAAGAGGAGGAGGTCTAGCAATCATAACAAAAAACAATCTCAACATCGACGTACTAACCAAGCACTCCACCCCTTATCTTGATCTGCTAGCCTGCCAAATATCTGACAAATCACTCAATGGAAACCTGAACTGTCTTATTTGCTACATTACACCAGGTAAATGGAACACTTCAAAACAAGAACTTGAAGAATTCATCTTCCAGAACTCACTCTCCTCCACACATAACTTGATCCTCGGAGACTTAAATCTCCACTTAGAAGATCAATCATCCAAACAAACAACAGATATACTCTCATACCTCAACACTTTATCCTATCAAATTCTCAACCCAGAACCCACACACGAAAAAGGTCATCAACTTGATATAGCAGCTTACTCATCTCCAAATCAAAACACACAAAACATCTACATCTCAAACGGGTCCTGGCACCCTACTCTATGGTCAGACCATTTCAAATATTCATTCACCATCAATTGGGCTCAAAATAACAACAAACCCATCCCAAAGAAAACACTCATCAAATTCAGACCGAAAATCGAACCTCACACATTCTGGAACACAGTCGACCCTGAAATCGACCCCAACAACCCCAAAGAATTCATAAACAGCTGGCGGACCCTCAGTGAATCTACACTAAACGAACTTGCTCCAATAAAAAACAAAAACAAAATAGACAGACCATCTAATAAATGGTTCGACGACAAACTTCTACAACTAAAAAGAAAATGCAGACAATTAGAAATATCATGGAAAAAACAAAAACACAACCACATCAAAGATGAATGGAAAATCCTAATCAAACAATACAATACCAAACTGAAGGAAAAACGAAAAAACTACTACTCCAAACTCATCAGCACCGAAAAACCAGACACAAGAATACTTTTTGACATCTTAAGAAATCTCACCGATACCAAACCATTTCTCGCCACCCAAGGAAACCAAACTCCCACAGCCACCCAATTAGCGGATCACTTCAAACACAAAATCATCACAACCAGATCCACATTCAACAATTCAAGAATCAACATAGAAGAAATACGAATCAATCCCAAAACAGATGAAGCAATCCCAGCAGACAGGATATGGACAAACTTCCCAAAGATACAATGGTCAGACTTGAACAGGCTTTACAAAAAATACAGCAAATCCTCATGTGACTTGAACAACTGTCCCTCATACTTACTAGTAACAGCTTCCACCAAATTTAAAGCTAGCCTCACACTATGGCTTCAAACAACACTAAGTGAAGGTCATTTCCCACCGGAATTAGGAGAAATCATAATTACACCTATCCTAAAAGATCCCAAAGGTCCTATAGATAATCCTGCAAACTATAGACCAATCGCTTCAATCCCTCTATACATTAAAATAACAGAAGGCCTTGTCGCACAACACCTCTCCAACTACCTTGAAGACCATCACATACTACATCCATCACAATCTGGATTCAGATCCAACCATAGCACAGAAACTCTACTGGTATCACTATTAGACATTGCCCGACAACACCTCAGCAAAGGAAACAAGCTGCTTCTCATTCAACTCTATCTTTCTGCGGCATTCGACCTAGTTGACCATCACACACTACTCCAGATATTAGACGCAATAGGAATCTCAGGTAATGTTCACAAATGGTTCCAAAGCTTCCTCAAAACACGAACATACAAAGTCAAATCAAAAGAGCACATATCCGACCCATGGTCAAACCCATGTGGAGTACCACAAGGATCACCATTATCACCCATATTATTTAACCTCTTCATAGCATCCCTAGGCATAACCCTAGACGCCCTAAACACAGTATCATTCAGCTACGCAGATGATATAACTATCCTCCTCCCCTTTAATATTCAAGACCCCTTATCCACAAACCACCTGAAAATGATAATGGAAACGGTAGAAAAATGGATGTCAAGTCATAAACTAAAACTGAACTCGGAAAAAACTAAATTCCTACTACTGGAAAGGGAAAAAAAAACATCTCTCACAGAACTAGAAGTAAATACAATCAAGTACCCAATGCAAAGCACACTCAAAATCCTGGGAATCCTACTAGACAGAAATTGCACAATGCAGTTTCAAATCCACAAAATCATCCAAAGAGCATTCTTCACAATACGTAACCTAAGAAAAATAAGAAAATTCTTCAACAAAGATCAATACAAGATATTAGTACAATCCCTAGTACTGAGTATTGTAGATTACTGTAACAGCCTATACCTATCATGCCCAAATTACATGATAAAACAATTACAGACAGTTCAGAACACAGCCCTCAGAATCATCTACTCACTAGGCAAATATGACCACATCACCAAAGCATACTTAGACTCACACTGGCTACCAATAAAAGCAAGATCCCAGTTCAAATTCTACTGTCTACTATACAAAGTAATACATGGAACAGCACCCAGCTACCTAAACAACAGACTACACCGTAACCTCTCACACAGATTAAGGAGAACCCAGAGCCTATTCACTCACCCCCCTCTCAAAGGAACACGACGAAAGAAACTATATGACAGCCTTTTAGCGACACAGGCAGCAAAGATCGATACTACCATCACCAATCTACTGACCAAATCAATAGACATTAAAGCATTCCGAAAAGAAATCAAAACTCATCTCTTCAAAAAACACTTCCCATCATCATAACCTCACAAAAGTATTAGAAAATACTCTCATGACTACCCAAACACCACCACCAGCAACACCCGAATCCGGACAGTATTATCTCTACTCGTCTAAACAACAGAATCCGGACAATATTATCTCTATTCGTCTAAACAACCTATCACTATCTACTATCTACTACCAATTTATCCTGGAAAAGTCCAGAACAACAATTGTAACTTAACGCATTCTTGATTATATGTACTGCAATGCTACTGGAAATGTCCAGTCTTCTAACTTGTAATCCGCTTAGAACCGCAAGGCACAAGCGGAATAGAAATCACTAATGTAATGTAAGTAATGTAATATGCCCATTGCTATCACCAGTGATGGGCATATGCAAATTTAGCAAGTCTTTGCTACTCTCCACCAACCTCATTTACATGAGCATTTTTGGAGACTTCCTTTTTTAAAATTTATTAGCAGACTGTCCCCCGGGCAATGCCAACCCAAGATGCCGGGCGGGCACGGTCCTCAGGCAGACGGGGCACCTCAGAGTCCGTCAGAGTCTGAACCACCGGATCTAAGTCCTCTCTAAACAAAAAACAACCCCCGAAAGGGAAATTTGGGGAAGTTTAGTTTTGGACGCGGCAACCGCCGACCAAGTGCGAAGCCACAAGGTACAGCGTGCGGCCACCAAAAGTCCCAGACTTAGCAGCACCAAGTCACAAAGAACAACCAAGAGGAACGAGGCAGTCATCTCAAACTTCACCACCTCCTGATCCACTAAGGACCAGTCATCAGACTCACGATCCAGGACATGCTCAGACCACCGAAACACGGTGCGAGCCACCAGCCCCACACAAAGAGCCGCCTGGACCCCCAAGGCAGAAACATCAAAATTATACTTAAGAAGGGTCTCTAACGTACGCTCCTCAGAGACCCTAAGAGCAGAACCGTCCGTAACACGGTATGCTGCTTAGGAAGTGCCGAGACCACCGCGTCCCCCATTGGCAAAATTAAGGTAGCCCTATCCCCCTCCGGGATGGGATACCCATGAGCCAAGGCGCACACCAAACGAAACGGCGCCCGTAGGCCACTGCGCCAACACAAAATCCCCAAAATCCTGACTCACAGGAAAAGAGCGGGAAAGCAGAGGGGCCCCCATACGCGGGGTCTCCGGTGGTGCAACTTCAAAAATGCAGCACCAAGGAGACCTGCTACATCAGGTCTAAAAGCTCATCCCTCTGAATAAAAAGCACACCAGGGACGCATCTGCTCTGGAAGATGGGAAACCCGCCACCCCGCTGCCAGCGGGCATCCCCTCTAGAGGATCCTGGAAGCCCGCCAAAGCGGCCAGGTCCTCAATCATGCCAACACGCTCCTCCGACCACCAATTCGCAATCCAAGCCCCCCCGCGGGCGCTTGGATGAGGGAGGAGGAAGAGGGGACGCCAAACGAAAAGAGGGAGGCAAAGCCATAGGGGGCGTGGAGGGAAACCACCCCCGAAACTCCCCAGGTGCACGTGGGACCCCCAATTGTCTGTACAAAGAAAGAAATTAAATTGGGGACAAAAAACCCCTGGGGGTCCCCAGGGACTCCCTGCTGAAACCTGCCCCTGTGTTTGCAATACAGGGGGAAGGTCACCTGAGGTTGCAGACAAAATGGAGGGGCCAGACAGAGAAAATGGTGAAGTTCCCACCAAAAATGCTCCCTCCATTGCCTGTAGCAGCTGAGAAGGCTGAACAGTCCCAGCCGCTAAAACAGGCAAGTCGGCATCAGCTGAGAAGGAATCCTTCGGGGAATCCCTCCGTGGGCGGTTGGGGAAGACCGGGCTTCCCCACTGCTCCCAGCCGACTCGCGAGGCACCATTGGCGGGGAGCTCTGGACGCCTGCAGCCGTTGCCGACGGAGCTCCACCACCTCACCGGGCCAAACTACCGATTTCAGTCCGGCCGCGAGTGCCTCGCGGCTGGACCTAATTGTGTTCCACTCCCCCGGAGAAGGGCACAATTGCTCCATACGCGACCTAGCTAGAAAGCACAGTTACTTACCGTAACAGTTGTTATCCAGGGACAGCAGGCAGATATTCCCACATATGGGTGACGTCACTGACAGAGCCCCGCAGCGGACAGCCTCGAAAGCAAACTTGCTTGAAGATCTCGAACTTTCGAGGACTGCACCGCGCCTGCGCGCGTGCCTTACCGCCCGAACTAGGGGGCGCAT
Source organism: Geotrypetes seraphini (assembly GCF_902459505.1). NCBI lineage: Eukaryota > Metazoa > Chordata > Amphibia > Gymnophiona > Dermophiidae > Geotrypetes > Geotrypetes seraphini. The sequence continues at coordinate 18,818,975 of NC_047093.1, read as the reverse complement.
CTCCTGAGAGGATCCTCAGTTCAGATACCTAGCCAAGAAGCCAACCAGGGGAGGTGGGAGGGTTGTGGGAATATCTGCCTGCTGTCCCTGGATAACAATTGTTACGGTAAGTAACTGTGCTTTATCCCAGGACAAGCAGGCAGCATATTCCCACATATGAGTGACCTCCAAGCTAAGTAAAAAGGGATGGAGGGAAGTTGGCAATTTACGAAAAAAGATTTTGCAAAACAGATTGGCCAAAATGGCCATCCCTCCTGGATAAAGTATCCAGGCAATAATGAGAGGTGAAAGTATGAACCGAGGACCAAGTGGCAGCCTTGCAGATTTCCTCAATAGGAGTTGATCGGAGGAAAGCTACAGATGCCGCCATAGCTCTAACTTTGTGGCCCGTCACTCGACCTTGTAGAGGAAGACCAGCCTGAGCATAGCAGAAAGAAATGCAAGCAGCCATCCAGTTGGAAATGGTACGCTTTGAAATAGGACGACCCAACCTGTTCGGATCAAAAGATATGAAAAGTTGAGATGTTCTGTGAAGCTGAGTGCGTTGGAGGTAGAAAGCCAAAGCACGTTTACAGTCCAAAGTATGAAGAGCCGCCTCTCCTGGATGAGAATGAGGCTTTGGAAAAAATACAGGCAGAACAATAGACTGATTGATATGAAATTCTGAAACAACTTTAGGTAAGAATTTAGGATGAGTACGGAGAACAACCTTGTCATGGTGAAAAACTGTGAAAGGTGGATCAGCCACCAGCGCTTGTAACTCACTGACACGTCGAGCAGAAGTGAGGGCGATCAGGAAAACAGCTTTCCAAGTGAGATACTTGAGATGAGCTTTGTCAAGTGGTTCAAAAGGAGATTTCATAAGTTGAGCTAAAACAACATTGAGATCCCAAACCACAGGAGGTGGTTTAAGAGGAGGATGGAGATTGAGAAGTCCTTTCATAAAACGAGAAATCATAGGATGTGCAGAAAGGGATTTTCCATCCAAGGGCTGATGAAAAGCAGCTATAGCACTAAGGTGGACTCGGATAGATGTAGTCTGAAGTCCAGATTGTGATAAATGAAGTAAGTAGTCCAGAACTGATGTCAAGGAAGCAGATCTGGGTGGTAAATTATGTGTAGAACACCAAGCAGAGAATCTTGTCCACTTTTGACCATAACATTGTCTAGTTGATGGTTTTCTGGAAGCAAGTAAAATAGCTTGAACAGACGGAGAAAATTGAGAAAAGTCTGTTATATAGAAAGGTACCAAGCTGTCAAATGTAGAGACTGTAGATTGGGATGAAGCAAAGATCCTTGATTCTGCGTGAGTAGAGAAGGAAATATTGGTAGAAGTAGAGGCTCCCTGGTGCTGAGTTGAAGTAGAAGGGAGAACCAAGGTTGCCTGGGCCACCGAGGAGCTATCAGAATCATGGTGGCATGGTCTGATTTCAACTTGACTAGAGTCTTGAGAATCAGAGGAAACGGAGGAAAAGCATAAAGGAACTGATTCCTCCAATCCAGTAGAAACGCATCCGCTTCGAGACGTTGAGGAGTATAGATGCGGGAGCAAAATTGAGGCAGTTTGAAGTTGAGAGGTGACGCAAACAGATCTATCTGTGGAGTCCCCCAACGAGCAAAAATTTGGCGAAGAGTAGGAGAATTGATTGTCCATTCATGAGGTTGTAGAAGACGACTCAATTTGTCCGCCAAATAATTTTGTTGACCCTGAATATAAACCGCTCTGAGGAAGATGTTGTGAAGAATCGCCCAATGCCACAATTTCAGAGCTTCCTGACAGAGGGAGTGAGATCCCGTCCCTCCCTGTTTGTTGACATAATACATGGCTACTTGGTTGTCGGTACGTACTAGAATCCCCATGTCGTGAAGGAGATGCTGAAAAGCTTTGAGAGCATAGAATATCGCTCTGAGTTCCAACAGATTTATAGGACACCGCCGGTCCGCTTGGGTCCAGAGCCCTTGAGTGCAAAGACCGTCCACATGAGCTCCCCATGCATACATTGACGAGTCGGTTGTGAGGACCTTCTGATGAGGAAGAGGGAAAAACAGTAAACCTCTTGAAAGATTCAAAGAGAGCATCCACCAACGGAGAGACTTCTTTAATGAAGGAGTGATGGAAATTAGTCGAGTTGGTGGATCCACTGATTGTTGCCATTGAGATGCCAGTGTCCATTGAGGAATGCGAAGGTGAAGTCTGGCAAAAGGAACCACATGAACTGTAGAAGCCATGTGACTGAGCAGAACCATCATCTTCCTTGCTGGAACAGTGGAAAGTTGGAAGAATTGTTGAGAAATTTGAAGGAGTGCATCCTGACGTGGTTGTGGAAGGTATGCTCTCAGATTGATAGTGTCCAGAGTTGCTCCTATGAACTGGAGGGACTGAGAAGGAGTCAGCTGAGATTTGGGAAAATTGATGTGAAATCCCAAACTTTGTAGAAAAAGAATAGTCTGTTGGGTCGCTGCAATAACCTCTGAAAAAGAGGGAGCCTTGATGAGCCAGTCGTCTAGGTATGGAAATACTTGAAGACCCTGGTTGCGAAGAGCTGCAGCCACAACCACTAGACATTTGGTGAAAACTCTGGGGGAAGAAGCCAGTCCGAAGGGGAGAACTCTGTACTGAAGATGAAGATTTCCTACCTGGAATCTGAGGTACTTGCGAAACGCTGGATGAATAGGGATATGAGTATAGGCCTCTTTGAGATCGAGGGAGCACATCCAATCCCCTTGATCCATCAAGGAATATAGAGTTGGCAGAGTGAGCATTCGAAATTTCTCTTTGACTAGATATTTGTTGAGAGCTCTGAGATCCAAAATCGGTCACAAATCCCCTGTCTTTTTGGGAACTAGAAAATAACGGGAGTAGAATCCCAAGTTCCTTTGGGGAAGAGGAACTTCCTCCACTGCTCGCAGAAGAAGAGCTCGAGCTTCTTGAAGGAGGGGAAGATGCGACTGATTTGAAAGACACTCTCTTGGATGGCGATCTGGAGGTACCTGAAGGAGTCGAAGAGAGTATCCCTCTCGTATGATGGTAAGTACCCAGAGGTCTGATGTAATGAGCTCCCATTGATGATAAAAAGTGGACAGGCGACCCCCTATGGGGAGGGGAGAATTTGGAAACAGAGAAATTTGAATGCTCAGGTTGAGATTGTCAAAAAGACTGAGCAGGCTTGGTGGCAGCAGGGGTCTGAGACTTTTGTTGTCTTTGTTGTGGAGGAGGCCGACGAGAAGGAGGTCTAGAAAAAGCAGGAGTTGTTTTCTGCGGATAGCGACGTGGAGTTTGTTTGAAACCTCTAGTTGGTACAGGTTTAGGTTTTGGACGAATGAGGGAAGCAAAAGAGCGCTCATGTTCTGAAAGATGCTTGGTAGCCGCCTCAATAGAGTCATCAAATAATTCATTTCCTTGACAAGGAAGATTAGCCAATCTATCCTGAAGGTTAGGATCCATGTCCACTATACGTAACCATGCTAACCTACGCATGGCTACAGCAAATGCAGATACTCTAGAAGAGAGTTCAAAGGCATCATAGGAAGCTTGTAACATGAAGAGTCTCAACTGAGAAAGAGTCTTAAGGATATTTTTAAATTCTGATAGGCGATTGGTAGAGATGTCCGGGTAAAAGGAAGATAAAATCTTTAGAAAATGGTTGAAGTAGGACGTAAATATGTAGTTATAATTAAGAACTCTATTTGCCATCAGAGTTAAACGTCGACCAAATTTATCCATGGTACGGCCTTCCCTACCAGGAGGAACTGAAGCATAAATTTTGGAGGGATGTGCTTTCTTCAATGATGATTCTACCACCAGAGATTGATGAGAAAGTTGAGACTTTTCATAGCCTTTACATGGGACCGTTCTATAACGAGATTCTAACTTGGATGGGATAGCAGTGATAGAATAAGGTGTTTCCATATTGCGAGTGAAGGTCTGCTGCAGAACAGGAGTCATAGGTAATCTGAGTGACTCTTTCGGTGGATGGGGAAGTTCCATATCCGCTAAGTATTCAGGAGTATATTTGGAGTCTGAATGAAGGTCTAGCTTGAGAGCTTGGCCCATGTCAAAAATAAATTTGGCAAAAGAAATTGATTTTGGATCAGATGTTTCCTCAGGAGAGCCACTGCGAGATTTAGGCTGAACTGAGTAGGATGGAGAAGCCTCTCTAGAGTATGGTGAAAGGTCTGATTCCAGACGTAGAGTGACAAAAGAAGCTGCACTGTGAGGTGGAGTAAGAGAATGTTTTCTTTTCAAACTCCTGGATGGAGAAGTACCAGGTGTACGTGGTACAGAATGAGTCGAGGTGTGTGGAGAACTGTCTCGACGGACTGGCTTCGACGGTGTTCTCGATCGAGAAGGGCTTCGAGTCGAGGCTCGATGATGTCGAGAGCCATGCTTCGTCTTCGAAGAGCGAGGTAAAGAAGTCTCGGTATCTAAAGTCGAAGACTCCCTCCGAAGCTTGGAAGTAACAGGTCTTGAATGCTTCGACCGGTGCTTCGGAGGAGGTGAGCCCGGAGAAGACTCTGATGAAGAAATGTTCTTCGGTGTCCGGGATCGGCCTCGGGAGACTGGAAGCTCTGGTTGAGTGACAGGCTGATCAGTCCGAGGCAAGGTCAAGGACGGGACCAGTTGAGCCACTAAAGAGGAAATCTGAGTGGTAAGTATAGATTTTAACATGTCCTCCAGCATCGGCACCGAGACAGAAGATTCTGACCTCGTAGGTGCAGCAGTACGCTCCGAAGAGGGCGACCTCGAAGGTGAGTATTCCCTTATCTTGGAGGTACGCTTCGAAGCTGGACGTGCCGAGGACTCTGGTGGCTTCTTGGATACGGCACCTGAAAGGGAACTCGGAGACTTACCCCCCGTAGAAGACTTCGTGGATGGCGTCGTCTTCGAGGCAACCGAAGCAGAATAGGTCGAGGCCTTCGAGACCGAAACTCCAGCCGGAGTCTGGGTCGAGGCCTTCGAGACCACAGGTGTCGAGGTCGTCGGAGTCGAAGACTTCGAGACCGGGGCAGCCGCCAAGGTCGAGGCCGGATCCGAAGATTGCTCCATGCCGAAAAGTTGAAAAAATTGAGCACAACGTCGCCGAAAAGCCCGTGGAGTAAGGGTGAAGCAGCGATGACAATCTTCTGGGGAATGAGAAGAACCCAGGCACTGTAAACAACGGCAGTGGGGATCGGTGACCGAAATCACCCGATTACACTGTCGACAACGTTTAAACCCGGTAAGAGGCCGGGACATGGAAAAAATAAAGTCCGTGTCGAACGAAGGAGCCTAGGCCCAAAGCTCGACGGCCGAACAAAAAAGAAAAACAAATTATTTATTTATTTTCTTTTATTATTTTTTTATCAAGAGAAAAAATAAAGGAAAAATAAAGACAAACACAGCGACCGACTTTAAAGAAAGAAACAGCCGCGGTGATGAGAAGGCAATGCTGCAGAGAAAGAAAACGTGTCTTCTTGTCTCCGCGGAAATAAACGAACTGAGGATCCTCTCAGGAGATGCGCCCCCTAGTTCGGGCAGGAAGGCACACGCGCAGGCGCGGTGCAGTCCTCGAAAGTTCGAGATCTTCAAGCAAGTTTGCTTTCGAGGCTGTCCACTGCGGGGCTCCGTCGGTGACGTCACCCATATGTGGGAATATGCTGCCTGCTTGTCCTGGGATAAACAAGGTGCCGGTTAGAAGAAAAAACACAGTAAAAAACATTAAACTGACAGGGAAGCATCCTTTCAGACCGGCACCTCAGGATTTTTTTTTTTTTTACAGAACAGACTCCACAGGCTCTCGAAACAATATGCCTTGCTTGATTTAGGGGGCAAGGCTTACTGCTGAGGCTCCTCTAAAAAAATGTGGGGAGGTGGAGGAAGTGGGGGGAGGGACCCCGCTCGAGACCCGCCGGGTTTGACACCCCCAAGGTCGGACAGACCCCCAAACAGGGCCCGCCCAAGCTCTGTCCGGCCAAAAACAGGGACTAGAAACCCCCTAAACAAATTCCAACAGCCCTACCAAGGGAGATGGGTACAGATCACTCAACACCTGCTGGATACTGAAAGAAGACTGATGTAAATAGAGAAGGGAGTATATTATATACTGTCCCACAGTTTTGTTTTCAGTCTCCACCTGCTGGTCATGATTGGATATATACCCATTCGTAAAGATTAACCTCTACTGGTCTGGAGAGTGCTAAAGAACAGTTTAAGAATCCTGGTCTGTCTCTACCTGCTGGCAGAGGAGCATAAATCTATCTATTCTGTGCCAGCCTGGAGGCATACTAAATTAGACTAATTCTAAGAGGGACTGCACAGCCAATTTGTACTGCTGATTGAATTCAGTATGCTCTCAGTCTCTACCTACTGGTAGAGGAGTATATACTCATACTTCTGTACTGGTCTGAAGGGACACTAACATCTTTTCCACTTGATCCATATGATCTAAGTGTTCTTCAATGCAAAGTCCATGAGCCAATAGCAGTCCCTGGCAACCTCTCTACCAGCGCTGCTTGATTCACATCGATTCAGTTTGGTGAATTTGATGTCTGGAAAAAAACTTCAACCAACAGCCCCCACTGAGACTTCACATACCTATCTCCAGGCCTCCTACAGTAGAGGCAGCACTCTGACTAGGAAGATCACAGCCTGCCCCGCCGAGGCCTTCCATGTCAGTAATGACACAGCAGAGGGAAGGCCACACCACACTCAGCCCATTCAAAGCCAGCCACTGCTTTGGGAGGCCCAGAGGTATGTCAGGTCTTACAGTGGGAGCTAGTAGACAGTGGGGGAAAAAAAGAAGTCTTGGATATAGCTGTGGAAGGATCCAAACAGAAGCTAGGAGGTTAAACTATATGCTTGATAGAGAACATATTTGGAAATGTTCTTAGGATATCAAAAAGTCTGAAGGTGAGGTAGATGTCATTGATACACTGGTCAGCAGTATATAAATCTTACAAAAGACATTTGGTGAAGTTGCCATACTGAAGGTCCATCATGCCCAGTATTGTTTCCAACGGTGGCCAACCCAGATCCCAAGTAGTAAAACAGATTTTATACTTCTTATTTATTAATGAGCAGTGGCTCTCCTTCAGCTCATGTGGCTACAAAGTGACCTCCCTTTAAGTGGAGATAATTATTCATCCTGATGAACCATGGACTTGAGAGATTGGCTTATATTTCTTAAAGCTGGTACAGGACCAGATTCAGCAAGGCCGCTAATGAGCCTAGGACTTCTAAAGGAGCTATTTTCACCCAATCTGACCATCTAATATAATAAAACCCTAAGCACGCATGCACACTCTTACCTGTGTGTTCTGTTTTCCGTGAGCTGTAGGGCCCCACTGACAAGTGTGTATGCACACTTCTACTCCCTATCTGTAAGTTTGCCACTGTTGCCTCCTCCCCCATACACCCTTTCCTGGCACACCCAAACCCCCATTGACCCTCCCACCGTGAGACAACTGTCAAACCTACAGGCTCCAGCAGCAGCTGCATCACCCTAAAGACACTGCTTCGCCGCCTTCCCATGCTCTGAATTCCTCTGCCAGCATCTCTGATGTCAGAGACGCAGCAGAGGAATATCAAGAGCACAGGAAAATAAATGGGGAGGGTATGCTTCTGCTGCTACTGCACAGGGAAGTGAAGTGGGGAGGGAAATGCTGCTGATGAAAAAGGGGGCTGGGGCTGAAAGGGAAAATATGGGAGAAGGGGGCTGGGGGGGTAAAAATGGGTTTGGAGCTGGGGCTGAAACTAGGGGGACATGTGAGGGAAGGAGGCTTTACTAGCACCCATTAATGTAACAGGCTTAAACACTAGTATATCTATACAAGGATTGGGGAGATCAGATCTTCATACTTAATCATATTTACTTTTGATATCTGAAAAACATTTAGACATCTATATTCCAATTTTACAAAGCCAGGATATGGAAATCTAAAACTGAAGTATGTCCATATGCAAGAATATATGGTCTGAATATTAATGTCCATATTTTGGCTCCTCCCAAGTGATTTCAGACAAGAAGGAATATTTTTGTCCAAGACAGATGTTTTAGACCTGGTACTTGGTTAAGTACAATTACAAAAAGGTGCTCTTATAAATCCTGCCAACAGAGCTGCTCAAAAGCAAGTCTCCCTCCCTCCCAAACTGTAAAACCAGCAAGGAACAGCTTCAGGAATTATGGACAGTGCTAAGGAACAGCCTAATGGTTAGTGTAGGTTCAAATTCTGCTTCAGCTTTTACTGTACATTTGAAAAATAACATGACAGCAAATAAAGACTTGTACAGTACAGCCCATCTAGTTTGCCTGACAACTGAAGACAAAGGTAATCACAAAGAACAAATAGAGCTTCTCAAAAGCAAGTCTCCCTCTCTCCCCCTCAACTGTAAAAACAAGGAACATCTTCAGGAATTATGGGCAGAGCTAATAGCCTAATGTAAGTTCAAATTCTGCTTCAGCTTTTTCTGTACATTTCAAACACAGTAACATGAGAGCAAATAAAGACATGTAAAGGGCCATCTAGTCTGCCTGAAAACTCAAAAGAAAAGGTAATCACAAAGAACTGAAGTAGAATTTGAATCTATGGTCTCCTGTTCTCTGCAAGGATATTCACATGCTGCCTATACAATGTTCATAATTTGGAAATGTCAGTTTGTAAAATGGATGTTCATGCTAGATAGCACATTTCTCATGTATTTTAAAGCAGGCTTATCAGATTATTCTAAAATATGAGAACTTGACATCCATGTGCAACAGTAGTTTGGACTTCAATATACCGAGTTGAGGAGGTGTTGCCCCATGGCTTGGAAAGTTGTTTGCACCGTACCAAATTAAGAAGGGGGAGATGTCATCTAGTATCAGGACACCAAGTCATCCTACATCCATCCATTTGTGTACAGGTGAGGTGTGAAGAAATCTCTTGAATATGAGGGATTACCAAGTTATAATATGCAGACTTAAGAAAGTGAAGAGTCATAGTTCAAGTTATGGTCTTTATTAGAAGGCCATGCACTGCCTTCATTACAGTACTTCAAATCACTGTACATTTACTTTCAGTGAAAACACTGGCTGCATTTTCTAGTACAAAAACTAAAAATAGTTCAGGAATGTTGAGAAATCCAACTTAAATAGTGAAAAAAGTGCACCATAATTACTGCTGCACTGCAGTCGCTTCTGCGTTTCCATATACGCTTTTCTTAAATAACTATCTTCCTGGTAACACAATATAAAGAGCAATTATGAAAAAAACATTTTACATGTATCTCTAACATTACTGAGGATATCCTGTTGGCATTGGATAGCCCATCATTGGAGTAGTGGTAGCAGCAGGAGGAGGAGGAGGAGCAGTATTGGCAGTTGTTGCAGGATATGAGTACTGCTGTTGGGCCATACCATTCATCATAGTTCCATATTGTTGGTTTGCATCATAACCATTCTGATAGGATGCCGTTTGATTTCCAGATCTGTAGTTAGACTGCATGCCTGCTGTACCGTAGTTTCCATAGGCATTGCCGTTATTATAGTTGGGAGTATTGTAAGCACCATTCTGAGGTTTTGAACCATAGCCTCGGTTATAATTTTCCCTGTCTCTAAGACCACCACCAAACCTCTTGCCTGTAGAGTATCTGTCACGACGGTCATCCTTCATGCCTCTACCCCTGAATCGACCTATTAGGGGGGAAAAAAGGAGAAAACTTAAGTACAGACTTCTCATGTAGCTTTGCAATATACTGTCATTAAGTAAAGCAGAGTGAAGGTCCAGAAAGAAAATAAACTTGTCTTGTGAATTTCAGGAGTTAAGAGCCTGAAAAGTGATAGAAAAATGCTACAGGATCACCTTGATTTAAAAAAAAAAAAAAAAAAAACCTGCAAGGCATCTCCATCTAAAAGCTCACACATTATCTTGCTCAGCTAGAAATGTGGCTGATCTAGTGCCAGCCTTTATACACCTAGCCAAAGTAAATCTTTACCCATCCCAGTGTTGAGATCACAACCACCCTATGTTGGTTGGAGGCTATGAGTTTGGTGCCTTTTTTGCAGCTATGTACACAATGCTCTGAGGACCAACTTGACTGCTTGGTTGGGGGGAATTCTTCCTTCACAAGTGTCCCAGACAACCCAGGGTGTTCTGAGTGAACAGGACTTCTGCATGGCAGAATGCATCCCATCAGCTATTAGACCAACCCCCAATCCCATAAGCCACCTGTAAGGAAGTGTGCAAAAGCTATTTAAGTTAGTCTCCATGAGTTCCCATTAGTGAACTGATCCCAATATCAACCATGGTGACTAAAGCTTCCTCTCAAAAATTTCAGCTCAGATTAAAGGTAGCTTTTCATGAAGGGTATACAGGCTCAAAACCTATAAAGTCTTACAATTGCATGTATAGTGGTTTTCTTACCTCTGTCTTCAATTAGCTGTAGCAGTTTTGGGTTGATTGCCTGGTTAGCTTCCCGAAGTACAGAGATGAGGTCGCTTACTTGTTTTACATTGTTAGGAGTAAAGAAAGTATAAGCTGTCCCTGTTTTGCTACTACGGGCAGTTCTTCCAATTCGATGGATATAGTCCTCTGAGGAATTGGGGTAGTCATAATTGATGACAAATTTCACATCTTCCACATCTGTAAAATTGTTGCAGTGTGGCAAAAAGCAATGCATGATGTTTTGCACACCACAACAGCCAGACCAAAAACACAAATTAGAATCAAGTATTTCTAAGAAGCATAAGGGCTGCAAAGAAGATGATTAATTGCTCTTCCTATATTCCTGCAGAAGCAGATAACTCACACTCAGGTACCCATCTTCACCCACCCTGTGATTTTAAACCTTACCATAAGAAGTTTGAATTCCCAGTCATCAAGTTACCCTACAGATAAGTCAAGTGACATCTGAATGCTTCTCTGCAGTTGAGCCACGAAAGCTCTCAGCAGCCTCTTCATGTGCTCATTTGAGGACCAAAATGGATAAGGTCCTTCCTACACACTCAGAAGCCAAAAAAAAAAAAAAGGCCACACTGCTTGTCTTGCCAAGACCTTACAACCGCAGCTGCAAGAAAACATACCTATCCCTAATAATGCCATCAAAATGTTTTTATGCACTGAGTCTTGTCTAGGCAAGCGCTTCCAAGAAGCCAGGGTTCACTTGAATGTGTCTCTCTCTGGCAGGTCTCGACATGACGACTATTGTACAAGGTGAGGGAGGAACTTGAACTTGTCAGACATGTATGGAGGTCGCTGCTTTCCTGCCCCACTTGCTACAAGAAGGGCAGAAGGTTCTTCACCCTTCTATATAACTCATGTGCCAGTACTCACCAATTTGTACAAGGCTTAGTACATTTTAAAAGCTGCTCTCTCCGTTTCCAACTTGGGAAAAATGAAACTTAATGTTTGGATTTTCTTCATTTCAGCAAACTCACCGAAACGCAAAACCCACAGATCACAGCACACGATGTACACAGGTAGCAACAGCGCTGTACCATGGCAACAAGCAAAACATGGGATAAGGAAATCAGGGCAAAGCGCATTCTTATCTGAGAGAACAGTTTCAAGGTAGTGATTTTTAAACGTCTTTGCCTTTGGAAGATTACTGGCACACAAATGTTCACAGCTTTTCACCTCTCTATTCGACTGGAAGCAGCCAGCCGATCATATCCACTAGTCCTCCATCCCCCTCGAGTCCTCGGATTGTCATGCCTAGGCCTTGCCACAAAGACTGCACCTTTATGTGGGAAAACTCAGAAAATATAGAGGTTAAAGAAAGCAGTAAACTTTCTTTAAAAATGTTTAAATAGAAGAAAAGCTTCCAAGATTTAGAAAGCAAATACTAACCTAACCCTCTTGATGCAACATCTGTAGCAATCAGGATAGGCGCTTTACCATGTTTGAATTCTGAAACAAAAAAATAATTTTAATGGTTCTATTGTTAATTGTTTTATTTATTTATTTATTTTTAATCCACAAAATCAATGGAATCAATTACCACTCAGAACCCAGTCACGCTCCTGCTGACTCTTGTCTCCATGAATGCCCATGGCTGGCCACCTGAAAAGGAACAAAACTAGTATGATAACTATACCCCAGTGGAAAACCTGTGGTTTAATCTCAGTATCAACAGTAAACAATTTACTCAGTGGTCTGTGCATTGTTAAGTCTTAGGTGCATTAATTTCTTACTATGCTCCAAGCCTTGGAAGCCTAATACTATTTATTTCTATAGCGCTACCAGACATACGCAGCGCTGCACAGAATCACAAAGAATAAGAACACAGTCCCTGCTCGAAAGAGATTACAATCTAAACAGGCAAGACAAACGGGATGTCATGCATACAGTTAAGGGGAACGGTTAATCAGTGGGCTGGGTTGGAGGGCAGAGGAATAGGGTTAAGGATCGAAAGCTATATAAAAAAATGTGGGGTTTCAGTCTGCTTTTAAACAAGGGAAAGGAAGGGGCTTGACATATAAACTCAGGTAATTTAAATAGATGTATGATCACAGTTAACTAGGACAGCTCCAATGTTAAAAAACGAAAACAAAACTTATAGCCCACTTAAACCTAACTAAGCAGGTTCCAAGTACACAAAAAATAGTTACATAAATAACACATTGTCCTACTTTTCCATCTCAATTACTCATAAAACACTTTTAAAAAAGGCTATTGAATAGTACGGTAACATGCATATAAGTTATGTACTACATTTACCCATCTCTTCTCATCCGTCGTGTGAGATCGTCACATCGCCGTTTGGTTTCTACAAAGACAATGGTTTTGTTTTCTTTTTCACTCATAATTTCTTCCATTAATCGAAGCAGCCTTAAAACAAAAGAAATCTGTATTCAGATGTTGAAAACTGTGGCGCACTAGAACAGGATGCATCATGAAAGTTTTAGCCACAGTATTCTGGATCATGGACTAATCTCCCCTGCCAGGTAAACCTAGCTGCTGCTGGTCCTTTATTCATATTACAACAAGTGTATCAGAAAAATACATATAATCTTATAAACACACACTTGATTTTCCTTCATGAATACTTACAATATATCATTTATATTCATATTTTTATAATGTTTTAGATAATATGTAAATCATTTAATATGTATGACAAATATAAATAAAATAAAAAAGCCCCCCAAGCCCTCCCTTCCTATTTCAGAAAATCTAACCTAATACTTCAAAATGCATTAATTCATTCATACATATTGAGGTAAATAAAATAACAACCACCCACATCTCCACTTAACAAATCTCTTAAGGGAAAATGTTATTAATCATTAAAAAAATCAGCTGCTGCTGTCCTAGTGTATGAAACTTAATATTGAATAAAAGCCCAAACTGAAGCTCCTAAAAATCTAGACTTCTCCCACACAAGCTAAATTTAAGTTTTGTATATAGTTAGTTGTCAGAACTGTTAAGAAGCAATTCCTATTTCTACTATTTCAAGTAGTATCACTACAGTTTATTAACTGCAACTTACTTATCATCCTTCTCACCATCCTGGCATACATCCACAATCTGAAGAATATTGTGGTTTGCACTCAGCTCTAATGCGCCAATGTTGATGTGAACATAATCCTTTAAAAAGTCTTCAGCAAGCTGTCTCACTTCTTTGGGCCATGTTGCACTCCACATCAATGTCTGTCTGTCAGGCTAGAAAAGTTGTTAGAATTAATATAGTTAAGGAGACAGTATGTATTTTGTCTTAAACATGTCATGTTAAAAATAGCATAATTAGCATTGCAAAGCAGTGACTGCAAAACCCAATATAGACTCTGCAAAACCCAATATAGACTCATATTAATCTAGGCTAGTTTACATATTCAATAAAATTAAGATTTACAGTATTCTGAAAATAAGTCTGTTCACAAGTCTTAATTTAGAGACTATTCTGGGGTTATATAAAGTTTAAACACTTACTCTGATTTGGTCCACAATTTTTCTTATTTGAGGTTCAAAACCCATATCAAGCATTCTATCAGCTTCATCGAGCACAAGGTAAGTACACCTTCTAAGATTGGTCTTTCCAGCTTCTAAAAAGTCTATCAGTCGTCCAGGAGTTGCAATGCAGATTTCAACACCTACAATTAAAATTGGTTTGTAAATACACCAATAAATACCAACTATCCTCCCCACCACATAATCATGCAAAGAAATATCTTTACCTCTTTCTAGATCACGAATCTGTGGTCCCTTTGGAGCACCTCCATAGATGCAGGTTGATTTCAGACGGCATGCCCTACCATAGTCAGCTGCCACTTGCTGAACCTGTTGAGCTAATTCTCGAGTCGGTGCTAGTACCAATACCTGCAAAGAGCAATAGAGCACCACCGCTAAATGGAACAGCCTTTAACCTTTCAAGGTCATGAACTCAAAGCTGTACTAAAAATATTTATACTTACAATTGGTCCATCCCCTCGTTCCAGAAATGGTTGATGGTTTATATGGACTATACCAGGCAACAAATACTAGTTTTGGGGGAGGAGAGAAAAGAAAAAATTACACAATTCTTTCCTATGTAATCCTTCTAATTATCAAGAAAAAGGGAGGTGAACAAGCTATCCAGGCCAAACAGCAACCCGCTTTAATAGCAATTTTTGGTTTCTACTTGAAATGAACTAGCTATTTTTAAGAGTACTTAAGACTACATTTAAAGTAGGCTACTGGTCCAGACACCACTGGTAATTAAAATTTTCAAGATAATAAATACAGTTCTACTAAGCCTTCATAACAAAACTATGTTTTACAAATTTTTGCTAGTACCTTCTCAGAAAGGCAGCTTAAGTTCAAGCTCTAGAGATCTGCTCAAGTACTTAAGAGCAATTAAGAGTTTAAGTTACAAAAAAACAAAAAACAAAACTGAAGAACTGCTATTCTTCCCACAACTTAAGCCTATGAAATCCACACTTACAGAAAGAGTTTTTCCCGATCCTGTTTGTGCTACGCCAACCATATCCAGTCCACTTAACGCAACTGGCCATCCTTGTGCCTGAATAGCTGTTGGCTCAGTGAAATTCTGAGACTTTATTACATCCATAAGGTTAGCTGTTAAATATAAGAGGAAAAAAAAAAGTTACTCAAGTTCTACATTATATTAATTATGCTACATATCTATCAAAACTATGCTTACCTGGAAAATTTGCTTCAAAGAAATTTATAACGGGTTTAGGGCAGTTATGACCCCTAACTGTGATCTCCTTGCCTCTTCTGTACTGCTCAACTTCTTGCTATAATAGTTTAAGAAAAGAAATATCAACCTTTTACAGAACAAAAGTACAACACCTCATTTAGGTAGCCTTTCATCCTACTTATGAAAGAACATAAGACATGCTATTTCAGTGTTATTACATGTTCAAATGCCACCCCCCTTTGAGAGAACAGCAGTATTCTATACAGGTTTTTCAAGCAGGGTGGATATTATAAACAAATACCTCATGTTTCAAGGCTCCAATTATAACTACAGCTCCAATCAGATTTACATTTCAAATAGGCCAATTTGTTTTAACTTTTCAGAACACCCAGATATTAAAAAGTTGCTCACAGCAACTGGAAAATACAAAATATTACTGTTGTATAATGGCAAAGTCCTAAAAGCCTCCCCAAAACGTACCGGTGTGAGTCTAGTTACATTAGGATGCTCCTGGTAAAAATTCTTCTCGAATTTGGGGAGCTCATGCAAGTTCCAAGTTTTCTTCACAAGTCTCTCACCAGGGTTTCCAAACTTCTTTCCAGGTGGGGGTCCTCCTCTACTCCCTCCAAAGCGAGGCCCGCCAAACCTGTAAGAGATCAGAACAGAAATCCCTTACACAAAACCCATTTCCACCCGATTTTATATAGAGGTTGTCTTGTCCACTAAGAAATAAATAAAGTAGCTCAGCTAAGGCGCCCAACAAGCTAGCAATTTTTTTTTTTTTTTAAGTAGACGCATTTCCCACTTAGACAATAAGATTGTAGATCGCCCCCTTATTTTTGTTTTCAAATATTTATTGGGAATTTTAATTTGTTACAAAAAGATTCATAAACAAGGGCATAAAGAAACCTATACATGCTTGTATGTAATAAAGAAGCAAAAATTTTTTTTGAAGAAAATAGTTCCTAAATTACGAAAGAAAACGGTCTGTAGTCCTCCATTTTGATTCTTAAACGAGTAAGGGCAGGAGGGTCGGGGGCTTTGATACCAAAACGAAAGTGGACACCCTCCCCCCCTCCTAGGTTGGCAAAAGATTAAGACGAGGCTTGGATAGACGAAAAGCCACAACGGCTTTAAAAAAAAAACAATGGTTTCCTCCCAGCCCTGGATTCTCGGAAGAAGCCGGCCCAGCGCTTCCTGGTAACGGTGACGTAGGACTTTTTTTTTTTCTTGCGTCTCTTCCCTCCACCCCCCCCCCCTTCCTTAACACCATTTTCGATTGCGCCACGTTTTTCCCAGTTGCCATTTTCTAGCCGGCGCTGCGGCTCGAGACAAAGGGCGCGCGCAGCCGGCATTTTGTAGTGCAGCTTTCCCAGCGGCCGCCGCACGGCGCCCGAATCCCTTCCACCCCCCCCCCCCCCACTCCGGCATCCATTTTAGGTACACACGAACCGGCAAAAAAAAAAAAAACCCCGCTAAATCCGCGCTCCCGGACGAGAGAACGCGGAGAACCGAGCCGCCTCCCTTCCCCTCAACGATCGCACGCTTTCGACCACGAAGCGATCCGTTTCCGGAACATTTTTTTTTAATGTTAAAAATCATTCTTAACGGCATTCCATCGCTTTTCGTATAAACACCGAATTAGTCTTGTTGGGTTGTTTGGTTTTTTTGTTTTTTTTCTTTTAAACGGCGCGCCGCCTGAAGATTCCGCCCGACAAACGGTTAAAAAAAAAAACCCCACCACCCGAGCGCGCCCGCGATCACCACTTACCCTCGATCTCTACCACGGTCTCTGTCGTTTCCATATCCAGGCATGGTTTGAAAAGACGAACGCGTGGTTAAACTTACGGTTACTTGAAAAACAAAAAACGCAACAGCAAATAAATTAAAAATGAGGCGCTTCGCTGGTGAGAAACTGGAACTGGTTGAGCGGGGGATGAGGAGAGATGCGCGCACCTCGGTGACCGGCTTTATAGAGAAAGAAGCCGGGTCCGCGCCTGGGGGATGAGGAGAGCGCTGCACTGACGTCACCCGTATCCATCCGCCTCAATACAGATCGGGCGCGGCCCCTCCCCCTCCAGGGAGAAGGCCGGTCCGGGGTTAGTCTTTGTTAGCTTTTTGTGTCAGAAGCGTTTGACCGTTTGCTCTTCCTGCTTCACATACCCCCTTCACTCTCTTTTTTTTTTAACCAAGCTATATGTAAAGTTTATTCCACAATCAAACCCTATTCACAAGGATTGCCCAACAGACTATCAGAAATTATAGAGCGGAAGCTCCCCAGTGGAGTCGACTTTAGTTTATGCTTTTCTTTGAACGGATTCAATACGCTGTCTTAGAGATTTAAGCGCTGACGACCTCACCCCGTTACATAACCGGAAACTACGGGCCGGCCGGCAGTGCCTCACCCAGGCTACGCCCCTTCTATCCGCACTTTTTTTTCTCCTTTTCCAGGCTGCGGAAGGAGCCATTCTAGGAGGAGAGCTGTAAAATGTATTTCCATGACGACGGGTGTGACGTTGGTGTCGTGATGTACAAAAAAAATGTAAACGAAATGAAATTTTTTTAAAAAAAAGTTCTAGTTGGGGATGAGCGGGCTGGTCTTTTAGTCAGGATTCTACGGACGGGAAGGCTTGGGGGGGAGAAAAAAAACATGTTAAAAAGAAACCGTGGTGTTAGCCAAATGGATGGCTGGCGATGACGTCACATCCGGAAGTAACCGTCTAGGGGGTGGGGTGGGGTGGGGGCATTGTATGCACTACCTGCTGGGTCGGTTTTTAAATGTCCAGAGCGGGTGGGAGGCGTTCGGCTCTCTTATTCGTTTCCAGAACTGCGGAATGGGAACGGAGGAGAAAGGTCAGTGGGGTGGGGGGCAATTAAAGGTCACTTATGTAGGACGGCTCTTGGTCCTCTATGAGAGATGGGGCTAGGTAAGGCTGGCATTAATGCCCACGGATCCCCTGTTACAAATGGCACAGGGTGAGGGAGGGGGTAGTAATATCAATTTTTCCAAAATGATTGGAGGTGCTAAACCCAACACAAATGACCCCTCCCTGATCACTCATATAGTATTGGGGGGTGCTCAAGCTCCTATGGAGCTGGCTCCTCTATATGGGTCCCTTATTTAAAGACTGGAGGCGAGAGCTGTCTGTATAAGCTTGGCTCTGCTGGGGGAAAGGAGCAGTCTTCTCCCGTCTATCACGCGTCACTTAGGTTTGGGTGCTCTGCCGCCCTTTTAAGACGAAAGAGGCGCCAGAAGAGCCGCAGGTTACTTGGTTACTGGAGCAGTTATAATTATAGATCTGTTGCTGTGCCTCCACTCCTGTTGTCTTTGACTGCTGCATGGTTTTGTTTCGTTTTTTTCGCAAGTGTCCCAGTACTATTTGTGGTGCCCAAACATTGCACTTGCAACCCTTCCTCTAAATTGTAACTTGCCTTTTGTAGTCCATCTGTTAATTTTGAGAATATGCTTGCTTCTTAGGAAAAAAAGAAGAAGTATGATAGTCCTATCCAGTTATTTTACAGGCTTTTAATAAATTAGACAATTTTATTAGTAGTTTCAAATTTCTGATGGGTCGATCCTTTTTGTGTCTCAGAAAAACAAGTTTGAAAGTAAAAGAGTAAGTTGTGGAAATATAAGAAAAGTAATTATTGGGTGCAGGCTCTGGAACAAGCCCAAGAGAGACAATGGAATTGGCACTATAGTGAAGGTTAGCCTAATAGTTACAACACTAGACTTTAACCTGAGAAACCCTGTTCAAATCCAGCTACTGTGATCTTGGCCAAGTCAATACACCCACTGTTGCTTCAGGAACAAGATTTTAAGCCCTTTAGGGAAAATGGAAATACCCGGTTATAGTCAAGGAGTTTATTCAATATCGAGGGTGCTTCGGGTGTACACAGAGCTGGTTCTTATGACGCTAAGACACTAGACAAGTTAATTTACTCACATATCTTATATACTGTTTTTTTTTATATATGAAGTCATGGCTGATTTCAGAACAATTTACAACCTACAAATTAAGCCCCCTTTTTACTAAACCATAGTGCAGTTTTTAGTGCCAGCTGTGGCGGTAACAGCTCCAACGCTCATAGGACTTTTATGAATGTCCAAGCTGTTAGCACTGTGGCCGGTGCTAAAAACCACACTATTGGTCTGTTTTACAAAGCCGCATTAGCTGCTGCCACGCCGTAACAGCCCCAAAGCCCTTTAAATCTCTATGGGCTTCAGGGTAGAGAGTTGCGTGGGGACAGAAATCCCACCCGTCCCCGTGAGGAATCCCCTCCGCCCCCCCCCCCCAATCCCTATAAACTTCAGAAATAGTTATTTCATTTAATTATGCTACTGAATTAAAGGCTCTTGTAGAATCCCATTTACAAATAAGCAAAGAGACTTTATTAATTTGGAAGAATACATACTTTGTAAACGGGTTTCTACCAGAGCCTCTAATGTAAATAGAAAATTTAAGAAATATCTAACTGCATGGTCAACATAAAAAGTAAAATAGCATGTTATTCAAAACATTTCAGTTCAAGCAATCAATTTATTTCTTGTTACTCCATTAGCATCTTCAAGACAAGTGCAATGATAAAGCCTATCCAGTCCACTTTGAGCACCAGGTGCCTGAAAGGAACACCCCAAATCATAGGCAGAACAACTTTATCAACCTATGGTAAAGGAAAAGCTAGCCTGGCCACTGGAAGGGAGCAGTTGACCTCACCCTGACAAACTGAGGACATGTAAACAGCTGGCAAGTAGGGGAAGGAGTGGGGTAAAGTTCAGTTCCCCTGATTAACCAAACAGTATGTGATGAAACCAAAGAGAGTCTGAGGGGAGGAGCTCAGCACAATGATGTCTGAGGAAGATGCTGCTAAGACTTGGGCTTAAGCTAAATCCAAATTCAGTTCATTTTCCTGTGTTAATATTTTATGCTATTGAATAAATAGACTTTTTACTTTTTTTTTTAATATATATATTTTTCCTTGGCTATTTTCTTCTTTGTTGGAATTTGTATAGCATTTGCCTGTCCACTGTTTTTCTTGTAAAAGTTTGCACGACATATATATTTCAAAACATTCATCCAACTTCTTTACTAATGGAGCTCATAGTCATTCTTAGGAAAACATCAAAATTGGTAAACCCAGTACTGAACAACTTCGTGTTTCACTCCAAAGCCCCTGTTTTTTGGAAAGCTCGGTTGGTCTTCTTTTCCCTACCTGCCCTGCCGCAGCACATAGCTGACCGGAAGTCTTCCCGATGTCAGCGCTGATGTCGGAGCTAGGGAGGGCTTTGCTTAAGCCCTCCCTCCGATGTCGGCGCTGACATCGTGGAAGACTTCCGGTTGGCTGTGTGCTGTCGCAGGGCAAGTAGGGAAAAGAAGATGAGCCTCGCGGCTCGAGTGCATCGAACCCCGCAGGATCCCTGCGACCCTAGGGGGCGTCCCCACAGGATCCCCGTGACCCGAAGGGGGAACCCGCGGGATCCCCGTCATCCCCGTTCCGTGCAGCGCTCTACTTCGGGGCCATTACCGCGCAGCAACCGGTAGCGTGGCTTTGTAAAACAGGCCCTATGGTTTAGTAAAAGGAAGGGGAGTAGTAAATACAGTTAAAATTCAGAAAACAGCATACTAGCCTACACTAAACAAAATGGAATAAAACCATAAATAAGGTTAAATAAACTAAAAATAAAAGGTCAAGGGCCTCTTTTATCAAGCTGAATAGCATGGGCTGGTGCTCTAAATGCACCAAATCCATAGGGATTGAATGAACTCTAATACTTTTGCCATGCACCACTCGCTACTGCAGCTTGATTACAGGCCCCAAGAGTCAGTCCCTAGAATCTATCATGTATCCAAGAAGGCTGATGTAAAAAAAAGTATGTCTTAAACCCTTCCCTCTTTATAAATGTTGAGTTTCATCTTCTCAAATATAATGGTACTGTGTCCCAAAGGATAGGAAGGAGACAGAAAACTACAGAAATTCTTGCTGAATTTGATCTTGCTGTTGAATTTGGCAGAACTACAAGATGAAGTTGATTCTGTGAATGTAAAGTACATCTGGGAGTGTACCAGGTCAGGTGCAGAGATCAATGGAAAGGACAGCATTTTATGTGCTAGAATTTAAGATTTTAAACTTTTTATCATAAAATAGGAAGCAAATATGCTCAAAAAACGGGGTAATATTTGGTCAGACAGGCAAACTTCAGTGGCCAGTCTGAAACCTGTATTATGAACCTGTTATAACTAATGTAAAGTGCATTGGCTGTGGGAGCTACATTCTTCTTAAAATTTACATGTAAGTTGTCTTGTACAAATGATAAATTTGTTTTTGTAGATCCATTACAGTTGGAGAATTTCTTGAAAGATAAACCTGTGCAGAAAGTTTCAGATACTAACTTGGTTGAAGATAAAAAGTGACATATTTAAATGAGGCCTAATTTGCCTGCCAGGAATACCCTATTTTATTTTCTTTATATACCGTATTTGCCGGCGTATAAGACGACTGGGCGTATAAGACGACCCCCCAACTTTTACAGTTAAAATATAGAGTTTGTGTTATACTCGCCGTATAAGACTACCCCTTCTTCCGCACACCTTCTGCACAACCTTCTGCCTGCCTGTCCCCCCCCTTGAAGGTCTGCACCCCCCGAAGGCCTGTCCCCCCCCTTGTAGGCCTGTCCCCCCCTTATAGGCCTGTCTCCCCCTTGAAGGCCTGCCTGCCTGCCTTTCCCCCCTTGAAGGCCTGTCCCCCCTTGAAGGCCTGCCTGCCTGCCTGTCACCCCCTCCCCCTTGAAAGCCTGCCTGCCTGCCCGCCCGCCCCACCCTGAAGGCCTGATGCCCCGACCCACCCCGAAGGACCGCTCGCCCCCCTGACCTCCCCGCACCACCTATGAAGCAGCCGCAGCAGGATCGCGAAGTCAGCGTCAGCGATCCCTGCGCTGCTTCCTGCGCCACGGTCCCGCCCCTCCTCTGACGTCAGAGGAGGGGCGGGATCGCGGCGCAGGAAGCAGCGCAGGGATCGCTGACGCTGACTTCGCGATCCTGCTGCGGGCTGCTTCACAGGTGGTGCAGGAAGGTCAGTGGGGCGAGCGGTCCTTCGGGGGTGGGGGGGGACTGGACGGCAAGGCCGGGAGCACCCCCTTAGGGCTGGCACCCGGGGCGCACCTCCCCCTCCGCCCCCCCCCCCCTTGGTACGCCACTGCATGTAAACAGTACCCGGCGTATAAGACGACCCCCGACTTTGGGGAGGATTTTAAGGTACTGAAAAGTCGTCTTATACGCCGGCAAATACGGTAACTAAAGTGTTGTAGTATTTGGCTTCATTAATGTGGACTGGAATTTAAATCTTATTTTTTCCTGATTAGACTTTGTTCTATGTATAATACTGTTTAATTTTCCTGTATTTTGTTATCTTATAAAGTGCATAATTCAGCATAGTATAAGCATGTATCAAAGACATAAGCAAGAACTGATTTAAAAATGAATACGGTAGATTATCCTGATGAAGCGCAGATAGAATAAGCAAGGTTTTCTAATTACTCCATTAGAACTGTAGTTAAGGACCGAGCTTAAAGTTTTTTGGGCATGGTTGTACAGCAAGAAAACACAAACATTTGGCTTCATCTTAATTGAGAAACCCTAGAAAGGAAGCTCCCATCAGTGAAACAACAGTACTTTTGAATGTTTTTCTTGCTTTTATGCTGCTGCAAATACAAATCAGTAGGAATGGTGAGCAATGTTGGTAGCTTTGAGCTCCTTAACAAGTTTGGTACTAAGTGAAGCATTTATATTTGAGCAGAGTATATTTGGATGCTAATCTGTATGGTGCTCTAAAATAAGCCTTTTTCTGTTTCTTAAAAAGAGGCATCAAATGTGTGTTGTATTTTGCAAGACTGGAAAGCACAGTTACTTACCATAACAGGTGTTATCCAGAGACAGCAGGCAGATATTCTCATGTATGGGTGATGTCACCGATGGAGCCCCGGTACGGACCACTTTAAAAGTGCATCACCACTTTAAGACTTTAGAAAGTTTGCATAGCCCAAACCGCACATGCTCGAGTGCCTTCCCGCCCAACATGGTCGCGTGGTCCCTCAGTTAAGATAAGCCAGCTAAGAAGCCAACCCGGGGAGGAGGGTGGGTTGTGAGAATATCTTCCTGCTGTCCCTGGATAACACCTGTTACGGTAAGTAACTGTGCTTTATCCCAGGACAAGCAGGCAGCATATTCTCACATATGGGTGACCTCCAAGCTAACAGAAATGGGATGGTGGGAGTGTTGTCCTTTAGGAAAATAAATTGTAATACAGATTGGCCGAAGTGCCCATCCCATCTGGAGAATGACTTCAGACAGTAGTGAAGGTATGAACTGAGGACCAGGTGGCAGCTTTACAGATTTCCTCAGGAAAGCCACAGAAGCTACCATAGCTCTAATTTTGTGGGCTGTAACATGACTCTCCAGTGCCAGTCCAGTCTGAGCATAACAGATTGAGATACAGGTAGCCAACCAGTTGGAAATCGTTTTCTTGGAAACAGGATGCCCCAATTTGTTTGGATCAAACAAGATGAACAGTTGGGAAGAAGTTCGGTGAGGCTTTGTCCGGTCAATGTAATAGGCCAAAGCCCGTTTACAATCCAAAGTATGTAGAGCGGTTTCTCCGCATGAGAATGAGGCTTAGGAAAAAACACTGGTAGAACAATTGATTGAGATGAAATTCAGTGACAACTTTTGGAAGAAACTTTGAATGCGTACGTAGAACCATCTTGTCATGATGAAAAACTGTGAAGGGTGGATCTGCACTGCTACTAAGGCTTGTAACTCACTGACCCTCCTGGCAGAGGTGAGAGCAATAAGGCAGACCACTTTCCAAGTGAGAAACATGAGATGAGCTGTGGCCATTGGTTCAAATGGTGGTTTCATCAAACTGGAAATAACCACATTAAGGTCCCAGATGACAGGTGGAGGCTTGAGAGGTGGTTTGACATTGAAAAGCCCCTTCATGAATCTGGAGACCAAAGAATGAGCAGTAAGAGGCTTTCCCTCAACTGGTACGTGAAAAGTAGTAATAGCACTGAGATGGACTCGTATGGATGTAGATTTAAGCCCAGAGTCCGACAGGGAAAAGAAGATAATCCAACACTAACTCCACTGCCAAGAAGTGGGATCGTGATGATGGAGACACCAGGAAGAAAACCTAGTCCATTTTTGTTGGTAACATTGTTGAGTGGCTGGTTTCATGGAGGCATCAATAATCTGACGTACAGGCTGAGAGAAATGTAATTCAGAAGAACTCAGGCTGAGAGAAACCAAGCTGTCAGGTGCAAGGAATGCAGGTTGGGATGTAGAAGTGACTCTTGATTCTGAGTAAGCAGATTAGGAAATATTGGAAGAGGTATGGGCTCCCTGGAGCTGAGTTGAAGTAGAAGGGAGAACCAATGTTGCCTGGGCCACCGTGGAACAATGAGAATCATGGTGGCTGCTTCTCTCTTGAGTTTGAACAGATTTCTCAACATGAGAGGGATTGGAGGGAATGCATATAAAAACAGGCCTGTCTAATCCAGGAGAAAGGTATCGGCTTCCAGACGGAGAGGAGAGTAAAACCGGGTGCAAAACTGGGGCAACTGGTAATTGTGAGGGTCCGCAAACAAGTCCACTTGTGGAGTGCCCCATTTAGCAAAGATGGACTGGAGAGTTGCAGAGTTTTAGAGTCCACTTGTGAGGCTAAAGAATTCTGCTGAGGTTGTCTGCTAGGGAATTGTTCTCCCCTTGAATATAGACAGCCTTCAAGAACAGATTATGAGCCGTTGCCCAAGTCCAGATTTTTTGGGCTTCCTGGCACAACAGAACAGAGCCTGTGCTTCCTTGCTTGTTTATGTAGTACATTGCTACTTGATTGTCTGTGTGAAGGAGGAGGACTTGAGGGCAGAGTAGATGATGAAAAGCCTTGAGGGCATAAACATCGATCTGAGTTCCAGGAGATTGATGTGAAATTTCCGTTCCCTAGTGTTCCAAAGACCCTGAGTCTGCAGATTGTCCATATGAGCCCCCCATGCATAAGGGGATGCGTCTGTTGTAAGGACCTTGTGATGATGGGGTAAATGGAAAAGGAGACCTCTAGATAGATTGGAGGAGGTCATCCACCATTGAAGCAACTGTAGAAGAGATGATGTCACAGATATATGCCGTGAGAGATAATCTGTCGCTTGAGGCCACTGAGAAGCAAGGGTCCACTGAGGAGTGTGAAGATGTAGCCTTGCCAGTAGTGTCACATGGACAGTTGAAGCCATGTGTCTGGCAGAGATGGATTGGAGAGGAAGCAGTTGCTGACACAGACATATGAGAGCTTGAAGGTGTTCTGGAGGTAGAAAGGCTCTCATGAGGGTGGTGTTTAGGATTGCCCCAATGAACTGCAGATGTTGAGTTGGAATGAGATGTGATTTGGGGAAGTTGACTTCGAATCCTAGAGCCTGAAGAAAAGAAATGGTTTGAGATGTTGCTTGGACCACTTCCTGAGACGACAGAGCCTTGATCAACCAGTCGTCCAGATAAGGAAAGACTTGAAGGTCGTGCAAATGGAGATGCGACCACCACTATCAGGCACTTCGTGAAGATTCGGGGAGAAGATGCCAGTCCAAAGGGAAGAACCTTGTACTGGTAATGACATTGATTGATTTGAAACTGGAGGTAGTTCCTGGAAGCTGGATGAATTGGAATATGGATGTAGGCTTCCTTGAGATCCAGAGAACATAGCCAGTCGTTCTGATTGAGAAGAGGATAAAGCAGGGCAAGAGATAACATCCTGAATTTCTCTTTGAGTAGAAATTTGTTGAGAGCTCTGAGATCCAGGATGGGTCTCAGTCCTCCGGTCTTCTTGGGAACTAAGAAGTAACGGGAGTAGAATCCCTGCTGCTGCTGAGAGGGAGGAACTTCCTCTGATAGCATTCAGCAGGAGAAGGGATTGGAACTCCTGAAGAAGAAGGGAGGACTGTGCAGGGTCCAAAGCAGACTCTCTTGGAGGATGGTCTGGTGGAAGGAAATGGAAATTGAGAGTATAACCTTGACAAATGATGTTAACCCAGAAATCTGATGTTATGAGCTCCCAGCGAGCTATGTAAAAATTGAAGATAGCCTCCAATGGGCTGAGGCAAAGTTTGTAGAATGGTTACGTTAGCCATGTTCTGAAGGAACACGTCAAAAAGGCTGAGGAGCTATTGCTTTTGCTGCTGCTGATGCGATTGCTGCTGTCTCTATCTCCTTGGTTGAGGTGGAACAGGAGCTGTGGATTTTGCAGCAAATCTTCTTTGATAGGAGAGGTTTCTTTTTGGGTTTCACCAAAATGTCCCATCAGGTTTCATGCGAGGACAATTTCTGGGTAGTAGTATCAGTAGAATCATCAAAAATTTAATCCCCCCCAACAAGGAGCATTGGCAATGTGTCCTGTTTATTAACGTCCAGTTCAGAGACTCAAAGCCAGGCTAGACGTCTCATGGCAACTGACATTGCTGTGGCCCGGGAAGTGAGTTCAAAAGTGTCATAAATGGAACAAACCATATACTTACGAAGCCACAGCAGGTTATATATTTTTGGAACGTAGCGACTTGCTTGATGAGATGTTTCATGTAGAGCAGGGGTGTCAAAGTCCCTCCTCGAGGGCCGGAATCCAGTCGGGTTTTCTGGATTTCCCCAATGAATATGCATTGAAAGCAGTGCATGCAAATAGATCTCATGCAGATTCATTGGGGAAATCCTGAAAACCCGACTGGATTCTGGCCCTCGAGGACCGACTTTGACACCTGTGATGTAGAGAGAGAAATGAAACATGTAGTTACCAGACCGGTTGACTAACATAGCATTTTGGAAGTCTCTTACCAAACCAGTCCATATTCTTGCCCTCTCTGCCAGGAGAGACAGAGGCGTACACGCTAGTCCCCTAGGATTTCTTTAAGGTAGATTCAACGAGGAGAGACTCATGAGGAAGCTGGGCTTTGTCAAAACCTGGAATAGGGACTACCCTATACAAAGAGTCCAACTTATGAGGAGCCACTGGAATGGTAAGTGGTGTTTCCAAGTTTTTGTAAAAGATCTCCCGTAGAATGTCATGAATAGGGAGCCTGAGGAGTTCCTTAGGTGGCTGATCATAATCTAAAGCAGTGATTCCCAACCCTGTCCTGGAGGAACACCAGGCCAATCGGGTTTTCAGGCTAGCCCTAATGAATATGCATGAGAGAGATTTGCATATGATGGAAGTGATAGGCATGCAAATTTGCTTCATGCATATTCATTAGGGCTAGCCTGAAAACCCAATTGGCCTGGTGTTCCTCCAGGACAGGGTTGGGAATCACTGTTCTAAAGCATCTAGAAACTCCTTAGACCATTTAGAGTTAGCCTGAAGAGAAATAGACATGGTCTCAGACATTTCTCTCAAAAACTTAGAAACCAAAGATTTCTCAGTCAAAACAGGAAGCTCTTGATAAGGTTGGTGAAGAGAATCCTTTTCTGAAAAGCCGTCATGGTCTGATAGAACAGGCTCTGGATCTGAATCATCCAAGAAGTCTGAATCTCAGGTTGTTTGACGCCGAAAAAGCGGCACCGAAGGTTGAAGGTGTTTCAACTTCTGCAATACTTTTCCCGACCTCACCGCCGTCGAGTCAGGAGATGTTTGAGTTGAAAAAGACTGGTGACTGGTAGGTGTCGGTTCCTGGTCAAGCAGTGACGGCACCAATGAAGATTCCACAACCAACTCAACTGGTGTCGAGATGAACTTGGCTCCGTGTCCATTGTGGTACAAATAGTAGTCTTTGCTGAAGTAACCGTTTCTTTAGGGTGCGTTTCTGAAGGGACTAGCAATGGGAGCAAGAGTTGGCACGGTTCTCAGGTCCCAGACACTGCAAGCACCAGTGGTGAAGGTCGGTTAACGAAATGGTCCGAGCACATCAACCGCACTTTTTGAAACTCGTTGACGGCCAGGACATGGACGGGAAGACAGCTGTTGACAAATCGAACTCTATGGCGAAAAGAATCCATAAGGCCCAAGAGGGCCAGAGCCCATGACGGGAAAATAAACTTTAAAAATACAGTCGTTCTTTTCTTTTTTCTTTTTTTTAAAGAAAGAAAGATAAAACAAGAAACAAATTATGACAAAAAAGTGACAATCTGCGAGAGCGGGAAGGCAAGCGTAGAGAAATAAACTTCAATAGAAGCTGAAGCGCGTCTTACTAGCTCTGCGAAACCAGAAAACTGAGGGACCTTGCGACCACGTCGGGTGGGAAGACACTCGCGCATGTGTGGTTTGGGCTATCGCAAACATTTCTAAAGTCTTAAGTGGCGATGCATTTTTAAAGTGGTCTGTAACGGGGCTCCGCCAGTGACATCACCCATACGTGAGAATATGCTGCCTGCTTGTCCTGGGATAAACTTGTGATCTAAATTGGAAGCCAAACAACTGTTTGTGCCCTGGTGAGGCTGATAATTTTGTTGCTCTAAAACCAAATTTTTTTAAATTCTATGTTGAGTGTCTGTCTATATATGACAAATTGTTCTGTGTTTTTATTTTTTTTTAGTGTGGGTAGATGTAGCCAACGATCTTCTTTCTAAATGTCATATTCATCGGCGAATAAAGAAGCTTTCAGAATGTGATGCCCTTATGTTTGTGGTTCTTTATGAAGCAATTTTAGGAGAGAATGTGCCTGGTAAGAGTGCCCATTTTAAGAAATCTTGTAAAGCCTGAGAGAAACATGCATAGCTTTTGTTTTCAATATGATGGTAGAAGTGATGGCATAGGTCCATAGGATATAATCTGAAGCCTATAATGTAATACTTTCTCTTTAAGTGTTCTAGAGAACAAGCTTCTTATTTTTCTCAGTACTCAGACCCACTAAGCCAGTCAGGTTTTTAGGATTCCCACAATGTATATGCATAAGAGAGGTTTGAATAAAAAGGAGGCTGTGTATGCAAATTCTCATGCATATTCATTGTAGATATCTTGAAAACCAGACTAGCTTAGTATGTCCCAAAAACTGGGTTGAGAAGTACTCTTCTAGAGGCTAGTGGCACTGTATGTATTTTATTGAGGCAGCTGAGAAAGTGAGCTCTTCGCCTGTAAAGCAGTGGTTCTCAAACCTGTCCTGGAGAACCACTACCACTTAGATAAATCACCATAAGACAGACACTTTTTCTCAACATACTGTAAGCTAGTGTTTCTCAACTCAGTCCTGGAGTACCTCCTTGTCAATCAGGTTTTCAGGATATCCACAATGAATTTGCATAAGCTTGATTTGCATACGCTGCCTCCATTATATGCAAATTTCTCTTATGCGTATTCTTTGTGGATATCCTGAAAACCTGACTGGCAAGGAGATACTCCAAACTGAGTTGAGAAACACTGCTGTAAGCTATCGCATTACAAGCCAGGCTCTATTGTATGCAAATCTGTCTTCCATATTCATTGGGGATATCCTGAAAATGTGACTGGCTGATGGTTGAGAACCACTGCTCTAAAGCTTGTGCCTTAAGTCTATTAGTCTATGTCACCACAACACTCTAACATGGCTAGCTCTATGGAAGGTGCATTTTTGTGGTGTAGAGCCTTTTTAATCTATGCTTGAAAAAAATAAACTTAACTAAAAAACAGAGGTAATATGTAGTAGGCCAGCGTCTGCACAAAGGTATGCAACTAAACAGTCCACATACGAGGGCTGTTACAAAAGTATCAGACCTTCATTCATAACATATACTCGTATTCAGAATCAACAATCTTATGCTAATCTCCTTCAAAGTAGTCCCCTTGGGCTGCCACACACTTCTTCCAACAGTTCTGCCACTGTCGGAAGCAGCGCTGGAACGCCTCTTTTGAGATTGCTCGCATCTGGTCCGTTGCATTCTGCATGATGTCTTCTCTTGACTGAAATCTGATCCCTTTCAGGGGCATTTTCAGCTTGTGGAAAAGCCAGAAGTCATACGGAGCCTGAGGAATCATAGGTGTGTTGTGTTTGTCCAGGAAACTCTGTATCAAATGTGAAGATTGGGCAGGTGTGTTATCGTGGTGGAGCTGCCAATTGACCGCTGCCCACAGGTCCATCCGTTTGCATCTCACAGTGTTACGAAGGCGACGCAGAACCTCTTGGTAGTACCCCTTGGTGATGGTTGTGCCATGTGGTGCATACTCGTGATGAACCACGCCACTGGCATCAAAGAAGACGGTCAGCATGACTTTGACATTGCTTTTTTGGCCTCGGGGATGTTGAATGCTTCCATTGTGATGTTGAATGCTTCCATTGTGATGACCCATAAACCCAGGACTCATCGCCAATGATCACTATGCTGAGGAAGTTGGGATTACTGTTCACAGTCTCCAGCATGTCTTGTGCGATCTCCAAATGGAGTTGCTTCTGGTTGATCGTTAGCAGCTTTGGCACGAACTTTGCTGAAATTCTCCTGAAGCCCAAATCCTCAGTCAAAATAGAATGAACAGATCCAACGCTGATGCTCGCCTCATTAGCAAGTTCTCTGATCGTGATTTGATGATCCTGCATCACCAGGGTCCTCACTTGGTCAATGACGATTTCATTTCTGGATGTTGAGGGCCTACCAGAACGTGCTTCACTCTCCACTGATGTTCGGCCATCTCTGAAGCGGTTGTACCACTCCTTTATCTGTGTGGTGCCCATTGCTTTGTCCCCGAAGGCCTGTTGAATTTTGCGGATCGTTTCTACTTGGGAATCGCCAAGCTTTACACAAAATTTAATGCAGTAGCATTGTTCAACTTTTTCTGTCATTTTGTCAAAAACGAAAATCCGATGGCAGTCTGCCGGCGACTGACAGCTTCTGTAGGTGGGAAAAAATTCAAGCATGCGCATTAGGGTCGCCTTCATATGTGCACCAAACCACGCCTCCCTAGTTTTATTTGTTTATGCAAGAAAAATTAAGGTCTGATACTTTTTGAACAGCCCTCGTACCTTAGTGGATTTGCTTTTTGCAAATGCTTGATGCTGTCGTGAAGGCTGGTGTATTAAATACGTGGAAACGTACTGGTTTGTTTAGCAAAGATGGTCTGCTTTATATGCTATCAAATATACACTTCTAACTATACAGGTAAGGACTGCTACCGGGGTGGTCTGTCTTATAAGGATACCACTACTTATCTATAACACTATTTGATGTACAGAGAGCCGTATATTAAATACATCCACTTTTAACCATTAACCACTTATTTATATGTTCAGTAACCATGAGGATATCCTGAAAAACCCAACTGACTAATCCCTTATTATAGTGCAATGTGTCATTCTGGATGGACAGGTAATATCCCCATGCTTGTGAGTCATGAAGAAGGAATCCACTCCAGCTTTGAATCCCTCCTTTTTCACTAGAGGGTTCGCTGCCTCCTTCAGTTTTTCCTTTTGCACACGAGCCAGAAGGAGTCTTTCTGATCAGCTCTGTATATTTCTTCTCTCCCCCCCCCTGGTCTTTTTCGCAATTTTTGTGGCTGTTTTCAGTGCTCAGAACTCCCTTCGTCAAAGGTTCCTCTCTGCATGTGTGGAGGAGAAGCAGACTTGAGGTCTGCAGCTGACGAGTCAATCCTTCTGTGGTACCTGTTGGCCAGCCTACAGAAACTTTTCTGGAGCTCATGGTCCGTTCCCCTTTGTACCATCCTTGTCTACTGGGTTGTAGGGCCCTGAGCGTAGGCTTTACCAGCCTTGGGGTCACTAGACAGCTGGGGAGCCACAGTCCTGACCAGGAGTTAGTCATGCTGTCCTAGACCTGTGTATTTCTCAACAGATGAGCATATTTGAAATTGGTGTAAGCAAATGACTACTAAACATCATCTCTTCTCTGGTTTTCTGACACCCTTTTATAGAGGGTTTTCATAGATTGGTTATATACTCTGACAATATTTCAAAATGTGTGCATTTTTTTGCCTTAGATTTTATTCCTGTTTCAAGCTGTCAAGAGGATGATGCACATAACGTACAAGCGGTCATTGATTCACTTGCTTTAGACTACTTGCAGGTCAGCCTTTCCCATATAACTGGTAGGTAATATTTTTTAGCTATGACCACCCCAAAATATGTGGTGAGAATTCCTGTTGGACACTAAGCTAGTGTTGACAGAGCTTCATTTTCTGCTTTGGGTTTCCTTACTTTGCTGTTTGTATGTGTATGAGGGAGGGGTTAATTTTAATTATTAAAAAAATAAATGATTTTCGGAACTACAATATCTAAAGGGGAAATAAAAGACCAGAACTGTATCTATCTGATTTTTTTTTTTTTTTTAAATAGGAAAAGCAAACGACTTAGGGCCTGTTTTACAAAGCCACACGGCAACAACCCCGAAGCCCTTTAAATCTCTATGGGCTTCGGGGCAGTTACCACGCAGCAGCCGCTAGCGTGACTTTGTAAAAGAGGCCATTAGTCCTTTAGGGGTTTAATTCTATGAATTAGATCTTGGATATCTTTATCAAATGAGGGCTGCTTTCCACTGGTGTATTTTGTGGCACCAAATTTGTTGATTATCCCATGTAGAATTTGAGGATCTCGGAGGTGTGTGGGTTACCCCTCCCCCACCCCAAACTGAGGCACTTTAACACAGAAATATAATTTAGGCAATTAATTGGCTGACAGGCTCTCCTTATGGGTGGGGCCTTTCCACCCTTCCTAGTAATGCTGCAAAGTATAATTGGGATAATCTCTTTGTTGAGGAAAACACAATCGAAGCATCTGCTGCCTGGAGAGTAACATATAATTAGCAAAGGGACCCTAAATTGTTGTGTCTAGGAGTTACTGAACCTCATATATGTTCTTTGTTCAACAAGTACATACTCTGGCAAAGGATTATATCCAGCTTTAAGCTTAATTTCTGGCAGTGTGTTGGGGTTGTTTGGGTGGTTGTTTTGGTAGTGGTGGGGTTCCAAATCAAACTTTTCTCGTTTTAACAAATGTTATATTTCAGAAAAATTCACTTAAGGGCATAAGTTTCCTGAAAACCTTTCTGGTAGGATTGAATTGATCATAGTAGGGTCAGGCCTGATCAGAGCCTAGATGAGTGACCTCTAGGGCAAGGAGCTCAGGTGTGTACCGGTCCCATAGAAGGTACTGCTAAGGGAGTTGTCATTTGAATGCAGCTCTGAAATCTTGTTTTGTGAAAAGAGCCAGAAGTGTACAACTGAGAGATCTTCTTGTTCCCAGGAGAGCAAGCTTAATTTGAATACAGGTCATAGCTAGTTATCGAGCCTATCCTTCTGAAAGACATTTCCTAGACTTACCCTGGGATATTATTCAGCTTCAAAATAATTTTGTTGTTGGAATTTTCTGGTCTTCATTGCTATGAAAAAACCCCCAAAAACACATTAATCCTCCTTTTTAAAACCTCCCAGCTCTTATTAAGGTTGTAAAGCCACTTTCTGGCTCAAACCACTGTTTATAACACCCAGTAAGCTTATGACGCATTATGGGTGGAGAAGGAAATTTTGTAAAAATAAAGGTACACGGTTTCATGGCTATGCTCAGCAGAGCAGTAATTCATCAGGAAGTGTATTGTAATAATAAGACAAGTGCTAGGAATCAGCAGCACATACAAGAGGTGAAATTATGAACAAGAGCAAATCTCCATGGTGATCTACTATCTTGGAGGTGACCTGAATATATATTGCAGCATGAGTGAACAATGCCACAGACTGATTTTTTTCTGCCCTGATCCTCAGTCATATACTGTACTTTGGCTGAGGAATTTGGTGACGCAGATGTTTTTCAAGCACTCTGGGGTAAATTCTCTATTAGTACATCTAACATAGGCATGCTTTAGACGTCCGGCAAACGCAAGTGTCAATCAAACGGTACTTAGGCGTGCGGTAGACTTCCCTACAACCTCTTCGCGCAAAATAGACGCAGGTTTCTGAAACGTCATTAAGACGTCTCCAATGGACCCGTGATAGACGTGGGTACGGTTTTTTTTTTTTTTTTTTTTTTAAATTATACTTTATTTATACTCTTTATTATCACTCATTCAGCATTGTAAGTATAGGATGATGAAAAAGATAACTAAAACACAGTATACCATTTTGTAAACTATATATTAGTTGATCTAGCAATATCAGTGAGGTAGGGAATGGCAGACAGAGAACACTGCTGTGTTGTATCTTTTTCCTCTAGGATATCAGAATTGTACAGTTTACCATTAATACAAGGAAAAAAAAATATGTTATGTTTCAAAGGAGAACTAGAAGATGAAACGTACCGAGTGGGTGTTGAACTTACATTATCAGTATGGAAGGTGGGAACCGGTAGATGTATGCTACACAGAAAGCTGTACAGAAATGTCATACTCACCTCCTATTAGAAGTGGAAAGGATAGAATTTTGAACACCATATAGACTTCTTATAAACTTCATTTAAGTTCCACAAAGACTGGCAGGAAAGGCACCCTAAGTCATCCAATAAGCTTTCTCTCGATTTCCCAGAGACATTATTTCAGAGAGGATAGTTTAGAAGTGATATCTTGCTCGAAAGAGCACTCTCCTGGTCTTAAAACATTGCAACAATCAGCTCATTCTTCAGAACAAAGGTAAATCCCATAACTTACACTGGCCCAACTTAGAAACAGAATCAAAACACAGATTAGACTTGAATGTGGCTTCTAGTTCACAGGAAGAAGGAAGTAGCAAGCAGCACAATGCTGATCTCATTGTGACATCATCAAGGTGCACCTGGAAGGTAGATATGCCACAAGTAAAAGACAAGCCGGGAGTTGAACTCACAACCTACAGATGATCGATATAGTGCTTTTACTCACTGACCTACACCTGTGTCTCTGGTTCCCCTGTCATAGCATACCTTAGTGATGTGCTAAAGTATACTCTACTTAGCTATCATATCACAGTCAGTTGAGGCAAAAGACTGGTAGCTCAATGGTGTAAAGCACCGTTGTCACGGATGCAACACCCATATTCTTAAGTATGGTTCAATAAATGTAATACAGAGTCAAAATTATGCTGTTTATTTTATCAAACCCAAGCTCAACTTTGTAATGTATTGTGTATAGTCTCGCTAATGTGTTTGTGATGAAAATGAGATGCGATAGGTGTATATCCTATATAATAAAACCCTAGCCGCGCATGCGCACATACCTGCGTGCTTCTGTGATCTCTGCTCTGTGATCAGTAGGTCTGTGGCCAGCAGGAGTGCAGATGCAGCAGCCAAGCGACTCCCCCCTCCCGCCCTCACTCACCACCAAAACCACCACCGCCAAAGCCTCCTCCTTCTGCCCAGCTGGGAGGAGGGCTCCGAGTCACTGAAGACTGTCCCAGATCAGCTTACACGGTCCCTAAAAATTGAACCTTTTCATCTGAGGCGCGAGGCTGCGGTGACCTCCCTCCCCCGGCTCACTAAGGTTTCGTCTTAAGAAATTCAAATGCGTTGTTGAAAATGCAAGTGACTGTTCTCTGTCATCCTAGACACCCCTGCAACACCCCAACAACACACTCCTGCAGCATAAACCCCTCATGTTATAATCAAGTAAAAGACAAGTCGGGAGTTGAACTCACAACCTATGGATGATTGGTACAGCGCGTTTTACTCACTGAGCTATTTAACTCTAGCCCTAACCCTAACCATAAAGTAGCGTCTGACGTCATAGAAGCCGTTAGAATTTTGAAATCGTTTTGGACGTTCATTGGGTGTTCTCAGATCAAATACACCTGTAGATACTTGCAATGATTACCCCTTGTCAAAGCTTATACGTAAAGCCATTTCTGGAGACTCCCATTCCCAAATCCCCAACTTAGCTCAGTGCTTAAAAGCACTGCATGTATCTTCCAAAGGACAGGGGTTCAAGTCCTGACTAAGGTTACCAAAGACATAATATTCTTTTTTTTTTCCACCCACCCAAACATGCATAGCTAAGCTAAAATATGTGAACCTCATTTCCCAATCTTCATTTATTTAATTTATAACTTGTCATTGTGTTTGGGGGAGGTGAAGTTTCATTAGGTTTACATGGTAAGCTTCTAAGCGTTCTGCTATACTTTTTTGTATAACAGCGATATCGGCGTAGTTTAGGATGTAATCAACAGTGTTGATGTAGAGCGGATCGGCCGCTGCAAGCACGCCCAAGCGGCACAAAAACGTCCTTTGCGTTTTTTTGCGTTGTGACGTCATAGAATCACCCGTTCTTCATACGCAGTTATTTCTCCTAAAATGGCTGCCAGGAGACAGCCAAACTTTTCCACAGCTGACACCAGACTCTTGGCCAGGCTGTTTCTCCCCCGGGAGCATCACTACTTCGTGGTTCCTGGCCACCGCAGGTCATACCTGCAGTATAGAGAATCCTGGACCCACCTGACCCGGCGGTACAATCGAAGAGCCTCATGTGCCAGGGAAGTAAGTATTCCAAGTCAGGCCCTCACAAATAATCATGTCAAATGTAATGATGATGGAAACCTGTCTCAATCAAATTGTCATGTTTTTGTGGGTAAATCTTGATTCCTTTTAAAAACTACAATTGTGCATAATAAATCTTTTACATTGAATACTGAAATTAAAGCACATCCCAAAGGAGCAGAAGTAGGATTTCAAATGACAAATTCAGCTCCGAGAAGGCATCTATTCCATTCACAACATGCACACAACTAATTTTTGGGTCACAAGCTTCGCATTTGTAATAGAAACATCTTGAAATCAACTTGCCAAAGGAAAACAAATATATTAAAGTGCTGCTATGTCATTTCAAATACCTTCACCTTTCCTGTATCAATCTGCTGGTCTAGGGAGATAGTGGCATGACGTTTAAAGTGACAGCGTCAGTACCCTGACGTCAGGGGTTTCAAGCCACGCTGCTCCTTCTGACCAAACTATTTTATTGCCCCTGCTGCATGATTGTAAGCTCACCAGGACATGCTGTAATGTGGGGCAGTGCTGA
The DNA here is from genome assembly GCF_902459505.1 of Geotrypetes seraphini. NCBI lineage: Eukaryota > Metazoa > Chordata > Amphibia > Gymnophiona > Dermophiidae > Geotrypetes > Geotrypetes seraphini. Next base: position 18,781,973 of record NC_047093.1, on the reverse strand, counting down.
TAGGCTACAGCCTCAGCACCCTGGGGTTGTGAGTTCAATCCCACACTCCTCCTTGTGATGCTGGCCATGTCACCTCACACCCCCCCCCCCCCCACTGTCCCAGGTACAGTAGAGAGATAGCGATGCCTCCAGCACAGAAAGGGGAAAATGCTGGAGTACGTGAATACATTCATGTAAAACATGTGGCAGAAGGGGGTGGAGGCAGGCAGCAAAGCGGATAGGGGCTCTTGGAGGGCAGCGTACTCCATTTTTATGTGCTTATAGAGGTCAATACTTAAGTAAACATGTTATGCCACAGTGCTAGATGGCACTCATCATATCCCTCCCTCTCTGTTCTTTCTCTCTCTCTCTATTATCCAGGTTGAGGATCTCAGGAAAAGGGGGCGGCTGCTGAGGCGCCAGGAGCGGGCCTTCCTTGAGGGGGTGAGGGAGGAATTGTGCGCTGAAGCCGGTGAGTAATGAGTCCAGCGTGTGCTTCTTTTTGATCAGCCTACCAGAATAAATAGATGAAAATGCTTGAGTAGCTGTAAACCATTCTTAATCATAAAATCTGCAGTAAAGCTGCTATTGTGATATCATGTCACAATGGCGTTATGGTGTTCTACTTGCCTCACTTACTTACGCTACATTTTGATGTTTACAGTGGAGTAGGTGCTTTGCATCCTGTTATTAGCATTTGAAGAAAATAACGTAGTAAAGAATGTCATGTTCAAAAGTGTTGTGGACATATCTGACTGTATCCTATTTCTCTCTTGTCAAGCAGCAGCACAGGCACCCCCTCAGGAGGTGGCACCCATGACCCCACCCTGGGCCCCGGAGGCGAGGGAGGGTGCTCCGCCCTGGTCATCGGCGGAGGAGGAGGAGGAGGGGGAAGAAGAGGAAGATTCCCCGTGGCAGCTTGCTGAGCCACCCACACCGCCTGCCCCACCACTGCCCCCTGGACCACCACCGCCTGCCCCACCACTGCCCCCTGGACCCCCACCGCCTGCCCCACCATTACCTCCAGGACCCCCACCACCATCCCCTGTTGGACCTTCCCCTTCCCCCACCCATAGCCCTTCCCATCACTCTCCTGCTTTTCCTGTTCCTGATCCCATCCCACCCCTTTTCCTTTCTGTTCCTCCCCAGGAGCAGCCCGACCAGCCTCAGGAGGGGGCGGGCAGGGAGATGGAGGCCTACTCTGCCATCTTGGAGGAGGTGCAGGGATTGAGAGGGTGTGTGGAGAGGATGGAACATGCCCTCTTGCGGCTGGTAGCCGAAAGAGGGCATGGTGCCAGCAGCCATACACCCTCTCAATGACTGCACCTCTTCCGCCCCCCTCGCCTGAGGTAGCTCAAGCTGCTCTTGGGGGGCACCCACCCTCTTCCCCTGCGTTATATGTTATATATGTAAATAGTTTTTTAAAAAAGTTTGTTTTTAAAAGTTTTATATTTTAATAAAAAAATTGTTTATAGTTTAAACATGCCTGTGTGGTTTTAACCTTGTAGCATCATCAGTTTAGTGGACAGAGTCCAAGGTAGATAGGGGTTCAGGAGGGACTGCTGAATGGGCCCTTTTCAATATAACAACAAGGTGACATATAGAAAGTTTGACAATCTTTATTGGGGTCTGTCATTCATTCTATTACCTGCTAGCCACTCTGATGTCAAATCATTGCAGAATCTAGGAAAAAAGCAAGTGAATGCAAGGGTATATGCAACTGTAGGTAGATGACGACATCTCAGCTATGATGTGCAAAGTAAGCCAGTCCCTGTTCCAAAGTAAATGGCTACATAAGGAAGAGAATATAAGTCACTCTGGTAGATTTGTTGTTAAGGAATAGGGTTATTTCTAGTAAGAGTTGGCTCCACACCAGGAGAATCCAAATGAGACATGTGGGTTTTTCTTCCTTTCACGGAAGGTGATGGAAGTAAAGGCCAGATACCTCAATCTATCCTCCTGGTTCTTGAGCTGCACTATTTTGGTTAAGCAGGTGTGGAAACCACAAAGATGCTCACAGCTGCACTGCTCTCAGTAATACAAAACTCCATCTGACAATACTGCAGTTGCCTGTCTAAGACACCTGAAAACAGAAAAGAAGAGAAGCTGGTTTACACAAGGTTCACAAACAGGGGGTTCAATCCCCAAGGTCCATATCTGTTCTCCCTTCCCTGAAGCAATGTGTTAACCTCATTTATGTTGAGCTGCTTAGATGTCACTGTGGTATAGTTGTTAAAGCAATAGCCTTAACTCGCTGATGGTGTGGGTTAATATCACCTGTAATCCTCCACTGCTACTGTTTAGAACTCATGTGAGGGAATAGACTAACTGAAAACAAAAAGTTTGTGTGCATATAACAGCAGGAATGCGTGCCATGGTGTTCTATGAGGCCAACATTATCAATTTACTATTGTTCCTGAAAGTCATCAAGGATACCTGTGTGAAGAGAACAATAGAAGTGTGAAACATTTATTTCACTCATCAGAAGAGTGACTCAAGTGAAGAATAGTAGAGTAAGCAAATAAAGGTTACCATATATCATTCTCACCTACAACTGTTTGGCTAGGTGCAAGCTGGTGTGCTGAGCTGCTTGTCTGGTCTCTCTCTGGCAAACACATAGGTGATGAGCAGAGTTAACCTGAAATGAAGAATAGAGAGAAACTGTTAACAAAGACCTATGTCTCCAAAATGAAACACTGAAGTTGTGGCAGAACACACACCTAGAAGTAACAGAGGTGCTAACATACCTTTAGACTCTTTATTAAAAATGGCAGCCATTAGGCACTCATTAGGAGTTTTCCACCTGAACCATGTACACTGATTGGATGTCCACTGAATGGCAGTGTTTCCCCCCCCCCCCCAACACACCCAACCTATTCTTATCAATGAGTTAGTACACAGAACCATTCCTCACCTGATTTTAACTTGCCTGTAATTTGATTCTACAAAGAATTAACTTTAGCTCTATGAGTAAACCCTCTCAGATGTATGAACACATCCATTTTACTTACATATCCATATTTCTACCAGCAAAATTTCTACCAGCATGGTCTTTATCAGTCTTCTCAGTCATTTTTGTCAGCCCTGTGGAATGAAGAGTAAGAGATATCAGAAATAAAATAACTATTATAAACAATAGCACACAATGAAAGCCCATAAAGAGAAGTCAGTTTTTGCTGGTTGGTTTCTTTAGTTCTATCATAAGTACACCTAAGTAGCTTACAAAATATCATTCTCACCTGGACTTACTATCTGAGCTGCTTCTAGAAAAGATAAAACAACATATTAGAATGACATGTAGCTTGTTAATGGCTCTGTGGAATAGAGAGAAATGGGAGGCAGAGATAGGAAAAAAAATGTAAAAGACTAAGACAGAGTAAAGTCTCAAACATCTGCATAAGCAATAGGACAGAATAGAAAGGAAACACTGCTCACCAGGACCTTCTTATACCCATGCACGCCTATGTAGCGTCTGACGTCAGTAGGGCGGGAAAACTTTCCCAATGCCTATTGGGCGCCGTTCGGGCGTTGTTGCTTGTCCCGCTTCCTAACCACGCCCATCACACCTCATTGGTTGTCCTATGGGGGTGTGTTTGAACGTGTTCTACAAGTAGCCTGAAAAGTTGTCTTCACCTTACAACATGGCTCCAAAACGGAAATCGAATTTCTTGCATGAAGAGTTGCAGATATGGAAAATGGAGGTGGGGCAGACCATGACATTATGAAAGCAGGGAGAGTGGTGGGTGTGGGCATCTGTGTGTAACCTGGCCTGGCCCCTTCTTTTCCCTAACAATTGATTCCCCTCCACACTTAACACCAAACCTAAGTCCTCAACAATCCCTCACACCAACACCTAGAAAAATCCATAAACTAAAGAATTACAGATAATGTGGGTGGGGAGGAGTGTCAAAGGCAGAAGGGAGTATAAAGGAGAACAGGCAAGTCATAGCACAAAGTTTCATCATTGAGGAAACGGAACACCACAAACACCAACTCACATGAGGGGGTCTTACATAGGAAAAATGGCTGTGCCAAAGCTTTTTATATACTAAAGCACGCCTAATTAGCGTCTGATGTCATAGGAACCGTTAGAATTCAAATCTAATTGGATGTGCATTGGATGTCGTTTTGCAATATACAGCTGTAGTGACGTTGTAGTCATTTCCTTCACATCTCTAAGCTTTGATACGAAGCTCTATGTTCTTAACAAAGTTACCTCTATAGCTCTATGCCATAAGGCATTGCTTTTCATCTTCCATACATCAGGGGGTTCAAGTCTTGAGTAAGGTTAGCAAATAGGTTATATTCATTTCTCAGCCAGGACACCTGGTAACTCTTTAGCCTTGCCTTTACATATCAATATTTTGCTTCAGCTTTTATTATGTGCAGCCCATTGTCTAATATTTAATGCAACCTGTTCTCTCTCATGCTGAACACCCTCCCCCAATAAACAATAATATACAACTGCAGTGTTTTGTCTCACCAAACTGCTATAAGCACAAGAAAGCATTTGTAGCTCAACACAGTAATACTCCTGTTCTGAGCTCTGATCTCTGAAACTCCCCGGTTCAACTCCCACCTTTGCTCATTTTAATAAGGTCCTAGTTTTTTCCTATTAGCTCTTATAACAGGGTCTATATGGTGGACTTTGCCATTTGTAAGGTGCACATTTCCCTTTCCAGGCAAACCTATTTTCAACTTACCATGGCTCGGACATCCTAAGCAGTGATGAGAGGAAACCTTTCCTCTGACAGCAAGATGACATTTGTGGATCGCCTGGTTAATGTGCTCTCATCACTGCTTAGGATGTCCGAGCCATGGTAAGTTGAAAATAGGTTTGCCTGGAAAGGGAAATGTGCACCTTACAAATGGCAAAGTCCACCATGTAGACCCTGTTATAAGAGCTAATAGGAAAAAACTAGGACCTTATTAAAATGAGCAAAGGTGGGAGTCGAACCGGGGAGTTTCAGAGGTCAGAGCTCAGAACAGGAGCATTACCGTGTTGAGCTACAAATGCTTTCTTGTGCTTATAGCAGTTTGGTGAGACAAAACACTGCAGTTGTATATTATTGTTTCTTCACCATTTCAGAAATGTATACTTTACCATGATATAAACTAACAAAGTATGCCATGTTTAAAAGGAGAAATATAAGATGTGTTGAACTCAAATTCTTAGCATGGAAGGGGGAAAAGTTTAATTTTCTGCTACACAGCAAAGTTGTACAGTAATGTTATATTCAACTCCTATAAGAAGTGGAAAGCATCATCAAAGTGCACCTGGAAGGTAGATATGCCACAAGTAAAATACAGGCTGGGATTTGAACCCTCAAAGCCCAGAAGATTGGTAGAGAGTGCCTTTCCTCACTGAGCTACAGCTCCAATGCCTCTGGCTCCCTTGTCATATCATATCTTAGTGAAGTGCTAAGGGAAAAGGAGTTTAGCTATAATGTCATAGTAGGCTGAGACAAAAGAGTGGTAGCTCAATGGTTAAAAGCGCTGCTTTCACTGAGCCCCAAACCCATATTCCCAAGTGTGCTTGAATGCATGTGAGGTGAAGCTCCATTTTTCTCACACGCTAATCTTCATTCTAAGCACTGTACTAATGCATATATGACTGTAAGTTATCTGTTCCGTTTAGACATCATACCGGAAAAGTGGTGTTTTTTTTGCCCTTACCGATCAGCGTCATTTGTGCTGCAATTCTTTAATACATAGTTGATATTTGTTTTCTACTTGAAAACCTTCCAAATCTTTAGGCATTCCTTTGCTTAAACTTATTTGAGTTCATCCTGATATGATCGCTAATGAGCATAGACAGCTCAGTCAAGTATGATATGGAAGGGTGGTGAGATGGACCTAAGTAGAAGCAGCTGTATCTCTATGTGTTAGGCGCCAGCCTGTGCTCCTAACATCCAGAGGTTGTGAGTTCTACACCCAGCACATCTTATAATTGTGGCATACTACTTTGAAGGTGCAGATTGATGAGGTCACAATGAGGTCAGTTTTGTGCAACTGAAGACCTCCATTTTGCAATGAGGGAAGCTTGAATGTTAAGGTGTGTATCTGTTTATACTCTTTTTAAGTGCAGATAATGTGTGCTGTTTTTTCTTTGCTTTCAAAAGAGAGCCGATTGTAGTGCTGTTTGTTGAGAAAAAAAAGGGGGTTGTAAAAGCCATGTGTAAATTATATTATTGTTTGGGCAGAAATGTGGTTTGTTATCCATGCAATATAATGTGTTCCATTGTTATGGTGTCATTATATTTATTAGGACAGAGAAAAGATGAAAATTACCTATTCAAACTCACTATTGGAATTATTGATGAAAAAACACAGCGGACGTCTGCCTCGCGTCTAACAAAGAGCCGCAATTACGATAGTTGAAACGGCATTGAAATCCAAGTTAGACCAGGGTTTCTTACGTCTACATAATACACGATATTTAGACGCAGTTGCTCGCTCAGGTAGCGCTCATCTAGTGTCCCCATTTGGCACGCCCATGGAACGCCCATGGAACGCCCACGTCCAGAGCTGGAGACGGGACTATGCTTTCTATAGACGTCAGTCCGTCAACTACCTCATAGGGACGTCTATATGTCGTTAATTTCCCAATTAACATTAATTAAGACCCTTAACTCCTGTAATTATTCACTTACATCGGACGTCCAAAGCACGCCTAAGTTAAACGCAGTAATAGAGAATTTACCCCTCTGTGTACAAATAATTTTGCTACTTGTTTACCCTTTAAATACCTGGTGTCATCTATGCTTGCCCCTTTCTCCCTCAATGATTTTGCAGATCTGGGTTTATTTGCAGGAGAGAGTAATCGGTGCTTCAGGTAAACATTTATTTTTGTCTCAGAATAGAGTTCAGCTGGAATCAGAACTGGACTCTATTCTGCACACATAGCGCTCCCCCCAAAAAAAAACCAACAACAAAACACCACATTCCACCCCTCTCAGGCCACCCATCACACCATCCTCCATTGTAAAGGCCCTGGTGATTTAGTAGTGTTTTGGGGGCAGGAACATCCTGAGTTGCTCCTGCCCCCATTCACTCTACTTGCGGTTGCAACTTCCTGCAGCAGCCTTGCAAGACTGCCGTGGGAGGTCGCAGCTCCCATTTTGGAACTAGGAATTGTCTGAGCAGAAACAAATCACTACTGCTGGTCAGGCCATTCCCAATCCCAAAAATGTGGCTGAAACCTCTCATAGCAGTCTTGTTTGCCATTTTTTTTTTTTTTTTTTTAGCGTGGCAGAAGGAAGCAGGAGCAATTTAGAATGTTCCTACTCTGAAGACCCCACTAGGACCTTTACAAGGTAGGCTTATGGTTACAGGAAGGGGAAGGAGGGCGGGGTGATGGGTGTCCTGTTGGGGTGGGGGGCTGGCTTGTGGGTGTAAGGCTGTAGTTTCAGGTTTCTGCTGAAAATGCACAGGCAGTTTTGGTGCCGAAACCAAAGTTCATTCATCCTCTATTTCAGAATCACTTTGAGCTTTGTTTGATGGACAGTATAGCAAATAAAGTAACACATGGCAATGCCTTTGTTTTTAAGGGGAGAACATTGTGAAAGGACATAAGGAATCTATTAAGAATCTTCTTGAAATTTTTGATGGGCTTCTGGAATATCTCACCGAACAAATAAGCGAAGCCTCTTCACGAACTGGAGGTGAGTGGGGACCTGGACTGATTCCAGAGGAAGAGGAAGATCTCATTTCTCTTCCCAATAGGGGTCTCTTAGCTTATTGTCCTCTAAGCAGATAGCTGATTATAGTTTATCTGTGATACAGTAATTGCTCAGATGACACCTTGGTCATTGTCACTATGCCCATAATTACGTCATATGGTACAGCAGGTAGTGATTTGACCTGGGATACCTTTGCCCCTTTCCCTTTCACTCGGCTCATGATGAAAGTGAGAAGCTGTGACTGGAACTAGCGTCCCTGGGTAAGGAATTAAACTGTCTCTGAAATAACAGAGATGAATCTTTTTTCAATAAAATTGGTGTTAAGAATGGAACAGATTAGTATTTTAAATTTGCAGTATAGAGAGATCTTTTTTTTTTTTTTTTTTTAAACCCAAAACCTCCATAATCATTTTGATTTTTGTTTTGCTTTCTTTTTAGACCTATGATGGAGAAACATCTAAGCTCTTTTGAGTACATTTATAGAGCATGGTTAGCTCTCTGAGGTCTTTCTCACCTTAAGCAGGGATGATTGAGAAGAAGCTTTTTTTATATATTTTTTCAGTCTTTTTTTCTCTGTTAGACAATAACCCAGATTTTCTTTTTACTTTCTGTGGCTGATATTCAATTGATTTTCTTGGTCATTATAAATAGTGTATCTTGAGACTATGTAATAACTTCCTAGTGATATCTGGATTTGGTCATTATGGCCTTTCTAATCCAGTTTTAAAGAGATGATTGCATTGTCTGTGAACTTCATGATTCCTAGTGACTTTGTGGACAAAATGTGTGATGATTCAGCTTTCTATGGCTATAGTTAACATATGCTCATTGTGCAGTAAGTTGCCAGTGGTGACTAATGTATTTATGGAACTGAATCTGGATTTATTTTGCCTCAAGGAAACTTGGTTAAATAGTACTGTATCATTTAGACCCAGCCAGTTTTGTAGTCCAATGCATGATTTCCATCAACCCAGAAGAAAGGAGAGAGGGAGTGGGTTTTAGTTTTGGCTAAAAAATAAAGTTTTAAACTCTGCTTTAGTTGACTGTAGTGGAAGGAAATGTTAAGGCACTTGTGATAGGGAATAAAAAATATTTTCCATCTGAGTTTTACAGGCTTTCACTGATAGATATATTAGAATAATCTTATATAAGTGGTGTTATAAATCTAAATATTGATTTTAGGCTAATAATTTATGAATTTTAATTTACATATATATAATAATTTGTCAATTTGTTTCTTACTATGGATTTATTTAGTTACAAGCAGATTGTAGCTTAAGCATCCTACTCGTGAGGAAGCTAAAATGTTAATTCTTGTACAATCCCACTTTATTCCGGGAACAGTGAGTTTTATGCATCTCTGACCGCCAGGCACTGTAGAATAGTGCTGCCTGATTCAGGAAAAAAAAATTCAATTCGATTCAGCCTATTGAATCGATTTTTCGATTCGATTTTCCTGCCCAATTGGGTGTTTTTTTGTTTTTGTTTTTTTTCCCAAATATCCTGGTGGGGTTTATTTTATAGCCTCTTCACCCTTTTATAGCCTTTTCACCCCCCTTTGCCCTCTCCTACCCTCACTGGAGCTGTGGTTTAACAAAATAAACAAAAAATACTTTTCCTCTCTCTGTTAAATCCTAGCTCACGTTCATGGTCTAACACCAGTTCTGGCAGGATACACATGTCAAATCTGACATATTGTAATCACAAAACTGAAAATAAAATGATTTTTTCTACCTTTTGTTGCTGGTCATTATTCAAATCATGTTGTTTCCAGGCTCTGGTTGTCTTCTGATAATTCACTTGCCAGGGTCTGCTGTTCATTTGTCGTTTCCTTCTTTCTCCGTGCTAACCATCCATCTTTCTTCTCTGTCCTTCCCTTCCCCGGAGGTCTGGCATCTTTCCTTTTTTCATCTCCATCCCTGAAGCTGCAGCAATGGACACCACCATCCCCAGATCCATTCTCTCCTTTTCTCGACTACCCTTTCATCCAGAATCTCTCCCTCCTTCCCCACCAACCCAGGATCCACCATCTCTCCCTTTCTCTTCCCAACTACTCTCCTATCCAGTATCTGCATTCCCCCTCCACACCATCCCTTGTATCCAACTTCTGTGACTTATGTGACTGTGGCAGAGGGAATGTGCTGCGGAGGCTACGGCAGACTGCTAGGATCGCTACAGCCGACCAGCAGTCCTCTGCAGGCTGCTTTGAAGGTGAGACCGGGAAGCCAGGAGAGAGATGGTGGACAATGAGATGGAGGGAACAGGGTATTTTCTCGCGGGGCAAATTTAATTACCCAGTGGGCCTGAGTTTAACACCCGTGCAATAGGTATATTGATGTTGTACTGCTCACTAAAATATTTACAGTGCTTTGGTGAGAGGGAATAGTGAACCTGATGTGTGTGCTGCCTAGATTCTTATGTAGTATTCAAAACAATGCTGTTGCTTCCTGGTGCTAAAGCCCTGCCCTGCCAGCAGAAGTACTACTTTGGTGCCTTCTCAATACTCATGGTTGGTGGCACTGGCATTTATTTTTCAAGGACCATCATGCACCACCCACTCCCCAGCATGCTTGACTTTCACGCATGCACAAAAACTGACCATACAAGGTGTGTGTGGTAGAGGAGGAGAGTTATGGCGACAGCCCATGGAAAGTGATGCCAACTGCTAGCTTTGGGGAGCCTCTGGCTGTTGGCCCCAGGAGGAGAACCTCTTCAGCTGTTGAGGTCACTGGGGGGAGGGAGGGTAGGAGGGTACAGAGATCAGGGAAGAAGCCAAAGCCCAATTTTGAGTCCACCTACTGTGGGCTTAAGGCCCCTCAAAAATAAAGATCTGGCTTAAGCCACTTTAATACTTAAAAAAAATAAGGGGCAGACTAAGAAATTATTTCCTATTGAAACAGCTAGAAACACAGGTCCAAAAACAATAGATTACTGGAACTCCCCCCCCCCCCCACCGAAACAAACCAAAACATGGCAAAACACCGCTAGACCAGAAAACCAAAAAGAAACCCAGACCACCCCACAAAGATCATCCTTAATCACCGCTGCCACTTCTCCGCCTATCCCGAGCCAGCTGAGTCCTCCCTCCACCAATCACTCGTGGTTCAATAGTAAGCAACAGACCAACGAGTCACCCTCTGGAGGATTCTTCCTGCCACTTCGCCCTGCCTCCCTCTCCCTCCGTATTGGCCGGATGCGGCAGAGGGGGAAGTTTGCAGTCTTTTTACAGTAGAATACGGAGGTTGCTGCGGGTAGCTCTGGGTGCAAAATGAAGAAGTGACCGAGGAAGTGCAGTAGCAGAGGAAGGGAGCCAGGCTGCAAGATGGAAGGAGTAGCACTGTAACAGGGCCAGGGAAAGGAGTTTCTGTGCTGCCCAGTTCCGGGGGAATCCGTTACTGGTCTCCTGAGGAGATCCCAGGTTCTGATTCTCCAGAGCTATTTCCTGGCTCCCCTTTGTCCTATTACACTAAGGCGAATCTGTGCCCGCAATGCAGCGCTCCACCTGTGTGGCTTCAACTTGGATCAGAGGCTAAGGTAAAACCGGAGATCCACTATCAGCTCCAGGCCCTCCCCCTCTCGGCCTCCCGATTCGGTGACCAACCCTCCTCCTGCCTTCAGGTATTCTAAAGCAGGAGGAGCGCTGCCGCTCCTGAAGGCAGGAGGAGGATTGGTCACCGAATCGGGAAGCCGATTTTTTTTTCTACAAACGAATCAATTCGAATCAATTCAAATCGTGAATCGGGCAGCACTACTGTAGAAAGCTTCAGATGATTCAAGCCATAACTCCTCCCTCTCCTAGCATTTCCTGAAGCATGCCCAGTAGATTCCAGGCTTGCTTTCTACATGCCAAGTCTGTAGGAGCTTATTTCTTCTACTCGTGTTTTCTTTGGTTAGTTTTAGTAATGTTTTTGGTATTTCCCTCGCGGGTCGGCCCTCGTGCTGTGGAGGTTCCCTGCGGGGACATCCTTGCAGCGGGAGATTGTAGACGGTTGGAGAACATCTGCTTCTGGGTGGTTCTCTGCGAGGCAGTAAGCCCCCTGGACAACATGCAGGACAGATCGAGGCTCTGGAATCGGGAGCTAGCTCACCCCAGGTTTTTATTATTTTATTTATTCATTTATCATAGTTTCAACAAAATAAACTTATTGAACAAACAAAAGTTTTCCCAATTTACAATATAAAAAAAAGTAGAATACTCATTCAAATATTACTACATTCAAACTTTTGATCAGTTCACATTTGTGGGGAGAAACAATTCATATACCATTGGGAATGGAAAATTAGAAGGATTAAAAATTAACAAAAATAAATTTAGTAGCTTGTCTACATTTTTAAATCAGACCAGTAAATTGGGATCATTTGAAACTCTGCAATATCACTCCCTTCCCTTCAAAAAAAACTTCAATTGGGAGGGTTCTTAAAAGACATAAGTGGGGCTTGGGCCTCAGAGAAGAAGTATTCCTGTGGCTTAGGCCTCAGACGAAGGGTGTTTCTGTGCTTTGGGCCTCAGGCAAGGTGTGTTTCTTGGGCTTGGGCCTCAGGCAAGGTGTGTTTCTGGGGCTTGGGCCTCAGGCTGAGGTGTGTTTCTGGGGCTTGGGCCTCAGGCGAGGTGTGTTTCTGGGGCTTGGGCCTCAGGCGAGGTGTGTTTCTGGGGCTTGGGCCTCAGGCGAGGTGTGTTTCTGGGGCTTGGGCCTCAGGCGAGGTGTGTTTCTGGGGCTTGGGCCTCGGATGAGGGGTGTTCTTGGGGCTTAGGCCTTTGTAAAGGATTATTTCAGGGGGGCTTAAGTCTTGGAGGAGAAATGTTCCTGGGGCTTAGGCCTCAGTTGTGAATGTTCCTGTGACTCAGGCCTCAGTGGAGAGTACTTTCCTGTGGCTCAGGCCGCCTTGGATAGGGCTTTCCTGTGGCTCAGGCCTCCATGGATTGTGCTTTCCTATGGCTCAGGCCTCAGTTGAATGTGCTTTCCTGTGGCTCAGGCCTCAGTTGAATGTGCTTTCCTGTGGCTCGGGCCTCGGTTCTGAGATGTTCGTGTGGTCGGGCCTCGGTTGGGAGATTTTCCTGTGGCTCCAGTCTCAGATATTTTCCTGTGATTCAGGCCTCAGTTGTGAGTTCATTCCTGCCACTCCTTCTTGGATTCCCTATGGAGGAGTGGACGGTATGTTGGATCAACTACCTCAGCTTCTGAGGTTGTCACTGTATCTCCTGGGGATTCCGGGGGGGGGGGGGGAAACCTTCGTCTCCTCGTCTCCTCCTGGCATTCTTCCCGACTTTGGTCAACAGTTTGCCTCCTATGGGAGCCCTGTGGACTTGGGAAGGCTTCAGTTGGATGGGGAGTCTTCACTTGTGTTACTGGCTTGCTGCCCTAACACCTTGCGGCGGTTTGGCTGTCAGCTAAAAACCATTACTAGACACCATGGTTTCATTCCACAGGAGGTTATCTGGGGCATTGTGGTCACGGTAGGACGCTACATTGCCCTCTTATGTTCTGTGAAGGGGCACGGGAGCGGTGATATCCGTAGCATGGTGCTCTCCGGCGATGATTACTCCTGCTCACAGAGGCTATGGGGGGTTAGCCTCTGATGAGCGTGGGATACATCCTCTTTGTAGTTTCGTATCTCCTTGGATGTGTGCTGCAGGGCAGGATTGGGGGGGACATGGAATTGCACATTCCCTGGGTTCTTTCCCTCCCTATGTTTGGATTGCTTTGGTACATCCCACTAGTCTTTGGATTCATCTGCTGCTGATGATAAGGAAGGGAAAATAATGTCCTACCTGTTAATTTTCTTTCTTTTGGTCACAGCAGATGAATCCAGAGCCCCACTCTGTTGCGGGATTTGGCGCTCGCAGGCATGGTTTGGACATGCCTTGTGGGCTGGAATTGCATTCTCAGTTTGAGAGCATCAGTGATTTGGGTAGTGCATGTACGGACAGAAGTTATATATGTTCGTTATGTCTCATAGGTTTCATTCGTTTTCTGTGCGTTGTTTCAGCTGCTTTGAGAGAACTTATACTGGTTGACCAGGAGGTTGTGCATCCAAGATATACCCTGAGAACAACTCAGTGCGCTCTATCTCCACCTGCTGATTGATGGCTGTTATCCCACTAATCTCTGGATTTATCTGCTGTGACTAAAGGAAAGAAAATTAACAGATAGGACATAATTTTCCCTTTTCCAGCCACAAGCATCACTAACGCTCATCACACTCCCTATGAGAAATACTGACTCAGTGTCCCCTGATGAAGGCATCGTTTATGCCAAAACTTATTCCTTGTTGGGACTTTTTACATAATAAAGGTTACATTTTGGTTGATTGGGACATCTCTCTTGCCTTATGCTTTTATTTTGGTTTGTTGTTTTCATATAAGGCAAGTACTCTCTGTTTGTTCTAGAATGTAAGATTAGCCAGATCTCAACCAGTTTTAACTGGTTGAGGACATCAATTCCAATTATTTTTTGTCTGCTCACTATAGTGCTGACAGTGGTTTGAAAGATGTCGTTATGTTCCCTTTGCACAGAGATACCCCATTTAACTGGGATAACCACACACTTTGAAGCTGTCATTTATACCTTGAATCCCATACATTTCCATATTTCTCTGGTCTACAGTAGAAAGCTCTATTTGTAAAACTGATTCCAGCCCCTGTATCGATCAAAGCCAATTTATCCTGACCTTCTATCCTGCTGTTAATATTGGGGCATCCACCACGGATTGCTCGATTTCCACTCATTGTTTACACTTCTGTGCCTGACATTCAAAAATTGCCCTCAGCTGAGCTGTTTGATAGTACTTAACCAGTTTGAGAACAGCCAGGCCCCCCTCTCTTTTACTCAAAAAGAGTATCTGCCGCCCCATGATAGGTCGCCTATGAGCCCCCCCCCAAAAAGAAAATAAAAAAGTTTTCATTGTAAACAATCCAAAACCAATCTCTCTACCCATATCAGTAGCATCTGGAATAAGAATGACAATTAGGATATATCTCAATACATCTAGCCACAAAAAGCTCATCCTCTCCCATTTAAGTCCCTCCAAATTCTATGTAAAAGCGTCTTATAGTTAAGGTCATAAAGATTCACCCCAAGCAATCCATACCCTCAGTGGCGTACCTAGGGGGGGCGGGGAGGGCGGTCCGCCCCGGGTGCACGCCCCAAGGGGGTGCACAAGACAGAGCTGAATGGGGATGACGGGGCACCTGCGGGGTTAAATACAACTCGAGCCGCGAGGCTCGTCTTCTGTTCCTACCTGCCCAGCCGCGCACACAGAGCCAACCGGAAGTCTTCCCCGATGTCAGCACTGACGTTGGAGGGCAGGCTTTACTTAAGCCTCCCTCCGATGTCAGCGCTGAAATCGGGGAAGACTTCTGGTCGGCTATGTGTGCGCGGCAGTGCAGGAAGGAACAGAAGACGAGCCTCGCGGCTCGAGTTGTATTTGGCTGAGAAAGTTGCTAAGATGAGGGCTAGGAGGCAAACACGGAACACAAAAGGGGGCAGGGAGTGCATTTTTGGACACAAGGCATGAACTTGGGAGAGAGGATGGAGGAAGGGAGGGAAAGAGGTGGGGGAGGGAGTGCATTTTTGGACACAGAAGGCATGGAGTTGGGAGAGAGGAAGGGAGGGAAAGAGATGGTTGTGTACACGGGGACTGCAAGAAAGGAGAATTTTTGGTCATAGGGAGGGAGTGAGGTACAGACAGTGGCATACCAAGGTGGGGGGGGGGCGGTCCACCCCGGGTTTATGCCCCAAGGGGGTGCAAAGCTGGCCACCCTCCAGTGTTCTCTCTAGGCCGGCAAACTGCGGCTCTTTAGCCACTTGAGTGCCACCGCCGCCATCGGGAACAGGCCGGCACCGAGTTCTCCCTGCTTTTCCCTGTGGGGCCGACCAACTCTCGCCGCCCGTGTCAATTCTGACATCGGAGAGGACGTTCTGGGCCAGCCAATCGCTGCCTGGCTGGCCCAGAACGTCCTCTCCGAAGTTAGAATTGACGTCGGGCGGCGAGAATTGGTCGGCCCCGCGGGGAAGAGAAGCAGGGCGAACTCGGCGCTGGTCTGTTCCCGATGGCAGCAGTGGCAGCCTATTCCCCAGCAGCGGTGGCAGCATTTTCCCAATGGTGGTGGCATGGGGGAGGGGAGGGCAGGGAGAAAGAAAGAAAGGGGGGGACAGGGAGCCAGAAAGAAAGAAAGGGGGCAGGGTGAAACAAAGAAAAATGGGGCACGGAGAGAGAGAGAGAAAGACAGACATATAGAACAAAAGAGGGCATGGAGAGAGAAAGAAAGAAGGGGACAGGGTGAAAGAAAGAAAGAAATGGGGCACGGAGAGAGAGAGAAAGATATACAGAAAGAAAAGGGATATGAAGAGAGAGAAAAAGAAAGAAGGGGGCAGGGTGAAACAAAGAAAAAGTTTGGGGAGGGAATGAGATCTGGAGGAGAGGAAGCATACAGGAGGCTGAAAGAAGGGAAGAAATATTGGATGCACAGTCAGAAGAATAAAGTGCAACCAGAGACTGATGAAATTACCAACGTAGGAAAAATGATTTTATTTTCAATTTAGTGATCAAAATGTGTCCTTTTTTTTTTTTTTTTTTCCATTATATTTTTATTTTCAAATTTTACATAAAGTGTACATAATAATAAAATACAATTGATAAATGTGTCCTTTTTGAGAATTTATATATGCTGTCTAATTTTGCACTATGGCCTCCTTTTACTAAACCGCAATAGTGGTTTTTAGCACAGGGAGCCTATGAGCGTCGAGAGCAGCGTGGGGCATTCAGTGCAGCTCCCTGTGCTAAAAACCACTATCACGATTTAATAAAAAGGGAGGGGGTATATTTGTCTATTTTTGTATAGTTGTTACTGAGGTGACATTGCATAAAGTCATCTGCCTTGACTCTTTGAAAACCCGCGGAATATAAATGATAATTAACATTTTCTCTGCATACATTGTGCTTTGTGTTTTTAAAATTTTATTGTTGGTAGATCATTTTGACTTGGCCACAAAGCTAAGGGGGAGGGAGGGAAGCTGCTGAAAAACATCTAGTAATCCTTGCGGGCTTGACTGTGCAGGGAATTATTTTTGTAAAATCATGTTTTGTTATGTGACTGGCATTATTTAGACTTTAATTTCTATGAATGAATAGAATGAAAATGATATAAAATTACTTGCTTGTTTTTATGTGCGTGCCCTGAAGGAAAGTGGAGAGAGAGTGGGCTGAGGACGCTGAAGGGAAATGGGGAAGAGAGAGTGGGGAGAAGACGCTGATTTATAAATTGACAATTGTACAGAATATTATTTCTTTTTATACTTTAATATAATAAGTTCAATACAAAACAATTAGATGGTTTGCGGGGATGGGGACTGAGCTTACGTGGATTAGTCCAATAAAATGGTATTTTTTTATTTCTCATTATTTGTTTTATTTTTATTTGTTAATTTGTAAAGTGGTGATTGTTATGTATCAGTTTTTTTCAAATTTACATCTACTGTCTTTATATTTTGCACTGTATTAGAGGACATGTGTTACTGTTTTTGTGGTGTTGCATTGTATCCAGGGTCTGGTTTCTTGGCGGTTCAGTTTAACTTTTGTCTACATATTTCTATTTTTAGCTTGTGATTATTCCATATTGGGCAAGGGTGTATCTCTGTTCTGTGTGTATAAAAAGAACATAGTTTTCAGTTGGCATTGACTGCAGGATCAACTGACTGCAGGATATGGCTTGTTTAGTTTTACAATGTATGTGTTGGTGTTCTAGTGCTCACTGCAATGTTTAAGATGCTGCCTTTTCCTAGGTACATTCTTGTTGTGCAATATGTGGATTGTTACTAAAAATCATATTTTTCATATAGATGGGGAGGGGGTGTCAAAAAAGGATGGGCCCCGGGTGTCACATATGCTAGGTACGCCACTGCATCCCTGGAGAATGTTTTATTTGGGTGGGGTCCATTGGACTCCTGAGGAGTTTTGAAGGTCGGGCTTGTGCGATTTCCCTGAATTTCCTGTCAGTACCTGAGCCAATCAGTGCTCGATGGGGAAGTCTTCGGGGAAATCAGCTAAATCTTCTCTCGAGACACAGTTATCCTCAGTGTCTTCATCAGGGAAGATAGCTAAGCCAACCCCTCCGGACATGCCACCCTTAGAACCAGTGGGTACGAGGCTACCCAGGAAACATGTCTCAAAATCGAGGCAACAATCTTCCTCAAGGTCATCTTCCTCGGAGTCCATAGCCACACCAATTGTACCAGATCCAGTGGTCTTGGTGCCGGCTTTCACCTCTCATTATTGTCTGGATTCTTTTTCCAGACAGGATGGCCACTTTGGCCAGGCAGTATTACAAAATTTATTCTCCTGAACTGCCAACACTCCCACCATCCCATTCTAGTTAGCTTATGTTGAGAATATGCTGCCTGCTTGTCCTGGGATAAAACACAGTTACTTGCCATAACAGGTGCAGTGTTCTCCCCAGAAATTTTTTCCAGCCGGGTGGCATGAAAAAGTAGCCAAGTGGGGCGGGATGGTGAAATTTGATGGTGGGGAAAATTAACCCCCTCTTTTACTAAGGTGCGCTAGCATTTTTAGTGCGCGCAAACCCCTGCGCTATGTGGGAAAACTAATGCCAGCTCAATGCTGGCGTTAGCATCTAGCGCACGTGGTAATTCCTCCGCGCGCTAAGTGCACGCTAAAACCACTATCGTAACTTAGTAAAAGGAGCCCTAAATGTGTACTATTTTTATTAGTTTATTATTATTATTTTCCAATGCTCAATATGACGTCCTTTTTTAAGGTTTGACACTTGTGCCAGAATATTTTTACTAATTTTTAGAAGTATTTGCCCTCTTTCAAATGGTATAGAGGTTAAAAAAAGGGAAAGGCGTTAATAAAGTCATTAGGTTCAATCTAGCCATTTATTTCTGCATGAATTTAAACAACTAAAAAAAGAGATAAATATAGCTCATCCAATCATACAAGAAATGGCTCTACAGCAGGGGTGCCCACACTTGGGCTTGCGAGCTACTTTTAAAATGACCAAGTCAAAATGCTCTACCAACAATAAAATAAAAAAAAAACACAAAGCACACTGTACGCAGAGAAAATGTTAATTATCATTTATATTACGCAGGTTTTCAAAGAGGTCAAGGCAGATGATTCTATGCAATGTCACCTCAGGAACAACTATACAAAAATAGAAAAAATATATCCCCTCCCTTTTTACTAAATCGCAATAGCGGTTTTTAGAGCAATGAGATGCACTGAATGCCCTGCACTGCTCTTGATGCTCATAGGCTCCCAGCGCTAAAAAACGTTATTGTGGTTTAGTAAAAGGGGGCCATAGTGCAAAATATAGACAGCAGATATAAATTCTCAAAACAGACACATTTTGATCATTAAACTGAAAATAAAATCATTTTTCCTACCTTTTTGTCTGGTGTTTTCATGAGTCTCTGTTTGCACTTCCTTCTTCTGACTATAAATCCAATATTTTTTTTCTTTCTGCCCCTCCCCTTTTCTTTCTGTCTCTCTTTCTTTCTCTCTCCCCCTGCCCCCCCAAGCTATCGCGCCAATTTCTCCATTTCCACAATTCTTTCCCTACCCCCTAAGCCACCATGCCTATTTCTCCCTGCTTCCACGAGCCAGGCCAGGAATGTACAAGCGCCGGACTCACAAGACTTCACCTCTGATGTCAATTCTAACGTCAGAGAGGAAGTTCCAGGCCAGCCAGGCAGCAATTGGCTGGCCCAGAACTTCCTCTCTGACGTCAGAATTGACGTCGGAAGTGAAGTCTTGTGAGTCCGGGCTGTCACCACCCCGTCCCCTATGCTCTGGCATCTCTCTCTTCTCCTTTCTTTCCTTCGCACCCAACAGTCTGGTATCTTCCTTTCCCTGATTCTCTGGCATCTCACTCCTTTCCTTTTCTTCCATCTCTCCCTCCCCCTCCATGCTCTGACATCTCCTCCTTCCTTTTCCCTTGGTCTGGTATACTTTCCTCCTTCCCTCCATGCCCTGGCATCTCTTCCTCCCTCCCTTCCCTCCAATCCCTGGCATCTCGTTTCATTCCCTCCCTCATCTTCTTTCTCCCTCCAGTTGGGTGCAAAGTCTCTCACCCTCTGCTCCCTTTCCTCCTTCTGTCACCCAAGGCCTGGCGTCATGAACTTCTTCAGGCAGCAGCATTCACAATTCGCTGCTGTTGCCAGCTTCGGGCCTTCTTCTCTGTCGGGTCCTGCCTTCATGGAAACAAAAGTAGGCAGAACCCAGCAGACAGGATGGCCTGAAGCTGGCAACCGCAGTAAATTGTGGAATGCTGTTGCTAGCCGAAGAAGTTCATGACGCCAGGCCGAGCACCCGGGGCAGACTGCTACTCTCCCCCCCCCCCATGACCCTTCTATCTCTCCCTCCCTCCCATCACGAGACTCTAAACAGTACTGCTCTACTCTAAGCAGGCTGCTTCAGGGCTTTCTCCTGCCGTGATTTCCTCTGGCACGTCACTGATGAGGGAAGGAGGGAGAGATAGGAGGGTCAGATCGGGTTGGGGGGGCGCCCGGGATGATAACGAGGCTGCTGCTGCCAGCAAATCCAGCAAGGGTGAGGCCCCAAAGCACAGCACTGGCGGGCCCCCCCTGACCATTTCGGGCCATAGGCCTATGCCTACTGGGCCTATCCTTTAATCCGTAACTGCTTCCCCCCCATATGCCCTGACATCTCTCTCTCTTCCAACCCATGGTATGGTATCTCCTTTCCCTCCCTCCCATGGTCTTTGCATCTCTTTCCTTCTTTTCTTGATCTTCCTTCTCCCTCCTTCCCTCTCTCTCCCCAATTGGTTGCAGCAGCATTTCTCTTCCCCCTCCCCCCATTGGGTACAGCAGTATCATCAGCATTTCTCTTCCCCCCCCCAATTGGGTACAGCAGAAACAGCATTTCTCTTCACCCTCCCCCTATTGGGTACAGCAGCAGCATCATCAGCATTTCTCTTAACCCCCCCCCCCCCAATTGGGTACAGCAGAAGCACCAGCATTTCTCTTCCTCCTACCCCTCTAATTGGGTACAGCAGCATTTCTCCTCCCATTCATCCTCCCTCCCCCCCCCGTCTCACACTCGGCAGATTCGCTAGAGACAAAGGCAAGTTGCAAGTTTCCCTTCGTCGCTGACCTATCTCCCAAAGGTCAGAGACAGAGGGAAGCTTACAACTTGCTGCTCTTGCTTACTTTGGGCCTTTCTCGTTGCCAGGTCCTGCCTTCGCGGAAACAGAAAGTAGACAGGACCCGGCAGCGAGAAAGGCCTGAAGTAAGCAAGAGCAGCTTCCCTCCGTGGCTAGCCTATCTCCCGCATGCTCTGGGGCTCTAATGGTCCATGCCAGCTTCTCTTCCCTACCCCCCGCCCCCCACCGACGTAACTTCCGGTTTCGGAGGAAAGCCGGGTTCGAGTCGCTTGCTGGGTTTTGTTTTGTTTAAAGTCCGGCGGGAGTCTTTCGGCGGCTCTTCAGGCTGCGCGTTAAGCAGTGGCAGCAGCAGGATTCGGCAAATGACAGCTGGGCGGGCATCTAAATTTGCTGGGCGGAGCGCCCGGCTGAAAAGCGCTGGAGAGAACACTGAGGTGTTATCAAGGGACAGCTGGCAGATATTCTCACATCCCACCCACCTCCCCTGGTTGGCTTCTTAGCTAACTATCTGAACTGAGGAGATGCGCTCCCTACATCAGGTGGGAAGGCACTCGCGCATGCGCGGTGCGGTAGTCACGAACTTTCTAAAAGTTCTTCAAGGAAGTCTGCTTATGAAGCTGTCCGCATTGGGGCTCTGTGGATGACGTCACTCATATGTTGAGAATATCTGCCCCCTGTCCCTGGATAACTGTTACGGTAAGTAACTGTGCTTTTCTGTAGTCTATTAATAATTTGACTCTTTACCGTGGGGGACAGGGTGTCCAGATAAGAGAACCAAAAAGGCCTTACTCTGGCTTCTAGAGAAATGGGCCAACATAGATTCCCAAACCATTAAAAGATGAAATTTATTTCTCTAGTACCAGATAGCGGATGGGGAGTCCTGTAACCAATGGTTTAGAATGCATTACATGGAATGCTTCTTTTCAATACTAATGAGCTCCTTATAATGCATTGATGGCTGCTATCGCTATCAGTAAAAGTCACTGAGAACCCTTTTGTGCATCGGAGGCTGAACTAATGTGCAAGCTATATTGGCTACAACCAGTCTTGCTTGCACGATGAGCTTTTGAGTATCCACCCTTGAACAGTTTTTCTACTCAAAGCAACAACAATTTCTTCATGTACAACAAACCTTAAGGATACCACGTTGAAGTTTTAAATTTTAATACATTTGGGGACCTTCTATTGTACATTATGTTCTTGTTTTTATTAATAGATGATGCGAAGTCGCAATCAAAAGGTGCAGCTTGGCGACCACTGCTGGAAGAGTCACCTTATCCTCCCAAAGTATCTGTGCCAGATCCAGGAGCACTGTCAGTTGTTGGGTACGAAGAGAGCTTCATTTAATGAGTTTGGTGACCATGGTTTTACTTGTTAAATATTGCCCAGAGATCAAGCGTTGCACTATCTACTTTGGTATAGCCCCTCAGACAGGAGCCTGCCCTTGAAGTACTAACACTTGCGGAGGTGTTCTGTGGCAGGGGGGTGACTTGGCAGTGGGGAGAGTGCGTGCGGCTGAGCGGTAGCAGGCGTGTGTTGGCAGTGGGAGGTACGTGCGGCTGATTGGTGGCAGGTGTGTTTTGGCAGCGGCGGGTGCGCGCGGCTGAGCAGTAGCAGGCGTATTTTGAAGGCAGGGAGTGCACGCGGCTGAGTGGCGGCAGTGTTTTGGCAGCAGGGAGAATGGGCATCTCTCCTGCTATGGGGGGTGCGTGCGACTGAGCTGCGGCAGACGTGTCTTGGCAGCAGGGATAGGGCATCTCTCCTGCTGTGGGGGGTGCACGTGGCTGAGCGGCGGCAGGTGTGTCTTGGCAGTGGGTAGAATAGGCATCTCTCCCGCTTCGAGGGGTGTGCGCAGCTGAGCAGCAGCAGGCATGTTTTAATAGTGGGAAGAGTGGGCATCTCTCCTGCGAGGGTGCGCGTGGTTGAGCTGCGGCAGGTGTGTCATGGCAGCAAGGAGATGGCATATCTCCCACTGCAAGGGGTGCACAGCTGAGCAGTGGAAGGCATTTCTTAGCAGTGGGGAGAGTGGGCATCTCTCTTGCTGTGGGGGGTGTGCGTGGTTGAGCAGCAGCTGGCGTATCTTGGCAGTGGGGAGAGTGGGCATCTCTCCCACTGCACGGGGTGCGTGTGGCTGAGTGGCGGCAGGCATGTTTTGGCAGTGTGGAAAGTAGACATCTTTCCTGCTGGGGGGCATGTGCATGGCTGAGCAGCGTCAGGCGTGTCTTGTGCGTGTAGCTGAGTGGCGGCATGTGTGTCTTAGCAGTGGGGAAAGTAGGAATCTCTCCTGCTGTTGTTGTGTGTTTGTTTTTTTTTACGTGTTTTTTTTCTGCGCATGTACCCATCGCTATCACCAGCGATGGGCACAAACAAATTTAGCAAATCTTTGCTGCTGTTTGCTAACCTCATCTGCATGCGCAATCTTTTTGAAAATGTCTCGCTTTTTTCAATTCACTATCGAAAAGGCTGCGTTAGCAGATCGTCACTTTTTTACGTGATTTTTTGAGAATCCTGGCCTGAGAGATTTTGGGAGCTCTGATGGTACAGCAAAGGAAATGACTATTGTATGTAATGCTGAACCTCCTCCCTCCAGTTTCCAAGAATGTCTTATCTGGTAGTTCTGGGTATCTGAAGCTGCTGAGCCACATTCACTGCTAGTTAGTTCAGGCAAGACTAGGAGGATCAAAAGCCATGGGAAGACATTTTTTTTTGAGGGGGAGGATAAAACTGCTGCCCAGAAGCTCTTAGCTCAGATCTGAGTGCCTATGATTGCCTTCTATAAGGAGAGTAGCTTAAGTGCAACTGCTTTTAAATAGTTCAGAGGTGTGTGGGTTTTAAACGTGCGGAGATTGTGGGACTA
Organism: Geotrypetes seraphini; assembly: GCF_902459505.1. Taxonomy (NCBI): domain Eukaryota; kingdom Metazoa; phylum Chordata; class Amphibia; order Gymnophiona; family Dermophiidae; genus Geotrypetes; species Geotrypetes seraphini. Next base: position 18,758,311 of record NC_047093.1, on the reverse strand, counting down.
TTGCTCTTTAAAGCCCTTTGCTTTTGGCTTGTTTCTCTCCCCCTTTGTATTTTGGAAGTACACAGCTCTGCTAAGAGTTGAGATACTGAGAGTCCAGCTGTGCAAGATGAAATCAAGTTTCTAATTAGCTCTAAAAAATTCAAAAATGATCTGAAATGTGAAGAAAATTTACAGAAGTCAAATCAAGAATCCGAGGGGGTGTAACATTTTTTTTCAAAAATAAAATTTACATCCATATAATTTCCTAACTAAAGCTGTTCCAGACTGTTCTATAAATATTCTGTGGTTTTTTTCTTGAGGAATGGGTAGTGAGCATACAGACCTCCCTGACCTTTGCCATATGGGAGAGTATCTGCCACCCCCCCCACTTTATTTTAAATGAGTGTCCTAAATTTAAAATTTATAACATGGCATCACTTACAAGTTCTTGCAAGTGCTATTGCTGTGTAGCAAATGGAAACCCCCTAGTCACTGGCAGTGAAAGATATGTAGATAGTAAATTTAATAAATATGGTAGGCGACAGCAGATAACAACCTAAATGGACTATCCAATCTACCCAGTAAGTTGGTCAGGGCTGTAATTGCTGCCTCTTGCCATTTCTCATATCCCCCCCCCCCCCCGCTAATATCTTGGATACATTGGAGGCTGATATTCGGACCGTGGGAGTTAGCTGGGTTGAGCCCTAGATATTCAAAGCTGGGCTGTTTTCTAGTGGCCAACATTGAATATCCACGGGATTTTGGCTTCTATAAATTTAACCTGCTAAGTTTATAGTGGCCAAAGATAGACCAGCTATTTGCGTGGCCCCCTTTGGCCACTAAACATAACATAAGAATTGCCAAACTGGGACAGACTGAAGGTCCATCAAGCCCAGTATCCCGTTTTCAACAGTGGCCATCCCAGGTCCCAAGTACTTAGCAAGATTCCAAGAAATAAAACAGATTTTATGCTGGTTATCTTAGGAATAAGCAGTGAATTTCCTCAAGCTATCTCAATAATGGCCTATGGACTTCTCCTATAGGAAATTATCCAAACCTTTTTTTAAACCCTGCTAATCTAACTGATTTCACCACGTTCTCCGGCAACAAATTCCAGAGTTTAATTACCCGTTGTTTGAAGAAATATGTTCTCTGGTTTGTTTCAAATCTTCGCAAGCCCCCTAGTCATAGTAGTTTTTGAAAGAGTAAATAAGTGATTCACATCTACCCTTTCGACTCCACTCAGTATTTTATAGACCTCTTATCATATCACCCCTGAGCTGTCTCTTCTCCAAGCTGAAGAGCCCAAACTGCTTTAGCCTTTCCTTATAGGGAAGTCATCCCATCCCTTTTATCCCTCTGTACCTCTTCTTAGACAGCTCTAGTGCTTTTATATCTTATAAGTAGCCAGGTAAGTCGCACAACATATTTGGCTATCGGTTGAGCACTAATATTCAGCGGCCATATTGCGTTGAACATTTGTGGTTAGCTGGTTTAGTGCTGAATATCGGGTGGATTTTTTTGATAATTGTAGTTTCGTTAGAGAGTGTCTTTACAGCACCATCAAATGGTAGTAATAAATAGTGCATTTCTATCAGGTCTTCTGCACAGTCTTCAGAAATACGTACTCCATCTTCTGAAGTGGAAGGATCAGAATGCACAGCTGAGTTAATTAGACTTGGGGATACAGCTCATACATTCCTGTTGAGGAAAAGCGGTAAGTCTCTCTTTAACTATGATATACAGTATAAGAACATAAGAACATAAGCATCGCCTCTGCCGAGTCAGACCATAGGTCCATCGTGCCCAGCAGTCCGCACCCGCGGTGGCCCCCCAGGTCCATGACCTGTAGTGTTCTTTCACTTAAGACATTTTGTCCTTTATAGTACCCCTCTAGCTATACGCCTCAATCCCCTTTTCCTTTAGGAACATTTCCAACCCCTTTTTGAAACCCAAAATCGTACTCTGCTCTACCACCTCCCCCGGAAGCGCATTCCAGGTATCCACCACCCGCTGGCTGAAAAAGAACTTCCTAGCATTTGTTCTGAATCAGTATTTCTAAAGCACTGTTTTATACGTCGTATGAGCATTGTTAGCTGTAAAAATACAAGCAGAGAATACAGTAAATGGATTAATTAAGTATTTTTGGAATGATTTGTAGCTCATTTCTTTGCCTTAATCAAAAGGCTGCCATATTTGGGTTACAGAGCCAGATTGTGGAATGAGGCTGGGCAGGCAATTTAATTAAAAAAAACAACAACAACATTTTGGTACTGGAGGAAACACTTCTTTATCCAAGCAAATGATTGTTTTTAACTATCAGTACTTCAGTTCCAGAGTTTGCAAAAGCTGGAGAATTACAGAGAGAAAAATCTCCTAATGCTACCTGGGTAAAAGAACCTGAAAATGTTCATGTGACTTCTGATGTGTTGGGCCAGGTCTCCAGCAGAAGGGAAGCTACGGGCAGAAAAAATGGTAGGTAAATGGATCGTAACCGCAGTGCTTTTTACCTGGCTTTCTATGAGTTGTGCTCTCTTCCAACTTTGTCAGTATAACTTGTGTTTTGAATTGGTGCTCTTCTGGCTGACAATCTCTCCTCAAGTGACAGAAGACCAGATAGATTAATAAAATCCCAATAAAAAATTTTCTTCTCTCTTTCGTTTTCTATACTGTTGTCATTATGCAGCTGCTATAACACCTGGATTGTAGATGAAGGTAAAAGCAACTGGAATCTGTTTGTTTTCAGATGAAACATCACACTATTGACTGTATGAATTCTGAATTTGGGTTTTATAGTTTATTCAGACTTGCTAAACTGTTTTATGTGACTGGCAAGTTAAAGCAGTTTACAGGCTAACTTGGAGATAGAAAAGAATACCAGTTTCTGATTAGGTCAGCAGAATCAAACAAAAAAAATATGCATATAATACAGCTAAAAATATATTCAAGCCCTAAAAAAATTCTAAAAGAATGGATAGCATAAAATTCATATATATGGTGACCTATGGCTGATTTTGTATTAGTGTCTTGTTTTAGGTTGTGCATTCAACTTGGTAGACCGCAAAACATCCCTATTACCCCTGAGTACACATTTGACCTTGCTTAAGAAATTTCCAAATTATTTGATAATAAATTTTATACCTGTACCAGGTGGCTCACTATTGAGCAGTGGTAGGGTTCTATCTTTTATTGCTTCTGTTAAGCACCCTGTCCCATATGTGATGATTTGGTGTAGGATTGGGCTGGGGAGGGCATCAATGGAAACTCCACTAACTTGGAACAGGAGGATGTTACTAGCCAGACTTTACGGTAAATATCCTGTAAACAGGATGGTTGGATAGGCTGGAGTGAGCTTGGATGGTAACTTCAACAGTTGGAACCTAGGACAATAGCAGGTGGACTTTACAGTCTATGACCCAGAAAATCAAAGAAGAGACGAGTTAATTTAACCATGTATTTTTAATGGGTATAACTAATGGGCAGACTGGATGGAGCGTTTAGGTCTTTATCTGCCGTCATTTACTATGTTACCTGGCAGAAACCCAAAGAGTAGCAACATTCCAGAGCTTAGACTGTGATGTCATAATGCCTCATTCCACCAATGCCTAAGAGCCAACCTCAGCAGTGATGTCACAATGGCTTGATTAGATGGAAACTTCAGCATTTGGAACTTAGGACAATACCAGGTGGATTTTACAGTCTATGACCCAGAAATATCAAAGAAGAGACGAGTTAATTTAATCATGTATAGTTTAATGGGTATAACATGGGCAGACTGGATGGACCGTTCAGGTCTTTATCTGCTGTCATTTACTATGTTAATACTTTCTCTGTCTCTCAAAGGTTTAGCAGACCAATTTCTTAGTCAGGAGATGCTCAGTGACAGCCTGAGATACAGTGCCAAAAAGCTGGGGGAACCTATTCGCTCAGCCATTCCTCTGCAGCCTCCCTATCAACCCCTGGAGTTTAGACCTACTCCTCGGACAGGGAGGGAAGAGGAAGAACATGGAGGCTCAAACAGGACTCGGCTCTCACAGATGAGATGTCAAGAAACAGCAGGAGCAGCTGCAATTTCACATGTAAGTAAAAAGCAAGAGAGTGCATGTTCAGCTGTAAAAGATCTGGACCCTTTAAGACAGTGTCCCGCACAGAAAACTTCTGGCTGCGGCTGGAGGGCACCCAGAAATGTCCGGATGTGGACGTGATGATGTCACGTGCATGCATGATGTCATCACATAGACGTCTGCGCATGCGCAAAGGCCCTGCAGAAGGGGCCCTGAGCCGACAGTGGGTGGCGCTGGAGCAGGAGAGACATGTCCCGTAGGCAGTCAGCTGGCGCCAGCTTCTCGTGGCACACAGTTTGCGATACACAGCTTTAAGAATTTCAGTGAAAAAAGTCCTTAGAGCATGTCTCTTTTATCCACAGTGAGATGACCCTTAAACTGCATTTCTTGGTGGAGAAGCTCCAGCTTAATTAAACAGATCTCAGACTTGGGTAGTGGGGACTAGGTTTGGTGGTGGTTGTTTGTTTGGTTTTTACCTTATCTGCCTTTTTTTCCTTACAGATCACAGAACCAGTAAGATCTGTACCTGAGACCAGGTTTGCTAATATGACTGGGTTCAGCACTTTTGAAGGTGAGGCTGGCAGAATTTCCTGTTAAGCGACATTGGATTTACTTGGCTAACATGCTTCATAATTCCAATTGCTAGAGATTTTAACATTATAGCTTTTAGTTTTCCCAAGGATTCTGTAGCTTCTAGAATTACAGTAATACCCCTAAGAAAAGGGTAGTCCTGGCTCCAATTTCTCTCTATTTTTTTACACACATTAATTTCTGTAAGCTGTGACTATTTATTGCGGTCTTTGCAGTGTGGGTTGTTTTTTTTTGGTTGTTTTTTTTACAGCTTCCAGAACTCTAATAAGATCCCTTGAATAAGCTAGGAATTTTTTTATTTTTTTTTCTGCTGTTTATCTGCTGCTTACACGCTAGTTTATTTTTTCTCAGCATCACAGGAGTGTGAAAGGAAAGTATTTAAGTTTAGGCTCCCCTGGTCAAACTTCAGTGAATTTCTATGTGAATGGAAGTTGATAAAACCTTTACATGGTACAAAGTTAAACAAAATACTAGACAAATTCCAGGAGCAAATATAGTAATTACTTGTGTTAGAATAAATATTAAGAAACAATCTCCACAAGTCTAAATATTCAATAAATAAATATAAAATAACTAGAAAACACACACTAAAGTGCACTTAGTGCTATAGCTAATCAATCTAATGTCATAAAAAAATGCCAACAAATGAAAGAACCTCCCTCACCCCAAGAAGTCTACAAAGATTAGGGAAAAGAGATGAAGTCCAACTCCAAACTGAGCAAAAAATGAAAATAATTCTATAATTTAAGAGTATTAAACGGACAAGCCCTCAGTCACACAGCAACCTCTGGAAACTCCAGGGAAAAGCTGTCGCGGGTTTACACCCAGAAAGGTGTTAACTGCGAAACATCCCCGGGTTTGCTCCGGATAATATTTATAGTGCTTAACTAGTGCAAAATGTGCAATGTGTGAAAAAACTCAAATGAAAAAAACACACATTATCAAAATAAAGAAGGAATTCATCTCTTACCCCTAAGCTGGGGGCCAAACTGGAAAGTTAGTGTCCAAATCCAACCAAGCTCAAAAATATACAGCCTGTAAGAACTTAGCTTCTCCGTGTGTAGTGGAGATGGTGATCCATAAGCAGTAAATGAAGTAAACGTCCAACGGACTCCGTTTCGGGGGAGAACACCCCCTTCCTCAGGAACCGCACTGCTCAATGACTCTCAAGTTCGTGAATGAAGCAGGAAAGAAATGGCACTGGTTTGGAGAGGACGCCCTCTTTTTAACTCGCAGAAACAGAAACAGGTGAAATGAAAAAGTCAGGTGATCAAGCACCTGACCAAGACAGCTTGCAAAGGAACTTGAAACAAATCCTTTAAAGAAACATTCACACTCAGTAAGTATGTTGCCACTCTATATAGTCATTCAGACCCTTAGGGGTTAAAGATTGAAGCTCGAATATCCAAAATTGTTCTCTGTGTTGAAGTCGAGTCAGTCTGTCTCCCTGGAAATCCTCAAAAACTTGCTCCATAACAAACCACCTGAGATCTTGAAAGGAGTGGTCGGCTAATATGCAATGAGGGACCATGGGAGCAGTCATGGACCCCGTGTGTATACGTGACCTGTGTTCTATGAGAACACATAAAAAAATGCCAGCATTGGTTGTAAAGAGGGACCATTATAGCACTTGAGAGTCCCTCTTACTGTCCTCCACAAAGAATACAAACAATAAAATTATTAATGTGTCTTATTATATAAAATTTTTGTTGTTGTTACTTATCTGGTTATGGCAGAATCAATTTTGGAGGCAGAAGCATGGCAATCGTACTAAATTGTAATCACTACATTCTTATTCAAAGTGCTATAAACGCTCTAAAGCTCCGTGTTCTCTGAAATTCCGGCCTCCCTTCGACTCGAGTTTCACCAACAGCGAAGTCAGGAAAGGGGCACTTCAAAAAGCATATGAAAAAAGTGTATAATCCAAAAACCTTCACTATTTGGTTAAAAACTTATCAAATCTTTATTATATTAATTCAATGTCATATAGGTTATAAAAATGAAAATGAATCAAAGCAACTAAAATAAAGTATCCACTTACTTGCATGGCCAGAGGGCTCGCTAAGACTCAGTGGGGGGAACAAAAGCAAAGCAGAAAAACGCTAACATTAGATGAGATCATTTAAAAGCGCTGGGGCGAACACGTCACTAATGACGTGTAGTATATCCTCCACCAATACTAAAGGGAAGATCCTAAACCCACCTCCCTCCTTCCCTACGGCCAAAGCTATCTCCTTCCCCCTTACCTTCGCGGCACTTTAGTAAAGAAACTTACTGAAGCCAGGGAAGCTTGCCTGCTTGCAGTCACATGTGTGTGGACGGAAGCTTCTCCTCTGAAGCAACTTCCAGTTGCGTCAGAGGAGAAGCTTCCGCCCACACACGCGACTGCAGGCACAGGTAGGCAGTCTCTGCCGGCTTCAGTAAGTTTATTTACTAACACGCCGCAAAGGTAAGGGGGAAGGAGATAGCTTTGGCCGTAGGGAGGGAGGGAAGGAGGGAGGTGGGTTTAAGATCTTCCCTTTAATATTGGTGGAGGGAGATTCTTGGGCCACTGAAGGGCGGTGAAGTGGCGAGAGGGAAGGGTGAATGCGACGGGGACAGGGCGGTGAAGGGGACAGTGGTCTGGTGACGAGGCAGTGACGGGGACAGGTTTTTTTCCCCATGTCATTCTCTACTTCTATATACAACCTTATCTTATTTCCTGCTCAGTCACATAATATAAATCACATGTTATGTACCAGTTGTACATTTAGAAAATATATATATAAGCAGCCATTGTATTGGGTGGGAAAGGGAGGGAAAAGGAAAGTATTTACTAGAATGATTAAGGAAAAAATAAACAAGGGGTTAGATACTTTAGGGGTAAATATGTGTGTCATGAAAAACATTTTTTGGATTCTAAATATGAAAGAAGAGGGGAAAAAGATTATAATGAGAAGTTTTAAAATGTATAATGTCTTTTAAGATATATTCTATTAATGTCAATGGCCTGAATCACGTAATCAAAAGGAAAAAAGTATTAACATTTTTAAAAAAGCAAAATGCGGATATTTACTGTCTGCAGGAGACCCATCTTAGTATAAAGGAATCACAGAAATTATCGGGTGGGTGGGTAAAGGAATGTTTTTTTGCTCCAGCAGAGGGTAAAAAAGCAGGGGTAGCAATTCTTATAAATAAAAAATGTATGGCCAAGATTAAGGTAAAAAATTCAGATCCACATGGAAGATGGATACATATTGATATAGGTATGGGAAATGATGCCCTGACGTTGTTTAATATATATGCCCCTAATTCGAATCAATCAGAATTTTTTAAAAAGTTACAGAATATGTTATTACCACTGGCTGCTTCTAATTTAGTGGTGGCTGGAGATTTTAATGCTGTAATGGATCCATTATTGGATAAAAAACCAGGTAAAAGTATAAAATCTTTAGGTTTAGATAATTTGGTTCAATCATGTGATTTGAAAGATATATGACGTATTCTTCATTTTAATGATCAGGAATTTTCATTTTGTTCACAGGTTCATAAATCATTTTCAAGAATAGATTATATTTTTGTTTCAACAAATAAAGTGCAACAGGTGATTAAAGCTTCCATAGATCCTATTATTATTTCGGATCATGCGGGAGTATGGATAGAATTACAATTAGATCAATTAGAGAATGGTAGACCTCTTTGGAGATTTGATAATGCATTGCTTGTGGATGACAAATTTTTGGAAAATTTTAAAACACAAATTAACGATTTCTTTCAAATAAATTTAGTGGAGGATACATCTATAGAGAATGTATGGGATGCATTTAAAGCAACTATGAGGGGTAATATTATATCATATTCAGCTTTTATTAGGAAACAGATTAAAATACAATATATAGAATTAGAAAAAGAAATAAAAATATTAGAAGCTAAATTGGTAAGTAAATGGGAAAATGAAGTTTTGCAAGCTCTTTTGAAAGCAAAAGGTAAATATAATGAATTAACTTCAAAAATGATAAGAAGAGATTTGTTTTCCAAGCAAACAATGTATTATGGAAATTCTAATAAGGCGGGGAGATTATTGGCAAATTATCTTAAAGCAAAAAAAAGAAGAACTAATATTAATGGAATAAAAGATGATAATGGTATAATAACAAATCAAACAAATATAATATTAAAACAATTTTTAAAATTTTATAAGGACCTGTATTCTTCTGAGTCTTATTTGGAGAGACAAAAAGATGGAAAAAATTTTTTAGATTCAATTAATGGACCTAAGGTTCCTGATCATATAAAACGGAGTTTAGATGAACCTATATCATTAAAAGAATTAGAAACAGCATTGAGATCTCTTAGAGTTGGATCCGCTCCAGGTGGTGATGGTTATACAGTAGAATTTTATAAAACATTTCAAAATATCCTTTCCCCATATTTACTAAATTTATATCAGACACAACTTATAAAAGGTAATATTAAAGGTACTATGGCTGAATCAATAATAATTGTTTTACCTAAGCCAAATAAAGATCCTACTTTGGTTTCAAACTACAGGCCTATATCTTTGATAAATGTTGATAATAAACTTTTGGCGAAAATTTTGGCTTTGAGATTAGCCAAAGCTCTCCCACATATTATAGATATGCATCAAACGGGTTTCGTTGCTAAAAGACATTCCTCTAATAACTCTAGATTATTGTTTCACATGTTAAACTTATCAAAAAAAATGGATGAACCAGCTTTTACAGTTTCACTAGATGCTGAAAAAGCATTTGATAGGGTAGAATGGAATTTTATGTATCAGGCTTTAGAATGGTTTGGTATAGGTTCTGGATTTATACAAATGGTAAAAACATTGTATAGCTTCCCGATTGCAAGATTAAATATTAATAATAAGATATCTGATGGTTTTCAATTGCAGAGGGGAGTTAGACAAGGTTGTCCTTTGTCTCCTTTGTTATTTGATGTTGTATTAGAACCCTTATTGTTAGCAATACAGCAAAAGAGGGAGATACAAGGTATTCCATATTCAGATATGGAATATAAAATTTCAGCTTATGCTGATGATATTTTACTTTATTTGAGAAATCCAGAGTCTACCTTATCTTCTTTATTGGAATTAATTGATAAGTTTGGCAAATTTTCAGGTTATAAAATTAATTGGAATAAATCTGAAATTATACCTTTAAATATTCATTGTGTAAAAGGATTATTTGACACTTTTCCATTCATATGGAAAGAAGAAGGATTTAAATATCTTGGCATTCAAGTTAAAAATACAACTGAAGATACTGTAAAAGAGAATGAAAAATATGTATTAAAAAAAGTTACGGATTTATGTGAGCAATGGAACCCATTACATATTTCTTGGTGGGGAAGAGTTCAAACTATTAAAATGATGATGTTACCTGTAGTTTGCTACCAAATGAGTATGATACCTATTTATTTTCAGGGGTCCTTTTATAAAAAGCTTAATAGCATTTTAACAAAATTTCTTTGGCTTGGTAAAACACCTAGAATAGCTTTAGTAACTTTGCAAAAATCAATTAAGGAGGGAGGGGTAAATTTTCCAAATTTTTATAGGTACCATCAAGCCTATATTCTACGTCAGGGTATGTATTGGATCCTCCCAGAACTTATAGATAATGCACCAGATTGGTTATATTTGGAATGGCGCCTTATGTTTCCCCTAAATTTAGTTCACCTTCCAAGTATTAACATGCCTAGAAGATACAGAGAAAATAAAATTTTAATGGATACTTGGAAAACGTTGAGATTTATAAGTAAATTAACACCTATCCCAATAAACAAATCAACTAATCAATCTATGGATAAACTCCAAGATCAAAATTGGCGGAGCTCAAATCCTTTGGAAGAACTGGATTATTGCAGGCATTAGATCTTTGGATGACGTTATTTCAGAAGGTAAACTGCTGGATTTTTCACAATTGCAACATAGATTTGGTCTTAATAAAACACAAAGTTTTAAATGGTTGCAATTGAAGCAGGCCATTCAGGTTGGGTTCCCTGAATGGAAAACATTGAATAATCAATATAGTTTAAAGTTCTTATGTTTTCAAGCAGACTTCCTAGGACATCAAGCCGCATTGTGGTATAAATTAATATCTGGATATTTGAATAAAAAACCAAAAAATGGTCTAAGAGATATTTGGAGCATTGAGATTAAGCATCAAATTAATGCATCTCAATGGCCACTAATTTGGTCTTGGAGAATGAGATGTACAATGTCAGCATCTATGAGACAAACTTGGTTCTTTTTATTACATAGAGCTTTTTGGACCCCTACACGTTTGCAAAAATTAGACAGTTCTAAGTCTAATAAATGCTGGCACTGTAATCTGGAACCAGGGACATTAGATCACTTACTTTATCATTGTCCCTACATTAAAACTTTTTGGAATTCAATTTGGCCACAAATTAATAAATTAATGGAAAATCATATAGCAATATCATATGATACGGTATTATTTGGAATGATGATGAGGAAAAATAGTCAAATTTCACCAGAAAATAACAAGCTTTTATTAATAATGACAGGGGTTGCCATTCAACATATAACCAATAATTGGAAGAATTATAATAACCTAAATTATACATTTTGGTGGAATACAATTTGTCACATATATAAAATGGAAAGAGTAATAGCAATACAAAGAGGGACATATACTAAATTCATAAAAATATGGGAGCCATTGACAAAATACTGCAATGAATAAATATTAAGATTTCTCTTCTTCTTTTCTTCTTTTAAGTATCTTTTTTATGACGCACATAGAGGGGGGGTAATGAAAATAATATCTACATAATATGTTATAATATGTTATACAATATGTATGAATGAAAAATAATAAAAGGGTGGGGGGAGGGAGAGGGGATAAAAATATATTTAGAATATGATATATTAGATACAAAAATGATATTGTGTAATTTATCAATTGTAATTTAATATTTTGTACATTTTATGTAAAATTTGAAAATTAAAAATATTATATTAAAGTAATAAAAGGGTGGGGGGAGGATGAGGGGGAAAATCAAATTTAGATATATAATGTATTAGATATAAAAGTGATACTATGTATTTATCAATTGTATTTTAATATTTTGTACACTTTATGTAAAATTTGAAAATAAAAAATAATGGGAAAAAAAAAAAGAAAGTGAAAGTACATGTGCCTTTTCTCTTTGAAAAATTTTTAAGGGAAAAATGTGTGTCTCACTTGTGCATTTTACAACTTAGCTTGAAAAATATGGGCAAATGTTGAAAAATCCTGCATGTACACTTTTCCTTCCCTTTCATTCTGCACCCCTTGTCTCGGTGTGACTAAAAGTCCGTCATTGAGAAACAAGGCCTGGGCTTTTAGCCACCCTGAAGAAGGGTAGGGATGGCATCGCTGCTGAGGATTCAAAAGGTGCAGAGAGACTGTGAGGAAGGAAATAGGAAACTCTTAACACAACTAGAATTAGAGAGAAAATAGGGCAGAATTCTTTATTTAAAGGGAAAACAACTTATTCTCTTAACAGATGATTTGCCAGCTGGAGATGAAAAACTAGTGTCCACAGAGAACAGAAATATTCAACAGACTATCGGCTTGCCAGAGGAACTACCCGACACAGCCAAAGTGACAGAAGTAAATGATCTCTTGTCTTTTTTTTCTTTTCACAAGCTGCTGGTTTGTTAAATGCTCTATAAAGGCTGATCTGGGTTTCAAAGGATTTAGGTTCAAATCCCCCAGCCGTGTGGTGGTCAGCTGTAGGGTGTGGATGGAAGGCAGACTAGCTGCAACTATGGCTTCCTTGTGTTTGGAGGGGGTGGGGGGTGTCTTGAAGTGACCTCTAAAGGATTAATAAAGTTAATGGGCACACTATCTAAGAGAAGGTAAAGTTAACATGGAATCGAAATTCAATAAGGTCTGAAATTTACTCACATAACCTTTTTGCATTGCAATGGTGAGTTCCATTTTGTACATATGACATACAGAATTCCACCAGAAATTGTAATTTAACCTGTCATATTTTTTCCAATTGTATGTTATTTGTTGTATTGCTAGTCCAGTTAAAATAAACAAAAGTTTGTTGTTATTTGACAAAATTTGACTTCTTGCTCTCATAGTTGTTCCAAATAAAATAGTATCATATGTCAAGGCTACCGGGTTTTCTAACATCCTATTAATTTGAGGCCAAATTGATTTCCAGAATGATAAAATAAATGGACAATAGATTATGTGAGTAAATTTCAGAAAGTCTGGGGACCATTAACAGATTTTTGTAATGAATGATTAACTTTTCCCATGATAAGATATTTGATTAGAGGGGAAAAGGGGTGGGATTTTATTTCTGATTATTACATAAAATATCAATATTTGAATGAATTCACAATAAAGGTGATTTTATGTATTATTGAATTGGGAGGGAGGGAGGGATGGGGGATTATTATATTTAATAAGAATGATATAAATTTAGATTTCTTACATAATATTTAACATTATAGAATACTAATTTCCTAATGAAATGTTAAACTTGATGCTAATATGTGAGTTAATCAAGTGTGTATCTTTAAGTTTTATATGAGTTTAATTGATACACTTGTAACATACAAAAATGAATAAAGAATTAATAATAAAAAAAAAAAAAGAAATTCAATAAGGTAATATCTGATTTGCAGTTGATAACTTTTGTCACTTAACAAAGAAAAATAATCCTCTTTAACTGAGAGGTGCCTCATAGATTTTATCTCTAGACACAGAGCAAAAATACTAGTGAGAACAAAGCAAGAGCATTTAATATAAAATGTGTAGAAAAGAGGAATACATTTCTCTTTTTTAATGGAATTTATTTCCTCTGCTGGTGAGGAGCTGTTGGTCCATTTGCAGACCCCAACTTAAGTCTTTCTGGATATCTCCAAGAAGAGCTGAGTCCAGAGCAAGGCTTGTGCTTTGAACACTTCCATCTTGGGCACTGAACCCCAAGGTGGACTCTAGCATCTGGTAACTGTGATTCAGGTTATCCTTCCCAATGTGCATCACTTTGCAGTTGCCCACATTAAATTTCATCTGCCAATTTCCAAAGGTCTGCTTTTCTAATTACCTGAAGATGGGGATGTTATGAAAGAGATAATCACAGCCCCTAATTGGGGGAGGGGGCTGTGAAGAGGATATTTGGTTTTGTCAGTGGTAACGCCTAAAAACCAAACTTAGGGTTCATGTTGGTTATCACACAATTGCAATTTATGGCAATGGGAGGGATCAACATAGAGGCATCAGATCCCAATTTTGGTTTGCTTTGGGCTGTAAACCCAAAGGAGCAGGAGAAAGCTACTGGGAGAGCTCTGCCCCTTTCTATGTCCTCCCCACACTCCCCACTCCCAATAAAACCCTCCTCCATTATTAATACATTTGGCCTTTGCCCTCTTTTACGTGGTTACTATAGAGATCTTCAGGTGCTGCATTCAAGAAGGTTGCCTTTCGGACCCTGCCAGATGGGAAGTTTCTGACTTTACGGACTGACATAGCGGAGAAGGATGAATGGGAGTCTGTCAGTGAGGAGGAGGAGGAGAAGAAGAAGGAAGATTCTGTCCCGTTGCAGCAAAGCACAGTATGGCACTTATCAGAGATGACACCCAGTAGACGGCAGTCTGATAGTGAAGCCTGGTACGTATTGACATCTATCACAGCATTAGTATAATCAGACCAGGGGTGGGGGAACAGTTTGACTAAATAATTTCATTAACAATCAGGAAACCCTCTTGCTTGGGAAGGTGTGGCCTATATGAGCACCTCACCTCCTCAAAGATAATTGATTTTTGTTATTTACACTTCCCTCTCCATATTCACGGGGGTTCAGGGCAGAGCCGGCCCGCAAATATTAAAAACCCGCAAATAACCCCTAACCCCCCGCTTCCCCCGGCTATTTTAAGCCCTGAAAGTTCCCTCCCTTAAGCCTTACCGGGAGGTCTAGCGGATTTTCAGGCAGGAGCGATCTTCCCACGCTCCTGCCCTGTGCAGATCACTCACAGGAAATGGCTGCCTTGAGCTCACGTAGTCTCTTGAGCCATTTCCTGTGAGCGATCTGCACAGGGCAGGAGCGTGGGAAGATCGCTCCTGCCTGAAAACCAACTAGACCACCAGGTAAGGCTTAAAGGCGGGCTTTCAGGGCTTAAAATAGCCTGAAAAATTAAAATGTATTTTTTGATCCAAAACCGCAAATAAGCAAATCCATAGATATGGAATTCGTAAATACGGAGGGGGAAGTGTATTTATTTAGTTGGGGGGGGTCATTAAAGTTTCATGATCCCAATTGAGGGTTAAAAGCAGTGGCTGCCTCATCTCTTCACTCTCCTGCTTCTACCTCAATTACAACCAGTATCTACCCATTCTCTTTCTCAACCTCAGTCGTTTTCAGCAGCCTTATCCCTCCCCTTTGTTTTCCTCCAACAACTTCAATTGGTCCAGGCAGCTGGGGCAGAGGAGCAAAAGATGATGTGCTAACAGAATAAGAATATAGTACTCCCCCGATATTCATGGGGGTTCCGTTCCAGGAACCTCCGCGAATGCTGAAAAACCGCAAATACGGTTTTTAGCGGGGGAGATTGGAGAGGGCACCTGGAGAGGCAGGAGAGAGCAGCCGTAGCGCTGGCGAGTGAAGGAAATCACTCGCAGTATGCTCCGCCCGCCTCTTCCTGCACTAAAATCGGGCCTCACCAATCAGAAGCTGCTTTGACAAGCAGCGTTCCGGCTGCTCTCTCCTGTCGCTGTGGCTGTCCTCTTCTGCCCGGTCATTCACGGTCGGAAAATCCGCGAATGACTGCGAACCACGAATGACTGGGGGAACACTGTATTTGATCAGCATGGGTGTTAGAGAGGGGACGAGGGGTCTTGCTGCAGGCTGCATGAGCTTGACCAGTGGTTTAGATGTTCCCCCATCCTGGTCCAGAGACTTTCTGCCAGCTGCCAGTACTGTAGATGCCTTTCTAATCAGAATCTGAGCTTTAAAATGTCTTCTTTCATGTTTTTCAAATGCATCTGAGGTGAAAAGAAATGCGTGGGGGGTTTCTTTTCTCTGTAGTTCACCTGACATGCCCTTGAATCTCAGCTAGAAATGCTTGTTGAGGGGCAGAAGTCTAGCTTAAAATTTGTTTGTTAATAATAATAATTTATTTTCTTATATACCGCATCACCAGCAGTTCTGGGCGGTTCACAACAGTAAGACTGAACATTTCAGTTAGTAATACAATTCCGAAAAAAAAACTATCATAGCTACATCGTTAAGTACATAATCAGATAAAAATACATTTAAAATATAAAACATAATAAAAAGTACATTTGAAATGCAGAATCTTTTGTTTTATAAATCTTTATTCATTTTCTTATGTTACAGCAAGTGGATTACATAAGCTCAATTAAAACTTGGATATACACACTTGATAAACTCATAATAAATATCAGTGAAACATTTTTTTTTCTTTTTGAAGCAAAGTATATAATACAGTTTAATATATAAGAATTTTAAATTATTTAATACATATTGAATATAATAGTTTCCCATCCCCTCCCCCCTCCCTTCCAGTCAATAATACATATTTTTATTGTATTTCCTTCTGTTATTGGTATAATATTTTGTAATAACCAGAAATAGGCTCCCCTCCCTTTTCCCTTCCTATCACATATTTTAATTATGGGAAAATTTATCATTCTTTACAAAAATCTGTTAATGGTCCCCATATTTTTTGAAATTTATTCATATATCCTTTTTGTGTTGCAATAGCGAGTTCCATTTTGTATATGTGGCATACAGAATTCCACCAGAAAATATAGTTTAATCTGTCATGTTGTTTCCAATTGAATGTGATTTGTTGTATTGCTATTCCAGTTAAAATAAATAGAAGTTTGTTATTACTTGCTGAAATTTGACTTCTTGCTCTCATGGTTTCTAACATCCTATTAATTTGGGGCCAAATTGATTTCCAGAATGATAAGATAAATGGACAAAAGAATAAAAGATGGTCTAATGTCCCAACTTCAGTATGACAGTGCCAGCATCTATTAGATCTTGAGCTATCTATTTTTTGTAAACGAACAGGGGTCCAAAAAGCTCTATGTAGAAGAAAAAACCAAGTTTGTCTCATAGATGCTGACACTGTACATTTTAACCTCCAAGACCAAAGCCGTGGCCATTGAGATGCACTAATCTGATGCTTTATCTCAATGCTCCAAATGTCTCTAAGAATCTAAAAAGAATGCATCTTAAAGTCTCAATAATCTTGTTTATCGAATAGATGTGTTTTCAATAATTTCCGAAATATAGGATAAGAATTGGCTTGAATAGTCAACGGAATCATCCAGGAGTTCATCTTCCCCGCCTGATATTCCAATGCCCTGTCCAAAAAAGTCTTGTAATGGCAGGCCTTTGGGGTATGGAAGAGGAACATACCTGAATTTCTGGTAAATTTTAATGACGTGAGCAATTTCAAATAAAATGCCAAAAAAGAAGGTAATAAACCAAAAAGAGCCTTATAACATACACCCAAATTTTTTTTATTTTTTTTAAATAAATCTTTATTCATTTTGACATCTTACATCAAGTGTAACAATAATCAACATTGAAATTGAATACATCACTTGAATTTCTATCATATTCAACATTAAAACATAAAGTTTTATCCCTTCCTTCCCACCCCTACTATAATATATATAATTATTTTCTATTGATCTATCTATTGATCTAAACATTTGACAAAATTCAGAACCCCCCCCCCCCCCAAACCCATCCCCATATTGCAATGTTGTTATATGTGCAAAGTTTTAAGATACACCCAAATTTAAAAAGCACTCTGGCCTCAAAAAGGCAGCCAATATAATCTAGCATAAAAAGGACTAACATGATCATACTTCTTGAGACCAAAAATCAAACAAACTATTGTATTTTTTTTTTGTGTGTGTTACCCACTATATGTGTTTTCCCTTAAATGTTTCCTTTCTCTCTTTAAAAATTGTAGTTCATCCCCCTCACCTTCCGTGCCAGTCATGTATTAGAATGTATAGAATTTGTATGTAATTGTATTAAATAATTTTGTTTTGCCCCCCCATTTTTTTTAAATGTTATGCGCATTGAAGCATTTGATACTGTGTACATGACAAATTTAATAATAAACTTGAAACTTTAACTTTTTACATAGTTTAAATGTTGGGGGTTTTTTTTCCATTTCTTTATTATTTTCAAAACTTACAGTAAGTGTAACAATAAATACCACATTTTATACATCAATGACACACTTAATATTCCATTAATATCCATTTCTGAATTAGTCCCCCCTCCTAAACAATCACAGTGCCCATCACATAAAATTTCTTTTTTTTTTTTACATTTTATTTATTCATTTTTAAATTCTTACAACAAGTGAATTAAACATAATACAAACAATTTTCATATATCACTTGTATTTATAATCAAATATTCTTGTAATATAAAATACATACCCCCCTTTTTATCAATATTCCTATTCCATATGATATACATATCCCTCCCCATCCCCATCTGTCTACTACCCATGTGCTAAGATATGACACTATATTATTATGACACTATATTATTTGGTACAGCAATGAGAACTCAGAGTCCGATTTCTGCAAATAATAACAAGTTATTATTAATATTGACAGGGGTCACCATGCAACAAATTACTCAAAACTGGAAAGATTATACTAAATTAAATTATACATTTTGGTGGAATTCAGTCTGTCACATATATAAGATGGAAAAGATGTTAGCGTTACAACAAGGGAATCTTAATAATTTTAAAAAAATATGGGAACCATTGACTAATTACTCTAATGATCAGATATCTTAGCACATAAAATTTCTATAATGAACCCCAATATATTTAAATTCATTAATCTCTCAGACCCCCAACCTCCCCCCTCCCAGATGTGCATGTTATAGGGAAAAACAATAATTAAACATTACAATATTTTGCGAATGGCTCCCAAGTCTCCTGTAGTTTAAATGGTTTTAAGGCTAAAATGTGTGTCAGTGGACAGGATTTTATGCCCTTTACTTCTGTTTCACTGCAGCTGAATTGATATGCAAGTCTTTTTCTTACTGAACAGAGAAGCCAGTCCGTTGCTTTTGGTACATTCCCTTAAATCTTGCATTTCACTCTTTTCTCTCCTTTCTAGCTCTCAGCAGTGGGAAGAGAACATTGCTGCTTTGTTTGCAGATGAACCACTTTCCCGCAGAAGAGCTCACTATCTGATGTCTGAGCAGGAGCTTCGAGAGAAGTCAGAAAACCTGTCTCAGAGGCTACAGGAGCTTGATCTAGTAAGTGCCCTGATTCCTGTACTGATTTAATAGGAGGTGAGTATGGCCTAGTGGTTAGAGCTGCTGTCTCAGCATCCTGAGGTTGCGTGTTCAATCCCAGCCTGCTGCTTGTGACTCTGGGCAAGTCACTTAACTTGTCTTTGCCCCAGATTTTGAGCCTGCCAGGACAATACAATGTTCCCCATGAATTCACTAATTTGCGGTATTCTCCGACCACCTCTTCCTGTACTTTTTTTTTTTTTTTATAATTCTTTATTCATTTTTAATTCTTACATCAAGTGAATATACATAACAAATTTCACATATCACTTGAATTACAATCAAATATTCTTATAAGAGAAATTAAATACCCCCCCTTTTATCAATATTCCTATTCCATATGCTATACATTTCCCTCCCTAACCCCAAACATAAACTATCCATGTGCTAAGATATCTGATCATTAGAGTAACTAGTCAATGGTCCCCATATTTTACTAAAGTCGGGCTACACCAATCAGGAGCTGCGTGTCAAATCAGCTCCTGACTGATGTTGCCTTACTTTAGTAACAGGAAGAGGCGGCTGGAGCATACCGCAAGTGATTTTCTTTACTCGCCAGCGCTCCAGCTGCCCTCTCTTGCCTTTTGACAGTCGAAAAACTATATTTGCGATTTTTTGAAATTCGCAGGGGTTCCTGGAATAGAACCCCCATGAATATCGGGGAACACTGTCCTTGATTACTATTCAATATATTGTATCATGAAAAAGTGGTTAATAAATAATAGGTGATAATGTTAAGTGGCAACAGAAGTGTTTGTATTTTAAAATGGTAAGTAACCAAAATGTGACCATCATGGTAAAATGTTCTTGAATCAGTGGCATAAATACTGCCCAAGCAAATACGGGAAGACCTCAGAGGCTCCCAAACATCAAATGAAATTCCCAATTTGCCTTTAGCAGCAGGAGAAAGCCTAATCTCTTGCTTGTTCTACTGCTACTTATCAATTATATAGCACTGAATGGCATTTGCAGCAGAAGTTTCAAGTTTATTATGACTTGATATATCGCTTTTCATGTCCAAAGCAGTTTACAACATTACAATGTTAAAAAGTTAAAAATAGTAAAATTGTGGGAGTTACAAACACATATACATAGACAGACAAATCTAATAAACAGCTACACCTGATACAAAAGGGAAGAGGGTAGGGTTACATTGCTATGAAATAAAAAGGTGGTGGGGAAGGAAAGGACAAAAGGCCTTACTGCAAAGTTTGTCAAGCTCAAGGTCTAGGTCTGGAATCCCAATGAGGATAACGTATCAAGGAGGCAGATAGATCGAGAAGGATGAGGATAGAGTAGAGGCCTTTTGGATCTGGCCAAGAACAGGGCAGTTTCCGTGCAATGCAGCGGGCAAAAGCCTGACTGAAGCGGATCCAGAATAGCTTGCATAAGGCTCTGGCTTTGGGAAGGCTGTAAAATCAAGCACTTATCCTTCAGGCACAGTCAACTTGGGTAATTAATTTGAAGAAAATTGGGAGGTAGTGCAACAACACTGTCAGAGAGAAGTTTAGGGTTTTGTTTCAATATTTATCTTACAGGGTTTTTTTATTTTAGCATTTAGCTTCCCAGTGGTAGCTCAAGATGTGTTATATTTAGGTATATTAGGTATTTCCTTTTCCCCAAGGGCTTAAAACCTATGTTTTGTATCTGAGGCTATGGAAGGTTAAGTGACGTATCCAAAGCCATATATTACATATATTATATCCATGTACTTACAGGCAGTCCCTGAGTTACAGACGCCTGACTTAAGTATGACTCATACTTAAGAACGCAATTGCAACTTAGTAACATAGTAACATAGTAGATGACGGCAGATAAAGACCCGAATGGTCCATCCAGTCTGCCCAACCTGATTCAATTTAAATTTTTTTTTTTTTTTCTTCTTAGCTATTTCTGGGCGAGAATCCAAAGCTTTACCCGGTACTGTGCTTGGGTTCCAACTGCCGAAATCTCTGTTAAGACTTACTCCAGCCCATCTACACCCTCCCAGCCATTGAAGCCCTCCCTTGCCCATCCTCCTCCAAACGGCCATACACTGACGCAGACCGTGCAAGTCTGCCCAGTAACTGGCCTAGTTCAATCTTTAATATTATTTTCTGATTCTAAATCTTCTGTGTTCATCCCACGCTTCTTTGAACTCAGTCACAGTTTTACTCTCCACCACCTCTCTCGGGAGCGCATTCCAGGCATCCACCACCCTCTCCGTAAAGTAGAATTTCCTAACATTGCCCCTGAATCTATCACCCCTCAACCTCAACCTCAACTTATTTGATTTCACTGAGCAGTATTTCCAGTAGGGCCCAGACTCCTCCACTTCTCCTACAGCAGATCCAGGAATGATGCAGGGCCACATTAAGAACAGTGTGTGGTTGTGCATGCTGTACCTTAGAGGGAACACTGTTTAAGGGATAGTTGGCCCTTTTGTCAGCTGGGAGCAGAGGTAAGCAGCAAGAATCTTAAAATCTACAAGTTCTGAGTTACATACAAATATGACTTAAGAGCAACTGTAAAAATATAACTCGTTCTTATCCCAGGGTCTGCCTATATTTTGTACCTGGGGCAATTGAGGGTTAAGTGACTTGCCCAGAGTCAGAAGGAGCTGAGTATGAATCAAATCTAGTTCCCCTGGTTCTGAGGCCCCTGCACTAACCATTAGGCTACTCCCTCACAGTATCTATTGTTTAATTTTATTTATTTGGTTTTATGTCACGTCCTCCCAGGAGAGCCCAGAATGGGTTACAAGTTTACATATATTAAAGTGTATTTATAAAAAGTGATGGCAAACATGGCAGGACATTGTTTGACAAAGATAGCAAAGCATAGTAAAACATAACATGATGAAACATGGTATGGTGAGAAATATAGCTATGATATAGTCTAGGAGTGGGCAACCATAGTCCTTGAGGGCCACAACCTAGTCAGAATTTTAAGATTTCCACAATGAATAGCATGAGATTGATTTGCACGTACTGCTTCTGTTGTATGCAAACACATCTTATGTATATTCATGGGGAATATTAAAAACATGACTGGGTTGTGGTCCTCGAGAACCATGGCTGCTATCCCCAATATAGACCGTTGTTGGAAGGCTGTTGCTGCTACTGAGACACTGGTGTACAAGAGGGAAAGTAATTTTAAAAGTATACAAGCTGGCTAAATTGTAAGTTCCCTTACATAGACAGTTTAGATCTTAAAAGAGCAAACTTTACTTAGCTAGTCTCCATAGAATAATAGCCTTTTATAGTTCTACAGTTTTTTTTAAGCTTGAACTTTCTGCTAGAGAGAGTTTCTGGCAGGCAGAGCAGGGTCTAGCTTAACTATTCTCCAAGTGAAAAAATATTTCCTCCTATTGATTTTTTTTTTTTTTTTTTAAATATCTTTATTCGTTTTTACATTATGCAAACAAGTGTACAATAATTCAAGTCATACTATACATTCTTCACTTGAAACTCTACATTCATTTTATACCATAAACTATCTCCCCTCCCTCCCTTTCCATATATTACCCCTCATAATGTCATAAAACCCACCCATCCCTCCTCCCCCCTACATATATTTAATGGGGATAAATATAATTATTTATTTATTATAATACTCAATTAATGGTCTCCACACCTCTTTAAATTTCTTATAATAACCTCTCTTGATTGCCAATGTTTTTTCCATTTCATACACCTGACAAACCGAACTCCACCAGAAACAATAATTCAATCCTCTATAGTCTTTCCAGTTATGTGTTATATGTTGGATGGCAACTCCTGTTAAAATCATTAACAGTTTGTTATTATTTGATGAAATTTGACTTTTGGCCCTCATAGACATTCCAAACAAAACTGTGTCATATGATAGGGCCACAGGATTCTCTAACATACAATTTATTTGACCCCAGATCAATTTCCAAAAATTATTAATAAAAGGACAATAAAATAATAAATGATCTAGAGTTCCAGCCTCAAGATGACAATGCCAACATCTATTAGACTTAGAGCAATCCAATTTTTGTAAGCGAACAGGGGTCCAGAGTGCTCTATGCAACAGGAAAAACCATGTTTGCCTCATAGACGCAGACATTGTATATCTTATCCTCCAAGACCAAATACGTGGCCATTGAGATGCATTAATTTGATGCTTAATCTCAATGCTCCAAATATCTCTAAGTACAGTCCTTGGTTTTTTATTTAAATATCCAGATAATGTTTTATACCACTGTGCGGCCTGGTGATCCATAAAATCTGCCTGGAAGCATAAGAATTCTAGAGTAAAATGAGTATTTAAAGACTTCCATTCAGGGAACCCTGCCTGAATAGCCTGCTTCAATTGCAACCACTTATAACTTTGTTTTTTATTAAGTCCAAATTTATGTTGCAATTGTGAAAACTCCAGCAGCTTACCATCATTAATAACATCATCTAAAGTACGTATTCCTGCTTCAATCCAATCCTTCCAGACAATCATAAAACTGCCTATTTGTATCTTGGAGTTCAGCCATATATTTTGACAAGTAGATTTTTGAATAGTAATAGGAGTTAAGTTGTTTACATACTTTAATGTTGTCCATGTGTCCATTAATATCCTATTGGTTTTCCTTATTCTAGGCATTTTAATGCTAAGCAGATGACGAAGCCTGATAGGAGACATGAGCTGCCACTCCAACCATAACCAATCTGGAAGCTTCTCCATGAGTTCTGGGAGGACCCAATACATACCTTGGCGCAATATATAGGATTGATGAAACCTATAAAAATTTGGAAAATTTACCCCTCCCTCCTCAATTGGTTTTTGTAAAGTCACTAGAGCAATTCTTACAGCTTTACCCAGCCAAATAAATTTACTAAGAATATTATTTAACTTTTTGTAAAAAGACCCCTGAAAAAAAACTGGTATCATTCCCATTTGATAACAAACCACAGGCAATATCATCATTTTGACAGTTTGAACTCTTCCCCACCAAGATAAATGTAAAGGATTCCATTGCTCACATAACTCTGTTACTTTTTGCAATAAACTTTTTTCATTCATTATAATTGTCTCATCAAGCGTGTTTTTTATCCATATACCTAAGTATTTTATTCCTTCTTCTTTCCAAATAAAAGGTAATGAGTCAAATAATCCTTTTGTGCAATGCACATTTAAAGGAAGAACTTCTGATTTAGTCCAATTTATTTTATATCCTGAAAACTTTCCAAATCTTTCAATCAAAACCAATAAATTTGGAATGGTTGTTTCCGGATTCCTCAAATGAAGTAATATATCATCCGCATATGCAGAAACTTTATATTCTTTATCTTTATGCGGTATACCCTGTATCTCCTCCTCTTGTTGAATAGCTAATAATAAGGGTTCAAGCACTATATCAAAAAGTAAAGGAGACAAAGGACATCCCTGTCTAACTCCCCTTTGCAATTTAAAACAATCAGAAAAATTATTATTGATATATAATCTAGCAACAGGAGAGCTATACAGAGTTTTAATCATTTGTATAAATCCCGAACCAATACCAAACCACTCCATGGCCTGATACATAAATGTCCATTCCACACGATCAAAAGCTTTCTCTGCATCTAGAGACACAGAAAAAGCCGGATCTCCAATTTCTTTTGTTAAATATAACATTTGCAATGCCAATCTGGTGTTATTAGAAGAGTGTCTCTGAGCAACAAACCCTGTTTGATGCATACCAACTATGTGAGGAAGAGCTTTTGCCAAACGTGTAGCCAAAAGTTTGGCTAATAATTTACCATCTACATTTATCAATGAAATAGGCCTGTAATTTGAAACCAACATGGGATCTTTATTTGGCTTCGGCAAAACAATAGTTAATGATTCTGCCATAGTGCCTGATATACAACCTTTCTTTAGTTGATTCTGATATAAATTTAATAAATGAGGTAAAAGAGTATTTTGAAATGCTTTATAAAACTCTACCGTAAAACCATCACCACCTGGAGCGGTCCCTACTCTAAGAGATTTCAATGCTGTTTGTAATTCTTGTAAAGATATTGGATTTTCCAAACTTCTCTTTATATGATCAGGAATCTTCGGACCTTCAATATTATTTAAAAACACTATACCATCTTTTTCTTTATTTAAATAAGACTCAGAAGAATACAGGTTTTTATTTTTTTTTTTTTATAATTCTTTATTCATTTTTAAACTTTCAACAAGTGTACAATATAAGTAATACATAGATTTACTAACATCACTTGATAAATCTATCAAGATCATAACAAAGGTATATATATCTAAACCCTTCTTCCCCCCTCCCTTTCCATACAATTATTTAATTGAATCAATCTTTGTCATATTTCTTTTTTTACATTTTTATTTTTTTTTTCATTTATATAAACCCTCCCCTTTCCCTTCCAATCATAAATAATGTTAATAAAATGGTGTTTATTCATTACAAAACAATGTCAATGGCCCCCATATTTCATTAAACCTTTTATAATTTCCATTTTGTATTGCTATTGAACGTTCCATTCTATATATGTGACATAGTGAATTCCACCAGAAATTAAAATTAAGTCTTGTGTGATCTTTCCAATTTGTAGTAATATGTTGCATGGCAACTCCTGTCATAATCAATAAAAGTTTGTTATTACTTGCCGATATCTGACTCTTTTTCCTCATAGATATGCCAAATATCACAGTATCATAAGTTAATGCTACAGGATTATCTAATAAAGAATTTATTTGATCCCAGATCGAATTCCAAAAGGCTAATATATAGGGACAGAAAAATAAAAGATGATCCAAAGTCCCTACTTCAAGCTTACAATGCCAGCATCTATTAGACATTGAACTATTTAATTTTTGTAATCTAACAGGGGTCCAAAATGCTCTATGCAAAAGAAAAAACCAAGTTTGTCTCATAGATGCTGACAGTGCACATCTTATTCTCCAAGACCAAATTTGTGGCCATTGAGATGCCAAAATTTGATGATTAATCTCAATGCTCCAAATATCCCTAAGACCATTTTTAGGTTTTTTATTAACCAATTCACTAATAACTTTATACCACTGTGCGGCCTGGTGACCCAGAAAATCTGCCTGGAAGCATAAAAATTCCATGCTGTATTGAAAATTTAAAGTTTTCCATTCAGGGAACCCTGCCTGAATGGCCTGCTTCAATTGCAACCATTTATAAAATTGTGATTTATTCAGTCCAAATTTATTTTGCAATTGTGTAAACTCAAGCATTTTTCCATTTGAAATAATATCATTTAAAGTTCGTATTCCTGCATTTAACCAATGCCTCCAGACAATCTTAGTTCCGCCAATCTGAATCTTGGAGTTTAGCCATATATGATTTGTCGATTTACTAATAGGAATTTCAGTTAAATTACTTACATATCTTAGAGTTTTCCATGTATCTAATAAAAGTTTATTTTCTTTATACAATCTGGGCATCTTGATACTGAGAATGTGACAAAGATGTAAAGGAGACAGGAGTCGCCATTCCAAGTATAACCAATTTGGAGTGTATTCAATGAGATCTGGGAGGACCCAATACATACCTTGACGTAAAATATAGGCCTGATGATACCTATAGAAATTTGGGAAATTTACCCCACCCTCCTTAATTGATTTCTGTAAAGATACCAAAGCAATTCTAGGTGTTTTGCCAAGCCAAACAAACTTAATAATTATTGCATTCAATTTTTTATAAAAAGAGTTCTGAAAAAATACCGGAATCATACACATTTGATAGCAAACCACAGGCAATATCATCATTTTTATGGTTTGAACTCTTCCCCACCAAGATATATGTAATGGGTTCCATTGTTCACATAATTCCGAAACCTTTTTTAATAAAAGTTTTTCATTTTCTTTTACTGTATCTTCTATTGAATTTTTAATCCAAATTCCTAAATATTTTAATCCATCCTCTTTCCATACAAAAGGAAATGAATCAAACATAGATTTTATGCAATGCACATTAAGCGAAAGAATTTCAGATTTATTCCAATTGATTTTATATCCTGAAAACATTCCAAATCTTTCAATCAATTCTAACAAACATGGTATAGTTGAACCTGGATTGCGCAAATATAATAAAATATCATCCGCATAAGCAGATAATTTGTATTCCCATTCTTTCAAGGGAATACCCTGTATCCCCTTTGTCTGATTAATAGCTATCAATAAGGGTTCTAAAACAATATCAAACAGCAAAGGAGATAATGGACATCCTTGTCTAACTCCTCTATGTAATTTAAAACTCTCAGATAAATTATTATTAATGTATAATCTTGCCATAGGGGAGCTATACAAAGTTTTAATCATTTGAACAAAACCAGGACCCACACCAAACCAATCCAAAGTCTGATACATGAATGACCATTCTACCCTATCAAAAGCTTTTTCTGCATCTAATGAAAGAGCAAAAGCTGGTTCATTCATCATTTTAGTTAAATTTAATGTATGAAATGTCAATCTTGTATTGTTAGAAGAATGTTTGTTAGCAATGAAACCTGTTTGATGTACATCAATTATGTAAGGAAGAGCCTTTGCCAATCTTAATGCCAGTGTTTTAGCCATTAATTTTCCATCAACATTAATTAATGATATTGGCCTGTAATTTGAAACCATAGTGGGATCTTTATTTGGCTTTGGCAAAACAATCACCATAGATTCTGCCATAGTACTTTTAATACAACCTTTATTAAGTTGAAACTGATATAAATTTAGTAAATAGGGTAATAAAGAATTTTGAAATGTTTTATAGAATTCCACAGTAAAACCATCCCCACCTGGAGCGGATCCAACTCTAAGAGACTTCAATGCTGTTTCTAATTCTTTTAATGATATAGGTTCTTCTAAACTTCTTTTTATATGATCAGGAAGCTTTGGACCCTCAAGAAGATTTAAAAATTCCATACCTTTTTGAACTTTATCAATAGAAGACTCGGAAGAATACAACTCTTTGTAAAAAGCCAAAAATTGATTTAAAATGTTATTAGTTTGATTATGCATATTTCCTTTCTCATCTTTTATTGCACTTATTTTTATTCTTCTCTTTTTTGCTTTAAGATAATTTGCAAGTAAACTTCCTGCCTTATTAGATTTTCCATAATACAAGGTTTGCAGAGAAAACAAATCTTTCCTTGCCATTTTTGAAGAAATTTCATTATATTTGCCTTTAGCCTTTAATAAAGTTTGCAAATTTTCGTGATTCCAATCATCTATTAATTTGGATTCCAGCAATTTAATTTCTTTTTCCAAATCTGAAAATTGTTTAATAAGTTGTTTTTTAATATACGCAGAATAAGAAATAATATTACCTCTTATAGTAGCTTTAAATGCATCCCATAAGATTTCCGCATTAATATCTGCTGAGGTATTTATTTGGAAAAATTCCAAAATTTTTAACTTAATTTCTTCAAGAAAAGTTGAATCTGAAACCAATGTATTATCAAACCTCCATAATGATCTATTGTATTCATTATTATCTAGTGTAAGTGTAATCCACACTCCTCCATGATCAGACAAAATAATTGGATCAATGGAAGCTTGTGTCACTTGTTGCACTATGGAATTTGATACCAATATGTAATCAATTCTTGAAAAAGATTTATGAACTGGTGAGCAAAAAGAGAACTCCTGATTATTAAAATGAAGAATACGCCATATATCTTTCAAATTACAAGTATTCACCAAATTATCTAACCCTAATGATTTTATATTTTTGCTTGGTTTTTTATCCAAAAAAGGATCCATAACAGCATTAAAATCTCCAGCTACTATTAAATTAGAAGCAGCCAGTGGGAGTATTAATTTTTGTATATTAATAAAAAAATCATTTTGATTCGAGTTCGGGGCATAGATATTTAATAAAGTCAAAGTATTATTTCCCATTCTCATTTCCACTCGTATCCATCTCCCTAAAGGATCAAAATCTATCATTTTAAATGAAGCTAAACATTTTGTGTTCACTAATATAGCCACTCCTGCCTTTTTCCCTATTGCGGGAGCGAAAAAACAGTGTTTCACCCAATTATCTTCTAGCTTTTTGGATTCAACCACTGATAAATGTGTCTCTTGAATATAATACACATCAGCCTGTTGCCTTTTTAAAAATGCTAACATTTTTTTTCTCTTTACTGGGTGATTAAGGCCATTAACATTGAGTGAAAAAATTTTAATCTCCATCAATCCAAATAATTTTTACAAAAGTTCTTCCAATTATTATATCTGAACAAAAAACTGAAATCATTTGAAATGAATAAACACCACCTTCATTTATATCTCTCAATCCAACATCTCTACCCCAATTATCAAATCCCTTTAACCCCCCTCCCATCCCTCCCTCTCCCACCCTTAATATTGGCTGATAAAACCTGGAACTGCACATACAAGACCAAGTAAAGCTAAACTAAAAGCTCTATACAGACTTCAATTATAAAACAATATTGTATGTAATAATCATATGTATTTTTATAAATAATTTATGTAATATTCTCAAAATATTAAAAAATCAAAATAAGAAACTAAATAAAGATCTTCCACTCACATTATAAATGATAAAAAAGAATGTAAAACTCTGTCTGCTAAAAGTATCAGACTTGTAAGAAACCTATAAATGAAAATTAAGCATTAATAATATATTTTCCTTTTTTTTTTTAAATTATTGTTATTATTTATTTTTAAATACATATATTCCCCTTAAATATTCTCAAAGAAGCCTACTAAACCTTAAACTAGAGTCCCTTGAAAATCTTTGCTAACTGAAATCTTTTGTACTGAATTTTTATCACAACCTCCATTAACTCATCATAACCTATGATCTAAATCTGCCACTATAAGCTCTGTATATTAATATCTTATCTTCATGAATATATTGCAATAACATATATCAGAGATTCTAATATCTTAATAAGATATGTAACAGCAAAGGAACAAATCATTTCAACTTTAAAAGTCATCCTTTGAGAAAGAGATATTAAAGGCTCACAGAGAAACAAACTGCCTTTTTCATCAGCATTCCATTTCACAGTTTCCATTCAAAATAAACAGAGCCAAACTGTCAGTTAGCAGATTCTCAAATATATTAAAGATGAATAACAAATAAAATCAAATAAAAACCAAGAAGAATCAACTCCAACTCCAGGAAGTAAATAAGTCAAATTAAATTGACATCGGCTGCTCCCTTTGATTTAAAAACATTTCCAACTTCACAGGCTCATCAAAGCTCATAGTTTTGTTGTCAATAGTTATTTTCATAATCGCAGGGTATATCAGGCCAAATCTAGCTCCGATTTCTCTTAACTTCGGCCTCATGTCTAGAAATTTTTTCCTTTTATCTGCCGTTGTTTTAGCGAAATCAGGAACGATGTGAACTTTGGCATCCTGACATTTTAAATTTGCATGTTCTTTAGCCATTCTTAACACCTCTAAAACTTGCTGGTGTCTTAGCAACTTGAAAATTATGGGGCGAGGACCTTTTAAAGTATCCAGTCTTTTCACTGGTATGCGATGTGCACGTTCAACTTCTATCGGGTAATTAGATTTGAGGGGCAGGACTTTCATCAAAAAATTTTCCACAAATGAAACCGGATTATTTTTCTCCACCCCTTCCGGTACGCCCAAAAGTCTCAAATTACTCCGTCTCATGCGATTCTGGCAATCCTCGACTTCCCTGGTGAGTGCAAAGATTTTTTCTCTGTCCAGTTTATATTGCCTTTTTTCTGCTTCAAAACTGTCCATTCTCATTTCCATTTTTGTTGTTTTAATCTCCAGCACTTCTGTTCTTTTATTTAAAGTCATTACTTCTTCCTGTATTTCATCCAGCTTTTTGGCGTTTTTTAGAAGAATTTCTTTTATCTCTTGTATTTCTTTCCAGAAATCAATGTCACTTTTCTCTCTTGACAACGGACACTTTGAGGGTGTTGCCGGCTCTGGCTTAGATCTCTTAACACTGCCGGTATTAGAAATCCCCATTTCAGACTTGTTTTGTTTTCCTGAAGCCATCACGTTGTATTTTCCTTCGTTTCTTCAGTTAAAATGAAAATTTTATTTCAGTATTTTATGTCATTAATGTCTGTATGTACAGAGCCTCTGCCCTACCCGACCATCCTCGTGCACTCCCAAGCCACGCCCAATATACAGGTTTTTATAATAATTTAAAAACTGTTTTAAAATAGGACCAATCTGAAAATGAGTTTCACCTTTTTCATCTTTTATTGCATTCAATTTCATCTTTCTTTTTTTTTCACTTTAAGATAATTAGCCAATAATCTTCCCGCCTTATTTGAACTACCATAATACAAAGCTTGCTGACACATAATATTTTTTTTAGCCAAATTAGAAGAAATCTCATATTTATATTTTGCTTTTAATAAAGTTTGCAACGTAGAATTCTCCCACTTATTAATCAATTTTAATTCTAAATCTTTTATTTCGTGTTCCAGTTCCGTAAATTGCTTATTTAATTGTTTTTTAGAATAAGCTGAAAATGATATAATTTGCCCTCTCATCGTTGCTTTAAAAGCATCCCATATTATTTCTGTAGATATTTCCTCTGTAATATTATTTTGAAAATATTCATCCATTTTTAATTGAAATTCTTCACAAAATTTTGGATATGCAAGCAATGCATTATTAAATCTCCATACAGGCCTACCATTATCCGGGTCATTAAAATTTAAAGAAATCCACACTCCTCCATGATCTGATAAAATTATTGGTTCTATAGAGGCTTGTGTAACATCTTGTATTAGCCCATCAGAAACAAGAATATAATCAATTCTAGAAAAAGATTTATGAACATGTGAATAAAACGAAAAATCTCGATCATTAAAATGAAGAATTCTCCATATATCTTTTAAATTGCAAGAATTTATAAAATTATCCAACCCTAAAGATTTTAAAATTTTTTACTAGTTGATTTCCTATTTGATTTTAAAAGTATCTCCCTCTAATTTCAATGAGTGTCCCCTAGTCTTTGTAATTTTTAATGGAGATAAAAAAATCAGTCCACTTGTATCCATTCTACACCACTCAGGATTTTGTAGACTTCAATCATATCTCTTCTCAGCTGTCTCTTTTTTTCAAGCTGAAGAGCCCTAATATCTTTAGTCTTACCTTATACGAGAGGAGGTCCATCCCCTTTATCAACTTGGTTGCTCTTCTTTGAACCTTTTCTAGTTCTGCTATATCTTTTTTGAGATAAGGCAACCAGAACTGAATGCAGTACTCAAGGTGTGGTTGCACTGTAGAGCGATATAGAGGCATTATAACATTCTTAGTCTTGCTAATCATCCCTTTTTTAAATAATTCCTAACATCTTGTTTGCTTTTTTGGCTGCCACCACACATTGGGCGGAAGGTTTCATCATATTATCTACAATGACATCCAGATCTGATATAGCTTGGTTTTTGAAGGGGGAGATAAACTGGTTAAAACCTCCATAGTAGAGAATGACACGATGACTGTTTTCCCACTGGAGTGGGGAGTAAAAAAAACTGGTCGCCGTGGAGTGGTGAATGGCCTTGTCCCTGCCGTAAAGTCCCTGCGTTGCTTCCCTTCCCACTCCTCCCAGTCAGCAGCCCTCCTCGCGATCACGACACTTGCATCCTCCCATCGATGGCAAAAATTAAAAAACATCTGTTTATCTCTTCCCATTGTCTAGCCATCTCCCTCCCTTCCCCTCACCTTCGCAGTTGCTCTTCAAGAGTTTTCGCTTTCTGAGGTGTCCAGACATGGTACCCATTCTCACAAGACCCGCACGACTACCTCAAAGCTTCTCCTCTGACGCAAAGTGCCCAGGCGGAAACAGGATGGCTTTGGGCAGCAAAAATAAAAAACATCCATTCATTTCTTCCCCTTGTCTAGCCATCTCCCTCCCCTTCCCCTCACCTTCGAGGGTGCTCTTCAAGAGTTTTCTCTTTCTGAGGTGTCCGGATATGATAACCATTCTCACAAGTCCCGCGCAACTGCCTCAAAACTTCTCCTCTGACGCAAGCCACCAAGGTGAAAACAGGATGGCTTTGGTATGTCCCATCTGTTCTGTGCCAGTCTGGAGGGACAATAAAGAAGGAGAAATTAGGTTCTTACCTGCTAATTTTTCTTTTAGTCCCTCCAGACCGGCACAGACTCCACCCTGCCTTTTTATTTGGTTTTTCATGAAGAGAACTTTTTTCTGCGGTATCTTTTTGCCTTGGTTTTTTGGGTGGAATATAGTAAGAGCAGCAGCGTTTGGTTTTTCTGGCTAACTGGTGAACTGTGAAGACACCTTGAAGATTCTTGTTCTAATCAGTATCCAACAGTGTGTCCCTGTCCAATCCGGACAACTATTTTGTCTTCTCCGTATGAGAGTGGAGTTGTTGTGTTTATACTTCACAATTCTTTAATTCTTAGAGCTCCTGCTTGGCTATTCGTCAGACTGATTGTAGTTGGGACAGCACAGTCCACTTGTATTGCTGCCAAAAGTAAATGTGTTCGCAGTTTCTACCTGCTGGCAGAGGAGCTGGTCTGGAGGGACTAAAAGAAAGAAAATTAGCAAGTTAGAACCTAATTTCTCCTTCTTTTTCCCGAATCAGTGTTCAGTGGGTACAAGATGTATTTTATAGTGAAATTTCCTAACCAGACACGTACACAAACCTGATTAACAGCTACTTTTCCTTTGACAGATGTTAAAGAGAGCTCTGGGTGAAAAGTCCCAAGTAGACGAGTCCAGAGATGAAGATAAACTGTCCCAACACAGTGACAGCTTCATGGAATATCGAAGGAAGAGATACCAGCCAGGTGAGCTATTGTGGACCATGGGAGCTCAAAAGGAACATGAGTTGAGATAGTGAACTAAAATTCCAAGTGATTCACAGGAACTGACTGCAGTATTGATATTTCCTGTCCCCAAACTACAGGCCTCTTTTATTTTAATATTTAGATTTAACTTTTTCAGTAGCTAGCTGAAAAGAAGTTACATTCAGGTACACTAGACATTTCCCTGTAATCTAACTGGTCAATATTCAGCTGGTGGGTTTTTTCTGTGTTTTTTTTAACCCTGACTGCCATAGGCTAAATTTTAGGCCCCAGTGTTCAGCGCTAACACCTATTCAGACACTGGCATTTATTTATTCAGTGTTATATACCGTTCTCCCAAGGGAGCTTAGAATGGTTTACATGAATTTATTCAAGTACTCCCTGTCCCTGGGGGATTAAGTGACTTGATCAATCAAAAACTATACAGGATTAAGAGAGATTAATCTGAATGCTCCCAAAAATACCTCTCTTATTAAACTCTTAATTTCTTTTTATGAATAGAAACAGCGGTGAGTGCTTTCCTATTAGACTTATCTCTCGATCTGACGGAGGCCTACTTGCATGTTCCCATTCAGACCTCTCATCAGCGCTTCCTTCGCTTTGCGATCTTGGGTCGGCACTATCAGTTCTGTGCGCTTTCCTTTGGCCTGGCCACGGCAAGGTGAAGGTGGTCGTCGCGACAGCCTTGCAGTCGGAGGGCATTCTGGTGCACCCCTACCTGGACAACTGGTTGCTTTGGGCGAAGTCATTGCAGGAGAGCACCCGGGTTATGACTCGGGTGGTGGAGTTTCTTTGGTCGCTGGGCTGGGTGGTCAACCTTTCCAAGAGTCGGTTGGTCCCAGCTCAGCATCTGGAGTACCTTGGGGTTCTGTTCGACACCTCCTTGGTGAAGGTCTTCCTTCCAGAGGCCCGGGTAAGCAAATTTCAATCTCAGATTTGCCTTCTTCTGGCGTCCCGGTGTCCTCGGGCGCAGGATTTCCTCCAAGTCTTGGGGTCGATGCAGCGTCCCTGGACGTGGTGAGGTGGGCGCGGGCCCACATGCATCCTCTTCAGTATGCTCTGCTCCGGAGGGGTAGCCCCAGAGGCACAGTTTGGATGTCCCTGTCCCTCTGTGAGGCTTGGCGCGCTGCAGTATTCGTTGGTGGCTCCAGACCTCTCATCTGGTTCAGGAGGTGAGTCTAAATCTACCGCAGTGGATGGTGCTTCTCACAGATGTCAGTCTCCTCGGTTGGGGGGCTCAGTGTCTAGGTCACTCAGCTCAGGGCACATGGTCCATGGAGGAGGCGTCCTGGTCGATCAACGTGTTGGAGATCAGAGCTGTCCATCTGGCGCTGTTAGCCTTCCGCTCCCTTTTGATGGGCAAGTCGGTCAGAGTCCTGTCAGACAATGCCATGGCGGTGGCTTATGTCAATCATCAGGGGGGCACCAAGAGCGCTCAGGGGGCGCAGGAAAGGCGGCTTGGCTCATGCTTTGGGCGGAGTCCCACCTTCTGGACCTCTCGGCCTCTCACATAGCCAGGGTGGAGAATGTTCAGGCGGACTTCCTCAGTCGTCACATCTTAGATCCCAGAGAGTGGTGTCTCAGCTCCGTGGCCTTTCAGTTGATAGTGCAGGCTTGGGGTTAGCCCCTGATGGGCCTGATGGCCACGAGTGGCAACACCAAAGTGCCCCACTTCTTCAGTTGTCGCAGGGATGGACTGGCCGAGGGTCTGGATGCTCTGGTTCAACCATGGCCAACGGAGGGGCTGTTCCCTCCATGGCCATTAGTGGGCAGAGTTCTTCTCCGCATTGTTCACCATCCGGGTCTTGTGGTTCTGGTGGCTCTGGATTGGCCTCAACGTCCATGGTACGTGGATCTGTTGGGGCATCTGGTGGCGGATCCTCTTCCTCTGCCTCTCTTGGACAACCTTCTGATGCAGGGTCCCATTCCCATGTTTGACCCATCTCCCTTCTGTCTTACGGCTTGGCTCTTGAAAGGGGTCGCCTTGGTAAGAAGGGGTATTCAGATAAGGTGATCTCTATGCTCTTGGGGTCCCGGAGGCTTTCTACCTCTCGGGCTTATGTGCGGGTTTGGCATCTCTTTGAGGGGTGGTACCAGACGCGGGGAGTGGTCTCTTTTCATGCTTTCCTGCCTAACATTCTAGAGTTCTTGCAAGATGGCCTGGATAGGGGCCTGGTTTGGTCTTCTCTCTGGGTTCAGCTTGCGGCCTTGTCAGCCTTTCAGGGGTTAGTGACAGGTCGGCATTTGACAGCCATTCCTGATGTGATTCGCTTTTTGCGGGCGGCCAAGTTGCTCAGGCCTCCCGTGCGGCCCTCTGTTCCATCTTGGGATCTCAGTCTGTTCTATTTGTTTTGGTGCGCCCGCCCTTCGAACCGTTGGGTGGCTGCTCTTTGAAGGACCTTACTCTGAAGGCAA
The DNA here is from genome assembly GCF_902459505.1 of Geotrypetes seraphini. Lineage (NCBI taxonomy): Eukaryota > Metazoa > Chordata > Amphibia > Gymnophiona > Dermophiidae > Geotrypetes > Geotrypetes seraphini. Next base: position 18,722,150 of record NC_047093.1, on the reverse strand, counting down.
TCTTTTTGGTGGTCATTACTTCCGCTAGGCGTGTTTCTGAGCTACAGTCTTTCTCTTGTAGGGTTCCCTTCTTGGAGTTTGAGGCCTGTTCCTTCTTTTCTGCTGAAAGTAGTTTCTCTTTTTCATGTCAATCAATCTGTGGTCCTCCCGGTCTTGGGTAGTCGGGAGGGCTCTTCTGAGCAAAGACAGCTGCGCAAGTTAGATGTCAGTTGGGTCCTTCGCTCTTATGTGCAGCGGACCTAGGATATCAGGAAATCCGATCATCTCTTTGTCCTTCTGGCGGGTCCTCGCCTGGGGGCTGGCGCTTCTAAAGCTACTATTGCATGCTGGATCAAGGAGACTATTGCTTCGGCTTATTTTCTGAGGCAGAAGCCTGTTCTGGAGTTTCTCAAGGCTCATTCCACTCGGGGTCAGGCGGCTTCTTGGGCTGAGTTGTCACTTGTGCCTCCAGTGGACATTTGTAAGGCTGCGGTTTGGTCTTCCTTGCATTCCTTTGTTAGACACTATTGGGTAGATGTGTCAGCCCTTCGGAGGTCCCGCCCATGAGAGGGACTGTTTTGGTACGTCCCATTCGTAAAGATTAACCTCTACTGGTCTGGAGAGTGCTAAAGAAGGAGACATTAAGTTCTTACCTGCTAATTTACTTTCTTTTAGCTTCTCCAGACCAGTAGAGGTCCTCACCCTGTCTGTTATTGTTGTGTTGGGGCTGTTGCGTGGACAGTTTTGTTTTTTGCTGTGGGTTCTAGTATTTTTCTAGGGCCGGGGAGAATTGATGAACAGCGACTGTGGCTCTACTGGCTTAGCTGGCGAGCTGTGGGGACAATTTCCTTCTGGTATTTCTCCTCTGCATTTTCCAACAGCATTTGGGTATGTTAGTTGTTACTCCTGTTCGGAGTATTGTTTATTTCTGTTTCCAGTTCTTAGTTCTGCTTGGCTATTCGGCAGACTGATGAGAATAGAGAAGGGAATATATTATGTTTAAATATGTTTATTGATTTTACAAGAAAATGGCATCACACAAGACAAACCATTATCCTCCCCCCACCCTCCCCCTCCCTATCCCCAACACCCACCCTCCCAACATCCCACAGTAACAATGATCAACCTCCATCTATTGAAGTATTACAAATTCAATAAGTGACTTCGTGCTTTATGAGTCAATGTTAACCAGAATGGTTCCCAAACAGAACTAAATAACCGGCCTCTGGGTGAGTCCAATGAAGTCAAGGACATACGCTCCATCGAGGCTTGACGAAGCATAAGAATTCTCCAGAATGACAAAGTTGGTGGGTCCGATACAATCCAGCAATGTAGTATAGTTTTCTTTCCCATGAGGAAAGTCCTGGCCAAAAAACCTCGGAAACCTCTCGGAGACCCCCGAGGAAGTGGGTCCATCGTGAACAGCAATTCCGGACGGCTGACATATCCCTGATGCCACATGGAAGTAATATGCCGCTGTAGTTGAATCCAAAAGTCCACTATCAATGGACACGACCAGAACTGGTGTCCCAGCGTTGCTCCTGGATGAGCGCATTTAAGACACGTATCCGATGTTCTGAGGTTAGCTCGATACAGGTACGTTGGTGATCTGTAGAGTCGTAAGTAGAACTTATAGTTCATTTCAATAAGGGTCACATGTGAGGTAAGAGAGTGGATAGAGTGAAGACCCTGTTGTATATGATGGCCAGTCACCTCACAGGCCAGATCCTCCGTCCAGCGGGCCGCATAGGCTTCATAAGAGATTGACCCCAGACTGTCCCGTAAAAAGCGTAAGTGGAATTTCAAGGGGATTTGTGTCTGTGCTGTTAAACACAAGGCTTCCGAAATTGTCTCCTGACATTGGTTCGTGAGCCCCTCCGGCGGGAGAGATCTGACATAAGATGTCATCTGAGCATATGCCAACCAGTCCCGAGGCATCCAACTATATTCAGTCTGCATTACCGCAAAGGATGGCACCATGCCCTGGGCTGTTACAACCTGTGAGATATAGTGCAAGTTTGACGTTTTCCACACAGACATCGGAAACCGAGACGTCCCAGGTGGAAAGTCTGGATTGTCCAGGAAAGGTAAGTATGCTGTAGCGGTATGGTTAATCTTTAGCATTTTACACAAACGTCTCCACACTTGACGTAACGGTTGAAAAAGAAACTTTCCAAGAGGTGGTGGACCCCCCGGGAGACGCAAAGCGTGCAGCAGATAGCTAAAGTGGTATGGGGAGCATAGGACTAGTTCCGAAGAAGTAGCCGAAAAATGGCTAGTCCCCCGGAACCAATCACTCAGGTGTCTCATTTGACACGCCTGAGAGAACAGTCGTATACTATGAAGACCCAGTCCCCCCTGCGCCCTGGGAAGCATCAAAACTGACAGTGAAATTCTGGCCTTTTTCCCATTCCATAAGTAAGAAGTGAGGTATTTCCCCACCTCCCTCTCATGTTTGACAGACAATAATATAGGGAGCATTTGAAATATATAGAGCCACTGGGGCAACAGCACCATATTATATAAAGCAATTTTACCCATGAGTGATATCGGAAAGTCCCTCCAAAGTAACAGTTTCTGTCGTGTAAGCGTCATGAGTGGTAGGACATTCACTGAATATATGCTGGTAATGTCTATTGGTATTTGTATACCTAAGTATTTCAGAGAGGTGGTAGCCCATTGTAATGGAAAAGGTCCCCTCCACTGGGCAGGGAGTCCTCGAGACAGAGGAAGTGCCAATGATTTCTGCAGGTTGAGTATCAATCCCGAATATAGACTAAATTCATCTAGGATGGCTAATGCTCTTTTCAGGGAATCCTGTGGGTCGGCTAATGTCAGTAACATATCATCAGCATACGCCAATACTCGTAACTGGGAGTCTCCTTCCGGGAGTCCCACTATACCATCATCTCTCTGCAGTGTTCTCAGGAAGGGATCCAGATAGAGTAAGAACAACATGGGAGAGAGAGGACTACCCTGTCTCGTACCTCTCGCAATTTGAAAAGACGGCGTCTTCGTACCATTCACCAGAATGCTGGCAGTGGGTGACGTATATAACAATCGTATCATATCATAAAACCAACCGGTAAAACCCATATAGGAAAGTACCGAGAATAGGTAGTTCCAGTTGACTTTATCAAAGGCTTTCGCCGCATCTAAGCTAACCAAAATTCCATCTGTGCGTGTTATGTGAGCTCTGTGCATGGCCGTCAAGAGTCTTCGTACATTGAGTACCGAATGGCGCTGCTTGACAAAGCCAACCTGTTCAGGAACTATCAGTTGGGGAAGCAGTGGTGCCAGTCGATTGGCCAATACCTTATCCAATATTTTAATATCTACATTAAGTAGAGATATGGGCCTATAAGATTCTATATCTGTGTCTCTTTTCCCCGGTTTTGGAATTAATGTTATGTATGCATGGTTTGCTCCCTCCGGAAAAGCTCCCTCCTCCTCTGCCGCTTGATAATATGCCTCCAAGGGTCCACAAATTTGTGTAAGTAATAATTTATAAAATTCCGGGGAATACCCATCAGGGCCCGGAGATGTTCGATTTTTCATTTGCTTCACAGCTGATTGTATTTCCTTCCCCTGTATTGGCCTATTTATAGCGGCACGCATAGGAGAGGACAATCTTGGCATCCCCGCATCCTCCAAGAAGTCCCCCGCCTCCGGTCCCCGTGTGCCCTCCACCGAAGAGTAAAATTGTTTATAATAACGCAGAAAACTATCAGATATGTCCCCTGTGCCCGTCACCTTCGTTCCATCAGGTAAGTGCAAACAAGGAATATATCTATCAGGCCGTCTAGCTTTGGTGAGTGATGCAAGTAGTCTACCCGGTTTGTTCCCATATCTATAGTATTTATGTTGGACGAAGTATAAGTGTTTTTTTGTTCGTTCATGAATCAGAGAGTTTAGGGCGGCCTGAGCTGATATCAAGAGTTCATTAGAACCTCTTGTAGGATGTGCTAGGTGTTGCTTCTTAAGCATCTTGCATTGCCGCTCAAGATGTATAATGCCCTGAGATACGCGTTTTCGATACGCCACTACATAAGCGATAATGTCGCCTCTAAGAACTGATTTGGCCGCTTCCCAAAATAAGAGAGGTGTCTCCCTATGCTGAGCATTAAAACGAAGGTAGTCCTCCCATTTCTCCGTTAGGTATGTTATAAAGTCTTGATTATCCACTAAATAAGATGGGAACCGCCACCCACTAAAAATAGGAGATGTGTCAGTAAGTATATCTACCCATATCGGACAGTGGTCTGATACGGAAAGGGGACCTATCTCTGAGGCTTCAATCTGGGAAAATAATGAATTTGAGACGAAAATGTAATCTATTCTGGAAAAGGATTGGTGTGCCCGAGATTGATGTGTAAAGTCCCTCTCTCGTGGATGTAATAATCTCCAAGGGTCTACAAGATCCAGTGCCTCACACAAATAGGGTAAGCCTTTGCTCGGAGGCAAGCTTTGGCTGAGGCCTGGCCCCGTACGATCCTGCTCCGGATCCAGAACTTGATTAAAATCGCCCAAAATCAGTAACGGTATTGTAGGGTCATGTTGACCTAAAGTAACCAGGCCCTGAAAGAATTTGTGATCGTATTGATTAGGGCCATAAGCTATGAGAATGTGGAATACCCTGTCTGATGTGGTCACCTTACAAAGTAGGGCTCTACCCTGTGTATCTGCATGTATCTGTTCCACCCGTCCCGGAAAGCCTCTACGCACCAAGAGGGCCACTCCAGCGTGTTTAGTAGTGGCCGAGGCAGAAAAAATCTGGCCCACCCAGCCCTTTTGTAATTTAGCATGTTCAGTCATAGTTAATCGTGTTTCCTGCAAGCAGGCAAGATCTACCTTGTGATGTTTTAACCTGCTCAAGATCTTGGTCCGCTTCACTGGAGAAGTTATGCCCCCGACATTCCAGGACAATATTCTAAATGTCCTACCACTCATCGGGACCACCGAAAAAGAACATGGTCAGCAGTGTATCCTGACATCCCCCAGGCGCCCAGCCCTCGCCTGAGGAACCACCAGCACTGAAATCAACATTGGACCCATACATATTCTCTACTTTTCGTAACCATGTCACATGAGAGGATAGATCAAAAAGTACACACTTCCCAACATTCAAACCCCCCCCCTCCCTTCCCAATCCCCCCCTTTTCCCCCCAATTCCCCCCCCGAAACAGTGACCCATCCTGCAGCACTACGATACAGGAAGGTAGAGCACGTCTATGATGCGTGGAAACTCGTCCCCCCCTTATACATAACATGAAAATTGACCCATAATTGGGTAAACAGCATTAACCATGACTTGTCGTGGCGAAGCCCACAGAAGTATGTAAACCTTGTCCAATATGTTCAGGTCGTTGATGACCCAGGGGCCCCCAGCTTATTAATAAAGTCCCCAGCCAACATCTCTGAGTCAAACACATGCCATTTACCCTCTAGCTGTATTTTCAGAACAGCAGGATAGAGAAAGAGGAAGCGGCATTTAAGATCAGCCAACCTCCTACAGAGAGGGTAAAATACTTTCCTTTTTTCAGTTAATGCAGCCGAGTAGTCCTGGCCGATACGGATGGGGTTAGAGTCATAGGTCAGGTTTTCTCTTTTAAGTCGGAATTCTCGGAGTATCTCCACCTTATGTCTATAGTTGTGCAGTTTTCCAATCACTACCCTGGGCCTCTGAGCATTCCCGGACCTAGGTCCCACACGGTGGACCCGTTCAAAGCGTGCTGGGCCCAGGCTAGTCGGCATAGGCAGTTCGTTGGTTAGCCATGTTTCCAGCACAGATAGAAGAGTGGAGTCTGGAATCGTCTCAGGGAACCCCATAAAACGTAAATTCCCCCTTCGGGACCTATTTTCAAGGTCCTCCAGCTTGGCTTGCTGTTGATCCAGTTGCACTTTCATGCGTGCCACGTCCGTTGTGAGGACACGTGTCTCATCCTCCGTTGTGGAAACACGTTCTTCCAGCACTGTCACCCTGGCCGCCTGGTCTTCCATTATTGTTTCAAGTTTTGTTAATTGGGCAGACAGTTGCTCCATACTCGGAGAAATCGCTTGTGTTATTAAAGCTTTCAGTTCCGCCAGCGTCTCCGGCGTGAACTGCTTCAGCACGCCGCCTGTGGGATCCGCCATCTTGTCATCCGTAAGTTTACTTTTGTCCTTATCTTTTTTCGCCGACTTAGAGGACATGGCTGGTTGGGTCGCGGTCAGGAATCTGTCCATATGATGGCCCGCACAAATCGCCGAAGTTCGCTGTCGTGCGCTCGCCGTTCGTCCCGATTTTAACGAGGAAGGGGGGAACGAGCTCCGGAGCTGGCTAGGCTACGTGCGCGCCGGCTCACAGCATCACGTGACTTGAAGGGAATATATTATATACTATTTCACAGTTTTGTTTTCAGTCTCCACCTGCTGGTCATGATTGGATATATACTCATTCGCAAAGATTAACCTCTACTGGTCTGGAGAAGCTAAAAGAAAGTAAATTAGCAGGTAAGAACCTAATTTCTCCTTCCTCTGTGTCTGAACTTACTTGGCGGTGATATTAAAATGATGCTCATACAACTAGACCTTACCGCTGCATTCGACCTGGTGGACCATAGCATCATAGAAACATAGAAACATAGAAAGGTGACGGCAGAAAAGGGCCACAGCCCATCAAGTCTGCCCACTCTACTGACCCACCCCATTAAGTCTGAGTGCTGATGACTTAGTTCCTTAGCTCGACCCTCGTAGGGATCCCACGTGGATATCCCATCTATTCTTAAAGTCGAGCACGTTGGTGGCCTTGACCACCTGCATCGGAAGTTTGTTCCAATGATCCACCACCCTTTCCGTGAAGAAGTACTTCCTGGCGTCACCACTAAATTTCCCTCCTCTGAGTTTAAGCGGGTGCCCCCTTGTGACCGAGGGTCCCATGGGAAAGAATATGTCGTTTTCCATCTCGACACGACCTGTGACGTATTTAAATGTCTCAATCATGTCACCCCTTTCCCTGCGCTCCTCTAGAGTATAGAGCTGCAATTTGCCCAGTCTTTCTTCGTATGAGAGACCCTTGAGTCCGGAGACCATTCTAGTGGCCATACGCTGGACCGACTCGGCTCGAAGCACATCTTTACGGTAATGCGGCCTCCAGAATTGCACACAGTATTCCAGATGAGGTCTCACCAATGATCTGTAAAGTGGCATGATGACTTCAGGTTTGCGGCTGACGAAGCTTCTCTTGATACATCCCATCATTTGCCTTGCCTTGGATGAGGCCTTCTCTACTTGTTTGGCAGCCTTCATGTCTGCACTGATGATAACTCCCAAGTCCCGTTCTTCTGAAGTCCTAGCTAGTGCTTCTCCATTCAAGGTGTATGTTCTGCATGGATTTCTACTGCCAAGATGCATGACCTTACACTTCTTAGCGTTGAAACCCAGCTGCCATGTCGAGGACCAGATTTCTAACGTGATCAGATCTTGCGTCATACTATCCACGAGATTGCTTTCACTTACTATATTACACAGTTTGGCGTCGTCAGCGAACAGTGTTACTTTACCCTGAAGCCCCCGGGTCAAGTCCCCTATGAATATGTTGAAAAGGGATGGTCCCAGGACTGATCCCTGCGGCACTCCGCTAGTCACCTCCGATGTCTCAGAGAGGGTGCCGTTGACCACCACTCTCTGAAGTCTTCCACTCAGCCAATCAGTGACCCATGCAGTTAGTTTCTCACCCAACCCCATCGATTTCATCTTGTTTAATAATCTGCGGTGCGGTACACTGTCAAAAGCTTTACTGAAATCCAAGTACACTATGTCTAGAGACTCTCCCGAGTCTAGCTTTCCTGTCACCCAGTTAAAGAAGCTGATAAGATTGGATTGGCATGACCTGCCCCTAGTGAATCCATGTTGACAGGGATCCCTCAGATTTCCCTCATCCAATATTGTGTCTAATTTACCTTTAAGCAGGGTTTCCATGAGTTTACACACTATTGATGTGAGACTCACTGGCCTGTAATTCGCAGCCTCTGCTTTGCAGCCCTTTTTGTGCAGAGGAACAACGTTGGCTGTTTTCCAGTCTAGGGGGACTCTTCCCGTACCTAGGGAGAGATTGAAGAGCGTGGCTAACGGTTTCGCCAGAACATCGCATAGCTCTCTGAGCACTCTTGGGTGCAAATTATCCGGTCCCATAGCTTTGTTCACCTTAAGTCTTGACAGTTCTCTGTAAACATCAGTTGGTGTGAACTCAAAATTCTGAAATGGGTCTTCCATGCTTTGCTTTGCTTCCAGACGTGGCCCTTGCCCTGATGCCTCGCAGGTGAAGACTGAACAGAAGTAATCATTCAGTAGTTTGGCCTTATCAGAATCTGTATCCACATAGTTTCCTTCTGGCGTTCTAAGGCGTACTATCCCGTTTGTGTTCTTTTTCCTGTCGCTAATGTACCTGAAGAAGGATTTGTCCCCTTTTTTAATGTTCTTCGCTAGAGTTTCTTCCATTCGAAGTTTGGCCTCTCTGACTGCTGTTTTGACCGCTGCAGACCTTGTCCTATATTCAATGTTTGCTTCTTTTTTCCCCGTGCGTTTGTATGAGAGAAATGCTTTTTTCTTTTCTTTGACGAGGTAAGAGACCTCTTTAGTGAACCATTGGGGTTTCTTTTTTCTTTGCTGTTTGGTTACCGATTTTATGTAGCGTTCAGTTGCCTCATGAAGGGTCAACTTCAAGGTTGACCACATAGCTTCCACATTATCAGTTACTTCTTGAACCTGCAACGTCTGATGGACGAAATCACCCATGCGTGTGAAGTCGGTGCCTCGGAAATTGAGTACCCTTGTTTTTGTTTGTGACCTGGTGAAGCCTTTCTTAAGGTTAAACCATACCATGTTATGGTCACTGGTGGCTAGCGTTTCTCCCACCGAGACCTCCGAGACGCTTTCCCCGTTCGTAAGTACCAGGTCCAGGATGGCCTGGGCTCTAGTGGGCTCTAGTACCATTTGTTTGAGCCGTGCTCCCTTCATGGATGTTAATATCCTCCTGCTATCACAAGTTTTCGTTGAGAGTGTGTTCCAGTCTACATCAGGCATGTTAAAGTCTCCCATCAGAACGACGTCCCCCCGTAAGGTGATATTCTCAATGTCTTCGATTAATTCTGCATCCTTGTCCTCCGATTGTCTTGGGGGTCTGTATACCACACCAAGGTACAGGCATTTTTCTCTGCCTCTGGCCAAGTTCACCCAGATGGATTCCCCAGTATACTTGACATCCGTGATCCTTGTTGTCTTGATGTTCTCTTTGATGTAAAGTGCAACCCCTCCTCCTGACTTACCCTCTCTGTCTTTTCGAAGCAGGTTGTATCCTGGCATAGTTATATCCCACCCATGAGAGTCTGTGAACCATGTTTCGGATATTGCTACTACGTCTAGGTCTGCATTAACTATTTCTGTTTCTAGTTCTAGAAATTTATTCCCTAAGCTGTGTGCGTTAACATACATAGCTCTCCACTCTTTCTGTCTGCTAGGCTCCTGTAGTGAGCCATCCATTTGAATTAAAGTGTCACCTAGTGATTGTTTTGCAATAAGGGTACTTACCTCGGACTTAGAAGCGGAGATTTGGTTCACCCCATCAGGATTGTTACTTACTGCTCCGGTGTAAAAGTGGGTACCCACCCCCGACTTACCTAGTTTAAAGCCCTTCGAAGTAGGCGGGCTAGCCTGTGTCCGAATACATTCTTACCTCTGTTGGTCAGGTGGAGTCCGTCTGGTCCCTGTAGTCCCTGTAGTGCCTCTCCGTGATTCAGGAATCCGAAGTTCATTTCCTGGCACCATCGTTGTAGCCACTCATTCGTCCTCAGGATACGTTCATCCCTGTCCCTTCCTCTGCCCCTAACTGGAAGAATTGAAGAGAATACTACCTGTGCTCCTGTCCGCTTTAGCCTCTTTCCCAGAGCTCCGAAGTCTCTAGCTATGTCCTCCAGGGAGTTCTTGGCAGTGTCGTTCGTCCCGACGTGAATGAGCATCATGGGGAAGTGGTCGTGGGGCCTGAGAAGTTTATCCAGACAGGTGGTCACATCTCGTATTCTGGCTCCGGGTAGACAGCAGACCTCCCTTGACTGCATATCCGGTCTGCATACTGGTCCCTCGGTGCCCCTCAACATGGAGTCCCCAATTACTATCACTCTACGCTTCTTTTGGGGGTGTCGATCCATTGTCCTTGGAGATGCGTGTTGTTCCTGTTCCATGTCTACATTGGTAGTTTCTTCCTGCAAGACCTGGAATCTGTTCTTCAAGGTCAGATGTGGAGTCGATGTGGAGCTGCCCTGGTGAGAGAAAGAGTGAGAAGGTGAAGAGATTGTAAATGGGGGGGGGGGGGTCTCCTACGTTTACCTGTGGAGGAGGTCACTAACTGCCAGGAGTCAGTGTCTCCATCCATCTCCTGAACAGCAACAGTTGGTTTCTTTGTTGACGGCCCTGGTGTCATCATGGGTGATCCGTCACGAGCCCGTTCTGTGATTTGGGATAGCTCCTGCACTATCCCATCGATATAGGCCTCATCCTCTCTAATGCCTCTCAGACGTTTCACCTCCTCCCTGAGGCTCCTTAGTTCCTGCATGATGTCATCATCTTGCTGGCCGACCTCCTCTGTCTGTGTAGAGGCCATAATTCCATCCTACTACAAATTCTAGATACAATAGGTATCACAGATAAAGTTGTAGTTTGAAGGATTTCTAAAATCAAGAACCTATAGAGTTAAATCAGACAAAGAAAAATCTGAACCTTGGTCAAACCCCTGCGAAGTTCCCCAGGGATCCCCTCTATCTCCTACACTCTTCAACCTATATACAGCCTCCCTCAGCTCCTACCTGGACAAACAAGGCATAACCTCATACAGCTATGCAGATGACATCACCATTCTCGTACCCTTCGATCAACCAAAACCCTCCATGACAGACACAATACACCAAACATTAAAATCAGTAGCGACCTGGATGAAAGATCACAAGCTGAAATTGAACCTAGACAAAACTAAATTCATCCTCCTCGAAAACAACAAAATACCAACCATAACCAGCATTGAAATCAATGCAATCAACTATCCCATACAATCCACTCTAAAATTACTAGGAATAACAATCGACAGATGCTGCACCATGCAACCGCAAATCAATAAAACAATACAAAAATCATTTTCAGTCATGAGAAACTTAAGACAAGTTCGGAAATTCTTCGAAAAATCACAATTCCAGTTTATAGTACAGTCCCTAATACTAGGCCTACTAGACTACTGTAATATCCTCTACCTCCCCTGCCCTGCAACAATAACAAAACAACTACAAACAATCCAAAACACAGCACTAAGACTCATCTACTCATTGAAGAAACATGACCATATTACAGAAGCATATCTCAAATCGCACTGGCTTCCAATCCCAGCAAGAATACAATTCAAATTCTACTGTCTGCTATTTAAGACTTTATACGGAGACGGTCCAAGCTACCTGAACAACCGCCTCATCCACAACACCTCAACCAGACATAGGAAAACTCACACCCCATTCTCATACCCCCCAATTAAGGAAATCAAACGGAAAAAACTATATGATGGCCTACTAGCCACTCAAGCAGCCAAACTAGACAACCAAATTTCCAATCTACTGAAGGCATCCGTTGACTACAAGACTTTTAGAAAATAAATAAAGATCATACTCTTCAAGAAAGCCCTGAAAAAAGAAATAACACCGCAAGTTTCAAACACCACCTCTCACTAAAGCCAACTACCCCAAACAAATAACCATACTCATTTCTTACTCTCTTTGAAAATGTCCAAAATTCTTTTTATATTTTTTAATTTTATTTTGTAAGTTCTTGTTGTAATACTTCCTTGATAATTCTTTTGTAATCCGCCTTGAACTGCAAGGTAATGGCGGAATAGAAATCCCTAATGTAATGTAATGTAATTATCACTCAAATCTGCAAAGATGGCTGCCGCCGTGAACTTCTCTCATTTATCAACATCTGATGTCACCCCAGGGGGGCTCACAAACAGCTGTTTTCTTGCTGCCGAACACTTAAATGCAGAATCAATGTGTGTTACTTTTACATTGTTGAAACCATATAATAATAGTTATAATAGATATAATTGCAAAGTATGGGGGGTGGGATTTCTGATTTGATATTAAATGATTAGATTAATAGGACAGAATATATAATATATTATATGATATATGTACTACATATGAATTAGTAGGGTTGGGAGGGAGGGTTTAAATATTATGATTTAAGTTAAATTGATAGAGAATCAAGTGATATTGTATAAGTTTAAATGTTATTTTATGATACACTTGTTGTAAGATGTAAAATGAATAAAGAATTAAAAAGAATCCATATAGCATAGGCTAGATTAAAAAAATAAGTGCCTATGCTATATGGTTTCAACAATGAAGAAGTAACACACATTGATTTTTATCAATGTGCGCTCATCAGCAGTTTTAATCTCTATATAAAGTTATGATGTCTTTCTCTTTCTGTTATTGTAGGCCAAGGTTGGAGGTGTTGTCCCAGAAATAGATGGGAGAATTTTTTTAAAGAAAAATGACTCCTCACTATAAATGTCATGTCATTTGCTTTGCTTTGAAGTCCTGTGAATGCTACAGAAATGCTGAATAGTTGCTGGAGAGAGATTGACATACTAGTTTTTAATGAGGGTCTTTATTAGACAATGGGTCAGGGAGGCGGGCAGCTGTGTTTTTCTTATTATAGGTATATTTAATATATTAGGGCAAATAAATTGTATGTTGGAAAATCATGTAGCCCTGTCCTATGACACAATTTTATTTGGGGTGTCCATGAGGGCTAAGTGGCAGTTATCCTCTAATAATAACAAGCTTTTAATGATTTTAACAGGAGTTGCCATTCAACAAATAACATACAATTGGAAGGATTATAGAGGGTTAAATTACTGCTTTTGGTGGAGTTCGGTGTGTCATATGTATGAAATGGAAAAAACATTGGCAATTAAAAAAGGATATTTTAATAAATTTAAAGATGTTTGGGGGCCATTAATAGATTATTATAGTAAATAGATTATTATAATAAATATTATTATTTTACCCCCATTTATTATGTATGTGTGGAGGGTGGGGGGTGGGGGGGTTTAAAAGTGTTGGATATTTATAAAGATATATGTATGGGGTTGAGGGAGATAATTCTTGTGGTGTGAAATTTGTAATAATTTCAAGTGGAAATGTATATTATAAAGTGATTTATTGTATACTTGTTTGAAAATTTATAATGAATAAAGAAATTTAAAAAAATATATATATATTAGGGCTAGAGAGTTGAAGTAGGCCGCTGTCTAGGCCTACCTCGTAATGGAGACTCCACACACTATATACTGGTTTCAATAGGTATACATTTTATTAACAAATCAGTAACAGCTTACAAGAATAAATCATTCAGCATATAATGGAACAGATGTGATCCTCAGATCTGAGGGTCCTCTGATGTCTGTTCAGCTTACTTCTGCTTATAGGCCTGATTTTATACATTTTCTGGTGGTCAATACCACGTTAGCCTAAATCACATGATACATCTTTATTGGTTGTTTTTCTTATACGTCAATGCATACGTAGATTCATTTATTGGCTTATCTATTTGTGTCATCTTATACGTCTGTTCAGTTTGCCGTAAGGCCTAACCCTTTCCTGCAAATGTCCTTTTCCCCTTACCATATATGCAATTCCGAGTCCAAAATTCCTTTTCTGCTGTGGTAACACATGATATATCTTGCTAAATAATGTTCTTGAGTACTCTGTTTTTCTGACCATGAGCTGTGTTCCTCTTTGCATAATATCCGGCCAGGTGCCATGCATCGGAATTTAAGTCTTGTTTCTTACAAGTTTTTGCTTACCATAGCTAACTCAGAAACAGAACATTTCTCAATCACTATAGGCCAGCTGGCAAGTGGGTTATGAAATATCTTTTACAGTTCATATACTGATTTATTAGAGCAAGAGGGAGGGGAGGGGGTTTTTCTCTTATGAGGTCTGGTTACTTCACCTTTATCCAAAGGACTTGTTTTGCTTCACCTGTATCACACCAGGTCTTCTTCTTCTTCATCTCATCCTCTTTTCCCTCTCAGAGTGATAAAACATTGAATTACAAGATGGCACAATTTTGTGAGGCCTACTGGTAACTGAATTATTGTGTATATACCTCCACAAAAGCAAATTTTTTAAATGATCACAACAATACACCACAGTGTGTGAAAACGTCCCAGAAAAAAATCTAATAAAAAAACACAAATCTCTGGGAGAAACAACTAAAACATTCAGTCATTCATAATTCTCCAAAAAAACAATAAGAGAAAGACATCAAACTTTATATTGCCAATCAGTGTCCCGCAAACTTTCTCGAGCCATGACACACTAAAGCAGGGGTAGGGAACTCCGGTCCTCGAGGGCTGTAATCCAGTCAGGTTTTCAGGATTTCCCCAATGAATATGCATGAGATCTATTTGCATGCACTGCTTTCAATGCATATTCATTGGGGAAATCCTGAAAACCCGACTGGATTACGGCCCTCGAGTACCGGAGTTCCCCACCCCTGCACTAAAGGATAGTGGCCGTGGCTCGAGGCACCTGGAAGTGCGCAGATATCACCGTGATGACATCATGCGCATGCATAACGTCATCTGTTGGTGTCCGCGTGTGTGTGTGTGTGAAGGCCCTCCAGACAAGCCCTGAGATGCCAGTGGGGGGTGCTAGAAGGGAAGAGGGCCAGAGAGAAGGCTAGGTGCTGGCGCCCACTGATTGCCTCTCGTGGCGAAAGTCACCTCTCCTCCTCCCCAATGTACCATGGCACATCTGAAATTTCAGGAGGCACACAGTTTGAGATACAGTACACTGGCCTAATAGATCACAGGGCCTGTCAATATAAGTTCTGATTAGAGGTCTGCACGGGAACGGGGATCGCGGGGATCCCGCGGGTCCCGCGGGGATCCCGCGGGTTCCCCCCCTGGCCCACGGGACTCCCACGGGGACGCCCCCTGGCCCACGGGACTCCCACGGGGATGCCCCCCTGACCCACGGGACTCCCACGGGGACGCCCCCTTGCCCACGGGACTCCCACGGGGATGAAAACAACCTACCTAAATTCTGGCGATGCAAGTCTGGCGTCGGGTCGGGAAATAGCCATGTTGAGCAGTGAGCTCAGCACGTACACAGATGAAAGCCTTGCTTGCTGATTGGTCCGGCGGCCCCGCCCCACCGTGCCGCCGGACCAATCAGCAAGCAAGGCTTTCATCTGTGTACGTGCTGAGCTCACTGCTCAACATGGCTATTTCCCGACGCGGGCATTAGGCTGTTTTTTGTCATTTCGGGTGGGGGATGGCAGCGGCAGCAGCAGCCTGAAAAAGAAATCATCCTGGCCGGGTTCGGTGTCATGCTCCGGAGCTTCTACAGCCTTCCTATCTCCCTCTCCCTTCTACCTGCGGCTCTCTTCGGCAACTCAGCAGCAGCTTCTGACGTCGGGGCGTACCCTCTGCGAGTCCCGCTTGTTTCAACTTCCTTTTTCCACAAAGGTGGGACTCGTAGAGGGAAGGCCTCGATGTCGGCAGCTTGTCTTGATCACCGCTGCTGACGAGTTGCTTAAGAGAGCCGCGGAGCAGGGGGGTGTTGCCAGGTGCAGGTAGAAGGGAGAGGGCCAGATGCAGGACTCGTGGGTGAGGGAGGAGAAGAGAGAGGGGAGAGAAACAAAAGGAAATATTTCATACTGGGCTGGGCCGGAGTGGAGGGAGGGTGGAAAGATTCTGGCTACAGGGTGCATTAACAATGGAAAAGGGGGGAAAGCTGAAAATGGAGATAGTGACACAAAGAAGAGAAAGGGTAAGCAGGACCTTCTGAATAAGGATAGAGATACAGAGGGGACATGAAGAGGAGGTGAAATAGAGACATAGAAGTAATGCTGAAAAAGTGTGTGTGTGGGGGGGGAGATAAAGACATTGAAAGGGCAAATGGTGAATATGGGGTAAAGACAAGGACAGAGACAAATGAAGATTCTGAAAAAGTGGTGAGATACGGATATAGGTGAGATGGACACAAAGAAGGGTGATGCTGGAAAATAGGTGGAATGGTAATTCTGACAGACACAGAAGGGAAATGCTGGATCAAGGAGAGATGGGGCTCAGGCTGGATGGAATGAGGAGAAATGCCTTGTTGGCCCGGAACTTCCTCTCCTACGTCAGAATTGACGTCAGGGAGCGGAATGCTGGTCAGCGCGACGCTTCTGCAGGGAAAGCTTGGGACAGCGGTGGCTTGGGGACTATTCCCCGATGGCGGTGGCAGCAAACCGAGTGGCTTGGGGGAGGGCACGGAGAAAGAAAGAAAGGGGGCAGACAGAGAGACAGAAAGAAGGGGGAACAGGGAGACAGAAAGAAAAAGTTGGGGGAGAGAATGAGGTCTGGAGGAGAGGAAACATACAGGAGGCTGAAAGAAAGGAAGAAAGATTGGATGCACAGTCAGAAGAAGAAAGTGCAACCAGAGACTCATGAAATCACCAAACAGCAAAGATAGGAAAAATGATTTTATTTTCAATTTAGTGATCAAAATGTGTCTGTTTTGAGAATTTATATCTGCTGTCTATATTTTGCACTATGGCTCCCTTTTACTAAACCGCAATATTGTTTTTTAGCGCAGGGAGCCTATGAGCATTGAGAGCAGCGCGAGGCATTCAGCGTAACTCCCTGTGCTAAAACCTACTATTGTGGTTTAGTAAAAAGGGAGGGGGTGTATTTGTCTATTTTTGTATTTTGTTACCGAGGTGACATTGCATAGAGTCATCTGCCTTGGGAAATGTATATGGCAGATATCTTTGTTTTGTGTTCAAAAGAAAAGGAAATGCATTTCTGGTTTTATTTCTACAGTGTTGAAGTACTTGTTGGCCCTTGCTGTGACTGGTGGGGATCCCCAAGCACCGCCAGCAGAGGACCTCCTCTAGAGATGGTCAGAACTCCCCTCCACCAAGCGCAGCAGTTGCTGGCAGCATCCATGAGCCACTGAGGTGCCAGCATCTGTGACTCAGGGACGCTACTGCTGCCTGCCAAGCTTGGCAAAAGGGACCCCAGGCCAACTGCAAAGGAAGTCCTCAGCTGACAGTTTGTGGGTTCTCATCAGCTGAGTATTTATATTTTATATTTACATTAGAGGTTCTGGTAGAAACCCATTTACAAAGTATGTATTCTTCCCAATTAATATTTCCAAATTAATAGTCTCTTTGCTTATTTGTAAATGGGTCTCTACCAGAGCCTTTAATTCAGTAGCATAATTAAATAAAATAACTATTTCTGAAGTTTATAGGGAAGGATGGTGACGGAGGGGATTCCTCGCGGGGACGGGTGGGGACGGAGGGGATTCCTCGCGGGGACGGGTGGGGACGGAGGGGATTCCTCGCGGGGACGGGTGGGGACGGAGGGATTCCTCACGGGGACGGGTGGGGACGGAGGGATTCCTCACGGGGACGGGTGGGGATGGGTGGGATTTTGGCGGGGACGGGTGGGGACGGGTGGGATTTCTGTCCCCGCGCAACTCTCTAGTTCTGATGCCTCTCTCCCTCTGTTATTGTCGGTTGGAGAATTATGGGTATTTTGCCCAAATGGGGGTGTG
The DNA here is from genome assembly GCF_902459505.1 of Geotrypetes seraphini. Taxonomy (NCBI): domain Eukaryota; kingdom Metazoa; phylum Chordata; class Amphibia; order Gymnophiona; family Dermophiidae; genus Geotrypetes; species Geotrypetes seraphini. Next base: position 18,704,535 of record NC_047093.1, on the reverse strand, counting down.
AATACTGAATGTTTTAGTTGTTTGTCCCTGAGATTTGTGTGGTTTGTGTAATATACCTGACAGGACAAATTGTCAGGTATGTTTGGGGGTCATGTTAATTTGGCTTTTATGCAGAGACTTTTATCTTGATATGTTGTTTGCTTTCAAAAATGTTCAAGTGATATGTGAAAATTGTCCTTTACTATGTATATTCACTTGATGTAAGAATTAAAAATGAATAAAGAATTCAAAAATGTTCATTTTTGAAACTTAGATCACAAACTCTTCTAAAACTGAACCTGTCTTTTTCACAGTAACACCTCATCGAAAAAGCCATCAGAGTCGAGCCCGCTCCCTCTCGTCCTCTCCTCCTCCAGCCTCCAGGTATACACATCACACACAGTTTGAAGATGCCCTGAATAAGGATGTAAGAGACCAAAAGGGCAGAATTCACAGAGAGAAGCAGAAGGAACTGGATCAGCAAAGGACCAAAACACAGGTAACTCTGGCCCAGTCCTTGCTTTCTTTCAAGTCCAGATTTATTGTGTGCATATAAAATTGTCAATTGTATTTGATCCAGAACCAAGAATGGTGCTTCTGAGTCCAGCCAGCTACCATGCAGGCATTGCAGTCTTCTTCTGACACATGCTCCGTTTTCTGCTACCTCCAGGTAGTAAGCAGAGACTACGATGAGAAACTGAGGCACTACAGAGATACTGAAAGAGTCCAGTTGTCCAAGCTTCAAACAATACTTCACAAAACAGTAGGTGAAACTAAAGGCTAAATGCTGGGTGAAGGATTTTGTGATGGACTGAAGCTGGAAGTAGAAAATGTTAGGCAAGTCTGCATGGGAGGCATAATTGCAGATTTTGCCTCTGCAGAGTTCATGATCCTACATGTTTTTGCTTTTTTGAATCAAGTGGAAAGGACTTGTGGATTTCAAATCCCCCTTATATGTACCAGATGAGTTAAGGAAGCATTTGTTTATGCCCATGTACAAGCAAGTGGAGATGGAGCACATAATTTTTCAGTGCATTATAGGATCTTGTACATCTCCAACAATTCAGAATTCTTCTGCCTACAGGAGGTGATAGGTGTCGGCTATGCAGTTCTGAGCTTAAATTGATGTTAAAACCTTTTGTGATCCAGGTGGTGACTGGTATTTCAGAAGTTAGGTGGTTGGACAGCCTCAGTATTAGATTTGGCTGCTGCTTGAATTCAGGTCCTTGGGGAATACCTGGTGGTACCAGGTCCCCTTCCCTTCCTTCTCCCCTCCAGCCCCTGCAGATCTTTGTTTCTTCTGTCTTGCCTCCATCAGTTGCTGACAAGTGAGTCTGTTTTGCTCAGATGAGAGTGTTGCACTAATTCAGAGACTGTAAGCAAGACTTAATTGTACCTGGAGGAGAGGGCTATTAGAGTACTTGAGATGCTGCTATGGCAGTACCAGTAGGGTCAATGAAAATCTGTTCCTGTTGTGGGGCACAGCTCTCATCTTTGGGTGCCTGCTCATCTTGCTTCGCTTTAAACACATTCTCTAGTACATACACAGTATAGGGCAAGACATGACCTATTCAGGTAGATAGAAACACACATCTGGTGGGTCGGTTAATGCAGCTACTGAGTTCTTTTAGGTGCGGGACCTTTCTGAGGTGGAGATACCCTGCTGATAGATGGACATAAAACCTTTATTTCCTGGACTTGTCTTGGTATGACTAAAGGACAAAAAAATCCATCAGTAAGATCTCATTTCTCCTTGTATCCTACTCCACAATTGTACCTGTATTCAAACTGCATATCTGTAGTTTGTTTTTTTTTTTACATTTAACCTTTCGGGTTTTTGGTTCTCATTTGAATTTTGAGAAAGTGGTATGCGTTTGTTTTTCGGTGAGAGGGCATCTTCCCCCCCACCCTCAAGAACTGTTCTGTTCTCAAATAATTTTGAGAATATAACAGTATCCATGTACCTTGTTTGCACTTTCTAAGTGTAACACACACACGAACCTCTGAGCTGTGTACGACATTGAAACTCTTGCTCAGAATGGCTGTAAATACTCATCTGTAAATGGTAATTCAACATCTTGGGCTCCCTCTTGGCCAGAGTGACCTGAAGTCTTCAGGAGCAGGACTAGTTCCCAGTTAACCCCTTGTAGTAGGTGTATCCACTGCAGTCGTGTGCAGATTGACCACCATTAAAAACCTACAAACATGAGGGCACAAATTGTGCTGAACTGAACTGTCTAAATTCATATGAATTATCCTCTGCTTTGCATTCCACTCATTTTTAAAATCTTAGATTTGAGGTGGTCACACTGTTAAGGTATGTTTGTATTGTAGGATAACTTTATCATATGAGGCGTGTTATGCTCTGCCCCCTCCCCCCTTCTAGAGTCTTGTAGTTGGTGAATTAAAAAGTTTTGCACCCTTCTGGCTCCCGTGCTTGCTCCTCCCCTGCTCCCATCCTTCTGATGCTTGATTTCAATATATCTGCTTCCCAGGAACGAGAATTTAAAGAATCAATTTTTAAAGAATCTGCCAAACCATCTCAACCAGGAAAAGTTTTTTCCCAGAGAGTCGCAGCTCGAAGTGCAAGAGGTGGCCAGAGGATGCCAAGCAGGCCATTGGTCAGATCGAAGAAAGTAACTTCAAGTAAGAATCACAGAACTATAGTTTGGAAAAACTGTCTTAGGCTGAAAGAGGTTACTGGAGGGGGGGTAACTTTGCAATAAAACTCCTGGGTGAGAAGCTCAAAAAGGCATCTGCATACATGTAAAATGCTGAATAAAATAGGTTCTCAGAACCAGTCCAATAGCATGCGAATACCAATGCTGGAAAAGCTGTAAATATCTGCATATATTTTGTTCCTCTATATCAGTGGTCTCAAACTCAAACCTTTTGCAGGGCCACATTTTGAATTTGTAGGTACTTGGAGGGCCTCAGAAAAAAATAGTTAATATCTTTTTAAAGAAATGATAATTTTGCATGAGGTAAAACTCTTTCTAGTTTATAAATCTTTCCTTTTGGCTAAGTCTTAATAATAATATTGTCATTTATAGCTAAAGAGACATATGATCAAGAAACTGATTTATTTTACTTTTGTGATTATGATAAACATACCGATGGCCTCAAAATAGGATCTGGCGGGCCGTATGTGGACCCTGGCCCGCATGTTTGAGACCACTGCTCTATATATACATCACAACTCCACTTGTGTTCTAGGATCATCATAAAATAAGAAATTTTGAGTTTAGTATGACTTTATATACCATACTCTGAGGAACCTTTCAGAGCAGTTAATAATAGCACATATATTATGGAAAACAGAAAGGATGTTTCCCAAGCCTGACTGGGCATATGATTTACAAAGCAGCTATTGATTTATTCCGCATTGTTCCACCATTCTAGTAAGATTAGAGTCTGATTTCGTCAAATAATAACAAACTTTTATTTCTTTAGCACTCTCCAGACCAGTAGAGGTTAATCTTTACGAATGGGTATATATCCAATCATGACCAGCAGGTGGAGACTGAAAACAAAACTGTGGGACAGTATATAATATACTCCCTTCTCTATTTACCTCAGTCTTCTTTCAGTCTCCAGCAGGTGTTGAGTGATCTGTACCCATCTCCCTTGGTAGGGCTGTTGGAATTTGTTTAGGGGGTTTCTAGTCCCTGTTTTTGGCCGGACAGAGCTTGGGCGGGCCTGTTTGGGGGTCCGTCCGACCTCGGGGGTGTCAAACCCGGCGGGTCTCGAGCGGGATCCTTCCCCCCACTTCCTCCACCTCCCCACATTTTTTTAGAGGAGCCTCAGCAGTAAGCCTTGCCCCCTAAATCAAGCAAGGCATATTGCTTCGAGAGCCTGTGGAGTCTGTTCTGTAAAAAAAAAATCCTGAGGTAGTGCCGGTCTGCAGGGTTGCTTCCCTGTCAGTTTACTGTTTTTTACAGTATTTTTTCATCTAACTGGCACTTTGTTTCTAGCTAGGTCGCGTATGGAGCAATTGTGCCCTTCTCCGGGGGAGTGGGACACAATTAGGTCAAGCCGTGAGGCACTCGCGGCCGGACTGAACTCGGTAGTTTGGCCCGGTGATATGGTGGAGCTCCGTCGGCAGCGGCTGCAGGCGCCCAGAGCTCCCCGCCGATGGTGCCTCGCGAGTCGGCTGGGAGCAGTGGGGAAGCCCGGTCTTCCCCAACCGCCCACGGAGGGATTCCCCAAAGGATTCCCTCTCAGCTGATTTTTTGACAGCTGATGCCGACTTGCCTGTTTTAGCGGCTGGGACTGTTCAGTCTTCTCAGCCGCTACAGGCTATGGAGGGAGCATTTTTGGCGGGAAAGTCGCCATTTTCACAGTCTGGCCCCTCCATTTTGTCTTCCACCTCAGGTGACCTTCCCCCTGTATTGGAAAAACAGGGGCAGGTTTCTGCTGGGTCCCCTGCTGTGGCAGGGAGTCCCTTGGGACCCCCGGGGAGGTTTTTTCCCGATTTCTTTTTTTCTTTGTGCAGAGCCTATTTTCAGGCGGCTGGGGGTCCCGGATGCGCCCAGGGGGTTTTGGGGAGTGGGGTTTCCTCTGCGCTCCCTGCGGCTTTGCCTCTCTCGTCTGTTGTGACATCCCCTCCTCCTCCTCCCTCGTCCAAGCATCCGCAGGTGTCTTGGGATGAGAATTTATGGTCTGAGGAGCGTGTCAGTCTGGATGAGGACCTGGACCCTTTTGACCTGGACCCAAGCCTGACCAGCATATGGTTTTTTTGGGGGTTTTTTTTTTGTTTTATAAATCTTTATTCATTTTCTTATGTTACAACAAGTGTTTTTAAATAAATTCATTATAAACTTGAATAAACACACTTGATTAAATCACATATTAATATCAAATTTAACATTTCTTTAGAAAATCAATATATTATAAAGTTATAATATTTTGTAAGAAATTTAAATTTATACAATTATTATTGAATATAATAATCTCCCTTCCCTCCCTCCCTCCCTATCAATACAGAATGAGAAATCTTTATTCATTTTCATATGTTACAAAAAAAAAAATATAAATTCATACTAATATTTCAGAAAACTAAATTTATATAATTCTTAGTTAATATAATAATATCCCATCCCCTCCCCCCTCCCTTCTATTCAGTAATATATGAATTAAATTTCTAAAATTATTCTTTCCATATATCATATTATATATATATCAAGTATTAATATATTATATAATATTTAGAAATATGATCTCATCCATTTTTCTCTCTAATCAAATTCTAGCATATGGTTTACAAAGCAGCTATTGATTTATTCCGCATTGTTCCACCATTCTAGTAAGATTAGAGTCAGATTTCGTCAAATAATAACAAACTTTTATTTATATTGACTGGAGTTGCCATTCAACAGATTACATTCAATTGGAAAAATCATAGCAGATTAAATTACAGTTTCTGGTGGAATTCTGTGTGTCTTATATATAAAATGGAGCGCACAATAGCAACACAAAGAGGATATTTTGGTAAATTTCAGAATATTTGGGGACCATTAACAGATTTTTGTAATGAGTAATAATGTTTTTCCAAAGTAAGATATTTGACATGGAGGGTTATCCCAGGACAAGCAGGCAGCTATTCTTGACTGATGGGTGACGGCACCGACGGAGCCCCGGTACGGACAATTTTAGAGTGATCTCACTCTAAGAACTTTAGAAAGTTCTAGCTCGGCCGCACCGCGCACGCGCGAGTGCCTTCCCGCCCGATAGAGGCGCGCGGTCCCTCAGTTTCTTAGTTTCCGCGGAGCTAAGAAGACGCGTTTTCAACGGCTGTTGAAATTTTTTCCTAACTTGCCTTCCCGCTCGCGTAAACGTTTGGCTTAATTTGCCTTTTTTCTTTCTTTCAATTTTGTTAAAAAAAAAAAAAAAAAACTTTCATTTTTTTCTTCAGTTTTCGGTTTTTCCCCGGCGGGGCCTTCTGCCACCATCGAAGCCTCGGCCTTCGATTTGGCGGAAGCCGTTTTTCCTTTCATGCCCCCTCAACCGGGTTTTAAAAAGTGCCAGCGGTGTGCTAGGCCTATATCTCTCACGGACCCACACAACTGGTGTTTACAGTGTTTGGGTCCTGAGCATCAGGCCTCTTCTTGCACCCGCTGTGCTACTTTAAAGAAACGGACATTAAAAAATCGCCTAATTCAACAGCGATTGTTGTTCGGTGCCGAGATGTCCGACCCCGTTCCTTCGACTCCGGCTTCGGCACCGATTCAGTCGGCACCCTCGTCTTCGACGCCGCGTGATTCCACACCGGCGTCTCAACAGTCAGGTAAGCCGGCTAAGAAGCCTTCCCCGCTGGAACGTCTTCCGGCCTCGAGTGCAGTGAGTCCAATCCTGCCGCCTGTAAGACGCCAGCGGAAGCGCTCCGCCCCTATAGAGGTGAGTCCCTCGACATCGGGCTCCTCATCTCCGGGGCGTCGAGCGGCACCGCAGGTACCGCAGAAGAAAAAAGCGGTACCGGTGCCATCCCTCGATGACCGCATTACGGCCATCCTTCAGGTGCAGCTTAAGGAGCAATTAGAACGACTCCTTCCTGCTATCATGACACCGAACCTTCCGGTGCCAGTCCGCACCGAGCCATCGGTACCGGTTGTGGAACAACCCGTATCGATACCGATTGTGGAACCCGTGTTACCCGCTTCCACTGTTTCGGTACCGCTTCACCTAACCTCATCGGTATCGATGCCAGTCCTTGCACCGGAGCCGAGAGCTCACCATCAATCGGTACAGACTTCGGCACCGGTGCGACCGATAACTTCTCCTGACTCGGTATCGATGAGGTCGGGTAAGTCGGTGCGCAAGACCCGACACATGCAAACGTCGACACCTGAGTCTCGGGACCATTCTTCCCATGTCAGAGACCCTGATCTGTGGGGAGACTCAGAGGAACCCTTTCTTTCTGAAGGCGAATGTTCCTCAGAGGAGGAGGATTCGGCTGTCCCTGACCCATCCTCCAAACAGGCCACTTCCTCTTTCTCCAGTTTTTTGAAAGAGATGTGTGAGTCCTTGTCCATTCCTTTGGAGGCTGAATCTAAAAAGTCTAAAGCTTTTTTGGATGCCCTTGATTTTGATCAGCCTCCAAAGGAATTTTTGAAACTTCCCCTTCATGACATCTTGAGGGAAACTTTCTATAAGAATTTAGAGACTCCTTTAACTGTCCCAGGGGCCCCACGTAAACTGGATTCTCTATATAAGGTAATTCCCATTCCTGGGTTCGACAAACCTCAACTGCCACATGAATCCTTATTTGTCGAATCCACCCTTAAAAAGACTTCAGGAGCCAGTGTATATGCATCTGTCCCTCCTGGCAGAGAAGGAAGGGCCATGGATAAATTTGGTAAGAGGCTCTACCAAAATGCTATGTTGGCAAATAGGGCTAGTAATTATGCTTTTCATTTTTCTTTTTATTTAAAGCATCTCCTTACCACCATGGCTTCTTTCGAGAAATTTCTTCCTTCACGAAAGCATCCCGCTTTTCACACATGCTTGTCGTCTCTTCTCCAATTACGTAAGTTTATGGTTAGATCCATATATGACACCTTTGAACTAACATCCAGAGCGACAGCAATGTCAGTAGCTATGCGTCGTTTGGCCTGGCTTCGGGTATCCGAGCTTGATGTTAACCATCAAGATCGGTTAGCCAATGCCCCATGCCTAGGGGATGAGCTCTTTGGGGATTCCATGGACTCAACCACACAAAAGCTCTCTGCTCATGAGACGCGCTGGGATACCCTGCTTAAAAATAAAAAGAAGCCTCCTCCGCCAAGACCATATAGGCAGCAATCGGCCTATCAACGCCGCTTCACAGCTCGTCCTTTAACTACCACTGCTCAGCAACCTAGGCGTCAGAGGCAACAACAACGTCAGCCTCCCAGACAACAGCAGCAGCAACAAGCTGTAAAACAACCTCCTCAGCAGAAGTCACAGCCCTTTTGACTTCATTCTCCACAGTATAGCCAGTATCCCTATTCCTGCTCTCCTGCCTCAGCCTATAGGAGGTCGACTTTCTCTGTTCCTCAGCCAGTGGGAAGTAATCACGTCGGACCAATGGGTCCTCAACATCATCCGCCACGGCTACTCTCTCAACTTTCAGACTCTTCCACCTCAAAGCCTGCCAAAAGAGTCTGCTTTGAACAGTCCTCAATCGGCCCTCCTTATTCAGGAGGTCCAATCCCTCCTCCTTCTGAACGCTATAGAGGAAGTTCCTCTAGATCAAAAGGGGCAGGGATTCTACTCCCGTTATTTTCTAGTCCCCAAAAAAACAGGGGATCTCAGACCCATCCTGGATCTTTGCGATCTCAACATTCATCTAGTAAAAGAAAAATTCAAGATGCTTTCTTTAGCCATCCTTTATCCCCTTCTAAATCAAAACGACTGGCTATGCTCCCTCGATCTCAAAGAGGCTTACACTCACATACCGATCAATGTAACCTCAAGACAGTATCTCCGATTCATGATCAATCATTGTCATTACCAGTACAAGGTACTGCCCTTCGGTCTTGCCTCATCTCCAAGGGTATTCACCAAATGTCTCATTGTGGTAGCGGCATTTCTACGCTCTCACCACCTTCATGTATTTCCTTACCTGGACGATTGGTTGATCAAAGCCACATCCGCTCAAGCAGTTCTTCTGGCCACCAACCAAACCATCCAGTTTCTACAACTTCTGGGATTCGAGATCAATCTACCCAAATCTCATATCATTCCCACTCAGAGACTTCAATTCATTGGAGCGATCCTGGATACACTCCTAATGAGAGCTTTCCTACCATCCAATCGTCTCCAGACTCTTCAGTCTCTATGTCAGCAGGTGCTTCCTCTGCCTTCCATCTCAGCAAGACAAATGATGGTACTCTTGGGGCACATGGCATCCACAGTTCATGTCACACCTCACGCCCCTCTTCACCTGCGCACTCCTCAATGGACCCTTGCTACCCAGTGGTCCCAAGCGTCGGATCCTTGCTCACGACACATATCTGTGACATCATCTCTTCGTCAGTCTCTTCAATGGTGGTTGGTATCCTCAAATCTATCCAGAGGTCTTCTGTTCCATCAGCCTCCTCATCAACTAGTCATCACCACCGACGCCTCTCTGTATGCATGGGGAGCTCACTTGAACGAGTTCCAGACTCAAGGTCTTTGGTCAGCCCAGGAAAGGAAGCATCAAATCAATTTCCTGGAACTCAGAGCGATGTTTTACGCCCTCAAGGCCTTCCAACATCTTCTCTTTCCTCAGGTCCTTCTGTTGTGCACAGACAATCAGGTTGCGATGTACTACATCAACAAACAGGGTGGGACAGGCTCTCGCCTTTTATGCCAGGAAGCCCAGAAGATCTGGACTTGGGCCATAGATCATCATCTCTTCCTGAAAGCTATATACATTCAGGGGGCTCAGAATTCTTTAGCGGACAAACTCAGCAGAATTCTCCAACCTCACGAGTGGACACTCGATCCCGTAACTCTGCAGTCTATCTTCGATCAATGGGGCACTCCTCAGATAGACCTCTTTGCAGCTCCTCACAATCATCAGCTGCCCCTATTCTGCTCCAGACTTTACTCTCCGCACCGTCTAACAGCAGATGCTTTTCTCCTCGACTGGTCGAATCTGTTCCTGTACGCCTTCCCTCCTCTGCCTCTCATGTTGAGAACCTTGTTCAAGCTCAGGAGGGAACGAGCCACCATGATTCTGATTGCTCCGAGGTGGCCCAGGCAACATTGGTTCTCCCTTCTACTTCAACTCAGTTCCAGGGAACCTTTTCTTCTTCCTCTGTTTCCTTCTCTGCTTACGCAACAGCAGGGAACCCTTCTGCATCCCAACCTCCAGTCTCTACACCTGACGGCTTGGTATCTCTCGGGCTGAACTCGACTGATACTCTTTTGTCTCAGCCCGTTCGTTCCATTCTGGATGCCTCCAGGAAACCAGCCACTCTGCAATGTTACCATCAAAAGTGGACGAGATTTTCTTCCTGGTGTCTTCTTCATCATCTTGATCCCACTTCTCTGGCAGTGGAGACGTTGTTGGATTATTTACTTTCTTTGTCTGACTCTGGCCTTAAGTCCTCTTCCATCAGAGTCCACCTCAGTGCCATTGCAGCTTTTCATGAGCCAGTCCATGGAAAACTTCTTTCAGCTCATCCCCTGGTGTCCAGGTTCATGCGTGGGCTTTTCAATGTGAAACCACCTCTTAAAGCCCCTCCGGTTATCTGGGATCTCAATGTGGTTCTTTCCGCTTTAATGAAGCCTCCATTTGAACCTTTAGCTACCTCTCCTTTCAAATTTCTCACTTGGAAGGTACTTTTCCTTATTGCTCTTACCTCTGCCAGGAGGGTCAGTGAGCTTCATGCACTGGTTGCAGATCCACCTTTTACAGTTTTTCACCATGACAAGGTGGTTCTGCGTACACATCCAAAGTTTCTCCCCAAGGTTGTTTCTGAATTTCATCTCAACCAATCCATTGTTCTACCTGTTTTCTTTCCAAAACCTCATTCTCATTCTGGGGAACAAGCTCTGCATACTTTGGATTGTAAAAGGGCTCTTGCTTACTATCTGGAGCGTACGAAACCCCACAGATCAGTTCCCCAACTCTTTCTGTCCTTTGATCCGAATAAATTGGGACGTCCTGTTTCTAAACGTACGTTGTCGAATTGGCTTGCAGCGTGCATTTCATTCTGTTATGCTCAGACCGGACCGACACTGGAAGGTTCTGTCACAGCCCATAAAGTCAGAGCAATGGCAGCATCTGTAGCTTTCCTCCGTTCCACTCCTATTGAGGAAATCTGCAAGGCTGCTACTTGGTCCTCAGTTCACACTTTTACATCTCATTATTGTCTGGATGCATTCTCCAGAAGGGATGGTCACTTCGGCCAATCTGTTTTGCAAAATTTGTTTTCCTAATGGCCAACCTTCCCTCCATCCCTCTTTTTGTTAGCTTGGAGGTCACCCATCAGTCAAGAATAGCTGCCTGCTTGTCCTGGGATAAAGCACAGTTACTTACCGTAACAGGTGTTATCCAGGGACAGCAGGCAGATATTCTTGCGTCCCACCCACCTCCCCGGGTTGGCTTCTTAGCTGGCTTATACTAACTGAGGGACCGCGCGCCTCTATCGGGCGGGAAGGCACTCGCGCGTGCGCGGTGCGGCCGAGCTAGAACTTTCTAAAGTTCTTAGAGTGAGATCACTCTAAAATTGTCCGTACCGGGGCTCCGTCGGTGCCGTCACCCATCAGTCAAGAATATCTGCCTGCTGTCCCTGGATAACACCTGTTACGGTAAGTAACTGTGCTGTGTGGGTGGGTAATAAATATTAAATCCTATAATGTATAAGAGTATTTAACTGTTTTTGATGTATTGGGAATGGAACTTTTTTAAGGGGAGGGAGGGGTTGGGAGGGTTTTCTAACTTGATATCAATTGTTTAGATACTAGGAATAGTTCATAATATTCAAAATATTATAGAATATAGGTATTGGCTGAAAGGTTATATTTTTAATGATATATGAAAGTTAATCAAGTGTATATTTATAAGTTCGAATGATTTTTCTTATACATTTGTAATATGTAAAAATGAATAAAGAATTAAAAAAGAAACGTATATAAAATCCATAACAAACAAAATCATTGACAAAACAAATATCAAAGTTTTCCATCAGTTGTTTTTAGATGTTAGTACAGGTAGCTTCCCTAATCTGAGGAAATTAGAAAATCACAGGATAGGGTGTAATGTCCTATATGGATTAAGAACTGCTTGAAAGAAAACAGAAAGTGGGTTTAAATGGTCAATATTCTCAATGGAGAAGGGTAAATAGTGGGGCTCCCCAGGGATCTCTGCTGGGACCACTGCTTTTTAACATGTTTATCAGTGATCTAGAGATGGGAATAACTAGTGAGATAATTAAATTTGATGATGCCATAAAATTGTTCAAAGTTATCGCAAGAGGACTGTGAAAAATTGCAAGAGGACCTTGGGAGACTGGGCATCAAAATGGCAGATGGCGTTTAATGTGAGCAAGTGCAAAGCGATGCATGTGGGAAAGAGGAATCCAAGCTATAGCTACGTGATACTGGGTTCCGTGTTAGGAGTCACTGCCCAGGAAAAGGATCTGGGTGTCAGTGTTGAGGATACGTTGAAACCCTCAGCTCAATGTGCGCCGGCAGCTAAGAGAGCAAATAGAATGTTAGGAATTATCAGGAAAGGAATGGAACACAAAGATGACAATGTTAGAATGCCCTTGTATTGCTCTCGAATACTGTGTGCAATGTTGGTCGCCATATCTCAAAAAAGAAATAGCGGAATTAGAAAAGTACAGAGAAGGGTGATGAAAATGATAAAAGGAATGGGACGACTTCCCTATGAGGAAAGGCTAAAGCAGTGGTCTCAAACTCACGGCCCACCAGGTACTATTTTGAGGCCCTCAGTATGTTTATCATAATCACAAAAGTAAAATAAAACAAGTTTCTTGATCATATGTCTCTTTAGTTATAAATTACAATATTATTATTAAGACTTAGCCAGAAAAAAAGATTTATAAACTCTAAAGAGTTTTACCTCATGCAAAATTGTCATTTCTTTAATAAGACATTAACTATTTTTTTCTGTGGTCCTCCAAGTACCTACAAATTCAAAATGTGGCCCTGCAAAGGGTTTGAATTTGAGACCACTGGGCTCTTCAGCTTGGAGAAGAGATGGCTCAGGGGTGATATGATAGAGGTCTATAAAATACTGAGTGGAATGGAAAGTAGATGTGAATTGCTTATTTATTCTAAGGCTAGGGGCATGTGATGAACAGAGACGATGGTGTAGTAAGGGTAGGAGGCTCCCAGGGCGGTGGCGTGCCCTCCTCTTCGTGCCTCCATTCTTTCCGAGCCCTCCCCCGCCACTCCTTCCCGTCCCCCACTGTAGATTCGCACCCTCCCTCCCCCCACTCCATACGTCTAAATCTTTGCCAGCGTGAGTGGCTTCTCCAGCATGCTCTTCACACTAGTGTTGGATTTCCCTCTGATTTCACTTCCTGACCCCATGACCCGGAAATGATTCAGAGGGGAACCAGGCTGGCACGAGCAACAGGCAGGAGAAGTTGCTCGTGCTAGCAAAGATCTACAGAGGGGGAGGGGGGAGGGATGGCACGAGCATGGCAGGGTGAGAGGTGCCAGCACCCTCTTCAACATGTTGCCCGGGGCAGTCCCTCCTTTACTATGCCACTGAACAGAGACACTTTTTAGTGGCTTAAGAAAGATTTTACTATCTAAATTGCTTATTCCTGTGCTGATCAATAAGGCCAGAATGAGGTCCTAGAGCAGTGGTTTAGTACTTTTAAAACACTTTCACTTTGTCTTTTGTGAATCGGACCTGCATAGCATTATGGGTAATTTAGTTTAGCACTATAAGCCTTGCCTTAATGAGTTATGAACACAGTTTATTTTTGTATTGAATAGAAAGCTTAATTACAAAACTTAACAGAACATTCTCTTGGCATATGTTTGTTGTGCAAGGACCCTTTCTGTGAGACTGTGCTTTCCTTCAGCATTGGAGGTTCATGCCCTTCACCAGCCTAGGCTGATGCCACTTAAAATATTTTGTTGTCAAAGGGCTCTCTTTCTCCACACATAGTTTACTTCCTAATATGCATTAGTACATTTGTTTAAATATGCTCCAAATTCAACTGCTGGCAGTATCCCTCTTGTACCTAGTGGGCCCTGATTCCACAGTGAATGAAGGAAGATGAGTGCAATTTTCCTTTTTTATTAGCAAGCACCATTTGATTTAGTACTAAGCAAGGAAGACCCTGGCACCAGGTATAAATGTTCTTTTTCTGCATAGCAGATATTAGCGTAGACTATAGTGCCAAAAAGAGTGGGATTGTCTACCTGAGTTCAGCAGAAAAACCTGCCTTTATAACAATATGTAAAGTGAGCAACAGGTTACATGAGTGAACATTTTCCACTCCATTAAACAACCCTGCTTGCCTCATGGAAGGGTCTTTTCTTTGCTGATGAATTTTGTGGGTTGTTTCCTCTTCAATCTTACAGTGAAAATCAAAGACAATGACCTCCTTCCTCTCCTGCTAGAAGAGTTCCCCTACCTGTACATCTCTCCCCACACTCTGAACGAAATGTGGAAACACCAGTTAACTCAGATGGAGCAATTGACAAAATCTGCCTCTGAGGAAGACAGGAACAGGACGAAGCTCCTGAGTGAAGTGAGTTGCTAACCTTTTCAGACTACTTTTTACTGGGAAAAGGCAGGGGCTAGGATCAACCCTTGCTCCCCAAACCCATATATCCAGAAAATAGGCAAGCAATCTACGAGTCGTAAAAGAATAGTAGATGTTGAAGTCGACATGATGAAGGTAGTCTTTTTTGTCCTAGGACAAACAGGCAGTATATTCTCACATGTGAGTGATGTCATCCATAGAGACCTGTATGGATACTATTAAAGTGTACTGTCACTTTAAAAATGTTTCAAAGTCTTGAGAGTGCAAGTGCCGTTGGCTCATGGTACATCAGTTCTTAGTTTTCCATGGAGCTAAGAAGTTGTGTTTCTTGGATTCTCTTCAAGTGCGTCAAACTTCATTTTTTTGCTTTCCTGTTTAATTTTTCCTAATAATTTCAAATTTTATTGCATTTTCTTCATTCGGGTTAAAAAATTTTGATTTTTAACCAAATTTTTGTCTGGGACCTTCAGTCTCCTCTTGGTCTGTTTTCAGGACAGAAGCATTGAGCCATTTTCAAATGAACATTCACTCGACCTCCCCCGACCATCAAGTCCTTTGACCTTGTGTTGGCAGCATTTCCCTCTATGTCCAAGGCTCCAAGTGGCTTTAAGTGGTGCACCTGGTGTAATTGGACTATTTTGGCAACTGAGCTGCATAGTTGGTGTGTACACCATGATATTTCTTGCACCCTTTGTTATTACTTCAGAAGCAGTCTCTCAAAGCCAAACAAGTCTAGTACGAAAAACTTTGTGGGACACCGGGTACATTGACCATGTCTGCTGATGCTCATCAATGCCTCCAGTAACTGCTATTTCGTTTATTCTGCCTTCTTCAGGAGAAGGCCTGAAAAAGGCTAAGAAACATAAACATCCTTCTCCCTCCAGGCATGCCTCTGAGTCATCCATGGTGTATAATAATAATAGCTTTATTTATATCATGTCATACCTTTTCAGTTCAAGATAGTATACAACAAGAACAACAAGAGATGCATGTGATGCACCATTAACGCACATGAAGTGTAGATGTACCAAGGCTTGATCACCATCCTTACAGCCGGTGTCCCCTCAGAGGCATGTCTCGACATTGAGGTCACCAACATTTCGATACTAGGTGCATTCTGTGCCCTCTTTGCCGACTGTGACATTGGTACTGGCACCCTCTTTGCAGGACCAGATAAAGGAGCTGGTAGAAAAGGAACTGACTGCGATGCTGAAGTCACACATGGTTGCAGGTACCGACTTCCATGCATCCCATGTCAGCCCAGTCCGAGCAATGCCCGCATCAACCATCTAAAACTGC
The DNA here is from genome assembly GCF_902459505.1 of Geotrypetes seraphini. Lineage (NCBI taxonomy): Eukaryota > Metazoa > Chordata > Amphibia > Gymnophiona > Dermophiidae > Geotrypetes > Geotrypetes seraphini. The sequence continues at coordinate 18,689,032 of NC_047093.1, read as the reverse complement.
ACCTCATTGATGTTCAACACCAAAGCGGGATGTTCATCTTGAAGCATCCCTTGACTTATCACCTTGACATCCTTCTAGATGCTCACCATCTCTGAGGCAGGACATAAAAGAGTATTACTTTGACTTGTCATAACACTCTTCTTCAGATTATCCAGACCTGGCTCTGGAGGAATCTTATGAAATACCATTGGATCCATCTCCACCACCTCCTCACAGAAGGTCTCCTCCTGTGCATGTCTCAAGACTTTAATTTTTCAAAGTGACAGTACACTTTAATACTGTCCGTACCGGGCTCTGTGAATGATGTTACACACATGTGAGAATATCTGCCTGCTGTCCCGGGATAACACCAACTATGTAATTCTAGAGTCATAAATAAGAGTGCTCCACACAGCTATGTTTCACCCACCAGGGGCTAGTTCAGAGGCAAGACACATACTGGTAAAACAAATAAATAATAGTAATCACAAAATCTAAACCATAAATGACACAGTAGATGATGCTAAAATGTGAAACATATGTGTAAATATAGATGTTTTAGCAAAATAAATATTAATCATAAAATGCAAATCATATGAGTAGACATAAAACCTATACGCAACAGATCCTGCTGCTGATGTGCTGTTTCTGGAGGGAAAAAGGAAGGGTTTTTTGGGGGGTTAAAATGTAGAGAAAACTGCTTCTAAAAATAAGAGAAATAAACTGGGCAGAGGCACTTAAGACCCCTAAAAAACACAATAAAACACCACACCAAAAGACAGCTGCCATCAATAAAACATCACAATATTCCCTGAAAAAGAAAACCATATTCATGTACTGCAGAGGCTGCTTGGCATGCAAATATATATTTTTGAAAAAAAGCACCATTGGATCTACCTTTACACAATCTAAATATAGGTGTTCTGGGGTACAGTTTGGGTGGAACTAGGACAGAGTTATGTACGTGTGCATTTTATAAAATATGTATGTACATTCATCTTATTTGTGCACTACCAGGGGTCATTCTGTGAGGCTGTTCTTTTAAAGGCACATACACACCCTGTCATAAAAATGCCCCCTATTTGCAAAATATTAGATGGATTGTGTATTCTGATTTTTCTCTCATCTGCTTTGTATTTCATATTGTGAACCAATAATATAAAGCAATTGTTTTTTGTTTTTTTTTATAAGGTGGAAACAGCACAAAAGAAACATGACCTCTTGATTAAAATTATTAAGAAAGAGCAGGGCCACAACCAGAGATTGGTACGTATGCTGCTTCTTCCTGTTCTGAGCCACCTCTTTTGCTAGCTTAAAATTTAGGCTTGATTACAGTGAACATAAGAATTGCCGCTGCTGGGTCAGACCAGTGGTCCATCGTGCCCAGCAGTCCGCTCCCGCAGCAGCCCTTAGGTCAAAGACCAGTGCCCGGAGTCTAGCCTTACCTATGTACGTTCTGGTTCAGCAGGAACTTGTCTAACTTTGTCTTGAATCCCTGGAGGATGTTTCCCCCTATTTGAGTCCCTGGAGGGTATTTTCCCCTATAACAGCCTCCAGGAGAGCATTCCAGTTTTCTACCACTCTCTGGGTGAAGAAGAACTTCCTTACGTTTGTACGGAATCTATCCCCTTTCAACTGTAGAGAGTGCCCTCTAGTTCTCCCTACCTTGGAGAGGGTGAACAACCTGTCTTTATCTACTAAGTCTATTCCCTTCAGTATCTTGAATGTTTCGATAATGCCCCCCCTCTGTCTCCTCTTTTCAAGGGAGAAGAGGCCCAGTCTCTCCAATCTCTCACTGTACGGCAACTCCTCCAGCCCCTCCAGTGGTGTAACTTCTAATCTCTTTGTGGGTTGCTCATTCCTATGCAGGCTCTAGGCGACTTACAGAGGGGAGGGGTCATAAAGGGCAAGAGGGAGGACTGGGGAGGGAGAGGAAAGGAGAGAAGCACGTAGGTTCCTTAGTCGAAGGGAAGAGTTTTACATTATCTTTCAGAGTAGGGGTGCGGTTAGTTTTTCTGAGAGAAGCTTGAAAGTTCAATTGCCAAAGAGGAAGGTTTTCAACTTCTTCCGGAATAATGTGTGACTAGTTTCTTTTCGTATTACTTCTGGTAGTTCGTTCCAAGTTTTTACGCCCCTGAATGTAAACGATGATTTTATTTTGTTGTTGTTTTCTCCGTATGTAGTAAAATAACAATAGGACCAATGGCTTAGTAAGGGTGAGCGGCGCCCGGGGCGGTGTTGCTCCTCCAAGCCCCCTCCCCCCTTCCCTTTCCCCATGCCTATGTTGGTGTTCGCTCACCCTTTGACGTCACTTCCTAGGCGTGGGTCCCGGAAGTGATACAGAGCGCCAATGCCGACGCGGGCAGCAATCTTGTGCCGGGGAGGTATAAAAAGGTACGGGGGAAAGGCAAGGGGCACGTGCACAAAGCAAGGAGAGGAGGAGGGGTGCCACGCCCTTAAGAAGACCACGCCCAAGGCGCACCTCCCCTACCCCGCACCCCCTTACTATGCCGCTGGATAGGACTATATAACTTTTACTTTTTATTGATTTAGCTTTTGTAATTCTATATGTTTTGGGAACCCACCTGGATTTCAATGTAGAGAAGAAATATCATTATTTAATAAATACATACATACATTCCTTTTCAGTAACTGCTTGAAGTAATTTGTAATCACATTTATCATAGTAAAACACAGATTAAACAATCCAACTAGTAAGTGCTGGGGATGGACCTGTAACACACTGTACAGAAGAACTTGGAGTTGATCCCCTAGATTGAACAATTTGCTCCCCAGTTAGCTGATGTTGGGGAGCGGAGAGGAGATTGGATAGGCCATTTGACCTTTTTCTGCCATCATTTTTCTATATTTCTACGATGCTAAAGGATATCAGGCATTGCAAAATAGTAATACCTGGGGCTCCTGATTGAAGAGTCTTAATACAATTGCGGAGCTTGGGGGAGCACATGATTCCGTAGCCTAGCTGGAAGCCCAGAAATGGCCAGTGAGATCTCCCCCCTCCCTCACCAAGAGAAAAAGTTTCCAAAAAAGATCTAGTCCATCTTGTTTAATCAATTTCTAAAATAGTTTCTTTAATTTAACTCTACCTGAAAAGTCCAGCAGTCAGTTTCCCTTTTTCCTTCCATCCGTCAATGTAGAAAGAATTCAAGGAGCGGATACTGCAGCAGAAGTCTATGCAGAATAAATTTCGAGAAAGACGACAGCAGACTGTTCGGGCCAAGAAGTACTATGAGGATTATCATGTCCAGCTGCGGGCCAAAATGATGCGAGCCCGCACACGTGAGGAGCGGGTAGGTAACAGCAGTGGGACCAGGGCGGGTACTTATTCTGTTATAGTGTTGGCCTGGTACTGGTAATTTTACTACTTGCGATCTAGCTAAGTACTTGGGACCTGGATTGGCCACTGTTGGAAACAGGATGTTGGGCTAGATCACACGTGTCAAACACAAGGCCCATGGCTTGGCCATTTTATGTGGCCCGCGGCAGTGCTCCCGGCCTTGGACTCATAGCCCGGCCCCAAAGCTCTGGGTGGTCCCCATGGCACAGCATGTCTTCCCTCTTCTCTCCACACCCTCATCTTCTGTCACGCTGAAAAATCTGCCGGCCTCATCAGTGATTCAGCAACGCTGCCTGCAGCTCCCCTTCCTGTTTTCTTTCTGCTGTGGTCCACCCGGGCAGAAACAGAAAGTTGCGTTATTGGAGACAGACCACAGCAGATAGAAAGCAGGAAGAGGAGCTGCGGGCAACGTTGCTGAATCACTTCCAAGGCTAGCAGATTTTTCAGCGTGACAGAAGGTGAGGGTGACATCAGACCAGCAAAGAGAGAAGGGGGAAGACATGCTGGGCCGAGGAAGCCTCCTGGACTAACTGTTTTTAAGTACAAAGAGGGAGGGTATTAAAAGCAGTGCCAGACTGGGTGTGGGAGGAGAGCTTATGGGGCCAGAAACAGGACAGAGAGAGAGATATGGTGGGCAATGGTCTGAAGGGACCTGGGGAGGTGTAGAGGAAGTGGGAAAGAGATATTTGAAGGGAGAACTGTTGGGAAGAGAAAGGGAGAAATGGTGGACCTGGGGGGAGGGAGGGAGGGAGAGAGATGGGATGGAGGGCTGTTGGGAAGAGAAGTTGTATCTGGGGGTGAAAGGGAGAGAGAGATGCAGCATCTCTCTTCCCCGGAGGGAGAGAGATGGGATGGAGGGCTGTTGGGGAGAGAAGTTGTATCTGGGGGTGAAAGGGAGAGAGAGATGCAGCATCTCTCTTCCCCCCCCCCCATCTCATTGTTCAGCATCAAGGGGGAGGGAAGAAGAACAACAGAAAAGAGAGGGAACAAAATATTGGTCCAAGGGGGGAGAGGAGGAGAGCTGTGGTAATGGGAAGTAGATAGAAGGAAATTGGATGGGAAATGGGAGAGAAAGAGGGCAATATTTGAATGGACAGATGCAAAAAAGAAAATAAAAAGTTAAGAAAACTGAATGGGAAAACTCAATACATTGTCCTATTTATCATATGATAGAGCTTCCTATCTGTCTTCTAAATGTAATATAGTATGTGTGTGTGTGTGTGTGCACAGCAGTACTTGTTTGCACTCATTCTCAGATTTTAAAATTTTTTTATACTAGATGTTTAAGAACCTCTTTGCAGAAGGGTTAGAAATCCAGAAGCAAAGACTCCGAGAGATGAAACTGTACGCAACAGAGAAGCATGAAGCACAGAAGAAACGCTTTGAGGATGAGCTGCAGTCTATGGAGAATTATTATAAAGATCAGGTAAAAAGGAAGCTCCCGACCCGTGTTGACAATTCTGAGGAAAAATTACTTCCTCCTCTCGCGCAGGTAGGGTCCCAATTTGGTTACTTACTGCTTTCCTCAATTCACTTTCAAGGCAGTCGCAGAGAAGGAGAGAACCCCTTTGTAACAAATCTGTATATTCTAAGGTGGATCCTGCTCTAGGGGACAAAGGCTCTACAGTTTCCAAATCATTTGGGAGCTATGATTAGGGTTGCACCAGGAGGGGGAGGGCTGCCATTTTAAAGAGGCAGCCCTTCAGGCAGGAGGAAGTGGGCATTTTTCCTGCCTGATTTTCCAGAAAAGGTAGGGAGGGTGGGGCAGTGTCATGGGAGAAGGGTCCTTGAGCTGGGGGCGGGGAATGTCTGATCCCCAGCCCACCAGGATTTTGTTTTGGGGTGGTGAGAGATCCACGGGAGTTTAAAAAAAACAAGGATCAGTGCGGACACCATGCCAAGGCCACCTTCTTCTAGTTTTGTGGGTTCTTTTTAACTTCTACCTTTGCTTGCTGCAGACCTTGCAGATCTTAACTGCAAGCCTGGGTTCAGAGAAATCCTCCCGTGGACCTCAAGGTCCCGCTCACCCCTGAGGTGAGCAGATTTTTAAGGGTGTGTGGGTTAAAATCCATGGGATCCTCATTTTACTCAGTCCCATGTTGCTTCACTCTGCCTCAGTCTTGCAAGGGTAAGAATAATGCCTACAGGGAAAGGCGAGAGGCTGCCATTTGTCAGTTCAACGATTGCAAGGAAAAGAGGTTTTTTTTTTACTCAAGGGAAACAAAAGGTCTCTGCACGTAAATCCCCTGTTTTACCACAAGGGTGGCAGTATGGAAGAAAATAGATGAGTGACTGGCTACCATGACCTAGTTATAGGTCCTTAAACTTTTAGACTGCAATTATTCACAGCAGGCTCTGATGTTTCATTTTCTTACAATAATGTTTTATTGCCTTCCTAGTTCTCAATGTTAGCGGAAGCTGTGTCACAGGAACGGCAGGAAATCCACACCAGAGAAAAAGCACAGGCCAAAGTAAGTCTGCTTTTAAGTGTAGCGTTGGCTAAAGTAGTGTAGACACTGTATAATTCATGTGCCGTGGCAATGGCCTCTTTGCGGTGAGAAGCCCAGAAGGTAAGTTCAGAACAATCCAGGACTGAAAAACATTTGAATAATTTAAAAAGAACAGTGAGTTAACCCTGCAGCCCCTTCTCATCTTACCACTGATACAACAGTAGATAACTTTTCAGGCTATTTATACTGAATATGTATTTGTTTATCTCATACCATACATGTAATACTGAATATCTTGAAAACACAAGTACAGTATCGTATTTCCCCGAAAATAAGACCTACCCTGAAATAAGCCCTAGTTATATCAACCCCCAAAGCCCCTCCTGAATGTCCCAGACACTCCCTGATTCACTGGCGGCAGCACTTCCCCCGTGTGCAGCATCTTTCCTCTCCTCTTGCCCATCCTCTTACGCTGCATCTTTCCACCCCCTCCTTCCCATCCTGCGCAGCAGAACCCTGCTGACCCTCCCACCGTGAGGTCGACATACCTCCGTTCCAAACAGCGGTGGCAGCAGAACTGAACAGGCTGCTTCGCGGCCTTCCCACTGCCGCATCACTAATGTCATCAATGACATGGCAGTAGAAAGGCTGCTGCCACTGATGTTTGGAACGGAAGTATGTTGGCCTCATGATGGGAGGGTCATCGGGGTTCTGCTGCACAGGGGGGGGGGGGAATGGCTTCGTACTATCTGTTCCACAACAATCTCAAGACTTTTTTATTTCAGAAATGTTATGACATCTGAAATTCAGTTTGTTTAAGGATGATCTGTAATTTGATTATTTATCAACCATTTAAAGCTCTATTTTGTAGGGAAGATGTGGCATATAAGAACAATGATTAGATTAGATCTAACGCAACACAATGAAATTGCTTTCGGAGTTGTGGTGCATTGGGGATGGGAGGGAGGGATAGAAAGATGCTGCACAAGGGGATGGGTGAGAGATGATCATTGTACACACAAAAAAAATAAGACATCCCCAATAATAATCCCTAGTGTGTTTTTGGATCCCTAAATAATGTGAGACAGTGTCTTATTTTTGGGGAAACACAGTAATTATACATTTGAGAATGGGATTTGCCTAATTCTGCTGTAACACTGTACTCTTCACACTACCATTATAATGAAATCTGATTTGCTGGTATTTTTCTGAAAGCTGCCATCTTTTCCTGCTTATTCTTCTCATAGTTAGACCTAAGGCAAGGAGCATTAACTTAATACTCAAAAACTAAGCAGCAAATGTAAATTATCCTAATAAAAATATTACCTTCAATAGTTTGAGTGTGTAGATGCAGGTGGAGACTAAGAACCACAGGTTTATAATTCAAACATTGCATTGCTTTTTAAAGAAAAATCAAGAACAAAAAAACACACAAATGCATCAGAATTATACAATGGGAAACAGTTTTACAACTAGTAACATGGGACTGAAGTTTGGCCTATTGATTCTCACACCTTCACATCTGCGATAGAGACAAATGGTTGCATTTCTGAAGCAGAGGTATCCTTTCACAAGGAAAGAATTAACTTCACCACTGTTAAATAACTCTGTTATTTTGAAAGAGTGCTATCCAACCTCATTGACTGTGAGGAGTTCCTGATTCTCTAGAACCCTTGACATACGAGTCCCTGTAAGTCCTAGTATAACCTAAGCCTTAGAGAACTGCACTCAAATAACAAATGAGCTAGGGTACCGAGTTGTGTTTTATAAATCCATCCAGCAATAGGTCTCGGCTTATCAGCCTATAAGAATCCTGTGCAGTTCAGCTAGCCAGTATTTCTCAGTCTCCAGCAGATGGAAGGTTGTAGGTTTCTGTAGTCTGGTTGGTGTGGGAACATGTCATCAGAAGAATTTGATCCTAGGATCCCAGTAAGGTGAAAGATCAAGAGATCTTGGATTGACAATGCTGGGTTTGGGATGTAGAATCTAGTCATTCCAAGTCCTTCCCCAGCTTTTCTGCTCCTGCCTGGTTGAGTGGTTCTAGGGTACAGGCAGCAGTACTTCTTATCACTCTCCCCCTATCTTTGGAAGGGAGCCAAGAGTGCTGGCACAAGAAACTCTGATTTAAACAAACAAAAAACAACTCATTAAACTCATTCACAAAGGAAAAAAATATGACCACGTCACGCTGCTACTCCGTGAAACTAAACTAAACCTTAAGCTTATATACCGCATCTTCTTTATAAGGATAGAGCTCGGCACGGTTTACAAGAGATTTGAAGAAAGAAAGATATAATAAGAATTAGTGATTATATAGAGAGCAGCGGAATTTACATTTTTGAAAATAGCCACATTTTCAGATGTTTTCAAAATAATTGGAAAGAGCCCAAATTATGCAGCTGGTTACGGTATCGCATCAAACAACATATAAGATAATCTTACTTTCTGTCAAAATCAAACTTACTCCTCAGCCTTCCTAGATAATATCTTATCCCCTGTACAACCTCACGGGCCTTAAGATCTACTAACCAGAATTTGCTGACTACACTTCCCCCTCCTTATTCGCGGTTTGAAGTAGGTCGCTGTCTAGGCCTACCTCGAAATGGAGACCTCACACACTATATACTGGTTTCAATCAATAAGTATATATTTATTAGCAAATCAGTAACAGCTTACAAGAATAAATCATTCAGCATATAGAGTAACAGAATGTGATCTTCAGGCCTGAGGATCCTCTGATGTCTGTTCTGATTACTTCCGCTTACAGGCCTGGTTTTATACATTTCTTGGTGGTCAACACCACGTTGGTCTAAATCACCTGATACATCTTTATTGGTTATTTTCTTATACGTCATTACAAAAGTAGATTCATTTATTGGCTTATACATTTGTGTCATGCTATACGTCTGTTCAGTTTACCGTAAGGCCTAACCTTTTCCCGCAAATGCCCCTTTCCTTTACCATATAAGCAATTCCGAGTCTCAACCCCCTCCCTGCTGTGTTATCACAAGACATGTCTTGCTAAATGATATTCTTGAGAATTCTATTTTCTGACCATGAGCTGTGTTCATCTTTGCATAATATCCGGCCAGGTGCGAGCCCTGTTGCCATGCATCAGAGTTAAGTCTTGTTTCTCATAAGTTTCGCTTATCCTAGCAGCTAGCTCAGCAACAGGGTATTTCCCAATCAACATATGCCAGCTGGTAAATGGGTTATGAAATGTCTTTTACATTGTTAATATACTGATTTATTAGAGCAGGAGGGAGAAAAAGGGGGGGTTCTTCTTTGAGGTCTGGTTTCTTCACCTTTACTGTTATCCAAAGGACTTATCCTGCTTCACCTGTATCAAACAAGGACTTACAAGGATTTTATTCCAGAATTTTCCATGATTTTCTTCTTCTTTTCATCTTCCTTTTCCTCTCAAGTTTTGATTATTCACAATTTTTTTCCTCCACCCCCCCTGAGAATTGCTTGTCGGCAGCCCGCATCCCCCAAAAAATGGCCCTGGGGGGTGATTGGAGGCAGAGGAGGCGAGCAGCTGCCCCAGGAGCACAGACCTTATCTGGTGGTCTAGCGGTGATATGGGGCAGGAGCGATCTTCCTACACTCCTGCCCCATGCAGAGCCGTGCTTTGAGTTCCCATGGTCTCACGAGACTATAACAGGAACTCCCTGTTGTAGTCTCGTGAGACCACGGGAACTCGCAGCACAGCTCTGCACAGGGCAGGAGTGTAGGAAGATCGCTCCTGCCCTGCATCACCGTTAGACCACCAGGTCTGGGGGTGGGTCAGAGCCGGCCCAAAAGTTATTCATGAATTTTCCCTATTCATGGGCCGGCTCTGCCCCTAACCCATGCGAATAGGGAGGGAGAAGTGTATTCCCCCAATTAAGGAACTCTTTTATACGTGCAATACCATTTTTTCCGCTACAGCCCAGACTCTCTCGTCTGACATTCGACTTGAAGAGTCCCTCGATAAATTTAAGAGCAAACTTAAAACTTTTTTATTTCGGGATGCATATCAAATATGAGATATCAATAGGATCTTTTCTGCTAATTTCACCCAAGATCAATGAAGAAAGAGAACTGCTTTTAAGAAATTACTCCCCCTCCCTTGTTCCCCCCCTTTACCCTCCTTTTAAATTTTATTTCTACTTCGATGTATTTTTATTGCCCCCATCCCCAGTACCTTTCATACCAAATTTGTCTGTCTCATCAATCACCTATGTTATAGTTATAAAATGCCCCCTTTTCTTTTATAATTGTACCTTAATTTTAGGATTGTGAACCAATCAGATACTTGTCAATGATCGGTATATCAAATATAGAATAAACTTGGATTCCTGCAAACAAATGTACAGGGAGCCTGTGTGCCACTAGAGAGGAGTTTACTGGCTTGCTCCCACTCCATTGATGTTAGTCTTCAAGACTTTCCAAGCAGCTTCAGCCTGCTACAGCGATCAAACCAGGGCAGGGCGGCCAAACACAACCAGACTCCATGGCCTCTGGCAGCCACTGCACAGATTTTGGCTCTTTAGTAGCAGATAGAAGACGGTAGAAAGAAAAGGTACGCGGAGTGCGTTATTGTACTTTGAGAGAAAATCAAAAATTATTCTCAATGATTTTTAAGGAGGTCGAGTTCTGACCCGATTTGCATTATTCCAGAGCCCAATTGATAGCGGATTTGGAGGATAAGTTCTTGCTTTATTACAAAATACTGGCTAGGTGTGAACGGCACAGGATTTTAATATTACACCAGTGGGTCTCAGTCTCCACCTGCTGCTGGGAGAGCGTAAACCCTCTTGTCTGGAGGGGACTGATGGAAAGAATGATCAGGTAAGCCCTAATGTCTCCATTCAGCCTTCTTAAAATAAACATATCTAATCCATCCATTTAGACACTTCTTTTTTTTTTTTTATAAATTCTTTATTCATTTTAAATCATAAACAAGTGTGCAATAATATATCCATTAAATTTCAATGTAACACTTGAAAATCTTAATCATATCATCAAGAACAAAAGAATATATCCCCACCCCCCACCCTAAGAGTTTGTTTTTATTTCTTTAGGTAGGGCATTAATATTTTTATTTAGATGATTTGGAAAGATGTTTAAGTGTTGTATTGAAAGTATAATAATTGTATTTCTGTACACTTATTGTCTGTTTGAAAATGATTCATGAATTTTAATTTCATTTAGACACTTCAAAAACTGAGAAAAGAGCTGAGAGCAAAGATGGAAAAGGAAATCCGGGAGTTGCAGTTCTTGATCACCAGAAACAACGATGACACATTCTACTCCGAACTAGAAGCAGAACGGCTGAAGCGGAAAGTACAAATGGCTTCGTTTTATCACAGCAAAGACCCTATCTCCTAAAATGTCAGGATGATGGAGGGCATGGGAACAATTAGTTCAGAAATTTGCTGGCCAGTAGTCTGAAATGTGCCTGCCAGTTACATTAGTAAAATCAGTATTGTTGGGTTGAAATGCAGGGGAGGGGAACTGTCTGTTACTGATCGTATTCCCTTCCACTGGTCCTACTTTGGCCCCTGGAGACAGTATGTTTCCATAAGATATGTTAGTTGTAATCCTATTAGGATTACATGAAATAGACATTTTTAAAATAAGTAACATAGGATGGGTTAACCCAACCGTAAGCTGCAAGCTAATGCCCATCAATTTCATTAAACAACCTTTCTAGGTCCCATCTTGTCTCCTAAAGAGTTACGGTAAACACTTAAATTTTATATTTGCTTTTAATTGATATGCATGCAATTTAATTCAATAATCTAACAACCAATCATGCTGAGATCCTAAAAATTAAACCAATCTCCTGCACAATTTATAGGAAATGTTAAAAGCTCAATATATATGGATGCTTTAGGCCTGGAGACCCCCCCCCCCCCCCCCGAGCAAGTCAGCTTTTCAGGATCGCCACATTAATTTTGAAGTCCCTTTATGTAGATTCTTATTCATAGAGAAGGCTGGCTTAGTTTTAGCACTATTTCATAAATCATTACTACTCCTTTGCATAGAGGCAGAAATGAAAATAAGTCTTTGAAAGCACCAGCTGCTCCAGTTACAAAGCTCGATCTTGTGCCTGAATCTGTGTTTACTCCCCTGTAAGGCAGGATTATAAAGCCAAACCCTAGAGAGAGGAAAAGAGTGTTTAACCTAATACAGATAGTGAGAGATACAACTTTGTTTTAGAGACGTAATCTAGGGGCTGTGTTGGCCAGACTTAAGGAAGGAGAACATCTGCAAGTCACCGTTTATTTGAACTAAGTTTTGACTCCTCCCTCAAAGTTGGAGGAGAGAGATCAGCCAACTAGAGAAAGGCGTGGCCTGGTGGTTAGAGCGATGGCCTCAGCACCCTGAGCTTATGAGTTCAAATCCCAGACAAGTCACTCAGTCCTTCACTGTGAGCCCACTGGGACAGAGAGGGAAAAAGTCTGAACCGCTTAGATAACCTCGACAGGCGGTATATAAATAGCTAAAATAAATGTTGGCACCATTGTCCAAATTTTGTTAAGAGTGCAGGTGACATCACCTTCATTTGAAATCGCAGGATTCACTTTCCCTCTCCTTAAGTCCGGCCTCATTTGTTTATGTAACAAGTTAATTTGTTTCTCTTTATAATCCATTTGTCTTTAGTGATAACACTGCAGCCATACAAACTACGTTTGCATGGCAATTTTTATGTGTACAACCACAAATGACACTGAAAATTGTCTTGTTTCTAAGAGATTATTTAAGAGATTTCATTAAAGTAAATTGATTTTTCCTTTTGTCTTGTACATTTTTTTAAAAGTAACTAATGTACTGGGGGGATTGTCACACATATATGTCTTGGCTGATGCTCATTTTTCTCTTGGTGCTCTGAGACTGAGGTTTATACATGTTCTAGTTCACATAAATTTTCAGTGGACCAGGCAATGTGAAATTGTTCACAAAACAAACATTGTTTGCCAACTTTAGGCAGTTAAATTGTACTATTAAACCAAACAATGGTGTGTGGAACATGCCAGAACAAAGACGAGCAAAGAACTGCGGACGAATGTACAAGATGCAGGCAAACAATTTGTTGCATACAAACAGACCACTTGGTACAGATTATGGAACCCAATGCGGTCAACACATCTTCATCAGGGCTCCCATGAACCAGTGGTGAGTCAAAAGACATGCAACAAATTTGCCTGATCTGTATACTGTCTGATGTAGCTGAAAACCCCCAAAACACATGCCTGGCAAAGGCTGTGTGGTAAGCATGGACCTTGTGTGCCTGTCCAGACAAAACCAGAAATGTCAGCTTACATCAGTACCTCAATGGATGTGTTTTGTTTTGTTTGCCTGGTTCACTGCACATCTGATTAATAAATCCCAATAAATAAAATGTAAAAACACAGTAATACAGTTTAAACCCTAATTTACAGAGCCAATCATCCCAGGAAATGCAAATTCTGTACAGTAAACCCTCGATTTACGGACTGCTCGGGAGGGAGGGGTGTTATATGCGAGTGTCTGGAAAATCCGAATGGTCCTGACATGGATGCTAAATAGACACAAAAAACGATGACAAAGCCAATGCATGTTGCAAAATTATACTTTTATTTTATAAACAAATCATAAAAAATCAAAATCACTGTATTGCAGTTGACAATGAGTCAGGTTTGGGCCGTTTTTTTCTCGAATTGCCTTTTGGAACATTGTTGCTTATTAATTATAACTTCTCTAAAATTTTGGATATGACGACGAGCCAATAAAACAAACCAAGTCATCAAGACGACGTCTAAGCTTAGATTTAGAAAACAAGATGGCGGCGATGTGTTAGCTCTCAGTGCAAGCGCTCCGTCCTACCTTTTGCTTCAACGCTTTTTCCCCGGGTCCTGATTCTGTTTTTGCTTCGGGACCAATGCCTCACAGCAAACGTAAGGGCGTTATCCGGCTGGACCTTTCCACAGCCAGACAAACGCAGATGGAACGCTTTCTGACAAGTTCCCCAGTCATATCAGGAGGGGGAGCCTCTGCTGTAGCTCGGGTGGAAGGAGACGCCGGAGTCATGGGGTTTGAGACATTGCTCTCCCCCCCCCCCCCAGCAGCTCAATCGCCGCCAAATCCGGCAATGGAAGGCGTGAGTGGTGTGAGCCCCGAGGAGCCGATGAGCCAGACGAATTCACATGAGGGAGGGCACCAGGCAATCCAGGATGCTGAATCAACCACCTATCAAGGAGCAGAAGCTGCAGGCTCCTCACAAACGGCGACACTTCAAAATATATGGAGAGTGCTCCAGAAGTTAGAAGCTGCTTCTACACAATCTGCAGGAGATATCTTGAATGTTGTGAGTAAATTGGATGATTTGACTATTTCAATCTAATATAATAAAATGGTAGGACGCGCTTGCGCACTAAAAAAATCATGTTCCCTGATCCCGTCGCGTAATCACGATTGCGCATGCGCGGCCCCGGCGGCGGTTTTCAAATAAAAAAAAATTTCCATAGCTGCGGCAGCCTTCCTCACCCCCGGCTCCTCTCTCGAACTGGACGGTCCCCGCGTCTGCCTACTCCTATCCTTACCCCCAACACAGCGAATTCCACCCCCCCCCACCCCCCCAACGAATCAATAAATCGAGCCGGGCCTCCCTCCGCAACAGACCAGAGGAGTTCTTTGCCGCTCACCCGAATACCTACCCGGCGATTCAAGCAGCCTGTGCAGCAGTCTTCACACGCTGCTTCAGGCCCTTCTACTGCCCTGATTTGCTCTGCCACGTCTATGATGATGTCATCAGAGACACGGCAGAGCAAATAAGCACAGTAGAAGGACCCGAAGCAGCGTGTGAAGACTGCTGCACAGGCTGCTTGAATTGCCGACTTACAAGGGAAGGGGGGGGCCCAAGGACTCTATCCGAGTCTGCGGCGGCGGCTTTTAAATAAAAAAAAACAGGTACACAACTGCGGCGGCCTTCCTCACCCCTGGCTCCTCTCTCGAACGCTGCTTCGCGCCCTTCTGTGCCGGGTTTCTGATGACATCATCGGAGACAGACGCGGCAGAGGAAATCGCCAGTTGAAGGCCGCTAAGCAGCGTGTTTAAAGTGCTGCTTACGCGGCTGGAGTCCCAAGGTTTGTCGGCAGTGGGAGGGTCAGGAGCAGGCCGGATCGACAACGCCAGTAAAAGAAGGGGGAGGGGCCGAACGGAGCAGGGAAGAGAAGGTAAGAAAAGGGAAAGGGGGAGTGGCAGAAAATCCTGCTACTGCTTCTACACAGGAAAGGGGGGGGAGTAGGAGGGAAATGCTATTGCTGCTGCATAGGGAAGTGGGATGGAAATGCTGCTGCACAGGGAAATGGGGAAAATGACAGGGGCAGGGAGAGGGACAGAAAGACAGACAGAGAAAGGGGGCCAGAGAGAGAGTCAGCGGGAGAGGAAAAGGGGGCTGCTTTGGGGGGAGGGGTGTGCTTGGGGCAAACAACCATGGAGAGACAGGGAGAGGGATATGGGGCTACTTTAGGGGGAGGGGTGTGCTGGGGGGAGACAGAAGGGGCCATGGAGAGATAGGGAAAGGGGACAGACAGCTTTGCTCTGGGGGGGAAGACAGAAGAGGGCCATGGAGAGACATTTGGGGGGGAGATGGGTGCTGGGGGCAGACAGCTTTGCTCGGGGGGGGGTGACAGAAAGATACAGACAGCGGCTAAAGAGAGATAAAGAAACACAGACAGACACATCTATTCTAGCACCCGTTAATGTAACGGGCTTGACATAAATGCTGCATAGGGGGCAGAAAGAGAGACAAATAGAAAGAAAGACAAATAATAGGGAGGGAGACAGAAAGAAAAGAAGAAAGACACAAGGGCAGGGAGTGAGACAGAAAGAAAGAAAGACAGACATACATATATTCTAGCACCAGTTAATGTAACGGGCTTAAAGACTAGTTCAAAATATTAAAATAGAAACTGATACAAAATTTGAAAAAGAGATTTCCTCAATACAAAACGTTTCATCAACCGTGGTAAAAGACAGACTTTTTCTACAAAGGAAAATTGAACAATTGGAAAATTATAACAGGCGTCTTAATTTGCATATATTGAATTTTCCCAAACTTGCTTTTGTTACACCAATTGAAACTTTAAAAAAATACTTTTAAAAAAATTATTATTTTGAACACATTACATGTATGATACGTTTGATTTGCATTATTTGTAGAGAGGGTGGGTGTGGGAGGGATTTCAAATATGTATTGAAATAATTTTCAAGTGAGGTATAGGAATTAAATGATGTAATATTGTTCACTTGGTGTAAGATGAAAAAATGAATAAAGAATTGGAAAAAAAAAATACTTGAGAGAGAATTTGAAATTCTCATCTGAACTTTTGCCACCAGTGAATAAAATATATTACCTGCCTAGGAATTTGGAAAAGTTAATCAAATGGATACTCCCCAATCAATGGATTTAAATATAAGCACATAAGCATTGCCTCTGCTGAGTCAGACCATAGGTCCGTCACGCCCAGAAGTCCGCTCCCACGGTGGCCCCCCAGGTCAATGACCTGTAGTGATCTATTTCTCTACTACTCTATTACTTTACAGCCTTCTGTACTGTATAGTAACCCTCTAATTGTACCCATGGATCCCCTTTTCCTTCATGAACTCGTCCAATCCCCTTTTGAACCCCAAAGTCGTACTCTGCTCTACCACGTCCTCTGGAAGCGTATTCCAGGTGTTCACCACCCTCTGTGTGAAGAAGAACTTCCTAGCATTTGTTCTGAACCTATCTCCCCTCAATTTTTTTGAGTGCCCTCTAGTTTTTGCTGCCCCTGCTAGTCTGAAGAATCTGTCCCTCTCTACCTTCACTATACCCTTCATGATCTTATGAGTTTCTATCATATCCCCTCTAAGTCTCCGCTTTTCCAGGGAGAAGAGCCCCAGCTTCTCCAGCCTCTCAGCATATGAGAGGTTTTCCATGCCCTTTATCATTTTTGTCACTCCTCTGGACCCTCTCGAGAATCGCCATATCCTTCTTAAGGTACGGCGACCAGTACTGAACGCAGTACTCCAGATGCGGTCGCACCATCGCCCTATACAGCGGGAGGATAACTTCCTTGGTTCTGGTAGTGATACCTTTTTTGATAATGCCCAACATTCTGTTTGCCTTTTTTGAGGCCACAGCGCACTGTGCCGCTGGCTTAATTGTTCTATCTACCAAAACCCCAAGTCCTTTTCTAGGTCGCCTTCCCCCCAGTACCATCCCCCCCATTGTGTAGTTGTACATCGGGTTCCCTTTCCCTATGTGCATAACTTTACATTTTTCTACATTGAAGCTCATCTGCCAATAATATAACAGGTATACTAGAAAGCTCCCAGGAAGAAATTGAATCCCGCGGAACTGTGATAATTTCCCTAGTGTTTGAACAGGATTTGAATGTAATCATGAAGGCTTATTTTCAATTCTCTCAGAATTTTTTCATGGGTCAAAAAATTTGGATATACCCAGATGTAAGAAAGACTACCCAAGACCGTGGGAAATTGTTCATAGCTATGCAAGAAGAAGCATTAAAAATGGGAGCTACATTTCTACGTAGTTACCTCTGCAAATGCCTTTTAAGATATGCTGAGACCATGTATGCCTTTTTTTGCATCAGAACAGCTTCGACACTTCTTGGACACAAAGAAAGTTATTAATTAATTGATATAAAGTGCTGCAGAAAATTGGGCTGTGGGTCACGTTAAGCCTTTGCCTCAGATTATCGTGTGATTTGTTTAATTAATGGAGATAATAATAATAATAATAACAGCTTATATACCGCAATACCGTGAAGTTCTATGCGGTTTACAAAGATTAAGCAAAGGTACAAATTGATTGACTTTAAGAGGGGAGGAAGAAAGAAGGTTAATAGGACAGGAAATCCATTTTTGAGGAGAGAGTGATCAATAGAACAAGTTAATCGCTATAGAGGGGAGAGAGAAGAGAGGATCAGTTGTCTAGATACTTTAGGAACAGGTGTGTTTTCAGACGTTTCCTAAATTCCTCATAAGTAGTGGGCGAAAGCAATTGCTCTCCTTGTCTCATTTATTTCTTGTTTTTCATTATTGTTAATTGAGGTCTAAGAAGGAGATTTAAAATTATTCTAATACTGAATAAGGGTTTTCCCTTCTTCAGTTTTTCTATACATATACATTTTTGCTTTTGATATTTTTTGGTTATACTAATTGTTTTCTCTGCTGTCTAAATGATACTCCGTATTGCTGTAACAAGTGGATTCTTGTGTATTTCATTTGAAATTATAAATAGATAAATTAAAAAAAAAATGACCTCTAACTTGACTTAGTTTCATTTTTTTTAAATTGTAAACCAAGCTTTTTTTTTTAATTGAAATAAGTTGCGGGTAATTTATTCATGCAATCTTTCAAAGCTCTTGGGCGACCTGATTTGCCAACAACCACTGGTTCTAATTTAGGACAACCATCAGCGTTCGCGCAAAATAGCGCGCTTTGCTTAATTTGCTGCCGGAAACAGATCTTTCTGTGTTAGAAACTTGTGTATTTTCTGGCTTCTGGCAGTGAACGCCAAAACAAACCAGTTTCATCCGCATTATAAAGCTGACATGTCAATAAACTTTCCTCTTCTGTTAAATGAGATAATTTCTTACGAAACTGTTTTGATCTCTTCTGTTTGTTCATGATTCCATGTCTTGCAAAAATCTCCACAACCACCCATCACTAAGCTAGACCTTAACACCAGCATTGAGCTGGCGTTAGTTCTAGAAGCATAGCCCACGGTGTAGCGCACAGTAATTTCCTGCATGCGCTAAAAACACTAGTGCACCTTAGTAAAAGGAGCCCTAAGTTTTATATCAATGTTCATGGATTTAGCTAATGTTTTTGATGCAGATTATAATTCCACTCCCTACACATTTACACCACAAGAACGTTTCTGAACGCACCACTTTATTACAGCCTCTTCCAGCAAAGATTCTTGTGCCATTTTAAGATTTTTTTCTTGACCAAGTATTAGAATCCACATCGCTGGACAAAGCGAAATTTTTCAGCTTTACTTTTGCTTTACGGAATATCTGATACCATTTTTGTTTTTTGACTCCATATTCCTCGCAGATACGCCCGATTCCACTTTCTCAATGAGATCCAACTTTTGTTTTATATTCAAGTTTGTGCGTGTTTGTTTTTTATCCACAACTGCACTTTGGCTTAATTTGCTGCTGGAAACGGCTGTTTGAGAGACAGTGCGCATACCCGGCAGTGTGTGGTGACGAACATGTGGTCTGTTAAATCCGAAGTCACGAGGTCCAGAAAATCAAGGGTTCGCTGTATTGTAACACCATTACAAAGCTCATATAAACCACTCTGATTTGACTCCCCCCTCCCCCCCCAGTCATTAGCAGTGGTAGAGAAGCTTTCAATATACAGTAATCACCACCACAAGATGACAATCCATAAAATGTTTCATTAGAAACTGTTCTAATACAGGTCAGTTTCTCGCAACACTTCCTCTTGTTAACCTACTTTTTATTCATTGAATTAGAATCTGCACCTTTTTGAACCTGTTATTAATTATTTCAGGCTTGCTGGCATCCCACACAGCTAACACCCATTTGCACACTTCCCTGAAGCATGTTAGCTATGTTTCTCGCTCCATTCTAACAAGCAACATCTATTGGCTGAAGCATCATGGAAATATGTGAAAAAGCCTTGCTTTATGGATCAGCTTTAGGCACTGTCATAAAATCAAAATGAAAATACATTTTTTGCATAAAAAGATGCACTAGGACCCCTTCCTTATACCAGTAGCTACAGCATGGTGTCTGGAATATGAGACAACTCCAGAAAGTGTTCATTTTAGAACTTTTTTTCTCTCTGGTAGAAAGGTGTTATAGAGACTGGCATGTACCCCTGAATCAAGTTTATTTCTATAAGAACTGAGCCTTGGGCAGGAGTGGGGATGGGATAGGTTGAAAGATGTAAGAAATGGAAGGTTAGACCAGTCCTGACCTAGCATGCAGACTTATGTTGGTAGTTGTACACTAGACTTCACTAATCCTTAACTTTTCTAAAGCCAGTGTACAACTTTACCATTACAGGGGCCAATGGCTCAGGGTGCCAAAATACTGATTTAGCATCTCTCTTTCATCTACTTGTAGTTCAGTAGCCATAGGACAGGAAGAGGGGAGAGATACTAAACTGGGCTTTTGATGCCCTTTATTATCAAGGATTGCAGCACCAGTGGGGGAAAGAAAGATTAGGTTCTTACCTCAGTAATCTTTCTTTTAGAAGTATCTAGAGGTCCTAGCAAGTTGCTTGCAGAAAACTGTCAATCATATTTTCACTCCACCTTCCTTCCCAAGTTACTGCTCCTGCCCCCTCAGTTTGTATAAAAGCCATCAAGTAGCACTGTAATAAAAGACATATCTGGAAGAAGGAAAATTCCCCATCACTACAATTTTGTTCTGCTCTGTAACAACCATAGGAAATAACATTCAAATTATGCAATCAGCACTAATTATATAGAGCTCATAGCTACTTTCATGACCTGCTATCAAGAAGAGACTTAAGCCAGGCTATATAGTCATGAGGATTTACCTATGCATCATCTTTGGTCTTCTATGTTGTGTTTTTTTTTTTTTTAATGCTCTCAGCTCCTCCGAGAGACAGAAAACTTTTCAAAGCCAGACAGATCCTAAGGCAAGCAAAGCCCATACACAGGGTGAGGCTTCAAGACCACTAGACATATCTACACGAAAGGAGATTACTGAGGAAAGAACCTACAGTACATAATCTTGATAGTGCAATGTGGGTAGTGGTCTGACCACTAGGGACATCCAAAGCAGCCCCCAGAGTCTAAGGTAAACCTGCCTTCAAAACATGGCATCTTTGCTGGCTACTACATGCACCCTATAGCAGGTACGGGTATATGAGCTGCTTGTTGGGGGTACACGGCACTGCACAGGTCTCCCGCCCTTCCTCCTTAATGGCTGCTGAGGATCCCATACCCTTATTGTCTGCCTGCCTCCTCCACCAAAGCTGACCCAGAAGGCTTCTCTCTGATGTCAGAGCTGATGGCAAGAGGGAGATCCCAGGTGGGCTAGTCCTTCCTGCCTTCAGTGGCACTTGTTGCAGGGATGCGTCAGCAACTTTTTCACACTGTACGGGGCTGACCCGGAAGCCTTCTTGCTGACGTGTTTCTGCAACAAGTGCCACTGAAGGCAGGAAAGGACATGATCTGGGAGAAAGGGGGGGGGGCATGAACATGGGATGAGGAAGGGAGAATTGTTGGGTGTGCGAGAGAAAGAGATGGTGCCCATGATGAAAGGAAGAAAGAGGAAAATTGGGCATACAGAGGAGTGAGGTAGGTATGCATGGGGAAGAGAAGGATGAGAGAGAAATGTTGGATATGGTGGTGGAGAGATAACAGAGGGACAGATTAAAGGGGATGGCATGTTGGACATAGTGATGGAGGGAGAGATGTGGCATGGTGCTGGAGAGGGGTGATTAAAGGAGAATAGCATGGAGCTGGTATATAAAAGCCTAATAAACTTGAGCTGGTAGGCAGTGGTGAAAAATACTGCACATGATCCGGGGGATGAGAGAGGGAGAAATGTTGGATGTGGCAGTAGAGGGGTGTAGGAGAGATGCCCCCTTGCTCTCTTTCTTTCCCCAATCCCTTTTCAGCAAAGGAGGGAACAGTGGCATATCAAGGGGGGGAGGTGGGAGGTGGGAGGTGCACAGCCGGCCCGGTCCCTATTGCGTTCCCATCCTCCCAGCGTTCCTATCTCTTCCCCCCCCCAAGTGAACCTTTCTGACCCTCCCAGCGAGAGTAGCAAACCTCCCTCCAGTAGCGTCGGCTGCTTTGCAGCTTTCTCCTCCCTCTGCCGCGTCACTGATGACATCATCAGTGTCGCTTCACCGGCAGGAGAAAGCCACGAAGCATCCGACACTATTGGAGGGAGGTTTGCTACTCTCGCTGGGAGGGTCAGAAAGGTTCACTTGGGGGGGGGGAAGAGATAGGATGGTCAGCGGGAGTTAGGCTGGGAGGAGGGGATAAGCAGTCTGCCTCGGTGCTCCAATGCCTGGCGCCATTACTTTCTTCGGGCAGCAGCAGCTTTTACAATTCGCTGCTGTTGCTGGCTTCAGGCCTTCCTCTCTTCCGGGTCCTGCCTACTTCCTGTTTTCATGAAGACAGGACCCGACAGAGAGGAAGGCCTGAAGCCGGCAACAGCAGTGAATTGTGAATGCTGCTGCTGCCCGATGAAGTTCAGGACACCAGGCCTTGGGTAACAGGAGGAGGAAAGGAAGCAGAGGGGAGAGTGTTGCTGTCCCCAACTGGAGGGAATGAAAGAAGATGCCATGGCTTGGAGGGAAGAAGAGATGCCAGGGCATGGAGGGAAGGTAAGCCAGATCAAGGGAAAGGAAGAAGGAGATGTCAGAGCATGTAGCGGGAGGGAGAGATGGAAGAAAAGGAAAGGAGAGAGATGCTGGGAATAAGGGAAGGGATGATGCCAGACCATGAGGTGGGAAGGAAAGAAAGGAGAAGAGAGAGATGCCAGAGCATAGGGGAGGGAGTGGTGACAGAGAGAGAAAAATGGAGAGGTGACAGAGTTGAAATCAATCATGTACAAAGGAGAGAAGGGGCACGGAATAGTTTAGGGAAGATACCATATGGAAGAGAGAGAGGGTGCACACTGGATAGAAAGAGCACAGATGGCAGTGAATGGAAGGGGCGAGATAGAGGGTGAATAGTAGATGGAAGGGGTAGAGAAAGGGAAACAGACACTGAATGGAAGTGTGGGGGAGAGGAAGGACAGCTGCTGAATGGAAGTGTGAAGGAAAGGGGGAGCAGATGCTGGAAGGAAGTGGGGAGGAGAAAGAAAAAAAGGGCACATGCAGAATTGAAGGAAGAGGATAGAGTTAGTTACTGGAAGGGGTGAGGGAAAGAGGTGGCAAGCTATAGGTAGATACAGTGAAAGAGGGAAAAAAGAATAGTAAAAAAGACTTTAGACAGAGGCAGAAAATAAATTGAGAAGGAAGACCAGGGAAGAACAGGAGGGAGGGAGCGGAGAGAGAGATGCCAGAGCAGGGGGAAGGAGAGGAGACAGATACCAGACCAATGGGGGTGAAAGGAGAGATGGAAGGGGCATAGGAGAGAAGATGCCATATAGGGGCAGAGAGATGGCAGACAGTGGATGGAAGGAAGAGAGTAACAAGAAAATGAGGAAAGCAGAAACCAGAGAAGACAAAAGGTAGAACAAAAATTTTCTATTTATTTATTGCTTTAGGAGACGTGTCACTGTTTCTGTGGTATGCAGAGTCCAGCTTCTTGCTGGTTCAATTTAACCTTTGTCTATGTATTTTAACCCCCCTTTTACAAAACTGTGGAGCGTTTTTTAGCGCCAGCCGTGGTGGTAGCAGCTCTGATGCTCAGAATTCTATGAGCGTCAGAACTGTTACCACCGTGGCTAAAATCCACACTACAGTTTTATAAAAGGGGGAGAGGTAAATTTGTGATGACATTCCATACTAGGCGAAGGTGTTTTCTGTATTCATGTGTTCGAAAGACATGGTCCAAAGGAGAGGAAGTGTGCAGGAGGCAGAAAGAAAGAAATATTGTCTATACAGTCAGAAGGAAGTGCAACCAGAGGCTCATAAAATCACCATACAACAAAGAAAACCAGAAAAATAATTTTATTTTCAATGTAGTAATCAAAATGTGTCAGTTTTGAGAATTTATAGCTGCTATCTATATTTTGTACTATATTTTCTATAGTTGTTACTAAGGTGACATTGCATATTTTAGTCATCTGCCTTGACCTCTTTGAAAAAAAAATCCTCCAGTGTGCTTTTTTAATTTTGTGGTTACCATTATGTATTAATAAGATTATAGTGTGTGTATATGAAAAATGAATGGAAGAAATTACGTTACAATTATTATTAAGGGGGTGGGGCCAGGGTTGGAGCTTGGGCAGAGGTACTCGGTTGATATTTATTAGACTTAGGCGAAGATATGCACCATCGGCTTCTACCTCTAGACCACCTACTCAAAGGCGATCTAAACAACAAAGGCCTCAAAAGTCTCTGCAGTCTTTTTGACTTTCTTGTAGAGAGCTTAGCCACCATTCAATAACTTCTACCTCATACCCTGCCCCATTGGAGGTCATCTCATTCATTTTCATCAATGTTGGTTGATCATAACCTCAGACCAATGGGTCCTAAACAAAACGAGACAAGGATATGCTCTTCAGCAAACACCTCCAAACAAGCCTCCAAGAGAATCTGTTTCCACCGGACAATGCTACTTCAACAAGAACTCTCAACCCTCCTGCAACTCAACACCATCAAACAAATTCCTTTCCAGGAGAGAGGATGATGGTTCTACTCCAATTGTTTCCTCATGCTGAAGAATGGAGGTCTCTGCCTTCTCCACAAGTACCTAGTGAAAGAAATGCTTTGTATGGTTTCTATAGAAACCTTATTACAACTCTTGGAGAAGATTGACTGGTTTTGCTCTCTAGCTCTCAAAGAATACAACTGATCTGAAGAAATAGTGGTTGTGCTGGCACAGTAATGTTTTAAAGACCTCTTGCAGGATTCTGAACTTTAAGGTTGTATATACTAACAGCCTGCAATTTGCATGTATTTTTTTAATACAAAATCAAACAGCAGGACATAAGGATATAATGTTAATGTGATAAATCTTCTCTTAGTACATGCTGGATTGAGACTTCTCTCAATTTGAGTGGGATAGATAAGGCTGGCTTTACCCCCCATTGACTGGTTAGTGGTGTTTACCTATGTGAAAAACTCCCCAATGAAATGGCAGTCTGTAGTCCTTTTGAAACAAATCGTATCTGCATTAAGATTTAAAAGAGTCTGGTGTTTTAGCTAGTTAATCTAAAACTTAAAGCCAAAGTGGATTTTATTGAGCCCTGACCCCCCAGGTTCAAATGCACAGCAGAAGCTCCAGGCTAGTCAACATTTTCTTTGCCCACACAGGGGTGGGTGAGTGGGTGCATGCGTGTGGTACGTACAGCGGTTCAGCAGAGCCAGGTCAAGCGCCTCGGTGAAGAAGCAGATGATAAAAACTTACATTGTTGAGACTTTAACATGTTGCTTTTACTGTCTCCAGAGGTTTGTAGAGAAGAAGTAATTGAAGAGGCTACTATCCCAAAGACACTGCCACCTAACAACTAGGACCATTTACTAAGCTGCAGTAGTGTGCTTACCATGGGACATGCTCACGTAGGTTCCCAAACTGCATGCGCAAAAAAAACAGGAGGTGCCTGATTAGTACTGGATTACCATCTGAGCCCTTATTGCCATCCAAATAAGTGCAGGTAAGGACTAATGTAAAAAAAAAAAAAACAAACCCAACGGGATACACCACCTTCACACATCGTGAAAGTAGAAAACACAATGAAGGTGACTGATCGATGTTCAATTTCCTTTATTGAATGAAATGACTCAGGAGTCTGAATTCTGATTGAAGAATCAATAATCATAAAGGTTTCATTTTGTAGACAGAGGCATGCACTTTTCACAGCATATGCAGATGTTTAAGATTGTACTAGAGAACCTGAAATAGAACTGTGAACCTTTATGATTTATTGATTCGTCAATCAGAATTCAGACTCCTGAGGTAGGCCCTTAAGAGACCAAAACATGCTCGATTCAAGTCATTTCATTCAATAAAGGAAATTGAACATCGATCAGTCATTTTCATTGTCTGTTTTCTGCTTCTGAGGTAAGAGCTAATGCCATTAAAAAAAAAAAAAAAAAAAGCCATTAATGCAAAAATAAATCATTTTACTGCTGCAGTAAAAAAGGCCTTAGAACAGTGGTCTCAAACACGCGGCCGCCAGGTACTATTTTGAGGCCCTAGGTATGTTTATAATCACAAATGTATGATAAAACGGTTTATTGATCATTTGTCTCTTTAGCTATAAATTACAATATTATTATTAAGACTTAGCCAAAAGGAAAGATTTATAAACTATAAAGAGTTGCAAAATTGTCATTTCTTTAATAAGACATTAACTATTTTTTTCTGAGGCCCTCCAAGTACCGACAAATCCAAAATGTGGCCCTGTAAAGGCTTTGAGTTTGAGACCACTGCCTTGGAACATGAAAAGCGTGCTAAGATCACCGCAGTTTAGTAAAAGGCTACCAAAGTTTGACGCTTAGATATGCCCAACCCTGTTCCCTCCTCTGCCTAAACATGAGCAGGAAGTGACCTAAGTCTTAATGAGATGCATCAGAATAGCCTGTATGACGTTTGGATGAAATTAGGTGCCTAAATCTAGAACTTCAACTTCTCTGTGCTTTGGGGCCACAGCTGATTTTGATGCAATTCATTTCTACGACCTACCCTGCCTTTCCCCCACTTTGGCAGCACAACGCAACTATTTAAAGCATGGAAAAACACCGGACATTATTTTAAAATCATTGATGCTGTGCCATTGCAAAACAGCACACAATTTATTGCTCGACTTCAGCATGGGTACATATAAAGTTTGTTTCAAACCTCTGTATACAGGTGTTATTGTTAAAGCTCACATAACAGCTGAGAATAATGTTATAAACACTCTGTAATAAATACAAATATAATGGAAATGAGAAAATTAATTATGTTTTAACAAGACTGAGCGAGGGGAAGAATAAAAACCAGCTGTAAATAGCAAATTAAATCCAGAACTTTGAGCATTTGATGGAAGCCAAAAATATACAGTAGTGTTAAATGTACCACCTTGCACCTCCCCCAAACTGCTGCAGGCTGAAGCAACAGGAGCTGCTCCTAATATATGCTTAGGATGGAGAAGCAAAGTCTTGAAATATGGCAGTTGTATCAGCACAGCAGATGCATACAACGGCAGCATTGTGAACCAAGGTATGAGCCCTGATCAACTCTAAAACAAATCATCTCAGTCAAAAAAAAAATAAAATTAAGTTTGGTAGAAATTATTCAGTTGAATGGTTTCAGCAACTGAACTAATGTACAAAAACCTAATAAAATAAATTTACATTACATATTGTACAAAACACCAGTACATACTTCTCTTTACAAAGAGGCCTACAATCCTCAAACCCAGCCCAGTGAATCTGAATTTCCACATAACAAAGTGCAGCTCTCAATTCACTATGGAGGGGGGGGGAGAATAACCAAATTGGGTGATTAAGATGTAGGAGACTGTGGCTAGGAAGTGGAGGAAAGGGAACAAAGCCTGCTAAAGAGAAATCATTGAGCAATAAATATTCACATTAATCAAGGTCAAAGTCCAAGGTTCGATTAAAATGGTTATGCTTCCTTTTAGCACCATGATTCATGAACTAAACATGGGTGGGTCATGATCTACCACATCTGACAACGGCCAAGTTTGCTTTGTAAAGGCACTAATAGGAGCGCGGAGTATGGCTTCATCTTCCAATTTATTGTGCATCATTTCCAAAACCTAGACAAGACCTCTGAAGAGATTTGGACAAAAACCTTCATCCACAAGCTGAGCCCTTATTATTCATGCAAGAGTAATTTTCATTTACATAATATCAATTAAGGCCCAATTTCTCAACCCTGTCCTGCCAGATTCATTTTGAGAGAGTGTCTCGAGTATCCCTTAGCTTTGTCCAGCCCCTGGCATTCTTCACACTGCCAGAAGGAGAGAGACCACATAAGAATAGCCTTACTGGGTCAGACCAATAGTCCATGAAGCCCAGTAGACCGTTCTCACAGTGGCCAATAGTCCCTAGTACCTGGCCAAAACCCCAGATAGCAACATTCCTGCATCTCAAAGAATAGCAAAATTCCAGAACCCCAATGAGAGCAACATTCCAGAGCTGAGATTGTGATGTCATAATGCCTCATAGTCAGCCTCATCAGTGATGTTACAATGGCTTGATTGTCCTATACTTGGCACACATAAGAGCAGTCATACTGGATCAGACCAAAGGTCAATCAAGCCCAGTAGCCCGTTCTCACGGTGACCCACTCTTAAGCTGTTCCACGCTCCTCTAAAGTAAGTTCAAGTTTATTTGATAAATCGCCTATATAAAATATTCTAAGCGATGTACAATTTAAAAACAGCTTATGGGGGAACAGACAATCTTAAAACAAATTTTAAAACGTTAGTTTAGAAAACAAATATTATTAAAACACATAAGATTTCTTTATGCATGTGGTTTAGTGACAAACAAGATACACAAGGAAAAAGGGGGAAAAGTTACAATTATCTCGGTCTGAAAAAACATTAAAAGGGTAGAAACACAAGGAAGGGGGTAAAAGGAAAAAAAAGGAGAAAAAAAAAATTGAAAGGCATCCACGATTGTTTGTAAAAAAATTGTTTGTAAAAAAAATGAACACAGGCTTGAATGATTAGTTAATAAAAGCATCATTATATAAAAATATTTTTAAGAGTTTTTTAAAAGAGATGAGATCTTTTTCTTTTCTGATAAAGAGTGGCAGAGCGTTCCAAGTTTGAGGAGCTAAAACAGAAAACATTTCATTTCTCCTTGTACCCACTATTTTTAAAGACGGGACCGACAGTAGATCTTGAGATGACGATCGGAGAGATCGAGGAGAATGATGTGGAGTAATCATTCTAGATATGAACTGTGGTTCGTTAAATAACAGTACTTTGAAAACTAAAAATGCTATTTTAAAAGTAATTCGATGATTAATAGGCAGCCAATGGGATTTGATCAATAGTGGTGTTACGTGGTCATATTTTTTGCTTTGTGAATAAGTTTTATTGCAGTGTTTTGGATTATTTGAAGTCTCTTCTTTTCTTTTTGCGGTACATTGAACATCAGAGAATTGCAGTAATCTAGTTTAGAAATGATCATAGAATGGATAAGTATATTGATAGATTTAGGTTCTAGAAATGATGAGATGGATCGTATCGGACGGAGTTTGTAAAAACAAGATTTAACAATTTGGCTAATGTGATTATGAAAAGATAAATGGGTGTCAATGATTACGCCTAAAATTTTTAAGATAGATACTAATTCTATTGGAGTGTTGTCGAGTACAAATGAAGAAATTGGGGTGATGTCTTTTCTCCAAGTAAAAAACATAGTTTGAGTTTTCTGTACATTTAATGACAATTTATTAAGGCTGAGCCAGTTTTTTACTGTGTCCAGTTTGGTATTAATTGTTTTAATTTCTTCATCTTTTTCGGGATCAAACGGGTGAAGAAGTTGGATGTCATCGGCATAAGAAAATGCAGTAAAGCCCAACGATTGACAAATAGTGAGTAGAGGAGAAAGGAAAATGTTAAAAAGAAGAGGTGACGGAATAGAGCCCTGGGGTATTCCGAAAGATGAAGAGTAAGAAGTAGAGTGATCGTCTTTAACTGTAACAGTGGAGGAATGATTAGAGAGAAAAGAAGTAAACCAGTTTAGAACCTGTCCACTGATGCCAAAAGATTCCAAACGGTTAAGTAAGAGAGCGTGATCGATAGTGTCAAAAGCCGCAGAAAGATCTAAGGAAAAAAGAGCAACCGATTTATGATGGTCTAGGTAATAATGGATGTTGGTTATGAGGCCTAACATTGAGTATTCTGTACTGTGATGTTTGCGAAATCCCGTTTGATTAGGGTGTAGTGCGTTTGATGATTCGATAAAATCCGAAAGCTGTTCGAAGACCAGTTTTTCAGTTAATTTTGCTAAAAAGGGTAAATTGGAGATTGGACGGTAATTGGATACATCGTTGCGATTAGCATTATATTTTTTCAGTATCGGAGTGACTGTAGCTTTTTTCCAATTGGTAGGAACAGTGGCTGTAAGAAGACTATTTTTGATGAGTGAGTGAATGAAAGGGCCGAAACAAGAGAAAAATTTTTTCAAGTAAAATGGAGGAATTAGTTCAGATCGAGAATTTTTTAATTTAATTCTTTGAAAGACTCCTTCTATTTCTTTTAGGGATGGAATTTTGAAATTTGAACATTTGGACGTTGGTATAGTGGAGTTAATGTTATTGTTTAAGGGCTCATCTGTTTTATTTGTAACAAAAGTTTTTCGAATAAGAGCAGTTCTTGGAATCTGCATCTTCACTTTTTTACTGGCTATGAATGGAAAACTGATTTTTATGAAAAATCAGTAGTTGCCAATTTACATCTATTTTAGTTCATTAATATTTCACCAAGTATTTTTACGACATGACATCCTGACAGCCAATTTTGCATGGCAATACAATTTTAAAAAATAAAACATGCTCCAGACAAGATGAAGGAGCCATTTGGATTAAACTGTTAATGACTGGCTTAATTGGCACTCAGTGCCTTTTTGTACTTTTCTTGACTCCATTAGTTGTGTAAGTTATAAAATTCTTATATATCACAAAATGGACTACAGTTCATTCATTCTGGCTTACAAAAATGTATTGTTTTCCTCAATTTAAACCCATATTTTCTCTTCTTCCATTTATCCCTTTTCGTGCAATATTTTAAAAAAATGAAAATTGAAAATGTGGAACATTAAAAATATTCTAGTGCTTACAGTAAACTTGATCATTATCAATCATGTTCTCAATAAAGGTCAGAAAGATGGAACTGAAATCAAATCAGCTGTGAAACTAACTTGCATTAGAGAATGACGTGACAATATTCGTCACCGTTCCCATCCCCGCGGATAACCGCAGGAAATAATCCCATGTCATTTTCTAGCGTCTATTTCAACCTCAGTCCTTTTACGCCAGCATTCTTCAAAGCAAAGCTTTCGGGTCAGTGGTTGTGGCCATTCATACTCTGATTCTTATGGGAGCCAAGGATAATGAAGCCATTGTGACATCACTGATGTGATTGGCTCTTAGGCACTGGTGGAATGAGGCATTATGACATCACAATATCTGCTCTGGATACCAGAGACTGTCATTCTGTAGTGTCTGTTTCAACCTCGGTCCTTCTACACTAGCATTCTTCAAAGCAAAGCTTGCGGGTCAGTGGTTGTGGCCATTCATACTCTGATTCTTATGTGAGCCAAGGATAATGAAGCCATTGTGACATCACTGATGTGATTGGCTCTTAGGCACTGGTGGAATGAGGCATTATGACATCACAATACGCTGCTCTGGAATGTTGCTGTTCAATCTCAGCATTCTTCAAAGCAAAGCTTGCGGGTCAGTGGTTGTGGCCATTCATACTCTGATTCTTCCCTCTCTCCTTAAAGATGGTTTCCCGCGGTTATCCACGGGGACGGGAACAGTGATGAATTTTGTCACCGTGTCATTCTCTAACTTACATCTAAGGCAGTGTCCCATGGCAAACTAAAGGTAGTGGCCTTGGCTCGAGGCCCCTGTAAGTGCGCGGATATCGCCGTGATGACATCACGCACCTGTGTGACATCATCATGTCGATATCCGCGCGTGTGTGAAGGCCCTCCAGGTCGGGCCCTGAGACGCCAGTGGGGGAGCCAGACAGGAAGAGGGCCAGAGAGGATAGGTGCTGGTGCCCACTGATTGCCACGAGAGGCACATTCTGTAGGCATTCAGCTGGCGCCTCTCCTCCTCCCCAGTGTTATCGCGGCACACCTGAAATCTCAGGAGGCCCACAGTTTGAGATTCACTGGTCTAAGGGAAAAGTATCTGGTTTTATTTCCGACTTTTCAAATTCCACGTTGTAAGCTGGCTTTGTAGAATTACCTGCAGTCTTAGATTTTCTTTGGATCAGTTTGCAAGTAATTACGCTTTGACAGAGTCTGAGGCCATAGGGATTATTACTTAAATATGATCTTTTTAAGAGACCAGCTCCTTTACATATGCTTGTGAATAAAAACAGCTTATTGGGGCCACTGCAGAAATTTTGACTTTTCACTGTTTTACTGCCTTAAGGCCAGATTCACTAAACTTACCGATCCTGTAACAATCGTGGCTAAACAGGTTTTGCGATCGTTCGTGTTCCCCGACCCGTTTCACAAAACTACTGTCCGATGTGTTTCTCCGAGCACTCACCTAATCTCTGATCCGAGCATGCTAAAGAGGGGATTAGTAATGAAATGCCACGCAAAAGTAGGCAGCGATTGAATCACAAACCAGAAGAAATATCAGTATCAAGGTTACAATCCCGCATAAAACAACTGCTAAAAATAACTATAAAATAACTATAGATATGCACAAGAACTCATTCATGTGTTATTTGCTGCATCATGTGTGCTGTCCAACAGTTCACGATTGCTTCTTCCAAACTTTCTATAAACTCCGTCCAACAGCTCCGTCCACAGCTTCAACAGATACCACCAAAAACTCCCAAAACAAATCTCTCTTCTAGTATAGTTTATATTGCATTTTTTTACGACAACTATGCTTTGCGGCCGACACATTCGCTGCACACCAATGACGTGTACGAATAAATCTAGCCCACGAACTGCATAGTAAAGGGCGAAGTACAAGCACATGCGTGCATTGCATCAAGAACCAACAAGAATACTCCGCGCCTATGTTTCGATTGCTCTTACAACGATCCATCGGCTCGCTGTAGGGCGTGTGTCCGATCAGATCATTTGCATGTAAATTCAGTTGTGTTATCAGTCGCTCGGCAAAAATTGGCCAGAGAATCAGCCAACAGCAATCCCGTCAGTAAGTTTAGTGAATCGGGCCCTAAATCGCTAGGTTTTGTCCATTCTTCAAAGTGCAAATGACTCCCCCAGTGTCAGACACCACTTAATAGTTAAAATGATTACCAACGTACTTTAAATGCAGCCAGTTATAACACATTTTGAAACATGATACCGTAATCCATGATGAGCCAAAGAATGCTTTCAGTATTTCATTTGCTTGGTTTCGGGAAGTAAAATCAACACCCACACAATTAAATCCATGATCTGTTTTATGTTGCTAGTGAATCAAAGGCTGGTCTCAAAACTGTAAGTTGCTTCTTGCTTGTAGAAAAGGGTTCTTTACAAATGTAATGCAAAGCCTGAGACCAAATGCAGGACAGGTCATTGAAGCCTCCAATAAAATCAAAGTATTCCAGACGTCATGCTTGCAAGATAGAAATGAAACACCCAGGTAACTTTTAAATGATTTTATAAATTGGAGTAGGTAAGTCTCCATTAAAAAAAAATATATATAATCTGCAGTTAACGTGACCAAGGCTTTGAAGATAATGATTTGAAAATCAACTGTACACAAAATGCAATAACTTTATTAAAAAGAGCAAGTCTAGTTGCTGTTCAGTATATTTTAGTAAAAATGTACTTGTACCAACTGCTGAAGTTGTATTCTTATGTATATGTGTTTCAACAGGAATCAGTTACGCAAATAGGATAGATTGCCTTTTAAAAATAGTAGTAGTCTTTAAGGGAAGAATCCTGCTTCGCTGTTGAAACTTAGGAAAAAGAAAGTCAGTATTCTATATGTTCAAGATATTAGTTTTAAATAGCAGCTGAGAGTAGTCACATGGCCAAGGCCGGAGGACCGACTTTATCCTTGAAAAAGAATTTGGAAAGCTGTCCTTCCCCGGCCCCCCCCCCCTCCCCTCACAGTATCCTAGAGTTGAAAGGAATTTCAAGCATTTTCGTAGTCCAAGTGGAAGGGAGGCCGTATGCTGAACTGGAGCATTAATAAAGTCTTCAGGTGTAGGGGCAGGGCTGCTCACTCCACTGCGAAGCCGCACGTTTCTTCAATGGCCGTTAACAGTTTTTCATACAGTTTATCGTAATTTTCATAGGGAGGAATGTCTATTCGATTAAAGCTGTGGAGAACAAATGGAATTGTGTCACTCAAGATTTATTTCAGTACTAAAAGCCCTTCACACTTAAATAGCTGTAGGAATCTAATGTATAGCATCAGAGCTTATAGCGCTTTTTAAGGCTTCTATGTCGATACTCTAGTTTATCTGGTGATGACTCAGAAACTAATATGAAATCCAAACACAAGGCAGCAGGTTATCATTTCTTTAGGGGTCTCAGTGCTCCCTACACTCTGTAAGAAAACACAAATCAAAATGCTTTAGGGTTGTTCAAGGAGTCAACTAATCACTGCTTCACTGACAGATGCGCCCACTCCCTGTTGGCCACTGGGTCACAAAAAAGTGAAAAGACTTGTTTCATCTTTTAAACATTTAGGTTCAGTGGCGCCAATTGATGCTGCTGTCAATTAGAGAATGACACGGTGGTTGTTACCCGTGGCTAGCCACGGGTAACCCGCCAAAACGGTGACCAAAAAAAAGGTCACCGCAAGTTCGGGGACAAGGCCATTCACCGCCCCGTGGAGCGGTGAACAAGTAGTGAACGCGCGGTGAACGAGGGTTCGATCCGGCAGCCCACTCTTTCCCGCTGGCTGTCCATGCATCTCCCTCCCTCCTTTTCCCTTAGCTTTTCTTCTTGAAACTGGCGATTTCTATAAGGCTACGAGCTGTATTACAGCCGGAGCCTTGAAGTCGCGTCGCCTTGCCTGCTGGAAAAAGTCTCCTCTGACGCAACTTCCTGTTTTCGGTTGCATCGGAGGAGACTTTTCTAGCAGGCAACCCGACGCGACTTCAAGGCTCCGGCTGTAATACAGCTCGTAGCCTTATAGAAATCGCCAGTTTCAAGAAGAAAAGCTAAGGGAAAAGGAGGGAGGGAGGGAAATGCAAGGCTGGCCGGCGGGAGGGAGCTGCTGGACCGCGTGAAGGATGGGGGGATGGGGGGATGGAGAGGAGAAGACGCTGAAGACGGGGACGGTGACGGGGCGGTGAAAGAGACAGCGGGGCGGTGAAAGGACCAGCGGGCACAGGGCGGTGCAGAGGATGGTGGTCCGGGGACGGTGACGGGGACAGAATTTTTCCGCGTGTCATTCTCTACTGTCAATATAAATAATTGTAGGCGCCACTCGACACCTTTTATAGAATCATGCCTAGCAGCGCCTAAGGTGTCACTAGGTGTCCTAGACATTGGCACTACTCCATTAGGCCAGCTTTTCACTTGCCTAATTTGGCGACACCTAACAATGTCTAACTCAACACCACCTATTCTCCATCTATAACCATGCCTACGTTTCCAGATAGGTGTCCTTAGGCATTGCTAGGCGTCAAACTCTTAAAATTGTTTAATTAATCTTTTTCTTGATTGGCTAAAAACCAACGCAGTCAATTACCACATTGGTTAAGCCAATTAAAAAAAATTGGTGCAGATCCCAAACTTAAGGCGTTGCTAGGCAGCCACAATTAACACACCTAATGCAGGCATCCATTAGGCAGCACCAATAAAAAAAAGTCCAAAAATGCACAAGTTTTATAAAGACAAGATAAACATCTCCTATAAGAAATAAACCCTTTAGCACCAGTATATCTTAGACATACAACAGTTCTGATACCATTAAGCACAGTTACTTACCATAACAGGTGTTATCCAGGGACAGCAGGCAGATATTCTTAACACATGGGTGACGTCACCGACGGAACCCCGGTATGGACACTTTTAACTAGAAAGTTCTAGTTGGCCGCACCGCGCATGCGCGAGTGCCTTCCCGCCCGACGGAGGAGAGCGTGGTCCCCAGTTAACATAAGCCAGCTAAGAAGCCAACCTGGGGAGGTGGGTGGGACGTAAGAATATCTGCCTGCTGTCCCTGGATAACACCTGTTACGGTAAGTAACTATGCTTTATCCCAGGACAAGCAGGCAGCATATTCTTAACGCATGGGTGACCTCTAAGCTAACAGAGAGGGAGGAGGGATGGTTGGCCATTAGGAAAATAAATTATGTAACACAGATTGGCCGAAGTGTCCATCCCGTCTGGAGAAGGTATCCAGACAGTAGTGAGTAGTGAACGTGTGAACTGAGGACCAAGTGGCAGCCTTGCAGATTTCCTCGATGGGCGTGGAACGGAGGAAAGCCACAGAAGCAGCCATAGCTCTGACCCTGTGGGCCGTGACAGCACCTTCCAGTGAGAGACTGGCCCGAGCATAACAGAACGCAATGCAGGCAGCAAGCCAGTTTGAAAGCGTCCGTTTAGAGACAGGGTGACCTAGACGGTTAGGGTCGAAGGACAAAAAGAGCTGAGGGGACGAGCGGTAAGCCCTGGTACGGTCAAGGTAGTATGCAAGGGCACGCTTACAGTCCAGCGTGTGCAACGCCTGTTCCTCAGGATGAGAATGGGGCTTAGGGAAAAAGACAGGCAACACAATGGATTGGTTGAGGTGGAAGTCTGAGATCACTTTGGGAAGGAATTTAGGATGGGTACGCAGAACCACCTTGTCATGGTGAAAAACAGTGAAAGGTGGGTCGGCAACCAGTGCATGCAGCTCACTAACCCTCCTGGCAGAGGTGATGGCAATGAGGAAAAGCACCTTCCATGTCAGAAATTTGAGTGAAGCAGTGGCAAGAGGCTCAAACGGAGGTTTCATGAGGGCTGATAAAACCACATTCAGGTCCCAGACAACTGGGGGAGGCTTCAGAGGTGGTTTGACATTGAAGAGGCCCCTCATGAACCGGGAAACCAGGGGTTGAGCCGTGAGAGGTTTTCTGAGGATAGGTTCATGAAACGCAGTGATGGCACTGAGGTGGACTCTGATTGAGGTGGATTTGAGGCAGCTTCGGATAGAGAGAGCAAATAGTCCAGTACAGTTTCCACCGCCAATGAGGTGGGATCGTGGTGATGCAGTAGACACCAAGAGGAGAACCTGGTCCACTTCTGATGGTAACATTGGAGGGTGGCCGGTTTCCTGGAGGCATCCAAAATGCGACGGACAGGCTGAGACAGATTCTCTAGGGAGGTCAGCCCGAGAGAAACCAAGCTGTCAGGTGGAGCGAGGACAGATTGGGATGTAGTAGAGACTGATGCTGCTGCGTAAGTAGAGTAGGAAACACAGGAAGAGGAATGGGT
Organism: Geotrypetes seraphini; assembly: GCF_902459505.1. Classification (NCBI taxonomy): domain Eukaryota; kingdom Metazoa; phylum Chordata; class Amphibia; order Gymnophiona; family Dermophiidae; genus Geotrypetes; species Geotrypetes seraphini. The sequence goes on along the minus strand of NC_047093.1, from coordinate 18,652,465 downwards.
TCTCTGGAGCTGAGCTGGAGTAGGAGGGAGAACCAGTGTTGGCGAGGCCACCGAGGAGCGATGAGAATCATGGTGGCTCTGTCCCTGCGGAGTTTGAATAGCGTCCGCAACATCAGAGGCAGTGGAGGAAAGGCATAGAGGAACCGATCCGTCCAGTTGAGCAGGAATGCATCCGGGGCCAGACGATGAGAAGAGAAGAGTCTGGAACAGAACTGGGGCAGCTGATGGTTGTGAGGAGCTGCAAAGAGGTCCACCTGAGGAGTGCCCCAGAGAGCAAAGATGGAGTGCAGTGTGGGAGGATCCAGGGTCCACTTGTGAGGTTGAAGGATGCGGCTGAGATTGTCGGCCAGGGAGTTCTGTTCGCCCTGGATATAGACAGCCTTGAGGAAGAGACTGTGGGCCGTGGCCCAGGTCCAGATGCGGATGGCCTCCTGACAGAGGAGGGGAGATCCGGTGCCGCCTTGCTTGTTTATGTAGTACATGGCGACTTGGTTGTCTGTGCACAGGAGAAGAACCTGAGGGTAGAGAAGGTGCTGGAAGGCCTTGAGAGCATAGAACATGGCCCTGAGTTCCAGGAAATTGATGTGATGTTGATGCTCCTGAGGGGTCCAGAGTCCCTGGGTGCGAAGATCTCCCAGGTGAGCGCCCCATGCATAGGGGGAGGCATCTGTGGTTATGACCATGGAGTGAGGGGGTAGATGAAAGAGTAGACCCCTGGAAAGATTGGAGGAGTTCAACCACCATTGAAGAAATTGCTGAAGAAACGATGTCACAGAGATGGGATGAGAAAGAGGATCCGTGGTCTGTGACCATTGGTTGGCCAGAGTCCATTGGGGTGTCCTGAGGTGGAGTCGTGCCAGAGGAAGCACATGGACCGTCGAGGCCATGTGGCCCAGGAGGACCATCATTTGCCGAGCTGGAATTGAGCGACGAAGGAGCAGCCGACGGCAGAGGTGGAGCAGGGTCCGTTGACGGTCTGAGGGGAGAAACACCCTCATCAGAGTGGTGTTGAGGACGGCTCCAATAAACTGAAGTCGCTGTGTGGGAAGCAGATGCGACTTGGGGTAGTTGATCTCGAACCCCAGGAGGTGGAGGAAGGAGATGGTGTGCTGAGTGGCTTGTAGCACAAGAGGAGACGTAGGTGCTTTCACTAACCAATCGTCCAAGTAGGGGAACACCTGGAGGTTGTGGGACCTGAGAAAGGCCGCCACCACAATGAGGCACTTGGTGAACACCCTGGGTGATGATGCAAGGCCAAAGGGTAGCACTTTGTACTGATAGTGACGGTGCTGAACCTGAAATCGAAGGTAGCGACGTGAAGTCGGATGGATTGGAATGTGAGATGTAGGCCTCTTTGAGGTCTAGGGAGCATAGCCAGTCGTGTTGAGAGAGAAGAGGGTAAAGCGTGGCCAGGGAGAGCATTCTGAACTTTTCCTTGACCAGACACTTGTTGAGGTTCCTGAGATCGAGGATGGGACGGAGGTCTCCAGTCTTTTTGGGAACCAGGAAGTAGCGGGAGTAGAAGCCCTGACCCCTTTGGTCTGGAGGTACCTCTTCGATGGCATTGAGAAGAAGGAGGGATTGGACCTCCCGCAGGAGGAGGAGTGATTGGGAGGAGTGAGAAACAGACTCTATGGGGGGATTGTCTGGTGGAAGAGTCTGGAAGTTGAGAGAGTAGCCGTGGTGAACGATGTTGAGGACCCACAGGTCTGATGTGATGACTTCCCAATGGCTGAGGAAGAGTTGAAGGCGTCCTCCGATCGGCTGAGGAAGAGGCAATGATGGTGGGAGGCTGGCTATGCCCTGGAGAAAAGAGTCAAAAGGGCTGAGATGGTTTTGACGGAGGGAGAGGCTTGGCCGGTTGGTGAGACTGTGAGCGTGCCTGAGTTTGGTGCTGCTGACGAGGTCGGCAAGGCTGTTGTTGAGGCGGGTTGAGAGGTCTGGCCGAGAACCTGCGTTGGTAGGAAGACTGCTGTCTGTAGGGGCGAGCAGGTGGAGTCTTCTTCTTAGGTTTGATCAGGGTATCCCACCTGGTCTCGTGTGCCGAGAGTTTCTGGGTAGTTGAGTCCAGGGACTCCCCAAAGAGTTCATCACCAAGACAAGGTGCGTTAGCCAGGCGGTCTTGGTGATTAATGTCGAGGTCAGAAACTCTCAGCCAGGCCAAGCGCCTCATGGCAACAGCCATGGCAGATGCTCGAGAGGTCAGCTCAAAAGAGTCATAAATGGAGCGCACCATAAACTTCCGGAGTTGGAGTAAACTGGAAATTTGTTGTTGAAAAACCGGGACCTTACGCTCAGGGATGTACTTTTGTAAGGAGGAGAGTTGTTGCACCAAATGCTTCATGTAGAAGGAGAAGTGGAAGGTGTAATTATTAGCCCTGTTGGCCAGCATGGAATTCTGATAAAGGCTCTTGCCAAATTTATCCATCGTTCTGCCCTCTCTGCCAGGAGGGGTGGAGGCATAAACACTGGAGCCCTGGGTTTTCTTTAAGGTGGACTCCACTAGAAGGGATTCATGGGGTAGTTGAGGTTTGTCGAACCCCGGGATAGGAATGACCCTGTATAAACTATCCAGTTTTTGAGGGGCTCCCGGTACCGTGAGAGGGTTTTCCCAATTTTTGTAAAAAGTTTCCCGTAAGATGTCGTGGACGGGTAACTTCAAAAATTCTTTGGGGGGTTGTTCGAAGTCCAGGGCGTCAAGGAAAGCCTGGGACTTCTTAGAGTCGGATTCCAACGGGATAGACAGAGCCGCCGACATTTCCCTTAGAAATTTTGTGAATGAGGACTGTTCAGGTTTGGAACTGGTATCGACCATCGAGGGTTCCTCGTCCGTTGATGAAGCCTCATCATCGGTACCGGGTGGGGATTCTTCCCATAAGTCTGGGTCCCTGACGTCGGTGTGCGCAGGACGGGACGGTGGTGTGGACGGCTCAGTGTGGCGAGTCTTAGAGAGAGATTTGCCAGAGCGCATCGAGACGGTACCGGGGGAGGAAGACCGGTGCCGGTCCTGGTCTCGGGGGGATTGGTGTCGGTCTCGATGTCGGGGAGGGTCGGCGTCAGAGCATGGTTGCACGGGAGGATTGAGTGGTTCAGCCACGAGTACCGGCATGGAGGTGTTCAACGGTACCGATGGTGTCGACACCGGTGGTATGTTGCGAGGCTCGGGCCGGTCCGGTACCGGAAGGAGCGGGGCCAACATTGCTGGCAACAAGTGTTTGAGTTGTTGTTGTAGTTGCTCCTGCAATTGGTTTTGGAGTATGGCCGCAATGCGGTCGTCCAGAGGAGGCACCGGTACCGCTTTTTTCTTTTTCGGTACCATAGGTGCCGCTCCATGCCCCGGCGATGAGGAGGCCGATGACGAGGCACTCACCGAAATCGGGGCGGAGCGTTTGCGGGGTCGGCGTGATGCCGGGAGGACCGGCGTCGCCTCTGTGGCAGGAGGTCACTCAAGGGAAGTGGAAGGCTTCTTAGCCGGCTTACCTGGTGCCAGCGACCCCGAGGAAGGATCAGGCGTCGAAGTAGTCGGTGCCGACTTTTGCGGTGCCGTTGACGGCGCGGCCGATTCCATGGCAGATCCGGTACCGAAAAGGATATTCTGTTGGATCTGTCTATTTTTTAATGTACGTTTTTTAAGAGTAGCACTGCGGGTGCAGGTGTCAGCCCGATGCTCTGGACCCAGGCACTGTAGGCACCAATTGTGCGGGTCAGTGAGAGAGATCGGGCGTGCACACCGCTGGCACTTCTTAAAACCCGGCTGAGGGGGCATGAAGAGAAACACGGCCTCCGCAAAATCAAAACCGGAGGCCTGTATGGTGGCAACAGGCCCCGCCGGGGCCAGTCTGAAAAATAAAGAAAAAAGAAAAAGCAAAGTTTTTTTTTTTTAGAACGGAAAAGAAACCCGAAGGAAAAAGAACAAAAAGGAAGAAAATTTTGCGAGCGGGAAGGCAAAAATCAGATTTTTCAACAGCCATTGAAAACACATGCGTCTTCTTCGCTCCGCGGAAACAAAGAAACTGGGGACCACGCTCTCCTCCGTCGGGCGGGAAGGCACTCGTGCATGTGCGGTGCGGCCAACTAGAACTTTCTAGTTAAAAGTGTCCGTACCGGGGCTCCGTCGGTGACGTCACCCATGCGTTAAGAATATGCTGCCTGCTTGTCCTGGGATAAAGGTACTTGGTGTTATAATCGATGCAAAACTGACCTTTCATCAACAAATAGGTTTTGATGTGAAAAAATGCTTTCACAAACTAAGAATGATTAGATCAATGTCCCCACTGCTAGAATCTTCTTCCCTAAACATCACAATTCATTCTTTTCAAGTTTATTAAAAGTTTGATATAAACGCAGTGTCAAATATTTTCAATGCGTAGAACAATAAAAAAATTTTATCACCTATTTAGATTACCGTAATGTTCTATATCAAGGAATAACTCAAAATGAGTTATAAAGACTGCAGAATATATAAAATACTGCAGTCAAGCTAGAAAATAAGAACACATCACTCTTACCATACAAGGCACATTGGCTACCAATTAAACACAGAGTGGCATTCAAATTTAGTTTTTCATGTTTATTTAAAAGTTTGATTTGATCGCAATATCATAATCCAATGCAATTTACAAATAAAATGAGGGTAAAAGTGAAAAACAACTAAGAATAAAACCACACAAATTAATAAAGGTCAGACACTACAGGACACAAGAGGAGGATCGGTTTAAATACAATTCATAAACAAATAAAATGAACATAGGTGTTGAGACAATAGGATGGGAAAGAGTTACCCATTTAATTTTTGTACGCTATAGGATGTTTGAGTTCTATAGAATTTGAGCATCTCAGTTGAAAGCGTCCTTAAAGAGCCAGCTTTTCAGGAGACCTTTGAACTTAAGTGATTTCTCTTCCCTTATATAAACTGGAAGCAAGTTTCAGGTTTGAGGTGCCGTAACAGAGAAGATCGTGTCTCTTCTTGAGTAAATGAATCTTAGTGATTTGCCCTCAGATCGTAAAGATCTTGTTGGAACGTAAGGGATTAGAAGCCTTTCCAAGAATGCAGGAGTTTTATGCATTAACGTTTTGTGTGTAGGTAATGCTATTTTGTATGTAATTCTAAAATTTACGGGGAACCAATGTTTTTCCTTTAATAAGGGAGACACATGATCAAATTTTTTTCCTTTTGGCAATTATTTTTATTACAGTATTTTGCAGGATTTATAATCTACGTATTTCTTTTAAGGTTATTCCCTTGTACAAACGAGTGTATTAAGATATTCAATGATGATTCGTCAAGGAATGAGGATCATGATCTAATCATCCGTAGCCTATAAAAACAGCTTCTAATCAGTGACCTTATTTGCTCGTGATAATTCAATTTCTGGTCCAAAATGACCTCTGGTATCTTACTTCTTACATTTAAAGTTAAGCAAAATAATTCTCCAGGATTCATAGATCACTTACTCACTCCATACATCCCAATGAGGACACTGAATGCCAGCCAACAAAATCTATTAACTAATCCTTCTCCAAAGCATATAACGAATGACAGCACACGAAAAACATTTTCTCAGTAACAGCTCCCGCTCTTCCATCATATCTTTGTCACGAAACTTCATTGACTAAATTTAAATCCAATCTCAGAACTTTTTTTATTCAATGATGCCTACGATACATTACATTAAGGCATAACAATTTTAACTTGATCCAAGAAGTATTTGATAAGACTACCTAACCCTCTTTCCTAATGTGATTCTCCCACCTTCTTTCCTATCATATTATAGTTCCACCCCCATCCCTATAACTGTCTTACCATATTGTATTTTATGTCTGTTGTAAATGTAATGTACCACCTTTCTCTATATTCCCCCCCATTTTTATTATATACTGCTCAGTACCGTATTACCCCACATACAGGTCGTACCCATGTATAGGCCGCAGAAAATGTCGGCCTATGTTTAAAAAACGGAAGATAAGCCGCCCCATGGTATTAGCCATGGCTTATCTTCCAGTACCTCCCCTGCCTTTTAACACCATCCCCCTACCCCCCAGTACAATTATCAAAGCCCCCTGGATGAGACTCGCGAGAACTGACTTCAGTCACTCAGCAAGCAGTGCGGAAGCAGGCTGGATGCTAAAGATCGCAGCTGCCCTGCACCGCTGGAGATTTGCCATCCGGGGGCTCCGATAAAGGTACCGGGGGTGGTGGGGATGATGTAAAGTCTGTATATAGACCACCCCATATAACTAGGCTGAGCCCATACATGGGTTTGTAAAACTCATGTATAGGCCGCGGCCTATATATGGGGAAATACGGTACTATAATGAGCGGTATATCAAAACTTATATAAACTTGAAACTTACACCTGAGTACTATATCTGCATACATATATGATAGAAAGTGCATAACTTGCCCCATTCTGTCCAAAGTATCTACCTAGTAATGCCTGTCTCCACTGCATAAAAGCAGATGCTGTATTTCTGTACTTTTTACACTTATGCAATTTTATAAGAGACATTTTCCATATGTAAAATACGCTTCAGACCAGAAAGTACCTTATAAAATTACTCCCTTAGCAAATTTGAAAAAAAACATTACCCTGTGTGAACAAGGCCTGTCTGTAAATCACTCCCTCTTTTAGATGGGTTAAAAAGGAGTGTTTCGTTGGGAGGGAGAACACGATGTCAATGGTACACATATGGGATTTTGAAATGTATTTTCCTTAAATACCCAAATTGATAGCCGGCACACATTTTATTTTGTGCTAATTAATTTTCAAAGAAATGCAAGTCAACACTCCATTGCCTCAGATTGTCAGCCCACCAGGACAGATAGGGCAAAATACTCGAGTACCTGAATGTAAACTGTTTAGATTATAAGCAGTATATAAATACTAAAAAATACTCTAACGTTAGTACAGTAAAGCATATGTTTATGTTTAAGTATCTGCAGACACTCTGTTCTTATATGAAGATTGGCAGATAATATATTTTGGAATGCTGCAGGTTATGGCCACAAGGGCCCATTCAATCAGCCCCGTTAGAATTCCTTTTTTAATACTGCAGGTATCATTCAGTTTCCTGCCTTATTCCCATTTCCCAACTTGTGCTTTTTTGAATTCTGATGCCCAATTCTTTTCTTTCTAAACACATTTTATAAAGAAATGTTTCTCTTTCCTTTCCTCAAACTCTCTTGAAAACTGCCCCAAATCAGAATACTCAAGTGTGTGCGTGTTCATAAAACGTCCACAGGTTCTTCTATCTGCCAATTCTATGCCAGTCCCTTTGAAAACTGCCTACAGAGATTTGCATCTTCTCTGCCAGAAACATCTTACGCACACTTTTGAAAACACTAAGCTCTCCATTTTGTCGTTTGCCTCTGAGCTGACCCACCTACTTTTCCCACGTGCCAAAGGATGTGCATCACTGATCTCCACATACAAGGAGGGGAATTTTCAACAACCTTTTAATCTGGGTAAATAGGTTTTCAAAATGGCCCATTACAGAGGCTGAAACTGCTATCCTTCCCCAAATCTCTTCTGCTGGTCACTTAGAGTCAAGTCCTTCCATCTTATAATCATCTCTCACCTTGGGTTCTGCATCCCCTACCCTCTATGTCATGTATGTCTGTCCAAGTTAGATTGTAAGCTCTTCAAAGCAGGGACCGTCTATAAATGTCAAAATGTATAGTGCTGTATGGCTTTCAGCACTATATAAGTGATAAGTAGTAGTAGTATTTCAATTTTGAAAGAGCACACTTCATTTAAAAATAAAACAAAAAATATAAATAAATAAAATACCCCCCCAAACACACACACTATTTTGGATTAATGTATAAACACGACAACACTCATATGCAGTACTGAACAAAACTATTATAGAATGAATTTCAAGTTTACAAATGTCACAGCTGACTTTCCAAAGGCTAGAGAAGAGAAGGAGGGAAAACAGCAGAATTTTTTTCTCTTACCATGTATGAGCCTTCGGCAAGTTATTAGTGCTAGCATCGATCTGGTGGATTGTGAATAGTCTTGGGCCTGCAGCACCTGCATATTCAGAGAGGAGCCACATTACAGTATGAACGACAGCAGGAAAAGCGTTCCACGGATTTTGGAACACAACAACCCCATCATGATAAAAACACTGTTTTCAGAAGAGGGCTCGAAGCCTTTTGCTTAGCCTTGTTTGAGTGCTTCGTGCTTTCAAGAGTAATAGGAAGTGGTTTACATATTATATTCAGGTACTTGTTTTGAACCTGGGATAATGAAGGGTTGACTTGCCCAGAGTTAAAAAGGAGCTGCAGTGAGAACTGAGCCCAGTTCCCCTGGTTCTCAGGCCGCTATTAAGCCTCCCAATAAGCTTACCTTGTAATGCTTTGAAGCCCTGCAAAGGAACTCTGGAAGACCCCGTGACAAACTGAAGCAGCCGGGCACGCCTTTCTTCATCAAAAAACTCGACAGCTTTCCAGAACCATTTCACAATGTTGCTGTCAGGGGTACAGTGTTTTAACCTAGTGTTTGCCTTCCAGTCGTTCACATCAATCTTTCCAAGGCCACATATAATGAGCTGATGATATAATTGAAAAGCCTCCAATTAGGAAACAGAGCTAAAGCATCCAAAACAAAAACACAGGGTATGCTTGAGCATTCATAAGTGCAGATTGAGCCAATGATGTTGCTTGAGTACCCAAGAAAATGTCTTTAATGGCCTACATTTTGTAAGATAGAGCCAGGCTGTTTTATCAACTTAAAATTGGCCCTGTACCTTTTACATTTTCCACATTTATGACTAAAGTTGTACACGTTTGTTGTGTGTCAGAAATCAAGATCCAACAAAGAAGCACCCCCTGATGTTCTAACCCCCCCACCCCCACATACTTTCCTATGTTTTATTGTGGTTCCACCCTTCTTCCTCTAAAAATCATGTCTTTGTTTAACCCCTGTCCTTTGGATACTAATCTTCCAGAGAGATGGATCAGTAGAATCTGAAGTTAAGTAATGAATTTTAATGTTTGCAAAATCCCAGAGTATAGACATTGATTAAAACATTGAAAAATTTGAGTATAGAAGTTAAAGGGCCAGTAATAAGACAGCACATAAAGCGTATCACTATGAAAGTGTTTGAGCATATGTAGTGTCACCGAGGCCCTGATAAAGTTTGGATATTATCTGTACTATGGCTCTTTCGACTTGGGATTTATTGCTGATAGTATTAGTGAAATCCCTGAGTAAAATTAATAGAAAGTATTGGCCACTGGAGGAAGAAAGTTGCTGTTTAATTAGATTTAAGACTGTAAGCCATGGGCGGGATAGAAAAAAACCCAAAAACTGAAAAACTTGAGGTAAAAATCCAAATTGCTGATACCTTTTCATTGGGCTACATACATTCGTGATGAGCTTATGAAAATTACACACTTTCTTCAATAAGTTTTGAATGCTGCTGTTGGAGACTCGGTCGCACTATGCTATCTCAAGATACTTCCCTCCCTTTGTTCCCTATCCCTTTAACTATATTATTTATTAAGGTTTATAATACTACCTTTTTGAAAAATTCACCCAAGGCAATGTACAGCAAGAATAAAGTAGATCATAGGCAAAAGATAATTATTGCAGTAAAAATATTCAAATACACAGTATGACACAGTATGCTACTTAAATTGCCAACATAATACACAATAAAACATTTGAATACACATCATAAGGCGGAAGCAAAGGTGGAACACAAGACAGATAAGATAGAGTGATAGGAGTTAACTCTAATTGGCAGATGGTGAAACGGCTGCTTTATGTAACTTGATGTTGAATGAGAGCCACAGTGCCAAGTAAGAGGCATTTGGAGATGCAGATCTCTCAAGAAAGCCACAGAAGACACATGTTGCTTCTGAGCAACAATGCCAAATAAAGGGTTAAGACATTGCATTGCATGTGAGGTCACAAAGGTGCATGAATGTACTCTCAACCAGGGTAGGAGTGTGTCTGTGTGTGTCTTTGTGTCTGTCTGTCTGTGTGTGTGTGTGGGAGAACAGATGAGCTTCAACCTTCCTACTTCAGGGGTAAGCAGGGTGGGGACTCCCATATAGCAGAAACATCCATTCTCTGTAAGTTACATGCTATACTTAAGCCTCCAAGGCTAGATGTGTTCCCCAGGCTGCAATTCACAGTTACCAAATGCTAGGGTCCACCTTGGCGGTTAGTGCCCAAGAAAAGGATTTGGGTGTCACCGTAGATGAAACTTTCTGCCCAATGTGCGGTGGCAGCCAAAAAAGAAAACAGGATGCTAGGAATTATTAAAAAAGGGATGGTTAACAAGACTAAGAATGTTACAATGCCCCTGTATCGCTCCATGGTGCAACCTCATCTGGAGTATTGCGGTCAATTCTGGTCTCCTTATTTCAAAAAAGATATAGTGGTGCTAGAAAAGGTTCAAAGAAGAGCAACAAAGATGATAAGGATGGAACTCCTCTCGTTATGAGGAAAAACTAAAAAGGTTACAGCTCTTCAGCTTAGAAAAGAGATGGCTGAGGGGAGATCTGATTGAAGTCTACAAAATCCTGAGTGAAGTAGAACGGGTACAAGTTGATCAATTTTTCATTCTGTCAAAAATTACAAAGACTAGGGGACACTCGAAGTTAAAGAGAAATACTTTTAAAACCAATAGGAGGAAATATTTTTTCACTCAAGAGAATAGTTAAGCTCTGGAACGCATTGCCAGAGGTTACATAGAAACATAGATCATGATGGCAGAAAAGGGCCACGGCCCATCTAGTCTGCCCACACTAATGGCCCACCCCCTAACTACCTCCATGAAGAGATCCCACATGCCAATCCCATCTTTTCTTAAAATCTGGCACACTGCTGGCCTCAATTACCTGTTGTGGAAGATTATTCCAGCGATCAACCACCCTTTCGGTGAAGAAATATTTTCTAGTGTCGCCATGAAATTTCCCACCCCTGATTTTCAACGGATGCCCTCTTGTTGCCATGGGTCCTTTAAGGAAAAAGAGATCCTCTTCCACCTCGATATGGCCTGTGACATATTTGAACGTCTCGATCATGTCTCCCCTCTCTCTGCGTTCCTCGAGTGAGTACAGCTGCAACTTACCCAGTCGTTCCTCATACGGGAGGGAGATCCTTGAGACCTGAGACCATCCTGGTGGTCATTTGCTGAACCGACTCAACTCTCCGCACATCTTTTTGATAATGCGGCCTCCAGAATTGTATACAGTATTCCAGATGGGGTCTCACCATGGATCTGTACAACGGCATTATGACCTCGGGCTTACGGCTGACGAAATTTCAACGGATACAGCCCATGATTTATCTAGCCCTGGATGATGCTTTCTCCACTTGATTGGCAATCTTCATGTCTTTGCTAATGATCACCCCCAAGTCACGTTCTGCTACAGTCCTTGCTAGGATCTCACCATTTAAGGTGTAAGTCCTACATGGATTTTTGCCTCCAAGGTGCATGACCTTGCATTTTTTGGCATTGAAACTTAGTTGCCAAGTCTTTGCTATACACAACTGAAAACAGTGCAACATGCAGAAAGTGAAAAAGTATCAACAGCTCTCACCTCCTCCAGCACCGGACACGTGCAGTTTGGAGCAATGGCATAGGCAGATTGCATCAACTGAAGACGAAGCTGGGACAGCGAAGCAACCACCTCCTCAAATTCAAACCGAGCCTGGGACTCGATGTAGGGCGTGAATTTCCGAAGCACAGGCAGAAAAAATTCCAAGTAGGTGGCAAAGTGGAAATTATAATTCAGGACTCGGGACGCCATCATAGAATTCTGATAGATGCATCGTCCAAACTTATCCATGGTCCTGCCCTCGCGGCCCGGAGGCACCGAAGCATACACCTGGCCAGGATGAGACCGCTTGAGCGAGGATTCGACCAGGAGGGACTGATGGTCCCTCGAAGCCCTTATGGTGCACCGTGTGGTACCGAGCATCCAATTTTCCAGGGACCGCAGGGATAGAGTAAGGAGACTCAAAGCACCTCATGAAGGTCTGGTCGAGGAGCTTGTGCAGAGGTAGGCGTAAGGACTCGGCCGGAGGACAAGGCAAGTGCATGGTATCGAGGTACTCCTTGGAGAATCGAGACCCAGCATCGAGGGTAATGTCCATGTCATCCGCCATCTGTCTGAGAAACGAGGAAAAAGACAGTTGGTCCGCCAGCGCCGGTCTTCGAGAAGGACTAGAAGAAGTCGAGGCTTCAGGCTCCACAGAAGCCTGTGAGCAACAGGGCGAGTAAAACACCTTGGGGTCCTCTAACTCCGGGCCCGGAGGAGACCCAGCCGAAGCAGAATACCCCATCCGAGGCAATTTCTTCTGAGGCGAGACGGTCGAGTGTCGAGAGGAATGCCTCGAAGAGTGTCTGGATCGATGCCCCTCTCGATGCCTGGAAGGGGATCGAGCCCTCCTGTGAGAATACTGGTCCCCAGAAGCCTCCAAGGAGCAGATAGGACTCGAGGCCGTCGATCGGAGAGGCGGAAGAGTCGGTGCCTCCCCAGAAGCCGCCCAGGCTTGATAGGGGGTTCGGAAGAACTCGTCCTGCTTCCTGCTATGCCCAGGACTGGGAGGCCTCGAAAGTGGACGCCACACTGTGTCATGGGGCGGGGTAATAGGTTCCAAGGGAGGCAAGTCACTAAGGGAAGCTTTCCTCGAGGGAATAGGCTCCAAGGGAGGCATATCACTAAGGGAGGCCTTTCTCGAGGGAATCGGTTCCAAGGGAGGCATGGCACTACCCGAGGACCACCTCGAAGAACCGGACACCCCCCGCCGCTCCTCCTCGCCGAGCAACGAGATCGAGCGGCGCGGCGGAGGAGGAGGGGGCGGCCCGCCCCTCGGAACCAGAACTGGGAGGTCACCCTGGATCGAGGCAATCAGCCGGGGTCCCAGCCACGCGGCCGACCCGGTGTGGGAAGAAAAAAAATTTTTTTATTTTTTTTTTAAAAAAAGAAATCAAAGAAAGAAAGAAATGCACGGGAGAGCCAAAAGAACCCAACCCGCGGCAATACAGAAGGCAAAAAACAGATTCAATGGGCGCAGAATTGAAGTAAACTTCTCAGCTCTGTGGAAGAAAAAGAACTGAGGAGACACGCCCGGACCATCGGGCGGGAAGGCACTGGCACATGCGCGGTGCGGGCATCTCGAAACTTCTGAGTTTCTTCAAGCAAGACATGCTTGTGAGACGTCCGTATCGGGGCTCTGTCGGATGGCATCACCCACTAGTGAGAATACCTGCCTGCTTGTCCTGGGATAAAAATAGTAAGGGGTCCTTTTACTAAGGTGTGGTAGCTGATTTAGCATGTGTTAAATATTAGCGTGAGCTAAACGCTAACGCGTTCATAGAATCTAATGAATTGATTTAGTGTGCCTTAGTAAAATGACCCCTATTTTTTCTGCAGCCCTCCAAGTACCTAGAAATCCAAAATGTGGCCCTGCAAAGGGTTTGAGTTTGAGACCACTGCTGTACAACCTCTAACAAAGCGGCAAATTAATTCTAATCTAATCTAATCTAAACCTTATGCCATTTTAGAGTCACCACCAGGGTGTGCTGCAGAGCAATATATCTAATATAGCACAAATCCTTACCATAAAAATCTTATTTGGCATTTCATTAATAAGCAACCAAAAGCTAGAGGGATGTCTATATTATTTTGGAGGTATGATGGTTGATACAGTGTGCTCAGAATTTTCAGAAAGCTTTTGACTAAGTCTCACATGATAGACTCATAAGGAAGTTGCATCCTGTTGTGCTTTGGGAACTTCTCAAAAGAAAACAAGGTGGGATTAAATGGCAAATTTTCTCAATGGAGGAAGGCAAATAATGGAGTACCACAAGGAACTGTTATTCAAAGTTGCAGGAGAACCTTGGGCAGGTGAAATTTAATGTTGACAAGTGCAGTGATGTGCACTGGGAAGAATAGCTGAAATTATAGCTACACAATAAGGAATCAGCACCCAGGAAAAGGATATAGATGTCATCAAAAACAAGATGTTGAAGTTTCTGCTCAGTGTGCAACAGCAGTCAAAAAGGCAAACAGAATGTTAGAAATTATTAGGAAAGGAACAGAGATCACATACAAAATTCTCGTATCAAATGCAATTCTGGTAGCAACATCTCAAAAACATGCATCAAAACTGGATGGAACAACTCTTATATGAGGAAAGGCTAGGGAAGTTGAAGCTCTTTGGTTTGGAGAAGAGATGGCTGAGGGGAGATAAGATTTTATAGACCCTTATCGTAAATGGAACAGGTAAAGGTAAATCACATTTACTTTTTCAAAAAGGACATGCCAAGAAGTCACTAAGTAGTATAAAAGTTATAAAACAAATTAGAGAAAATACATTGCAACACAATGTATAATTAAGTGCTAGAATTCATTGCCAAAGAATATGGTAAAATAAGCTAATATAGCTTGGTTTAAAAAAAAAAAAAGGTTTGGGTAAGTTCCTGGAAGAAAAGTTCATAAACCATTATGGGAAAGCCACTACTTATCCTTGAGAAGTATGGAATCTTGCCGACTCCTTGTGATCTCAACTGGCTACTGTTGGATACAGGATGCTAGGCTACATAAACCCTTAGGGCTAGATGCACTAAAGTCAGCGATCGTCGCTAAACCTGTTTTCACTGTTTAGCACGATCACCGTTATCGACCAGATGCATAAAATGGCCCACCGTGTGTTTTTCCCCTCGATCACCCATTTTCCAATCCGGCCATGCAAATTAGCTAAAACCCCATGCAAAATAGCCAAGCGATCGATGCACTAACATCACTTGGCTATTTCAAATGGGGTTTTAGTGATCCTAGAAACCAATTCAGCTAGACCTGTCGGTAATCATGTTACCGATTTTTTCAATGGCACAGATATTTTGCATGTTTTACACATGCAAAATATTTCTCCCATTTAAAAAAAATGAAAAAAAGTCCCTCACCACCGATGACACCCCTCCTCGATGACCCCTGACAAATGACCCCCGAGCCACTGTCCCCCTCAAACCCAAAACAAATGGCAGGAGGGATGCTTACTCCCTCCTGCTATCCCGATGACACCCCCGTGGCAAAACTGCAGGTGGGATGCCCACTCTCTCCTGCCACTAAGGCCGCCCCGCACCAACCACCCCTTATCCCCCCCCCACCTGAAAAAAAAGGCAGGAGGGATGCCCACTCCCTCCTGCCACTGGAGGCCATCAACCCCCACGTGTACCTTTTAAGTTGGGAGCAGGAAGGATGCTCAGTCCCTCCTTCTCTGAGGCCACCAAGTCTACAATGCCGAGCTTTCCCCTCCCCGGTGCATCAGGGCCTAAGGCCCTGTTTGGCTCAGATGCTTCTTCCTCTGTATACCAGGGGAGGAATCTAAGGTCCCGATTGGCTCATGCTGGCATTGGCTTCCACCTCAATGAACCAGAAGTGATTTCAGAGGGAGCCAGGCTGGTGCGAGCAGAAGGCCAGAGTAGTTGCTCGTACTGGCAAAGATTTAAAGAGATATGAGAGGGCAGAGAAAGGAGGGTGTGAAGAAGTGCCGGCGCCCCAACCAAGATGGCTCCTGGGGCAGTCTGCCCCCCTCCCCCCACCATTGTATGTGACAAACACATTCATATCCTGCCCATGCTCCACCCAAATGTACCCCCCTCCCTGTAATTGTACACTACGCCTCTTAGACATGCCTCATAGAATAGTGCTTAAGACACTTGTGCATGGAAGAGGCACTTTCTGCTACATTTACATACACAATATGCGTGTAACCGCAAGCATTCAATTATCAAATTTATTTCATATGCATCAGCTTGTGCAATACTGCTACAAAATGGCCTAAAGCAAATTACAATGTAAGACCATATGCATTTTATAGAACCATTGATAGGAAACCAAAACACTTGCAAGGTCCATGGCTCTGACAAATCTTCACCCTATAATTACAGAGGAGACTCTGAAAAAACCCCACTTAGAGCATCGCCTGGATAGAAGAGGGAGCACTCCAGTGGAGAAGTTGCAGAGCTCCCCAAAGGTCTTCATTTTAGCCGAAATTCTCGTAATACTACACTTGCACAACTGGGAAAACACCGGGGATCCAGCTTCAGCCGTTATTTTGTCTCCAAACTATGCAACAACCTTTTATGATTGCATCTGATGAAATAACAGCGCACTGACCTCCAGCTCCTTCTCATCAAATGTTTTCAGCAGATGTTGTGGAATTACTTCATTAAATCCTTTCTGCAGCGCCAGAAACTGAGCCTCGATCCCTCGTAAAAATCTCCAGTTTACATACAGCCTGTAATGGCAGAACCATGTTAGGGGTTTTGTTTACTTTTTTAAAGAAAAACATATTTAACCTTTAAAACAAACATGCATATTTTCTCTCTGTAGTATCTGAATCTAAAAGCACCACGAAGCTTGTAGGTGCTGACAATTCCATTTCGGAATTTAACTGGGACTTTGGTAGTTTTTATTAAGATACACTAAATGCTAAGATACCCATTAGATTCCTATGGGCATCTTAGCATATAGCGTACACTATCATTAGCATGTGCTAAATTGGTTAGTGCAACTTACTAAAAGGACTCTTATGAGAGATAATGTCAATCAATCTGATACTGCTGGTAGACTGCTATACATCAGCTAAATAATAGCAAAGAGCGATAGTGATCTCATTCAGCTATTTAACCACTGATAGGTGGGCTGCAGGGAAAAATGATAAATTCTAATTCTTCTTAAAATGCAGATTTCAATGGAATTTTTCAGTCTCCCTAGTTTAAGACTAATTCTTTGGCTTTTCCTTTCATAAGAATGTATTTTGGAGTGTGCATGAGTGAGCATATATTCTTTTTTTCAGGAGATCAGATGTCTTTTTCTTTTCCTTTGTAGCTAAGTCAATTTTCCACCAAATATGATGCTTTAAAACAACCTTAAATGAATACAATTAAAATGATTTTCTCAAGGTAAAAGCAAAGATGACAGTCTTATGTGCAGAGCTTCTAAATAGAGAATGACACGGGGATAAATTTTTCCCTGTCCCCACGGGAGCTCATTTTCCCATCCCGTCCCCATGAGTTCTTTTCCTATCCCTTCAAGCTCTGTCCTCATCTGCACAAGCCTCAACCACTTTAAAATCATAAGTGTTCAAGGCTTGTGCAGTTAAGACAGAGCTTACAGGAATGGGGCAGGGACAGGAAAAGAACTCACGGGGACAGGACAGGGAAATTGAGTTCCTGCGGGGATGGGAACAAATTTGTCCCCGTGTCATTCTCTACTTCTAAAGACCACTTGGTCTCTGCAGGTTAATTTTGCATACTGTGTGCATATTAATCCAGTGCAAAAAACATACGTTCTTCCACTTACCACTGCTGAGAAAATGGTGTTCCGTGGGTGTTTGGGGCGATTCAGGAGAATGACTGTACATGCATAAATGCCTCCTATGTGCGTTACACATATGCACAATTGCTCAGTTTGCTAAGGAACAAGTAGACATTGCTTCAATACAAACCTAGATTGTATACCTTCTGGGAACAGGAGCCTGAATGTAACTTGCCCTGAGCTCCCACTGAAAAGACATGAGCCACACTCAAGTCCAACATGATTTCATACCTGACATATTCCTTTTTGGTGTCTTCTGTTACTGGAATGCTTTTGCCACTGGGTTTCAGCTCATGTTGAATTATTTCACCATAGGCACTGTGCTCCACACAGAACGTGTGGTCTAGGACACCGGTAATATCATTCTCTCTAAAAGGGAAGGAAAGACATGAAATACTTCTATTCAGACATGTGCATTTATTAAAATAGCTGGTTACCAATCTCGCATAGAATAACTTATAAAATTGCATTGTTAACCTTTAAAATCTGACAAACTAATGCACCAATATTTCTGGATCGTCTTCTGATACCATATTCTCTCCATTTAGGACACTTAGAGCAACAGAAGAGCATTTGCTGACGATCCCTTCT
The DNA here is from genome assembly GCF_902459505.1 of Geotrypetes seraphini. Taxonomy (NCBI): domain Eukaryota; kingdom Metazoa; phylum Chordata; class Amphibia; order Gymnophiona; family Dermophiidae; genus Geotrypetes; species Geotrypetes seraphini. The sequence continues at coordinate 18,634,521 of NC_047093.1, read as the reverse complement.
TTAAAAGTAATAGGTACTAGGAGATCTACTATTTTTTCGGTTATAGCACTCCAGCTCTGGAATAATTTACCAATTTACTTATGTGATGAATCCTCATCAGAAAAATTCAAAAGCTCTTTAAAAAGTTTCTTGTATAAGGACACATTTGAGACATAGATAGGATAATTCGTCTATCATTAATGCTTATGCTCTAACACCTAATTTTAATCAGACCTTATGTATAGGTCGCAATCTTCTTTACTTTTTCTTCTAGGCTTATCCATGCCTTCATGATTCATGCCTTCTTTGTTACCCTCCAGATGTATTTTCCCTAAATGCTTCTTTATTTTCTTTAAAGATTGTGGTTCATCCCCCTCTCCTTTTTTATCGGTAATTACTTGTATGTATATATTGTATGCATGTTAGCCTTAAACATCCAAAAATCCAAAGCACTATTTTTCCCTTGGAAAAAAGATATAAATTTAAATGCTCCGTTTACTTTAGATAATGTACAACTAAACCTAGTAAGTTCCCTAAAAATATTAGGAGTTACAATTGATGATAGATTATCTTTTCACGAACATATTACTAATACTGTCAGAACATGTTTCTTTAAATTGCGTATGATTTGATCAATTGCTAAATTTTTAGAGCCAAAATCATTAAACATACTTATTCATTCATTAATTATTTCAAAACTTGATTACTGTAACGCTTTATTAATAAATATCACCCAGAAAGAGAAAAAACGTCTTCAGATAGTTCAAAATACAGCAATCAAATTAATACACAATTGCAAAAAAATTTGACCATGTCACGCCACTTCTGATTGAATCACACTGGCTCCCTATCACTCATCGCATTACTTTTAAAATATTACTTTTAGTTTTTTTCATCTTTATTCCTTTTTATTTCTTTCAACAAGTGTACAATATTATTACAAGTAATTCACATCACTCACTTGACATTCTTAATCAATATTATTACACATGTTTTAATTCCCTCCACCCACCTCCCATCCCCTCCCCTATCAACAAAATATTTTATCCAAACATATATATACTTAGACTCCCCCTCCCCCCATTTTTACAAATTATCCCCTAAGGAAAAAGAATAACCCTTAATCATTACAATATTCAATTAATGGCCTCCACACCTCCTTAAACCTTTTAAAATATCCCCTCTGTACTGCAAGAAATCTTTCCATCTTATACAAATGACAAACTGAGTTCCACCAAAAACTACAATTCAATCTAGAACAGTCTTTCCAATTAGTCGTTATTTGTTGAATTCCCACTCCAGTAAGAATCATCAATAATTTGTTGTTTGCTGACTTTTGGCCTTCATACACATTCCAAAAATCACTGTGTCGTAGGATAATGCTACATGATTTTCCATCAATATATTAACTTGATCCCATATTGATATCCAAAATGCCTGAATACATGGACAATAAAATAAAAGATGGTCTAAAGTTCCAATTTCAATTTTACAATGCCAGCATCTATTAGACTTAGAGCAATCTAATTTTTGTAATCTAGTAGGGGTCCAGAATGCTCTATGCAACAAAAAGAACCATGTTTGCCTAATAGATGCCGACATCGTACCTTTAATTCTCCAAGACCAAATACGTGGCCATTGAGATGCATTAATTTGATGCTTAATCTCAATGCTCCAAATATCTCTTAATCCATTTTTGGTTTCTTATTCAAATAATTAGATATAATTTTATACCACTTTGCGGCCTGGTGTCCCAGAAAATCTGCCTGGAAACATAAGAATTCTAAGCTGTAATGATCATTTAAAGATTTCCATTCAGGGAACCCCACCTGAATAGCCTGCTTCAATTGCAACCACTTATAACTTTGTTTTTTATTCAGACCATATTTATGTTGCAATTGTGAAAAATCAAGCAGCTTACCATTATCAATTACTTCCGTTAATGATCTTATACCTGCTTTAATCCAATCCTTCCAGACAACCTTAAACCCGCCTATTTGTATCTTGGAGTTTACCCAAATAGTCTGCTGTTTCGATTTTAAAATAGAATCACTAGTTAATTTATCTACAAATCGTAATGTTTTCCAAGTATCCATTAATACTTTATTGTCTTTACGTATTCTAGGCACTTTTATACCAAGCAGAAGATCAAGCCTAAGTGGAAAAATAAGTGATCTCTCCACCCTTAACCACTCTGGTAGTTGCTCCAAAAGCTCTGGGAGGACCCAATACATACCTTGGCGCATTATATAGGCCTGATGATACCTATAAAAATTGGGAAAATTTACCCCACCCTCCTCAATTGGTCTTTGCAAAGACACTAGAGCCACTCTTGCAATTTTACCCAGCCAAATAAATTTAACCAGAATACTATTTAATTTTTTATAAAAAGACCCCCGAAAAAACACTGGTATCATTCCCAATTGATAGCAAACTACAGGCAAAATCATCATTTTAACAGTTTGAACTCTTCCCCACCATGACAAATGTAAAGGATTCCATTGCTCACATAACTGTTACTTTTTGTAATAAAAATTTTTCGTTTATTCTCATTGTCTCTTCGAGTGTTTTATTCAACCAAATACCTAAGTACTTTATACCATCCTCTTTCCAAATAAAAGGGGAAGAATCAAGTATACCTTTTGTACAATGCACATTTAAAGGTAAAATTTCTGATTTAGTCCAATTTATTTTGTATCCTGAGAATTTTCCAATGTATCTATTATCTCCAGTAGACATGGAATTGTTGTTTCCGGATTCCTCAAATGAAGCAATATATCATCTGCATAAGCGGATACTTTATATTCCACTCCAGCACATGGAATACCCTCTATGTCCTTTGCCTGTTGAATAGCTAACAACAAGGGTTCAAGAACTATATCAAAGAGCAAAGGAGATAATGGACAACCCTGTCTAACTCCCCTCTGCAATTTAAAAGCATCTGAAAAATTATTATTTATGTATAAACGAGCAGTTGGGGAGCTATACAGTGCTTGAATCATTTGTATAAATCCAGATCCAATACCAAACCATTCCATAGCTTGATACATGAAATTCCATTCTACACGATCAAAAGCCTCAGCATCTAGTGATACTGAAAAAGCCGGATCATTAATTTGTCTTGTTAAATAATACATCTGAAATGCCAATCTAGTATTATTTGAAGAGTGTCTTTGAGCAACAAATCCAGTTTGATTTATTCCTATTATATGCGGAAGAGCTTTAGCCAATCTTAATGCTAAAATCTTAGCTAATATTTTACCATCTACATTTATTAAAGATATAGGCCTGTAATTTGACACCAATGTTGGATCTTTATTTGGCTTTGGCAAAACAATAGTTAAAGATTCTGCCATAGTGCCCGATATACAACCTTTATTCAGTTGGTCCTGATATAGTTTTAATAAATATGGTAAAAGGGAAATTTGAAATTCTTTATAAAACTCTACTGTATATCCATCTCCACCTGGAGCGGTCCCAACTCTAAGGGATTTCAATGCCATTTGTAACTCTTTTAATGATATAGGTTTATCTAAACTTCCTTTTATATGATCAGGAACCTTAGGTCCTTCAACTAAACTCAAAAAATCCAACCCATCTTTCTCTTTATCTAAATAAGACTCAGAAGAATACAGTGACTTATAATATTTTAAAAATTGTTTTAATATATTTCCAATTTGAGAATGAGAATTTCCTAATTCATCCTTAATTATGCTTATTTTCTCCTTTCTTTTCTTTGCTTTTAAATAATTTGCCAATAATCTTCCAGCCTTATTTGCACTACCATAATACATTGTTTGCTGAGCAAAAATATCTTTCCCTACTAACCCAGAGGAAATTTCATTATATTCACATTTTTTTTAACAATAATTGAAATATCTCTTGTTCCCATTTATTAACCAATTTTAATTCCAAATTTTTAATTTCTTTTTCCAAATTTGCAAATTGCTTTCTTATCTGTTTCTTTTTATACGCAGAATATGATATAATTTGTCCTCTCATAGTTGCTTTGAAAGCATCCCATAATATTCCAATCGACATTTCCTCTAGATCATTAAGTCTGAAATATTCATTCATTTTTATCTGAAATTCTGTGCAAAATTTAGAATCAGCAAGCAAAGTATTATCAAAACTCCATACAGGTTTGGAATTATCTTGATCTATTAAGTTAACTTCTATCCACACACCACCATGATCAGATATTACCGTATTTTCACGCAAATAACACGCACCCGTATAAAACGCGCACACGAATATAGCGTGCAGAAATCACGATGATTTGCACAAAAACTTTGATATACCGCGCTCACGGGTATACCGCGCATGCTGCCCGACGCTCCTTTCGCCCGCCCTGACTTTCCGTGCGCTGTCCCGACTCTCCGTTCACCCCCCCTGACTTCCGTGCACTGTCCCCCCTTGAAGGTCTGTCCCCATCCTGAAAGCCTGATGCCCCCCCCGACGTCCGATACATCCCTCCCCCCCCCCCCCGAAGGACCGCCGACTCCCCAACAATATCGGGCCAGGAGGGAGCCCAAATCCTCCTGGCCACGGCGACCCCCTAACCCCACCCCGCACTACATTACGGGCAGGAGGGATCCCAGGCCCTCCTGCCCTCGACGCAAACCCCCCTCCCCCCCAAGAACCTCCGACCGCCCCCCAGCCGACCCGCGATCCCCCTGGCGACCCCCACGACCCCCCCACCCCCCTTCCCCGTACCTTTAGTAGTTGGCCGGACAGACGGGAGCCAAACCCGCCTGTCCGGCAGGCAGCCAACGAAGGAATGAGGCCGGATTGGCCCATCCATCCTAAAGCTCCGCCTACTGGTGGGGCCTAAGGCGCGTGGGCCAATCAGAATAGGCCCTGGAGCCTTAGGTCCCACCTGGGGGCGCGGCCTGAGGCACATGGTCGGGTTGGGCCCATGTGCCTCAGGCCGCGCCCCCAGGTGGGACCTAAGGCTCCAGGGCCTATTCTGATTGGCCCACGCGCCTTAGGCCCCACCAGTAGGCGGAGCTTTAGGATGGATGGGCCAATCCGGCCTCATTCCTTCGTTGGCTGCCTGCCGGACAGGCGGGTTTGGCTCCCGTCTGTCCGGCCAACTACTAAAGGTACGGGGAAGGGGGGTGGGGGGGTCGTGGGGGTCGCCAGGGGGATCGCGGGTCGGCTGGGGGGCGGTCGGAGGTTCTTGGGGGGGAGGGGGGTTTGCGTCGAGGGCAGGAGGGCCTGGGATCCCTCCTGCCCGTAATGTAGTGCGGGGTGGGGTTAGGGGGTCGCCGTGGCCAGGAGGGTTTGGGCTCCCTTCTGGCCCAACTACCAAAGGTACGGGGAAGGGGGGTGGGGGGGTCGTGGGGGTCGCCAGGGGGATCGCGGGTCGGCTGGGGGGCGGTCGGAGGTTCTTGGGGGGGAGGGGGGTTTGCGTCGAGGGCAGGAGGGCCTGGGATCCCTCCTGCCCGTAATGTAGTGCGGGGTGGGGTTAGGGGGTCGCCGTGGCCAGGAGGGTTTGGGCTCCCTTCTGGCCCGATATTGTCGGGAAGTCGGCGGTCGTTCGGGGTGGGGGTGCGAGTGGTCCTGCCGGGGGGGGGGGATGTATCGGACGTCGGGGAGTCGGCCGGGCAAGAGGGCTTGGGCTCCCTCTTGCTCCGATCGTGGATGCGGGTGGGAGCGCGTGCGAGCGGTCGTTCGGGGGTGGGGGTGCGAGTGGTCCTGCCGGGGGGGGGGGATGTATCGGACGTCGGGGAGTCGGCCGGGCAAGAGGGCTTGGGCTCCCTCTTGCTCCGATCGTGGATGCGGGTGCGGGTGGGAGCGCGTGCGAGCGGTCGTTCGGGGTGGGGGTGCGAGCGGTCCTGCTGGGGGGGTGAATCGGGCGTCGGGCGGGGTGGGAACTATGTTTTAAAACTTTGGTATACCGCGCTCACGCATATAACGCGCGAGGGGTATGCGCGGTAGGTAAAAACGCGTATAACGCGCGCGTTATATGCGTGAAAATACGGTACTATTGGTTCTATGTCAGCTTTTACAACTTGCTTTGCCATCTGATCTGAAACAAAAATATAATCAATTCTTGAAAATGATTGATGAACATGTGAACAAAATGTAAATTCCCGATCATTAAAATGAAGAATACGCCATATATCTTTCAAATTACATGCTTGTACCAAATTATCTAATCCCATTGATTTCATAATTCTACTAGGCTTTTTATCCATTATTGGATCTATAACAGCATTGAAATCCCCAGCCACCACTATATTAGTAGCAGCCAGTGGTAAAACTAATTGTTGTAGAGATTTAAAGAATTCACTTTGATTCGAATTAGGGGCATATATATTTAGTAACGCCAATGTAATATTGCCCATGCTCATGTCAACAAGTAACCACCTTCCTTGAGGATCTGCCTTTACCATATTAAATGTTGCTGAACATTTTTTATTAATCAATATTGCTACTCCTGCCTTCTTTTTTATCGCTGGTGCATATAAACATTGTTTTATCCAATTACCTGATAGCTTCATAGACTCTATTCCAGACAAATGTGTCTCTTGCAGAAAACAAATATCTATATTTTGTTGTTTAATATATGCCAGTACCTTTTTCCTTTTTATTGGGTGATTGAGGCCATTTACGTTCAAAGAAAAAATCTTAAAACCCATTTTACAAATAAAATATAATATATAAACATATCTCTCTCAAACATAAAATATACATATTTTCTTTTTCCTTAAACCAGTATATAAATTTCTCCTCCCTCCCATCTTTCCCCATCCCCCTCTATTCCCCTCCCCCTCCCTCCCCTCCCCTAATACGACTGAAAACTTCGAAACGCACATATTAACTGAATAAAGAATATAACTCCCCACAGGCAATAACATACTCATTTTTCCTTCTCTCTAATTCTTACCAAACAATCAACTCCAAACTCTCCTGCAGTCAATCCATTCTACAATACCCTAAATATCCATATTTACTCTAATCCCATTTTTATAAACTTTTCCCCTCATTCAAACTTTCAAACATTCTTCCATCCTATATCCTTAATATATTTATAAAAGGATATACCCTATATTTCAGATTCCATTTTTTATAATTATACCCACCCAAGATTAATACTTTTTTTTTTTCTCCTTCTCTTTCCAAATCTAACAGAAGTTTCCCACAACGTCAATGTAACATACATCACTCCACCTTATTTTATTAATTTTTAGATTTAACCTATAAATCAAAAGAAGGATCAACCATTTCAATCAAGCAATCTTCACAGTCCCAAGAACTTTCATTAAGTTCCATTACATTTCCAACTTATTTCAGTCTATTCTCCATTCTACTCGACTGTAATACTTGTTCATCTTCATCCTGCTACTTCAGTCTCATTTTGATGTGAATCAACAACCAAATTAAGGATCAAGCCAATTCACTTAAGCGATCCTCACAATCCCATCACTTCACATCAATTTTCAGTATATCTTGTATTATCCTATATTCTGATTGTCAATATGTCTGTAATGCATCAATTATGCATCACCCTCTTGTTATCTCAGTCAAACTCAGGATATGATTTATAAATTGAATAAAGATCAATCTATATCCTTTAAACAATTCTCCCACTCTCTCTATTGCACTCCAAGATTCCTTACAATTCCATCTTCTTGCAGATTACTATTCCATCCATCTCAAATGAAGTACTTATGCATCATCAGCCTTTTATATCAGTCATTCTCAGATGCAAATTATAAATTTAAGTAAGGATCAAGTCTTATCCAACAATCCATCTTTACAGTTACAACACTTTACACCAAGATTTACTATATTTCTATCCTATTATATTTTAAGATTCCACACTTCTCCAATGTAGCATTTTTGTATCCTCAGTCTGTTATCTCAGTCTCGCTCAGATGTAAATTATAAATTCACATTAAGAATCCATCCAAATCTTATAAATGATCCTTATATTCTCTTCTCTTCATATAAGTTCCACCACATTTTCTTCTTTTCACATCTTCTTTTCTTTCATTCTTATTTTCTCCTTAAAGTTCTTCTTTCCTCTTTATCACTTAGATATCCATCACATATCATATATTTTCCCATATTAATGACAATCCAACCTTGCATTACAGTAAGCCTTCCATCTATCCACTCTTCTGATCCTGCTTGAAATATTGATCCTTTTTCAACCATAACTGCAATCATTTTTCTTGAAAATATTTTCTCCTTTTTATTTTTTTATTTATTTTTTTTTTTCCTCTTTTTTTTTTCTTCTTTTATAAATATCTTCAAACTTTCACCACAAAAATATAATCCAAAAATCAAACTCAGTACATATTAATTACAGTATCCATTTACTTTCATGAATCCATAGGCAAATCATATTGATCTAGAAATTCCTTTAATTTGACTACTTCTTCAAAATTATAAGTTTTATTCTCATAAGTTACCCTCATAATAGCAGGGTATATTAATCCAAATCTTGCCCCCAATGCTCTAAGTTTAGGTCTTAAATCCAAAAGCTGTTTTCTTCTGTATGCCGTAGCTTTTGCAAAGTCAGGCACTATAAAGATCTTAGAGTCCTGACATTTAAGATCCTTGTTTGCTTTAGCCAGCTTTATAATCTCTACCACCTGCTGATGTCTTAGCAGCTTAAAAATTAGTGGACGGGGACCTTTCTGGCTATTTGATCTTTTCATCGGTACCTCCAAAGGAAAAGAGCTTTTAAACGGTAAAATCTTTGGGATAAAATTAGTCACAAATTGAATAGGATCATTTTGTTCAATCCCCTCAGGTATCCCAATCAGACGCAAATTATTTCTTCGTTCACGGTTTGACAAATCTTCAAAGTCCTTTTTTTAACGCCTCTATTTCCCTATGATCTTTTTTACAAACCAGCGCTTCTGCCTCAGATTTTTCAGCGCGCTTTTCTAACTGTTCAATTTTGAAGTCAACTGCCTGCATTCTATTTGTCAAACTCTCTATTTCCTCCTTCACTTCTTTTATATTTTTAGTGTTATCGCTTACTATTTCTTTGATCTTCTGTAGCTCGTTCATCAAATCCCGGTTTTCAATTTCATCTAGAGGTAACGGGACCGCTGTCGGGGATACCGAATCCATTTTTGTTCTTTTTTTACTTCCCGTTCCTGAATTCGTCGGAGTACTTTTACTGGATTTACCCAAAGCCATTTCTTATTTAAACTCTCTCCTTTCACTCACTATTCATTAATTTTAACTGCTGAAATCTCAATAAAATTTGCCTGTCACAACGGAGCTAATCCTCTACCCAGCCATTTTCATGCGCTGCGAAGCCACGCCCCCCCATTACTTTTAGTTTTTAAAACACTGATTACAAACGAACCCCAATTCATCAACAGATTACTCATTCCATATAGTACTTCACGCTCTTTAAGATCCACAGACCAAAATCTTTTAACAGTTCCATCATTAAAAATTATTGAAACTCGTCGCACTGATATTTTTTCTGTTATAGCCCCACAATTATGGAATAGTTTGCCCCATTATCTCAGAGTAGAAAACGATTTGAAACAGTTTAAAAGCAGCTTAAAAAGTTTCCTTTTTAAAGACGCGTTTAATGTATGAATCTAATTTTATTAATTCTTTTCCTTTCTACTTTCTTATTTCTCTTTTATTTCCCTTACCTGTTGTTTTTTACCATTATTCTTTTTAATATGTACAATTGTAGTTCTACCCTTTCTTTCCCTATGTGTCCGTTAGTCTGTATGATTTTATTTATTAGTTTTTATGACAATGTATTAAATTTTAATTAACCTGTTTTATATATTTTTTATCTGTAAATCGCTTAGCAAATTAAATTAAGCGATTCAACAAGTCTAAAATAAACTTGAAACTTGTATAAAATTGTTGTCTCCTATTTTTAAATTGTTATATGCATTGAAGTACTTGACATTGCGTGTACAACAAATTTTTAATAAACATGAAACTTGAACTTGAAGAACTTAGTCAATGGAGACAGTGAAAACACTTGTAATGCTGTAGTGCTCAAGCATAAATAGGTCTATTTTATCCATTCAGTTTTTATAGAACTAAACCATGAATGATGTTAACGAAAGGTCAAGGACAGAGAAATGAGACTAGGCCTTAAAGCACTATGGTTCACAATTCCCACCTTTACAATTCATCTCAAAAATCTCTAATGGGAACAGAAGAATTATCGTGCTGCTCTGTGTAACTCTATAAAGCTGGAATACCCTACAGTCAAAATATTCTATAAAATTAGAAAGAAAACCAGCTTTTGTTTATTCAAATTCAAAGGATGTTTGCTTATTTCAATTGTTGACCTGCAACAGTGCAGCAACTTCCAAAACATCAGAAAATAAACAAATTTTCTTTTAACTGAAAGCATAAAGCTCAGACACTTTATATCGAGGGCCTACTGAAACATTCACCATCATCATTTTGAAGTGCAGTATAAACATGAGATTTCTCAGCTCTATTAATTCTATGGAGTAAGATCCTACACCCAAGTCGCAATGACCACAGATCAGAGTCCCTCCGGCTGGGCTGAGGCAGGCATGGAAGCTGTTAGCACTTGTGAAGACTGCGACTGCAGTAGCCTGAAAACTTTTGTCCAGACCTACCCCAGATGTCCTCCTGGAGAGACTGTGCTGGTACCAGAGGAAACTGGAATGTAGGGTTGCCAGATTTTACATTCGTAAAATCCAGACCCCCCCTTGACCCACCCCTCTTGCCCAACTCAATTTCAGGGGAAGCTTTTCAAAACCTGGACAAATTGCCAGATTTTGAAAAGTCATCCAGACCCCCGGACATGTCCGGAGAAATCCGGACGTCTGGTAACCCTACTGGAATGGAAGCAGTCTGCTGTACTGGATATCAGATGTAGGAGACCTTGATGTTGAGCCATGCAACGCTTATTATGAGTTGAGGAAGTAAATGCCTAGAAGGACGTAGTGCCATAACTAGAAGGGGAAGAATGTTTGTATTTCTTAGCTTTCTTACGTTTCTTGACGCGCTAGGCAGACATGAAGAGGAAGTAGAGTCCTGTCTCCGTAAAGAGCCTGATGCTCTGGATGCATTGTCGAACTCAACGCCAATGTTGATGCCCGAGTCATAGGAGGCTTTATATCAAAGCCGACACAGTATTAAAAAGTTTTTTTGAACTGAAATTTTCAGTGACCTCTTTTGCATGCGGAGACAAGAGGTCACAATGAATGTCCTAAAGTTTAGGACTTAAAACAATGGACACAACATTTATGTGGGTCACAGTCTGAAATGGCCCAATTACATTGAGACCATTTCTTAAAGCCACTGGTACCCTCTGACATGGAGGGGGGAAAAGGCCGACGCTAAGACAAAGGGCTTAATGGCCTATGGAGTTCGAGTAACTAGGATGTTGAAAATGGTCAACACTCCCAGGGAGAAAAAAAGTGGCTTGGAGTGGCCCAAAGGCAAAAAAAAAGAGAAAAGAAAAATTGACAGAAATGAATCAAAGTCGGATAAAATACTGGAACACAATATACAAGAAATTATGGGGAAAATACTGAAAAACAAATACAGGAAGATACACACAAAAAATAAAAGTAGCAAAGGTTTAATGCACTTAAGTGAAAACTAAAAACAACTTTTCATCTCTGTAGAAAATGAAGAACTGATGTACCCGCAAGCAGTCTGGTGGTTCCCTGGATGTGAGATTATGCCTGCTTGTCCTCGGAGAAACTTCCTTATGAAAAAGAGTGATGGATGCATGGAAAAGCCTCCCAATAGAAGTGGTGGAAACAAAGACTATTTAAATTTAAGAACACATGGATCTCTAAGGGAGAGGAAGAGAGAGAGTGTATGGATGGGCAGACAGGATGGGCTATATGGTCTTTATCTGCCGCCATTTTCTGTTTCATAGGCATCTACATGTAAAAACTTCACAGAGGAGAAACCGGGGCACTAAAACTGTACCAGGATTCAATAAATCTGAAAAAAAGCATGTTAATATTTCCAGCAGTCTTGACACTGGGGGGTTAAAACCACAGACTGCACAAGACAAGACAGACAAATACATAAGACAGATGGACCCCAACTTAAAATGTACTAACTCTCAAAACCTGTGGATCTGAGATTTTGTCAAATACCAATGGAAAGTTTACCACTAATAACTAGAGCTCAATATATTTCCTTGGGTATGAAACGGGATAGCTCTACCCCCACAGGACCAGTGGAAACTGAAAAAACGGATATGAATTTAAGAAATTTTGGGGAACTGAGAGAACTACACTCATAGTGACATTCGCACTGGAGTTTGATAGAGATTTAATTCTTCAAACTTACTTTAGACATATGAATGATAACTTTTTTTCAGTTCAACAATTCGAATGTTTCCTGATATCTCTCAAGTGACAAAGAAGAAAAGAGAAGACCTTTTGGTTTATAGACCAAGGATTTTGGCTTTGGGAGCATCTTTTGTTTTGAAACTTCTTGCTAAATGCTGTGTTTCACTAGAAGGAAAAAATGTTCTTTTCTTTGAACTGAGAACAATTGTTGGAATTTATTGTAGCTAATGAAGAGGGGGGTAGGTGGGTGGGTTTATAGTGATTATTGGTTCAATAGTGTTACCCGCAGTTTAATGAACCGGCTTTTAGGAGTTTATTCTCCTAATCTGTCTCCATGATATAATTCTAATTTTTTTTTGTATTACTTGTGCTTGGATCACATCATTTGTAGATTAAATAATTACCGTATTTTCACGCATATAACGCGCGCGTTATACACGTTTTTACCTACCGCGCATACCCCTCGCGCGTTATATGCGTGAGCGCGGTATACAAAAGTTTTAAAACATAGTTCCCACCCCGCCCGACGCCCGATTCACCCCCCCCAGCAGGACCGCTCGCACCCCCACCCCGAACGACCGCTCGCACGCGCTCCCACCCGCACCCGCATCCACGATCGGAGCAAGAGGGAGCCCAAGCCCTCTTGCCCGGCCGACTCCCCGACGTCCGATACATCCCCCCCCCCCGGCAGGACCACTCGCACCCCCACCCCGAACGACCGCTCGCACGCGCTCCCACCCGCACCCGCATCCACGATCGGAGCAAGAGGGAGCCCAAGCCCTCTTGCCCGGCCGACTCCCCGACGTCCGATACATCCCCCCCCCCGGCAGGACCACTCGCACCCCCACCCCGAAGGACCGCCGACTTCCCGACAATATCGGGCCAGAAGGGAGCCCAAACCCTCCTGGCCACGGCGACCCCCTAACCCCACCCCGCACTACATTACGGGCAGGAGGGATCCCAGGCCCTCCTGCCCTCGACGCAAACCCCCCTCCCCCCCAACGACCGTCCCCCCCAAGAACCTCCGACCGCCCCCCAGCCGACCCGCGATCCCCCTGGCGACCCCCACGACCCCCCCACCCCCCTTCCCCGTACCTTTGGTAGTTGGCCGGACAGACGGGAGCCAAACCCGCCTGTCCGGCAGGCAGCCAACGAAGGAATGAGGCCGGATTGGCCCATCCATCCTAAAGCTCCGCCTACTGGTGGGGCCTAAGGCGCGTGGGCCAATCAGAATAGGCCCTGGAGCCTTAGGTCCCACCTGGGGGCGCGGCCTGAGGCACATGGGCCCAACCCGACCATGTGCCTCAGGCCGCGTCCCCAGGTGGGACCTAAGGCTCCAGGGCCTATTCTGATTGGCCCACGCGCCTTAGGCCCCACCAGTAGGCGGAGCTTTAGGATGGATGGGCCAATCCGGCCTCATTCCTTCGTTGGCTGCCTGCCGGACAGGCGGGTTTGGCTCCCGTTGTCCGGCCAACTACCAAAGGTACGGGGAAGGGGGGTGGGGGGGTCGTGGGGGTCGCCAGGGGGGTCGCGGGTCGGCTGGGGGAGCGGTCGGAGGTTCTTGGGGGGGGCGGTCGTTGGGGGGGAGGGGGGTTTGCGTCGAGGGCAGGAGGGCCTGGGATCCCTCCTGCCCGTAATGTAGTGCGGGGTGGGGTTAGGGGGTCGCCGTGGCCAGGAGGATTTGGGCTCCCTCCTGGCCCGATATTGTTGGGGAGTCGGCGGTCCTTCGGGGGGAGGGATGTATCGGACGTCGGGGGGGGGCATCAGGCTTTCAGGATGGGGACAGACCTTCAAGGGGGGACAGTGCACGGAAGTCAGGGGGGGTGAACGGAGAGTCGGAAAGTCAGGGCGGGCGAAAGGAGCGTCGGGCAGCATGCGCGGTATACCCGTGAGCGCGGTATACCAAAGTTTTTGTACATATCATCGTGATTTCTGCGCGCTATACCCGTGTGCGCGTTTTATATGGGTGCGCGTTATTTGCGTGAAAATACGGTAAATGATGATTTCTTATATATTCATTTTTTTTCTATCATAATGGCCGGTGTTGACTGACCTAGATTGGTATATTTTATTTCTAATCTGTATTCAAGTAGATTTACTTGACTATATTTGAAAATTTGAATAAATAAAATAATAATTTTAAAAAAGCCTGTGGATCTTACCGTGGTTTCTTAAACAAGTACAATTTTTTGCAGTTGTCACTCCACTGAAGTCAACTGGTAAGATGACTCATTGTAAACAGATAACACAATCACACACGATTTAAGAACCAATTAGTATTAGCATTACGTACAGTATCCAGACGAGGCTGTTGTAGAAATCTGGATCGACCGATTCCATATCATCTAAAGTGATCGGCTTTCCTAACAACTGCTTATAGAAAGGCAGTGTGAAACCTCCATCAATATAATGTCCATGAAAGACGGCCATCCCCATTATGCGTCCAACAAAATGAAAATAAGAGAGGTGTTCCTGAAAATAAGACATTTTCTTTCATCAGAAATAAAAGACATCACTGAACCATAAAAGTTGTGATTTAGGCTGACTGGGAGTGGGAAGAGAGAAAGGCTAGTGGAGAAAGAGACTGGAGGGGAGTAGCTGGGGGGGGGGGGGAAGGGAGAAGGATTAGAATAGACAAGAAGCAGAAGGGATATAAACATAACTGTGGAGTCCGTACACCAAACCTTAGATACCAACTTCCTCTGTTTTTCTAGTTACCTACTGATATTAGGCTTTATGTATTTGGTGTGGATCTTAAATACTGGTAAATATAATTTGTTACCAGTACTTTAGATCTATGGAAGGTGTGGCTCACTGGTACAGCTGCTGCCTCTGCATCCAAAGGAGAGTAGAGAATGACATGGGGGATAAATTTTTTCCCGTCCCCGCAGGAACTCAATTTCCCCATTCATCCCAGTGAGTTTTGATGCTGTCCCTGCTCCATTCTTGTAAGCTCTGCCTTAATCGCACAAGCCTCAAACACTTAAAGTGTTTTAAAGGCTTGTGCAGATGAGAACAGAGCATGAAGGAATGGGGCAGGGACGGGGAAAAAAACCTGTGGAGATGGGAAAATGAGTTCCCCTGGGGGCAGGGAAAAATTTGCCCCTGTGTCATTTTCTAGTTGTGAGATCAAATCCCGGTGCTGCTCTCCTTGTGACCCTGGGCTCCACCGCTTTGAAGTGCCAAAGCCACAAAAAAGGTGTATACAAGTCTCCATTCCCATTCCCTATCTAAGTATAAAATGATAAACTTACTATATTAAAATGTTTTTATTTTGAAGTTGGAGCTGGTACATTTTTACCGATTCTGACTCTACCCACACAGCCCTGGAATAGTTAAGGAAGGACATGTATGGTGCTGAGGAAAACCAAAAGTGCTCTGGAAGAGTAGTGGGAGACGTACTGAGGGATCCAAAACCTTTTGGAGGTTTATAAGAGATCCAACGCAACCAGAGCTTGGGAACGTCTGATATAGGAGCATCACTGGCATTAAAGTTTACAGAAGACATAATACTTTAACAAATGATTACACGGCAACTCTGGAGGGCAGGTTATTTACACAAATGTCAGTGCGTCGAGGAATAATAGAGCCACATGAGAACAAGTTTACTGGCCTGACATGCAGAACATACTAACACTAAAAGAACAATTGTAAACAATCACTAGGAAGCTACTCGTACTCCTAAGCCTAGAAGACTATTTTTTTCAAATTTGGGGCCCCTATATACACAGTCTTTACTTTCTAAAACCTGTAGTAACATTTTGAATTCTTTAGAGTAATTCCATTGGTGCGGGATTTAAAAATTTTTTCTCTCCTCTTCTGTTGTTTCCTCTCTGTCTCTTTCTAAAAGACCCCCCTGTAGGCTATAAAAAACCAAGCCCTTGGGGGGGGAGGTTGTTCTTAGTTGCTAGTAAGAAGGTGGTTTGGAGGAGGAGGGATGGGTTAAGGGGGGGGGAAGGAGGGCATTGACCAGTATAGATGTATATTGTGTTTCTATGGTTATTCCCTGTATTGTAAGTTTTTGCCATTTGAAAAGTCAATAAAAATAGTTGAATCTTAACCCCCCCGCAAAAAAAAACAAAACCCACTAGGGTATTAAAATGGCAAGATACCCCCAATCTAAATCTTCAATGCTCTGCAAACAATGCTGAAAGCTAGAGATGCTTTTCCCCAAATTACGAAACACTAAAAAGCTTTAACACTTAGGAGATCTTTATTCACATTGCAGATACCTTGTGACAACAGCCCAGAGATTTCTTCCTCAAACTAAAAAGCACCTATTTCCCATGCTAAAATGTTCGATTCACTTTGTAATTCATATCCTTACCGGGTTAACTGCAGAATCTGGATTAATTTGTAGTGTATAAATGTCATCTCGTGAGTATTGGAAGAGGCCGTAATAGGGATTCAACATTTCATGCGACAGAAGATAAAGCCATTCCCTAAGAAAACAAGAACAGGTGAAATATTACAGACTTTTATTCCCTAAAGTTCAGTGGTCCAGTAATACACGGGGCAAATATTCAGCCACATCATATCCAATTACAGAGAACTGGCTTACTTCTAAATAAGTCAGCAACTCTGAATACAGTCAGTTAAATATATACAGATATCTTAAGTCTGATATATTTTCAGACAATCTGTCCAAGTTTTGACTCCTCTTAATTCTAAAAGGATAACCTCAGTCAGACATTTCAATATCTAGTCACAAGTTATTCACATATAGGGCAAGTCTTTTTAATCTTCCTTGGTGAAAAAACCAGCCTACTTGTTGAATTTAAACAAAATACCACCAAAGACAAGTATAACCTGATCAGCAACCATATGAGAATAAGATTTCTAAATCCTAGAAGAATCAAATACAAATCTATTCACTCTACAACCTTCCCATACCTGGCAGCAAAATGGTGGTTTCCTTTACCAGCACAATTAAGGAACACCCCCTCCTACCAAAACTTCCGTAAAGGCCTGAAACCCATCTTACTGCCTCCCCTCCAGAAATAGCTACAACCACCAGAAGCCAAACAAAACACAAACCACCTCTCCCACATACCAGAACAGAACCCATATCCACACTTCGTTCCGTTTATCTCGCTGCCCCATATGCCTGGAATAAACTACCTGAGTCTGTCCATCATGCCACTTTCCCTTATCTTGTTCAAATGTACAGTCGTGAAAAAATTAGGACACCCCATGAATTATTCAATTTTTTCTTAAGAAATGTTCACATATCGATGTCAAATCTTTTTTTTATTTATCTCTGGAAATGAAAGTGATGTAATTGCAAGTAAACAACAAAATCTTTCCTTGATTTACTCATGAAACAAAAGATATCCTCAAAAATGTATATTCTGACTGAGAAATAAATTAGGACACTCTACACCCTAATGGCAAGTGTTACCCCCTTTGGCTGAAATAACTGCAGTGAGATGCTTCTTGTAGCCATCTACCAGTCTCTGACATCGGTCTGAGGAAAGTTTGGCCCACTCCTCAATGCAGAATTCTTTCAGCTGTGAGATGTTTGAGGGGTTTCTTGCATGTACAGCCCGTTTCAAATCACCCCACAGCATCTCAATGGGATTAAGATCAGGGCTTTGACTCGGCCACTCCAAGACTCTCCATTTCTTAGTTTTCAGCCAGTCCTTGGTGGATTTACTGGTATGTTTTGGATCATTGTCGTATTGCAAGGTCCAGTTCCGCTTCAGCTTTAATTTTCTTATAGATTATCTCACATGTTCCTTAAGCACCCTCTGATACACGGTAGAATTCATGGTGGATTTTATGATGGTGAGCTGGCCAGGTCCTGCTGCAGCAAAACATCCCCAAACCCTGACACTTCCACCTCCATAATTCGCAGTTGATATATGAGGTTCTTTTCCTGGAATGCTGTCTTTGGTGTATGCCAAACATGTCCTCTTTTCTAGTGTCCAAATAATTCAATTTTAGACTCATCTGCCAATAGAATACTATTCCAGAAGTCCTGGTGTTTGTCTATGTTCTCTCTGGCAAACTTCAATCTGGCCTTGATGTTTCTCATAGAGAACAAATGTTTCCTCCTTGCACACCTCCCATGCAAGCTAAATTTGTGCAATCTCTTTCTGATTGTAGAGGCATTTACTTTCACATCAACAGTAACAAGAGCCTGCTGTAGGTCCCGTGATGACATTTTAGGGTTTTTAGAGACTTCTTTTAGCATCTTGAAGTCTTGCTCTGGGTGTCAAGTTGCTTGGACGGCCAGATCTGGGCATGTTGGCAGTTGTTTAGAAAGTCCTCTTCTACACTATTTTCCGGACTGTGGAATGGCTAATGTCAAATTCTTTTAAATCCCTTACCAGATTTATAAGCTGCTACAATCTTCTTTCTGAAGGCCTCAGACAGCTCTTTTGATCTTACCATGGTGTTCACTCTCACCGCAGCAGTCATGAGCACACCAAACTAAATGTCTGAGGTTTAAATAGGGCAAACCTTCAAAATGCTGAGTAATGATGTTCTAAGCATATGCACCCGATATGATACACCTGTGTGTGATTTGAGCCACTTTAAGTGGGAGGATACGTGGGGGGATCCTAATTTATTCCTCAGTTAGAATACACATTTTTGTGGATATCTTTTGTTTCATGAGAAAATCGAGGAAACTTTTTGTGGTTTACCTGCAATTACATCACTTTCTTTACCAGAGATAAATAAAAATAATAAGGATTTGGCATCGATATGTAAACATTTCTTAAGAAAACAGAATATTTCATGAGGTGTCCTAATTTTTTCATATGACTGGAGGCTGAAAACCCATCTTTGCAAGATAGCCTTCAACTCATAATGCTACTTCCCACTGCCCAAAAAGATACAAAAAAGAAGGCAAAAGATGTCAGTAAGGACTCTATGAGTGTGTCTATCAGCTAATCACTACTAACAGACCAAACCACACAAATACCAAATGTCAATTGAGGAGTAGGGACGCTCTCAGTGTGAGGTTATTAGCGACGGGAGAACAAACTCCAGCGCTTCCACTACAAAGACGGAGGTGAATCACCCCGCCTGCACACCATCATCGGGCGTCCCTAGTGTGCAAAATCAACTGTGCAGAATTAATAACAATAAATAAGTCACAAACAGTGAACTAGTGAGAGAGTGAATCACACTGAAAACCCACTCATAGAGTCCTCCCCAGCCTAATCCCCAAGATACAAAATGAAACCACAGCCAACTTAGCTTTTAAAGCGAGCCAAATGAGGTCAGTGAGAATTGCAGGAGACCAGAATAGTCATTGGATCAATCGGTTTCGGGTGAAACCCTTCATCAGGATCTTAAGGCTGGAGCCATTCCAAAAGAAAAAACGTCAGGGAATATTCAAACTGACATATAGCCCTGGTGTCCCCTACTGAGAGTCACTGCAAGGTGAAATGAACCCTCAAACAACCTGGAAAAATAGGGTGTACAGCCCCATACGGCAGGAGAAGATGGTAGCCTCATAAGACTGCATAGAAGCCTGTAAAACACAGGACCTTGCATCACTCCTGAAAATAAGAAAACCTAGCCCTGCCCGTAGGAAAAGGCAAGGCACCACCCGGCTACCCCACTCCAGCCTTAGGTTGTATCTCACCAGGAAAACCTAATACGCTAGGATAAAAAGTAATTTCCATAGCGCTAGCAGACCCCCGCAGCGCAGCCTGAAGGTGCAAGGAAGAGGAAAGCAGACAAACTGCATAAGCACCAGACAGGTACCCCGGGAGAGAGGAGGAGAGATCTGAACCCAGATCCGGATATCCCCCCGTTGCTGACCTCCGTCAGTGACAATCTGACTGCTGCCGCTCCAGTGCAGGAACAAGCTGCAACCCAGGAGCCAAGCACACCATGTCACCCCCTCTCCATCGCCCTCTGGCCAGTCAGGACGGCTCCCATGCCCTAAAAAAAACAGATAGGCCCAAACAACAGCCTCGGGAGAGAGTCTATGGCCGCATTACTGGCAACTGCAACTCGCAGAAGCGGCCATGTCCAGCAATCGGGAGATCGCAGAAAGCGCAGCGAGAGGAGAGATGTCGAAACAGACACCAAAGATGCCACGGCGCTCCCGCCAGCGTCGGAGCACAAGCGTGAGCGTCCGGGCCACCGAAAGGCACCGGCTCCACAAACAGTCACCCGCAGTGCAATTAAACACAGCTGCAGGATACGCCGTGCAAACAGCAGTCTCAGTGACCAGGCCGTAACAGTCAGGATTTTTCCCGCCCACGCAAGAAGACAAGCTCGCGCCTCCCGCGCGCGGGAAGGCACCGGCCCTTTTTTTTTTTTTTAACTGAGCCCAAAAATTTTGAAAATTAACTAGATTGCATACACAAACGTACATTCCCTAGCAACAGCAGGGAGCCCTCCATCGAACATGTCCAGTTACATCGAAATTTAACAAAGCGTAGCCTCTGAGAAATAAATCATCCCATGGTTGAGCCACGCGACCACACCGCTGCAGTTGCCACAAATCACCAAACATAAGATCACCAACAAAACCCGCAGCTCTAAGACAACGTCAAAAAACTAACACACCCAGCTCCAACATCACCAGAAATTATAACCCACCGATGTAACATAAAAAGAAATACTCACAACCTGGTGGACAGGGCTTGCAGAGCCGGTAGACCCTGACTGAGCCCAAAGACAGGGCAGAATCATACATAGCAAATGCGGTCTCTTTTTTTTTTTTTTTTTTAAAGGGAAAGAAGAAAAAAATTAGAGACCAAGTTAGACCCTCTATCATTGGAGGGAGGGTGAGGCAGGGACAAGGGGGGGCCCAAGTGTAACCTCTAAAGCCGGCACCGTTTAGCCGGACACCCCTGTCTCACTGAAGAGAAAAATCTCAACAGGAGAAACAGAATGGCAGTCTCACTGAAGAGAAAACCTCAACAGGAGGTAATAAAGTTCCAGTCACAGCCAGAATCCAGGAGCTAGTTGAATAGCGACTTCAACCTGCTGGGAGATAGAGAATACTAGATAAACAGGAGGAGTGCCACCTGTTAATCAGTTTCTCTATCTCCGCCTGCTGGTAGATGTGAGCTATCCCATTGGTCTCTGGATTCATCTGCTGCTGTTGCTAGGGAAATAAAGATATTTCTAGGTGTCTGTGGAATTATTTGCAAAGGAAATACTTTTGCTGTTGAGACCTTTTTTCTCTCTTCTGGGAAGTGTGCCAATAATCTGAGAAATAGGATTTTGGCATGCCAATATTACTGGAACACACAGTTTAACTATTCCTCAGAACTTCTCCCTCTTCCTGCCCCTTTTGAAAAAAATGACAAAGTAATGCTGTCATTTGAGCAAATGGAAGTCCCTCAGGTTGTATTTATATCACTCACCTAGCAACGCCACCATAATCAAGGCCTTCTTCACCACGAAATTTAATCATTAATCGTTTCCACAGGTCTTTGGGTCTCATTTTCATGACTTGTCGGTAGGATTCCTACAGTTATAAACATATTATTGATACATCCATCCCTACTGCTATGATAATTACAATCCTTTATATCTAGCAAATTCTTGTATATATGCGGTAGTGTAAACATTATAGTCAGATATTCAATGTCAACTGCTATTCTTATATGTGTGAAGAACATCCAGGTATTTTCACAACCACCACCGCCATTAACCAGATAATGAAGTTGGTGGGCGGAGGCTGACTAAATGGCTAGATCTAGAAGGAACTCTGGAACTTGGACCTTTGTCTTTGCACCTCTTTCTTTTTGATACTATTTTATTTTCACAATTAAAATTTTATCAAACTGCTCTGATATGTACGATGAAGGGTAGAATAGCTAATTGTAAACAAACATACTGCTGATCTATTCCCTAGGGACATAATTCTGCGAGGTGCTGGGTTGTTGTTTTTTTTTTTTTTTTTTTAATAGTGATTTTATGCTGTATATTAACTACTTTTGATTTTATTCATGAATTACATTATACACTTCCCCCTCCGAATCCGCGGATTCGGTTATTCGTGATTTTTTCTTGGGAGGGGGGGAGCTTCATTTCGGACCTTCCCCGCCTCCCTCCCGGCATCCCTGGTGGTCTAGTGGGCTTTCGGGGCAGAAGCAATCTTCCTAAGCTCTTACCCCAAGCAGATCGCCAATAGGAAATGGCTGCTGTGAGCTCCCGTCGTAGTCTTGAGAGACTACGGGAGCTCACGGCAGCTATTTCCTATTAGCGATCTGCACGGGACAGGAGCGTTGGAAGATCGCTACGCCCGAAAGCTCGCTAGACCATCAGGTAAGGCCGGCACAGGCTGCCCAGCCCAGAGAGGAACGATCTTCGCTCTGCCCAGCCCGACACCGAAGCGGAGAAAGAGGAGAGTGAAGCACCTGCACTAGCCCCTGCAAACACGCAACACGTACGGAAGGAGACGATCGGAGGCGGAGACCACCAGGTAAGGTCCGGGGGTAGGTCAGAGCTGGCACAAGTTATTCGTGATTTTTCACACTTCACGGTCCGGCTCTGCCCCTAACCCCCGCGAATACCGAGGGAGAAGTGTATTGTATTTTAATAAATTGCACTGTAAACCATCTTGGGCAATTCTTTAAATTGGTAAGATGGAATAGAAGTGCAAAAAGAAGAAGGAAATAATCTCTTTCATTCAAAACAATTTACATGGTCCTTTATGCTAGTCTGTTTCTTTTTAATCATTTATATGTTTTTTAAAAAAAAAACAACAACCAAAAAAGGTTAAGAATGGTGGGTTACATAGTTTGTTTTTTTGTTCCTCCATTCCACTCCTTCCCTTCTGGAGACAGTAACGATGACCTCTTTTGGCCCAAGCAGAAAAGGCAAAGTCTGTTGAGTGACCCTGAGGATTCCCACCCTTTTCTCCACACTACCACAACTGTACCATCGAGCCAAGTTTTGGGAACAAATTTCTAATAACAATTACCTCAAAAATCTCTTCTCTTGAGACTTCAATGCGACAGTGGCCTGCTTGTGGTTGCTGCTGTGACAGTTCCTGTCTCAACACCTTTAGTTTCTGCACTAGGTCTCGCTTGTATTTTGGGACCGTCAGGCATTCGGCCTCCTCTGGCAGTTGGCACAAGGATACCACCTGCTGCTGCTGATGGTGGTCTTTAAGCTGGTTCTGTCGACTGGAGATTAAACAAAAAAATGTTTGAGTCAATTAGAAACATTAAACAATTTATTCAGAGTACTAAAATAAGACATCTGGTTTGCAAGAATGTTAAAGGCATTGTGGTCAGTTCAAAAATACTGTAAAAATAATGACTCAAGCTAAATGCAAAATTAGCTAACCCAAGAATGTATTTGTAAAGAAGGTCTGCTGCAATGTAATTTAAACAAGAGAAACCTTGCCATGGTAAATGACTTTCCTACTATAGGCAATGTAGGTTACTCTAAAGCAGCGGTCTCAAACTCGTGGCCCGCCAGGTACTATTTTGAGGCCCTACGTCTGTACGCAATTGTCGTCTCACTCCACTTCATAATTGTGTACAGACGCAGGAAAGTGCTTGCCTGAGGTTACAGTGACCACCGGACGCGACCGCAGGACCCTTAAGGCACAAGTGTCTGGTGTCTGGCAATTGCTGCAACCTCATGCAAGCGCTTTTCTGCTTCTGTACGCGATTGTGAAGTGGAGAGGACAATCGCGTACAGACGCAGGAAAGCGCTTGCATGAGGTTACAGCAGTGAGGCGGGCAACGTTTCAGAACGTAAGGCAACCAATAGAGCAATGGTTGGAGGCAATGATTGGAGGCAGGGCAGCTTGGAGCAATGATTGGAGGCAGGGCAGCTTGTGCGTGTGTCCAGTGCTAGAGGAGGTGAGAGCTGAAGGCGGTTGCGGACGTGACTGCTGGACATTTAAGGCACAGGTTTTCCATAAAGAATCATTCTTTACAATACCGAGGGCCTCAAAATAGGTGGTCCAAAATCTTGTCTCTTGCAGTTGATACTTTGATAGTTTTTCACTTTCTGCATATTGCACTGCTTTCAGCTCTGTATAGCTGAAATCATCAGAAGCAATTAAGGAAAGATTTATACACTATAAGTTATTATAGTGTATAAATCTTTCCTTAATTGCTTCTGATAATTTCAGATAATCCACATTTTGGATTTATAGGTACTTGGAGGGCCGCAGAAAAAATAGTTAATGACTTATTAAAGAAATGACAACTTTGCATGAGGTAGCCAAGTGATGGATTCACTTATAATTGCTTGGCTATTTTGCTCGGGTTTTACGATCCTAAAACCTGACTGCTGTAGACCTGTCGGTAACTGTGTTACTTACAGGTCTGCCTGGGTTTTTTTTTCATATTTTATGCAATGGCACAGATATTTTGCGTGTATTACACATGCAAAATATCTGCCCAATAAAAAAAAAAAAAGAAGAAAAAAGCCTCCTGATAAAGCGCTCCCCCCTCCCTGAACCAAAAAAAAAAATGGCAGGAGGGATGTGCACTCCCTCCTGCCACCAGATGCTCCCCCCCACGTGTGAATATGGCAAGAGGGATACAAATCATTTGCATGAAAACTTAATAGTGAATCAATCGCTGTTGGAAAATCAGCCAGAGAATCGGCCAACAATGATTGAGTCGCTATTGTTAGTGAATCTAGCCCTAAATTAATCTATCATAAAGGAGAGTACTGAAGGAAAGTGTCTCAGAGTTTCAAGTAAGCACTAAGAACATAAGATTAGCCTACTGGGTCTGACTAATGGTCCATCAAGCCCAGTACCCCGTTCTCACAGTGGCCAATCCAGGTCACTAGTACCCGGCCACTACTTTATCACAGGCATAAAAAAAACCTTCTCCCGTATCTCTTCTCAATCTCTATAGACCAATCGCAAAAGGTTATCTTTATTTGATATGCCGCCTTCCTCCGTAGATATCAAAGCAGTTTACAATGCATTGAATAGTAAGCAGGTACTCTTAATTATTTTCTCCATCTGTCCTGATGTGCTCAATCTAATTATGGTACCCGAGGCAATGGAAAACAAAGATGAAAATGTTATAATGCCTTTGTATAGCTCTATGGTATGGCCACACCTTAAACGAGTGGAAGAATGACCTAGTGGTTAAAGCAGCTGACTCAGCACCCTGAGGTTGTGAGTTCAATTCCCACTGCAGCTACTTGTGACTCTGGGCAAGTAACTTAACACTTTATTGCCCCAGGTACAAAATAAGTACCTGTCTAAGATAAATCAAAATGGTTTGCATGTGCAACCACACAGAAAAAGCAGTATATCAAGTCCCATCCTTTTTACTATGTGCAATTCTGGTCGTCATAACTCTAAAAAGATATAGTGAAATTAGAAAAGGTACAGAGAGGGGCAATGAAAATGATAAAAGGATGGGATGACTTCCCTATGAAGAAAGGCTAAAGCATATATGACTCTTCAGCTTGGAGAAGAGGCGGCTCAGGGAAAATACGACAGAGATCTATAAAATACCGAGTGGAATGGAAACGGTTCATGTGACTTGCTTGTTTACACTTTCCAAAACACTAAGACTAGGAGGCGTGCGCTGAAGCTACTAAGTAGTAGATGTAAAAAAAACAGGATAAAATATTTCTTCACTCGTGTAAAACTCTAGAATTCACGGCTGGAGAATGTGGCGAAAGCAGTTAGCTTAGCAGGATTTTAAAAAAGGTTTGGATAATTTCCTAAAAGAGAAGTCCATAGGCCATTATTGAGATGGCTTGGGGAAATCTACTCCTTAATCCTAAAATAAACAGCATAAAATCTGCTTTATTCCTTGGGATCGGCCTTAGTGGAAGGCCTGTGAGAAGCAAGTTGTAGTAATCTAGGCATGAGGTGATAAAAGTGTTGATAAGCATTTTGGTAGTGTGCTCAGAAAGGAAGTGATAGATTATGGTGATAGCGGTCTGTTGGATTTGTGCAGAGAATGAAACATAGAAACATAATGGCAGATAAAGGCCAAATGGCCCATCCATAGCATCCACTGTCTCCTCCTCTCCCTAAGAGATCCCATGTGCCTGTCCCACACTTTCTTTAATTCAGACAGTCTTTGTCTCAACCACCTCTACCAGGAGCCTATTTTATGCATCTACCACCTTTTCTGTAAAAATGTATTTCCTTAGATTACTCCTGAGCTTATCACCTCTTAACTTCATCCTATGCCCTCTCATTCCAGAGCTTCCTTTCAAATGAAAGACTCGTCTTGTACACATTTATGCCATGTAGGCATTTAAATGTCTCTATCATACCTCCCCCTCTCCCGCCTTTCCTCCAAAGTATACATATTGAGATTTTTAAGTATGTCCCCATAAGCCTTATGATGAAGAGGAGTCACAGATGACCCTCAATACTGCAAGCTAACAAGAAAGGGAGTATGAGTGTATTATCCACAGAAAAAAGGAATGAGGGATGAGGAGAGGTGGGGTTTAAGAGAAAGATAAGAAGCTCATTCTTAGCCATGTTCAGTTTTAGATGGCAGTGAGACATCCAGGCAGCAATGTCAGACAGGCAGGCTAAGGCTTGGGCTTGGATTCCTGCTGAAATTTCTGGTGTAGAGAGGTAGATCGGGGAGTAATCAGCATAAAGATGATACTTAAAAGTATGGAAGGAGATCAGAGCATCAAGGGAATAAGTACAGATGAAGAAGAGGTTCCAAGACAGAGCTCTGAAGTACATCAACTGATAGCGAAATAGTAGTGGATCTCACCAGAGTATACACTAAAAGTGTGATGGGAGAAATAAGTAAAACAACAGAGCCCTGAATCCAAGTGAGGGCAGTGTATCAAGGAGTCGGTGGTCATCAACAGTGTCAAAAGCAGCAGATAGATCATGAAGGATGAGGACAGAATACTGGCCTTTGGATTTGGACAGGAACAGGTCACTGGAGACTTTAGCAAGGACTGTTTCAGTTGAATGCGGAGGGTGAAAAAGCATGACTGAAGTGGATCAAAAATAGCTTGAAATGAAAGAAAGTCAAGACAAAGGTGGTGAATAGGCATTAAGTAACTTGGATAAGAAAGGGAGGATGAAGAAGAGGTGATAGTTGGAAGGGCAGGTTGAGTTCAGTGAAGGTGTTTTGAGGAGTGGTATAATTATGCATGTTTGAAGGCACCAAGAATGGAAAGTGAAAGACCGAGGATATGGCAGATAGAATGGATGACAGTAGGAGACAGTATGTGGGTGGGAATAGAATCAGAGGAACAGGTTGAGTTGGAGGAAGAAAGAAAGTGTGCAGGTTCCTCCTCAGTGATTTAAAAAAAGGATAAAAAGGTGGCAGGAGTTGAAAGGAAGGTTGACAGAATGGACTGGGGGAAGGAGATGTGGAGGTGACTTGGTTGAGAATTCAAGGTTAATGTTGTGAACCCTATTATGGAAGTACTCGGCCACAGTATAGGGGGAAGTGAAGGGGGGCTGGAGGTGAAGGTTTGAGTAGAGTTCAATGTGGCAAAGAGAAGGCGAGGGTTGGAGCAAAGAGAATTTGTCAAATGTAGTATCTTGTTTTGCAAGTGAAAGAGCAGATAGGAAGGAAGTTAGCAAGAATCTGAAATATATGAAGTCGGCATGGGCATGAAATTTTAGCCAAAAGCGTTCAGCAGATGGTGATTCGGTGTAGGATGGGCATCAATGTGAACTCCACTAATATGGAACATGAGGATGTTGCTGGCCAGACTTTATGGTAGATATCTTGCAAACAACGGGATGGTTGGATAGGCTGGAGTGAGCTTGGACGGCAACTTCAGTGTTTAGAACCTAGGACAATACCAGACTACACCAGACTACAGCCCAGAAGTATCAAAGAAGAGACAAGTTAATCAAATCATGTAATTTTTAAAATGAGTACCACTAATGGGCAGACTGGATGGACCGCTCAGGTATTTATCTGCCATCATTTACTATGTTACAGATCAGACACAGGAATGTAGGTAGGGGATTCTGGCAGGGGTTCTCCTAGGACAGATTTGGAAACTACTGTCTCATTTGTTGCAAAGCATACAAAAAAAAAAGAGAGAAAAATAGGGCATTGTCCACACGATCTAACTCAGTAGTTTCAAACTCAAACCCTTTGCAGGGCCACATTTTGGATTTGTAGATATTTGGAGGGCTACAGAAAAAATAGCTGATGTCTTATTAAAGAAATGACAATTTTGTAGGAGGTAAAAGTCTTTATAGTTTATAAATCTTTCCTTTTGGCTAAGTCGTAATAATAATATTGTAATTTATAGCTAAAGAGACATATGATCAAGAAACTGTTTTATTTTACTTTGGTGATTATCATAAACATAGCGAGGGCCTCAAAATAGTACCTGGTGGGCCGCATGTGGCCCCCGAGCCGCGAGTTTGAGACCACTGGTCTAACTGCAGAGAGTTTCTCAGATACCCTTTCCTTTGTGTGTTTTAGAACATGGGAACCTACCAAACTGTCCTGTATGCTTTTAATCTACTGGAAATGCAAAACAAGACGTGTAAAACACTTAATAAGCGTATAAAAAGATGTTTATACTGGCTGCAGGGCAAGGACCTTGTCCCTTATACCTAGAATAGTCTAAACCACAGGAATGCGGGGAAGTTGTATGGAACTAATTAGCAAGTTAAACAAGCCCTCCTCCCCACAATCCTCGACATTTTATGGCACTACTTGTTTTTTGATTACAGAAAACATGTCAAGCTTACTGCAACAAGAAGGAAAATTTTATTGCTTGAGGGAAGGATGAAATTTAAACAGACACACTAGAAAAGGAAGTATTCTCTAGAGAAGTTCAAAAAAAGGGGGCAGATGTAAATATGAAAAGATTACAAACAGTGACATCCATACTAATACAGCATAAGTTGGCAGATAAACATTTGGCTCTTCTAACGTGCTTTGCTACCCCTCCTCTCACTGTTTTAGCTAAGATTAGAGAATGACATGGGGGGGAAAAAAATTGTCCCTGTCTGCGCCCTGTCCCCATCTCCACAAGCTTGGTCCCCGCTCATCCCATCTGATCCCATCCGCACAAGCCTCAGATAGTTATGATTTTATATTGAACTTATTTTATTAAAGCATAAAAAGAAACAATATTCTGGTACAATTGTCTTTTTATAAACACAATTGTCTCCCCTCCTCTCCCCTTCACAAATATCCCCCCTCCACTATCGAGAAAACTGAAGCAGCCAAATTATTAAGAATGCTACACACAAAAATCATGCTAACAGAATACCGCAGTCACACTTGATAGGAATAGTGTTAGGGGAGTGCAACTAGGGCAAATGCCCCCTGGTTAGAGTCCTAAGCCAGCTGAAAGCTCAAGAAGCTTAGCCTGGGCTTTGAGGTATCCAGTTATGTCTAACACCAGCTCTAGCAGGATACATATTTCAAATCTGATATATTCTTATCACAAAATAGAAAATATATATCTCCCTGTGTCCAGCTTCTCTCCTCTTACTCCCTTACACCAATGTGTCTCTCACACTCTTTCTTTCCTCCCTCCCTCAGCTATGTTCAATATTTCACTCACTCTGCCTTCATCACCTTGGTTCATTCCCTTGCACCCTCCTTCCCTTGCTTGCTCTTGATTGTAGCTACCGGCAAAAAACCCCAAACAAAACCAAAAACAACAAAACCCAACAACAAACCTACAATTCTCCTGGGTCAGCTCCTTCGCACCTAACTGGGTGGGCCCACCAGCTGCTTATAAGCTTCCTGCACGCAGGGCTGCTTCAGAACCTTTTTCCCGCTAAGTCCCTCCTTTTGATGTAACTTCTGCCGAAACCAGAAGGTACATCGGAAGGAGGGACTCGGTGGGAAGAAGGTTCCAAAGCAGCCCTACATGCAGGAAGCTTGTAAGCGGCTGGTAAGCCCACCCCTGGAGGCACGAAGAGGCCAATCCAGGAGAGTTGCAGGCTGTTTGTTGTTTTGTTTTTTGCCAGTAGCCACGATCCAGGATCATTGGGCACAGGCCTAAAGCTCTGATTGGCTCAGGCAACTAAAGTTCCTAAAGGAAAGGGGCCTTAGGCATCTCAGCCAATCAGGGCCTTAGGCCTCTCCCAGTCCAATCATAGGTGGGCATCCCTCCTGAACTTCAATTGTAAGGTATGGAGGGGAGCTTGACCCTGTGGCAGGAGAGAGTGGGCATCCCTTCTGCTGATTTTTCTTTTTTTGAAAGTTCAAGAGCTTAGGGGAGGGGGGAATCACAGGAAGGGGGATGTGGGGCTATGGATGGCTGGAAAGGGGGAATCAGAGGGATTGAGGGAGGGAGTGATCGGGGTCTTATTTTTTTATTGGAGTGGGTGGTTTCTGAGCTGCATGCCTTACTTTCCTGTCAGTGTCTGAGCCAATCAGGTCAGCGCTCAGTCACTGACAGAAAAGTAAGGGTATGACAACTCAGACCCTGCCGTTAAAGTTTGCATGGGAAACGCCATGTTTCCCTGCTATGCATTATACGGAGTGCTCATTAGAATACTAATACAATAGAATTGAAAACTCAACAGGGGAATTTGGGTGGGGGGAGGGTTGGAAATATCACATCACAGCGGAAGTCTTATATAAGGCACTCTGACGCCACGTCTTTTCTTTTTCTCTCTCTCTCTCAGCTAGGGTCGAGGGTGGACTACAGGAGCTACCAAGAGCCGGCGACTATGTCTCTCGTAATTCCCGAGAAGTTCCAGCATATTCTCTGTGTGCTCAACACCAATATTGATGGACGAAGGAAGATTGTTTTTGCCATTACCGCCATCAAGGGTGTGGGCAGATGTTACGCACATGTGGTGCTAAGAAAGGCTGACCAAACGAGCAGGAGAGCTGACAGAAGATGAGGTGGAGCGAGTTACCACCATTATGCAAAATCCTTGTAAATATAAGATCCCAGACTGGTTCCAGAACAGACGGAAAGACATCAAGGATGGCAAATACAGTCAGGTTTTAGCTAACGGTCTTGACAACAAGCTCCGTGAAGACTTGGAATGGCTGAAGAAGATCTGTGCTCAAAGGGGTCTGCGACATTTCTGGGGTTTACGTGTGTGTGGTCAAGTTTCAAGTTTTATTAGTGCTTGATAAATCGCTTATTGAATATCTAAGCGATGTACAATTCAAATAAAATAGAAAGACAAATACAATGACTTTAAATAAAAACATACTGGGTTAACATACATGAATCGTGAGGATTGGGGGGGGGGAAGTTACAATATGTTTGTAGAAGAAAAAATACATTAAAGGGAAAATAACTCAAGGAAGGGAAAAAAAAAAAATTGTAGGATGTCAAGCCTAGGGACAAAAAATTCTAAGTCTGGGGGGTCATATATTAAAAGCATCCTTGAAAAGATAAGTTTTTAAAGCTCTTTTAAAAGAAATGAGGTCCTTTATGTCTCTTATGTACTGGGGCATAGAGTTCCACAAAAGAGAGGCAATAATTGAAAACATGTCTTGTCTTCTAGTTCCAATTATTTTCAGGGATGGAACTGTTAATAGATTGTTTGAAGCTGATCGGAGGGTCCGTGAAACGTTGCATGGAATGAGCATTCTAGTAATGAACTGGGGTTCATTATAGGTCATAGATTTGAAAACTAGCAGTAATATTTTGAACGAAATTCGATGGATAATAGGAAGCCAATGAGAGTCTATCAGCAGAGGGGTGACATGGTCAAATTTTTTTGCATTGTAAATTAGTTTGATTGCGGTATTTTGGATAATTTGTAACCTCCTTTTTTCTTTTTGTGGTATGTTAAAAAAAAGGGAATTGCAGTCATCGATTTTGGAAATGATCAATGAGTGAATCAATATGTTGATGGACTTAGGTGTAAGGAACTTGGATATAGAACGTATCATACTTAATTTACAAAAACATGATTTAACTGTATTCCCTATGTTTTCATGAAATGAAAGCTTGTCGTCCATGATAATACCTAAGATTTTTAACGATGAAACAGAATCTAAAGGAATGTTGTCTAGGACAAAGGTAGTGTCCAATGAAATGTCCTTTTTCCAAGAGAATAGCATAGATTTTGTTTTTTTGATATTTAAGGCTAATTTGTTGGTGTTAAGACGGGGTCGCACAGTTGGTGTGTCTAAGAAGAAGTAATATGCTGAGCCTTTGCAATAAAATGCCCATCTTTAAGTCAAAAAGCAGAGAAACAAAAAAATAAAAATAAAAAGAATACTAATGAGCTTTTTGTAATGCATTTGCTTAGAGTTCTCGGTGGCTGCTACGACAATCGGTGCATCAGGAGGAGTTTCTTTGCAAGTAAGATTGGTTAAAACCAGGAAACTTTTTGTGCATTGGGGCCATAATGTTACATCGTAAAAGTCAATTATTTGAAAACTACTGTACATAACAGTTCAAAAAAACATATGGCTCATAAGATATCCCTTGACTAGTGATAAATCCCTCTCAAGTAGCTTCTGAGATCCAGATTAACCTGCCTTTGCAGCTCTCAAAGACAAAGCATGTGAGATGCAACACCTAAATACACAAAACACACCTATGAGTCATGCATAAAGGCATGTTTACACAGGAGAAATGAACAGTTTGTGATATTTCAAATAACGCAACATCAATTATCTGAAAAGGAAACAAAGCTAGGATTGTCCAAGTGACTGTACAGGGAGATAAAAATGTGGCACATCCAGGAACTACTGTATTATTCTGGTCTTTAAGATAAAGATGTAAAGAATGACATGGGGACGTGTACCCGCGGGGCGGGGATACAGCCCAAGAAGTGTAGACAGAGCCCACAGGGCAGGGATGGGGACAGGTAAAGAGCCCATGGGGACAGAGACAAACTTTGCCCCGTGCCATTCTCTAAAAACTTGAGACTAGTATCAACATGTAAAAACTTAACACATCTTAGACAACTAGCAACTGAATTCAATGATTAAAAAAAACACACTGCAGAAGCTATTTTTGGATTTTAATGAACTACTGTTAAATGACATCATTTGTGTCTTGTCTGCCATCTGCAATGTCCTTCCATCATGTGCCCAGCTGCTCAAGCATCTTACTGTTACTGCAACAGATTCATCCATCGTTGCTGGCATCACTGAACATTTCTAACATTTAATAGAGACTTATTTTACTGTTCATCCTCTACACAGTTTAGATTCTCTTCTACACCCATGTTTGAAAGACAATCCAATTACCTTCCCAGATGATGTAAAATCAGGCAGCTGAATCTTTGGGAAGGTTGTTCCAAAACCAGATTGAAATGGAAAGCTCTATTTGTGATTTATAAACAGTTGTACAGAATATTGTCCCTTTTTATACTTTAGTAAAAAGATTTAAATATAAAATCGTAAGTGTTCGAAGCTTGTGCAAATGAGGACAAAGCCCATGGGGATTGGATGGGGACAGAGCTTGCGGGCACATGGACAAACTTTGTCCCCATATTCTCTACAGAGGTGCTCAAGTCACTCTGCAGGAACCTTGGTTAACTGGATTTTCTGAATCTCTCTAATGAATATGGATGGCATATACTTGCATGTTGTTGCTGTTAGGTGCCATCGACTCGTGCTCGAGTCCTAGCAACTTGATGAATTGCAGATCTAAAAAAAAATCTGTTTTGTGCTAGTCTGGCAAGGTCCTCCAGCGTCATCCCCATGGTGGTTTTCAACGTGTCCAGCCATCTGGTTTCCCTCTTCACCTGGTTCCTTCGATCTTCCCAAACATGATGTCCTTCTCCAGCGATCTCTCACTTTTGATAGAGCGACCAAAATAAGACAGTCGTAACTTCAACATTTCGGTTTCGAGTGACACAGCCGGCTTGATCTCCTCCAGAATTGATTTGTTAGTTCTACTGGCAGGCCATGGCATTTGCATACAGAGCATAAGAGCAGAGTGGAATAGCATCCTAACAGTTGGTGCAGTGGGCCAAGAACCAGAGGAACCATGTTCGATTCCCACTTTGGGTCCTTGTGTTTCTGTGCAAATCACTTAAGCCTCCATTATCTCAAATACCAAAAAAAACCCCACAACAACCCCACACCCCTTAGGATTATGAACCCACTAAGGACAGAGAAATTTACTACATATATGCACAGCGCTGCATTCTTCTAGTAGAGCTATAGAATTAAGCAATGGTAGTACCACCTGTGTATAATATGTACCGTATTTCCCCATGTACAGGCTGTGGCCTCTACATCAATTTTGCAAACTTGCCTAGTGGGTGTGGCTTGCTTGAATGGGGCGGTCTATCTTACAATCATCATCCTCCCTCACTGGTAAATACCTCCCTTGCTGGCCGGCTGCTGGTACCTCCTCCAATCACACTGTGCAGGGCAGGAGCAATGTTTTCGATCTCAAGCCTCACCCTGCGCCGCTTCCTGAATGCGAGAACTGACAGCAGCCAATCAGAAAGTGGCACGGAGCGAGGCTTGAGATCGAAAACATCACTCCTGCCCAACACAGCGTGATTGGAGGAGGCAGCCGTCCAGTGAGGGAGGTATTTACCGGCGAGGGAAGTATTTAAGGGGGGGATGATGATTTCAAAAAACATTCAGCTACTCTACATAAGCTATGGCTAGTAACATGGGGCAGTTTATCTAAATCGGCATTTTCTGCAGCGGTGTTCTATAAATGGGGAAATACGGTAAACCATTTTCTTTGCACCACTTAAAGGCAGTATATCTCTAATGGAAAATGCATTTTATACACATTCTGAAAACCCAATTGGCTGTGTGGAGAATTCATAGAACAGAGCGAGCACCACCATGTTACCTGGCAAGCTACTGGCACCTTATTAATGCAAGACAGATACAGCTGGCCTAAAACACCTTTGTAAATTGCTGGCAGCAGTTACTTACTTTAAAACTAAATGTAAATTAGCCGATAACCGTGGGTCTGTGAACTGTGTCGTTCTGTTGTTATGGTCCACAAAATACACTCTGCCTGTTGCAGTGTTGCGGATTTCCCATCCAGGAGGCAAGGGGCCCAGCTCCTCACAACTGATATTACTAAGATCCCTGCAGAAGCAAATGTCAAGTGGAAAATATCTCAGATTCAAATGAGTTAAATGTAATAGCAAAATTCCATGAAGTCTGAGCAAAGTCTCAGTCCCAAAGTATAAATCGCCACCCCTCCCCACCCCCCGAGTAAAAAACAGCTTCAGAAAGACCCTCTCCTAGCTTGTGTTTATTGTAAAAACAATCCTGAAACCCCAATTTAACCCAGGATTGATATGAATATGCAAATCTGTTCTACAAAGCCAAAGCAGAATTAGGTGCTACATTTTTCTGAACCTGCTCCAAAAGAAATTAATTTACACCAGGTCAATTAAGAATCATGAGTGTCATATTTCTAAAAGATGGATGAATATTAGTTCCTCTAACGATCCTACCTAACTATCCAGCCACATCTGTACACTTGGACTGGACAAACATTTTCTTTTAATACCTTGAAATAAAATGCAAGACTCTTAACATTCTATATATTGTGTAATCCTATTACACTGCTTCATTGCACAATGTTGGAAAGATTAGAAAACCCAAAAAACAATGCCTCCTCTTACCTGGGCACTCTCGGATCATGCCATGTGCTTACACCAGTCTGAGTGTGCAGAAAATAGACCTGGCCTTGCTGGGTTGTCCTCTGTTCTGTTAAAGCAAGAAACGGTGGCAATTGTAAAACACAAGTGCAAAGAAAACTAGACAAGTGGTTTCTACTTATCACTTCCAAAAAGTGTAAACTTAGAAAGAAAAATAAGAAACCCTCAAGTGACAACTGACAGGCAGGTGACATCTTATAAACTAGCCAATTTATTGTGGCATAGGCTTTTGAGAACCAGAATTCATTTCATGCAACTGACACAGTTAGGTCCTTGAAATTTCACAAAACAACAAGAATGGAAGACCCAATATTCCACAGTTAAAACACTCCAAACAATAAAAACAAAAAAACTGTGGATGATGTTCTAAAAAGATGATTTATTTATTTCTTCTTCCAAAAAAATACAATTAAATACAGATATAATAGTCCACATGTGTAGTCCTACCAGACCCTACACGGTCTGTGTTTTGGCAAACACGCCTTCCTCAGGGGTCCAGTTGGATGATATGTCTCAAAAAACAAATGCAGACCAAAAACAAAGTAAGTGTCTTTAAACTGTCTTTTGGAGAGTCGTTTAAAGACACTTACGTTGTTTTTGGTCTACATTTGTTTTTTTGAGACCATAGCATCCAACTGGACCCCTGAGGAAGGTAAAATTATGGTCATACCTGTTAATTTTCTTTCCTTTAGAAGCAGCAGATGAATCCAGAGACTAGTGGGTATAGCTCACATCGACCAGCAGGTGGAGATAGAGAACTGATTAACAGTTGGCCTTAAAGCCTGGTGTTCTTTCTGTTGATTCAGTTATGCACTTTGCCCAAGCATCCCGAAAGGAGAATGAGCAGCCACAAACTCCATTCCAGTAAAAAACGTGTCTTGCTTTTCTGAATACCATTGATATTTTCACTCTTTTTTATTTTATTTTATTTATTTATTTATTTATTTATTTATTTTTTTTTTTCAGTCATGAAATAATACACTTACCAACCATAGCCCCGGCTACCCTTATGACCTAAACACCCTACACACCACCCGTGCACTTGGGGAGGGGCTCTGGATTCATCTGCTGCTTCTAAAGGAAAGAAAATTAACAGGTATGACCATAATTTTACCTTCCATAGCAAAGCAGCAGATGAATCCAGAGACTAGTGGGATGTAGCAAAGCAAACTCAAACTGGGTGGGACGCCAATGCCGCCTCTGCCAGCACTGCCGCGCCAAAACTCGCCTCTGAACGGGCCGCTACATCTAACCGATAATGCTTTGAAAAAGTATTCCCTGACGACCAAGTGGCCGCCCGGCAAATCTCCTCTAATGACATCCCCCCGGACTCCGCCCAAGATGTAGCCAAAGCCCGAGTGGAATGAGCATGAAGGTGCTCCGGTACCTTCTTCCCTGACAACACATACGCCGAAGCAATAGTGTCCTTGACCCAACGCGCAATGGACGCTTTAGACGCCGCCATCCCTTTGTTTTTACCCGCGAACGCGACAAAGAGATGGTCCGACCGTCGAAAATCATTCGTCACCTCCAAATAATGGAGAAGCATACGGCGGACATCCAGTAGCCGTACCGACAAAAAACGCTTCCCCCAATCCTCCTTCCTGAAGGATGGCAGGAATAAACTCTGGTTCACATGAAAGGACGAAATAACCTTAGGCAGGAAGGACGGCACCGTACGCACCCTCACCCCAGTCTCCGAGAAACGCAAAAAGGGTTCCCTGCAAGAAAGCGCTTGCAGCTCCGATACTCGCCTTGCTGAAGCCATCGCCACCAAAAAAACTGTTTTTAGTGTGACATCTTTCAAAGTGGCCGCTGACAGGGGCTCAAAAGGTGCCCCCTGCAATTTCCCAAGGACGAGATTAAGGTTCCAAGTTGGACAAATTCGCTTAACCGGCGGCCGGATATGTTGAACCCCCTTGAGGAAACGTACCACGTCTGGCTGCGATGCGAGAGCCGAGCGAGCCACCCGGCCCCTGTAACAGGCAATGGCCGATACTTGAACCTTTAAAGAGTTATATGCTAACCCTTTCTCTACGCCCTCCTGCAGGAACGCAAGAATAGCCGGCAGAGAAGCATGGAAAGGCGCAATTCCGTGTCTTCCGCACCATGCCTCAAATATTCTCCAGACCCTCGCATAGGATGCTGACGTTGAAATCCTCTTAGCCTTAAGCAGGGTTGAAATCACCCGTTCTGAATAGCCCTTCTTTTTCAGCCTTGCCCTTTCAATAGCCAGGCCGTAAGACCAAAGCGGCCCGGATCTTCCATTAATATTGGCCCCTGAGTTAGCAAGTCCAGAGTTACCTGGAACGCTACCTGCTCGCCTACCGACAGCAGCATCAGATCTGCGTACCACGGCCGCCGTGGCCAATCCGGAGCCACCAGGATTACTCTGCCTCGAAAGCGAGAGATGCGTTGCAACACCCGCCCTATCATGGGCCAAGGTGGGAATACATAAAGAAGGGAATTCGGAGGCCACGGGAGAGCTAATGCGTCCACCCCCTCCGATCCCTGATCCTTGCGTCGGCTGAAGAACCGAGGCACCTTCGCATTGCGGGAAGAGGCCATGAGATCCATCTCTGGCAACCCCCAACGACGGACTAGCAGGCCGAACGCTCGAGCCGACAACTCCCATTCTCCCGGATCGAGAAGAGTTCTGCTGAGGAAGTCCGCCTGCACGTTTTCGTGCCCTGCAATGTGTGCCGCCGACAGAAGCGGAACATGCACCTCTGCCCATCGGAACAAATGTCTTGCCTCTTCGGCTAACTGCGGGCTCCGGGTACCCCCCTGCCGATTGACATACGCGACCGCCGTGACACTGTCTGAAAAGATCCTGGTCGGTCTGTCGTGAACTAGGGCCTGAAATGCCCGCAACGCTAACCGGATCGCTCTCAACTCCAGCAAGTTTATTGGCCATTGAGCCTCCTGGGAAGACCAAATTCCCTGCACCGATGTCTGCATGCAGTGGGCTCCCCAGCCCTGCAGGCTGGCATCCGTCGTAACTACCACCCAATCCGGTGTGGCCAACGGCATGCCCCTCCAAAGATGCAAGTCCTGGAGCCACCAGCGCATGCTGTGAGCTGCTCGAGGACTCCACTGTAGACGCACATTGTAGTTCAGAGAAGCTGGGGACCAGCGAGAGAGCAGAGACTGCTGTAAGGGTCTCATGTGGCTCCGGGCCCAGGGAACCACCTCCAGAGTCGCCACCATGGAGCCCAGCACCTGTACATAATTCCAAACTCGAGGTCTGAGCGACCCGAGAAGGAGGCGAATTTGAGTCTGCAATTTCTCCCCCCGATCTCAGGGTAGAAACACCTTCCCCAGAGCCGTATCGAACCGTACCCCCAGATGCACCAAAGACTGCGATGGGGACAAAACACTCTTGGGAAAGTTGACAATCCACCCCAACGACTGAAGGAGAGAGATCACTCTCTGCGT
Source organism: Geotrypetes seraphini (assembly GCF_902459505.1). NCBI lineage: Eukaryota > Metazoa > Chordata > Amphibia > Gymnophiona > Dermophiidae > Geotrypetes > Geotrypetes seraphini. The sequence continues at coordinate 18,595,341 of NC_047093.1, read as the reverse complement.
CACCGACAAACTCTCCTGCCGGGAAGAGGCGCGTATCAACCAATCGTCCAAGTACGGGTGTACGCGAATCCCCTCCCTGCGTAGAAAAGCGGCTACCACCACCATGACTTTGGAAAATGTGCGGGGAGCCGTCGCCAGGCCAAAGGGCATTGCCCGAAACTGAAAATGTTGGCCCAGAATCGCAAACCGCAGATACCGCTGATGCGGAGGCCATATCGGAATATGGAGGTACGCCTCTTTGAGATCGAGAGACGTGAGGAACTCTCCTGGTCTTACCGCCGCAATAACCGAGCGCACCGTTTCCATTCTGAAATGGCGCACGCTGAGGAATCTGTTGACCCTTTTGAGATCCAGCACAGGTCTGAAGGACCCCCCCTTCTTTGGTACAATGAAGTATAGGGAATAGATACCGCGGCCTACCTCTTCCGGGGGTACCGGTACCACCGCCCCCAGATCGAGCAGCCCCTGAAGTGTCCTGCGGACCTCGGATCCCTTGGCCTCGCCACGGCACGGGGATACCAAGAAAGAATCTACGACGGGAGCGGCGAATTCTAATTTGTACCCTTCGTGAACAAGGTCCAACACCCATTGGTCGGACGTGACTTTGGCCCACTCCGCCCGGAATGCCGAAAGCCGACCCCCTAAGGGTAGGGCGGAGGGGGCCAAGCCCCCGTCATTGTGGAGGGCGACTGGCTGGGGTACGGGCTGACTGCCCTGAAGAGGGTCTCGTCGTACGAAAGGAACTTCTCTGCTGAAACCGAGGTCTCGAAGCAGAGAACGGGCCCAGATGCAGTCCTGGAAAAAGGTTTACCAGCCCTGGCCCGCCTAACATCCCGGAAACGCGGTCTAGACAATGCGGCCCTTACCGGAGGCCTAGCCCTGTCCTCGGGTAAACGCTGCGTTTTGGTATCTCCAAAATCCTTTACCAGTTTATCCAACTCCGTTCCAAACAATAAACCCCCTTTAAACGGGAGTCTCACCAGCCGGAGCTTGGACGCTGCATCGGCCGCCCAATGACGGAGCCACAAGGACCTGCGTGAAACCACAGATAGAGACATCTGTTTCGCAGACGCCCGAATAATATCATACAAGGAGTCCGCTAAATAAGCCAAGCCTGCCTCCAAATCAGCCAGTTCCGAAGGGATAGAACCCCCCGACTCCAGCAAATTATCTGTCATTCCTTGTGACCACTGCAGACAAGCCCGCGCCGCGTAAGAACTGCAGATTGCGGCTTGTAAGGTAACTGCAGCCACTTCAAAGGACATCTTTAGGGATGCTTCAATCTTTCTATCCTGAGCATCCTTAAGTGTCACGCCCCCTTCTACCGGTAAGGTAGTTCTCTTAGTCACCGCTGCTACCAGAGCGTCCACCCTAGGCAACCTAAACTTGTCCAGTTCGGTCGGTTCGACCGGATACAAGAGCCTCATGGCCCTTGCCACTCGCAAACTGGCCTCCGGCGTCTCCCATTGCGCCGAAATCAGCTCCTGCATGGCCTCATGGACCGGAAAAGCCTTAGGCGGCCTGCGTGTACCTGCCATTAGTGGGTTACCGGACCCCTTGGCATCTTCCTGAGCAATGTTCAAACTCTGCAAAGCCTTTGAAATAAAGGAAGAAAGCTCCTCTCTATGGAACAACCGGATAGCCGTAGGGTCATCCCCCTCCCTACCCGGGATACTCTCCGTGTCCCAATCCAATAGCTCCCCTTCCTCCAACGACTCAGGCAGGGAGAAAGGTGACCTGGGCAAAATATCCACCGCATCCGCAGACACTAGCCTGCGCTTCTTAGCCCCCTGCGACTGCCCCGGGGATCCTGCTGCCCCTGCAGTGGGTCTAGCCTCTTTCCCCTCCCCCCCCGTAGAGGTAGAGGGTACCGCAAGGGACCGCCCCGCCCCCAGCCTCGGCTGGGTAGGCTGCGAGCTCTGTAATTTAAATGCTTGATGGAGCAACATAACAAATTCGGGCGAAAATGCCCCCCAGCTAAGAGGCACTCCCCCGCCCTGCTCCGCGCCGAGGGGAGGGGCCGCGCCGGCCTCCAGCGCTCTCTCCTCTTCCCCCGCCGCCTCACACTTGTCATCCGTGGCCGAGTCCTGCAGAAACCCTGCATCGACTCCGAGCGGCGGGGACATTGCGCAAGAGTCCCGAACCCGGGACATGGCCGCCTCACAAGCCGCTAAAAACGGGTCGTCTGCCGGTGCTTCCAAGCACCCGGCAGAGCAAGGCCCCGACCGTGTTCGGCGGTTCCCGCAGCGCGAACACATCTGACCAGCCTCTGCAGCCATCTCCCCTCGGCCTGCCAAAAAGCTCCGACGCGGTTTTTTTTTTTTTTTTTTACACATGCGGCGAACGCCGCCAAAAGACGACTCCGCCCCCCAAGACGCCCGGCACCCGGGAAACGCGACCACACTCAAAAAAGGCAAAGAAAACACTCACCCGGTCCGCCGCTTACCCCTGAAGCCAGGCCATCGTTGGTAAATGTACTGGAAGCCGAGTTAACCACTGCCCGGCTCAGTACTAGCAGGAAGGCTTTTTTTTTTTTTTTTTTTTTTTATACTGGAATGAAGAAGCCAGCCAATATCCTGCACCTGGAAAGGAACCCCTCTATCCAACGGAGGGGAGGGTGGAGCAGGGACCTGGGAGGGCCCAGGTGTACCTCCCAAAGCCGGCACCAATCAGCCAGGCACCCCCACCTACTGAAGAGAACTAGTCTCAACAGAGGAATCCTAACGGAACACCACTACAATCTATCCTGCAGCAGGCAGAGACCAGGAGCTAGAAGGATAGCTCCAACCCTGCTGGGAGATAGAGCAAAACTGAATCAACAGAAAGAACACCAGGCTTTAAGGCCAACTGTTAATCAGTTCTCTATCTCCACCTGCTGGTCGATGTGAGCTATACCCACTAGTCTCTGGATTCATCTGCTGCTTTGCTATGGAAGGCGTGTTTACTGAAACATTAACCGTGTAGGGTCTGCATAGGACCTTGAAATTTCACACCACAGCAAACTGGCTGGTCTATAAAGATTCTACTGCCTCTGACAATTTTGCTATATCACAGTTACCCCTTTTAAAATTCATAAAGTGGCAGTATTACCTAGATTATCCAGATTATTTAACAGCAATGAGTTTATTCTTTTCTCTCGCATTTATGTTTTATCTAAATGCACTGTAACAGCTGTGGTCCTACTTTTTGAAAATACTCTTTCAGCTATTAGAGCTCTGTTCATATTTCACACTGTTTTCATGTGATTTTGTGCATTTTTCTGTTGCAGGTCTATTTGGAGTGCTTGATCTTGGGTATAGTAGTGTGCACTTTGTACAACTCAAGCTTTTCTTAACATAACCAGAAGGAATTATAGACTTCGTCACACTAGGTAGAGTAGGGAAGCTTATGAGATACACCAGAGGACAAGCAGAAAAGTTTTTCATTCAAACATGTATATATGACAGAATAAAACATCACTAAGTGACCCAATTTCACTTCACAGTTTGGCATTCAAGTTGTTTAAGCCTTATTTTGGGTTCCTTGAAAAAGAAATTCGAAACATGGTCCATGTCAGGACCTGTTGAAATCCCAAAAGTTAAGTGAGAATATTTCTTTTTTGCCATCGAGTATATTGATTTTATTTTTAAATATCACTTTTATTCACAATTTTCCACTATTCCATACACAGTGATTGGGTGGTGGGTTCGACTATAGGAGCTTCTGCTCTTGGCCGAATTACACATTTCTGAGTGTATGTAAAGTAGATCAAACTATATATTTAACTGTTTCTGCGAGTCATTTTTTCAGAAGATACCATTTTTAGGAGTCTTGTAGCACACTGTCAGAAGGAATTATAAACAAAAGTATTATTTGGCTTTAGAGAATGTCAGCATTAACATTCCATTACACTGTGTTGGCATATCCAGAAGAAGGGAGGTAGGAGTTGCTGCCCCTGTATATGTCATTGATGAGGCTGCACTTGGCGTATTGTGTTCAGTTTTGGAGGCCGTCTCTGGTGAAAGATATAAAAAGACTTGAAGCGATCCAGAGGAAGGCGACGAAAATGGTAAGGGGTATGAACCAAAAGAAGTATGAGAAGAGACTGGAAGACCTAAATATGTATACTCTGGAGGAGAGGAGGGACAGGGGAGATATGATACAGACATTTAAATACTTGAAAGGTATTAATATAGAACCAAATCTTTTCCAGAGAAGAGAAAATGGTAAAACTAGAGGACATAATTTGAGGTTGCAGGGAGGAAGACTCAGGAGCATTGGTAGGAAATTATTTTTCACGGAGAGGGTGGTAGATGCCTGAAATGCCCTTCCAAGGGAAAAGGTGGAGAGGAAAACGGTGATAGAATTCAAAAAAGTGTGGGATAAACAGAGGATCTCTAATTAGAAAATGAAGAATGTAAATTAAAAAGCCAAGGCCAGTTCTGGACAAACTTGCACAGTCTGTGTTCCATTTGTGGTGATTTGGTGTAGGATGGGCTGGGGAGGGCATCAATGAGAACTCCACTAACTTGGAACATGAGGATGTTACTGGCCAGACTTTATGGTAGATCTCCTGCAAACAGGATGGTTGAATAGGCTGGAGTGAGCTTGGACGGCAACTTCAGCATTTGGAACCGAAGACAACACCAGGTGGACTTTACAGTCTATGACCCAGAAATATTATAGAAGAAACAAGTTAAATTAATCATGTATTTAATGAGTATAACTAATGGGCAGACTGGATGGACCGTTTAGGTCTTTATCTGCCGTCATTTACTATGTTACCTGGCAGAAACCCAAAGAGTAGCAACATTCCAGAGCTTAGACTGTGATGTCATAATGCCTCATTCCACCAATGCCTAAGAGCCAACCTCAGCAGTGATGTCACAATGGCTTGATTAGATGGAAACTTCAGCATTTGGAACCTAGACAATACCAGGTGGACTTTACAGTCTATGAACCAGAAATATTATAGAAGAAACAAGTTAAATTAATCATGTATTTAATGGGTATAACTAATGGGCAGATTGGATGGACCGTTTAGGTCTTTATCTGCCGTCATTTACTATGTTACCTGGCAGAAACCCAAAGAGTAGCAACATTCCAGAGCTTAGACTGTGATGTCATAATGCCTCATTCCACCAATGCCTAAGAGCAAACCTCAGCAGTGATGTCACAATGGCTTGATTAGATTGAAACTTCAGCATTTGGAACCTAGGACAATACCAGGTGGACTTTACAGTCTATGACCCAGAAATATCAAAGAAGAGACGAGTTAATTTAACCATGTATTTTTAATGGGTATAACTAATGGGCAGACTAGATGGACCGTCATTTACTATGTTGCTATGTCAGCAAAGGCTTTTGGGATATTATATTAAACAATCTGACTCTTGGGAATGTCTGCAGATGGACTGAATGGCCCCTATTTTATGTCTTAATCCCAAATAGACCTGCAACAGAAAAATGCACAAAATCACATGAAAACATTGCAGTGTGAAATATGAACTACAACTTGTCATTTCTATAGTGCTGAAAGGCGTATGCAGCACAGTACATTCAACAAGTAATAGACAGTCCCTGCTCAGAAGAGCTTACAATCTAACTGCCTCCTGTTTCACGATTTCCTAATTTCCTCAGGAGTCTTTCAGTAGTACTTTGTCAAATGCGTTCTGAAAATCTCAACACACTATATCAACCTGGTTCACCTTTATCCACGTTTATTGATGCCTTCAAAAAAATGCAGCAGTTAAAGCTTTCCCTTGTTAAATCCATAGTGGCTTTGTCCCATTAATCCATGTCTATTTTTAGTGATTTTATTCTAATAGTCTCTGACAAGTTGTGACTCAATTTTTCAGCACCCAATTTCTTGATAACTCACCATATCCTTCTGGTAGATCAGGAGGCGTATGTAAATGTGTTCGGCTCATGTAGTTTCTGTGCCGTTGTGACCTGACTCTCCTTTCTGCTAGTCTAGGATCTGAGATCTGCCCGCATGTTGCACCATTTGTCCCTGTGATTGGGGTGTTCTCATCTACAATGCAACTAAGAGGTCTGCCTGGACTGGAATATTCTGAAGCCGGTCTTGTTGAAGAAAAAAAAAATACAATGGTTATTTCTAAAGCATAATTTAAAGAGTTTCTAGAAAACATTCTACCCAATTTTAAGACAAGTCAGTGCAATCCCTACCTGTTAAAAATAAAGCCAACAAATATGGAACAGGTAACTCAGTGCAAATCCTTTTTTAAATACAATTATTAGATTTGGAGGATCAAGGTAAATTACATATTTAGGTAAAGTTCCCTTTTTCCAGACAGCTCACAATCTAATATTCTTATGTACTAATCAGAATAATATGTGCTAATGCGAGTTTATACATGCTATTTAAAGCCCTATTATTTTTCAGTGGAGCCTATTTATCAATTTAAGGGCCTCATTTAGCAACTTGCATTAAAACGTTAATGCGAGTTAGTCAGTGAGAGCCTGCAGTTTGCACCTGAAGCAATGGCAGCTTAAGTAACTTGCCCAAGGTCACAAGGAGAAGCATGAATGGAAGAAGCAAGGTTTAAACCCTGGCCTCTCCAGTTCTCATCTTACTACTCTGCTCGTTTTACCTTAGCTCTAGTATTTTGCAAAAAGCACCATTTCTTACCTGAAACAGGTGTTATCTGAGGACAGCAAGCAGATATTTTCACATGTGGTCTAATCCAGTAAGGCTATTCTTATGTACTCATGTGGTTCATAAAATATATACATACATTGCAGTTCTGCCACCACTCCACCCAAACTATATCCCAGGAATGCCCACACAAAACATGCATCACCTTGTCTGCATAAATGCTTTAGATCAGTGTTCTTCAACCACCGGTCCATGGACCAGTGCCGGTCCACAGAAATTTCCTGCCGGTCCACAGGGCCAGCACGTGCATCAGGCCCAAAACTGTGTTCTTCAACCGCCGGTCCACGGTGCGATTGATGCAGCGTTATCTTCGAGCCAGCTCCCTTTTCCTAACTGATTCAGTGCACAAAGCCATGGGCAGTGGCTCCTACAGACATTCTGCGCCTCATCTGGAAGCCTTCTCTCTGACATTGCAATGTCAGAGGGAAGGCTTCCAGATGAGGCACAGGACGTGCAAGGTGCAATTAGTACTATTATGGGGGCGGGGTCTGGGGTGGAGATTGGGTAGAGATGGGCGGGGTCTGGCCCAGACTTAGCCACGTGTTCTTCAACCGCCGGTCCACGGACCGATGCCGGTCCACAGAATAATTCTTTTATTTCTACCGGTCCATAGGTGTAAAAAGGTTGAAAAACACTGCTTTAAATTTGGCTGCACAATGTTATGAGAGCCATTTCCCATTACTCACAGAAAACACTATAAAATTACCACCACAACAGAATGGCTGGAGAATATCTTCAAGGTATCAACAAGAAGCTCCACCCAGAACTAATCCAGCCTACATTTCAGGACCCATGTGCTTGTGCAGTCCACACACGTGATTTTTTTATTTTTAAATAAGTACTTCAGAATCCTCAATTCCACCTAGCGTTTTATTCAAATTTCATGCCAAATAGAATTGGGTGAGGACAGGGGCATGCATAAACACTGGAGGTCAACCAAACAACACAGCTCGGTGTCAGTTGGAACCGGAATCAAAACTGTGGCCCCACCACCACAGACCAGCCTCCCCCCACCCCCTAATAGAAAACACCCCCTCCTTCCCAGGCCCCCTGTAGTAGGCCCAAAAGGCCCTGGTGATGTTGTGGTGTCTTCCTCCATGCTGAATGTCACATGAGATCGTGGCTGCCATTTTAGAAATGGGAATGACCTGAGCAGAAGTAAGTTGCTACTGTTCAAACCATTCCCAATTCCAAAATGGTGGCTGTGACCTTCTACGGTAATCTTGAGAGGCTGCTGCAGGACGTTGCAGCCACCAATTTTTTTTTTTTAGCATGAAGGAATGGGGCAGGAACAATTCGGGATGCTCCTGCCCCAAACAAACCAGTACACCACCAGGGCCTTTACAAAGTGAGCCTGGGGGGTGGGCGGAGGGGTGAGTGCTGGGTAGTGGAGCTACAGTTTCCGGTTTCCGCCAATAACATACAGGCCTTTTCAGCAGAAATCCTAATACAGATTTTGGATTGGTTTCGATGCTGAATCCAAAATCGAAACTCTGTCAGCTTCAAAGAGACATGGTGATCTCACAGGCATCGGAAAGTAAGACAAAAAATAACAGCTTCACAGTAAAACCTTTAAAAGGGAAAAGGGGGGGAGAGCTACTATTTAATTCTATAGCACTACTAGACACTAAATATGTATGAGACAATCCCTGCTCAACAGAGCTTGCAATCTATCCAAGACAAACAGGATAAATAAGTACACTATTTTACACAGTATTATTCAAGTGCCCTTCTCACTTGCTTTCTGGAAAGTTGGAGAGCCTTAAAGAGCCATAGCATTTTCTGGGCCAAAACATGTGCAGCAGCCACATATCATTCCACAGCATGTACAAGCTACTGGCACAAAAGCTGACATTTGTATGGCTCCCATCTGGGGGAACCCTAGCAGTAGGAAGCGGTATGCATCCATGACATCAAAATCCAACCAGAACAAGCCACTGGAAGCAGGCCAAGAGAACACGAGGACAAACATCTGATAAAACTGGTTCTGTGTGAGCAAAGTTTCCCCTTCCTCATCAGGTTTTCTTACCGGGTCGGTCGTTCCCACTGAGTTGTTCGTGTAATGTGATTTAAATACTGGATTCTTCCAGAGGCAGTTCTCCGTTCCTCCCAGCTAGAATTCAGACATGGAGAGATAAGGCAATGAGTACTATTTCCAGGAAACTGGGGCACATAATATTTCCAGTGCAACAGCCAAGAAAGGGGAGGAAAAAAATAAGGCTAGCATGAATCATGAGAATTAAATGAGGCGGTGCAAAACTGTGAAAGTTCAACATAAAAAAAGTACATCAAAAGTTTCTCTGTGAGAGAGGACAATCATTTAAAATGTGCTCCCAATTTGAATAAATGTTTTATCTAAAGTTCTAATACACATATTGAAAGCCAGAGAAGTTTTCAACAAGCAATTCAAAGACGTGCACTTATGAGTTCAATTCTGTAATAATTTAACGTTATGGTATTAGAATGTGGCTTTGCATTCAACTGTTTTTGTGACATCTTTCCCAGGCAGTAATGCCCAAATATCCTCATCGTACTTTAACAGCAGCTGTTAAATTACTCAGTTCCAGGAGGGAGCTTTTAGGCAAGCCCTGGTTTCTGAAAACCTCATCCCAATGCCGATTTCAATGGGCAGAACTGGGGATTAAAAATACCACAGTGAATTGGTGGTATAAGTTCAAAACCAGAACTGGCCAAAAAAAAAAAAAAAAAATGTCTGCCTCATGGCAGATCTGCAACAATCCAAATCTATGAATAAATCAGATATTCTAACTGGTTATCATAATACTCCTACAACCAGAGAAACAAATGCATTTATTTTATTTATTTAATCACTTATTTAGCCCGTCCTCCCAAAAGGAGCCCAGAAAGTATAAGAAATACAGATGGTTTAGGAAAAGTGAGAATAAATAACGTCTCCCCAATCCTTTATTAACCATTATTCCTTTATATTCAAGTGGACCAATACAACAATTGCACTGTTTTACCTAAAACTGCAGTTAGTGCACAGCACAGGATACAGGCTATATACATTAAATTACTTTTTGCCAGGTTAAATGTTTTGCACTTTGCATTTTCTCCCCTCTCCCCCTTCTGATGATATCACAAGGTGCACTGAAGCTGAGCATCTAAATTCTCCATGTCTAGAGGAGGCATCTAATGTCCCTGGGGGTTATTAACTCTTCCTCCAGGATCCCAGCATATAAACCTGCATGACGTGCCAAGCCTTTGGCAGAGAAGAAGTATTGCTATAATATCATGTAATGACATAGAACTGATTTTGTGGGGTTTTTCTGTTCTTCTTATTTATGTATAGTTTATCGTATCCTGCCTATGTAATAGGCACCCTAGAACTGTACAAATAAATACATAGAACTGTCATTGACCTTGGGGTTTTATCCAAATATAAAAACTTAAAAGTAAAAGTAAAAGGAAGAAACCTAGAAGTATCTTTAAAAATCACATCATAGATGGATTTTTTTTAAACCCATTTTTGTCTACTTTCTTATTGGTTTATTTAAATTCATCTGTCAGCAAATTTTAAACGTATGAATCTGACTTTCTGCGGTTACCTATTTTTTCGCTCCATAAGATGCACTCCCCCCCCCAAAAAAAAAAGTAGGTGGAAATAAGTGTGCTTATAGAGCGAAAATAACAACCCCCACCCCAGTACTTTTTTTAAAAAATCCCGGCGGTCCAGCGCGCTTTCCGCGTTCCTGCCTTGCTGGACAGATGCCTCCTGATCTGTACCCTGTTCTCTTCCAGCAGCAGCAGAGCGGCACACGAGGCAGGTGCATGCTTTTTGGGTGCCTGCCTGGTCCCGTGCCACTCCCTGAATGGCTGCAGTCAATCCCATGAGAACTGATGGCAGCCATTCAGTAAGTGGCGCAGGACCAGGCAGGCACGCAAAAAGCATGCGCCTGCTTCGTGTGCCGCTCTGCCGCTGGCGAAAGAGAGCAGGGGAACAGATCAGGAGGCAGCCGTCCAGCAAGGGATGAGCGCGTAAAGCATGCTGGATCGCAGGGATTTAAAAAAAAAAAAAAGTACTGGGGGGATTTCAGGGAGGGGGCTGCCTACCACTAGAACTGCCTTGTACCCTGTCCCGAAATACCACTGGATCACCTGGGGACAGGGTATAGGGCAGGGTGGTAGGCAGAATTTTTTTACTTGGGTTTTCCTCCTCTACAGGGGGGTGCGTCTTGGGTACGTCTTATGGAGAGAAAAATACGTTATTTATTACACCAAAATTGCTTGCCTAACCAAACGTCCAGATAATACCATGCCTCCAGAAAATACTCTCCTCTTTTGCAGAGGTTATTAAGCAAGACATGCTCTCTGTGAATAGATTCTTTTACACTGTGGCATCAGCTGTGCTTACCCATCTGGTAAATCATTATCAAATAAACGACTACAGTCCACAACTTGTCCTCCTGTGCCTATTCGATCTCTAGACTGAAGACTTACTGTTGGAAACAAAAGAGCATATTTCTTATATAATGTACATCATCCACTCAGTTCATATACAACAACAGTCAAACTGCTCTAGGCATTTGGATTAGCAGGCATAACATATACAGGAATTTCTCAAATTTTGAGGACCTGAGATGTTTAAATATACGTAAATCCATTTCTCCCCTGCACTTCCATCAACATTGGTGCCATCACAATTTGCAAACATTGCAGTCTCTGAATAACCTTTTTCAGAAGCCCAAATATTCTATATTACAATAATGAAGCAATATCTGTATGTAATAAAAAGGTTAACATCTATCAAGGTATGGGCTGATCCAAAGTAAATCTTCAGGTTGGTAAAAGTAGCACAACTACTAAAACCTGAGATTCCAAAGATAAAATCAATCATTCACATCCACACATTGGATAAATCTTAGACGATGGAGACTCCAATTACTGTAGAAATCCCTATAGAGAATCTCAGATTTTTCAGAATTGGGTTTGCTTCTTTAAAGTCATGATAAAGGAATTGATAATCAAAAGTCACTGGCATAAAATGAATGGAAATCTCTAAATTTAGAATAACCTGCAGTGTTAGACTGGTTGAGTTATTCCTATGTGGAAGAAAGCTGGGCAGAAGGTGTGTGCACCTCTTGGATATTAGATCGTGGAATCTCTCAGGGTTACATAAGAACATAAGAATTGCTGCTGCTGGGTCAGACCAGTGGTCCATCACGCCCAGCAGTCCGCTTACACGGCGGCCCCCAGGTCATCAAAGACTAGTGCCCTAACTGAGACCAGCCCTAATTGCATTCGTTCTGGTTCAGCAGGAACTTGTCCAACACTGTTTTGAATCCCTGGAGGGTGTTTTCCCCTATAACAGACTCTGGAAGATCATTCCAGTTCTCTACCACTCTCTCTGGGTGAAGAAGAACTTCCTTACGTTTGTACGAAATCTATCCCCTTTTAACTTTAGAGAGTGCCCTCTCGTTCTCTCTACCTTGGAGAGGGTGGACAACCTGCTTTATCTACCAAGTCTATTCCCTTCATTATCTTGAATGTTTCGATCATGTCCCCTCTCAGTCTACTCTTTTCAAGGGAGAATAGGCCCAGCTTCTCTAATCTCTTACTGTACGGCAACTCTTCTAACCCCTTAACCATTTTAGTCACTCTTCTCTGGACCCTTTCAAGTAGTACCGTGTCCTTCTTCATGTATGGTGACCCAGGTAAACTACCCTGTTTCCCTGAAAATAAGCCCTACCCCGAAAATAAGCCCTAGTTATGATCGACCCCCAAAGCCCACCCCCCCACCCCCGAATGTATCCAACACTCCGACTTCATCCCTGACACTAGTGCTGCCTGATTTGCTGAAAAAATTGGACTCATCGATTTAGCAACCCCCACCCCTGCTGCTTTAGGAGGCCTCAGAGCAGAGGTATGTCAGTCTCACGGTGGGAGGGTAGGTGGGGTTCTGCAACACAGGGGGATAGGAGGGAGGGATAGAAAGATGTTGCACAAGGGGACGGGTGAGAGGGAAGGAAAGATGTTGCACATAGGGGAGGGGGGGAGGAAAGAGGAAGAATTGGGGTGGAGGAGAGGAAGGGAGAGAATTGTTGTACATGAAAAAAATAAGACATCCCCCTCAAAGTAAGCCCTAGTGCATTTTTTGGACCCAAAATTAATATAAGACACTGTCTAATTTTCAGGGAAACATGGTAGCTTCTGGAGCCAATTTCTCAACAAAGTGATGAACTATATCAAATGTGGCAAAAAGATTACAGCTTAACCAGACATGCCTCTATGCTTCTATTCGGCTGTCTGTACAGAATGTCCATCCAAGCTGTGAGAACTGTTTCAAGCCCATGACTGATAAATGTCCATAAACCTGAATCCTCTAGAAACTTTTGAAGTTTTGATATGTACTGCCCCCTTCCATCATGCTACCCATGAAAGAACTTGGAGGGTTTCTCCAGTTTTAAACAGAGACTTAATCAGGGTGGTCTTTAAAGGCTCAAAATGCTACTAACAATAACATAGTATTTCGACTTCTTTTCATTTAGATTGCTGGTTCGGTCTTTTGTTCTCAGTACATTGGATTATTGTAATGTGCTTATCAATAACCAAGAAAATTTTTTAAAAAGGTTGCAGATTATTCAGAATACTGCTGCGCGTTTGATTTTTGGACTGAAAAGAACCGATCGCGTGACGCAGTATTATCTTAAACTGCATTGGTTGCTAATAGAGGCAAGAGTGATCTTTAAGTTTGGCTATATATGTTTCAAGGCTCTCAGTGGGTTATTACCCAGTTATCTTATGGATCATTTTAAATTTGCCAATAGAAAACATCTATGTGATCTTCGACTCTTTGATTTTCTTTCTGTAAAAGGATGTGTGTATAAACACTTCTTTAGTAAGATCTTAGCGTATCAGGCAGCATTACGTGATAAACAATTTAGTATGTATTTTTTTCTTTCCCTACTTCTTACCTGACATTTAGGGCTCCTTTTACAAAGGTGCATTAGGGTCTTTACGCACAGAATAGCATGTGCTAAAATGCCCCGTGCACTAGCCGCTACTGCCTCCTCTTGAGTTTTCCTGCTAGAGCACGCTATAGCGCGCTAATCTGGTGCATGCGCTAAAAACGCTAGTGCACCAATGTAAAAGGAGCCCTAGAAAATCTATGAAGACTATTTTACTTGGGAAATATTTTGATTAATTAACTGTGTTTATACCAAGTACACCTGTATTTTAATTTTTGTTAACCGCACAGAACTGCAAGGTAGCTGCGGTATATAAGAAATTTTGTTATGATATGTTACAGTCCATCCAGTCTGCCCAACAAGATAAATTCATAGCATGAAGTGTGACGTGATGCCACATATGCATATCTGATCTTGATTCATCCTTGCCGTTTTCAGAGCACAGGCTGTAAAAGTCTGTCGTTTTGAGCTCGAACCAGGAACAGCAGGATAAATCCTTAACTTCATGAACATTTTTCAGTCTGCTAGGGCACTAAGAATCGGCTTCTCCGGGCTTCAGTAAACTAACATTCTCATAGTATTTAATGAATTCCAAACTAATGCAATTCTGTCTCGGGGAAAAAAACTGAGTAAACACATTTGCTTCCAAACTTTTGGTGCTCACATTTCATTCTAAAAATAAATATGTAAGAAAAAAAATGCATTAGGATCAACATAAGTGAAAGGTGAATGGGAGTGAATGGTGGGAGTGTGTGGTACAGTGGTTAGAGCTACAGCCTTGGCACCCTAAGGTTGTGGGTTTGAATCCCGCACTGCTCCTTGTGACCCTGGGCAAGTCACTTAATCCCCATTGCTCCAGGTATATTAGATAAGAGTTGGAGCCCACCGGACAGTTAGGGAATAATGCTTGAATATCTGAATAATTTGTAATCCACATAGAATTGTAGGATATATGGAATATAAATTAGAAAAAAAAAAAAAAGGTGACTAATAAAACCAAAGAAGCAAAGCCAAGTTGATAACAAAGAGGAGGAGTAGGAGAAATCTGTGTTACCTCTCAAAAGAGAGACAATGGCAGAGTAAGCAACCTGGTATGATTACATCTAACTGATTTCACCAGAAGCAGCACTGGCTTATACTGCAAACCTCAAGGGTTTTGGAGCCACTACATTTTGCATTATGAGAATCCCAAAGTAGTTCTAACTACAATATAGACCAAACCAAAATGATTACTACAATTTTTAAGTCATGAAAACATGCAAATGACATGCACTTACCTACTACTTGTCCTCGTACTGTATCATTGTCATTTGGCCCAAGTTTGCATAGATCCAACCTCTGATCTATAATAAGCAGAAAATGTTAAGTGATCAAACCATAAACAAAAGAGAGAATCTCTACAGAAAATATTCTGCTGCACACTCAACAGATATCAGAAAGGACCTTCAGTACAGACACACCTAGTGCACCACACAGTCAGGCAAATATAGCAAAATTAAGTAAAATAAAAAAAACTATTGATCCGTAGAAATATTTAAAGTTTTCCCCTACTTTTCTTTAAGAACTAATTTTGCACGCAAAAGGAAATGGCACACATCTGGCAGTCTGAGCAGCTGATTCAGGCTTTCCTCAAGAATAAAGCATGTAAGAGGTCTGAACTGAGCTCATCAGTCCCCTCTTCTGCAAACTTCACATAAATGAAAAAATATTACATAGGTAGATGCCTAGTTCTTGCCTCTTAAAGTCTCCTCTACGATGCCTTCAGCTCCATCGATATTAGTCTATTCAATTCTAAATCAGACAAAATAAGTCAATGGCTTCACGGAAACATGCTGTCTCTTAGCTTATCAAAAACCAAATGTTTGTTATTTCCATGGAAAGATGACTTACAGCTCATATTACATTACATTACATTACATTTGGGATTTCTATTCCGCCATTATCTTGCGGTTCAAGGCGGCTTACAAAAGATTTATAAATGGGGGTTACAAAGGGAGAACAATCGATTTACTAGAGTAGTAAAGAGCAGGTCTTTTGACAATTCTCGGATTGTTGAGATTAGAGGTGGTTTACAGGAGATTTATGAAAGGGGGTTATAATGGAAGCAAAATTATCATAACTAGGGTAGTAAAGAGTAGATCCTTTGTCAGAGTTTGCGTTGTTAAGAGTACGTGAGGTTAAATGATACTCCCATTATTTCTGTGAATGCTATTAAAATCCTGAGCAACTGTCCACAAATCAGCTCAGTAGTAAAGAATTGTTTCATTAGACTTAGGATTAGATCTCTCGCGAACATTCTGGACCACCAATCCCTCAATATTCTTATTCATTCTCTTATCATATCTAAACTTGACTACTGTAATACATTATATAAAGGTCTATGCCAAAAAGATATCTGCCGATTACAACTGATACAAAACACTGACATAAAAATTATTACTAATAGGAAGAAATTCGACCACGGTACTCCTCTGCTGAAAAGTGCGCATTGGCTACCAATCCCACATCGAATTTTATACAAAATAGCTATTCTTTCCTTCAAGTCCCAAAACACTAATGAACTGGCCTTTATTCACAAGCTCCTTATTCCACATGAACCTTCAAGAGTCCTAAGATCCTCATCTCAACATCTTCTTTATACACCATCCCTGAAAATCATCAGCATGCGCCGGGACACTTCATTTGCAATTATGGCCCTTACAATATGGAATTCCTTGCCATTTCATATCAGGGCGGAAAAAAATTTAGACAAATTTAAGGGAAATCTAAAGAGTTACCTCTTCTAAGATGCTTACAACTGCTGAATAGAATTGGAAATAGCCAAGGTTATCTAATAATCTTTATTCCCTAGTTTCCCTATTGTTTGTTTACCCTTCATGTTTTCTTTACTTTTAAGCTGTAGTTCCCCCCCACTTTCCTATCATTTCACGTTTGTGATGCATTCTTTAGTCGGTATTTATATGGGTGTCAGGTCAAAAGCGCGCCGGGACAAAGGCGCGAGCAGACAACTGAGCACAGCGCGGAGGCGCGTGCCGAAGAAAAAGACTGTTTTGGGGGGCTACGACAGGGGGTGTGGGGGGGAACCCCCCACTTCACTTAATACAGATCGTGCCGCGTTGTGGGGGGTTGTAACCCCCCACATTTTACTGAAAACTTAACTTTTTCCCTGTTTTTAGGGAAAAAGTTAAGTTTTTAGTAAAATGTGGGGGGTTACAACCCCCCAAACCACCGCCGCGATATATATTAAGTAAAGTGGGGGGGCTCCCCAACAAAACCCCCCGTTGCAGCCCCTAAAAACAGTCTTTTTCTTCGGCGCGCGCCTCCTTCTTGCGCTCAGTTGTCGGCGTGCGCCTTTGTCTTCCGCGTTACTGTCTATGAACCATTTATATGTTCAGTGTTTCCCCCTTATTTTAATACAATTTGTAAAACGCTTAGAAATCTTGATTATTTTAATAAACTTGGATCTTCTGCATGAGCTCAAATGTCTGTTCTGCAACCTGATAAAAAAACCCTCTCCACGCGGCATCCACTATTCAGGCAAACTGGGAAAATCCCTTCTCTTCAAAATCACAGGTCTTTGGAACGACCTCACCACCCCGCTGCGGAACCTGAGCTCCCTTCAGTTATTCCGCAAACAACTGAAAACCTGGCTTTTCAGCAAATTGTAGCTCTATCCTTCCCCCCTTTCTCTCCCCCCTTCTACACATAAGTTCATGTAATCCTTTTTCTTCTTCTCTACTCACTATTTTAAGTTCTTGTAAACCGTGTCGAGCTCCATTCTCATGGAGATGATGCGGTATATAAACTTAAGGTTTAGATTAGATTAGATTAGATTAGGATAGACAATCTCCTCAGAAACTGTATGTCTTTTATAGCTCAAAGCTTTCTGTAGAGCCGTGTATCGCAGACTGTGTGCCACAGCAGATTCCAGGTGTGTCCCGA
Source organism: Geotrypetes seraphini (assembly GCF_902459505.1). Lineage (NCBI taxonomy): Eukaryota > Metazoa > Chordata > Amphibia > Gymnophiona > Dermophiidae > Geotrypetes > Geotrypetes seraphini. Next base: position 18,577,812 of record NC_047093.1, on the reverse strand, counting down.
GGTGCCAGCTGACTGCTTACAGGACGTGCCTCTCGCAGCGAGAGACACGTTCTGTAGACAGTCAGCCGGCACCTTCCCTCCCTTCAGGATCCCCCACCGGCAAAGTGGCAGGTTCAGGGTCATGGTGGGAAGGCCTCCGTGCATGTGCGGAAGTCGACATGTCGTCATCGTGTCGGCGTCCGCACACTTCTGGATGCCTTCCACCTGGGGCAACGGGTTTAGTGTGCCATGGCGCCAAAAAGTTTGCAGGACGCTGCTGAAAAGCCACAGCAAATAGATCTTCTGCTACTGCTTTACTATGTTCTCTTCCAAAACCAAACTTCTGAAGCCTACAGATAAGAATAATTTAATGCACATACATTTTTAAATAGTTATGTCACTAAGAAGCAAGTTCTATTGAAAGGCTACATTTGTTGGTGATGTTAAGGACAGCCTGATTACATTAAAGCTATTAAAAATGCTCCATTAACTTTACTTACACCCAGTGTCTTTGAGGCGGTTGATTGCATTAGACAGAAGTCTAACACACCCAAGAAATCCAGCACCCTGTTTTTTATGAATTTTTTTGTGATTCCATACACTGATCGTTATTGAATCCAACTTTCCAATATATCTAGAAAACAAAAGAAAGCATTATAAGGATACTAGGTACAAATTCAGAAGGAGGAAAATGAAAAACACAGCATCCATTATTGCCAATGAAGCAGTGCTCCTGGCAGAGGTCTTTTTATACAGTACATTGCCTGATAGTTGTATGAATACAAGAGGTTCTCAATCCTTATTAAAAACTACCATCTTTTGCAAAGTTTGCCAAAAGAGTCTCCCTTTCCTTTTCAAATATTTCAGATCTGATGGAGGAAAAGTCCAGGGTGTCAAGGCACCTAATATTTAGCATCCAGTGCCTACCTCAGTGGCCCAGAGCAGCCTCCTGCTGCCAGATTGCAAGTGGTGAGGCTAGCAGGAAGAGGATGGCTGGAGGAAGTGAGAAGAAAGAGCTTGGCCAAAGTCTAGGATGAAAAAAGCTAGACAAAATGGAAATGCTAATGATAAAGAGGGATGGGACAACTTCCCTAGGAGGAAAAGCTAAAGCAGCTAGGGTTCTTCATCTTGGAGAAGGCGCAGCTCAGGGGAGATATGATAGAAATCTACAAAATACTGAGTGGAGTGGAAAGGATAGATATGAATTGCTTGTTTACTCTTTTTAAAAATACTAGGACTAGGGGTCATGTAATGAAGCTACTAAATAGTAGATTTAAAACAAACCGGAGGAAGTAAAAGTAATTTTTCTTAACAGCTGAAGGGTTTTAACATTTCACCCATGAATCTGCCAAATTAATTCCCTGAAGGCAATTCCTAGAAAAGTAATGAGATCAGGTATGTTAGGCTTGTTCAAGAGAGATCAAAACAAAATCCATCGTCTTGGTTGGTGAGGGGGAGGGAGCCTGTGGAAAATTCACAAACTTGCATTCTGATTCACTGCTCTCTGCCAGTGATAACCACCCTGAGGATGTACAGCATAATGATGAATTTCTTTGAAAATTGTACATACCCCAAAGCCTAATTAAAGACCTGCAAATGCCATGAACAGAACCAAGATTTAATTCCTGGATCGGGTCTTCCATTCCTTAGGCTAGGTGAGGATACTGTGTGGACAGTTTTCACAGACCTCAATAGAAAGAAGTCACACTGATTTTCTGTATGCTAGAAGGAGACCCGATTCATCACCTCATCCAAGCTGGTCACCACAACTGCTGAGCTAAGTTGGGACAGGATGTAAGTGGAAAAATCCCTGTGAAGTTGTGAATGAAGGTTCACAGCACTGAATACCACTCCTAATATCAATAGATCTGGAAACCCAAAGAAGCAGATGGAAATTGTTAGATCAAAATATAAGAACAAAACAATCTCCTTGCAAGGAACGAGGAGATGCAGTTCTTTGTTTCTTTTCTAAATCAATATATGAAAAACATGTTGACAACTGTAATGCCAAAAGATATAAAACCAGTCTTAACTGTTCAGCATTTGGCTATCTCTTTCATAAGCTCCCACCAGAACATCTGCATCTGACAGATTTTAATTCTTAAAATAGGGGAGATGTTTTTCATATTCCCTGCAATGCTTGTAAATGAAATCTCCATATCTATTTTAGGACGTCTACCCTTACCACATTCCCATGCCTTTCCCTCTTGTGAATAATTTGCATACTTTTCAACTGCATAATGAATGGGAACAAGAAAATTTATCTCGCAAATTTCTTTAAGAATTGTTTCCTTAGCATGTAAAAATAAACCCGATGTTCACCATTTACATTTAAAAGCATCTTTACTATTTTTCAATGATACCAAAATAAGCATCGAGACATATCTATCAAACGCCCTTGCAAAGTTCTAAGTCAGGTTACTCTGGTTTTAACCAACCTGGGTCCATGGGCGGCCACATTTTAGTCAGAAATCTAAGCAAAATTATGGCCATAACAACAGATTTTTGTAATGAGTAATAACGTTTTCCCAAAGTAAGATATTTGACATGGAGGGGTGTGGGTGGGTAATAAATATTAAATCCTATAATGTATAAGAGTATTTAATTGTTTTTGATGTATTGGGAATGGAACTTTTTTAAGGGGAGGGAGGGGTTGGGAGGGTTTTCTAACTTGATATCAATTGTTTAGATACTAGGAATAGTTCATAATATTCAAAATATTATAGAATATAGGTATTGGCTGAAAAGTTATATTTTTAATGATATATGAAAGTTAATCAAGTGTATATTTATAAGTTCAAATGATTTTTCTTATACACTTGTTGTAATATGTAAAAACGAATAAAGAATTTAAAAAAAAAAAAAATCACATGCTAAACTTAGCTGAGCCTGAGGTTTGGACATAAGGATTTATTACAAAAATGCTAGTCATACCTATACAATCTAAAAATGGAAAGCAACGTAAGTAAAGCAGCGTAAACTCTCACTGTGACTTTTTATTTTAATCTGTGACCATTACTGGAAATTGAATACATTTTCTCACTTGCATTGAATGGAATATTAAGTTAAGTTTATTGAAATTTGTTACACCACCTAATCAGATTTCAAGGCTGTTTACAAAGGCAAAATTCGTAATCAAATAAACAGGAGACAATATCATAATAAAATACAATAATACACAGACATGACAGCAACAATAGAATAAAGGGAAGAACTACTATATATAAAGAAAAAGGAGGAAGTAGGGAGGAACGAAAGGGAGGGAAAACAGAACCAGCAGTCGTGCAGAATTAAAATATCAATCATGTTAAGAGCAGACTAGGTCAGGGTGTACAGTAATAGAGTTCATCCTCTTCACATAAACAGTCACTCCCCTGAACTACTGAAAAGGCTGGCAGATGACTGAGGTTTTGGACTCAGCATGGTCTACACCAGTGGTTCCCAACCCTGTCCTGGAGGACCACCAGCCCTAATGAATTTGCATGAAAGAGATTTGCATGTAATGAAGATGATAGGAATGCAGATCTGCTCCATGCATATTTCTTAACCCTTTCAGGACCAAGGGACATATTTGTCCCATAACTTTAAAATCCTATAAATTTTGATTGGGATAGTCTACAGTTCTAAATTTGATATGTACAGATTCCATATGATACTGCCTTTATGTAAACAAACTGGTTCCGACATTCATTCATTAGCGTCGTTGCCAGATTGACGAGAAGATTCACTTGCCACACTGTCCATAAGCCAGAAGTTTGATTAAAAAAAAAAATAATAATGATATTTCACAAAAAAAATCAATTTTTTGGCATCTGCAAGCCCTTTTTACCATAAAAATGTCGTCAAAACCACAAAAATTGGCCTACGATCCTTATGGTCCTGAAAGGGTTAAGGCTATCCGAAAACCCGACTGGCTGGTGGTCCTCCAGGACAGGCTTGGGGACCACTGGTCTACACTACAGGAACGAAGTTTCAAAAATTCCATTTGTTGCTAATGAGTGCAGACGATGTGCATCTCAGTAGGAAAGGGGAAGACATTTTAAGGTTAAAATTACCAAATAAAGGGGCCATTTTACTAAGGTGCGCTAACCAAAATGCTGATAGTTTAATTACACATTGACGACTATGGATGCCAGTGTTTATTCACGAAGGAGTGCAACTTACACCAATGGTTCCCAACCCTATCCTGGGGGACCACCAGCCAGTCAGGTTTTCAGGATAGCACTAATGAATATGCATGGGGCAGATTTGTATGCCTGTCACCTCCATTGTATTCAAATCTCTCTCATGCATATTCATTAGGGCTATCCCAAAAACCCAACTGGCTAGTGGTCCTCCAGGACATGGTTGGGAACCACTGACCTACACAGAGTGGTGGGTGTGGCTCTGGCCACCTTGTTGGGTAAACTGGGTGGACTGTGCAGGTCTCTCTCAACTGTCATTTACTATATCACTATGCCAGACTACTGAATCTTCAGACCCAAACAGCTCTTGCCGGTTTCTCTCTTCCTTGTCTTAACAAGTGACTTTTTCATTCTACGTACTGAGCATGCTTTCCTGTTGTTAAGCTCCGCCTGAGGCATAGTTTTCAAATTCAAACGTTTACCTTTCCTTGCTGTTTGAATTCTCTCAGGAAATCAAACTCGCTTCTGCTTACTGGATTGCAGCTACAGCAATTTGTCTCGTTAAAAACCATCAAATTTCCCTTCACTATTGCTGCCAAGTGTATGTTAACTCTGGACAGCTCACTCTTCAGCAGCACTGTGTTTTTTGTATTAAAATCACACAAATAGTTTTTGCAGTCTTAAGACTTATTAAACCACTGCATGGTTTGCCATTGTTTTCAAAGAACCTATTAGACCAGTGGTCTTAAACTGCGGCCCCGCCAGGTACTATTTTGAGGCCCTTGGTATGTTACCATTGTTCTGGAACGTTGCCCACCTCACTGCTGTAACCTCACGCAAGCACTTTCCTGCGTCTATACGCGATTGTGAGGTGGAGTGGAGAGGACAATTGTGTACAGGTGAGGTGGGCAATGTTCAAGAATATAAGGTAACCATTGGAGGTAGTACAGCTTGTGCGAGTGTACATAATCTCGTGAACTCTCACGAAATTCGGCACCTCTCTTGGCGGTGACTGCTTGATGTAACATAGCGGTTGTGTCCAGTGCTGGAGGAGGTGAAAGCTGAAGGCAGTTGTGGACGCAACCACTGGACACTTAAGGCACAAGTTTTCCAGGCACAAGCCAGATATTGATTCTCCCCTCTACAAAAAAGCATAGAGGACTACACCAAAATCTTGTCTCTTGCAGTTGATACTTTAGAATCTAAATCACAATTTTGCATCCTATATAATAAAACCCTAAGCGCGCATGCGCACTTAGGGTTTCGTGTTCCCTGCCGCTGTGTTTTGTGATCCATGGCCGGATTCTATTTTAGAACACGGTGGCAGGAAACACTCTGGAGCTTCCCCCCCTCCAACCCTCACTCACTGCGAAAGAAACCGCTGTCGCTACCGCCGTTCCTTCTGCTCCCCTCTTTGGAGTGTGCAGTGCAGGCCATGCACGTGAACCTGGAGGCGCACCGAAAGTGTAACGGGGTTCCTGGGAAGCTGAACGCAGTCTCCGGGCAGCCTCAGCAACTGCCGGTCTTCCTCCCAGCTCGCGTCTAGAGCCTTTCCGGCACCACAAATTTCGTGTCCAGTCCGCCCCCAGTGAGAGGTTGAGTGTTGTCGTCTTCGCCCCCCACCCCCCTCCCCACCGCACCCAATCCCCCGTTGAGCCTCCAATCCGACCCTCCAACCGCGGTCTGGCCAGCTCCCTTAGTCCCTTGCCACCACCCCCCTTCCCTTCCCACGGTGCCGACAAACCTCATGACTCCAGCAGCGGCCGCAGCACTCTAAACACGCTGCTTCGCGGCCTTCTACTGCCCTGATTTGCTCTGCCGGTGACTACGGGAACTCCCCACAGCCATTTCCTAATGGCTATCTGCACGGGGCAGGAGTGTAGGAAGATCACTCCTGCCCCGAAAACCAGCTAGACCACCAGGTAAGGCCAGGATCCCAGGGGGGAAGACAAAAATATGGGGGGTTTTCCACCTCCTCCCCCCCCCAAAAAAAAATCGCGATTATGTGAAATCGTGAGTAGGGAAACCATGAATGGGGAGGGGGAAGTGTATCTAGTTATTTAAATTGTATTTTTTAACTGAAATGTTTCAGTTCATCTGTTGTGAACTGCTGGTGGGGCGGTATACATGAAAATAAATTATTATTATTATTCTGCTTCAACTCATTTACAGCACACCATGGAATTCTACATCAGCTAGTATAGAATATCCTTTTGGGTAGCAGGCCAGTGAGTAATTGCCAACACCCCTTTGGCTAGACAGTGACAGTATGTCTAAATTTAAATGACTGGAACCTAATTTCTGTGGGGGGTGTGTGTTATTGCATCATTGTGAATTTCTGGAATTATGTACCTTGCAAAGTTAACTTTACTGATAAAGTAAACCATGAACCAAAAAACATAAATCTGGGTCACATAAGCAAATAAACTTTATCCTGTTGTCTATAGGGAGCCTTCATGTACATCTGAAGGAGTGGCCTAAGGTCAGAAATAGAGAATGACACGGGGTCAAATTTTTCCCCGTCACCACAGGAACTCAAATTCCCTCTCTTCATGAGTTTTGTCACAGTCCTTGTCCTTGCCCCATTCCTGTACGCTCTACCTTAACCGCACAAGCCTCGGACACTTATGATTTTAAAGTGTTTGAGGCTTATGCAGATGAGGACAGAGCTTAGGCATTGGTGGAATGAGGCATTATGACATCACAATCTGAGCTCTACAATGTTGCTACTTATGATTTCAAAGTGTTTGAGGCTTGTGCAGACGAGGGCGGAGCTTAGGCATTGGTGGAATGAGGCATTATGACATCACAATCTGAGCTCTACAATGTTGCTAATTATGATTTTAAAGTGTTTCAGGCTTCTGCAGATGAGGACAGAGCTTGCAGGAATGGGGCAGGGACAGGAAAAGAACTCGCCAGCATGGGATGTGAAAATGAGTTCCTGCAGGAACGGGAAAAAATTTGTCCCTGTGTCATTCTCTAGTTAGAACAATGAGCTAAGAACCAGGAAAGCCAGGGTTCAAATCCCATTGCCATACTTGTGATTTTGGGGAAGTCATTTAACACTTCATTAACTCAGGTGCAAAGAGATAGGAATCCCTTTGTGGACAGAAAAATGTACTGAGCTTGTTTTGATTTTCTGAGAAAGACATAAGTTAAATCAAAATCCCTTCTATATTCCATGTAATTTTAAATTCAAAATCTTCTGCAGACAATAGATAATGGGCAATATTAAAGCCCAGTTAAAGATGCAAGCTGACACTATTTCCTTTACTTTAAAAGGATATAATTTAATCCATGTTAGACCATCAATGCATGTTCAAGTTTCAAGTTTAATATAAATTTGATTGATCGCTTATTCAAAGTTCTAAGCGATGTACAAATCAGTAAAATTAATATAAAGAGCACTCGTTAAAAAAAACCAAACTGGCCTACAGACACACAATGCTAACTTCTGAGCTACAGAGAAAATACACATTTCTACCATTCATTTCTTTTCCTTTTCAAGCAGCCACTGTTATCATTTGTTATTTTTGTCCATCATACTGCTTTCATCAGAGAAACAAGAACCAATGCACTGGAACCCCAGAATCATCATTTAGATTAGGGGTGTCCAACCTGCGGCTCGGTGAAGTATTTTGTGCGGCCCCGGTCAAGGGCGATGCAGTGTTTTCCTCTGCTGCCCCCGGGTATTTACCATCTTGCCAGCTCCCTCCTGTGTCTTGCTGCAGCGTTTGAAAGTTTGTGCGGCCCCATAAACATTTTTTTTAGCCAATACGGCCCAGTGAAGCCAAAAGTTTGGACACCTCTGATTTAGACTAAAAGAAATTTGGGTTCTTGCATCAAGTCAAATACGATGAGAGAAGTAGTTCAATAGAGCATCATAAATTACAGACTGGTACCACCAGAGAACATCGTTGTGTATCCCACATTTTCCAGTCTTTTTCTTGTGACCCATTCCAACTTAATTAGTAGGCAGGCACCCCATCTCAAAGAAAACCAAAACCAATATGTACAGAGTTAAATGTTAAAAATAGGCAAACTGTATCACTGTGGTGCAAGTAAACCCAAGGTCTGTCCCATTTCATTGATATATGCTCTGCTATATAAACCTTGGCTTCAAACTCATTAGAAAAGAAATACACTTCCCCCTCCTTATTCGTGGGGGTTAGGGGCAGAGCCGGCCGAGAATATTAAAAAACTGCGAATAATATTCGGGCTGGTTCTGCCCCCAACCCCCGCTTCCCCTGGCTATTTTAAGCCCTGAAAGCCCCCTTTCAAGCCTTACCTGGTGGTCTAGTGGGCTTTCAGGCAGGAGCGATCTTCCCACGCTCCTGCCCCATGCAGATCGCTCACAGGAAATGGCTGCCTTGAGCTCCCGTAGACTCTCGAGCCATTTCCTGTGAGCAATGTGTACGGGGCAGGAGCGTGAGAAGATCGCCCTGCCCCAAAAACCCGCTAGACCACCAGGTAAGGCTTAACGGGGGGCTTACAGGGTTTAAATTAGCCTGAAAAATGAAAATGCATTTTTTGTTTTAAAACCACGAATAAGCAAATCCGCAGATACGGAATTCACGAATACAGAGGGGGAAGTGTATACTTTTAAGCCCTAACCATACTCTGCAAAGGACCTCTTTCCATAACATAACATAAAATCAACTTATAGACCACATAACTGTGAGGATCTATGCGGTTTACAAAAGTGTGAGGACCTCTTTCTATAACATAACATAAAATCAACTTATAGACCACATAACCGTGCAGTTTACAAAAGATTAATCTATATCAAAATGAAACTCTTTAGGAGATTAGTTACCCAGGAATCTAGAAAACAAGTAAGTCTTTAGATGCCTTCTGAAATCCTAATATGAAACAAATACAGATAATAGATGCTTAAAATCTTTATCCCAGACAGCAGCTTGATATGAAGGCTTACGTTTGTGATATCTTTTAAAACTTGCAACCCTTTACTGATGGATAGATGAAAAGAGTACAATGAGATGTTCCTGAAATACTAACATCTTTTCATCTCTCTTCCATTTGATCACTGTATATTGTGGGCAAGAAAGGTCAGGCTGGTGTCTAGCCAGCGAGACATCATTTGCTGTCCTTCACATGAAAGTTATTTTTTATGACAGTGAATGTGTCATAAAACAGATGGCAGTTTTCCGGTGCAGCGGTAGTGTGCCGGGGAAACAGTCTGACATACTGTGTCTGCTTGACCCCATGAATTTCAGGAAAGGGAAGAAAAGCAAATACTGCAGTACCATAAATGCAGGGAAAAAATCATCAGCTCTTGGAGATCAACTTCTATTTTTGCTGCCCAGTTTTTCCAGACTTACTAAATGGAAAGGGTTACTTTTTCTTAACAGATGAGGGGGAACTAAGTAAAAGAAGCAAAGTTCATATGAAACTCAAGAGTTAAGTACTTACCTTGATATTCTTTCTTTCTAGTAAACAGGGGCATCATTCTGGAACTTGTGGGTTGCTACCCCCTGATCATAAGATCTGGTGTAGAGAGCCTCATTTACATTTCTCTGATCCACCTCCCCTCACTCTGGGTTGTCCTGTAAATCCTCAGTTCATATCAAAGCAGATGGTCAGTCCTAGAGAAGAAACATAAAATGGAGAAATGCAAGGAAACTCCCTGAGAGACAAGTCTGTTCTGCTCATATCACAACATTTAACACAAAATATATCATTAAACAATAAAAACCATTCAACAATACGAGGGGGAACAAACAGGCCATCTTCCCGAGTACAATCTGCATTAAGTCTTGGAATTCTGAAAGATACCCCCTAGTCTTTTAAAAATAGTAGTGGTTTCCCCTATCGTTGACCGTGCTGGATGGGGGAAAGAAACAAGGCATCCAGGAATACAGACATGTCCGAGACAGGAAGCAGGCTAATGAACATCTGATAGGGTGGGCTTCCAGAATAATGTGCCTATTTACTAGAAAGAAGATTATCAAGGTTCAGTACCTAATTTTCTCTTCTAGTGTAAAAGGCACATCATTCTGGAACCTGTAGGACGTTATCAAAGCAGTCTACCAGAATCTAGGAAGAGACAGATGAGCCTACTGAAAGTACTGAAGATCTGAATGCGGTATCCAATTTGGCCATCACATCCACCTTATAAAACTCTGTGAAAGTATGGAGGAAAGACCACGTGGCCACTCTACAAATTTCCTCAGAGGAAACTTATCTGGACTCCGCCCAGGAAGAAGTTACACTCCTAGTGGAATGGGCCTTTACATCTACTGGAGTTTGCTTTCTGCTACCAATACAAGCAGAAGAAATAGCCATACGAATCCATCTAGCAATGGTCGCTTTTGAAGCTGGCCAATCCCAGCTGCTAGTATATGCCAGTACAAAAGGATGATCCAACAGTCTAAGTTCATTCGTCGCTTCCAGATAACGAAGCAACACTGCGAAAATCCAGCAATTTCAGAGCCTTGTCACTCTTCTTGGACCCCCAAGGGCATGAAGGCCAACAACAGTACTTCCTGGCTGACATGAAAACTGAAGACTACTTTCAGCAAGAAAGGGGGGTCCGTCCTCAGTGAAACCCCCATCTCTGAAACCCTGAGAAAGGATTCTCTGCAGGATAAGGCCTGTAGCTCAGACATCCATTGTGCTGACGCAATCACCACTAAAACACTTAACTGTCAGGTCCATTATTGACGCAGTCTCCCAAGACTCACACAGAAAGATTAAGATTCCACGCTGGAAAAGATTCATGACCAGTAGGATGTAAACATAATGCTTCCTTCCAAAATCTGGACACATTTGGGTGAGAGGCCAATGTCCTTCTATTAATCGGGGATCTAGAGCACCAAAGACCCACTATCTGTACTTTGAGAGAGCCAAACGCTAGTCCATTCTCAAGCCCTTCTTGAAGGAAAGCTAGAACAAGCAACACTGGTGCTGTGACCAGGTCGTCACTCTTCTGGGAATACCAGACCTGAAACCACCTCCATACCTTTGCATAGACAGTTAATTTATCAGTCCTGGTTGCCATCAGAGAATTCTGATACAAACGGCGCCCAAACTTGTCCATGGTCCTGCCTCCTCTTCCAGGAGGGACAGTGGCATAAACCTTGGAAGGGTTGTTCCTTTTCAAAGAGGAATCCATGAGAAGGGATTGATGTGATAATTGAGACTTCTCGAAGCCCTCGCAATGGACCATTCTGTAACGGGATTCCAGCTTCCTTGGAACAGCAGGAATGGAATAAGGTTTTTCAAGATTCCTCTTGAAAGTTTGAGAGAGGAGTCTATTTATGGGTATTTTGAAAGACTCCACAGGAGGTCGAGACATACCCATCTCTTCTAAATACTCAGTAGTGTATTTGGAATCAGAGTCCAAATTAATCTTGAGCTCCTTACTCCATCGGGAAATGGAATGGACTTTGAATAAGCTAAGTCTATTATTTATTATATTTATATAAAATAATTGAAATAAGTAAATAGTTGGGAAATAGTACTTAGAATCATGAAGAATCCCACCACCTGTATCTATCGATAAGGGTGGATATCTGAATTCCTAAAAAGTACTGTTGTAAAGAAACTGGACTAAGAAAGAATTTATAAAACATTGATATATTGTCTAGCGCTACTATACTATCTTAAGTTGAGTGTCCAAGTCGAAGAGTCATTCTTCTTTTTTTGGAGTGAATTGTTTTGGTGTAAAGAGTGAGATTCTCTTTATATATATTATAAATATTGAAAGATGGCTCAAATGTCTTCGACTTGGAGACAAGCTTCTTAGGCAGCTTGATGACCACTGCTGGCACCTGAAGACTTAGTAGATTTGCTCGAGGATGAGGTCCCGAACGAGGCAGGCTTGATCAAGGAGGAGGCCAAGGTCGAGGCAGAAGGCGGAACCCCGGTAAGCTTGACCAGATGTGAGGTCGAGACCGGGGCAAGGGGATACATACTGCTAAAGAGCTTTTCCATCTGAACTCGACGACACTTGCGGGCTCAAGGTTGAAGGGTACACGACTCCGGATGATGGTCAGGTCCCAAATACTGAATACACCACCTAAGTGGGTCAGTGAGGAAGATTGCATGCTGGCAACGGCTACACTTTTTGAAGCCTGTGACCGGCCTGGACATAGGTGGGAAGATAGCTGCAGCAAAATTGAAACCCAGCGGTGGAGGCCGCAAAGCAGACCATGCCATGACAAAAAAATAAAATTAAAGTTTGGTTTTTTTTAAATTGAAAAGAAAAGAAAACACGCAAGAAACACAGCGACCCTGTAAAATAAGAAAACATGAGCCACGGCGAGAGAAGGCACGAAGTTTAGAACTGAGTCTAGCATAGAGCGTTGAAAACACAACTTCTCGGCTCCGCGGAAAACAGAGAACTGAAGAGATGCGCACCCTTGTGTGGGCGGGAAGGCACTCGCAAACTTTCTAAGTTCTGCAAGCAAATCAGCTTACGAAGCTGTCCGCTTCAGGGCTCCTTGGATGATGTCACCCACAGGTTGAGAATAGGCTGCCTGCTTGTCCTGGGATAAAATAGGTAAACATGAAGATGTTTAGAACCCTTTAAACCAGACATGGGCAACTCTGGTCCTCGAGGATCGGAATCCAATCAGGTTCTCAGGATTTCCCCTCTATCTTTCCTGCACCGCAATCATGATAAAACAACTACAAACAGTACAAAACACAGCTCTGAGACTTATCTACTCACTGAGGAAACACAACCACATCACAGCGGCTTACCTCAATTCACACTGGCTCCCAATATAAGCAAGAATACTATTCAAATTCTACTGTCTACTATTTAAAACATAAACAGAGACTGCCCATCCTACTTGAACAACCGACTAATCCAAACAACCACAACCAGACATAGGAGAATCCACACTCCATTCACGCACCCTCCTGGCCACTCAGGCAGCAAAACTAGACTACTAATTCTGCAATTTACTGATCATGACCCCAGACTACAAATCCTTCAGAAAAGGAAAATAAAACGTGCTATTCAAGAAATCCTTAAAGACAAACTAACACAGCAAGATTCATCTCAATCCCCAATAGCAACCCACTCCATAACTCCTTATGTATCCCTAAATGTCCAAATAACACAGTTATTTACCGTAACAGTTGTTATCCAGGGACAACAGGCAGATATTCTCAACAGTGGGTGATGTCACCGACAGAGCCCCGCAGTGGACAGCCTCGAAAGCAGACTTGCTTGAAGATCTTTGTAAGAGCTTCCGAGTGCTGCACTGCGCATGCCCGAGTGCCCTCCCGCCCAAGTTAGGGCACACATTTCCTGTGAGGAACCTCAGTTCAGATACCTAGCTAAGAAGCCAACCAGGGGAGGAGGATGGGTTGTGAGAATATCTGCCTGCTGTCCCTGGATAACAACTGTTACAGTAAGTAACTGTGCTTTATCCCAGGCAAGCAGGCAGCATATTCTCAACAGTGGGTGACCTCCAAGCTAAGCATAATGGGATGGAGGGAGAGTTGGCAAGTTAAGAAAAAAGATTTTGCAAAACAGATTGGCCAAATGGCCATCCCTTCTGGAGAAAGTATCCAGACAGTAATGAGAGGTGAATGTATAAACCGAGGACCAAGTGGCAGCCTTGCAGATTTCCTCAATAGGAGTTGATCCAAGGAAAGCTACAGACACCGCCATAGCTCTAACTCTGTGGCCCATGACTCGACCCTGCAGAGGGAGACCAGCCTGAGCATAGCAGAAAGAGATGCAAGCTGCCATCCAGTTGGAGATGGTTCGCTTCGAGACAGGGTGCCCCAACTTATTTGGATCGAAGGAGATGAAAAGTTGTGGGGCTGTCCTGTGAGATTGAGTGTGTTGCAAGTAAAAAGCCAAGACACGCTTGCAGTCCAAAGTACGGAGAGCCACTTCTCCAGGGTGAGAATGGGGCTTTGGAAAAAATACTGGAAGAACAATAGATTGATTGATGTGAAATTCTGAAACAACTTTAGGTAAGAATTTTGGATGAGTACGGAGGACCACCTTGTCATGATGAAAAACTGAGAAAGGTGGATCCGCAACCAAAGCTTGTAACTCACTGACTCTTCGAGCAGACGTGAGGGCAATCAGGAAAACTACTTTCCAAGAAGGTACTTGAGATGAGCCTTATCAATTGGTTCAAATGGAGGCTTCATCAATTGAGCCAAGACAATACTGAGATCCCAGACCACTGGGGGTGGTTTAAGTGGTGGATGAACATTAAAAAGTCCTTTCATAAAGCGGGAAACCACAGGATGTGCAAACAGAGGTTTCCCATCAAGAGGCTGATGAAAAGCAGCAATCGCACTGAGATGGACTCGGACAGATGTAGACTGAAGTCCCGAATGTGATAAGTGAAGTAAATAATCCAAAACAGAAGTCAAGGAGGTAGACATTGGCTCCATATGGCAAGTGAAACACCAAGCAGAAAATCTAGTCCACTTCTGGCAGTAACACTGCCGAGTGGACAGTTTTCTGGAAGCTACTAAAATATCTTGTACAGACTGAGAGAACTGTATAGAGTCTGTTAGGTTGAAAGGTACCAAGCTGTTAAGTGTAGAGACTGCAGGTTGGGATGTAGCAAGGATCCTTGACTTTGAGTAAGCAGAGAGGGAAAAACTGGTAGAAGCAGAGTCTCCCTGGTGATGAGATGAAGTAGAAGGGTACCATGGTTGTCTGGGCCAGAATCATGGTGGCATGTTCTGTCTTGAGTTTGACAAGAGTCTTGAGAAATGGAGGGAAGGCATAGAGAAAATGACCCATCCAATCCAGGAGAAAAGCATCTGCATCGAGATGCTGGGGAGAGTATATTCGAGAGCAGAACTGAGGCAGCTTGTTGTTGAGGGGAGACGCAAAGAGGTCTATCTGAGGGGTCCCCCATTGAGCAAACACCTGACGTAGAGGCAAGAAATTGAGTGTCCATTTGTGAGGTTGCAGAAGATGACTCAATTTGTCCGCCAGACAGTTGTGCTGACCTTGAATATATGCAGCTCTGAGAAAGATGTTCTGATGGACTGCCCAATCCCACAGCTTCAGAGCTTCTTGACAAAGGGAGTGAGATCCCGTACCTCCCTGTTTGTTGACATAATACATGGCGACTTGGTTGTCCGTCCAGACAAAGACTATGTTGTCGTGAAGAAGGTGTTGAAAAGCTTTGAGAGCACTGAAAATCGCTCTGAGTTCCAACAGATTGATGTGACAAAGACAGTCCGCAGGAGTCCAATGACCTTGGGTATGGAGTCCGTCGAGATGGGCTCCCCATGTGTAGGTTGACGAGTCTGTTGTGAGAACCTTCTGATGAGGGAGATTGTGGAACAGCAAACCTCTGGAAAGATTGGAAGAGAGCATCCACCAGTGGAGAGACTGCTTCAACAAAGGAGTTACTGTAATTTGTTGAGAAAGCGGGTTGGTAGCTTGTTGCCACTGAGATGCCAGGGTCCACTGAGGTATGTGAAGGTGAAGTCTGGCAAAAGGAGTCACGTGAACTGTAGAAGCCATGTGATCGAGCAGAACCATCATTTGTCTTGCTGAAATTGATGTGAGATGAGACACTTGATGGCAAAGGCAAATGAGGGTATCCCGACGTGGTGGAGGTAGAAATGCTCTGAGCTGGACAGTGTCTAGAGTGACCCCAATGAATTGGAGAGACTGAGATGGGGTCAGCTGGGATTTTGGAAAGTTGACTTCGAACCCCAGACTTTGGAGGAACATAATAGTCTGTTGGGTAGCTGCAATAACCCCTTGATGAGAGGGGGCCTTGATAAGCCAGTTGTCCAGGTATGGAAAAACTTGAAGACCCTGGGCACTGAGGGCTGCAGCCACCACCACCAGACATTTCCTGATGACTCTGGGGGATGAGGCGAGTCCAAAACAAAAGGAAGTCCAAAAGGAAGAACTCTGTATTGTAGATGAAGATTCCCCACCCTGAATCGAAGATATTTGCGAGAGGCTGGATGAATCGGGATACGAGTATAAGCCTCTTTGAGATCCAGAGAGCATAGCAAATCTCCCTGATCCATCAGGGAATATAAGGTTGGTAAAGATAGCATCCGAAACTTCTCTTTGACTAGAAATTTGTTAAGGGCTCTGAGGTCCAGAATGGGTCGCAAATAAAAGTTTTGGGTTTTTTTTTGTTTTTTTAAAATATTGTATAAAAAAGAAAATAACAATGAAACGCGAGCACAGCGACTAATAAAATAACAAAAGCCGCGGTGAGAGAAGGCAATGAAGAAGGCTGCAGAGCTGAAAGAAGAGGACTTCTCGGCTCCGCGGAAAACGTTGAACTGAGGTTCCTCACAGGAGACGCGTGCCCTAACTCGGGCGGGAGGGCACTCGCGCATGCGCAGTGCAGCACTCAGAAGCTCTTACAAAGATCTTCAAGCAAGTCTGCTTTCGAGGCTGTCCGCTGCAGGGCTCCATCGGCGACGTCACCCACTGTTGAGAATATGCTGCCTGCTTGTCCTGGGATAAAACTCCTTATGTAATCCGCCTTGAACCGCAAGGCAATGGCAGAATAGAAATCACTAATGTAATATGCTTTGAAAGCAGTGCATGCAAATAGATCTCATGCATATTCATTGGGGAAATCCTGAAAATCCGATTGGATTCCGGCCCTCGAGGACCGGAGTTGCTCATGTCTGCTTTAAACCCTATTCTATATGGGTACATTCTTTAGATATTGACCATTACTTCATCAGATCTTATGTTATTGCACACCAGGAGAATCCAGAAAAGTTATTACCTAGGTAGTCTTCTGTTTATCAAACTTATTCATCCAAAGATAAATGGATTCTGCTTGATAAACTCATCTCTTTTTAGTTTTTATCTCAACGAGTATTAGCCTTAAAATGAGAAACCCACTGTTCTAATTCAGTGATTTTCACCTCATAATCAGGTGCCATTGCTTTAATTGGGTTGTGTGTATCTTACCTTCATTTTCAATTTCAATATCAACATCAGCTGTAGTTTCCTCAATTAACTGCATCAAATTGATAGTACATTGATTAAGAATAGCATTCCACCTCTCCAAAATGTTATCATTAGAGATGAAGATACTGTACTTGGCTCTTTTAACATCTAAGTCCTCTCAAAATCACCTTGTGTCTGAAATTCTGCTAAGGTAGCCCTGTGAAGTTCAGCTCTTGCCAATTCTTTATAAAAATGTTCTACGTTCAGACCATGCTACATCCACCTCTATGTATCCAGTTTCACCAAATGAAGTGGTATGCTGTAATATCTGAGCCATATGCTCATCAGTCCATTTGGAATGAATAATGAAATGAAATAGTTCACTGATTTAGGAGAAGTTCATCGATCGCTAACCTTCATGCAAGTATCTGCAAAAGATGCATGGTCGCCATCTTGGATTAATGAAGTAAAGGAAGAAAATGGCCAAAGTGCTCTGTGTGAATTCATATTTCCAAGTGCCATATTCCAAACCTGGATTAGAATGATTTGTTTTGTCTTCCCTGATGCAAGATTGGTCCCAAAACATGATTGTGTTGGATCTCAAAATTGGAGGTCGCAGCAAGCAATGATTTCCAGTTGTTTCAAAAGTTTAGATTTCAGATGTTTCTTTTTCATTGACATATGGACATTAACCCTTTCAGGACCATAAGGATCGTAGGCCAATTTTTGTGGTTTTGACGACATTTTTATGGTAAAAAGGGCTTGCAGATGCCAAAAAATTGATTTTTTTTTGTGAAATATCATTATTTTTTTTTTTAAAAATCAAACTTCTGGCTTATGGACAGTGTGGCAAGTGAATCTTCTCGTCAATCTGGCAACGACGCTAATGAATGAATGTCGGAACCAGTTTGTTTACATAAAGGCAGTATCCTATGGAATCCGTACATATCAAATTTAGAACTGTAGACTATCCCAATCAAAATTGATAGGATTTTAAAGTTATGGGACAAATATGTCCCTTGGTCCTGAAAGGGTTAAATGATCAATAGTGGCATGGTTATCTTTAATAAGTTTCCCTGTTTTAGTGCTTCTCTGCTCATGGTCCTCTCAAGCTCCAACAATTTCAGCAATTCAACTGTACTAATTTATGAGTTTTTCTTGATTAATGGGCTTTGTAAAATGGGCTAAAACAGGTAAGTTTTGGACTTCTCACATTGATGTATTTTATAAAATGAGATCCCAACAGTATCAGCAATTAATGTAGAGATTTTTCAGTTACCACGCATTAATTCTGGCAATTACTGTGCAGTAACTTATCACTATTTAATAAATAGGCCAGTAGTGTATTTAACTTTTCTTCAAAAATCTTAACATACAACCATTTAAGTATACAGAGTGCTATGTATACCTTGTTAACCGTTTAGTTGTAAGCGGTATAGAAATTTTTAAAATAAATAATTAAAAGGAGACCAAGAGACAGTGAAATAGTTTGTTGTGTCAGGCCACAAACATAGCTAACTTGTGATTATGAACCAAGCAAGGAAACTGATTTCTAAACTCTATGGGCTCCTTTTACGAAGCCGCGTTAGCGGTTTAACGCACGTAATAGCATGCACTAAACTGCCGGACGTGCTAGACGCTAACGCCAGCATTGAGTGGCGTTAGTTCTAGCCGCGTAGCATGGGTTTAGCATGTGCTAAAAAGCTGAGTGTGCTAAAACCGCTAACGCGGCTTCGTAAAAGGAGCCCTATCATATATAATAAAACACTAAGCACGCATGCGCTCTCGCGCCGCATGTTCCCTGATCTGTCGCGGCGGCACGAGTGCGTATGCGCGCCAGAAAAGCTTCCCTGCTCTCCACCTCACAATACGGCCCTACCAACCGAAGTGTCTTTAGACGCTGCCGCGGCAAGGCAGTGCGGAGCGGCGGCTGCCGGGAGGAGACTGCGGTGGATGACAGATACAGAAAGCAATACTTAGAATTGGGGCTGGAGATTCAGTGGAGTTTGTGGTGCTCTCCACCTCATGCAATACGGCCCCTACCGGCCGAAGTTTCTTTAGACATTGCAGTGGCTCCTCTCATCAGCCCAGGCCCCGCTCCCTCTCGCGGCGCTAGCGGCGGCCATGGGGCCTTTCAGGCTCAATCGGGCGCATCGGCTCAGAGAGTACCTGTTTGGGTGAGCATGTTATTTTGTTATTTGAGCAAAGGGGTATGTGTGTCGGAGGTGGACTTGGTAGCCCTTTGTGGATATTCAATGGTTTGGAGTTCCTTCTCCCTCTCTCCCCCTGCCGATGGACAGACATGCAGCTGACTGTGAATGAGTATGTGGAATGCTTGGTTGGGTGAAGTATGGATGCACTTTTTCATCTTGGCCCAGGGGTGGTTTCCTGGGGTGGGGGAAGCTGGGGGTCCTGCTCACATCATTAGTGACTCCGTCGCTCCGTCTCCCTAGGTGGGATGGGGCGAGAGTTGCTATTGGGGAATAAGGGGGCGGTTGGGTTGGCGGTGGGGGGAGTGGGTTTGGTTTTGGGGAGCTGGTGGGTTTAGGGTAGGGGGTGGAACTGTCATCTTTCAGTCATTTTGGGTGTTGTTTGCTGGGTTCTTCTACAGAGCAGACAGGCATGGCACAACAGGGGGCCAGGGAGAGAGGGAAAGGGGGCTGCTTTAGGAGGAGGGGTGTGCTAAAAAAAAGCGGCCAAAGAGAGAGAGAGAGAGAAAGAAAGACGGACACACACATCTATTTTAGCACCCGTTAATGTAACGGGCTTAAAGACTAGTATAAAATAACATGGTGAATACTTACAAGTCATAATGCTGGTTCCACTTTGGGTCAAGTGTATTTTTCACAGTGTCTGTAGAATGGCACTGCCCTGATCCATCAACTACTATCTTGGCGAATGGATCAGGAAGCCCTATAAGTAAAGGAAAAAACACTTAGGAAAAATCATTCTTGAAGGATACAAGGTCAATAGTTAATGCATAACATTGTGATTAACTAGAGTGGTTTGCAACAGTACTCAAATTGTTCTGGGGATGGAAGAGTACAGACCAGTATAAAAATTAGGTGGGTGGCACAACGTCAGACTAATTATTACACTTGTCTCCAAATTCTAAGTAGCCATAGAAACTACTGCATTTAACCATATTCAGTCAAACCTTGGATAGCGAGTGGTTTTACAAATGTTTGCGAGTGTTTTGCAAGACGAGCAAAACATTTTATTAAATTTTAACTCGATAAACGAGCTTTGTCTTGCAGTACGAGCACATCACCAGAACCCACAGTTCAAGCATGCACATTTTACACCGAGCGCAGCTGAACGTAATAGAAGCGTCAAGTCCAATTTACCCATAGCTCAAGCACTCACAGCATACAGTATTTTGTATTAAAGTTTTTGGGTTGTAGAATCATCTGAGTTTCAATTATTTCCTATGGGGAAATTCGTTTTGATATACGAGTGCTTTGGATTACAAGCATGCTTCTGGAACTAATTATGCTCGCAAACCAAGGTTTTACTTTATTCATTAATTTATTATTTATCATCACAGTTTATAAATCTAAATTAATGTTTAAAAGTTGAAAGTTTAAGTAAAATTCTTATACAAGTGTAGTTTGGACCTGTGACGAAATGATTTTGCCACTATGAGATATTGTTGAGCGGTGAGTGGTGGTGCGGAGGTCCATGAAGAATTGGATGTGGGGGATATATAGGAAACTATATGCATATAAATTAGGGCATGGATTACTGTGGCCAAATGCTAACAGAACCAAAAGGCTGGCAACTATACTGGACCTGGTATTTTCTAATGAAATAAATGTAGGTCATCGCCTGAGTTCCAGCACTCAGATGGTGTGTTTTAATACAATAACAATAGTTGAGATGGGTCGCATAAATATCATGATTTTTGGACTTGAAAAATATTAGCTTTGCAAAGGTAGAGGAGTATCTCAGGAAAGTAAAACAAGGGTAAGAAGAACTTTCTGAAGTAGAAGAGTAAGCTACATCATATAAGCCATTGTAAGAAGAAGAAGAGGATAGCAGAAAGGGGAGCTATGGCAGGCATATTCAAATAATGCACAAGCAAAATGAAAAAAAGTCCTAGAACAAGATTTCATGATATGAGGCACAAGTAACTAGAGAGAAAAAGTTTAGCAAAGAAGTTGTAGGGGATGCACGGAACAGCCTCTCTCACAGGAGGTGCAGGAAGCAACTGAATCAACGACAGCCTGAGATGAGCACAAAGGGTCCTTATTTGTGAAAAGAAAACCAGAGATCACCCCAGGCCTGAGATATTGCAGCAGAAGGAAATGCAGCAGACTACATGGACATTACGATCCTGACATCATATTCTCTACTTCTAGAAATACAGCCACATTGTCTTTCCATGGGTTTTGCCAATTTGGAACTATTGATTCTTTCACTATTAACATACTTGTCAATACAAAACAGGGAAAAAGAGTTAGCAAGAGGAAAATAGGTAAATGACTAATTAGTTACTACAAAACCATGCAACAAATTAATCATAACACAGAATAAACTAGAAATGATTATGATACTCACGGAAAAAATCTTTTTTCACCAAGTTTTTTGCACATAGTACTGTAAAGGAAACAGAAGATTCAATTTTAAAAATGTTACTTGTAGGTGCAGGATCACAGAATTTGCATTCTTCAGAAAGGATTTCTGAAACTGACATTAGTAACTCAATTCTTGCTACAGGGTGTATTTGTGCTGTAAACATAGAAGGGTCAGGACCATGATCCCATAGGAGATAACTGTTTAGTCCAATGTTGCCTTTACTACAGGCAGTCCCCAGGTTAAGAACATCTGACTTAAGTCAGACTCGTACTTACAAACCAGGGTCTTGCCTCTCCCTTCCTGTGCCAACGCACCCCCCTCTTCCTCCCTTCCTTTCCAAACGAGACCCTCCTCCTTATTTCCATGTCCCAATGCGACCTTCAACATCATTGCCTCCATTCTGCGTCCAAAATTCATGCCTCCCTCTCTCCTGTGGGTGTTTATCTCTGCTAACTAGCTGCCTCCTCTGAGCCACACTTCTCTTTGCAAAGCCGCAAGCAGCAGCTCCTGCACACAGCTGACCCAGAAGCCTTCCCTCCAACATCAGAGGGAAGGCTTCCGGGTCAGCCATGGGCTACAAGTAGGAACTGCAGCCGCAGCTTTGCGAAGAGAAGTGCGGCTGGGAGGAGGCAACCGGCCAGAGGAGGTAAACACCTATGGGAGGAAGGCACGAATTTGGGACATAGAATGGAAGGAAGGATGAAGGGCACGTTGGGACCCAGAAGGGAGGAAGAAGGGGCACATTGACACAGGAAAGGAGAAGCAAGGTCATGTTGGTACACAGAAGGAAGGGAGGTAGGATAAACTTCAGACAAAAGATGGAAGGAAGGAAGAAAGGAGGAAGGGAGCATGAACTTGGGACAGAGAATGGAGAGAGGGAAGGAGGGAAACATGAACATGGGACATAGGATGGAACAATGGAGGGAGTGAGGAAAAGATGGGGAGAGAATAGAAAGCTAGAATTGTTGGGCATGGGTGTCTGAGTGAGAGGGAGAAAGATGGTGCACATGGAGAAATGAAGAAAGTGGTGAATTAACGTTTCAAAAAATGGAATTCGTTCTTAACCCGGGGAATGGCTGTACTGGTATATATTTTTTCTCCCTCTCCCTGCTTCACTGTTCTTATGGAAATGGCGCTCTTTTCCTAACTAATCTTTTGTAAACTGCACTGATATTAAAGCAAAGAGCAGTCTATCAATACTAATAAACAAACATATACATCCCCTTCCACCCACCAAATGGCAATTCACATCATGTACATGCTTAAATGATACTGTAAACCTGTTTGGCAATCTTAAGCTTTATTTGATACAAAAGAATAACCAGTTTAAATGGATAATTATGTTTGAGAGTTTCTACTCTTCATGTCTTACACACTGCTGCTCTATGGTCTTGAAAGCTGGTCTGAGTTACTGTCTTTGGATAGTCCTATTTTAAACTAAACCTTAACCTTATAAACCGCATCTTCTCTATAAGGATAGAGCTCGACACGGTTTACAAGAGTTTAAGAAAGGAAAATATAATAAGAATTAGTGGTTAAGAAAATTTAATAAAAATTTAAAATTAAAAAAAAAAAAAAAATTATGGTTATATAGAGAGCAGCGGAATTTACATTGTCGAAAATAGCCATGTTTTCAGATGTTTTCGAAATAATTGGAAAGAGCCCAAATTACACAGATTCAAGGTGGATTACAGTAGCACAAAACTTCTACAACAAGAGGAGAAAATATAAATCAAATACATATAGAAATGTCAGAAGTTACTATTTTCAACCTTGATAAATAAGTGAAATTGTAAACATTTAAAGCTTTCTAAAAGTGGAAGAAAGAAGGAATTCTTGTTGCAAGGTAAGAAGAAGGAATAGTTTTTCTTTGTACAGCAATATCATTCCAGATTTCTGATGGTAAGGGAGTGTTCTAACTTTAATTTTAAACTGATATTTATCAACATAGGGAAATCTAGCTTTAAGGTTGACTGGGAACGGAAGTTTTATTGTTTGACAGGAAAGTTTAGAATTTGTATGAGATCAATTGGGCATATAAAGATTCAAAAATCTAAGTTGTTCTTATGCTGGTCCAATGAAAGATGCTTCAGACCAATGGCGTAGTGATGCTGAGAGGCGCCTGGGGCCTCCACCCTCCCTGCCATACGTGCTCCTTCCCTTCCCCTGTACCTCTAACTTTCCTGGTGTGAGCAGTATCACCAATGTGCTGCTCGCGATGGCGTCAGCTCTCCCTCTGACATCACTTCCTAGACGCCGGACCCAACGCTGGCATGAGCAACAGGTTGCAGTTGCTGCTTGCGCCAGCAAAGAGCTACAGGTATGGGGGGACGGGACTAAAGGTGCATGCAGCAAGAGGAGGAGTGGGAAGGGCGGAGAAGATGGGTGCCGGCACCCCCCAACAAGACGGTGCCTGGGGTGGATGCCACTGTTCAGACTCCCTATCAGTGTTACTAAAACATTGATGCTTGCTAAAAAAAAAAAAAAAAAAATCAACTTCTGTATAAAATCAAAGTTTGACTTTTAAAGTAAAGAATAGTATGTGGCTTCATTACACTGCATAATTCACACAAGAAAATCAATGTTTTCACAGACTTCTTCCAAGAGAAATATTGCAGTCCCCCTGACATTGGCCAGAGTTTTGCAAATTGCTGCTTAAGTGATTAAAGACAGTCAAATTCTGCAAAATAAATATTCAGTGGAAAAAAATCTAAATTTCTACAGCATTATCCTATATAATAAAAGGCTAACTCGCGCATGCGCAGTCCTATTTTCGTGTTCCGTGCGCTGTAGGTCTGTGGCCGAAGGAGTGCGCATGCGCGCGAATACGTCACCACCCGATCGCCTCCACAAGCCGGACCGCAGCCAGACGACGTTATCCGTTTCTCCTGTCGCCGCCGCCGATCTCCGTTTCTCCTTTGCCGCCCACCCCCTTCTCTTCCCGCGGGTCCGAATGGCGATTCAAGCAGCGTGTACATCAGTCTCCACACGCTGCTTCGGGCCCTTCTACTGCCCTGATTTGCTCTGCCGCGTCTCTGATGATGTCATCAGGGACGTGCCAGAGTAAATCAGGGCAGAAGGGCCCGAAGCAGCGTGTGGAGACTGATAAAAGCGCTGCTGGAATCACCACCTTTGTAGTCCGGCCCGCGGGAAGGGGAAGGGGAAGGGACAGGGGCGGGTAGAGGAAACGCTAATGCTGCTGCACAGGGAACTGGTGGGGGGGGGGAGGGAAATGGAGGGGAAGGGAATGCTGCTTTGGACGGACAGACAGACAGAGAGAGGAAGGGAAACACAAAGAAAATAAGAAATACACAGGGGCAGGTGCTCAGGGAACTGGTGTGGGGGGAGGGAAATGGAGGGGGATGGAATGCTGCTTTGGACAGACAGACAGAGGGAGGAAGGGAGACAGAAAGGAAAGAAGAAAGACACAGGGTCAGGGAGATACACAGAAAGACAGACAGGCAAAGGAGGCCAGGGACAGAGACTGACAGAAAGGACAGCGGGAGCCGCGTCAGGAGGGGTGCGGGATGCGGCAGTGGGAACTTTTCCAATGGGTGCAACTGGGCAGCTGTCGGGAACCTCTGATCAGGGGCAGAGCAAGGTAAGAGTATCATAGGGATAAGAAGGAGGAGGGAGGATAAAAAAGGAAGGGATGCCTACTGCTGGACAGGGGGAGAAGGAAAGAGATGCTGATGGACAGGGGAGGTGAAGAAAAAATAACGGAGGACTAATGTTGGACAGGGGGAGAAGGAAAGAGGTGCTGCTGGACGGGGGGGAGGTAAAACAAAGGGAGAAGGGCTGCTGCTGCATAAGGAGAGCAGTGAAGGGGTGGTGGTGGACACAGTGGAGGTAAAAGGAAGGGAAAATGGACAGGGGGAGCAGGCAAGGGGTGGTGATGGACAGCCAAGGAAAAAGAAAGGCAGAAAGAAAGAAAGCGGCTAAGGAGAGAGAGAGAAAAAAAGACAGACACACACACATATGTTCTAGCACCCGTTAATCTAACGGGCTTAAAGACTAGTTGTATCATAAAGCTTATCATATTCATGTGCTAGTGTAACAGCACAAAAACTTAGAAAACAAATGCTCTGAAAAATGACTACTGAACCTAAAAATGTTTTCATTATCTTATTTTTGGGTCATCATATCTTCCAAAACTCCATTCTGTCAACAGATTATCACTTGTTATATTTAATAAAAATGGTGTCATTTAATCTTACGATTTAAAATATTAGGTGCTTCTGTGTTTTAATTTATGTATTTATTGTTGTTCCCCATGTATTAAACAATTTTTATGATTACTTCCTATTGGTGCTGGGAAATAATCAATTACACAGCATTTAAAATCACAGTAAAAATGATGCTCTTGTACGCAATACTGCATGAACTTCCTTTCTACACTTCTACCTCCGTATTCACTGTGATAGGGGATTAACAGACCCGTGAATACAGAAAAACCGCAAATAACTTTTTCATATGTCATTTTCTGTTTCTATTAAAAACCATCGTGAATATGGAGAAACCGCAAACAACATGATGGGAGGCCTGGCCTGTGCCTGAAGGAGAGGCAAAACACAGTGAAGAAAGTGCTGGGAATCAGCGATTTTCTCTGTAAATGCTTGGAATCAGCGATTTCTCTATGCAAGCTGACGCCATTTGGGGGGAAGGAGCCAGCAAGCTAAAAACCGTGAATAATCGAAACCGCGATTGCTGAAACTGCGAATACGGAGAAGTGTATAATGCTTCAAACAACTTCAATGTTTGCCCGTTCTAATCCTGAAGGGACATGTTTGCCTAACATAAATTTGGACAAGGGAAAATGACAACATAGATCACAAAATCAGTAGTGCAAGTTGTAAAGCATCAGAGCCAGAAATAGTACTGACCTCTAGGGTTAATAAACCAAATGTCATAAGAACATAAGAATAGTCATATTGGGTCAGCAGACCAATGGTTCATTTAGCCCATTATCCTGTTTCCAACAGTGGACAACCAGGTCCCAAGTACCTGGCAGAAACCCAAAGAGCAGCAACATTCCAGAGCTGAGACTGTGATGTCATAATGTCTCATTCCACCAGTGCCTAAGAGCCAGCCTCATTAGTGATGTCATAATAGCTTGATTGACCTATACTTGGCTCACATAAGAACATAAGAGCTGCTTTACTGGGACAGACCACATGTCCATCAAGCCTAGCATCCTGTTTCCAACAGCAGCCAATCCAGGTCCCAAGTAGTAAAACAGATTTTATGCTGCTTATTCTCACAGACTCTGCAAGTATTACAATTATAGTGTTCTCCTCTTCTCAAAAAGTCTACATTCACAGAATAATCTGATGGGCACAACTCCTCCTTCAGATTATGTTCCCTTCTGCATGCAATATGCAAATGCTCCTGCTCAAAAAACCTGATAATGAAGCAGTGTATACCAGTACTTTAATATCTTAACTAAATGCTCTATCCCAGAAGATTGCAGTACAGTACACAGGAATCCATTCATCTGCAATCTCTCTTTTCTGTTATCAAAGAAAAGTTTTCTGCTACAAAACTTGGCTCTTTTATATACATTTTTAACCTTTCTAAATCTCTGTTTCAATCTCTCAGTTTGTGATCTATATGTACTCTTTCAGCTCAGAACAAATTTGTCTATAACTAGAGAATTGAGAGAAAATAAATTATTATGGCAGATGGATGACAAATGGAATCATTCAAAAATATTTTGATCAGTTGCTTTCCTAAACACCTTTTACTTGAATCAGGCACAAGGTAAGAACAGCAGTTCTCATTTTTGCTTGCACATTATAGATATCTGTGACTCCGTGCTGCTCACACATTTTTTTTAGCTCTGTGCTGCATGTTTGCTTAATTCTTTTGCCTAACTTCTCTGCACCTTTGTTTTTAGCACAATTTTAAGATCAATTTGTCAGTTATGGTTTGTTCTCGCCCCAGTTTGTCTGTACCGTTCTCTGTTCACGGGCCCAATGTGGTTGTTTACTGTTCATTACAGTTACCAGCTTATACATCCCCCCTCCCCTGCTTCAGATTCATTGGGTTCAGCTTTTTTGCTAACCACAGATTTTTTGCTTGAACTCAGATTTTTATGCTGAAAAATGGTCCCCTGTTATTTATGTAGTATTTTTTGCAGTTGATGCCCTGCTCTTTATAAGTACAGTTGATCTCATTCATGCTCTATAGTACAAGTTTGCTTTCATTTTGTTTATTATCCGACCCATACGTAGTATGGCATCATCTAAATTGATGTCTCTTTTGCCTGTAGTGTACATTTAAGATATGCTAGATTGACCATAATATTTTCAAAGTTTAGGACATATTTTCTTTTTGTTTTCTCTTTATGGATTTGCACTTGTATATAAGGGTTATCTGTGCCCCTCACTATCTCTCTTCACTTATCCCCCCCTAAGATTCCCCTCCCCCCCCCCCCCGTGAGCGCCGCACAGCTGGTAAGTCCCTCCTTTCTGTGCCCTTCTCTTCAAATGCCAACTCCGTCCCTTCTGCCTTGCTGTACCATATGCTTGGAACAAGCTACCCGAATCCCTACAGTGGGCTCCATCTCTGGGAATGTTCAATGCCCAGTTAAAAGCCCACCTCTTTGAGAGTGCTTTCAACTCCTAACTCCTCTCACCTTGGATTCTGCATCCCCGACCCTCTATGTCATGTCTTGTCTGTCCAAGTTAGATTGTAAGCTCTTCTGAGCAGGGGCAGTCTATAAATGTCAAAATGTACAATGCTGCGTATGCCTCTCAGCGCTATATAAGTGATAAGTAGTAGTACACTACTCCCTCCATATTCGCTGTGATAGGGGATTAACAGAACCGCAAATACTGAAAACCCACGAATAACTTTATATGTTATTTGCTGTTTTCTATTAAAAACCATCGTGAATATGGTAAAACTGCGAATAACATGGTGGGAGACCTGGCCTGTTTCCGAAGGAGAGGCAAAACATGGTGAACAAAGTGCTGGGAATCAGCGATTTTCTCTGTAAACGCTTGGAAACAGCAATTTCTCTATGTAAGCTGATGTAATTTGGGGGGAGGAGCCAGCAAGGCCGATACTACTTTTGGTAAGAAGGATGGAACCATGCGTAAGGAAAGCCTTGCTTCCATAAACTTAAGGAAGGTTCTCTGCAGGACAGAGCTTGCAACCCAAAAACTCATCTCGTAATCGCCACCAGAAACAAAGAAGGGACGCTTCCTTTAAGGGTTCATAAGGAGCTCTACTGAGACCTTGTAATACAGTGTTAAGATTCCAGGACGGGAAAGGGAGACGCACTGGAGGGTATCAAAGAGCCCCTTTAATGAACTGGGCAATATCTGGGTGAGAGGCCAGAGAACAGCCATTCAGGTAGTGACTCTTCGCTGAGCAGGAGCGTGGAAAGCATGGTTGCATCACTTCAGATTTAACTTAAAGCAAAACTTAAGTACTAATAATCTTTATCAAAATGTCTATAGCAACCTATACTAGGCTACCACTAAACTAGTGGAAGACAGTGCTTCCAAGGTCTTGTGGGGGTTAAGGGTTGAGCCAAGCATTTCCTCCTCCTGATTTGAACTTCAGTTGTATTGAATGAGGAATTGTATCTAGGAGCCGGTGTCAGGTCAAAAGTGCGCCGGGACAAAGGCGCGCCCAGACAATTGAGCGCAGCACAGAGGCGCGCGCCGCTCAAAATTAATGTTTTTAGGGCTCCGACGGGGGGGCGTGGGGGGGAACTCCCCCACTTTACTTAATAGACATCGCGCCGCGTTGTGTGGGGAGTTGTAACCCCCCACATTTTACTGAAAACTTCACTTTTTCCCTGTTTTTAGGGAAAAAGTTAAGTTTACAGTAAAATGTGGAGGGTTACAACCCCCCAAGCCCCCCATAACGCCGGCGCGATGTCTATTAAGTAAAGTGGGGGGGGGGGTTCCCCAACAAAAACCCCCGTCAGAGCCCCTAAAAACAGTAATTTTGAGCAGCGCGCACCTCCGCGCTGCGCTCAATTGTCTGGGCGCACCTTTGTCTTTCGCGCCGTTGTCTATGAACTCTAGGAGCCATAAGCATTAATTGGTTTCTATCTAAGGATAATTTCAGCTTTATATTCTCGACTAGAGACCATGTATCAGGATTTCTTCTGAACCTACAACCACAGACGCTAAATCCAGCAATTAGGAATTGCCAGTGCTTAAATACAGTATACCTGGCTGACAAGGGAGTGGAAGATCTAAACTGGGAATCAAACCTAGGCCCCTCTACATAGCCCTGCCACTCAAATCACCAAGCTGGACCAGTTTGATGGGGTTTGTGAATGGTTATTGTTCATAAAATAGAAGACTTTATATTTTGTTCTCTTTAAGAAGGTGTTCTTTTTCCCCAAAGGCACTAAATGTAAAAGTCAATGGCCTTTTCTGTTTAAACTTACCCTCCGTGAGCAATTTTGGATCTTCCAATTGCAAGCTGTACAACCAGCTGGACTGAACGAGAGTATGGAGTGGCATACGATACTTTGACATATGTCCTGCGTCTCTTGGTTTTTGATTGGTGGTTTTGTTGGATGACGTTTCCTGCCTTGTCCTTTTAGTGCGCAGCTGCGCTCCTCTGAGTTATCTCCGCCCTCCCCCAGCCGGCTCAATGGTCTTCAGAGTTAGTTATTCTGGTTCCTGAGGAAGGGAGTTGTTCCCAAAACCATGCCTGGTTGACCTACTTTTCCTGCGGACTTTCTTGCTTTTGGGAGTCCGTTTCACCACTCATTCCAAGCTAAGTCGGTGTTTTTGATTCTTGTGGGAGTTGTTCTTGGGGGAGGTTCTCTAAGAGATTGTTGACTGACTTCACTCGTGTGTGTTGCTTTGTGCTTTATTTTTTGCACTTTTTTCACTTATTGATTTATTTCACACACCTTAGAAGTGCCCTATGATGGTGTGGGGGCAGGGACTGGTTGTCCTTGTCTCATGATTTGAGCGCAGGAGCATTGCTCCTTTCGCTGCTTTATCACACTGAGGGTACTCCTTCACTAAATTATATTAAATTATCCTTTACTCTTTGGAGTTTCACTGTTGTGTGCTCACGAGTGATTGGGCAGTGAGCAGTCTCTTCGAGAACCATTTGATCTTTACTGCCTCTTTTTCTGGTATCTTGCTTTTCTGTTTAACAGCATGTTTCTGGTTATAAAGAAGATATATACACTTCTCTCTCCATATTCGCTGTGATAGGGGATTAACAGAACCGCAAATACAGAAAAACCGTGAATAACTTTTTCATGTTATTCGCTGTTTTCTATTTAAAACCATCGTGAAATAGCATGGTAGAACACCCAGCTTGTTCCTGAAGGAGAGGCAAAACACGGTGAAGAAAGTGCTGGGAATCAGCGATTTTCAATGTAAACACTTGGAATCAGCGATTTCTCTATGCAAGCTGATGTAATTTTGGGGGGGAGGAGCCAGCGAGCCAAAAACTGTGAATAATCAAAAACGTGATTGCTGAAACCACGAATACGGAAGGAGAAGTGTACGTCGATATTATTATTACTACTACGCTTGTCCTTTCCTATCATTTATTATGGATGTCCTTTCTTTTTTAGATATATTTTATGTACACCATCTTAATCCATCTGTTGGAAAAGGCGGTTAATCAAGAACATCACTTATATAGTGCTGAAAGGCATACACAGCGCTGTACATATTTCCTGAGGTCATTCAAGCAAATGGCATAACCAATAGCTTCAAAAGAAAACTCCAAACTCCGGACAAATCATTCAGTGTCGCAAGCAAAACACCAGCTCCCTATTGTTGCTACAGCTGGCTTCACATAACAGTAAATTCCAAGAAATGGGCTTTGGGAATCACTTAAATCTGCTGATTTGCAGCTGGATCAAAACTGTCTGTTGCAGCTCTTGTCCTAGCAGCCTGGGGACCAAAGGAAACAGGCACTGCAGACAGTCTGGGATGGATTTTATACTTAGGATAACAGAAGTACTTTAAAGCCAAATGTTCTGTATGTTTAATGCCTAAATAAAAATATACACATCATACCTATTTCTTTTCATCTGAAATACAGATTGATACATTTTAATACATTTTAAAATGAGAAGTTAATGTTTTCCAGAATTTTGTGTGCAGAATGTGGAGGAAAAGCTGCCCAAATCAAGTCAATGCTTTGCACATGCAGCTGTGCTTTTTAAAAAATTTAAATTACTGGCAAAAATATTGTGATTGTTGTTTTAGTTCATTCACATACATAGAAATAAAAATATCAAACAAATTAGATAAGTTAGTCCAATGAAAAAGGGATCACAATTGTTACTAGCTTTAAGAACCATGGGTTTAAAATAAAAGTTTGAACAAGTTCCTGGAGGGAAAGGTCCATATTCTGCTAATGAGACAGACACAGGGGAAGCAACTGCTTGCCCAAATCAAGAGCATGGGATGCCACTACTATTTGGATTTCTGCCAGGTACTTGTGACTTGGATTGGCCACTGTTGGAAACATGATACCGTATACACTCGAATATAAACTGATCCAAATATAAACCAAGGTGACCATTTTCTCCCCAAAAGGAGGAAAAAAGGTTGACTCAAATATAAACCAAGACTGAAATTTGGTTGATCCTGGTGAGCCAGTCTACTTAGACTAGACACCCTTGCCATCAGTTTTAATACACTTCTAACTCTAAATATTTTTATTAATGCAGATATTTATTAGACAGACCCCTCCCCCCCAAAGATGTGAATGAAACGGTATATACACCTTCATTTTAATGTGGCAAACATGAGAAAGAATAGACATTTCAGTAACACCATCTTTCTTGTTTCCTAACTGCTGTTTTTTCACATTTTTCTTCTGTATTTCTTATCTACGGTATCTAGGCAATGTCTTAATTTTTAATGACTTATCTCTTGCTACAGAGCTAGTTTGCATTCCCTTCCACCCTCAACCCCAAATGCTGCACCTGTTCTTAACACAATAGCATCTATTAGATATAACTGCCTAAAGTTTGTATGTCAGCCTTGCTGAAAATAACAAGTTTCCCAGGCATGTGGGGGCCAGTTGTTAATAAGAGGGAGGATGCTCTGGGTTTGTTCCTGATTTTACCACAAAATGGGGCTAGATGCTTAAGGAGAATTTGAGGGGGAAAAGCTCTCTTGAATTAGAGTTTCTGGCAAGTCATAGAGCAAAGAATGCACATGCCAGAAACTAGAAAAAATGTTAAACACACTACCAATCCAATTTACTTGAAATAACTGCAATGCAAAAATAGAGTGGTACTGCCCAATAAACCAATCAGATACAATATACTGTAATCATGCAAAAATATTTTTCTTCTAGATATAATGGGAAAAAAATAACTCAGTAAAAATAGCCAGTGATGATAACCAACACACAATTAGTCACCCACAAGATTCAATCATAGGTCAAAAAACTCCCAATAAACTCAATCCATAATCAACACTTAACTTTGCAATGCTAAAAAAAAAAAAAAAAAAAAAAAAGCCAGAAAGCCTTTCTTTACAAACTTACCATTCAGTACTGAAGAAAGCTGCCACCGTCAACTCCATACTCGTATGCTGATCCAATGCAGGGACTTGAGGATCTGTGCATGCTCAAGGCCAGCTGGCTTCCGCCTTATCTGAGAATCTTGGAAGGGGCAGGATTCGGTAGGCCTTGAGCATGCACAGATGCTCAAGGCCCCACACCAGATCAGCATACGGAGTAGGTGACAGCAGCTTTCTTCAGTAATGAATGGATCAGCATATTGCAGATTGACGGCGGCGACAGAAGCACCAACAGGTAAGCACGATGCTGTGGGGGTAAGCACAATGTTGTAGGGGGCCAATCGGTGAATGGCTTTCCAGCCTCCTGAGTGAGGCTGTGGGGAGGACAAGATAGCAGCACCATCCAGTCTTCCCATTAGTTATACCCATTAAAAATACAAGGTTAAATTAACTCGTCTCTTCTTTGATTTTCTGGGTCATAGACCATAAAGTCCACCTGGTACTGTCCTAGGTTTCAACTGCTGGAGTTGTCATCCAAGCTCACTCCAGCCTATCCAAACATCCCATTATTTGCAGGACACCTACCATAAAGTCTGGCCAGTAATATCCTCATGTTCCAAGTTACTGGAGTTCCCACTGATGCCCTCCCCAGCCCATCCTACGCCAAATCACCATATATGGGACACAGACTGTGCAAGTCTGCCCAGTACCAACCTTATTTTTTTAATTTACACCATTCATTTTCTAATTAGAGATCCTCTGTGTTTATCCCACACCTTTTTGAATTTCATCACCGTTTTCCTCTTAATCACTTCTTCCTAAGTCTTTCTCCCTGCAACCTCAATTTATGCCCCCTAGTTTCTGTAAAAGATTTGGTTCTATATTAATACCTTTCAAGTATTTAAACTTCTGCATCATATCTCCCCTGTCCCTCCTCTCCTCCAGGATATATTTTCCAGTCTCTTCTCATACTTCCTTTTGCCTCAAACCCTTTACCATTTTTGTCGCCTTCCTCTTGACCACTTCAAGTCTTTTTATATCCTTTGCAGATACAGCCTCCAAAACTGAACACAGAACACAATATGCCAAATGTGGCTTCACCAATGACCTATATAGGGGCATCAACACTTCCCTTCTTCTGCTGGTTACTCCTCTTTCTATACAGCCTAGCATCCTTCTCGCTACAGACACCATCTTATCATACTGTTTCGATGCCTTTAGATCTTCAGACACGATCACCCCAAGGTCCCTCTCCCAATCTATGCATACCAGCCTCATACCTCCCGGCACATATGGTTTCAGTTTGGTGATTTTTTGGGTCAGGAGACACAACACCATTCTGACTATGTGTGGGACCTGCCGTTTTCTCCCTGGAGCGTGGCACTCCAAACTCTCTAGCCATCACTTGGAATAGGGTTGGCAAGGTATTGCATGCATTCGTATTGGCTGGGCCCACAAAGAGAAAATTGTTTAGACAGTGTACCACCATAGAGAGTTTAGTCTTACTGTTTTCATATTTCTAGTAAAATTCCTTCACAAAAGACAGGCAAAAGATGTACTAGTTGAAACATTCCCTGCACGTGTAAG
Organism: Geotrypetes seraphini; assembly: GCF_902459505.1. Lineage (NCBI taxonomy): Eukaryota > Metazoa > Chordata > Amphibia > Gymnophiona > Dermophiidae > Geotrypetes > Geotrypetes seraphini. Next base: position 18,543,169 of record NC_047093.1, on the reverse strand, counting down.
GTAGAGATGGAATCTTGTGCTGTGCCATCCTTAAACAAAATAATCTGAGTGTCCCTTTTTCAGGTTCAACCCTTTGCCGATTACATCAGCACCTGGAAATAGAGAATGACATGGGGACAAATTTGTCCCTATCCCCATAGGAACTAAATTTCCCTGTCCCCATAAGTTTTGTCGCTGTCCCATTCCTGTAAGCTTTGCCTTAACCGCACAAGCCTCGAACACTTATGATTTTAAAGCGTTTGAGGCTTGTGCAGATGAGGACGGACCTTAGGCATTGGTGGAATGAGGCATTATGACATCACAATCTGAGCTCTAGAAGGTTGCTACTTATGATTTTAAAGTGTTTGAGGCTTGTGCAGGTAAGATCAGAGCTTGCAGGGATGGGGCAGGAAAAGAACTTAACGGGATGGGAAAATGAGTTCCTGAGGGGACAGGGAAAAATTTGTCCCCATATCATTCTCTACCTGAAAGCCTCTCTAGGTGGATGGAGCCCTGGCAGGGAAAAAACAGATTTGTCTGGTGGGTGCAACTTCAAACCTCTACATTAGGACATTTGTATAAAAACTTTATTTACTCCTTTAATAATCTAACAGTATATTTTCATGTAAATCTAAGAAATGTTTTCCAGTTTAGTTACTTTTACTAGTATAGCACAGTTACTTACCGTAACAGGTGTTATCCAGGGACAGCAGGATTCTCACATATGGGTGACATCATCGACGGAGCCCGGCTGTGGACACCTCGCGAGCAGACTTGCTTGAAGAAACTCAAAGTTTCGAGTTGCCCGCACCACGCATGCGCGAGTGCCTTCCCGCCCAGCACAGGGCGCATCTCCTTAGTTCAGATAACTAGCAGAGAAGCCAACCAGGAGAGGTGGGTGGGTTGTGAGAATAGCTGCCTGCTGTCCCTGGATAATACCTGTTACGGTAAGTAACTGTACTTTATCCCAGGACAAGCAGGCAGGTATTCTCACATATAGGTGACCTCCAATCTAACCAGAATGGGATGGTGGGAGTGTTGGAGATTTAGGAGAATAAATTTTGTAATAATTGTTTGGCCAAACTGTCCATCCCATCTGGAGAAAGTATCCAGACAATAGTGAGAAGTGAAGGTATGAACCGAGGACCAAGTAGCAGCTCTACAAATTTCCTCAATAGATGTAAATCTGAGGAAAGCTACTGAAGCTGCCATTGCTCTGACTTTATGGGCTGTGACTTTAATGTGAAGGGGTAATCCTTCCCCTATCCCTCTCACAAAAATCACATCAATAGCATGCTCATACCTAAATATAAGATCGGTAAGCCCAAAGACAGAACGAATCAAAGACTGGCTAATTAAAGACAACCTAGGATGCCTCTTCCTTGCTGAAACCTGGCTCACAGCAGACACAGACCCTCACATTATTGAAATTTGTCCAAACGGATACAAAATTGAATTAGTATGCCGAGACAACAGAAGAGGAGGAGGGCTAGCAATCATAGTAAAAAACAACTTCAACATCAAAGTCCTAGCCAAGCACTCCACACCTCACTTAGACCTACTAGCCTGCCAACTTTCAGATAACACACTGACAGGAAATCTAAACTGCCTTCTATGCTACATCACCCCAGGAAAATGGAACACCACTAAACAAGAACTAGAAGAGTTCATCCTCCAGAACTCTCTTTCCTCTACAAATAATCTGATCCTCGGAGATTTAAACCTCCACCTAGAAGACCACACCTCCAAACAAGTAGTAGAAATGCTATCATACCTCAATACCCTATCGTACCAGATCCTCAACCCAGAACCAACACACGAAAAAGGTCACCAACTCGATATTGCAGCATACTCATCCCCTAATCTCAACACACAACATATCAAAATCACCAACGGCGCCTGGCAGCCCACCCTATGGTCGGACCACTATAAATACAACTTCACCATCAAATGGGAGCATAATAAAAATAAACCCACTCCTCCCAAAACAAGCATTATGTTCAGACAGAAAATCGATCCCACCACATTCTGGAGAGCAGTGGATCCTGCAATAGATTCCAGCAACCCTAGTGAATTCATAAATACCTGGCGGTCTCTCAGTGAACAGACCTTGAACAAACTAGCACCACTAAAATCAAAAAATAAAATATGTAGACAATCAGACAAATGGTTTGACACAGAACTCCTACATCTAAAAAGGAAATGTAGACAACTAGAAAGGGCATGGAAAAAACAGAAACAAGATAACACCAAAACAGAATGGAAAATCCAAATCAAGCAATACAAAATCAAACTGAAGGAAAAACGAAAAAACTATTATTCCAACCTCATTGGCACTGACAAACCAGACACAAAAAAACTTTTCAACCTAGTAAGAAACCTCACCGATACCAAACCATGCCTAGCCACCCAGGGAAACCTAACACCAACAGCCTCTCAATTAGCAGATCACTTCAAAAATAAAATCATCACAATCAGAACAACATTCAATAACTCACAAAACAACATAGAAGATATCCTAATAAAACCCACAACAGATGAAGCCATCCCAGCAGACAGGTCCTGGACCAACTTCCCTACAACCCTGTGGTCAGAACTGAACAGGCTATATAAAAAATACTGCAAGTCCTCATGCGACCTGAACAACTGCCCATCATACCTACTAGCAACAGCTTCCACCAACTTCAAAGCTAGCTACACGTTATGGTTGCAAACCACACTCAGGGAAGGCCAGTTCCCACCAGACCTTGGAGAAATCATAATAACCCCTATACTGAAAGACCCCAAAGGTCTAATAAATAACCCGTCAAATTACAGGCCAATCGCTTCTATCCCTACATACGTCAAAATAATAGAAGGTCTAGTGGCACAACAGCTATCCATGTACCTAGAAACACACAACATCCTACATCCATCCCAATCTGGATTCAGAACTAACCACAGTACAGAAACTCTCCTGGTATCTTTACTAGATATAGCCCGAAGACACCTCAGCCAAGGAAACAGACTGCTAATCATCCAACTTGATCTCTCAGCGGCATTCGATCTAGTGGACCATTCCATACTTCTCCAGATTCTAGACGCAATAGGAATCTCAGGTAAAGTGCACAACTGGTTCCAAGGCTTCCTTAAAACAAGAACATATAGAGTCAAGTCAAAAGAAATACTATCAGAACCATGGTCTAACCCCTGCGGAGTGCCACAAGGCTCTCCCCTCTCTCCCACACTTTTCAACCTATTCATTGCTTCCCTAGGCAGCACCCTAGATGCCCTAAACATAACATCATTCAGCTATGCGGACAACATAACCATCCTCCTTCCATTCGACATCCACGACCCCATCTCCACAGGACGCCTGAAAACTACAATGGAAACAGTAGAAAAATGGATGACAAACCATAAGTTGAAGCTGAACACGGACAAAACTAAATTCCTACTACTAGAGAAGGACAAAAAAACATCCCTAACAGAACTGGAAGTAAACTCAATCAAGTACCCAATACAGAGTTCCCTCAAAATCCTGGGAATACAACTAGACAGATGCTGCACTATGCAAACACAAATCCATAAAATCATCCAAAAAGCATTCTTCACAATGCGAAATCTGAGAAAAATAAGAAAATTCTTTAATAAAGACCAATTCAGAATCATTGTCCAATCCCTCGTGCTAAGTATGGTAGACTACTGCAACAGCCTTTACCTACCTTGCCCAATCAACACAATAAAAAAACTACAGACTGTCCAGAACACAGCCCTCAGACTCATATACTCACTCAGCAAATACGACCACATTACCAAAGCATACACAGAATCTCACTGGCTACCAATAAAAGCAAGAATACAATTCAAACTCTACTGTCTCCTATTCAAAGTAACCCACGGCGCGGCACCCAGCTACCTAAACAACCGCTTTCACTACTATCTCTTATCCAGAAGAAGGAGAACACAGAACATTTTCACCTACCCTCCTCTCAACGGTACTCGACGTAAGAAACTTTATGACAACCTACTAGGGACACAGGCAGCTAATATTGACTCCGACATCTCAAAATTACTGATCGAAATTACAGACATAAAAGAGTTCCGAAAAGAAATAAAAACACTACTGTTCAAAAAATATCTCCCATCAATCTAAACCGCCATCTAATGAGTTCCCAACCAATTCCATTGGGAACAGAATCTCTTTATCCAACCCAAACTAAACACCCCTACTGTCCATATCATCAACATTAATTAACCAACATCATGCAATCATCAAAACAATAAATACACCTCCACTTATAGGCATATGATGCTACTCTCCATCCGAAGAAACTTACTCATCTCATGGAACATCTTTTGTAATCTAGAATATATTGTAATTCTTACTCTCCACCAGTTGTAAATTGACTCAGTTGCTAGGTAACATCTCCTGTGATATTGAATGTACTGTAATTCTTCACTATTACCTGTAATTAACACTTCTCCTGTAATGTAATTCTACGGGAAATGCCCAGAAATCTTCCTTATTGTAAATCCGTGGCTATGTCTATCTGCTGCGATATTGAATGTATTGTAACTCTTCACTGTTACTTGTAATCTACTCTTCTCCTGTAATGTAATTCTACTGGAAATGTCCAGATATCATCTTTATTGTAATCCGCCTAGAACCGCAAGGCACAGGCGGAATAGAAATCCCTAATGTAATGTAATGTAATGTAATCCAGCCAGGGCATAGCAGAAAGAGATATGAGCCGCCATCCAGTTGGAGATGGTATGCTTAGAAACAGGATAGCCCAACTTATTTGGATCGAAGGAAACAAAAAATTGAGGAGCAGTCCTGTTCCAAGTAGAAGGCTAAAGCACGTTTACAGTCCAGAGTATGAAGAGCTGATTCTCCAGGATGAGAATGAGGCTTTGGAAAAAAACACTGGAAGTACCATGGATTGGTTGAGATGAAATTCCGAGACCACTTTAGGTAGGAATTTAGGATGAGTAGGAAGAACCACCTAGGCATGATGGAACACAGTGAATGGTGGGTCAGTAACTAAAGCTAGCAGTTCACTGACTCTTCGAGCGGAAGTGAGGGCTATGAGAAACACCACTTTCCAAGTGAGATATTTCAGATGAGCTTTATCAATTGGTTCAAATGGAGGCTTCATGAGTTGAGAAAGGACAACATTGAGGTCCCAAACCACAGGAGGCGGTTTCAGAGGAGGTTTAACATTGAAGAGTCCTTTCATGAATTTGGAAACCACCGGATGAGCAGAGAGGGGTTTCCCTTCAGTAGGCTGATGGAAAGCCTCAATTGCACTGAGATGGACTCGGATAGATGTAGACTTGAGACAAGACTTGGATAAGTGCAACAGGTAGTCCAAAACAGAAGATAAGGAGGAATGCTGAGGCTCCTTATGATGAGAAAAGCACCACGTAGAAAATCTAGTCCATTTCTGGCGATAGCATTGTCTAGTGGTAGGCTTTCTAGAAGCTTCTAAGACATCTCTTACAGATTGAGAAAACTGTAGAGGAGTTACTTTGAAAGGTACCAAGCTGTCAGGTGTAGAGACTGCAGGTTGGGATGAAGCAGAGATCCTTAACTCTGTGTAAGCAGAGAAGGAAAAACTGGTAGAAGGTATGGCTCCCTGGTGCTGAGTTGAAGTAGAAGGGAGTACCAAGGTTGTCTTGGCCACCGAGGAGCGATTAGAATCACGGTGGCATGATCGGTCTTCAACTTGACCAGAGTCTTGAGAATGAGAGGGAATGGAGGGAATCCGTAGAGGAAGAGATTCGTCCATTCCAGAAGAAAAGCATCTGCCTCGAGGCGGTGAGGAGAGTATATCCTGGAGCAGAACTGAGGCAGTTTGAAGTTGTGGAGAGCCGCAAAGAGGTCTATCTGAGGGGTTCCCCATTGTGAAAAAATGTGATGAAGAGGCGAGGAATGGAGAGTCCATTCGTGAGGTTGCAGAAGACGATTCAAGTTGTCCGCCAAGCAATTCTTCGCCCCTTGAATGTAGACAGCTTTGAGGAAGGTGTTGTGGCGGATTGCCCAGTCCCAAACCTTCAGAGCTTCTTGACAAAGGGAGGCAGATTCCATCCCTCCTTGTTTGTTGACATAATACATGGCGACTTGGTTGTCCGTTAGGATGAGGACTACCTGGTCGCAAAGAAGATGTTGAAAAGGGTTGAGAGCCTTGAAAATCGCTCTGAGTTCCAACAGATTTATGTGACATTGACGATCCGTACTGGTCCAGTGGCCTTGAGTACGGAGACCATCGAGATTAGCGCCCCAAGCGTAGGACGAAGAGTCTGTCTTGAGGACCTTTTGATGAAGGGGCGTTTGAAAAAGTAAGCCTCTGGAAAGATTGGAAGAGAGCATCCACCAACAGAGAGACTTCTTCAAGGAAGGAGTGACTGAAATGTGTCGAGAAGGAGGGTCGCAAACTTGCGTCCATTGAGATGCCAGGGTCCACTGAGGAATTCTGAGGTGAAGTCTGGCAAGAGGAGTCACGTGTACTGTGGAGGCCATGTGACCCAGAAGTACCATTATGTGTCTCGCTGAGATGGAAGAGCGGGAAGACAGTTGTTGAAGAGCCTCCAGACGTTGTTATGGAAGGAATGCTCTGAGTTGGACAGTGTCCAGAACAGCTCCAATGAATTGTAGATTCTGTGAGAGCTGAAGTTGAGATTTGGGAAAGTTGATTTTGAATCCCAAACTTTGTAGGAACCAGGTAGTCCGTTGGGTCGCTACAATAACCCCTTGAGATGTGGAATCTTTGATGAGCCAGTCGTCAAGGTAGGGAAATACCTGAAGACTATGGTTCCGGAGAGCTGCCACTACCACTACGAGGCACTTGGTGAACACTCTGGGAGACGAGGCCAGGCTGAAGGGTAGTACTCTGTTTTGAAAATGCAGATTCCCCATCCGAAATCTGAGGTATTGACGGGAAGCCGGATGAATGGGGATATGAGAGTAGACCTCCTTGAGATCCAGAGAGCATAACCAGTCGTTCTGCTCGAGAAGGGGATAAAGAGATGCCAGGGACATCATTCGAAATTTTTCTTTGATTAAAAATTTGTTGAGAGCCCTGAGACCCAGAATGGGCTGTAGATCGCCCGTCTTCTTTGAAACAAGGAAGTAACGGGAGTAAAACCCCCTGATCTGCTGGTCCAAGGGAACTGGTTCGATGGCATGGAGAGAAAGCAGAGCTTGAGCTTCTTGAAGAAGAAGGGCAGTCTGAGATGGATTGGAAGGATACTCTCTTGGAGGAAGCTTTGGTGGAACCTGAGTGAAATGAAGAGCGTATCCTTCCCTGATGATGGTAAGCACCCAGAGGTCGGATGTAATTATCGTCCATCGATTGTAAAAATGATGGAGACAACCTCCTATAGGGGGAAAAGGAGACAGAGACAGAAAGGTGGAGGTTATGCTCTGTTGTAAAGAGTCAAAAAGGCTGAGAAGCCTTAGGTGCAGCAGAAGGTTGGGGTTTCTGTTGCTTATGAGGTTGTTGCTTTTTCAGAGGATGGCGAGTATAAGGAGCCGGCTTTGGAGCAAAATGCCTTTGATAGATAAGAGCAGGGCATGCAGGCTTGGCAGGAGCTGGCTTTGGTTTAAGTCTGACTATAGAAGCAAATTATTTTTCATGGTCAGATAATTTCTTGGTGGCTGCCTCAATGGATTCATGAAAGAGGTCGTTGCCTTCAAAAGGGATGTTAGCTAAGCGGTCTTGAAGGTTAGAGTCCATGTCAATGGTACGAAGCCAGGCAAGACGAAGCATAGCTACAGAGCAAGCAGCCACTTGGGCAGACAACTCGAAGGCATCATAAGATGATTGGAGGAGATGCAGACTTAATTGAGAGAAAGAAGCAATGACTTCCTGAAACTCAAAATGCATTTTGTTATCCAAATAATCCAAAAACTTTGGTAGAAGAGAGAGAAGAAATTCAAAGTAAGTAATGAAATTAAAATTATAATTGAGGACTTTAGAGGACATCATAGCATTCTGGTAAATGCGACGTCCAAATTTGTCCATAGTTTTCCCCTCCCTTCCAGGAGGAACTGTGACATAAACCTTGGAAGGATGGGACCTCTTCAAGGAGGATTCAACAAGCAGGGATTGATGAGATAACTGTGAGTTGTCAAACCCTTTGCGATGCACAGTTTTATACCTAGAGTCCAATTTTCCTGGAACAGCTGGTATGGAAAAAGGTGTTTCCATGCATCGACCAAAAGTCTGATTCAAAAGCTTATGAAGTGGAAGCTTAAGACACTCTGCCGGAGGTTGAGGAAGATGCATGACTTCTAGATACTCCTTAGAATACTTGGAGCCAGTAACCAATTGAATATCCAAGTCTACAGCCATCTGTCGCAGGAAAGACGAAAAAGGTAGCTGATCTGCCAATGCTTTGCCTCGAGAAGGACTCGAGGATGTCGAGGCAGCCTGTGTCGAAGAAGAAACTTCGGCAGGGAAAAAGGCATCAAAGGAACCTGGTGACTTAGACGAGGCAATCAAGACCGGAACATCCTCGAGGTCCGGCATCGGAGACCTCGAACGAGGAATCGGTGGTCTGGTCGAAGTTGGAGTAGATCGAGGCTTCGAGGAAGATGATCTGTCATGAAAAGAAGAACGATGCCTGGAAGGATGCCTCGATGAAGGCCTCGAATGTCGGTGAGAACTGTGTCTGGAACCAGATCTCGAGGATCGAGAAGATTTCGCCTCGGAGACGTAGGCAGCCCATGCCGATGTATGAATAGGACTAGAGGCTGTAGATTGAAGCTCCAGAGGCTTGGTGGAGAAACCTCGATGCACTCTCAAAGACTCTGCTCCTTGTTTAGAGTATGAGGATTCTCGTCGAGGCACTCGCAAAGAATCTGCTTTTTGCTTTTCGTGCTTGGATGGCAGACCAGACACTCGCAGAGACTCTGCTCCCTGCAGAGAGTGTGTAAGTTCAGACTGGGGCAAAGGAAGCGGCTCGACCTCGCGGGAGTCTGCTGAATGCCCAGGCTGGATAAGAGGAAGCAGTTTGGGTCCCATATTAGTAAGGAACTGAATAAACTGCTTCTCTAACATGGTCTGGAAAGAAGTAGGCAAGGATGGATCCGCGTCTGAAACCAGCCCACCTGCTTTGGCTGGAGGTTCCTTCGAGGTAGTGTGAGTGTGTTTCGACTTAGGAGTCTTGGACACTTTAATCACCACCGGTGGAACCGACTGCTGAGCTATCTGACCTGAGGAAATAGGGGAAGATACAGCAGATGACATCGAAGCAAGAGCCGCTGCAAACGATGAAGATCTGATGAGGCTCGAGGTGGAAGCAGTAGGCACAGAAGGAGCCTCGATGGAAGTCGAAGCTGAAGACGCCTTCGAAGTCGAGAGATCAGTAGGAGACTCCATCTCGAAAAGCTTGTCCAGCAGAATGCAACAACGCTTAAAAGCACGAGGCTGAAGTGTTTGGCAAGGCAGGCACGACCTAGGATGGTGTTTCGGCCCAAGGCACTTGAGGCAGCGTCCGTGAGGGTCCGTAAGAGAGATCACGTGCTGACACTTGCTACACCTCTTGAAGCCCCTAGCAGGCTGGGACATAGACGGAAAAATAGCTGCCGCAAAGTCAAAGCCCTCGGGCTGCGGCCGAGCAGCCTGTCCCGGAACACGAACGGAAGAAGAAAATTTTTTTTTATTAACTAAAATAAAATAAATAAAATAAAACAGCAATTCGTGAAGAAAAAACATAAACCGCGGTTGAGAGAAGGCACAAAGTGAACGAAGTTAAATGCAGAGAGTCAAAGACGGACTTCTCAGATCCGCGGAAAACAGAACTGAGGAGACGCGCCCTGCGCTGGGCGGGAAGGCACTCGCTCATGCGCGGTGCGGGCGACTCGAAACTTTGAGTTTCTTTGAGCAAGTCTGCTCATGAGGCGTCGATGACATCACCCATATGTGAGAATACCTGCCTGCTTGTCCTGGGATAAAAGTGCTCTTCCAAAAGTTATAGAACAACTGAATGCTTAAAAAAATGATCATCTCTTTTGTTCTCTAGTAGCATTACCCTAAATATTTGAATATAATGTGCCTTGAACTTAATCTAAATATTAAATTTAGTATCTTATGAATAAATAGGGAGACATATTATCTAAAACCATTCCTCTAGTGCAGCTGCTTTAATGAAGAAGTACCTTGCTCTTCCTGTAAGGGGATACACTGAGGGCTGATTAGTTGTTCAACTATGGCTAAATTAAGCCCAGAACTAAGGCTGGAATAGCAAAAGAGAGCCTTAAATTAATCCCTGGCTAAGGTAGCTACTCAAGCCATTTGATTCTAATTTAACTGAGTTTACATATAGGCCTCTACTGACTTCTGACAATATTACCACATAGCCATCACTGTAATATTGAAATTGAAAGGACCTATATGGACCTTAAGATGAGGATACAGAACAAACAAAAGCAGGCTGCAAACTGTTAAAGATACTGTAGTGCAAAGCTGTGAAAGGATCTGAGGTTTGATCAATCAGCAGACAAGGAAGGTCCACAGTACAGTCTCTGAAAAACAATGGCAAATGAAGAAAGACATCGGGGAGCCTGGAAATAAACATTAGGGTGGGGTTAGATTATTCTCGCTAAAACAGCGATTTAATGGCTCCAGACACATTTTGTTTACTTCTGATCCATGAAAGCACAACTAGCTTAGAAATTCATTTCTAAACAATATTTCCATAAAGTATTCCCTTACTAGTGCCTTGTATCTTTTAGCACATAAGCAATGCCTCTGCTGGGTCAGACCTGAGGTCCATCGTGCCCAGCAGTCCGCTCACGCGGCGGCCCAACAGGTCCAGGACCTGTGCAGTAATCCTCTATCTATACCCCTCTATCCCCTTTTCCAACAGGAAATTATCCAATCCTTTCTTAAACCCCAGTACCGTACTCTGCCCTATTATGTCCTCTGGAAGCGCATTCCAGGTGTCCACCACCCGCTGAATTCTGAAAAAAACTTTTCACATTTTTCTTAACAATCATTGGTCCTCAGCTCACACTAGCAGGCAATCCTTATGTTTTTGTAGATTTGGCACAGCGAGAGAAAATTTTCTCCGATAAGTCGTGATTCAAAAGAGGGTTTGGACCATTAAAGGCTCATGTTGTCTCATTTCTTTCTACTTTAGCCCCCTTAATGTGAGCTTATGATATGAATACTGTATAGGTTTAAATTCGCCTGCCTCTGCTTCAAAGTACTATATGGACTTGCCCCCAAGTACATAACGGACCTTTTCTCATTTTCCAACAACAAACGCAAGAGAAACACACTCAAAATTCATTTCCCCTCCAGTTAGAGGTTGCAAACTGAAAAAACACCACGAACACCTTCTCTCTCACTAAGCAGCCTTATGGGGTAAAGACCTAGATCAACTGCTTTCGCCCACTACCTACGGGGAATTTAGGAAGCACCTAAAAACATACCTGTTCCTGAAATACCTAAACAATTGACCCGCTCTCCCCTCTCTCTCCTCAATAACGGTCCCCCCGACCTCCTACCCTTTTCCTCTCTCCCCTCCTAAGCCCGCATAGAATTTCACGGTACTGTGATACATATAAACTGTTATCTTTATTATATCGTAATTTTTCGCTGTATTTTCTGAAATGTGCGGCCTATTCCAAACAGGTCCTCTCGGTCATTACTTACCAAACTGTATATCTTATACTCTTGCTAAGCAAATTGAATTTCTATATTTTTGCTTTCTTAAAGTCTCTGCTCTCTGTATTTCCTCTGACTATCTGCATATTGTAATTCGCTGAATGTCCAGCACTCTTGACTGTAAACTGCCTAGAAGTCGCAAGATTGTGGCGGTATAGAAGAATAAAGTTATTATTATTATTATTTTTATTACTGTATGTATTTACTTGGTTTTATAGCCTGTCCTCCAGGAAGAGCTCAGAATGGGTGATGGCAAACTCCTCCTAGACCTTATAGCCTATTTGTCTATATCTCATCTGTTTTATTACTATGTATATTACCTTATCTCTATAGCCCTAACTGTCTGTATCTTGTTTGTCTAATTATTATGTATGTTACTTTGTAACCCGTTCTGAGCTCTCTGAGGAGGGTGGGATATAAAACAATACATACATATATACCAGAACAATGTCTGACAAAAATGGCAAAAACATAGTTAAGGCATGGTAAAACCCAGATAACATTTTCCCCTAAAATAAAAATAAAAAGGGGGGGGGGGGGGGGATGTTAACTCAAATATAGGCCGAAGGTTTATATTCAAATATCCCTCCCCCACAGTGACCAGGATTTCTTTCCCTCTCCTACCTTCTTCCCACCCACAAGACTGACATTTCTAGCTTCCCTTCTCCCCCACAGTTATCTGGTTACCGGCAAATTTCTCATGCACACCCCACCCCCCCCAACCTGAAGTTATGAGCATTTCTCCTTACCAGTAACCATATATTCTAAGATTGACACAGAAGTAACTGCAAGCAGAGATGGTCTGGGGCCTTGAACATCTGTGCATGCTGACACCACTAGCCGAGATATCAATTTTTGGGGCCCCAAAATCTCAGTTTATAGTCGAATATATATATTTTTTGTTTGTTTTCTTTTTAAGGTGGTGCTATCAAAATGAATTTTCTTTTGCACATTCATTAGCGATGTATTCCATATCTAAACAAATAAAATGTACTGTAGCTTTATATATATCAAAATTACTAGCACAAAGAAAGCTGATTCATGAACCAAAGTTAATGTGTCCACTGTTCAGATTTAAGATGCAACATTATTCTTTATTGCCTTTCTTTCCTCACATTACATTTGGGTAACCACATCACAAGTAAAGTAAAAATCCATTATGGCAATAAATTCTTGGATTGTGTGTCCTACTTTTGCAAGCATATGCTACCAAAGCTTTTGATCGGATGAGGAGGAATGAGAAATCAGAACAGCCAAAGACTCTTTTTTTTTTTTTTAAGTTCACTTTGTTTATTGAATAATTAAGAAAAGGAAAAAATATACATCATGAATCAATAAACAGTGTACAGAAATTGGCAGAGAACATAATAGTATAGGTTATACATCCTCTGAAGATGTGAAAAAGAAAAAATAATAATCACATAATTAAAGAGATTGTAAGTAATCGTCAATGGGAGTCCAAATGTCACTTAGTGAAGATAAGAAATTGGTCTTTTTCTTGTCATTAGCATGTTGTTCGAATTTTTTATATAAACATATAGAGTTCCACCAAAAAGTGAAATTTAAAAGAGAAGCGGATTTCCAGTTTTGCAAAATATGTTGTATACCAACAGATATCAATATATCAATCAATTTTGGATCGCAGGTACAAAATTTAAAACAAGGGTGGAGAGATCTCATAATAATAATGGCAAAAGATAATTCAGCAGTACAGTTGGTTATTGATCTAATTAAAGGCCAAATTTGTGTCCAAAAGGATAAAATTTTAGGACAGCTATACAACATATGTGCTAGGGTACCAGGGCATTTTTGACAATGCCAACAGAGATCATCATTTTTTAAATGTGCTAATTTCATTCTATGTGGTGTCCATATCGCTCTTCTCATTAGGAAATATAAGGATTGTATCATGCTAGCTGAGAGAAGAGGTCGATTTACTTTCGTCCAAAATCTAATCCATTCTTTGTCTGAGATTTGTGTATTCAGATCTTGAGACCATTTACGCTGAATGTCTATATTGGATACGGGTTGTCCTCCTTGTAGAATTTTGTAGAAATATGATATTGCTTTTCCTTGTGTCTCAAGTAAAGAGGCCCATGTACTAATGCATGAAGTAGAAGAGTATTGTATGGAAGAGAGAATAGTGGTAAGTAACATCCATTGTGCTTGTTTGTCAGAAAGGCTTGGGTAGGACGTAATAAGATCAGCAAAAGAATGCAAAGTGTTGTTGTGATAGAGCTGTTGGACCTGCCATATACCCAATTTACTCCAGGACGTCCAGTGAAAAATCCTTTTGTTGTGTTTAATGGCTGGATTGTTCCAGAGGGCCATATTTCTTTGAGCGAAAATCGAGTGAGAAGCCTTGTGGTCTAGTATACGGAGTGCGGCAGTTGTGGCTGTGAACAAGGAGAAGGATTTGAGTCTTGAAGGAATAGACATAGTAGGCACTACATTGATGGGAATTGGGTTACATATTGAAACCTCGAGCTCTAGCCAGGTGGGTAGTAAAGAAGCAGAATGGGAGTGAGAGGATATGATCCATTGTGATCCATATTTAACTAGTGATGCTATTTGATAATTGCGAAAATCAGGAATATTTGCGCCTCCATACATCCTGGGTGCTTTTAGTAAGTTTAAAGCTATCCTGGGTTTTTGTTGCCCCATATAAAGTCTGAAATTCGTTTATCTAACCATTTATATAGAGAAGGTTTTGCTAGATAGGGAAGCATAGTTAAGATGTAGATAATCTGTGGTGCTAAGGTCATCTTGAGGGATGATAAGCGTCCCCACCAGGATAGATAAAGAGGCTTCCATTTAGAGATGGATGCTATGACAAGATCTTTCAATTTAGTGACATTGGTGTCCATTACAATGTCTCGATCTTTGTGTATATGAATACCCAAATATTTAATTGGAGAGGAGGACCATGCAAATGGAAATGAAGATAAATCAATTTGAGCTATCAGATCATTGAGAGGTAGTATAACGGCTTTTTCCCAGTTAACTCTATAACCGGAAAATGTGGAGTAAGTGTCTGTGAGTTGTATAAAAGAGGGGAGAGAAGTCGAGGGGTTCCTAATGAAGAGCATAATGTCGTCAGCGTATGCTGCGACCTTGAGCTCTCTAGTAGCTAAGGGGATGCCCTGCATTAAAGGAGATTGTTTAATCGCTAAGAGGAGCGGTTCCAGGGATATATTAAAAAGGAGCGGGGAGAGGGGGCAGCCTTGTCTAGTGCCTCTTCCTAAAGTAATTGGTGAGGAAAGAGTTCCATTAATGAGAATCTTGGAGAGTGGTTTGAAGTATAGTGCCTGAATCCATGAGATAAGAGTCTTCTAGGTTAAACCATCTCAGAACCTGCAACAAGAACCTCCATTCTACACGATCAAAGGCTTTCTCCGCATCAATGGCAAGGCCTATTGCAGGCTCTGAGATGGTTTTGGCATAGTCATTGACAGTATGGAAAATGCGTAGGTTGTCACCAATAAATCTATGTTTAATAAATCCAACTTGTTCGGGAGAAATGATGTAGTCAATTACGTTGTTAAGCCTGGTGGATAGAATTTTGGTTAGAATTTTGTAGTCGGAGTTAAGTAGTGAAATGGGCCTATAGTTTTTGGGTTGTGTATTATCTCTGCCGGGTTTGGGAAAATGACAATATGGGCTTCCGAAAAATTTCTTTGGAGATCAGGATGCATTTGAATGAAATTAAAATAGGAGAGTAAGTGAGGAGAGAGAATTAAGGAAAATGTTTTGTAGAATTCACTAGTTATACCATCTGGGCCGAGGGATTTATTATTGGCAAGCGTTTTGATAGTAGTTTGGATTTCTGTAATAGTCAGAGGTTCATTTAAAATAGTTTTGAGTTTGGAGGATAATTCCGGATGGCTAATAGAGTCAAGATACTTTGTAAGGTCATCAGTTGTAGAGGAGGATTCAGATTGAAACAATTTAAAATAGAAATTTTCAAATTCAGATTCTATAGTTCGTTTGTCAGAAGTTAGGTAGCCACTTGAGGTCATGATAGAGGTAATATGTGATCGTTTTTTGCTTTACCCTTTAAGATATTGAGCCAAAGATTTTCCAATTTTGTTACCACCAATATAGTGCCCTGATTTCAGAAGAAATATATCATGATTAGCTAGTTTGGATGCAGAAGAGTTATATTCATATTTGAGTTTTATAAGTTGTGAGCGTATGACAGAATTGGAAAGGTCAGAGGAATATTGTGATTCCAGTGATTTAATGTCAGCTTCTAATGTAAGGAGATGTTGGTTCATTTGCTTTTTCTTCCATGCCATTAAACTAATAATTTGCCCTCTCAATGTAGCTTTATAGGCTTCCCATAATGTGGTCGGGGAAATATCTGGTGAGGAATTGCGTAGAAAAAAGTCTTCGGTGAAAGTGTGAAGCTTGCGAACCGCTTCTTCATCGGCTAATATGGCATTGTTCAGTCTCCAGCAAGATGAGGGACTGGAGGGACCTTTTAGAGTAAGCGAAATAGATACTGGTGCATGGTCTGATATAAGAATGGGGTGTATAGTAGCTTGTGTTATATCTGAGCCTAAGGTAGAGGACAGTAAGAAATAGTCCAGCCTAGAGTAGGAATTATGGGGAGCTGAGAAATGTGTGTAGTCTCGTTGTGTGGGATTTAAGAGTCTCCATGGGTCCATTAAGGTATAATTAAGAATTAAAGAATTAAGTTCTACTAGAGTTTTGGACTTGGAGGGTCTACATGTAGAGGTTCTATCTAAAATATAATCAAGTGGTTGGTTGTGATCTCCTCCTATTATGATTGGATACTGTGAGAAAGGAAGAAGCAATGATTGTAGTGAGCGATAGAAATCTGGGGTGTTAGACACTGGGGCGTAGACATTTAGCAGAGTAAAACGAGAATCATGAAGTGTAGCATGTAATAAGCACCATCTTCCTTCCAGATCAGTTTTTTGAGTGTGTATAACTATAGGTAAAGAGGATTTAATATAAATGGAGACACCATTTTTTTTTTTTTTTGTGAAGGAGAAAAAATAGGAGCATTATAACCTGACAGGGTGGTTCTTAGATTGTCAGCATGGGGAAGATGGGTTTCTTGAAAGAGGACAATATCAGGATTCAATGATCTTACATAATTCGACACTTTTTTCCGCTTAATACAATGATTAAGTCCATTGACATTAAAAGATAGTATATGCAAATTAGTCATAAAAAGGAAAAATTATCATTAGTATGCTGGTTTTGGAATAAAATCGTATATGTGAGTTAGCAAACAGAGACATGTATAATTTCAAAGAGGAAAACCAATTCTGAACCTGTATATAACAACAAAATGTCATACCTAGAAAAGGCAAACAGTGCCAGAGGAATGACAAGTTAAAGAAGAAAGCTAAGAACGGGTGGGCTTGAAATCTCATGAGCAACCAGAGGCAGAAAGGCTATCACTTCATCACAGTGCAAGAGTGAAAAAGGCTGATATCATTAGCACACTAGGACTGTGAGAAAATAATACATTTGAATTTAGAAACACTTTTGTGAGATACTAGGGAGACATGATAAGATTAGTGCATCTTAATAGATTCAATATACATCTGAAGATCAGCAGGATTCATGTACGTTACAGTTTTGTTATTATGGGTTACAAGCATTTTCGCCGGGTAAAGCAATCCGAAGCGGGCTCCGATGTCCTTTAGATCTTGTCGCAATTGTAGGAAAAGCTTTCTCTTGGCCGCGGTGGTTTTGGCCAGATCAGGAACGAAAAGAATCTTCTTGCCCTGGTACAGAATCTGTTTTTTTTCTTTTGCTGAGGTTGGAATCTTTAAGGCATGTTGGTAGCGCAGCAGCTTGGCTACGATAGGTCGAGGTGTCTTCTGGTTCGGAGTAGGCCTGGATGGAACCCTGTGTGCGCGTTCCAGTTCCAGCGGCGGGTCGAAGGTTAGATCTAGCAGAGATGGAATTAAGGTTTGCAGAAAAGCGATGGTGTCCGATCCTTCGGACGACTCAGGAATTCCCAGGATGCGTAGATTGCATCGGCGGCTTCTATTCGACAGATCCTCCAGATCTGACTGCAACGCGGCAATGTCTTTACTGTGTTGCGGTATGAGGGAGACGTTTACAGCGTGTTGTTGTTTGAAATCCTCTAGGGCGTCTATTCTGTGGCGTGCGTCGGTGAACTGTGTGTTTAAAGCTTCTATTTCAGCTTTAATAAGCTGAGATTCTTCCACTTGCTGGGACATGAGATTTTTAAATGTCCGCATCTCTGTTAAGATAAGCTCGAGTTGCGATTCCACTGAGATTGGTGACGGCTTTACGGGAGAGGCGACCTCGTGTTTAGGCCTCTTACCGCTAGTGGGTCCAGGTCCGGATTCCTCCGTCTTAGATGGTTTGTTGGAAGACATGACAAATAGCTGCGTCAAAGTAGATTGCTCCGGTTCGTGATTGTAGCATTTCAGTATACTTAGTGAGCTAGATAATTCTTATTTAGTCGCACCGTGGCGAGGAGAGCTCAGTCGGCACGTCTGGCGGCCATGATCATCAGGCCACGCCCTTTCCAGCCAAAGACTCTTAACTACCCAGCAGCTCCATGAGGCCCAGAGAAGATGAGGTTGCCAGAGTAAGAGAGCCAAAGGTTCTAGCCAATATGGCAAATTCCAATCCCATTTGATCACAACTTGCAAAATTTTTAAGAAATACAATTTACCACTGTTCTATAAAACATATCGTAATCTTGTTTGTCAGAAAGAGAATGTAAATGAGGCATGATGCCAAATCCTGAAACAGAACAGCAGTTTACAAAACTAAAGTATAGTTTAAATCTTTTTCACTGCCCAAATCAACATAAAGAACATCTTTGCACACTATGGGGCTTATTTTCAAAAAAAGATAAGACATCCAAAAGACGGCATAAACTGGCATTTGGATGTCTTAATAATCAAAACATCCAAGTGGGCATTTTTGAAAATGACTTTTTAGATGTCTTTATGATTTAAGATTTAGATGCATTGGAGACAAAACAAAGGGGCATGTTAAAGGCATGTTTTGGGCGGGATTAGCACTTGGATGTTTTACATTCAATCATTTTACACTATGTCCAGGGCACAATTTAGATGTTTTGGGCTAGACCTGATTTTAAAAAGAATAAGGGCCAAAAGGTACACAAGTTGACCAGATGACCACTGAAGGGATGAAAATATGGCCCCTACTCATTCTCCCAGTGGTCACTGACCCCCCTCCCACCCCTAAAATATCTGTGTGAAACGGTACATATCTGTCTCTACGACAGCTGCATATACTATGGTCAGTCCTAGCAGAGCTGCAAGCAGGTTTCTGGTAGTATGGTGGGCAGTGCAGTGGACTGCACCCAGGCCCATATGCCACCCAAACTAGTACAGTTGTGGTGGAAAGTGTGAGCCCACCAAAACTCACCAAATATCCAATGTACTGCCATAAAGGTGACATCACGCCACTTCGCCTTCCCAGGCTCTAACCGTACACGCAATGCCCACCTGTTTGCCTACCCCTCCCCAAAAGGATGCATCTACAAAAGATTATTTGACAAAACCCTCTCTTTCCAAGCTGGCAAATGGAATGACTGCTTGTCCACTCTCATCTCTCTTGCCCCAACTTATCAATCCTTCAGGAAATCTCTCAAATCATACCTCTTTGATAAATTCCTCTAACCCCCGCCCCCCCCCCTACCAAACTAATAATCCCAACCTCGCCTCCCTACCCTTCCCCTCCTTCATCCCCGGTTAGCACCCCCCATGCAACAGTTATTGGATCATTTTGTAATTGTCTCTGGTTTATACCATACAATTGTTAACTAATTCTCTGCACCTGCATTGCATAAATTGCTCTGAACTGTTTTCTGATATGCTGTAACTTCGCTGTAAATGTACAGTCTCTTAACCTGTAAACCGCTCTGAACTGTTTTGTGGTATTGCGGTATACAAAAATAAAGTTATTATTATTATTATTATTAAGGGCTATTGGGAAGGTAGACAGATGGGTACAGGAGGTTTGGAGAGAAACAGAAAGGAGAGAGATAATGAAAGAAGGGGATAAAAGGGCAGATATAGGGGCAAACACTGTAGAGCAGAGAGAGAGAGAGAGTGCAGAGTTAGTGAAAAACTGTGAAGAAGGGGAAATAAAGTAGGAGATCCAGGGTGAGGGAAAGAGATGGAAAGCTGCCGATAGTGTGTAAAAAAAGAATGAGCTTGAAGACTAAATAGTAAGAATGAGTTAAATCTGGACATAAAGATAGGAAAATGAATTGAAGAAAGCCAAAAGAAAAAGGAGAGAAAAATCCCAGCAAGAGACTTAAGATGGAGGAAAACAGAAACCAGTAAAGTACCGTAAATGGCCAGAAGGCCAACATAGAAAAAAATTTTTGTTTTTAATTCAAGATAAAGTAGTGTGGTACCCATGTTATAAAGATTAATAAATATAAACAGAAAAATAGAATTAAGACTAATTTTAATACATTTTTGACCAACTGTGAGAAACTAAAACCTTCTTTCTCAGGTCAGGATAGCAGGCCATACCTACTGTTTCTGGCAACAGGTTCCACCAAGCACGGAGAATCCCCAGAAACCAAGATGTGGAAATAAGCTATACAAAAGACCACAATTATACATGAGTCTGAAATATCTAAGGAGGAACTCCACCATAAACCCAAGTGTCTCTCAAATGTTTTTAGCTCCGGCACACTAAATGGAGCAAATGTTTTTCACGACACATTATAACCGAAATTATAAAATTGCAAAGCCAACAAAAAATTAAATTTGAGAGTTATTTAAAGTTCTTTAAGTAATGTATGAATAATTGTAACAATGGGGAAACTAAAGTAGATAGAATTGCTCATCAATGCAATGGATGTGCTTGTTTTTTTAGTGCAAATTAACTCAAAACACAACTTAATAGTTGACAAGCAAACATGCATTTCATCATCCACCATCTGCAGTCAGTCATTCTCTTTTTCAATTTAATTTGTCAGAGCTAATCCAAGTTCGCAAAATTAAGAAGGTCCAAATGGTAACAAAGCCTTGATTGTTTTGTTGCTCAGGTTAGGATAACTACTGCATAAAAAATAAAGATAAAACAAAAATTACTTGCTGATAGTTTTCAAGGACCAATCGTCATAGAATGATGCTTGTCTGGGTGGTTGTATCCTTATGCACACAGATGCTCATAACAATGACAGACTCTTGCGTACGAGACGTACATGTCATCTATTCTAGTGTATATCAATGAAGGGAATTTTTAGAAATAAAGTAAAATTCTGGAATCTTTTGTGGCACACCTGGAATCTATTTGGGACACAACACTCACAGTTTTAGAGACACTGCTCTAGAGACACTCAGCGCAATCCTCATCAATAAACATGAGTCTTATATGAAGATAGCAAAGACCCAATTTAGGATAACTCAATGCAAGAAATTAGTAAGTATAAAACATAGCAAGGATACTAGGATGCCTGTGCTGCAAGAATCACCTGGAGCTAAGAACCGACAGGCCCATTCTACCAGAAACTGATAGAGAAAACAAAATCAATGAGAAACACAAGTTACCACTCCTCCCCTTCCCTTCCCTTTTCTTTTTTTAAATACTCGTCAACATCTGGGAGGTGATCTCACACCATGCCTCCTATGCTCAACTCACCCCCGAATCTAGGGAACGGGACCTTCTGGGAAGGATATTGAGGCCGGGACTCATGTGTGCCAGGACCATGGACAGTGACATCATGCATGTACAAGTCCAAAGCATGGTGCCATTTTCAGTCAAAGAATTCCTTTATGGGACCACCACAAGCCCCGAACACAGCCCCCTTAGGTCAAACAGTGGCGAACCCATCACCTCACAAGAGCCGTCAACTACACTCGCAGTCAATCCAACACATACAAATGAGCCACCTGACAGCTGCAATTGACGGTAAAGGATGTCAATGCAGGAAAGCACCCCCAAAGCAAGAGGATCCTGTGTGGCCCAAAACCTTGCCAACAGAAATAAAAATGGAGGAGCTCCAGCACCAGACCACAATGTCAGTGGTTGAAAGGCAGAAATCCCAAGCCCAGCTACCGCATGACCAGCACCAAACCAGCAAGGAGCCTCCAAAGTCCGCCAACTGTTCCTGAACTGACACTGCTGCCAAGCATGCTTATTTAGTTATTTCTTTCTTTCATTTTATTTTTAACTCTCCAATCTCACCAGATCTAACTCTTACAACCAGACGCTCAATCCGCATGAAGGCAGGGAACAGGGAGACAAGATCAGGCCTTGGGAAACCAGCCCCCCTCCCCAAACAGACCACCAGAAGACCAGTAGTGGACAACATAGCCATGAGCGAAAGAATTGTGGGCCAAAGGACTGGCATGTAGATGAATGGACCCGGCAACCATGTCCTGTAAGAAATAAAATACAAGTAGGTACATATATCCTAGTAGTCACTCTGTACTCAATCCACTGCACTCTCGCTGGATTTAAGAACATTTTTTTGTGGAGAGAGCAAGGAGTGCAGGACAACATCAAATGGGGCTACAGAGGATGGGTAGGGAACTGGCACCACTAGTTGTACCCTAAAATAGGCACCCAGCAAGTCTAACCCCCATGCTCATCAGCAGAGCTAAAACAGGAACCCAGCCAACCCAGACTGGGAGAGACATCCAGGATGTTTTATTCCTTCAATGTTCTGGTTTTTTTGGGTGTGAGGAGGGAGCCAGAGAACAGCAACATAAAGAGGGAAGAAGAGAGAGAAGGGGGGGTATTGACCTGGCTCCCCCAGGTATATCCCCTAGGCACAATCCAACCTAAACCCCCCAAGGCTGCAATCAAGGCAATTCAGACAATGGGAGCCTGTTGGAGAGAAGATTCCAGGAGCATAGAAAGTCCATCTAGCCACCTGCTGGAGATAGAATATACTGGAGATGCCATCCGAAGGACCAGCTCACAACTCTGATGTTCTCTATCTCCGCCTGCTGGTAGGTGGACTAAAACCATGCGTCTGGATTCATCTGCTGCTGCTGTATTTTTATTTTATTGTGAACTGTCTTGACTTGTTCACCAGGAAAGGCAAGTTTTATTGAACATCATTTTGTAATTTTTGATGTGTAACTTGGTATAGTGTTGAATGTACAGGCAATGTTTATAAATATGATTTATGTCACAGAAGTAGGATACACAGAAGTGGATGAGAGAGAAGTTCTTATAATCATTTATAATTTCTATATATGTATGTTTATTATTTCTGATTTTATTGATATTCTAGACCCCATTTGTGTGAAAACCTGGTCAAGATGAGTCATTTCCACAATAATATTATCCTCAATGAAATCTTGGTTATTTTTTTCTCTATTCTCCTGATCACTTCTGCTTCTTGCTATTGTAGTTTTCTTGCAGAATTAGGATAGCCAAATGATGCTGTAGATGTTACCAGTGCATACTGGCCATAAATACAAATCTGTACTTTAATACTCAAATGTAAAAAAAAAAACCCCACTATCCCCAAGAAAGTGATTCAAGGGAATGAGACCAAAAATATTCGTTTTCATGTACTGGCTGCTTCCCATGATTATATCAGAAAACCATGATAGGTTATTTTTTTTTTTTAATGCTTAATTGCTAATCCATTTTTGTACACCTTTGAAGTGGAAAACCTCCACCTCTTATCTGTTTTCCCAAAGCACAGACTGCTTTATTCTCCCTTTTAATGGTAAATTTGTATTAGAATACATAATTGTTTTATAAGCTATGAACTGTCCATCACTATTGTCTGCATACTGTATATTCTCAAATATAAACCGATCCGAATAATGAGGGAAAAGGTTGACTCGAGTATAAACCGAAGGTTTATATTCAAGTGTAGGTATTAGTGGTCCACTGGTGAGCCAGGACAGAAGCAATCCCTCCTTGTCCTGTCCCTGCAAGTTTTGCATCCCCCGCCTCCTCCCTGACCCATTGCAGACCTTCCCTGGGCCTGTCTTGAGCCCTGGTGAACCAGCGGTGAGCTGGGACAGGAGTGACCCTTACCTTGTCCTGTCCCAGCTGGCTCTGCGACCCCACCCTACTCCCCAACCCATTGCAAGTCTTCCCCGGGCTTCCCTTGAAGCCTGGTGGTCCAGCAGTGAGTTAGGATAGTTGCGACCCCTCCTGTGAACTGTCCCAATCAGCTCCACACCTCCCCATCTCCCTCCTGCCTCCCACACTTGAAAAGGCCTACTTTGCACATCCTGGTGGTCCAGCGGTGAACTGAGACAGGAGCGATCCTCCTATGCTCCTGCCCTGTGGGAACTCATGGCAACCATTTTCTTTAATGGCTCTGCACAAGGCAGGAGTGTAGGACGATTGCTCCTGCCATGCAAGGTAGGCTTTTTCAGATGCAGGAGGAAGATGGAGTGGTGCAGAGCTGGCCAGGACAGGACATGGTAGGGGTTGCTCCTGTCCTGGCTCACCGCTGGACCACCAGGGCTCAAGTTAGGCCTGGAAGAGGCCTGCGACAGGTCGGGGAGGGGGCGGGAGTGCACATCTAGGGTTGACTCTATTATAAACCAAGACTGCTATTTTTGGTCCTTTTTTGGACCTAAAAATCTCAGTTTATATTTGAGTATATACAGAAATAGTAGTTCAGCTTAAACCTTTTTTTAAACCCAACCAGACATGATCTTTTAATGGAAGCCATTAATATATTTTCCCGTGATTGGATCCCAGCTGCTTGCCTATGATATACAATGCAACACAATCATTAAAATAAATCCCAGCTGTAGAAACACAATGCTATGCTGTTGCTAATGTGTGTTGTGCCGATAATGAATGACTGGCTATGCTTTCATCTGAATAAGCTTCCAAACTGCTCTGCCTCTCCTTGCCAAAAATTCCCTTCCTCCTCCAGACTGCGGTTACATTCCAATTACACTGTTGATTGGAATGAGACTTAAAAAAGGATTTCATAACACTGCTCTAGAGACATAGAAACCCGTCCAGGGCATTTTTAAACAGTACATAACTGACATTACTTCTCCATATATTCTATGAATTTTTAGATACTTTGCATATGCAGTTTTCTCAGGACCTATACACATACGCACGCATGCACTCAATTTCCAAGCTTGCTAATTTGAGCTTTTGTTTATTTCTATCCAGTTCTCACTGGACAAAAAGGGTTTATAGTTTACTAGTAAAAGCAGTATATCAAATCTAAAAGAGATCAGGCCAAAGCAGTTTACAATAAAGATATTAAAACCTAACATGAAAGATGTGGAGGTGGAAGCAACAAAGAGTGTGAATCCAACATAAGAATTTAATAGCTTTACTGAGTCAGACCAATTGTCCATCAAGTCCAGTAGCCTGTTCTCATGGTGGCCAATCCAGGTCACTAATACCTGGCAAAAACCCCAAAAGTAGCAGCATTCCATGCTACCAATCCAGGGGAACCAGTGGCTTCCCCCAAGTCTGTCTCAATAACAGACTATGGACTTTTCCTCCAGGAACTTGTCCAAACCTTTCTTAAAACCAGCTACGCTATCTGCTCTTACCACAACCTCTGGCAACGCGTTCCAGAGCTTAACTACTCTCTGAGTGAAAAAAAAAATTTCCTCCTATTGGTTTTAAAAGTATTTCCCTGTAACTTCATTGAGTGTCCCCTAGTCTTTAATTTATTTGACAGAGTGAATCTAAGGACCGGAGAGTATGTGAAGTAGTATAGGGAAACAGTAGACAGGTTTGGGGGTGGGAAGGGGAGTTGACATCAGTGACGAACCTAGCATGTGACACCTGGGGCCCATCTTTTGACACTCGTCTACATGATTTTTAGTAACAATCCACATGTCGCACAACAAGAGTGTACCGAGGAAAAGGCAGTATCTTACATACTGCAGTGAGCAGTAGAGCAACAATACACCCAATGTAAAACTAAATAAGCCAGACTAGTACAGAATTGATTCTGCACAGTCAATGCTAACAGAGAACCATGTTTTTCATACGCACAGAACACAGAAAACACCTTCGCCCAGTATGAAATATGTAATCACAAACTAGCCCCTCCCCCTTTTACAAAACTGTAACGTAGTTTATAGCACCAGCCATGGTGGTAACAGCTCATACGCTCATAGAATTCCTATAAGCATCGGCGCTGTTACCGCTGCGGCCGGCGCTAAAAAAATGCTCTATGGTTTTGCAAAATGGGAGTGATAAAATAGCAATATGTAGACAAAAGTTAAACTGAACCACCAAGAAGCTGACTCTGCATACAATGCAACACCACAGAAGAAGTGATGTATGACCCCTAATATTTTGCAAAATATAAAGATAGCAGATGTAAATTTGAAAAAAACCCCAGAGAAATAGCAATCATCATTTTACACATTAATAACCCCCCTTTTATGAAACTGCGTTAGGGTGGTTGTTTTTTTTTTTACTGCAGGCTGTGGTGGTAAAAGCTCCGGCGCTCAAAGAATTCCTATGAGCGTCAGAGCTAATGCTTTTAACTACTAGTAAGAATAAAGTACTAAATATTTTAAATGTTCTTTGCACTTTTAGAGTTTCATCTCGCCCGCACGGTTTAAGTAGCCCTGTAAATTCTCCTTTGGTTCCCTGAGGCAGGAGCGAAACGTGTCTATGTCACGTCGGAACCCGCAAGCTCAAGATAAGTTTGGTGTTTCAGATCGTTTATATTTGATTATTGTATACAAAATCAGTAGCTTAGTGCACCCGAAGCAATTGTGCATACTAAATAACTTTTTACAGCTGGAATGCCACCGAGAGGTTAGAAAAGCGAAAGGGAAATACGAAGAGGGGCTGGCCAGGGAGGCGAGAAACTTCAAGGCATTCTTCAGTTACGTAAAGGGGAAGCGACCAGCGAGAGAGGAGGTGGGGCCGTTGGACGATGGGGATAGGAAGGGAGTGATTAAGGAGGATAGAGAGGTAGCTGAGAGGTTGAACACGTTCTTCTCGTCGGTCTTCACGAGAGAAGACACATCTAATATACCGGACTCAGAGGAGCTCATGAGTGGGGAACAGGCTGAAAAATTGGAGCACATAGAGGTAAGTAAGGAGGATGTCCTCAAACAGATAGACAGGTTAAAATGCGGCAAATCACCGGGTCCGGACGGGATCCACCCAAGGGTTCTGAAGGAACTAAGACAAGAAATAGCGGGCACAATCCAGCATGTTTGCAACCTATCCTTGAAAATTGGAGAGGTACCAGAGGACTGGAAATTGGCGAATGTCACACCTATCTTCAAGAAGGGATCGAGGGGTGACCCCGGGAACTACAGGCCGGTGAGCCTGACTTCAATTATAGTGAAGATGGTGGAAGCTATGATCAAGGATGGCATTTGCGAGCACATTGAGAGAAATGGCCTACTGAGAACAAGGCAGCACGGATTCTGTAAGGGAAGGTCGTGCTTAACGAACCTTCTGTACTTCTTTGAGGGAATAAGCAGTCGGGTGGACAATGGGGAACCCATCGACATCATTTACCTCGATTTTCAAAAGGCTTTCGACAAGGTGCCACATGAAAGGCTGCTTAGGAAGCTGTGGAACCACGGGGTGGGAGGGGATGTGCACAGATGGATCAAGCACTGGTTGTCGGGTAGACTGCAGAGGGTCGGAGTGAAGGGCCAATATTCTGACTGGCGGGGAGTCACCAGCGGTGTGCCACAGGGATCGGTGCTGGGGCCGCTACTCTTCAACATATTTATCAATGACCTGGAAAAGGAGGCAAAGTGCGAGGTTATAAAATTTGCAGACGATACCAAACTGTGCGGCAGAGTTAGGTCCAGGGAGGAGTGTGAGGACCTGCAAAGGGACCTGGACAAGCTGGAAGACCGGGCAAACAAATGGCAAATGCGCTTTAACGTGGAAAAATGCAAGGTCATGCATATAGGGAAAAAGAACCCGTTGTTCAACTACAAATTGGGGGGGGCATTGTTGGGAGACAGCAGACTTGAGAGAGACTTGGGTGTGCTGGTGGATGCATCACTGAAGCCATCGGCACAGTGCGCAGCAGCCTTGAAAAAAGCCAACAGGATGCTGGGCATCATAAAGAGGGGCATAACAACCAGGACGCGGGAAGTCATCATGCCATTGCATCGAGCGATGGTGCGTCCACATCTGGAATACTGCGTTCAGTATTGGTCGCCGCACCTCAAGAAGGACATGGCGGTACTTGAGAGAGTCCAAAGGAGAGCAACGAAACTGGTAAAAGGGCTGGAACACTGCCCATACGCCGAGAGGTTGGATAGGCTGGGGCTCTTCTCTCTGGAAAAAAGGAGGCTCAGGGGAGATATGATAGAGACCTTCAAGATCATGAGGGGCATAGAGAGGGTGGATAGGGACAGATTCTTCAGACTGAAGGGGACAACAAGTACGAGGGGGCATTCGGAGAAACTGAAGGGAGATAGGTTCAAAACAAATGCAAGGAAGTTTTTTTTCACCCAAAGGGTCGTGGACACTTGGAATGCGCTACCGGAGGAAGTGATCAGGCAGAGTACGGTACAGGGATTCAAACAGGGATTGGACGGATTCCTGAGGGATAAAGGGATCGTGGGATACTGAGGGAGGAGCTGGGATGTAACACAAGTATAGAAAGCTAACCAGGTAATAAGTATAGAAACCCAACCAGGTCGTGCATGTGCAAGACCGGAGGGTTAGGACTTCGATGGGAAGATAGGACTTCAATGAGAAACCAAGGTGGCAAAGGAGCACCTTCTAATGATTCAGACAGGTCGTGACCTGTTTGGGCCGCCGCGGGAGCGGACTGCCGGGCAGGATGGACCTATGGTCTGACCCGGCGGAGGCACTGCTTATGTTCTTATGTTCTTATGCTGGTGCTTTGAATTAAGCGATGATTGGGCGGTGAGATGGCAGTGTTGGGTTCGCCCTGTTATCACCTCCATCTCTCTGAGCACTTTTTGATTCACTATCAGTTGTATAAGCGCTGTTCAAATTTGATTATACATAATAGAGTGTTCTTGTTCAATGTTTACCAATACAAAGCAAGCAGTGGCTTCCCTCATGTCTTTCTTAATAACAGACTATGGACTTTTCCTCCAGGAACTTGTCCAAATCTTTCTTAAAACCAGCTACGCTATCCACATTACAAAGTCAACACAATGCTCGATAATGTGCACCAACATGTGGTGCAGTGGTTAGAGCTACAGCCTCAGCACCCTGAGGTTGTGGGTTCAAATCCCTTGCTGTTTCTTGGGCAAGTCACTTAATCCCCCCCATTGCCCCTGGTACACTAGACAGAGTTTGAGCCCGCTGGGACAGACAGGAAAATATGATAAACTACCTGAATGTAAAACCACTTAGGATATAAGTGGTATAGAAATAAATACATTTTAATGGACAGAATAGAATGTATGCAGAAAGAAGACAGATTAACAGAAAATAAGGGATAATTTGAAGAAAGTTGTACTTGAGATCAAACTAGTGTTTGAAAATTATCTCATCTAGGTTAGAAGTGGATAAACATGTCCTAGCTATAGTATGTGCAGCCAAGTATCACTCCTTGTGTGTGTGACTAGCAAGTTAGTTACTTCTTCCATTAAAGGCCTGGGTGAAGAAGAGCCAAGCTTTCACCTGCTCCTGAAGTAGAGATAGCCTTGTGTTAAGTGAAGTGGAGGCTTCTCTGCATAAGGCTCACTGGCGGATATCATATCGTGCGATGTCCATCAGAGAGGGTGTGGTTATGGATACTCCTTGGGAGCAGCTTAGGGACCTTGAAGGCGTGTAGAGGGAGATCCTGTTCTTAAAGTACTCTATGCCATTTCCTTTGAGGACCTTGAAGATTAAACAGTTTTAAATTTAGCTCTGTATTGTACTGGTAGCCAGTGACGTTTTTGTAAAAATGGTGTGATGTGGTCATGTCGCTTACAGACTTCTATTAGTCTTGCTGCACCTTTCTGAATCAATTGGAGCAGGTGCAAATCCTTTGTAGTCAGACCACTATAGAATGCATTACAATAATTCAAATCTTGATGTTATCATGGCATGCAAAACTGAGACAAGATTTGCCTTCCTTGAGTATGGAGGCTGCGTAATTATCACAAATGACAGAAGCAGTTCTTGAAGGTTGCTTGAATTTGGGGGGGGGATCAGAGTAAGTGTTGAATCTATATGAATGCCAAGGTTCCTGATTTGTCATTTGAGTGGGAGTTCATATTTCCCATTTAGTTACTCATACTATACAATAAAGAATGACACTGTGAAGAAAACCCGCGGTGGGCTGCGGTTTGCCCACGACTATGGAGACACTAAAGCCTGAGTCGCCGCAGACACGGGACAAAACTTTTCACCGCCCGCAAGAAGGGTGACAAGCCTCGTCCCCGCAATTGAAGGCATCCCTCGTTGCTTACCGCTATTCACCGTGTCTTCGATGGCCCTTCTAAGTTCCGTGTTGTCCTCGTCATTGCCAACGAAATGCCGTGACCGTCGTCTTTCTGTTCTTCTCTGCCCTTGCCTTGACTCCTCCCCCTAGTGCTCCCAATTGGATCTTCATCTTCTCCTCCCCCCAAGCTATGACCCAATCGCTACTGCCACACACATTTTCAAAACCCACATGGTGAGCGCTATGCAGCTGCAGCGAGTCACGGAGCCCAGAGGAGCAGGTTCTGAAAAGGAGGTGCTGTAGATGGTACAGAGTCAGCGTCATTGGCAAGTCCCACTCCTGATCTAAGGTAAGGCTGCACTTTTCTGGTATTCCTGCTGCCGATCTTCGGTTGATTCGTTCCGATCCAGACAGACAATTTATAATCCTCCGCGTTTGACCTGCCCATCCTCCACCCTTCTGTGAATGCTCCTTTACGGTTTTATTTATTTATTTATATTATAACACTTGATATATTGCCAAAGGGCCTGGAGAGACATCTATACAGCTTACAAATATCAAAATGGTGGAAGAAAATGTAGATGAAAATGAAAAGAGGAGGAGGGTGTAAGAGGAGATTAGGGAGTATTGAGAAAAGAAAGAGGGGCAGGAGAAAGCTACAGGGTCATGGAACCAAAAGTTTAAGCAGTTTCTTGAAAGAAAGGGTGGTGGGTTGATTTTTAATATGAAGTTCATCCTAGTCGTTTAGGCCCTCAAACAGTATAGCAAATAAAGAGAAACTTGACCCAGATATCAGAAAGCTGTGTCACTTGAGATTGCATTACATTACATTACATTACGGATTTCTATTCCGCCTATACCTTGCAGTTCAAGGCGGATTACAAAAGATTTGACTGGACTGAGATTGTGAGATGCAGAACTGACAGGGAAGGCAGTGTTAGAAGATGTTTATCAGCTTACGTATTTAATCTGAGTAGCCTTGATCGGTGCTTCCATTGCTGCTGAAATGACAACCAGGGTTAGGATAATCCTAACTGTCTGCATACAGTGTGATTTGTGTTTCTTTTAATTTTGTGGTTACCTAATGAATTAATATGAGTGTGGTGCAGTGGTTAAAAGCTACAGCCTCAGCACCCTGGGGTTGTGGGTTCAAACCCCCGCTGCACCTTGTGACCCTGGGCAAGTCACTTAATCCCCCCATTGCCCCAGGTACACCAGATAGATTGTGAGCCCGCCGGGACAGACAGGGAAAAATGCTTGAGTACCTGAATAAATTCATGTAAACCGTTCTGAGCTCTCCTGGGAGAACGGTATAGAAAATTGAATAAATAAATAAATAATAAATAAATAATATTGTACGATGCTTGTATAGATGCTTCGGGGGACGCTAGTCGCGGGGACGGAGCAAGGACAGAGATAGTGGTCGCGGGGACGGGGACAAATTTTTCCCCCGTGTCATTCTCTACTATACACCACTGCTCAGTATGTCATTATAGTAACCTGGAATTGCAATGGTTCTCAACTCAGTCCTAGAGGACCCCTTACACATCGTGACTGGGGAGGTTGGCTTTTATTGTCCTCTCAATTGCTTACAGTCAAGTTTTTGGCTTGTCTTGGACTGTACCAGTAAGAAATATGAACCAAATGTCAGAAATAAAAATCAAGGGTAACCACAATATGACGGCTGAGGGGAGATATGATTGAAGTCTACAAAATTCTGAGTGGAGTAGAATGGGTACAAATGGATCGATTTTTCACTCTGTCAAAAATTACATAGACTAGGGGACACTCGATGAAGTTACAGGGAAATACTTTTAAAACCAATTGGAGGAAATTTTTTTTCACTCAAAGAATGTTAAGCTCTGGAACGCGTTGCCAGAGGATGTGGTA
The DNA here is from genome assembly GCF_902459505.1 of Geotrypetes seraphini. Taxonomy (NCBI): domain Eukaryota; kingdom Metazoa; phylum Chordata; class Amphibia; order Gymnophiona; family Dermophiidae; genus Geotrypetes; species Geotrypetes seraphini. The sequence goes on along the minus strand of NC_047093.1, from coordinate 18,511,324 downwards.
AGAGCAGATAGCGTAGCTGGTTTTAAGAAAGGTTTGGACAAGTTCCTGGAGGAAAAGTCCATAGTCTGTTATTGAGAAAGACACGGGGTAAGCCACTGCTTGCCCTGTATCGGTGGCATGGAATATTGCTAAACCTTGGGTTTGGGCCAGGTACTAGTGACCTGGATCGGTCACCATGAGAACGGGCTACTGGGCTTGATGGACCATTGGTTTGACCCAGTAAGGCTATTCTTATGTTCTTAAACTCGGTGCATGCAAAGCTTCCTCATTTTTCAGGTATTACCAGAATACTAAACTGACCATGCTAACAATGTGATAGCTATGGTTGGTTTGCTGCTTTTTGAGCACATGTCATGTCCCCCCCCCCCTTTCAGTTGTCTGTTAAAGAAATGGGTGGTGTAAAGTTCATTTTGGCAAAACGTAGAAAAATTGCTGACCACTTCAAACATAGCCTCACAAATCAACGGCGAAAATCTAAAGGGAGGGATGAGTACAACTGAGGATTTAGAGATGGATGTTAGAAATGTTTTATTTGTTCTTTAAACTTCAATTAAAAAAAATTTAAAAATTAGGAAAAAAAACAATGTAAAGACTGAAATGCTTGTTGAACATATGTGCACAAGATGGAATTTTAACCTAGACATGGTTAAGACAATGGTTCAGAATAAGTCCTTGGCATACACACACATTAAGCCTGCTAATGGCCTCTGAATAAGATAAGCTTTGTGTGATGCAGACCATTCTTGAACCCTGCAAACATGCAACAGAATTGCTGGGAGAAGATAAGTTTAACATGTTTGATGATAACGTTAACCACACAAGCAAACAGAAGAGCCCCTTGCCTTGGGATACAAGCAAAAAACAACAAGGAAAGACAAGGGGGATGTCTTTACAACCAAAACAAGTCTTTATTAAAACTAGTAGGTCCCAACAAGGATCCCAGTTTCGGCGTAGATAGAATGCCTTCCTCAGGGGACACTTGGCTGAAAAAGAAGCTGGTTCAAAAACACTTTGGCAGGGGCAAAGACATGTTACGCTGAGCGCCGGTGCTGTAGCGATCCAAGCAGGCTGCCATCGGCCTCTGCAGCATGTTCCCTCTGCCGCAGTCCCGCCCCTGACGTTAGAGGAGGAGCAGGACCGCGGCAAAGGGAATGTGCTGCGGAGGCTAACAGAAACCTGCTTGGACCGCTACAACACCGGTAATCCTCTGCAGGCTGCCGTAATTAGCTGAAGGTGAGACCGGGAGGCCAGGGGGGAACATGCAGGCCTTTTGGGGGGGGGGGGTAAATCTGGAGAGCCGAATGCTTGGTCATTTTACTATTGCTATGCTGTTAATAAAACTAAGTTTTATTTTAAACTGTACCTGCTGTATATCGCCTTGGTGAATCTCTTCATATAGGCGGTTAATAAATCCCACTAAATAAAGCATACAAGACCAGAATAAATCCATTTTGTTTGCCAAATAACATAGGAGCGCCCACATGAAATCATTTGCCCAGACACAGAATCTAAACTCTAATCTTGGCTTTCTACAGGTAACCAACGTTAGCATGTGCGATACAGACATAATATTGGTAGCATGGAATGTTGCTACTATTTGGGCTTCTGCCAGGTGCTGTGACCTGGATTGGTCACTGTTGGAAACAGGAAACTGGGTTAGATGGACCATTGGTCTGACCCACTGTGACTGTTCTTACGTAATATGGGACAATCCTTTTGAAAAGTGTGTGAACTAAATCCAAAGTTCCCTCTCTTCCCTTTTTCCTCCCTGTCAGGATGCAGGATGTAGTCGTTTCCTACCAATCCCCCTGACAATTCCAAATAAAGCACATTAAATAGCTTACTCTACATATAACAAAGGAACGTCTACATCACTTTGGTCCAAATATGAGTGAAGTCAACAAATCGTATGAAATTGGTTAAAGCAATAAATGATTTATTTTAAAAATTTCTCCACCATTTTATATCAAAATGGTTTACAAATTACATACATAAAATGTTAAAACAAATCTGGACAAGTAGAAACAGACAGCATTAATTTTAGCTAAAATCAGTACTCAGAAAAATGAATCAACAGTGTTTTTAACAGTTTTCTAAATGAGTTCCTATCACTGCGTTTCTGAATTTGGCTAACAAGGGCACTCCACAGTTGATATAAATCAAATTCAGTTTCACTGTCAAAAATGGTAATAAAAATAAAAACAAAATAAGATGACACCTTTTTATTGGATTAACTTATTGCTTTTGCAAGCAAATCGGAAAGTGTATTCTATTCTTCTATAGATTGGAAATGGAGCAAATATTGACAAATATCAGAATTATAAGGGAAACATAAAAGCATTCCGATGGCAGTCTCACAGTAAAAAGGAGAGGGGTGGAAAAATCATAAAATTATACTGCTTTGTCACCCTTTAATCACCCATCCGTCTTTCCCGCTTCTCACCCCTACCCTTCCCTTTAAGGCTGTCCATTGGAATGTTTTTAATGTTTCACTTATAACTTCTAATACTTGTTATTTTTTGCTCATTTCTGACCCAAAAGTTAATGTATGAAGTATAATTTATTTTAGTATTTATATACCGCTTATAACCCAAGTGATTTACATTCAGGTACTCAAGTAGTATTTCTCCCTATCTGTCCCGGTGGGCTCACAATCTAATTGAATCTGGGACTATGGAGTGTTAAGTGACTTGCCCAGAGTCACAAGGAGCAGCGTTGGGCTTGAACCTGAAGTTTCAGGGTGCTGAGGCTGCAGCCCTAACCACTAGGCCCCTCCACCATTCCATAATGTACTAATATATAATAAAAAGAGGTATCATCTTATTTTTTTTTGCTTTGTTTTATTTCTATTTATTCTTTTAAAGTGAACTAAGATAGCTATTGTACAACATGCTGTCAAAAATGAAATTCAATGCCTCAAAACAGCAGTTTGCCATATGTTTTAGGATTTATATCTTATGGGATAGTATCTATAAACTAGTCTTTAAGCCCGTTACATTAACAGGTGCTAGAATAGATGTCTGTCTTTCTTTCTCACTCCTTGGCCGCTGGCTGTCTGTCTGTCTCTCTGGCCCCCTGTCTTTCTGTTATTCTTTCTATCTGTGTCTCTTCTGGTCCCCTGTCTGTCTGTCTTTCTTTCACTCTGTCTCTCTCCCTGGCCCCCTGCCTATCTCTCTCTCTGCCCCCTCCCCCCCCCGAGCAAACCAAGATTGCTGCCTGCCCCCCAGCACACCCCTCCCCCCAAAAGCAGCCCCTTTTCCTTCTCCCCCCTCCACTTTCCTGTGCAGCAGTAGCAGCCGGACACCTGGCAGCACCTCGAAGGACACCCTCCTGCCGTTGCTCTCACCGCCGCACAAGCCACAAATGGAACATGGTACAGAAGCACAAATTATGGCGGCAGGGATCACGCCATTTCAACTGCGCAGGTAATGGTTTTATAATAGAAGATGAGCTTGATTTGAGCCACCAGACGGGGGGGGGGGGGGGTTTGCTGGAAGGGAAGAAGTGTGGAGAGAAGGAGAGGCACTGGCTGGCTGACTGCCTACAGGATGTGCCTCTCGTGGCGAGAGGCACATCACTTCCTACACACAACGCTCCACACAGTGAAACTACTACTATAGGAGGACACATTTTTCCTTCTGGTGTCACCTACAGGACTTGGCTCCAAGCATATGTCCTATATCATCATTGCTGCATTACTTTTTGTTTGTCTCTCTCTAAAAATAAAAAAAACTCTGGAATTCATTACCCGAGGATAAGGTAAAAAGTCAGAATAGCTGAGTTTAAAAATGGCTTATGTTTTCCTGGAGCTAGAGCCCATAAACTGTTATTTTTGTGAAAAGCTTATAGTCCGTGTCTAAGAGTGAAATAGGGCGGTAGGATCCACATTGTTCCGGATCCTTTTCTGGTTTAGAAAGCAATGTGACCCCTGCCAAATGCCACGTATAAACTCGTCCCCTGCCTGGAGGCTATTAAACATCTGTGAGGGGTTTTACCAATGTACGCCCCTAAAACACTTATAAAATTTTGCGTTATAGCTGTCCAGGCCAGGGGCCTTTCCTAAAGACTGACTTTTAATGACCCACAATGGTTTGGTTTCTTCAATGGGTCTAGAAAGCCATAATGCTTCCTCTTCCATAAGTCAAGACAGGGTTACCAATTCTAAATAAGCCTTTACCTCAGACTTAGCAGGCTCCATTTTCGGTGTATAAAGCTGTTTATAGTACTGAGTAAACACAAACAATGCTATTTACATGGAAAAAAGACATTATACTAATTTCTCCTTTTTTGCTTGAAAATAACCCAATTGAATCTGTCTCATCCATAAAAATTTTAGGAGTTATTATTGATACGAACTTAACTTTTCATGATCACATAAGTCAAACGGTTAAATCCTGTTTTTATAAATTACGTCTGATAAGATCCATTTCATCCTTCTTAGAACCAAAATCTGTTAATATCCTTGTTCATTCTATGATCATTTCCAAATTAGACTACTGTAATTCTTTATTATATAATATTTCCCAAAAAGAAAAGAAAAGACTCCAAATAATCCAAAATACGGCCATAAAACTTATACATAAAGCAAAAAAATACGACCACGTAACACCCCTTCTTATTAAGTCACACTGGCTACCTATTAATCATCGAATAACATTTAAAATAGCATTTCTAGTCTTTAAGGTTCTACTACATAATACCCCTCAATTTATATCTAGAATGATTATTCCATATCATTCAAATCGATCCCTTCGATCATCACAGCAAGAGTTATTATTGGTCCCCTCACTAAAAATTGTGGGAACAAGGAGAAACGATATGTTCTCTGTTTTAGCTCCCCAACTCTGGAACACTCTGCCTCTTTTTATCAGAAAGGATAGAGATCTTATCTCTTTTAAAAAACTTTTAAAAACTTTTATTTAATGATGCCTTTATCGAATAATAATTTTCTTCCCCTTTTTTTTTCCCCAATTTATGTTTTTTCCTAATATATGTTTTTTCCTTCATCATTAGAAAAACTTGTAACTTTTCCCCCCTTTCATGTTTGTTTTTAATGTATTATTTAATTATCTAACAAATATTTGTTTTGTTGTTTTTAATGTTTTACTAATATGATTGTATGTTCTCTTATAATCTGTTTTTAAATGTACATCGCTTAGAATGTTTTAAATAGGCGATTCATCAAAAATAAAGTGAACTTGAACTTGACTTTACCAATATGTACCGACTGCCTATGTTGAACCATGTCCAAGTCAAGGATGGTGATAATATGATTTCTCACCTGTCTCCGTTTCAGCTTATGCACTAAAAGTCGACCCACTCTATTTCCCTGCTCAAAGAATCTCTGACGTACCATCTGCAGGCATGCATGAATGGCCTCTAGTTCTATCTCCTGTAACTTCCCCCATATCTGCTCCAATTAGCAAAGAATCTTGTTCCCCCCAAACCCTGATTTATGTTGGCTTTCCAGGTGCACCAAACTATTGGTGCAAAGCTTCCTGCTTCCGTTGATGTTCCCTTCTCCTATGGCGCCAAGTATATTGGGAAATCTGCACGAAATTCTCCAAACAATGGAACAACTATTAACATTAAATAAATTAGTTTAAATTTGTGCAAGGTCCTCAGTTAACACAACTCAATTTATCAGGACAAACACTGCAGAAATGAGTTGTAAACTGTGCAAACTCACAAGGGTTATTTAAGCGTGTTACATCCCCGGACCTTTGTGCAAATGTGTTTTAAACTTAAAGTGCAAAAAGACACACAGTGAGAAAGTGAGATCATAGCACTTTCTCACTGTGTGTATCATAGCACTTTAAGTTTAAAACACATTTGCACAAAGGTCTGGGGATGTAACATGCTTAAATAACCCTTGTGGGTTTGCACAGCTTACAACTCATTTCTGAAGGGTTTATCCCGATAAATTGAGATGTGTTAACATGGTAATACTGCATATTTTTGCTTAATTAATCAGGGTGGCTGGGAGCTCAAGAATCAGGCTACCATCCTGCCAATGACATCGCTGGAAGCCCCTATAAACTGTTAAGGTAGACCCAGTGAAAGCCACTGCTTATTTCTGGGTTTCAGTAGTATGGAATCTTGCTACCTCTGGGGATTCTGCCAGAGATACTTGTGAACTAGCTTGGTCACTGCTAGATTCAGGATTCTGGGCTGGATGGACCTTTGGTCTGACCAAGTATGGCAATTCTTATGTTCTTAAGTTAATCACCTTAAGTAAAACTGATTTGAAAAACAGTTCTGAATGTCAGACCAAGCAACTTTTTAAGCTTTTTGCTCAGTGTCTAGGAACAAAATTCTCACATTATACATCAATATAAAAATATAAACATCCAAGAAGTTTAAAACATAAACCAGCTGACAAGTTAAGAATGTGTAAAATGAAACCAGCTTAAGAGAACCTGCATGAAAGCATTTTGTCACTTAGATATCCATGTTTGAACAAAGCCAGAAGTGCTCCCACTGGGCCAGAAAAACAGCACTATCAATAACCCACTTCCAGCCTTCAGTGCAGAAACAGAAGTATTCAAACAATGAAGCCAGGTCCTCCATTAAAATACAGTACGATATCAAGCCCAATATTCTAGCGACCAGTTCTCTGGGCTTCCTGGCATTTTCCTAAAGAATCTATCCAAGTCCCTACCCTGTAAAACAAAAGCAAACAACAACAAAAACTAGAGATCAGCACATCCGTTGAGCACAACTGTTCCTTGTATGGTCCCACACCTCCAGGGCAGACAAATTATATCAAAAGGATTATGAAAAATTATCCTTGAAAGGGACAAAATCAGCTTATGAATAAGCATGCAAAACACAATATGCTGAAGGATGGAAAGCATCTAGTAAATGGGAAATTTAGTATGAACAGGACTACTTAGCCATGCGTGGCCAAAGGGGTTTAGACAAGATTATTATATTAGCATACATTTGTAGTATACAAGTTATCCTGCATAAAATGGGGCCTGCAGGAAGTAATTTTTTAAATATATATATTTTATTAAATCTTTACAAATTAAACATCAAATCACACCAATTTGAACAGCAATACAAACACAAATATACATAAAGCAAAAATTCTGCAGGAAGTAATTGTTTTTGCATTGTTATACACTTCTCCCTCCGTATCCGCGGTTTCTGTATCTGCGGATTCGTTTATTTGCGATTTTTTGGCTGCTGACTCCGCCTCCCCAAATTACATCATCATTAAAGTTCTTTTTCCTTTTACTGTACCGATAAAAAAGTTTATCACTTACCATTCACTCTGAAAATTGCTACTTCCATGTTTTCTCCCACAAAAATCGCTGCTTCCCTGCTTCTCAGTGTGCACTGAGAAAAACGCTGCTTCCCAGCATCCATAGAGAGAAAGGCTTCTTCCCAGCATGCATGGAGAAAATCGCTGGGAATCGCTGCTTGCCTGCTTTTTGCCCTAAATTCTCTTTGAATCGCTGCTTGCCTGTTCCAAGCTCTTAATTCTTTGGGAATCGCTGGGAATCGTTACTTGCCTGCTCCAAGCCCTGAAATCGCTGAGATTATGACTGTACATGTATTGTTGTATATTAAAAATTTGCAAATTTCTATAGTAGTAATAGTGGCTTATTTCAAAAACCACGAACAGTAGAAAAGTTATTTGCAGTTTCAATAATAAAATGACGGCGTTTTCCAAAAACTGTGAACATATAAAAAGTTATTTGCGGTTTTTCCATATTTGCGCCTATGGTCCACCCACATCCCCCGCAAATACAGAGGGAGAAGTGTAGTTCTTAATAACAGTTCCTTACTACTCCCACTCTACTATCTTTCATCAAGATCTTCTAGAAAGTTAAACTAATCCTGTTCCTCCTATATGCCGTGGCTGGCCACATTCAAATGCAGGTGCTCCAAAGCTTATTACCTACAGAAAGCCCCCCTTTCTTTCTTGTACTACATACACTGCTGTATTTTAGTTAGATGCCATCAACTCGTGCTCAAGTCCTAACAACTTGATGAATTACAAATCTAAAAAGCTAGTCAAGTAAGGTCCTCCAGCGTCATCCCCATGGTTATTTTCAATATGTCCAGCCATCTGATTGCAGGTCACCCTCTTTGCCTGGTTCGTTCAACCTTCCCAAACATAATGTCTCCAATGATCTTTCTCTTCAGACAGTGTGACCAAAATAAGACAGTCGTAACTTCATCATTTGGGCTTCGAGTGGGCTTCGAGTGATCTCTTCCAGAATTAATTTGTTAGTTCTTCTGGCGGTCCACAGCACACATAAAATCCTTCTCCAGCACCAAAGCTCAAAAGAGTCAATCTTCTTTATGTCTTGTTTCCGTAGTGTCCAGCTTTCGCATCCGTAATTGACCACTGAAAAAATGAGTGCATGGACAAAAGTCTGACCTTCGTACGCCAAGTCACAGTCTGTAAACTATGTTTATGTGCTTTAAGTCTTAATTTGTAAATTTAACCCTTATTTGCCTGTAGGGAATCCATTCAAAACTCTCCTTCATTCATTCATGCATGCATGCATTACTGAAGGAAGCGGCAGCCATCAAAAGCTTTCATAGAAACTAAGAGCATGGTAGCCCTCGACCCAACCAATTAGTGACCAAGAAGAAAATGTGTACATAAGAGTTAAAACAAAAACTTTTCTAGGATGTGGTAAAAGCAGAAATTACCATATGCCTTACCTGATAATTTTCTTTAGTCAGTCCCACTGTTCTGAATCAATGGGTGTTATCCCTTCCTACCAGCAGGTAGAGGTGAAGACAACTAAATTCTGCCAGTTACATCACCAGCATAGGCCACCGTGCTCCTTAGAACAATCCAGTATCTATCTCTCTCTAGGTGCCCCGAAAGGGAAATTCTCTACTTAGTTCTTTACCATAGCAGTAGCCACTGACAAAGGGTATAAAGCTAGCCAGGCCAACTGAAATTTGTATTTATGTGCTGCCGAAGCAAGCACTTTTGAAAAATCTGTGAACTGCAGTGGGAGCCCATGGGGGGGTGGGGAATAGGGAAGTACACCTAAACAGGGTGAACAAGCAAGAGGGGTGGGAGGATGGGGGACTCGTACCCCTCAGGCAAGGCCCCATGGGACTAAGCCAAAGCTTCATACAGAGGCACTAAGACGCGTTACCAGGGACTTCAAAGCCAAGCTCCGAGACTGTGACCTGGGAGCGCCGTAATGTTCGATTATGCTGTGCAGCTGTGGCCAGCAGAGCAGCAAGCAAGGCCAGGGACAGAAGCACTGTCAGCAAGACCTACCACCTGCTGAAGGTACTGTCATTAACTTTCATTGCTGATACTTCCACACTTTGCCAGAGCTGACGTCGGAGAGAAGCCTTCTGGGTCAGCGGAGGACCCCAGTTACCTCCTTCCTGGTGGGTTGTTCTTTCCTGGCTTCAATGGCACTTGTTGCAGGGATGCACGGCTCTTCCATGATGCACGTGGCTGATCCGAAAGCCTCCTCTCCAATGTCAAAGCTGACGTCAAAGGGAAGGCTTGTGGGTCAGCCACATGCAGTGTGTAAGAGCCGCTGCCCGTATCACTGCAACAAGTGCCTCTGAAGGCAGGAAGGAGCAGTCCAGTTGGACAGCCCTGAAGAAAAGCGAGTGTAGCCCTGGAGTGAGAAAGTAAGGGAGAGAGGGGACATGATCTGGAACAAAGGGAGAAAGGAGGGGTGGTGAGGGAGGAGCGCATTGGGACATAGGAGTCCCAATGATTTGGGGATAAAGGCTGGCACGAACTTGGGACATCTGAGGGAGGAAGGGAATAAAAAGGGAAAATTGTTGGACATGAGTATATGAGTGAGAGGGAAAGAGATAGTGCACATGGGGAAAGGAAAATTTATATACAGAGAGGAGTGAGGTAGAGATGTATGGAGAATAGAAGGATGAGAGGGAGAAATGTTGGATATGGTGGTGGAGAGGAACAGAGGGACAGATTGAAGGGGATGCAAGGGGGAGGAATGTTGGACACAGATGTGGCATGGTGATGGAGAGGGGTGACAGAAGGAGAAATGGGCATGGGGCTGGAGGGCAGTGGTGAAAAATGCAGCACATGATCCAGGGCATGAGATATGGCAGTAGAGGGGAGAGAGTGATGCACCCTGGATCTCTCTCACTCTCATCTTCCCCACTCCCTTTGCAGCAAGAGAGGGAATGAGAGAAAGACAGATGGACAGCAAGAGAGAGGGAGACATGTTGTCAATAGGGGTGGAGGAGAGGAAGAAAAGTTGGACTCATGGAGGGACAGAGAGAGATGTTGGTTGGGGAAGGGAATGAGGTATGGAGGAGAGGAAGCATGCAGGAGGCAGAAAAAAAAAAAGAAATATTGGATGCACAGTCATAAAGAAGTGCAACCAGAGACTCATGAAATCACCAGACAACAAAGGTAGGAAAAATTATTTTATTTTCAATTTAATGATCAAAATGTGTCTGTTGTCTATATTTTGCACTATATTTGTCTATTTTTCTATAGTTTTTACTGAGGTGACATTGCATATTTTAAAGTAATTTGCCTTGACATCTTTGAAAAAAAAAAAAAGTGAATATAAATAATAATTAAACATTTTCTCTGCATATAGTGTGTTTTGTGTTTTTTTAATTTTGTGGTTATCATGTATTAATAAGATTATATTGTGTGTACATGAAAAATGAATGGAAGACATTACAATACAATTAGTACTATTATTATGTGATGAGGTCAGGGGTGGAGTTTGGTCAGGTCAGGGGCAGAGCTTGGGGAGGTACTCAGTTGATATTTGTTAGACTTAGGGGGTACTTGGCTTGAAGAAGTTGAGAAACTCTGCTATAATGTACTGTCAATCTCTATTAGTTACAGCAATGTCACACCAAACTCATAACATCAACCCCATATCTGTCCTATTAAGTAATGTTTCCCCGCTTTTGTTAAAATTTCATTGGCTCCCAGTAATCTCTAGGGTTTACTTTAAATGTGCCTGCCTAACATTTAAGATCTTGCATGGCACTCTTCCTCCTTTAATTCCTCTATCCTGGAATTATGCGAGACCTGATATTACCAGATCTATCCAAAAGCTTAAATTATCTTTCCCCTCGTTAAAAGGCATTATCTACTAGGGTCATTTCATAAATGCACACTATTTTTATTTTTATTTTTTTTTACATGTTTTGGTTTTTTTTCAAGTATTTCTTTATAATCCTTCAATATAGTCTCCCTGCTTTGCAATGACTGAGTCCCAATGTCCGGGAAGCTTCATTATTCCATCCAAGAAACCGTTTTTGTTCAGTCTGCAGTAGCCCATCCAAGAGCAACTGAGGTCGGGTTTTGTGCACTTTTCTGAGCATATTTTTGCAAAAAAAAAAATCACAAAAATACACTGCTGTGACACTTCTTCCACATGGAACTTTTGTCTGTGATAATGATGCCTTCATAATCGTAAGCAAAAATCGTCATCTGATTGAGCTTGTCAAAATTTTTTGGTCGTGGGGAAGATGGAGCTCTCCACTCGGACTGTGATTTCAGCTCCAGCTCAAAGTCTCTGACCCATGTTTCATCAATAGCAACAATGCAATTCAAGAATGCCTGACTTTCAACGTCAAATGTTTGTTTCAGCACGGTTGCATTGTCCAGGAGTCTCTGATGCTGTTCAGTAGTCAAGAAGTGGGGGACCCTTCGAGCAGAAATTTTTCTCTTTTTTAAATCATTTGTCAGAATTCAGTATACTGATGTTGGTGGAATCCCTGTGGTTTCAGAAAGTTCCTTGCATGTCGCACAACAATCTTGTTCAAGAACATCAGCCACGAGTTTCTCACATCGTTCATCTGTTATTGATTTCGGCCTTCCTGGTCTTGCATCACCATGACCACTCCAAAAACGAGAAACTGTACTACTGTCCACTGTTAACTCACCACAAACTTCACGTAACGCACTGTGGATTTCTGTCTGGTTTTTGCCACATAGAGTTTCAATCTTAATGTACCACTTCTGATCGTCAACAGACAGTGTTGCTCAATGTTGCTAACCTGTGCATTATTTATGAAATGACCCTCGTATATTGGAAAATTAGGGAAATCTCTTTACTTTAAAATCACTGAGCTTTGGAATAATTTTCCTGTCCAACTGCAAAACTCAGGCTCTTTCCAATTATTTTGAAAACATTTGAAAACGTGGCTATTTTCAAAAACGTAAATTCCGCTGCTCCCTATAATTACTAATTCTTATTATACAGTGGTACCTTGGATTACGAGCATAATCCATTCCAGGAGCATGCTCGTAATCCAAAATGCTCGTATATCAAAGCAAGTTTCCCCATAGGAAGTAAGGGAAACTTGCTTTGATATGTTCCCACCCCCACCCGAGGCCAGCAGCGCTGTTCCCCCCCCCCCCACGAGAACCGGCATTGCTCCCCCCGAAGGCCCCCCTCGCGAACCGGCACCCTCCCCCCCGCGATCTGGCACCCCCCCGCCGCGAACTGAGATCCCCCAACCCACCCGAACCCTCTTCTTACTTCCAGTGTAGCCTCGGCATCGGCACCAGCATGTCCTGTGCCCGAAAATCTGCTTCCTGTGCCGGGCCTTGAGCATGTGTGCATGCTCAAGGTCCGGCACAGGAAGCAGATTTTCGGGCACAGGACATGCTGGTGCCGGTGCCGATGCCGAGGCTACACTGGAAGTAAGAAGAGGGTTCGGGTGGGTTCTGGGATCTCAGGTTGTGGCGGGGGGGGGGTGCCCGATGGCGGCCGGGGGGGGGGGGGGTGTCCGATGGCGGCGGGGGGTGCTGGATCGCGGGGGGAAGGTGCCGGTTCGCGGGGGGGGCGCGCGTACAGCGAGGCAAGCTCGGTTTACGAGGCACCAAGTTTGCGAAAGTTTTGTTCATCTTGCAAAACACTCACAAACCGGTGCACTCGTAAACCGAGGTACCACTGTATTTTCCTTTCTTTAAAACTCTTGTAAACCATGCCGAGCTCTACCTCTATAGAGAAAATGCAGTATATAAGCTTAAGGTTAAGTTTAGTTTGCCATGCTTTTTAAATAATATCATACTCCCCTATGTACTATCCTATCATCTCATGATCTAAAATATACTATGCATTTAGGTAGTAAGAATAAGGAACACGAGTATAGAATGTCAGGAGCAACTCTGGGTAAGAGCGAACAAGAAAAGGACCTGGGTGTACTGATAGATAGGACCCTGAAGCCGTCGGCACAATGTGCGGCAGCGGCAAAGAAAGCAAACAGAATGTTGGGCATGATAAAGAAAGGAATCACGAGTAGATCGGAGAAAGTCATAATGCCGCTTTATAGAGCAATGGTCAGACCACACTTGGAATACTGTGTACAACATTGGTCTCCCAACCTAAAGAAGGATATAAAACTGCTGGAGAGGGTGCAGAGACGAGCAACGAAACTAATAAGAGGTATGGAGAAATTGGAATATGAGGAACGACTCAAGAAACTAGGATTGTTCTCCCTTGAGAAGAGGAGGCTGCGAGGGGACATGATAGAGACGTTCAAAATACTGAAAGACATCGATAAAATAGAGCAGAAAAACAAATTATTTACATTGTCCAATGTGACACGGACAAGAGGACATGGTTTGAAGCTAAGGGGTGACAAGTCCAGGACAAATGTCAGGAAGTTCTGCTTTACGCAGCGAGTGGTGGACGCATGGAATGCTCTTCCACAGGAGGTTATTAAGGAATCCACTGTGCTAGGATTCAAAGGCAAATTAGATGCACATCTCATTATGAGAGGCATAGAGGGATATGGGTGATTAGAACAATCAGGTGTATACCTGACTGGGCCTCCGCGTGTGCGGATCGCCGGACTCGATGGACCATGGGTCTGATCCGGAGATGGCAATTCTTATGTTCTTATGTTCTTATGCTACTATACCCTGTTATGTTTTATTATATATGTATGTAAACTTGTAACCCATTCCGCCATTCTGAGCTCTTCTGGGAGGACAGGATATAAATCTAAATAAATAAATACTTGATTGTTCCAGAGAGCACTGTTGCTTACCATATATAGAGGTAACCTTTTTCCCCTAAAAAAGGAGGAAAAAAGGTGGACTTGAATATAAACCGGGGGAGGGGGGAGTGCCCTGCCAGGCTCTGCATCCTGTTTCCCCTCCCTCCCTGCTCTGCATCCAGCCTCCTCCCTTACACTCCCTCGCCTGCCCTGTCAGTCTCTGCACCCAACCCCCCTCCTTCCCTGCCCAGATCTGCAACCAGCCCCCTCCCTCACTCCCTCCCCTGCCGGTCTCTGCCCCAGCCCCCCTCTTTCCCTGCCCTGAAAGGTTTTGTACCCTGTCTCCCTCCACCGGGCCTGCCGTTAACTCCTGGTGGGGTGGGCCGGGAGAGGCGGGTTCCCTCCCACCTCCTGCCCTGGCTGACTCTCAGAAGTTTTACTTCCTTCCACCGTTCCCCACATTCCTTTCAAATCCTTGGTGGTCTAAAGGTGAACCACGGCAGGAGTGACCTTCCTTCACTCCTACCCATGCAGAGCCGCTAGCTGATTGACTGCCGCAAGTTCTCACAAGACCGCAATGTCAAGGTAAAGGAAGGTTGCTCCTGACCCGGTCCACTGCTGGACCACCAGGGATTTAACAGGAACGCAGGGTGGGGGGGGGGGGGGGGAAGAGGGAAATAAAAGTTGTTCAGTCGGCCAAGGGCAGGAGACAGAAGGGATCCCTCCTGTCCCGAACAACCGCTGGACCACCAGGTCTTACAACAGGTCCAGCAGAAGCCTGTAACAGGTTCAGGAGGGGGGTGGGTCAGTGCTGACCTGAATATAAACTAAGATCCCCATTTTTGGGCCCCAAAATCTTGGTTTATATTCAAGTATATACAGTATGCTGGTGATGTCACTAGCAGAATTCATTTTTATCTTCCTCCACTTGCTGGCCGGAAGGTATTAACACCCACTGGCTTAGAACAGTGAAACTGACACTAAGAAAGTAATTTTCTGAATAACTATTTTTGACAGTGAACAGAAAGGTAGGTTTTTGCAATACAGCTGGTTTAAAACCATGCCATTTTCTTTGAAATGCTAAGACTAACAAATCAATCAGTCTGCCAATAACACTTGGTGTAGGCTCTCCTAGATCTTTCTAAATTTCCATTAAATAAACGGAGACACATTCAGCTGGAGCCTGCTTAGCTTTGTCATGTTTAGACTCCTGTTTTAACAGCGTGATGTCTACTTCACAGCATTGTTTAACTATAAACAAAGAGTTTCCTTTTCCACTCCTCCTCCCATTTACTCCATTCCAAGCCAAATTTTTAAAACCCATTGAATTTTTTGTGCAAGGGACCAATGTGCTCATATTTCCTTCATGGCTTACTGCCACTCACATTACCAGCACATAGCACGTTCGTGTACCTAAATTTATTCACAGCAATTATTGTTTATTGAAAGCTTCTATACTGCTGCTAATGACTAGGGAGTCAATTCAGAGCGGTTTATATGAGCTTCTGTAAAGGTGTTACAATACAGAGTTTGCGTTTCCTAGTATGGATTCAAAGCAGATATTATTAAACCATAATCAATACATTATTAAACCTTAATTAATAGCAGTTTTCTGATTTGGTTCTCAATATAGCCCTCTTAAGCCATAATCAATCCTCTTTTTTATTTCCATCTATATTATATAATCAATGTACCTACTTGTACATATATAATTTATTCATTATACCTTCCTATACACACAATCCATATTTAGTATCGTGTACTGTATTCATACTACTCCTATTTCAATTCATGCTTTGTGTCTGTATTGTGATCTATGTTCACCTTGGAAGTACTAACTTCCTGATAAATCTGTGCTATGTTTATCTTATCCTCTGTCCCTACTGTGTTTACCCTATAGAATAGATGTTCCTAATGGGGACTTGCCAACTATCTCCTCTTTGTTGCATTATTGGCTATAGTATTCTGTGACGAGGATGGTCTTCATCCCTTTCTTGAACTTTCCGGTGTCCTTTTCTAGTTTTAGCTTCTTAAGAAGGGTGTTCCACCACCTTGGAACCATCACTGAGAACATTCTTTCCTGATGCTTCTGTATTTGATGTCTCTGAAGGAAGGTATTCCCAGCAGGTGATTTTGGCTCAAGCGTAGTGCACATGCTGGTATGTGGTGATGTAGTCTGTCTGCTAGATATTGTGGTTCTGAGATATGAATGATTTTGTGTGTCAGGAACAAGATTTTGAATTTTACCCTGCTTTAGAGTGGGGAGTCAGTATAGTTCTTTCAGTTTACCCTGCTTTAGATTGGGGAGCCAGTGTAATTCTTTCAGTAGGGGAGTGGTACTCGTCAGCTTCGATTTTCCCAGCAGAAATCTCACTGCTGCGTTTTGTACCATTTGAATCTGCTTAATCGTGTACTTTGGAATGCCCAGCATATTTCCAACATTTTTGTACAGTGTTGTACAAAAAAGGCCATTGTCTGAGAATAGAAGCTATTACTGTATACGTTAATACATAAACGTGGCACAAAATGCTCCTCCTGTAGGTAAGACTAGAATCCCTGCTGAAGAAAACTTCACCATTGGTACTTTCATAGGATATCAGCATTTCTCAGCACTGAACAAAAATGAAAAAAAATACAGACATGTCTTTCAGACATTCAGCACTTATGAGTTCATCTCATATATGGGAGTCTTGCAAAACTGGCAGAAAACACTGCCGAATTCCTGGAAATACTCTAAAAGTCCTTGTATGCCTTCCCTTGCAGATACATCTACATTCCTTCCAAGGCTGAGTGAAAGGAGGACTGAGGGGGCTCCTCAGTTCCTATTACCGTAGTTCCCAATCATGTTGAAGCTACTTACCGTACTTTTTTTGTATTTATTAGAAAAAGAGAAGCACGAGAAGAGTAAAGACTTCACACAAAAAAAAGACAAAATACACTCGCTTTGTGAACTAAGTCGCTTTGCAACTCTTAAGCCTCCAAACTACTTTGGTTGGTATGATGCTAATAGTGGGTTTAAAGCAGAGACACGGTGGCCCTTCATTCACAATCACACTTTCCCCTTTAGTCTGCCACTTCTGTACCTCCAGAGTGCAACTGTCAGTTGTGAAGGGCCATATAGGAAAATATGGAAACGCCATGGGTCACACTTTTACTCTTGAACCCAGCTCAAATGGCAAGGGAGCAGATGAGCAGGGAATCAAACTTTGGTCGCCTACGTGACAGCTCACAGTATCATCACTGGAGCTAATTAAGGTTAGCGTAGACACAAAGAAAAATGAAGGCAGATAAAGACCATATGGTGTACACAGTCTGCGCATGTATGTCATCAACTCTCCCTTTCACACCCTTAAAAGATACTATGTACTTGTCCCAAGCTTTCTTGAATTCAGATAATGTTTTTGTCTCCACCTCCTCCACCGGGAGGTCGTTCTACAAATTCACTACCCTTTCTGTGAAGTATTTTGTCAGGTTACTTCTAAGTCTATCCCCTTTTACCTTCACCCTATGCCCTCTTATTCCATAGTTTCCTTTCAGTTGAAAGACTCACCTCCTGTGCATTTATGCCATGTTTACAAAAACACATCTATCATATCCCCTCTTCCACCCTTCTTCCAAAGTATACATATCGAGATTTCTAGGAACAGGTGAAAACATCAATATATCAATCTAAAACATAGATGTCACCAGAGTTGAAACTTAAAGTCTCAGATGTTTATATGCAGTATTAAAAGTAGATGTGCATAGGGGGGGGGGGGAAAAAAAATCTTAGAGCATGATTTGAAACAACAGTTCTCTCAAACCACTTGGTGCCTCCTGATCTGCATAAAACTCCCCAGTGTTTTCCTTTCATCCTCAATCCACAGGCTTTCTTCTCTTAAATATATTGGATAAATACTCTAAATCAGGGGTGTCCAACCTGCGGCCCCGTTAAGTATTTTGTGCGGCCCTGCTTGAGGGTGATGCAGTGTTTTCCTCTGCTGCCCCCGGGTGTTTACCATCTTGCCGGCTCCCTCCTCTGTCTTGCTGCAGCGTTTGCGCAGCCCCAGAAAAAAATGTTTTCGGCCAATGCAGCCCAGGGAAACCAAAAGGTTAGACACCCCTGCTCTAAATCATCCTTAAACTGAAATAAATAGTGTCAGTCACTTATATGTATTCAAAGCTTACAATCACATTCATTTTTCTATTTGATTGAAGCAAACCATTAATAATATACAGTTCCAACACCGATGATGGCCAGTGTTTCACTTACTCAAGAAGTTTTAGAGCAAACAGGGACTGACACACAGTTGAATCGGCTAAAACATAACATATTTCTAGACCACATAGCCATAAGTTCAATGCGGTTAACAAAATATTACGCTTTGGAGAATTACAGAGAATGTGATGAAAATACAAAAATATCTAATTAGTCAAAAATTTAGAAAAGAGAAAGGTTTTCAACAATTTTCTAAAATGTTCATAGGAGATAGATCTGAGTAGCAATGGTCGAAAATCCTTATCACAATGCGCTGCTTGATATGAGAGAGTGTGCTCATGATATTTCTTACTTTTGCAGCCCTTAGCTGATGGAAACGTGAATAAAGCATGAGATTTTCTACTATTCTTATGTAACACTATGACAAACGCTCACCATTCAATGTTCAATATGGCTGCTTTTTATACCAATCAGAGGCACTAAATGGTTTGAGAGAACTGTTGTTCCAAATCTTGCCCTGAGGCTTTTATTCCCCCTAAACATATCAACTTTTAGTACTGCATATAAAGAGTCTTTAAGCTTTAACTTTAGTGAAATCTGTGTGTTTTGGATTTTTAACTCCACTCCCATAAGCTTTATGATGAAGACCACTAACCCTTTTAGTAGCTGCCCTCTAGACCGACTCCATCCTGGTTTTTATCTTTTTGGAAGGTACAGTCTCCAGATTTTAAATCCGCAATAAAAAAAAAATGTGGCTATTTAACAATGTGTTCCCTGAATGACGTGATGGTCTCTTGGTTTTTATGTATTGGTTCAATCTGTATCTCCATTTTATACTTTGGAATGTATGTTTACTGTCCTATTATACAAACTGTAGTTCTTTTCTTACTTTATGACTGTTTTAGATTGTACACAGACTTGCTCCATTTGTTCACAGTTAAAGGCAGTATAGAAACCTGAGCTGTTCTGTGAGGGAGTTTTTTTTTGCCAGTGAAAGTATCAAAAGCAGTTTTGATTCTATACTGCTACATTAGTCTGAGGCTTTTTTTCCTTCTTTTTGGGTGCATGCTGAAGTTTGAAGGGGGGGGTACCTCGGTGCCATGATCACACAACATTTTGAATCATTATATGAACATATGTTGTGTGTCCTCATATAATTTGTCAACACATTAGTATAGAAAGTCACAAATAAATATTCTAAATGAGGTCTCACTAGAGCAGGGGTAGGGAACTCCGGTCCTCAAGAGCCGTATTCCAGTCGGGTTTTCAGGATTTCTCCAATGAATATGCATGAGATCTATTTGCATGCACTGCTTTCAATGCATATTCATTGAGGAAATCCTGAAAACCCGACTGGAATACGGCTCTCGAGGACCGGAGTTCCCTATCCCTGGTTTAGTAAAAGAGGGAGGGGGAAGTGTGTTGGCTTCTAGAGCAGGGGTAGGGAACTCCGGTCCTCGAGAGCCATATTCCAGTCGGGTTTTCAGGATTTCCCCAAAGAATATGCATGAGATCTATTTGCATGCACTGCTTTCAATGCATATTCATTGGGGAAATCCTGAAAACCCAACTGGAATACGGCTCTCGAGGACTGGAGTTCCCTACCCTTGCACTAGAGTCTTATAAAGGGACATCATTACCTTTTCTTTTTTTTTTAACTGACCATTCCTCTCCCTGTGCACCTAAGCATCCTTCTAGTTTTTCCCATCACTTTTTCTACCCGTTTGGCTACCTTAAGATCATACACAATTACACCCAAGTCCCGCTTATTTTTTGTGCACAAAAGTTTTTTACTCTATAAACAGTACCATTCTCTTGAGGTTTTGCAGTTTAAACACATTACCCTGCGTTTTTTGGCACTGCATCTTAACTGCCGAATTATGGACCATTTTTCAAGCTTTACTACCGGTACGGCCTTCCTCATGTTATCTACCAATACCATATCATATAGTTTCTTATACTCCGCAATTTTTTACAAGAAATCATTGTGGCTTACAATAACATTGAGATCTACTCCCAATAATTTGTTTCTTCCTCCTGAATTTTGCTTAATTTATTCTTATTGAACTTATTTTTCATAAGTATCAGGATAATAATACCAGGACAGATGTTTATTCGGGTAGAGGAGAGCTCACAGTTTTCTCCTGCTCCTTTGGCTTTTCAACTAGAATTTGGATTCAGCGAAATGGTCTTTTTTGTATATGGTGCTTCCCCCCTATTTTATACCCCTTCTCAAATCACTGCATAGACAGAACCTGCCCAGAGAACCAAGCATTCAGTCTTCTTCTGGAATCTGGCCAAGAGGCCCTGAATCTGACTAGTAGGTGCCACTGTTACATGATGACAGATTCCTCCTCCTTCAGGGGCTGTGTAAATGCTGCATCCCCAGACCTGGTCAAACCAGAGAACAGTAAAACCTTAGCCAAGAATGAAGACCAGGTTCCCTGGACAACAGTGCTCCCCCAGAACAGATTTATGACCATTTGCATATAGTAGTCTGGGTGCGGATAGTTTGCTCGTTTTTCTTCTCATATGTGGTACCTTCCATCGTGGATAAAATAGTGTTCTCATATCGCTATATTAATTTATACACAACCATCATAGTTACTAAGTGTGCAGAGATTTTAAAAATTTTTTAGAGCTATTTACAAATTTGTACAATATCAATAACTGTTTCTGTTCTATTGTTTAAATTGTACTCGCTGTCTCATCCCCGCAGTCCACGAGCAGAAAGTCATGAATGGTTGTTGGAGCTTCACAAGTATGACGGTTTCGATGGCAGACCCTAAATGGGGTAAGGTCGCCAAACCACTCCTGGCCATCCCAAAGGCAAAAGTGTTAACTGACTTGACCAAGGCTATAAGAAGCTGCTGGTGGAAATTGAACCTAGGCAATCAAGTTCCCAGCCCACTGCTCTATTAGAGGCCTCTCTCCTGCCTAAAATTGTAATATGATCTGAATTAATGCAGTAGTATATGCAATTCTGTTTGGTCACTATATTTGCCTGACAGTTCTGAAATATAATTGGCAAATGAACCAGTGTAACAATGGAAGAAGGGCTTTTGAGTACCTGAATAATGCCTTGTAAACCGTTCTGAGCTCTTCTGGGAGAACGGTATAGAAAACTGAATAAATAAAAGAACTAATTAATACACCAAACCAAGAACTATTTTGTGCAACTATAAGTTAACTACACTAAGATTCAGGCAACTCCTTTTAATATCTCACAGAAATGCAACAGATCATCACGGATCAAGACAGAGAGCAGAGAATACAGCAGCTTCTTTCACCGAGTACTAGGAGCAGTACTTTCCAGTGACCAAACATTTGAAACCCCTCAGAACTACCTATACAGTACATGTCAGAAAAAGGGGGCATGGTATTAATTATATATTTTGCTGCTTTGGAGCCAAAACAGTTTTGAAGTCTGAACTGCTGCTGCTCCATGCTCATTCCATTCAGAGACGATGAATCACTTCCCATTTGGCAGCACTCCTGCCTACAAGGCTGTCTGTTGTGAGGCTCTTCTTGTAACAGATTTACTAATTTAGTGCACCTGACTGAGCAGAACTACTGCCAGCTGTCAGACTAGACCTTGTCCTGTTTATCAGACAAACAAAATGATCTTTGTGTGTGCTCATAAGAATCTAATTCTGTAAATTATTCTATTTGCAGAACCTACATTTCAGTTAATGTGGCTTTTTTTTTAATCTTAAAATTCTGAACAGGTTAGAGACTTAACAGTAAAATCAAATTACCCAGAAAAGTTGGGCTAAAAATGAAGTTATCCAATAGGTTTTTTATTTCTGTTTTACAAAAGGACTGTCTAGTTCAGTGGTCTCAAACGACTATTTTGAGGCCCTCGGTCTGTTTATCATAATCATAAAAGTAAAACAAAACAGTTTCTTAATCATCTGTCTCTTTAGCTATAAATGACAATATTATTATTAAGACTTAGCCAAAAGGAAAGATTTATAAACTATAAAGAGTTTTACCTCATGCAAAATTGTCATTTCTTTAATAAGACATTAACTATTTTTTTTCTGCGGCCCTCCAAGAACCTACAGATCCAAAATGTGGCCCCACAAAGGGTTTGAGTTTGAGACCACTGGTCTAGTTATTCTGTCCTCGAGTTACAATGACAGAAGTCTTAGACTTGCAGTAGTAACAAAAGAATACAGTGTATTTCCATTTCATACAAAACAACTTCCTAAACCTTGTGATGTCCTTCTGTCCCTTTGGGCTTCATTATACATGGGTTCTCGTCCCTGCTGCCACTTTATACGCCTCCCCTCCAACAATCCACCTTGCTCAGGCACTGACTGCAGTGGCATTCCTGGACCAGAGGCCCCAATGCTGCAGCTCTGTATGTGACCATGCATGATGAAAGGAGCTCCCCTCCATGCCAGGGCTACAAGCCCTCTGCAAAATTTCTTATTAACCTAAGCAGCAGAATCCATGCTTAAGAATCAAGTCTCCCAAAGGGCAGAGCCCAACACTACCAAAGAACCACCAAAGCCAAGAAACAAATCACTTTTGAAATCTTAGCAAATTCAATCCAAGCAGAAGAGCAACTTGACTTTAATCTTTTCCTTCATTTATTTTTTCTGCATGTCTATCTGCTTCTACTTACAACAGCTTTCCATCTCTCTCATCCTACTATTCACAGTTTTTTGTTTTGTTTTTTGCCAACTCTCCCCCCTTTCAGCATCTTCTCTTTCTCTCTTCCCCCCATTTTCACTCTTCTAACCAGTATCTCCTCTCTTGCCCCCTTCATCCAGCATATCCTCTCCCCTCTTTCCTCCAACACCAACTTTCTCTCTCTCCACCTCCATCCGCGATCTCTCCCCATCACCTTTTACCCTTTGCCTCTTCCAGCACTCAGCTACCATCAGCCCTGCCTTCAGCTCCAGCCCCACTAAACCGACTCACAATAATGAAGACAGAAGCCGTTGGACTTTTCCTCTTGCCTACATTGCTATAGGCTCTGCCATTCTCAATCCTGCCCCTCAAAAACAGGAAGTAATTTCAGAGGAGGGCAGGATCGAGACCAGAAGAGCTTATAGCAATGTAGGTAAGAGGAAAAGTCCAATGGCTTCTGTCTTCGTTATTGTGAGCCGGTTTAGTGGGGCTGGGACCAAGACTAAAGGCAGGGCTGATGTCAATAAATATGCGCCACCGACTCCTCACTCCTCCCGCCTCCCATCAGCAGGCAAACTGCATGGACGACCGCTGCCAGAAGGAATCAGTTGTCTGCCTCACATGTCGGGCTTACCCCTTCAGCCTCCACAGTCAGATTCCCAGGTAGGTTTAGATTTTAATATTTTTTATACTGGTTCCACAACCATAGACTCAAATATAAACTGAGATCCCTATCTTTGGGCCCCAAAATCTTGGTTTATATTTGAATATATATGGCAAGCAGTTTACAATAAGAGTGTTGATCAAAAAATGACCAAGTGCAATCAGTGGAAAGTGGTCTTGTTTCAATCAGTCCTTTGGGGTGGGGGACGGACGGACCTGAGAGGAACAAATTTGTAGTCTTTGATTTTTTTTTTTTTTTGTTAATCTGATATAATTTATCACATTGCTCTTTTGAAATTTATAAATTTTCCAAAAAATATTGTTACATATTTATTTGATAAAGAAGTTATAAAATCTGAAACAGAATGTTCTCTAGCACTGAATCAAAAAATAGTGGTAAAGTCATGTTTGCTTTTCTGCTAGGCCTCTATATCATGCTTTGTGCCATTAATTTTATAAACTTACTAACAAATAAACATATTTTAGAAAAGGAACAAACATCTTGATTTGTTTACTGTAAAATGGGAAGGAGAGACTTGCATTACATAAGAGTATGAGCTCCTTCACTGCCCTTTTGGTTTGTGCCAAGTTTAAAAAAAACCCCAAAAACAATAACTAAAGAATCTATTGTGAACTATAACAACACTATTTTAGAAAATGTTATTAAACTGCATAAAAGTACTTAGGATCACACTTAATATATTGTACTGTGTGCACTAGATTTACAGAACTAAAATCCTACAGAAACATATAACATAGTAACATTAATCCATCCTTGTTACTACAACAATGATACCAAAAACGGTGCTAACCAACTACCGTATTTTCACGCATATAACGCGCGTGTTATACACGATTTTACAAACCATGCGCGTTATACATGTGAGCGCGTTGTACAAATTTTTTTTTTCATTCTGATGCGGCATTCCCCCTGCGAACCGGCATCCTCCCCCCCCCTCCGCTCGCGTTACCCCCTCCCCCGCGATCCTACATCCCCCCAGCACCGCAAAGACAACTCTTACCCAATTGGGCACCGGCACCAGCACCAATACACAGCATGTGCCAGTGTCCGAAGATCCTCCCTCGTTGGGTTGGGCTGGGCTGGGTCGGTGCGAGAGAGATCCTCCTTCTTCCTGTGCCGGGCTGGACTAGGCTTTGAGCATTTGCGCATGCTTAAAGCCTTCTGGTCTAGCTCTCTCCGAGATTATCTCTCTTGCACCACCCAGCCCAGCCCAACCCAACCCAACGAGGGAGGATCTTCGGGCACTGGCACATGCTGTGCATTGGTGCTGGTGCCCAATCGGGTAAGAGTTGTCTTTGCGGTGCTGGGGGGGATGCCAGTTCGCAGGGGGAATGCCGGATCAGATTATCTCGGATCAGAGGGGGAGGGGGGGTGACGTGAGCGGGGGGGATGCCGGTTCGGAGTAGGCGGGAGGAGGTTTTAGCATGCGCGGTATACGCGTGTGCATGCTATATTAAGATTTTATTACATAAATTTCTGTTCCCCGCGCGCTATACCCGTGTGCGCGTTTTACACGAGTGCGCGGTATATTAGTGAAAATACGGTAGTACTACTATTCATTTCACTAAGTAAATGGACAGTTTCTTTTCTTTTTTCTTAACTGAAAATAAAATGCCAGTAGTTCAGGCACATCAAGCCCCATCTCCAAACAAAAGAAGGTATGAGGAGGAATAACGCCCTGCAATCAACTAGTAACAGTGCCCACAAATTATTCATAATTCCCTGCTGAATCTCTTCAGCAACTAGTGCATATGTTTAATCAAGGCTTTTGTTTTGTTAATCCTCTTTGAAGCACACGTCTATATGTAACACTATCTTAGCATATGTCTAAACACACCTACTCTACATAAGTGAACCTGCTAAGTTCCTTCAAGCGAAACTGCTCAACGAAGCACTATCAAAGCCAAAACTGAGCAAATACAGTGTTTCGCAGGGGGCTCTACTATCCCTCTATTATTCAACATCTGCTTTAGACCGGTCCTAGAAATAGCCCACAAATATTACATTAGGATTTCTATTCCGCCATTACCTTGCGGTTCAAGGCGGATTACATATGAATTGTCAGGACATTTAGGGCTCCTTTTACTAAGCTGCGTTAGGGCTTTAACGCGCGGAATTGCGTGCGCTACAATGACACGCGCACTAGACGCTAACGCCAGCATTGAGCTGGCGTTAGTTCTAGCCACATAGCACAGGGTTAGCGCGTACTAATCTGCTGCATGTGCTAAAAACGCTAGCACACCTTAGTAAAAGGAGCCCTTAGAGGTACATAAGGAGTAGTCTGGACATTTTCTAAGTTGCTAAGGATTGGAGAGTATTGCAGGTGATGCTTGTCAATAGATCTAGCTGTGTTTGATTTTATGTTTGTTTGTTTTTTAATAGTAGGGTTTTTCTTTCTTTTTTGAAGGTTTTGTAGTCTGTGGTCGAGATCAGTAAGTTGGAGAGTTGGTGGGCCAGTTTTGCTGCTTGAGTGGCTATGAGGTTGTCGTACAGTTTTTTTCGTTTGACGTTTTTGGTTGGAGGGTGCGTGAATGGTGTGTGGGTTCTCCTGTGCCTGGTTGAGGTGGATTGAATTAGTTGGTTGTTCCAGTAAGCTAGGCTGTCTCGTTTTATGGCTTTAAAAAGTACATTATAATATTTGAAGAGTACTCTCGCTTGTATTAGGAGCCAGTGTGAGTCGTGGTATGCCTCTGTGATGTGATCGTATTTCTTCAGCGAGTAGATAAGTTCTTCACTCTTTCAAGGATGACATCCAACTATACCTACCTCTAAGAGAAATCCGTGATGCCCAGATCATGAAACTCCTAAAATACCTCTAAGAAATCAAAAACTAGTTGTAATTTGTTGACGGACATCCAAACACCTCTAAAACGGAACTCTTTTGGATCTGCAAGGAACACTGCAACCATTCTGTCCCTCGCTACACTAGGACTCAACTACCATAACTGCGAAGGACCAAATACACAGACTAGGAATACCCCTTGACTCCAACCTTTTGCTTTCCAACCATCTCTCTCGGGTGGTATCTTCCTCATTAGTAAAATGAGGAACAACTTCGGAACAACTCCAAAAAATAAGCAACTACTTTTCTGAGTCCGACTTCACCCAACTACTCTATGCCCTAGTCCTCTCCCGCTGGACTACCGCAATGCCCTATTCAACGGTCTCACTCGAAGAAACTACATCTCCAGCACGTACAAAATGCGGCAATCAGACTTCTAAAAATCCTCCGTGCCCATAACCCTGTCTCCCAGGCTCTACTGTCAACTCAGTGGCTGCACATAGCCAAACATTATGTCTTCAAGGGCCCGATGCTAGCGTTCAAAACCTTGCATGACATGGCACAGGGCTTCAAGACAACTAAGCCTTCTTCATATGTGCTGAATAGATCCCTCCGCTCCCAGGATGAAATATGTGTCAAAATGCCCCCTGGGATCCCTTTTTAAAAAAAGCAATAAAAACATACCTCTTCACCCTGCCTAAGGCTGATAGGTTACAAAAAAATATTAATGTATACTGGTAGCAAATCCTCGGTATGTCACATATATATTGGTATTGGATTCTTGGAATGTGTCAAGTTAGGATAAAAACTTGTACCAGAAAAAAAAACTTGTACTGTAATTATGGCAAATTGTAACCTTTTAACTGTATATTATGTATGTTAACTTGTAACCAATCCTGAGCTCTTTGGGGAGAATATTAAAGAAAATGAAATAAATAAATAAGCTAACAGGGAAATGTCAATATACCTGAATATAACTCATCCTGGGCTACAACCAAAAAGGTGTGAGCTAAGTCTTACAAAAAAAAAACACAAAACACATATTGAGATATCTTCTTAATTGCGTTGTTGGTATAAAAAAAAGGAAAAAAAACCCGACAAGAATTGTTAAGATTATAATTTTATGGGCAATGAAAGCAGGTTATTAACATGCTAGTATTGTGTAGTTATACACCCATATAGTGTAACCAAATTGTGTGCTGTGGGATGAAAAATAGAACTGCTGTACAGTCTGCTCTTACTACGCCAGTGAGGTGTTGCTGAGGAGGAGAGGTGCTGGCGCTGGCTGACTGCCTACAGGACATGCCTCTCATCACGAGAGCCACATCCTGTAGGCAGTCCAAAGGTGCCTCGCCTCTCCTCCTACCTGGAGTCTCGCAGCACACCCGGAATCTCGCCACGGCACACAGTTTGTGATATACTGCACTAGAGAATTAAGAAGGGGTCACGTCTTCATCCCTCCGCCAGTCAGCTGTTCAATAGAGCAAATTTTTGTAACTTGGATGTGACTGAACACAGGTCTAGACAAAAATGTCTTTCTTTTTAGACATGGACATTTCTTCCAGTTCAAAAAAATCCCATTTGGATAGCCTACGTTTGGGCCCTCCTTAGTCCCACCCAAAACACACCAACAACACATGCTCTTGCTATCTGGACAAACTGCAGTGTGAAACATCCAAAATCTAACTTGGACTTTTTAGCAGATTAATGTCTTAAAATACCTTAAAAAAAAAAAAAAAATCTGCTTTAAGAACATAAGAAGTTGCCTCCACTGGGTCAGACCAGAGGTCCATCGCGCCCAGTGGCCCGCTCCCGCGGCGGCCCATCAGGTCCGTGACCTGTGAAGTGGTTTCTGTCTAATCCTATAACCTACCTCTACTTCTTTCTGTACCCCTCAATCCCCTTATCTTTTAGGAACCTATCTAGACCTTCCTTGAACCCCTGTAGCATGCTCTGACCTATTACAGCCTCCGGGAGCGCGTTCCATGTGTCCACCACCCTCTGAGTGAAAAAGAACCTCCTAGCATTTGTTCTAAACCTGTCCTTTTTCAATTTCTCCGAGTGCCCCCTTGTGCTTGTGGCTCCCCACAGCCTGAAGAATTGGTCCCTGTCTACCTTCTCTATACCCTTCATGATTTTGAAGGTTTCTATCATGTCTCCCCTAAGTCTCCGCTTTTCCAGGGAGAATAGTCCCAGCATTTCCAATCTGTCAGCATATGAGAAGTTTTCCATACCCTTTATCAACTTTGTCGCTTTTCTCTGGACTCCCTCAAGTACTGCCATGTCCTTTTTGAGGTACGGCGGCCAGTACTGGACACAGTACTCCAGATGTGGGCGCACCCTTTTTGATGATACCCAACATTCTGTTCGCTTTCTTTGAGGCTGTCGCACACTGTGCTGATTCTTTCAATGTTGTGTCCACCATCACCCCCAGGTCTCTTTCAAGTTTGCTCACCCCCAGCAACGATCCCCCCCATTTTATAGTTGAACATCGGGTTCTTTTTCCCTACATGCATGACTTTGCATTTCTCAGTGTTAAAACTCATTTGCCATTTTCTTGCCCAGTCTTCCAATCTCGTTAACTAGGATCTAAATGTGCAAAATCCATGCTCTATCTTCTCGTCTAGAGGGTGATTTTAATATCATAAGCCAATGGTCTCAAAAGAGCAGATTGCACACCATCCATCAATGAAAACTTCCACTATGGAAGAAGGTGAAAAACAAAAGCTGGACATTTGGCAAATGCTTCAAATCCATATTAAAAGAACTTCAATAGACCTGGCAGGCATTGCCATTGAATGAAAATCACTTTGCAAACCCAAGGGTAAAAGAAATTCTTGAAATTTACTGGCTTATTTGTGCACTACTCTTCACAATTTTTATTACACATATAGACCCCATATAAGGAGTGGATTGACAAAGTGCTGCATATGCTGTAATCCAGCATTTCTAATGACCTCCGAGACTGACAAAACTTCCCAAACCTGTACCGGAAACACAACTAGACTCTCGGGATATGAATAAAATAAGGTTTACATACACTTAGTTAATAGGTGGACTATAAATGATAGCTAACTAAAATAAAATATTCATTGTGAAGATCTTCAAAGTTTGACTAGTCTTCATCAGCACGAGTTTGGGAAGTCCTATGTTAGCTCAGGCTCTATTTATTGAATGCGCCAGATATCACACTGATATCATAATTGGAAACACAGCTTGTATGTACCACATCATGCAACAATTTCACTCCTAATACATGCCCCAAAGGAAGCACAAATTTTAGCAAAAAGTGTGCTCTCTTTCTTGTGATGTATATTCTTGAAGACCAACCGGCAGAGGAGAGAAAATAGAAACAACCAGAAACCAAGAATAATATCTAGAGTACCTATACTTGGCAAAATTTGCATGTAACTCAAAAAAGCTAACTCAGTTGTTAGTCACCACCTTCTCGTATGTAGCCAAAAACAGAGTTAAACCTATTCTGATCCCCATCATTCTATAAACTACAGTATGTTTCCCCAGGAAAAAGGTCCATAAGCATCTGAAGTGACATGACATTCATAGTGTATATACAAAGCCAAGTTTATTTTATTAGTGTAATTGAAATCTGTAGTAAAGATTAAAATGTTTGTTGTCATACTACCCCTAGGGAGGACTTTGAAGACTGCAACATTTTGCTAAACCAAAAAACTATCCAAAAAGTCATTCTGCTTTAACTTCCAAGACCTCACAAGCACAGCACTGATTCCTGCAGCAAGTTTCCATGAAGTCATATTGTATTTTAGTAATTTCAAATATAGATATTACAAACCACTAAAAAATGCGATATTAAGATAATTAAATGCAAATATGTGCAAGGTCACTAAACTTAGGTCAGAACTGTAAATATCATGCAGACTTTTGCATAAAGTCTAAATCAAGACTGAAGACTTTGTTATGATGGCATAAATAGAATGGATCAAAGTTCATATTGTTGCTTCCTGATCAGAAAATAAGCACATCAACCTACATTTAAGCAAAGACTTCTTGATTAGAAAGAAGAAAATTTTGGTACATTAGGTATCATTGGACGTTTGACATAAATATAAAGAGAGGTCTGTTCAAAAAGTTCCAGGACAGATTTTATAAAAATTTATTAAACAATCTTACAACTTATTCCATTGGGTCTCCTTCAAAGTATTCCACTTTTCCCAACGTCATTTCCACTTCTGGAAACAGTCCTTAAACTTATCTTCAGGAATCACCAAATGTTATTGCTTCAAATTTTGTTTTATGTCTTCAATGGTGTCAAATCGCTTTTCTTTCAGCATGGATTTAAGTTTAGGAAACAAGAAGTCAGCAGGAGCCAAGTCAGGAGAGTAGTGGCTGGGGAAGAACCGTCATCGTGTTTTTTGCGGTTGTTCTTTTGGTCGTCGGTCATGAACCGTGGAACAAACTTTGCCACAACATAAGACATCCCCAACTTCTCTGTTAGAATGCTGTGGCATGAACCAATTGAGATGTTGCATTCCTCTGCCAATTCTCTAACAGTTAAATCACCGATTAAAGTGCAGAAGAACCCTCACTTGATCAACAGTTGATGTTGATGGTCTAGTTTGCAAATCATCTTTCATAACCACTGTTGAAAGTGTGAATACCATTCAATGACTCATGACATGTTCCCCATAAGCTGCTTTCAATATTTCATAAGTTTCTGTAGCAGTTTTACCCAATTTAAAACAGAACTGCTCATTGAGGTCGCACATGATGAAAAATAGCCAATCACAAAAACTGCTGTAGCTCAGAAACGAAAACAGATATCAACAAACAGAAAAAGGAGGTTACTGGTGACGTTTCATACTAGTCAACGCTGCCTAGCGCATCTCAAAACATTTTCCCATTGGCATGCAAATTCAAACGGTCCTGTAACTTTTTGAACAAACCTCATATCTTACAGCTACAACATTCAAGGTCCGGAAGCAAAAAAAGTTTCAAAATAAGGGTTTATTACACTGAATCATGCTCACATAGTACAGAGTTTTTAGTTAATTCAAATGAGGAATAAACAATCTAGAGTGAAATATTTGTACTGTAGGTTTGGATGAATAGAATAATGACATTGATATGCAGTCAAAAAGAACCTCATCTCTTATAGGGCTGCCACTTACATTAACCCCCTCTTCTATTAAACTGCTTTAGCAGTTTCTAGCACGGGGAGCCACGATGAATGGCCCACGCTGCTCACCGTGCTAAAAACTGCTAGCGCAGTTTAACAGAAAAGAGTAGGGGTGGGGAATAGGTATGGTTTTGCTGATTGTGTTAAATTTAAGAAAGAAATTTACACTAGACTCAGTTTGACTTATCTGGGTATTTCTTTTTTTTAGGATTTTTTTTTTTTTTTAAATAGGTGACAATAGATGTTAGTAATTGGTGCATAGAAAAAAAAGTAAAATGGTATATAGCTAGAAAGGTCCCGAAATGGAAAATAGAAGTGGAGTCTAGGCTGGGGAACCAACACCATGACCTCATTCTCTTGAGAGGTCCTCACAATAATCACCTGGATCAGAAAGGCAAGAGGAGCAAGATAATAGAGCAATACACCAACATCCTCTTATGCTACCAAATTCGGACTGTGCCACCTTGGCCAAAGCATCACGGAAAGCAAGGGTCCTGCCCAAAGCTGCCACCTTCTTGACCACTTATAGAGCAAAGAGATTTCAGCTCATACAAGAGCTACCTGCCCTTTAACTGCTTCATAATCCTCAGAAAAAAGACCGTTCACAACCATCTCTATATGTAATTTCAAGAAGGAAGCAGTTCCAAAAACAGCAACCACAATGGCATAATGTGTGCAACAAGATCGCTGCATAGTGACATTAATGGAAAAGGGGCTACACCACCATAAGACACTTTGGTTTTCCAAAAAGAGAGCTGCTCAGGGGAAATGTAGTCACTGCCCTCTTCTGCCTATCAGAAGCAGTGAAAGCAACTAAAAAGGACTGATAGGCGGTATACAAATTTTTATTAAACTTGAAACTTTTACTAAGGTGTGGTAACTGCTAGCATGTGCTTATCACTGCTTAAAATGGCTTACTGTTGGACACGCTCAAGCCATACAGTAAGTTTGAAATACATACAGTAAGTTTGAAATCCATGCATGCCAACCACACGCAAAAAAACTCTTATTTTTTGTATGGTGAGGCATGTCTAGGAGGATGGAGGGTGGGTATTTTTGTGCTAATCAGCGCAACCACATTATCACATGCTGATTAGTGCGGGATCACTGCCTTTTCTATGAAGGTATCGATATTGACTAACACGGTGATTTTTTTTAACAGCCATGCACTAAAAAATCCTGGCACAGAAAGAGAAGTGCTAGATATTTAAACTACAAACACTGGTACCAATGTGTCTTAAATCCCAAACAGAATAGCAACACTTTTCCTACTTGATTGAAGTGTGTGCTTCTGAATAAAATCGATATACAGTACAGTTGTTATGGTGGCTAATTTACATCTAACAATATGGTCTCCTGAAATAAGTTCTTTTGAAAAACATCGATGAAATCACTATGGCCCTGATACTGTAAAGCACGTCTAAAGTAAGGCGTCATTTGGTCATCTAAGATAGGCGACCTTTGTAGAATCGTGCTCAGCACTGTTTAGACATCTAAATTTTTAGGGGTCCTTTAGAGAATCAGGTTGTAGGTGAGAGTTAGACGTCCAAACAATGTCCTTAATGTTATAATATTTTATTATTATGGCGTTGTTAGAATGGCAATTTTATGGTGTTTTTCATGATAATTGTGATACTGGGAGTTGGATCTGTTTAATGCTTTTATTTATTTCTCTTCCATCAGAGTGTGATTGGGATTCGAACCAGCAACATTAGGTTTAACCAGTGTGCTATACAGTGAGCTAGCAAGTTGCATAGCAATTGTAAAACTAGGTCCTACAGACATTATAAAGGAGGTCTACTTTTGAGCATAGTTTGGGCTTCAGATAGACCTGAGTTCTATGGAGAGAACTTAGGCACAGCGTTATGCAAATGAAATCAAAGGACACCCATATTGAAGCCTCGCCCAGACCACACCCATGCCTATTGAGTTAGGGGTAAATTTACCTAAATATCCTCTTTGTGTTGCTATTGTGCGCTCCATTTTATATATAAGACACACAGAATTCCACCAGAAACTGTAATTTAATCTGCTATGATTTTTCCAATTGAATGTAATCTGTTGAATGGCAACTCCAGTCAATATAAATAAAAGTTTGTTATTATTTGAGGAAATCTGACTCTTCGCTCTCATTGACATGCCAAATAAAATAGTATCATATGTCAAGGCTACCGGATTTTCTAACATCCTATTGATTTATGGCCAAATTGATTTCCAAAATACTAATATAAATAGACAATAGAATAAAAGTTAATCTAATGTCCCAGCCTCAAGATGACAGTGCCAACATCTATTAGACTTAGAGCTATCTAGTTTTTGTAAACGAACAGGGGTCCAAAAAGCTCTATGTAAAAAAGAAAGAACCAAGTTTGTCTCATAGATGCAGACACTGTACATCTCATCCTCCAAGACCAAATTCATGGCCATTGAGACGCATTAATTTGATGCTTAATCTCAATGCACCAAATGTCCCGAAGACCAGTTTTTGGTTTTTTATTCACAAATCCAGATATTAATTTATACCACTGTGAGGCCTGGTGCTCCATGAAATCTACCTGAAAGCATAAGAATTCAAAACTATATTGATTATTAACAGTTTTCCATTCAGGGAACCCCGCCTGAATGGCTGCTTCAATTGTAACCATCTAAAACTTTGTGATTTGTTGAGACCAAATTTATGTTGCAATTGTGAAAACTCAAGCAGCTTACCATTAGATATTACATCTTCCAATGTACGTATTCCTGCCAGCATCCAATGCGTCCAGATAATTTTAAAACCGCCAATTTTGATCTTGGAGTTAAGCCAAATCGTTTGATTTGTTGATTTATTTATCGGAATAGGAGTTAGACTATTTACATATCGTAGAGTTTTCCATGTACAGTATCAACAAATATTCTATGTTCTTCATATAGCCTAGGCATTTTGATACTAAGTACATGACCAAGTTGCAAAGGACACATGAGTCGCCATTCTAACCAAAACCAGTATGAGATATTATCAATGGGCTCTGGGAGGACCCAATACATACCTTGACGCAAAACATAGGCCTGATGATACCTATAGAAATTAGGAAAATTTACCCCCCCCTCCATAATTGGCTTTTGCAAAGACACTAAAGCAATTCTAGGAATTTTACCCAGCCAAATAAATTTTGTTAGAATACTATTTAATTTTTTATAAAAAGACCCCTGAAAAAAAACAGGTAACATTATCATTTGGTAACAAACCACAGGTAAAATCATCATTTTAACAGTTTGTACTCTCCCCCACCAAGATAAGTGCAGAGGATTCCATTGCTCACACATTTCTGTTACCTTCTGTAATAAACATTTTTCATTTACTTTCATTGTATCATCCACTGTATTTTTGATCCAAACTCCTAAATATTTTAGACCATCTTCCTTCCATATAAAAGAAAATGCATCAAATAAACCTTTTGTACAATGTACATTAAGTGGAAGAACTTCTGATTTATTCCAATTTATCTTATAACCTGAAAACTTTCCAAATTTCACAATCTACTCAAGCAAGCATGGAATGGTTGTTTCTGGATTTCTCAAATAAAGCAAGATATCATCCGCATATGCAGATACTTTATATTCTCTATCTGAACGCGGAATACCCTGTATCTCCTTCACCTGTTGAATAGCTAATAACAAGGGTTCCAAAACAATATCAAAAAGCAAAGGAGATAAGGGACAACCTTGTCTAACCCCCTCTGCAAATTAAAACATTCTGAAAAATTATTATTAATATACAACCTAGCAGCAGGGGAGCTATACAACGTTTGTATTATTTGTAAAAATCCTGAACCTATACCAAATCATTCCATTGCTTGATACATGAAGGACTATTCTACTCGGTCAAAGGCCTTCTCTGCATCCAAGGACACAGAAAAAGCCGGCTCTTTCATGGCTTTTGTTAAATACAGCATATGAAACGCCAACCTAGTATTATTAGAAGAATGTCTTTGAGCAACGAATCCTGTTTGATGCATACCTATAATGAAAGGGAGAGCTTTAGCCAATCTTAAAGCCAATGTCTTAGCTAAAAGTTTACCATCTACATTGATTAAAGAAATAGGCCTATAATTTGAAACCAAAGTGGGATCTTTATTTGGCTTTGGTAAAACTATAGTTAAAGATTCTGCCATAGTGCCTGTAATACAACCCTTCATTAGTTGAGCCTGATATAAATTTAATAAATAAGGCAATAGTGTATTTTGAAATGATTTATAAAACTCTACTGTATAACCATCTCCACTTGGAGCAGATCCAACTCTAAGGGACTTCAAAGCTGTTTCCAATTCTTTTAATGATATTGGCTCTTCCAAACTTATTTTTATATGTTCAGGAATTTTAGGTCCCTCTAACAGTTTCAAAAACTCTAAATAAGTCTCAGAAGAATAAAGAGATTTATAAAACTTTAAAAATTGTTTTAAAATTGGTTCAATTTGAGTATGCATATTACCATTTTCATCCTTAATGGCAATTATTTTTGTTTTCCTTTTTTTTTTGCTTTTAGATAATTTGCCAATATTCTTCCCTCCTTATTTGAGTTTCCATAATACAAAGCTTGCTGAGAAAATAAATCTTTCCTTACTAATTTAGACGAAATCTCATTAAATTTACCTTTAGCTTTTAAAAGATCCTGTTGAGTAGAATATTCCCATTTTTCTATTAATTTTGATTCTAAAACTTTAATTTCGTGTTCTAAATCAGAAAATTGTTTTTTGAGCTGTTTTTTAAGATAAGCCGAATAAGAGAATAATTCTATACATTCTAATACATGACTGGTACGGAAGGTGAAGGGGATGAACTACAATCTTTAAAGAAAGAAAGGAAACATTTAGGGGGAACACATATGGTGGGTAACACAAAAAAAAAAAAAAGAAAGAAATTTATAATCTATGCATAAATATGATTAAGATCTAAGAAATTTGGTAACTTGTAAATTATGTTGTCTATTTTTCAAATGCGTCCTTGAACAAGAAACTTTTTAAGGAACGCTTGAATTTTTCTAAAGAAGATTCATTACGAATATATAGAAACATAGAAAGATGACGGCAGATAAGGGCTACAGCCCATCAAGTCTGCCCATACCATTGACCCACCCTTTTAAGTCTACTGGCCCCCTTAACTCTACTGACCTGCTCTATTAAGTCTATATCCTAGCGACCCTATTCATTGGTATGACCCTCGCAGTGATCCCACATAGGTATCCCATTTATTCTTGAAGTCTGGGATACTGCGGGCCTCGATCACCTGTACTGAAAGCTTGTTCCAATGCTCTATCACTCGTTCCGTGAAGAAGTACTTCCTGACGTTTCCACGAAACTTCCCTCCCCTGAGTTTGAGCGGATGTCCTCTTGTGTTCGAGGGTCCTTTGAGAAGAAAGATATCATCTTCCACCTCGACCCGTCCTGTGATGTACTTAAATGTCTCAATCATGTCTCCCCTCTCCCTACGCTCCTCGAGAGTATAGAGCTGCAATTTGTTCAGTCTTTCTTTGTATGAGAGACCCTTTAGCCCTGAGACCATCCTGGTGGCCATCCGCTGAACCGACTCAATTCTGAGCACATCTTTACGGTAATGTGGCCTCCAGAATTGCACACAGTATTCTAGATGTATATATTAGTAATTGTTCCAAAGCTGGGGTGCTAACAATGCTGTTTATTCACTATTGACTCCATTGGCTGTGTGGTAAATGAAAGGATTTGAAAAGCTATAGAATGTTGTTTACACCTGTTTAAAGCTGGTTCTTTATTTTATATATATATATATATATATATATATATATATATATATATATATATATATATATATATATATACACACACACACATATATACTGGTTCATTTTATACAGTATATACACTGGTTCTTGCATATTGGTATATGTACATATACTATATATTTAACATAAGAACATAAGCATCGCCTCTGCCGAGTCAGACCATAGGTCCATCGTGCCCAGCAGTCTGCTCCCGTGGAGGCCCCCCAGGTCCGTCACCTGTATGTGATCCTTTACTTAAGACATTTTATCCTGTATAGTACCTCTCTAACTATATCCCTCAATCTCCTTTTCCTTCAGGAACTTGTCCAACCTCTTTTTGAAACCCAAAATCGTACTCTGCTCTACCACCTCCTCTGGAAGCGCATTTCAGGTATCCACCAGCCTCTGAGTGAAGAAAAACTTCCTAGCATTTGTTCTGAATCTGTCTCCCTTCAATTTTCTTGAGTGCCCTCTCGTTTTTGTTTCCTCCGCCAGTCTAAAGAATCTGTCCCTCTCTACCTTCTCTATACCCTTTATGATCTTATAAGTTTTTATCATGTCACCTCTAAGTCTCCGTTTTTCCAGGGAAAAGAGCCCCTGTTTCTCCAGCCTCTCAGCATATGAAAGAATTTCCATGCCCTTAATAATTTTTGTTGCTCTTCTCTGGACCCTCTCGAGTGTCGCCATATCCTTCTTAAGGTACGGCGACCAGTATTGAACACAGTATTCCACATGCGGGCGCACCATCGCCCGATATAGCGGCAGGATAACTTCTTTGGTTCTGGTAGTGATTCCTTTTTTGATAATGCCCAACATTCTGTTCGCCTTCTTTGAGGCCGCTGCGCATTGCACCCCCGGCTTCATTGTTTGGTTCACCAAAACCCCCAAGTCCCTTTCTAGATTTCTCTTCCCCTATACCATCCCCCCCATGTGTAGTTGTACATCGGGTTTCCTTTCCCCATGTGCAAAACTTTGCATTTCTCTACATTGAAGCACATTTGCCATTTATTAGCCCATTCACTCAGTTTGTTCAGGTCTCTTTGTAGTTCTTCACATTCCTCAACAGTTCTAACCCTACTGGAGAGTTTTGTGTCGTCCGCAAATTTTATAACTTCACACTTTGTCCTTACTTCCAGTTCATTAATGAATATATTGAACAGCAGTGGTCCCAGCACTGACCCCTGCGGGACACCACTAGTGACTGCTTCCCAGTCAAAGTAGTGTCCCTTTACTTACTCCTACCCTGTGCTTCCTGTCCGCCAGCCAATTACATATAGTATATTTTATATATACAGTATATATACTGGTTCTTGCATATTGGTATATGTACATATGCTAGTTCTTGTATATATATATATATATATATACACACACACACACATAGTATATGGGGAAGAGAAGATAAAGCTGCGCGCGGGTTTAGCGCGTTGGACATTTCATCATGCACTAACCCCCGCGGCCGGCTAAAAACTAACGCCTGCTCAATGCAGGCATTAGCAGCTAGCGCGGCAGGCGGTTTAACGCGCAGTATTACGCGCGTTAAACCCCTACCGCAGCTTGATAAAAGGACTCCAAAGTAAGAAAAAAGAAAAGAATACAAACTGAATGATTAATAAATAATGAATAGAATAATGGGGAGGTTTTTATGCCAATGATTGGAGCAGGAGCATGAAAAAGCTTCTCATCTGAGGAGATACGTAGTAGAGAATGACACGGTGACAAAATTCATCACCGTTCCCGTGGATAACCGCGGGAAATAATCCCATGTCATTTTCTAGTGTCTATTTCAACCTTGGTCCTTCTACACCAGCATTCTTCAAAGCAAAGCTTGCGGGTCAGTGGTTGTGGCCATTCATACTCTGATTCTTATGTGAGCCAAGGATAATGAAGCCATTGTGACATCACTGATCGTGATTGGCTCTTAGGCACTGGTGGAATAAGGCATTATGACATCACAATATCTGCTCTGGATACCAGAGACTGTCATTCTGTAGTGTCTGTTTCAACCTCGGTCCTTCTACACCAGCATTCTTCAAAGCAAAGCTTGAGGGTCAGTGGTTGTGCCCAATTATACTCTGATTCTTTCCTCTCTCCTTAAAGAATGACATGAAGATGGTTTCCCGCGGTTATCCGCGGGGACGGGAACGGTGATGAAGTTTGTCACCGTGTCATTCTCTAATACGTAGCTCCGAAGTTCGGAGACTTTTCCTACCCTATAAGTTACCACTGACTAGTATAGTGGTATTTTTTGCTTTTGTATGACTGTTTATTTGACCACTATATATTTTTGCTTGTGGTGGTAATAGACATTAGTACATGGCCATTAATGCAAAAAATGTAAAGTCGGTCATTTTACTGTTGCAGTAAAATTAACCTTGGTGTACAGGAAAACCCCTTACAAGGGAGCATTAAGGCCACTTTTTATTGCAGCTTACTGCAATAAAACACATAACTAAATTTAAGTATGCTTAGCCCATTAAGGTCAAGAATCTGTTGCTAAGATAGAGGATGTCACAGTAGACAGCAGAAACCCACCAAGCCTTCTATGTTACATTTATTACATTTGTCTAATAAAATGCCATAACCTTCAACTATTATCCTAGATAAATATGAAAAGAGCTCAATGTTAGTTTGCTTTTCTTCTAACCCTAAATTAAATCTAAACCAATTTTATTGTATATATTCAAAGCTTAAGAAAGACAAAACAGAATGATGGCGAATAAGAACTGTAAAGCCCATTTAGGAAAAGGGGATGGTAGAGGTGCTGATAAAGGACTGCATCATTGTGCACCTTGATGGACACGTTCTGAAAGGACCAGCTAGCACGACTTCAGCAGAGGAAGGTCTTGCTTAACGAGCTTGCTACACTTCTTCAAGGGAGTAAACAGGCAGATAGACAAGGGTGACCTGGTCGACATTGTATATCTGGATTTTCAGAAGGCTTTCGACAAGGTTCCGCATGAACAACTACTTCGAAAAATTGCGAGCCATGGAATCGAGGGTGAAATACGTGGATTAAAAATTGGCTGGCGGATAGGAAACAGAGAGTGGGAGTAAATGGACAATACTCGGACTGGAAAAGCATCACCTGCGGGAGTGCCTCAGGGTTCGGTGCTTGGACCCCGTGCTCTTCAACATATTTATAAACGATCTGGAAACTGTTACGACGAGTGAGGTGATTAAATCTGCAGGCGATACGAAGTTATTCAGAGTAGTGAAGACGCGGGACAAACACACTCGAGAAGGCTGCGACATGGCAAATGAGGATCAAAGTGGATAAGTGTAAGGTGATGCATGTCGGTAACAAAAATCTTATATACAAATACAGGATGTCCAGGATGGTACTTGGAGAGACCTCCCAGGAAAGAGACTTGGGAGTACTAGTCGACAAATCGATGAAGCCGTCCGTGTAATGTGCAGCGGCGGCGAAAAGGGCGAACAGAATGCTAGGAATGGGGAGGGAAAGGGATTGAGACTTGTATACCGCTTTTTGTAGTTTTACCACCACACTCAAAGCAGTTTACATACAGGTACTTCAAGCATTTTCCCTATCTGTCCTGCGGACTCACAATCTATCTAAATGTACTTGGGGCAGAAGAGGATTAAATAACTTGCTACCAAGCAATCTATTAATGA
This sequence comes from Geotrypetes seraphini, assembly GCF_902459505.1. NCBI lineage: Eukaryota > Metazoa > Chordata > Amphibia > Gymnophiona > Dermophiidae > Geotrypetes > Geotrypetes seraphini. The sequence continues at coordinate 18,470,498 of NC_047093.1, read as the reverse complement.
GTTTTGCAGTTTTTTTGCCTCCTCTCATGTAAACCTGTCCTGAGGGACCCCCAGCCAGTTGGGTTTTCAAGATATCCCCTTTGAACATGTATGAGGCAGATTTGCATATAATAGAGGCGATAGGCATGCAAATCTGCCACATATATTTCTATTAGGGATATCTTAAAAACCAGACTGGCTGGGGGGTTCCCCAGGACAGGTTTAAAAACTACTAAACCAGCATGTTACTCTTACTGCATGCTAACTGACTAATACAGTTAACACAAGAGCATTTAGCACCTCCTAAATAGGAGATAATACAGTGTTCCCCCGCAAATTCGCAATTCACAGTATTCTCCGACCGCCTCTTCCTGTTACTAAAGTCGGGCTACACCAACCAGGAACTGCATATCAAAGCAGCCTTACTTTAGTAACAGGAAGAGGCGGTCGGAGCATAGCGCGAGTGATTTTCTTCACTTGCCAGCACTCCAGCTGCCCTCTCCTGCCTTTTGACATGTGAAAATCCGTATTTGTGGTTTTTCAAAATTTGCGGGGGTTCCTGGAATGGAACCCATGTGAATATCAGGGGAGTACTGTAAATGGTTCTGGGAACATTAATGCATAAGAACATAAGAATTGCTGCTGCTGTGTCAGACCAGTGGTCCATCATGCCCAGCAGTCCGCTCCCGCGGACAATATAAAATACCGGGAAAGCTTCTTTTAGATGAAGCATTTGTTTTGCATTTGCCACATGTTAAAATCCATTAAGGCCAAAACGTAATGTACTTTAGTAAAAGGACCTCTTAGTTCCTAATGCAAAGAGACTCCAGGTCTCTGGCTTTCCCTTTACTTCATCACCAGATGAAAAAAATCAAATATAGATGCTATCTTAAAAATACAAGTAAAAGCATATGACTACTGAATAAAACTGCTATGCTATGACACAAATAAACAAATGTGCTACAGCATGACGCACATATGGGGGATTCCCTCTTGTTATATTCAGAAGCCATGTCTATTTAAACTATTAAACATTTAAGAGTAAAGAATGCCAAACAGTCCTCAGAACCTACGAGTCTTTAACAAAAAAGAATCAACCTTTCTCTGCAAATTGAAGCTTAGGTTAAATATTTTATTTGGCTGCTGAAGATGGCCTGAGAACTTGGGCATTAGCTCCAGACCATTTTCTGGATATACATCAAACACTGCCCTGCCATTTCTCCAGTCAGTCAAAACAATGTTTCCCATGAAGATTTTTAATGCTGAAGTCCTAAAAAAAAAAAAAAAACACACCAAAAACTTGCTAATTGAATCCAGCGTGCATCATTTATACTATTCTAAACATTTTACCCCTATAGCTTGTTTTCTGATATATTAATGTGTATCATAGTAAGCAACGGTAATTAAAAATAAGTTGACATTTAGTCTAATTTTAGAAAAGGATGATGAATTATACAGTAAAAGCAACTAGTTAAACTGAAAAGGGGCTGGTAAAAACTACTTGCTCATCTGTACCCCCCCCCCACACACCCCAAAAAAATCCTCTTCTTGGGCTTTCAAAGACAAATGATTTCAAAACGCCAAAGCAGCATCTATCAGATTTGAGTTGCTTCAAAATGAAGAACATTTTACAATTCATTTCCTCCCCCCCTTTATAAAACCGCAATAGTGATTTTTAACGCAGGCCAGAGCACTGAAGCTCTGCACTGCTCCTGGCGTTCACAGAGTTTTGGGAGTAGCGGAAAACATTCAGCGCGCCAGCCTGCACTAAAAACAGCCATCACAGTTTTTTTGTAAAAGGGGAGAGGGTATGCTCACAACCTGAACATTAAAGCAAAAGGAATGATTTCCAACATGTGGCTTCCTAGATTATTAACATTGGCCTAATTCTCTCTGCACTTCACATGTACTCATTAACCATTCCATGGGAAAAAATCCCCCTAATGGGCAACCCTTGTTAAAATTAAGACTCATTATAAATGGAAAGTAACTATATATAAAATAACACAATAATTAAGTAGACATCCTATACAAAATTGAAACAAAACCCGCCCAAACGAAACCCGATTCTGTAACCGACGTCCATGTTGCAGACGCCGGTTACAGAATTGGGTTTGTTTAGACGTGGCCGCTATACTTAATACCAAGTATTAGTATAGTGGCCGCAGCTACCAGTCTCCCCCCCCCCTCCCGCCGATCTCGGCAGGAGGGTGCCCAATCCCTCCTGCCCATAGAACCCACAATTGCCGGCAGGAAGGTGCTCAACCCTTCCTGCCAGTAGGCCCCGCCTCCCGAAGATCACCAGCAAGCCCGCCTCCGTCCAAATGAGGCGGGCCCAACCCACCAGATCCTAGGGCCGGATTGACCCAGGCGCCTAAGGCCCCCTCCTATGACAGCACTAAGCACTATTCTGTAAACAGCGCCAAACTTGGAGCATAACTTTTTTGAAAACTTATTTTTTAGGAACCATTTATAGATTCAGTCCTAAGTGTAAATGCCATTATAGAATACAAGCATAAGTCCGCATTTATGTGGCTAACTTTAGGGGTGAGCACTCACTCCAACTCAAAGGCTGGTTGGTATAAGTGCTCACGCCTAACTGGAGACAGTTAGGCATGTAACTACATGTTTTCTATAACATGTGCAAACAACTCCTGATCATGCTCCTGCTTGATCCACAGCCCCTTGCACTTGCGTACTATGGATCTTGCACCCATGTTTTATCGAATACCGACTATGGTCTATTGCATGTGTAATTGCTAATTGATACCAATTTTTTTTTAATAATTAACATCAATTATTAGCTCATTATTATATTAATTTACATATGCAACTGACCATCTTCTTTCTATCCCCTTCTCGTCATTAGAGTATTCAATGTACTTGTCTCAAGCTTTCTTGACTTCTTCATGGTATGCTGTAAGGTCTGCAGGATGTCTTTATATACAATGGGTTCTCAAACCTGATTGGCTGGGGTTTGAGGTGACTGAGGCAGGAAAGTCCATTGGTCATACAGTTCTCACCAACATTCTAATTTGAACTTTGTGACCAATGAACTTTCTTGCCTCAATTACCTCAAGAAAGAAACTGCAAACTTCACAGCACATCCTGAAGAAAGCCACAACATGATGGCTGAAATGTCAATTCTACCTATCCAGACAAGGCAATAACCGGACAACTGCAACAATCAACACTTTCACAAATTTTGCAAGATGATACAAAAAGCACACCGAAAAGTAGTCTCTCAATAGTGCATTGACCAAGACCATGTCTCCAAATTAGAGTTGTCATTCTCTTTCTACTTTCGCCAGCTACAGAGTATCCGTACATAATTTTCAGAACCTGAATTCGCCCAACTATTGTACGCTTTTGTATTATCTCACTTGGATTACTGCAATGCTGTACTAGTGGGCCTACCTGCAAAAACCCTCTCCCGCCTCCAATGTTTGCAGAATGCTGAAAACCACCTTCTGAAAAACCTGGGCATCTGCGACCATGTTACCCCCCTCACTAGCTTCCATGAACTGGCTTCCTATTAATAAACGCAGCACCTTCAAAGACCTGGTTCTTGGTTTCAAATCTTTCCACAAGATGATAGACTATAAGGCAACAAAGCTACAAACCTAAGCCCCCAGCCAACCACTGAGATCTCAAGGACAGAGACATCTGACCTTACCAGCTGGACGTTCCCTCAAGACTGAAACTGCCCACAAACACTCCTACTCACATTTCATTCCTAGACTATGGCACATCATCCCCTCTTCCATCAGAATGCAAGATGGACTATGGAACTTCAGGAGGGCTGTGAAAACCTTCCTCTTTATGAACCCAGCGCTTTAAGGTCCCCACACCTAAAAGAACTCAGTAGCTCCATGCTATTCTTAGTTGAACCCAACTGTACCATTTACTATAAACCAGATGTGTGTCTCTATCTACATGAATATGTCTTGTCTGTCATGTCCTACCTATACTGTATATGTACTCTTGTAACCTGTTCTGGGCTCCTTTAGGAGAACGGGCTAAAGAAATTAACAAAAAAAAAAATATTCTTCATATTTTTAATGATCAACTGAATAATGGTTTGCAGAGGATAAAATTAACTTTGGTAAATCAGGTCTTATACTGAACTTGACATATGAAAACAAGAAAAACATTTTAAGAGTATTACTATTAATTATTTCTATAGTGCTATCAGACATACGCAGCGCTGTACAGTCAAAGAGTTTACAATCTAAACAGACAAGAAAGACAAACAGGATGTCATGGATGCAGTTAGGGGGAATGGTTAATCTGCCCAGCCAAGACAGACAAACAGGATGTCATGGATACAGTTAAGGGGAACAGTTAATCAGCTGGCTGGGTTGATGGGCGTAGGGTTATGGACTGAAGGCTATATAAAAAAGGTGGGTTTTCAGTCTGCTTTTAAACAGGGTAAGGGAAGGGGCTTGGTGGACAAACTCAGGTAATTTATTCCAGGCACAGGGGGCAGCTAGATGAAAGGAACAAGTCTGGAATTGGCAGTGGAGAAGGGTTCAGCTGAGAGCAGCTGATCTGAGGAACAGAGTTCTCTGGGAGGTGTATAAGGAGAGAGAGGAGAGATATTGAGAGGCAGCAGAATACAAACTGGTCTATATTGACATACTTTTCACCGTTTTGTTTTACACTAAAACATCTGAATTACATGCTAAAAGTCACTTGTAATTTATTTTTCCCCCTCAAGTCCCTCTGTACCGTACTTTTCACAGAGCCAAGCTTTATAGTCAGTTACACGTTTCTTTCGTCAAACTTACTTCAGCTTTTATGCACTGCATTTAGAAAGAATAACTAAGTAAATGTTTTCTTTTCTGCAAGGCTCCAACCAAATTGGTGTTAAGAAAAATAAAAAAAAAAACAGCTGAGGAAGATGACACAGTGTCAACACCACAAAAAGTATCAAAATGAGCAAAATAAACATCAGGCGCGAGCTTGCAAAGTTGGTGACTCTAGCCCCAAGTTTCACATTTATCTTGGAACTGAAAGGCAGAGTTAACTGTGTCCAGTGGCCAAAAAACAAGTTTTAGAGGAGCCAAGTTAAAAAAAAAAAAAAAAGTTTCTGAAGACTGGGCATCCTAACTGCAGACATCTGAAGACGGAGATTATAAGAGTCTTTCTTGCAAAAGAATTTGGATGGCTGCTACTGAAACTGCTCTTCCATCTATAAATCAAGACGTGTTTATTTTATGACATCCTCAGATTTCATAATAGCTACCATTCTAAATATGTGAAAAGCAGCTTTACAGCAACTCTGTACTGCAAGGCAACTTTATTTCATGGTACACATACCAAGTACTCAAAGCATGTCTCATCGCCAGACATCTACAACCATACTAGTTAATAGAAACACATGCACACATTGTGTAGGTGTGTAAGATATATATTACATAGGCACACCACTACAGTGTGTGTCTAAACAGGTGGAGAAATAGCCTAATGCTTAGAACAGAAAGCTAGGGAGGGGGGGGGACCCTGTTTAAATCCCAGGGTGGCACCTTATGATCTCAGACGGGGAAAAAGAATGAACCTGAATGCAAATGTCTTGAGCTACAATTGAAAACAAAAGAGAGAGAAGATGGGAGCTAAATGCAAAACTTGTCTCTCTTTACATACATAGAGGGAGGGCTAAGCCCCTTCGCCTATCTAGGTGGGATCACACCCACAGCACACGTATTGGAGCCAGCTCTGTGGGTGAGCAAAATCCCCCCCCCCCCCCAAGTCATTGGAAAAGTTGGCTCCTACGCCTTAAGGTGTCCGTCCCTGCACCTCTCTCCGGACACCCTCGTTCCTATAGGCGCGCGCCTAGCCGGCCCCTGCACACGGACAAAAAGGCACGAACAAAGCCGCCGGCTCCGGCCTTCCCTCGCCTCCTACCTGTCAGGCGCAGCTTGACGGGCCCGTTCCTCCTGGAGCCCTGGTTCGACATGTCCCGCCTGAGGCGGACGCGAAGGGAGTCAGAGGAGCGGAGGCGGCGGAGGCCCGGATGTGCCGCCCAGCGCTGCCATGGGAGGGGGGAGGGCGGGAGGCCGGAACCCGCCGCCGCCGAAGCCGCTCGCTATCTTGTCAGGGCCGAGCCTCCATGCCGGGGACCCTCAGCGACTTCCGGTTCCGACGGCTGCTGCTCGCGCCCGGCCCGCGGGGAAGCCGCCGCCGCTGCTGCTTCCTGCAGCTCGCGCGGGAATCAGGGCTCGCGCTGCCTCTCCAGCTGCTGTCTGCAGTCGGGGGGGAGGGGAGGGGAGGGGGGCGGGCCGGCCACTGGAGCGCGTGCTGTGACGTCGGCGCGCTGAAACCCGCGGCTGCGAGGGGAGGAGAATGGGGAGGGCGGGGAACGGAGAGACGGTGAGGTTTGTTGGTGCCACGTGGTTTTTTTTCTCATGCAATGTTCTGCCACACCGTACTATGCAAAAAAAAAAACAAAATAAAATAACCCACCCCTTGAAATTTTGACACAACTTTTCACCACACTGGGCAAAAGTGCTCAGGACCAACAATAGGTCGAATTTAAGATCACCAGCGGGGTTGCTACTTATAAGCACTTATATTGGTCCTCCAACATTTCAGTCGTGAGTTTTACCCACCATCGAGCGGGTGTCCAATTGCTCCGGGTTCTGACGCGTTTCGCCAGAGAACCCACCCATTGCAATGTTTCAATTCAATGTGATCCCTCGTTCCCTTACTTCCAAAAGCCAATATAAGTGCTGGGATTGGAACGTGAAAGGCACAGCTTATGGCAGTGGCCTCAAACTCGCGGCCCGCCAGGCTCTCGGTATGTTTATCCTAATCACACAGTTGCTTCATCATCTGTCTCTTTAGCTATAAGTAACAATATTATCATTAAGACTTAGCCAAAAGGAAAAGTTTATAAACTCTAAAGAGTTTTACCTCTTGTAAAATTGTAATTTCTTTATTAACACATTAACTATTTTTTTTATGAGGCCCTCCAAGTAGCTACAAATCCAAAATATGGCCCTGCAAAGGGGCTCAGTTTGAGACCACTGGCTTATGGGGTAGCAACCCCGCTGGTGATCTTTCTTTTTTTTTTTGTATACTGTAATCATATTTATTAGGCAGAGCAAACCATGTACAACAGGTCAGTGGTACAGAACAGGTAATGAGAAACACAGTGAAAAAGAACAGTGCAGTTATACATGAACAGTATGGGTATCAAGAACAGTTCCACATGGCTTAAACCAGCCCGTTTTCTCTGGACTATAAAGTGCTTACAGAACTTTGAATCCCCAAACGATTCACCTAATGGATCTTCATACCAACATCCATACACACTTTCATACCCCATTCACGCACAACCAGTCAGAATAAGGTCCTGCCTTAGACTTTAACACTGCAATCAGGACTGTCACAGCTGTCATCCAAGAAATACAGTAAAAATGGAGAGATCGTAACATAAACGGGTAAGTAATCAACAACCATCTACAACCAGCAATTGAGTATACAGAGAATACAGATAGCAAGACTCAGATCAGTTCAGTTCAGGGGAGAGGCGTTGTCAGGAGGCGCTTCCATAGGGTACAGTAAGCAACCCACGAGGCCTGTGTTCTGGAAGTGTATGTGTCCAATTCAAATCTGGCTTGCGTCTTCATTCTAGCCAGCCATAAAGGGAAGGTAGGGGCCTCCGCTGTGGACCATCGCTGCAATACCAGCAATTTGCCTATAAGAATAGCGTGCAGAATAAATTTCTGATCTGAGTTGTCCAGGCCCTGTTGCGTGAAATCTTGTACATCCCCTAGTAAAAGCGCTGCAGAGTTCCAGGCAAAAGTACATTGGAGAACATGTTCAAGGCATCGGCGAATTGGGCTCCAAAACGTAAGAGTCGGGCAGTCGAAGAAGGTATGAAGAAATGTACCCGGTGCGGATACACAACGGACACAATTAGCGTCAGTCCACAAGTGCATGCGTGCTCCACGGATTCTAGTTATGTACGCTCTATGCAGTAACTTGAATTGTATTTCCTGTAAAGAAACTGCCTTCACCAACAAATAAATGTTCTTGAAGAACGCATGTAAATCTTGTACAGTGACATTTCTTCCCATTTCATGTGACCATTCCCTGGCCAAAACCACCAGAGACATCTCGGATTGATGGTCTCGACAGGCAGAATACCAGTGAGAAATAGAGTTCATGGAGGATGGAGTCTCCAGAAGAATGTCGTCAAGGGATCCACTCTCCCATCGGCCATCACAACGGGCAATCTGGGGGGTGACATAATGTTGGAGTTGTAAATAAGTATGAATGTGCCTCGAGGGTAGGCCCCAGGCTGTGTGTACCTGAAGAAAAGAGGGAAAACTCCCCCCCCCCAAGGTCCACAAGCGCCCCCACTGTAGTGTCCCGCACTCCCCGAGTTGATAGACCCCCCAGACGTGACATACCAGGAGGGAAGTCAGGGTTGCGAAGTATGGAGAGAAAAGGGGAAAAATCGGGTGTTCGGGTCTGTTTTTTTCGCCACCATACCCATGCCTTTCGAAACGAGTTCAAAAAGGGCAATAAGGGTGAGGAAAAGGGGGAAGAATGAGTACCAGAACGCCCACCCGAGCGTCCATGAAGAAAGGAGGAAAAAGAGATGGGTAGGCAGCATGTGTCCAGGAGGTCCGTAGGGGATGGGGACGGAGAGGGATCTGGAGCTAGTTGCGGGTGCATCCATCGAAGTAAGGCTGCCACATTATACATGCGGATGTCAGGTAAGTTCAGGCCGCCATGTTGCTTTGCACGTAACAGTTTGGAAAAACTAATGCGGGGCGCCCTGTCTCGCCAGATAAATGATCGAATAGTGGCTATATACGCACGTTCGTCGGAGGGAGATACCCAAACAGGGATGGCTTGAATGGGGTATAGTATTTTGGGAAAAAGTATCATTTTGACCAGTGCGACTCTGCCCATTAGGGATAGAGGCAAAGCCCTCCATCGGTGGCACAGAGTTTTGATTTTACCAATTGCATTGGTAATGTTAGCTGTGTATAATCGTTTGGGGTCACAATACAACATGATACCCAGGTATTTAAGTTTCCCAGGGGCCACTCCTACTCCTAAGTTCTCCGTCCAGCGTGGTGCACCCGTCGCCCCAAGAAGGAGTGCCTCCGTCTTGTCAAAGTTTATCTTGAGGCCCGAAAATCGCCCATACAATTGTATAAGAGACATGAGGCGTGGCATGTTGGAGTCCGCATGGTTAATGTAAAGGAGCATGTCGTCTGCGAACAGGCTGATGCGGAATTCACGCGTCCCCACGCGGAGGCCCTCAAGGTGCGGATCTTGCCGTATGCGCTGTGCTAGGGGCTCCAAGGATAGTAGGAAAAGAAGAGGGGATAGTGGGCAGCCTTGTCGTGTACCGCGGCCTAGCGGAAAGGACGCCGATAACTCCCTGTTCACCAGAAGTTGTGAGGATGGACGGGTGTAGAGAGCCGTTATCCACCCCACAAAGTCACCAGTGATGCCAAATCTCCCCAGGACCCAAAAAAGATGTTCCCATGAGACCATATCGAAGGCCTTCTCAACGTCCAGGCTGGCAATAAGGGCCCGTGCCTCAGAGGAATGAGAGGCCTGCAAGACCGTTAGTACCTTCAAGAGGTTGAGAGAGGCATGTCGACCAGGGACAAACCCGACCTGGTCTTCATGTATCAGATGCGGTAGAAAAACATTCAACCGTTTCGCAAGTATGCTACCCAAGATTTTAACATCCTGGTTGAGGAGTGATATTGGTCGATATGATCCCAATTGGTCCTGCGGGCGGCCCGGTTTGGGTAGGATAATAACATGCGCTCGGTTGTGTGTATCCCCAGGTGGGAGAGTGGATAAGAGTCCGGTATAGTAGGATTGCAGGGCTGGGAGAACCGTAGGGGGCAACAGCTTGTAAAACTCCGGCCCCATGCCATCAGGGCCTGGAGTTTTTGCAAGAGTGAGGTTTCCAATAGCCGTCTGGATTTCCTGCCCCGAAATAGGGGAGTTCAATGTGCGCTGTTGTTCCTCAGATAAGGATGGTAATGAGAGGTTTGTGAAAAAGTTCTCTCTGGCTTGGGGGTCGTCCGGTGTTGCCGAGTAGAGATCCCTATAGAAACTGACAAATTTCTCTGCAATATCCCCGGGATCGGTGTGTAGTCGACCTGCCTTATCTTTAATACTAGTGATGACATGTCTGGCCTTGGGCGGTCTAACCAAGTTGGCTAGCATACGTCCCGTTTTGTTACCCCAAGCATGCAGCTTATATTTGTAGAAATATATGCTTCGTTGAGCTCGCGTATCAAGGAGATGATTGATCTTATCCTTTAGTTGTTTTAAAGAGGATCTGATCGAAGGGGTAAGGTTAGATATGTGTACCCAACGCAGCTCCTGAAGCTCGCGTGTGAGAGCAAGGAGCTCTCCCTCGCGGCGCTTTTTCAGAGCGGAGGAGTACGCCAATATGTGTCCGCGCATGACAGCCTTTGCGGCCTCCCAGTAAACGACCGGTCCCACGTCCAACACTGAATTGGTACAAAGAAAGTCCTCCCATTTTTTTGTGAAAAATTCATGAAAAGTTTTGTCTGCGTATAATTGTGGGGACATACGCCAGATGCGTTCTCCAGAGGACCGCAAGAACTGGAGAGCGATGTGCAGTAGAGAGTGGTCAGATAGGGTCGGAGCGAGCATGGCAGCCGATGCGAACTTGGGGAACCAGAGTTCGGATACAAGGAAGTGATCAAGGCGAGAGTAGGACAAATGAGGATGGGAGTAGAAAGAGTAGTCGCGCTCCTCGGGGTGGAGAGTTCTCCAGACATCTAGTAATCCCAATTCCCTCATAAGATAATTCACACCCTTATCGAAATGAGCTTTGGGGGCACGTTTCGCTGGATGGCAATCCAGAGCGGGGTTGACGGTTATGTTGAAGTCTCCCCCTAGCACAATTAAGCTGGATGTGTGAGGAGTCAGAAGTGTAACCAAGTGTGAGAAAAAATCCGGAGAGTAAGTATTGGGAGCGTAGACATTGCACAATACGGTCTGCTGTCCCCATAAGTCACCCACTAGCATAACATATCTCCCCTCGGGGTCCGCCACCTGGTGTTGCACAGTGAACGGTATCCTTTTGTGTATGAGAATGGCCACTCCCCGTTGTCTAGAGCTATAGGAGGCGAAGCCAATCTGTCCCACCCAATCCCGTTTCAACTTACGATGTTCGTCGTCCATGAAATGTGTTTCCTGGAGGAATGCAATGTCCGTGTGTTCCCTTCTGAGATATGCGAGAAGCTTGGTATGTTTTATGGGAGAGTGGATCCCGTCTACATTAAGCGAAGATATTTTCAAAGAAGACATAGCATTACATATGCAATATAAACAAAGCTTTTAGATGCAGAAAAAATCACGGAGCAGGGGACGTCCCAGCCATATCCCCCCTCCACAGTGTATGACAGCAATAGATCTTTCTTAGTATTAGTGAACATCTTGTCCCGGCATTGATAATCAGCAGTCCCATGCAGCACCCATTCAGACAGTCTCATGCACACCCCCCATTCACTCCCCCCCCCACAAGCAGAACGGAACAAAACCCCCCTCCCCCCCGAACCATGTAATCTTCCTGAAGCGCCCACTGAGAGCGGTAAAATAAGAACAGTGAACATAAAACAGCCCCGGGCCACGCCCCGCATGCAATACAAAATATGAACAAAATATTGCCCTCTGGTATAAACAGAAAACACAGTGTAGCTTCGTATCAGCGATAAGTAAAGAAAACAAAAAGGAAAATTGGCTTCAAAGTCACAACCAGGAAAGGGTCATATAAAGAAATAAAGCAATGAAGAGCCAGACTTAGATATTCAAACCGGTCGTCGTGCTACCAACGCACAAGTCATCTGTTTAGAAGCATGTTGGATCGGGCCGAGTCGCAAGTTCAGAATCCTCCTCTGCCATCTATTTCCGACCCGCGGCAGCGGGTCTCAAATGCCAGGGAACGGAGCAGAAACTAAAGCCGTTGTTTGTGGAGGCTCAATGAGGGTTATTATCCGGAGGAATTGGCGCAGGCAGTTGCAGGATAAACTTCTCCAAATCTCTCGGGGTCTCAAAATAAAGGGCTTTGTTGTTATAAAACACCCGCGCCCGGGCAGGATACAGAAGGGACACCCGAATATTGCGCCGGTATAGTGTATTGCAATGGGGCGCCATCGCCTTCCGCCGAGATGAGATAAGGGGGGAGAAATCTTGAAATATCAGGATCTTTTTGCCATCATAAAGAAAGTCTACCCCTTTACGGAAGTGAGCCAGTATCCGTTCCTTTATCGCAAAGTTGAGAAACCTGGCGAGAACTGGCCGCGGTCGCGTGTCGTCCGCTGCCCGTTGGCCCACATGGTGTGCTCGTTCTATCTGGACAAGTAGGCCCGGATCTGTGTGTTCCAAAGTCTTCGTTAGCCAGTTCTCTAACCCCTTGCGTAGATCCACTTCCCGTATTGTTGCAGGTAGCCCTATGAACCTCAGATTCTTTCTCCTCCCTCGATTTTCGTGGTCATCCATGCGGTCCTGCAGGGATTTGTTAGAGGTTTCCAGGGCCCGCAATCGTTCTTCGAAAGTGGCAGCCTGATCTTCCTGGCGTGCCACCCGATCCTCGACACGCTGCAAACGGCCTGCGTGGTTATCCAGGCTTTCCTTGATGTCTTCCATGAACGTGTGTATTTTGGCCAGCTTGTCCTCCATTACTAGCGTTAAGGATCGGGTTAATTCTTGCACTGCTGCCTCCTGTAACGTAAACATAGGAACCTCGTGGCTGTCCGCCATTTTTGGCTCCTGCGGCTTCACCTTGTCTCGTGTGCCCCGTTGCGGTTTTGAGGTCATCGCTCGCACTGTGCACCCCGAAAAAACCGTCGGCGCGATCAGCGATATAAGAGGTGGTCAGAGGTCCTCTCGAACACGGAGGTATGTTGAAATACAGCAGGTAATGTGCAGGTTTAGTGCAGCGTGGCCCGGAGCCGTGGAGAGACACGTCCGCTCAAGCGCACGGCATCACGTGACCCCCCCGGTGATCTTTCTACTAGAGAATGACATGGTCACAACATTCATCACCGTTCCCGTCACCGCGGGAAACCATCTTCATGTCATTCTTTAAGGAGAGAGGGAAGAATCAGAGTATGAATGGCCACAACCACTGACCCACAAGCTTTGCTTTGAAGAATGCTGGTGTAGAAGGACTGAGGTTGAAACAGACACTACAGAATGACAGTCTCTGGTATCCAGAGCAGATATTGTGATGTCATAATGCCTCATTCCACCAGTGCCTAAGAGCCAATCACATCAGTGATGTCACAATGACTTCATTATCCTTGGCTCACATAAGAATCAGAGTATGAATGGCCACAGCCACTGACCCGCAAGCTTTGCTCTGAAGAATGCTGGTGTAGAAGGACAGAGGATGAAATAGACACTAGAAAATGACATGGGTTTATTTCCCGCAGTTATCCGCAGGGACGGGAACGGTGATGAATTTTGGCACCGTGTCATTCTCTACCTATTATTGGTCCTGAGCACTTTTGCCCAATGTGATGAAAAGTTACATTAAAATTTCAAGTGGTGGGTGGGTTTGTATTTTTTGTCACCCACGTGGTATTATCCCATTTCTCCCAAGTTTTGTATTTTGGGCCTCTGTACTATGCGCTGTTTTTACCATATCGTGTTTACCGTGCTTCAGTCTCCTAGAGCAGTGTTCTTCAACCTTTTTACACCTATGGACCGGCAGAACTAAAATAATTATTTTTTGGACCGGCATCGGTCCGTGGACCAGCACTTGAAGAACACTGGGTTAAGTCTTGGACCAGACCGCGCCCATCTCTACCCAATCTCCACCCCCAACGTCTTGCAATACATGTATGTATAGTATTTTGTATTAAAGTTTATGGGTTGTGGAACGAATCGTCTGAGTTTCCATTATTTCCTATGGGGAAATTTGCTTTGATATAGTGCTTTTGATTACAAGCATGCTTCTGGAACGAATTATGCTCACAAACCAAAGTTTGATTGTATATCTATTTATCTATATATCTCATGGAGCCTGATTCATATAGTTTTCGGGCTCACTGAGAAGAATACTAACACTCCCAATGCCGTTAACAGAGATTTCGGCAGTTGGAACCCAAGCACAGTACCAGGTAAAGCTTTGGATTCTCGCCCAGAAATAGCTAAGAAGAAAAAAAAAAAAATTTAAATTGAATCAGGTTGGGCAGACTGGATGGACCATTCGGGTCTTTATCTGCCGTCATCTACTATGTTACTATGTTACTATGTTTAAATCCAAGTACAGCTCCATAGAGTGGGACATGTAGGGGAGGGACATGCGGGGGGGGGGGGGAGGACATTTTGGGATAAATATCTGGGCGGACATGGGGGGGTGGGACATTTCAGGATAAATATCTATCCAGGCAACGCCGGGTAATCAGTTAATTGTATATATTTTTCCTTTCCCTTCCGGGTCTGTCTGCTCAGGCAGTGGTGCGTCTTAATGCCCCTATCACGGCTGAGGAGGTAGCAAGAGTAATACAGAATGGGTCGTTGCTGAAGGCCCCCAGGCCGGATGGTTTCCGGATGGAATTCTATAAACTCCTCCATCCCACCATAGCACCTGTACTGGCTGAGACCTTCACGGCCGCTGTCCAGCGGGGTACCCTTCCGGATTCTCTCTCCTCTGCTCAAATAGTCGTGCTGTTGAAGCCTAATAGGGATGCTGCCCTTTCTTCTTCTTACCGTCCTATCTCACTGTTGAATGTGGAGGCCAAGATGTTTGCCAAGGTTTTGGCTAATCGATTGGCTTGTGTTCTTCCTGATTTGATTGCTTCCCCTCAGGTGGGATTTGTGCAGGGGCGTACTAGTGTGAAAAACATTAGATCCATACTGGCTTCTTTGGAATTTGTGGAGAGGACCCGTCTTCCTTCCCTATTGGTCAGCTTTGATGCGGAAAAAGCCTTTGACCGTGTTTCTTGGAACTTTTTATTTGCGGTTTTAACTCGGTATGGCATAACAGGGTTTTTTCAGGATGCGATTCGGGTGCTTTATCATTCACCTACAGCCTTCGTTTGGGTCAATGGCCATAGTTCTCCTCTGTTCCCCATCCGTCGTGGTACGCGTCAGGGCTGTCCCCTTCCTCCATTGCTCTTTGCTCTGTCGTTAGACCCCTTGATCCGTGATATTCAACTTAATAGAGCTATTTCAGGTATTCGAATTGGTTCTTCCGAATTCAAGATCTCGGCTTTTGCGGATGATCTCTTGGTTCATATTTCAGATCCCATTGTATCTCTTTCCAATCTGATGGCCACTTTTCAGGAATATGGAGATTATTCTGGTTTTAAGCTTAATCTTGACAAATCTTTAGCGTTGGCCACGTCCTCGTCATTACGGGACTCTTGGCCTGGGCCCTTCCCACTTCAATGGGCTTCCTCTTCGATTCGTTACTTAGGGATCTTGTTGACGCCTTGCACTTCGGCGTTATATCGCGTCAACATTGATTCTTTGTTCTGTTCCTCGACTGAGTACTTTGCTCGTTGGTCTCCTCTTCCACTGTCTTTATTAGGCAGGATCCATTTGTTTAACATGATCCTTTTTCCAAAATGGCTTTATACTTTGCAGTTACTTCCTTTGTGGCTTTTGAAACGGGATATCACTAAATTGCATTCTATGCTTTCTAGATTCTGCTGGGGGGGTCGACGACCACGGGTGGCGTTGCGTTACCTGTTTGGCTCATGGGGAAGCGGGGGACTGGGGTTACCGCAGTTCCGGTTATACAATGCGGCCTGTTTGTTGCGTTACCTGGGGGAGTGGCTTTCGGATCGCCAGGATTTTACTCCGAAACCCTATGAGAAGGATTTTTTTGCCCCTTGGCATATTTTGTCCTTGGTGCAGTCGCCTCGGTCTGCCTTACCGGTGCCCTTTAGGGGAAATGTGTTGTTACACTCTCTACGCATCATCTGGTCTTATGTATTGCATTCTTGGAATGGTACTCCCTCGACTACTAGATACTTACCTATTCAGGGGAATCTGCAATTTAGCCCTGGAAGTGAGAATGCTTGTTTTCGTAAACTGGCATCTCGGGATTATACGCTGCTTGCTCATGTTCTCCAGGCTGATGGCTCTTTAAAATCTTGGGATGTTCTAGTCCGGTCTGGAATTTTTTCTGTGGGTGACTTTTTTGCGTTTCGGCAACTTCATCATTATATCCAATCTCTCCCCCGAGCCGCTTTGGCGTTTCCTATTGAGGATAGATTTGCGACACTACTGGATCCCTATTTGGAGACTGGGTTTACGGTTTCAGGTCTTTATAAAGATCTCCAGCGTTGGTTAGGTCCGGCTGATCGTGCTGCACTCCAAGCTCGCTGGTGTCAAGATTTGGGGATGGCTCAGGACGCTTTGGATCTCCCTTCATTAATTTCCAGAATTCCAGGAGTGTCTGTTAATGCAGATCTCCAGGAGTGTCAATTTAGGGTGATTCATCGCGGCTATTTTACGAAAAGTCAGTTATATTATTCAGGTTATACGGATTCTCCGTTGTGTCCCAAGTGTCTCCAGCAACCCCACTCGTTTATTCATGCCTTTTGGTCCTGTGTGAAAATTAAACTCTTCTGGAGACGGGTTTTATCTTATGTGGAGCGCATTTTTGGTAAGGCACTCCCCCTTTCTGCTGCTGGTCTCCTGCTGGATAAATATGAGGCCTTTTGTTTATCTGATTCGGGTCAGCGGCAGTTTATGAGACGGGTGGGTGTCTTGGGGAAGAAGGTGATTCTGGCCGTTTGGATTGGAGATACCTTGCCCTCCTTTTGGGCTTGGAGGAATCGTTTGCATGCTCTGCTGCTGTTGGAGCGGAAGGATGCATCTTTTAGCCTGCGAAGAAAACGCCAATTTCTGCGGATCTGGGATTCTTATCTTTTTTCATTATCACCACGGGCTCGAAGTGACATCCTGAATTTATTGTAATTCTCTCTGGGCCCCGAGCTTGTTGTATTTTTGTGCGGGCACCAGGTGCACCTTCTATTCTTCCCCCCCTCCCCCCTTTTTTTTTTTTTTTTTTTCTTTTCTTCTTTCTCTCTTCTCAGTGTTGGAGTTTAGCTTTTCTCGTTGGCAGTGGGTTATCTGAGTCCAAGCCTACTGCACTAGGGTTCTGCTACTTTTCAGATCAGGGAGTTTGGGGTGGGGGTGGGGTGGGAGGGGTGTTGAATCCGATCTCATGTATCTGATTATTTTCTTTGTAATTGTGATTCGTGTTTGTTGGTTTGTGTTTTTGTATTTTTTGATAATAAAAATCGATTCAACATAATTGTATATATTTTTTATTTATTCCATTTTCTATACCGTTTTCCCAGGGGAGCTCAGAACGGTTTACATGCATTTATTCAGGTACTCAAGCAGTTTTCCCTGTCTGTCCCAGCAGGCTCACAATCTATCTAACGTACCTGGGGCAATGGGGGGATTAAGTGACTTGCCCAGGGGCACAAGGAGCAGCGTGGGTTTGAACCCACAACCTCAGGGTGCTAGGCTGTAGCTTTAACCACTGGAGCCTGATTCATAGTTCAGTTGCTTCAGTCACACTGCTGCTGTATAATATAGAATGGAAAACTGAAAGTGGTTCATACAGGTAAAACTGCATATGCAATATAAATCTCACTAACACTATATATACATATATACAGTACATAGGATTACAAAAACAGAGTGTAAGGCAGCACCAAAAGTCAGATGGCTGTACTTGTGTTCTCATAGCTCGTGGTAGCATAGTCACTTCAAGGTGAGTAAATGTTCTGTATTCTTTTTTATTCATGTATTTGCTTGTTTTCTTTTTTATTTTTATTTTATTACTCTTTTTTTATATAATTGTACACTGCTTTAATTTTATTCAGGTAAAAGAGGAGCAGTATAACAAATATCAAAATAGAAATCAATAAACTAAAATACTAATGTTTATGTATGTGCAGGAGACTTTTGGGCCAGTCCTGGTTTTGAACTTACCTGTCAAAGCAGCATGGGATGTGTAGTGCCCGATCCTGCCCATTGAACTCAACGCTTCAAGATCCACAATACAACAGGATGGGGGTGGTCAGAAATCCAGGACTGTCCGAAAATCTCCAGGTTAGAACTGGGTAATTTGGCAGGTCCAGAATACACAGCAGCAGGAGGAAACTTCTAGGTCGCTTAAAAAGCCTTTTCTTTCACCTTAACGAGACAGAACAGGAAATTGTCCTCCCAGCACTGTGGTCAGTTTTATAACTAGCCATATTCCTCAAATGTTCCTTATTTTATCATCTCTGAAGTGGTTCCCTTACATATTAAAGGAAACTTTTTCTCAGCTGCTTTACGACTTAGAATTTTCTCCCATACTGTTTATATTTAGAAGGGAAAAAAACCCCCACAAAACCCCAGAGTCTGCGTTCTAAATGTGCCGTTATTCGTTTTGTAGGCATGAAACACTCCGCACTATATGGGTGGTTGCCTGTAATGGATTGCTGAAAAAGGTTTAATTTGTACTTAGGTACATTATCTGGTCATTAGGATGTGCCTGAAGCATTTGGTTTTGCAGTTATGTTAATCCTTGCACATGTTTGCTGCTGTCATTCAGAATGAAGGGCCCTTTGTGGTCAGGAAAGTTTAAATATGAGAGTTCTTAAAAAAAAAAAAAAAGTTTCCACACTTTCATATTTTCGCGCTAAACCAAAAACATTCTTTCCGATGGCATTGAGAAGTTAGGGATCCTTTTACGAAGGTGCGCCAGCGTTTTTAGCACATGCAGCAAATTAGCACACGCTAACCCCGCGCTACGCGGCTAGAATTAACGCCAGCTCAGTAAAAGGAGCCCTTAGTAGGACGCTGGGAAAAATGTATCGCAAGACAGGGGTGATTACGTGGAAAAGTGATGTAATTCGCTTTTGAGATATTGAATAAATAGTGTTTAAAAAATAAAAGTACGGAAACTTTCCCTCATCTTTACAAAGCCGAAATTATTGGCACGGACCGTTATGAAGATCCCTCGTCTAGGCTCCCCTTTTTGTCAAGCTGTGTTAGGGTTTTTTTTATTGCAGGCTTTTCTAAAGTTAAGAAGTCCTTTAACAGCTCTGATATGAGGAGGTAGGATGTGCCAGAGGTTTGGTAAGAAATGGGAACAGAATTGTTTCCAGGCTATCTGGAGTTGGAGGGAGTGTTCCGATGGTGTACGTTGGCGTATTTCATCTTGGGAGCATAGCATTCTCTCTGGGGTGTATAGCAGTGATTTCAATTTCTAGAGACATTTCTTTATCCTTTAATTAAGTGGTGGAAGGCACAGGAGATTAATGTGGGCTATCATTAAGATATTTTATTTACTGTTATCCCCAGTTACTATTAGCTAAGTCTCATTGTATAAAATTGGACCTATGCTAAAATAGCATAAGTAAGTGGCAAAACACCACATCTTTTAATAGTAGCTCATGTTGATAACTCCACCCCCTCCACCCCTAGTGTGAAGTTTTAGCCTTTGGTAACCAGAGCTGAGATTGTGATGTCATAATGCCTCATTCCACCAATGCCTAAGGGCCAACCTCATCAGTGATGTCACAATGGCTGGATTGTCCTAGACTTGGCTCACTTTTTACACCTAGCAGTGATTTTGATTTCTAGAAACATTTCTTTTCCTTTATTAAATTAACAAGGGACGTTATTAACACCGACTATCAATAAGGTCTCGTTGCATGAAATAGGACCTGCGCTGAATAGCACTAATTAGTGATAAAATAACCCATCTTAACGGTAGCCCATATTTTTCCATTTCTATTTATTTTTTCTTTAATGAAGGGGAAAAGTTAGCAATGTGGGCTATCATTAAGATGTTATTTTAGTTAACCCCAGTTATTAGTAACTAAGGTTTCACTGCATAAAATGCAAACTCTGCTAAAATATCATGTCTTTAACAGTAGCAGACAGCAAAAGCATGCAATTCCACAGTACATAAGGGAAAAAGATGTTTGTGGAAACGATGTTCTTGATACAAATGTTTACTGTTAACCATAAAATGCAAAATCATCCACAATAGATAGCTGCGGACCCAGCTATCTATTGTGGATGTACTTGGACCGATGCTATTTAATTTATTTTTAAATGATCTGGAAATTGGAACGACGAGTGAGGTGATTAAATTTGCAGATGACTCAACGGTTCAACGTTTTTAAAACGCATGCGGATTGTGAAAAATTGCAGGCAGACCTTAGGGAATTGGAAGACTGGGCGATCAAGTGGCAGATGGAATTTAATGTGGACAAATGCAATGATGCAAGTTTGGAAGAATAACCTGAACCAGTTACCAGATGCTAGGGTCCACCTCGGAGATTAGCCCCCAAGAAAAGGATCTTGGTGTCATTGTAGACAATACGATGAAACCTTCCGCCCAATGTGCAAGATGCTGGGAATTATTAAAAAAAGGGATGGTTAACAAGACTAAGAATGTTATAATACCCCTGTATCGCTTCATGGTGCAACCTCACCTGAAGTATTGTGTTAGTTCTGGTCTCCTTATCTCAAGAAAGATATAGTGGTGCTGGAAAAGGTTCAAAGAAGAGTGTCCAAGATGGTAAAGGGGATGGAACTCTTCTCATATGAGGAAAGAGTAAAAAGGTTAGGGCTCTTCAGTTTGGAAAAGAGACGGCTGAGGGGCAATATGATTGAAGTCTACAAAATCCGGAGTGGATAGAATGGGTTCAAATGGATTGATTTTTTCACTCCATCAAAAATTACAAAGACTAGGGGACACTCAATGAAGTTACAGGGAAAATACTTTTAAAACCAATAGGAGGAAATATTTTTTTCATTCAGAGAATAGTTAAACTCTGGAACGCATTGCCAGAGGTTGTCATCATAGCGGATAGCGTAGCTGGTTATAAGAAAAGTTTGGACAATTTCCTGGAGGCAAAGTCCATAATCTGTTATTGAGAAAGACATGGGGGGAAGCCACTGCTTGCCCTGGATTGGTAGCATGGGATTGTAGAATCCTCTCTGGGATTCCGGAATCTTGCTATCAACTTTGAGATCCTATGTGGAATGTTGCTACTCTTTGGGATTCTAGAATCTTGTTACTCTCTGGGATTCTGTATGGCAGGGGTGTCCAATGTCGGTCCTCGAGGGCCGCAATCCAGTCGGGTTTTCAGGATTTCCCCAATGAATATGCATTGAAAGCAGTGCATGCACATAGATCTCATGCATATTCATTGGGGAAATCCTGAAAACCCGACTGGATTGCGGCCCTCGAGGACCGACATTGGACACCCCTGCTGTATGTAATGTTGCTACTCTTTGGGTTTTTGCCAGGTACTAGTGACCTGGATTGGCCACCAGGAGAACAGGCTACTCAGCTTGATGGACCATTGGTCTGACCCAGTAAGGCTATTCTTATGTTCTTATATCTTAACAGTAGCCCATGTTGGCAACTATACCCCAAAGTGTATTATATTGCTTTCTGCCCTCCTCCCATGGAAATAATTGAAAATTAAAAACTGTTGCATGTAATAGACAGTGAAGAAGAGCTGGATGTGTCTGGGTACTTCAAATGCCGAGAGAGGTTAGATGCTTCAGAAAATGAATCACGATCCTGCTCCAGGAGTCTGCTCTCAGCGCACATGCTACAAGGCCAGATCCCGCCCTGCAACCCGCTGACTCACAACTGAACTGGGAGGTGTTGCCAGCTTTCAGACTTGCAGCAGGACATTGCATAGTGGTAGTGAAGCAATTCGGATCATTTAAGAGGGTGACGTCACTGAAATCCCTGGAAGTGAGTGATGTACTTTTTAAAGGGTGAGCATCTGTCTTTCAAAGTGGATGAGCTGAGTCATGCAAAGACATATTCTGTTCAGCATCACGCCTTCCCAATTCTATTTATGCAACTAAGTTCACACTGAATAAACAATTGGGAAGAACGTTGTTTGACACCCTCCCTCCCCCCAATTGTACAACACTATATGCTCATTTAGCTGCACTGTGTATGACATTGTTCGTGCTCGTTATAGAATGCTAGCAATTACACATGTAACTTATTTGCTTAATCCTTAGTTGGCGCTAAGGGAGACCTCCCAGGAAAGAGACTTGGGAGTTCTGATCGACAAGTCGATGAAGATGTCCGCACAATGCGCTGTGGTGGCAAAAAAAATGGCGAATAGAATGCTAGGAATGATAAAGAAGGGGATCACGAACAGATCGGAGAAGGTTATCATGTCGCTGTACCGGGCCATGGTGTGCCCTCACCTGGAGTACTGCATACATGAAGAAAGACATGGTACTACTCGAAAGGGTCCAGAGAAGAGCGACTAAAAAGGTTAAGGGGCTGGAGGAGTTGCCGTACAGCGAGAGATTAGAGAAACTGGGCCTCTTCTCCCTTGAAAAGAGGAGACTGAGAGGGGACATGATCGAAACATTCAAGGTACTGATGGGAATAGACTTAGAAGATAAGAACAAGTTGTTCACCCTCTCCAAGGTAGAGAGAACGAGAGGGCACTCTCTAAAGTTGAAAGGGGATAGATTCTGTACAAACGTAAGGAAGTTCTTCTTCACCCAGAGAGTGGTAGAAATCTGGAACGCTCTTCTGGAGGCTGTCATAGAGGAAAACACCCTCCAGGGATTCAAGACAAAGTTAGACAAGTTCCTGCTGAGCCAGAATGTACGCAGGTAAGGCTAGTATCAGTTAGGGCACTGGTCTTTGACCTGGGGGCCGCCGCGTGAGCGGACTGCTGGGTAAGATGGACCACTGGTCTGACCCAGCAGCGGCAATTCTTATGTTCTTATGTGTTCTGGTAGGAATGAATATTGAGAAGCATACAGTGTGCTTTGTGTAGTTTAATTTTGTGGTTAGCCATTATGTATTGTTAATACGATTATACTGTGTATGTGTATATATGAAAAATGAATGGAAAAAATGGTGTTACAATTAGTACTACTATGGGGGCGGGGTCTAGCCCACGACATAGCCCAGTGTTCAACTGCCGGTCCGCAGACCGGTGCCAGTCCACAAAATAATTATTTTATTTCTACCGGTCCATAGGTGTCAAAAGGTTGAAGAACACTGATCTAAGTGGTTTTACAATCAGGTACTCAAGCATTTTATAAGAACATAAGAACTGCCATCTCCAGATCAGACCCTCGGTCCATCAAGTCCGGCCATCCACACAGGTGTACAGCTGGCGTAATTCTACTCACCCATAACCCTCTATGCCTCTCGTAAGGAGATGTGCATCTAGTTTGCTTTTGAATCCTAGAACGGTCCCAGTGGGCTCACAATCTGGCTAACATACCTGGGGCTATGTAGGACTGAGGGACTTGCCCAGGGTCAAAACAGTGAGGACTTCCTGACCTCTTCCTTCATTGCAAGGTACTGTGAAATGAAGCCAACTGCTTGTACAACAACTTCAGCAAGCACTAGCAAAACCCGGGTTTCAATGCTCTAAAGTCGCCATTGTACGTAGTGGCGGTAAATTTTCCGATTTCTAAATGACGAGCGATGCTCCAAAAAAAAAAAAAAAAATTTTGCATGCAAACAGAATGCAAATACCATCCAATCAGGCAATGGAGAGAGCGACTGACACGTGCGCAGAACAGTTCATGGAAAGAGGCACGCATATCATAGGCGCACGTCATAAACTTCATTGAGGGACAGAGAACTATCAGCAAACCATGCAAAGGTTTGGGGGTTTGTTTGTTCGAGTCCTGCCAGTATACGGTTTTAACGAACTTGCCTTGAGATGTGCCTGTAACGCACGCGTAGTGTATATTTATTTTTATTTATTTATTTAAAAGTATTTTTAAAACTTACTTTAGTGATACTAATAATAATAACTTTATTCTTTTATACCGCCATTACCAAAAATTCTAAGCGGTTTATATTAAGAAAAGCTGGACAACCAGTGGAGAACAATCATATCATAAAAATACAAAAATTGCAATAAAATACAAATTACAATCTGCAAGAGAATCCCAATGTTAAGTAATAAATTTATCAAAAAGAGTGGTCTTAACTAATTTATGGAAAGAACAATAAGACGTGGCTTGATGGATACATTCACCTAACCATGATTGTAATTTACCTGCCTAAGGATCTATCTAAAAAAAGTCTTGTATCAGCCATTTATCTTGGGAAAGGGAAATAAGTGAGAACTTCTGGTTTCCCTCAGTGGCCTATATCTGTGGTTCCCAACCCTGTCCTGGAGGACCCCCAGGCCAGTCGGGTTTTCAGGATAGCCCTAATGAATATGCATGAGTGTTCTGCATATAATGGAGGTGCCAGGCGTGCAAATCTGCTCCATGCATATTCTTTAGGGCTACCACTGGCCTATATAACTCAAAATGATTTTACGTGGCAGGTACAATTGCTCGCTTCAGCAAAAGCCATCTGAAGAGAGTTACCGCCCTCTCCACGTCATAAAAGAAGTGAAGATCACTGACTGGCTACACTAAAAACAAAAAAACAATAAATGGACTGCAATGAGATTAATGAGCTTTTAAAACAATGCTACTAGCACCTCCAGACCTGCCAGTAGTTTTGGAGCATTAAAGGTCGGCGCTTCATTTTGTGCATCACCTGGCAACATCTGGGCATCGCCTGGAGTGCTCATTTTAATACTAATGAGCTTGTTGTACTTCATTTCCATACTATTTTTGGAGGCTGCTGCATGGCATGGAAAAGACCACGCCGAGCCATTTTGCGCATTGGATGTAAAATGCTTGTACATTAAACCAGTTAGAACGTTTAGTTACGAACGTTAAAGGCATGGTAAGTTTAGAGCATCGGGGCCTGAATACTTTGCCACAAGGTTACGGAATCAGCCAGTTGCTATCCCACTGAACACCATTCCAAGTTTGTAGAAGCAGTGGCGTTGTAAGGGGGGCGCCATGTAGGTAGGGGCGCTGGCACCTCCGCCCCGCCCTCCCCCTACCTCTAAATCTTCACTAGTGTGAGCAACTTCTCCTGCCTGTTGCTCGCACCAGCTTGGTTCCCCTCTGAATCACTTCCGGGTCACGGGGACCAGGAAATGACATCAGAGGGAAATCCAGCGCTGGCACAAGGAGCATGCTGGAGCAAAGCCACTCGTGCTGGCGAAGATTTAGAGGTAGGGGGGTAGGGAGAGCGCAAGAGTGGAGTGGGGGGCGGGAAGGAACGGGGAGGGCGCCTCCTGCCCTTACCACGCCACTGTGTAGAAGTAGATATGTCCTCTTCTTTCTGTGTGTCTCTCTTTCCTAATCCATAAGTTCTTTCTTTTAGCCTCTTAATGAGGAATTCCAGACACCTGAGTGAATGTGTCAGGACGTTACAGAACCGTCTTCCTCCCACATCACTACCCCAGAGTCCCATTTAGATTAGTTAACTAGCTTCTTAGTCAGTTATGATTAATAACCTCCTTTCTGGGACTGGTTTCCACTTTCCTGTAGTTTTAATGTATGCGTGCAGCATCCGTCAGCTCACAGTGGTTTAACCTTTTGGGCTCCACATTGCCCTGTGTGAGTTATTCACGTGCAGTTTAAAGCTGGGCTTTGTATCTATAATAATTAAACCCTAGAGCGTGCATGCGCTCTTGAAAATTCGTGATTCCTGGCGCCGTGAGGTATGCTTCTGTGGCAGTATTCTATTTGACACCTCACGGCGCTTGCAGGGGCTGGAGGCGCGCGACTGTGCTCTCTCCCTGCCCGCGCCCTCGGCAGGGAACACCTCTCCTGCCCTCACTCGCCGCCACCGATCCTCCTCTTCAGAGCAGCCTGCGCTCTGCTTTGGGGGCAGGGGTGTGCTGGGGGGAGACAGAAGGGGCCATGGAGAGATAGGGAGATGGAAAGGGGGCTGCTTTGGGGGGAGGTGTGATGGGGACAGACAGCTTTGCTCTGGGGGAAGACAGAAGAGGGCCATGGAGAGACAGTTAGGGAGAGGGAAAGGGGGCTGCTTTGGGGGGGAGATGTGCTGGGGACAGACAGCTTTGCTCTGGGAGGAGACAGAAGGGGCCATGGAGAGATAGGGAGAGGGAAAGGGGGCTGCTTTTGGGGGGGAGGTGTGCTGGGGACAGACAGCTTTGATCTGGGGGGGGAAGACAGAAGGGGCCCTGGAGAGACAGGGAGAGGGAAAGGGGGCTGATTTGGGGGGAGGGGTGTGCTGGGGGAGACAGAAGGGACCATGGAGAGATGGGGAGACGGAAAGGGGGCTGCTTTGGGGGGAGGTGTGCTGGGGACAGACAGCTTTGCTCTGGGGGGAAGACAGAAGAGAACCGTGGAGAGACAGTTAGAGAGAGGGAAAGGGGGCTGCTTTGGGGGCAGACAGCTTTGCTCGGGGGAGGGGGGAGACAGAAGGTTACAGACAGCGGCCAAGGAGAGAGAGATAAAGAAACAGACAGACAGACACATCTATTCTAGCACCCGTTAATGTAACGGGCTTAAAGACTAGTATATCTATATATTCTAGCACCCGTTAATGTAACGGGCTTAAAGACTAGTATATCTATAATTATCTATCTTTCTTATTGTGTAAACCCCAAGCTGTTTGTTCCCTTTGGTACCTATGTACAATGGCCATGTCAAGTTTCAAGTTTATTTAAAATATTTGATTTGATCGCAAAATCCAAATCCAATGCGATTTACATTTAGTTTAAAATTAAGTTAATATAGAAAATTTAAAAAAACCAAGACAATTAATACAATTTTTATAAAATACGTTTGAAAAGGGAGGAGAGAAAAAAAAGGAATAAATACAATTCTTAAACAAATAAAAAGGGATAGGTAATGAAACATGAGGTTCGGGAAGGATACCCACTTAATTTTAATTTAACAGTACTTCTGGGCCACTGAAATATCCTAATACGATGAAATTTAAATGAATCAATTAAAAGCGTCCTTGAAAAGCCAGCTTTTTAGAAGACTTTTAAACTTGTCCATTATAGAGGGAACTGACTCTGTGAAATATCACTAGAGTTTTGGTTGTGGGTCTGAGCATTCACCAGAAAGCACTTTTTGAAGCATATTTAAGAATATCTACTATAATAAAATGCTAAGCGCGCATGCGCACTCTTACCGGCGTGTTCCCTGATCTGTAGGTCCGTGGTCGGCAGAATGTGCATGCGCGAGTCTCCAGGACTGTCTTCTGCACCTGTGCTATGCCAATTGCGGGGTTTAAAAGCCGCGGCGTCACCGCCACCTGTAAACTTAAAAAAAAAAAACCTTCGAAATGCGGTAAGGGAAGGGGGGCCGATAAAGAAGAGGACTCCAGCTGTGAGCCGCAGAGAAGAAGCTGGGCCTGCCTGCCTGCGGGGAACGCTATAAGGGAAGGGGGGGCCATGGAGCAGGCTAGACTGCGGGAAGGGAAGGGGGAGAAGCCGAATGGAGCAGCCGAACGGAGCAGCCAGATCACAGCAGGCCAGAACATGGGGAGGAGCCGAACGGAGCAGGCCAGATCGCGGTAAGAGAAGGGAAAAGGGGGGGTGGGGAGAAATGCTGCTACTGCTGCACAGGGACCTTGAGGGGAAGGAAAATTCTGCTGCTGCTGCACAGGGAAGTGGGGGGGAGGGAAATGCTGTTGCTGATCCACAGGGAAGTGGGGTGGAAATGCTGTTGCACAGGGAAATGGAGGGAAAGAATGACAGACAGACAGCAGGAGGGAGAGAGAGAGACAGACAGAAAGGAAGAAAGACACAGGGGCAGGGAGAGGGACAGAGAGAAAGGGGGCCAAGGAGAGAGAGACAGAAAGAAAGAAAGACAGACATATATTCTAGCACCTGTTAATGTAACAGGCTTAAAGACTAGTTTATTATATTTATATTTGGTGATGAGTGTGAACTAGTGAGTTTATCACCACTGGATAATTTGGTTTTTCCCTAGAATATATTGTTCATTATAGAGGGAAGCCATGTTCATTATAGGGTGAAATAATGCCATCAGCTGTGTTGTTCTGCTGCCAATGCAAACTCTGACTTCAGATGGTGAGTAATGTACATATCCTATTCCATCTCTCCCTTCTACCAAGTTGGAAGAAGTGACCCACCCAAAGATCTTCTATTCTCTGCTATGAAGCAGCTACACCAGGGGTAGGGAACTCCAGTCCTCAAGAGCCGTATTCCAGTCGGGTTTTCAGGATTTCCCCAATGAATATGCATTGAAAGCAGTGCATGCAAATAGATCTCATGCATATTCATTGGGGAAATCCTGAAAACCTGACTGGAATACGGCTCTCGAGGACCGGAGTTCCCTACCCCTGAGCTACACGGTCAACACATTAGAAGAGGGGGGATAAGGATTGGGACTTGTATACCGTTATGAGACCACATACAGGTACTTCAAGCATTCTCCCTATCTGTCCTGATGGGCTCACAATCATAGTAAGCATAGTAAGGCGGAGCAAACCGCCCTGGGTGCCATCATGGCGGGGGCATGGGCACTTTTCCGCTCCCTCCCCATGCCACACTCACACCCTCCCTTCCTTGCACCGCCATACCTCTTTAAAATCTTTGCCAGCGCGAGCAACTACTCTAGCCCATTACTTGCACTGGCCTGGCTCCCTCTGAAATCACTTCCAGGTCACAGGGCCAGGAAGTGACATCAGAGGGAAAGCCAGCGCGAACAGCAGGCTGGAGAAGCTGCTTGCGCTGGTGAAGATTTGAAGAGGTACGGGAAGGGAGGGGCTGAGTGTGGCGGGGAGGGCAGGAGGAGCTTGAGGGGGGCAGAGAGGAGGGTGCAGTGGGTGCCACCATCCCAAGCACCTCCTACCCTCACTAATCTAATCTTTGATTTTTTTAATACCGATTCATCCCAACAGGAGGGCTTGACTCGGTTAAAAAAATATTAATAAAATTATACAGGAGATTCGAACACAAACTATTGCCCCCCCCCTTTTACTAAGGTGCGCTATGCTTTTTTAGCATGCGATAAATATTAGCGTGCACTAATCAGGTGCTAAACGCTAATGCGTGCATGTTATCCTATGGATGCATTAGTGGTTAGCACATGCATTGATTTAGCGCACGCCAAACGCGCGCTAAAATGCTTAGCGCACCTTAGTAAGAGGGCCTATATCTTTTAGGCCAGAATTTATCTTTTTTGATTGATTATTTGAAAAAGAAGGATCATTAGTCAATTTCTGAAATAAATACGTCTTCAGTACTTTACGAAAAGTGGGCAGATGAGAGAGAACTCCAATTATAAAAGGAAGGTCATTCCAAACTCTTACGAATAAAAAAAGAAAGTGATCGACAAAAGCTGGCCATAGTTTTTATTCCTTTAACAGTGAGAAAGCCAAGTATATATTTCTGAGAGCGCCTAGAATTAGAGATTTCTTGTGAATTAAATGAGACAGGAACCAAAAGAGAAGAAATACCATATAGGATTTTGAAAATTACTTTACCACTGCTCACAATCTATCCAATGTACCTGGGGCATTGGAGGATTAAGTGACTTGCCCAGGGTCGCAGGGAGCAGCATGGGGTTGGAACCCACAACTTCAGGGTGCCAAGGCTGTAGCTCTAACCACTGCACCACACTCTCCTCCTACCAGTCAAGTGTCACTTAGTTAGTATTGGTCATAGCAAAATGTATCTATTGGGATTTTTTTTTTTTTTTTTACTGCCTTTCTAAAGAGGTTCACAACAGGTACAGTTTAACATAAAACTTACAATTTTGTTAACATAGCAATAGTAAAATTACCAAATATAAGCATAACTACAATCTTGGAAATAAATATAGAAATTGCAAAATGAAACTCAGCAATAGGACTAACATGAAAAGTGTCAGACATATACTCAGTGAACAGCACTTAAAAACGCAAATGTCATAACTTTGAAAAATGCATTTCAATCTTTTCTACGTACATAAAAGTAAAGGTTATTAAACAAGCTTTAGGTTTCAATTGGACTAATTTAGTATACACTTCTCCCTCCGTATTCGCTGTGATAGGGGATTAACAGACCCGTGAATAACCACAAATATTTTCATATGTTATTCACGCTTTTCTTTTAAAAACCGTCATGAACACTGTCATAAATGTGGGATGGGGGGGGGACACACACTTTGGGGCATGTCTTTTGGTCTTGCCCCATTATCCAGCGCTTCTGGGGGGCGTATCATCTCCTATATGTCAGGGTTGATTGGTAGAGTTTTGCGCAGTACTCCGGCCCACTTCGCATTGGATTTGCCAGGGGCTTATGGCCATTTGCCTAGGGGAAAACGGGCTTTCTGCAGGAAGACAAGCTTACTGGCCAGGAAATGTATTCTTCAATGTTGGAGGGTCCCGGACCCTCCGGCGTTTTGGCATTGGCGGAACCAGTTGCATCAGTTGGCCACCTTGGAGGCAAGAGATGCGGGAGGGTCTCGAAAGCGGAAGATGATGTTCTTGAATATTTGGGAGCCATATCTGCAGTCCTTGCATCCAGAGGGACGCAGTGAGGTTTTAAGATGGGTGTCCTAAACTGGGTGCTCAGTTTGTAGGGATGAGAGAGCAAAGGTGGGGCGGGGTGGAGAGTACTACAGGGGATGGGGAGGGGAGGTGGGGGGTGTTTTGATAGGTTCTGGCACTTAGCTACAGGTATGTTCTTTGGGGAATGGTGGGGGGTGTGGCTTCTTCGGGGCTCAGAGTCCAGGGCCCCGGAGTGCCTTTCCTTCACCTCTGGCCTCACTTGCCCCGAGTAGAGTAGAAGGGGGGGGGGATTTGTTGTTGTGACTCTTATCCTGTATGTGTGCTATAATGTAGTCTATGATGCATCATAGTTTGTACTACACACCATTTGTGTGCCTTTGCATTGCCTTCGCTGTTTGCATCAATAAAAATTGTTTGAACCTAAAAATCGTTGCAAATATGGTGAAACCGCGAATAACATGGTGGGAGGCCTGGCCTGTGCCTGAAGGAGAGGCAAAACACGGTGAAGAAAGTGCCGGGAATCAGTGATTTCTCTATGCAAGTTGACGTAATTGGGGGGGGGGAAAGAGCCAGCAAGCTAAAAATCGTGAATAATCGAAACCGAATGCTGAAACCGCGAATACAGAGGGAGAAGTGTATCTGTGATTAGCTTTGGAGGACTGTGCTAGTCAGGGATTAAACTGGGTTTGAATAGTAAAGAATCCGCTCGCTTTACATGTTAGGAAGGTGCAGGACTCACAAGTACAGCTTACTAAAGAAATGGGCAGGGTTTCAGGGAGGAGCCAGACAGTTTCAAGGGGCCTAGCCTGATAAGGATTTGGTCATCTTAATTAGAACATAAGAACATAAGCATTGCTACATTGGGACAGACTGAAGGTCCATCAAGCCCAGTATCCTGTGGCCAACCCAAGTCCCAAGTACCTAGCAGAAACCCAAAGAGCAGCAACTCTGAGATTATGATGTCATAATGCCTCATTCCACCAATGCCTAAGAGCCAACCTCATCAGTGATGTCACAATGGTCATTTTGTTCTTTTCCTTTGTTGCTGAAGTCTCCAGTTTTCATTTGCCCTTGTTCTGGTTTCTTTATTTATGGTTAGCAGTTCAGTCTACTCATCCGGTTCTGTTTAATTTGTCTTACTTTTTATATAATGGCTCTTGCTTGATTTAATATCTTCCATCCATATGGTATCACCATTTTACTATGTTTTGCCTTGTTTGACATTGGTTTTATTGTCCTTTAGTCTATGCCCATGCATTTATTTTCCTTCAATATATCATGCTTTCATGATTTTAATTTTTTTTTAATGTGTAGAATTTTTTTAAATTGATATTGGGGGGTTTTTGGTCTACATCCACGCTCTAGGAAATCTACTGCAAAACTTGAAGATAAAATTCTACATCTATGCTGATGAAATCACTTTAGTCTTCCCCATCTCCAACATAACCCCCGAGATAAACAACCTCCTAGCTTCAATCCTAACGCAAATCGAACTATGGATGACCGACTTCAAACTGAGGCTCAACTCAGATAAAACCAAGTTCTTCCTGGCAAGCCCAAACGACAAAATCAAAGATACCTCAATCTCCCTGAATGGCCAAGTCTTTACCTTAACAAACTCTTTAAAATACTCGGAGTGACTCTTGATCGCAACCTTACCTTCGAAGCTCACACCGACCTTCTGGTCAAAAAAGCTTTGCCACCTTATGGAAGCTAAGATCCATCAGAAAATACTTTGACGCCCCCTCATTCCGCCTACTTGTGCAATCCTCCATCTTAAGTCTAGTCGACTACTGCAACATCATCTACCTGGGATCTTTCAAAAAAACCACACAAAGATTGCAAATTATTTAAAACACGGCAATCCGACTGATCTTCGGACTAAAAAAATGGGAACACATAACTCCCTATTACCACAAACTTCACTGGCTACCCCTAGAAGTAAGAGTACTATTCAAGTTCGCCTGTTTCTGCTACAAATCCATCCTTGGCTCGGCCCCCCTTTACTTAGTACCCCATTTTATCCTAGACCGTCCATCCAAACTCACACGTAGAACCCACCTGTTTAGCTACCCTACCCTAAGGACCTGCCGTTACAAAAGATATCTAAATAGAACTCTTGCCTTCCAAGCAGGTCATCACAATAACTGGCTGGCCCACATCATCTCATGCTCTTCATCCTACTTAAACTTCAGGAAACTACTAAAAACTAATCTTTTCACCCGATTCATACCCCAAGACCCTATGCCCATCCTGGCCCGCTATCTCTATTTGTCCTTTACGCAGATTGTCTTGACCTTCTTCACAGTACAATTTCATTGCCATAATTGTACCCATCTTTCTTTCTGTTTGTACCATTTTTTCTCTCTGTTGTACCATTTTTTTTCTCTATCACCTAATTTTATCTGATTGTAACATTGTACCATTTTCGCTGATTGTCCAGCCCTTCTTCGTTGTAAACCGCCTAGAACTACTATGGCTTTGGCGGTATATAAGAAATAAAATTATTATTATTATTATTTTCTATGACCCTGTTATATTTTTATGTCATTCAGTTGTCTTCTTCAGATGTATCCTGATTGTAAGGTCTTTAAGGAGTGTGTCCTCCCCTCAGTAACTAAGGTTCACCCACTGAGCGGTGTCACTTTGGTCTTCTATGTTTGTGACAGTTTACTCTTGTCCTTCATTTCTGACATTCCTCTTTGCTATGTTTTCATTGGATCAAATGCTCTATTCACAGAGCAGTACGAGTGTGACCCCCCCTTACGTTGAAAGTCTTATTTTCTCACGCAGATAACCATGGGGCCCTGTGAAATGTGCTGGCCCAGTCTGCAGTGTGACGGTTTGCTGGATTCTGTTCCATTTTCTTAGGGGCAAAGTCTCCAAATGCGTTATTTGTGCACATACCATGATAGCAATGAATCTCATTCCTAAGCCAGGGTATGATCTCAGTCTCTCAAATTTACTGCTAATGCTTTGTGCCAAAAAGAGCTTCCTTCTCTTTCCGAGTCTCTGTGTGAAGCTTTTTTTTTTCTTACCGCTTTCCGTTTCAGGTTAGGGAGCTGTCAGAAAGCTAGAACTGTGGGGGCAAGCAGTATTTTTTTCAGTGACTCATCCTTCAGGAATAATGGCTTTAAGAATCTCATATTTAGCTAGAGGCAATCAGCATTTTGCTTTTTCCTTTATTTTTATCATTATTTCAAATTACATCAAATAAAAATTTGAATAGCAGCAGAATTATATTCAGGAAACTTTATAATCCCCCCCCCCAAAAAAAGAATTTTTTACAACCTTAAGGGCAGCAATTAAATCCTTATCAACATTAGATTAAAAACTTGTATTGAAACAAACACGTACTGCCAAGGATAACCATGCAAATTGTAACCTGGAAACTAGTTGTTTGTACTACCGTGTTTCCCCAAAAATAAGACAGTGTCTTATATTAATTTTAGGCCCAAAAAACGCACTAGGTCTTATTTTCGGGGTATGTACATGGATTATCTCTTCCTTCCTCTCCTTCACCCCAATTCTTCCTCTTTCCTTTTTCTCCCCCACATGTGCAGCATCTTTCCTCCCCTCCCTCCCATCCCTTGTGCAGCAGAACCCCTGAGTGAGCACCCCCCCCCCCGAGCACCCGCCCCTGCAGCCAAACCCCCAGCCTTCCCTCCCTGCCATCTGAATCCCGACGACCGCAAGTGAGCCCCATGTACCTTTCTAAGCAGCGTCGGGCTGGCAGTACTCTAAACAGGCTGCTTCGGCTTTGTCCGCCCATGAATTCACTTTGCCGCATTACTGATGTCATCAGTAACGCGGCAGCATGAATTCACGGGCTTCTCAACATTCATTCCTACTAGAACACAAATAACCCCTATGCAAATACGGGACCAAAAAATAAAAGTACTAATATATTAAAAAAAATCCACCCTAATATTCAAGATTCTGCATGCAGTACAACCCCCAGAGAAAAAGAAACAAATGTATTTCTTCCTGAGCAGTGCAAAAGATAAGACAGCAGATTAAAATGCTCAAAATTGGCACAATTCAAACACTAACTTGAAAATAAAATCATTCCCCCTACCTTTGTTGTCTCCCTCCCTCCATGCTGTGCCTCCCTCCGGCAGGTGTCTAACCTTCTGGCCGGCTCCAACCTGGCTGTTTTATGCGTCCCGAGGTTCGATTTGCCCCGGTGTCATCTTGTGGCCGGCTCCCTCCTCCTCACAGCCGTAGTGAGCACAGAGCCGCGTGCAGCGGCTCCTCGTGCGTCCTTCACCTGAACCGGAAGCCTTCTCTCCGACGTCGCAACGTCAGAGGGAATGC
This sequence comes from Geotrypetes seraphini, assembly GCF_902459505.1. NCBI lineage: Eukaryota > Metazoa > Chordata > Amphibia > Gymnophiona > Dermophiidae > Geotrypetes > Geotrypetes seraphini. The sequence goes on along the minus strand of NC_047093.1, from coordinate 18,435,841 downwards.
TTCTGGATGAGGTGTGGGCCACGCAAGGAGCCGCTGCACGCAGCTCTGTGCGCACTACGGCTGTGAGGAGGAGGGAGCCGGCCACAAGGTAAAAGTGGGGGCATCAGACCGCGGGCCGCATAAAACGACCAGATTTGGCCCGCGGGCCTTGAGTTTGACACCCGTTTGCTAGACCCGGGATCCTGAATAACCCCATGAAAGCTAGTTGTGCTTTTTTAGGGGCTCTGCAAGTCTCATCAGGAGAGTATGTTTGCTGTGCCATAAGATTTTGAGAGTGTTGTTAACTTGTTTTTGTTTTTCTCAGTATACTTGAGTTGTTCTAGCTAGAAAACATATGTGATAGCCTGTAAAGTGTGATCTGGCTATGAAGAAGCTCATCAAGATAAGGTTTCCTTTTATAAAGCCGTGCTAGCGGGGTTAACGCGCTCGATGTTTCATCACGCGTTAACCCCCACGCTGGCCTAAAAACTACTGCCTGCTCAAGGGAGGCGGTAGCAGCTAGCGCGGCCGGGCGTTTAGCGTGTGGTATTACGTGCGTTAAACCGCTAGCGCAGCTTGATAAAAGGAGCCCTAAGACTGTAATTTTTGCAGTTATATTTAGCTATTTCAGCTGGTTAAATACTATTTTATTGTTTATAATATCTTTATAGATACATTGTCCACCCAAAACCACAAGTCCACTTTGAAATAAATCAACTCCTCAATCAAGAAAATTTTTATTTTTTTTTTTTTTTAAATACGAAGGTCATTTCATAAATATTGCACACTATTTTATTCCATCCAAGACACTGTTTTTGTTCAGTTGCCGAATGGCTCGGGTACTGGCGGAAGAAAGCTCTTCCAGAGATGCAAAACGATGTCCACGCATAGGTTGTTTCAACTTTGGAAAAAGGTCGAAGTCTGGTGGTCTCATGTCTGGACTGTAGGGAGCACGAGGTAACACCTCCCAGCCGTAGTCGTGTCGTTTGTCAATGACATTCCCTATGTGCGGGCGAGAGTTATCGTGAAGAATGAGTGGCCCAGCCAAGAGCAACTGAGGTTGGGTTTTGTGCATTTTTCTGCGCATTTTTTGCAAAAAAAAAAAAATCACGATAATACACTGCTGTGACACTTCTTCCACATGGAACTTTGTCTGTGATGATGCCTTCATGATCAAAAGCAAAAAACATAATTTGTTTGACTTTTGATTGAACTCATCAAATTTTTTTGGGTTGTGGGGAAGATGGAACTCTCCACTCGTCATTGTAAAACTACGCGAATATGGCAGGGAGGTGTTACCTCATGCTCTCTACAGTCCAGACATGAGTCTACCAGACTTCGACTTTTTTCCAAAGTTGAAACAACCTATGCGTGGACATCGTTTTGCATCTCTGGAAGAGCTTTCTTCCGCTGGTACCTGAGCCATTTGGCAACTGAACAAAAACGGTGTCTTGAATTGAATAATGAAGCTTCCCCGATGTTGGGACTCTCATGTCATTGCAAAGCAGGGAGACTATATTGAAGGATTGTACAGAAATACTTGGAAAAAAACATGTAAATTAAAAAAAAATAGTGTGCATTATTTATGAAATGACCCTCGTATTATCTTATTTCAAAGTGGACTTGTATTTTTTTTGTGGCAAGTTATACACACAAGCCGTGATTTCCAGGTATACTCCTAGTATGAATGTTTTTGTATAAATACTGTATATCATGATGTTTTGTATATTTTAAGTTTGTATCTTTGTAAACCACTTAATACATTAGCGCGAGCGGTATATCAAGAAAATAAATCCAATCCAAAGTACCACCTAAGCCCCCAAGATGCCCTCAAAATAACCCATTTCGGCATGGGCACTAACTGAGTTTTTTTCAGCAGTACTAACCAGTGGAGTAGTGCTAAAAATGCTTGGTTAGCCCTTGATGGAATCGATCTCCTATATCCTACCCATTCTGTCCATGTACAGCAACCATTGAGCTCCATCTACATTTTTTCTGAGCTCTCAAAGATCCTCTGTGTTTGGCCATTGCATTCTTGAAGTCAAATGTTTCTTTCACCCTTAACTTTAAGATCGCCTAATTACAGATCCTACTTTCCACTGAATTTATACTTTGTGGGATATTTAAATGCCAAGATGATAAAGGGGATGGAACTCCTCTCGTATGAGGAAAGACTAAAACGGTTAGGACTCTTCAGCTTGGAAAAAAAGATGGCTGATGGGGAGATAGGATTGAAGTCTACAAAATCCTGAGTGGAGTAGAACGGTACAAGTGGATCGATTTTTCACTCCGTCATAAATTACAAAGACTAGGGGACACTCGATGATGTTACAGGGAACTAGTTTTTAAAACCAATAGGAGGAAATACTTTTTCACTCAGAGTATAGTTAAGCTCTGGAACGTGTTGCCAGAGTTTGTGGTAAGAGAGGATAGCATAGCTTGTTTTAAGAATGGTTTGGACAATTTCTTGGAGGAATAGAAAGACATGGGGGAAGCCACTGCTTGCCCTGGAATGGTAGCATGGAATGTTGCTACTCTTTGGGGTTCTAGAATCTTGTTATTCTCTGGGATTCCGGAATCTTGCTATTCTTTGAGATTCTGTATGGAATGTTGCTACTCTTTGGGTTTTGGCCAGGTTCTAGGGACCTGGATTGGCCACCGTGAGAGTGGGCTACTGGGTTTGATGGACCATTGGTCTGACCCAGTAAGGCTATTCTTCTGTTCTTAACTGAGGCTGGTGTAAGCAGCACTCTGTCCGGGTTTTGAAAAGCTTCCAACAAATCAGTCGGGCAGGCAGCGGGGGGGGGGGGGGGGGGGGGGCGGGTCTGGGGGAAGGTCTAAGGGGGTCTGGATTTTCCAAATGGAAAATTTGATAACCCTATCTAAGCACCGAGAGTGAGAACAAACATACGCGAGTCTGAGCAAAAGCAAAAGTGAAAGCATGCTTGGTTGCTGCAGTTTTTCAGGTCTCGCCGTGTCTGGTCAAGTAGAACCGACGTTTCAGTCATCATGCTGTGGCTTTCTTCAGGGTGTGCTGTGAGGGACAAAATTCATCACCGTTCTCGTCCCCGTGGATAACCGCGGGAAATAATCCCATGTCATTTTCTAGTGTCTATTTCAACCTCGGTCCTTCTACACCAGCATTCTTCAAAGCAAAGCTTGCGGGTCAGTGGCTGTGGCCATTCATACTCTGATTCTTATGTGAGCCAAGGATAATGAAGCCATTGTGACATCACTGATGTGATTGGTTCTTAGGCACTGGTGGAATGAGGCATTATGACATCACAATATCTGCTCTGGTTACCAGAGACTGTCATTCTGTAGTGTCTGTTTCAACCTCAGTCCTTCTACACCAGCATTCTTCAAAGCAAAGCTTGTGGCCATTCATACTCTGATTCTTCCCTCTCTCCTTAAAAAATGACATGAAGATGGTTTCCCGCGGTTATCCGCGGGGATGGGAACGGTGATGAATTTTGTCACCGTGTCATTCTCTAGTGAACATATAACCCAGATTTGCAGGGAGATCATTGTTAAACTCAGAGAATTTTCCATACTATGGGAAAAAGAGACCAACAGATTTTCCCACCAAAATTCAAATGTCTGACCAACGGACTTTCCTGCCTCATTCACTTCAAACCCTGACCAATCGTTTTAAGGACCTACTATATATATAAAGATAAACTGCAGACCTCACGGCACACCCTGAAGAAAGCCACAGAACGATGCCTGAAATGTCGCTCCTACCTACCCAGACGCAGCGAGACCCAGAAAACTGCAACAAGCGTGACATCAGCCCCGGAAGCCTAAGAGAACTTGAAAGCATATATTGGCACCTGTTTTCTGCACTTAAATATGAACCTTTCAAAAATGTAAATGTGAAGCATTTTTAATAAGTTATATTAAAAAGGTGCAGAAAAATGACACATTATGTGTTTACACTTCCAGATCGGCAGCCTGGGCATGCATACAAAAGCTTACCGTGAAACATTTTCGCACATGCGCTAGGCACTTCCCTCCCCCTCGCTTTTGGTTTAATAGCATGCATAAAAATTGAATGTCATTTGTTTTCAGCTTTGAAAGTCTAGGTTTCTGTGCTATTGGCATTAGCCCCAAAGTTTTGCAGGTCCTGAGCAGCTCAAGGCAAGCTGCAGTCAAGATACAGTGGACATTTTTTTGCCTTCCGAGGATTTACAATTGAGGTTTCCACTTGAGGCACTGAAAAGTTCTGGGACTTGCCCAAGATAGAAACATGATGGCAGATAAAGGTCAAATGGCCCCTCCAGTCTGCCCATCCGCAGTAACCATTATCTATTTCTCTGTCTATTGGCTAAGGCTCTTAACATTTGCATCTCCTCTTCCTATAGGCTAAGGCTTTTTACACTTGCATTGTGAGGTCATAGAACATTGTACTAAATACAAGTTGAATATATAAATAATTTACTTCACCACACAAATATATTCCAGAAAAAGACTCACTGCCTTAGAGGTACAAAAAGATAATTTCCTACCATAAACGGAGAAAAGACCTGTTTCTTCCAGGGATGATTATCACCTGAAAAAACTATACTAGCTGTGCTCTACTATACAGCTGCACAGGAAAAACATCCTTGATCCACAAAAACTCCATGTATTATTGAAGGTTTCATATAGTAAATCAATATTTTATAGAAATCAAAAAGGTAGGAAAGAACTTATCTTCAACAGTGCTCTATCCTCTAGGTGTGATCCAAATCTGAGCAGTCCACACTGTCCTCCCAGTGTCGTCACTTTAATGGACGGGAGGAAAAATTCATAGAACTCCCGACAGGCCCTGTTTCGCGATTGTTTGCTGCATCAGGGGAAATTCTAAAGAATACAAAATACTATTTCAAACACTCTTTTCTATCAAAATTTCTTATATCATTAACAACAACTTTCAATGTTGCTTACATTGTACACTCGAGCTGCCGCTTCAATGATTTTCTTCTAAGAAATGGCGGCTCGGTGTTTGGCTAGGTTTCAAATAGAGGCAAAAAAGCCTTCAACCAATCCAAGAATAGAAGGCGAGGGCCTATCACAGACAAGATTTCAAAATTATTATTTTTTTTTTAAAAAAGGCCTGCCATTCTATTTTGGCATTCAAACCTTTGGGTAAACATGATTTTAATCTAAAAATCCATTTTTGCTCCCGTTGTCTCAAAAATGCTTTAAAGTCACCTCCCTTCATTGATGGACACAACTGTTCCACGATCCAACAGCGCATTTCTGTAAAAGTATGGTTTCAACTCTAGACAATGTTGCACCATAGGTGCCTCAACTTTATTGCAACTAAGACATGATCTATGTTCAATTATTCGTGTTTTGAATAAACGAGATGTCTGTCCTATATAGATTTTATTGCAGGGACAGCGAATAGCATAAATCAAACCACAGGTAGGAAGGAGCGGGGGAGGGGGTGCCAATTACCCTCGCTATGCCCCTGAGTATTGGGATTTAAGCCAGGCTTTGTTGGTTCTCAGCCTGCTGCTCTAACCCTTATGCTACTGTGTTCTGGTTTACTTAAATTAGTTAAGTTAGGAGTGGCTGGCGTAGAATCTCTTGCAAGAATTTTAAGCAATAACATTGTCTCAGGACTTGATTTATCCTGTATAAAGTCTTTCCAAAGCCTGTTTTAACATGCACGAGAGGCCTTTCATAAAATCCCACAGCCATTCATGTGTTTATAAGCAGGCACAGGGACAAGGTGATGTGCGTTTTTATACCAACCGCCATGTGGGCATTTTCAGGGTATAGTTTGAATGGAGGCAAGGGGAGTGCGTGGATACATAACTAACAGACTTAGACTTCAATTCTGTATACTCTGGAAGAAAGGCGGGAGAGAGGGAACATGGCATTCATGAACAGGGGGGGAGGGGCGAGTCTTTTTTTCAAATGAAGGAAAATTCTGGAATGAGAGGGCATAGCATGAAGTTAAGAGGTGATAGGCCCAGGAGTAATAAGGAAATATTTTGTAGAAAGGGTGGTAGATGCATGGAATGGTCTCCTGGTAGAGAGGGTGGAGACTATTCGAGTTCAAGAAAGGAGGAGATAGTAGATGCTTTGGATAGGCTGACTGAATGGGCTATTTGGCCTTTAAATGCCATCATGTTTCTATAATCATAAAGCTTCTATGACCTCACAATGCCAAGTGTTAAGAGACAGCCTATAGGGAGAGGAGATAGTGGATGCTGCAGATCAGCAGACCTAATGGGCCATTTGGCCTTTAAATGCCATCATCCACTATAATAAAACCCTTAGTGCTCACGTGCACTTCAATCTCTGTGCGCCGTGTTTCTGTGCCGCACATGTGCAGTGCCTGCCTCAGCCGATTTCCTGCCCCGATCTCCGATGCCTGCTGACTTTCTGACTGACTGCAGCCGCGGGGCATTTGCTAGGCCGGTCCACTTCGATAATGCGAGGCGGGACGGCCTAGCAAAAGCCCCGAGGCTGCCCAGGCTAGCGGATGCTGGACAGGGGGAGCAGGGAAGGGAGAAGGAGTGCTGGACATGGGGGAGAGACAGACAGACAGACACGGGGAAGGGAGAGAGACAGAAAGAAAGAAATGCCTAATTCTACACATCTATTCTAGCACCTGTTAATGTAACGGGCTAAAAAACTAGTGTTTCTATAATCTTAAAGCTTCTATGATCTCACAATGCAAGTGTTAAAGAGCCTTAGCCTATAGGGAGAGGGGGAGATAGTGGATGTTGCAGAGGGGCAGACTGGATGGGCCATTTGGCTTTTATCTTCCGACATGTTTCTATGTTTCTAACTTCAAAGCAGATGAAAATGTATGTTTTGCTTTTAGTGCACTGCAAGAGCTGGGTCAGGGATGCACATAGGTAAGTTGCCTTTATAAAACAGGAACTTTTCGGAGTTCACAAAACATCCTGTCATCAAATCAGGCTCGTACTGCACAGTTTTAATCTGCTCTGATATACCTCTCCTTCCGTTAAACTAATAAATACATTTTAGAAACCCTCAAACATGCATGATAGGAGCAGTGTACATACACAAGACAGGTATGTAATTCACTTGGTTCCCACATAAGCCAAGGTTAAGTGAAGTACTAATGTTTTTAAGACACTGTGGATTTTTTAGCAGTTGTGTCTGGTTGTAATGCATATTTTAAGCTTTGCATTCTTGGGCAATGAAACGTTTTTGTTATCCCGTCCTCATGGCAACCAGACTTCCATAATAAGCAGTAAGCATTTTTATGTTCTTTCAAGCTGCGATCCAGTTACACTTTCCCTATGTGAAGGGCTGGGCCTTTTATTTTTTTTGTACGGCACCCAGAGGAAAGGTTGCGAAATGATCCACAGCATTGCTAATGAATCTCTTAGCAAGCGAAATGACACTTTAAAAAGCCCCTGGCACAGAATCAGTGCGAGATCCAAAAACTTCTCGGAGTTTCATAGGCTAATTTTTCAGAGAGTATGGCTAGGGCTTAGGCTGGGTAATGAGCAGCTCTGTTGATTACATTTATCAGTGGGAACTTTTCTGTCTCTTTGAAGTGCGCGCAGGTAAGTACTGTTCCTGTTTCCAAGCAGAAACGAGAGTAAAGCAAAACGTAAAGGCAAAATACATTTAACGGCTTTAATAGAAGTAACCGTGAGCAATTGAACATATCATCCCCGTGCAAGAAACATAGAAACATAGAAATAGACGGCAGATAAGGGCCACGGCCCATCTAGTCTGCCCACCCTAATGACCCTCCCCTACCTTTCTCTGTGAATAGATCCCACGTGTCTATCCCATTTGGCCTTAAAATCAGGCACGCTGCTGGCCTCAATCACCTGTAGTGGAAGACTGTTCCAGCGATCAACCACTCTTTCAGTGAAAAAGAATTTCCTGGTGTCACCTCGCAGTTTCCCGCCCCTGATTTTCCACGGATGCCCTCTTGTTGTCGTGGGACCCTTGAAAAAGAAGATATCTTCCTCCGCCTCGATGCGGCCCGTAAGATACTTGAACGTCTCGATCATGTCTCCCCTCTCTCTGCGCTCCTCGAGCGAATATAGCTGTAATTTGTCAAGCCGTTCTTCATATGGAAGATCCTTGAGTCCCGAGACCATCCGGGTGGCCATTCTCTGCACCGACTCCAGTCTCAGCACATCCTTGCGATAATGTGGCCTCCAAAATTGCACACAGTATTCCAGGTGGGGCTTCACCATGGATCTATACAATGGCATAATGACTTCCTCCTTACGGCTGACGAAACCCCTTCGTATGCAACCCATTATTTGTCTTGCCTTGGATGAAGCCTGCTCCACTTGATTGGCAGACTTCATGTCCTCACTGACGATTACCCCCAAGTCTCGTTCTGCTACCGTTTTTGCTAGGATCTCGCCATTAAGGGTATAAGACTTGCATGGATTTTGGCTGCCCAGGTGCATAATTTTGCATTTTTTGGCATTGAAGTTGAGTTGCCATGTCCTAGACCAACGCTCCAGCAGGAGTAGGTCGTGCATCATGTTGTCGGGCATTGAATCTTCGTCTGTTGTGCATTTGCCCACTACATTACTTAGTTTGGCGTCATCGGCGAATAATGTTATTTTACCTCGAAGTCCTTCTGCCAAGTCCCTTATAAAGATGTTGAATAGGATTGGGCCCAAGACTGAGCCCTGTGGCACTCCACTGATCACCTCCGTCATTTCGGAGGGGGTGCCATTCACCACCACCCTTTGAAGCCTACCTCCAAGCCAGTTCCCAACCCATTGCGTCAATGTGTCACCTAATCCTATAGAACTCATCTTGCCCAGCAACCTGCGGTGTGGTACGCTATCGAATGCTTTGCTAAAGTCCAGGTACACGATGTCTAGGGACTCCCCAATATCCAGCTTCTCCGTCACCCAATCAAAGAAGCTGATCAGGTTGGATTGGTTGGATCAGACGACGCATTTGTTGAATCGGTCAACTAGCTTCTACATTCTTGTTGCCAATCAAGTGGAGAAGGCTTCCTCCAGGGCAAGACAAATGATGGGGTGTATCCGCAGAGGTTTTGTCAGCAGGAGACCTGAAGTTATGATGCCGTTGTACAGAGCCATGGTGAGGCCTCACTTGGAGTACTGTGTTCAGTTTTGGAGACCACACTACCGAAAGGACGTGCTGAGGATCGAGTCAGTTCAGCGAACGGCCACCAGGATGGTTTTGGGGCTCAAGGATTTCACGTATGAAGAAAGATTTAAAAAATTGCGGCTGTACTCACTTGAGGAAAGAAGAGAACGGGGAGATATGATTGAAACATATAAGTACATCACAGGACGCGTCGAGTCAGAGGATGATATCTTCTGGCTCATGGGACCCTCGACCACCAGAGGGCATCCGCTGAAGATCAGGGGAGGGAAGTTTCATGGCGACTCCAGGAAGTACTTCTTCACCGAAAGAGTAGTGGATCATTGGAACAGACTCCCACTCCAGGTGATAAAGGCCAGCAGCGTGACGGATTTTAAGAGAAAATGGGATACTCACGTGGGATCTTTAAGGGAGTAAATTCAGGGGAGGGGATACTTGGAATGGGCAGACTTGGTGGGCTACAGCCCTTTTCTGCCGCTTTTTTCTATGTTTCTATGATGGCAGATAAAGGCCAAATGGCCACAGCATCCACTATCTCCTCCTCTCCCTATTGGCTAAGGCTCTTAACATTTGCATCTCCTCTTCCTATTGGCTAAAGCTCTTTACATCTGCATTGTGAGGTCATAGGGCTTTATGGTTATAGAAACAGACTCCCACTCCAGGTGATAAAGGCCAGCAGCGTGACGGATTTTAAGAGAAAATGGGATACTCACGTGGGATCTTTAAGGGAGTAAATTCAGGGGAGGGGATACTTGGAATGGGCAGACTTGGTGGGCTATAGCCCTTTTCTGCTGCTTTTTTCTATGTTTCTAAGTTTTTGGGCTGCTCTCCAGGTGAGCGCCACTTCCTTTACTTCCTCATGCTTTGTCTTTTGCTCTCCGGGTCGCAGTGATGCAGCCATGTCTCGTCACCCGTAACAATTCTCCAGGATAAGTCAGATCGTCTTCATACCGTCTCAGGAACTGGGTCGCAACCTCCACACGCTGTTTGTGCTCCCATCGTGCGCAGCCCTTTCCTGTATCCCAAGTCATCATGCGTTATGGCAAACGCAGGTCCATAGCTGATATCCAAATCTGCAACCAACTGAGACGCTGTAATCCGTCGGTCTTCTCCAATCGAGGCATCCGCCCTGTCAACGTGCTCTTGTGTGCGTGATGTTGATGGGCGGCCAGAACAACCCTTTGTCGGTTACATCTGTTCTTCCCGTGTTAAACCTTTTTACCCGCTCATAAACCTTTCGTTGATTCATGGTGAATTTCCTCAGGTTTCACTCCCTCTGCCCAAAGAAAACGCACTCCCACACGTTGTTCTTTGATAGTGCAGTCTTGCAATGGAGCGTCCATGTTTCTGACCTCATGGCTGCCATGTGACCAAAGGCCAAGCGCTGCACTGTGCGTGGATGAACTATCCAACAGGCAATGTACGAGTACATATATTGCATTTCGCTAGCTCTGTTCTAGTTACAGTGTAATTTCATTATAATGGACTTTAAGTGACCTGGAAAAACAGTCCGTTATATCCAAAGTTGCATTTTTTTTTTTTAACTTTTAGGTCAATTTGAAACAACGTACAATCAATAAACAGTCACTGCACAAGCATATCGACAACATCAATAACAAAACTCAGCAAAACATTGTTTTCAATGGAAGTAAAACCCAGATGTCTCAATCCGCCGTCCTTTTTCTGGAGCCATATGGTAACCCTACTTTTCGGTTAGGTTAGGCCGGTGGTCTCCAATCTTTTTCATATAAAGGGCCTTAGTGTGAATACAAGAAAGCTCCGAGGGCCAGAAGATTTCAAACTTACACATATTACTAATTTGGGCCCCCTATTATCAAGCTGCATTAGGGGATTTTTTAAATTTTTTTTTTTAAATCGCATGTCGCTGCGGTAAAAGCTTCGACGCTCATAGGAATTCTCAGAGCGTCTGAACTTTTACCGCAGTGGCCTGCGATTTAAACCCCCCCCCAAAAAAAAACACACCCTAATGCAGCTTATGTTGATAAAAGGGAGCCTTTGTAAACTGCCTTCAGACGAGATATTCAACATTAAAAAAATTAATACTGTACTAATATTGATTTTACAACACTTTAGGGATAGATTTTTTTTAAAAAGCTCACTTTATTTTGGACTGCATAAATGAGACGCCTGAATAACACACTCGAGAAATTGTTTGCAAAGTATAAATTAACAAATTTCCAGGATTTCCAAGGCATTTCAGCCAATTATACGAGGGGTGCAATGAAGAACTTTGGGGGCTGCACGTTGGATAACATTGGGTTAGGGACAGTCTAGACCAGAGCTTGGATAGAGCCAACACTTAGCCGGCTAACGGTGATGAAGGGGCCCTTTTACTAACTGCATTAAGGGCTAATGGGCACCTAATGCCACTTAAAATGGCACGATGGGCCACTGGTCTGACCCAGCAGCGGTAATTCTTATGTAACATAGAAACATAGAAGATGACGGCAGAAAAGGGCTACAGCCCATCAAGTCTGCCCACTCTGCTTACCCACCCCCTGCCTATGCCCTAATGACCCAATGTACTGTAGGACTTCTTCAGGCATTCTGTGGTAACTGCCAAATCAGTATGCATTAATCTGGGGGTGTTTGGTCTTAAGCGCGCGAGACAAGACGCGTGCCGACAAACGAGCACCGACAATTCAGCGCGCCAAAAAAAACCCTTTTAAAGGGCTCCGACGGTGTGGGGAGGTGGGGGGGAACCCCCCCCCACTCTACTTAATAGGGATTGTGCTGGTGTTGGGGGGGTGTAACTGCCAACCTTATACTGAAAACTTAACTTTTCCCTAAAAAGAGAAAAGGTTAAGTTTACAGTATAATGTGGGGTTACAACCCCCCCAACGCGATCACTATTAAGTAAAGTGGGGGGGGTTCCCCACCAAGACCCCCCGTTGGAGCCCTTTAAAAGAAGGTTTTTCTTCGGCATGATGAAGTCCTGCGCTGAATTGTCGGCGCTCGTTTGTCGGCGCACGTCTGTCTCGCGCGCTTAAGACTATGAACCAATCTGGGTGCTAAAAATATTATGTTTATGTTGTGGGAGGGGGTTTGTATCAGGCAGGAGGGAGTGGGCATCCCTTCTGCCGATCGCAGGGGTGGGTGTCGGGTGGTTCTGTAGATCCGCAGGTCTCAATAATTACACGTGGTCAGGTCCTCTCCCATATCAAGGGCTACCACCCAATTGTGGTCTGAGCCCCCACCCTGCAGAGTAGGTGGTAGTAAGAGGGGGCAGGGAAGGCGGCCTGCCCCGGGCACCGTCTTGAGGAGTGGGTGCAAACACCCATCCTTCTAGGCACCCCAATCTGCTGCTCATGCCAGTGTCGGCTCTTCCTCTGTCACTTCCTGGACCCGCACCTAAGAAGTGACGCTGGCGCGAGCAGCGGCTTGGGGTTGCTACTCGTGCCAGGAATGTTAAAGAAGTATGGGGGCAGGGAAGGAGCGCCACCACCCCAGGCACCTCCCATTCTCCCTACGCCACTAAGAGCAAGTTCCCCCTGCACCGAGGCATCTGACTGGGATCTCATACATATTCATTGAGAAAATCCTGACTACCCAGTTGCGGTATGGATCTCGATTAGAGAATGACACGGGGAGCGATCCCCGCAGCGAACCGCTGCGTGGCTGCGGTTTGGCTGCGGGTTATGGTGACCTCATTAGCAAATCGCCGCAGACGCGGGGACAAATCCTTTCACCGACCGCAAAAACGGTGAATAGATTTGTCCCCGCAGGCCAATGTCCCCCCCTCTAGGAACCGCAATTTACCTGTGTTTTCACCGTGCTCCTCATTTGTCAGATCAACCCTTCCTGCCAATAGAACCCGCCCCCCCCCCCCCCCGACGATCGCCCTCACTGGTAGGAGGGTGCCCAACCCCTCCTGCCGGCACCCCCAACGGCCCCCTATATCACCAATAGGAGGGTGCCCAACCCCTCCTGCCGGTCCCTTCCCCAACAAACCCCGCCATCCCGAAACACCACCCTTAGTCTTACTTTCCAAGTTGGACCGGACAGCTCCTCGCTCATCTGGCCAGCAGGCCTGCCTCCGTCCAAATGAGGCGGGCCCGCCCCTCCCCTCCCCTGCCTAACCCACAGGATCCTAGGGCCTGATTGGCCCAAGCACCTAAGGCCCCTCCTATAGCGGGAGTGGCTTTAGGTGCCTAGACCACTCAGGCCCTAGGATCATGTGGGTTGGGCAGGGTAGGGGCGGGCCCGCCTCATTTGGACGGAGGCAAGCCTGCTGGCCATACGTGTGAGGAGCCGTCCGGTCCAACTTGGAAAGTAAGACTAAGGGGGTTCCGGGGTGGGAGGGTTCGTTGGGGGGGGGGGTCCAGCAGGAGGGGTTGGGTACCCTCCTGCCGGCGATCTTAGGGGAGGCCATTGGGAGGACCGGCAGGAGGGGTTGGGTACCCTTCTGCTGCGATTGTCGGGAGGGCCGTTGGGGGGGTCTACAGGAGGGGTTGGGTGCCCTCCTGCCGTGATCGCTGGGGGGAGGGGAGACTTGCAGCCGTAGCCGCGGTCACTATGCTAATCACGGCAGGGAGATCTTTGCCGCGATTAGGTACAGCGGCCGCGTCTACTTACCATATAGGCTAACATTGTAAGCATTTAAAGTACATGTCGTGTTTGTTTTTGCATTGCTAGCCCCAGGGGTGGTGGAAGATTAGTGATTGAAAAACTGTATGAAAAATAACTATTTTAAATTTAGTGATCAAAATGTGTCAGTTTTGAGAATTTATATTAATTAATTTTATCTCTGCGTGTTTTGTTTTTGTATAGTTATTAACTAATATTTAACTAAGTTTTAAAGTTTTAAAGAATGTTTCCTTTATACGTAAATAAAGAAAAGTGAATGGGATTGCAGTGGCGGTGACGGGGCGGTGAATGGGGTGGCAGTGGCGGTGACGGGGCGGTGAAGAGGATGGTGAGACGGGGACGGGGCGGTGACGGGGATGGTGAGACGGGGACGGGGCGGTGACGGGGATGGTGAGACGGGGACGGGGCGGTGACGGGGACCAATTTTTTCACCGTGTCATTCTCTAATCTCGATGACTGGCTTTGAGGGCCCCCCCCCCCCCGCCCTCCGCTTTAAGGTGTACAGTTCAAGGCCCATGTGTGACCATCGATCAGTGGTTTCCAACTTGCGGCCCACCAGGTAATATTTTTGAGGCCGTCGTATGTTTATCATAATCACAAAAGTAAAATAAAACAGTTTCTTGATCATAATGTCTTTTTAGCTATAAATGACAATATTATTATTAAGACGTAGCCAAAAGGAAATATTTATAAACTAGAAAGAGTTTTACCTCATGCAAAATTGTCATTTCTTTAATAAGACATTAACTATTTTTTTTCTGAGGCCCTCCAAGTACCTACAAATCCCAAATGTGGCCCTGCAAAGGGTTTGAGTTGGAGACCACTGGCTTAACTGTAACCATGACATCCTGTTTGTCTTTGGGAAGCAGAACCGAGATTGTGATGTCATAATGCCTCATTCCACCAATAAGAGCCAACCTCATCAGTGATGTCACAATGGCTTGATTGTCCTGTTCTCCCTTCTGCCCTCCAACCCTGCCAGCAGACTAACCGTTCCCCTTAACTCAGTAGTCTCAAACTCACCGCCAGGTACTATTTTGAAGCCCTCGGTATGTTTATCATAATCCCAAAAGTAAAATAAAACAGTTTCTTGATCATCTGTCTCTTTAGCTATAAATGACAATATTATTATTAAGACTTGGCCAAAAGGAAAGATTTATAAACTAGAAAGAGTTTTACCTCCTGCAAAATTGTCATTTCTTTAATAAGACAATAACTATTTATTTTATGAGTCCCTCCAAGTACCTACAAATCCAAAATGTGGCCCTGCAAAGGGTTGGAGTTTGAGACCACTGGGCTAGATGCACCAATGCTATTTTTGCCTCTATGGCCGTGTAATCCTTAATGAACTGAAGTGATGCCAACATCCTTTTGAAAGTATTTCCCTCAGATGTTTTCCTCATTTCTAATCAAGCCATCTGCCGCTCTCGATATATCTGAACTATGTAAAACTGACTTTCCCCTGCTCTCAAGTTTCATGCATCAGGTCGCATGAATGACTGTATTGCCCACTTTTCGGCTGTAACAATGTTAACATTTTTGAGCCATTAAGAAACAGGAAATGACATATGGAAAGAATGCAAATCCCTTCCGATAGTATGGTTTTGGTTCTGTGTGTCATTTCCTGATCCAGAGGGAGAAAGGGGTCCTGCCCTTAGTGGCTGTTTCTTGTTAAGAAGATCCGAGTTTAATGTTTTAAAATTGTTTGGAAATCATGGTGCAAGAGATGCTGGATTCCAAGGCTGTGTAATGAAGGCTTGCATTTTTATTATTATTATTATTTTATTATTATTTTTTTTTATACAGGAATTTTTAAAAATGGATTTATTAGTATTATTGATTATAATTAAAAGATAGATAAGCCATAGTAACATGGTGATTAGTAAATGACAGGAGATAAGACCTGAACGGTCCATCCAGTCTGCCCTGTAATTATATACATCTAGAGACCATTTTAGAGTTTCCAGCAACTGGTGCTACCAGTTTCAAAGATAAGCTAAGATAAGAGTGTGGCATATGGGTTAGACCCGGTCCTCGAGGGCTGGAATCCAATTGGGTTTTCAGGATTTCTTCATTGAATATGCATTGAAAACAGTGCATGCAAATAGATCTCGTGCATATTCATAGGAAAAATCCTGAAAACCTAAATGGATTCCGGCCCTCGAGGACCGGAGTTACCCATGTCTGGGTTAGACCTATAGCCTGAGGCTGTGGGTTCAAATCCTACACTAGGCAAGTCACCTAATCCTTAACTGCTCCTGGTACATTAGATGGACTCTGAGCCCACCAGAGACAGAGAGGGAAAGGCTGGAGTATGAGTACCTGATTTGTAACCTGTTCCGAGCTTCTTCGGGAGGATGGGCACTGTTCCTATGAAGGCATTACAAAGCACAGCAGGTGATATTATTCATCTTGGCCAAAACTAATTGTTACCTTTCTAAAACTGTGACCAGAGCATGAGAAAGTGATACAGGACTGAGCGCAAGACTTGGGATTGGGGAGAAGGGGAGTAAATGAAACTCAAAAGAAACTTTTTTATATATATTTTAAAAAGTTTGATATCCCGCCCTGTCAGGCTTCAAGGTGGTTTACATAATTAAAACAAAGGGAAATACATACAATATAAAAATAAACAAACAAATCACAGTTAATCATGAAATACTAATCAAAACAAAGACATAAGAATAGCCATACTGGGTCAGACCAATGGTCCATCAAGCCCAGTAGCCCATTCTCAAGGTGGCCAATCTAGGTCCCTAGTACCTGGCCAAAACCCAAAGAGTAGCAACATTCCATACAGAATCTCAAAGAATAGCAAGATTCCGGAATCCCAGAGAGTAACAAGATTCTAGAACCCCAAAGAGTAGCAACATTCCATACAGAATCCCAAAGAATAGCAAGATTCCGGAATCCCAGAGAGTAACAAGATTCTAGAATCTCAAAGAGTAGCAACATTCCATACAGAATCCCAAAGAATAGCAAGATTCCGGAATCCCAGAGAGTAACAAGATTCTAGAACCCCAAAGAGTAGCAACATTCCATACAGAATCCCAAAGAATAGCAAGATTCCGGAATCCCAGAGAGTAACAAGATTCTAAAATCTCAAAGAGTAGCAACATTCCATGCTACCAATACAGGGCAAGCAGAGGCTTCCCCCATGTCTTAATAACAGACTGTGGAATTTGTCACACTGAGGATACACTTCTCATATTATATTTATATTAATAAAATAATATAAATGAGTTTTTCCAACTTGTCCTTACTATTCTAACAGGGAAAATATATATTTGGAAAGGTTTAGTGAGTTCCCTGATTGGGTTTTGTATTGTGAATTTATTTATTGCTCCTCAAGTAAGCATGTTCTAAGACTTGGTCCCTCTTCTTAGACTTAAGACACATATGTAGATTTTTAGTCCTGTGTGCGTAAAAATAGAATAGATCAGCTGTGGGCTAGATAGCCTCACTTTGGGTCTCAGTGCATGTCCTACAGGAAATGACACAACTGTACCCAGCATTCCATGTGCCCTCACAGCATAACCCAGCATAAAATACTATAAAAACACGCTTTAGTTATAAAAACACGCTTTAGTTAGGTGCAGCTGTTTAAAGGTTACCAGGGAGGAGGGGTGGTTATATGCACAAAGACAAAACTTTCAGCACGGTTTGATTAGTCTCTCTGTCTTTTGAACTGAGGTTACACAAGTGAAATGAACCGGGCTTCGTGTTTGCGCAAAGAATTCAGGCAAAGCTAATCTGTTTATTGTTAGCAATACCTGCATTTGTATAAAATGCCACACTGGTGAAACACAGCCAAGTCAATACAGGTACAGAGAGGCTTGATTACAATACAAGCCGCACAAAATTTCTGTTGTGCATTTCAAGCAAGTTTTCATTAAAATTTGATACTATCGCTTATCCAAGTTCTAAGCGAGTTATAGGTAAAATAATCGGGAAAAATACAAAACGCCAGTAACAATACAAATTAAAAAAAAGATTAAAACTACTACTATTAATTATTTCTATAGCTCTTCCAGACGCACGCAACGCTGTACAGAATCACAAAGAAGAAAACGGTCCCTTCTCAAAAGAGCTTACAATCTAAACAGCCAAGAGATTCAGTTGTCATAGATACAGTTAAGGGGAGTGGTTAATCTGCTGGCTGGGTTGGAGGGCAGAGGGGAGTACAGGACAATCAAGCCATTGTGACATCACTGAGGAGGTTGGCTCTTATTGGTGGAATGAGGCATTATGACATCACAAAGCTCAGCTCTGCTTCCCAAAGACTGAAACTCTTCACACTACTACTACTACTACTATGAATTATTTCTATTGCGCTACTAGACACGCGCAGTGCTATCCAGAGTCACAAAGAAGAAGACAATCCCTGTTCCAAAGAGCTTACCATCTAAACCAGGGGTGTCAAAGTCCCTCCTCGAGGGCCGCAATCCAGTTGGGTTTTCAGGATTTCCCCCAATGAATATGCATGAGATCTATTAGCATACAATGAAAGCAGTTCATGCAAATAGATCTCATGCATATTCATTGGGGAAATCCTGAAAACCCGACTGGATTGCGGCCCTCGAGGACCGACTTTGACACCTGTGATCTAAACAGACAAACAGGATGTCATGGATACAGTTAAGGGGAATGGTTAATTTGCTGGATGGGTTGGAGGGCAGAGGAGTAGGGTTAAGGATTGAAGGCTATATCAAAAAGGTGGGTTTTCCGTCTGCTTTTAAACAAGGGAAGGGGCTTGACGAACAAACTCGGGCAATTTATTCCAGGCATAGGGGGCAGCTAGATCAGTGTTTCTCAACATGAGGTACGTGTACTCTTAGGGGTATGCAAGCCGCTTGTTGGGGGTACACAGTATTGGCCACTGCTGAGGATATTGCTTGCCTGCCCGCCGAAGCCACTGCCGGTGATCCCTCCTTCCTGCCCTCCACTCTCCTGTCAAAGCTGCTGCCGGTGATCCCTTCTTCCTGCCCTCCACCCTCCTGTCAAAGCCATTGCTGGGGATCCTTCCTTCTCATCTGCCCCCCTCCACCAAACCTGACCCAGAGGGCTTCCTTCTGATGTCAGAGCTGACATCAGAGGAAAGCCTTCCGGGTCAGTTGGGGGGGGGGGGTTTCCCAGTTACCTCCTGCCTTCAACAGCACCTGCAACAACTTAAGCAAATGGCATTTCATAAATAGGACAAATTAAACTAAACTAACATAATACAGAAGGAAGATGGGGGAAGAAATACAATCGATATTGGATAGAAAACAATTACGGAAAGGACAGAAGGAAGGGGAATGCTGTGATCCGATTCTTTTGAAAGGAGAACTTGTGTAACCTAGAGGAAGATTTAAATATTAAAGGTATCTTTGAATAAATGGGCCTTAAGGCCTTTAAAGTGATCTAAGTTCATATTTTCTTCTCTTGCTGGGGCTGGAAGAGAATTAAACCGTGGGATGTTTAGAGCAGGGGAGGAAAATGTGTCTAATGGGAATTTCAGTCACTTGGAACATGAGGACGTTACGAAGATATCCTGCAAATAATGGGATGGTTGGATAGGCTGGAGTGAACTTGGACGACAACTCCAGCAGTTGAAACCTAGGACAGTACCAGGTGGACTTTACGTCCTATGGTCCAGAAATATCAAAGAAAAAACCAATTTTAATTTAATCATGAATTTATATTGAGCCAACTGGATGGACCGTTCAGGTCTTTATCTGCCGTCATTTACTATGTTACTATATATTGGATTGTTAGACATGTGGCCTGTAATAGGCTCCAGAGTTAGGGAAATTCACAATCAAATCTCTTCCCATTGTCAGAGGGGGCTGTGTCTTCCCGCTCATAGTCCCAAATCTCAACAGGAAGATTTGATACAAAGCCAAGAGCAAAAACGGAGTTTCTGACCAGGCCTGGGATAATAGTGTGGTTGGGATTTTGTGACGGGGAGGACAAGCAAGGGGGTGGAGGGGGGACAAAGTGGATAGCGTACCTGGTTTTAAGAAAGGTTTAGACCAGGGGTGCCCAACCTGCAGCCCTGTGAAGTATTTTGTGCGGCACTAGTCAAGGGCGATGCAGTCAGTGTTTTCTTCTGCTGCCCCCTGGTGTTTACTGTCTTGCCGGCTCCCTCCTCTGTCTTTCTGCAGTGTTTGTGTGGCCCCAGAAATTCGTCCAGTGAGGCCCAGATTGGACACCCCTGGTTTAGACAAATTCCTGGAGGAAAAGTCTGTTAAGACATGGGGGAAGCCTTTGCTTGCCCTGGATCGGTAGCAAGGAATATTGCTACTCTTTGGGATTCTAGAATCTTGCTATTCTGTGGGATTCTATCTGGAATGTTTCTACTGTTTGGGTTTTGGCCAGGTACTGGTGACCTGGATTGACCACCGTGAGAACGGGCTAATAGGCTTGATGGACCTTGGTCTGACCCAGTAAGGGTATTCTTAGTTATGTTCTTAAAACTAATTTGTTTGAAAGAAAATAAAACAAAACTGATTTGGTTTTAAAAATTTACACACCGCTTTAAAATTTAACAGCGCCCGGTGTATTGGATGCGATATATAGATTTTCATGCATAGATATCAATTCATATAATTATGCCATACATTAAGGGGTGGCAGGATAGGGTGGGGTATTTAGAGAGACCAGCATATAAGATTCTCTAACAAGAAATGTCTGAATTCAAGAGGGCCTGGGATAGGCACATGGAATCTCTCGGAGAGAGAAAAGATAATAGTTACTATGGATGGGCAGACTGGATGGAGCATTTGGCCTTTATCTGCCATCATGTTGCAATGTTTCTATAAAACAATACAAACTTCAAATGGTATAACTATATAATAGCGACTATACTAAATGGAAAGTTACAAGTTTAAATGAATTTAACGTTTTTTTCAAATGAACTATTGAAGAAATGTCTGAAACATTGACTGGAAAGCCATAAGTTTAATGAATTCAAGATTGCCTCAAAACATATGATTTTTGAATTGAAGAATTGATTATTATAAGTTTTAAAGATTTTGATAGTTTTACTGTATCCATAACACTGAAGCACTTTCACGGAGCACTATGCACTATGCACTTTAAGTATTAAAAGCACTATCAACACTTTCAATTGTAAATAGAGAAATATGCAAGATATATGAATT
The DNA here is from genome assembly GCF_902459505.1 of Geotrypetes seraphini. Classification (NCBI taxonomy): domain Eukaryota; kingdom Metazoa; phylum Chordata; class Amphibia; order Gymnophiona; family Dermophiidae; genus Geotrypetes; species Geotrypetes seraphini. Next base: position 18,415,019 of record NC_047093.1, on the reverse strand, counting down.
AAGGAAATAAAATGGGATGAAACTGAAAAAGAACTTGTGGATGAGAATCTTGATTGAGTATGATTTGATGAATACACAAGATCTGGCATGAGTTGGTTCTGAGTTTCAAAAATGGGATACTGATTTATTTTAAGTATTACGTTCTCCATACCAAAATAGCAATTTGTAGTTTAAATTTAATAAGTTTAAGGATTTAAATTAATAAAAGAGTAGACATAGTGTTTATAATTATTTATTGGTAAAAATGCAATGTAATTTAGTTTTTAAAAGATAATTAAATATTGATTAAATTGATCTATATTGGTAAGGAGGTGGGGTAAAAGCCAGTGATGTTATAAGGAGGCAAGAGTAATTTCTCTCTTTGAGTAATCCCATTTTAGGAAACATATGCTCCTAAGACTGAGACTTGTCCCCATTAGAACTTAATTAGTTTAATTTGATTAAAAGCTAATCATTTAAATTAATAAACTTAATAGTTTAAGTAATAACCTTAATGAAAAGTTGGAATTAGAAGCAGGGTCCATTTTTTATTTTTTTTTACAATATTTCTATAACCATAAAGTTCTGACATAACAATGCAGGTGTAAAGAGCATTAGCCAATAGGGAGAGGAGGAGATAGTGGTTGCTGCAGATGGGCTATTTGGCCTTTATCTGCCATCATGTTTCTATGTTTCTCTATAACCGTAAAGCTCTATGACCTCACAATGCATGTGTAAAGAGCCTTAGCCTATAGGAAGAGGAGATGCAAATGTTAAGAGCCTTAGCCAATAGGGAGAGGAGGAGATAGTGGATGCTGCGGATGGGCCATTTGGCCTTTATCTGCCATCATGTTTTTATGTTTCTGTGTTTCTATGTCATGTATTATACATAATAGCAACGAAGTTCCTCTTTCCCTGGCTGCATCTCACCAGCTCAAATTCCAGGAAACAATGTATCCTATTGTTGAAAGACAGACTTGTTGTTTACCAGCGTCAACACTGGCTCAGAGCGAGTGCCAGAAAGGCTTCTTTAGTCTTTGCTGTACAGTATATATTAATCACTGTAACAATGGAAATTGTTAGTATAAACTCAGGAACTTTCCACGGAGGATGGGGTAAATTTAGTGTCTTGTCATCCTCAATCCTGATGCTCAGATCCTCTTGTATTATCGAAGGGTTTCAGTTTCCCAGAACCAGAAGATCAGATTCCGGCCGCCTAAGGAGTGCTAAGGGATTATCTTCTCAGGGACGGTAACCAAACTGATTCACAGGCCGTGCGTATTTCCTATCACAGTTGACGATATCCATCTGCAGTTGCTTTAATGGGTGTCTGTAAACACTTGATCATAGTTGGCAAATGAATTTTGCTTTTTGATCGGCTGAAGTAAAACAGGTGCTGTCGGCTTTCGGAGCCAAATGTTTTTCGCTGGCTGAAAAGTCTTTTAGCTTAACAAGACCTGAGGTTCTTGAGTTCCTTTTACTTTACATAACTATTTTTCTATACTGCCTCAATCAAAAGAATTCTAGGCGGTTTACATGAAAGAGAAAAAAACTGGGCAATCAGCTAAATATAAAATATTAATAAGAATACAGCATATTAACTAAAACATTGATAAAAATTTGAGTTAATACAGTAAAACTATTATGTTAAGGATAAAACATCAGAATTAAGAGATAAATTTATCAAATAGCGCTGTCGTAATTTCTTTTCGGAAGGCGCCATTTGACAAAATGGCTCCGCTAATATAATTACCCAACCAGGACTGCTGTTTACTTGCTTGAAATGCAAGCATCCTGTCTAAGAAAGACCTAATTTTACAGCCTAGAATCTTCTTGATAAAGAAGAGCAAAAGATGCCCCACACAAAGCTTGGTGGAAGTTTGGGAATGTTTTGTGTAAAATCTCTTTATTGCTTGCTTTTTTAAAATCCATTCATGTTTGGTAGCTAAACTCTAATGTGAATCCATTTTCTCAAAAGTAATAGTTGAGAAGGTAAGGAATAAGGGGTTAGCTTTCATTAACTACAAAAGATTGCAGAAAGAGGAAGACAGGCAAAAATATCCGGAAAAGTTAAGAGAGGCTGGTCGAGTAGTCAGGAAAGCAAAGATACAAATGGAAGAAAATAGCTGACACGATAAAGTGGGGAGACAAGACATTTTATTTTAGATATATCAGTGATAGGAAGAAGTGCAAAAGTGGCATTGTGAGACTGAAAGATGAAGGGGAGGAATATGTAGCAGCTGATAAAAGAAAAGGCTGAATTGCTTATCAAATATTTAAGTTCTGTGTTCAAGGCTGAAGCGCTGGGAGCGGGACCGCAGAAGACAAACGCGAATAGGGATGGAGGAGTAATAGACCGTGATCGATTTTCAGAGGGTTGTGTTTGTGAGGAGCTAGCTAAATTAATAATAATAATAACTTTATTCTTCTATACCGCCACAATCTTGCGACTTCTAGGCGGTTTACATTCAAGAGAGCTGGACATTCAGCGAGTTACAATATGCAGATAGTCAGAGGAAATACAGAGTTACAATATGCAGATAGTCAGAGGAAATACAGAGTACATCAACTTTAAGAATGCGAAAATATAAAATATACATTTCGCTAAGAAATTTCCGAGAGGACCTGTTAGGAAAAGGTCGCAAATTACCAAAAATACATCGAAAATTACAATATACAGTTTAAGAATTTTCAGGGGGGGACATATTTGAAGAAATGTCCCGAATTGCAAAATACAGTTTGATAAGGATTTCGCAATTCGGGACATTTCTTCAAATATGTAGACAAAGTGATGGGGCCGGATGGTGTACATCAGAGGGTGCTGAAGGAACTTAGGGAAGTTCTGGTGGCTCCGCTGACTGACCTTTCAATGCTTCTCTAGAGTTGGGAGTGGTACTGGAGGACTGGAGAAGGGTAGATGTGATCCCTTTCCACAAAAGTGGAAGTAAGGAAGAAGTAGGGAATTACAGGCCAGTAAGTCTGACTTCTGTGGTAAGCAAATTAATGGAAACGCTTTTAAAAGTAGAGAATGGAATCTGGTTGGAGGCAACAAGGATTCACTAGACGTAGGTCATGTCAGACAAAACTGATCAATTTCTTTGACTGGGTGCCCAGAGAATTGGATAGAGGATGTGCGCTAGATGCAGTGTATTTAGGCTTTAGCAAAGTCTTTGACAGTGTTCTACACAGACGTCTAATAAATACACTGAGTGCTCTTGGGATAGGCCCTAAAGTGATGGGCTGGGTCAGGAACTGGTTGAGTGGAAGGTGACAGGGTAGTGGTCAATGGAGATCGTTCTGAGGCATGGGATGTTACCAGTGATGTGTCTCAAGATTCTGTTCTTTAACATTTTATAAGTGATATTGAAGGGCTGTCAGGTAAGATTTGCCTCTTTGCAGATGATACCAAAATCTGCAATATAGTAGACACACTGGATGATGTGAATAACATGAAGAAAGACCTAGTGAAGCTTGAAGAATGGTCTGAAATTTGGCAGCTAAAAGTTTAATGCTAAAAAATGCAAGGTCGTCCATTTGGGCTACAAAAACCTGAAGGAACGGTACAGTTTAGGGGGAGAAGAACTTACGTGCACGACGGAAGAGCGGGACTTGGGCGGGATTGTATGTGATGATCTTAAGGTGGCCAAACAGGTTGAAAAGGTGACGGCGAAAGCTAGAAGGATGCTAGGTTGCATAGGGAGAGATATGGTCAGTAGGAAAAAGAAGGTTTTGATGCCCCTGTATAAGATTCTGGCGAGACCTCATTTAGAATATTGTGTACATTTCTGGAGGCCGCACCTTCAAAAAGATATAAGGATGGAGTTGGTCCAGAGGAAGGCTACTAAAATGGTGTGTGGTCTTCATCATAAGGCGTATAGGAACAGTATGTATACTTTGGAGGAAAGGCGAGAGAGGGGAGATATGATAGACGTTTAAATACCTGGGCACTTGTATCCTTACCCACGCAAACGCTCATAACATTGATAAATCCTTGCTTACATAATATACATGTAATCTATTCTAGTGTATACTTATGAAGGGAATTTAAAAAAAAAAAGTACAATTCTGGCACACCCAGAATCTCATCAGGGCACACCCACTGTGCTTTGGCACAGAGTTTGAGAGATACTGTTCCATAAGATGTCAATCTCCTCAGAATATAGTGTTAATTTATTTTCTTATTATGTTATGATCATGTGATTTTATGCAGGCATTGTCGTAACCTGCTTGGAACTGTGGATTGTGCAGGTACAAATCTATATACAGTATATAAAATCGGAGGTATGTATGTGTGTGTGTATGTGCCGCGATCACACAAAAACGGCTTGACCGATTTGAACGAAACTTGGTATGCAGATCCCTCACTACCTGGGGTGATATGTTCTGGGGGTCTCACGGCCCTCCTGCACACGTGGGCGGAGCTACAAACAGAAAATCAGATTTCACCCATTCATGTCAATGGAAAACATGTAAAAAGCTGCCATTCTCACTGTAAGTCAAAAACGGCTTGACCGATTTGAACGAAACTTGGTATGCAGATCCCTCACTACCTGGGGTGATATGTTCTGGGGGTCTCGCAGCCCACCTGCACACGTGGGCGGAGCTACAAACAGAAAATCAGATTTCACCCATTCATGTCAATAGAAAATATGTAAAAAGCTGCCATTCTTACTGTAATTCAAAAACGGCTTGACCGATTTGAACGAAACTTGGTATGCAGATCCCTCACTACCTGGGGTGATATGTTCTGGGGGTCTCACGGCCCACCTGCACACGTGGGCGGAGCTACAAACAGAAAATCAGATTTCACCCATTCATGTCAATGGAAAACATGTAAAAAGCTGCCATTCTCACTGTAAGTCAAAAACGGCTTGACCGATTTGAACGAAACTTGGTATGCAGATCCCTCACTACCTGGGGTGATATGTTCTGGGGGTCTCGCAGGCCACCTGCACACGTGGGCGGAGCTACAAACTGAAAATCAGATTTCACCCATTCATGTCAATGGAAAAAATGTAAAAAGCTGCCATTCTCTCAGTAATTCAAAAACGGCTTGACCGATTTGAACGAAACTTGGTATGCAGATCCCTCACTACCTGGGGTGATATGTTCTGGGGGTCTCGCGGCCCACAACTCTATGTTGCTTGCTCAAGGGTGGGTTCACCCAAGAATTTATATGTTCTTGCTCCAGGAGGTGAAACTAAAATTGTTGTTTATAATCACATTTTGCGTTAGTTGTATTGTATTCATTTTGTCAAATATTTCACATTATAATTTGAATATTGTACTTTTTATTAAGCTGTAAAAAAATAATTTCATTCACCACTATAAAGTATCTTTATTTGAATCCATTTACAGTGTTATTGCTATAATTAAATACCCGTGCAACGCCGGGGCATCAGCTAGTATCCTATATAATAAAAGCTTACTGGCGCATGCGCTATTAAAACAGCATGATCCCTGCCGCTGTGGTGATCCATGGCCGTGTTCCATTTTAGAACCCGGCGGCAGGGAACATTCTGGCCACTCCCCTCCTCCCGCCCTCACTCACCAACCGGAAGCGCAGGCAAGCTTTCTCCCTGCCCGTGTCCTAGGCAGGTAACACACCTCCTGCCCTCGCTCACTGCTGCCACTGACGCCACCGCTGATCCTCCTCTTCAGAGTAGCCTGCGATCGTGGCCGGCTTTAAAGAACCTCGCAGACCGCTTTCCAACCTCAGTAGCACGTTCCCTCTGACGCACGGGATTGCGTCAGAGGGAACGTGATACCGAGTTGGAGAGCGGCCTGCGAGGTTCACTAAAGCCAGCCACCACAATCACAGGCTGCTTTGAAGAGGAGCAGGCCAGAAGACGCCGGGATGGAGGGAGGGTAAGAAGGGGGCCAGAGGGAAAGGGAAAGGGGGCTGCTTTGGGGGGCAGGTGTGCTGGGGACAGACAGCTTTGCTCTGGGGGGGGGGGTGAAGACAGAAGGGGACAGGGAGAGGGAAAGAGGGCTGCTTTGCGGGGGAGGGATGTGTTTGGGGCAAACAGCTTTGCTCTGGTGGGGAAGACAGAAGGGGCCATGGAGTTATCCTTGTGTGCTATTGTCTTGCGCGCATTTGACCTGTCACCGACACATCTTTTCTAGCACCCGTTAACGTAACGGGCTTAAAGACTGGTTTTCAATAAATAGCTAAGGAGAACATAGAATTAAAAAAAAAAAATTAAGACTTTCAGAGATCAGCAGGTAGAAATCTAAACACAAGTCACACTGAACAAACTATATGGGCCATACGGTTCATAGTCAAATGCGCGCAAGACCAAAGTGTGCGGACAATTGCGCACAATTGTCCTCGCACTCAATTGTCCTCACACTCTTGTCTTGCCACCGGGCCATAATGGTCTTTATCCGTCTTGCGTTCCCCCCTCTCCTTTTACAAAACTACACAAGAGGTTTCCAGCACCAGCCGGTGTGCCGAATGCTCTGTCCCTCTCCGAAGCTTATAGGAACTCGGTGACCGTCGAAGCAGGACAGAGCATTCAGTGTGCCAGCCGGCCCTAAAAACCTCTCGCGCAGTTTTATAAAAAGGGGAGATCATTTGTTATGTTGCCTTATTATTGTTTAGATGTCATATTTAAAATTTGTGGGGTGAGGAGGAATAATTTTGGAACCAAGGTTGTCATGCTTCACTTATATTACTGTATATTTATAGAATTTTTTTTTTTTTTTTGGGGGGGGCAGGTAACTTATGCTGTGTGGGTTGTGGTCTATTAAAACGGTTTGGGGAATAGGGAATAAAGAAAGCGCATTACTAAATTTCTACCCACACAATATTAACTAGAAAGGAGTGGCCTAGTGGTTAGAGCTAGTCTCAGCAACCCGAGGTTGTGGGTTCAAATCCTACACTCTCCTTGTGACCTTGGGCAAGTCACTCAATCCTCCATTGCCCCAGGAATGTTTGTCCCTATCTGTCCATCAAGACAGGTAGGGACAAATGACTGAGTAATGAATGTAAACCACTTAGACAATAAATAAAATATTAGCTATAACCCCCTCCCCCACTAAAGTGCTTTCCAGGTACCTGCCCTCATAATTTACTAGGTGTTGTTTTTTTTTTTTTGCAAGGATGGGAATGCCAAAAGGGAAATTGAGAGGGGGGTGTAGAAATGTGGCTCTGCATGAAAGGTGGTCCAACCTGGTGGGACTGATTATTCAACCTAGTCCTCAGGGACCACCTGGCCAGTCAGGTTTTCAGGATATCCACAATGAATAGGGATAACAGAGACTTTGAAAACCCAAATGGCCAGGTGGTCCCTGAGGACTGGGCTGAATACCACCGACTTAGAGCACTTTAAGTAGCTCAGAATGCTGCAGCTAGGGCGATAGAAAGATTACCTCGCTACACCCATGGTTCACCTGTACTAACTGAACTTCACTGGCTGCCACTCAAGATATTAACAACGTTGGTATTTAAATCTATACGTGGCTTATTGCCTTAGGTCAGGGGTAGGAAATTCCGGTCTTCGAGAGCCAGAGCCAGGTCAGGTTTTCAGGATCTCCACAATGAATATGTACAAGATGGATTTGCACGCACTGCCTCCGTGAGATGCAAATCTATCTCATGCATATGTATTAGAGAATGACACGGGGAAAAAAATCTGTCCCCGTCACTGCACCGTCCCCGGCCCACCATCCTCTGCACCGCCCCATCAGCGCCGTTCCCTTCACCGCCCCGTCACCGTCACCGCCATCCCTTTCACCGCCCCGTCACCGCCACTGCCATCCCATTCACCGCCCCGTCACCGTCTCCGCAGCATCCATATAAGCCTTAGTACTGCAATATTTAGCTTATTCCTTTCTTATAAATCAAAGTTCTGGCTGCTGAACTAGAGAAAGAGATGTTCAGCTGGCAGGGCTTTGTTTATAAATTTTTATCAACACAACTAATATACAGTGGTACCTTGGATTACGAGCATAATCCGTTTCAGGAGCATGCTCGTAATCCAAAATGCTCGTTTATCAAAGCAAGTTTCCCCATAGGAAATAATGGAAATTCGCTTTGATGCGTTCCCCCCCCCCCCAAGAACCGGCATTGCTCCCCTCGAAGGCCCCCCCCCCCCCCCGCAATCAGGCACCACACCCTGTGATCTGACCCCCCCTGACACGATTGGGCACTCCCCTGCCACGATCCGACCCCCCCAGACACGATTGGGCACCCCCCCGCGACACGATCCGACATCCCCCCGACACAATTGGGCACCCCCCCGCCGCTTCTTACCCTCATCTGGGCACTCTTGAAAATCAGCTTCCTCCTCTGCTGGGCCTTGAGCATCTGAGCAAGGCCTGCTCGCACCAGCGTCGGCGCTTCCTCCGACGTCGCTTTCTAGCCGTGGGTCCTGGAAGCGACATGAGAGGAAGAGCCGACGCTGGTGCGAGCAGCTGGTTGGGATTGGTGCTCACGCCGCAAATGTTACAGAGGTACAAGGGGAGGGAAGCGGCGCACACATGGTAAAGTGTGTGTGGGGGGGGGGGGGGCAAAGAGGACGGTGCCTGGAGCGGACCCCCTTTACACCACTGAATGAGCTTCTTATTATTATGAAAATGAGCACTCCATGTAATGGAAAGAAAGCAATGCCTACCTTTTAGCATATACATTTTCTGGCAGGTTTAGAGCTGCAGGTAGCATGAGGGTGACTTCTCATGGAGCAGTCCGCTAGTACTTTTAAAGGCTGCATGTGTGTAGACTATATGCCCATGCATATTTTTTGTGTGCGTGTATGTCCTGTGCATAATAGCTGCACATTAAGTCACCATGGAAACCCCCCCTGAAAAAAACTTGCAAACTGCTGCCATAGCAAGAGGTTTCACCTGCAACCCTGTGACTTTTTTCCCCCTTCTTGTTGCCGCTTCTGCCTAGTTTGGAGCTGCGCCTACCGCTCATCTCTTGTGTGCAGGCGTCAGGCATGTTCCCGTCCATTTTACCGCCGATACTGAACGCTAACAGCGTGCATATAAGTTACAGGCTGTTGGCGTTGAGCATTGCCTGCTCCTTTAGATTTTTTTTTTTTTTTTAATTTAAGCCAGGGGTCTTCCACCGCAGGGCAAGAGTTGTGTCTGTGCATTTGGCCCTGAGTGGCCAGATTCAAGATTCATGCTTCCAGACCTCCTAAAACAGTCAAAGTCCCTCCTCGAGGGCCGCAATCCAGATGGGTTTTCATGATTTCCCCAATGAATATGCATGAGATCTATTAGCATACAATGAAAGCAGTGCATACAAATAGGTCTCATGCATATTCATTGGGGAAATCCTGAAAACCTGACTGGATTGCGGCCCTCAAGGAGGGACTTTGATAAAAGGAGTCCAGCTGCATGGCTCTAATCCAAGTTCGCTACAATGTTCAGACTACGCATGGGAAGAGGAAGGCTCAGGGGAACAAATTTCAGGCCTAGCTCTGATCAAGCTGGATGTACAAAAGGATCATGGGGATGATGTCTTCCCCCCCGCCCCCCCCCCCAAGGAAAACACACAGCTGCTTGCTCTAAAACTGGTGAGGCTAAGTGTTTGGTCCTTGAGGTCCACAACCCAGTTGGGTTTTCAGGATCTCCATAATGAATGTGCATACCAATGTGTGCAACTAGATCTCATGCATATTCACTGGGGAAAATCCAGTAAACCCAACTGGGCTGCGGACTTTGAGGATCAGTACTGAGCACCCTTACTCTAAAACAGTAGTCTCAAACTCGTGGCCCAGTGCCCACATGCGGCCCACCAGGTACTATTGTGAGGCCTTCGGTATGTTTATCCTAATCACAAAAGTAAAATAAAACAGTTTCTTGATCATGTGTCTCTTTAGCTCTAAATTATAATATTATTATTAAGACTTAGCCAAAAGGAAAGATTTATCAACTACAAAGAGTTTTATCTCATACAAAATTGTCATTTCTTTAATAAGACATTAACTATTTTTTTTCTGAGGCCCTCCAAGTACCTACAAATTCAAAACGTGACCCTACAAAGGGTTTGAGCTTGAGACCACTGAGCTAAAACATGAGATGTTGTTAAGGCTTCCACTGAATATAGTTCTTCCTGCATTTAAAAAGACAACTTTAAATGTTTAGTCCTAGACTATCATGTTCTCTTCCTGGTGAAAGCATGAACTATTGTTAGTCAATTACCCATGAAAAGATTTGTTTTATTCCGTTTCTAGGACTTTAAACAGCTTCTTTGGGATGTATTATAGCACCCTCTGCTGGAACACACTAAATATAAACGTTTGGTTATTCATTTGGCTTATCCTCATTCCTAAAAATAAACTCGGTGCACAATGATAGTATAAAAGTACTAGTAATTCAACATTTTTCTAAACAATAGCTGAGGTCTTTCTGAACTTCACTGAAAGGATCTCAGTTTTGCCAGGGACTAAAAAATACATTTTAATTAGCATCACACACAAGGGACTTCTATCTAGCCGTCATTCCAGTGAAGCCCTCTGAACTTTCTTGGCAGGGTAGTTTATCTTAGATATGTGCATAAACTGGAACAACTCTGTAAGAGTGGCCCTAAATAGCACAGTTACATACCATAACAGGTGTTATCCGGGGACAGCAGGCAGCTATTCTCACATATGGGTAACGTCATCGACGGAGCCCGGATGCGGACGCCTCACAAGCAGACTTTCTTGAAGAAACTCAAAATTTCGAGTTGCCCGCACCACGCATGCGCCTTCCCGCCCAGCGCAGGGCGCATCTCCTTAGTTCAGATAACTAGCAGAGAAGCCAACCAGGGGAGGTGGGTGGATTGTGAGAATAGCTGCCTGCTGTCCCTGGATAACACCTGTTACGGTAAGTAACTGTGCTTTATCCCAGGACAAGCAGGCAGCATATTCTCAACATATGGGTGACCTCCAAGCTAACCAGAATGGGATGGTGAAAGTGTTGGCAATTTAGGAGAATAAATTTTGTAATACTGTTTGGCCAAACTGTCCATGCCGTCTGGAGAAAGTATCCAGACAATAGTGAGAAGTGAAGGTATGAACCGAGGACCAAGTAGCAGCTCTACAAATTTCCTCAATAGGTGTAGATCTGAGGAAAGCTACTGAGGCTGCCATTGCTCTGACTTTATGGGCTGTGACTTTACTGTGTAGGGGTAATCCAGCCTGGGCATAGCAGAAAGAGATACAAGCCGCCATCCAGTTGGAGATGGCACGCTTAGAAATAGGATGGCCCAACTTATTTGGATCGAAGGAAACAAAAAGTTGAGGAGCAGTTCTGTGTGGTTTGGTGCGTTCCAAGTAGAAGGCCAAAGCATGTTTACAGTCCAGAGTATGAAGAGCTGATTCTCCAGGATGAGAATGAGGCTTGGGAAAAAAACACTGGAAGAACAATGGATTGGTTGAGATGAAATTCCGAGACCACTTTAGGGAGGAATTTAGGAAGAGTAGGAAGAACCACTTTGTCATGATGGAACATAGTGAATGGTGGGTCAGCAACTAAAGCTTGCAGTTCACTGACTCTTCGAGCAGAAGTGAGGGCAATGAGAAACACCACTTTCCAAGTGAGATACTTCAGATGAGCCTTATCAATTGGCTCAAATGGAGGCTTCATGAGTTGAGTAAGGACAACATTGAGGTCCCAAACCACAGGAGGCAGTTTGAGAGGAGGTTTGACATTGAAGAGTCCTTTCATGAACTTGGAAACCACCGGATGAGCAGAGAGGGGTTTCCTTTCAATAGGCTAATGGAAAGCCGCAATTGCACTGAGATGAGCTCGGATAGATGTAGATGAGGCCAGAATTGGATAAGTGCAAAAGGTAGTCCAAAACAGAAGATAAGGAGGAATGCTGAGGCTCCTTATGATGAGAAAAACACCACGTAGAAAATCTAGTCCACTTTTGGTGATAGCATTGTCTAGTGGTAGGCTTTCTAGAAGCTTCTAAAACATCTCTTACAGATTGAAAAAACTGAAGAGGAGTTATGTTGAAAGGTACCAAGCTGTCAGGTGTAGAGACTGCAGGTTGGGATGAAGCAGATCCTTGACTCTGTGTAAGCAGAGAAGGAAAAACTGGTAGAAGGTATGGCTCCCTGCTGCTGAGTTGAAGTAGAAGGGAGTACCAAGATTTGTCTTGGCCACCAAGGAGCGATTAGAATCATGGTGGCATGATCGTTATTCAACTTGACCAGAGTCTTGAGAATGAGAGGAAATGGAGGGAATGCGTAGAGGAAGAGATTCTTCCATTCCAGAAGAAAAGCATCTGCCTCAAGGCGATGAGAGTATATCCTGAAGCAGAACTGAGGCAGTTTGAAGTTGTGGGGAGCCGCAAAGAGGTTTATCTGAGGGGTTCCCCACTGTGAAAAAATGTGATGAAGAGGTGAGGAATGGAGTGTCCATTCGTGAGGTTGCAGAAGACGACTCAAGTCCGCCAAGCAATTCTTCACCCCTTGAATGTAGACAGCTTTCAGGAAGGTGTTGTGGCGGATTGCCCAGTCCCAAACCTTCAGAGCTTCTTGACAAAGGGAGGCAGATCCTGTCCCTCCCTGTTTGTTGACATAATACATGGCGACTTGGTTGTCCATCCAGATGAGGACTACCTGGTCGTGAAGAAGATGTTGAAAAGCGTTGAGAGCCTTGAAAATCGCTCTGAGTTCCAGAGATTTATGTGACATTGATGATCCGTACCGGTCCAGTGGCCTTGAGTATGGAGACCATTGAGATGAGCACCCCAAGCGTAGGTCGAAGAGTCTGTCGTGAGGACCTTCTGATGGGGGGGCGTTTGAAAAAGCAAGCCTCTGGAAAGATTGGAAGAGAGCATCCACCAACGAAGAGACTTCTTCAAGGAAGGAGTGACTGAAATGTGTCGAGAAGGAGGGTCGCAAACTTGCATCCATTGAGATGCCAAGGTCCACTGAGGAATTCTGAGGTGAAGTCTGGCAAAAGGAGTCACGTGTACTGTGGAGGCCATGTAACCCAGAAGTACCATCATGTGTCTCGCAGAGATGGAAGAGCGGGAAGACACTGTGTGACAGAGTTGTAGAAGAGCCTCCAGACGTTGTTGTGGAAGGAATGCTCTGAGTTGGACAGTGTCCAGAACAGCTCCAATGAATTGTAGATTCTGTGAGGGCTGAAGTTGAGATTTGGGAAAGTTGATTTTGAATCCCAAACTTTGTAGGAACCAGGTAGTCCGTTGGGTCGCTACAATAACCCCTTGAGATGTGGAATCTTTGATGAGCCAATCGTCGAGGTAGGGAAATACCTGAAGACCATGGTTCCGTAGAGCTGCCGCTACCACTACCAGGCACTTGGTGAACACTGGAGACGAGGCCAGGCCGAAGGGTAGTACTCTGTATTGATAATGCAGATTCCCCACCCGAAATCTGAGGTATTGACGGGAGGCCAGATGAATGGGGATATGAGTGTAGGCCTCCTTGATATCCAGAGAACATAACCAGTCGTTCCACTCGAGAAGGGGATAAAGGGATGCCTGGGACAATATTCAAAACTTTTCTTTGACTAAAAATTTGTTGAGAGCCCTGGGATCCAGAATGGGCTACAGATCGCCCGTCTTCTTCGGAACAAGGAAGTAACGGGAGTAAAAACCCCTGTTCTGTTCCAAGGGAACTGGTTCGATGGCATGGAGATGAAGCAGAGCTTGAGCTTCCTGAAGAAGGGCGGACTGGGATGGATTGGAAGGATACTCTCTTGGAGGAAGCTCTGGTGGAACTTGAGTGAAATGAAGAGAGTATCCTTCCCTGATGATGGTAAGCACCCAGAGGTCGGATGTAATTATCGTCCATCGGTTGTAAAAATGATGGAGACGACCTCCTATAGAGGAAAAGGAGACAGAGACAGAACAGTGGAGGTTATGCTCTGTTGTAAACAGTCAAAAAGGCTGAGAAGCCTTAGGTGCAGCAGAAGGCTGAGGTTTCTGTTGCTTCTAAGGATGCTGTTTTTTCAGAGGAGGGTGAGTATAAGGAGCCGGCTTCGGAGCAAAACGCCTTTGATAGATAAGAGCAGGGTGTGCAGGTTTGGCAGGAGCTGGCTTTGGCTTAGGTCTGACTATAGAAGCAAAGGATTTTTCGTGGTCAGACAATTTCTCAGTGGCTGCCTCAATGTATTCATTAAGTTAAGTTTAAGTTTATTAGGATTTTATATACCGCCTATCAAGGTTTTCTAAGCGGTTTTACAATCAGATACTCAAGAATTTTCCCTGTCTGTCCTGGTGGGCTCACAATCTATCTAACGTACCTGGGGCTGTGGAGGATTAAGTGACTTGCCCAGGGTCACAAGGAGCAGCGCGGGGTTTGAACCCACAACCCCAGGGTGCTGAGGTCATTGCCCTCACAAGGAATGTTAGCTAAGTGGTCCTGAAGATTAGGGTCCATGTCAATGGTATGAAGCCAGGCAAGACGACGCATAGCCACAGAGCAAGCAGCTGCTCGGGCAGACAACTCGAAGGCATCGTAAGATGACTGGAGGAGATACAAACATAGTTGAGACAAAGAAGCAATGACTTCCTGAAACTCAAAATGCATTTGGGTATCCAAATAATTCAAAAACTTTGGAAGTAGTGAAATAAGGAATTCAAAGTAAGTGATGTATTAAAAATTAGAATTGAGGACTTTAGAGGACATCATAGCATTCTGGTAGATGCGACGTCCAAATTTGTCCATAGTTTTTCCTTCCCTTCCAGGAGGGAAGTCAGTGTGCCTGACTTTATGACGCAGGACCTAAAACAGCTTGAACAGTGGTCATCAACTTGGCAGCTGGGCTTCAATGCTAAAAAATGTAAGGTAATGCACCTAGGCAAAAAAAATCCACACAGAACTTACACACTAAATGGTGAAACCTTGTCCAGGACCACGGTGGAACGTGATTTAGGAGTGATCATTAGCGACGATATGAAGGCTGCCAATCAAGTAGAGAAGGCATCGTCCAAGGCAAGACAAATGATGGGCTGTATCCGTAGGGGTTTTGTCAGCAGAAAACCTGAAGTCATAATGCCGCTGTACAGATCCATGGTGAGACCTCATCTCGAGTATTGTGTTCAATTCTGGAGACCACACTACCGAAAAGATATGTTGAGAATTGAGTCGGTTCAGCGAATGGCTACCAGGATGGTTTTGGGGCTCAGGGAACTCACGTATGAAGAAAGGTTAAAAAAACTGCGGATGTACTCACTGGAGGAGCGAAGAGAGAGAGGGGACATGATTGAGACCTTTAAGTATATTACTGGGCGTATAGAGGTGAAAGATGATATCTTCAGTCTTATAGGGCCCTCAGTAACCAGAGGTCACTCGCTGAAAATCAGGGGAGGGAAATTTCAGGGTGATGCGAGGAAGTACTTCTTCACTGAAAGGGTGGTAGATCATTGGAACGAGCTGCCTCAGAGGGTGATTGAGGCCAGCAGCGTGTTAGATTTCAAGAGAAAATGGGATATTCATGTGGGATCTCTGAGAGAGTAGGAGTCAGGGGGTGGGTCATTGGTATGGGCAGACTCGATGGGCTGTAGCCCTTTTCTGCCGTCAATTTCTATGTTTCTATGTTTCTATGTTTCTATGTTTCTATGTTTCTATGTTTCTATGTTTCTATGAACAGTGGCGTAAACCTTGGAAGCATGGGACCTCTTCAAGGAGGACTTGACAAGCAGGGATTGATGAGATAACTGTGAGTTGTCAAACCCTTTGCGATGCATAGTCTTATACCTAGAGTCCAATTTTCCTGGAACAGCTGGTATGGAAAAAGGTGTTTCCATGCATCGACCAAAAGTCTGATTCAAAAGCTTATGAAGCGGAAGCTTAAGAGACTCTGCCGGAGGTTGAGGAAGATGCATGACTTAGAGCAGTGGTTCCCAACCCTGTCCTGGAGGAACACCAGGCCAATTGGGTTTTCAGGCTAGCCCTAATGAATATGCATGAAGCAAATTTGCATGCCTATCACTTCCATCATATGCAAATCTCTCTCATGCATATTCATTAGGGCTAGCCTGAAAACCCAATTGGCCTGGTGTTCCTCCAGGACAGGGTTGGGAATCACTGCCTTAGAGTATTTGGAGCCAGTATCTAATTGAATATCCAAGTCCACAGCCATCTGACGAAGGAAAGACGAGAAAGATAGCTGATCTGCCAATGCTATGCCTTGAGAAGGACTCGAGGATGTCGAGGCAGCCTGTGTCGAAGATGAAGCTTCGGCAGGGAAAAAAGCATCAAAGGAACTTGATGACTTGGACGAGGCAATCAAAACCGGGATATCCTCGAGGTCCAGCATCGGAGACCTCGAACGAGGAGTCGGTGGTCTGGTCGAGGTTGGAGTAGATCGAGGCTTCAAGGAAGATGGTCTGTCGTGAGAAGAACTATGCCTGAAAGTATGCCTCGATGAAGGCCTCGAACGTCGGTGAGAACTGTGTCTGGAACCAGATCTCGAGGATCAAGGAGACTTTGCCTCGGAGACGAGAGCAGCCGATGCCAATGTATGAATAGGACTAGAGGCTGTAGATCGAAGCTCCAGAGGAACCTCGATGCACTCCCAAAGACTCTGCTCCTTGTATAGAGAGTGAGGATTCCCGTCGAGACACTCGCAAAGAATCTGCTCCTTGCTTCACGTGCTTAGATGCCAGACCAGACACTTGCAGAGACTCTGCTCCCTGCAAAGAGTGTGGAAGGTCAGACTGGGGCAAAGGAAGTGGCTCGATCTCGCGGGAGCCTGCTGAATGCCCAGGCTGGATAAGAGGAAGAAGCTTCGGTCCCATATTAGTAAGGAACTGAATGAATTGCTTCTCCAACGTGGTCTGGAAAGAAGCCAGCAAGGATGGATCCGCGTCTGAAACCGGACCACCTGCTTTGGCTGGAGGTTCCTTCGAGGTAGTATGAGTGTGCTTCGACCTGGGAGTCAGACACTTTAATCACTACCGGTGGAACCGACTGCTGAGCTATCTGACCTGAGGAAACAGGGGAAGATACAGCAGACAACATCAAAGAAAGAGCCGCTGCAAACGACGAAGGTCTGATGAGGCTCGAAGTGGAAGCAGTAAGCGCAGGAGTGGCCTCAGCAGGAGTCGAGGCCGAGGATGCCTTCGAAGTCGAGGGATCAGTAGAAGACTCCATCTCGAAGAGCTTGTCCACCAAATTACGATGACGCTTGAAAGCACGAGGCTGAAATGTTTGGCAAGGCAGGCATGACCTAGAATGATGTTTCGACCCAAGGCACTTGAGCCAGCATCCGTGAGGGTCTGTAAGAGAGATCGCACGCTGACACTTGCTACACCTCTTGAAGCCCGTGGCAGGCCGGGACATAGAAGGAAAAATAGCCACTGCAAGATCGAAGCCCTTGGGCTGTGGCCGAGCGGCCTGTCCCGAAAATCGGACGGAAGAAGAAAAAAAAATATATATATATTTTTTTCTAAAAATAAAAATAAAATAAGAACAGCGATTCGTGAAGAAAAAAACACAAACCGCGGTTCAGAGAAGGCACAAAGGAATGAAGTTAAACGCGGAAAACTGAGAACTGAGGAGACGCGCCCTGCACTGGGTGGGAAGGCACTCATGCATGCGCGATGCGGGCGACTCGAAACTTCGAGTTTCTTCAAGCAAGTCTGCTTGTGAGGCGTCCACATCCGGGCTCCGTCAATGACGTCACCCATATGTGAGAATACCTGCCTGCTTGTCCTGGGATAAAGCACAGTTACTTACCGTAACAGGTGTTATCCAGGGACAGCAGGCAGATATTCTCACATGTGGGTGACGTCAAGGTTGGCTTCTTTGCTAGCTATCTAAATTGAAGACCATGAGGAGGGGATGCGCCCTCTAGTGGATCAGGAAGGCACACACATGCGTGGTGCAGCACTAGCAAACTTGAAATCTTCAATCAAGTTTGCTTGAAAAGCTGTCCGCATCGGGGCTCCGTGGATGACGTCACCCACATGTGAGAATATGCTGCCTGCTTGTCCTGGGATAATAAGTGTATCCCTCAGATTAAAGAGAAATATCATGCACTCCTGATGCTTTGCTCATTGGTTCATTCCCCAATTCCTTGAGTAAAAAGGTTAGGAAAGCCGAGAGAGAAGAGTGGGAATAGATGTCAAGTAATTTCTTAAATAACTGTTGAAAACATTTGCTCACACATCTGCAAAAGGGTCAAATTTAAGATATAGTATAACTTTAGATTGTAAGTAACTTGGTATGCAAGTGTTTTGCAAAACAAGCAAAACATTTTATGAAATTTTAACTTGATATACAAGCAACGTCCTACAATACAAGTACAGTGTTCCCCCGTGAATTCGCGGTTTGCAGACTCACTTACTCGCGGTTTTCTCCGACCACCTCTTCCTGTAGTAAAGTCGGGCTACACCAACCAGGAGCTGTGTGTCAAAGCTGCTCCTGATTGGTGTAGCTCGACTACTACAGGAAGAGGCGGTCGGAGCAGACTGAGCGAATTTCTTCATCTGCCGGCGCTCCAGCTGCCCTCTCCTGCCTTTTGAAAGGCGAAAAACAGCATTTGCGGTTTTTCAAAATTCACGGGGGTTCCATACAGTATATACACATCACATCATCGCAATTGAGCCAATGGTTCTTCTCTCTCCGACACTGCAGGAGTGTAGTGAGTATTCTAAACAAGCAAGGCCTTGCAATACGAGTACATACAGTACTTTGTATTAAAGTTTTTGGGTGGTGGAGTTTCCATTATTTTTTATGGGGAAATTCACTTTGATATACAAGTGTTTTGGATTACAAGCATGATTTCAGAACGAATTATGCTCACAAGCCAAGGTTTTAGGGTTACCATATGGCTCCAGAAAAAGGAGGCCAAATTGAGACATCCAGGTTTTACTTCCATTGGTTTCAATAGAAATAAAGCCCAGAAGTCTGTCTGTCCTACCTTACTTCCATTGCTTTCAGTAGAAGTAACACCTGGATGTCTCAATCCATCCTCCTTTTTCTGGAGCCCTATGGTAACCCTAACTATATTAGTATCCAATGCTGTAGTGCAGGGGTCCCCAAAGTCCCTCCTTGAGGGCCAAATCCAGTCGGGTTTTCAGGATTTCCCCAATGAATATGCATTGAAAGCAGTACATGCACATAGATCTCATGCATATTCATTGGGGAAATCCTGAAAACCCGACTGGATTTTGCCCTCAGGGAGGGACTTTGGGGACCCCTGCTGTAGTGTATAACCTCATCCTGTAAACAGTGGATCATTTCATCTTAAATTGTACTGTTTGAATTGTTCAGATAAGTTGGGTCACTTTAAAACAGATGAAGCTGAAGTTGGTAGAAATTCTTGTGGCTATTTTTTTACTCAGAAAGTATTATTTTAGGCACTTATTTTTTTTTTTTTTTACTTTTACTAAGTTTTGGTTTTCATTATACTTTTTACTTGTACTTAAGTATCAAAATATGCATGTACCTTTACTTAAGTACTTTGACCTAGTACTTTAAACACTGTTGATATCCATAGAATGGAGTTATCTCCTTCACAGAGCACAGTACTCATGTAAACAGTTGGTCCACTGGATGACCAGTAGTGAAAGGAATGATCAGGGCAGAATGGGATGAATTGTCCTCAAAGCATGCTGCTTCTCCTCGTGCCAGTGCCTCTCGTCTTCTCTGCCCCACCACTGGGTGCTTCTCCTCTCTGCCCCCCTACATCTCTCAAAAAGTTTGCCAGTGCACGTATCTTCCACCCAGTTTGGCCAGCCTTGGCTCCATTCTGACATCACTTCCTCGTTGCAGGACCAGGATGTGATGTCAGAAGGGAGCCAAGGCTGGTGTGTGTAGGAAGACACTGCTCGCACCATCAAACTTTTGAAGAGGTAGGTGGGGCGGGGGTACTCCCCTGAAGTGAAGGATAATCTTGCTGTGCTATGGTTTCAGCCTAGGTTCTGCAGGGCCCAAATGGGCAGATTGAACCTGAAGACACTTGGATTATGACATTATAGGGGAGCCTGCTCTGGTCTGCAGAAGTCTATAATTCTCTATAAGAAATTCTGTAGAGGTTACAACAGAGTTGCTATGTAAGTACAAGTTCCACAGTGTGGAGAGGGTATGATAAATAATTTATTTAAGACCACACTTAGAGAAGGGGGGGGGGAGGAGTGGAAAAGCTGCTAGTGCTTTACGGCCTTCATGTTTCACCACTTGGGCTCCTTTTAAAAGTCAGTCAACAGTTGATCAGAAAAGTAAATCAAGGAAAATTTTTGTTGTTTACCTAAAATTACATCACTTTCTTTTCCAGAGATAAAAAAAAAATAATAATAATAAAGATTTGACATCTGTAAACATTTCTTAAGAAAGAACTGAATATTTCATGGGGTTTCCTAATTTTTTCACATGACCTTAGTAGCAGCATTCCATGCCACTGATCCAGGGCAAGCAGTGGCTTCCCCAATGTCTGTCTTACCTACAGACTTGTCCTCCAGGAACTTGTCCAAACCACATCCTCTGGCAACACATTCCAGAGCTTATTCTCAGAGTGAAAAAAATATTTCTTGCTATTGATTTTAAAAGCATTACTCTGTAATTTAATCGCATGTCCCCTAGTCTTTGTAAATCTCGATGCAGTAAAAAAAATAAATAAATAAACACAACAACAAAAAAAAGAAAGCCCAAAGAACAAAACAAAACCCGTTGGCTTCCCGTCAGCTGAGCCGGTTTTGGGGATTCATGGCGGTGTCAGGACAAAGGCGCGCACAGAAAATAGAGCGCAGTGCGGAGGCGCGTGCCAAATTAAATTACTGTTTTTAGGGGCTCTGACGGGAGGGCGTGGGGATGAACCCCCCACATTTTACTGAAAACTTCACTTTTTCCCTGCACCGATTTAAGGCTGGTTTTTGATTGAGCCCCTAAGTATCCATTGCTGTTCTTGCTATTTATACTATTTGGGGAGGATGGTTGGTAATTAAGTGTTATATTGATGAACTGCCTTTTTTATTTTAATTGTTTTACTGTAAAAACTGCCTTATTTTCAGTGTTAGTTTATCAAATGAAATAATCCAATCCAAAGATTTTATAATAATTGCATGCCCTTTTTAAAGCCCTACCTTCTGGAAGTTTTGAGCAACAGAACCCTGAAGCAAAATGGCTCCAAGCTTAGCATGACTGGTAACTATTCAGTCTACTGTCAGGTACCAGGCCCAATGGAATAATGAGTTGGAAGGGGGCGGGGCACATTCCTACTATCAGTTCGTACGCAGTGAGGCAGCCACCTCGTAAAGTGATTCAGAGATCAGCCTTTGTGTTGAATTTTCAGTCTTTTTATTGGTGAAAGCAGCGACTTCTTGTTTTAATGCGATCCTTGGTACTGCTGATGAGTCCGAGGCATCAGTGGTGTTTTCAGGTCCTACCGAGACGGGAGGATTGGGAGTCTTTGCTGTAAGAAGGCACAGGTACCTTAAAAAGGACTCTTTAAAGAGCACTACGCAAAGTCCCAACCACCCCACCCAGTTGAACATCTTCCATCCATTGGTTTTGGATTATTATTTATTTTTGTAAAAACAGCAGATTTTCTGTTTATCTGACTGAAGAAAGAATTGTGCCAACAAAAGAATCCTCCAAGCAGGCCCTTGAAAGTCTTCCAGCATTTACCGAGTTCTTAGATCATACATCCAAGCCAAAATCTATCCTCAGTACATCACAAGTAAGTGCCTGCTTTGAATAGGGAAAAAAGGGTCCCAAAAATCAGATGTAGGGCGAAACAATTCATATTAACATAAAAACATGATGGCAGATAAAGGCCAAATGGCCCATCTAGTCTGCCCATCCGCAGTAACCCTTATTTCTTTCTCTCTCCGAGATCCCATGTGCCTAACCAAGGCTTTCTTGAATTCAGACACAGTCTCTGCCTACCACCTCTTCCGGGAAACTGTTCCACGCATCTACCACCCTTTCTGTAAAATAGTATTTCCTCAGATTACTCCGGAGCTTATTACCTCTTAACTTCATCCTATGCCCTCTCATTGCAGTTTTTCCTTTCAAATGAAAGAGACTTGACTCATGCGCATTTACATCACTTAGGTATTTAAAGGAGAAATTAGGTTCTTACCTTTTAATTTATTTTCTTTTAGCTTCTCCAGACCAATAGAGGTTAATCTTTACAATTGGATCTATACCCACTCGTAAAGATTAACCTCTACTGGTCTGGAGAGTGCTAAAGAACGTCTCTATCATATCTCCCCTCTCCTGCCTTTCCTCCAAAGTATATAGATTGAGATATTTAAGTCTACATAGAAACATAGAAATAGACGGCAGATAAGGGCCATGGCCCATCAAGTCTGCCCACTCTAATGATCCACCCTATTTATCTTTGCGGATAGATCCCACATGTCTATCCCATCTGGCCTTAAAATCTAGCATGCTGCTGGCCTCAATAACCTGGAGTGGAAGACTATTCCAGCAATCAACTACCCTTTCAGTGAAGAAGAACTTCCTAGTGTCACCGTGCAGTTTCCCGCCCCTGATTTTCCACGGATGCCCCCTTGTGGCGGGACCCTTGAAAAAGAAGATATCTTCCTCCACCTCGATGCGGACCATGAGATACTTGAATGTCTCGATCATATCTCCCCTCTCTCTACGTTCCTCGAGTGAGTAGAGCTGCAACTTCCCTAACCGCTCCTCGTATGGGAGCTCCTTGAGTCCCGAGACCATCCTGGTGGCCATTTTCTGGACCGATTCCAGTCTGTCCCCATATGCCTTATGATGAAGACCACAAGCCATTTTAGTAGCCTTCCTTTGGATCGACTCCATCCTTTTTATATCTTTTTGGAACAAGGCAAGGCATTTACTATATATGGGGTTGCTTGAGGAAAACACACATACATGCATGCATGCACACACACACGCAGAGCCATACAAACTTTGTTCAAGAGATATGGAAACATAACCTAACCAAAGAGGGGTAGTGGTTAAAAGAGTAATTAACAACTCTGTTCAAGTGCAGAATCAGGTGCAGACCAGCTCCAGAGAGGTCAGAGCCTAGCTGCTGTTTAATTTTAAAAGTACTATTTACAACACGTTACATATATTTGAAAGTCAGGATTTACAAGCTTCACATTACAGTATGTACACTGTTTGTAAACAAAGTGATCAAGTATACATCGAGGAGAGAAAAAGTGCTACAAATTCACAGAATAAGACCTAATAATAGAAATAACAACATAAAAAAGGGAAGAGGTAAGATACGTAAAACAGAAAGAACAAAACAGAACTTCAAGTCAGCTACAGAACCAAAGTTGGACTCTAGAAGTCAAAAGTCTCAGGGTTAGCGTCTTGAACCTGGAAAGAGAAGCCATCTGTGGTAGACTCTGGGACAACATTTTGATCTTCATCTTCCTAAAGGGTGAGAGACAAGCAGTCAATGGAGGTAACAGAGCAGGTGCATCGTCAATCATAGAAGTAGGGCTTTAAACCAACTCGCATTCAAGAGGGGGGAGGGGGGAAATAAAATCCCACACTGGATAACTATCACCTCCTGCAGTTCTTCCCTTTGATTGTCTTGGGCTACTTCTAAATCTCCTCAGCTACACAAAAAGGCATATATTTGATTCAGCTGGTTAAAAAGAGATTAGGTATCAACACTTGAGCCACAAATAAAATCACAAAGACGTCAGACAATCGTTAGCCCATGGTTGTCAGAGGTTTTAAGGCCTCTACAACCATAGTCAATGCCGGGCCACATCTGGGCAACAGCGCTGAATTATCTGTGTCATTCGCAGAAAGCAATGTTACTTACCGTAACAGTTCTTATCCAGGGACAGCAGGCAGCTATTCTCACTAGTGGGGTGATGTCATCCGACAGAGCCCCGATACGGACATCTTGCAAGCATGTCTTGCTTGAAGAAACTCAGAAGTTTCGAGATGCCCGCACAGCGCATGCGCCAGTGCCTTCCCGCCCGATGCTCCGGGCGTGTCTCCTCAGTTCAGGTAACTAGCAGAGAAGCCAACCCAGGGGAGGTGGGTGGGACGTGAGAATAGCTGCCTGCTGTCCCTGGATAACAACTGTTACGGTAAGTAACATTGCTTTATCCCAGGACAAGCAGGCAGGTATTCTCACTAGTGGGAGACCTCCAAGCTAACCTCAATGGGATGGTGGGAGAGTTGGCAACTTAGGAGAATAAATTTTGTAACACTGTTTGGCCAAACTGTCCATCCCTTCTGGAGAAAGTATCCAGACAATAATGAGAGGTGAATGTATGAACCGAGGACCAAGTGGCAGCCTTACAAATCTCCTCAATCGGTGTCGATCTGAGGAAGGCTACAGAGGCCGCCATTGCTCTGACCTTATGGGCTGTGACCTTACAGGGAAGGGGTA
Source organism: Geotrypetes seraphini (assembly GCF_902459505.1). Classification (NCBI taxonomy): domain Eukaryota; kingdom Metazoa; phylum Chordata; class Amphibia; order Gymnophiona; family Dermophiidae; genus Geotrypetes; species Geotrypetes seraphini. Next base: position 18,390,767 of record NC_047093.1, on the reverse strand, counting down.
ATCCAGCCTGGGCATAGCAGAAAGAGATACAAGCCGCCATCCAGTTGGAGATGGTGCGCTTCGATACAGGTCGTCCCAACTTGTTTGGATCAAAGGAGACGAAAAGTTGAGGTGCAGTTCTGTGTGGCTTGGTGCGATCCAGGTAGAAAGCCAAAGCCCGCTTAGTCCAGAGTATGAAGAGCTGATTCTCCAGGATGAGAATGAGGCTTTGGAAAAAACACTGGAAGTACAATGGATTGGTTGAGATGAAATTCAGAGACCACCTTAGGCAAGAATTTGGGATGAGTGCTGAGGACAACCTTGTCATGATGGAATACTGTGAAAGGTGGATCCGCCACTAAGGCCTGAAGCTCACTGACACTGCGAGCAGACGTGAGGGCCACTAGAAAAACTACTTTCCAAGTGAGAAACTTTAGAGGCTCAAAAGGAGGTTTCATAAGCTGAGAAAGGACAACATTGAGATCCCAAACCACTGGAGGAGGTTTGAGAGGAGGATTGACATGGAAAAGTCCTTTCATAAACCTGGAAACCACAGGATGAGCAGAGAGAGGTTTCCCTTGTAGAGGCTGATGGAAAGCCGCAATAGCACTCAGGTGGACTTGTATAGACGTAGACTTGAGACCAGACTGAGACAGGTGTAGAAGATAGTCCAATACAGAGGATAGGGAGGCTCGCTGAGGCTCCTTAGAATTGGAAACACACCATGAAGAAAATCTAGTCCATTTTTGGGAGTAGCATTGTCGAGTAGCAGGCTTCCTGGAAGCCTCCAAGACATCCCTCACTGCCTGGGAAAACTGGTGAGGAGTTATGTTGAGAGGAACCAAGCTGTCAGGTGGAGAGACTGCAGGTTGGGGTGAAGCAGAGATCCCTGATGCTGAGTAAGCAGTGAAGGAAACACTGGAAAAAGGAATGGCTCCCTGCTGCTGATTTGAAGTAGAAGGGAGAACCAAGGTTGTCTGGGCCACCAAGGAGCGATCAGAATCATGGTGGCATGGTCGGACTTCAGCTTGACCAGAGTCTTTTGAATGAGAGGAAAGGGAGGAAACGCATACAGAAAGCGATTCCCCCAATCCAGCAGAAGGCATCTGCCTCGAGACGATGAGGAGTGTAGATCCTGGAGCAGAATTGAGGCAGCTTGAAGTTGTGGGGAGCCGCAAAGAGGTCTATCTGAGGCGTCCCCCACTGTGCAAATATCTGATGAAGGGGCTTGGAATGGAGTGTCCATTCGTGAGGCTGGAGAAGACGACTTAGGTTGTCCGCCAAGACATTGTTCTTCCCCTGAATGTAGACAGCTTTGAGGAAGGCATTGTGGCGAACCGCCCAATCCCAGACTCTGAGAGCTTCCTGGCAGAGGGAGGCCGAGCCCGTGCCCCCCTGCTTGTTAACATAATACATGGCAACCTGATTGTCTGTGCGAATGAGGACCATCATGTCGTGAAGCAGATGTTGAAAAGCTTGAAGAGCATTGAAGACGGCTCTGAGCTCCAGAAGATTGATTTGATGGAGTCGGTCCGCACTGGTCCAGAATCCCTGAGTGCGAAGACCATCCAGATGAGCTCCCCAGGCATAGGTCGATGAATTGGTTGTGAGAACCTTCTGGTGGGGAGGAGTGTGAAACAGCAAACCTCTGGATAGATTCGAAGAGGTCATCCACCAAAGTAGAGACTGCCGAAGAGCAGGAGTGACTATGATGTGCCGAGTCAACGGATCTGACACCTGAGTCCATTGAGAAGCCAGGGTCCACTGAGGAATTCTGAGATGGAGTCTGGCAAAAGGCGTCACATGAACTGTAGAGGCCATGTGGCCCATGAGGACCATCATGTGTCTCGCTGAGATGGACTGGCGAGAAGACACAGACTGGCAGAGATGAAGAAGAGCATCCATGCGCTGAGGAGGAAGGAATGCTCTGAGTCGAATGGTATCCAGGACCGCCCCGATGAATGGGAGAGACTGGGTAGGCTGTAGATGAGATTTGGGGAAGTTGATCTCGAAGCCCAAACTCTGCAGGAAGTAAATAGTGGCCAGGGTCGCCGAGATGACCTCTGGAGCCGAGGGGGCCTTGATGAGCCAGTCGTCGAGGTAGGGAAATACCTGAAGACCCCTGGTCCGGAGTGCAGCGGCCACCACCACTTCGTGAAGACTCTGGGAGACGAGGACAGGCCGAACGGAAGCACTCGGTACTGCAGATGTAGATGTCCCACCCGAAATCTGAGGCCGGATGAATGGGAATGTGAGTGTAGGCCTCCTTGAGATCTAGAGAGCATAACCAGTCGTTCTGCTCGAGGAGGGGATAGAGAGAAGCAAGGGTCAGCATGCAAAACCTCTCTTTGACCAAGAACTTGAGGACCCTGAGGTCCAGAGCAGCTCGAGCCGAGAGCTCGAAGGCGTCATAGGAGGACTGCATCAGTTGAAGGCGCAGCTGGGACAGCGAAGCAACAACTTCCTCGAATTCGAAGCGAGCCTGAGATTCAATGTAAGGTGTGAACTTCCGAAGCACAGGCAGGAAGAACTCCAAATAAGATGCAAAATGGAACGTATAATTAAGAACTCTGGAAGCCATCATCGAGTTCTGATATATACGCCTGCCAAACTTGTCCATGGTCCTGCCCTCGCGCCCCGGAGGCACCGAGGCGTATACCTGGGACGGATGAGACCGCTTGAGGGACGATTCGACCAGCAGGGATTGGTGGGAAAGTTGAGGTCCCTCGAACCCCTTGTGATGGACCATGCGGTATCGGGCATCTAACTTGCCGGGGACCGCAGGAATGGAGTATGGCGTCTCAAAACATCTCATGAACGTTTGGTCGAGAAGTTTGTGGAGAGGCAGGCGAAGAGACTCCACAGGAGGATGAGGCAAATGCATGGTGTCGAGGTATTCCTTGGAGTACCGCAAACCGGAGTCCAAGGTAATGTCCAGGTCATCCGCCATCTGCCGGAGGAAGGAAGAAAAAGACAATTGATCCGCCAGCACCGGCCTCCGAGAAGGACTGGACGAAGTCGAGGCCTCGGGATCCAAAGAGACCTGGGAGCAACAGGGAGAATAAGAGGTGGATGGTTCCTCATACTCCAATCCCTGCGGAGGGGACATGTCTGATGAAGAGTACCCCATGCGTGGCTGCTTCTTCTTCGGTGAAACCTCCGAGTGCCTCGAGGAGTGCCGCGAGGAATGCCTGGACCGATGCCCCTCCTGGTGTTTGGAGGGGGATCTAGAATGACAATGCTTAGCATGGTCCCCTGACACCTCTAGCGAGCAGATGGGACTCGAAGCCGTGGAGCAAAGAGGCGGGAGATTCGACGCCTCTCGAGACGCAGCCCAGGCCTGGTAGGGAGTGCGGAAGAACTCTTCCTGCGACTTGCGATGCCCAGGACTTCGATTACCCGAAGAGGTATTCCAGGCCTCTTCGAACGGAGGCGTGATGGGCTCTAAAGGGGGCATATAACTGAAGGAGGCCCGCCTCGAGGGACCGGCCGCCATACGTCGCTCCTCCTCGCCAAGCAGCGAGGTTGACCGGTGAGGAGGAGGAGGAGGGGGCGGTCCGCCCCCCGGGATCGGAACCGGGAGGTCACCCTGGATGGTGGCAATCAACTTGGGCTCCATGGTTTGCATGAGCTCGACAAATTGAGCCTCCAAAAGGGACCGCAACGAGGCCGAGTGCTTTTGCTTTGGAGCTTTCGGCACCTTGATAACCACGGGTGGAATTGTAGAAGGTGGTACCTGAACCTGAGAGACGGAAGGCACCGGCGCCGAAGACGGGGTCGTAACCGGGACAAACGAAGCTGGTTTCAGGAGACCCGGAGCAGCAGGAGCGGTGGTGGGCTTCGCATGTGAGGGTGAAGCACCAGCCGAAGTCGAAGCTGAAGGGTCTTGCACAGTTTCCATCTTGAACATCGACTCCCACAAAAAACAGTGACGCTTAAACGCCCGCGCTGTGAGTGTGGAACAAGGCCGGCACGATTTCGGGAAATGTTCCGGACCAAGACACTGCAGGCAGCGTCGATGCGGGTCCGTCAGCGAAATCGCGCGCTGGCACTTGCAGTAAAAAGAAACTCAAAACCGCGGCTATGGAAGGCAAAAGAACGGGAGTTCAATCAGTGCAGAATCGAAGTAAGACTTCTCAGCTCCGCGGAAAGAAAAGAACTGAGGAGACACGCCCGGACCATCGGGCGGGAAGGCACTGGCGCATGCGCGGTGCGGGCATCTCGAAACTTCTGAGTTTCTTCAAGCAAGACATGCTTGTGAGACGTCCGTATCGGGGCTCTGTCGGATGACATCACCCACTAGTGAGAATACCTGCCTGCTTGTCCTGGGATAACTGAAGTTATGGACAATATTCTGGGCTGGCTTCTGCATACCTTACCAGCCAAGAAATAGGCCTGCTTTTCATGTAGCTTTGCCCCAACACTAACCAGAGAGTTGCACCTAACTTAATGTAGGCCAAAGTTTTAAAGGCCTGCATTATAGGTGCCAAAGTCCTTTAAAAAATCTTGCCTAGCCGTGCCTAAGTCCTTCTATGTGCCTACTTTGGAGTATGCAATAGACACCTATCTTTTGTAGAGTCGTATCCAAGACAGGTGCTTATTCTATAAAAAAAAAAAAAAAAAAATGGGGAGGTGGTAATGGTCCCGCAGAACCCCAGCTCAGTCTGACCAGAAATAGGGGTAGAGAAAGGCCACTGCCTAACCTTTTTCCAACAGACCCTGCCAAGGCCTAAATTTAGAAGGCTGCACAGGCTTACACCTCCACCTGCTGGAGACTGAGAACAGACTGATTCTATGAGGGACTGCAAAGCCCACTTGTTCTGTAAGAATTCAGTGCTTTTTAAGGTTGTCTGGAAAGATTGGATTAAAGCAGGTACAAGATCATTAACGGAAGTAATTGATAATGGTAAGATGCTTGAATTTTCACAATTGCAACATAAATATGGTCTGAATAAAAAACAAAATTATAAGTGGTTGCAATTGAAGCAGGCTATTCAGGTGGGGTTCCCTGAATGGAAATCTTTAAATGATCATTACAGCTTAGAATTCTTATGTTTCCAGGCAGATTTTCTGGGTCACCAGGCCGCAAAGTGGTATAAAATTATATCTAATTATTTGAAAAAGAAGCCTAAAAATGGATTAAGAGATATTTGGAGCATTGAGATTAAGCATCAGATTAATGCATCTCAATGGCCACGTATTTGGTCTTGGAGAATTAAAGGTACGATGTCAGCATCTATTAGGCAAACATGGACCCCTACTAGATTACAAAAATTAGATTGCTCTAAGTCTAATACAGTGTTTTTCAACCGCTGTTCCGCGGCACACTAGTGTGCCGCGAGATGTTGCCTGGTGTGCCGTACGGTCAGGGCCGCCATCAGGGCAGTACCACCAGTCTAGGAAGAGGGGCGGTCCGCCCCACGTGGACAGGAGAGAGCTGGACGGGGGACCCGCGGAGTTCAATACAACTCGAGCCGCGAGGCTCGTCTTCTGTTCCTGCCTGCCCTGCAGCTAACATATAGCCGATCGCAAGCGTTCCCCGATGTCAGCGCTGACGTCGGAGGGAGGGCTTAAGCAAAGCCTGCCCTCCGACGTCAGCGCTGACGTCGGAGAATACTTCCGTTCGGCTATTTGTGTGCGGCAGGGCAGACAGGAAGCAGAAGACAAGCCTCGCGGCTTGAGCTTCGTTTTGCTGAGAAAGTTGCAAAGATGGGCTGGGAGGCAAACACGGAACACAAAAGGGGGGAGGGAGTGCGTTTTGGACACAAGGCATGAACTTGGGAGAGAGGAAGGGAGGGAAAGAGATGCTGAGGTGGGGGAGGGAATGGGTTTTTGGACACAGAAGAAATGGACTTGGGAGAGAGGAAGGGAGGGAGAGAGGAAGGGAGGGAAAGAGATGCTGAGGTGGGGGAGGGAATGGGTTTTTGGACAGAAGGCATGGACTTGGGAGAGAGGAAGGGAGGGAAAGAGATGCTGAGGTGGGGGAGGGAATGCGTTTTTGGACACAGAAGAAATGGACTTTGGAGAGAGGAAGGGAGGGAAAGAGATGCTGAGGTGGGGGAGGGAATGAGTGTTTGGACACAGAAGAAATGGACTTTGGAGAGAGGAAGGGAGGGAAAGAGATGCTGAGGTGGGGGAGGGAATGAGTGTTTGGACACAGAAGAAATGGACTTTGGAGAGAGGAAGGGAGGGAAAGAGATGCTGAGGTGGGGGAGGGAATGAGTGTTTGGACACAGAAGGCATGGACTTTGGAGAGAGGAAGGGAGGGAAAGAGATGGTTGTGTACACGGGGAATAGAAGAAAGGAGAATTTTTGGTCATAGGGAGGGAGTGAGGTACAGATAGTGGCATACCAGGGTGGGGGGGGGGGGCAGTCTGCCCCACCCCGGGTTTATGTCCCAAGGGGGTGCACAGCTGGCCACCCTCCAGTGTTGTCCCTAGGCCGGCAAACTGCGGCTCTTTAGCCACTTGAGTGCCACCGCCGCCAACGGTGTTGTTGGCGGTGGCAGCATTATAAAATACTTTCTTTGTGTTTATTTGATTCCTATTCAAGAGAATTACTTTATATATAGTCAATATAGGCACAGAGTTAAATTTTTTAACATTTTCTAATGGTGGTGTGCCTCGTGATTTTTTTCATGAAACAAGTGTGCCTTTGCCCAAAAAAGGTTGAAAAACACTGGTCTAATAGATGCTGGCATTGTAAAATTGAAGTTGGAACTCTAGACCATCTTTTATTTTATTGTCCATGTATTCAGGCATTTTGGATATCAATATGGAATCAAGTTAATATGTTGATGGAGAGTCATGTGGCTTTATCCTATGACACAGTGATTTTTGGAATGTGTATGAGGGCCAAATGCCAAATATCTGCAGCAAACAATAAATTATTGTTGATTCTTACGGGAGTGGGAATTCAACAGATAACAACTAATTGGAAAGACTGTTCTAGATTGAATTGTAATTTTTGGTGGAATTGTCATATGTATAAGATGGAAAGATTTCTTGCGATACAGAGGGGGTATTTTAAAAGATTTCAAGAGGTGTGGAGGCCATTAATTGAATATTATAACGAGTAAAGTTTATTCTTTTTCCTTAGGGGATAATATATAGAAATGGGATGGGATGGGAGGGATAGGGAGGGAAAAATATTGGAAATATGTTGTTATGAAAAATAAGGAGATATATGTAATAGGATGGGATGGGATATTTATTGTTGTGCATTACTGGGTATAATAAAATGTTTAAAGTGTTTGAGGAAGGATGGGGAGAGGGACAGATTTCATGTCAGATTAATTGTATTATCAAAAAGGGATGTATAATTATATATAAATTTGGAAGGAATATTTTATCGATATGGAAAAGGGTGGGAGGTGGGGGGAATAAAAACATGTATAATAATATTGTTTAAGAATGCCAAGTGTGTTATGTAAATTAATTGTAATAATACTGTACACTTGTTGAAAGAAATAAAAAAGAATAAAGATTTAAAAAAAAAAAAAAAAAAAAAAGAATTCAGTGTTTCTCAATCACCACTTGCTGGCAGAGGAGTGTAAACCATCCGTCTGTGCCAATCTGGAAGGACGATAAAGAATGTTTATTCTTTTCAATTGTGAGCTTGTTAAAAGCTTATAATTGAAGCCCATGTACTAAGTTAGGCACCTAACTTTAGGCGTCTCATAGAATTCCCCCCCCTCGTATCATGGTAGTCAGAGGAGGGATATTCAGACAGCATTGCTAAGTGCCACTAAATATTCCCCCTCCTGAAGCTTAAGCATGCAAGAACCTGTCAACTGCTTAAACCCCTTTGAGATTACAAAACATTGAAACACACCCAAAACATTTCCTTCCACATAAAAACCTAAGAATAAAAAGCACAGTTACTTACCGTAACAGGTGTTATCCAGGGACATCAGGCATATATTCTCACATATGGGTGACGTCATCTACGGAGCCCCAGCGCGGACAGCTTTTCAAGCAAACTTGATTGAAGTTTCAAGTTTGCTATGCTGCACCACGCATGTGCATGCCTTCTTGCCCACTAGAGGGCACATCCCCACCTCGTGGTCCTCAGTTCCATAGCCAGCAAAGAAGCCATCCCCGGGGAGGAGGGCGGGTTGTGAGAATATCTGCCTGCTGTCTCTGGATAACACCTGTTACGGTAAGTAACTGTGCTTTATCCCAGGACAAGCAGGCATGATATTCTCACATGTGGGTGACCTCCAAGCCAACCAAAAAAGGGCAGGTGGGTGGATGGCAATTTAGGAAAACAGATTACGCAAAACTGACTGGCCAAACCGACCGTCACTCCTGGATAACGTATCCAGGCAGTAGTGGGAGGTGAAAGTATGAACCGAAGACCAAGTGGCAGCCTTGCAGATATCCTCCACCGGAGTAGACCGGAGGAACGCCACAGAAGCTGCCATCGCTCAAACCTTATGTCCCGTGACCCGACCATGAAGCGCGAGACCAGCCTGAGCGTAGCAAAAAGAAATACAAGCAGCCAACCAGTTGGACAAGGTGCGCTTGGAAACAGGACGTCCCAATCGATTAGGGACCTTCCGATGAGACTCGGTGCGTTGAAGATAAAAAGCCAACGCCCTCTTACAGTCAAGCGTATGAAGTGCCGCCTCTCCCGGGTGAGAGTGGGGCTTCGGAAAAAACACCGGAAGAACAATGGACTGATTGAGGTGGAAATCAGACACAACCTTAGGTAAAAATTTAGGATGGGTGCGAAGAACCACCTTGTCATGATGGAACACAGTAAAGGGCGGGTCCGCAACCAAAGCCTGCAGCTCGCTAATCCGACGAGCGGACGTGAGCGCAAGCAAAAAGATCACCTTCCAAGTGAGAAACTTAAGATGAGATTTGTCAATAGGCTCGAAGGGAGGCTTCATCAGTTGAGCCAAAACCACATTAAGATCCCAAACTACAGGAGGAGGTTTCAAAGGAGGATTAACATTCACTATACCCCTCATGAAACGAATCACCAGAGGATGAAGAGAGAGAGATCGACCCTCGAGATGCTGATGGAAAGCAGCAATCGCACTGAGAATCACCCTAATGGAAGTCGTCTTCAGTCCAGACTTGGACAAATGCAACAAATATTCCAGAACCGAAGACACCGGAACCAAACTCGGATCCAGATGATTCGAGGAACACCAGGAAGAAAATCTGGTCCACTTCTGAGAATAACAAAGCCTAGTCGAGACCTTGCGCGAGGCTTCCAGAACCTCCCTCACAGACTGAGAAATCTGTGAAGTCATGGGGAAAGGAACCAAGCCGTCAGATGTAAAGACTGAAGATTGGGATGCAACAGCGAACCCCGACTCTGAGACAGCAGAGAGGGAAAGACAGGCAGAAGCAGAGGCTCCCTGACACTGAGTTGAAGGAGCAGGGAGAACCAGTGCTGACGAGGCCAACGAGGCGCAATGAGAATCATAGTGGCTCTGGACGCCTTGAGATGAACCAACGTCCTCAAGATCAGAGGGAAAGGAGGAAACGCATAAAGGAACCTCCCTCCCCAGTCGAGAAGAAAGGCGTCGGCCTCGAGACGGTCCGGGGAGTACATCCGAGAACAATAGAGGGGCAGTTTGCGAGTCTCCGGGGAGGCAAACAGATCCACCTGAGGAGTCCCCCAGCAGTCGAAGACCTCGCGCTGAATTCTGGAGTTTAGCGACCACTTGTGCGGCTGGAGACGACGACTGAGTTTGTCGGCCAGACAATTCTTCTCTCCCTGAATGTAAACCGCCCGCAGGAAGATGTTCTGGGAGACCGCCCATTCCCAAAGGCGCAGGGCTTCCCGGCACAGGGACCAAGAGCCCGTTCCCCCTTGTTTGTTCACATAATACATGGCCACCTGGTTGTCCGTCTGCACAAGGACTACCTGATCGTGCAGCAGGTGGCAGAACGCTCGAGCAGCCAGAAAAATGGCACGAAGTTCTAAAACATTGATGTCACAACTCCGGTCCTCTGCCGACCATAGACCTTGAGTCCGCAGACCGTCCAGATGAGCTCCCCACGCGTACTCCGAAGAGTCCGTGGTCAGGACCTTGCGATGCGGAGGAACGAGAAAGAGCAAACCCCCGGAAAGACTGGAAGAGTTGGTCCACCAACGGAGCGAGCGTCTCAAGGAAGGAGTCACAGTTATAGGGGAGGAGACTGGATCCCGATCCCGACGCCACTGGGAGGCCAAGGTCCACTGAGGAAGCCTCAGGTGCAAACGGGCGAACGGCGTGACATGGACCGTCGACGTCATGTGGCCGAGCAGAACCATCATAGCGCTGCGCCGAAACTGAGGGCAGCAACGAAACCTGGCAACTCAATCGAAGCAGGACCTCCAACCGTGGCGGGGGGAGGAACGAACGGAGGCGAACCGTGTCCAGCACGGCCCCGATAAACTGAAGGGATTGAGTCGGGCACAACTGAGACTTGGGGAAGTTCACTTCGAACCCCAGACATTGAAGGAAGATGATAGTCTGTCGGGTCGCTGAAATAACCCCTTCCCTGGAGGACGCCTTGATCAGCCAATCATCCAGGTAGGGAAACACCTGCAGCCCTCGAGATCTCAGGGCTGCCGCGACCACCACCATACACTTCGTGAAGACTCGAGGGGACGAAGCCAGTCCAAAGGGGAGGACCCGATACTGGAGGTGCAACTCCCCCACCTGGAACCTGAGGAACTTGCGGAAGGCGGGATGCACCGGAACATGAGTATATGCTTCCTTCAGGTCCAGGGAGCACATCCAGTCCCCCGATTCTAACAGAGGGTACAGGACTGTAAGGGACAACATACGGAACTTCTCCCGGACAAGGAACTTGTTGAGCCTCCGGAGGTCCAGAATGGGGCGTAAGTCCCCTGTCTTCTTCGGGACCAAAAAGTAACGGGAGTAAAACCCCCGTCCCCTTTGGTTTGGGGGCACGGGCTCCACCGCCCGAAGGCTCAACAAGGACCTGGCTTCCGACAGGAGAAGAGGAAGCTGGTCTCGACAGCCAAGAGAAGCCCCCGGCGGATGTTCTGGCGGCATGGCTAAGAAGTTTAGCGAGTAACCCTCGGAGATGATCCGGAGCACCCAAGCGTCCGACGTGATCTCGGCCCAGGCTGGAAGAAAGGCCTGCAATCGGCCCCCGATAGGAAGGGGGTCCTTTGACAGTGCGGAGGGGGCCCGCCCCCAACCGCGCATCACGTCAAAAAGACGGAGCCGGTTTAGACGCCCCTTGCGCCTGAGGCTTTGGTTGGGACGCTCTGCCCTGCTGAGGGGGACGCCGGGGCGGAGGCCTCGAGAAAGCCGGCGTCGACTTCTGCGGGTATCGCCGCGGAGGAGGTCTAAACAGCTTCTGCGGCGGGGCCCGGGGTTTAGGACGGACCAATGAGGCGATAGAGCGCTCATGTTCAGACAAGCGTTTGGTCGCCGCCTCCAAGGACTCATCGAACAACTCGGAGCCCACACATGGAAGATTGGCCAGACGTTCTTGCAAATTCGGGTCCATATCCAGGGTACGAAGCCATGCGAGACGGCGCATCGCCACCGCAAAGGCGGATACACGAGAGGCCAACTCAAACACATCGTAAACTGCGTGAAAAAGGTAGAGACGCAGCTGAGACAAATTGGCCATAAAGGTACCAAAATCCCCCTTATGGGAATCCGGCATGACCCCATAATACCTGGGCAACGCCTTCACCATCTGCCTTAAATAGGATGAGAAGGTGAATGCGTAATTAAGGACCCTGGCAGCCATCATGGAGTTGGAATAGAGGCGATGACCAAACTTGTCCAGGGTCCGTCCCTCCCACCCGGGGGGGACCGCAGCAGAGACCCTAGAAGGCTGAGACTTCTTCAACGCCGACTCCACCAGCAACGACTGGTGGGACAGCTGTGCTTTGTCGAAGCCCTTGCAAGGGACCGTACTGTACTTTGACTCCATCTTTGATGGAACCGCTGTGACTGTAAGAGGGGAGTCCAAGTTTCTCAGGAAGGTCTGATGTAGAACCTTGTTGAGAGGCAGACGAGGAGTCTCCCTTGGGGGAGAGGGCAAATCCTGCTCCTCCAAAAATTCCTTCGTGTATTGAGAGCCTGACATAAGGTCAAGGTCCAAAGCCCTCCCCATCTCAAGCACAAATCTGGAAAAGGAAGAGGGCTTCGAAGGCGGAGAGGGAGATCGAGAAGCCCGCGTCGCCAAAAAAGAAGGGGAAGCCTCACGGGAGTAACGAGGCTCCTTACCGGTGGCAGACCCCGAACCACAAGAAGCCGCACCCAGCGACCTCGACGGGGTCGGGGACCGCCCATGCCCCGAGGAACCCCTGCGGGAAGTCCCCGGGATATGAGGCACCGAGGCACGCCCCTTCCGTCTCGGCGAAGAGTCCCTTGAAAACTCCACCTCGGAGGAACGGAAAAGTCACGGATTATCGAGGAGGAGCTCGGAGACCCGCAGGGTCTCAGCCTCGGTCGGCGAGGAGCAACCGCGGCGTCGAGGAGAGCCCCCTTGACGTTTGGGCTTCCTCGGCCGATGCTTCGCCCGAGGCCGACCCGAGGGAGAGGAGCCCCGGGAGGACCTCGACGAGGAAGAAGAGGAAGAGATCCTCCGAACCCTCCGCACCTTGTCCCGAGGCCGCACGCTCCTCTCAGGCTGGTCAACCGAGGTCAAGGGCAAGGTCGGGGTCGAGGCCGAAGCCACCCCGAGGGCCGAAGTCGAGGGTACCGAGACCGAGGCCGCCGAAGCCGGGGCCGACGAGGCCGAAGACGGCTGGAGGTGCGCGAGGGCACCGGACAGTTCCGAGGCAATGAGCGCACGGAGCAAGTCTTGAAAGACGGGAACCCCCATCATAGTCGGCAGATCCTGGGCCGGCGGGTGCTCCCTCGAGGGCGACCTCGGTCTCGAGTATTCCCGCGGGGCACCCGCCTTCGACGCTCGGGGCGGGGCCGAGGACGACCCAACCGCCCCCGTCGATGAGCCCGAGGATGGCTTCTTCGAGGCTGGAAGAGAAGAAGGAAGTGAGGACTTACCCACCGTCGACTTCGGGGTCGAGGACGCTGGCTTCGACGAAGCAGGCTGTCGGGGCGAGGTCGAGGCCTTCCCCGCCGCGGGGTCGACAGCGAAGAGCTCCGCCATCCGAGCGCAACGGCGGCGGAGAGCTCTCGGCTGAAAAGTAGAGCACCGAGTGCAGGAGTCGGTCAGGTGCTCAGGACCCAGACAAAGTAAGCACCACCGGTGGGGATCGGTGATGGAAAGCAGCCGATCGCACCGGGTGCACTTTTTAAAGCCCATCAAGGGCCCGGACAAAAACCGGCCGGGAATGAACGAGGTCCCGCGGCTACCGGGAGCCCCCGGAGCCGAACGAAAAAGGTTATTTTTTTTTTTTTGACGAAAAAAGAAACACGAACAAAATAAAAACACAAATTAAGCACAGCGACCGAGAAAAAAACCACTCAGCCGCGGTGTCAGAAGGCAAATTAGAAGAGCACAAATTCCACAGGGCTTCTGGCTCCGCAGAAAAAACTGAACTGAGGACCACGAGGTGGGGATGCGCCCTCTAGTGGGCAAGAAGGCATGCACATGCGTGGTGCAGCATAGCAAACTTGAAACTTCAATCAAGTTTGCTTGAAAAGCTGTCCGCGCTGGGGCTCCGTAGATGACGTCACCCACATGTGAGAATATCATGCCTGCTTGTCCTGGGATAAGCCCACTTATAAACCGTTGCCTTTGGTGTGTCTAGTGGTCACCTGAAAAGAGTCAAATGAACTGTAAATAAAGCCCTTCCCATGAGAAACACATTGCCGACAAAACATATGAATTGCCAAATCAGTGATGAAATCTGCTGCTGAGCAGATTGAACCCTCGAGTCAATTAGCATTAAAAATAGTCATTCCTGTTCTGGGCCAGCAAGAACTCACCTCTGCCGAGAAATATTTTTCTATGATGTTGGAAGCTGCCTTGTAGATCATATCATTCTCATGCGACTGGAGTGCCTCAATCCTATCCAGGCCTCCACACTCTTCCACCAGGATGCAAAGTCTCTCCGTTTCACCCAGTTTGTCAGCAGCCTGTGAAAGCAACCACCATTTGACAAAGAGATGAGATTGTCTCGTGTGTGAAAAGAACCCTTAACAGAACTTTTTCTTTTAAATTCTTTATTCATTTTTACATATTACAAGTGTATAAGAAAAATCATTCAAACTTATAAATATACACTTGATTAACTTTCATATATCATTAAAAATATAACTTTTCAGCCAATACCTATATTCTATAATATTTTGAATATTATGAACAATTCCTAGTATCTAAACAATTGATATCAAGTTAGAAAACCCTCCCAACCCCTCAAAAAAGTTCCATTCCCAATACATCAAAAAAGCAATGTTACTTACCATAACAGTTGTTATCCAGGGACAGCAGGCAGCTATTCTCACTAGTGGGTGATGTCATCCGACAGAGCCCCGATACGGACGTCTCACAAGCATGTCTTGCTTGAAGAAACTCAGAAGTTTCGAGATGCCCGCACCGCGCATGCGCCAGTGCCTTCCCGCCCGATGGTCCGGGTGTGTCTCCTCAGTTCAGGTAACTAGCAGAGAAGCCAACCCAGGGGAGGTGGGTGGGACATGAGAATAGCTGCCTGCTGTCCCTGGATAACAACTGTTACGGTAAGTAACATTGCTTTATCCCAGGACAAGCAGGCAGCTATTCTCACTAGTGGGTGACCTCCAAGCTAACCTCAATGGAATGGAGGGAGAGTTGGCAACTTAGGAGAATAAATTTTGTAACACTGTTTGGCCAAACTGTCCATCCCTTCTGGAGAAAGTATCCAGACAATAATGAGAGGTGAATGTATGAACCGAGGACCAAGTGGCAGCCTTACAAATCTCCTCAATCGGTGTCGATCTGAGGAAGGCTACAGAGGCTGCCATTGCTCTGACCTTATGGGCTGTGACCTTACAAGGAAGGGATAATCCAGCCTGGGCATAGCAGGAAGAGATACAAGCCGCCATCCAGTTGGAGATGGTACGCTTCAATACAGGTCGTCCCAACTTGTTTGGATCAAAGGAGACGAAAAGTTGAGGAGCAGTTCTGTGTGGTTTGGTGCGATCCAAGTAGAAAGCCAAAGCACGTTTACAGTCCAGAGTGTGAAGAGCTGATTCTCCAGGATGAGAATGAGGCTTTGAAAAGAACACTGGAAGCACAATGGATTGGTTGAGGTGAAATTCAGAGACCACTTTAGGCAGGAATTTCGGGTGAGTGCGGAGGACCACCTTGTCATGATGGAATACTGTGAAAGGTGGGTCCGCCACCAAGGCCTGAAGCTCACTGACCCTGCGAGCAGACGTGAGGGCCACCAGAAAAACCACCTTCCAGGTGAGATACTTAAGTGGAGCCTTGTTGAGAGGTTCAAACGGAGGCTTCATGAGATGAGACAGGACAACATTGAGATCCCAAACCACAGGAGGAGGTTTGATAGGAGGGTTGACATGAAAAAGTCCTTTCATAAATCTGGAAACCACAGGATGAGCAGACAAAGGTTTCCCATGTAGAGGCTGATGGAAAGCCGCAATAGCACTCAGGTGGACTCGTATAGAGGTAGACTTGAGACCAGACTGAGACAGGTGTAGAAGATAGTCCAACACAGAGGATAGGGAAGCTCGCTGAGGCTCCGTGGCATTGGAAATACACCAAGAAGAGAATCTAGTCCATTTTTGGGAATAGCATTGTCAGGTAGCAGGCTTCCTGGAAGCCTCCAAGACCTCCCTCACTGCTTGGGAGAACTGGTGAGGAGTTACGTTGAGAGGAACCAAGCTGTCAGGTGGAGAGACTGCAGGTTGGGATGAAGTAGTGAACCTTGATGTTGAGTAAGTAGTGAAGGAAACACTGGAAGAAGTACTGGCTCCCTGCTGCTCAGTTGAAGTAGAAGGGAGTACCAAGGTTGTCTGGGCCACCGAGGAGCAATCAGAATCATGATGGCATGGTCTGATCTCAACTTGACCAGAGTCTTTTGGATGAGAGGAAATGGAGGAAACGCATACAGGAAGCGATTCCCCCAATCCAGTAGAAAGGCATCTGCCTCGAGGCGATGAGGAGTGTAGATCCTGGAGCAAAACTGAGGCAGTTTGAAGTTTTGGGGGGCCGCAAAGAGGTCTATCTGAGGCGTCCCCCACTGTGCAAAGATCTGATGAAGGGGGTCGGAATGGAGGGTCCATTCGTGAGGCTGGAGAAGACGACTCAATTTGTCTGCCAAGACGTTGTCCTTCCCCTGAATGTAGATAGCTTTGAGGAAGGCGTTGTGGCGAACAGCCCAATCCCAGACTCGAAGAGCTTCCTGGCAAAGAGGGGCCGAGCCCGTGCCCCCTTGTTTGTTGACATAATACATGACGACCCGATTGTCTGTGCGAATAAGGACCACCATGTCGTGAAGCAGATGCTGAAAAGCTTGGAGAACATTGAAGATGGCTCTGAGCTCCAGAAGATTGATTTGATGGAGTCGTTCCGCACTGTTCCAGAACCCCTGAGTGCGAAGACCATCCAGATGAGCCCCCCAGGCATAGTTCGAAGAATCGGTCGTGAGAACTTTCTGGTGGGGAGGAGAGTGAAACAGCAAACCTCTGGATAGATTCGAAGAGGTCATCCACCAGAGAAGAGACTTCCGTAGAGCAGGAGTGACTACAATGTGACGGGATAACGGGTCGGACACCTGAGTCCACTGAGATGCCAGGGTCCATTGAGGAATTCTGAGATGTAGTCTGGCAACAGGCGTCACATGAACTGTAGATGCCATGTGGCCCAAGAGGACCATCATGTGTCTCGCTGAGATGGATTGGCGAGAAGACACCGACTGGCAGAGTAGAAGGAGAGCATCCATGCGTTGAGGAGGAAGGAATGCTCGAAGTTGAATGGTATCCAGGACCGCCCCTATAAAGGGGAGAGACTGAGTGGGCTGAAGATGTGACTTGGGAAAGTTGATCTCGAAACACAAACTTTGCAGGAAACAAATGTTAGTCAAGTTCGCCGAAATGACCTCTGGAGCTGACGGGGCCTTGATGAGCCAGTCGTCGAGGTATGGAAACACCTGAAGACCCATGTTCCGGAGTGCAGCGGCCACCACCACCAGACATTTTGTGAAGACTCTGGGAGACGATGAAAGGCCGAATGGAAGCACTCGATACTGCAGATGCAGATGTCCCACCCGAAATCTGAGGAACTTGCGGGAGGCCGGATGAATGGGGATGTGAGTGTAGGCCTCCTTGAGATCCAGAGAGCATAACCAATCGTTCTGCTCGAGGAGGGGATAGAGAGAAGCAAGGGTCAGCATACGGAACCGCTCCTTGACCAAAAACTTGTTGAGGACTCGAAGGTCCAAAATGGGACGCAGATCGCCCGTCTTCTTCGGGACAAGGAAGTACCATGAGTAAAACCCCCGGTTTTGCTGATCTAAAGGAACCGGCTCGACGGCCCGAAGCCGAAGCCGAGCCTGAGCCTCCTGAAGGAGAAGAGCGGTCTGCGTCAAGTTTGAAGGATACTCTCTTGGCGGGTGGTCCGGAGGGACCCGTTGGAAATGAAGAGAGTATCCCTCTCTTACGATGGTAAGGACCCAAAGGTCCGTGGTGATGGTCTCCCATCGATGACAAAAATGATGGAGACGACCCCCAATGGGAAAAACGGGGGGGAGACAGAACGAGGTCGGTTATGCTCCCTGGGAGAGAGTCAAAAAGGCTGAGTAGCCTTGGGTGCAGTCGGCATCTGAGGCTTCTGCTGAGGCTTCTGGGGAGGCTGTCTCTTCGCAGGTTGTCTCGCAGGAGGAGCTTGCCTCGGCTGATAACGCCGCTGGTAAATCAAAGGCGGCCTAGTGGGGCGAGACTGTTGAGGCTTGGGTTTAGGCCGTAGGATAGACTGGAAGGACTTCTCATGATCCGAAAGCTTCTTAGTAACAGTCTCGATAGACTCATCGAACAGATCCGCCCCCGCACAAGGCACATTTGCAAGTCTGTCTTGGAGGTTCGGATCCATATCAATCGTACGAAGCCATGCCAGGTGACGCATGGCGACCGAACAGGCTGCAGCGCGTGCCGAGAGCTCGGAGGATTGCATCAGCTGTAGGCGTAACTGGGAAAGGGTCGCCACCACCTCTTCAAACTCGAATCGAGCCTGAGCATCGATAAAAGGGATGAACTTGCGGAGCACCGGCAAGAAGAAATCCAAATATGAAGAGAAGAAGAAATTGTAATTGAGCACCCGAGTCGCCATCATCGAGTTCTGGTAGATACGTCTACCAAACTTATCCATCGTCCTCCCTTCTCGGCCCGGTGGTACTGAGGCGTAGACTTGGGAGGGATGAGATCGTTTGAGGGAGGACTCGACCAGAAGGGACTGATGAGATAGTTGTGCCCCCTCGAACCCCTTGTGGTGGACGATGCGGTATCGAGCATCCAACTTACTGGGAACTGCAGGGATGGAATATGGTGTCTCAAAACAACGCATGAAAGTCTGGTCCAGCAGTTTATGCAGAGGAAGCTGGAGCGTCTCCGCCGGAGGTGAGGCAAATGCATGGTGTCCAGATACTCCTTAGAATATCGAGAACCAGTGTCCAAAGTCACATCCAAGTCATCCGCCATTTGTCGGAGGAAGGAGGAAAAGGACAGTTGGTCCACCAGCGCCGGCCGGCGAGACGGACTAGAAGAAGTGGAAGCCTCCGGGTCCAGAGAGAGCTGGGAGCGGCAAGGAGAATAGGAGGTAGATGGTTCCTCATACTCCGGTCCTCAGGCGGGGATAAATCAGACGAGGAGTATCCCATACGCTGTATCTTCTTTTGCGGAGACACCTCCGAATGACGTGAGGAGTGTCGAGATGAGTGTCGAGAACGATGCCCCTCCCGGTGACGGGATGGGGAACGAGATCTTCTATGCATCGCACGATCCCCCGAAGCCTCCAAGGAATGGATAGGACTAGATGCAGTGGATCGCAGAGGTGGCAAGGAGGCGGACTCACGCAGCGCCACCCAGGTCTGGTATGGAGTGCGGAAGAACTCTTCCTGCGATGCGGTATGCCCAGGACTCTGATTATCAGGGGCTGACCTAGTACCCTGATGTCGAGGAGGCGTGATGGGCTCCAAAGGCGGCATATCACCAAAGGAAGCCCGCCTGGAGGCTTCCGCCGCTCTCCGCCGATCCTCCTCGTCGAGCAGTGAGATCGAACGACGAGGAGGAGGGGGAGGGGGCGGTCCGCCCCCCGGGACCGGGAGGTCACCCTGAATAGAGGCGATAAGCCGGGGTCCCATAGACTGCATAAGCTCGACAAACTGAGCTTCCAGCAGGGATCGCAGCGAAGCCGATATGGAGGGATCCGCACCGAAAGGGGGTCTTCCAGCACGGTCTTCGCGCTCCTTTGTGGCCAAGTGCTTCTGCTTGCTAGCTTTAGGCACTTTGATGACCACCGGAGGGACAGTGGAAGGCGGTACCTGAACCGAGGAGACGGAGACAGGCACCGGTGTCGAACTCCATGCTGAAGTCGGTGTGAACGATGCCGGCTTCACAATGCCCGATGCAGGAGTCGTCGATGCAGGTTTCGAACGGACCAGCGAAACATCAGCAGAAGTTGAAGCAGACGGCTCCTTGGCAGTCTCCATCTTAAACATCGACTCCCAGAGCAAGCAGCGCCGTTTAAACGAGCGCGCAGTGAGCGTGGAACAAGGCCGGCACGATTTCGGAACGTGTTCTGGACCAAGACACTGAAGACAGCGTCGATGCGGGTCCGTCAACGAAATCGCACGCTGGCACTTGCTGCACTTCTTAAAACCGGTGATTGGCCGGAACATAGGCCGGAAAATCGACGCTGCAAGGTCGAAGGTGCTAGGCCGAAGCCACGAGGCCGGCCCGGCCGAACCGCCGGAAGAAATAATTTTAACCTTTTTTTTTTTTTTAGAAAATATAAATTAAAATTGAAATAAATTCAAAGAAACAAAAAACGCGGTATAAAGAAGGCAAATATACTGAAATTCAGTCAGCGCAGAATGAAGAGAAACTTCTCAGCTCCGCGGAAAGAAAAGAACTGAGGAGACACGCCCGGTACATCGGGCGGGAAGGCACTGGCGCATGCGCGGTGCGGGCATCTCGAAACTTCTGAGTTTCTTCAAGCAAGACATGCTTGCAAGATGTCCGTATCGGGGCTCTGTCGGATGACATCACCCACTAGTGAGAATACCTGCCCGCTTGTCCTGAGATAAAGGCCGGTGTGGACTTCTGGGGGTAGCGGTGAGGTAATCCCCGGAAAGGGCGAGAGGCCTGTGGTTTAGGCTTCTGCCGGACAAGAGACGTGTTCCGACAACCGTTTCGTAGCAGCCTCGATGGTGTCGTCGAAGAGCTCCTTCCCGACGCAAGGGAGGTTGGCTAACCGATCTTGCAGGTTAGGGTCCATATCGACGAGTCGTAGCCATGCCAGCCGGCGCATGGCCACCGCAAAGGCTGTGACCCTGGAAGACAGTTCAAAGCCGTCATAAGCGGCATGGAACAAGTGCAGTCTGAGGTTGGAAAAATCCTCGAGGAGGAGGCCGAACTCTGTCTGGCGAGGGGTGGGTAAGCTCTCCGAGAAGGAGGCAAGCCGCCCAATGAGGTGCTTGAGGTAGGAGGAAAAAGTAAAGGTGTAGTTCAGGACTCTAGCGGTCATCATAGAGTTCTGATACAACCAGCGTCCGAATTTGTCCAGTGTCCGGCCTTCGCGTCCAGGAGGGACTGCCGCGGACACCCTAGAGGAGTGAGCTTTTTTTAGAGAAGACTCCACCAGTAAGGATTGGTGGGAAAGCTGTGGTTGCTCAAACCCCGGGTAAGGTACCGTCCGGTACTTAGACTCCATTTTAGATGGGACCGCCGTCACCATGTAAGGAGTTTCAAGATTCCTGATAAGGGTCTGCCCGAGTACAGGGTTCAGTGGTAGCCGGAGGGACTCTCGGGGCGGGGAAGGCATATCCAGCTCTGCCAGGTATTCCTTGGAGTACCTTGAGTCAGATTGTAAGTCCAAGTCAAGGGCACGTCCCATGTCCTTGACGAACCTCGTGAAGGATGGTCGGTGGGGTCCCGTGGCCCCTTGCGGGGACGGTGACCGAGACCTCCGTTTGGCCGAGAAGGAAGGAGAAGCCTCCCTTGAATAGCGGGGTTCTCGCTCAGACCCTCGGTCCGATACTGGAGACGCGCTGTGGAAGCGCTCCGGGGTCGAGGACCTGCGTCGTCTCGGGGAGCCCCTCGGGGACGCCGCCGGGGTTCTGGGTACCGACCGATGTCTGGTCGGGGATCCCTCCCCGGACTCCCTCGGCGAAAGCCTTGGGCCTCGGACCGGAGCCCCGGACCGAGGAGGAGTCAATAGGAGCTGTGGGTTGGTGAGAGATAGCTCGGTAACCCTTAGCAGCCCCCCCGATCGAGTCGAGGGGGTGCGCCCTCGAGCCGAAGGGGAACTCCGGGTTTTCTTAGAGAGGTGTCTCGATTTTCGTTTCGCCCCGCGGCGCTCCGCCGGGGACATGCGCCTCGAATGCCTCGGAGAGGAATCCGATGAAGAGGAGAGGCGACGAGAACGGCGCGCTTTACCTCGAGGAGTCTTGGCGCGTTGCTCAGGCTGGTCCGGTGCGCGTGAGGTCGAGGCCGGTTGAAGGTGAGCCATGGCAGCGGATAGCTCCGTTGTGATCATTGCCCGGAGCAGTTCCTGGAATACTGGCACGGACAGCATCGATGGCATGTCCAAGGCCGCTGTGCTCTCCAGCGGGGGCGACCTCGCTTCGGAGCATTCCCGAGTGGTGGAGGCACGTCCCGAGGTCTTCTGGGTTTTCGCCGGGGCCGTGGGTAAGGAGTTCCCCACTCTGTCCGGCCATTGTCCCCGAGGTTGGCTTCTTCGACGATGTGGAACCTGAGGAAGGAAGAGGGGACTTACCCGGGGCAGAGGACTTCTGAGAGCTCGAGGCCTTCGAAGTCGAGTCCCGAGGCGGGGCCGAGATCGAGGCCGGGGCCGATCTCGAGGTCGAGGGTTGGTCGGTAGCAAATAGTTCCGCCATGCGGGCCCGTCATCGTCAGAGCGCCCGCTGTTGGAAGGTAGCATACCGGGGACAAGTTTCTGTTGGATGATCGGCCCCCAGGCAAAGGATGCACCAGCGATGCGGGTCTGTGAGAGATAGAAGACGCTCGCACTCGGTACACTCTTTAAAGCCCGTAATGGGCCGGGACATCCAGGCGGCCGCAGCCAATCAGGCCTTGCGGTCGCGGCGATCCGGGAGCCCCCGGATTGCGAGAAAAAGGGTGCGAAAAGCGCGATGAGCAGGAAGAAAGAAAAAATTTGTTACGCACAGCGACTTTTAGCGACGAAAAAAGAAAAAATATAATAAATTGCGGTGCAAAGAAGGCACTGGGGCAGTGCTAAGAAAAACGTGTCTTCTTAGCACAGCGGAAAAAATCGAACTGGAGACCACGAGGAGGGGATGCGCCCTCTAGTGGAGCAAGAGGCACACATGCGTGGTGCAGCCAGCAAGCTTGAATCTTCAATCAAGTTTGCTTGAAATGCTGTCCGCATCGGGGCTCCGTAGATGACGTCACCCACATGTGAGAATATCATGCCTGCTTGTCCTGGGATAAGATAAATTATACTCTTGTGATATATGTGGGACCAAACAGAAGCCACTTAAACTCGAACCCAACAGCTTATGTCAGAGGGTACTTTAAGCGCTTACAAACCCGAATCAAGCGTAACTAGTGAGAGAGTCATTAAGCCTCTTCTAGAGATAGAACCATAAAAATTTTCCATGACATTGCCCTCTATACATCAATGTAACAAGATGGTCCCAGCAAGCCAGGAGAAATTAGGTTCTTACCTGCTAATTTTCTTTCTGTTTGCCTGTAGACTGGTATAGTCCCGCATCCTATCTTTGTGCAGTGCTTGCGGGTTTTTATTTTGCTCGCATGCAGATTTTTTGTTTTTCTGCGGGTTCTAGTATTTTTCTAGGGCCGGGAAGAAGTAACAGCAGCAGCTATGACTCAGCTGGCAAGCTGTAGGGACCTTTTCTTGCTGGGATCTCTCCTTTGCATTTCCCAACAGCATTTGGGTATATTTGTTGTTTCTCCTGTTTCGAGTATTGTTTATTTCTGTTTTAAGTTCTTAGTTCTGCTTGGCTATTCGGCAGACTGATAGGAATAGGGGATGGTACCTCTTATGTACTGTTCCAATTTTGTTTCAGTCTCCACCTACTGGTCATGATGAGATATATACTCATTCGTAAGGACTATATCAGTCTACCAGGCACTACAGAAGCTCCCATACAGCTTATTCCTTGGAACAGTCTAAAAGCCGACTGGAATCAACGAGCTCTTACCAGAAAGATATTGGTAATGGCATCCAGAATAACAAGGACAGTTTTGCTGTCTTTTGCCATCAAGAGATTGACCAAGGGCTCCATCACACCAGCCTGGACAAGATACACGACCTGGTCAATTGTCCCACCGCTTGTATAGTTGGTCACAGCCCACACAGCTTCCTTTTGGCACTTAAAGTCACCCTGCATTTAATCAAAAATAAAAATGTGAAGACCTTGTCGTACTGGTGAACAGGGTGGAACTGAAATGGATTTAGAACAATGAACAAAAAGAGTCAAGTGTGTTTATTTTAACTAGCATATAAATTCACCTATCACCATCCCCAGTCAAATTTACAACAATGTTCCAATACGGATTAACACTTTCTCATCCCCAACATCTCAATACAAAGCTGAATGTAAAGCCAGAACTAAAAATTTAGACACACTTTGGGTGAGGGAGCCAGGAAGGAAGACCAGGGAAGGGAGAGAAGATATACTTGCAACAAAAGTGCATCATGAATACTGCAGTGTGTGGGCCACATAGTTAATGTCACAGATCATATTCACCACCATTATCATGGACCCCAATGTGCATCTTTCCTTGCAGTCCCCATTTGTGTTAGGACTTCTTGCAGCCTTAAAACAAGGTATACACCATCCACGGTCCTCAAGTTCAGATTTGGAAACAATCTTCCAGAAAGTACCTGCCTACGCCCAACTCCTGTAGCAAGTGAACAGTCCAGCAGGTCAGCTGTATGCAGATCGACAATAGTTTGCAAGGAGAAATCAAGTCTTACCTGATCATTTTCTTTCCATTAGTCCTTATCACAATTCCAGACTAGTGGGAGGAAAGTCAGTATTTTGTATCCCCACCTACTGGTAGATGGACATAATCCCCCCCACTGGTCTGGAATAGTGGGAAAGATGCTATGGAAAAAAAACTTATTTTTGGCTTAAAATATTCACTTGCTTGAATTATGTATGGAAATAAGTAGTTTAGTATTGCTCAATAAATATGACATAGTTAATGTCACAGATCATATTCACACCAATAAATGTGTTCACATTCACACAACCAGACAAGCTTTTTGTTTCAGATGTTTTTTTTCAGGTCAAGGAAATTTCCCCCCCCCCCCCCCCCAATTCTTTATTCATTTTTTCATCTTGCATCAAGTGTACAATATTACATCAATTGAATCATACACATCACTTGAAATTATTTTCTATTATCATCTTAAATACATAAATTAAGCCCCTCCCCACCTCCCTTTCCACAAATATTGTAAATCAAGCATATCATACATGTGTTATATTCAAAAATATTGATTAAACCAATAATATAACTATATATCACCCCCTTTCCCATTATTATTTTTTATTAACATTTTATATACATACATGAAAGAAAATAAAGAAATATATTTGATGTGGGGGGTGGGTTTATTTTATTCATCATAATATATAAATAATTTAACATTATATTTTGTTTTATTGTATGCATTTCCCAAAGTAAGGGGAAGGAGGGAGGTTATAATTGAGTAATAGTTGACATACTTATTACTTATTAAGTATTATATGCTGTTTAAAAATTATAGTAAAAGAGTATATAATGAAATGTTATATTTACAGTAAGGTATGAAAGAATGTCAAGTGTATACTTAATGAATTTGTATGAATTTAGATTGTGCACTTGTTGTTATATGAAAAATGAATAAAAAAACTTAAAAACAAATTTTCATATATGAAGATATTTTGTAAGAGAAGACCACTTTGCTGTAAAGATACTGTAAAGATAATTTTTTTTCTTTGCTTAATACAACTTTGATCTATACATGGAGCATAAAATATTCCAACACCAAGCTCCTAGTTTTGGCAGAAGTTTTGATTTCAGCTGAAACTGAAAAAAAACATGCTATTTCCTTCCTGGCTGCAGTGGAAAGAGGGGGGGGGGAAGAGAGCAAACCTAGAAGCATGATGCTAGATAAAGGCCAAATGGCCCATCCAGTCTGCCTATTGGCAGCATTCACTATCTCCTTCTCTCCCTAAGAAATCCCATGCGTCTGTCCCACGCTTTCTTGAATTCAGATACAGTCTCTGTCTCCACCATCTCTACCAGAAAACTACTCCATACATCTACCACCCTTTCTGTAAAAAAAAGTTTATTTCCTTAGATTACTTCTGAGCCTATCACTTCTTAACTTCCTCCTATGCTCTCTCATTCCCAAACTTCCTATTAAATGAATGAGAATTAACACATGCGCATTTATGTCATATAGGTATTTAAACATCTTCCCCTCTGCCGCTTTTCCTCCAAAGTATACAGATTGAGATCTTTAAGTCTGTCCCCATACGCCTTATCACGAAGACCACACACCATTTTAGTAGTCTTCCTCCAGAATTGTACACAATATTCTAAATGAGGTCTCAGAGTCATCAATACCTCCTTTTTCCTACTGGCTGCACCCTAGCATCCTTCTAGCTTTCGCCTTGGCCTTTTCAACCTGTCCAGCCACCTCAAGATCACCACATACAATCACACCCCAAGTCCCACTCTTCTATCATGCATGTAAACACACACACAACAGTAACTGGACAGACTTACCTTCTTCAGAAGTTCTACAAGGGGTGGAATAAGCCCATGAGTGACCACGAGCTGAATCTGGTCTTGCCTCCCAGCGGTAATGTTGGATAGTGTCCAAGCAGCCTCTTTCTGGATATTACTTTTTTGATGCAACAGTAGACTTGGAAACACTGTTAAAGCTCCCGATTCCAAAACCACCTGCGTCTGCTCATCTGTACCCGTTACAATATTTCCTATTGCTCTTAAGGAAGGAGTCTACAAGTAAAGGGGGGGGAAGGGGGAAAAAAAAAAGTCAGCTATTTCATTTCATGGCATTACACTATGTCTAGGTTCTTGTAGGCACAACATGCATGAGGGCATCTAGATAGGTAAGCCATGCTTAAAGAATTTAGAATTATCCTCCACAAACTATATATGCTCAAATATAAACTGACCCGAATATAAACCAAGGTAACCTTCCCCCCCCCCCAAAAAAAAAAAAAAGGAGGAAAAAAGGTTGACTTAAACAAAGGGGAGAGGAGAGTGCGGTGGTGTATCCCTCCCACCTCCTGTCCCCGCTGGAAGACCAGGGATTTAACAGGAATGATTAGGAGGGAAATAAAAGTTGTTCAAAGTCAGCCAGAGCAGGAGACAGAAGGGATCCCTCCTATCCCGGTCTTATGACAGGCCCAGCAGAAGCCTGCAACAGGTTCAGGAAGGGGGTGGGTCAGTGCTTACCCAAACATAAACGGACCACTTTGGGCCCTTTTTCTGGCCCCAAATTCTCGGTTTATATTCGAGTATATATAGTAGGTTGCTAACTGGAGGTACCAATCATGCTTTGACCCCATCCACAAATCAACAGCATCATTTTACCTTACAGGAAGGAAGACTAATGCAATGTAAGAACACCAGGGCTGCTACCAATGGCTGAACTGCTTTTCCAGTGTTAAAAGAAAGCATACATAGCTCCAAAACAAACAAAAAACAAACAAACCTGGTTTGTCTAAGGATTGGGTTAATCTGAATGAGTTATCTGAACAGCTGGGTGAGAAAATCTGACCACCTAAGGAAAACTGCAATAACTTGGAACACCATTGCATCATCTTACACTTTCAAAATGACTTTTGGGAAAGGGTGAGGAAAAAAAATAAGACAAAGATGGTAGCTGGAAGTTTCTGCCCTTATGCAGTGGCTTAGTGAGGGAGATAGGTGCCCGGAGCAGTGGCGCCCTCTTGCACCCTTCTCTCATCCATGCCAACCCCCAACCCCATTCTCGCCCTCGTACATTTTCAAATCTTCGCCAGCGTGAGAAGCTTCTCCAACCTGCTGCTCGCACTGGCGTTGGATTTCCCTCCGACATCACTTCCTGGCCCCGCAACCCGGAAGTGATTTCAGAGGGAGCCAGACCAACGCAAACAGCAGGCTAGAGTAGTTGCTTGCACTGGCAAAGATTTTAAAGAGGTATTGGGGGGGCGGCGGTGAAGTGTTGGTGCACCCAAGACAGCATCCGGGGCGCCCCCCCCCTCCATGCCCCTAAGACAGTTTGAAGCTCAGTACAAAAAATATAAATGTTATGATCTGCTGCCTGGAGAGTCTACTCTATGAATAGGGTCACAGGACTGTGCAACTTGCTTTAGTTATGTCTTAAGGGTTTCTACAACAATGCATAGCTCACCATTATTGCCAAGTCACCACAGCCCAGCAGTTTCACAATCTGTGGCACCGCTCCAGTCTTCACCACGACTTCAATGCGGTCATTTGTACCGTCTGTAAGGTAGGAGATGGCCCAACATGCATCCGCCAAGACCTCCTTATCATCGTGGTGAAGCAGTCGGATCAGCGTCGGTAGGATCTGCTGGACTGTGTCTAGAGGGGGAGCTGGATTCTTGTTCCGACACAGATTTGACAGGGTCCAGGTGATATTGCGCAAATACCCTGACTGAAAACACAGAGAACTAGTCAGAAAACTAAGAAATCACTATGAAAACAGATCAAAAATAGTAAAATGCAGAAAACAAGTTATCTGGATCCAACGCTCCCTCCCTGCCACTATAATACAAGTTAGTTGGGTAGAAATCATACTTGTAAATGCTTATAAACTTGGAAGCACCTAAAAAAAAAAAATACCATTAAAGAAACTTCACATCTAGTTAAGAGAGTAAAGAAACGTTTTAGCCAATTTCACGTGTTATATCCAGGGCTTTGGAGTCGGAGACAATTTTGGGTACCTGGAGTCGGTGTTGATAAAAATGTACCGACTCAGACTCCTGATAAATTTAAATTATAATAATAAAAAAAAAAAATACAGCAAGTTCAAATGTCCCATTTCACAAATAATAGTCAAAACACATTGTTTGCAGGCATTTTGTGCCGATATCCACCAAAAAGCGGGCAAATTCTTTAAATGTTGCACGGGAAGTTATTTATTTATTCATTCATTCAATTTTTTAGCCCGTCCTCCCAAAGGAGCCCAGAACGGCTTATAAAGTACATCCATAATATTCGAGACAGGACATAGATGACATAATTTACATAAATTACAATAGACATGACAATAATTTACAATATAGACATGACAATAAAACATATGCACTAAGTAGCATCTGATGAGATTGGTGTAGGTGCGTTGACTTGAGTGGCATTTCTGGGTGAATGACTAAGGCGCTGGGTTTGTAAAGAGCAAGGTTTTCACCATTGCTTATTTTTTAATAAAACTTTCAGTTTCTTTTCTTATATTGAATTCTTTATTATAATTTGAACACATTTTAATTAATTTGTTATAAATGACAACATTCAAGGTTAATTTCAAAATTTAAAAAAACCCCTACTTTTATACTGAAGAAATTTAAGGAAAGACAACTGAATTTACCGCTGTTTTATTTATGATTTTGAACTCTTCCTATCCTAATTCCGCACATCGTCAGGTATCTTCACCGCCTAACGTCTAATGATAGATAATACGTGATTTTTACACATTTGCCACACCCAACACTAATTTATAGAAGCCGAGTTTTGTCGGCTCCTGCTCTCTAGTGATAAACATGTTTTCTCATTTCCTGCCAACAATGCGTTAAGTACTTCTCTGATGTAAGAATAAAGCCCAGTACATAGTTGTATTTCTACTAGTGTGAAGTTCAGAGTCGTGGGTACCAGAAACTGAGGAGTCAAAGGATTTATCTACCAACTCCACAGCCCTGGTTATATTGCTTGAAATTGTTGCTTTCCCCTTCCGACTTTAGAACTTTGTTCAAGGGACGGTTCTGTCAAGACTAGACTACTGTAATGCGCTCTCTCTCGTAATTTCAAAGCAAGAGGGAGAGTGTTAGTTAGTACAACTGCTGCCAAGCTGGTTAAGGGTGTGGATCGGATGGAAAAAAATTACACTGGCTGCCAGTAACATTTTGGGTTCAGCATAAGGCTGCTTCTTTGATTCACCAAACTATTTACCATCAAACACTGGTATTTTTGTCAAGTTGCGATTCTTTATCAGCCAAATAGATCTTTGCAATCTGAAAACCAAAGGTTATTGGACCCGATAGTGCTGGGGAGATATGCAGATATTAGGGCAATGGCATTTTGTATTAAGAAACAGCTAAAAATCCAGTTGTTTGTGACCGACTTCAAAGAAGCGTGGGATGAACACAGAAGATTTAGAATCAGAAAATAATATTAAAGATTGAACTAGGCCAGTTACTTTGCAGACTTGTACGGTCTGCGTCTGTGTATGGCCGTTTGGAGGAGGATGGGCAGGGGAGGGCTTCAATGGCTGGGAGGGTGTAGATGGGCTGGAGTAAGTCTTAACAGAGATTTCGGCAGTTGGAACCCAAGCACAGTACCGGGTAAAGCTTTGGATTCTCGCCCAGAAATAGCTAAGAAGAAAAAAAAAAAAATTTTTTTTTTAATTGAATCAGGTTGGGCAGACTGGATGGACCATTCGGGTCTTTATCTGCCGTCATCTACTATGTTACTATGTTAAAGCATTTCTATGATGTATTCGTTTAATTTTTACACTTTGATGTTGATTTTATGTATTTAACAGTTAAGTCTAGTATTTAGGTAGTATATAAATTTTTAAACAAATAAGTTAGGTGGGTCTCATTTATATGTTGCAGAACGGGCTTTTTTTAAGTTTGATTGTTTTTGTTTAATTGGCTGTTAGATTAGTACAGATTTTTTTTTTTCAAATTCTTTATTCATTTTTCATCTTACATCAAGTACACAATATTACATAATTTGAAACTTTTATACATTACTTGAAATTCATTCAATTATGATTTTACATACATAAATTTATTCCCTCCCCACCCACTCTTCCCACAAATAATTTAATTCAAAATATCATATAAATATTGTATTCTTATCTATTAATAAGACCAATAAAGGAACTTTCTACCCTCCCCCCTCCCCCTACGTATAAATGTACTTTCAGTGGAAAATTATGTCTATTCATTACAATAATTTGTTAATGGCCCCCAAATCTTTTTAAAACTATTATAATTCCCTTTTTGTATGGCAATTGTTCTTTCCATTTTATAAATATGACATAGCGAATTCCACCAAAATGTGTAGTTAAGCCTATTGTAATTTTTCCAATTGCTGGTAATATGTTGTATGTAATCTATAGATGTAATCTCTTTCCAATTACTTCTGAAAACCTAATTTTAAAAAGCAGCTCTCCTTTATACACTAATGTGTTTTCCAACTGCTGTACGTAGACCTGAAATATGATAAGACTCTCTCAATACCTATTAACCTACAGGGGAGATTGAGAATGTCTTTCATTTTAAGAATTGGTTCTTAGACTCAAAGCAAAGTATCATAAAATGAGATCAGAACCCAAGCGGGGTTTTAATCTTTAGGATCCATGTCTGAAAATTATTTTCTCAGAGAGGGTGGAGGATACATAGGATGTCCTCCCACAGTGGATGATGTCTCAAATTTAACTTCAAGATGACAATATGATAAGCACAGGGAATGTTTCTCTCACAGAAAGAAAGTCAAAGGAGGTCTGGAGGGCCGCAAGCATTGTAAAAACTAGGAGCAGCTTTAGCGTTAAAACGTACACACTCTTGAAACTAGCTGGTTGACGAACCCACTTTCTATTGATTGTAACTATTCTGGATGGTTCCCCGTCATGCCAAAGATCTGGCAGGTCAGACATTAAATAGCTGTGCGGGTGATGGTGTCAGGTTGGACTGAGAGGGGAAGAGTACCAACTGCTAGCTATAAGACAGCAGAACATGACGGTGGTTATCCTAGACATCACACCTTGCAAGCTGGAAGCAGAGCTACATCCCTGGATGTGCAGACAGGAAAGTGAACTATCAGTCCTATCTGCTATCAGTTAAAGTGCTATTACAGGCAGCTATCTCTGTCCCAGGAATACCTCCACTCATGATGGAAGGATAGACTCAATTAAAATACACATACCCTTTTGAAAGCAGAAATCAACTGCATAGTTTTGGCTGTGGTGTCAGAAGCAATTTTGGGTGGAGTCAGAGAAGTTGGGGGAAAAAAAAAAATGTATCGACAAGACTCCAGCTTCAGAGTAGAGATTTATGCCTGTCACCTTTCTTATATGCAAATCACTACTGAATATGCATGAAACCGATTTGTATATAAGAAAGGTTAACTGGCATACAAATCTGTCTCATGCGTATTCGTTCTGGGAGAGTGCTCCAAGTTATATTACCAGCCTTATCGAGATGGAAGAAGAGATTCTCTTTCTCAAAGGACCCTCAGCCACAAGAGAGCATCCGCTCAAACTCAGGAGCGGGAAATTTCATGGCGACACCAGGAAATATTTCTTCACCGAGAGTGGTTGATCCTTGGAACGAGCTCCCGGTGCAGGTGATCGAGGCAAACAGCGTGCAAGAATTTAAGAGCAAATGGGATGCCCATGTGGGATCCCTTAGAGCAGGGGTCTCAAAGTCCTTCCTGGAGGGCCGCAATCCAGTTGGGTTTTCAGGATTTCCCCAAGGAATATGCATGAGATCTATTTGCATGTACTGCTTTCAATGCATATTCATTGGGGAAATCCTGAAAACCCGACTGGATTGCAGCCCTTGAGGAGGAACTTTGAGATCCCTGCCTTAGAGGGTTAAGCCAAGGGAACCTGGTGCCAGGAGTGGGATCCCTAGGATAGTAGACTTGGGGGTGGGTCAGTAGAGTGGGCAGACCTGATGGGCTATGGCCCTTATCTGCCGTCATCTTCTATGTTTCTATGTTATTGTATCTGGAGTTAAAGTTGCAGGTTCTGACTAATAGAAAATGTGTCATGTACTAATGGGAGGTAGTGAAGCAGCTTTACTTACAGATAGTGAGAATAAGTCCGGCACAGCAAGCAGAGCAAGGAGGGGCTCAAGCGCACCATATTTAATAACCATATCTCTGTAAGTGGATCCGTCACCTTTTGACAAAGAAAGCTAATGTCATTAACCAAAACAAAAAACACAACACATACCACCAACTGGACAGCTTCCAAAATACACCAATTTTTATTGTTTGACAGAAGGCAGATGCAGCAAAAATCTATCTATAGCAGTGGTCTCAAACTCCAACCCTTTGCAGGACCACATTTGGGATTTGTAGGTACTTGGAGGGCCTCAGAAAAAAAAGTTAATGTCTTATTAAAGAAATGACAATTTTGCATGAGGTAAAACTCTTAAGAGTTCATAAATCTTTCCTTTTGGTTAAGTCTTAATAATAATATTGTCATTTATAGCTAAAGAGACAGATGATGAAGAAGCTGTTTTATTTTACTTTTGTGATTATGATAAACATACTGAGGGCCTCAGAATATGAACTGAAAGGTACTTTTACAAGGAGAACAG
The DNA here is from genome assembly GCF_902459505.1 of Geotrypetes seraphini. Classification (NCBI taxonomy): domain Eukaryota; kingdom Metazoa; phylum Chordata; class Amphibia; order Gymnophiona; family Dermophiidae; genus Geotrypetes; species Geotrypetes seraphini. The sequence continues at coordinate 18,358,085 of NC_047093.1, read as the reverse complement.
CAATGAAGCTGCAAGTAGGGAAACTTAAAAGCAACATCAGGAAACACTTTCATGGAAAGGTGGTGGGTGCCTGAAATGCTCTTCCACTGATGTGGGAGAGGCAAAACAATGACTAAATTCAAGAAAAAGATTATGTACTTACCCTGGTAAGCTCTTTTCCAGTAAACAGGTGAGACATTCTAAACCAGGGGTGTCAAAGTCCCTCCTTGAGGGCTGCAATCCAGTTGGGTTTTCAGGATTTTCACAATGAATATGTATGAGATCTATTAGCATACAATGAAAGCAGTGCATGCAAATAGATCTCATGCATATTCATTGGGGAAATCCTGAAAACCCGACTGGATTGCGACTGACACCTTTGGTCTAAACAGTCGGGTTATTTCCCTATAGCTGTGTGCTGCTGCAGAAGGAATCCACTCGCTGGATTTTTCACCCTGCCTCTGTTGTATTTCACTGGGGTCTCTGGCTCCACCTTCAGTTCTTTCCCTTCTGCACGTGTCCTCAGGAAACTTTTGTGCAGCCGCTTTAGGCATTAAAGCTGCTTAAATCGACGTCTTTTGTGGTACACGCCGGTTTCTCTCAAATGCACATACTGGAGCGTCTAGAGCTGGTTCCCTCTCCTCAACTTTTTGGTTATATGGCGGAGGTTTTGTATGACTGTATGCGGGTTTAGCAAAGGTGTTGGCATACTCCCATCTCTGCCCGCAGACTACTTTGATTCAGACAACAGACTGGCGACTCCACTTCCAAGGCTACTTTGGCTGGACTGTTTTTGCAGGAGTAGTTATTCTTTGGCTAAGGTCTGGACGACCTCGTGGATTCTAGAACGGACCGTCACCCTAAGGCTCTGCCTGATAGCTGACCCTCCAGTGGTTCCGATTGTTCTAATTTTGTTGGTCACAGCAATCTTGACCTAACAGAAACTTGACGGCAGATAAAAGCCAAATGGCCCATCTAATCTGCCCATCCACAGTAACCATTATATTTTTCTCTCTCTGAGAGATCCCACGTGCCTATCCCAGAGAGAAACATGGCAGCAGATAAAGGCCAAAGTTGCAGATTTCTTCTCAGGGCTACCAATGAGGGTATAATGGCTACAGGTGTTCCCTGCCTTCCTCCTCCAGTTCTGCGCCTCCTGCTGCAGAGGCAAAATGGTGCCAGGCCGAGGGATGCTCCTCTTCAGATAGGAGGCCGGCTATTTTTCTGCCCAGATATGCATTACGTCTGACAAGCGAGTCTTGGATTTTCTTCGGTCGGGCTACAAGCTGGAATTTGCCCAGCCTGTGCCAGATTGGTTTGTGGGCTCTTACAGGTTGCCTGGTCACAGCGCTCAAGATTCCAGCCAGCGTTCAGGACTGGCAGGAGATTCAAGCTCTAGAGCCGGGGTTGCCCAAACTCTCGGGCTCAGGGAGATTTCTACATACTTTCTCGTGCTCAGAAGCTCTTCGGCTCATGAATACCGCTCTCAAGGTTCCCTGCTTTCACATGGAGGCCGTGGTTCCAGTCATTGCAATAAGGGCCCCAGGGTAGTTTCTTGCCTCTGGTTCTCACGGATGCATTATTTGCACATTTACTTTATCCTGGCCCACTGCAGCTTTATGCGGTTTCATGTTCTGTAGCAGCATTACCAACTCTCGACCTGCCTTTCGGACTGGCAACAGCACCCTGGACCTAAGATGATGGTTGTTGTGGCAAGTTACATGCAAAAAAATAAAAGCCATCTGATGGATCACACGGTCGCAGGAATACCTGGGAATTCTCTTCAACTTGGCTACAGGCCGCGTCTATCTACCAATAGCCTGCTGGCAGAACCTGTGTGCCCAGGTTTCTCCCCGCCAAGCCTTCTAAGGGCACTCGACCCCTGATTAACAAGTAGATGAGACCACCTCAGGGATGGCCCTGAGCTCCAGAGAAACTATGCAGGCTGGGATCAGCCCTTCAGCTACAGACCAAAGTCTATGAATTCTCAAACAGGGAGAGCTTCAAATTAACTCCAAGCAGTAAAATACCCAAAAAAGGGACGAAATTACATTGAATTAAAAATAGTAAAATGGGGAGAGCAGAACAAACACTCCTGCAGGCACACGTGCAGAAGGAAATAACCAAAGTTGGAGCTAGAGAGCCCAATGAAGTACAACAGAGGCAGAGTGAAATCTCTGGAGTGGATTCTTTTTGCAGCAGCACGCAGCTATAGGGAAATAACCCTACTATCTAGAATGTCTCACCTATTGCACTGGAAAAAGGCATTGGATAAACAGATTCCTATATGGCAAGAGGATGGGATAGAGTACAGAGCATTTCCATTCAAAAGGGGACCCCCCCCCCCCAAAAAAAATCACATTTTACAAAAAGGCACCACAAGGGAGGGGACGGGGGATTGTTTAACTTGCACAGAGTGGCTGGTTCAACCCGTTACCTTTCTCCCCTGACTGGATGGACCATGCTGTCATTTAATGTTACTGTATGGCAGAGTGGCTTAGTGGTTAGTGCAGGGGTAGGGAAAGCACAGTTACTTACCGTAACAGGTGTTATCCAGGGACAGCAGGCATATATTCTCACACATGGGTGACGTCATCTACGGAGCCCCAGCGCGGACAGCTTTTCAAGCAAACTTGCTAGAAGTTTCAAGTTTGCACACTGCACCACGCATGTGCTAGCCTTCTGGCCCACTAGAGGGCGCATCTACACCTCGTGGTCCTCAGTTCCATATCAAGCAAAGAAAAGCCATCCCCGGGGAGGTGGGCGGGTTGTGAGAATATATGCCTGCTGTCCCTGGATAACACCTGTTACGGTAAGTAACTGTGCTTTATCCCAGGACAAGCAGGCATGATATTCTCACACATGGGTGACCTCCAAGCCAACCAGAAAGAGGGTAGGTGGGAGGATGGCAATTTAGGAAAACAGGTTACGTAACACCGACTGGCCAAACCGGCCATCACTCCTGGACAAAGAGTCCAGACAGTAGTGGGAGGTGAACGTATGAACCGAAGACCAGGTGGCAGCTTTACATATGTCCTCCATAGGAGTAGAACGGAGGAAAACAATCGAAGCTGCCATCGCCCTGACCTTGTGCCCCGTAACTCGACCCGAGAGCGGGAGACCAGCCTGAGCGTAGCAAAAAGAGATACAAGCAGCTAACCAGTTGGATAAGGTACGCTTGGAAACCGGATGTCCTACCCGATTAGGATCAAAGGACAAAAACAATTGAGGAACCTTCCGATGAGACTTAGTACGTTGGAGATAAAAAGCCAACGCCCTCTTACAGTCAAGCGTGTGAAGCGCCGTTTCACCAGGATGAGAATGGGGCTTCGGAAAAAATACCGGAAGAACAATGGACTGATTGAGGTGGAAATCAGACACAACCTTAGGCAAAAATTTGGGATGGGTGCGAAGAACCACCTTGTCATGATGAAACACTGTGAAAGGAGGATCCGCAACCAAAGCCTGTAGCTCGCTAATCCGACGAGCGGACGTGAGCGCAATCAAAAAGACCACTTTCCAAGTAAGAAACTTAAGAAGAGCTTTATCGATAGGCTCAAAAGGCGGTTTCATCAGTTGAGCCAAGACCACATTAAGATCCCACACCACAGGAGGAGGCTTGAGAGGAGGATGAACATTCACAAGACCCCTCATGAAACGAGAAACCAGAGGATGCAGAGAGAGGGAACGACCCTCGAGATGTTGATGGAATGCAGCAATGGCACTAAGATGCACTCGAATGGAAGTCGTCTTCAGACCAGAATTCGACAGATGCAACAGATAATCCAGCACCGAAGACACAGGAACCGAACTCGGGTCCAGGTGGTTCGAGGAGCACCAGGATGAAAATCTGGTCCACTTCTGGGAATAACAAAGCCTAATCGAGACCTTCCGAGAGGCCTCCAAAATTTCCCGGACTGACTGAGAAACAGGAACCGAAGTCAAGGGGAAAGGAACCAAGCCGTCAGATGTAAAGACTGAAGATTGGGATGTAACAGCGAACCCCGACTCTGAGACAGCAGAGAGGGAAAGACAGGCAGAAGTAGAGGCTCCCTGACACTGAGTTGAAGAAGCAGGGAGAACCAGTGCTGTCTTGGCCAACGAGGCGCAATGAGAATCATAGTAGCTTTGGTCGATTTTAGATGAACCAGCGTTCTCAAAATCAGAGGAAAAGGAGGAAACGCATAAAGGAACCTCCCCTCCCAGTCGAGAAGAAAAGCATTGGCCTCGAGACGGTCCCGGGAGTACACCCGAGAACAGTAGAGGGGTAGTTTGTGAGTCTCGGGTGAAGCAAACAGATCCACCTGAGGAGTCCCCCAGCGGTCGAAGACTTCGCGTAGAACCCGGGAGTTCAGCGACCACTCGTGCGGCTGGAGGAGACGACTGAGTTTGTCTGCCAGACAATTCAGCTCCCCTTGAATGTAAACCGCCCGCAAGAAGATGTTCTGAGAGACGGCCCATGTCCAAAGGCGCAGGGCTTCCTGGCACAGAGGCCAAGAGCCCGTCCCCCCTTGCTTGTTTACGTAATACATGGCCACCTGGTTGTCTGTCCGAACGAGAACCACTTGATCGCGCAGGAGGTGACTGAAGGCCCGAGCCGCCAGATAAATGGCACGAAGCTCCAACACGTTGATGTGACACCGACGATCCGCGGCCGACCATAGGCCTTGCGTTCGTAAACCGTCCAGATGAGCCCCCCACGCATACTCCGAAGAGTCCGTCGTCAGGACCTTGCGATGCGGAGGGACGCGAAAGAGCAAACCCCCGGACAGATTGGAAGAGTTGGTCCACCAACGGAGCGAGCGTCTGAAAGACGGAGTCACAGTCAAACGTCGAGATACTGGGTCGCGGTCCTGACGCCATTGCGAGGCCAAGGTCCACTGAGGAATCCTCAGATGCAACCGGGCAAAAGGGGTCACTTGGACCGTCGATGCCATGTGCCCCAAAAGCACCATCATACGTTGAGCCGACACTACCTGTAGTTGCGAAACCTGCCGGCCCAAGCGAAGCAGTGCCTCCAGCCGTGGAGAAGGGAGGAAGGCACGGAGGAGAACCGTGTCCAGCACGGCTCCTATAAACTGGAGGGATTGAGTCGGGCGCAAGTGAGACTTGGGAAAGTTCACCTCGAACCCTAGACCCTGAAGAAGCGTGATAGTCTGTTGGGTCGCTGAAATAACTCCCTCCCTTGTCGGGGCCTTGATCAGCCAATCGTCCAGATAGGGAAAGACCTGCAACCCCCGGGAGCGCAGAGCAGCCGCGACCACCACCATACATTTCGTGAATACCCGAGGGGACGAAGCCAGACCGAAGGGTAGTACACGGTACTGCAGGTGCAACTCCCCGACCTGAAATCTTAGAAACTTCCGAAAGTCGGGATGCACCGGAACATGGGTGTACGCTTCCTTCAAATCCAGGGAGCACATCCAGTCCCCCTCGTCCAATAGAGGATACAGAATCGGAAGCGACAACATACGGAACTTCTCCCTGACCAGGAACTTGTTGAGCTTCCGGAGGTCCAAAATGGGGCGCAAGTCCCCGGTCTTCTTTGGGACCAAAAAGTAACGGGAATAAAATCCCTGGCCCTGCTGATCTAGAGGCACCACTTCGACCGCCCGGAGGTTCAACAAGGCCCTGGCTTCCTCTCGGAGAAGGGTCAACTGGCTCCGATTGGACGGGCACGCCCCGGGAGGCATGTCTGTAGGCTGCCTGGAGAAGTTTAACGAATAGCCCTCTGAGACGGTCCGGAGCACCCATGCGTCTGACGTAATCCCTGACCAAGCCCTGGCAAAAGTCGTGAGCCGACCCCCGATGGGGAGGGGGTTGGGGGACCTCGCGGCGGGGGCCAGCCCCCGGCCGCTCATCCCGTCAAAAGGACGGCGCCGGCTTGGATGCCCCCTGCGCAGCGGGCTTGGAGGGCCCCCCTCTACCCTGTTGGTTTGGGCGTCGGGGTGGAGGTCTCGAAAAGGCCGGTGTCGATTTCTGAGGATATCGCCTAGGTGGCTGTTTAAATGGCCTCTGAGGCGAGGGCTTAGGCTTCGGGCGAACCAGAGACGCCAAAGAGCGCTCTTGGTCAGAAAGCCTCTTGGTAGCCGCCTCCAGGGAGTCGTCGAATAACTCTGACCCGACGCAGGGTAGATTGGCCAATCGCTCCTGCAGGTTGGGGTCCATCTCGAGGGTCCGTAGCCACACCAGCCGGCGCATGGCTACCGCACAAGCCGAGACCCTCGAGGCAAGCTCAAAAGCGTCATATACCGCATGAAACAGATAGAATCGTAGTTGGGACAGGTTCGACGCAAAAGTGGCAAACCTATCCCTGTGTGAATCCGGGATCACCCCCTGAAAATCTGGCAGATCCTTGACCATTGATCTGAGGTAGGAAGAATAGGCGAAGGCATAGTTGAGGACCCTCGTGGCCATCTGGGAATTAGCATACAGACGACGGCCGAATTTATCGAGGGTCCGACCCTCTCTCCCAGGGGGGACAGCAGCCGAAACTCTAGAAGGCTGCGAACGCTTAAGAGCCGACTCCACCAGGAGCGACTGATGGGAGAGTTGTCCCTTGTCAAACCCCTTAGGGGGTAGAGTCCGGTATTTGGATTCCATCTTGGTGGGCACTACCGCCACTGTAAGAGGGGTCTCAAGGTTCCGCAGCAAGGTCTGAAGGAGGACCTTGTTAAGCGGGAGGCGGGGGGATTCCCGCTGAGGGGCAGGAGAATCCTGTTCCTCCAAAAATTCTTTGGTATAGTGTGACCCTGCCGACAGGTCCACCCCCAAAGCCCTCGCCATGTCATGGACAAACTTGGAAAAAGAAGACGTCCGTGCAGGCGGGGAGGGTGACCGAGACTTCTCAACGGAGCCGAAGGGAGAGGCCTGGCGAGAATACCCGACCTGCCCCCCGGACCCCGAACCCCAGGAGGCACGATCTCGTGACCTCGAGGGGGTCGGGGACATAGTCCGCCGAAGAGACCCCCTGGGGGAACCCCCCGGGGTACGGGGTATGGAGGCCCGTCCCTTCCGCCTCGGAGGCACGGGAACTCTCCCGGATCGGGGACCGTAAGAGATCGGGGTTGTCGAGGCGGAGTTCCTCGACACGCAAAGCCCCGCCCTCGGGCGTCGTCGAGCGATGACTCCTCAGAGGCGAGGCTCGAGACCGCTTGGCCTTTTTGAGGCGGTGTTTCGCCCGAGGCTTGCTCGAGGGCGAGGAACCCCGTGAAGACCTCGGGGACGAGACCGAGGAGATCCGGCGTACCCGGCGCTGCTTGTCTCGGGACCGCACACTGACCTCAGGCTGTCTCACCGAGGTCGGATCCGAGGGAAGCGTCGAGGTCGAGGCCGAGGGAGCTTCGGCCGCTGAAAGGCCGGTGCCCGAGGCCGAGGTCGCCAACTGCGGGGCCGCAGAGACCGAAGTCGAGGCCGAAGCCTGCTGCAAGGTCTCAATGGCCCCGGAGAGCTCCGAGGAAATTAAAGCGCGAAGCAATTCCTGGAACGCCGGGATCGTGAGACCCGGAGGCAACACCTGGGGGCGCTCCGCAGAGGGCGACCTCGGTTTCGAGTATTCCCTCGGGGCTAACCCCTTCGACACCTTGGACTGGGCCGAGGTCGACGGTCCCGCCGACGAAGAGCCCGAGGATGGCTTCCTGGCAGATGAAACTGAGGAAGGAAGTGGAGACTTACCCGGGGCTTGCTTCTGCGAGGCAACCGGCTTCGAGGTAGCCGAGGGGTCTGAAGTCGAGGCCGAGGTCGAGGCCGGGGCCGAAGCCGAGGCCGAGCTCGAGGCCTTCCCCGTCGGGGTATCGACGGCGAAGAGATCAGCCATACGGGCCTTGCGACGAGTAAGGGCCCGTTTCTGGAAGGTGGCACACTTAGGGCACGATGCTGTCGGGTGATGGGGCCCCAAACACCTTAGGCAGCACCTGTGAGGGTCAGTGATGGACAAAAGCCTATCACACCTACCACACTTCTTAAATCCCGTTACGGGCCGGGACATGGGCCCAAAACAAGGCCGGGAACAAACGAGGTTCCTCGGCCACGGCTACCGGGAGCCCCCGGAGCGAACGGAAAAGTTAGATTTTTTTTTTTTTTTTTTAAAAGAAAACAAAGAAAGAAAACACAAATAACGCAGCGACCGCGTCGAAATTCCGCACACAGCCGCGGCGACAGAAGGCAATACGAGCACAAATTATCCACAGGGCTTCTGGCTCCGCGGATGAAAATGAACTGAGGACCACGAGGTGGAGATGCGCCCTCTAGTGGGCCAGAAGGCTAGCACATGCGTGATGCAGTGTGCAAACTTGAAACTTCTAGCAAGTTTGCTTGAAAAGCTGTCCGCGCTGGGGCTCCGTAGATGACGTCACCCATGTGTGAGAATATCATGCCTGCTTGTCCTGGGATAACTCTGTCCTCGAGAGCCGTATTCCAATCGGCTTTTCAGGACTTCCCCAATGAATATGCATTGAAAGCAGTGCATGCAAATAGATCTCATGCATATTCATTGGGGAAATCCTGAAAACCCGACTGGAATACGGCTCTCGAGGACCGGAGTTCCCTACCCCTGGGTTAGGGTTCCATTGCCCCATATTAGTCAGATTGTGAGCCCACTGGGTCAGCTAGGGAGAAGTACTTGAATGTAAACCACTTAGGCTACACGTAGTGTATAAAAACCAACATAAATAAATCTCTTAAGTCAATGGTGTCAAGAAGGATTCTCTTTTAGTAGGTCGAGTGAGATTACTCAGGTCTTTAGGGCACAGAGCTCTTTCACTCTCTCAGAGCCAGACATGCCATTTTAAGGGTGGTGAGCTGCAGTCTACTGTACCTGCTATGTTTCCTAGAGCCCAGACTGCCTGCTCACTGATGTGCGAGTGAGGAGACGGTAAGAGGGAAATAAATGCCGGGATGGCCCCTCCATCTACAACAGCTTTGGTCTGCTCAGATGTCCCAGAGGCTATGTTGGTAAGAGCCCAGGAAGCTTCAAACTGAATAGGGCTACAGTCCACGCGGCCCAAGAACGACACAAACTTGGGAATCAACCCAGCCCGAATGATGCTGTCTATAGGTGGCTGTTTCTCTCTGGACAGAAGTTTCCTAACCAGGGTAGATAGGAAAAAAAAAAGCCACATTAAGGATCAGAGCCAAACCTTCATGCACCAGAGCCGTTCTGGAGTACTGCAGTATTGAATCTTGTTTTCTTCATTGTTCGGATCAATGTTTCTCGACTCTGTCCTTGGTCAGTTAGGTTTTTAGGATACCCACAAAAATTATGCATGAAATATTTGCATGCAGCTCCTCCTTGCTGTGCAAATCTCTCATATGCATATAAATTTATTTACCATAATTCATTTCTATCCCATTGTCTCCAAAGAGCTCAGAACGAGTTACAGGTTAAACATACATAAGTTTACGATACAAGTTTTAGCCTATCTTGACACATACTAGGGGTCTTATATTAATACTAGTGTTTAAGCCCGTTACATTTTTTTTTTTTTTTTTAAATCTTTATTCCTTTTTATTTCTTTCAACAAGTGTACAGTATTATTACAATTAATTTACATAACACACTTGGCATTCTTAAATAATATTATTATACATGTTTTTATTCCCCCCCACCTCCCACCCTTTTCCATATCAATAAAATATTCCTTCCAAATTTATATATAATTATACATCCCTTTTTGATAATACAATTAATCTGACATGAAATCTGTCCCTCCCCCCATCCTTCTTCCTCAAACACTTTAAACATTTTATTATACCCAGTAATGCACAACAATAAATATCCCATCCTATTACATATATCTCATTTTTCATAACAACATATTTCCAATATTTTTCCCTCCCTATCCCTCCCATTTCTATATATTATCCCCTAAGGAAAAAGAATAAACTTTACTCGTTATAATATTCAATTAATGGCCTCCACACCTCTTGAAATCTTTTAAAATACCCTCTCTGTATCGCAAGAAATCTTTCCATCTTATACATATGACAAACTGAGTTCCACCAAAAATTACAATTCAATCTAGAACAGTCTTTCCAATTAGTTGTTATCTGTTGAATTCCCACTCCCGTAAGAATCAACAATAATTTATTGTTTGCTGCAGATATTTGGCATTTGGCCCTCATACACATTCCAAAAATCACTGTGTCATAGGATAAAGCCACATGACTCTCCATCAACATATTAACTTGATCCCATATTGATATCCAAAATGCCTGAATACATGAACAATAAAGCACAGTTACTTACCGTAACAGGTGTTATCCAGGGACAGCAGGCAGATATTCTTAACGCATGGGTGACGTCACCGACGGAGCCCCGGTACGGACCTTTTTAACTAGAAAGTTCTAGTTGGCCACACCGCGCATGCGCGAGTGCCTTCCCGCCCGACGGAGGAGAGCGTGGTCCCCAGTTAAGATAAGCCAGCTAAGAAGCCAACCCGGGGAGGAGGGTGGGACGTAAGAATATCTGCCTGCTGTCCCTGGATAACACCTGTTACGGTAAGTAACTGTGCTTTATCCCAGAACAAGCAGGCAGCATATTCTTAACGCATGGGTGACCTCCAAGCTAACAGAGAGGGAGGAGGGATGGTTGGCCATTAGGAAAATAAATTTTGTAGCACAGATTGGCCAAAGTGTCCATCCCGTCTGGAGAAGGCATCCAGACAGTAGTGAGTAGTGAACGTGTGAACTGAGGACCAAGTGGCAGCCTTGCAGATTTCCTCGATGGGCGTGGAACGGAGGAAAGTCACAGAAGCAGCCATAGCTCTGACCCTGTGGGCCGTGACAGCACCTTCCAGTGAGAGACCGGCCCGAGCATAACAGAACGCAATACAGGCAGCAAGCCAGTTGGAAAGCATCCGTTTAGAGACAGGACGACCTGGACGGTTAGGATCGAAGGTCAGAAAGAGCTGAGGGGACGAGCGGTGAGCCTGGTACGGTCAAGGTAGTATGCAAGGGCACGCTTACAATCCAGCGTGTGCAATGCCTGTTCCCCAGGATGAGAATGGGGTTTAGGGAAAAAGACAGGCAACACAATGGACTGGTTGAGGTGAAAAGCCGAGACCACCTTGGGAAGGTATTTAGGATGGGTACGCAGAACCACCTTGTCATGGTGAAAAACAGTGAACGGTGGATCGGCGACCAGTGCGTGCATCTCACTAACCCTCCTGGCAGAGGTGATGGCAATGAGGAAAAGCACCTTCCATGTTAGAAGTTTGAGCGAAGTTGTGGCAAGAGGCTCAAAAGGGGGTTTCATGAGGGCTGATAAAACCACATTCAGGTCCCAGACAACAGGAGGAGGCTTCAGAGGTGGTTTGACATCGAAGAGGCCTCTCATGAACCGGGAAACCAGTGGATGAGCTGTGAGGTTTTCCGAGGATAGGCTCATGAAACGCAGTGATGGCACTGAGGTGGACTCTGATTGAGGTAGACTTGAGGCCAGCGTCAGACAGAGAGAGCAAATAGTCCAGTACAGTTTCCACCGCTAATGAGGTGGGATCGTGATGATGCAGTAGACACCAAGAGGAGAACCTGGTCCACTTCTGATGGTAACATTGGAGGGTGGCCGGTTTCCTGGAGGCATCTAAAATGCGACGGACAGGCTGAGACAGATTCTCTGGAGAGGTCAGCCCGAGAGAAACCAAGCTGTCAGGTGGAGCGAGGACAGGTTGGGATGTAGTAGAGACTGATGCTGCTGTGTAAGTAGAGTAGGAAACACAGGAAGAGGAATGGGCTCCCTGGAGCTGAGCTGGAGCAGGAGGGAGAACCAGTGTTGGCGAGGCCACCGAGGAGCGATGAGAATCATGGTGGCTCTGTCCCTGCGGAGTTTGAATAACGTCCACAACATCAGAGGCAGTGGAGGAAAGGCATAGAGGAACCGATCCGTCCAGTCGAGCAGGAATGCATCTGGGGCCAGACGATGAGGAGAGTAGAGTCTGGAGCAGAACTAGGGCAGCTGATGGTTGTGAGGAGATGCAAAGAGGTCCACCTGAGGAGTGCCCCAGAGAGTGAAGATGGAGTGGAGTGTGGGAGGATCCAAGGTCCACTCGTGAGGTTGAAGGATGCGGCTGAGATTGTCGGCCAGAGAGTTCTGTTCGCCCTGGATATAGACGGCCTTGAGGAAGAGACTGCGGGCCATGGCCCAGGTCCAGATGCGGATGGCCTCCTGACAGAGGAGGGGGAGATCCGGTGCCGCCTTGCTTGTTTATGTAATACATGGCGACTTGGTTGTCTGTGCACAGGAGAAGAACCTGAGGGTAGAGAAGGTGCTGGAAGGCCTTGAGAGCATAGAACATGGCTCTCAGTTCCAGGAAATTGATGTGATGTAGACGCTCCTGAGGGGTCCAGAGACCCTGGGTGCGCAGATCTCCCAGGTGAGCTCCCCACGCATAGGGGGAGGCATCCGTGGTGATGATCCTGGAGTGAGGGGGCAGATGAAAGAGGAGACCCCTGGAAAGATTTGAGGAGTTCAACCACCATTGAAGAGATTGCTGAAGAGACGATGTCACAGAGATGGGATGAGAAAGACGATCCATGGTCTGTGACCATTGGTTGGCCAGAGTTCATTGAGGTGTCCGGAGGTGGAGTTGTGCCAGAGGAAGCACATGGACCGTCGAGGCCATGTGGCCCAGGAGGATCATCAGATGCCGAGCTGGAATAGAGCGACAAAGGAGCACCTGACGGCAGAGATGGAGCAGGGTCCGTTGGCGGTCGGAGGGAAGAAACGCCCTCATCAGAGTGGTGTCGAGAACTGCTCCAATGAACTGAAGTCGCTGTGTGGGAAGCAGATGCGACTTGGGGTAGTTGATCTCGAATCCCAGGAGATGGAGGAAAGAGATGGTGTGTTGAGTGGCTTGTAGCACAAGCAGAGACGTAGGTGCTTTCACCAACCAATCGTCCAAGTAGGGGAACACCTGGAGGTTGTGAGACCTGAGGAAGGCTGCCACCACAATAAGGCACTTGGTGAACACCCTGGGCGATGATGCGAGGCCAAAGGGTAGCACTTTGTACTGATAGTGGCGGTGCTGTACCTGAAATCGGAGGTAGCGACGTGAAGTCAGATGGATTGGAATGCGAGTGTAGGCCTCTTTGAGGTCCAGGGAACATAGCCAGTCGTGTTGAGAGAGAAGAGGGTAAAGCGTGGCCAGGGAGAGCATCCTGAACTTTTCCTTGACCAGACACTTGTTGAGGTCCCTGAGATCGAGGATGGGACGGAGGTCTCCCGTCTTCTTGGGTACCAGGAAGTAGCGGGAGTAGAATCCCTGACCCCTTTGGTCTGGGGGAACTTCTTCGATGGCATTGAGAAGAAGGAGGGATTGGATCTCCCTCAGGAGGAGTGGAGTTTGGGAGGAATGAGAAGCAGACTCTACGGGAGGATTGTCTGGTGGAAGAGTCTGGAAGTTGAGGGAGTAGCCGTGGCGGATGATGTTGAGTACCCACTGGTCTGATGTGATGACCTCCCAACGGTTGAGAAAAATTGTGAGGCGGCCTCCGATAGGTTGAGGAAGAGGCACCGAGGATTGGAGACTGGCTATGCTCTGGAGAAAAGAGTCAAAAGGGCTGAGATGGTTTCGACTGCGGGAGAGGCTTGGCCGGTTGGTGAGACTGTGAACGTGCTTGAGATTGGTGCTGCTGACGAGGTCGGCGAGGCTGTTGATGCTGAGGCGGGTTGAGGGGTCTGGCCGAAAACCTGCGTTGGTAGGAAGACTGTGTTTGTAGGGGCGAGCAGATGGAGTCTTCTTTTTGGGTTTGATCAGGGTATCCCACCTGGTCTCGTGTGCCGAGAGTTTCTGGGTAGTTGAGTCCAGGGACTCCCCAAAGAGTTCATCACCAAGACAAGGTGCGTTGGCTAGGCGGTCCTGGTGATTGATATCAAGGTCAGAAACCCTCAGCCAGGCCAAGCGCCTCATGGCGACAGCCATGGCAGAGGCTCGAGAGGTTAGTTCAAAAGAGTCATAAATGGATCTCACCATAAATTTCCGGAGTTGGAGTAAGCTGGAAATTTGCTGTTGAAAAATCGGGATCTTACGCTCAGGGATGTACTTTTGGATGGAGGAGAGTTGTTGCACCAAATGCTTCAGATAGAAGGAGAAGTGGAAGGTGTAATTATTAGCTCTGATGGCAAGCATGGAATTTTGATAAAGGCGCTTGCCAAATTTATCCATCGTTCTGCCTTCTCTGCCAGGAGGTGTGGAGGCATAGACACTTGAACCCTGGGTTTTCTTTAAGGTGGACTCCACAAGAAGGGATTCATGGGGCAGTTGAGGTTTATCGAACCCCGGGATAGGAATGACCCTGTACAAACTATCCAATTTTCGAGGGGCACCCGGTACTGTGAGGGGGTTTTCCCAATTCTTGTAAAAAGTTTCCCGTAAGATGTTGTGTACGGGTAACTTTAAAAATTCCTTGGGAGGTTGTTCGAAGTCCAGGGCGTCAAGGAAAGCCTGGGATTTCTTAGAGTCGGACTCTAAAGGGATAGATAGAGCTGCCGACATTTCCCTTAGAAATTTTGTGAACGAGGACTGTTCAGGTTTGGAACTGGTATCGACCATCGAGGGTTCCTCGTCTGTTGATGAAGCCTCATCATCGGTACCGGGTGGGGATTCTTCCCATAAGTCCAGGTCCCTGACGTCGGTGTGCACGGGGCGGGACGGTGGTACGGACGGCTCAGTGTGGCGAGTCTTAGAGAGAGATTTGCCAGAGCGCATCGAGACGGTACCGGTGGAAGAAGACCGGTGCCGGTCCTGGTCACGGGGGGACTGTTGTCGGTCTCGATGTCGGGGAGGGTCTGCATCAGAGCGGGGTTGCACCGGAGGATGAAGTGGTTCAGCCGCGAGTACCGGCATGGAGGTGTTCAACGGTACCGATGGTGTCGACACCGGTGGTATGGTGCGAGGCTCGGGCCGGTCCGGTACCGGAAGGAGCGGGGCCAATATTGCGGGCAACAAGTGCTGGAGTTGCTGTTGAAGTTGTTCCTGCAATTGACTATGGAGTATGGCCGCAATGCGGTCGTCCAGAGGAGGCACCGGTACCGCTTTTTTCTTTTTCGGTACCATAGGTGCCGCTCCATGCCCCGGCGATGAGGAGGCCGATGACGAGGCACTCACCGAGATTGGGGCGGAGCGTTTGCGGGGTCGGCATGATGCCGGGAGGACCGGCGTCGCCGGTGTGGCAGGAGGGCGCTCAAGGGAAGTGGAAGGCTTCTTAGCCAGCTTACCTGGTGCCAGCGACCCCGAGGATGGATCAGGCGGCGTCAAAGTAGTCGGTGCCGACTTTTGTGGTGCCGATGACGGCGCGGCCGATTCCATGGCAGACCCGGTACTGAACAGGATGTTCTGTTGGATCTGCCTATTTTTCAATGTACGCTTTTTAAGAGTAGCACAGCGGGTGCAGGTGTCAGCCCGATGCTCTGGACCCAGGCACTGTAGGCACCAATTGTGTGGGTCAGTGAGAGATATCGGGCGTGCACACCGCTGGCACTTCTTAAAGCCCGGCTGAGGGGGCGTGAAGGGAAATACGGCCTCCGCAAAATCAAAACCGGAGGCCTGTATGGTGACAACAGGCCCCGCTGGGGCCGGCCCGAAAAATAAGAGAAAATAAAGTTTTGGGTTTTTTTTACAAAAAAATAACGAAAAAGAAACCCGAAGGGAAAAAGAACAAAAAAGGAAGAGAATTTCGCGAGCGGGAAGGCAAAATCTGAAATTTCAACGGCCGTTGAAACACATGCGTCTTCTTCGCTCCGCGGAAACGAAGAAACTGGGGACCACACTCTCCTCCGTCGGGCGGGAAGGCACTCGCACATGCGCGGTGCGGCCAACTAGAACTTTCTAGTTAAAAAGGTCCGTACCGGGGCTCCGTCGGTGACGTCACCCATGCGTTAAGAATATGCTGCCTGCTTGTCCTGGGATAAAATAAAAGATGGTCTAGAGTTCCAACTTCAATTTTACATTAACGGGTGCTAGAATATATGCCTGTCTTTCTTTATTTATGTCTCTCTCCCTGCTCCTGTCTCTTTCTTCCTTTCTCTCTCCCTGGCACCCTTTGTCTGTCTGTCTTTCTTTCTATATGTCTCTATGGTCGCCTATCTGTCTTTATTTACGTCTGTCTCTCTCCTCTTGCCTCCTTTGTCTGTCTGTATTTCTTTCTATCTGTCTCTCTCTCTCCCCCCCCCCACTTTCCTTTGCAGAAGCAGCAGCGGTATTTCCCTTCCCCTCCAGGTCCCTGTGAAGTAGTAGCAGCATTTCCCCCACCCCCTTCTCTCCCCCTCACTTTCCTTTGCAGAAGCAGCAGTGATATTTCCCTTCCCCTCCAGAAGAATGTAACCGCTTGCCTGGACAGACTCATCAAGTCCCGTGACCACTTCCCCATGATTCTCATCCACGTCGGAACCAACGACACTGCCAGGAGCACCCCAGAGAGCATACCTTAAGACTTCAGAGCCCTGGGTGAGAAGCTGAGGAGGATGGATGCGCAGGTGGTATTCTCCTCGATCCTCCCAGTAAGGGGCAAGGGCAGTGCCAGGGAGGATTGCATCCAGAGGGCAAATGACTGGCTGCAGGGATGGTGCAAGGAGATGAACTTTGGGTTCTTGCACCATGGAGAGGAATTGCAAGGACTACAGAGACCAGACGGGTTACACCTGACCAGAAGAGGGAAGAAAGTCCTTGGACACCGTCTAGCACGCCTACTACACAGGGTTTTAAACTAGGTAAGTTGGGGGAGGGTAAGGGCACAAACAACCTACCTGGCGAGCTAAGCTGACAATACTTTTTTGAGACTAAAGTAAGTAAACACCGATCTGGGTAAGGGGAGAGTATACACACTTTCGAGTCTGGGGTTGGCTCACATTATAATTCTGGGTCTAAGGGGAGTACACATTGTAATTCTGGGTCTAGGGGAGTCCAGCGAGAGAACACACATTGCAAATTGTACTAAAGGAGTTCAAGTTTTGATAGCATTCCACACCGCAGGCTGTTGAACAAACTAAAATCGATGGGATTAGGGGATACATTCACTACATGGGTAAGGGATTGGCTAGATGGTAGGCTTCAAAGGGTGATGGTAAACGGTACCCCCTCCAAAACGTCAGTAGTGACGAGTGGAGTACCTCAGGGCTCCGTCTTAGGGCCGATTCTATTCAATTTATTCATAGGAGATTTGACCCAAGGGCTTAGAGGAAAAGTATCACTGTTTGCCGACGACGCCAAACTATGCAACATAGTAGGCAAAAGCAGTGTGCCTGACTTTATGACGCAGGACCTACGGCAGCTGGAACAGTGGTCATCAACTTGGCAGTTAGGCTTCAATGCTAAAAAATGTAAAGTAATGCACCTAGGCAAAAAAAATCCACACAGAACTTACACACTAAATGGTGAAACCTTGTCCAGGACCACGGTGGAACGTGATTTAGGAGTGATCATTAGCAATGATATGAAGGTTGCCAATCATGTGGAAAAGGCTTCGTCCAAGGCAAGACAAATGATGGGCTGCATACGTAGGGGTTTTGTCAGCAGAAAACCTGAAGTCATAATGCCACTGTACAGATCAATGGTGAGACCTCATCTCGAGTATTGTGTTCAATTCTGGAGACCACTCTACCGGAAAGATGTGTTGAGAGTTGAGTCGGTTCAGCGAATGGCTACCAGGATGGTCGTGGGGCTCAGGGATCTCACGTATGAAGAAAGGTTAAAAAAACTACGGATGTACTCACTGGAGGAGCGAAGAGAGAGGGGGGACATGATTGAGACCTTTAAATATATCACGGGGCGTATAGAGGTGAAAGATGATATCTTCAGTCTTACAGGGCCCACGGTAACCAGAGGACACTCGCTGAAAATCAGGGGAGAGAAATTTCAAGGTGATGTTAGGAAGTACTTCTTCACTGAAAGGGTGGTCGATCATTGGAACGAGCTGCCTCAGCAGGTGATTGAGGCCAACAGCGTATCAGATTTTAAGAGAAAATGGGATATTCATGTGGGATCTATAGGGGAGTAAGAATCAAGGAATGGGTCATTGGTATGGGCAGACTCGTTGGGCTATGGCCCTTTTCTGCCGTCAATTTCTATGTTTCTATGTTTCTAAGTAGCCCAAGTGGGAATACCCCCACAGGGTACACACATTTCTGAGCCTGGGATAGGAACACACTGTAGTTCTGGGTCTGGGGAGTCCGGGATAGGTGCACGTTGTAACTCTGGGTCTAGGGAAAGTACAAAACATGCGAATAATGCTAAAGGTGTCCAAGTAGCTCAAGCGGGAACATCCCCACTGAGACATAACAAACATACAACATGGAGGGCTATGTACGTAAACGCCCACAGTCTGGGAAACAAGATCCTGGAATTAGAAACAGAAATGAGGAATGCCGACATGGATGTGGTGGCGATATCTGAGACCTGGCTCACGGACTCCCACGAGTGGGACATGGTCATACCGGGTTACAACTTGCTTCGCCAGGACAGGGAGGGCAAAATGGGAGGAGGTGTAGCATTATATACTAAAGATGACATTAAGGTCACCAGAATCACAGATGTCCACTACACTGGGGAATCCCTTTTGGTAAATTTGGCCAGAGGGAAGGACAAATGCCTGTATCTTGGCATAGTTTACAGACCCCCAAGACAACAGGATGACCTAGATATGGAATTAATCGGAGATATAGAGAATATCACCATGCGTGGGGACAAAGTATTGTTAGGTGACTTCAACATGTATGATGTGGATTGGGACACGCTTTCCTCTGCTTCCGGCAGCAGCAGGAGGCTATTAAACTCTATGAAGGGAGCAAGACTCAGGCAACTGGTGTTGGAACCAACAAGGGATCAGGCAATACTGGACCTGATACTTACCAATGGAGAAAGTGTCACAGAGGTCTTGGTGGGCGACACATTGGCCTCCAGTGACCACAACATGGTATGGTTCAATCTCAGGAAAGGTTTCACTAAATCTACCACACTGACCAAGGTCCTCAAATTCAAGGACACAAACTTCAAAGAAATGGGAATCTTCGTTCACCAAGTGCTACAAAGCCAAGCAAAAATCGATAACGTGGAAGAAATGTGGTCGACTTTGAAAGCCACCATACAAGAAGCAACAACCCGCTATGTTAAATCAGTAAGTAAACTGAGAAGGAACAATAAGCCACAGTGATTCTCTGCGGAGATTTCGGACCTCATCAAGGAGAAGAAAAAAGCATTCATCTCTTACAAACAATCAGGGAAACAGGACTCTAGGGAAGTCTATCTGGCCAAGTCAAAAGCCGTCAAAAAAGCAGTTGGGGAGGCCAAATTCCGCATGGAGGAGTCTCTAGCGAAGAACATCCAGAAAGGAGATAAACCCTTCTTCAAGTATATCAGTGACAGAAATAAGAACTCAGGCGGGATAGTACGTCTTAGGAAACCAGACGGAGACAATGTAGAAGCGGACTCGGAAAAAGCCCAACTGTTAAATGAATACTTCTGCTCAGTCTTACGCGAGGCGCCAGGACTCGGCCCTCAGCTACAGACACGGGTTGATTGCAGATGACCCATTTAGTAATTTAGAGTTTACACTCAGCGGTGTCTACTGCGAGCTGTCAAAGCTTAAGGTTAACAAGGCAATGGGGCCTGACAACCTACACCCCAGGGTGCTCAGGGAGTTGTGTGATGTTTTGGCGGAACCGCTATCCGCGCTCTTCAATCTTTCCCTTAGTACGGGTAACGTCCCGTTGGACTGGAAGACAGCTAACGTCATTCCACTCCACAAGAAAGGCTCCAAGATGGAGACAGCAAACTACAGACCGGTGAGTCTCACATCAATAGTGTGCAAACTAATGGAAACTCTAATCAAACGCCAATTGGATACGATCCTGAACGATGAGAATCTACGGGATCCCCGTCAACATGGATTTACTATGGGGAGATCCTGCCAATCCAACCTGATCAGCTTCTTTGACTGGGTAACGAGGAAGCTGGATGTTGGATGCAGGGCTCGGTTCTGGGCCCGATCCTATTCAACATCTTTATAAGAGACTTGGCAGAAGGTCTGCGAGGTAAAATAACATTATTCGCCTGGGGTTTGTCAAACCCCGGGATAGAGATGACCATGTAGAGACTATCCAGTTTTCTAGGGGCCCCCGGTACCGAGAGAGGGTTCTCCCAATTCTTGTAGAAAGTTTCCTGTAAGATGTCGTGGACGGGTAACTTTAGAAATTCTTTGGGGGGTTGCTCGAAGTCTAGGGCATCTAAGAAAGCCTGTGACTTCTTAGAGTCAGATTCTAATGGGATAGAGAGAGCCGCTGACATTTCCCGAAGAAATTTGGTGAACGAGGATTGTTCAGGCTTGGAACCGGTATCGATTGTGGAGGGCTCCTCGTCAGTTGAAGAAGCCTCATCGTCGGTACCGGGTTGGGATTCTTCCCAGAGGTCCGGGTCCCTGACGTCGGTGTGTATAGGACGGGACGGTGGTGTGGATGGTTCTGCGTGGCGAGTCTTAGAGAGAGATTTGCCAGAACGCATGGAGACGGTACCGGGGGAAGAGGAGCGGTGCCGGTCTCGGTTTCGGGGGGCTTGGCGACAGTCCCGATGTCGGAGAGGATCGGCATCAGAGTGTAGTTGCATGAGAGGGTTGATGGGTTCCGCCGCGAGCACCGGCATGGAGGTGTTTAATGGTACCGATGGAGTCGACTCCGGTGGTATGGTGCGAGGCTCGGGCCGGTCCGGTACCGGAAGGAGCGGGGCCAATATTGTTGGCAACAGGTGCTGTAGTTGTTGCTGTAGTTGCTCCTGTAATTGAGTTTGGAGTATGGCCGCAATGCGGTCGTCCAGAGGCACCGGTACCGCTTTTTTCTTTTTCGGTACCATAGGTGCTGCTCTACGCCCCGGCGATGAGGAGGCCGATGACGAGGCACTCACTGAAATCGGGGCGGAGCGTTTACGGGGTCGGCTAGATGCCGGGAGAACTGGTGTCGCCGTCGTGGCAGGAGGGCGCTCAAGGGAAGTGGAAGGCTTCTTAGCCGGCTTACCTGACGTCATCGACCCCGAGGAAGGATCAGGCGGTGTGGAGGTAGTCGGTGCCGACTTTAGCGGCGCCGTCGATGGTGTGGCAGACTCCATGGCAGATCCGGTGCCAAAAAGGATGTTCTGCTGGATCTGCCTATTCTTTAACGTACGTTTTTTAAGAGTAGCACAGCGGGTGCAGGTGTCAGCCCGATGCTCTGGACCCAGGCACTGTAAGCACCAATTGTGCGGGTCAGTGAGAGAGATCGGGCGTGCACACCGCTGGCACTTCTTAAAACCCGGCTGAGGGGGCATGAATGGAAACACGGCCTCCGCAAAATCAAACCCGGAGGCCTGTATGTTGGCAACAGGCCCCGCCGGGGCCGGCCAGAAAAATAAGGAAAAGACAAATTAAAGAATTTTTTTTTTTTTTTTTTTAGACGAAAAAGAAATCTGAAGGGAAAAAAGCAAAAAAGGAAGAAAATGACGCGAGCGGGAAGGCAAAGTACAATATTTCAACAGCCGTTGAAAGCACATGCGTCTTCTTCGCTCCGCGGAAACTAAGAAACTGGGGACCACGCTCTCCTCCGTCGAGCGGGAAGGCACCCGCACATGCGCGGTGCGGTCAACTAGAACTTTCTAGTTATAAGTGTCCGTACCGGGGCTCCGTAGGTGACGTCACCCATACATTAAGAATATGCTGCCTGCTTGTCCTGGGATAATAACATTATTCGCCGATGATGCCAAACTAAGCAATGTAGTGGGCAAAAGCACAACAGACATAAATTCAATGTCTGACAACATGATGCACGACCTACTCCTACTGGACGCTGGTCTAGGTCCTGGCAACTTAGCTTCAATGCCAAAAAATGCAAAGTCGTGCACCTGGGCAGCCAAAATCCATGCAAGACTTATACCCTTAATGGCGAGATCCTAACAAGAACTGAAGCAGAATGAGACTTAGGGGTGATCGTCAGCGAGAACATGAAGACTGCCAATCAAGTGGAGCAAGCTTCATCTAAGGCAAGGCAAATCATAGGTTGCATACGCAGGAGTTTCGTCAGCCGTAAGCCTGAAGTCATTATGCCATAGTATAGATCCATGGTGAGGCCCCACCTGGAATACTGTGTGCAATTCTGGAGGCCGCATTACCGTAAGGATGTGCTGAGACTGGAGTTGGTCCAGAGAATGGCCACCCGGATGGTCTCGGGACTCAAGGATCTCCCGTACGAGGAACGGCTGGATAAAGTTGCAGCTGTATTCACTCGAGGAACGCAGAGAGAGGGGTGACATGATCGAGACATTCAAGTATCTCACGAGCCGCATCGAGGTGGAAGAAGATATCTTCTTTTTCAAGGGTCCCGCGGCAACAAGGGGGCATCCGTGGAAAATCAGGGGCGGGAAACTGCACGGGGACACCAGGAAATTCTTTTTCACTGAAAGGGGGTTGATCGCTGGAATAGTCTTCCACTTCAGGTTATTGAGGCCAGCAGTGTGCCTGATTTTAAGGCCAAATGGGATAGACACGTGGGATCTATTCACAGAGAAAGGTAGGGGAGGGTCATTGGGGTGGGCAGACTAGATGGGCCGTGGCCCTTATCTGCCGTCTATTTCTATGTTTCCTTTATCAGCACCTCTACTATCTTTCCCGGTACTGAGGTCAGACTCACCGGTGTAGTTTCCCGGATCACCCCTCGAACCTTTCTTGAAGATCGGTGTAACATTCGCAACCTTCCAGTCTTCCAGAACCCTTCCAGATTTGATTGATAGATTAGCTATCAGTTGAAGCAGTTCAGCTATAGTCGCTTTTGGTTCCTTGATTACCCGCGTATGGATACCATCCGGTCCTGTGGATTTATCATTTTTAAGCGTATCAATCTGCCAGCATACCTCTTCTAGACTGACCGTCAACCCTGTTTTCCATCCTCATTTCCCGCATATAGCCTGTCGGCTTCCGGTATGTTGCTTATATCCTCTTCGGTAAACACAGACGCAAAACATGTGTTCAGTTTGTCGGCAATGGCTTTGTCCTCCTTTAGCACTCCCTTCATTCCTCGGTCATCCAACAGCCCCACCGCTTCCTTCACAGATCGTTTCCCCTTTAATATATCGAAAGAACGGCTTGAAGTTTTTCGCCACCTTGGCTATTTTTTCCTCGTAGTCTCTTTTGGCACCTCTTATCGCCTTATGGCACCTGCTTTGATGCTATTTTTGCTTTTTCCAGTTATCGTCCGTTTTTGACCTTTTCCATTCTTTAAACGAAGTCTTCTTGTCCCTGATCACTTCCTTCACCACTACAGAGCCACCTAGCCTAGGGACCTGCACCACTCTCAGACAGACCTGCACCTCTCTCAGACAGACAGACAACCCTGCAAGGCTGAGGCTCGGATCAACCAGTTATCCAGGTGTGGATATATTCTGATCCCTTGTTGGCGGAGGAATACCCCTATCACCACCATAGAGAATGTCCTGGGCATAGCTCTGAATTGGAAATGCTGCCCGAGCACTGAAAACACAAAAATCTGTTGTTGAGACCAAATGGGAACGTGAAGGTATGACTCCTTGAGATCCAGGGCCATGAGGATCTCTCCCAGTCAAACAGATGCAATCACGGATCGCAGAGTCTCCATGAGACCTGAAGACAGCGTTCGAGACCTTTTAGATCCAGTACTGGTTGGAACGTCCCTTCCTTCCTGGGAACCACGAAGTAAATCAAGTACAGCTCTGACCCACGCTCCTCTGGTGGGACGAGTACTATGGCCCATAGAGCGACCCAAGACCAGAGTCTCTTGAATGGCTCTCTTTGATGCCCTGCTTTCCATGGGACTCCAAGAGAACAGCAACTGTACGGGAGAGCTCTAGCTTGTAACCCTCTCAGAGGATCTCCAATACTGACTGATCAGACATAATTGCAGCCCACTCTTAAGTCAACTAAAGCCGGCCTCCCACTAGCACAAAAGAAAAATGGACCCGTCTCATCTCATGAGTTGCAGGTAGACCCAGCTGACTGTTGACCGACTGCTGGGCTGCTTATCTGTCCAAAAGGAAAACTGCATGATGGCTACCCTGGCATGCTGACCAAACTGTTAACGCCTAATTCTCAACCGGGAGGCACTAGAACCTGCCCAGGAGATGTTAGGCCTATCCTTCAGCAATAGCTGGGGTTTGGTCTCTCCTGGCTCCTTCACCAAATTTGTGAGGTCCTCCCCAAAGAGGCATCGCCCCTGAAGGGAAGCCGAACAAGACAGGTCTTAGAAGCCGCATCCACAGCTGTCTACAGGCTACTGCTGCCAAGGAGGTACCATGGGAAAAAGCTCATAACATCATATAAACTCTGTCAGCCAAATAGGCTAAACCAGCCTCCATCTGAGCACATTGAAGTCACTCCAAGCACATCCTTGCCACAAAGGAATGACAGACACCTGCAGCACCAGAGATGCCACCTCAAAAGGCATGCTTCAGGGCATGCTCTAATCTTCCAATCCTGAAGGCGATAACCCCTTCCACCGGGTGGTCTTCTTGGTAACAGCAAACACCAGGGCATCCGCCCTTGGACTTGGAACTTCTGCTCTGGAGTTAAAGGTACAGCTGCGCTATCGCCCGGCCTATTTTCAGGCCATAGCCAGGTTTTGCCATTCCACAGTGATCGAATCCTGGAAATTCGGATGCATAGGGAATATTTTTTGGAGGGCCACATATACCCTTCATCATTGAAGCCCTCTGCGACCCTGCCGAGGGATCCTCAAAAGACAGCATCTCCAGCGCATCAGAAATCAAGGATAAGAACATAAGAATTGCCGCTGCTGAGTCAGACCAGTGGTCCATCGTGCCCAGCAGTTCATTCCCATGGTGGCTCCCAGGTCAAAGACCAGTGCCCCGAGACCAGCTCTACCTGCGTACATTCTGGTTTAGGAGGAATTTGTCTAACTTTGTCTTGAAACCCTGGAGGGTGTTTTCCCCTATAACAGCCTCCAGAAGAGCGTTCCAGTTTTCCACCACTCTCTGGGTGAAGAAGAACTTCCTTACATTCATTCAGAATCTATCTCCTTTAAATTTTTAGAGAGTGCCCTCTCGTTCTCCCTACCTTGGAGAGTGAACAACCTGTCCATATCTACTAAGTCTATTCCCTTCAGTACCTTGAACATTTCAATCATATCCCATCTCAATCTCCTCTGTTCAAGGGAGAAGAGGCCCAGTTTCTCCAATTTTTCGCTGTACGGCAACTCCTCCAGTCCCTTAACCATCTTAGTTGCTCTTCTCTGGGATCCCAGTTCATCTCAGAGAAACAGGTACAATACCTTAGGTTCATCATTCTCCTCAGGAGGAAGTTCTCTATCCTCCAGGGGTTCATGTGACAATGCCCTTTCTAAATAGAGACAACCTCTGAAGGAGGCATTGAGAAGTCTCCCTATCTCATTCCCCTGGAAGATCCAACTGGGGATACTTGGGAGCCAGGTAAATAGCCAACTGAACCAGGAGTGGCCTATCCTAAGCCAGAGCCGATATTCCTGACCATCCACCTGCTTGGAGATAGAAAATACTGAAGGACTGATTGGGTAGAACCTATATATGGAGCAGCTCTTATCTCCACTTGCTAGTAGATCTATTTTAAAAACATGCCACCCCACCATCAGCTCTGTAGTGATATATAACCCATCCCTAAAACCAGCAGAACCTTGAGGGTCCAAGACAGTGTCTCTCTTAGCCCAGAGTCCCATTGTTTGCGTGTGATAAGCTAAGAAGAGGTTCAGAGGTTGACATGACTTACCTGGCAGCCTGTGTGGCCTGTAGCTGAACTTCCAGGTTGCTACTATTCATTCCTTTCACAATGCTTTCAACAGACCACTGTACAGCACTCTAAAATGAAAAGAAAAAAAAAAAACAAACAAGCCATTCCTACTGATTATTATTTTTTTTTAATTTGCCGTTATATTTATATCTAAGACTCACCTACTCTGTTTACGCTGTCTGTTATACTCTAATTTCATTTGGCACCCTTTGGGGTTTTTTGTTTTTTTTTTTAAATCTGAAACAGCTTTTTTAAAATGTAAATTTTCTGGGATGATGTTTCATTCATTCATTATATATGCATACATACCGTATACTTTTGGTTTTAATTTGAATATTCTATGAAAATCGAGTGGAGAAGCAAATCTCAACTGCTGCGCCTTGCAACCCTGAGCAAGTCACTTAAGTCTCACAGTTTGGTAACAGGGGCCGGTGCAGAAAGAAACCACCAGATGTGTGCATTTGTTACTAGGCGCACAATGCTGTAAGGGGCTTGATGCAGTGCAGAAGTTAAAGTCAAGCAGTGAGGAGAAGGGGATGGGATTTGATGTACCGCATATACTCCAAGTCGAGACCCCCAATTTTTCCTCCCAGAAAAGGAGGAAAAATGGTTGACTCAAATATAAAAGCCAGGGGCTTAATATTGCAAGTGCCCTGCCTGGATCTGCACCTTGCCCCCCCTCCCTCCCACACTGCCCTGTACTATCTCCCTCCGGAAGCCTTGCAGGCCTCCACCGAGCCTTCTGCAGGACCCAGTAGTGGGCCGGGATATGAGGGATCCTCCATCTCCTATCCTAGCCATGTGATGCTGCTTCTCCTATAAACATAATATTACATTACGGATTTCTATTCCGCTTGTATCTTGCGGTTCTAAGTGGATTACATTGGAAGATAGCTGGGCATTTCCAGGAAGTTACATTACATTGGAAGATAGCTGGGCATTTCCAGGAAGTTACATTACATTGGAAGATAGCTGGGCATTTCCAGGAAGTTACATTACATTGGAAGATAGCTGGGCATTTCCAGGAAGTTACATTACATTGGAAGATAGCTGGGCATTTCCAGGAAGTTACATTACATTGGAAGATAGCTGGGCATTTCCAGGAAGTTACATTACATTGGAAGATAGCTGGGCATTTCCAGGAAGTTACATTACATTGGAAGATAGCTGGGCATTTCCAGGAAGTTACATTACATTGGAAGATAGCTGGGCATTTCCAGGAAGTTACATTACATTGGAAGAAAGCTGGACATTTCCAGGAAGTTACATTACATTGGAAGATAGCTGGACATTTCCAGGAAGATACATTACATTAGAAGGTAATTGGTTTCAAGTTACATAGTGAGGTTTCAGGTTATTTTGTGACTTAGAGAAGAAGATTCCAGCATGATGGGATTCATGTTAGGTTAGGTTAACCGAATATGTTTTTTTGAATAGTAGTGTTTTTATTTCTTTTCAGAATGCTTTATAGTCTGTTGTTGTAGTCAATAGGTTGGATATGGAGGGGTCAAGTTTTGCTGCTTTAGTAGCTAGGAGGCTGTCATATAGTTTTTTGCGTTGGGTACCTTTGAGTACTGGGTAGGAGAATGGTGTCTGGGTTCTCCTAATTCTGGGTGAAAGGTTTCGATTTAGGCGATTGTTTAGGTAGGTAGGTGCAGTTCCGTTTATTACGAATAATTTGAATTGGATCCTGGCATAAGCGGTGGATTTCCCCAAGCCATCTCAGTAATGGCCTATGGCCTTGTTTTAGGAAATTATCCAAACCTTTTTAAAGCCCTGCTAAGCCAATTGGTCATCTCTGGAATGCAGATATGTAAACAACAACTTTAAAGTGAACAGAAGAGAAGACGCTTTTACCACTAGGTTGGGAGCAGCCTGGAAAGATTAATTGAAAAGCCAGTCTTATTTTACTGAAACAAAACAAGTGCCTACAGCTTTAGAAGCCAGATCAGGAGACAGATCCGTGCCCCATGCTCAAAAAAACTGTGCATGCAAGTCTGAGCATGCACATTCATCTGTACATCCCGTAGACAGACTGTAAGCTCTTCCAAGCAGGGACTAATCCCCCAATTAGCCCTCAAGTTCTACGCACTTCCTAGTCTATTTTCTTGCATCAGTCCGTTGGACTTTATCCCGACGTGGGCGACTTTAGGCGCTCACCTGGCCGTTCTGGTTCTTCTCCTGAAGCGGAGACGTCGCTTCGTCCGGGAAGCTGCTCACGTTCCTCTTCTTGAACATCTGGTCGTCCTTCTTGGCTTTCCTCAGCTCCACGTTCACCTCTATCCTCCTCCGCCTCATCTCCTGCAAGAGAAAAGCGGACAGAGCTCAGCCCGGGCCCCTCCAGGCCCATCCCAGGCTTCCCCCCCACTCGGCGGCGGCTACTCACGCTCGAATCCTTGCCCTTGTTCTTGAAGCGGTTCAGGCGGGCCGCGCTGTTGCTCTCGCTGACGGACATCGTGGCAGCTCGAAGCGGTCGATACCTAGGAGTGGGGGGTGGGGAAAGGCAGAAAACTGGTTGTTAGGCAGATCAGCCGGCGCCGCCCTTTTAAACACCAGCCGAGCGCACAGCCAGCGCACGAGTGCGGCGGGCCCCTCCCTGTCGCGATTTAAATTCCCCGCCGGCCCGCTCGGCCATTGGCCCGTTCGAGCGAAAGCAAGGCTTCCAATTGGTCCGTTTGAAAGAGGCCAGGGGGCGCGAGGACCCCCCCTCCCACTCCCAGGCTCGGCAACGAAGAGGGACCAGCTGCGCGAGACGACGTGGAGGCGGAGCTTCGGCTACCGCGCGCCTCTGAGCTCTTGAATCCAAAGCCGAGGCGACTTCTTAGTTCTGCGCAGAACTTACAAGTCACGTGAGCGCCCGGGCGAGCCCTTTAAATGTTAAAAAAAAAACCCATAGACTTCAGGCCTTGGGTCATTTCACCGCCCTAACGTAAGTCCCTTCCTCTTAAAATATCGATTAGGTGGGAATCGGTGTTGAACAGACCGATAGAGCTCGTTTAGTCTGGCAAAGCTTACCGTAAATAGTGGCTGAACACTGCCGATTTTTTAACCTGTCCTAACAATAAATACATCAGCTTACAAAATATACAGAGATAAGGCTATTTAGTGGCTTTTTTTTTTTTTTTTTTTAATACCCAGATAGGATAACTGTATGTTTCCTGGGCAACTTAATTGCCTCTGAATACTGTGTGGCCAGTGGTTAAAGCTACAGCCTCAGCACCCTGTGGTTGTGGGTTCAAACCCATGCTGCTCCTTGTGACCCTGGGCAAGTCACTTAATCCCTCCATTGCCCCAGGTACATTAGATAGATTGTGAGCCCACTGGGACAGAAAGGGAAAAATGCTTGGGTAGCTGAATAAATTCATGTAAAACCGTTCTGAGCTCCCTTGGGAGAACGGTATAGAAATAAATAATTTATAATTTCTATAGTGCTGAAAAGCATGCATAGCGCTGTACATTCAGCATTCAATAGAAGGTCCCTGCTCAGAAGAGCTTACAATCTAATTTGGACAGACAGAGATAGGACATCTTAGGGTTGGGAAGATTCTGGTAGATATAATGATCAGTGGCATAGTAAGGGTAAGAGGCGCCCTGCCCCTGCCCTTTCCCTGTACCCCCTTTGATGTCACTTCCTAGGCGTGGGTCCTGGAACTGACGTTACAGAAAGCACCAAAAAGGTATGGGGAAGGCAAGGGGCGCGTGTGGCAAGGAAAGGAGCAGGTGGGCGAGAAGCAAGCGGGTGGGGGAGAGGAGGGGTGCTACCGCGCCCCACACACCCCTTCCTTACTACGCCACTGAGAATGATACAATGGGTATACCCAAACTGCACCAACCCTACCTATGAAAAGTCAGCACTGTAAATATTTTACAACACCAAAGCACTTCCTGATGAGATCTGGAAAAAAAAAAAAAAGAAGAAGAGAGCAAGCTGGACTGCTACCGATTCCAACACAGAACCACCACCTAGTAAGGAATAAGACTACAAACTAGAAACATATGCATACAAAATAATGAAATGGAAAACTTCCAAAGAACAGCCTCAGAGATGGAACACTGATAAAAAGGAAGGAAAAATTATGTTCTTACCTGTTAATTTTCTTTCCTTTAGACACAGCAGATGAATCCAGAGACCAATGGGATAGCACACATCTACTAGCAGGTGGAGATAGAGAAACTGATTAACAGGTGGTCCTATTGGCTGGCACGCCTCCTGCATCTTCAGTATTGCTCTTTGCCCAAGCATCCATAACCATCAATATGTTTAGCATGTAAAAAACTTCTTTCCCATAACAAATTTCAAAAGGTAATAATACAGAATACAGCTATCAATAATAACAGACTTCGAAAGTTGCAAAATAAAAACACGACAGTCAATATTCAGAAAGGGTGGGGCTCTGGATTCATCTGCTGCATCTAAAGTAGAGAGCTGCACGGGAACGGGGACGACGGGAATCCCGCGGGACCCACGGGTTCCCCCTTTGGGTCACGGGGATCCCGTGGGGACGCCCCTAGGGTCGCGGGGATCCCGTGGGGACGCCTCCGAGGGTCGCGGGGTTCCTGCGGGGCTGGATGTACTCAGTCGCGCGGCTCTTCTCCCTACCTTCTCTGCTTGCAGCACAGAGCCGAACGGAAGTCTTCCCGACGTCAGCGCTGACGTCGGAGGGGAGGGAGGGCGTAAACAAAGCACTCCCTCCCACCGACGTCAGCGCTGACGTCGGGAAGACTTCCGTTTGGCTCTGTGCTGCAGGCAGTGCAGGTAAGGAGGAGAGTAGCCTCGCGGTTCGAGTGGCTACCAAGGGAGGGGGCGGTCCGCCCCGCCCCGCCCCGCCACACCCCGCCCCGGTTGCAGCACAGCCGGCCAGGTCCCCTTACTTTTGTGGCACTTCCCCGACCGACCGACAACAGCCCCGGTCCGACAATCCTCCCTGCCCTGTAGCCGCGAATCTAAATTATCTTCTTACAGCAGCTGTAATAAGGTAATTTAGATTCGCAGTTAAGGGCAGGGAGGTTTGTCGGACCGGGGCTGTTGTCAGTCGGTCGGGGAAGTGCCACAAAAGTAAGGGGACCTGGCCGGCTGTGCTGCACCCGGAGCGGTAGAGAAGGAGTGGGGAGAAGGACGCTGAAATGCCATGGGGAAGACGGGAGGAGGGGGGGGAAGGACTCTGAAAGCACTTGAAGACAGAGGAGGGAGAAGGACGCTGAAAGCACATGGGGAATACAAAGGGGTGGAGAAGGACGCTGAAAGGCCATGGGAAGGGCGGGGGGGGGAAGGGCTCTGAAAGCACTTGTGGAAGGCAGAGGGGGGAGAAGGATGCTGAAAGCACATGGGGAAGACAAAGGGGTGGAGAAGGACGCTGAAAGGACATGGGGAAGACAAAGGGGTGAAGGACGCTGAAAGGCCATGGGAAGGGCGGGGGGGAAGGACTCTGAAAGCACTTGTGGAAGACAGAGGGGGGAGAAGGATGCTGAAAGCACATGGGGAAGACAAAGGGGTGGAGAAGGACGCTGAAAGGACATGGGGAAGACGGGGGGGTGGAGAAGGACGCTGAAAGGCCATGGGGAAGACAGAGAGGGAGAAGGACGCTGAAAGGACATGGGGAAGCAGAGGGGGGAGAAGGACACTGAAAGCACATGTGGAAGACAGAGGGGGGAGAAGGACGCTGACAGGACATGGGGAAGATGGGGGGAGAAGGACGCTGAAAGGAAATGGGGAAGAGAGAGTAGGGAGAAGACGCTGGCAGGGAAGAAGACAGATGCCAGACTATGGGGGGAGCGGAGAGAAGAAGATGGGTGCCAGACCAATTTGGAAGGGGGAAGAAAGGGAGAGGCACAGTAACAGAGCAAATGGAAGATGCAGAAGGAAGAGAGACAATGGATGGAAGGAATTGAATGAGAACATGAGGAAAGCAGAAACCAGGCAACAAAGGTAGGAAAAGAATTATATTTCTTTTTTTTATTTTGCTTCAGGATAAAGTAGTATATTAGTTGTGTTGATAAAAATTTATAAACATTAGAGGCTCTGGTAGAAACCCATTTGCAAAGTATGTATTCTTCCCAATTAATATTTTCAAATTAATAAAGTCTTTTTGCTTATTTGTAAATGGGTTTCTACCAGAGCCTTTAATTCAGTAGCATAATTAAATGAAATAACTATTTCTGAAGTTTATATGGACGGGCGGGGAAGGAGGGGATTCCTCGCGGGGGACGGGTGGGGACGGAGGGGATTCCTCGCGGGGACGGGTGGGGACGGAGGGATTCCTCACGGGGATGGGTGGGGACGGGTGGGATTCCTCACGGGGACGGGTGGGGACGGGTGGGACTTTGGCGGGGACGGGTGGGGACGGGTGGGATTTCTGTCCCCGCGCAACTCTCTAGTCTAAAGGAAAGAAAATTAACAGGTAAGAACATAATTTTTCCTTCCTTAGCAACAGCAGCAGATGAATCCAGAGACTAATGGGATGTAGCAAAGCAATCCTCAATCTGGGTGGGAAGCAAACGCTGCCTCTGCAACAACCGAAGCACTAAACGCAGCTTCCGCATGTGCCCCCACACCCAACCGGTAATGCTGAGATAAAGTATTCTTGGAAGACGCATGACAAAACTCCTCCAAGGAAAAAACCTCTTGGCTGAGTCCAAGTAGCCATTATTGCTCTGGCTGAATGGTCATGAAGTTCTTCCGCCAACCGCTTCTGTGCCATCAAGTAATCATAAAGAATGTGCTCCTGGACCCTTTGAGCGATGGAGACTTTGGACGCTGCCATACGTTTGTCGCGTCCCTTGAAGAATACAAAGGTGATTTAAACAACTAAAAGTCATTAGAAACCTACAGATTGCGGAGAATGCTACGCACTTTTAAAAAACGCAGTGAAGAAAAGCTTGCCTCCCCATTCCTCCTCCCAGGAAGAAGGAAGGAAAAGTGAGAGCGGTATAAAAGAAAGGATGACACCACCTTAGAAAGAAATTGTGGTACTATCCGAACAGACACCCCAGAATTTGTAAATCAGAAATAAGAATCCCCGCCGTACAAGGCCTGCAACTCAGAAAACCGCCGAGCTGAAGCCGTGGCCACAAGGAACACTGTGTTCAACGTCACAGCCTTTTAGAGTCTCAAAAGATAAGGTTGAAACAAAGCCTTCTGTAAACTGCGAAGAAGTACCTTAAGACTGTACTCTGGATAGGGCTTCTTAAGAGGTGTACAAATATACTATACTTTTAGGAACTGAACTACATGAAGCTGAAAAGTAAGCGAAGAGCGAGATACCTAGCCCTTGTAACAAGCTAAGATTGCCACTTGAAGCTGAAGGGAATTGAACACTAAGCCCTTGGCAATATGCTTGTGCCAAAAAAGAAAGAATATAAAACATAGAACTCTGGAAGGGTGCCAATGTTGAGAAGAACCCAAGAAAGGAAAAGCCTCCAAAAAGGAAGCATAAGCCACAGGTGAAGACGTCTATCGCTTGGAGAAGAGAAGAAATAACCTGCTTCGCATAACTCTTACACGTCAGCTAGGTCGTAATATCAAAGTAGGACAAATATCCATGTTGATTGGATCCTAGGTGAGTAAATCCGGAGATACCAGGAATCTCAACAGTTCGGCTGTCGAAAGACTCATCAGATCCGCATAGCAAGGATGGCGCAGCCAATCCGGAGATTCTCTAATTACTGTGCCCTGAAAGCGAGCTTGAGATGGCAAATCTATCCAATCATTAGCCAGGGGAAAACAATTAAAAAGAGAAACCAGAGGCGAGAAAAAAAGCAACGCTACTACCCCCTCTGACTGCCACTCCCTACGTCTGCTGAAGAAGCTAGGAAGCTTTGAATTTCGAGGCCATGAGGTCTAGTTCTAGGAGATCTCACCTTTATACAAAGAGCTGGAAAAAAGCCTGAGCAAATAGTTCCCAATTTCCAGGATGTAGAAGATTTTACTACTACTATTACTACTACTACTATTTATTATTTCTAAAGCGCTGAAAGGTGTACACAGCGCTGTACCTTTTAACATACAATAGACGGTCCATGCTCAGATTTTGTGGTGAGAAAGTCTATCTAAACCCTTTTCCTGACCTGTAAAATAATGCGCCGACAGAAGAGGAAGATGAGATTCCACCCACTGAAGTAGAACTATTACTTTACTCGCCAACTGAGTATATCACGTACTTTCCTGACTGTAGAGAAATACCATCGTCATAAAACTGTCCTAAAAGACCTTTATCGTCATTCCGGAAGAATGGTCTGAAACTCCTGAAACGGTAGCCTGACCGTGCTTCAGTCCAGAAGAATGAACGAGTACTGACTCCTTGCACTGAGGATTGAAGTTCACTGAGCCCCCCAACCCGACAGTCTGGGATGTTTGGCAACTTTGAGCCAGTCCAGCAAAGACCGAGGCATGCCTTTGAAAAGATTAATCTCCAGCCGAGCCACCAAATTATATTGAGCGATGCTTGAGGAGTCTAGTAGATACTACAATTGGAGCCTTGAGACATCGGGAACCACTGGAACAAAAGCGAATGCTGTAGCGTTCTTATGTGAAAGCGAGCCGAAGTTCCCAGTGGAGTCACCACCATAGATCCTAGAACCTGTACAGAATCCCATACTCTTGTTCTTGTGACTGAAGAAGGCAAACCTGAGACTGTAACCTGTTGCCCCAGTCTCTGGGAAGAAACACATTCCTCTCCTACGTGAACATCTCCTGATATTCCAATAATTAGTATAGGAGGAAAGAGCTCTTTGGAAATTTGAAGATTCACATCCAAAGAATTGAAGAAAAGTTCAAATAAAAGAAATCACCCGTTTGTGTCTGACAAATTGACTTGGCTGGAAGACATCCGAATCAAGCAGCAGTCTTAGAAAGTAAGTACAGTAGTACCTTGGATTACGAGTATAATCCGTTCCAGGAGCATGCTCGTAATCCAAAATGCTCGTTTATCAAAGCGAGTTTCCCCATAGGAAATAATGGAAACTCGCTTTGATGCGTTCCCCCCCCCCGAGAACCGGCATTGCTCCCATCGAAGGCCCCCCCCTGCGATCCGGCACCCCCCCGCCACGATCTGACCCCCCCAACACGATCCGACATCCCCCCGACCGATTTTGCAAATGTTTTGCTCGTCTTGCAAAACACTCGCAAACCGGTGCACTCGTAAACCAAGGTACCACTGTACCTGAATCTCATGTTTGCGCCAAAATGCCACTACTGCTCTCATTTTCTAAAATGTTCATGGAGCCGTGGCTAGGCCAAATGGCATCTGCCAAAACTGATAGTGCTGCTCGATGAGAGCCAAGCGAAGATAGTGCAAATTCGGTGTCCATAGGGAAATTGTAAATATTCTCACAGTTTTTCCTCTGGAAATGTCTAACTCTGAGAAACTAATTTACCAGAATGAAATCCAGCCCCCGTCTGACCAATTCCTCCATCTTAGGCACTATAAAGTAAATGGAATAACTTCCCTTAGTTCCGGAAGAACTAAAACTAATGCCCCGAGTACCAGTAACACTTAAAAGGGGTCTCGCACGAACGTAATCTTTGGAAGCTCAATACATGGCGATTCCAAGAAAGAATCTGAAATGGGAGGAGGATTCAAAGTTGCAAGCATCCTGAAAAATGCCCAAAGCCCCCTGACTTGACATCATAGTGTCTCCCTCCTCACGAGAAAGCATAGTTTACCAGAGGAAGTGAAAACCCCTTCAGAATGAAGAGCAGTCAGTCGTGGAACAGCTGGACTAGAGCTGTAAATTCTGAAAGAAGAAAGGAACTTTCCCACAAAAAAATCCAGCTTTGCAATGTAAGATGGAATATGTCAGAATTCTGAAAACAGTACTAACTCCATGCAGTGTTATCCA
The DNA here is from genome assembly GCF_902459505.1 of Geotrypetes seraphini. Taxonomy (NCBI): domain Eukaryota; kingdom Metazoa; phylum Chordata; class Amphibia; order Gymnophiona; family Dermophiidae; genus Geotrypetes; species Geotrypetes seraphini. Next base: position 18,322,511 of record NC_047093.1, on the reverse strand, counting down.
AAAACTTACTACCTTTAAAGTGAAGACGTACGTACTAGACGGAATCTAGAAGCTGCAATGACCGCCCCATGGAAAATAATCTGCACCTTAATTGTTAACAGACAAAGCTCACATCCCTAAAGAGAGCTTCAGGGATGATTCCAACAGCCACATAGCATTTGCTACTCTGTGGGTTTGGGAGAATAGGTAACTTGTCCCTGGTTAGAAGGACCCACACAGCTCTTCCTGCCAGTTTGAGGGACTGTCTAGCAGGTGCCATGAGAAGATGGCGACCTGAGAAATCTGTGCGAGAAGCTTTGAAACTTGCAGTCCCTGGCACACTAGAAATAGAAAAGACAGTTCAGGAATCAATTCTATAGTGCTACCAGATACACACACAGCGCTTTAGTGCTACCAGACACACACAGCGCTGCACAGAGGTACAAAGAATAAGAAAACCTCTAAACCTACACAGACTCAGCCTTCAGGGACACCGAGGGAGACAAAAAGGTACCCATATGAAACACAGGGTACTCTTATGCCGCTGACATCACTGTCCAGCAATTTGCCTTCTTCCAACTCATAATAGCAAAAAACTGAGATTGGGCGGCTGAGCACAGGGCAGAATCTCTTTCTTAAGCACCATGAGGCATAATAGAACAGTCGCAATTAAAGTAGTTAAGTCTTTTCAAGCAGAGAGAGTGGGGAAACACACACACAAGGTATATTACCGCAACAGTGGCAAAAGCTGTTGAAACACTCCCAACGTGTAGAACCCCGAAAACAGGGAAGCCGCAGGATAGTGACCTAAGTCAGCTGCAAAATAAACTCCATGAACGCTGCGGTGCTCCCGCTAGCGCCGGAGACCCAAGCACGTGCCTGTTTAATGGCGAAATGAGCTGGCTCTATCAAAAAATGCATTAAAAACCTACTCAGAGCCAACCATTAAAATATTTTTCCCACTGCCATGGTATAAAATGCTTAAAATGAACATTGGAGAGAAATAAATGAATGCTGCTTCGTTCTCAACTTAGGAAAATAAGTGCACGCCTCTTGCGCTCAGACAGGAACCGGCTATGTGAAGAACACACCCGGAGCCGTCCAAATATTTACCTCCACCCAGCCAAGGGAACTGCCAAGCAGAGTCCGCCTCGGGGAGAAATCCCACTACCGCTGTGGTGCTGCTGCCTGAGTATGAAAACAAGCACGTGCCTACAACACACGGAAAGGCACCAGTTCCGTCAACAGAGCTTTATCCATACACCCGAAGCTCTTTACTGAATAGACTTCATACAAATTTAAATTTACTTGTCAGTCACTAAACCATTTCCACAAATCTACAAAATATAGCGTTTGATAAAAAACATATTCTTTCTGTAGACTCACACCGAACCCGCAGCTCCACCACAACCAGAAACCAGAAAAGAAGTGCAAATAAAACATATACTCACAACTTTGTTGATAGTGCCAGGAGATGCCGGTTGCTCAGCACTATGAGGGCAGAATTGTTTAATAGTCACTGTGGTCTCTCTTTTTTTTTTTTTTTTACAGTGAAGGGAAAGAAGAAAAATCGAGACCCAGTCAGACCCTCTATCATTGGAGGGAGGGTGAGGCAGGGACCCAGGTGTAACCCCTAAAGCCAGCACCGTTCAGCCGGACACCCCTGTCTCACTGAAGAGAAACCTCAACAGGAGAAAATAATTTTCCAGTCACAGACAGAATTCAGGAGCTAGTTGAATAGCGACCATCACCTGCTGGGAGATAGAGCATACTGAAGATGCAGGAGGCGTGCCAGCCAATAGGACCACCTGTTAATCAGTTTCTCTATCTCCACCTGCTGGTAGATGTGTGCTATCCCATTGGTCTCTGGATTCATCTGCTGCTGTTGCTGAGGAATAATGCATTTCCTCCTGTCTTAAACCCAGTCCCCAAGTCATCACTCAATAGCCCACACAAGCCCTCAATCTATAAGCACACTCCTCACAATCTTATAGTATATCTTTCTGGTTGTCTATCCAAATTTAGGGTCCGATGTTCAAAACTCTGGCACTAAAAGCAAGAGCGAATATTCCATAGCACAGCGCTGAAAACCAACCCCCTCCCCCAACAATACCCAAAGCAAATGTAATGCAAATTTTATGCATGTTAGTAAAGCAAAAGCAAGGGGAAGGTACATGACTGATGCAAGTGCGCAAGAGCTGCGCTTATTGCGAAACTCTGGTGTGCATACAGCAGGCAAAGCAGGAAGTACAACTGGCATTCTTTTCCCATGCTGTGAAATATAAGACTCCTAAATATATTTTTGCAATTATAAATCCCCTAAGAGGCTCACACAATAGTGCAGGGAAACAGGCACCAATGCCCTCTCCAGCCCTGGCTTTGCTCAAACTCACATATGCTTTTCTTTTCTCTCTATCAGTGCTACAGGTTCCATGGACATCTTTTTCCTTTCAAAAGAAGCCAAAAATTGGCAATTTAATGTGAAAAATGCAGAAGAAATCCTCTCTTCAAAACCCAAATGCTAATTGTATAAAATGGTGTAATCTCTGTAATATTTTTCTGTATTCAATCAAATGTACTACACTGTTGAAGTTTATAAAATAAAAATTATTTATTAAAAAAACCAAAAAACAAATGCCATCCCCATGCGCATGGCAGGGGGAAGGGAAAGGGAAGTGTGCATGGCAGGGGGAAGGGAAAGGGGAGTGTGCATGGCAGGGGGGAGGGAAAGGGGAGTGCGCATGGCAGGGGGAAGGGAAAGGGGAGTGCGCATGGCAGGGGGGGAGGGAAAGGGGAGTGCGCATGGCAGGGGGAAGGGAAAGGGAAGTGTGCATGGCAGGGGGAAGGGAAAGGGGAGTGTGCATGGCAGGGGGGGAGGGAAAGGGGAGTGCGCATGGCAGGGGGAAGGGAAAGGGGAGTGCGCACAGCAGGGTGGGGGGCGCGTCACTGCCACAGGCACCGCTCACCCTTACTATGCCACTGCTTCCACTCCCAGCAGTGACCCATTTTTAGTCCTGGCCTCTTGCAGTCCCTTTCTGCCAGCAGCGTCAGCATTCTTCCCAACCAGCCAGCTACCTCTTCCACCCCAGACGGTTGGAGCTTCTTCATTCACTAATCTTCTCAAGAGATTTTAAGCCTACCATAGGTCTTTTTGGCTACATATCGGAGCACAAATCTCTCTAAAAGACTTAAAGGCATTCTTAGTTCTTCTTGTACCAAACCTTGTACCCTTCCCTTTCATCCTTACCTGAATTGTTCTCTTTTCTTTAAGCATATGTAGTTCCTCCCTGCCCTTCCCAGTGTGGCTAGTATGTCAATTCAGCCACAAGTTTAAATGTTTGTATTTTAAATATTGTATAATGTTTACCTTTTGTAACTCGCCTAGTAACCTAGGAATAGGCGATCAAATCAAATTTTAATAAAACTAAACTAAACTTGCATTACAGTGCCTCACTTCTGCCTAGTCCAGGGGTCATCAACCTTTTTACAGCAAAGAGCCAATTTATCCAAAATGTCTGACCCATGATTTATAAAGAACTGCAAGGTATAGCTTCTCTCCCCTTCAACCCCTCACAGGCCTTTGCACCTCTCATCCCTCCCTCCCTGCTCCTCCCCAACCCATAGCCAAGGTTCTCTCCCCTCTCCAGGCCCTAACCCTTTAATCTCCCTCCCAACTCCATGATCCCAACCACCCCCAGGCCTACCGAGATACCTGGTGCTCCAGCGGTAGTCTTTGGGGCAGGAGCACGGCCCTCTTGCTCCTGCCTCCTCATGGCTGCCGCAACCTCCTACAGTACTACAGAAAATGCCGCAGCAGCTATTTTAGAACATAAGAACATAAGAAGTTGCCACCACTGGGTCAGACCATTGGTCCATCGCGCCCAGCGGTCCGCTCTCGCGGCGGCCCGTCAGGTCCATGACCTGTAATGTGGTTCCTGTCCGTTTCTGTAACCTACCTCTTCTTTTTTATCTGTAACCCTCAATCCCCTTTTCTTTTAGGAACTTGTCTAAACCTTCCTTGAAACCCTGCAATGTGCTCTGGGCTATCACAACCTCCGGAAGCGCGTTCCATGTGTCCAACACCCTCTGGGTAAAAAAGAACCTCCTAGCATTTGTTCTAAACCTGTCCCCTCTCAATTTTTCCGAGTGACCCCGTTGTGTTAGTGGTTCCCCACAGTCTGAAAAATCTGTCCCTGTCCACTTTCTCTATGCCCCTCAGGATTTTGAAGGTTTCTATCATGTCTCCTCTAAGTCTCCGCTTATCCAGGGAGAAGAGCCCCAGCATCTTCAACCTGTCAGCATATGAATAGTTTTCCATACCTTTTATCAATTTAGTTGCTCTCCTCTGGACCCCCTCGAGTACTGCCATGTCCTTCTTGAGGTACGGCGACCAGTATTGGACACAGTACTCCAGATGTGGTCGCACCATTGCACGATACAGCGGCATGATGACTTCCTTCGTCCTGGTCGAGATACCCTTTTTAATGATACCCAACATTCTGTTCGCTTTCTTTGAGGCCGTTGCGCACTGAGTTGATGCTTTCAATGTTGTGTCCACCATCACCCCCAGGTCTCTTTCAAGGTTGCTTACCCCTAGCAGTGATCCCCCCATTTTGTAGCTGAACATCGGGTTCTTCTTCCCTACATGCATGACCTTACATTTCTCTATATTAAAACTCATTTGCCATTTTTTTGCCCACTCTTCCAGTCTTGTTAGGTCTCTTTGCAGGACCTCACAGTCTTCCGCGTTTCTAACCCTGCTGCAAAGCTTGGTGTCATCAGCAAATTTGATAACCTCACATGTCGTCCCCGTCTCCAGGTCGTTGATGAATATATTGAACAGGATTGGTCCCAGCACCGACCCCTGTGGAACTCCACTCGTGACCCATTGCCAGTCTGAGTAATGGCCCTTTACTCTAACCCTCTGCTTCCTGCCTGCCAGCCAGTGTTTGATCCATCGGTGGATATCCCCCTGCACCCCGTGGCTCCACAGCTTCTTAAGTAGTCTTTCGTGAGGTACCTTATCGAAGGCTTTTTGGAAGTCAAGGTAAATGATGTCTATGGATTCCCCTTTATCCACCTGGTTGTTTATTCCCTCAAAGAAATACAGTAAGTTCGTGAGGCACGATCTTCCCTTGCAGAAGCCGTGCTGGCTCTCCTTCAGTTGTCCATTGCCTTCTATGTATTCGCAGATTGCGTCCTTAATTAGTGCTTCCATCATCTTTCCCGGAACCGAGGTCAAGCTCACCGGCCTGTAGTTTCCCGGGTCACCCCTTGATCCCTTCTTAAAGATGGGCGTGACATTGGCTATTTTCCAGTCTTCTGGGATCTCCCCAGTTTTTAAGGATAGGTTACATATTTGGCTTAGTGTATCTGCTATTTCGTTTCTCAGTTCTTTTAATACCCTTGGGTGGATGCCGTCCGGACCTGGTGATTTGTCGCTCTTTAGTCTGTCTATCTTTCTGAGAACATCCTCTTTGTTTACCTCTAGTTGGACTAGCTTCTCATCAGGGTTTCTGTTTATGTGCTCCTCAGGTTCTGGGATGTTGGATGTGTCCTCTCTCGTGAAGACTGACGAGAAGAACTTGTTTAACCTGTCAGCTATCTCTTTTTCTTCCTTTACTACTCCCTTCCTGTCTCCATCGTCTAACGGTCCCACTTCCTCCCTGGCTGGTTGTTTCCCCTTCACATACCTGAAGAATGGTTTGAAGTTTCTTGCTTCCCCCGCCAGCCTCTCTTCATATTCTCTTTTTGCTTTCCTAACCTCTCGGTGACAGTCCTTTTGGTGCCTTTTGTGTTCCTTCTGGTTGTCCTTTGGTTGGTCCTTTTTCCATTTTCTAAATGATGTTTTCTTGTCTCTTATCGCCTTTTTCACCGCATTTGTTATCCACGCCGGGTTTTTGGTTCGATTTTTTTTGCACCCTTTCCTGAACCTGGGGACATACAGGTTTTGTGCTTAGTGCACCGTGCCCTTAAGTAGGGCCCAGGTACCTCTACGGTCTCCATCTTCCAGATGGGCTCACAATCTAAGTAATGTACTTGGGGAAATGGGGGTGGGGGGATTAAATGACTTGCCCAAGGTCACAAGGAGCAGCATTTAACCTATAAACTAACCAATGGAAAATTCCTCACTAATAATGGTCATGTCATAATAACCCCAATTCCAAAAAATCATAAAGAATCATCAACATCAGTAACCAACTATGGACTAGTTGCATCCATTCCATTCATTGTGAAAATCATGGAAGGATTGGTTCCTTGAGCTGTTGCTGAGTTTCTTTCCCACCATTTTCCTCATGGCCTCGTAATTTCCTTTTCTAAAGTTAAATGCTGTTGTTGTAGTTCTTTTCACCTTTGATGCTCCCATTTCTATCTTGCACTGGATCATGCTGTGATCGCTGTTTCCTAATGGTTCTAGTACTACCACGTCCTTTGCGGGTCCCCCCTAGCCCATTGAGTATTAGGTCAAGAGTGGCATCTCCCCGTGTTGGTTCCTTGACCAGCTGCTCCATGAAACAGTCCCTCACCACCTCCAGGAATTTTGTTTCTCTCGTGCAATTTGAGTGTCCAGTTTTCCAGTCTATCCCAGGGTAGTTGAAGTCACCCATCACCACCACACTTCCGCTTTTGCATACCTGCCTCAGTTCAGCTTCCAGGTCCTGGTCGTTTGCTTCCAGTTGTCCTGGTGGGCGGTAGTAGAGCCCCAATTTTATGTCTGCTCCCTTTCCTCCTGTCAGCTTAACCCATAACGATTCCAAGCCGTCCGCCCTTACTGTTGTTTCCATCCTGGTTGAAGGAATGGAGTCCTTTATATATAGCGCTATTCCTCCACCCTTCTTATGTGTCCTGTCCCTCCTATAGAGTTTGTACCCTGGTAGGACCACATCCCATTTATTGTCCTCGGACCACCATGTCTCTGTGACTCCAATTAAGTCTAGGTCCTCCTTGCTGGCTATAACTTCTAGCTTCCCCATTTTGGTTTTTAGGCTCCTAGCATTTGTGTATAGGCAAGTTAAGTCCCTGTTGTTTACCTTTTCTGCTTGTTTTCCTCGTGGATTGGTGCTCCTGCCTACCCCTTCATGGTTGGTCAGCCCCGGAGCCTCATTTCGTTCATCCTCCTTCTGTGGTGTGTCTGTTTCGTCCTTGCCCTGCTCCTGTGGTGTGTCTAACTCGTCCTCAGCCTGCTTCTCCATTTTTGTATGTCCCTCTGGCTCTGGCTGTTTCCTCCTTTTTCCGCTCTTTAGTTTCATTTGTTCCTTGGCCCCCTGCTTTGCGTCCTTGGTTTTTTTGTCAAAAAATGTCCACTCAGTCCCTCTATTGTCCTTGGGTTTTTTTCCAAAAAATGTCCACTCAGTCCCTCTATTGCCTTTTCCCAGTTCAGTATCCTTGTTTGATACTCTAGTCCGATGTGTCGATGTCGGATCAACTCTCGGCTTTCCCCTTGCCCTCAGTTTAAAGTCATGTCTATGCCGTTCTGGATGTTGCGTGCCAGCATCCTCGTTCCAGCCGTGCTCAGGTGCAGTCCATCTCTCCTGTAGAGCTTACTTTTCCCCAGGAAGATTGGCCAGTTTCGTACAAAGTGGAAACCCTCCTCATCGCACCATCTCCTCAGCCAACTGTTTATTGCTTGCAGCTCGGTCTGCCTCCTTGCATCCGCCCTCGGAACTGGCAGGATCTCTGAGAAGGCTATCTTCCTTGTCCTCAGCTTCAGTTTCCTCCCCAGGATCTTAAACTGCTCGGTCAGTGTGGTCCTGTTGTAGTTCCTTCTGCTGACGTTGTTGGTTCCAACGTGGATTATCACTGCTGTCTCCTCCGTCTCAGCTCCCTCAAGGATTCTCTTGATTCTGTCGGAGATGCCGCAGCCTATACATGGGTTTTACAATCTCCTGCAGAGGGTACGGCTTCCTTATATGGGGCGGCCTATCTAAAGACATCGTAGATCAGCCGCGGAGTCCCCCCGTACCTGTAGCTCCCTTCTTGACAGCTGCCGGCTGCCTTCTGCAATGTCACGGCCAGCGGTGCAGGGCAGAAGCGATCTTTTCAGTATCCAGCCGGCTCCGCGCTGCTTCCTCAATGCCTGCGTCAGTTCTCGCAGGACTCGAACTGACGCAGGCATTGGGGATCAGCGCGAGGCCGGCTGCTTGCTGAAAAGATCGCTCCTGCCCTGCACCGCTGGCCACAACATTGCAGGAGGCAGCCGGGGGGTGGAGGGATGTATAGGATGCCCCATTGTATAGGCCGATTTAGGGTTTAAAACTCTTAGATAAGCCGTGGCTAGTAACAAGGGGCGGCTTATCTAAGAGTTTTTAAACCTAAATCGGCATTTCCTGCGGCCTATACACGGGGAAATATGGTAGATAAGTTTTCTGAAATGTTTATCCGATACAGCATTGGATATTAACCGGCTAAATTCCTTGTCTCTGACTGCTGCCCTCCCCAGCTCCTCCATCCAAGAAGTGTACCTTTGAATAATCTTTCAGGTGACAACCCAGGTCCTTAACAGCAAGAATAGCGTTGCAGCCTCTTTGACCACTTTAAACTCTATCCGTTCGCAGAGAATTTGCTTGTTGGATTTTGGCGGGGGTCGTCTTAACCGGATATCCGACTGCAAGGAGCCAAAAATAACTCACAGAGAGGAAGCATTTGGAACGCATCTCGGCTTACTGGTGCGTTGCAAGCCTCATTCTGGATTTTAGCTCCTCCCCCCTCCGAGTCTTGTTAACCAATCCGTGGCTCACGTGTTTTTTCGCTCTCTAAAAGCCTGATGCAATTTCCGCTTCATCCAGGAAACAAAAGTAAAGCGAGCGGTCACGTTCTGCTGTCGTAATACATAAGGAACGCCTGTACGAAAGAGGAGACGTAAGGTGACCCAGTGGCCTAATGGATAAGGCATCAGCCTCCGGAGCTGGGGATTGTGGGTTCGAGTCCCATCTGGGTCGTACCCAAGTTTTATACCACGAGAAAATCACACTCTCTCCTAATTATTCCTTAATCTTGGCTCCCCATTATATTTTCCAAAAATCAAGTAGGAAGGCCCTTCCACCGTTTTGCTTCCCAACATTTTAAGATTTCGCCTACACTACAGGGATTTGGTTAATAGCCATAGTTAATAGCTTTTTTTTTGCCACGCTTAGGTAACGCACAGCAAAAAAGCGTTAAAGTTTTCCTTATTTTTTTCCAACATATTTTTAGGACAGGCAGCATGGAGAAAAGTACATCTCAACCTGAGTGCCCAATGAATAATCCAGTCATTTAGATTCAAATTAAAACGTGTGTGTATATTAATGAGATTTTTTGTTAATCTGGAATTTAGCACGCGTAGTAAAAATCCTGAAAAGAAACGATGATTGTAGAAAGCACACAGTTTTTATGGCCGGCCTCTTTGGTAATCCCTCGAACTGAATAGAGCAGCCCCCCCCCCCCTGATGATTTTGCTCCTGAATAGTTAAAAAAAATGAAATCGAAGAAACTTGGCAAAGTTGTGAAGGAATATAACCAAACCTTAAGAGGTTGGGCAGACTGGATGGACCACTTGGGTCTTTATCTGCCGTCATCTACTGTACGGAAGGGTGGTTATTGCACTGTCTGTCTGGTGATTGTGTCTATTTTCCAATGTTTGTGTACTAAACGTCTCTATTCACTTCGCCCCGCTCCCATTTGCGACCCTTTCCGTTGGCATTTTGGGCTTGGGCTGTGCGCAACTTAGCGCAAGCGAATAAATGCAATCCATCCTTTCGCGCGCATGTTGGAACACCAGAGAAATCGAAGGCATCTCTTTTGCTCCTTTAGGTATTTCGGATTACATTAGCAGTAATGGAACAGGGTCAAGAGCGGATCCCACCCAAGTCCCGGGAAAGATCTACAACAGCCCCGAGATCTGGTGCTAGTTTCTAGAAGTACCTCGAGGACTTTTGCTACGGTGGAAACAAAGCAGATGGCTGAAATATGGCATTGTCAACAAAACGGTGACACGAGAACGACACAGGGCTATGCAAATCCCGATCTTGTTTCTTCCAACCCCCCCCCCCCCCCCCGAATAGACTTAATTTGTGGAACTAGGACATGCTGGCAGGTGGCAGTGTGTGGCACAGTGGTTAGAACTACAGCCTCTGAACCCTGAAGTTGGGGGTTCAAATCCCATGCTGCTTTCTGTGACCCTGGGCAAGTCACCTAATTAGACGTGTTTCAGTATGTAAAAACCCTTCTGAGGTCTCCTGAGAGAACCATATAGAAAACTGAATGAATAAATAGTGTGATAACCAAAGCAGGTATGGTGATGTCATAATGCCTCATTCCACCAATAAGAACCAACTTCAGTGCTATCACAATGGCTGGATTGTCCTTCACTTAGATCTCTTTAGCTACATTTTGATTTCTAGAGTGGTGCAGTGATTAAAGCTACAGCCTTAGCACCCTGAGGTTTGGGGTTCAAATCCCATGCTGCTCCTTGTGACTCTGGGCAAGTCACCTAATTAGACGTGTTTCAGTATGTAAAAACCCTTCTGAGGTCTCCTGAGAGGACCATATAGAAAACTGAATGAATAAATAGTGTGATAACCAAAGCAGGTATGGTGATGTCATAATGCCTCATTCCACCAATAAGAACCAACTTCAGTGCTATCACAATGGCTGGATTGTCCTTCACTTAGATCACTTTAGCTACATTTTGATTTCTAGAGTGGTGCAGTGGGTTAAAGCTACAGCCTTAGCACCCTGAGGTTTGGGGTTCAAATCCCATGCTGCTCCTTGTGACCCTGGGCAAGTCACCTACTTAGACGTGTTTCAGTACCTGAATAAATTCATGTAAAAACCCTTCTGAGCTCTCCTGAGAGAACCATATAGAAAACTGAATGAATAAATAGTGTGAAAAGTTACAGCCTCTGATAACCCTTGATGCTTTTTGGGGGGACAATCTTGTTTCGTTTTTGTTTGGAGGTTTTTTTGTGGCTAACACATTATTCCTTCCCTCAAATATAATCCCTGTTAAACTACCCCATAAATCTACTGCTGTCAGGACCTAGCATCCAAGTGGGAGGTTAACAAGAGTTGTAGCACTTTTGTCTTGCTCCACTGGGTGATTCGTTTCCCCCAAAGGCTGCCCCTCATTAGCATGGACGAGGAGATGGAAATAAAACCCTGACTCCCATTCTTAGCAGCCTGGGAAAAGTAACAAAAAGGCAGCTCTGCAAGATGACAGCACCAAGACCACTGGTACTGACACTGCTGCTAGCCACTGGATCTTCCTGTGCTTTGATGCAAAGAGAAGGTAGGTTTTTATAGATGAGAAAGAAAAATGCCTATCTTGTAAAACAAAAGATCGGGCCGGTTTCAGCAGTGGAGACAAAATACACTGAGATGTGGGCCACTGTGCTGGATAATCCAAGAGATTGTGCCATTTCAGAGAGACTGGACTAAAAATGAAGTCGGCCTAGACCACATAAAGGAGAATTATTTGTGGAGTCCAGTTTTGCGACGGACTCTTGAAGGTGTGGGGGGCCCAGCTAAGGGCTCCATTTACTAAAGTGCGCTAGGGCTTTAATGCGTGGAATAGTGCATGGTACATTGCCCCGAGCGCTAGACCTTAGTTCTAGAAGCGTAGCGCGGGGTAATTTCCTGCACACCCTAAAAACGCTAGCACACCTTAGTAAAAAGAGCCCTAAGTGTTGGCCCCCCCAAAAACTGGGTATAGAGAAGAGTTGTTAACTCCCACAGAAGTGAAAGGACCCACTTTACACAAGTCTGGAATGTCTTTTTAACAGTACGACAATTGGGAATTAGTTTTCTTTTGAGGGTTTTTTGTTTTTAGGTTTGTCAATATGCATTGATCTAAAGCTTCAGATTTTTTTAAATAAATAAGGGATCAATACACTTAGACATCACTTTTTATCCATAAGAAGAATTTGTATGTACGAGAAAAAAAAATATTTTTTTCTTAAAGTCACAAATAAGATAAAGGCCGAACCCGAAACCACTACTTAGAGTAAGGGTAAATGCGTCTTATATACGAGTTCTGCCTTTGGTTTATTATGTGCTCACAATCGAATAAGTTGGTTGTAGCGAGACAGTGGAGGGTGCTCAAAGTCACCTGCTTCTCAGCCCACTGGAGCCAACAACACCTTATTTACTCCCGGAAGAAATCCCCAAGCACATGTTTTTGATAATATTTAGACTTTCTAAAGCAGGGGTGTCCAACCTTTTGGCTTCCCTGGGCCGCATTGGCCAAAAAATGTTTCTGGGTCCGTGCAAATGCTGCAGCAAGACAGAGGAGGGGGCCGGCAAGATGGTAAATACCCAGGGACAGCAGAGGATAACATTGCATCGCCCTTGACTGGGGCTGCTCAAAATACTTCACGGGGTCGCAGGTTGGACAGCCCCTGTTCTAAAGCCTTCTTTACAGTGTTTTTGTCTGAACATTTTTCTATCCTGTAGAGACAAGGAGAAAATCTGTAAGATCTATAGTTTAACTAAATTAAAATTTATGTATGAATATTGTGGCCCCAAGTATGCAGGCAAAGTGGGAGGATTTTAAAGTTTGGAGAACTCATCGCCTACAAGAAATAGTTCGATTAAAAGGGGGAAAATAAGATATGCTATAGGAAAATCAGATCCATAACAATGGCAGAGTTTTAAAATGCCAGGGATAAAGAGAGGATGCCTAGCAGTCCAGAGCATTTCCATACAAAGCAACTTTTAAACGGTTTTCACCCTTCAAAAATAAGGGAGTGGAACGCAGGTAATAATGCGAGAAGCAGCGATTACAATTCTAATCACCTGAGCTGGGAGACTGCATGGGACACGTTAGTTCTGCCCGGAAAACTAAGACCCTTTTGCTAAGTCACAGCACGTACTAACGGGTTAAGCATCACATGATCCAAGCCCTAAGATTTAGGGCTCCTTTTACTAAGCTGCGATAGCGTTTTTAGCGCGCGCAGAATTGCCCGCTATGCGGCTAGAACTAACGCCAGCTCAATGCTGGTGTTAGCATCTAGCGCGCGCGACAATTCTGCGTCTGCTAAGCATGCACTATAACCACTATTGCAGCGTAGTAAAAGGAGCCCTAAGTAAAAGAGTCTGTATCAGAGGTTGTGCTCCTTTAAAAAAAAAACAACACTACCTGATATTATTATCCTCTAAAATAAACCTGGGGTATTTATTTCTCTGTTGAAATTTTAACCTACAATTTATCACTTGTACTTTAGTGACACATCAGATGTCCATGCCTAGCTCTTTCCCCTTAATTAAAGATTAGAGTTCTCTAGAATTCAACGCATTAATAGGTGTTTTTGAGACAGGTATTTATTTTGTACCTTGCCCAGAGTCGCAAGAAGCTGCAGTGGGAATCGAACTCGCAACCTCACGGTGTTAAGGCAGCTGCTCTAACCACTAGACCAGTGATTCCCAACCCTGTCCTGGAGGAACACCAGGCCAATCGGGTTTTCAGGCTAGCCCTAATGAATATGCATGAGAGAGATTTGCATATGATGGAAGTGTAAGGCATGCAAATTTGCTTCATGCATATTCATTAGGGCTAGCCTGAAAACCCAATTGGCCTGGTGTTCCTCCAGGACAGGGTTGGGAACCACTGCACTAGACCATTCCTGACAAAAATGGAGAAAGGTAAAAAGGACAACTGGCCTCAATGGAAGAGGACAAATCTTTACTGACTCAACTCACAGCGCTTGCATCAGGGGTCCAAAAACGTTTTTGAACGATATACCCAAATAAGTACCATGTATTACCAATGCAAGCAAAATACCAGTTGGTGAATTAAAACTGCGTCACCAGCCAGGTTAAAGCAGTACTTATGGCGCCAGTTGCTGTTGAGTTAGACTTTGGAGCACTGCCATCTTTTGGCTAAGTACTGCTTTAACCTGGCTGGTGACGCAGTTTTAATTCACCAACTGGTATTTTGCTTGCATTGGTAATACATGGTACTTATTTGGGTATATTGTTCAAAAACGTTTTTGGACTCCTGATGCAAGCGCGGTGAGTTGAGTCAGTAAAGATTTGTCCTGTTCCATTGAGGCCAGTTGTCCTTTTTACCTTTCTCCATTTTTGTCAGGAATGGTCTAGTGGTTAGAGCAGCTGCCTTAACACCATGAGGTTGCGAGTTCGATTCCCACTGCAGCTTCTTGCGACTCTGGGCAAGGTACAAAATAAATACCTGTCTAAAAACACATATTAATACGTTGAATTCTAGAGAAACAGCAGTGGCAAACTGAAACAGATCGGCTGTGGGACCTTCCAATACAAAACCGCAACTGTAAGCCCACCCTCTCCGATGTCACTTCTTCTGGGGCAGAGCCAGCAGTTGCAGATACGTATGGGACGGTCCCACAGCTGGTTTGTTGCACTTTGCCACTGTAGCTTTGGAAAAACAGCAGCAGCAGTGGTGGGAATGCTATGGAGCAGATAGTGGTGGATGTGGGGTAGTTGGAAGAGAGGGGGCAGCAGCTAGTGGAAATAGTTTGGGGGGAGAAAGGGGGCAGATTTTGTGTAAAAGTGGGAAGTCAGATTTCAGATAGAACAGAGGGAGTGAGGGCTGATGTTGGAAGGGTGGGGTAAAGAGAGGAGAGAGATGATGGACTGGGGAAGTGAAAGAGGAGATGCTGGATGGAAGGTGAGGAGAAGAAAGGGTGCAGACATATGGAAGGGGAGAGATAAAGAGAGGAGGGAAATACTGATGAGAGAGAGGGCAGATGCTGTATGGAAAGAGGAGGGGGAATAGCTGTAAAGAAGGAGGGCGACAGAAGCCTAGATGGAAGAGGGAGATGATGGAAGAGGGAAGTGAAAGGGGAGAGATGGGGCAGGCTGTATAGAAGAGGGGAGACAGAAGAGGGAGATACTGATGGGAGGGGAGAGAAAGTGTGTGGAGATGCTGGATGGAAAATGGGAGAAAGGAGGCAGATGCTGTATAGAAGAGGGGAGTGAAATTAGCTGATATTTGAGGGGGGCCTACAAAGGAGGAACATAATAATGGAAGGGGAAAGAAAGGGCAGATATGGGGGGCAACTGCTGTATAGAAGTGGGAGAGAGAGGGTGCAGTTAGTGAAGACTGGGAATAAGGGGAAGTGAAATTGGAGAGCCAGGGTGAGGAAAAGAGATGGAAAGCTGCTGGTTGACCGTAAAAAAAGAGGTAATTGGAAGACTAGATAGTAAGAATGAGTTAAATGTCGACATAGAGGTAGAAAAATAAATTGAAGAAAGCCAAAAGGAAAAGGAGAAGAGAAAAATCCTGACAAGAGACTTATGACGGAGGAAAGCAGAAAACCAGAGAAGTAAATGGCCAGAAAACAAAGGTAGAAAAGTCCTTTTATTTTTAATTCAGGATAAAGTTGTGTGATACTCATGTTTATAAAGGTTAATAAATATACATTAAAAAATAGAATTAAGATGATATCTTTTCACTAGACTAATTTGAATGCATTTCTGACTAACTGCCAAGAGACCAAAACCTCATTTCTCAGGTCAGGACAGCTTACCCTCTCTTCTACGAAATCACGTTAGCGGTTTTTAGCGCAGAGAGCCATGCTGAATGGCCCGCATTGCTCCCAATGCTCATTGTGTTCCTATGAGCGTCAGGAGCAGCGCGGCTCTCTGCGCTAAAAAGTGCTAGCACGGTTTTGTAGAAGACGGGGTCACTGTCTTGACCCGGGGAAGAAGGTGTTGGCTTCTGAGAGCGAACTGAAAAATATGTTAAGTCCTTTGAATAAAATAAAGCTGTCTAAACTCCATGTTCTCCATGCACTTACATATTTTATTTTCCATTTTTTTAATTTATGGCCCCCTTTTATCAAGCTGAGTTAGGGTTTGTTTGTTTTTTAAATTGCCGACCTCTGCAGTAAAAGCTCCAACGCTCATAGGAATTCTATGAGCATTGGAGCTTTTACCACAGCAGGCGGTGATAAAAAAAAACAACTAAACCCTAACGTGGTTTGATAAAAGGGGGGGGGGCCTATATTTGTAATTTTTTATTTGTAATGTACAGTATACCATCAGGGTATTGCAACAGAACTTTTTGTTTTGCTCACATCAATTCAGTCTTTTGCTCACATCAAGAAGCTTTTGCTGACACAAATTCGGTCCTCAGAGGGAACCTTGCAGGAAGTGGTTGCTCAGTTGTGAAAATATTTCTATGAGCATTTCCAATTCCATACTTCTTGAATTTTGTTTTCTACAGGATCTTTGGTCAATGGTTTCACTAAAGATTTTCCAGCATCCAAAGATAGCTGGGTATCTGGCCAGGCCATGGTTTCCTCAGTCGGTAACATTCTCCGAGACAGGGAACCATTCCCAAGAGAAGCCTCAGAGGAAAGGCATTATGCTGGTCAAAGGCATCTTGAAGAAGACCCACACAATGCTGAAATGACCCCCAATATCTCAACAAATCGAAAGAAAAAGGCCAACCTCTCCCTCGAGAATAATACAGGGATAAGGAAAGCCAACGTGAAGCACAGAAGAGCTTCATCTTCAGCTGGTTCCATGGAAGCAGATCTGCCACTCTCACTTTTGCAGCTGGACAACCTCCAATTCCACCGTGTGGCATCATCACACCATCGAGTCAGGTTCCTAACTGAAGCACAATATTTTCCAGACCTGATGACCTTCCATGGAAACAATCACAGGCCACAGGATAATGACAGCAATAGATCTAGAAAGATCAGTCCCTACAAACCCAGTGGTACTCTAAGCCAGGATATCAGCAAAGCCTCCTGGGCAACCAGTCGTCAATCTTCCAGTCTGCTCTACCACTTCAATCTCTTGAGAAAGGGTAAGTTCCAAAGTGAATTAACCTAATAACATTTGTGACTAGTTTTCACTTTGGGGTTTTTTTTTGGTTTTTGTTTTGCTTTATTAGACCAGGGCAAAAAATACACATTCTTGTAAGCAATCCTGTAGGACAATTGTAGGGTACTACTATGTGACCGGTGCTACTCAGTTGAGAATCTTCAATAAAGATGGAAGCCGCATGAAATCATTTTGCCCCTTCAGCTATGCCTTCTCCATCTTTGGGGCTCCAGCTCCAGAGACAGCATAACATGTTCTCTGACCTTTCAAGTTATATAGCTCTAAGAGGGAGATTTTAGCCTGTTCTGGATTTCTGACAATCTCATCCAATGCATTTTGAGACCTGCAGGACTGGCCAAAAAGTTTCCCTCCTGAACTGGGTAACTTGGCATCTCAGCCTTTTTGGTTGGAGAGGGCCCCAGACTATGTCAAGATTAATGCTGAATATTCTGCCATTGAGGAAGAGCAGCAGAGCGCTCATTCTCAAGGTCTTTATGAGTGCGCCCTAGTTTGTGCCAACCAGTGTTATTTCTGGCAAGGATAACCCAAGCACCACTAGCTGAAGAGGTCCTCTAGTGGCTAGAACAGGATACTCCCCTACGTGCTGCAGCTGACAGACATGCTTGCTCGAAAAGTGAGCAACTGTAGGAGGAAAGAGGATGGCATCACATGGACCGTGTCACCAGCCACAGCAAGGTTGGGAGTGACCTGTTCTGGCCACCGGAGGACCTCTTCAGCTGGCAGGGCTTGGGGATCCCCACCAGCTCATTGAGTTTTTGTTGTGGGTCACTGGTACAAGGGCGGGGGCAGAAGTCCCCACCCATTTTAGGCTCAGGCCCAGCCAACGTTGCAATCAGGTTGTTACCTAATGTTGAACTGCCAACGTCAATAAGTATTTTTTAAATGTGAAGATATGGTGTCAAGGAACCTCAGGGTACATTGGATTTTGTTCATGGCACAGTCTGATGTAGTCAAAATACCAGGAATCTGTGACTTGGACGAAGGCATCAGATTTGATAGTATTGTTGACTTGTGGCCACGTTGGCATTTAGCTTATCTTCCAAGTGCAAGAAGCTAAGTTCTGTACTTGCAAACCAAGGTATAACTTATTTGCATAAATTAACTATCTGCATTGGGTAGCCAGAATATTGTTGTGCAGGAGAAAAACATGGCCTTTGATCCAATTCATTCTTCTGAAGTTCTCAGGTACTCACTTCCCCCTCTTTTACGAACGCATAGCAAGGGTTTTAGCGCCGGCAGCAGTGGTAACTGCCCCAATGCTCATAGAATTCCTATGAATGTCGGAGCAGTTGCTGCCGGCGCTAAAATCCACGCTATGCGGTCTTAAAAGAGGGGGTTTGTTAGCAAATGCACTCTGAATTGACAAGTATTAATTAGGAGTTCCACTATTTTAACAAACCAAACAAGAAGAGTTTCAGTTTTGCCAGCATGTCAAAAGTCTCATAGGATGCTTTGAAATCAAGAAACACTGTTCACACTTTTTTCTGGAATCCATTTTCAATTACCTAATTACAGTGCTAATGCGACTAAGTTGTATAGATGATCTTTCTTTGGTTTGGCTAATGTTTTATCCACCTTTTTTGAACCGCTAGGGCCTTTGCTCAACCAACTCTTTACCCCACACAGCATCCAAAACTAGGGGAGGTTGGGGGGGGGGGGGGTCAAAGAAGGAGACTGACAACATTGACCCATTCAAGGTATCCATTATATGAATCTTCTACCTTTCCCTACTGCAACATTCCCACTCTCACCACAAATTAAGTTTCTCTATTCCAAAGCTCAGCAGAACACATTAACCCATCAATAACCCCACCATCCTGGTTAATGCTCAGCTCTAACTAAGCCAATTATTATCCTGTGAAGAGTAACATTAGCAATTCTATTACACACTCTGGTTTACCCCTAAGCTCCCCTAGTTTGTTGAATTACTACTCTGATTTTTTTTTTTCACTTTTCTTCATGAAATACTCTTTTTATTTATATACCATTGATAGTCTAAGTCAGGGGTAGGGAACCCGGTCCAGTCGGGTTTTCAGGATTTCCCCAATGAATGTGCATTGAAAGCAGTGCATGCAAATAGATCTCATGCATATTCATTGGGGAAATCCTGAAAACCCGACTGGAATATGGCTCTCAAGGACTGGAGTTCCCCACCCCTGGTCTAAATAGTTTACATTCAGGTACTCAAGCATTTTTTTCCCTATCTGTCCCGGTGGGCTCACGCTACCTAATGTACCTGGGGCAAATGGGGGATTTGATGACTTGCCCAGGGTCACAAGGAGCAGCATGGGATTTGAACCCACAACCTCAGGGTACTGAGACAGTAGCTCTATGTATAGATGTTCATAGCATTATTTATGCTTATACTAATTTCAGATGCTGAAAACAAAGAGAAGATTTGTTCGACAGAATGCAGAAAGGAGATAGACGAAGCCGAATTCTACTGCTCTAGTGAATTTGGTAACATTTTCAATGTAATATACAGGTCATGACGTTATAATTTAATTAACTAGGAATGGTATAAAAATATTCCCTCAAATAAACGATGTGGATAAAGTTCCAATAAAAAAGACAAGCAGTGCCCCGGTGAGCTGACCCTTTTAAACGGAAAGAACTAAAAGCTGAAAATTTGGACTGGGAAAATGGTAAAATTAATGAAGCTTGAATAACTGCAATTACTTCTCCAGTTTGCATTACTTACAGATTGATAACTATATGGTACAGCTGTATTGTTTATCGGCGCCATAAACTGAGGCACATGGATGGCAAACAACCTTAGCAATAGTGAGATCATATACCTTCAGTAGGATAACTCCCTTCAGCATGAAGTTCTGGGACAAGGATTTCTATAAATAGAAAGTAAAGCACAATGCCTACCTGTGCTCAAGAATAAGAGCACTTGACAGCTGATCACACAAGAAAAACATAGGTATCACAGAGGATTAGAAGGACTGACAAACAGACATTTTTAAAAAGTCATTCTGCATAAAATGCCACCCTTAATTCTCCAAGGACAGCAGGACATATGGGACGATGTCACCGATGGAGCATGATGTGAGAAAAGAGCACCCAGCAGCTCTTCCCAGAATTGTTTGGGTAGATTCACCATGCGTGTACATTTTTTTCCTGCTTGCTATTGTCTTGCAGGACCACTTTGGTCAATTATAAGCCAAGGAACCCAGCTTCTTGGGGAAGTGGGAAGATTATAAGCATATAAGTCCCGTTAACCTCAGAGAACAAGCTACAGCTCATAAACTTCATTTTTCTCCCAAGGATCAGCAGGTTTGTAAAATCTTCACGTATAAGACTCATGTATAAGCTACAGATTGTCTTCAACAGAAAATTGGAAATACTACTACCAATGGTACTCCAACAAGAAGACACCAATAAGTTATAGTGCCAATGGGGCTTAAAGAGAATGACGGTGGATTCTAAATCCCAAATAGTTTCTGGAAGACCATATGTCCAAATCAACAGTTAGTCTGGGAGTCTTGTTATAGGCAGTAGCAGATGTGAATGTATGGACAGATAGCCACTTTAAAGGTTTCTTCAATGGAGGCTGATCGCATGTGGGCTACTGACGCAGCTGTAGTTCTGACTTTACGAGCCAAGACATGACCTTCTAAAATCAGCCCAGTTTGGTCATACATGAAGGAAATGCAATCTGCAAACCAACTGGAAAGTGTGCATTTGCCAATGGCAGCCCCCATCCTGTTCGGGTTAAAAGAAAAAAAAATGGGTGATTTTTCTATGGGTTTTAGTCCGCTCCATCTAGAAGGCCAAGGCACTCTTTCAATCCAAATTGTACACTGCACTTTCACATTTATGGACATTGTGGTTTTGGAGAACACAAAAAAGGTTGGAAGAGAACTATTGACTGCTTAAGATGAATCTCTGACACAATTTTAGGAAGAAATATTGGCTGGGTGTGCAAAACCACTCTTATTATTTAAGATCCATTCTGGAACCTGGAGTTCATTAACCCTATGTGCTGATGTAACCATCACCATAAAGACAACCTTCCAGGTTAGGTTGGATGAATGTACTGTACCATAGCAAATAGATCTCATACATATTCACAGTGGGAAACCTGAAAACCCAACTGGGTTCTGGCTCTGAAGAACTGTGCCCATTCCTAAGAGATCATGGCCGAGCACCATGAGTGGATATCTGTATGAATATGGTCCCGTTGCACCAGAACACTTATTTTGGAACAACTCATCCCGCCAAAAAAATAACCAGAAAAATAGCCAGAGCAAAAAAAAAAAAATCAAAGAACTTGATGATGATAAAAATTACCCTGGCCAGAAGCTCAAGACCTAAATAAGACCCACACTGAGGTACGGTGAGAAAAGAAAAATATTTCAAATTTGCAGAAAAAGCTAAGGAACTCTCTAAATGCAAAAAGACCCTATGATAGCAACAGGCCTTACAGCCTTTCATAAAGAACAGCGTATCTTTTGAGGTGCTGAGACAATACAAATAGAAAAACTGGTATAAATCAACTCAGTGGAAAAGAACAGACCTCGGAGGTCCTTTCCCTGTGACAGCAGCAGATGAGAACAGGTGCACATGCACAGTGAGACTACCCAAATGCTTCTGGAAAATGTGGCTGTCATATTGATTCCCATGCTAGGTTCCACCGGTGACACGTAAGGATTTTACAATCCTGTTCTCCGTGGAGAAAGAGGGGAAAACCAAACACCAGTATGGCTAATTCTATGAGTTTCAAGTTGTTCCCTAAAGTTCATTAATAAAGTTTCTTACTTACGGTTCCCAGAAGTAGAGAATGACACGGGGACAAATTTTTCCCTGTCCCCACAGGAACTCATTTTCCCACCCCATGAGTTCTTTTCCTGTCCCTGCCCCATCCCTGCAAGCTCTGTCCTCATCTGCACAAGCCTGAAACACTTTAAAATCATAAGTGTTCGAGACTTGTGTGGTTAAGGCAGGGCTTACAGGAATGGGACAGGAACAGCGACACAGGGCTGTACCGGGCTATGTTACGCCCTCACCTGGAATACTGTGTCCAGCACTGATTGCCGTACATGAAAAAGGACACAAGACTACTCGAAAGGGTCCAGAGAAGAGCGACTAAAATGGTTAAGGGGTTGGAGGAGTTGCCGTACAGTGAGAGATTAGGGAAGCTGGGCCTCTTCTCTCTTGAAAAGAGGAGATATGATCAAAATGTTCAAAATAATGAAGGGAATAGACTTAGTAGATAAAGACAGGTTGTTCACCCTCTCCAAGGTAGGGAGAACGAGAGGGCACTTTCTAAAATTGAAAGGGGATAGATTCCGTACGAACATAAGGAAGTTCTTCTTCACCCAGAGAGTGGTAGAAAACTGGAACGCTCTTCCGGAGGCTGCCATAGGGGAAAACACCCTCCAGGGATTCAAATAGGGGGAAACACCCTCCAGGGATTCAAGACAAAGTTAGACAAGTTCCTGCTGAACCAGAACGTACGCAGGTAGGGCTAGTCTCAGTTAGGGCGCTGGTCTTTGACCAGAGGGCCGCCATGTGAGCGGACTGCTGGGCGCGATGGACCACTGGTCTGACCCAGCAGCGGCAATTCTTACATTCTTAAAACTCACGGGGATGGGACGGAGAAAATGAGTTCCTGCGGGGTTGGGAAAAAATTTCTCCCCATGTTATTCTTTACACTGCAGTACAAAAGGAAGTGGGATCGGACAACGAGAACTCCACTGAAGAACACTGATGTAAAACCAACTTTGTTTATTTCATAAAAGGACACAAACAGAAGCTGTGGAGTGCTCATTGTCCGTTCCCACTTCCTTTTGTACTGTTTTATACCCGGGGGTTCTCTGTCCTGTTGGGACTTTTTGGTGATTTTTTACACTGCACCACTCTAGAAATCAAAATGTAGTAAAAGTGATCCAAGTGTAGGACAATCCAGCCATTGTGACATCACTGATGAGGTAGGCTCTTAGGTATAGGTGGAATGAGGCATTATGACATCACAATACCTGCTCTGGTGATCAGAGGCTGTAACTTTTCACACTATTTATTCATTCAATTTTCTATACTGTTCTTCCGAATACAGAAGGACACAGGGGCAAATTCTTCCCCATCCTTGCGGAAACTCATGAGTTCTTTTCCTGTCCCTGCCCCGTTCCTACAAGCTCTGTCCTCATCTGAACAAGCCTCAAACACTTTAAAATCATAAGTGTTCAAGGCTTGTGCGGTTAAGGCAGAGCTTACAGGAATGGGGCAGGGACAAAACTCGCGGGGACGGGATGGGGGAAACTGAGTTCCTGCGGGGATGGGGGACAAATTTGCTCCTTTGTCATTCTCTACCCAGAAGCACACAGTGAACTCCCCACCCTACATTTAGTAGAGGTTTCCCCAGTCCACATAATAATAGATGCAATAAACTCCTTTATCAAGTTAATTTTTCATAACCTTTTTTCCCCAGCACAGGTCTACAACCAGCAACCCTCTAGCAGTGTCCCGCAACCTTTCTCAAGCCGCAACACACTAAAGGTAGTGGTCGTGGCTCAAGGCACCTAGAAGTGCGCGGATATCGCATGATGACATCACGCACATGTGTGACATCATCACGTCGATGTCCACGTGTATGAAGGCCCTCCAGACGGACCTTAAGACACCAGTGGTGGGGGAGGGGGGTGCCAGAAGGGAAGAGGGCCAGAGAGGATAGGTGCTGGCGCCCACCGATTGCCTCTCGTGGCGAGAGGCACGTCTTCTAGGCAGTCAGCTGCGCCGGCGCCTCGCTTCCTCCCCAGTGTACCGCGGCATACCTGAAATCTCAGGAGGCACACTAGTATGCCTTGGCACAGTTTGAGATACACTGCCTTTATTGTTAAACTTCTTATTTTTAATAAAACAGCAGTGAATGGAATTGTTCACGATGTGGAAGTCCTTGGACAAGGTCTGCGGCTGATAACTCTGCTGGTCAACAGTGATGGCTTGTATAAGCTGAATCGTCTTTACATCATGCCCGACGGCTTCTTCTTCAGAATTAAGATCCTCGCCATAGACACACTAAATTGCCACAGAGTGTGCCCAGATTTCAAACCTGGTAAACACATGCTATCTTTTCACTTTGTGTTTCGGCCGTATGGCCTGCCTCAGGGGTCTTATCCTCAATGAGAAGCACTGTTAAAAAGTCCCTCATCTTATTTATTTATTTTTTCCTATTCTGTCCTCCCCAAAGAGCCCAGGATGGGTTACAGGTCAACATACACAATATACAGTTTATAGGTTACAATTTGCCATAGTTAAAATACAAGTTTGTTCCCTAACTCAACACATACTGCGGATCTAAACCCAATATCCTATATAATAAAACCCTAGCTGCGCATGCGCACTCCTACCTGCGTGTTCCGTTTTCCCTGATCCATGAGCTGTAAGTCTGTGATGGCAGGAGTGCGCATACGCGAGTCCCCAGCCTTACAGCACCTAACTACACTCGCGGCAGGAGTGGCTGCCAGCGCTGGACTCCCTGCTCTCTCGCGGCAAAAAAACAGTAAGTTTTTCGCGGTCTGACCCTCCCATCCCTGCCCGACGTCTGACCGGCCTTCCCTTCCCGCGGTCCAGACTCCAAACCTGTCTGCAGCACTTTACACACGCTGCTTCGGGGCCTTCTACAGCCCTGATTTGCTCTGCCGCGTCTCTGATGATGTCATCAGGGACCTGCCAGAGTAAATCAGGACAGTAGAAGGCCACGAAGTAGCGTGTGTAGAGTGCTGCAGACGCTACTAGAGTCAACAGGTTTGTAGGGACCGCGGGAAGGGAAGGAGGGGGGGGGGGGCAAGGGACTAAGGGAGCCAGACAGACTTCTAGCACCCATTAATGTAACGGGCTAAAATACTAGTACATAACATACAGTTAACAGGTTAAATTTGTCAGTTATAGTGCAAGATTTTCCAATACAAATTTATCCTAACGTGATACATATCGAGGATCTGGTATCAATATACATTTCTTTGTAATCTATCGGTTGTGGGCGTGGAGTTGGGTGAACAGGTATGTTTTTATTGCTCTCCTAAAACTGAGGAGTCCTTCAAGGAATATAATTTGCGGGGGCAGTTGATTGCAATGGCTCAGTATGAAGTAGGAGGAGGAACGCTGTTTAGCGGTTTGCAGCTGAAGGGCATGGACAGGGGGGTATTTTGAGGCGTTTTTCATTCTGGGATCGAAGGGAACCTGATTTGGCATGTACAGAGGAAGCTTGCTTGTCACATAGCCCGGCGCCATGTTCTGCACGGACTTGAACGCTAGCACCAGGCCCTTGAAGACACAATGTACGGACAGCCGCTGAGCCGATGACAGTGCCTTGGAGACAGGGTCGTGGGGATGGAGGTTTTCTTAGAAGTCCGGTTGCCGCGTTTTGTAAACATTGGAGACGTCATATGTTCTTCGCCGTGAGACAGTTGAATAGCGCGTTGCTGTAGTCCATGTGGGAGAGGGCTAAGGCTGGGCCAGCTAATTGAAAGGCTTACCAATGGAAACCAGCCTGGTATACTCTTAATGGCAATGATATGCTGGAGTGACTTCTAGGAGGTACTGCCTAAAATTAGTTTGGAGAGTTGGCTAAAGTTCCTCAATAAGAAATAGGTAACTAATCCCAACACAGAATGAAATAATGCTTGTCTGTAAGTTTGGTGCTTTCATTTCAATATCATCAATTTGGCTGCCCTATAATCATACTTGGTTAGATTTATACCACCCATTTCCCTTCCAGAGACAAAGGCAGTTTAAAGTAACGTTCTGAAATCATCTAGATTGAAAAGTTCTCTATGCATAGGGAACACATGTAATCCTATATATCCTCAGGGGTTAAAAAGTAAAAGATAAGCAAGCCAAATGCTTACTGCCACTGTCAGGAGTAGGGGTGTGGCCTCAGCACCATAAGGTTTCAGGTTTGATCCCAGGCCAGCAAGTCACCTAAATGTAAAGGGGGCGGGACTTATATACTACTTTTTTTCTGTGTGTGGTTACAATCAAAGCGTTTTACATATATTTTGTTCTGGGCAATGAAGTGTTAAGTGACTTGCTCACAGTCACAAGGAGCTGCGGTGTAAATTGAACTCACCTCCTGCTTTTGGCTCTCAATCCATTTTTAACTATTTTGATTGTTTTTATCCCCTTCCCTATTGTTTTTAACCCTAATTGTACTACTTTATAACTAGATTGTATTTCATTCCTAGTTTTCCCTGTGTTTTTTGTATTGTATGTGTAATTTGAATTACTATTATGTTTTGGTAGATATGGTACATGTCATTTATGTTTGTCTTCCTCTACTTTGTAATTTTTATCACTTTGTACATCGCTTAGAATTCGGAATAGGCGATTAATCAAATGTCATAATAAACTTGAAACTCAGGGTGCGGAGGAAGCTGGTCTAACCACTAGGCCTCTCCGCCACCCCACTTAACCCTCCAACATCCCAGGTACCAGTTAGATTGTGAGCCCACATGAGAAAATATTTAGAGTACCTGATAGAAAAAAATACACACAACCTTGAACTTCTCCAAGATAGGATGATATAAACAAACAATCATTCCTCCCCTCAATTCCCTCCCCAGCGGAAGGGAGTCTATCATGGGCAATGCTTGCAGGGTTTTAGAAGTAGCCCTGGTGCAAGGCCTCTGGCATAGATGGTTGTGGCCAAGACCAGACTAGGTATGGAAGGGGGATATCCACAATAAGCCTTCATGGGTTAGATCCGCACGCACTGCCTCCACCTCATATAAATCTAACTCCTGCATATTCATAGCAGATAACTTGAATGCCTGGGTTTGGGAAGCATTGGTATAGGGGAAAATACCAAGGTAGTTGTACACAAAGGCACATGGGGCCAAAGCCCAGCTCTGGTTCCAAATGAGCTGGAAGTACAAAGGAGCAGAAGGAAACGATAAGGTAAAATAAAAACATAGTTAACCTTTGGCAACGGCTCATAGGCAGTACAAAGTTTTAGGTAGTAGAACCAAAATCTAGAAGATCAAAACCAATTAATTAAAAGTGGTGTTCCTAACCACCCATAATGATTTTGTACGGTGTTATAATATAAAACTATAAGGGCAATAATCCAAGTGATTTGGTTCCTTATGCGAACGTGCGCGTGATTGTGTTGTTAACATTTTCTGGTGCGCTCCGCACAATTGCGCTCAATTGTCGTTGCGCTCACTTGTCCACACACTCACTTGTCTGCGTGCAATTGTCTTGCGCGCATTTGATTCATACAAGCAAAATCATGTTCACTCATGCAACATCGGGAGCTGATTTTTGCCCACCCCTCCCTCGTGGATTAAAGTACGGCCGCGTTCACAGCGTACAGCCTTTACCTGCCAAAACGTTCATGGAGGTATGTCAGGGGGGAGACACTATGTGCAGAGATTTTATGATCAAATCTCCCCTGTTTAATCTCCGGCAGGTGCGCTTGGCATCCAAATTCTATGCCCCCAGTCCTGCACCCACTTATTGCCCTTCTGAGCTTCGCTGGGGAGGACGGAATATAGAACAAAGTAAAATCAGCAATAGCTCTTAACTTTTAGCTTCACTGAATAAAAATAAAATTGTGTTTCTTACTTTGCAGGCGGTAGATATATTGTGATGGGCCAGATCTATCACAAGAGACGGCAGCCCCCTCCATCTGTCCTTCGGTTCCTCCGGGGGCATCTGAGGCCAGGAGATGGCTTGGTCTGGAGCAATAGCTATGTGAAAAGATTTAATAGGAAGAGAGAGAGAAAAGTGCAAACAGCAGCCCATACTGCATGCACATGAGACCCTGGACTTAACATTATTACCCTCTTTGTAAACGTAAAGCAGAAATCAGCGCTAAAACTTTCAGGCTTCAGTACTTTCAGGCTGTTACTACTGCACTATCACATTTCAAATTAAAATGGCCTGGTTCCGTTAAAATGATCGTTTCCAAACTTCTCTCTCTAGTAACCCTACAGAAAGCTACTGTCTCTCCAGGTCACAACGCATCTTCTTGAGCCAAGGCAGGAATTATCCAAAGATAAATAGGTAGTTTGGGGATCACGCAGTTCACATCCCACTTCATCTTGGGATAATTCTTAAACTGGAACAAATAAAGGGGGAATTATGCCTCCCATACTCAGCCAAGTGTCCACTTTCAGTAATATTAAATATTTAGTGCATTTTATTTTTTAACTCTGGTGGTTTCCGTTGTATCTACATATAAATATTAAGCATGTCTGATGTTATCTGCACCTTTTCATTTCATATTGTTGTGAAATCTTCAGATTATCCTTCTGCTTAGCTGGCTGTAGATAATAGCACGGGGACAAATTTGTCCCCATTCCCACAGGATCTATCCTCATCCCTGCAAGCTCTGTCATCATTTGCACAAGCCTCAAACACTTGTACAGATGAGGACAGAGCTTGCAGGGATGGGGCAGGGACAGGGAAGGAGATAGGTCCCAAATTTGTCCCCGTGTTTCTCTTACTATATTTTCTAAAAATGTCTATGTGTGGCTAGTAAATATATCTTTTGGAAACTGTTCATTTTTGCACCTGGTCTTTCAGCTCCAACGCCTCAGTGTCATTTGGAGACACCTCATTTTCATTACAGATGCTTGAAAGGTTAACTCATTAAAGAAACAGGTGGAATATTCACAAAATAAGTGAATTCCGAGTAAATGATTAATAAAAGCTTATTCTGGAACAGCACGTCTGATGATTTTATCAAGTGCATGTGTAGCTAGCAATTATAAACATACGAATTCCTTAAAAAAAGTCATAGAACTAGTTTTAAGACATCAGTAAATGACTGATTCTCAGTGACAGAACCATTTAGCAGATTTTCTTCCTGGATCACATTTATTTATTTTTTTAGATTTCTATCCCGTTCTCCCATAAGCTCAGAACAGGTTACAAGTAGACATTCACAATCGTTTGAAGACAGACTAGTCATGACAACAAATAGGTTACAGTAGGACAATAACGGAGCTTATTCTAGAGACCAGACTGGTCACAGCGAAGAGTGCTAGGAGAAGTATAGTGAGGAGGCAGTTTTTAATGGCTCGATTGGCGGAAGAGGAAGGTCTTTATTGCTCTGCGGAAGGTCATTAGTGAGTCTAGCGACCTGATCTGTGTGGGTAGTCGGTTCCATAGCTGAGGTAGGAAATGGCTGTAGGATCTTTTTTACATATTCCTCCTTATTGGGCAAGTTGAGGTAGCAAAGGTAACATTTCCAGTACATGCTGGCAGGGGCTTCCATCATTGTGCAGCAATTATCTTTCAGTGTAGTCGAAGAATAGGTAATCGTCCAGTTGAAGAACGTAAAGCAGATGACATACACACACATAAAACACCATATCATTTGGTACGTGGGCAGAGGAAAGGGACGCCTCAAGAGGAAACAGCCAGGAAGACGATATATTTCCTTTATGAGTGTGACAGTAACCACATCGTTTTAGTCACAGTAAGAATAATAATAATCTTTATTCTTGTACACCACCCAACCATAAATTCCAGGCAGTACAGTCAGTGAGAACATACATGTAAACAGAGATACAATAATCAAGTTACAAACTTATCAAACAGATAACTTCCTAAAAGCATATTACGATTGTGCTTGTGGAACCAGGAATTCATTTTTCCTAACTGAAATGCAAAAGTCTTACCTAAAAATATCTTATAACGACAAGCTTTTATAGATGGATACATGAACAAACAATTATTTTGGGTATTTTTATTCAACTTATATAGCTTAAATTGGGTTCATAGACAACGGCGCGAAAGACAAAGGCGCGCCCGGACAATTGAGCGCAGCGCGGAGGCGCACGCCGCTCTAAATTACTGTTTTTAGGGCTCCGACGGGGGGGCGTGGAGGGGGAACTCCCCCACTTTACTTAATAGACATCACGCCGGCGATATGGGGGGTTTGGGGGGTTGTAACCCTCCACATTTTACTGTAAACTTAACTTTTTCCCTAAAACAGGGAAAAAGTGAAGTTTTCAACTAAAATGTTTTCAAGCTAAAATGTGGGGGGTTACAACCCCCCAAACCCCCCACAACGCCCCCACAATGTGGCGCGATGTCTATTAAGTAAAGTGGGGGGATTCCCCCCCACACACCCCCGTCGGAGCCCTAAAAACAGTAATTTAGAGCGGCGTGCGCCTCCGCGCTGCGCTCAATTGTCAGGGCGTGCCTTTGTCCCGTGCGCTTTTGACCTGACACCTTAAATTGGGAGGATAGGTATCCAAACAGCTTTAAAGCAGATACAACCAAATTTAAACAAAATTCTTGCTTCAAATGGCAACCAATGAAGTCGTATTTTGTATTACTCGAATACGATTTAAGATTTTCTTATAAGATGCCAAGTAAATAATGTTGCAGTAGTCAAGAACGCAGCAGCAAATTGGGTCAGTCGACATACGCTTTCGATCCATATTCATGAATGTGCATGAGGTAATCACTTTGTGACTGGACTCCAAAGGACTAGCAACTGTGGTCCAACCACCAGGATGCACAACTTTTCTTAACCCTTTCAGGACCAAGGGACATATTTGTCCCATAACTTTAAAATCCTATAAATTTTGATTGGGATAGTCTACAGTTCTAAATTTGATATGTACGGATTCCATATGATACTGCCTTTATGTAAACAAACTGGTTCCGACATTCATTCATTAGCGTTGTTGCCAGATTGACGAGAAGATTCACTTGCCACACTGTCTATAAGCCAGAAGTGTGATTTTTTTAAAAAAAAATAATGATATTTCACAAAAAAAAAATCAATTTTTTGGCATCTGCAAGCCCTTTTTACCATAAAAATGTCGTCATAACCACAAAACTTGGCCTACGATCCTTATGGTCCTGAAAGGGTTAATGAAGGCATAAGGTCTTGGAGACATGAAACATTTTAGTCTGGATCCTAAATAAAGGAAGCAGGCATTGGTCCTATGTGAGAATCTTCTGATTAAAGTTGAATCCATTACATTACATTAGTGATTTCTATTCCGCCATTACCTTGTGGTTCAAGGCGGATTACATCCAAACTAAAAACAAGAATTGCATTTCAACTTTGAAGTATTAGAATAAACAATGAGATAAAATTTTAAGGGATAATTATGGTTTTAGATAATGTTTGGTAATTAGAAAAAAATTAGAGAGTACTAAGGGTTTATAGAGTGTTGGATGTTGGGTTGGGATTGTTGTGCTGGATAGGTTTAACGTGTTTTTTGAAGAGTATGGTTTTAATTTCTTTCTTGAAGGTTTTGTAATCTGTGGATGAAGATAACAGAGTGGTGAGTTGTTTGTCCAACTTAGCTACTTTGGAGGATATTAAGTTGTCATAGAGTTTTTTTCGTTTGACATTTTTGGATGGTGGGTAATAGAATAGTGAATGGGTTCTTCTGTGTCTGATTGAGGAGGATTGATTTAGTCTGTTTAGTCTATTCCAGAAAGATAGATTCAGGTGGTCTCAACTTGCAAGCTTCTTCATAAAATGCAATCACAAAAGATGGTAGAGCTCCGAGACCCAATGACTGGCATTCAAAAAATATTATGTAGAACCCTTAGCATGAATTGAGATGTTAGGAAATTCTTTTTCACGGAAAGGGTGGTGGATGCCTAGAATGCCTTCCCTAGAGAGGTGGTGGAGAGCAAAATGGTGATAGAATTAAAAAAAATACTAGGGACGAACACAAAAGGCTCTCTAATCAGAAAGTGAAGGGTATAAATTGAAGAACTAGGGCCGGAAATGAGCAAATTGCACGGTCTGTGCCTTGTATATGGCCAATCAGGGGAGGGCTTTGGGAATTCCAGTAATTTGAGATGGTTTAGATAGGCTGGAGTGAGCTTCAGCGGCAACGCCAGTAGTTGGAACCTAAAAACTGTACCGGGCAGAAATATAAGACAATTTAATCATAAATTTATAATGCACGTAACCATTGGGCAGACTGAATGGACCATTCGGGTCTTTGCCATCATTTTCTACTACTAATCATCACTTATATAGCGTTGAAAGGCGTACGCAGCGATGTACATTTTGACATTTATAGACCATCCCTGCTCAGAAGAGCTTACAATCTAACTTGGACAGACAGACATGACATATAGGGTTGGGGATGCAGAACCCAAGGTGAGAGGAGTTAGGAGTTGAAAGCACTCATTTACTACGTTACTATGAATAGGCCTAGTTAAATATATTTTTAACACCTGACCATTCTCAGTTCTTACACAGATATGAGGACATGATCATTCTGGGTACAGCTGTCACCAGTTAAAGGTTACAACAGAAGCAGGAGATTCTACCTTCTCAGGGTAGGACAAAGAGAAGCAAAAGAGGCGACCTAGGTGCTCAATCTTTTTATTCATTCAAGACCAGACATGTATGTGTTTCGGCTGAATGGCCTGCCTCAGGGGTCTTATCCTCAATGAGAAGCACTTTGTTTTCAAATTTCCTCTTATAGTGAAACAATCTAAATGTAAATAAATGAATGGTGGTTTGAAAGGATGGCCTTTAAAAGCTAATCAGCTGTGCATAAGAGCAATGGCGGATCTCCATTAAACAGAAAGTGAAGATATAGTATTGCTTCTCATTGAGGATAAGACCCCTGAGGCAGGCCATATGGCCGAAACACATACGTGTCAGGTCTTGAATGAATAAAAAGACTGAGCACCAAGGTCGCCTCTTTTGCTTCTCTTTGTTCTACCAGTTAAAGGTTACCGTCATTGTCCGATTAAGTGGTCAAGAATATCCCTTCAGCTTTCTGTGCTGCCTAGCTCGGACAACACCTTCCCAAATCCTCAACCTAAAAAGCACATGAGGTTTTCTCCTGAGAATGCAAAAAATTATTTTACAGATTCAACAGGCCAGATCATCACTGTGCAGCATTACAGACACAGGTAGTCAGGTTCCTCTATACAACCCATCCTCCTCATTACCAAAAGCTTGGGTGAATAAAATCCTGTGTTAGCTCACACAGATATGCAACAACACAAGTTGTAGGTGAACCCTTTCACAGTCAAAACAGAATACTGCAATAAAACTCATTTGCTGATCACTATACATTGGTTTCTCATCTCTTCCACGTTTCCAAGTATTTTAATTTCTTGTTATACCGTCTATCCCAAATATCTAGACGGTTTACAGTAGGTTGATACAGTAAAAGATTTTTAAAAATAGGGCTCCTTTTACAAAGGCGTGCTAGTGGTTTAACGCACGTAATACCACACGCTAAACCGCTGGAGGCGATAGCCGCTACCGCTTCCTCTTGAGTAGGCAGTTGTTTTTGGCCAGCGCAGGGGTTAGCGCGTGATGAAAAGTCACACGCGTTAACCCCTGCTAGCGCGGCTTTGAAAAAGGAGCCCATAGTCTAAAACATTAAGAGGGGGAAGATAGATAGACTTGACTGACATGAAACAAGGAGGGGAGTTGGGGGAGGGAGGTAAAGTTCCAATGAAATAATAGAAAAAGGTTTTTGGAAGGGAAAGTACAGTAGGTAAGGGAGTCTTGGTTAACTCATATTGAAAACATCCTGAAATAGGAATACCGTTAAAGACGATTCCTATCGGAGTTCGTTGGGCATCGCTTTCCATAGTGTCGGGGCCATAACAATCGATTTACGAGTATCTTAGAAGATTTCTAAAATTACATACAAAATCCTTTTTCCTAACATTTTGCAAATGTACCTTTATTTCTTAATAAATAATAATAATAAACTTTATTCTTGTATGCCGCCATACCAATGAGTTCTAGGCAGTTCATATCTAGAGAAGCTGAACAGTCAACGAATCATATAAATACATAGCATATACAGTACATATAAATACAGTACTAGACGATCAAGATATGAATTTAACAAACAAATAGGTTTTCAATACTTTTCTAAAAGAATGATAAGACTGAGCTTGAGGAATTAAAGGACTCCACCAGGTGTTCATTTTACCAGCCTGGAATGCAAAAGTTTGATCAAAAAATCTTGTGCAACGACAAGATTTGGGTGATGGAAACGCAAACCAGTAAGATTTGAATGTATTCATGTTCATTCTACGATATTGAAAATGAGATACAAGATAAGCTGGGGCTAAACCAAATAGATAACATTAACAGAATCATTTCTCAACCAAAAATGTTTAATGGATCGATTTTAACAGGTGAAGCCAAGAGAGAAGACAAAACAAACAAAATCTAGGCCGCCTTTTACAAAGCATTTTAATGCGAGCCAGCATGGTAAATATTCCAAAACCTGTAAGGATTTAAAGGGCTTCGGGGCTTGGACATCTCATTACAATCTTCACAACAAAATCTTCTTGCTCCCACTCCCAAATTAAATCTCACCTGAGCCTGCTCATCCTGCTCGATAGTACTGTAGTAATTCCACCTCTTTGGAACGACCTTACCCCAACCTTAGACAGGAAATCTCTCTTTTAAAATTTAAGTCAATGTTAAAAAAAAAAAAATTACTTTAAGGCAGCTTTTCCTCATCAGTTCATTTAAACCCCTTAAGAGGTTGCCAGTTGGCAAACCTCTTAGCAGCAACTTTACTATAATAATATGTTTGCAATTGTCTTCTTTGTGAAGGCTCTTCCCTTCCTATTGGGTCATAACATCATTTAATAATAATAATAACTTTATTCTTTTATACCGCCATAACCAAAAGTTCTAGGTGGTTTACACTAAAAAGAGCGAAATACAATACAGTAAAAAAAATACAAATATTTGTAAAATAGAATTTCAATAATAAAACTCACTAAGTAATAAACTTATCGAACAAAGTGGTCTTAATTAATTTCCGAAAACTGCAATAGTAGCTTGCTGAATACATTTACCTAACCAAGATTGTTGCTAGAGTCCTATCTAAGAAGGCCTTATATCTACACCCGTTAGTTTTTGGATAAGCAAATAAGTAGAAGTTTCTAGTTTCTCTTGATGGCCTATGCAACACAAAATGAGGAAAAAGGTAAGCTGGAGACAATCCCAATATCAGTTTAAAGCAGATACAGGAGAATTTGAATAAATGTGAATAATACTCTTGTCTCCATCTCTGGGAGGAGAGGCGTGGCCTAGTGGTTAAAGCTGCTGCCTCAGTGCAAGTCACACAATGCACCCTTTCTAAAACACCACTTCTTCAGAAGCTTTACTAGAATGCATGGCTTTCAGCTGAAAATTCAGAAACGGCGCTGAATTTTCAGCTGAAAGCCATGCATTCCAGTAAAGCTCCTGAAGAAGCCTCTCTGTTCTGGTGAAACGGAGGCTCCGTTGAGCAATTTATGCTGGCGATGCATAAATTGACTACATACTTAAGATAAGTGCTTTTGAATTTAAGTTGTTCACTAGACACATTTAAAATTTAAGTTGAAGTCACAATTCAATCTCACTTTATAAAAGGAGTTTTTGAACTCATGATAGAGATTGACCAACTACTTACTTTCCCAATAATTGGTGCAGTAGTTCAGAAGGGTCTCTTAAAAGTGGTGCATTGTGTGACTTGCAGTGTGTTGGTTTGTACCCGCAGTTGCATCTATTGATTGTGTATTTTCACATTGGTTGTGAGCTCGATCCCAGCCCGCTCCCTGTGACTCTGGGCATTGCCCCAGGCACCACAGATTGTGAGCCGGCCAGGACAGATAGGGAAAATACTTAAGAGTATCTGATTACTATTCAATGTATTGTTAACCACTTTGGTTGAATCTCTTCATGAAAAAAGCCGTTAATAAAACCCAACAAATAAATGAAGAAAAGTGACTACAGCAGTGCATCCAAAATATTGAGAACAGACAGCTTTTCATAAGTTGTATGTTTGAACTTCTATCATGTTTTTACTTTTTCACATAAACGGACGGGGCTTGGTCTGCTGATTTTACAACTTGTTTGCTTTAACAGTATTCATTGATATCTTTTTTTTTGTTTCTGGTGACTTTTAGTTTGTTTTTTTTCTTTAGATAAAAGATCAGATCTGCAACCTAGACCATTTCCCTTCATACTCCTATGGATTTGTACCGTTACTATGCTTTAATTGCAAGCCACTTAAGCTGTTGTGATTTGCAGAATATTAAACTGGAACTGTGAACTTTTCATCGGACTAACTTACTACATTCACAGTTTCTTTTGCAGCCATCTGATGAAAACAGCGCAGCGTTTCAAACTCAGTCCCAAACCCACTAAGCCAGCTCAAGAGAAGGTCCTTCCTATCTCCAGCCTTGCCTGTCTTTGATTTCCCAGAAAGCATGCGTGTGGATCTGCACCTACAGAAACACTGCCACATTTGGAAAACTTCAAAAACGCCTGCAACAAAGCTCATATCTAAAAAAAAACCCCAAAACAAAAAAGCACCACTTTTTTTTTTGCTAATGCAAGGTATGAGCAGTTTGAACAAAAAAATAAACTAATATTTAGAAAAACAAACCTCACGTACGCAGGTAAGGCTAGACTCCAATAGGACACTGGTCACCGCGTGAACGGACTGCTGGGCACGATGGACCACTGGTTTGACCCAGCAGCGGCAATTCTTATGTTCAATCAAATTAATCACATTTAAGATTTTTATTTGGGGAGGGGGAGGGAGTTATCAACGTGGACTGCCATTAAGACAGGTCATTTTACCATGACCCGTGCTCTTTTATTTATTCAATCTTTTAGCCTGTCCTCCCAAAGGAGCTCAGGACGGGTTACAAATCAGATATGCAAGCATTTTTCCTACCGAGGGGTACAGTTTTCATTTTATGCAGCGAGACCTAATTACTAATAACCTGGTTTAGCAGTAAAACAAGCATTTTATATGGTTTAGCAGTAAAACAAACATCTTATCTAATATAATAAAACCCTAAGCCGCGCACTCTTACCTGCGTGCTCCTGTTTTCCGTGCGCTGTAGGTCCCCACAGGTAGGAGTGCGCATGCGCGGCTTAGGTTTTTGTCGGCTTCAGGTGGCGCGGAGGCTGTCGGCCGCGGCGTCTGCAGGCCGCGGTGGCTGTCAGCGGCTGCTGGCGGAGGGCACACGTGAAGTAAGGGGTGTTGCTGGATAGGGGAAGAGACGGGGGGGAGAAAAAGGAAGGGAGGCCTCCTGCTGGACGGGGAGCAGGAAAGAGGTGCTAGAGGGGAAGAAAAAGGAAGGGAGGCCTACTGCTGGACGGGGGAGCAGGAAAGAGGTGCTAGGGGGAAGAAAAAGAAGGGAGGCCTACTGCTGAACAGGGGGACAGGAAAGAGGTGCTGCTGAACAGGGGGGGAGATTAAAAGAAGGCAGAAGGGCTGCTGCTGGATAAAGGGAGCAGTGAAGGGGTGGTGGTGGACACAGGGAAGGTAAAAGGAAGGGAGAATGGGTGGACAGCCAAGGAAAAAGAAAGACAGAAAGAAAGACAGAAATACAGAAAGCGGCTAAGGAGAGAGAGAGAAAGAAATAAAGACAGACACACACACATATATTCTAGCACCCATTAATGTAACGGGCTATAAGACTAGTATGGTTAATAATTCCCTATCTAATCTCACCTTCCCCAGAGCGCCATGCGTAACCTTTGTTTTGGAAAATAAAACCCCCAAATATCTAAGAAAAGAAAAAGATTTTATTGGCACACATTCAAAGGACACCTCTGCAGGGAGAGCAGTGATCTCCATTTATTTTATTTTCATATACATCCATATTTTGAGCCTTAATACAAAAAAAGAAAAAAATTAGAATCTGACAAATGTTTACAAACAAGATACCTTCAAATAGAATTTACTCGTTTGAGCCTGGTGCAGGGTAAATGACAATTTTTACTGCTATATTCAAGGCAATAGTCTGAGTAGTCCGTGAGCACGCCAGCCCAACCTTTCATTTCAGCCTAATTTGTCCTTTTTTTTTTCCCCCTCTAGCGAGACCAAGAAACTCCTTGTTGAGTCCTTCTGCGTCTGAGTTTTGTGTGTACATAGCAGCTCCTTTCACAGAAAGAAAAGGCGAGAGGCCTTGCATTTTTATCTACAGGAATCATTGTTAAAATACAGAATGGGTTACACAGACCTGGAAGGGAATTGGGGGAACGATAGAGAGGGTATTTTTAAGAAAAAAAAATAATTAGCTGACAAACAAGGGTAGTAATAAAAAAGCGTCTCTGTTGCAATAAATAAGTACAGTTAAAGTTTTCTGTGTGGATCTCAGATCAGCTTCTTCATTGAAGAACGGACGTGGCATTTCCATGGAGTCTTTACATAACCCCATTGAATCTTATTATATTGGTTTTTCTTGCTTAGTTTATCCTCTTTCAACTGAAAGTTTTTGGGTTTTTTTGGTGTTTTACTTCCTGCTTCTGCCACACGAGTAACAATGATTTGATCAAGACAAGAAAACCAGTGCTGCCGATTGGTATTAAATTCTCCTTTGTCCTTTGGACAAAATAAAGTCAAAAGGTCCAATTTGCTGCGACCCATAAAAACAAAATTCAGTTTTCAGGTCATCTCTTTGCCAGGATAACCTGATTAAAATGCCCCTGGCTTCTGAATTTAATAAAATCTCCGATAACCAGATGTGCTGCTTGTGTGTTAAGAGTAATACAGGAGAGCTCAAGAGGCTGCAGATTGTAGCTTGTTGTTATGAGACCTGCAGAACAGAGAAAGACGAGAACAAGTTAAGTATTTACAAGAAACAGACACTGTACAAGGAGCATCAGGGCAACCAGCTAGAATACTGGCCACAGTGGCCACCAAAAGAGCATGGAGAAACACACCAAAGAACTTCTCCAAATGTTATTTACAAGAACTCTTCACATGCATTAGTGAAACTTCTCAAGTTGGGGATAACATTAGAACATAAGAGTAGCTTTACTGGGTCAGACCAATGGTCCATCTAGCCATGTATTGCGCCTTCATGGTGGCCAATCCAGGTCACTAGTATCTGGCCCAAACCCAAAGAGTAGCAACATTCCATACAGAATCTCAAAGAATAGCAAGATTCCAGAATCCCAGAGAATAACAAGATTCTAGAATCCCAAAGACTAGCAACATTCCATGCTACCGATCCAGGGCAAGCAGTGGCTTCCCCCATGTCTTTCTCAAAAACAGACTGGACTTTTCCTCCAGGAACTTGTCCAAAACTTTCTTAAAACCAACTACATTAACTGATTTCAGTCTGCATTGTACTCTTCTCTGGTACAGAAGAGACTTTTCCAAGGTACAGCGCATATACCTGCATCTAACTTATATAAATTAGATAACATATACTGCCCGATGCTGAAAATAATGCTGAGCTCCTAAATTTGTCCCTCATCTTCAGTTAAACATGGGTGTCTAGTTCTTTGCTGAAAATCTATCTGATATTGCTGTGAGAACTTGCAGCAGCCATTCAAGTAACGGCTCTGCATGGGGCATGAACGTAGGAAGATCGATCCTGCCATGGTTCACCATTGGACCACCAGAGATTTTAATGGTACGTTTTTTGCTAATCGGGAAGGCGGGAGGGAGGTGAGAGTTGTTAAGTACACCAGGGAATCCCTCTGGGTGAACCTGGCCAGAGGCAGGGAAAAATGCCTGTATCTTGGTATAGTATGTAGACCTCCAAGACAACTGGAAGACAAAGACTCTGAATTAATTGATGACATAGAGAATATCACTCTACGGGGAGACACTGTTCTACTAGGGGACTTCAACATGTCTGACGCAGATTGGAACTCATACTCAGCAACAACCAGTGGCAGCAGGACGCTGTTAACATCCATAAAGGGAGCACGACTCAAACAAATGGTATTGGAACCCACTAGGGCCCAGGCGATCCTTGGAACGAGCTCCCGGTGCAGGTGATCGAGGCAAACAGCGTGCAAGAATTAGAGGGTTAAGCTAAGGAAACCTGTCACCAGGAGTAGGATCCCTAGGATAGTAGACTTGGGGATGGGTCAGTAGAGTGGGCAGACCTGATGGGCTATGGCCCTTATCTGCCGTCATCTTCTATGTTTCTAAGAGTTGGCTGGGACAGGAGGCGAGAGGTATCCCTCCTATCCCAGCTCACCGCTGGACCACCAGGTCCTTAAGGCAGACCTGGGGGGGGGGGGGTCAGATGGGCACTGATCCAAATATAAACTGAAACCCCAAGCCATTTTTTTAGCCCCAAAATCTCGGTTTATATTAGAGCATACAGTATATGGCATTTAAAAATATATGCAAGTTTTGATAAATACCTAGATCGTGCATGGAGGTAAGCCACGAAGATGTACTCAAGCAGATAGATAGGCTAAAAACTGACAAATCTCCGGGCCCGGACGGAATCCACCCAAGAATACTAAAAGAACTTAGAGACGAAATAGTGGAATTACTGCAGCATATTTGCAACCTATCCTTGAAAACAGGGGTAATACCGGAAGACTGGAGGATAGCAAATGTTACACCTATCTTCAAGAAGAGATCCAGAGGTGACCCGGGGAATTATAGACCGGTCAGCTTAACCTCAGTTCCGGGGAAGATGGTCGAATCATTAATCAAGGAAAATATCAATGAGCATATAGAAAAAAATAAGCTGAGAACAAGTCAGCATGGTTTCTGTACTGGAAGATCTTGCCAAACGAATCTGCTGCACTTCTTTGAAGGGATAAGCGAACATTTGGACAAAGGTGACCCCATAGACATAGTATACCTGGACTTCCAGAAAGCCTTCGACAAGGTACCTCACGAGCGCCTACTAAGGAAACTGTGGAACCACAGGGTGGAAGGGGACATACACCGATGGATCAGAAACTGGCTGGCGAACAGGAAACAGAGGGTAGGAATAAAGGGACACTATTCTGACTGGAAAGGGGTCACGAGTGGTGTCCCACAAGGGTCAGTGCTGGGACCACTGCTATTCAATATATTTATTAATGACTTGGAAACAGGGACAACGTGCGAAGTTATAAAATTCGCGGATGACACAAAACTCTCTGGCAAGGTTAGATCTGTAGAGGAATGCAAAGAACTTCAAAGGGACCTGAACAAACTGAGTGAGTGGGCAAATAAATGGCAGATGAGCTTCAATGTAGAGAAATGTAAAGTTATGCACATAGGGAAAGGGAACCCGATGTACAGTTACACGATGGTGGGGATAATATTGGGGAAAGGCAACCTAGAAAAGGACTTGGGGGTTTTGGTGGATAAAACAATGAAACCGGCGGCACAATGCGCCTCAAAAAAGGCGAACAGAATGTTGGGCATTATCAAAAAAGGTATCACTACCAGAACCATTGAAGTTATCCTCCCGCTGTAGAGGGCGATGGTGCGACTGCATCTGGAATACTGCATTCAGTACTGGTCGCCGTACCTTAAGAAGGACATGGCGATACTCGAGAGGGTCCAGAGAAGAGCAACAAAAATGATAAAGGGCATGGAAAACCTCTCATATGCTGAGAGGCTCGAGAAGCTGGGGCTCTTTTCTCTGGAAAAGCAGAGACTTAGAGGGGATATGATAGAAACTTATAAGATCTTGAAGGGTATAGCGAAGGTAGAGAGGGACAGATTCTTCAGACTGGCGGGGGCAACAAGAACTAGAGGGCACTCTAAAAAATTGAAGGTTCAGAACAAATGCTAGGAAGTTCTTCTTCACTCAGAGGGTGGTGGACACCTGGAATGCGCTTCCAGAGGAGGTGGTAGAGCAGAGTACGACTTTGGGTTTCAAAAAGGGACTGGACGAGTTCCTGAAGGAAAAGGGGATCCAGGGATACAATTAGAGGGTTACTATACAGTACAAAATGCTCTAGAATAATAGATCACTACAGGTCATTGACCTGGGGGGCCGCCGTGGGAGCGGACAGGTGGGCATGATGGACCTATGGTCTGACTCGGCAGAGGCAATGCTTATGTGCTTTGAAAAAGATATGCTGCATACTGTAAGCTCTCTGGCTTGGACCACCAAAATGTGTTTGTGTATAGACGGTATTGTACGCCAGACGTTATCACATCTGAGGTTGGTTCAGATTATTCAGCATTTGTGAATCTCCAATTCAGAGACAGGACAAAGGACAGGTTAACAGCAGTAACTGCTCTTTTGATAAAGAATTCTTCTGATGAAACTCAGCCACTCCCAGTGCAAGAACAGAAGAATGTTGGCCAATGGACAAACTACTGTTGACTACCATGTTTATTTTTTTTAAATTAATAATTTTATTTTACAATTTAACTTGTACATAAGCCACAGACAGGCAAATCAATAACATTGTAATCTGATAGGAGCAAATGGTTTCTTCTATGCACCTGCCCTGCCTTACAATAGAAACCTGTCTATAACATAGCTATAATACCTTTCTCTAGACCCCCTTCCTTCCCCCTCTGCCCCTTCCCACCCAAAGAGAGCAACTCCCTCCCCCAATATTCCCCTAAAGTGTGCATCCTTCATAATCCCTTTGCTCAGTCTTATAACAATGAGGTTTTCCATGTTTTAATGCAGTTTACATGTCTTGCCAGCCACCCAATTTTGCCATTACTAGCTTCAGACCGCCATGCTTATTTTAATAAAA
This sequence comes from Geotrypetes seraphini, assembly GCF_902459505.1. NCBI lineage: Eukaryota > Metazoa > Chordata > Amphibia > Gymnophiona > Dermophiidae > Geotrypetes > Geotrypetes seraphini. The sequence goes on along the minus strand of NC_047093.1, from coordinate 18,280,315 downwards.
TCCAAAGTTATGTAAAGAAAACATCTACCAGAGTATTTGTGAAAATTACCTTTATTCAAGAGAAAAAAAAAAAAAAATCAATCAATCAATCGAGGGTAGCCGGGACTTTCAACTTACCTGCTTGCCTTGAATGCTTTCAGTTTCTGTACGAAGAATGACTCGAGAACCTCTGCACACTGGTAAAAAGGGGAGTCGCTGGGGTTGAAGTAACGACAGTTATCAAAAATTTTGGTCATGTCCGCCACAAATTCTGTTAGCTTCTTATAGTAACGCTTCTGTACTCTTTCCTCCATGGTGGCAAGGTCTTAAAAACAGAATTTTATACAGAATACTTCAGAATTCCACGTGTCTCTTGGGATATAGTTGACTAAAGACATAAGTTGCTTTTTTTGCTAATGTCAAAACAAAAAAAGGCATTTTAACTTGCAGACAGGTTACATCATCGTAAACTGTACCATGCCGAACATAGTGTTATAGTTCAAAATGGATCCATTAGTCAGATGGCTTGGTTTCTCTCAACATATCCAGCATAAGGGACCTGTTATGAAGCATCTTTTCCCTCGGTATCCTAATGTTATGGATCAATGACAGCTCAAAAGCACTCATGAGGCTGAGTAACTCTGCACTCAGCCTCATGAAACAGTGGAACCCCTTAGCTTCTACTTTGTACCAATGGGCTTGAGGGGCATTTTTCAAAAGGAAACTGACTGCAGAGTTTCCCTTTGAAAATGCACTGGTGGACCCATGCCAAAGGGCACCTTTAACCTATAAAGTATGTTGTTTTGAATCATGAAAAAACCAAAAAAATCTCTGTGGAGTGACGATGTTCCTAAATGGACTTTATTTGAAAGAGTCAAAGTTCCAAAGGTACACCAAAATCATCCACATAAAAAAATTTCATCCACATAAAAATAGGTTATCCACATAAAAACCTTAAAGGACCTAGTCCGCTAGGGATTCAGGACCCAACAAGGTCCGCGTTTCGACAAAAAGTCTTCTTCAGGGGTCCCTGGGGGTCCTATAAAGGTGAGTACGTGGGAAACAATTGTGTGGTGAACCGGAAGTGAGACACTGCTTGAACCATGAAAAGCAGGTGTGGAGATTTCAAAATCAAATCCATGTGCTTGGGTTTTAGAGTGTGGTCATTGCATAGTGTAAATTTTGTAAGGGTTTTTCCCCCACAGACAAACCACCAATCTACCTGTGAAAATCTCTAAACAATTGCTTTTATGCATAAACAAAATGAATGCTAACTGCATGCTATTAAAAAAAACCCAACCACCCACAAAATGGAGAGACTCAGTCTGCATCTTCACTCAGACTTCCTACTCAAAACGGCAAACTCCACTGCCTGAAGTGGGTTTTACTGGATCCAGCTATAGAATAAATTTTGGTAACAAGTCCCTGCTTAACTACTGAAACACAAGCAAATTCCTCTGTAACCCCACTAAGGGTGTTAAATTTTGAGAAAACAAAGGAAGGGGCATGATCTTGAATACTGATCTGTAACTACTGGGTCCACCCTCTTGTGTAGTGCAAAGTGAACTTTTTATTCTCCGTTATCCCTTAAGCTTCTGAAAAATGTATTTAGCATGCTGTAATAATAATAATAATAACAGCTTATATACCGCAATACCGTGAAGTTCTATGCGGTTTACAAAGATTAAGCAAAGGTACAAATTGATTGACTTTAAGAGGGGAGGAAGAAAGAAGGTTAATAGGACAGGAAATCCATTTTTGAGGAGAGAGTGATTAATAGAACAAGTTAATCGCTATAGAGGGGAGAGAGAAGAGAGGATCAGTTGTCTGGATACTTTAGGAACAGGTGTGTTTTCAGATGTTTCCTAAATTCCTCATAAGTAGTAGGCGAAAGCAATTGCTCTAGGTCTTTACCCCATGATGCTGCTTGGTGCTGTAAGCACACCTCCCCTCTAATTTGCTTCTTGTTAGGGAATTCATGTCAGGTCTTGCAACATTAACACAAGGCCATTAATGACAAATTAGAAAAAAAAAGGATTCTATCACCACAAAAAAAATGACTTTAGCATATGGGAGTGACCCACATAAGGGCATGCCGAGGCCATTTGCCTGTCAGATTCTACAGGAAAAGAACTAGTTTCTCTCATATTTTTAATTATACACTTGTTTGGAAAGCTCACCTTCCAAACAAACTTTGTCATACAGTTTCGCTAAAAAGAGATTATGTACTTACCCTGGTAAGCTCTTATCCAGTAGATAGGTGAGAGACATTCTAGATAGTAGGTTCTTTCCCTTTAGTTGCATGCTGCAGAAGGAATCCACTCCACATGTTTCACTCAGCCTTTATAACTTCACTGGGATGTTTAGCTCCCTTTATAGTTAGTACCCAAGCACGCAGAGCCACCCACTACACGTGAAGTAGAGGCACCTGTATCAACAGGCTTAAACAAATTGCTCTGCTCAAAAGTAACTAAACAGTACCGTTAACAGCTTCAAAAGAGCTCAGAAACTACTCCCCAATAAATTGAAACATATATACAGCCCAAACGACGATGTCAAGGAACTAGAAATGTTCATAGAGGAAGCTCATCAGCACCATGTAGAGAGTACTCAGGAAACTCAGGAAACCGATGTGAGGAGAGAAGACACCCATGCAAACACAGAAGAAACCGAAGACGAGGTAGGAGACAACCGCACACCAGGAGGAATAGTGAGACCACAGGAAGACATCGCCCCACCCAAAGAACAGGAAACAATTTCAAGAGTATCATTGGAGAAGGAAGACTGGCCCTACTCCAAGGACGTGGACCAACGCCCCCCAAGGAACTCCCGAATAAAGAAGATGGGGATCATCGTAGGCGACTCCATCATACGACATGTGGACAGCTACACCGCAGGAGGAAGAGAGGACAGAGTTGTCACCTGTCTGCCTGGAGCAAGAGTGAAGGATGTGACCAACAGGATCTCCAGGATCATAGATGGAGCAGGGGGAGAGGACACCGCTGTACTTATCCACGTGGGGACAAATGATGTGAGCGGGCGGAAGTATGACAGGGAAGAGCTGAAGGGCCAGCTCCGCTTTCTCGGAAGACAACTGAAGATCAGGGAGGTGAAGGTGGCCTTCTCCGAGATCCTCCCAGTACCAAGAGCGGATGGAAAGAGACAAGGGGAATTGCAAGTAATCAACGCCTGGATGAGACGATGGTGCGAAGAAGAAGGCTTCGACTTCGTGCGCAACTGGACGGCGTTCTGGGGAAAAAGCAAGTACTACAGAAAGGACGGACTACACCTCAACAAGGAAGGAGCAAGAGTTTTGGCAGGCAACATGAAGAAGGCAATCGAGAAGGCTTTAAACTGATAGATAGGGGAAAGCCGACAGTCGACCACCGGTCGATGGTACGGATAGCAGGATGCCCCGACGAAGAAGCCAAGGACAACTACACCTACACAAGAGAAGACGACCTCACAGCCAATAAGGGAGAAAAAGCAGGAAGGGACAACTCAGACATAGGAGGGGACGACCACACAGCAAAAAAGGGTGATAACACAGGAGCAGTAAAGGATACCAAAATTGAAGCTACAGGGACGGCCAAGAGTAGAAGGTCCAAAAAGGTAACACAAAGAGAACTTAGATGTATGTATACAAATGCTAGAAGTCTGGGTAACAAAATGGGGGAACTAGAGACAATAGCAAGACGTGACATATTGGATATCATTGGCATAACAGAAACATGGTGGAATGAAGAAAACAAATGGGACACAGTACTACAGGGATACAAACTGTATAGAAGAGATCGAATAGGGCAGAAAGGTGGAGGTATTGCTCTATATGTTAAGGAGGGGATAGATTCTGTTGAAATGGTTAAAACAGAAAGGAAAGAGAAGCTTGAGTCACTCTGGATCAAAATTCCTGGTCAATATGGCGCAGATACGAAAATTGGCCTTTACTATCGTCCACCAGGACAGGCAGAGGAAACTGACGCAGAAATGATGGAGGAAATCAAACAAGAATGCAAGACAGGCAATGTAATTATATTGGGAGACTTCAATTTCCCAGGGATAGACTGGAAACTAGCAACCTCCAACTGCGGCAAGGAAGCCAAGTTCCTGGAGGTGCTAGGGGATTGCTTCCTGGAACAAATGGTAAAAGAGCCGACAAGAGGCAACGCCACCTTGGACTTGGTCCTAAATGGCCTCACGGGACCGATAACAGAAGTGGAAGTCATAGTTCCACTGGGAACGAGTGATCATAATGTAATCAACTTTAAACTACACATCAGGAAAGGGAAACATGCCAAAACCTTAACCACCACCTTGAACTTTAAAAAGGGTAAATACGATAGCATGAGAGCCATGGTAGAAAAACGACTCGAGAAGATGATGGACAAACTTGAAACGGTTGATCAGGCATGGACACTACTGAAAAATACTATCACAGAAGCACAAGATCTCTACATTCCGAAGATTTCCAAAGATCGGAGAACAAAGAGCAAAAGAGAACCGGCATGGCTTACCATACAGGTGAAGGAAGCCATAAAAGAAAAGAAGGACTCTTTCAAAAAATGGAAATGCATAAAGACAACCGAAGCCTGGAACAAACATAAAGATGATCAGAAGAAATGTCACAAGGCGGTGAGGAATGCAAAACAGGAATATGAGGAAAAAATAGCCCAGGAGGCCAAAAACTTCAAGCCCTTCTTTAGATACGTGAAAGGGAAAAAACCTGCAAAAGAGGCAGTGGGACCCCTGGACGACCAGGGAAGAAAAGGGTACGTCAAGGAAGATAAACAAATCGCAGACAAACTAAATTCCTTCTTTGCGTCAGTCTTTACGAAGGAGGACACCTCAACAATACCTGAAGCGGAGAAAGTGTTTGCAGGAGAAATAGAAGACAGCCTCACCACAGTTGAAGTGGACTTAGACCAGATATACTATCAGATCGACAAACTTAAAAGCGACAAATCCCCTGGACCGGATGGGATTCATCCGAGAGTCTTAAAGGAATTGAAGGTTGAAATCGGAGAGTTATTGCAAAAACTTGCAAACCTGACAATCAGAACTGGACAGATACCGGACGACTGGAGGATAGCGAACGTCACCCCAATTTTCAAAAAAGGATCGAGAGGGGAACCGGGCAACTATAGACCTGTGAGTCTTACGTCTGTCCCTGGCAAGATGGTTGAAGCACTGATCAAGGATAGCATAGTCCGGCACTTGGACGCATATGACTTAATGAAACCCAGTCAACATGGATTCAGGAAAGGGAAATCATGTTTGACTAATTTACTCCAATTTTTTGAGACCGTGAACGAGCAAATCGATAGTGGGAAGCCGGTGGACATAATATATTTGGACTTCCAGAAAGCGTTTGACAAAGTTCCACACGAAAGACTTCTCAGGAAACTACATAGCCATGGCATAGAGGGGGATATACAAAGATGGATAGGCAAATGGCTGGAAAACCGAAAGCAGAGAGTGGGCATAAATGGGAAGTTCTCCGACTGGGAGAAAGTGACTAGTGGTGTGCCCCAGGGCTCGGTACTTGGGCCGATCCTTTTTAATATTTATATCAATGACCTAGAGGAAGGAACATCCAGTGAGATCATCAAGTTTGCAGACGATACAAAACTATGCCGGGCAATCAGATCGCAGGATGATAGAGAGAAACTCCAGAGCGACTTGTGTCAGTTAGAAACATGGGCGGAGAAATGGCAGATGAAATTCAATGTGGAGAAATGCAAGGTAATGCATTTAGGCAATAAAAATAAGGAATACGAGTATACAATGTCAGGTGCAACTCTGGGGAAGAGTGAACAAGAAAAGGACCTGGGTGTGCTGATAGATAGGACCCTGAAGCCGTCGGCACAATGCGCGGCAGCGGCAAAGAAGGCAAATAGAATGTTGGGCATGATAAAGAAAGGAATCTCGAGTAGATCGGAGAAAGTTATAATGTCGCTATATAGGGCAATGGTCAGACCACACTTGGAATACTGCGTCCAACATTGGTCTCCCTACCTAAAGAAGGATATAAAACTGCTGGAGAGGGTGCAGAGACGAGCAACAAAACTGGTGAAGGGTATGGAGAAACTGGAATACGAGGACAGACTTATAACACTAGGATTGTTCTCCCTTGAGAAAAGGAGACTGCGTGGGGATATGATCGAGACCTTCAAAATACTGAAAGGAATCGACAAAATAGAGCAGAGAAGATTATTTACATTGTCCAATTTGACACGGACTAGAGGACATGTAATGAAGCTAAGGGGGGACAGGTTCAGGACTAATGTCAGGAAGTTCTGCTTCACTCAGAGAGTGGTTGACACCTGGAATGCTCTCCCAGAGGAGATTATTGCGGAATCTACCGTCCTAGGCTTCAAGAGCAAACTAGATGCATATCTCCTTAAGAGAGGCATATAAGGATATGGTGGAATATAAATTACGCCAGGTGTACACCTGGCAGGGCCTCCGCGTGTGCGGATCGCCGGACTTGATGGACCGAAGGTCTGATCCGGAGAAGGCAGTTCTTATGTTCTTATATACAAATTCTTCTCAGCGCTCAAGGGCTAACAGGCATCCATGAATCAACTTGGAGAAGCATCAACAGACTGAAACTGTAAGCACGCACAAGAAGGACAGGGCAGGGGTCTAGAATGTCTCGCCTATCTACAGGAAAAGTGCTTACCAGAGTAAGTACATAATCTCTTTTTCCAGTGCAATAGGTGAGACATTCTAGACAATAAGGAGGTACAAAAACAGTTGCCCAAAAACTACAGTGGGCTAGCTACGTTGACCTATAAGAGTCGTGTCTTGCCGCCATGTCCACTCGGTAGAACTTGGCAAACGGATGAAGAGAAGACCACGTTGCTGCTCTGCAAATCACCTCAGGGGAGACAGCTCTAGCTTTGGCCCACGAAGAGGCCACACTTCTGGTAGAATACACCTTGATGGAAACAGGAGACTATTTCCCAGCTAGAATGCAAGCTGATGAAATGGTCCTAGGGATCCATTTGGAAATCATGGCCTTGGAAGCAGGAGCGCTCCACTTAGTCAGCACAAACAAATGATCAGAGAGATGAAACTCGCTGGTGACCTCCAAATAATGTACAAGAACTCTGTGCACATCCAGTTTCTTCAACAGGCGGTCCTGTGACTTGAAACCTGTCGGGTGAAAGGCAGGTAAACACACTACCTGAGTAAACATATTTCCTGATTGACATGGAAAGCCGAAACCACTTTCAGTAAGAAGCCCTCTGAAGGGAAGCCCCCATCTCCAAAATACAGAGGAAAGGGTCCCTGCAAGACAAGGCCTGAAGTTCCGACAGATGACACACCGATATAATGGTGACCAGAAAAACCGTCTTGAGCGTCAAGTTCAAGAGGGTAGCATCTTGAAGGGGCTCAAAAGAAGCCTTAGTAAGGCTAGATAATACCAAGTTAAGGTCTCAGGAAGGGAAAGAGTGCTTAACCGGCGGTCGGACATGAACAGCCCCCTTCAGAAATCTAGCGATATCAGGATGAGAAGTTAAGGAAGACCGACCCTACTGGGATCTAAAACAGGAGAGCCCAGCCACTTGGACCCAAAGAGAAGCCACAGTAAGGTCTTTATCCAAACCAGCGAGATTGGAGCTTAATAAGGGTCCACCTGGTCCTGGGCACACCAATGTTGGAAGGCCTTCTAAACCTTAGCGTAAGCAGACGCCGCAGAGAACTTCTTAGATTTCAGAAGAGCATCAACAACCAGTAAAGAATATCTCTTATGTCAGCCTCTCTCAAACCTTCTCAAGCCGGGGCACACTAAAGGTAGTGGCCACGGTTCGAGGCACCCAGAAGTGCACGGATGTCACCATGACGACATCATGACATTATCATGTTGCCACGCATGTGCAGAGGCTCTCCAGATAGGCCCTGAAATGCCAGTAGGGCATGCCAGCAGGGAAGTCTAACAAATATCAACTGAGTACCCCAACTAGAGACTACCCTAGGCCCACTCAAGCTCTTCCCCAGACCCCGCCCCCTTTACTAATTGTTGTAATACAATTTTTGCCATTAATTTTTCATATATACATAATATACACAGCAGATATAAATTCTCAAAACTGACACATTTCTATCACTATCACTATATTGAAAATAAAATCATTTTCCCTATCTTTGTTGTCTGGTGAATTTATTTTTCTATGCTTTTAACTATGTTTCCAGGACCTTCTTATCCATTGACTGTTTTTCTCTCCGTCTTCACTTTCTGCCTTGCATCCATCTTTGGCATTTTCAATTTGTCAGCTTTCTTCTCAAATTCTACTTTTCCATGTCTTACCTTCCCTTCCTATTTCCATGGTCTGACATCTCTCTCTCCTTTCTCCCCACCTCAGTGGTTCAACATCTCTCTCCTTCCTTTCCCCCCTTTCCAGTCTGGCATCTAGCTCCTCTCCTTCCCATAATCTGGCATCTAATCTACTACTACTGCTACCATTATTATTTCTATAGCACTACTAGAATCCCCTCCTTCTCTTCCATTCCCTGGTCTGATATCTCTCTCCCCCCAGTGTAACATTTCTCTTTCCCTTCCTCCTTTCTGCCCCCTGCAGTCCATCTCCCTTTCTGGCCCCCCTCCCAGTCCAACATTTCTCCCTCCTTTCCACCAGTCTAGCATTTTTTTTTCTCTTCCTCCTGCATGCTTCTCCTCTGATCCTCCTTCTGTCCCCTAACAACATTTCACTCTCTCCCTCCATGAGTCCAACTTTTCACATTCTGCCCTTTCCCCCTTCCCTCCCCAAGTGTAACATTTCTCCTTCCCTCCTCCCCATCCATCTCACCCTCTCCATGAGTTCAACCCTTTCTGCCTCCTCCACACTTTCTATCTCTCTCCTTGCCCCTTCCCTCAACATCCTTCCTTCTCACTCCCCAACCCGTGTTCTCTCCCCATGCACCATTTATCCCTCTCCTCCACCCCATGTCCATTTCTCCCTCTCTCATCACTTTCACTCCTCCTGTAACAATTTTCCTTCCTTCCCTCCCCCCAACCCCACTCACAGCTAATATGCTCTCTCCCCATCCACCATCTCACCCTCCCCTCCAGTGTGTAGCATCTTTCCTTTCCCTCCCCTTCTGCCAGGTCCAGCAGCACCTCTTCTCCCTTCCCTTTCCCTCCTCCCCTGCCAAGCAGTACTTCTCCTGTCTAGCTCCAGCTTAGTGTGCTTTTAACTTGGCCAGAGTGCTGCTGTGAGGATTAATTTAGACGTGGTTTTCATCAACAGCCTCGGGGCCTTTGCTAGGCCAGCCCATTTCAACAGCAAAAAATTCATGCCAAAATCACGGTATTTTTCACACGTCCCAAACAGCAAAAACGTTGATTTTAGGATTTTTCAGGAAGGGGGATACAAGGGAACATTCAGAAACCTTCAAAACTCCACTTTTCCAACCTCCCTCAATGTCTCTCACAGGGTGTCAGCCTCTGTACTCACGGTGACCTGATAGAATCAGTGCTGTAGCCTGCTTTCAGCTCTCACACAGTAGATGGATAAGAAAATTAACTGCCACAATGCTGAAAATGCTTCTGAAAATCTGATCTTCGGGCTGCCAGTCATATTCTTGTGTCTGACTACACCACCACCCCTGTAGATCACTGGATGTGTACCAGGATGGGTGGAGGCATGATTCTGCAGCCGGCACCCTGCAAGACCTCACCGAGCCTATTAAGGGCAGTTAACAACCTACGGTCAATCCCCGATTAACAGAAGGTGAGATCACCTCAGGGACACCTCTAGAGAAAACTATGCAGGCTAGCTAACAAATACCCAGAGGCATTGGCCTGTCAGCTATAGACCGAAGTCTATGAATTTTCAAGCAGGCAGAGCTTTAAAATCGCGCCAAGCAGTAAAATACCCAAAGGGGGACAAAATTACATCAAATTAAAAATAATAAAATGGGGAGACAGAAAAGACACATCTGCAGTCATGCAACTGTAGAGGGAGCTAAACAGCCCAGTGAAGTATAACAGAGGCAGAGTGAAAAATTTGGAGTTAATTCCTTCTGTGGTTAAAGGGAAATAACCTACTGTCTAGAATGTCTCACCTATTGCACCGTTTTTAGGGTGAAGTTAAGAGGTGATAGGCTCCGGAGTAATCTAAGGAAATACTTTTTTACAGAAAGGGTGGTAGATGCGTGGAACAGTCTCCCAGAAGAGGTGGTGGAGACAGAGACTGTGTCTAAATTCAAAAGGGCCTGGGATAGGCATGTGGGATCTCTCAAAGAGAAAGCGATAATGCTTACTGCGGATAGGCAGACAAGATGGACCATTTGGCCTTTATTCTGCCATCATGTTTCTATATTCTACGCCAAGGGTGTCAAAGTCCCTCCTCGAGGGCCGGAATCCAGTCGGGTTTTCAGGATTTCCCCAATGAATATGCATGAGATCTATTTGCATGCACTGCTTTCATGGTATGCTAATAGATCTCATGCATATTCATTGGGGAAATTCTGAAAACCTGACTGGATTCTGGCCTTCGAGGAGGGACTTTGAGACCCCTGTTCTACGCTGTCTGTCTGAAGAGTCTGTGTAGAAATCCATATGGTAGAGTTGTTTGCCGAGTATTCGGCTTCTACTCAGAAATAGAGAAAAAATAAACTGTAGCCATACGGTAAGCTAATGGAGGTGTAAATTCAAAGCATGCTGGACACGTGCACATATGTTCTTCGGTGAGGGCAGCTTCACTATGTGCATATCCCAACGAAAATTAAAATGTGTCGGCACACATCTGCACACAAACATTTGCCTCATAAAAACTCCTTGCACATAAAACGTTTGCAAGGCTAATAATAATGTTATGTTGTCATATGGTGCATTTCGAAAAGTAATCAAGTCAGTGTTGTTTGATAAATTTATTTCCTAAATAGGGACAGCATTGTTAATCAAAAATTTTATATTGAATATTTTAGGAATTCTGTTGTATTTTTAATTCATTGTATTTCGCTGATTGTCTAGCCCTCTTCTGTGTAAACCGCCTAGAATTCGACTGATTGTGGCGGTATAGAAGAATAAAGTTATGTTATGTAATATCTGTGTATAGAAAATTCTAGCTCATGCACACGTGTGCTAGCATCTTTGTTTTCTTGGCCACGTGCGAAGAGCTGTTATCTGTTTTATCTTTTAAAGTAGCAGACACTTGTTACGATCATATGAAAATATACACACACAAAAAAGAAACTCACAATTAATCCCACAAACTGGCATTAAGTCCTCCCAACTAAACTTCTAGGCTGTCTCAAATTGGTGGAAACTTCTCATTTTGTGTGCGCTTCAAAATTCTTTATGCATCGCGGAGAAATACCTATTAGGCTCATTACAATCCATGTTAATATGATATGCGCTGAATCCCTTTGTAACCAATGACATGCATTTACACTTTGCGGTAACCATGTGCTTCTGCTCACACACACTTTCTACATTAGGTGGGAAATTCTGTATATGATGCCGGTTTCTGCAACCGCCTAAGAAGCGGCTGAGAATCGCACACCAGTGTCCTATACAGAATTGTGTCTGCCCTAAGGGACAGAAGGCCAACCCGAATATCCTGCTCAATTCTCTAATCCGCGCCCATGTCACAGGTGCCGGTTAGAGAATTGTGCCTGATCCCTTGCATTCAGCTGATCACGACAAGGGAATCCTGAAGCAATCAGCTGAGCAACTGCAGCAGGGAACCCCACCCCCCCCCAAATGAACTCGGCTGGCAGAAGGGATGCCCACTCCCTCTCGTCGGAACCCTAGAACCCCCACACATGAAGTAAGCTGGGCAGGAGGGATAGCCTGCCATTTTGGAGTGGTGGGCCAGCTAGAGAGTGTGAGAGTCCCTCTGGCCAGACATTCAACTGAAAGGTATTGGGGGGTGGGGCGGTTGAGTTAGGGGGCGGTTGGGGGTAGAGTTAGGGGTGTGGGGTGAGGGGCCTGAGCCTTGAGTGGGTATTGGGGGGGGGGGCAATTCAGGGATGGTAATGGTAGTGGCAGGAGGAAGTGAACATCCCTCCTGCCCAGATTGCTTTGGGGGGGGGGGGTTCCGGGGCCAGAGGGAGTGGGCATCTCTCCTGCCCAGCTTACTTCATGGGTGGGGGTTCCAGTGGGAGGGAACCGCTGAGTTCACATGGGGATTCCAGCAGGAATAAGTGGGCATCCCTCCTGCCGGCCGAGTTCACATAGGGGTTTAGAAGTTCCGGCAGGAGTGAGTGGGCATTCCTCCTGCCGGCCGATGAAAGATGCATTGAGCTTCAATGATATATATGTCCTTGGGAAGGTTACATCTACTAATGAGTTAAGAAGGCCATATCTATGCTAGCTGTAAGCCTGTGCATACACAAACACACACACACACACACACACACAAATGTCTTAGGCAAACTCGGAAATGTCTACAGTCTTAGTCAATGTTAATCCATTGAATAGGTAGGAATGAGGCTCAGCAAAGAAGTTGTAGGTGAGATCTGTTTAACTATGACTAGCTTTCGCTACAAGTGAACAGAGCTACCTGATGGGACAGTCACCGATTCAAGTTAGTCAAATCATCCTCTACAACTTGTCTGTTGACCCTTTTTTTCTACTTAGTCAGAAAAGACACCACCAGGTTATAAGTCAGTTCAGTTAAATATGTGAAGATCTTTAGCTTTATTTTATGTTTTCCAGGTAGTCTGACCACCACAGTGACCCATCATAGGACGGAGCACACATGCTTTGAAGAAATCTGAAAAGCACTGGCTTCTATACACAATGACGTAGATAGGATTTCCAGAGGGTGAAAGCAATTCTTGTTGTCATGCTTGATCTGTAGATGCAACTGTGCAAATAAGGAAGTTGCTAGTTCCTGATCATTTATTGTATTCTTATCTACCTGTAATTGGTCTTTGTCATTATGCATAGCAGGTATGTAGCTACCACTGAGCGAGCCCAGCATAATGTCCAGAGCTGCACAATGGTAGCGACCATCCGCAGCTGATCCCTCCCCTGAAAGTCCATCATCCTTTCCTTCCTCTGCCCTGGCATCTTCTCCAGCACCCCCCCCCCTTCCTAGACATGTGGCGGTCACTGGCAGAAGCTCTGAACAAAAGCAGACTGAGCCAATCCTACCATGTCCCTCCTCTCTGATGTAATTTCCTGTGAGCAGGTCATGGTGCAGGGAAGAACCTGGCAGGGCCATCTCACAGGTAGTTTGTGTTCAGAGCTGCCTCTGAAAACAACCGCCATGTCTGGAGGACCAGCAAGGGTGCTGGGGGGCTGGAGAAGAGACCAACCCGGAGGAGAGATGAGACCTGGGGGAAAGGGGGAGAGACCGATCTGGTGCAAAGGAGAAAAAGACATATTAGATTTGAGAAGGGGGAAACAGATGGAGGAGAAAGACAGACATGGGAGCAAAGGGAAGGTGAAGAGAGGGGGAGAGATGCCTGGATTGGGGGTGTTGGGGTAAGCAAATTGAAGAGAGAGAGGGGTTGGGGGAGAGACTTATGGGACCAGTGGACAGGAGGGATAGAGATGCCATACAATTGGGTAGGGGGGAAGGGTCAGGGGTGGGGAGTGCAGGAGCAAGGGAAGAGATAGGTGAGAAGCTGGACTTGGGGAAGGACAAAGCTACAGAAGAGAAGCTGGCATGGAAGAAGCAGAAGAATAGGAATACAGTGGCATTGCTGGACACAAGGAGAGGAAAAGTGACAGAGAAGGATGCTGAATATGCGAGGAGGAAAGGATGGATACGGACAAAGAGAAAAAATGGATGGTGGACAGAGAAGAAATGTTAAAAGAATAAAAAGCAGAAGAAACACTGGAATGAAAGCAATGCACAGATGGACAAAGGTGGCAAAGCTTTTTTTATCTGAATTTATTAATTGTGTCAGCTTTGGGAAGTATGCATCTCTGATATCTTGCATTTCAGTTTCTATTTCTATTATTTATTTAGAATTACTGTGCAGATGATCAATTGTGCTGCTAACTTTATTGACCATTGGCCATCTTCGCGGTGTCTTTCTGTATTATCTTGCAAAGGTGTTCTCTTCTTTCCTTTAGATTTACTGTGACAGATATTCTATACAGATATATGTTTGCATGGTTTATTTGCTGGAGCTCTGAAGGGATTCCTCCTCCCTTTCCTTCTCAGGAGAGATAGTGTTATAGGTGTCCCACCTTAATTTTTCCACCCGGTGCCCATTCAGTCCCAGCTATGCCCCTGGGTATAGGACAGGACTAAAATGTAACATTATGCAATGCCTTTGAAAACGTTGAAATAATTTCTTTATTCCAGAAATTGTGTGAACTGTCAGAACAAGGCAGCTAGCAGAGGCTGCTTCAATTCTGAAGCGATTTTCAGCTGATGGCAGACACTAAAAATAAAGCCTATACTGTGGGACACAATTTTATAAGAAATTATTTAAGCATTTCTTTGTTCAGATCATCAGTAAAAAAAACAAAACCCAATAGTATGGGGTAATTTCCTAAGAGCATGTGCCAATGCCAGTCAAGCAGACCCTACCTCATAAGATAGCCTTACAAGAAGGGAAACGCATTAACACATGTTGTTAGTAATGACACACTTTAGTAAATAGAGCCCTGGGGGATAATAAAGTCTTGCAGTTACTGTGTATTAAATTGTCAAAATCCCTTATAGCAACTGTACAATCATTGCATTAACTGTAGGGGGCGCTCCTAGTATCTGTCCATACTGAGGAACTGGGTTTTTTTTTTACTGCCTGTTAATTGTCTTATAGAAGAAAACGCAGTTAGCTATGTTTATTCAATGGATGTTATATACTGTGTATTATCTGTCTATGCTAATTAGTTAATGTGTGGTAACTACCACTGCTTTACTTGCCCATCCCCATTTCACTTCAGCTGTTAAAACTGTGTTTAACTGTTAGTGCACACTAACGATTGATTCCCCTTAATCTATAAAATATAAATCCAAAAATTATTATATACTGAACTGTTTTAACAAATTTAGCTATCATCTATGTAGGTGATTTGGGAATGAATTTCAGTGTAATCAATGCCTGTGTGAATTAGCCTAATTTTTAATAACATGGGCTCAGCTGACATTCTTTTAAGCTATCGAAAAAAACAGCTCTTATAGAATCCTAAGTTTGCTGACATCAGCATAACTCGCGGGAAGGTGGTAGAAGCTGTACACTGAAATCATCAAGAGAAACCTAGAGAATGTTTCATTCTGTGGGTGCATTTCATGCCATTTACATGTTGTCCTTATATTTCCAAAATAGTCCAGACATGCTTACCCATGGGCTCTTTAATAACACCATAATAACCCGGTGCATCGACTGGATCTACTGCCTCTAAGAACGGCCACGCCATTTTGTGAGCCTAATGTGAAAAACAAAAAAAAAAAAAAATTCATTTCAGGAGAAATGATTTGTCACAAAAAGTGCACAGCAGTGGCAGGGGGGGGAGGGGGGGCGTTTTCCATCTCCTCAGGAAACCCAAGTACTGATGTGGCATTTGTGATAAAACACAGCTTGACAGGAGTTATCTGCTAGGATAAGACCCAGGAGGGAATGGACCTGAAAAGTGCATTGATGCTTTGACTAGGCTTTGCAGAAAAAATCTGTACTGTGAAAGGAGGGGGTGGGTGGGGAGCACGAATCTAAAAATTAACAATCCGCTCTAAGGGATGTAAAATAAAACAGCACCCCAGGCCTAATTTCTAAAGAAAATTCACACTTTTTTATATTGCCAGGTGAACAACAGCCTTAATTCAAACCAAGTACAATTTCTACAGGGTAATAGTCTAATTTACTGAAAGAGCTGGTCAGATTATGAAGTTTTGCATATAACAGAGAGGCTTTGTAAGTTTGAATAAATCTACTAGGATCATGATTGCTGAAAAGCAAAGTCTTTAACAGTAAAGGACGACAACTCTTACCAACCTTTCAGCATTTTCTGTTCAGACCCGTGTACTGGTTAATACAAAAAAACAAAAAGGCTGCCAGTAGATTATATAGAGAGAAATGAAAACAGGCAGAAAAGTGTGTCGCTTATAAGGAAAAATAATTCCTGCTGATCGATCTTGAATGAAGATTCGAGAACCATGAATAAACGCTATACAAAAATGATAATTGTAGTCCTTGAATGGTTTCAAAGTGCGGAAGTGCAAAGTGCGGAAGTGCAAATAAACGTTATTTAGATACATTTTAAAATTTCATGTGAATCAAGGTGGCTGCCCAACAGAGCTCCGTTTCAATCCTTCCTCAGGGGCAGAAACGGTTTCGCAATAGTCATGCGATCAGCATATGGCATCGGCAGAGAAAACAGTTACGTCATTTTTCTGCTGTCAGCCACATGGACTGTTTGCAATATATTCCAATGGGTGGGCCGATCTTCAATAATAGCAGAACATTTTATTCGCTTATTTAGGTTTCTGGACACTAGGGAATGGTTTAGAAACTTGAAAGAGATATGATGATGTGTGGAGCTGACTCATTTAGGCACATCTGAGACACCGTCTTGGCTTAAACTGCCAACAATTACCTAGAACAGTTGTCCTTTACGAAGCTGTCTTGACAAGATTATTTGAAACCATTCAAGGACTACAATTATCATTTTTGTATAGCATTTATTCAGAGCCCTCAAGTCTTCATTCAAAATTGATCTGAAGGAATTATTTTTCCTTATAAAGGACATAAGTGACAGTTTTGAGTAGGTTTTGACGGAGATTTCGGCAGTTGGAACCCAACCACAGTACTGGGTAGAGCTTTGGATTCTTGCCCAGAAATAGCTAAGAAGAAAAAATTTAAATTGATTCAGATTGGGCAGACTGGATGGACCATTCGGGTCTTTACCTGCCGTCATCTACTATGTTTTATTTTTATATTTTCTGCCCATTTTGTATTTCTTGGCACCTTTCCTTTAAGCAGATCACCAAATGCAGTCACACCCAAAAATCTTTCATCTTGCATTTGATTCTTAATGCAGGGCTTTATCCCGGCAGTCTGCAAACATGGAAGATGTCCATGCTTCAGAGATACTTATTCTTCTCTTTTGCTCTCAAGCAGGCGGTTAAACTGGTATTTCAAGTGCTGATCCACTGCTGCTGGTGCTCTTCTTGGAACAGTGAAGGGCACCCACTCTGGCACTGGCCTTGCCTTCAGAAGTATGAGATCTTTCTATGCCACTCTGCTCGCTTGGTGGTGGATCATAAAGCCTTCTCCTGTCCATTTTGGGTTTTTTTTTTAACATGTAGGTTGTCCTCACCTGTAACGAACGTAGCACTCTCTTTAGTCCCTCATAGTCTCTGTCAGTCAGTGGACTGAGAACTGTCATTGCATCCTCTGTAGACTGGCACTGAGGACATACATATTCATCAATAAGATCTGCCTCACTTTGCAAAATGCCAACACAGCGCCCATGATACCAGTTCTGACACCGGTCACAGCCAATGTAAAATCTGTAATTCCAAAAACCAAATATTAGTTCCAACCAGAGGTGACAAAGACTAATGACAGCACACGAAGCACTCCATAATGTTCAGCTGCACCAAGAAGACTGAGCTTATGCTGTGTGATTAAACAAGGGGCGGTGGGGGATGTGGAGGAGGGTGTGTGTGTGGGGGGGGGGGGTGTAAGGAGGAACTCAACCCCAGGAACTGAGATCCAAAATGCGGTCATCTATGATTGAGCATCTGTTTGCTGCTGGTTCTAAACAGCTGCCTGGTATTCTGCTCTCGCTGCACTCAGCCAGGCTACGTCAAAGCTATTCCAATGCACTCAGGGTCTCTTAAGGTTCTAGAGAAAGGAGAAAAAGAACCAAGCTGGTAGTATAAGGAAAAAGCTGCTTTTGCTTAATAAATAGTAGTAAAGAGGACTTATTCACTTTACAGATATTTCTATTGAACAAAAGCCGCCTTGAAGGCAATCGTTTTGCTCTGCTCCTATAATCTTTGAGGGGTGCTGTGTAAATGTCCATCCAGTAGCCCTACTGAAATGGTACAAGGTCCCCGAGTACACTGGCTATAGTCCGTGAAGCAGGCTGACAGCAGAGATAATTCAGTATGAGGCACCTGTTTGTAATCAGTGAAAAACAGAAGTACAGTATCTTGCATGAAACTTTTCATTCAAAAGTTAAATGCAAGGCAAAGCTTGTTATATCAAAGATTTGCCCAGTTTGGACTAAAGGCCTGTTTATAAGTTGTGTTTAGCAAATACAGTAGGATTCAAACTTTTGAAATGCCTTAATGCCGTAGTAACCTTTACTTTCTGAGAAATGCATCAGTTCTCAAGCTCTTCCAATTGGTATTCTCTTTTGAGGCTGAATGTGGTTGGAATGTATCAAATACCGCACAAGCTCATATGCAAGGGAGTCTCTCAGCGCAAAGCCAAAATCATGCTCAGGATACTCACAATGCCACAAACATTGAACATAAACAAACAGGGCTTGAACTTTTAGACTTAAAAGGATTGACAAAAAGTTCCAATTTCTCTCCTGCTCTCAGAGGCAGTTGGCATAATGGGCCTTATTTCTTTTTGGTGTGGGGCACAAATAAAACATTTATGGACCTTGAAGAACTACCCATCGTAGGGCACTGCATCAAATTATTAAAACAGGAAGGAAAAAAAAAAAAAAAAGGAGGTGGGAACAATTTTCTTCTCAGACAATTTTGGTTTGACACCCTGGATGTAGTCAGCAAAATTCATGCCCTGTTCATAAATGTGACAGCCTGCTATGGCTCTGACTTTATCGCCGACCCTTCAATTTTTCTTTCATTCCATGAGTGGTAACAGTTCTATGTACTTTTGACGCCCGAGTGCAAGTAGTTTAATTAATTTTTAATGTATAAAAAAAAAAAAACAGAGAAGATTTAAAGGACAGATGCACTACCGGACGATTTTTGTCTTGGAAAATACTATTCCTCAATCTAAAATGAGCAAATATCACAACTATCATACCAAGCACATAAATAAATAAATCAACCAGCCAGCCACCATCACAACCATCATACCAAGCACATAAAAATATCAACCAGCCACTGATCTAGCTACACCTTAGCCTTCCCAGTTATAATTTTATTTATTATTATTATTATTATTAATTTTTATTTTTTTTACAGTTTACATTACAAAATGGAGGTGCTTTACACATAATATATACATATAATGCAAAGTATCTCCAGCCAAGCCAAAAAGATACAGTAGCTGTGCGAATTTGTTGCGTTAATGGCCACGCAATATCAATACTGCTGGAGGGAAGGGAGAGAAATTTTGAAAATATATACTTAAAATGTTCTTTAGATAACCCAAGTCAGAGCAGTTAGCTACCTAAATGTTAAATAAGATGTTCTTAACAGAACTCACTGCGACTCATCATAAGGTGTTCTGCAGATACAGTACAATTCCTCACTGCTGCCCTCTTGTGCCCGTTTACAATCATTACAGATGTACACATCCATTTTCTTAGCCTCCTTTTCTGTGATGCCAACACATTCTCCATGATACCAGTTAGTACAAAGATCACAGCCAATATAGAACCTAAAAGTGTTCACAATGAAAATGACAAGGTCGTTGTCATTTCAGACCGTAAGGAACTTTGCTGCTTTCTTTTTTTTCTCTGTGCTCTAATTTATATCCTGCCACCTGGGGGCAAGGTATACTGTAACGTAATATAATTTATTAATTTGATATACCGCTTTTCTCCATGCATTAAGCGGTTTAGGTTAAATACAATAACAAAGATGGTGGGGGGCTTTGAGATATAAAGGTGAAATGTAAATCATTCTGATAAGCGTGCAAGGTTTGGATAAAATGTGTGTCATATATTTGGATAAAATGTGTGTTAATTACTAAAGTGTTTTTCAGCTGAGACATTTCTTTTTATGAACGAAATTAAATAGAAAGGAAAGGGTTTCAAAAATAAACTTTAGTTGTCAAAAGTAATTGCTCTAAATTCCCTTCAACATCTAAGAAGTTTTGAAATCTTAAAGGATCATTGTCATTTGGCATCAGAGCATATTAGAATAAAACTGCTCAAAAGTGACTTGGCAGTCCTACTATATATATATATCTTTATCTATATATCTTTATGTGTGTGTTATATTCTGTGGTATATATGCCAAATTTTCACTGCACTATAGTATTCAAGACAGATCCTGGAAAAAGCCTCAGAAGCCACAAGGTGCAAGTTCCACACCGGGGCTAGATGACTTCTTGGCTCCTCCTCATGTTTCTATCATAGGCCAAAAAACCCTTAAAGCTCTTGCAGCAAATTATGTGGTTTATGAGCAAAAGTCTTAAAGCTATTGCAGCTAATGGTATTACGTGCAAACAAACTACTTTAAAGGACTTGCATGATAACAAAAAGCAAACTGGACTTCTTTCTGGAGCTGTGATACTGCTGATAAGGCTCTTAGCTCTCTTTGTGGTCCTGTGGTTTTACAGTCCCATAATCTGAAGCGCCCAAATCAAGTGCTAAAGCTCACTGGAAATTGTAACAGCACTGAGCAGACCCAGGAAGTGAAACCTGAAGCACAGCCATGCTTGGAGAGGGGTGTCAGGTCAAAAGCGCGCCGGGACAAAGACACGCGCAGACAATTGAGCGCAGCGCGGAGGCGCGCACCACAGAAAATTACTGTTTTTACGGCTCCAACGGGGGGTGGGGGCGTGGGGGGGAACCCCCCCACTTTACTTAATAGAGATCGCGCCGCGTTGTGGGGGCGTTGTGGGGGGTTGTAACCCCCCACATTTTACTGAAAACTTCACTTTTTCCCTGTTTTTAGGGAAAAAGTTAAGTTTACAGTAAAATGTGGAGGCTTACAACCCCCCAAACCTCCCACAACACCGGCGCGATCTCTATTAGGTAAACTGGGGGGGGGGCTCCCCAACAAAACCCCCCGTCGGAACCCCTAAAAACTAATTTTCTTCGGTGCGCGCCTCCGTCTTGCGCTCAGTTGTCGGCGTGCGCCTTTGTCTTTCGCGGGGTTGTCTATGAACCTTGGAGAGGAGTAGCACAGCACATCAAAGAAATTAGAGCCCTGAGGAAACGATATTATTACCGTGAAACGTTGGCCATCGTCGGCAACCTACAACAGTGGCAATTTCCAGTGAGCTACAGGACTGCAAAACCATTGAGAGGAGGGGGGACCACAAAGAGAGCTAAGAGCCTCACCAAGAGAGCTAAGAGCCTTATCAGCAGTATCACAACTCCAGAAAGATAAGATCGGTTTGCTTTTTATTATGTAAGCCTTTTAAAGTAGTTTGTTTTCACGTAATACCATTGGCTGCAATAGCTTTAAAACATTTGCTCATAAACCACATAATTTGCTGCAAGAGCTTTAAGGGTTTTTTGGCCTATGATAGAAGCATGAGGAGGAGCCAAGAAGTCATCTAGCCCTCACACATAGCCCCGGTGTGGAACTTGCACCTTGTGGTTTCTGAGGCATCTGTCTTGAATACTAAACTGCAGTGAAAATTTGGCATATATACCACAGAATATAACTGGAGGTGTTAGTTTGAGTAATTGAAAGTACATATTTACCCCAGTTCCTCCATTGGAAGGTTAGATATATAGATATACACACACATCTTCTCATGTCTGTGTCTTTTCATCCATTTTCTTTAACTTGAAGGTATAAAATAGTGGTTATATTCCTACTAGGCAGAGATAGAATAAGGACAGTTAAATATTAGGTATGCAAAAACTAAATGGTGTTTGTGGAAGAGCTGTAAATGCAAGGATTTACATGTTCCTGCTCTTTTTGTGAAACATTTACAAAATTCACAAATGAGCCCCATCAAATTCAGCCTTTGGTCAGGTGGTTCCTCCCTATTAAAGGGGCAGAGCTTATTAATTGGCTGCACATGAAAATGGGTATGTTGAGTCAGTACTGGTTTTACTTCTATTGCAAAAACCCTGAGAAACTGATCCTGCAATCCAAAGCTAAAACAGGAATAAAAATTAGGCTTGGCTTACTATGCTCCTTTTGGCATGGACTATGAAGTCAACCTACTTATGGAAGAAGTTGGTTGGAATGTATCAGCAAGGAATTGTTGTCTTATCTCACCCTAATTTCTATTGTAGTTCCAATCTGAATCGCCCTTCCCGCTTGATACAGTTTAAAATGGGTGACAAGGAAACAGAGAAAGAAGCTATAGTTTAAATAGTAGCTTTGAATGCTTCCAGTTCATTTTCTAGCTATGGAATAATTCTTTTGTGCAAAGAGACTGGAAACATCCCACACAGGAAGCACAATGTATTCTGAAATATATGTTTCCGTGTGCTTGTTACGCAGGTTAATTTAATGGTCCAGACTGGCAGGATCATAAGTTGAATGTGCATGGCAACTGCAAACATTAATTTTAGAGGATACTGAGGGACTTACTGAACCAGGAGACTGAGAGGAGATGGACTTTACATTCTTTATCATTTATATTTCTCTGTTTAAGTGATTGAAGGTTACCCACTGAGTAAAATTTGGAAGAGATACCTCTCCTCTGAAGTGAAATCCTTCAATGCCTTAGAGTACGAGCCCCTCATGCAATCTCAGGACTTGAGTCATCACCTCCATGAAATGTTCATGCCCTGCCAGCCTGCAGATAAGCCAAAGTGCACTAGCCACAAATATATTTGAATTTTATACTTAATATTTTTTTTAAGTTTTGACCATAGCAAGCAAGAATAATCATGAAGGCCAAAGCAACAGTTCAACCTAGGTTACATGATTTCTTTTGACTGAATAAATTCCATCAGCTCTGCTTCACATTTTGTGAAGTTTGGGGGGAATTTTTTTTTTTTAGTGGGGGAGTTAGCTCATGCCTTTTTCAGTAGTAGAAATACCATGCTCTGCTGTTATATTAGAAGAATGTAGATAGTAACCCATGTAGGGCAAAAAAAGCCAAAACATTGCACAAACTTGTTCACTAGTTTTTGTTCAAATGAGAACTATCTCTTTCATTCCTTCCTTTCGCAGCAAAAATGGGTGCCATTTCTATCCTGCATCATCTTTATGTTAATAAAACACAAAACTATGGCAGTGCATGTATAAAGCAGTGCCATGCAATATATTTTAAATAAATTGTTTTAAAAGAAAAGGTCTGGGAGAAACCCACCCGAGGTTTAGGGCTTTGCTGTGCAAAGTTACCTGACAGACATATGCAGGTGGGGTTGAATGACTGTTTCTACCTCACCATAAAAACCTCATTATCTGGGTTTAACTTTTTCAAGAGAAAAATGCTGCTCCTTTAAATGTGCACCTCTGCCTGGAAGATGACCCTTTAACATTTCAGTACTTTTAATGTAACAGATGAGAAGGGAATGCATGGAGAAAGCATACCATGCAAATGTAATGATGTTGATCGTATACAAGTAGGAAATGAAGAACACTGCATGGAAATGGGTGCAAAAATGTTTAAATTTATGTGTGGTGACCTAACAGAACAAAAACAAATTCAGCCAATGAAAACAACAGTGCTACCAGAAGCTGAACCATACGCAATCACACTAACAGACAAGAAAGCAGGAGGGACTGTTTCAAAACATCATGCTGGTGTATTTGCCAACATTTTGTTCCGAAGACACCCTGACACGCATCTCTCTCAAACACCAAACGTAGAAAGAAAATCAATCTAGGCTGCTGAATTACACGTACATAAACATTTAATGGGAGGGACTGGTAGAATGCGCTGACTGGCAACCCTTGATCTGATCTAAAAAGCAAGCAACTGATGAATCTGCAAAAGGAAATGTATCAGAATGCTGCCATTCCTCTTGCTGTCATTTGCAGTCTAGTTGCTTTTGGACTGACTACGGGAAAATACAGCAAAATAAACAGGCGTGACAATTAGTGTTGTGTCTCCCTAAGTGTTGGTGTTTTAGCATTAACACATTCATACGGCTGAGGAAAGGCCTCACAACAGACTGCTGTTTCTACGCTATTTTTAAAAAAAACCCTTTTGTTCTTATATTTCCTTATCTTTTCCTCTAATAACTAGACTCAACTTATCAAGCCAATACCAAAAGGTACAAAGTGGGGAGTTCAGAGGTAATTTAAGATCCACTTGGCAGTAATTCTGATCACTGACTGCCGTGTGTCTTCTGTCTAGGACAGGACATATACGATGAAATCTAAAAGAAATTTCCTTACTCGAAAAGGACTTGCACTCAGTTGGTGAAAAAATTCTGAATAAGGCTCTCAAAAGGTAAGCACACAAGACCTCAGATCTAGCGCTTTACCTAGTGCTGGCCTGGCTACAGCAAACTCTTGTCATACTCCATATGAAACACGTATGTGACTGCATGCCACAATAACCACTGAATGGCAAATGTAAAAATGAAGAGACCAAACTAAAAACCAAAAGGATAACGCATGATTTCTGAATATTAGCATACAGTACTCTGGGTTCAAAAGGTGTATTTTTCTCATTGAGGGAAATGGTGAAATGATATGCTCCCCACTCTAAAAAGTTGTGTGTTTATTTTTATGACGGGCACAGTGACACTGATATTCAGCAGATTTGGGAGCCAGCCAGCCAAATCTTCATGACTGACATGCCCCCCTCCATTTGTTTGCAGACAGTACACACAAAATTTATCCAGAGACTAACTTGGGGGTGTTTGTAGTCCATGGTTTCACTTTGTCCAAGGTGTCAACATTCAGTGCCAGCCAGCCCAAGAGAGCTGGGTAACTCTGAGCAGACATCTGCCCTAAAATTACCTGGAAAATCTTAGCTGGGCATATTCAGACCATATGGATATTGGACAAATATTCAGGAACAGTTAACTGGACAAAGTTGCCTGGTTAACTTTCTCTCTTAGCAGCTTTTTAAACACTGACCTCAATCTTCTCGTTGAAATTTGGAGAACCCAAATGGGTCAATTTTGTTTGCCATCCTCAGTCATACTGGCAATGCTTGAGGCCCTAGGTTGTGGCCTTTATCTGCCAAAGAAAGATGATCTGAGCAGTTTAATAAACGCAGCACTTTTCCCACCAGGTTTTGGAACCATAATCTGGAACTTTATTATCTTGTCAGTGTTAACAACTCTTATTATTTTTTGATGGAGAAAAGCAGTACATTTGTGTGAGATTATGGTAGAAGGCAGCCTTGTGTTGCTCTATTTTAAGTCTGCCATTGCCCAGTTAACAAAGAACACCTAGAACCATAGAAAAGTGAAACCAAAGAACAGAGGAATTCATAGCAATGCCTGATGGGGAGAAGGAAGCGGACACCCTTTGATCAGGATAATGTCCTAAAACCTGGTCATTCCACTTAAACAGCATGAAGGGCTAGTGGGAAGAAGCCAAGTACTGCCATGGAAGTGACACAAAGGGTCAATTGCAGAATAGCTGCAGGCGAAAGTGTTAGGTGGCTGCAACAGGTGTAAAACATTGCATGCGAGGCTTTAGGTTCAAACATCAGGAGGAAAGAAACAAGAAAGCTCTCATCTTGAACCACTGCTTTATGCATCCTACAACAGTGATCAAAATATGAGCAAATCCATGATTTAAAATTGCTGAGTAAACATAAACCCAAAGTATTTGTCTTACTTGTTTAATGAAATATTTAAACAAATATAAAAAAATGCAACAGAAATGGAACCAAAGGGGAAAAGGTTAACAGTCTAGAACAAAGCTTAGAGAAAAAGGGCAGAATACAATGCAAGGACATAAGGCTTTGTCTTAGTTACTGTACATGCTGGAAACGATTACAGTGGATTCCACTTAACTTCTCTTCCTATAAGGATACTTTGCTTATAAAGACATTCTTTCAAACTCATGATAACGTTTTGTCCTCAGAAAGGGCTTTCTGTTTAAGCATCATTTTGACACAGTTGATTTGGAAAGTGGAAAAATACAAAAACATTTTCAAATGTTACATTCCCCTGTATATACAGGGCCTTTTCTGGAGGTGGTGCCGCTAGATCCCACGCTTCCCAGATTCTCTATGTACTGTTCCAGGGCCAATGAAAGAGCAGGCTCACTAAGAGGGTCAGAATGGTTTCAGAGACATCAGAGGTCCTAGTGTGTTACCCCGTAATTAGGAAGGAAATCATTAAAAAAAGTTTAAATCTAAGGACAAATACATACTACCTTCCCCCAATAATCATATAGAACTAATAGGTTTATGCATCTTACAGCTAGGATACATGCTAGATACAGAGGGGACAATTTTATACAGCATTTTCCTCATATAAAGCAGAAAAATCTTGTGGCTGACCACATCTAACAACAAAATGATGTGTACTTCAATGTACACTGCATAGGCATTCTCAGGGGCATAGAAGCAATATATGTGCATATTTTAACACACAATTACATCTTCTCTGGAGCATATATAAATGTATGTGTGAGCATGCTCTGGCTACTGGGAGTCACTGTAAGAGTCTAATTTATAAAGGCACATAATTGCTTATATAGATTTAAAAACAAGTGACTTTATGGACTTTTCACATATGCACCTTGCTATAAAATTAGCCTGAGGGTAATTTTCATTTCTCTGGGTGAAACAGTGCTGGAAAATTACTTTTGGAAAACTGTCCACCCAATACAAGGGTTAATGCATGCAGATAACTCATCTACCATACACGTTTATCTGCAGTGCGGGGAGGAATTCCTGAGAGGTGGGCCTTGGAAATATATGCATACTTCCTGGTAAAAAATACCCACATTAGTAGGTGTAATTGTGCATGGGTACTTTTCCATAGGTAATTTTCAAAGCTAAAGTAGTCAGATAGAAGTACCTATGGATTTTACCCCTACCAGGCAGCCTTAAAATTATCCCCTTGTAGTAGAAAATAAATCTAGCCTCGTATGCATCACCTGCCAGTTAACAACGATGTAGACTAGTGCTCGTTGACTGGCTCTGTCTGTGAGCCTGCATTTTACCCTTTCTGAGGTCAAACTCTTCTGTTTGTGACAATACAGAAGATCTACAGCAACAGCGTCACAAACAGAAAACTTCACAGTGTTCGGTGAGGGGACAAGGGGTCCAAAAACACCTGGCTCTAGCTGAATCTCCAGGGCAGTGAAAAGAAATGCAAACACATATATATATCCAACATATATACACACACCACATTCTCTCTAAATATAATATTAAAATCTTCAACTAAGATGTCAGCAGCAGCTTCATAACCTATAATCTGACCCAGAACAAATCAGGAGCAGGTTTAAGAACATCACAGTTTGATCTAGCACAAGCAGGATGCAGGCCAGGAACCTACTGCAGGGAGAAGGCGGACATGGCAGTGAAGGAAGTATTAGTGGCTTATCGAAAGAAAACACCCACTCCAGACTGTACATTACTTCTAACGCAAAATTAGGAAATAGTACATAATAGATACTAAGTGAAAAGGTTATTTTTTTTAATTGTTCATTTTTAAACTACTTAAAGCTGCTCTTCTGGGATTCTTCTTAACTGCTAAAAGCAGAATGTATACGAGTGGTCAAAATTGTGGAAATACTTTCAGTCTTTCAAGACTGCAAAACTTTGCTCGACTGTTGCTCCAGTTACTTATTTAGTCCTGCAATATATGATATTTATACACATTCTTTGATTGTTTATAAATTTTACTGGTAATATTTATAAAGTAATTTTGTGGATAGGAATGACTTTTAGTCAAAAAGGTAAGCAATCGGTCACTGTTTCTTTTGATATGTTTCATTTTGATGCTCTGATGTTGTCACAGTTTGTGGGTGTTATCTAAAGATCCGATGTGCAATATGACTACATTTGAATTGCTATTTTTCATTAATTGCGATCTAATTGAATTGTTGATCATTTATTAAAACTTGATATACTGCCTTAGTTGCAACATAATTCAAAGCGGAGAATATTAATTGTCTAAATGCACTAAAATTACAGCTGTATGCTAAATTTTGCAGAAGAGGCTTGACTAGTTGCCTAAAGAGAGAGCAACAGTCATAACCTTAAGAAAAGAAGGCTACAGTTACCAAGAGATTGCAGCCAAAATTGATCAAGGTGTGTCACCAGCCAGGGTGCTGAAACTTTGCAAGCATCAAAAACAAGGTTGGAACTGGCCGGACTGATAGAAGGCTACTGAGAATGAAATTAACAGCCAATAAGTCACTGGCTGAAAGAGGGGTGTTGGCATCAGGCTAGACAGTTCGCCAGACTGGTGAAAGCAACGAGCAAGAAATCCCAGGAAAAAGCCCTTCCTCAATGCAGTTCAGCATTGTAAATGTTTGAGCAGGGCTAGAGTATTCCAGTTGGACTACAGAGCAGTGGAAGGTGGTGGTGTGGAGTGATGAGACCTGAATATCTATATTTGGCAGGGACGGTGTTTGCTATGTTCGTCAGCAACAGGGCAAGGACTGCTTGCCAGAGTGTACTACTGCCACCATGAAGCATCCTCCGAGTGTGATGGTGTGGGTTGCATTTCCAGAGATGCTGTGGATCAATTGCAGGTGCTTAATGGAGTGATAAATGCTGACAAATACATAAAGGAGGTCCTTCAGCCCAAGGTGCTGCCCTCAACCAAAGACATCTTTGGTGCTGGTCGACCATGCTGCACGGCCAAGAAATGTCTCACCTGGTTCAAAGAGAACAAGGTTGAGTTGCTGGACTGGCCAGGAAACAGTCCAGATTCTCAATCCCACTGACAAAGTGACCGTCCAACAAACCTGAGCTGATAGTAGCAATAATCAATTCCTGGTTCCACATAATAACACCTATTGATCTCCAAGAAGATCTGCCGAGAAGATGTGAGGTAGTAATCGAGGCTAAGGGATATCAAATGCACTACTAGTGAGACTGATGAAGTCATTGGATAAGTGGACAAATTATCATTATTTGCTTGGGTAGCACACGAACAGCATTATTTTTGTAAAATGTGCCAAATATGCTGGTCTTGTTAAGTGATTATAGAGTTACTGTTATTAGTTAAAAAAAAATGTACATATTAAATACAATTGTGATGTTATATAGTCATGTTTTTTTAAAGCGTAATGCCTAAAATGTTAGTGTTTCCACAATTTTAGTCACTAGTGTATTTGTTAATGCCAAAAATGATCACCCCACACTGATCTGACTAGTCCATACCGGCTACAGTGTCATAAAACACATCACTCTATATGAACTGATCAGGCAACGTTTTGTGTGATTTTATGTGGGTGGAATCCTTCTAGCCATCCTCTGCTCCCAAGAGTTCTAAAGACCAGAAATTATAAGCAGTTATAGCCATTCTGAATTCAGCTGTTCATTTCATACCCTCCGAGTACTAATGAAATCTTTAAGCAAGGGGTGGTGGGTTAGGAAGCAGTCCATTGGTCTGAGGTCATGTTCTATTGCTAAAGCTATCGCTAATTCCTTAACTCAATGACGTGACAAAGTACTCACACAAAGAAAATAAAGTGGTGATGAGATGGAACAGATTTACTGAAATAATATGTATTTTTTTGAAACTTCATGGGATCCAAACATCTCAGTTCTGTGGAATTTGCAACTTATCCTGATTGTACTTTGCTTATCCTAAACAGCTAGAAAAACAATTTGATATATGAAAAGAATGTGATGCTCTGGACTCACTTCGACTCATCATATGGTGTTTTGCAGATGCAGTATATCTTTGTATCTTTCTTGCTTTCTTTTGAGGTAGTCGTAGAAATCATTTTCTTTTTCTTGGTCTTGGAAGTGGCTGGATCTCTCTCCTCCTCTCGCTTTCGCTTGTGAGACGGTGGGGGCAGTGCAGGTGTAGCAAAGGTGACTCTTGCCGTATGCTGTGGAGGAGGTAAAGCCGGTGCTGGCGGTGTAGCGGCTGCTGTGGCTGCGGCCGCGGCTGCTGCGGCCGCGGCAGCCGCCTGGGCTCTTTCCTTTTCTTTTTTAATTCTACTCAGGTCTCTCTTCAGTTCTTCCTAAAACAATAAGCAAAACAAAATGATTAAACTGACAAGAACAAGGCAGCATAACATGAATCAAAGCATTTTAAGGAGGCTATCTAAATTACAGGATACATGCCAACGCCAAAATGTCAATGAATCCACTTATATTTTTTTATTAGGTCTTCAGAAATTTCAAGTTTATTAAAAATTTGATATATATAGACACCTTTTTATTACATAGGACTATATTTAATGTGAGGATGGGGAGATATGTTATGTGATTTAATGGGTTTATTCCTGATGAATGGGATGGGTGGGGGAGGGGTCTTTTTAATATGCATTTGACAATAATTGTTAGAATGTCAAGTGATTTGTACGAATTATCTGATTGAATTTTGTACACTTGTTGCAAGAGTTAAAACTGAATAAAGAATTAAAAAAAAATATTTGATATATTATAATAATTTAAAAAAGATTTGGGGGCCATTGACAACTTATTGTAATGATTAGTTGCCTTTTTACATTGAAAGTATAACTATAATTATGGGAGGGGGTGGTATATAGTTATAATATAGGTTGAATCAATATCTATGAATATAGCACATGTATGTTATTTTTTTTGTTGATTGCAATATTTGTGAAAAGGGTGGGGGGGGGATGGAGATAATTTATGTATTTAAGATGACAATAGAAATAATTTCAAGTGATGTGTTTGATTCAATTGATGTAATGTTGTGTACTTGATGGAAGATGAAAAATGAATAAAGAATTGGAAAAAAAAAATTTGATATACCATCGTATCATTTATTTCAAGGTGGTTATACATTTTAAAATAGGGTAAAAACAGATAATATAATTTAACATAACTTTATTTTTTTTTTAAATTTTTATTTATAAAATTTTCATTCTTACAATAAATAAATAGCATAATATTTAGTTTATAATAATTATAGTTGTATGTACAATATCATATCATATATATTGAATCCCTTTCCCCTGTTATTTGTTTTTTTCATTTTTCCTCATATTAATTTCTATATTTCCCTCCCTAACCCTATATTATTATTATCAATGTGTTAAGATATCTGATCTTTAGAATATTTTGTCAATGGATCCCATATTTTCTTAAAATTTTTTATATTTCCTTGTTGTAATGCCAATATTTTCTCCATTTTGTATATGTGACACATCGAGTTCCACCAGAATGTATAATTTAGCTTGGTATAATCCTTCCAATTTTGTGTGATTTGCTGCATGGCAACTCCTGTCAATATTAAAAGCAATTTGTTATTGTTTGCTGATATTGGACTTTGTGTTCTCATTGCAGTACCAAATAATATGGTATCATATGAGAGACCAATATGATTTTCTAGTAATATGTTAATTTGGGGCCAAATTAAATTCCAATAGGCTTTTATGCAAGGACAAAAAAAAATTAAATGATCTAATGTCCCTACTTCTATTTTACAATGCCAGCATCTATTAGATCTAGTATTATCTATTTTTTGCAAGCGCGTCGGGGTCCATAACACTCTATGTAATAAAAATATCCATGTTTGACTCATAGATGCTGACTTTGTTAATCTTAATCTCCAGGACCAGAATCTTGGCCATTGAGATGCAGAAATTGTCTGTCCAATCTCAATGCTCCAAATATCCCTAAGTCCAGTTTTCTTTTTTTTATTTAGAAATCCATATATTAATTTATACCATTTTGCGGCTTGGTGTCCCAAGAAATCCGCCTGGAAACATAAAACTTGCAAACTATATTGGGTATTAAGATCTTTCCATTCAGGGAACCCTACCTGAATGGCTTGCTTCAATTGCATCCATTTAAAATATTGTGTTTTATTTAGTCCAAATTTATTTTGCAATTGTGAAAAACTAAGCAAGGAACCTTCTGATATGACATCATTCAATGTTCTTATTCCTGCATTTATCCATTGTTTCCAGACGATTTTAAATCCGCCAATTCTGATCCTGGAGTTTACCCATATTGATTGATTTAGAGATTTAGCTATTGGTTCTGGTGATAGGTTACTTATGTATCTCAATGTTTTCCAAGTATCTAAAAAGATTCTGTTATCTTTATATCTCCTAGGCATTGTTATGGTAATTAGATGTTCTGGATATAAAGGGAACAGGAGCTGCCATTCTAAATACAGCCAATCTGGTACATTTTCCATGAGATCTGGGAGGATCCAATACATACCCTGTCTTAAAATATAGGCTTGATGATACCTATAAAAATTTGGAAAATTTACCCCCCCTTCCACAATTGGTCTTTGTAATGATACTAAAGCGATTCTTGGTCTTTTCCCAAACCAAACAAATTTTGTAAGAATATTGTTAAGTTTTTTATAAAATGACCCCTGAAAAAATATTGGTATCATACTCATTTGATAACAAACCACAGGCAATACCATCATTTTAATTGTATGAATTCTTCCCCACCAAGAAAGATGTAATGGATTCCATTGCTCACACATTTCTGTTATTTTTTTCAATAAAAGTTTTTCATTCTCTTTGACTGTGTCTTCTATTGTATTTTTGATCATAATTCCTAAGTATTTTATTCCATCTTCTTTCCAAATAAATGAATATGGGTCAAATAGTCCTTTCGTACAATGAACATTAATTGGGAGGACTTCAGATTTGCTCCAATTAATTTTATATCCAGAAAAAGTGCCGAATTTCTCTAATAAATTAAGTATACATGGAATAGTAGTATCCGGTTCTCTTAAATATAATAAAATATCATCTGCATATGCAGAAAGTTTAAATTCCCAGTTGGAAAACGTGATTCCCTTTATCTCCTTAGTCTTATTTATTGCAATTAATAAAGGTTCTAAGACAATATCAAAAAGTAATGGAGACAAAGGGCATCCTTGTCTAACTCCCCTATGCAAATTAAATCTAGTTGATAAATTATTATTAATATATAATCTTGCACCAGGAGAGCTATACAATGTCTGGATCATTTTAATAAAACCGGAGCCTATACCAAACCATTGTAAAGCTTGATACATAAAATTCCATTCCACTCTATCAAAAGCTTTTTCTGCATCTAAAGATATTAGAAAAGCTGGATCATTTATATTTTTTGCTAAATTTAATGAGTGGAATGCTAGTCTAGTATTATTTGATGAATGTCTTTTAGCAATAAATCCTGTTTGATGTACATCTATAATGAAAGGAAGAGCTTTTGCCAATCTAAGTGCTAATACTTTAGCCATTAATTTATTATCCACATTTAATAACGAAATAGGCCTGTAATTTGAAACCAGAGTAGGATCTTTGTTTGGTTTTGGTAAGACTATAATTATCGATTCTGCCATAGTACCTGAAATATTTTCATTCTTTATTTGATATTGATATAAATTTAACAGATGTGGTAAAATGATATTTTGAAATGATTTATAAAATTCAACAGTATACCCATCTCCACCTGGAGCGGATCCAACTCTAAGAAACTTCAATGCTGTTTCTATTTCTTTTAAAGATATAGGATCTTCTAAACTTCCTTTTATATGATCCGGAATATTAGGTCCAAGAAAGGAATTTAAGAATGTTAATCCTTCTTGTTCTTTATTTTTATAAGAATTAGAAGTGTATAATTCTTTATAAAAATCAAGAAATTGTGTTATAATATCTTTTGTGCTGGTATGTGTGTTACCTTGTATATCTTTTATTGCAATAATCTTAGATTTTCTTTTCTTTGCTTTAAGAAAATTTGCTAATAATTTTCCCGCTTTATTTGAATTGCCATAATATTGTACTTGTTTATTGAAAATGTCTTTTCTCACATATTGAGAAGAAATCTCATTATATTTAACTTTTACTTTTAACAACTCTTGTAATGTATTGTTTTCCCATTTTTTAATTAATTTATTTTCTAATAATTTAATTTGTTTTTCCATATCTTCATATTGTTTTTTAAGTTGTTTTTTAATAAAAGCTGAATAAGAAATAATATTTCCTCTCATTGTTGCTTTAAAAGCATCCCATAAAATTTCTATATTAATGTCATCTGAAGAATTAAGTTGAAAGAATTCTTGCATTTTTACTTTAAGATCTTCTAAGAATTTCGAATCTGCTAATAAATCATTATTAAATCTCCATATTGAATTAAATTGATCAATATTATAATTCTTAAGGTTAATCCACACACCAGCATGATCTGAAATTATAATGGGATCTATAACTGCTTTTGATACACGCTGCGCTATGTTATTAGTTACAAAAATATAATCAATTCTTGAGAAAGATTTATGGACCTGAGAACAAAAAGAATATTCCCGATCATTAAAATGAAGGATACGCCATATATCTATTAAATTACAAGATTGTATTAAATTATCTAATCCTAAAGATTTTATGATTTTACTTGGTTTCTTGTCCACAATTGGATCCATTACAGCATTGAAATCTCCAGCTACTACTAAGTTAGAAGTAGCCAGTGGTAGTAATATCTGTTGAATTTGATTAAAAAACTCCATTTGGTTCGAATTAGGAGCATAAAGATTAAATAAATCCAGGGTTGTATTTCCCAGATCCATTTTAATATGTATCCATCTTCCTGAAGAGTCAGAATTTATTAATTTAAAATCAGCTTTGCATTTCTTATTTATTATTATCGCTACCCCTGCTTTCTTCCCTATTGCCGGTGAATAAAAACATTTTGATATCCATCCTTCTGTTAGCTTCCTAGATTCAGTGTCTCTTGTAGGAAATAAATATCTGCGTTTTGCTTATGGAGAAAACCTAATA
The DNA here is from genome assembly GCF_902459505.1 of Geotrypetes seraphini. Lineage (NCBI taxonomy): Eukaryota > Metazoa > Chordata > Amphibia > Gymnophiona > Dermophiidae > Geotrypetes > Geotrypetes seraphini. The sequence goes on along the minus strand of NC_047093.1, from coordinate 18,245,762 downwards.
ATTTTTTTCTTTTTATAGGATGATTTAAGCCATTGACATTAATTGAAAAAATTTTAATATCCATTTACTTTTGTAATTAAAATTTGACATGAAATCATATGATTATTATTTTCAGATATCCACACATTGTAATAATATATTTTCCCCATTCTCTTTCTTCCCCTCTTCCCTCCCTCCCCTCCCTTCCCCCCCAATATTATCTGTGTATGCTTGGCAACACGCATCTTAGGTCAGGTATCAAAACACTCCACAAAAGTCCATTTCCTGTTAAGATTCAGATATAAGTCACAAATATATCATATATTACTAAATAACATTAACAATCCATATAATATTTAAACATTTTGCCTTTTTTTTTTTTTTTCCCCAATGTTAAATTTAATCTTTTCAAATATTATTTTCTGTATCATTTTCATATTTTATAACTATTAGTATATCTTATTAATTCAAATAATATGAAAAATATTGTAAATTTTTTTAAAAAAAAAAAATTCATATATATCACCTTTATATTTTCTAATTCTATTTCTTTATAATATTTTTAAGTAATATATAAGTTTATGAATATATTCTAGATCCTTATAATTCTTTTAAACTTATATATTATATAATGAGATGTTTCATTTCTTTGGAAAATAAACAATGTTTCACATATGTGTGCTACTTGTACTATGTGATTTTTTTTTTTTTCCCGTTCCAGAGCTTCCTTCCTTCATTATACAGAGTCATACCTCATTCATATAACATACTTCCTAGTTTCATTTTTAAGATATATCAAAGTTAAAGATGTGTCATTCCATTATCTTATTCATCCAAGTAAATATTATTTTTTCTTCCTTTCTTCTTCTTCGTATTTTTTATATCCAGAGTATTATTCATTTCTTTTCAATAGTTTGTTAATTCCGAATAAGTTCCGGTTCCAGCGACGATCTAATTTTAGTTTATTTTGTGATCTTTCATCCGATGTAATCCTTTATCTTTTATTGTCAAGTCTAGTAGTTTATTTATTCATATTTGTTCATAGTTCATCCGGTTTTAAGAGTTATTCTTTACATGTATTTCCTTTTGCAAGGACTTCTGGGATTTGTAGTTCCATTGAATCAGAGAAAGGATTTTTAATAGGTTTATTCTTCCTGTATTGTCTTCTGAGAAGTGGGTTATATATACATACATAGATCTTCATTCATTCTTACATACATTCCATAGGAAGAAAGCTCTGGACCATGATTCAATCACATAATAGTATTTAGGATCTGCTCATTACAGCATTTATTATTATTAATATCAATAGTTAATTTATTTATTAACTTTCTAAAACCAATTAAGGGCTTATATCTCGTTTTTATATTCAAGTTCTTATTTATTATCTAATAAATATTATATTCTTCCTTGTTTAAAAACTATATTACTTTTATCTAAGATCTTGTATACTTATATGTTAATTTATCATTTAAAGAATCATTCCATTCTAGAATGTAGGAATTTTTTGAACAGAGTCAAAAACATTCTATACCGTTTTTCATCTGCTAAATACTTATTATATTCAATCAATAATTTCAAAAAATACAAGGTGATATTAGCTCTTCTTAATACATATCATTTCCCCTACCTGTTTATATTATAAGACATTCAAACTTGACATTCATTATAATAAAATAAAGAAAATTAAGATGACATTGGCATTTCCTGGTTTAGTATATATTTTTGTAGCTCTTCAGGATTATCAAAGGTTAAAGTTTTGTTTGCTATGGTTACTTTCATATTTGCTGGGTATACAAGACCAAATTTTGCTCCCAGTTCACGTAGTTGTGGTCTCAAATCCAGCAGTTTCTTTCTTTTAATTGCTGTGCTTTTTGCAAAATCCGGGACAAAGTGAATACGGGCATCTTGATATTGTAAACCTTTATTCTGTTTTGCAAGATGAAAAATTTCCATGACCTGTTGGTGGCGTAGTAGTTTAAATATCAGTGGCCTCGGTCCTTGATGCTTTTCTGATCTCTTTGTTGGCACTCTATGTGCTCTTTCAATCTCTATGGGATATTTAGTTTGTAGAGGAAGTAGTTTTGGTAATAAGTTTTCTATAAAGGTCACCGGATTCCCCTTTTCTGCTCCTTCCGGTAAACCTATCAGACGAACATTGCTTCTTCTCTCACGATTCGAGTAATCCTCCAGTTCTTTAGTAAGTGTTTCAATTTTCTTTTTTTCAGTTTTTGTGTTTAAAATTTCTTCTTCAACAGTTATCATTCTTTCTTCTAAATCGTTAGATTTTAATTCGATTAGATCCATCTTTTTATTTAATGTTGAAACATCATCTGTTAATTCTGTAACTTTTTTTGTGAGAATTGAAAGCATTTGTTTGATTTCTTTAAGTTCTTTCATTACTTCTGGATCTGCGGTTTTGGATCCTGTCTCTTGTTCGGGCTTTGCTCTCTTGCTGCTTCCAGAGACTGCGAAGTCGTTTTTATTTTGCTTTCCTGACGCCATCGAGTTTATTTTTATCATAAATTTAATCTTAATTCTTCAAATTTTTGCGACTTTTTTATTCTTTCAAGGACTTTTTATATGGAGCTCTTCTGCTAACCGACCTCCTTCATGCGTGTCCAAGCCACGCCCCCCAATTTAATTTAACATAACTTTAACAAAAATAACATAAGCGACTAGACAAACAGGTACGAATGGAAAAAGGGGAGAACTACAATGGATAAAGAAAAATGAGGTATAAGGGCATAAACAAAAGGGCGGGGTTAAAAGTAACTCAAAACCATTGGAAAAAAATTTGGGGGGGGGGGGAACAGCAATTGGAAAACCATTACATTTCCTGAGACTGATTTGGATGTGGTCTTAGATGAGATGATTTCAAATTAAGAATATTTCCCCCTGGGAGATTCTCTCTGTGTGTCCGAGTTACACAAGGTTTGGATGCAGATTACGCCTCGCCAGGATTTGAGTGATCTGGTAATGCATTGGACCTCCAACTTGGTATAGTCCATCATTATTTATAGATCTTTTAGAGTGGACTTCTAGCATTCCTAATTTGACATTGATATCTTATTCAATATCTTCGTAAATGACCTGGAAGAAGAAACGACCAGTGCTATCATCAAGTTTGCAGATGACACAAAACTATGCCGAGCAATCAGGTCACAAAAAGACAGCGAAGAACTCCAGAGAGATTTGAAGCAACTTGAGAGATGGGTAGAAAATTGGCAGATGAGTTTTAATGTAGAAAAATGCAAAGTGATGCACCTGGGCAGTAAAAACAAGGAGCATGGGTACAAACTGTTAGGTATAACATTGGGGAAGAGCGATCAAGAAAAAGACCTGGGAGTACTGATAGATAGAACCCTGAAGCCATCGGCTCAATGTGCAGCGGCGGCAAAGAAAGCTAACAGGATGTTAGGTATGATAAAGAAAGGAATCACGAGTAGATCAAGGGAGGTCATAATGCCGCTTTATAGAGCAATGGTCAGACCACACCTGGAATACTGTGTCCAACACTGGTCTCCATACCTGAAGAAGGATATAACACTACTGGAGAGGGTGCAGAGGAGAGCGACGAAGCTAGTAAAAGGTATGGAGAACTTGAGCTACAAAGATCGCCTCAGAAAACTGGGACTATTCACCCTTGAGAAGAGAAGACTGAGAGGGGATCTGATAGAGACTTTTAAATTGCTAAAAGGAATTGACATAATGGAGCAAGCTCACTCACCAACAGGGGGAAAGGATGGTGAGCAAGAAACAGCGTTATTCACATTGGCAAATGTAACCCAGTCTCGGACCAGAGGTCGTGGCCTGAAGCTGAGAGGGGACACGGCCAAGACAAACGTCAGAAAGTTCTGCTTCACACAGCGAGTGGTGAACGCCTGGAACTCTCTCCCGAAAGAGCTGGTGGAGGAAACCACCGTTCTAGGATTTAAGGGAAAATTGGACGCACATCTTCTTGCAGAAGACATTGAGGGATACGAGTGACATTGTATTCGCCAGGGTATGCCTGGCTGGGCCTCCGCGTGCGCGGAACGCCGGACTAGATGGACCCCCGGGTCTGATCCGGTGCAGGCATTTCTTATGTTCTTATGACACAGTGAGCAGTTCCAGGTGTTGCGTAAAGCCGATCTTACCCAAGCTCAGATTTTTCATACGGGAGGCATGAACACACCCTTATGTCAGAAACGTAATCAAAATATTAGTTCTTTTTATCATGCGGTTTTTGGGAGTTCCCAAACATATTTGATGATGGAGTCCCCCAAAAAGTACCTGAAGAATGTGTTAGGTTCTAGAATATCTCAATCAGCCACGGGACTTCTTTTGGCTCGATCATGGCTTTTTTGTGCTGTAGAGTAGGGATGATGTATTTTTATTCAAAAGGCAGGTCTTGATGGCAAGAAGATCAGCTCGAAGGTATGGATGAGTGAAGATCCTCTATCATATTGGCATTGACGTTAACAGTTTACATGCCTCAAATGCACTTGCAAAGTAATAGTGCCCATTCTTCCCTTCATCCTAAGAAGAATTTTCTTAAAATAAGGGGGCCTTAATTACAGGGGGGCTGAATCCATTGGAGGGGGCTGTTGGTTTTTCTTGTATGGGGGGATCTTCGCTCGTTGATTGTCGGAGAGTATCAGAGTACAGCTCTCTGATGAGTGTGCCTGCTGGTTTCTTTATACCTGGGGGATTGGGGCTGAGGTTCGTTTCGGGGTGATATTTCTTTACTACTGGATCTTGGGGTGGGTAAGAATTGTTATTGGTCTGTTTCTACTCATTGTGTTTGATGGGTCTCTGACTTTGTTTTGGGGGGGGTTATGTGGGGGGGTAGGGGAGCACCTACTGTTTGAAAATTCTTGATAACTGCCTATTTGTTGTATATTATTCCTTACATGTTCTATCTGTTCTGTATTCTTGCGGAGTGGTTTTGGCATTGTTTGGGAGTTATCATCAATAAAAACTTATTTGATTAAAAACTTATATGGGGGCCTTATATTCAGTCTCTCTCGGCGAAAGCTCGTAGTCTGGTACTCAACTCGCTCTGACTACATTACTTTTTCTCTTTGTATTAACTGATGGCTTTATTTGGTGAGGGGGTATAAGAGCTGAGCCCCCTTGTCAGTTGCTCTCATTGAGCTCTTGTGCTTGTTGCTAGTATGTTTTACTATACCGAGTTTTGGGAGGGGTAGAGAAGTAGGGTAGTTTATGAATACACTTGTGAGCATCACAAGTTTGTACTATTTTATTTTCATCTGACACAGGGCCATTATAATAGTGCTCCCCCGGTCGGCGATTCATGGTCCCAGTCATTCGCGGTATTTTCCGACCGCAAATGACCAGGCAGCTGGAGAGGCAGGAGAGAGCAGCCGGAGTGCCGGCGAGTGAAATAAATCACTTGCGGTATGCTCCGACCGCCTCTTCCTGCACTAAAGTTGGGCCTCACCAATCAGGAGCTGCTTTGACACGTAGCTCGATTGGTGAGGACCGACTTTAGCGCAGGAAGAGGCGGTCGGAGGATACCTCAGGTGATTTCCTTCACTCACCGGCACTCCGGCTGCTCTCTCCTGCCTCTCCGGCTGTCCTCTCCTGTCTCCCTCGATAAAAGCCATATTTGCAGTTTTTCAAGATTCGCGGGGGTTCCTGGAATGGAACCCCTGCGAATATCGGGGGAGTACTGAATATGCCATATTCTTATCATTGTTCACCATGTATAGTGATTTGTAATCTCGGGGACCAGGGGCAATATATTTTGTTGCATTTACTATGGTATTATGTGTACATTTACGATTCTATTTCTCTTCACTGTTTGCACTTATTCCTACTGGTTACTGAATCTTGGTTCTATATTGATTTCAAGAAAAATGGATTTAAATACCGCTGGTATCCAAAAGACACCTTACCTGAGCCTCTATCTGCAAGTCCTTGTCCAGCAGGGCTCTTTTCTTCAAAATCTCTGCCTTCAGGTGTTCTTTATGTTTGAAAAGCAAAGCAGAGAGTTTGCTGGCATTCTGCTTGCTTCGTTTCTGCTCAACGCTCTCTTCCCGCTTCCGCTTCTTTGCTGCCTGTTTTTCCTCTTTATCGATCTTATCCAAAATGTATTTCATCACCTGGTTGCACACAATCATCCTGGAACAGAAATACGCCACAGGAAGTTTTGGAGCGTTAGGTCTGATTCTCTTATTACGGTTCCCTACACAACAAATTAACTAGTGGATTCCACAGTCTGCTCCATAAGCACAAGTCCTGCCACTTTCTCTTAAAGCTGGTTTTTACTGATGGCTCTAAATTCTGTCGTCGCTGGGACACCATTGTTTACCTTCCTGTGAGACCTCATAACCAAAGCATACTGCTCAGCTCGTAAATAAAAGCTATGACTGAACTTGATTTTACTGCACCTACACTATTACATGGAAAAACATGTCATTTTATTTACTAATTCTACAATTTCCTACTGCTCATTTGGGCTCGTTAAATCAAATCCTCCTATTTCTCATTCCCTTCCAGTTTACTTTAATCCAGTCACTGCAATGACATCCTCAAATGGGGATGGAACTAGGGTGGGGGGAGAGACTATGCAACAAGGCTCCATTCAACTTTGAAATCATGAGCCCTAAATTCTGCCACTAGATTTTGCCATTTTTTGATGACTATGCCTCCTGCCCCACTCCTCTTTAGGGAAGGGGTTCTCAACCCAGTCAATCAGGACACACCTAACCAATCAGGTTTTCAGATACTCATGAGACAGATCTGCATACCACAGAGATGGTGCATGCATATGTATCTCATGTATATTCTTTGAGGGTGTATTGAAAACCTGAATAGCTAGATGTCTCCCGAGGACTAGATGGAGAGCACCTGCTCCAGGGGCATCTCCTAGATTTAAGCTAGGAATTGAACCATTGAGCCAACAGGCAATCCTAACTGATGCAATTTCTGGAAGAGTACAATCCAGCTAATACTTGGATCTAAACATTTTTTTTCTGTTTTGCTGAATAAAGTTATTTGCTGGTTACAGTGAGAGGCAGGGTATAGTAGAGAAAGGTTGGGCAGAAACACTGTACCATCACCACCATAAGTATTAAGAACAACTGTCTCGGTTTTGATGATTCTTCCCTTAGTTGGCATTATATGGAAGAGTGAGTGTGAGAGACAGTGTGTGTGTGTGAGACAGTGTGTAGTGTGTGAGACAGTGTGTGAGTGTGTGAGACAGTGCGTGAAACAATGCGTGTGTTTGTGAGAGACAGTGTGTGAGTGTGTGAGACAGTGTGTGAGTGTGAGAGTGTGAAAGACAGTGTGAGAGTGTGTGTGTGTGTGTGAGAGAGACAGTGTGTGAGTGTGAGAGAGACAGTGTGTGAGACAATGCGTGTGTGTGTGAGAGACAGTGTGTGAGTGTGTGAGACAGTGTGTGAGTGTGAGAGTGTGAAAGACAGTGTGAGAGTGTGAAAGAGACAGTGTGAGAGACAGTGTGTGTGTGTGTGTGAGAGAGACAGTGTGTGCATGTGAGAGAGACAGTGTGTGAGGGTGAGAGACAATGTGCGAGTGTGAGAGAGAGACAGTGTGCGAGTGTGAGAGAGAGACAGTGTGCGAGTGTGAGAGACAGTGTGTGAGTGTGAGAGACTGTGCGAGAGACAATGCGTGTGTGTGTGAGAGACAGTGTGTGAGTGTGTGAGACAGTGTGTGAGTGTGAGAGACTGTGCGAGAGACAATGCGTGTGTGTGTGAGACAGTGTGTGAGTGTGTGAGACAGTGTGTGAGTGTGTGAGACAGTGTGTGAGTGTGAGAGTGTGAAATACAGTGTGAGAGTGTGAGAGAGACAGTGTGTGAGTGTGAGAGAGACAGTGTGTGAGTGTGAGAGAGACAGTGTGTGAGTGTGAAAGAGACAGTCTGTGAGTGTGAAAGAGAGACAGTCTGTGAGTGTGTGAGAGAGACAGTCTGTGAGTGTGTGAGAGAGACAGTGTGTGAGTGTGAGAGAGACAGTGTGTGAGTGTGAGAGAGACAGTGTGTGAGTGTGAAAGAGAGACAGTCTGTGAGTGTGTGAGAGAGACAGTCTGTGAGTGTGTGAGAGAGACAGTCTGTGAGTGTGTGAGAGAGACAGTGTGTGAGTGTGAGAGAGACAGTGTGTGAGTGTGAGAGAGACAGTGTGTGAGTGTGAGAGAGACAGTGTGTGAGTGTGAAAGAGAGACAGTCTGTGAGTGTGTGAGAGAGACAGTCTGTGAGTGTGTGAGAGAGACAGTGTGTGAGTGTGAGAGAGACAGTGTGCGAGTGTGTGTGTGTGAGAGACAGTGTGCGAGTGTGTGTGTGAGATCAATTGTATATAATGCTGTTATGTTTTTTTTGTGCAGGGGGTATGTAACTTTATCAAACAAGTTGAATCTGAATTAAAAAGTTGGAGTGTGGTGACCATGCAGGAGTTGGGTGACTGCTCAGAGCATGTGGCACCCCATAAACTTCCTGTCTTCCCCCAGGCATTAACAGCTAATAAAACTAAACTAAAGCTTATATACCGCATCTTCTCTATAAAGATAGAGCTCGGCATGGTTTACAAAAAATTTGAAGAAAGAAAGATATAATAAGAATTAGTGATTATATAGAGAGTAGTGAATTTTACATTTTTGAAAATAGCCAAGTTTTTAAATGTTTTCGAAATAATTGGAAAGAGCTCAAGTTACGCAGCTGGACAGGAAAATTATTCCAAAGCTCAGTAATTTTAAAGTAAAGAGATTTCCCTAATTTTCCAATATAGATAATGCCTTTTAATGAGGGGAAAGATAATTTAAGCTTTTGGAGAGATCTGATAATATCAGGTCTCGCAGAATTCCAAGATAGAGGAATTAAATTAGGAAGAGTGCCATGCAAGATCTTAAATGTTAGGCAGGCATATTTAAAAATAAACCCTGGAGATTACTGGGAGCCAGTGAAGTTTTACCTAAAGCAGGGAAACATGGTCAAATTTGCTTTTTGCAAAGATCAACCTAGCCGCAGTATTCTGGATCTGTTGAAGTCTTTGAAGACTTTTCTTGGTTAGACTTAGATAGACTGAATTACAATAATCCAACCTCGGAAGAATGATTGTACAAGGACAGCAAAATGTTGTTAGTGGAAACAGGATCTCACTTTCCTCAACATATGAAGACTAAAAAAACCTTTTTTTACCAGAGAATTCAGATGGCACAACAATGACAAAATGAATACCATAACATATCTTTTTGGGGTGCATGATAGCCATGTATTTTCTTACCTCTGGTTCTCCTCTCGTTCAGCTGGGCTCATGGTCTTCTTCTGTTTCAAATGCTCTATCACTGCATTCTGTTTCATAACCACCTTGAAAATTAAAAACAAGCAAACCCAAAACACACTTCAATGCAAATTTTTTTATACTTTATCGTTTGGCAAGATACATGATATGATGATTACATGGAATGTGACAATATCCACTGCCTATGGCAACAGCTAAACAGCCCCGAACTCCAAAAATATTTTTGCAGGCTGGCTTACTGGTACCACAAGGGATTGGCCTGTCAGCTGCAGACCCCAGTCTGCTTCTTCTCCACACAGGCAGAGCACCGAAACTGGCAAAGATTCACTGAAAAACACCAAGTTAAAAAAAAAGGGAGAGCAGAACAGAAATACTCCTTCAGGCTTGTGTGCAGAAGGTAAAAACTGTAGGTGGCAATACAGCTCTCAGTGAAGTAGGAGCATTAAAGAAAAAATCTGGAGTGGATTCCTTCTGCAGAGTTTGCAGCAATGGGGAAATTACCCTCTTGGCCAGACCACCACACCTATTGCACTGGAAATGATGATTATATGGAATGCGCCAAAATCCAATGCCTTTATGGCAACAGCTAAACATTAAACACAAAGTAATCAAATTAACCTTATACAAACCATCAATAACCAATGTAACAACCTTCACAGCATGCAATGTAGCATAATAAGCCATCGTATAATAACCTATCTGTGGATTTTTATCCAATGGATTAACAAAATAAACACACATCCTGCCAAATCTTATCCCCAGTATCACCTCAATGCATTCATCAGCTCAGCCCTGGTGATCTGAATAGTATGAGAAATTTACTATTAAAACAGGATATTTTATATTCATATAATGCAATGAGACTATAATCCACAAGTGTCTGCAGCCCACTGTGAATGCCTATTCTTTGCAGCTCTGAGATTGTTAAAATACATACAGAAAGGTCTCATGGCTTACAGCCTGCACAAACCAGAGATATGCATTTGACAAGACAATATATTTGACATAGTATTAAATAAATTTGAATTTCTACTATATATAAAATTTCATAATGAAAGAGCATTTTTAATTTTCAGGTCTACACTTGGATGGTAAACACTTCTGTTACTGAAATGCCCAAGATAGCTTAGGCTTTTTATCTGGAAGAAAAGCACATAGTATAGGAGGTCCTGGTATATACACAATGGTCTTCTATGGACAAGCGCTCCAGAGCCAATTATGTGATCCAAGCTGAAGGTGAGAACATCTAAAAGTCATCATGGCTGGGGTGGGTAGAGTGGGTTAATGCTTTGAGGAGGAAAAAATTCAGTCTTACCTGCTAATGTTCTTTCCTTTAGTCCTAACAGATCAGTCCAGAACTTGTGGCATTATGCCCACCCACCAGCAAGTGGAGACAGCATAAGGAATTGCATTCTGTGCAACTGGCTCAATTCAGTGTTTCAATAACAAAGCGGTAGTATAATTTTCTGCTATTCAAAACTCTTCCTGCCTCCTTAAACTACAAAGAACAAGAACCACCTTCATATACATGACAAACCAGGGTACTGCAAGTTACATATCTTTACAGAGAAGTCCGACGATCTGAACACAGAAACATGATGGCAGATAAAAGTCAAATGGCCCATCCGCAGCATCCACTATCTCCTCCACTCCCTAAGAGATCCCACGTACCTATCCCACGCTTTCTTGAATTCAGACACAGTCTGTCTTCACCACCTCTACCAGGAGACTATTTATTCCATGCCATCTACCACCCTTTCTGTAAAGAAGTATATCCTTATATTACTCCTAACCTCTTAACTTTATCTTTTGCCCTCTCACTTTGAAGTTTCCTTCCAATTGAAAGAGACTGGCCTCATGCATATTTATGCCACTTAGGTATTGAAATATCTCTCCAAAATACTAATAATAACAACAAAATATAAATTCAAAACTCATAAACAAATGTTATTAGCCAAGTGGTAGAGGTACCCCCTGAAAAATCATTTAAATTCAGTGGAGAAAAAGCATCAACTAATAATGATATGCAGATGGCAACCCAATGAGTTTTTTTAGTCATTCTAATTCTGTATCACAGGCAAAAAAACTCCACAAAGTTTCAAAATGTAATTTTTCAAAATGGGAAAAATCCCACCACTGTGCACAGGGAACAAAGGAAAAAGAACAAGAGACACAGTTCACTTATCTTCGTTGATGTCAACCATTCAGCATAACATGCTTCATCCAGCAAAACAATCTTCCTGCTATAACAAACTTCACACTGGAATGAAGATAAGTAACTTGCTGTTTAAATCCAACAAGGCTCTTGTTTCGCCAACCTGATGGCTGCATCAGGGAAGTTCCCGTTCTCTCCTGCTCCATTCACTTCTTAGTAGAGAATGACACGGTGAAAAAATTGGTCCCCGTCACCGCCCCGTCCCCGTCTCACCATCCCCGTCACCGCCCCGTCCCCGTCTCACCATCCTCTTCACCGCCCCGTCACCGCCACTGCCACCCCATTCACCGCCCCGTCACCGCCACTGCAATCCCATTCACTTTTCTTTATTTACGTATAAAGGAAACATTCTTTAAAACTTTAAAACTTAGTTAAATATTAGTTAATAACTATACAAAAACAAAACACGCAGAGAAAAAATTAATTAATAAAAATTCTCAAAACTGACACATTTTGATCACTAAATTTAAAATAGTTATTTTTCATACAGTTTTTCAATCACTAATCTTCCACCACCCCTGGGGCTAGCAATGCAAAAACAAACACGACATGTACTTTAAATGCTGCCGTGATTAGCATAGTGACCGCGGCTACGGCTGCAAGTCTCCCCTCCCCCCAGCGATCACGGCAGGAGGGCACCCAACCCCTCCTGTAGACCCCCCCAACGGCCCTCCCGACAATCGCAGCAGAAGGGTACCCAACCCCTCCTGCCGGTCCTCCCAATGGCCTCCCCTAAGATCGCCGGCAGGAGGGTACCCAACCCCTCCAGCTGGACCCCCCCCCAACGAACCCTCCCACCCCGGAACCCCCTTAGTCTTACTTTCCAAGTTGGACCGGACAGCTCCTCACACGTATGGCCAGCAGGCTTGCCTCCGTCCAAATGAGGCGGGCCCGCCCCTACCCTGCCCAACCCACAGGATCCTAGGGCCTGATTGGTCTAGGCACCTAAAGCCACTCCCGCTATAGGAGGGGCCTTAGGTGCTTGGGCCAATCAGGCCCTAGGATCCTGTGGGTTAGGCAGGGGAGGGGCGGGCCCGCCTCATTTGGACGGAGGCAGGCCTGCTGGCCAGACGAGCGAGGAGCTGTCCGGTCCAACTTGGAAAGTAAGACTAAGGGGGTTCCGGGGTGGGAGGGTTCGTTGGGGGGGGGTCCAGCAGGAGGGGTTGGGTACCCTCCTGCCGGCGATCTTAGGGGAGGCCATTGGGAGGCAGGGGAGGGGTGGGGTGGGCCCGCCTCATTTGGACGGAGGCAGGCCTGCTGGCCAGACGAGCGAGGAGCTGTCCGGTCCAACTTGGAAAGTAAGACTAAGGGGGTTCTGGGGTGGGAGGGTTCGTTGGGGGGGGGTCCAGCAGGAGGGGTTGGGTACCCTCCTGCCGGCGATCTTAGGGGAGGCCATTGGGAGGACCGGCAGGAGGGGTTGGGTACCCTTCTGCTGCGATTGGCAGGAAGGGTTGATCTGACAAATGAGGAGCACAGTGAAACACAGGTAAATAGCGGTTCCTAGAAGGGGGTACATTGGCCCGCGGGGACAAACCTGTTCACCGTTTCCGCGGTCGGTGAATGGCCTTGTCCCCGTCACCGCAGCGACTGCTAGTTTTCTTCCCCGTTTTCGGCGGTGACCCGCGGCTTAAATGCGGTGGCCGCGGGTAAACCGTCACCGTGTCATTCTCTACTTCTTAGCTCAGAATGGCGCTTGGTTTTAAACTTCTAGTTACATGACATCATCTCTACTGAATTTAAATGATTTTTCAGGGTGTACCCCCACCACTTGGTTAATAACATTTGTTTATGAGTTTTGAATTTAAATATCTCTGTCATATCTCCCCTCTCTCACCTTTCCTCCAAAGTATACATATTGAGATCTTTAAGTCTCCCCTTATGACGAAGACCACCAACCATTTTGGTAGCCTTCCTCTGGACCGACTTCATCCTGTTTATATCTTTTTGAAGGTGCAGTCTCCACAAATGTACATAATATTCTAAATGAGGTCTCGCCAGAATCTTATACAGGGGCATCAATACCTCCTTTTTCCTACTGGTCATTGCTCTCCCTATGCACCCAAGCAACCTTCTAGCTTTGGCTATTGCCTTTTCAACTTGTTTGGCCACCTTAAGATCATCACATACTATCACATCCAAATCCTGCTCCTCTTTCATGCACAAAAGTTCTTCACCCCCTAAACTGTACCATTTCCTTGGGTTTTTGCAGCTCAAATGCATGACCTTGCATCGGTGTCAGGTCAAAAGCGCTCCGGGACAAAGGCGCGCCCAGACAATTGAGCGCAGCGCGGGGGTGCGCACACCGCACAAAATTACTGTTTTTAGGGGCGTGGGGGGGGAACCCCCCTTTACTTAATAGAGATCGCGCTGCGTTGTGGGGGGTTGTAACCCCCCACATTTTACTGAAAACTTCATTTTCCCAGTTTTTAGGGAAAAAGTTAAGTTTACAGTAAAATGTGGATGGTTACAACCCCCCCAAACCCCTCATAATGCCGGCGCGATCTCTATTAAGTAAACTAGGGGGGCTCCCCAACAAAACCCCCCGTCGGATCCCCTAAAAACTGTAATTTTCTTCGGCGCGCGCCTCCGTCTTGCGCTCAGTTGTCGGCGCGCGCCTTTGTCTTTCACGGGGTTGTCTATGAACCCCTTGCATCTCTTAGCCCTAGGTCCAACTCTCTCTCCCTCCCCATACCCCGCCCACCCTAGCCCCTCCCTCCCTAGGTCCAACTCTCCCTCCCTCCTTCCTCCCACCCCGGTTCTCTAACTTCCTCTCTATCCCCCCACCTGCAGAGACTAGCATCTTTCTCCACTTCCCGCACCGAACCGTGGATCGCTCTCTCCTGCAACCACATATCTTCAAAGTCCGAAGACAATCCCATCCCTACAGCGCCAAAAGCAACCACAGAGAAAGGCTGCCTGCAGCGGCCTCACCTTTGATCTGGCCCGCAACTTCCTATTTTCAGAAAAGGCGGGCTGGGCCAGAGGGAAAGGCCTGGTGTAGACCGCAGGCAGCCCCCCTGCACAGCCACTTCCACAGGGTCAAGACCACCCCCAAATTCTAAAAGCATGCAGGATGTGGGGTGCATGGAGGGGAGAGCGAGCTGTGCTGGGCCCTAGAGGGGAGGAAGACACATGCCAATATTTGTATTTAACGTTACATAAAAACAAAAACTTATATAGTACATTAAAATAATTCATAAATAGATAAAACTGTTAAGCAAGCACCTCAAAAGGGAAGAAACGTAAAAGGGGCAGCCAAAAAGTCCACTATACGGTTAAGCATAATTCTTTACTCTATCTCCAGCTGCTGATAGCTGGACACAACCTGCAATTTCTAGATGGATCTGTTGGCGACAGTAAGGTCAAAGGGCATTATTTTTTTATGTTATTTAAAATATTTATAACCCACCATCCACAGTTCTAGATGGGGAACATACAGAGTGAAATAATGGTGCACAAACAACTCAAAACATACAAATAGCTAAAACCAAAACCATAGACAAAATAAAAACGGTTTTTAAAAACAACCTCAAAATATAGACAGAATTTTTTAAAAAAAAACCCCATCAACTTTATTAAGGCTTAAGAGTGAGATCCATTACCGTCAAATTATGTGCAAAACTAACCTATATGGAGAAATTGTTCCTAGGATAAAGATACAAAAAATCCTTTGCCTCAACTTTTGCATTTTTTTACCAAAATAAAGATAAGTTCCAGCAGTTATGGCCAGAAAGGCACCATGAAACAAGACAGCGACAACTGCAAGAACCCACAGCATTTTGGCATTTAAATTTTCAAGCAGATACTGCACCCAGATCAAACCTCTCTATAGTTAAGTGCCAGAAAATCTGCTAAGCTTCACTTACTTGTTTCTGAATAATTTCACTCTGATTAGAAGCCTGCAGGACCTGCTCCCGTTTCACCTCAAGCTGTTGCTGCTTTTTCTTTTGCTGCTGCTCTCGGAGTTGCTGAATCCTTTGCAGCTGCTCCTGGACGCTAGCTGCTTGCACCGTCACCACGTTCTGAATCTGGTGCGTCTGTACTGGGTTGCTCTGCTGGATCTGAATGGGTAACTGAAGCTTGATCTGCTGCGGCACCCCACCCTGCTGGGCCTGGATCTGAGCCATGACATGGGACGGTATTTGGGAGAAAACCTGAACTTGCTGCTGCAACTGAGGTACGGTAATAACTTGAGTTTGGGGTTGTTGGATCTGTAGCTGAGGGCGAGTGGGAGACTGTACCGTAATTGGATTCAAAGTCTGTGAAGATGGAAGAGTCTGACTTTGAGTGTGAAGCTGGGTTTGGGTTGGAAAGGAGGGTGCTGGTGGCTGCTGTTGCTGCATTTGAGTCTGTATCGGTAAAGCAGTATGGGCTTGGATGGGAGCCAGTGGTTGTGCCTGGATGGGAGCTTGCACTTGGGATTGAGGCTGGGGGAGGACACGAGAATGGAAATGGCTCTGGAGTGAGGACTGACAAAGGATCTGACTTGGGGGCTGAGCGTGAACTGTAACATGCGGTTTTGCGGGCTGCTGCACAGCGGTCTGTGCTTCAGATGGGACGGGAGACTGAGCGGTTGTGGGGGCCAGAGATTCTGTTTGCGTCTGAACTTCAAGCCGAGGCTGAACCTGAGTCTGAGATTGGACAGTCTGGGGCTGACTTTGGGATGAAGTAGTCTGTAATTGCCCAGATGTCTGGGGCGGAGTCCGAATTTGGGGTTGATCCAGTGGCTGTGGCTTCACTGGACTATGTGATGGTGGTGGTGGCGCTGGTGCTTGGCCCTGCTGCGCCTCTGTCTGCTGTCCTTGGGACGTTTCCTTCGATTCTACTATTGCTATAAAAAATACAGAACCTCCATGAATTTTAAGACACCAACAGGCTATTTATAAATATTCAATTTTTTGTGCTTAGAAGCATTCTTCTGCATGAAACGAAAGTGAGAAATCTTGACAATGGTGATACTTATGCATTACCATCAAACTAGCATGTCAAGGAGCTTACTTTCCAGCTTCATATAGTTTTAGAATTCCCTAATGTTAATAAAAAGCCACATAAAGCCCCAAGTGACATGATAATTAACAGTTTTTTCTCTTCTACAACAAATCATTTGTGAATATAAAAAGGGCTGCAGTAAAGTGGACACGGGCCTTGAATTGGGTGTGAATGCATCTTGCTTCTGGTAATTTAAATCAACAAGAAACCTAGCTGTGGTATCACATCTACAGATAAGCATTTGTCATTGTCAAATAAAGCAGCAATCTTTACTTGTAATGGGGGTTCTCTGGAAGACAGAAGGAGAATGCAACCTCACATATGCCACCCACGTGGTAGCATCCCTTCCTCCTTGCCCACAAAGACTAAGCATTATATGCTTACAGTAGCCTGCTATTTACAAGGCAAAGATGTTCTACTTATCCTATCTAATGAATCTTAAATCAATACAATTAGGGAAAAATGCATGTATCTCTCATTTTTTAGCCAAGCTGTTCTGATCCTACAATCATCATTATTGCCCTTCACAATTAAAGGTTCTCTCATAGTTCATTTTTTGAGCATACCTGGTGTGGAGGTTGAAATTGTGGCCGTACTGGTCGTGATGGATGTAGTGGGAGCTGCAGGCAGTGGGGTGAAGAGAAATCTTTGAACTGTCCCATTGGGCATTGCAGCTTGCATCAACTGCTGCCCAGGTCCTGGAATTACCGTTACCCCCTGAGGAATCAGTTGCAACTGACCTGTAGTCTGTCCCTGCCCCTGAATTACCACCGTTAAACCTTGGTTACCACCCTGCAAACAAAATGATTAACACCATATAAACAACAGACCTGAAAATAAAACTCAATCCCCATTAAATATTGATTGTTTAGTTTCAGTGAGGATACTCCTCCTCCCCCCCCAAGAACCAATCCAGAGATGGTCATATTCTCTACCTCAGTACAAACTCATCTCTAGTCCCCTATCTTTCCCCCTTCTCTTCCTGCCCATTGCTTTCCTCTCAGCTTTTGTCATTTACTTTTATTTAGAGAATGGAGAAATTAGGTTCTTACCTGCTAATTTACTTTCTTTTAGCTTCTCCAGACCAGTAGAGGTTAATCTTTACGAATGGGTATATATCCAATCATGACCAGCAGGTGGAGACTGAAAACAAAACTGTGGGACAGTATATACTATACTCCCTTCTCTATTTCCCTCAGTCTGCCGAATAGCCAAGCAGAACCAAGAACTGGAAAACAGAAAGAAAACAATACTCCGAACAGGAGTAACAATTAACATACCCAAGTGCTGTTGGAAAATGCAGAGGAGAAATACCCGAAGGAAAATGTCCCCACAGCTCGCCAGCTAAGCCAGCCGAGCCACAGCCGCTGTTCTTCAATTCTCCCCGGCCCTAGAAAAATACTAGAACCCGCAGCAAAAAACAAAAACTGCCCGCGAAACAGCCCCAACAACAACAACAACAGACAGGGTGGGGACCTCTACTGGTCTGGAGAAGCTAAAAGAAAGTAAATTAGCAGGTAAGAACCTAATTTCTCCTTCTTTAGCACTCTCCAGACCAGTAGAGGTTAATCTTTACGAATGGGACGTACCAAAGCAGTCCCTCTCACGGGCGGGACCCCCGAAGGGCCGATACCAGAACACGCTCACCGAACACCGCGTCCCGACGCGCCTGAACATCTACCCGATAATGTCTAACAAAGGAATGCAAGGAGGACCAAACCGCAGCCTTACAAATATCCACTGGAGGCACGAGCGACGACTCAGCCCAAGAAGCTGCCTGGCCCCGAGTGGAATGAGCCTTGAGAAACTCCGGAACAGGCTTCTGTCTCAGAAGATAAGCGGAAGCAATCGTCTCCTTGATCCAGCGCGCAATAGTGGCCTTAGAAGCGCCAGCCCCCCGACAAGGACCCGCCAGAAGGACAAAGAGATGATCGGATTTCCGGAACTCCTGGGTCCGCTGCACATAAGAGCGGAGGACCCGACCGACATCCAACTTACGCAGCTGCCGTTGCTCAGAAGAGCCCTCCCGACCACCCAAGACCGGGAGGACCACCGATTGATTGACATGAAAAGGAGAAACTACTTTCGGCAGAAAGGAAGGAACAGGCCGCAAGACAACCCGCTCCCTAGAAAACTCCAAGAAGGGAGCCCTACAAGAGAAAGCCTGTAGCTCAGAAACACGCCTAGCGGAAGTAATGGCCACCAAAAAGACCGCCTTCAGAGTAAGGTCCTTCAAAGAACAGCCATCCAACGGCTCGAAAGGCGGGCGCACCAAAACAGAGAGAACAAGATTGAGATCCCAAGAGGGAACCGAGGGCCGTAGGGGAGGCCTGAGCAACTTGGCCGCCCGCAAAAAGCGAATCACATCAGGAATGGCCGACAAACGCTGACCTGTCACCAACCCTCGAAAAGCCGACAGGTCCACAAGTTGAACCCGGAGAGAAGACCAAGCCAGGCCCCTATCCAGGCCATCCTGCAAGAACTCTAGAATGTTAGGCAGGGAAGCGCGAAAAGAGACCACTCCCCGCGCCCGGCACCATCCCTCAAAGAGACGCCAAACCCGCACATAAGCCCGAGAGGTAGAAAGTAGAGAATGACACGGTGAAAAAATTGGTCCCCGTCACCGCCCCGTCCCCGTCTCACCATCCCCGTCACCGCCCCGTCCCCATCTCACCATCCTCTTCACCGCCCCGTCACCGCCACTGCCACCCCATTCACTTTTCTTTATTTACGTATAAAGGAAACATTCTTTAAAACTTTAAAACTTAGTTAAATATTAGTTAATAACTATACAAAAACAAAACACGCAGAGAAAAAATTAATTAATATAAATTCTCAAAACTGACACATTTTGATCACTAAATTTAAAATAGTTATTTTTCATACAGTTTTTCAATCACTAATCTTCCACCACCCCTGGGGCTAGCAATGCAAAAATAAACACGACATGTACTTTAAATGCTTACAATGTTAGCCTATATGGTAAGTAGATGCGGCCGCTGTACCTAATCGCGGCAAAGATCTCCCTGCCGTGATTAGCATAGTGACCGCGGCTACGGCTGCAAGTCTCCCCTCCCCCCAGCGATCACGGCAGGAGGGCACCCAACCCCTCCTGTAGACCCCCCCAACGGCCCTCCCGACAATCGCAGCAGAAGGGTATCCAACCCCTCCTGCCGGTCCTCCCAATGGCCTCCCCTAAGATCGCCGGCAGGAGGGTACCCAACCCCTCCTGCTGGACCCCCCCCCAACGAACCCTCCCACCCCGGAACCCCCTTAGTCTTACTTTCCAAGTTGGACCGGACGGCTCCTCACACGTATGGCCAGCAGGCTTGCCTCCGTCCAAATGAGGCGGGCCCGCCCCTACCCTGCCCAACCCACAGGATCCTAGGGCCTGATTGGTCTAGGCACCTAAAGCCACTCCCGCTATAGGAGGGGCCTTAGGTGCTTGGGCCAATCAGGCCCTAGGATCCTGTGGGTTAGGCAGGGGAGGGGAGGGGCGGGCCCGCCTCATTTGGACGGAGGCAGGCCTGCTGGCCAGACGAGCGAGGAGCTGTCCGGTCCAACTTGGAAAGTAAGACTAAGGGTGGTGTTTCGGGATGGCGGGGTTTGTTGGGGGAGGGACCGGCAGGAGGGGTTGGGCACCCTCCTATTGGCAATATAGGGGGCCGTTGGGGGTGCCGGCAGGAGGGGTTGGGCACCCTCCTACCAGTGAGGGCGATCGTCGGGGGGGGGGGGGGGGGCGGGTTCTATTGGCAGGAAGGGTTGATCTGACAAATGAGGAGCACGGTGAAAACACAGGTAAATTGCGGTTCCTAGAGGGGGGGACATTGGCCTGCGGGGACAAATCTATTCACCGTTTTTGCGGTCGGTGAAAGGATTTGTCCCCGCGTCTGCGGCGATTTGCTAATGAGGTCACCATAACCCGCAGCCAAACCGCAGCCACGCAGCGGTTCGCTGCGGGGATCGCTCCCCGTGTCATTCTCTAGTAGAAAGCCTCCGGGACCCCAAGAGTGTAGAGATCACCTTATCTGAATATCCCTTCTTACTAAGGCGACCCCTTTCAAGAGCCAAGCTGTAAGACAAAAGGGAGACGGGTCGAACATGGGAATGGGACCCTGCGTCAGAAGATCGTCCAAGAGAGGCAGAGGAAGAGGATCCGCCACCAGATGCCTCACCAGATCCGCATACCACGGATGTCGAGGCCAATCCGGAGCCACCAGAACCACCAGCCCCGGATGGTGAACAATGCGAAGAAGTACTCTGCCCACTAATGGCCAAGGAGGGAACACATACAACAGCCCCTCCGTTGGCCACGGTTGGACCAGAGCATCCAGACCCTCGGCCAGACCGTCCCTGCGACGACTGAAGAAGCGGGCCACTTTGGCGTTGCCACTCGTGGCCATCAGGTCCATCAGGGGCTGCCCCCAAGCCTGCACTATCAACTGAAATGCCACGGCGCCGAGACACCACTCTCCTGGATCCAGGTCCGCCTGAACATTTTCTACCCCGGCTATGTGAGAGGCCGAGAGGTCCAGAAGATGGGACTCCGCCCAAACCATGAGCCGAGCCGCCTCCTGCGCCACCTGAGTGCTCTTGATGCCCCCCTGACGATTGACATAAGCCACCGCCGCGGCATTGTCCGACAGGACTCTGACCGACTTGCCCAACAAAAGGGAGTGGAAAGCTAACAGCGCCAGCCGGACCGCTCTGGTCTCCAACACGTTGATCGACAAGGAGGCCTCCTCCGTGGACCAGGTGCCCTGAGCTGAGTGACCCAAACACTGAGCCCCCCCCAACCGAGGAGACTCGCATCCGTAAGGAGTACCGTCCACTGCGGGAGATCCAGACCCACCCCCTGAACCAGGTGAGGGGTCCGGAGCCACCAGCGCAGACTGCAGCGCGCCATGCCTCGCAGGGGAACAGGAACATCCAAACCGTGCCTCTGGGGAGACCACCTCCGGAGCAGAGCATACTGAAGAGGATGCATTTGGGCCCGCGCCCACCTCACCACGTCCAGGGACGCCGCCATCGACCCCAAGACTTGGAGGAAATCCCGCGCCCGAGGACACCGGGACGCCAAAAGCAGGCGAATCTGAGATTGCAATTTGCTCACCCGGGCCTCTGGAAGGAAGACCTTCCCCAAGGAGGTGTCGAACAGAACCCCAAGGTACTCCAGACGCTGAGCCAGGACCAACTGACTCTTGGAAAGGTTGACCACCCAGCCCAGCGACCGGAGAAACTCCACCACCCGAGCCATAACCCAGGAGCTCTCCTGCAACGACTTTGCCCGAATCAACCAGTCGTCCAGGTAGGGGTGTACCAGGATGCCCTCCGACCGCAAGGCTGCCGCGACGACCACCATCACCTTGGTGAACGTCCGGGGAGCCGTGGCCAGACCAAAGGGAAGCGCACAGAACTGATAGTGCCGACCCAAGATCGCAAAGCGAAGGAAGCGCTGATGAGAGGCCCGAATGGGAACATGCAAGTAGGCCTCCGTCAGATCGAGAGAAGTGAGAAACTCCCCCGGCTGAACCGCCAGAATGACCGACCGCAGAGTTTCCATGCGGAAAGATGGAATCTTGAGAGCCCTGTTGACCCCTTTCAAATCCAGGATGGGCCGAAAGGTCCCCTCCTTCTTGGGCACCACAAAGTAAATGGGTTACCTGCCTGTGCCCCACTCCGGAGGGGGCACTGGAACAACTGCCTTGAGATCTAGCAAGCACTGAAGGGTCTGGCGAAAAGCCTGCGTCTTCCAAGGAGTCTGACATGGAGAGGCGAGGAAAAGGTCCGGCAGAGAGCGGGCGAACTCCAGGGCATAACCGTCCCGCACCACCTCCAGGACCCACTGATCGGACGTGATCTCGGCCCATTTGGGGAAAAATTCGCGCAGCCGGGCCCCCACCGGAACCAAAGGGGGCGCCGGCAAGGAGTCATTGTGCAGGACGGGAAGCGGGGGAACCGGCGGAGGGATTCCCTGCCCCCCGAAAGGGCTGCATGCACTGGAAGAACCGACCCCGGGAAAACCCTGGAGCCGGGAAAGAAGCAGCCCCACGCCCAGGGCGATACTTGCGAAACTCCCGCAAACGCCCCCGGGCAGCGCCACCCCGAGACGCAGGGCGGGCACGGTCCTCAGGCAGACGGGGCACCTTTGAGTCCGTCAGAGTCTGAATCAACTTATCCAATTCCTCTCCAAACAAAAAGGACCCCCGAAAGGGAAATTTAGTAAGCTTAGCTTTGGATGCAGCATCCGCCGCCCAAGCGCGCAGCCACAAAATACGCCGCGCGGCCACACCAAAGGCCATAGACTTAGCCGAGATCCGCACCAAGTCATATAGAGCATCTGAGAGGAACGAGGCAGCCATCTCAATCTTCGCCACCTCCTGATCCACCAGAGACCAGTCATCAGTCTCCCGATCCAGGACACGCTCAGCCCACCGAAACACGGCGCGAGCGACCAGCCCCCCACAAATAGCCGCCTGGACCCCAAAGGCAGAGACCTGAAAATTTTGCTTAAGGATGTTCTCCAACTTGCGCTCCTCAGAGTTCCGCAAGGCAGAACCACCCTCAACAGGCACGGTATGCCGCTTAGAAATCGCCGAGACCACCGCGTCTACGACTGGCGATGCTAAAGTAGCCCGATCCCCCTCTGGGATGGGATACAAACGAGCCATGCTGCGTGCCAAACGAAACGGCGCCTCCGGCGTTTTCCACTGTTCCAGTATAATATCCCAAATATCCTGATGCATAGGAAAAGAGCGGGAAACGGAACAGATCCTCCGTAGCAGAGGGTCCCCCACACGCGGAGTCTCCGGCGGCGCATCCTCAAAACGCAACACCGAAGAAACCTGTTGAATCAGGTCCGGCAGCTCATCTCTCTGAAAAAGGCGCACCACTGACGCCTCTTCGCCGGAGGACGGGAAACCCGACAACACGCCGCCAGCGGCCGTCCCCTCGAGAGGGTCCTGGAAATCCTCAGAAAGGTCCAGGTCCTCATCCAGACCGACACGCTCCTCCGACCATAAATCCTCATCCCACGACACCCGCGGACGCTTGGACAAGGGAGGAGGAGGAAGGGACGCCACAACAGACGAGAGAGGCAAAGCCGCAGGGAGCACGGAGGAAACCCCACTCCCCGAAACCCCCTGAGCGCATCCGGAACCCCCAGCCGCCTGAAAATAGGCTCTGCACAAGGAAAAAAAGAAATCAGGAGAACACCCCCCCCCCCCCCCGAGGGTCCCAAGGGACTCCCTGCCACAGCAGGGGACCCAGCAGAAACCTGCCCCTGTTTTTCCAATACAGGTGGAAGGTCACCTGAGGTGGAAGACAAAATGGAGGGGCCAGACTGAGAAGATGGCGACTTTCCCGCCAAAAAAGCTCCCTCCATAGCCTGTAGCGGCTGAGAAACCTGAACAGTCCCAGCCGCTAAAACAGGCAAGCCGGCATCAGCTGTCAAAACATCAGCTGAGAGGGAATCCCCAACAACCTGACCGTCGGCGGCTCGGGGAATCCCTCCGTGGGCGGTTGGGGAAGACCGGGCTTCCCCACTGCTCCCAGCCGACTGGCGAGGCACCATCGGCGGGGAGCTCTGGGCGCCTGCAGCTGCTGCCGACGGAGCTCCTCCACCGCACCGGCCTGAACACCACTTACACAGGCCGGCCGCGAGTGCCTCGCGCCTGGAGCACAATGAGCACTTTTTCCCTTTAGAAGTGCTCATTGCTCCATACGCGACCTAGCTATAAAAAAGTGCTGGTTAGATGAAAAAATACAGTAAAATACAGTTTTCTTAAAGGGAAACAACCCTCCAGACCAGCACTACCTCAGGATTTTTTTTTTTTTTACAGAACAGACTCCACAGGCTCTCGAAGCAATATGCCTTGCTTGATTTAGGGGGCAAGGCTTACTGCTGAGGCTCCTCTAAAAAAATGTGGGGAGGTGGAGGAAGTGGGGGGCGGGACCCCGCTCGAGACCCGCCGGGTTTGACACCCCCGAGGTCGGACGAACCCCCAAACAGGGTCCGCCCAAGCTCCGTCCGGCCAAAAACAGGGACTATAAACCCCCTAAACAAATTCCAACAACCCTACCAAGGGAGATGGGTACAGATCACATCAACACCTGCTGGAGAATGAAAGAAGACTGAGGGAAATAGAGAAGGGAGTATAGTATATACTGTCCCACAGTTTTGTTTTCAGTCTCCACCTGCTGGTCATGATTGGATATATACCCATTCGTAAAGATTAACCTCTACTGGTCTGGAGAGTGCTAAAGAAGACACAAATTTTTCTTCGTCCCCGCGGGAACTCATTTTCCCATCCTGTCCCTGCAAGCTCTGCCGTCATCTACACAAGCCTCAAACACTTTAAAATCATAAGTAATCGAGGCTTGTGCGAATAAGGCATAGCTTACAGGAATAGGGCAGGGACAGCAACAAAACTCATGGGGACGGGACAGGGAAATTGAGTTTCTGCGGGGACAAATTTATCCCCTTTTTTGAGATTAGCTTAACAGAGATCTCTGCCTTTTGCTTACCTGCCCTTGTGTTAGCTGCGTAAGCTGAGCCATTGTTAATTTTACTTGTCCCTGCTGGGGTCGAGGTGGCTGTGGTGTGGAGACCGGCTGCTGTTGTGGTAAAGGTGTGCCAGAGGCTACTACCCGCTGCCCTGTGGTTGAAGAAATGGTGTTGGAGCTGGACACTGCAGTAGACACAGGTTGCCCACGGATAATTTGTGTTACTACCTGCTGAGTTTGACCTGCAATAAAAGCAGAATTTGACAGCTGCAGTTATAGCTTACTAAGCTTCTGTCTTTTTTAGTGAACCCCTAACACTAAAGAAAGCTTAGAACTCCTGATTACAGTATGTATTTTTGGCTAGTTATTCATCACAACATAACAAAAGTGAATAGAAAGAACTGATTCAGAGGCTTAGGGTGATAAATTTAAATTTTCCTGGGATGGTTAAGTTCCAGACCCAGGACAGAAAAGTCTCAACCACCACACAACAGAGAAGCCTGAAGTACACAAGCATACTGATTTCTGGAGAGAGCTGTGGTTGTGGCCCTTTGACTATGGACTGTCACTGTGTTGTCTAGGCTAGATTGGAAAATGAGACATCCCCCTCCCCCATGATGGATGCAAATGGATCATGAGATGCTGATTATGTCTCAACTTAAAGTCCAAAGGTGTAGGCAATAATTGGTGGGTATTTCCCCCAGCCCTACCTTCTTTCCAAAAAAGGAAAAAAAATTCTAAACCAGTGTCTCTCAAACTGTGTGCCACGGCATAGTGGTATGCCCTGAAGAAATTCCGGGTGTGCCATGAGAGATTTCAGAAGGAGAAATTAGGTTCTTACCTGCTAATTTACTTTCTTTTAGCTTCTCCAGACCGATATAGGACCCCACCCTGTCTATTGTCATGTTATTGTGGCTGTTGGGCGGGCAGCTTTTGTTTTTTGCTGCGGGTTCTAGTATTTTTCTAGGGCCGGGGAGAATTGAACAGGAAAACACATCCAGACCAAGGAGAACTCATGCACACTTTACCCATCCCCCAATCAAAGGTATACAAAGCAAAAAAAAATGTACGACGGACTACTGGCCACCAGAGCAGCGAAACTAGACTGCCGCCTCTCCAATCTGCTGACTATGACACCCAACTACAAAACATTCAGGAAAGAACTTAAAACCTTTCTATTCAAGAAATTTGTCAAATGATCTAAGTAAACCTGATCGACTCTCCACAGATCCCGACACATACTACATCTATTAACCATGTATTCTCCCTGGAAATGCCCAGGCCAACTCATGTTGTAAACCACCTAGAACTGAAAGGTATTGGCAGGATAGAAAACACTAATGTAATGTAAGAACAGCGGCTGTGGCTCGGCTGGCAAGCTGTGGGGACATTTTCTTTCTGGGATCTCTCCTCTGCATTTTCCAACAGCATATGGGTATATTAGTTGTTACTCCTGTTCGGAGTATTGTTAATTTTCAAGTTCTTAGTTCTGCTTGGCTATTCGGCAGACTGATAGGAGTAGGGGAAGGTATCTATTATGTACTATTCCACAGTTTTGTTTTCAGTCTCAACCTGCTGGTCATGATTGGGATATATACCCGCTTGTAAGATTTCCTATACCGGTCTGGAGAGTGCTAAAGAATTTTATTTTATTTTTAAAAATTCCCTTCATAGGTATACACTAGAATAGGTGACATGTACGTCACATACACAAGAGTCTATCAATGTTATGAGAGTCTGTGTGCGAAAGGATACAACTGCCTAGACAAGCATCATCCTTTGACGTGATTGGTCTTTGAAAACTAATGGCAAGTAATTTTATTTTTTATGCAATTGTTATCCTAATTTGAGCAACAAAGCAATCAAGGCTTTGTTACCCTTTGGATCTTATCTTTGGATTTTTAGCTCTGACAGAAATTAAATCGGAAAAAAAAGAGAATGACTGCAGATGGTGGACGATGAAATGCATGTTTGGTTGCCAACTATTGAGCCACGTTTTCCGTTAATTTGCAGTCAAAAACAAACATATCCATTGTATTGATCAGCAATTCTATTCTATCTACTTTAGTTTCACTGTTGTTACAATTAACCATACGAAGCTTAAAGAACTTTAACTCTCAAATTAAATTTTTTGTTGGTTTTGCAATTTTATAATTTCAATTATAGTGTGCCGTGAACACCAATTTGCCCTGTTTAGGCCGCTGGAGCTAAAAAAGTTTGAGAGACACTGTTCTAAACGCTAATAGAACTAATAGCAGGATAATCAAATTATAACTTGCACGGCATGCAGGTGAATGGTGTGTGATGATGCCGATTGCAACCACAGGCAGAGAAGTATTAAATTGAACGTACTAGCTGGGAGAATACCTTGCTGCATCACTAGAGGGGTTCGAATGATGGTCTTCCCCAGAGCAGACTGCTGGAGAGGTGTCCTTATCACTGTCACACCAGGCCGAAGTGGCGTTCCTGCAGTTATCACCTAAATACAGCACATGAGGTATAAATTTGATAAATGTACAGAAAGAAAGAAAATAAGGCAATGGTAGGTTTACCATCCTTATTATCCCTTTAAAGCAAGGGTGAGAAAAACATTTCAAAAATTAAGTACCTTCCAAATTCCAAAAATTCATGAGCCAAGGAGCTTTGTATCTGTTTTACTTTTATTTTTTTGTCTAACTTTTTGCACCCTCCCTCCCCAGAAACTCTTATCCCTGTGTCATAAGAACATAAGAAGTTGCCTCCGCTGAGGCAGACCATAGGTCCATCCTGCCCAGTGGTCCGCTCCCGCGGCGGCCCATCAGGCCCATTGCCTGAGCAATGGTCTATACCTATCTATACCCCTCAATCCCTTTTTCTTCTAGGAATCTATCCAAACCTTCTTTGAAACCATTTAAGGTTTTCTTGTCTACAACAGCCTCTGGAAGCGCTTTCCATGTATCCACCACCCTCTGAGTGAAAAAGAACTTCCTAGCGTTTGTTCTAAACCTGTCCCCTTTCAATTTCTCCGAGTGCCCCCTTGTGCTCGTGGTGCCCCTTAATTTGAAAAATCTGTCCCTGTCTACTTTTTCTATGCCCTTCAGGATCTTGAAGGTTTCTATCATGTCTCCTCTAAGTCTTCGCTTCTCCAGGGAGAAAAGTCCCAACTGCTTCAATCTGTCGGTATATGGGAGATTTTCCATTCCCTTTATCAGTTTAGTTGCTCTTCTTTGTATTCCCTCAAGTACCGCCATGTCTTTCTTGAGGTACGGTGACCAGTACTGGACACAGTACTCCAGATGCGGCCGTACCATTGCACGATACAACGGCATGATGACTTCCTTCGTCCTGGTCGTAATACCCTTCTTAATGATACCCAACATTCTGTTTGCTTTCCTAGAGGCTGTGGCGCATTGTGCCGATGCCTTCAGTGATGCGTCTACCATCACTCCCAGGTCTCTCTCCAGGTTACTGACCCCTAGTGGTGTTCCCCCCATTTTGTATGTGAACATCGGGTTCTTTTTCCCCACGTGCATGACCTTGCATTTCTCCACGTTGAAGCTCATCTGCCATTTTTCGGCCCACTTTTCCAGCTGCGTTAGATCCTTTTGGAGATCTTCGCAGTCTTCCCTGGTTTGGGCCCTGCTGTATAGTTTGGTGTCATCTGCAAATTTAATGACTTCACACTTGGTTCCCGCCTCTAGGTCGTTTATGTAGATATTGAACAGGAGCGGTCCCAGCACCGACCCCTGCGGAACTCCGCTCGTGACCCCTTTCCAGTCTGAGTAGTGGCCCTTCACGCCAACCCTCTGCTTCCTGTTTGCCAGCCAGTTTTTGATCCATCGATGGACCTCCCCTTGTACCCCGTAGTTCCATATCTTTTTAAGCAGTCTCTCGTGTGGCACCTTGTCGAAGGCTTTTTGGAAGTAAAGGTAAATGATGTCTATAGATTCCCCTTTATCCACCTGGCTGTTTACTCCCTCAAAGAAGTACAATAAGTTTGTGAGGCATGACCTACCCTTACAGAAGCCATGTTGACTCGGTTTTAGTTGCCCATTTTTTTCGATGCGCTCACAGATGCTGTCTTTAATCAGTGCCTCCATCATCTTTCCCGGGACTGAGGTCAGGCTCACCGGCCTGTAGTTTCCTGGGTCCCTCCTTGCGCCCTTCTTGAAGATGGGCGTGACATTTGCTATTTTCCAATCCTCCGGGATCTCTCCGGTTTTTAAGGATAGGTTGCATATCTGTCGAAGTGGCTCCGCTATTTCGTCTTTTAGTTCCTTGAGTACCCTTGGGTGAATGCCGTCCGGACCTGGCGATTTGTTGCTCTTTAGTCTGTCAATCTGCTTGAGTACATCCTCTTGGCTCACCTCTAAATCTACCAGCTTATCGTCTTGGTCTCCTATTACGATCTCCTCGGGTTCCGGAATGTTGGTTATATTCTCCATCGTGAAGACTGACGTGAAGAACTCATTTAACCTGTCAGCTATCACTTTCTCTTCTTTTACTACTCCCTTTCTGTCTCCATCGTCCAATGGTCCCACTTCTTCTCTCGCCGGTTGCTTCCCCTTGACGTATCTGAAGAACGACTTGAAGTTTGTTGCTTCCTCTGCCAGTCTCTCTTCCACTTCCATCTTCCCCGGCTTTTGGTCACTGTCTCCTCAGCATTCCTTCTGCTGCCTTTAGACATTCCTTTCCGTCTTCTTCCTTTAAAATCTATTTCTCTTCCCTGCTCCTAGCATCTCTTTCATCTAGGCATTTTCCTGCCCCTACAGTTTCTTTCCCAAGATTCTACCTCCTCCTTCAAGTATTCCTATTTCTTACCCTTTCCCTCTCCCAACTTCCCCTCATAACAATTTCCTTCTGTACTATCTAGCTCTCTCCATCCCCCCCCCCCCCCGGGACCAGTATTCTCTGGTATTTTCCAACTGGCCTTCTCAAATCCTTCCTCTTTGGGGCACTCCCTCTCTCTCAGCTTCTTATTTTTTAATTATGACTAATAAATAAGTTAAATCATAGCATTAACAGCCCTACAGTTTAATAAGATGGGAAAACACCCTCTTGACAGAAGTGGATGAAAAATAAAATGATAGAATTCAAAACAGCTCTGGATAAAGAATAGAGAATCCCTATATAGCAGGAGAATGCAATTGGAGCAAAATTTAAATTACTTTTACATTTCAAAAATGGCATAATAATAATAATAATTTTATTTTTATATACTGCCAAAGCCAAAGTAGTTCGAGGCAGTTTACCATAAGAAGAGCTGGACATTCAGTGAAAAAAAACAATGAAGTCTTAGAATACATGAATATTCGTAGGGAGGAAGGGGGACAGAGTAAGTTTACAATAAGAAGAGCTGGACGTTCAGCGAAAAAAAACAATGAAGTCTTAGAATGCATGTAAGTAGAGTACAGGGAAAAGGTATTATGAGTTCTTGGTTACAAATTGATTAAACAGGTTGGTTTTAACTAGTTTTCTGAAGTTGAGGTAGGATGAGGAGTGCTTGATGATGTTACCTAGCCAGCCGTTCTGTTGGCTTGTTTGGAAAGCAAGAGTTCTGTCAAGGAATCTTTTGTATCTGCAGGTTTTTATAGTAGGGTGATTAAACATATGTATTCTGCATGTAGGTCTGGTGGAACAATCCAGTTTAAAATGGGAGACAAGGTACAGGGTGGCCAAACCAAGAATGGATTTGAAACAAAGGCAAGCAAATTTGAACAGTACTCTTGCTTCTAGGGGCAGCCAGTGGAGATTTTGGTAGTAGGGGGTTATGTGATCCCATTTTTTTATACCAAAAATCAGTCGCACTTCTGCATTTTGTATGATTCGGAGTCTTTGAATGGTTTTCTTGATAGACCCCAGATAAATGATGTTACAATAGTCGAGCAGGTTTAAAGCGGAATGATGCTGGGTCGAAGTACTTTCTGATGATTCTTAGTTTCCATAGAGTCGAGAAGCCTTTTTTGATGAGTTCTGTGTGAATATCTAGAGTGAGGTAACGGTCCAGCGTCACTCCCAGGATTTTTATGGTATCGACAATAGGGAAGTTCTGTCCGTTCAGTACAATTGAAGAATCTTTGATTTTGTCGTTCAGGCTTGCCAGGAAGAATTTGATTTTTTCAGAGTTGAGTTTCAGTTTGAACTCTGACATCCATGTTTCAATTTGCTTTAAAGTTAATGCTCGATGATTCCTTGTCTCAGGAGTCAGGCTTGTTATGGGGAGGACTATGGTGATGTCATCGGAGTAGATGTAAAATTTGATTTTTAATTTTTGCAGTGGGGCTAGGTAAATATTGAACAGAGTGAGGGACAGGGGGGAACGCTGTGGGACTCCGCATGGGTTTACCCAGTTGGAGGACTGGTTATTATCGCTGTAGACTTGGTATGATTGTTTAATCAAGAAACCTTGGAACCATTTTAATATGTTGCCCTAGAGTCCAATAGTCTCCAAACAGTTAATGAGGAAGAGGAAGAGGAATTCGCTTGGAGCAGCAGGTTCAGCTCTAGCCACTTTACAGGACAAACTAGGACCATGGTGGTCTTAATCTGCTGCCACTTACTATGTAAGCTGAACTAACATAAAATATCAGTACCTGAGAACTCATTCATATTAGCGTTCATATCTGCTTCTGTCAGTTAATGTAATCTTAGACCGTATCCCTTACTGCCTCAGGTCTCCACCTAGACTAAGTTAACTGGAAAAAAAGATTCATTTTACCTGTGCATAATGTTACCTACCTAAATCCTCACAAATGTGTTTATATAATTTTCACACAATGTAAAGGGAAATGTAACATACATCCTTTTGTAAGAAAAAGTGACTACTTGAATTTTCTGAAAGGTTACCTGTGGTGTCGTTGCCGTGGTACCCACAGTCCCTGGGGTATTGGGTCTTATAGAGACAGTTGCTGTCCTAGGCTGGAATGAAGTGAAGGTCTGGTTTGCACCTGTGCTAGATGGAATTATACCCAGTACTTTCTGCTGAACTTGGACTAAACCTAGGTAAGGAAAAGGGATGCATACAAAGAAGTCATGAAATAAAGTGACTGGAAAACCTTCTTTGACAACTTTTAAACTTTAATTTCTTTGTAAGCCATAAGAATTATCCTGTGAACAATTTGTATGACACAGGGTCAATATGCAGAAGATTTATCTGGCTAAAACTGAGTTTTAGTCGGACAAATTTAGCCGTACTACAATTTAAGAAAATGCCTTTGAATTGTAATGATAATCAGCCCCCTCTTGCAGCCTAGGATCACCTCAAGTTCTATCACCCTCTAACAACTTCCCTCTCCTTTTGTTCTAACCATATATGTCCTCTTTTCTCTACTTATTGTACTTCATCCCTCTTCCCTTTTGTTCTAAGTATGTCTTATTTTGTTTGAGTCATATTTTTCATCTTTTTAAATTACAAGTCTTCCCCCATATTTTATTGTACATCACCTAGAAATTATGATAAGCGATCAATTAAATTTTTAATAAACTTGAACTTAGGTTACCTGCTAATTTTCTTTCTTTTAGTCCATCCAGATTGGCATAGAAACAGATGGGTTTACGCTCCTCTGCCAGCAGGTGGAGGCTCAGACATTGACTTCTGGCTGTTGTATAAGTGGGCTGTGCAGTCCCATCTACAATCAGTCTGACGAAAAGTCAAGCAGCAACCAACTAAAAACTTTATAATAACTGAGAACTATAAACACCAACTTCACTCCCAGAAGGAGAATATCAAGTAATTGTCCATAATGAACAGAGAAAAACACTGTTAGATATTAATTAGAATAAGAACCTTCAAAAATGACCCCACAGCTTGCCACCTAAGCCAGACAAACCAAACGCCGCTGCTCTTATTCAACTCCCCAACAACCCCGACAAAAAGATACCGCAGAAAAAACACACACTCTTTGAGAAGAGACATAACAGTAACATAGTAAATGACGGCAGATAAAGACCCAAGTGGTCCATCCAGTCTGCCCAACCATACATGCTCCATAAAGTAATCTAGCTTAAATGGTCCTTTTTCTTAGATATTTCTAGGCTAGAAACCCAGAGCCCTGCCCAGTAGTGTGCTTAGGTTCCATCTACTGGAGTCTCCATCATAAGAACATAAGCAATGCCTCTGCTAGGTTAGATCTGTGATCCATCGCGCCCAGCAGCCCGCTCACGCGGCGGCCCAACAGGTCCAGGACCTGTGCAGTAATCCTCTATCTATACCCTTCTATCTCCTTCTCCAGTAGGAAATTGTCCAATCCTTTCTTAAACCTCAGTACTATACTCTGCCCTATTACGTCCTCTGGAAGCGCATTCCAGGTGTCCACCACACGCTGGGTAAAGAAGAACTTCCTGACATTTGTTTTGAATCTGTCCCCTTTCAACTTTTCCGAATGCCCTCTTGTTCTTATATTTTTTTGAAAGTTTGAAGAATCTGTCACTCTCTACTCTCTCTATGCCCTTCATGATTTTGTAGGTCTCTATCATATCCCCTCTGAGTCTCCTCTTCTCCAGGGAAAAGAGACCCAGTTTCTCCAATCTCTCAGCGTATCAAAGGTTTTCCATCCCTTTTATCAGACGTCGCTCTCCTCTGAACCCTCTCGAGTAACGCCATATCCTTCTTAAGGTACGGCGACCAATATTGGACGCAGTACTCCAAATGCGGACGCACCATTGCCCTATACAATGGCAGGATAACTTCTTTCGTTCTGGTAGTAATACCCTTCTTGATTATACCTAGCATTCTATTCACTCTTTTAGCGGCCGTTGCGCACTGTGCCGTCGGCTTCATTGTCATGTCCACCATTACCCCTAAGTCCCTTTCTTGGGTACTCTCATTCAATAACATCCCTCCCATCGTATAGTTGTACCTTAGGTTTCTGCTTCCCATATGCAATACTTTACATTTCTCAACCTTGAACTTCATCTGCCATCTCGTCGCCCATTCCCCTAGTTTGTTCAAGTCTCTTTGCAATTCTTCGCAGTCCTCCTTAGTCCGAGCTCCACTAAATAGTTTGGTGTCGTCCGCAAATTTTATTATCTCGCACTTCGTCCCTGTTTCTAGATCATTTTTGAATATATTAAATAGCAGCAGCCCGAGCACCGAGCCCTGCGGAACACCACTCGTGAGCCTCCTCCAGTCTGAGTAGTGGCCCTTCACCCCTAACCTCTGTTTCCTGCCCGCCAACCAGTTTCTGATCCATCTGTGTACGTCTCCGTCCACCCCATGGTTTTTCAGTTTCCGGAGTAGACGTTCATGAGGCACCTTGTCAAAGGCTTTTTGGAAATCTAGGTATATGATGTCTATGGGGTCTCCTTGGTCCATCCGTTTGTTAATTCCTTCGAAGAAGTTAGGCATGATCTCCCCCTTCAGAAACCATGTTGGCTGGTTATCAGAAGTTCGTTTCTTTCAAAATGTTCATCGATGTTTTCTTTTATCAGTGCTTCCACCATTTTCCCCGGAACCGAGGTCAGACTCACCGGTCTGTAGTTTCCCGGGTCACCTCTTGATCCCTTTTTAAAGATGGGCGTAACATTGGCTATCTTCCAATCTTCCGGGATCACTCCTGTTTTCAGGGATAGGTTGCAAATTTGCTGCAGTAGATCCACTATCTCCTCCTTTAATTCCTTCAGAACCCTTGGATGGATTCCGTCCGGACCCGGGGATTTGTCAGTTTTTAGTTTTTCTATCTGCCTGTGTACATCTTCAAGGCTCACTTCCATGGATGTTAATTTTTCTGCTTGATTTCCATTGAAGAATTGCTCAGGTTCCGGTATGTTGGTTGTGTCTTTGTTTGTAAATACAGATGAAAAGAACATGTTAAGTCTTTCCGCGACCTCTTTCTCCTCCTTCACTACTCCCTTCCTGTCTCCGTCGTCCAGCGGTCCCACCTCCTTCCTAGCCAGCTGCTTACCTTTAACATATCTAAAGAACGGTTTGAAATTTCGTGCTTCCCTGGCTAGCCTCTCTTCATACTCTCTTTTGGCTTTTCGGACCACACGGTGACATTCTTTTTGATACTTCCTGTGCTCTTTCCAGTTCCCCTCAGTTTTGTCCTTTCTCCATTTTCTGAATGAATTTTTCTTATTGCCTATCGCTTCCTTCACTATATTAGTTATCCATGCTGGGTCTTTTGTTCGACTCTTTTTGCACCCCTTTCTGAATATGGGGATATACAGATTTTGCGCTTCGCCCACCGTGTCCTTGAAAAAAGACCAGGCATGTTCTACCATTTGCCATTTTTTGAAAATGTTCCTAAGTTTCTTCCTTACCATTCCCCTCATTGCTTCGTAGTTTCCTTTCCTGAAGTTAAAAGTTGTCACTATGG
This sequence comes from Geotrypetes seraphini, assembly GCF_902459505.1. Lineage (NCBI taxonomy): Eukaryota > Metazoa > Chordata > Amphibia > Gymnophiona > Dermophiidae > Geotrypetes > Geotrypetes seraphini. The sequence goes on along the minus strand of NC_047093.1, from coordinate 18,210,521 downwards.
TTCTCTTTCCTTTCGGTATTCCTACCTCAACCTTGAACTTGATCATATTATGATCGCTGTTTCCCAACGGTCCCACTAACCCATTTAGGATTAGATCCAGAGTGGCATTTCCTCTCGTCGGTTCTCTAACAAGCTGCTCCATGAAGCAATCTTGTGTAGCCTCCAGAAATTCTGTCTCCTTAGCGCATCTTGAGCTTCCAAGACTCCAGTTTATCCCGGGGTAGTTGAAGTCTCCCATAATAACTATATTACTGCTTTTGCATTCTCGCTTCATCTTGGCTTCCATTTCTTCATCGATATCTCCGGTTTGCCCGGGTGGACGATAGTATAGGCCCATCTTTATTTCAGGCCCTTTCCTTCCTGGTATTTTAACCCTTAGCGATTCCAGCTTGTTGGTCGTCTCTGCTGTGTCCATTCTTGTCAATTGTATGCTTTCTTTTATGTACAGTGTTATTCCACCTCCTTTCTGTCCTGAACTATCCTGGCGATATAGTTTGTACCCCGACAGTGCTGTATCCCATTTGCTTTCCTCATTCCACCATGTTTCAGAGATTCCAATGATGTCTATGTCCTCTGCATTGGCCATGGCCTCTAATTTCCCCATTTTGTTTCCTAGGCTCCTTGCATTAGTATATATGCAATTTAGATCCTGGTATTTTGTTGTCTTCATTTCCTTTCCCTGTGCTTCGGTCTTTAATGTCTTCTCATTTGCCACAATCTTTCTAACCTCCTCTTCTGGGTTAGTTGATTCCTGTAGTTTGTCTCTTGTTTCTTCCCAGCCCTGTTTCCCCTTAGTATCTTCAAGGGATACCTTCTTCCGAATCGTCGACGCTTGGTCGACTGTTGGCTTTCCCCTTCCTCTTAGTTTAAAGCCTGATCTATTCATCTCTTGACGTTGTATGCTAGAAGTCTAGTTCCCGCCACGCTCAGGTGCAGTCCATCCCTCCTGTAGAGCTTGCTCTTGCCCCAGAACGTTGTCCAGTTCCTCACGAAGTGGAATCCTTCTTTCTCACACCATTTCCTCATCCACGCATTTATTGATTGTAGTTCCTCCTGCCTCTTCACATCTGCCCTTGATACTGGTAGGATCTCTGAGAACGCTATCTTCTGGGTCCTCATTTTCAGCTTCCTTCCCAGAGCCTTGAACTGTTCTATCAGTGTGCTTCTTCTGTCATCATTTGTCCCGATGTGGATCATTACTGCGGTCTCTTCTGTCTCCTGCTTCTTCCAGGATCTTTCCAATTTTGTCCACGATGCCCTTGGTCCTCGCTCCTGGGAGGCAGGTCACCAGCTGATCCTCTCTTCCTCCTGCCCATCTTAACCATCGAAACTCTCCACAGCCTGTCCTCAACTGAATAGTCCATATATGGGACACAGGTCATGCAAGCCTGCTCAGTACTGGCCTTAGTTCCTTCAATGTATACCCATTATTTTCTGATTAGAGAAATTAGGGAAAATTAGAAGACATCGAATAAAAACGACAGGGCGCAATCTCTGACGATCTGGAGGGACTAAACAAAAGAAAACTAGCAGGTAAGAATTAAATTTCTCCTTCTTTAGCATCCCTCCAGACCGGCACAGAAATGGATGGGACATTCCAAAGCATCACAGGTGGGATTCCCGAAGGGCTGCCACTAGAACACACTCACCAAACACCACATCCCAACGTGCCTGAACGTCCACACAGTAGTGTTGCACAGAGGAATGGAGAGTAGACCAAACTGCAGCTTTACAGATATCCACTGGAGGCACAAGAGAAGACTCAGCCCAAGAAGCCACCTGCCCCCGAGTGGAATGAGCTTTGAGAAAATCCTGCAAGAACTCCAAGATGTGAAGCAAAGATATGTGAAGGGGAACCATGCCATATGCGGATTAGCACTCCTCAAAGAGACGCCAAATTCTCACATAAGCCCAAGAGGTTGAAAGTCTCCAAGAATGGAATAATAATAATAACTTTATTTTTCTATACCGCCACAGTCAGGCGACTTCTAGGCGGTTTACATTGTAAGAAGGTTGGACATTCAGCGAATAACAAAAGGTCTTAATACAATACAATAAGTCTACTTACAATACCGTACAATGAGTCTAGATACAGTACAGTACAATACATTACAATGAGTCTAAATACAATACAATACAATACAATAAGTCTAAGTACAATACCATACAATGAGTCTAAATACTATACAATAATCTAAATGGGAAACTTACGTACTAATTGGAGTTCTATGGGTTATGAGTACCTGAATATTTTAGTACTTACATTTTAATTGGAGTGGGGAATGGGACCCTGAGCCAGAAAGTCTGGTGAGAGAAGCAGTGGAAGAGGATCTGCCACAAGACAATGAACCATGGGTGCTTGGGCCAGTCCGGAGCCACCAGGATCACACGGCCTGAGTGTCAAGCAATGCAAAGAAAAATTCTGCCCACCAGTGGCCATGAAGGAAAGACATACAGCAGGCTGTCCATCAGCCAAGACTGCACCAGAGCATCCAGGCTCTCGGACTGGTAATCCCTGTGGCAACTGAAGAACCTTGGTGCTTTGGTATTGACACTCGTAGCCATGAGGTCCATGACTGGCTGGCCCCAGGCCTGAACAATCAACCACAGTCAACTGGCTTTTGGACAAGTTGACCATCCAGTACAGCGATTGCAGGAACTCTACAATCCGAGTCATGACCCAGGAGCTCTCCTGAAGGACTTCGCTGTAATTAACCAGTCATCCAGATAGGGATGAACTAGAATACCCTCCTTGTGCAAGGTCACCACCACCATAATCTTTGTGAAAGTCTGCAGAGCCGTGGCCAGACTAAAAGGAAGCGCACATAACCGATAGTGTTTTCCCAAAATCATAAAGAGAAGGAAACGCTGATGGGAGGTCCAAACTGGAACATGCAGGTAGGTCTCTGTCAGATCGAGAGAAGTCAGGCTGAACAACCAGAATGATGGATTTCAGAGTCTCCAAGTGAAAAAAAGGAACTGAAAGTGCCCTGTTGACATCTTTCAGATACAAGATGGGTTTTGTATTATTTTAGCATTGTAAACTGACCAGATATGTCGATGGTCTGTATATCAAAATATGAATAAACTTGGAAGACTCCTCTTTCTTGGGCACTACGACGTAAATGGAGTACCTGCCTGTACAAAACTCCTGAGGAGGCACTGGGGCTACCGCATTGAGGTCCAGCAACCTTTGCAGCGTCTGATGAAAAGCCTACTTCTTCCAAGCTGCCTGACAAGAGAAGAAACAATCTGGCAAGGGCTGGAAAAACTCTAGAGCATAGCCGTCCTAAATCACTTCTAGGACCCATTGATCTGTCGTGATCACAGCTCACCCCAGTAAAACTCCTGCAACCAGGCTCTCACCAGAACTGGGGAAAGAACCTGCAATGAGTAACTGGGCTGGATGGGTGGAGAAGGAGCCACCGGTGGAGTCATGACCGCCCTGGCGGGCTCCCTGAAAGAACTGCATGTGCTGAAAGAAACGTCCTCTGGAAGGAAAAGAGGCTACACCCTGGCCAGGATGGTACCAACAAAAATCACACAAACGCCCAAGGGAACTATCACCCCGCGACATCTGACGAGGACAGTCCTCCAGAAGCTGGGGCACCTTAGATCCACTCAAGGCCTGAACAAGCTTATCCAACTCCTCCCTGAAAAGGAATGAGCCTCTAAAAGAAAATTCACTGAGCTTAGCCTTTCAGGCCGCATCCACCAACCCATCCCAAAGCCACAGGGTACAGGGAGTGGCCACTTTGAGGGCTATGGACTTGGCAGATGCCCATAAAAGATCATACATGGAATCAGAAAGATAAGAAGCACCGAGCTTAATCTTAGCCACCTCCTGATCCACCAAGGGACCAGTCAGCAGACTCCCGGTACAGGACCCACTCAGACCACTGGAAACAAGCCTGGGCTACCAAACCACCACAAATTGCCACCTGGCCAGCCAAGGCAGCCACATCAAAACTCTGCTTAAGAAGAGACTCCATCTTCCGATCCTGGGAGACTCTCAAGGCTGAGGCGCCTTCAAATGTATGTCTACGCATGATAGCCGAGACACCACATCAACCACAGGAGGCTTAAAGGTATCTCTATCCTCATCAGGAATGGGATAGAGCCTTGTCATGGACCAAGCTAAGCGGAAAGGTGTGTCCGGAGTCTTCCACTGTGTGAATATCCTGATGCATAGGAAGAAAAAGGAAGGCCAAAGCAGGGGGTCCTTCACTTCCGCCTCAAAGTGCAAAACCAAGAATAAGTTCCTGCAGTTCTTCCTGGTGAAAAATGCATACCACCGATGCATCCTCGCCAGACAGTTTCTCAGAAAAACAAGACGCCCTCATCATCCATCCCCCAAAAGGGTCTTGGGGATCCAACAAAGGGTCCAAGTCCTCATCAGGTGAAAACGTGTCTGCAAATAAAAATTCCTCGTCCCACGAAACTCGTGGCCGCTTGGACGAAGACGGGGGGAGAACCAGGACAGACGCTGATGCCAAGGGGGTTGAACGACAGCAGACATGGAAAGCAAAAGCCCCCCCAAAAAACCAGAGACCCCTGGGTAAGAAACAATACTCCCAGCCATCTGTAAGTAAGCCTGGTGCATGGCTAAAAAAAAATCAGGAGCATCCCCCCCCCCCCAGAGGCAAAGAAGCACTCACTACAGAAACAGGAGAAGCATTAAAAACCTGTTCCTGTCTCTCTAGGACAAGAGAAAGGTCACTTGAGGCCAATGCATAATTGGCAGAACTTCCCGCCAAAAAAATCTCCCAAGAGGCCTGCTGCAGCAGAGGCCTGAACAGACCCAGCTACTAAGGCTGGAGAGCTAGCTGCAGCAGCTACAGTGGTAAGGGAGTCCCCAGCACTATCGGCGGTAAGGGAAACCTTATATCCCTGACGATCGGTGGCTGGTGAAATCACTGTGTGGGCGATAGGGAAAGCCTGGGTTTCCCCACTGCCTACAGCCGACAAGCGATGCATATACGAAGGGGAACCCTGCTCGTTGGCACCTGAAGCCAATACTGTCATGTAGGTCATTTTTTCAACTAATTGTTAATTGGATTTGGATAGAACATATGTTTTATGTCTGTAGGTGGTAGAGACGGTGAATACGCTATGATGGCCTCTAATACAGCTGGCTCTGTGAAATATTACTAGAGTTATTGTTGTGGGTCTGAGCATTCACTTAAAAGCACTTTGAAAGGTTTTATTGAATTTTTTATTACTATTTTATTTTATTATTTAATCATTTTGAAAATAATATCAAGCATTTACACTTGTTAAGGAAATACAAACAGAAAATTGCAAAAACAAATTATTTGATAGGAATCAATACCATTTCTTCTTAGACCCCAAAAATACCATGGGGGGGGGGGCAAATCCCAACATTAAAACTTAAAAATCAAACAACTAAATACAATATCAATAAAGGCCTTAACAATATTCCTCTCATATATATAACACCCATTAGTCCCTGATGATCTTTTTCATATCTAGAAAGTTCCTAAGATGTTCTGGAACAAAAAAAGTATATTTCATCCCCAAATATTTTATGAGGCATTTACAAGGATAAACCAATTGAAAGGTGGCTCCAAGATCTTTCACTTCTTGCCTCATTAACTAGAAACAATTTCCTCCTTTCTCGTGTCTCTTTGTTAACATTTTTTTATTACTATTTTATATGTTTTTCTTCTTTTTTTCTTGCTTCAAGGTGATTAATGAAAGGTGTTTGTATATCACCTTAGATAATTTGATTTTCCCTTGCATATAGTGTTGACAGAATTTTCCAGTCATGCAAATATACAGGAGCTTTCTAAAATGTGACCCATGTGGTTTCAAAATCTCCTAAGCATCAATTTTTGGATAATTCTGACTATTGTCTAATAAAACATATCTAGCAAAAAATCTAGAGGCAAGTGTAAATCCTGCCTCTGGATTGTACCATTTTAGTCTCAATGGATGGGAGTTTTTGTTTCTTACCTCCTTGGGTGGCTGGGACGTTGAGAGCGACGATCTTACTGTTGGCGGGGAGTGGCAGTTTGGTGATCACTTTACCTGCCACAGTAACAGGGCTACCAGTAATTTGGAACGTCTGACCTGTGGTGGCAATGGTGGTAGCTGATGTGGCTACTGTGTTGGTAGCTATTGAAATGTACAGTAAATACACAAACAGATTAAACAAGCAAGCTGGAAAATGCTGGAAAACAACAGGTACCCACGAACCTGTACACTTATTTTCAAAAGGAAATGCTCTGTAAAGTATTCCTTTATAAATATGGATGGGCAATCGACTACGGATACCACGTGCTTTGCACCTGAATTGGATCAGCTGAGAAGAGTACAATGCTGCAAAATCCAGAAGGAAGCTTGGGTGAATAGGGAGAGAAATGGCCAACAGGAAACAAGGTAATAGTGCTCTGTATAATTCTCATTTGGAGGATAGATTAGATAGATACTATTTCATAGTAACTGAAAGGAAGAAAGACAGGATGGGGCGATTTAAGACATTTAAATACCTCCAAAGTATAAACACAGAGGAGCTGGCCTCTTGTAACACAAAGGAAACTATGGAATGAGGGAGTCGTGGGAAGAGGATGAAAAGGAACAGACAGAAGTTTTCTAAGGAAACATTTCTTTAGGGAAGAGGTGACAGATGTGTGAAATGGACTTCTACCGGAGGTGGTGAAGATGAGGAAAGTACTTGAATTCAATAAAGCATAGGGTCAAGTATAGAGGATCTCTGAGGGAGAGGAAGGGATTGTAGAAGTAAACAGTTTATGTGGATGGGCAGATTAATAGAAACTTGGAAAGAATACCTGTTTTACAGCTGAAATTATTTGCACTGTTATCCAGCCCATATACTTTTAGACGTGTTCACACAGTGGGACAATAATCAAACCCTGCTTTTCTATATAAAAGCTTTTGATTACACTTCCCCCTCCCCATTCGCGGTTTCCGCACTCGCGATTTCACATAATCATGATTTTTTGGGGGGAGGGGGAAAACCCATATTTTTGCCTTCCCCTGGCCTTACCTGGTGGTCTAGCGGGCTTTCGGGGCAGGAGCGATCTTCCTACGCTCCTGCCCCGTATAGATCGCCAATAGGAAATGGCTGCCGTGAGCTCCCGCCTTAGTCTCGAGACTACGGGAACTCACAGCAGTCATTTCCTATTGGCAATCTGCACGGGGCAGGAGCGTAGGAAGATCGCTCCTGCCCCAAAAGCCTGCTAGACCACCAGGTAAGGCTGGGATGCCGGGGGAAGGTGGGAGGGAGGCGGGGGTGAGTCAGAGCCGGTATTCACGGTATTTCCCTATTCGCGGTCTGGCTCTGCCCCTATCCCCCGCGAATAACGAGGGAGATGTGTATTTCCTGGAAATTAGGCACAATTACCATTTTTGACTTGGTAAATGTTTCACTGACCCTTTACATGTTCCACTATCTGATAAAACTTATTTACATTATTCTCTTCTCTTGCAGTAAAGTGTTTTTATTATTTTTTGAATTTTAATAAAAACATTTGAGTCTTCAGAGCCATAATCAATTTACCTCAGTAGAACAACCAGCATATTAAAATTAAGTATAAGCTTACCAAATGTTCTTGTAAATGAAAAATATCTTGACTCTGAAATGTTGCCACCACTGTTGCCACCACTAGTTACTTAGTTTAAGTCAAAGTCTCACCAAGATGAACAAAGCTTAGCTTAAAAATGTATGGAACATTCATTCATATATTACAAAATCCTAAATAGGCCCCTCTGAAAGTGACAAAAGCTAAATTCTACTAGGCTTCTAATTTTAGGAGCCTAATCCTGAGTAGCTGAAGTGTAAATTTAGGGTACGGAAAAGTAAAATTAGGAGCTAAGCAGGGTTTTTCACACTAGGCACCTAACTTGGGCTCCTAAATTTAGACAAATGAGCTGCAGCTTTAAATTCAGACACTAAATTTTAGGACCTTCATTTTAGGTTAAGAGAATGACAAGGGGACAAATTTTTCCTGGGAACTCATTTTCCCGTCAAGTTCTTTGCCTGTCCCTGCCTCATTCCTGCAAGCTCTGTCCTCATCTGCACAAGCCTCAAACACTTTAAAATCATAAGTGTTCATGGCTTGTGCGGTTAAGGCAGAGCTTACAGGAATGGGGCAGGGACAGCGAGAAAACTCATGGGGACGGGATGGGGAAATTGAGTTCCTGTGGGGAGAGGGACAAATTTGTCCCCATGCTATTCTCTATTTTAGGTGAATTTTCAGATAAAAACATAAGGGTCAGATTCTCGAAAAGCCGCCAAAAGTTAGTCACCGGCAAGTGCCTAGATCACACCTTTTGGGGATTAACTTAAGGGTTTTAATTGGTTCCAAGTGGCGTAATAATTGATTGCACCATTAAAAAACAATAAAAACCAAGCAAATAAAATTTAGGCAATGCTAGGCAGCCTATTGGACTGGCGCCTAGGTCCATGGTGCCTCACGTCATCTAATGACGTCGAAGCCCAGAAGTGGGCATGTTTAGGGGCGGCGACAGACTTCAGTATCACTAGGCAATGTTAGCCACAATTCTGCATGGACCTTAGTCGCCAGAAATTTAGGCCTGCAAAACCCTGGTCTACATTTCTGGCGCCTAGGGTCCTTCCTAGGTGCCAGTATTCCCAATTCTGAAAGTGGCGATGACCATGATTGACTCCTAAGCCCCTTAGATTAAGCACCTATTTTCAGCCAATCACAGGAATCTAAATGAAGGTACTCCACTCTTCAAATGCCTGCCTCATACCAACATAGCACTGTAGATGGTGACACTAGGAGCAATTGGCCCACTGATAGAACTCAGAAGTTTGACTGCTTGTAGAACCTCATTCTTTATCCAATATGAACCAAAAGACACTTCCTTGTACTAACAAAATTCTCCATCAGGGACAGGTATTTCCTTTGAAGATGAGGGCTATTTACCTGCTGTAGACTGGCCTTGTTTAACCCATGTAGCAAAAGTCTGATGGAAATTCTTATTTGGCTGGAATGTTACTGTGGCTGGGGAGCCCACTTTAGTGGTCAGTACTACTTTGGTTCCAGATGGAACTGGACTGGACAAAGAGCCGACCATAACTTTCTGGGATGTTGAAATTGTGGATGCAGTACTGCCTGTTGGATTGGCTGTAACAGCTGTAGTTGTGGCAGGTAGCTGCTTCTGCTGTTCCATTCGTTTCTATGAAAGTTACAAGGAGGATAACATGAGTACGCCACTGTAATGAAACCGTTAAACCTGTAACAGATAACCAAAACTAGCAGTCATCACAGAAAGGTATAGGACTGAGGAATTTAGTAATACTCAATTATAAAAAATAAATAAATAGAATAAATTAGGATTTTGGAAAGAGTACATCAACTCCATTCACAACAAACCATGCAAATACCACATACAAATGAACATGCACATGGGGGGGGGGAAGGTTTATTACACCCAAAACCATGTTAACACATACTGCAGCAAGATTCTAGTTTATCACGAATCCCAGTGTAGAGTAAATTATCTGAAGTCCTGTTTCCCATTTGTGTATCTAAACACAGTAAAATGTGCTCTAATGAAAAACACTTTGTAAGCACTAGCTAATACAAACACTTTTGTAGACGGCTATAAATCTATTGTTCTTGCTGGGGCCACTTTCAAAAGCCTATTACCTAGATATAATGCTTATCACTGTTTAAAAAGCGCCCACTCTCAACATGGCTAAAAGTATGAGTGGGCTTTTAAGAATGCATATAATTTCAGCCTGAGTAAAAGAGACTCATTCCTGAGAGCACATCTGGGCCATGGATCTGGGTCTAAACAGTACTTTTTTTTTTTTTTTTGGGGGGGGGGCATTTTGCTCAAGCCTTTTCAATGGCAGTTGAAGGCAAGATACATTCACATACATTCTCTGTCCCTCAACAGTGTTCAGTCTAAGACAGGCTTACAGGATCCCAGGTAGTATCAATTAAATGTGAACCTTGCCTTCCTTGGCTCTCAGCCTGCTGCTTTAAGTACTAAGCTACTCCTCCACACCATTTTTAAAATTATGTGTGCTACTTCACAGCCAAAATTCATCTGATTTATCTGTGGGTTAAAAGTCCACAGCTGTTTTTTTGTGTGTGAATACTTTCACCAATTTTCAAATAAGGAGGCTTTGCTTTTAAAAATCACAAAGTAGGTGTGTGCTGTTTGAAAATTTGGAAGTGTAAGATCCAAAAACACCCCACTACTGATTGCTGGAACATAAACTGATAATGACACATTACTTATTCTGGATTTTACCTGTCAAGCATGAATCCCATGCATTTTACCAAGGTCTAAAGAGACACTGGGGCAAATAGTACTGTGATACAGAAACATTTCCCCATGCAAACAGGAGCTAAGTAGGCTCTACTGTGTTTATAGTTCAACTTATGCATAATGTGTACAGGATTGACATCAGGTGGGTATGTTAATGGGTCCCCACCTGCTGGGCAACCAATCGCTGCTGTTTAAGCTGAAACTCCATTTGGGCTTTGAAATCCTCAGTCTTCTTCTGTTCACTAACCTTAGTCTGCTGCTCGACAGCCTGAGCCTTTTCTTTCTCCACCCTGTGAAGATACCAAAAAAAAAAAAAAAAAAAAAAATCTGATCACATTCATAACTTTAAAAATTAACTTTAGATTACATTATACACTGGAGAAAGTAAGAATTAATATGCCACTAAAGAATTGTCTACAGCAGTGTATCACAAAATGTATGCCATGGTGAGATTTCAAATGTGCAGCAAAAGAAACGAGTCAGTCACTGCCGGCACTGGTGCTTCTCCTCCTTTCTGCCCTCCCCCCACCTTTGACAATAGAGGGATTTCCAAAACCCGGCAGTTTGTCCGGGTTTTGGAAGGCCCCCAAGCTCTGAGCCATGTCTACAGGGCCTCTGAGCATTCACGGACGTCAATGTGATGACATCATGCACATGTGTGTGACATCAATGGTCAATATCCGTGCATGCTCAGAGGCCCTGTAGACGTGGCCAAGAGTTTAGTGTGCCGCAGCGGGGAAAAGTTTGTGAGACACTGGTCTATAGCAATGTATCACTATGTTACTTTATGAAGCCAATGTTAACATAATCAGACTTTGTTCCTAGGCAAAGCCAGTGAAAACAAAGGTATAACCTGCAATACCATGAATACTTTCAAAGGAAGGAGAACACAGAGTCCATAGATGAATAGTGGCATTGCAGCTAAATCCATTCTCAAACTTCTGTACCATGCATACCTAGAAAAGCATTTTAGTAATAATCCAACCCCCCTCCCCTCAACCAAATAAAACAAAGACCCACTACTGAGGATACAGAAATGGATGCCATATATCAGTATTACTTATCTTAGTGAGAAACCAAAAATGGAGATTATATGGCTATTTAATTCTTAGGTACATGCATTTACAATACACGTGATCCTAAAACAGCCATTGGAATGCATGCCATTTTATCTGCACATGTCTGGTGAACAAGTTTCAATCCACATTAGCTACTCTGGACAGATCTATGATGTGTGTGAGATTATATCAAAACATCAATACGATGTCCTTTGTCTTGGTGACCCAATACAATTTTCCATAATGTCACTGTATTGGGTATATATATATATACCGTATATATGCATGCATTCAGCAGTCGTTTGCTTAACTGTTGAATCTTTGTTTCTATTCCATTTTGTTGCACTTGGCATACCTGTCTAATTTTGTGTTTTTCCTTGGTAATATTATGCTTGGAAGGAGGACCTGGGGGGATGGGTTTTTTTTGGGAGGGTTGGTTTGGGGATGGGGGGTTATTGCTCTCTCTGAGTCCGTCTCTCTCCATCTCCCTTAGAAGAAAGAAAGATGACGGCAGAAAAGGGCTATAGCCCACCAAGTCTGCCCACTCTACTGACCCGCCCTATTAAGTCTGAGTGTCTTATTAGGCCTCTGTAGGGATCTCACGTAGATGTCCCATTTATTCTTAAAGTCAAGCATGCTGTTGGCCTTGGCCACCTGCTCCAGAAGCTTATTCCAGTGCCCCACCATCCTTTCTGTGAAGAAATACTTCCTGATGTCACCCCTAAATTTCCCTCCTCTGAGTTTGAGCGGATGCCCTCTTGTGGCCGAGGGTCCCCTGAGTAGGAAGATGTCATCTTCTACCTTGACACGACCCGTGATGTATTTAAACGTTTCAATCTTGGGTATTGTAATTTGAAAATGTTGAGCTTGTCTGCACTTTGATTGTTATCCTGTTGGTGTTTTTGTTAGCTCAATAAAATACATTTGACTATATATATATATATGCATTCAGTTTTTATTTGTATTTTATATAAATAAATCTTGTTTTCTCCAAGGTTGATGTGTACTGTCCCACTCCCCATTTGGTTTCTTTCTCAGTTTGTTTTGCATGGGGTAGTTTCACCTAGTTTTTTGTGCTTTTCAGAAAAGACATTAACCAAGCAAAATCTTTCATGCAAGTTTGGTGTTTCACCTTTCAGCAAATGATTTGATTTCCCATAATTCCAGTTCCTCTTCAGGCACCCAAGTTTCAATTATGATAGGTCCCGTTTGCTTGGGTATTTCTGGCCTCTTTGGTCTCAGTGCACTTGATCTGAGGCCCTTCCTCTGCGGTGTAGGAGTTTCTTTAAGAGGAAACCAAAACACAAAGACATGCAAGCTTTATGCTATTCTGTTCTTGACACACATATTTTAAAGTTCTGGAAACATTTTCAGATTGCTAAACTTCTTCAGTACACATTTAATCCATTGCCATAGAAACCTACAATACCGACAGCCTATCTCAAAACAGGACAGAACAGAATTATACTAGTTACCACAATCTCCCCCTCCCCACAACATATTATTCATAGTAACTATTCACAGCAGAGATCAGTAAAATGTCAGCAGTACAAGGTGTAAAATTTAAGCATCTGGTTTCCCCAAACATGGCATTAACCCCCCTCCCAACAAAAAAATCTAAACAGGTTTCAAGTTTTAATAAAAATTTGATTAATTGCCTAAACAAGGCGATGAACAATAGGTTTAATTTTTGCTTTTTGCAAAGACCAACACTTACAGACTTACAGAACAAGGACTGGAAATAAAGGGAAGAACTACAATATCAAAAAATAGGAAAGAACATAAAAGGGAAAAACAAAAGGAAAGCACACCAGAGGACAGAAGAGTTTCTTATTTTATATCTATGGCAAAAATGTTTTGTTCGGGAATTTCAAAAGGATTCAAATATTGTTGAGCGAGATCTACAGGGTGATATTTAAAGGAAAGGGAGAAGGCGACTGAGAACTGGAGAGGGTTTATGGTAATACCATGATGTTAGGGGAGGATGTGTTCATTTGCTTAGAGCTACTTCTTACTTTGTTATATTTCATACACAAAATCAGAGACCTATGAAGTATAATTTTAACCTGCATATAACGCCTACCCCCCAAAAAAAAAAACCCACCCTGAGGAAGTTGCTGTTGCAATATAGACACTGATGTCATCTGTGGGACCTTGATGACACAGGATACTAATTAGTGCTTCTCACTAAAGCAAATAACAGTGTCGTAGTGACCTAGTAAAAAACAGCAGATAAAGACCCGAATGGTCCATCCAGTCTGCCCAACCATACCCTCTTTTTAAATTACTAATTTAAATATTTCTTTTTCCTAGCTATTTCTGAGCCAAAAACCAAAGCTCTGCCGGTACTGTGCTTAGGTTCCATCTACGAAGTCTCTGTCAAAGCCCTCCCCAGCCCATCCTTAACCAATGTCCTAATATGCTCAAAAGTACCAGCGCCTTTTTGAAACAATTTCTAGAAATTTAGATTTAAATATAATTACATAAGCATAAAATTGTTACTATGGTTTTGCCTTTTTGGCTTTGCTATTGTCTTTTTGGCAACTGCTCACCTGTTAATTTTAAGAACATAAGAGTTGCCATATTTCCAGTTTCCAACAGTGGCCAATCCAGGTCACAAGTACCTGGCAAAATCCCAAAAGAATAAAGCAGATTTTATGCCGTTTATCCTAGAAACAGACAGCAGATTTTCCCAAGTCTGTCTTAATAATGGCTTATAGACTTTTCTTTTAGGAACTTATCCAAACATTTGAAAAACCCTGCTAAGCTAATCGCTTTTACCACATTCTTTGGCAACTAATTCCAGAGTTTGAATTATATGTTGAGTAAAACAAACAAGAGGAAATATTTCTTTAAATTTACTCCTTAATAGCTTCATTGTGTGCTCCCTAGTCCTCGTATTTTTTGAAAGAGTAAAAAAATATGATTCACATCTACCAGTTCAACTCCACTCAGTATTTTACAGATCTCTATCATATCTCCTCTGAACCATGTCTTCACCAAGCTGAAGAGTCCTAGCTGTTTTAGCCTTTCCTCATAAGGAAGTTGTCCCATCCCCTTTTATCATTTTCATCACCCTTCTCTGTACCTTTTCTAATTCTACTATATCTTTTTTGAGATGCAATGACCAGAATTGCACACAGTATACAATTAACAAAATATATTTTATCTAAAACCTTCTTAACAAATTTTATGCCTCAAATACGTAAAACAGAACTATAACAACATGGGTAGAGACTGGAGGAAGTGACATCATAGGTCTGGATGGCAGCCTGATTCCTGAGCTCCTGCTTCCCCACTAACTTAACTTGCTTAATCCCTTGCCATCCGTCTTTCTATTAGTTTTACTTGTGCTTCTGAAGTGTTGAAGAAACAATATCATGGCTTTCCGAACTAAATCTGGTATTAAAGAGGGTGGTAAGCTCCCTCATAAGCCGGAGCAAAAACCTTCCTTGTGCCATACGTCCCTAGGCTCTGTCTGAGTCAGTCCTTGCACATTGGCCATAGGATCATCCACACTTTTTCCAAAGAGTAAATGTCCCTCAAATGGTAATTTACTCAAGGTTGCCTTGCCCATTGACTGATCCATAACATCCTGTGGGCAGAAATGGAATAAGCAGACATTTTGCTTACGACTCTGAAAATATAATACAAAGCATCAGTTACATAATCCACTCGACATTAGAAACTGGTGATCCCTCCCAGCAATTGCCTCTGAATTATGGTGCACCCTGTATGGGAAAAAAATGCCACTGCAGCTACTTTTAAACCCGAGGCCACGGCCTCAGAGATTTTATGAACAAAAACCAGGCTAAGGTCTTGGGCATCCTTTAATACCATGCTGCCTTCACAGGGAAGGAAAGTACCCTTGATGATCTGTGCCCCTAGGGAATCCACTTTCGGTGGAACAGAGCTGGTTAAATTCAGCAGACATTGGCTAGAGTCTTACCCGTGAGCATATTTATAATGTCTTGATGACAGGTGATCTATGCTTTTGTGTTGCTTATAAGTAAGCTCTGTGTAGCAGAGGACTGCAGAGTCTCTTATCATTAATTCCTGGAGGGATTCCATGATCACCTGCAAAAGAAATGATGGCTTAAACAGCCTGTGCAAAGTCAGGTCATCACTGAGATTAGGAGCCTCCACCAGATCTGGATCATCTAGGGATGGAAGCATCTCCTGCTACAGAGGACCCTGACTGGGAGAGTAAAGGCACTGAAAGAGAGCCCTCTCCAGCCAAGTCTTTCTCAGATCGGATCTCTCTGAGAGAGAAAGAGATAATGGTTACTGCGGATGGGCAGACTAGATGGGCCATTTGGCCTTTATCTGCCATCATGTTTCTATGTAATTGCACTCTTTTTTTGGGGGAGGGGGTGAACCCCCAGCGCCAGAATGGTCACGATCTCCGAGGGTTCCATGCGACCCTTATTAATCCTGGAAGCTTCACACATCATACTGATGGATTTAGGGGGAAACCCCTGCTGATGCTCACTAGCACATTTCTGGGTCAGAAAAGGCTTCTCCACCTTATGGAAGCTAAGATCCATCAGAAAGTACTTCGATGCCCCCTCATTTCGCTTACTTGTGCAATCCTCCATCTTAAGTCTACACGATTACTGCAATATCATCTACCTGGGATCTTTAAAAAAAAACCACTCAAAAATTGTGAATCATCCAAAACACAGCAATCCAACTGATCTTCGGACTAAACAAATGGGAACACATAACTCCATACTACCAAAAACTTCACTGGCTACCCTTGGAAGCAAGAGTGCAATTCAAGTTTGCCTGTTTCTGTTTCAAATCCATCCTTGGCTCGGCCCCCCTTTACTTGGTACCCCATTTTATCCTAGACTGCCCATCCAAACACACACGCAGAACCCACCTGTTTAGCTATCCTACTCTAAAGGCCTGCCGTTACAAAAGATATCTAAATAGAACTCTTGCCTTCCAAGCAGGTCAGCTCAATAACTGGCTGGCCCACATCATCTCACGCGCCTCATCCTACCTAAACTTCAGGAAACTACTAAAAACTAATCTATTTACCAGATTTACAACCCAATACCTCTATGCCCTACCCATGGCCCCTTTTATCTCATCATGTCCTGCACCCCACTAAACTGCATTTACATCTGCTGATTGCACCCTCTCTGTTTTTACCTAAATGCCCATATCCACTGTCTGTACCCCTTTGTTATACCTACATTCTTAGATTTAACCTTATGCAGATTGTCTTGACCTTCTTTACTGTACTTTTTTACTCTGAATGTACCTTTCTCTGATTGCTCCATCTTTCGCCGATTGTACCATTTTTCCTGATTGCTCCATCTTTCGCCGATTGTACTATTTTTTGCTGATTGTACCATTTTCCCTGATTGCTCCAATTTTCTCTGATTGTACCATTTTCTCCGGTACCTAGTTTCTCTAATTGTACCAATGTAACATTTCGCTGATTGTCCAGTCCTTCTTCATTGTAAACCGCCTCGAACTACTATGGCTTTGACGGTATATAAGAAATAAATTATTATTATTTTGTAGTAGTGCCATGGCTGCGCTTCGACGGAGACACACTTGTGCTGCTCCCCGGCTCAAACGTGGAATTTTTTCTGGCCCTCGCACCATCTAGGCACTAACCCTCCCCCCCCCCCGATCCTTTGCCTAGGACAGCAAATCAATCTATCGGGCTGGTTAAAGGAGCAGCAGACACAGGAGGGTAAGTTTACTCTTACTCTTAGGCATGAAATTAAGCACCAAGAGAGAATTTTGAAGAAAAAGGCCAGAGAGCTACAATTCAGCACCTCCCCACAGATGTCATTTTGCCTCTATTTATTTTTTTTTTAATTAATTAGAGCAAAGCCTAATATCTTTATTAAAATGTGATGTGGTATACAAACCTAAGGTTTAGTTTAGTTTAGTAATATATTGCTGGGTGGCCTATATATAGGAATCTCCTGCTTATTCGAAATGCAATCTACTGAAAGGTTCAGGAGCTGTTTTTTGACCTGTCCAGAAGCTGCACTATCCACCCTGCACTATCATCTAAAGACAAAAAAAGGCTAAAGACCTAAGGCTATGTCAGTGTCTTGCAAACTTTACAAGCCACAGCATACTAAACTGGTGGTCGATGTTCGAGGGCACCCGGGTGCGCGGATGTCGCCACAATGACATCACATGCATGCGTGATGTCATCAAGTTAATGTCCTTGCATGCACAGAGGCCCTCCAGATGGGGCCCTGAGCTGCCAGTGGGGGGTCCTGAAAAAGAAGAAGCGCAGAGAGGAGGAGAGATGCTGGTGGCAGCTGACCGCTTACAGGATGTGCCTCTCGCTGCGAAAGGCAAGTCCTGTAGGCAGTCAGCCAGTTCTGGCACCTCTCCTCCACCCCAGCATCTTGCAGCACACCTGAAATCTCATGGGGCACACAGTTTGTGATACACTGGGTTATGTAGTACCTTTACAAGGCAGAGCCCACAGGTCTTTGGTCTCTATCTCCATCTGTTAGTTGGCAGGCATAACCTGCAGGTACTGGACTGATCTGTTAAGGATGCTAAGGAAATTATTACAGGAAGACCCAAGTGGAACAATTAATTAGAAAGGTCTCTAATACGTGATAGGTTCCCATGAGCCCTGACCTGTATCAATACAAGAAAACGAGAATATAGAGCAGACCCCTACTTTCAGTTTTTTAAATTTTTATTTTTTTGTAATAAGATACTTCAGAATGGCCGAAGGTACTCCACCTTTGTCCTTGAAACAGCACCACACAACAGGTCCACAGGATTCATCACTTCAGGTCTGGTTGTTTAAATACTAACACATGCTACCTTGTTTCATTATTAAACATCACATTTAATATATTAAAAAAGTGGGTTGCACATTTGTGGCCTATCATTTGCCAAAGATCTACCATAATTACACAGTTTTATTTATGAAATGTGCAGTAGAGAACAGAAGTGAATTCTAGACATTTTCAAATACTCATGTATATACAAGTACAGTGTTTGAGCCATTTTGCTGGGACCTCAGATTACTGCTCCGAGTCCTAAAGTTGTTCTGTAATGGGACTACATTCTGCAATGAATTAGGGGCCACAGGAGTCAAACTGGGGTAAAAATCAAACATGCTTAGGGCAAACTGAAGATCTTTGTGGAGGAAGGGAGATCAAAACAAAATACAGAATTAAATCATACCTTTTGGAGCTTCTGGAACACCAATAGGGCAAATAATTTTCCTTATACAATACTCTGATCGGATTCCATATGGGCCAACATCTCTCCTCTTTATTATCTCGGTTGTTGTAATTTCTGTCTCTGAAGTTTCTGTGGAGATTTAGTACCAATATTCTTAACTGTGATTATGAATGACTTTACAAATTCAAAACAATGCACGGAAACAACAGACACCAAGGTTTATCCAGAAAAAGCAATTACAACTTAGTTACAAGAAGAACAAGTAGGTCACTATGAACTGCAAAACTTTTTCTTTGCTTAACATTAAACAATTAAGGCCAAACACCAAATGAAAAGCGAGGTGAACCAGCCCAGGGGAAAGCAAGAAATTTCACACAGCTTACAGGTTGATTAACTATTATGAGAACAACTCTGTATAAGCAAAACTGCGCCACGGAGAGCAGACAGCATATCTAGGCATATAACCAAAAGTATCATTTCGTAGATGGAAAAGTATTTAGGGGCTGATTTTATAAAGGTTGCCTAACTTAACTGGCAAAATACCCTTAATAGCCTCAATAATTGAAAACTAAGGAACCTATTTTTATCCATAAATATCTGATTCCCACATGATCCACCGAGAACACTAAGATCTGCTTCACAGCATCATCTTCATGTCCCATCCCTAAATATTATTAGTACCCATAGGGCCTCCTCTTTTGCAACCATAGCCCAAACAATATGAAATATATAAGGTCTGAACAGAATTTAGATAAATTCAAGGGTGGCCTCAAAAGCTTTTTATTTAAAGAAGCATATGAATGTTAATTGGACTATGGGACTTTTCTAGTTCATTTTCAATATTAAAATTCATTTTCTATACAAATTTATTTTTTCCCTTTCCCTATGTTATTATCCTTAAATGTTCTCTCTTTCTTTTAAATTGTATTTCTCCCCACCATTCTATTGTTCCATGTAAGTAATGTTATGTCATTAAAAGTTTGTTAACTGGACCCCTTTTTAAATTTTTATTTTAAAACGCTTAGAATTTATGATTTGCGTTTTATCAAATTTTTAATAAACTTGGAAACTAATTGGTCAAAAAAATGTTAGTTGGGCGATAGGCATTTATCCGATTCTATAAAAGACAGACGCCTATGTGGGCATTTCTTTGAGCAGAGCGTGACTTAGATGCAGCTAAGCGCAATTCTCCAAAAATGCCTACATTTCAGATGCCTAAGTTTTTACATAGGTGGCTAGCCATGGCACCTAGTCTAGGCACAGTTTATAAAATCAGGCCCTTAGGCCCTGATTCTACAAAGTGCGTCCCGATTTTAGGCAGCTGTAGGCGTCCTACAGCTGTCTAATCAGCCAATCGGGATGCACGTTTTTTAAAAAAATGCTCCAAAGGCAGGCCGCCTATATTGAAGGCGCCTCCGGGAGCCTAGGGAGGCCCGCAAGACGCCTAAGCTCGCCTAAGAGCCTTAGGCAAACCTAGGCGGCCCTACGCGTCTCCCTAGTAGAGGAAGAGACGCTTACAATGTAGGCCAACAAAATGCTGGTCTACATTGTAAGTAGTAACAACAAAGAGGCACAACCAGTCACAACAGGGTTTGGATGGGGGACGCTCAGAATAAGTAATAGTACTAGCCTGAAGCAACTCCACTGAAGAAGTAAAGGGCGCTCTCAGTGTGAACCATCAGCAATGGGAGCAAAAGCTCCGATGCTTCACTTCCGGGCTGAGGCGGGAAGCCTCCACCACCACACCATCATTGAGCCCCCTATGTGTATGTAATAATGAAAACACCTACAATAAGGCCCTAAATAAATAATATAATCCAAACAAACCCGTGAGCAATTTAAACTCAAACGGTGGAGATACAAACTGAGCGACCCCCACACAAACCCTGCCAGCCGAAACCCGCCAAGCTAACTACAAAGCAATATCAAGTCCTAATTAAACTAAATCAAAATTATACTTATCAAACCAAACTGCCACAATGAAAGCGCCAGGAGCCGAAGTTCAACCAAGCTGGTTTCGGGGAGGAGCCCTTCTTCAGGAACCAAGCCCCCGACCACAAACCAAAAAACAAAAACGCCGAAAACGAAGCGGGACGGCTGGAGGGAGGGGTGACCGGGCGGGAGAGCACCCGCGCTTAAAAGGCGGACCAGGAATTACGTCACACACAACCCAACCAATCATACAGGACGCACTGCGCGTCCTAAATCACTCATACAGGGGCGGGACAAAGAAAAAAGCCCCAAGACTGAAAAGAGAAAACAGCAAGTTCCGTACAGAATTCGCACCCAAACATGCAAAAAAACTACCCAGCACAGGAAACCTGCTCGAAAACACGGCACCCAGAAAGGATGGACGGGAACCCTATATGATGGTGTTCCACTCCACACTTTCATTAAGGCCATGGGGAACAACAGCTTGAAGTTGGAA
Organism: Geotrypetes seraphini; assembly: GCF_902459505.1. NCBI lineage: Eukaryota > Metazoa > Chordata > Amphibia > Gymnophiona > Dermophiidae > Geotrypetes > Geotrypetes seraphini. Next base: position 18,189,554 of record NC_047093.1, on the reverse strand, counting down.
AATCCAATATTGCTCCCTAAGATTTAACTGGAATTGTTTATCCCCCCTGAAGTCCCAGGGAATTTGCTCCAGCACGAACCATGTAAGATCAGTAAACTGATGGCCAACTTCCAAACAATGAGGCACCAGAGGGGCGGCTAAAGATGCCGTTCTGATCCGACTCCTGTGTTCTTGAAGTCTTGTCCTGATCTTTCTACTCGTGCGCCCCACATAGTGAAGCGCACAAGGACAGATGATAATATATACCACCCAAACAGAATCACAGGACGTTTGGGATCTAAGATGGTAAATACGCTGCGTCCGAGGATGTTGCCATTGAGAAATGGATAAAGAAGACGCACACATGTCACAATGGCCACATGGACCATGCCTCCCCCCGGTGACAACTCGGCCTTTAGTAGATAACAATTCCTTCAGATTTTTTGGACGAGAGAAAGCAATGCACGGAGCCTGGTTAAAAATGGAATGATGGTCCAAAACATGCCAGTGCTTTCTCACAATACCGGCTACCTGGTGAGCTTGGTCAGAAAATGAAATGCTTTTGCTCCCATTGCTGATGGTTCACACTGAGAGCGCCCTTTACTTCTTCAGTGGAGTTGCTTCAGGCTAGTACTATTACTTATTCTGAGCGTCCCCCATCCAAACCCTGTTGTGACTGGTTGTGCCTCTTTGTTGTTACTATTATAGGATTTTTGGCATATTTATTGAGTGTATTGTTGTGTGTCTACATTGTAAGTAGACACGGCCGCTATACTTATTGCGGCAAGGGATCTCTCTGCTGCTATAAGTATAGCAGGCCGCGGCCGACTGTCCGATCGCTGGCAGGAGAGTGCCCAAACCCTCCTGCAAAGATGCCCCCCCCCCAACACTACCGACCGCCCCCCCCCGACAGTACCGATCTGGCAGGAGGGTGCCCAATCCCTCCTGCCCGAAGACGAACCCCCTGCGCTAACAAACTAACCTTTTATTTTGGCCAGATGGGTCTTGCCCGTCCAGCCGGCAGGCCCGCCTCGTCGAAATGAGGCGGGCCCGCCCCTTTCCGGCCCATCCCGCCGAAGCCTAAGGCCTAATTGGCCCAGGCTCTAGAGCCTGGGCCAATCAGGCCTTAGATTAAGTAGGGATGGGCAGACCCGCTATGCCTAAGACCTGATTGGTCCAGGCTTCTAGAGCCTGGGCCAATCAGGCCTTAGGCTTTGGCGGGATGAGCCGGGACCGCCTCATTTCGATGAGGCAGGCCTGCCGGCTGGACGGGCAAGACCCGTCTGGCCAAAAGAAAAGGTTAGTTTGGTGGGGTGGAGGTTTGGGGGCTGTTAGCGAAGGGGGGGGAGGGTGCGTAGGGGGGTTCGTCTTCGGGCAGGAGGGATTGGGCACCCTCCTGCCAGATCGGTAGTGTCGGGGGGGGGGAGGCAGTCGGTAGTGTTGGGGGGGGAGCATCTTTTGGCATGAGGTTTTGGGCTCCCTCCTGCCTGCAATCGGACAGGGGGCCGCGGCCCGCTATACTTATAGCGGCAGAGAGATCCATTGCCGCGATAAGTGTAGTGGGCCTTGTCTAATCTAACCCGATTCTCTAACCAGCGTCTGTAACATGGACGCCGGTTACAGAATCGGGGTTTAGTGTAGGCCCGATTCTGAATAGGACACCTCTCCTGGGCGTCCTATACAGAATTAGGGCCTTAATGTTTATATTTCTACTTATGGTCATTTTCTCCTTCTCAAAAGTGTTATTACAATTGTGGAATTTCTTACATACTCTACGTGTACGCTCTTATATACATATGGATATTCCTAACTGCAACCCAACACTCTCAAAAGAGGAAGAATCTCAAAACTTTAGACAGAAATTAAATAGCAAGTATCTTTTTATTCACATTTAGCAACTGAACTCATCTTTTGTATGAACTCTGTAAAATCATTTAACTGCAATTTCAAAATATGATATTTCAAAACTAATGTCAACAATATCAAATGATCTTTGCAACACTCAATTACAAAAAAAACAAACAAGAAAATACTGCTTAAAGCAGAAAATAAAAAATTTACCTGTTCGTGTTGTCCCTCCCCCAGGTGGGGGTTTTGCAGCCATATCGTCCCACCTTAAACTAGCCCACAGTAACCTCAGCATAAGGCTCACACTGGCTAATGACTTTACTGTCTGAAGCCGGTATCTGTGACAAGACCCAAACAAAGTCACTCTGAGGAGCACAGCTTAAAAATAGACGCATGTTCTTAAAAAAAAGAAAAAGAAAAAAAAAAAATCAAGCAAGACAAATGCTAGCTATAAATCTCACATTCAACAATATCCTAAGTCATTCATGCACTGTAAAATTTTTATATCAAAGAGACTATAACAATACATTTAAAATGAGTGTACGGCGAAACACCATTGCATATGGGATGTCTTGTTTTCCAAGAAAGCATTAAGATTTATCCATACACAGGAGGATTTGTTTAATAAATAGTAGCAAGAAACAAAAGGAAAGGATTCCACAGTCAAATGGTGAAACCAAGAGACAAGAAAGGAACTGTGGAAAGGATGTTCCTTTTTGCAGTCTTTTATTTAGTCAATCAGTTGTAACAATATAACATTCACACAGAGAATCCACATGTGTATGAGATAGTATGGACCCAACACAGACCGTGTTTCGGCTAGACTGCCTTCCTCAGGGGTTCAAAGAGTTAAGCCAATATGGATAACCTCTAGATATGTGTGACCAACCGATCCAAAGCTACTCAGGAGAAGTGTCTCACAAAGTCGCTTAAAATTCTGTGTGATTGTCAGTTAAGAAAGTGACTAAGAGAAAGTGAAATTCAAATGGATAAAATCTGGGGAAAAAGCAACAGAACTTACAATTGTTACATCTAAACTAGGTAAAGGACAACAAAAAGTCAGTGAGGTTAATATTATGTAATATATCAGACTGCTACTCTTAATTGTGAAGAGATAGAAGGAATGAGGGATACACCAATGAAGCAAGGAAAACAGCTAGACAAAACCCTAATGTAAATGAATTTGGTCTGTCTGGTAATATGCTAGTACACAGGTTGAAATTATTGATCAATTCCTAAGTCCTTGCTTGTATATTTTTAGTTTTATACTTTTTGACACTTTTTCTTAAATACAAAGGAACAAATACATACCTCCAAGAGATACCAAACGTTGGTCTCGGAGAAGGATAAGGCCAGATATCCACAGCTGGTTTTGCATTGTAACTGAAGCCAGGAACCTCTCTGATCCCTGCTCTTCTAGATAATTTCTTTAAATCATCATTGGGCAACACAAAGATACTCTTTTTGCTACTCTTAGTAACAAATTTTCGATAGGAGGGTAAGGCGGTTCCAGAACGTGTCTTTTTAGGTCTTGAAAACTTCATCAGTTTTACTCTGTCTTTTGTAGAGTATTCTTTGCTCACCGTCATGGACGTCACTAACATTGCTGTTGACGCAGTCAAGGAATCTGCCACAGTTGTGGTAACCATTGTCTTACTTTGCTCTTTTAAAGAGAACGAGTCAGTATTACTGCTTGTAACTGGTGTGGTAACCTTAGTAACTGTGGTGGTAGTGGTCTTTATGGTTGAAACAGCAGAGCTCTCCAAGGAGGACATCAAGGATTCTTTCTCTGCTTGTGAAGTCAGTACTTCGGATATCTTAACAATAGTTTTTGACTCTGTTGAAACAGTCGAAGTAGTTGTGGTAGTTACCTTGGTGACAACCGTTTTTAGTTTAGTTTCTCCATTTACATTTTCAATTTTACTTTCTGTCAGCAGACCATTCTGATCCATAAAGTCACTGCTCAAACTGGATTCCTCTCCAGATGTTACAGGTGAAAGAGCATCTTTCGGAACCTGAGGAACTTCAGTTTCCATCTGCTCTAACTCTTTAGTTACATGGTTCTTTTTATAAAAGGACTCTGATGTAAAGTGCAACATGTCTTCCAAAGCACTGTCTCCAGTGGACTGCAATTTCTCTTCAGGCTGTACAGTGCACTGGAATACTTTACCTGTGAGCAGAACAAGCTCTTTATTACTTTTAGATTCATCATGATCACCATCTTCTGCGGGACTCCGTCTGCACAATTTAGTATCACAATTACTTTTATCACCGATAATATCCATGGTAAGATCTCCATTCATAAGTGGCTTTGTAAGACCTTCTTTCAATGGTTTAATTTCATGTTCATTCATGGTTTTACTAATGTTGTTAACCTTAGGTTCGATGGCCATCCCTACCTTTGCTTCGCAAAGATTGTCAATGAAACAACCATCTTTTGCTAACAATTTAAATTTATCCTTGCCATTAATTTGTAATGCGTACAGATTCTCTTCATCTACTTTGCCCTCAGTCTTTCCATTTTTGAGGTTATTAACGCCTGAAAAATTTATCTGACCAAAACATCTATTTGAAGAATTCTCTTCCAACTTTGGCTCTTGCTTTGTTTTTTCACCATTGGTTTCAAGTATCTTAGAGTTGAATATATTATTACTCTGGGTGTCCTTGACTAGCTGATTAGAAGCTTCCTTCTTCAATATTTTTTGTGCTAGTGGCTCAGTATTTAGTGGTACCTGACCTTCAAGGTCTTGTTTTTGATTAAATACAATTTTATTTCCAAGGTTAATATCTTTCAGAGGCAGTGCCTCATCTGTCTCATTTTTCTTTAGACATGTTGGCCCAGTAACATTTTCTAAACTAACATTTCTTTTTACATCTCTGTCTTGCTTTTCAGTTTTTTCATCTGATGTCATTTCCACAGTGGTGTGCGTAAGATGTTGGCAGCTGCCACTTTCAGTTACCATAGGCTGTAAGGCTTGCCCACAATCTGTCCGAGAAACTGGCATATTATTATTATTATTAGACACAATCTCTTCAGAGTGAGCTTTATTCTCTTTCCCCGATGCATCATTGTTATTCATTTCCTCTGTACTGTTTCCTTGAAGATTAGCATTCTCTTCTTTATCATCTTGGGAAGGCAAAAAATGACTCTGAGTTAACCCTGAGCTGCAATCTTTGCCATTCTCACTGGAGCTTGCTTTCTTAGGGTTTTGCTCAGTACATGGAGGCAAGACTTCATTAGATATGTGGTCATCAGTTTTTGAGCGTTTGTTTGTGCAAGGTGAGGGAGGCTGGACAGAGCCACTGACTTTAGTAGAGGAGATGCTGCTATTAAGTGAACTGTCTTGGCTAACATCTTCCACTTTATTAAATGGAAGATCTACTTTACCTTGACAAAGTAAGCTAACTTGAATTCTATCCTTTGTTTTTGGTAAGGACAACATTTCATCTATGTTTTCCTTTGGCAGTGCAGATACCCTTTCTACTTGTTTAACAGTAGCTTCTAGTTTCAGTTTTTCAAGCCGCTGTTTTTCCTCCAGTGTAAACTGCTTAATTCTCCTGTCAAGCAGGCCATCTAATTTAGATGTCCTCACTTTCTTTTTGTACCAAGTCCTCTGCTGAAATCCCTCACTCACATTGATTAAATCTACTTCCAAAGGTGGTGGTTCTTCTTTGAAAGATGACTCTGCTTTTATATCTTCCACATCTATCAGCTCATCCTTGATGGATTTCTCTTCTTTTCCTCCTGCCAACAACAGATATTTCATCAATGGCCTTGTTAACAATTACCATACTAGAAGAAATATTTTATCAACAGAATATATGAAAAGGGGGCTGCTGTGACTAAAGCCAAGGTCTTGGCATCTAATAAGGACCATTGTGCCTTGACAGCAGTCGTGCTTTTTGTCTGCAATCATGGATACAAGTTCTTACTCGCTTTTCTCTTGCAAGCTACATTATTTCCTTTCATTTCTTCTGAGCTCTCACAATCAGCTGATGCTAACTGCAGGCCAAATTTGATTGGGTGAACTAACCACAACACCTTCTAATTAACTTTATTATTTGTTTATACAGCATGGTGATTTTGGCTTTAACTACTCAGTGAAGAGCTCTGCACTTCCATATAGAGCAGTGGTTCCCAACCCTGTCCTAGGGGACCCCCAGCCAGTTGGGTTTTCAAGATATCCCTAATGAATATGCATGAGAGAGATTTGCATACCTGTCACTTCCATTATATGCAAATCTATCTCATGAATACTGAGGATGAATGAGAGGAGAATCAGGAATAAGATCTGCATGAAAATGTAGGCAGAAGATGATGCAAGCATAAGACCTGCATATATTGTAGGCGAAGACCCCTGAGAACCCCAAATAGTTATATTTCTAAGAGAGACATTAGTGTATGAATTCAGACTTCTAAGCAGTCATTTTCCTCTCTGTCAGCAAAAGAGAGAGAGATTCACCTTTGCTCCAGAAACCAGCAGTCAGATCTCCTGACTTGGCATCACTGTTTTGGGACACGATATGATGTTCTCCTAAGAGGCACTAGCAAGAACAGTGTAACTCAGGAAGGTGGGGGGTCTGTTCTCTGGAGTTATTAGCCTTAGTATTGGAAATGCATTTATCAGGGAAATATAGAAAGGTCAGTTTTGGCACCAGGTGACGTCACGCTTCAGTATGGCTCCATGATAAGTGTATAGACCATCCATCCAATAAAAATGATATATGTGACAACCAATGAGAAGTGAGTAACTAGGAGGTACCCTAGTCTACTGATATAATGTATATAATGGACATGCTGGATGGCATAAGGGATGTAGGAGGGAGAGAAGAGATGAATCTTAAGTACAGAAGCCAGCTACATTGTATGTATATTATCCTTATCTGCCCTGAGTGCTGCTTTTCTGTGTCTTTTGCTAACTTTCATTTATTGCTTATAAATATATTTCATATCAGCCTTTCGCTGTCAATATTCATTAGGGATATCTTGAAAACCCAACTGGCTGGGGGGTCCCCTAGGACAGGGTTGAGAACCACTGATATAGAGGAACCTGGGTTCATTTTACACTCTGCTGGGGATTGGATGCTTCAAGAGCTTATGTAGGAGAGGGCAAAGGAAGGAAGGGAAATCAATTTCACCGCATAACAGCAAAATCTAGTATCCAGATTTAGAGCTCGTGAGTGCAGGATTCCAGAATATACAACACACAGTACCTGTACCATTTATGTCCTCTGAAAAATTTTCATCCGTTTCCATGCTTTCCTCCTGGTCTTCACTACAACTGGCCCCATCTTTGGCTTGGTTTTTGTGCTCACAGGAGTCAGACGTTTCCATATCAGTTTGCTGCTCCTCTTCCGATTTCTCAGGATCTTTTTTTATTTTCTCTGGATTACTAGTTTCTGTCTCAATCTTCACTTGTGCTAGGCTTTTGCTTTTATCAGATTCAGACTCATTTCCTGCCACATCTTTATTACTTCTACCTACAACAGAAACATTTCACAATAATTCCAAACATAAAATTAATACTAATTGCAGACAGCTAAAAATGAAATTGGCAAGGCAACAGACTTGTTCTAGTCTCACCTAACCCTGACTGATGTTAGCCTAGGAATCTATCCTTATGCCTGGAAAATTGGTTTCCATTCTATAAATAGGTTATTTCCAAAGGAAATACCTTCCCGCTTCCACTGAAAACTATTATTTGAGAATCAGTAGCATTTTAAGCGCCTACTTCCTGGGTTCATGTTTATGTTTTGGGCCTAGAGCTGCTGCTGACACCTGGGAATCCAGCCTAACTGAAACATCCTTCAATCTTGCTCTGGCTAAGGAACTGAACACGGTTCATATGGCTTTTGAAGCAGTGATTATCTGTGATTACTGTACAATTAATAGAATTCCCTTCTTTGGGTAATCTCTCCCTGCATCTGAAGGTCAGATAAATTCAACATGCGATATAAACCTGGCATTCCTCAGAAATATGCTGCCTATCCAATCAATGCACTAACATGACAAGGACCTACCTTCCAATATTTTTCTGTAATTTACATTGGTATTTCCAGGTAGTTTAGGCAAAAACCTATGGACATGAGTTTTACTAATCCAGCTCCACCCTCCATATCCTGTCACTCTGTATTCTTCTCCTTTTTGTTTCCACACCTGTAAAAATAAAGTTTACAGTGTTAAATAATGTGTAACATAACTATGGCTTTTTTGTTGTTGTTATTCATCTTAGAAACATGTTATTTAACCTCAGGGATTCTTGTTCAATGTTTAGACTGAAATGGTGGAAACAGAAGTGTAACAGGACCTCAGTTTTAGGGTGGGCCTGGCCTACATATTTCCACTCTGTCCTGCCCCTCTGAAACAATAAAATTAAATACTTGGCTGATGGGGGATCCAACAGACCTAGCAGACTTATCCTTCGAGCAGTCAGCAGCGTGTTTTATGCCAGAATCTCTAGTTTTAAGTATTTGGAAAGGCTCTGTTTTTGAAAGGTGTGATGCATTTTGAGAGGTGGATGTATACAGTAAAAACCTAGTTTATGAGCATAATTCATTCCAAAAATATGCTTGTAATCCAAAACACTCGAATATCAAAGCAAATAAGAAATAATGGAAATTCAGACGATTTGTTCCACAACCCAAAAACTTTAATACAAAATACTATACGTATTCGCTCATTTAGAAGAGTCACTACACTCCCGCAGCATCAGAGAGAGAAGAACCATTGGCTCATTTGTGATGTGTGTATACTGTATGTACTTGTATTGCAAGACATTGATTGTATATCAAGTTAAAATTTAATAAAATGTTTTGCTTGTCTTGCAAACCAAGTTACTTGCAATCCAAGGTTTTACTGTATATGTTATTATCTACATGTATATCAGACTCAACATTTAGTTAGTGATTGATGCCCCAGACACAGGCGCTACCAAGCCAAAACATGTGGAGTGAGTTGTGTATATCTACTTGGGGCCACCTTTTCTTATAAGCAAATAAAGACTGCTCTGAGCCTACATTTTCTGCTTTTTGCTTTATTAATTCATTTATTTTTATAGCCCATCCTCCCCAGGAGCCCAGAACAGGTTACAAGAACACATGCACAAAGTTTTCAGGAATAGAGATACATACATTACAAAGTCAATAACATGCTACAGGATCATAGAATCAATAACTTACAACTTATAGAATGTGACTAAGAACACGTGCTTTGCAGAATCTAAGAAAATAAATCATAGAGTCATGAATAGGAATTAACATATCTGCAGTGAACGGTAGAAGAACTGGTTAGCAGGCACAGGTGTTCTGAGGTAAGGTACGTCGAAGCAAGGTCTGTCAAAGTTTAAGACCAGAATTGATCCAGCCCATGAAAAGAAGCATCTACTGCTTTCTGGAAGGTCAGTAGGTTATGAATTGCCCTAATAGCAGGAGGGAATTGATTCCATAATTTAGGTATGGTATGCTATAGGAATATGATCGCTTTTGTGCTGTCTCCAGGTGGATGCGGTCCTTAACGAGGGGAATCTGCGAGATCCCCGTCAACATGGGTTTACAAAGGGGAGGTCCTGTCAATCCAACCTGATCAGCTTCTTTGACTGGGTGACGAGGAAGCTGGATATTGGGGAGTCCCTGGACGTCGTGTACTTAGATTTCAGCAAAGCATTCGATAGCGTACCACACCGCAGGTTGTTGAGCAAGATGAGCTCTATAGGTTTGGGAGATACCTTGACTACATGGGTGGGGGACTGGCTAGGAGGTAGACTTCAGAGGGTGGTGGTGAATGGCTCCCCCTCCGAAACGACAGAGGTGTTAAGTGGAGTGCCGCAGGGCTCGGTCTTGGGCCCAATCTTGTTCAACATCTTCATAAGGGACTTGGCTGAAGGGCTTCAGGGTAAATTAACGTTATTCGCCGATGATGCCAAATTATGCAATATAGTGGACAAGAACACAACAGGACCTGACAACAAATCCAAGACCGATAGTATGGCACACGACCTCCTCCTACTGGAGAATTGGTCCAGGACCTGGCAACTAAACTTCAATGCCAAAAAATGCAAGGTCATGCACCTTGGCAACAAAAATCCATGTAAGACTTACACTCTTAATGGTGAGATCCTAGAGAGAACTGTAGCGGAACGAGACTTAGGGGTAATCATCAGTGAGGACATGAAGACTGCAACTCAGGTGGAGAAAGCTTCATCTAAAGCCAGACAAATCATGGGTTGCATACGAAGGAGTTTCGTTAGCCGTAAGCCCGAAGTCATAATGCCATTATATAGGTCCATGGTGAGACCCCATCTGGAATACTGTGTACAATTCTGGAGACCACATTACCGCAAAGATGTGCTAAGACTTGAGTCGGTCCAGCGAATGGCCACACGGATGGTCACGGGGCTCAGGGATCTCCCGTATGAGGAACGGCTGAATAAACTGCAGCTCTACTCCCTAGAGGAACGCAGGGAGAGGGGGGACATGATCGAGACATTCAAGTACCTCACGCGCCGTATCGAGGTGGGGGAGGATATCTTCTTCTTCAAGGAACCCACGTCAACATGAGGGCATCCATGGAAAATCAGGGGAGGGACATTACATGGCGACACCAGGAAATACTTCTTCACCGAGAGGGTGGTGGATCGATGGAATGGTCTTCCGATGCAGGTGATTGAGGCCAGCAGTGTGCCTGATTTTAAGGCTAAATGGGATCGAAAGGTGGGATCTCTTCGCAAAGGGAGGTAGGGGAGGGTCATTGATGTGGGCAGACTTGATGGGCCTTGGCCCTTATCTGCCGTCACCTTCTATGTTTCTATGAGGCTGTTTGCTGGAGGGTTGGAAAGTGAGTTCCCGTTGTGAATGGAGGGGCCACTGAGAATGGTATACATAGTCAGGTGTCATGTCGTGGAAGTGTTTAAACGCTAATACTAGTAGTTTGAAGATATTGTGTTGGTGTATTGGGAGCCAGTGGACCTGGTTCAGTGCTGGGGAGATATGGTCGAAAGAGCCAAGGTTTTTTAGAGTCACACTGCAGCATTTTGGACTCTTTGTAGACGGTTCTGCTCTTTGGCTGGTAGACCGGTGTAAAGACCATTGCAATAATCCAGGCGGGATAGAACAAAGGCATATAACAATTGGGTGAAGTCAGAATCAGTGAAGTAACAGCGGATGGGCTTTAGTTACCGTAAATAGTAGTAGTAGTAGGATTATTACAGTTTTTGCAATTATTTCTTGCTGTATACACAGTTCAACCAGCATCCTTCATGCATGCATGTGTGAGGGTTCCAAGTGAACTGAACATGTGCAAGAGGGGGGGGGGAAGGGTCAGCACTGGCAGCACGAAATGCACTACTGACAGCCGGGAGAATGAGTCTGCTTGGGACTTCAGAAAGGACTCTTCAGTTGGAGGGGCCATGGATCCTTACCAGCTAGAATGCAATTGATTCAAAATACTGCTGCGAAATTGATATTCGGGAAACGTTGCTCCAGTCTTCATTGGCTCCCGGTTTATTTTAGAGTTCAATTTAAATGTGCTTGTGTTGCTTTCAAGATCCTATATGGTATATTTACTCCTCTTATTCCTTTATCTTGGAATGTCCAACAATTTAAGTTATCCCATCCTTCCAGGAAAGGGACTAAAGGAGTCAAGATTTTTAGTCAATCTTTGATTTTTATATTTTCTCAACTTTGGAATGATCTTCCACTTCTTAAGGAGTTCTGGTTCACTTCAATTTTTTCGTAAATCTTTAAAAACCACTTTATTTGTTAAACATTTTGAAAATTCCTTATGGTTTTTTCTGTTAAGTTAACTATTATAAACCGAGTTGAGTTTTCTTAGAATGATGACTCGGTAAATAAAGCCAAGTTTAGATTAAAAGACCAAAGGGCAGGTGTCTAGTCATTCTACATTTTACCTCAATAGAATTAAATCTTTGTAAGTAATTATGTAGGTGGCAGCAGAGCCGCTGGTGAAGTAGGAGGGTCACAGAAAAATTCCTGAGTGGATTCCTTCTGCATATGGCTCACAGCCATGGGGAGATAACCCACTTGTCCAAAATGACACACGTACTGCACTGGAAATTAGGAACATATGGCTATGATATTTTACAGTACGCAAGAACCAAGTTGGCCAGTGGACAAATTACCTGGTGTTTGACAGGAAATGTGTATTTCACCCATGTTGCCTGCTGCATGGTTTCCTCTTCCTCCTGCTTTCTCTCCCTTTTTTTCACCTTCTCTTTTTCTTCCCTTTCAATTGATGTCATCCTGAGCAATCTAAAAAGGTAGTAAAATAAAATACAACAGTCTTCATAAAGCAGAGGCACGAGTCCAGTAAAATATAAAGTTGTACCTTCTCTATGCTGTCCAAATTTAAATACTTTTGAGCGTTAATTCTTTTCTTAGAATACTAAAGTCACTTTACTTTTAAATAAGGTACTTAGAAACAAAAGGACATGTTACTGAAGACAGTTAAGATTTGGAGGTTTGTTGTTTATTTGTTTGAAATAATTTTTATTGAGCGGAAAACATCCGAGACAGTCTGGAGCGCCAGGGTTTGCAGACGGCGGAGACCCGAATCGCAGTGCAGGAGGACCATTCATCTACTATGGAGGCGCAGCTCAGGGCTGTGGAAGCATGCTGCTCCACTCTACATGCGCACCTCGAAGACCAGGAGAACCGTGGTCGCCGCAATAACATCAGGTTTGTGGGGCTGGTGGAAACCCTCTGAGAAGAGGAGCTGCGGGACCTCGTGGAGAAGTGGTTCCCGGAGGCCGTGGGCTTTTTGCGTGCAGGCACAAGAATCCTGGTGGAGGGTGATGGCCGACCCCGGCTTGTTATAGCCTGGCTCCTTAATTTCGCTGAAAAGGATCAGTTGATGGCGCTTTATCGAAAGAAGAACTTACTGGAGTATGACCGTAAGAAGCTCCTTCTATTTAATGACTACTCCGTGGAGGTTGCTGCTCGGTGGCACGCTTTGGCACCCTACTGTTCTGAGCTTCGCAACTGGGGCCTTCGGTTTGTGGTCCAGTTGCCTGCTCAAGTGCGCATCAGGGAAGCCGGAGGTCTGAACATAACTGCCATCTCCAGATCAGACCCATGGTCCATCGAGTCCGGTGATCCGCACAAGCGTAGGCCCAGTCATGTGTACCGTATTTTCTCGCATATAACACGTGCGTTATACGTGGTTTTTACGTACCGCGCACACCCTTGCGTGTTATACGCGTGAGCGCGTTGTACAAAATTTTTTTTACATAGTTCACCCCCCCCCCCCCCGCAGGACCGCTCGCACCCCCACCCCAAAAGACCGCTCGCACGCACCCGCACCCTGAAGGACCGCTCGCACCCCCACAGCCTCCCGACCCCCCCCCCATCATGTAGAAGCTCCTACCGGTGTCCTGCTGCTTCCTCTTGGCGGTCCCGACACGTTCGGGGAAAGAGGGAGCTCAAGCCCTCTTGCCCCAACCAACCGCGGCACTCCCGACATAATCGGGGCAAGAGGGAGCTCAAGCCCTCTTGCCCCCCCGACTCCCCGACACGATCGGGGCAAAAGGGAGCCTAAGCCCTCTTGCCCCGCCGACTCCCCAACTCCCCAACAATATCAGGCCAGGAGGGAGCCCAAGTCCTCCTGGCCCTGGCGACCCCCACCCCGCACTACATTACGGGCAGGAGGGATCCCAGGCCCCCCTCCCCCCAGCCGACCCACGACCCCCCTGGCCGACCCCCATGTCCCCCCCACCCCCCTTCCCCGTACCTTTGTGTAGTTGGCCGGACAGACGGGAGTCAAACTTGCCTGTCCGGCAGGCAGCCAACGACGGAATGAGGCCGGATTGGCCAATCCGTCCCAAAGCTCCGCCTACTGGTGGGGCCTAAGGCGCCTGGGCCAATCAGAATAGGCCCGGGAGCCTTAGGTCCCACCTGGGGGCGGGGCCTGAGGCACATGGGCCCAACCCGACCATGTGCCCAAGGCCCCGCCCCCAGGAGGGACCTAAGGCTCCCAGGCCTATTCTGATTGGCCCAGGCGCCTTAGGCCCCACCAGTAGGCGGAGCTTTGGGACGGATGGGCCAATCCGGCCTCATTCCGTCGTTGGCTGCCTGCCGGACAGGCGGGTTTGGCTCCCGTCTGTCCGGCCAACTACACAAAGGTACGGGGAAGGGGGGTGGGGGTGTCGTGGGGGACGGCCAGGGGGGTCGCGGGTCGGTTGGGGGGGGCGGTCGTTGGGGGGAGGGGGGTTTGCGTCGAAGGCAGGAGGGCCTGGGATCCCTCCTGCCCATAATGTAGTGCGGGGTGGGGGTCGCCGTGGCCAGGAGGGTTTGGGCTCCCTCCTGGCCCGAACAACTAGCGGGGGGGGGGGGGGGTCGCCAGGGCCATGAGGACTTGGGCTCCTTCCTGGCCCGATATTGTCGAGGAGTTGGCAGGGTAAGAGGGCTTGGGCTCCGTTTTGCCCAATGTGTCGGGGAGTCGGGGGGGGCAAGAGGGCTTGAGCTCCCTCTTGCCCCGATCGTGTCGGGGGTGCCGTGGTTGGCTGGGGCAAGAGGGCTTGAGCTCCCTCTTGCCCCGATCGTGTTGGGGAGTCGGGACCGCTAAGAGGAAGCAGCAGGACACCGGTAGGAGCTTCTACATGATGGGGGGGAGGGTCGGGAGGCTGTGGGGGTGCGAGCGGTCTTTCAGGGTGGGGGTGCGGGTGGGAGTGCGTGCGAGCGGTCCTGCGGGGTGGGGGTGCAGGTGCGTGCGAGCGGTCCTTCGGGGTGGGGGTGCGAGTGGTCCTGCGAGGGGGAGGGGTGAATTGGACGTCGGGGGGGGGGCATCAGGTTTTCAGGGTGGGGACAGGACTTCAAGGGGGAGAGGAGAGTCGTGCGGGCGAAAGGAGAGTCGGGGTGGCCAGAGGAGAGTCGGGGCGGGTGAAAGGAGAGTCGGGCAGCGACGGGAGAGTTGGGCAGCATGCGCGGTATACGGGTGTGCGCGGTATATAAAAATTTCTGTACATAAATTTGTGTTTTTCGCGCGCTATACCCGTGTGCGCGTTATCTATGTGAAAATACGGTACACCTGATGTAGTTTTAGTCACCCATATCCCTCTATGCCTCTCGTAAGGAGATGTGCATCTAATTTGCTTTTGAATCCTAGAACGGTGGATTCCATAATAACCTCCTCTGGGAGAGCATTCCAGGCATCCACCACTCGCTGCGTGAAGCAGAACTTCCTGACATTTGTCCTGGACTTGCCCCCCCTTAGCTTCAGTCCATGCCCTCTTGTCTGTGTCACATTGGACAATGTAAATAATTTATTTTCCTGCCCTATTTTGTCGATGCCTTTCAGTATTTTGAAAGCCTCAATCATGTCCCCTCGCAGTCTCCTCTTATCAAGGGAGAACAGTCCCAGTTTCTTGAGTCGTTCCTCATATTCCAAGTTCTCCATACCATTTATTAGCTTCGTTGCTCGTCTCTGCACCCTCTCCAGCATTTTTATATCCTTCTTTAGGTTGGGAGACCAATGTTGGACACAGTATTCCAAGTGTGGTCTGACCATTGCCCTATAAAGCGGCATTATAACTTTCTCCGATCTACTCGTGATTCCTTTCTTTATCATGCCTAACATTCTATTTGTTTTGTTTGCTGCTGCCGCGCATTGTGCCGACGGTTTCAGGGTCCTATCTATCAGTACACCCAGGTCTTTCTCTTGTTCGTTCTTACCCAGAGTTGCACCTGACATTCTATACTCGTATTCCTTGTTCTTTCTGCCTAAATGCATTACTTTGCACTTTTCCACATTAAACTTTATCTGCCATTTCTCCGCCCATTTCTCTAACTGACACAAGTCACTCTGGAGTACCTCGCTATCCTTCTGCGATCTGATTGCCTGGCATAGCTTTGTGTCATCAGCAAACTTGATGATCCCACTGGATGTTCCTTCTTCTAGGTCATTTATGAAAATATTAAATAAGATGGGCCCAAGTACCGAGCCCTGGGGCACACCGCTAGTCACTTTCTCCCAGTCTGAGAACTTCCCATTTATACCCACTCTCTGCTTTCTGTTCTCTAGCCATTTGCCTACCCATCTTAGTATAACTCCCTCTATTCCATGGCTTTGTAGTTTCCTGAGAAGTCTTTCATGTGGAACTTTGTCGAACGCTTTTTGGAAGTCCAAGTATATTATGTTATATGGAGTTAATGCAGATTTTAGTCTGGGTTAACTGCAAATCTTAACGTTTTTCTTTTTGAGGGTACCTTTTTATGCAGGTCATGTGCTAGCTTGGTTTTTTTTTTTTATATAAGTTTATTCATTTGTTACAGCATATAACAACTTCAGGCAATTACAAAAAAAAAGTACAAGATAAAAATAACAACCTTAAAAATATTTATTAAGTCCACATTATTAGGGCTGATTATCTCCTGAAGGAGTCCCATAATTAGAAAGAAAAAATAAGTAAATCATAAGTCACTCATTCTCAACCTCTGCATTAGTTACAGGCAATATATCTAATTTGGGTTTATCTTGAAGAAATATTTCTAATTGAGCTGGATCAACAAAAATATACTTGTTATTCTGATAAGTCACTAAACATTTACATGGAAACTTTAGAAAAAATAAAGCTCCCACAGCCAAGACACAAGTCTTAAGATGCAGGAACTGTTTCCTCCTGTACTGTGTCTGTTTAGAGACATCTGGAAAGATATATAACTGTTGCCCCCAAAACAGTGCATTTTTATTAACAAAGTATAGTTTAAGAATAGCTTGTTTTTCTATTTCGGTGCTAAAAGTAGCCAAAAGGGCAACACTGTTGGTTATGTGCTAGCTTGCTATTATTACTAGAATTTATTCCAGGAGCATTTAACGACTCCTATCTAGGAGGCACTTCGTAATCCAGCGTTAACTCAGCTGCTACCCAGTTAGTGTGTACATTACCAAGAATGTGCAAGCAGGATTATGTTTCTACACCCGTGCCATGTCTTCTACCAGAAAAATTCCCTAACATGCATGCTAACAGACATATTATCGCAGAACGCCTTAACATCATCAAGTAGTACCCCTAGTTAACGCATATAATGGGTTTAATGCTCTAAATTCTATGGTGCATTATTTTTCTCAATTACATTAAAAACAATTATTGAGACTTGCCTGGTATGGCCTAGGGCATCCCGCCAGATTGGCAACATGACAACTGGTTTAATTGCACATTCTAGTATAGCCAGTGCTAGGGCAAATTCTCGAGGTTTGCTACACATCTGGACAGCCTTAATCCAGTTTGACCTACAATTGGAAAAAAACTGAAATAGTGTCAGTGCTAACAAACCACTTCTAACTTTTTTGCTGCCAAGTTGGAAGTGCTGTGCAATTCCCAACAGGCTCCAACTTTGAAATATTTCTCTTATAGTGAACAGATGGGACAAAGACAAAAGAATACAATTAATTCACAAAAGGAGCTTCAGCATCAAGGCGAAAGATTCATGTGCTCTGTGGCCTTATAATAGAGGATAAGTAAGAAAAATATCAAGAACTTTGGGCTTCTCATGGAAAGCACCTGGGATACAAGGAAGGAAGGAAAAACCTGTATGGCAGAACAAACAAATACATAATCACACAACGTAATGCTTTACCTGTGAGAAGCCCAGTTAGGATGAAGGAATGATGCTGGAATGTTACTTTCTAGTTGGATAATAGTTAGTCTCAGAGTCGATATGGTCAGAATCTTCGACCCATGTACAGAACCGTTCCACTTGAAGTCCCCAGAAGGTGTCAAACAGAACTTATGGGAGAGATGTCGTCTCTTGTCGTGGTCCTCCCTGTGCTGATGTTTGTTCAGTGCAAAGGAATTGGTGGTGTACTGATTGTGGTAGACCCGGTACTTTCCCTCCTGTCCCAGCTTAAAGTAATTGCTAATATTTCCCTTCATCACAATTTCTTTCCTGGTGCTTAGCCGGGAAATTTCTCCTTGTGAGTTTACTACCAGGACCTTACGAGGGGGAGGGGAAAAAGCAAAAGTAGAGAGCATTTAATGTACGTGAAGATTTTTGCAACGCGACATGTTTTGTCAACTCAAGTTTAACAGAAGTTGTGGGGAGCTTGATGAACATAACAGTACCTGAGGTAAATATAAATCTGGGGTAACTAGCAATGTTCATGTAGCTTGCAGTTAGTTTTGGCATTTGATAAGGAAGCAATACTAGTGTAGCTGTTAAGACCACACGATAGGATATGCATCACATTTATTGTTGTATGTTAGATAACCTGTGATGCCTCAAATAAAAAGGTTAAACATTTTGAAGTTGATCAAATATTTTATTGTTCAAAGGAAAACAGAATGAACACATACCTCTCGGCCTTCCTTGTAGACTTTATTTGCTTCATGTGCTGCAGCAGCCACCTGTTGACTCTTGAGTTGACTGAGTTTGCTGTCAGGATTTCTTAACCTTGTCACCATCCGTGTTGAAAGAGAGGTGCCTCTCCCTGACCCCGATGAGTCGCTTGCTTCACCATTAGTCTTCTCCAACTTAAAGTCCCCTGCTACACAAAATAGGTTAATCACTACTACCAGTGGTAGATAGTTTTTGAAAGAGAACTTATAGCCTTCAGTAGGGACACACTGTTTTCATTCTTTGATTGTTAAGAATACAGTGTACCAAAGGGATCTCTATTCTTCCCGATCCTCTTTAACACAAATCTTCAAGTTCTGCTGCATCTTACTGAGACCAAGATTATGATGATATACTTAAAACTTAGGAGTAATGTCAGGAAATACCTTTTCACAGAGGATGGTGGATGCCTCTGTTATCGCTCAATGGTGCGACCTCACCTTGAGTACTGCGTTCAGTTCTGGTCTCCTTATCTTAAAAAAGATATAACGACACTAGAAAAAGTTCAAAGAAGAGCGACCAAGATGATAAAGGGGATGAACTCCTCTTGTATGAGAAAAGACTAGAGAGGTTAGGGCTCGTCAGCTTGGAAGAGAGCCAGCTGAGGGGAGATATGATTGAATATAAAATCCTGAGTGGTGTAGAACGGGTAGAAGTGGATCGATTTTTTACTGCATCAAGATTTACAAAGACTAGGGGAAGTTACAGAGTAATACTTTTAAAACCAATAGGAGGAAATATATTTTTCACTCAGAGAATAGTTAAGCTCTGCAACGAGCTGCCAGAGGATATGGTTAGAGCAGTTAATGTAGCTGATTAAAAAAAAAAAGGGTTAGGACCAGTTCCTGGAGGAAAAGTCCATAGTCTGCTGTTGAGACAGACATGGGTCAGTAGCATGAAATGCTGCTACTATTTGGGTTTTTGCTAGGTACTTGTGACCTGGATTGGCCTCCACGAACATGGGATACTGGGCTAGATGGACCATTGGTCTGACCCAATAAGGCTATTCTTATGTTCTTATGAACTCCCTGTAGAGGAGGTGGAAAGAAAAACAGTGACAGAATTAAAAAATGTGTACAAAAGAGCTAAATACTATAATTGCAATTTACTACTGACAGCAACCAATTCTGATCAACAACTCTGTCCAAACTTCTGTATCTTCACAAGGGGCAGAGAAGTGTCTAATATTTTGAAGACCAAGTCACAAAAAAAAGGGCCCAGAGCAAATCCCACTTAAGAGAAAAAACACAACACAAATTTGTGGGAAAGGAAAGTCCAGCCAGGGCTGGACTAACGTGTCCAACCCTGCACTGCCTATTTCATCTCTTTGGCTGTAGAAGCAATTCTTGGTTGAAGCCATTAAGTCCATCACTGGATTTCCCCAATGCTGGACAACGAAGTTGAACGCTATTTGGGACAGTGACCACTCCATTGGGTCTAGAGACTGCTGGCTAAGAAAGTTGGCCTGCACATTTTCCACTCCTGCTACATGGCCTGCAGTGTGCCTGAAAAAGAACTTCTACCCATTTGAACAATAGCTGGGCTTCCAGATATAATGGAACACTTCCGATGCCTCCCTGTCTGTTCACATAAGCTACTTTGCAGGCATTGTCCGAGAACACTGACTGCCTTTCCTTCCAGGTGCTTCTCCAACACCCTCAAAACCAGATAAATGGCTCGAAGCTCCAGACGATTTATGGACCTTTTTCTCTGTGGGAGGATCCACTGGCCTTGCACCGGATGACTGCTGCAATGGGTCCCCAGCCAAACAGGCTGGTGTTGGTCATGTCACCTATGAGGAGATTCATAGGAGCATGCCCTTTGATAAATAGTCCCCCTGAAGCCACCAGCATACGTTGTTCCTCGCTTCCCCTATCCAGGGAAGATGCAGCTGGAGGGAATGACGCTACGGGGACCACCTGGAGAGCAAGGAATCCTGGAGGGGGTGCATGTGCACCCTCACCCAGGGAACCATTTACAGGGTGGTTGCCATCGAGCCCAGCACTTGGAAGTAATGCCACACTGTGGGATTTGGCATCGCTAAGATCTCTACAATCTGCTTCCTGAGTTTCTGTTTGCATGGCTTGGGAAGAAGACATAGCCTTTTGCCATGTTGAAGCAGGCCCCCGAGTACTCCAAACATTGTGTTGTCTCTAGATAACTCTTCCTGAAGTTGATTATCCAGCCTAGATCCTGTAGGAGAGCCACAATTTGTTGTACTGCTTGCTTGCCCTCTGACCTTGATGGTGCTCTGGTCAGCAAATTGTCCAGGTATGGGTGTACTTAAGAACAAAAGAATAGACTTACTTCAGACCAATAGTCCATCTAGCCCAGTATCCCATCTTCACAGTGCCAATAGAGGTCATAAATACCTGGAAAAATCCCAAATAGTAGCAACATTCCATGCTACCGATCAAGGGCAAGCAGTGGCTTCCCCCATGTCTGTCTCAACAGAAGACTATGGACTTTTCTTCCCGGAACTTGTGCAAACCTTTTTTTAAACCAGCTACTTTAATCACTCTTACCACATCCTCTGGCAATGCATTCCAGAGCTTAACTATTCTCCGAGTGAAAAAAATATTTCTTCCTATTGATTTAAAAAGTATCTCCCTGTAATTTCGAGTGTCCCCTAGTGTTTCTAATTTTTAATGGAGTTAAAAACACAAAATGATCTACTTCTATCGTTCTACTACATCACTCAGAATTTTGTAGACTTTAAACCATCTCTTTTCCAAGCTGAAAAGCACTAACCTCTAGTCTTTCCTCATACAAGAGGAGTTCCATCCCCCTTTATCATCTTAGTTGCTCTTCTTTGAACTTTTTCCCCACAATGTCCATGCACTTGCGTTTTACGCCTTGCTGTTTGAGGTCTCCAGGAGGGATAGTCTCCCTACTGCTCAGATGCTTTGGAAAGTGAAGTAGCACATTTGAAGCATAGACTACTAAATGTTTATTATATGAGAGACTGCATCTTCAACTGTTCAGGTGGTCTTAGTCATTTTCAAATAAATGAACATTTTTATAAAGGATTTGGATCATAGTGTGCTTGTTTTTTTAAGGCCCACGATGATGTGATGAGTCATCTCTTTATATGGTAGGAGAAGTACTAGATTCTGAGGTCTTTCTCCACTTATTATTGAGATATTTCTTGGTATGCCATTTGGAATATTTTGTTATTTTTGATTCAATCCTTTATAAATGTTTATAAGAAGTAGTTATTATATTGTTTGGTTTTTTGAGTTTACTACTTTAGGGAAGCAAGAAGGTTTTAGAGGAGACACTGTAAAGTTAAAAAATATATTAAAACTTATGTCTAGTCTTTGCAGATTGGCTTACCATGATAAACTGAGGTTAGAAATTTGGGTTATATTAGAGTCAACCTTTTTACCTCCTTTTTTGTGGGGGAGGGAAAAAGTTACCTTGGCTTATATTAGCGCATATACGGTAGCGTGAAGAAAAAGACCTTAATTTCAGGGAAAAGTTAACACATGGTTGTTCACACTGCCTAAGCAAGCATACTTTTAACTTAGGGGAAATAACTAATATGATATGATGTATTATTGTACTGTATAATACCGTAATTGGTATTTCTGCTTTAGGATTTTGGGATCAAAGACAATCATATCTAAAAATAAATTATAAACTTCTGTCATATTTTGAGTTCACACCAGCTGATGTTTACAGAGAACTTTCAAGACTCAAGGTGAACAAAGCCATGGGACCGGACAATTTGCACCCAAGAGTGCTCAGAGAGCTGTGCGATGTTCTGGCGGAACCGTTAGCCATGCTCTTCAATCTCTCCCTAAGTACGGGGAGAGTCCCCCTGGACTGGAAAACAGCCAACGTCATTCCTCTGCACAAAAAGGGTTGCAGAGCAGAGGCTGCAAATTATAGACCAGTGAGTCTCACATCAATAATGTGTAAACTCATGGAAACTCTACTTAAAGGTAAATTAGACACGATAATGGATGAAGGGAATCTAAGGGATCCCTGTCAACATGGATTCACCAGAGGCAGGTCATGCCAATCCAATCTTATAAGCTTCTTCGATTGGGTGACAGGAAAGGTAGACTCGGGAGAGTCTCTGGACATAGTGTACTTGGATTTCAGTAAAGCTTTCGACAGTGTCCCACACCGTAGACTATTAAACAAGATGAAATCGCTGGGTTTGGGTGAGAAACTAACTGCATGGGTCAGTAATTGGCTGAGTGGAAGACTTCAGAGGGTGGTGGTCAACGGCACCCTCTCTGAGACATCAGAGGTGACTAGCGGAGTGCCACAGGGCTCAGTCCTGGGACCATCCCTTTTCAACATATTCATAGGGGACTTGACCCGGGGGCTTTAGGGTAAAGTAGCACTGTTCGCCGACGATGCCAAACTGTGTAACATAGTAAGTGAAAGCAACCTCCAGGATAGTATGACACAAGATCTGATCACGTTGGAAAACTGGTCCTCGACATGGCAGCTAGGCTTCAACGCTAAAAAATGTAAGGTCATGCATCTCGGCAGCGGAAATCCATGCAGAACATACTCCTTGAATGGAGAAACACTAGCTAGGACTTCAGAGGAACGGGACTTGGGGGTAATCATCAGTGCAGACATGAAGGCTGCCAAACAAGTAGAGAAGGCCTCATCAAAGGCAAGGCAAATGATGGGATGTATCAATAGAAGCTTCGTCAGCCGTAAACCTGAAGTCATAATGCCACTCTACAGAACCATGGTGAGACCTCATCTGGAATACTGTGTGCAATTCTGGAGGCCACACTACCAGAAAGATGTGCTTCGAGCTGAGTCGGTCCAGCGGATGGCCACTAGGATGGTCGCGGGGCTCAAAGGTCTCTCATACGAAGAAAGACTGGGCAAACTGCAGCTCTATACCCTAGAGGAGCGCAGGGAAAGGGGTGGCATGATTGAGACATTTAAGTACGTCACGGGTCGTGTCGAGGTGGAAAACGATATATTCTTTCCCAGGGGACCCTCGATCACAAGAGGGCACCCGCTCAAACTTAGAGGAGGGAAATTTAGTGGTGACACCAGGAAGTATTTCTTCACAGAAAGGGTGGTAGATCACTGGAACAGATTTCTGGTGCAGGTGATAAAGGCCACCAGCGTGCTCAACTTTAAGACTAAATGGGACATCCACGTGGGATCCCTACGAGGGTCGAGTTAAGGAACTAGGTCATTAGCATTCAGACTTAATGGGGTGGGTCAATAGAGTGGGCAGACTTGATGGGCTGTAGCCCTTTTCTGCCGTCATCTTTCTATGTTTCTATTTCAGTGTTCTCTTCAAAGTGAAAAGTTCTATAACCTGTTTAGCTTTTCTTTATGGAGAACCCTTCCATCTCCTTTGTTGTTTTGAATGTTGAATCTTTTTTAGTTCCACTGTACCATTTTTGAGGGTAGTAACTAGAAACTGAATGCAACTCTCTAGTTATGAAGTTACTAAATTACTTTGCTGCCTTTAAGTGCTTTTACTCAAGTCCAGGTCATTTAAATTCCCCAAATCATAAATATTACAGTTGGAATACTTATAACAAATCCTCAAAGACCCTTGCCAAAGCTGGTCAATTACAAGTAACTCTAATGACATTACAAGAGTAAGATGGAGGCTACCATGACCAAACGGCAGCCCCTGCTGCTAGGCCACCGAGGAGAAAGCAGCCCACACTGACAATGGCTCCAAGCAAGAGATAATGCAGCATAGGAGCAGCCACTTCGCTGTCCGATGGTATAGTAGAGTGATTCCCAAAGGGAGGGAGGAAAAAATTTGAGCACTGGAGATATATGAGATGAGTACATGTATAATTAGCAGCATAAATAAGAGTTTGGGAAGAGAAAAGGAGAAAGGTTACACAAAGTTTTTGGTTGAATTCTTAAAGGTTGTTTATACTTGAATATATTTTAGAAAAACCACTGGTATTTTATTTATCTGATGTGTGCTTAACATTTAGGGTTAAGGTATTTGATTAATGTACAACACACACAGGTTCATCTTTTTACAGGGTATCCAAGGATAAAATGCCATTGTATCGAGCGATGGTGCGTCCACATCTGGAATACTGCGTTCAGTATTGGTCGCCGCGCCTCAAGAAGGACATGGCGGTACTTGAGAGAGTCCAAAGGAGAGCAACGAAACTGGTAAAAGGGCTGGAACACTGCCCATACGCCGAGAGGTTGGATAGGCTGGGGCTCTTCTCTCTGGAAAAAAGGAGGCTCAGGGGAGATATGATAGAGACCTTCAAGATCATGAGGGGCATAGAGAGAGTGGATAGGGACAGATTCTTCAGACTGAAGGGGACAACAAGTACGAGGGGGCATTCGGAGAAACTGAAGGGAGATAGGTTCAAAACAAATGCAAGGAAGTTTTTTTTCACCCAAAGGGTCGTGGACACTTGGAATGCGCTACCGGAGGAAGTGATCAGGCAGAGTACGGTACAGGGATTCAAACAGGGATTGGACGGATTCCTGAGGGATAAAGGGATCGTGGGATACTGAGGGAGGAGCTGGGATGTAACACAAGTATAGAAAGCTAACCAGGTAATAAGTATAGAAACCCAACCAGGTCGTCATGTGCAAGACCGGAGGGTTAGGACTTCGATGGGAAGATAGGACTTCAATGAGAAACCAAGATGGCAAGGGAGCCCCTTCTGGTGATTCAGACAGGTCGTGTCCTGTTTGGGCTGCCGCGGGAGCGGACTGCCGGGCAGGATGGACCTATGGTCTGACCCGGCGGAGGCACTGCTTATGTTCTTATGTTCTTATTTAGGGGGCAAGGCTTACTGCTGAGGTTCCTCTAAAAAATGTGGTGATGTGGAGGAAGTGGGGAGGAGGGACCCTGCTCGAGACCCGCCGGGTTTGACACCCACAAGGTCGGACAGACCCCCAAACAGGGCCCACCCAAGCTCTGACCGGCCAAAAACAGGGACTAGAAACCCCTAAACAAATTCCAAGGGAGATGGGTACAGCTCACTCACACCTGCTGGAGACTGAAGTAGACTGATAGGCATAGGGAAAGGTATCTCTTATGTACTATCCACAGTTTTGTTTTCAGTCTCCACCTGCTGGTCATGATTGGATATATACCCACTTGTAAAGATTAACCTCTACTGGTCTGGAGAGTGCTAAAGAAAAATTGCAATGTGCAAACCATATGAGCATTTCAAAACATTGTGAACACTTCAAATATTATCTACTGATGTATCACCTGACTCTTCCTGACTGATGGTTGATGCCTGCGATCCTCTCTCTGCATTTTCAATTTCATCCAACATTTTATTTGAGTCATTCAGAGTAGAAATCTGTTCATTGAAAGCAGTGTTGCTGTTCTCATCGTTGGTTTCAAGAGCAGCATCTCTAATGTTTGTACTGCAGCTGGAGATCAGATCCATCATTTCATCTTCAAATATAAATAAGAATTTCTCTTTAGACATTCAACTTTAACAGATGAAAATTTAGGTATACCAACTATTAGTTAACAACCCACCTCATGACATCTCACATCCTGCCACTCAAAATATTTCTCTAGTCAAGCATTGCTGCAAGAAAGCCACAGAGGATGGCACAAACTACATATAACCATGTACCTGAACATATATATTCATGTATTTTTAAAGCCTGCTGATTTTAAAACAATTTCTAAAAGCAAATTGGCTTGGTTTTATTAGGCTTAGGGAACTATGCAAATGACCTAATCAAACATTTCTTTAAAAAAACTAAGCAAATTCCATAAAAACAAACCTCGCAGCTCAAATACGTTTTTTTTAAATCAGTTAATAAAGTGTCATGTTTTAGTAAAGTATGGAGCTCATAATTTAAAAAAAAAAAAAAAAAAGTCCAAAAAAATGGCCTAAATCGGTACTTGGATGATCAAAGAGCCAGATCGTCCAAGTATCCCATAATCAAAGCTGGTTTTAGACGTATCTAAAACCAGCTTAGGCCTTTCCCCTACCCCTAAACACCTAGAGCGAAAAGAGGCGTTTTTAGAGAAGGGGAAAGGGCAGGAGGTGGGCCGACCTAGACTTAGTCATATAGCAAGTATAACCAAAACCTTTAACAGGTTGCCTAGTCGGAACTTATACGTTTTGACTTAGACCAAGTCAAAACACGTATAAGTTCCAAAAAGGGGCCGCTGAGCTCATCGCAGCTGCCAAGATCAGCTCAGCGGCCCCGGCAACCTGTCCACCCCCAACCGCAATGATCGCGGCAGGAGAGATGGCTCATCAACCCTGCCGTGATCGCGATCACCCCACCCCCGAACTGCTGCGACCTGCGGCAGGAGAGATGCCCAATCTCTCCTGCTGCGATCCACCCCGCCTCCCTGAACCAATACCAGCAGGAAGGAGCCCAACCCCTCCTGCCGAGGCATCCACCCCTACCCCCCTTACAATATGGGTGGGAGGGATCCCAGACCCTCCTGCCCACGACGCACCCCATGACTGCCCCCCGAACCCCGACACCCCCCTTCACTTACATTAGTTGGCCTCTGAATGGCGGGCCTTAGGGCCTGATTGGGCAAGGCGCCTAAGGCCACGCCCACAGGAAGGGCTTTAGGCACCTGGGCCAACTGGAATTGGGCCAGTTGCCTTAGATACCCTCCTGTGGGCGGGGCCTTAGGCACATGGGCTGGGTTGGCTCCATGTGCCTAAAGCCCCGCCCACAGGAGGGGCCTAAGGCAACTGGGCCAATTCCGATTGGCCCAGGCACCTAACAGGCCCACCATTCAGAGGATAGTGGGCCTGCCAGGTGGACAGGCTTGGGACCTATCCATACATCCAACTAATGTAAGTGAAGGGGGGGTGTCAAGGCTGAAAGGGGGGGTTGGGGGTGGGTGGTTGGAGGTTCAGGGGGCGTTGTGGGCAGGAGGATCTGGGATCCCTCCTGCCCATATTTTAAGGGAGCTGGGGAGGTCGCAGGGCTTGCGCCTCAGCAGGAGGGGTTGGGCTCCCTCCTGCCGGTATTGGTTCGGAGGTGGGGGGTGGAATGTGGGAGGAGAGATTGGGCATCTCTCCTGCCGCGATCACCCCTCCCCCCAAACTGCCACGAACCATGGCAGAAGAGATTGGGCATCTCTCCTGCCGTGGGTCGCTGTAGTTTGAGGTGGGGGGGCGATCGCGATAGGGGAGATGAGCCATCTCTCCTGCCGCGATTGCTGCGGGGGTGGGGGAGGGGAGGGGATTCTGTAACCGGTGTTGTTTTTGACAGACGCCAGTTACAGAATCCAGCTTTTAAGCAAAGGACTGGCCCCTCCTTCGCCTAAAAGGTCTTGTTTTGGACGTTGATATGTGTTGTAAGTTTAGATGTAGTGGTGGTCTGGGTATTTAAACTGCTGAACGTGGGCCATTCTAAAACCCCCCCCCCAAAAAAAAAAAAAAAAAAATACCTTATTTTGAACGTTTTTTTTGAGAATTGACATTTTCCCTGCTGCTACTTTCAGCTTTTAGGGCCTTAGGCCAAAAGGGGACTTAGACATTTTTTTTTTATTATTATGCCTCTCCAAGTAAATATGGTCCTGTTAAATCCCAGGCATTATTAAGTCGGAAGGCAAACTCACATCTGCAGCATGATGAACTAAAGCAACCACTATTCGGGACAAAATGCAATGCAATGCAATGTGTTTTAAAGTTGGAATGGCACAAATACAAGCAAAACTGAACAATGAGCAGCACAAAAAAAAAAAATCACTGTAGATGTCCAAATATTAGATGGCATGCAGCAGCACAAGATGGCTCTGCAACAGGCAATATGGATACACATACAGCACCACAATGAGTTCACAATTATGATATATTAAACTGTGAAAGGCTCCCCAAATGACAGAGGCGTTAATGTCCTCTGTACCTGCTACATCCTGGGGCAGCTGAGATGCCTGTTTCTTCTCTGCCATGTCCTTCCCTTCAGAAGGATTATTTTCTCCAGCAGTAGAATTTGTGCTGCTCCCAGTGCTGGATACCACTGGGGAACTTTTCTCTTCCTCTGTAGGTTCTACAGTGAAATGTACAACATGACTTAGCAATGGTCTAGATAGCGTCACAGCACTGGCACAGACCACAGCAAAGAGTACAATTTCAGTTCAGAAGCTGATACACACACCTAATACTACTCATTCAATAATAGAATCTGTATAATACAAACGTACACAGCCCTGTACAATGGTGATAAATGTATCTTAAGAGATAAGGTGACTTTGCCTAGGTCACAATAAGTGTCAATGAGAGAAATAAAGTGATTTGAATTATAGCTTCCCTAGCTCTTCGCCCTTTGCTCTAACCACTATGCCACTTAGATCATACTGGAAATGCATGAGAGGTACACATCTGCCTTGGTTCCTCTGCCAAGACAGGTGGAAAACTAATTGTGGGATTGACCATGTCACTGAATGCAGGGTAAAGAAGATGTGCCATAGCTTAATAGAGGAAACCTCCTTTAAAGGTTAAACGCCCCTCCACGAGAGGCCCTATGGCGTGCACGTCCCCAAACTGATTGCTCAAGATGAAGAAAGGACAAGGTGGACCGACCACACAGCACTGGGATGCCCAGCTTAGAAATAGAGGGCTCTCTCATTGTCTCTTGTTTTCCCCTACCATAACAGTTGCTAACAAGTGCAGTAAGGTAAAGCTCTCAAAGGTCCTGGCAGAAACCAGGACCAAGGCACTGAGGTCCTTCCTCAGAAGAGGTACCCAGATATGCACCACAGAAATAATTGTGGCCCAACCAACCCACAAAGGCAGCAATAAGCAAGAGAACAGCCCAGTTTCCCTTTCCTGTTTTTTCTTTCATTTTGTTTCAAATAGCACAAAAACTCCAACTAAAATTTAGGACATCTGCCCCCAGGAATTCCTCCCTCCAAGCTTACCAGCGATATGTATCAGACAGCGCTGACCCGCCTTTGGTCTTAAAAAGCTCACCTGCTCCCTGAAGAAAGGGTTGAAACGGAATCTCCGTCGGAGAGGTGTTGCTGATAAGCAAGTTAAGTACACTGTCATTAACCTTAAGTGTGTCTACCTGTCTGAATAAATAACTGGAGGAAATAAATAATCAAACAAGCATGAAATTATTAAGTATAAAGAAGAAGGAATTGAAGGAATATTAAATTAATTATTTATAAATATATTAATGAGGAGGACTAATGAGGAGTCCAGCCAGCATGAGTTTGTCAACTCAGCTGGTTTTCTGAAGACCCAATGGTTAAATACTAGCAAGCTAGTATTAATTTGAAACTGCACTTGAAGAACATTTTTGTATGCTAGATGTACACAGCACTGTACATGTAAGAGGCAATCCCTGCTCAACAGAGCTTACAATCTAATTAAAACAAACAAACAGGAGTTAGGGAAAGGGAATACATCCAAGGGATATATCCAAGAAAGACCCCCGCCTCCCCAGTACTGACCGTAGCCCACTGGTTGCCCATAACCAAACACTGATCTTTCTTTAAAGGCCTAGTGCTAGCATACAAAAACCCTCCACAACATGGCACCCAGATACTTCTCACTTAAACTTCTTCTCTACACTCCAAGGCGAGCACTACGCTCCCATGACGAGGTGTGCCTACCCCCCACCCCCCCGGACACGTCCTCCAGCTCCAAAAAACGATCTTACTTCCATTTCCTACCAAACCTATCGAACAACCTACCCCCACACAACAGATCCCTTGAGGGACCTTTAAGGTTCAGGAGCCTACATCTTTGCCTAACCACATCCTCTTGACCCCAAGCTAACCCTTCCCATCCCTCCATATTTGATTCTGCAGAATACCCCAGGGACTGTGACTAAAGTACTTGATACTAGAAGTTGTATGATCATTTATGTACAAACGATGCCCATACCCCAAACATGTTGTAATTTTGTACAATCATATCCCCATGTAAGATCAGCTGTAACTCCACAAAATGTTCTAAGAGTAGCCTTATATAACATTACATTGTAACGCTATGACTGTAAACTACAACCCATTCTGAGCTCTTTTGGGAGGACAGGATATAAATCCAAATAAATAAAGAGGGAAATTCAAGGAGGGAATAAAGTCAGAAAGTATTTTTTTCATAGAGAGGGTGGTGCATACCTGTGGGACGTGATGGAGATGCAAAAAGTAATGAAATTCATGGGATAAGCACAAAAGATTCTTATATGAAAAATAATTAATAGTATACGCAAAAAGAATAGAATCAAACAACTTAGTCATGCTTAAGAAATAAATCCAGTAACGGGAAAAAAGGCTAGATAGGGCAGATTCCTATGGTCCATGCTCCAATTATGGTGGAATAGATCGGGATGGGCTGGAGGAAGCTTTGAAAGCATCTCCAGAAGTTGAAAATTAAGCCAGTGATGGGCAGACTTCTACGGTCTATGCCCTGAAAATGGCAAGTCCCAAGAACAGGTAGGCAAGCTGTTTACTAGACCCTGAAGAAATTGTAGAAACAGACATGGTGAAAAGCAGATTAAGAGCTTGGAGGATAAGATGTACAGTGTTTGCATCTATGAGACAAACTTGTTTTTTTCTGTTACATAGAGCATTTTTGACCCCAGTTCGTTTACAGAAGTTGGATAGCTCTAAATCTAATAGATGCTGGCACTGTCATCTTGAAGCTGGGACTTTAGATCATTTGCTATTCTACTGTCCATTTATTTTGGCTTTTTGGAAATCAATATGGGGTCAAATAAATTGTATGTTGGAAAATCCGATGGCATTATCGTATGATACTGTACTGTTTGGCATGTCAATGAGGGCTAAGAGCCAATTATCCGCTAACAATAATAAGCTTCTACTTATTATGACAGGGGTTGCCATACAATAGATTACGAATAATTTGAAAAATTGGGGTAGACTGAATTATAGTTTCTGGTGGAACTCTTTATGTCACATATATAAAATGGAAAGGGTAATAGCCACACAGCAGGGGAATTTTAGAAATTTTCAGGATATCTGGGAGCCACTAACAAATTATTGTAATGAATTAATATTATTTTTCCCCTTAACTATGTATGTCTAAAGAGGGGGGAGGGAGGGGGTAGATTTTGGTCTTTGTATAAATGTAAGGAATGTGGGGATAGGGATTATGCTTTCTGTGTTTAAAGATTGTTATTGATTAGAGGGAAGAGGGGGGATAAATTCTGAACTGGATTTTTCCAGAATATTAAGTGTTGTATCTGAGTTTAAAATATTTTTATATGCTGATACACTTATTGCAAGTTTTAAAAAATTAATAAAGAATTTTAAAAAAGAGCTTATTTGTTTGATCTAGTTTTAAACTGAGCGTTATTTTAAAAACAAATTTGTCAAACATTCAACCACAAATGAAATCTCTTCAAGTCAACTTGTTTCTTTCCATATCATAAAAACATCACTTCCAAAAAATAATTTACTTGTCAAATTCATAATCACTCAAAAACTGTCTTTCAAACTTAACCACGTAATGATTCAGTTTGACATGCCTCATATACTAATTTTGAGGGAAATTTCTTAAAACATTCTATTTTATGGGAGACCTGAGAAATTTTGGAAAAAGTGGTTAAATAAATGACATAGTATTGTAGGAATTATCAAATGTATATATGTCGGTCTGTGATGTCTGAGAGAGAGGAGGCGATTGCAGATGGGCAGACTGGATGGGCCATTTGGCCTTAATCTGCTGTCATGTTTGAGTTTCTAAATCTTGATACATGATGTGAGTATTGAGTAAACCAGTGATTCCCAACCCTGTCCTGGAGGAACACCAGGCCAATCGGGTTTTCAGGCTAGCCCTAATGAATATGCATGAGAGAGATTTGCATATGATGGAAGTGATAGGCATGCAAATTTGCTTCATGCATATTCATTAGGGCTAGCCTGAAAACCCAATTGGCCTGGTGTTCCTCCAGGACAGGGTTGGGAACCACTGGAGTAAACCATGCTGAGTTTCTTTCTGCAAGGCTTATACTTTTATTATTTGATGAAATGCTTTTTTTTTCACAAATCAAAGCAATGTATATTAACAAATAAAATGGTAATAAAATATACTATACTAAAAAGGAATGCTATTAAAAAGATAGGACAGAGGAGCAATACATTAAGCCATGCACACAAGTCGCTAACACATGCTTTAAAAAAATGTAAATATGAGATGCAACAAACACATTGCCCAAGTAAAGAGAGGGAAACATGTTATGTACAATCTTATATCCTGCTGAATCCTCATTACAGTTCTAGGTGGGTTACAGGCAACATTGTTACTCAGGTGCTTTAGCTAGATTGTGAGCCTTTGGGACAGATAGGGAAGTTCTAAGTACCTAAATTTATTTTATTGTATTTTATTGGGCTCCTGGGGAGGACGGGCTATAAAAATGAATAAATAAATAAATATTACATAGAATTTGTATAGAGTTAAACATGTTACAAAGAATTATACAGGCTACATAAAGTTATCAAATTATACATGCAGTCTGAGGTAAAATCATAAATAGCAGCTGACCATTAACATGGACAATACTCGGACTGGAAAAGCATCATGAATGAAGTACCACAGGGTTCGGTGCTCGGGCCCGTGCTCTTCAACATATTTATAAACGACCTGGAAATTGGTATGATGAGCAAGGTGATTAAATTTGCAGACGATACAAAGTTATTCAGAGTAGTGAAGACACAGAAGGATTGCGAAGACCTGCAACGTGACAAACACGCTCGAGGAATGGGCTGCGACATGGCAAATGCGGTTTAACGTGGGTAAATGCAAGGTGATGCATGTCGGTAACAAAAATCTTATACACGAATATAGGATGTCTGGTGCAGTACTCGGAGAGACCCCCCCCCAGGAAAGAAACTTAGGAGTACTGGCAGACAAGTTAATGAAGCCATCCGCGCAATGTGCGGCAGCAACGAAAAGGGCAAACAGAATGTTAGGAATGATTAAGAAGGGGATCACAAACAGATCGGAGAAGGTAATCATGCCGCTGTACCGGGCCACGGTACGGCCCCACCTGGAATATTGCGTCCAGCACTGGTCACCGTACATGAAGAAGGGTCTAGAGAAGAGCGACCAAAATAGTTAAGGGGTTGGAGGAGTTGCCGTACAGTGAGAGATTAGAGAAACTGGGCCTCTTCTCTCTTGAAAAGAGGAGACATGATCGAAACATTCGATAATGAAGGGAATAGACTTAGTAGATAAAGACAGGTTGTTCATCCTCTCCAAGGTAGAGAGAACGAGAGGGCACTCTCTAAAGTTAAAAGGGAATAGATTCCGTACAAATGTAAGGAAGTTCTTCTTCACCCAGAGAGTGGCGGAAAACTGGAACTCTCTTCCGGAGGCTTTTATAGGGGAAAACACCCTTCAGGGATTCAAGATAAAGTTAGACAAGTTCCTGATGAACCAGAACTTACTCAGGTAAGGCTAGACTCAGTTAGGGCACTGGTCTTGACCTGAGGGCCACCACGGGAGCAGACTGCTGGGCACGATGGACCAATGGTGTGACCAAGCAGCGGCAATTCTTATGTTCTTATTGCTTTGGGTAACTTATATACACATTTTAGCAGCAAAAGCAATATTTTGCACACAAATTATATCAAGACCTGGTGTAGCATGCTCATTAGATTGTGTCTAGAATTATGTGCTTCATCATGTAAATTTCTATAGCTGTGCTCATCTCCCTTCACCCTCATTCACCTCCATTCCTTATCCACCCCAAATTTTTTTTTTTTTAATTCCTTTTGATAAAACAAGAAAACAGTTGCAGGTTTTTCATGCTTATAAAAAAAAAAAAAAAAAAGAAGCAACTGACATTAAGAAATTTCCCTCAAAATTAGTATATACTGTATAAGAGGCATGTCAAACAATTAGCATACTAGTTATATAATCAGCACACCCACCTAAAAAATTCTAAGGAGCAGGAAAGCACGTGAATAGAGAATTAAAGGTGGATCTCTCAGTATCACCGAATATTTGTATTTGACTCAGCCCCAAATAGTGCACCCAATGGTAAAATATACTATTTGATACATCTTTATACCAGTATACTTAACCAGGAGTGAACTTCTTGGAAAAGGCCTGGTAGTCAGATGATCTCTGCTGATAGATGCCAGGTATTAACTCCTAGTCTCAAGAAATCAAAAGTTCCAACTACTGGCCTGGAATAGAGCAACATTTAATGTGCAGTAACTTGCCACACTGGGTTTGGTATGATTGTAATCACATTGGAAATGTATGAGAGGTAGAAATCTGCCTTGGTTCCCCTACCAAGACAGGTGGAAATCTAGTCAGAGTGAAGGCCAGTTATTCCCTACTAGCTATATGGCTATAGCCGAGGTACTAAGAGAAACGTTGCTGAGAATTCTTTTGCGTTAATGAAAACAAACTCATTTTTTACCTCCTGGTTTTTCTTTCTGGGGCTCATTTTCAGATGCGTTATCCTCTTTTCTTTTTTCATGTGGATGATTGCCAGGCTCTTCCTTGTTTTTATCACCGTCAGATGCAATGTTCATTTCATTTTCATTTCCTGTCTTCTCTGGCTCAACTCCTTTGCTTTTTATTTCTTCTGTGTCGTCTCCTCTTTTGGATTTAAGATTTTCCAGAATTTCCTCTATGATGAATAATAAAAATGCAAGTTTTAGAACTCACACATTCATAGAAGACGCAATGATACTGAGTGCTGGAGTCTGTGTTTATATGAAACCCCAGGGCAGACATAGCTCCCTTTGCACTTTAGGGCTTCACCTCTTTTCAAGTGACATACAGTATAGAATTTACCCACTAGGGGTGAATTACTAAGGTGTTTTAGAATAATAATGCACTTTATGTGCTAAATGGTAACGTGTTATACTATCTTAACACATAAGTTTAAGTTAATGAGAGGAACAAAATAAAGAAATGCAAAGCATGCAAACACCTTGTTATTAGCTAAATTAAATAATGTAGCTTGCAATGAACACTGCAAGCTGTACTATTCCAGGAAAACCACCATCAGCTCCCAACCCATATGCTCCTGGACAGCATGTTAAAGAGGCTAGAGTAGACTTTTCCCTTTCTTTCCCCCTCTTTTCTGAACATCCCCTATCCTTCCATAGCCACCCCCCCACCCTGCAGGTTACCTCCTACAATCCATGGTGATCTAGGGCAGTGGTTCTCAAATCTGCCAGCCAGTTAGGTTTTCAGGATATCCCTAATGAATATGCATGAGATGGGTTTGCATGGCAGTCACTTCCATTATATGCAATGTCTCATGCATATTCATTAGAGATCCTGAAAACCTAACTAGACAGGTTCGAGAACCACTGATCTAGGGTATTCTGGGGCAGAAGCAAACCCAGTTATTCCTGCATCTGCTGGTGACAGGTTTAAAACACCACTAGTGACCTCTAGCAGTCAAGCTGCAGAATAAGAAAAGGGGCATTTTGAACTACGCCTCCCACCCCACACACCCAGTATGTTAATTGTTGCACCATTTACTTAATTACATGTTTAATCAAGAACTGGAGTTGCTACTGAACCAGAGAAACCAGGATTTGAATCCCACTGGCATGCTGAGTGGCCTTAGGTAAACCACTTACCCATTCAGACACAGACTTAGATTATAAGCCTTCTGTGTACAGGGAAGTACCTGGTGTACCTTAATGTAACATGCTATGAACTATCACTGGAAAGGCATGAGCTAAATAAAGGAATAATAAAAATCAAACATAATAAAAGAAACAGTACATCCTAAAAAAACAAAACAAAAAAAACACACAACCACATCATAATACCAGGGGCGTAGCCACAGGTGGGCCTGGGCCTACCCAGCAACTCTGTACCCTTGATAGTGCTGACATGAGGAGCAAGCTGGACTCCGGTCTGCATCCCCCTCTCTTACTTCCTGTTTAAGGGTTGCCAGCAATTCCCAGATGCTGCCAGCGGCTAACCTGGAAACCTCCTGCCACGTACCACCCCCCACTGATGCAACTTCCTGTTTTGGTCTGAGCAATACACAGCACAGGGGAGGCTTCCAGGTTAGCCGCCAGCAGCATCTGGGAATTGCTGCCAGCAACCCTTGAACAGAAACATTTGTGAAAGAAGGGAGGGACATACAGGACCAATTCCAGCTTGCTCTCATGTCTCATCTTTGGACAGAAAAATTTGTGAAGGGGTGGGTGGGGAGAATGAGGATCAGACTGGCAGGGATAGCAGTGTTGCTTACCTGTAAAGGGGTTCTCCATTGACAACAGGGGAACGCAACCTCACTTGTTGGTGAAGTCCTAGACTGATCATGTGTATCGGTGCTCTCCCTTAGCAGTAGTAAGCTTTTGGCTTACTGAGCATTTAAGGGACTCTCCACTTTCAGTGGCTCCTCCCCTTGATACTCAGTTTTGTATCTAGCTGTAAAAACAAAAGCATACATATCTTAGATGGGAAGGTGGGAGGGTAAGCGTGACTGCATTCCCCTGCTGCCTAAGGAGAATCCCTGTTACAGGTAAGCAACTTCATTTTCTCTGGAGACGAGCAGGGGAGATGTAGGCACCCTTGGTGAGTCCCTAGCTACTTCTTGTAAAAGGGTGGTGGCAATAGATGAAGGAGAAAATACTGTAGATTTTTAATTACAGAACGCTGAAAACGCACAACCAGTGCCGTATTTTGGTCTAAGCAGAAAAGGTCAGTAAAAGTGTGAACTGAGGACTAAGATGCTCTGTACCAGAGTCTAACGGTGGTGGGTCACTGAAGAAGCTCTTGCCTGGAAGTGGTGTGTGTGTATTAATTCTGTGAAGACGTGATTGATTTATTTAAGAGTAACATTAACTCTATGCAATGGTAAAGCCATATGGAAATGGCAGTGGAACGGCCTCTGCTGTTTTGTGGCTCTGTTTCATAAGGATCTCATTGCTGCTTCATATACAGTTATTTTTTTATTTTTTATTTATTTCTTATATACCGCTACATCCGTTAGGTTCTAAGCGGTTTACAGAAAATATACATTAAGATTAGAAATAAGAAAGGTACTTGAAAAATTCCCTTACTGTCCCGAAGGCTCACAATCTAACTAAAGTACCTGGAGGGTAATAGAGAAGTGAAAAGTAGAGTTAGAGGAAAAATAAAAATAAAATAAACATTTTAACAAGACAGCATTGATCTAAATACTTTGGAAGGTAGAAGAGGGGAGAGAAAGGAATAGAAGCATGATGAAGTGATGAAGTGGAGCAAGTAAGTTTAGGAGGAGCGATTGACGTTTCCAGAAAGGGCTTCTTCATATCTCTTCTTATCTCCTGCCCCTGGCTATGTTGCCCCATAGCCAACTAGAGGAGCTTCCTGTGATCTTTTTTTGCAACAGTTTCATTTGTTGCTCTTTGATTTGGCTGCAAAGTGATTTAATCATCAGCTCCAAGGTTAGCATCTGACCTCAGTGGAATTTACTGAGTTTTTAGGTGTCTGCTAATAGCACACCTGTGCAACCGAGAAATATTTGGGTCACAAGTGCCATCCTAAAATGTGCGACTTGCATGTGTGGTAACAGATGTGGCTTTAGACACAGCAACTGTAGATGTCTTGCATACAGGGGCTGTGAAATGACTGTAGATGTATGTGCCACGGGTGTATCTGAGCAGTTGCGTTTACAAGAGTGGTCCTGGCTGAGGCTTATTCAAGTCTACATCTGATAAAGCAGCCGATCGTTTTGTGCCACTTGCCACAACCTATTCTTTTTAGAGAAGGTGGACTATTTCCTAAATTAAATTAATAATGGGTGGATTTTTGTCTTTTTTTTTTTTTTTTTAATACTTTACTAGATAGCAACATATTTGTTCCTCCAGTTAAATGTCTGAGAATGATTATCACATGAGCAAGCACGTTTTCGTGCATCAACCCGCAGGAGTGGAACCGGGTCCCTATGTCCCTATACAGCAGCAGAGCAATCTTGGTGCTTTTAAGAAGTTACTGAAGAGACACCTGTTTTGTAAGATGAAATATGGGAAATGAGATTCTGTACAAGTAAAGGCGCTGGTCGCTTATTTGTTTGTGTTTTAAATATGTATTGTTTGTATTGTGTATGTTATATTGTGAGCTGGTCTGTAAAAAAGCAGGTTATAAATAAAAGAAACAAATCTAACACACCTGCTTCTTTGAAGCACTGGCTGTCTGCATGTGCATTTCTAGGAGCTGTTTTTGCCCTGTGACATCTCCACATCTACCATATGTTTTCAAGTTTATTTTTTAAAATTTGATTCTAATGCTTACCGGCATTTCTAAGCACGAGTGCGTTCATTTAAACCAGTGTCTCGCAAATTTTGTCACGCAGTGGCGCACGAAACGTAGTGGCTGTGGATCGAGGCATATGAAAGGGTGCAGATGTCATTACAAGAGGCATGTCCTGCAGGCAGTCATCTGGCGCCTCTCCTCTGCGCTGAAATCTCAGTAGACATGCCGCAGCACACAGTTTGCAATATACTGATTTAAACATTTGATTGGAGTCTTTGGAGTCTTAAATATTTATGGAGACCAAGGGGTCTAAGGCTTGATAGTTAAGCATGGCTCTTCATCAAGTCTTGAGCCTTCACTTGTTATGTCCATAGCACAATGATTAAAGCTACAGCCTCAGCACCCTGAGGCTGGGGGTTCAAACCCATGCTGCTCCTTGTGACCCTGGGCAAGTCACTTAATGCCCCCATTGTCCCAGGTACATTAGATAGATTGTGAGCCCACCAGGACAGACAGGGGAAAATGCTCAAGTACCTGGATAAATTCATGTAAACCGTTGTGAGTTCCCTTAGGAGAACGATATAGAAAATTGAATAAATAAATAGTGTCTTGCTGGTATTCTGGGCCTATCATTTTGTTTTCTGGTTTAAAACTAGACAAAATAGTCAACCAGAATTCATTAATAACCTTCTTATTCCCTATAGCTCTTCTAAGATTCTCAGTAGAGAATGACACGGTGGTTGTTACCTGCAGCTAGCTGCGGGTAACCCACCGAAACGGGGAAAGAAAAAATAGTGGTCGCTGCGGGGACGGGGACAAGGCCATTCACTGTCCCTTGGAGCAGTAAATGGTCTTGTCTCCGCAGTGAGGCAATCAAGGATCACATGGTCCAGCAGCCCCCACCCGCCCGATCGCAGCGTTCCACCATCTCCCTCCCTCCACCTCACCTTAGATGCTGAGTTCGCTGGCTTTCTTTTTCATCCAGCCGCACGCGCGGCTGCTGGAGTTGATCAATCTTCTCCTCTTCTGCAACTTCCTGTTTCCGGTTGCATTAGAGGAGAAGATTGAACAACTGAGCAGCTGCGTGTGTGCAGCTTTTTGAATGCGTGCGGCTGGGCGAAAAAGAAAACCAGCAAACTCGGCATCTAAGGTGAGGTGGAGGGAGGGAGGGAGCTGACGGAACGCTGCGATCGGGCGGGAGGTGGCTGCTGGACCGCGCGGTACCTGGCATCCAACTTCCCGGGCACAGTCAGAATGGAGTAAGGTGTCTCAAAACATCTCATGAAGGTCTGGTTGAGGAGCTTATGTAGAGGAAGCTTGAGAGACTCAGCAGGAGGTTGAGGGAGATGTATCATCTCCAGATACTCCTTGGAGAACTTGGAATCCGAGTCCAGGTTAATGTCCAGATCAACAGCCATCTGCCGAAGGAAAGAGGAGAAAGACAGTTGGTCAGCCAGCGCAGGGCCTCGAGAAGGACTCGAAGAAGTCGAGGCCTCGGGCTCTACCGAGACCGGGGATCGGCAGGGGGAGAAAGAGCCCACGGTGTCCTCGAGCTCCGGCAGAGGAGGTGGTGAAGAATCCAGCGGAGAATACTCGAGGAAAGGCTGCTTGCGACGAGGCGAGGCATGCCTCGAGGAATGCCTCGAA
Source organism: Geotrypetes seraphini (assembly GCF_902459505.1). Classification (NCBI taxonomy): domain Eukaryota; kingdom Metazoa; phylum Chordata; class Amphibia; order Gymnophiona; family Dermophiidae; genus Geotrypetes; species Geotrypetes seraphini. Next base: position 18,149,607 of record NC_047093.1, on the reverse strand, counting down.
GAATGCCTCGAACGATGAACAGAACTGTGCCTGGAAGCAGGCCTCGACCGTCGAGGCAAGCGAGGCGTCCAGCGAGTGGATAGGGCTGGAAGCGGTGGATCGAAGCAGAGGTGGTTGGATAAAAGCACCTCAAGGCACCCGTCAAGCCTCGAGGCTCGGCATCGAGGGCAACGGTTCCGGAGGAGGCCCTCGCAAAGACTCTGCTCCTTGCATCAAGGGAAACTGTTCCAACGGAGGCACTCGCAAAGACTCTGCTCCTTGCATCGAGTGAATCGGTTCCAAGGGAGGCATGGGCAAAGACTCTGCTCCTTGCGATGCATGCCTCGATGCCAGACCAGACACCCGCAGAGACTCTGCTCCCTGCAGCGAGAGTGTACGTCGAGGAGGCACCGGAGGCGGCTCGACCTTGCGGGAGGCCTCCGCGTGCCCAGGCTGGATTTGTGAGAGAAGCTTTGGCCCTATAGTAGTGAAGAGCTCGATGAATTGCTTCTCCATCAAGGTCTGGAACGAAGCCGGCAAGGAGGGATCCGCATCCACAATGGGACCTCCTGCACGGACTTCGCGGTCCCTGGCGCCAAGGTGCTTAGACTTAGAAGCTTTGGGCACCTTGAGCACCACAGGGAGAATGGACTGCTGTGCTACCTGACCTGAAGAGACAGAGGAAGGCACCGCTGCAGGTGTCGGGATCGAAGCCAGCACGAATGAAGCAGGCTTGAGGAGACTCGAGGCCGCAGAGGTGGAAGCCGGAAGAGTCGAGGCGGAAGTCGAAGGCGAGGTGCTCTTCAATGAGGACTGCTCCGTCGACGCCTCCATGCTGAACAGTGACTCCCACAAGAAGCAGCAACGCTTGAAAGCACGTGCAGTAAGTGTGGAGCAAGGCCGGCACGATTTCGGAAGGTGTTGAGGCCCGAGACACTGAAGACAGCGTCGATGAGGGTCCATCAGCGAAATCGAGCGCTGGCACTTGACACACTTTTTAAAACCGGTGATAGGCCGCGATATAGGCCTAAAAAGCTCCGCTGCAAGATCGAAGCCGCGGGGCCATGGCCACGAGGCCTGCCCAGTCGAACCGACGGAAGAAATTTTTTTTTTTTTTTTTAAACAATAAAACACGATGAAAAATCGACGATTATGAGTAAAAGAACCCAAAACCGCGGATCTAGAAGGCACAAGTGAAGGAACTTTGCGCAGAGAGTCGAAGACGGACTTCTAGGCTCCGTAGAAAAGTAATAACTGAGGAGACACGCCCGGTGCATCGGGCGGGAAGGCACTCGCGCATGTGCGGTGCGGGTGACTGGAAACTTCTAAAGTTTCTGCAAGCAAGTATGCTTGTCAGACGTCCGCAACGGGGCTCCGTTGGATGACATCACCCACTAGTGAGAATACCTGCCTGCTTGCCCTGGGATAAAGTCTCTTTCCCCCTAAGTTTAGAAACAGGAAAGGCCTGCTATCTGCACCTTCAATGATCCAACTGACAAACACTTCTGAAGTCCCTCTTGCAAAAAGTTCAAGACTATCCAAAATTGGAGCTTGTAAGGGCTCTACATCATCCACAGCATACCCATACTGAAAGAACTTCCAGACCTTGGAAATAGGCTGCTATCGCCAATGGCTTCTTAGCTCTAAGCAGAGTTGAAATGACCATGTCTGAGTAACCCATGCTCGTTAGGGCCACCCTCTTAAGTCATGCTGTAAGCCAAAAGTGTTCCAGATTCTCGATAAGGATCGGTCCTTGTGTGAGATCTATTTGGACCAGCAGTGTGAGGCTTTTGTCCCTCGGAGGGCTTTTGTCCCTCTGGAGGGCCAATCGGGCGCTACTAGGACTACTAACCCTGGATGACTCACCCTAGAATGGGCTACTGGGGAAACATGCACAAAGGGCCCTTTTTCTGGCCACAGTTGGATCAACACATCCAACCCCATGCTTCTGGGCTTGTATCTTTGGCTATAAAAGTGATCCACCTTTGTAATTACAGCTGAGGCTATCAGATCCATCTATGGATGCTCCCACCGCAAAACTATGGAGGAGAATGCCTGGGGGACAGAGACCATTCCTCTGGGTCAAAAGTTTTCTGACTGAGAAAGTCAGCCTGCATATTTTTCACTCCCACTATGTACACAACCCTACAAATGGGCTTCTGCCCACCAAAAGTGAAGTCAACCATCTAGGCCTTACAGGGTGCTTCAGGTGCCTCCTTACCTGTTGCCATAGGTCACTGCTGTCGCATAGTCTGAGAAGACTTCTCCAGTGCCTGAAGCATTGGTTGAATGGCTCCGAGTTCTAGTCTATTTATGGAGCACTTTTGCTGACCTAGTGTCCAACGACCCTGAACTGGGTGTCCCGTTGCAATGATCCCCCTCCCCAACCGTAAAGGCTGGTATTAGTCATTAGAATCTCTTACGAAGGAATTAGTTGAGGCATGCCCCTTGATAGGGCAGCTGGCTGCAGCCACCACCGCAGACTGCTCATTGTTTCTAGTACCCAAAGAAGTGGTTGCTGAAGAGGCCATCAAGAGAGGTCTTCTGTGCGCTCTTGCCTAAGGGATCACCTCTATGGCTGCCGCCCTTGACTCCAGGCCCTGCAGATAAAGCTACACTGTGGGAGTTGGACTCTGTAGCAGGTCCAGAGCTTCAGTCTACATGGCTCTGGAAGAATGACCTGGCCCAAGGCTGTGTCGAAGAAAACTCCCAGGTACTCAGTCTGCTCCAGCTGGTTCTTCTTGAAGTTGGCAATTCATCTCAAGTTCTGGAGGAGTTGGACCACTCTTGAAACTATAGACCAGGGATTAATACACAGAATCGAGTATGAATGTTGAAAATATATATTTTATTGATAAAAATATACCAGACAGTCTGTGTTTCAGCTCAAAAGTCTGCCTCAGGAGTACATATATTATCAGATAAATGATGATTCTTGAGTTTTATTGGTACACTGCATCATTGAATCAGGGTAGCTAAAACAACGGTCCTCATGGGTTCTGCGGCAGCTATAGGACTGCACTAGGCCAATGTACCTTTGCAGGTCTCTGGTAAGGATCTCTTCCCTAGGGAATATGCCTCCTGTGGATCTCCTGCCCTGGAGGACTCTAAGGCTGAGCCCAAGGCTCCTGCCCCTCCTCCACATGCTTCAGTGCACATGGACATTCCTCATACGGCCATCTAATGCAAACCTGGCATGATACAGAGGTAGGAAGTCCTGAGGGGTCCATCTCTGTAACTTTTAAATAAAATCAAATCGAGGGGTTTTAAGGCAGACTGAGCCTTTAGAAAAAGAAAAAAAAAAGATTGCTTAAAATATAATATGGCCACTGCCGGTAAAATCATGCCAAAAACGGCCGGTGAGGACTTTCCTGAAGTACAAAAAATGCAGGGAAAGGTTTTAGAGGTGAGAGACGACTCTGCCTGCAGAGAAACCTTCAAAATTCAATTTTCCGCCCTCCTCCCTCAATTTTCCCCACTGTGCCATGTGGCTGCCTGCTTCAGTTCAGGAATGAATCTGGGATAAACGGAGAACTCTGCCTCACAGATTTGAAGTATGAACTTGGTTTTCAGGCTGCCAGTCGGACCGAGGTCAGACTGAGCCTCGACCCCCAGAAAACCTCATGCCGTGAAGGGGAGAGGACCACATAGCTAGCCCACTATTAATCCTGGCCAAGCCAGGAAGGAGCCAAACAGCCTGTGCTCAAGCTCATGATAAATCAGGGATGTGAGAAGCTACGTAGGGGTCAGCCCCCGAGCACAAAAAAAATACAAAAGCAGGCTGGCTAGCTAGGTGTCCCCAAGGGCTGATCCTGCCAGCAGCAGACTTCCGCAGCTCAAGTCTGCATCTTCTCCCAGGCAGAGGTCTCAACATGTGGTAATCTCTGGATACTGAGCCTCCAACTGAACACTTAGAAAAAAATACCAGAAAATATGCAATAAAATCGCAGAGCAGAGAACACTTCTGAGCAACTGGCCTGCAGGAAAAAAAAACCTGAGAGGGCAGGAGCAGCTCCCTGGAAATAAGATGGCGTTCAAAAGATAATTGACAGCATTCTGGAAGTAACTTGTGCATTCAGATTCACAACTCTACCGTTCATGACCACCAGACAAATTGCACTAAAAAAGATGTTGGAATCAGGGCACAAGGAAGAGAGAGAATGGAGTGAAGAGAGGGCGGAAGAGGAGAATGGAGAGATGTGCATAGGAGGGGGAAGGGAGATGGATCCAGGGATAGAAAGGAGTGAGGGAAATATGCTAGACCATGGGGAAATAGGGCATGAAGTAAGAGAGAAAAGACAGGAGATGTTGGCTCATGGTGGTGGTGGTGGGGGGGGTAAGTGGAAGGGACAGGGAGATATCAGGTTACAAGGGTGGGGAGGGGAGAAGGAGGGAGCAGGTGCTGGGCTAGAAGGTAAAAGAGGAAATGGTGAAACTATGTGGGAAGGACCAAGGATGGGTGGGAAAGGAAACAAATGTCCAGAAATGTTATTTTGTACATACAGCTACAACTTTTCTGATAACAATATTTATGCAAACAGCACTCCTATTACATGTACATATGAATGCATATGTAACTCAGTGCTGATAATATTTTCTATTTGAAAAGTATAGCTGCTGCTAGCGTAAACCCATGTATACGCACATGTGCTTCCAGCATGCTCTACGTGCACATTTTTCCCATACAACTTGTCTACATATACTATTCGGTTTTTGTACTGAGGAACTATGCACTGAGCTTTTGTGCAGCTCTAACACATGGCTTTCTGCACTGGCCCTTAAATATGTCAAAGTGGTCAACAGTAAAGTCTGCAGGGGCCACCCATACACCGAGAACCCATTTCACAAATGCAAGTACATCAGGCTAGAGAATGACGCAGGAAAAGATATGTCCCCCTCCTGTGAGCTCAGTCCTCTTCCCATTCCCACAAGCTCCATCCCCAGCAGCATCCATACAAGCCTCAATCAGGTATGATTTTGTATACTTGTCTTTTTATTAACATATAAAAGGGAACATTATTCTTTACAACTTAACAACTATGAAGCACCAAGTCTATACTAGCACAACCTGTAGTTTAACTGTTCTGATTTTTTAATCCATGGATGAACAAATCACCCACAATCTCTGGATTCAGTTTAGCTCTCCTTTCTTCCACAATCCTTCTCGCGATAGAGAATGTCCTATCCGAAGATGTGCTGGTAGCTGGAATACACAGGATCTCCCCCATGCAACTTTTGCTAGTTTTGGCCAGCTCTGTTGCTTATTTTTCCAAAATGTCAAAACATCAGAAGCAGCAGTTGAACATAAATAACTGTCCACCTTATTAACAATAGCCTTCCAAGGAGACATTGTTCCATAAAAGTCACTCAGGAAACTAACGGCTGCATCCATTTTCATTCTTTAGGAGGGGCCTTGCCCTGGGAGCTCTTCCACAGTGATGCTCTCTGGAAATGTGGAGGATCCTGATATGTTTAACTCGAGTCTTCCATTTTGAGCACTTTATGTAAGAAGTCCTTGATGTTTCTCATCATAGTATGTTTTTGCCCACAGCTTGTTCATGCGCTTTCAGTCCACTGGTACCATCACGTGACTTCCACTTCAATGCCATCTTGCACATGGCGAAACTGCTGCTTTGACCATCCACGTAGGTAACGAAGGGCTTCCATACCGCACTAGCTCCATCATTTTCGATAAAACACAATCGCTCACTTTTTATAACAATGAGATTTTGTATTGTTGATTTACCCATGACGACGAGATAACCTAGGAAAAAAAAATAAACAGCATGAATGACCCAATCAAAAAAAAAAAGACAATTTAAAAAAACAGTAGTACACTACAAACTACTACAGTGGATTGAATTTGAGTAACTGTAATCCACTGTAGCAGTTTGTCTCAATATCAACGTCTTCAATATAATTACTCACCTTTGCCAAATCACAGCAGTATCGCTTTCAATGATAACAAGCTTACTAGGGCAACCCGAATCCTCTTTTACCAAGCAAAGTTTCTTAGATAAAGTATTTCCTAGGACCGAGACGAAAAAAAGAAGCATGGGTACAAGTACAGTGTATTACACTGCAATCTATCATTTATAACAGAGGTAAGAAAGTTGTGATAAGACCTTAGATTATGGCATGGAATATATTTTCTAAGTCAGATTCAGAAACCATACATCCATAGCAATTGGAGAGAATGACAGGGGGGAAAAGATTTGTCTGTCTCCGTGAGCTCTGTAGACAGTATCACAGTAATGAAACAATAAGGTAAATTCAATATGGCTCCTTAAAATAAGTCGCTCAAACAATGATATAGATACAGTTTCTCATGACATTAGTGTGGGAATTTACATAACAAAAAAAAAAAAACCATTTATTGGACCCATGAGGAATGTATTAATTACATATTGTAATGTGGGCACACGCCTATTTTACCCCTCCCCTTTTTACTAAACCGCAGTAGAGGTTTCTACCACGGCATAGAATTCCTATGAGTGTCGGAGCATTTAGAAACCTTTACCACGGCTTAGTAAAAGGGGGCATATTAATTGTAAATTTACTGAAGTATGACAAACACAATAAAGCATTTGTGTTTAATATTTTAACAAAAATAGCCCCAACCCTAACTCTTCCGCCCTTCTCCCTCATCTAAAAACAAATTGCTTTCAGACGCAAATACAATCTATTAAATACAGCATATTTCTTGCAAGTTAGCATTGGTTTCAAAGCCATTACAGCACAGTAAACACAATAACCATTCAGCATAAAATAAATTTGCCTCTTATAACCTGAATGAAAAATGAGAGAAGTATACAAATTACAAAAGAAAAATATCCCCCCTTATTATTACCTGTACTCCTCTCATTTGCACAGGCCTATTTTATAAAATAAAATATACAGGTGTACAACAGCTTCACCCAAATGCAGACCTCTTACATGTTCTTGTTGGCACCTATATTTACATATAGATCGAAACCATTTCAACAAAGTAGAAAATGCCTCACACATAAAAATGCTCTATGAAAATATATTCAAAGTAGTTAAAAGGGAAAATCTCTTATCTCCAAAACAGTTAAATTAAAGCTACAGGGCATAGAAAGACTGCCTTGGAATCTGTAAACGTGTGACCTAAGTGTAGGTCACTGTAGTTCCCACATTTAACTGCCTTGAAAAATGGAATTTGTAAATGTGAGACCTTTGTCCTGCATCTTTGATAGTTAATGTGTAGATCCATGGGTAAACTTGGGTGCAATGCAGAGATCCCCCCTCCCCCCCGAGGTCTCTGTATTGCACACAAGTATATCCATGCAGGCAGGCAGCAGTCCTAAATTTCTTTTACTGGATTCTCACTCACAAGGCCGATCGCAGATATCACCTCTGCCACTTCAGGTGTCATTGCCCCCACCCCAACAATCTAAGCAGGTGCATTGGTAAGTGGTAAAAAAGGCCTCCTTTAATTAAAAAACAAACAAACCTAGGGCCCACTTTTTCTCCTCCTTCTGCCTCTTCCCCCAACCCAAAGTGATTACTCTTCTTCACCGGCATCCAGTCTTCTTCGGGGATGGGGAGGAGGATTAGCAGCCGTAGCAGCCATGTTGGGTTGGGGAAGAAGCGGGCAACTAAAAGAGGAGAAAGGCCCTAGTTTAAGGGGGGGGGTTAAGAGGAGACTTTATTGAAGGAAAAAAGCACTGCAGTGGGCCATGTACAAACGGTGGTGACCCGTCATGCGCACAGGACATTGGCGCCCTGATATTTGTGCGCCAGCCCTATGACTTCCTGTTTGCACTCTTGGGGAGGGAATTCGCCCCCCCCCCCACTACACTCACGCTCTCACCCCCCCCACATTACACTTACAACTCACTTTTTCCCATTTCCACTCTGGGGGGGGAAGGGAACCTTTACAATGTCACGATCAGGGGGGGGGGGGTGTTTAATGCTGCATGCTGAATTAGAAGATTGCCGAAAACCCCAACACACTTACAATTGTGCCTTCACAATTCCGCTCCATTCAGGTGCGCACTTGTTGATGTGCGCATTTGATGGAGCAGAATTGTCAGGGCAGAATTGTCCTGCACGCTATTGACAGTGTACCACAAGCAGTATATCAAATACAATACAAAAATGAGGAGACAGAAAAAAAAAAAAGACCTCACCTTCCCCAATGTGGTTGCTCTTCACAGGCATCCAGTCTTCAGGGCTGGGAAGGATGATTAGTAACCACATAGGATTGGAGGAGAAGCGGGCAATGAGAAAATGAGAAAGGCCCTAGGTTTTGTGGTTTGTTTGTTTTTTTAATTGAGGAGACATTTTTTAATTAAAAAAAAAAAAGCCGCCTTACTGTTGGGACTCTTGCCTATGACTGCAATTTTCTGTCTCACCTTCCTCCAGCCCACTCCTAATCACCACTGCCACAACAACAAAAACCCACAAAATGGTTCTTGTTCCCAGGGTTTTCTGATTGTGTGCAGCAGTAATAGTTGGGCTGACATCACACTTGGGAGGAGGTGGAAGGAAGACAAGGCCAACTGGGTAGCCCTCCTTTTCTGATGCTGGCATTGCACTCGAGGGGAGGTGGAGGATAACAAGGCCAATTGCCAGTGGAGGTAAGAGGGCTTACTCAGCTGGGGGACTAGGCCATGGTAAATGGCGGGTGGTTGTTTTTTGTACCGCAGGAACTAAGCTTTTTACTGCCTCCGCAGTGATGTGCCTGCTGATTTTTCTGTTGCTGTGGATTTACCACAGTGACTAGTCCTCATGTCATTCTCTACATCGGGTCCACGGTAAAACAGGTCCTAGTTTTGCATTTGTGGTTAATAGAAAGGCCAGCAGAGGGAGCCCACCTATACACAGAGAACCCATTTCACTGTGTGTTTTGGAAGGGGGGGGGGAAGCATAGTAAAAAACAGACCCACAGTGCACATGTGGTAGGTTTTGCACTGTATTATGTATTTTATAAATCTCCTTGGGCACTCAAAGTGAATAATGGCATAAGAACCTGTCAAATCTCTTCTCTGCATTTCTCCTACTCCCTCAAACGTGGTAATATTTCCAATCCAAAATTTAATTCACTACTAATCATTTTATAGCTCTACTAGATGTACACATTACATGCATTAGCAGATGTATACGGCGCTACACAGATATATGAAGGCATGTAAAGTGGTTCAAATAAAACCATTTCAAAATGACTCATGCTGTAACCTCACCCTATAGCAGCATTCCAGTACTCAGGCAAAATAATTACCTAAACAATTCTATGCGAGAGCAACCACTTCTTGGGACTTGAGTCAACCTATCCTAATTGAAACATGTTGGGCCATTTTTAGGTCAAGACAAATAGGTTCTTCGTTATACTGCAATTTATAGGATGCTTCTTACCATTGGCTGCAGTCAGGAAAGATTTGTTACTCCCCCGAGCTTTATTAGTGAGGTCTTCTGTTATATCCATGTGTCGATGAATTTCCTCACGCATTTCTTCAATTGTTTTACAAAGGTCAGTTTCCCAGTAATCTTTGTCTAGGCAGTCTATTAACTGTGCCAGCTGGATCTTTGTGCTGTAGTACCAAATCTTCTTATTCATCTCATTTTCTGAATCTTCTTCTCTGTAAACACATAGAATGTCAACTTCCTGTGAATTAACATTTCTGCATTTCCTTTCTCAAAACTTAATAAGCAGGCAGCTTAAGACCTAGATTTATCTATACTATTTAAACCCGATTACTGTAATGTGTCTTTAAAGCTTCATTGACCTGAAGAGTGCACAATTCTCAAAAGCTTTTCACAGATAGTTTAAGTTAGGCCAGTTAACCCCTGGAGAGATCTGTCCTCTAAAGTAACATATTTAAAACTCTTGCATTGCTCATCTACATCTTTTTATGTTGTGTATGCAGACCCAAGACAAATTGCATTTCCTTGTTTGATACGGGGACAGAATTTGCCCCTGTCCCTGCGGTTAACTGCAGGAAACCATCCTTGTGTCATTCTTTAAGGAGAGAGGGAAGAATCAGAGTATGAATGGGCTCAGCCACTGACCCTCAAGCCTTGCATTGAATGTTGGTGTAGATTAGGACTGAGGTTGAGATAGACACTAAAGAATGACACCGGATGGTTTCCCGCAATCCATATCGTTCTCTAACTCCAGACCTGGTTATTTCACAGATTAAAGGCAAGCAGCTGAGGCCAGATGGAATTAAAGCTCCTCTGCAAATGGAATAAGAAGATTGTGGTAGATTTCAGATGAAGGTAAACCTAGGATCACACTATTTTCCGTAAGGATTGAAATGGAAGCAAAGACATCTCATGATTATGAAACTATACTGACCCCATGGGAAAGTTGAAGAAGGGAAGGAATGAACAGAAGGAGTCACTCAGAAGCATGGAAGAAGCCATTGCAGGAGGTCCTGTCTCGTAAGGCTAAAAGGACAAGGATCACACTGAAGGCAACACAGCAAGAGGACTCTGCCTAGTAGATGATAGTTGTGGTTGACTGCCTGGCTTATTTATTTAAATATTTATTTGGAAACACTACTCTGAAGCTTTTAGACTAAGGAGAGTGCAAGCAATGCTATTTTGTAATCCTAAGGTTATGTGTGTTTTCTTGTAGCATGCATTATAGCAGGAGTGTCCAATGTCGGTCCTCGAGGGCCGCAATCCAGTCGGGTTTTCAGGATTTCCCCAAAGAATATGCATTGAAAGCAGTGCATGCACATAGATCTCATGCATATTCATTGGGGAAATCCTGAAAACCCAACTGGATTGCGGCCCTTGAGGACCGACATTGGACACCCCTGCATTATAGGAACTGCCGCTGAGCAGAAAGCTGCCATAAGAACAAGTCTAAAAAAATAAGAAGAGTTGCCGAACTGGACTGGCTCACCAATCCCAGCATTCCATTTCCAGAGGGGCCAATCCAAGTCACAAGTATCTGACAGGTTTGTGAAAGTATAAGCACTAGCTTTGCCTAAGGTCTACCTTTAAAACTGTTTTGGGAATTTAACTCCAGCATTACCGTATGTCTTGCTGATTCACAACAAGACTAGAAATGAGGAGGATGTAAAATAGGTGGACAATCTGGCCTTGAGGAAGGTTATAAATCAGAGATGGAGGCAGCCATAATAGGCCCCTTGATCAGCACTGTCCTCTCAGTTTTGGGTGCTATGACAAGGACTTGTGCAGAAGAGCCTTGGGGGGATAGAGTTAAAGAACCCCTTTAAGCATGGCACCTCTTTAATGTTTCTCTGGTGTCTTGCTTGACTGGCTGCTTGCAACCCTTTAATGCCTGCCCTGCTGCCAACTGTTAAGATAAGAAGCAGCTCAGGTTCTGTTTGCTCCAGGTGGAGGGGAGCTAGAACTGTGCAAGGACAGGAAGGAGAGAGCTCTTCTGGTATGGTAGGCAAAGCAGCTCATCGCAGTACCTGTGGTCTGAGATGGCCAAAGCAGACCTTAGCTGCTCCCTGTGCTGTCATCCACATGGTGGCTGATGCGAGAGATGGAGGAGGCAATCTATTTATACTCTCCCACTTTGAGAGGCAGAGGGTAGGACAGGTATCAGCATAACGATATACCGTATTTTTTGCTCCAAAGACGTACTTTTTCCCCCCCAAAAAAAGTGGATGGAAATAAGGGTGCATCTTATGGAGCGAATATAACACACACATACCCCCGGTATCTTTTTTTTAATCCGGGCGGTCCATCGCTCCTGCCATTTCCTAACTGTGCTTCCTGATCTCTTCCGGCAGTGGCACAAGGTAGGCACGAGCTTTTCACAGCCTGCCTGGTCCCGCACTGCTCTCTGAATAGCTGCTGTCAGTTCTTGCAGGACTCGTGAGAACTGATGACAGCCATTCAGAGAGCGGCATGGGACCAGGCAGGCCGCGAAAAGCTTGCGCCTGTCTTGTGCTGCTGCCGGAAGAGATCAGGTGGTAGAGCGAGGAAAGGGCAGGAGAGTTGGACTGCCGGGATTTTAAAAAAAGGTACTGGGGGGGGGGGTTACAGTAATTTTCATCGGCTTCCTGCTTTCTTAAAATAGCCAACAATGTGTCTGCTTTTCCATCCCAAGAAAACTGTGGGGCTGTGAAAAGGTCTTTAGCTTTGGTTGAGGAGGGGAAGTGCAGGCAGTCTTCTTAAGTGAGCATTCAAATTCATGTCTAAGACTGCAACACTGAATAGGAGGAATTTGAAAGGCCAACATGGTGCTAGGAATAATGGCTATACCTGCAGCAAAACTGCTTTATTTTATGCTTCCAGTGTCCACTGCAGTTTTTAGGCAGCAGTTCAAGATGACGGGAAAGGATTTTGCACAACTGTGGTACCTCAGGAATACCATTAATGGAAAATGTCATGGTATCTTACATGCTTCATTGCTTGTCCCAGAATTCTAGGGCAGGCCCCATTGCCTACCCTGTTCCGGCCTGCCACTAGACCACAAGAGGGGGACAGGGTACAGGGCAGGGCGGTGGGACAGGGTACACCATACAGAGTACACCATTTGGTTTTAATTTTTTTTTTCTTGGTTTTTCCTTCTCTATAACTAGGTGCGTCTTATGGTCAGGTGCATCTTATAGAGCGAAAAATACAGTATCATCTTGAGAAGTTTCCAAACAAGCAGTTAAATTCTCTATCGCCTAATAACCTTTAGATGGTACATCTGGGTACCATCTCATTTACAGTTCCCTTCAGGGTTTCTGGGCACCAACCTACCTTACTACACTACTGCTTGAGCAAACATTTAGTAATATTCATAGTATCTGCATCAGACAAAATTTATTTGAAATATGCTCTCAATAGTTTCTCTGCTGACAATAACACACATATAGCAAAATTTAAAAATCTCAGATTGGTAGCCCTAGACTGATTTTCTATCTTTTTTGTACATCTATGTAAACGCAAGCTATCTTTAATCCTTGATGTTCCTGCTTGTTGTGACATTCTAATTTGAGATTAAAATTTCTTAGAAACAGTATATCCAGCTATTGAATTTTGGAGTCCAAATCATTTTGCTTAGAGACAACCTGTTGGGAAAAATCACAGAGCTGTTGTACAGGATCTTTTAGCATTGTGTCAGTTCTTTTAAACCATTTTCCACACACTCCATAAAGAGAGACTTGTAAAAACTATCAAAATCTCCTCCAAAAAGTCAACAGGCCTTAGAAAGGAAATTGATACGTTGCTTATGACTTGAAACCTTGCATTGCTAAACACTCCCAACTGAGGTAAAACCTTTTAGGGACAAACCCCCTTCAGGAGAAAAGGGGAAGGGGATATTCCCCGAGCTCAAAGAGGCATGCTATTCAATACTAGGAGTAGAAGGGGGAAAAAGTAGTACCCTTAAGCAGTGGAACCAAATGTTTTTCTAATGGCCCAACTAGAGGAGGATGCCTAAATATTTAGTTTTAGCCTTTCATGTTCCCCATACTGAAAAGTGAAAAAGAAAATCAGTTCCTCAAAGAGAAAAGTCCACAGATGTCTCCAACAAAATAATCTTGTCCACCTGGCTCCACTGGGGCCTGGTGTGCCCCTTTGGCCATACCTGGTGGTCACATTAGGGAGGGAGCTGCTTGATTTTCACCCTGATGTCGGTCCCGCCCTGATGAGTGCATACAACTTGTCACTGAGTCATCAAACCTGCCCCTTCTATTGTGGCTAGATCTTTTCCCTTGTTAATCATCTCCGATTATCACATATCAGGTTAATTCATCAAATGCACATCACTTCTGAAGAGGTCCATGGAGAGCCCAATCTGAAGGGACAGAAGCAAGTGCAGGCCTCATGGGTTCTCCCCCTATTAAGGGTCAACCAACCCTTCTCCACCGCTTGCCGAACCAAGTAACAGGGACCAGCAAGAAGCGAGGCTCCCGACACTGGTGTACATCAGGAGCATAGCTTAGATGTTGCCTCTAGCTCCCCACAGCAAGAGCAATGCAGTGTTCTCCCTAGCGCCTTTCAGCCGGGCGCCCCGCCCGGCTAGATTAGGTGAGCGCCCGGCTGTCATCTTGGCTGCAAATTCGCCTCCGCCTGACTTTTTTTTTTTTTTTAAGCGCCAAAAAAAGTGTTTTCAGCTTTACTTTTTAAAACAATTTTCCTACTGCTGGTCGATTTTTACAGTCGCAGTTGGAGGCAGGGGCTGCAGGCTCATTATGACCCAGTGCACAAACAGGAAGAACTCCGACGTCGTGTTTACTTTTGTTCTGCAGCTTATCACACAAGACGCTCCTGCACAAAGCGAAACCAATCGGAAAGAGGAGAGGCGGAAGCTTGCAGCTGCGTGCTTCAGTAACTGCTGCTGGCTAACGGAGGGAGAAGGTACCGAAGAGAAATGAAGTAGGTCCGAGAAATAGATTCGCTACAGGCTAAGGCGGGAGATAGGGCAGGGAGGAAAGCTTACAATTTGGTGTTCTTGCTTGCTTCGGGTCTTCCTAGCTGCCGGGTCCTGCCTACTTTCTGTTTCCATGAAGGCAGGACCCAGCAGCGAGGAAGGCCCGAAGCAAGGAAGAGCTCCAAGTTGTAAGCTTACCTCCGTCGCTGACCTATCTCCTGCCTTAGCCTGTAGCGAATCTGCCGACCGAGGCGGGGGGGGGGGGGAGAAGAGATAAGGGGAGAGAAATGCTGTTACTGCTGCACCCAATTAGGGGGGAGAGAAATGCTGCTGCTGCACCCAATGGGGGGGAGAGGAAGACCAGGGAAAGGAGAGGAGAGGAAAGAGATGCCAAGACCATAGGAGGGAGGGAAAAGACAGGAGATACCAGACTATTGGGGGGGAGGAAAGGAGACAGATGCCAGACCAGGGGAAAGGAAGGAAGGAGGGAGAGAAAGGAAGGAGTGGAGATTACAAGATAATGGAGGGGGTAGGGGAGAGGAGTGAAATGCCAGAGCATGGGGGAGGGGAGGGAAGGGAAACTAAGGAGACAAATGCCAGACCAGAGGGAAAGAAAAGAAAGGTGCCAGAGCAAGGAAGCAGAGGGAGACATAGGAGAGGAGAGAGATTCCAGGGCATGAGGGGAGGGATGGGAAGAGAAATGCTGCTGCAACATCCAATTGGGGAGGGGGGGAGAGGAAGAGAAGTGCTGCTGCTGCACACAATTGGGGAGAGAGAGGGGAGAAGGAAGACCAGGGAAGGGAGAGGAGAGGAAAGAGATGCCAAGACCATAGGAGGGAGGGAAAGGAAAGGAGCTACCAGACCATGGAGGGGGGAGAGATGTCAGGGCATATGGGGGGAGGGGGAGGAGACAGATGCCAGACCAGGTGAAAGGAAGGAGAAGAGATGCCAGATAATGGAGTGGAAGGGGGAGATGGAAGGAGAGGAGAGAGATACCAGGGCATGGGGGGAGAGAAGGGGATAGAGGTGCCAGAGCATAGGGGAAGTGGTGGGACAAAAAAAATGGAGAGGGGGTGAAGCTGAAATGGAGAGAAAGGGCACAGGAGTACAAAGGTCACAGAGTACAAAGAAGAGAAAGGGCAAAGGATATACAGTTTATTGGGACATAGAAAGAGGGAAGATGCCATATGGAACAGAGAGAGGGCGGACACTGGATGGAAAGGGCAGAGAGGGTGGACAGTGGATGCAAGGGGGAGAGAGAGAGAGGGCAGAGGCTAGGTGGAAGGGGCAAAGAGAGAGGACAGATGTTGCATGGAAGGGAGCGAGGACAACCGCTGAATAGAAAGAAGAGAGTGAAGAGAAGATGATTAAAGCAGAAACGACAAAGGTGGAAAAAAAATTTGTTGTTGCTTTATGTAGAATCAAGTAGTATTGTAACTGTATTGATTAAAGTTTATCAATAGAAAATGGAAATAAGGCAGTTTTTTGGGGACTAAACCCCTTTCCTCAGGTCAGGACAGGATACCATTACAGCAGTATACTGTACTGTCTTGAAGAAAGATTTGGCCTCTGAAAGCTAATTACTACTAATTGAAAAATGGATTAGTCCAATAAAATGGTATTTTCTTATTTCTCTCTTCCTTGTTTTATTTATATTTGTTAATTTGTAAAGTGGTGATTGTTATGTAGCAGTTTTTTCAAATTTACATCTACTGTCTTTATATTTTGCACAGTATTAGGGTACGTGTCACTGTTTCTGTGGTGTTGCATTGTACACAGAGTCTGGTTTATTGGCGTTTCAGTTTAACTTTTGTCTACATATTTCTATTTTTAGTTTGTGATTATTCCATATTAGGCGAGGGTGTATCTCTGTTCTGTGTGTATGAAAAGGACATGGCTTTCTGTTAGCAATGACTGTACAGGATCAATTGACTGTGCAGGATCTGGCTTGTTTAGTTTTACAATGCATGTGTTGGTGTTCTAGTGCTCACTGCAGTGTTTAAGATGCTGCCTTTTCCTAGGTGCACCCTTGTTGTGTAACTCATGGATTATTACTAAAAATAACTTTTTTTATATAGAGGAGGGGGTTATTAAAAAAATGATCAGCACTGGCTGTCATATATACTAGGTACGCCACTGGATTTAATGATCCTTTGCTAACTTTACTGTTGATGTAGGTGTTGTCCCCACCACATACACTATAATGAATTAAATTAAAGCTGTATTAACATCAAACAGCTTTCAAATGACATTATAAGCAAATAAAAATAAAATATTTTTAATACATTGCTAATTATTACCTGCATTTTTACCTAAACTGCTTTGCCTAGCTCTCACTTTGATTTTTATCTGCTACTTTTTTATTTTGCTGTAGTGCAATCACACAGGTCTCCTTCAAATTATGTGATCAAAATATTATTAGAGGTGCTGTATAGATGTTTCTTGTATGACTGGATGAGCTATATTTATCTTTTTTTTAGTTGTTTAAATTCATGCAGAAATAAATGGCTAGATTGAACCTAATGATTTCATTAACGCATTTCCCTTTTTTAAATCTGTATACTAGCGGTCTCAAACACGCAGCCGCGGGCCACATGCAGCCCCCCAGGGACTATTTTGCGGCCCGCAATCTGTCCTTGCCTAAAGCAGGGGTCCCCAATCTGCTTCCCTTCCCCACTGCCCTCCCCCAAGCCACTGCAATCGGGGAACAGGTCAGCACCCGAGGTCTTAGCTCTCCCTACATATCTACCCCAGCTCGGAGCCGACCAATTCTCGCCACCCAACGTTCAATTCTAATGTTGGGGAAGAAGTTCTGGGCCAGCCAATTGCTGCCTGGATGGCCTGGAAGTTCCTCCCCGACGTTAGAATTGACATCGGGTGGCGTGAATTGGTTGGCCCGCGCTGGGGAAGATATGCAGGGAGAGTTAAGACCTCGGCACTGGCCTGTTCCCCGATTGTGGCGGCGGCGGCCTGTTCCCCGATTGTGGCGGCGGCAGCTTGTTCCCCGATTGCGGTGGCGGCAGCCTGTTCCCCGATTGCGGTGGTGGCAGCCTGTTCCCCGATTGTGGCGGTGGCAGCTTGTTCCCCGATTGCGGCGGCGGCAGCCTGTTCCCCGATTGTGGTGGCGGCAGCATGTTCCCCGATTGCGGCGGTGGCGGCCTGTTCCCCAATGGTGGTAGCTTGGGGGGGGGGACAGAGAGACAGAAAGAAAGAAGAGAAACGGGACACAGACAGAAAGGGGCATGGAGAGAGAAAGGGCGGGCATGGAGAAAGAAAAAAAGAAAGAAAGGGGGCACGGAGAGAGAGAGAGAGAGAAAGACAGACATATAGAAAGAATGGGGGCATGGATAGAGAGAGAAAGAAAGAAGGGGGCAGGGTGAAAGAAATAAAAAGTTGGGGGAGGGAAGGAGACAGATGCCAGACCAGGGGAAAGGAAGGAAGGAGGGATGGAGAGAAAGGAAAGAAAGAGATGCAGACCATGGAAATAGGGACAGAAGAAGAGAGAGATAGAAGGGAAGGGAAGACATGGAAACATAGATTTTGAAAAGAAAGCAGAAAAATTGAATATTAAGTTAATGCCAAAGATGGATGCAAGGCAGAAAGTGAAGACGGAGAGAAAAACAGTCAAAGGACAAGAAGACCCTGGAAACATAGTTAAATGGACAGAAAAATAAAGTCGATGCACAAAAGGGAGAAAGAAAGTCCAACGTAGTCTGTAGTAAACAACAGAACCAGAAAACAACGAACAGACTGCAGATAATGTACAAGATGCAGGCGTTGTTTATTAGTAAATGCAGTAACATATACAACCTTATAGCCAAACAAGGGACCCGACACGGTCCGTGTTTCGGATAACACGCCTTCCTCAGGGGTCCATGGTGGTTAAGGTATAAAGCAAACTGCATAAAAGATAACAAACACACGCCAATCACGATCAAATGGCATTGTGTAAGACTTGCTTGACCCCATTTGATCGTGATTGGCGTGTATTTGTTATCTTTTATGCAGTTTGCTTTATACCTTAACCATCATGGACCCGTGAGGAAGGCGTGTTATCCGAAACACGGACCGTGTCGGGTCCCTTGGTTGGCTATAAGGTTGTATATGTTACTGCATTTACTAATAAACAACGCCTGCATCTTTGTACATTATCTGCAGTCTGTTCGTTGTTTTCAGAAAAATAAAGTCACCAGACAACAAAGGTAGGGAAAATGATTTTATTTTCAATATAGTGATTAAAATGTGTCAGTTTTGAGAAAGGAAAGATATTAAACTTTAAATGTTAGGGCTGCAGAAAAAATAAGGTACTTGGAGGACCATAGAAAAAATAGTTAATGACAATTTTGCATAAGGTAAAACTCTTTATAGTTTATAAATCTTTCCTTTAACTGTTAAAGGAAAGATTTATAAACTATAAAGAGTTTTACCTCATGCAAAGTTGTAAGTTCTTTAATAAGACATTAACTATTTTTTCTGTTGCTCTCCAAGTACCAAAAAATCCAAAATGTGGCCCCACTAAGGGTTTGAGTTTGAGACCACTGCTCTATACCATTTGAAAGAGGGCGAATATCTAATTATTCACTTCTAGAATTGGATACTTCTTAAATTTAGTAAAAATTTTCTGGCACAAGTGTCAAACCTTAAAAAAAGGAAGCAATAGTGAACATTGGAAAATAATAATTAATAAAAATAGTACACATTTAGGGCTCCTTTTACAAAGGTGCGCTAGTGTTTTTAGCACACACACCGGATTAGCGTATGCCATCTGAAAAACTACCGCCTGCTTAAGAGGCGGTATCAACTACATGCGCGGCAATTTAGCGCACGCTATTCCGCGCACTAAGGTGCTAACGCATCTTTGTAAAAGGAGCCCTTAATTTTCCCTACCATCAAATTTCCCTGTCTCGCCCACCCCACCCAGCTACTTTTTCATGCCACCCGGCTGGAAAAAATTTCTGGGGAGAACACTGCAATGTGTAATGAGCTCTCCAAAGCTTACAACTGTCATTCCCACCAAAAAACGTGGCTTGCAACTAAAACATGTAGTTTGCTCCTTTTTTTTTTTTGTAAAATAGTCATGAACCCAGTCGCGTGGTTCTTAGGGTGTGTTTTTTTTTACAAGTGGAGAACTTGGAGCTGCAGGAAGCCCAGCACAAGGGCAGAAGCCCCTCCCCCCCCACAGCCCAGGAGAAGAGGGCTCCCCAGCAGCCAAGCGATGAGAAGGCAACTCAGCATGTACCCCGCACAACACTAGCTGGAGCCCAATGAGACAGTGGCCCAAATCCAGCCTTCCCACCAAAGTTGGGACCTACAAGAGCAGGGCACCGAAAGCAGCAAATAACGGCTGAATTGGGAAACATCATGGAGAGGGGAAAAAGAAGGGGAAAGAAGGAGAGATTGCCACCCCAAACCTACGGGAGGACAAACAGGAAGTTCTACCGCTGGAGCTCTTTTGCCTTTTTAAAAAAAATAAAAAAAAAAAAAAAACACGGGAAAACAAAGGATCAGACCCCAAAGAGAAAGAGGCCAAAGGAAGGACAGTGAGTCACACCAAGATCACGGGGAAGGAAAAATTATGTTCTTACCTGTTAATTTTCTTTCCTTTAGACGCAGCAGATGAATCCAGAGACCAATGGAATAGCACACATCTACCAGCAGGCGGAGATAGAGAAACTGATTAACAGGTGGTCCTATTGGCTGGCACTCCTCCTGTATTTTCAGTATAGCTCCTTGCCCAAGCATCTGTAACCATCAATAGGCATGGCATATAAAAAAAAACAAACTTATTTTCCATAACAAATCTCAAAAGGCTATAATACTGAATACAACCATCAATAATAACAAACTTCGAAAGTTGCAAAAGAATAAAAACGACAGACAATATCCAGAAAGGGTGGGGCTCTGGATTCATCTGCTGCGTCTAAAGGAAAGAAAATTAACATGTAAGAACATAATTTTTCCTTCCTTAGCAACAGCAGCAGATGAATCCAGAGACCAATGGGATGTAACAAAGCAATCCTTAATCTGGGTGGGATGCAAACGCCATCTCCGCAACAACCGAAGCACTAAACGCATCTACCGCATGAGCCCCCACATCCAACCGGTAATGCTGAGAAAAAGCACTCTTGGAAGATCAAGTAGCCGCGAGACAAAACTCCTCCAAGGAAAAAACCTCTGGACCGAGTCCAAGAAGTAGCCATCGCTCTGGCGGAATGGTCATGAAGTTCTTTCACCAACCACTTCCCTGCCATCAAGCAAGCATAAAGAATGTCCTCCTGGACCCATCAAGCGATGGAGGCTTTGGACGCTGCCATACGTTTGAGGCGTCGCTTGAAGAATACAAAAAGGTGATCTAAACAACTAAACGACATTAGAAACCTAGCTCGCGGAGAACGCTACGCACTTTAAATAAATGCAGTGAATAAAAGCACATTTCCCCATTTCTCCTCTCAGGAAGAAGGAAGGAAAAGTGAGTGTGTCATAAAAGAAAGGATGACACCTCCTTAGAAAGAAATTGTGGTACCGTCCAAACTGACACCCCAGATTTTGTAAATCAGAAATAGGAATCCCCGCCGAACAAGGCCTGCAACTCAGAAAACCGTCGAGCTGAAGCCATGGCCACAAGAAATCCCGTGTTCAACGGCACAGCCCTTTAAAGTCTCAAAAGACAAGGATGAAATGAAGTCTTCGGTAAACTGTGAAGAAGTACCTTAAGACTGTACTCCGGACAGGGCTTTCTAAGAGGTGTACACCGTACTCCGTTTAGGAACTGAACTTCATGAAGCTGAGAAGTAAGCGAAGAGCAATATACCTAGCCCTTGTAACAAGCTAAGAATGGCACTTGAAGCTGAAGGGAATTAAACACTAAGCCCTTGGCAATACACTTGTGCCAAAAAAAAACTCTGGAAGGGTGCAAATGTTGAGAAGTACCCGAGAAAGGAAAAACCCTCCAAAAGGAAGCAGAAGCCACAGGTGAAGATGTCTGTATCGCCTGGATAAGAGAAGAAACAAGCTGCTTCGCATAACCCTTACATGTCAGCCATGACTTTTCAAAAGCTAGGTCATAATACCAAAGTAGTACGAATATCCATGTTGATCGGACCCTCGGTGAGCAAACCCGGAGATACCAGAAAACTCAACAGTCCGGCTGTCGAAAGACTCATCAGATCCGCATAGCAAGGATGGCGCAGCCAATCCAGAGATTCTACAAATACTGTGCCCTGAAAGCGAGTTCGAGATGGCAAATCCAAGCCATCATCAGCTAGGGGAAAACACTGAAAAAAGAGAAGCCAGAGGCGAGAAAGAAGCCATGCTGCTACCCCCTCTGACTCCCACTCCCTGTGCCCGCCGAAGAAGCTAGGAAGCTTAGAATTTCGAGACGAGGCCATGAGGTCTAGTTCCAGGAGATCTCACTTCCATAAAACGAGCTGGAACACCTGAGCCAAAATTCTCAATATCCAGGATGTAGAAGATTCACTATTACTAACATTTACACTTTCTAGAGCGTACACAAGCGCTATACACTGTAACATACAATAAATGGGCCATGCTCAGATTTTGCGGAGAGAAAGTCTATCCAAACTCTTTTCCTGACCCATAAAATGATCTGCCAACAGAAGAGGAAGATGAGGGTCCACCCATTGAAGTAGAACCACAACTTTACCCGCCAACTGAGTACATCACCTACTGCCCAGGCTGTAGAGAAATACCGCCATCATAATACTGACTGAAAAGACCTTCAGCGTCATTCCGGAAGAATGGTCTGAAGCTCCAGAAACGGTAACCTGACCATGCTGCAGAGTAGAAGAATGAACAAGTACTGAGTCGCCTCTTAAGACCAGACTCCTAGAGCTGAGGATGGAAGGCATCGAGCCCCACAACCTGGGATGTTTGGTGACTATGAACTAGTCCAGCAAAGACCGAGGCATGCCTTTGAAAAGAGAAATCTCGCTGAGCCACCAAATCATACAGAGCGATGCTTGAGCCTACCAAATAATTGCAGCCCTGAGATACCAGGAACCACCGGAACAAAAGCAACTGCTGTAGCGTTATAATGGGAAAGCAAGCCGAAGCTCCCAGTGGAGTCAGCAACATGGATCCTAGAACCTGTACAGAATCCCATACTCTTGGTCATGGTGACTGAAAAAGAATGCAAACCTGAGACTGTGACCCATCACCCTAGTCTCTGGGAAGAAACACATTTCTCTCCTATATGAATAAAACCATCTCCCCGATATACCTATAAATAGTATAGGAGAAAAGAGCGCTGTACAAATTTGAAGATTCATGTCCAAAGAACTGAGGAAAAGAAACCACCCTTTTCGTGTCAGTCAAATGGCCCGACTGGAAGACATCTGAATCAAGCAGTCAGTGAAGAAGAAAGTAGGTGAATCGCCTGGTAGCGCCAAAACGGTACCACTGCCCACATTTTCTAAAATGGCATGTGCCAAAACCGAAAGCGCTGCTCCAAGAGAGGCAGGCAAACCTAGTGCCGGTTTGGAGTCCATAGTGAAAATGTAAATATTCTCCCAGTTTTTCTGCAGAAATATGTAACCCTGAGAAACTAATTCAGAATGGGATCCAGCCGGCCCAATGCCCCCGTCTTGGGACACCATGCAGTAAGTGGAACAACGTCCTCTTTAGTTTCTGAAGAACTACAAGAACTGCCCTGAGAACCAGTAACATTTAGGGAAACACAAAACATAGAGACTCCAAGAACGAATCGGAAACCTGAGGAGGATGCAAAGTTGCAAGCATACTGAAAAATGTTCACAGCCCCCTGACCTGACATTATAGCGTCTTCCCCCTCATGAGAAAGCCTGAAGAATCATTGGAAGAAGTCAAGATCCCCTCAGAATGAAGTGCAGAAGGTCAGGGAACGGCAGGATGAGAACTGTAGGATCTGTAAGAAGAAAGAAACTCTCCTAGGAAAAATCAAGTTTTGCAATGTAAAGAGGAGTACACTGGAACCATGAAAACAGTACTAATTCCATGCAACGTGAGCGAAATACGTATGTCCTTTAAGATGAATATGTACTACAGGGGTGCCCAATAGGTCGATCGCGATCGACCGGTAGATCGCCAGGGCAAACTGAGCCAATCAGACTCACTTTGCCTTGGCGATCTACCGGGCCAATCAGCCTTCCTCTCCCCGACATCAATACTGCCGGAGAGGAAATTCGGGCCAGCCAATCGCTGCCTGGCTGGGCGGAACTTCCTCTCCAACGGCAGAATTGACGTCGGGGAAAGGAATGCTGGTTGGCCCGCAGGGAAGCAGAGAGAGCTTGGTGCGGTGGCGGCTTTGGGGCCAGTTACCTGATGGCAGCAGCGGTGGCGGCTTGCAGGCCTGTTCCCCAATGGTGGTAGCAGTGGCTTGGTGGAGGGTAGGGAGAAAGAAAGAAAGAAAGAAAGAAAGAAAGAAAGAAAGAAAGAAAGAAAGAAAGAAAGAAAGAAAGAAAGAAAGAAAGAAAGAAAGAAAGAAAGAAAGAAAGAAAGAAAGAAAGAAAGAAAGAAAGAAAGAAAGGGGGCAGGCAGGGAGACAGAAGGAAAGAAGGGAAACAGAAAAAAGAATGTGGGCATGAAGAGAGAAAAAAAAGAAAGGGAGGCAGGGAGAAAGAAAGGGCAGGAAGAGAGGAAGAAAAAGTTGGGGGAGGGAATGAGGTCTGGAGGAGAGGAAGCATAAAGGCTGAAAGAAGGGAAGAAAAATTGGATGCACAATCAGAAGAAGAAAGTGCAACCAGAGACTCATGAAATCACCAAACAAGGTAGGAAAAATTATTTTATTTTCAATTTAGTGATCAAAATGTGTCTGAATTTATATCTGCTGTCTATATTTTGCACTATGGCCCCCCTTTTACTAAACCACAATAGCGTTTCTTAGCGCAGGGAGCCTATGAGTGTCGAGAGAAGCACGGGGCATTCAGCGCAGCTCCCTGCGCTAAAAACTGCTATTGTAGTTTAGTAAAAAGGGAGGGGGTATATTTGTCTATTTTTGTATGGTTGTTACTAAGGTGACAGTGCATAGAGTCATCTGCCTTGACCTCTTTGAAAAAAACCCAGAATAGGAATGATAATTAACATTTTCTCAGCGTACAGTGTGCTTTGTGGTTTTTTTAAATTTTATTGTTGGTAGATCATTTTGACTTGGTCATTTTAAAAGTAGCTCGCAAGCCCAAAAAGTGTGGGCACCCCTGACGTACTACATGTATCAGACAAAGCTCACACCACTAATGAGAGCTTCAGGGATGAGGCTAACATTCACATAGCGCGTGCTCCTACGCGGGTTTGATAGAATAGGTAACTGGCTCCTGGTTAGAAGGAGCTGTACAGCCCTTCCTGCCTGGTCGGGGGGGGGTCCGTCTAGCATGTGTCATGAGAAAATAGAGACAGGAGAAATCAGAATGATAAGCATGGAAATCTGAAGTCCAAGCACCCTCAGAAATAGAGAAAGAGAGTCCTGGCCACAGGAAGATGCGAAGTGTCATTATGCCCATAGAAACAGCCCGAACTTGGAAACTGTTTGTACTACCTTTAGGCATATATATCCTATGCCACTTCTAGACACATGCAGCGCAGCACAGAGGCCCAAATAAGGACAGTTACCAACAGACAAAGGTTCAATCTGAAGGGACCCCAAGAGAGACAATGAGATACCTGTGTGAAATACAGGGCACTATCTTACTGCTTATCTCACTGTGTCGTGATTTGCCGTATGTCGACCCAGTCCGGAGACAAACCGAGAATGGGTGATCTAGCACAGGTCAGAGTCTCTCTGGTAATCCCCTTGAGTGTTAACCCCAGAGTCCGATTAAACTAGCAGCTTCCTTCAAGTGAATACAGCAGGAACACAGACACATAAATCTGCCGAAGCTTGTCCCAAAGCTGGTGAAACACGAACAACTTGTCTGAACCGGAAAGGAGAGAAGCCGCAGCATACCCTGACCAAAGTCAGCTGGAAATAAACTACCGGAACGCTGCAGCTCTCCCGCCATCGCCAAAGACCCAAGCACACACCTGATTCTCGCCGACACGTGGCCACTGCATCAATGCTCCTAGAAACATAGTCGGATTCAAGCCCTGCTGCGGCCTGCATAGAAAGAAAATCAGACTCGGGGAATAACTAGAAGAACGGTGCGGTACTTCCCACAGCGCCAGAAAAAACATGTCCCATCTTATGTGCGCTGCTATAAACCGGCACCTGCACAATCAGCTGCACATGGCCGTGACAAACACCGACGAAAGAGAGCCTCGGAATAAACAGAACTACTACTGCTGCATTGAAACCCAACGAGGAGAACAAGTGCGAGTATGAAATTGCACCGCTACTGCCGCGCTATAACCAACAAGGAAACCAAGCGCGTGCATGCAAAGGGTGGGAAAGTCCCGGCTCCCTCAATGGATTTCTAGTCATAAAACTTAGCCTCAATAAAATATCCATTCCTTAAACGTACGTTGACTGAACCCACAGGACTAAGACTCCCAAACAGAACCTGAAGTTCAAACAACAGTAAAAAAACACATACATACTCACAAACTTGTTGTTAGGGCCGGTTGAAGCCAATAAGAACTGGTTGTGCAGCACTAACAGGGCAGAATGTAGCAACTGTGGTCTCTTTTTTTTTTTTTTTTTAAACAGAGAAGGGAAAGAAGAAAAAAATCGAGACCCAGTCAGACCCTCTAGCAATGGAGGGAGGGTGAGGCAGGGACCTGGAGGGGCCCAGATGTAACCCCTAAAGCTGGCACCGTTCAGCCGGACAACCCTGTCTCACTGAAGAGAAACCTCAACAGGAGAAATAAAATTGCCATCTCACTGAAGAGAAACCTCAACAGGAGATATAAAATTGCCATCTCACTGAAGAGAAACCTCAACAGGAGAAAATAATTTTCCAGGCACAGCCAGAATTCAGGAGCTAGTTGAATAGCGACCATCACCTGCTGGGAGATAGAGCATACTGAAGATACAGGAGGAGTGCCAGCCAATAGGACTACCTGTTAATCAGTTTCTCTATCTCTGCCTGCTGGTAGATGTGGGCTATCCCATTGGTCTCTGGATTTATCTGCTGCTGTTGCTAAGGAAAGAAGAAACTCTCGATCTGGTCCCAATAAAGAGAAAAACACATTCATTATGGCAAACTCCATACTCACTGGGGCAAAGTGCAAATATTCCTATGCTGCTATATCTGTTCATGTGAACACCCCAAACAACTGCAATCCCTCAGGGTTTGAATTAGAGAATGACGAGGGGAAATATTTTGGCCCCGTCTCTGCCCTATCCCTGTGAGCTCATCCCTATCCCGTTGAGTTCGGTCCCTGTCCTTGCAAACCATCTGATCCCATTCACACAAGCCTCGATAGGTTTATACTGAGCTTATTTTATTAAAGTATAAAAAGAAACAATATTCTGTACAATTATTTTATAAATCAAAGTTCTGGCTGTCGAACTAGAGAAAGATCTTCAGCTGGCAGGGTTTTGTTTATAAATGTTTATCAACACAACTAATATACTACTTTATTCTAAAGCAAAAAAAAAAAAAAAAAATAGAAAAGAAATAGAAATTTTTTTTCTACCTTTGTTGTCTGGTTTCTGCTTTCCTCATCTTCTCCTCATTCAATGCCTTCCATCTGCTGTCTGCCTTCTCTCTGACTCTTCCATATAAGAACATAAGATTTGCTGCTGCTGGGTCAGACCAGTGGTCCATCGTGCCCAGCAGTCTGCTCAAGCGGCCCTTAAGTCAAAGACCAGTACCCTATTTGAGTCTAGCCTTACTTGCGTATGTTCTGTTCCAATAGGAACTTATCCAACCTTGTCTTGAATCCCTGAAGGGTGCTTCCCCCTGTAACAGACTCCAGGAGAGTGTTCCAGACCTCCAACACTCTCTGGGTGAAGAAGAACTTCCTTACGTTTGTACGGAATCTTTTCCCTTCTAACTTTAGCGAGTGCCCTCTCGTTCTCTTCATCTTGGAGAGGGTGAACAATCTCTCTGTCTCTACTAAGTCAATTCCCTTCAATATCTTGAATGTTTCGATCATATCTCCTCTCAGTCTCATTGTACGGAAACTCCCCCAGCCCCTTAACCCATGCTCTGTTACTGTGCCTCTCCCTTCCATCTCTCCCTCCCCCCCCATTGGTCTGGCATCTGTCTTCTTCCCTTCCATCTTTCCTTCCCTCCCTAGGTGGCTTTTAGCATCTCTCTCCTTTCCTCCCCTCAGATCTGGTTATCTGTCTCCCCAATCCCCTCCTTCCATCCAGTTCCCTTCAGTGTCTATTCAAATCTCTCCTACCCACTTCCCTTCTGCATCTTCTCCCTACTCTCTCTTCTACCCACTTCCCTTCAGCATCTTCTCCCTACTCTCTTTTCTACCCACTTCCCTTCAGCATCTATTCCTCTGACCCCAGCACCATTTACGCAGTCCAGCAGCTCTCCTCCCTCCTTCTCGCCACAATCTGAGCATCTCAATCCTCCCTTCCCCTTATTTTTGCTGGCGATTTTTTAATTTCTTTCTCAAAAAGCAGCCGGAGCCTTTTCTTAAGTCGCGTGCAGCTGCCGGAAACTTCTCCTCTAATGCAACTTCCTGTTTCCGGTTGCATCAGAGGAGAAATTTCAGGCAGCCGCACGCGACTTCAGAAAAGGCTCCGGCTGCTTGTTGAGAGAGAGAGAAAAAAAAAATCACCAGCAAAGGCAAGGGGAAGGGAAGAAGGGAGGGAGATGCCCAGACCACGGTGATTGGGAGGAAAGAGACTGCTGGAGATTAAGTATTTTGCGCACGTTCCCTCAATTAACTGCGGGGACAAAGCCATTCAGCTCTCCACAGGATGGTGAATGGCCTTGTTCTTGTACCTGCGGCAACCAGGGACTTTTTGTCCCCGTTTTGACAGGTTACCTGCAACTAGCTGCAGGTAACAGTCACCATGTCATTCTCTAGTTTAAATATTCTCTCTTTATTTTTTTTAAAGGTGAGGAGGGAGATAGAGTGAAGGGCAAACACCAAATGGAGTCCAGGGGAAGGGGGGGGAACCAGCACCACCGGCTATACCCAGATAGGCACCCAGAAAGTCTAAACCCCTCGCTCAAATGAGTTAGCATGGCTAAAACAGGAGCACAAGGAGCCTGGCTCAGTTTAGAGCTACCACTTGCAGGCTACTCAGCACGCAGATGAAATCAGGAGGAGAGACATCATCCATCCACCTGCGGAGACAGAGAATACTAAAGTACCAGTGAGCAGACCATTGTATATATGGCAGAGCTCAACTTTGTGCTCGCTAGCTCCACCTGCTGGTAGGTGGACTTAACCCATTCATCTGGATTCATCCGCTGCTGATAACAAGGAATCAGAGATGATTAATTCATCAAATGCTCTCCACTCTGAAGAGGTCACTTTTGTTATATACAACCCAAAAAGCCCTACTTCTGATTCAATCTACCTATCTAGAGGCTAATAATCTTTCTCCTGTGTGGTTCTCAGATCACTGTAAAATAGCCATTAAAATCCCCAAAAGTCTACCTGCATTTCTGCAAGTATCACAGAATAGGCCAAGTATGTTCTAGTCATGAGAACTATCAATTTGTGTATCATATCTACTTGCACATACAATCTACAACAAATTGCCCCAGCTGTTGAATTTACTTGGTAAACTAAATTAAATACTGCAGATTTTAATGAACATATATACTGTTAACAATCAATTTTCTTCATACAAGTACGATCATTGGTCTTGAGCAAAAAATTAGCTTTTAAATCTTTCAGCGAAGGCAGCAAATAGAAAGTAATAATTCTCCAAAATGCAATAAAAGCCACGTCTACTAATCCCTGGTTCAATAAAAGTTAATATATTTTAGACTAGTTACATACAGTATACCACAATAATTAAATGTAACTGACTGCAAAATGACTCAATGAACTTAATATTAATAAGACTACAGAGAATCCTCCTCTATCCACTTGTGGAAGGCAATCGCAATACATAATCTGAGGCAGAATTATGACAGAAATTTGATTTATAGACTTTATATGGATTTTAGAGTGCCAGCAAACACCTTTATATAGGGAAAAATCTCTCAACTAACTTTTTAAGAAAGGAACTTGCAGAAAACAAGAGCTGTAAACTAACTCATCTCTACAGTAAAATGAAGGAATAATAATCCAACAGCCAGCTACTTCAGTGGTAGCAAATCAGTTATTTTTCCCCAAAAAGGTACACCCAGCAATATAACAGCTACCTTGAAGGCTTAAAAATGTAAAGGAGACAGCAATAAAAAAACATACCAGTAATTAAAGCTGCAATATTAAAATAAGGGGAATTTAAAATGACTTTGTAACCTTTCCAGACCGATATACTTAAAACAACTTTTTTCATCTTTTCTGGAATTTCTTTTGATCATAGCAAAGGGGGTGACTGTCACGACAGAAGCAACCATTGTAAAGACTTCACGTGAGCTAAGGCCCACAGAACCACATCTAGCACCGCTGCCATGGATCTGAGGACTTGCACATAGTCCCGAGTACAGGATCCGATTTTGGAGCTTGCCTGTCTTGTCTTCCGGGAGAAAGACCATCCCCTGTGCCATATCAAACAGCGCTCCCAAGTATTGAAGACACTGAATCAGCTGTAGGTGGTTTGTGAGTGGGTTGGCTACCTAGCCCAGAGACTAGAACTGCCACCACCCGATCAGTGGCCGTTCTGGCGTCCTGCACAGAGTTAGCCTGAATCAGCCAGTCATTGAGATATGGGTGCACCCATAATCCCTCCTTCCTTAGGAATGCCGTCATTACTACCATTATCTTGGAAAAGGTTCTTGGTGCAGTCGACAGGCTGAATGGTATGGCCACGAACTGGAAGCAATGGCCTAGAAATGCAAACCTGAAAAAACGGTAATGAGGAGGCCAGGTTGGAATGTGGAGGTAGGCTTCTGAGAGGTCAAGAGGGATGAGAAATTTGCCTAGCTGTACAGCTGCAATGAGGGACCAAGAATTTCCATCCTGAAGTGCTGAACCTGCAAGACCTCGTTAGCCCTCTTGACCAGGCAGAATAATCTGGCTTTCTTTGGAACAATAAAATAAATGGAGTACCTGTCCATTCCGCGTTCTGAGAGAGTAACTAGAGATCCTACAATGCCATGAATGTGCTGGAAATTGCTGCCCACCTGACTGGGAAGCAGCAAGTGTATGAAGGAATCTGCAACTGGGGAAGCAAATTCCAGTTTGCAGCCATCACGGATATCGAGGTCCCATTGATCAGATGTGATTTTGGCCCACTCTTCATAAAAGAGGGACAGAATTTTCAGGGAGAGGGCCAGCCTCACATCACTGGGTGGAACGGGAGCCTGAAGTGGAGCGGGGTCGCTGACCTGTGGATTTTCTGTCAGCACGAAAAGAGTATTGGGGCTAAAATTTCAGCCTTTGAAAGGACTGCGTTTTACCAAGATGATATCTCCTAGAGTCCTTAAGTCTCAGTTTGGACTGTCTCTGATGCATAAGGAAACCAGGCTTTGTCTTCTGGCAGTCTCTGAGGCTTAATTTCACCAAGATCCTTCACAATTTTGTCCAGTTCCTGTCCGAATAGGAGCCTACCATGGAAGGGGAGCTTAAAATAATAAATCTCTGATGGATGCCAAGTCCACGGCCCTATTCTGAAGCCAGACGGAGCGACTCGTGGCAAACAAGCAAGCCATTTGTTTGGTGGAAGCCCTAAACAAAACGTATAACAAATCCGCCAAATAGGCAAGGGCAGATTCCATGGCCAGAAGGTGTCCTACTCCTCAAGAAAATTGGCTAGCTGCTGAACCCAAGTAAGGCACGCTCTGGCCACGTAGGAACTTCAAATGGCAGCTTGAGACAACACAGATCCTTCGAATGAGAGCTTAAGGAAAGACTCCAGCCTCTGCTCCTGCATATCCTTCAGTGCCACCCTCCCTTTCAACCAGAAGGGTGGTCTTTTTGGTGATAGCAGTGACTGAGGCCATCTAAGTCTATCTAATTCCTCCTGTACCAATGGGTAAAGGCGGGCTATTGTCCGAGACACCTTCAGTCCTGCATTGGGAGAGTCTCACTGTGTCTAGACAAGTTCTTGAAGAGCCACATGGATGGGAAAAGCCCTGGAGGGTCTCTGAGTACTCACCATTTTGGGGTTCAGTGTGGAGTCAGAAGGAGTCTCAATATTAAAATCCTCCAGGGCCTAAAGGATGAGAGAGGGGAGTTCTTCCTTATGGAACACCCATACAGCTATAGTATCATCAGCAAGATCAGGAGAAAGCTCTCCTTCTTCCAAATCCTTGATGGGAGTAGTAGAAGTGGCAGATGCCACTCCCCTACTGAACTCCCAGAGACAGAAGGGTCCAGGGAAGATAGGAAAACTGCCGAAATGCCAGCCTCCTGCAGCCTACAATGCTTACTTAGGTGCTAAAGCATCACCCACGGGTAAGAATGAAGAAAGAAAGTCCTTAGTCTGAGGAACAGGTCCTTGTCTTGAAGAAATGGAGCCCATCTGGCACAGAGAAGGTTGGGCCTGCTTGAACAAATAGGCCTGGTGGAAGAGCAAAACAAATTCTGGGGAGAAAGGAAGTGTGGGTCATCCCTGCGATGCCTCGATACTCGAGCCACCTGCTGAAGACTCCTGAGAGACAAGGCCCCTATCCTCCATCCGCCCTTGTGAGGAATTCTGTATGTGGGCCACCATAAGAGGTTGGTATTCCCATGAGGGGGGGGGGGGGAGGGTGCTAAGGCTGAGCACAGGAGTCGAAACCTATCCCAGCCCACAGAGTGGCAAGCCTTGCATCTCCCCTCCACTCTTCTCTTTTTCCCACAGCGGAACAGCGTATGGCGGCCTCTGCCATGGTGGGAAGCAAAATGGTCGCAAATGTACACCATGCGGCTGAACAAAGAAAGGCCGGAGCCAGCCCAAAGTTCAATTTGACTTTTTTTTTTTAATGTACCACTGAAGCAGCAGACGTCGCGGTCGAAAGCAAGGCACCTGGAGGAGACCCTGGCAGACCGCGAAGGCAGCAGCACAAATGTGGTGTAGTCAATAAAGAGACCACCACTAAAACAAGTTAGTGTTAAATAGTAGTCAATAAAGAGATCACCACTAAAAAAAAATCCTCGAAGAGTCAACCACACATCCTTAAAGCCCGTTCCCCCCGCCAACCTCCCTAACCCCGCCTCTGACTCGCTTACCCCAGTCCCAACACTCTATTGCAATGCCAGATCCGCTTGCAATAAGACTCAAATCCTGAAGGACCTTCTTGAAGACTCTGACCCGGGATTCCTATGTATCACAGAATCCTGGATCACGAAAGATGACATATTTACTCAAAATGAACTTTGCTCCCACGGCTACCAAGGCCTGTTCTCTCCCAGAACTAACCGAACAGGAGGCGGTCTGGCTCTAATCTACAAATCCTTCTTCGATGTCCAGTTCATCGAAAAGAGCTGCCACACCTCCTTAGAATACATGTTGGCCTCGGTCAACGACGAACTCCAACCTCACCCACTGGGTATCCTACTTCTTTATCGCCCACCTGCCCCTTGGAACAAATCCTCCAATCTCGTCCTCGAAACCATATCAAACGCCTTCCTCAAATTTCAAAGGCTCTTGATCATCGGGGACATCAATCTCCACCTTGACGACAATACCAACAAGGATACGATTGAACTGAATAGCTTCCTCTCCTCTCTTGGTTTTTCATCCCCCTCACCTTCCCCATCCCATGAAAAGGGACACACTCTAGACCTTATTACTTTCTTTGATCTTACCGCTTACAAAACTTCAGTCGCTGACACCCGCTGGGAACAGGTCCCCTGGTCTGACCACTTCCTTGGGACCTTCTCCATCCCCATTTTCATGTCACATCTCGGGGCTCCTCCCCTCTCCTCTAATTCCATCACCTTTCGCAAAAAAATTTCAAGCGACCTGTTCTGGACAAAATTTCTTAATCTACTCTCCTCCGCTCCTAAACCTGCAGTCCCCGAATCCAGCTGGCATAACTGGACCGCCCTCTCCGAATCCACCTACCACTCCCTCGCCCCCCTTTCCACCAAATCCATCTCTTACCCTCGCAAAGCCCCCTGGTACCTCCCTTACCATAGAGAACTAAAGCAGAAATGTCGAACCCTGGAGCGCAAATGGAAAAAATCTAATTCCCCTACAGACAAACAATCCTGGAGAACCAACATTAAGCACTATAATTCTACATTAAAAAAAGCAAGAAAGAATTTCTATGGCGAGAAAATCTCCAGATCCAATAACCAGAGTAGCACACTTTTCAAAATCTGGCGCTCCCTAACCTCCAAAAAAGACTCCACCTCTTTCCCCTCCTCTCCCTCAGCCGATGTTCTAGCTAATTTCTTCAATGATAAGATCACTACCCTACGCAGCTCCTTCCCACCTACAGTCTCCTACAACTCCCTGGTGCTCACTGACCCCAACCCTACTCCATCGGCTTCCAGCGCTATCCCAGCCGACAGACTCTGGGCTGCCTTCGACCAAGTATCCGATTCCACCACCCTCAAACTATGTCTCAAAATGAAATCCTGCAACTGTTCTTTAGACCCTTTCCCCTCCTACCTCTACGAGGAAATACCCACTCAAGCCATCTCTTCCATCACCAAACTCCTAAACTCCGCTCTACATTCGGGCCTTTTCTCCCCAGAAATGGGCCATATTGCCTTAACCCCTCTATTGAAAAAACCCGACCTCGACCTTTCCACTCCATCCAGCTATCGCCCAATAGCAAATATCCCTCTCCTAACCAAGATGCTCGAGTCTATCATATCGACTCAACTCTCGTCCTACCTAGAGAAATTCTCCATCCTCTTACCCTACCAATATGGCTTTCGTCCCAATTTCAGCACCGAATCCCTACTAACCTCCCTAATCTCTAAGGTCCAGCAACTTCACTCCCGCAACAAGTTCGCTGTCCTCTTGTAATTTGACCTCTCTGCCGCTTTCGACGTTGTCCATCACGACATTCTACTCTACCTACTTTCCGAGATTGGCATCACCTCCACCGTCCTTGAATGGTTCTCAAAATTCCTTCGCTCCCGCTCCTACATTGTCAACATGAATGGTACCTCTTCCTCCCCCTGGACACCAAGCTATGGAGTCCCGCAAGGTTCACCTCTTTCTCCTATCCTCTTCAACATCTATATGTCCTCCCTAAAACTTCTCCATCTATCCCCTTCTGAAACAATTTACACCTATGCTGATGACATCCTTGTCCTTCTCGAGACCGACTCGAACCTCACTGATCTCCCATTGAACATATCCTCCTGTATCTCAAACCTCCAATCTTGGGCCCACTCCGTCCATATGAAATTGAACGAATCCAAGACAAAACTACTTTGGCTTGGCCCAAAATTAGCTCAGCTACCCCCCTCAATCCCACTGCCTTCCGGCTCCTCTCTGCAGCTCGAATTCTCCAATAAGGTCCTGGGCATCCTCATTGACTCTACACTGTCCTTCAACGACCACCTCAACTCCCTGGTAAAAAAATGCTATTTCAGCCTTCACATGTTGAGATCAGTAAGATCCTGTTTCCATCAAAATCATTTTGCCGTTCTCGTCCAATCCATCATCCTCTCCAGACTGGACTATTGCAATTCCATCTTCATATGCCTAACGAAGAAAAACCTCCACAGACTCCAGCGGATCCAAAACGCCGCGGCCAAACTTATTTTTTCTAAAAGCAAATTCGATCACGTCTCACCACTCCTTTCCAAGCTCCACTGGCTTCCAATATCTTCCAGAGTCCACTTCAAATGCATCAGCCTAACCTTCAAGATCCTCCACGGCATCCTTCCTCCATTAATTCCTCTATCCTGGAATTCCTCGTATCTTAGTACCTCCAGACCTACCCAAAAATCGAAACTATCCTTCCCCTCATTAAAAGGCATCTCCCACCCAGGAAAACTGGGGACCTCCCTCCTCTTCAGATTCACCGAGCTCTGGAATAACCTCACCTCCCCCCTTCGAAACCTGAGTGCTCTCCAACCCTTCCGCAAACTTCTGAAAACCTGGCTTTTCTCTAAAATCTAACCTCTCCCCCTCTCTCACATCCTAACTCTCTAACATTCTCCTCCCCTCCGATCTTCATCTATCCCTTTCCCTGGAGTTCCTTTCTTATTACAATCCCTGTAAACCGTGCCGAGCTCCACAACCATGGAGATGGTGCGGTATAAAAACCTAAGGTTTAGTTTAGTTTAGTTTAAGTTACGCCACGTTCCCTGCACAAAGAATAAGGCGCAACATTCAAGTTCCCTCTCCCTTTCCTGCGACGCTGCAGAAAAAGACTCACCAAGCCATCCTTGTCAAAGAGAGGAACCTCTCCCTCTACAGCTCTGCTTGTTGATGTATAATATGGGACCCATAGGTAAGCCAGTACCCAGGCCAATCAAGTTTCCCCTGAATAATTTTTTTTTTTTTTTAAATTTATGGAGAGGGAGTTTATGCAGAGGGTAAATAGCAAGGGAAGGGAGAGAAAGAAGGAGGGTGTATTGACCTGGCTCCCCCAGATATATCCCCAAGGCCGTGCAAGCCTAAGACCCCTGAGGGGAGTGTGTGGTGCAGTGGTTAAAGCTACAGCCTCAGCACCCTGGGGTTGTGGGTTCAAACCCACGTTACTCCTTATGACACTGGGCAAGTCACTTAATCCCCCATTGCCCCAGGTACATTAGATAGGCTGAGCACACCGGGACAGACACGGAACAATGCTTGACTACCTGAATAAATTCATGTAAATGGTTCTGAGCTCCCTTGGGAGAACGGTATAGAAAATTGAATAAATAAATAAACTAAGAACAAATAGGCAATGTGAGCCTGAATTAGAGAGATGAATCCAGGAGCATGGAGAAGTCTCCCTCTGTATTCGCGGGGGATTGGGGCAGAGCCGGACTGCAAATATCTTTTCGTCTGGCTCTGACCCACCCCCGCCTCCCTCCCGGCATCCAGGCCTTACCTGGTGGTCTAGCAGGCTTTCGGGGCAGGAACGATCTTCCTATGCTCCTGCCCCATGCAGATCGCCAATAGGAAATGACTGCCGCAAGTTCCCGAGATATTTGATTAATTACAAAGACAAAGGATATTTCTTTAAGTATGAAACCACCAGCTATAGTCTGAAAAGGCACCCAGGGAGCCTATCCCCATGCTTACTGAGTCCGCAAAGCTAAAACAGGAGTGAATTTGTGCCTGGAGCAGGACCAAACCATGCTTAAAGGCCATGTTGAGCAGCAGATAAGACCAGGAGCAGGAGAGAGATCATCCATCTGCCTGCGGAGATAGAGAATACGGAAGTACCAGTGAGAAGACCATTGTATATATGGCACAGCTCAGCTTTGTGCTCTTTATCTCCGCCTGTTGATAGGTGGACTTAACCCACTCATCTGGATTCATCTGCTACTGATGACAAGGAAATTAGGATTAATAGATCACAAAATATATTTAAAGTTTGAACAAAAACTCAAAAAGCATAATATTTTAAAAATTTACCATAAGTACTATAATGTTGTAAGTTTTTATTTTGAAGCCAGGATCGGTACATTTTTATTAGCTTCGACTCCACAGACCTGGCTACATTTTCACATAGGTAATATGAGTGTTAGATAACAAAACAATTTATAAATTATTGCTTTATTTATGGAACAGTTTCTCATTCCATTTCTTTGATATTGCATTTTATTTAAAGATCAGAAACCATTTAGTGTGACATATGGAATAGGGAAAAATGTGGGTGGGGGTGGCTATATACCTTTTATCATCACTGTAACATGCTTTGATGGAGTGATGGCAGATGCTACTATCTCTGTGCACACAGTACTGATATTCAACAAGGACTGGACTGATGTTGAAGATTCTTAACCTCCTCTCAATAATGGGGTCGAGGAGTCAGACTCCCTCAACTGCTTTGAGCAGACCTTCATCCGAGGACAAGGCTAATGACCTCTACTGGTACTTAACTTCAAGATGTAATCTTGTCATCAATGCATTCCCCGGACCAGTGCAGTGCTTGAGTTCATGTGGATTGATGCCTCATCTGCTCATGAACCTGGAACAGAGCCAAGGCACATCAGGCATTTGTTCCCTCGGAGCTCAAGAAATCCCAGGAGCCAGGTTGCCATGGTGACTAGAAATTACTTCATGGCACCCAGGAATTTTTTTTTGCTTTGTACAGTATATATTTTAAAAGCTATTGCTAAACAGGAGATGCTTCTTTACTGCAACACATGGCTCTGAGTTTGAACCACAATGTGTGAAACTCCCACGCTGGTAGCTGGATCCCTGTTCGCAGCTTTGTGGGCAAGCCTTGGGAGTTCCCTTGCTGCCGTGCTTGGCCGTTGCACTGCTGTATCACTGGACACAAGCAGTTCATAAGTCCTGGAGATGTAGTTGGCCAACTCACTCTGGATGATAGCACACAAACCCTTTCTTAAGAGCTGCAGTGCTGGAGAAGCTTGGACCCAGGGAAGGGATTCCAAAGATAGATAGGGGAAATCCTAGGTAGAGACAGGGACACAGAGGGAGAAAATCTCAGGTTGAGAGAGATAAGGGGAGGGGGGTAGGCAAGGTGGTAAATTATGCATAATGAGGGAAGAAACACTGTGAGGTAGAAAAGGAAGTAGAAGGGAAGAGAAAAATTGGTTTACGGGGGGAACATTTGGGGATAGAGAATGACACGGTGGTTGTTATCCATGGGTAGCTGTGGGTAACCTGCCAAAACGGTGGGGGAGGGGAGTGCTCACTGCAGGCACAGGGACAAGGCCATCCACCGCCCCGTGGAGCACTGAATGGCCTTGTCCCCACAGTTAAGGGAGGGAACGTACACGGTCACCGATCGTGCACGGCTCCCTCCTTCCTACGGCCAAATTTATCTCTCTCCCTCCCCCTTATGTTCGCGGCACGTTAGTTTCCAAAGTAACTTGCTCAAGCCGGCCGAGTCTGCCTACAGTCGTGTGTGTCTATGGGCGGAAGCTTCTCCTCTGATGCAACTTCCGATTGCGTCAGAGGAGAAGCTTCCACCCACAGACGCATGCGACTGCAGGCAAGCTCAGCCGGCTTGAGCAATTTACTCTGAAAAGTAACTTAAAACGTGCTGCGAAGGGAGAGAGATTATCGGGCTGCACGAGGGGTGCTGAAGGGCGGTGAAAGGGAAGGGTGGTGGTGGAAAAGAAAGGAACAGACGCTGGAAGGGAAATGGGGAAGACAGAGTGGGGAGAAGACGCTGGAAGGGAAATGGGGAACAGAGAGTGGGGGAGAAGACGCTGGAAGGGAAATGGGGAACAGAGAGTGGGGAGAAGACACTGGAAGCGAAATGGAGAACAGAGAGTGGGGAGAAGACGCTGGAAGGGAAATGGAGAACAGAGAGTGGGGAGAAGACGCTGGAAGGGAAGAAGACAGAGATGCCAGACTATAGGGGAGCGGAGGGAAGAATATGGGTGCCAGACCAATTTGGGGAGGGGGGTAAAGGGAGAGAAACAGTAACAAAGCAAATGGAAGATGCAGAGAGAAGACAGACAGTGGATGGAAGGAATTGAATGAGAAGATGAGGAAAGAAGAAACCAGACAACAAAGGTAGAAAAAAAATTCTATTTATTTCTTTTCTGCTTTAGGATAAAGTACTATAGAATCCCTGTACCGTACTCTGCCCGACCGCTGCCGGAGGAAGTGGTCGGGCAGAGTACGGTACAGGGATTCAAACAGGGATTGGACGGATTCCTGAGGGACAAAGGGATCGTGGGATACTGAGAGAAGTATCCAGGAAATAAGTATAGAAACCCGACCAGGTCGTGCATGTGCAAAACCGTAGGGTTAGGACTTCGATGGGAAGATAGGACTTCAATGGGAAACCAGGGTGGCAAGGGGGCCCCTTCTGGTGATTCAGACAGGTGACCTGTTTGGGCCGCCGCGGGAGCGGACTGCTGGGCATGATGGACCTATGGTCTGACCCGGCGGAGGCACTGCTTATGTTCTTATGTTCTTATTAGTTGTGTTGATAAAAATTTATAAACAAAGCCCTGTCAGCTGAACATCTCTTTCTCTAGTTCAGCAGCCAGAACTTTGATTTATAAGGAAGGAATAAGCTAAATATTGCAGTACTGAGGCTTGTATGGATGCTGCGGGGATAGTAGTCGCAGAGACAGTGGTTGCGGGGACAGGGATGGGGCGGTGACAGGGACAGTGGTTGCGGGGACGGGCACAAATTTTTTCCCAGTGTCATTCTCTAATTCAGAATAGAGATAGAAATTGGGTTTATTTATTTATTACAAAAAGGTGATCTCCCAGTCTTCAATCCATAACCCTACTCCCCACTTCCCCTTAGGCAATAAAGAAAACTCAGACTATTCGTTCCAGAATCCCAAAGGTTGGCTATGGTGGTCCAGGGGTGGGTACAATGCCTGGATGATGCCCGGGTGCCGCAGCCCCTTCAGCAGGGTGACTTCCTTCAGGTGGCCAGGCGTTGGCAACCCTCAGGGTCCCCATACAGCTGCCCTCCCACTTCAGGGCAATGCTTCTACCATCTGCCAGCTCAGGCTCACGTCCCGCTGCCGGGCTCTCAGCTCCCGAATTAAGCCGGCTGTCATCCTGATAAATGATCGTGTAGGTGCGCATCATGTGTAAACATGCACGTCAATGAGCGTGGCACAGCTTCAGCACTCTGTTCTTCGACTGAAGAAGTGCCTGATCTTCAAGTTCTCTACTGAAGCCATCAAGTCCATCTAGGCCTGACTCCAGCGCTGCACGATCAGATGGAATGCTTTTTGCATGAGGGACCATTCTCCCAGGTCCTGAACTAGTTGAGTAAGTTTACCTGTATATTGTCGACTCCAGCCACATGCGTCGCTGAGACAAACAGAAGATGTAACTCCACCCAGCGAAACAACATGCAAACTTCCTTGCCCAAAGGAATGCTTCTTGTGTCCCCTTGATGATTTACATATGCCACTGCCATGGCATTGTCTGAACACTTGCACCGCTTTTCCATCAAGAATGGGCTGGAGAGCCAGTAACGCCAGGCAAATCATCCAAAGCTCCAGATAACTGATCAATCAACACCTCTGATGAAAAGTCCACTGCCCCTGAATGGAGTGGTTCCTGCAGAGAGCACCCAAATCCAACAGGCTGGCATCCGTCATAAGAGTTATCCACTCTGAGAGCCGAAGAAGCTTGCCCTGGCAGAAAGACTCCTCCTGAAACTACCAGCACAGACTGCTGCACTCTGGTTCTGTCCAGAGGAGCGGCATCTGAAGAGGATGATGTTGCAGAGGCCACTGATAGAGGAGAGACTCCTGTAGAAGGTGCATGTGCACTCTGGCCCAGCGGACCGCCTCCAAGGAGGCTGCCATGGACTCCAGCACCTGCAGATGTCAGGTCGTGAGAGCTGGAAGTTCCAGGAGATCTCTGATCTGCTGCTTAGGTTTCTGTCTGCGTAACTCAGGAAGAAATACACAACCCTGCTGGGTGTCGAACAGAAGATCTAGATACTCCAAGGTCTGTGACAGCATCAACTGGCTCTTCTTGAAGTTAACAATCCAACCCAAGCACTGTAGCAGAGACACCACCATCTCCCCGCACATTTCAACTCCTGTCGAGACAGAGCCCAGATCAACCAGTCTTCCAAGTAAGGATGGACCTGGACACTCTTACTTGCGGAGAAAATCCACTACAACTACAATGACCTTGGTGAACGTGAGGGGATCTGTCTCGAGCCCAAAGGGAAGAGCTGTGAACTGGAAATGCTGTTACAGAACATGGAAACGCAGAAACCTGCGATGCTCCAGAAATATTGGAATATGAAAGGTATGCCTCCGTGAGATCCAAGGACCCTAGAAGAGACAGCAGCAATGACTTTGCGCAAGGTTTCCATTTGGAAATTAGGAATCTGCGGGAAGCAACTGACCAACTTGAGATCCAGAATGGGCCTCCAGTCTTCTAAGCCTTTCTTTGGCATGATGAAGTATAAGGGGTATCTGCTGAAGATCGATTCGTGTTCTGGAGCGGGTTCTATTGCTCGGATGTTGAAAAAAGATTAATAAAAATCCATTATTTTCTATGGGAGCGATCTGTGGAATGCGGTAAAACTCTTTTGGTTTCTAAAGGTAAGGTTCAGGTTTCCCATTTTTGGTGTGAATTCGCTGGTGGCAGCTATCTTGGAATTTTTTATTTTTCCAACATTTTATTTCTGCCTCAAAATCCCTCGATTTGATTAAAAATAATTTGGGATGGACTCCCTAGCCTCAGTGATGCAGCAGAGGGAAGGCCCCGGCAGGGCAGGCTGTGAAGCGGCCCATTCAGAGCGCTCCCGACACCGCTGTTTTTGGATGCCTTGAAGGTATATCAGTCTCACGATAGGAGGGTCAGTGGGGTTCTTCTGAACAGGGAAATGGAAGGGAGGAAAAGATACTGCAGAGGGAAAGCCATAAAGCAGCCTGTTAAGAGCACTGCCGCCGTCACCGCTGTTTTTGGATGCCTTAGAGCAGGGGTGTCCAATGTCGGTCCTCGAGGGTCGCAATCCAGTCGGGTTTTCAGGATTTCCCCAATGAGTATGCATGAGATCTATTAGCATACAATGAAAGCAGTGCATGCAAATAGACCTCATGTATATTCATTGGGGAAATCCTGAAAATCCGACTGGACTGCGGCCCTCGAGGACCGACATTGGACACCCCTGCCTTAGAGGTATGTCAGTCTCACGGTGGAAGGGTCAGTAGGGTTCTGCTGTACAAGGGGATGGGTGAGAGGGGAGGAAAAATGCTGCACATGGGGGAGGGGGAGAAAGGAATGAGGAAGAATTGGGGTAGAGGAGAGGAAGGGAGAGATGACTGTTGTACATTAAAAAAAAATGGAACCCCCCCCAAAAAAAATATAAGCCCTAATGCATTTTTTTGGAGCTAAAATTAATACATGAGCCTAAATTATTTTTGGGGAAACACAGTACTAACTCCAATGGTAAATCTGTTGGTAGTTTCACTAGTTCAATACAAAGAATTAGAGAATGACATGGGGATAAATTTTTCCCCGTCCCTGCGGGAACTCATTTTCCCAACCTAGTGAGTTCTTTTCCTGTCCCTGCCTCATTCCTGTAAGCTCTGCCTTAACCACACAAGCCTCAAACACTTTAAAATCATAAGTGTTCGAGGCTTGTGCAGTTAAGGCAGAGCTTACAGGAATGGGGCAGGGACAGGGAGTGACAAAACTCATGGGGATGGGGCAGGAAAATTGAGTTCCTGCAGGGAAGGGGAAAATTTATCCCCGTGTCATTCTCTATTGATTTATTGATTCATTCATTCAATTTTCTATACCTTTCTCCAAGGAGAGCTCAGAACGGTTTACATGAGCTTACAAGAATGGGGCAGGGACAAAACTCATGGGAACAGGATGGGGAAATTGAGTTCCTGCAGGGACGGGGAAAATTTGTCCCTGTGTCATTCTTTATTTATTTATTAATTCAATTTTCTATATCGTTCTCCAAGGAAAGCTCAGAACAGTTTACATGAGTTTATTCAGGTACTCAAGCATTTTTCCCTGTCTGTCCCAGTGGGCTCACAATCTATCTAGAAACATAGAAACATAGAAAGATGACGGCAGATAAGGGCTACAGCCCATCAAGTCTGCCCATACCATTGACCCCCTATTAAGTCTACTGGCCCCCTTAACTCTACTGACCTGCTCTATTAAGTCTATATCCTAGCGACTCTATTTATTGGTATGACTCCCGCAGTGATTCCACATAGGTATCCCATTTGTTCTTGAAGTCTGGGATACTGCGGGCCTCGATCACCTGTACTGGAAGCTTGTTCCAATGCTCTATCACTCGTTCCGTGAAGAAGTACTTCCTGACGTTTCCACGAAACTTCCCTCCCCTGAGTTTGAGCGGATGTCCTCTTGTGTTCGAGGGTCCTTTGAGAAGAAAGATATCATCTTCCACCTCGACCCGTCCCGTGATGTACTTAAATGTCTCAATCATGTCTCCCCTCTCCCTACGCTCCTCGAGAGTATAGAGCTGCAATTTGTTCAGTCTCTCTTCGTACGAGAGACCCTTTAGCCCCGAGACCATCCTGGTGGCCATCCGCTGAACCGACTCAATTCTGAGCACATCTTTACGGTAATATGGCCTCCAAAATTGCACACAGTATTCTAGATGAGGTCTCACCATGGCTCTGTATAATGGCCAAAAAAGGCCTCAAAAGCTATACCAAAATGTAAATGAATACCAAATTATGTGAAAATACGACTAATAAATAATTGGTATTATAAATGATATTATCTTCAGTGAATGTCCCTGGGGATGATACTACAAATATATATGTGAACCTTGACAGACTGTGAATGGAAAAATGATGATCAATCAAACGGATCAAAAGAAACAATCAGTACGGGCCGTATGCTCTCGTTTCAACCAATGGCCCCGGGCAATGCTTATGCAGTGACATGCACTTAGAAATGAATCTAGATAAACCGTGCCCAGTACATCATTTTATTCTTTTGAAACGTATCAAAAATTAAGTGAAGACATTCATCCCCAAGCATGGACTTCTGAAGAAAAGATCATTAAAAAAGAATATCTCCCTGAAACCTCATATACAAAAACACCAAATTGTGAATAATTATATGAAAAAATTATAATACAAAAAAATATATAATTGTAGTGACTCCAAATCAAAAAACTTTCTAAAACAAATAAGTGAAAATGTACAATATCCTCAATCTGTGTATCAAAAATTCAAT
Organism: Geotrypetes seraphini; assembly: GCF_902459505.1. Lineage (NCBI taxonomy): Eukaryota > Metazoa > Chordata > Amphibia > Gymnophiona > Dermophiidae > Geotrypetes > Geotrypetes seraphini. The sequence continues at coordinate 18,105,601 of NC_047093.1, read as the reverse complement.
GTGTCTGTCAATGAAAAATCTGAAAAACGTGATGCAAAGTGGAAACCGGTAAAAATCAATAAAAGTACTTAGCTCAGTCCTTTCAGAACGGGATGAGGTTCAAGGTTCAAAGTTCAAAGTTCAATCATGATTCTGTAATGCCTCTGCTTGATCAATCCCGCTCGCTTACGAAATACTTATTAAAGAATGAACTTGTAGGTACTGTAGCCGTGGTACTTGAATATGGATCCAAAGAGCTGATCGGAAATGTCTCTCCAATTTCTAGCGCTGGTGTATTCACTCATTCAACTCGCTCATATGTCTCATGTATCTCGCTCGTTGGACTCATTCATGGCCCGGGGCCATTGGTTGAAACGAGAGCATACGGCCCGTACTGATTGTTTCTTTTGATCCGTTTGATTGATCATCATTTTTCCATTCACAGTCTGTCAAGGTTCACATATATATTTGTAGTATCATCCCCAGGGACATTCACTGAAGATAATATCATTTATAATACCAATTATTTATTAGTCTGTATAATGGCATCATGACCTCAGGCTTCCTGTTGACGAAACTTCTCTTGATGCAACCCATCATCTGCCGTGCCTTAGATGAAGCCTTCTCCACTTGAGTAGCAGTCTTCATGTCTGCACTGATGATCACTCCCAAGACTCGTTCTGCTGTAGTCTTGGTCAAAGTTTCTCCATTCAAGGTGTAAGTTCTGCATGGATTTCCATTTCCGAGATGCATGACCTTACATTTCTTGGCGTTGAAGCCCAGCTGCCAGACAGAGGACCAACTTTCTAAAGTACGGAGGTCCTGTTCCATAGTATTCTGCAGATTGTAGCCGTTAATGATATTGCATAGTTTGGCATCATCAGCGAATAAGGTTACCTTACCTTGAAGCCCTTGAGTCAAATCCCTAATGAATATGTTGAAGAGGAGTGGACCCAGGACTGAGCCCTGTGGCACTTCGCTGGTCACTTCCGATGTTTTGGAGAGGGTACCGTTAACCATCACCCTCTGAAGTCTGCCACTTAGCCAATCTTTAACCCATGCAGTTAGTGTTACTCCTAACCCCATCGATTCCATCTTGTTCAGCAGTCTGCGGCGTGGGACGCTGTCAAAAGCCTTGCTGAAGTCAAGGTATACGACGTCTAAGGACTCTCCTGAGTCCAGCCTTCTTGTTACCCAGTCAAAGAAGCTAATAAGATTGGACTGGCAAGACCTACCCTTGGTGAATCCATGTTGACTGGGGTCCCGGAGATTCCCCTCATTCAAGACCGTATCTAATTTATGCTTAATTAGTGTTTCCATGAGTTTACACGCTATTGAAGTGAGACTCACCGGTCTATAGTTCGCAGCCTCAGCCTTGCAACCCTTTTTATGCAGAGGAATGACGTTGGCTGTTTTCCAGTCCAACGGAACTTTCCCCGTGCTTAGTGAGAGATTGAAGAGCACGGCCAACGGTTCTGCCAGAACATCTCTCAATTCTCTAAGCACTCTTGGGTGTAAATTGTCCGGTCCCATGGCCTTGTTCTCCTTGAGCCTTGTCAGCTCGCTATAGACGTCTTCAGGTGTGAACTCAAAATTCTGAAACGGGTCTTCCGCAATTTGTTTTGCCTTCAACTGTGGTCCGTGTCCCGGTGCCTCACAGGTGAAAACTGAGCAGAAATATTCATTTAGTATTTCGGCTTTTTCAGAATCCGCCACCGCGTAGTTTCCGTCCGGTCTTCTAAGGCGTACTATGCCGTCTGTGTTCCTTTTCCTATCACTAATATACCTGAAGAAAGATTTGTCCCCTTTTTTAATGTTTTTTGCCAAAGTTTCTTCCACTCGAAGTTTGGCCTCCCTAACTGCTGTTTTGACCGCTGCAGACCTGGTCTTATATTCTACTTTAGTTTCCCTTCTCTGTGTACGTTTGTAGGAAAGAAATGCTGTTTTCTTCTCCTTAATGAGGTGCGAGATCTCCTCAGTGAACCATTGGGGTTTATTGTTTCTTTGCCGTTTGTCTACCGATTTTATGTAGCGATTAGTAGCTTCGTGTATGGATGATTTCAGGTACGACCACATAGCTTCCACATTACCGGTCTCTGCTTGGTCCTGCAGCGTCTGATGGACGAAATCTCCCATGCGTGTGAAGTCGGTGCCCCGGAAGTTAAGTACCTTTGTTTTTGTGATTGATTTAGGGAATCCTTTCCTAAGGTTGAACCATACCATGTTATGGTCGCTGGAGGCTAGCGTATCTCCTACCAAGACCTCTGAGACGCTTTCCCCGTTGGTGAGTACCAGGTCAAGGATCGCCTGGGCCCTAGTGGGCTCCGTTACCATCTGTTTTAGGTGTGCACCGTTTATGGAGGCCAAAAGCCTCTTGCTGCTACTGGTGGTTGCTGAAAATGTGTTCCAGTCTGCATCAGGCATGTTGAAGTCCCCAAGCAGTACAGTGTCGCCCCGTAGAGTGATATTCTCTATGTCCTCGATTAATTCCGTGTCCATGTCTTCCATTTGTCTTGGGGGTCTGTATACCACACCAAGATACAGGCATTCCAGTGTTCCCTCTAAGCTGAGCAGGAGTCCTCCACCCACAGTCTCACCAATAGAGGGTGCTGTTTTACTGTCACATTTTTCAATTGTGAGGGACAGGCAAGTTCTGCAGGACTCCAGGGAACATACCTGTCCTTAGCGACTGAAAATATTCCACCCCCTAGTAGTAGCAATGCAGCTGGAGGACACCTGCTCAGCTTAGAGGGAACAGTGCGGAGTCCCCGGTGTATTTGACATCTGTGATCCTGGTGGTTTTGATGTCTTCTTTAATGTATAGTGCTACCCCACCACCTAACCTACCCTCTCGGTCATGACGAAGTAGATTGTACCCCAGTATAGTCATATCCCACCCATGTGAGTCCGTAAACCATGTTTCGGTTATTGCCACCACGTCTAGGTTGGCATCCCTTATTTCAGTTTCCAGCTCTAGAATTTTATTGCCTAAACTGTGAGCATTAATATACATGGCCCTCCACACATTGTGTTTGCTAGGTCGCTGTAAGGCGTTTTCCACCTGAGTCTGTGTGGCTCCTAGAGAACTGTTTGCTATGTGTGCCCTTACCTTGGAAGCAGAGTGTCGACTCGTCCCATCTGGATAGTTCCTTTCCGCACCAGTACATGAGTAGGTACCCTCCCCCAACTTACCTAGTTTAAAGCCCTAATGTACCTGGGGCAATGGGGGGATTAAGTGACTTGCCCAGGGTCATAAGGAACAGCGTAGGTTTGAACCCACAAGCCCAGGGTGCTAAGGCTATAGCTTTAACCACTGTGCCACAACATTTCTCAAAAATCAGATGATTAGGAACATGATGCAGATACATTATTATGGCCCCCCAATTAAGTAGAGGGGGATGTTAGAAAATACAAACCCTGTGTTCTTTGTCCCCATTAATTTAAGGACCATTCTACTACCTAGAATTAACCAATGGCTACTGCTGCTTTATGACTGCACACAGCATCAACAAGGAATGTTAAATGATGAAGGGAAAAAATAGATAGCAAACACAAAGAGGCAAGCACTTTGGAAGTATTTTCATTTACTTTTTTAAAGCATTTTGTAAAAATAAACACATGCAAAGCAACCATGTTCTTTACATCAAAGCACTCAGATTTACTTACATAATGAACCTTCTGTTAAGGAACCAGTACTTCCGTCTGCGTCTGTCATAGCCTATGGGTTCATGTCGGATGTATGGTTTATTTTTTTGAATTTCAGCAACACAGTCAGTTACACCTGGCACTTTGTGGGCTACACAGACCTCACACTGCCATTCATCCTCTGGTACTTCCTCAAGAGGTGGTTTCACACACTCTAAATGGTACACAGCAGAGCACGTTTCACAGCAAAGCAAATCCCCAAGTTTGTGACAAACCCTACAATGGTCATCATACTGGATTACTCCTTCTGACATTAACTCCTCTCGGGCAATGTTTGTTGTAAGAAACTGATCCACTAAAAATTGTAGAACTTTGATTTTATTCTCTATTGGTCCATATGGATAATCCTCTGATTCCTGGAAAGGAAGAACATGGTGATATTCCTTGTCACTCTCACAGTATACGCGCAAAACCTCTGGCCACGTCATTCCATCTATGAAATACAGTGTGGAATTAACGCTATCTTTGAGGTCCGCGGGTCCAAAGGTAGTATTTGATGTATCTTCTTCACGTAAAACAGCTTTCAAAAGTGCTACATGTGTCTCAGCCATCAGTGTGCATTGTTCTTGACTAACCAGGGCAGCACAGAAGTCTTCAAAACGAAAAGGGGATAGGCGTAAAACTGTGCCAAAGTTCCGTAATACCTCATAGATAGAAATAACATTCATTAGCTCCTCATTGGGCACCATTAAGTCCTCTGAAGATTTAGGGAATTCAAGATGTGGGATATCTTTTTCTTCAAATATGGGAGAACGAGGCCGATGAATTCTTGGTTTCCTCCTTCCTGCAAGGAGAAGATCAAAATAAGACATTTGCTGATCACAAAGCACAGAGTAATTTTTATCAGCTTAAGATTTTTAGATATTTTCTTTATAAACATTTCAATATTTCTGTAGCAGCTGATTTGCAACTGAACATTCAGCAGAAATTCTCCGATATATCTACACACATTTACATTCCCTAATACAGATAAAACTTTTTAAAAATTTATATACATACATATACACACACAATTTTCCAACCTTTATTGCAGGCCTAATTTCTATTCTATTATATCTCATTTCAGGTTTCATTCTGCTTTTCATTTATTTTGTTCTGAATGCTTTTCTGTTATTTCCTTCACTCCTCATGGTCCATCTTCTCCTACTACAGCCTCACTTGCCTCATCTTCTTCTCTAGTTTTCATCTTGCCTTCCCTCCCCCCCCCCTCTCTCTCTGGTTTGTTCATGCCCCACTATATGCACTCATCCCTACTAACATCTTTTACCCTTTCCAATTTGATTAAAGAATCCCAAATTCCAGGCTTTTGGACCCGCTGCTCATGGCTTCCCTCCCACCGCTGGGGCCATGTGGTCCCATTTACAGTAAGCTCTGTGGCAACTGTAGGTAAAAAGCCTAGAGCTGCAGGAGGGAGATGGTGTGAGGAAAGGCTCTAGAATCTAAAGTAAACTTTTGTAAAACTGTAACACACTCAAAATAGTAAAGCAAAATATTACATAAAAGGCCTGTAAAATGTGAATAAATAGAAGCTGCATGCATTCAGGTATCTTTGAAAATTTCAAATAAATGATATGAATCCACAAGATTATGAATTTTTCGCTTATTTTTCCAAATGTATGTTAATGAGATGAAATCAAAACTAGCTTTGGAAAATGAAAACAGAAAGCACAAGGCAGATTCCTCGATAAATTTTAAATCTTTAGTACTAATATCTAGAAGGTATTTTTTAGTCAATACAGTAAAGAAATGTTGGGGACAAGATGGCGGCATAGTGAGGATTCCGTGAATTTAGCTCCTGCAATTTCCTCCTCAATACTATTATCGAGGAAAACTTTAAACTTGAGAAGAGGTAGAGTGACTACTTCAGCCGGGAAATCAGAGTCTACCCATTTCGTCAATGTCTCCCCCAAACCTATAGAACTCATCTTGCTTAGCAAACTGCGGTGTGGTAAGCATTCGATTGCGTACCACACCGCAGGTTGTTAAGCAAGATGAGTTCTATAGGTTTGGGTGAGACATTGATGAAATGGGTTGGGAACTGGCTTGGAGGTAGGCTTCAAAGGGTAATGGTGAACGGCACCCCCTCTAAAATGACGGAGGTGATCAGTGGAGTGCCCCAGGGCTCGGTGTTGGGCCCGATCCTATTCAATATCTTTATAAGAGACTTGGCAGAAGGGCTCCGAGGCAAAATAACTTTATTCGCCGATGACACCAAACTAAGCAATGTAGTGGGCAAAAGCACAACGGACAAAAACTCAATGCCTGACAACATGATGCATGATCTACTCCTACTGGAGCACTGGTCTAGGACCTGGCAACTCAGCTTCAATGCCAAAAAATGCAAAGTTATGCACCTGGGTAGCCAAAATCCATGCAGGACTTATACCCTTAATGGCGAGATCCTAACAAGAACGGTAGCAGAGCGAAACTTAGGGGTGATCGTCAGCGAGGACATGAAGGCTGCCAATCAAGTGGAGCAAGCTTCTTCCAAGGCAAGACAAATCATGGGTTGCATACCAGGGGTTTCATCAGCCGTAAGCCGGAGGTCATTATGCCATTGTATAGATCCCTAGTGAGGCCCCACCTGGAATACTGTGTGCAATTCTGGAGGCCGCATTATCGCAAGGATGTGCTAAGCCTGGAGTCGGTCCAGAGAATGGCCACCCGGATGGTCTCAGGACTCAAGGATCTCCCGTACGAAGAACGGTTAGAAAAATTACAGCTATACTCGCTCGAGGAGCGCAGAGAGAGGGGAGACATGATCGAGACGTTCAAGTATCTCACTGGCCGCATAGAGGCAGAGGAAGATATCTTCTTTTTCAATGGTCCCACGGCAACAAGAGGGCATCCGTGGAAAATCAGGGGCGGGAAACTATGAGGTGACACCAGGAAATTCTTTTTTACTGAAAGGGTGGTTGATCGCTGAAATAGTCTTCCACTTCAGGTGATCGAGGCCAGCAGCGTGCCTGATTTTAAGGCAAAATGGGATCGACACGTGGGATCTATTCGTCCACCAGAGGGCATCCGCTGAAAAAGGGTAAAGGTAGGGGAGGGTCATTAGGGTGGGCAGACTGGATGGGCCATGGCCCTTATCTGCCGTCTATTTCTATGTTTCTACCTTAATGCGACAGGAGGTGATCATGAGCTTCATTTAATCTTCACCACAGGATGTTCCAGCTGTGCTGAATGTGAAGGAGACTTCAGCCTTTGGGAGCAAAATTTTGCTCAGCCACGCAGTACCAGTACCTCCTTTGCAGTCGTGAGACCGGGCGACGACAGGAGACACGCAAGACGCGGAAGAAACGCTGCCTGCAGAGTTCTTGGGCTTGCTGAGCCATCAGTAAGTTGCAGCCGGACTATCTTCATCAGAGAGGGCTGTAGGTAGTTTAACAGAGAGAGGAGAAACTCCATCTATTCCACCTCTTGTTAAACCCGCTGAAATTACTTTGGAATCAATTTAGACAGCATTGGACTCTCTCTACAAGGTATTGTTATGCCAGTTATGCCCCAGCATATTACTGATAATTTTGTTTATGTATTTTCAAGTCTGCTGACCTGAACTCCTTACCCCCAAAGAAAAGTAATACCAGATGGTCTCTACAATAACATTGCTTATTGTAGATCCTGACCTCTTTGATCTGATTTCCTAGGAAGAATTTGCATGAAGCTAAACAGGAATTACAATTGAAATTAGAAGAGCTGGAAAAGAAAAGGAATAAACAACAGCATGCCATTACAATGCTACAATGTCAGAATGAGTTGTTAATGGATAAGGTAGAAACCTATCAAAATGTAATAGAACAGTCAGCTATGCAATATGCACGATATAAATACAAGAAACGCAGGTGGAAAGTGAGTTACAGAAAAGTTAAAATCTTAATTTATCATCTGCCGAATGATTGGAATCCAAACAAATGGGATGGGAATATGTGGGATTCAAATTCTAATAACAGTGAGGAGGATATATGTGTTAAAGGAGAACAGGCAGAAAGTTTAGAAGCAGAGCCTGTGAGGAGACAAAGATTACAGGGAAATCTGCAAACAGGAGAAAATCTAGTTAGGGAGGATGTTACTCCACATGAAATCATGGATATGATGGCACGCTTTACACAGCAGCCTGGGGAACCACTAATACAGTGGGTAGTTCGGGTGCAGGAGCTGGGTGCAGCAGGGATTATGTTAGATGCCACAGATGCCCCTAAATTTGTTCAAATTTGTCAAGAAATAGCAGTGCAACATGCGTTGCAGAAGGATCCTTATCCTGCAAAAAATGCCCAATGGTCTTTATTAGAGATAATTAGTAGGGGTGTCACGAGGCGATATCCACTTGAATCTGATTGGCCCTCAAATGATAAGATTTGGTATACATTAAAAGATGCTCAAATGAGAATTAAGGAGGAGTCTATGAAGGCAGCCTTAGTAATAGGTCACGCTGACACATATATGTCATTACCTTTTACTGAGTCCATGAGAAATAAAATTATTAAGCATGCTGCACCGGCATACAAACAGGTAATGATAACTTTGTTGATCAATCAAATAGACAAGACTATTTTGGAAGCCTTAGAAGCGGTCCGACAGTTAGGATATCGGGGGGACTGGGGACCTCAAAATACTTTTGATAAAAAGAGAACAGGACAATCCAATTCAAACAAGGCTAAGCGGGTGTCTCGGAGGAATATGTTTTTGGCATTAATAAAAGATGGTGTAAAGAGGGAAGAAATAGATGGAAAAGATACAAGGACATTATGGGAAATGTACAAAAGTAGAGGACTGGGAAAGAAATCTATGCCTCAAGCACAAGTGAACAAAGGAGAGAGGGTGCCAACGGCTTCCCCTGAGGAAATTGCTTCCATTCTTTATCCTGATTTAAAAGGGTGGAAGTGTTGGGAGGATCAATAATATGAATGCCGAGTCTCAGTGTTTGCCTGGACCAAATTAGAACAGCGTCCGCAGGTAGAGATAAATACCTAGTAGAAATCTGGGGAGCAAAAGGTACAAGCTGTAGTGGACACTGGGGTGTAGGAATATAAATATCAGGATTGGGGGGAAAATTATACAAGCAGGAAGAAAAAATTTTACAAATTTTAAAATTGGACAATTACCAATTTGGGATTAATCTATGGGATTCCTTGCCAGATATCCAAAAAGGGTTATGGACAATAAAAAAGTAGAAATATTGCTAAGTGACCTTTATAATGTATAAAGTTTTGTTAGATAGTATAAGGAAGTTGCACTCCAAGTAATTTTGCAAATGTGTCTTTTACCTAAAACACTAACATTGTGAACCTCTCTTGTATATTTTATAGATTAAAAATTCCCTGCGTGCATTCTCTTATGATTGTGTGACAGAGCTTTGAAATGGAAGAAAATAGAAAAGAAGACCAGTAAAACTATATAGAGCAATTAACTTAAATTTCTATCTCTCTTTCTTTTAGAAGCTTATTATCTAGACATGGTCCGGAGAACCAATTTCACTGTGCCACATTTAAAATACTTCCAGCAATGTGACCTGATAGTGGGAATCCAATGGATACCACATTTGTTTGTGACTCTTTTGATTAATAGTGTGCTTATTTACAGATTAAATTCAACCCTGAATCATTACTGATGGAAGAAAGCATGCCGGAGCTCTGTGTTTGTCTGTTTCTGTTATGTGTTGTCTGTTTTAGCTTAAGGGGTACCCCAACATTGTACATTGGCCATTTCCAGAGTTTATTCCACCCCTTCTATTAGTCCAAATGGTACCATATCCCTTTTCAAAAAAGATTCCCCCACATACCAGAAAATATCTTATGAAAACCATGCTCACAATGATTTTATGCTATGGCTCACAGGTAATCGAGGCCAGCAGCGTGCCAGATTTTAGGAATAAAGGGGACGCCCATGTGGGATCCCTACATGGGTCAGGGCAAAACATTGGTTAATCTTAAGGGCAAAGGGTCTATAGAGTGGGCAGACTTGATGGGCCTTGGCCCTTTTCTGCCGTCATCTTTCTATGTTTCTATGTTTCTATACAGCCCAATGATAATTTAGTTAGGGGTTATATTATAAAAGGATATCTAAAGAGAAATAATTAGAAAGCTTTATACCTGGTAAAATGGTGTTCATTGGTATTTGATATTTGCTAAATAAAATAAAAAATGGTCTCTCTTTATTTAACTTACCAGGTATAAACAGTGCAGTGCACATCTCTGACATAAGTTATTTTGGTATCACATTCTGTACGTGTGTATGGTCTCTCTTAAATGACATAATAATTATGTCCAGAACATAAAAAGGTATATTTTCTGAATGTCCTACAGAATACCTTTAAGTGCATTAGTGTTGTTTCTCTTATCTCACACAAATACTACCTTACACACAAGTATTGTGTCAAATGTTATCACATTCTGTACGTGTGTATGGTCTCTCTTAAATGACATAATAATTATGTCCAGAACATAAAAAGGTGTATTTTCTGAATGTCCTACAGACTACCTTTAAGTGCATTAGTGTTGTTTCTCTCATCTCACACAAATACTACTTTACACACAAGTATTGTGTCACATGTTATCACCTTCTGTACAGAAAGTGGTTTTTCTCCTTTTTCTCTTATACTCTCTTTTACCACTAGGGGGGTTTAATGTAACTAAAGCATTGAAGTTAAACAGTCATGAGGAAATATTTTCCTTGAAAAATCACATACTGGGAAATGTTATTCCATATAGACTTTCATCCTTTTGTGATAAAATTGGTCAGCTCTGCTCTCTCATTCTGATGATTTGGCTAACATGCTGAGTTAAGAGAAAATTTCACCAGACCGAGAAGATGATGACGCAACCAGACATACAGTGCCGTGCCATGAGGCTGTTATGTGGCACCAACTGGGGAATAGAAGTGAGCCTATATCCTGCCACTTCACATTAGGGCTGGTCTCTGGAGGTGGTGCCTGAGACTTACATGAGTGAAGGCATGTGAGTGGCATAGCAAGCCTATTGAAACTGGAGCATAGCCAGACCCTAACCAAAGATGCTAAGAAAAACGGGATACCAGATAACTGCGGTGATCGATGGTGAATATGAAGCTACCTTAAATGTATGCCATGAGTAAGAGCACAAATATAATATTAATAAGATTATTAATTTTCATGATTCCCGATACGTGATACTTTCAAGTGAAAGGCCTAATTAGCAAGAAATATTAGGGAATGAAAGAATACCAAGTTTAGCACATAAGGAAATAATTTATGAAGGGAAAAATAATTTTCCCATTTTACCTTTGCTTAATAAATACTATTGTTTCTGAAATACTGGCTGGCAAACAAGCATATTTTGGCTCCAGAGTAGCAGATGTATTTAGATGGGAAGGTGAATGGGTGACCAATACTGTACATAATTATGAACTAACGCTACAATATGATCAGTTAATGTTACCTGTCGTTAATGATATCACAAAGAATTAACTTGATTTAAAAACCACATCACATTCTGTACCCTTAGATAGAAAATGGTGTAAATTTTGAAATGAAACAATGTGTCCTTAGTACTTTTGAACTTGTGATTCCTGCTAATCAAACTCCCTTTTCAGTATGTTTACAGAATGTTAGTATGTTGCAGTGGGCAAATAATGCAACTTATGAAATACTAACTTGCATTCTGTGGCAGATCATATTGAAGCTACCACTGCACTCCATGGGTGGGATGCTATTACTAGAGGCTGTGATATGGCACAAAAGGTGTTTAGCTATTAGGAAGACTTTTTATGGGAGCAGACTTAAGAATCCAAGGGTGGAATGTTATGCCAGTTATGCCCCAGCATATTACTGATAATTTTGTTTATGTATTCTCAAGTCTGCTGACCTGAACTCCTTACCCCCAAAGAAAAGTAATACCAGATGGTCTCTACAATAACATTGCTTATTGTAGATCCTGACCTCTTTGATCTGATTTCCTTGATCACACCAAAAGGACAGATGGCCTCTGTAACACCTTCTTGATAGCATCAAAGAGACAGTGCAACACCTATCCTGACTTCCTTTATTTGAATGACAACTGGATAGCATCAAAGAGACAATAAACTGTAACACCTCCTTGCGTCCTGACCTCTTTGATCTCCACAGGACAGTAAGACCAGATGGTCTCTGCAATAACCTTGCTTATTTGAGATCCTGACCTCTTTGATCTCCACAGGAGCTAACATCCTGACCTCATTGATCTTCAAAGGACAGTAAAACCAGATGATCATCAGTAAAGACAGATGGGAAACTACATCAAAAAGAAAATGACAGTGACAAGTATCTGCTATCTTGACCTCTTTTGACCTGGGTGTTGTCAAAACAGATAACAAAAGAACAGAACCGGCTGTCTTACTAAGAGGGCAGCAGTTTTTCTCTATAAAAGAGAAAAACTCAGCCCATAGAATTTGAATCCAGTTTCGTTGCAACAAAGGGACAGCCCGTTCGGTTCTCCTCTCCTATCAATCGCTTTGGGTTCCAGATTGTGAGGGATAGTGATGTCCGGAAATACGGTGATGTTAATCTATTTTAATATTTATCTATGCATGTAATAAAGTGTTATTGTTTAAGCTTTATATTGTCTGGGTGCCTTTCTGAGGGTTACTGATCATCCCATTGGGCAGAAATAAGTGGCAGAACAGGTATGTGCAGCAACGTTCCCCCTGGTAATCACAAACTTTTATGAAGTGTGAGGAGGGTTTAAAACCAAGAAGAGAAGTTTAAAGACTTGGATCAGCGAGTTTGAGATTTTCAATTTTTTCCAAATTTCAACGATGCGAGATAGAACGGTATTACAAAGGAAAGTAGAAACATAGAAACATAGAAAAATGATGGCAGAAAAGGGCCAAAGCCCATCAAGTCTGCCCACTCTAGTGTCCCTTCTCCTTGATTTTGCTCACCACCCCCTGCCCTTACCTCATTAGAGATCCCACATGAATATCCCATTTATTTTTGAAATCTGCCACGCTGTTGGCCTCAATCACCTGCCGTGGGAGTTCATTCCAATGATCGACCACCCTCTCAGTGAAGAAATACTTTCTGGAGTCACCATGAAATTTCCCTCCCCTGATTTTCAGCGGATGCCCTCTGGTGGACGAAGGTCCCATAAGACGAAAGATATCCTCTTCCACCTCGATACGACCCGTGATATATTTAAATGTCTCAATCATGTCCCCTCTCTCTCTTCGTTCTTCAAGTGAGTACAGCTGCAATTTATTCAGCCTTACTTCATACGGAAGATCCTTGAGCCCCGAGACCATCCTGGTGGCCATCCGCTGAACTGACTCAATTCTCAGCACATCTTTCCGGTAATGTGGGCTCCAGAATTGAACACAATATTCCAAATGAGGTCTCACCATGGACCTGTACAGTGGCATTATGATCTCTGGCATCCTGCTGATAAAACCTCTACGGATACAACCCATCATTTGCCTTGCCTTGGAGGAAGCCTTTTCCACTTGATTGGCAATTTTCATGTCATCACTAATGATTACGCTTAAATCCCATTCTTCCGTGGTCCTAACTAAGGTCTCACCATTTAATGTGTAAGTCCTGCACAGATTTCTTTTACCCAGGTGCATCACTTTGCATTTTTTAGCATTGAAGTTGAGCTGACAAGTCGATGATCATTGTTCTAATAGTAGTAGGTCCTGCATCAACTAAATCTTAAGACTTTTCCTAAAATACTTATAATATCTCCTAAAGACCTATTTTATAGGTTTTGGAAAGAAGTATTTAAATACTCTGAAAAAAATGGGCTTCACCTCTCCATAAAATATATTAATTATCTACCGGCTCCTTTAAAAAGATCTAATTCTATAGTTGTTCACTCGGTTGTGAAGTTTCTTCAAGTTCTTTGAATCTTATTAATATTCTGGAAACTTCAGAGGAAGATCAACTTTATTGGAAACATTTGTTTTTCAACAGGATAAGGAAGCGTTTCTGCACCTTTTCTTTAGACCAGTGGTCTCAAACTCGTGGCCTGGGAGCCACATGTGGCCTGCCAGGTACTATTTTGAGGCCCTCGGTATGTTTATCATAATCACAAAAGTAAACTAAAACAGTTTCTTGATCATATGTCTCTTTAGTTATAAATTATAATAATACTAGCTGATGACCCGGCGTTGCACGGGTATTTAATTATAGCAATAACACAGTAAATGGATTGAAATAAAGATACTTTATAGTGGTGAATGAAATTTTTTTTTACAGCTTTATAAAAAGTACAATAATCAAATTATAATGTGAAATATTTGACAAAATGAATACAATACAACTAACACAAAACTTGATTATAAACAACAATTTTAGTTTCACCTCCAGGAGCAAGAACATATAAATTCTTGGGTGAACCCACCCTTGATCAAGCAACATAGAGTTGTCCATGGGAAAAACAGGGGGATCTTAAATCCACTCCACAGTATGTAATAGTCTGTCCCTGTGATTTGTTGATTGTGATAGAGAATGCAAGTCTCACTGGAATTTGCAATCTCTTAAACTGAAAAGGAAGATCTGTTGGAATAAGTGGCATCCAAAAGTTTCAGTATTGATTTAAACAACTCAATATGTGGAAACTCAGGTTGAAAAGAAACTCCATGCAGTTGTTTTCCGGTTCAGAATGGAACCTGTGTTCCTAGTTCAGGATATGTGAGTACTCATGTAATGTAATAACATTATGAACTGGGGTGCATGAAGGAAACCGTTACAAACACAGTTAGAACATACAAACTCTATATGTATGGTGTCCGTGGTAGAATAGAAACAATGTCCCTAGTGGTTATAGTGTCATAGAAAGTGCTTTATAGTTGGAATTACAGTGTGAATGGCAGCTTTTTACATTTTTTCCATTGACATGAATGGGTGAAATCTGATTTTCTGTTTGTAGCTCCGCCCACGTGTGCAGGTGGGCAGCGAGACCCCCAGAACATATCACCCCAGGTAGTGAGGGATCTGCATACCAAGTTTTGTTCAAATCGGTCAAGCCGGTTTTGAATTACAGTGAGAATGGCATGTTTTTACATTTTTTCCATTGACATGAATGGGTGAAATAAGATTTTGTTTGTAGCTCCGCCCACGTGTGCAGGTGGGCCGCGAGACCCCCAGAACATATCACCCAGGTAGTGAGGGATCTGCATACCAAGTTTCGTTCAAATCGGGCAAGCCGTTTTTGAATTACTGTGAGAATGGCAGCTTTTTACATTTTTTCCATTGACATGAATGGGTGAAATCTGATTTTCTGTTTATAGCTCCGCCCACGTGTGCAGGTGGGCCGCGAGACCCCCAGAACATATCATCCCAGGTAGTGAGGGATCAGCATACCAAGTTTCGTTCAAATCGGGCAAGCCGTTTTTGAATTACTGTGAGAATGGCAGCTTTTTACATTTTTTCCATTGACATGAATGGGTGAAATCTGATTTTCTGTTTGTAGCTCCGCCCACGTGTGCAGGTGGGCCGCAAGACCCCCAGAACATATCATCCCAGGTAGTGAGGGATCAGCATACCAAGTTTCGTTCAAATCGGTCAAGCCGTTTTTGCGTGATCGCGGCACATACACACACACATACATACACACATACATACCTCCGATTTTATATATATAGATTATTAAGACTTGGCCAAAAGGAAAGATTTAGAAACTATAACGAGTTTTACCTCATGCAAAATTGTCATTTCTTTAATAAGACATTCACTATTTTTTTTCTGAGGCCCTCCAAGTACCTACAAATCCAAAATGTGGCCCTGCCAAGGGCTTGAGGTTGAGACCACTGCTTTAGACTGAAATAAGTGACTTTTTGAATACTAGGATTTCTACGATTCCAAATTGACTCGGACTAGGAGGAAAAGATACCTCGAGATGAAACAATCTGTTATTTCCTTGGGGGCTAGATCAGAATTCCTATAAACCCTCTCAATTATAATTTTTCCTTCAAGGGAAAGGAGTCACAATGTCTAGTTCTAATTGATCTCAAATTGCTAGCTCTAAGTGTTTTAAGAAGATTGAACCACCACCATTACATACTGTATTTCCTTTTTCTTTTATATTGTAGATTAATCACTCCTTCTGATATTTTGAACTGTCCCCTCTAAATATGAGGACTGTTAGGAGTTTTCTTGCATTGTTAAATTTTCTGTAATGCTTAGGAATTACTTTATCTTTGTGGTAAAACTGTTTTCCTATACATTGAATATTTTTTTGGATTTACGTATAAATAATACAGTAAAGAAATCAAGTTTCGAGGAAGTGACGTCATCTCGCCGAATGGCAGCTTAAAGCAGAAGCTCCGTCGGGCTTTTGCTGCACTGCGCGCTGAGCGCTTCCAAAGTGAGGAGTTTCGGCCACATTGTGGGTGATCCGGGGTCCCCTTTCCATGGCGACTCGCAAGCGCCTCGAAAAATTTAAATTTTTTGGAGATCCGCCCGAGAAATCGGGCTTAGAGGCGGCGAGCAGCGGGGGGGAGAAAAAAAAGATGGCGGCCGGATCGGCGATTCCCTCCGAGTCGGAGGATGAGGGCCTGCCAGAGCAGATGGGGGATGCTGGAGAGCTGCCCCCGAAATCAATAACGGACTGGTTCAAGGACTTGAAGGCAGAAATCGTTGGAGTGAGGGGGGATGTCAGAGCTGCTATAATGGAGCTGAAATCTGAGGTCAGTGCATTGGGAGCCCGAGTCTCGGCTTCTGAAGACCACGTGGCCACTCTTACTGCGGAGGTGTCTACAACCAAGGATGTTACTGGCCGCATATCTAACGAGCTCCGGGACCTACAGAATCAAGTGGAAGACCTTGAAAATCGCTCTCGGCGCAGCAATCTGCGCTTTAAGGGAATCCCTGAAACTGAGGCTTACAGAGACTGTAAAGCGGTGGTTAGAGCTTTTTGTGAACACC
Source organism: Geotrypetes seraphini (assembly GCF_902459505.1). Taxonomy (NCBI): domain Eukaryota; kingdom Metazoa; phylum Chordata; class Amphibia; order Gymnophiona; family Dermophiidae; genus Geotrypetes; species Geotrypetes seraphini. The sequence goes on along the minus strand of NC_047093.1, from coordinate 18,089,040 downwards.
TGCTGCGAGCTGACGGGGCGGATGTACCGGAGACCATTGTGCTGGTACGTGCCCATCGTAGTCTGGGAACTGCCCGAGCCCAGGGCACCCGGGATATCATCGCTTGCTTTGGGGAGTTCACCCTAAAGGAAAGAATTTTGCTGGCTGGCCGTCGACAGTCTGCTCTCCGGTGGAATGATTTGGCTGTGGGAGTGTTTCAGGACCTGGCTTGGACTACGTTGCAGAAGCGGAGAGCGTTTCAGGAGGTCACGCAAGTGTTGCGCTCTGGGGGCCATAGATACCGTTGGCTCTTTCCCTTCGGCATGTGGCTGACTATTAATGGTTCGTCTAGACGTGTGAGCACGGTGTCGGAAGCCTGGGCGGAGATGCGGGCCCTGGGCTGTGGGAATCTACTGGATGCAGACCGGCCGCCGGCGGTGGCTTCTACATCGGCGCAGAGTGAGCCTTGGAGCACTGTACTGCGCTCGGGCAAGAAGTCAGCGAAGCCCCAGTCCTGAACACACCGGTTTCCTCTTTTTCTGGTTAGCCTTGATACCAGGCTTGGCCTTGGCTGGTTCGGAGTGGACTTCTTGGACCTTTCTGGTGGAGCTGGAGGCTATAGCTAGCCCTCTGCTTTATTGGACTGGAGATTTCTGATAGCTTTGTGCTGTCCAATATGTTACCAGTAATATTGCCGATTTAGCATGTACTAGTGCTAAGGTTGTATGGTAGTATTGCCAATTTTGCATGTAATATTTCACAGCGTGGTTGATGGGTGGTTTAGTTACCTGGCTGTTTGGGTTTGGACTGTGTTATGTGTTACGGTTGGTCTGCTGGGGGTTGGGTGAGAGGGGGGAAGGACTGGGAGTTGAATACAAGGGAGGGGGGGGTGTGGAGTGGCACATGGTGACAAGGTGTGGAGGTATTCTTTGGGAGTTTCTTGGACATAGTGGAGGGGTGAAGATTGCCTGTAGGGGAGGTTTGCACTTTCTCCGCGCTGGCGAATCCTGGAACTAAGGGTTCGAGGCAGCATGGGGGAGGGGGGAGGGGGGTGGGGTCTGGGGGGGTTAGGGTGGGGAGGGGGGGGGGGGGAGGGGGGAGGAGAAGCTTTTCACTATAGGTTCGTGGAATGTTAATGGGCTTAATAGCCCGGGTAAGCGTAGTATTGTATGTAAAGAACTGGCTCGACTGCAATGGGATGTTTGTTTACTTCAGGAAACACATTTGAGGCCTCGAGATGTGGCTGTTTTACGTTCCCCCCTTTATGATCAGATTTGGACTCACCAGGGGGCGACTCCAGGGAAGAAGGTGGGGGGCTTGGCTATATTAGTGCGCAAGGGCTTGGGGCTGGTGGTTAATCAAGTTTATCGTGATGGTGCAGGGCGCTGTTTAGCCCTTGTGGCTACGTTACAGGGTCGCACCATAACTCTTATCAATCTGTATGGCCCCAATACAGATCAGGCCAGCTATTTTGGGTCTCTTAAAGCGGATCTGGTTGGGTTGGTGAAGGGGTCTGTGTACCTTGGGGGGGACTTTAATGTTACACCAGATGTTGTTTTGGATCATTCAGTAGGCGGGACTCGCTCTCCGTCTAGGGCTGCTAGACGGGCTTTACTGTCATTGTTCTCTTCTCTGGGCTTGGTGGACTGCTGGAGGCTGTCTCATCCCACACAGCGTTCCTATACTCATTATTCACATGCACATAAATCGTATGCACGTATAGACGGGCTATGGACCCATCGAAATTCGTGGGGGGGGATTCGACAAGCTGAAATAGGAACTATTCAAATTTCTGACCATGCGCCCGTATGGGTGGCCTGTACGGGTTACTGGGCTGGGGAGGGACGGCGTTTCTGGAGACTCAATGAGTCTTTATTGAAAGATCCTGTGGTGGTTCGGGAGGTGAATGAGGCGGTAGACCAGTACCTCCAGATTAATGATAATAATACGGTTAGCGATGCGACTTTGTGGGATGCCCTGAAGGTGGTGGTGCGGGGTATTTTCATTAAGTGGGGGGCTCGTCGTAAGCGTCAACGGGCGCAACGTTCATTGGCATTGCATGAACAGTTAGAGCGGTTGGGGAGGCAGCATCAGAGACACCAGGACCCCTTGGTGTATGAGCATCTTCTTAGGGTAAGGGCGGAACTTTCTTTATTGCAGATGGGGGAATATGAGTTTTTGAGAGAGCGTTTGAGTCAAACGGTTTATGAGTATAATAATACCCCGGGATCTCGACTGGCTCGGCTTATTAAGCTGAAGCAAGCGAGAGCAGCTATTACAGAGATAAGGGATCCGCGGGGTACGGTACATCGTTCAGATTCGGCTATTAGCGCGGTCTTCCTTAAATTTTATTCTGATTTGTATCAGAAATCCGGGGGGCGAGATGCAATGGCTCTGGAGGGATATCTCTCGGAGTTGCGGCTTCCTCGGCTTTCGGACGTGGATAGTGATATGCTTAATGAACCTATTGAATTGGGAGAGGTCCTGGGAGTCATTGCTAATTTGAAGTTGGGGAAATCGCCTGGCCTGGATGGGTATACTAATCAGTTTTATAAACTTTTTCGGGAGATTCTCGCTCCGCTGTTGGTTAGAGTTGCGAACGGGATACGGGGAGGTTCATCGTTGCCCTCTACTATGGGAGAGGCTGGGATCACAGTCCTGCTTAAACCGGGTAGGGATCCTACTGGGTGTGGGTCATATCGACCGATCTCCTTATTGAATACGGATGCAAAAATTTTAGCAAAGGTCTTGGCGCTTCGCTTGGGCCGAGTTCTGCCCTCTCTGGTGCACTTGGATCAATCGGGTTTTGTTCAAAGGCGGCAGGTTGGTGATAATATTAGACGAACGTTACATCTCATGTGGGCGGCACAGAGGTCTTCTGCCAAGATTGCCTTTTTGGCAATTGATGCGGAGAAGGCTTTCGATCAGGTTGACTGGGAGTTCTTGTGGGAAGTGATGACTCGGATGGGGTTGGGAGCTTCTTTTTTGGCCTGGGTGCAGGCCTTCTATGCGGCCCCCAGAGCCACAGTGCGTGCAAATGGGGTTTATAGCGAGTTTTTTTCCATAGGGAGAGGCACTAGACAGGGATGCCCTTTGTCTCCTCTGTTGTTTGCTCTCTCTATGGAACCTCTGGCCATTCGTATTAGGGAACATGGTGATTTATTAGGGGTGATGATTGGGGATATGGAACATCGATTAGCACTGTTTGCCGATGATGTGTTATTGTATGTCCGAGAACCGGAGGTCTCGTTACCTATTTTGGTGGATCTTTTGTTGGACTATGGGAGGGTTTCGGGGTTTACGGTGAATATGGATAAATCTGAACTGTTGAGTGTAAATTTAGGGGCTGAGGATCAGCGTAGAGTAGCTGCCCGGTTTCCCTTTCGCTGGGCTCCTGGGGTTATCCGCTATTTGGGGATTCGTTTACCGGTTGATTTATCCCAATTATATACAGCTAATTACGCTCGGATTATTCACCAAATCCGGACTGATATACAACGCTGGAATGGGTTTTGGTTGTCTTGGTGGGGTCGCATTGCAGTTTTAAAAATGAATATTTTACCCCGCTTGCTTTTTCTCTTTCAAACGTTACCGATTTCGGTTCCCAAATTGGTGTTGAAACAGTTGCACACTTTGTTCTTTCGGTTTATTTGGCAGGGGAGATCCCCTCGTATTTCCAGAGCTGCATTGTGGGCGGCCAGGGACAAAGGGGGGCGGGCGGTGCCGAATTTGTTCTGGTATTACCGGGCTGCTCAGCTGCGGCTCCTATTGGATTGGGAAATAGCGGACTTTAAATTGGCGGTACGCATGGAGCAGCATTTTGTGGGTCGTCCCTGCTTGAAACATTGGCTTTGGTCCTCGTCCATGGGGGGCCGGACGGTGGCGGTTCCGGGGAATCCGTTTTTGGACCATCTAGTGAAAGTGTGGTGTGTCACTCGAAAGCGTTGGGGGGGTGGGGTGGTCCCATCGGTGCTTGGTGCGATGCGGGAGGAGCCCATGTTCCCGGCCGGTGGGGAGAGTTCTGTTTTTGTGCGCTGGGCGCAGTTGGGGCTACACACCTTTAGGGATGTGCTTCAGAAGGGGGTCCTGGTGTCTTTTGAAACCTTCAGAATCAGTGCTGCCTTGCCCAAAGGAGATTTTCTAGCCTATTCTCAGATACGTCATTTTCTTCACTCCCAGAAGTGGGATCGGGAGCCTATTCAGTCTCTAGATCCCTTGGCTCACTTGTGGGTCACACTTAGGGGCCTTCCTAAACCGGTTTCTGTTCTTTACCAATATATTCGGGGCTCCTTTTCTTTCCCGGCTCTCTACCAGCGGGCTTGGGAGGTGGATCTGGGTTGTACCTTCTCGGTTGGGGAGTGGGCACTGATCACTACAGAAGTAGGCAAGGCATCCTCTTGTGCACTTATTAAGGAAAATGCCTATAAAGTGGTCATTCGGTGGTACTACACGCCGGAGCGACTACATCGAATGTTCCCTGGTGCTTCGGTACTGTGTTGGAGATGTGGGTTGGCTTCGGGGACTTTTTTGCATATTTGGTGGGACTGCCCTATCCTACAGCCTTACTGGAGGAAGGTCGTGGGATGTTTATCACAACTGATACAAATTTTATTGCCATTTTCTCCACAGGGATGTTTGTTGGGCCTTTATAATGTGTGTTTATATTCCTGGCAAACCAAACTTAGACGCTGGGGTTTGGCGGCTGCCAAGTGCTTGATTGCTGCTCATTGGAAGCAGGACCTGGCACCTACTCAACTGGATTGGACTCTTAAGCTTCAATTTATTTATCAAATGGAACTGTCTATTGCAAAGCGTCATGGTTACTATTATACTTACACACGGACTTGGACACGAATCCTTGAAAAAATCGAATCTTTGTTTTAAGCTTCTTTCGGGGGGGGGGGGATGGTGGATGGGGGGACTCTCCTGCAGAACCAACAGGGAGTCCCTCTTTGTTAGTGGTAGTGCGGGGGGGTGGGGGGATATAGTGGAGTTAGGGTTACTGCTTTCTACTGGGGGATTGTTGGTAGGGGTGGGAGCACTCTTTGATGATTGTATTGTTGGGGGAGCATGATGAGGCTTATAGATCTCGGGTTGTGGTTTTGTATGCTTGTTTGCACCTCTGTTGTTTCTGTTATGCAATTTCTGGTGTGTATACTTTAATACTCAAAATCTTTTAATAAACATTTAATGATAAAAAAAAAAAGAAATCAAGTTTCAAGTTTATTAAAAAAAATTTATACCGCTCAATCAGACTTCTGAGTGGTGTACAATAAAAATAGGGTTTACAATTAAAATATACGCAACATACTCAGACAAAGACAAACGGAAACAAATGGAAAGAAGGGTAGGAACTACAATATTTTAAGGAAAGAGTACAATTAAGGAGAGAACGACCGGGAAGGGAAAGATGATGCCTTCTGCTGTCGGCGTCTGTGTAGCCCTTATAAGGGCAGTTAAGTATCAAATGCATCTTTAAACAAAAATGTTTTCAGCTTTGTTTTAAAATGAAGCAAGGATAATTCTTCGCGAAGATAATCCTATATAATAAAACGCTAGTCGCGCATGCGCACTCAACTGCGTGCTTCTGTTTTCCCTGATCTGTGAGATGTAGGTCCGTGGCCTTGCAAGAGTGCGCATGCGCGCCTAGGGTTCTTTTCAGTTTGTCTTCGCCCCCCCCCCCACCCGAATCCCCGTTGAGCTTCCCACCACGGTCTGACCCTCCCATCCGATTTTCCTTTCTCGCGGTCTGGCCGGCTCCCTTTGTCCCTTGCCGCCGCAACCCCCTTCCCTTCCCGCGGTCGACAAACCTCCTGGCTCCAGCAGCGGCCGCAGCACTGTAAACACGCTGCTTCGCGGCCTCTACTGGCCTGATTTACTCTGCCGCGTCTCTGATGATGTCATCAGGGACACGGAAGAGCAAATCAAGGTAGTAGAGGCCGCGAAGCAGCGTGTTTACAGTGCTGCGGCCGCTGGAGCCAGGAGGTTTGTCGACCGCGGGAAGGGGGTGGCAGCAGCAGCAAGGGACTAGGGGAGCTGGCCAGACCGCAGGCATCTTCAAAAAAGTGTAGGCGGGAGGCGCGTGAAGGAGTTTCAGCTCAGAGGAACGGCTAGAGGGTGCTGCAAGTGGCCCATGCAGGTAAACATTCTCACAGGAGGGGAAAGGGGGCTGCTTCGGGGAGAGGGGTGTGCTGGGAGGCAGATCGTTTTGCTTAGGAGGGGGGAAGACAGAAGGGGGGCCACGGAGCGACAGTCAGGGAGGAACTGGAGGGGCAGAGGGAAAGGGGTCTGCTTTGGGGGAGGGGTGTGCTGGGAGGTAGATAGCTTTGCTTGGGGGGGGGAGAAAAAATGGGGGGCCACGGAGAGACAGTCAGGGAGGAATTGGAGGGGTAGAGGGAAAGGGGTCTGCTTTGGCGGAGGGATGTGCTGGGAGGCAGACAGCTTTGCTTGGGAGGGGAAACAGAAGGGGGGCCACGGAGACACGTTTAGGGAGGAATTGGAGGGGTAGAGGGAAAGGGGGCTGCTTCGGGGGGGGGAGGGGTGTGCTGGGAGGCAGATCGTTTTGCTTAGGGGGGAAGACAGAAGAGGGGCCACAGAGAGACAGTTAGGGAGGAACTGGAGAGGGAGAGGGAAAGGGGCTGCTTTCTAGCACCCGTTAATGTAACGGGCTTAAACACTTAGTTAGGAATAAAATTCCAAAGGGATGGCGCAGTTACTGCAAAATTATTGGATCTTATTGTATTTATGTACTTGAGGGATGAGACTGCAAGAAGATTTTGAGACATAGAGTGAAGTGTTTTAGATGGACAATAGGGGATTAATAAACTATTAATAAATTCAGGTTGCTTACTTTGACGTGTCTTGAATGTAAGTAATAGAATTTTATAACTAATTCTGTGTTCAACAGGCAACCAATGTGTTTTGCACAAGAGGGGAGAAACATGATTGTATTTTTTAGCATGTTAAGTGCAATTATTATATAACCTAAAAATTAAATAAATTTACTCCCTTTACAAAACTGTAGCGCAGTTTTTCTGCTGGCCGCAACAGTAACAGCTCCGATGCTCATAGAATTCCTATGAGTGTCAGCGTTGTTACCGCTGCGGCCAGAGATAAAAACCACGCTATGGATTTTTAAAAGTGGAGGGGGGGGTTAGTTTGATATTACATTTGATAAATACAGAAATATAAAGGTAAAGGGTGGGGGATGTGATCCGATATACCTCCTTTCTGTTGTTACCAAGTGGCTTACATTTTATATACAGGTACCGGTACTTAGGTATTTTTTTTTACCTGGTGGAATGGAGGGTTAAGTGAAATCTAGAGACACAATGAGCAGCAGTCGAATCCCACTGTATGTAGCCATTCCATGCAGGTAGTTTTGTTTGTTTGGGGATTTTTTTTCGTAGTTTAAAAACTGAGTGAAAATAAACTAAGCTCCCCAATCAAAACAAATATTAGGACCAGCAAAGCTCAGCTTGACATAATAAATAAGAGCAAACATTTGTGTGGAGCTGTCCACGCTGGTGTAGTATTTCCAGTTTTATGAATGGGTTACAGCATGAACACCAAGCGTCTGGCAGAGAAACAGAATCAATGAAAACAGAATCAAGGTCTGAGCTACTGTCTTAAATGCCATCTTTTGAATGTATTGTTTCCATTGTGTTATTTCTATGGATAGTCACCAGATAAAACATGCAAACCTAATAAACGAAGAGACTGATTTATGTTGTGACCCATTTTTCTTGCTATCCAATGCGCCTATAAATTCAATTAGGATTTTAACAGCTTTCCTATTTTCTCTTTTCCTGACCAATTCTAGCCTAGGGCTCTGCCCATTCTGCTTCCCTATGATTCTTCCTTCAATTCTTCCAGGTTTAATCTAAACTAGTCTTAATCTAATACAAAAGGTTTCTGGTTGATGGGTCTCTGTTGAAATGTAGGGCAGAGCACATTCTCTTTCTTAGCATGGTTAATTTTAAATTCTTATGGAATTAAAGCTGAAAATGTTTGATTACAGTCACTGGTTTTTATCTTCAGTATTACATGATAACATTTCCTGAACAGTTTATAGGCCGAGATGAATGGCATACATAGAACATAGAAACATGATGACAGATAAAGGCCAAATGGCTCATCTAGTCTGCCCATCCGCAGTAACCATTATCTCTTTCTCTCTCCGAGATCCCACATGCCTATCCTATCCCTTGAATTCAGACACAGTCTCTGTCTCCACCACCTCTTCCGGGAGACTGTTCCACGCATCTACCACCCTTTCTGTAAAAAAGTATTTCCTTAGATTACTCCGGAGCCTCTCACCTCTTAACTTCATCCTATGCCCTCTCATACAAACTGATCTGTGGTATCTAGACAAAGAGCAGTAAGTATCAGACTGAAAGAACAGACTGACTAGAGAAAAAAAAAACAACTAACTTCCTTGCTGGCTCAAATCCAGATCAGATTAGTAGCGACTAAAATTTATTACCATCCAAAGGTGTTTTATATTCACTAGTGGTGGACAAGTGTTCAAATTAAGCCATGGTTATAGCTAGCAGTCTCAGCAAAAAAAGGTAAGGACTGAACAGGCACAGAAACAATCCTGTATTATATACTGTACAATGGTTATTTTTTTTAAAAAAAGCCTTTGCAAAGCTAGGCACCAGCCAAAAATGTTTAAGCCCCCCAAAAAAATTCCTGGTCGTTTTAAGCTGTACCATTCTGAGCAAGTGGGTGTTATCCCTTCCTACCAGCAGATGGAGGTGGAGAAAAATCTAGGCTTTTCCAGTGAACTCGCTGATATAAACCTGCTGGTGTTCTGGGAATATTCCAGCATTTTTCTCCATCTCTGGCAGATGGTAGGTTACTCAGGCCACACAGCATGGTTAAGCCTAACAGCCACTTCCAGGTTCCCTGATCCTTGGATTGGACCTCACTGGGAAGCGCTTTCTTGTCTCATTGATGAGGTCAAAACAGCTCTGGGTTGCTCAAGACTCCCAACTATGGATCCCTCTGAAAAGGATCCACTGTTGGAGGGTCTTGCAGGACCCCCAAAGCACTTTTCTCTCCAGAAGGTCCTCACTTACATGATGCTGGCACAATGAGAGTAGCCTGGTGGGGTTCTCAAGGATCTGTATATCTTCACCTATGAGGATGTGGAGGCGTACTGGCTATACCCTAAAGGTGGATACCAAGAAGATGGCTGTCCCTGTCCAATAGGTTTTGGCTCTCTGCAAGCTTCATGAGAAGCAGGTTGAACAGCAGTTTCATCTTGCTTGTACTTTTAGAGCAGGGGTATCAAATGTCAGTCCTCAAGGGACGCAATCCAGTCGGGTTTTCAGGATTTCCCCAATGAATATGCATGAGATCTATTAGCATACAATGAAAGCAGTGCATGCAAATAGATCTCATGCACATTCATTGGGGAAATTCTGAAAGCCCGACTGGATTGCTGCAGCCCTTGAGGACCAACATTTAACAACCCTGTTTTAGAGCATCTGGCATTCAAACTGCTATTTGTGACGGTTACGTGGCCAGGATTATGTTGCATTGGCAGCAGCAGTTGCCAGAGTCTCCAGAAGTTTTTTGTCTGGAGTACGGTGTGGCCTACCTGGAGGATGTCCTTTATGACTTGATCCACCTCTCTTCCTGGTCTATGGCCACCTCTGTGGTAGGGCGGTACTGGTTTTGTCTCTGTCAATGGTTTACAGATATGGTTTCCAAGAAGCTCCTCAATCAGCTATACTTTAAGGTACACTTACTATTCAAGAGGACCTGGAGAATTAATAAAAAAAAAAAAAAAAAAGACACAATCCATCTGACTTTCTGAACTCAGGTATTAGGGCTCCCCGAGGTCCTCAGCCACTTCAGAGGAGCGGGTTGCTTTAGGCCTGCTCATCGCTCAGTGTTTCCACTTGGGACTCTTGACCTCAGGTTTGGGTAGACTAAGTCTGGATTCCTTTCATAGGCTCAAAAGAATTTTCAACTCTGGCCGCTCTAAGTGGGAAGGAGCAGCCTTGTCCTTCAGTAGTACAGGTACAGGGCAGGTTGTCTCTTCCACCATGAGCTCTGGAGTGGTCTCTTCTACCATGGGCTCTGGAGGTAGTCTGAGAGGGATTCCTTGGAGTTCACCTCCATGGGCTCAGATCTAAAACAGCAGGCAGTCACTCTTACCTTACAACACTTGCTTGAGTTGGGGTGATGGAATCTGTTCTTCTGGCAGAGCAAGGTCTGGGTAGTTACTGCATTTATTTTATGGTCCCAAAGATGGGTAGATCCTTCTAGACCATCCTGAATTTAAAGGGAATGAATGCTTTCCTTTGTGTGCAGCATTTTCAAATGGAAATCCTTTGGTTGATGATTGCTTTGGTTTGGCAAGGTTGAGTTGATGATGTCTCTGGACCTATATGCACATTCCCACTGTGGAGGATCAGAAGAAGCATCTCCATTTTTAAATACTTGGGTGCCTGCTTGTCCTGGGATAAAGCACAGTTGCTTATCATAACAGGTGTTTTCCAGGGACAGCAGGCAGCTAGTCCCACAACCCACCCACCTCCCCTGGTTGGCTTCTCTGCTAGCTATCTGAACTGAGGAGACGCGCCCTGTGCTGGGCGGGAAGGCACTCGCACATGCGCGGTGCGGGCGACTCGAAACTTCGAGTTTCTTCAAGCAAGTCTGCTTGTGAGGCATCCACATTCGGGCTCCATCGATGATGTCACCCATATGTGAGAATACCTGCCTGAGCTTGTGGCAATGCAGCCCAAGATGTATTGTCAAAAAATGAGCAGCAATAGATCCATAAATTAGAGTATATTTACTTATTTGGAAAAGCTGTTTAAAACTAATTAAAGCTTTATATTTTGAACTGATCTCACAAAGCTCTTGGCTCAGTGAAAGAGAAGATTTTAATTCTCTTTGGCTGTTCCTGTTCTTTACACATGTATCAATTTTTTTTAAAAGGCCTTTTCTTAAAGGTGAAGGAAGGGATTCTAGATTTAGTTCATGTCTTTTTCATTTGTACCTCAAGGCAAGCTGCATTCAGATACAGTAGGTATTTTTTCTGTCCCTGAAGGGCTTTCAATCGTTTGTATCTTAGACCAGTGTTTTTCAACCGCTGTTCCGCGGCACACTAGTGTGCCGAGAGATGTTGCCTGGTGTGCCGCAGGGCCGCCATCAGGGCAGTACTACCAGTCCTGCATTCAGGGGCCCGGAGCTGACAGGGGGCCCGAGGCAGGGGCGTCAGTAGCTCGCCAAGGCAAAGTGAGTCGATCACCCAGGACTCACTTTGTCTTGGCGATCTAATCTATCGAGCCGATAAGTCTTCTTCTCCCCGACGTCAATTCTGCAGTCGGAGAGGAAGTTCGGGCCAGCCAATCGCTGCCTGGCTGGGCGGAACTTCCTCTCCGATTGCAGAATTGACGTCAGGGAGAGCATGCGTCTGCGTCGGCTTTGGGGCCTGTTATCCATTGGTGGGTCCTGTTCCCCGATGGCAGCGGCAGTGGCAGTGGCTTGGGGAACGGCAGGGAGAAAGAAAGAAAGGGGGCAGGCAGGGAAACAGAAAGAAAGAAGAGAAACAGAAAAAAAGAAAGAAAGGTCAGGGAGAGAGGAAGAAAAAGTTGGGGGAGGGAATGAGGTGTGGAGGAGAGAAAGCATACAGGCTGATAGAAGGGAAGAAAGATTGGATGCACAGTCAGAAGAAGAAAGTGCAACCAGAAATCACCAGACAAGGTAGGAAAAATGATTTTATTTTAAATTTAGCAAAGTGGAGGCAGTATTACCACAGTTTTCAAAGGAATTTGCCCAAATAACTTAATAGTTAACTGGGTAAATTCCCAGAGATGAAAACTTCCCTTCACTTACTATGCACAGTTCTGAATTTATATCTGCTGTCTATATTTTACAATATGGTCACCTTTTACTAAACCGCAATAGTGGTTTTTAGCGCAGGGAGCCTATGAGCGTCAAGAGCAGCGCTGGGCATTCAGCGCAGCTCCCTGCGCTAAAAACTGCTATTGTGGTTTAATAAAAAGGATGGAGGGTATATTTGTCTATTTTTGTATGCTATAAAAACCAAATACAGAGAGAGACTGAGAGCTGTTGACGAAGAGCTACGTGTGTGTCTTTCTTCGATTCCAGCCAGAATATCAGCTTTGTGTTCAGCCAAACAGGCCCAGGTTTCGCACTGAATAAAGTATTTTATAATTTTTCACTATTCTGTTTACTTAATATTTCATAACCCAACCCCCTCAGCCACCCTTCTAGCAGACTATTTCAAGAACAAAATCACTAACGCCAGAGCCACCCTCAACTTTACCCCATCCCACCTAAACGAAATCACAACCCAACCCACGGATAAAGAATCTACTACAGCGGACAGAACATGGTCTCAATTCCCCAACATACAATGGTCCGAATTCAATAAACTCTACAAAAAATACAGCCACGCCTCCTGTGACCTCAACCACTGCCCAGCATATCTCCTTACCACCTCCAGTATAAAATTCCGTACTCTACTTCTGCAATGGATACAAACAACACTCACAGATGGCTTTTTCCCTACTGACTTCAGCGAAATTATCATCACCCCAATTCAAAAAGACCCAAAAGGACCAACAGACCAACCATCCAACTTCAGACCCATTGCCTCTATACCGCTATATGTCAAAATTACAGAAGGCCTAGTAGCCAAACTCCTCACAAACTATCTAGATGACCATAACCTACTCCACCCCATGCAATCAGGATTCAGAACTAACTTCAGCACAGAGACACTCCTGGGCTCCCTTATGGACACAGCCAGACAACACCTCAGCACAGGAAAAAAAATGCTTCTCATACAACTAGACCTAACTGCAGCATTCGACCTAGTTGATCATAACATCCTTCTCCAAATCTTGGATGCAATAGGTATCTCAGATACAGTATATTCCTGGTTTGAAGGCTTCCTAAAATCCAGAACCTACAGAGTAAAATCAAACAAAGAAAAATCAGATCCTTGGTCAAACCCTTGCGGCGTACCACAGGGATCCCCACTATCCCCTACTCTCTTCAACCTATACACTGCCTCTCTCGGGGCATACCTGGATAACCTAGGCATTACCACCTATAGTTATGCGGATGACATCACCATCCTCATACCATATGATCAGCCAAAGACCACCATGACAAACATAATACACCAAACAATAGAAACAGTTACAACCTGGATGAAAGAACACAAACTAAAACTCAACCCAGATAAAACTAAATTCATCCTCCTCGAAAATGACAAAGTCCCAACTATAACCAATTTAGAACTTAACTCAATCAACTATCCAATCCAAACCACCATAAAACTACTAGGAGTGACAATAGACAGATGCTGCACTATGCAACTGCAAATAAATAAAACCATACAGAAATCCTTTGCAATAATGAGAAACCTGAGACAAGTCCGGAAATTCTTTGAAAGATCACAATTCCAGCTCATAGTGCAATCCCTAATCCTAGGATTGCTAGACTACTGCAACATCCTCTACCTCCCCTGCCCTGCCACGATGACCAAGCAACTACAAACAATCCAAAACACTGCTCTGAGACTCATCTACTCACTGAGGAAACATGATCATATCACAGAAGCCTACATCAACTCACACTGGCTACCAATCCAAGAAAGAATATTATTTAAATTCTACTGCATGATATTCAAAACCCTAAATGGAAACAGCCCAGCCTACCTAAACAATCGCCTCATCCAAGCAACCTCAACCAGACATAGAAAAACGCACTCCCCTTTCACACCTCCCCCGATCAAGGAAGTAAAACGGTCAAAACAATACGACGGCCTCCTAGCCACTCAAGCTGCAAGAATGGATAACCAAATCTCCAACCTACTGTTAACCACCCCAGACTACAAGATTTTCAGAAAACAAATAAAAACTATACTCTTCAAGAAAGCCCTGAAACAGTCCTAACCACACCCACCCTTAAAACCTCTTACTCTTAACAACACTTTTACCTATCAAATATTATCTAAAACCCATAATTTCACCACATTCTTACCTCCTAAAGACCTCCACTTCCCTTTGGTAACTCTTTATCCAATGTTTATTACCTTAAAAATTCTATGTCATCGCTTATTCTACTCCTTTTAATTTGTATGTAATTCCTGTTTTTTAGTTGGAATGTAATCCGCCTTGAACCGCAAGGTAATGGCGGAATAGAAATCACTAATGTAATGTAATGTAATAATAAAGTAATTATAAAATACTTTCTTTGTGTTTATTTGATTCCTATTCAAGAGAATTACTTTATATATAGTCAATATAGGCACAGAGTTAAATTTTTTAACATTTTCTAATGGTGGTGTGCCTCGTGATTTTTTTCATGAAACAAGTGTGCCTTTGCCCAAAAAAGGTTGAAAAACACTTAGACAATGAAGAGTTAAGTGACTTGCCCAGGATCACAAAGTCACAGTGGGATTTGAACTACACTTCCCTAGTTCTCAGCCTGCCAAGCTAAACATTAGACCACTCCTCCACTTTGGACAAAGACCAAAACGAAATGTGGCCAAAATGGAGCACTGAACACATACAAGTCAATTTATATACTTACGAGATTCATTTCTGGAAAGTAGGATGAGGGAAAGGATGAAGAGCACGAATACTAAAGGTGTTTTAAAAGAACTCCTACTGAAAGCTAGTTAAAATGAAGCAGTTGAGAACAAAAAAGTGAGATAGCAAGTGAGATCCAATTCTCTTCTATTTGTAAAGGTGGGTGGGAGGGAGGGGGAAGGGAACTGTACTGGAATTTGATTAAGGGAATTTATGGATAGTCTCTTGAAGGTTTTTATTTTATTTGAATATTAGGTGGGAGGATGTGAGTAAATATAATTGTACATTAATATATGAAAAGTTTATTGTGCTTTTCTTGTAATATTATATGTATATGAATTACTTGTTGCACAATTGTAGTTTGAAAATTCAATAAAGATATATTAAAAAAAAAAAAGAAAGATTTTTACACCTTTATAAGCTGGTAAATTCCAACAGACTACAGCAACAGTACTCCTTAGCTGACTCATTCTTAATTTCAGGGCCAAGCAATGAACACAAGTCTCTGCCCTGAAAAGCAGAAGTGGTAGGCCTGGATTTTCCTGCAAATCTCCAACAGCACACTTTTAATATGTCATATATACTTGAATATAAACACATTTTTGGGCCCAAAAATTGTGGTCTCGGTTTATATTTGAGTTACTACCTGACCAATGGTGCGGCTGTCCCCCATTCAACTCCCGATGACCACCAGGCTATAATTTTCAATAGAACGACCCCCGCCCCTACACTGAATACATGCCCCCCATGATGAATTTAGAAGCCTCTATCCTCTGTGTGAACAAAACGCTACCGCCACCCTCCTTCATGCATGCCCCAATCCCTGACATAGCACTTACCATTAGTAATGGAAACCTGCTGCCGCCATCAATGCTGTTTTCTGATCCGACAAGGAGCTTTGAGCATCTGCGCATGCTCAAAGCCTGCCAGCTCCAGCCCCCTCTGAGATTCTCAGAGAAGGTGGGAGCAGGCAGGCCTTGAGCATGCGCAGATGCTCAAGACCCCAGACCGGATCAGAATATAGCATTGACGGCAGTTTTCCAGTACTAATGGTAAGCGCAATGTCGGGGAGTTGGACGTGCATGGAGGAGGGTGGTGATGGAAGCGGGGTTTGTGTGCACAGAGGATAGCAGCTTCGAGATTCATCACAGGGAGCATCGTCCTATTGAAGATTACAACCCTGGTGGCAGGGACGGCGTTGGGGGGAGGGCAATCAGGGCAGCTGGGCCCCGTGGTCCAGGCATCTTTTTCCCCTTGTCAGGCCATCTTTGTCCCTCCCCTTCACCTTCGCGGCACTTTTCAAAACCAAAGTTTTCAATCTGAGGGCACCTGACACTTCTCCTCTGACTCAACTTTCTGTTTCCGCCTGGGTAGCTCGCGTCAGAGAAGCATCGGGGCTGCCACATCAGAGGCCCTCCGAGAGCAAAAAGTTTGGTTTTGAAAAGCGCCGTGAAGGTGAGGGGAAGGGAGGGAGATGGCTCGATAAGGGGAAGAGGTTGAGTGGCACTTCAGGCTTATTGTGTGGAGAAAGGGGGGAGGGAAGACAGATGCTGGATGGAAGATGGGGGAAGTGAGAGGGGGAGCAGCCGCTGGATGGAAGTGGGGAGGAGAGAGAGGGAATCAGCCGCTGAATAGAAGTGGGGAGGAGAACAGCCGCTGATTGGAAGTGGGGAGGAGAACAGCCGCTGATTGGAAATGGGGAGGAGAGCAAGGAGAGCAGATGCTGGAAATAAGTAGAGAGGGGAGAAAACGCTGAAAGGACATGGAGAGAGGGAGAAGCAGTTGTTGGAGAAGTGGGGAGGACAGAGAAAGGGGAGTTGACTCTGAATGGGAGGGGGAGCAGACGCTGGATGGAAGTGGGAAGGAGAGAGCACATACCAAATGGAAGGAGGGGATAAAGAAAAAGGGCACATGCTGGATTGGAGGAAGAGAATAGAGTCAATGAGATAATAGAAGGGGTAAGGGGAAGAGGTGGCAAACTGTAGGTAGTCAAATTGAAGAGAGGGAAATTGAGGACTTGATAGTAAGAAAAAATTTAATCTAGAGAGGTAGAAAATAAATTGAGAAGGGAGATCTTGTTGCCTATTCTCTTAATCTATATATATAAAATCGGAGGTATGTATGTGTGTATGTGTGAATGTGCCGCGATCACGCAAAAACGGCTTGACCGATTTGAACGAAACTTGGTATGCAGATCCCTCACTACCTGGGATTATATGTTCTGGGGGTCTCGCAGCCCACATAAACTTAAAATCAGATTTCACCCATTCATGTCAATGGAAAAAATGTAAAAAGCTGCCATTCTCACAGTAATTCAAAAACGGCTTGACCGATTTGAACGAAACTTGGTATGCAGATCCCTCACTACCTGGGGTGATATGTTGTGGGGGTCTCGCGACCCACCTGCACACGTGGGCGGAGCTACAAACATAAAATCAGATTTCACCCATTCATGTCAATGGAAAAAATGTAAAAATCTGCCGTTCTCACAGTAATTCCAACTACCTGGGGTGATATGTTCTGGGGGTCTCGCGGCCCACCTGTACACGTGGGCGGAGCTACAAACAGAACATCAGATTTCACCCATTCATGTCAATGGAAAAAATGTAAAAAGCTGCCATTCTCACAGTAATTCAAAAACGGCTTGACCGATTTGAACGAAACTTGGTATGCAGATCCCTCACTACCTGGGGTGATATGTTCTGGGGGTCTCGCGGCCCACCTGCACACGTGGGTGGAGCTACAAACAGAACATCTGATTTCACCCATTCATGTCAATGGAAAAAAAATGTAAAAAGCTGCCATTCTCACAGTATTTAAAAAACTGCTTGACCGATTTGAACGAAACTTGGTATGCAGATCCCTCACTACCTGGGGTGATATGTTCTGGGGGTCTCGCGGCCCACCTGCACACGTGGGCGGAGCTACAAACATAAAATCAGATTTCACCCATTCATGTCAATGGAAAAAATGTAAAAATCTGCCGTTCTCACAGTAATTCCAACTACCTGGGGTGATATGTTCTGGGGGTCTCGCGGCCCACCTGTACACGTGGGCGGAGCTACAAACAGAACATCAGATTTCACCCATTCATGTCAATGGAAAAAATGTAAAAAGCTGCCATTCTCACAGTAATTCAAAAACGGCTTGACCGATTTGAACGAAACTTGGTATGCAGATCCCTCACTACCTGGGGTGATATGTTCTGGGGATCTTGCGGCCCACCTGCACACGTGGGCGGAGCTACAAACAGAAAATCAGATTTCACCCATTCATGTTAATGGAAAACATGTAAAAAGCTGCCATTCTCACAGTAATTCAAAAACGGCTTGACCGATTTGAACGAAACTTGGTATGCAGATCCCTCACTACCTGGGGTGATATGTTCTGGGGGTCTCGCGGCCCACAACTCTATGTTTCTTGCTCAAGGGTGGGTTCACCCAATAATTTATATGTTCTTGCTCCTGGAGGTGAAACTAAATATGTTGTTTATAATCACGTTTTGCGTTAGTTGTATTGTATTCATTTTGTCAAATATTTCACATTATAATTTGAATATATGTGTGTGTGTGTATGTATGTATGTTCCAGCATAACTCTTCAATGCATGGACAGATTTCAACCAAACTTGACATACACATTACTTACTATCTGAGGACAAACACTGTGGGGGTGGGAAGGGGGGGATATGTAAAAATGATTGAAAATGACAGTTTTTAGTATCTACCCCATAGTGTTTTTGGGCTCACAGATGAATACTCAGCATAACTCTGAAACGCATGGAGAGATTTCAACCAAACTTGGTACACATATGACTTACTATCTGGGGAAAAATATTGTGCAGGTGGGACGGGGTAAAATACTGTGGGGGTGGGAAGGGGGAGATATGTTAAAATTATCAAAAGCGACAGATATTAATGTCCAACCCATAGTTTTTGAGCTCGCAGAGATGAATACCAACACTCCCGATGCCGTTTAAGTCTAAGTTCAGCCCCATAGAGAGGGACATCCTTTGGGACATGTGGAGGGTAGGGGGTTGGGACATGGGGGTGGGGCATATGGGACATGTGGGGGGGGGGAAATGTGGGGGGTGGGACATGTGGGACATAGTGGGGTGGGACATGTAGGGGGTTGGACATTTTGGGATAAATAAATATCCGGGCAACGCCTGGTAATCAGCTAGTTAAGAATATAAGAGTTGCCATACTGGGACAAATTGAAGGTCTATCAAGCCCAGGATCCTGTTTCCAGCAGTAGCCAATCCAGGTCACAATTATCTGGGAAGAACCCAAAAACACAGATTTTATACTGCTTAGCCTAGAAAAAAGCAGTGTATATTCTCAAGTTTTTGTAGACTGGCTCACCAGGATCACCCAAATTTCTAATCATCCTTTTTTCTTTGGGGGGGGAAGGGTCACCTTGGTTTATATGAGTATATACGGTACTGTACCTATGAAGAAGTTATTACACATACAAAAAACCCAAGAGAGGAAATTCCAGCAGTTCTCAAACAATACAAAACATGAGAGACAATAGGCCTGACAACAGTTTTTTGTCAATCTGTGTCTATGGGTAAAACATAAATCAGGCCAAAGTTTCCTTAGAATAGTATTTAAGAAAATACCTTTCAACATATTTGTAAGTCTTGAACAATAGCATGCATTTCTTGGTAACTATATTCCAGACCACAAAAGTCTTCTCGGGAGTTGCTTCCATGCTCTGGAATTTACTCCCAGAGGGGCTACACATCTGTGATAAAATTTCTCAAAAAAGAAGGGAAAAAACTAAAGAAGATCCAGAACCCATGACTGCAGTTTAAAGCGAGTCTGTCTCATTATCCGCCAAAGTAAAATTTTTGGAGCAAGCAGTTTAAGTAGGGTAGAGAGACCATTGGCAATGACCCTCACACTGGATGGCCTGTGGAAGCAAATGTGCAAGAAAGTTGAGGATTTAATTTTATCAGACAGACGAACTAAGGATTCCCAAATAGCTGAAGAAATGTGCATCTTGGCAGGTACAGTTTGGAAAATAATTCATGAAAAGTTAGGCATATCCAAGATTAATGCAAGATGGGTTCCAAAAATGCTGATGCCATATCAGAAGGCCACGAGGCTCCAGTGCTGTCAGGAGATGCTCTGTGACGACCAAGTGAATTTTTTTTATTGTTTGGTGACTGGAGATGAGACTTGGGTCTATCACAGAGATCTTGAGTCCAAAATGGAGTCAATGCAGTGGAAGCACACATTATCCATCAATCCCAAAAAAGTTAAAGACAGAAAAATCTGCAGGCAAAGTCATGGCAACTGTCTTTTGGGATGATTAAGGACTTTTGTTTTTGGAGTTCATGCCACACAAGACAACCATAATCAGTGAGAGTTACACATAGAAACATAGAGTATGACGGCAGAAAAGGGCCGACAGCCCAACAAGTTTGCCCACCCCCCTAAGCACTTCCTCGAAGTGAACCCACATGTTTATCCCATTTATTCTTAAAAGCGAGCACGTTGTTGGCCTCTGCTACCTGAAGTGGAAGATCATTCCAACGATCAACCACCCTTTCGGTGAAGAAATGCTTTCTAATGTCCCCATGAAATCTCCCACCTCTGATTTTTAGCGGATGTCCTCTTGTCGCCATAGGTCCTGTCCTCTCCACTCCACCTCACAATTGCGTACTGGTGCAGGAAAGCGCTTGCGTGACGTTACATCAGTGAGGCGGGCAACGTTCCAGAACAATGGTAATATACAGACAGCCTCAAAATAATACTTGGAGGGCCGCATGTGGCCCGTTGGCCGCGAGTTTGAGACCACTGGTTTAGATCATGCGTCTGGAGGAATGGGGATACCTAATTTTCTTATCCATGTACTATCAAACAGTTCAACTTAAAGCACTTTTGGAATGGATTTCTTTTCCAGGTAAACATGTCTTCAAGCATGCCGTTGTTATACTGCTCCTCCATAAACCCTCACTAGACCCTGCATTCCCCTCTTCCTATCCAAACTACTTGAACGTGTTCACCACCGTTGCCTGGACTTCCTTTCTTCGACTGATATTCTTGACCTGCTACACCTACACAATGATCGTTTTGCGGGAGTCAATCAAGGAGAAAAGATGAGGAAAACTCACAGCAGGCGTGCTGCTTCTTCAGGACAATGCACTGGTGCACATATCACAACAATCACAGGCTGCCAACCGAGAATGTGGGTTTCAGAAACTGAACTATCCATCCTAAAGTCCTGACCTGGCTCCCTCGGATTATTTTCTGTTCTGAGTTTTGAAGAAATCTTTCCCTGGACTGCGGTTTTCAAGTGATGAAAACGTCAAGGAAGCTGTGATGTCCTGATTTGCAGGTTAAACATGCATGAAAAGTGGATGAAGTGTATAGAGCTATCAGGGAACTATATTGAAAAATTTAAAAAAAAATTTTTTAACTCATTTCTTTCCTGATATACATAAATTATTGAATGCCCCTAACTGCACACTGCATTGTTCAGTTTAACAAAAAGCACAGTTACTTACCGTAACAGGTGTTATCCAGGGACAGCAGGCAGATATTCTCACATGTGGGTGACGTCATCTACGGAGCCCCAGCGCGGACAGCTTTTCAAGCAAACTTGATTGAAGTTTCAAGTTTGCTATGCTGCACCACGCATGTGCATGCCTTCTTGCCCACTAGAGGGCGCATCCCCACCTCGTGGTCCTCAGTTCCATAGCCAGCAAAGAAGCCATCCCCGGGGAGGAGGGCGGGTTGTGAGAATATCTGCCTGCTGTCCCTGGATAACACCTGTTACGGTAAGTAACTGTGCTTTATCCCAGGACAAGCAGGCAGCATATTCTCACATGTGGGTGACCTCCAAGCCAACCAAAAAAGGGCAGGTGGGAGGATGGCAATTTAGGAAAACAGATTACGCAAAACTGACTGGCCAAACCGGCCGTCGCTTCTGGACAACGTATCCAGACAGTAGTGGGAGGTGAAAGTATGAACCGAAGACCAAGTGGCAGCCTTGCAGATGTCCTCCACCGGAGTAGACTGGAGGAAAGCGACAGAAGCTGCCATCGCTCGGACTTTATGTCCCGTGACCCGACCATGCAGCGCGAGACCAGCCTGAGCATAGCAAAAAGAAATACAAGCAGCCAACCAGTTGGACTAGGTGCACTTGGAAACAGGACGTCCCAACCGATTAGGGTCGAAGGACAAAAATAATTGAGGAACCTTCCGATGAGACTGAGTGCATTGAAGATAAAAAGCCAACGCCCTCTTACAGTCAAGCGTGTGAAGCGCCACTTCGCCAGGATGCGAGTGGGGCTTCGGGAAGAACACCGGAAGAACAATGGACTGATTGAGGTGGAAATCAGACACAACCTTTGGCAAAAATTTAGGATGGGTGCGAAGAACCACCTTGTCATGATGAACCATAGTAAAAGGCGGGTCCGCAACCAAAGCCTGCAGCTCACTAATCCGACGAGAGGACGTGAGCACAAGTAAAAAGATAACCTTCCAAGTGAGAAACTTAAGATGAGATTTGTCAATAGGCTCAAAAGGAGGCTTCATCAGCTGAGCCAAAACCACATTGAGATCCCAAACTACAGGAGGAGGTTTCAGAGGAGGATGAACATTCACAAGACCCCGCATGAAACGAGTCACCAGAGGATGAAGAGAGAGAGACCGACCCTCAAGATGCCAATGGAAAGCAGCAATAGCACTAAGATGCACCCGAATGGAAGTCGTCTTCAGCCCAGACTTGGACAAATGCAACAAATATTCCAGAACCGAAGACACCGGAACCGAACTCGGATCCAGATGGTGCGAGGAACACCAGGATGAAAATCTGGTCCACTTCTGGGAATAACAAAGCCGAGCCGAGACCTTGCGCGAGGCTTCCAAAACCTCCCTGACAGACTGAGAAACAGAAACCGAAGTCAAGGGGAAAGGAACCAAGCCGTCAGATGTAAGGACTGAAGATTGGGATGCAACAGCGAACCCCGACTCTGAGACAGCAGAGAGGGAAAAACAGGCAGAAGCAGAGGCTCCCTGACACTGAGTTGAAGGAGCAGGGAGAACCAGTGTTGACGAGGCCAACGAGGCGCAATGAGAATCATAGTGGCTCTGGACGATTTGAGATGAACCAACGTCCTCAAGATCAGAGGGAAAGGAGGAAACGCATAAAGGAACCTCCCTCCCCAGTCGAGAAGAAAGGCATCAGCCTCAAGACGGTCCGGGGAGTACATCCGAGAACAATAGAGGGGCAGTTTGTGAGTCTCTGGGGAGGCAAACAGATCCACCTGAGGAGTCCCCCAGCGGTCGAAGACCTCGTGCAGAACTCAGGAGTTCAGCGACCACTCGTGCGGCTGGAGAAGACGACTGAGTTTGTCGGCCAGACAATTCTTCTCTCCCTGAATGTAAACCGCCCAAAGGAAGATGTTCTGGGAGACCGCCCATTCCCAAAGGCGCAGGGCTAACCGGCACAGGGACCAAGAGCCCGTCCCCCCTTGCTTGTTCACATAGTACATTGCCACTTGGTTGTCCGTCCGCACGAGGACTACCTGATCGTGCAGCAGGTGGCAGAACGCTCGAGCTGCCAGAAAAATGGCACGAAGCTCCAACACATTGATGTGACAAAGACGATCCTCCGCTGACCATAGACCTTGAGTCCGCAGACCGTCGAGATGAGCCCCCCACGCGTACTCTGAAGAGTCCGTGGTCAGGACCTTGCGATGCGGAGGGACGAGAAAGAGCAAACCCCCGGAAAGATTGGAAGAGTTGGTCCACCAACGGAGCGAGCGTCTCAAGGAAGGAGTCACTGCTACAGGAAAGGAGAGGGGGTCCCGATCCTGACGTCACTGGGAGGCCCAGGTCCACTGAGGAAGCCTCAGGTGCAAGCGGGCGAACGGTGTGACATGCACCGTCGATGCCATATGGCCAAGTAGAACCATAAGACGCTGTGCCGACACCGAAGTCTGCAGCAAAATCTGGGAACTCAGGCGAAGCAGGGCCTCCAACCGCGGAGGCGGGAGGAACGCCCGTAGGCAAACCGTGTCCAGCACGGCCCCGATAAACTGAAGGGATTGAGCCGGGCACAACCGAGACTTGGGAAAGTTCACTTTGAACCCCAGACGTTGAAGGAAGATGATAGTCTGTCGGGTCGCTGAGATAACCCCCTCCCTGGAAGGGGCCTTGATCAGCCAATCGTCCAGGTAGGGAAAGACCTGCAGACCCTGAGATCGCAGGGCCGCCGCGACAACCACCATACACTTCGTGAAGACTTGAGGGGACGAAGCCAGCCCAAAGGGGAGGACCCGATACTGAAGGTGCAACTCTCCCACCTGGAATCGAAGAAACTTGCGGAAGGCGGGATGCACCGGAACATGGGTATAAGCCTCCTTCAGGTCCAGGGAGCACATCCAGTCCCCTGCTTCCAACAGAGGGTACAGAACCGGAAGCGACAACATACGGAACTTCTCTCGGACCAGGAACTTGTTGAGCTTCCGGAGGTCCAAAATGGGGCGCAAGTCCCCGGTCTTCTTTGGGACCAAAAAATAACGGGAGTAAACCCCCCCGTCCCCGTTGTGTGGGGGGCACCGGCTCCACCGCCCGAAGTCTCAACAAGGCCCTGGCTTCCGAGAGGAGAAGAGGAAGCTGATGTCGATTGGAAGGAGCCGCGTCTGGCGGGCTTTTCCGCCGGCGGCGTCAAGAAGTTGAGAGAGTAACCCTCCGAGATGACACGAAGCACCCAAGCGTCTGAAGTTATCCGAGCCCATGTTGAATGAAAGGCCCGTAATCGGCCCCCGATGGGAAGTGGGTTCGGCGTCAGTGCGGAGGGGGCCTGCCCCCATCCGCGCAGCACCTCAGGCGCGAGTTTAGACGCCCCTTGCACCTGAGGCTTCTGGTGGGATGCTCTGCTCTGCTGAGTGGAATGCCGAGGCGGAGGCCTGGAAAACGCCGGCGTAGTCTTCTGCGGGTAGCGCCGCGGTGGCGGTCTGAACGGCTTCGGAGTCGCCACCCGGGGTTTGGGACGGAGCAAGGAGGCGATGGAGCGCTCATGTTCCGACAGGCGTTTGGTCGCCGCCTCAAGTGATTCATCAAACAATTCAGAGCCGACACATGGCAAATTGGCCAGGCGCTCCTGCAAATTCGGATCCATATCAACCGTGCGGAGCCACGCGAGACGGCGCATGGCCACCGCAAATGCAGAGACCCGGGAGGACAACTCAAAGGCGTCGTAAATAGCATGGAAAAGGTACAGACGCAGTTGAGACAAGGAGTCCATAAACTTGCCAAAGTCCCTCTTATGGAAATCCGGCATGACCCCGTGATAACGGGGCATCGCCTTCACCATGTGCCGCAAATAGGACGAGAAGGTGAAGGCATAATTAAGGACCCTGTTTGCCATCATTGAATTGTGGTAGAGGCGACGACCAAACTTGTCCAGGGTCCGCCCCTCCCGCCCAGGCGGGACCGCAGCAGAGACCCGAGAAGGCTGCGACTTTTTCAACGCCGACTCCACCAGCAAAGATTGGTGGGACAACTGCGCCTTCTCGAACCCCTTACAGGGGACCGTTCGGTACTTCGACTCCATTTTTGAAGGAACCGCCGTGACAGTCAGAGGGGAGTCCAAGTTCCGCAGGAACGTCTGGTGAAGCACCTTGTTCAAAGGCAGACGCGGAGACTCCCGCGGAGGAGATGGCAGATCTTGCTCCTCCAAAAATTCTTTGGTATATTGAGATCCCGACAAAAGATCGAGATCCAATGCCCTCCCCATGTCCAGAACAAATCTCGAAAAGGACGAGGGCCTCGAAGGCGGGGAAGGAGAACGAGAGGCCCGCGCCGCCAAAAAGGATGGGGAAGCCTCACGGGAATACCGGGGTCGACCAGTGCCAGACTCCGAGCCCCAGGGAGCCACACCAAAGGACTTCGGTGGGGTCGGAGACCTCCGATGCCCCGATGACCCCCTCTGGGAAGTCCCCGGGGTACGAGGCACCGAGGCAAGCTCCCTCCCCCTTGGCGAGGGGTCCCTCGATAACCCACCCTCAGAGGAACGGAAAAGCCTTGGATTATCGAGGCGGAGCTCCGAGACGCGCAGGGTCTCTGTCCGGGTCGGCGAGGAGCGACCGCGTCGTCAAGGAGAGCCCCGAAGGCGTTTGGGCTTTCTCGCCCGACGCTTCGCCCGAGGCCGACGAGCCCCGGGAGGACCTCGACGAGGAAGAGGTGGATGAAATCCGACGAACCCTACGCACCTTGTCCCGAGACTGCACACTCCGCTCAGGCTGGTCTACTACCGAGGTCGAGGGCAAGGACGGGTTCGAGGCCGGGGCCGAGGCCGAGGCAGTCGAGGCGGAAGCCGGCTGCAGATGCGCGAGGGCGCCGGACAGCTCCGAGGCAATAAGCGCTCGGAGCAAGTCCTGAAACACAGGTACGGCCAGCATGGACGGTAAGTCCGGGGCCGGCGGGTGCTCCCTCGAGGGCGACCTCGGTCTCGAGTATTACCGCGGGGCACCCGCCTTCGACGCTCGAGGTGGGGCCGAGGACGACCCACCCGCCCCCGTCGAGGAGCCCGAGGATGGCTTCTTCGATGACCCTGGAACAGAAGACGGAAGTGAGGACTTACCCACCGTCGACTTTGGGGTCGAGGACGCAGGCTTCGACAAGGAAGGCTGTTGCGGCGAGGTTGAGGGAGTCGAGGCCGAGGTCAAGGCCGGGGCCGAAGCCGAGGCCGACGTTGAGGCCTTCCCCGCCACGGGGTCCACAGCAAAGATCTCCGCCATTCGAGCGCGACGGCGGCAGAGAGCTCTTGGCTGGAATGTAGAGCACCGAGTGCAGGAGTCAGTCGGGTGCTCAGCACCCAGGCAAAGCAAGCACCACCGGTGGGGATCGGTTATGGAAAGCAACCGATCACACCGGGTGCATTTTTTAAAGCCCGTTAAAGGGCGGGACATGAATCAAAAAAACGGCTGGGAACGAACGAGGTCCCGCGGCCGCGGCTCCCGGGAGCCCCCGGAGCCGAACGAAAACTTTTTTTTTTTATTTTTATGAATACGGTACACGCGAACGAGGAAAATAACAAATAAAGCACAGCGACCGAGAAAAATCAATCAGTCGTGGTGACAGAAGGCCAAAATGCACGGAGCACAAAACGAACAGGGCTTCTGGCTCCGCGGAAAAAAACAAAACTGAGGACCACGAGGTGGGGATGCACCCTCTAGTGGGCAAGAAGGCATGCACATGCGTGGTGCAGCATAGCAAACTTGAAACTTCAATCAAGTTTGCTTGAAAAGCTGTCCGCGCTGGGGCTCTGTAGATGACGTCACCCACATGTGAGAATATGCTGCCTGCTTGTCCTGGGATAATAGCCGATACCTGAATCTAGGATGCTACAACCCATGTGACTTGCATAAGTTTAAAAAACACATGTCTTATAGGTTACTACTGCCCTAAGATACTGGTAATACAACCCAAGCAAGGGCACATGGATTAGTTAACTCAAATTATCGAGTATCCTTGCACATTCCCAATGACTGGTAATAAAGTATGTCTGCAAGCTATGGAATGTACTAGCTCGAAACAGCATAAATCCAGCAAGAACACAAGGAACAAGTAGGGAAAGACCAACAACTATGGAAGAACACAAGGACTAGCTTTTTTTACACACCTTAATAAAAATCCCATTTTCAGTCTGCTATAAACCTTGCTTGTTCTGAAATGCAGAATATGACAGCAGGTAAAGTTTACCGGGCACCTTGTACTGCACAATGGACTCTACTCAACCTCTGCTTCTCCTATATTCTATTCCTTCCTGACTTAGAGACCTTTAACTGGAAGCCCGCCTCGCTCGTTCACCACCCTTCCTGCGAGGGTGGGGGGCATGCTTTATAGCCCTTTTTTATAATATCAAACTCCAACAGCTCTGTAATACGTTTCTCCTTTTACACACACACCCCTTTTTACAAAAGCATAGCACGTTTTTTTAGCGCTAGCCACGGCAATAACAGCTCCTAAGCTCATAGGAATTCTATGAGCATCGGCGCTGTTACCATCCCAGCCAGCGCTAAAAACCGCACTACACTTTTGTAAAAAAAAAAAAAAAAAAAAGGGGGGGGGGTAAAAATACAGCAGCTCATTCATTCAGTGAAAACAGATAAACACTTTCTAATCACTGGTACAGCTAAAAACCCTGAAAAAGTATAACATTCGAAACATATTTATAATTTCTATAGCACTGAAAGGCATACATTTAACATTCAATAGATGGTCTCTGTTCAGAAGAGCTTACAATCTAATTTGGGCAGACTTTATGGTTTGAAGAAAGAGCCGACTTGCTATTCAAGCAAGAATTTTGACCATTTAACAGCGAGAGCTTCAAGGTTTTATTAAAATTTGATTTAATTGCTTATCTAATTTCTATAAAAAGAGCATGAACATAATAAAAATGCCATTAACAATACCATTAATAATATTTTTTTTTAAAACACAAATTACAAAGAAATATCAACTAATTGGCATATTAAAAAGGAATAAATGAGACAGACAGACTGGAGACAAAAGAAAATAGGGTTAGAAATACAATTTGGATAGGAACGAAAGAAAAATAAGGAAAAAAACAAAAGGAAAGGGCTCGCTGCTGCTTAATTCCTTAAGGGAGTTAAAAAGGATACCGTAAAATTTAAATCAAATGTTAAAAGCTTCTTTAAATAAATGACTCTTGAGTAAGCTTTTGAAACGTTTGAGATTAGCTTCTTCTCTAACAAGAGCTGGTAAGGTATTCCAAAGTTGAGGGGCTACGACTGAGAAAATGTCAGGCCTTTTGGTTCCTATTATACGTCAGCAATTTACGATTAGATGATCTAAGACTGCGGGGTGGGTCATACGGGATAAGATATTTATCAATAAATTGGGGCAGTTTAGAATGAATTGTTAAAAATGTTACAAGAGAGATTTTGTAAGGAATTCTTTGATTAATTGGCAGCCAATGGGCATTTTGAAGTAGGGGGTAACATGATCATATTTTTTAGATTTTGTTATTAATTTTATTGCAGCATTTTGAATTATTTGTAAATGTTTTAATTCTTTCTGGGGTACTCCTGTAAATAAGCTATGAAGTACAATTTTTGATTAAGACTGATGATTTGAGTCACCTTGGAGATATGCAAACACATTTTTGCTGTGAACCAATAATTAAAAAATGTTTGTGTGGTGGTCTTTTGTGGTCTCCTTCACGTTTAGAACTATAGTTTTGTTGCTTTTTTTTTAAAGGAAGGCATAGATAGAGCGGATGGAATTTATGATATTATTATTGTTCCTCCAAATTGGGGGTTTTTTTGCACTCAAATTATTTAAGCCCTTTTTCAAGCACTTCTTTTACCTCTAAATTATACTTGCTATGCGTGCATTATTTATATTTTTAAAAAAGGCACACTTCTCCCTCTGTATTCGCTGTGATAGGGGATTAACAGAATCGCAAATCGTGAATAACTTTTTTATATGTTATTTGCTGTTCTCTATTAAAAACCATGGTGAATATGATTAAATCGCGAATAACATGGTGGGAGACCTGGCCTGTTCCTGAAACAGAGGCAAAACACGGTGAAGAAAGTGCTAGGAATCAGCGATTTTCTCTGTAAACACTTGGAATCAGCGATTTCTCTATGCAAGTTGATATAATTTGGGGGGAGGAGCTAGCAAGCTAAAACCCGTGAATAATCAAAACCACGAATGCTGAAACTGCGAATACGGAGGGAGAAGTGTATATGCATGACTTTAGGATCACTGCCTACAATAAACCAGGAGTCTGACATAGGTACAGGTGCAGCTGAATTACATTTATTTTACTGCTGTGACCTATTATCTCCAAAACTCTCAAGCTCAGAGCCTCTCCTTTCCTAACTATGTAACAAACTGGCTGGCAAGATCCTCATTAAGGACTCCTTTTACGAAGCCACGTTAGGCTTTTTTGATCGCTGGCCATGGTGGTATTAGCTCCAACACTCATAGAATTCCTATGGCCTTGGCCAGCAATAAAAATGTCTAACATAGCTTTGTAAAAGGGGGTATAAAATAGCCTTGTGGTCTAGAAAAGTAAAACAAATCCAGGACTACTCAATTCTAGTCCTCATGGGCTAAAGGCAGATCAGGTTTTCAGGATATGCATAATGAATATGCATGAGAAAGACCTGTATACCAAGGAGGCAGTGCATGCAGATCCCTCTAATGCATAGTCATTGTGGATATCCTGAAAACCTTGACCTGTTTCTGGACTTTGAGGACCAGAATTGACTAAATGCTTTTACAAAGGAAAACCAATTTGTCTAAAAATAGGGGCGTCCAATGTTGGTCTTCAGGGGCCGCAGCCCAGTCAGGTTTTCCCCAATGAATATGTATGAGATATATTTGCATACACTGCCTCCACTGCATGGCAATACATCTAATTAGGAAATGAATGGTATGAATTGAAGAACTAAAGTCAGTACTGGACAGACTTGCTGTGTCCCATATATGGCAATTTGGTTTAGGATGGGCTCAGGAGGGCTTTGACGGGAACTAGTATAAAAATGGTTTCCAATTTTTTTCCCACAGAACACCCACCACAAAAGAAAAAAATATATATTCCAAACGTTAAGGGACTCATAATAATAATAATTTTAAAAAACGTCTAAAAAGTGGCCTAAATGGCTACTTGGACGATCAAGTCAAAACAGGTATAAGTGCCAAAAAGGGGCTGCTGAGCTGATCGCAGCTGCTGCGATCAGCTCAGCAGCCCCAGCAACCTGCCTACCCCCTACAGCAATGATCAGGGCAGGAGGGAGCCCAAGCCCTCTTGCCCCGCGATCCCCAACTCCCCCCCCCAATCCGCTGAGTCTAATGGGGCCAGGAGGGAGCCCAAGCCCTCCTGGCCCTGCGATTTCCAACAACTCTCCGCCCCCCCCAGATCCGGCCAAGAGGGAGCTCAAGCCTTCCTGGCCTGGCGACACCCCCTAACCCCCACTAAAATATGGGCAAGAGGGATCCCAGGCCCTCCTGCCCTCGATGCAACCCCCCCCAATCCCACCCCCCCATACCTTGAAATTGTAGGCCGGACGGACAGGTGGCAAGCCCGCCTGTCCAGCAGGCCAGCCAGCTCAGGAATGGGCCCGGATTGGCCCAGATGGCTCAAACCCCGCCCACAGGTGGGGCGAGGCTCCTGGGCCTGTGGGCGGGGCCTTGGGCACATGGATTTGAGCCACCTGGGCCAATCCGGGCCCATTCCTGAGCTGGATGGCCTGCTGGATTGGCAGGCTTGGCACCTGTCTGTCCAGCCAACAATTTCAAGGTATGGGGGGTGGGATTGGGGGGGTCATGGGGTCGGCAGGGGGGCGGTTGGGGGGGTTGCGTCTAGGGCAGGAGGGCCTGGGATCCCTCCTGCCCATATTTTAGTGCGTCTAGGGCAGGAGGGCTTGGGCTCCCTCCTGATCCCATCGGACTCGGGGGGGGGGGTTGGGGATCGCGGGGCAAGAGGGCTTGGGCTCCCTCCTGCCCCGATAGTGTCGGGGAGGCCGGGAGTGCCGCGGGGTAGGAGGGCTTGGACTCCCTCTTGCCCCAATGTCGTCGGGAGGGGGGGGGTTGGGGATCGCGGGGCAAGAGGGCTTGGGCTCCCTCTTGCCCCGATGTCATCGGGGGGGGGGGGGTGGATTCTGTAACCGGTGTTGTTTTTGACAGACACCGGTTACAGAATCCAGCTTTTAGGCGAAGGACTGGCTCCTCCTTCGCCTAAAAGTCCTTGTTTTGGACATTTGGGGCTTAAACTTTTTTTAGGTTGATTATATGGTATAAGTTTAGACGTAGTGGTGGTCTGGGCATTTAAACAGCTGAATGTAGAGGCAGGCCGTTATAAAAAAAAAACCTCCTTTTGGACGTTTTTCTTTTATAATGGACATTTTCCCTGCTTCTACTTTCAACGTTTAAGACCTTAGGCCAAAAGGGGACTTAGACTTTTTTTTGATTATGCCCCTCTAAATGTATAATCGTTTTATTTCACAGCAGTAATGCTGCCACTGCCTTCCCAAACCTTTTACAAAGGTCTAACTTACAGTATGGTTTCATACCAAATGTTTGGAAAGTCAATAAAAACTTATCTCTCTGACCCCACTTCAACCTGATGTACTTCCAAAACACTTCCAGATAAACCTGACTAAACTTAGCATGCCAATGTAATTTCAAAAGTTATTTGTAAAGTTGCTGTCTGTATACAGTCTCTTCCCTTGTAAACCGCTTAGAACTCTTTGTGGTATGGCGGTATATAAAAATAAAGTTATTATTATTATTATCTTCATAACGTTCCAACATTCTATATCGTGATCCATCTCCAAGCCTTCCAAGGACTCATGGTGATGGACACAAGAAAAAAGATGTTCTTCATAATCAACATTGGGAGTAAGAAGAATTGAATAAGCAGGCAGTAGACAAATGTGCGTGTATTTTTCCTGTTTCTGTCACTCTATGCCAGTGTATCTAAAACTGTGTGCCTCCTGAGATTTCAAGTGGAGGAGGAGAGGCGCCGACTGACTTCCTACAGGACGTGGCAAGAGGTACCTATCCTTCTCTCTGGCCCTCTTCCCTTCTGGCACCCCTCACTGGCGTCTCAGGGCCCGCCTGGAGGGCCTTCACACACAGATCGACATGATGATGTCACGCATATGTGTGATGTCATCATGGCAATATCCGCGCACTTCCAGGTGCCACGACCTTTAGTGTGCCGTGGCTTGAGAAAGTTTGCGGGACATTGCTCTATGCTATCAGCTATTTTCTCCAAAATGCATCTTATTTTTTCTGTGTGGGGGAAGTATTATTTTGTCCACCATTTTACAGGACTAATATGAACTGCAGATACACTTCTCCCTCTGTATTCGAGGTTTCGATTATTCACGGTTTTTAGCTCCTCCCCTCAAATCGCTGATTCCAAGCGTTTACAGAGAAAATCGCTGATTCCCAGCACTTTGTTTTGCCTCTCCTTCAGAAACAGGCCAGGTCTCCCACTATGTTATTCACGGTTTCACCATATTCACCACGGTTTTTAATAGAAAACAGCAAATAACATATAAAAAAGTTATTTGCGGTTTTGTTAATCCCCTATCACAGCAAATACAGAGGGAGAAGTGTACTGTGCAAGACAAACCCTAACCTACAAGAGACAAATGCAAAAATAGTTTCAGTTCACTCAGAGTTATCACTACCAACATGAGCCTTGACACTCAGGCTTGTACAAGAGTACAGAAACAACTTTTCAATCTTAATGAGTGATTCCAACCCAGGTGAAAGTTAAACCATGTTCTATAACCAGAGAATTCAAGAAAAGAAAAGCAAAATCTCCTAGAAACGAGACACAACAATGCTTCCCGAACACTTCTAGGAACGGCACAGACTACCGGGTTTTCAAGACATCCGTGATGAAATTTGCATATTAGAGCTTCAGTCTATGCAGGTTTCTCTCGTATATTGTGAATATTCTGAAAATTTGACTGGCTATAAACAGTCCTCTTTCTTTGAAAGCATGGAGGACACAAGATCTCAAAAGCTCATGTACTGTAATAAAGTATATTTGATTGTTCCTCTAATAGGTGATACAATCTACAAAGGCACTAGTTTCTCCAACTATTAGTATAGTACAAAACTTCTTTTTTACAAAGACATTTATAATGTATACGCCACCAGTATACAGAAGTAATTTTATATGCACCTTATAAACATATTTTAGCTAATGACTATTACTGTGACCATTAATACCGAATATAGGGTCCAATGTATTAATGGATTTTCTCCAGGGTAGAGTTAATAATTAAATTCCTGTCCACAGGTAAAATCTTTGACATGCAGAATTTTTTATCCAGATTATTGTCCATCCTGTATATAGGTGGGTTGGAGTACATATACTGTTGTGCATGTACTTTTAGACAGAGAATGGAGGATAGGACAAGTATGTACATATATTTGAATATATATGGTAACTTAAACTATGTCGAGACCCTTATTTTTCCCCCTAAAAAGGCTAGGATATAAGACGAAGGCTTAATATTCAAATGCCCTGCCCTGCCAGGATCTACACCCAACGCCCCTCCCTCACTCCCTGCCCAGTTCTGCACCCAGCCACTGCCCTGCCAGCCTCTGTACCCTGTCCCCCCTCCCTCACTGACCTGTATCATCTCCCTCCCTCCCGATGTCTTGCAGACCTACACTGACAGGAAGCCATTCAAAGTGCAGCGTGGGACCAAGCAGTCACGCACCTGCCTCGTGCACCGCTGTGCCACTGGCGGAAGAGAGCAGGGGAACTGAAGCAGGAGCACGGAAAGCGTGCTGGACCGCCGGGATAGGAAAAAAATGTACCGGGGGAGGGGGCTGCCTTTGGGTTGGCTGGCTGGCACTACGTGTGCCTACCATTAGACATGCCCTGCCCCGCCCCAGCCTACCACTAGAGGGGGGACAGGGTAAAGGGCACACCATTTGGTTCAGATTTTTTTTTCTTGGTTTTTCCTCCTCTACAGGTGGGTGCATCTTATGGTCAGGTGTGTCTTATTGATGCGAAAAATACAGTATCTTTAGTTTCTAATCTAAAGAAGCCTTTGACAGCTAATAAAAATATATTAGGTTCATTAGTCCAATAAAAAATATTTTCTTTTTATATTCACTACCTCAAATTAAAATTATGAAAATATAACTTGAATCCTTAACAGGATAATTCAAATACATTTTAGTATTAGCCAAAATGAAGTCTAGGCTCAACTAGATAGTTTTTAAGAACTCACTTATTTTACTGGTCACATAATGGGACAAAATTTGTCTTACCAAGGGACTGATTCAATCTTACACCCTTTTGATAATATGGAGGAAAATAGTTTAATAAATCCAGCACTGACTACTTCAAACTCTGACCAAAACTGTATTTAAATATGAACAGATCTGAAAAAACATTTAAGTTTAGACATGAATAAAGTATTTATCAAGTAAACAAAAAACACAGGAAATGCTTAAAGTCAGAAAAGAACTGTATTAGTAAATTAAAGTCCATATTCCTAAATAAACAAAGGAACACATACTCTGCCCTTAAATATACTTCCTTCAAAATATTTAAGAATCTAAATGCTAGATATATCAACAAGCCCATTTTACAGCGAAAGTTTAAAAATGGCATGCAAAATCTTCTTGTGACAAACATCCAGATGCTGTTCTGAAATCATCAGCATGCAAGAAGGAGAAACCCAAATGAATGCATGTGCCCCACATTCATCCGGGCAGTAAAGCCTTATAACTAAGCCCTCTGCAACAGGTGGACTCCACGTAGGTTTTCCCAAAGCACATCCAACGGTATCAAAATCATTGCGCTCGTTTTCTGTCTGCAAGCACGACGGCTGAAGTTTTGCAAAAGGCAACTGTTGCATGCTTCCCCCCCCCCCACCCCTACCCCCGCCTAGTGCAGCACCTACGTTTGACATTTAGTGCACGTTGCGGACAGACCTGGTCCGAAAGAAAAGTCCGCTTAACGAAAGTGTCGTTCCGAGAAGTTGCACTCTAGCAAGCGCAAGCGAGGGCCTCCATTTTGCACAATGCTCACCCGGGGTGCTGCTGTAGGTGCTGTGGCTCCTGAAGCTGCTCTCCGTGCAGTAGCTGGCGTCGTCGTCGTCCTCCTCCTCCTCCTCCATGTCGTCCAGGTAGTCGGACTCGTCCTCCAGGAGGCCGCCGCCGCCGCCGGCGTCGTCGCCGCCCACGTCCTCCTCCTCCTCCCCGGAGTCCCGAGGCCCCTCCGGGTCCCCGTCCAAGTCCGAGTGCGCGCTCTCCTCGTCGCTCTCGTGGTCATCGTACACCACTTTGCTGCTGCTCCTCCTGGCCGTGGACCTGGGGAGGCCGCCGCCGCTCGCCCGCGCCCGCCCGCGGCCCGCCGCCGAGCCGCCCTTCCGCTTGCCCCGAGGGCAGAGCTGGGCGCCGAGCCGCTTGGCCGCCTCGCCGTCGGCCGCCCACCGGCCGCGGCTGCTGCCCCTCTGCCGGGAGCGGAGGCCCCCGATGGGCCCCGGAGAGCGCTCGCGCACCGCAGCCTGCTTGGGCGGCCTGCCCCGTCGGCCCCTCATGCCGCGCCTCACGCCGCCCGGCGACGCGGACGAGAGCGAGGACGGACGCGCCTGGGCGCGGGGAGACGCCACCCCCCGCCCCCGCCTCGCGCGCTATTCTTCTCTTATTAGGCGCTAAAACCCCTGGTTCGCGGTTCCGTTTCGCCTCCTCCCGGGGGGGGGGGGGGCCCGAGAAGCGGGCGGGCCTGGGCGACGGCGCAGCGGCCCTCCCCGCCCCCCTGTTCCCCGCGCGGCGCCTCGCCGGGAGGCCTCGGGCCCGCTCGGAGCGAAGGCGCCTCAGTCCCAGTCGCCGGCGTCCCGCTCCGGGTCGCCCGCGGCCGCCATTTTTGTTCTCTCTCGCTCTACTGGAAAGGCAACAGCGGCAGCACCAGGCCCTGGGCGCGGGGTCACGTGACGGCGCGCGCGCAACCTCCTCCTTTCTCTCGCTCGCTCGGCGCGAGCCCGCGGGCGGGCGTCCGCGTCTGGGAGCGAGCGAGCGCGCCCGTCTAGCGCTCTTTCTCTCTCTCCGTCCGTCTGCGCCGTATGATAACGATGCTACGGAACCGCAGATACGCGTTGATGCGATCATTCGTAAACTGTCACCTGAATAGCGAGTTTAAGGCCCCCCCCCCAAAAAAAAAAAAGGGGGCGGGTCTTGGTTGTTTTTCACTCCTTGCGCGGGGGCGATTTTCCCGGGACCGAAACCGTGTTCGGCTTCATTTTCGTTATCGGGAGCTTGATGATGATGACGATTATCGCTTATTCTATTACCGCTCTCTTGCCTTAGCCTCGCATGTGTGATGCGCGATGGAAAATAGCGGGTTGGCCCAGGTTCTTGCAGTGATGCACCTGCCTCATCCCGGATATTTTAAGATGCAACCATATGTCTTATTGCATTAATAATTGGGAGAAAATGATTGTTTTGTGTATTACTTGGGTAATTAGTAGTGCGTTTTATGCAGTATTTTCTGTTCAATTAATTGTATTGCACTTTCAAAGTTTGAAAATCAATAAAGACTGAAGAAAAAAAAAAAATGCAACCATAGTGCATAAATTGTGCAGGAAGAATCAACCCTGTATTGCTAAAGAACAATTTGCAGACTCGGTGGAATAACCCATTCCAGGCAGGAATATAACGGCCCTCATCAGGTGTTAGACATGCTGGAACGCTGGACCGATCTCGTTGACCGTCTTAAAATGTATGCGCCCAACAAAGAAACTATTCAAACTACATGAGATTTCCGAAAGGCATTGACCATGTTCTTGTTAAGGAAGAAATGTGTCCTGTGTTTGAGATTTGCATATTTATATTAACTCACAGCCGTCCCTTAACATAGCTGCCAATACAGTGGTGCCTCACACAACGAACTTAATTCGTTCCAGGAGCAAGTTTGTTATGCGAAAAGTTCGTTATGTGAAACGCGTTTTCCCATAACAATACATGTTAAAAAAAATAATTCGTTCTGCAGCATAAAATATGCTAAGATGACACAAAAAAAGATAAATTTGTCAAAATGGTGAAAATGGTGGTCTTGCTGAGGCCAAACTCTTTGACGAGGTCACACTTGTTTACCCCACATTCACTCCTTCTAATTATTTCCCGTTTCATTTCAACAGAAATCACCTTCCTGCTTTTTTTAGAA
This sequence comes from Geotrypetes seraphini, assembly GCF_902459505.1. NCBI lineage: Eukaryota > Metazoa > Chordata > Amphibia > Gymnophiona > Dermophiidae > Geotrypetes > Geotrypetes seraphini. Next base: position 18,051,770 of record NC_047093.1, on the reverse strand, counting down.
GCCATGATATATAAAAAATATTGAGTTTATCTTAAAAGGACGACTGTATACAGTGAGAGAGGGCAGTTAAGCGCAGTGACTAACGACTGCCTGCGCGGAAGGATGCAATACATTGGCAGCTCGGGCGACTTCGTTGTGTGAAACGAAGTTCGTTGTGTGAAGTTCGTTGTGTGAAACGAAGTTCGTTGTGTGAATCAAGACATGAAGTTCATTGTGTGCAGCGTTCGTTGTGCGAGGCGTTCGTTATGCGAGGCACCACTGTATCTCAAAATGATCAAGAGTGCCAAACAATACAAGTCACCTTTCTCTGGACACAGTGAAAGAACTTGCTCCATATGGGTAGTGCTCAGCACCTACCCCCTCTTTTACAAAACTGCGATAGCAGTTTCTAGTGCGGCGAGCTGCGCTGAATGACCCACGCTGCTCCCGACGCTCATAAGAACTCAATGAGCGTCGGGAGCAGCAAGGGCCATTCAGCACGGCTCCCCGCGCTAGAAACTGCTATCACAGTTTCGTAAAAGGAGGCACTAGTGGTACCCTTCTCTGTGTCCTGCATAGACAAGGCACAAAAACACTACGAAGGACTGCGGAAAAGTTCTCAGCCCCACCAAGAAGAGAATGATGTGCACCCATGAAACTTACAATTTATTCCAGGGAAGGGGTAAAACGCGGACCTGACGGACCTCGCGGATCTAAACCCGTACGGCCTTAAAAATCTGAGGTCCGTGTCGGTCTGTGTCCCTATCGCTTGTAGTTTCTGTCGCTGACAGACCTTGATTGAGATTTGAGCGCTGACGATCCGGCTCAGCATAGGGAGGGAAAAGTGTTAGGATCCGTCAGCGCTAAAATCTCTTCGAGGTCTGTCAGAGCCAGAGACTAGAGCTGGAGTTTGGAGACTTCTTTTCCCCGCTCTCTTGGCTTCTGCTCTGCCGCTCCAGCACTAGTCTCTGGCTCTGACAGACCTCAAAGAGATTTTTAGCGCTGACGGATCCTAACACTTTTCCCTCCCTATGCTGAGACAGATCCGTCAGCTCTCAAATCTCATCAAGGTCTGTCAGCGACAGAAACTACAAGCGGCAGGGACATGGACCTCAGATTTTTAAGGCCGTATGGGTTTAGATCCGCGAGGTCCGTGTTTTACCCCTTCCCTTTATTCCACCCTTTTCTTGACACTTTTCACTTCAATGAGGCAAATGCATCTAGTAAATGGGCACAAGTATAGGGAAACCAGGCTATTGTGACATCACCGATGTGGTTGGCTCTTAGGCAATTGGTGGAATGAGGCATTATGACATCACAATACGAGGGGCCACTGAAACGTTCTCAGCCTAACCAAGAAGAAATAATATGCAGCCATGAAACTTACAAGTTATTCCACACTTTTTTCATTTTATATCATTGAAACAAAAACTGTAAAAAAAAAGTGTGGAATAGCTTGTAAGTTTCATGGCTGCATATTATTTCTTCTTGGTTAGGCTGAGAACGTTTCAGTGGCCCCCTCGTATACTTATTGATATCCTTCCCATATAGTCTACTGCACAATTAGTACAGACAGCAGAAAGAAGCTTGGGTAGTTTAGATAAGGATTTCAACTTTATAGACTCACTGAAATGGTTGCAAACAGGAGGTATTGGTCCCTATACAATAAGTAAAACCTTTCACCTCCTAAGGCAGAGATTTATTACTCCAGTTGGACTAAAAATTAGTAAAATTCTGTAATCAAATTTTTTTTTAGCTAACTACCCTAGATCAATTCAAAAGTTATTTGGCCAGGTGTTTGCAAGAAAGGTATGAATTAATTTGATAATATAACTACTACGTGTTAGGGATTAAAGATGTAAATCCAGAAATTCTGAGTCAAAGGCAGTATATGAGAGATCAAAAATAATTATTTTAATTTCTGCATCATTTTTTACTCTCGCGCTGGATTGCCATATATTCATGCTTATGTTTTTATTTATTTTTGATATTCATCTCTCGTCAATCCAGAATCACCCAGAGCAGGTTACAAGAAAACAAAACATCTCCACCCCTAACAGGAGCATAATACACAGAATCCATAGAATGAGACAACCTAACTTTAAAACATCAGACAACTGTTTTGTTTGTCTTAAAATCAATAAAAATACTTAAACTCAATTACACAAGCCAGCTATCCAATAATCACAGCTAGGATGGCATCCAAAGAAACAGCCCCCAAAAGACTGCCAACCTAATTTACAGGAAATATAAAGGTTTTCTAAAGATAGACTGACAGGCAACAGAAGGTTAGAGTCAGGAATTTCTGCCCACCTTTCAGCCTAACTGCATAACCTCTGACCTTTTACTCCCAGAGATCCAAATCCTTCTACCTGGGTCCATGGGCCCTTCTGACAAATAGGTAATTCTGATATGTACCACAAACATTCCCTATAGGTAGGTAGGAATAACCAGAAAATCAGTTAAATACTGACCCCAAATCATTTCAGTTAATTTTGTTTGGCCTGGATTTTTGTTGTTGTTGGTTTTTATTGAGGTTCAAGCCAGTAAACATTTAAGGAAAGGATGTGCACTTGCAGAAAAATATTTCAGGGAATCTAGACACACAATGTAATGGATAGAAATGTGAGAGTCTTACTAATATCACACAGCAATATTTAGAGCAAACTAATGGGATAATATGAAACTGATGCTCTGGTTTGAAAACAAGTGGAGAAAAAAAGACTCAGATAGGACTGCACCCTCCCATTACCAAAGTAATATAAAAGTAGGGGCAAAAATACCATCACGCGTCAGAAAAAAAAAAATAATAATAATAATAACAGTTTATATACCGCAATACCGTGAAGTTCTATGCGGTTTACAAAAGATTAGAGAAGGTACAGAATAATTGGACTTGAGAGCGGAAAGAGTGAGTGAGTAAGGGGGAGAACAGGTCAGTTGTCTAGGTATTCAGGAACAGGTATGTTTTTAGACGCTTCCAAAATTCCGAAATAAGTAGTGGGCAAGAGCAATTGCTCTAGGCCTTTACCCCATAGGGCCGCCTGGTGTGAGAGAAGGTGTTCGTGGTGTTTTTTCAGTTTGCAACCTCTAACTGGTGGAGAAACAAAGTTTGAATGTGTGCTTCTTTTGCGTTTGTTGGTAGAGAAGCAGAAAAGGTCCGATATGTATTTGGGGGCTAGTCCATATAATACTTTGAAACAGAGGCGGGCAAATTTAAACTTTACGCGTGCTTCCATCGGCAGCTAGTGCAACTGCCGGTAGTAGGGTGTTACATGATCAAATTTCTTTAGCCCGAAGATAAGTCTGACCGCTGCATTTTGCATTATTTGAAGACGTCACATGTTCTTTTGGGAGATTGCTAAGTAGGCGATGTTGCAGTAGTCAAGCTGACTTAGTACGAGGGATTGTACTAGGATTCTGAATGCTGACGTGTTTCCACAAAACACAGGGCTCCTTTTACTAAGCCGCGTTAGGGCTTTAACACGCGGAATAGCGCGCGCTAAATTGCCGCCCACGTTAGACCTTAATGCCAGCATTGAGCTGGCGTTCTAGCCACGTAGCGCGCGTTTAGCGTGCACTAAAATGCATGCACTAAAAATACTAACGCGGCTTAGTCAAAGGAGCCCGTTGTATCAGACGCTCGTCATTCTCATTCAAACGTCCATTTTGTCAAAATACATCTGACAGGGAAAAATCCCTGTTTTGGCGCTGCTGCGTCAGAAGGGTGTCCTGCATCCTTGCAATGGCTCTGCTCTGGAAGAAATGCGCCCGATCTTCGGAGATGCCAGCGTTCAAAATCTCACGTCAAACACGCCTCTTCTCCTGGACCAATCAATCAGCTTGTCCCATCGTTGTGGCGCTAAAATTTAAAGAAACTTTTTAAAAAATGCACACATACGGACACACACACACGGACATTAAGCCCTGCTGGCTCAACAGTGTAAAGATTAAAAATCCATTTCTGCTCACGTTGTTTCAAAAGTGCCTTTAAATCCCCCCACCCCCCTTGATGTCTAGATAGACTCACCCGCTCCAAAACAGTACATTTTAAAGATTCAAAAGATTGCTGCAAACAGTGCAACACCATTGCTGCTTCCATTTTCCCAGTCTTTAAACAAGAACAGTGCTCAATTAGTCTTATTTTTAGTGCCCTAGATCAGGGGTAGGGAACTCCGGTCCTCGAGAGCCGTATTCCAGTCGGGTTTTCAGGATTTCCCCAATGAATATGCATTGAAAGCAGTGCATGCAAATAGATCTCATGCAGATTCATTGGGGAAATCCTGAAAACCCGAATGGAATATGGCTCTCGAGGACCGGAGTTCTCTATCCCTGCCCTAGATGTTTGGCCAACGTAGCAAAACTTACAGGGGCATTGGATCAAATATACCAGTGTTCTTCAACCACCGGTCCATGGATCAGTGCCGGTCCACAGAAATTTCCTGCCGGTCCACGTGCATCAGGGCCAAAACAGTGTTCTTCAACCGCCGGTCCACGGTGTGATCGATGCAGCGTTATCCTCGAGCCAGCTCCCTCTTCCTCACTGATTCAGTGCCACGTCAGAGGGAAGGCTTCCAGATGAGGCACAGGACGTGCAAGGTGCAATTAGTACTATTATGGGGGTGGGGTCTGGGGTGGAGATTGGGTAGAGATGGGCGGGGTCTGGCCCACGACTTAGCCCAGTGTTCTTCATCCGCCGGTCCACGGACTGATGCCGGTCCACAGAATAATTATTTTATTTCTGCCGGTCCATAGGTGTAAAAAGATTGAAAAACACTGAAATATACCACTACCCTTGTTTCAATAAAGAATAAAATTGACACATTTGCATGTTTGTTAGTCCTAACCTATATCTTTTTGTTTGCTGATGCTCTAATAAGGGAGTTCCCGGGATATTAGAGAGAGTTGGTCACCCTACCTTTAGGAGTCCTGCAATCATGCACCGTATGTCAAATCACTAGGCATCATGGCTAAGTGATGAGTGACTAGTTCTGACCAGGGCTGTGAAGTTGATAGATAAATCCTTCGACTCCGACTCCTCAGTTTGTGGTACCCACGACTCCGATTCCAAACTTCACACTAGTAGAAATACAACTATGCACTGGGCTTTATTCTTACATCAGAGAAGTACTTAACACATTGTTGGCGGGAAACAAGTAAACACATTTTTCGCATACTGTCACTCGGTTTCTACAAATTAGCGCTGGGGTGCGGCAAAAGTGTAAACACGGCGGTTCAGCAAATTAAAAATTACGCATTATCTATCGATTTGTGGAATTAGAGTCGGAAGGGAGATCAAGATCGTAAATAAAATAGTGGTAAATTCAGTTGTCTCTCCTTAAATTTCTTCAGTATAAAAGAGTAGTTTTTTTAAATTTTGAAATTAGCCTTGAATGTTGTAATTGTTTATAACAAAATAATTAAAAAATGTGTTCAAATTATAATAAAGAATTCAATATAAGAAAAGAAACTGAAAGTTTTATTCAAAAATAAGCAATGGTTCAGAAGTTACAGCTATTTTATGCGAAACGTAATTTCCCATGCAACATTTAAATAATTTGCCCGCAAACATTGTGTTAATTATGACTATTGTTTGTGATATGGGACATTTGAACTTGCTGCATTTTTTTTATTTTATTATAATTTAAATTTATCAGGAGTCTGAGTCGGTACATTTTTATCGACTCTGACTCCACAGCCCTGCTTCTGACCATCTACAAGCTGAGTTCTGCATTCAGAGCATCCCCAGCCTAGTTGGTCCAAGGAGCAAAGGAACATCAAACTCACGTCCTCTGCTTGGCCCCTGTTGTACTATTGCATTAAGTCAAAAGAAAGATAAAATGCACTCTAAGATTTAGAATAAATTTTTTTTTTGTATGTTTCAGTGCTCCAATCATTGAATAACAACATCTCCAGGAGATCCTATTCCAAGATCCTAACCTTCTCTTTTACCATTCATACATTCAATGGTGATATCTAGCCTACAGACTGGCTACTTTCCAGAGCAATGGAAACAAACATACTTGAGACCAAAATTTAAAAAATAACTCATTGGAAACCTCTGATCCTAGTAACTATCGACCAGTTGCTAATGTCCAGAGAAAATATTTATTTATTCAACATGTAGTTAAACTCTGGAATTCGTTGCTGGAAAATGTGGTGAAATCAGTAAGCATAGCAGGGTTTAAAAAAGGTTTGGATACTTTCCTAAAAGAGAAGTCCATAGGCCATTATTGAGATGGCTTGGGGAAATCCAATGCTTATTCCTAGGAGAAGCAGCATAAAATCTGTTTTACTCCTTGGGATCTTGCCAGGTACCTGTGACCTGGGTTGGCCACTGTTGGAACAGGATACTGAGCTTGATGGACCTTTGGACTGTCCCAGTATGACAACTTATGTTTGTAAATTCTTAATGAATAAAATAACTGTATGTAATAAACTACTAACCTAACATCTAAAGTCACACAGTTTGAACGTAAAATTAAAAAAAACTTTCTTAAGCTTTACCTGCTCTATCAACTCTATCAGTGTTTTGCACTGAATGGCATATGTATAATCATCACAAAAGACTCAGATGTCATGAAAACAAATTGTATAGAATAATAAACACTTTTAATAGTGATTGATGCTGTAATGTCCTGTGGTATAATGTAAGGACAGCATAGGCTATTAAATAACTAAAAATGAAGGGAAAAAGCCTCAGACAAGGGCCCTCCCACCTCCACCGAAGAGGATTGCTAAAGGTGGTTGAGCGGTCACCTCATTGGCAAAAAACCTTCAATGAAATAAGAGCTTCATGCTGTGCTTTACTAATGAAAAACAAAAGATAGAAGAAAAACTTTCCCACTTATCTTCAGCTGCTCGGTACACCAACGGTGGCCAGCGTTTCACAAATCTGCTGCCTCAGGGTGTATCCCAACCGATCAGACTTCTTTCAAATGGGACGCCTTCAGATGCGGGAGATGTTTCTTTGGCGTCCCGTTTGAAAGAAGTCTTCATGTTGGAGAGAGGTCGTGTGTGTGCAATTGGTGCAAAGAGCTCCTAGGTTCCAGAGAATTAATGTAATCTTTGGAGGCAAAAGTAGCAGACCTGTGGGAGCTAAGCCAGAGAGAGGGGTATAGTATATACCTTTAGGGACATAGTGGAGCAATACCACCTCCTCTCTGGTAGCTCCTGTGCTCTTTTGGAGAAGCAAGCTCACCAGGAAGGAATGTATGACCTTGGAATGGGAAGTGATCCTGTAGCAGCCTTCCAGATGATGTGCTATTTTGTCACACCAAGGGCCATGTCCAAGAAGAAGAGGATAGTACTGTTTGGTGGGGGGGGGGGGGTTCATCTGCCAATTCTCTCCTGCTTTTGTTCCTTCTTGGCCTCAGTGGACCCAGTAAAAGGAAGAACTGATCCGTGAACTGAATTGAAAAGCTGCCAAGTTACCCAGTTCCAAAAGGGAAATGTAAGGCCAGTGTTCGATTTCAGTCAGCCCTATCCTCATGCATTATGGAAGTTGTAGTATTGATTTCAATAGGTAGAATCGGTGACGACAAATTCCACATGCTTTGGGATGTAAGCCCAGAACCAGTACTCTCTTGAAAAGTCTTCCTTCTGCGTAGAAGTGCACAGCACTTACATTCTGAGCCACTGGGCTATCCCAAATCCTGCTATTCCGATTGGTCATCAGTCATTAGGAGTGTAGCTAGCTGGGTGACTATTAGCCCTGAGAGTAATTTGACTGATGGAAAGATAAGGAACATTACATGTTAGCTAGAGAGGATTTTAGAGAGTGCTGAGGAGGTAGCTGTTATGGTAAATGTGGGTAACAATTATACAGAAACGTGCTGGAGGAAAGTTCTGGTTGTAGACTTCATTTTTTTTGACCCGGCACTTTCTCCTGTTCTTTTATGCTTTCAGTGCCATCAGAACTAGGGCTAGAATCTGGTATACCAAGTCTTCATTCACAAATTACATTGGATTTCCCCCCTCTCCCCCCAAAAAAACACCACAGCTGGTTTAGTATCCCTCTCTTTTTGCTCTCCCCTTGCCCTCTTTTACCAAAATCATCCTCCCCCCCCCCTTCACCTTCTTAAAAAAAAATGCAAAAAAAAAAGTTGTTTCACTGCAGTTGTGAGCCAACGCCATCAGTGCTTGGTTCCTCCCCATTGTCTTGCATTGTAGGGACCCTATCATTGACTGCTTCTACTCACACCAGTAGTAAAAAGACTTTTTGCAATTTGAAGGAAGCATGGAGGGGCTAACTTGCACACAGCAAATGAAAGCCTGAGGAATAACTTATATAGAATGGCATTTATAACTAAACTAATCTAAACCTTAAGTTTATATACCGCATCCTCACCATACAGATAGAGCTTGGCACAGTTTACAGGTTCTTTAATAAACGAGGGAAGAACATAATAAGAATTAGTGCTTCTCTAACTGTATATATACTGAAACTGCACTATCTCCTATCTGTACAGCATCCCGAATTGTATATCCACTGGAATAGCCCAATCCTCTTTGCTGTATCACATTCCCTAAACTATACTACACCATTCTTCTTGTAACTCCTCTGGAAATGTTCTTCTTCTTGTAACTCTTCTGGAAATGTCCAGATGGCTCTTTTGTAATCCGCCCTGAACTGCAAGGTTGAGTCGGAATAGAAATCAGTAATGTAATGTAAAAGGGGTGGCAAGCTTTACATTTTTGAGAAAAGCCAGGTTTTCAGATGCTTTTGGAATAATTGGAAGGAGCCCAGATTCTGTAGCAGGGCAGGAAGGTTATTCCAAAGCTCAGTGATTTGGGTGTCATTGTAGACAATATGATGAAATCTTCCGCCCATTGTGCGGCGGTGGCCAAAAAAGCAAATAGGATGCTAGGAATTATTTTAAAAAAAGGGATGGTTAACAAGACTAAGAATGTTATAATGCCTCTGTATCGCTCCATGTTGCGACCTCATCTGGAGTATTGCGTTCAGTTCTGGTCTCCTTATCTCAAGAAAGATATAGTGGCGCTAGATAAGGTTCAAAGAAGAGCGACCAAGATGGTAAAGGGGATGGAACTCCTCTTGTATAAGGAAAGACTAAAACGGTTAGGGCTCTTCAGCTTGGAAAAGAGACGGCTGAACCCTAAATGAAGACCTGGGAACAACATGCATGGAGTGGTAGTTACAAACGTAGCCATCTTACTGATAAGACTGGATGAGCCGTTTTGGGTTTTAAATGCTGTTATCTCTTAGGTTAGAGAATGACACAGGGACAAATTTTTCCCTGTCCTGGCAGGAACTCATTTTCCTGTCCCATCCCCGTGAGTTAATTTCCTGTCCCTACCCCATTCCTGCAAGCTCTGTCCTTATCTGCACAAGCCTCAAACACTTTAAAATCATAAGTGTTCGAGGCTTGTGCAGTTAAGGCAAAGCTTGAAGGAATGGGACAGAACTTTCGGGGACGGGAAAGGGATATTGAGATCCCATGGGGACCAATTTGTCCCCTTGTCATTCTCTACACTGCACCACTCTAGAAATAAAAATGTAGTAAAAGTGAGCCAAGTAAAGGACAATAAAGCCATTGTGACATCACTGATGAGGTTGGCTCTTAGGCATTGATGGAATGAGGCATTATGACGTCACAATACCTGCTCTGGTTATCAAAGGCTGAAATTTTTCACACAATTTATTCAATTTTCTATACTGTTCTCCCAAGTAGAGAATGACCCAGGGACAAATTTTTCCCATCCCCATGGGAACTCGTTTTCTTGTCCTGTCCCTGCCCCATTCCTGCAAGCTCTGTCCTCATCTGCACAAGCCTCAAACATTTTAAAATCATAAGTGTTCAAGGCTTTAGAGGTTAAGTCAGAGCTTACAGGAATGGTGCAAGGACAGGGACAGCGACAAAACTCATGGGGACGGGATGGGGAAATTGAGTTCCTGCGGGGACGGGGAAAAATATGTTCCCATGTAATTCTCTACTATTTATCCCTATAATTCTCCCTTTCCCTTCTGTCTATCCCCTTCCCACCCCCAAAATAGCCTGTCTGACTAGCATCCTATTCCTCCTCAATTCCTCAGTGCCTTCTGAACTTTCTTGGAACTGCCATATGGCTCCAGAAAAAGGAGGACAGATTGAGACATCCAGGTTCTACTTCCACTGAAAGCAATGGAAGTAAAACCCAGATGTCTCAATCCGTCCTCCTTTTTCTGGAGCCATATGGTAACCCTACGCAAAGGCAGGTTGCAGGACAAGCAGGCAACAGGTAATCATGGGAAGGATTACAGACAGACTGCAACCGCTGCAGTATTCACTGGATGGCAAGTAGCCCCAAATGGTGGCAAGCTTATTAGCGTGAATCTTTTACCACAATACATTAGAGAACTAAAAGATCTAACACTGTTTAAAAAAGCGTTAAAAACCTTCCTCTTTAAAGATGCGTATGGATCTTAGGACACTAAAAAATCGATTATTTTTTTAACCGCCACCTGGTTTTTTTTTGGGTTTTGTTTTTTTTTTAATTTTTTTTTTTTTTTTATACAGCTATTATTACCCCCCTTCTTGTTCTTCCCTTTTATGTTTTTTCTTCTCTTCTATCAAAATTATAACTATTCCCCCTCTTAACCACACATGTCTTGTAAGTCTTACCCACAAAATTATTTTAAACTTATGTCTACACCCAGTTTGTTAAGTTTGTTAAATTTTAACTAACAACAAATTTGTTTTTATATCAACATTAACATTTTACTTGTTTAATTTATTAATATATGTTATTATTATTGTACATCGCCTAGTAATTTAAATAGGCGATTCATCAAGAATAAATAAACTTGAAACTTGAGGATGCGAGAAGAGCAGTAGTGGCAGGAAGTAATGGCTCCAAGCAGGCAGTAGACACAGCTGCTCCAGCGACCATGGGCTAGATTCACTAAGCAAACTGATCGTGTACCGACTGGTATGCAACCCCTTTGTGACCCGATTCACTAACCTGTGTAGCGATCTCATCCCAATCCGTGCATACAAATGAGGGGAATCGGCATGCAAAGCAGGAAGGACGCGATTCACAACACTTTTTTTCCTGACACACCGACTGGCTGGCCGATCAAGAACAAGCGACTGGTAAGGACCAGTCACTTGTGTAAAAAACTGCTCTCTGTCCCGATTCTCCTGCTCTGGCTGCCCTGCTCTCTACTCCAATCAGGCTTCTCTGCTCTCTCCCTGCTATGTTTTTTTGGGTGAGGCTCCACTCGGAGTACTGCCTGCCCCAACTCTTTCTGGCTCCCCCGACTCTCCTGCCCTTTCCTGCAGCACAAGCACATTGTTTTAACCCGCTTTAAACCCACGGGCTCACACTGCGGGGAAGGGCGGCAGAGAACAGGAGAGTCGGGGCCAGTAAAAAAAAGTTTACCCCCCCCCAAAAAAAACCAAAACAGCAGACACATGCGCAGACCATCTACAGACAAAGTGGATCGCCCCATTAGAATATTCTTGGTTGCAGAATCCATCGGACCTGCCCGGATAGGACAAGGATCGGTCACAATCGGGAAGGTTAGTGAATCTAGTCCCATGTGTTTATTCTACATCTATGTGTGAATTAGATCATAAGAGCCATGAGGGCTTCTCCTGGCTAATTGTGTGATTGTCTCACATTGGGAGGACAAGTAATAAATACTGCAGAAAAAGTTGCTAATTGGTACACTGTCCTACCAAAGCTGATCAAACCGTGGTCCATGTGCCTCACCCTGTTCCAATACCAACGCACTGGAGGAAGAAGAATAATCAAGGTGAACATCAAAGCAATGAGGAAATTAGTTTGAAGGAGCAGTTGTGAGAGCTAAAAAAAAATGCATAAAGTATGGAGATTGATTTAAATATATTTTGGGGAGCCAAAATAGACTCCCCCCCCCCTCTTTTACTAATCTGCAAGAGAGATTTCTACCGCAGCCTGGGGCGCTAAATGCTTTGATGCTGCTCTGACGCTCATAGGAATTCTATGAGCGTCAGAGCATTTAGCGCTCTGGGTCGTGGTAGAAACCTCTACAGTGGCTTAGTAAAAAAGTGTGTATGTGTGTGTGGGGGAATGCATTAGACCAGGGCTGCCCAAGTTCGGTCCTCGAGATCTACTGGCAGGCCAGGTTTTCTGGATATCCACAATGAATATGCATGAGAGGGATTTGCATACCAAGAAGGCAGTGCAGGCAAATCTCTCTCATGCATATTCATTGTGGATAATCAGAAAACCTGGCCTGCCAGTAGATCTCGAGGACCGGACTTGGGCAGCCCTGCATTAGACAAGTTTGAAAAAAAAAATCATGGCATGGCTAATTGATGCTGTGAAGGAAGCTATTAAGGCCAAAATGCATCGTTTAAAAATACAGAAAGCATGATCTAACCTAATAACAAAAATACTTTTTTTTTTTTTTTAAAGAAAGGGTGGTAGATGCGTGGAATAGTCTCCCGGAAGAAGTGGTGGAGACAGAGACTGTCTGAATTCAAGAAAGCCTTGGACAGGCACATGGATTCTCTTAGAGAGAGGAAGAGATACTGGTTACTGCAGATGGGCAGACTGGATGGGCCATTTGGCCTTTTTCTGCCATCATGTTTCTATAGGTAAAAGATTATATGAGGCAGACCCAAAGAGAACTTGAGAATAATCTTGTCAAAGAGGCAAAACTAATAAGAAAAATGTTTATGAGTGTACAATAACCAAGAACCTACATTACAAGGGAGTCAATTAGACCATTAAATAACTGGGAGGAGGGGTTATGAGGAAGACCACACCAGAATAACTAAAGGCCCCTCTTACAAAGCCGCAGTAGTGAGCCCTGATTTGGCAAATGTGATGTAGACTATAGGAACTAAATGAGTTGTGTCGCATTTGCTGTGTGGGTCTTGCTAATATGGCTTTGTAAAAGGGGCCCTAATTATCTGATTTTTTGGAGTTAAGAATAGCCTTACTGGGTCAGATCAATGGTCCATCAAGCCCAGTAGCCCGTTCTCATGGTGGCCAATCCAGGTCACTACTATCTGGCCAAAACCCAAGGAGTAGAAATATTCCATGCTACCAATCCAGGGCAAGCAGAGGCTTCCCCCATGTCTTAATAAGACTATGGACTTTTCCTCCAGAAACTTGTCCAAACCTTTCTTAAAACCAGCTACGCTATCCGCTCTTACCACAATCTCTGGCAACGCGTTCCAGATCTTAACTATTCTCTGAGTGAAAAATTATTTCCTCCTATTGGTTTTAAGAGCATTTCCCTGTAACTTCACCAAGTGTCCCCTAGTTTTTGTCATTTTTGACGGAGTGAAAAATCGATCCACTTGTGCCCGTTCTACTCCACTCAGGATTTTGTAGACTTCAATCATATCGCCCCTCAGCCGTCTCTTTTCCAAGCTGAAGAGCCCTAACCGTTTTAGTCTTTCCTCATACGAGAGCAGTTCCATCCCCTTTATCATCCCCCCTGAGTTATTTGATTTGTTCCTCACTACATTTATTAAGAGATTTACCCAAGGTGGTATACAACAGGTACAACTTGATACATGAGGGGGCAACCATTGTGCAGTCGGGTTTTCAAGATTTCCGCAATGAATATGCATGCAAATCAAAATGATCTCATGCATGTTCATTGTGAAAATCCTGAAAACCTGACTGGGTTGTGGCCCTTGAGGACTGAGATTGCCCACCTTGGGCATGACATAAAACTTAAAATGATGTTAATAGCTTAAAAAATAGTAAAATGATTAAACATAGGCATAAATGCTATCTATGAGGTAAACTTGGAGATGGCAAATAGAATTTTAATAATAGGACTAAGCTGATACAGTAGGTGAAATATCAACATTTAGCAGCAATGTAAAGCAATCATAAAATAGAATTATCAATCATATCATAATAGGCAGCATGGGGACATATTCAGGAAATTTATGTAATTATTTTAATGGCAAATACCTACATTGGATGCTTGGAGGGGCATAATCGAAAGTGTGTCTAAGTCTGAGGTAAGATATCCACAAATCCAGTAGGAAAAATTTCCATTTTCAAAGCTGCCAAATGCCTATCTTTTATTTTTGAAAATGAGCTAGGTATATGTTTTGGTCCTTAGGATGTCTACCTTTTTTGCCCATTTTCAAAAATAAAAACGACCATGCGAAAAACATGCAAAAGCAAGTTTTGTAGACGTACCCACTAACTACCTTGTCTGATCATGGCAGAGGATTCCTCATCAGCTGAGCCAGTTTCGGGGATTCCTGGTGGTTCAGCTGATAGGGATCCCACCTGCCAGGATCAGCTGTGCCACGGAGCCCTACACCCCTCCCCGACATTCCCTGATATCCCCCTGGCATCTCTGCCCCCCCACCCCTGAACATTCCTGGGCCCCCATTCCCAAACCCCCTCCCCTCCCCGGTACCTTCAGATGAGAAAATGGCAGGAGGGAAGCCCACTCCCTCCTGCCTACAGGGCCACTTGCTGCAAATGATGGGCTTCTCCCTTCCCCAATGCATCTTGGGATGCAGTAGGAGGGGGCCAAAGGCCCTGATTGGCTCAAAATGGTGATTATGAGACAATCAGGGCCTTCAAGAATGTTGGGGGGATATGAGGGTAGAGATGTCAGGGAAGGTCCTGGATGTCAGGGGGATGTTGTGAATGTCAGGGGGAGATCTGGGGATATCAGGTGGAGGTCAGAGATGTCAGGGGGATGTTGCAGATGTCAAGGGGATGTTGGGGAGGGGTGTAGAGCTCTGCGGCTCAGCTGATCCTGTCAGGGGGAATCCCCATCAGCTGAGCTGCCAGGAATCCCCAAAACTGGCTCAGCTGATGGGGGATTCCTTTGCTGTGATCAGCTGATGGGAAACCTATGGGTGTTTGGGGGGTTTTCACTCTTTGGGTGGTGGGAGGGAGTTGTGACCACTGGGGGAGTAAAGGGGGTCATGCCTTAAATCCTCCAGTGGTCTTCTTGTCAGTTTGGGCACCTTTGTGGAACTTATACGCAACTCAAACAGGTCTAACTGCCAGCATCTAAGTTCCCTCTAGGAAAGCTTTGATTATGGCTGCAGTAAGTCCAGGTTGAAGCACACACGAGTCCTGCCTATAACTGGTTTGGTGACCATGTTAAAGTTTTGAGAATCTTCCCCCATGAAGGGCTATGTCTGACTCAAGACTACTTCTACTTGAGGAACATAAGAATTGCCGCTGCTGGGTCAGACCAGTGGTCCATCCTGACCAGCAATCTGCTCACATGGCGGCCCTTAGGTCAAAGACCAGTGCCCTATTTGAGTCTAGCATTATCTACATATGTTCTGTTCCAGCAGGAACTTATCCAACCTTTTCTTGAATCCCTGAAGGGTGCTTTCCCCTATAACAGCCTCCGGAAGAGCATTCCAGATTTCTACCATTCTCTGGGTGAAGAAGAACTTCCTTACGTTTGTACAGAATCTATTCACTTTTAACTTTAGCTCTTCTCCCTTTGGTTGACTATCCACTCACTCCACACCTGGACTATCTTACTGCACACGCTGTAACTTATATCAGCTCCTTATATCAACCCAGTCTGGTTTTCAGAGTATGCAGAAGATAGATTTGCATATCAAAGAAGCAATAGGTGGCAATCTATCTCATGAGTACCAGAGCGTTTCCAGGTCCACTCATTGCTATGCCTCTGTCCCTTGCCAGTCAGATATTCTCAAGGGAACATAACTACTAACCCACAGGGTGTGGCTGCTTTACACATGCAATTTATATGCAACAAGGTCAGGTATGTTAACACTATGTTTAGTGTCCTTCAGAGGCTATTAATACCAAGCTGCAACTAGGTATTATTGATGTGAATAAAAACGTCTGAGTAATGAGGGCCAATGCAACTTTAAGTGCTTCTAGAAGTAATTGTTTAGCATGGTATTAAGGCCTAAGGGCAACAGGAATACCGAGAGATTGTGGCAACAGAAGATTTTACAGATATGCAAACAAATTGGTTTTCTTTACGGTTTCTACCATTGCAGGTACGACTTGCTCATTCACCACCAGGTATTCTCTCTGATTTCTAATTAGAGTGTAGTAATCTTACAGATTGCAAATAATATTATACATTATTAATAATGAGCCTGGAATGTCGGCCATGCAAGTGGAACCGATTGATGTATTCTTTCCCTGCAGCTGCAACGTGAGCAAATCACCCTTCAATGTGATTCGTCTATGGGTTATTAAATCTGTAACATAAATAGAATAAATGCAAATGCTAAAAAGTGCATCTACCCTGGCTGCCGTCTAGAAAGCTACGATGTCTTCAGCGGGCGTTTCCAGCTGTGCTACTATCACGTGAAATCCTTCCATAGTCGCGATTTCAAAGTTGATCAGGGGAACATATATTTCGTCTCTGACAGACGGTGTCCCCTTTAAAGCCAGGACACAGCCGTTTCAATGTGAAGGTGGCCCTTTCCTAAAGAATTTCCTTTGGCGAATAGTGTCAGTCATTTGCTACCTGAGACCCCAGTGGTGGAATAACGTCCGGCCCGGGGACTTCTTTAAATCCTGTTTAAGCTAATGTAATTTGTTCCTTTACTGCTAAAGGACTTTTCATTGCAAAAATGTGAAATACTTTTAGTTACACACTGATGTTTCTTCCTATCCCTATATAATTATATTTGTTGCAAAAATATGTAGTCAGGAAATTTGGAACGTTTTGCAGCAACTCACTTTATTTTTCTGTATTAATATGTGCATTTTGCTTAAAAATTATGTTTTGTGAAGTCTTAGTCCTGTGATCATCTGCATGTATATAATTATGTCTAACCCATAATGAGTTTGACAAATCTATTATATAACCTAACCTTATATAACCTAACCTAAAGGAAGCCATGTGGGTTCTGGACAATTTAGCATATTGTTTATTCTAATTAGCAATAACGGCTCCTCTCAATAACTAGGGATCTATGAAAGAGCAAAACCTTCCAGTGCTATAGAAGCCGTATCCAATGAAATTGTCACTTGACACATCGTCTCAGGACATCTTCATAGAAACAATAACAGAGCACATGTGGCGGCATCCACCAGCAACCCACTCACGTTGGCGATTCTTGATGACGTCACAGTGCAACGCGGGCGCCTGGCCAGTTTCTGCAGCGCTCGATTTGTTTGCAACGCCTTAAACGAATCCACGGAGGCATGCCCTAGCTTATTGACACAGTAAGCAGAACCCCCCACTCCTGCCTCTTCCTGATTGCCCTCCAAATGCCTCCCAGAGGATGCAATATCAGTAGCATTAAACAAGCTTCTTCCTGCCCAAGGTGTTACTCATCTGGGGCTGCTTTTCAGTGTTCCACTTCGGTGAATGAACGATTGCATAGGAGAAACCGATGCTATATTTGATGAGGCGGACCTTTGAGAGAATGCAGGTTATTGGAGAGGATCCAGCTGGAAAAGCAGGTGTGGGTAGAGGAAGGGGAGTGCGGTTAGCCATACAAATGAATGAATTCGATGGAAGTAGCTTGTGCCATAGCTAGACTAAGATGGTAATAAACAATAAATGGACTACTAAGTTTATCTTCTTGTACAGGATATCTCTGTTTCTCAAGCCTCTCTTTTCATCAGGTGTAGTCGTGGCCGAGTGGTTAAGGCGATGGACTAGAAATCCATTGGGTTCTACCCGCGCAGGTTCGAATCCTGCCGACTACGGTGTGTTTTCTTGGTCACCAGTTTATTCTGGGTAGTCCAGTTTGGAAATTTAAGAAATAAAGGTCAAGATTCCTTCCAAATTTGCATGGTATGCTTTCGCCTTTGATGCACCTTTCACATCAGTAATTTAGTATTTTGGTTTTGAATGTCAGCTAAGTTCATTTATTGTAGGGGAAGGTTCCACATTCCAAACTTAAAATCAGTAGCTCAGCAATTTCATTACAAAATCGTAGCGACCTAGTCGGCAGGATTCGAAAATCATTAGCAATTTCAATGCAAAATCGTGGTGGCCCTGTAATTATTTTAGTAGCTCAGAAATTTCACCATTAGCTCAGCAATTTCACTGCAGGATTCGAAAATCATTAGCTCAGCAATTTCAGCGCAAAATCATAGCATCGTAGTCGGCAGGATTCGAACCTGCGCGGGTAGAACCCAATGGATTTCTAGTCCATCGCCTTAACCACTCGGCCACGACTACAACTTATACCCAAATGCTTTCCTTTTCACTAATATAATATTAACAGTTCACCATAAACAGACTATAAATGTTTGAACCATAAACAAATATGTATCTACTAATAAAGAGCTTGTTTAAATCCTGCATATTACCCAATGCAACAAAATTAAAATGAGTGACAATTTGCTTTCTTTTTGCAAGCTCTGTAAATCTTGTCTGTTTTTTGACTACTTTTGTTTGATTGTTATTGACTATGTATGAAATGTAGTTTTTCTATCAAATGTTCATTCTGTTTGCTATAAATCACCTTGAAGTCTTTTGGAATAAGCAGTCTTTTCCATAAATAAATATGTAAGTATTCAGCAGTCAAGGCTGCTTGCTTTTAACTTGAAAGTATTCCAGTTATCTTTCAATACCTAAAATTAGGATAAATCTTTATTAGATCTAAGAAGGATGTTGTATTAGTTAGTTTGAAAATGTTAAGCTTCCTTGTTCACACTGTTTATAAAATTTGGGGCTATTATTAAAGTGGACAAATCATTGCTGGGCAGACTGGGTGGTCCATTTTGGTCTTGAAGGTACCAGGGCTGGCTCTAGCATAGGTGGATCCCTGGATGGGTACATCACTAGTATTACCTTCCCTGCTGGATTTGTTATGCAGGGGAGGGGATGGGGGGAAATCACAGAGGGTGTCGTATAGCAGCCCCCGTATGCACATGGATATAGGTGTTTTATATAGTGCTTTCGGGTGGGGTTGATGCTCAGAAATATGGCTGGTGTTAACATCCCATTAAATGTTACGTTCACAAATGTTATGGTGCCAAATGCTCCAAGGATTTCAGTGTGGGAACTGAAGCCTTTAACAGACCACATTAAGATGCAAAACAAAGACTCAGCATTCCCGCAGGGAGATCCCTCCGAATGAGTATGGCGTACAAAAGATCCTACAGCCATTTTCTACCTCAGCTATGGAACCGACTACCCACACAGATCAGGTTGCTAGACTCACTAATGACCTTCTGCAGAGCAGTAAAGACCTTCCTCTTCCGCCAATCGGGCCATTAAAAACTGCCTCCTTGATAGACTTCTCCAAGTACTCTTCGCTATGACCAGTCTGGTCTCTAGAATAAGCTCCATTATTGTCTACTGTAATCTATTTGTTGTCACGACTAGTCTGTCTTCAAACGATTGTGAATGTCTACTTGTAACCCGTTCTGAGCTTCTGGGAGAACGGGATAGAAACCAAAATAAATAAATAATGCAGTCATCATCCATCCTGCAGCCATGCTCAAAAAAAGTTTCTTACTTGCATTTAAGCACAAGAAACTTCAACAGGTCTGGGGCAGTGTTGAAGGGTTAGTTGAGAGATGTCTAATAGCCCCCCTTCTCTCCCTCCAGCACAACTGCTCAGTCCTGGCCTGCTTCTCCTAAAAGAAAAACATAGCCTGCCCTAGTAGTCTATTGTCCCTCAGACCTGCTTGAGCATTGGCCTCAACCCTCCCTTCTAACCATTCATCCTATACAAACAAAAATGCCCTGGTAGTCTAGTGGGCCCCTTCCCCATGTGCTTATGCCCTGATGAATAAGTGGACCTTCTAGCCCAATCTCTCCACCTGGGTGAAAATTGCACTGATGGTCTAGCAGAAGCCCACCCCGAGATCCTCATATCTCCTAGGAGGCAGGAACAATGTCCACTTGTTCCAGCCTTTGGGTGCTATCATTTTCAAAATGCCAGTGCCCTGCTTCATATCTTACCAAGCATATCCCAGGATGCACCGCATGGGGTGGGGTGCTGCCATTTTGAATATGATAGTACCAATAGGCTGGAGTGAAGCCTAACATAAGGTATGGCAGTCTGAGGGGGGGGGGGGGGTAAGCAAGCTTTCACTAGACCAGTGATTCCCAACCCTGTCCTGGAGGAACACCAGGCCAATTGGGTTTTCAGGCTAGCCCTAATGAATATGCATGAAGCAAATTTGCATGCCTATCACTTCCATCATATGCAAATCTCTCTCATGCATATTCATTAGGGCTAGCCTGAAAACCCGATTGGCCTGGTGTTCCTCCAGGACAGGGTTGGGAACCACTGCACTAGACCACCAGGTCAGTTTGCAATTGGGAGAGGGACCCACAGACCAGTAGGACATTTTGACTTGGGCAGGGGAGGTAGGGGGGAGCCATTAGACCGACCAGCAGGGCATTTTAAAAAGTTTTAGAGTAAGTGGGGTCAAATATGTTGGACCAGAGTGGGTGCCATTAAACACCAGGGATGTGTTTTTGGTGGAGAGCAGGAAGAGGTGTCAGATTGGGGGGTAAGGTGCTGATGCATGCAACAGGACGCTTGTGTTTTTTTTTTTAATTTTTATGTCAGCTTCCCTGTCAATGCTTGAGCCAATCAGCGCTCAGGCACAGACAGGAAAGTTGACATTTTGCACTGAGCAACAAATTACTGTAGTGATTTTAATGTGGAATGAATTTACATGATGCAGCAACTTTTCAGTGCTAGATTTCACTGTACTGTGAACCTTTGAGCATCCGCCCCTCAATTTGCACTGGCTCTGACTGTAGGTGTTCTACACAGTGCTCTGTTTGTACATGCTTGGGGGTCCCAGTGGTACCTCAGATGGCTGCCCTGCTTGTTCTAACCTAAACCAATCCTATTACTATAATTCTTCATAAAATCTTTGAAAGTTTTTACATCAATCAGACCAGACTTTAGTGCATGGTTTTCAGACAGATACTACAAAGAACTGAAAACAGCACAAGACAGAGCACTCTACCCCAAAATAATTTACTAAAGCTAAAATTAAAAAGTACCAAAAACCAAGGACAGTTACTCCGTAGTTATTACTGTTGTAAAAAAGCTTAGCAGATTAAAAAAACAATGCTTTGTGCTCTTTCAACGGGGAAGTTCCAGCAGGCTTCTTGCATCAGACTTGGAATCCACAACTAGCTGATCAAAATGGATGCTCAGATTTCAAAGAAAATATGATCTCATAAGCATAATATACCATAAAGAATTGTTGAATTTTGACAGAGATCTAAAGTTTTGTATTTCCAAATGGGGTGATGGCACAGAAAAAAAAAGATCATGTTCTATACTGGTTGAAAAATGAATGAAATTAAATTTCCTAAGGTAATCTTGTTGTATGTAGCTCATAATGTGTTTTCAAGGCTGGATTAAGGCAAACTACTGTAGATAGGGCCTTAATACTGGAAATAGGTAAAAGCCAGATCTTCCCAGGTCTGCTCTAAAACTCCTAGTCTGTTTCATGGAGGATCCAGCTTTTACTTGTGTTGCTCTGGATCCTCTGCTGCTTTGAGCTATCCCAGATCATTTGCCTGCCCAGGCCACATCTCCACTTTGAGATTTTTCTTCCTTAATATTAAGAGTTTGATCCAGGAGTATCCTCCAGATCTGACTTCATTGCTGAGAAGTCTAATCCGGAGGAGACTCCCAGATCCAATTTTAATGTTAAAAAAAATAATAAAAACCTTACCAAAGCTCCCAGCTAAGGTAAGCTTAGCTCCTCTGAAGTAGAACAGGTAACTATGGCCATAACAGGCACAGGATCTGAGGCAGACAGGCAGCCACAAGGCACAAAGGATCCAGGACAGATCACAGCAGCAGAGGTTTCAGGCAGAGCTCCACATTTGGGGTAGATATTACAGTAAAAATCAGATTTTCCACAAACCTGACTACAGAATCTAGCTTTTACCAAATCCCCTATGTTTTTGAGGCCCCATCGAGCTTTGGTTTTCTTAAGTCCCTCTGCCCTGAGACTATTTGCCTGTGTGTTAGACACTGCCATTAGTTGGCCTGGAGTAATTGTGAGACAACTCACTTGATGACTAGCTACATGTATAGGGATGGGTAAGACAGTGGCAGCGACGTGGTTCTAGCGAGTCTGGCAGACAGCAATACCCATCTCATCCAAGTTGCACCATCACAAGTTCCTGTCAAGGTTTGTTGAAAAAATTTTTTTTTACATTTATTTATTTATTTGTGCCAATCAAGTGGCCAGTTCTCCTGTTGCATCAGTCCGTACATTTGGATACAATAACCATACATAGGAGTTAGCGTGGAATTAGAGGCCCAGATTCTAAAAGTTAATTGTATTAATTGGTTATTAATGGTGTGGAAATTGACCACACTGTTAAAAACCAATTAAAAACAGATTTAAAAAGTAGGCACCATGAGGCAACTACCAAATGTGGTGTCAGATTCACATCTATGCCGATGCGTAGTGACGCTGAACATCAAAAGAGGCGGGGTTTTGGGCGGGGTTGAAGTTTGGTGCCACTAAGCGTAATTCTACATCGAAGGTAGGTGCTGGAAATGTAGTCCTGTAAAACCCTGGCCTATATTTCTAGCGCCTACCTTTGATGCTGGTTGCGATTCTAAAGATGCCACCAAAATCAAAGACAGGCAGCCAGCACTGTTTTTTCAGGCAACTGCCTATTACGGTGCTGCTTTTAGATTCCGGGCCTTAGTGACTCTTATTTAGGAGGGGGTATGTGGTCCTGTGTTGGTTAATTAGCATGTGGGAACTGCAGTGATACTTCCCACACCTGTTCTCTGCTCATGACGCCTCTCTTCATACCTTCTTTTGAGTTGCAGACAAGACAATTTAGGCATGCAGTGTTAGGCAGATCTGCGCACAAGTCCTAATTAGTGCCAATTATATTGATTAATGGCTCAACTCATTAGTTTACACATGGATCTCAGACCTGTGCTCAAATTTAGGCAACCTTCATTGAAGAGGGGGGAGGAGTAAGAGCTCAAGGCAGTTTAGTTTTTAAAAGGGTGCCTAGGTCACGAAATGGTTGAAATGTTCCCTCTTTGCTGACCAAATAACTACACAGAATTTCTTTTCAAAACCAAGAGACACAATGAAAAGTTTTTTTGAAAAATTTTTTTTTTAAAAATAAATGTAATAAGTTCTTTAAATATGACATGCATAATATATCACTTATGAAACCATGTTTACCATGACAATTTAATGAAATGAAAGATGTCCATATATTTAAATACCATATTTTTCGGGCCATAAGATGCACGCACCTGTAGAGGAGAACAAACCAAGAAAAAAAAAATTTGGTTCAGAATTTTTTCTTCTTGGTTTTTCCTCCTCTACACATAGGTGCATCTGGTGGTCTGGTGCTGGGAAGCCCAAAGTCCGCAGCCCCCCCCCCCCCTAAGTACCTTTTTTAGTAGCGGTGGTTAAGTGCGGTCTTCTAGACGGCTGCCTTTGTCTTAGAAGAGCGACGCACAACGCAGGAGTGCGACCTTTGCACTTCCTGCCTGGTCCCGCGCCACTCTGTGATTGGCTTCAGTCAGTTACTGACTGCAGCCAGTCACAGAGCGGTGTGACCAAGCAGGAAGCGCAAAGGTTGCGCTCCTGCGTTGTGCATCACTCTTCTAAGACAAAGGGTGCCATCCAGGAGACTGCGTTGGACCACCGCCACTAAAAAAGGTACCAGAGGTGGGGGGGGGGGCGGGCGCGCAGTGTACTCGGTCCATAAGACTCACCCCCTTTTTAAGGGGTGGAAAAAGTATGTCTTATGGTCCGAAAAATACCGTATATAATCCTTGGGGAATTGTGTACTTTTTGTGTTGACATAAATTAGGGACGGATCCCCCCTTATTCTATAACTGTATTGGTAAATTGGAGGAGCATCTTTGGTCACACCCCCTTTTTTGGAAGCACATGTAAAAATGTGTGTATGTATCCTGCGCATACAAATACACAAATAATTTTAATTCCAATTAGCATCAATAATTGCTTAAGATCCCAATTACTGGTGCTGGTTGGTTCATTATTCAATTAAATTGTGCATGCTCCCAATTTGCATACACTACTTTTTATAGAATTAAGGTGTGAATTCTTAATTACAGCCAGTATTAAGGGATACGGTGTCAGCATTTAAGACAAAGAACGATAACCAATTCCTTTAGACAAGTTCTAAAACTTCTATGGAATATAGTCCAGGATGTTTATGCTGATGTCTGGCTTTCTGCAGCTCTTGCAAACTTCCTTCAATCTTGTTGAGTTCACTATAAAATTTCACCTGAGAAAAAAGCAACACAAAACCAACATTAAAATGTCTGCACACAAAAAACTGCACAAATATTTGTATAAAGAAAAAGACATTCCATTCTTTTCTCTATAAACATGCTTATTGGGACCTGTGCCTGAGTGATACAACATTGGAACAGCTCCGGATGGGCACTGGTCGGGGTGGGATTTCCTGCTTATACCAGGCTTTGTTGGCTCATAATACTACTTCTGATCCTTGAAGAATGCAATGGGAGACAGACCTGGGGGTTATGCTTTTTCCCTCTTCTTGGAGAGCAGTTTGCTACTTCAGTCTCTTATACTTTCATCGAAAATGGATATAAAATTTACTACCGCTGGTATTACATCCCAGTTAAGCCGAGTCAGATTTATCCTTCATGTTCCGCATTTTGTTGGTGTGGCTGTGGGCTTTGGGGGGACATTTGCCACGTATGGTGGAATTGTCCAGCTGTGAAGGGCTATTGGTGGGCGGTGGGCCAGCTATTGGTTGCCATTGTGAGAAAACATTGTCCCCTAATGATGTTCTGCTGCTTATTAAATGCCCTGATTCCGGGCTATTCTAAAGCGGAGCATATTTTTGCGCTGCATTTGTTTACAGTAGCACGCCTGGAAATTGCGGCCCGCTGGAAACACAGGAAGGTCACGGACCTCCGTAGGGTACGGGCTCGTTTTGATTCTCTACCTCTCCTGTCCAAATTGACGGCTATTCACCGTCATATTATGCCCCTTTATCATAAGGTGTGGGATTCCTACCTGACCTGGAGGGAGTCTCCTAGATTGCCATTGGCTTTGGATCCCTCTTGATTACTATTTCCTTTTTGCCTCCCCTTTCCCCCCCTTTTTCTTTTTTTGTGTTGTTTTGGATTGGCGTTGCCTAAGAACCTATGTTTGCTTGCTGATTTTTCCTGTGTGTTGCGTTGGGGGTGGGTGCTGTGGGGTTGGGGGATTCACATTGCAGGCTTATGTGAAGTTTTCTGGTAATTAACTGTATTGTGAATCTGTTTTTTCATTGTGGGTTGCTTTCTGTAAAAAATTCAATAAACATATACAGTATATTAAAAAAAAAAAAAGACACATGCCATAAGATGATGGGACTTATTTGGAGAGTAAGTTACATATACAAGTATAGATACTGAATATTAAGAGAGTATAAATATAACTCCATCACCAGACTAAAGCTGATAACTTTGTTAGAACATACCTGGGCTCTCACAAACTTGTGGAGGCTGATGAGCAAGCCTTTAGCTTCTGGTAACATCACAACAACAGTAAAATGTGCATCCAACAAGAGAGATATCCAATCCATAATCTGGAGGCAAAAATGTAGATCACGTAGATTAATACAAATCCAGGATCAATACCGATTAACTGGTATACAAGCAACCAGCACTCTCACCCAACAGGCAAAAAAATTAGCCAGAAAAAAAAAAGTTCATCCCCAAAGCAGCAGTGGCAGCGGTCCTAACTGCGAACCCCCCTTCCTTCGGCCCTGAAGCAAACAGTAGCAACGGTTCTGAGTCGCAACCCCCTCTCCCCTGGAAGGAGAAGCAGTCGATCAGCAGTGGAAGCTGAAAACAGGTTGATCGTGGCCAGCCCTGGCAAGGCCTTTCCTCTGTGTCCCTTCAGATGCAGCAGAGGAAAGGCCCTGCCGGGACTGGCCACCAGCAGCCTGTGTTCAGCGCTGCCTCTGCTGACTGGCTGCAGATTTGGTAAATGAGGGGGGGAGGTGTCCAGGAGGCCAGACCCACACGGGAGGGAGGGTCCAGGGGAAGGGAGATGGATGCTAGACCCATAAGTGGGGGGAGAAGGGTGGGGGAGAGAAAGTGACCCAAAAAGAAGGGAAGAACAGATGCTGGACCTACAAGTGGGGGGTGGGGAGATGATAGAGAGGTGGGGATACAAAAACTATTTTTACGGTCAACTCTCAAACAACCAGAAACTACAGTTATCAGGCATCTGCCAATTCCCATGGGTACCGGATAACTGAGAAATAACTGTATGATTCATTCTTAAGCCACACTTTTGTTAAGCACAAAGATCTTGGGGAAAACAAACTTGTATGCCTTGTGACAATTGCTAAATTATAGCCTTTAGGAAACATCACACTTAGGTTGTAAAAAAATCTGAATTTTAAAATAACAAAAACCCCATAACTAAACTAAACATGTTTCCACACCCACACCCCCCATTACAAAAAGGTTAAAATAAAAACTGGAGAAACCATTACAAGTGAGAAATCTGCAATAAAAAAACGTTGGCCACTAGATAAAACAAGATTAGAAAATTATACCCTCTAAAGTACATACAGTTGCTTACAGACATCCTTTACAGTAAGAACTAAATTTCCAAAATCTGTTCATATCTTTCTCCAGTTATGAGATTAAATTATCAGGTTTTTTATAAAAGCAATAGAAAGTTAAGTACATAGAGGGGCATAATCAAAAGAAACGTTTTAAGTCCAATTTGGACGTAGGGCGCTAGTCGCTCAAAGTCAGAAGAAACAAAATGCCCATTCCCAAAAACTACGTCCAAGATATTTTTTTTTCTAAAATCTACCTGTTCATCCAGGCGTTTAATCAGCCAGACTGCCACTACGTTTATCTTTAAACCATGGCCTAACAGCTCTCACCTGGTTTACAGTTGGGACATCAACTCCTGGAAGAGTTGTGTTAACATTTTCACTACACTTCATGTAGAGATACTGAAGGTACCGGAGGAATAACTGTGTAAAGTGGAGAGAGGGTTCAAACAAAAGTTAAACTACTATCAACTATATTTGTTCAGAGCAATGCTGTACAGTACTTACAGTTTTAATATCAGAACCAGTGTTCCCGCTAAGGTGCGCTGGCCTGCGCGCGCGCACAAAATATTACATCGCAGCGCAAAGTTTCTCTTCACAGCGCACACACGCGTCGCAAAGGTAAGGGGAGGTAAGGTAAGGGGACGCATTGGGGGGATTGCACTTCCCCACAATTGCCATGCTTCGGTTCCTCTTCTTCCTTCCTTCCTCCCCCCCCCCCCCCCGCGGGACCCTGCGGCACCATCAACTCTTACTCCCTCTAATGTCGGCCCTGCAGCTCCAGACTTCCTCGCACCTTCTCCCCTCCCCCTTTGGATCGCTATTATTTTAAATGTTATAGCCGCGGAGCTGTATCCATCAGTGGAGATGTCTAACCTCGGCCTGCCCCGGAACTCTTACTGCAACAGTGACTTCCTGTTCCTGCCTAGACGGGCGGCTGCTGCAGTAAGAGTTCCGGGGCAGGCCGAGGTTAGACATCTCCACTGATGGATACAGCTCCGCGGCTATAACATTTAAAATAATAGCGATCCAAAGGGGGAGGGGAGAAGGTGCGAGGAAGTCTGGAGCTGCAGGGCCGACATTAGAGGGAGTAAGAGTTGATGGTGCCGCAGGGTCCCGCGGGGGGGGGGGGGAGGAAGGAAGGAAGAAGAGGAACCGAAGCATGGCAATTGTGGGGAAGTGCAGAGCTGCAGGGAAGAGTGTTGCGGTACCCAGCTGGAGGGAGAAGGAAGATGAGGGAGGGAATTAAAGGAGATGCCAGGGCTTGGAGCATAGGAGGAAGGTATGCCAGTCTAAGGGAAAAGGAAGGGGGAGATGTGAGAGCATGGAGGGGGAACGAAAGATGGAAGAAAAGGAAAGGAGAGAGATGCCAGAGAATCAGGGAAGGGGAGATACCAGACTATGAGGAGAGGTGTGGGAGAGGGAAGGCGAGGAGAGAGATGCCAGACCAATGGGGTGAAAGGAGAGATGGAAGGGGGAGGCATACAGTTTCTGGAAGGGGCATAGAAGGAGAGAAGATGCCATATAGGGGAAGAGAGACGGCAGACAGTGAATGGAAGGAAGAGAGTTACAAGAAGATGAGGAAAGGAGAAACCACAGAAGACAAAGGTAGAAAAAAATTTCTATTTATTTATTGCTTTAGGAGACATGTGTCACTGTTTCTGTGAAGCATTGTATGCAGAGTCCAGCTTCTTGCTGGTTCAATTTAACCTTTGTCTATGTATTTTTATTTTATCCCCCCTTTTACAAAACTGTGAAGCGTTTTTAGCACCAGCCTTGGTGGTAGCAGCTCTGATGCTCAGAATTTTATGAGCATCAGAGCTGTTACCTCCGTAGCTAAAATCCACACTACAGTTTTGTAAAAGAGGGAGGGGTTAGTTTGTGATTACATATTCCTTACTAGGCGAAGGTGTTTTCTGTGTTCTGTGTGTTCGAAAGACATGGTTTTCTGTTAGGATTGACGGTGTAGGATTGATCTGTGCTGGTCTGGCTTGTTTAGTTTTACAATGGGTGTATTGATGTACTGCTCACTGCAATATGTAAGATGCTGCCTTTTCCTAGGTACTCATGTGTGACGTGTGGTTTGTTACTAAAAATCATGTTTTTCTTACAGATGGGGGGGGGTGCCAAAAAATGATGGGCCCCGGATGTTACATATGCTAGGTACGCCACTGTATGTAAAGATACCAGAAAGCTGGCGTAGCAAAAACTTCTAAGTTTTGAGTATTTAACCCTCCCACAATCTCACGGGCACTCGTTTCAAGTTTATTGAGATTTTGATTTAAACGCAATATCAAATATTTTCAATGCGTATAACAAAAATAAATTTGGGGAAATAAATAAAACCATTTGAACCAGTGTTCCCGCTAAGCTGCGCTGGCGTGCGCTGGCGCACAAAATATTACATCGCAGCGCACACGTTTCTCGTCACAGCGCACGATCGGAAGAGGCGTACGGCAGATGGCAGGGCGGCGAAAGGAGAATCGGGCGAGTTGGCTCATAACTTGCTGGCGCCCGATATTTTTGGCTCACGGTGAAAAAAGTTTGCTCACAACACCCGCCCGCTTAGAGGGAACACTGATCAGAACACTGTTTTATAACATAGGGGTCTTTTTATAAAGCTATGGTGAAAAGTGGCCTTAGCGCTCTCTCTCGCATGCGCTAAAGACATATTTACTGTAGTCATAAAAACTCTTGATCTTCCTTTTTTTTTTGCAATAAATAGCTATGCGCTGTTGCCTTTAGTGCATAGCTATATTTTTGTTATTGCATGAGAACTTACCATTGCCCATTTTGTAGGTGGTAAAGAGGGGCATTTTCCATATGACACTTAAATCCGAGTTGACGTTTTGCGGAACATGCACAAAAATGCAGTACCAAACCCATGCCCATTTTCAAAACTGCAAGAAGTCTTATCTTATTTTTTCAAAAACTGATGTTTGTGCTCAGTGTTCTCTTAGGCTTCCACGGCTGGCGTCATGATTGTTGTAGCTGTTCGAGTCTCACTGCGTCTGGGTAGGTAGAACTGACGTTTCCCTCCTAGACTTTCCCTCCACAATTCAAATTTGTGTACCAACGAACTTTCCCGCCAAAATTCAAATTTGTGGCCAACGGACTTTCCTGTCAAAATTCAAATTCATATATGGTAATAAATCAGCTTGATCTAGTCCACATTATACTGGTCGCCAGAATTTTAACTAGGAAATCAACTCTATCTATAATCTACCATCATGGACAGGCAAAATTGTGGCTTACTTTATATATATCATACATCATCCTCCCAAGATAAAAATAACGATAATAGAAATTAAACTTTTAACAAAGATTTTCCCTTAATAAAATCTTCTAGCTGGGTTGGATCAAAAAACACTTATTTATCACTTCCATACAAAATAAGGCATTTGCATGGAAATTTTAAAAAGAAAGTGGCTCCAACTGCCAAAGCCTTGGGCTTTAGCTGGAGGAATTGCTTCTTTTTTAAACTAAGTATGTCTCGAGACATCCGGAAAAATTATCACTCGTTGGCCACAAAACAGATCTTTTTTTAAAAAAAAATATAATTTCCAAATAGCCTGTTTTTCTAGAAGGCCACTAAAAGTGATGCCCGTTTACTAATTATGTCTTTAAAGGATTCGAGGAACTGTGATACATTCAAACTGTCAGGTGAAACTCATTGGTCCATACCATCTTCTTCTGCTATTTCCTTAGAAACTCTTGGAATGTAATAGAGGTTGTCATCTTCAAAAGTATCCACATTAGCATAATGTAATGCTGATTAATTACTTTATATGTTTCAATGTATTTTATATACAGAGTTCTTGTGGATATTCATGAATATTTGTTATTATTGTAATGAATAATCATAATAAAGAATTAAAAAGCTAAAAAAGGAAAAAAAAAATCAAATTCATGAACCAATGGACTTTCTGACTCAGTCACCTCAAACCCCAGTCAATCAGGCTAGAGGACCCACTATATATAAAGACAAACTGCAGACCTCACAGCAAAGCGTGAAGGCTGAAACATCAGTTCTACCTACCTAGATGTGGTGAGACCTGGACAACTGCAACAATCTTGTGCTCAATGGGGCTCATTTTCAAAGCACTTAGACACACAAAGTACAATAGGTTACTGTAACGGTATATATATGTATGTGTGCGTGTTTCCATCAACGAAAAGGAAGATTTAATAACCCCTGTACCTGCCAAGTAAAAGTAAAGCAAATTCTGGCATGTAACAGCAATAATCTCCCTATTTCTGGATTAAATGCAGGAGGTAGTGAAGATCATATTCTTTTTTTTTTCCTAGGACAATCCTAAAATTTGAAAGCAACTGTAATGTTGGACAAGACTAATCTAATTGCAGAGAACTATTTTTTCTCATTAATTAAGCACAAATCGCTACAACAGAGCAACATGGAATTTCTCAACCTTGCATGCTAGAAACCATTATTCCTGGCAGTACTGCGGGTTATATATGGCTATTACTACAAGCCTGCAAGATCCCATGCATTTGGCACGACTCAGCACATTTCCATTTTCTTCTAGGTTGAAATGATTACCAAATTCATATAGCTAAGAAAAACAGGCTTAGACAAAAAAAGTCTAAAAGAAAAATCCATAAATCATTATTAAGCTGGACTTGGAAAATCCTCTGCTTATTGCTCAGATAACTGCATGTAATGCATTTCACTCTTCTGGGATTGTCAGTTACTTGTGATCTGGATTGATCATTGTCTGAACTGGATGCTAGGTTTGATGGACTTTTGCCCTCTACCTTATGCACAGCTTAAGGTTTTTTTTTTGTTTTTTTAACTGGGAGAAGCTCTGGCATTTGAACATGTTTTAAAACAAGTGAACAAATTCTGATGCTTTGGCTTCAAGCAGTCCAACATGCTGCAAGAATTGAACTTCAGAATGTTAAAGACTAGATTTTATACAAAAAAATTATTAAGGAAAAGAATACTTACAAGGACGTGTTGAGCCGACAGGTCTTTCAGATGAGGTAAAAGGAACATGTCACTATAGGCTGAAATAAGGACAGCATTTCTTGGTAGGAGAGTCAAGGAGAAAGAAAAAGTCAATACTTCAGAACTGAACTCTGCATTATCCTACCTAATGTTTGTTTTAGCCACTTAGGATTCGTAAAATTTTAATTTGAAATGAGAATACCTCTGCAAGTGCTGAGAAGAACAGTATGGATTTTAATTGGCTATGATCCTTTTGCTTCCAAAGTGCTGCTTATAAATACACATCACAATATTTTAAAAAGAATATGCATGGACTTTTTCATGCACACTAATGTGTCATTATGCCCTGCTGGAAGGAAACGCCAGCTCTTGCGAGTACCATAGCACAATGGCTACATACAGCCTTATTACTCTGTCCCATGTGAAGAATGATTCTGAGGAACATCTAAAAAGCAGGCATGGAAACACTGAAAGATGGCAGACAGAGGGTTTGCTATTTTTTCCCCCCAGCAGTGGCATTTTTATACATTTTTCCAAAGTTTAAACTAGAAGTACCAACACTTTAAATAAGTATGCAGACGTTGCAAGTTATACAGAGAATTTAAGACATAGGGCTCCTTTTACGAAGGCGCGGGAGCGGTTTAACGCGCGTGCTAAACTGCCAGCCTCGCTAGCCGCTACCGCCTCCTCTTGAGCAGGTGGTAGTTTTTCGGATAGCGCTTGATTAAATGTCGCGTGCGTTAAAGCCGCTACCGCTTCGTAAAAGGAGCCCATAATTTAGCCTTAAACTGTGCATTTTTTTTTTTTTTTTTTTTTACAGTGGTCACAGTTACGGCTTGCTGTCTGACAGCTGAGTTTCCCTCACCTTTTTGACAACTTAAATTTTGACTTTCTGCTTTTGATTTATTTTAAGCCTCAAAAACAGAATGTTAGGCATGATAAAGAAAGGAATCACGAGTAGATCGGAGAAAGTCATAATGCCGCTTTATAGAGCAATGGTCAGACCACACTTGGAATACTGTGTCCAACATTGGTCTCCCAACCTAAAGAAGGATATAAAACTGTTGGAGAGGGTGCAGAGACGAGCAACGAAGTTAATAAGAGGTATGGAGAACTTGGAATATGAGGAACGACTCAAGAAACTGGGACTGTTCTCCCTTGAGAAGAGGAGGCTGCGAGGGGACATGATCGAGACGTTCAAAATGCTGAAAGGCATCGATAAAATAGAGCAGGAAAATAAATTATTTACATTGTCCAACGCGACACGGACAAGAGGACATGGTTTGAAGCTAAGGGGGGACAAGTCCAGGACAAATGTCAGGAAGTACTGTTTTACGCAGCGAGTGGTAGACGCCTGGAATGCTCTCCCAAAGGAGGTTATTAAGGAATCCACTGTGCTGGGATTCAAAGGCAAATTAGATGCATATCTCCTTATGAGAGGCATAGAGGGATATGGGTGACTAAAACTACATCAGGTGTATACCTGACTGGGCCTCCGCGTGTGCGGATCGCCGGACTCGATGGACCATGGGTCTGATCCGGAGATGGCAGTTCTTATGTTCTTATTATGTTAACAGATCACAATTTCACAAAACTCATTCAGCAGTGTTTAAAACATTTTGTTGGCTTCTCTTGTGCTTTCATAAGATCAAGCGACAACCTCAGGACATGCATAAAAGCATGGATTCCGACATGAGGAACTGTGCTTTTAGATTACCTATGCGGGTTTGGGTGGAGTTGCGATGTACACATGTATTTTATAAAATATGCATGCAAATAAAGTGTGAGAGAAGCAGGTTAATAGCTAGTGTTAAAGTTTCACAATAATCCTTGCAATCAATCTTGAATAGGCAAGCTTCTAAGGCCTCCGGAAAATATCTCCTAGGCCTGCATTTAAAACTTGCCTTTAAATTCCCCTGCAAGACATGAAATAAAAGAACTACATGCGGAAGAGCAGCTTAAGGGTTAGTGCAGTGGGCTTTGATCCTGGGGAACTGGGTTCGATTCCTACTGCAGCTCCTTGTGACCCTGAGCAACTCATCTAACCCTCCATTGCCCCAGGTATTAAACCCCCCCCCCTCCCTAGTTCTGAGCTCACTAGGGACAGAGATACACTTCTCCCTCCGTATTCGCGGTTTCAGCAATCGCGGTTTCGATTATTCGCGGTTTTTAGTTTGCTGGCTCCTCCCCCAAATTACATCAGCTTGCACAGAGAAATCGCCGATCTCAAGTGTTTACAGAGAAAATCGTCGACTCCCAGCACTTTCTTCACCGTGTTTTGCCTCTCCTTTGGGAACAGGCCAGGTCTCCCCACCATGTTATTCATGGTTTCACCATATTCACAATGGTTTTTGATAGAAAACAGCGAATAACATATGAAAAAGGTATTCGTGGTTTTTCTGCATTCGCAGGTCTGTTAATCCCCTATCACAGCCAATGTGGAGGGAGAAGTGTAGATGTCAAGTGCCATCGACTTGTGCTCGAGTCCTAGTGACTTGATGAAATACAGATCTGAACAGAGAAATGAGCTACTCCTCCTCCTTCTCGATAAATAATACTATCATCGTTCCAGTCTCCTCTGCTCGCAACCTTGGGAGTCATCTTCGATTTCGACCTCTCATTTTCTACGCACATCCAACAAACTACTAAGGCCTGTCGCTTCTATCTCTACAATATCACCAAAATTTTCCCCTTCCTCTCAGAGCACACTACCCGGCCCCCTGTCGTGTAACCTCACGCTTAGATTATTGCAATCTACTTCTAACTGGTCTCCCACAGTGCTGCCTCTCCCCCTTGCAATATGTGCAAAACTCTGCTGCACGACTCATCTTCTACCAACCTCACTGCATTCATGTTACCTCTCTCCTTAAAATTACATTTCGTTAGTTTCTTTTATTGCGGTTCTAGGCGGATTACAAAAGGAAGAGATTGTTGTCATTTCCAGAAGGTTATAACATTTGGAGTCTGGTGATGGAGTGAGTTTATTTCTTGAATAGCCTGGTTTTTATTTCCCTCCTGAAGGTTCTGTAGTTTGGTGCTGAAATCAGGAGATTGGAGATGTGGCTGTCTAGTTTCGCTTCTCGCGTGGCGAGTAGTCCGTCATTTATTTTTTTTACGCTGAATGCCTTTGATTGGGGGGGGGGGGGTAAAGGGTGTCTGAGTTCTCCTTGATCTGGAAGAGTTGTTCTGAGTTAGACGAATGTTCAGATAGAATGGTCCATTGCCATGTAGGGTTTTGAAGAGCATGCAGTAAAAAAAAAAAAAAAAAAGTATTCTTGCTTGTATCGGGAGCCAGTGTGTGTATCTTGGTATGCGACGGTGATGTGGTTGAATGTCTTCAGTGAGTAGATTAGTGTGAGGGCTGTGTTTTGCACTGTTTGTAGTTGTTTTATCACTTCACTGACTCCTTATCTGCCTTCACATACATTTTAAGCTCCTATTGCTGACCTACAAGTGTGTTCATTCTGCTGCCCCTCAATATCTCTCCTCGCTTCTCTCTCCTTATACATCTCCCAGAGAACTCCATTCCTCAGATAAGCTGCTCTTAGCTGTACCCTTCTCCTCCACTGCCAATTCAAGACTTTGTTTCTTTCATCTCGCTGCCCCCTATGTCTGTGGGCTCGCAATCTAAGTTTCCGTATCTGGGGCAATGGATGGTAAAGCAACTGATCCAGGCTTACAAAAGACCTGACATGGGAAATGAACCCGTTTCCCTAGGTTCTTAGCTCACTGCAGTAACTGTTAGCCTAATCCTCCAGTAACATCAAATAAGTAAAAACATCTCATTACTCTTAAACAGGTAAATATCTACATACAAATGCTTTTTTTTATTTTCAGTTTCTATATCGTTCTTCCAGGAGAGCTCAGAACGGTTTACATGAGTTTATTCAGGTACTCAAAACATTTTTCCCCATCTGTCCCGGTGGGCTCACAATCTATCTAATGTAACTGGGGAAATGGGGGGATTAAGTGATTTGCCCAGGGTCACAAGGAGCAGCGTGGGTTTGAACCCACAACCCCAGGGTGCTGAGGCTGTAGCTTTAACCACTGTGTTATGATAGGTGATTTGAAAAGGAAGGATGGTGTGAGGCAATATGATTTTGGAGACTTCCTTGATTAGGATTTATCAGAAAATGATCCAAACAGATAAGTGCAATGTTTTTTCCATAAGAAACTAATCGTGAATTGCCACTCAGATTTCTCTTATTTACATGCACTAATGTGATATTCGACTAATGATTAGAAAGACTTGAGCCTAGTCTGGGACAAATTGTTGGCAGCTCGTTATCTGAATTTAAAATAGGTATTGAATTTCTGCTTTACCAGTGAAATGAGTGTTTTGTGATATTAACTTTCATAATACAACGGACATAAAATACTTTTCTGAACATTTCACATAAGCATCTCATTATGAAACTACCCCCAGAGATGCCAAAACAATGACCCATAAGTCAGCATCGAATAAGCTATAGCCACCTTTCTGATATAGCTTTCAATCCTTAACCCTATTCCTCTGCCCTTCAACCTAGCCAGCTAATTTACCGTTCCCCTTAACTGTATCCATGACATCCTGTTTGTCTGTCTTGTCTGTTTAAATTGTAAGCTCTCTTGAGCAGGGACTGTACAGCGCTGTGTGCATCTGGTAGCAAGCGCTATATAAATAATTCATAGTAGTAGTAGTAGTGTGAAGAGTTTCAGTCTTTGGTAACCAGAGCTGAGATTCTGATGTCATAATGCCTCATTCCACCAATAAGAGTCAACCTCATCAGCGATGTCATAATGGCTTGATTGTCCTGTACTCCCCTCTGCCCTCAGACCCAGCCAGCAGATTAACCGTTCCCCTTAAATGTATCCATGAGACCCTGTTTGTCTGTCTTGCCTTTTTAGATTGTAAGTAGAGAATGGCACGGTGGTCGTTACCCGCGGCTAGCCGCGGGTAACCCGCCAAAACAGTGACCAAAAAAAAAGGTCACCGCGAGTTCGGGGACAAGGCCATTCACCGCCCCGTGGAGCGGTGAATGGAAGCATGGGGCGGTGAACAAGTAGTGAACGCGCAGTGAACGAGCGTTCGATCCGGCAGCCTACTCTCTCCCGCCGGCCGTCCATGCACCTCCCCCCCCTCCTTTTCCCTTACCTTTTCTTCTTGAAACTGACGATTTCTATAAGGCTACGAGCTGTATTACAGCCGGAGCCTTGAAGTCGCGTCACGTTGCCTGCTGGAAAAAGTCTCCTCTGACACAACTTCCTGTTTCCGGTTGTATCGGAGGAGACTTTTCTAGCAGGCAACCCAATGCGACTTCAAGGCTCCGGCTGTAATACAGCTCCTAGCCTTATAGAAATCGCCAGTTTCAAGAAGAAAAGCTAAGGGAAAAGAGGAGGGAGGGAGGGAAATACACGGCTGGCCAGCGGGAGGGAGCTGCTGGACCGCGTGAAGGGTGCTGGGGGTGGGGGTATGGAGAGGAGAAGACACTGAAGACGATGAGGGAGCGGTGAAAGAGACAGTGGGGCGGGGACGGCAGAGACAGGGACGGGGTGGTGAAAGAAACAGCGGGGACAGGGCGGTGCAGAGGATGGTGGTCCGGGGACAGAATTTTTCCCCGTGTCATTCTCTAATTGTAAGCTTTTTCGAGCAGGGACTATTTTCTTATTCTTTGTGACTCTGTGCAGCGCCGTGTGTGTATCTGGTAGCGCTATAGAAATAATTAATAGTAGTCGTAGTCCAGGGGCCTTCCCCTCTCCCAGTCCTTAGGACACACACAGCTGGTCAGGTTTCAGGATATGCATATTCATTGTGGGTAAGACAGATTTACATACAATGGAGGCAGAGCATGCAAGTTTCACATGCATATTCATTGCGGATATCTTGCAAATTCAACTACTTTGGTGTGTCCCAAGAATTGCGTTGAGAACCTCTGACCAAGGCTCTAGAGTAGCGGTCTTAGAATTCCAGTTGGATTAGGCAGGAGCAGGGTGCAGTAAGATCAGAATAGCCCAACTATATTCAAAAGTGGCTTCACACCATATTCCTTTTTCAAATCACCTGCAATCAGTCAGTGCATTTGGAGACAGATTGTTCTTAAACAAGGAACTATGAGAATACCACTGCCAGACTCATTTCTGGCAAGAGGAAGTTTGACCATGTGTCCCCATTGTTCAGAGAACTACACTGGCTCCCAGATCACTTAAGAATTCAATCTGAATGCATCTGTATTGCATTTAAGATTTTATTTGGCCTCTTTACTACTCTTGTCCCTTTGGACTGGAATTTGAATAGATTTTACATGGCCAGAACTTCTTGGAAATTAAAACTCTCCTTTCTCTCTCTTAGGGGTAAAAATAAATCTATTAAGCAATTTAGTCATTCATTCTCCTTCAGATTGACAGAGCTCTGGAATAAGTTGCCGCTCTCGTTTAGAAGCTCAGGCCCCTTCTTATCATTCAGGAAAGCTTTGAAGACAATTCTGTTCGCCAAGTACTTTGGAAATTAACTACTTCTACCTCTCCTGTTTTAGTTCTTTTCTCATCTAGTTCTTTTGTATTTTTCCTTTTCTTAATGTTAACCAAGTCAAGCTCCAAATTGGCTGATGACATGGTTTATAAAGTTTTAGTTTAGTTTTATCTTTGATATAAAGAAAAAAAGGGCCATTTTTATGATTACAACTGTATACTGCTTGTTGATACTTAATAAAAACTACACAAAGGCAGTTGACCATCGCAAAACAAGACAGAATTATGATGAGATGTTCCGACCAAGTTGAGAATATCTGCAGCGGTCCCATTCATTCAATGAGCATTCATTTTAAGACTATTACATGAATAATAGAAAAGATTTTCAAATGATCTATATGAATCAATTGTTATTGTACACTTGTTGTGAGATATAAAGATTTGGAAAAAAATAAAAGACTGTTACATGAATAGCAAACAGGTGGGGTAGGGACAAAGGATACAGCAGCCCGGCTCTTTTCAGGTTCACTGGGCATAACAGCTTAGTATCCATCTGTGGATTTAGCACTGGCTGATCACAGGTATCTTCCTCCATCGGCATGGGACTGAAGCCATTCTGTACAGCTTCCATGGGTGTGTCTGCTTTATTCTCATGTGCAATATCAATGTAACAGACGACAGATCCAACATCTACACTCAGTTCTTGCAGGCTGGTATCATTCAAGCTAAATGAAGGGGGAGGAAGCACATGGAAGAGTGAAAAATATATTACAAAAAAACACTGCCATAGGTTTTTGACTTACTTTGAAGGGAAGGAGTTATTGATCACCACATCCATATCTATATGAGGTCCAGGTGTTCTCCCTATTATCTTTAGGTTTAGTGTTTTATTCACAAAAAGTATGTTCAAGACACACAAGAGGAGGACAGATCATATATTTTTTTAATCCAGCGTTGTATACATACCAGAAACTGTTGTCACTTGTTCTGTGTAACACTTCTTGTAAAATCAGGTACTGCCTGAAACAGACCACTATAAATGTTGAACATAAAATATATATATATATATACACACATACTAGTCAACGGGTGCTAGAATACTGTTCACCCTCTATGTTGCCCCTTCCATTCACTGCCTTCTCTTCTCTTTCCATCCAGTGTCCGCCCCCTCTTTCTCTGTCCCATATGGCCTCTCTCCATCTCCTCCTTCCTTTTGCCTTGGTCTGGCATACCTTCCTCCTTACCTCCAAGCCATTCTCTCCCCCTCTGCTCCCTTTCCTCATTTAACTACTTCATTGGTCAGCAGCAGCATTCACAATTCATTGCTGTTGCTGGCTTCAGGTCTTTCTCTCTGGCCGGTCCTGTCTTCATGAAAACAGGAAGTAGGCAGGACCGTCCAGAGAGGAAGGCCTGAAGCCAGCAACAGCAGCGAATTGTAAACGCTGCTGCTGCCTGAAGCACCCGAGGCAGACGCTTCTCTCCCCTCCCATCCCAACCCCCGCTGACTCTGCGACCCTCCCAGCAAGATGACTTTAATATCAAACCTCCCTCCAGCGTTGGCAGCCGCAGCACGCTAAACAGGCTGCTTCGGCTTTCTTCTGCCGTTGAGTCTCTCTGTCGCGTCATTGATGACGTCATTGGTGATGCGGCAGAGGGACTCAACTGCAGGAGAAAGCCTGATGCATCCTGTTTAACGTGCAGCAACTGCCAACGCTGGAGGGATGTTTGTACCGGTGCAGAAGCGATATGTCTCTCCCCCTCCAGTACCTGTGCAGCACTTTGCTGCGGCGCATCCTCCCATGGGGGGGAGGGTTTGCACAGTGGGAGCCGGGTGAGAGCGGCGATCTCCAGTTGGGGAGGAGGGGGGGTTTGTTTTTAGTTGAAAGCCGGCGCTGCAGCTCCTCTCTCTGGTGCAGTTCGAGAGAGGAGCCGGTACCATTCACAGTGAGAGGCGGGGATGAGAAAGGCCGCCGCAACTGTGTAATTTTTTATTTTTTTTTTGAAAGCCGCCGTGAGCAAGTGGTGAGATGTAAAACCCGCGCATGCGCAGTCGTGTTTCCGCGACGGGATCAGGGACCATCATGCGCGGCCTATCATTTTATTATATTAGATATAAAAAATCAGATGTATGTATGTATGTTCCAGCATAACTCCAAAATGCATGGACAGATTTCAACCAAACTTGGTATACATATCACTTACTATCTGGGAACAAACACTGTGGGGGTGGGAAGGGGGTGACATTTAAAGAATCATCGAAAAAGACAGATATTGCTTTGACCAATGGTGTGAAGCTTGGGGAATGATGTCACAGTCAACAGTATATAAGGAAGTGCAGCTGTGGTGTGGTGAAGCCTAAACAGAAAAAACTTGTGTGATGTTAATCCTCAAGTGAATGTTCATCCAGGCAATGCTGGGTGATCAGCTAGTAATAGAAGTTGCTTACCTGTAACGGTAGTTCTCCTTGGACAGATGATCTTACAGCCACACAAGAAGGTGACGTCCCCGTGACGGAGCTGACCCGGCAGTCTAAAAGCTGCAAAGCTAAAGAGCTTTGCGCATGTGCCAGCCCTCCCGCCCGAAAGTATCCCACCTGGCCCCTATATAAGCACACCCCCAACCGACATAAACAGTTCGGTATAAAGCTGGCGGCAACAATAGGGGAGGCTGGGCGGGATTGTGTGGCTGTAAGATCATCTGTCCAAGGAGAACTACCGTTACAGGTAAGCAACTTCTATTTCTCCCTGGACAGGGATCTTACAGCCACACAAGAAGGTGCCTCCCGAGCTGAAGGTAACAGAATAACAACATGCTATTATAATAATAATAAAGATCTGTTACCTGAGACGTAGAGGAGGAGGGAAGTTGACGCCTCACAATGCCGCTTGCAGGACCGTAGAACCCAGTGATGCATCTGCGCCGGATTCCACATCAAGGCAGTAGTGTTTGGCAAAGATATGAATCTTGGACCAGGTAGCCGCTCGACAGATCTCTTGGAAAGGAGCGAGGCGAAGGTTAGCCCAGGTGGTAGCCATAGCTCGGAGGTCATGAGCCGTGACATGCGGAGGGATCTCCTGAAGAGCAGGACTGGAGGCGGAGGCGTAACAGTACGCAATGAGCTGGGTAATCCAAGAGGACAATGTCAACTTCGAAACTGGTCTAGGAGAGGAAGATGGACGGATGGAGAGGAACAAATGAGACGGGCGCTGAGGAGTCGCAGTTCTGTCCAAATAGATGCGGAGAGCTCTGGCACAGTCCAGTGTGTGGAGTCGTTCGGCCTCCGGAGAAGGGTGAGGGGGTGGATGAAAAGTAGGCAGCACAATGGATTGGTTCAAATGGAAGGCCGAGACCACCTTGGGCAGGAATTTAGGATGAGTGCGTAACAGCACTTTGTCATGAAGAAATTGGGTATAGGGACTATAGGATACCAAGGCATGGAGTTCTCCAATGCGGCGAGCCGAAGTAATAGCTACCAAGAATAGAGTCTTCCAGGTAAGAAATTTGAGTGGTATAACAGAGAGAGGTTCAAATGGGGGAGCCATGAGAGCCTGCAGCACGAGGTTGAGATCCCAGACCGGCACAGGAGGTCGGAGGGGAGGATGCAGACGAAGAAGTCCTTTGAAGAAGCGCTTGACCACAGGATGGCGTACCAGAGAGACCGCGTCCACGGGGTCATGATACACTGAGATGGCCACCAGATGAAGGCGAATGGAGTTGTAGGATAATCCGTAGACCTGCAAAGAGGTAAGGTAGCGGAGGACCTGAGCCAAGGGCGAGGTGCTGGGGTGAACACGACGGGTGGAGCACCAGCGCTGGAAACGGGTCCACTTGGCGGAGTAGGAGCGTTGAGTCGCAGGAGCTCTGGAGGCAAGAAGGATGTGTAGGACCTCCGGAGGGAAGGCAGAGTCCCGAGTCAGCGTGGGAGCAGGAGCCAGGCTGTCAATTTGAGAGACGGAAGATTGGGGTGTAGCAACTGACCGTCATGTTGTGTGAGAAGATCCGGGAACTGCGGGAGAATCCAAGGAGCCTGAGAAGCCCGGTTGAGGAGGACGGGGAACCAGGCGTGTCGCGGCCAATACGGTGTGATGAGGATCAGGTAGGCATTGTCTGCGATGGCCTTTTGAAGGACTTTTCCAATCAGAGGAATCGGAGGAAACACATAGAGGAGATGCTGAGACCAGTGGAGGAGGAACGCATCGTCTGCCAGACAGGTTGGTTCGCCGTACCTGGAGCAAAATCTGGGACATTTGGCGTTCGTCTGGGATGCAAAGAGGTCGACGTGAGGAGTGCCCCATTGTGCAAAAATTTTTCGCGTAACTGTGCTCCGAAGCGACCATTCGTGAGGACTGAGTTGCCTGCTGAGTCTGTCTGCGAGCTGGTTGTCCGTGCCCGGAAGGTAGACCGCCTGCAGGGTGGAGTGGAGCTGGAGAGCGAGGTTCCAAATGGAGACTGCTTCGCAGGATAGGCGAGAGGAGCCCATCCCCCCCTGTTTGTTCACATAGAACATGGCAACCTGGCTGTCGGTGCGGATTCGGATGATCTGACTGTGCAAGTGGTGTTGGAACACCTGCAGAGCGAGATGGATGACATGCAGTTCCAGGAAGTTGATGCTGCAGCGAGCTAATGCTGGGGACCAGGTGCCCTGCGTGGACCAAGAGAGGAGATGAGCGCCCCAGCCTTTCTTGGAGGCATCTGTTGTGATGATGACAGTAGGCTGAGGAGGATGAAATGGAAGCCCGTGAGAGAGGGGATCCACGTGAAACCATCATTGCAAGTCCTGAAGCACTTGGGGCGTTAATTGTAGTTGCGTGGAAAGAGGCTGAAGGAATTGGTTCCAATGGGTTTTGAGAAACCATTGGATAGGTCTCATCTTTAGGCGAGCAAACTGCAGCACTTGCACTGTGGCCGCCATGTGTCCTAGCAAGGTGAGAACGTCCCTGGCTGTGACCCAGAGCCCTGGGTACCAGGGGGACATCAGCTGTTGGATGACTTGTGCTCGCAGTGACGGGAAGAAAACCATAGCCTGCTGAGTCTGAAAAGTTGCCCCGATGAATTGCAG
The DNA here is from genome assembly GCF_902459505.1 of Geotrypetes seraphini. NCBI lineage: Eukaryota > Metazoa > Chordata > Amphibia > Gymnophiona > Dermophiidae > Geotrypetes > Geotrypetes seraphini. The sequence continues at coordinate 18,008,834 of NC_047093.1, read as the reverse complement.
CGATTGAGATGGGAGGAGATGGGACTTTGGAAAATTGAGGAGAAATCCCAACTGTAGAAGGAGGTTGACGGTTTGGCTCAAAGCGTGGCGGGTGAGGCAGGGCGTCATAGCCGAAATGAGCCAGTCGTCCAGGTAGGGGAAGATGGACAGGCCCTGTTTGCGCAGATGCGCTACTATGGGGATGACACATTTGGAAAAGACCCTTGGTGCTGACGAGAGGCCAAAAGGGAGAACCGTGTATTGGTAGTGAAGGTTCTGAAACACAAAACAGAGATACTGCCTGTGAGAGGGATGTATGGGAATATGCAGATAGGCATCCTGAAGGTCTATGGACGTGAGCCAAGCGTCGACTTGGAGCAGAGGAGCAATGGCGGAGATCGAGAGCATGCGGAACCTTTCCTTTAATATGAATTTGTTTAGGTTCCGTAGGTCCAAAATCGGGCGAACGCCCCCCGTCTTCTTCGGAATGAGGGAATAGAACCCCTGGCCCCACTGGTGTTCGGGAACCGGCTCTACGGCCCGAATGTCCAGCAACCGAGACAACTCCTGTTGCAAAGGAAGCAGGTGAGATGGTTGAAGTGACTGGTGGGAAGGGGGGCACCAAGGAGGAGGAGCCAGGAAGCGAAGGCGGTATCCATGTTGAATGATGCGCAAGACCCAGGTGTCTGTGGTTATATCCCGCCAGGTCTGGAGAAAAAACCTCAACCGACCTCCCACCGGAACAGCGGGAAGGGGAGGGTTGTCAAAAAGAGGGTTGGGGCTTCTGGCCCGCAGGTTGAGCGGGTTTAGGAGAGCGACGGTCTCTCGGGGCTCTGTTGGAGGATTGCTGCCGATAGGGCCGAAACTGCTTCTGCGGATATGGAGCAAGCTGTCTGGCAGAAGAAAACGACTTCCTGGTATTGAACTGCCGTTGAGAAGGTAGCTGCTTCTTAAAGGGCTGTTTTGAGTGATGTGCGGTATCCTCCTCCAGAGCATCCAGTGTGGTGCAATCCTCTTTAAGCCCCTCAATAAGATCCTTAACCTTGTCTCCAAACAAGCTGTCTCCGAGACAAGGAGCATCTGCCACCTTTGCATGGATGTCCACCCCCAGTTTAGAGCATTGCAACCATGCCAGTCTGCGGGTGGAAATACCTGTAGCCGCTCCCCTCATGGCGGTTTCAAAGGCATCGTCAGCTGCCCGGATAAGGTTCTTGGAGCATTCTTCGAAGTTGGAGAGGACGGCATTAAAAGCCTCCTGCGTGGGCACCGGTAAGGTCTCGACCAGTTTTCTCATATCCTCCATGTTAGAATAGAGGTACTGGGTGTAGAAGAACTGATGGATGGCAATTCGCCCAGACAGCATGGAATTTTGGTATGCTCGTTTACCCATGGAGTCCATGATGCGCATCTCGCGGACTGGTGGAGTAGATGCGAAGTCTTTGGAGGACTTGGATTTCCGCAAGGCAGAGCGGACAACCAGGGATTGGTGAGGGAGTTGAGTTTTGCCAAACCCCGCTACATCCTGAACCTTGTATTTATGTTCCAAACTGCGTTTCGTGACCCGTAGGGGTGTTCCAGATTGCTTTCTGAGAATCAGCCAGAGTAGCATGAAGGGGCAAAGAGACCACTTCTTTTGGAATATGAAGATACTTAAGCACCTGAAGCCTCTGTTCCCGGGGGTCCGGCTGGGCCGTGGTGGTCAATTGTAAAGAAGACGCCATCTTGGATAGGAAGCGTGGGTAGGAGGTGTCTTCCGGGGGTGATGCCCTATCTCGCTCAGATGGAGTATCCTCATGAGCCAGAGAAGAGAGCAGGGGATCCATCTGCAGATCAGGTGAGGGAGAGCGCGAGGAGGAAGCATAGTAGGATTCCAGCTCCGCCGCCATAGAAGAGGTAGTGGAGACAGAGTCAGAGAGATGGGCATCATGCTGGACCAGATGAGGTGCGGATGTAAGCTGAGTGCCCTGTTCAATAGGCTGAGCGGAGAGGAGCGGAGGAGATGCAGAAAGCAGTTGTTGTTGTTGAAAGAGCTGGAACTGCTGGAAAAGTTGAAAAAGTGCAGGCTGCATCAGAGGCTGAGACTGGTGAGAGAGCTGGGGAGGATCCTGGGTTGGAGCAGCAGCAGCAGACAGTGTAGGAGGAGAGCCCGAGGAGGAGGAGGAACTAGAGGAAATAAGATGTTTAGCTTTCCTCTTCAGTTTCCTGGGTGGGCTGGCTGAAGCAGAGTGCAGATGCCGGTCTGGGGAGGCAGAACGCTGGGCTGCAGGCTCTGTATTAGAAGGAGCACGGTGCCGACGGCTGGAGTCAGTCGGTGCCGAGGGTGGGACCGAGAGAGAGCGATCCTGCCGGGATTGGCCAGTGGGAGCAGTCACTGAGCCAATAGGCAGTGGAGGAGCAAGGGAGCCAATAGGCAGCGTCCCTGCGTGTGACGTCATCGGCCCCGACGTGCCACACGCAGGAGATGCTGGTGCCTGAGCTGGTTTGCGAAGCACCAGCTTCGGCACCTTTGGAGGCGGTCCCTGCGGCTCCGATGCTCCTTGCTGGCAGGCGGAGGAGAGAGCGGAGGCCGCGTTAGGGAGCTCAAATTCTTTAAGTTTAAGCGCTCAAATTTTGAGCGAGCGCTTGTTTAATTTAGCGCAGTGAGCGCAGGAAGACGTCCGGTGGAGGGGACCCAGGCAACGGATACAGGAAGCGTGCGGGTCAGTCGCCGACATCTTGAGGTCGCACGTGGAGCAGCGTTTAAAACCAGGTTTGGCTTTTTCAGGCATGCTAAACCAGAGCACTGCTAAATCAAAATCGTTTAGAAGAGAAATGTTGGTAATAAAAGTTGAAGCGATAAGGAAATGGGTTGACACCGTTAAGACTACCGAGTCGGATAGATCGCGGAAACTTTTAAAACTGTTTATGTCGGTTGGGGGTGTGCTTATATAGGGGCCAGGTGGGATACTTTCAGGCGGGAGGGCTGGCACATGCGCAAAGCTCTTTAGCTTTGCAGCTTTTAGACTGCCGGGTCGGCTCCGTCACGGGGACGTCACCTTCTTGTGTGGCTGTAAGATCCCTGTCCAGGGAGAATAATATATTCCATAAACATTAAAACAGAGATATTTTTTTTTTATGTTCAACGTTTATAGTGGTCTGTTGCAGGCAGTACCTGATTTTACATGAAGTGTTACACAGAACATGCGACAACACTTTCTGGTTATGTATATAACACTGGAATAGATAGATAGATAGATAATTACTTTGAAAATCCATTTAAAGTAGCTTAAAAACCAGACCATGTCAAAGGCTATCAGCTGTTCTCTTCCAAACCTCTGCCCACTGTCTTGCACGAGGACAACCAGTCTTTAGAGAGGTGGAAAAAAAAAAACACCTTAGGAAATTAATCCTAACTTTGCTCCTAAACTCTCTGTAATACGAGCATAATCCGTTCCAGGAGCATGCTCGTAATCCAAAATGCTCGTTTATCAAAGTAAGTTTCCCCATAGGAAATAATGGAAACTTGCTTTGATGCATTCCCCCCCCACGAGAACCTGCATTGCTCCCCCGGAAGGCCCCTCCTGCATGATTCGGTACCCCCCCCAACGTGATTGGGCCCCCCCCCCACGCGATTGGGCCCCCCCCCCCCCCCCCCCCGACGCGATTGGGCACCCCCCCCCCCCCCCCGTCGCTTCTTACCCTCATCTGGGCACCGGCATGTCCTGAGCTTGGTGCCGGTGCCCAAAGATCGGCCTCCTCTTATGCTGGGCCTTGAGCATCTGCGCATGCTCAAGGCCTGCGAGTTCACGTTCCGAGGTCTGTACAAAAATTCCAGGACTAATTTATTAAACAATCTTAACAACTTATTCCATTGGGTCCTCTTCAAAGTACTCCCCATCCCTATGTATACACTTTTCCCAACATTGTTTCCACTTCTGGAAACAGTCCTTAAATACATCTTCAGGAATTGCAAAAAGTTGCTGCATCGAATTTTGCATTATGTCATCAATGATGTTGAAACGCTTTTCTTTCAACATGGATTTAAGTTTAGGAAACAAGAAGAAGTCAGCAGGGGCCAAGTCAGGAGAGTAAGGTGGCTGGGGAAGACATGTCATCACATTTTTTGTGATTGTTCTTTTGGTCATCTGCCATCAACTGTAGAACAAACTTTGCTGCAAAGCAAGACATCCCCAACTTCTCTGTTAGAATGTTGTGGCATGAACTAAAAGAGATTTTGCATTCCACTGCCAATACTCTAACAGTTAAATTGCCAATTAGCATGCACAAGAACCCTCACTTGATCAACATGATCATCATCAGTTGACATTGATGGTCTTCTAGTTCACAAATCATCTGATTCACGACCACTTTTGAAGCATGAATACCATTCAAAACATTTTCCATGACTCATGTTCCCCATAAGCCACTTTCAACATTTCATACGTTTCTGTAGCACGGATGGACTAAGGGGACCCCACAGACTTCGTATACTTAAGACTTCCAAAAAGCCTTTGACAAGGTACCCCATGAACGCCTACTTCGGAAACTGAAGAAAATGCTTGAGTACCTGATTGTAAAAACCACTTAGATAACCTTGATAGGTGGTATATAAAATCCTAATAAACTTGAAGAACCATGGGGTGGAAGGAGACGTACACAGATGGATCAAGAATTGTTTGGCAGGTAGGAAGCAGAGGGTAGGAGTGAAAGGCCACTACTCGGATTGGAGGAGGGTCACGAGTGGTGTTCTGCAGGGGTCGGTGCTTGGACCACTGCTATTCAATGTATTTATAAATGATCTAGAAACAGGGACAAAGTGCGAAGTAATAAAATTCGCAGACGACACCAAACTATTTAATGGGGCTAGGACTATAGAAGACTGAAGATTTACAAAGGGACCTGAACAAACCAGGGGAGTGGGCGACGAGATGGCAGATGAAGGTCAATGTAGAGAAATATAAAGTCTTGCATGTAGGAAACAGAAACCTGAGGTACAGCTACATGATGGGAGGGCTGTCATTGAGTGAAAGTACCCAAGAAAGGGACTTAGGGGTAATAGTGGACAAGACAATAAAGCCGTCGGCACAGTGTGCAGCGGCTGCTAAGAAAGCGAATAGAATGCTAGGTATAATCAGAACGAAAGAAGTTATCCTGCTGTTGTTATCAGGCAATGGTGCTCCCGCATCTGGAGTACTGCATCCAATATTGGTCGCAGTACCTAAAGAAGGATATGGCGATACTCGAGAGGGTTCAGAAGAGAGCGACACGCTTGATAAAAGGTATGGAAAACCTTTCATACGCTGAAAGATTGGAGAAACGGGCTCTTTTCCCTGAAAAAGCGGAGACTTAGAGGGGATATGATAGAGACTTACAAGATCATGAAGGGCATAGAGAAAGTGGAGAGGGACAGATTCATCAAACTTTCAAAAACTACAAGAACGAGAGGGCATTCAGAAAAATTAAAAGGGGACAGATTCAGAACCAATGCTAGGAAGTTCTTCTTCACCCAGAGGGTGGTGGACACCTGGAATGAGCTTCCAGAGGGTGTGATAGGACAGAGTACGGTTTTGGGGTTCAAGAAGGGATTGGATGATTTCTTGAAGGAAAAGGGGATAGAAGGGTAAAGATAGAGGATTACTATACAGGTCCTGGACCTGATGGGACGCCATGTGAGAGGACTGCTGGGCATGATGGACCTCTGGTCTGACCCAGCAGAGGCATTACTTATGTTCTTATGTTCTACCCAATTTAAAACAGAACTTCACACTCTAGCATTGCTCATTGAGGTCTCACATGATAAAAAAATCGCCGATCACAAAAAGCACAGTTACTTACCGTAACAGGTGTTATCCAGGGACAGCAGGCAGATATTCTTAACACATGGGTGACGTCACCGACGGAGCCCTCGGTACGGACCTTTTTAACTAGAAGTTTCTAGTTGGCCGCACCGCGCGTGCGCGAGTGCCTTCCCGCCCGACGGAGGAGTGCGTGGTCCCCAGTTAGGATAAGCCAGCTAAGAAGCCAACCCGGGGAGGTGGGTGGGACGTAAGAATATCTGCCTGCTGTCCCTGGATAACACCTGTTACGGTAAGTAACTGTGCTTTATCCCAGGACAAGCAGGCAGCATATTCTTAACACATGGGTGACCTCCAAGCTAACAAAGAGGGAGGTGGGATGGTTGGCCATTAGGAAAATAAATTTTGTAACACAGATTGGCCGAAGTGCCCATCCCGTCTGGAGAACGCATCCAGACAGTAGTGAGTAGTGAACGTGTGAACTGAGGACCAAGTGGCCGCCTTGCAGATTTCCTCGATGGGCGTGGAGCGGAGGAAAGCCACAGAAGCAGCCATAGCTCGGACTCTGTGGGCCGTGACAGTTCCTTCCAGTGAGAGACCGGCCCGAGCGTAGCAGAAAGCAATACAGGCAGCAAGCCAATTTGAAAGTGTCCGTTTGGAGACAGGACGACCCAGACGGTTGGGGTCGAAAGACAAAAAGAGCTGAGGGGCTGTTCGGTGAGCTCTGGCACGATCAAGATAGTAAGCAAGGGCACGCTTACAATCCAGCGTGTGCAACGCCTGTTCCCCAGGATGCGAATGAGGCTTAGGGAAGAAGACGGGCAGCACAATGGACTGGTTGAGGTGAAAAGCTGAGACCACCTTGGGAAGGAATTTAGGGTGGGTACGCAGAACAACCTTGTCATGGTGAAAAACAGTGAAAGGTGGGTCGGCAACCAGTGCATGCAGTTCGCTAACCCTCCTGGCAGAGGTGATGGCAATTAGGAAAAGCACCTTCCAGGTAAGAAGCCTGAGAGAAGTTGTGGCAAGAGGCTCAAACGGAGGTTTCATGAGAGCTGAGAGAACCACATTCAGGTCCCAGACGACAGGAGGAGGCTTGAGAGGCGGTTTGATGTTGAAGAGTCCTCTCATGAATCTGGAAACCAGAGGATGAGCCGTGAGAGGTTTTCCGAGAATAGGCTCATGAAACGCAGTGATGGCACTGAGGTGGACTCTGATGGAGGTAGTTTTGAGGCCAGAGTTGGACAGTGAGAGCAAATATTCCAAGACAGTTTCCACCGCTAAGGAGGTGGGTTCTTGATGATGCCGGAGACACCAGGATGAAAATCTGGTCCACTTCTGATGGTAACATTGGAGAGTGGCCGGTTTCCTGGAAGCGTCCAAAATGAGGCGGACCGGTTGAGATAGATTCTCCGGAGAGGTCAGCCCGAGAGAAACCAAGCTGTCAGGTGGAGCGAAGACAGATTGGGATGTAGCAGAGACTGATGCCGTTGCGTAAGTAGAGTAGGAAACACAGGAAGTAGAATGGGTTCCCTGGAGCTGAGCTGGAGCAGGAGTGAGAACCAGTGTTGGCGAGGCCACCGAGGTGCGATAAGAATCATGGTGGCGTGGTCTTTGCGGAGTTTAGACAAGGTCCGCAACATCAGAGGAAGTGGAGGGAAGGCATACAGGAACCGATCCCTCCAATCGAGCAGGAATGCATCCGGGGCCAGACGGTGAGGAGAGAAGAGTCTGGAGCAGAATTGGGGCAGCTGATGATTGTGAGGTGCTGCAAAGAGGTCCACCTGCGGAGTGCCCCATCGAGCAAAGACGGAGAGCAGAGTCGGAGGGTCCAACGTCCACTCGTGGGGTTGAAGGATGCGACTGAGATTGTCGGCCAGAGAGTTCTGTTCGCCCTGGATATAGACCGCCCTGAGAAAAAGATTGCGGTCCGTGGCCCAGGTCCAGATGCGCAGAGCCTCCACACAAAGGGGGCGAGATCCGGTGCCGCCTTGCTTGTTTATGTAGTACATGGCGACTTGATTGTCCGTGCAAAGGAGGAGGACTTGAGGGCAGAGGAGATGTTGGAAAGCCTTGAGGGCATAGAACATGGCTCTGAGTTCCAGGAAATTGATGTGATGACGACGCTCCTGTGGGGTCCAAAGTCCCTGGGTGCGTAGATCTCCTAGGTGAGCTCCCCACGCGTAGGGGGACGCATCTGTGGTGATGATCATAGAGTGGGGGGGCAGATGAAAAAGCAGACCCCTGGAAAGATTTGAGGAGTTCAACCACCATTGGAGAGATTGCTGAAGAGATGATGTCACAGAGATGGGATGAGAAAGAAGGTCCGTAGTCTGTGACCATTGGTTGGCGAGAGTCCACTGAGGCGTACGAAGGTGGAGGCGTGCCAGAGGAAGGACATGCACCGTCGAGGCCATGTGACCCAGTAGGACCATCATCTGTCGGGCAGGGATGGAGGGGTGCATGAGTACCTGACGGCAGAGATGGAGCAGGGTCCGCTGGCGATCGGAGGGGAGAAAGGCCCTCATTAGCGTGGTGTCCAGAACTGCTCCAATGAATTGAAGTCGCTGGGTGGGAAGCAAGTGCGACTTGGGGTAGTTGATCTCGAATCCCAGGAGGTGGAGGAGAGAGATGGTGTGATGAGTGGCTTGTAGCACGAGTTGAGATGAAGGTGCTTTCACCAACCAATCGTCCAAGTAGGGGAACACCTGGAGGTTGTGAGACCTGAGGAAGGCCGCTACCACAATAAGGCACTTGGTGAAGACCCTGGGTGAGGAAGCTAGTCCGAACGGTAGCACCTTGTACTGATAGTGGTGGTGCAGTACCTGGAACCGTAGGTAGCGGCGAGAATTCTGGTTGATGGAGATGTGAGTGTAGGCCTCTTTGAGGTCCAGGGAACATAGCCAGTCGTGTTGAGAAAGAAGAGGGTAAAGCGTGGCAAGGGAGAGCATTCTGAACTTCTCCTTGACTAGACACTTGTTGAGGTCCCTTAGATCGAGAATGGGACGGAGGTCTCCCGTCTTTTTGGGGACCAGGAAGTAGCGGGAGTAGAATCCCTGACCCCTTTGATCTGGAGGTACTTCTTCGATGGCATTGAGAAGGAGGAGGGATTGAACCTCCCTCAGGAGGAGGGGGGTTTGAGATGAGTTTGAAGCAGACTCTACGGGAAGGTTGTCCGGAGGTAGAGTCTGGAAGTTGAGAGAGTAGCCGTGGCGGATGATGTTGAGGACCCACTGGTCCGACGTAATGACTTCCCAACGGCTGGAGAAAATGGTGAGACGACCTCCGATGGGTTGTGGAAGAGGTAGCAAGGGTGGATGACTGGCTATGCCCTGGAGAGAAGAGTCAAAAGGGCTGAGTTTGTTTAGTAGGCTGAGAAGGCTTAGAGGGTTGAGTGGCCTGAGATCGAGCCTGAGCATGATGTTGCTGTTGACGGGGCCGCCGAGATTGCTGGGGGGGCGGGTTGAGTGGTCTGGCTGAGAATCTCCGTTGATAAGATGTTTGTGGCCGATAAGGTCGGGTAGGCGGTGCCTTCTTTTTCGGCTTGATCAGGGTGTCCCACCTGGTTTCATGGGCAGAGAGTTTCTGGGTGGTGGAATCCAGTGACTCTCCAAAAAGCTCATCCCCGAGACAGGGGGCGTTGGCCAGACGATCCTGGTGGTTGATGTCCAGGTCGGAGACTCTGAGCCAGGCCAAGCGACGCATGGCTACGGCCATGGCAGAGGCCCGAGAGGTAAGCTCGAAGGAGTCGTATATCGAGCGGACCATATACTTGCGCATTTGGAGAAGGCTAGAGATGTGCTGTTGGAATAGCGGGACCTTGCGCTCAGGAAGGTACTTTTGGAGGGCAGACAGTTGTTGGACCAAATGTTTGAGATAGAAGGAAAAATGGAAGGAATAGTTGTTTGCCCTGTTTGCAAGCATGGCATTCTGGTAAAGCCTCTTGCCAAACTTGTCCATGGTTTTACCTTCTCTGCCAGGAGGGGTAGAGGCATAGACACTGGAGCCCTGAGTCTTTTTTAGGGTGGATTCAACCAGAAGGGACTCATGGGGCAATTGAGATTTGTCGAATCCAGGAATGGGAATGACACGGTAAAGGTTGTCCAGTTTACGGGGGGCTCCCGGTACCGTGAGGGGATTTTCCAAGTTTTTGTAGAACGTTTCCCGTAGAATGTCATGCACGGGAAGTTTGAGGAACTCCTTAGGAGGTTGCTCAAAGTCTAGAGCCTCTAGAAAGGCTTGAGACTTTTTTGAGTCCGATTCCAGAGGAAGGGATAGGGCAGCAGACATTTCTCTCAAAAATTTGGAAAATGAGGACTGCTCTGGTTTAGAGATGGCATCGGGTGCCGATGGTTCCTCATCAGATGAGGAGGGATCCTCCTCGGTACCGAGAGGAGTTTCCTCCCATAAGTCAGGGTCCCTGACTTCTGGTCGAGACACCGGGGTGGAGGGTGCGGTATGTCGAGTTTTGGACAAGGATTTTCCAGAGCGCACCGAAACGGTACCAGGGGAGGACGACCGGCGTCTATCTCGGTCCCGAGAAGAATGCCGTACCGCCTGGTGCCGAGGAGGATCCAATGTGGCATGAGAATGAACCACCGGATCGCCGGGAAGTTGTTGGGCCGAAAGGATCGGCATGGATGTGTTCACCGGTACCGAAGGGGTGGACACCGGGGGCTCGGTACGGGGCTCGGGCCGGTCTGGTACCGGAAGGAGCGGTGCCAGGATAGTGGGCAACAGTTGTTCAAGTTGTTTCTTCAACTGTTCTTGGAGTTGAGCCTTTAAGATGGCCGAGATACGGTCATCTAGGGGTGGCATCGGAACCGCTTTCTTTTTCTTCGGTTCCTTAGATGCCGCTCCACGCCCCGGCGATGAGGAGGCCGATGACGAGGCACTCACCGAGATCGGGGCGGAGCGTTTGCGGGACCGGTGCGATGCCGGTAGGGACGGTGTCGCCACCGTAGCCGGAGGGCGCTCGAGGGAAGAGGAAGGCTTCTTAGCCGGCTTACCTGGCGCCAGTGACGCCGATGCGGGGTCGGTCGGTGTCGAGGACGACGGTGCCGATTTCTGAGGTACCGCTGTTGAAGGTGAGGAGTCCATCGCCGACTCGGTGCCGAAGAGGAGAGTTTGCTGAATTCTTCGGTTTTTAAGGGTTCTTTTTTGAAGAGTAGCACAGCGGGTGCAGGAGTCCGCCCGATGCTCCGGACCCAGACACTGCAAACACCAATTGTGTGGGTCAGTGATGGAGATCGGGCGTGCACACCGCTGGCACTTCTTAAAACCGACCTGCGGGGGCATGAAGGGGAAGATAGCCTCCGCAAAATCGAAGCCCGAGGCCTGTATACTGGCAACAGGCCCCGCCGGGGCAAAAACGAAAGAAAAGGGAAAAAAAAAGCAAAGTTTTGTTTTTTTTTTTTTGCAAATCAAAGAAAAATAAACCCGAAGGTAAAGGAAGAAAAAAGAAGGAAAAAAGCGCGAGCGGGAAGGCAAAAAAGTGGTTTCAACGGCCGTTGAAAAAACACACGCGTCTTCTTCGCTCCGCGGAAACGAAGAAACTGGGGACCACGCACTCCTCCGTCGGGCGGGAAGGCACTCGCGCACGCGCGGTGCGGCCAACTAGAAACTTCTAGTTAAAAAGGTCCGTACCGAGGGCTCCGTCGGTGACGTCACCCATGTGTTAAGAATATGCTGCCTGCTTGTCCTGGGATAAATACACTTTCACAAAAACTTCTGTAGCTTGGAGATGAAAACAGATATCAACAAACAGAAAAAAGGAGATTACTCGTGATGTTCAAACTACTCAACGCTGCCTAGTGCTTCTCAAAAGAACTTCCCATTGGCACGCAATTCAATTCAAATTACAGACAATTTGCTATGTAATGTAATGTAACCTGATTTATCTTCCAAAGTTATTATGTCTATACACTCATTCTGTTATTAAGTCTATACCCTCAACCTGTATTCTCCAATGTCATGTATCCTCCTGGAAATGTCCAGTTCTCTTCTTATGTAATCCGCTTTGAACCGCAAGGTACAAGCGGAATAAAAATCACTAATGTAATGTAATGTAAACTGTCCTGGAACTCTTTGAATAGATCTCATATTTCTTTTTATGAAACATTAATGCAATAAGGAATAGATTATCACTCTCACCTCAAGAAAGTCTTTAAGCAAGCACACGTGATTGCTTCAGGAATGTCAGGGAACTGCTGAAGGCAGCGTTGCAGCACACAGACATCCGATTTTTCCAAGGCAATGGCCATCAGATCAGGACATAAGCTGAGAGACAAAGACAAGTTCATGGATCATTCAGATTTTTTGTTTTTAAAATATTTCTCTAGACTGACATTTTTTACACAGACAATATTAACTTCATAGCTGGATTACGTAAATTCCCAAATACTATGGATAAAGGAAGCAATTTTCCTTTATTTTTCTCAGAGGAGGTGTGGAAGTGGGCGTGACAGCACAAATCAGTGCAGCTACATTACCGCACGTTGGTTAGCGTGGGAGACTTACCATCTACAAAACAGGTGGTGGTAAGAAACTGCACACTAATTTTTGATAATGGCAACATTAAAGATTGGATGACTTCCAATACACTGCAGTTAAATTCTTCTAAAACAGAATTATTATGGGAAGACACACTTGACAATATACTTGGCTGCCCCTCAACTCTGGTATCCAAAGACCAAATACGTAGTTTGGGTATAGTATTAGATGCTGGTCTTACTTTAACTAATCAGAATTGGTGTCTTTCTTTTTACTACCTACGTCAGCTGCAAAAAGTTTGGATGTATTTTTCTGAAAGTGATTTTGCTCAATCGCTGTATGTTTTTGTATTGTCATGTATGGATTATTGTAATGGCTTGCTTGTTGGGTTATCAGACAAAAATTTGCATCATTTGTAGAGGGTGCAAAATGCTGCAGTGAGACTCTTGAAAAATCTAAGGGCTCCTTTTATGAAGCCGCGTTTGCGGTTTAACACGCGTAATAGCGTGTGCTAAACTGCCGGCCGCGCTAGACGCTAACGCCAGCATTGAGCTGGCGTTAGTTCTAGCCGCGTAGTGTGGGTTTAGCGTGCACTAAAAAGCTGCGTACGCTAAAACTGCTAACACAGCTTCGTAAAAGGAGCCCTAGGTCTTTTTGACCATATTTCTTCTGCTTTATTTGATGCTCATTGGCTTTTGGTTAGAAAAAAAATAAATAAATTAAAAAAAAGATGCATTTTAAAGGTTTTAGTGTTAGCTTTTAAACTCTCATGATATGGTTCCAAATTACATGCTGGAGAAGTTACCTGTAAATCATCCAAAGTGGTCCTTGCGTTCCACACCAAGAGAAACGTTTCTGTATCCCCTCTGTGAAAATGCTTAATCTATAACAGTGGTCTCCAACTCAAACCCTTTGCAGGGCCACATTTTGGATTTGTAGGTACTTGGAGGGCCTCAGAAACAATAGTTAATGTCTTATTAAAGAAATGACAGTTTTGCATGAGATAAAACTCTTTATAGTTTATAAATCTTTCCTTTTGGCTACGTCTTAATAATAATATTGTCATTTATAGCTAAAGAGACATTTGATCAAGAAACTGTTTTATTTTACTTTTGTGATTATGATAAACATATCGAGGGCCTCAAAATAGGACCTGGCAGGCCGCGAGTTTGAGACCACTGATTTAAGGGGAACGGTTAATCAACTGGCTGGGTGGGAGGGCAGAGGGGAGAACAGGACAATCAAGCCATTGTGACTTCATTGATGAGGCTGGCTCTTATTGGTGGAATGAGGCATTATGACGTCACAATCTCAGCTCTGCTTCCCAAAGACAAACAGGATGTCATGGTTACAGTTAAGCCAGTGGTCTCAAACTCAAACCCTTTGCAGGGCCACATTTAGGATTTGTCAGTACTTGGAGGGCCTCAGAAAAAAATAGTTAAAGTCTTATTAAAGAAATGACAATTTTGCATGAGGTAAAACTCTTTATAGTTTATAAATCTTTCCTTTTGGCTAAGTCTTAATAATAATATTGTAATTTATAGCTAAAGAGAGAAATGATCGAGAAACTGTTTTATTTTACTTTTGTGATTATGATAAACATACCGAGGACCTCAAAATAGCACCTGGCAGGCAAGTTTGAGACCACTGGTCTAGAGGGTGCTCGTAAATGAGCCTTCTCCCAGTTTGTGACTAAGCTGTGGAACAAACTCTCTGTGTCCATCAGATTGCTAGACAATTTGATGTTTTTTTTCGAAGAGCTGTTAAAACACATTTGTTTGGTTTATAAATAAGTGGCCGAGTTCATTGTTAAGAGGTATTGTAAATATGATTCAACTAGAAATAGTAAATTGGATTTTAAATTTTGATGAGAAGGTGCCATTTAAATTTAGATTTATTATGATGGTATTATTGTATTAAAATACCCCTCCTTTTTACAAAGCTATGCTAGCAGCTGCCACATGGCAACAGCGTAGAAGCCCATTAAATCCCTATGGGCTTTGGGACAGTTACCGCAGCGGCCCGCGCTTAACAGCTTCGTAAAAGAAGACCATAATTTGTTATGTGTTTGTCAAGATAAATATGGATGTATTCATATACCCTGATCTGGGCTACACTGGGAGGATGGGCTACAAAACTAATTAAACCTAAACATTACATTCATGTCTTCTATCCTGCCAATACCTTTCAGTTCTAGGCTGTTTACAAGAGATTAGCCTGGGCATTCCCAGGGAGATCACAAGGTTGATAGCTATAGTATGCGTCGGGATCTGGGAAGGGTTGATACGGTTTGGTTAGATCATTTGACAAGTTTCTTGAATAGTAGGGTTTTCAGTTCTTTCCTGAATGTTTTGTAGTTGGGTATCGTGGTCAGCAGATTTGAGAGGTGGAGGTCTATTTTTGCAGCTCATATTTTTTTGCTTTGCATGCCTTTGATTGGAAAACAGGGGGGGGGGGGGGAAATCGGCCTTAGTGCAAGGGAAAAGCCAAGACCAATTTTTAACCACAGCTTAATAAAAGGACCCCTACATGTGATGTGTTGAGCAGCAAAGTCAAGATACCTTGCTCTGAACCAGCTCCTGGAGGCAGTGATTTGTTCAAAGTAAAACAGCATTAACAGAGAAGGACTGAGATCATGCCCTAGAACTTACAGCTTATGCATGTTTATTATCTGATGTATTTCCACTTTTAAATTGTATTTTTCTCTGCATGTTCAGTTTTACTTGTTGTGAACCGCCTAGATCCATTCCTGGTCAGGCGGTATATAAAAATAAAATTTATTATTATTATTCTAACTAAACTCCTAACATCATGATTTATAGGCAAATATGTTATATTAATCAGGTTTTTTATTTTGCCTTTACCTATTCAGTTCAAGGTCGGATTACATTACAAGAGGTTGGGTCAGTTATCCAGGAAGTTACAATGGACAATTTTGACGTTGACATTTAATAGGGTTGCTAGTACAGGTAGCTCAGTACAACTATTAATACAGTTAGGCCATAGTTACAAGCTCAAGTAGGTCATCACTAGCTCATCGTTATGTCCCAGGAGTTACATTACAGTTTAGAAACGTTTTTTTACAATTTACCATTTCAGCTACTTCAGGGCTGGCACCCTGAGTTGGTAAAGAAATGCTTTGATAAAATCAAAGATAAAATCATAAAATCAAAGAAAGTGTTCTCAATCTTAAAGGTCAGAATTTCTTTTTAGCCACTTCCATTAAAATACTGGGCATAACGTTAGAGCGACACTTAACGTTGGAAGATCACACAGACCTAATGATTAAAAAAATGTTTTTCAGTCCTTTGGAAACTCTGTACAATCAAAAAATATTTTGATCTAACCTCTTTTAGGTTGCTGGTTCAGTCCTCGATAGTATCAACTTTGGATTATTGTAACATTATTTATCTAGGGTCATCTAAAAAAAAAATCATCAATAGAATGAGATTAATACAAAATGTAGCGGACCGTTTGATTTTTGGGCTAAAAAAATATGATCACATTAGCCCTTATTATCAACAACTGCATTGGCTACCGTTTGAAGCCAGAGTTTTATTTAAATTTGGCTGTATCTGCTTTAAAGCATTATTTGGTTTGGCTCCTGCTTATCTCATCTCCCATTTTGAAATATTTAAATCCCAAAAATACACTCGGAAAAATTATTGGTTTGCGTTTCCGACACCAAAAGCCTGTCGTTATGATATTCTTAGAAAAAACATTCGCTTATCAGGCAGGAAAAATGAATACTTGGTGGAATACTTTGATGCCACAAGCTCAGTCATATTATTCTTTCAGAAAGTTGTTGAAAACTTACTTGTTACATGGATCCAAGATGGCCGCGGATGCAAGCCGCTGAAGCAGGTCGCCGAACAGACGCCACAGTTGAAGTTTCTGAGCTCTACTGAGCTGTTTTGTTTGGTTTCCTTGCATTCTAAAATGCCGAAAAGAAGGGGAAAGAGCTCCGGTGGGGCCTCCCTGCGCTCCGGAACACCTACCTCCGGCAACATAGAAGCGCTGTTTCGGCGATTCCAGGGCACCATGATGACGTCGGGACTGCAGTTAGAGACGCCCCGTGGGAACGGAACGGAGGTGTCTCACCGAAGTCTTGAGACCACTTTGAGCCCCGACGTAAGACCTCCTCCTCTGCACCCCCGTGCAACCAGCTCCCCAGGGGTCGAGAGCTCACCGGAAGTCGGGATGAGCTCTCCCCTAGAGGCTGCGCGGAGCTGTGTTGAGGAAGCCGATTCAGGCTCACAGGTTTTGCAGGAGAGCCTGAATATGGTCGGGAGTGCTGTAACAACTGAAACTGGACCTACTCAAGCAGAGGGAAGTGGAGGAGAGCGGTCGAATGGTGAGCACAAACTTTTGATTACTCATTTACAAATTCCTACCATAGTTAAGCCCCAAGAAGTTACTTTAGATGCCTTGTGGGACCTGGTGGCAAATATGGTGAAAACAATTAATGTTCAACAAGTGCAAGTGGAGGGGAAAATGAAAGACCAAGAAAAAGAAATTACCTTAATAAAGCAAGATATTGCTGACTCAAATACATCTTTAGACAGTATCAAAAATGAATTAAAATCTTCCAAACAGCTTCAAGAGACTTTAATTAAGGACAATGTAAACTTAAGAAGGAAGATTGAAACATTTGAAAATTTTTCAAGAGGCAACAATATCAGACTGATTAATTTTCCACGAATTACAACAATTACTCCGCGAGAGATGTTAAAACGATACCTGACGGAAATATTAGAAGTTCCTGAGGGTTCATTACCTCCATTTACACAGGTGTACTATCTTCCCAAGAAAAATCAAATTCAGCAACAGGAAGATAACCATGGACCAATAGATGTATCGGCATTATTGGAACTATCAGATAAAGAAATGGCTACTCCTGCAACATTAGTGGCAACTTTAGCTTTAACATTGGATAAGAATTGGATTTTGAGACTTTTCTTTAAAAATAAAGCAAAAGAATTTATGGGACTCAAAATACAAATGTTCCCAGATTTAGCCAGGGATACACAACGGCGAAGAAAAGAGTTTCTTATGTTAAAATCGGGAATTATAGCTCTTGGAGCAACTTTTTTCCTGCGATATCCATGTAAATGCGTTATACAATATAATTCCCAAAAATATGTTTTCTTTGAGCCTTACCAGTTGACAACTTTCCTTTCTCTTTCTCGGCTGGAGAAGGAAAAGAATGGAGGAGTATAGAATATTTAAGATGTCCTTACCAGCTGACTTGCATTACTTTCTTTAATAATATTTCTTTGCTTTTTTCCGTTTATAATTACATTTTGGATCTTT
Source organism: Geotrypetes seraphini (assembly GCF_902459505.1). Classification (NCBI taxonomy): domain Eukaryota; kingdom Metazoa; phylum Chordata; class Amphibia; order Gymnophiona; family Dermophiidae; genus Geotrypetes; species Geotrypetes seraphini. Next base: position 17,991,276 of record NC_047093.1, on the reverse strand, counting down.
TGTGGACTTGAGCTGATTTAAGTTAATTGGTATTCCTGAATTTATAATATTGTTGTGGTTTTATTTTCTTGACTTAAAGCTTTCTGTATCTTGAATTGTATTTTTGAAAATTGAATAAATAAATAATTAAAACAAAAAAAACAAAAACTTACTTATTTGATAAATTTGTTACTTGAAAGATACAGTAAAATTCTATCTAACTGAGAAACTTGTAAGTCGCTCGATTATTACAGTTATACCATAAGATGTGTATGTTCGCTGTTTGTACAGTCCTCTTGATGTAAACCGCCTACAACTAATGTGGTATGACGGTATACAAGAATAAAGTTATTATTATTATTTAAAAGTTTTCTGAATCTGAGAACAGACTGATTGTAGATGGGACTGCACAGCCCATTTGTACCACTGCCAAAAGTCAATGTGTTCTCAGTCTCCACCTGCTGGCAGAGGAGCACAAACCCATCCGTCTATGCCAGTCTGGAGGGATGATAGAGAAAAAAATGCTTTTCAAAGTTTTCTGAATCTGAGATAGTGGTCACAAGATTGTAGTATAAGTGATAGTTGATTCCAACATTTTGCTAATTGATATGGGATGGATAAGGTAATTGGCCTGGTAGACTTGAAATTCCCAGCATGCAATAACAAAATAAAAGATTTTCGGTGGAATATCTGTTGGGAGGCACCCTGGAGTAGGCAGCCAACTCTGTTAGGTAGCTGGGGGTATTGTCTTCAGGATCTTAAAGGCAGTTATGCCTAATTTAAACTTGATCCTTGTGGTTACATTTCGGTTTGGCAAATTCCAAAAAGTTATTCTGGCAAAAAGTGTGAAGTTTTGCACACTGCAGCACGTTTCAACCTCTTTTCTCAGGTATTATGCTTTCTGCTGTGATTTGAACCAAGCCGTCACCTGTAGGAAAGCTGTCGTGTCTGCACCAGCTGTATCAATATATCCCGCGGGTAGAAGGTTGGCTCAGCTGCACACCGGCTCACCAGGATTGCGGCTATTTGTCCAACAGTAATCTGGGAGTTGGGCTCTGCTGTATTTGAGAAAATTAGCTGCAGTTTCTGCTCAATGCAACTCAGTGAAGCAGTCTAGAAAGAAAAAAAAGACAGGCAAAGTCAGTTGCAACAGTAAGATGCTAACACACGACATGAGTGCACGGCGTAGCGCTCATACCTCAATGTAGCAGGCTGATCACACCCATTTTCAGGGAAAGATTTTATATACTGCAGCACTAAAATATTCTCAAAAGTATGTTGGATCTTTAAAATGGATGCAGATGGTGAGGCAATGATTTCTGTATGTTTTCTAGGATTAAAAAAAATACACTGTCCAGTTGTTAAATCACTATAATTGGGATGTGTGCTCCCAATCAGGCTCCACTAGTTCATAGTCTGCTGCTGTATTCCATCTGTGCAGTTCCTCCACGCCAGATGGCCCCCCAAAAATATAGCAAGCATCTGAAGAGCAAAGTTGCTTACCTGTAACAGGTGTTCTCCATAGACAGCAAGGGAATGCAACCACACTTGCCCACCCTCCATCCCCTCAAGAACATTTGTTACCTAAGCTGACATAACTGAATAGACAGGGGGTGGAGCTCAGGAGGCAAGGTCCGCACATGCTCAGTAGTTTAAAAATCAAACAAACCAAACCTACTGTAGCTAGGGGAGAGCACCGGCATACAGGCTCAGTCAAAGAACTTCACCAGCAAGTGTGCCTGCATTTCCCCTGCTTGTCTCATAGTTACATAAACATAGTAACATAGTACATGACGGCAATAAAGACCCGAATGGTTCATTCAGTCTACCCAACTTGAGTCAATTTAATTTTTTCTTCTTAGCTTCTTCTGGGCAAGAATTCAAAGCTCTACCCGGTACTGTGTTTGAGTTCCAACTGCCGAAATCTCCGTCAAAACCTACTCCAGCCCATCCTCCCCCATATGGCTATATACAGACACAGACCGTGCAAGTCTGCCCAGTACTGGCCTTAGTTCAATATTTAATACTATTTTCTGATTCTAGATCCTCTGTGTTCATCCCACACTTCTTTGAACTCCGTCACCGTTTTCCTCTCCACCACCTCTCTCGGGAGTGCATTCCAGGCATCTACCATCCTCTCCGTAAAGCAGAATTTCCTAACATTGCTCTTGAATCTACCACCCCTTAACCTCAAATTACGTCCTCTTGTTTTACCATTTTCCTTTCTCTGGAAAATATTTCGTTCTATGTTAATACCCTTCAAGAATAAAACCTCTCTTGAGATAAGTGCACTACTCCTCTCGTTCACTTACCTTTAGATCATCTAAGAGCTGCTCACTCTTCTTAGCTTTTGCTTCAACTCTGCCCATACTGTTCTTTTGGGACCTCAGCTGAAAGTGAATTCAAATACATAGTGTTAAAAATAGTGCGTTATGGTGAACGGTGCACTTTTCTCAAGCTAAATATCTGTTTCTTCATTTTAAAAAAATTTTATTCATTTTTAAAGTCAAATACATAGTGCAAACATATGAACAATCAAGTAATATAACATACTGCACTCTATACCAATAAATAATATACAGCTATTTAACTCCCTCCCCCACCCTAGCCCTCCCCCCACCCCTCCTGGATATGTATAACAATCTTTCATGAATCAAAGGGAAATAATGCTAATAATTCACATTCATATCTTACAATATTTTGTTAACGGGTCCCAAATTTCCTTAAATTTGCTATGGTGTCCCCTCTGTAAAGAATTAATGGTTTCAAATTTATAAATCTGACATAATGATTCCCGCCAGAAACTATAATTTAACTTATCCAATTTTTCATTATCAGTTGGCATGGCTACTCCTGTCATGATGAGGAGCAATTTATTCTGATTTGCATTAATTGGTTTTTTGAGGAATAATATTGTTCCAAACAATATTATATCATATGATAGCAATAGTGGAACTTCCAATATCGTAATAATTTGACCACAAATGGATTTCCAGAATCTGAGTATCAAGGGACAATAATATAGCAAATGATCCAGTGTCCCTATATCGAGACAACAGTGCCAGAATCTATTAGATTTAGAACTATCCAACATTTGCAACCTAACTGGTTGCAAGGAATAAGGAACATCAAGATGTCATGGTGCTCTTGGACACGAATAGCAGTTAAATCTGCGGGCATCACAATAAGCACGGTGCAAAACAAAGAAGGATGGAACAGCCTCATATGGAAGGATGTATGGGTTGGCAAAGCAAAGTGGCAATTCCAAAATAGTAGAACCAAAACAAGTCTGTTTATATAATATCCAGTAATTGGCAGCACAAATAACTAAACCCGATGCAGCTGTGTTTCGGCAGCTAGCGATCTGGAAAAGGAAGATTATGTACCTACCTTGTTAATAATATTCTTTCTAGGAGATAGAAATGTCAGTCCCTAACTACAAACCAGTGAGTTTATGCACCTTCACCCACGGAGTGTATGTAGAGAGTTTCATTTGCATTTTTCTGTTCAGCCTCCCTTCTCCCTGGGCTGCCCTGTACTCAGTTCCTATCAAAGCAGGTGGTCAGCCCTGGAGAATAAAAAGAAAATGGAGGGGTAGGGGGATTTTCCACGAGAAACAATAACCTTAACAATGATAAACACTTTATAATCCATAATGAGATGGAACAGTTCACCTACTTGAATGCATCCTGCACTAATAATCATGGGATTCTTGCGGATATTTCCTGTTTTCTTGAGAAAGGTGATCTTTTATTTGAGCTCTTGCTAGAGGCCAAGGAAAAAAGCAAACTGTCCAGTGCTAAAGACAAGTCCGAGAACAAATAACAAGCTAGGAATTATGATAGGTATGCCAGTCTTGAAGCCCACCCTCTCTCCTAGAAAGATTAACAAGATAGGTACATAATTTTCCCTTCCAGTTCAATTGAAACATCAGTTTTGAACCAGTATAAAGCCAATATTGTTGCCCAATGATTTACGCACAGTTGTTCAGGCAATCGTATTATCAAGACTTGATTATTGCAATGTCCTGTATCTTGGAATAACAAAGACAAGATACAGGGCATTGCATTGCAAGTTGTGCAGAACGTAGAAGCAAGATTGATAATGGGTGTATTTAAATACAATCACATCTCGCCCTTTCTTCAACAATTACTCTGGCTGCGTGTTGTTTTCAGATCTCAATACAAAGCAATAATGATATGCCATCAATTCTTGTATGAGAATTTAGCTCTATTAAAAACAAATTCTAATCCAAAATATGCTGAGACCAGTAAAATGTTTTTTGCTGTGCGGGGGGTCAAATTGTGGAAATCGCATGTCAGCCAGTTACGAAAATGTTATGACAAGGGTAACTTCAGAAACTACTTAAAACTCAGTTATTTGTTAATGCATTTTTTAAGAAATTGATTTCCATGATTATTCTTTTGCTGAAAACAAAAGGAATTGACCCCAAAATATCCATAAAGAAGAAAATCCAGAGAAAACCAAAAAAACTCTGTGGAGTGACGATGTTCCCAAATGGACTTTATTTGAAAGTATCAAAGTTCCAAAGGTACACTAAAATCATCCACATAAAAGTAAATCATCCACAAAAAGTCTTCTTCAGGGGTCCCTGGGGGTCCTATAAAGGTGAGTACGTGGGAAACAATTGTGTGGTGAACCAGAAGTGAGACACTGCTTGCATCTTACATGATTTTCTGAGAATTATTTGTTCATGTTTGTTTGATTTTGTTTTATTGAACTATGTATGTAAAGATATGTAATCTGTTTAGGTTTAAATGGTATAGAAATTTTTAAAATAAAACATATCAAAGTAGTACCATAAATCTAGGGTGGGACAGATGAGCCTGCCGACAGCACTGAAGCTCTGAAGGCGGTATCCCATTTTGACACTACATCCACCCTGTAAAATTTCATAAATGCACGCTCCCTAGTCCTAGCATTTCCCTCCTAATCTATTGTGTTTCCCCTTTTCCCTCCCTCTCCAAATTCTTTATCTCGATGTTATGATGTATTCCCCTCCCCTTTATCCTCTTGGTTTCATGTTAGTTATTTCAATATTGTTTGTGAAAATCTTTTAAATTTTTTCTTTTAACGCTGTTTTTACTTAAAGCATTTTACTGTAAATCGTTTAGATATATTTGATAGATGGTATATTAAGAATCTAAACTTGGAAACTCAAGTTCATTCAAGCCGTCCCTTGACTACAGACTTCTGACCTGAAAGTCTGTTCTCTCGCAGGCAGAGATGTCCCAAGACCAGGAACCTCTGCAGCGCTAAAAAGACTCTTAACTGGATAATAACCCCCCCCCAAAAAAAAAAAAAGAGAAATAAACATGAGTCAAACATAGATTCCTACCACTTCGCATGTAGAGAGAATAACTGAAGAGTACAGGACAGTCCAGGGAGACAGAATGGAAAAATGCAAATTAGGCTCTCAATACATAAACCCACTGGTTCAAGATCAACGTTCCTATTGAACTAGAAACCAGCTTTGTGACAGTGGATCGCTATCTACAGCTGCATTTTGTTACCTTTCAAGTCTTCATAGAATTATCTCTAACTTTTTAGCACATTTACTCTGGTTTTAAGTGGCGTTCCTTTTTTCCATCAGTTTGAATGTGACCCCTGATGCAGGCAATTTCTTGCTGAAAACACAGTTGTATCAGGTCTAGTTATTTGTGCCACCAATTGCTGGGTATTGTATCAATAAATTTGTTTTGATTCTACTATTTTGGAATTGCCACCTTGCTTTGCTGTCCCTTACATCATAATAAGCATTTCAATCACCTGGAACTTTGGGCGATTTGATTGGCTCTCCTCCAGTTTGATGGTCGTCTGAGCTATCGCTCATCCGAGTTTTCTTGGACAATGCCACAGCAGTGGCTTAGGTCAACCAGCAGGGGGTGCCAGGAATGCCTCCCTGAGCGTGTCTTCCTGGGTTTTCTCTTTTATTCTTAGTTTTATTTTCTTTTTACTAAATGTATGACTTTGCTCACACATGGTCAAAGATGATGACTACAGACCTGCATCTGCAGCTGCCTTTTTTGTGTGTGTGATTAGGTCCCACCATCATCATGTGAATAACCCCATACAAGACTGGGAATCAGGATGGCAACACAGAAATTAATGGACAAATATAGGCCCCTTTTATCAAGCCAAGTTAGGATTTTTATTGCCAGCCTCTGCGGTAAAAGTTCCTACGCTCACAAGAGTTCCACGGGCGATGGAGCTTTTACCACAGCAGCTGGTGATTAAAAAAACCCCTAACTTGACTTGATAATAAGGAGGACATAATGAAGTATGGCATATATGTGAGAGGATTAGGGGTAGTGATATAGGCTAGAGAATGACATGGGGACAAATTTTTCCACGACCCCACAGGAACTCAATTTCCCCATCCAATCCCCATGAGTTTTGTCGCTGCCCCTGTCCCTGTCCCATTCCTGTAAGCTCTGCCTTAACCGCACAAGCCTCAAACACTTATGATTTTAAAGTGTTTGAAGCTTGTGCAGATGAGGACGGAGCTTACAAAAATGGGGCAGGGACAGGAAAAGAACTCGCAGGGATGGGACGGGAAAATGAGTTTCTGCGGGCACAGGGAAAAATTTGTCCCCGCGTCATTCTCTAATAAAGGCGACTCAACCAGTCCTGCTAGTATATTAGCCTAATTGTTAGTTCAGTGGTTCGAGAGCTACAGGAGCTGGGTTTGATTTGCTCACAGTCACAAGGAACTGCAATAGGAATCACTTAACCCTCCATTACCCCAGGCACAAAATAAGCACCTGTATATAAGGATAGCAACAAAAAATAGCAAATGACGGCAGATAAAAACCCGAATGGTCCATCCAGTCTGCTCGCTCTAAAAATGAATCATTTAATTTAAATGGTCCGTTTTCTTAGATATTTCTGGGCCAGAAACCAAGAGCCATGCCCAGTAGTGTGCTTAGGTTCTATCTATTGGAGTCTCCGTCAAAGCTCACTCCAGCCCATCTAAACCATCCCAGCTCTCCAGCCCGTCCTCAACAAAACATAAAACGTAAACTGCTTTGATTGTAACCACAGATAGGTAGTATAATAGGGAAAAGGGGATGGGATTTGATATAACATAGTACCGTATTTTCACCCATATACCGCGCACCCGTGTAAAACGCGCACACGGGGAACACAAATTTATGTAAAAAAAAATTAATATAGCGCGCACACGCGTATACAGCGCATGCTAAAACCTCCTCCCGCCTACTCCGAACCGGCATCCTCCCCCCCGCTCGCTTACCTGAGAGAGCATTTTTTTTTTTCATTCGAATCCGGCATCCCCCCTGCGAATCGCCATCCTCCCGCCCCCCTCTCGTGTCACCCCCCTTTCCCCGCCATCCTACATCCCCCCCCCAGCACCACAAAACATCTCTTACCCAATTGGGCACCGGCACCAATGCACAGGATGTGCCAGTGCCCGACGATCCTCCCTCGTTGGGTTGGGCTGGGCTGTGCGGTGTGAGAGAGATCCTCCTTCTTCCAGCGCCGGGCTGGACTAGGCTTTGAGCATTTGCGCATGCTCAAAGCCTTCTGGTCTTGCTCTCTGGTCATGCGCAAATGCTCAAAGCCTAGTCCAGGCCGGCGCAGGAAGAAGGAGGATCTCTCTCACACCACACCGCCCAGCCCAGCCCAACCCAACGAGGGAGGATCTTCGGGCACTGGCACATCCTGTGCATTGGTGCCGGTGCCCAATCGGGTAAGAGATGTTTTGCGATGCTGGGGGGGGATGTAGGATCGCGGGGGAAGGGGGGTGACGCGAGCGGGGGGGGCGGGAGGATGGCGGTTCACAGGGAGGATGCCAGTCGGATTGAAAAAAAAAAAGTTGTAAAACGCGCTCACACGTATAACGCGCACGGTTATGCACGGTTTATAAAAATTGTGTATAACGTGCGCGTTATATGCGTGAAAATACGGTAAATGATGGCAGATAAAGACCTGAATGCTATGTTGCTCACATGCTCTGCATAGAAGGAATCGCTCATATATTTCATATGGTCGCTCACAAAAATAGTGACCCGACACAAAGAAAATGTTGCTACTGTTTGGGTTTTTGCCAGGTACTAGTGATCTGGATTGGCCACCGTGAAGACAGGTTACTGGGCTACATGGACTATGGGTCTGACCCAGTAGGGTATGTTTGCTATATGCAGAAAAGCATGGCTAACACTGGAATCAAAAACTGTTGGGTTTTAGAACTTGTCATTCACATGAAAAAAAAAATTTGAACAAACCTGGCCACCCCTTAGAGCAGGGGTGTCAAAGTCCCTCCTCGAGGGCCGCAATCCAGTTGGGTTTTCAGGATTTCCTCAAAGAATATGCATAAGATCTATTTGTATGCACTGCTTCCATTGTATGCTAATAGATCTCATGTATATTCATTGGGGAAATCCTGAAAACCTGACTGGATTGCGGCCTTCAAGGAGGGACTTTGAAACCCCTGCCTTAGAGGGAGCATTGGTTGAATCCAGACTACCCAAAAGTCACACTATCATTAGTCCATGAATAAATGATATTTCTTTGGCATCTCCGAGACATGAACTGTACATGGGGGAGGGGATAATATTGTACCAGGGAGACTAGGTGAATGTCAAAACTGCACCTATTTTTGCATAGAAGGTATAAATGTGTACATGTTCTATACACGTGTATGAACCTATTTGATAGAGCAGACATGCTGGATGGTGTGAATAACATGAAGACCTGGTGAAGCTTGAAGAATGGTCTGAAATTTGGCAGCTAAAATGTAATGCTAAGAAATGCAAGGTCTTGCATTTGGGCTGCAAAAACCTGAGGGAACGGTACAGTTTAGGGGGTGAAGAACTTATGTGACTGATGGAAGAGCGGGACTTGGGTGTGATTGAATTTGATGATCTTAAAGTTGGCCAAACAGGTTGAAAAGATGACGGTAAAAGCTAGAAGATGCTAGGTTGCATAGGGAGAGGTATGGCTACGTTAAGTAGGGAGAGGTATAGCTAGTAGGTATTGATGCCTCTATATAAGACTCTGGTGAGACCTCATTTAGAATATTGTGTACAATTCTGGAGGCCGCACCTTCAAAAAGATATAAAAAGGATGGAGTCGGTCCAGAGTAAGGCTACTAAAACAATGTGTGGTCTTCGTGATAAGGCGTATGGACAGACTTAAAGATCTCAATTTTATACTTTGGAGGAAAGGCAGCAGAGGGGAGATATGATAGAGACATTTAAATAGCTACGTAATATAAATGTGAATGAGTTGAGTCTCTTTCATTTGAAAGAAAACTCTGCAATGAGAGGGCATAGGATGAAGTTAAGAGGTGATAGGGCTCCGGAGTAATCTGAGGAAATACTTTTTTAAAGAAAGGGTGGTAGATGCGTGGAACAATCTCCTGGAATAGGTGGTGGAAACAGAGACTGTGTCTGAATTCATAAGGGCTTGGGATAGGCACGTGTGATCTCTCAGAGAGATAATGGTTACTGCAGATGGGCAGACTGAATGGGCCATTTAGCCTTTATCTGCTGTCATGTTTCTATGATAAAAAAAGTGTAGTTACTTACCTGTAACGTAGGTTCTCCGTGGACAACAGGATAGTCAGCCACATATGGGTGTTGTCCCAACAGCTCCCAATTTGCAGATAAGCTCTCCAATAGCTCAGAGAGTTTTGTTTTTTTTCCTCTGAGCACGTGCAGTGCCTGGGCCCCACTGGGCATGCCCGAGCCCTACCCATTTCCCCCTGCTTCCCCATAATCCCCAGTCTTTAGTTTCCGCCCGTTCCCATCGGTCGGATTTTCTACAGCTCTCCATTACAACTTTTCTACTCATCACCTTGAAGATGCCTGAATCATCTAAAGAAATGACTGGGATGCAGGAGAAAGCACAGTTACTTACCGTAACAGGTGTTATCCAGGGACAGCAGGCAGATATTCTTGACTGATGGGTGACGGCACCGACGGAGCCCCGGTACGGACAATTTTAGAGTGATTGCACTCTAAGAACTTGGAAAGTTCTGGCATGCCGCACCACACACGCGCGAGTGCCTTCCCGCCCGACAGAGGCGCGCAGTCCCCAGTTATGATAAGCCAGCTAAGAAGCCAACCCGGGGAGGTGGGAGGGACGCAAGAATATCTGCCTGCTTTCCCTGGATAACACCTGTTACGGTAAGTAACTGTGCTTTATCCCAGGACAAGCAGGCAGCATATTCTTGACTGATGGGTGACCTCCAAGCTAACAAAAAGAGGGATGGAGGGAAGGTTGGCCATTAGGAAAACAAATTTTGCAAAACAGATTGGCCGAAGTGTCCATCCCGTCTGGAGAATGCATCCAGACAATAATGAGATGTAAAAGTATGAACTGAGGACCAAGTAGCAGCCTTGCAGATTTCCTCAATAGGAGTGGAACGGAGGAAAGCTACAGATGCTGCCATTGCTCGGACTCTATGGGCCGTGACAGAACCTTCCAGTGTCAGTCCGGTCTGAGCATAACAGAATGAAATGCACGCTGCCAGCCAATTAGACAACGTACGTTTAGAAACAGGACGTCCCAATTTATTGGTATCAAAGGACAGAAAGAGTTGGGGAACTGATCTGTGGGGTTTCGTACGCTCTAGATAATAAGCTAGAGCCCTTTTACAATCCAAAGTATGTAGAGCTTGTTCCCCAGAATGAGAATGAGGTTTTGGAAAGAAAACAGGCAGAACAATGGATTGGTTGAGATGGAATTCAGAGACAACCTTAGGGAGAAACTTTGGATGTGTACGCAGAACCACCTTGTCATGGTGAAAGACCGTAAAAGGTGGATCTGCAACCAGTGCATGAAGCTCACTGACCCTCCTGGCAGAGGTAAGAGCAATAAGGAAAAGTACCTTCCAAGTGAGAAACTTGAAAGAAGCGGTAGCCAAAGGTTCAAATGGAGGCTTCATTAAGGCGGAAAGAACCACATTGAGATCCCAGATAACAGGAGGGGCTTTAATAGGTGGTTTCACATTGAAAAGACCCCTCATGAACCTGGACACCAGGGGATGAGCTGATAGAAGTTTTCCATGGATCGGCTCATGAAAAGCAGCAATGGCACTGAGGTGGACTCTGATGGAAGAGGACTTAAGGCCAGAGTCAGACAAAGAAAGCAAATAATCCAACAACGTCTCCACTGCCAGGGAAGTTGGATCAAGATGATGAAGAAGACACCAGGAAGAAAATCTCGTCCACTTCTGATGGTAACATTGCAGAGTGGCTGGTTTCCTGGAGGCCTCTAGAATGGAACGAACAGGCTGAGAAAAAGCGTATCATGAGAAGTCAGCCCGAGAGATACCAAGCCGTCAGGTGCAGAGACTGGAGGTTGGGATGTAGAAGGGTCTCCTGATGCTGTGTAAGCAGAGAAGGATACAGTGGAAGAAGAAAAGGTTCCCTGGAACTGAGTTGAAGTAGAAGGGAGAACCAATGTTGCCTGGGCCACCTCGGAGCAATCAGAATCATGGTGGCTCGTTCCCTCTTGAGCTTGAATAAGGTTCTCAACATGAGAGGCAGAGGAGGGAAAGCATACAGGAACAGATTTGACCAGTCGAGGAGAAATGCATCTGCTGCCAGACGGTGAGGGGAGTAGAGTCTGGAGCAGAATAGGGGCAGCTGGTGATTGTGAGGAGCTGCAAAGAGGTCTATCTGAGGAGTGCCCCATTGAGTGAAGATAGACTGTAGAGTTACAGGATCGAGTGTCCACTCGTGAGGCTGTAGAATTCTGCTGAGCTTGTCCGCTAAGGAATTCTGTTCTCCCTGAATATAGATAGCTTTCAGGAAGAGATGGTGATCTATGGCCCAAGTCCAGATCTTCTGTGCTTCCTGGCACAAGAGGCGAGAGCCTGTCCCCCCTTGCTTGTTGATGTAGTACATGGCCACTTGATTGTCTGTGCACAGCAGAAGGACCTGAGGAAAGAGAAGATGTTGGAAGGCCTTGAGGGCATAAAACATCGCTCTGAGTTCCAGGAAATTGATATGATGCTTCTTTTCATGGGCTGTCCAAAGACCTTGAGTCTGGAACTCGTTCAAATGAGCTCCCCATGCATAAGGAGAGGCGTCGGTGGTGATGACTAGTTGATGAGGAGGTTGATGGAACAGAAGACCTCTGGATAGATTTGAGGATACCAACCACCATTGTAGAGATTGACGAAGAGATGATGTCACAGAGATGTGTCGTGAGCAAGGATCCGTCGCTTGGGACCACTGAGTAGCAAGGGTCCATTGAGGAGTTCGCAGGTGAAGACGTACGAGGGGTGCGACATGAACTGTGGATGCCATGTGACCCAAGAGTATCATCATTTGTTTGGCAGAGATAGAATGTTGAGGAAGCACCTGCTGACATAGAGACTGAAGAGTCTGAAGACGGTTGGATGGTAGGAATGCTCTCATGAGGAGTGTGTCCAATATCGCTCCAATGAATTGGAGTCTTTGAGTGGGAATGAGATGAGACTTGGGTAGATTGATCTCGAATCCCAATATTTGTAGAAACTGTATGGTTTGGTTGGTGGCCAGGAGAACTGCTGGAGCGGATGTGGCCTTGATTAACCAGTCGTCCAGGTAAGGAAATACTTGAAGGTGGTGAGAGCGTAGAAAAGCAGCTACCACGATGAGACATTTGGTGAACACCCTTGGAGAGGAGGCAAGACCGAAGGGCAGCACCTTGTACTGGTAATGACAACGATTGATCATGAAACGGAGATACTGTCTTGAGGTTACATTGATTGGTATGTGAGTGTATGCTTCTTTGAGATCGAGGGAGCATAGCCAGTCGTCTTGGTTGAGAAGAGGATAAAGAATGGCTAAGGAAAGCATCTTGAATTTTTCCTTTACCAGATGTTTGTTGAGATCGCGAAGATCTAGAATTGGTCTGAGATCTCCTGTTTTTTTGGGGACTAGAAAATAACGGGAGTAGAATCCCTGCCCCTTTTGATCTAGAGGAACTTCTTCTATAGCGTTTAGAAGAAGGAGGGATTGAACTTCCTGAATAAGGAGGGCAAATTGAGGACTGTTCAAAGCAGACTCTTTTGGCAGGTTTTGGGACGGAAGAGTCTGAAAGTTGAGAGAGTAGCCGTGGCGGATGATATTGAGGACCCATTGGTCCGAAGTGATAACTTCCCACCGGCTGAGAAATAGAGAGAGACGACCTCCTATAGGTTGAGGCAGGAGAGCAGATATAGGAGTACTGGCTATACTTTGGAGAAGTAAGTCAAAAGGGCTGTGTCTTCTGCTGTGGAGTTGGCTTCACAGGCTGCTGTTGTTGTTGTTGTCTGGGAGGCTGACGCTGTTGCTGTCGTTGACGCCTGGGTTGCTGAGCAGTTGTTGGCAATGGCCGAGCTGTGAAGCGGCGTTGATAGGCTGACTGTTGTCTAAAAGGCCTTGTTGGGGGAGGCTTTTTCTTATTTTTAAGAAGGGTATCCCAACGTGTCTCATGAGCAGACAGCTTTTGAGTAGTCGAATCCATGGATTCCCCAAAAAGCTCATCCCCTAGGCACGGGGCGTTGGCTAACCGATCTTGATGATTAACATCAAGTTCAGATACCCGAAGCCAGGCCAGGCGACGCATTGCCACAGACATTGCTGTCGCTCTGGAAGTAAGTTCGAAGGTGTCGTAAATGGACCTAACCATGAACTTACGCAGTTGAAACAGAGAAGACAAGCAATGGTGGAAAGATTGTTGTTTCCGTTGAGGAAGGTATTTCTCAAAGGAAGCCATGGTGGTAAGGAGATGTTTCAGATAGAAAGAAAAATGAAAGCCATAATTTCCAGCTCTATTTGCCAACATTGCATTTTGGTAGAGCCTCTTACCAAATTTGTCCATGGCTTTACCCTCTCTGCCAGGAGGTACAGAAGCATATACACTGGCTCCCGAAGATTTTTTAAGGGTGGATTCGACAAGTAAAGATTCATGAGGAAGTTGTGGTTTGTCGAACCCAGGAATGGGAATTACTTTGTACAGAGAGTCTAACTTACGTGGGGCCCCTGGAACCGTTAAGGGAGTCTCTAAATTCTTGTAAAAAGTCTCCCTCAAGATGTCGTGAAGAGGGAGCTTCAAAAATTCCTTTGGAGGTTGGTCAAAGTCCAGGGCGTCCAAAAAAGCTTTAGACTTTTTGGACTCAGCCTCCAAAGGAATGGACAGAGAATCACACATATCTTTCAGGAAACTGGAGAAAGATGAAGTGTCATGTTTAGAGGACGGGTCATGTACAGCAGACTCCTCCTCATCTGAGGAACATTCTCCTTCAGAGAGAAAAGGCTCTTCTGAATCTCCCCACAGATCAGGATCCCTGACATGGGAAGAGCGATCCCGAGACTCAGGGGTAGATGGGTCCACATGCCGGGTCTTGCGTACTGACTTACCCGATCTCATCGATATCGACCCAGGCGATGTAATCGGTTGCACCGGAGCCGAAGTCTACACCGATTGATGTTGAGCTCTCGGCTCCGGCGCAAGGACTGGCATCGATACCGATGAAGTGGAGTGAATCGGTACCGAGGGAGTGGATACCGACAGCACAGGTTGTTCCACTATCGGTACCGGCTCAGTGCGGACCGGCACCGGAAGGTTCGGTGCCAGGATAGTTGGAAGGAGCTGTTGCAATTGCTGCTTGAGCTGTGCCTGGAGAATGGCCGTAATACGGTCATCAAGGGATGGCACCGGTACCGCTTTTTTCTTCTGCGGTACCTGCGGTGCCGCTCGACGCCCCGGAGATGAGGAGCCCGATGTCGAGGGACTCACCTCGATAGGGGCGGAGCGCTTCCGCTGGCGCCTCACAGTCGGCAGGATTGGACTCACTGCACTCGAGACCGGAGGACGCTCCAGCGGGGAAGGCTTCTTAGCCGGCTTACCTGCATGTTGGGACGCCGGCGCGGAGTCTCGCGGCGTCGAAGAAGAGGGTGCCGACTGAACTGGTGCCGAAGCCGGAGTCGATGGGACGGGATCGGACATCTCGGCACCGAACAGTAATCGCTGTTGGATTTGGCGATTTTTCAATGTTCGTTTTTTAAGTGTGGCACAGCGGGTGCAGGTGGAGGCCTGATGCTCAGGACCCAAACACTGTAAGCACCAGTTGTGTGGGTCCGTGAGAGATATGGGCCGAGCACACCGCTGGCACTTTTTAAAACCTGGCTGAGGGGGCATGAACGTGAATACCGCTTCAGCCAAATCGAAGGCCGAGGCTTCGATGGTGGCAGAAGGCCCCGCAGGGGAAAAGCCAAATTGAATGAAAAACAAAAGAATTTTTTTTTTTTTTTTACAAAAATGAAAGAAAAAAGAAAGAGGCAAAAGCCAAAAAGGTTTACGCGAGCGGGAAGGCAAGTCAAAAAAATTTTCAACAGCCGTTGAAAAAACGCGTCTTCTTAGCTCCGCGGAAACTAAGAAACTGGGGACCGCGCGCCTCTGTCGGGCGGGAAGGCACTCGCGTGTGCACGGTGCGGCATGCCAGAACTTTCCAAGTTCTTAGAGTGCAATCACTCTAAAATTGTCCGTACCGGGGCTCCGTCGGTGCCGTCACCCATCAGTCAAGAATATCTGCCTGCTTGTCCTGGGATAAGGATGAATACACTGGATCCTCATGAATTGGAACAGTCTCCCGGAATAGGTGGTGGAAACAGAGACTGTGTCTGAATTCATAAGGGCTTGGGATAGGCACGTGTGATCTCTCAGAGAGATAATGGTTACTGCAGATGGGCAGACTGGATGGGCCATTTAGCCTTTATCTGCTGTCATGTTTCTATGATAAAAAATGCATTTAACATAGTAAATGTCAGGAGATAAAGACCTGCATTCATCCTGCCTATCAAGGTGGCCAGTTAAATCAGACACACTGCATGAGCTCTACTTCTTTATGATTAACACTGGTAAATTTAATCTCTCGCTCTCCCCCTGCCACTTTTGGGGCAGAGACCATCAAAGTCTGCCTGGCACTGGCCTTCTTCCCAACTGCCTGCTGACGCTCACTCCAGCCCCAACGCTGACCTCTTTGCCATTTATGTGACCCAGACCTTAGAAGTCTGCTCAGCCTTATTTTCTAACCTCTGAAGCTGCCGTCACAGCTCACACTGGTTATGAGGTCATTTAAGTTTTGCTAGAAATCGATATAGAAAAAAGGATGGCGTTCAGTTAAATCTACATCAGTACATCAACTTTGCACCAAGTCTCTGCCCAAAGTTTACTTAAAAACTAGGTGGCTCTTACTGGTGTGTACAATTTTACATTAACCATATCCCGTATATAAAAAGATGCTTACAGGCAGAGATACATGCAGTGTTACTTTATAAAAGTATTACAACATAGGGTATATTTATTTAATTAATCCATCCCCCTCCCCCCCAAAAGGAAATTGTTACAGTAACCTACACTTCTTTTTGAATCCATTTTTACTGGGGACTGTTGCTGTAGTTGTTTTAATTCTGATCCATCTTCCAGAAATGCATTCCAGTTAACAGACGAGACCATTTTTGCTTCTGTAGAAGGAAAAAAAAACCCCCACAACAGAGATTATAGTCTGATAAAGCACAATTACAGATATGCAATACAGTGGATTCTAATTCCACTGCTCATATTATGGGCCGGAACAATTTATTTCTTTTTAACCGATTTAGCTACTGACTTTTCAGTAGTAGGCAAGGGTGACTTACATTTACCGTATTTTTCACTCCATAAGATACACCTGACCATTAGACGCACCCTATATTTAGAGGAGGAAAATGAGAAAAAACCCCATTCTGAACCAAAATTCTCCCTGCCAGGATCTGCACCCTGTCCCCCCTCCTTGCCAGGCTCTGTACTCTGTCCGCCTTCTGGTGGTCTAGTTGTAGGCAGGGACAGGGCACAAAGCAGGCAGGCCTACTGACTGGCAGGGCCCCCCACCCCGAGGCAAGCAAAAGGCAGGGCTCCCCAAAGTGTATAATCTTTCTTCTCTTCTTCACTATCCATGTATACTATTTCCTCCCCTTCCATTAAGTATCACATCTCTGTATCTTTATTCCTCCTCTTTCCAGCATTATTCCATGTCCTTATCTCTATGCTCCCTCCTCCTTCAACATTTATTTGCTCTGTCTCTTTTTCTCCCCGTGTTAAGCTTCATTTTCTTCCTCCTGTACTCCTTATTCCCACCCTGAGGCAGGCAGGGCACCCCACCCCCCGAGGCAAGCAGGTAGGGTCCCCCCTTACCCCCTCCCTCGTATCTTATAGTTCCTCCGGCGCAGCTTGAAGGGCCCGTTCCTCTATGTCCTGCCCGAACGCGAAGGGAGTCAGAGGAGCGGCAGTGGAGGCAGCTGAGGCCCAGATGTGCCACCCAGCACTGCCTTGGGGGAAGGGAGGAAGGCGAGTGGGAGACTGGAACCAGACGCCGCTGCTGCTGTTAACGCAGCTGCTCACTCTCATCAGGGCCGACTCCAAGCGGCTGCCGGTTCCGATGGCTGCTGGTCACGCCCGGCCCACGGGGAGTGTGTGGGAAGCAGGACTTGCTGTCTCCAGTGGCAGAGCAGCACGCAAGGCTGCTTGCTGATGCGGCTGCCTCCTCTTCCCTTCTGTAGTGGCAGAACGGCAAACAAGGCTGCTTGCCTGGTCCTGCGCCACTTCCCGCGAGAACGGAAACGGAGCGGAACTAGGCAGGCAGCCTTGTGCGCTGCTCTTTCACTACAGAAGGGAAGAGGAGGCAGACGCGTCAGCCGACCAGGCAGGCAGCCTTGTGTGCCGCTCTGCTGCTAGAGAGGAAGCTGCGTCCAGCAAGGGAGGGCACCAAAATTAAAATAAGGTAACCAAGGGGGGAGGGGGGTTGGGGTATTTGCTCCATAGGATGCACCCTTTTTTCCACCCACTTTTTTGGGTGGAAAAAGTGCATCTTATGGAGTGAAAAATACGGTAAGTATTTTCATGTCTGTACAAAGCTGATTCGGTCATTGCATGCATCTGTTTAACACTAATTCTCCCCTTTTACAAAACCACACAAGCGGTTTTTAGCAAGCCGAATGCTCCACATTGCTCCTAACACTCAAGTTCTTATGAGCACTGGGAACAGCACTAAAAACCACTTCTGCAGTTTTGTAAAGGGGGGAGAGGGTAAATTAAAATTGTCCATTAATGCAGGAATTCAGGTCTCGAGTGCTGCCAAGTCAGCCTTGCACAACTCCTTCAAGCATTTTAGGCATATTCTGTCAACCTGCTTGTTGGCAGCACTTGAGATCTGAACTCCTGCATCCCTGTGCTTGGTTGGCATGGGCTGGCCTAAGCTCTAAAGTACTGTGTCTCAAACTTTTTTAGCTCTGATACACTAAATGGAACAAATGTTCTTTGTGGCATATTATAATTGAAATTATAAAATTGCAAAACCAACAAAAAATTAAACTTGAGTTATTTATTTAAAATTCTTTAACCTATATATAGGTAATTTTACCGTGTTTCCCCCAAAATAAGAAACTGTCATATATATATATTTTTTAATCTTTATTCGTTTTCATATCTTACAAGAAGTGTGTAATATTCAATCAAAAATAAATTTTACAAATCACTTGACATTCTTACTTATAATCATCAAAGCATAAAAGAATCCCTCCCCACCCATCCCACCCATTAATAATAAACCAGTTAAAACAAATACCATATATCCCAATCCCACCCTATTTATAACCATATATAATTTTTAAAAAAATGGTTGCAATTGAAGCAGGCTATTCAGGAGGTGTTTCCTGAATGGAAAGTTCTTAATTCTCAGTAGAGTTTGGAATTCCTATGCTTTCAGGCGGATTTCTTGGGTCACCAAGCCGCACAGTGGTATAAATTGTTGTATGGGTATTTGAATAAAAAAACACAAAACTGGTCTTAGGGATATTTGGAGCATTGAGGTTGGGCACCAAATTTCTGCCTCTCAATGGCTACGATTTTGGTCTTGGAGAATAAGAACTACAAGGTCAGCATCTATGAGACAGAATTGGTTCTTTTTGTTGCATAGAGCTTTATGGACCCCAGTTCGTTTACAGAAGTTGAATAGCTCTAGGTCTAATAGATGCTGGCACTGTAGTTTAGAAGCTGGGACTTTAGATCATTTAATTTTTTTCTATCCCTATATAAATGCCTTTTGGAAGTTAATTTGGTCCCAAATTAATTCATTGTTAGAAAATCATGTTGCCCTTTCCTATGATTTTATTTTATTTGGTACATCTATGAGATTTAAGAGTCCAATTTCTGCAAATAATAATAAATTTTTACTAATATTGACGGGGGTTGCCATTCAACATATTACTGGAAATTGGAAGGATTATACTAAGCTTAATTATACCTTTTGGTGGAATTCAGTCTGTCATATTTATAAAATGGAGAGTGCTTGCTATACAGCAAGGAAATTATAATAATTTTAAAAAGATTTGGGGGCCACTGATTACATATTCTAATGATCAGACACCTTAACCACCCCTTTTTTTTTATTATATATGGTTATAAACTGTCTTATATTAATTTTGGGCCCAAAAAAGGCACTAGGTCTTATTTTCGGGGTAGGTCTTATTTTTCTTCATGTACAATGATCATCTCTCCCTTCCTCTCCTCCACCCCAATTCTTCCTATTTCCTTTCTCTCCCCCATATGTGCAGCATCTTTCCTCCCCTCTCACCCATCCCCTTGTGCAGTATCTTTCTATCCCTCCCTCCCATCCCTTGTGCAGAACCCTTTCAGCTTCTATTCCTCCCTCCCATCTATTGCAGATTCTATCCCTCCCTTGTGCAGCATAACCCTTGCAGTTTCTATCCCTCTCTAATCTAATTTAATCTAATCTTTGGTTTATATAACAGGCCATCTCCCAGTAGAACTCGACTCGGTTCACATAGAATTAAGACTAGAGTACATAGCAGAAAACACAGGAGAAGAACTAATTAAAAACCAAAGTACATAAGAAAAGCATCATCAGCAACGCGGCAGAGGAACGGTCTGGCTATAGAAGACCGCGAAGCAGCTTGTCTAGATTGCTACCGACGCTGTCGGTTTGTTATAAGGTATTTATTTCTGTCTCGTGGTTCAGAGATGGGTCAGGGGGGAGCGCTGCTGCTGCCGGCGACTAAGGCTTATAGTAGGACCTACCCCAAAATCATGCTAGGTCTTATTTTCGGGAAAACACGGTAACAGCGCTGAAACTAAAGTATTGCTAATCAATGCGATGAATGTACTTGTTTTTGAGTGTAAATTAACTCAAAACACGGCTTGATAATAGACAAGCAAACACATATTTCATCATCCACCATCTGCAGTTCTCTCTCTCTTTTTTTTTATTAATTTAATTTCTGTCAGAACTGAAAATCCAAGTTTGCAAAGATAAGAAAGCCTTGGTTGCATTTTTGCTCTTTAGGATAACTACTGCATAAAAAATAAAAATAAAATTACTTGCCATTAGTTTTCAAGGACCAATCACACCAAAGAATGATGCTTGTCTGGGTGGTTTGTATCCTTATGCACACAGACTCTCATAACACTGACAGACTCTTGCGTAAGCTACATACATGTCATCTATTCTAGTGTATACTTATGAAGGAAATTTTTAAAAATAAAAGAAAAATTCTGGAATCTCTTTGGGGCACACAGTTTGAGAGACACTGCTCTAAAGTGATTGCCAATCTCGGAGTGAAATTAGGGTGTACAAAGAAGCAATCTCCAGCAGTTCCCATGATGATTAGGGCAGAAAACTCTCTACCTGGAAGCAGCTGCAGAGTTAAATGGAAAGTCCCTCTTATCTGCGCCCATCTCTTCAACTGCCAACTCCAGGCTCCATCCCTTCTACTCGAATCCCTATGGCGGGTCTATCTCAGGCAGTGTTCAAGGCCCAGTTAAAAGCCCACCTCTTTGAGAGTGCTTTCGACTCCTAACTCCTCTCACCTCCATCCCCAACCCTATAGGTCATGTCTGTCCAAATTAGATTGTAAGCTCTTCTGAGAAGGAACCGTCTATTAAATGTCAACATGTACAGCATCCACAGCCCTATTTGTCATGTTAGATTGTAAGCTCTTTCGAGCAGGGACCGTCTATTAAATGTCAAAATGTAGAGCATCCACAATCCTATTTGTCATGTTAGATTGTAAGCTCTTTCGAGCAGGGACCGTCTATTAAATGTCAAAATGTAAAGCATCCACAACCCTATTTGTCATGTTAGATTGTAAGCTCTTCCGAGCAGGGACCGTCTATTAAATGTCAAAATGTACAGCATCCACAACCCTATTTGTCATGTTAGATTGTAAGCTCTTCCGAGCAGGGACCGTCTATAAATCTCAAAACGTACAGTGCTGCGTACGCCTTTCAGCGTTATAAGTGATAAGTAGTAACATAGCCGGCGCAGGTAAACATTTGGGCCTGAGAATCACATTGGAGGCCCTAGATCACAACATGTCATCCCTGCAGCAGGCTTCAATCATGCTGCCATCTATAGGCCTCAGAAATTTGACACATCACCTTACCATCACACAAAGTTTAGTAGCCACCTCCTACCTGAGGATCTGACATCCTTGAGTTTTCCAAGAGCAGCAGACAAAGAAGAGCTTTCACACTGGTAAGGGATTACTTTCAACATCTTCCCATGTGTCACAAAAAGTCTTCCTTCATAACACCACAGCTACAAAAATGTAAAAGGTCATTTTACATGTTAAAATGAAAAAAAAAGAGAATATCTTTTTAACCATCTGTTGCACAGAATTCTATAAACAATGCGTATAAATACAAAATATGCCAGCATACATTTATGAACGGGAAGGTCTGGACTTTTATAACGCCCCACTCCAAAGATTTTACAAAATAATTAGGAGAAACGGTGAACAAGACATTCAAGCAAACCAAACCAACTCATCACTTACATCGTTTCCCCCCCAACACATCCCCCCTCCCTTATACCCTAGATCAGGGGTCCCCAAAGTCCCTCCTTGAGGGCCGAATCCAGTTGTGTTTTCAGGATTTCCCCAATGAATATGCATTGAAAGCAGTGCATGCACATAGATCTCATGCATATTCATTGGGGAAATCCTGAAAACCCGACTGGATTCAGCCTTCAAGGAGGGACTTTGGGGACCCCTGCCCTAGATACATCCGTCAAAGACTATTTTAATTCACATCAGCCTAGATTCACTAAACTCACCGATCTGGATCGTTGTTAGGCGATTCTTGGCCGAGTTTTGCTGAGCGACCAATTCACTACAGATTCTTCATGCAAATGATATGATCAAGACACACCCCCTACAGTAATCGACACACATACGCAGATTATCTTTGTTGGTTGTAGATGTGATTTGTGCATGCGCTTGATCTTCGCAAAAGCGAGGTAAAAATAAAGGGGGAAGGGTGGCTGCAGTTTACTTGCTGGCCCTACGAGTGGACATTTTTAAAGGAATCATTTCAATCTGTGCAGCCAGATTATGGAACCGAACATGCTTTGTGCAGCCAGATTATGGAACAGAACACGCTTTAAACCCATGGGTTAGAACTGCGGGTTAAAACCACGGGCTCGCACTGCGCTTTTTACAGAATAAAAAGGGCGTTCGTATGCATATGTACAGTTTTATTTTGATGGCTGTTTTGGAACCTCGATATTGAGATTTCAGGGCGGCAGAGAGCAGGAGAGTCGGCAAGGACAGTAAGTGACTAGTCCTCAGCAATCGCTTCATTTTGGATCGGCAAACCCAATCAATGTTTCTTCTTCTGCTTAGTGAATCGATGGCTTCCTACTTATGCATGCCATTTCCCCTCATTTGCATGGGCGGATCAGGTGGGAGATTGATCGGGCAGAAGGTTAGTGAAGCGGGTTGGGGAACAATCGCAAACTGGTCAGGACACGATCGGTGAGTTTAGTGAATCTAAGCCATAGAGTTCTATAAATTTGCCTTTGATACCTCATGTTATGAGCCTCACTGATTTAGCTCATAGGAGCCTTGGAGCATCTATATTTTATTCTTCTCTGAGGAGCGACTGATCAAACTTGCTCGTACAGTGTTGTGCTTCTCTCAGTGTAATCATTCTAGTTTAAAGCAGATGTTCTCCACCCAGTCCTTGGGATACCCAAAATGAATATGCATGAGAGAAATTTGCATGTACTGCTATGCTGTATGCAAATCTCTCTCATAAATATTTATTGTAGATATCTTGGAAACCAGTCTGGCTGGGTGTATCTCAAGCACTGGGTTGACAGCCCCTGGCTTAAAAAAAGTCACAAAAAGTAGCACAGAACTTCATATGCGCAGACATCTAAAAGAAAAAAACAACAAAACAAACACACCAAAACACTGAATAGATAAAACATGCACACAAATCAGTTTTTCCACACTAGTAACCAGGGCTGTGGAGTTGGTACATCAAACCTTCAACTCCTCCTGATATTAGGTTTTAAATTTTTTGGATAAATATAACTTATGTTTACTAGTACTTTAGATCCAGGACAAATATATATATTTTTTTTAATTTCTGAAGCTGAAGTCAAAGTTGGTAAGTTTTCACCAACTCCCAACTCCGCCCCAAATTGCTTCTAACTCCAATTTCACAGCCCTGCTGGCAACTCAAGTCACAAGAGCACAATTTAAATGTTCCTCCAGTTTCTTATTATTCTTCAAAGTGATCCTATGTGATTCAAGCTTTCTGAGATTTTCTTGGCAGGGCAGCTTAACTGGAACCATAGCTGGGATCAATCAAGAGCCTTCATTCGCAGTTACCTGGGAATTTTCCTCTATTTTGTTTCCCTTCCCAATCCACTTTAAGCCCAGACATGGACACAACAATCTTTAGTCAGAGGCCACGCAATAAAGCAATTTCTGAACCTCTACAATTTTGGCTCCACTAGAACGGTGTTTCTCAATCCAGTCTGGTTTTCAGGATATTCATAAAATAAAATAAATTTGCGAGCCACAGAGATAATGAAGGTAAATGTGCATCATATATATTCATTGTGGGAATCCTGAAAAAACTGACTGGCTGCGAGTATCCCAAGGACTGGATTGAGAACTCCTGTACTTTAGAGGTTGTCACTGCACAGCAATTGAACTTCCTGACCATTGCAGACTGAACTTCAACAAATCTGCACAAACAGACCAGACCTTCAGAATATCCTTAGTGAACATGCATGAGAGCGATCTGAATATAACAGAGATTTGCATGCCCCTCCTCCATCATGCATATATTCATTAGGGATATCCCCAAAATCTGGCCTGTTCCTAACCCATAAGGGATGAATTTGGGTAAGCCTGTTCTAGAGCATTTCTAGACACAACCTGCCAGGGGAACAGGGTCTTGGCCAAGAATGTGAACCTAGGTTCTCTCCCTAGCACTGCAGACATCCATTAGCTCATAAAGCCAGTTTGGTACATTACAGAATTCAAGGGCTACAAGCATAACTTCACAATGGCTGTTAAAAGCCCTGTACTTCAGTAAGGTTGCTAGGAGTCATGATAATAATAATAATAATGGTTTATATACCGCAGGACTGTGAAGTTCTATGCAGTTTACAATGATTATAGAAAAATGTTACAAATTGAATAGAATTGACATAGTTAATATCTATTGTTTAAAAGTTCTAGAGGGCTGGTATTGAGAGAGAGATTGTGCAAATCAGTTTCCTATATACTTTAGGAACAGATATGTTTTCATTTGTCTCCTAAATTCCCTATATGCATTGGCAAGCGTAAATAGTTGTTTCAGATCATTGCCCCATAATGCTGCTTGATAAGAGAGAAGATATTGGTGATGAATTTTGAATTTACATCCTCTAACCGGGGGGGGAACAAATTCAAGTTTGAGCTTCTTTTATGTCTATTGGTTGAAAAGGAGAATAGGTCGGTTATGTATTTGGGGGCTAGATCGAATAGAACCTTGAAGCAAAAACAGCCAAACTTAAGCTTCATACGCGCCTCCATTGGCAACCAATGCAGGAGTCGGTAGGAGGGAGTTATGTGATCAAACTTCTTCAACCTGAAGATCAGCCTGACTGCTGCATTCTGGATCAGTTGCAATCGCTGCATATTCTTCTGGGAAATTGCCAGATAGGCGATGTTGCAGTAATCCAATTGGCTCAATATGAGGGACTGTACCAGGATTGTAAATGATGGTGCATCAAAATATGCTCTAATGGACCGAAGCTTCCACACAGCTGGTCCACTTTATCATCCAAAACCATTTTGGGTAGGCGGAAGATGGGGAGGGCAGTAAAAGAGAGACTTGGAGAAAGGGCCATGTGCACACAAATGAACAAGCTAATTTTTTTTAGAAAACTGATTTCACCAATGTTAAACTTAAACGTAATAAATATGCCCCTAAGTATTCAAATGTTATATTTATCCAAATGTGTTCCACCTTAACATATACTATTAGTAATTAAGCTCTGCTGATAACAACTGTGGTTACAGTATCTTCATGCACAGCACAGTATAAGTATCTTTAAAAATGTATCACTATAGTTATAGAAAACAAACGTTGAAAAGGTCCTTCGCAACTTACTTGTCCACTAGTCCCCTGTGGCAACTCTTTAGATGTCTGTAGGGTCTGAAATTTTATATTCCATACACACAGGCATTCTGAGGGAACATCAGAAAATCAATACATGAGGGTTTCAAGTTTTTATTAAATTTGCTTAACCGCTTAAAAGATAAGAGAGCCATACAAGCGAAGTACAATTCAAAATTTAAAAATACAAAAGAATGCCATATTAAACTATTTAAAAACTAAATATTTATGTCTCCTACCTGGTTCCCAGGTCCCCAGTTCATAGATACCTCCCAAACATCCCAAAAATCAATTCATAACTAAATCTGGAAAAGCTTTGCGAAATAAATAGGCCTTTAACTGGGATTTAAATATAAGCAATGAGAGAATACTATGCACCATATTAAATCAAATCATTCCACCAACATCCTGCTCAAACTTTCACAAACTTGTGAACCTGCTCCTGCTTTCCTGTAATTTTAGCTGTTAACATTTCCATTTTTATTATAGATCATAAACTTTGCTCATCTTTCTTTTACAGCAGTGGAGCATGAGCATCTTCATTTAACTAAAATTACCCTCCAACCCTCCAGGAACAGATTATAAGTAATTTAGCAGCAAACATTCAAATCTGACAGGAGTAAAGGAGCAGCAGGTCTTCATGGTCGAGGAACAAGGAACAGAAGCAAGGTCCAACAAGATGTGACTTTTTAAATAAGATTACATTTTCCAGGGGGAGAGGGATCAAAGATGGCGTTGGAAGCGGACGCATGAGAGGAGGCTTTGATATCGAGCCGCAACAACTTTGCTGAACAGCCTTCCCCTACCAAACGGCATGGGGGAAAAAAAAGGAGCAACCCACATTGTCCCTTCAGCGGTGCCAGTAACCTAGCAGCAGGTGATGATTATGGAGGCGTTCTCCCGTGCAGGCAAGTCTGCATTATTTACTTCGGGGAGAACCCTGGTTTCTTCGGGAGACCCCGTGCATGTGGAGAGGGCGTCTCTGAGCCCTGAGCAGCGGATGATACCGCTCCAACCCAGAAGTACTTCGGTGGAAGGAGAGTTGGAAGCGTTGTTCCTTAGAATGGAATCTTCACTTTCCGGCTTAGGAGGGAGCCCAGCTCAAGCCCTGTTGGAAGCGGGTGAGCAGGGAGAGGACCAACTGCCTCACACTGGGTTTGAGGTGAGAGGTGCTTTGGGAGGGACCAGCATACAGTTTGGAGTATTGGAGAAACTTTCAAAAATTGACATGGAGGCACAATGGCAAGCTATATCTGTTATGGATGCTAATCTTAAACTATCTTTTTCTACTTTAACTATCAGCTATGATGGGACAGTCTTTTCCAAAGTTGAGCAACAGGGTGTATACATTGCTCAAATGAAAGAAAAATTAGAGAAACAAGAAGCAAAACTGTCCGAAATGAAACAAGTAGAATTTGGACTAGGACTTGTATGGTTAGAAAAATGGAGAGTTTTGAAAATCAAGTTTGAGAGATATTTGGAGCATTGAGATTAAGCAGCAGTCAAAATATGTAGTTACAGTGAAATTATTTTTGTTAGAATGCAATTATGATTAAAAAAGCAAACAATTTACCTCTTGCATCATTATTCTGGGATGGCAAAGTAGCCAGTACTGCTATGTGGGTATCATCAAGGATAGCCAGGGCAGCCCTCTTCAGAGCAGTGCCGGACACTGGGAGCTTGAGAAGCAGCGACTTGGACAGAACCATTTCTTCCTCTGTGCCAGGCTCGTGAAGAGATACCAGGCTCTTATAAATACTACCATCAGAATCTGTGCAAATGAGAAAAGACACAACTAATGATAGCCATTTCTCATGGATAGGGATAGCTGTAAGGTGTTTGAAAAATCAATTTTTTAAAAGTAGGAAAGGAATAGTTAAGCTCTGGAACACATTGCCAGCAGTTGTGTTACAAGCAGATAGCATAGCTGGTTTTAAGAAAGATTTGGACAAAAACTAGAAAAAGCACAAACAACAAGGCGATAAGAAGGGCCAAAAGAGACTATGAGGAAAAAATAGCCAAGGAGGTGAAAAACTTCAAGCTGTTCTTTCAATATATTAAGGTGAAGACCTGCAACGTGACATAAACATGCTTGAGAAATGGGCTTCGACAGGGCAAATGAGGTTCAACGCGGATAAGTGTAAGGTGATGCATGTCAGTAACAAAAATCTTATACACGAATACAGGATGTGTGGTGCGGTACTCGGAGAGACCCCCCAGGAAAGAGACCTGGGAGTACTAGTTGACAAGTCGATGAAGCCATCAGTGGGAGATTAGAGAAACTGGGCCTCTTCTCCCTTGAAAAGAGGAGGCGGAGAGGGGGGCATGATTTGAAACATTCAAGATAATGAAGGGAACAGACTTAGTAGATAGAGACAGGTTGTTCACCCTCTCCAAGGTAGAGAGAACGAGAGGGCACTCTGTAAAGTTAAAAGGGGATATATTCCATACAAACGTAAGAAAGTTCTTCTTCACCCAGAGAGTGGTGGAAAGCTGGAACGCTCTTCCGGAGCCTGTTATAGGGGAAAACACCCTCCAGGGATTCAAGATAAAGTTAGACAAGTTCCTGCTGAACCAGAACGTACACAGGTAAAGCTAGTCTCAGTTAGGGCACTGGTTTTAACCTAAGGGCTGCCACGTGAGTGGACTGCTGGGCACGATGGACCACTGGTCTGACCTAGCAGCAGCAATTCTTTTGTTCTTATGTAAAGTCCATAGTCTGTTATTAAGACATGGGGGCAGTCTCTGCTTGCTCCGGATCAGTAGCATGGAATGTTGTTACTCTTTGGGTTTTGGCCAGGTACTAGTGACCTGGATCAGCCACCGTGAGAATGGACTACTGGAACCATTGATCTGACCCATCAATGCCTACAATGCCAAGCATATCTTTCAACCACCCTTCTGTCCTCCCAATAGAAAAGTACAAGATGACTCTCAATACAGGTAGATAAATACCATAATGGAGAACCATGTTAAATGTATTCTCAGAGTAAGGGAGTCTCAAAATGCTCTCCAAATTTGTTTAAACTTTCTTCCAGTGGTGAAGGTGGGTTGGAATGGGGGTGTTCCCTCTGCCTAGCGTGCCGATCATTTTGGTCTTGTTACTGAGCATTACAGCTATAGGATCGGATATTGTTTTATTATTTGAGTATGGGGACTGGGGATTATAAGAAACAAGGTCACTGGCTCATAATTTACCTTTTTTTTTTTTTTTTTTTTAAAGTACTTTTGGATTACAGCAATATTATCCTTAAGGCAGCAGGCAGGGGTGGTGGGAAAGCGGATTTTTTTTTTTTTTTTTGGGGGGGGGAATATGCTCTGTATTGAAGCCTGGCTGTATTCATGGTTATTGTGGTCTTTATTATGAGCCTGTTATGCTATGTCCTGTGTATGGAAGTTTGGTTGTCTTCAATAAAAAATGTTTCAACACTAAAAAATTCTCTTCCAGGTAGAGAATCCAAATCTCAGACTTTTACAAAGAAACCTGCAACCCCCATTGCTGTATTGATGGAGGTCGTTCATAGTCAAGCCAATGTAACAAAATCACCTTCTTTCTCAAAAGAACTACCCGCCTCGGAAAGAGGCAAAAACCTCTCAGGGTAGGAGATTGCAAGATACAGTTATCAAACAAAATTAGAGAGTCCAAACTTTATTCCTCAGTTACAAAGAGATGAAATATAAAAAAAAGAGCAACTTCTTCCAAAAAGCGTTCATTAAAAGAACAAGACCAGAACATATACCCTATTGTGGCAGATAAGTAGTGATATTTAGGGCAAGCTCCTGTCAAGGAGAGGCCCACAAGCCTAGCTCTCTGAGGAGAAATGTAGCGTCTTAATGAGAATTGGTAATGTTGTTCTCAATGTTATACATTGTCTTGTCACAGAGCAAAAATCTAGAACATATACAAATTTGAGATTTATAGATTCCATTTTTAACCTCCTGAGCTCAAAATATGATAGCAACAATATTTTTTTGGGGGGGGAAGACTCTAGATCTTTCTAGGGGTGTGCTCTATTTAAAAACCAAAAAGTATAGGGTTTCCCTTGGAGGAGGGAGGAATTATTACTTAATGTTATAAATACTACTAGTTTAGTATCTTGCAGGGCTATAAAAAAAGGTGCAAGCCCTCCATGTTTGATCACTCCTTTTCCTAGAATATAATAGGGGGTTCATATCTGTGGGGGGTAAATGGGGAGGGGTGATAAGGTCTGTTACTCTATTGTAGAAATGTGAACACCGTTTGAACAAAATGTTGTACCTGTTCTCTATACATAAAACTATGTTTAAAACAAATAATTTTTTTTTCAAAATGTGATGGCTATATTTCTCTCTAATGCTGGGCACTTTATAAATCCTTAATAAAATTAACAAGAAAAAAAGTGGAACAGCTAGGAAAAACATCATGATGATGCACAGTTTAGGTGAAAGGAGGATAAGTCAGAGGTGTAAAGGTGATGCTAGTGAGGAAATTGATTTTCAAGGCATTCCACACAAAGGCTCCACTGTGCCTGCAGAACTGAGTTGCCTCTTGTTCCACTTTGCCACACAGTGCTTGCCCTGTTTTGGTAGAATGGAATATTGCTACTCCTTGAGTTTGGCCAGGTACTAGTGAACTGGATTGGCCACTGTGAAAATGAGCTACTGGGCTTGATGGACCATTGGTCTGACCCAGTAAGGCTATTCTTATGTTCTTAAGTGTTCCTGGAGGCTGGGTTAGAGCAGGGCCTGCAACTACACATGACATTTTGATTGAAGTACTTGCAGAAAAAAACACATATAAATGACAAGAGTATTTTTTTTCCTGGGGCAATTTTCCAGGTAAGAGAATTCTGAGGAACCTCTGCAAGGCAGAGATTGGAGCACATAGTTTAATGTGCAAATACTGTTTGTGTGCGAGAGAGAGAGAAAGAAACAGGGTCACTACCAGTGGATAGTTCAGCTTTATAATATGTGCTATATGCACAATCACTTGGCATCGTTAATGAACTAACCAAGAAAGACGGAGTGCTTTCTCATGATTGGCAGTGTCATAGGGTCTGATAAATTCAGTGAAGGCATTTGTTCAATTGTGACGGTACAGTAACTTCAATAGCAGTCCAGCGGTGAAGACTTTTTAAGTCTTAACTGTCTGATTCAGATAGTTACAGAGCCTAACAGTACCACATAAAAACTGGAGAGAATTTAAGATTTTTTTAAAACTCTTTTTTTGTATTTGCAAAGTTAATTCCAACGGACAGACACTGCAACCAGGCAAGAAATCGTCTCTCCTCAGAACTCTTAACTTACACAGAGCTTGAAGTGTGACAATCTTATTTTTCAATGATGCAGTGAAGTTCAAGGGAGTAGACCTCTCCACTTCTGATTTGAGTTTAAATTTCAGGAGAACGCTTGGGTTTAACTTCTGTACATAAACACGGTATTCTCCATCCTAAATAAAAAGGACACACAACCATTCAATTTTTAACAGAGAATGACAAACCAGTGTTATTTGATCGATATCAGAGTAAATGATAAAGCTCTTTGGTCTAATGTTTTTGTTCATACAACCTACCTTTTCTGTTATTAACACTAACACAGTCAGTTCAGCTTCCAGGCACACCTCTGTCCACCTACAATTTGGAAGACAGTTATTTTGCAATTTTTCCTCTCATGGTTCATAAAAAAATAAACACACACACACTGACAGAAAAACACTAGATGAAAACAGGGGAGCAAGAAGGGGACCTTTACGAGTATATCATATCCAGCTTGTGCATCACTATTTAACTTCAGGATGCCATGAGAACTGAATTTATACAGCTTAATAATGCTTCCACTTATCTTGATGGTTCAGACAGATTCCTCATGTTTAACTCAAACGCCACAGCAACTGAAAAGTCCTCCTGATAATATGTCTAGCTAGGTTTCTTTTTGTTTCAATCTTTTCATGAGATTGATTGATTTATTTTTAATTGAGGAAGACTTTTCTGTAGATGTTTTCTTTGTTCAAGGACTGATGTTAGGCCTGTGCTATACTAGTTATATGGAAGCTGGTTGGTGATGATGTGTCTGTTCATTGTGTAGAGCAGGGGTGTCAAACTCAATCACATAAGGGGCCGAAATCTAAAACATAGGCTAAGTCGCGGGCCAAATTTTTTTATTAAGATACTAAAGAGTCCTTTTATTAAGGCACGCTAACCGATTTAGCGCACGCTAAATGCGCAACTTATAATAAAAGGACCCCTTAGTCTTAGTAGAAGTCTAGGATTATAACCTCTCCAACCCCACGCCGGCTCTGTGATGTAAACAAAATTTTTTTAAAAAAAGAAAGACTTTTCCTCTCTCTTTTAGGTCCTAGTTCACGCTTGCTATATAACACCAGCTCTGGCAGGATACACACATTTCAAATCCAACATATTGTAAATCACAAAACAGAAAATAAAATTATTTTTTCTACCTTTTGTTGTTCTGGTCATTATTCAAATCATGTTGGTCCCAGGCTCTGGTTGTCTTCTGATAACTTGCTTGCCAGCAAAAGCAGATGCAAATCTTTGGGTGCAGGCAGCTGGGAGGACCAAAAGCGAAGGCAGAGGCGCCGGGGGGGACCAGGAATACGAGCGGTGCCAGCAGCTGGGTGGACCAGGCGGACCTGAGCGGCGACAGTAGCCGGGTGCAGGTAGCTGGGAGGACCAGGCAGACCTGAGCGGCGATGGCAGCCAGGAGAACCAGGGTGCAGGCAGCTGGGAGGACCAGGCTGCGATGGCAGCCGGGAGGACCAGGCGAAGGTAGAGGAAGGTTCTTGTGAAGAGCAGTGGCAGCGGTGATTACGCCGGCAGCAGTAGAAAGTGTAATCATTCACAGTCGCTGCCCCAGCACCCGCAGTGAAGGACATCTTGTCGGAGCAAAGCGTGGTGGCTGCGAGGTGCAACGCATCAGTGGGGCCAGCTTAAGCGCAAATTTGTAATTGTCTGGCGGGCCAAATTTTATTATAGGCCATAAGTGGTATATAAATACTAAGATAGATTAACCACGGATACCTGGCAGAATCTCTAGAAGTAACAAGAATAAACAAGTCTATTTTTTTCAGAGGCCAGTGAGCCTTCTATGGATGCCATAAAATACACAAAAGTTTGAGAACAGGATTTAGATGTTCCCTAACATGGAAATAAATCATACACAGTGCACAATTTCTCCCTCTGCTTGCCCTGGATCGGTACCATAGAATGTTGCTACCCCTTGGGATTCTAGAATCTTGTTACTCTCTGGGATTCTGGAATCTTGCTATTCTTTGAGATTCTTTATGGAATGTTGGATTTTGGCCAGGTACTAGTGACCTGGATTGGCCACCGTGAGAATGGGTACTGGTCTTGATGGACCATTGGTCTGATCCAATAAGGCTATTCTTATGTTCTCTTCACGTGCTATTAACTCACCGAATAACTTCCTCTTCTGCAATAACGGCTTCGATTTCCTGTTGTGGTGCAGCCAGTAATGCATCAAGGTATTGGACAGCTCCTGTCTTGAAAACTACCAACGGTTCCATGTTAGGACATGAATGTAGCCGATACACATCTTCTGACAGCTTGGAGAAAAAAAAAAAATGTTATTTTTTTCCCTGCCCTGACATAATGTTCAATAATTATAACCCAGATACAAGAATCGTGAGGAAAAGATGTCAACCATACAGCAGTGGGAAATCCAAAGCAAACTTTATTTTGTCAGCAGCATAGACTCAACACCGTTAGTGTTTTGGCAATTCTGTCTTTTGTCAATAGTCTAATGTATCACAAAAGAACCTTAAAACAAAACCAATCAATATACATGTACACACATATCAAACACCATAGCAAATGCTTTTATGAAAATAAATATCCATATACACACATCAAGCATTTCTTATGGTGTTTGATATGTGTGTACATATGGATATTTTTTTCCCCAAAAGAGGTGATGGAGACAGAGACTGTGTCTGAATTCAAAAGGGCCTGGGATAGGCACGTGGGATCTCTCAGAGAGAGAAAGAGATAATGGTTACTGTGGATGGGCAGACTGGATGGGCCATTTGGCCTTTATCTGCCATCATGTTTTTATGTTTGACAAAGGCAGAACTGCCGAAACACTGTCGGTGTCGAGTCTATGCTGCTGACAAAATAAAGTTTGCTTTGGTTGTCCATTGCTGTACGGTTGACATCTTTCCTCACAACTCTTTTATCTGGATTGTTCTCCCTTCTCTGGCTTTTCTCTCCCCAATAATTATAACACCATTCAATGGAGAAGAAATCTACAATGACTTTATTGCTATGACCAGTAATCTAACACTGCTGCAGTCTCCAACCATGATGCTATAAAGTCCTCAAATTCTATAAATCCCACCTAAATTAGGCAACTAAAAAAGCATGCTTAGCCAATGTAAGCGCCTAATTAATTGATAGGCTTAACTGGCACTGAAAACTGGCATTATCACCTTGCGTGTTGTGTTAGGTGCCATCGACTCATGTTCAAGTCCTAGTGACTCGATAGACATCATCAAGTTTTCATGGCAGAATATAGAAGTAGATTGCCGGGCCTTTCTTCTGTGCAGTATAAATTCAATGTTGTCGCCGTTGTCAAATCAAATGTGATCCTCCGCCTCCAACACTACCTATCAGTTATTCTGAAGTGAGTGCAGACATCCCCCCCAAAAAAACTTACCGTGGCTTTAAATACTTTCTCCAAATTAACATCTTCATCCTTCCATATTCTCAAAATCTTAAAACCAAAACAAAATACTTTACATCAGAATTAAAAACCAAAACAAAATACACCACAACATGCATATTTTTTTCCATCATTAAAATGCTTGTTTTGTTCATGTTATTTGTATGATTGATGAAACACAAATAAACATAAAGTACAGTGGTGCCTCACACAACGAACTTAATTCGTTCCAGGAGCAAGTTTGTTATGCGAAAAGTTCGTTATGTGAAACGCGTTTTCCCATAACAATACATGTTAAAAAAAATAATTCGTTCTGTAGCATAAAATATGCTAAGATGACATAAAAAAAGATAAATTTATCTTGTTAGAGCTGTTAGCATGATATAGAGGGGATATATGTGAAGGGGAGGGGAGACAGGGGTTTTGTTGATCCTTGCTGTGTATTATAATCACCCCCCACATACTCCCCAGTACCTTTTTTAATTCCTCCCATCTTTCCCAGCCAGTGGCGTACAGGCCAGAAGCGCAGAGATCAGGAGCAATTCCTCTGCACGCCTGTGTGGGCCCATGCCGATCTCCGAATGGCTGCAGTTAGTTCTTGTGAGTCCCGCGAGAGCTGGCTGCAGTTAGTTCTTGTGAGTCCCGCGAGAGCTGACTGCAACCATTCAGAGATCAGCGCAGGCCCAGGCAGTAGCACAGAAGGCTTGCTCTTGATCTCTGTCTGCGCTTCTGGCTGGGAAATTTGCTAGACCACCAGTTCGAGTGAGCGGGTGAGATTAAAGTTGCAGCAGTGGTGGCTTTTTTAAAAAAATATGTGGCGGCGGGGGGAGGTTTAAAAATATGCGGTGGCGGCAGAGGCTTAAAAATATGCAGCAGCGGCAGCAGGGGGGTTTAAAATATGTAGCGCCACTGCACAGGGAGCCAGGCGGAGAGAGGGCAGTTAAGCGATGCAGCTCGGGCGACTTCGTTGTGTGAAACGAAGTTCGTTGTGGGAAGCAAGACCTGTGCGAGGCGTCCGTTATGCGAGGCACCACTGTATTTGTTTTGAAAGTCCAGGCCATGTTGATATAGAAATCACAACATTTACTGAACACTATAGGAGGTTGGGTTTTTGTTTTTTTTTAAATCCCAATTCTATAAAGTCTGCCTAACATTGGGTGCCAATTTTAACTGATCAATTTTAACTGATATTGGCACTCAACACCTCACAATTGGCTTTAATCAAAAAATTAGATGCCTAACTTGAAAATCATGATTCTAAAAAAAAAGTAGGCGCCTAGCCCAAAGCGCCTACACTAAAAGTGGGTGTGGCTAGTGGGCAGATCATGGGCATGTTAGGCTCCGATATCGGTGCCTAACTTTAGGCATAGAAAACCTTGGCTTAAATTGGGACAAATTAACGTTAGGATACCGAGCGCTGCCTAAGTATGCTTAGGTAACACTGAGCGTGATTCTATAATGGGTGCCTAAGTTTTATAGAATCAGTGCCGATATCTGTGCCTAACTTTAGGCAGATTTTATAGAAGCAAGGCCTTTGAGTACCTGAAAGGCTGAGAGAATGGGAAAAGAAAGAGTTAAAATATATCTTTTCTAACTTACTCTTCTGTTCAAGGAAAAGTAATTTCTACAATAAGCAGAAGGCACTTCTGTCATAGTAGGCCACAAAAATTCTAGTTTCTTTTTTAGAGGGGCTAATAAAATTAAACATGCATTCCAGCTAAACTGCTAATTAGCTCTAAGAATATGCAGGCTGGTATAAACTGGTAGGACGCAGCACCTGGAACAGTATAGATGTCCAACTTCCAGATGATGACACTTGTCATGCGACTACAAAAGTTTCTCACAACTGCTTATCCTGAAATCAAAATGCACTGTAGTGATGTAGCTTAATATATCTCCCCTTTTACAAAACTGTGGAAGCCGTGTTTAGTGCACGACAGCATGCTGAATGCTATGCGCTGCTCCTGACACTCATAGGAACTTTATGAGTGCCGGGTTCAGCACAGAGCAGGGTTGTCCAGCACTGGTCCTCAAGGGCCGCGATCCAGTCAGATTTTTAGGATTCCCCCAATGAATTTGCATGAGATCTATTTGCATTCACCGCTTCCATTGCATGCAAATAGATCTCATGCCTATTCATTTGGGAAATCCTGAAAACTCAACCTGGCGAGGTTCCAAGGTTGGACACCCCTGGCGTAGAGCATTTAGTGTGCTGGCCTGTACTAAAAACTATTTCTGCGGTTTTGTAAAAAAAAAAAAAAAAAGGGGGGGGGAGTGGGGATAATAATTTTTGACTAAAAAAAAAAATACAAAAATAATTTAACTGATTTAAAATAGATACCTTACGTGAGACATTGTATTGTTTGCATAGTGAAATAGCTTTCTTTTAAAAACACTAATACACATAGAATACAAAAGCATAAAGAGCTAAACACAGAAACAGAGAAAAAGGAAGGCTGATAAAGAACATCTGCTCTGTTCAGCCTACTCTCTCTTCAAGATCCAATGTACTTGTCCCAGTAAATGTCAGTGATCCCCTAGTCAACTTGCTTTCTCTATTAAAACACCACACGTGGCATGCATTTAGATTAAAATATTGCTTTTCTCCTGAAGAGAATATCTAAGCTGTTTACAATATTAACAACAATAAAAAAACAACTCATATGCCCTCAACCCATTCCCATAATCTAGCAGCAGAAATAGAAGTCAACCTACTCATCTTCCCTACCTTGAAAACAGAATAAATTACAGTTCATTCTTTATGGGTGGAGGAGTAGTCTAGTGGTTACAGCAGCTGCCTCAGCACCCTGAGGTTGTGAGTTCAATTTCTACTGCAGCTCTTTGTGACTCTGAGCAAGTCACTTAACATTTCATTGCCCTAGGTACAAAATAAATACCCGTCTAAAATATGTAAACCTCTTTGATTGTAAATGCACACAGAAAAAGCAGTCTATCAAGTCCAACCCCCTTTACCCTTATGCAAAGAATCAGGCAATTGTTCCACAGTTCCAAGGCCACTACTGAAAATGCTTGCGATTTGCACTGACCAACTGCATATGTCTCACCAAGCGCACCTATAAGAGAGCTCCTTAGCTAAAATGCAAACAGAACTGTGAAATATAGTCCATAATATGTGTCTAAGACAGTATCTCACAAACTTTGCGAGCTGCAGCACACTAAACCGGCGGCCACAGCTCAAGGGCACCCGGAAGTGCGTGGACATCGATGCGATGACAGGATATAAATAAAGCTATTATTATTATTTTTCCAGCCGAGTTTGTCTTTCGGACGTAACTTCCGGTGAAACCGGTTTCACCAGAAGTTACATCAGACAGAAGTCCCAGAGCAGCCCTGCGTGCAATGTTGCCTCTTCTTCCACGAAGCTTCTAAGAGGCTGGTAGGCCCACCCCAGGAGGCGCAAAGAGGCCGACCCAGGGGAGTTGGCTTCTTTTTACCAGTTTTGACCTGCAATCGAGAGCGAGGGTGGGGGGGCTGTTGTTCCCGCAATAGGAAGGGGGGGGACTGCTGGACTCACCATCGCGAAGGGGGTTGCTGGCCGGGAGGAGACTCATGGCAGATCCATTGTGGGGACAAGCCATTTATCACTCCGCAGGGCAGTGAAAAGCCTTGTTATCGTACCCGCGGCAAAGGGCCTATTTCCCCCCTCCCATTCCTGCAGGTTAGCTGCAGCTAGCCGCAGGAAACAGTCCCTGTGCCATTCTCTACTGCTTAGTAAAAGGGCCCTTATGCTAACATAAAAGGGGAAAAATAATCCTAGCAGGTGTGATTACAAATCCTTTGGCTCCATCTTTATCCATTGGTACACCTCCCACTTGCAACTTTTTCATCTTCTCTTAAAAAAAACTGGATGTTTACTAATCATTTCTATAGTGCTACTAAACATTCACAGCATTGTATATTAAAACACAGAAGAGACAGCTCCTGCTCAAAAGAGCTTACAATCTAGTCAAGACAGACAAACAGGGCAAGAGTCAATACATTGTACTCAGGTGGAGCAATTACAGAGGGAATGATAAGACAGATATTGGTGCTTAGAAGGTAGGTTGGAATTTGGAATTAAAAGCATTTTCAAAGAAGTGGGCTTTGAGTCTGGATTTGAATACTGCCAGAGACAGTTAGGCAATTTGTTCCAGGCATACAGTGCAGCAAGGTAGAAGGGATGGAATCTAGAACTGGCTGTAGAGGGGTAGGGAACAGATAAGAGAGACTTAAATCAGTGGTTCCCAACCCTGTCCCGGAGGACCAACAGCCAGAAAGGTTTTCAGGATAGCTGTAATGAGTATGCATGGGGCAGATTTGCATGCCTGTCACCTCCATTATATGCAAATCTCTCTCATGCATATTCACTAGGATTATCCTGAAAATCCAACTAGCTGGTGGTTCTCCAGGATAGGGTTGGGAACTACCAACTTAAATGATGAGCGACGTGCGGGGATAGGGTGGGGAGTGTTGAGAGATACTGAGGAGCTGCAGTGCGAATACATTTGTAGGTCAGTAACAAGAGTCTAAACTGTAAGCAGAAATGGATAGGGAGCCAATGAAGTGACAGGATGAGAGGGGGTAAATGTATACAAGTTTTTTAATTCATCTAGCAACTCACAGGATGTAAGTACTATTTCTGTACACTGACCACATTCTTTCTACCCGTGCGTATTACAACACATATGTGGATTTGTGAACTCTACAGCAAAAACACACAGAAATTCTCACCTTGCTATCGTGAACAGTAATGAATTCGCCTGTTTCAAAATTACAGACAGCAGGACAGGTGATTCTCTGACCTTGCTTCACTGTCCAGCTACCCAGGGGCTTCTGATCCGATACCTAGGAAAACGATAAGATTTTTTTTTTTTAATAATTTTATTGTTTTACAAACTAAAGCAGTGTAATACATTTGATTAAACACAAAAATTATTAGAGATTACACTATATAGTACAATTAATATAAAGTATCTTATTTTCACCCACCCTTCTCTCAATTCTTAATAATATAAGACATCTTTAGTGATTACATTATGAAGAATTAATATCAATTTCCCAAATACAGTCCCCCTCCCCCCACCTGGATGTATGTGCAAGGAAAACTTAGAAGAAAGATGCAAAAACCATTAATGCGAGGCAACCAATAAAGTCAATGGACTCCATACTTTGTTAAATGAAACACTGGACCCCAAACATTCCGCATTCATTCTTTCGTATTTGTATGCGAGACATACATTCGTCCACCAAAATGTATAGTTCAATCTATCATGGTTTTTCCAATTTTGTGTAATCACTTGAACCGCTAAATCAACGCACACCAGCATCTCCTTATCACACGCAGCTCTACGAAGTAGCAAGACAAGGCCAGGGAAGAGAAAACCCGCGAAACGCAGGGGGGTTCTTCGAGGTCTCGCGCTACAGCCCCTCCCCTCACTTTATAAAGCCCCTTCCCTCACTTTATAAAGCGTGACGGTGCGGCCCGGGTCGGTCAGCAGCGCACGGTCAGGGCCCCCACCCGGCTCGAGCCCCAGCAGAGCGGCCGAGCCCGCCGCGAGCCCACACAGCGCGAAGCCCTCGCTCAGCGCCGCCATCTTGGAAGAGGAACTCTCCCGGCATTCTCGAGCGTCTCGCGAGAGTCGTGGCCGGGGAGGGGAACACAAAACAGCGAAAGAGCAGGCCGCTAACTTGTATGGTTGAACGCATAGGAGCAGCGACGCCTGATGGCGGGGAGGAACGCTGCAGGGCCAACAGGCCTTTCACTTCCACTTCGCATGCGCAAAGGAATTAGGCGGGTTTACAATTAGGTTACTTGAAAATAATATGGGACAATGTGAGCTACAGGTCCACGAAGAAGGTCCTGAATCCTGAAACTTATACTTAAAAAAAAAAATACAGTGAGACCTTGGAATCCGAACTTAATCCGTTCCAGAACCCCGTTTGAGTTCCAAGACAATTTTTCCCATTTAAAATAATAGAAATTGGATTAATCCGTTCCTGGGTCCCACACACTCAAATTTTAACAGTAAATACACTGGATTTTAAGGTGAAATATTAACAAATAATAATACAGTACAGCAGGGGTGTCCAACCTTTTGGCTTCCCTGGGCCTCATTGGCCGAAAAAAAATGTTTCTGGTGCTGCACAAATGCGCAAACGCTGCAGCAAGACAGAGGAGGGAGTCGGCAAGATGGTAAACACCTGGGGGCAGTAGAGGAAAACACTGCATCGCCCTCTACCGGGGCCACACAAAATACTTCATGGGGCCACATGCGGCCCTTGGGCCTCAAGTTGGACACCCCTGCAGTACAGTATTTTCCTCAGTACACTACACAAAGGCGAAAATCACATGAGATGCTTTAACTACAGCTTCCGACAATGAACCGAACGACGTATGGGTGGCCCGAGCGCTGGGGAAACATACGCACAAACACACACGAACAATGTGCAGGGTTTTCGGATTCCGGGGCAAAATTTCCTCCAATTTTTTTGTTCAGATTCCAAGTTGTTTGAGTACTGGGACGTTCGGATTCCAAGGTATCACTGTATAAAGAAGCAATTTTCCAAATGGAGAGTGAGACTGGGCCAAGTGGCCCTGTTGGTTTCCTCTCTGATAGACCTTGGGCAGGAGCAGGACTCACTGGAGCCGCCTGTTGACAGGGCTGATGTAAGGCTGTAAAGGTATTAAGGACCCTGAGCAGCTATGCACCCCCTCCTACAATGAAGGTAGTTGCCCTAAACTATTTACTATGCTTCACCCTGGCAGATGGGTTATTTAAAATTTACCAGCTGGGAAGGTGGGCAAAGTACACACTGTAAAAATGATCTGGGGAAAGTCACTGATATAGCATGGAAACTGATACAGGAAAGTGGGCTGCTTGACGGACCTTTGGTCTGACCCAGTATGATGATTATGTTCACATGCTGTGTAGTTTTCAAGACCTATTGTTTTCTGTTTACAGCAACCAGTATTGTTGTCCCACTGGGAACTGCCACCCTAGGCAATCACCTAAACATAGAAACAGAAAAATGAAGGCAGATAAAGACCATATTGCTTATCCATGCCATCTACTATCCCCTCCTCTCCCTTAGAGAGCCAACATACTTGTCCCAAGCTGTCTTGAATTCAGATATGCTCTTCATGTCTTCACCTCTACTGAGAAGCCATTCACCATCCTCTCTGTGAAAAAGTATTTTCTGAGGTTACTTCTGAATCTATTCCCTTTCATCTTATGCCTCTTCATTCCAGAGCTTCCTCTCAATTGAGATTTGCCTCATACATTTATGCCATGTAGGTATTCAAACCTCTATCATATTTCCCCTTTCCCACCTTTCCTCCAAAGTATACCACTTATATCCTATGTGGTTTACATTCAGGTACTTTATCATATTTCCTTATCTGTCCTGGTGGGCTCAAACTCTATCTAGTGTACCTGGGGCAATGAGGGGATTAAGTGACTTGTCCAGGGTCACAAGGGATTTGAACCCACAGCCTCAGGGTGTTGAGGCTGAAGCTCTAACCACTGCACCACACACTCCACACATACATATATGTATATTGAGATCTTTAAGTCTGTGCCTGTATGCTTTATGACACAGACCACCAACCATTTTAGTAGCCTTCTTTTGGACTGACTCTATCTTGTTTATATCTTTTTGATGGTTTAGTCTCCAGTATTGTACACAAAACTGTAAATTAGGTCTCACCAGAGTCTTATACAAGGGCATAAGTACCTTCTTTTTCCTATTGGATACATACATAAAATCTGGTAACCCTACCATAGTTGAGGTTCTAGAATACTAGTGTAAGTCCACATTTGGGCCACCTAACTCTAGGCATGAGCATTTATGCCACTTCAAGGACAGGTGTGAATGCTGGCACCCAAATACAGCCAGTTAATCGTATAACTGACAGTATTCTATAACTTAGAACCTAATTCCTTTTCCCATCCCTAGCTTGCCCAAGCCTTTTCTTCATCCATGCCTCCCCACAGAGCTGAGCACCAGGGAAATTAGGTGCTAAGGGGCTTATTTTCAAAACAAAAAGATGTCCAGAAAACTAGCATTTTTCTTGCCAAAACATCCAAGTCGCCATTTCCAAAACCAACTTTTAAGACGTTTTGCTAGGCTTTTTGTCTGCAATGTGTCTTAATCTCAAGGGAGTGTGTTGGAGGCATGTTATGGGTGAGATTTGGGCACGCTTACCACTTGGATGTTTTGCAGCGATAAGCAAACTTTTTACAAAACGTCCAGGGCAAAATTTGTACGTTTGGGGC
The DNA here is from genome assembly GCF_902459505.1 of Geotrypetes seraphini. Lineage (NCBI taxonomy): Eukaryota > Metazoa > Chordata > Amphibia > Gymnophiona > Dermophiidae > Geotrypetes > Geotrypetes seraphini. The sequence goes on along the minus strand of NC_047093.1, from coordinate 17,948,866 downwards.
TAGGCCTGTTTTAAAAATGAATATGGGTTAAAAAGGCGCCCAAATTGACCAGATGACCACTGAAGGGATGAAAGCATGCTCTCCCCCACTCCTTCAGTGGTCACTAACCCCAACCCCCCAAAGATCTGAATGAAACACAGCTACAGATAACATGGCTAGACCTAATTGTAGCAGGTTTCTGGGTCTCGCTGCGTCTACGTAGAAAGAACCGTTTCAGCCATCATGCTGTGGCTTTCTTCAGGGTATGCTGTGAGGTCTGCAGTGGTTTTATATATAGTGGGTTCACGGACATGATTGAGAACAGGGCACAGTAAGCAGGTGACTGGAGCAGCCTGGTGGGCAGTGCAGTGGACTCCAGAGAAGGGGACCCAGACCCATATCCTATCCTAACTAGTATATTTATGGGGGCAGGGTGAGCCCACCAAAACCTTTTTTTTTAAGTTCAAATAGTTTTATTGATTTTATAAAAGATGAAATACAAAGCCAACAATATGGGTGCTCCAACAAGGAACAATATCATTAACAAATGTGAAGTGCGTCCATAATTAAACAAGAATCACAAATGATTAAATACATCAGAAATGAAATAGACAGGAGAGAAGACATAAGTTCAAGAAAAGGAGATAAAACACATTAGTTGATATGTTCTAACAATGTACCATATTAATCAATCATATTGTTCCCATCATAAAATAAATAAAAGAGATTGACATATACAATATAAAATATGGTTTAACCGGAAAAAAATGTACCGTACCTGCATAGAGGTGACTCCTGCAGCCATAAGGGCTATTGGGGTGGTAGACAAGTAGGTCTACTAGGTTTTTGGGGGCACAGCATACAATGTAAGGGAGTTCTGTTGATATGGGTACCTGGCACCCTTTATGTGAAGTTTATAGTCGTGCCCCCTAAGATGCCCCACTGCTCTGCTGGCATGTCTGTGTGACCAGTTTAGTAATAAAGGTGGTGGCCCCGCCTGTGTCCAAATGGCTTGGTTTTGGACGTTTTGCATTTGGATGGTTTCCTGTTTGAAAATGACCAAAAAAGATAGATGCATTAGGGGCCAAAAGGTCTAGATAGGTCATTTTAGAAAGGAAAACAAAAAAAAAAAAAAAGATAGATGTCTTGCGGTTTTGAAAATGGACTTTTTCTCCATCCGATTTTTGGACATTTTTCTCAAAGCCAAATGTAGACGTTATATCAAAAATGGCCCTCTGCATTTATAGAATAGGGGTGTAAGTCATAATGCATGCAACTACAAACTAATGCCCTTTGATGCCAATTATTCACACTTACTGCCAATATAGCACTAATTAGCTAATTTAAGAGTCCTTTTACTACATTGTGCACTAAGGCGCCGATTCTATAAACGGTGTGTCATTTGCACCATTTGTAGAATCGCAGCTGTTTTGTAATACAGGCACCGTAAATGTAGGCAAGCATATTAAAGCAATTGATCACAAAGAATTGGAAAATCCATGATAGATTAAATTATACATTTTGGTGGACAACTGTATGTACTACGTATCAATATGAAAGAATGAATGCAGAATGTTTAGGATTTAGTGCTTTATTTAAAAAAAAATATGGAGTCCATTGGCTTTATTTGTTGATTCACAGTAAATGAGAATATTTTGCCTTCTGAGTTTGTTTGGTTTTTTTTTTTTCCATTACACATCCGGGGCGGGAGAAGGGTAGGGGAGGGAAAAATACTGGAAAGATGGAAATGAAATATTATTATTATAGTAATAAAGTAGTTTAGCATTATCACTTATTGTTAGAAGGGGGATATAGTTATATTTCTATATACTATGTACATGAAATGGTGTATTTCTCACACCTATGGAGGCGCATAAGAATGCCTAAGGCCACTTCCTATGCAAGCCACGCCCCCGCTGGCCTTAGGCTTCCATAGGCGCCCCTGTTCGCCTCTATAGATGCAAGACTGGTGCCATAGAACAGTGCCTTCAATTTTTTTTTTTTTTTAAATGTGTCCCCTGGTTGGGCGGCGTTAGGGCCCTACCACTTACCTAGCTGCAGTGCGTCCTGTACAGAATTTTGGCCTAAATGCCATGCAGCTCATCATATTCCTATCAGTTGCAAGGCATTTAGTACGTACTAATCTTTAGCGTGCATAGTGGCGTAGCAAGGGTAAGAGGCGCTCGGGGCGGTGGCGCCCCTCCCCTGCCCTCTTCTCCATCCCCCCACTTCCACACGCTCCTTTTCCGCCCCCCTCCTGCCGCACGTGTACCGCTTCCCTTCCCCCGCACCTCTGTGACATTCCTGGTGCGAGCAGCAACCCCCAAGCTGCTTTCGTGCCAGTATTGGCTCTTCCTCTGATGTCACTTTCTAGCCGCAGGTCCAGGAATAAAAGGACCTTTTGCTATGCACATAAATGACCCCAATTGTTAGAACCCTTCATAAAAGTTGGAGGGAAGGTATACATTGGGCTCACTAAGTTTCATTTGCCCCATCTCTCCTGGCACAAACCCTCATTAATAAAATAAAATTAATTTCCATTTCTAGAAAAATGTTTAGGTTACATGTAACATAGTAACATAACATAGTAGATGACGGCAGATAAAGACCCGGATAGTCCATTCAGTCTGCCCAACCTGATTCAATCTAAAAATTTGTTGTTTTTTTTTCCTTTTTCTTAGCTATTTCTGGACAAGAATCCAAAGCTCTGCCCAGTTCTGTGCTTGGGTTCCAACTACTGAAGTCTCCGTCAAAGCTCACTCCAGCCCATCTACACCCTCCCATCCAATGAAGCCTTCCCCACCCATCCTCATCCAAAAGGCCATATATAGACACAGACCGTACAAGTCTGCCCAGTGCTGGCCTTAGTTCTTCAATATTTACTATTATTTTCTGATTCTAGGTCCTCTGTGTTTATCCCATGCTTTTTTGAGCTTATACAGCATGCATTGGCTATATTTTTTCTTATTGCTAGAAATGGCTGTATCGACTTCTTCCAGTTTTTATCTGCTGGATGGGCGAGACCCATTATGAGAGATCCGGGAAAGATGGAATGAATATTTTCCTGTACAAACTACGACATTAACTTGCTTTCAGACAGAACATAATTTGCAAATCATTTTGTCAATCATTCATAGATGCGGAAGGCTTAAAAATTTGTTTAAACAACTAAAAACTCTCTAAAGCCCTTCAGTCAGTACGCTAAGTAGTAGCTCTAATTATTGAAGGTTAAGATCTGTTAAAGTCTCCTATTGTTCTGTAGCTAACCCATGTATATTGATAAGCTCTTTCCAATGAGTTATTCTTACTATACTCAGGGCAGTTCTGATCAGTCTAAACAGGTTTAATCTATATGCAAATATGCATTACCATATGAAATGAAAGAGGAGCTCTCAAGATTTTACATCTGAACAATGGCAGGCAACTGTCCTTGAACAAGCACTCAATGAGCACACATTACCTGCCAGATCAGTCTGTTGCCAAGACTTTTACAGAAGGGCTGGTGCAGCGACATCTTGGCTTAGTCACAGGCTGAGTTGGTCATTGGCGTGCTCTGTACTTCGCTTTATAAGGACATGACAGGTGGTGAACACATGGAGGAGTAGCCTAGAGCAGTGGTTCCCTACCCTGTCCTGGAGGACCACCAGCCAGTCAGGTTTTCAGGATAGCCCTAATGAATATGCATGGGGCAGATCTGCATGCCTGTCGCCTCCATTATATGCAAATCTCTCTCATGCATATTCATTAGGGCTATCCCAAAAACCTGACTGCCTGGTGGCCCTCCAGGAAAGAGTTGGGAACCACTGGCCTAGAGGTTAGCATGGTGGGTTAAGAACCAGGGAAACCAGAATTCAAATCCCCACTACTGCTCCATTGCTTCAGTTAGAAGCTTAGAGGGCAATATTTAGCCACAGTGCTAAGCTACTTCCAACAGCAGGATGACCTAACTCCAGATATTCAATTTTGGGGCATATGTGGCTCTTGGCATTGAAAATGCAGGTATGCCTATTGACCTGGAAGTTAGCTGATGTCTGGTGAACCTGGGGGCTGTTTCATTAAACTACTTTAGGGGCCCTGAGCCAAAAGCAGGCAGAGGCCTAGGCCTCCACGTCTCCCCTTGTGGCCATGTCACCGCTTGAGCAATTCTGCATCCTCATATGAGGCCTCTGTCCTGCTAAAACTTGACCTTATTGATCTGGATTCAGGTTAAGCTGGAATAGTAGGCAGCCAGGTCTAGAAGCTATGAGCTCCCCCTCTTTTGTCTCATTTATATTTACTAAATTGCCTTTCTTGGGACATACAGTAACACGGTGGTTTACAGGATAAAACAAGCAGAGAGAAAGGAACACCAAATAGCTGGTTAGGGAAGAAGAAAAAACAAAGGAGAATTCATAAATCTTTTTATGGGGCACACCATCACATTTGTTAAACTAATCATAGTAATCTTGAAATATTGAAACAAGCAGATCAAACCTGCTACCCAACATGTGAGATCTCTTGCTTATCGCATCATATTTTTTAGTAAAACAAACAAATAGGGTCCTGGTCCGCTGATCCAGCCAGATGCCAGGGGCCTCCATTCATAATAGGAACCCCTGGGCTGGATTGCAAAGATGAGCAAGGGTAACCTGGTGCCCTGTTGCCCCTCATCCCCAGGGTGGGGAAGAGTGGTGGTTCTTGATCCTTCTCTTCTCTCCTGGGATTAGCAAGGACAGGCATGGTGTCCCTTGGTACAGAACAGTTAGCCGATGAAGGTCAAGGGCAGACCTGGGCCTTCCTGGAGGTGGGCAAGCAGGTAAGAGATAAAAGGGGGGGCAAACCAGATGGCTTACTCTCCTTCTTCTTCTTCTGCTTCTACCCCCACCCTCAACTCATAGGTAATGGGAAAGGTATACATATATGAGAACCCAGAAATGGGAGGGGGGTCTGGAACCAGCAAGAGCGGGGCAAAAGGGCCGCACTGCAGCAAGGGGCGGCCAAGGGACTCACAGATCAACTCTGCCCAGGAGTTGGAAGGGGCATAAATCTTAGGGCTGCAGGCTGGTGGGAAGGCCACGTCAACTACTGCCCTTGCCCAGCTGGGTGGGAGGGCAGGCTGAAGGCTGGAGCTCGGTAAAATGTTTGTGTGTGGCTTCAATGGACTCCTTGTATATATGTAATGAAGTTGTGACCTTATATGCCAAACAGATTACCTGTCTGTTTATTGGGTTGAGAAATGGGCAGGGAGGGAGTTAAAGACTACCCAGGTTAATGTGAGGATTTTGTTTGTATTATAACCACTTCCAAATTAGTAATATAGTAAATGATGGCAGATAAAGACCTGAATGGTCCATCGAGTCTGCCCATTAGTTATAACCATTAAAAATACATGATTAAATTAACTCGTCTCTTCTTTGATATTTCTTGGCCATAGACTATAAAGTCCACCTGGTATTGTCTTAGATTCCAAATGCTGAAGTTGCCATCTAATCAAGCCATTGTGACATCACTGATGAGGTTGGCTCTTAGCCATTGGTGGAATGAGGCATTATGACATCACAATCTCAGCTCTGGAATGTTGCTACTCTTTGGGTTTCTGCCAGGTAACATAGTAAATGAAGGCAGATAAAGACCTGAATGGTCCATCCAGTCTGCCCATTAGTTATACCCATTACAAATACATGATTAAATTAACTTGTCTCTTCTTTGCTATTTCTGGGTCATAGACTGTAAAGTCCACCTGGTATTGTCTTAGGTTCCAAATGCTGAAGTTGCCATCCAAGCTCACTCCAGCCTATCCAATCATCCTGTTTGCAGGAGATCTACCATGGGGCTGCTCAATTCTGGTCCTCGAGATCTACAGGCAGGCCAGATTTTCAGGATATCTACAATGAATATGCATGAGAGAGATTTGCCTGCACTGCCTTCTTGGTATATAAATCTCTCTCATGCATGTTCATTGTGGAGATCCTGAAAACATGGCCTGCCTGTAGATCTCGAGGACCGGAATTGAGCAGCCCTGTAAAAAAATAAAAATAAGTCTGGCCAGTAACATCCTCATGTTCCAAGTTAGTGGAGTTCCCATTGATGCTCTCCCCAGCCCATCCTATACCAAATCACCACATATGGGACACAGACCGTGTAAGTCTCTCCAGTAGGATGGATAGGTATCACAGTGACAGACCTCGGAAAGGGTCCATGCTTCAGGGCTCCTTCCAGAACAGATCTGGCTGCTGGGGGGAGGGGGGGCGCTGAAATTTCATGAAGTCTACCTCACACAAATTTGCCTTTATAAGTGATCTTTTTTGCTGCCATTATACTCTATATTTACATGATAGCTTAGGGTCCGTTTTTTTGTGATTTTTGGCTTATTGCTGGACATGCGTTGTATCATATTTAAACGATGCATTCAATGAGACGTCCAGTTTTCCAGAACGGAGACTGAATAAATCTTCCAGAAGATCCATCTTCTTCCTTAAACCTGAAACTGAAACAAGTAACATAGTAACAGAGTAGATGACGGCAGATAAAGACCCGAATGATCCATCCAGTCTGCCCAACCTGATTCAATCTAAATTTTCTTTTTTTTTCATCTTAGCTATTTCTGGGCAAGAATCCAAAGTTCTGCCCGTTACCGTGCTTAGGTTTCAACTACTGACGTCTCCGTCAAAGCTCACTCCAGCCCATCTACACCATCCCAGCCAATTGATGCCCTCCCCAACCCATCCTCAATCAAACGGCCATATACAGTCTCTGAAAGGTTAGTGCTGGAAATATGGTATTTGAGATGAAAGAACCACCAGGAGGAAACTACTGTCATTTGTAAAACCATTGTTTTATTCTTATTTTTTTCCAGAACAGAAATATGCACTGGCACATTAGAAGCATGCTGCTGATATGATATATACAACCTTGACAGAGAAGTCAACAGTTCCTTCATCAGGGAAAAAGTGGCAAAATCAGGATACTACTATTTACAACCCACAGAAGATTGGAGGATGTTTCATAATTTCAGCTCCAGGTGGAAACATTACTGTTTGGTGCTAACCGATCCAGGTTGGAGGACCAGTGGAGTGCAGGAATGCGGTGAAAGGGGTTGCACTCTGACCTCCTCGTAATTGAGGTGAAGATAACAGTTTCAGAAATGTCCATCCAAACCCTGGCCCCATCTAGGGGGCTTGAGTCATGGGATAATCACCCTGGAAAACGAAGGAGGAAGGGAGCAAAGAAAGGGGGGTAAGAAAAAGAGACAGAAGCTCTTCTGAAGGGATGATGAGCTTAATGCAGGGTCATGAAAAGTGTACACTGCTGGAGCACCTTGCTTTTATTCCAGCTGCAATAGCATCTGAACTGGTAGTTCTCTGGTAAGTAAACTTTATACACATATAATACAGTTTTGGTGAAGAAAGTTAAAAAGTTAACAGCATTGCACGCAGAGGCACTGAGTTCGGATTTCTAATTTTGCTCACTTTTTTTTTTTTAAACAACTAGGCAGCCGCTTACATGATTTGTGTATCAGGTGACAAAGTCTGATTTATGGCAACTGATTTATCCACAGATGCTTGGAGGGAGGGGGCGAGTTATATTGCTGAAAGGCACAGCTAAGGGATACAATACACGTACAATTAATGGTTTGCCCTAATGAACTTGGTTAATAAATGTTTCAAAGTAGACCAAAATATCCATATGTCTTAACACACGTATTGATTAATAAACATGATTGTTAAAGGTGCTAAAAAGCCTTAATGGGCTTCTGTTAAATATTCAGGGTACTTCTACTTCACTTAAGTAATGGGTACAACAAACAAACCATAGGAAATGAATCACCATATAAGTTACTACAGCATTTTGTACATCTTGAAAAGTCTGAAAGAATTTCAGGAAATACGTATGATTGATTAATAAATAGAAAACAAGGTAAATGATGTAAAAAAAACCAGGAGCTGAGCAGCAAGGGGCTATGGCACATTGAAACATCCGCATTGTGGTGCCAACCGATGGTGGATATTTGTTCTTCTGTCACCAAGGGGTCCTTTAATTAAGGCGCACTAAACGCTGAGGCATCCATTATATCCTATGGGCATCTTAGCACTTAGAGCGTGCTAAATCAGTTAGCACATCTTAACAAAAGGACCCCCCAAAAGAGCTATTCAGAATCCAAAAATTGTGCCTTTGTGTCCTGTTTTAGTGAACCATTTTGAAAACTGAGGTTTTAAGTGCAAAAAACTCTTAAGAGCAATATCATGCTTTCATGCCTGGAAGGCTGGATGCTACTGGCATCTATATACAGATTTATCTCAAGGGAGGCGATGCTAGAAAAATGATATAGTTACCTTTCTGTGGTCATTGACTCCCTGAGGTCAGTTTCTACAAATCTTTTATCATGCCTATTTTAAGCTAAAAGAGATCACCTGTGTACTACAAACACAGAGTTTAGTTTAGAATGAATATTTATCCAGAACTGCTGGGTTACATCTAGGTTTTATAGGGGAGGGATTTCCAAAAACATTGCGATGATTGGGATACAATTGTTAGAAGTCGGAAAATGACAGTGCTTAACTCTTACAATCCTAGCTATGCGAAACTACACATAGAGAGATACAGTGTAAGAAACTCAGTAATTAAAACCAGTTGTTAGCGGCAACCGTAAAAAATTTGGCCACTAGTTTATTTCAAGTGGTGTCTTTGATCATTTTTCTGGTGTCAGGTCAAAAGCGCGCCGGGACAAAGGCATGCCCAGACAATTGAGCGCAGCACGGAGGCGCGCGCCGCTCTAAATTACTGTTTTTAGGGCTCCGACGGGAGGGGGGCATGGGGGGGTTTACTTAATAGACATTGCGCAGTGTTGTGGGGGCGTTGTGGAGGGTTGTAACCCCCCACATTTTACTGAAAACTTCACTTTTTCCCTGTTTTTAGGGAAAAAGTTAAGTTTACAGTAAAATGTGGAGGGTTACAACCCCCCATAACGCCGGCGCGATGTCTATTAAGTAAAGTGGGGGGGTTCCCCCCACACACACCCCCGTCGGAGCCCTAAAAACAGTCATTTACAGCGGCGCGCGCCTCCGCGCTGCGCTCAATTGTCTGGGCGCACCTTTGTCTTTCGCGCCGTTGTCTATGAACCATTTTTTTTTTTTCAACTTGCAGTAATTAGTCTGACTGATCAACGGTGACCGTGACAGTTAGGGGGTCTTTCACAAAGCTGCGGTAGCGAGGCTGCCGCAGTACATATACCAAGCTCATTCAATTCCTAAGGGGTTCAGTGCATTTACTGTGGCAGCCTCGCTACCGTGGCTTTGTAAAAGGGGTCCTTAATGTGGCCAGTGCTTGGCCATATGGCTATGAAATTGCAGGGGGGATTTCTGCTGCTCTGAGAAAGTTTCCTATAAGTGGAGAAGGCTTGGGTCCCTGCATTCACATTCAGAAAAGGAGGGAAGTCCCTCTTGGAACTTGTCCTCTAGATATAGGATGGTTGCATTACTCCTAACTCCTGTTCCTGAGATGACGTGCCGATTGTACATTTATGAGGCAGGCAGCTGTGGTGGCCTTAGGGTTATTAGGGCCCTTGGTCAGAATAACTTGGGGTCCTTTAGGCTTAGTTTTGATGATCTATAAGCAGATGAGACTTTTTTTTTTTTTGTAATTTTACTTAAGAACATAAGATAACCATATTGGGTAAGACCAATGGTCCATCTAGCCCAGTATCCTGTTTCTAACAGAGGACAATCCAGGTCACAAGTACCTGGCGGAACCCCAAAGGGTAGCAATATTCCATGCTACCAATCCCAGGGTAAGCAGTGGCTTCCCCCATGTCTGTCTCAATAGCAGACATAAGAACATAAGAATTGCCACTGCTGGGTTAGACCAGTGGTCCATCCTGCCCAGCAGTCCGCTCACGTGGCGGCACCCAGGTCAAAGACCAGTGCTCTAAATGAGTCCAGCCTCACCTGTGTACGTCCCAGTTTAGCAGGAACTTGTCTGGCAGGTGTTTTCCCCTACAACAGATTCCGGAAGAGTGTTCCAGCTCTCCACCACTCTCTGGGTGAAGAAGAACTTCCTTACATTGAATCCCTGGAGGGTGTTTCCCCCTATTTGAATCCCTGGAGAGTGTTTTCCCCTATAACAGCCTCCAGAAGAGCGTTCCAGTTTTCCACCACTCTCTGGGTGAAGAAGAACTTCCTTACGTTTGTACGGAATCTATCCCCTTTCAACTTTAGAGAGTGCCCTCTCGTTCTCCCTACCTTGGAGAGGGTGAACAGTTTGTCTTTATCTACTAAGTCTATTCCCTTCAGTATTTTGAATGTTTCGATCATGTCTCCTCTCAGTCTCCTCTTTTCAAGGGAGCAGAGGCCCAGTTTCTCTAATCTTTCACTGTACGGCAACTCCTCCAGCCCCTTAACCATTTTAGTCATTCTTCTCAGACCCTTTCGAGTAGTTCCGTGTCCTTCTTCAAGACTATGGACTTTGCCTCCAGGAACTTGTCCAAACCTTTTGTAAACCTAGCTACACATCCTCTGGCAACTTCAATTTCACTTTGCTTTACACAACTGCAACAAAAGTTATATCAAGGATCTTTATAATATTTGGGAGTGGGTTGGGGGAAAGCAAATACGTAAGTGTTAAAGAGAGCCACTTCCTTCTTAAATCTTCACTCTCAAAGAAATTTGCTGCAAAATAAGTGTGGGGCCCTGGGTAGTCCCTCGGACTGCACCTCCTAAGTTCTCCCTACCTTGGAGAGGGTGAACAGTTTGTCTTTATTTACTAAGTCTATTCCCTTCAGTATTTTGAATGTTTCGATCATGTCTCCTCTCAGTCTCCTCTTTTCAAGGGAGCAGAGGCCCAGTTTCTCTAATCTTTCACTGTACGGCAACTCCTCCAGCCCCTTAACCATTTTAGTCATTTTTCTCAGACCCTTTCGAGTAGTTCCGTGTCCTTCTTCAAGACTATGGACTTTGCCTCCAGGAACTTGTCCAAACCTTTTGTAAACCTAGCTACACATCCTCTGGCAACTTCAATTTCACTTTGCTTTACACAACTGCAACAAAAGTTATATCAAGGATCTTTATAATATTTGGGAGTGGGTTGGGGGAAAGCAAATACGTAAGTGTTAAAGAGAGCCACTTCCTTCTTAAATCTTCACTCTCAAAGAAATTTGCTGCAAAATAAGTGTGGGGCCCTGGGTAGTCCCTCGGACTGCACCTCCTAAGCCACTATTGCAAGCAGCGTCTCTTCTCCCTGGGAAGCCAAATGCACTCTTTTCACAAGCTCTGCTTTAGGGGCCAGTGACTGAACAGGAGCTGAGCCCTGAAACTCACCATTTCCTCTTGCCTAAGAAACTGGATTTAAGACAAGTCAGGATAAGGGAACACAAGACAGCAAATGTAAAACCAAATAAACTTTCAGGCAACCTTTAGAACTTTTCTGCTAACCACTGAGGTTTTCACAGAATTTGACACATTTCATTTTTTTACCAAATACACTATACCCAAGCAATTTCAACAGAATAATATGTTTAAAACCTTAGTCCAGACTAACTGTTGTCTATTTAACCAATGCCTGGGGCAAAGGAAAGGTTTCTGGATTAGAAAAGAGGTTTATCTCATTTTGGTCACCTGAAAACTTATTTCTTGTTCTTGGATACATTTTCCTTGTTTCTTTTACTCTCCTGAAGGATCCTGGGATCACAGTGAAAACAATGCATAAAACAAATGGATCCTTCAAACACGAGGCTCCAGAATAAGTTTATTTCTATGATGGAAGAGCTTTCAGGTGATCAGGAAGAGGTTGTATCAGTCTCGGTTTTACCCTCTTTGCATCCATGAATGGGTTGTTTGTCCCACTGTCACAGATGCATAGAAGGGAGGTTGGTAAATCCAGGGCAGGATTAACCAATACGCCAAGTAGGCACATGCCTAGCGCCCAAAATGGTCAGGGGGGCCCGATGAAGGATGGTTTTTTCCAAACGGCGATGGGCCCCTCCAGCATCGATCGGCAACGTGAGCCCCCCCCATCAACGGAAAGCAAGACAAGCAAGCAACGCGGGTAAGAAAGGCAACGGGAACTGTAATTGTGCAAGCGGTTCTTCTTGCCCAAAGCTTCCCTCTGACGCAGCTTCCTGTTTCTACCTGGGCGCATGGTGGGGTGGGGCGGGGCAGGGAGGCCCAGTGTACTTGTGTGCCTAGGGGCCCTCGACGAATTAATCCTGCCCTGGGTAAATCTAGGACCGACTTTGGGTTCTTTTTAGTAAGCTGTGCTAGGCACTGTGGGCTGGATTCTGTAACTGGCACCATGGCATGTCAATCATGTGACGATGCCGGGTACAGAATCGCACCTCCGTAGATGCATTTGTCTGCCTCATGCCACAGTGGCATTAAGCGGCTTAAAGAGCCTATGAAGATGTGATTCTGGCACCAATTTTTTAGGCGCTGGTAGGCACCTTGAAACCCAGTTAAAAATGTAATTTCAATGCCATTTAAAAATTTTTTTTTTTACTGAATTTGGGCACCGTTTAGAGAATCCGAATCTGTGTGTTTAATGCACCCAAAATGGCCCTAATGCAGGACGTGCTAAAGAGGAATTTCTGGGGTGGAGAATGGACGTAGATGTGCTAATCATGCTGATATTACGGCCACCCTAACCAGCCAGCACTTCCATAACTTGGGATCTCTTAGCATCCCCTAAATAGGAGGCAGTAAGGGGGAAATTCTATAAATGGTGCCTAACTGAATTCTGTGCACAACTTAATGTTTTTTAATTGGTTAAATTGGCATGGTAATTGATCATGCTATCAAAAAAACCCAAAAGAAAGTTTAAAAAACAATTTCTTGCATGCGGAATACTATGAGGTGCCTAGCGATGCCTTCCTGAAAAAGAGGCGTGGTTAGGTGGCAGAGAATAGGCGTGGTTGACTCAGGTGTCACCTAGTGTCAACAGCGCGCAGGACATTGCCGTGCCGCCTTATTTCCTTCCCTTTGGGGCAAAATTGTAAGTGAATTGAGTGGGGGGGGGGGGGTTGCAGCAATGGTGTAATTGAGAGTACGCCGGCATCCCTCTGAATGTAGAGGGGGGAGGCTTCCCCCCTCAGAGCGGAAAAGGGAAAGCTTCGCGTTCATGTGAGGAGAGCGCAAGTTGTAAGTGTAGTGAGAGGGGGTTCCCCCCACACCTCCCCTCAATGAGAGCGCGAGTGTATTGGTGGTGGGGGGTTCCCCCAACCCCCCTCAGAGCGCAAACAGGAAGGAAATAGGGAATAAAATAGGGTGGCACACATTTGTCCCATGCACAAATGTCGGGGCGGGATTGTCGGTGCGCCGCGCACTTGATGGGTCGCCGGTGTTTGTGTTAGGCGCCAGGAAAACCCTGGCCTAATATACTGGCATCTGTTACACCTAGCGACACCCCAGCACACCTTGACGCTGCTGATGTGATTCTATAAAGCAGGACCTAGCAGTTGACTGACAACCATGCCGACCGGCGCCTTTAAGTTAGGCATAATTAGACGCTGTTTATAGAATCAGTGGCATAGTAAGTGGGGTGAGGGTGGAGGTAGACTGCCTTGGGACCAGGAAGTGACATCAGAGGGAGAGCCGAGGTTGGAGATGCCACTGAAGCAGGAAAAGTTAGAGGTTTGGGGCTCAGGAGAAAACAGTTCCTACTGCTTAAGCCTAAGGTTTTGGCTGTGAGAGCTACTTTATTATTATTATTTTTTTTCTTAAATTCCCATGCAAATGTTTAATATCACACGGTAATAATAAGTTTGTGGATCCATCTCAATTAGAAATGTTTCTTCAGGATAAGCCTTTTACTTGAGAATGTTTTAGAAACTAGAGGTTGATGATAATAAGTGACTTTAGATAGATATTTTCCCTGTCTGTTGAAATAATCATCCTAGGATTTTTCTTTTTCAGTTTTCTAGGGAACAAGCTAGCCCCAATAATGTGAAATGTTTTTTCTTTCCATCTTTTTCTTTCTTTTAAAGTATACTCCGTATTTGCCTCGAGCTGTTATGAGATGTAACAAATATAAATAAAAAATAAAAGAATAAAAAGAGGTAGGGGGGGAAAGAAAGGGGCGTATGCATGGCTGGGGGGAGGGGGCAGCACTACGCCACTGTATAGAATCAGGCCCTAAGTCAGGGGTGTCAAACTCAAACACACAGTGGGCCAAAATTAAAAACATGGACAAAGCCGCGGGCCAACCAAAACAAGTGCCGTGGTCGTAACCAGGTTTAAGGACAAGGTTTGGCAAAAAAACTAAAAGAGTGTAAACATAAAAGTGGCCAAAGAAGCATCGCGGGCACATAATAAACTAAAACCCAACAACAACAACAAAAAAATAGTGAAAAATAAATAATTACAAAACCTTGCGTGCAGAAGGGTTTAAAAATGCATAAATAAAAAGTCTCTTCTGCAGAGTGTGAAAAAAGTGTAGCTCTCCTGCACTAACAAACGTCGCAGGGTGGCAAGAGACTATAGAAAACATAAAAATCATCACCTAATATTTTCTGGGAACTTAAGATAACTTTAAAATGACTATGTGTACATTAAAAATAAAAAGGAAGAATGAAATAAAGCCACGGTGGCTCTTACTTAGTAGAGACAATCTGTAGCGCTTTCAGCTGAGCAAGCCGAAAGTAAAACCGGCTCAAAAAAAGTCAGCAATTTAAAAAGGGGGGGGGGGGGACAAGTGCCGTAGTCACCACCATAATCATAAGCAAAAAATAGCACCAAAAAAGCTCGCTAAAGAAATCGATGGTCACATGATGGATTAATACCCAATTAAAAATAATAAATAAAAGTGAAAGGTCTAAAAACAACTGATACACATCGTGATGATTGTATAGCTGTCCTACATTGATATACCCGGCGGGCCAACTCTAGTAGACATTTGGTTTTTTCTTACAGGCCTAATATAATTACTCTGCGGGCCATATTTGGCCCGCCGGCCTGAGTTTGACACCCCTGCCCTAAGTGGTCCTATGGGCTGCACACCAGTGTTAACGGTAGCATACTCATACATGAAAAAGAAGAAAAAAAAATCTCTTTTGATGGCCATGCTAGAAATGAACCTTGCGCTTGGAAAAGGACCGTGTAAGGACACAGTGGCATAGTAAGGAGGGGGGCAGAGGGTTGGTCCACCCCAGGTACCGGCATCTGTCCTCCTCTTTGCCACCCCCCCACACTCCCTTGTGCGCGCCCTCCTTCCCTCTTTAATGTTCCAGACGCGAGCAGCAACCCCAACCTGCTGCTTATGCCAGCGTCGGCTCTTCCTCTGACATCACTTCCTGGACCCGCACCTAGGAAGTGACATCAGAGGAAGAGCTGGTTGGGGTTGGCTGTTGCGCCTGGAACATTAAAGAGGTACAGGGGGAAGAGGCGTGTAGGCAGCAGGAGGGGGCAGGGAAGGAGCAGATGGGATTGGGGGGGAAGGAGAAGAGCGCCTCTCACCCTCGCTATGCCACTGCACTATGCTAATTTCTTAACGCAGCTTAGTAAAAGGGCCCCTTGATGGTTTGATGCCATCTCATCATCCTAACGGCTTTTTCTCATAATCAACCGAGACCTAATAATCACAGAATATTCATATTCGGTCACAGGTGCTATCTCTGTGGGTGCAGTGCACCTCGATTATTTTGAAAAGCTGGCTCTTATGTCCTCAGTTCATAAAGGCACATAGGATATGATGAGATGAAGAGCTAATTCGTTTAAAACAAAATAAGAAACTGCTCCTTCCATACAATGAGCAAACCCCTTCACAGTGTCCAGCTAGGAAGAACTGGCCTAATTCTACATATGGTGCTGAAAATTGCATGTGGAAAGTAGGCCCACCCAATTTCTATGGTGCCTGTAGGCCCGCCCAATTTCCATGCACCATCGAGCTGAATAACAAGCCAATTAGCATCACTAGTTGTGTGTAAATAATCAATTGGTGCTAGTTCACATTAATTAAAATTTATATGCACATTTTTAGACACTGGGATCCACGCATACATTTTATATGTGGTTCAGCAAAGGGGGCATGGCCACGGGAGGGTGGATTGAGGACATTCCTACCATTTACGTGACTAATTTAGGCGTAAGGAGTTAGTGTAAATCACTGAGCCTAGAGTTAGAATAGCAGTTGGTGCATTTTTTGGGCACTGATTTTTTTGTGGCATTTACAGAGTTGGATCGAATCTGTGTTGGGTTTAGCACCCCTCAATCATTTTGAAAGGTTAACTCCTTCTGCGCTGGTGCCACAAAGATAATTTGATCAGGGTAATCTCTCCTTTACCTATATGTGTGTGTGTGTATGGGCAGGTGGGGAAGAAAATCCCGGATGAACACTGTACCCAAGTGTGGACAGGTATTGGGGTGATCTTAAAATACTGTCTCACACACCAATAACTTGTTGAGCATTCACACCAGAGCTCCTCCAGTTGTAAGGGTTTCTTTTTCCCATCTTCCTGTTTGGTTTTTAAATCCAAATGCATTCTAAATGCAAATTCCAGTGTCTTTGATCGTTATATTTTGGACAGTAGGATTTGAATTACCACAATTCAAAGACATACCTCTGCGTTAAGAAAAAAAATTTGGGCTCTTTGGTGTGGACAGTTGTGAATCGGTTGCTTTTCCTGAAGGGAGGTTTGCTTGTTCTTATATTTAAAACTTAAAACAGGCCTGCTTTGTTTTAGACATTTGTCTGCTCTTTGTATGTCACAGATATGCCTGCTCTCCCATAATCCCTTCCTTCACTTACACTCGTGTACGCCCATGTTTTCTCTGTATAAAAATATAGATAGAGGCACAATTTCATTTTTATTGAGCTGTACTCAAGGAACCCTAATTAACATCACCCCCCAAATTCCACTTTGACCTTCAACCTATTGTTTCATTTCTTTATTGTATTTTATTTTTAATATAAAAAGCTAAAGTGTTTGTAAGTTAGGTTTCAAATCCTGAGTCTCATTTATAAACAATCTGAATCTGACTGATTGCCGTGGTTATTCAAGTATCGAGTAATCAGTATTCGTAAGGTTTATAGGCAATTTATGTTAAAGCTTGTGACAAGACAATTGCGAAATTCAGGTGATTCTGCTTTCCTTAGCTTGCAGTGTATCCTGTTACACTGTCTGTGACAGAAAACAGACATATGGAAAACAGGGTCTCATAATCATTACTGTCTCACCTTTGATATCCATAACAACTTATCCCCTCCTCCCACTATAGAAATAAATCACTTCTGGAGCACCAGAAACCCGAGGCTTCATCAACTTAAAAGTATTCTTCCTACCAGTGGGTCTAGGTGGACACAAGCCCATACATTTTGAATTCAGGCCCACCCAGCAGCGATGTGACTGGCAAAGATCCCTAAGCCTCACCATCTCTTTCTTCCCTTCCCCCCAGCGATCAGAGGTCTCTTAACTACACTTCCCCAAGCCCTTGCTACTTAAATCCTTCTCTTTTTTTGTCAGCAGCAGCAAGCAGGTACTCATACCTACTGCTCGTGTCAGCCCAAAACCTTCCCTCTGGCACAACTTCCTGTTTGCAGGATCAGGAAGTTGTGTCAAGAGGGAAGACTTGGGGCTGGCATGAGCAGTGGGTGTGAGTTGTTGCTCACTGCCAACAAAGAAGAGAAGGATTTAAAAGATACTAGGGGGCTTGGGGAAGTGCAGTTAAGAGACCCCCAATCACCAGGGGGAGGAGAGGCAGAAATGCTGGGTGGGGGGTGGGGTTTTGTGTCTACCCACTTTGGGCTCAGGCCTGCCCAAAATTGAATGTCTGGCTACAACCCTGCTTCCTGCAGATAGGAAAAGGAATGCAGTGTGTAGAATGTGTTTCTCTGAAGCTCCAGCCACTATAACTAGGTGTTATGGACTGGTAGATGCATAATGATATCTCTTTCAACAAGACTTTTACTCCCTCAGACCCTGCAGTCTTTTTCTCAGCTTGCCCTCCTCAAGCATGTCAAAGTGAACCAATAAAGAGCAACCACCTCCACTAAGACTTAATTATTACAAAGTGACCTTTATCATCAGAAAGATACCTTAAGGCCTAAACGGGACAGATATCCCCAACCATCATGGGGCATCTTGCATAATATGCCTTGCAAGACCCTACTAACATCTCCAGATAAAGTTCAGCGAATAAGGTTCTTTCTGAGCAGTGCCTCTAGTTGGGTATTTACATTTACACTGATTTCACTGTAAACATTTAACCTGTACCTTCTCAGGAAGTTCTTGGGGTATTTCACTTATGCAGGGTTATATGGCTTTGTTTTGTGTTCATTTTGGGAACCAGAAATTAATTGGAAATACTTCCTGCATGCATTTATCTAAAGATCCTAGGGAAGAGTAGATTGGTGTAATGAAGCAGTGGTTCTAGACAATGAAATCCTAAAAGAACGAACCCCCCCCCCAAACAGAACAAAGGAAGGTTCAAAGTTATTCTTGCTTTGACAGGGAAGGCTTGTCTGAAGAAACTGCACCAGGCAAGTTCAGGGTAGGACCCTTCTGTGATGGGTCTGGAAGAGTGAGGGTCTCTGGGGCAGACTTTTTTCGCGGTCGATCCTTGGGGACCGCCAGGAATTCTGGTGCGTCTGTGGAGAGAGGCGTGGAAGGTGCGCTGGAGGGGGCGCTGCGGGTGGAAGAAGGCAGGGCAATGTCAGTGATTGAGATCGCTGGGGGGAAGATCCCAATTTTCCGGTTAGTGGCTTCCTGAGTTGCTCGCTCAAACTCCCGCACTTCATCCATTGTCATGTCTTCCATCAGAGATAAAAACATGAAAAAAACCAAAACAAAATCCCAATGAGAATAAAGCTACACAGTTACACAATTCAGATATATATTCAGAAATATCATTACAAAAATCCTGCAGAAATGTAATTTGACAAAACATTATCCCCTGGATTCTATGTCTATTGAGTAAGGAGTTGATAGCTAGCAATAATTGCATCCAAATCTTCTAGCATGCAAAGTGGGCGTGGCCATGGGCGGGTCAGGGGCATTCACTAAAGATGATAGAATACGGGGGTTCCGTGCCTAACTCACACGCCAGGATTTACAACAGATGTAAATCCTTGCGCCCAAAGTTGGGCGCAGATCCCAGCACTATGGGGGAAACTGTAAATGGTGTCTAAAAAAGATAGACTCTTATCTCTTGTCAATCACACTTAGGCGCCTATTACGGAATCGCGCCTAATATCGAGCCTGTTGCTTTCATGAAGTGTACATGTGTTGAATTGTGAGTCGTTACTAGACATAACTGAGCTTTGGATTACCCAAGACAGAATAGGAAAGACACTTTCATTTCAGCTTATGTACCGTATTTGTTTTCGTTATAATTCAGAATTTCTTTGATATGAGTTATTGTAGGGCAGGGCTGCCCAAGTCCGGTCCTCGAGATCTACTGGCAGGCCAGGTTTTCAGGATATCCACAATAAATATGCATGAGAGAGATTTGCATACCAAGAAGGCAGTGCAGGCAAATCTCTCTCATGCATATTCATTGTGGATATCCTGAAAACCTGGCCTGCCAGTAGATCTTGAAGACTGGACTTGGGCAGCCCTGTTTTAGGGTTTCCAAATTTTCCGTTTGGAAAATCCGGACCCCTAGACCCGCCCAGTTCCACCCACCCCCGCCCTGTCATATCCCATCCTTGCCCCAGCTCCAGCCCCGCCCCCCCCCCCCACTGCATGCATGGATGTCTTCCTGCCTGACGCAATGTGGAAGAAAGCTTTTCAAAACCCGGATAAAGTGCCGGGTTTTGAAAAGCCATCCGGACCCGTAGACATGTCCTCAAAAGGAGGATATGTCCAAGGAAAAATCCAGATGTCTGTTAACCCTACTATACCATCAGTAGCTTATATTGCCTTGTCAAAACACCTACAGATCCTACCTCTACAGCTTCTTTTATAATAAATCCCTCCAGCGATTCATAATGGTATCGTCCAAGTGCATCATCCAACCGAGTACACTGATTGGCCAATTACCCTAGCAATATGACCTTATGCATGTCCCATAATGCAGTTCGGGTTGCATCATATACCGCTGCTGTATTTGAGGAGGGGGGATCTTCACTGATTAAATGAGAACAGTGCAGTGATTCTAAACTTGGACCTTGATGATCACTGGGCCAGCCTGGTTGTCAAAATATCCAGAAAAGCTATGCATATACAAATAGATGCCAAATGGATATCCTGAAACTAGGCTGGCAGGATGGTGTGAGAAGAGGTAGCTGAGTACCATTGGGAAGGACATATTGCACACATTTCAGAGCATTTAAAGAGCACTTCGATAACTGGCAGTATCCAGATAGTGCTAGGTCGGGTTACCATACGGCTCCAGAAAAAGGAGGAGACTATGATTTAACTTTTGGAGACCTTGGCGTCTTGTTGCTCTGGCTGAGCTTCTTGTTTCGGCTAGATGGCTCTGAGGCTCATTCAGTAAGTAAAATTGTTCATGCTCATGTTTATAATCTCAGCTAAGCATTATTCTATCAAGTAAAGATATGTATTTAGTAGGTAATTTTGACAGCAACACTGGGTTTTTTTTTGGCATTACTTTGTGTCCAGAAAAAGGAAGACAGATTGAGACATCTGGGTTTTACTATCTAGAAAAATTTTCTTTACTTCAGTCATTCCAACTCTAATTTCCAACTCATTTCGCTCTAATTTTAGCACTGAAACCCTACTGATTTCTCTCAAAAATTCAACAAATCCGTCTCCAAAACAAATATTCTGTTCTATTCTAGTTTGATCTTTCTGCAGCTTTTGATGTAGTCCATCATGATATTCTCCTTCAGTTGCTTTCAGATATTGGTCTCCACCAGGTAGTTTTGGACTGGTTCTCTAAATTTCTTTTGTATCGTTCCCCACTCTCTTAAGTTGGCATCCTGAGAAACTTTATTCACTATTTTCATATTGATAGAGAGAGATCTGGATACTACTGACCTAGTATCTAAAGCAGAGGTCTCAAAGTCCCTCCTTGAGGGTCGCAATCCAGTCGGGTTTTCAGGATTTCCCCAATGACTATGCATGAGATCTATGTGCATGCACTGCTTTCAATGCATATTCATTGGGGAAATCCTGAAAACCTGACTGGATTGCGGCCCTCAAGGAGGGACATTGAGACCCCTGATCTAAAGTGAATCTCTGTATATCAAAACTTCAAGTCTGTGCTCAGTCGGTCCGTATGAAGCTTAACACAACTAAAACCAAATTATTATGGTTAGGCCCAAAATTGGATTGTCTTCCCCTTTCTGTAGCTTTGGTTTCTGGATCCTCCTTACAGATTGAGTTTTCTGCCAAGGGTTTGGGAGTCCTCTTTGACTCCTCTCTCTCTTTTAAGGATCAAATTAACTCTGTGGTCAAGAAATGTTTTTTTTAACTTGCGTTTGTTGAGGAAGGTCAGACACCTCTTTCATCATCGTCATTTTTCCATATTAGTTCAATCAATTATATTATCTCGCCTCGATTACTGCAATGTTATCTACCTCAGTACCACAAAAACTTGTCTTTATAGATTGCAACTGATTCAAAATACTGCTGCAAAATTGATCTTTTGGAAACATAAATTTGATCACGTGACTCTGTTGCTCCAGAGTCTCCATTGGCTCTCGGTTTATTTTAGAGTTCAATTTAAATGTGCTTGTGTTATTTTTAAAATCCTATATGATATCTTTACTCCTCTCCTTTTATCTTGGAATGCTTACAGACTTTCTTTTGCAAGAGGTAACCAACAATTTAAATTATCTCTTCCTTCCTTCCAAAAAAGGTATTAAAGGAGTCAAGATTTTTAGTCAGTCTCTGATCTTTAAGTTTTCTCAACTTTGGAATGATCTTCCATTTCTTTTAAGGAGTTCCGGCTCACTTCAATTTTTTCGCAAATCTTTAAAAACGACTTTATTTGCTAAACATTTTGAAATTTAATTTCCTGAAATTTAGTCTTATTTTTTATGGTTTTTATTTGTTAAATTAATTATTGTAAACCGAGTCGAGCTTTCTTAGAATGAGGACTCGGTATATGAAGCCAAGCCTTAGATTAGATTAAATTAGATTAGATTAGACTTCCATTGAAAGCAATGGAAGTAAAACCCGGATGATCCAAATATGTCCTCCTTTTTCTGGATTCCACAACAAAAGAAAAAAATAAAAAAGAGGAGAAAACAACCCCACATGTAGCAATATAAATAAAAAAAGGAGTGGGGAAGGGACATGATCAACCAACGGTTAGGGCTCTTCAGCTTGGAAAAGAGATGGCTGAGGGGAGATAGGATTGAAGTCTACAAAATCCTGAGTGGAGCAGAACGGTTACAAGTGGATCAATTTTTCACGCCGTCAAAAATTACAAAGACTAGGGGACACTCGATGAAGTTACAGGAAAATACTTTTAAAACCAATAGGAGGAAATTTTTTTTTCCACTCAGAGAATACATAAGCTCTGGAATGTATTGCCAGAGGTTGTGGTAAGAGCGGATAGCGTAGCTGATTTTAAGAAAGGTTTGGACAAGTTCCTGGAGAAAAAGTCCAAAGTCTGTTATTGAAAAAGACACGGGGAAAGCCACTGTTTGCCCTGGATCGATAGCACGGACTATTGCTACTCCTTGGGTTTTGGCCAGGTACTAGTGACCTGGATTGGCCACTGTGAGAACGGGCTACTACTCTTGATGGACCATTGTTCTTAACTTCAAGGACAACCAATTTATTGAAAATATATAACTAAAACATCTAGTATCGATTCTATTCAGCATATGCGGTAGTTCACAGCGTTTCTTTGTTCGGAACCATGTTGCGCAGTAGGCTCCAGACTACATATCAAGAGCATTCTTTTTTGGTTTTATAGCCCGCACCTTGGCGCCATCTACTGGGCTTCGGTCATATACCCCAGAGGAAGGCTGTTCAAGCCGAAACATGGTCCGTGTTGGGGTCCAGTACAAAAAGGATTAAAAGACTCGCTGTTAGGCTTGCTATATACTTTCTGTATATGTTATATATGTTTTAATTATATATTTTCAATAATTTGGTTGTCCTTGAAGTTGGTTGATCATGTCCCTTCCGCACTTCTATTTTATCTCCTTTTTCTGGAGCCATATGGTAACCCTAGTGCTGGGACAGACTATGGGTGGACCTTCAGAAGAGCTAGAGGTTATCTGCTTCACAGTGATACCCAACAGATAACAGGATAGTTCAGATAGTGGCTAATTACACTGTGAAATGGAGTTTTGGGAGCATGAATTGTAGTGGGTGTTCTATAGTGATTTGGGGTCGCTGAATTCAAAACTGACCTTAATTTTTTGGTATAACTCTCTGGATGCTGAGGCTGTAGCTTCAACCACTGCACTACTCTAGAAATCAAAATGTAGTAAAAGGAAGCCAAGTATAGGACAATCCAGCCATTGTGACATCACCGATGACAATGGCTCTTATTGGTGGAATGAGGCATTATGATGTCACAATACCAGCTCTGGTTACACTGTGCAACAGAGGTTTTGGGGCATGAATTGTAGTATGTGTTCTATAGTGATTTGGGGTCGCTGAATTCAAAACTGACCTTAATTTTTCGGTATAACCCTCTGATTTTTGGCAAAAGTGCATTATAATGCAAAAATTAATATTTTTGCTATATTTTCTAATGCTTGGAGTAAATGTTATAACAATCTGTGAAATATTAAAACAGTTTGCCTCAAATTAGATTTTTTTTTCCCCGATAATCTTGGTAGTGTTAGTGATGAGCACAGGGAAAGGTTTCACCAGGACATTATTACAATGGAGAAATTATATCAGGGCAGATGGAATTCATCAATGCTGGCTGAATATTGTTGGACATTAATTAGAGATGCTCCTAATCTCGTTTATACACTTGCTTCAACAGCAAAACAATTCTAGAAAATAATATTTATAGGGACTCTTAAATATTTGCGATTTGCTCAAAAACTATACGTGAGAGGAGAAAACGTAAGCTATTTTCATACACAGGAGGTCAAATTCTATAAAGTAAACCTCATTTTCTTCTTCCAGGAAAAAAGTTAAAATTTGTTGCACAGTGTCATCACTACTAACCAGATAATGCTGCCAGCTCACCATTCATATTAAGTGGCAGCCACTATCCACATACTGCAGCTAAATATTTGGATTTTTGCTGCCCATGGTGGCTGGTGTTTAAAAAAATAAATATCTGGCTGCTATGAGCTCAAAATTGGAGAGTAATTTACTAGTTAGTACCACTGGAGCAGTTGTTAAGGTAGAGAAATCTGTTCATCAAGGACTGAACTCAAGACCACCAGCTCATTTCCACGAGATCACCAAAAGGGCCATCAGATATGAAGATGGGCCAAGTTTGAACTAATGACCTCAAAGTCAGAATTGCTAAATTCACAAGCCAATCTATGAAACCTTCTCTGCAGCTTTCAAAAACTGCTTTTAAATATCTTCCTTGATCAGAAATGAAAGGCTAGCACAGTTAATTTTTTTTTTTTTCATTGGGCATGAAAACACTCTCATGGCAATCAGTCTCCAAGTTCTGAGCCACAAAATGTCCTGGCCTCCGTCGTTAGGGTTTCAGTCTTCCATATTTCCTCTTGACCTCTGCATTTAGGAGGGGGGGGGGGTTAATGGTGTGCCCTCATTTTCCTGTATAACACTCTTCGGATTTTCTTTATATGTTGGCAGTTCTTTGGCTCTATGATGTAACAATTATATTACGAGTAAACCACCACATCAAAATGTATCGAAGAAACCGATTACATTAACTTGCCTTTAGCCCAAAGTTTGGGTAGACAGGGCCAATTGGACACCTGAGGCGACCCTTCAGTCTTGTACCTTCTCCAACTAACTTTCAGGTTCCTAGTATGCTCCCACACCTGAGACTCTGACCGTTCAACTCAACAATCATGATAAGCCCATCACCATCCCTTCCAGAAAAAGATGTACTTGGGCATCATTCTTTTTGCACATATATTAATGGAGAGAAATTTTCAAACATCATTTTCCCAGGCATGTGGCTTATTGATAGGGTTACCAGACGTCCGGATTTCGCCGGACATGTCCTCCTTTTGAGGACATGCCCGGGGGTCTGGACGGCTTTTCAAAACCCGGGACTTTGTCCTGGTTTTGAAAAGCTTTCCTTCGTGTAGGAGGGCATCCATGCATGTGCGTGTGATGTCACTGCGTCACCTCCGTACATGCGCGGATGTGCCCGACGAGAGAAGGCAGCGGAGGTGGGTGGGGTGGGATAGGAGGCGAGGCTGGGGAGGGCTTATGGGCGTGATGGGGTGGAACTGGGGTGTGATGGGGTGGGAATGGCTGGGCCTGGGGGCGGGTCTAGGGGCCGGATTTTCCTGATGGAAAATCTGGTAACCCTACTTATTGAAATACTTCCTGGAACGCTTAAACATATGCTTTTTTCATGTCCTCATATCCAACCTTTTTGGACTCAAGTTTGGACCCTTATATGTCAAATTACTAAATGCTCTGCAAATCTATCCTTTGATATTATTATTAAACGTTCTTTACATCCCTGCTTTAAATATTGTATATGTGAAAACAAATTGATTGATATTATGATTTCAGTTGGTATCCAACAGATTCTGCAATGTTGGAAATCAGCCTCAAGTTTAAACTTTACCTTTTGGTGGCATTCTCTATGTTTATATAAACGATTTGAACAATATGCGGCAGAAAAATTGCCTTTGAGACAGAGACAATCAAATCAAAATCTTTGGTCACCTATTGAAGAATATCTGCAATCCGTGTAAACATTTCAATGAATATGACAATATCCGCTCTTGTCCTGTTAAACAGATTCCTGTTTTGTTTTTTTTCTATGGCTTTTGTGAACTTTCATTATACTTGAATGTAACTTTGTTTTTTGTTCATTATTACAAAATACAATAAAAAAGATTGGAACTTGAAATACTTCCTGCCCTCTCTGCAGGAAAAAGTTTGCTCCAATGGTTTGTTGAATTTTGCGTGACTGTCAGGCCTTATTTTGTTTTGACTGCACCTGCTCTTTGCTGCCCCCTAGAAGCTGCTGTGCTAGGTGATTGATTAGTTTCTCTAATGGCTAAGCCAGCCCTACTTGTGAAACACAGTCAACAGTTGCACTTTTAGCGCACTGCTGAAGGTGAGAGCTCTATATACTTTGATCTACACAATAGAGAATGACACGGTGACAAAATTCATCACCGTCCCCGTCCCCGCGGATAACCGTGGGAAACCATCTTCATGTTATTCTTTAAGGAGAGAGGGAAGAATCAGAGTATGAATGGTCACAACCACTGACCCTAAAGCTTTGCTTTGAAGAATGCTGGTGTAGAAGGACTGAGGTTGAGATAGACACTGAAGAATGACAGTCTCTGGTATCCAGAGCAGATATTGTGATGTCATAATGCCTCATTCCACCAGTGCCTAAGAGCCAATCACATCAGTGATGTCACAATGGCTTCATTATCCTTGGCTCACATAAGAATCATAGTATGAATGGCCACAACCACTGACCCGCAAGCTTTGCTTTGAAGAATGCTGGTGTAGAAGGACCGAGGTTGAAACAGACACTACAGAATGACAGTCTCTGGTATCCAGAGCAGATATTGTGATGTCATAATGCCTCATTCCACCAGTGCCTAAGAACCAATCACATCAGTGATGTCACAATGGCTTCATTATCCTTGGCTCACATAAGAATCAGAGTATGAATGGCCACAGCCACTGACCCGCAAGCTTTGCTTTGAAGAATGCTGGTGTAGAAGGACCGAGGTTGAAATAGACGCTAGAAAATGACATGGGATTATTTCCCGCGGTTATCTGCGGGGACGGGAACGGTGATGAATTTTGTCACCGTGTCATTCTCTACTACACAACTCTCCATGTTATAGAAACTCTCCATGTTATAGAAACAAAGAATACAATGGTAGATTAATCTGCCGCCTTGTCAAAGACATCAGTTGATCTCTGGCTTTTCCCTCAATTCAATCAAGGGTGCTGGAACAGGCTTAGAAAAAGAGAACGTACACTTGCTTTGACATGGCTCTCTATTTCATCCGCGGTGGAAGAATGCTGATTGCAAACTTTAATGTTGGTTTTCTCATGCATGCTTTTCTCGAATTCTCGAACATCGCCGACATTCATATCTGCAAAAAGTTCAATATGTGGCATTTTCCGTTATGATGTCCAAACCGTCATGTGGAAGGTCTAAAGGGAAAAAGAAGTCTTAAGGCTGAAAAGGGATTTTGGCAAAGAAGGGTGGGGCTTATTTGTTTTTGAAAAGCGATTCCTAAGGTTAGTCTTTTATCAGCCAATAAGAAGGAAGGGAAGCCAAGAGAGAGGAGTGTGGGATTTGCAGAGGATAGTTGTGAAGTGAAGGATTGAGGAGGGTAAACACTGCAGTGAGAGGAGACTTTCTAATGTTCCTTTGAAATAAATGATAGGGAAAGGGACTTGTATTGTACCTTTTTGTGGTCACACATTCAAAGCAGTTTACATATATACCAGGACAATGGAGGATTAAGCGAGTTGCCCAGGGTCACAGGGAGCAACACTGGGATTTGATCCCACAACCTCAGGGTGCTGAGATAGCAGCTCTACCACTAGGCCACTGTAGAATCCTTTGCTAATGGTCCAGGAAACTTTCCAAGGTAACAAAGCCTCCTTAAGCGTTAAAAAATATGAATACCTCTTACTCAACTGGATGTGGTTTAACTTGAAATAATGAGCGATAATTTGTAGCTGTTCAAACGAGTTGCAGTTTCTATGAAATCCTGCCAACCCAGAAGGACACCATGGCCCTTAACACAGCCACTAGTGCCTTTTCGGTACACCGACAGATGAGCGCAGGACAACTGCGCCCCGTCAATCGCACCCCGTCAAATGCATGCACTGCCAAGTGCGCGCAGGACAATGGTGCCCCCGCCAGTTGTGCTAGTGTTAGGGTAAGGTTTAGATATGACATCATCGCATCGCATCTACGCATGCGCTGATGTTCTCTAGACGTGGCTCCGAAGAGATGAGGTTTGTGTGGGGTTGGGGGAGGGGGGGGGGAGGGGCGGAATGCGACAGGGCTGTGGGCGGAATAGGGCAGGGCTGTAACCCTAGGAAAACCTGCTGAATATAAGACCCTACAGCCTCTCACAGTTGATAACAGGACATGCAAAGGGCTCTGGGAGGACATGATACACGTATGGGTTTATGATACCCCTGGTTATCATAAACATCTGGTATCCTCCAGGGTCTGCATCATCTATCTTCCAGTATGTTTTGCATCCTACAGCTGATGGATCTTTCCAAGATAAAATGGAGTAGGGCCAATCTGCATTGTGCATGCAAATTTTACTTAAAAAAAATAGAACACTTGTTTCTTCATCCAATAACCCATTTATTCTATAGGAACGCCTTTCCAATAAGCAGTTAATAAGCCATAGTAGTGTGAGGAGTGCAGGAAGGAGTTCAGTCATGTTAGCAGAAAGGAATTAGGTAAATAATTCAGTGCTGAAATGTTAATTTTATAGCACGGAAAGGGAAATAAAAAAATTGAACAAAAACAGTTATATTTACTGTAACACTGATAATTATAAAAAGTAAAGATTACATTTTCTTATCAAACGTTCAGGAAATCTGTGAAATCTTATTTGTATGACAAATTCGTCTGAGAAACCTCTATTTGTGAATTCATCCCCTTACCAAATCTTTTGTATGACAATTTTGACTAAAGCCATGCTAGTTATATAATTCCATTTGTATTTCATCTGCGTCTGGCAGATTCTCTTTATTGTAAACCGCTCTGAACTGTTAAGGTATAGCGGGTTATAAACAAATTATTATTATTATTATATACAAGATTAAGGAATGATATGTTCATTGATGGGCTTTTCTCTGCTTTTTCTCCTGGAGAGGAGTTAAGAGAAGTGTGTGATATCTCCCTGCACATTTAGTTAAAAGTTTTGCAAGTAATAAGATACAAAAAGTTCATTTATATCCCCCCCAGCCTACCCCACTGGCTGCTTTTCTTATATAAACTATTAACATGTTATTACAGCTCCTCTTACATCAGTTAATTCCACTCATAAGCCGCCTGGTTTAATTCATCCCTTTCACAGCCTCTTTTTTATGTTCTGAGTAGGAATTGTCTAGTGCTTTGTACATCTGGTTACACTATATAATGATTATAACAGTAATACAGCCAAATTCCCTCTCCAGTTCTGCCACTGGTGCTTCAATGGCTATTTAAGAAGACCAGCCTCCCACTTACAATTAAAAATGTCAAGAGCTCCGGAAAAGGCAAGTGAAGGATGTCTATGTCTTAGCCTGGCACCTTCCTCCCACTCACTTGGGCTCCCAGCTCAGTTGGAACCAGCCCCTAAAGGGCTACACCACCAAGAATGTTCATTTACAACTGTCTATGGTTTTCCCAATTTAATAACCTGTTCCCGCCAAGCCTACCCACGGAGTGACAGCCCTTGGATAGGGCCACATGTCCTTCCAGAACATGTGCATCACTGATTCAGGCCACTAGATGTTGCTGTTGGGCAAAGTTGAGACAACTCTCTCCCCCCCATATGATTCCTTATATTTTTTGTGACTTCTTTAGCTTTTAAGTAAAAATTATAGATTCTTTTATAAAACCAATATAAAAATAAGCTAAAAATCTATAGCTTTCAAGAGCACAAGGCCAGATCTGAATAAAGACCAGATTGCAGCTGCAGTGAGTCTTCTACATAAGCATAGGTAGGGGTGACATAAATTAAGAGGGGAAGTTCAGGAATGTCCTTTGGATTATTCTGGGCTCAGTCACATATTAAGAGGACAATTTTACAAAGAGATGCCTATTTTATGTACTAAGAACATTTATTTATTTATTCTATTTTCTATACTGTTCTCCCAAGGGAGCTTATTTATTCAGGCACTCAAACATTTTTCCCTGTCTGTCCTGGTGAGCTCACAATCTATCTAATGTACCTGGAGCAATGGGGGGATTAAGTGACTTGCCCAGGGTCACAAGGAGCAGCGTGGGTTTGAACCCACAACCTCAGGGTGCTGAGGCTGTAGCTTTAACCACTGCACCACTCTAGAAATCAGAATGTGGTAAAAGTGATCCAAGTGTAGGGCCATCTAGCCATTGTGACATCACTGATGAAGTTGGCTCTTATTGGTGGAATGAGGCATTATGACATCACAATACCTGCTCTGGTTATCAGAGGTTGAAACTTTTCACTATTTATTCTCCCAGGGGAAGCTCAGAACGGTTTACATGAATTTATTCAGGTATTCAAGCATTTTCCCCTCTCAATCTATCTGGGGCAATGAGGGGATTAAGTGACTTGCCCAGGGTCACAAGGAGCAACGTGAGTTTGAACCCACAACCTCAGGGTGCTAAGGCTGTAGCTTTAACCACTGCACCACTCTAGAAATTGAAATATAGCAAAAGTGATCCAAGTGTAGGACAATCCAGCTTTTGTGACATCATTGATGAGGTTGACTCTTATTGGTGGAATGAGGCATTATGACATCACAATACCTGCTCTGGTTATCAGAGGCTGAAACTTTTCACACTATTTATTTATTCAATTTTCTATACTGTTCTGCCAGGGAAGCTCAGAATGGTTTACATGAATTTATTCAGGTTCTCAAGCATGTTTCCCTGTCTGTCATGGTGGGCTTACAATCTATCTAATGTACCTGGGGCAATGGGGGGATTAAGTGACTTGCCCAGGGTCACAAGGAGCAGCGTGGGTTTGAACCCACAACTTCAGGGTGCTGAGGCTGTAGCTTTAACCACTGCACCACCCCTGGAGCCTGTTCTTTAGAGAAACATACAGGATGAGGCAAAAAAAAAAAAAAAAAGTAACCCTTTAAAAGTTTTTGCCATTTTCTCAGCAACTGCTTTGAATTACACTGGGACATGAAGGTCCATCAAGCCCAGTATCCTCTTTCCAATAGTGGTCAATCCAGGTCACAAGCGCCTGGCAAGATCCCAGAAAAGTAAAGCGGATTTTATGCTTCTTATCCTCGAAATAAGCATTGAATTTCCCCAAGTCCATCTTAACAATCTATATATATAAAATCAGAGGTATGTATGTGTGTGTGTATGTGCCGCGATCACGCAAAAACGGCTTGACCAATTTGAACGAAACTTGGTATGCAGATCCCTCACTACCTGGGGTGATATGTTCTGGGGGTCTCGCGGCCCACCTGCACACGTGGGCGGAGCTACAAACAGAAAATCAGATTTCACCCATTCATGTCAATGGAAAATATGTAAAAAGCTGCCATTCTCACATTAATTCAAAACCGGCTTGACCGATTTGAATGAAACTTGGTATGCAGATCCCTCACTACCTGGGGTGATATGTTCTGGGGGTCTCGCGGCCCACAACTCTATGTTGCTTGCTCAAGGGTGGGTTCACCCAAGAATTTATATGTTCTTGCTCTAGGAGGTGAAACTAAAATTGTTGTTTATAATCACGTTTTGCGTTAGTTGTATTGTATTCATTTTGTCAAATATTTCACATTATAATTTGAATATTGTACTTTTTATTAAGCTGTAAAAAAATAATTTCATTCACCACTATAAAGTATCTTTATTTGAATCCATTTACAGTGTTATTGCTATAATTAAATACCCGTGCAACGCCGGGGCATCAGCTAGTGCCTTATATTTTTCTTTTAGGAAATTACCCAAACCTTTTTAAAAAGACAAGTCCATATTTGCACACTTATTTAATCATAGAAACAGAGAACAATAAAGGCTGATAAAGACCATATGGCCTATCTAGTCTGCCTAACCGGTACATTGACAAATCCGTGCTGGACAATGGTGCCCCGTCAGTTGCGGCCCGTGACCGAATCTGCCATAAGTGGATATGTGGAAGGCCCTGATTTGCTCAGACTCCTCAGGCCACTAAGGGCTCCTTTTACTAAGGTGCGTTTTTAGCGCACGCGGTAAATTACCACGCGCTACGCATCTAGAACTAACGCCAGCTCAATGCTGGCGTTAAGGTCTAGCGCATGGCAATGTAGCGTTAAAGCCCTAGCGCACCTTCGTAAAAGGAGCCCTAGGAGGAGTGTCACTGGCTGCTTTTTATACATGTCCCTCTGTGAAAATAGGATCCGTATATTGGAACTATTACTACACCGCCGTTTATGAA
Organism: Geotrypetes seraphini; assembly: GCF_902459505.1. NCBI lineage: Eukaryota > Metazoa > Chordata > Amphibia > Gymnophiona > Dermophiidae > Geotrypetes > Geotrypetes seraphini. Next base: position 17,916,799 of record NC_047093.1, on the reverse strand, counting down.
TTGTTATTGCGTAACCTCAGTCTGACCGTGAACATAACATAACATAACATTATACTTATAAACCGCGTTACCAAAAAGTTCGACCCGGTTTACAAAAGATTATAAACATTAAACATAGGGCCTCCTTTCACAAAGGTGCGCTAGCGGTTTAAGCTAAACCACCGGAAACGCTAGCCGCTACCGCCTCCTCTTGAGCAGGCGGTAGTTTTTGGCCAGCGCGGGGGGGTTAGCGCGTGATGAAAAGTCACGCGCGTTATCCCCGCTAGCGCGGCTTTGTAAAAGGAGCCCGTAATGGTCCAGTTCAAGGCTTATACGCTACAAGTGGGCTATTTTACAAGTCTCACGCCATCACAGGTGTACGCGTGTTACTTTATTTTCAGACACCACAGAACTAGAACGTTCTGAAAACATTAAATCAGCCTCTGTGATTACCAAAAAGAAATGTTTGCACTGGAATCAGGAGGTCCCAATAGAAAATAGAAAATACATCGAACAGAAGGAAATAGTGAAGCTAAGTAAGTGAAAGGCCTTCCTTTTTTTCTCTCAAATTATCTACCATAGGTTAATTGCCACCTTTTGAATTATGTTTCCTTCAGCTCTGTCATAAAATATCCGCAACTCACTTTACAAGACCTAGGGCCTCTTCTACTAAACCATGCTAACGGCTTTAGCGCCGGGAGCCACGCTTAATGACCCGTGCGGCTCCCGACGCTCATAAGAACTCTATGAGCAAATAGTAAAGGATACACCTAAATGTTTAGAAGAGTTTTTCCTCCTTTTTCAGGTTTATTCTTAGCTGATTATAAAGTCTATATTTTGTTCCTGCATAGGGGAATTACTGTTCTTGTTTTGCAGTATTTAAAAAATTTTGTTTTTAAAGTAGTTAGCCCTCCCTTAATGTGGGCTAGATGGAAGTACTTTATGATGTCAAAATTTTCTTTTTTTGATCTTATTGAGATTGTAAAATTCCACTCCTTACTGTTCTGGATGTAGAACTGTTATAAAAATTATAAATAATAAAAAAAAAAGAACTCTATGAGTGTCAGGAGCAGCGTGGGCCATTCAGCGCGGTTCCCCACTTGCATGGTTTAGTAGAAGAGGGGGCTAGTCTTAAGGGTTAACTTTTCATTATCGGACTTCTAATTAATTCCTTCTGCACCCTCTTCCCGCCCTCAGTTTTCCAGAAACGTAAAGACAGGACATTTGTAAGCAGACTCACCATACCACTCGTCCACCCAGGCAAAAGCTTGCCGATGGCCAATTAGCAAAACGTCCCTCACCACCTGGAAAGCAAAACCAAAGAGAATTTGAGAAACAAACTTTTCTGATGCTTTTAGGACTGATACCACCTTTCCTAGGCTAAATATGTCTGGACTAATTCTATAACAGGGTCCCTGTGTCATTGTCGGGAAGACAAAACGTTTCTTTTTAGTGATGCCTATAGTTGACTCTTGCAGTGGCATGTGCCAGGAGCGAAGCTGAACTGCACAAACAATCCCTTGAGTCTTCCTACCTTCTCCCCCAGCTTTACTATGAAAACTGTAGTTAGCTTTTCTGTTGTGTTTTAATCTTCCTTTCTGTTTTCTTAAACTAAACTAAACCTTAAGCTTATATACCGCGTCTTCTCTGTAAGGATAGAGCTCGATATGGTTTATAAGAGTTTAAGAAAGGAAAATATAATAAGAATTAGTGGTTATATAGAGAGCAGTGGAAATTACATTTCTGATTCTTACCCTATAGTAGATTGTAAGCCGCTCAGATAATATTCTTTTTACCGCGTTATCAGAATTCAAAACGGTTTTACATAATGTTTAAAACCAAACATAGAAACAACAAACAATTTAAAATATTACAGGGAAACAACAATAAAAACCGAGATTACAAACCTTGACAGACTGGAACAGGAGGAGAGGGGAGAACGACAAAGATAGGAAAAATCAGAGGGAAAGATCAGAGAAGGAAAATCAAGTTTAAGCCGGGAAGGCTAACTTGGCATTGACTTAAAACGTCCTTAAAAGAACGGTCAAACTTCAAAAGCGTCTTTAAAAAGAAATGTTTTTAGGCTGGACTTAAGGGTATCTAATGATGTGATCTCGCTTATATACAGTACTCCCTTGAAATTCGCGGGGGTTCCGTTCTAGGAACCCCTGCGAATTTTGAAAAACCGCAAATGCGGGTTTTTTGCCTGTCAAAAGGCAGGGGAGGCAGGAGAAGGCAGCTAGAGCGCCGGCGGGTGAAGGAAATCACTCGCGGTCTACTCCGACCGCCTCTTCCTGTAGTAAAGTCCGGCTACACCAATCAGGAGCTGCTCTGACACGCAGCTCCCGACTGGTGTAGCCCAACTTTACTACAGGAAGAGGCGGTTGGAGCAGACCGCAAATGAGCGAGTCTGCAATTCACGAACCGCGCATGAGCGGGGGAACACTGTTGTTTGGAGCCGAGTTCCATAGTGAGGGGGCACAGATAGAAAACATGGACCGAAAGGCCTTAAATAAACTTGGAAACTTGATGCTGACTTTAAGCCTATTTTATACTGGCTACATAGAGTGGCATGGTAAGGGGGTGGGCAGTCACCCCGGGCTTCGTTTTGCTAAGGCGTGGAACCCCTTCTCCTCTCCACCCTCCTGCTCCTCTCCTTGCCATGCACGTGCACTCCTTGCCTTCCCCCGTACCTTTTTTTACTCCATGGTGCGAGGTTGCTGCCTGCGTCAGCACTCAGCATTGACGTACTCTCTGACGTTACTTTGGGGGAAGTGATTTATGTATTGTATAGATTGGGCGAAGAATCATCAAATTTTGTTGGTAAAAAAAAAGAGAGGACACGTGTCCCCCGCCCCACCCCAGTCCTGCCCCCCCCCCACATGAACTTCATCTCTTTTTCCCTAAGCTCGAGGCCTCATCTGGAGGGCCTCCGAGCATTGGTGGAGGCGACATGATGACATCTGGAGATCCTCCAGTCATGGCCATGAGCTTGGGGCCTTCCAAAACATCAACAAACTGCTGGGTTTTGGAATTCCCCCCTTCCCCCTGGGCACCAGAGCAGTCTCCTATAAAGAGGACATGTCCAGGTTTTCTTGGACATCTGGTAACCTTAACTGTGTGGAATATAAATATTGAAAAATAAATAAATAAAGTGTGGTGGTTTCCTTAGCAGCCTGGTACAAGTATGTTGTATTCTCTCCACTAGGTGCCAATTAGAGAATGACACGGTGACAAAATTAATCACCGTTCCCGTCCCCGCGGATAACCACGGGAAACCAACTTCATGTCATTCTTTAAGGAAAGAGGGAAGAATCAGAGTATGAATGGCCACAACCACTGACCCACAAGCTTTGCTTTGAAGAATGCTGGTGTAGAAGGACTGAGGTTGAAACAGACACTACAGAATGACAGTCTCTGGTATCCAGAGCAGATATTGTGATGTCATAATGCCTCATTCCACCAGTGCCTAAGAGCCAATCACATCAGTGATGTCACAATGGCTTCATTATTCTTGGCTCACATAAGAATCAGAGTATAAATTGCCACAACCACTGACCCGCAAGCTTTGCTCTGAAGAATGCTGGTGTAGAAGGACTGAGGTTGAAATAGACACTAGAAAATGACATGGGACTATTTCCCACGGTTATCCGCGGGGACGGGAACGGTGATGAATTTTGTCACCGTGTCATTCTCTAGTGCCAATAGACAGTTAAATCGCTTGCATGGAGCTATCCGCTGATATTCAGAGGCGGTTAACCCATTAGTGCTGCTGAATATCACTACAGACTAGAGAATGACACGTGGAAAAAATCTGTCCCTGTCACTGGACCACCGTCCCCTTCACCATCCCATCCCCGCCGTCCCCTTCATCGCCCCGTCCCCTTCCCTCTCGCCACCTCATTGCCCTTCGGCACCCCTCGTGCAGTCTGAGCATCTCCCTCCCTCCCCCTTACCTTCGCGGCAGATTTTAAGGTTTGAGTAGCTTGCTGAAAGCCGCCGGAGCGTTCGTGCAGTCGCGTGCATGTGTGGGTGGAAGCTTCTCCTCTGACGCAACCGGAAGGGAAGGAGATAGATTTGGGTAGGTAGGAAGGAGGGACATGCGTGATCGGTGACCACGCGCGTTCCGTCCCTTAACTGTGGAGACAAGGCCATTCACTGCTCCACGGGGTGGTGGATGGCCTTGTCCACATACCTGCAGTGAGCATCTTTCCTCACTCATAAGAACATAAGAACTGCCATCTCCGGATCAGACCTTCGGTCCATCAAGTCCGGCGATCCGCACACGCGGAGGCCCTGCCAGGTGTACACCTGTCGTAATTTATAGTCCACCATATCCTTATATGCCTCTCTTAAGGAGATATGCATCTAGTTTGCTCTTGAAGCCTAGGACGGTCGATTCCGCAATAATCTCATCTGGGAGGGCATTCCAGGTGTCAACCACTCTCTGAGTGAAGCAGAACTCCATCGTTTTGGTGGGTTACCCACGGCTACTCACGGGTAACATCCACCGTGTCATTCTCTACTACAGACTGCTAAACTCAAAGCCAGCTATTTTGTGGGTGCTCTGAGGGCAGAGTCAGCACTTATGTAGTTAAGGGGGGAATTCATCAAGGGGTGCTAACCGACTAAACGCTAAGACACCTGTAGGAATATAATGGGCATCCAGTGGCATAGGAAGGGGAGATGGGGGTGGAGGGTGGACTGCCCCAGGTGTCGTCTTGGTGGGAGCACTGGCACCTCTCCGCCCCCCTCGCCATGCTTATGCCTTCCCCCCTCTTTAAATCTTCGCCAGTGTGAGCAACTTTTCTGGCCTGCTGCACGCGCCGGCCTGGCTCCTCTCTGAAATCACTTCCTGGTCACAGGACTAGGAAGTGATGTCAGAGGGAAAGCCAATGCCAGCGGAGAAGCTGCTTGTGCTGGAGTGAAGATTTAAAGAGGTATAGGGGATGGGAGGGCATGAGTGTGGCGTGGGGGGGCAGAAAAGGCAAGGAGGCCGCCTCCTACCCTCGCTACACACTGTGGGCTTCTTAGCATTTAGTGTGCACCAGTGGTGTAGCGAGGGTGAGAGGTGCCCGCAGCGGTGGCATCCCACCCCTGCCTTCATCTCCCGCTCCTTACCCGATCCCACCTATCGTGTGTGCTCCCCCCCATCCCACCTGTCACGCTCCCCCTTCCCTTGTACCTCTAGGTGAAGTTGTTGCTCGCGGCGGTCAACAACGTTCTCATCATGACCCCGTCCACTCTCCCTCCGATGTCACTTCCTATGCGCGGTTCTCGGAAGTGATGGAAGTGGGAGAGCCGACGGAGTCGTGAAGAGCACGTTGTTGACCGCTGCAAACAAGTTTAACTAGAGGTATGGGGGAAGGGAAGGGGGGCATGCATGTGGAGGGGAGGAATGGGAAGAGGGGGGTGGGGGGTGCCCCCCACCAACATGGCGTCCGGGATGGACCACTCCCCTTCGCTCTCCCTTCCTACACCACTGGTGTGCACTAATTGTTAGTGTGAGCTCATTCGGGTACTGCCCGCCCCTTGATGAATTCACCCCCTAATCAGATATTTAAATCTGGTGCCCAGTCATAGCCTGGCACTGGTAATAACATCAGAGGAACATCGACCCCTTAGTGTTGGTAGATAATTCCCTCTCAAGTCGCTTCATTGGCTCCCCGTCCATTTCCGAATACAGTTTAAACTCCTCTTGCTGGCTTACAAGTACATTCACTCTGAAGCCCCCTGATATCTCTCCTCACTTATCGCCCCCTATGCTCCCCCTCCCGTGATCTCCGCTCATCGGGCAAGCCCCGCTTCTCTTCCGGTGCCAACTCCAGACTCCATCCATTCCTTCTTGCTTTCACCGTATGCCTGGAACAGGCTGCCTGACTCAATACGTCGTGCTCTGTCCCTGGCAGTGTTCAAATTCAAATCCGAGCTTTTTTGAAACCGCTTTCAACTCTTAACTCCCGCTCACTGCTGTCAGATACCTAGACCCATTGTACCATTATCTCCCCAACCCTGTAATATCCTGTCTAAATTAGATTGTAAGCTCTTCTGAGCAGGGACTGTCTATTGTATGTTAAAATGTACAGCGCTGGGTACGCCTTTCAGCGCTATAGAAATAATAAATAGTAGTAGTAAGTAGTCAGTTCCAGTGTTTCACTTTTCAGTTGTTGTCCTCTGTCTGTGGACTTTTACCAGACAAAACCATAAGTATATTGTGTCATGAAAACATCAAGATGATTTTTTTTTTTTATACCTTATACAGTGGTACCTTGGATTACGAGCATAATCCGTTCCAGGAGCATGCTCGTAATCCAAAATGCTCGTTTATCAAAGCGAGTTTCCCCATAGGAAATAATGGAAACTCGCTTTGATACGTTCCCCCCCCCCAAGAGAATCACAGATGCTCAAGGCCCAGCAGAAGAGGAGGCCGATCTTCGGGCACCGGCACCAAGCACAGGACATGCCGGTGCCCAGATGACTGCAAGAAGCGGCAGGGGGGTACCCGATCGCGTCGGGGGGGGGGGGGGGGTGCCAGATTGAGTCTGGGGGGGTGCTGGATCGCGGGAGGGGGCGCTCGTAAATCGAGCCACGCTCGGTTTCCGAGGTGCCGATTTTGCAAATGTTTTGCTCGTCTTGCAAAACACTTGCAAACCGGTGCACTCGTAAACCGAGGTACCACTGTACATATCTTTACAAGTCCTGGGGGTAAAATTCTACCAACAAATGGGAATCAGAAACTGAAGCCTCTATTTTTAAGATCCCTTTTGCCAAATATTCCCGAGCACAAAATTCTTTGTGGCAGCCTGACGGTAAAGTTTTAAAACCAGAAAACTATTTCTGCTCTCCCAGAGCAGTACTGTAGGTTCCAGCATCTGATAGCCCTGGATCCCATGACACTGCCTTGTGTACTATTTTATCAGCAATACGAGCTCTGCTTCCCGAGGGTGGTAAATGCTCCACGGCTGGACGCTCTGGCCCTGGGGTGTCTAGTTGCAATGGATCCGTTCACTGACCTTGTGCACAAACTGTTCTACTCGGGTCTGGAGTCCCCAGACCTCAAATTTCACCGTCACCAACTTGTAGGAGCACATGATGGGGTCTTGCGAATCCCTCCACCCGTCTTTCAACAAGCCTCGGCCCGTCTTCTCCGACTTGAAATTTTTAGGATCCTGTTCAAAAATATATATTTTTTTTATTTTATAATTCTTTATTCATTTTTGTATGTTACAACAAGTGTATCAATTAAACTCATATAAAACTCAAAGATACACACTTGATTAACTCACATATTAGCATCAAATTTAACATTTCATTAGGAAATTAGTATTCTATAATGTTAAAATATTATGTAAGAAATCTAAATTTATATCATTCTTATTGAATATAATAATCCCTCATCCCTCCCTCCCTCCCAATTCAATAATACATAAAATCATCAAAAATATTAATACAAAGAATGGACATGTCAGAGCCATAAAAGAAGAGACTAGCTCCTAAATATGGGTACTCTAGAAGAGGAGGACAGACTTAGGGGTCCTTTTACTAAGGTGTATTAACTGATTTAGCACACGCTAAAGATTAGTGCACGCTAAATTCTAACGTGCCCATAGAATATAATGGACGTGTTAGCATTACAGAACAAGTATATTACAGTAAGGTTCATAGACAACGGCGCGAAAGACAAAAGCGCGCGCCGACAACTGAGCGCAGCGCGGAGGCGCGCGCCGCACAAAATTACAGTTTTTAGGGGCTCCGACGGGGGTTTTGTTGGGGAACCCCCCCAGTTTACTTAATAGACATCATGCCGGCGTTATGGGAGGTTTGGGGGGTTGTAACCCTCCACATTTTACTGTAAACTGAACTTTTTCCCTAAAAACAGGGAAAAAGTAAAGTTTTCAGTAAAATGTGGGGGGTTACAACCCCCCACACCCCCCACAAGACCCCCACAACGCGGCGCGATCTCTATTAAGTAAAGTGGGAGGGTTCCCCCCCATTCCCCCCCGTCGGAGCCCTAAAAATAGTAATTTAGAGCGGCGCGCGCCTCCGTGCTGCGCTCAATTGTCTGGGTGTGCCTTTGTCGCGGCGCGCTTTTGACCTGACACCTTACAGTACAATCCAATCCAATAGGGGCCAGATTCTCCAAATGGCGCCGCACGTTAGGCAGCGGTAAGTGCCCTATCGCCGCCTAACTAGGGTTACTAGAGGTCCGAATTTCCCCCGACATGTCCTCCTTCTGAGGACATGTCCAGGGATCCGGACGGCTTTTCAAAACCCGTCACTTTCTCCGGATTTTGAAAAGCTTCCCGACAAAATTGCATCAGGAAGGCGCGGATGCCCAGGCCGGGCTGGGGGAGTGGAACAGGGCGTGACAGAGGCGTAACTGGGCGGTCCCGGGGAGGGCGTGGCAAGGGGGCCCGGATTTTCCTCGAAGGAAAACCTGGCAACCCCACGCCTAACTTAATTGGTTTAAGCGGCGCATTAATTGACTGCTGATTAAAAAAATCAATTAAAATCTCGTTAAAAAAACGTGACGCCTAAGATCAAAGTAGGCGTGGTTTGGGCTGGAAATGACCTTAGGTGCTGTTAGGCGTGATTCTCCTCAAAGTTAGGTGCCGGTAATATAGGCCTTTAAAACCCTGGCTGTAGCGTGACTGACATGTGATTGGCGCCGTTTTTGTAGGTGGCTCCTGATTTCCGGCACCTATCTTTCGTGGAGGCGCGATTCTCTATATGGCACCGTCATGTGATTGACACGTGATTGGCAGACGCTTTTTAGGCGTCCGCCGATATCAGCGCCCTATAGAGCAGTGATTCCCAACCCTGTCCTGGAGGACCACCAGGCCAATCGGGTTTTCAGGCTAGCCCTAATGAATATGCATGAGAGAGATTTGCATATGATGGAAGTGATAGGCATGCAAATTTGCTTCATGCATATTCATTAGGGCTAGCCTGAAAACCCGATTGGCCTGGTGTTCCTCCAGGAAAGGGTTGGGAATCACTGCCCTAATGAATATGCATGAGAGAGATTTGCATATGATGGAAGTGATAGGCATGCAAATTTGCTTCATGCATATTCATTAGGGCTAGCCTGAAAACCCGATTGGCCTGGTGTTCCTCCAGGACAGGGTTGGGAATCACTGCCCTAATGAATATGCATGAGAGAGATTTGCATATGATGGAAGTGATAGGCATGCAAATTTGCTTCATGCATATTCATTAGGGCTAGCCTGAAAACCCAATTGGCCTGGTGTTCCTCCAGGACAGGGTTGGGAACCACTGCTATAGAGAATGCGGGCCTTAGTGCTAGGATGAATGCCCAATTTTGGGTATAAGGATTTACACCAACTGAACTCTGTTGTACATCCCCATGGCTAACCCCCCCCCCCCCTTTTACAAAACCTTAGCGCGGTTTTTAGCGCCGGTTGTGGTGGTAACAGCTCCGATGCTCATAGAATTCCTATGCGCATCAGAGCTGTTACTGCCGTGGCCGGCGCTAAAAATCGCACTACGGTTTTGTAAAAGGGGGGGGGGGGAGGGGTGTAAATTAGGTATAGAACCCCTGAATTCTATAACAAATTCCAGAATTGCCCCGTCAATGGCCAAACCCTTTTTGGATTTGCACGGAAAAATGTATGAACTCATCTTTATAGACTAGAAACTATAATGATACACATATAAATTCCAATTCGTATCAATAATTGATAGTACTCAATTATCGGCGCTAATCAGTTTAAGCAATTAAATTGAATGCACACCTTTAACTAAAGGAAAATTTAGAAGACTCCGGCCTTGTGAGTCGCAAGTTTGGCTACAAGGCAGCTTTACTATCAAAGGGCTAGATTCACTAACTTGCCCGATTGGGCCCGATCCGGGCAGGTCCGACGAATTCACAAAACTGCAACATACAGATGAGGGAGATCGGAAGGAACGCCCCCATCTGCCGGCACGGATCGCCCTATAGCAGGGGTAGGGAACTCCGGTCCTCGAGAGCCGTATTCCAGTCGGGTTTTCAAGATTCCCCCAATGAATATGCATGAGATCTATTTGCATGCACTGCTTTCAATGCATGTTCATTGGGGAAATCCTGAAAACCCGACTGGAATACGGCTCTCGAGGACCGGAGTTCCCTACCCCCGCTCTATAGCGATCCCTGCGCATGCGCTGGACCTCCAGCCTGACACTTTTTTTTCCTTTTCTTTTTTTAAACTTTTTTTTACAGCCCCTGGTTTTAACCCACTTTAAGCCTCGGGCTTACACTGCGGGGAAGGATGGGAGAGTCGGGGCAGGCAGGCAATCAGGGCAGCGTCGGGGCACGCAGGCAGATCGGGGAAGCAGGAGATCGGGGCCGACAGGGCTGAGAGCAGGGCGGCAGAAGGCAGTCGGAAAGGGCTTCAGCGACTGTTCCTCAGCAGTCGCTTTTTGGGTTGATCGGTCAGCACAGTCGAATCGGCAAATTTGTTTAGTGAAATCGCGTCCCTGCCTACTTTGCATGCAGCTCCCCTCATTTGCATGCGCGGATCGGAATCTGATCGCAAAACAGGTTAGTGAATGCTGCAGGAGGGAAATCGGGTCGCAAGGGGCTCGCAAACCGATCGGTACACGCTCGGTTTGCTTAGTGAATCTAGCCCAAGCCGATTACATGCTCTGATGTCTGACGCTGAAAAACATTAAAAAATAAGACATGACACCTTACAGATAATTTGGGCTTGAGCCAGAAGCCAGTGGTGCTAGATCAACAACGTTGAAACGATCATAATTTCTAGATTTAAAAATCAACCTAGCTGCTGTATTTTTCTATAATTTGATTGCTGTTCCAGAACAGACTGAGTTACAATAGTCCATCTGGAACGAATCAGCAACTGCAGTTTGTCATCCCCTCTACTGAAAAGTGAAGAACTCCTGTCAAAATACCGGAGGCATTCAAAAGACATTTTAATGCTCGGGCAGCGCTCCAGATGTTTCTCTGAGGCAATTTCAATCCACTCAAAACCAGCAACTTGTTCTCTTATTAATCACCTTTATATGTATAAAAATAAACAAAAATAAAATAAAGACAACTATGTTGAAGTAAGAAAAGATGTCAACGGGCCCCAAACCAAATTTAAAAAATTGCTAGGCCCCAACACATCGGCGTTCATCTTTTTATATTTGTAACCTAAACATAAACTGGGCCACCAAAAAGGAAAGTTGAGGCGGTCGCAATTTTTCCAATTTTGTTTATTTTTATACATATCCAGGACGGGGTGGGGGTAGGGATATCTTTTTGGTTTATTTCTTGATTAAACTGTTGGATGGGAGGGGGAGAGGGATATTTCTTTTCTGCATTGTTATTGATGGAATTTAAGGGCTCCTTTTACGAAGCCGCGTTAGCGGTTTAACGCACGCTCCTCCTAAACTTACTTGCTCCACTTCATCACTGACGCTGAAACCGTGGATTGAAGACAAAGTTTTATTTTATTTTTCTTTCCAGCTTATGATTTATCTTTAATCTTATCTATTGTTTTGCCTTTTGTCTTTGTTTTGTTCTATTTCTATCATTTAAATTTCTCCAGAATTCTACTGTTCAACGGCTCCCCCTTCTGCTTCTATTCCTTTCTCTCCTCTCTTCTACCTTCCAAAGTATTTAGATCAATGCTGTCTTGTTAAAATGTTTATTTTATTTTTATTTTTCCTCTAACTCTACTTTTCACTTCTCTATTACCCTCCAGGTACTTTAGTTAGATTATGAGCCTTCGGGACAGTAAGGGAATTTTTCAAGTACCTTTCTTATTTCTAATCTTAATGTATATTTTCTGTAAACCGCTTAGAACCTAACGGATGTAGCGGTATATAAGAAATAAATTACATTACATTACAGTAATAGCGCGCGCTACATTGCCAGCCGCGTTAGCCGCTACTGCCTCCTCTTGAGCAGGCGGTAATTTTTCGGCTAGCGCAGGGGTTAGCGCGCGCTAAAAAGGTACGTGCAATAAAGCCGCTAACGCAGCTTCGTAAAAGCAGCCCTGAGTGCTTACGTTGATTATTAATGTCTGTATAATTTCTGGCACTTTGTATTAGTTTTAAAAAATGAAAAAAGATTAAAAAAAAAAAAAAAATCACCTTTAATGTGATTACACTTCTCCCTTGTTATTCGTGGGGGATAGGGGCAGAGCTGGACCGCGAATGGCAAAAAAACGCGAATATCCGGCTCTGACCCACCCCCGCCTCCCTTCCGCCTTCCCCTGGCATCCCGGCCTTACCTGGTGGTCTAGGTGGTCTAGCTGGTCTCTCGAGAGACTACGGGAACTCCCCACAGCCATTTCCTAATGGCTATCTGCACGGGGCAGGAGCGTAGGAAGATTGCTCCTGCCCCAAAAACCAGCTAGACCACCAGGTAAGGCCAGGATGCCGGGGGGAAGACAAAAATATGGGTTTTTTTTTCCCTCCCCCCCAAAAAAAAATCGCGATTATGTGAAATCGCCAGTAGGGAAACCGCAAATGGGGAGGGGGAAGTGTACTAAAATCTTTGCAGTTCACATACAAAACTCCGAACCTTCTTCACGCACAAGCAGGGAAACCAAAAATACAGCTTTGCATGCTGCTTGATCTATTATGCAGTAGGATCAATGCTGGAGAATTGGTAATGATCCTAAATTTAGCCTTGCAATCCTCTCAGCTATACCGTTAACGGCCTACAGTGAGGTTCCAAGCCTGGAGCTGTAACTCTGGTCGGAATGGTAATGCAATCCTGACTGCTTTTTTTTTCCCCTCCAGCTCCTGCAGTAAACGATGGAACCGTAGGGACCCTAGAAATCGGAACCAGAGGCTTATTTTTGAAACAGAACCCATGCACTGGAAATTGTTCCTCTGCTACTGACCATGCGCTGACATCATAAATCAGACACTTCGGAGATTTATAAAGCAGAAGGAAACAAGACTAGGAAAATCTTATTACGAATTCGTAAGCGCCCAAAAGACTTTAAAATATCCTCTTCCCCATCCTCCCTTCACTCAGTTTTGCCATCTCCTAATCATTTGCATATATGAATGATAATTAGGGAGATTAATAGTTGTCACTTCACTATTGTATATTTTTTCACTTATATTATATTAAAAGCTCCACAAAAGAGCCAGGCTTATTATCATATGGCGTAAATAGACACACAGCTACTATGGGCTCTTTTTACTAAGGTGCGCTAGCGTTTTTAGCGCATGCAGCAGATTAGCGCACGCTAACCCCACGCTACGTGGCTAGAACTAACGCCAGCTCAATGTTAGCGTTAGTGTCTAGCGCGTGCGGCATTGTAGGGCGCGTTAAAGCCCTAACGCAGCTTAGTAATAGGAGGCCTATGTATCAAATGTCATGCAGCGGTGAGCTCCTATGTGCATGGTCTGTGGGCGTGTTTAACCATGCAGGGTTTCTGGAGGGAGGTGGCTACCTTTTTGGGTACAACTCTGAACACCGCTGTCTCTCTCTCGGCGCCTGGTATGTTGTTCTGTCATTTTAGGTTCAAACAATTTTTACTGATGCAAACAACATCAAATACAACATAAGGGCACCCCAAAGTGCACAGTACAATAATGCATTGAATAAAATCATATAAGAAGCATGTATAAATAAAACGTAACAGCAAACTGCAAGGGAGAGTAGGGTATAGAGACACCCCCAGGCCCTGGACTCTTATAAACCCAGAGAATGCCATTCAACCCCCTCCCCCACCAAACCCCACTATTCTATACATGACTATGTGTTCTAACCTTTCAGTACCCCCCACCTCCCCTCCCCAAGCCCCCCTTCCCCTCCCCTCCCAATGGTACTCTCTACCCTACCTCACCAGGACACACCATTGCAATCTCAGTCCGACTAACTGAGAGACCGCACTACGACCTTTGGGATGTAAGGCTTGGAGATATGGCTCCCAGATATTCAAAAAAAACAATATCTTTCTCTTCCTAGCCCCTCCAGCATCTCTCGCCTCCCAGATGGCCAACTGACGCAACTGGTTCCTCCAATGCCAAAACTATTCTGCCATTTTACTTTGTTAAATATGCATCCAACTGGGGAACGATTGTTTTTGAGCAAGTGTTACGTAGTAGGGAAGAAACCGTATTATGAACCACTGGCGGTCTGATCAACCTCCCTCTGGGTGGTATTGGAGGAATAAGCTGCCTACTCTGCTACGGTGGGAGGCGAGAGCGGTAGCGATGTAAAACTTTCCTTCAAGTGTGGACTCCTTATTTGAGTGTCCTGACTCCGAAAGGCAGCAGACTGGGCTGAATAATCTATGACTTGATGATTTCTGGAATGTTTTACCTGGGTTGCCTACCGTATCTCTGTGGGATGGGAGGGGGGGGGGGCCGAAGGGGGGGGATGGAATGGGTATGGTTCTTGTTACAGAATTTATTGTCTTGGTTGGATGTTGTCTTTTTCTTTGATTGCAATAAAAAATGTTTAAATTAACACCCCCCCCCCACATCAAAAGCACCCTAGCAAAACTGACCTCACCTAACGACAGATAATGGGGGTGTTTTACTAAGGCGCACTAGCCAATTTAGCGCACAATAAAAATGAGCGCACGCTAACGTGTCCATTATATTCTATGGACACGGTAAATCGGCTAGTACGCCTTAGTAATAGATCCCCCCAATGTGACTTTGTCTCAAAGAGGTTGACATTCCAAGTTATCTAGCTCAGTGTGTTTCCCAACCCCGTCCTGGAGGACCACCCAGACAGTTGGGTTTTTGGAATGACCCTAATGAATATGCATGAGAGAGACTGGCATATAATGGAGGTGACAAGCATTCAAATCTGCTTCCTGCATATTCATTAGGGCTGTCCTGAAAACCTGACTGGCTGCTGGTTCTAATCTAATCTAATCTAATCCTTAGGATTGTATACCGCATCATCTCCACGTTCGTAGAGTTCAACGCGGTTTACAGTAGGAGAAATAGGAAGGAACTACAACAGAGGGTTAGAGGTAGAAGTGGGAAGAAAATTTAGAGGACTTGGGATGCCAAGATATAAGAGTTTCCTTGATTCCTAAGTTGGAGGGAGACTTACATTTTTGGAGAAAAGCCAGGTTTTCAGATGTTTGCGGAAAGCTTGGAGAGAGCTCAAGCTCTCCGGGACAGGGCTGGGAATCACTGACCTAGCTAGAAGACTTCTTAATTTTATCCTACAAGAGGAAACCTTTTCCCCCCGCCAAGGGCCTCAGCAGGCGAGGTTTCAAGTAATATTGGCCACTCGTGGCTCCAAGAGCTGGAATAGTTCACACTCCGTTTGGAAGAGGCTCAGCAACTGGATAGCATGTTTTAGAATTAGATCGCGGCACAATGTTTTCCAGTGCGGGATTCCAGAGATGTCAAGGTTCTGGCTTTCTTCCCTACAACCTTTATTTTTTTGACTGGTCACATCCCTTTAAAATATTTATTAGGGTGAAATTGTATCTTGGCCGTGGAAAGCCTTGGCTAAGCCCTCTGTCGTTAGATTGCAGGTTTACTCAGTCTTGCCAGTGGCCAGATGGCTAAAGCAGGCAGAAGGGCAGAGGCGAGGCCTGGGGGAAGGAAAGGCACAGGGGGGTCTGGGAGAGCTACATGACCTTGGCTTAATTTTGTTTTCAGATGGACTGCATGTATCTTAATATACTGTACAGTACAACCGACGGGCTTTGCTAGAAGCAGAATGTAACAAATTCAATTGATTGTGTGTTCCCTTTAAGAACTAAAAATAACTGTCAGCTTGTTGGACCCTTGAAAATTTGGTGTGGGCAGGTGCTAAATGTGAGGATGTAATCATAGCAGCTTCTTCCCTTCAAAAGGCGAAGGAGGACTTAAAGTCAAAAATAGTGGAGTATGTCCTTGGTCCATTAGATTACATAAAAGAGGTTCTTAAAGGGAAACACACAATCAATTGAATTTGTTACATTCTGCTTCTAGCAAAGCCCGTCGGTTGTACTGTACAGTATGTTAAGATACATGCAGTCCATCTGAAAACAAAATTAAGCCAAGGTCATGTAGCTCTCCCAGACCCCCCTGTGCCTTTCCTTCCCCCAGGCCTCGCCTCTGCCCTTCTGCCTGCTTTAGCCATCTGGCCACTGGCAAGACTGAGTAAACCTGCAATCTCCCGTTGTCCCCAAAGAGCTCAGAATAGGTTACAGGTTAAACATATATAATTAAACTTGTCAGATTTGTACTTCTTTTTGTTTAAAATCAATAAAAAATTTTTGAACACAAAAAAAAAACAAAAAACATATATAATTTCAGTACATTACAATGCAAGTTTTCATCCTAGTTGGCACATATTAGGTGCCACAGACTGGTTCAGTTACCAATACAGGTATACAATTCTTTGTAGTCCATGAATCAAGGGCAGGGGGGTCAGATGAAGAGGTCGGTTTTTATTGCTCTTCTGAAGTTGAAGAGACCTTCAAGAGATCTGATCTGGGATGGCAGACGATTCCAGTGGCTTGGTATGACGTGGGAGTTAGGACCATTCTTTGGCAGTTTGTGGTTGAAGGGCACGACCAGGAGGCGTTTTGAGGCGCATTTCGTCCTGGGAGCGGAGGGACCAGTTTGGCACTTATGGAGGAAGTTTAGCCATCACATAGCCCGGTGCCATGTCGTGCAAGGATTTGAACGCTAGCATCAGGCTCTCGAAGACACAACGTTTGGCTACAGGCAGCCAGCGAGCCGACGCTAGAGTCTGGGAGACGGGGTCATGGGCACAGAGGTTTTTTAGAAGCCCGATTGGCTGCAACAGCAGATTATACGGAAGACTGCATGAATAAATAGTGAACAATATTTAAAAAAATCAGAATGAATAATAGTTTGCTTCCCTGAAGCAGCCAGAGTGGCGAAATATAATGTTATGTCATAAGCTTTATAAATAATAATATTAATAACTTTATTTTTTGTATACCGCAATACCACAAACAGTTCAGAGCGGTTTAAAATGTAGGTTCATAGACAACGGCGCGAAAGACAAAAGCGCGCGCCGACAATTGAGCGCAGCGTGTGCCGCCGCGCCGCTCTAAATTACAGTTTTTAGGGGCTCCGACGGGGGGTTTTGTTGGGGAACCCCCCCAGTTTACTTAATAGACATCGCGCCGGCGTTATGGGGGGTTTGGAGGGTTGTAACCCTCCACATGTTACTGTAAACTGAACTTTTTCCCTAAAAACAGGGAAAAAGTGAAGTTTTCAGTAAAATGTGGGGGGTTACAACCCACCACACCCCCCACAACGCGGCGCGATGTCTATTAAGTAAAGTGTGGGGGGGGTTCCCCCCACGCCCCCCCGTCGGAGTGCTAAAAACAGTAATTTAGAGCGGTGCGGCGGCGCGCGCTGCGCTCAATTGTCTGGGCGCGCCTTTGTCCCGGCGCGCTTTTGACCTGACACCTACAATGTAAAAGAGACTGTACATACACAGCGAAGATACAATGCAAGGGAATGTACATATTTAGCATGGGTATTTATACAGCAAAGATACAATGCAGATTTACAATGCAAGTGCCTGTACATTTACAGCGGAGATATTTATTCAGTGAAAATACAGTGCGAGCGACTTAAGAACAAGATATGATGCAAGACACTGTATAATGCGGTTGAAGTGGATTGGTTGGACTCTGCAATATATTAAGATAAGTACATTGTATGATATTTTATATGCTAGAGATAGGACCTATGAGGAGGTATTGAATCCAGAATGCTACATGACGGGATTATTCATACGATCTGATGGTCTTAAAAAATAAATAAACAAATAAAAAATTATTGAAAATTATTGACTACAACCCCTTTTGAGAGTTCCGTACCGAAAGCGTGCGGGATATTGGCATGCTGACAATTCCCACGTAGGACTTCAGCATGCTGTGTTCAAGTGTCCCTGTTACCGCTGTGAGTGGGGGGTCTGGGGGGGGGAGACTGCCCCCCCAGTAAACTGACAAGTGTTTACGCTCACGTAGGGGGTGTGTGGGGAAGGAGGGAACCCCCCCATTACACTGTAAATTGCCGTTTTACTTCGGTTTTTGGGTAATCGGCAGTTTTAAGTGTAGTGGGGGGATTCCCCCCCACACCCCCAAACATGAGCACGAACACTTGTCAGTTTAGTGGGGGGTTTCCCTCACACACCCCCTCTGAGTGCTAACAGGAACACTTTTAACGTGGTGCGCAGAAGTCCTGTGTGGGATTGTTGGCGTGGCAAAGTCCCACGCGGTTTTGACGCATCACCCTTTTAAAAGCTAATAGTCTGGAGCTAGTGGCTATAGCCAGATGGATCGATTTTGCTACAGTAATATAAAATGAAGATAATCACAGATATAACATACAGATAATGGAAACACTTCATCAGCATTTCTTAGATTAAGAAGTTATTTTAAGGTGCAAGCTCGAGGCTTCCAGGCCTTCCCCTCCTATTTCAGCAGCATTTAAAGATTACATCTTTAAAACACTGCCTGATCTAATTAAACATATCGCCACTGCCCAATTAAAGTGGTACCTTGGATTACGAGCATAATCCGTTCCAGGAGCATACTCGTAATCCAAAATGCTCGTTTATCAAAGCAAGTTTCCCCATAGGAAATAATGAAACTCGCTTTGATGCGTTCCCCCCCCCCCGAGAACCGGCATTGCTCCCCTCGAAGACCCCCCCCTGCGATCAGGCCCCCCCCTTGCGATACGGCACCCCCCTGCCTCGAACCGGCAACCCCCCCGCCACGATCCGACCCCCCCGCCATGATTGGGCACCCCCCGACACGATCCGACATCCCCCCCGACACAATTGGGCACCCTCCCTGACACAATTGGGCCCCCCCCGCCGCTTCTTACCCTCATCTGGGCTCTTGAAGATCTGCCTACTCTTCTGCTGGGCCTTGAACATCTGAGCATGCTCAAGGCCTGCGAGTTCACGTTCTGAACTCACAGGCCTTGAGCATGCTCAGATGCTCAAGGCCCAGCAGAAGAGTAGGCAGATCTTCAAGAGCCTAGATGAGGGTAAGAAGGGGGGGGCCCAATTGTGTCGGGGGGATGTCGTATCGTGGCGGGGGGGTCGTATCGTGGCGGGGGGTGCCCGATCGTGGCGGGGGGGTCGGATCGTGGCGGGGGCGGGGGGGTGCCAGCTCGAGGCAGGGGATGCTGGATTGAGGGGGGGGGGGAATGCTCGTAAATCGAGCCATGCTCGGTTTCCGAGGCACCGAATTTGCAAATGTTTTGCTCGTCTTGCAAAACACTCGCAAACCGGTGCAGTCGTAAACCGAGGTACCACTGAATTTGGATTGCTTCCTTTAAGCAGCTGTTAATTTTGGCAGAAAAGCATGTTGCTCCCTGCCACTTACCTCCGACTCTTTATAATAACGTTCAGGAATTTCATCACAGGCGATATCGATAAAGCATACTTCTCTTTCCAGATCTTTGGCCTCATTGTCAAAAATCTGCAGAACATAAAAATTGAAACACTCGCAGTGTTAGACGCAAGAACCTTCTCAGAGCTTTCCAGTGAAGCATCAACTCAGGCAGATACATTTCACGCTTATATCAAGTGGTCTTAGTTTCCAGAGAGGCATTTCAGAACACTGGTGGGGGTCTCACCTTTCTGAAAAGCTTTCTGCTTCTAAGCACCAGTTGCAAACAGAGAGGAGTGAGCAAGCTGCCGTCCTGATCTTAAGTCTCAATAGATAACAGTCCAGAACCAAGATTCCAAGTTTATTTTTTCATTTGATATACCGTCTATCAAAGATTATCTAGATGGTTTACAGTAAGTAAGATACGAGTAAAAACATGAAGTATAAAATCAAATAATAAAAAACAGACAATTAAAATTTGCTATAATAAGGGGGTTACAGGACAGGTAGAACTAACTAGACAGGAAGGAAAGAACATTAGGGAGCAAAAAAATACATCAAGATAAAAAAAATTCAAATGAGAGGGGTGGGGTGGAGATTTAAAATTTAACCTGATGTGTATGTGTGTGTATATATATATATATATATATATATATATACTAGCTGATTACCCGGCGTTGCCCGGATATTTATTTATCTCAAAATGTCCAACCCCCTACATGTCCCACCCCACTATGTCCCACATGTCCCACCCCCCACGTTACCCCCCCCCACATGTCCCATATGCCCCACCCCCATGTCCCAACCCCCCTACCCTCCACATGTCCCAAAGGAATGTCCCTCTCTATGGGGCTGAACTTAGACTTAAACGGCATCGGGAGTGTCGGTATTCATCTCTGCGAGCCCGAAAACTATGGGTTGGACATTAATATCTGTCGCTTTTGATAATTTTAACATATCACCCTCTTCCCACCCCCACAGTATTTTACCCCGTCCCACCTGCACAATATTTTTCCCCAGATAGTAAGTCATATGTGTACCAAGTTTGGTTGAAATCTCTCCATGCGTTTCAGAGTTATGCTGAGTATTCATCTGTGAGCCCAAAAACACTATGGGGTAGATACTAAAAACTGTCATTTTCAATCATTTTTACATATCCCCCCTTCCCACCCCCACAGTGTTTGTCCTCAGATAGTAAGTAATGTGTATGTCAAGTTTGGTTGAAATCTGTCCATGCATTGAAGAGTTATGCTGGAACATACATACATACACACACACATATATTCAAACTATAATGTGAAATATTTGACAAAATGAATACAATACAACTAACGCAAATCGTGATTATAAACAACATATTTAGTTTCACCTCCAGGAGCAAGAACATTTAAATTATTGGGTGAACCCACCCTTGAGCAAGAAACATAGAGTTGTGGGCCGCGAGACCCCCAGAACATATCACCCCAGGTAGTGAGGGATCTGCATACCAAGTTTCGTTCAAATCGGTTAAGCCGTTTTTGAATTACTGTGAGAATGGCAGCTTTTTACATTTTTTCCATTGACATGAATGGGTGAAATCTGATTTTATGTTTGTAGCTCCGCCCACGTGTGCAAGTGGGCCGCGAGACCCCCAGAACATATCACCCCAGGTAGTGAGGGATCTGCATACCAAGTTTCGTTCAAATCGGTCAAGCCGTTTTTGCATGATCGCGGCACATACACACATACATACCTCCAATTTTATATATATAGATATATATATAAATGTGACCATTTTAGTAATCTGAAGTTCAAATGTCAAAGAAGAATGCAGACTGCTAATGAATTAATGTTTACTCATCTTTCCAGTCCAATCCCACAAATTCTAAATAGTACTTGCAAGAGTCTCTGCTACTAATCAAATTCTATTTAGGTTTAATTTACTTTTAAACAAAGCACCCAGTTAGCCATTTCAGTCAAAGCCAAATTCAAATTAGTAACAAAACTTACTTGGTCACTCAATACATGGCCATGCAATCAAATATCATCAGCCTACATCAGAACCCCAGAGGACATGGGAGAGGGAGAAAACCATTCGGAAATGCTGACAGTTCCTGAAATTGATGGCTTTCTCTACAGTCACAAGGTTGTACAAACCTACAATCAGCCCTTTATCATAACCTGAAGATATTTTATTTAGGAAAAGACCCGATTCTACCTTGTTTTTCTTCTCTGCCTTTCTTTTTAATTTTTGTTTTATAAACTACTTTGAAGAGGTGATATATACAGTAAGTGCAATAACTAATTGATTATCTAACCCCCTCTTTTACAAAGCCCAGTCGTGTGGGCCGATGCGGTAAATGCTCCGATGCTCATAAGGAATGAATGGAGGTCGGAGTATTTGCCATGTAGCTTTATAAAAGAGGCCCTAACTAATGTCACAATACTTGCCATCAGGTCAGGATTATTTATTCACACCGGGGATATGATATACTTTTTCTTATTTTCTTTTTTTTTTGGGGGGGGAGGAGGGGACTTCTTCTGGAGGAGAACTAGACTGTGGTTCATAAGAAAACCTAAAATCTGAGTGCAATACTGATATTCTGGTCTTGCTTCACTAGGGATTGGGAAGGGGAGAAAAGTCTTACAGTGCAATTCTATAAATAGCATGTCAGTTTAGCTGCTCCAATGCTGTGCACTTAACATTAATTAAAGAGTGGCATCTTGGTACCAAGATTCAATTGTGGAATATCAGCATAAGTCAGCACTGGCATGCCCATGCTTAAGAATGTCCTCCTACACCATGCCAATGGTAGGTGTAAGTTGGGGTGGTTTAGCTCTCTGAGGATCAAAATAAATTCAAATGATGACTTGTTTAGATCTTTAATGATCATTAAGAGTTTAAGACACTGGAAGTTTTGAAGCTGAATTGAGTATGTAGGTGTGCCAAGTGACGCATGCCAGCTGATACGCAGCATTATTTAATTGGCGAAAAGCTTTGCTGACCGATTAAATAGCACTTAACCAGTTACAAGATTTATTAACTGCCTTTCCATGAAGAGATTCACCCAAAGTAGCAATCAGCTAGCGGCTCTGCACGGGCAGGAGCGAACAAAAGTTGCTCCTGCCGTGGTTTTCTGGACCACCATGGATTCTAAAAGTATGGGAAGGAGACAGGAGGGAGGCAAAAATTCTTAGAATCGGCTGGGATAGGAGACAGGAGGGATCTCTGCTGTCTCAGTCCACCACTGGACCACCAAGGATTTAAAAAGGTACACCAGGGAGGAGGAGGGAGGTAAAACTTATTAGAGTCGGCCGGGACAGGAGATGGAAGGGATCCCTCCTGTTCCGGCCCACCGCTGGACTACTAGGTCTTAGGGCTCCTTTTACTAAGGTGTGTTAGTGTTTTTAGCGCATGCACAAGATTAGCACACGCTAATTGAAAAATTACCGCCTGCTTAAAAGGAGGCGGTAACGGCTAGCGCACGCGGCATTTTAGCACGCGCTATTCCGCGCGTTAAGGCCCTAACGCACCTTTGTAAAAGGAGCCCTTAATAACCAATTCTTATCTGGTGCCAAGGCTACTGTTAAAGAAGTGTTACCACTTCCCTATCCAAAAGTTCCAACATCGTTGAAATATTAAGGTGCTGTTGATCATTTTCCTTTCCTTAACTTGTTCTTCCTTTTTAATAGGTAGTGAGGGGTGGCAGTAATTCCTCTGAAATTTCTAACACTTCCATCATATAACATTTCAACATTTCTCTAGGAGTTACTGTCTTGCAACTCTGGGAAAATTAATCAATCTGAGATTGTTATTTCGAGAGTTTTCTAAAGACTCCAATTTTCTTCTCAGACCATATCACAGAAGCGTACATCAACTCACACTTGCTACCAGTCCAAGAAAGAATACTATTTAAATTCTACTGCATGTTATTTAAAACCCTATATGGAGACAGCCCATCCTACCTGAACAACCACCTCGTCCAAGCAACCTCAATCAGAAATACGCACTCCCAATTCATACCCCCCTCGATCAAAGAAGTAAAACGGAAAAAACTACACGATGGCCTCCTGGCCACTCAAGCCGCAAAACTAGATAACCAGATCTCTAACCTACTGATAACCAACCCAGACTACAGGATATTCAGAAAAGAATTAAAAACCATACTCTTCAAGAAATTCCTGAAAACAACTCTAGAAAGGACAAATGTTCTTCCATTGTGCAACCTGATAAAAAAACCCAAAAACCTAACAAATGATCTTCCTTAGTTCCCATGTCTTCCTAAATTTCGACCTACTCCTCTCCACTTTTTACCTTTCAAATACTGATAAATGTTCTACTCCTTACAACTCTTGAAATGACAAATGATCTACTCTTTTCAACGTTAGTAATGACAAATGTTCTTGCATTGTAACCCCCCTTTCATAAATCTTTTGTAATCCGCCTTGAACCGCAAGGTAATGACGGAATAGAAATCTCTAATGTAATGTAATATTATCTCTCACTAATGTGTCTATAGTTTGTTTAGAAACTTTTGTATGTTGAGAAACATTCAGCATTGAATTTTTTAATTCTTGTAATTCAGCTTTAAAGTTCTTAATATCCATTTCTTGAGTATTTACTTTATGTTCCAGCTGAACTAGCTGGGGCTTAATTGATTTAGCTAGATCTGCAATGAGATCCCATATAGCCTCAAGAGTTACCTCTTGGGGTTTCTCAGGTAAAGCGGAAAGTTTTGTGTTAACAGCATTTCCACCAACCGGTATCTCCTCCTGAATAGCGGGTTCTCCTGTTCACGGTCTGTCCGCGAAGTTGGCAAATCCCCAGTCTCCACAGGACTCCCCTGCAAATGCAGGGAGTCCAACTCCATGCTCCCCTCCGTGGTTTCAATGGCCTCTGGAGAGAATTGCACACCGTCTTCCGAAGGCTCCTCTGTCTGCAGGGAGCTAGTGACCTGAGGAGGAGGAGGAGGTGCTGTGGCATCAGGGCTTAAGATGGTCTCCAAGCCCAGGGAGACCGCTTCTGTCTCGCCACGGAGCGTCTCCAGCGAGCATGCCAAAGCCCCAGCGATATCCTGTATTTGACGCAGCAGGTCCTCAATGTTGCTGAGGTTGGAAGGGCCAGGATGCCGCGAAGCTCCAGTGGCACTATGGCCCCTCCGTTTTGGCATTCGTAGAGGTAAATGTTATCTTTAAAGGAAGCAGGCAAATATTTGACGAGCGTTCCTGAGATGATCCGCTCAGCTAAGAGATCCGTCGGCCATTTTGGATCCGGAAAACCCCCCCAGTAAGGCTATTCTTATGTTCAAGTGAGGAAACCACTAAAAACACATTTATTCTCACTGTAATCCAGGACTTAACTCTATATTGTCTGATCCTTGATGTTACTGTTATGAATCCTTATTAATCTTATGTAAGCTGCAATGATTCCTAGCAGACAATTGAGGGGTATAGGAAGTAATATGCTAGGGTACGGTATTTTCTAATGAATTTTTGATTATTTGGCACATATTCTGATTGTTGGTTCGACTGATCTTTAGGCTGAAAAAATGGGAACACATAAGCCCCTACAATCAAAGACTCCATTGGCTGCCCCTAGAGGCGCGAATCCTGTTTAAGCTTGCTTGTCTATGTTATAAATCAATATTTGGTCTGGCTTCCACTTACCTGGTTTCCAACTTCAATCTGGCAAATTATCTTAGGCCCACACGAAGAATTCATCTGTTCACCTATCCGACAATGAAAGCCTGCCACTACAAAAGATTCTTGGACAGAACTCTTGCCTTCCAGGCAGGCAAATGGAACGACTGGCTTAGTAACGTTTTCGCGCGCTCTTCATCCTACTTCAATTTTAGAAAACTATTAAAAACAAGTCTGTTCAAGCGATTTGTTAACTAAGAATATACTCAACACTTCTTATTCAATCCTGTAACCCTATGAACCTTTTAGCTTTCATATTCTTTATTATGTAAGATTGTATTGCTGACTTTGATTGTAACCTCTTCGCTGATTGTCCAGCACCTCTTGCTGTAAACCGCCTCGAACTTATATGGCTTTGGCGGTATATAAGAATAAAATTATTATTATTATTAACTTTGGTAATGGATACAATACATTTATTTTAACGAAATTAAACCAGTGTTGGTTTTTTCTCTCTCAGCTTTTTTTAAATTTAAAATTCATATTTGATTTTTTTAAGAAATTATGTTCTGTTGCAATTGACATTTGCGTTTGGTTTTATCTAATTGTATTTGAATGTATTTTGTAATGTAAATGTTTTGTTTGATTGACTGACTCTTGAAGAAGGTACTTTTTGGCACTAAAACGCTAACAGCATTGAGTCGTGTGTACTAGTCATTAAAAAAAGATTCCATTCGGAAACATCTCATCTAGTCCCACTGGTTTTACTTCTGTTTTCCAGGCTCAGCACCAACCGCAGGAGATAGTCTAACTCCTCTGATGAGAATTTCGGGCCCTTTGTTTTTACTTACCTACGACTTCAAGCAGAGAATGACACAGGGGCAAATTTTTTCCCCCGTCCCTGCAGGAATTCAATTTCCCTGTCCCTGCACGTTTTGTCCCTGCCCCATTCCTGAAAGCCTCGAACACGTATGATTTTAAAGTGTTTAAGGCTTGTGCAGACGAGGACGGAGCTTGCAGGAATGGGGCGGGGGCAGGGACAGGAAAAGAACTCGCCAAGATAGGGAAAATGAGTTCCCGCAGAGACAGGGAAAAATTTGTCCCTGTGTCATTCTCTACTTGGGAGAACAGTATAGAAAATTTAATAAATAAATAGTGTGAAAAGTTTCAGCCTCTGATAACCAGAGCAGGTATTGTGACGTCATAATGCCTCATTCCACCAATAAGAGCCAACCTCATCAGTGATGTCACAATGGCTGGATTGTCCTACACTGGGCTCACTTTTACTACATTTTGATTTCTAGAGTGGTGCAGTGTAGAGAATGACATGGGGACAAATTTGTCCCCACAGGAACTCAAGTACTCTGTCCCGTCCCCATGAGTTTTGTCTCTGTCCCTGCCCCACACAAGCCTCGACCACTTATGATTTAAAGTGTTTGAGGCTTGTGCAGATGAGGACAGAGCTTGCAGGAATGGGGCAGGGACAGGAAAGAACTCGCCAGGACGGGAAAATGAGTTCACGCGGGGACAGGGAAAAATTTGCCCCCGTGTCATACTCTAGCTACAAGTTGCTGTTGCTTTTCAATTCATCTCCTGTAAGTGATCACTTTCACAATGTAACTGTTGCAGTGTGCCTCATAACTCAAGGTTGAAGGGTGGCAACCTTCCAGGCTGAAATTGATCCTTCTTTGAAGCCAGGGCAATTCCTAATACGTGACATAAAGAAGCAGTATTGAACAGCGCATAGAAAATTGATAAATGTGATCTCTTTCCTTGTGGCTTTGAATGTCCTCGGACGTTGAGCTTTCTGGCACTTCTCCCCACGATTTGCTAGTGTTTTCCTTTCCCACTGAACCTGAGCAGGCATTGAATATGTTATTCAGCATATGACAGTGACACATTCAGTGCTAATCGGGTTCTGATTTGCTTGAATGGAACCATTCTTTACGATGTTCCACTGCTGAAAGCAGTTTCTCTTCCCTTCTTTGGGACTTTACATCTCTGCCAACACACAGCTCCCTTGGCACGGATGGGCATATGGCGTATTGTACCATGCTGTCAAATTTCAAGAGCTGAAAGCCGATGCTGCAGTCCAAAAATACGAGGTGTTTTTGACAACGGAAGCACAGTTTTCCAATTCTAATCGTTACATAGGCCAAGTAATTTTGCAGGGTAAGGGAATATTTAAGAATATAAGAGCAGGATTTCTGATGGATGAAATTAAAGAAGTGAAGGAGACCTAGAAATGCCACGGATTCCTGAAGCCCAGCCATGTCTCAGCCACTGATATAACCTTTGTATTTCCAATACAGTGGTGCCTCGCATAACGAACGCCTCGCACAGCGAACGCTGCACACAACGAACTTCATGTCTTGATTCACACAACGAACTTCGTTTCACACAACGAAGTCGCCCGAGCTGCCGATGTATTGCATCCTTCCGCGCAGGCACTGCAGGCAGTCGTTAGTCACTGCGCTTAACTGCCCTCTTTCACAGCCCTTCGCCTGGATCCCTGTGCAGTGGCGGACCGTCGGCTCGCCTCCTTTTATGGAGGGGCCCGGCGCCTACTGCTGATGCGTTGGGGGGGGGGGGGCGGAGCTACTCTCGCCGCTTCCCCGATGCTAGAAAAAAAAAAAAAATGAAAAGTTAAGTCCCAGTTTTTGCCGCTGAGACTCTGCCCTCTCTCACTGTATACAGTCGTCCTTTTAAGATAAACTCAATATTTTTTATATATCATGGCTTCTAAAAAAAGCAGGAAGGTGATTTCTGTTGAAATGAAACGGGAAATAATTAGAAGGAGTGAATGGGGGGTAAAACAGTGTGACCTCGTCAAAGAGTTTGGCCTCAGCAAGACCACCATTTTCACCATTTTGACAAATTTATCTTTTTTTATGTCATCTTAGCATATTTTATGCTGCAGAACGAATTATTTTTTTTAACATGTATTGTTATGGGAAAACGCGTTTCACATAACGAACTTTTCGCATAACAAACTTGCTCCTGGAACGAATTAAGTTCGTTGTGTGAGGCACCACTGTATATGACTTAAAATCCACTCGTTTTCAATGACTAGAACTTTTCAACTGCTTTGATATTCATTGCCGACGATCTTTGAATCTGTATTTGTGTCCATCGCATGGATTTATGTGGGGCAGACTTGCTGGTACTAAAGTTCTGGAAATATTTACATTGTACTCTGTGACATGAGGGTTCATAGTCAAAAGCACGCACCGACAAAGGCACACCGACAACCCAGCACAGTCAACTGAGCGCAAGGCGGAAGCGCGCCGAAGTAAAATAGTATTTTAAGTGGCTCTGACGGGTGGTGTTGGTGGGGAACCCCCCCCCCCACTTTACTTAACAGAGATCGTGCCGGTGTTGTGGGGGGTTGTAACCCCCCTCATTTACTGGAAACTTAACTTTTTCCCTGTTTTTTAGGGAAAAAGTGAAGTTTTCAGTATAATGTGGGGGTTACGACCCCCCAAATCCCCCCCCAATGCTGGCACAATCTTTGTTAAGTAAAGTGGGGGGGGGGTTTCCCCCTCACACCCCCCATCGGAGCACCTAACATCAGGTCCTAACATGGACTACAAGTTAAGAAAGACAGTTTGAGTTAGGATTACCAGACCCTAGTCTGAGTAAACATATGTGACTTTCTATTACAGCACTTACCATCCTCCATCTTAACCTATCATGCCCCTTAGATGCAGTGGTAGAGAAGTGTATACTACTTTGGGGGGTGGTTCAAGGTAATTTTGGACAGACTAGAGGACATACAGGTCTTTATTGACCATCATTTATGATCAGTGGCTTAGCGAGGGGGAGAGGTACCTGGGGCGGAGCATCCCCCATCCACTCCTTCCCCCCCCGCTTCTGCTGCACGCGTGCCCCTTCCCTTCCCCCATCCCTCTTTAACATTTCCAGCGTTAGCAGCAACCCCAAGTGATGTCACTTCCTAGGTGTGGGTCCAGGAAGTGACATCAGAAGAGGAGCTGACACAGGCGCGAACATCAGCTTGGGGTTGCTGCTCGCTCCGGGAACGTTAGAGGTATAGGGGAAGGGGGGCGCATGTGCATTTGGGGGGGGCAGGGAGTAGAGAGGAGGATGGGTGCCAGCACCCCCCACCAAGATGGCGCCCGGGGCAGACCACCCCCCTGCCCCCCCTTACTACATCACTGTTTACAATATTAATATGTTGGACCTAATTATTCCGGTTTTTATGATGTCTGTAATGAGTAGGCATGATGCAAACTTGCATATACTGGAGACCCAGCATATGCAGATTTATTTCATGAATATTCACTGCAGCTATTCAGAATAATCCGACCAGTCATGTGCATCTCCAGCACAGGGCTGAGAGCCGCTAATGTAATCCCAAAAGGGAGCGATATAGAAATCCTTTCTATTTGGCACTGAAATAAACAAGGAATCATTCGCTGTTTCCAGCTGTTCCTGTTTTTGCACAATGGTGAAGGAACCTATCTGACTCGCCAATTGCTCCTGCTACAATATGGACAACATTTCATAAACGAGTCCCATCAAACTAATGTAATTGTTTTCTGATCTTCCCATGTGGATACTGTCTCAATTTTTAAAACTTTCTCTTTAAGAACAGTGCTGGGAGAAGTGGAATATACATTACCGAAAACCCTCTGCCTGACAGATGACCTCCCTTTTCATATCCTAGCATTTATCTGATAGCGAGTATATTTCACGGTAAAAGGCTAGAACATTCTCTGAAAGACCTTGTAGATAATAACAAGGATAGAGATGGTAGGAAGATGTTATTCTAGTCAGAAGCACTCTTACACAAGCGGGATGGAAGCATATGGGCTCGTGCTGCCTTCAGTAGAGAAGAGGTGTTTAGGAGGATGGGGTGGTGGCTGTTTTCTTGATACTGAGGATTTGGGTGTTATGAGATTATGAGGGAGAGCAGTTTTGGTGATGCACGCATGCTTTTTCAGTTTGTTTTCAGAATTTTCTGATATGTCCCCAAATTTTATGTCAACAAAAGAAACTGACCCTGTTCACTCCACAAAAGGCACATACAAGAGAACAAAAAATTGTGGAGAGTCAATGTCCAAGATGATGGCTTTATTGAAACAAACACATAACCCACATAAATACATCTAGGGCCGGAACCTCTAGAAACATTTGGACCCTACACTGTCCGTGTTTCAACACAATTGTGTTCTTCAGGGGTCCCTACTGGTCCTAAAAGTAACCTTGTGGATTAAAGCGAAGGTTTTTTATGTAAAACCGACACACTCAAATTGACAGCCTGGGAGCTTGTAGCACGACTGTCAGTTTGAATGCGTCAGTTTTATGTAAAAAACCTTCGCTTTAATCTACAAGGTTACTTTTAGGACCAGTAGGGACCCCTGAAGAAGACAACTGTGTCGAAACACGGACCGTGGAGAGTCCATATGTTTCTAGAGGTTCTGGCCCTAGATGTATTTATGTGGATTAAGTGTTTGTTTCAATAAACTAAACTAAACTAAACCTTAAGTTTATATACCGTATCATCTTCACGGATGTGGAGCTCGGCACGGTTTACAAGAACTTAAAATATAGGAAGAGAAGGGGGGGAAAAAAAAGGTTTACATGAACTTATAAATAGAAGAGAAGAGTAAGGGGATAGAATTACATTTTAGTGAAAAGCCAGGTTTTCAGTTGCTTGCGGAATAATTGGAGGGAGCCCAGGTTCCGCAGCGGGGTAATAAGTTCATTCCAAAGACCTGTGATTCTGAAGAGAAGGGATTTTCCCAGTTTGCCTGCATAGCGAATACCATGTAGAGAGGGGAAGGATAGTTTATACCTTTGGGCGGGTCTGGTAGAGTCAGGACTCGAGGAGTTATAAGATAGTGGGATTAAGGGAGGAAGGATGCCGTGAAGGATCTTAAAAGCCAGGCAGGAGCATTTGAAATGGATTCTGGAAATCACTGGGAGCCAGTGAAGTTTGGCAAGGAGTGGGGAGACATGGTCAGACTTGCGTTTTGCAAAGATCAACTTGGCTGCAGTATTCTGGATTAGCCATCATCTTGGACATCGATTCTCCACAATTTTTTGTTCTCCCAAATTTTATGTGCAATTAGTCTTCTGTGTTTTTACAGTTCTTGCCTCTTATTGTAAACCGCACTGAACCGTGAGGTACTGCGGCATATAAATTTATTATAATTCTTCATTTCACGCATTTGTTTTAATAAAATGGTTTTTGACACGTGCAGATTGATGACCTATGCGTTAATTCCTAGCATAAGTTGATTGGGTGCAAAGTAACCCCTCACCCCACCCTTTTACGAAGCAGCGTTAGGCTTTTTTTTATCACCGGTCGCAGCGGTATTAGCGCCGACTCTCCTAAAATTCCTACGAGTGCTGGAGCTAATACCGCTGTAGCCAGTGATTAAAAAAAAAAAGCCTAACGTGACTTTGTAAAAGTGGAGGGGGTGGGGGTAATTTTTTTTAAGCAGCAGCTCTAAGAAATCAAATGCATGCTACCCTAAAGGGTATGTTATTAGAGGTGCCCAGCCTGAACATTTTTGTTTAGAATCATTTTGTATTTCATTTACGATAATTTTTTATTTTTTTCCT
Organism: Geotrypetes seraphini; assembly: GCF_902459505.1. NCBI lineage: Eukaryota > Metazoa > Chordata > Amphibia > Gymnophiona > Dermophiidae > Geotrypetes > Geotrypetes seraphini. The sequence continues at coordinate 17,885,297 of NC_047093.1, read as the reverse complement.
ATTTTTCATTACAGGAGCAATATTAAGAGTGCACGCTTTTTTTTTTTTAGTTCAAAGAGTTTTATTGATTTTATATATGAGAAGAAATACAAAGCCAACAATATGGGTGTTCTAACAAGGAACACAGAATAACAATAGCATTAACAAATGTGAAGTGCATCCACAGTGAAAGAGTAATCACAAATGAATAAATGCATAAAAAGGAAAAAGATGAGAACTCCTTCCCAATAGCGGTCATATGCACACGTTAGTCACACAAGTGTACAATGATTCATACAAACGTTCACTGCTGGGAAAGAGTACGCCCTTTTTGCACACAGGGCAAGATTCAGTAAATAGCACCCAAAGTTAGGCACCACGGTGACTGTTGCCCACAGTATTCTGCAAAGTGCATGCTGCGACCTTTATCGACTAGCTTAGAAACATAGAACATGACGGCAGAAAAGGGCCGATGGCCCATCAAGTCTGCCCACTCAAGAACCCTCCCTCCAACTAGTCTGCCCGCTCAAGGACCCTTCTTCCCTGGAGCATCTATCGATTGAGCATAACTCCGTAGTACTCCCACCTGTTTGTCCCATCGACTGTTGAAGTCGAGCACGTTACTGGCCTTGACGACCTGGCGGGGAAGATCATTCCATCGATCAATCACCCGTTCGGTGAAGAAGTATTTCCTGGTGTCACCATGAAATCTTCCCCCCTTAAGTTTTAGTGGATGCCCTCTTGTCGCTGTGGGACCCTTTAGAAAAAAGATTTCCTCCTCCACTTTAGAAACATAGAAAGATGACGGCAGAAAAGGGCTACAGCCCATCAAGTCTGCCCACTCTACTGGCCCACCTCATTAAGTCTGAGCGCTAATGACCCAGTTCCTTAACTCGACCCTCGTAGGGATCCCACGTGAATGTCCCACTTATTCTTAAAGTCGAGCACGCTGGTGGCCTTGATCACCTGCACCGGAAGTTTGTTCTGTGAAGAAATACTTCCTGGTGTCGCCACTAAATTTCCCTCCTTTGAGTTTGAGCGGGTGCCCCCTTGTGACCGAGGATCCCTTGGGAAAGAATATGTCGTTTTCCACCTCGATGTGACATTACATGATGTATTTAAATGTTTCTATCATGTCCCCCCTTTCTCTGCGCTCCTCGAGAGAATATAAGCGCAGTCTGATCAGGCGTTCTTCATATGGGATGTCTTTAAATCCTGAGACCATCCTAGAGGCCATTCTCTGTATCGACTCCACTCTCTTCACATATTTTTGATAATGTGGTCTCCAAAATTGGACACAGTACTCCAGGTGAGGTCTCATCATGGATCTGTATAACAGTGGTAAAGCTCCTTCTGATGCAACCCAGCATTTGTCTGGCTTTCGCTGAAGCTTTTATCCACCTGATTAGCAGCTTTCGTATCTTCCCGGATGAGAACTCCCAAGTCCCTTTTTGCAGTAGTTCTTGTTAAGTTTTCGCTGTTTAAGGTGTATGTTTTGCGTGGATTTCCACTCCCAAGGTGCATCACTTTACATTTCTTGGTTCTTTGGTTCTTGGTTCTTTGGTTCTTTGAAAGAACACAATTTCAACTTATAGTACAATCTCTAATACTGGGTATATTGGACTACTGCAACATCCTCTTCCTTCCTTGCCCTGCAACTACGATTAGACAACTCCAAACAATCCAAAATACAGCTTTGAGACTCATCTACTCATTGAAAAAACATGACCACATTACGGATGCCTTCATCAACTCACATTGGCTTCCAATCCAAGAAAGAATCCAATTCAAATTCTACTGCATATTATTTAAAACCCTACACGGAGACAGCCCATCATACTTGAACAATCGCCTCATCCAAGCACCCACTACCAGACACAGAAAAACGCACTCCCCATTCATACCCCCCCCAATCAAGGAAGTAAAAAGAACAAGACTACACGACGGCCTACTAGCCACTCAAGCCGCAAGACTGGACAACCAAATCTCCAACCTTCTGATGACCACCCCAGACTATAGGACATTCAGAAAGGAAATAAAGACCACACTTTTCAAGAAATTCCTGAAGCAGCAATAACATCACGACCTCTTAGTAACACTAAAACTGACGCTCGATCTACCCATTACTGCACTAATTAATAACAAAAGAACCTCCACTTTGACCACCTATCAACTCTACTACAAACCACCTCACCCTCAACAACCCGCTAAATGTCTATAAGATCTACAACCTACTTCTCTAGCTAATCATTGTAACTCTGTTTTTAAATTAACCTTTTGTAATCCGCCTTGAACCGCAAGGTAATGGCGGAATAGAAATCCCTAATGTAATGTAATGTAATGTATTAAAGTTTAGTTGCCAATTGCTGGACCATTTTTCCAATACAAGCAGGTCTTGCTCCATAGTGTTGGCCATTTCGCACCTAATTTTGCATGCGAGCACTTGCACCTGCCAAGGAACTGCCATTACAGAATACTAATCTCAGTCCACAATCTCAAGCCTAACTAACCCCCTCTTTAACAAAGGTACGCTAAACGCCAATGCGTGCATGCTATCTTATGGATGCGTTAGCAGTTAGCGCACATGCTGATTTAGCGCGCACTAAATCCGTGCTAAAACACTTAGCACACCTTTGTAAAAGAGGAACTAAAGTGCCTGCACTTCTACCAGCCAAAGACTGGCGTAAATAGTCACACCTACCTACTGGCATTTTAGGCACATAAATGCAAGTATTCTATATGACTGTGCCTAAATGACCCACCCAAGCCTCTCCTATGGCCACACCCCTTAGGAGATGCACACTATAGAAATCAGGTGCACTGGTTATAGAATAGAGGCGTTGACTAGTTACATACGTAACTCCTAATTAGCACCAATAAGCGGTTGTTAAGGCCAGCTTCTAATAGTGGGATCTCTTAGGGAGAGGAAGAAATAGTGCATGCTGTGGATGGGCCATTTGGCTTTATCTACCATCATGTTGCTATGTTTCTATAACTATAAAGCTCTATGACCTCACAATGCAGCTGTAAAAAGCCTTAGCCAATAGGGAGAGGAGGAGATAGTGGATGCTGTGGATGGGCCATTTGGCCTTTATCTGCCATCATGTTGCTATGTTTCTATAACTATAAAGCTCTATGACCTCACAATGCAGCTGTAAAGAGCCTTAGCCAATAGGGAGAGGAGATGCAAATGTTAAGAGCTTTAGCCAATAGGAGAGGAGGAGATAGTGGATGCTGCAGATGGGCCATTTGGCCTTTATCTGCCATCATGTTGCTATGTTTCTATAACTATAAAGCTCTATGACCTCACAATGCAGCTGTAAAGAGCCTTAGCCAATAGGGAGAGGAGATGCAAATGTTAAGAGCTTTAGCCAATAGGAGAGGAGGAGATAGTGGATGCTGCAGATGGGCCATTTGGCCTTTATCTGCCATCATGTTGCTATGTTTCTATAACTATAAAGCTCTATGACCTCACAATGCAGCTGTAAAGAGCCTTAACCAATAGGGAGAGGAGGTGATAGTGATGCTGCAGATGGGCAGACCGGATGGGCCATTTGGCCTTTATCTGCCTTCATGTTTCTATAACCATAAGGCTCTATGACATCACAATAATAGCAAGAACATTAAATGTTAACCCATAAGCTTTTGAAAGAGAATAAACACATTAGCCTCTCAAACACATTGGACTGGACTGCATTCTGTACATGGTGCCCAAATTTAGGTACTGAAAAAAAATGAGTGAAAACTGCTGTTCTATAAATGGCAGGCAAATTTGGACACTGTTTATAGGATAGTGCTTAGGATCAGGATCCGTGCATGAAAACTTATACCAAATGAAACTTGCACTTCAATTAGACGCAGATCTGTCATATATATCTGCGTGTTGTTTCTAGGAATGCCCCTGATGCACCCTTACCCCTTCCATGGCAATACTCCCATGTCCGGGGCAGTACTTGGAGAGCCCCCCCAGGAAAGAGACTTGGGAGTACTGGTCGACAAGCCGATGAAGCCGTCCGCGAAATGCGTGGCAGCAGCGAAAAGGGCGAACAGAATGCTAGGAATGATTAAGAAGGGGATCATGAACAGATTGAAGAAAGTGATCATGCTGCTGTACCGGGCCATGGTACGCCCTCACCTGGAATACTGCGTCCAGCATTGGTCGCCGTACATGAAGAAGGGCACGGTACTACTCAAAAGGGTCCAGAGAAGAGCGATTAAAATGGTTAAGGGGCTGGAGGAGTTGCCGTACAGTGAGATTGGAGAAACTGGGCCTCTTCTCCCTTGAAAAGGGGAGACTGAGAGGAGACATGATCGAAACATTCAAGATACTGAAGAGAATAGACTTAGTAGATAAAGTCAGGTTGTTCACCCTCTCCAAGGTAGGGAGAACGAGAGGGCACTCTCTAAAGTTGAAAGGGGATAGATTCCGTACAAACGTAAGGAAGTTCTTCTTCACCCAGAGAGTGGTGGAAAATTGGAACACTCTTCCGGAGTCTGTCATAGGGGAAAACTTCCTCCAGGGATTCAAATAGGGGAAAACACCCTCCAGGGATTCAAATAGGGGAAAACACCCTCCAGGGATTCAAGACAAAATTGGACAAGTTCCTGCTGAACCAGAACTAACGCAGATAGAGCTGGTCTCAGTTAGGGCGCCGGTCTCTGACCTAGGGGCCGCTGTGGCAGCGGACTGCTGGGTACGATGGACCACTGGTCTGACCCAGCAGCGACAATTCTTATGTTCGGATCCATGTGGAAAACTTACATGCACATTTTTATAGTTTCCAACTAGGAAGATGTCTCAGTCTGTTTTCTTTTGGTTTACATCTTAACTATAGATCCCCAAAATTTTTTTTATAATTATAATATATTTTTTATATATATATATATATATATTTAAAATGTAATGTACACCTCTTTAACAATTTTTAAGTGGAATATCAAATTTTAATAAACTTGAAACTTGATGTGTAAATTTTAATTATTGCAATTACTGCCAATAATTGATTATCACCCAATTATTGCCATTTTACCACTCATGTGTCATTACGTTGCATTACATGTTGAGTGGTCACTTTATTGCTGTTTCCAGTCACAACTGGTCATTCAGGTCACTCCTGGTTACCACCAGCCACTCCTATTCACCACCAGTCACTCAGTTCTCCTCTGGTCACTACTGGTCAATTTGAGTCTCCTGATACCTTGTTCACCATGGACCTTTTGGTTACTGGTCAATTTGGGACACCCAGTAGCTGTCTGGACCTCTGGACATATCCTCAAAAAGGAGGACATGTCTGGTGAAATCCGGACGCCTGGTAACCCTACCCCCTCATACCTCCACAAAGATCAGAATAAAAAAAGTATATACCTGTCTAATCTAATCTAACTTAATCTAATCTAATCCTTAGGTTTGTATACCGCATCTTCTCCACGTTCGTAGAGCTCGGCACGGTTTACAGGAGATGAAATAGGAAGGAACTACAATAAAGGGTTAGAGGTCGAAGTATGAAGAGTTTTTTGAGGACTTGGGAAACCAAAGTTGGAGGGAGGCTTACATTTTTGAGAAAAGCCAGGTTTTCAGATGTTTGCGGAAAACATGGACAGAGCTCAAGTTCCGAAGAGGGGAGGTAAGGTTGTTCCAGAGCTCAGTGATTTTGAAGGGGAGGGAGGTCTCCAGAACATCAGCACCTGGCATAGGAAAGCCTAGTAGAGCTGCTCACAGGTGTCTTAAATAGCCTGGGGGGTGGGCTAGTGGACCATAGAGAGGAGGACCCAGGCCCATAAGCCACTCTAACCACTACATTCATGGTGGAAAATGTGAGCCCCCCTCCCCCAAATCCCCCCCTAACCCTATTCTACTGCCATAAAATACTGCCTTTCCAGCAGGGCACCTAGCATCATCTACACCCCTCCCCCGTTCCAGCAGGGGAGAGAACTATAGGAGGAGCAGCGCTGACGGTGCTCGGCACCAACTGCCAGTTTCACTAGTGGCCAGATTGGGAGCCCTTTCCAGCAGGGCACCTAGCATCATCTACACCCCTCCCCCGTTCCAGCAGGGGAGAGCCGACAGAGGAGAGCTGCAGTCCGACGCTCAGACCAACGGTCGGTTAAGGAGCCCGTTCCAGCAATGTACCCGACACCATCTTCACTCCTCCCCCATTCCGAAGGGTCTACTTCTGAGGATCTCGCATCATGTGCGGCAGCGGTGGAGATTACCTTGCCAGAGATGTCGCCTGTTCTTGGAGGAAACTCGGGACCCAGATAATAGCCATCGGAACTGGGGTTGACGGTAGTTAAAGAATAGAATGGGAATGGTGTTTGAAGTGAATTGGGGTGGAGATGGAGGTGGGTATGGAGAGGGATAGGGATATGATGTATTCCGGAAAGGCATTTAAGATCTGGTGTTAAATGATCATAATAATTACAAGTCAAAGATCTTGATGCTTTTTTGGAGTGTGTTTCTGTTTCTCTCTATGCTTATTTTTATCTCTATTTTGTTTACTTTAATTATTATTTTAATTCTAACTTTAAATTATTTATTCATTACTTGTTGGAATATTTCATTTCTATCTCTATCTCTACCTCTGTCTTTTTATTTTATTTTTCATACTGTTTCTTCAGGTACTTTAGTTAGATTGTGAGCCTTTGGGACAGTTAGGGAATTTCCAAGTACCTATCTTATTTATTTAGTTTTTATTTATTGTATCTTTTTTTTTTATTTTTTTTATTATTTATTTATCATTTTCAAACTTATATCAAGCATATTAACTTGTACAGAAAGAAGTTTAACATATAAACATATTCCATCAGATTAACATTAAAACAAAAGAGAAGAAAAAAAAAAATATATATATATGCTAACTTTACTCAAGTCCTACATTAGGATCCAAGATTAACAAAATGCGAGAATATTAGGAAAATAATCACTAATATGAAACTATAGAGCTGAGGACTAATGCCTATATTAATAATGAGCTAATGATGTTGTTCTTCCTTCAGACGAGATGATACCAAGAAATTAGTTAACTGAAATGGTTCATAGAAAACATACTTGATCTGGCGGTGATTCACTATACACTTACAAGGTTGCCTTAAATAAAAAGTAGCCCCTAAAGCTAAAACACCTGGCTTCAGAAAAAGAAATTCACGTCGTCGCTTCTGCGTTTCACGTGAGAGATCGGGAAACATCTGGATTTTAAGTCCAATAAATTCTTTTTGTCTATTTTTAAAGAATAGTCTCAAAATCCATGCCTTATCTGGCTGAAGAGCCACTGTTAGAATTAATGTCGCTGGAGTTGCCAATTCTTTTTCTGATGTTTCAAGTAAAGTTGAAACATCTAATGCTTCTTGGTTGTTAGTCACATATGGTTGAACTTGATTTTTTGAAGGCAAGTAATAAACCTGGGAGAATGGAGGCATACACTCCTCCGTAACTCCCAGTATTTCTTTTAAGTATCGTTTAACCATTTCTCTAGGGGGCACCATAGCGACCCTTGGGAAATTAATCAATCTTAGGTTATTACCACGAGCATTATTTTCCAAAGACTCAATTTTTCTCCTAAGATTTGTATTATCTTTAATTAGTGTCTCTTGAACATTTTTGAAAGATATCAAGTCCTGTTCCATTTTCCCACTAGTCTCTTTAGACAAAAGCATATCATTTTGAAGTTCTTTTATCTCTTTTGTTTGTTCAATTAGTTTCCCTTCTATGTATTGAAAATGGGGACTTATGGCTTTACCTAAGTTAGCCACAAGATCCCATAATGATTCCAGAGTCACTTCAGTGGGTTTAGTTATAGAAATTTCACCTTGGTTAGTGAAAAAAATGCTCACCGTCAGTTAAAACCACTTGGGTTTCTCCCTTCTGGGCTTGTCCTTCACTTGAAGTTAATATTGCCTCAGTTCCCCCAATGGGGCTCTCCTGGTGAAGTTCCCCATCTCCCAGGCTCTCCGCTGGTAAACTTGCCTCCAGAGGAGGAGACAATCCAATCCACGGGGTCTCCCCACTCCGTGGAGAGCTTGTGGTCCGAGGCTGTGAGGGCGGCGCTCTAGCGTCAGGGCTGAGGGTGGTGTCCGGCCCAAGGAGATTCGCCGCAGTCCCGCCTTCTCTCAGCGTCTCCAGCGGGCCCACAACTGACGCCGGTGTGGCACTTTGTATCTTCCTCAGTAGTTCGTCGATAGTGCCGACCGAGATTCCTGCGGTGTGCCGAGAGGCAGCAGCAGCACTCCGTCCTCGTCTCTTTGGCATGTCTGTGAGTACTAACCCCTCTCGCCGAAAATTTCTTTATATCAGACGAGTTCTGAGGAGCGTTCCTCAGCTCTTGAGGTATGCGGCCATCTTGGATCTATTTATTGTATCTTTAATGCATCATTTTTGTAAACCGCTGTAAACCGCTTAGAAACCTCACGGTTATTAGCGGTATATAAGAATTAAATTAAATTAAATTAAATATAGGTGCCATCTGCAGCCATAAGGGCTATTGGGGTTGTAGACAGGTGGGTATAGTGGGTTTTAGGGGTGTTATGGGGGGCTCACCATAACCTATAAGAGAGTTCTGGTGAGTTGTTTATGTGGCACCCTTTATGAGAGGTTCACAGTACTGCCCCACTGCTCTGTTGCCATATCTGGGTGGCCAGTCCGTTACAAGATTGGCCCCTCCCACATCCAAATGGTCTTTTTTTATGCGTTTGGGACTTGGACAAAATTTGGGTTGAAAATGTAGTATAGACGTCCTGGCAGTCTGGATGTCCAGATAGACGATTTTCAGGAAAAAAAAAATTAATTTTAGTCGTATTTTTAAAAAAATGGGCATTTTCCCACTCCCGACTTTGGGCATCTAGCACCATAAGCCCAAATCAGACTTAGATGTATGTTTTGATTATGCCCCTCTGACTGTTTAATGGGTATATGTGTGTGTGTTTGTAGGTGTGTTGGAGGGGAATCAAATTGGTGGAAGGATATGAACCTTCTCTCCCTCTCCCCCATCATGTGCTAGAAAGGAGGATACTACTTCTCACTTATCTTCCTCTAACCCCACCCCAGGACTGACCCAGTGTTCTCCTATCTCCTTCCTACCTCAGCACACTCCCTCTTATCCCAGGACAAGCAGGCAGCTCTTCTCAACATGTAGGTGATGTCATCCACAGAGCCCGGATGCGGACAGCTTCGCAAGCAGACTTGCTTGAAGAACTTTAGAAAGTTCGCGACTGCCGCACCGCGCATGCGTGAGTGCCTTCCCGCCCGACACAGGGCGCATGTCTCCTCAGTTCTCAGTTTTCCGCGGAGCCGAGAAGTCCTATTTCAACGCTCTGTGCTAGACTCAGTTCTACTTTGTGCCTTCTCTCCCCATGGCTTGTGTTTTATTTTTTTCCAGGGTCGCTGTGTTTCTTTGAGCGTTTTCATTTAAAAAGAAACAAAAAAAAATACTTAATTTCATTTTTCATTTGTGTCACGGCGGGGCCTGCCTTGCGGCCTCAGCCAGCGGGCTTCGATCTCGCTGAGACTATTTTTCTGTTTATGTCCCTGCCGGTCACAGGCGATGTTCCTCACTGACCCACATAGGTGGTGTGTTCAGTGTTTGGGACCTGACTATTGTCCGGAGTCATGTGCCCGCTGCTCTTCATACTCTGGACTGCAATTGTGCTTTGGCTTTCTACTTGCAAAGAACTAAGCCACACAGATTGCACCTCAACTTTTTGTCTCCTTTGATACAAACAAGTTGGGACATCCAATTTCCAAGCGCACCATCTCCAACTGGTTGGCTGCTTGCATCTCTTTCTGCAATGCTCAGGCTGGATTGCATCTAGAGGGTCGAGTCACAGCCCACAAAGTCAGAGCCATGGCGGCATCAGTAACTTTCCTTAGATCTACTCCTATTGAGGAAATCTGCAGAGCTGCCACTTGGTCCTCGGTTCATACTTTCACCTCTCATTGTCTAGATACTTTTTCCAGATGGGATGGCCGTTTCGGCCAGGCAGTATTACAAAATTTATTCTCCTGAATTGCCAACACTCCTACCATCCCATTATGGTTAGCTTGGAGGTCACCCACATGTTGAGAATAGGCTGCCTGCTTGTCTTGGAATAAAGTACTGTTACTTACCGTAACAGATGTTATCCAGGGGCAGCAGGCAGCTATTCTCACAACCCACCCACCTCTTCTGGTTAGCTTCTTAGCTAGCTATCTGAACTGAGAAGACTCGTGCCCTGCGTCGGGCGGGAAGACACTCGCGCAAGCGCGGTGCGGCAGTCGCGAACTTTCTAAAGTTCTTCAAGCAAGTCTGCTTGCGAAGCTGTCCGCATCTGGGCTCTGTTGATGACATCACTTACATGTTGAGAATAACTGCCTGCCGTCCCTGGATAACACCTGTTACGGTAAGTAGCTTTGTTTTCCTTCCTCTCCAATCCTAGTGCTTTCCTTTCCTCCCAAGCTAGTGCTCACCTCATTCCTCACGGATCCCAGTGCTCCTTTTACAAAGGTGCAACTAAGCGTTTTAGCGTGCTCTAAATATTAGCACACGCTAACCACACGTTACATGCTAATGCGTGCTTGTTAGTCTATGGACACGTTAGCGGTTAGCACGCGTGTGTATTTAGTGCACCTTAGTAAAACAGGGGGTTTGTCTATTCCTTTTTTGACAAATAGTTCTATACTCTAAATAAAGTTTCATTTCAGATTCCTGCTGCATCTTATTCCTCAATGTGCTAGAACAAGCCCATTCTATAAGAGGAAACACATCAGCTCCTCAAGGCAATTCTCTTATGTGAATATTTATATCTTTTTAATTACAGGCCTCTTTGAAATATAAAGAAACGTGCAGTCATTACAAAGGTATGATTCTATTCCAGTTAGTGCTCACTTAGTTCATTTGCTTTCAAAGACCGTAGAATGTGGTGAAAGCAATTAGCTTAGCAAGGTTTAAAAAAAATATTTGGATAATTTCCTATAACAAAAGTACATGAACCATTGTTACGATGGACTTGGGGAAATCCACTGCTTATTCCTAGGACAAGCAGCATAAAATCTGTTTTACTCCTTGGTGCGAAACTATGAGATGCTCTTCTAGGCAAAAATTTAACCTTGCACCTCCCCCCAAATGAACTTTCCTGCCCCTTAGCCTTCTAACAATCATTATCGCCTCCAAACCACCCCTCCCAGAATAATCTGGATAATTGGTCTCCTGGAAAACAACCCACCCACCCTACTGGTATAAGGACCCCCTGTTGTGTCTTTCAGTTTTATGGCTGTTAGGGTCTACTGCTCTGCTTTGGTGCAGTCATAACTACTGCCTAAAGTGACTGCTTAGTCTTGCCTAATAGGTGATCTGGCCCTGATGATAATGTTTATTGAAAGCTTCTATATCGCTACTAATGATTGGGGAGTCAATTCAGAGCAGTTTACGTGAGCTTCTGTAAAGGTGTTACAATACAGAGTTAGTTTGGTAGGAGGCCATACAGTGCCTTACATTATAAGTTCACAGTTATAAATTTAAGAACATACTGGGACAGACCGAAAGTTCATCAAGCCCGGTATCCTGTTTCCAAAAGTGGCCGACCTAGGTCCCAAGTACCTGGCAGAAGCCTAAAGAGTAGCAACATTCCAGAGCTGAGATTGTGATGTCATAATGCCTCATTCCACCAATGCCTAAGAGCCAATCTCAGCAGTGATGTCACAATGGCTTGACTGTCCTATACTTGGCTCACATAATACTTGACATACTGGGACAGATCAAAGGTCCATCAAGCCCAGTATCCTGTTTCCAACAGTGGCCAACCCAGGTCCCAAGTACCTGGCAGAAACCCAAAGAGTAGCAACATTCCAGAGCTGAGATTGTGATGTCATAATGCCTCATTCCACCAATGCCTAAGAGCCAATCTCAGCAGTGATGTCACAATGGCTTGACTGTCCTATACTTGGCTCACATAATACTTGACATACTGGGACAGATCAAAGGTCCATCAAGCCCAGTATCCTGTTTCCAACAGTGGCCAACCCAGGTCCCAAGTACCTGGCAGAAACCCAAAGAGTAGCAACATTCCAGAGCTGAGATTGTGATGTCATAATGCCTCATTCCACCAATGCCTAAGAGCCAATCTCAGCAGTGATGTCACAATGGCTTGACTGTCCTATACTTGGCTCACATAATACTTGACATACTGGGACAGATCAAAGGTCCATCAAGCCCAGTATCCTGTTTCCAACAGTGGCCAACCCAGGTCCCAAGTACCTGGCAGAAACCCAAAGAGTAGCAACATTCCAGAGCTGAGATTGTGATGTCATAATGCCTCGTTCCACCAATGCTTAAGAGACAATCTCATCAGCAATGTCACAATGGCTTGATTGTCCTATACTTGGCCCACATAAGAACATAAGAGTTACCATACTGGGGCAGAAAATTGGTCCATCAAGCCCAGTATCTTGTTTCCAACAGTGGCCAAGATCCCAAGGAGTAAAATAGATTTTATGCTGCTTGTCCTAGGAATAAGCAGTGGATTTCCCCAAGTCCATCTGAACAATGGTTTGTGTACTTTTGTTATAGGAAATTATCCAAATCTTTTTTAAACCCTGCTAAGCTAATTGCTTTCACCACATTCTACGGCAATGAATTCCAGAATTTAATTACACTCCAGGGAATGTGTGGCGCAGTGGTTAGAGCCCCAGCCCCCTGAGGTTGTGGGTTTAAATCCCACACTGCACCTTGTGCCCCTGGGCAAGTCACCCAATCCACCATTGCCTCAGCTACATTAGTTAGAGTGTGAGCAGGCTTAGAGGCCTTCCAGATGCAGCCCCAAGCTTAGGGAAGAAGAGACAAGGTTTGTGTGGGGGTGGGGGGGGGGCTGGGTGAACAAGGTGGAACCCTAAGTGTGTACTGAACACCCCTAATATTGAGCAAACTCCTTTCCTAGGTGCAGGGAAGGGCAATCTGTTGCATTAGCACCCTCACTCATTTGGAAGAGTTTGTTTCACTGAATTAGAGCAGCCTTTTAGCAAAAAGGCTTAGCTGAAGAAAAAGTAATAAACAGAAGCAAAACAAATTAAAACAGCATAAGACGATACCTAGTGGACTAACTTAATACATTTTTGATTAGCTTTTGAAGACAACAACATCTTCTTCAGATCAGAAATGAATATACAAGAGAAACATAAAGGCATTTCAGTTACATTCTCACAGTTAGTGGGATGGGGGGGGGGGGGAGAATGAAAAATGAGGAGAGATGGATGGGTGCCTAGGATGTGGCGTAAGGCAAAGAGCAAATTCTGGCACGAACAGCAGGCTGGGGTTGCTGCTCGTGCCGGGAATATTAACAAGGTACGGGGGAAGGGGCATGGCAGGAGGGGGCAGGGATGAAGAAGGAGGGGGGAGGGGTGCAGAGAAGAGGGCAGGGGAGAGACACCACCGCCCCGGTGCCTCTCACCTTCGCCATTGGTTGAGGTACGTTATCAGAACCCGAGTCAGGTGCTTTTTCTCCCAAATACTAATATATTATGATCAATCTATTGCTCTCTGAATCATTTTCTTTCCCGGTCTCTTGTCTTTGCCCAGTCCTCTTGTACATATGCCCCTTTTCTAGGGAAGGGGTAAAACACGGACCTGACGGACCTCGCGGATCTGAATCCACACGGCCTTAAAAATCTGAGGTCCGTGTCCGTGCCGCTTGCAGTTTCTGTCTCTTACAGACCTCGATGAGATTTTAGCGCTGACGGATCCATCTCAGCATAGGGAGGGAAAAGTATTAGGATCCGTCAGCGCTAAAATCTCATCGAGGTCTGTCCGAGCCAGAGACTAGTGCTAGAGCGGCAGAGAGTTTGGAGACTTCTTTTCCATAACGCACGTCCGAAACCTATGTCCCCGCTCTCTTGGCTTCTGCTCTGCCGCTCTAGCACTAGTCTCTGGCTCTGACAGACCTCGATGAGATTTTAGCGCTGACGGATCCTAATACTTTTCCCTCCCTATGCTGAGACGGATCCGTCAGCGCTAAAATGTCATCGAGGTCTGTAAGAGACAGAAACTACAAGCGGCACGGACATGGACCTCAGATTTTTAAGGCCGTGCGGGTTAAGATCCGCAAGATCCGTCAGGTCCGCGTTTTACCCCTTCCCCCTTTTCTATAATGAAACTGGATTCCAGCTGCTTACCGTATTTTTCGGACCATAAGACACACTTTTTCAACCCCCAAAAGGGGGTAGAAAAGGGGGTGCGTCTTATGGACCGAATACAATGCGCGCACCCCCTCATACCTTTTTAAAGTGGCGGTGGTCCAGCGTGGTCTCCTGCTGGATGGCTGCCTCTTTGCAGAGCAAAGCACAACACAGGAGCGCGACCTTTGCGCTTCCTCCCTGGTCACGTGCCCCACCCTTAGTAGGCCACTGAATGAAGCTTGATAAAAAAGGGGGGGGGGGGAGGAGGTTTCTCTGTGTCCAGGGAGAGATAATTTCCATTATGTGTAGCACCTGTAATCATTTTGAAAAGTTTGCTCCTATGATTCTGGGAACCCACAGTGATTTAAAGTTAGAACGTGGCAGGATCAGAACCAGCTTGTAGCCTATGAAGTCAGTGAGTCACACAAGCTGTTTGACAGCTATGAGGAGTCTTGTGCCAGATTTCTTCCCCCCCCCATCCTATGGGTTAAAAAAAGCATTCACACTCAGAAAAGCAAACCGTGCAATAACTTCTGCAAGATGGCTAAGCATATTGAACAAAAAAAAAAAACCACCCAACAACTCAATTTGAAAGAAATCTCACATTAATCAACCTCATGTACTCGGAATGGTCCATCTTTTCACGTTGCAATTTTTTTTTAAAGAGACACAGTAACACTTACGCTATCATTGCTTCCTTTGTTGTCTTCATATTTTGTTTCTATATGGATAGAGAATTTAGGCAAAAATGAACACTGAAAAAAAAAAAAAAAGAACCAATGCATTAAAATCAAGAGCTGAATCCATTTCAGTACAAACAAATACTGTTTTTGACTTTTACAAGCATGCATTTCCTGATTCAAGAAAGGATTTACAGTAACATGAATTGCAAATATCGAACAATATTCAGAATGTTCAAAGATTAATTTCTCCATAAAATTTAAACAAACTGATCTGACTGCTGAATGAATTTAAACAATATATTTTTAAGTAAAATAATAATTTAATAATAATAATAATTTATTTCTTATATACTGCTATACCGTGAAGTTCGAAGCGGTTTACAATAAAGATACATTTGACAGTACATGGGATAGAAACGGTTTACAACTTCTTTACATTAAGCTTCTTGCTTATAAAATTATCTTAAGGTAATCAGGACACCTCTACCATCATGTATTCATTCAAAAAATCAATGACCAGCCCTCTAGAGCAGGGGTCTCCAACCTTTTTCATGCTGAAAGCAATGGAAGTAAAACCCGGTGTCTCAATCCTTCTTTTTCTGGAGCCATATGGCAACTCTGCCTAGGAGGGGGCAGTTATGCGCAAACACTCCTTCCAGAACCTGTAATCATGGGCCTTGTGTCTGACCACTAGGTGTCACCTTTGCACAATAACTGAACTCCTCCACCGTCATAGCTGACCCAAGAAGACTTCTATTTATGCATTCATTCAATTTTTTAGCCTGTCCTCTCAAAGGAGCTCAGAACAGGTTACAAATCAGGTACTCAAGCATTCTGGGTGCCTCACTGCTACAGACACTGCACTGGCCCACTGAATATACTTTTAAAATTTTTATTCTGATGCACCGGCAGGATTCCACTCGTAGATATTGCTTGCTGTACCTTGCATGAGCCTGTGATTTAACTAAAGGTTTACAGTGATTTTGTTCTGAAGAATTCATTTTTACTTTCCAGTGGCTACAGGGAATTAAATCCTGAGGCAAAGGACACAGCTATTCCAAGAACCACAGAACAAATTAATCTGCACCTTTTTAATGCCTTGTGCATGGATCCATTTTTCAACAGGGAGAATCAGACTACAAATCCCACAATACTTTGGGAAAGTCTCCCTCCTGGAACTGAGAAACGTGGAAGCTCAGAATTTCAATCTGATCCAAGTCAAGACCCACAAAAAATTAATTAAAAAAAATCCCACAGAAAGGAAGCATAATTTCAAAGAAAGTACTACCGTCACCCAGATTAAATCATGCTTTCTAAATAAGCAGCTTACTAAGGCCACCCTCCTTCAGCTGCTGAAGGAGGAGGAGGCAGGATATCAAAGCATGTAAATCAGACCTGTCAAGCTACCCAACTCCAGGCTTGAAAATTTTTGGCCAGCCCTGGTTTTGAACTTTCATCCCAAAGCAGTGTGGGATTTTATAATTTCCGATTCTGCATGAGCAGCAGACACCTTAACACAGTGGTTCTCAATAGAGAATGACACGGTGATAGAATTCATCACTGTTCCTGTCTCCACGGATAACCGCGGGAAACCATCTTCATGTCATTCTTTAAGGAGAGAGGGAAGAATCAGAGTACGAATGGCCACAACCACTGACCCGCAAGCTTTGCTTTGAAGAATGCTGGTGTAGAAGGACTGAGGTTGAAACAGACACTGAAGAATGACAGTCTCTGGTATCCAGAACAGAGATTGTGATGTCATAATGCCTCATTCCACCAGTGCCTAAGAACCAATCACATCAGTGATGTCACAATGGCTTCATTAACCTTGGCTCACCTAAGAATCAGAGTATGAATGGCCACAACCACTGACCCGCAAGCTTTGCTTTGAAGAATGCTGGTGTAGAAGGACTGAGGTTGAAACAGACACTGAAGAATGACAGTCTCTGGTATCCAGAGCAGATATTGTGATGTCATAATGCCTCATTCCACCAGTGCCTAAGAGCCAATCACATCAGTGATGTCACAATGGCTTCATTATCCTTGGCTCACATAAGAATCAGAGTACGAATGGCCACAACCACTGACCCTCAAGCTTTGCTGTGAAGAATACTGACTGGTGTAGAAGGACCGAGGCTGAAATAGACACTAGAAAATGGTATGGGATTATTTCCCGCGGTTATCCGCGGGGACGGGAACGGTGATGAATTTTGCCACCGTGTCATTCTCTAGTTCTCAACCCTATCCTAGGGGACCCCCAGCCAGTTGGGTTTTCAGGATATCCCTAATGAATATGTATGAGAGAGGCTTGCATATAATGGAGGAGACAGGCATGCAAATGTGTCTTATGCATATTCATTAGCTGAGAACCACTGACTTAACAGGACTGAAAAAAACACAAAACATCAGTGGTTCCTTGTAGTTTGTTATATCTTGGGTTGGACTTATGGCTGAAGGACATGATCCATAGAGTTTTCCTGTGACTTTCCAGCCTTTCTCTCGGCCTGGCACTTTTGAAGTGCTAATCATAAGAATGTCAGACAATGTTTTAAGAAGCCAGTTTTCAGCACGATCTGCCCTGGACATCTGGTGAAGGCAGTTCACACATGGATCCCAGCTACAAAAGCTTGTATGCCTTGTCAATATCTGGATCTGAGATGTCTCTTTTAGGAGACATAGCTCTTCTCTATTTACTGTTCTGACTACAAAAAGGTTTTTGTCATGCAAGTCATTCATTCAGTCTGTAAAATGAGAATTATTCTACATGTGGATATACTGAGTCAAGAGCAGAGCAAAGGACTGCCATATCGCTGACACTGCATCTTTGCAGTATCAAAGTCATTTGAACAGAACATTGACTTATATGCAACAAAACTGACTGGAAATGCTCAGATTCATCGGGTGCTGACATATTGATTCCGGACAAACTCGTAATGATAAAAACTGCGTGAAGCTGAAGGAACAAAGTTACTGTGAAAAACCTTGGCTCACAGACCTAACTCATAGCTCCTAAGGCAGAGCTGGCAGTGAGCATTTATTTGTATTCAGAGACAGAAATTAAATGCTAGCTTCTGTAACCGAGATCAGTTTTCCATTGTACTGTATAATCAGTATCGCTCCATTTATCTTCCAGGTTTTTCTAGCTTAACCCTTTCAGGACCAAGGGACATATTTGTCCCATAACTTTAAAATCCTATCAATTTTGATTGGGATAGTCTACAGTTCTAAATTTGATATGTACGGATTCCATATGATACTGCCTTTATGTAAACAAACTGGTTCCGACATTCATTCATTAGCGTCGTTGCCAGATTGACGAGAAGATTCACTTGCCACACTGTCCATAAGCCAGAAGTGTGATTTTTTTTTAAAAAAAAATAATGATATTTCACAAAAAAAAATCAATTTTTTGGCATCTGCAAGCCCTTTTTACCATAAAAATGTCGTCAAAACCACAAAAATTGGCCTACGATCCTTATGGTCCTGAAAGGGTTAAAATGCATTTGTTACAAGTCTCCTAGGGTTAAGCAGGTCTGCATTGCTCAGTGACTCCGGTTTCCATAGCAGGCTGCTCTTTGATTTCTAGAGTGGTGCAGTGGTTAAAGCTACAGCCTCAGCACCTCGAGGTTGTGGGTTCAAACCCCGGCTGCTCCTTGTGACCCTGGGCAAGTCACTTAATCTCCCCATTACCCCAGGTACATTAGATAAATTGTAAATCCACTAGGACAGACAGGGAAAAATGCTTGAGTGCCTGAATAAATTCATGTAAACTGTTCGACGCTCCCTTGGGAGAATGGTCTAGAAAATTGAATAAATAAATATTCTCTACTTGGTCAAGGACCTGAAGTAAAAATGTGCTATTGGTGAAATCATTTTTAGACATGCAAAGTGATTGCACATTGGGAAGAATAACCCAAATCAGTTGCCAGATGCTAGGTCCCGCCTTGGGGGTTAGTGCCCAAGAAAAGGATCTGGGTGTCATTGAAACTTTCTGTCCAATGTGCAGCGGCGGCCAAAAAAGTAAACAAAGATGCTAGGAATTATTTTAAAAAAGGGATGGTTAACAAGACTTAAGAATGCTATAATGACTCTGTATCGCTCCGTGGTGCGACCTCACCTGGAGTACTGCGTTCAATTCTGGTCTCCTTATCTCAAGAAATATATAGTGGTGCTAGAAAAGGATCAAAGAAGAACGACAAAGATGATAAAGGGGATGGAACTCCTCTCGTATGAGGAAAGACTAAAACGGTTACATAGAAACATAGAAATAGACGGCAGATAAGGGCCACGGCCCATCCAGTCTGCCAACCCTAATGACCCTTCCATACCTTTACCTTGTGAATAGATCCCACGTGTCGATCCCATTTGGCCTTAAAATCAGGCACGCAGCTGGCCTCAATCACCTGAAGTGGAAGACTATTCTAACGATCAACTACCCTTTCAGTAAAAAAGAACTTCCTGGTGTCACCTCGCAGTTTCCCGCCTCTGATTTTCCACGGATGACCTCTTGTTGCCGTGGGACCCCTGAAAAAGAAGATATCTTCCTCTGTCTTGACGCGGCCCGTGAGATATTTGAACGTCTCGATCATGTCTCCCCTCTCTCTGCGCTCCTCGAGTGAGTATAGCTGCAATTTTTCCAGCCGTTAGGGCTCATCAGCTTGGAAAAGAGACGGTTGAGGGGAGATAGGATTGAAGTCTACAAAATCCTGAGTGGAGTAGAACGGGTACAAGTGGATCAATTTTTCATTCTGTCAAAAATTACAAAGACTAGGGGACACTCGAAGTTAAAGGGAAATACTTTTAAAACCAATAGGAGGAAACATATTTTTTCACTCGGAGAATAGTTAAGCTCTGGAACGCATTGCCAGAAGTTGGGGTAAGAGCGGAAAAGTCCATAGTCTGTTATTGAGACATGGGGGAAGCGTCTGCTTGCCCCGGATTGGTTGCATGGAATGTTGCTACTCTTTGGGTTTTGGCCAGGTACTAGTGACCTGGATTGGCCACCGTGAGAATGGGCTACTGGGCATGATGGACCATCGGTCTGACCCAGTAAGGCTATTCTTATGTTCTTAATTCAATTTACGAGCCAAATGCTAATGCGGTGGATTCCCTTTCTATGTACACTGCTGGTTTCCAACCCTAATGAAGAGTGTTGCCACATGGATTCATGTCAGAAGGGATGTCCATAATAACAAAGTCAGCAAAACCACAGCGGAGGAGACGAAAGACCAGACAAAAACGGCGTTCAAACAGATCAAGTTTCTTCTGTACTTCAAATGCGACTCAACACGATTCGTGTTTCAGCCACTAGGCCTGCATCAGGCATCTAGCCTGGATGAGCGATGAAACAGCGCAATATCGCAAGCACGTTCACTCAAGCCCATTGAAAAGAATTGCATGATCAGTCCTAAAGTTTGAGTGTACGTGCTTGCGATAGTGCAACATGTGTCATAAATCAACAAGATCTCTGCTGGGAAAATCGAGGCACACGAGTGCCACCCCCAGGGCCGGATTTAGATGAAAAGAGGCCCTACTAGGCTATTCCACTTATGAGGCCCTTTCACCTCCCATTTTTAAGTTTGTAAATTACATGAGAGATAATAAAATACATCATTACTGTGATATATATCAATATGTTAAATGAAACATGTTGTTATTGGTACTAACCTTTATAAAAAATGTGACACGGATAATAAATAAAAAAAAGTCGAGAACACTTATTTGGACATTTATTCTCAGCACCATATATAGTACTTGTAACAATAACTAATCAAACATAACACACAACATTGCCCCTTCCTATGTCCATAGTGCCCCCAGTGCGTCCTTTCTCACCTCACCCCCCCTCCAATGCCCGCCTGCCTCCCATCCCCCTTCCATTGAACACCCCCCATGCCATCCTGCCTGCCTGCCTTCCATTAACCCCCCCCCCCCCGATGCCAGTCTGGGCCGCCCTGTCCTGATGGATCCACGTTTTGCCTCTCTCCCCGCGGGGCTGGGCTTTGCCCAGCTGTGTCCGGACTGACGTTTTTCCCTCCCCGATCCTCCTCCCAGGGCGAGAAAAAGAAAGGGAGAAGCCGAGTCGGCGCCCCGTTGCGGCCGGAGCCGGTTCCGATCCCGAAGCGTAGAATTTCTCCTTATTTTCGGTTCAGTGTTTTAGTGTTCACTGTTTTTAGAATAGTGTGATTTTAATTTTGCTAACAATTTCAATGTAGGCCCCTCTTGATCTTGAGGCCCTAGGCTGAAGCCTAGTTAGCCTATAGGAAAATCCGGCCCTGGCCACCCCGCTACTGAAAAACTACACTGGCTCCCGATTGAAAGCAGGGTGAAATTCAAGATCCTACTGCTGACGCACAAAATCATTCATTTCTCTGAACCACAGTATCTAGCGGCCAGACTACATCGGCACACAACAACGCACGCACGCACTGCGCTCAAGCCAGAATCACTTGCTGGAAAATTCCCTCCTTCAGAGACATCAAATACATAAATGTCAGGAAAAGAATGTCCTCGGTGATGGCTCCAAGGTGGTAGAATGCCCTCCTGAAGGAACTAAAACTAGGAAAAAAATACCGGAAAGTTCTTTTTTTTTTTTTTTTTTCACATTTTAAAATAGTTTTTTTTTTAAATATTTTCACATTTCATATTCATTAACATCTGAAATTCAATATTTTTAAACAAAAACATATTCAACTAAGTTAAAAATAAAAACTAGACTA
Organism: Geotrypetes seraphini; assembly: GCF_902459505.1. Classification (NCBI taxonomy): domain Eukaryota; kingdom Metazoa; phylum Chordata; class Amphibia; order Gymnophiona; family Dermophiidae; genus Geotrypetes; species Geotrypetes seraphini. The sequence goes on along the minus strand of NC_047093.1, from coordinate 17,863,779 downwards.
TGAATTATTTCTACACGTATTACAGCATCAATTTTTTCTCAAGTCCGTATACTTTACACAGAACAGGAAAAACCATCAAGAAAGAATTCAATAGTATTTCATTTGGCCCTCTATGGAGGAAAATAAGTTTCCATGTCTATTATGGATAGACATATCTGAGTAGTTCATTTGTGCTTCTTCACAATTGACTGGATCTGAATTGATCTATATGAGTTCTAAGTTCTAAGTTCAAGAAAGGGATAAAGACTAGAGAATGACACGGTGAAAAAATTGGTCCCCGTCACCGCCCCGTCCCCGTCTCACCATCCTCTGCACCGCCCCGTCACCGTCATTCCCTTCACCGCCCCGCCACCGCCACTGCCACCCCATTCACCGCCCCGTCACCGCCACTGCAACCCCATTCACCGCCCCGTCACCGTCACCGCTGCATACATAAAAGCCTCAAACGGGTACGATTTTATATACTTTTCTAATATCTCCCCTATGTATCTGCCATTGCCCCCCCCCTGTGTCCATATACCATCCCCATGGCATGTCCCCTTTTTGTCTCTGTCCCTATGCCCCATGCACATAATTTCCCCTCTTTCTGTTACCTTCCTGTGTCCAGATTTCCCCTATCTTCCTCTTCCATACCAGTGTGTCTCTTCTTTTCAACCCCATCTAGCTTTTTTCCCTCTTTCTTCCCCCCCCCCCTGCTTCTAGCATCTGGCTCACCTGCCTGTCCTTCCCTTTCTTTCCTGCTGTGGGTTTTTCTTTCCGTTTTCATCCCCTTGGCCCAGAATCCTTTTCCCTTTCACTCCCTCCTTACAGTCTGAGCCGGGAACACGGGTGATCGCACGGTCCTCGCAGCCCCCACCCGCCTGCCCAATCGATCCTAGTGTTTAGCCAGTTCTCTCCCTTCTCCTCACCTTAATTTGCAGGCTTTCTTTTTCAGCGACCTGCACGCTTTCCCAAAGAGCCGCACACGTGCGGCTGCTCAGTGTTCAATCTTCTGCTCTGCTGCAACTTCCTGTTTCCGGTTGCGTCAGAGCAGAAGATCGAAACTGAGCAGCAGCGGCTCTTTGATAGCGTGCGGGTCGCCGAAAAAGAAAATCTACAAACTAAGGTGAGGAGAAGGGAGAGAGCTGGCTAAACACTAGAATCGATTGGGCAGGCGGGTGTGAGCTGCGGGGACCGCGCGATCCTTCATGCCTCACTGCGGGGACAAGACCCATTCACCGCCCCGCGGGCGGTGAATGGCCTTGTCCCCGTCGCCGCAGCGACTGCTAGTTTTCTTCCCCGTTTTCGGCGGTGACCCGCGGCTAAAATGCGGTGGCCGCGGGTAAACCGCCACCGTGTCATTCTCTAATAAAGACCATCCTCTTCATAGACTTCTCTTCAATGTTTACATGTCATCACTAAGTGCGCAATTGTCCCAACTAGGGATAACATTTTTTAGTTACGCAGATGACGTCACGATCATTATCCCATTCACGACCTCTCTCTCCGAAGTCACTCCTACGGCAACAGAAGTACTAAATGTGATAGAACAATGGATAACAGAATTTAGACTGAAGCTAAACTCAGAGAAAACACCCACTTGATACTAAAACATTGCTGTGCATCAACAAACTCAGTTACCCTATCCAATCTACTATGATGGACACTGTCTTCGCTCCTCCCCCATTCCAGCAGGGGAGAGCCGACGGAGGAGGTTCTGCAGTCCGGCCATCGGACCAACGGTTGGCTCAGGGGCCCGTTCAAGCTGGACTTCAGTTTTGACTGTTTTGATTTTATTTTCAATTCTTATTAGTTTATGATATATTTTTTAATCTCACTTATTGTTTTACCACTTATTTTGTTTTATTTTATCATTCAAATTTCATTTAAATTTCCCCAGAATTCTATTGCTTCAATGGTTCTCCCTCTTTTTAATCTTTCAAATTCCTTTAGATCATTGTAATCTTATTAGTATGTTTATTTTCTTATTTTTCTCCTCTATCTCTATTTTCTTTCTTTATTACTCTTCTAATTGTCATTTTTCCTGGTACTTTAGTTAGATTGTGAGCCTTCGGGTCAGAAAGGGAATTTCTAAGTACCTATCTTACTTATAATTTTAATGCACCAATATATTCATTGTAACCCGTTCTGGGCTCTTTTGGGAGGACGGGCTAAAAAAATCGAATAAATAAATAATACTAGACTAGGGCCTAACTATGAAAGACCAGGTGGACTCTTTGGTCAGAAAGGGTTTTTTCACTCTCTGGAAGCTTCGGTCCATTAGGATTAGAGCATATTTTGATGCTTCATCATTCAGAATTATGGTACAATCCCTTATACTAAGCCAACTTGACTACTGCAATATCGCCTATCTGGCAATTACCCAGAAGAACTTGCAGTGATTACGACTGGTGCAAAATGTGGCGGTCAGGCTGATTCTTGGGCTGAAGAAGTTCGATCATGTAGCTCCTTCCTACCGACTCCTGCATTGGCCGCCGGTGGAGGCACGTGTGAAGTTTAAGTTTGGATGTTTCTGCTTTAAGGTACTTTTCGGCCTAGCCCCCCAGATATATAACTGACCTTTTCTCTTTCTCAACCAATCAACACACGAGAAGCTCAAACTTGAATTTTGTCTCCCCACCGGTCAGAGGATGTCAATTTAAAAGACATCTTCAACATCTCTTCTCATATCAGGCAGCATTATGGGGGTAAAGATTTGAAACAATTACTCATGCTTGCGAACACTTACGGGGAATTTAGGAAACACCTATAAACATCTGTTCCTAAAGTACGTAGGCAGCTGCACTGCACAATCTCTCCCCACAATAACTGACCTCTAAACTTTAACTCTGTTAGTACTACTCAATCTGTAATATTTCTTAATCATTGTAAACCGCATAGAACTTCACGGTCCTGCAGTATATAAACTGTTATTATTATTACTCCTTTACCAATAAAAAACATAGAGGAGACAGTTAGCTAGTCTCCCCCTTCCCCCCAATCAGGAACTTGATAGGAAGCACACAATAGGATATAAATAGACCAAAGGCTGAAGCCCAGAAAACTAGACTCTGAGGAAGATAATACTTCAAAGATAAACATAAAACACGATACAGATACATGCATATAAACTATATTTAGTTGAATAGGCCAAATTCCTTAGGAGGTTTGAAAATATAGTATACTTAGCTGCAATAGTAAACCTAATATTAGATGTGAAGATAGGTAGGACGACTGATTTGGTATGAACATATCCATATAAGTAGGACGATCGATGTGCCGGTAACATAAGCGGGATGATTGATTATGCCGGTATTAATAACTCTGTATTGTAACACCTCTACAGAAGCTCAAGTGTTGTAACATCTTTTACAGAAGCTCATGAATTGACTCCCCAGTCATCAGTAGCGGTCTAGAAGCTCACAACAAACAATAAACATTGTGACATTCGGGCGTTTTTTTACAGATTCCGTTTCCTTCAACATGAATTGCGTTGTTTCATCAGTCTTCCAGGCTAGACTCCTGATGCCGAATCGTGTCGAGTCGCATCTGAATTACAAAATAAACGTGATCTGTTTGGACGCCATTTTCTGTCTGGTCTTTTGTCTCCTCCGCTGTGGCGTTGCCGACTTTGGACTTGCAGTGCATTTTGTCTTCTGCTTTGTAACAAAACAAAGAAAAACCAAAGACAGGAGTACAAGATGCAGGCTAGTATCACCATCTTTCTACAAACCAGAGGACCTGACACGGTCCGTTTGTTTAGTTGTATGACACAGTTCTGTTGCAGTCTTTTTGATACCATTACAAATTAGGGACCCCTGATGAAGACGTGTTGATCGAAACACGGACCATGTTGTGTCCTCTGGTTTGTAGGAAGGTGGTGACACTAATCGCAACAAATAATTGTTTAAACAAACCTAGCTTGCATCTTGTACTCCTGTCTGCAGTTTTTCTTTGTTCGTTTCGATTGTGCTTTTTTAATGCAGACCAGTTGGTTTGTGCTTTTGTTTTTATTTGGTCTTCTGCTTTGCACAATAACAATGGAAAATAATGGATCGCATGTAAGTACATCTTATAGCATATGAAGTTTTAAATAAGTAATAATAATTTATTTATTTTTTATATACTGCCTAACCAGCAGTTCATAGCGGTTTACACAATAGGTACTCAACATACAATGTAATAATAACATTATCTAATATAATAAAGCTCTAAGCGCGCATGCGCACTCCCACCTGCATGCTCCCATTTTCCGTGCACTGTAGGGCACCGCAGGTAGGAGTGCGCATGTGTGAGAATCCCCTGAGGAGGGTGTCGGCCGCGGCGGAAGATGGCTGAAGGAGCTGCAAGAGCTCTGCAGAGGCAGGAGGTGAGGAAAGAGAGACAGAGACAGAGGGGCTACTAGGGGGACCAGGAGATATGGTAGGGGATAAGGAGAGATAGACTTCAGGGAGTGTGGAGGGGGCAGGAGATGGTCTTGGGGAAGGACAGAGGGGGACAGGAAAGGGAAAGATGGCAATAGAGGTGAAACAGGGTCAGAGAGAGATGGTAGAGGGTGTGAAAGGGGGAAAGGGAGAGATGGAAAGGGTAGGACCACTGCTGCTTTGGGGCACTGAGAGAGGAAAGGTTGGTACGTCAGGACTGCTGCTGCTGCCTTGGGTAAGTAAAGACCCTGTCAGGAGGGCCAAAAGGGTACCCAGGAAATGGTGAAAGGTGAGGTGGTGGGACTGGGATCAGTGGGAGGCAGGGTCCGGGCATGATAGAGGCGGGGCATGGGTGGGGTCAGAGTCAGGGTATAGGTGGGGCTATTCTAGTACCCGTTACTGTAACGAATGTAACGGGCTAAAACACTAGTACATAATAAAATTCTAAGTAACGAATACAAACATTAAAACTAATGAATAAAAAAACACAATATAAACTAAAATAAGTACAGTATAGCTAAAAAGATTAAAAGTACATTATAACTACATGATAATATGAAAATCAGTCATGTATATTAGATTGTTTAAATAAGTGAGTTTTAAGATCTTTTCGAAATTGATAGTGGTAAGAAATGGAGAAACAAGAAGATTCAAACATGAATTTATTAATCCTGCTTGGAATACTAAGGTCCTATCCAAAATTTTTTTTGTAACGACCTGCATTTGCTGAAGGAAAATGAAACCAACCAGGTCTACGAATATTTTTCTTAGAAATAAAAAAACTAAAATGAGAAACAAGGTAAGCCGGCGCTAAGCCAAATAAAACTTTAAAATATATGCAACTTATATAAAGCAATGTAAATTTGGAATACACTTGGGTCTATGAGGAATCTGGCTGAATTATGAGTGAAAGAGAAACTCTGCTCATTTAGCAGTCTGAGGGTCCATTAACATAGCCTTTTATTTGTATACCACTAAACACTGTGAAGTTCATGTGGTTAATAGGAGTTAACTGAAGAGACTGTAGATAAAAGGTAAGTATGCAATTACAAGTAACATAGGAATAAAAGAACAAAGAACCATAGTAAGGTCAGAGTCGAGAACAAAGGAAGTAGGGAATACAAGGAGAACGCAAGGGGTGAGCAGAGGTAGGGTCTCAGTACGATTCAGAAGCTGGTGTTGCATGAAGAAGGCCTGTGGCTCACTGGTAGAGCTTCTGCCTCTGGACCTAGAGCTTGTGAGATCAAATCCTGGTGCTGCTCCTTGTGACCCTGGCCAAGTCACTTAATCCTCCAGTGCCAAAGCAACAAAAAGGCAGTATACAAGTCCCCATTCCCTTTCATCAAATCCAGTATCCTGTTTCCAACAGTGCCCAACCCAGGTCCCAAGTACCTGGCATAAACCTAAAGAGTAGCAACATTCCAGAGCTGAGATTGTGACATCACAATGCCTCATTCCACCAATGCCTAAGAGCCAACCTCAGCAGTGATGTCACAATGGCTTCATTGTCTTATACTTGGCTCACATAAGAATTGCCGCTCTGGGACAGACCGAAGGTGTGGCTCACTGGTAGAGCTGCTGCCTCTGCACCCCGAGGTTGTGAGATCAAATCCTGGTGCTGTTCCTCGTGACCCCGGGCAAGTCACTTAATCCTCCAATGCCAAAGCAACAAAAAGGCAGTATACAAGTCCCCATTCCCTTTCATCAAATCCAGTATCCTGTTTCCAACAGTGGCCAATCCAGGTCCCAAGTACCTGGCAGAAGCCCAAAGAGTAGCAACATTCCAGAGCTGAGATTGTGATGTCATAATGCCTCATTCCACCAATGCCTAAGAGCCAACCTCAGCAGTGATGTCACAATGGCTGGATTGTCCTATACTTGGCTCACATAAGAACATAAGTGCTTACTGGGACAGGCCGAAGGGCCATCTAGCCCAGTATCCTACAGAGGGCAACCCAGGACCTAAGTACCTGCCAGAATCCCAAAGAGCAGCAACATTCCAGAGCTGAGATTGTGACATCACAATGCCTCATTCCACCAATGCCTAAGATCCAACCTCAGCAGTGATGTCACAATGGCTTCATTGTCTTATACTTGGCTCACAGACCAAAGGTGTGGCTCACTGGTAGAGCTGCTGCCTCTGCACCCAGAGGTTGTGAGATCAAATCCCGGTGCTGATCCTTGTGACCCTGGGCAAGTCACTTAATCCTCCAGTGCCCACTGCTTTGAAATACAAAAGCAACAAAAATGCAGTATACAAGTTCTCTTTCCCTATGTGTGCCTTCAATTTAAGCCAGTGTGTAACATTTTGAGGGCATTTAAAAATCAGTCTGGAGCAGAAAGTACCTGGTGGTAGGTTTGACTTCAGAACAGCAAGGGTTGTAATAGGTGTAAAATGCTGAATTCTAGTTGGTGATGGTTATATGGCAACACAGTATCTCCAGTTTAGGGCTGGCTGTGATTTCAACATCTAAGCACGATTTACACGTGTGTTCTATGATAAATAAGCATTGGTTGGTGCACTGGCACACTGAGTATCCCAGCATGCAGTTAAGTAAGAAACAGAGAATCCTGGCAGAAACCAGAAACTTCATCTTGAAGTTGGGACATTGGATCATCTATTGTACTATTGTCCCTTGATATTAAAATTTTGGAGATCCATCTGGGATAAAGTGAACAAAATATTGGAAAATCCAGTGGCATGGACGTACGATACCATCCTATTTGGTACATTAATGAGGGCTAAAAGCCAAATATCTGCTCGGAATAACAAACTTCTCTTTATAATGACAGGGGTTGCCATGCAACTTATTTTGAGGAACTGGAAAAACTGGGATCGATTATGTTATACTTTTTGGTGGGAATCTCTGTGTCACACTTTTAAAGTGGAACGTATGATGGCCATACAACAGGGACATCCTCCTCTAACCCCACCCCAGGACTGACCCAGTGTTCTCCTACCTCCTTCCTACCTCAGCACACTCCGTCTTATCCCAGGACAAGCAGGCAGCTACTCTCAACATGTAGGTGACGTCATCCAGTGGCCCCTAGGTCAAAGATCAGTGCCCTAACTCAGACCAGCCCTACCTGCGTACGCTCTTGTTCAGCAGGAACTTGTCTAACTTTGTCTTGAATCCCTGGTGGGTGTTTTCCCCTATAACAACCTCCGGAAGAGCGTTCCAGTTTTCCACCACTCTCTGGGTGAAGAAGAACATCCTTACGTTTGTACGGAATCTATCCCCTTTCAACTTTAGAGAGTGCCTTCTCGTTCTCCCTACCTTGGAGAGGGTGAACAACCTGTCTTTATCTACTAAGTCTATTCCCTTCAGTATCTTGAATGTTTCTATCATGTCCCCTCTCAATCTCCTCTTTTCAAGGGAGAAGAGGCCCAGTTTCTCCAATCTCTTACTGTACGGCAACTCCTCCAGCCCCTTAACCATTTTAGTCGCTCTTCTCTGGACCCTTTTGAGTAGTACCATGTCCTTCTTCATGTATGGCAACCAGTGCTGGACGCAGTACTCCAGGTGAGGACGCACCATGGCCCGGTACAGCGGCATGATAACCTTCTCCGATCTGTTCATGATCACCTTCTTTATCATTCCTAGCATTCTGTTCGCCCTTTTCGCCGCCGCTGCGCATTGCATGGACAGCTTCATCGACTTATCGATGAGAACTCCCAAGTCTCTTTCGTGGGAAGTCTCTCCAAGTACCGCCCCGGACATCCAGTATTCGTGCATGAGATTTTTGTTACCGACATGCATCACTTTACACTTATCTACGTTGAACCTCATTTGCTATATCACTGCCCATTTCTCGAGCTTGATTATGTCACATTGCAGATCTTCGCAATCCCCCTGTATCTTCACTACTCTGAATAACTTTGTATCGTCTGCAAATTTAATCACCTCACTCGTCATACCAATGTCCAGATCGTTTATAAAGATGTTGAAGAGCATGCGTCCAAGCACCGAGACCTGCAGCACCCTGCTGGTGACACTCTTCCAGTCCGAGTATTGTCAATTTACCCCCACTCTCTGTTTCCTATGCTCCAGCCAGTTTTTAATCCACATGAGTATTTCACCTTCGATTCTCGCAATTTTCCGTAGTAGTCGTTCAAGTGGAACCTTGTCGATTGCTTTCTGAAAATCCAGATATACAATGTCAACCGGGTCACCCTTGTCTATATGACTGTTTACTCCCTCGAAGAAGTGCAGCCAAGTTCGTCAAACAAGATCTGCCTTTGCTGAAACTGTGCTGGTGGTCCTCATCAGACTGTGTCCGTCAAGGTGATCAATGATGCGGTCCTTTATCAGCGCCTCTACCATCTTTCCCAGTACCGAGTTCAGACTCACTGGTCTGTAGTTTCCCGGATCTCCCCTCAAACCTTTTTTGAAGATCAGCGTAACATTCGCCACCTTCCAGTCTTCCAGAATCTTTCCCGATTTGATCGACAGATTGGCTATTAGTTGATAGTCCCTTTCAGTTCCTTGATGACCCTTGGATGGATGCCATCTGCTCCCGGGGATTTATCGCTCTTAAGCCTATCGATCTGCGTGCATACCTCTTCTAGACTGGCCGTCAACCCTGTCAGTTTCCCATCTCCGTTTCCAGCATATAGCCTGATGGGTTCTGGTATGCTGTGTATATCCTCTTCGGTAAATACAGATGCTGAATATCGTCACTTAACTGTGTAAGTGCCAACTCTGTCTCCAGATCACCCACAAAATAGCCACCTTTGAGTTTAACAAGCAGTTAAATGCCAGTGAATATTAGCAAATAGCCCCAAACAAGCAATTTAACTGGCCAGGAGCCATTTCTGGCCAGTTAAATCATTTTGAATAGCGACCCTATGGAATTTTAAAACCCACATCACATCTATGTACAGCCACATAAGTTAGTATGGTTGGCTACAATTAAAAAAGATGCTCTGAAAATTAAGGTAGCCAATCCACTGCAAAAAAATGCACCATAGCCCATTCAGATCCTATGGGCTTCGGTGCATTTGTTACGGGAGAAGCGCTATCACGGCTTTGCAAAAGGGGCCCTAAATTTCCTAACGAGGAAAGGAAAGAGAATTTCTGAAATTTCTAGGCACTCTTTGAACGGTTTTGCAGTTTTTCGGCTTAACATTTTTGCATTCTGTTCAGGACTAGATGAAATTTGGAACAGGTTCACATCGTTCTCCTAGCTAAGCCAAATAGATGAAAAGAATTCTCGTCACATTTTCTTTATGCAGCGATGGATCTTGGCAGTTCATTTTCATTCTGACTCTGAGAAGAGATTCAAGTTTCCCAGACAAACTGAGAATATGACATTCCATTCAACAATGGCCCTATTGTGTTCGAACAGTCACAGTCAAGCACATTGTTTTGTTATACAAGGACTTGTAGAGCCTCTGTCAATCAGATGACAGCCCCAGACTCTAGCAATCACTGAATCCGATTTGTCTGCCTTGTAATCACAGCTCAAGTGGATGTGTCTAACCAAATTAAATATATTATTAAGAAAAGATTTGCAATAGATGGAACAGAGCTTTAGGATAGATAATGCAATTCCCCTGGATCTAATACAGTGAAGGACAGGTCAATACATATGTGATATGCATGAGAGATTTGCATGTGTTAACCACACTGTTCCCTCCAATGCATACAAATACATCTCATGCATAAGGTGACCATTTAGTTTCTTGTCAAGGGGAACAAGGTACTATTAATTATTTCTATAGCACTACCAGACACACACAGTGCTGTACAGAGTCACAAAGAGTAAGAAAACAGTCCCTTCTTATTGTTACCACATTTCAGGCAAGGAGATGTGATCTTGAAGAAAGCAATGTGCTGCACCCTATATCTGACTATGCCATATTTTCTCATACAATGCTCTTCCACACAGTGGGGCAGTAACGGGGGTGTGGTCCGCCCTGGGCATGGTCTTTCTAAGGGTGTGGTGGCACCCCTGTTCCTCTCTGCATCCTCTGCCTGCTCGGGGAAGGAAGGGAGGACCGTGGGGGCCCCCTGGAGCTGTTTTAAGTTAACCCAGGGGTAGTGGTAGGGGTGGGGGTGGGGAGGAATGAAAGCAGGGGGGAAATGCAGATGGGGGCTGGGGAGAGAAGGAGAGAGAGATACCAGACCATGGGAAAGGGGAAAGGGAAGGAGAGAGATGTCAGATCAAAGGAGAGAGATGCCAGATCAAAGGAGAGAGATGTCAGACTGCAAGAAGGAAAGGAGAGAGATGCCAGACTGTGGGAAGGAGAGGAGAGAGATAAAAGACCACAGGAAGGGTCTCCCTCACCTTCCTGGTCTCCTTTCAAAAATAAATCTTCTTTATCAGGGGGGCCATAGTGTGGCAGCCATTTTCACAGGCTGCCATTCTCACAGGCAACCATTCTCACAGGCTTCTTTGAAGCTTTCCCTCTGCTGCAATCTGCCCAGGTGAAAACAGGAAGTTGCATCAGAGGTAGGCGGATAGTGGCAGAGGGAAAGCTTCGAAGCAGCGCTGTCAGTTGGACCATGGGAAGGAAGAAGGGAGATGCCAGACCATGAGAGAGGAGAGAAATGCAAGGCTGTGGGAAGGAGAGGATAAAGATGTCAGACTACAGGAGGAGGGAAGGGGGAAGACAGAGAAGTCAGACCACGGGAAAGGGAGAAAGAGGGAGGAGATGGTGTGCAGTGATGGAGGAGAAGGGGAGACAGGGGAGGAGATGATGCACAATGATGGGAGTGGAAGGGAAGAGAAATAGAAGAAATGCTTCTTATGAATAGTTGGGAGAAGACGGAGAAGACGGTACACATGGATAGATGGGAAGAAAAGATAAGACATGGAAAAGTAGATAGATCTTGAGAAGAAAGCAGAAAAATGGAAGAAAGCTGAATGTTAAAAGTTAATGCCAAAGATGGATGTAGATATCTCAACAAACTGGTTTCAATGAAAACAAGTCTATAGAGTGTGACCCAAGTGGCTTGTAAAAAAGCTCAGAGATATGAAACTCTGAAGGGAAGGCTGTTAAACCTCCCTGAAAAAGAGTTCATCTTCCAGTCATAGCAACTTAACAAGTCCGTGGTCATACTTACAGACTCAAAAGATTGTTATCTTTAAAAAATCAAAGTTCTTAGAATCTTTCTACTATATGAAGTAAATGTCTTCTCTTATTTTACATAAAGAAACTGCCACTACTGTGTTCACTTAGCTCTGAATACTTTATAACTCTGAACTACTCATAAGGAAAAAAGATGGATGTAGGGCAGAAAGTAAAGAAGGAGAGAAAAACAGCAAATTGATTAGAAGGCCCTGGAAAGACAGTTAAGAGCACAGACAGACGGAAGTGCAGCCAGAGACTGGGAAATCATAAGAACATAAGTAAAAGCCTCTGCAGGGTCAGACCAGAGGTCTATCATGCCCAGCAGTCCGTTCACGCGGCAGCCCATCAGGTCCAGGACCTGTATAGTAATCCTCTATCTATCCCCTTCTATCCCCTTTTCCTTCAGGAAATCATCTAATCCCCTCTTGAACCCCAATACCATACTCTGTCCTATCACACCCTCTGGAAGCGCATTCCAGGTGTCCACCACCCTCTGGGTGAAGAAGAACTTTCTAGCATTATTTCTGAATCTGTCCCCTTTTAATTTTTCCGAAAGCCCTCTCGTTCTTGTAGTTTTCGAAAGTTTGATGAATCTGTCCCTCTCCATTTTTTCTATGCCCTTCATGATCTTGTAAGTCTCTATCATATCCCCTCTAAATCTCCAGTTTCTCCAGTCTTTCAGTGTATGATTAGAAAAATGAAATTACCAGACAACAAAGGTAGGGAAAATTATTTTATTTTCAATATAGTGATTGAAATGTGTCAGTTTTGAGAGTTTATATGTGCTGTTATATTTTGCACTGTTTAAGAAGAAATTATTTTCTTTCTATTTCTCTGGTGTACTGCATCTTAGGGTTTCATGTATGTATATTATTACTTTTAGTTTATGGTCCTATATTTGCATAGGGGTTATCTGTGTTCTGCATGTGTGACCAAGGCCAGGTGTTCTGTTAGGAATGAATGTTGAGAAGCATACAGTGTAGTTTAATTTTGTGGTTAACCATTATGTATTGTTAATAAGATTATATTGTGTGTATATATGAATGGAAAAATGGCATTACAACTAGTATTATTATTATGGGGGTGGAATCAGGGGCAGAGCTTTGGTGGGGTCTGGGGAGGGGCATTTAAGCACCCCCAATCATTTTGAAAAGTTGGCTCCTACCCTGTTTCCCCGAAAATAAGACCTATCCCAAAAATAAGCCCTAGCACGATTTTTAAAGATGCTCCTAAAATAAGACCTATTCCCAAAATATGCCCTAGTTAATATCGACCCCCGAATGTACCCGACACTCCCTGACTCCATCCCTGACACTAGTGCTGCCTGATTTGCTGAAAAAATTGGACTCATCAATTCAGCAACTCCCACCCCTGCTACTTTAGGAGGCCTCGGAGTGGAGGTATGTCACTCTCACGGTCGGAGGGTTGGTGGAGTTCTGCTGCACAGGGGGATGGGAGGGAGGGATAGAAAGGTGCTGCACAAGGGGATGGGTGAGAGGGGAGGAAAGATGCTGCACATGGGGGGATGGAGAAAGAAAGAGGAATAAATGGGGTGGAGGAGAGGAAGGGAGAGATGATTGTTGAACATGAAAAAAATAAGACATCCCCCGAAAATAAGCCCTAATGCATTTTTTGGACCCAAATTAATATGACTCTTATTTTCGGGGAAACACGGTATGTGTAGATGTGCCAACTGGTTAGCACAGGAATACACACTTTCAACCCCTGACACATTCCCTCAACATCCCCCTCCCCCAAATTATTTAGGATGTGGTTAGCGTGTGCACACTTTCAAATTACCATATGACATCACAGCATGTCTTCTGGCGCTCCACCTTTTGCTGTGTTTGGCATGTGTTAGTGCCTCATCCAGCTTAGTAAAGGTCCTTAAATTTGTAGCTGAGGCAAAGGAGAATTAAGGGGTCCTTTTACTAAGGCGTGCAGGCCAATTTAGCGTGCTCTAAATGCTAACGTGCCCATTATATTCCACGGACGCGTTAGCATGCAGCGCACGCCTTAGTAAAAGGACCCCTAAGTGATTTGCCCAATGCCCCAAATGCAGCAGCCAAATTTGAACCTGACTTCCTCAGCTGTAAGTGCATGGAGCTTAACAAACAATATCAGCAGTCTTAATTTTTGTAGAGAGATTGGTATAATCGTCATGCGGGACATTTTTAATCGTGTATTGGCAAGAAAAAAGTTTCTGGTTAGTTTTTTTTCATTTTGGAATGTTAGCTCTTTGGGAAGGGAACCCTGTACGGAATCTATCCCCTTTCAATTTTAGAGAGTTCCCTCTCGTTCTCCCTACATTGGAGAAGGTGAACAACCTGTCCTTACCTACTAAGTCTATTCCCTTCAGTACCCTGAATGTTTCAATCATGTCCCCTCTCAATCTCCTCTGTTCGAGGGAGAAAAGGCCCAGTTTCTCTAATCTTTCAGTATACAGCAACTCCTCCAGCCCCTTAACCATCTTAGTCGCCCTTCTCTGGACCCTTTCAAGTAGCATCATGTCCTTCTTCATGTACGGTGACCAGTGCTGGACGCAGTACTCCAGGTGAGGGCACACCATGGCCCGGTACAGCGGCATGATAATCTTCTCCGATCTGTTTGTGATCCCCCCCTTCTTTATTATTCCTAGCATTCTGTTCGCTTTTTTGTCACCACCGCACATTGCATGGACGGCTTCATCGACTTGTCAATCATAACTCCCAAGTCACCTCCTAGGAACGCTCTTCTGGAGTCTGTCGTAGGGGAAAACACCCTCCAGGGATTCAAGACAAAGTTAGACAAGTTCCTGCTGAACCAGAACGTACGCAGGTAGGTCTAGTCTCAGTTAGGGCGCTGGTCTTTGACCAAGGGCCGCCACGTGAGCGGACTGCTGGACACGATGGATCACTGGTCTGACCCAATAGTGGCAGTTCTTATGTTCCAAGCGAGACTACTCCTCCTCCACTCTAAATACCAGGCTCCTCTAAGTTTGACTTCATGGAAATTTCGGATTTCCCCCAAGAAATATAAACCTAAAGCGATGACTGTAAGTGCCGCATTTATGCAAAGGCTGGAGAGAGTCAAATTTGGGTTCTCGCCACTAGACAAAATGAGATGAGCGAAGGCAAAGCCACTGCCACATTTCAATTTAAGCCTGTCTCCTTTGAAAAACAGATGGAATGAAAGCACTGCACGGAAAGTACATTGCAAAATTTCCAAATCACTAGAGACACCCCACTGATAATGAAAGGGCTATTTTAAAACTCAGTGACTGATTAGGGTTACTGGAGCAGGAGGAAACATTTGCAAGAAGAAAAATGGAATACAAACAAGCCCCAACGAGCCCCACAGTTTATGGTCCAGTCCTTTCCTATTGATTTTCAACACGCATCATATGCAACCTAATTAAAATTACCAAAACATCTCGCTTTTAACCCTTCCCCAACCCCAGAATTTTTAAAAGACCAATCTCATAACCCGTTGAACTATGCACTTCGCTGCTGGCCTGGCTACATCGACCCAATCCTCAGGACATACCTAGCCAGTTGGGTTTTCTGTATAGCCTCAATGATCATGTTGGAGATCGATGTGTTCAATGAAGGCAAATCTTAGACTCATAGACTCCAGTGGGATTCAGAACACCGCGGCTAAACTAATCTTCGCAAAAAGCAAATTCGACCACGTCTCCCCGCTTCTGTCTACGCTTCACTGGCTCCCAGTAATCCTTAGAGTTCACTACAAATGCGCCTGCCTAACCTTCAAGTCTCTACACGGCATCCTTCCTCCCCTTTTTCCACTATCTTGGAACTCCTCGAATCCCAACACCACCAGATCTACTCAAAAATTCAAACTATCCTTCTCCTCTTTAAAAGGCATATCCCATGCAGGAAAATTAGGGACATCCCTCTTCTTCAGGATCACCGAACTCTGGAACGGCTTTACTATCCCGCTTCGGAGTCTGACCTCTCTCCAATTCTTCCGAAAACAATTAAAAACATGGCTTTTCTCTAAAATGTAACGACCTCTCCCTCTTCGATATACTAAGTCTCTCTAAACTTCTCTGTACCAAGTTCTTCTACTTTTCTTTGGAGTTCCTTTCTATATCAATTCCTGTAAACCGTGCCGAGCTCTACTTTTGTGGAGATGATAGAAACATAGAAACATAGAAAGATGACGGCAGAAAAGGGCTATAGCCCATCAAGTCTGCCCACTCTACTAACCCACCCCAATAAGTCTAGATGCTAGTGATTCGTCCTACGTAGGGATCCCACATAAATGTCCCATTTACTCTTAAAGCCTCGACCACCTGCACCGGAAGCTTATTCCAGTGATCTACCACCCTTTCCATGAAAAAATACTTCCTGGTGTCACTACTAAATTTCCCCCCTCTGAGTTTAAGCAGATGCCCTCTTGTGGTCGAGGGTCCTTAAGGTTTAGTTTAGTTTAATTTAGTTTATATACTGAATCATCTCCTGGAAATAGGAGCTCGACTCAGTTTACATAATTAAATTGATTCAGAATTCTGAGGGCTCCTTTTACAAAGATGCGCAGGCGTTTTTAGCGCACGCACCAGATTAGCGCACGCTATAAACTACTGCCTGCTCAAGAGGAGGTGATAACGGTAAGCGTGCGCGGCGTTTTAGCGCGCGCTATTCTGCGCGTTAAGGCCCTAACGCACCTTCGTAAAAGGAGCCCTAAGACCTCTTACTACTCATTACAATTGTGACGTTTAAACAGATCAGTTTTCAAAGCTTTACGGAAAATCTGAAGAGAAAGACAGGTTCTTATACAAGAAGGTCATTCATTCCAAATTGCTGTAAATAAGTAAGGGAAAGAACGAGAAATTTTACTAAAAGATTTTATTCCTTTCAAGGATGGAAAAGAAAGCCTGACGATCTTAAAGTACTTAGAGAAAAAGAGATTCATCCAAGGCAAGACAGATCATAGGTTGCATACGCAGGGGTTTCGTCAGCCGTAAGCCAGAAGTCATTATGCCATTGTATAGATCCATGGTGAGGCCCCACCTGGAATACTGTGTGCAATTCTGGAGGCCGCATTATCCAGTGTGCTGAGACTGGAGTCGGTTCAGAGAATGGCCACCTGGATGGTCTCGGGACTCAAGGATCTCCCGTACGAAGAACGGTTAGACAAATTACAGCTATACTCGCTCGAGGAGCGCAGAGAGAGGGGGGACATGATCGAGACGTTCAAGTATCTCACGGGCCGCATCGAGGTGGAGGAAGATATCTTCTTTTTCAAGGGACCCGCGGCAACAAGAGGGCATCCGTGGAAAATCAGGGGCGGGAAACTACAAGGTGACACCAGGAAATTCTTTTTCACAGAAAGGGTGGTTGATCGCTGGAATAGTCTTCCACTGGAGGTGATTGAGGCCAGCAGCGTGCCTGATTTTAAGGCCAAATGGGATCGACACATGGGATCTATTCACAAGGCAAAGGTAGGGGAGGGTCATTAGGGTGGGCAGACTGGATGGGCTGTGGCCCTTATCTGCTGTCTATTTCTATGTTTCTAAAGGTGCAACAAGCCCATGTAAGATTTTTAAAAGCCATAAAGGCGCATTTCAATCGAAATGGGAGCCAATGAAAATTCTTCAAAAGAGGAGACCCATAATCAGAACTTAAGGCTCCTTTTACTAAGGAGCGTTAGGGCCTTAATGCGCAGAATAAGCATGCCCTACATTGCCGCTGATGCTAGTTCTAGAAGCGTAGTGCGGGTTTAGCATGCGCTAAAATCCTGCGTGCGCTAAAAACACTAGCGCACCTTAGTCAAAGGAGCCCTTAAACACGTCTTAAAAACCTGTCCAAGTCGGCCCCTTGGATGACCTAAAAGACAGGTTGTCCAAGTGCCGATGATCAAACTGGCTTTCTGGACGTGCCGCGAGACCTTTTTATGCCTCTGAAATGAATCCTGCTGTGCGCCCAGAGCTGAAAGGAGCGTATCTGGAGGAGTGGTTAGGGCAGTATGTGGGCGGGATGCGGGCCGGCCTAGACTTAGTTGTCCTGTAACAATAATCGAATGTTTTACTAGACATCCTGGACGAAACTTAAACATTGTGAGTTAGACAATGCAAAAACAGGTATAAGTGCCAAAAAGGTATCCAAAGTGATCAGATAACCACTGCAGAGCCAAAGTAAAGAACTTCCTTACGTTTGTACGGAATCTATTCCCTTTTAACTTTAGCGAGTGCCCTCTCATTCTCTTCACCTAGGAGAGGGTGAACAATCTCTCTTTCTTTACTAAATCAATTCCCTTCAATATCTTGAAAACTTTCTTATTTAACGACGCCTTTGTAATTTAATAATATTTGGTCTCATTTAAAAATATTTTTACAAGTCTTGGAACCAATCTATTCTCCTCTCCATAACATTTATTCAATTATCCCTATTCTTATCCCATCCATATGTGTTTTCCATTATTTGTTTCCCACTCTGCTTAAATATATTGTAATTTCTCCCCCTACTTATCCCAATGTTTCCAGTTCGTCTCGTAACTGTCTATGTCTCGTTTGTCTTTAACTATTTCAAAATTTCTTTTATATTGTAATTTTAATCATGTGTAAATCGCTTTGAAAACTGATAAAGCGATTAATCAAATATATATTAAACTTGAAACTTGAAACTTGAATGTTTCAATCATGTCCCCTCTCAGTCTCCTGCTTTCAAGGAAGAAGAGGCCAAGTTTCTCTAGCCTCTCATTGTACAGCAAATCCTCCAGCCCACTCTTCTCTGGACTCTTTTGAGTAGTACGATGTCCTTTTTCATGTACGGCGACCAGTGTTGAATGCAGTGTTCCAAGGTGGGGGTGTACCATGGCCTGGTACAACGGCATGATAACCTTTTCAGATCTATTTGTGATCCCCTTCTTAATCATTCCTAGCATTCTGTTTACCCTCTTCGCCGTTGCCGCGCATTGCATGGACGGTTTCATTGACTTGTCTGCAAGTACTCCCAAGTCTCTTTCCTGGGGGCTCTCTCCGATTATAGCACCGGACATCCTGTATTCATGCATATGATTTTTGTTACCGACATGCATCACCTTGCACTTATCCCCCCAAACACTCCCCCAGTGTTCATTGACCCCCCTCTCGCCCCCACAAAGTTCAGAATAAAAAAGTACACACCTGTCTGCAGAACATCAGCACCTGATATAGGAAAGCCTAGTAGAGCTGCAAACAGGTATCTTACATAGCCTGGGGATGGGCTGTTGAACCATAGAGAGCAGGACTCAGGCCCATAAGCCACTCTAACCACTACATTTATGGTGGAAAATATGTGCCCACCAACCCTACTCTAATGCCATATAGGTGCCACCTGCAGCCATAAGAGATATTGGGGTTATAGATAGGTGGGTAGAGTGGGTTTGGGGGGGGGCTCACCATAACCTATAAGGGAGTTCTGGTGAGATGTTTCGACCGACCTGCATGCCGGTCCGATGTAGTCCCTCTGTGGCGGCGTGGGCTGGCTCCCGCCTTCATCTGCCCTCAGCATGCCGTTGTTGCAGCTTGAATTCAACGGAGTTGGTCCTATGCTGGTTCGGGAGGGGGCGAAGCAATGCTCCCACACTCCTCTCTGCTAGTGGCTGGACATGAACACAAGGAGCCGAAAGCCAGAACTCTCCCATCCACCACGAAAAGAAACAGGACCCAATTCTTCAACTCTTAACCGCCACCATAGAACCATTCAGGCATCAGGCAACGGCTCCCTCAGCTGCCAGATCGGAGCAACTGTCAAACTGGAAATCGGTAGGTGAGCTCAAAAGAAGCAGACACCAACGAGACTGGAAGTCCCAAATGAAAACAGAAGAGACAGAACAAAAAACCAACAAAAAAGAAATTTAAAAGAAAAATAAACACAGGCAAAATAAAACAAAAACAAAAGCAGGACAAGGGAGACAGCACAGAAGATGACCTAACTGGCCGCCATCTTGTTGGAATATTCATTTCTAACTCTATCTCTACCTCTGTCTTTATATTTTTATCTTTACTTTTTATATATTGTTTCTTCAGGTACTTTAGTTAGATTGTGAGCCTTTGGGACAGTTAGGGAATTTCCAAGTACCTATCTTATTTATTTTTATTTATTGTATCTTTCAATGCATCATTTTTGTAAACCGTTTAGAAACCTCGCGGTTATTAGCGGTATATAAGAATTAAATTAAATTAAATGTTTATCTGGCACCCTTTTTGTGAAGTTCACAGCAGTGCCCTGTAAGGTGCCCCACTGCTCTTTTGCCATGTCTGGGTGGCCAGTCCATTACAAGATTGGCCCCTCCAACATCCAAATGGTCTTGTTCTGGGTGTTTTGGACTTACATAAAATGTTGGTCGAAAATGTGGTATAAAGACAGACGTCCTGGCGGTCTGGACGAACAAAAGTCTGGACGTCCAGATAGGTGATTTTCAGAAAAAAAAAATTCTCCATGTATTTTTCGAAAATGGGCATTTTCCCACTGACAACTTTGGGCATCTAGTGCCATACGCCCAAATCAGACTTAGACATATGTTTTGATTATGCTCCTCCGAGTGACTAGTCAGTCAGTCAACAGGGTGATTATGTGGAAAAGTGATGCAATTTGCTTTTGAGATACAGTATTTAATAAATAGCGTTTAAAGAAAAAATTAAAGTGTGGGAACTTTTTGAAGGTCCCTCGTAAAGAAGCCACATTCCGAAAATCAATTAAAACCGCTCTCTTTGACAAATTCATCTCCTAAACAGAAGCCTCTCCACTCTCTATTTTCTCTATCTACCTCAATGTAATTTCCTGTCCTCTACCTATTTCTTATGTAACCCTCACTTCTTGCCTCCTGTAATTCGCTGATTGTCCAGCCTTCTTCGAATGTGAACCGCCTAGAAGTCTCTCAACTATGGCGGTAGAGAAGAATAGAGTTATTATTATTACTATATGGGACTTAGGACAGAACTCTGCCACCTGTTTAGCTGGGTCGGCACTGCTGTTGTACCTGGGTTGGCTACTTCATAGCCTTGGCTACACGTGGCTCATGTCACTTCCATTAAATTCAATTAAAGAAGTCAGTTTTTACAGCTGACAGCTGCGTGGCAAATAGATTACACACTCTGTCCTCAAAATAGCAAATCGAAGGTGAAGAGTACTGTGTACTTACAGCACTCCCAGGCGATCTATCACGGACCAAAAAATCAGAAAGGACAAAGAAGGACCACAATGAGAGATAAAGAGAGGGATGTAATCTACGTCATGAAATGTATTCTTTTGCAGTTTGAGAGCAATGCTGAGTAGACTTGTCACTTTTAATCACTCTTTTAATGTGGGTTTTATTTTGAATTTTTCTTATAATTTAAATGGATCTTTTCCAGATAAGCCCTGTCAAAAAGTTAACCCCCGCCACCCAAAAAAAATAATAAAAAAGAGGCGCGATCTGTAGAAAGTAAAGTGGGGGGGGGGGTCCCCCCCACGCCCCCCAGTCGGAGCCCTTAAAAAAATGGTCGACAGTTTATCCTATTTTTTTATAATATTAAGTTTCATATCCTCTTTTTTATAATTTTTTTTGGGTGCTCCGACGGGGGGGGGGGGGCGTGGGGGTTACTTTATACACATTGCGCTGCGTTGTGGGGCCGTTGTGCTGAGAACTTCACTGGTTAAGGTTGCGTGCGCTGGCAAAAGGTGGCGGGGCTTAACTTTCGGCGCGTCCACTTTTTCCATTAGTGGCGGGGCTTATCTGGAAAAGATCCATTTAAATTTTTTGTTTTTTAAACAGATTTATTTATTTTTTATTTATTTGTGTAAGTCGTTTAGAGATTTTTTGGGGGTAGGTAGCATTTATTTATATATTCAATTTTCTATACTGTTCTCCTAAGGGTGCTCAGAATGATTAACATGACTTTATTCAGATACGTAAGCATTTTTCCTTGTCTGTCCTGGTGGGCTCACAATCTATCTAACATACCTGGGGCAATGGGGGGATTAAGTGACTTGCCCAGGGTCACAAGGAGCAGCGTGGGTTTGAACCCACAACCTCAGGCTGTAGCTTTAACCACAGCGCCACTCTAGAAATCAAAATGTAGTAAAAGTGATCCAATCCAGCCATTGTGACATAAGAACAGAAGAAGTGCCTCTGCCGGGTCAGACCAGAGGCCCATCGTGCCCAAAATTCCGCTCACGCGGCGGCCCATCAGGTCCAGCACCTGTATAGTAATTCTCTATCTATATACCCTTCTATCTCCTTTTCCATCAGGAAATCATCTAATCCCTTCTTGAACCCCAAAACCGTATTCTGTCCTATCACACCTTCTAGAAGCGCATTCCAGGTGTCCACCACCCGTTGGGTGAAGAAGAAGTTCCTAGCATTGGTTCTAAATCTGTCCCCTCTCAATTTTTCCGAGTGCCCTCTTACTCTTGTAGTTTTTGAAAGTTTGAAGAATCTGTCCCTCTCCACTTTCTCTATGCCCTTCATGATCTTGTGAGTCTCTATCATGTCCCCTCTAAGACTCTGCTTTTCCAGGGAAAAGAGCCCCAGTTTCTCTAATCTTTCAGCGGTTCATAGACAACGGCGCGAAAGACAAAGGCGCGCCCAGACAATTGAGCGCAGTGCGGAGGCGCGCGCCACTCAAAATTACTGTTTTTAGGGGCTCCGACGGGGGTTTTTGTTGGGGAACCCCCCACTTTACTTAATAGACATCGCGCTGGCGTTATGGGGGGATGTAACCCTCCACATTTTACTGTAAACTTAACTTTTTCCCTAAAAACAGGGAAAAAGTGAAGTTTTCAGTAAAATGTGGGGGGTTAGAACCCCCCCACCCCCCCTCAACGCCCCCACAACGCGGCGCGATGTCTATTAAGTAAAGTGGGGGGTTCCCCCCACGCCCCCCCGTCGGAGCCCTAAAAACAGTAATTTTGAGTGGCGCGCACCTCCACGCTGCGCTCAATTGTCTGGGCGCGCCTTTGTCCCGGCGCGCTTTTGACCTGACACCCTTTTAGCATATGAAAGGTTTCCCATACCTTTTATTAATCGCGTCGCTCTTTTCTAAACCCTCTCGAGTAACGCCATATCCTTCTTAAGGTACGGCGACCAATATTGGACGCGGTACTCCAGATGCGGGCGCACCATCGCCCGATACAACGGCAGGATAACTTCTTTAATGAGGTTGGCTCGTCTTAGGCATTGGTGGAATGAGGCATTATGACATCACAATACCTGCTCTGGTTATTACAGGCTGTCACTTTTCACACTATTTATTCAATTTTCTATACTGTTCTCCTAGGGGAGCTCAGAAAGCTTTACATGTCCTTGTGGGTTCACAATCTATTTAATTCTGGGACAATGGGGGGATTAAGTGACTTGCCCAGGGTCACAAGGAGCAGTGTTGGTTTGAATCCACAGCCCGAGGGCAGTCAGCTGGCGCCAGCACCTCTCCTCTCTGCGCCTCTTCCCTTCCAGCACCCTCCACTGCGGGCTCGGGGCCCTGTCTGGAGGGCCTTAGCGCAGGTGCGGACATCAATGTGATGATGTCACCCATGCATGTGACATCATTGCATCAATATCCACGCACTTCTGGATGCCTTGAGCCATGGCCACCACACTGAGAGCGCGGTAGGTTCGCAAAGTTTGCAAGACCCTGGTCCAGGCGCCTTTCAGTATTCAGGGGGCTTTCTGTTATTTCTTTTGCCGCGATTTCTTTGCATCTTTTATGTCAGGTATTCATTTTATTTTCTGTCTCCATTAGCTCCGATTTTGTGTTACCGTTTTCTCGCTCGTTTGTAGCCTTTCCTGCAATTCTTTCCCTCATATCTTACACTATAGCATGCAGTCTCTCCTCTCCTGCAGCCCACATTGGGATTTTACTTTTCTATCGTTGGTTCTGTCTGATTTTGGTCCACAATTTTGCTTCGGCTATACTGTCATTTTGATTTTAACTTTTTACAATATTGTTTGTATTACTAAGTTATTATATTATCACATTGATGTGTATGTCATTTGTATGACATTTTGTTTGCACATATTTTGTATCTTATATTTTGCATTTCTTTATACACATTTTAAGTTTATATATATATATATATATATATATATATATATGTATATATATATATATATATATATATATATATATATATACTAGTGTTAAAGCCCGTTACATTAACGGGTGCTAGAAAGCAGCCCCCTTTCCCTCTCCCTCTCCAGTTCCTCCCTGACTGTATCTCTGTGGTCCCCCTTCTGTCTTCTCGCCCCCCCAAGCAAAGCTGTCTGCCTCCCAGCACACCCCTCCCCCAAAGCAGCCCCCTATCCCTCTCCCCCTCCAGTTCCTCCCTGACTGTGTCTCAGTGGCCCCCCTTCTGTATTCCCACCCCCCAAAGCAGCCCCCTTTCCCTCCCATCCGACCCTCCCTTCAGCTCCCTTAGTCCCTTGTCGCCCCCTTTCCCTTCCCGCGGTCCCGACAAATGTCCTGACTCCAGCAGTGTCCGCAGCACTCTAAACACGCTGCTTCGCGGCCTTCTACTGCCCTGATTTGCTCTGCTTTTTTGGCTGTAAGGACTCCTCCCCTTGCCTTTCTTTGTTTGCTGTGCTGTATACTTTAGGTGAGGTGTTCTTCTGTCTGCTAGGTGCTATTCTGTCATGTACACACAAGCTCTCCCACAGGGACGGAAACAATCCATAAACTTTCACACACAATTGGTGCATAAGTGTAAGAGCCTTTAGTGGCTTGGTTAGGGAGGTTGGCGCCCTGCATCACTGTGCCGTGCGCTCCCCCCCCATCTTGCTGTTTGAGTGCCTTTCCCTTGCATACCTCTTGAAACATTCGCCGGAGCGAGCAGCATCTTCCGTCTGCTGTTCGCACCGGCCTTGGCGCCCATCTGATGTCACGTCCTGGTGCGTAACTGGTACAAGTGGACTGATTTTTTTTTACTCCATCAAAAATTACGACTAGGGTAGTGTTTCTGAACTGGGTCCTGGAGTCAGGTTTTCAAGATATTCACAATGAATATGCATGAAAGACATTTGCATATAATGGAGGCAGGGTATGCAAATCAAGTTAATGCAAATTCAATGTGGATATTGTGAAAATCTGACTGGCTAGGGGGCACTCCAGGACCGAGCTAAGAAACACTGGACTAGGGGGACACTCAATGACGTTACAGGAAAATACTTTAAAAACCATTAGGAGGAAATATTTTTTCACTCGGAGAATGGTTAAGCTCTGGAACAGGATTAACGTAGCTGGGTTTAAAAAAAGGTTTGGATAAATTCCTGGAGGAAAACTCCATAGTCTGCTACTGAGGCAGGCATAGGGGACTTTAACAATAACAAAAGAATCTGCACTATCCCTATTTTATTACAGTATTAAAGCCCAAAATAAGAAACAGATTAAATGGAATCCATGGAATCTCTGGGTCACGTGGGGGGGGGGGGGGGAGGTCTTTGATCTAACAGTCAGAGAAAAGTATCTGACACTCTCAGGGATCGAAAAACTTCTATTTTTATCTGTGCACAAGTCAAGCCCAGCTCAGGGAAGCACACACTTTAATTCCTGCTGTCCACGGAGAACCTACGTTACAGGTAAGTAACTACACTTTTTCCTCTGTCTTCCTGCCAATAATTTCACTGCCCTGCATTTCGGTGGAATTCTAAGACAGCTTTCCGCTTTCCCTCACCACATCGACTTAAAGAGCTTCCAACTGCCGCAGGCAGCCATGACATTCAGCATTTTAGCTGTGCTATTAAAATAAAAGCATTAATTTCTTATTTTCAATATTGTTCTTCATACAAAAGAGTCACAGCAGGTGATTATGAAAAGGATTATTTTACGCTTTCAATTCCTTAAGGGATTCCATTCATTCAAGTGGTTTTAGGTTGGAATAAAAGAACAAATACAGCCAAACCTTGGTTTGCGAGCATAATTCGTTCCAGAAGTATGCTTGTAATCCAAAGCACTCGTATATCAAAGTGATTTGCCCCATAGGAAATAATGGAAACTCAAACGATTCGTTCCACAACCCAAAAACTTTAATACAAAATACTAAACGTACTTGTATTGCAAGACCTTGCTCGTTTAGAACAGTCACTAGACTCCCGCAGCATCAGAGAAAGAAGAACCATCGGCTCAGTTGTGATGATGTGACGCGTGTATACTGTATGTACTTGTGTTGCATGACTTTGCTCGTTTAGAAGAGTCACTACACTCTTGCAGCGTCAGAGAGAGAAGAACCATCGGCTCAGTTGTGATGTGTGTATACTGTATGTACTTGTATTGCAAGACATTGCTTGCATGTCAAGTTCAAATTTAATAAAATGTTTTGCTTGTCTTGCAAAACACTTGCAAACCAAGTTACTTGCAATCCAAGATTTTACTGTATATGAAATTTCATTGTCTGTTTTTACTAGTCCATTGTGTTGTATTATATGGTGCTCTGGAAACACGTTTCTCTTTTAATCAACTAGATTATTCCTCCGTCTCACTCCTTGCCACCTTTTCTTCTTCCATGCCTCTACTTATAATTTCTATAATGCTGAAAGGCGTAATCAGCGCTGTACATTTAACATTCAAATAGATGGTTCCTGCTCAGAAGAGCTTACAATCTAATTTGGACAGACAGACGGGACATCTCAGGGTTGGGGGGAGTTTCTAACAGAATGAATAGCCTGTATAGATTCTGGTAGAAGAAATGATACAATGGGTATAAGGATCTGACAGTGAGTGGGAGTTAAGAGTTGAAAGTGGTTTTAAAAAAGTAGCCTTTTAGCTTGAATTTGCATACCGCTAGAGACGGAGCATGACATATTGACTCTGGCAGCCTATTCCAGGCATACAGCGTGGCAAGAAAGAAAGGACGGGGTCTGGAGTTGGCAGTGGATCCAGAGAGATGGTGCTCCTGTGTGATGCCAATCAGAACCAGTCCTCCCTGCTGTAACCTGCAATGGAGAAAAAGCCCTACCGCTGCATTTCCTCCTTGTGAAAAAAGAGGAAATAGATAATATTGATTACTAGTAAGGCATTAGGCTTGGATCAACACTTTTCACATGGACAGGATAACGCTACACGTCACACGAAGCTCAAGCTCTGGCATCAGCAGTGGGGAGAGAAACAGGAGCAAGCAGCTCAGGTGTTGGCAGGCTCACAACTGAATGGTGAATTCATTTTAATAAGCAGGGCTGAGATAAAATAAAGCAGCTCATGGAATCTCCCTGTCTCAGAAAATGGTTCATTAAATGTGCAAATAGACAAAAATGCCAGTACGAGAATCATTTTCTGATTCACCGACAGCTCTGATCATCCTCGTTGCTCATCTGTGAATGTCACATCCAGGAGGACAGCAATATGCTTCTCATTTCTTGAATTATGAATGGCTGTCACTCATCGGCCACGAATAGTGAAATGGAACGTTAACGGATCGAGTCATTCCGCACGAACGAAATCGAACAAGGGTTCGCCGTGGTCTGGAATCGCCGCTTCCAGGTGGCTTCGCGCTTGCGGATGCAGGTAACACGGCAAGGGTGCGTGCAGCTTTCCCTTCTTTGAAGAAACAACTTATTCTCCGCCCAGGGGATCGGGTTCGATAAAGTGCATGCAAAGATGCCAGATTGTCGCAGGAGAGAGAATTCTGCCCTCCCCTCGCAGTCCCATCAATCCGTTAAAAGATTATTAGCACCAAGAAATGCATATCTCCTCCTGGGGTTATTTTGAGCAAGTTGAAAGTGCTTTCATTTTATTTTGAGTACAAATTGCTTGCCGGGACAAACGTGTTTAGCATGCGTTCCACACTAAGAAAGTCATTACATTCCTACTTTAAATCTAAGTGAAGTTGGAGCAGTAAAGCTGAGCCACTGACTGCAAAAGAGTTCTTTATCTTCCTTCCTTTGCTCTGTTACTGGCTGGAGAAGCTGGCTTTCTTGCTCTTGCTGTGGAGATGGTGATGTTCAAGATGCAGGCTTTTTTTTTTTTTTTTTTTGTTCAAAAATTTTTATTGAGTTTAATAGATGAAGTACAATAAATGTTAACGAGGCAAGAAGCATGCATGCCTTACGAATGCAAAGATTCACAAAATATTATCTACATAATGTAATACAGCAGGCAGACCTATGCCTATCTATAAGGAGGAAAGTAGCAGCACGACATGCAGCCAAAAGTACATGTAATATCCAAAAACACAGAGCACAGAGAGACACCGGAGCCATACACCTATAGGAACACTGGGAGTGAGCCATAAAGTAAGAGCTAGCTTGAGATGATGATTAGAGAATGACACGGTGACAAAATTCATCACCGTTCCCGTCCCTGCGGATAACCGCGGGAAACCATCTTCATGTTATTCTTTAAGGAGAGAGGAAAAAATCGGAGTATAATTGGGCACAACCACTGACCCGCAAGCTTTGCTTTGAAGAATGCTGGTGTAGAAGGACCGAGGTTGAAACAGACACTACAGAATGACAGTCTCTGGTATCCAGAGCAGATATTGTGATGTCATAATGCCTCATTCCACCAGTGCCTAAGAGCCAATCACGATCAGTGATGTCACAATGGCTTCATTATCCTTGGCTCACATAAGAATCAAAGTATGAATGGCCACAACCACTGACCCACAAGCTTTGCTTTGAAGAATGCTGGTGTAGAAGGACCGAGGTTGAAATAGACACTAAAAAATGACATGGGATTATTTCCCACGGTTATCCGCGAAGACGGGAACGGTGATGAATTTTGTCACCGTGTCATTCTCTAATGATGATATCCATGTTTCAGCACATGAACTGAATGTCGTCAGCCTGTGTTGCAATAGGAGTTAACCGGACTCCATATTTTAGTGTAGGAACTCATGGCCTTATGTTTTTCTGCAACAACACTTTCATATTTTACTGTAAGGCATAGCGTATTCCACCATGTGTTGTAATTCACCTTAGACATGTCTTTCCAGCAATGTAATATATTTTTAAGGACTAGAAATATCAATATGTTGAGCAGTCGCGCATTGTGATCAGGCAGCGCATGCGGGAGGCCATGATGACCTAGTACAATAATATGCAAACTTAGAGGTTCTGACATGTTTAAGATTTTAGAAATAGTTTCCCATACTTTATTCCAATAACCTACTAAGTGTGCACAATCATAGATCATATGCGTTAAGGTGCCCTCTTGCAAATTACAAGACCAACACATGGGAGAAAGACCGATTGAGATTTTTGCTACCTTAATTGGGGTCCAGTGAGTTCTATGCAACAGAAAGAACATAGATTGAAGAATGCTGGCAGGTCGAGAGGATTTAAACAAAATTTTCCAGACAGCCTGCCAAGTTTCATCCTCTAATACTAATACTAGTCCCAAGTCTCCATGCCATGCATTCATCACCTTTGACAGGCTTTATTTGAAAGTGTTCAATTAGATAATCCACATAAAATATATCTAAGACCTAAACCATCTGCGCAGTCACGACTCAGTATCGTTTTCAGTGTTTAATCCAGGTGTTTTAATATCAGGACTTTTAGGGACCCCTGAGGAAGACAGCATTGTCGAAACACGGACCGTGTTGGGTCCATACTAGAGAATGACACGGTGGCGGTTTACCCGCGGCCACCGCATTTTAGCCGCGGGTCACCCGCCGAAAACGGGGAAGAAAACTAGCAGTCGCTGCGGCGACGGGGACAAGGCCATTCACCGCCCGCGGGGCGGTGAATGGTCTTGTCTCCGCAGTGAGGTATCAAGGATTGCGCGGTCCCCGCAGCCACCGCCCGCCCGCCCGTAGCATTTAGCCAGCTCCCTCCCTCCACCTCACCTTAAATTTCGAGTTTTCCGGCTTCCTTTTTTCCGAGCCGCACGTGTTCAAAAATCCGTGCACGCGCGGCTGCGCGAGTCAATCAATCTTCTCCTCTGACGCAACCGGAAACAGGAAGTTGCAGGAGAGGAGAAGTTTGATTGACTCGCGCAGCCGCGCGTGCACGGATTTTTGAACACGTGCGGCTCGGAAAAAAGGAAGCCGGAAAACTCGAAATTTAAGGTGAGGTGGAGGGAGGGAGCTGGCTAAATGCACGGCTTTTTGAACGCGTGCGGCTAGGGAAAAAGGAAGCCGGCAAACTCGGAACGAATATAAGGTGAGGTGGAGGGAGGGTGGGGGCTGCTGCGGGGACGGTGACGGGGCGGTGAATGGGATGGCAGTGGCGGTGACGGGGCGGTGAAAGGGATGGCAGTGACGGTGACGGGGCGGTGAATGGAATGGCGGTGACGGGGCGGTGCAGAGGATGGTGGGCCGGGGACGGGGCGGTGACGGGGACAGATTTTTTCCCCGTGTCATTCTCTAGTCCATACCTTACAATGGTTTAGGTCCTAGATATATTTTATGTGGATTGCCTAATTGTACATTTTCAAATAAAGCCCTGCATCTTGAACATCACCATCTCCACAGAGATTTTTTGTTTTCGCTGGAATTTGCACTTTCTGTGGGACTTAACGGTCAATCTTTTGTTTGTTTTCTTGCTTTTCCTGCCTCTTCTAGATCTTCAGGGCAATCTTGAACCTTACCGTATTATCTCGTGCAAAATGCGTAGCCGTGTATAATGCGTACTCTGACTTTTAAAAAATAACGTAATACAAAAAAATGTTTACCTATGTATAATGTGCAGGCATAATTGTCGATGTCCCTGTAATGTAAATACGGCACCGCATAAGCTATATATGTGCTGGAGCCATACATTTTCGGAACCAGTGTGGGTACCAAATTGCCAGAACTAATGCCACAAACGGAAGTATAAATGGTCTTTTTTACTTGCTGACATGGTACAATTAGATATGAGTTCTAGACATTATATTCTATACGTATGTATGTAAAAAAATAATTAAAATTTTCGATGTAAACATTTGATTTTAATTCCACATGGCCGTGTTAAAATAAAAGAAGTTAGCAGTAAAAGAGGAAATACAACAACGATTTGCCGGAAGTGGGACCACTGGAGTTGGGAAAAGCTGGACATGCTTTTCTTAGAACATAAGAACATAAGAATTGGCGCTGCTGGGTCAGACCAGTGATCCATCGTGCCCAGCAGTCTGCTCCTTAGATCAAAGACCAGCGCCCTAACTGAGACTAGCCCTACCTGCGTACGTTCCGGATCAGCAGGAACTTGTCTAACTTTGTCTTGAATCCCTGAAGGGTGCTTTTCCCTATAACAGCCTCCGGAAGAGCGTTCCAGCTCTCCACCACTCTCTGGGTGAAGAAGAACTTCCTTACGTTTGTATGGAATCTATCCCCTTTCAAATTTAGAGAGTGCCCTCTCGTTCTCCCTACCTTGGAGAGGGTGAACAACCTGTCCTTATCTACTAAGTCTATTTCCTTCAGTACCTTGAATGTTTCGATCATGTCCCCTCTCAATCTCCTCTGTTCGAGGGAGAAGAGGCCCAGTTTCTCTAATCTTTTGCTGTACGACAGCTCCTCCAATCCCTTAACCATCTTAGTCACTCTTCTCTGGACCTAACTGAGACTAGCCCTACCTGCGTACGTTCCGGTTCAGCAGGAACTTGTCTAACTTTGTCTTGAATCCCTGAAGGGTGCTTTTCCCTATAACAGCCTCCGGAAGAGCGTTCCAGCTCTCCACCACTCTCTGGGTGAAGAAGAACTTCCTTATGTTTGTATGGAATCTATCCCCTTTCAACTTTAGAGAGTGCCCTCTCGTTCTCCCTACCTTGGAGAGGGTGAACAACCTGTCCTTATCTACTAAGTCAATTCCCTTCAGTATTTTGAATGTTTCGATCATGTCCCCTCTCAGTCTCCTCTTTTCAAGGGAGAAGAGGCCCAATTTCTTTAATCTCTCACTGTATGGCAACTCCTCCAGCCCTTTAACCATTTTAATCGCTCTTCTCTGGACCCTTTTGAGTAGTACCGTGCCCTTTTTCAAGTACGGCGACCAGTGCTGGACGCAGTATTCCAGGTGTGGGCGTACCATGGCCCAGTACAGCGGCATGATAACCTTCTCCGATCTGTTCGTAATTCCCTTCTTAATCATTCTAGCATTTTGTTCACCCTTTTTGCCGCCACCGCACATTGCGCGGACAGCTTCATCAACTTGTCGATCAGTACCGCGCTTTGTTATGTTACCACTAAATTTCCCGAAAAGTTTCAAAGTGTTCTATACTAGTATTTATCACAAATTTTTAATTACAATGCAACAGACAGAGCTGATGACGATAATGATGGAGACGATGATGCTGATGCTGATATCAATGACGAGCTGTTTTATGCTGATCACATTGTGACATCAGATAACGATGTAGACATCGATGCACTCTTTCAGTCAGACGATGATGATGTATATACCTAGGTATAATACGCACCCAGAAGTGCGCATTATACATGAGATAATAAGGTATTTCAGTTTTATGGCTAATGGCCAGGATCAAACCATGAATGTTTGCGATTGTAAAATCTGGACACCCTAGACCTGCCCCCAGACCTGCTCATCTCCGCCTCCCCCCCTCCCACTGCCTACTTTGGTTGCACACGTTAGCCGGCTAATGCGTTATAATTATCATGTGCTGACCAGAAGCAAAGGGATTTGAATTCTGGCTTCCCTGCAGCGCAGCCCTCATTTTAACGCCTCCATCCTTTAGTATTGTAACAGTGGGGATTTACCCTCTTATACCATGACAGGAATTTGGCTTTTCTACAGTGTCATTAAAACCCCAAGCTCTCAGGTACTGTAGCACTACACCAAAAAGAGACACAGCTTTCCAAAATAACAGTTTTCAAGTTTTATTATGAATTTGATTAATCGCATATTCAAAATTCTAAGCGATGTACATATCAATAAAATGACAAAATTTTAGGGGGTAACAAAACAAACGAAAAAAACCCAAACTAAACCTTGCAGAACATATTAAAGACTAACCATACAAACATATTTAAAACAAGAGGAAAGAATGAGAAAAGAAATACAAATTGTTGATAGTAGATAAGACAATTATGGGAAAAAAAAACAATAGGAAGGGAGAAAGCAATGTACTACAGGGAAGTTATGGAATGGAATGAGACTCCTAGTCAGGCTTTCTAATTATTAAATGCATCCTTAAAAAGAAAGCTTTTTAATTTGCTCTTAAATTTATCCAAATTGTGTTCTTCCCTTAAATAAATAGGGAGAGAATTCCATGTTTGAGGGGCTGTGACAGAAAAGATGACCTGCCGCCTTGCAGTCTTATATGGTAAGAATTTACAGTGTGCAATTTACATGAATCCAAAAAAAATTAATCTGCAGTATGTCTCTTTTAGCCCATATGGCATTAAAGCACCCATTCCAGTCACGTCCTACTACAGACTCTAGTCACGGACTGGAGCGATTTATAAAGGGAGGTAAAACAAGACACGACCGCACAAAACACACTGTTGAAAAGAAAACCTTTGCGACGTGCGAGTCGATTAATGAATGCGAAAGGAGAAATGACAGTTCTTTGTATACCCTGTCTAGAAGGTGGTCAGCTGGCAAAGCACCTCTGCAAGGGTTGATTTTTCTCTCTGGTCTGAGCTTTCTCCCATTCCCTCGCTGCTGTGCGATGGGCTGCGCTCGCTGCCTGCCGCGCAAACATTGATAAAATGGAGAGGCAGCAGGCCGTATGAATGAGCCCGTGGCCCGAGTTTTATGAATGAAGCAGCTGCTCTGTCAGACCCAAGCAGGAGAGGCAGATGAGCAGAAAAGGGTTTCCACATCCCAGGAGTGAATTTTCATCGGTAGTTGGTTAAAAACACAACACAAGGCGGATAATCACGATTCACGGAGTACAGAAAATGGTCCTGCTGGATCCACTGCCATTTGAGCAAACACACGCTGTAGAGGGAGACATGCTGGACTGGGATTTCGGCCCCCTTCATCACTGGGCATCCTGAGCCATGGCTCACTTGGTCCTGGCCCTGATGCAAACCATCTAACAAATTAACGTAGGCGATGAAAGCAGATAAATACTGAAACAGCCTATTCAGTTTTCTCAGCATGATTTTTAAGGTTGTAGTTGTCCCACCTTCCTTACGACTTCCTAAAAGCACAATACAACCATTCAGTTGTTGTTGTGGACTATATTTGAAGCAGTTGAGGGGGCGACTGCTCCCGGCACCATCTCCATGGGGGGCACTGACACCTCTTCTCCTCACCACCCCCACACACCTCTTAAAATGCTCTCCATCACAAGCAGCATCTTCCACTTGCTGCTCACGCCAGCCTTGGCTCCCTTCTGATGTCACTTCCTGGTTGTGGGACCAGGATGTGATGTCAACAGGGAAGATGGTGCCGGGGGCAGTCCGCCCCCCCTAACTGCTTCAAATATAGTCCACAACAACAGCTGAATAGTTGATGCTGCTTGTGATGCTTAGCAGGTGGAAAATGCTGCTTGCGCTGGTGAATATTTTGAGAGGTACACGGGGGGGGGGGGCAGGAGGGAAGATGCTCAAGTGATGGAGAAGAGTAGGGGGAGGGGGTGGCACAAGGTGCGGTGCTGCTGCTGGGCGCCACTGCTCCGGATGCCAACCTCCTTTGCTATGCCACTGAGTTGAAGGCCTCTTGGAACCGGTCCTACCCTTCCAACGTTGTGCTTCATCATTCCAGATACCACACGAAATACCTTCCCAATGCAACAAAGCACAATCACACCTTTTGCTACATCAGTGTCTCTCAAACTTTTTTTTTAAGCTCTGGCACGCTAAACAGAGCAAATGGTTTTCACGACACATTATAACTGAAATAATAAAATTGCAAAGCCAAAAATAAAATAAAATTTGAGTTATTTTATTGAAAAGTTCTTTAAAATATATTTGGGTAATTGGGAAACTAAAGTAGATAGAATAGAATTGCTAATCAATGCGATGGACGTGCTTGTTTTTTTTAGAGTGCAAATTAACTCAGAATGTGGCTCGATAGTCAACAAGCAAACACACATTTCATCATCCACCGGCATTCTCTTTTTTTCATTTTTTATTTCTGTAAGAGTTGAAAATTCAAGTTCGCAAAGATAAGAAGATCCAGCCTTGATTGCTTTGTTGCTCAAGTTAGGATAACTACTGCATAAAAAAATAAAATTAAAATTACTTGCCGTTAGTTTTCATGTCAAAGAATGATTCTTGTCTGAGCGGTTGTATCCTTAAGCACACAGATGCTCATAACATTGACAGACTCTTGCGTACGGGATGTACATGTCATCTAGTCTAGTGTATACTTATGAAGGGAATTTTTTTTAAATAAAGTAAAATTCTGGAACCTCTCGGGGCACACCCGGAATCTCTTTGGGGCACACCACTGGGCCTTGGCACGCACAGTTTGAGAGACACTGGTCTACATGAAAATCAACTGTATCAACAGCCCAATATCTCTCTTACGTTGAATGTATTACTCTACAACTCTGTACTTCCTGTAACTACCTCAGTGTACCTTTACTTGAGCTGTAATTCCGGTGTCAGGTCAAAAGCGCGCCGGGACAAAGGCGCGCCCAGACAATTGAGCGCAGCGCGGAGGTGCGTGCCGCTCTAAATTACTGTTTTTAGGGCTCCGACGGGGGTGTATGGGGGGGAACCCCCCCCACTTTACTTAATAGAGATCGCGCCGCGTTGTGGGGGCGTTTTGGGGGTTGTAATCCCCCACATTTTACTGAAAACTTCACTTTTTCCCTGTTTTTAGGGAAAAAGTTAAGTTTACAGTAAAATGTGGAGGGTTACAGCCCCCCAAACCCCCCCCATAACGCCGGCGCGATGTCTATTAAGTAAAGTGGGGGGGTTCCCCCCACGCCCCCCCGTCGGAGCCCTAAAAACAGTAATTTAGAGCGGCGCGCGCCTCCGCGCTGCGCTCAATTGTCCGGGCGTGCCTTTGTCTTTCGCGCCATTGTCTATGAACCGTAATTCCTCAACATAGTCATGTGATCATTATGTCATTGTATTCTAAAACAGGATAATTATTACAAATGATGTCACTTAGGGTATAAATCTGTTTGCCTTGTTTTCTCTCTTTGAAGAGCACTGAAATTCTGAGGGCCTGCTCTTCCCAGGCTAAGGGAGCTTTGTCAATAAACCATTTGTTTTTACATGGCTTTTCCTCGTCTGTTATTTGAATTCACAGAACGGAGTCTCTAGCCCAATGATGTGGGAAAGAGAATCCATTCTGGCAATTCTTTTGGCCTCGATGTTCGAGTCTCCAGCCTACTTGAATAATAATGTGAAGATCTTAACTTGTAAAAATCGCCTTTAACCTAGTTAAGCATAGAGCGATCCAGAAACTGAAGATTAGATTAGATTAGATTCCTTTGCAAAGTTATGATCGCCATTATGTAACCAGTTATATCATCCAGTATAGCTTTGGTATTCACTCACAGTACTTGGGACTGTCAACAGGTCAGGTTGTCAGGATTTCCTTACTGAATATGTAAATTTATCATTTGCATATTTATTAGGGATCTCCTAAAAACCCAGAGATGCTAAGTTATCCAGTTCTAAACTGCAGATTTATGGCCAGTCTTGATTTTAGACTGGGATTTGCAGTGCTTGCTTAATTGGAGTTAGTGCTGAAAGTCCCATCAGGCACCATAATGGGGTGGTAAGAAATCCAGGAGTGTCCCAAAATCTCCAGCCTGGAACTGGGCAATGTACTGGTGGCAGCCCTCAAAGACCAGGAGTGAAGACCACGGAGCATGGCAGTTCTTAAATAGAAAATGGAAACTTGTAACATGCGTTCTGGCAGGTGGTGTTAAAACCAAAGAAACGGCCGTACCATCTTATTTTTCATTGCACACATGAAGCCTGTATCCCCATCCTGATCTTAATTTACTCCCCCTTTACAAAACCATAGCGCAGTTTTCAGCAACGACAGGTCCGACGCTCATAGGAATTCTATGAGCGTTGGAGTTGTTACCGCTAAAAACCACATTACCATTTTTTAAAAGGGGGGGGGGGGGTAGTTAGCAACCAGATTTTAAAAATTCCACTCCACGCACAATAAGCAATTTCTGAATTTCCCTGATGTGTTATCACCTTTAGACATGTCCAAAAACTTGAGATCAGTAGTACTTTTTGACCTGATAATTTCTTCATGAATCTCTTAGACTTCCATTTGCATCAGAACTACCCTCTCTGTTGCAATGATATCATGTACTTTAATTCTGATTTAACCACAGTATTTAAAATAACTTTCCCTAGACCAGTCATTACAGTGGTAGTCTGGTGGAAGCCACTGATAGTGAGTCCCTCTGAACCTGATGTATATAATACCCTTAATTCCAACCACTAGGTGTCATCATTGAGCAAAAGGAAGATTTCCTTTTTCTCCAGGGACCACTTGTGGCTTCTCAGCCGTGCAAGACTTGTTGAACACCAAAATGTGGTTCTATCATGGGCCAAAAAGACAAGAAACCAGGGATGGGAGGGAAATTGGGGGAGAGAGAATGCTGGGGGCAAGGGATGAGGGGAAGACGGATGTGGTTTACATAAGTGACTTGATTTATGATATGGTTTCAGTTCTTAAATATTGGGGGGGGGGGGGGGAATGTCAAATGGCACTGCTGTTTGGCAAGGCTGCCAGTCCTTGCTTGAGGGGGTCTATGGAATCTGCTTCTTCAGTATCCCCAGCCCTGGGAAACAGAGGCTGAACCTGGTAATCTTATCCAGGCTTTCCAGAGTGCTCGGAATTTTCATTGAGCCACTAGGGCCAACCCAGGTCTTTGACATTTGAAATGAAACCTACGGCAAACTGTACCTCAACATTATTTTGGGATGTAACATAAAATATTTAGAAAAACACTTACCGTGTACTCTGGTCGCAGTTTTGATTACGAGACGATAAGAGTAAAAAAAAGCAAGGAGAAAAAAAAAGAAATATGAGAATGTGTCGTACACACATGTTTGCATATAATTACATTACATTACATTACATTAATGACTTCTATTCCGCCTGTACCTTGCAGTTCTAAGCGGATTACATCAAAAAGATAACTGGACGTTTCCAGGAAGAGGAATACAATTAAAGGCGTTAGATCTAAATCACATTTTGAGGGGAGGATACTAAGAGGGGGGGAGAGGGGGGGAAAGAGAGGGGGTTAGGAAATTAGGATGAATTTCTTGAATAGTATGGTTTTGATTTCTTTTCGAAAAGCTTTGAGGTCAGTTGGAGCTGTCAGTAGGTTGGTGATGGAGGGGGTCCAATAATTCTTTGGGTCGATATTCAAAGTAATTTAGCTGTCCAGAAACTCCTCCTGGCCAGTTAAATCATCTGTTGAGGGCTAACCACTAATTTTCAGTAGCACCTAACCATTCGAATTATGCATTTGTTATACGGACTTCAAAAACACGATCGTTTATGGAGGGGTGCTGAAAAGTGCTCAGCCCGACCAACTTCCTAAATTCTGAGCGCTATTTTGCCACTGGAGCTGGAAAGAGCGTTCTCTTATTTTGTTAAGTGCCAATTTGCAGAAACGGAAGTCCATGTTTTGACTTTGTTTCAGATCATTGATTGAACTATAGCCACGTCATTCTCGTCTTGGCTGGGCTGAGAACTTTTCAGCACCCCCCTCGTAACTCCCTACTATAGGAAGTTAAAATGGATGACTGCCGAGCAGTGGCGTACCTAGGGGGGGGCGGGCCGCCCCGGGTACCAGCCCTAAGGGGGTGTTCCCGGCCTTGCCGTTCAGTCCCCCGCCACCCCCGAAGGACCGCTCGCCCCCCTGGCCTCCCCGCACCACCTATGAACAGCCGCAGCAGGATCGCAAAGTCAGCGTCAGCATCCCTGCGCTGCTTCCTACGACGCGATCCCGCCCCTCCTCTGACGTCAGAGGAGGGGCGGGACCGTGGCGCAGGAAGCAGCAGGGATCGCTGACGCTGACTTCGCGATCCTGCTGCGGCTGTTCATAGGTGGTGCGGGGAGGCCAGGGGGGCGAGCGGTCCTTCGGGGGTGGCGGGGGACTGAACGGCAAGGCCGGGAACACCCCCTTAGGGCTGGTACCCGACGCTGACTTCGCGATCCTGCTGCGGCTGTTCATAGGTGGTGCGGGGAGGCCAGGGGGGCGAGCGGTCCTTCGGGGTGGGTCGGGGCATCAGGCCTTCAGGGTGGGGCGGGCGGGCAGGCAAGCAGGCTTTCAAGGGGGAGGGGGTGACAGGCAGGCAGGCAGGCCTTCAAGGGGGGACAGGCCTTCGGGGGGGGGGGGTGCAGACATTCAAGGGGTGCAGGCCTTCAAGGGGGGCAGGCAGGCCTTCAGGGGGGTGCAGACCTTCGGGGGGGGGGTGTAGGCCTTTGGGGGGGTGCAGACCTTCAAGGGGGGAAAGGCAGGCAGGCCTTCAAGGGGGGGACAGGCCTACAAGGGGGGGGACAGGCCTACAAGGGGGGGGACAGGCCTACAAGGGGGGGGACAGGCCTTCAAGGGGGGGTGCAGGCCTTCAAGGGGGGTGCAGGCCTTCAAGGGGGAGACAGGCCTTCAAGGGGGGGAAAGGCAGGCAGGCAGGCCTTAAAGGGGGGACAGGCCTACAAGGGGGTGGGACAGGCCTTCAAGGGGGGGACAGGCCTTCGGGGGGGTGCAGACCTTCAAGGGAGTGCAGGCCTTCGGGGGGGGGGTGCAGTCCTTCAGGGGTGGGGTTTAGGCCTTCAGAGGGGGACAGACCTTCGGGTGGGAGGTAAAGTCCTTCGGGGGGTGCAGGTCTTCAGGGATGGGGTGTAGCCCTTCGGAGGGGGGACAGACCTTCGGGGGAGGGGGGTCCTGGTGTAAAAGTACACAGAGGGAGAGAGGGAAGGGGGGGTTCAAAGATACATGCATATGCCAGACTTTGGGGGTTAGAAATAATGGGTCTAAAAACAGAGGAGTGGGAGAGAGATGGTGCATAATGGGATTTAGGGAGGGAAGGAACAGAAAGGGAGAGAACTTGGAAACAGGGGATGGTGTGGAGGGGGGATAGAGATACTGGATAGGAGGATAGTTGGGAACAGAAAGGGAGAGATGGTGGATCCTGGGGTGGTGGGGAGTTGAGAAAAGGTGAATCTGTGGATGGAGACAAAAAAAAGGAAAGATGCCAGATCTCCGGGAGAGGGAAGGGAAACGGAAGGGGAGAACAGAGATGGCAGACGGATGGTTAGCACGGAGAAAGGAGACCCTGGCAAGCAAGACAACAAGAGCCTGGGACCAACAAGATTTGAATATTGATCAGAGAACAAAAGGTAGAAAAAATAATTTTATTTTCTGTTTTGTGATTACAATATGTTAGATTTGAAAAGTGTACATGAGACAGCTTGAAATGGGAACTTTTCTATTTTTGTGAATGGCAAGGCTGAGTTCAGTTAAAATATATGCTTTATAAGAAAATATAATAATGTGTTTTATAAAGTTTATAAGCATTGCTGGCATACTCGGTGAGGTGTTCCTAGTGTTGGTGGTGGTGGTAGCATGTCAGTGTGTTGAGAGGAAGAGGTAGTCTGGGAAATTCTGCTGAGCAAACTCTGGGCCCATTTCCACCCCCAGTTAGTCCACTCCACTCAACTGGTTCACACACTGAGTGGGTCTTTGGGTGTTATTTCTGGGTAGTTGTTTTAGAATCTCTTCCAGTGGTTTGTCAGTATCTCCTTCTGGTCCAAGGAAGGAAACTTTGTCAACCTTAGCATTGACCTTCAGAATATGTTTGTAACAGCGCTGCTTGTGTGGCATTAGGCTATGTAGTGATCGAAAGAAAAAAACAGACCTTTGCACATTTTTGCACTATATGGTGGGTGTATGAGGAGATTCATTTCCTGCACAGTTAAGTCCATGTGAAGTTACCTTGTGCTGTATTTGACATCTAGCAAGGTCTCTGTTTGGAAGGAAAGATCTAAGCTTAAAAATGAAGTGGCCAGAAGTTATGTTAAAAGTAGATAGCGTAGCTGGTTTTAAGAAAGGTTTGGACAAATTCCTGGAGGAAAAGTCCATTGTCTGTTATTAAGACATGGGGGAAGCGTCTGCTTGCCCTGGATTGGTGCACTCAGCAGCAACAAATACTAGTTTTGGCTGGCTTTTTCCCCGCATTTCTCCTCTCTTCCCCACGATTTAATATCCAGTTCAGGCAGTAAGTAAATGCATCGGCAGGGGGGGTCTGGTAAGTCTTGGGGGCTGGGGATGGAAGGTGAGAATCAGTTCTGTAGGCTATCAGAAATTTGCTTAATTATCTACTCACACAGAAAAGCAGTAAAGTCAATAGGTTCTCTGAGTGGGAACAACCTGTTTGATCTTGCACTCTTGTGATTGACCAATTGTTTATCACTGTTTAATTTATCACATTGATTAATTTGAGCACACCTGAGGTGTCCTATGATGGTGTGCACTGCAGGCAGAGGAGCCTTATTGTGTAAAGCACTGGAGAATTCTCTCCTCTCGCTTACCTCTCACGCTGAGGACACCCTGCTTCAGTATAATCATTTATATGATTTATCTTATAAACATTATTACGTGGTCTTTTCCTCAAGTGCTGAGACATCAGGTTGTTCCCACTTGGAGAACCTATTGACTTTTACTGCTTTTCTGTGTGGCTTTAACATTTTTGCTATTCAGTATACCTAAACTATTATTCAGTAGAAAAAATATGGTTTGTTCAATCAATTTATTGTTATACTTTGTTTAAACTTAAAAAGCGGTGTCATTAACAGTGAATCTAATCGAAAAATCGATTCAACAGGGTGAATCGAATCGAATGAAATATTTTTCTCTGAATCGGGCAGCACTATTGGCTACCATGAGAATGGGCTACTGGGCATGATGGACCATTGGTGTGACCCAGTTAGGCTATTCTTATGTTATGTTCTCATCTGTAGGGGCCTTTGTTTTCACTTCTTATTTTAATGTATTTTTTTCCTGGGAACTTATCAGTGTTTTTTTTATAATGGGAACAAAAATGGAAGAGAATTAATGTGTGTGGAATGGGGGGGTAACTAATTTCTTCAGCTAAATAATTCAATCCACTTCAAACAGACATAGGAGAACTCACACACCATTCACACACCCTCCAACCAAAAACGTCAAAAGAAAAAAACTGTTCGACAACCTCCTAGCCAATCGAGCTGCAACACTTGACCCCCAACTCTACAACCTATTGACCTCGACCACAAACTACAAAACCTTAAAAAAAGAAATAAAAACCCTTCTATTAAAAAAACACATAAAACCAAACTAACATAATCAGAACTGTCCCAAGCATCACCTGCAACTACTCCATATGTACTTCTGATGTCATGACAATTCAGACATAATTTATGTTATGTTATGTTTGGAATAATGGTTACATAAATGAGGTTCAATAAAAGAAAATTTTCTGTGGGAGCATTTGTTGGAACTTCTGTTATCCTGATTTCTTCTATCTGTGGGCTTTCTTTAGCTAACCTACTTATCTGGGGCTTTCCACTTCTGCAGCTGCCCTTTTCACGGTCCACTTTGCGCTTGCACTCTCTGGGGAGGGGGGGTTGGGTCTGGGCTTGGTGGGGTAGGTGTGTCTGGTAGTTTTGTCTGGGTGGTGGCTGGGTGTTTCTTGGGTGCTTGTTGTGCGGATTGGTGTGTCTGGTGAGCGGTCTGGGTGTTGTTGCTTGTGGGGGTTTTTTTCATTATAAAATATGGCTGAGGGTCTAGTCCGGCTTATTATTCTTGTGGGTTCTGGGGTGGGATTTGTTTGCTTGCCCCAAGTTTTGGCCTTTTGTTGTGTATTGCTATGCCTCTCATTGGCAATTTTCTCTTGGGAGAGGCTTGTTCATGCTTGTTGTTGCTGTTACTCTCATTCTGTGTTCTTTTTGATAATGTATAAGTTTCTGTACAGACCATGGTTGCTTGTCTGGACCTTTTGCCATTCTCAATAAAAATACTTTGGAAAAAAAAAAAAAAAAAAAAAGAAAATTTTCACTGCCTGTTTCTATTCTGACCATTTATTCCATTTCATGGTTATTGCAAAAAAAAAAAAAAAAAAAAAATTTTACATGAGGGGGGGGGGGGGGGTGTCAAAAAATGATGGGCCCCGGGTGCCACATACCCTAGGTACGCCACTGCTGCCGAGAATGGGATTCAATGAAAATTGTTGATGAAGATATATAAATCTTCGCACCAGCACTCTTGTAAATACTTGCATGATCTCTTACAGTGGTATGTTTTACGAAGATCTCTTCAATCTGAAACTTCATGTCAATTGAAGTTCGTAGGGTTACCATATTTTGAGAGGTAAAATCCCAGATACATGGCCACCGACTGAATATTGGGTCTCATATTTTTATATAACTAGTGGCTATATGTAGTGCTACATAGGGTGACAAGCTCTGACTCTCTTCCAAAGTCCCAGCCATCAAAGAGGTTCCTAACATAGTAGATGACGGCAGATAAAGACCCAAATGGTCCATCCAGTCTGCCCAACCTGATTCAATTTTAAATTTTTTTTAATATTTTTTTTCTTCTTAGCTATTTCTGGGCAAGAATCCAAAGCTCTGCCCGGTACTGTGCTTGGGTTCCAACTGCCGAAATCTCCGTCAAAACCTACTCCAGCCCATCTACACCCTCCCAGCCACTGAAGCCCTCTCCAGCCCATCCTCCCCCAAACGGCCATATACAGCCACAGACTGTGCAAGTCTGCCCAGTAACTGGCCTTAGTTCAATATTTACTATTATTTTCTGATTCTAGATCCTTTGTGTTCATCTCACGCTTCTTTGAACTCCGTCACTGTTTTCCTCTCCACCACCTCTCTCAGGAGCGCATTCCAGGAATCCACCACCCTCTCTGTAAAGTAGAATTTCCTAACATTGCTCTTGAATCTACCTCAAATTATGTCCTCTGGTTTTACCATTTTCCTTTCTCTGGAAAAGATTTTGTTCTACGTTAATACCCTTCAAGTATTTGAACGTCTGAATCATATCCCCCCCTGTCCCTCCTTTCTTCTAGGGCAGGGGTAGGGAACTCCGGTCCTCAAGAGCTGTATTCCAGTCGGGTTTTCAGGATTTCCCCAAAGAATATGCATGAGATCTATTTTCATGCACTGCTTTCAATGTGTATTCATTGGGGAAATCCTGAAAACCCGCCTGGAATACGGCTCTCGAGGACCGGAGTTCCCTACCCCTGCTCTAGGGTATACATATTCAGGGCTTCCAGTCTCTCCTCATATATCTTCTGGCGTAAGCTTCCTATCGTTTACGTCGCCTTCCTCTGGACCGCCTCAAGTTCCTGAAGCAATAGATTAAAGTGATCGGGGATTTGAACCCCGTCTTCTTTGGGTTCTCAGTCCCTTGTTGAAGTCACTGGGCTCTACCTATAGCATGGCAACTAGGGTTATCCTATGGCTCCAGAAACAGGAAGACGGATTGAGACATCCGGGTTTTACTTCTACTGAAAGCAGTGGAAGGAAGGAGGACAGACAGAGACGTTTGGGCTTTACTTCTATTGAAAACAATGGAAGTAAAACCCGGATGTCTCAATCTGTCCTCCTTTTTCTTGAGCCATATGGTAACCCTAATGGCAACCATCCACCCTTTTAAATGGACCATTGTTTTAATCATGTTTCCGTCAACGAAGGCAGTGAAGCCGCCAACACAGGTGGCAGCTCCATGGGCACCTTTACCAGTGAGGTCTGCACCACTAATTAAAGCAAAAGGATTATCACCCCTGGAAAAATCCATTGCAGAAATTGTACCTGGATTTTTCTGCATGTAATTTTTCCACTGGAAAATATATGCGTAGCTTTCCTGATGCAAAAATATGCATGCGCTTCCAACCTCTACACCCGGTTTGCCCTGGCATTGCTTCTTCCCTCAGTGGGTGAAAGACGAGCGTCCTTGAACACAGCAAACACTTTTGCCCACTGACAGCAAAGATCTGACATCCCCAGGTAAAATACTTTCCACTCACAGAAAGGCCTGTGTTTGCTTTTTCTGTTATTAAGATGTGTAATGAGCACAGCTAGTCCGAAGAGTGCTCTCATGTGAAATGACCTAGCAAAAAATGAAAATCCCTGCCCACGTTTTGTCCACAAACTCAGACGAAGCAGATACTACAAAGTGAGCTTCTTTTTTTTTTATATATATATTTTTATTTATCAATGCTAGAACTCTCGGACAGAGAGACCGCATTGCTTCTCACTGTGGCTCTTGCACCAGATAAAAACTGGTTGCTTAGACTTTTCTTTAAAAATAAAATGAAAGAATTTCTTGGATATAAAATTTTAATGTTTCCAGATTTGGCACGGGATACTCAAAGAAGAAGGCGAGAATTTCTTATGATGAAGCCAGGGGTTATATCCCTTGGA
Organism: Geotrypetes seraphini; assembly: GCF_902459505.1. Lineage (NCBI taxonomy): Eukaryota > Metazoa > Chordata > Amphibia > Gymnophiona > Dermophiidae > Geotrypetes > Geotrypetes seraphini. The sequence continues at coordinate 17,819,106 of NC_047093.1, read as the reverse complement.
GGGACTTTTTTTCTACGGCACCCTTGTAAATGTGTATCGTATGAAAAAATAGGTTTTCTTTGAGCCCTTCCAGTTGACAGCCTTTCTGGCAGGAACTCGACTGGATGAAGGGAAATAAAAGTGATGTGCAAATTGAATTTAATGGTATCCTCTCTCAGCTAAAGGGATCTTGTTTTCTTATATATTTGATTCAAATATTTTGTTAATATTTGTTAATATGTTCGCCTACTTTTTCTTGGATCTAAATGGAGGACTTGAGCTGAATTTAAGCTAAATATTTATGTTATTTGATTATTATGTATTTTAATTCTTGAGTATTATTTGCTTGCTTTTCTTCAACTTTCTGTACAAGTGGATACTTGATTTGTAAAATATAAAATTTGATAAATAAAAATATATTTAAAAAAAAGAGCTTCTTTTTTAATTAATTAATTTATTTATTTATAATTTTAATAGTTACAATATCAAACGATACCAAACCAAAGAAAAAAGGTGTTTCCACAAGTTCACAATAATCATACTTTCATACATATTCCTTTCAAAGCCCACAAGAAAAGGGAGACATGATACCATTTCAAATACACACATTTATAGGAAAGAACTAAAGAAATGATTAACGACTCACGATTTATCCTCGCGAGTCCTGAGCCATTTCCTACTCTATCTTGGATCTTAATCTTAAAAGTGAGCTTCTAAGCAGGTTGGCTGTTTACCTGTAATTGTGTATGGATAATAGTTCCAGGCCTTCTCCGTCACATAAAAAATTTTAGGGACAACAGCTCTAGCCCAGCTCGGTAACTTGCTGCAAAGAAAATAATACGGAAAAAGACAGCTGAGGATACATAATATACAACCGGTACCACAAACATGGTTAAAGCAAATATGTGACTGTCTCTGGGGAAAAAAAGTGACTAATTAGGGGAAGCACTACACTTACCGAGCGTCGAACGATCGTCGCTAAACCGGTGTTGCGATCGATCGGATTATCCGACCCGACACACAAAACTCCGAGCGATCGCTCATTCTCCGATCCAGCATCCCATGCAAACTAGCCCATCGATCAATGCCCTAAAATCCCACACAAAATCGTGATCGTTCCTATCGACCCAAAATAGCTGACTGGTGCAGACCTGTCAGTAGACAAGTCTGCCTGGGTTTATGGTGGCGGGTTTTATTCATTTTGTTTTTAATGGCAACCCATTCACAACATCTGTGCCATTAAAAAAAACAGAAGCCCTAATATCAGTGACAGGAGGCTGCTTCCCCTGTCACTGATGCTAGGGCTATCCATCGGGTGCGCATGCAAATGATTTGCACCTCCATGTAAATCATTTGCATGTAATCTTAGTAGCACATCGATCGCTTGTCCAAAATCGGTCAGAGAATTGGCCAACAGTGATCCAGTCGGTATTACCGATTATCTTTAGTGCATTCAGGCCTAAATTCTCAGATCCAAAATGTTGAGAATGGCTGATTTTTCATTTCTTGGGTTCATAAGCAGCCTGACAAAGTTACATATTTGAAGTTCTGTAATTTTTTTTTCACATAAAAGGATGGGATATGAACTGTTGTATTACAAATTGTTTGTAGAACCCTTAGTCACCTTCCCAAGAGATAGTCAAGTATTTACATACATAGCAGTGGCATATCTTAATATATTTTTCCTTTTTCCTTCATTTTTAAATGAGTCAGCTTATGCTGTGTCTGTTTTACTTTATTGGACAATACCACATTTAACATTTAAAGTGTTTATTTCAGTACATATTGAGTTTTCATAATATCTGGGTCTCTATCGGATAATATATTTGACACCCAGGGCTGATCATTTTGTAATACCCCCTCTATAAAAAAATATTTTTATTAATTATCCACGAGTCACACAGCAAAGGTGTACCTAGGAAAAGGCAGCATATTAAACACTGCGGTAAGCAGTAGAACATTAATACACCATGGTTAAACTAAACAAGCCAGATTAATACGGATTGATCCTGCACAGTCAGTACTGACAGAAAACCATGCCCTTTTCATGCCCAGTATGGAACAAGTAATCACAAACTAAAAATAGAAATATGTAGACAAAAGTTAAATTGAACCTCCAAGAAGCCAGACTCTGCATACAATGCAACACCACAGAAACAGAAACACAGTGACACAATATAAAGATAGCAGAGGTAAATTTGAGAAAATTAACAAATAATAATCATCACTTTACAAATTAACAAACAGAAATAAAACAATAAATGGGAAATAAGAAAATACTATTTTATTGGAATAATACATTTTTCAATTAGCTTTCAGAGGCCAAAACCTCCTTCCTTAAGTTAGTACAGTATTCTGCTGTTATGGCATCCTGTTCTGACCCGAGGAAAGGGGTTTTGGTCTCCGAAAGTTAGCAAAAAATGTATTAAAATTAGTCCAATGAAAAGATTACCTTATTTCCCTTTTCTATTTATAAATGTTTATCAATACAGCTACAATACTACTTTATTCTAAAGCATCCAGTGTCTGTCCTCTCTCTCCCTTCTATGCGGCATCTGCTGTCTCCCTCTCTGCCTCTTCCATCCAATTCCACTCTCTCTCTTCCATCCACTGCCATCCACTGTCCACCCTCTGCCTTCTCCCCCTCCACATAGCATCTTCCCTCTTTCTATGCTCCTTCCCATAAACTGTCTATCCTGTGCCCCTTCTCTCCTTTATGCATGATTCATTTCAGCTTCACCCCTTCTCCATTTATTCTCTTTGTCTCCACCCTCCCCCATGCTCTGGTATCGCTCTCTTCTCCTTTCCTCCCTTCCTTCCCATCCCACCTCATGGTCTAGCATCTCTGTCTCCTTCCCTTATTTCCCCCCATGTCCTGGTTTCTCCCTCCTCTCTTTCCTTTCCATTTCTCCATCCCCTTATGACAACTTCTGTCCTTCCTTTCCATCCCTTCCTCCATCTCTTGGTCAGCCATATCTGTCTCCTTCTCTTCCCTACCCCCATGCCCTGGCATCTCTCCCTCCCCCTCCAAGGTCTGGCATCTCCTTTCCTTCCTTCCTTTCCCACCCTCCCTCCCTTCCCCATGGTCTGGCATATTTTTCTTCTCTCCCCTCCCTTCCCTGGTCTTCCTTCTCCCTCCCTTCTCTCTCTCCCCAGTTGGGTGTAACATTTCTCTCTTCCCCCAATGGGTACCACCCTCCCTCTCTCTTTCTTTATCACCCCCTCCCTGTCATCAGCACAGCCTTTATAACTCACAGCTCTTGCCGGCATTGGGCCTTCCTCTCTGTCAGTTCTGCCTACTTTCTGCTTCTGCAAAGGCAGCAGAGAGGAAGACCCAGCACTGATAGAGCAGCTATTTGTGAAAGCTGCTGCTGCCTCTGCTGGAAGGGGAAGAAGCTCCTGACCATTAGTTAAGCTCGAGACAATTTGGGCATACAGCATTATAGAAAGGTATAAATCCAAAATAGTGCCAATAATTAGTTGTTAGTACCCAACTAACTAATTAGTATACATATGCATCTGGGATCGATGTCCACATTTGGGCAACTTATATAGAATCCAGTGTAGAATAAGGACGAATATTCATTAATAGACGAGGAGGGTGGAGACTGTGCGATACACAGACAGTATGGTCACTTTCTTTTTCAAATTACTAGCCAGAACAATCTAAAGCAATCGGTTTATTAAATATATTTAACTCAGAATAAAACCCAGAATCAGCTCCAGAAGAGAGAATGAGAGAGAATAAAAGTACTATAGTCCAGGTTTGGTAGGGTGGTTCATAGACAATTGCGCGCAAGACAATGCATTCACGTGACTTATATTGAAAACGCAAATAGTAACAAAAATGCATTCACATGACTTATATTGAAAACGCAAAGAGTCAAGGGAACCATACTGACAACGTGGTGACGTGATCACGTGTTAACGTGCTGAACATGCGCATGGCCTTCGTTCGCCAGGCGCCATCTAGAGGTGCGCTGAATTGTCATTGCGCTGAGTTATCGTTGCGCTCAATTGTCTCGCGCTCAGTTATCGTTGCGCTCAATTGTCTTGTGCTGAGTTATCGTTGCGCTCAACTGTCTTGCGTGCTATTGTCTTTACACGCTATTGTCTTTGCGCTGAATTGTCTTCGCGTTTTTGTCCGCGCACTATTGTCTTGCGCGCATTTGACCTGTCACCGGGCAAGTCACTTAGTCCCACATTCTGTAACCGGCACCTAATGTTAGGCTCCTATTTTGGAGGCGCCCAACTAGATAGGCGCCTACCAAAATTGATTAACCAGCTCAATTAAGCTTTTCAATCAGCAATAATTGAAGCCAAGGCGCCTATCAAGAAACGAGCAATTCTGCAATAAGGCGCCTCTAAAAATGTAGGCGGCCTTAAAAAAAAAAATGGCCGTTATGTATGTTAGGCGTGGGCGTGGCTAAGTGTTAGGCGCCTTGTTGCAGAATTTCTGCTCTTGAGCGTGCTTAAGCGCTCGCATGGCCGCCTAACTTTTAGTTGTGCCTAGAGCTGGCCTATTTATTGGGCGCTTCCATTAAGGCGCCGCTCAGCGTGATTCATTAAACAGCACCCAATTTTACTTGAATCGCGCTGAACGGTTCCTATTTTGTCGCCTAACTTATGGGTGCTTCTTATAGAATTTGCCCTTTAATCCCCCTCATTGCCCCAGGTACATTAGATAGAGTGTGAGCCCACTAGGACAGAGAGAGAAAAATGCTTGAGTACCTGAATAAATTCATGTGAACTGTTCTGAGCTCCCCTGAGGGTATAAATAAATAGTGTGAAAAGATACAGCCTCTGATAACCAGAGCAGGTATTGTGATGTCATAATGCCTCATTCCACCAATAAGAGCCAACCTCATCAGTGATGTCACAATGGCTGGATTGTCCTACACTTGGATCACTTTTGCTACATTCTGATTTCTAGAGTGGTGCAGTGGTTAAAGCTACAGCCTCAGCACCCTGAGGTTGTGGGTTCAAACCCACACTGCTCCTTGTGACCCTGGGCAAGTCACTTAACCACCCCATTGCTCCAAGTACATTAGATAGATTGTGAGCCCACCAGGACAGAGAGGGAAAAATGCTGGAGAACCTGAATAAATTCATGTAAACTGTTCTGGGCTTCCCTGGGAGAACAGTACAGAAAACCGAATAAATAATTGACAACTACACCTTGAATTATAAAAGCTTCAGTATAAAGCCATCCGTACTTGTAAATAAATTGGTTCTGGTCACCTCATGCTGGACAGCATGTTAAGGTGTTCAGAGCTTCAGAATTGATTTCGTTTCAGCTTCTACTAGAGTTGACTGCTGTTCTTTAAGAGAAAGAAGCCTTCAGTTCCAGTGGAGCAGAGAAACCTTTTAGGCCAAGGTGCTCAGAAATTTGCATGTCCTAAGAAGTAGCTGGACCTTGTCCAGGTTTCACTTCATTGCATTTAGAAAGCGAGTTTAGAAAGCCATCGATGTAATGAGGTGAAACTAGGACTCAGCTATCCAGTCCCATCTCAGACCAGGCTTTCTGGTCGATGAACCTTGAGATGGAGATTACCAGGACCTTTCTTGGTTTTGGGGGTGGGGTGGGGTGGGGGGAGGTTGTCTCTCTCCAAAACCATCACCACAGTGTCTTGCACAACCACCGCAGGCCCTGGAGTAGAGGTCTGCATGGGAACGGGGATCGTGGGGATCCCGCGGGTTCCCCCCTGGCCCATGGGACTCCCACGGGGACACCCCCTCGCCCACGGGACTCCCACGGGGATGCCCCCCTGACCCATGGGACTCCCACGGGGACGCCCCCTGGCCCACGGGACTCCCACGGGGATGAAAACAGCCTACCTAAATTCTGGTGATGCAGGCGTGCAGCTTACAAGTCCGGCGACGCGGCGGGAAATAGCCATGCTGAGCAGTGAGCTCAGCACGTACACAGATGAAAGCCTTGCTTGCTGATTGGTCCGGCGGCCCCGCCCCGTCGTGCCGCAGGACTAATCAGCAAGCAAGGCTTTCATCTGTGTACGTGCTGAGCTCACTGCTCAGCATGGCTATTTCCCGCCGCGACGCCGGACTTGTAAGCTGCATGCCTGAAAAAGAAATCATCCTGGCCCGGGTCGGTGTCATACTCCGGAACTTCTATCTCTTCCAGCAGCCCTCTCCCTTCTACCTGCTTCCGGCCACACCCTCTGCTCCGCGGCTCTCTTCGGCAACTCAGCAGCAGCGATCGACACAAACTTCTGATGTCGGGGCCTACCCTTTGCGAGTCCCGCTTGTTTCAACTTCCTTTTTCCACAAAGGCGGGACTCGTAGAGGGAAGGCCTCGATGTCGGCAGCTTGTCTTGATCACCGCTGCTGACGAGTTGCTGAAGAGAGCCGCGGAGCAGGGGGTTGTTGCCAGGTGCAGGTAGAAGGGAGAGGGCCAGATGCAGGACTCGTGGGTGAGGGAGGAGAAGAGAGAGAGAAAGAGAGAGGGGAGGGAAACAAAAGGAAATATTTCATACTGGGCTGGGCCGGAGTGGAGGGAGGGTGGAAAGATTCTGGCTACCGGGTGCAGTAACAAAGGAAAAGGGGGGAAAGCTGAAAATGGAGATAGTGACACAAAGAAGAGAAAGAGTAAGCAGGACCTACTGAATAAGGATAGAGATACAGAGGGGACATGAAGAGGAGGTGAAATAGAGACATAGAAGTAATGCTGAAAAAGTGTGGGGGGGGGAGATAAAGACATTGAAAGGGCAAATGGTGAACATGGGGTAAAGACAAGGACAGAGACAAATGAAGATTCTGAAAAAGTGGTGAGATAGGGATATAGATGAGATGGACACAAAGAAGGGTGATGCTGGAAAATAGGTGGAATGGTAATTCTGACAGACACAGAAGGGAAATGCTAGATCAAGGAGAGATGGGGCTCAGGCTGAATGGAATGAGGAAAAATGCCTTGTTGGCCCGGAACTTCCTCTCCTACGTCAGAATTGACATCAGGGAGCGGAATGCTGGTCAGCACGACGCTTCTGCAGGGAAAGCTTGAGACGGCGGTGGCTTGGGGGCTGTTCCCCGATGGCGGTGGTAGCAAACCGAGTGGCTTGGGGGAGGGCACGGAGAAAGAAAGAAAGGGGGCAGACAGGGAGACAGAAAGAAGGGGGATCAGGGAGACAGAAAGAAAAAGTTGGGGGAGAGAATGAGGTCTGGAGGAGAGGAAACATACAGGAGGCTGAAAGAAAGGAAGAAAGATTGGATGCACAGTCAGAAGAAGAAAGTGCAACCAGAGACTCATGAAATCACCAAACAGCAAAGGTAGGAAAAATGATTTTATTTTCAATTTAGTGATCAAAATGTGTCTGTTTTGAGAATTTATATCTGCTGTCTATATTTTGCACTATGGCTCCCTTTTACTAAACCGCAATATCGTTTTTTAGCGCAGGGAGCCTATGAGTATTGAGAGCAGCGCGAGGCATTCAGCGTAACTCCCTGTGCTAAAACCTACTATTGTGGTTTAGTAAAAAGGGAGGGGGTGTATTTGTCTATTTTTGTATTTTGTTACCGAGGTGACATTGCATAGAGTCATCTGCCGTGACCTCTTTGAAAAAACCCGGAATATGAATAATTAACATTTTCTCTGCCTTTCATTGTGCTTTGTGTTTTTTTTTAATTTTATTGTTGGTAGATCATTTTGACTTAGTCATTATAAAGTAGCTCGCAAGCCCATAAAGTGTGGGCACCCCTGCTCTTACTCTGGGGCACCAGACCTCCCTCACGGCACACACACGGCAAATGGAAGAAAGAGGAGAATTTTTGGTCGTAGGGAGGAAGGTACAGAATGTGATAGGGAAGAAAAAGATGAGAGTGAGAAATGTGGCAAGGGAACAATGGGACAGATTGAAAGGGATGCAAGAGGGAGGAATATTGGACAATGGTGAAGGGAATGGAGGGAGAGATGTGGCGTAGTGTTGGAGAGGGGTGATAGAAGGAGAAATGTTGGGCATGGGGCTGGTGGGCAGGCACGAAAGATGAGAAAGAGATAAATGCTGGACCATGGTAGGGGGAACCAATGGACAGCAACAGAAGAATTTACAGAAGATGGGAAAGCGGAAAAAAGAAACTGGGACCAACTTTATGGAAAAATAAGTCTCCAGACAACGAAATAAAAAATGGAATTTATTGACTAAAATATGTTAGCTTTGGGAAATGTATATGGCAGATGTCTTTGTTTTGTGTTCAAAAGAAAAGGAAATTCATTTCTGGTTTTATTTCTACAGTGTTGAAGTACTTGTTGACCCTTGCTGTGACTGGTGGGGATCCCCAAGCACCGCCAGCAGAGGACCTCCTCTAGAGATGGCCAGAACTCCCCTCCACCAAGCGCAGCAGTCGCTGGCAGCATCCATGAGCCACTGAGGTGCCAGCATCTGTGACTCAGGGACGCTACTGCTGCCTGCCAAGCTTGGCAAAAGGGACCCCCGGCCAACTGCAAAGGAAGTCCTCAGCTGACAGTTTGTGGGTTCTCATCAGCTGAGTATTTATATTTTATATTTACATTAGAGGTTCTGGTAGAAACCTATTTACAAAGTATGTATTCTTCCCAATTAATATTTCCAAATTAATAAAGTCTCTTTGCTTATTTGTAAATGGGTCTCTACCAGAGCCTTTAATTCAGTAGCATAATTAAATAAAATAACTATTTCTGAAGTTTATAGGGAAGGATGGTGATGGAGGGGATTCCTCGCGGGGACGGGTGGGGACGGAGGGGATTCCTCGCGGGGACGGGTGGGGACGGAGGAGATTCCTCACGGGGACGGGTGGGGACGGAGGGATTCCTCACGGGGACGGGTGGGATTTTGGCGGGGACGGGTGGGGACGGGTGGGATTTCTGTCCCCGCGCAACTCTCTACCCTGGAGATCATGATCGGAGGAACTTGTGTGTAAAGCAGAAGAGGGTCTTTCCATGGCAACTGTTCTTATCTCTCCGTGGGTTTGACTGCGATTTTTATAGCTCTTGCAGTAACTGGCAATCACGAGCTCACAGTATGAGCAAGTACAGAAATTACTGTACATGAACCACATGACACACTGCTATTATAGACCCAGAGGCCTACAGAAAACACTATATATATGAAACAATGCTGAAAGGAGCTTCACTGGGTGAAAGCAGCCAGTTCCAGGTGCATAAAATGTACCGTATATGTAAATGTATATGTCCAAGTTACACAGAATTAAGGCCAGAAGTTTCAGTACATTCTGAATTACTCAAAACACTTTCACCTGGCACAGTACTACTCGAAAGGGTTCAGAGAAGAGCGACTAAAATGGTTAAGGGACTGGAAGAGTTGCCGTACAGTGAGAGATTAGAGAAACTGGGCCTCTTCTCCCTTGAAAAGAGGAGACTGAGAGGGGACATGATCGAAACATTCAAGATACTGAAGGGTGTAGACTTAGTAGATAAGGACAGGTTGTTCACCCTCTCCAAGGTAGAGAGAACGAGAGGGCACTCTCTGAAGTTGAAAGGGGATAGATTTCGTACAAACGTAAGGAAGTTCTTCACCCAGAGAGTGGTAGAAATCTGGAACGCTCTTCCAGAGGCTTCATCACCTCATTGCTTGTAATTATGATCAACTGTAACCATGATCAATTGTAATTTCTTGTTAATTTTGTTCCAATATCTTCTTTACTTGTAAATATAGTTTATTGTAATTTCTTAAATTTTGTTTAATGGATGTGAACCGCCTAGAACTCCCTGGGTATGGCGGTATACAAAAATAAAGTTATTATTATTATTATTATAGGGGAAAACATCCTCCAGGAATTCAAGACAAAGTTAGAGGATGCTCCTTCATACCCCGTGTGGCTGGCTATGATGAGCAGCAAGCCCGTTATGAACTGGACTCCTACTCATCTCGACAGTCCGACACATGGACAGTTTATTGTGGACTCTGGGAAGGGTGCTTAACACTGATACTGTGCGCCATTTCTTTCTGTGTGCTGTGTTACGAGAGATGGTAGCTTTGTGTTTCCACAATCTCACTGTTATTGTACAAGATGTCATTTCCTATTTGTGAGGCCCGGATTGGATGTTTGGTTGTTTGAATGTGCTGCGTGACTGTGCGGGTGACTGGGGGCTTTTGGAGCGTACGTAGTGGGAATGGGAGTCCATGGGGTTGCCTTGTTTGGGGATTTTGGGTGCATTTTGTTTCACATGTTTAAACGGTCAGAGATACCTGGTGAGCTGTGCGGGCAAATATTCAGTTCTTTTTATTGGGCACTCCTATGCCGACCCGGTTGCTAGTTATATTTTTTTCCTTTCTTGTTGGCACACAAGCAGATTCTGCTTGTGCAGAGACTTGGTACTTGCCTTGTTACCTGTTCACTTTATTGCCTCTTTGCTCGACTCTTTTTGCTGTTGTACCTGGTATTCTCTGATCAATAAATATATTACAAAAAAAAAAAAAAAAAGACAAAGTTAGACAAGTTCCTGCTGAACCAGAACGTACGCAGGTAAGGCTAGTTTCAGGGCACTGGTCTTTGATCTAAGGGCCGCCGCAGTGTTCTTATGTTTTTTCATCAGGGTAAAGAGGGATAAAGTGGTCATGGATTTGACATACTGCCTTTCTGTGGCACAACCAAAGTGGTTCCTTAACAGCTGTATTGAAATCTAACATGTTGGCCGACGCTTTTTCTGTCCATTTGGGCCTCCTATTTGGACACTTTGCCCCCTATGATAAAAAGCCAGGTGGTCAATCGATTGCGGAAGCCAGTAGTTCCCGTTTTGCCAGTGGGTTGAGGGAGGGTGTTTGGGGGGTGGGGAGGTTGGGGGGGTCTTTGGGTTGGGGTGGGTGGGCGGGCTGCTTCTGGGATATGGACTGGAGGGGTCCAGGCTATCAGAACACAGGCCTGGACTCTCCCTTGTTGGTTGATTGATATTTGTTTTGTATTGGAAAATGTGATTTCTGTTTATTGCGTGTCTTTTTCTTTTCTTGTGAATAAACAGTTTATACAAAAAAAAAAATTAGAATTTTACTGTACTAACAATGCCGGCATCTTCTTGCCAGGACCAGCCACTCAGTTCCCGACTGAAGGGAACAATGGGGTTGATCAGAAATGCAGAAGCACATTACATACTCTAACCAGAAATAAAAGCAGAATGAGATTTCTAAATGAAAATTCCTTTCTTTAGGGCAGATGTGAGGTTGCTTGTGCTGTTAGCACACAACTCAGACTGTTATCCTCTTCCATAACTCTGCGGCTAAGAATGTGGTGGGCAAATTAGCCAGCTTTCGAAGCCCCACTGCAGCTTAAGGGCTTTTGAGTTCTGGCACCGCAGATGAAAAACTGCCGTGGTCTATGGTTTGGTTTCCTCTTCTCATCCCCCCTGCAGCTGACGCTGACAATTGAAACCTACATCCCCCCAAAAAAGCTCAATTTGCCTTCAGAACTGGAATGTAGGACGCTTTAAGGGAAGAACAGGAACTTGGAAAATTTAAAAGTAATTTAAAAACATTTCTTTTCAAAGATGCCTTTGATAACTAATTTTAATACTCCATATCCCTGACAAATTTTATCTTATAATATTTTAATTGTTATTTTGTTTTCCTTCTGTATCTTTCCCTTTTTGTTTCTACAGTGGTGCCTCGCATAACGGACGCCTCGCACAGCGAACGCTGCGCATAACGAACTTTTTGTCTTGCTCCCTATAACGAACTTCGTTTCACACAACGAAGTCGCCCGAGGGGCCCGGGGGGGGGGGCGGAACTACTCTCGCCGCTTCCTAATGTGAGCCGGGAACAGCAGCACCCTCCTGTCTGAATGCAGTGTTCCATCATCTCCCTCCACCTTACCTTAGATGCCGAGTTTTCCGGCTTTCTTTTTCGGCCAGCCACACACTTTCAAAGAGCAGCACATGCGCGCATGCTCTGTTGTTCAATCTTCTCCTCTGACGCAACCGGAAACCGGAAGTTGCAGGAGAGGAGAACATTGATCAACTCCAGCAGCTGCGCGTGCACAGCTTTTTGAGATCGTGCGGCTGGGTGAGGGAGAAGGCTGGCAGGCTCTGCATGTGAGGTGAGGTGGAGGGAGGGAAATGTAGGGCTGCAGAACAAATTATTTTGTTTTACAGGTATTCTTATGGGAAAACGCGTTTCACACAACGAACGTTTCACATAACAAACTTGCTCCTGGAACGGATTAAGTTCGTTGTGTGAGGCACCACTGTACTTTACTATGTTGATTTGTATTTCACTTCCCTATTTACCCAATGTTATGAGTATGTTAAGTTAAATTTCAATCCCTGGTTATTATATAAACTTTGTTTTGTATTGTATTGTTTCCCATCAATATGTAACTTTAAATTGTTCATCGCTTAGAAGTACGATTAAGCGATTAATCAAAAAAACTATTAAACTTGAAACACAACCCGATATAGTCCACCTTTCGGGTGAAAGCCTGCGTCAGGTGCTCCTTTTACGAAGCTGCGTTAGCGGCTTTATCGCGCGTGGCTTTTAACCACACGCTAGCCGGAAAACTAGTGCCTGCTCAAGAGGAGGTGGTAGCGGCTAGCGCAGCCGGCAGTTTAGCGCGTGCTATTACGCGCGTTAAACCGCTAACCGCACCTTCGTAACAGGAGCCCTAAACATATCAAACATCAGTGTTTTACGTTTCAAGTATAAATAAAACAATAATACATAAATAAGCAAATGACCTAAATGTGAAAAAATAAAAAATCAATAATTATTTGCTCCTTTTATAGAACTGTGAAAGAATCTTTTACAGCAGGCCAGTGAGGTAAATGCTCTGAAGCTCGTTCAATTCCTATGAGCGTCGGAGCACTTACCATGCCGACCTGCGGTAAGAAGCTCTACTGTGGTTTAATAAAAGCCAGTGTATATACAACAATTAGTATTAATAAGTAACCCCCTTCTATGAGCATCGGAGCTGTTCCCGCAGCGTCCGGCGCTAAAAACGCAAGCGAGGAGGGGGGGGTCAATGAGATATCAATACAGTGTTCCCCCGGTCGTTCGCGGTCGTTCGCGGTTCACGGTCCTGGTCATTCGCGGTATTTTCCAACCGCGAACCGCCGACAAGAAGAAGGCAGGAGAGAGAGCAGGAAATCACTCGCGGTATGCTCTGACCGCCTCTTCCTGCACTAAGTCGGGCCTTATCCAATCAGGAGCTGCTTTGACACGCAGCTCCTGATTGGATAAGGCCCGACCCAGCGCAGGAAGAGGCGGTCGGAGAATACCGCCAGTGATTTCCTGCATTCGCGGTGCTCCGGCTGCTCTCCTGCTGTCCTCTCCCGCTGCCCTCGTCAGGCTCCCCCATGAAAAACCGTAGTCACAGTTTTTCGAGATTCGCGGGGGTTCCTGGAACGGAACCCCCTGCGAATATTGGGGGAGTACTGTATAATAAAGTTAAAATCACAAGGAGAAACATATCGCCATACAACATAACTTTTGTTAATTTATATTAAAATCCAAACAATTGAAAGGAAAGACACACTTTTATAAATTAATTTCTTTTGTCCTATAATTCTATGTGGATTACAAATTATTCAGGCACTCAAGCATTATTCCCTAACTGTCCCAGCGGGCTCCCACTCTGTCTAATGTACCTGGGGCAATGGGGAATTAAATGACTTGCCCAGGGTCACAAGGAGCAGTGTGGGATTTGAACCCACAACCTCAGGGAGCCGAGGCTGTAGTTCTAACCTCTGCACCACACACTCCTCAAGATCAATAAAGTCTCATGAAAATTATGCAAAACCTTGAAAACTAAAAAACATATCATAAGAACATAAGAATAGCCTTCCTGGGTCAAAACAATGGTCCATCAAGCCCAGAAGCCCATTCTCAGGGTGGCCAATCCAGGTCACTAGTACCTGGCCAAAACCCAAGGTGTAGCAACATTCCATGCTACCGATCCAGGGCAAGCAGTGGCTTCCCCCATGTCTTTCTTAATAACAGACTATGGACTTTTCCTCCAGCAACTTGTCCAAACCTTTCTTAAAACCAGCTGGGCTATCTGCTCTTACCACAACCTCTGGCAACGCGCTCCAGAGCTTATCTATTCTCAGAGTGGAAATTTTTTTCCTCCAATTGGTTTTAAAAGTATTTCCCTGTAACTTTATCGAGTATCCCCTAGTCTTTGTAATTTTTTTTTGTTCATTTGTTTATTGAGTAATGAAGAAAAAGGAAATAAACTACATCATATAACTCTAACAGTGTACAGAAGTTTGGCACTATATATATTAGTGTTATATAAAATAAGATATCAAATATACATGTATCATAGAGTAGAAGTATCACATAATTAAAGAGATTGTATATAGTTGTCAATGGGTGTCCATATGTTGCGTGCTGAAGTTAAGGGATGAGATCTTCTCTTGTCTAAAGCGTGTTGCTCGTATCTCTTATAGAAACAAATTGAGTTCCACCAGAAAGTAAAATTTAATAGGGAAGCGGATTTCCAGTTTTGTAGGACTTGTTGTCTTTGGAATTTTTGACGGAGTGAAAAATCGATCCGCTTGTACCTGTTCTACTCCACTCAGGATTTTGTAGACTTCAATCCTATCTCCCCTCAGCCGTCTCTTTTCCAAGCTGAAGAATCCTAACCGTTTTAGTCTTTCCTCATATGAGAGGAGTTTCATCTCCTTTACCATCTTGGTCGCTCTTCTTTGAACCTTTTCTAGTGCCACTATATCAATTATCCAGTGTCGGTTTTCCTTTGTACCTTTGTTCCAGGTCTCCCTGTTTCTCCCAACTCTGTTATGATCTTGCCTCTCTCTGCTCTTCCTCAGGGGCTCTCCCCCTCTGTCTGCACCTCCCAAAGTCCTGCTTTTGCCTCCTGTCTTTCCCCTTTGGTCCAGGCCTTTATCTCTCTAGTCTTTCTTCTACTTACAACCCCCCCTTCTCTGCCTCTTTCTCTCCTTCCTTTATCCCTCCTTCCTATGTCCCCCTCACTGCCTTCCAAAAAGTCCCACCCCCTCCCAAAAAGCCTGCCGGCCTGCCTACCTCCCCCAGAGCCTGCCTGCCTGCCTGCCTCCCCCAGAGCCAGCCTGCCTGCCTACCTCCCCCAGAGCCAGCCTGCCTGCCTACCTCCCCCAGAGCCAACCTGCCTACCTCCCCCCCCCAAAGCCAGCCTGCCTGCCTCCCCCAAAGTCAGCCAGCCTGCCTGCCGAACGTTCTCTCCGATGTCAGAATTGATGTCAGGAAGAAGGCTTCTGGGTGCGATTAGCGGCAGGGAGGTAAGCAGAGGAGCAGCAGCGGTGGACCTGGAGGGAGGCTTTTTTTTGGTGTGGCAGGGAGGGACAGGAAGCGATCGCCTGTCCCGTTGTCCGCGCACACAGCTTTGGGATGCTGTCCCTGAAAACGGGACATTTTGGCGTCCCAAAGCTATGTGTGGGGACAATGGGACAGGGGATCTGAAAAAGGGACTGACCCGTTCAAAACGGGACGTATGGTCACCTTATCAATACAGCAACAACAAAAAACCTTTTTTCTACCTTTTGTCATTTTCTGCTTTAATCATCCTCTTCTTTCCATCCAGCGTCTGTCCTCTCTTTCCCTTTCATGTATCTGCCTTCTCTCTCTGCTCCTCTATTCACTGTGTCCCCATCCCTTCCCCTGTGGCCCTGCTTCTCCTTCTGTCCAGCTTTCCCCCTCTGTTCCCTTTCTCCTCCTACTCCCCTCATCCCAAGGCAAGCAAGCGCAGCGTGTTGTGAAGCCTGCCACTGTGACATCGACCCTCAGAGCACCCCCTTATAGGCCTGCACTGAATTGGCGAGTCCAATTTTTTCTGAGACCGAATCGATTCGAATCGATTCAGCTGAAGTGAATTGGTGAATCAATTTGAATCGGGAATCGGGCATCTCTATCCATGCACCCTCCATCCTTTCTGGGAAATAATAACTTTACAGGTATGAACTTAGATTAGGGGCAGGAAAATACCACATGTAAATGAATGTATCTCGCCTTGAACTACTGAGAAAAGATATGAGCTCAATCCAAATCCCCTTTCTCGTTCCTTAAGTCAGATCTCCAAACTGTGACAGAAAGAGAAAATTGAAGAAAACACAGGGCTTGCTGATACAGAAATATTTGTCACACTTTTGTGCACACGAGTTTCCCAGAGATAGGAAAAATGAAAGCACAGAAATGGGCTTTGCAAACAAAGTGGGGGCATTGTACAGAGAAGAAGCTGGAAAATAGATTGTGTAATTGCCTGGAGAGTATTCAAGATTTTCAGTGAAATCGTCAGAAAATCTATTCAGGGTCATAATTATCACTGCATCAGGATCAGTAGCACCTGTGTGGAGAAAACAGGCTGTTCTGTCCCTGGTGTCCATCCCATTGTGGAAAGTATCAATGCGTTCCAGAGCTTAACTATTCTCTGAGTGAAAAAAAATATTTCCTCCTATTCATTTTAAAAGTATTTCCCTGTAACTTCGAGTGTTCCCTAGTTTTTGTAATTTTGGACAGAGTGAAAAATCGATCCACTTATACCCGTTCTACTCCACTCAGGATTTTGTAGAGTTCAATCCTATCTCCCCTCAGTCATCTCTTTTCCTAACCTTTTTAGTCTTTCCTCATATGAGAGGAGTTCCATCCCCTTTATCAGCTTGGTCGCTCTTCTTTGAACCTTTTCTCGTGACGCTATATCTTTCTTGAGATAAGGCGACCAGAACTAAATGCAATACTCAAGGTGAGGTAAACTTGGAAATGACAAATTGAAACCTAGTATTAGGATTAACCTGAAACAGTATCAGAAATATACACATTTAACTGCACTGTAGAAAAATCATATAACAGAAACAGGAAAAATGTCAGTACAATACAGATAACACCATAACAGATAGCATGGAAGATCAAATAACACAGATAGAACATGAAGTCAACTTAATACTAATGAAACAATGGGAACATCCAATTAACAGAGATACAACACAAATTATGGGCAATGGCGAGTCCCAAAGGGCAAATATGATGCAGCCCATTCAACTCCTATGGGCTGCGTCGTATTTGCCGCATCAGGACTTCGTATAAGGGGTCCTATATATGTTGCTTGTAACTTGTACTGTAATCCACGTAGAACTTGGGATAGTGGAGAATAAAAATATTTTGAAATAAATAAATCAATATTGCTATTTCTAAGATACAATGAAACATCTTCCTATATAGCCAAGGGGCTGTGTGGAGATAAATAGATAGATAGGGATAGTGGCATAATACGGAAAGGAAGCACCGGGAATTGTGCTCCTGCTCCTTACATGCCTCCCACCCCGCACTCCCCACTCACGCTCTCCCTTCCTCCCCGTACCTCTTAATCTTCGCCAGTGTGAGTGGCTTCGGCAGCATGCTCCTTACGCCAGCACTGGATTTCCCTCTGACATTACTTCCTGGCCCTGTGACCCGGAAGTGATTTAGAGGGGAACCAGGCTGGTACGAGCAACAGGCAGGAGAAGTTGCTCGTGTTAGTGATGATCTACAGAGGTAATGGGTATGGGGGAGGGATGGTGTGAGTGTGGCGGGGCAGGGTGGAGAGATGCCAGTGCCCCCCCCCAAACACAGCTCCCGGGGCGCTCTGCCCCTTCCCTACTTACTACGCCACTGGACAGGGACAAGATGGGTAATGCAGACTGAGTTGAAGCTAAAATCCGGAGTACAGGGAGCTGGCATGGTTTTTCCGAGGAATGCTTTTGAACATAGTGTGCGATTATTTTCATTTGGCTGATGGAAACTTTTCTAGGTCATGCATTAGAGTGAATTGAGCCAGAAGTCTGCTGTTTGGTCTCTCGATTCACTACATTTCCTGGACAATCTCTGCAGGTCTGCCCCATTGCCCTGGACTGATGTCAAAAGCTCATTGTGCAGATGGGAAAGGCATTCAGCTTGAACGGGCTCGTGGCTCTGCTCCCAGGAAAACCTTATTGATCTCCATTTGTTCATGAAGATTAATAACCTCTTTGGGCTTGTTTGATAGCTTACATTTAATTTTTGGTGATGGTTACACTGGAATAATTAAATTTATCCAACACAAAGCAACAGAGTATTCCACGTTTCTCCTCTGCATGGCCTTAGTTGCTTCCTTTGATTTTTGTTTTGTTTTACATTCAGGACATTTTCCTCCTTTGCCTTCCCTTTTACAAAACCACGAAAGCGGTTTTAAGCGCGGGCTGGCACGCTGAATTCTCTGCGCTGCTCCCAGCGCTCATAGGAGCTCTATGAGTGTCGGGAGCAGCACAGAGCATTCAGCGTGCCTGCTTGCGCTAAAAAACGCTTTCTGGTTTTGAAAAGGGGGGGAGGGGGTTGAGTATTCTGTCATACAGTAGTAAATGCATGCTGAGGCATATGAAATGTTATTGCAGTTTATTTAAATGCACATTATGCTGACAACGCTGCTCAAACGTTTCTCTGACCCTATTGGCACTACCCGTATCTGGAACAACTGTTTATCCCCCCTCTTTTTTGAACGCATAGCACAGGTTTTAGCGCCTGCAGTGGTGGTAACTGCTCTGGGCCTCCCCCCTTAGGCTGGCATGTTTTCCCCCTTCTAACTGCGTCGGTCTGACGTCACCTTCTTTTTGCTCTTGCTAACAAATCTACTTGTGATGCAGGGAACTGCCAATTAAGGCTGCGATTGAAAAGTGCTGCCTGCAGCACCCCTACGTACGTTCCTTCTCCGTGGAAACCCAGGCGGAAACAGGAAGTCGCATCATTGGGGATAGATCGCGGCTGAAGAACAGCATGGAGAGGGGCTACAGGCAGCACTTTAGAATCCCTGCAACAAAAATGGATTTGTTAGCAAGAACGAAGGTGAAGGTGACAGACTGGCACAGTTAGAAGGGGGAGGACATATCAGGCCAGGAAGCCCTCTGGACCAACAGTTTTTTAAAAAGTAAAATGGAGGAGGGGGGTTCAAAGAAGTGCCAGACTGGGGGTGGGGAAGTGAAGGGGAAGAACTTATAAAGCCAGAAGAAGAGGGTAGAAAGAGAGATGATGGGCAGTGGTCTGGAAGGAGAGAACAGAAAGGGAGAGAAGATGGATGTGGGGTGGTGTGGAGGAAAAGGGAAAGAGATACTTGAAGGGAGGACAGTTGGAAAGAGAAAAGGAGAGATGGTGGATCTGGGGGTGGTGTAGAGGGATGGAAAGATATAGAATGGGAGGGTAGTATAGTTGGAAAGAGAAAGGAAGAGATGGTGTCCGATGGGGGGGGGAAGGGAGGGTAGTTGGGAAGAGAAAGAGAAAGGGAGAGATGGTGGACCTTGGGGAGGGAGGGAGAGATATGGGATGGGAGGGCAGTTGAGAAGAGAAAAGGAGAGAAATGGGACCTGGGGGATGGAAGGAGAGTAGGGAGGTAGGGAGAAATGTTAGGTCTGGGTTGGAAGGTAAAGAGAGATGCAGCATCTTTTTTCCTTTCTCCCTCCTTTCCATTGTTTAGCATCAAGGGGGGGGGGGAAGAGAAGACGAACAACAGAAAAGAGAGGGAGAGATGTTAGACCATGGGAAAGAGAATGAAAGATGGACCCATGGGAGGGCAGGAGGAAAGAGAGAGGGAATAAGAAGATGCTAGGGGATGGAGAGAAAGAGACAGGAAGAAATAGCTTAATGAAAGAGCTATGTGGAAGAGGTCAAAAGGGGGATGAGAAGATGAGTGAGAGAGCAGTGAGTACAGTAGTAGAAATGTGGCAATGGGAAGTAGACAGAAGGAAATAGGAGGCTGAGAAAGGAGTAAGATGGAAAATGGGAGAGCTAGGGAATGAGAGGAGATGGAAAATTGAGAGGTAGGTGAAAATTTTAAAAAGGAGAAGGGTGAGAAAGAGACTGAGATTTAAGTGGACAGAGGCAGAAAAGAAAAAAAGGAAGGAAACATGAAAGGGAAAAATCAATATGTTGGAGACAGATATAGTGAGGGAAGGGAGCAAGAGAGAAGAGGAGAAAAAAAATGGTCAGCAGACACTGGAAAGAGAATTAATACAAGATAGAAAATAAAGCAGAATGAGAAACTGGGAAGAAGATAATGGAAAGAACAAAATGTCGAGACAATAAAATAGAAAAAAGTGTTTTATTTTGAATTTATTAACTGAACTATGTTAGCTTTGGGATATGTGCATCGCAAATACAGTATATTTGTATTGTATTCAGTGGCATAGCATCTGATTTTTTTTTTTTTTTTTTTTGGGGGGGGGGCTGAATGCAAAATATAAAAATGAGCTGGTGGGGATCCACAGTCTTCCCAACTGAAGACCTCCTCCTCCAGCCTGGCAACCAAAAATCTCCAAGCTTTGCAACTAATGGCTGTATCCCCAAGCTGCCATTGTTTTCATGCATGCATGAAAACCAGGGGAGGGGAGAGGGCAGCAGCTCTGAAATACTGTTGCAAACTGCAAAACTTGGAAAGTTCTGGTCGCTGGACCTGAAGAGGGGGGGGAGGGAAGGTGGTCATCAGCTGGTGAGTCTTGGAAATTCCCACTATAGGGTTGCCAGATTCTCCTTTCGGAAAATCTGGACCCCCTAGCCCCGCCTAGTTCCACCTATCCCTGCCCATATCCCGCCCCCAAGCCCGCTCTATTCCCGCCTCCTGCTGCCTGCTCTTGCCGGGCAGGAAGTCCGCGCATGCCCAGACACTACGTGATGATGTACAAAATGAAGTTCAATGTTTTGGGGTTACCAGTTCAAATTTGGTATTCATATTTCTACTTCTAATTTCGGATCCATTGTTCTGTATTTGGTGAAGGTTCGTCTATGTTTTGAGTGTGAAATTGTATTAAATTAATTATGGGGGCCAAAAAGTTTGATCATGTCACCCCTCTGCTGCAAAAGGCTCATTGGCTCCCAGTTGCACACCGAATATTGTATAAATTATCTTTACTCACCTTTAAATCGTTGCTATACAAAACTCCATCATTTATTTATAAAGACTTAATTCCATACTCTTCTCAAAAAACTTTACGATCCAATGAACAGTTGTTATTGGTTATTCCTACTCTTAAATTCATAAATACCCGAAGACAATATATCTTCACCGTTACAGCACCACAAACATGGAATTCTCTCCCACTATATTTAAGGGTAGAGAAAAATCTTGATAAATTCAAAAGCCAACTTAAGAGTTTTCTTTTTAAAGACGCTTTCAATACTTAATTGAAATGCTAATTGCTTTTTATTACTACCAATCATACCAGTCATCTAAAGATATTATTTCCAAATTTATTTTGTTTTTCCCTTTCCTTGTGTAATTTACCCTCAATGTTCTCTCCTTTCCTATTATAAATTGTATTTCTTTCCCCTCTATCCTAGTGTTTCCTGTTGTAATTTGTCTAGTATTTAAATGATTTTTATATTTTTATTTATATTATTGTTATTGTTTTATCCTGTACTCTTTGTATATGTAAATCGCTTAGTAATTATGATAGGCGATCAATCAAATAATAAATAAACTTGAACTTGAAACTTGAAACTTTTATAGTGGTAGTAATGCCGGATGGGGAGATTGGGACAGAGGCTGATAGAAGAGGGCCCCGCCCCCTCCTTAATTTCTGTCCTGGGCCCCAGCCTGTCTATAACCAGCCTTGGATATAATCTGGGAAGAGGGCGGGTTGCCCGGCTTGGGCAGCTGAGTAATTTGGCTATGCTTCTATCTAACTAGAATGGAGGACGGCCCTCTCTTAGGCAGTCAAGCATGTACAGCTGACAGCTGGAAGATTTTGCAGCACAGTGGAGAACAGCAAGGTCACGGGAAGGTGTCAAATAGAGGAAGAGCAGTGTAGGCAGGGGCTTCTGGTCAGAGCGAAGGGGTCAAATGGTCATCTGCTATGTTTATTTCACAGATCTGTATCTCGTATTATCTATACCAGTGTTTCTCAACTCGGTCCTGGAGTTCCCCCTTGCCAGTCGGGTTTTCAGGATATCCACAATGAATGTGCATGAAAGAAATCTGCATATAATGGAAGCAGTGTATGCAAATTAAGTTTATGCATATTCATTATGGATATCCTGAAAACCTGACTGGCAAGGGGGTTAGTCCAGGACTGAGTTGAGAAACACTGAACTATGCAGTATAGCAGCCTCTGACGTCTCCATCTTAACCATATTAAAAATAAATAATACATATAAATTGTAGAAGAATATAAAGATACTATCATTTTCAGAGGCATTAAGGCAGATTTATGGATGACTTCTCCCTCTTTTGGCACGGTGCGTTACATATTTCAGAGAGACGATCAACGCACAGAGGTCAGGAAGCTTGCGGGTTCATGTACCGGGGCGGGGGTTATAATTGCCAGGTCAGATCTTTCAGGCATCCTTTTGGACAAAACGAAGAAGCACTGAAGGGAAACTCGGCTAAAAAAAAAAAAAAGACTGGGTCAGAGTTCCGGATTGGGTGCGAACGGCAGACATTTCTGCAAGTCAGCTTGTTCGCACAGTTTTGAAACAGAGCAGCTTTTGCTCATAAGAACATAGGAAGTGCCGCTGCTGGGTCAGACCAGTGGTCCATCATGCCCAGCAGTCCGCTCACGCGGCGGCCCTTTGGGTCAAAAACCAGCGCCCTAACTGAGACTAGCCCTACCAGTGTACGTCCTTGTTCAGTAGGAACTTGTCTAACTTTGTCTTGAATCCCTGGAGGATGTTTTCCCCTATGACAGCCTCCGGGAGAGTGTTCCAGTTTTCCACCACTCTCTGGGTGAAGAAGAACATAAGAACATAAGCATCGCCTCTGCCGAGTCAGACCATAGGTCCATCGTGCCCAGCAGTCCGCTCCCGCGGCGGCCCCCCCAGGTCAATGACCTGTAAGTGATCCTTTACTAAGACACCTTTCAATCCCCTTTTCCTTCAGGAACCCGTCCAATCCCTTTTTGAAACCCAAAATTGTACTCTGCTCTACCACATCCTCTGGGAAGCGCATTCCAGGTATCCACCACCCTCTGAGTGAAGAAGAACTTCCTAGCATTTGTTCTGAATCTGTCTCCCTTCAATTTTTTTGAGTGCCCTCTTGTTCTTGTTGCCCCCGCCAGTCTGAAGAATCTGTCCCTCTCTACCTTCTCTCTAACCTTCATGATCTTGTATGTTTCTATCATGTCCCCTCTAAGTCTCCGCTTTTCCAGAGAAAAGAGCCCCAGCTTCTCTAGCCTTTCAGCATATGAAAGGTTTTCCATGACCTTTATCATTCTTGTTGCTCTTCTCTGGACCCTCTCGAGTTTCGCCATATCCTTCTTACATTTGTACGGAATCTATCCCCTTTCAACTTTAGAGAGTGCCCTCTCGTTCTCCCTACCTTGGAGAGGGTGAACAACCTGTCCTTATCTACTAAGTCTATCCCCTTCAGTACCTTGAATGTTTCGATCATGTCCCCTCTCAGTCTCCTCTGTTCGAGGGAGAAGAGGCCCAGCTCTAGGGTTTCGTTTTTTAAAACATCCGGAAAGGAAAATCTCATTGTACTACATTTAGTTTGTTAGATAAAATTGGAACCATAAGCCTAGGTGTGAAACAAAAAATGAAACCAAGCCTGGTCTGGCCTCTCCCAAAATATAGGGTAGACCCAGCAGGACAGGCCTGGCAAAAAAATCATATAAACTCCAGAACTACAACAGTTTCTTTTATTTCTCCCCACCGAAAAAAGCAGACCGGCGATGAAGGAGCTCTTCTTTATTTCCTGTTTACTCACCGTGCTGGAGCCAAGATTCAGCTACTGTTGAATAATGTGACTGTTTCCTTTCAGACAAATTGCTAACAGAAACACTCAACTGCATTCATAAATCTTAAAGAACAGAAATCAGTTAATGGACTGGTTGTGTACCCAAAAGTAAGAATGAAAGCAACAAAACCTGTGACATATGTTCTGAGTTAAAAGCCACTGATATTTTTCCCCCAGATTTTATAAAAGTTCACTGTGAAACAAAGAGGCTATTTAAAAAAACATCATTCGGATCAATGAAAATCCATCTTCTTCCCCTCGTGTTTCCAAGCACGTCTTCGCTCTGAAGCCACAAACTGCGGCAAAACAACACAGCGAGTTGTGAATGCAGTAAACTGCACTTAAGATTTGTGACTCCTGACTTAAGAGTCAGGTGTAAAGTCAATCAGTATCCCCGCTTACAGGGTCAGTGAAACGAACTGGGGGGTGGGGGCGATGTTCTAAACATACTGTACCTTTAACAATCGACGCTAAGCCACTTCCAACCAGTTTAGCGCTGAAGTATTTTACCTTCTGATGCTCATAATGGCACTGTGTGGTCTTTTCCGTGCTTCGTAGCATCCTCTGATAATACTATAAAACTACAAATCCCAGCATGCAATAGTGAACTGTTCCCTGCAGAAGCTATCCTATGACATTATAAACTAGACTTGGCCCCTGGCTACATTTGACACAGATGAAAAAGGTTTAACTGGTTCTTTAACATCATCTGGTCAGACTGAGGGCCGGATTCTCAAAACTTACCAATGGTCACTAAACCAGTTCCAGCCGGTTTAGCGTGCTGGTATTTAACTGGCTGATTATCAGAATGGCTCACTGTGGTCTTTTCCCAGCTTCCTATCAGCCTCTGACTCTGCCATGCAACTGTAGTACAACGAGGTCATTACTATTAAAATGGTGAAAAGTGCTTCTCGGGGCGCATGTTTCTGGCTGTGGCTCATGATAAAAATTTTTAAAACCTCACACTCTTCACTTAAATTGTAGCAATATAGTCATGGGAAAAAACCCTCAAAAGCACGTCTCAAATGTGTGTATTAAAGGCGTGTACCAAAGGCGTGCCTTATACGCGCTTGTTGGAAGTCGATGATTGCACCTCCTCTCCCTTCCCCTCCATCCAATAGCGCTGGCACGCCTACAACTGACACAATGACATAGCATTGTTCATAGTTCTGCGCCTCTCCTATCAACCCATGCCTCTTTCCGTGGACTATTCTGTGCATTTGCCGATCACTATTGCCGCAGGGCTCGGTGCTTGGACTCGTGCTCTTCAACATCTTTATAAACGACCTGCAAATTGGTACGGCGAGCGAGGTGATTAAATTTGCGGACGATACTAAGCTTATTCAGAGTAGTGAAGACGCAGGAGGATTGCGAAGATCTGCAACGTGACATAAACACGCTTGAGAAATGGGCTGCGACACGGCAAATGAGGTTCAACGTGGATAAGTGCAAGGTGATGCATGTCGGTAACAAAAATCTCATGCACGAATACAGGATGTCCGGGGCGGTACTTGGAGAGACCTCCCAGGAAAGGGACTTGGGAGTTCTGATCGACAAGTCGATGAAGCTGTCTGTGCAATGTGCGGCGACGGCGAAAAGGGCGAACAGAATGCTAAGAATGATTAAAAGGGGGGGGGTCACGAACAGATCGGAGAGGGTTATCATGCCGCTATACCGGGCCATGGTGCGCCCTCACCTGGAATACTGCGTCCAGCACTGGTCGCCGAACATGAAGAAGGACACGGTACTATTCGAAAGGGTCCAGAGAAGAGCGACTAAGATGGTTAAGGGGCTGGAGCAGTTGCCGTACAATGAGAGATTGAAGAAACTGGGCCTCTTCTCCCTTGAAAAGAGGAGACTGAGAGGGGACATGATTGAAACATTCAAGATACTGAAGGGAATAGACTTAGTAGATAAAGACAGGTTGGTCACCCTCTCCAAGGTAGGGAGAACGAGAGGGCACTCTCTAAAGTTGAAAGGGGACAGATTCCGTACAAACGTAAGGAAGTTCTTCTTCACCCAGAGAGTGGTAGAAAATTGGAATGCTCTTCTGGAGGCTGTTATAGGGGAAAACACCCTCCAGGGACTCAAGACAAAGTAGATAAAGACAGGTTGTTCACCCTCTCCAAGGTAGGGAGAACGAGAGGGCACTCTCTAAAGTTGAAAGGGGATAGATTCCGTACAAACGTAAGGAAGTTCTTCTTCACCCAGAGAGTGGTAGAAAACTGGAACGCTCTCCCGGAGGCTGTTATAGGGGAAAACACCCTCCAGGGATTCAAGACAAAGTTAGACAAGTTCCTGCTAAACTGGAATGTATGCAGGTGAGGATAGACTCATTTAGAAAAGTGGTTCCCAACCCTGTCCTGGAGGGCCACCAGGCCAATCGGGTTTCCAGGCTAGCCCCAATGAATATGCATGAAAGAGATTTGCATATAATGGAAGTGACAGGCATGCAAATCTGCTCCATGCATATTCATTAGGGCTAGCCTGAAAACTCGATTGCCCTGGTGGTTCTCCAGGACAGGGTTGGGAACCACTGATTTAGAGCACTGGTCTTTGACCCGAGGGCCACCGCGCGAGCAGACTACTGGGCAGGATGGACCACTGGTCTGACCCAGCGGCGGCAATTCTTATGTTCTTACCAGCAACTGATCTCATGTTAATTTTGCGACCCTCTGCGGATCTCATTTGCATGCACGGTTCTTTGAGAATGGCTCACCTTTTTTGAATTGTTAGATGTGCAGCCGCTACAGCGGCCCGTCGGATTTTACTGGCAATATTAGAGAAACCGAAACTGAGAAGAGAAAGCAAATTCACCACTAAAAATGCATTAAGTGTAGTAGGAACTAGAGAATGACACAGGGACAAATTTATCCCCGTCCCTGCAGGAACTCAATATCCTCGTCCCAACCCCATAAGATTTGTTGCTGTCCCTGTCGCTGCCACATTCCTGTAAGCTCTGATTTAACCTCACAAGCCTCGGACACTTATGATTTTAAAGTGTTTGAGGCATATGCAGATGAGGACGGAGCTGAGGCATTGGTGGAATGAAGCATTATGACATCACAATCTGAGCTCTATAATGTTGCTACTTATGATTTTAAAGTGACTGAGGCTTGTGCAGATGAGGACGGAGCTGAGGCATTGGTGGAATGAGGCATTATGACATCACAATCTGAGCTCTAGAATGTTGCTACTTATGATTTTAAGGTGTTTGAGGCTTGTGCAGATGAGGATGGAGCTCTCAGGGATGGGGTGGGGACAGGAAAGAACTCGTGGGGACGGGGCGGGAAAATGAGTTCCCATGGGACGGAGGAAATTTTTCCCCCATGTCATTCTCTAATAGGAACTTCCCTGACATTTCCCATTCCAGTCATTGTATTAACAGGGTTGCAAATTTCTACAATACTCTTTGGATGTGAAAGCCTGCAGGGAACAGCAAACCCTTCAACCCCACCTTTGGCATGAATCTGAATTGCACTTTTGCACTGAAATGTAAATTAATGCCAGAGCTCAGGTGGGAGGAGGTGGTGGTGGCTGTTGTGTCAGGAAAGCTCCGCGGCTGTTACTGATTGTCAGTAGCGTTTCTACACTGGTACCAATTCTGAGAAACTCAATAAAAAGAAGCAGACCTCAGGAAAAGGCAGAAAAGAAAAGAAAAAAGCAATTTTCAAATGCATCCCCAGTCATAACTCATAAGAAACTGCAAAACATGAACTAATATACTGTACCTTTGGCAGTGTCTGAAGCAATGATTAACTGAATCCTTTAAGCCTTGGAAGTGTCACTGACCCCTTGACACTAATTTCTCACCCAAAGAGAGGATACGACTGAGGAGAGCTCCTGAAAGCGTTGACACTTTTTTTCCCCCCCCATCCAATCTTTAAAGACTGTCATTTTCTTTCTGCTGCAATGGGGACCTCATTGTTTACCTGGCAGCCATTCTTAATGCCATGGCACACTGCAGAGACGAGCCATTTGTCATTTCATGAGCACCTGGCAATTCTTACGGCTGGCTACTGAATCTTGCAGAGTCAGCTCTCTGCTAAAGGTTGACTGCAGCCCTTTTGCACAGGAGTAGAAATCTGCAGGGACCCTGGACTCACAGTGCAAGGCTAATTCCAGGAGGCAGATTAACTGAAGACAAAAACCCTCCAACTATTATGGATCTAACTTTAACCCATTCAGCAATAAAGGAAACGGGAGTACGATATGTGACCTCAAAAACGAAAATGTTTTATATTGCTGGTGTACATCTATGGAACAATCTTCCGGGCCATCTGAGATTGTGCACAGAATGTGTCAGCTTTAAGAAACTGCATTGGCAGTTCAAAAAGGTTACTATAATAAATTTAAGGATGTGTGGGGGCCATTTTTAAATTATTCTAATGAATAATTTACACTTTTCCCAATTTTAATTCTTACATGTGGATCGGGGGGGGGTTGGATTTCTATTAATAATATATATGAATGATAAGATATTATATTCATGTGGTATATTTTTTGTTGTATATGGAAGTGGGAGGGGGTGGGGGATATATCTTTTTGTTGTATGATATGGTAGATTTTCAAGTGATATTGTATTCTAATTGTTTGATATTTACTGTACACTTGTTGTGAATTATAAAATGAATAAAGAATTAAAAAAAATAAAAAGAAACTACTAAAGACTCGATTATTTGTCAATGCCTATATGTAAGAGGTATAAATGATTCCATGCTGCTTTCTATATATGACCACACAAAGAAAGGGGACTACAAATACACAAAAAGCCAATTACACCATAAAAAAGTATATAAGCCTGCAGAACTGGGCCTTAATATTCTTTATTCATCAATGACCCGACACAATGGCCTACATCAGAGGTCTTTTAAATCAATGGTTCCCAACCCTGTCCTGGAGGACCACCATGCCAGTCGGGTTTTGGGGAAAGCCCTGATGAATATGCATGGGGCAGATTTGCATGCCTGTCACCTCCATTATATGCAAATCTCTCTCATCCAGACGTCTTTTTCAAAACCCAGCACTTTGTCCAGGTTTTGAAAAGAAATTGCATTGAGAGGGGGCATCCACGCATGCCTTCCTGCCCAATGAACAGGCAGTGGGGTGCGGTGGGCTAGGGCTGGGGGCAGAGCTGGGGCATAACAGAATGGGGATGGATGGAATTGGGCGGGCCTGGGGTCCGGATTTTACTGACGTAAAATCTGGGAACCTTCAGGACGATGACTTTCAGGGTTTAAAAAAAATGTATTTGCAATAGTTGTTATCTACAGTACCTTGAACTTACTATGGTGGGGTAGAAGCATTATAATATAGCCCAGTTTACTATAGTCCACACAAAGGCAAATGAAACATAAGTACTGTATTTTCACTCATATACCGCGCACCCGTGTACAACGCGCACACGGGTATAGCGCGCGGGAAGCTGTAATTTATGTAAATAAATTTTTAGATACCGCGCACACCCGTATACCGCGCATGCCGCCCCGACTCTCCCGTCGCCGCCCGACTCTCCTTTCGCCTGCCCCAACTCTCCTCTGGCCACCCTGACTCTCCTTTCGCCCGCCCTGACTCTGCTCTCCCCCTTGAAGTACTGTCCCCACCCTGAAAGCCTGATGCCCCCCCCCAACGTCTGATTCACCCCCCCCCCCCGCAGGACCGCTCGCACCCCCACCCCGAAGGACCGCTCGCACGCACTTGCACCCGCACCCGCACCCCAACCCCAAAGGACCGCTCGCACCCCCACAGCCTCCCGACCCTCCCTCCATCATGTAGAAGCTCCTACCGCGTTGTCCTGCTGCTTCCTCTTCCGGTGGTCCCGGCCCTTCTGTGAGCCCTGCGTCTGCACTGCTTCTTCTTCCGGCGGTCCCGCCCTTTCTCTGACGTCAGAGAAAGGGTGGGACAGCCGGAAGAGGAAGCAGCGCAGATGCAGGCTGTGGGGGTGCGAGTGGTCCTTCGGGGTTGGGGTGCGGGTGCGAGTGCCTGCGAACGGTCCTTCGGGGTGGGGGTGCGAGTGTGAGTGTGTGCGAGCGGTCCTTCGGGGTGGGGGTGCGAGCGGTCCTGCGAGGAGGGGGGGTGAATCGGACATCGGGGGGGGGAACTATGTAAAAAAAAAATTGTAAAACGCGCTCACGAATATAACGCGCATGGTTATACACGGTTTGTAAAAGGGTAGCTGCATCCCTAGGGTTACCAGGTTTTGTGTCTGGTAAAGGAGGACACATGGCCCCGCCCCATTCTCATCTCTTCAAGTTGGGTCTGGAATGCATCTGCGCAGATGCAATGTGATGACATCACCGCCTCGCATCCACGCGTGCGCAGATGCACGCCAGACTCGGCCCTGATCTCACCAGCTCTTCAAAACCCGGACGAAGTGCCAGGTTTTGAAAAGCCGTCTGGACCGTCTTCTGAAAAGAGGACATGTAAATTCGGACGTCTGTTAACCCTACGCATCCCTTGCCAAATTTTCATAGGTACCAGAGCAACTGCTGCCACTTTCTCTATCAAAATTTGATTTGTGCAGTGGATTGTGCCTGCGGCAGTGAACATTCGCAGATGAAAATTCAGCATAGGGCCTGTGTGCACTTGTGGTTGAGAAGGCCCTGTGGCGTCAAGTGCCTTACGTAGGTTTCCATGGAGATAGGCCCCGTGTTGAACTTCTGCCCAGGAACTGCTGCGGCAATCTGGTTCCACTGCTGACAAAATCCAGTGCTGGGAAAGGGAGGGGGGAGACACCCAAGTCCAATGATATTTAGGGGGCCCCATTTCGTTTGTGTTAAGCCTGGCCCTGTTTCTGGAAACACTTGGCTTGGCAGACACAGGGATTTTTCTTTTACAAGGTTGAAAGTTGGAGACTTCTTTTTTTTTGATAGGAAAGGGGCTGACGGCTTTGCCATTCATTAATAACTTGTAACATGCTTATGAAAATTGTGGTACCCTGCGCTACGCCTGACGGTCAAGTCTCAAGCTTCTATTATGTCTTGATATCCCGGAAATCACAGAGTAAATAATTAAATTAGTATTAACGTACAATAAAATCAATACCATTTAACAAAAATAGTAAAAATAAAACTGATTTACAGTACCAAAAGGGACAGGGGAAGGAAAACACATAAGATAGGGGGGGGGAACAGTCTCGTATTACGTTATTTTAAAAGTTCAGTTTCCTGGGAGAACGCATCTCTGAATAGAAAAGCCTTCAGATCTTTCTTAAAAGCACTAAGCGAGGGCTGGAGTCTCGGATCGCTAGGCAGCCAGATTCCATAGCTCGGGGCCCTGAACTTACTTAAAAACAAAGCGGTACCTCTTTCAGTCAGGGGAGCTGCTAAATTAAGCCTAACACAAGGGCATCAGAGCGGTTTTCTGTGGTAGATAATCGAAGGAAGCAAACCCACCGACAAGCCCGTCATGCAGTGTGCTCACCTGTTGAGATATACTCGTTTCTCTGTTAACTGGCCCCTGCCGTGCACCGGGTCATCGTAAGGTTCATTATGAACGACCTCCACTCCTTCTCCGCGGTCACTCTGCTCATGGCTGTGCTTACTGATCATGTACAACTGCCCAATTTTGTACTGAAAACAAAAACACAGAAGACAAATCTTAAGTCTACATGTCCCAGCACATACTTAACTCTCACCCCGAGAAGAACTAGAATAGGCAGAGGCAGCAGATGCGGACTCAATAATCACTGGGGTCCACTCAGTGGCGTAGCAAAGGTGACCAGTGCCTGCCCCTCCCCCGCCACGCACGCGTGCGCCCCTTCCCCGTACCTTTTTAACTTCGATGCGAGTAGCGAAGAGCTTACTGCCTGCATCGGCTTCGGAGCTCTCGATGACATCACTTCCTCCAGGAATTGACGTCAGAGAAAGCCGACACGGGTGGCACATTTGTCGCTGCTCACGCTAAAGTTTAAAAAAGGGACGGGGACGGCAGGGGGAGGAGTGGGAGGGATGCCAATGCCCTGAGGAAGACCGCTCCCGGGGCGGACTGCCCCCCCCCCTTGCACACCCCTTACTATGCCACTAGGTCCACCTCCAAAGAGAATGTCAAAATGTTAATAGCGTAATACTTCAAAACTTATCATGCCACCTTTTGTAGTGTATAGACCAGGGGGTAGGCAATTCCAGTCCTCGAGAGCCAGGTCAGGTTTTCAGGATATCCACCATAAATATGCATGAGATAGATTTGCATCTCAAGGAGGCAGTGCATGCAAATCCATCTCGTACATATTTATGGTGGATATCCTGGAAACCTGACCTGGCTCCGGCTCTCGAGGACCGGAATTGCCTACCCCTGGAATAGACTGACAGACCACTGTTGTTTCCTGGATTGCATGGAAGAAAGTAGAAGGTTAATAATAATAATTAATCCCATATACTCCCCTTAGGACCCTGCGCTCTGTGGACCATAACCTACTCTCAATTCCTTCCTTAAAAATAATTAATACCAGACGTAATGAGATCTTTTCAATATACGCTCCCCAGTTACGGAATACTGTACCTTCTTTCCTTAGAGGAGAATCAGCTCTTGATAGATTCAAGAGCTCCTTGAAGTCCTTTTTGTACAAGGACGCCTTAGAAGACTAACCCCGTCTTTTACTAAGGTGTGCTAACCGATTAGCGTGTGCTAAACCAGTGGTTCCCAACCCTGTCCTGGAGGACCACCAGACCAATCGGGTTTTCACAATAGCCCTAATAAATATGCACGAGAGAGATTTGCATATAATGGAAGTGACAGGCATGCAAACCTGCTCCATGCATATTCATTAGGGCTAGCCTGAAAACCCGGTTGGCCTGATGTTCCTCCAGGACAGGGTTGGGAACCACTGCGCTAAACGCTAACGCGTCCATAGACTAACATGCACGCGTAAGCATTTAGCGGGCGCTAATCAATTAGCGCACCTTAGTAAAAGAGGTCCTAAACCTCTATCCCAGCTCTTCGACCTTCAATGATCCGGAATTTTCCTTTTCTAATTCACAGGATGCACCAGACAGATTCTTTGCCTTCCCAATTGGATTCCCCTTGTTTCTTTTCTATTATTATTGTAGTTCTGCCCTTGTCCCTTATGTGTGAGGTTAGTCCGTGTCCGATCTTGTCTATGTTTTAATTTGCGTTACTACGCCCCTGATTTTATTATGTACACCGCTTAGAAACATTATAAGCGATAGTATCAAATTTTAAATAAACCTGAAACCTGATAGCTCTGACTACTACGCCACACTCTCCTCTTGGCTGTTTAGTTCTACTTACCCATAATATTATTGCATATTGAATTATTGTTTGTTTTTATGTGAATTATTATGTAAGTTTAATATAAAATGCCTAGAAGAAGGGTGATAGGCAGGTATAAATTTAATTATGTATAACAATTTTTATTGAAAGAATCAAACAATCAGTACAATAGGATAATACAAAAATACATTCAATACAATAAGAATTACAATAATATTTCATACAAATTTAAATCATTCTTTCAAATTTAATTTCCATATGAATTAATTCAATCTTATCTACATCCCCCTTAATTCCATCCCCTACCCACTATCTTCCCCTAAATGAAATCCCTCACCCTGGATGAAAGTTGACAAAAATAAAGAATTAAAATAAATAACTGGAATGATAAATTTAATTTAAAAAATGAAATGAAAACCACAAGAGATATTTCCAAATCACGCAGAGATACAGTTACAAAAGAGGACTGACTCCTGTCCAAAGGAGCTCTAGTTTGCAGCCTTACAGGAGCGGCTTTGTACCAAGTAGACACCACGGAGGGAATGGAAAACATGAAAAAGGATCTGCAAAAGTTAGAGGAATGGTCTAATATCTGGCAACTAAAATTCAATGCAGAGTAATGCATTTGGGGACTAGTAATCGGAAGGAGACATGTGTCTGGAGGTGAGAGGCTGATAAACACGGATGGGGAGAGGGACCTTGGGGTGATAGTGTCCGAAGATCTAAAGGCAAAGAAACAGTGTGACAAGGCGGTGACTATTGCCAGAAGGATGCTGGGCTGTATAAGGAGAGGCGTAACCAGTAGAAGGTGTTGATGCCCCTGTACAGGTCGTAGGTGAGGCCCCACTTAGAGCATTGCGTTCAGATTTGGAGATTGTATCTGGCAAAGGACATAGGAAGACTTGAAGCGGTCCAGAGGAAGGCAATAGAAATGGTAGGAGGTTTGCGCCAAAAGATTCTTGTGCACCAAAATGTAAAGAAAAGAATCAAATTATGGCAACGACCTGTACCTGTATGGGGTGAGACTGGAAGCCTATATGTATACCCTATAGGAAGAAAGGGACAGGGGAGATATGATTCAGACATTCAAATACTTGAAAGGTATTAACGTAGAACAAAATCTTTTTGAGAGAAAGGAAAATGGTAAAAACCAGAGGGCATAATTTGAGGTTAAGGGGTGGTAGACTCAAGAGTAATGTTAGGAAATTCGTCTTTATGGAGAGGGCGGTGGATGCCTGGAATGTGCTCCCGAGGGAGATGGTGGAGAGGAAAACAGTGAGGGAGTTCAAAAAAGCATGGGATGAACACAGAGGATCTCGAATCAGAAAATAATGGTATATATTGAAGAACTAAGGCTAGTACTGGGCAGACTTGCACGGTCTGTGTCCATATATAACCATTTGGTTGAGGAAGGGCTGGAGTGAGCTTAAATGAAGACTTCAGCAGATGGAACCTAAGCACAGTACTGGGCAGAGCTTTGGGTCCTGGCCCAGAAACAGCTAAGAAAAAGGAAAATTGAGATTAAATCAGTAATTTAAAGAGAGGGTAAGGTCGGGCAGACTGGATGGACCATTCGGGTCTTTATCTGCCGTTATTTACTGTGTTTAGAATTGCTCCATATCCATGGTTGAAGATGGTTAGTTCAGGCTGGAGTTCCACAGCAATGCTATGTATGATCTGACTTCAAATTTTGGGCAGGATTCTGCTTGCACCACGAGAGCGAAGATCCAAAGGCAGAAGAAATGGGTAATGGAAGAGAACCAGTCAGGTTATGTTGTACAGGTCTTACCTTGGATAGGAAAGGCAGGGAAGGCAGGAAGAAGAGTCAAAGAGTCGGAGGTGGGAAAGGGGAAAACAAACTCATCAGGGATGGTAAAGGTGCGGCCAGAATCCTGGCTGCCACCTGGATTCATTGTCCTGGTTTCACCCCAGTGCATGAATACAGTCCTGTGTTTTCTTAAGAAAGCCAGAACTCCAAGTCCACAGGTGCAGAGGGGCAAACTAAAACTGGAACAATCTTTTCTGGAAGTATAGACCCAGCTGACAAAAAAATATGGTGTGGGGGGTAGGGGGAATTCTTCCTCTCTGATTGAGAACATGGGGTATCAGCTGACACCCCCCCCCCTTCAATCAGCACCTTCTATACTATGAGTCTAAGTCTGTGCCAAGTTTTTAATTATTAATTCATTCTGCAGATACCACAGCCCTGTGGCTCTTGTGCAATCTTGTAATATTAAGCAGTTGGCGAACCTGCTGGTCCATTCAGTAGCTTTAGAAAAACACTTGGCAGACTGTAAGTACGGCACTGTTTGTGCAATCATTAAGAATACAGAGTCTTAGCCAACCTCTGAATGGTGCAATAAAACTCATGGCCTGTGGGAAAGAAAGGTTGAAAAATACCCCTACTGGGGCATTGGATTGCATCCAAGTCTCTTGAGAGTAGAAGGATGCACACGATGGTCACTCTTTATTGATTTCTTGCTTTCCATTTTTAGCATGCTTTTCCCATCTGCACACGCTCTGTTTGGAAGTACAGGACGTTGAAAGTGAAACACAACGAAATGAATTTTAGAATTTTTTTTTTGTTTGTTCTTAAAAGATGAGAGGAGACACGATAGAGACTTTCAAGATCATGAAGGGCATAGAGAGGGTGGAAAGGGACAGATTCTTCAGGTTATTGGGAACCACAAGCACCAGGGGGCCCTCAGAGAAGCTGAAAGGGGGACAATTTTAGAACCAATGCTAGGAAGTTCTTTTTTACGCAGAGGGTTGGTGGACACCTGGAATGCGCTTCCGGAGGTTGTGATAGGACAAAGTACACTAAGGGGATTCAAGGAAGGATTGGATAAATTCCTGAACGATAGGGGGATTGAAGGATACAGATAGAGGTAGGGATAGGTTTTAGACAGAAGGATAAAAAGGGATTAGAGAAGGATCACATTACAGGTCATGGGCCTGATGGGCCGCCGCAGGTGCTGGGCACGATGGACCTCGGGTCTGACCCAGCGGAGGCAACTTCTTATGTTCTTATGAAACCTTTTATTTTTTTTTTTTTAAATCGTTATTTTTATTGCAAGGTTTCTGAAATGTTGATAGTGTGTTCATGTAATCAATCTGATCTAATCTAATCTGAATTTCTTTTATCGCTCTTATCAGGTGCAGGTTCTAGGTGATTTACAAGCAATGAGGCCCTTACAAATTATGGGGAATTACATTTGCAAGAATTGAAAAGGAAAGTCCGGTGAATGACCTAGTTTTGACGGCATAAAGTCTCTCATAAAGTAAGTGGTAAAATATTTACAGTACATTGTTTGCAAGGTATCATAGTATTTTTACAATAGGCAATCAGATACAGGTTCAAGATATTATATTTTAAGTGTTCAGCATAGAGTTTTAAGGTTGGATTGTAGGTGTTTGGCAAAGAGGGAAAGGGAATGGGGACGGGATAAGAGCTCTGCTGAAGCCTCGCGGCGCTCTGAAAATCCCCCTCTTGCTACCATCGAGCAATTTTTGCAGCGTCTTCAGAGGGAGCCTACAATTTCAGGGAGTCGCCTGCTGGACCCTGCGGCGTGGAGTGACGCCGACCTGGAAGTCCAAGGGCCGGAAACCACTCTGAGCCCCGATCGAAGGATTCCACCTCCCCCGCCGCTGAGCGCTAGCTCACCACGTTGAAGGGAGTGAGCCAGAAGTAGCAGCACTCCCCGACCGAGAGGCTGAATCATCTGGGAGCCAGCAAGGAGAAGTCTCGATGGACTTTTTAAGTCCAGAGACAGTACCAGCGGATAGGAGACCAGTGGGAGGAGAAAACCCGGATTGGCAGACAGAAGGCAGTCAAGGTGAGCCGACTTCAACTTTACATGAGCTTTCCTTTCAACATGAAAAACCGTCCGAAGTGACTCTTTGCTCAATATGGGACTTGGTTTCCAAACTGGGAGACTCACTAACTAAACAGATTAAAGAAGGTGAAAATAATTTAAGAATTCAAAAACAAATAATAGAAGAAAATAAACAGGAATTTTCCAATATGAAAATAAAAGTAGGAGAAATTGAAAAAGAAGCAATAATGATTAAGCAAGTTCAATCTACAATAATAAAACATAATCAGATCATTAGAAGAAAATTGGAGACAATGGAAAATAATTATCGAGCCAATAATCTGAGCTTGCTGAATTTTCCAAAAGTTCCATCTATAAACCCAAGGGAAATGATAAAAAGGTACTTCATGGAGATATTAAATATCCTCGAGGACTCAATACCTCCCTTCCCTCGGGTGTACTATTTGCCCACCAAAGCAATGGATCAGCAAGCGGAGGATCAGGTCGAACAGGAACCTCAATTAGATTTAACATCAATTTTGGAAGTACAGTGGTGCCTCGCATAACGGACGCCTCGCACAGCGAACGCTGCGCATAACGAACTTTTTGTCTTGCTCCCTATAACGAACTTCGTTTCACACAACGAAGTCGCCCGAGGGGCCCGGGGGGGGCGGAACTACTCTCGCCGCTTCCTAATGTGAGCCGGGAACAGCAGCACCCTCCTGTCTGAATGCAGTGTTCCGTCATCTCCCTCCACCTTACCTTAGATGCCGAGTTTTCCGGCTTTCTTTTTCGGCCAGCCACACACTTTCAAAGAGCAGCACATGCGCGCATGCTCTGTTGTTCAATCTTCTCCTCTGACGCAACCGGAAACCGGAAGTTGCAGGAGAGGAGAACATTGATCAACTCCAGCAGCTGCGCGTGCACAGCTTTTTGAAAGCGTGCGGCTGGGTGAAAAAGAAAGCTGGCAAACTCTGCATATAAGGTGAGGTGGAGGGAGGGAAATGTAGGGCTGCAGAACGAATTATTTTGTTTTACATGTATTCTTATGGGAAAACAGGGCTGCAGAACGAATTATTTTGTTTTACATGTATTCTTATGGGAAAACGCGTTTCACACAACGAACGTTTCACATAACAAACTTGCTCCTGGAATGGATTAAGTTCGTTGTGTGAGGCACCACTGTATCTAATAAAGATTTGGCTAAACCAGCAACTCTTTATTATCTGTGGCATTATTGCCAGATAAAGAATGGATATGGAAAATGTTTTTTAAAAAATAAAAACAAGGAGTTTCTGGGTTTGAAAATTCAAGATTTCCCAGATGTTAGTAAAGAAACTCAGAATCGTAGACGACAATTTCTTTTGTCAAAATCAGGAGTTGCGCAGTTGGGGTGGTGTTTTCTTCTTGCGCTTTCCATGTAAATGTATAGTAAAGTACCGTGATAATAAATATGTGTTTTTTGAACCGTCCCAACTTACAGCTTTCTTGACGCTGAAACGCCTGGAAAAGGCAGGAACAACAGCGGATTTCATCAATAGAATATAAGCTCCTTAACCCAGCCACTAGATACCTTTTTCTTGCATAGGATTTATTATTTGAATTTCCTTAATGTTCACGCATAAATTCTTGGATCCAATATGAGGACTAGAGAATCTATTGGAAATTATTTTTCTTTTTAAAAAATATGTATAATCAGACAATCTTTCTGTACAAAATGTTTGATTTTGTTAAAATGTAAATTGATAAATAAATAAAGTAAAAAAAACCCAAAACACCCCAAAAGATAGTGTGAGCCCACCGAGACAGATAAGGGAAAAGAGCACCCTGAATGTAAAACCACTTAGGCTATAACTAGTATAGAAATACGAAGTGCTCCTTTCACTCGGGTGCATTAGGGCTTTAACGCGAGCTGAATTGCCACGTGTGCTAGACCTTAATGCCAGCAATGAGCTGGCGTTAGTTCTAGAAGCGTAGCGTGGGTTTAGCGCACGCTAAAATCCTACATGCGCTAAAAACGCTAGCGCACCTTATTAAAAGGAGCCCTAAATATCATGTGAAAAACTTGGATGAATATCCAAAGGTAATGGATTCCAAATAGAGAATGACACGGTGACAAAATTGATCACCGTTCCTGTCCCTGCGGATAACCGCGGGAAATAATCCCATGTCATTTTCTAGTGTCTATTTCAACCTCAGTCCTTCTACACCAGCATTCTTCAAAGCAAAGCTTGCGGGTCAGTGGTTGTGGCCATTCATACTCTGATTCTTATGTGAGCCAAGGATAATGAAGCCATTGTGACATCACTGATGTGATTGGCTCTTAGGCACTGGTGGAATGAGGCATTATGACATCACAATATCTGCTCTGGAATGTTGCTGCTCAATCTCAGCATTCTTCAAAGCAAAGCTTGAGGGTCAGTGGTTGTGGCCATTCATACTCTGATTCTTATGGGAGCCAAGGATAATGAAGCCATTGTGACATCACTGATGTGATTGGTTCTTAGGCACTGGTGGAATGAGGCATTATGACATCACAATATCTGCTCTGGATACCAGAGACTGTCATTCTGTAGTGTCTGTTTCAACCTCAGTCCTTCTACACCAGCATTCTTCAAAGCAAAGCTTGCGGGTCAGTGGTTGTGGCCATTCATACTCTGATTCTTCCCTCTCTCCTTAAAGAATGACATGAAGATGGTTTCCCGCGGTTATCCGCGGGGACGGGAACGGTGATGAATTTTGTCACCGTGTCATTCTCTAATTCCAAACTAGAGAGTTGCGCAGGACAGAAATCCCACCCATCCCCGCCCATCCTCACCAGGATCCTCTCCATCTCCACCCATTCCCACAAGGAATTACCTCCATCCCTGCCCATCCCCATAAAAAGCAGCAATTACTTCTGACAGGATCATCAATTTCACAGTTTATTTTGTGTTTGCGCTGCTGTTTTCCTTGTGGAATCTCTTTGGTGGAACCCTTTTTTTGTTTTCTGTTCAGGTAATTAACTTAAAAACCCCCTCTTTTACTAAGGCTGACATATCCATTATATTATAAGGACGAACCCTGCTTCCAAAGCCTTCCATTGCCGTGGGAGTCCCGTTGGCTAGAGGGGGGGGGGGTCCCTGTGGGAGTCCCATGGGCCAGAGGGGGGGTCCCTGTGGGAGTCTCGTGGGTTAGAGGGGATTCCCGCAGGACCCACAGGATTCCCGCGATCCCTGTTCCCGTGCAGACCTCTATTCCAAACCTCTACTGATGAACATTATAATACTTAGAGCTCCTTTTATCAAGGTGATGATGTAGGAGCTTTGGTATATTATTGCTAGGCCGCCTTCTCGCTTGTGCTTCCTAGGGAATTGCAGTATGTTGTATCCTTGAGGGCAGAGATGGGGTAGTTCTGGGCTACCTAGTTTCTTTAGCCAAGTTTCCACTATGAATGAGAGATCTAGAACAGTGTTCTTCAACCACCGGTCCACGGACCAGTGCCGGTCCACAGAAATTTCCTGCCGGTCCACAGGGCCAGCACATGCATCAGGCCCCACGGTGCGATCGATGCGGCGTTATATTTGAGCCAGCTCCCTCTTCCTAGCTGATTCAGTGCACAAAGCCACGGGCATCCTGCGTTGCAACGTCAGAGGGAAGGCTTCCAGATGAGGCACGGGATGTGCAAGGTGCAATTAGTATTATTATGGGGGCGGGGTGGAGATTGGCGGGGTCTGGCCCACGACTTAGCCCAGTGTTCTTCAACCGCCAGTTCACAGTGCGATCGATGCGGCGTTATCTACGAGCCAGCTCCCTCTTCCTAACTGATTCAGTGCACAAAGCCACGGGCAGTGGCTCCTACAGGCATCCTGCGCCTGAACCGGAAGCCTTCTCTCTGACGTTGCAACGTCAGAGGGAAGGCTTCCAGATGAGGCACGGGACGTGCAAGGTGCAATTAGTACTATTATGGGGGCGGGATCTGGGGTGGAGATGGGCGGGGTCTGGCCCACGACTTAGCCCAGTGTTCTTCAACCGCCGGTCCACGGTGCGATCGATGCGGCGTTATCTTCGAGCCAGCTCCCTCTTCCTAACTGATTCGGTGCACAAAGCCACGGGCAGCGGCTCCTACGGGCATCCTGCGCCTGAACCGGAAGCCTTCTCTCTGACGTTGCAACGTCAGAGGGAAGGCTTCCAGATGAGGCACGGGACGTGCAAGGTGCAATTAGTACTATTATGGGGGCGGGGTCTGGGGTGGAGATTGGGTAGAAATGGGCAGGGTCTGGCCCACGACTTAACCCCGTGTTCTTCAACCGCCGGTCCACAGAATAATTCTTTTATTTCTGCCGGTCCATAGGTGTAAAAAGGTTGA
Source organism: Geotrypetes seraphini (assembly GCF_902459505.1). Lineage (NCBI taxonomy): Eukaryota > Metazoa > Chordata > Amphibia > Gymnophiona > Dermophiidae > Geotrypetes > Geotrypetes seraphini. Next base: position 17,778,069 of record NC_047093.1, on the reverse strand, counting down.
AAAACACTGGCTTAGCACAGAGGCAAAAAAATAAAGGAAAGCGAGATGTCGAAATCAACCAACAGTGATATTTATGAATGTAAAAGTCTTAATACAGTCAAAAAGCTGAGGACCCAATTGGATCCCAGTTTTGACCATCTGAAATGCCTTCATAAGGGGGACAAATGAGTGGCGATGTGTTGCTGGTTGTATAAGAATACAACTAAAATAATATGCATAACCAAATCGTGTAGGTGTCTTCGGTAAAAACCTGACACCAAAAAGACCATGCATGACACGAGAAATGCAGCATCAAAGCATATTACACTTTCTGCAGTATTTTTTTCAACTTGGTGATGTCTGATTTCTTGCACTAGGGTTCAGTTTTTTTTCTATTGCATCTTTTCACCATTATAGTCCTGACTGAAAAGAATGAAAGTATTGCACTGTTAGTAATACATGCATACCTTCAAAATAATTTATTTGTACTAAACTGTCAGTGTACTTTATTGCCGTAATAAAGCTCTTTTACTTTCACAAGCCAAAGAACATTTGCGCTGCACAGATACCAGAAGATCTGGGATTTTGGCCTTTGTCAGCAGCATAAATATTATTCATAAGCGCTCAAAGTAATCATATATTTGTATTTATTTACAGTCGGTGCTACATAAAATGACAGACGTTACATTAATCACGTCTTGTATTATTCACATTAAATACCTGTATAAAAGGCAGTTCTGAGCAAAAAGAGGAAGGCAATGGGTCTGTTGGCAATGTTTTTTCTTGTCCAAATACATAATGTCATCCGATCATTCCGTGCTATAAGTAGAGGCCAACTGAATTTTGGTTTCAATTTTGACTCCGAAACGGGCCCGAATTGCCAAGTTTGGTCACTGGCATTTTGGCCAAAAAATGCCAGTGCATTTTCAGCTGAAACCGAACAGCTCCTGCAACCACATTTTGCTTTCTCTGCCCCCCTCCCTCTCCCCGAGCCTCTCTTTAAATGACCATCAGAATTGACGTCAGGGGGAAAGGCTTGTGGGTCCACTGCATTGCGAAGCAGGGAAAAATCAACGATGGCAGGGGGAAGAGAGAAAGAAAGAAAGGGGGCTGGGAGAGAGAAAGAAAGGGAGGGGGCAGGGAGAGAGAAAGAAAGGGGGGCTTTGATGCACTGGGGCGGGGCGCAAGGCCCGCATTCACATCAGAGGAGGCCTACGTAGCAGGAGGGACTGAGCACTCTTCCTGCTCCCAACTTTGAAAGGTACGGGGAGGGGGGTGGGCTGGGCCAGGCTGATGGCATTGGGGGTTGCGATGGCAGGAGAGAGTTGGCATCCCTCCTGCCATATTCGCTTGGGTGGGGCTAGTGGCTTCTTTCGGGCAGGAGTGATTCTAGTTGTTCCTGCTCTCACTGGTTCTTCTGTCAAAATGGCTGCCGTGACTTCCTACAGCAGTCTTGCGAGACTGCTGCAGAAGACCCTGGCAGCCATTTTGAGATCAGAACTGACATGGGAAGGAGTGACTGGGGATAATCATTGGCTAATTGGTGTCAATTGGTTCTAACTGGATCTAATTAGTAGTTCCATGCGCACTTGCCTTTAGTTGGTATTCTCTAAAAATGTGCATGCAATTTCTACAGCAGACAACTGTAAGGGGAGCATAGACCTGGGAGGGGCCTGGATGGCCAAAAAAGCAAACAGGATGCTAGGGATTATTAGGAAAGGGATGGTAAATAAGACCAAGAATATTATAAAGTCTCTGTATTCCTTTTGGCATGCAAATGCATTCTACGTAATTGGAGAGAGCAGGAGGCCCCTTCATTGATGGAGTGGAAGAATGATGTTTATGCATCGTTACGAAAGAAACATCTGGATGTCAAGAGAGCCTGGCGGCGATTTATACAGATTTGGTCACCTGTATTTGATAACTTGCCTCCTAGAGCCCGTAGCTACTTGCTGAATATGTAACTGTGTGTGTGGGGGGGGGGGGGGGGGGGACAGTGGGGTCTTGTATTTTTTTTGCTGGGGCCACTGTGAAGAATGAACATGTGTGGCTCACTTTGGTCTATGTTTTGGGTTGTATTCCTGTTCAAAAATTAATAAAAATCTATCAAACTAAAATAAAGCCTTTGTATCGCTTCATGATGTGACCTCACCTTGAGTATTGTGTTCAAAAAAGATACAGTGGAATTAGAAAAGGTTCAAAGAAGAATGACTGAAATGATGAAGGGAGTAGAACTCCTCTTATATGAGGAAAGGCTAAAGAGGTTAGGGTTCTTCTGCTTGGAAATGAGATGGCTGGGGAGTGGGGGGGGGGGAGGGATATAATTGAGGTCTATAAATCCTAAGTGGTATAGAATGGGTGAATTTTTTTTTACTCTTTCAAAAAGTACAAAGACTAGGGGACACTCAATGAAGCCATGTTATGTTAGGTGCCATTAACTTGTGTTCAAGTCCTAGGGATTTGATGGACATCGTCAACAGAAGTAGATTGCCGGGCCTTTCTTCTATGCCGTATAAATTCAATATTGTCGCTGTTGTTGCATCAAGATACAATCCTCCGCCTCCAAAACTGCCTATCTGTGCTGCCCAGATGGGTGGTTCATCATTAATCAGACATCTTGCTGAAACCTGTCCCCCTTGGGAGGCCCTGCTGGTAGTGAAACTACCGATGGCATAACTTTCAGCTTCTCAGATGCGCTCAAGCCTCAATGACATGACAAGCCCATGTACCTCAAGGGGGAGGGGGGGGGGTCAATGAAGTTACATGGAAATATTTTTAAAACAAGGTGGAGGAAATATTTTTTCACTCAATGAATAGTTAAGCTCTGGAGCTTGTTGCCAGAGGATATGGCAACAGCGGTTAGCGTAGCTGGGCTTAAAAAAAAGGTTTGGACAAATTTCTGGAGGAAAGGTTCATGGTCTGCTGTCGAGACAGCCACTGCTTGCCCTGGGATCAGTAGCATGGAATGTTGCTACTATTTTGGGTTCTGGAATCTTGCTTACACTGAGATTCTGGAATCTTGCCAGGAACTTGTTGCATAGTAACATAGTAAATGACAGCAGATCCTGAACGGTCCATTCAGTTTGCATAAGTTATACCCATTAAAAAAAATATAGGATTAAATTAACTTGCCTCTTCTTTGATATTTCTGGACCAAAGACTGTAAATTCTGGTACTGTCCTAGGTTCCAAATGCTGAAGTTGCCTTCCAAGCTCTCTCCAGCCTACCCAACTATCCCGTTGTTTGCAGGATATCTACCGTAAAGTCTGGCCAATAACATCCTCGTGTTTCATGATTAGAGGAATTCCCATTGATGCCCACCCCAGCCCATCCTACACAGAATCACCATATATGGGACACGGACCGTGCAAGTCTGTCCAATACCGGCCTTAGTTCTTCAATTTACATCCTTCGTTTTCTAATTGTGATCTGAATTGGCCACTGAGAAAACAGTACACTGTGCTAGATAAACTATTGGTCTGACCCAGTATAGCTATTCTCATGTGCATTTCCTAAATAATATTTGCAGTTATATTCCTAGCTGGCTACAGTTAGGTGTGAGCGTTTACAGCAGGCCATTTAACTACGAGCGTGAACCTAAATTAAACATATAACTGCAGACTTTTGCTAGTATTCTAGAATGCCAGTTGCGCACGCAATTACCAATATAGATTCTGTGCTCAGCATGCTTCATCCCGGTGCCATCTTTAGGTGAGCTACAGCAAATCACCCCCTTAGTGCCTGTGCGTCTTTATAGAATTCTAGAAGAAGGGGCAGAAACTGCACTTACCTTGCAGGAGCAGAGCATGCATGGGGAAAGCCACTGCCAGGCCTGGGAATCTTGATACTTTTTAGGATTCCGGAACTATGTTACTCTTTGGAATTCTGGAATGTTGCTACTCTTTTGGATTCTGCCAGGTACTTGTGACCTGGATTGGCCACTGTTGGAAGGAAACACGTCACTGGGCTAGATGGACCACTGGCCTTCTGAAAAATCCTTATACGGACACTGGCCAATACATGAGTAGAAGCAACAACATGTACAGATGCCAGTTCTGCAACTCAGCATGCCACCTGGCACAATCATCCCTCCCCCTCTAACAATAAAAGATCAAACTCCCAACATACATTACAATTCACTAACATCATTCCACCTCTACTCCTTGATCACAACCCACCTCCCTACCCCAACACCTTTTCCTCTTAGTGGAGATTTCTCTGGTGGTCTAGCAAGGACTAGGAGTGATTCCCTACTGGCTCTTGCTCTGTCGGCATCCAGGTTCAAAATAGCACTTCTGACCCCTAGTGGTAGTCTTGTATTACCTCTCGAGGTCAAACATTATTTTTCTGTATCTCCAGCAATAATTAAATGGAACCCATACACATATATATTTTTTTGCTTTGATGATTGGTATAAACCATTTGGACAAAATGTACCTGTGCTGTTTGCATCGATGTAGGCAACAGAATTCCTAAACCAATTAAAACAACATTACAGTGTACAAAGAGGACTTTAATAGGGATGATTTCCATGCTCTGGTGCTAGTCCATATTGACCATGGTTAAATTACACATCTTGACTGGTGGCAGGACACAACAGATTTTGCTACACAGGTAGTTACTGTTTCTCCTAAATCCCCCAGGGCTATACAGATATTTTCTTGCTAATTCTCTTGTGGGCAGTCTTTGATCTTCTCTGTGAGTTTTGGAACAAGTATGCCTCTACTATCTTTATACTGTATTCAGCACAGGGCAAGAGAAAATGCTTTTTTTTGTTTATATTTCTCTTGGGTTACTTTACAGGCAAAGCCTGGCTTCTTGGGGTTTCCAGTTTGTTTTTTTGTCGGCCTATTTTTATTCTTTGTTCGCATTTAATAACATTTTGATTTAAAAGTAAGCCCGACTGATGAACCTAGAGTTTGTTTTTACTTATATTCAGCACCATTGGTCTGGACAGCTCCCATGACATACGGACAGATGGCCAAAAATCCAAATTTCATAGTGGATTTGAGATACTTGAAAGGTGATAAGATAAGGAACAGCAGAAGTAATGGATTAGAATACATCCCCTGATTCCTAAAGCCCATGTTAGATTCATAATAATCTGAAAGAAGATGGTGTATTTGCACTGTTTGGTTCAGAGGGCCCTTGTGTATAGAAATGTTAAAAGGATTGTCCAGTAGTCTAGCGTTAACAAATTAACATTAAGCAGCCAAATGGATTCTTTCTTATCCAGAACATTTATAGGGTGCTGGAATATGATTGTCTATAGCTTTTTAAGCTGTGGCTACAAATGGCACATGATGAATGATTTAAAACGATGAGAAGGTCATTTTATATATGCTGAACAAATTCCTGGATGAATTCTTCTAAGTCTTGATAGTTTCCTATTTTAGTAATTTCCTAATACATATAAAGCCTCACTTGTTTTCTAAATTAACCCCCCTTTTTTACAAAATCATGATAGCGGTTTTTAGCGCAGTCTGGCACGCTGAATGCTCTGCGCTGCTCCTAGAATTCTTATGAGCGTCGGGAGCAGCGCAGAGCATTCAGCGTGCCAGCCTGCGCAAAAAACACTATCGCAGTTTTGTAAAGGGGGGGGGGGGGGAATTTTCTACAGTTTCTATTACAGTGGTACATTGGTTTGCGAGCATAATTCGTTCCAGAAGCATGCTTGTAATCCAAAGCACTCGTATTTTTTATTCAAGGATGCTTATAACGTTTAGCTTTAGAATTAATTATGAGCTTCTTTTACATGTAACTATTTTTTTTTACATCATTTATAAACTTTCAGCCTATTATATAATAATTAAGAAAACATCTTCAATTGAACTTTTACCTTAAAACTTTTATCCCTTTTTTTTTTTTCTCATTTATATTATTATTTAATGTATAAATAGTTAATTGTTATAATATTTTATGTTAGTTACTATGTTAGTAAATTTTAGTATAAATTTGTTAATTTTATAATATTTTATGTTACCGACTACTTTGTATTATGTTTATTCATACACTGTACTTCGCTTAGATATAATTTTAATTAAGCGATTAATCAAATATAAATAAAACTTGAAACTTGAAAACTTGAAACTGTATATCAAAGCAAATTTCCCCATAGGAAATAATGGAAACTCAGACGATTCGTTCCACAACCCATAAACTTTAAATACAAAATACTGTACTGTATAACATAAAAATATATATGGTAAAAGAAATAACCTGCACTTTACTTTTGAATAGGATCGTGGCTGGTGTGAGGGAGACAAGAGAGAGAGGAGAGGATGAGCAAGATATGCGTGCTTGTGCATACTTAAGATGTGTGTGCTGCACTTAAGTGCATGCTTAGGATGTGCATGTTTGTGCAGCGCTTACGATGTGCGTGCTTGTGCGGCGAGTAAATTGAGCGTGAAGCTTATATTATGTTCAGCCCTGCTCAGCGATGCAATGCGCGTATATTGTGCGTGCTTGAACTGCAAGACAACACTCGTTTATCGAGTTAAAATTTAATAAAATGTTTTGCCTGTCTTGCAAAACACTCGCACACCAAGTTACTCGCAATCCAAGGTTTTACTGTACAAGAAATGTAAAGAAAAGAATCAAAGTATGGCAAACAAAGATAAATAAGAAAAACAACAAAGAAAAAAAAAATCTCACTAGAACATAATTCTCAGGACCCCATGAACAGAGAAGAAACACATGAAAACAAAACAAAATTTACAGAAGGAAAAGAAGGAGTTATCTCACACCCAAAAATGGTTGTAATTAATCCCCAGACTCTATATACTGTATTTTTCCGCTCCATAAGACGCACCTGACCATAAGACGCACCCTAGATTTAGAGGAGGAAAAACCAAGAAAAAATATTCTGAACCAAATTGTGACTCTGAACCCAGCCCCCTAGAAAAATAGACAAATATACTGCAGCAGACAGATTTTGATCACTAAATTGAAATCCTACCTTTGTTGTCTGGTGATTTCTGATTGCATTAGATAGTTCTTTCTTTCCTTCCTTCCTAAGGCCCAACAATTGTCTCTTTCTATTCCCTCCCTCTCTCCTTCCTTCCTATGTTCCGAGTTTGTGCCCCCTCCCCCTTACTGCCTTCCAGCCTTTGTTCTTTCTCCCTCCATCCCGCACCGAAGCCTGCCTGCCTTCCTCCCTACTGTGCCGATTCCTCCTCCCTGGTCCACCACTCACCCACTGCTGCTGCAACTCCATGAAGAGAAGGGACGGGGGCGTGCAATCGGGCCCACAAGCCTTCCGCCAACATTAATTCTGACATCAGTGATAAGGTCCGGGCTAGTGATTGCATGTCGCCGGCCCTTCCCTTACTGTGGCAGTGAGCGGGTAAGAAGGCGACGAGCAGCAGCAGAACACCGGGGGGGGCATCTTATGGATCAAAAAATACAGGTAGGTCTTCCAAATTTGAGTGCAGATCGTAGATCTGCATGCAAACTAATTAGTTAATGAACCATTAACAATCAGTAATTGGTATTAATTGGCAGTTATTTGAGTTGACATGCCTAAATTTTATAATGCGCAACTCAGAAGGGGGTGTGTCCTTGGGATGGGTTAGGGCAAGCCAGAGGCATTCACAGAAATTAGGCACAATGTTATAGAATAGGGTCATTTATGTACCCAACTTCCATTAGCTGCATGCCAACATTTACAGCAGGTTTCAGCAGGCATCTGTCACGCCTACAGTTAGGTGCCAGATCCACACTAAACTAGTATTCTATAAAGGGCGCTCCGTGTAGTGCGCCCTTTGAAGAATATTAGTTTAGGCTGGATCTTCCCTGCACCTAACATTGGGTGCAATTTAAAGAATCCTCCCCTAAAGGTAGACCTTGACTTTCTCTAATACATATTCAGCTCAGCTCTTACTAGAATCCCTGTTCAGGACCAATGTCTCCAAATGTTCTGGTTTCAAGAAAGCACACTTTTTATTCTGAGCAGTTATTAAACATCTACATGGGATGAATGTCAAGCATAAAAGGAACTCTTACAGATAGTAAAATGTTGGAGTTTGACCTGATTCACTCCTTGATCATTTCACACATCGACTATTGTAACTCACTATATCATGGTATCACACAAAAAGAAACCCGTAGATTACAACTAATTCAAAACACTGCCATTGAACGCATATACAAAGCAAAGAAATACGACCATGTCACACCTCTACTCAGTGAAGCACACTGGTTACCGGTACCTCGTCAAACGACATACAAGATACTATTACTTGTCTTCAAAATCAAACTCACCCATTCCCCAGTTTTTTTAGATAAATATCTCATCCGCTATGCCAACCCTCAGGCCTTAAGATCCACTAACCAAAATTTGTTGACCATTTCCCCAATCAAGAAGCTCTATTATACTCACAATACCATATTCTCCGCCACAGTGCCTACACTCTGGAACGCACTTCCATCTGAAATTCGATCTGACAAATCTCTTAAAATATTCAAGAGCAAACTCAAAACATTTCTATTCCAAGATGCCTATCAAATTCCTAGAGGTCACGAGGGACTGTTTCATGGAGCAACTGGTCACGGAACCAACACGGGGCGATGCCACTCTTGACCTAATCTTCAACGGACTAGGGGGGCAAGCAAAGGAGGTGGCGGTATTAGCCCCGCTAGGTAACAGCGATCACAACACGATCCAGTGCAGGCTAGAAATTGGACCATCAAAGGGAAAAAGAACCACAACGACGGCACTCAACTTCAAAAAAGGAAATTATGATGCCATGAGGGAAATGGTGAGAAAGAAACTCAAAGGCAACGTAGGAAAGATGGAATCCGTAGAAAAAGCCTGGACCTTACTCAAGGGGTCTGTGCACGAAGCACAAAACCTGTACATCCCCAAGTTCAGGAAAGGGTGCAAAAAAAATAGAACAAAAAACCCAGTGTGGATAACAAATGCAGTGAAGAAGGCGATAAGCGACAAAAAAGCATCATTCAGAAAATGGAAAAAAGACCAATCAGAGGAGAACCAAAAAGTGCACAAAGAACACCAGAAGCAGTGTCACCGACTGGTTAGAAAAGCAAAAAGGGAATACGAGGAGAGACTGGCAGAGGAAGCAACAAACTTCAAGTCTTTCTTCAGATACGTCAAGGGGAAGCAACCGGCAAGAGAAGAGGTGGGACCATTGGATGATGGAGATAGAAAGGGAGTAGTAAAAGAAGAGAAAGAGATAGCTGACAAGTTAAATGAGTTCTTCACGTCAGTCTTCACGAGGGAGAATACAACCAACATTCCGGAACCCGAGGAAATCGTAATAGGAGACCAAAATGAAAAGCTGGTCAATTTAAAGGTAAGCCAAGAGGATGTACTCAAGCAGATAGACAGACTAAAAAGCGACAAATCGTCAGGTCCGGACGGCATTCACCCAAGGGTAATCAAGGAACTAAAAAACGAAATAGCGGAGCCACTCCGACAAATATGCAACCTATCCCTAAAAACCGGAGAGATACCGGAGGACTGGAAAATAGCAAATGTCACGCCCATCTTCAAGAAGGGCTCAAGGGGCGACCCAGGAAACTACAGGCCGGTGAGCCTGACCTCAGTCCCGGGAAAGATGATGGAGGCACTGATTAAGGACAGCATCTGTGAATATATCGAAAACAATGTGCAGCTAAAACCGAGTCAGCATGGCTTCTGCAAGGGTAGGTCTTGCCTCACAAACTTATTGTACTTCTTTGAGGGGGTGAACAGCCAGGTGGATAAAGGGGAATCTATAGATATCATTTACCTCGACTTCCAAAAAGCCTTTGACAAGGTACCACACGAGAGACTGCTCAAAAAGATATGGAACCACGGGGTGCAAGGGGAGGTCCACCGATGGATCAAAAACTGGCTGGCAAACAGGAAACAGAGGGTTGGCGTAAAGGGCCACTACTCGGACTGGAAAGGGGTCACGAGCGGAGTTCCACAGGGGTCGGTGCTGGGACCACTCCTGTTCAATATCTACATAAACGACCTAGAAGCGGGAACCAAGTGTGAGGTCATAAAATTTGCAGATGACACCAAACTATACAGCAGGGCTCAAACGAGGGAAGACTGCGAAGATCTCCAAAAGGATCTAACGCAGTTGGAAAAGTGGGCCGAAAAATGGCAAATGAGCTTCAACATAGGGAAATGCAAGGTCATGCACGTGGGGAAAAAGAACCCGATGTTCACTTACAAAATGGGGGGAACACCACTAGGTGTCAGTAACCTGGAGAGAGACCTGGGAGTGATGGTAGACGCAACACTGAAGGCATCGGCGCAGTGCGCCACGGCCTCAAGGAAAGCTAACAGAATGTTGGGTATCATTAAGAAGGGTATCACGACCAGGACGAGGGAAGTCATCATGCCGCTGTATCGTGCAATGGTGCGGCCGCATCTGGAGTACTGTGTCCAGTACTGGTCGCCGCACCTCAAGAAGGACATGGCAGTACTTGAGGGAGTACAGAGAAGAGCAACTAAACTGATAAAGGGAATGGAAAATCTCCCATATACCGACAGATTAAAACAGCTAGGACTTTTCTCCCTGGAAAAGCGGAGACTTAGAGGAGACATGATAGAAACCTTCAAGATCCTGAAAGGCATAGAAAAAGTAGACAGGGACAGATTTTTCAAATTAAGGGGCACCACAAGTACAAGGGGGCACTCGGAGAAACTGAAAGGGGACAGGTTTAGAACAAACGCTAGGAAGTTCTTCTTCACTCAGAGGGTGGTGAATACATGGAACGCGCTTCCAGAGGCTGTGGTAGACAAGAACACATTAAATGGTTTCAAAGAAGGTTTGGATAGATTCCTGGAAGAAAAAGGGATTGAAGGGTACAGATAGATATATACCACTGCTCAGGCAATGGGCTTGATGGGCCACCGCGGGAGCGGACCGCTGAGCAGGATGGACCTCTGGTCTGCCTCAGCGGAGGCAACTTCTTATGTTCTTATGTTCTTAAATATGAGATAAGATCTTTTCTCCCGACAGCTCCACCCATGACTAATGACAAAAGAAAACCACTTTTAAGAAGCGACTCCTCCTCCCTCTTTCTTTCCCTCCCCTTCTTACCTTCCTTTAAAAATTTTTTCTACTTTGATGTATTTTATATAGCCCGACCCCAGCACCTCTCGTACCAAGTCTGTCTATGTCTTGTCAATCACTTATGTTTTTCTAGTAAATGACCTCTTTTATTTTAAAATGTACTTTTCTTCTTAATATTCTACTATTTTAGTATTGTAAACCGACCAGATATCAGATGATGGTCAGTATATCAAACACAGAATAAAACTTGGAAAAAACTTGGACCTTGCTTCCTTATCCAATCCGATGTACTAATATTCCATGAGAGCATGCTTGACTATCATTCCACCGATGAAAACAAAAACAAAAATCTATGGATACAGATGTTCTGGAGATAATTTATTATATACTGACATATAAAAACCTGAAAATACAATGATAAAAAATACAGTGGTAAAAATCCAACTGGACCCTACACAGTCCACGTTTCAGAAAACACACCTTCCTTAGGGGTCCAATGGTTTACAAACTCACATATAAAGGATTGGACTGAAAACAATCTATTGTCTTTAAACATGTGAGCAAAGAACACTGCTATAGCATTATTTTTGCTACTTAAGCTTGTCTGCGGTGTTCTTTGCTCGCATGTTTAATGATAATAGACTGTTTTTAGTCCAATTCTTTATATGTGAGTTTGCAAACCATTGGACCCCTGAGGAAGGCGTGTTCGCCAAAACACGGACTGTGTAGGGTCCAGTTGGATTTTTACCACTGTATTTTTTATCATTGTACTTTTTTCATTGAATTTTCATGTTTTTATATGTCAGTGTATAACAAATTATCTCCAGAACATCTGTATCCACAGTTTTTTGTTTACATCGGTGGATTGTTTTCACTGTGGATCATTGGGTCTCCCCATTTTTTTTTTTTGTTGTGCTATCACTCCAGTCACATCACTATGTCCCCTACAGCTCTTTATAAAGTACTCAGTATATTACTTTTATTAAGGATACAGGGTATACAGTATAATCTCATTATAATGGACTCGCTTATAATGGAATATCGTTTATAGCGCACGAGGTCTGCTGGTCCCGGCCGTGCGCCTTTATGAACATGCAGAAAATCACCTCATATAGCGGACTCACATATAACGGACTTTTGCATATAACGGACAATTTGGTCCTCAGAGCCACTTTTAGCTGTAGTTTTGTTCGGCTATAACAGACATGCAGGCTCCGCCTACAAGGCGCATGGCGTGCCGGTGATACAATATCAAAATGCAGCCCAGAAGAAAATGACAGATTATTTTTCTTTCCAGGACAGTACGACATAATGCTTTAGAACATCTTTTAGGGTTCTGGTTTTGCAATCATTTCGTGCCATACCAATGTTTTGCTGAGTTTTGTTATTGATGTTTCTGATATGCTTGAGCAGTGACTGTTGTTCATCGATTGTACGTTGTTTCAAGTTGACCTAAATATAGTTTTTAAAAAATGCAACTGGATATAACAGACTGTTTTTCAAGGTCCCTTGAAGTCCGTTAATAACGAGATTATAATGCAATGCATTCTTCAGCTGAAGATGTACAAATATCTAAAACAGTCAATTTTAACATGAAACAGGATATAGCAGGTACTTCCCAATTAGCAAGCTGATTTCTGAAAGCAGAAGAGCACCATAGTAACATAGTAGATGACGGCAGATAAAGACCCGAATGGTCCATCCAGTCTGCCCAACCTGATTCAATTTAAATTTTTTTTTTTTTTTTTTAAATAAATGGGTCACAGTAGGCTCAGGAAGACTGCGACATGTAACACAGAAACATCCAACGATTAGGTCCTGGGGACAACCCTCCCCCCTCCTTTTATTAAGCCGCGGTAAAGGTTTCTACTACAGCCAGGCGCGCTAAATGTTCCGACACTCATAGAATTCCTATGAACGTCGGAGCATTTAGCACTTTGGGCCATGGTAGAAACCTCTATCACAGCTGAGTAAAGGAGGATCTAAGATTGAGCCTGAAGCAATGAAGGTTAAGTGAGTTGCTCTAAATCATCAAAGAGCTACAGTAGGAATTGAACCAGGTATCTCTGATTTTCTACTCCTCAAACTATGGTGTGACTGCTCCATACAAATTGATATTGAAATAGCCTTTGAATCCAGCCAAACGTATCAATGCTTGACATGGGTTAATCGACCCATAGATGCATGCAAATATCTTGAAAACCTGACTGAGGGTCCTCCCCACTGCTGCAAGATCTTGGGCCAGAGACCATGCAACTTTCTATTTCATGAGTTCCAATAAAATTCCTAAAAAATGAATACCCTGAAAACATGACTGAGGGCCCCCCCCCCCCACTGCTGCAAGATCTTGGGCCAGAGACCATGCAACTTTCTATTTCATGAGTTCCAATAAAATTCCTAAAAAATGAATACCCTGAAAACATGACTGAGGGTGTCCCCCCCCCCCCACTGTTGCAAGAACTTTGGGCAAGAGACCACGCAACTTTCTATTTCACAAGTTCCCAAAAAATTCCTATAAAATGAATACCCTGAAAACATGACTGAGGGCCCCCCCCCCCCACTGCTGCAAGATCTTGGGCCAGAGACCATGCGACTTTCTATTTCATGAGTTCCAATAAAATTCCTAAAAAATGAATACCCTGAAAACATGACTGAGGGTCCCCCCCCCTCACTGCTGCAAGATCTTGGGCCAGAGACCATGCAACTTTCTATTTCATGAGTTCCAATAAAATTCCTAAAAAATGAATACCCTGAAAACATGACTGAGGGTGTCCCCCCCCCCACTGCTGCAAGATCTTGGGCCAGAGACCATGCAACTTTCTATTTCACGAGTTCCAAAAAAGTCCTATAAAATGAATACTCTGAAAACCTGACTGAGGGTCCCCCCACTGCTGCGAGATCTTGGGCCAGAGACCATGCAACTTTCTATTTCATGAGTTCCAATAAAATTCCTAAAAAATGAATACCCTGAAAACATGATTGAGGGTCCTTCCCCCCACTGCTGCAAGATCTTGGGCCAGAGACCATGCAACTTTCTATTTCACGAGTTCCAAAAAAGTCCTATAAAATGAATACTCTGAAAACCTGACTGAGGGACCCCACCCCCCACTGCTGCAAGATCTTGGGTCAGAGACAATGCAACTTTCTATTTCACGAGTTCCAAAAAAGTCCTATAAAATGAATACTCTGAAAACCTGACTGAGGGTCCCCCCACTGCTGCAAGATCTTGGGCCAGAGACCATGCAACTTTCTATTTCATGAGTTCCCAAAAAATTCCTATAAAATGAATACTCGTACTGCTTTCCTACAGGTCTAATCACAGATAAGACTTGTTCTCAAAATATTTTTGCCTCTGGCACAGAGTGGATATGTCCTTTCGATTGAAACCTACATATTTAGGCAAGCTTTTGGAACAGGGAGACAATGCAACCGATGAACTCTTCTTTTAACCTTACCTGCACATTCTGCAGAGGCCATTTGTAATTCGACAGCGCGCAAAATCAATAAATGTCCTGCCCGTTCTGTCTCTTACCGTGACATTCCATTCACTTCTCCACATAGAAACTTCCTTTTTGAAAAGGCACAATTGTAACTCGCTGAGTCATCGTTCTTTTTTTTTTTTTTTGCCTTCATGTTGAAAACTGCCTCTTATTTTTTTTTTCTCCTCAACTCCCATCTCAAAACACTCCTTACCCTAGAGAGGTGGAAGAGTCTTCACTTAATAAGCCCACTTGTCAATCCAAATTTAAAAAAAGGCTAACATTAGAGAAATCTGAGATAAAAATTTGATTTGTCCTTGGCTTATTAGTACAAATATAGATACCATTAACATTTACATTCTCAGGTAAGGCGACACCTTCAAAAGGAGTTGGTGCAGAGGGCAACTATCAGAATGGCCCGTGGTCTTCACCATAAAGCAGGGGTGTCCAATGTCGGTCCTCGAGGGCCGCAGTCCAGTCGGGTTTTCAGGATTTCCCCAATGAATATACATGAGGTCTATTTGCATGCACTGCTTTCATTGTATGCTAATAGATCTCATGCATATTCATTGGGGAAATCCTGAAAACCCGACTGGACTGCGGCCCTTGAGGACCGACATTGGACACCCCTGCCATAAAGCATATGGCAACAAACTTACTGGGTCTTTCACTAAGGCATGCTAGCCAATTTGGCACGCCAAATGCTAACGTGCCCATTATATTCTTTGGACACGTTAGCATTCAGCACGCGCTAAATTGCCTAACCCTGTAACTGATCTTAATATGTATACTTTGGAAGAAAGGCGGGAGAGGGAAGATATTTAAATACCTTCATAAACATACAGGAAGCGAATGTCATTCAACTGAAAGGAAGATCTGGAATGAGGGGAGGATGAAAGTGAAAGGGGACAGGCTCAGGAATAACCTAAAGAAATACTTCTTTACGGAAAGGGTGGTGAATACGTGGAATAGTTTTCCAGTGAAGATGGTGGAGAAGAAGACTGTACCTTGGGACAAATACTTAGGATCTCTTCAGGAGATGAAGGGATAATAGATAGTGTGGATGGACAGACTGTATAGGCCAGGGGTAGGGAACTCCGGTCCTCGAGAGCCATATTCCAGTTGGGTTTTCAGGATTTCCCCAATGAATATGCATATTCATTGGGGAATTCCTGAAAACCCAACTGGAATACGGCTCTCGAGGACCGGAATTCCCTATCCCTGGTATAGGCCATATGGTCTTTATCTGCCATCATTGTCTCTGTTTCTATATAATATCAGTGGCAGAATGTAAGAAAAAGAAGGGAATGGAACGGACCTTCCTTAGCCCCTACGAAGTGAAGGAAAGCCTGGGAACAACTGGACTTCTCCCGAGCATCTAAAACAGGGATAGGAAACTCCGGTCCTCGAGAGCCATATTCCAGTCGGGTTTTCAGGATTTCCCCAATGAATATGTGTTGAAAGCAGTGCATGCAAATAGATCTCATGCATATTCATTGGGGAAATCCTGAAAATCCGACTGGAATACGGCTCTCGAGGACCGGAGTTCCCTACCCCTTATCTAACAGCCAGTCAGGTTTTAAGATCTCTTCAATGAATGTGTATGAGATAAATGTGAATACACTGAGCCTATAATGTATGTAAATTGATCTAATATATATTCATTGCAGGTATCATGAAAACCTAACTGAGCAGGTCAGATGGGCCCTTGAGTCGGTCTTTATCTGCTCTCATATTACCCGATTCTTATGGTTCTATGAAATCCCTGCTTTGCAAAATGATGACATATTAGGGATGAATAACCAAGCATAAGGGGAATATTTTGAACCACATTAGTTTAGGTATGTGTGTAAAGCTTTCGCCTTGCTACTGATAGCTCAATACCAGATACATAGATCAAAAGAAACATTTACTCATGGCCATAAAATGGACTTTGATCATTTCCTTCTGGGAATATCGCTGCAAAGGATTACACCACAGGTTCGTTCAAGGCATCACCCCATCTTCGACGCGTGAAACAAAGGGGTCCATCCGCTCATCAAGCCTTTCATGCTTTTCGGTTCTTTCTTTCCACCCCCCCCCCCCCTGAAATGCAGCTGTCTTCTGGTTGCCTTTGTAGCTCATGCATGTCAGATATTGATGTCATTAAAATGACAAGGAGTCAGTGACAACTATCAGGAATACGCTGAGATTCTAAGAATCAAGGCATAGCGAGCTGCAGCGAGGCCTCGTGCAGGCTTCTGACAGTGATTATAGCTTCTCGTTTTATGGGTTGTCGGCTTGTAGTTTCTCTTTGGCAGGATATCAAATCACAGCGGATACCAATTATTCCTGGACACAAGTCTTTTATACGGCCACTGTGTGTGCCAATTGTTTAATTGGTTATGGTTTTCTTTCCTGCAATTTGCAAATAATACTCACTAGTACCCTATTAGAATTTACAAACTCGGTGTGTATGTGTGTGTAGACTACAGAAAGGAAAAATAGTGAGAATGCACATTATTTTTTAAAATCTGAAATGCCATTGTATCGCATTTTAATTGTTCTAACTTGGCTGTCCTAATCTAGAAAAAAAAGATTCAAGAGGATTTACATTCATAGAGGCCGCAAAAATCTACGGGAAAATACAAAAACAATCACTCGTTAAACTGTCATCATAACATGAATATTACAAGTCATATAAAAAAAAAAGTTTTAAAATGTTTAAAATGTAATAAAGATCCTGGCACATTATCTCATGCTTTTTGGTTGTGTCCTTTGATCAACTCATTTTGGTCTGCCATCCTATTATTTTCGGGTTCTTTATGGGGTAATTCGATAGTGGGTTGTCCTAGGGGAATAATTTTTGGTAAAGCATCAGCTTGTGGGGTTTTTGGCCAACTAAAATGTCTTTTATTTCAGAAAGCCTGTATGATTGGGCATAAATGTATTATGCAATTTTGGTTGCAGAAAGAATCTCCATTGGAGATTCAATTGGAGGAATCAATTACATCGTTTATTTTTATTTGAGAGTTGGGAGGTTCGAGGTTCGCCTAAAAAAACTCATCTTTTTATGGAGGTTTGGGATCCTTATATTCAGAATCTTTCACCAAAAATACGAAGTTTGGTTATCAATGATTTATTATGAAAATTAGGTTTAATAATTACATTCCAGTTATTTATTTTAATTCTTTATTTTTGTCAACTTTCATCCAGGGTGAGGGATTTCATTTAGGGGAAGATAGTGGGATGGAATTAAGGGGGGTGTAGATAAGATTGAATTAATTCATACGGAAATTAAATTTGAAAGAATGATTTAAATTTGTATGAAATATTATTGTAATTCTTATTGTGTTGAATGTATTTTTGTATTATCTTATTATACTGATTATTTTATTCTTTCAATAAAAATTGTTAGACATAAAATGTTTACGAAACCTTAAGTAATTGATATCCGTCCTTTTGTTGGTTTTACTGGAGGAGGGGTAGAGATGTACCGTATTTTCACGCATATAACGCGCGCGTTATACGCGTTTTTACCTACAGCGCATACCCCTCGCGCGTTATATGCGTGAGCGCGGTATACAAAAGTTTTAAAACATAGTTCCCACCCCGCCCGACGCCCGATTCACCCCCCCCCAGCAGGACCGCTCGCACCCCCACCCCGAACGACCGCTCGCACGCGCTCCCACCCGCACCCACGATCGGAGCAAGAGGGAGCCCAAGCCCTCTTGCCCGGCCGACTCCCCGACGTCCAATACATCCCCCCCCCCCGGCAGGACCACTCGCACCCCCACCCCGAACGACCGCTCGCACGCGCTCCCACCCGCACCCGCATCCACGATCGGAGCAAGAGGGAGCCCAAGCCCTCTTGCCCGGCCGACTCCACGACGTCCGATACATCCCCCCCCCGGCAGGACCACTCGCACCCCCACCCCGAAGGACCGCCGACTTCCCGACAATATCGGGCCAGAAGGGAGCCCAAACCCTCCTGGCCACGGCGACCCCCTAACCCCACCCCGCACTACATTACGGGCAGGAGGGATCCCAGGCCCTCCTGCCCTCGACGCAAACCCCCCTCCCCCCCAACGACCGCCCCCCCCCAAGAACCTCCGACCGCCCCCCAGCCGACCCGCGATCCCCCTGGCGACCCCCACGACCCCCCCACCCCCCTTCCCCGTACCTTTGGTAGTTGGCCGGACAGACGGGAGCCAAACCCGCCTGTCCGGCAGGCAGCCAACGAAGGAATGAGGCCGGATTGGCCCATCCATCCTAAAGCTCCGCCTACTGGTGGGGCCTAAGGCGCGTGGGCCAATCAGAATAGGCCCTGGAGCCTTAGGTCCCACCTGGGGGCGCGGCCTGAGGCACATGGGCCCAACCCGACCATGTGCCTCAGGCCGCGCCCCCAGGTGGGACCTAAGGCTCCAGGGCCTATTCTGATTGGCCCACGCGCCTTAGGCCCCACCAGTAGGCGGAGCTTTAGGATGGATGGGCCAATCCGGCCTCATTCCTTCGTTGGCTGCCTGCCGGACAGGCGGGTTTGGCTCCCGTCTGTCCGGCCAACTACCAAAGGTACGGGGAAGGGGGGTGGGGGGGTCGTGGGGGTCGCCAGGGGGGTCGCGGGTCGGCTGGGGGAGCGGTCGGAGGTTCTTGGGGGGGGCGGTCGTTGGGGGGGAGGGGGGTTTGCGTCGAGGGCAGGAGGGCCTGGGATCCCTCCTGCCCGTAATGTAGTGCGGGGTGGGGTTAGGGGGTCGCCGTGGCCAGGAGGGTTTGGGCTCCCTTCTGGCCCAACTACCAAAGGTACGGGGAAGGGGGGTGGGGGGTCGTGGGGGTCGCCAGGGGGGGTCGTGGGTCGGCTGGGGGGGGCGGTCGGAGGTTCTTGGGGGGGGGCAGTCGTTGGAGGGAGGGGGGTTTGCGTCGAGGGCAGGAGGGCCTGGGATCCCTCCTGCCCGTAATGTAGTGCGGGGTGGGGTTAGGGGGTCGCCGTGGCCAGGAGGATTTGGGCTCCCTCCTGGCCCGATATTGTTGGGGAGTCGGCGGTCCTTCGGGGGGAGGGATGTATCGGACGTCGGGGGGGGCATCAGGCTTTCAGGATGGGGACAGACCTTCAAGGGGGGACAGTGCACGGAAGTCAGGGGGGGTGAACGGAGAGTCGGAAAGTCAGGGCGGGCGAAAGGAGCGTCGGGCAGCATGCGCGGTATACCCGTGAGCGCGGTATACCAAAGTTTTTGTGCATATCATCGTGATTTCTGCGCGCTATACCCGTGTGCGCGTTTTATACGGGTGCGCGTTATTTGCGTGAAAATACGGTAATACTTTTTTTCCTGACCCTAGATTTTGACGTCTCTAAAACCTAGGGCTTTTTTTTACTAAGGTGCGCTAACATTTTTAGCGTGCGCTGCATTCGGTTCATAGTCATAAGCACACGAGACAAACGCGTGCCGACAATTGAGAGCGGACAACTGAACGCAAGACTTCAGCGCGCTGCTCTAAAAGCTTCTTTTAAAGGGCTCCAACGGGGGTGTGGGGGGGAACCCCCCAGTTTACTTAATAGTGTTGGCGCTGCCGTTGGGGGTGGTTTTGGGGGGTTGTAACCCCCCACATTATACAGAAAACTTAACTTTTTACCTATTTTTTGGGAAAAGTTAAGTTTTCTGTATAATGTGGGGGGTTACACCCCCCACGCTCCCCCAACACGGCAGCGCAAACACTAATAAGTAAAGTGTGTGGGGGGGTTCACCCCCACACCCCCCCAACGGAGCCCTTTAAAAGAAGCTTTTAGAGTGGCGCGCTGAAAGCTTGCGCTCAGTTGTCCGCTCTCAAATGTCAGCGTGCGTTTGTCTCGCACGCTTTTGTCCCGTCACCCTGCATTGCCATGCGCGCTAACCCCGCACTATGCACCGAGAACTAACGCCAGCTCAATGCTGCCGATAGCGTCTAGCGTACGTGGCAATGCAGCGCACACTCAAAACGCTAGCGCAGCTTAGTAAACGGAGCCCGTAGTTTAAGAACAGATTTGGTTTATTGTTTCTCCAACTGTTATCACTGAGCTATGGGAAACAATATTTATCAGGTCTTGGAGACTTCCTCAAACGGTTCCAAATTTCATGATATGGCCATTGTTGTTAGAGAATGACACGGTGACAAAATTCATCACTGTTCCCATCCCCGCGGATAATCGCGGGAAATAATCCCATGTCATTTTCTAGTGTCTATTTCAACCTCGGTCCTTCTACACCAGCATTCTTCAAAGCAAAGCTTGCGGGTCAGTGGTTGTGCCCAATTATACTCTGATTCTTATGTGAGCCAAGGATAATGAAGCCATTGTGACATCACTGATGTGATTGGCTCTTAGGCACTGGTGGAATGAGGCATTATGACATCACAATATCTGCTCTGGATACCAGAGACTGTCATTCTGTAGTGTCTGTTTCAACCTCAGTCCTTCTACACCAGCATTCTTCAAAGCAAAGCTTGCGGGTCAGTGGTTGTGGCCATTCATACTCTGATTCTTATGTGAGCCAAGGATAATGAAGCCATTGTGACATCACTGATGTGATTGGTTCTTAGGCACTGGTGGAATGAGGCATTATGACATCAGAATATCTGCTCTGGAATGTTACTGCTCAATCTCAGCATTCTTCAAAGCAAAGCTTGAGGGTCAGTGGTTGTGGCCATTCATACTCTGATTCTTATGTGAGCCAAGGATAATGAAGCCATTGTGACATCACTGATGTGATTGGCTCTTAGGCACTGGTGGAATGAGGCATTATGACATCACAATATCTGCTCTGGATACCAGAGACTGTCATTCTGTAGTGTCTGTTTCAACCTCAGTCCTTCTACACCAGCATTCTTCAAAGCAAAGCTTGCAGGTCAGTGGTTGTGGCCATTCATACTCTGATTCTTATGTGAGCCAAGGATAATGAAGCCATTGTGTCATCACTGATGTGATTGGTTCTTAGGCACTGGTGGAATGAGGCATTATGACATCAGAATATCTGCTCTGGAATGTTGCTGCTCAATCTCAGCATTCTTCAAAGCAAAGCTTGAGGGTCAGTGGTTGTGGCCATTCATACTCTGATTCTTCCCTCTCTCCTTAAAGAATGACATGCAGATGGTTTCCTGCGGTTATCTGCGGGGACGGGAACAGTGATGAATTTTGTCACCGTGTCATTCTCTAATTGTTGTCATGTTTAGGTCGAGTGAGACATGATGCATGAGGGAGATCTTATGTGGAAGAAAGGGAACTCCACTGCAGGAGACCTTAAACTAGGGCATGTTACTTTCGGAGAAGGTTTAAATTGCTTGTGTCAGTTTTTCTAAAGTGAGGTTATATCAGCTAAACATAGAAACAACATAAATCAGGGGTGCCTACACTTTTTGGGCATCGAAGCTACTTTTAAAATGACCAAGTCAAAATGATCTACCAACAATAAAATAAAAACAAACAAACCACAAATCACACTGTACGCAGAGAAAATGTGAATTATCATTTATATTCCGGGGATTTTTCAGAGGTCAAGGCAGATGACTCTATGCAATGTCACCTCAGTAACAACTTTACAAAAGCAGACAAATATACCCCCTCCCTTTTTACTAAACCGCGATGGTTTTTACCACAGGGAGTTGTGCTGAATGCCCTGCACTGCTCTCGATGCTCATAGGCACCCGGTGCTAAAAAACGCTATTGTGGTTTAGTAAAAGGGGGCCATAGTGCAAAATATAGACAGCAGATATAAATTCTCAAAACAGACACATTTTGATCACTAATTTGAAAATAAAATCATTTTTCCTACCTTTGTTGTCTGGTGATTTCATGAGTCTCTGGTTGCATTTTCTTCTGACTGTGCATCCAATATTTATTCCCTTCTTTCAGCCTCCTGTATGCTTCCTCTCCTCCAGACCTCATTCCCTCCCCCAACTTTTTCTTCCTCTCTCCATGCCCCTTCCCTTTCTTTCTTTCTCCCTGCCCCCTTCTTTCTTTCTGTCTTTCTCTCTCCATGCCCCTTCCTTTCTTTCTGTCTATCTTTCTCTTTCCATGCCCCCTTTCTTTCTTTCTGCCTGTCTTTCTATCCATGCCCTCTTTCTTTCTCTGTCCCCCCCCTTTCTTTCTGTTTCCCTTCTTTCTTTCTTTCTGTCTCCCTGCCTGCCCCCTTTCTTTCTTTGTCTTTCTTTCTCCCTGCCCTCCCCCAAGCAACTGCTGCTGCCATCGGGGAACATGCCCCCAAGCCACCACTGCCGAGTTCTGCTCTCCCTGCTCCCCTTAAAGAGGACGCAGGAGTGCCGGGCCGAGCTGTCTTCCCCACCTGACATCAATTCTAATGTCAGAGAGGAAGTTCCGGGCCAGCCAGGCAGCAATTGGCTGGCCTGGAACTTCCTCTCCGACATCAGAATTGATGTCAGGTGGAGAAGGTTGCTCGGCCTGGCGCTCCTGCATCCTTTTTACGGCATTGGGAAGCAGATAGAACACGAAGGCAATGCAAGTCTATCACGGAGCCCGGGATGGGTTCCGTGATCGACTCGCGTTGCCTTCCTGATCTACTAGTTGATCGCGATTGGCAAATGCGCTTTAACGTGGAAAAATGCAAGGTCATGCATATAGGGAAAAAGAACCCGTTGTTCAACAACAAATTGGGGGGGGCATTGTTGGGAGACAGCAGTCTTGAGAGAGACTTGGGTGTGCTGGTGGATGCATCACTGAAGCCATCTGCACAGTGCGCAGCAGCCTCGAAAAAAGCCAACAGGATGCTGGGCATCATAAAGAGGGGCATAACAACCAGGACGCGGGAAGTCATCATGCCATTGTATCGAGCGATGGTGCGTCCACATCTGGAATACTGCGTTCAATATTGGTCGCCGTACCTCAAGAAGGACATGGCGGGTACTTGAGAGAGTCCAAAGGAGAGCAACGAAACTGGTAAGAGGACTGGAACACTGCCCATACGCTGAGAGGTTGGATAGGCTGGGACTCTTCTCTCTGGAAAAAAGGAGGCTCAGGGGAGATATGATAGAGACCTTCAGGATCATGAGGGGCATAGAGAGGGTGGATAGGGACAGATTCTTCAGGCTGAAGGGGACAACAGGTACGAGGGGGCATTCGGAGAAATTGAAGGGAGATAGGTTCAAAACAAATGCAAGGAAGTTTTTTTTCACACAAAGGGTCGTGGACACTTGGAATGCGCTACCGGAGGAAGTGATCAGGCAGAGTACGGTACAGGGATTCAAACAGGGATTGGACGGATTTCTGAGGGATAAAGGGATCGTGGGATACTGAGAGAGGTGCTGGGATGTAACACAAGTATAGAAAGCTAACCAGGTAATAAGTATAGAAACCAAATCAGGTCGTGCATGTGTAAGACCGGAGGGTTAGGACTCCGATGGGAAGATAGGACTTCAAATGAGAAACCAAGGTGGCAAGGGAGCCCCTTCTGGTGATTCAGACAGGTCGTGACCTGTTTGGGCTGCCGCGGGAGTGGACTGCTGGGCAGGATGGACCTATGGTCTGACCCGGCGGAGGCACTGCTTATGTTATGTTCTTATGACCTTTTGGGCACCTCTGGCATGAAAAGTGAAGTATTTATGGGTACAAAAGAAGAGAGGGACTTGGGGTTTTTGCATCTGATGATATTAAGATGGCCAAACAGGTAGAAAAGGCGATAGCGAAAGCTAGAAGGATGTTTGGGTACATAGAGAGAGGAGTGGCCAGCAGAAAACAGGAGGCTATAGTGCCTCTCTATAAGTCTCTGGTGAGACCTCATTTAGAATATTGTGTAAAATTCTGGAAGCTGCACCTTCACAAAGATATAAACAGGAGTCAGTCCAGAGGGTCAGCAGATTAGAGAATGACATGGGGACAAATTTGTCTCCGTCCCCGGAGGAACTCAATTTCCCCGTCCCTTATCCGCACAAGTCTCGAACACTTATGATGTTAAAGTATTTGAGACTTGTGCAGATGAGGACGGAGGAAGTAACAGGGGGACAAGATGGGAAAATGAGTTCCCCCGTGCCATTCTCTACTGTGGGTGTCGGAATAGCTCAGCAGGATGCTGCCGTCTTGAGTCCTACCGCTGTATAAACCTGCGCAGCTGCTTTAGAGTCACCAGTCAATATTGCTGCTTACAGGTTTGAAGCAACGTCTACATCACCATCAGTTAATGTTGGACCCTAACAGTCTCATCTCTTTTGATAACATGGGCAGCCTCCTTTGTAACAGCTGTTCAACCGAAATAACAAGTCTATAATTTTCATATGTTCTTTTACAGTCCTCCTTGAATAAAGGCAAATTCCTTGATACCAATTCCATCCCCCCCCAAGAGGAGAGAATAGGAGTTAACTGTTCCCAAGTTCTTCTGTATCATTATTCCTTCTCTCCCTCTCTCCGGTCTTAACTCCCCATGTGTCCTCTGATTGCACAGTGTGTATTTAACATTTCACGGGGTTAGCTGTGATTTTCTGTTTCTTCACTGAGGCTTCCTGACTGAAGGGCCAGGGTAATAAGAACAGGGTGAAAATCTACAGTAAAGCTTTAATGCAGATTTCTAAAATGTATATTGAAGGCAGTACAATAATGGAATGCATTGCATACAACAGTTGAAATCGTGCTCCATAGACACTTTTACATCCTGGGAATTTGCAGCCAATATGGATATGTCTTTTTGCTTCTTTTCAGACTTAGCAAGAATTGTCTTATAAGATTTGGTCTTCAGTACACCTAGTGGATCCCAAACTGTCCTGGGAGATACCCTGCCAGTTGAGATTTTAGTCAAGCCTCAAACACTTATGATTTGAAAGTGCTTGAGGCTGGTGCAGATGCGGACGGAGCTTAGGCATTGGTGGAATGGGGTATTATGACATCACAATCTGAGCTCTAGAATGTTGCTACATAGGATTTTAAAGTGTTTGAGGCTTGTACAGATGATGACGGAGCTTAGGCATTGGTGGAATGAGGTATTATGACATCACAATCTGAGCTCTAGAATGTTGCTACTTATGATTTTAAAGTGTTTGAGGCTTGTGCAGATGAGGACGGAGCTTAGGCATTGGTGGACTGAGGCATTATGACATCACAATCTGAGCTCTAGAATGTTGCTACTTATGATGTTAAAGTGTTTGAGGCTTGTGCAGATGCGGACGGAGCTTAGGCATTGGTGGAATGGGGTATTATGACATCACAATCTGAGCTCTAGAATGTTGCTACATAGGATTTTAAAGTGTTTGAGGCTTGTGCAGATGAGAACGGAGCTTAGGCATTGGTGGAATGAGGCATTATGACATCACAATCTGAGCTCAAGAATGTTGCTACTTATGATGTTAAAGCGTTTGAGGCTTGTACAGATGAAGACAGAGCTTTCAGGAATGGGGCAGGGACAGGAAAAGAACTCGCAGGGACGGGAAGGGAAAATGAGTTCCTGCGAGGATGGGGAAAAATTTGTCCCCGTGTCAATCTCTACTCGCAGTATCTTCATTGCATGCAAATTTATGTCACATATAGAGGTATTCACTGTGGATATCCTGAAACCAGATTGGCTAGGTCTGGGATTCATTTGTATATGAGGGTGACTGAAATAATTTCTTTCACCTCATCAAAATCAGAGGATTATGTGTCAATTTCATTTTTTTATTTTTTTAAGCTCTCTTTTTCATGGCAGTGAGAAATCACAGGTCTATAAAATATCTAATTCATTTTAGCATTACTAATGAATTATATATATAGTACAGTAAAAGTGTCTCAGCAGGAAATAAACAGTGCTCCGTTTTTGATACATCTGAAACTGTATGAGTGGAGTAGATTGTCTTGGGATATTTTGCAGAAGGGCGATGGCTCTTTAGAATTGTGGTTCCTTTCCCCCAGATGGTATTATTTCTTCAATGGGACAGGATTTTTAAGAAAGGGGTTAGGGAATTATTTTGCAAATCCTTTATTAAAGGTCAAAAATGTATTTTACCACATTGGTTGGAAGAAAGTCCACCCTGATTTTGGCATTGGAGAGCAGCATTTCATGCTCTTATGATTATGGAAGCTAGGGCAACCTCCCCATCGTATAAAAAAGAGTAAATTTGGGATGACCTGGGAACCTTATATACAGCAATTATCAGTCAGAGCAGGCAGTTTTGTAGTAAATTCATTTTATTTGTAATCAGAAAGTGAAGCACTATTTATTAGAAATATTTGGGAATGGGATGGGGGAGGGGGGAAGGGGGGATGGGAAGGGGGAGGGAGTGTTGGGAGGTACTTTATCGTGTTTGTATTCTGATGATAATTGATTGTTGATTTCTTTGAATTTATATATCTACAATGTATTATTAACTGAGTTGAGACGAGATTCTTTGTAAGATTTTTGTTATGTATATTTTATTTTTAAAACTTAATACAAATTATTGAACATTAAATATCTCACAAGCAAATGACATCATCACCTGCAAGGTGAGCCGGCTTGCCTGACTGGTCACATGACATTCTACGACACGCCCTCTTGCTGCTTCTCCCGCCCCCAACCATGTCCAGTGAAAATGTGAAAAGTGCGGAAACCTTTTCAAGAACCCTGCCATTTATCACTGACCTTCAAGCAATCTGTCCACATCATTTCCACATTACGATATATTAATACTATATTCCAGCCACATCCATAGCAAATAGAATTAAGCTTGACTAATGTTACTACAGCAAGTGCCAAATGAATTAGTGATGATTGGCTGTTTATCCTGCGGTGCCCTGGGAAGCCACGCGGGCTGACAGCTGGGTACGAGTTCACTGAGCTCCATTCTCCCATGTTCTCCTTGCCCTGTTTGAAATATGGATTGGCTTTTCTGCAGGAATACCAGGTTTGATCCCAGTGCTATATCTCCCTCTTTTTTTTCTGTTGGTCTCTTAACTACCATATTTTCACGCATATAACGCGCGCGTTATACACGATTTTTACAAACCGTGCATAACCTTGCGCGTTATACGCGTAAGCGCGTTGTACAATTTTTTTTTCATTCCGATCCAGCATCCCCCCTGTGAACTGGCATCCTCCCCCCGCTCACGTCACCGCCCCTCCCCCGCGATCCTACATCCCCCCCAGCACCGCACATCTCTTACCCGATTGGGCACCGGCACCAGCACCAATGCACAGGACATGCCAGTGCCAGTGCCCGAAGATCCTCCCTCGTTGTTGCTGGGCTGGGCTGGGCTGGGCGGTGCGAGGGAGATCCTCCTCCTTCCTTGTGCCGGGCTGGACTGGGCTTTGAGCATTTGCGCATGCTCAAAGCCTTCTGGTCTCGCTCTCTCCGAGATTCTAAGAGAGCGCGAGACCAGAAGGCTTTGAGCATGCGCAAATGCTCAAAGCCCAGTCCAGCCCGGCACAAGGAAGAAGGAGGATCTTCCTCGCACCGCCCAGCCCAGCCCAGCCCAGCCCAGCAACAACGAGGGAGGATCTTCGGGCACTGGCACTGGCACGTCCTGTGCATTGGTGCTGGTGCCGGTGCCCAATCGGGTAAGAGATGTTTTGCGGTGCTGGGGGGAATGCAGGATCGCGGGGGAGGGGGGATGACGCGAGATGGGGGGGAGGATGCCGGTTTGCAGGCCAGAAGAGTAAGCGGGAGTGGGAGGAGGTTATAGCAGCATGCGCGGTATACGCGTGTGTGTGCTATATAAAATTTTTTTTACAGAAATGCTTTGGACCCGCACGCTATACGCGTATGCGTGTTATACACGTATGCGCGTTATATGCGTGAAAATACGGTATTTCTTTCTTATGCTCTGGATGCTTTTGGTTTTATGCATTTTTAACATAACATAACAAATCCACTTATATACCGCAGGAACCTCTCCATTCAACGCGGTTAACAACAATCAAGAGACTGTACAGGCACAGAGGGGCATAATCAAAACATACGTCTTTAAGTCCGATTTGGGCGTATGGTGCTCCACGCCCAAAGTCGGCAATGAGAAAATGCCCATTTTCGAAAAATATGTCTAGAATTTTTTTTTTTTTTCTTTTCAAAAATCGTCCATCTGGACATCCAGGCCATTGGGTCGCCCAGACCGCCAGGACGTCTATCTTTATACCACATTCTCGACCATAATTTCATCCAAGTCCCAAACGCCTAAAACAAGACCGTTTGGATGTGGGAGGGACCAATCTTGTAATGGACTGGCCACCCAGACATGACAACAGAGCAGTGGGACACCTTACAGGGCACTGCTGTGAACTTCACAAAAAGGGTGCCAGATAAACATCTCACCAGAACTCCCTTATAGGTTATGGTGAGCTCCCCAAAACAACCCCAATAGCCCTTATGGCTGCAGGTAGCACCTATTTGGCAGTAGAGTAGGGTTGGGGGAGGGCTCACATTTTCCACCATGAATGTAGTGGTTAGAGTGGCTATGGTTCACTAGCCCACCCCCCAGGCTATTTAAGACACCTGTGAGCAGCTCTCCTAGGCATTCCTATACCAGGTGCTGATATTCTGGAGACAGGTATATACTTTTTTTTATTCGGAATATTTGTGGGGGATGTGAGGGGGGTCAGTGAACACCGGGGGAGTCTGTGGGAGTCTTTACTTTGTCTCTGCAGTGGTTATCTGATCACCTTGGATACCTTTTTGGCCTTTATACCTGTTTTCACATCATCTAACTAGCAACATTTAAGTTTTGTCCAGGATGTCTAGTAAAACATTCAATTATCCCTGCAGGATGACTAAGTCTAGGTTGGGGGTGGGGGGAGGGACGTGTGGCGTAACAGGGCGGGGATGGGTAGAACTGGACGAGCCTGGGAGCGGGTCTAGGGGTCTGGATTTTACTAAAGTAAAATCTGGTAACCCTAGCGGCGGCTGGCCACAGATTTAAAAGTACAGTGACTGTATATCACTGGGAGGGGTGAGTGGGCGGGAAAGCAAGCCATAACCAACCAACGACCGCCAATCTTTGGCAGGCCTTGCCCCCGTGTCTTCCCCTGTTCCGACTCCCATGCTCCTGGCTTTGAACTTGCATCCCAAAGCAGTGTGGGATTTGTAGTGCTTGATTCTGCCTATTGAAATCAGCGCTGCAAGTCCCATAATGCATCAGGTGAGATTGGCCAGAAACCCATCTCCAGTCAGAGTAACTTGGCTTCTCTGCATTAGTGCTAAATCTCATCTCAGGTCAGACAGATCCAGCCCTGTTTCATTCAGTGAGTTCTAGTCTGAGCTTCTATTGTATTTCCTATGAAAAAAAATATCAAAAGATGTATATCCATGCATGCAATGGAGTAAAATCAGGACTGGATCACTCTGTCTGAATGACCTGGGTGAGGTGGCAAGCTGCAAACTTATCGTATATACGCGAATAGAAACAGAGTTTTGGACCCAAAAAAATGGCCCCAAAATGGAGGTCTCAGCTTATATTCAAGTCCGTGCCCCCTCCTGGACCTGTGGGTAAGGTCATCTCATGAAACGATAGTTCACTTCTGGTTTCCCAGACTTCACTGCAGTGTGTAATCATGCAGTCTTTTAGTATTAATGTAGTAGGTATTTTTTTTTTTCTCAACTAGATGTAATGTAGATGTGCACAAGGATGAGGTAATTATATACTCAACCACAAGAGTAATGGGGGGGGGGGGGGGGGGGAAAAGCACAGAAATATCAGATCAGCTTAATTGGAGACTGTATTTATGCCATAAAAGCGTAATAAAACACAACAGCCCAATAGCCCAGTCATATAACATAGGCAGTGCATTGTCAGTTAAAAAAAAATGCCCAGCACGTTTTGCTAATGATGGCATGACCTGTGTGCTTTCTCTGAGGTCACAGTGATATGTTTTAAGAACGGTTCTTTTGTAAGGTCACTGTCCACATTAAGTTGAAAGAATGCACAAAAGATTTGCCCCCTGAGGCAGGCAGGAGAGCCGAAACATGGGGGTCTGTTAAAGTGACAACTGACTGGTTATGTTATAGATTTTTAAATGTTCACGGAATAAATGTCTTTCTGGCTAATACTCCTTTTTTTTACCCGTAATGTTGAGGGCTGTAAGAACTGTGAAAAGAGGTCTAAACTCAGTGGAAGAATTTTCCAGCGATTTCTACACGTCTGACACGTTTATAACCTTAGAAACCACTTAATCAGGTTTAATTCTCTGACTGCTGGCAGTGGGTAATTACATAAAGAATTTATAACTATGGAAACATAACTGGTGGCTCATTCAAATCAGCACAGGGCTGTATGTCAGGGCTTTTTTTTCCCCCCTGTAAGATAATGCATTTTTATTAATAGATTAACAACAGTATTTGACATGAAATGACAGCATCTCAGAATGTGCCGACAGTCGGCGATTCTAATCTAATCTGAATTTCTGGATTGCACTTTTCCAATT
This sequence comes from Geotrypetes seraphini, assembly GCF_902459505.1. Taxonomy (NCBI): domain Eukaryota; kingdom Metazoa; phylum Chordata; class Amphibia; order Gymnophiona; family Dermophiidae; genus Geotrypetes; species Geotrypetes seraphini. The sequence goes on along the minus strand of NC_047093.1, from coordinate 17,747,265 downwards.
TATATTCACGAGACCCTTACATTATAAGGAGAGAATACAGCATTATTAACAAATTAATTATCTGAAAAGGCAGCAAGTGAGTAAGAGGAGTAGGGTTTATAGTGATATCAGTTTTCGTGGAATTGCCATTTGTGGTTGATACCAAAGACGTAGTAAGGAGGGGGGCAGGGTGGTGAGGGAGGCGGTTCGTCCCAGGCGCCATCATGGTGGGGGCGCTGGCCCCCTACCTCTTTCCAATCTTTCCCCCGCTACATGTGCACCCCCTTCCCTCTAGCTGTTCACCGCCACGAGCAACAACGCCAACGTGCTTCCTGCGAACGTGTTGGGCTCGTGCTGACGTCACTTCCAGGTGCCGCGTATAGGAAGGGACGTCAGAAGCAGAGCCGACGCGGTCGTGAGGAGCATGTTGAAGTTGGTCGCAGAGGTGAACAGCAAGAGGTACGGGGTATCCCTGAAAGTTCTAGTTTCCTCTCTCTGCCAACTTCATAAGTTCAGAATGAACACTGATGTTTGTTAACCCTTTCAGGACCAAGGGACATATTTGTCCCATAACTTTAAAATCCTATAAATTTTGATTGGGATAGTCTACAGTTCTAAATTTGATATGTACGGATTCCATATGATACTGCCTTTATGTAAACAAACTGGTTCCGACATTCATTCATTAGCGTCGTTGCTAGACTGACGAGAAGATTCACTTGCCAAGTGTGATTTTTTTAAATAAAAATAATGATATTTCACAAAAAAAAATCAATTTTTTGGCATCTGCAAGCCCTTTTTACCATAAAAATGTCGTCAAAACCACAAAAATTGGCCTACGATCCTTATGGTCCTGAAAGGGTTAACCCAGTTGTGAAATGGAACTGATACTTGGGTAGCGTTTGGAAGCTATAGAGCTGCGAGACGAAGCCTGGATTTACAGGCCCGTACCAGATAAGTGACCTCTAGTGACCTTTAACCCTTTCAGGACCAAGGGACATATTTGTCCCATAACTTTAAAATCCTATAAATTTTGATTGGGATAGTCTACAGTTCTAAATTTGATATGTATGGATTCCATATGATACTACCTTTATGTAAACAAACTGGTTCCGACATTCATTCATTAGCGTCGTTGCCAGATTGACAAGAAGATTCACTTGCCACACTGTCCATAAGCCAGAAGTTTGATTTTTTTAAAAAAAAATAATGATATTTCACAAAAAAAATCAATTTTTTGGCATCTGCAAGCCCTTTTTACCATAAAAATGTCGTCAAAACCACAAAAATTGGCCTACGATCCTTATGGTCCTGAAAGGGTTAAAGGAATGGGGAAGGGGGGGAGGGAGGAATTAAAAACTTGAAGTACAGCATGTTGTTCTGTTTTATGTTTCTGCTGAAAATGGTATTAATGTCCCTGTTTCCAATAGCCCCAGGCCCTTCCTTACCCACAGTAGGGAGGGAGCGGAACTGTTTGCCTTCTAAATAACAAAAGTCTCATTTCCCTTAACAAGAGCCTGCATTTTCTATCGGGGTTTGCAAACAGCCTCAGAGTGCATAGAAAAAAAAAAAAAATGCTTTGTGGTAACTGAATTCTTTCCACTTCTGCAACGTGTGACCCCGGGTCGAAGATTCCAGTTCAGCAGCTGTCGGTGGAACCACTAGGTGGTGTAACCCTCTAAATATTTTTACAGCGGGAGTCCTAATGAGACGAGTTGAGGCTCCTTTTCCCTTTAAAATAAAACGCGGAAGGTGAGAAGGGGATGGAAAAGCAGGAGGCCACACAAGGGGCCATTGCAGCTAGAAATTAAAAATGTGGCTAGATGGAGGCTTTGCATTCGGGTTTTGTGTCTGGTATTTGCAAATCTCTAGGACCCAGGAGCTTGGAGGGAGGGAGCTGCGGGGGTGGGAGGGGGGGGGGCGATGGCATCTGCATCCAGGGGCTGAGTCCAGCTGCACAGTTATCATCTGGCTGGGCTCATATTCAGTGACACACAGCTGCAAACCAACTGTGTACGTAGGATGACTTTTTAAATATCCTTGAAAAGCAGTCCAAAAATAATCTTCTACTGGAAATGCTGGACCAAATGGCTTTCATTTATTCACAGAACAGCTATAGACAGCACTGATGGCCTCAGTGCAGATTCCTAGCCAAAAGGACTCGGATATTGTGAAAACCAACAGTAATTAATAAAACACTTCCACATCGGTAAGATGCATTACGTCAGATGGTATATTGATAACACAGTGCAGGCTGAATGACAATTTTGAAACGGAGGAAAAAGCCTCAGACAAGGGCCCTCCCAACTCCACAATGGCGGAATAGCGGTGGTGGAGCGTTCACCTCACCGGCTATAAAACCTCCTTAAAATGAAACACGCGCTGGGCTGTGTTATGCTTAGCTTGGAAGATATTTCAAGATAGATGAAAAAACATATTCAACTTATCTTCTGTTGATCGGTACACCAACGTAGGAGATGCGTCCGAATTAAAGTTTAGAAACATAGAAATAGACGGCAGATAAGGGCCACGGCCCATCTAGTCTGCCCACCGCAATGACCCTCCCCCACCTAACTCAGTGAATAGATCCCACGTGTCTATCCCATTTGGCCTTAAAATCAGGCACGCTGCTGGCCTCAGTGACCTGAAGTGGAAGACTATTCCAGCGGTCAACCACCCTTTCAGTGAAAAAGAATTTCCTGGTGTCACCGTGCAGTTTCCCTCCCCTGATTTTCCACGGGTGCCCCCTGGTTGCCGTGGGACCCTTGAGAAGGAACATATCTTCTTCCACTTCGATGCGGCCCGTGAGATACTTGAACGTCTCGATCATGTCTCCCCTCTCTCTGCGTTCCTCGAGTGAGTAGAGCTGTAATTTATCCAGCCTTTCCTCGTACGGGAGATCCTTGAGACCCGCGATCGGATACGTTACACCCTGAGGCTGCAGACTTGTGAAACACTGGCCACCGTTGGTGTACCGATCAACAGAAGATAAGTTGAATATGTTTTTTCATCTATCTTGAAATATCTTCCAAGCTAAGCATATCACAGCACAGCGCTTGTTTCATTTTAAGGAGGTTTTAGAGCCGGCGAGGTGAACGCTCCACCACCGCTATTCCGCCATTGTGGAGGTGGGAAGGCCCTTGTCTGAGGCTTTTTCCTCCGTTTGAAAACTGTCAATCAGCCTGCACTGTGTTGTCAATATTCCATCTGATGTAATGCATCTTACTCAGTGCAGATTCCTTACACTGCCCAAAATCATGGACAGCACATGGACAAAGGAAACTTCCTCACCGACTGTCCTCCTTCCACTGGCAAAGGCCAGGGTAGCAGAAGCTTCCCACATGCACTACCTTGCCAGTGCATTTCACCCTTCTTTAAGGAAGGGGAGGGGAATTATTCATACTCTGTGCAATCTTTGGCCTCCATGAGGCAGTACTGACAAGTTAACCAATTCCATAAGAACATAATAATAGCCTCACTGGATCAGAGCAATGGTCCATCAAGCCCAGTAGCCCATCCTCACGGTGGCCAATCCAGGTCCCTAGTACCTGGTCAAAACCCAAGGAGTAGCAACATTCCATACAGAATCTCAAAGAATAGCAGGATTCCGGAATCCCAGAGAGTAACAAGATTCTAGAATCCCAAAGAGTAGCAATATTCCGTACAGAATCTCAAAGAATAGCAAGATTCTGGAATCCCAGAGAGTAACAAGATTCTAGAACCCCAAAGAGTAGCAACATTCCATACAGAATCTCAAGCAATAGCAAGATTCCGGAATCCCAGAGAGTAACAAGATTCTAGAAACCCAAAGAGTAGCAACATTCCATACAGAATCTCAAAGAATAGCAAGATTCCGGAATCCCAGAGAGTAACAAGATTCTAGAACCCCAAAGAGTAGCAACATTGCATACAGAATCTCAAACAATAGCAAGATTCCGGAATCCCAGAGAGTAACAAGATTCTAGAACCCCAAAGAGTAGCAACATTCCATACAGAATCTCAAACAATAGCAAGATTCCGGAATCCCAGAGAGTAACAAGATTCTAGAACCCCAAAGAGTTGCAACATTCCATGCTACCGATCCAGGGCAAGTAGTGGCTTCCCCCATGTCTTTCTCAATAACAGACGATGGACTTTTCCTCCAGAAAATTGTCCAAATCAAGAGATTTTAGGCAAGTCCTGGATTTAGGACTCTGTTCAGATGCACTATTAGACCTACAACACTGATTTCAAAGGGTAGAATCAGGAACTACACATTCCACATTGCCAAAAGGTTTTCCTGCTAGAAGATGGGAATCTGCTGAGACTGCAAGTAAGCATTAATGTGCTCAATGTGACATTGGATTTAGCAATATACAGTGGCGTAGTGAGAGTAGGTAGCACCTCCTCTCCACCCCCTGCTCCTTCTGCAACCACCCATGCCACTCTCGCGCCCTCCCTTTCCACCCTCATACCTCTTTAAATCTTCACCAGCGCAAGCAGCTTCTCCTTCCTGCTGCTCGTGCCAGCGTTGGCTTTCTCTCTGATGTCATTTCCTGGCCCCGTAACCTGGAAGTGATTTCAGAGGGAGCCAGGCTGGCATGAGCAACAGGTCAGAGTAGTTGCTCGTGCTAGCGAAGATTTAAAGAGCATGGGGGAGGGGAGGGTCGGGGAAGGGAAGGCGTGAGTGTGGTGTGGAAGGGGGGGCTAAGAGGTGCTGGTGTCCTCATCAAGATGGCGTCTGTGACAGCCCATCTCCCGCTGCCCCTTCGTTACTACGCCACTGGCGATACAGACCTTTGTCCTGTGGGTACTGCACTGAGATTTTACTAGGCCTCTACTACTAACAAAGGCTGGATTTGAATCACTGACTTCTATGTGAAAGACCCAAAATCCACTCAGTACTTTCAAAACTGTAGTTTACTTCTACAATACGGTGGTTGAAAGATGACCAAAATATGACCTCTGATCTTTCATGGAAGTGGGTTTAGCCAGCAAATGAGAAATGTGAGAGGGTTTGCTATGCAAAGTCAGTTCCCTAATTGCAAATGTATAAAAATCACCACAATTGTTAAAACACATCCTCTCTGCTCAGACTTTCTTCCGTCTACCACCAAGGCATGAATAATTGGGTTGAATTTGCTTTCTGGCAAACCCAGTCAGCTGGATAATGGAGGTGGAAAGCTGGTGTAATATTATCCTCTAGTTAAACACCTGCATTTTTTTTTTCTTTCCTTTTACCTCTTCCTTTCCTATCTTGCTAATAAATTAAGGCTGCCGACTGGATCCAGATTCACAGTCCTGGGGTTTGCCCCATTGCATTCCCCATTCAAAGCAAGACTAGGAGTCCCAGCATGCACTTGGGTAAACCCAGGCCTGGATCAATCTGTCCTGTAAATCTGGATCCACTTAGCAGCCTTGTAATAAATTCCTGTAGGTCAGGGGTGTCAAAGTCCCTCCTGAAGGGCCACAATCCAGTCGGGTTTTCAGGATTTCCCCAATGAATATGCATGAGATCTATTTGCATGCACTGCTTTCATTGTATGCTAATAGATCTCTTGCATATTCATTGGGGAAATATTGAAAACCCAACTGGATTGCGGGCCTCGTGGAGGGACTGTGACACCCCTGCTGTAGGTGGATGCTTGCAGACATGAACAAAGTTTGGGCGCACAGATAGATGTTAATATAAGTTTTTCGATCTTGCCTCTTAGGTCTTTACTGGAGAAGCGGAGACTTAGAGGGGACATGATAGAGACTTACAAGATCATGAAGGGCATAGCGAGAGTAGAGAGGGACAGATTCTTCAAACTTTCGAAAACTACAAGAACGAGAGGGCATTAGGAAAAATTGAGAGGGGAAAGATTCAGAACCAATGCTAGGAAGTTCTTCACCCAACGGGTGGTGGACACCTGGAATGCACTTCCAGAGAGTGTGATAGGACAGGATAAGGTATTGGATTTCAAGAAGGAATTGGACAACTTTCTGAAAGAAAAGGGGATAGAAGGGTATAGATAGTGGTCTCAAACTCGCGGCCCGGGGGCCACATGCGGCTCGCCAGGTATTATTTTGCGGCCTGCAATCTATACTAGTGCTGCCCGCTCTTTGCAGCGTCCTCCAGCTTCCCCCCTGGCTTCCCGCTTTTACCTTCAGACAATTACCGCAGCCTGCAGAGAGGATCGCCGGTGCTATAGCGACCTTTGTAGGCTGCTATCGTCCCCAGCAGCACGCTCCCCCTGCCGCGATCCTGCCCCTGATATCAGAGGAGGGGCGGGACCGCGGCAGAGGGAATATGCTGCGAAGGCCGATGGCAGCCTGCAAGGAACGCTACAGCACCGGTGATCTTCTCTGCAGGCTGCAGTAAATAGCTGAAACTAAGACCAGGAGGACAGGGGAGAAGCTGGAGGATGCTGCAAAGAAGGGGGGGGGGAACATGCAGGCCTTCAGGGGAGGAGGGAAGATTTGTAAACAATAAAGAGTTTTACCTCATGCAAAATTGTCATTTCTTTAATAAGATATTAACTTTTTTTCTGCGGCCCTCCAAGTACCGACAAATCCAAAATGTGGCCCTGCAAAGGGTTTGAGTTTGAGACCACTGAGATAGAGGGTTAGGTAACAGGTCTGGACCTGATGGGCCGCCGCGTGAGCGGACTGCTGGGCATGATGGATCCCTGGTCTGACCCAGCAGAGGCACTGCTTATGTTCTTATGTTCATTCCTTTCTTTTTAATCATTGGATTTATTTATTACATTTTATTTACTGTTCTCCCAGGGGAGCTCAGAACAGTTTACATGAATTTATTCACGTATTCAAGCATTTTTCCCTATCCGTCCTGGTGGATTCACAATCTATCTAAGATTAAACAATTTTGTACTGACAGAAACAAGGCGGAACCACAGCAAAACAGCATAGTACAAAATACACCAAAATAAGCGGGAAATCCGCTAGAACAAGACACAACAGAACCAAGTCATGTGTCTTTTATAGCAACCCCCCAATCTCCGTGACCCCCCCCCCTGAAATCTCCCCCCCCCGGGTGGAGGGAGTTGGCCTGGGTTCTACTGCCTCCGTGCGACATGGGAGTCCAAGGACCCTCCAGTGCATTGTAAGCCCAATAATAAACCAGGTAATCCCATTCTATGGAAAAGGAGAAACATGCTTCCCCGCCCCCCAGGGTCTGGACTCTGATGACCCTAGGGTACCTACCAGCTCCTGAGCCTACCTTTCTAGACATGAGCCCCCCCATCCCCTCCGAGCAGAGAGATACAAAGCTCTGGAGTGTACTAGGCAGCCAGCTTATATCCCACAATCTATCTAATGTATCTATGGCAATTGGGGGGATTAAGTGACTTGCCTGGGGTCACAAGGAGCAGCATAGGATTAGAACCCACAACTGCAGGGTGCTGAGGCTGTAACTTTAACCACTGCACCACTTTAGAAATCAACATGCAGTAAAAGTGAGACAAATATAGGACAATCCAGCCATTGTGACATCACTGATGAGATTGGCTCTTAGGCATTGGTGGAATGAGGCATTATGACATCACAATACCTGCTCTGGTACTATTTATTCATTCAATTTTCTATACCAAGAATGTGAAGGTTACATTGATCTATCTAGAGCAGTGGTTCTCAAACCTGTCCCACGGACCCCCCAGCCAGTCGGGCCTTCAAGACACCACCAACGAACATGCATGGGGCAGATCTCCATGCCTGTCACCCTCTAAACTAAACTAAACTAAACTAAACCTTGGGTTTATATACCGCACCATCTTAGTAAATGCAGAGCTCGGCACGGTTTACAGGAATTAAGATGAGAAAAGAACTCCAGTGGAGAGTTTAAGAGTTAGATGTAAAAGGGTGGGGAAGGTGGGAGAGGCCTAAGAGGGGGGAAATGTTACAGTTTTGAGAATAGCCAGGTTTTTAGGAGTTTACGGAAAAGTTGGAGGGAGCTTGAGGATCGGAGTGGGGAGGTAAGGTTATTCCAGATCTCAGTGATTTTAAAGGGGAGGGATGACCCAAGTTTGCCTGCATGAGAAATACCTTTTGTGGAAGGGAAGGATAGTTTAAGAGTTTGGGAGGATCTGGAGGAGGTAGGGGTTGGGGAGTTCCAGGATAGAGGGATAACGGCAGGAAGGATGCCATGTAGGATCTTGTAGGCTAGGCATGCACAAGGGGTGGGCTTTGTCTAGACGTGCTGAAAAGAGAGTCTTCCAGACTTTTCTGAGCTATGTGGAGCAAGTCTGAGCAGGCACTGTCAAGCGATGATATCACCTGTATGTGGCTGCTTTATCCTGCACGTTCACCCAGAAATCTCCAATCGATACCAGCTCCTCCGACTACTTTTATCACACTTCTTAACCCTATTCTTACCACTGTGCTATCAAATTTGTGAAAGCTGTGTTACAGGATCAGCTTTCACCATTTCCTCTAGTAGGCCGTCCGAGGTCTTGTCATCTCTTCTGTGGTTCTTATAAATCCCATCCTTCATCCAGCATCCGGGTCACCTTCTCACGTTCTACCATCAGGTTCTGTAATCATCCCAACAGCTACCAGAACTAGTGAGGCTGTTGACGTTAGGGTGCAGCTACAACGGGGATCTCATAGTCCCTCCTTGAAGGCCGCAATCCAGTTGGGTTTTCAGGATTTCCCCAATGAATCTGCATGAGATCTATGTGCATGCACTGCTTTCAATGCATATTCATTGGGAAAATCCTGAAAACCCGACTGGATTGTGGCCCTCAAGGAGGGACTTTGAAATCCCTGAGCTACAGGAACTATAAGCAGGGGTAGGCAATTCCGGTCCTCGAGAGCCGGAGCCAGGTCAGGTTTTCAGGATCTCCACCATGAACATGTATGAGATGGATTTGCATGCACTGGCTCCTTGAGATGCAAATCTATCTCATGCCTATTTATTGTGGATATCCTGAAAACCTGAGCTAGCTCCGGCTCTCGAGGACCGGAATTGCCTACCCCTGCCCTAGCCTTCTTAAAAATGTAATGTTTGTTGATCTTTATTTAGGTGTATTTAATGGACTATTAATATGGCAATCACATCATATTACATTATGTAACTACAATCTAAAATACAAAACAACCTGGAACCTGGCTCTTGATTAGATAAAATACCTTCTCCGCATCTCATGACAATTTTCCCTGTTCAATATTCACAAGATCAAGAATGAATCATCTAGTGGATTCGAAAGCAAAGGAAAGGCCAAAGTATGATTAAAACCTTCATTTCAGATGACGTTTTCTTAAAAGTTATTTTGAAATAGAGCTTAAAGCTGAAAGAAATCTACTTTTCTCTGAAGTAATTTTGTAAAACCACATACTGGATGTTATTAAAAAAAAAAAAAAAAAAGGCACAGCATTTGTGTCCGGCCCCAGGACCGGTGTTATGGATGGTGCAAACAGGGTAACTGCCCTGGGTCCCCATGTTAACAAGAGGCCCAAAAGCTATCTGAAGTTGAACGTAGCACAGCATGCTTCTCTGGGCTTTGAGTAGGGTTACCATATGGCTCCAGAAAAAAAGAGGATGGATTAAGACATCCAGGTTTTACTTCCATTGAAAGCAATGGAAACATAGAAACAAAGTGACATGATGGTAGATAAAGGTCAAATGGTCCATCCACAGCATCCACTGTCTCCTCCTCTCCCTATTGGTTAAGGCTCTTAACATTTGCATCTCCTCTTCCTATTGGCTAAGGCTCTTTACACCTGTTGTGAGGTCATAGAGCTTTATGGTTATAGAAACATGATGGTAGTTAAAGGTCAAATGGCCCATCCAGTCTGCCCATCCGCAGTAACCATTATCTTTTTCTGTCTCTGAGTGATCCCACGTGCCTATCCCAGGCCCTCTTGAATTCAGACACAGTCTCTGTCTCCACCACCTCTTCCAGGAGACTGTTCCACGCATTTACCACCCTTTCTGGGAAAAAAATATTTCCTTAGATTACTCCTGAGCCTATCACCTCTTAACTTCATCCTAAGCCCTTTCATTCCAGAGCTTCCTTTCAAATGAAAGAGACTCGACTCATGCGCATTATGTAGGTATTTAAAAGTCTCTCGAGATCAAAAAGAGTAGTGACAGTAAAACCCAAACGATTCCAAAAAAATGTCACTATCTTAGATAGGTAACCCACTGCTGGTGAGTGACATTTTTTGAAATCATTTGAATTTAAAAGTCTCCATCATATCTCTCCTCTCCAGCCTTCCCCCCCCCCCCAAAGTTTACAGATTGAGATCTGTAAGTCTGTCCGCATACATAGAATGACGAAGACCACGCACCATTTTAGTAGCCTTCCTCTGAATTGACTCCATCCTTTTTATATCTTTTTGAAGGCGCGGCCTCCAGAATTGTGCAAAATATTCTAAATAAGGTCTTATCAGAGTCTTTTATCGGAGAATCAGTTTCTCCTTTTGCCTACTGGCCATACCTCTCCCTACGCACCCTAGCATCCTTCTAGCTTTTGCCGTCACCTTTTCAACCTGTTTGGCCACTTTAAGATCATCACATACAATCACACCCACTCTTCTGTCGGGCCTAGGTTTTACTTCCATTGAAAGCAATGAAAGCAAAACCCGGATGCCTCCATCCATCCTCTTTTTTTTTTCTGGAGCCATACGGTAACTCTAGCTTTGAGAACCTTCTCAAATTTTTTTTTCCTGAGCCCAGCCTCCTTAGCACCAGCCCTCCCAGGTATTGGACCAGAAAATCATCTGAGGTCAATAGAGGTTAAAAAACAAGCCGCAGGCAATTCTGTTTTATTGGACTAACTTAATACACCTGTGACAAGCTATCCAGAGCTGCCTTTTCTTCAGCAGGCCATTGAAGAAACGATACAGTTCCGTCTACCCCACTCCCTCTTTGCCTGAGCTGTAATGGCACATTCAGACAGCCTAAAACCCGGATTACTCTTCCGCTCAGTATCGGAAAGGCCGAATGTTAAATTGACTACCATCTGATTATTGCTTCATGTAAGCTTGACTAGTTTAGATGTTATCTTAGCTCGGAAAGCTTTATAGAGCAACTCTACTGTTTTTTATTGGTTTTTTTTATTTCCCGTCATCCTGACAATACCTCATAAAAAGAATGCCCTTCAATCACTGCTTCATTCCTCTCTACCTGAAGTGGTGAACCCAGATTCCCTCGTAAATGCCTGGAGCTTGCTACAGTCAGCATCAGAATGAACGTAATTCCCCCCCCCCCCTCGGTTAGCTTCATGTTATATAATATTCTTGTAAAATTAGATTACCTGTCAAACTGGGTTCAGATACTGGCTAAAGAAAGGCATATTCGTGATCACATGGCTCTACATTTTCCTAACCTAAGCAAGTTAAATTACAAAACATTTTTTCAGCAAGATTTGCTTACCAAGTTATTTGGAATACTCTGCCAACTCAAATTAGAAAGATCCAGATCTCTCTGTTCTTTAGGAAGGCATTAAAAACTTTTCTCTTTAAGAGATTTCTGGCTGATAAATAGATAATCTTTAGTTATTTAAAAGCTTATTTTCACTCTTTCAGGAAGGTATCATAAGAGCATAAGAATAGCCTTACTGGATCAGACCAATGGTCCATCAAGCTCAGTAGCCCGTTCTTACGGTGACCAATCCAGGTCCCTAGTACCTGGCCAAAACCCAAAGAGTAGCAAGATTCTGGAATCGCAGAGAATAACAAAATTCTAGAACCCAAAGACTAGCAACATTCCATACAGAATCTCAAAGAATAGCAAGATTCCAGAATCCCAGAGAATAATAAGATTCTAGAATCCCAAAGACTAGCAACATTCCATACAGAATCTCAAAGAATAGCAAGATGGCCAATCCAGGTCACTAGTACCTGGCAAAAACCCAAAGAGTAGCAACATCAAGATTCCGGAATCCCAGAGAGTAACAAGATTCTAGAATCCCAAAGAGTAGCAACATTCCATACAGAATCTCAAAGAATAGCAAGATTCCGGAATCCCAGAGAGTAACAAGATTCTAGAATCCCAAAGAGTAGAAACATTCCATACAGAATCTCAAAGAATAGCAAGATTCCGGAATCCCAAAGAGTAGCAACATTCCATACAGAATCTCAAAGAATAGCAAGATTCCGGAATCCCAGAGAGTAACAAGATTCTAGAATCCCAAAGAGTAGCAATATTCCGTACAGAATCTCAAAGAATAGCAAGATTCCGGAATCCCAAAGAGTAGCAACATTCCATACAGAATCTCAAAGAATAGCAAGATTCTGGAATCCCAGAGAGTAACAAGATTCTAGAATCCCAAAGAGTAGAAACATTCCATACAGAATCTCAAAGAATAGCAAGATTCCGGAATCCCAGAGAGTAACAAGATTCTAGAATCCCAAAGAGTAGCAATATTCCGTACAGAATCTCAAACAATAGCAAGATTCTGGAATCCCAGAGAGTAACAAGATTCTAGAACCCCAAAGAGTAGCAACATTCCATATAGAATCTCAAAGAATAACAAGATTCCGGAATCCCAGAGAGTAACAAGATTCTAGAATCCCAAAGAGTAGCAACATTCCATACAGAATCTCAAAGAATAGCAAGATTCCAGAATCCCAGAGAGTAACAAGATTCTAGAATCCCAAAGAGTAGCAACATTCCGTACAGAATCTCAAACAATAGCAAGATTCTGGAATCCCAGAGAGTAACAAGATTCTAGAACCCCAAAGAGTAGCAACATTCCATATAGAATCTCAAAGAATAACAAGATTCCGGAATCCCAGAGAGTAACAAGATTCTAGAATCCCAAAGAGTAGCAACATTCCATACAGAATCTCAAAGAATAGCAAGATTCCAGAATCCCAGAGAGTAACAAGATTCTAGAATCCCAAAGAGTAGCAACATTCCATGCTACCGATCCAGGACAAGCAGTGGCCTCCCCCATGTGCCTCTCAATAACAGACTAACCTCTTCCGTGGCTTAGTAAAAAGGGAGGGAGGGGGGTTAGATGGAGAAAATAAACCCTTTGGGACCATTTTAAATTCAATCTTTTGTAGTAAGGTGCTTTGAAAGGGCTGCTTGATCACATACTGCCTGTTTTAATTCTTTATCTTATCAGTGGGCATGAATCATTGCCCGTATCATCTTACGTTTTATGACCGGAGCGCACAGTTGGGTTCATCAGAGGATCAGACATTTTCAGTGAATCAGCTTTTGTCTTGCAGTGAGAATTCTTCCATTTTGCAGGGCTGAGTGAAGGAGGCTTATGATGTAATTATAGCTGCCATGATTTATATTGAGAAATGACTTTTTCTCTCTGTGCAATGAATCTTCTGTATTAACCAGTATTGCTAAACCTCACTGCAGGAATTAGCAATGTACAGTCTGGCTCTGTTCTCCGAGATCTGGTGCCAGCTGAAATCTCTTGATATGCCCACTCAACTAAAGTGGTCTACAATAAATGAGTAAGACTCTGGTGAGACCTCATTTAGAATATTGTGTACAATTTTGGAGGCTGCACCTTCAAAAAGATATAAAAAGGATGGAGTCGGTCCAGAGGAAGGCGACTAAAATGGTGCATGATCTTCGTCATAAGGCGTATGGGAACAGATTAAAGATCTCAATATGTATGCTATGGAGGAAAGGCGGGAGAGGAGAGATATGATAGAGACGTTTAAATACCTACGTGGCATAAACGTGCATGAGTCGAGTCTCTTTCAGTTGAAAGGAAGCTCTGGAATGAGAGGGCATAGGATGAAGTTGAGAGGTGACAGGCTCAGGATTAATCTATAGAAACATAGAAACATAGAAACATAGAAATTGACGGCAGAAAAGGGCTATAGCCCATCGAGTCTGCCCATACCAATGACCCACTCCCTGATTCTTACTCTCCTAGAGATCCCACATGAATATCCCATTTTCTCTTGAAATCTAACACGCTGCTGGCCTCAATCACCCTCTGAGGCAACTCGTTCCAATGATCCACCACCCTTTCAGTGAAGAAGTACTTCCTCGCATCACCCTGAAATTTCCCTCCCCTGATTTTCAGCGAGTGTCCTCTGGTTACTGAGGGCCCTGTAAGACTGAAGATATCATCTTTCACCTCTATACGCTCAGTAATATACTTAAAGGTCTCAATCATGTCCCCTCTCTCTCTTCGCTCCTCCAGTGAGTACATCCTCAGTTTTTTTAACCTTTCTTCATACGTGAGTTCCCTGAGCCCCAAAACCATCCTGGTAGCCATTCGCTGAACCGACTCAATTCTCAACACATCTTTTCGGTAGTGTGGTCTCCAGTATTGAACACAATACTCGAGATGAGGTCTCACCATGGATCTGTACAGCGGCATTATGACTTCAGGTTTTCTGCTGACAAAACCCCTACGGATACAGCCCATCATTTGTCTTGCCTTGGACGAAGCCTTCTCTATTTGATTGGCAGCCTTCATATCATCACTAATGATCACTCCTAAATCACGTTCCACCGTGGTCCTGGACAAGGTTTCACCATTTAGTGTGTAAGTTCTGTGTGGATTTTTTTTGCCTAGGTGCATTACTTTACATTTTTTGGCATTGAAGCCCAGCTGCCAAGTTGATGACCACTGTTCAAGCTGTCTTAGGTCCTGCGTCATAAAGTCAGACACGCTGCTTTTGCCAACTATGTTGCATAGTTTGGCATCGTCGGCAAACAGTGATACTTTTCCTCTAAGTCCTTGGGTCAAATCTCCTATGAATAAATTGAATAGAATCGGCCCTAAGACGGAGCCCTGAGGTACTCCACTCATCACTGAAAGGGTGGTAGATGCATGGAACAATCTCCCGGAAGAGGTGATGGAGACAGAAACTGTGTCTGAATTCAAGAAAGCCTGGGATAGGCACGTGGGATCCCTTAGAGCAGGGGTAGGAAACTCTGGTCCTCGAGAGCCGTATTCCAGTTGGGTTTTCAGGAGTTTCGCAATGAATATGCATGAGATCTATTTGCATGCACTGCTTTAATGCATATTCATTGGGGAAATCCTGAAAACCCGACTGGAATATGGCTCTCGAGGACCGGAGTTCCCTACCGCTGGTTTAGTAAAAAAGGGAGGGGGAAGTGTGTTGGCTTCTAAAGCAGGGGTAGAGAACTCTGGTCCTCGAGAGCCGTATTCCAGTCGGGTTTTCAGGATTTCCCCAATGAATATGCATGAGATCTATTTGCATGCACTGCTTTCAATGCATATTCATTGGGGAAATCCTGAAAACCCGACTGGAATACGGCTCTTGAGGACCGGAGTTCCCTACCCCTGCCTTAGAGAGAGGAAGAGAAAACAGTTACTGCAGATGGGCAGACTGGACGGGCCACTGCAGTGTCACGGAGTTCTTCGGAGAATTCTCTTGTGACAGAGACCTGTTGGAGCATGCCTATCTAGGGTAACCTCTCTTTAGAGGGCATGTCCAGGCATCTGGACGGCTTTCAAAACCCGGCGCTTTGTCGGGAGGGCATCTGCACATGCGTGAATGCAACGCGGTGACGTCATGCGTGTGTACGCACACATGCATGGCATCATTGCATTGCAACTGCGCATGTGCGGGTGCCCTCCCGACTGATGAGAACAGGTTGAGGGGTGGGGCCTAGGCGTAATGGGGCGGGACTGGGTGGGCCTGGGGGGTGGGGCTATGGATCCGGATTTAATTTAACTAAAGTCTGGTAACCCTATGGAGACAGAGACAGTGTCTGAATTCAAGAAAGCCTGGAATAGGTACGTGGGATGTCTTAGAGAGAGGAAAAGATAATGGTTACTGCGGATGGGCAGACTAGATGGGCCGTTTGGCCTTTATCTGCCATCATGTTACAGTGTTTCTATAACCATAAAGTTCTATGACATCACAATGCAGGTGTTAAGAGCCTTAGCCTATAGGAAGAGGAGATGCAAATGTTAAGAGCCTTAGCCAATAGGGAGAAGAGGAGATAGTGGATGCTGCGAATGGGCCATTTGGCCTTTATCTGCCATCAAATTTCTGTTTCTATAACTATAAAGCTCTATGACCTCACAATGCAGGTGTCAAGAGCCTTAGCCTATAGGAAGAGGAGATGCAAATGTTAAGAGCCTTAGCCAATAGGGAGAGGAGGAGATAGTGGATGCTGCGAATGGGCCATTTGGCCTTTATCTGCCATCATGTTTCTATAACCATAAAGCTCTATGACCTCACAATGCAAGTGTAAAGAGCCTTAGCCTATAGGAAGAAGAGATGCAAATGTTAAGAGCTTTAGCCAATAGGGAGAGGAGGAGATAGTGGATGCTGCGAATGGGCCATTTGGCCTTTATCTGCCATCAAATTTCTGTTTCTATAACTATAAAGCTCTATGACCTCACAATGCAAGTGTCAAGAGCCTTAGCCTATAGGAAGAGGAGATGCAAATATTAAGAGCCTTAGCCAATAGGGAGAGGAGGAGATAGTGGATGCTGCGAATGGGCCATTTGGCCTTTATCTGCCATCATGTTTCTAAGTTGCCTTCACTTCTTTTCTCATGTCTTCAGTAATGACTGTTAGACTATACATAAGGCAACATGAACAGTACTTCTAAATAAGCACCACTGTGTTTCATAGTATATACAATTTTTCCCTAAAACAAAGACATCCAAACCACTGGATAGATCATCTTCCTTGTGCATCGCATGCTTCTCAAATTTGTCCTGTGTCAGATGTGGTACACCATCAGTAGCGGGCAGGACAATTGTGCCCCAACCATTCTGTTCCATCAAATGCACGCACAGCCAAGTGCGCGCATGAAGGGAGCGGGATTTTCAGGGCACAATTGTAAGTGTAGTGTGTGTGTGTGTGGGAGGGGGGATTGCAGCAATGTTAAAATTGAGACCGCGTCGGCATTCCCCATGTGAGTGCGCTATTGTAGTGGGGGGCCCCTCAGAGCGGAAGAGCCGGGCTTAGGGAGGAGAGCATGAGTTTTAAATGAACTGGGGGGGGGTGGTTCCCCCCAGACCCCCTTCAATGGGAGCGCAAGGAGTTGTAAGTGAAGTGGAGGGGGTTACCCCCCTCACACCCCCTCAGAGCGCAAACAGGAAGGTTTCATAGTAGTCAGAGCGGCGGCACGCATTTGTCCTGCGCCAATGTCTGGCGTGCTTTTGACTGGTCACCGTCAGATGTTCCCCGGCCATACTTGGTGGTGTATTTTGGTGAGAATATACACAGCAGGAATAATGCCTTTTCCAGGTATATCTATGACCACTGATCTTGCTGGCATTGTCAAAGGAGCTTACAATTAATGGCTCTGAATTTAGCTATGCCTTCAGAGTTATCCCCAGATTCAGCAACTGGACATCGGAAGAGCAGAGCAGCATCGTCAAGGACAAATGTCCCTGTTCTTAGAATGAGGAAAAACCATTTCTAGCTGGGTAGCTGGAATGGCTTGATTTTAATCCTGATGTGTTGATTGATGCATGAGACAGTGCAAATCGTGTGATTAGTATACAGTATAATTAAATGAGACTCGGAGCCTGCATTTCTTTATTAATCAAGTTAAAGTCACCTGGAAAAAAAAGAGAGAAAAAAAAATCCCTAATGCCTCAGTGAACACCTGCAATCTACTGTTAGAAGGATATTATTCTTGAAGCATTTTTGATTTGTACTCCAGTTCTGAATGTTGGGAATAATTTCCAAAAAGGGCACAGTATTTCCAAAACACGATGCCATTCTGGAAGGATAATAATAATAAATAATAATTTTATTTTTTATATACCGCCATACCCGGCGAGTTCTAGGCGGTTTACATCAATTAGAAAAGGATCTACGTTTTCAAGCAGATTTACAAACAAATAAAACAATTAAGTAACAAGAAAAACCGAAATTGACAGAGGAAGGAGGGAGGTTGTTGAAGATGGGGAAGAGAGGAGCTGTAAAGGAGGTTGAGAGCAGGGGGGGAGAGGTGAAATGTGAGAGGGTGGGGCCGCTAGGGGTCTTGTTTGCTGAAAAGGTAAGTTTTGAGAGATTTTCTGATGGGAATAACAATGTAGCTACGTTTAATTTTCATAAGATATGTGAGGGGTCTTCAAGAAGTTTCCCCATTTTCACGGGAAATGATTGGGGCGGGAGAAGTGGTAAGAGGGCGTGTCATAGAATGTCATGTGACTGGTCAGTCAGGTAAGCTGGCTCACCTTGCAGGCAGTGATGTCATTTGCTTTTGAGATATTTAATACATAGGTCTCCTTTTACTAAGCTGCGGTAGTGTTTTTAGCGCGTGCTAAGTCCCGCGCTATATGGAAAAAGTAACGCCAGCTCTATGGCAGCATTGTAGCGTGCCCGCTAGCGCAACTTAGTAAAAGTGTCTAAAACAATAAAAGTGTGGAAAATTTTTTGAAGATGCTCCTGCATATCACTGACCTAAGCGGTTTACAATGCAACAATTGATTAAAGAAAGGAACTCCATTGAAGACAGGAAAGATAGAGACAAAGAGACCAGGAAATAAGTATAGAAACCCAACCAGGTCGTGCATGTGCAAGACCGGAGGGTTAGGACTTCGATGGGAAGATAGGACTCAATGGGAAACCAAGGGGGCCCCTTCTAGTGATTCAGACAGGTCGTGACCTGTTTGGGCCGCCGCGGGAGCGGACTGCTGGGCAGGATGGACCTATGGTCTGACCCGGCGGAGGCACTGCTTATGTTCTTATGTAAGATAAGATTCGTATATCCTAACAAGCATTCAATGAGGATGAAAACAAAGATTACATTAAAAATAAAAATACTAGTTAATTATAAATTTAAAAGATTAAGAAATTATAATTAATTAATTAAAAAAATTAAAATAACAAATAATAAAATAACTAACTAAGTAAAATAAATTCCTCTCCACATCGCAGCCGGATGCCACTGGAGCCCCACCATTGCGCTCCTCTGAAGGTTAAGATCCCTCGTATATACCGAATAATTAATGAAGATCTTTAAAAATTAAGCTTCCATTTTTGAGATGAATTTTTGAACACTTTGGGGATTGATTTGATTGTGCACGTATTTGAAATATTTAAAAATGAATTTTGGGAGGCAAGATGGCGGAAGGACGGTACCGCTGAGAGCTTCGTCGTAGAGAGCTCTATTAACATAGATGCATTAACTGTTTTTCCTCAAGAACTTACCGATCAATATGCCGAAGCGGAGGGGCAGAAGCGCAGTTGGAGCCTCACGGCGGTCGGGCCCAGCCGGCTTCGGCTCTATGGACGAGCTGCTCCGACGAATGCAGGGAATTGCGGGGGCGTCGGCACGCCCGCAGGAGACGCACCGTGGCGAGATGGAGGCGTTCTCCATGGGCCCAGATACCACCTTAAGCCCCGACGCCAGAGTGCCTCCTCCTCCTCCTCAGACCGCCAGCTCCCCGCGGGTGGAGGAACCATCGGAAGGCGGTGAGGAATTCCCCCCCGGAGGCCGTTGAGAGCAAGGAGGGGAGCATGGATGTGGATTCCCTGTCGTTTCAGGGGATTCCAGTGGAAACTGAGATTTTGTCTCCGCGGATCGTCCGTGAGCAGAGGAGTCATACCCAGGAGGGTATAATGGTTGGCGAAAGTTTTTCTTTACAAGAACCTATCCTTATGTTAAAAAAGCCCCAAGAGGTAACACCACCATATCCAAGCTGCTGACCACAACTACGGACTACAAAGCGTTTCGAAAAGACATAAAAACCATACTATTCAAAAAACACATCCCAATATTATAATCTACCATCATCTTCTCTCCCTTCATAACCTACTGCATCTCTCAACCAACTGCAACTTCGTCCCCATAGGCAACATCTAATCTAGCTGCATCGGGCGTAAAGCCAATTCATATCTAGAAACACAGTCTCCCCAAATACCGAAAAAATCAGATATAGCAACCTAGGAACAGACGATTTTTTGGTAACATAAGATTGTGCGTTGTAATATTATGTAAAGTAACATAAGGTTATGCGTTGTAATATAACATAAGGTTATGCTTTGTAATATCATGTAATGTAAGTTATGCAATGTACTGGAATAATAAGGTAAAATAACATAAAATAACTCTACGTAAAGTCTTGTAAAGTTATGTAAGATAAATTATGTAAGATAAATTATGTAAACTTAATGCAAGTTATGCAAGCACGGTAAGGAAAATGTAAAGTAACACAAAGTAACTCCACGTAAAGTTATGTAAAGTTATGTACGTAAAGTTATGTAAAGTTATGTACGAAAAGTTAAGTAAAGTTAGGTTTGCAAAGTTTGTAAAGTTATACAAATAATTGTATTGTCATCGCCTGGAAATGTCCAGCCATCTTCTAATGTAATCCGCTTAGAACCGCAAGGCACAAGCGGAATAGAAATCACTAATGTAATGTAATGTAATGTAATGTAACACTTGATGCAATTTGGGATCTTGTTGCGGATCTATCTAAATCAGTTAAGCCCCAACTGTTGCAGTTGGAGCAAAAGATATTTTCCCAAGAAACTGAAATTAAGAATATCAAAGTTGACTTGCAAGACTTAAAAACATCAACAGTGAATTCTTCCCAGGAACTTAAACTTTCTAAACAAATAACTGAAACACTGGTGAAAGATAATATTAACCTAAGGAGAAAATTGGAGTCTCTAGAAAACTTTTCTCGCAATAATAACCTTAGATTAATTAACTTTCCCAGGGTTGCGGAGGTAACCCCTAGAGACATGTTAAAACGTTACCTAAAGGAAGTTCTGGAAATTACTGACGAACTAATACCTCCATTCACTCAAGTGTATTATTTACCTATTAAAAGGGAAGAAAAATTAATGGAAGAAGCTCAACAGTCGCGTAATATTTCCAAGGTGTTGGAACTTTCAGACCAGGAGGTAGCAGTGCCCGCAACACTTTTGCTTACAGTGGCCTTATCACCTGATAAAAATTGGCTACTGAAACTTTTCCTTAAAAACAAACAGAAAGTTTTTCTTGGGTACAGGATACAAATGTTTCCAGATCTGTCACGAGATACACAGAAACGTCGACGTGAATTTTTGTTATTAAAGCCAGGAGTTATTGCTCTTGGGGCAACCTTTTTTCTTCGTCACCCATGTAAATGTGTGATAATTTACCATATGCAAAAATATGTATTCTTTGATCCTAGCCAACTTACATCCTTCTTGTCAATGGCTTCTCTGAAAAAAGGAGAAGGAACTTGAGCACTCATTGATTGTTGATTGCCTTCTCAGCATGTACAACCTTTAGTCTTCATTTTATTTTGTAATGTATATTATACTCGCTGATTCTACATCTTGCTTTCCTTATTTAGAGGACTTGAGTTAAGGTTAAGCTTTATATATATTTCTTTTAAGATAGCAGATTATTTGATTATCTGTCTAGTATCATATAGTATTTCACTTGATTTTGGCTTGACTTTACCTTTCTGTACACGTCGATACTTGATATGTTATTGTAAAATGAGATAAATAAATAATTAAAAAAAAAAAAAAAAAAAGAATTTTGGACTGATGATAAATGTGGTGATGTGAATCTTTGGCAGATATTATTTACCTCCCATATTTGATATCCATTTCATATTTAAATTTTAAGGATTTAAAAAAAATTATTATGGCTTTAGGGGAAATTAGGTGGTATACTGGCTGGCATATACGCTCTTAAGTGCCCATATACCTGCGCATATGCTACTGTTCTAAATATTTCTGCATGCTAACAGTCAGTTAGTTAATAGAATCATTGTTTATTATATTACCATATTGTTGGTGATTTCATTGGAATGATTTAATATATTTGCGTTTTAGTCTTTGGGATCTTGCCAGGTAGTCGTGACTGGGCTTGATGGATCTTTCGTCTATCCCAGTATGGCAGCTCTTATGTTTCACAATGACCACAGCCAAACCTCTCGGACGTATTACTAGAGGGTAGAGTCTAAAGTGTTTTGGGGGTATTTTTGTGTGTGCAAATGTGAAAAAATTACCCCTTTTTATCGGACTAGCAATATATTTTTCAGTAGATTTCAAAGGCAAAACCCTTCGTCAGTGCGTTCAAAGCTATTTAGAAATGCTTTTAGTCGAATAAAGGAAAAAAAAAATAGGAATGATTTAATATATTCATGGCTAGCCTGTCAGATACAATACATTTGCCCATTACAAAGGTAGAACTAGCTCGGCATATGCTATGATAAAGCCTTACAAGACCACCTTTGAAGCTTCCCAAAAGAGATCAAGATCAAGGGCGTAATTAGTGCCATTATAATCCAACCACTTGTCTCTCAGATACTTATGGAAAGCAAGATCCTTATATAGATAACCTGGGAAGCGCCAGGTGCGTTCCGAAGGATCAGCTGCGATCTGGAGGGATTGCACCATGGGCGAGTGATCGGACAAAGGAACCTCCAAGATCTCCATCTCATCCACTGCAGACAGCAAAGAAGGGGACAGCAGGCTAAGCGGGGATAGAGATTATGTGGATTAGAGAAGAAGGTGTAATCTCCAAATGGCCAAGAGCCCCAAAAATGTACCCCTTTGCTATTATCGTTTCGGGGAAAAAATAATAATAGAGAACTAGCTCATCCTCTATAATAAAACCCCTACCCGCGCATGCGCAATTGACAAAGCATGATCCCTGCCGCCGTGATTTCTGCTTCTCTGCCGTGTTCCATTTGCGGTGCGTGTCGGCTTGCGGCGCGTGTGGCGTGCGGCAGCTTGCGGCGTGTGCAGCAGTGAGAGCAATGGCAGGAGGGTGTCCTTCGAGGTGCTGTGAGGCGTCCGGCTGCTACTGCTACACAGGGAAGTGAAGGGGGAGAGGGAAAAGGGGCTGCTTTGGGGGGAGGGGTATGCTGGGGGTCAAGCAGCAATCTTGGTTTGCCAGAAAGAGATAGGAAGGGGGCCAGGGAGAGACACAGACAGGGGGCAAGAGAGACAGACAGAAACAGAGACAGACAGCCAGCGGCCAAAGAGAGAGAGACAAAGAAAAATAGACAGACAGCGGCCAAGGAGAGAGACAGAGAGACAGAAAGAAAGACAGACACATCTATTCTAGCACCCGTTAATGTAATGGGCTTAAAGACTAGTAGTTAAATATTATAGCTGAATGAACATCTGCCTAACAGCTGGAAAGGGTTAACAACTTAGGAGCCGAGGCAGAAGTGAGGCAAAAGAAAACAGACTGCTTGAATAAAATAAAAAAAAAAAGCTATTTAGCAAGCGTTGAGGAGAGGGAAAAAATATGTGATTAGAAGCTGTTAGCCAGGAAAGATGCTTTTTTTCATTTTAAAATGTTAACATTCCATTTACATTAGATTCTTCACAAGCCTTGTCTAGGTTTCTAGGACAGTCTTGAAGCTGGTGATTCCTGCTAGCGTTTCTCCATCAGCCACACTCTGAGAATAACAAGGTTGATAAAAGGGCAGCCTTTTCCCTGGGTCACTTTCATTAATTTCTTTTCCTACGTCTCGGGGCCCTATATGTAGGCTGACATATGAATCTGATTTCCTTACTCAGGGGGAAAAGTAATATTTTTGGCAGAAGTAGTTCTCTCCAAGCTGCTGTGACAGAGGACTGGGAATTCACCTACACGAACTCGTCAATGTTCTTTGGCAGCTAAGAGGAAACACAAAAGTTTTGAACGTTGGGAAAAAACCCCGCTGTTTTGGAGAAGTTGAGTCACGCATGGTGTCTAGAACTTGGCAGTACCTAGTTAGTCATCAATTTCTCGGCCTCTGAAACAAGATGAACTGGACTGATTTGTCCATTTTTTGAACATAAGAACAAGACTACAATATTCTTAAAACTGACACAAAAATTTCACAACACACACACAAACATAGAAACATAATGGCCTAAAGGCCCATCCAGTCTGTCCGTCTGTAGCATCCACTATCTCCTCCTCTCCCTGTTGGCTAAGCTCTTAACATTTGCATCTCCTCTTCCTATAGGCTAAGGCTCTTTACACCTGCATTGTGATGTCATAGAGCATTATTGTTATAGAAACATAGAAACATGATGACAGATAAAGGCCAAATGGCTCATCCAGTCTGCCCATCTGAAGCATCCACTATCCCCTCCTCTCCCTATTGGCTAAGGCTCTTAACATTTGCATCTCCTCTTCCTATAGGCTAAGGCTCTTTACACCTGCATTGTGAGGTCATAGAACTTTATGGTTATAGAAACATAGAAACCTGATGGCAGATAAAGACCAAATAGCCCATCCAGTCTGCCCCATCCACTATCTCTTCGCCCTGAGAAATCACACATGCCTATACTACACTCTCTTGCATTCAGAGACTCCATCTCTACCACCTCCGCTAGGAGACTATTCTATGCATTTACCACTCGTTCTTTAAAAAAGTATTTCCTTAGATTACTCCTGAGCCTATCACCTCTTTAACTTCATCCTATGTCCTCTCCTTCCAGTTTTCCTTCATTTGAAAAAGACTCACCTCCTGTATATTAATGCCACGGAGAGATTTAAACATCTCTATCATATCCACTCTCTCCCGTCTTTCTTCCAGAGTATACATATTAAGGTCTCTGTCCCCACACGCTCTATGACAGAGACCACTGACCAATTTTGTAGCTACCTTCAGAACCAACTATTTTTATCTTTTTGAAGGTGCGGTTTCCAAAATTGCAGAGAATTGTCGACACCCACTGGATTGTGTCTTCCCATCCGGAGTGGGGACACTGAGAATATACGAGGGTCATTTTATAAATAATGCACACTATTTTTTTAAATTTACATTTTATTTTTTTTTTTCAAGTATTTCTTTACAAAACCAAACTGAACTAAACTAAACCTTAAGTTTATATACCGCATCCTCTCCATAAAGATAGAGCTCGGCACGGTTTACAGGTAATTTAATAAATGAAGGAAGAACATAATAAGAATTAGTGGTTATAAAGGGGGTGGTGAGCTTTACATTTTTGAGAAAAGCCAGGTTTTCAGATACTTTCTGAATAATTGGAAGGAGCCCAGATTCTGCAGCAGGGCAAGAAGGTTATTTCAAAGCTCAGTGATTTTGAAGAAAAGAGATTTCCCTAATTTTCCTGCGCTGATGATGCCTTTTAACGAGGGGAAAGATAGTTTAAGTTTTTGGGTGGATCTGGTAGTGTCAGGTCTCGAAGAATTCCAAGATAGTGGAATTAGGGGAGGAAGAATGCCATGTAGGACCTTGAATGTTAGGCAGGTACATTTAAAGGGAACCCTAGAAATCACTGGAAGCCAGTGAAGTTTTGCCAGAAGTGGGGAAACATGATCGAATTTACTTTTTGCAAAGATCAACCTAGCCGCAGTGTTCTGGATCTGCTGAAGTCTTTGAAGACTTTTCTTGGTTAGACTTAGATAGATGGAGTTACAATCCTTCAATATAGTCTCCCTGCTTTGCAATGACCGAGTCCCAACGTCCGGGAAGTTTCATTATTCCATCCAAGATACCGTTTTTGTTCAGTTGCTGAATGGCTCAGGTAATGGCGAAAGAAAGCTCTTCTAGAGATGCAAAACGATGTCCACGCATAGCTTGTTTCAACTTTTGAAAACGGCCGAAGTCTGGTGGACTCATGTCTGGACTGTGGAGAGCATGAGGTAACACCTCCCAGCCATATTTCGCGTAGTTTTTCAATGATGACATTCCCTATGTGCGGGCGAGCGTCGTTGTGAAGAACGAGTGACCCAGCCAAGAGCAACTGAGGTCGGGTTTCGTGCATTTTTCTATGCATTTTTTTGCAACAAATCACAATAATTGACAAACATCTATCCCTAGAAAATCACACCGACCTCACTGTCAAGAAAGGCCTTTCAGCACTCTGGAAACTCCGTACCATAAAGAAATACTTCGATGACACTGCATTTCGACTATTAGTTCAATCCTCTATCCTCAGCATACTGGATTATTGCAATATCATTTACCTAAGCTCCACAAAGAAAATCACCAGAAGACTAAAACTGATTCAAAACACAGCTGTCCGCCTCATTTTCGGCCTGAACAAATGGGAACACATCACCCCCTTCTACCACCAACTGCACTGGCTACCCCTCGAATCCCGAGTCCTCTTCAAGTTCGCCTGCATCTGTTACAAGACAGTATTTGGTCTCTCACCAAAATACCTCTCCCCACATTTCAATATGTGTTGCACCAACAAGAAATCCCGCAGAATCCAGTTGTTTACCTTCCCCTCCATAAAATCATGCCAGCTCAAAAGATTCATCGACAAAACCTTCGCCTTCCAGGCGGCCAAGCTGAACCCTTGGCTAGCCCAAATGATGCTAGAGGCCCCGACCTACCTAGACTTCAGAAAACTTCTCAAAACACACCTCTTCCGCGAACAAGACCCTTAGTCCTTACTCCCCGCATACACTCCAACCCCCCCCCCCCACCCCCACCTCCCTCTCCCCCCCCCCTCTTCTGGTTTCCCACTCCCTCCTTTTTATCTTCTAACCCAACTATGATAAACCTGTGCTAAAACTACTTTGCCTCCTTCCGCGCTACCTGCAATTCCGACAAAATTTTTGTAAATCCGTGTTCAGACCGGATCCTAATGTAACGGATGTAAACCGCCTAGAACTCTTTGGGTATGGCGGGATATAAGAACCTAATAATAATAATAATAATAATAATACACTGCTGTGACACTTCTTCCACGTGGAACTTTGTCTGTTCAAGAGCATCAGCCACGAGATTCACACATTGCTCATCGGTTGTTGATTTCGGCCTTCTTGGTCTTGCATCATCATCTATGTTCACACGACCACTCCGAAAACAAATTGCCCACCGAAAAAACTGTACTACGGTCCACTGTTAACTTCACGTAACGCACTGTGGATTTCTGTTGTGTTTTTGCCACGTAGAGTTTCAATCTTAATGTACGACCTCTGATCGTCAACAGACACAGTGCCCGAGACACCTGCAGCCTCCGTTTCCCCCCACTTGTCACAGCCACACTATGTAACACTACAGAGCTCCTAGGCACACGTCCTTCTGCTTCAAGCACTGAAGCGAAAGTGAAACAAGGTTTATTGCAATTGCATCATCCGCTCCCCAATGTTGCCAACCTGTGCATTATTTATGAAATGGCCCTCGGATATTAACAACTGAAGTTAAGTCTTGAGCTGCATTCAAATCTGATGAACGGTTCATTAAAGCGAAGGTGCCAGATTTCCTCTTTGAAAACCGAGGAAGCCTGGCCCCGCCCCGTTCCACCGCCAGTCCCAACCTGTTCCGCTTCCAGCTCCACCCCATTCTTCCTCAGCCCCGCCTCCACACGAACCTCCCCGAGCTCGAAGGCCACCTTTGGAAGCCTTCACGCATGCATGGGCATCAACACGCATGTGCACGTGCATAGGACGCCATCACGGTGAAGGCCGCGCATGCGCAAAGACTTTCAGACGCGGCCTCCGAGCTCAGGATTTCCAAAACCCGAACAAACTGCCGGGTTTTGGAAATCCCTCCGGGTACCCGGACAGCCCTACTCTGCTTATTTCTTTTTTTTTGGTCAAATTGTCTTCAGGCAATTCTGTTTATGTCTGTACTCACTGCATGTTGTTTTATTATGACACCATGAATAATCTTATGCCAAAAATGTGATTTCTGTGGATGTGGGCCATTCATTCTTTCTAAATTGAAAACTTGCACAAGAGGTGTCATGTGATAACACGACAGGCCCATGTGATGGAAAAAGAACCCTAAGCAACCATCCTATGCCCGAAAACAAGGAAAAGTATTTGGATAATGGAGAATCTCCTTAGTTACCTTGAGCTGACTTATTTATCTGGCATTCACAACTAACTGTTCTACGTAACTCAGAGGAACATAAGTTAGTGCATTTGTCTTTCCTTATTTATCCTGTTTTGATGCTGGGTTCTGGTCAAGGCTTTCCCTATCAGAGCAGC
This sequence comes from Geotrypetes seraphini, assembly GCF_902459505.1. Lineage (NCBI taxonomy): Eukaryota > Metazoa > Chordata > Amphibia > Gymnophiona > Dermophiidae > Geotrypetes > Geotrypetes seraphini. Next base: position 17,719,511 of record NC_047093.1, on the reverse strand, counting down.
TCCCTGAACACTCGAAAATGCAATTTTTCCTTTCTCATTGTCGTTTACACTGCTACAGTTTTCCTTAAAGAGGAACATTCTTTTTTGGCAGACAAAACTGGGAAAAGTAACTTAATCCTGGATAGAAGTGAGAGGATACAGGCCCAAAAACAGAATTACATATATGGGGGAGGGGAATCCAGTAAAGGTCACTGAACGTTGATTTGCAGATCAGCATGGAAATTCAAAAGCTAATTAGGCGTCACTTTCTGGCCCCGTGACCCGGAAGTGATTTCAGATGGGAGCCAGGCCGGCGTGAGCCGCAGGTTGGAGAAGCTGCTCGCACTGGCGAAGATTTAAAGAGGGGAGTGTAAGGGAAGGGAGAGCGCGAGCATGGCGTCGGGGGTGGAGAGGTACCGGCGTCCCCACCATGATGGCACCAGGGGTGGTCTGGTCCCCACTCTCCTTACTATTCCACTAGCTGTCACTCACTGTATAAACCCACTTGGAACATTTGGCCAAAGGTCTTCAGATTTTACAGCTCTGCCTCATATATCGCCTAGTCATGCCAACAAAAGTCACCCAAATGACATCACACACTGATATCTGCTGAGTCATCAAAGGATGAGACTCTGGTGATGGTCAATGGCTTCAATTGGTTTCTATGGTGAAAATGAGCCCCTAAAGCCATTAAAATTGTTGGGGGGGGGCAATTCTACAACCTAGGTGCCACGAAGGAGTGGACTTAGGACTAGATTCTGTACATAATGTCCAATTTTGAACACCCAAAAAACTGGGCGCTAAATGCTATTCTATAAATGGCGCTCTAAGATGGGTGCCATTTACAAGATAGCGCTGTCAGCATCCGCACCTAATTTTGGACGTGAGGATTTACACCAAGTGAAACCTAGTGTAAGTCCTAGCACCTAAATTAGACATTTTCTATAACACTGCACACAAATTCCAGGAATGTCCATGGACCGCACATGCCCCTCCCGGCCGGTGGTGACGTTAGATTATACCACGCCGGCTGTTCAGATAACTTAAATATACATAAGTTTAGAAAAGTTCAGAAAAATACACAAATAAATGATTGAATTTAATGAAATATATAAATATAGGCCAGAGCTGATGAGGAAGCATAGCGGCAAAATACTCTATAAAGTTTCATATTTTAGAGTTGCGCTTCTGATGGCTCAAGAAGCATTAAGAGATTAGCTGACATAAAAATGCTTATGAGAAATGTTTATGTGAAATGAGCAGTGTTACTAATTTAATTTACAGAATGACACGGGGACAAATTTGTCCCCGTCGCCGCAGGAAATGCATTCACCTGTCCCGTCTCCGTGAGTTTTGTCACTGACCCTGTTCCTGCCCCATTCCTGTACGCTCTGCCTTAACCGCACAAGCCTCGAACACTAATGGTTTTAAAGTGTTTGAGGCTTGCGCATATGAGGAGGGAGGGTTAGGCATTGGTGGAATGGGGCATTATGACATCACAATCTGAGCTCTAGAATGTTGCTACTTATGATTTTAAAGTGTTTGAGGATTGTGCAGATGAGGACGGAGCTCAGGCATTGGTGGAATGAGGCATTATGACATCACAATCTGAGCTCTAGAAAGTTGCTACTTACGATTTAGCACAGTTACTCACCGTAACAGGTGTTATCCAGGGACAGCAGGTAGCTATTTTCGCATATAGGTGATGTCATCAACGGAGCCCGGATGTGGATGTCTCACAAGCAAACTTGCTTGAAGAAACTAGAAGTTTCGAGTCACCTGCACTGCGCATGCACGAGTGCCTTCCCGCCCAGCGTAGGGTGCGTTTCCTCAGTTCAGATAGCTAGCAGAGGAGGTGGGTGGGTTGTGAGAATAGCTGCCTGCTGTCCCTGGATAACACCTGTTACGGTAAGTAACTGTGCTTTATCCCAGGACAAGCAGGCAGCCGATTCTCACATATGGGTGACCTCCAAGCTAACCAGAATGGGATGTTGGCAATTTAGGAGAATAAATTTTGTAATACTGTTTGGCCAAACAGACCATTCCGTCTGGAGAAAGTATCCAGACAATAGTGAGAAGTAGCAGCCTTGCAAATTTCCTCAATAGGAGTAGATTTGAAGAAAGCTACTGAAGCTGCTATTGCTCTAACTTTATGGACTGTGACTCTACTGTGTAGGGGCAATCCAGCCTGGGCATAGCAGAATGAGATACAAGCAGCCATCCAGTTGGAGATGGTACGCTTAGAAATAGGATGTCCCAACTTATTCGGATCAAAGGAGACAAAAAGTTGAGGAGCAGTTCTGTGTGGTTTGGTGTGTTCCAAATAGAAGGCCAAAGCACGTTTACAGTCCAGAGTATGAAGAGCTATTTCTTCAGGATGAGAATGAGGCTTTGGAAAAAATACTGGAAGAACAATGGATTGGTTGAGTTGAAAGTCCGATACCACTTTAGGGAGGAATTTAGGATGAGTACGGAGGACCACCTTGTCATGATGGAAGACAGTGAAAGGTGGATCAGCAACTAAAGCTTGTAGCTCACTAACTCTTCGAGCAGAAGTGAGAGCAATGAGAAACACCACTTTCCAAGTGAGATACTTGAGATGAGCCTTGTCATTTGGTTCAAATGGAGGCTTCATCAGTTGAGCAAGAACAACATTGAGGTCCCAAATCACAGGAGGCGGTTTGAGAGGAGGTTTGACATTGAAAAGTCCTTTCATGAATCTGGAAACCACCGGATGAGCAGAGAGGGGTTTCCCTTCAATAGGCTGATGGAAAGCCGCAATTGCACTGAGATGGACCCGGATCGATGTAGACTTGAGGCCAGAATTGGATAAGTGCAAAAGGTAATCCAAAACAGAAGATAAGGAGGAATGCTGAGGCTCCTGATCATGAGAAAAACACCATGTAGAAAATCTAGTCCATTTTTGGTAGGCTTCCTAGAAGCCTCTAAAACGTCTCTTACAGATTGAGAAAACTGAAGAGGGGTTATGTTGAGAGGTACCAAGCTGTCAGGTGTAGAGACTGCAGGTTGGAATGAAGCAGCGATCCTTGACTCTGTGTAAGCAGAGAAGGAAAAACTGGTAGAAGGTATGGCTCCCTGCTGCTGAGTTGAAGTAGAAGGGAGTATCAAGGTTGTCTCGGCCACCGAGGAGCAATCAGAATCATGGTGGCATGATCATTTTTCAACTTGACCAGAGTCTTGAGAATGAGAGAGAATGGAGGAAATGCATAGGGGAAGAGATTTGTCCATTCCAGAAGAAAAGCATCTGCCTCGAGGCGATGAGGAGAGTATATCCTGGAGCAGAACTGAGGCAGTTTGTAGTTGTGGGGAGCTGCAATGAGGTCTATCTGAGGCGTTTCCCACTGTGAAAAAATGTGATGAAGATACGAGGAATGGAGTATCCATTCGTGAGGTTGCAGAAGACGACTCAAGTTGTCCGCTAGGCAATTTGTCACCCCTTGGATGTAGACAGCTTTGAGGAAGGTGTTGTGGTGGATTGCCCAATCCCAAACCTTCAGAGCTTCTTGACAAAGGGAGGCAGATCCCGTCCCTCCCTGTTTGTTGATATAATACATGGCAACTTGGTTGTCCGTCCGAATGAGGACTACCTGGTCATGAAGATGATGTTGAAAAGCGTGTAGAGCCTTGAGGATCGCTCTGAGTTCCAACAGATTGATATGACACCGACGATCCATACTGGTCCAAGGGCCTTGAGTACGGAGACCATCGAGATGAGCTCCCCAAGCGTAGGTCGAAGAATCTGTCGTGAGGACCTTCTGATGAGGGGGTGTTTGAAAAAGTAAGTCTCTGGAGAGATTGGAAGAGAGCATCCACCAACGGAAAGACTGCTTCAAGGAAGGAGTGACTGTTATGTGTCGAGAAAGTGGGTCGCAAACCTGCCATCCATTGAGATGCCAGGGTCCACTGAGGAATTCTGAGGTGAAGTCTGGCAAAAGGAGTCACGTGTACTGTGAAGGCCATGTGACCTAGAAGTACCATCATGTGTCTCGCTGAGATGGAAGATCGGGAAGACACTACATGACAGAATTGAAGTAGAGCTTCCAGACGTTGTTGTGGAAGAAATGCTCTGAGTTGAACAGTATCCAGAACAGCTCCGATGAATTGTAGATTCTGAGAGGGCTGAAGGTGGGATTTGGGGAAGTTGATTTCGATTCCCAAACTTTGTAGGAACCAGATAGTCCATTGGGTTGCTACAATAACCCCCTGAGATGTTGAATCCTTGATGAGCCAGTCGTGGTGGTAGGGAAATACCTGAAGACCATGGTTCCTCAGAGCTGCTGCTACCACTACAAGACATTTGGTGAACACCCTGGAAGTTGAAGCCAGGCCGAAGGGTAGCGCTCTGTTTTGGAAATGCAGATTCCCCACCCGAAATCTGAGGTATTGACGGGAGGCCGGATGAATGGGAATATGAGTGTAGGCTTCCTTGAGATCCAGAGAGCATAACCAGTCGTTCTGCTCGAGAAGGGGATAAAGGGATGAAATGACAACATGCAAAATTTTTCTTTGACCAAAATTGATTGAGGGCCATGATTGATCGAATGTCCCCTAGTCTTTGTAAATCTTGATGCAGTAAAAATCAATCCACTTGTACCATTTCTAGCCCACTCAGGATTTTATAGACTTCGACCATATCTCCCCTCAGCCATCTCTTTTCCAAGCTGAAGAGCCCTAACCTCTTTAGCCTTTCCTCATATGAGAGGAGTTCCATCCCCTTTATCATCTTGGTCGCTCTTCTTTGAACCTTTTCTAGCGCCACCATATCTTTCTTGAGATAAGGAGAGGTGAGGTCACACCATTGAGCGATATAGAGGCATTATAACATTCTTAGTCTTGTTAATCATCCCTTTTCTAATAATTCCTAGCATCTTGTTTGCTTTTTTGGCCGCTGCCGAACGAAGATTTCAGCTTATTTTCCACAATGACATCCAGATCTTTTTCTTGAGCGCCGACCCTCCAAGGTGGACCCTAGCATCCGGTAACTGATTTGGAATATTCTTCCCAATGTGCTTCAGTCAGATCTCAGCAAAAGCACAGATCAAACCCTGGTGTTACACAAAATACCACCAATCCTTGCTTTCTTATCAGGCGGCGGACAAGGAACTGAAGCCTTTGTTATTGAGTTCCATGTCTTACAATCGTTTTCGAAAGCAACTGAAGACACATTTGTTCGCAAATTAATCAATTTTCTTTAGATTGTATTATTTGTTAAATTTTGTAAACTGCATTGAACTTATCGGTTATGCGGTATAGAAATGACTTGTTCTGTTCTGGTGCTCTTGTAACACATTATACAAAAGGGATCTGACATTAACCTGTTCCTATTGTAATAAATTTTACGTTACGCTGGTTCCAATCGTAATTATTTTAGCAAAATTTTGTATTATTCACTGTTATCATTTACGGCTATTGAAAACATAATGTAAATAAGTCATAAGTCTGTAAATTCAAATATTTTGTGTTCCTGGCTCTTTATTAGTCCATACAGACTGTTTATCCAATGTCTATGTCATTTTTGGAATGTCCCGTCATCCGGGACACACGATAGAAAAAGGTTAAGATGCCCTTGCTTGATATGCCCATCCATGCCCAAAGAGCAGAGTGGGTAGAGATTGAGTCCATATCATCAAAAGAGTTAACAAGTCTTGTTACCCAAGGAACAATAGGATATCGAGGTGGAGAAGACCCGCAAGCCAGAGGTAATCGGGATGGTGAACTGTTGCACAAGACCACCGGTGAGTCGGAATTTCAACGGAGCAATAGACGAAGACAGGAAACTGTAACTGCATTGTAGGGCTTCGTCCAGAGTTGCCCCAAGGAGTGCCCAAGAAGCCTGACCTTCTACTTGGTCATCATGTGCCACTGTGGCACGACACCATGGGCTAGTTTGTTTAAATGGACAGAAAATGCCGACATGGCCTCTCGCTTTGGGGCATGGACTGTCAGATCAGCGGGCGCACACCCAGGCTTTCTGCTGGTTGGTACACAAACCAAACACTGGGCAGGCAGAAGGGCCCCCCCCCCCCCCGACATTCCAGGCCATCAGAAAGTAGTGATACAGTCATCCTTCACCATCCCCCTCTTTTATAGAACAGATGCATTAGCGTTTAGCGCATGCTAATATTTAGTGCGCGTTAAAATCGGCTAGCACGCCTTAAAAAGGACCCCTATACTTCCTTTGGAAACATTGCTTAATTTTATATAAGTTCACTCCAGCCCAATATAATCTTGATGCCGACTGAGGCGGTGCTGGTTTTTTAGGCCGCTGTTGGGCTTTCTGAATCCAGCAATATTGAGCTGCTGAAGTTTTTAGGCTTAAATGAAGGGATGCTGGTTCTTATACATTTCCCTGTGCGCTCCGGACTGTACCCTGTTCTCTGAAATGAAAGATCGCTCTTCAGAGATGCACAGCAGGGAAGGAGTCCTTGAAGCGCTTCTCTCTGAGCGAATGAAAACATTCTGGAGCCAAGAAAGAACGAACGCGAACGACTTCAAAACCCGCTCGAGAGAGGGCACAAGGTGAGGGAAATAATTTAGAAGTGATAATTGGGGCATTCACTGCCCAGCATCTTCCCGGACTGGAAGAAATGGAAGATAGGTAGTGCATACCGGGAAGGGGGAGCCACTAGCTGCTCCCCAGTTTCACCAGCTCTCAGGAGGGGCTGCCACAGACAAGTTCAAGTGCAATTTATTTAATGTACCGCAAATATAAAACAAAAGTGTTAAAATCTAAGCGGTTTACAAAAAGTATAACATCTAATATAATAAAACGCTAGGCCGCGCATGCGCACTTCCTATGCGTGCGCCGGTTTTCCGTGAGCTGTAGCGACCCATAGGAAGTGCGCATGCACGGCTTACGGTCTGGCCTACTCCCTGTTGAAAGACGCAGCGGTGGCTACTCTCACGATCCCCGCCTGTGTTCCCTCCCTTCCTGTAAGTTGGCCGTCCCCGCCGCCGTCGTTCCCTTGCGCACCAGTGCTCCATTATTGCTCTTGGCGTCTCCCTTACAGTAACTTTGCCGTCGCCGCGATGTAGGGACCCCGCAGGTAGGAGTGCGCATGCCCCTACAGTACTCTCTCCGCTCTCTCTCTTCCTCCCCCCCCCCCAGGCGGATGTCGACCGCGGCGGCCCGAGTCGGATGTCGGCCGCGGCAGCCAAACCCGGAAAGCATTTTAACATAAGTAGGGCATGGAGTTCAGGAGGAAGGTATGGGGGGGGAGGAAAATACTGCACAGGGAAGTGGGGTGGGAGGGAAATGCTGCAACACACGGAAATGGAGGGGTAGAAAAGGGGTTGATGGACAGGGGAACAGGTGGACAGGGGGGGTAGAAAAATGAAGACAGGCCTGCTGCTGGACAGGGGGAGCAGGAAGGAGGTGATGATGGACAGGGGGAGGTAAAACAAAGGGAGAAAGGCTTCTGCTGGATAAGGTGAGCAGTGATGGGATGGTGGTGGACAGCTAAGGAAAAAAAAAAAAAAAGAGAGAGAGAAAAAAAATAAAGACAGACACACACACATATATTCTAGCACCTGTTAATGTAACGGGCTATAAGACTAGTAAGGGAATAAAACAGTACAAGACAAACTATTACATTAAAGGGAAAAACAATATGGTACATTACAATAAGAATTGCAAGGAAAGGGGAAAAATAAAATAAGATCCCCATAATGTAAACAACAAAAAAAATCCAGTCTACAATCTGTGCCCTTCTAAATAAGAACATTTCTGATGAATTCTTTCCACATCTGGCATATTTGTTTTCTGCAATCTATACCCGCTGAGCTTACAAAATGCACAGCTGCTGTCATCACCTGGCTTTAACCAAAAAAAGCCTTGCTGCTTCCATTGTGGATAATTCTAAACCGTGTTATTAAAGTAATCCCTGTCCTTATGAAACCGCATGCAATGCTACAAGGGGCTTCTCGTTCTTCTGGTGGTATTTGGTCTCCATTTGTTCATTCTGGTCTTAAAATAACACTGCTATAAGCACCCGGATACCCGCATTCGTGCGCTGGTCGAATTGAACTGCTTGGCAATGCTCTCTCCTATCTCTGGTGGAATGACCTTTCTATTTTCCATTGTTCCATTCTTATAGAGGTACAGTAGCTGCAAGAAGGTGGAAGGACTAGAGATATGCCTTTCTTTTTTCCTATAAACATTTTTAACTCTCTCTAGAAGACACTTTACGATACTATGTACACTCACGGTTTAATCTTTTAAAAAAATAATAATAATAATTTAAGGAGGTTTTATTGATAATAAACAAGTAAGCACAGAACCGACATGAGCAACTAAGATTCACATATCCAATTTAATATCAGGCTTCACCCAAGCATATTTCTTTTGGAAAATAAACATGGGCCGAGTCGTTTATGATGCCACCAGAGCCCTGAGCTGAAGTTACTGCTCGGATATTTATGGCCCTGGGTTCTGAAGAATGCCAGGATGCTAAGCCATGTGCTTTGGCTGCCTTTTGGAGGTAAGCTGAAGCCTGCCCTTTACTTTTATGACACCCACATTCTCGTATACTAAACCGGAACGCACCCAGGTGGGGCTGGTCTCAGTTAGAGCACTGGTCTTTGACCTGGGGGCCGCCGCGAGAGTGGACTGCCGGGCAGGATGGACCACTGGTCTGACCCAGCAGTGGCAATTCTTATGTTCTTAAATTAACGGTGGAAATAAAATGATCCCTTTAAAAAGTCCTTATTAATGTACAAAAGCCCATTCAGAAAGCCAAGTGAAACGTGCCTGCCTGTTTGCCACAGCACTTTTGTGCCACTAGTGCTGGTTCTTACAAAGGACTGACTGGAAGCTCTAGTTGCAGCCCACAGCTGAAGCAGTGGACCGGGACACAGATCTTAGTCCACAGGTCTCTCCAATGCTCTTGGACTGGTAGGGAACCCAAGCCACCAAGCCAAAGGTGCCTTAGCCGTAGCAGCAATCGGAGTGTGCTGGTGACCCAATGCACAACCCATGTGGCTCTGTAGTGTCTGCAATCACACCATGTTGAAAATCTGCCGGCAGCAAATTCCATTCGTGGCCATCCGTGGCACAGTTACAGACACTGCAGAGCCACGTAGGTTGTGCACCATAAGAACTTAAGAATTGCCACTGCTGGGTCAGACCGGTGGTCCATCGTGCCCAGTAGTTCGCTCACATGGTGGCCCCTAGGTCAAAGACCAGTGCCCTGAGTCTAGCCTTACCTGTCTACGTTCTGGTTCAGCAGGAACTTGTCTAACTGTCCTGAATCCCTGGAGGGTGTTTTCCCCTATGACAGACTCCGGAAGAGCGTTCCAGTTTTCTACCACTCTCTGGGTGAAGAAGAACTTCCTTAGGTTTGTACGGAATCTATCCCCTTTCAACTTTAGAGAGTGCCCTCTCGTTCTCCCTACCTTGGAGAGGGTGAACAACCTGTCTTTATCTACTTTGTCTTGAGTCCCTGGAGGGTGTTTTCCCCTATAACAGCCTCCGGAAGAGCTTTCCAGTTTTCTACCACTCTCTGGGTGAAGAAGAACTTCCTTACGTTCGTACGGAATCTATCCCCTTTCAACTTTAGAGAGTGCCCTCTTGTTCTCTCTACCTTGGAGAGGGTGAACAACCTGTCCTTATCTACTAAGTCCATTCCCTTCAGTATCTTGAATGTGTCAATCATGTCCTCTCTCAATCCTCCCCAGGCTTTTGGAGGAGAATAATGCTTAGTGGTTAGAGCTAAGGCCTCAGCACCTTGATGTTATGGGTTCAAATCCTGTGCTGCTCTCTGTGGCCCTGAGCAAGTTACTTAATCCTCCATTGTCTCAGAGACATTAGATAGATTGCAAGCCCACTGGGATAGGTAGGGCAAATGCTTGAAGGACCTGTATGTAAATCACTTTGAGGAGGTTGTATACCGTGTGTAAAAATAGGGGGGGGGGATATGGAACGCCCTGGGCGCCACCTTGGTGGGGCGCTGGCACCTCTCTGCCCTCATGCCACACTCGCACCCTCCCTTTTCCCCCCCCCCCCAATACCTCTTTAAATCTTTATCAGTGCAAGAAACCTCTCTGGCCCGCTGCTCATGCCAGTCTGGCTCCCCTCTGAAATCACTTCCTGGTTGCGGAGCCAGGAAGTGAGATCGGAGGGAACGCCAACGCAAGCAGCAGGCCAGAGAAGTTGCTTGCACAGGCAAAGGTTTAAAGAGGTACAGGGGGGAAAGGAGAACGCGAGTGGGGCGGGGGGGGGACACATAGAGGAGGACATGGGGGGGGAGGCACTGCTGCCCCAAGTGCTTCTTACCCTCGTTATGCCACTAGTTGTATAACTACAAAAAGGCTGCATACATGTCCCAGCCCCCTTCCCCCTTTTGCTGCAGCCGAGGCAGGGGAGGAGGGACCAGGGCTACTGCACGTGAGAGTGGGGGCACGGGTGGGGAACAGGAGGAGGCAGGCCAGTGCGCCTAGTGCCATTTCCCTGTTAACCTTGGACTCCCTCAAACATCAGTTCCGGCTAGGCTGTTGCCACAAACAATTCTAGTGTTCATAAGATCAGCAAACGAGTAGTTAAATATATTTGTATTAGCTTCAAGAGCCTGGTAGATTTGCATCATTTGGAGTGGAGGAGAAGTCCAGTGGTTAGAGCACTGGGCGGTGAGCCAGGATTCAAGTCCTGCGTCTCCTACGGACATTCTCTTGTCATATCTGGCATGCCACCCAACACTCCACTGTCTAATCTTCATTAATGCCTTAGTGCATGCTTTCTCATCAACTCACATTATTTGTCAAAAGGACCCGTGGCAATAGCATGCATTAATCGCGTTATAGCATGTTAATAAATCTAGTGCTTAAATTATAAGCTCTCGGGTAGGGAAATATCTACGACTTCAAAACGTTTTAGCAGCTAGTGACTAGAGGGAACTAATGCTCCCTCCTCTGGCTTCCCATCAGGGTGGAGTTCAGTTCAAAATAGCTGACATTAATTTTTCTGCTGTTGAAGGGACCCTGGTTCCCCGTGGTTCCGAGTGAGAGCAAATCATAAATTGGGCTCAGGATGAGCTTGACCTTTTACGACCGCTGCCCCCTTAGCTCTGGTGAAACTTAACCCTTGAGAAACAGCTGGAACTAAGTTATGTCCTGTTTAGGGGAAACTATGGAAGGCGTGGCTGTTTCTGGGTCCTTGAGATGGTCAGTGCTGGAGCTTTAGATGTTCGTTGGGCAGTAGGAAAGATTGTGGAAGATGTGGGAATGTAACTAAGGGTGTCACGATAGAAACAGGGTGGGTATGAGGTTGAGCTATAGTGGCTGTAATGTTGATACTCTTGCCTCCTTAGAAACATAGAAAAACGAAGCCAGATAAAGACTATGGCAGGGGTGTTGCTACAGAGTGGGCTTGGCCCGACCAATTTGGCCTCAGGCCTATCCACCCAGTAGCGGTTCCTGCATGCTGCCGGTGGCTGACCCGGAAGCCTTCCCTCTGACACGTTTGTGTTTTGCGTGTCATTCTCTAGGCTCTGCCACGAATCGATTTCGACTAGGTGCGGGCGAGCAGGGTGTCAGTCGGGTTGATGTAGCCGTCGTAGCGCAAGCGGGCGCGGGGTATGGCTCTCAAAAAAAATCTTAATTGTTATACTGCTGATTTTGGCTCTTTTGACTAAAGAATTTGCCCACCACTGCCCTAGATGTAATTGTAGCTGTGGGCTTTCCTTTTTTTCTTAGCATTTTTGCTTTGATGCAATGTTTACATCTTTCTTTTCTTCTATTATTTGGAAATTCTTTAATAAATATATATATATATATATTTTTTTTTTAAACTGAAATGACAGCTGGACTTTTCCTTTGAAAATGAGTGCAAAATCTGAAAGTTAAAAGTACTCATGGGCAGACGATTTGAAAATTGCTCCCAAAGGATCCAGATACCGAATGTTTAGAAGAGAATGGCTGCATTGGCTTGTTAGGGAGGGGCTAAGGTGGGGCTTCCCAAAGCTTCTGGGGACCCCTCAGCCTGTCAAGAATTAGAACCTCCATAACGAATCTGCAAGAAACGAATCTGCACATGCCTCGTAGATCCGGCATATGCAAATTGACCTTATGAATTATTCATTGCAGATATCCTGAAAATCTGACCGGCTGTGGGGGGTCCCCAGAACAGGTTTGTGGCTGCTCGCTGGCGTGTCCCCTACCTCTCCCTCGCTCTCGAGGAATGGCATCTTGCCTAACAAAAAACCCAAGCCTTGCTATGAGTCATGACTGGTTTAATTCAGCACATATTGCGCTTTCAAGGTTATGCCTTTTAAACGAAAGTCAAGAGGGTGTTGAGTTGGCTGTTTGGGAAGTCACACTGCTTTTCTTATTCATCGAAGCATATCATGCTCAGCTGAAACAGATCTCAAAAACGGGTGAGAACATCGAGACACAAAGACCAAGGACTAATCAAGAGGGCAAGATGGCAAAAAAATGAACAGCCTCCCACTTGCTCATTTGAAATACATCAACCATTTTATGATTTGCGCTTCCTGAACTTATTTTACTTTTCGAAAATTTTTGAAGACTTTTTTTTTTTTATTATTTAGAAAATTCTTGGCATAATCTTTTATTATTATTATTATTTTTCAATTTCTTTATTGGTATTTCGATAAAAACAAAAAGGTACAACTCCTATAAGAGAACAAAACAGACAAATTCCGTTACAATAATCCGCGAACGCATTCATATTTAACAGACGCTTTGAACAGCCATTGTGTTGAGATTTAGGAATACTATTATTATATTTTAGCTTGCCTATGTTTTGGCATCACTAGGAATGAGGTGTATTGGCAACTATAATGGACTTAGGCACCAGCATTTAGGCCAAGAAAACCCTGGCATAAATAAGGGACGCCAAAAGTTCATTTTAGGTGGCGTTAGGTGCGATTCTATAAATGGTACCTGAAGATCGACAGAAAATTCTATGGAGCAAATTCTATAAGAAGCGCCCAAAAGTTAGGCGCCGAAATAGCGCGATTCAAATCAAATTGGGCGCTGTTTGGTGAATCACGCTGAGCGGCGCCTATTTTGGAGGCGCCCAATAAATAGGCCAGCTCTAGGCGTGATTAAAAGTTAGGTGGCCGTGCGAGCGCTTTAAGCACGCACAAGAGCAGCGACCCTACAACAAGGCACCTAACACGAAGCCACGCCCACCGTGCATGGCGCCTACTTTTCGAAGGCCGCCTAAATTTTTAGAGGCGCCTTGCTACGGAATCGCTCTTTCTTGACAGACACCTAAGTTTCCATTATTGCTGATGAAAAAGCTTAATTGGGCTGGTTAGTCAATTTAGATCGGCGCTTATCTAGTTGGGCGCCTCCAAAATAGGTGCCTAATATTAGGCGCCGGTTGCAGAATTTGGGCCTATGTGCTGCATCCCTCTGCATTTATGTCTTAGGCACTGTTTATGGAATCGCGGTCAAAATGCACACTAAGCTAGGATTCTATTAGAGAATGACACGGTGACAAAATTCATCAACGTTCCCGTCCCCGTGGATAACTGCGGGAAATAATCCCATGTCATTTTCTAGTGTCTATTTCAACCTCAGTCCTTCTTCAAAGCAAAGCTTGCGGGTCAGTGGTTGTGGCCATTCATACTCTGATTCTTATGTGAGCCAAGGATAATGAAGCCATTGTGACATCACTGATGTGATTGGCTCTTAGGCACTGGTGGAATGAGGCATTATGACATCACAATATCTGCTCTGGATACCAGAGACTGTCATTCTGTAGTGTCTGTTTCAACCTCAGTCCTTCTACACCAGCATTCTTCAAAGCAAAGCTTGCGGGTCAGTGGTTGTGGCCATTCATACTCTGATTCTTCCCTCTCTCCTTAAAGAATGACATGAAGATGGTTTCCTGCGGTTATCCGCGGGGACGGGAACGGTGATGAATTTTGTCACCATGTCTTTCTCTAGATTCTATAAAGCTCATACCATGCAGAGTTTTGACAAAATACTAGTTTAGCATGGATATTGTAAAATCTGGACCCAAGGCCCCATCCCCAGGCCCGCCCAGTTCCACCCAGCCCTGCCCAAATCACGCACCATTCCTCCCCAGACAAGCCCCCCCAGCCCCGCCCCTCAACCTGTTCTCATGCTCGGAGCCGCGTCAGGAGTACATCTGCGCATGCGCAGGTGTTACATGAAGACATCATACGCACGTGTGCACCCATGCGATGTCACTGCATTGCATCCGCGCATGCGCAGATCCCCAACCCCTCCCGACTAGGGTTACCAGATTTTCCTTCGGGGAAAATCCGGACCCATGGCCACGCCCCCAGGACAAACCAGTTCCGCCTCTTTCCCATCCTATTCCGTCCCCAGATAGCATCACACGTGCGCGGGCGTGACGCAATGACCTCACGCGCTGCGTCCACACATGCGCGGATGCCCCTTCCCGACACGATTACGGCGGGAAGCTTTTCAAAACCCGGACAAAGTGCCAGGTTTTGAAAGGGTAAATCCAGATGTCTGGTAACCCTAAGCACGGGCCATTCCAGGGCCTAACTTTGAGAGCCATGTACTGACTCCTATGCGCCATCAGGCCAATGCAGGGACTTCTATGCCGGTCAGAATCATTTAACAAGCCGCGTAGTGTGAAAATGACTTTACAACATTACCCTCATAGAACTGTTGATGTAACTAGACAAATCCCCTCTGGGCCTGACACAGTAGAAACTGAAGAGCAGGCAGAGAAATGGATATTAAAGATGAGTCAGCAGCGTTACTGCGCCTATGTGCGATGCAGACCTAATGACAATTTTATTAAATTTGAGCAAAAATATAATACACTTCAGATCGGTAATGCGGCAAGGGAACTGTAACACTGGCAAAGTGACTTAAATATGAGTATAATCTACAGAAACAGAATCTTCAACTCAGAAGCAGCTTTTTATTCCATTTTATAAAAAGGTTTATGGAAGGAACCCTAAAAGAGCAAAACATACATTTCTCATAAGAAAACTCATCTACATCTCCAAGCTAAATCCAAGACAAGAGAGAAAAAAAGAGCAGAATTAAATAGTGCTTAAATTCTTTTCTTTTTATATATAAATCTTTTTATTAAACAGTGACGACAGCAGGAACAACAAAAGCGTAAGACAAGGTTTACAATAAAAACTAGCTACCGCTGAGGACTGGACTGTTATGTCCTCCACGGCCACGATCAACACCCCTACCCGCCCACCCTACCTTCCCTCCCTCCCCACAGACGGGGGTTGGATGTCAAGATACGGCTACGACTCACAGGGGACAAAATGTTCAAATATGGAGTCCAGGCGTTGACAAAGTCTCTGCTCCGGCGACGAGAAGACCTGGCCAAGTGGGCCTCCCAGCCCAGAAGCTCGTGAAGCCGATTCCTCCAAAGCCAAAAGGAGGGGGGGTCAGAAGAGAGCCAACAACATAAGATAATTTTCTTCCCCAAAATGAAATATTTATTAAGAAATAGTTTTTCTGAAGAAGTATACACAGAGAGTAAGAAAAAAATGAGCAAATAACACAGAGAGCACCACCGATACAGGCAAGGGATACCTGCCTTCCCCTCACAACTCCAGAGACCATGAAAATAAGAGTTAACCTCTACAGAACAACATACACAGAGTTGAGTGACTTTGGGAAACATATGCCTGCAGGACTGTGCGATAGTGAAATTCCCGCAATTCAGCACTATAGACCAGGCCAGCTGTGCGTTTCAGTACCTTTAACAAAAAAAACAAATTCTTTTCTTTTTAAGAATTTATATTCTGCATATCCTACAATTCTGTGTGGATTACAAATTATTCAGGTACTGAAGCATTAATGTATTCAAGTTTCAAGTTTCAAGTTTATTCAGTTTTTGATGAATCGCCTATTACAGATTCTAGGCGATGTACATATTACAATTTAAATAGAAGAAACTTACAAAAATAATTCAAATTACAATTTACAAAATTAAAAGAACACTCACATGAGGTTAAGGAATGGGGGAAAAAGTTACAATAATTGGGTATAGTTAGAAAAAAAGGAAAGAACAATGGGAAGGGTATTATAAGACCAGAGCACCATGTAGGAAAAAAATTTCAAAATAATTAAGAAAAATCGTAGGCATCTTTAAATAAATAGGTCTTTAAATGTGTTTTGAATTTAACAATATCTGGTTCGGATCGAATATACTGTGGTAAAGTATTCCACCATTGAGGGCCCATTACTGTAAAAATATCCAGTCTTCTGGTCCCAATAATTTTTAATGAGGGTACGGAAAGTAAATTTTGTTCTGATGATCGCAGTGAGCGTTTTGGCTTATAAGGAATTAATAGTTTGGATATGAATTGGGGTTCATTAGATGCTAATGATTTAAAAATACCTGGGGGAATGGGGATTAAGTGACTTGTCCAGGGTCACGAGGAGCAGTGCGGGATTTGAACTGACAACCTCAGGGTGCCGAGGCTGTAGCTCTAACCACTGCACCACATACCCTTCTAGGGTTGTTAAAACTATAAATTGCCGATTGACTGGAGAGATATTAACGGAGTGATTTTAGAAGAGTAACGTGTTTTCTTATGTATAAAAAAAAACATATTGCCATGTGAAAATCGACATGAATTTGTAAATGTATCCGCTTTAATAATTCCCTTAGCGCGCATGCACACTTCAAACCTGGTGGCTCCGTGCGTCTGTAGCTCCGTGGCCGGCAGAGAAGTTGGTAAAGCGTGCGGCGCGTGCGCACATGTTCAATTTTCTGTGAGTGGCGGTTTACTTTTCCCAGCAGCGGTTATTCTGTGTGCAATTCTGGAGGCCGCATTACCGTAAGGATGTGCTGAGACTGGAGTCGGTCCAGAGAATGGCCACCCGGATGGTCTCGGGACTCAAGGATCTCCCGTACGAGGAACGGCTGGATAAGTTGCAGCTGTACTCACTCGAGGAACGCAGAGAGAGGGGTGACATGATCAAGACGTTCAAGAATCTCACGGGCTGCATCGAGGTGGAAGATGATATCTTTTTTCTCAGGGGGCCCACGGCAACGATAGGGCATCCGTGAAAAATCAGGGGCGGGAAACTGCACGGGGACACCAGGAAATTCTTTTTCACTGAAAGGGTGGTTGATCGCTGGAATAGTCTTCATTTCAGGTGATTGAGGCCAGTAGTGTGCCTGATTTTAAGGCCAAATGGGATAGACACGTGGGATCTATTCACAGAGAAAGGTAGGGGAGGGTCATTGGGGTGGGCAGACTAGATGGGCTGTGGCCCTTATCTGCCATCTATTTCTATGTTTCTATGTTTATTATTATTATTATTATAAAAACAGAAAAGAGATACATGGAATCAAAGTAAATTACCAAAAACAAAATGTGTTCAAAAAACAAAGGTAGAAAAAAGTATTTTATTTTGCATTTATTAATTTAAATGTTAGTTTTTGGAAATAAGTATCTCTGATATTTTGCATTTAAAAAAAAAATAGTACTACGGGACGGGGATGTTTTAAAAGGAAGGGCAGGCGGGGGTGTTTTAAAAAGGTACTGGAAAGGGAGGGAGGAAGAAAATATTGTTAGTTGACTATCCCTGTCCCAGCCTACAAGTAGACCACCAGAGGTGAAGGAGCAGGGGGGCAGGTTACATTTCAGAGCAGTGGGACAGGGTACAAAGCCTTGCAGAGAAGGGGGGGACAGGGTGCAGAGCCTGGCAGGGAAAGGGGGCAGGGTGCAGAGCCTGGCAGGAAGGGGGGACAGGGTGCAGAGCCTGAGTGTGGAGTTGGTGGCAGAGTCTGTCAGGGAGTGAGGGAGGCTGGGTGCACAAATTTGGTTCAGAATGTTTTTTTTCTTATTTTCCTCCTTTAAATCTAGGGTGCGTCTTATGGTCAGGTGCGTCTTATAGTGCGAAAAATACAGTACTTTTTTACAGAAAGAGTGGTAGATGCATGGAACAGTCTCCTGGTAGATGCATGGAACAGTCTCCTGGAGACTGTGTCTGGATTCAAGAAAGTCTGGGATAGGCATGTGGAGTCTCTTAGAGAAAGGAAGAGCTAATGGTTACTGCAGATGGGCAGACTGGATGGGCCATTTGGCCTTTATCTACCTTCATGTTTCTATGTTTCAAATGTTCTAGCCAGTTGGTGAAGGACATAATGGACTTGAGAGAAGCTTTGAAAATTTTCAGCTATGAACACTGAAGGGACTTTGAAAATTTAAATACTGTATCTTATTGGTATGAAATTTTTACTGAAATGTGTTATTTGTCATTTCAGGGATATTGTTTATTATCTTACAGGGTTTGTTTTTGGGTGGTTTTCTCTAGGGGTTATATGATTTTGAACATAATGCTATATTGTTTATTAAATATTTGTATACTATTTCATTTTTTGATACAGTAAAGTTTATTGAGAAATAAGTGTTTTAGTACTGTTTAATTTAGAAGCTAGTTTGAAGTTGTCCCCAATTTGCAGTGGCTTGTTGGAGAATTGCCACAGGATCTCATCCAGTCTATCAGTCGCAAGTTCCTTTGTTGCAACCTGGCGTTATCTGCCCCACATACGATTTGTAATGTCAACATTCTAAAATGGTTTATTTCCACAGGCTGTGAAACATTGACTTTAACACATTCTGAATGCACTTGCACATTCTATAATTAGCTTACTACAATCAGAATTTTCACTAAGTTTACAACATCTGGCGTAAGATGCAGGAGAATAAGCTGATGAATAGATGCAAAAAATAAAAATAAAAAGTGCTGAATGAAATAATTCATATACGGAGTTATATCCCATGGTGGGGGTGAGAAGGGACCATGTAGGCAGTACATGCAAATCTATCTCATGCATATTCATTGTGGATATCCTGAAAACCTGATGGGACTTGGAGTACCCCGAGGACAGGGTTGAGAAGCCCTGCCCTAAGTGGTTATATTCTGTTTTTAAATATTATAGGGAATTTCCCAATATCATGTAATGGTGAGAAATGGAAGAATTTTCGGTATACAATCCTCAGAGCCTTAACCCAGTTGGGTTTTCCAGATTTCCAAAATGAATACGCATGAGATTTACTCGCATGCGCTGATTCCAATATATGCAATTAGATCTCTTGCATATTCATTGCAGAAATCATGAACACCTGGCTGGGTGTTACCAGATGTCTGGGAAAATCCAGAGATGTCCTCTTTCTAGAGGACTGTCTGGGCTCCTGAACGGGCTTTCCAAAACCCGGCACTTGACCAGTTCCAGCCGCATCTAGAGGGCCTCTGATGTCACACACATCCGCGCATGCTCCAGGCCCTCCAGATGCAGCCATAGCTGGTTTTAGAAGAGAGGAGGTTTGCTAGGGGCAGGGCTGGTGCCGGAATGGGGCAGAGGTGGAACAGGGCGGGGCCGGAGGCGGAAAGGGCACGGTTTGAGGTTTTCTTTTCAAAATATGGTAACCCTAGGTTGTGTCCCTTCAGGACCCGATTGCTCCCCTTACTTTTGTTGATGATGTGCAACCTAGTATAGCACACAAGGTTTGTGTGACCTGAAAGAGATTACCGTATTTTTTGGACCATAAGATGCACTTTTTCCACCCCCAAAAAGGGGGTGGAAAAGAGGGTGCGTCTTATAGACCGAATACACTGTGCCCCCCATATCTTTTTTAGGGGTGGTCCAGGATGATCTCTGGGATGGCTGTCTGTGTCTTTAGAAGAGCAACACACAACGCAGGACCTCGACCTTTGCGCTTCCTGCCTGGTCGTGCTGCTCTGTGATTGGCCGCAGTCAGTTACTGATTGCAGCCATCACAGAGCGGGCGGGATCAGGCAGGAAGCGCATAGGTCGCGCTCCTGTGTCGCTCTTCTAAAGACACAGGCAGCCGTCCCAGAGACCGCGCTGGACTACTACTAAAAAAGGTACTGGGGGGGCTGCAGGTGGCTTCTGGCGGCTTTGGGTGGCTTCGGATTTCTGGTGGCTGCGGGTGGCTCTGGGCAGCTTTGGCCTGTGGGCGGCTTTGGGCTTCCCAGCACCAGACTCACCAGACCACCAGAGACACCTACATGTAGAGGAGAAAAAAAACAAGAAGAAAATTCTGAACCAAATTTTTTTCTTGTTTTTTCCTCCTCTACGGGTGGGTGCGTCTTATGGTCCAGTGCATCTTATGGTCCAAAAAATATGGTAAATATAGGTTTTGTTCTCTATAGAAAAAAAAGAATTACCCCATCTCAATTGGCCACTGAAAATGATATTCTAGTAGCAATGAAAGACTCCCTATGTGGATTAATATTTCTGCATGTTTTTAGTAATAATAAATAATAATAATAACTTTATTTTTATATACCGCAATAGCACAAACAGTTCAGAGCGGTTTACAGAGGAAGAGACTGTATACAGACAGCGATATTACAGAAAACTTTCGAAATTTCATTAGTATGTTAAGATTAATCAAATTTATCTGGAAGTATTTTAAAGATACATCAAGGCAGAAATGGGGTCAGAGAAATTTATCAAAGAAAAAGTTTGATAGGAAAGTGAGTTTGAAATAACATTTATTCCATTTGCCTGCTTGGAATGATAATGTTCTATCAAGGAATCTCTTGTAGATACAGCCCTTCAAGGACGGAAAAGTGAATAAATAAGCACTACGTGTACAAACTGCCTGGAAATTCCAAATGATGAGATAGATAGAATGGGGATGAAGCTGTTATGATTTTGAAGCAAAGTCAAGCAAACTTAAAAATGTCCCTTGTTTCCACAATGAGCCAGTGTAGCTTTTTGTAATACGAGCTTACATAGTCTGGTTTGTTGAGACCATAAATGAGACGGACTGCCGCATTCTGGTTTTCAAAGTATCCACAAGGAATACGCATGAGTGTGGTATTCCACGCACTGCCTCCACTGTACGCAAATCCATCGTGTGTATCCTGAAAACCTGATTGGTGTGGGTTGAGAACACCTGTTCTAGGAACAAGGACTATGGAGGGGGGAGGCTTGTTGATGAAAAGTGCCCAGGGTAACTTCAGTCTCTCATCATCTTCCCCAACCCTGTCATCCCAAGTTCTGTAGCATTGCAGGGTACTTACGAAGGCAAATCAAAAATTAAAGGCAATTGTTAAATTACAGTACACAATAACTGGAACAGAGCTAGTGAAATGCAACATATGTATTTGTACATTGCCTTTAGTCGTGTGGCAACCACGAGGTCAGAAACATGGATGCTCCAATGCAAGACTGCACCATCGAAAAACAACATGCAGAAGTGCGCTTTCTTTGGGCAGAGGGAATGAAACCTGTGGAAATTTGCCGTTGGATATTGACTCAGTATGGACATAGCCCCATGAATCAACGAAAGGTTTATGAACGTGTAGAAAGGTTTAAAACGGGAAGAACAGATATAGTTAAGGGATTGAAGGAGTTGGCGTACAATGAGAAGCTAGAGAAACTGGGCCTCTTCTCACTTAAAAAGAGGAGACTGAGAGGGGACATGATCGAAATATTCAAGATAATGAAGGGAATAGACTTAGTAGATAAAGACAGGTTGTTCACCCTCTCCAAGGTAGAGAGAACGAGAGGGCACTCTCTAAAGTTAAAAGGGAATTGATTCCGTACAAAAGTAAGGACGTTCTTCTTCACCCAGAGAGTGGTGGAAAATTGGAACGCTCTTCCGGAGGCTGCTATAGGGGAAAACACCCTCCAGGGATTCAAGATAAAGTTAGATAAGTTCCTGTTGAACCAGAACGTATGCAGGTAAGGCTAGACTCAAATAGGGCACTGGTCTTTGTCCTAGGGGCCGCCATGTGAGCGGACTGCTGGGCATGATGGACCACTGGTCTGTCCCAGCAGCAGCAAATCTTATGTTCTTAACGAACGAAGGTCATTCTGGTCTCCCATCATCATGCACACAAAAAGCACACTGACAGGGTGGATGCCTTGATTAGAGAAGACCGATGGATAACAGTGTCTCGATTGGCTGCAGATTTGGATATCAGCTATTGACCTGCATTTGCCATAACGCATGATGACTTGGGATACAGGAAAGGCTGATCACGATGGGTTCCCAAACAGCTTCCTGATCAGCACAAGCAACAGCGTGTGGAGGTTGTGATCCAGTTCCTGAAATGATATGAAGAAGATCCGAGTACTCTGGAGAGAATGGACATGAGTGCATCACTATGACCCGTAGAATAAATGACAAAGCATGAGGACGTAAAGGAAGCGGTGCTGACCTGGCTTTGGGAGCAGCCGAAGAACTTGTTCTCTACAGGAATGCAGAAGCTAGTTGACCGATCCAACAAATGCGTCGTCTTGCACAGGGATGATATGCTCAATTGCTCACAGTTACTTCTATTACAGCCGTTAAATGTATTTTCCCTTTACCCTTTTATTTGTGTTTCTTTGTAAAGTAGTCATGAATAAAATAAGACAGTACTACGCTTGATCTGATAGTTCCAGAGGCAGACAGCTGGGACCACATTGATCTTGGTAACAAACTCCCTGCTTGAGTCCACATTTTGTCTGCATCAACCAACCTGGCTCTGCTGATAAACAATTCATATAATTTCAGGGAGCTGGAGTTCAGAAGGAAAACTAAGAGATTTATTGTCTCGGAGTCTGGCACATTTCAAAAGCAATCTTTTGCCCGAGTAAAATCATATAAGCCCCTACAGGAAGAAACCTGAACCTTCAGCAGAACAGCAACTAGAGATAGGTGACAGTGAAGTTGAAAACGAACCTCTGCAGTGGTTGTGTTAGATTTTAATGATCAGTACAGCAGCCTGGAGCTCTGTCTACCCTACTTAAAAGCAAACTACAAAAACAGAAAACAAGGCGACATGTGAGTTAAGAATCAAAAAGATGAGATCCAAGATGGCATTTGCATTGCTAGGGAGCTCGCCAACAATTTACTTCCTTTACATTTTCTTCGAGAAGTATTACCTCTGGGTATGCCGAAGCGAAGAGGCAGGAGCGTGACTGGTACCTTGCGGCGCTCTAGACCGGCGGCAGTCGGCAGTATTGACTAACTCCTACGGTGGATGCAGGACATGACAGCGGTGGCGGTAGCTCCCCTGCTGGAGGCACGGCAACGAGGCGAGTCGCCGACGACCTCCTTGGGGCTGGAAACAATGCTCAGCCCTGACGCCAGAGCAACGCCTCTACAACCTGACACTACTAGCTCTCTGAGGGAGGGAGCGTACATTCTATTCCTGAGGCCATGGAAATCGATCCGGAGAGCAGAAGTTTAGGCTCTCTGTTCTCTCAAGAGAGCCTGAACTTAGAGAGTGAAGATTCAACATCTATTGGAGTAAGAACAGCCCAGACGGAACAGAGACGGGAAGAACCTGCAATTGGTGAGCAGTTTGAGATATACTTACAAGCTTTCTTACCTCAAAAACCCCATGAAGTCACATTAGAATCCCTTTGGGACCTGATTTCTAACTTGGGAAAAACTTTTAATTCTCAATTACAACGATTAGAAGGGAAAATTAAGAACTATGATACCGAAATTGGGAACCTGAAAAAAGACGTAGAAGTCTCTAAATCCTTAACAAATAATCTATAAGAAGATATAGGATTATCAAAGAAACTTCAAGAGACTTTGATTAAAGATAATATAAGTTTAAGAAAGAAAATTGAATCATTGGAGAACTTTTCTAGGAATAACTTAAGATTGATCAATTTTCCAAAAGTTCCTATGATAACACCTAGAGAAATGTTGAAACGATACCTTCAAGAAATTTTGGAAATACCTGAGCCTGTATTACCACCTATTACGCAAGTGTATTATCTACCGACCAAGACACGAGATATTCCGCAAGTAATAAATCAAGATCCTATGAACATTTTCAGCTGCATTAGAATTATCTGATAGAGAAATGTCTGTTCCAGTTACTTTACTTTTGACGCTTGCACTTACCCCTGATAAGAGTTGGTTAATGAGAATGTTCTATAAACATAGACAAAAATAATTTCTTGGTTATAAGATACAAATGTTTCCAGACTTAGCAAGGGAGACCCAAAAGCGTAGAAGAGAATTTCTTTCGTTAAAACCTGCTGTTTTGGCTTTAGAACCTGGCATCGGGCATTGGATTTCTATGGTCCCCGGGCCTTCACAGTAAGAACTATGAAAACTCTTTGAAGATAAGTTGGCTGCTTTATTTATTTTATCTCTTTGGGGGAGTTGGTTGGGGGGGGTTTTCTCAGAGTGATTTCTGCGATTTATATACCCCTGTGTGTTATTAGAGATTCACTGTGTTATCACTTATTTTGATTAATAATAATAATAATAACTTTATTCTTGTATACCGCCATACCCAGTGAGTTCTAGGCGGTTCACATTAATTAGACATGGTTACATGCAGTTAAGTATTAATTGAACAGATTTACATTAATTAAACATAGTTACGTGCATGGTTACATGCGGTACACATTATTTAAACATAGTTACATGCAGTTAAGTAATAATTGAACAGATTTACGTAGAGTTAAGTGTTCAATTAAATAGGGATGCGGGCAACGAAGTAAATGAAATTGGGGGGAAGGATAGAATGGATCGGGGGGGTGGGGGTGGGACGAGATAAAAAAGGGGGGTGGGGCGGAGTTCTTTGGGGAGGGGGCAATTAAGTGTCGTGGTGTTGGAAGAGGTGTGTTTTGAGTAGTTTTCTAAAGCTGAGGTAGGTTGGAGCCTCGAGGATTGATTGGGCTATCCATGGGTTTAGTTTGGCGGCCTGGAAGGCGAGGGTTTTGCCGAAGAATTTATTGGAGTGGCAGAGTTTTAGGGAGGGGAAAGCAAATAGCTGGATTCTGCGGGAGTTCTTGTTTCTGTGATTCAGGATGAAGTGTGGGTTGATGTAGTTTGGGGCTAGGCCGAATACTGTTTTGTAACAAAAACAGGCGAATTTAAATAGGACTCTGGATTCCAATGGTAGCCAATGAAGTTTGTGGTAAAAAGGGGTGACATGTTCCCATTTTTTCAGGCCGAATATAAGGCGGACAGCGGTGTTCTGGATCATTCTGAGTCTTCTGATAGTTTTCTTCGTGGAGCTCAGGTAAATGATATTACAGTAGTCCAGTATGCTGAGAATGGCGGATTGCACTAGGAGGCGGAATGACGTGTCGTCGAAATATTTATGCACACGTGAGGTAACCGATGATGGTGTGCAGGTAGGGGCTTACTGCCTTTGCCTTGTTTCGTGAAGCGCTGGAGATAATTCTCCTTTCGCTGATCCTTCACACTGAGGTTACCCACATCATTAATATTTATTACTGATTATTTGTTTTTGATAGCGTTGGGTTGCTCAGGTGTTTTTCACTCGCAGTCTTCATCCTCAGAACCCTTAGACTGTTTTTCTGCCTTTCCATTGTGTCTTTTGAAGTATCTGTGGCAGCTTGCTTTTTGGAGTTGAGTAGTGTTGTGGCTTTAGGGGCAACTTTTTTATCTTAGACATCCTTGTAAATGTGTAATTCATTATAAAACTCAGAAGTATGTTTTCTTCGAACCTCCCCAACTGACGACCTTCCTGTCCTTGTCCCGATCAGAGAACGAGAGTCCTAAATAGAATAGATGTCCTTACTCTCTGATAGCTTATGATTCCATAAAGGTTGTTTCTTTTGATTTACTCGCATTTGACTTACATTTTGGATCCATTGAGGACTTGAGAAGATTTATGTTATTTTAATTGCTTGTTTAATTGTTCTGTGATAATTCAACTTTTCTTATTATGAATCCTCTTTCTGTACAAGTTTATCTTGATTGTAAAAATGGAAAACTTATAAATAAAAAAAAATAAAAAAAAGAATCAAAAAGATAACAGGTACTGCTGTACAGTTGATCATGTGTAACTGGAAAAATTTGGACTGTCTTAACTTTACATTCTGGTGGGCTTGATATACAGATATGAAAAAATGATTGCAGAATTGTTAGGGAATATAAAAATTTTCAAGCTAATATGGGGTCCATTGACGTTTTTTGTTGATTTATTGTAGATTTGATTTTTATTGATATATTATGTGCACATCCAGGGGGAGGGAGGGAGGATTTATTTTTAAATGATTCTCTGAATTCTTGTAAAATTAATGTATGGGTTTATTTATTAGCGCTTATTATCTCTTATGGATATGAAATGTACATCATAATGAGCTTTTTGAAGATTTGATTACTAAATTAAAAATTTATAATAGTTATGGGATAGGGTGGGGGGAGGGATATAGATTGATTTGTTTCTTGAAAGAGTATTAAGTGATGTCTTAAATATAAAATGCATTTAATTTGTATTGCACTTATTAAAAATGAATAAAGAATTAAAAAAAAAAACAACAACAACAACCCAGTTACATAAACAGTGACCTGACTCAATTCTGATACTGTCAGAGCGAAACGGAACTTTTGCGGTGGAATATTTACTGGATGTAACCGTCTATTAATCTGTGATCAACCTGATGTGTGAAAGGCAGCAGGCAACGTCATATCAGGCCCACTGACATTAAGTTCTGAGCACTGAGCAGCATATACCTGCCACAGTTAATGAATTACCCTGTCTAAATTTAGCTCTGAAAGAGAACAATGCTCGACTCCCCGTTATAGCTTCCGTTTTTTCCCAATATGTGCGAAAAGAACAGGCAGGGTCACTTAAGAGAACAGGGAATTTTAAAGTATGGGACACAACACAGTAACAACAGCCCACCCCCACCCAATTCAGAATTTTCAACTAAATATTAGAACCAATTGGCACCCAGATTTCAACATCCTTCACTGGTGAATGTGGCATTTGTATTTTTAGGTCTTCATTCACTAGTGAACAGAAGAATAGCCTTATTGGGTCAGACCAATAATAATAATAATAATAATAACAACAGTTTATATACCGCAGGACCGTGAAGTTCTATGCGGTTTACAATGATTAGAAAGATGCTACAAATTGAATGGAACATACATAGTTAGAGATTAGTGGCTAACAGTTTACGGGATCAGATTTAGGGGAGAGATTGTGATGGGAGCAGTTGTACAGATTCGTTACCTAGGGAATTCAAGAACAGGTATGTTTTTAGGTGTTTCCTAAATTCGCCATAGTTATTTGCGTGTATAATTAGTTTTTCCAGGTCTTTGCCCCATAAGGCTGCTTGATACGATAGAAGTGGTCCATCTAGCCCAGTAGCCCGTCTTCACAGAGGCCAATCCAAGTCACAAGTACCTGGCAGAAACTCAAATAGTAACAACATTCCAAAACTCAGATTGTGATGTCATAATGCCTCATTCCACCAATGCTTAAGAGCCAACCTCATCAGTGATGTCACAATGGCTTAACTGTACTCTATTTGGCTCACATAAGAATAGCCATACTGGGACAGACTGAAGGTCCATCAAGGCCAGTGTCTTGTTTCCAACAGTGGCCAACCCTGGTCCCAAATACCTGGCAGAAACCCAAAGAGTAGCAACATTCCAGAGCTGAGACTGTGATGTCATAATGCCTCTTTCCTCCAATGCTTAAGAGCCAACCTCCTAAGTGATGTCACAATGGCTTAATTGTCCTCTACTTGGCTCACATAAGAACATAGGAATAGCTGTACTGGGACAGACCGAAGGTCCATCTTGTCCCGTATCCTGTCTTCACGGAGGGCAATCCAAGTCACAAATACCTGGCAGAAACCCAAATAGTAGCAGCATTCAATGCCACTGCAAACTGTGGCTTCCCCCATGTCTGTCTCAACAGCATACTATGGACTTTTCCTCCAGGAACGAGTTCAAACCTTTTATAAAACCAGAAACATTAACCGCTCTTACAACATCCTTTGGCAATGCATTCCAGAGCTTACCTATTCTCTGAGTGAAAAATTATTGCCTCCTATTGGTTTTAAAAGTATTTCCCTGTAACTTCATTGAGTGTCCCCTAGTCTTTGTAAATCTTGATGCAGTAAAAAATTGATCCACTGGTACCCGTTCTAGACCACTCAGGATTTTGTACACTTCAATCCCATCTCCCCTCAGGCCTCTCTTTTCCAAGCTGAAGAGCCCTAACCTCTTTAGTCTTTCCTCATAAAGAGGAGAGGAGTTCCAGCCCCTTTATCGTCTTGGTCGCTCTTGGTGCTTGCCTTTTTGGAATGTTCACAGTGCTTTTTCTTCCGTTCCAACGGATACTGTGATTTTGTGCTTTTTGATGTGGTCTATCACATATTGTCTCATAGACTCTTGCCTGTCTCTTCTCTTTCATAGGTGGTCCAACAGACAAGGGACAGATTATAAAGCAGAGACCGAGAAAAATAAGAAAAGCTTCTAGCCGGGACAGTGCGAGAAAATTAGGGGCCCAGGTCCCCTGCACCTCCATCAGCTTGCAGCCCCTCCTTCCCCCTCCCCCAATCTCCATCCTCTCAACCAAGATTTTTTTTCTTATTACCGTATTTGCCGGCGTATAAGACGACTTTTCAGTACCTTAAAATCCTCCCCAAAGTCGGGGGTCGTCTTATACGCCGGGTACTGTTTACATGCCCTTACTTTACATGCCCTAACATCTCCTTCCTTACCTCCCTACGGTGCTTACGGTACTAGTAAACCTGCCGGGACATCAGCGGGGCCATGGCGGGACATCAGTGTGACAAGGGTGCCAGCTCCTTCATCCTGCGCAGCGGGAAGCAGCGGCGCTCTGGCCCCACCCCTTTTCTCTTTACTACGTCTCTCGCACATGCGGCCGTGTGTGGAGTCTAGCCCTTAAGGAAGTTGCGGGGGCGAACAGGAGGCTTTTGAAGGCTTTTAAAGGGAAACTGTCATGCCAGCAAACTTGCTAGGGACTTGCCCGGCACTTGCTCTCTCCCTCTATGTGTTATCTTCCTTCTATCATTGACAGTTTCAGTTTGGTTAACAGTTTAGAAAACAAATAGCATGGCAGCTCCCATGGGTTTATTGTTCTATTCAGCTTTAGTGAATTAATTAAAATTGTTGAAATAAATTCTGATGTTCTTTTAAGTTTTATTTGTTGTGCAGAAGGTGTGCGGAAGAAGGGGTCGTCTTATATGGCGAGTATATAACAAACTCTATATTTTAACTGTAAAAGTTGGGGGGTCGTCTTATACGCCCAGTCGTCTTATACGCCGGCAAATACGGTAAATTTAAAAACACAGAAAAAGGAAGGCGGATAAAGATCTGGATTGGCCACCATGAGAATAGGCTACTAGGCTTGAAGGACCATTGGTCTGACCCAGTAAGGCTATTCTTATGACAATATGGCCTATCCACTAGGCCCATCTATGTACTTGTCACAAACTTTTCGATTCACATACAGTTTTCATCTCTACCACCTCTACCTGGAAGCCATTCCATGAATTTACCGCCCTTTCTGTGCAAAAGTATTTTTTTATGGTACGTCTGAGTCTATTCTCTTTCACCTTCACCCTATTCCCCTCATTCCAGCATTTCCTTTCAACTGAATAAAGACTTGTCTCATATGCATTTATAATATTAATTTTATTCTTATATACCGCCAGCCCATGATAGTTCAAGGCGGTTTATAGCAAGACAAACTGAACATACAAATCATAAGACATACATGGTAAAAAAAAAAATAAGTAAAAACTTAGGTTACAAATGTATCAAATAACTGTGTCTTTACTAGTTTTCTAAAAGAATAATAACATTAAACACCTGGAATAATTTTATCCAGACAATCATTCATTTTGCCTGCCTGAAAGAAATCTCTTAAAACGACAGGCTTGTACTGTTGGATATGCAAATAAATGCCGCATAGGTATTTAAAATCTCTATCATTTCACCCTCTCCCACTTTTCTTTCTAAGTATACAAACAAAATTCTTTAAGTCTGTCCCCATATACTTTATGACAAAAGATCAATGACTATTTTAGCATCTTGTTTCCAACAGTGGCCAACCCAGGTCCCAAGTACCTAGCTAGATCCCAAATAATAAAACAGATTTTATGCAGAATAAGCAGTGGATTTTCCCAAGCCATCTCAATAATGGCCTATGGACTTCTCTTTTAGGAAATTATCCAAACCTTTTTTTAAACCCCGCAAAGCTAACTATTTTACCACATTCTCCGGCAATGAATTCCAGAGTTTAATTACACGTTGTGTGAAGAAATATTTTCTCCGGTTTGTTTTAAATCTTCTACTCAGTAGCTTCATCGCATGTCCCCTAGTCCTAGTATTTTTGGAAAGAGTGAACAAGCGAGTCACATCTACCCATTCCACTCCACTCATTATTTTATAGACCTCTACCATATCACACCAAGCTGTCTCTTCTCCAAGCTGAAGAGCCCTCCTCATAGGGAAGTCGTTCCAGCCTTTTTATCATTTTTGTCTCCCTTCTCTGTACCTTTTCTAATTCCACTACATCTTTTTTGAGATACAGCGACCAGAACTGCACACAGTATTTGAGATGCAGCCCATACTATAGAGCGGTGATGGGATAACCGCGCGCCAGACGCCAGCGCGCCGACAATCCAGTGCCGACAATTCGGCGGAAGACAGAAGCGCGCGGGGGAAAAAATAATTTTTAAAGAGCTCCGACTGGGGATTTGGGGTGGCAACCCCCCCCACTTTATTGGTTAGTGTTTGCGCTGCTGTTGCAGTGGGGTGTGGGGGGTGAAATCCCCCACATTATAGAGAAAACGGAACTTTTCCCGAAAAATATTAGAAAAAGTTCCGTTTTCGCTATAATACTATAATGGAGGTTTCCAACCCCCCGAACTCCCCTCCAACAGCAGCGCGAACACTAACCAATAAAGTGTGGGGGGGTTGCCACCCCAAATCCCCAGTCAGACCTCTTTAAAAATTACTTTTTCCCCCACGCGCTTCTGTCTTGCGCTGTCTTACGCTCCACTGTCTATGATCCCTATAGAGCGATACAAGGGCATTATGACAATTTCATCTTTGTTTTCCATTCCTTTCCTGATAATTCCTAACATTCTACACTTCCACCTCCGTATTCGCGGTGGTTAGGGGCAGAGCTGGCCCGCGAATATTAAAAAACCGTGAATAATATTCGGGTCAGTTCTGCTCCTAACCCCTGCTTACCCCGTACAGATCGCTCACAGGAAATGGCTGCCTTGAGCTCCCGTAGTCTCTCAAGCCATTTCCTGTGAGCGATCTGCAAGGGGCAGGAGCGTGGGAAGATCGCTCCTGCCCCAAAAACCTGCTAGACCACCAGGTAAGGCTTAAGGGGGGGGGGGCTTACAGGGCTTAAAATAGCCCGAAAAAGGAATTTTAGGTTTAAAATCGCAAATAAGTGAATCCGTGGATATGGAAACCACGAATATGGAGGGGGAAGTGTATTTGCTTTCTTAGCACCTATAGACACGCTCTGGACTGACTCTGTGCTGTTCAAATCTTTTTGAAGATGTTACTCTCACGAATTGTACACAATATTCTAAATGGGGGTCGCACCAGAGTCTTATACAAAGACATTATCACCCCGCTTTCCAGCTAGACATTCAACTTGATAGGGCATTTATAACAGTTATTTAAAAAAAATGCCTCTTAAGGTCAAATAAAGATACTGAGAATCACCGAAGAAATGCTAAATAACTAGCAATCATTATTCTGTATGAATCAGCCACACTGGAGAGGTAATTAAGCATCAGAGAGGAAGGAGGGGACTCGCATCAATCAATTCAAGCCATCAATGGAGCCAAGATTCAGGTTGCAAATACAGGCTAGATAATAAGTATAATCAGAAGGCTCCAGCGCAACCACCAACGCTGGGCTCAGCGTGCTCAAACATGTATTCAAAAACTTACAAGTGCCCTCAAAACTCAAAAACAACCTCCTTTAATAGCACACAGGGATCAAAACTCACACGGAGGCCTCGGCTGTGCCTGAAAAAGTGGCTCCGATTTACACTGCTGCTAAACTGATTTTCGGGAAATGTAAGTTCGATCACGTGACGCCATTACTCCAAAGTCTTCATGGGCTCTCTGTTTACTTGAGCGTTCAGTTTAAGGGCAACTTTTATCAAGCCGCGCTAAACCGCTACCGCCTCCTCTTGGGCAGGCGGTAGGGGGTTAGTGTGTGATGAAATATAAGGAGCCCTAAATGTGCTTGTGTTATTTTTTTAATTCTTTATGGTATCTTCACTCCTCTAGTTCCTTTATCCTGGAATCTTTATAGATTCTCTTTTGCAAGAGGCGACCAAAAGCTTAAACTATCTCTTCCTTCCAGAAAAGGGATTAAACGGAGTTAAGATTTTCGGTCAATCTTCGATTTTTAAGTTTTCTCAACTTTGGAACAATCTTCCGTTCCTTTTAAGAAGCTCCAGCTCTCTCCCATTTTTCTATAAGCTCTTGAAAACTACTTTATTCACTAAGCACTTTAGAAATTAATTTTCTTCGAAATCTTTCTTTTTATGGTTCTTATTTTGTTTAAGTTAACTACTGTAAACCGAGTCGAGCTTTCCTAGAATGAAGACTCGGTATATAAAGCCAAGCATTAGATTAGATTAGATTGTTTATTTTATAAAATATGCACTGCAGAATTTACATAGACTCCCCCCCCCCCCCACCTCCTCAGACTGCGCAGCGTTCTGCCTTTCCCACCATGCTGTGCCTCCTTTCCTGCACACTCACTGATCTAGCGATGCACTGTTGCAGGTCGGGCTGCTTCCTTGAAGCTATGCAGCTGTACAAGTACGGAGGCCTGCAAGGCTCAAAGGAACAGTTTGGCCCAGGATGGCAGAGAAACAGGAAGTAGCCTGAGGGGTGGCTGTGCAGCTCCTCCTCAAACTACTACTGCCACTACCACTATTTATCGTTTCTGTAGTGCTGAAATGCCAGCCTATCATGGGGCAATTCTGCATGAGAAAATTGCAAATACAATGTGCAGAATTTCCCCAGGAGTAATAAAGTCAATTTTCAATAGGCCCATATGGTCTTTATCTGCCTTCATCTTTTCTGTTTTCTAATTATTTTGTGAAGGCACATAAGTGCCTATTTCCATGTTTCCAAGGTGGAAAAGGGGGGGGGGGGTTACTTTTTAGGGAGTTTGCAGGTGGTGGGATCATCTGCGGGGGAGGAGGGGCTCTGCTTGGGAGCTTCTGTTATGGGAGGCTTTGAATGGGGGCATGTCAGGAAGGGGTAGGGTTACCAGCAGGGCAGGATTAACCAATAGGCCAAGTAGGCATGTGCCTAGGGCCCGAAATGGTCAGGGGGGCCCGATGAAGGCTGCAGCAGTAAGGATTTTGATCTCAGTAGTTAATTAATAGAGCTGCACCCAGAGTTTGGGGCTTAACGGGGGTTAGTTTGCTGGTTTGTGCAAACAAGACATAGCCACATTCTCTCAGTCGATTGATGGGATATTTTTAGATTGCTTTTGTGTCTTTTACTAAGAAAGATGAGAGAAAAGCAGAAGGAAACTGGAGTAGAGGGAAGCAATGGGGATTTTCTGCCAGTTCACTGATCTGGAGTCTTTTTGAGATAGATGGTTTACTTTTCCCATCTGCAGGTGGAATACAAGGTGGACCTGGCTTTTTTTTTTTTTTTTTTTAAACTTCTTTTACATGGAAAGATCATAGAGCAGTGGCCTTCAGTGCGGCCCCAGAGCCACATGTAGCCCCCAAAAGCTCTTTATTATGACCCTCAAACTATTGGTTGAAATGCTCTTCAAATTCTTTAAATACAGTAAAACCTTGGATTGCAAGTAACTTGATAATAGCAAAAATGGATTATTGTAATTCTCCTTTACTTAATATCTCACAAAAGGAAAAAAGAAGACTGCAAATTATTCAAAATACAGCCGTTAATCTAATCCACAATGCCAAGAAATACGATCATGTCACGCCCTTAATGATTGATTCCCATTGGCTCCCAATTAGTCATCGTATCACCTTCAAGGTAATACATTAACCTTCAACGAACCCCAATTTATAAGCAGAATGCTAATCCCTCATAATCCCTCTCGACCTCTCCAGTCGTCCTCCCAGAATCTCTTAACTATCCCTTCTCTGAAAATAGTAGGCACCAGAAGACACGATATGTTTTCTATAATGGGTCCTCAATGGTGGAACTCACTACCTCAATATATTAAAGAAGAAAAGGACCTTACTTCCTTAAAAAAAATCCTTAAAAACTTATCTTTTTAAAGATGCTTTTATTATTTAAATTTTAGACATGGCATAAAGCTCCAGGTTTTAACTCTTCCCCCTCCTCACTGTTTTGCCCTTTGTTTATTCCCTCTAAGAAAGAATTGTAACTTTTCCCTCCTTTCCTTCCCGACGCATGTCTGTTTTATTTGTAAGAATTATGTTACTTTGTTAATCTTTGTAACCTAGTTTCTTTAGCAAATTGAATAAGCGATCCATCAAATAATAATAAAAACTTGAAACTTGATTTTATTAAATTTTAACTTGATAAACAAGCAAAGTCTTGCAATACGAGTACACACGCGCCACATCATCACAACTGAGCTGATGGTTCTTCTTACTGACGCTGCGGGAGTGTTGTGTCTGATCTAAACGAGTGAGGTCTTGCAATACGAGTACATACAGTATACACGCGTCACATCATCACCACTGAGCCGATGGCTCTTCTCTCTCTGACGCTGCGGGATTGTAGTGACTGTTCTAAACGAGTGAGGTCTTGCCTTACGAGTACATAATTTTGTATTAAAGTTTAGGGGTGGTGGAACGAATTGTCTGAGTTTCCATTATTTCTTATGGAGAAATTCGCTTTGATATACGAGTGTTGTGGATTACTAGCATGCTTTTAAAATGAATTATGCTCGCAAACCAAGATTTTACTGTACATTAATTTCAATCTTGCCCATCTGATATAGTAACTACAAACAATCTCTTAAGTGTGTTACTCGGGTGTCGCATTTATGGAAGTTGCTACTGTTGAAAATCCATAATAAAGTGAGTTTTTAAAATCTATGCTTGAAGTGTAGAATCAGTATTAGTATTCATTTTTAATGTTTTTTACCCAGTAGAGCTGTCCAATTGAGGGGAAAAAATTTGATTCGATTTTCCCAGTTAAATCATTTTTTTTGTTGTTGTTGTTACAATTTGATTCACTTTTTATGATATAGCTTTACAATTAGCTGGCGGGGTTATTTTGCAGCCTCTTCACCCAACCCACCCCCTTTGCCCTCTCTAACCCCACGCCAACGTTGTCGTGTATAAAAACTGTTAGGTCCTAGCTCGTACTCACTGTCTACACCAGCTTTGGCAGGATACGCATTTCAAATCTGACATATTGTAATCACAAGATAGAAAATAACATTATGTTATCTACCTTTTGTTGTCTGGTCATTTTATTATTCAAATCATGTTGGTCCCAGGCTATGGTTTCTGTTTGTCTTCTGTTAACTCATTTACCAGGGTCTCCTGCCCATTTAACATTTTCTTCTTCCTCTGTGCTCACCATCCATCTTCCATCTCTATACCTTCTATCCCTTCTCTCTCCTCCTCCCTGCAGGTCCAGCACCCCCTAAGTATCAGCACCCCCTCCCAAGGTCCAGTGTCTCTCTCCCTTCCCTCCAGCACCCCCCATGTAGCCAGTACCTTCTCTCTCTCTTCCTTTCTCTCCAGCCCCCACCCCCACTTCATGTGGCCAGCACTCTCTCTCTTCTCTTCCCTTCCTACCATCTCCAGCCTCAGCCAGTCAAATTGGCCTCCCCCCCCCCCGTTGTCCCCATGGGGCCAGCATCCTCTCTCCCTTCCCTCCAACTTCCAGCTCACTGCCTGGGTCCATCAGTGGCATCACAAACTGGTCTAATAGTGGCATCAATAGGCCCCCCTCCCCCCGGTCAAATGGCAGCAGCAGAGAAAGCAGCACAGCACCCCACCCCACTACCTTCTAAGCCTTCTCAGCCCTCGCTGCTGATCCTCACAGGCCTGCTCTTGGGCTTTCCCACTACTGGAGTCCTTCCTTCTGAAGTGCCGGGTTTTGAAAAGCCATCCAGACCCCCGAAAAGGAGGACATGTCCGGGGAAATCTGGACATTTGGTAACCAGGGCAGGATTCATCGAGGACCCCATGGCACACAAGTACACTGGGCCCCCTGCCCTGCTCCGCCCCACCCCACCATGCGCTCAGGCGGAAACAGGAAGCTGCGTCAGAGGGAAGCTTTGGGCAAGCAGCACTGCTTGCACAATTGCAGTTCTATTGCCTTTCTTACCCACATTGCTTGCTTGTCTTACTTTCCGTCGATAGGGGGGGGGCCGCGTTGCCAATCGGGGTGGGGCCCGCGTTCCCAATCGATGCTGGAGGGGTCCATCGCCGTTTGGAAAAACAATGTTGATGCCCTCCTTCATCGGGCCCCCCTGACCATTTCGGGCCCTAGGCACATGCCTACTTGGCCTATTGGTTAATCCTGCCCTGCTGGTAACCCTACCCCTTCCTGACATGCCCCCATTCAAAGCCTCCCATAACAGAAGCTCCCAAGCAGAGCCCCTCCTCCCCCGCAGATGATCCCACCACCTGCAAACTCCCTAAGAAGTAACCCCCCCCCCCTTTTCCACCTTGGAAACATGGAAATAGGCACTTAAGTGCCTTCACAAAATAATTAGAAAACAGAAAAGATGAAGGCAGATAAAGACCACATCTGTGCTTCAGGAAAGCTGACGGACAACCACCTAAGGCTCGGAATAAAATCTACTTGGAAACAAGGCAAGCAGGAGCTACTAATTTGGTCTGTGTGTAGGGGGAAGCTTGTGTTGAAGGATCCAATGCAGTTCACAGGAGTTATGTTCAAATATTTTTATTGTGAAGAACAGTAAAGCAAACAAATACAAATAGCATAGGTTTTGGATATTAAAACAGAACTTCAATCAAACACCCCCCCCCACTATCCCTCCCCACCCCAGGAGTCCAGTACCACAACGAAAACTGAGAGCAAGAGTCAAACTTAGAGGTTCAATAATCTGCTACGGGCCTGCGGAGTGAGATCTTGCCAGAAACATTCCCAGGTCAGACTGAATCTCCGACCAAGTCCACAATCCAAGTCTCCCACCAGTCTCCGTTCCAGTGTAGCATGGATTATCATCAGGGATCGCCATTGTGCATAAGATGGGGGATCTCGTGACAGCCAGTTAGTAAGTATTGCTTTTTTCCCCATCAAAAAGCGCTCTGGTTACGAAAGCCGACATGCCCTTAGGTTTGGGCGTGGCTATATTGTAGTATCCGAATAGTGCTCTGGGTTGCGGGATCCTTCGCCTCCCCCAAAGCATCGTAATGTAATGTCCTAAATATCTCCAAAACTGTAGAATTTTGGGGCAGGTCCAGAGCATATGGCCCAAAGAAGCATGAGCGTGACCACATTTCGGGCAGGAATGAGATGCAGTAATCCCCATCCGAGCTGCTCGTTCCGGCGGGATATAGAGTCGTAAGACTATCTTCAATTGCATTTCCCAATGAGTAATATTAGGAGAGACCTTCTGAATATGTTTCAAAACCCGCTGTAACTGCAGGTCTGTTAAAGTGCATTGCAAGTCCTCTGCCCATGCTGTCGCTAAGATAGTCAAATTTGGGTTCACAGGAGTTAAAATCACACACGTTTCCCTCCAAACCAAGGGTGACTCAAATGAAAATGACAGCCTTTCTACACTACTCTGTAATTGCTAGATAAAAGGCGAAAACAAAGCCTGTCGTGTCAGAGCCAGCTGAAGCGGCTCTGGTTCCCCCCCTCCCCTCCTCCCTCTCTATGACAGAGAATCGTGGGCCTCTGTTTTTTTGATGGGGAAAGGGAGAACGATAGGTATGATGCAACAGTATCCCTCTCCGGGCGCCTTCAGATTTTCAAACCAGTCGGCTTGCACCTGGTGCCGTAAGCCTTCATTTTTGCACGCGACCCGTCAAATGCACACGACAATCGCGCCCCGTCAATTGCGCTCCATGCCGTGAATACTCTTTTGTCTTTTTGAGGGTTACAAAGTAACCCTCTTTTTTTGAGGGTGGGGGGTGGTACACTTAAAATATTCACTTGGTATCTAGTGTTAGGGTAAGCTTTAGATGAGGATTATGGGAATCCTGGGATCTTTAGCTACGCTTTGGACACTGTTGTTGTTTTTTTTCGCTTCAATTGACACCTTTACGGCGTGTCTACCCGAGTGCCCGTATGCACAGTGCCATCTTCGAGCCAGACTCTTGATAAAGGCACAGACGCTGAAACACTACCAGTGTCGAGTCTATTGAGCCATTGCGGCATATTCATCAATAAAGTGGCTGCTTTGAATGATACACCCGTGGCTGATCTCTTGACATTCTGCCCTCACGACTCCCTCATTGTGTGTTTGTGAACCCTTTAGGGTTCCCGTAATCCTCATCTATGCGTAAACCTTACCCTAAGAGTAGCGCGATTGGTAGGGCGCACAAATGTCGGTGTACCCATTTGCAACGATCTTATGTCCACCCTTCTCCTTCATCTCAGATACACTAGTCTCAGCATCAGAAGGGGAGCCACGAACCAGGGCTTCTTTTGGAGGTTGCTATCATAAGCTTTGAGTCTGACTGCTAGGTGTCACTGTTGAGCAAGGGCCACAATGTCCTTGTTTGTCCCGGAGGGCAGTGGTATCCATTCCCAGTCCTGGAGGGCTACCAATAGGTCAGATTTCCAGGCTATCCCTAATGAATATGCATAAGAGAGATAAGCATGTATACAAATCTCTCTCATGCATATATTTATTAGGGATAGCCTGGACAGTTGGCAGCCCTCCTGGACTGGGTATGATTGCTATCACCAGGAATGGGACTGCTTGCCTTTGAAGCATTCAACCAGCAGATCTGACTCAGGAATCAAACCAGGCATCTACCATGGCGGTGGACAATATTGCCTCGGAGCTCAGAGGCCAGCTCTGTAGTTTAATCGTACATGGATTAAGGTTCGGACGGTGGCTGCTTGCGATGTTCATCTGAAACACTGCTATTTCTTTAATTGAAAATAAAGGACTAGCACTCTTTATGAGGGACAGTTGGCGGCTCTGCCATGAAAACATTTTATAGTCTGTCAGCCATGGAAATGCCCACTTAGACAAGACCAATAAAACTATATTAGAAACAGGTTTTATTTACTTACACAGTCAGACTGTTTTTACAATTTGGCAATGTCGTTTAGTCTCAAGGTAGTAGTAGAAATGAAGATTATTATTTGCAAGACATGCTATCCACTTCTATCTCTATAAGCAATACGCTAAGGCAAACCGTGGTGTTTAGAAGGCATGCTGTACAGCTGCAGGGAAAGGAGAGCCTGGTGGGACAAGTGGAACAGACGTGGCCTGCAAGGAAAGGAGAGCTTGGTGGGACAAGTGGAACAGATGTGGCCTGCAGGGAAAGGAGAGATTGGTGGGACAAGTGGAACAGATGTGGCCTGCAGGGAAAGGAGAGATTAGTGGGACAAGTGAAACACATGTAGCCTGCGGAGAAAGGAGAGATTGGTTGGACAAGTGGAACACATGTGGCCTGCGGGAAAAGGAGAGATTGGTGGGTCAAGTGGAACAGACGTGGCCTGCAGGGAAAGGAGATTGGTGGGACAAGTAGAACACATGTGGCCTACGGGGAAAGGAGATATTGGTGGGACAAGTGGAACAGATGTGGCCTGCAGGGAAAGGAGAGATTGGTGGGACAAGTGGAACAGATGTGGCCTGCAGGGAAAGGAGAGATTAGTGGGACAAGTGAAACACATGTAGCCTGCGGAGAAAGGAGAGATTGGTTGGACAAGTGGAACACATGTGGCCTGCGGGAAAAGGAGAGATTGGTGGGTCAAGTGGAACAGACGTGGCCTGCAGGGAAAGGAGATTGGTGGGACAAGTAGAACACATGTGGCCTACGGGGAAAGGAGAGATTGGTGGGACAAGTGGAACAGATGTGGCCTGCAGGGAAAGGAGAGATTCATGGAACAAGTGGAGAAGGTGTGAGCTGCGAGGAAAAGAGTGATCTGTGGAACAAATGGAACAGGAGTGAGCTGTGGGGAAAAGGATGATTCATGAAGCTCTCATAAGTAGGTGTTCCTCAGTTTTGTTATGTAACTACCAACCTGACATGCAAATATCAAGATATGGCATAGGAAGGAGTGGAAGAGTAGCGTAATGGTGAATGTAGTGGCCTGAGGAACTGGTTTTGATTCTCACTGCAGTTCCTTGTAAACCTGGGCAAGCCAATCAATCCTCCACTTCCCCAGGTACAAAATAAATACCTATATATAATTTATAAACCACTTTAGTGGTATATCATCCCGTCCCCTTTCCCCATGTTGAAGCAGAAATTGTTTTGCTCTGTTTGAGGCTCTCTCCTAAGGCTCTCTATACTAGTCTAATATATTCCTAGTAGCTTAATAGGGTTTAATTAATCAGCTCAATAATAAGATGCAGACAGTAGTCCAACAGCAAGAGGGATGCAATCCATTCTTTTGCAAGAAGTTATAGGTGTGTGATCACTGCAAAGAGCTCCTAACTCTCAGAGAACAAGTCTGTTCCCTTGAGGCTACAGTAGCAAACTTGGAGCAACTCAGGGAGACAGAGAAGTACCTAGAGGAGACCTACAGAGAAAAGTCCCACCTCCAGCCTTGCAGCCCCTTCGCTGCCTTGGAGGAGGGAGGTCTCCTAAAAGGAGAGCATCACCCTGATGAAGTAGGAGATAATCCTGTAGCCAGGACCTGCCCACCAGGGGATGCAATATCCTCTTGCACTGAGGATGTGTCTCCAGAGGCTTCTGCTCAAGAGGGAAAGGTTAAGACAGCTGTTGTAGTTGGTGATTCAGTCATTAGGCATGTAGATAAATGGGTGGCTGGTGGCCATAAGGATCACTCGGCCACTCGCCTGCCTGGTACGAAGGTGGCTGAATGCATGCATTACTTAGATAGGATTTTAGATAATGCTGGCTACCAATGACATAAGAAAATGTGGGAGGGAGGTTCCGGAAGCCAAATTTAGGCTCTTAGGTAGAAAGCTGTAATCCAGATCCTCCAGGGTAGTATTTTCAGAAATGCTCCTAGTTCTACGCACAGGACCCAAGAGGCAGGCAGAGCTCCGAAGTCTCAATGTGTGGCTGAGACAACGGTGCAGAGATGAGATATTTAGATTTGTTAGGAACTGGACGACTTTCTGGGAAAGATGAAGCTGCAACGAAAAACCCAAAATTACCTACTGCTCTTTAAATGTTCAGAAATAAATCAAACAATTCTACCGTTTCATCGGGGCCGGATTTAGATGAAAAGAGGCCCTAGGCTATTCCACTAATGAGGCCCTTTCACCTCCCATTTTTAAGTTTGTAAATTACATGAGAGATAATAAAATACATCATTACTGTGATATATATCAATATGTTAAATGAAATATGTTGTTATTGATACTAACCTTTATAAAAAATGTGACACGGATAATAAATAAAAAAAAAGTCGAGAACACTTATTTGGACATTTATTCTCAGCACCATATATAGTACTTGTAACAATAACTAATCAAACATAACACACAACATTGCCCCTTCCGTTGTCCATAGTGCCCCCAGTGCGTCCTTTCTCACCTCACCCCCCCCCTCCGATGCCCGCCTGCATCCCATCCCCCTTCCATTGAACACCCCCCCATGCCATCCTGCCTGCCTGCCTTTCATTAAACCCCCCCACCCCCCTACGATGCCAGGCTGCCTGCCTCCCATCCCCCTTCCACTGAACCCCCCCCCCGATGCCAGTCTGGGCCGCTCTGTCCTGACGGATCCACGTTTTGCCTCTCTCCCCGCGGGGCTGGGCTTTGCCCAGCTGTTTCCGGACCGACGTCTTTCCCTCCCCGATCCTCCTCCCAGGGCGAGAAAAAGAAAGGGAGAAGCCGATTCGGCGCCCCGTTGCGGCCGGAGCCGGTTCCGATCCCGAAGCGTAGAATTTCTCCTTATTTTCGGTTCAGTGTTTTAGTGTTCACTGCTTTTAGAATAGTGTAATTTTAATTTTGCTAACAATTTGAATGTAGGCCCCTCTTGATCTTGAGGCCCTAGGCTGAAGCCTAGTTAGCCTATAGGAAAATCCGTCCCTGCATTTCATGCTTGCTTGCCGATTCAAAAGTTCTCTTGCCATTTCTCACCTCGACCCTGAAGAAAGCCACGTCGGAAGAGGTGCCACTGCAAAGCTAAGTTCATCGCACGCGCCTGATGGCCATAATATGTAAGAGATTTAAGCAATATATATATAAAAAAAATTTATTTCATGAACTTGCAAGGGAGTTGCTATGTTTGCATAAACATGTTTGAGTTAAAAAAAATGGATATTCAATCATGAGACAGCAACATACAACACTAAGGGCTCCTCTTACAAACGTGCGTTAGGGCCTTAACGTGCGGAACAGCGCACGTTAGCTGCTACCGCCTCCTCTTGAGCAGGTAGTGGTTTTTCGGGTAGTGTGTGCGCTAAAAACGCTAGCGCACCTTCTAGCGACACAGGCAGCGAAAATTGACCCCACCATCACCAAACTGATGATCAAAACAACAGACATCAAAGTGTTTCGAAAAGAAATCAAAACATTTCTATTCAAAAAAACACGTCCCTACTAACTAATCTCCTCCCCTTTCGCACATGCTCTCCCCCCCCCCCCCCGTGAATAACACATTAGTCAACTCCTAGAACCATACCTTCCAAAAATATTCTGATTCCTAAATAAGCATCTACCTTCAATATCCAACAAACTTATTCCTTCATTGTTAGGTAACTTTTCTTCTGTAACCCGTATATACTGATATTCTCCACTGTATCCTGTTATCACTTGATTCTCTGCTATGTAATTCTTTCGGAAAAATCCAGATATCTTATAATTTGTAATCCTCTCCCATACCATGTAAAGTACATGAATCACTGTTATGTAATTCTCTCGGTAATCATTGTTACGTAATTCTCTCGGTAATGTCCAGATCTCTTCTAATTTGTAATCCGCTTAGAACCGCAAGGCACAGGTGGAATAGAAATCACTAATGTAATGTAATGTAATGGAAAAGGAGTCCTAAAAGTGGAATTCATGACGATTGCCACCGCTAAGAGTTACATTAGTCTACCGGCATTCCGAAGATTCCTAAAGATTACGCCAGGGGCGTTTATTAGTGAAGAGTGCCTTAAAATAACAGGCGTTAACATAGGGCTCCTTTTACTAAGCTGTGCTAGCGGTTTTAGCGAGCGTTAAATTGCCGCGCGCGCTAGATGCTAATGCCACCATTGAGCTGGCGTTAGTTTTTGGCGCGTAGCGCGGGGGTTAGCGTGCGCTAAAAACGCTAGCGCACCTTAGTAGGAGGAGCCCATAGGGTTTAAAAAAAAAAAAAATTTCTTTCAGTATCATGTTCTATTTTTTTTGTTGTTGTTTTATGATTACTGGCTCACCTTACGATTGTTAACCGAGTTGAGCTTCATTTTTTTTTTTTTTTTGCAGATGACCCGATCTATAAATTTAAGGTTTCGTTTAACATTTCGTTAAACAACAGCGAGCATGAGCAGACTGGGTCACTAAATTCCCCTTTAACAGTGTCACATGTGGACCTCAGAGGCTCAACAGTCTCTATTAATAAATACACTGTGGGAAGAGAGTTAATACATAAAACAGCTTTTGTGTGGGAGAAGTCATGATGTTGTAAGTTTGGATACAAAACCCTTCGTGGAGGAAGGGCAATTGCTTCTTTTATCTACCACCCCCCCCCCCCCTTGGAGTACTGGGACTCTGCAGGGTGATTCTAGGCTCAGGTTGTGGCCCACTGTTCCAGAGGTCAGGGAATCTGAGATAGTGCGTCCACTGTGAAGGCAGATTGAGGGTTTGTGTTAGAGAATGACACGGAGACAAAATTCATCACCGCGGGAAATAATCCCATGTCATTTTCTAGTGTTTATGTCAACCTCAGTCCTTCTACACCAGCATTCTTCAAAGCAAAGCTTGAGGGTCAGTGGTTGTGGCCATTCATACTCTGATTCTTATGGGAGCCAAGGATAATGAAGCCATTGTGACATCACTGATGTGATTGGCTCTTAGGCACTGGTGGAATGAGGCATTATGACATCACAATATCTGCTCTGGATACCAGAGACTGTCATTCTGTAGTGTCTGTTTCAACCTCGGTCCTTCTACACCAGCATTCTTCAAAGCAAAGCTTGCGGGTCAGTGGTTGTGGCCATTCATACTCTGATTCTTATGTGAGCCAAGGATAATGAAGCCATTGTGACATCACTGATGTGATTGGCTCTTAGGCACTGGTGGAATGAGGCATTATGACATCACAATATCTGCTCTGGATATCAGAGACTGTCATTCTGTAGTGTCTGTTTCAACCTCGGTCCTTCTACACCAGCATTCTTCAAAGCAAAGCTTGCGGGTCAGTGGTTGTGGCCATTCATACTCTGATTCTTATGTGAGCCAAGGATAATGAAGCCATTGTGACATCACTGATGTGATTGGCTCTTAGGCACTGGTGGAATGAGGCATTATGACATCACAATATCTGCTCTGGATACCAGAGACTGTCATTCTGTAGTGTCTGTTTCAACCTCGGTCCTTCTACACCAGCATTCTTCAAAGCAAAGCTTGCGGGTCAGTGGTTGTGGCCATTCATACTCTGATTCTTATGTGAGCCAAGGATAATGAAGCCATTGTGACATCACTGATGTGATTGGCTCTTAGGCACTGGTGGAATGAGGCATTATGACATCACAATATCTGCTCTGGATACCAGAGACTGTCATTCTGTAGTGTCTGTTTCAACCTCGGTCCTTCTACACCAGCATTCTTCAAAGCAAAGCTTGTGGCCATTCATACTCTGATTCTTCCCTCTCTCCTTAAAGAATGACATGAAGATGGTTCCCGCGGGGACGGGAACGGTGATGAACTTTGTCACTGTGTCATTCTCTAGCTGGCAGGCTGCAATTCCACTTCAGGCAGGTTTGGACCCCCCCTGAGTAGGGTTGCCATATGGATCCAGAATCAGAAGGACAGATTGAGACAGGGTTAACAGACGTCCGGATTTCCACGGATACGTCCTCCCTTTGAATAAACGTCTGGGGGTCCGGACGGCTTTTCAAAACCCTCCTCAAATCGCGTCGGGCAGGGAGGAAGTCCACGGGACTTCCTCTCTGTCTAACAAGAGCAGGCAGAGGGGGCGGGGCTAGGGTAGTACTGGGGCTGGGATTAGGGC
This sequence comes from Geotrypetes seraphini, assembly GCF_902459505.1. Classification (NCBI taxonomy): domain Eukaryota; kingdom Metazoa; phylum Chordata; class Amphibia; order Gymnophiona; family Dermophiidae; genus Geotrypetes; species Geotrypetes seraphini. The sequence continues at coordinate 17,674,514 of NC_047093.1, read as the reverse complement.
ATTACACAGTAGGGTGGGCATAACTGGGCGGGTCTAGGGGGGGGTCCAGATTTTCCAGTCGGAAAATCTAGCAACCCTAGATTGACACGGGGAATTCTCAGAACGCTACTCTGATATGGAAATGATCAACGTAGCAGCAGTCGTCGCTGATCTCACCCGGGATATCTGAAAACTGAGAACGCTTAATGGCCGCTGGATTAGTAGAGCTGTTGTGCTCAGAATGTTTTTGCCGCACTAGCCCCGCCCTGAAGAAGAATCGAAATGCTTTGGTGGGGAAGAGTGCAACAACACGACACTCAAAGCTAAATTCAAGATTTAAGAATGAGTGAAATCAAATCAAATGATTTGAATTGGGAATAAGAATTGAGGAAAAGAGATTAATAGCATTATGAGAATTAAAGATTGAAGATTTATTTATTCATATAAAAACAAGTAACCACAGTAGTTATGAGATATACCGGGTGAGATCAGTGACGACTGTTGCTACACCAGGGGTCTCAAAGTTCCTCCTTGAGGGCCGCAATCCAGTCGGGTTTTCAGGATTTCCCCAATGAATATGCATGAGATCTATGTGCATGCACTGCTTCCAATGCATATTCATTGGGGAAATCCTGAAAACCCAACTGGATTGCGGCCCTCAAGGAGGGACTTTGAGATCTTTGATATAGAACATGTAAGAGACGTAACCTATACATCAGGGTTCCCCAAAGTCCCTCCTTGAGGGCTGAATCCAGTCGGGTTTTCAGGATTTCTCCAATGAATATGCATGAGATCTATGTGCATGCACTGCTTTCAATGCATATTCATTGAAGAAATCCTGAAAACCCAACTGGATTGCGGCCCTCAAGGAGGGACTTTGAGATCTTTGATATAGAACATGTAAGAGACGTAACCTATACATCAGGGTTCCCCAAAGTCCCTCCTTGAGGGCTGAATCCAGTCGGGTTTTCAGGATTTCTCCAATGAATATGCATGAGATCTATGTGCATGCACTGCTTTCAATGCATATTCATTGGAGAAATCCTGAAAACCCAACTGGATTGCGGCCCTCAAGGAGGGACTTTGAGATCTTTGATATAGAACATGTAAGAGACGTAACCTATACATCAGGGTTCCCCAAAGTCCCTCCTTGAGGGCTGAATCCAGTTGGGTTTTCAGGATTTCCCCAATGAATATGCATGAGATCTATGTGCATGCACTGCTTCCAATGCATATTCATTGGGGAGATCCTGAAAACCCGACTGGATTGCGGCCCTCAAGGAGGGACTTTGAGATCCCTGTGCTACACTGATCATTTCCATATCAGAGTAGCGTTCTGAGAATTCCCCCCCGTTTAACATCTACGTACTGCTTTCTTACAAACTCGATTTTATAAAGCAAGAGGAAACTAATTTGAGGACATTAAGTATTTCCTATATTGCCTATTTTTAAACGTAGTAGAACCCTAGATTGAGACATCCAGGCTTTACTTCCATTGGAAGTAAAATCCAGATCTCTCAGTCTGTCCTCCTTACTTCCATTGCTTTCAATGGAAGTAAAATTGGGTTCATAGACAACGGCGCGAAAGACAAAGGCGCGCCCAGACAATTGAGCGCAGCGCGGAGGCGCGCACCGCTCAAAATTACTGTTTTTAGGGGCTCCGACAGGGGGTTTTGTTGGGGAAACCCCCCCCCACTTTACTTAATAGACATCGCGCCGGCGTTATGGGGGGTTTGGGGGGTTGTAACCCTCCACATTTTACTGTAAACTTAACTTTTTCCCTAAAAACAGGGAAAAAGTGAAGTTTTCAGTAAAATGTGGGGGGTTAGAACCCCCCACCCCCCACAACACCCCCACAACGCGGCGCGATGTCTATTAAGTAAAGTGTGGGGGGGGTTCCCCCCCACACACCCCCGTCGGAGCCCTAAAAACAGTAATTTTGAGCGGCGCGCGACTCAGTGCTGCGCTCAATTGTCTGGGCGCACCTTTGTCCCGGTGCGCTTTTGATCTGACACCGTAAAATTGTCCTCCTTTTTCTGGAGCCATATGATAACTCTGAGGTATGGGGCCCTGTTTGTAACACCCCCCCCCAACACACAATACCATCCATGATTGCATGAAGCATCTATCTAGGGAGAAAGAAAGCCCGAGAAGTGCTAGAAGGTCTGGACGATCATTCCCAAGCCATCTTATCTGGGACGTTGCTTTACTGAGTCCGTGCTTTCTGGCATTGGCTGCCTGAGACCAGAAAAGCAAGAGAAATCCAAGATGTAGGATCTCTAAGGTCACCTTCCTCCCATCTAACAGCTGCCTCAGATGGGACCCCAAAATGACATTGGCTTTGCTATAACAACATACATGCTGAAGTAAGCTAGCATGTTTGCCAAATAAGGCATGAGGCACTAAAAGCTGTTGATGCCTGGCCTTGTTACAAGAGCCACTTTTGAACTGCTTTTTTTTTTTTTTTTTTTAATTCAGTCTGCAGAACAGAGCTTAGAAGCCTGGCCAAACTGCAAATACCTCACAGTTCCGTGTATAATGCCAGATTTTCCAAGACCGGCAAATGAAGACATATTCCTTGAATAATTCAATGAAAAGCTATGAACAGTACCAGCTCCCTTAAAGGAACAGACAACACTGTTGATGGACAAAGAAGTAGATCCCACCCGTCCCCATCAGGATCCTCTCCGTCCCCACCCGTCACCGCAAGGAATTAACTCCATCCCCACCCATCCCCATAAAAAGCAGCAATTACTTCTGACAGGATCATCAATTCCACAGTTTCTTTTGTGTTTGTGCTGCTGCTTTCCTTGTGGAATCTCTTTGGTGGAACCCTTTTTTTGTTTTCTGTTCAGGTAATTAACTTATAAACCCCCTCTTTTACTAAGGCTAACGTGTCCATTATATTATATGGACGAACCCTGCTTCCAAAGCCTTCCATCCCCGTGGGAGTCCTGTTGGCTAGAGGGGGGTCCCCGTGGGAGTCCCGTGGGCCAGAGGGGGGTCCCCGTGGGAGTCCCGTGGGTTAGGGGGGATTCCTGCACGACTCCCGTGGGACCCACGGGATTCCCGCAATCCCCGTTCCTGTGCAGACCTCTACAAAGAAGGCTATCTTTGACCACGACTAGTTGAGTTTTCAGTTCTAATAGGGAGAGTGTGGCAAGTGGTTAAAGCTACAGCCTCAGCACCCTGAGGTTGTGGGTTCATATCCACACTGCTCCCTGTGACCCTGGGCAAGTCACTTCATTGCCCAAGGCACCTTAGATCAGGGGTAGGCAATTCCGGTCCTCGAGAGCCACAGGTTTTCAGGATATCCACAATGAATATATATGAGACGGATTTGCATGCACTGCCTCCTTGAGATGCAAATCTATCCCCTGCATATTTGTTGGGGATATCCTGACAACCTGACCTGGTATTCCAGGACTGAGATAGATTGTGAGCCCACCTGGACAGATAGGGAAATATGCTTGAGTACCTGAATAAATTCATGTAAACTGTTCTGAGCTCCCCTGAGAGAACATAGAAACATAGAAAAATGACGGCAGAAAAGGGCCATAGCCCATCAAGTCTGCCCACTCTAATGACCCACCCCCCCTCGACTTTACCCCCCTAGAGATCCCACATGCGTGTCCCATTTACTTTTAAAATCTGGCCCGCAGCTGGCCTCAATCACCTGCAGTGGAAGTTCAACACCCTTTCGGTGAAGAAATACTTCCTGGTGTCGCCATGAAATTTCCCGCCCCTGATTTTTAGCGGATGCCCTCTTGTGGCCGAGGGTCCTTTAAGAAAGAAGATATCATCTTCCACCTCGATACGGCCCGTGATGTATCTAAACGTTTCAATCATGTCTCCTCTCTCTCTACGTACAGAAAATTAAATAAATAAATAAAACAGACCAGTGGTTTCCAACCCTGTCCTGGAGAACCACCAGCCAGTTGGGGTTTTGGGATAGCCCTAATGAATATGCATAAGAGAGATTTGCATATAATGGGGGTGACAGGAATGCAAATCCGTTCCTTGAAATGAACGCAATACTCCAGATGAGGTCGTACCATGGAGCGATACAGAGGCATTATAACATTCTTAGTCTTGTTAACCATCCCTTTTTTAATAATTCCCAGCATCCTGATTGCGTTTTTGGCCTCCACCACATATTGGGCGGAAGGTGTCATCGTATTGTCTACGATGACAACCCAGATCCTTTTCTCGGGCGCTAACCCCCAAGGTGGACCCTGGCATCCGGTAACTTTGATTTGGCTTATTCTTCCCAATGTGCATCACTTTGCATTTGTCCTTTTACGAAGCCGCGTGAGCGGTTTTAGCGTGCGTAATGGCGCGCACTAATTTGCCGGCCGCGCTAGCCGCTACCGCCTCTTCTTGAGCAGGCGGTAGTTTTTCGGCTAGCGCGGGGATTAGCGCCCGCTAAAAAGTTGCGTGCGATAATGCCGCTAACGTGGCTTCGTAAAAGGAGCCTTAAATTTCATCTGCCACTTGGACGCCCAATCTTCCAATTTCCTAAGGTCTGCCTGCGTTTTAACAACTTTGAACGGTTTAGTGGTATCTGTATGTAAACTTATAACCCGTTCTAGGCTCTTTCGGGAGGACGAGGTGTTCAAGACATTTCTTCCTTGCCTGGACGGGCCTTTCAATGAATTTGGGAACCTTTTTGGTCTACATTATCTCCGGTGGTTCGTAGCCCCATTCTGAACTGCTAGGGTTCTCTTATTTACCTTACTTTGTTTGGCATCAGTGAGAGGGGGAGGGTGGGGGGATGGGTTGGGTTGGTATTTTTATTTATTTATTTTTATTTATTTTATTTATTTAGATTTATATCCCGTTCTCTCAGTAGCTCAGAACGGTCTACAAGTAAACATACACAGTAGAAGTAATTAGGCAAATAAGATGTACAATAGGTTTAGATGCTTGGACATACAAGATTGTGCAGTATTTATCAGGCTACAGACAATTTTTCAGAGTACAGACTAAGAGAGGACTATACTGAAATTTAGGAGAAGTTAAATAGGGGAGAGAAGAGAGAGGTGGGGTTTAAGGGGGGGTGTAGACTGAGGGAGACCTTTAGTTGAAGAGGAGGGTCTTTACCATTTTACGGAATGTCAATAAAGAGTTCTGTTGCCTGAGTTGGGGGGGGGAGTTTATTCCAGAGATGTGGGATGAAGTGGCTGTAGGATCGTTTGCGGGCAGTTTCTGAGAGGAGGGACCTTCCAGGGGGAATGCATAGGCGTATTTCCGATTTTGAGCGGAGGGTGCGAGTGGGGGTGTAGATGGGAAGCTTAGATTTTATGTAGGAGGGGGTGGTGGTATAAATTCTCTTGTGGGCTACTGCTAGGGCCTTGAAAGCACAGCGCTGGCTAATTGGGAGCCAGTGTTCAGCGCGGAGTGCTGGGGAGACGGGATCATGGTAGTTGAGGTTGTGTAGGAGGCGGATAGCTGTATTTTGGACACGTTGGAGGCGTTTGAGATTATTTTTGGTTAGTCCATTAGTTCTGGTAGGGTGGGTTTGATGGTTTTAGTATATAAATTTGAGCTATCTTGTTGTTTTCTGTTTTGATTCTGATTGTTATGCTCAATAAAATATATTTAACAATAAATCAATCAGTTGCAATCAATGAAGATCCTTTTGTCTAATCCCCTGACCCTGGAGCTGGGTTTACTGACAGATAAGTATCTTGAAGCCAAGAGGTGATCTGTGTCAAACTGCGGTTAATTTCCTGGATGTTTGATGGACTGGTGGGGTCAATTGGGAATAAAAGTTGAATGTCGTCTGCGTATGCAAATGGGGTGAAGCCGATGGATTGGGCCAATGTCAGCAATGAAGCAAGGAAAAAGATTAAATATGATGGGAGCTAATGTGGAATCCTGGAGAACTCTGTAAGGTTTAGTGTAAATATTTGATATTGGGTCCTGAAAGTATACCTGATATGTGCAATTTCTGGAATATGAGCAGAACCTGTCGTAAGCAACACCAGTGATGCCTATGTGCTGTAGTCTGGGGAGTAGAAGGGAATTATCTATTATATCGAAAATGGCTGTGAGTAGAGAATGACATGGGGACAAACTCATTTCCCCGTCCCGTCCCTGTGGGTTCTGTCCCTGTCCCATTCTTGCAAGCTCTGCCTTAACCGTACAATCCTCGAACGCGTATGATTCTTAAGCGTTTGAGGCTTGTGGAGTTGAGGACGGACCTTAGGCATTGGTAGAATGAGGCATTATGACATCACAATCTGAGCTCTAGAATGTTGCTACTTATGATTTTAAAGTGTCTGAGGCTTGTGCAGATGAGGACGGAGCTTAGGCATTGGTGGAATGAGGCATTATGACATCACAATCTGGGCTCTAGAATGTTGGACAGAGAATAGAGCTTGCAGGAATGGGGCAGGGACAGGAAAAGAACTCATGGGGACAGGGAAATGTTTGACCCCATGTCATTCTCTACTTGGGAGAATAGTATAGAAAGTTGAATAAATAAATAGTGTGAAAAGTTTCAGCCTCTGATAACCAGAGCAGGTATTGTGACATCATAATGCCTCTTTCAACCTCATCAGTGATGTCACAGTGGCTTGACTGTCCTTTACTTGGCTCACTTATACTACATTTTGATTTCTAGAGTGGTGCAGTGTAGAGGATGCCATGGGGTCAAATTTTTCCCCGCCCCGTCCCCATGAGTTTTGTTGGTGTCCCTGTCCTATTCCTGTAAGCTCAGTCTTAACTGCACAAGCCTCAAATACTTATGATTTTAAAGTGTTTGAGGCTTGTGCAGATGAGGATGGAGCTTGCAGGATGGGGCAGGGACAGGAAAAGAACTTGTGGGGACGGGATGGGATGGAAAAATGAGTTAATGCAGGAACGGGGAAAAATTTGTCCCCGTGTCATTCTCTAGCTGTGAGAGCCAAAGAAAGAAAGAGCACAGATTTACAATGGTCTAAATCAGGGGTAGGGAACTCCGGTCCTCGAGAGCCGTATTCCAGTCGGGTTTTCAAGATTTCCCCAATGAATATGCATGAGATCTATTTGCATGCACTGCTTTCAATGCATATTCATTGGGGAAATCCTGAAAACCCGACTGGAATATGGCTCTCAAGGACCGGAGTTCCCTACCCCTGGTCTAAATGATAGCACTGATTAGGTAAGACTGATGAGCGAGAGTTCAGTGGAATGATTATGCCTGGATCTGGTCTGATTTGGGTTCTGATTTCCCCATTGCATTCCCTAACAAAAGCAAGACTACAAATCTCAGCATACGCTGGTAAACACAGGACTGGATCAACCCTGGATTCAGTTGGCAGTAGAGATCTGTATGGGAACTGGGATCGTGGGAATCCCGCGGGTCCCATGGGTACCCCGCAGGGATCTCCCCCAAAGTCAACGGGACTCTCATAGGGACCCCTCCAAGGCTGACAGGACGCCCACGGGGATGGACCCAGGGTTCCTATCCCAAGGCCTACCTAATTTCAGCTTCAGATGAGACCGGTCCGGGTCCAGCGCCGCGGCGGGAACTTCTATGCTGAGCAGTCAGCTCAGCACCTAGGCATACAGACTCTGTGTGCCTACGTGCTGAGCTCACTGCCTACGTGCTGAGCTCACTGTGTATGTGACAGAAACTGTTGCTGCCGATTCATCGGGATGTGTCACATGCAGACTAGAGCGGGAGGATAGCCTGCATTTAGTGAGCCACCTGAGCCCCCCCCCCCCAAAATGCCCTGATACTGGAGACTGAGAGAGAGACCAAGGAGGAGACCAGAATTTAGATTCAGCAGCGGCACAATCAAGGGGATTTTAAAATAGAAAGGAGTATTTCTTCGGAAGTCAGCATGAGGAGCAGAGAGACTCTAGTCTACACTTTTAAAAAGTAAGTGCACTGAAGTAATGTGGCTTCTTTTCTAAGATCTGATCTGTGCCCTATTGCCCAAATAATGCATCCTAGTCTTCAGTAGGGTATTCTACCGAGGATACCAAAAACCCACACAATTTTGTGTTTTTCCAGAGAGAGACAAGACGGCGTCATAGTGGAAGGACGCTCTGAGCTCTCCTCCTGCCAAAGAAGTTTTTCCTGCTGTATAGCTCTTTCTGAGCGATAATTTGTAATGCCTAAGAGACGAGGCAGGGTGGCTGCTTCAGCCCGACAGCCTGAACCTGCCGTAACAAGGCAAGGATTACTTACGGGCTTCTTCACATCCTCGTCTCGGGGCGTTCCTGCTGAGCTGGACGCGAAGGAAGTGTTGGCTCTAGGAAGTGAGACTTCACTTAGTCCCGCGGGACCAGCGCCTCCCTTGCAGCCGCGAGAGAGGGGAATCTCGGCAGCAACGCCGGCAGTGGACTCTTCGCTGCCCCCAGAGCTATCAGGCTCGCCGGCTTCACCAGAACTCGTGGCTGGAAGATCTTTATCAAGTGCGGTTAATGGAGCCTCCGCGGAGAGAGGGGAAATACCAGCGTTACAGCCCCTTGTTCGACCCGCTGAGATTACTTTGGACTCTACACTCCCTTTATGAGGTATGTCTGGGAATCTTTCCTCTTGCTCAGGCTCAGACTTTGAGTTTGGAAAAATTTGAAGAGGACTTGAAGACCCAGGGAGAAAAACTTAATTACTTAAGGCAGGGGTGTCCAATGTCGGTCCTCGAGGGCCGCAATCCAGTCGGGTTTTCAGGATTTCCCCAATGAATATGCATGAGATCTATGTGCATGCACTGCTTTCAATGCATATTCATTGGGGAAATCCTGAAAACCCGACTGGATTGCGGCCCTCGAGGACCGACATTGGACACCCCTGAGTCTTAAGGAATAAAATCTACTCGTGGAATTATTCTGCAGGATATACTAGTGATGTTGAGAAAAATAGAAAACTTTGAGAACTAAAGCCCGAGGTCATAAAGCCGTTGTACAGATCCATGGTGAGACCCCCCATCTGGAATACTGTGTACAATTCTGGAGGCCGCATTATCAAAAAGATGTGCGGAGAGTTGAGTCGGTTCAGCGAATGGCCACCAGGATGGTCTCAGGTCTCAAGGATCTCCCGTATGAGGAACGACTGGGTAAGTTGCAGCTGTACTCACTCGAGGAACGCAGAGAGAGGGGAGACATGATCGAGACGTTCAAATATGTCACAGGCCGTATCGAGGTGGAAGAGGATCTCTTTTTCCTTAAAGGACCCACGGCAACAAGAGGGCATCCGTTGAAAATCAGGGGAGGGAAATTTCATGGCGACACCAGAAAATATTTCTTCACTGAAAGGGTGGTTGATCGCTGGAATAATCTTCCACAACAGGTAATTGAGGCCAGCAGCGTGCCAGATTTTAAGAAAAGATGGGATTGGCATGTGGGATCTCTTCATGGAGATAGTTAGGGGGGTGGGCCATTAGTGTGGGCAGACTAGATGGGCCATGGCCCTTTTCTGCCGTCATGTTCTATGTTTCTATTTGGCATGTGGGATCTCTTCATGGAGGTAGTTAGGGGGTGGGCCATTAGGGTGGGCAGACTAGATGGGCCGTGGCCCTTTTCTGTCATTATTTTCTATGTTTCTAAGTTTCTAAACTAAACAATAGAATTTAAGATTATTGAATTTCCCTAAGACACTGACTATGACACCTAAGGAAAATTTTTATAAGTTTCTGAAAGAAGTTTTAAAATAACCTTCTCTTCAAGAAATCCATCAAAACAAACTAACACCGCAGGAAGCACTTCAGCCCCGCCCCCGAAGTAACCCGTTCAACTTTGTAACTCTTCTGGAAATGTCCAGATAACCTGTTATGTAATCCGCCCTGAACTGCAAGGTAATGGCGGAATAAAAGTCACTCACTAATGTAATGTAATGCAATTACCTCCTCTACATAAAATTTATTTTTTGCCAGGTTCTCATAAAAAGCCTTCCTCTTTTCATCCTGAAGTTTTGCCTCCGGCAACGATAGCAAGTCCATTGGATATTTCAAATATAGTGGAGAATTCTCAAGAGGAAGCCATTTTGTGTTCAACGCTTCTTGTAACGTTTGTATTTCATCAAGATAAGGACGCACTTCTTCGCCTTTTTTTTTAGGCCGAAGAAAGTTTCTTTTCTGAATGGCAAAATCTCGATGTTTGCAGATGTCTCAAGACAAGAAGAAAAAGGTTCCTGGAGATGAAAGATAGCGTGAAAGCATTGGGGGCAAAATTCCAACCATGTTACCCTTGTAAATGTATGATCTATTTGGATCAGAACTCATATGTATTTTATGAGCCCTCCCAGTTACAATTTTTCCTAGAGGGGAAGGGGGTGAGTCCAGGTACGCTGGTCCACATTATAAATGGGGATGTGCCACTACTTTTCTTAGAAATTCCTTCTGATTGTGAAATTGTCTCTCTCCATAATGAGGACTACTCAAGAGTCTTGATAAATGCTGGAAACTGTTAATTTGTTTATAATTTCTTCTTTATTTTTTTATGTGATAAGGACGTGTGCTGGCACGTAACATCCAGACCTGCATAGACATGACTTTAAACTGATAACAAGGGGAAAGCCGATAGTCGATCTGACTTCGACACATCGGACCACAGTATCGAGCAAAGATACTGAGACAAGAACTGGCAATAGAGGACTAGAGACAAAATGGACACTTTATGGACATAAACCCAAAGAAGCAGCACAGGGAACCGAGGGGCATTTAGAGCTAAAGAGCAAAACAAGGAGGAAACAGCCGGAACCAGAGGGCTATCAAAGAACAAAGAAGCGGGCAGAGGACGGAATAGACACACCGCAGGAGGCAACACGCGAGGAGACCAGCAGGAGCAACAAATCAAGAGTAGATCCGAAAGAAAAGGTAACAAACTGGGACTTAAATTGCCTATATACAAATGCTAGAAGCCTAAGAACTAAAATGGGGGAGCTAGAAGTTATAGCCAGAAAAAAGGACATAGACATAATAGGAATCACAGAAACATGGTGGTCAGAGGACAACAAATGGGATGTGGCCCTGCCAGGGTACAAACTCTACAGGAAGGACAGGGCACACAAGAAGGGGGGAGGAATAGCACTGTATATAAAGGACTCCATTGCCTCATCCAGAATCGAAACAACAATAAGGGCAGACAGTCTGGAGTCACTATGGGTTAAGCTGACAGGAGGGGAAGGAGCTGACATCAAATTGGGACTTTACTATCGCCCACCAGGACAGCCAGAAACAAACGACCTAGACCTGGAGGCCGAACTGAGACAGGTGTGCAAAACTGAAAAGGTGGTGGTTATGGGGGACTTCAACTATCCGGGAATAGACTGGGACATTGGGCACTCAAACTGCACGAGAGAAACTAAATTCCTAGAGGCAATAAGGGACTGTTTCATGGAGCAGCTGGTCACGGAACCAACGAGAGGGGATGCCACTCTAGACCTAATCCTCAACGGGCTAGAGGGACCCGCAAAGGAAGTGGAGGTACTAGCACCGTTAGGGAACAGCGATCACAACATGATCCAATACAAATTAAACATGGGAACAACCAAGGTGAAAAGAACCACAACGACAGCACTCAACTTCAGAAAAGGAAACTACAAGGACATGAGGAAAATGGTAGGAAAAAAGCTCAGCAGCAGCTCAGGAAAGGTGAAGACCGTAAAGGAAGCCTGGACACTGCTTAAATGCACAGTGCTCGAGGCACAAGACCTGTACGTCCCAAGGTTTATGAAAGGGTGCAAAAAAAATCGAACTAAAAACCCAGCATGGATAACAACTGCAGTTAAAAAGGCGATAAGCGACAAGAAATCATCCTTCAAGAAATGGAAAAAGGAACCAACAAAGGAAAACCAGGAAGAGCACAAAAGACACCAGAAAGAATGTCATCGAGAGGTCAGGAAAGCAAAGAGAGAATATGAGGAAAGACTGGCAGGAGAAGCAAGAAACTTCAAACCCTTCTTCAGGTATGTGAAAGGGAAACAACCAGCCAGAGAGGAAGTGGGACCACTGGACGACGGAGACAGGAAAGGAGCGATAAAGGAGGAAAAAGAGATAGCAGAAAGGTTAAACAAATTCTTCTCGTCAGTCTTCACCAGAGAGGACACAACCAATATTCCGGAACCCGAGGTGATTATAAACGGAGAACAAGATGAAAGGCTGGTAAAACTAGAGGTGAGCAAAGAGGATGTCCTCAGGCAGATAGACAGACTAAAGAGCGACAAATCACCAGGCCCGGACGGCATCCACCCAAGGGTACTAAAAGAACTGAGAAATGAAATAGCAGAGACACTTCACCAAATATGTAACCTCTCCCTAAAAACAGGGGAGATCCCAGAGGACTGGAAAATAGCGAATGTCACGCCTATCTTTAAGAAGGGATCAAGGGGTAACCCGGGAAACTACAGGCCTGTGAGCTTGACCTCGGTTCCAGGGAAGATGATGGAAGCAATGGTAAAGGACACAATATGCGAATACATAGAAAACAATGGACAACTGAAGGCAAACCAACATGGCTTCTGCAAGGGAAGGTCATGCCTCACGAACTTGCTGTACTTCTTTGAGGGAATAAACAGCCAGATGGATAAGGGGGAATCCATAGACATCATTTACCTTGACTTCCAAAAAGCCTTCGACAAGGTACCTCACGAACGGCTACTTAAAAAGCTGTGGTACCACGGGGTGCAAGGGGATATCTACCGATGGATCAAACACTGGTTGGCGGGCAGGAAGCAGAGGGTTGGAGTAAAAGGCCAATACTCAGACTGGCAATGGGTCACGAGCGGAGTTCCGCAGGGGTCAGTGCTGGGACCTCTACTGTTCAATATATTTATTAACGATCTGGAGGCAGGGACAAAATGTGAGGTTATCAAATTTGCTGATGACACCAAACTCTGCAGCAGGGTTAGAAACACGGAAGACTGTGAAGACCTGCAAAGGGACCTAACGAAACTGGAAGACTGGGCAAAAAAGTGGCAAATGAGTTTTAACGTAGAAAAATGCAAGGTCATGCATGTAGGGAAAAAGAACCCGATGTTCAGCTACAAAATGGGGGGAACACTGCTAGGGGTGAGTAACCTTGAAAGGGACCTGGGGGTGATGGTCGACACATCACTGAAACCATCGGCGCAATGTGCGACAGCCTCAAAGAAAGCAAACAGAATGCTGGGCATCATCAAAAAAGGTATTACAACCAGGACGAAGGAAGTCATCATGCCGCTGTATCGCGCAATGGTGCGCCCGCACCTGGAGTACTGTGTTCAATACTGGTCACCGTACCTCAAGAAGGACATGGCGGTACTCGAGGGAGTGCAGAGGAGGGCGACTAAACTAATAAATGGTATGGAAAATTTTTCATACGCTGACAGGTTAAAAATGCTGGGGCTGTTCTCCCTGGAGAAGAGGAGACTTAGAGGGGACATGATAGAAACCTTCAAAATCCTTAAGGGCATAGAGAGAGTAAATAAGGACAGATTCTTCAAACTGAGGGGAGCCACAAGCACTAGGGGTCACTCGGAGAAATTGAAAGGGGACAGGTTTAGAACAAATGCTAGAAAATTCTTTTTTACGCAGAGGGTGGTGGACACATGGAACGCGCTTCCGGAGGAAGTGATAGGCCAGAACTCTGTACAGGGGTTCAAGAAGGGTTTGGATAGGTTCCTGGAGGATAAAGGGATAGAGGGGTACAGATAGAACTTGAGGTAGGTTATAAAAGTGGTCAGAAACCACTTCACAGGTCGCAGACCTGATGGGCCGCCGCGGGAGCGGACCGCTGGGCGAGATGGACCTCGGTCTGACCCAGTGGAGGCAACTTCTTATGTTCTTATGTTAAGACTCTTTGGGCTCCTTTTAGGACGGTGTGCTAACGGTTGTAGCCTGCGCTACAATGCCAATGCGTGCTAGACAATAACGCCTCCATAGAGCTGGCATTTATTGCGGGGTTAGCGTGCGCGGCATTGTAGCGTGCGCCAAAAACGTTAGCGCCCCTTCATAAAAGGAGCCCTTTGTTTCTGTTCAATATGTACTTTATTGGAATATGAATAAATGATAAATAAAAAAATAAAAATTTTTATGTGTTTTTCCTGCCGTATGTTAATGACGACATGAGAAGTGTCATTGGCATTTCCTATGATGACCTTTTTTTGTAAAACCTGAATTTAGGTTATATGATGGAGCGCTGGTCGCTTATTTGCTTGTATTGTTCTAAACTTTCTGAAGTAATTGCTGCTTTTTATGGGGACAGGTAACTTTTAGGGGAGGACGGGCGGGGATAGAGGGAATTCCTCCTGGGGACGGAGGGGATTCGGCACAACAGGATTTTAACAGCAATTTTAGAGCATTTGGGCCATAAGACCATAAGAATTACCGCTGCTGGGTCAGACCAGTGGTCCACTCACGCGGCGGCCCCCAGGTCAAAGACCAGTGCTCTAAATGAGTCTAAACCTGCGTACGTTCCAGTTTAGCAGGAACTTGTCCAACTTTGTCTTGAATCCCTGGAGGGTGTTTTCCCCTATGACAGACTCCGGAAGAGCGTTCCAGTTTTCTACCACTCTCTGGGTGAAGAAGAACTTTCCTTATGTTAGTACGGAATCTATCCCCTTTCAACTTTAGAGACTGTTCTCTCGTTCTCCCTACCTTGGAGAGGGTGAACAACCTGTCTTTATCTACTTTGTCTTGAATCCCTGGAGGGTGTTTTCTCCTATAACAACCTCCGGAAGATCGTTCCAGTTTTCTACCACTCTCTGGGTGAAGAACTTCCTTACGTTTGTACGAAATCTATCCCCTTTCAACTTTAGAGACTGTTCTCTCGTTCTCCCTACCTTGGAGAGGGTGAACAACCTGTCTTTATCTACTTTGTCTTGAATCCCTGGAGGGTGTTTTCTCCTATAACAACCTCCGGAAGATCGTTCCAGTTTTCTACCACTCTCTGGGTGAAGAACTTCCTTACGTTTGTACGAAATCTATCCCCTTTCAACTTCAGAGAGTGCCCTCTCGTTCTCTCTACCTTGGAGAGGATGAACAACCTGTCTTTATCTACTTTGTCTTGAATCCCTGGAGGGTGTTTTCTCCTATAACAACCTCCGGAAGATTGTTCCAGTTTTCTACCACTCTCTGGGTGAAGAACTTCCTTACGTTTGTACGAAATCTATCCCCTTTCAACTTTAGAGAGTGCCCTCTCGTTCTCTCTACCTTGGAGAGGGTGAACAACCTGTCCTTATCTACTAAGTCTATTCCCTTCAGTATCTTGAATGTTTCGATCATGTCCCCTCTCAGTCTCCTCTTTTCAAGAGAGAAAAGAGGCCCAGTTTCTCCAATCTCTCACTGTACGAGAACTCCTCCAGCCCCTTAACCATCTTAGTCGCTCTTCTCTGGACCCTTTCGAGTAGTACCGAGTCCTTCTTCATGTACGACGACCAGTGAGGGCGCACCATGGCCCGGTACAGCGGCATGATAACCTTCTCGGATCTGTTCGTGATCCCCTTCTTTATCATTCCCAGCATTCTGTTCGCCCTTTTCGCTGCCGCCGCGCATTGCACAGACGGCTTCATTGTCTTGTCAGATTTCAGTTTTGAGCAAAAGTAGAACAGTGTGAACACATTTTACAGGTCAAATTTCTTCAGCAAGTCAGAGAACATGTGTTTTGGGGTTTTTTTTTTTTACCCAAGAATTCAATGGCAAGCAAAAATTGTTCCGCAAAAATCCACAAGTAGAAATTGATTCAAAAAGCTCACTGGCTTGTTTGCTCAAGTTTTTGGCAGCCTATAGACAGACAGTCATCTCACCCTGGGTTTTGTTTTCCTTTCACTGTGGATATTTCTTTCTAAGGAATTTTATTTTCCCTTCAAGAAATTGAATCCTTGTGCATAGTTATGCAAGCAAACTGGCTTCCAGCTCTAGTTCTTTTGTTTTTTTTTTTCTCTCTTCTATTGCCCAAAACCTGCAAATAGTTCTAAATGTTATGGCTTTAATTAGAGATGGGACCAGTATGAAAATTCGTTCTCAAAGCTCTTTTGCTCTACAGGATATGCAGTGGAAAAGGGGACACTCGAAGTTACAGGGAAATACTTTTAAAACCAATAGAAGGAAATAATTTGTTCACCCAGAGAATAGTTAAGCTCTGGAACGCGTTGCCAGAGGTTGTGGTAAGAGCGGATAGCGTAGCTGGTTTTAAGAAAGATTTGGACAAGTTCCTGGAAGAAAAGCCCATAGTCTGAGAAAGACATGGGGGAAGCCACTGCTTGCCCTGGATCGGTAGCATGGAATGTTGCTACTCTTTGGGATTCTAGAATCTTGTTACTCTCTGGGATTCTGGAATCTTGATACTCTCTGGGATTCCGGAATCTTGCTATTCTTTGGGATTCTGGAATCTTGCTATTCTTTGGGATTCTGTATGGAATGTTGCTACTCTTTGGGATTCTAGAATCTTGTTACTCTCTGGGATTCCGGAATCTTGCTATTCTTTGGGATTCTGGAATCTTGCTATTCTTTGGGATTCTGTATGGAATGTTGCTACTCTTTGGGATTCTAGAATCTTGTTACTCTCTGGGATTCCGGAATCTTGCTATTCTTTGAGATTCTGTATGGAATGTTGCTACTCTTTGGGATTCTAGAATCTTGTTACTCTCTGGGATTCTGGAATCTTGCTATTCTTTGGGATTCTGGAATCTTGCTATTCTTTGGGATTCTGTATGGAATGTTGCTACTCTTGGGGATTCTAGAATCTTGATACTCTCTGGGATTCCGGAATCTTGCTATTCTTTGGGATTCTGGAATCTTGCTATTCTTTGGGATTCTGTATGGAATGTTGCTACTCTTGGGGATTCTAGAATCTTGATACTCTCTGGGATTCCGGAATCTTGCTATTCTTTGAGATTCTGTATGGAATGTTGCAACTCTTTGGGATTCTAGAATCTTGTTACTCTCTGGGATTCCGGAATCTTGCTATTCTTTGAGATTCTGTATGGAATGTTGCTACTCTTTGGGATTCTAGAATCTTGTTACTCTCTGGGATTCTGGAATCTTGCTATTCTTTGGGATTCTGGAATCTTGCTATTCTTTGGGATTCTGTATGGAATGTTGCTACTCTTGGGGATTCTAGAATCTTGATACTCTCTGGGATTCCGGAATCTTGCTATTCTTTGGGATTCTGGAATCTTGCTATTCTTTGGGATTCTGTATGGAATGTTGCTACTCTTGGGGATTCTAGAATCTTGATACTCTCTGGGATTCCGGAATCTTGCTATTCTTTGAGATTCTGTATGGAATGTTGCAACTCTTTGGGATTCTAGAATCTTGTTACTCTCTGGGATTCTGGAATCTTGCTATTCTTTGGGATTCTGGAATCTTGCTATTCTTTGGGATTCTGTATGGAATGTTGCTACTCTTGGGGATTCTAGAATCTTGATACTCTCTGGGATTCCGGAATCTTGCTATTCTTTGGGATTCTGGAATCTTGCTATTCTTTGAGATTCTGTATGGAATGTTGCTACTCCTTGGGTTTTGGCCAGGTACTAGTGACCTGGATTGGCCACCATGAGGACGGGCTACTGGGCTTGATGGACCTTGGTCTGACCCATTAAGGCTATTCTTATATTCTTAAATATCGTTCTTCAATGCTCATAGACAAGCAGTTGTAACCTGCTGTTTTAGTGGCTTGTTACAGGATGGATGGGCAAGGAAATATTTAAAGTTTTGGGCCCTATGGGCACCACAGGCTTCCCCTCAAAATTATCAGAGGGTACAGGCAGGGACAGACTGACAGTAATCTGGGTCCATGGGCCCATACCCAACTATCAAAAGTGATTAAATCAAATGGAAGCTAGGGGAGAGTTGGCCCCCTACAAGGGAGGGGGGGAGGGGCGGGCTGCGAGGACTGTTCCAGTAGTCTGTCCGCCCCTGGGTACAGTGGAAGGTTATTGCCTTTCCCCCCAAATCATTGATGAATATGAAAGGGGAGGGAGGGAAGGACGGTGCGGCCTTGACTTCACATTACTCCCACCCAGCTCTTTCTCTCCCTCCCTTACCTCTGGACTTCCCAGTATATTATCGTCTTCTTCAGCTTCTGACTGCATTTGTAGTAGCTGTAACCAGTTGAAGAAAGGTCATTATAGGTCCTTGGAGCCAACACATGGCCACAAGCTCTGCTGTGCGTCATTCTACCTCTTCCAGTTTTCTTTGCATCCAGAGATCCTATCGGGTTTTCTAAAGGTCTGCGGCCACTCACTGGCCCTGAGGCATCTTCAAGGAGTCATTGCCTCCTTCACTACTGCTGTGGTATGCAGTGGAAAAAAACAGTGACAACAGTGATTTTGTGGCATTTAACATAATTTGGCATTCCCCAAGCCTCCCTTGCTAACAATTCCTGGAGGAAAAGTCTACAAATTGACAAAAAGCCACAATTTATCCCTGAAATAAGCAGCATGGGATCTTGCTTCTTTTCGGGGTCCTGCCAGGTACAAATGACTTGGATTGGCCACTTTTGGAAGTCGGTTACTGGGATTGATTGACCTTTGACCTGAATCGATATGACATCAGAAAGAGTAATCTAATGGTCGGAACCGTAGCTTGAGAAGCAAGGAAAACAATTCAATTCTCAGTACAGTGCCTTGGGCAAGTCACTTAATCCACCATTACAAATTTAGGGCTTCTTTTACGAAGCCACGGCAGAGGTTTCTACTGCGTGCTAGCGAGGTGAATACTCTGACATTCATAAGAATTCTATGAGCATCAGAGCGTTTGATTGTAAACCCTTCAGGGACTGGTGTGCTTGAATGTGACTCACCTTGAAAAAAAAAAGTGTAAGCTAAAGTACATTACATTAGCGTTTTCTATCCTGCCAATACCTTTCAGTTCTAGGCGGTTTACAAAAAGAGTTGGCCTGGGCATTCCCAGGGAGCTTAAAGAGTTGATAGATAGAATTAGCTTATACGAATTGAAGACTAGCATGAGCGATGGGATCTGGGGGAGGGTTTATAAGGTTTTTGAAAAGTATAGTTTTCAGCTCTTTCCTGAATGTTTTGTAGTTGGTCGTCTTGGTCAGTAGCTTGTAGAGGTGGCGGTCTCGTTTCACCGCTCTGGTGTCTATTAGTTCGTCATATAAGGCTCGATTCACTAAGCAAACCAATCGTGTACCGATTGGTTTGCGCTCACTTTCCGACTACGGCTCGATTCACTAACCTTCCTCCAGACCCCCATCCGCACCCGATCCGATCTGCGCATGCAAATGAGTAAAAAGGCATGTAAATTTCTTAAGGCCTTTCCGTTCCAAAAAGTTTTGATTGCTGAGGACCAGTCGTTTACATCTTCGCCGACTATTCCTGCCTAGCAACTGCTGCGTGCATGTTAAGAAACCCATAAAAATATATATATCTACCCCGCAAAAAAATCCAAAATATATCTAAACTTTAAATATATGTAAACTTTCATGTACATAAGTTTCATCCATTTCCACTTATCTCTCTGGCCTGATGGAGGGGAGGAGAGTGCCTCAGGGATCTGTACTGGGTACTGGCGCTATTTACACTTATTTCTAAAATGATTTGGAAATTGGAACGACGAGTGAGGTGATTAAATTTACACAGGACTCTGAACTGTTCAAAGTGATGAAAAAGCGTACAGATTGTGGAAAAATTGCGGGCAGACCTTAGGAAATTGGAAGACTGGGCGTCCAGGTGGTAGATGAAATTTAATGTGGACAAATGCAAAGTGATGCACATTAGGAAGAATAATCTGAATCACAGATACCGGATGATAGGGTCTACCTTAGGGGTTAGCGGCCAAGAAAAGGATCTGGGTTAGAGAATGACACGGTGACAAAATTCATCACCGTTCCCGTCCCCGCGGATAACCGCGGGAAACCATCTTCATGTCATTCTTTAAGGAGAGAGGGAAGAATCAGAGTATGAATGGCCACAAGCTTTGCTTTGAAGAATGCTGGTGTAGAAGGACTGAGGTTGAAACAGACACTAAAGAATGACAGTCTCTGGTATCCAGAGCAGATATTGTGATGTCATAATGCCTCATTCCACCAGTGCCTAAGAGCCAATCACATCAGTGATGTCACAATGACTTCATTATCCTTGGCTCACATAAGAATCAGAGTATGAATGGCCACAACCACTGACCCACAAGCTTTGCTTTGAAGAATGCTGGTGTAGAAGGACTGAGGTTGAAACAGACACTACAGAATGACAGACTCTGGTATCCAGAGCAGATATTGTTATGTCATAATGCCTCATTCCACAGTGCCTAAGAACCATTTTTAGAAATATTTTTTGGATTTTTTTGGAATGCGCATAGCGAGCGCGGGAGTGAATCTCGGATTTGTAATGCGCGTGGCAAGAAAATTGCAGATTAACCCCGTGCTCTCCTTGCGCATTCTATATTTCATAAATCAATGCCTCCCCCCTTCCTTCCAGCTAGATTGTTGCATGCATCTGACGTCACGGGGTCGCCTTTGGTTGCTTCATGCAGAAAGAGCCACACAGCCTCCTGGGATTTGTAGGCTGTATATAACAGCGCGCGATCCCAGCGCATTCAACTGCTGTTAACGGTTGTGCTTTCTAGCAACTTAACCGCTTGACCTCACCTGAGAGAAATGTTAAGCTGTTTGGAAGCGCGCAATAAGCTTCAAGTTCGATCCGTAAAAAAGACAGCTCACTCACAAACCTCCGATGCTATTTCTCCTTAAACCTCTCCAACAAATTTTTCAAAAAGCTACGGTCACAGCTTAAACAGCTTGCAACAGCACTTAAGAAAAAAATAGAGGTTGGTAAAAACTACAGTTCTTATATTGCATTTTTTTTACGACAACAATGCTTTGCGGTAGGAGCATTCGGAGCCCGCCAATGACGTCCGCGATTAAACCCCGCCCCATTTCTACGCAGTGAGATCCTAAAGAGCTAGCGCACGTGCATCGATCGATGTTACGGCGAGACGTGAAGGCGTGTTTCCGAGTTGATCATTTGCACGGACAAGCTTTACTTAATCGATCGGCCAGAATGACTCGGAAACGGATAGGACACGAATAGAATCGATTTGTAGACTTTAGTGAATCTAGCCTCTGGAGAAGAGGAGGCTCAGGGGAGATATGATAGAGACCTTCAAGATCATGAGGGGCATAGAGAGGGTGGATAGGGACAGATTCTTCAGACTGAAAGGGACAGCGAATACGAGGGGGCATTCGGAGAAACTGAAGGGAGATAGGTTCAAAACAAACGCAAGGAAGTTTTTTTTCACCCAAAGGGTCGTGGACACTTGGAATGCGCTACCGGAGGAAGTGATCGGGCAGAGTACGGTACAGGGATTCAAACAGGGATTGGACGAATTCCTGAGGGATAAAGGGATCGCGGGATACTGAGGGAGGAGCTGGGATGTAACACAAGTATAAAAAGCTAACCAAGTAATGAGTATAGAAACCAAACCAGGTCGTGCATGTGCAAGACCGGAAGGTTAGGACTTCGATAGGAAGATAGGACTTAAATGAGAAACCAAGGTGGCAAGGGAGCCTCTTCTGGTGATACAGACAGGTCGTGACCAGTCTGGGCCGCCGCGGGAGCGGACTGCCGGGCAGGATGGACCTATGGTCTGACCCGGCGGAGGCATTCTTATGTTCTTATGTTATGTTCTTAGCCCATAGTATTTTGCTTTGTATGCCTTTTGCTGGGGGATGGGTGAAGAGAGCCTGTGTTGTCCTTGGTCTTGATGTGTTTTTTTCCGATTAGGCCCCCATTAAAAGTTTTTTTAAAAAAAAGTCCTCAGCTGAACCAGCAGCCCCTACTCTCCCTGCCTGCTCATCTTGATCGTGGCTCCAGGAAAAAATTTGATCATGTGACTCCTCTTCTTAAAGAAGCTCATCGGCTTCGAATTGTTCACAGAATCTCCTACAAATTAGCTATATTAACATTCAATATATTAACAACTAAAGCTCCATCATTCCTAGAAAGGTACATTATTCCATATATTCCTACTAGAAGTTTGAGATCAGAGGACAAAAACCTTCTAGTAATTCCACCGCTTAGTATAATAAATACAAGACAAGATACGATCTTTGCGGTTACAGCGCCCAGAATATGGAATTCCTTCCCATCATTTATTAAGGAAGAAAAATCACTAAGGGGTCCTTTTACAAAGGCGCGGTAGCGATTTAATGCACGAAATACTGCGCGTTAAACCGCCTGCCGCGCTAGTACCTAACGCCTCCATGGACGAGGCGTAAGGATTTTAGGCCGCCGCGGGGGTTGGTGCGTGATGAAATGTCCGACGTGCTAACCCCCGTAGCACGCCTTGATAAAAGGAGCCCTAAGACGTATGAGGAGAGACGTATGAGGAGAGACTGGAAGCCCTGAATATGTATACCCTAGAGGAAAGGAGAGACAGGGGAGATATGATTCAGACGTTCAAATACTTAAAGGGTATTAACGTAGAACAAAATCTTTTCCAGAGAAAGGAAAATGGTAAAACCAGAGGACATAATTTGAGGTTGAGGGGTGGTAGATTCAGGGGCAATGTTAGGAAATTCTACTTTACGGAGAGGGTGGTGGATGCCTGGAATGTGCTCCAGAGAGGTGGTGGAGAGTAAAACTGTGACTGAGTTCAAAGAAGCGTGGGATGAACACAGAAGATTTAGAATCAGAAAATAATATTAAATATTGAACTAGGCCAGTTACTGGGCAGACTTGTACGGTCTGTGTCTGTGCATGGCCGTTTGGAGGAGGATGGGCAGGGGAGGGCTTCAATGGCTGGGAGGGTGTAGATGGGCTGGAGTAAGTCTTAACAGAGATTTCGGCAGTTGGAACCCAAGCACAGTACCGGGTAAAGCTTTGGATCCTTGCCCAGAAATAGCTAAGAAGAAGAAAAAAAAAAAAAAAAAATTTAAATTGAATCAGGTTGGGCAGACTGGATGGACCATTCGGGTCTTTATCTGCCGTCATCTACTATGTTACTATGTTACTAAGTAAATTTAAAGGACTGTTAAAATGCTGGCTGTACAAGGATGCTTTGGAGACCTTATTATCGGAGTCTCTATTGATCCCATTCGTTGCTTAAACTCACGTGTCCTCTGTCTCAGGCTACATCATGTCCGATTGGAGAATTGGGCAGATAAATGGCAGATGAAGTTTAATGTAGAAAAATGCAAAGTGATGCACTTGGGCAGAAAAAATAAGGAACACAAGTATAGTATGTCAGGTGCAACTCTGGGAAAATCTGAACAGGAAAAGGACCTGGGAGTATTAATCGATAGGACACTGAAGCCGTCGGTGCAATGTGCGGCGGCAGCGAAGAACGCGAATAGAATGCTAGGCATGATAAAGAAGGGAATCACGAGTAGATCGGAGAAAGTCATAATGCCGCTTTATAGAGCGATGGTCAGACCACACTTGGAATACGGCGTCCAGCATTGGTCTCCATACCTAAAGAAGGATATAAAACTGCTGGAGAGGGTACAGAGACGAGCAACAAAGCTGGTGAAAGGTATGGAGAACCTGGATTACGAGGAAAGACTTAAGAGACTGGGGTTGTTCTCCCTTGAGAAAAGGAGACTACGAGGGGATATGATCGAGACATTCAAAATACTGAAAGGAATCGACAAAATAGAGCAGGAAAAAACGTTATTTACAACGTCCAATGTGGCACGGACAAGAGGCCATGGGCTGAAGCTAAGAGGGGACAAGTTCAAGACAAATATCAGGAAGTTCTGCTTCACGCAACGAGTGGTGGACACCTGGAATGCTCTCCCAGAAGAGGTAATTGCGGAATCCACCATTCTAGGATTTAAGGGTAAGTTAGATGTACATCTCCTTATGAGTGGCTTGAAGTGACATGGGTAGGGGTAGGCTAGATGCACTTCTCTTTACGAGAAGCTTGGAGCGATATGGGGACCAAAACTATGCCAGGGGACACCTGGCGGGGCCTCCGCGTGATCGGATCGCCGGACTTGATGGACCTAGGGTCTGTTCCGGAGATGGTGCTTCTTATGTTCTTATGTGTGTTGGTTTTCGTTAATAATTAAGACCCTGTTTTAATTGTAAATCGCTTTGAATTAATAATATTACGATACATCAAAATTTTAATAAAACTTGAAACTTGATGAGCCGGCAGGAGGGGGGGCAGAAGCGGCAGCAGGAAACTGGAGCCATAAAGGATGGAGTTGGGATGGGGGAGGGGAGGAGCAGTGCCAGCGATATGCTCTTCTGAACAGGCGCCAGTCACAGTTCCTCCCCCGTTTGCTGCTCTGCAGAAACAGCATGCATAGAATTTGCATGCTATCGTGCTGAGCATTGCCAGATAAAGAAAGCCCGCTCACACCATGGTATTTAAAACCGAGGTGTCGGAGCTTTGAGCATCAGGGTCTAAGAAAGTCACATGGCCTAGATAAAGACTGAATATTCTTCCTTGGCAATGTTACACTTGGAGCAATCTACCGGCAGTTTCTCAACAATTGTCTACAATGACACCCAGATTAGAGAATGACACGGTGACAAAATTCATCACCGTTCCCGAATCCCATGTCATTTTCTAGCGTCTATTTCAACCTTAGTCCTTCTACACCAGCATTCTTCAAAGCAAAGCTTGCGGGTCAGTGGTTGTGGCCATTCATACTCTGATTCTTATGTGAGCCAAGGATAATGAAGCCATTGTGACATCACTGATGTGATTGGCTCTTAGGCACTGGTGGAATGAGGCATTATGACATCACAATATCTGCTCTGGATACCAGAGACTGTCATTCTTTAGTGTCTGTTTCAACCTCAGTCCTTCTACACCAGCATTCTTCAAAGCAAAGCTTTAGGGTCAGAGGTTGTGATCATACTCTGATTCTTCCCTCTCTCCTTAAAGAATGACATGAAGATGGTTTCCCGCGGTTATCCGCGGGGACGGGAACGGTGATGAATTTTGTCACCGTGTCATTCTCTAACCCAGATCCTTTTCTTGGCCGCTAACCCCTAAGGTAGACCCTATCATCCGGTATCTGTGATTCAGATTATTCTTCCTAATGTGCATCACTTTGCATTTGTCCACATTAAATTTCATCTACCACCTGGACGCCCAGTCTTCCAATTTCCTAAGGTCTGCCCGCAATTTTTCCACAATCTGTACGCTTTTTAATCACTTTGAACAGTTCAGAGTCCTGTGTAAATTTAATCACCTCACTCGTCGTTCCAATTTCCAAATCATTTTAGAAATAAGTGTACCGTAAATAGCGCCAGTCCCAGTACAGATCCCTGAGGCACTCTCCTCCCCTCCATCAGGCCAGAGAGATAAGTGGAAATGGATGAAAAAGTAGTAGCATCTGCCATTATAATGATTGCAGCCTATAATGTTAGATGCTTTATAAAAAAAAAAAAAAAAAAAAACCAGGAGAAATTAACGTTCTGGCATTGCAGGGTGTAAAGTTTTCTAAGCTGCTGCTGGACTGTCGAACTGCAGTTGCAAAATCTCCTTATTATACCACCATGAATTATGCATGGACTGTGTGAATAAGATTTCCTAATGAGAATTACAAAGTACACCCACTAAGCATGTATTTTTCAATAAGTCATTCATTATGAAGCTGATTCCAGAAACTAAAAAAAAACACCCAGGGAAGATGGTTGGCTATAGGCCAGAAAAATAAAAGGCATAACACTGCACCAGCATGCAAATGATCAGGGAATACGCATTTCTAACCCCCCCCCCCCCACACACCTTTTTACAAAACCATGAAAGCGGTTTTTAGCCCAGGCCAGTGTGCCGAATGCTCTGCGCTGCTCCTGACGCTCATAGGAGCTCTAAGGGCTCCTTTTATCAAGGTGCGCTACAGGGGGTTAGCGCGTCGGACATTTCTTCACGCGCTAACCCCCGCGGCAAGCCAAAATAGTTAGCGACTAGCGCAGCAGGCGGTTTAACGCGCGGTATTCCGCCCGTTAAACCCCCTACTGCACCTTGATAAAAGGAGCCCTAAGAGTGTCGGGAGCAGTGCAGAGCATGCAGCGTGCCGGCCTGCGCTAAAAACAGCTTTCGAGATTTCGCCTACTTCACATGGCTAAAACAGCATTAATGACTAATTTGCTTTTGTCGCCATTTGGAATGTTGAATGTTATCAGATCCAATGGAAACAAAACATTGGAAAGCAGGTCAGAATTTATCGAGAAACCTTTAGGATCTCGGAATACTTAAGGTTCTGTTTCTGTTAACCATAACAGGGCCTTACCAGAACTTTCTCTGCAAGGCCAAAAGGAACACAGTTACCCTCATAGGCAAAGGAGTGCATTTTTTTGTTTTGAGGTGGGGGGCAAAGGCTCCGCCCTAGTCCCAGCAGGATCCTGTAGCATGACCTCTCTCTCCAGCTCCCGACTCCCCCACCTACTTTCCCCCGTCACTGTAATTTTAAATCTTCTAGCAGCCACCGCGCAACATTAACAAGTAGGCCTGCCTTTGGACTGCCGTAGTCTTCGTTGTTGGGTCTCCGCGAGAGGAAGAACTTTGTACGTTTACCCTCTTTGAAGTGCTTCCACCATGACTAATTGTTTCACCACCGTGTGCTTGTCGTAACATTTCAAGAATTTCATTACCGCTCTTTCTTTCTGTTTTTTAAAATAATTTTTATTAAGGGTTCGACTGGATAACAGGAATAACACAAATAACCAATTGGTGAACAAGAAGAAGAATACAACACAATACAATCACCAAAGCAGCTGCAACGGTGGTACAAGGAAACATAGCATGAGGAGACCAACCCCACCCGCCAGACTAATACCAGCAGACGGTTCATAGACAACGGCGCGAAAGGCAAAAGCGCGCGCTGACAATTGAGCGCAGCGCGGAGGCACGCGCCGCACAAAATTACAATTTTTAGGGGCTCCGACGGGGGGTTTTGTTGGGGAACCCTCCCAGTTTACTTAATAGACATCGCGCCGGCGTTATGGGGGGTTGTAACCCTCCACATTTTACTGTAAACTGAACTTTTTCCCTAAAAACAGGGCTTTTTCCCTAAACCCCCCCCCCACAACGCCCCCACAACGCGGCGCGATGTCTATTAAGTAAAGTGGGGGGTTTCCCCCCACGCCCCCCCGTCGGAGCCCTAAAAACAGTAATTTAGAGCGGTGCGCGCCTCTGCGCTGCGCTCAATTGTCTGGGCGCGCCTTTGTCGCGGCGTGCTTTTGACCTGACACCCCAGCAGACAGTACTCAGAAGATGGCGGATCCCCTCGACACGCAGAGCACAGTGCGCAAAGTGCTCCCGAAACCCCAAAATTCAATCACACACCTATGGCGTACTCTCACAGACCCGTCTTCCTCATCTGCCATGACGAAAAGTACGAAGTTATTCCTCTCGCTGTGACCCAACAATGAAGACTATGGCAGTCCAAAGGCAAATTCAGAAACGTCGATGTATGAGCTTCACTAGGGTTACTAGATATCCGGATTTCCCCGGACATGTCTTCCTTTTGTCCAGGTTTTGAAAAGCTTCTGGCAACGAGCGACGTCGGGACGGCATTCCTGCATGCGTGGACGCAACGTGGTGATGCCACGCCCATGCGCATGACATCACCGCGTCACACCAGCGCATGTGCGAATGCCGTCCGACATCACTCGTTGCTCGTGGAGGTCGAGGGGGGCGGGGCCTGGGGGCGGAATGGGGCATGGCCGACCGGAATGAGTCGGGCCTGGGGGCGGGGCCATGGGTCCAGATTTTCCGTTTGGAAAATCTGGTAACCCTAAGCTTCAGAAGAACCAGCAAGGCATTGCCACATCTACTTCTCGTTACTTTTCAATCCGCCCACGTATGCTGTGAATTCTAGGAGCGCCAGAGCTGTTACTGCCGCGGCCGACGCTAAAAACCGCATTATGGTTGTGTAAAAAGTGTGTGTGGGGGGAGGGTGTTATGTCTTTAACACTTTCCTAAAATGATAAGAATCCAATCATAGGTCCAAATCTTAGGTCCCTGAAATGCAAATGCATCTGTTTGCATCGAACAAACGAAACAGAAGAGAAATTTAGCTGGTAACCACTGAACGATATAGAGATCTTTAGAGCAAAGATCAACCTCTCTGCCTTTGTTTCATCTTTAATGCTTTCAGGTTCAAACATTAGGTACATCAGGTAGGATATTTTGCTCCTCGAGTATGGAGGACTGCCAGTACAGCATTTCTCTGAAGCCCATTAGCAAGGACGCGCAGGAAAGTTTGAACAAGGATGTTCTAACCACAAGGATATTGACAAAAGAGTGAAAACCACAAGAGCAAAGAAGGATTTTTTTAAATTTTATGTTACAGATGAGCCGGAACTGGTTTCAAACATTGCCCTGCAAATATTTTCCTACGTCTTCTGCTTTCCTCCCTGAGGGTTATGTCATACGTTCTGGTTGATAAATGAACTGCACTCGCAGCTCTTACATTACAACCCTGCATAACTTCCGGGCACTGATAGCTCTTCCATATTGTGGTATTCTTGCTGCTGCCAGCAGCCTTAGGTCATTAGTTCTGAGTGTAAAAAAGATTTGTGCCTACACGTCACGCAGTTTAGCCATGTATGACACTTTGGCCATTACTTGATGAGAGCATTCACCTAGAGCAGTGTTCTCCAATGCAAACCCTTTGCAGGGCCACATTTTGGATTTGTCGGTACTTGGAGGGCCTCAGAAAAAAATAGTTAATGTCTTATTAAAGAAATGACAGTTTTGCATGGGGTAAAAGTCTTTATAGTTTCTAAATCTTTCCTTGGCTAAGTCGTAATAATAATATTGTCATTTATAGCTAAAGAGACGTATGATCAAGAAACTGTCTTATTTTACTTTTGTGATTATGATAAACAGACCGAGGGCCTCAAAATAGGACCTGGCGGGCTACAAGTTTGAGACCACTGCTATAGGCTAAGGCTCTTTATACCTGCATTGTGATGTCATAGAACTTTATGGCAGATAAAGGTCAAATGGCCTATCCACTATCTCTTCCTCTCCCTATTGGCTAAGGCTCTAACATTTGCATCTCCTCTCCCTATTGGCTAAGGCTCTTTACACCTGCATTGTGATATCATAGAACTTTATGATTATAGAAACATGATGGCAGATAAAGGCCAAATGGCTCATCCAGAGCATCCACTATCTCCTCCTCTCCCTATTGGCTAAGGCTCTTAACATTTGCATCTCCTCTTCCTATAGGGCAGTGGTCTCAAACTCAAACCCTTTGCAGGGCCACATTTGGGATCTGTAGGTACTTGGAGGGCCTCAGAAAAAATAGTTAATGTCTTATTAAAGAAATGACAGTTTTGCATGAGGTAAAACTCTTTATAGTTTCTAAATCTTTCCTTTTGGCTAAGTCATAATAATAATATTGTCATTTATAGCTAAAGAGACGTATGATCAAGAAACTGTTTTATTTTACTTTTGTGATTATGATAAACAGACCGAGGGCCTCAAAATAGGACCTGGCGGGCCGCATGTGGCCCCTGGGTCACAAGTTTGAGACCACTGACCTAGAGGGTGGATGATATGGTACACCATTTCAATTCCCTTTGCTACTAAGGTTGCAGTGTATGGATATGTCCTTGGAATACCTAGCACGAGTGTGTTTCATTTTTTTTTTTTTTTAATCTTTATTGATTTTCAAACTTTGACAGTGCAATACAATTAATTGAACATAAAATACTGCATATAACGCACTATTAACTACACAAGTAATACATAAAACAATCATTTTCTCCCATCCTCCTCCCAATTATTAATACAATATGACATATGATATGATTAGAATATTATAATTAAGTAATTTAAATCCTCAAAATACATTTCCCTCCCCCCACTCACTCACCCTGGATGTATAAGGAAATCTAAGAAAAGGTAAGATATGACCCTTATTGCGAGGTAACAAATATAGTCAATGAGCTCCACACTTTATTAAATGAACTACTAAACCCCATACATACATTCCGCATTCATTCTCTCATATTTATATAATAATAATAATAATAACAGCTTATATACCCCAATACCGTGAAGTTCTATGCGGTTTACAAAAGATTAAGCAAAGGTACAAATTGACTGACTTCAAGAGGGGCTCCTTTTACGAAGCCGCGTTAGCGGCTTTATCGCACGCACATTTTTAGCGCGCGCTAACCCCTGCGCTAGCCAAAAAAAACCCCGCCTGCTCAAGAGGAGGTGGTAGCGGCTAGCGCGTCCGGCAAATTATCACGTGCTATTACGCGCATTAAACCGCTAACGCAGCTTCGTAAAAGGAGCCCTCAGTCTGCAATGGAAGGATACTAGAGATGTTCTGCTGGGATCCAGGCAATTCGTAGGAAGACAGTTGGTAGGACGATGTTAGATTACATTAGTGTCTTCTATTCCGCCAATACCTTTCTGGGCATACCCAGTGAGATTACAAGATAAATAATTAGAAGTAGCATTAGGGTCTGGGGATATATTGAGAAGGTTAGTTTGACTTGTTTTTTCATTCTCTCCTGAAGGTTTTAGAGTTGGATATTGTGATCAGCAGGTTGGAGAGGTGGTGGTCTAGTTTCTTTGCTTGGGTGGCTAATAGGCCGTCATACATTTTTTTTGTTGATTTTTACCTTTGATTGAGGGGTGCCTGTGTTCTCCTTGGTCTGAATGTGTTGTTCCTGTTTAGGCGATTGTTTAGATAGGTTGGTAGGAAGACAATTTACAGGATACGACAACTGGAAAGAAAATCCTACCAATTGTCTTTCTATCAACTGTCATCCTACTTATTACAGGTACCTCTTCGTGCCCTCCTCTTATGGCTCTTTTTGTATTTCTCCACTTAGGCTTACTGTGTCAAAACATGAAGCCCTCCCACGGTATGTACCTCTTCGTGTCCCCCTCCCATGGGTCTGTACCTCTCCTCCTCTTCGTGTCCTCCTCCTGTGGGTTTTTAAAAAAAAATCTCTCTGCATAGGCCTGTGCCTCTCCACGTAGGCCTACGCCTTCTCTTCCTCCTTTTTCATGCCAGCTATAAGGTCTGCGTAGAAATCTGCGGGCAGCGGCTGACCTGGAAGCATTCCCTCTGACTTCAGAGGGAATGCTTCCTGGTCAGCGACTGCCTGCGGCTATGTGAACAACTGCGCAGGAGGAGGAACAGAAGGAGTAGGCCTACACACTGCTTCTTCTTCTATGGGGGTAAGCTTCTTCTTCAGGGGAGCTGGGTCTTACGAAGGGGTTGCTACCAAGCTACTGTTTCTTCCATGGAGGTTGGGGGGCGGGCATGGTCCCCCATGCCCCCAAGCTGCTTTTTCTTGGTTGGGGGGTCTTCCAGGGGGGTTGCTACCAAGATGCTGTTTCTTCTGGGAGGTTGGGGTTGGGACAAGGATCAGCTTCCTATTTCCGACAATTGTTAGATGTAAGAGGTAGAACAACAATTGATCGGGCGACAGTTGGAATGGAAACCAATTTCATTGAGGGAAAGAAACTTTGAGGAACCAGACCCTAAAATTGACAAAAGTAGCACTATACAAAAGCAACCAGCTTGGATTTAACATATGCTCTTTTGCAAGCTGCTAGCTGGCCTTTTCGTATCCAATTAAAGCACCGTTTTAAGAGTCCTTCCTATGAAGCTTTTGAACCAAAATAAAATTAGGTAAATATTATGACTGCATCGAGACTGGGAGATAGATGCCACCCCGGTTATGTCTATATATATTACTGTTTATGTCTGGTGGAGAAAATGGAATGTATGATGTTGACACTTGAGTAGGGTTCAATGTATAAAGAACCTTCCCCAATTTTGTGTCTGTAGGAGAAACTTTACAGCCTTCAGGCAAATTAAGGCTAGTCTCTCCTCACTGCCAAGAATGTTTTTCACCCTTCCTGAATCTCAACTGTCTAAACTGTGTTAAATCTTTGCTATGTGACATCACAGTAATAGAGGCAGATAAAGATCGGAATGAGCCATGGAGTCTGCATGGACCTGAAACTCTGCAGAAACTTG
This sequence comes from Geotrypetes seraphini, assembly GCF_902459505.1. NCBI lineage: Eukaryota > Metazoa > Chordata > Amphibia > Gymnophiona > Dermophiidae > Geotrypetes > Geotrypetes seraphini. Next base: position 17,642,681 of record NC_047093.1, on the reverse strand, counting down.
CAAATTCCCTCCTCCATGCCCTCTCAGGATTCTGTTCTCATTCCCTCTGTAGCCCCTCCCCTCACTAATCTAATCTAAAACTTGGATTTGCATACCGGGTCATCACCTAAAAGGAGCTCGACTCAGTTAAGAAAAAGCTGGAACATAAAGTAAAATAAAAGCTCAGATTAAAAAGTATAACCAGAAGTGGTGAAAAATTTGAGGACAGTGTCCACCAATGTTCTACACTGAGAATTGCAACTTAAATTTATTCTATGCCTATATATTTCACCCATGCGAGCATGTTGGATGGGCATTACCCAGGTTCATCACTGCCCAAAATGTAGTCAGGTTCACGCCTCGCTGGGACATATGTTTTGGTCTTGCCCAAGTATTCTTCAATTCTGGCAGCGATTGGGTCACTATATCACCTCTCTCTGGGGTAGACGGTAGATTCCGACCCCTAGAGCGCTATTTGGGTTTTATACTATTGCCTCTCCCAAAGCTAAGGGACTTTCAGCTTTTGTGGCTAGGGTGATCTTACTTGGCAAGAAAGCAATTTTGTCCCAGTGGCTGGCCAGTGAACCGCCGACTTATAGTCAATGGAGATCATTAATGATCACGCATGCTTCTTTGGAGCGACGACACTTTTCCGAGCTGGACACTGGACCTGGTCGCAGATTCTGTTGATTTGAGAGCGCTTTTGGCTGAGTCTTACGCCGGTTGCTAGAAGTCGACTGTTGAACTTATAGCCTGAGTATTTTTTTTATACCCTGTCCTCGGGATTTCTTTTGTTCATGTTTAGGCGGGGGTGGGGGAGGGGAGGTGAGGTTATTTTTGTGCATAATTGTAAGTGTTCTGCTTTGTTTTGCTGCTGTTGTTTGCTTGCACACTAAAATTAATAAATACATTTAAACATAAAAAGTATAATCAGTCTAAAAATGCATGAAGATTATTTTGACAACCTAGACTGGAGGTCCCAATATTGGTGGAATAATAATGTTTTCATAAGATTTGCCCATAATTGAAAAGCGTTTATCGATCTAATAGAGAAAGGAATATTATTCCAAATTTCAATTAATTTGAATGCAATTTTCCGACAGCATTTTACACCCTTAAAGGAAGAAAAAGAGACTTTATACCTCTTCTTCCCTTGTTTTGTCTCTTCTTGAGCACCATATATTGATCCACCTATGTCCTGCGTGGCTGTCATAACTTAGACTGTAAGCTCTGTCGAGCAGGGACATGTTCTTGCGTGTTTAATGTACAGCACTGTGCATCTAGTCAGTGGCATAGCAAGGGCAGGAGACTCCTGAGGTGGTGGTGCCCCCCCCACGCCCTCGCTCCTTCCTGCCCCCCACGCGGTCTCTCTCCCCCACCTCTAAATCTTCACTAGTGTGGAGTGGCTTCTCCAACACGCTCGTCAGCACTGGATTTCCCTCTGACATCACTTCCTGACTCTGTGACCCAGAAGTGATTCAGAAGGGAACCAAACTGGCGTGATCAATGGGCAATGAAAGCTGTTTGCGCTAGCGAAGATCTACAGAGGTACGGGGTGAGGAGGAATGACACGAGTGTGGCATGGCAGAGAGGTGCAGGTGCCCCCACCGACAAGGTGCCCGGAATGGTCCCCTCCTTACTATGCCACTGCATCTGGTATAGAAATAATAAATAGTAGTTATACCTCTCTAAACACCCCCTCCCTTTTACTAAACCACGATGGCGGTAATTATTAGCGCAGGGAGCTGTGCCGAATGCTCCGCACTGCTCCCGATGCTCACAGGAACTCTATGAGTGTTGAGAGCGGCACAGAGCATCCAGCACAGCTCCCTGCGCTGATAACAGCTATCACAGGGGGGGGGGGGAGGAAGATGTTATTTGTTTTACTTTGGTCCCGTCCTCTTGCTAGATAGAGATCCTCTGTGTTTATTACAGAATGGGCATACAGAAGATTTTTGCATAGTTTTTCATTCTAGAATGAATGTCGTCATAAGTGCCCCCCCCCCCCACCCTCTTTGCACATTCTTTAAGAAGGATGGCGAATTCCCGAATGACAGCACATCCCTAGCATTTCTGCCACGGCTTTAGAACTCCGTTGCCATTTTGGTCCCAGCCTTCTCCATCAGGAGGGCATTCCAGGCATTCACCACCCCATTTCCTGCTGTCGCTTTAAGCAGGATCATTTTGTGTCCTCTAGTCCTGTACATAGCCTCCCCCATCTTTGAAAAGGAAAATAGATTTATTCGCTCATCAGTACCTGTCAAGTATCAAATCACCACTGTCTCCCCTCTCTTCTAGGGCACACATATTCAGAGCTTCAAGTGTCTTCTCATATGTCTTCTGGCACAGACCCTATCCCAATCTGGGCACCTTCCCCTGAACTGCTTCAAGTCTTTTTATATCTTTACTAAAATATGGCCTCCAGAACTGAATGCCGTACTCCAAGTGGGGCCTCACCAAGGCATCAACATAAGAACATAAGAAGTTGCCACCACTGGGTCAGACCATTGGTCCATCGCGCCAAGCGGTCCGCTCCCGTCAACACCTCCTCACTTCTGAAGGTTATACCGCTCTCTCCTTCTGGCTTTAGCCACTGCCTTGCCATGTGGTTTAAACTAAACACTAATTTTATAGACCAGGTCATCAACCAAAAGGAGCTCAACTCGGTTAACAATAATGGAAAAAACCCCAAACCATAATACATCAAACATAACACAGGAAATAAACTAGAATGGTTAGTTTCCAAAGTGTTTAGCAAACAGGAAAGTTTTCAGGGATTTCCGGAATACAGCAAAGGGACCTAAACTTCTTAATGCAAGCGGTAAAGCATTTCAGAGTTCTACGAATTTAAAAGCGAAAGACTGACTCCGTCCCCTGAAAGATCTATTTTTACCCCTAAGGGAAGGAAACGACCTTGATTTCTTCAGACACTGTCACTCCTGATCCAAGCACATCAGCCCAGTGGCATAGTAAGGGGTGAAAGGTGCCCCTCCCCTTGTCTCCGCCCCCCTCTGCTCCTTCCCCGATCCCCCCTGCCACATGCATGTCCCCCCTTCCCGTACCTCCAGTTGTTCACCGCCAAGACAAACAACTTTGCGCTCCTCGTGACCCTGGCGGCTTCCCTCTAACGTCACTTCCTATGCGTGGCACCCAGAAGCGAGAGCCGACGTGGTCACGAGGAGCGTGCTGAGGGTGGTGCTCACGGCGGTGAACAACTATTGGTATGGGGGAAGGGAATGGGTGGCAGGCGCATGGCAAGAGGAGGAGTGGGGAGTGGGGAAAGGCGGGGACAGAGAGGAGGAGGGGTGCCAGCGCCCCCACCAACATGGTGCCATTGCATCAGCCTCCTGCTGTACACAGCTCCCTTAGATTTCTGCACCCCCAAAAACACTCCTCTGCATGTCTTTGCATTCGAATTTAACTGCCAAGCTTTAGCCCATGCTCCTACCTTTTGTAAGCAGGTTTTGAGCTAGTTTTAAGAAAGGTTTGGACAAGTTCCTGGAGGAAAAGTCCAGTCTGTTATTGAGAAAGACATGGCGGAATCCACTGCTTGCCCTGGATCGGCATCATGGAATGTTGCTACTCTTTGGGATTCTAGAATTTTGTTACTCTTTGGGATTCCGGAATCTTACTATTCTTTAGGATTCTGAATGGAATGTTGCTACTCTTTGGGTTTTGGCCAGATACTAGGGACCGTGAGAACGGGCTGTTGGTTTTGATGGACCATTGGTCTGACCCAGTAAGGCTATTCTTATGCTCATTCTGCTTTCCCCTGAGGACCTGCCTTCTGATGCTGTTCCTTTATCACTGGCGTAGTAAGAAGGGTGAGGGGGCGGTCCGCTCCGGGCGCAGTCTTTGTATAAGGCGCAGGAACCCATCCTCCTGTCCACCCCTCTCCTTCCCGATCCCCCCCTGCTGCACGTGTGTGCCCCTTCCCTCGTACCTCTTTAATTTTTCCTGCGCGAGCAGCATTATGAACTTGCTGCCCGCGTCAGTGTCGTCTCTCTTTGACGTCACTTCCGGGTCCCTGGCCTGGGAAGTGGCGAGGGACAGCCGACACTTTGCGGGCAGCAAGTCCATGCTGTTGCTCTCGCCTGGACAATTAAAAAGGTACGGGGGGGGAGGGGGCATGCAGGGGCAGGGCGGTTGTCAGAAAGGAGCGTGGGAGGGGGGGCACTGCCCCTCGCTGTGCCACTGCCTCTTGTTACTCATTAGTTCTTCAGCAAGTTTCTTTCCCTTTTGCTGCTTTAATCACCCTGTAAGCTTGTTTGTTCAACAGAGGTCACGCTGGAAGCAATCAACTTCCTCAAGGATTTAGCAATGGCCTGGGGCCAAGACTCAAAAAATGTTAGTGTAGCAGAGGAGAAAAGTGGTCTTTACAACAAGAATGAAAGAAGATTGTTTTACAAGGATGAGAAAGTGGTGCCAGATCTGTCTTGTGGGGCCTGAATGCATCGTAGGCCAGATAGAGCACATGCTAGAGACCTATTAAGCTTACCCAGGATTGATCTTAAGCGCAGACACGTTGTAAATCTATTCAACATGGACAAATACAAAAAGAAACGAGAATGCAAACCGGAAAATGGTCGTTGGTGGGCCAAAGCATTTGCTGCACAGTTTGTCCTTTTTGTCCTGCATTTTAAGCATTTGATACAACGGCATGTAAACAATTGAACTTTTGCTGGGTTTTGCTAAACCATAGTAGACGTTTCTACTGTGGCCTGGAGTGCCAAATGCCCCTATGAGCGTCGGGGCAGTGTCGGAGTATTTAGCGCTCTGGGCCATGGTAGAAAACCTCTATTGCAGCCTAGTAAAAGGACCGTGTGGCCTAATAGAGAAGGCATCTGACTTTGGATCAGAAGATTGAGGCTTCGTGGTCGCTTCCTTTGCGTCTGTAGTTCTTGAAGATTGGACAGTGGCCAACGTTATGCCAATTTTTTAAAAGGGTTCCAGGGGAGATACGGGAAATTACAGACCTCGGTGCCGGGCAGAATAGTGGAGACAGTTATAAAAAATAAAATTGTGGAATATGTAGACAAACATGATTTAATGAGACCGAGTCGGCATGGGTTCAACCAAGGGAGGTCTTGCCTCACCAATTTGCTTGACTGCTTTGAAGATAGCAGTGAGACGGTTGATGTAGTTCTAGATTTCCAGGAGGCTTTTGACAAAGTTCCTCATGAGAGGCTCCTGAGAAAATGAAAGAGCCATTGGATAGGAAGCAATGTTCAATTGTGGATAAAGAACTGGTTATCGGATAGGGTTGAATGGCCATTTTTCTCAGTAAGGCCTGGATTCACTAACCTGCCCGATCTGGGCAGGTCCGACTAATTCAGGAAACAAAAATATGCAGATGGGGGCGATTGGAGGAACGCCCCCATCTGCCTGCACGGCTCGCGCAAGCGCAGACCCGTCCCAACCGTGACTCTTTTTTTTTGCAGTCCATGGATTTAACCCGCAGTTGGGGCAGACGTGTTCGGGGCAGGCAGGCAGGCATGACTCTCCTGCTTCCATGTGGTAGCTCCTGCTTCCCTCTTTCCCTTCAGTACGAGCCTGTGGGTTTAAAGCGGGGCTGCACTGCGGCGTGCAACCCCGCTGTAAACTCGCGAGCTCGCACTGGAGGGAAGGCGGCAGAGCAAGGGGAAGCAGAGAAGCTATGTCAGGCAGGCATTTGCGGCAGGCAAGCCCAGGGGTGCAGGACCGCGAGAGCCAGGGCAGGCAGATCAGGGCTGCAGGAGATGTTCGGGGCTGCAGGAGATCGGGGCTGGCAAGGCAGAGAGCAGGGCTTCAATAGAACAGGAGAGCCGGAAGGACGTTTTTGACTGCTCCCCAGCAGTCGCTTCTTCCGTTGATCGGCCAGCCCTGTCCGATGTGAAATTTTGTGTAGTGAATTGCGTCGCTGTCCAATTTGCATGCGTTTCTCCTCATTTGCATGCACGGATTCGAAGCGAATTGCAGGAGAGGTAAGTGAATCAGGCCGGAGGGAAGTTTGATCGTTATGGGGGTCGCAAACCGATCGGTACACGATCGGTTTGCTTAGTGAATCTAGCCCTAAGTCGTTTTTCCCCCCAGGTTAGCTTAATGCAGTTTAGTGAAAGGGCTCCTTAATGCTTCCTCCCTTATTGTCGACAGGGCCCTACTTATTCAGAACTCATGTTAGTTGCATTTATATGTTAGTAAATCTATACTTGAGCAATGAAGGGTTATATGACTTTCCCACGATCATAAGCAATAGCAGTGGGAGAATTTGGCTCCCCCAGTTCTCAACCTTCTCCTCTAAATTAGAGAGTTGTGCGGGGACAGAAATCCCACCCATCCCCGCCAGGATCCTCTCCGTCCCCACCCATCCCCGCAAGGAATTACCTCCATCCCCGCCCGTCCCCATAAAAAGCAGCAATTACTTCTGACAGGATCATCAATTCCACAGTTTCTTTTGTGTTTGCGCTGCTGTTTTCCTTGTTGAATCTCTTTGGTGGAACCCTTTTTTTGCTTTCTGTTCAGGTAATTAACTTATAAACCCTTCTTTTACTAAGGCTGACATGTAGCACAGTTACTTACCGTAACAGGTGTTATCCAGGGACAGCAGGCAGATATTCTTAACACATGGGTGACGTCACCGACGGAGCCCTCGGTACGGACCTTTTTAACTAGAAGTTTCTAGTTGGCCGCACCGCGCGTGCGCGAGTGCCTTCCCGCCCGACGGAGGAGTGCGTGGTCCCCAGTTAGGATAAGCCAGCTAAGAAGCCAACCCGGGGAGGTGGGTGGGACGTAAGAATATCTGCCTGCTGTCCCTGGATAACACCTGTTACGGTAAGTAACTGTGCTTTATCCCAGGACAAGCAGGCAGCATATTCTTAACACATGGGTGACCTCCAAGCTAACAAAGAGGGAGGGGGGATGGTTGGCCATTATGAAAATAAATTTTGTAACACAGATTGGCCGAAGTGTCCATCCCGTCTGGAGAACGCATCCAGACAGTAGTGAGTAGTGAACGTGTGAACTGAGGACCAAGTGGCTGCCTTGCAGATTTCCTCGATGGGCGTGGAACGGAGGAAAGCTACAGAAGCGGCCATAGCTCGGACTCTGTGGGCCGTGACAGCTCCTTCCAGTGAGAGACCGGCCCGAGCATAGCAGAATGCAATACAGGCAGCAAGCCAATTTGAAAGTGTCCGTTTGGAGACAGGACGACCCAAACGGTTGGGATCGAAAGACAAAAATAGCTGAGGGGATGTTCGATGAGCTCTGGTACGATCAAGGTAGTAAGCAAGGGCACGCTTACAATCCAGCGTGTGCAACGCCTGTTCCCCAGGATGCGAGTGAGGTTTAGGGAAGAAGACGGGCAACACAATGGACTGGTTGAGGTGAAAAGCCGAGACCACCTTGGGAAGGAATTTAGGGTGGGTACGCAGAACAACCTTGTCATGGTGAAAAACAGTGAACGGTGGGTCAGCAACCAGTGCATGCAGTTCGCTAACTCTCCTGGCAGAGGTGATGGCAATTAGGAAAAGCACCTTCCAGGTAAGAAGCCTGAGCGAAGTTGTGGCAAGAGGCTCAAACGGAGGTTTCATGAGTGCTGAGAGAACCACATTGAGGTCCCAGACGACAGGAGGAGGCTTGAGAGGCGGCTTGATATTGAAGAGCCCTCTCATAAATCTGGAAACCAGAGGATGAGCCATGAGGGGTTTTCCGAGAATAGGCTCATGAAACGCAGTGATGGCACTGAGGTGGACTCTGATGGAGGTAGTTTTGAGGCCAGCATTGGACAGCGAGAGCAAATATTCCAATACAGTTTCCACCGCTAAGGAGGTGGGTTCCTGATGATGCCGGAGACACCACGAGGAGAATCTGGTCCATTTCTGATGGTAACATTGGAGGGTGGCCGGTTTCCTGGAGGCGTCCAAGATGAGGCGGACCGGCTGAGATAGATTCTCTGGAGAGGTCAGCCCGAGAGAAACCAAGCTGTCAGGTGGAGCGAAGACAGATTGGGATGCAGTAGAGACTGATGCCGCTGCGTAAGTAGAGTAGGAAACACAGGAAGAGGAATGGGCTCCCTGGAGCTGAGTTGGAGCGGGAGGGAGAACCAGTGTTGGCGAGGCCACCGAGGGGCGATGAGAATCATGGTGGCGTTGTCCTTGCGGAGTTTGGACAAGGTCCGCAACATCAGAGGAAGTGGAGGGAAGGCATACAGGAACCGGTCCCTCCAATCGAGCAGGAATGCATCCGGGGCCAGACGGTGAGGAGAGAAGAGTCTGGAACAGAAGAGGGGCAGTTGATGATTGTGAGGTGCTGCAAAGAGGTCCACCTGCGGCGTGCCCCATCGAGCAAAGATGGAGAGCAGAGTCGGAGGGTCCAACGTCCACTCGTGAGGTTGAAGGATGCGGCTGAGATTGTCGGCCAGGGAGTTCTGTTCGCCCTGGATATAGACCGCCCTGAGAAAGAGATTGCGGTCCGTGGCCCAGGTCCAGATGCGCAGAGCCTCCAAACAAAGGGGGCGAGATCCGGTGCCGCCTTGCTTGTTTATGTAGTACATGGCGACTTGATTGTCTGTGCACAGGAGGAGGACTTGAGGACAGAGGAGATGTTGGAAAGCCTTGAGGGCGTAGAACATGGCTCTGAGTTCCAGGAAATTGATGTGATGACGACGCTCCTGTGGGGTCCAAAGTCCCTGGGTGCGTAGATCTCCTAGGTGAGCTCCCCACGCATAGGGGGACGCATCCGTGGTGATGATCATAGAGTGAGGGGGTAGATGAAAAAGTAGACCCCTGGAAAGATTTGAGGAGTTCAACCACCATTGGAGAGATTGCTGAAGAAATGATGTCACAGAGATGGGATGAGAAAGAAGATCCGTAGTCTGTGACCATTGGTTGGCGAGAGTCCACTGAGGCGTGCGAAGGTGGAGACGTGCCAGAGGAAGGACATGTACCGTCGAGGCCATGTGACCCAGGAGGACCATCATCTGTCGGGCAGGAATGGAGGGATGCATGAGCACCTGACGACAGAGGTGGAGCAGGGTCCGCTGACGATCGGAGGGGAGAAAAGCCCTCATTAGTGTGGTGTCCAGAACTGCTCCAATGAATTGAAGTCGCTGGGTGGGAAGCAGATGCGACTTGGGGTAGTTGATCTCGAACCCCAGGAGGTGGAGGAGAGAGATGGTGTGATGAGTAGCCTGTAGCACAAGTTGAGACGTAGGTGCTTTCACCAACCAATCGTCCAAATAGGGGAACACCTGGAGGTGGTGAAGACCCTGGGTGAGGAAGCGAGGCCGAACGGTAGCACCTTGTACTGATAGTGGTGGTGCAGCACCTGGAACCGCAGGTAGCGGCGAGAATTCGGATTGATGGAGATGTGAGTGTAGGCCTCTTTGAGGTCCAGGGAACATAGCCAGTCGTGTTGAGAAAGAAGAGGGTAGAGCGTGGCAAGGGAGAGCATTCTGAACTTCTCCTTGACCAGACACTTGTTGAGGTCCCTGAGATCGAGAATGGGACGGAGGTCTCCCGTCTTTTTGGGTACCAGGAAGTAGCGGGAGTAGAATCCCTGACCCCTTTGATCTGGAGGTACTTCTTCGATGGCATTGAGAAGGAGGAGGGATTGAACCTCCCTCAGGAGGAGGGGGTTTGAGATGAGTGTGAAGCAGACTCTACGGGAAGGTTGTCCAGTGGAAGAGTCTGGAAGTTGAGAGAGTAGCCGTGGCGGATGATGTTGAGGACCCACTGGTCCGATGTGATGACCTCCCAACGGCTGGAGAATATGGTGAGACGACCTCCGATTGGTTGTGGAAGAGGTAGCGAGGGTGGATGACTGGTTATGCCCTGGAGAGAAGAGTCAAAAGGGCTGGGATTGCTTAGCAGGCTGAAGAGGCTTGGAGGGTTGAGTGGCCTGAGAACGAGCCTGGGCATGGTGCTGCTGTTGACGGGGCCGCCGAGGTTGTTGAGGAGGCGGATTGAGTGGCCTGGCTGAGAACCTGCGCTGATAAGATGACTGAGGTCGATAAGGTCGGGCAGGCGGAGCCTTCTTTTTTGGTTTGATCAGGGTGTCCCACCTTGTTTCATGGGCGGAGAGTTTCTGGGTGGTGGAATCCAGTGACTCTCCAAAAAGTTCATCCCCGAGACAGGGGGCATTGGCTAGACGATCCTGGTGGTTGATGTCCAGGTCGGAGACTCTCAGCCAGGCCAAGCGGCGCATGGCTACGGCCATGGCAGAGGCACGGGAGGTGAGCTCGAATGAGTCGTATATCGAGCGGACCATAAACTTGCGCAACTGAAGAAGGCCAGAGATGTGCTGCTGGAACAGTGGGACCTTGCGCTCTGGCAGGTACTTTTGGAGGGCAGACAGCTGTTGGACCAAATGTTTCATATAGAAAGAAAAATGGAAGGAATAGTTGTTCGCCCTGTTGGCCAGCATGGCATTCTGGTAGAGCCTCTTGCCAAACTTGTCCATGGTCTTACCCTCTCTGCCAGGAGGGGTAGAGGCATAGACACTGGAGCCCTGAGTCTTTTTCAAAGTGGATTCAACAAGAAGGGACTCATGGGGCAATTGAGACTTGTCGAACCCTGGGATAGGGATGACTCGATAGAGGTTGTCCAGTTTACGGGGAGCCCCCGGTACCGTAAGGGGATTCTCCCAGTTTTTGTAAAAAGTCTCCCGTAGGATGTCATGCACGGGAAGCTTGAGGAACTCTTTAGGAGGTTGTTCGAAATCTAAAGCCTCCAGGAAGGCTTGAGACTTCTTTGAGTCAGATTCTAAAGGAAGGGACAGGGCTGCAGACATCTCCCTCAGAAATTTAGAAAATGAGGACTGCTCCGGTTTGGAGGTGGCATCGGGTGCCGACGGGTCCTCATCAGATGAGGAGGGATCCTCCTCGGTACCGAGAGGGGTTTCCTCCCATAAGTCAGGGTCCCGGACCTCTGGTGCATGTCGAGACACCGGGGTGGAAGGTGCGGTATGGCGGGTCTTGGATAAAGATTTCCCAGAACGCACCGAAACGGTACCAGGAGAGGAAGACCGGCGTCGATCCCGGTCCCGGGAAGAATGACGCACTGCTTGGTGACGAGGAGGATCCGATGTGGTATGGGAGTGAACCACTGGATGGGTATGAAGCTGCTCAGCCGAAAGAATCGGCATGGAGGTGTTGATGGGTACCGAAGGGGTGGATACCGGGGGTTCGGTACGGGGCTCGGGCCGGTCTGGTACCGGAAGGAGCGGTGCCAGGATAGTGGGCAACAGGTGCTTGAGTTGCTGCTGTAACTGTTCCTGGAGTTGAACCTTTAAGATGGCCGAGATACGGTCATCTAGGGGTGGCATCGGAACCGCTTTCTTTTTCTTCGGTTCCTTAGATGCCGCTCCACGCCCCGGCGATGAGGAGGCCGATGACGAGGCACTCACCAAGATCGGGGCGGAGCGCTTGCGGGACCGGTGCGATGCCGGCAAGGTCGGCGTCGCCACCGTAGTTGGAGGGCGCTCGAGGGAAGAGGAAGGCTTCTTAGCCGGCTTACCTGGCGCCAGAGACGCCGATGTGGGGTCGGGCGGTGTCGAAGTAGACGGTGCCGATTTCTGTGGTACCGCTGTCGATGTCGAGGAGTCCATCGCCGACCCGGTGCCGAAGAGGAGAGTTTGTTGAATTCTTCGGTTTTTAAGGGTTCTCTTTTGAAGAGTGGCACAGCGGGTGCAGGAGTCCGCCCGATGCTCCGGACCCAAACACTGCAAACACCAATTGTGTGGGTCAGTGAGGGAGATCGGGCGTGCACACCGCTGGCACTTTTTAAAACCGACCTGCGGGGGCATGAAGGGGAAAACGGCCTCCGCAAAATCGAACCCCGAGGCCTGTATAATGGCAACAGGCCCCGCCGGGGCAAAATCGAAAAAAGGGGAAAAAAAAGCAAAGTTTTTTTTTTTTTTTTTTTTACAAAGCAAAGAAAAAAGAAACCCGAAGGCAAAAGAAGAAAAAATATGGGAAAAAGCGCGAGCGGGAAGGCAAAAAGTGGTTTCAACGGCCGTTGAAAAAACACACGCGTCTTCTTCGCTCCGCGGAAACGAAGAAACTGGGGACCACGCACTCCTCCGTCGGGCGGGAAGGCACTCGCGCACGCGCGGTGCGGCCAACTAGAAACTTCTAGTTAAAAAGGTCCGTACCGAGGGCTCCGTCGGTGACGTCACCCATGTGTTAAGAATATGCTGCCTGCTTGTCCTGGGATAACCATTATATTATTATGGACGAACCCTGCTTCCAAAGCCTTCCATCCCTGTGGGAGTCCGGTTGGCTAGAGGGGGGTCCCTGTGGGAGTCCCATGGGCCAGAGGGGGGTCCCCATGGGAGTCCCATGGGTTAGGGGGGATTCCCGCGGGATCCCCGTTCCCGTGCAGACCTCTACTCTAAATACAGTACAAGGCTGCTTTTCCAATCCAAGCCACTGGGGGGGGCAGGGGAGGGGAGACAGACTGGTGATAAAGGCCATGAAAGGAAGGCAAGGAAAGATTGTGGCTTTACAGGGAGGGTTACAGGGGAGAGAAAAGGAGTTAAGGGAGTGGGGGTTGTGGTCCACAAATCTTGGTTTGCCTAGGGACCACTATAATGTTAATCCAGCTCGGGCTGCAAGCAATCAGCGCTTTCTCACACTCCCTGAGCATCAGAATAGTTTATGAGAGCTCAGCATGACAGTAACGTACTCCAGCTTTTTGCAGAGATCTGCAGGGAGTGACAAACCCAGCAAAAGTCTGTGCAAACACATTTCTGTTGGCTGTTTACTGAATGTTGCATATCCTGGGCAAGTGGAGCTTAGGCAGCAGAACAGATCATGTGCAGATGAGACAAGAGAGCATCCTTCACATTTTGGGGGTCAATCACACGAAATGTCTAGATGACGTATTCCAGCCTTTATTGTAGACCACTTTATTATACCCCACTGGAGCCTTAGAGAATTCTGACTATTTAGGCCAAAACGAACGTAGAGATTTTTAGCAGTAATGGTTCTACATGTATATACTTTTCATAATTCATGTGGAATTAATTTACAGCAGCTCTTTAATCGTATAAACTGTGGATTTGGCCCACCAAATATTATGAATAACTTGGAACCCGCATGAGTGCGCACAGTAGAGAGGAAACAGAACCTGAATCAGACAGGAATGAGGTTTGTTCTTCTCTCTGTTTCCACACCGTATCATAGTTTGTTTGATAAAGAAATTCAGAGCCTGCTATTTAAAGTGATTTAAATAGGGAGCAGAGGCTCCTGCCTGCTGAAATCATGACCAGAGGCCGGCTGCCAATATTCAATGACACTTAGCGCAATGTAACTGAATAGCAGCACTAACTAATGCTGCCCGATTCATTTTAGGGAATCGATTCGAATTGATTCGTTGTCCGAGAAAAGGGGACTCACTGATTCAGCGATCCTCACCCCAGTGAGACCTGACATACCTCTGAGGCCTCCTAAAGCAGCAGCAGCGGTGGCCCTCTCAACAGGCTGCTTTGCGGCCTTCCCCACCAGGGCCTTCCCTCTGCTGTGTCATTGATGATGTCATCAGTGATGCAGCAGAGGGAAGGCCCTGGTGGGGAAGGCCACGAAGCAGGCCATTCAGAGCGCTACTGCTGCCTTAGACCTAGGAGGTACGTAAGTCTCGTAGTGGGAGGGTGGATGGGTGGCTGCTGTACAGGGGGATGAAAGGTAGGGATAGAAAGCTGCTGCATAAGGTGATAGGTGGGATGGGAAGAAAGATGCTGCACATGGGGGGGAGAAAGGAGAGAGAAAGAATTGTTGGGGTGGAGGAGAGGAAGGGAGAGAAGAGGTAGAAAGGGGTGAGAGGGATAAATCCTGCATAGGATGGAGGGAAGGGAGATATGCATGGAGAAAAGAGAGGGAGAAATGTTGGACATAGGGTAGAGGGTGGGGAGAGATGGTGCATACCATAATGGAGGGGAGGAAAGGAGAGATGCTGCATGGAGGGGAATAGAGAGGTCTGACCCAGAGCACAAGGCAGGGAGAGAGAGAAACAGTAGGAAAGAAACAAATGTTGGATATGGCAGTGGAAAATAGAAAAAAATAATTTTATTTTCTACTTTTGATTACAATGTGCCGGATTTGAAATGTGTATTCTGCCAGAGCTGGTGTTAGACCGTGAGCGTGAGCTAGGACTTAACAGAGAGGAAAAGTATTTTTGTTTATTTTGTTTACACCACAGTGCCGGCGTGAGAGGGCAGAGGGTGGGTGAAAAGAGTACAAAATAAACCTGTTAGGACGTTTGAAAAAAATGCCCAAATTGAAAAATTGATTCAGTAGGCTGAATCGAATCAAATCGAAATTTTTTTTTCCTGAATCGGGCAACACTAGCGCTAACTGGTCAAGTCTAATCTGGCAGGAGTCAGGGCTAGTGGAACCTCAGGAGAAAGACAAGAACCAAGGAACACAGGAACCACAGATATCATGTATCACAGTTAATGACCCAGTTTTAGTCCAGTCTCAAAACACGGCATATAAACCCCTGCTCTATGGGCTGGGTTCAGCAAGGACCAATCAGACAAAACATAGGGAAACGGACAGGACTAGAAAGAGGAGACCACTCCCATCCTATGAGGAAACACAAAGGATGGAGACACAGCTCCTCCTACAGACAGGGAGGCTCCTGATCAGTACTGGTTAATCTGGGCACCTGCTGGGGGAGGAGCTGGGAGTTATGTGGGTACCAGAGAGAATGACACAGTGACAGAATTCATCACCGTTCCCGTCCGCATGGATAACCATGGGAAACAATCCCGTGTCATTCTTTAGTGTCTTTATCAACCTCAGTCCTTCTACACCAGCATTCTTTGATGCTAGGCTTGAGGGTCAGTGGCTGAGCCCAGTCATACTCTGATTCTTCCCTCTCTCTTAAAGAATGACATGGAGATGGTTTCTTGTGGTTATCCGCAGGGATGGGAACGGTGATGAATTTTGTCACCGTGTCGTTCTCTAGGTATCAGCAATATACAGTGCTGGATGCTCACTGGCATAAGTTTCAAGTTTATTTAGGTTTTGATATACCGTTCATTGAAAAACTGAGCGGTGTACAATAAAATGGGGGAGGGGTAAGAGAAAATTATATATTAAGGAGGGATACATACAGTAAAAGGCATACATACATAATAATCACAGAAAGAGAAAGATGGAAAAATATCTGGGACAGTTAAGAGAGGCTGGTCGTGCAGTCAGGAAAGCTACAATGCACATGGAAGAAAAGAGAGCTGGCATGGTAAAACAGGGAGACAAGAGTGGAGTAGAACGGGTACAAGTGGATCAATTTTTCACTCCATCAAAAATTACAAAGACTAGGGGACACTCGATGAAGTTACAGGGAAATGCTCTTAAAACCAACAGGAGGAATTTTTTTCACTCAGAGCATAGTTAAGCTCTGGAACGCATTGCTAGAGGTTGTGGTAAGATCAGTTAACATAGCTGGTTTTAAGAAAGGTTTTGACAATTTCCTGGAGGAAAAGTCCCTAGTCTGTTATTGAGAAAGACATGGGAGAAGCCACTGCTTTCCCTGGATCGGTAGCTTGGAATGTTGCTACTCTTTGGCATTCTGGAATCTTGTTATTCTTTGGGATTCTGTTTGGAATGCTGCTACTCCTTGGGTTTTGGCCAGGTACTAGTGACCTGGATTGGCCCCCTTGAGGACGGGCTATGGGGCTTGATGGACCATTGGTCTGATCCAGTCAGGCTAGTCTTATGTTCTTATGCTTTGGGGCTTCTCCAGCCTCTCAGCTGTTTGGGCGTCCCCTGCCAGCTCTGGGCATATGTGAGAGTCGCTCTCACATTGATCAATTGGATGGGAGAGACGGGGATTACAACAAACCTCCGCGCAAATTATTTGCATGCAAAACTTTTAGTGCAGCAATAGCTCTTTTAGAATTGGCCAGAAATCAGATCGGAGCAGACCCACACAGTCTTACCGATCCTGTTTAGTGCATCTGGTCCCTAGGGTTTAGAAAGAAAGAAGTCCTTTTACTAAAGCTAAGCAGTCCATAGGTATAAAATCGGTCTGTGTCTGTGTATGGCCGTTTGGTGGGGGATGGGCTGGAGAGGGCTTCAGTGGCTGGGAGGGTGTAGATGGGCTGGAGTAGGTTTTAACGGAGATTTCGGCAGTAGGAACCCAAGCACAGTACCGGGTAGAGCTTTGGATTCTTGCCCAGGAATAGCAAAAAAGGCCTGAGAAAACAGGTCCCAAGGCAGAGCTGGCCTTGATTTACTGGCTTTTTGGCAAAGCTTTCCAGCTGTTTCAGCCATGTAGACGGGCAGAGAGGGCTCGAAAAAAAAAAAAAAAAAAGACCATAAAATAATTGCACACTCGTGTGGCTGTTATACACTTCTGAACTCTGATTGTGTCTGCCAGACCAACTTAATACTTCTGAGCGCGGAGGGGGTCACCACTTTACAAAGCAAAAATCAAACCTCTGAAAAACGTTCAGCTCTGTGGCGATTTCTTTTAGCCTCTTTACAACAGGTGATACAATGTATTCCTTGCGTTTAAGTGGCCTTTTAGCTTAACTTGAAAAAGTGAACGCACCTGTTAAGCTGTTATTTCAGTGCGAGTGTATCTGTTTTCAGTGGGAGCCTTTGCAGCGTAAAGCCACCATGGCAACATAAACAGAACGGTGAACGTTGTAAAAGTCAGATTATAAATAGATCATATATAGCCCGTGAGGGCCTAGAAATAAAGGATCTAATCCAGAAGCATTTGCAACTATGACATCACATTTCCACTATATGGACTATGCAGTAGCCAAACACGAGAAGCAGAGTAAACCATGGCCTCTGAAGTTTGTGGGGCTGGTGGTTCTAATATAGTGGTCTCCAACTCGCGGCCCAGGGGCCACATGCTGCCCGCTAGGTACTATCTTGAGGCCCTCAGTATGTTTATCATAATCACAAAAGTAAAATAAAACAGTTTCTTGATCAAATGTCTCTTTAGCTATAAATGACAATATTATTATTAAGACGTAGCCAAAACATAGAGCTTTTTGGACTCCAATTAGATTACAAAAATTAAATCGTTCCTTGTCCAATAGATGCTGGCATTGTAAATTGGAGATAGGGACTTTGGACCATCTTTTATTCTTCTGTCCCCATATCTTAGCCTTTTGGAACTCAGTCTGGGATCAAATAAATTGTTTATTGGAAAACCATGTAGCGTTATCTTATGATACTGTGATATTTGGAATGTCTATGAGGAAAAAGAGTCAGATATCGAGTAATAATAAACTTTTAATGATCATGACTGGAGTTGCCATCCAACATATTACTAATAACTGGAAAGGTTGAACTTTAATTTTTGGTGGAATTCATTATGCCACATATATAGAATGGAAAGATCAATAGCGATACAAAATGGAAATTATAATAATTTTATTAAAATTTGGGAGCCATTAACGTCTTTTTGTCATGATTAAATGCCATTTTTCTATTAGTCATACAACAAATAGTAATGGGAGGGGGGAGGGTTACAAATATAGGTTTCTTATTATGAATTAAGAGATTTGAGGGAGGGTGGGGAGAGGGTTACATTTGTATGTTTAGTGTAGACCAGTGGTGTCCAACCCTGTCCTGGGGGACCCCCAGCCAGTCGGGTTTTCAAGATATTCCTAATGAACATGCATGAGAGAGATTTGCATATAATGGAAGTGAGTGGATGGGGCCCCCCCAGGACAGGGTTGGGAACCACTGGACTGTAGACGATGAGCTTGATAAACAGTTTATTGTGAAACAGTCTTCGCGGGTAAAAACGATGCGTACACTTGAAAAATCCAAATCGTACACAGTATCAGTTCTGCGGTACGGACCCGACAAGGTCTGTGTTTCGGTATAAGACAACCTTCTTCTGGAGTCCCTACAGGTTATACCACAAGATGTAAAATTGCTAAAAAAGCAACGGCGCAATCTGACACCAGATCTTCTTTGCAGGTGTCAGACCGCGCCATTGTGTCCCGTCTTTCATCACAAAATATTTTGGATGCTTTTAGCAATTGTATATCTTGTAGTATATAACGTGTACGGACCCCAGAAGGTTGTCTTATACCGAAACACGGACCATGTCGGGTCCATACCACAGAACTAACACTGTGTACGATTTGGATTTTTCAAGTGTACGCATCGTTTTTACCTTCGAAAACGGTTTCACAATAAAGTATTTATCAAGATCACCGTCTCCGTGCTGCTGTTTTGTCAAATGATTACATGCCGTCAGACATTTCCTCACTCCTCCCCCCCCCCCACTGCTGTCTCATTAAAAGTAATGCCTTCCCGCTTGTTTTTCAAGCGGAAAAAGTTTTTTTGCAGATCTGGGACTCCTATATTCAATCGCTTTCCCCTATGGCCAGAAGTCTGGTCTTAAACTCGTTCTAGGCGATGATACCGCATGTCCTCGGATGCTTCCCCAGGATGTTTGGTATGATGTTTGGCTGCGTGAGGATGGTTGGTATGGATGTGGTGGAGTGTGTTGTTCGCAAGTTGGGGAGGGTGGGGGTGGTTTCCGTGGGAGGATGGTCGGGGTTGGGGACGTTTCTGTTCGGTGCTTGCTGAGTGGCATAAGAACACTGCTTGCTCAGAAGTTCTTCTGGTCTGTTTGCTTTCTTTGGGGTGATGGGGTGGGATATGGGGGGGTGGGAGTCCAGTATGGGTGGAGTGTATGCAATCGGGTGTGGGCAGCGTGAGGGACGGTGGTTTATTTCCAAAACTTGTCTTGTTGTACTTTTGGTTTTCTTGACCTTGTTATAAAGCGCACGAGGACAAAGGCGCGCTGACAACCGAGCGCAGGGCTTGATTGCACCGAAGAAAAACCGTATTTTAAAGGGCTCTGACGGGGGGTGTTGGTGGGGAACCCCCCTCCACTTTACTTAATAGAGATCGTGCTGGCGTTGTGGGGTTTTGGGGGATTGTAACCCCCCCTCATTATACTGGAAACTTAACTTTTTCCTGTTTTTTAGAGAAAAAGTTAAGTTTTCAGTATAATGTGTGTGGGGGGGGGTTTACACCCCCACACCCCCCAACATGGCAGCGTGAGGCAGCGCGATCCTTATTAAGTAGAGTGGGGGGGGGGTTCCCCCCCACACCTCCCATCAGAGCCCTTTAAAATATGGTTTTTCTTCGGCGTGATCAAGCCCTGTGCTCAGTTGTCTGCGCTCGGTTGTCGGCGCGCCTTTGTCCTCATAGAAACATAGAAACATAGAAAGATGACGGCAGAAAAGGGCCATAGCCCATCAAGTCTGCCCACTCCACTGACCCACCCCAATAGTCTAGATGCTAGTGACTCAACCTACGTAGGGATCCCACGTAAGTGTCCCATTTTCTCTTAAAGTCGAGCACGCCGGTGGCCTCGACCACCTGCACCGGAAGCTCATTCCAGTGGTCCACCACCCTTTCCGTGAAAAAATACTTCCTGGTGTCACTACTAAATTTCCCCCCTCTAAGTTTAAGCGGATGCCCTCTTGTGGTCGAGGGTCCTTTGGGGAAGAGAATGTCATCTTCTACCTCGACACGTCCCGTGATGAACTTAAATGTCTCAATCATGTCCCCTCTCTCCCTGCGTTCCTCTAGAGTGTAGAGCTGCAGTCTGCTCAGTCTCTCTTCGTACGAGAGACCCTTGAACCCTTTGTCCTTTGTCCTCGCGCACTTTTGACCCGTCACCCTTTTGCTTTGTTCTGTGTGTTTGCTGATTGTACAACAATAAAACATGATTTACATTAAAAGTAATGCCTTGTCTGGTAGGGATGCCCAAGCCTCACCAGCTGAAGATTTTATCTGCTTGATTCCCCTCCCCCCCCCCATGATGTCTAAAAGCGGGAAGTCAGCTTCTAGGTGCTGACATTGGCATTCCCTGTGCAAACTCAGATCATGAACTGAGCATGCACGGAGATCCTACATCAGCAGTTGGAAGCATGCAACCGACTTTCCTGCTGACCTGACAACCACCATGCTACACGAAACCTCTTGGCATGCCATCTTGTGGCATGCGTGCCATCGGAGCCAACCCCTGTTCTAATAAATGCTGGTCTGGTGGGGTCTGCTGTGGGAAGTCTCTCTCATACGAGGTTTGCCTCTATGAATTTAAAGCAATTCTGAATACCAGCATGCGACAGAATTATAAATGTGTTAGGAATTGGTGCTGAGATCAGTTGTGTTGCAATCGGTTACAGAAGCCCCCCACCCACAATGATCCAGGCAGGGTGACCAAGCCCTCCTGCCCTGTCGAACCGCGAACCCCCCGATGACATCGGGGAAAGAGAGAGCTCAATCCCTCTTGCCCCGGCGATCGTGCCCCCCCCCCCCCCCCGCCGAGTAAGAGCAGGCCAAGAGGGAGCCCAAGCCCCCTGGCCCCGGCGACCCCCCCTCCGACATGAATGGGCCAGGAGAGAGCCCAAGCTCTCCTGGCCCCGGCGAACCCCCTCCAACACGAATGGGCCAAGAGAGAGCCCAAGCTCTCCTGGTCCCAGCGACCCCCCCCTCCGACACGAACGGGCCAAGAGAGAGCCCAAGCTCTCCTGGCCCCGGGGACCCCCCCCCCCCCCGACTGGATTGGGCCAGGAGTCATTTATTAAGTAAGGAGAAGGCTAAGCTATTTGATTTACTTATGGTCATAGCTAGACAGTCTATATTGCTTTAGGCTACAGCAGAAGGGTTTCCTCTCAAGCCCTAAAGCTTCTGGACATCCCGACCCATGAAACCAATGCCAACAGTCATCAGAGGACAACGCTGCGACAGAATAAAAAAATGGTAGTGCTCCGCTATGTCGCAAATGAAAACGGCCATAGAAAACCAACATCAAAACAGCCTGCGGTGCACCACAGAAACGTCCATCCACACTCACACATGCGAAAGACCATCCCCGCGGATAACCGTGGGAAACAATCCTGTGTCATTCTTACGTGTCTATCTCAACCTCAGTCCTTCTACACCGACATTCTTCAATGCTAGGCTTAAGGGTCTGTGGTTGGGCCCATTCATACTCTCGATTCTTCCCTCTCTCCTTGAATAATGACATCGAGATGGTTTCCCGCGGTTATCCACGGGGACGGGAACGGGTGATTCATTTTGTCACCGTGTCATTCTCTACTGGTTACCTCTGCTTCAAACAGCCGGAGTTGCACAAAATCCCTTGCAGCTGAGGCCAATCTGACCCTGGTGAAACTGGTCGCACTGTAGAGGAAAGGCTAAGGTTACCAGGTTTTCCATCTATGTCTCTCCTTTTCTGTTTTATCCCTTCTAAAGTTTCAGTTCGCTTTCCTTATTAAATATTTTTCTTTAAAAGTGAGAAATAACAGGTGGCCAAAGCAAAGAACAGCAAATACCAGGGGGGGGAGGGGGTAATATATGGTTCAATATATTGTATAATTTGAGGTTGAGGGGTGGTAGATTCAGGGACAATGTTAGGAAATTCTACTTTACGGAGAGGGTGGTGGATGCCTGGAATGCGCTCCCGAGAGAGGTGGTGGAGAGTAAAACTGTGACGGAGTTCAAAGAAGCGTGGGATGAACACAGAGAATCTAGAATCAGAAAATAATATTAAATATTGAACTAAGGCCAGTACTGGGCAGACTTGCACGGTCTGTGTGTGTATATGGCCGTTTGGTGGGGGATGGGCTGGGGAGGGCTTCAATGGCTGGGAGGGTGTAGATGAGCTGGAGTAGGTTTTAACGGAGATTTTGGCAGCAGGAACCCAAGCACAGTACCGGGTAGAGCTTTGGATTCTTGCCCAGAAATAGCTAAGAAGAAAAAATTTAAAAAATTTAAATTGAATCAGGTTGGGCAGACTGGATGGACCATTCGGGTCTTTATCTGCCGTCATCTACTATGTTACTATGTAAATTTCACCCAATTAAATTTATTTTCCTGAGAGGATATGCATCCTATCTCCTCCATAAAATGTCCCCATATAACAACTTTTACTTGTTGGCAGCTCTCCACTGGATTTTGTCAGATTTTGTTTAACCACAGAAAGACAGGAAGGAAGTGCAGATGTTAAAGCCTGTTATCTTGGAAGACATACATCTCAAACGGCTGACCGTCTTCACTGAATTTCAAGGAGAAATTAAACGATGTGTAAGGGTGACCCTGTTAAAATGCAAGATGGGAATTCATGGTGAATTGGGGAGGGGGTGAATAGGAGGATTTCTGGGAATCCTGTATTTTTTTTTTTAACGTGTTTTTCTAAAAACATTTAAAAAAGACATCGTGCTTCAGAATTAGAGGGGAATTTTATAATCATTATTCACAGCTAAAGCGACCACAAACAGAACAAAACTTGCTGACTTTTAAAGATGGCTGGACAGGGGATCAGTTCTGAGTCATGACATTCCTTCAAGTTGTTTATAAGGTTTAATTATATACTGTAAACGATGTTAAACTTTGACATTTCAAAGCTTTCTCAGTCATGTTGAACCCTGTCATGTCTTGGTACACGAAACAATAACATTTCTGGAAAATCCAGGCAGTGCACTAGCAGCAAAGAGCTGAGATTAAAACTGCGGCATCCAGCCCATGCCTAAGCAAGCTGTGTGGTCAGAGGTTATTCTGCAGAAAAAAATAACAAGAAAGAAAAAGCCCCAGAACCCACCCACTGCAAGCATATCGTCATGGTAGGGAATTACAGGTAATTGCCGTCCTCATCGGCATAAGTAGGGTTACCAGACGTGTGGATTTACCCAGACATGTCCGGACAGCTTTTCAAAACCCGGCACTTTGTCCGGGTTTTAAAAAGCTTGCAGCTCGGGACCGTGTCAGGAGGGCGTCTGCACATGCATGGCTGCAATGGGGTGACGTCGCGATCATGCACGTGATGTCATGGCGTCATACCTGTGCATGTTCAGATGCCCTCCCGACGCACCTCCGAGCACAAAAACAGGTTGAGGGGGTTGGTCGGAACAGGAGGAGCTGGGCGGAGGAGCAGAACGGGGAGGGGCTGGGCGGGCCTGAGGGCGGGGCCATGGGTCCATATTTTACAGTAGTAAAATCTGGTAACCCTGGGCACAAGAAACCTTCTCTTGCTATCGACAACGCTCTGTGTAATGCAAACTTACACCAAGGAAACAGCACAAAGCAATGTTGATAGCAAAAGAAGGTTCTTTTATGCCGATGAGGTGGTTTATCTGTAATTCCCTACCATGACGATATGGTCTTCTGTCTTTATGGATCTACCTGAACCGGAAATGGTTTTCAAGGGTGATGATGCGGAGGAACTGAAAAAAATCTCAGTGAATCTGGAAGATGTACAAAGCCAAATCGACAAGTTAAAAAGTGATAAATCACCTGGACCGGATGGTATACATCCCAGGGTACTAAAAGAACTACCTGCTATTAGTGATCTGTAACCTTTTGCTAAAATCGTCTGTAATACCTGAAGGATGGCCAATGTTATGCCGATTTTTAAAAAGGGTTCCAGGGGAGATCTGGGAAATTAGACCGGTAAGCCTGACTTCAGTGCCTGACAAAATGATGGAAACAATTATTTAAAAAAAAAATTGTGCAACTTGTAGACAAACATGATTTAATGAGACGGAGTCAGCATGGGTTCAGCCGAGGGAGATCTTGCCTCACAAATTTGCTTGACTTCTTTGAAGGTGTGAATAAACATGTGGATAAAGGTGAGCCAGTTGATATAGTGCATCTAGATTTTCAGAAAGCTTTTGATAAAGTTCCTCACGAGATGCTCCTGAGAAAATTAAAGTGTCATGAGATAGGTGGCAAAGTTCAGTTAAGGATTAGGAATTGGTTATTGGATAGAAAACAGAGGGTAGGGTTAAATGGTCATTTTTCTCAATGGAGGAGAGTAAATAGTAGAGTGCCGCAGGGGTCTATACTAGGACCGGTGCTATATCTATATCGAATTACTACTCCGATCTTTTTGCCATTCCTCAAAGGTCAATACTCTCACCTTTGTTGTTTAACATCTACTTCTCTCCTCTCTTGACGCTTTGCCAATCGATAGACTTTACATCTTTCGCCTAGGCAGAAGATATCCAGCTCATTCATCCAATTGACCCTACTAATTTGAACAAAATTCAGGATATCAATGCAAATCTAACGAACATCCACAATTGGCTCAGAGACAACATGCTTTCCCTTTGCATATCCAAGACCAACTATCTCTTATTCCCGTGGAAAGAAGGTATCCAATTATCCACAGCTCTTCTTATCTACAACTGCCCAATCAAAGAGGCTCATTCCACCAAAATTCTGGGATTATCATCACCAGATAAGCGCCGTTGTCAAAAATTGCTTTTACAAATTACGAATGATCTGATCTTTAGCTAACTTTCTAGATCCATCCTCTCTCAATATTTTAGTTCATTCACTAGTAATTTCAACACTCGATTACTGGAACTCCTTGTACATCGGAATATATCAAAAAGAAATCAAATGACTCCAACTAATCCAAAATACAGCTATTAAAATCATCACTAATTCTAAGAAATACGACCATGCTTCTCCGTTATTGAAAAATGCCCATTGGTTCCCTATCCGTCATAGAATCATTTGCAAAGTTGCATTACTTACATTTAAAACACTTCAATCCAGAGAACCGTCCTTCATTGATAAGTTACTTATCCCTTATACCCTACTTAGAACACTCAGATCTTCTTCCCAAAATTTACTTTTCGTGCTTACTCTTAATACATTTGGCACTCACCGTAACTGCTCCCCTCACTTGGAATGCTCTCTCCCCTTACATTAGAGAGGAAGCAAGCCTAGATAAATTTAAAGGAGCTCTTAAAGCTTTTTTTATAGAGAGACGCCTTTGAACAATGATCTAATCTCCTACTTTCCTCTCTCTCCATTCCGTGCGGATAATCAACAGTTTGAATAAAACTCCTCCCCCTCCCCTTTGTTCTATCCTTCTTTTTTGTTTTCTCTTCTTTACTATACCTTATTGTAGTTCACCCTTAGTCCTTTTGTGCCATGTTAGTCCGTTCTGTCTTTGGATCTGATAAAATGCATTTTTGTTGTGTATCCCCTGATTTTAAATATTTTGTATCATCGCTTATGCGATATATCAAATAACCATTAAACTTGAAACTGTTCAAAGTTGTTAAAATGCATGCGGATTGTGAAAAATTGCAGGCGGACCATAGGAAATTGGAAGACTGGGCGGCCAAATGGCAGATGAAATTAAATGTGGACAAATGCAAAGTGATGCAATTGGGAAGAATAACCCAAATCACAGTTACCGGCTGCTAGGGTCCACCTTGTGGATTAGCGCCCAAGAAAAGGATCTGGGTGTCATCGTAGACAATACGATGAAACCTTCTGCCCAATGTGCGGCGGTGGCCAAAAAAGCAAACAGGATGCTAGCAATTATTAAAAAAGGGATGGTTAACAAGACTAAGAATGCGACCTGATCTGGAGTATTACATTACCTTACATTACATTAGTGATTTCTATTCCGCCATTACCTTGCGGTTCAAGGCGGATTACATCCAATGTAAAATAAAATTACATTCAAAATTTGAAGGAATAGAATAAGCGATGACATAGAATTTTTAAGGTAATATATATTGGGTAAAGAGTTACCAAAGGGAAGTAGAGGTCTTTAGGAGATAAGAATAGGGTGAAATCAGTGGCGTACCTAGGGTATGTGGCACCCGGGGCCCATAATTTTTTGACACCCCCCCATGTAAAAAAATATTTTTTGTAATAACCATGAAACTGAATAAATGGTCATAATAGAAACAGGCAGTGAAAATTTTCTTTTATTGAACCTCATATATGTAACCATTATTCCAAACATACCATAACATAACATAAATTATGTCTGAATTGTCATGACATCAGAAGTACATATGGAGTAGTTGCAGGTGATGCTTGGGACAGTTCTGATTGTGTTAGTTCAGTTTTATGTGTTTTTTGAATAGAAGGGTTTTTATTTCTTTTTTGAAGGTTTTGTAGTTTGTGGTCGAGGTCAATAGGTTGTAGAGTTGGGGGTCGAGTGTTGCAGCTCGAATGGCTAGGAGGTTGTCGAACTGTTTTTTTCTTTTGACGTTTTTGGTTGGAGGGTGTTTGAATGGTGCGTGAGTTCTCCTATGTCTGGTTGAGGTGGATTGAATTATTTAGCTGAAGAAATTAGTTACCCCCATTCCACACACATTAATTCTCTACCATTTTGGTTCCCATTATAAAAAACACTGATAAGTTCTCAGAAAAAAAATATATTAAAATAAGAAGTGAAAACAAAGGCCCCTACAGATGAGAACATAACATAAGAATAGCCTAACTGGGTCAGACCAATGGTCCTTCATGCTCAGTAACCCATTCTCATGGAAGCCAATCCAGGTCACTAGTACCTGGTCAAAACCCAAAGAGTAGCAACATTCCATGCTACCGATCCAGGGCAAGCAGATGTTTCCCCCATGTCTTAATAACAGACTAAGGACTTTTCCTCCAGGAATTTGTCCAAACCTTTCTTAAAACCAGCTACGCTATCTGCTTTTACCATACCTTCTGGCCACTTCATTTTTAAGCTGAGATCTTTCCTTCCAAACAGAGACTTTGCTAGATGTCAAATACAGCACAAGGTAACTTCACACAGACTTAGCTGTGCAGGAAATGTGAATCTCCTCATACACCCACCATATAGTGCAAAAATGTGCAAAGGTCTGGTTTTTTTCTTTCGATCACTACATAGACTAATGCCACACAAGCAGCGCTGTTACAAACATATTCTGTAGGTCAGTGCTAAGGTTAACAAAGTTTCCTTCCTTGGACCAGAAGGAGATACTGACAAACCAATGGAAGAGATCCCAAAACAATTACCCAGGAACAACACCCAAAGACCCATTCAGTGTGTGAACCAGTTGAGTGGAGTGGACTAACTGGGGGGTGGAAATGGGACCAGAGTTTATTCAGCAGAATTTCCCAGATCACCTCTTCCTCTCAACACATTGACCCGCTGCCACCACCACCACTAGGAACACCTCACCGGGTAGGCCAGCAATGCTATCAACTTTATAAAACACATTATTATATTTTTTTATAAAGCACATATTTTAACTGAACTCTCTGACATTTTCAGCCTTTCCATTCAAAAAATAGAAGGAAGAAAAGTTCCCATTTCCTGCTGTCTCATGTCCCCGGCCTATACAATATTTTTCTTCTGCAGAGTGCAGACCCTTCAAAAATCTGACCAAATCCTCATTTCACTTGCATTATAAAGTACTGAGGATGCCATCTCTCCACAATCCCAGGTCCTAAAGTCTAAGACAGTAGCGCAAACTAGTGCTGCCAGATTCAGGAAAAAAAATTTAGATTCGATTCAGCTTATTGAATTGGTTTATCGATTCGATTTTCCTGCCCAATTGAGTTTTTTTTCAAACATCCTGGTGGGTTTATTTTATAGCTTTTTCACTCCCCTTTGGCTTCTCCTAACCACACTGGCGCTGTGGTGTAAATAAAATAAAGAAACAAAAAGGACTTTTCCTCTCTCTGTTAAATCCTAGCTCACATTTGCAGTCTAACACCAGCTCTGGCAGGATACACATTTCAAATCTGACATATTGTAATCACAAAACAGAAAATAAAATTAGTTTTTCTACCTTTTTGTTGTCTGGTTATTTTTCAAATCTTGTTGGTCCAAGGCTCTGGTTGTCTTCTGATAACTTGCTTGCCAGGGTCTCCTTCTTTCTTCTTTCTCCGTGCTAACCATCCATCTGCCATCTCTGTCCTCCCCTTCCGTTTCCCTTCTCTCCCCCGGATGTCTGGCATCTTTCCTTTTTTTGTCTCCCTCCACAGATCCACCTTTTCTTAACTACCCTTTCATCCAGCAGCTCTCCCTCCTTCCCCACCCCCCCAGGGTCCACCATCTCTCCCTTTCTTTTCCCAACTACCCTCCTAACCAGTATCTCTATCCCCCCCCTCCACACCATCCCTTGTGTCCAACTTCTCTCCCTTTCTGTTCCTTTCCTCCCTAAAACCCATGTCCATCATCTCTCTCTCTCTCTCTTCTATTTTCAGACCCATTATTTTTTCCCACCCAAAGTCCGGCATATGCACATCTCTTTGAACCCCTCCCTCTTCCCTCCGTGTACTTCTACACCAGGGCCCCCCCTCCCCTGAAGGCCTGTCCTCCCCTTAAAGGTCTGCATCCCACCCCTGAAGGCCTGTCCCCCCCTTGAAGGCCTGCCTGCCTGCTCCCCTTGAAGGCCTGCACCCCCCGAAGGCCTGTCCCCCCCTTGAAGGCCTGCCTGCCTGTTCCCCTTGAAGGCCTGCCCCCCCCGAAGGCCTGTCCCCCCCTTGAAGGCCTGCACCCCCCCCGAAGGCCTGCATCCCCCTGAAGGCCTACACCCCCCTTGAAGGCCTGTCCCCCCCTTGAAGGCTTGCCTGCCTGTTCCCCTTGAAGGTCTTCCCCCCCCCTTGAAGGCCTGCACCCCCCCGAAGACCTGCACCACCCCCCGAAGGCCTGCACCCCCCCGAAGGCCTACACCCCCCTCGAAGGCCTGCCTCCCTCGAAGGCCTGTCCCCCCCTTGAAGGTCTGTGCCCTTCCTTGAAGGCCTGTCCCTCCCCCAAAGGCCTGCACCTCCCCTGATGGCCTGTCACCCCCCCAAAGGCCTGCACCCCCCCGAAGGCTTGTCCCCCCCTTTGAAGACTTGCCTGGCTGTCCCCCTGAAGGCCTGTCTCCACTCCTCAACAAGGTCTGCCTACCCGCCCCACCCTGAAGGCCTGCTGCCCCCCCCCACTACCTCGAAGGACCGCTCGGCTCGGCCCCACCACCACCACCACGAAGCACTGCTCATTCCCCCGGCCTCCACGCTTCAGTCCCTGGGGAAACAGCCTGCAGCAAGATCGCGCGATGACAGCGATCTTTGCTTGCTTCGGCTGTTTCCTCTGCCGCAGTCACGCCCCTCCTCTGATGTCAGAGGAGGGGCGGGACCGTGGCGAAGGAAACAGCCGAAGCAGGCAAAGATCGCTGGCATCGCGATCTTGCTGCAGGCTGTTTCCAGACGCGACACCCGGCGCAGGTGGTGGGGAACCGGACCGGACCAGGAGCACCCCCTCAGGGCTTGGCACCCGGGGCGGACCGCCCCCCATGCCCCCCCCTTTGTACGCCACTGGGTGAAATTATGGGTTTTAGTATTGCATTCAATTCTGGTCTCTTTACTCAAGAAAGATATAGTGCTGCTAGAAAAGGTTCAAAGAAGAGCGACCAGGGTGGTAAAGGGGATGGAACTCCTCTCATATGAGGAAAGACTAAAAAGGTTAGGGCTTTTGAGCTTGGAAAAAAGACGGCTGAGGGGAGATATGACTGAAGTCTACAAAATCCTGAGTGGAGTAGAACGGGTACAAGTGGATCAATTTTTCACTCCATCAAAAATTACAAAGACTAGGGGACACTCGATGAAGTTACAGGGAAATACTTTTAAAACCAATAGGAGGAATTTTTTTTCACTCAGAGAGAGTTAAGCTCTGGAACACATTGCCAGAGGTTGTGGTACGAGCGGATAGTGTGGCTGTTTTTAAGAAAGGTTTGGACAAGTTCCTGGAGAAAACGTCCATAGTCTGTAATTGAGAAAGACATGGGGGAAGCTACTGCTTGCCCTGGATCGGTAGCATGGAATATTGCTACTCCTTGGATTTTGGCCAGGTACTAGTGACCTGGATTGGCCACCGCGAGAGTGGGCTACTGGGCTTGATGGACCATTGGTCTGATCCAGTAAGGCTATTCTTATGTTCTTATGGTTGTGGTGGGTGGGTTCTGAGGCTTTGTCCTCGCTGTTTTTCAATGCTATGAGCTAAGATTTAGTTGGTGGTAGCATATTATAAAGCGTAAGGGTACATACTTAAAGATCTCAATCTGTATAGTTTGGAGGAAAAGCGGGAGAGGGTAGATATGATAGAGATGTTTAAATGTAAATGCGCATGAGTCAAGTCTCTTTCATTTGAAAGTAAGCAGTGGAATGAGAGGGCATTGGATGAAGTTAAGAGATGATAGGCTCAGGAGTAATCTAAGGAAATACTTTTTTTTTACAGAAAGGGTGGTAGATGCTTGGAATAATCTCCTGGTAGAGGTGGTGGAGACAGAGACTGTGTCCGATTTCAAGAAAGCCTGGGATAGGCACGTGGGATCTCTTAGAGAGAGGAAGAACATAAGCAATGCCTCCGCTGGGTCAGACCTGAGGTCCATCGTGCCCAGCAGTCCGCTCACGTGGCGGCCCAACAGGTCCAGGACCTGTGCAGTAATCCTCTATCTATACCCCTCTAACCCCTTTTCCAGCAGGAAATTGTCCAATCCTTTCTTGAACCCCAGTACCGTGCTCTGCCCTATTACGTCCTCTGGAAGTGCATTGGCTAAGGCTCTTAACATTTGCATCTCCTCTTCCTATAGGCTAAGGCTCTTTACACCTGCATTGTGAGGTCATAGAAACCTGATGGCAGATAAAGGCCAAATGGCCCATCCACTATCTCCTCTTCTCCCTATTGACTAAGGCTCTTAACATTTGCATCTCCTCTTCCTATAGGCTAAGGCTCTTTACACCTGCATTGTGAGGTCATAGAGCTTTATGGTTATAGAAACATAGAAACATGAGGGCAGATAAAGGCCAAATGGCCCATCCGCAGCATCCACTATCTCCTCCTCTCCCATAAGAACATAAGCAATGCCTCCGCTGGGTCAGACCTGAGGTCCATCTTGCCCAGCAGTCCGCTCCCGCGGCGGCCCAACAGGTCCAGGACCTGTGCAGTAATCCTCTATCTATACCCCTCTATCCCCTTTTCCATCAGGAAATTGTCCAATCCTTTCTTGAACCCCAGTACCGTACTCTGCCCTATTACTTCCTCTGGAAGCGCATTCCAGGTGTCCACCACACGTTGGATAAAGAAGAACTTCCTAGCATTCGTTTTGAATCTGTCCCCTTTTAACTTTTCCGAATATCCTATTGTTCTTTTATTTTTCGAAAGTTTGAAGAATCTGTCCCTCTCTACTCTCTCTATGCCCTTCATGATCTTGTAAGTCTCTATCATATCCCCTCTAAGTCTCCTCTTCTCCAGGGAAAAGAGACCCAGCTTCTCCAATCTCTCAGCATATGAAAGGTTTTCCATACCTTTTATCAGACGTGTTGCTCTCCTCTGAACCCTCTCGAGTAACGCCATGTCCTTCTTAAGGTACGGTGACCAATATTGGACGCAGTACTCCAGATGCGGACGCACCATCCCCCGATACAACGGCAGGATAACTTCTTTCGTTCTGGTTGTAATACCCTTCTTGATTATACCCAGCATTCTATTCGCTCTCTTAGAGGCCGTCGGCTTCATTGTCATGAGATAATGGTTACTGCGGATGGGCAAACTGGATGGGCCATTTGGTCTTTATCTGCCTTCATGTTTCTATGCTGTCTGTAGTGGGGTATGAAGCAAAAGAATTTTGTTCTTTGATGCATTTAGTTTTCGTTTGCTGGTTTGTTTGTAATGATGACCCATGGTGCCAGATCCCCAGGCTCTGGTTCTGATTGAGCGGGAAGCCCAAAGGAGAAGGAACACAAGTCCTGCCTCTGAAAATACTCTTTGCTTGCATTAACTGCAAATACACCAGTGTATTACTCCCTGCCTTCCACTCTCTCCATCGTCACATAAATATCAAACAGTGCAGCACACTGCAGGTATAAAAACAATCCTTGATCCGCACGATTATTTATTGCTCCCTGTTTTTCACACACAAAAAAACAGTCTTTCCTATTGAAAGCCAAACAATCTCTGTTTTGCAACTCCCTCTAAGCCTCGTGTTGAACCCAAAATCTGGCAGATCAGAACTAAAACAAAAGATACATTCAACAGAAAGGCAATACTGTTTCCATGGGCAGAGGACACTCTTGGGTCAAAATGTTCCAAGACACAAAAACAAAAAAAAACCTTCCACTTAGCATGCACTCAGTAGCACAAGTGGCAATCCGAAGAAATAAAAGCTACAGTCAAGTTGCTTTTTGTTTTTAACATGGCCATTTATTTCTTCTCTGATGGGCTGATTGAGCATTCATGCACAATCGGCCAGGATTTTTTTTAACACCATTTTGACAGAAACAGTTCTGCTGAGTCATTGCAGCAACGGTCCTTAAAGCTGCTGGACCCCAAATGTTTTGCATCCAATGATCCAAATTTTGAAAGCGGCCAAATTTTTCATTCATGGGTCCATAAGCAGCCTGAAAAAAGTTACATACATGTTTGAACTTTTTTTTTCCTCCACATTTGGACAGAATTCATTAAAACCTCTTTTTTATTTTTTTTTGCTGTTGGTGTCTCGTTATCATTTTTCCAGAGGTGGTCAGCAAATCAGCTCGGTGATCAATAAATGCTTCTATAAGTTAAAACTCATTCGTTCCATTGCTTCACTACTCGATCCTCCCTCACTAAATATTCTTATCCACTCCCTAATTATTTCCAACATTGATTATTTTAACACCCTCTACCAGGGTATAAATCAAAAAGAGATATGCAGATTACAAATCTAACAAAACACTGCCATTCTCGGTTCTAACAAAACACTCGGTTCTTGGGCCATCTTATTCAATATATTCATAAATGACCTAGAAGAGGAAACAACAAGTAACATCATCAAGTTTGCAGATGACACAAAACTATGTCGGGCAGTTGGGTCGAAAATGGACAGAGATGCACTTCAAAGAGATTTGAACCAACTAGAGAAATGGGCGGAAAAGTGGCAGATGAAATTTAATATAGAAAAATGCAAAGTGATGCACCTGGGCAGGAAAAACAAAGAACAAGAATATAAAATGTGTAACATTGGGCAAGAGCGAACCTGTGGGTACTGATAGACAGGACCCTGAAGCCGTCGGCTCAATGCGCAGCGGCAGCAAAGAAAGCAAACAGGATGTTGGGCATGATAAAGAAGGGCATCATGAGTAGATCGGCGGACGTCATAATGCCGCTTTACAAAGCAATGGTCAGACCACACTTGGAATACTGTATCCAACACTGGTCTCCCTATCTAAAGAAGGATATAACCCTGCTGGAGAGGGTGCAGAGGAGAGCCACGAAGCTAGTAAAAGGTGTGGAGAATTTGAGCTACAAAGAACGCCTCGAAAAACTGGGATTGTTCACCCTCCAGAAGAGAAGGCTGCGAGGGGATATGATAGAGACTTTTAAAATACTAAAAGGTTTCGACAAAATAGAGCAAGAAACTTCGTTATTCACATTGTCAAAAGTGACTCGAACAAGAGGTCATGGACTGAAACTGAGGGGCGGCAGACTCAGGACTAATGTCAGGAAGTTCTGCTTCACACAGCGAGTGGTGGACGCTTGGAATGCTCTCCCGGAGGAGGTTGTGGCGGAGACCACCATTCCGGGATTAAGGGCAAGTTGGATGCACACCTTCATGCAAATCACATTGAGGGATACGGGTGAACAAGGTGTCCATCAGGGAACACCTAGCTTAGCCTCCACATGTGCGGGTCGCCGGACAAGATGGACCTAAGGTCTGATCCGGTGAAGGCATTTCTTATGTTTTTAAACTTATTTACCACGCAAAAAAATTTGACCATGTCGTGATGCTCACTGTCTTCCAATCCCACACCGCATCACATTCAAGATTCTACTTCTCATCTATAAAATCAAACACCATATCCCCGTCTTTGTAGACAAATATTTAATCCCCTACGCTTCAACTCTACGCTCAAATTATCAAGATTTGCTAGTTGTCCTTTCCAGTCGAGAAATTTTTTATGCCATCACTAGAAAGTCCATCGTCTCCATTATGGCGCCCTCGCTCTGGAACGTTCTTCCCCTCCATATAAAACATATACATATAGAGTCATAAGAACATAAGAATTGCCGCTGCTGGGTCAGACCAGTGGTCCATCGTGCCCAGCAGTTCACTCACGCGGTGGCCCCTAGGTCATAGACCAGCGCTCTAACTGAGACTAGCCCTACCTGCGCACGTTCTTGTTCAGCAGGAACTTGTCTAACTTTGTCTTGAATCCCAGGACAAAGCTCAAAACTTTTCTTTTAAAGGACGCTTACAATACCTAATCTTGGAGTCCTTCTCTTCCCCATGGAATAATATCTAATTCAGGTTTTTTTGGGATTTTTTTTCCCCCAAACAGTTTATTAAACAAGAAAATCCAAACAAACAGAGCAGCCGATACAGTATTTCAGTATACAGAAAGAAAACAACAAACCACCCGAACGGGCGGCGACCGGTAGAGTCCGGGTTGGGTTCTTATACACAGACTCGGCTAAGCCCCACCCAACAGTAAAATCCCCCCTCCCCTCCCCCCTACTTCCCCCTACCCTACCTATAACCCACTGGCAACAAGGGTACCACTGAACCGGTTGAGGACTTGGCTTTTAATCAGAGGGGGTAGATCAGGGGTGTCCAGCCTTTTGGCTTCCCTGGGCCGCATTGGCCGAAAAAAAATGTTTCTGGGGCCGTGCAAACGCTGCAGCAAGACAGAGGAGGGAGCCGGCAAGACGGTAAACACCTGGGGGCAGCAGAGGAAAACACTGCATCGCCCTCAACCAGGGCCGCACAAAATACTTAACGGGGCCGCAAGTCGGACACCCATGGGGTAGAGTATCCAAATAAGGCGCTCAAATGGACAAGAAAAGCTTACTACGATGACGAGAACACCGAGCTGACGTGGATTCCCAGACCATTAGAAGATGGAATTTATTGCGCCAATATCAAATGGTGGGTGGGGAATGATTTAGAATACATTTCTTACCCACTATATAGCCATAAGAACATAAGAACATAAGAACTGCCATCTCCGGATCAGACCTTCGGTCCATCAAGTCCGGCGATCCGCACACGCGGAGGCCCTGCCAGGTGTACACCTGGCGTAATTTATAGTCCACCATATCTTTATATGCCTCTCTTAAGGAGATATGCATCTAGTTTGCTCTTGAAGCCTAGGACGGTCGATTCCGCAATAATCTCCTCTGGGAGGGCATTCCAGGTGTCAACCACTCTCTGAGTGAAGCAGAACTTCCTGACATTAGTCCTGAATCTGTCCCCCCTTAGCTTCATTTCATGTCCTCTAGTCCGTGTCAAATTGGACAATGTAAATAATCTTCTCTGCTCTATTTTGTCGATTCCTTTCAGTATTTTGAAGGTCTCGATCATATCCCCACGCAGTCTCCTTTTCTCAAGTGAGAACAATCCTAGTGTTATAAGTCTATCCTCGTATTCCAGTTTCTCCATACCCTTCACCAGTTTTGTTGCTCGTCTCTGCACCCTCTCCAGCAGTTTTATATCCTTCTTTAGGTAGGGAGACCAATGTTGAACGCAGTATTCCAAGTGCGGTCTGACCATTGCCCTATAAAGCGGCATTATAACTTTCTCCGATCTACTCGAGATTCCTTTCTTTATCATGCCCAACATTCTATTTGCCTTCTTTGCCGCTGCCGCGCATTGTGCCGACGGCTTCAGGGTCCTATCTATCAGTACACCCAGGTCCTTTTCTTGTTCACTCTTCCCCAGAGTTGCACCTGACATTGTATACTCGTATTCCTTATTCTTATTGCCTAAATGCATTACCTTGCATTTCTCCACATTGAACTTCATCTGCCATTTCTCCGCCCTTGCGGATAAGTAAAGAATCACCGGCAGAGAGCCCACCCAGATAACCCTTAGACAAAAAGAGGATCCCCTCCACCTGAGAAAGAAGGGCATAGTCCACTAGGGTCTGCCGATAACAACGAACCTCCAGCCAAAAGGCAGCAATGACCGCACAAGACCAAAGACCATGTGCCAGAGAGTTACCACCCCTGCGGCATTTCAAACGCATAGAGGTAGAGGCTCAGCCGAAGTGAAAGGCCTGCTTCTGGGAAATATAACCCCGATGAAGGACCCGAAATTGACATTCCTGGAGCTCAGGTTTGGTTTTTTTTTTTAACACCAAACGCTTCTTTAGAGGCAAATTATCTTCTAATGTTCTATCCATTCCCCTCAATCTTTTTTAACTCGATGTATTTTTTTTTTTTTACCACCTCTTGTACTTCCCCCTCCCTGTCATGTTAGTCTCTTACGGTATCTGTAACTTCCCCCCACCCCATCTTCCACATTTAATTGCCATGCGGTTGCTATTTTTATTTCTGTTTTTAAGCACATAAGCATTGCCTCTGCCGAGTCAGACCATAGGTCCATCATGCCCAGCCGTCCGCTCCCGCGGCGGCCCCCCAGGTTAATGACCTGTAGTGATCTATTGCTCAAGAGCATTTTGTCTTGTATAGTAACCCTCTAATTGTACCCCTGGATTCCCTTACCCTTCAGGAATTCGTCCATTCCCTTTTTGAAACCCAAAACTGTACTCTGCTCAACCACCCCCTCTGGAAGAGCATTCCAGGTGTCCCACCACCCTCTGGGTGAAGAAGAACTTCCTAGCATTTGTTCTGAACCTATCTTTTCAATTCAAGGACGCTTACAACACCTAATCTTGGAGCCCTTCTCTTCCCCATGGAATAATATCGAATTCAGGTTTTTTTGGGGTTTTTTTATTGATTATAAACCGTCTAGATCAGAGGTCTCAAAGTCCCTCCTTGAGGGCTGCAATCCAGTCAGGTTTTCAGGATTTCCCCAATGAATATGCATGAGATCTATGTGCATGCACTGCTTTCAATGCATATTCATTGGGGAAATCCTGAAAACCCGACTGGATTGCGGCCCTCAAGGAGGGACTTTGAGATCACTGTCTAGATCAATTTTGATAAGACGGTATATCAAAGAAATAATAAACATGGGTACCAGTGCTCAATACCTGGGACTGGGGCAGCCACCAGAAGTTACCCAGACACATCTAGTAATCAGCAGTGGTATTCCGATGCCCGATAGTGCTCAGGTAACTCCTGGCTCTACCTCGACTCCACCCCAGCACTAACTGGACAAGATATTTAGTGGCACACTGTCCAGTTATGTTCCAGTGAACATCCTGTGGGGACCCAATCAGGTAGGTATGGGCCTTTCCTACCTGGTTAACTAGTGATAAATAGCAAGCTCACCTTCACCTTTTTTGCGACTGCTTTTGAATCCTGAACCTGGCTATCCTTAACATGTACGATTATTAAAAGTTCCAAAATACAGATGATACAGAGCAGGGGTTCTGAATGTTGGTCCTTGAGGTCTGCAGCCCAGTTGAGTTTTCAGGATTTCCCCCATGAATATGCATGAGATCTATTTGCGTGCCTATCTCCATTGTATGAAAATGGGATATCAAGTATATTCATGGGGGAAATCCTGAAAATCCAACGGGGCTATGGACCTCGAGGAGCGGAACTGGGGTTGTGAGTTCCAACCCACGCTGCTCCTTGTGACTCTGGGCAAGTCACTTAATCCCCCCGTTGCCCACCAGGACAGACAGGGAAAAATGCTGGAGTACCTGAATAAACTCATGTAAACCATTCTGACCTCTCCTGGGAGAACGGTATAGAAAATTGAATAAATAAATTATAAAAATAAAAAACTTAGGCAGTAAAACAGGCTTGGCCATGGGGGGTGGGGGGGGGGGGGGGTGGGGGGGGAGGTTGTCCCAATGCCACCTGTTTCACACAACATCAGCAAGGAGGGATGATTTTTTTTGTCCTCCACCACCCCAACCAAAAAGGTGCTCTACTGGCCTCAAAAAGGCATATCATTGGGCACAGGCCTTGATGTCTGTTCAGAGGCAAGGCAAGTCATATGAAAGAACGACACAATCACAGATATAACTCAGGCAAAAACCAGGATAGCCTCTGCCTGACAATAAGCCATCTGGTAACCTTTATAAAGGAGCAAAAAATAGGCTGTTGATGGCATTAGACTATCATTGGGGTATTTAAATGTCAAGAAGTTTTATAGATGGTGCAAGACTGTACATAGGCATCAGCATACTGGGACAGACTGAAGATCCATCAAGTCCAGTATCCTGTTTCTGAGCATCCAATCCAGGCCACAAGTACCTGGCAGGATCCCAAAAGAATAAAATAGATTTCATGCTGCTTACCACGGGAATAAGAAGTGGATTTTCCCAAGTCTACCTTAATAATGGTTTACGAACCTTTTTTTAGGAACTTGTCCAAACCATCTTTACACCCTGCTATGCTAATCACATACCACATTCTCTGGCAATGATTTCCAGAACTTAATTACAAGTTGAGTGAAGAAATATTTTCACCGATTTGTTTTAAATGTACTAACTTAATAGTTTCATTGCATGTCCCTTAGTTCTTGTGCATTAGGAAAGAATAAAGAATTGATTCAAGTCTACCCATTCCACTTTCTCATCTATGTTTTCAGCTGTCCCTTATCCAATCTGAAGAGCCCTAGTTTTTCCCATCCACGCTCATATTGTGGTCACTCTTCTCTTGTTAATAATAATAATAACTTT
Organism: Geotrypetes seraphini; assembly: GCF_902459505.1. Classification (NCBI taxonomy): domain Eukaryota; kingdom Metazoa; phylum Chordata; class Amphibia; order Gymnophiona; family Dermophiidae; genus Geotrypetes; species Geotrypetes seraphini. The sequence goes on along the minus strand of NC_047093.1, from coordinate 17,604,379 downwards.
ATTCTTCTATACCGGCACAATCGTGCGACTTCTAGGCGGTTCACACCGAAGAGAGCTGGACAAACAGCAGATAGTCAGTGAAATTACAGTATGCAGAATCTTTTATCCCAGTGGGAATATACATAGTACCAGCACGGACAGGGTGTTTTCAGTTCAATCTTTTTCCTCCTCCTTTCCTCACTCTCAGCAGTAGAGCAGCTAGTGCTGATTTCCTGAGAGGCTCAAAACCTTTGTGGACTGCAGCAAATGTGCTTTTCATGAGTTTGTTGAAGTTCAAAACAAAGGAAAGTGGAAGGATGGAGGAGTAGCCTAATGGTTGGAGTAGAGAATGACACAGGGACAAATTTTTCACAGTCCCCGAGGGAACTCATTTTCCCATCCCGTCCCAGTGAGTTCTTTTCCTGTCCCTACAAGCTCCGTCCTCATCTGCACAAGCCTCAAACACTTTAAAATCATAAGTGTTCGGGGCTTGTGCAGTTAAGGCAGAACTTACAGGAATGGGGCAGGGATGGGATGGAGAAATTGAGTTCCTGTGGGGTGTCATTCTCTACAATGCACCACTAGAAATCAAATGTAGTAAAAATTATCCAAGTGTAGGACAATCCAGCCACTGTGACATCACTGATGAGGTTGGTTCTTATTGGTGGAATGAGGCATTATGACATCACAATACCTGCTCTGGTTAACAGAGGCTGAAACTTTTCACGCTATTTATTTATTCAATTTTCTATACTGTTCTTCCAAGTAGAGAATGACACGCGGAGAAATTTTTACCTGTCCCCACAGGAACTCATTTTCCCATCCCGTCCCCTCGAGTTCTTTTTCTGTCCCTGCCCCATTCCTGCAAGCTGTGTCCTCATCTGTACAAGCCTCAAACACTTTAAAATGATAAGTATTCAAAGCTTGTGTGGTTAAGGTAGAGCTTACAGGAATGGAGCAGGGACGGGACGGAGAAATTGAGTTCCTGCGGAGACGAGAAAAAATTTGTCCCCGTGTCATTCTCTAAGTTGGAGCCCAGTCCTCTGCATTGTCTCAAGTGCAGACTATGCTAAAGCCCTCTGGGGGTCGAATGGCATAGCTAGGGGGGGCCTGGGCCCCTTCACCTTTGGCTCAGGTCCCCTTGGCCTTCATGCCAGCCAAAAATGCTGCCTGCCCGAGTCGTGCCTGCAGCAGCACTTAATTCACTCAGATGCAGTTTGATCGCTAATGCTGACTCTCTCGCACAAGATCAGTTCAGGCCTAACTGAGCATGTGCAGGAGAGCCAGCATTATAGCAGCTGAAGCAGACCTGGCTGAAATACTGCTGAAGGCATGACTCGAGCTGGCTGTGATGGTGAAAGCAGCGGGCAGGAGGGGGAGATAGAATATCAGAGAAAGAATATGGGCATCTGGTTATGCCCCCTCCTGGAGACAAGAGAATACCTACTATGCCTGCATACTTGAAAGTAGCGTGCTCTAAATGAGTGGAAATGTGTGTGAAACGAGCTAAATTCAAACTCCTTAGAGCACCTTCCTTTCATATAACATTGAAGTGGAGGAATAGCTTAGTGCAGAGGTGTCAAAGTCCCTCCTCGAGGGCCGGAATCCAGTCGGGTTTTCTGGATTTCCCCAATGAATATGCATTGAAAGCAGTGCATGCAAATAGATCTCATGCAGATTCATTGGGGAAATCCTGAAAACCCAACTGGATTCTGGCCCTTAAGGACCGACTTTGACACCTGTGGCTTAGTGGTTAGAGCATCAGGCATCATATCCAAAGGTGCCCAGTTCAAACCCCACTGCAGATTGCACTTAACAGAAGCAAATGCAAAGACTACAAATGATACAAAATGCAGCAGTCAGGATGATTTTCGGGCTGAAGAAGTCCGATCACATAACCCCTTCCTACCGACTCCTACACTGGCTACCGATGGAGGCGCGCACGAAGTTCAAGCTAGGATGTCTCTGCTTCAAAGTATTAAATGGTCTAGCCCCAAAATACATTACACATAAGCACATAAGCAATGCCTCTGCCGGGTCAGACCTGAGGTCCATCGTGCCCAGCAGTCCGCTCACGCGGCGGCCCAACAGGTCCAGAACCTGCGTAATAATCCTCTATCTATACCCCTCTATCCCCTTTTCCAACAGGAAATTGTCCAATCCTTTCTTAAACCCCAGTACCGTACTCTGCCCTATTACGTCCTCTGGAAGTGCATTCCAGGTGTCCACCATCCGCTGAGTAAAGAAAAACTTCCTAGCATTTGTTTTGAATCTATCCCCTTCCAACTTTTCCGAATGCCCTCTTGTTCTTTTATGTTTTGAAAGTTTGAAGAATCTGTCTCTCTCCACTTTCTCTATGCCCTTCATGATCTTGTAGGTTTCTATCATGTCTCCTCTGAGTCTCCGCTTTTCCAGGGAGAAGAGCTCCAGCTTCTCCAATCTTTCTGTGTATGAAAGGTTTTCCATGCCCTTAATCATTCGTGTCACTCTCCTCTGGGACCCTCTCAAGTATTGCCATATCCTTCTTAAGGTACGGTGACCAATACTGAACACAGTACTCCAGGTGCAGGCGCACCATTGCCCGATACAACGGCAGGATGACTTCTTTCGTTCTGGTCGTAATACCATTTTTAATAATACCCAACATTCTGTTCGCCTTCTTCGCGGCTGCTGCGCATTGCGCCGTTGACTTCATTGTTGTATCCACCAGTACACCCAAATCTCTTTCAAGGTTACTTCCCTCTAATACTAATCCCCCCATTTGGTAGCTGAACATCGGGTTCTTTCTCCCTATATGCATGACCTTGCATTTCCCTACATTGAATTTCATCTGCCATTTATTTGCCCACTCCTCCAGTTTGCTTAGGTCTCTTTGTAGGGCCTCACACTCTTCCGTAGTTCTGACCCTTCTACAGAGTTTAGTGTCATCCGCAAATTTTATAACTTCACATTTCGTCCCCGTTTCCAGGTCATTAATAAATACATTGAACAGCAGCGGTCCAAGTACAGACCCCTGCGGAACTCCACTCGTGACTTTTCTCCAGCCCGAGTAGTGACCCTTCACTCCAACCCTCTGTCTCCTGCCTGCCAACCAGTGTTTGACCCATCTGTGTACGTCCCCTTCCACCCCGTGGTTCCACAGCTTCCTAAGTAACCGCTCATGGGGTACCTTGTCAAAGGCCTTTTGGAAGTCAAGGTAGATGATGTCTACAGGTTCCCCTTTGTCCAAATGGCTGTTTACCCCCTCGAAGAAGTGCAGTAAGTTTGTTTGGCACGATCTTCCCTTGCAGAAGCCATGTTGGCTCGCTTTCATCAGCCCATTTTTTTCGATGTGCTCACAGATGCTGTCCTTTATCAGTGCTTCTACCATCTTGCCTGGAACCGATGTCAAACTTACCGGCCTATAGTTTCCCGGGTCTCCTCTTGACCCCTTTTTAAAGATAGGTGTAACATTTGCTATCTTCCAGTCCTCCGGTATCTCTCCAGTTTTCAAGGATAGGTTGCAAACTCGTTGGAGTATTTCCGCTATCTCATTTCTTAGTTCTTTTAGTACCCTAGGGTGGATTCCGTCTGGGCCTGGTGATTTGTCGCTTTTCAATCTATCTATCTGTTGGAGGACATCCTCATGGCTCACCTCTATTGCCGACAGTTTTTCTTCTTGATCACCATGGAAGATCACGTCGGGTTCCGGTACATTGGATGTGTCCTCGCTTGTGAAGACTGATGAGAAGAATTTGTTTAACCTGTCAGCTACCTCTTTTTGCTCCTTTATCACTCCCTTTTTATCTCCATCATCCAACGGTCCTACTTCCTCCCTCGCCGGTTTCTTCCCCTTAACATATCTGAAGAATGATTTGAAGTTTTTTGCCTCCCTGGCCAGTCTCTCATCGTATTCTCTTTTCGCTCTCCTAACCACTTGGTGACATTCTCTTTGGCCTTTCCTGTGTTCATCCCAGTTTTCCCCAGTCTGGTCCTTTTTCCATTTCCGGAATGATTTTTTTTTGTCTCCTATCGCTTTCTTCACCTCATTGTTTATCCATGCGGGGTCTTTTGTTTGGTTTTTTTTGCACCCTTTTCTAAATATGGGGATGTACATATGTTGTGCTTCTTGCACTGTGCCCTTGAATAGAGACCAGGCTTGCTCTACAGTTTCTGTTTTCCTTGAGCTGTTTCTAAGTTTTTTTCTTACCATTGCTCTCATAGCATCATAGTTCCCTTTCTTGAAGTTGAGCGTTGTCACTGTGGTTCTTTTCCCTTTTGTTGTACTTACTCCTAATTTGTACTGGATCATGTTGTGATCACTGTTTCCTATTGGCCCTACTACTTCCACTTCTTTTGCAGGTCCCCCTAATCCGTTGAGGATTAGGTCAAGAGTGGCATCTCCTCTTGTTGGTTCCTTGACAAGCTGCTCCATAAAGCAGTCGCTCACAGCCTCTAAGAATTCTGTTTCCCTCGCACAGTTTGAGTTTCCAATACTCCAGTTTATCCCGGGATAGTTGAAATCTCCCATTACTGTCACATTCCTGTTGTTGCCTTCCCGCCTCAATTCTGCCGCCAGATCTTTGTCGTTTGCTTCCGTTTGTCCAGGTGGACGATAGTATAGACCCAATCTTATGTCAAGGCCACCTTTTCCTGGTAATTTGACCCATAATGACTCCAGTCCTTCTGTCTTTGGTTCTATATCCACTCCGGTCGAGGGAATGGTGTCTTTTATGTATAGTGCTATTCCTCCACCCTTCTTGTTGGTCCTGTCTCTTCTATAGAGTTTGTACCCTGGCAGCACTACGTCCCATTGGTTATCCTCGTTCCACCATGTTTCCGTGATTCCAATGATGTCTAGGTTTTCTTTTATGGCTATGGCTTCTAATTCTCCCATTTTGGACTTTAGGCTCCTTGCATTAGCGTACAAGCAGTTTAAGTCCTGGTCTTTTCTTTTCTCTGCTGGTTTTACATGTGTTTTGCTCCCCATACCATCCCCTATTTGGGCTGTTGGTCCCTCATTTCTGTTCCCTTCTTCCTTATTTTTTGGTGTATCTTTTCTGTTCCTTTGTTCCTTATTTTTTGGTGTATCTTTTTCGTCTGCATCCTGATTTCCTGATCTCTCCTGTTCCTCTAATTTTATCTGATTGTCCTTTTTGTTGGTCAACAGCTTCTGTTGTTCGTCTCTTGCCTGTTCCCAGCATTTTTCCCTCTCAGTATCTTCTTTGGATACTCTTGTCCGAACCGTCGACGTCAGGTCAACTATCGGCTTTCCCCTTTTTCTCAGTTTAAAGCCTGCTCAATTCCTCTCTTGACGTTGTTTGCTAGCAGTCTCGTTCCTGCCTTGCTCAGGTGTAGTCCGTCCCTCCTGAAGAGCTTGTTCTTCCCCCAAAGAGTTGTCCAGTTTCTTATAAAAAGGAATCCTTCTTCTTCACACCATCTCCTCAACCATGCGTTTATTGCTTGTAGCTCGGACTGCCTCTTCACGTCTGCCCTCGGTACTGGCAAAATCTCTGAGAATGCTATCTTCTGTGTCCTCAGCTTCAGTTTCCTTCCCAGGATCTTGAACTGTTCAATTATCGTAGTCCTGCTGTAATTTCTCCTGTTGACATCATTTGTTCCCACGTGGATTATCACTGCTGTCTCTTCTGTTTCTGCTCCGTCTAGGATCCTCTCGACTCTGTCGGTGATGTCCTTCGTTCTTGCTCCTGGGAGACAGGTCACTAGCCGATCCTCTCTCCCTCCTGCTACGTGACTGTCCACTTCTCTCATGATTGAGTCTCCCACGACGACTGCAGATTTCCCCTTCTTCAGCTTCCTCACAGGTCTCAAGTCTGTATCCTCGGTGTGGTTTAGCTCTTCTCTTTCGGGGCACCTCTTCTCATTCCCAACCAACAGACATGAAAGAAAAACACACCTGAAATTTGTCCCCCCACCAGCTAAAGGGTGCAAATATAAGAGACACCATCAACAATTGCTATCATATCAAGCAGCCATATGGGGTAAAGACCTAGAAAAATTAATTATGCACACAAACAACTATGAAGAATTCAGGAAACACCTAAAAACTTACCTATTCTTGAAATACCTAGGTAACGAACCGGAACATCAACCCCCCTCATAACATCACCACATACCTGAACGTGCAAACTGCTAACCCCAACCCCCAATCGCTAAATATGATCACTCTATGAACTTACGAAATATTCTACTTCTGTGTAAACAACTTGGCACTTCCTGGCCTTGCACCACACAAACTGACGTTAACATTATTAAAGTTATCAGATGTACACTGCTATATTATCTAATTCGTTGTACGAAATATACACTGCTATACTCTTTAATTAGCTGTTCGTAAAGTTTCACTTGATTGTATTTACAGTTTCTTTTATTGTAAACCGCCTAGAAGTCGCAAGATTGTTGGCGGTATATAAGAATAAAGTTATTATTATTATTATTATTATTATTAACCCTCTGTTGCCTCAGGTATAAAAATTAGATTGGAAGGCCTCCTGGGACAGGGAAATACTTAGCGCACCTGAATGGAACTCACCTCAAGCTACTATTGAGAAAGGTGTGAGCAAAATCCAAATAAATAGCAATCTTATTGGTATTAAAATATTACTCCTTAGCGGTGTGCATAGGAATGACTGAAAGAGCCACTTCCTCCTTTTCCGTCATCTATTATTGTCCCTGTGTTACGCATCTAGTTGGAATGAACTTCCTGTTGGGATTAGAATTCTTTCAACTCTTCCAACTTTTAGAAAGTCTTTAAAAACACATTTTTTCACTTATTTTTATTGAAATGTGGATTTTGTTATAATGTCTTTATTATTTTGTAAATTATGTGTGACCCTTCATTTCATTAAGTATCTTATGTAAACCGAGTTGAGCTTTTATTTTAAAAGATGACCCGGTATATAAATTTAAGGATTAGATTAGACTAGATTAGAAGGAATGTTTTTTTAATTTTCCACCAAATATCGCTTAAAGAGATCAATAGGTAATATCCCTGGAGTTTGGGGAAAGTTCAACAGACGGAGATTCAAACGTTGATTATGATTTGCCAATTGCTCAAGTTTCTTGTATATTATCGTATTGTCTTATCATAGCAACCTTAAATTGCGGTAGAAGTTGAATCTCTTCCTATGTCTTCCTGACTCGATCAGTGAAATCTTCTTTCACAGATTCAACAGTCTTAGTCTTATTTTGCTATTATCGTTATCTCTTCTACTGATTTTGAGACTGTAGAATCCAAACGCTAAAGGACTTGCCAAATATGATCCAAGGATCCTTCCATTGGAATCAGAGAAACTTCTAGTTCCTTGCTCTGCTTCCTCATCTCTAACGCTGACACGGTACCCTCGCTGGGAGGCTCAGTCACACCACTTCCGGATGCGTGTGTCTCCCTTACCAATGCCCCGATGGTCGCTGGACACGGAGGACTGATGGGATCCGGAGGTGATAATGAAATTCCAAGCCCTTGGGGGAGGAGGCTCTTCTTCGCCCCTCTGCAATGCAGAGCCTACTTCTCCGGTTATCAACAAGGGGCTTGCCGTAATGAAACGGTTGCTAGTTTGGTGCACGGGGGATATAAAAAGGGCCAGCGGGGGAACAGTTCTCATCACCCCCACTCTCTTCATATGCAGCATTAGGGGAAAGAGGTAAAAAGGTAAAATAAGCTGCAAAATTTCCAACCTTCTTTTACAGCTGTCTCACTCCACCACCACCTTGGCCACTCCCCCTTGGGCATCCCTTCTGCCATTTTTTCTCATGCCAGGGGTGGGGTGGGGTGTCAGCATGGCAGGAGGGAGTGGGCATTCCTGCTGCCATTTTTGCTGCCACGGGGGGGAGGAGGGGAGGATTTAATTCCCGGTGCCGGTTCTGGTTCCTGCGCCGGTTCGTCGGGGAAGGCCTTCATCGGTGGGGGGTGGGTGCTTTTTTTTTCTTTTAATGGGGCAGATATTGTGCATGTGTAACATACACAGCATCTGTGCCCATTAAAAGGAAAAAAAAGGGCTAAACTAAGGTTAGACAGGATCGCTGCGGATAGGTTTCATTTTCAGTGTCCATTCATTTTGAAGTTTCAATATATATCATCAACCAGAAAGTCCATGCGTTTGTGGGTATTTTAATCACCCACAAGACTCCTGAGGAAGGCCGTCTTTGGCCGAAACATGTACATGTCGCGTCAATGAGTTTGAGTTATCCTGATGTTTGATGAATGAAAGGACTTTTAGGGAATAAACTGAGTTCAGTCTTTTTAGGACATTCCATTCCTTGTCTTGTGACTTTGAGTTTGTGGATTTGGGTCTCCTGTTCTTAACTCTGTGTAATATGCACAGCATCTGTGCCCATTAAAAAAAGGGCTAAATTAAGGTTAGACAGGTAAGCGACTGGTGTCACTAAAAGCGATCAGTTATTTTTGTGCACTTGGAAGCCCTGTTAGAGCATCACTCACTCTACTAATTTGCATAGCATTTCAATATTAATAAGCTTATTTGCATGGTCGGATCAGAGAATGAGAAATCATGCAGAAAACCACACGGTGAGCTGTTTTTTGCACTGGGTTGGCAAATGCAATCGTCGCTAAAGCTGTCAAAACAGATTTAACGACGATCGCTGGCTTTAGCGCATCTGGGCCCGGATTAGGAAGTATAGTGGTTGTTTTGTTCTCTGCTCCAAGCTCTCCTTCCCTTCCTCTTCCTTGCAGATTAGCTGAAGGGAGGGGCTGGAGAGAACACCCCCCCCCTACGGCTCTGGATCCATAGAGAAGTGCTGGAACTCAAGTTTTAGGCCAGGGGTGGGCAACACCAGTCCTCGAGGGCCAGAATCCAGTCGGGTTTTCAGGATTTCCCCAATGAATATGCTTTGAAAGCAGTGCATGCAAATAGATCTCATGCATATTCATTGGGGAAATCCTAAAAACCCGACTGGATTCCGGCCCTCGAGGACCGGAGTTGCCCACCCCTGTTCTAGGTCATTCCACCCCCCCAAAAAAAATTAAGCACTGTCAAGAGGGTACCTTTCCCTTCCCCTTTCTATACACTTCATGATTTCTTACAATACAGAGTGAGAGAGATACCAGTTCCCCTATGACAGGGGTGTCAAAGTCCCTCCTTGAGGGCCACAATCCAGTCGTGTTTTCAGGATTTCCCCAATGAACATGCATGAGATCTATTTGCATGCACTGCTTTCATTGTATGCTAATAGAGCTCATGCATATTCATTGGGGAAATCCTGAAAACCCGACTGGATTGCGGCCCTCGAGGAGGGACTTTGACACCCCTGCCCTACGACAAAAAGAAAAAAATAGTCCAGATTGTGGATCTGTGTCAACAGCAACACTATTCCTGTCAGCAGTTCTATTTGAGGAGACAGAGGAAGTAGTGTATACAGTACACAAAGCCAGCCAGAGGGACAGAAATTACTCTGAATCGAAACAGAATGTGAGAGAACAAGTAGAAAGGAGGAGCTACCATTTGGATAAAACCTGCAACAATATCAAGACGATGAGGTTCTTTGAGGGATCTGAGCTGGTCTATGAGTGACAACTGATTTGCAGCATTATGTGGTCCATTAGCATATGCGGTAAATAAATGCCCCCCCCCCCCCTAAAGAAAATCTCATCACAAAAGCATTTACAGAATCAAAACAATAAAATTAAATCAGGAAATACTCTCAGCTATTCGTGAGAAGTCAGGACTAGAGAATGACACAGGGACAATTTTTTCCCCGTCCCCACAGGAAAAGAGTTACCAGACGTCTGGATTTCCCCAGACATCTTTTCAAAACCTGGCACTTTGTCCGGGTTTTGAAAAGCTTTCCTTCGTGCAGGAGGGCAAGTGCGGATACGACGCGATGATGTCACATCCGCGGATGTGCTGCCCGACGAGAACAGGCAGCAGGGGTGCGGGATCAGAGGCGGGGCTGGGGTGGGCTTGGGGGCAGGATCGGGGGTGTGATGGGACAGAACTGGGATGTGACGGGGCGGGGATGGGTGGAACTGGGCGGGCCTGGGGGCAGGTCTAGGGGATCCGGATTTTATAGCTAGAAAATCTGGTAACCATTTTCCCATCCCGGTGAGTTCTTTTCCCGTCCCTGCCCCGTTCCTGCAAGCTCTGTCTTCATCTGCACAAGCCTCAAACACTTTAAAATCATAAGTAGCAACATTGTAGAGCTCAGATTGTGATGTTATAATGCCTCATTCCACCAATGCCTAAGCTCTGTCCTCATCTGCACAAGCCTCAAACACTTTAAAATGATAAGTAGCAACATTCTAGCGCTCAGATTGTGATGTCATAATGCTCCATTCCACCAATGCCTAAGCTCTGTCCTCATCTGCACAAGCCTCAAACACTTTAAAATCCTAAGTAGCAACATTCTAGAGCTCAGATTGTGATGTCATAATGCCTCATTCTACCAATGCCTAAGCTCCGTCCTCATCTGCACAAGCCTCAAACACTTTAAAAGCATAAGTAGCAACATTCTAGAGCTCAGATTGTGATGTCATAATGCCTCATTCCACCAATGCCTAAGCTCCGTCCTCATCTGCACAAGCCTCAAACACTTTAAAATCATAAGTGTCCGAGGCTTGTATGGTTAAGGCAGAGATTACAGGAATGGGACAGGGACAGCGACAAAGCTCACGGAGACGGGACGGGGAAATTGAGTTCCTGCGGGGACAGGGACAAATTTGTCCCCATGTCATTCTCTAGTTGAGACCACCATGATCATGGATTGTGGATCTGGGAATACTGGAGATGTGATATATTAGTGACGGTATACTGCTCCAATGAGCAGGTGTAATAAACCTGAAGCTTCCAAACCCCCCAGCTAGAAATGCAGAAACCCTAGCTGGGGCAGTTTGTGGAACCTGCCCATTTTTATATCGTGCGACTTGATTGGCGAAAGGGCTGAAAGAGGCGTGAAACACAAACAGTGGAAAGAAATGTGAGAAGCCGAGCCAGTTGTAAGAAAGTAATAGAAACATAGAAAGATGACGGCAGATAAGGGCTATAGCCCATCAAGTCTGCCCACACCATTTACCCACCCTCTTAAGTCTACTGACCCCCTGAAGTATAGTTATAATTATACTGTCACTCTACTGACCCGCTCATTCAAGTCCTAGTGACCCTATCCCTTGGCATGACCTCGTAGGGATCCCACATAGGTATCCCATTTGTTCTCAAAGTCTGGGATGCTGCTGGCCTCGACCACCTGTACTGGAAGCTTGTTCCAATGCTCAATCACTCTCTCCGTGAAGAAGTACTTCCTGGCGTCTCCACGAAACTTCCCTCCCTTGAGTTTGAGCGGATGTCCTCTTGTGGTCGAGGGTCCCTTGAGAAGAAAGATATCCTCTTCCACCTCGACCCGTCCCGTGATGTACTTAAATGTCTCAATCATGTCTCCCCTCTCCCTACGCTCTTCGAGGGTGTAGAGCTGCAATTTGCTCAGTCTTTCTTCGTACGGGAGACCCTTTAGCCCCGAGACCAACCTGGTATGATAAGTGGTAACAGTAACCAAGAGCTGCCCTGCGCCTGACCACAGGGAACCCGTCTGCTTCCCGCAACGGGATGGGCTGCCTCAGTGTTTCCAGTAGGCCTCATTCCGCACCACCTGGATAACTGAAGCGTTTGCATACAGTAAGGGCTAATTATGCTTGCGAAGAAAAAGCTGGGAGATGCAAAATTATCTCCTTATTCAATGGTTGTCAGTTGTTAAACAGATAGTCACAAAGGATTTGTATGACCTCCTTATTATGGTCCCCTTTTATCAAGCTGCATTAGAGGGTTTTGTTTTGGTTTTTTTAAAGTTCCGATGCTCTTGTTAATTGGGGGCCTATATGAACTAATGAAGGTTGCCTTTATTCCTTCCAGAAGAGTCTTGGTGTAATACAATTCTCAGAGGTTGCAATGATGCAAGGAAAAGACCGCGCAGAGCCATTTCGTGCATCGGAAGCTAACATGCATGTACGCTAAACGGGTTGAAGTGGTTTAGCATTGAACACTAAATACGTAGTAGATTTTGAGCATCAAAGTCAGCCTGGTGCCTTTAAAGTACAGCACAGTCAACCCTCAATTTAACAGACAAGATGGCAGTTCATCAAGTTACAGTATATGCAATTCAGTACTCCCTCGTTGTTTTAACCACCAGAGGCAATGCACTTTAGCAACAGTTGTTCCAAGGTCATGGCTAAATTTGTGGTTTCTCCTTCAGTCTCCTCTTGGTTGGGCTGAGAACGTTTCAGTGGCCCCTCGTATGGTGATGTCATAATGCCTCACTCCACCAATGCCTATGAGCCAACCTCATCAGTGATGTCACAATAGCATGGTTTCCCTATACCTGTGCCCATTTGCTAGATGCATTTGCCTCATTGAAGCAAAAAGTGTCCAGGAAAGTGTGGAATAACGTATAAGTTTCATGGCTCCACATCATTCTCTTCTTGGTTGGGATGAAAACTTTTCAGCAGCCCCTCGTAATACCTGCTTTAGCGTTACTGCACCCTCCTTTGGAATACCCTTCCCGTCTATTAAGATGGAGTCCGCCTATAAAATTTTTAAAAACAACTTCAAGGCTTACCTGTTTGCTCAAGCCTTTCATCAAAAATGATTCTTTTTTGATCTTTTCTCATAACTTATGTACTTATGCAGTGCATTCCCTCTCTCTTTTGGGTTTTTTTTCCTTTCCTTTTGTCCCTAATCCCCTAAAATGTTTTTTTTTCCCCCTTCTGTTTTCACTCTATTTTCTCTAGCCTTATTTTAATCCTGTCTTCTTGTTTTATACTGTGGTAACATGAGCGAGGATGGACCTAGAGTTACATAATGAGCAAAGGTAAAGGAAAATAGAATTTAAGAGTAGCCCGAGAGCCTGTCTCGACGGGCGAAGGGTAACACAGGGCTGGGAGACCCTATGTCGCCCGCGAGGCAGGTTAGTAGAGGGGAGGGACAGGACTAGGAAGAGTTAGGAAAATAGTTGGGGGTGTGGTTCGCGCCAAAAAGCTGGCGTTGGATTGGTCAGACAGAATGTATGACGGCACGGGGGAGGTGATAAAGCCGGGACCTTGGAGGACTCGACTTTTTCAGGGCGACTTTTTTCCCCGCCCACCTGCCCATTTTTTGGTGGCCTTGGTAGCTTGAACTGGTGGGTCTCCCGAGCTACTGGGTGCTGGGGCTCAGCGGCGATGAGTGGTGGGCCGGCTGAGAGCCGTGCCTTGGGGTCTAGTGACCTGGTTAAAGGGGCATGAAGTCATGCCACCCCTCAGACTCTTGCTGTTAGTGGCGGGGTCGGGGGCAATTTATTGATGTTTACACTGGGTAGCTCGGGAGGAGCTTGCAGATGTTGTTATATTGAAGTTTAATGTGTTGAGAATGTTAATATATGAAAATTTATTTATTTGCTGTTTTTGATTAATAAATTGAGCTGCGGCTATGTTCCAAATTATGAGTGTGGTCTCTTAGTTATTGGGAACAGGTTATCGGGAGGGGGGGGTGTATGGGTGTAGTAGGGGCTATCCAGATCCCGCTGTTATTACAAGTATCAGGTAAGAGTCCTGTTCTGTTCACATGTGGGGGAGAGAAAAATAAACATCAAAATTTTCCATAGATGTAACAAAGTTCTCTGGTGGCCTGTTCCCACAGGGCCACGGTGTGCAATATTGTCACTTAGCACTGCAGTGTACTTGTCTCTGGCCTGGCACTTCAGAGTTACCAATGCAGTCTCTATCAGTTACTTAGGTTAAAAATTCAAAACTATGGATCGGTAGCATGGAATGTTGCTACTCTTTGGGGTTCTAGAATCTTGTTACTCTCTGGGATTCCGGAATCTTGCTATTCTTTGAGATTCTGTATGGAATGTTGCTGCTCTTTGGGATTCTAGAATCTTGTTACTCTCTGGGATTCCGGAATCTTGCTATTCTTTGAGATTCTGTATGGAATGTTGCTGCTCTTTGGGATTCTAGAATCTTGTTATTCTCTGGGATTCCGGAATCTTGCTATTCTTTGAGATTCTGTATGGAATGTTGCTGCTCTTTGGGATTCTAGAATCTTGTTACTCTCTGGGATTCCGGAATCTTGCTATTCTTTGAGATTCTGTATGGAATGTTGCTGCTCTTTGGGATTCTAGAATCTTGTTACTCTCTGGGATTCTGGAATCTTGCTATTCTTTAGGATTCTGTATGGAATGTTGCTACTCCTTGGGTTTTGGCCAGGTACAACTGACCTGGATTGGCCACCATGAGAACGGGCTACTGGCCTTGATGGACCATTGGTCTGACACAGTAAGGCTATTCTTATGTTCTTATGACTTTGTCCCAACTAGGGTTACCATATGGCTCCAGAAAAAGTAGGGCAGATTGAGACATCTGGGTTTTAGTACAAGAGGCAAGCTATCAAAATAAAAATAAAGCATTAAAAGAAACGAATGACTTGGCAGTTAATAATAAAAACAAAAGCACTGGCAAACTTGACAGGTCCATAAGCTATCCTAGACATCACAGCATTAAAACTATGACAGGGTAACTTAAAAAGAATATACAGGAGAAAACAATGAGTCCTTCACAGAAATAATGGCAGGAGCCAAAAATAAAGAAAATATAAAGACCGGCAAAATGTCAGAATGGGCATAAACAAAACGTGGGAGAGAAAGTGTCCAGGAAATTAAAAGTGTTTCAAGTCTATCAGTCTCTTTAAACTGGCAAGGTGCATACTCGGAATGAAAAGGGTCTACACATACAGGGATACACTGTTCTCTTTTTTTCTGGAGCCATATGGTAACCCTAGACATGGAGGGAGATGAAAGCAAGGAAGGAGAGTTAAAGAGGGGAAGAGGAATGGTTGAATGTTTGTGGAGGAATGAAAAAAAAAGGAGGGAGCCAGGTAAAGGGAAGAGGTACGAGTGTTGACCAAATGGAGAGCATGAATGAAGAGGAGAAACCGAGGAGGAAAAGAGCAAGCAGATAGGGGGGGGGAGGGGAAGGAGGAGGGCAAGAGATGGGAGGCTGAAGAGATGACTGCAATGGGGGGGGGGCATGCCTCCTATTCCTGTATTCTACTCTGGCACCCACCCCAACCCCATATTACCTCCTCCTTCCCAACCCCTATAACATGCACATCAAAATTCTTATTCACTCCCTAATAATCTCTCACCTAGATTACTGTAATTCCCTACTCAACGGCCTCCCACAAAAAGAAATTCGCCGCCTTCAACTTATACAAAACACAGCAATAAAACTCATCTACAACCTAGGGAAATATGATCATGTTACGCCAGCTTTGAAAGATGCTCACTGGTTACCCGTGACGCACCAAATCACCTACAAAATCATCCTTTTGTCATTCGAAATAAAATCTTCTCATCTGCCATCATATCTTCACAAACTTCTTATCCCTCAGTGCTCCACTCGAACTCTGAGATCTTCAAATCAAAATCTCTTATTGATTCCGTCTATAAAAGAATTTTATTACACACGCAAAATAAACTTTGCAGTAACTGCCCCGACATTGTGGAACTCCCTTCCACAACCACTTCGCGACGAACAAAACCTTGACAAATTTAAGAAAAACTTAAAAACTTTTTTATTTCGAGATGCATTCTCTTCCACTTAATTTCTATCCTCTTAAATTATTTTCTATTTAATTTTGCGCTTTTATAAACATTCAATGTATCTTATCCCCATCCAACATGTTTTTTTCCCTAACCCCTCTTTCTCCTTTTCCTACTCACAATGTAACTTTACCCATCCACTCCCTCTCTCCTCACTGTCAAGTCTGTCTTGTTATTGTTTTTAATGTTCACTATATATTATTTAAATTATTTAATACTTTTTGTTTTCAATTGCTTCTACTCTTAACTGTCAATTTTTTAAATCTAATGTAAACCGTCCAGATATTTGCTTGATGGTCGGTATATTAAAATCTAATAAACTTAATAATAAACTTGAAACTTGAAACATACACCCCCACCCCCTTTTTTTCCAGTCCTGTACCACACATAAGCACACAGACCTCTTCCCTATCAACACACCACACATAGACACACATATATACCCAATAGCAATTGTAGAGATGCCACATATAGCCCACCAGCCCTACACATCTATCAGGACAGATGTTACCACGTCCCCACACGCTTGCCTATTTCCGAACAGAAGTGGAAACCCACTGTAAGTGTGCACTTTTCAACTCATTCTTTTCCCTTTCTTTGTCTATATCATTTTGGATTAATTAAATTATTTGAAATACAGTCAATATCAAAAGAAACCCCAAGTAAAAATATTCTCAGTAAAGAAGGTCTTGTACGTTGCAACCAAAGTACAGGATAACATATTATGCGATTCAGAAATGGGCTGGGCGAGCACCGGACCGTGGCCCTCATACAAGCGGGGATTTGAGTTCAATTTCTAACTTGACTTCAGCTCCTCAGGGTGGCCCTTGCAAAAGCAGATGCCACTCGCCAGCTAGAGGACCCAGGGTGCCAGAAAATACCTTAATGCACGGCCCTGACTGAGGATGTGCTCTACTGACGCAAGGAAGACAGTTCACATGACTTTTACAAGATGTAGAAACATAGAAACATAGAAAAAAGCAGCAGAAAAGGGCTATAGCCCACCAAGTCTGCCCATTCCAAGTATCCCCTCCCCTGAATTTACTCCCTTAAAGATCCCACGTGAGTATCCCATTTTCTCTTAAAATCCGTCACGCTGCTGGCCTTTATCACCTGGAGTGGGAGTCTGTTCCAATGATCCACTACTCTTTCGGTGAAGAAGTACTTCCTGGAGTCGCCATGAAACTTCCCTCCCCTGATTTTCAGCGGATGCCCTCTGGTGGTCGTAGATCATGATTTCTTTTTGCCAAAGTCAACAAAAAAACCCCACCTTTTTGCAGGAAACTGGTTGAAGTTCAAAACATACAAAGATTACCACATGGTAATACATTTAAAACCAATAAGAAGTTTGTATCTAACTGATATATTATTGTGATTTTCTAGGGATCGCCAAAGCCTAGTGCTTAATACATAATCTACACAGTGAACTGTGTAAGTAATTACGGAAGAGAAGTATTGTAATGGAGAGACAACATATTTTTTCACTCAAGGAATAGTTAAGCTCTGGAGCTCATTCCAGAGGATGTAGTAACAGCAGTTAGAAAAAAGGTTTGGACAAGTTCCTGGAGGAAAGGTTCATGGTCTGCTATTGAGACACGAAAGGAAAGACTTCTCAGAATCAAAGTCACAAATAAAGATTTAAATGAAGTTCAAATATTATAAAGTGAATACACTTTAGCATACACTCAGATATATGTAGTACGACCAAGAGCCGTAGCTCTTGGTGGGTCCGACTATAGGAGCTACAGCTCTTGGTCGTACTACACATATCTGAGTGTATGCTAAAGTGTATTCACTTTATAATATTTGAACTTCATTTAAATCTTTATTTGTGACTTTGATTCTGAGAAGTCTTTCCTTTCGTGTCATATATGTTATTTTGACCTCTCAGCTTTAAATAATAATTTTTTGAGCAACTGTCCTCACCACTATTCTAGTCTGCTATTGAGACAGACATGGGGGGAAGCCACTGCTTATCCTGGGACCAGTCGCATGGAATCTTGGTACTTTTTAGGATTCCAGAATCTTACTCTTTGGGATTCTGGAATCGTGTTACTCTTGGAAATTCTGGAATCTTGCTACTCTTGGATTATGCCAGGGACTTGTGACCTGGATTGGCTACTATTGGAGCAGGATACTAGATGAGCCCAATTGAGCCTTATGTTTTTAATGTAGTGGTTGTATTAACAGGGAAGTAACATTGAGCAATGGCCAGTCCAGTCACTGGGGTCTCAGTTCTATAAGTGTCCTGAGTCACATAAGTGAAAGTGCACATGAAAACATTTGTCCTTCTAAATGTTTGCACATCCTGATAAAAGAGGTGGTAGGGGGATGATGTGGAATGCTACACGTAATACTATATTGTCTGTCAGAGCCCCCACCCTAGGGAATGTTCTCCCATTGGCTATCTGACAGGAAGAATCACTGGACAAATTTAAGACCAAATAAAAATCTTTCTTATTTAGGGACCCATTTAACCTGCTTTTTCTGCACACAGTAATGAATACCAACCACTTTTAAGAAGCGTCATCCCCCCCTTCTATGATTTTTTTCCTTCCCCTCTTACCACCCTTTAAAAAAAAAGTTTTATCTCAAAGTATTTTACTCTTGCCTCTCCCTTAATCCTCTTGTTTTAATTTGTTTATGTCTTACCCATTGAATGAATATATATACTGTATATATTTATCTTGTTTTAATTTTTTTTTAGCATTGTAAACCGTCTAGGTACTAGTTGATAGATGGTATATCAAGTGTAGAATAAACTTGGAAACTATGGGGAATATGCAGCCTTGTTCTGAAGATATTTGTGCCCGTGCATGCTTTTGTGTACGCATTTCCATGCCCTTAAGCCAGAAATGTCTTTAACACATTTGGGTGTAGACTAGGCAGCTGTATTACATTTGGCCTGCTGTCAACATGGATGAAACACCCCGGATGGGGAATTTGGGGTTTCTGGATGATGTCAACAGCATAGGGCCTGCCTGTCTTCCGTTCCATTCCAACTGTTATCGCTAAGTAAATGGGAAAAGTTTCTCTTCCCCACACATGGTGCAAGAATGTCTGAACTGGTCTGGCTCTCTGAAGTCTCATAAGATTTGAGACCATAAAATTAACATAGGAGTCAAACCTACTGAAAGCCCTATAGCAGGGGTAGGGAACGCCAGTCCTCGAGAGCCGTATTCCAGTCAGGTTTTCAGGATTTCCCCAATGAATATGCATGAGATCTATTTGCATGCACTGCTTTCAATGCATATTCATTGGGGATATCCTGAAAACCCAACTGGAATAAGGCTCTCGAGGACCGGAGTTCCCTATCCCTGTCCTATAGTAAGGACAGCAGAGGAGGGATTGGTTTCTTTAGCAGTGGATCTGATAGAGACCAAAGGGAGGCCAGTGGGCTCGCAGATTGAGAGACCTAAAATGGGGGATTTAGAAAAGGATACAGAAGAGAGAGGGTGGGAGGAATGAGAAACTTGGCTGGAGCCAAATTGAGAGAGATTATACCTATTTATAATTTTTAATAAGGTCATGTAAAAAATGGAATCCACTGAAAATATTCCTATTATTTAATCCTGCAGTGCAAAACCACCAGTATACACAGAGTTTGTGCACTCCCAAAGCCCAGAATAAATACCTACATTTACCATTATAAACCCCTAGAATCAGAACTAGAGAATGACACGGGGACAAATTTGTTCCCGTCCACGCAGGAACTAAATTTCTCATTCCCGTCCCTGTGAGTTTTGTCGCTGTTGCTGTCCCATTCCTGTAAGCTCTTCCTTAACCACACAAGCCTCGAACACATATGATATTAAAGTGTTTGAGGCTTGTGCGTATGAGGACAGAGCTTGCAGGAATGGGGCAGGGACAGAACTGGAGGGGATGGGACGGGAAAATGAGTTCCCATGGGGACAGGGAAAAATTTGTCTCCGTGTCATTCTCTAATCAGAAGCCCTAGACATACCTTAAAATCTCGAGATGGCAATGCCAGAAAAACACTACTATACCAAGGCAGAAAGACAATTTTTTTTTCCCATAATTTCCACAAAATTACCATCTTCATCCAGGACGATACTCATTTGATACTCAATAGGTCCCTTTTATTTCAAAAACTCCTTCCAAACTGGTAGAGAACTATTCACTTTTATAGAAACACCAGAACCCTCTTACCAGAAAGATTTGGTTTACTTCTATAAGAAATTTAGATGAAATTCATCTCTTTGCATTAACTAAGTTATCGGGACATTGCAATTTTTCTTCTCTCTTTTTTTTATTTTAAAGATCACTAAATTAGTACTGAGAGAAACACTTCACTTTAAGAAACTCTTAAATTATAAACAGCCCCGAGAGCCAGTCTCACTTTCCTTCCTGTGTGAGCAGAGGAAAGTAAAAATCCCGTGACATCAACTGGTTAAAGTGTGGTGTTACGGGCAGGGGGAAGGTGACTCATGTTTCCTGTATGAAGATTATTACATTTCTTCCAGGTAGGGTTATATATTTATTACACTGTTAGCATGTGAAGTGGGGTTGGTTACTCTAGAAAGCAAGATTAGTTTTCACCTCCTTTGTACAAATGTGGCTATAAATATCTCTGTACAAATAAAGCTGCAAACCTCACTGGAAATTTGTAGGTGATCTGCAGGATGCTGCGAGAAATCTACGGTAATCTAGTTTATGCGATTCCTTTCACTCGCTCACATCATACACTACCATTATTGGGGAAAAAATGTGTGACCCAGCGCAGCGATTTCAATCCAAAGGCACTACAAACAGTTCAGAAATCGGCGGCTTGGATGTTGATGGGAGCGTCCCGTTATGAACATAGCTCTCCTATCTTGAAAAAATTACATTGGTTACCAATACTCTTTCGTATTCAATTCAAAATTCTGAAAGTTGTCCAACAGGGCATTTATGATACATCGCTGGACTATTTGGCTAAGGGCTTGATAATGTATAGACCAGACATGGGCAAAATGGCAAGCGAGCCATATCTGGCCCGCTTAGTTTTTTAATCCGGCCTGCCGACCATCCGAACCCCGCCAACCGCGAGCCCTGCATACCTCCCTCCAGAGCAGCATCGGGCCGGCAGCACTCTAAACAGGCTGCTTCGCGATCTTCTCTCGTTGGGGAATTCCCTTCGCGATCTTCTCTCGTTGGGGAATTCCCTCTGCTGCATCACTTATGATGTCATCAGTAACGCGGCACACAGAAGGCCCCGACGAGAGAAGGCCGCGAAGCAGCCTGTTTAGAGTATCATAATACCCCATTCCACCAATGCCTAAGCTCCGTCCTCACCTGCACAAGCCTCAATCACTTTAAAAACATAAGTAGCAACATTCTAGAGCTCAGATTGTGATGTCATAATGCCTCATTTCACCAATGCCTAAGCTCCGTCCTCATCTGCACAAGCCTCAAACATTTCAAAATCATAAGTAGCAACATTCTAGAGCTCAGTTTGTGATGTCATAATACCTCATTCTGCAAGTGAAAACCAAAACGAAAACTGCAGGAAATGTACAAGATGCAGGCACTATTTATTGCCACATCAATGGTATACAAGTTACAACCTTATTACCAACTGGAGGACCCGACACGGTCCATGTTTCAGAAAACACACCTTCCTCAGGGGTCCATGGTAAATAAGGTATTGAAACACACAGCAGTGAATAGCATAAACAAGTGCTGCTGTAACTCAGGAGCTAAGTACAATAGTACATCACAATTGATAATAAGGTTGTATACCATTGATGTGGCAATAAATAGTGCCTGCATCTTGTACATTTCCTGCAGTTTTCGTTTTGTTTTTCGCTTGCTGCTTGTTTAACTGCAGTTTTTGTTGGAATATCTTTTTTGTATAATGCCTCATTCCACCAATGCCTAAGCTCCGTCCTCATCTGCACAAGTCTCAAACACTTTAACATCATAAGTACAAACATTCTAGAGCTCAGATTGTGATGTCATAATGCCTCATTCCACCAATGCCTAAGCTCCGTCCTCATCTGCACAAGCCTCAAACACTTGAAAATCATTAAGTAGCAACATTCTAGAGCTCAGATTGTGATGTCATAATACTCATTCCACCAATGCCTAAGCTCTGTCCTCATCTGCACAAGCCTCAGCCACTTTAAAAATCATAAGTGTTCGAGGCTTGTGCGGTTAAGGCAGAGCTTACAGGAATGGGGCAGGGATAGGGACAGCCGACAAAACTCACGGGGCCAGAACGGGGAAATTGAGTTCTTGCTGGGACGGGGAAAATTTGTCCCCATGTCATTCTCTAGTCCTAAGTCTAAGCCACTTGTAAAGCACCCATATCTGTTTGACATTCCCTCTGTAGTCCCTACCTGAGCAGCTTGTATAAATTCACCCTTTTTGTCTTGTGTGTTAATGTACAGTGCTGCGTGTGTCCAGTAGCGCTATCGAAACGATAAGCAGAAGTAGCAGCATCATAGCACTGGTGCTTAGCACCTATAGTTTTTGCACCTATAGTTTTGGTGCACCTTCTAGAATCTACTCACTTCACCGAGGCCTACAGAGGCCAATAAATGCAAGTAAGCTGACCACAAATTCTCCTCAGATGTGCTTGGCTATGAAACACACTTGTGCTCTCCCTCCACTCATAACCGATGTGAGAGACGAAAAGATGAAAAAGAAGCCTCGATGCTGGCCGCAGTATGTTACACCCCTATTTTTTTTTTTTTTTTCGAAGAAATGAGACGCTTTTATTGAACTAACAATATATTGAGGTTGTCCTGTTGTCAGTCTACTTATATGCAGAAAAAAGGGTCAAAACCAAGCAACTTAAAGGTCCAATCAGTGGTGTACCAAGGGAGCGGGGGGCGGTCCGCCCTGGGTGCCAGCCATGAGGGGGGTGTTTCCGGCCTGGGAGTCATGGTCCGGGAACTTCCCTTCTCACGGGCCCGGTGCCAAGGCTCTGGATAGTCCCCTTGACCCAGCATGTTCCCAGCCTTCTCTCCCTTGACCTTCCGTGAAGCTGAAAAAACTGCCGGCTTCGGCAGTGATTCGGCTACGTCGCCCGCGGCTCCCCTTCCTGATTTCCGTGTCTGCCTGTGCAATCCACCCGGGCGGAAACAGGAAGTTGCATCATTGGCAGACGCGGAAAGCAGGAAGGGGAGCCGCGGGCGACGTAGCTATAAACCAAAACAAATAGAAGGAACTCTTTAGTTCAGCAATCGACTACGTGCCCTGTGTGTCAAAGTAGTAGAAAGGGTAACCAACAGTGTAAGTATAAATTGCCAGTTGAATCATCAAAATCCTTCAGGGAGCAAAGGTGGGAGCTGAGGGTGTCACCCAACATGGCAAGAAGGCTTTAATACCCACAATTATTAATTTCCAGGTACTTTAGTTAGATTGTGAGCCTTCGGGACAGTAAGGGAATTTTTTAAGTACCTTCTTACTTCTCATTTATAATCTTAATGTATATTTTCTTCAAACCGCTTGGAACCTAACGGATGTAGCGGTATATAAGAAATAAATTACATTACATTACATTATAAAGAGAGCTTTGCGCAGGGGTGTCAAAGACCCTCTTCGAGGGCCGCAATCCAGTCGGGTTTTAAGGATTTCCCCCATGAATATGCAGGAGATCTATGTGCATGCACTGTTTTCAATGCATGTTCATCGGGGAAATCCTGAAAACCGACTGGATTGCGGCCCTCGAGGAGGGACTTTGACACCCCTGGCCTTGTGGGTAAAGGCAGTACAGCCCGAGCGCACTGGAGTCACGGGAAACGTTAAAGTAAAGAGAGATGTAGGTTGCAGTTTCCAGGTACAATTCCAAAGGCGTCCAATCCACGGAATGAGCTGGTTCCAAAATGCCAAGATTGAGGGAGAGGCCCAGAACATGTGTCCCAACGTGGCATGGGGGCGCCAAACATTTCGGACAGGTATCCACAGGTTATTAAATGTGCTCAAAAATGTCCTATTAGGAGCAAAGTAGGCACGCAACACAAATTTTATATTACATTACATTAGTGATTTCTATTCCGCCAATGCCTTGCGGTTCAAGGCGGATTACAGCAAAGTTATCAAGAATTACATTAAAAGTTTGCAGGAACAGCATAAGCGATGTCATAACATTTACTTAAGAAGTACCAAAGAGTTCTCGAGATCAAGGTGATAAATGTTGGGTTAATTAGAAGCATTTTAGACT
Source organism: Geotrypetes seraphini (assembly GCF_902459505.1). Taxonomy (NCBI): domain Eukaryota; kingdom Metazoa; phylum Chordata; class Amphibia; order Gymnophiona; family Dermophiidae; genus Geotrypetes; species Geotrypetes seraphini. The sequence continues at coordinate 17,580,648 of NC_047093.1, read as the reverse complement.
GTTGGGTAGTTAGAAGCACATTACAGAGTGTTAAGGGTATAGAGAAGGTTGGGGGGAGTTGGGTAGGGACTGGTCGTGCTAGATGGGTTTTATGTATTTTTTGAAGAGTGTGGTTTTAATATCTTTCTTGAAAGTTTTGTAGTTTGTGGTCGATGATAACAGAGTGGTGATTTGCCTTTCCAGTTTAGCTGCTTTGGAGGCTATTAGGTTGTCATATAGTTTTTTTCGTTTGATATTTTTGGATGATGGGTGTGTGAATAGTGAGTGGGTTCTCCTGTGCCTGGTTGAAGAGGATTGAGTTAGTCGGTTATTCCAGTAGGTTGGACTTTCTCCGTTAATAGCCTTGAAAAGTAGGCAGTAGAATTGGAAGTGTACTCTTGCCTATATTGGAAGCCACGAGTCTCAGGGCTGTATTTTGTAATTTATAATAACGTTCCCGTTCCACTGCAGATACAAGCAAGGTGGTACCCAGTGTCAAGCTGTTTTTCAACTTGTACGTCGTGAGTCCATTTGGCATATGTTGCATAGTCCAACTCTCCAGCTACCTCCAAAAGATATTGATGATGGAAGCGGAGAGGTATAGGGATCCGCGCTGTTAAACGTAAAGCCTCCGAGAGCATCTCATGCATTTCCACCCTCAAACCATCCCGAGGGAGGGACATAATAAAGTGACCCGGCAGTAGTTAGAGAATGACACGGGGACACCATCCCCGTGTCATTCTTTAATTAACGAGGAAAGAATCAAAGCAGTTTACACATATGCAGGTACTTGGTTTATACCTGGGACAATGGAGGAGCTGAGGTGGGGAATTGAACCCAGCTTCCCTAGTCTGCAGGCCACTGTACTAAGAACAATGCAGGCCTCCACTTTAGTAATATTTGTACTGCTATGGGAACCAGCTGGGCTGCTGTCATTTCCCCAGGGGAGAGGAGAAGGAATTGCTGCTCCCTCCCTCCTTCCCCCCCCCCCCTGTACAGCAAGCTGACTTGCCCAGCTTGAGATGTGTGGTGTTCCAGGGCTCCGATTCTCCCATCCATTGTGAGGCAAATAGTCCATAAATATTCACCTCTAGCTCAAGTACACTCATTGCTGTGTCATGTCCTCAGACAATAAGGAGTTAGCAGGAAGGGAACCACATTTCTGGGTGTCAACCTTTAATGCTGTAGCCAGCTCGAACTGAATACTGGATCCCACTTACAGCAGGGGCCCAGCCACAGTGAGAATTGGCATTCATAGCTCTCACTGTACCTGCAAGCTGCTAGATGGGAGGGGTGAGTGGGAGGGAAGGCCGGGTAGGGGCTGGGGTGGAATGGCACCATATCATAATCAGCTGTGGTGCACCTCGGCCTCTTTCCTTCTGAATAAGAAGGTTGGCTTTCTCACCCGTCATCTGATTACAGGTCCTTTGAACTATAGGGTTTCACTGTCTTAGCAGCCTCTATTGAATACCCTTCCTTGCCCCCACCCCTGAGCCGCAGTACGGACAAATTCAGGGAACCTAAGACCTAGCTGACTCCACACTATTTAAATCCAGTGCATGTGCCCTTTCCTTACCGACTTAATGCAGAGAGAGGATCCTCTCAAAAGTTAGTCACAGACATACTGAATTAGTCCACTGCAAAAAAAAAAAAAAAAAAAGGTCTCGCCTAAAGCTTATTGGCCGACTCTTATTTCAGTGCTGGGCTTACAATAAACATGTATTTTATCATTAGCTTTTGAGAGCTCTGCTCCTTCCATCAGGTCAATGCAAAATTAATTGTTATGACTATTACTCTGTTATTTCAATTGATTGGTTTTATATTCTATTGATCCGGTCCATGACACAACTACCTATAATGTTCCTTATTCCCCAATATACTGTACATGAAAACTACACTGTCTGCTAGGGGTCAGTGGGTGCAATGATGTTGTCAGCTCTTGGGTAAGTACCAGGAGTTCTTGGGCGAGGGAGGGTCACCTTGCTGTTAGGGAAGAGGGTGGAGTTCAGCTGGGTGATCTTGGGGGTGGGGGGTGGCATTGCGTCTTCTGTGGTTTGATTGTGTTATGTTTTAAAATCCTGCGCATTAATAATTATCTGGGATGAGCCAGAGGTGTAAGCTAAAGCAGCGTCAGCTAATTCTGTCCCTTGCTCCCCCGAGAATGTGACTGAAGCAAATTCCTGAATCAGCAGCCACCGCTTGGAATTTCAATAAATCTCAGCACATGGACACAGTAATGCCATTCTCCTCTAGGAACTCTTCCAAACTCATTTTAAAAAATGTTCACTGAAGTGTCTAGAACCAGAGAAATTTCCATTTGCTGCTTCGCCACTGTAAATTAATGTTAAATACTTTTTGTTTTCCAACTTGAACAAGCAGAACTTGGTTTAAGGCACTTAAGCATGAAACTGCCGTACAGCCGTAGCCCCAAAGACCCTGATCTATCAGGAGTAGAGAATGACATGGTGACAAAATTCATCACCGTCCCCGCGGATAACCGCGGGAAACCATCTTTATGTCATTCTTTAAGGAGAGAGGGAAGAATCAGAGTACGAATGGCCACAACCACTGACCCGCAAGCTTTGCTTTGAAGAATGCTGGTGTAGAAGGACTGAGATTGAAACAGACACTACAGAATGACAGTCTCTGGTATCCAGAGCAGATATTGTGATGTCATAATGCCTCATTCCACCAGTGCCTAAGAGCCAATCACATCAGTGATGTCACAATGGCTTCATTATCCTTGGCTCCCATAAGAATCAGAGTATGAATGGCCACAACCACTGACCCGCAAGCTTTGCTTTGAAGAATGCTGGCGTAGAAGGACCGAGGTTGAAATAGACGCTAGAAAATGACATGGGATTATTTCCTGCAGTTATCCGCGGGGACGGGAACGGTGATGAGTTTTCTTCCAGGTTCTCTTTAGGGGGAAAAAAAGCTTGATAAACTAGGCCCATTGCTTTTAATCTCATGACGGTAGTTAAGACAAACGGATGCACTATTCGGTCAAATGTTTTCCAATGGAAGTAGGCCAAAAGTACATGCCAGAACAAAGACAGGCAAGGTTTTGGTTGTAAGGGGCACATCAGATGTCCGGTTCCGATTCTTTGGTGGGGAGGCAATGAAGGTCCATGGCTGCTCCCTTTCTCAGATATCAAAGCAGAGGGAGCTCTCCTTCCCGCGGTCATGAATACGAGGGGCCGATGAAAAGTTCTCAGCCCTACCAACAAAGTTGGAGACGTCTCAATTGAGGGCTTTACCCTTAAGTTCAGCGATTTCCCACTTTTTCATTCTGTTGGGAAAAATACCGAACAAAAAAAGTGGAAAATCGCTGGACTAAGGGCTCCTTTTACGAAGGTGCGTTAGGGCCTTGACACGCGGAAAAACGCACGCTACAATGCTGCGCGCTAGCCGCTACCGCCTCCTCTTGAGAAGGCAAAAGGAAATGACAATGGACTCCGAAAAGAGCTTCTCTCTGAACGTTCCATGCCCTACCTGAGCTACATCACCAGACCTTTAAGCTGGTATCTAACAAGCCCATAAGTTCTACTGAAGAAATATGTCTTTAAAGTTGATTTGAATTTTGGGTAGGATGATTCCATTCAAACATAGGGCAGAAGGCTGTTCCATATGATGTTAAAGATTGATTAGCGCTTGACTCGTAAAGATCTGGCAGAATGGAAATATAGGCAATCCCCAGGTTAAGAGTTCCGCTTTTAAAGCTGTTCTTAAGTCAGATTCGTATGTAACTCAGAACTTGTAAATTTTAAGATTCTTGCTGCTCACCTCTGCTCCCAGCTGACAAAAGGTGACAAAGTGTCCCCTCTAAGGTACAGCATGCGCAACCACACACTGTTCTTAATGTGGCCATGCATCATTCCTGGATCTGCTGCAGGAGAAGTGGAGGAGTCTGGGGCTGGGCCCTACTGGAAATACTGCTCAGTGCAAATCAAATGAAGCCACAACTGGGCTCTTAAGTAGCAACATTCCAAAGCTGAGATTGTGATGTCATAATGCCTCAACTTCATCAGTGATATCACAATGGCTTGACTATTCCTATACAGGCAGTCCCTGGGTTAAGAATGAGTTATTTTCTTTAAAGCTGTTCTTAAGTCTAATTTGTTTGCCACTCAGAACTTGTAGATTTTCAGATTCTTGCTGTTTACAAAAGGGCCAACTGTCCCTACCAGTGTTCCCTCTTAAGTTACAGCATGCACAACCACACACTGTTCTTAATGTGGCCAGGCATCGTTCCTAAATCAGCTGCAGGAGAAGTGGAGGAGTCTGGGCCCTACTGGAAATACTGCTCAGTGCAAATCAAATGAAGCCACAACCGTGCTCTTAAGTACGAGTTGAACTTAAGTTGGGTGTCTGTGACTCGGGGACTGCCTGTTTTACTAAGAGTTGATGCATTGATGAACTCAAGGCACAGGTTGGTGTGTAGATTATAAATACCTGGGAGAGAAAATGAGGGGGGGGGGGGGCGGGCTGAATGCAAGATTTTGTGCTTCAGGATCTAAGTTTTATAAGGAATTGGAGTGGATACAGGAAACCAATCAGAATGTGCTAACTAGAAGTCAGTTAAAAGAAGGCAGGGACACAACATCAAATGTTTTGTTGGTTCGCAAGAGATGGGGGCCTCATCCTCCAAGACTTTATGATTCCCATGCCAGATCAATGCTTGCCCTAGCCCCCAACAGAGGAGGGAACCAAAGGACGTAGCACTATTGGCAAGACATGGGACCAGCCTCGTGCAAGAGCTCTTCATAATGAGCCACACACATAGAAGAGTACCTTCTGAATGCAAGAGGTCAGTGGAAGGGTCCTGCCCAGCCATCTACTATACTCATGAATGGAATAACTGAAGCCTTAGGCAATCCATCGAGCCATAACATAATACTGGCATTCATGTTCTTTAGACTGTTAATAAAACAAAGAAAAAGAAAACAAGCTTTGGAAAACCATGCCATTGTTGAGGTTTCTTGCAATTTCTTTTCGTTGCCAAAGGATCAACAAAGAGTGATGTAAAATCATTTTAACTGTCAGATAAAAACCCTGTTCTTGTCACCAAGGGGGGATCCCGAGCAGCACGATCGTGTCACATAGAATTTCACTTAGGGATGCTGGCAGAGGATGAAACTTTGGGGCGGTGAAAATACTAGCGTTGGCTGTAAAGCCTGTAGATTAATTATTCATCCCGCAGCAAGGCTACGAAAACAACATAAAACTTCAGTGAGATTTGAGTATCAAGCACGGCTAAGGCTATGTTTGGTTCTCCAGAAATGTAGTCTGAAGAGAGTGATCTATTCGCATAGGACAGTGTCTCACTAACTTTTCCGGCTGGCGGCACACTAAATCCAGTGTACCGGCCGGAAGGCACTCAGAAGTCGACGCGATGACGTCACACACACGGCCCGTCTGGCTACAACCCCGTCGTTACAGGGATCTGGGAGACGCCGGCCAGGAGGAGAGTCAGCTGTGCTAGCTGACTTCCTGCACGACGTGCCTCTTGCCGCGAGAGGCACGTCCTGTAGGCGGGCAGCCGTCGTGGACGACTCTCCTCCTTGTCTGTGTGTCGCGGCACACCAGAAATCTCAGGAGGCAGGGTCATCAATACAAGACGACAATTCATTTTCTCCGTTACTGCACCTCAGCTATGGAACGCCCTTCCAATTTATTTAAGGGAAGAGCAGAATCTTGAGAAATTCAAAAGTAACTTAAAAACATTTCTCTTTAAAGACACTTTTGATAATTAATGAAACTCACCGCAGCTCAGATTATTTTATTGTACTATATTATACTGGGGGTTTTTTGTTACTCATTTTGTATTTTTCCTTTTTTGTTCTACTTTTCTATATTGATTTTGTGTTTCATCTCCCCCCCTTCCTTGTGTATATAAGTTTGTAATGGTAATTTTTTAATTTTGAATGTTATTATGTATTGTTCTGTCATGTATTGTTTCCCAGAAATTGTAATTTTAATTTGTTCATCGCTTTGAAATATGATTAAGCGATTAATCAAATCAATTATTAAACTTGAAAAAAACTTGAACTTATTAGGGATAATCCTTGGGAGAACTTTAGCAACCTTATTTATTTAAAAGATTTCTAGCTAGGCGTTTTTTACAGAAGACAATCACATAAAAAGGCTCCGCCCCTACTTACCTAAACAACCGCCTAAATCAAAACCTTACTACCAGACAAAGGAGAACTCAGTCCCTATTTACCTTCCCCCCATTCAAAGGTACTCGGCGCAAGATGTTTGACAACCTACTAGCAACGCAAGCAGCAAAACTTGACCACGCCATCTCCAACTTACTGACAACAACGAATGACTTCAAATCATTCCGAAAAAAAATAAAAACCCTGCTCTTCAAAAAATGTATACAGCTCTCCTAACCCCTCCCCTTATTCCCCCTCCCAAAGTCTCTTCCCATTCTGCAATTTCTTCATCTCCAAAGACCCAACCATGTAAACAGCTCCTCAAATTGCAAATCTCCTGGAAATGTAACCAACTCCCTAAATTTAATTCCCCTGGAAATGTCCAGTTATCTTTTTTTTGTAATCCAAAACTCCTAAATTGTATTTTTCCTGGAAATGTCCAGTCAGTCTCTTTTGTAATCCGCCTAGAACTGCAAGGTACGGGCAGAATAGAAGTCATTAATGTAATGTAATAAAATAAGAAACATATTGCACATATAATAACAGGTCCTTCATCTCTCGGCCATATTTTACAGCACTCGACAACATAGCAATACAGAACGTTCATAATCCTGGACAAAAAATATTGATTGAAATGCTTCAATAAATAATGTAGTTTTCAGAAGTTTCTTAAACTTCTGAAAATCTACATGAGCTCGTAGTGGTGTCCCTGTGTGTGTAAGCAGCAGGTTACTTACTTTCTCCATGAAAGGTAGTTGGGAGAAGAGCCAAGCTCTTGCCTGTTTCCTGAAGTCTTGCACTGAGTGAAGCTTTTCAGGGAGTAACACCACTACTGATAAAAGCTCATTGGCTACCAATCTTCTATAGGGAGTGTATTCCAGAATGAGGAGGTTACTCCGGAGAAAACCAATTGGTGGGTATCATACCATGGGATATCCTTTGGAAAAGACATGATTAGGGATAGTCCTTGGGAGAACTTTTACAACCTTGGTGGTGTGTAGAGGGAGATCCAGCTCATTTCCTTTAAGAGGCTTGAAGATCAGACATAGAGTTTTAAATCTGGCTCAGTACTGTTTTGCAGATATGGTGTGATGTGGTCACGTTGCTTACAAGCTTTCTATTGATCTTGCTGCAGCATAATTGGAGCTTGTGTAAACGCTTTGTAGTCCAGGGATCTCAAAGTCCCTCCTTGAGGGCTACAATCCAGTTGGGTTTTCAGGATATCCCCAATGAATATGCCATTGAAAGCAGTGCATGCACATAGATCTCATACATATTCATTGGGGAAATCCTGAAAACTCGACTGGATTGTGGCCCTCAAGGAGGGACTTTGAGACCCTGTTGTAGTCAGACTAGTGTACATAAGAATTTCCGCTGCTGGGTCAGACCAGTGGTCCATTGTGCCCAGCAGTCCGCTCACACGGAGGCCCCCAGGTCAAAAACTAGTGCTCTAAATGAGTCCAGCCTCACCTGCGTACGTCCCAGTTTAGCAGGAACTTGTCCAACTTTGTCTTGAATCCCTGGAGGGTGTTTTCCCCTATAACAGACTCCAGAAGAGCGTTCCAGTTTTCTACCACTCTCTGGGTGAAGAAGAACTTCCTTACGTTTGTACGGAATCTATCCCCTTTCAATTTTAGAGAGTGCCCTCTCGTTCTCCCTACCTTGGAGAGGGTGAACAACCTGTCCTTATCTACTAAGTCTATTCCCTTCATTATCTTGAATGTTTCGATCTTGTCCCCTCTCAGTCTCTTCTTTTCAAGGGAGAAGAGGCCCAGTTTCTCCAATTTCTCACTATAAGGCAACTCCTCCAGCCCCTTAACCATTTTAGTCGCTCTTCTCTGGACCCTTTCGAGTAGTACCATGTCCTTCTTCATGTATGATGACCAGTGCTGGATGCAGTATTCCAGGTGAGGGCGCACCATGGCCCGGTACAGCAACATGATAACTTCTCTGATCTATTTGTGATCCCCTTCTTAATCAGTCTTGATGTTCGCCTGAGAAATGCAAGGTCATGCATTTGGGCTGCAAAAACCCAAATGAACGGCACATTTAGGGGGTGAACAACTTATGTGCACGACAGAAGAGCGGGACTCGGGTGTGATTGGATGTGATGATCTTAAGGTGGCCAAACAGGTTGAAAAGTCGACGGCAAAAGCTAGAAGGATGCTAGGGTGCATAGGAAGAGGTATGTCCAGTAGGAAAATGGAGGTATTGATGCCCCTGTTTAAGACTCTGGTGAGACCTCATTTAGAATATTGTGTGCAAGTCTGGAGACCGTACCTTAAAAAAATATATATAAAAAGGATGGAGTCGATCCAGAGGAAGGCTACTAAAATGGTGTGTGATCTTCCTTATAAGGTGTATGGGGACAGAGTTAAAGATCTCAATATTTGAAGAAAAGGTGGGAGAAGGGAAATATGATAGAGACGTTTAAATACCTGCGTGGCGTAAATGCGCATGAGTCAAGTCTCTTTCAATTGAAAGGAAGCTCTGGAATGAAAGGGAATAGGATGAAGTTAAGAGGTGATAGGCTCAGGAGTAATCTAATGAAATACTGTTTTACAAAAAGGGTGGTAGATACTTGGAATAGTCTCTCAGAAGAGGTAGTGGAGACAGAGATTGTGTCTAAATTCAAGAAAGCCTGGGATAGGCATGTGGGATCTCTTAGAGAGAGGAAGAGAGAACGGTTACTGCAGATGGACAGACTGGATGGGCCATTTGGCCTTTATCTGCCGTCATGTTTCTATGTTTCTATAACCATAAAGCTCTATGACCTCACAATGCAAGTGTTAAGAGCCTTAACCAATCAGGAGAGGAGCAGATAGTGGATGGGCCATTTGGCCTTTATCTGCCGTCTTGTTTCTATGTTTCTATAACCATAAAGCTCTATGACCTCACAATGCAATTGTTAAGAGCCTTAACTTATTACCATAATGCTCTATGACCTCACAATGTAGGTGTAAAGAGCCTTAACCAATCAGGAGAGGAGCAGATAGTGGATGGGCCATTTGGCCTTTATCTGCCGTCTTGTTTCTATGTTTCTATAACCATAAAGCTCTATGATCTCACAATGCAATTGTTAAGAGCCTTAACTTATTACCATAATGCTCTATGACCTCACAATGCAATTGTTAAGAGCCTTAACTTATTACCATAATGCTCTGTGACCTCACAATGCAGGTGTAAAGAGCCTTAACCAATCAGGAGAGGAGCAGATAGTGGATGGGCCATTTGGCCTTTATCTGCCATCATGTTTCTATGTACAACTGTAACAAGACTTGCCTTCTCAATGTATAAGGAGAGGCAGCACAGTTGTCACAAATGACAGAAGCGGCTCCCGAGGTTGGCTTGGACTTGGGGGGATCAGTGTAAGTGTTGAGTCTAGCTGTACCCCAAGATTACTGACTTGTGATTTAAGGGGGAGCGGAGATTTTAACTGCCTTTCATCTGCGTGTCAGCTTTGCTTGTTCACAGAGACTGGGTCCCTGGGAAGACTGGGATAGAATAAACAGATTAGAACATGGCAGCTCCTGGGGGGGTGTTTGATAAGCTCCCAAGAGACTTGAACAGCAAACTGTTTGTAATAAATACAGTGTAATTAGACTTCTCGGTCCTTGCTCTGAATAGAGTGTAAATGACTTAGAGTTCATACCTGGCAGCCCATAAGGGACACTAAACTAAATATTGATTGAACCGTTATAAAAAGATGCTTAACCCTTTGTTTGCTTCTCCGGATTTCAGCTGTAAACATAGCAAACAATAATGTTAGCGCTTCATCAGTTCCGTCAGCTACTGTTAATTGCGATGCTTAAAATTCATTTAAATGGCCTCCTTGCAATTCTGTAGCATCCTTGGCTGCGGTCAGTGGCGTAGCGAGGGTAAGCAGCGCCCGAAGCAGTGGCGCTCCTCCCCACCCCCCACGCATGCGTGCGCCTCTTCCCCATACTTTTTTTTAACATCGGCGAGAGCAGCCAAGAACTTGCTGCCCGCGTCGGCTTCGGCGCTTTCCGATGTCACTTCATAGGCGTGAGAACCCGGAAGGGATGTCAGAGAGAGCGCCAAAGCTGACGCGGACAGCAAGTTCATGGCTGCTCGCGCCGACGTTAAGAAGGTACAGGAGGAAGGGGAGGGGGCGCACGGCAGGGGGAGGAGGGGGAGGGGTGCCAGCGCACCGAGGAAGACCATTCCTTCGCAGCTGGCACACTATATTTATTTATTCATTCATTTTTATAGCCCGATTTCCCCAGGAGCCCAGAACGGGTTACAAGGATACATACACAAAGTTTTCAGGAACAGAGATATGTACATTACAGTCAATAACATGCTACAGGAGCATTGCGATCCGTCTGTTCCATCTGCGCGGGAGTTAAGGCTTTCCTCTTCCAGAAACAGTGTCTTTCACTGCATCGGCCCCTGGGAGTGGAACAATCTTCCAGGACACATTCGCCAGCAGCAAAATGTTCAGAGCTTTAGGAAACTGCTGAAAAGACACCTGAAATATAGGGTCTGAGTTTGGCTGAGGGAGAAGGAGTGATGACTCTCGAGTGCTGAGTGCTGGTCACGGAGGCGTTCGATGGTCTGGTTTGATTTATCGATGTCTGTTATTGAGGCGTCTTGTATGACTTATGGAATTTTATACTTTCATGTAGGTGTGGGTTTGGCCAGTAATGAAATTTGTCATTGATGCGACGCGCATGTTATATGTAATTTGATATGTAAGTATGTAATTTGTTATAGTGTGTCTCTGAAGTGTTTTGTACAATAAATGTAAATCTTTTATTTTGTATTAGTCTTTAAGCCTGTTACATTAACGGGTGCTAGAATAGATGTGTCTGTCTTTCTTTCTGTCTCTCTCTCTCTCCTTAGCCGCTGTTTGCCTGTTTGTCTTTCATTCTGTCTCTCTCTCTCCTTGGCCGCTTTCTGTCTGTCTTTCTTTCTCCTTGGCCGCTCTTTGTCTGTCTGTCTTTCTTTCTGTCTCTCTCTCTCCTTGGCCGCTTTCTGTCTGTCTTTCTTTCTGTCTCTCTTTCTCCTTGGCCGCTGTCTGTCTTTCTTTCTGTCTCTCTCTCTCTCTCCTTAGCCGCTGTTTGCCTGTTTGTCTTTCATTCTGTCTCTCTCTCTCCTTGGCCGCTTTCTGTCTGTCTTTCTTTCTCCTTGGCCGCTCTTTGTCTGTCTGTCTTTCTTTCTGTCTCTCTTTCTCCTTGGCCGCTCTTTGTCTGTTTGTCTTTCATTCTGTCTCTCTCTCTCCTTGGCCGCTTTCTGTCTGTCTTTCTTTCTCCTTGGCCGCTCTTTGTCTGTCTGTCTTTCTTTCTGTCTCTCTTTCTCCTTGGCCGCTCTTTGTCTGTCTGTCTTTCTTTCTGTCTCTCTTTCTCCTTGGCCGCTGTCTCTCTTTCTTTCTGTCTCTCTCTCTCTCTCCTTAGCCGCTGTTTGCCTGTTTTTCTTTCATTCTGTCTCTCTCTCTCCTTGGCCGCTTTCTGTCTGTCTTTCTTTCTGTCTCTCTTTCTCCTTGGCCGCTCTTTGTCTGTCTGTCTTTCTTTCTGTCTCTCTTTCTCCTTGGCCGCTGTCTGTCTTTCTTTTTGTCTCTCTCCTTGGCTGCTGTCTGTCTGTCTTTCTTTCTTTCTTGCTCCTTGGCCGCTGTCTGTCTGTCATTCTTTCTGTCTGTGTCTGTCCCTGGCCCCTTGTCTGTCTGTCTGTCTCTCTCCATGGCCCCCTGACTATCTCTCTCTGGCCCCCCCGAGCAAACCAAGATTGCTGCCTGCCCCCCAGTACACCCCTCCCCCAACGCAGCCCCTTTTCCCTCTCCCCCTCTACTTCCCCGTGCAGCAGTAGCAGCCAGATGCCTCGCAGCACCTCGGACACCCTCCTGCCGTTGCTCTCACCGCCGCACGCCGCAAATGGAATATGGTATGGAAGCAGAAATCACGGCGGCAGGGATCACGCCATGTCACCTGCACATGTGCGGGTAAGGCTTTTATTATAGAGGATGTTAATATGTAACTCGCCCTGGATAAGGGTGGGTAAGAAATAAACAAACAAGACAAGAAACAAGACAATTCAAAGGTATAGAATCAATAACTTATAACTTATAGAGAATGTGAGTAAGAACACATGTTTTGCAGAATCTAAAAAAATAAATCATAGAGTCATGAATGGGTATTAACATATCTGCAGCGAACGGTAGAAGAACTGGTTAGCAGGCACAAGTTTCAGAGGTAAGGTATGTCAAAGTTTGAGACCAGAATTGATCCGGTCCATGAAAAGAAGCGTCTACTGCTTTCCGGAAGGGCAGTAGGTTATCAATTGCCCTAATGACAAGAGGGAGTTGATTCCATAATTTAGGTATGCTATAGGAATATGATCGCTTTCGGTCTGTCTCCCGGTAGAGGCTGTTTGCTGGAGGGTTGGAAAGTCTAAGTTCCTGTTGCGAACGGAGGGACCGCTGAGAGTGGTATTTTGGGAGTTTCTTCGCTACATAGTCAGGAGTCCTGTCATGGAAGCGTTTGACCCAATGCATGACCCAATCAGATAACACCTACACATCTGGACTTAGTAGACACTTTCTAATATGTTCAATTCCAATATATGAGTTAGGGAAACTGAACCGTTTCCTCCAACCCAGCTTTCACTCAGGATAGTCCATCCACTGAAGAGGTACGGTCTATGCACCACTCTCTCTGAGGCACTGAGGCGCTGGTTCTCAAACCAGTCCTTGGCGCACACCCAGCTAGTGGGGTTTTTAGGATACCCACAATAGATTTCCAGAACAAGGGAGCCAGTACATGCAAATCTCACTCTTGTACATTCATTGCGGATATCCTGAAAACCCAGCTGGTTGGATGCGCCCCAAGGACTCAGTTGAGAAATATTTGCTCTAAGTCAGGGGTGTCAAACTCAAACACACAGTGGGCCAAAATTAAAAACATGGACAAAGCCGCGGGCCAACCAAAACAAGTGCCGTGGTCGTAACCAGGTTTAAGGACAAGGTTCGGCAAAAGAAATAAAAGAGTGTAAACATAAACGTGGCCAAAGAAACATCGCGGGCACATAATAAACTAGAACCCAACAACAACAAAAAATATATATACAGTGGTACCTTGGATTACGAGCATAATCCGTTCCAGGAGCATGCTCGTAATCCATAATGCTCGTTTATCAAAGCAAGGTTCCCCATTGAAAATAGTGGCAACACCGAAGATTCGTTCCAGAACCCGGGGTCTGTACCTGTCGGGTGCCGGGTGCTGCAGCGCCGTCTTCTCCGTCCACCTCCTCCGTCCGTCATCCGAAGAAGAACCCCACAGTGCCGCTTTGGGGGGGGGGGGATGCCTCTAATGTCGGCCAGCCACCGGAGAACCCCGCAGTGCCGCTTCAAAGGGATGCCTCCTCCATCCGCCGGCCAGCCCTCCACGTCGTATGCCCCCCGCACACTGGAGAGCCCCCACCCGAGCCCACACAGCCGAGCGCCACCCCACCCGCATGCCGCGCACGACACGCACAATGACAATGATTGATGCTGTGTGTGTCACACGCAACACGCAGGCCCAGACAGAGGTCCTCCAACCTGCGGAAGGCACCCGACGTGGAAGGCTGGCCGGAAGACGGAAGAGGAATCCCCCGAAGCGGCGCTTCCTGGATTGTAAGTGCTCGTTTATCGGGGCAGTGCTCGGTTTGCGAGTCAAAAGTTTGCTGAGTGTTTTGCTCGTCTTGCAAAACACTCGCAAACCAGGTTACTCGCAAGCCGAGGTTCCACTGTCTATATAAAAAATAAATAATAACAAAACCTTGCGCACGTGAAAAAAAGTGTAGCTGTCCTGCACTATCAAACATCACAGTGTGGCAATAGACTATAGAAAACATAAAAACCATCAGCTAATATTTTATGGGAACTTAAGATAAGTTAAAATAACTATTTGCACGTTAAAAATAAAAAGGAAGAACGAAATAAAGCCACGGTGGCTCTTACCTAGTAGAGATAATCTGTAGCACTCTGAGCTGAGCATGCTGAAAGTAAAACCGGCTCGAAAAATGTCAGCAATTTAAAAAGGGGGGGAGGGGGTGTCACATGACAAGTGCCGTAGTCACCATCGTAATCAAAAATTGGCATTAAAAAAACGCTAAAGAAATCGATGGTCGCATGATGAATTAATACCCAATTAAAAATAATTAATAAATAAAAGTGAAAAGTCTAAAAACAACTGATACACTTCGTGAAGATAATATAGCTCTCCTACACTGACATACCCGGCGGTCCAGCTCTAATAGACATTTGGTATTTTCTCGTGGGCCTGAGTTTGACACCCCTGCTCTAAGGTAAAGCTGGACAATTATTTTTTTCCAGCTTATTATGTTTGTCACATTTATCTAGTGCAGGGGTCTCAAAGTCCCTCCTGGAGGGCCGCAATCCAGTGGGGTTTTCAGGATTTCCCCAATGAATATGCATGAGATCTATGTGCATGCACTGCTTTCAGTGCAGATTCATTGGGGGAAATCCTGAAAACCCGACTGGATTGCGGCCCTCAAGGAAGGACTTTGAGATCCCTGATCTAGTGCCTGGTAGCCAGAGAGTGTGTGATTCCAGATCTTGGCGTGTGATATCCCTTTAGGAATTCAGTGGGGAAAAGATGCCGACTATGCAGGAATATTCACTTTTTTCAATAATCTATACCAGGGGAAGGCATTTCCGGTCCTCGAGAACCGGAGCCAGGTCAGGTTTTCAGGATCTCCACCATGAATATGCATGAGATGGATTTGCATGCACTGCCTCCTCGAGATGCAAATCTATCTCATGCATATTTATTGCGGATATCCTGAAAACCTGACCTGGCTCCGGCTCTCGAGGACTGGAATTGCCTACCCCTGGTCTATACGATAAGAAAAGTTTTTAGCGCAGTGAGCCGCGCTGCTCCCGATGCTCATAGAGTTCCTAAGAGTGTCGGGAGCAGCGCGGGCCATTCAGCGCGGCTCTCTGCGCTACAAACTGCTCGCGCAGTTTAATAGAAGAGGGGGTAAATTACACTGATTTTAGCATAATGATACTTAAAACTAATTTCTCTGGACAGAAATGGCTGCTTATGGGAAGACAATCCCCATGACTTTTGTCTAGCACAATCTAAGGTCCCTTTCTTCCCCCTCTCCTGCCCCCTCCCCACTTGAAGGAATCTCTAGAACAGTGGTTCCCAACCCTGTCCTGGAGGAACAGCAGGCCAATTGGGTTTTCAGGCTAGCCCTAATGAATATGCATGAAGCAAATTTGCATGCCTATCACTTCCATCATATGCAAATCTCTCTCATGCATATTCATTAGGGCAGTGATTCCCAACCCTGTCCTGGAGGAACAGCAGGCCAATCGGGTTTTCAGGCTAGCCCTAATGAATATGCATGAAGCAAATTTGCATGCCTATCACTTCCATCATATGCAAATCTCTCTCATGCATATTCATTAGGGCAGTGATTCCCAACCCTGTCCTGGAGGAACAGCAGGCCAATCGGGTTTTCAGGCTAGCTCTAATGAATATGCATGAAGCAAATTTGCATGCCTATCACTTCCATCATATGCAAATCTCTCTCATGCATATTCATTAGGGCAGTGATTCCCAACCCTGTCCTGGAGGAACACCAGCCAATCGGGTTTTCAGGCTAGCCCTAATGAATATGCATGAAGCAAATTTGCATGCCTATCACTTCCATCATATGCAAATCTCTCTCATGCATATTCATTAGGGCAGTGATTCCCAACCCTGTCCTGGAGGAACACCAGGCCAATCGGGTTTTCAGGCTAGCCCTAATGAATATGCATGAAGCAAATTTGCATGCCTATCACTTCCATCATATGCAAATCTCTCTCATGCATATTCATTAGGGCAGTGATTCCCAACCCTGTCCTGGAGGAACACCAGGCCAATTGGGTTTTCAGGCTAGCCCTAATGAATATGCATGAAGCAAATTTGCATGCCTATCACTTCCATCATATGCAAATCTCTCTCATGCATATTCATTAGGGCAGTGGTTCCCAACCCTGTCCTGGAGGAACACCAGGCCAATTGGGTTTTCAGGCTAGCCCTAATGAATATGCATGAAGCAAATTTGCATGCCTATCACTTCCATCATATGCAAATCTCTCTCATGCATATTCATTAGGGCAGTGATTCCCAACCCTGTCCTGGAGGAACAGCAGGCCAATCGGGTTTTCAGGCTAGCCCTAATGAATATGCATGAAGCAAATTTGCATGCCTATCACTTCCATCATATGCAAATCTCTCTCATGCATATTCATTAGGGCAGTGATTCCCAACCCTGTCCTGGAGGAACAGCAGGCCAATCGGGTTTTCAGGCTAGCTCTAATGAATATGCATGAAGCAAATTTGCATGCCTATCACTTCCATCATATGCAAATCTCTCTCATGCATATTCATTAGGGCAGTGATTCCCAACCCTGTCCTGGAGGAACACCAGCCAATCGGGTTTTCAGGCTAGCCCTAATGAATATGCATGAAGCAAATTTGCATGCCTATCACTTCCATCATATGCAAATCTCTCTCATGCATATTCATTAGGGCAGTGATTCCCAACCCTGTCCTGGAGGAACACCAGGCCAATCGGGTTTTCAGGCTAGCCCTAATGAATATGCATGAAGCAAATTTGCATGCCTATCACTTCCATCATATGCAAATCTCTCTCATGCATATTCATTAGGGCAGTGATTCCCAACCCTGTCCTGGAGGAACACCAGGCCAATTGGGTTTTCAGGCTAGCCCTAATGAATATGCATGAAGCAAATTTGCATGCCTATCACTTCCATCATATGCAAATCTCTCTCATGCATATTCATTAGGGCAGTGGTTTCCAACCCTGTCCTGGAGGAACACCAGGCCAATTGGGTTTTCAGGCTAGCCCTAATGAATATGCATGAAGCAAATTTGCATGCCTATCACTTCCATCATATGCAAATCTCTCTCATGCATATTCATTAGGGCAGTGATTCCCAACCCTGTCCTGGAGGAACACCAGGCCAATCGGGTTTTCAGGCTAGCCCTAATGAATATGCATGAAGCAAATTTGCATGCCTATCACTTCCATCATATGCAAATCTCTCTCATGCATATTCATTAGGGCAGTGGTTCCCAACCCTGTCCTGGAGGAACACCAGGCCAATTGGGTTTTCAGGCTAGCCCTAATGAATATGCATGAAGCAAATTTGCATGCCTATCACTTCCATCATATGCAAATCTCTCTCATGCATATTCATTAGGGCAGTGGTTCCCAACCCTGTCCTGGAGGAACACCAGGCCAATTGGGTTTTCAGGCTAGCCCTAATGAATATGCATGAAGCAAATTTGCATGCCTATCACTTCCATCATATGCAAATCTCTCTCATGCATATTCATTAGGGCAGTGATTCCCAACCCTGTCCTGGAGGAACACCAGGCCAATCGGGTTTTCAGGCTAGCCCTAATGAATATGCATGAAGCAAATTTGCATGCCTATCACTTCCATCATATGCAAATCTCTCTCATGCATATTCATTAGGGCAGTGGTTCCCAACCCTGTCCTGGAGGAACACCAGGCCAATTGGGTTTTCAGGCTAGCCCTAATGAATATGCATGAAGCAAATTTGCATGCCTATCACTTCCATCATATGCAAATCTCTCTCATGCATATTCATTAGGGCTAGCCTGAAAACCCAATTGGCCTGGTGTTCCTCCAGGACAGGGTGGGAACCACTGCTCTAGAATATTCATTAATTCCAGCACAGCGCTCCACTCCCAGGCAATACATCTTCTGCTCAGGCGTTGAAAGAAAAGATGCTTTAAATGCAAAAATTAATCCTAAAATCTGGTCTAATTTTAGAAGCGTCACGAGCTCAACCTAATAAATTACCACAGAATCTGTAGACAAATGGTAAGAGGATTTATGGCAGGTTTTCTCTACAGATCTCTAGAACAGACATGGTGAACTTGCAGGGCAAGCATTAGAGGAGTGCAACGACTGCCACTATTACTAGATCACTTCTATAGCGCTGGAAGGCATACGCAGTGCAGTAAAAGACAGTTCCTTCTCAGAAGAGCTTACCATCTTAATTTGGACAGACAGAAAGGACATGTGGGGGTTGGGGAGTCTCTAGCAGAGAAAATGATAGGATGAACATGGGAGTTAAGAGTTGAAAGCAGTCTCGAAAAAAATGTGATTACGGCTAGAGATGGAGCTTGATTCAAGCAGTCTGTTCTAGGCATACAACACAGCAAGACAGAAGGGACGGGGTCTGGAGTTGGCAGTGAAGAGATAGGGAGGGGACTTACTGGATGAATAGAATTCATGGGGGGAGCACAGGGTGAGATGAGTGGCAACTAGGGCAATTGTCTTGGGACCCCAGGCCACAGGGGGTGCTCTGGAGCTTAGCACGTGTAGCAGTGGCCCTGTGAACGAGGCTCTTTATTGGCTGGTCCGTAGATTTAGGTTTCCTAGTTTCTGCCTTGAGACTTCTTTCCTACCATTTTTACATGTTTACAGATATATCTTATTTTATTGTGTTATTTTTAGCTGAACTGATTCATCGTACTTCAGCTAAATTGCTTTCTTTTATATGCATGGCTTAATTACTGTGTAACAAGCAGTACATCACATAACGGAATGAAAATGATTTTTTTTTTAATAGCTTTTCACTGCAATAGATGATAGTTCTTGGCTAGGGGGTCCTAGATTATGATTCTCTTTGGAACTTGGTAGTCTGGCACCCTGTAGACAGCAGGGGTGTCAAAGTCTCTCCTCGAGGGCCGCAATCCAGTCGGGTTTTCAGGATTTCCCCAATGAATATGCATGAGATCTATTTGCATGCACTGCTTTCATCGTATGCTAATAGGTCTCATGCATATTCACTGAGGAAATCCTGAAAACCCGAATGGATTGCGGCCCTCGAGGAGGGACTTTGACACCCCTGCTGTAGAGGCCACGGACGAGCAATGACTAGGAATCTCTAGGTGCGGCCCTGTTCAAATCCCAAATACAGCAATACGACTTATCTTCAAATTAAGAAAATTCGACTCCATATCTCCTTACTACAAAAACTTGCACTGGCTGCCCATCTCTGCACGTATCGACTTCAAAGTATCATGCACAATGCACCACATACTATATGCAAGCTCTGCAGAACCTCTAACAAACCTCTTCGTCAATTCTTGGTCCATCTCAGCGAGCAACATTAAGAAAGTCCTACTGATCCTCCCTTCACCAAAAGGAACCAAATACAAATGCATATTTAATACACTCTTCACCTACATCGATGCAAGGAACTGGAACGACCTGCCAACAACCGTCAAAGATGAACGTGACTACCTTAAATTTAGGAAGAAACGTTTTGATTTCTAGAGTGATGCAGTGGTTAAAGCTACAGCCCCAGCACCCTGAGGGTGTGGGTTCAAACCCACGCTGCTCCTTGTGACCCTGGCCAAGTCACTTAATCCTCTCATTGCTCCAGGTACATTAGATAGATTGTGAGCCCATCGGGACAGATAGGGAATTATGCTTGAGTATCTGAATAAATTCATGTAAACCGTTCTGAGCTCTCCTGGGAGAATAAATAGTGTGAAAAGTTACAGCTTCTGATAACCAGAGCAGGTATTGTGATGTCATAATGCCTCATTCCACCAATAAGAGCCAACCTCATCAGTGATGTCACAATGGCAGGATTGTGCTACACTTGGATCACTTTTGCTACATTTTGGTTTCTAGAGTGGTGCAATGCTTAAAGCTACGGCCTCATGACCGGTTGTGGGTTCAAACCCACGCTGCTCCTTTTGACCCTGGGCAAGTCACTTAATCCCCCCATTGCCCCAGGTACCTTAAATAGATTGTGAGCCTGCTGGGACAGACAGGGAAAAATGCTTGAGTACCTGAATAAATTCATGTAAACAGTTCTGAGCTCCCCTGGGAGAATCCTGAATAAATAAATTTATGCTTGAAAAATGGGTGAAAATGCAGGCATGCCATGCCTTCAACAGAATTACCCCAGTTGAGTTTGTGTTTGGCAGCTCCAATCATTCTTAAATGTGGGGTCTAATCATGACTGTAGAGGTTATCAAATCTTGGACAGCATGGGGGGTGGGATGCGGACAGCCTAGAGACCTGAAAATCAATGGGGGGGGGGAGGGGGAGTTTGTTCATAAGACTTGAAGATTCACCTAGGACAGTTTCTTGTAAACTTTTTCAAGCCAGGGCACATTAAACCTAGTGTCCCCGGCTCGAGACACTTGGAAGTGCACTGGCGGCGACACGATGACATCACATGCATGCATGACGTCAGTGCGCCAACGTCAGCGCATGTGCAAAGGCCCTTCAAATGGGCCTTGCACTGAGAGGAGAAAAGGGCTGGCAGAGAGAAGAGGAGTCGGCGTGGGGAGACTGCTTACAGGACGTGTCTCTTCACGAGGGGCAGGTCCTGTAGACGGTCAGCTGGCGCCGGCATCTGTCCTCTTCCCCAGTGTAACGCGGCACACCTGAAATCTCAGGAGGCACGCCGGTGTGCTGCCGCCCACAATTTGCGATACACTGAATTTATAAGAGTGCAGAATTTATAAGAGCCTCAAGTTTACTCATTGTGTATCGAATTCTACAGCAATATTTTATAACAAACAATACCACATAACATCAAAAATTCTCTCTGCCAGCTGACACCAGCTTTTTCTATTCATTAAAGAGAAGAAGAAAAAACTGGTATTAGCTTAACTCACAATTTCAGGCAGTACTTACTAATTTAAGATTACTACTGTCTACAGAAAGAGGATGGCGAAGAAAATCATCTTTAGAAATCATTTTCATTTTAAATATCGGGCATACAGTTAACTTTTCATGCACGTCTATGATTTGACTAGCCTTAAATGTAATGCGTGTTAATGTAATCTTTTCCACTCATTTTAAAGACCAAACAGAAAACATATTTCTTCCACGCAGAGCTTAAAAAGAAAATCTGAAAGATTGAATAAAGGTATTTGATTGCGCCATCTGGTGGTAAATAAAGTATAGGTGGTACAGAATGCCAAACAGAAACTTAACTACACAGTTCAGATTTGCCAATGTTGTGGGAGCTACAGTAAGAAACATTTGTTACTACGAAACCATTTATAATTCAGAAAAAAAAAAAAAAAATCTCAGTTCATTGGCTACTACAAAAACGTAATACTGTACCCGGAATCAAATTATGTTTTAGAAGCTGTATTCTAAACTCATCATGCATATTCACACCCAACCCTAAAGCAGGCAGGCCCAAGGCTAGAGAAAGCCATGAAATGAGAAAAGGCTTCTGGGGACATTTGAACAGTGATTAGGATCTTAGTCTCGCTTTTCTATACCCTTTGGTCAGTTAATGTGTAAAAGCACTCATTTCAGCCACAATATATATATACATATACACACACATATATATATATATATATTTTTTTTAATGTTCAATCATTTTTATTGAGTTTTAAAAATAAAATATACATAACAAAAATCTTACAGAGAATCTAGATATATAAATTCAAATAAATCAACAATCAATTATCACCACAATACAAACACGATAAAGTACCTCCCCCCTTCCCATCCCATTTCCAAATATTTCTAATAAATAGTGCTTCACTTTCTGATTACAAATAAAATGAATTTACTACAAAGCTGCCTGCTCTGACTGATAATTGCTGTATATAAGGTTCCCAGGTCATCCCAAATTTGCTCTGGTTTTTTTAATAAGATAGGGAATATAAGATTATTTTAATTTGAAACCGCAGCTTATTTTTTTTTTAATAAGTAAATCTCTTGGGCTAGAATTCTCCCCTCACAATTAACTCATTCAGTACCTCTCAGCAATTCACGACTAACGTTTCATTCATCTAGATCTGAACGAAAAGCTGTGGCCACGTGAATGAAGCTCGACTTTACCCAAAAAAAAAAAGGATTTCTTTCCGCTGCAATATGGAGCAGAGGCTCAATTATTATTACCGGGTGGGGTGCTGAGAAGTTCTCAGCCCAGCCTGCCAACTTCCTAAATTCTGAAGAGCGTTAAGCGTCAATTTTGCCGAAACGAAATTCTCCGCGTTGCCATCGTTTCGGATCAGTTGACTGAACCGTCTCCGTGTCGTTCTCGTCTCGGTTGGGCTGAGAACTTTCCAGCACCCCCTTCGTCCAAGGAAAGTTTACAGCGGAAAGGAAAACGGACCTTTCGTGCGAAGTGCGATAATTATCGTCGACGTTCTACGCGGATTAGGGTCTCGATTTCGTACATCTCACCCTGTCATAAGACAAATCGTTCCACTTACTTCTTCCACTGTCAGAGGCATGCAGATCCGGTACTCTTTCAACAACATCCTTTTCCCCTTGGATAACGAAACGACAAGGCTCCTCGGTTAGCGCTTATTTATCAAAGCGATTTAATCCGACGCTCCAGCCTTCGCCGAGCAGCGCGCTGAAGCCACCATCGAGGAGGACTGACACACCGAGGGGGGGGGGGGGGAGGGAAGAAACGCTCCTCTCACGGCTCTTCCTAAAGGATTTCAGATCATGTGCATTTGAACCCACGCGTGAAAGCCAAGCCAGCCCCCCCACCCCACCCCCCGAAACACCGTGCAAACATCCGGGGCCCAAAGTGCTTACAACCGGAGTCCCGCAGCCGTCAAGACATGCCGAGCCCCGCAGACGACGGAAAGGCTCGCTCGACTTTCAGACAAAGGCTTCGCCGTCCCCTCGCACAGAGGTGACACTCGGAGGGAGCCGTCGCTCTGCCCCACGCATGCAGGTGGCTGGGCGAGGGGGGTCGGGCTTTCGGAGGCTAAAGCGTAGCCCCCGGTGTTGAAGGAGGGGCGGGAGGCGTCTGTGCGGCCGGGAGGCTCCGCCGCGGCACAGCCCGGGTCTGACATCAGCAGTAGGAAGGATGTGAGCCTCGTACCAATGGGGAAATCACAAAGCAAAGAATGCGGAGGGGGAGGGGAGGGAGGCTGGGGGTTTCTAAACAAAACAGCCCCAAAGTGATTTTGGGTCACGGTAATCGGATCCTGCCAGCCTCCAGGAATAAAAAAAAGGAGGAAAAGTGAGTCATTTCCCCGGGCCTGGAAGAACAAAGGATTTCTCTCCCACCAGGTTCAAGGAGGCTAACTTGGCAGCAGTCACTCAGGCGTGGCACCTTTGCCCACCGGGCCGGGTAAGAGGGGGGGGGGCATTTAAGAGGGTGAATGTCAGCAGCACAGGGCCAAATGCTGCGTTTCTGCAAGAACGGGGAATTGTGCACAAGCTTGGAGAAAATGGTTAAGAAACCTCCCCCCCCCCCCCCCCAGAAAGCAGCATCGTGAATGATCAGAGACTAAGAAAGGATGAATGGAAATCCATTGATGGCCAGTCGATAAAGACATCCTGAGCCCCCAGCCAATCGCAAGACAGCGTTACAATGCTTGATGACGTCACAATGCCTACCACAATGCCTGGAATTTCATCTAAGTCGAAGAAGGAATACACCAAGTTTAAAAAATTCTCCCCTTAAAAAAAACCCAACAATAACAGAACTCTTGGCTTTGGTGCATTAAATGAGTTCGATATATGTAATGTAATGTAATTTATTTCTTATATACCGCTACATCCGTTAGGTTCTAAGCGGTTTACAGAAAATATACATTAAGATTAGAAATAAGAAAGGTACTTGAAAAATTCCCTTACTGTCCCGAAGGCTCACAATCTAACTAAAGTACCTGGAGGGTAATAGAGAAGTGAAAAGTAGAGTTAGAGGAAAAATAAAAATAAAATAAACATTTTAACAAGACAGCATTGATCTAAATACTTTGGAAGGTAGAAGAGAGGAGAGAAAGGAATAGAAGCAGAAGGGGGAGCCGTTGAACAGTAGAATTCTGGAGAAATTTAAATGATAGAAATAGAACAAAACAAAGACAAAAGGCAAAACAATAGATAAGATTAAAGATAAATCATAAGCTGGAAAGAAAAATAAAATAAAACTTTGTCTTCAATCCACGGTTTCAGCGTCAGTGATGAAGTGGAGCAAGTAAGTTTAGGAGGAGCGATTGACGTTTCCAGAAAGGGCTTCTTCAGGGAAGAGACTTGGCAGACAGTCCCAGGATGCCTATGTCTCTTCCCCTGCGATGTTCTCCCATCCATGCATTCCCTCCCAGACACACTGCCCGTGCCCCAGCCGCTCCAAGGAGGCTGCCCCAGATGAGGCCCACGGTGAATGCAGGATTCTCTCCTCTGCGGGAAAGCCGCCCGGAGCCGACAGTCGATCTTCTTAGCGGATTGCATGGGGGGAAGAGTTCACACTCTTGCCTCAAAGTGCATTTTTCTCTTTTTGTGTTAAAAATGCTACTGTAAATGAACGCTGTAATTATTTGCCATAGGAAGCTGTGATCTGGAAGCAAAATTCCTTCTAACTATCAATATTTTAAAAATATAATCATTTAACATCCTGCTCCCTGGTTCTTCTGCCAGGCTTTTCATCTCAAGCTCACAGCCCGCCAGGTACTATTTTGAGGCCGTCAGTATGTTACCATTGTTCTGGACTGTTGCCCACCTCGCTGGTGCAACCTCACACAAGCGCTTTCCTATGTCTACGCGACTGTGAGGTGGAGTGGAGAGGACAATTGCGTACAGATGCAGAAAAGCGCTTGCGTGAGGTTACAGCATTGAGGCGGGGAACGTTCCAGAATGTAAGGTAAACCACTGGAGGCAGTGCGGCTTGTGCGTGCGTATGTAATCTTGTGGGCTCTCGCGAAATTCGGCACCTCTCCTGGCGGTGTCTGCTTGACGTAAGATGGCGGTTGCGGACGCGACCACCGGACCCTTAAGGCACAAGTTTTCCAGGCACAAGTCATATATTGATTCTCCCCTCTACAAAAAAGCCTGGAGGACTTCCCCCAAATTTTGTCTCTTGCAGTTGATACTTCAGAATCTAAATCACAATTTTGCATGAGGTAAAACTCTTTATAGTTTATAAATATTTTCTTAATTGCTTCTGATCATTTCAGCTATAAACAGCTGAAAGCAGTGCAACATGCAGAAAGTGAAAAACTCTCTAAACTTCACTTTCTGTGTATAGCTGAAATGATCAGAAGCAATTAAGGAAAGATTTATAAACTATAACGTGTTTTACCTCATGCAAAGTTGTCATTTCTTTAATAAGACATTAATTATTTTTTTCTGCAGCCCTCCAAGTACCTACAAATCCCAAATGTGGCCCTGCAGAGGGTTTGAGTTGGAGACCACTGGCCTATAGGAAGAGGAGATGCAAATGTTAAGAGCCTTAGCCAATAGGGAGAGGAGGAGATTGTGGATGGGCCATTTGGCCTTTATCTGCCATAAAGGTCTATGACATCACAATGCAGGTGTAAAGAGCCTTAGCCTATAGCAGTGGTCTCAAACCCGCAGCCCGCCAGGTACTATTTTGAGGCCCTCGGTCTGTTTATCATAATCACAAAAGTAAAATAAAAGTTTCTTGATCATCTGTCTCTTTAGCTATAAATGACAATATTATTATTAAGACAGCCAAAAGGAAAGATTTATAAACTATAAAGAGTTTTTAATAAGACATTAACTATTTTTTTTCTGCGGCCCTCCAAGTACCTACAAATCCAAAATGTGGCCCTGCAGAGGGTTTGAGTTGGAGACCACTGGCCTATAGGAAGAGGAGATGCAAATGTTAAGAGCCTTAGCCAATAGGGAGAGGAGGAGATTGTGGATGGGCCATTTGGCCTTTATCTGCCATAAAGGTCTATGACATCACAATGCAGGTGTAAAGAGCCTTAGCCTATAGCAGTGGTCTCAAACCCGCAGCCCGCCAGGTACTATTTTGAGGCCCTCGGTCTGTTTATCATAATCACAAAAGTAAAATAAAAGTTTCTTGATCATCTGTCTCTTTAGCTATAAATGACAATATTATTATTAAGACAGCCAAAAGGAAAGATTTATAAACTATAAAGAGTTTTTAATAAGACATTAACTATTTTTTCTGAGGCCCTCCAAGTACCTACAAATCCCAAATGTGACCATCAAAGGGTTGGAGTTTGAGACCCTGCCCTATAGGAAGAGGAGATGCAAATGTTAAGAGCCTTAGCCAATAGGGAGAGGAGGAGAAAGTGGATGCTCTGGATGAGCCATTTGGCCTTTATCTGCCATCATGTTTCTATAATCATAAAGTTCTATGATATCACAATGCAGGTGTAAAGAGCCTTAGCCTATAGCAGTGGTTTCAAACCCACAGTCCGCCAGGTACTATTTTGAGGCCCTCGGTATGTTTATCATAATCACAAAAGTAAAATAAAACAGTTTCTTGATCATCTGTCTCTTTAGCTATAAATGACAATATTATTATTAAGACTTAGCCAAAAGGAAAGATTTATAAACTAGAAAGAGTTTTACCTCATGCAAAATTCTCATTTCTTTAATAAGACATTAACTATTTTTTTTCTGAGGCTCTCCAAGTACCTACAAATCCCAAATGTGGCCCTGCAAAGGGTTTGAGTTGGAGACTGCTGTTCTAGGTGGTTTGGACAGCTGTCAGAGTTAGTAGGATGTCAAATTAGATTGTCAATGGTTGGTCTCTCTGGCCATCGGTCTTTGAGTGCATTGCTAGCATGAAGTGTAGCTATAGAAAAAGCCTGATTTTATTATTAATTTTCAAGAAATTCCATCAGGACGATGAAAAGAAATTGAAAACTATTACTTCTGCTTATCATTTCTATAGTGCTGTATGAAGAAAGAAACACAAATTATGTTAAAAGGGGGAGGAAAAAAAGTCCCTCTTGGTTCCAAAAGCTCACACATGAGAAGACAACTAATCATCAAGTATAATATGCAATAATAATACAACACACCCACACAAAAGCCCATTCTGACTTCATACCCTCCACTTCAACTTGGGGATTCATCTTGCTGGATAAGGGTCCTCTTAATAGGCCTTTCCTGTGCACTAAGGCTATTTTTATCGCAGCCAGAATTTATTTCTATTTTCTCAATTAAAGGCCATTAACAAAAATTAGAACATATGTCAAGTCCTTACCGCTACGCATTCTGAGAGTGGTAAATGTTATGTTCTAATCACACATGAATCAGTGTGAGGTAATATGAACATAAGAATAGCCTTACTGGGTCAGACCAATGATCCATCTTGCCCAGTATCTCTTCTTCACGGTAGCCAATCCAGATCACTAGTACCTAGCAGAAGCCCAAATAGTAGCAACATTGCACACAGAATCCCAAAGAATAGCAAAGTTCTAGAATGCCAAATAGTAGCAACATTCCGCACAGAATCCCAAAGAATAGCAAGGTTCTAGAATGCCAAATAGTAGCAACATTCCGCACAGAATCCCAAAGAATAGCAAGGTTCTAGAATGCCAAATAGTAGCAACATTCCACACAGAATCCCAAAGAATAGCAAAGTTCTAGAATGCCAAATAGTAGCAACATTCCGCACAGAATCCCAAAGAATAGCAAGGTTCTAGAATGCCAAATAGTAGCAACATTCCACACAGAATCCCAAATAATAGCAAAGTTCTAGAATGCCAAATAGTAGCAACATTCCGCACAGAATCCCAAAGAATAGCAAGGTTCTAGAATGCCAAATAGTAGCAACATTGCACACAGAATCCCAAAGAATAGCAAGGTTCTAGAATGCCAAATAGTAGCAACATTCCACACAGAATCCCAAAGAATAGCAAGGTTCTAGAATGCCAAATAGTAGCAACATTCCATGCTACTGATCCAGGGCAATCAGTAGCTTCCCCTGTGTCTTTCTCTATAGCAGACCCTAAGAATAGCCTTACTGCCACCCCCATTCTCTGTCCCCAGACCCGCCCCTTCTGAGAACAA
The DNA here is from genome assembly GCF_902459505.1 of Geotrypetes seraphini. Taxonomy (NCBI): domain Eukaryota; kingdom Metazoa; phylum Chordata; class Amphibia; order Gymnophiona; family Dermophiidae; genus Geotrypetes; species Geotrypetes seraphini. The sequence continues at coordinate 17,552,683 of NC_047093.1, read as the reverse complement.
TTATGGATTTTTTTAGCATGTGGTTTGCATGCACTTGGGATTTTATTGCAGGATGCCTCAATATGTTCCAGGCTCCTCTGGTCTTCTTTTCCCTTCCACCACTGGGTTCTTCCAGACACACTTTTACTACTAGGCTCTTCTAAAATCACAGTCAGGCTCCTCAGAACTCACTTCCCTGGTTAATCTGGCCACCAAAGATTGCTGCAGTCAACTCCGGTCCCTCTGGTTGCCACTGGATCCTCTTCAATCCTCACAGGACTTCTAGGTCTTCTAGCTGCTTCCAGTACAATTACCAGTCTCTCCACTGGTTACTACCAGTTCCTCCGGCCCCTCTGCTGGTCACTTGCCAATCACTATCAGTCAAGAGTCTCTAGTTCTTCTGGCAGTTTCCCTCTGGGTCTTCTGGTTGTTTCCAGTACCATTACCAGTCTCTCTGCTGGTTGTCACAGTCCCTCCACTGGTCATTTGCCAGTCACCAAAAGCCTAGGACCTTGAACTCTTCTGGTGGTTTCCCTCTGGGTCTTCTGGCCACTTCCTCTGGTACCTTGCCAATCACCCACAGTCAGGATACCACTGGTATACTATTGACCCTCCTGTCACTGGTCACTCCCTGAGGACTCTCCTTGTCACTCAGACACTCTCTACTGCTCATAGCTGGTCTTCAAGCTTGAGTACTCTGTAGTCACTCCAAGCTCTACTGGGCACAGGCAGTCAAGGTCAGGCTTACTGAGGGTTAGGGTTTTGCCAGCTTTCCTCCCATTGAGGATTGCCTGAGCTCCAGAAGGAGATCTTGTTTTTCTAGGTTCTTTGTTCTGGAAGTCTTGTTTTCGACTCCCTTTTCCACTAAGGGTGAGAAGAGGGATCCTAGGTGTCTTTGCACTATATATATGCCCATAGCCCATCCATAATCCTACTTCCTGAGAACAAGCCCCTCCCCTCCAATCCCAAGCCCCTCTCAGGAGTGTCTAGAGGGTCATTGGTCCTGACTGTGAGCAGTCCCCTCTACTTCTACCCAGGCCTCAGTCAGGATCCAAAATGGCTGCCATTACTCTAGGTACTACCTGCAAGGGGGTATCCTTCCATATAAGGAAGACTTGTATTGAAAGCACTTGGTATTGGGAACAGAATATGATGTGAGAAATGAATCGAGTTCTTAATAAAATGAATGTGCCTCCACATATGGAAGTGAAGTGATGTCACTGCAGGAATTTCATGTCTACAGTAAGATTCTCATTATGACAGTGAAGGTTCTAATAATCTTTTAAGTGCCCCAAGGCCCAAGGCTGTGGAGGCAGAGTCCCTCTCGGGACTCAGGATTGACGCAGGCTCTTCTCCAAAGTCATGAAGCACCTCCTTCATCCCAGCATGCTGATGCAGTTATGTTTACTATCTCTGCCACATCTGTTGCTATTTCTTTTGTTTGTTTCTTTTGTTTGAAGGGCTATCGCTTTAAGAAGTAGCACCCAAGAGAAAGAGCAGCTCTGGTTATACGAAGCAGGTCCCGCATCAGTTCCTGGGAGGGCTCAGAATGAGAGCCAGGGGAGAAGATGGGAGCGGCGTTGGTAATTTCCTGCCAAGTTTGGATTGCATTAGAAACTGGAAAGAGGAAGCACAGTGGGTGGCAGAAGAGGCAGCGGGAACTTTGATTTATGACCATTGTAGGCCAAACTACTTCATCACTTGAAGGAGAGTGCCAAGGGATGCATCAGGCCACTCCAGCCGTGGCAGTGGAGATGTGAGGTTGGTTGTGGAAAGCATTCCGTTATATGTGAGCAGGGGAAAGACCCAAGTCATGCTTGATGCTTTAAGAGGGAGAAAAAGGGATGGGAAGGGAACACAGACAGAGCACAGACTCACAGACCTAGATCATTCACAAGGCCCAAGAAGTGCAGCCAGCCCTGGATGGTGATGCAGGGAGAGGAAAGGGCAGAAGCCACTTGCTGGAGTCCCCCTAGAAAGACACAGTCACACAGAGCTTCAGGAACACTCCTGGCACCAGAATAGCATCATTTGTAAGTGCTAGAGCCCCTCACTCTCTGGAAAATAGTGCAGACTCATCCACTATTTACTGATAAAACATGAAGAACTGCATTCAGTAGGGGGCGCAATCCCGTTGCAGAAAACTAAGGGCATTCTCGGTCACTTCAGATGTGGATCAGGTAAATGTTGTACAATCTAAGACTTTTACCAACCTTTTTGAAGGCACATTTGAATTGAAACATTCTAGTAATTGTAACACAAGTTATACCATTTATGTAATTTTATGTCCTTGTTCCAGAATTTATGTAAGAAAAACAAAGAGGAGTTTTAAAATTCGTATTAATGAGCATAATAGATCCAACCTCTCAAGTGCAGAAGGATTGTAATTCCATCTATCTAAGTCTAACCAAGAAAAATCTTCAAAGACTTCAGCGGATCCAGAACACTGCGGCTAGGTTGATCTTCGCAAAAAGCAAATTTGACCATGTTTCCCCGCTTCTGTCAAAACTTCACTGGCTTCTGGTGATTTCTAGGATTCACTTTAAATGTACCTGCCTAATATTCAAGATCCTATATGGCATTCTTCCTCCCCTAATCCCACTATCCTGGAATTCTTTGAGATCTGACATTACCAGAAACGCCCACAAACTCAAACTATCTTTCCCCTCGTTAAAAGGCGTCATGTATGCAGGTAAATTAGGGAAATCCCTTTTCTTCTAATTCACTGAGCTTTGGAAAAACCTCCCTGCTCCGCTGCGGAACCTCGGCTCATTCCAATTATTCTGAAAGCATCTGAAAACCTGGCTTTTCTCCAAAACATAAAGCTATCTATTTAAAATGTAAAGCTATCTATCCTCTTCACAACCTCTAATTTCTTATTATGGCTATTTCTGCGACTTACATCGCACGCGGCAAGCAGCCACCGGTTTCTCTGCAACACACTCAACAGCCAGCAGTGATGAGTAATCTTTTAAATTTATATCAGTCAAGTCGGACGTTACGTTCTGATGAGCAACTCTGTTTAGACTCGAGGTGCCATCTTTGAAGCAGGTGAGACTAGGGTGTCACCGTCACTCAATGCTAGCAGTCCAGGGCGTGTCGTGGTGGAACGCCTTGCCGCTTGAAGCAAAGAGAGCACCATTTTTATTAAGCTTCAGGAAATTGATTAAACAGTATTGTTTGAACGACAAAATTCAGTTTAATCTGCTGCTGGTATTATAGTTTTAAGATGAAGCAGTTTTTTTGTGTTGATTTATTGTGTGCAAGACTGTTGTTTTACTGTGAAGTATGTTTTTAATTGCGAGTGCTTTCTTGTGACTCGCACAGAATTGCAGGATGTAGCGAGTAAGAAATTTTAAAATAAATATAGACCCTTAAAGTCCACTCGACTAGAAGTGTTGCTTTAAGAGTCCTATGGGAGGGGCCTTAGGCATCTGGGCCAATCAGGGCCTTAGGCTCCTCCCTGGTGCATCCTAGGATGCACCAGGAAGAGGCAGGCCTGCCAGCCAGAAGCAGTAGGTATCCCTGTGGCTGGCCTTCCTGTTAAAGGTCTGGGTGGGCTTTGGGGGTTGGGGGAGTGCCGGCAGGAGGGAGTGTGCATCCCTTCTGTCAGGGATTGTTTAGGGGTTCGTGGCAGGAGGGATTGGGAACAGTGTGTGTGTGTGGGGGGGGGGGGGGGGGGGAGGGAGGGGGGTTCAGGAGTGGCGGCGGAAGAGAGTGGACATCTCTCTTGCCGGCTGAATTGCAGTGGTGTTCAGGGGTTCCCTGCCGCTCAGCTGATCGCAGCAGGGAGATTCCCTTGCTGTGATCAGCTCAGCGGCGATGCGATTCTCTAAATGGCATCTGTGACATGGACACCGGTTAGAGAATCGGGGTGGTTAGGTGTCTGTCCGTTAGTATAGATGCGATTCTATATAGGACATCCGTGTGCGATTTTCAAAAGCCGCTTAGGCGGCTTCTGAGACCGGGCATCCTATACAGAATCAGGCCCACTGTGCTGTTAACATGGAGAAACAGGCTACAATGTAATCTTGATAAGGGGTTTTGTGGCAGCTTGCCCTAATCAATGACCATGGTTCCCTCTCCCCACCCCTCTGCCCCATGGACCATGAATACTGCCTTTGCAGCAGCAGCAGCAGCCCTAGTCTGCCATCCTGGGAAGTCAGTGGGCTGTTGCCTGTCATTTATCTTAATTTCATGCCACTTAGCATTTATGCTTGTTGGACCTCACTTTTAGAAGGTAAGTCTTGGTCCTGCTCCCTAACTGCAGACTTGAAGCTGTATCTTAAACCTGGAGGAGAGTGTGGTGTAATGGTTAGAGCTACAGCCTTAGCACCCTGAGGTTGTGGGTTCAAACTCTGCACTGCTCCCTATCACCCTAGGCAAGCCACTTAAGCCTCCACTGCCCCAGGTACATTAGACAGATTACAAGCCCACCAAGACAGATAGGGAAAATGGTTGAAGTGCCTGTATGTGTGGTTGTATAATTACAAAAAAAAACAGTATACAAAATCCTTTGACCAACGGGAGAACAGCGCCATCTACTGAATAGTCATGCTGCCTCACATTTTTATGTGCATTATTTTCAGTAATCCATTTGTCAGATCCAACCACAGTTTTAACAGTTTCATAGACTTAATATACCACCCTTAATAAAAGGTAGGAAAGAGGGAACATGCCGTTGTGTCACACTGTAAGTGTACAATTTTCGACAGAGGGGAGGAAAGAGCGCCGGCAGCTCGTTCTCTGCTCCTCCAACTCTCCAAAACTAACCAAAGAAAGAAAAGAAACCGCTTCCCGAAACGGTTATAAGAACCCGTCAGAGCTCTTTGATCCCAACCGGCAATACCGCGCGAGACGAGGTAGAGCAGGGCACACGCGCGCGGTTTTTTCAGGTTAGTTTTATTGACATCAGGAGCGGTACAAACAGCACAAAGAAAAGGTTACCAATTTTTAAGCAAAGGAAGTAATAAACAAAAACATACTGTAACATTTGTCAGTACAAATAAATAGTTTCTCTTTTTGTTGTTTGTAGAGTAATACACACTGAAAATACCCTTCTAAGAGGTCCCAGATTCCCACAACTCACCCACTTCCTTCTATTCTCCCTCTTCCCCACCATCATGATCCTGCAAGAAGGAATCCGTAAATTATAAATTAAGCACTCTGCTCAAGCTACACGAGTTAAGGAAGTATCACAAACTGTGTGCGGTGGCTTACTAGCGTGTCTCCTGAGATTTCAGGTGTGCCGCAGCACACATAAGAACATAAGAACTGCCATCTCCGGATCAGACCTTCGGTCCATCAAGTCCGGCGATCCGCACACGCGGAGGCCCTGCCAGGTGTACACCTGGCGTAATTTATAGTCCACCATATCTTTATATGCCTCTCTTAAGGAGATATGCATCTAGTTTGCTCTTGAAGCCTAGGACGGTAGATTCCGCAATAATCTCCCCTGGGAGGGCATTCCAGGCGTCAACCACTCTCTGAGTGAAGCAGAACTTCCTGACATTAGTCCTGAACCTGTCCCCCCTTAGCTTCATTTCATGTCCTCTAGTCCGTGTCAAATTGGACAATGTAAATAATCTTCTCTGCTCTATTTTGTCGATTCCTTTCAGTATTTTGAAGGTCTCGATCATATCCCCACGCAGTCTCCTTTTCTCTAGGGAGAACAATCCTAGTGTTATAAGTCTATCCTCGTATTCCAGTTTCTCCATACCCTTCACCAGTTTTGTTGCTCGTCTCTGCACCCTCTCCAGCAGTTTTATATCCTTCTTTAGGTAGGGAGACCAATGTTGGACGCAGTATTCCAAGTGTGGTCTGACCATTGCCCTATAAAGCGGCATTATAACTTTCTCCGATCTACTCGAGATTCCTTTCTTTATCATGCCCAACATTCTATTTGCCTTCTTTGCCGCTGCCGCGCATTGTGCCGACGGCTTCAGGGTCCTATCTATCAGTACACCCAGGTCCTTTTCTTGTTCACTCTTCCCCAGAGTTGCACCTGACGTTGTATACTCGTATTCCTTATTCTTATTGCCTAAATGCATTACCTTGCATTTCTCCACATTGAACTTCATCTGCCATTTCTCCGCCCATGTTTCTACTGGGAAGGAGGAGAAGCGTCGGCTGACTGCCTACAGGACTTGCCTCTTGCCACGCACGGCACGTCCTGTAGGCAATCAGCCAGTGCCAGCACCTCTCCCCTCCAGCCCTCAGTCCTGCTGGTACCCCCCCTCCCCCCCCCCCGGCATCTCAGGGTCTTCTCGCACTTCCGGATGCTTCAAGTCGTGGCCACTATGGGCTCCTTTTACTAAGGTGCGCTAGCAGTTTTAGCGCGCGCTACAATGCCGCATGCTATACACTAACGCCTCCATAGAGCCTGCGTTAGTATTTTTCATTTAGCGTGTGGTTAGCGTGTGCTAAAAACGCTAGCGCACCTTAGTAAAAAGAGCCCTATGTTTAGTGTGCTGCAGCTCGAGAAAGTTTGTGGGAGACTGAACTAAGGGAATCCCCAGAGTTTTCTATCCTTAGGGGAGTCTAACTTTTCCACTGTCAACAAAGAAATCATGTGCGAGATCCAGTTCTTTTTCCACTATTGTATTACTGTAATTCTAAATTGGGAACTGGGAGCTTTCGTGAAAAGGTGTCATCTATGCAGCAAAAATTAGGGACATCTCTCTCCTTCAGAATCACAGAGCTTTGGAATAACCTTACTACCCCACTTCGGAATCTGGGCTCCTTTCAACTATTCCGAAAACATCTGAAAACTTGGCTATTCTCAAAAATGCAATCCTATCTTCTCTCTATATTCTTCCCCTAACCCTTTCTATGGTGTTCCCTCTTTATAACAAGTTCCTTCTTCTTTATACTAAGTTCCTGTAACCCTTACTATGGAGTTCCCTCTTTATACTATGCCCCTGTAAACCGTGCCGAGCTCTATGATTGTGGAGATGATGCAGTATACAAACTAGTGAATGACACGGTGGTTGTTACCCGCGGCTAGCCGTGGGTAACCGCCAAAACGGTGACAAAAGAAAAAGTTCACGGCGAGATCGGGGACAAGGCCATTCACCGCCCCGTGGAGCGGTGAATGGTTAGACGGGGCGGTGAACTAGCGTGAACGCGCGGTGAACGAGCGTTCGATCCGGCAGCCCACTCTCTCCCGCCGGCCAGCCGGCCATGCATCTCCCTCCCTCCCTCCTTTTCCCTTACCTTTTATTGTTGAAACTGGCGATTTCCATAAGGCTATGAGCTGTATTACAGCCGGAGCCTTGAAGTTGCGTCGTGTTGCCTGCTGGAAAAGTCTCCTCAAGGCTCTGGCTGTAATACAGCTCATAGCCTTATGGAAATCGCCAGTTTCAACAAGAAAAGGGCGAGGGAAATGCATGGCTGTCTGGCGGGAGGGAGCTGCTGGACCGCGTGAAGGGTGCTGGGGGTGGGGGGATGGAGAGGAGAAGATGCTGAAGAAGGGGACGGGGCGGTGAAAGGGACAGCGGGGACGGTGACGGGGTGGTGAAGAGGACGGGGTGGTGAAGGGGACAGAGGGGACGGGGCGTTGAAGGGGATGGCGGTCCGGAGACAGAATTTTTCCCCGTGTCATTCTCTAATTCAAACTTAAGGTTTAGTTTAGTTTAATGATTGTGCAACAATATTTAAGATAAATACATTCCTTTAAGTATGCAAGCATTTGAACAATCTCAAGCTTGCTGTTCCTTAGCTGGGGGTAAGAACACTAGTTTACAGGGTGTATAGAGATATTAGCAAAAGAATCTAAAAAGGAATGGCCAGAGATTAACACATGGCCCTACCAGTGGAAGAACGAGTAATATTTAAATTCTCTTATGTTTGCTTTAAGCTGGTTTGGGGATTTGTCCCAACCTACCTTCTATCCCATTTTGTGCTACGAGGATAACTAGGAATTGCAATTTATTCGCCTATCCAAAAATTACTGGCTGCAGATACAGGTCTTTTTTTGGATAGGACTCTTGCATTTCAAGCAAGTAAGCAGCAGTCCTGGTTGGGTAGTTACATTAGTGGAGCCATGCTGTCTTATGGCGCATTTCAAAAAGAAAGATTGTACTGTTTGATAAATTCATCTCCTAATTGAAGTTTCATTGATAACAAAAATTTTATATTGTGTATACATAGGAAGCATGTTGTATTTTTAACTATTTGTACTTCGTTGATTGTCCTCAAACACTTTAAAATCCTAAGTAGCAACATTCTAGAGCTCAGATTGTGATGTCATAATGCCTCATTCCACCAATGCAACACTTTCAAATCATAAGTGGTCGAGGCTTATGTGGTTAAGGCAGGGCCTACAGGAATGGGACAGCGACAAAACTCACGGGGAAGGGGACGGAAGTAAGTTTTGTTTAGCAATTGTTGAAAAGGACGGTCAAATAAATCAGTTGGTGCATATTCAGAATCAAGTCCTGTGTTCTGCGCTGACCGGAGCTTTTAATTGTTTGCGCGTGATGTAATCAAAATGTGCAGACCCCCCCCCCCCCAACAAGGCTTCTGACTTAGAGGATCGAGTAGAGGGGGGTGGGCAGACAGTACAGCGCAGAAATTGTACGCAACCGCAAAGCGATGGGCGCGAGTATTTTACACGTGCATAATTCTCTTTGCAGCCTACCCCTCCGTTACCATGGAGACCTATGCCTCTCCCAGCATCCGGCGTCTCCTCGTCCAATCGGCGCGGACGCTGGACTTCAAGCGCCATCTCTCGCTTAAGGTGTCTAATCACATGCCTGCTTTGTTTCCTTTCTCCATTAAAAAGAAAAGGTACGGGGGTCCTTGAGAAAGGCCCAACGTGTAGGTAGGCTGCGCGATTGCCTGACGGTGAGGGTTAGTTTCCGGTGCGAGCTGAGGGAAGGAGTTGCGGCGGCCGTCGGCGTGACTGGCTTCTGGTTTTTATTTAGCCGAATTTCGAAAGCATGGCTGACGACGCGGAGAGGGCGGACGGCAGGATCGTGAAAATGGAAGTGGATTACAGCGCGACGGTGGACCAGCAGCTGCCCGAGTGCGAGAAACTAGCCAGGGTGGGTGAATGGAAGGGCTCGGGCTGAGTCATGGCGCCGGCTTAGGCCGCGCTGCGGCAGATTGGTGCGAGCAGAGGGAGGCTTTGGATCTCGACGAAGCAAAAGAAAACTGCTGCATAGTCTGGCGTTCTCCACGTTTTAATTAAAATGATCTGGGGTTGTTTTTGTTTTTTTTTTACCCGCGGTTTTGAATTCTGTCAAAAACCAAATGCATATGTATCTGTGGCTATGTGAGGGGGACACTTTTGTTGGGAATTGAACTGACAGTTTGTCTAACCTCTCTTCCTTGATTTCACGCCTTTCACGTATTTTTGCAATGATTGATTTATTTCTTTTCCTCTGTCTCCTTTGCCCACACTCCAAAATACGTAAACAACCATCCTTGGTGGATTTAACCTTCATTCTGAGGCCATCTCTGAATCCAACACCTCAAAATTCTGAGCTTCACTACTACACACCAGAATGGCCACTGCGTTGACCTTGTCCTCTAACGCCTCAATTGCTAATTTCTCCACCTCAATTCTCCTGCTCTGACCATCATCTGATAATTTTCACACTTGCCTTCCCCCATGAACACTACCGATCCTCACAAATACATCAGGATTCTTCAGGCTATTGACTGGTGTGCTCTGTCTGCCACAATCTTCCCCTTCTCGCAATCACTATGTTATGCAAATCTGTCAATGAAGCAGTCTCTTCTTATAATACTATTCTCTCCTTTTCCTCCCATTTCATGTCTTGTAAGATGGAGTCAAACCCCAGCCCTGGCTGACCTCTAAGATCCGCTGTTTACATTCCTGCACCCAATCTGCGGGACATCACTGGCTAAAATCCTGCACTCACACTGACTTTGGTCACATCAAATTCTTGTTGACCTCCTTCATGTCTGCCCTTTTGCTTGCGAAACCAAGACTACTATGCCCGCTTGACTGATTCTCTTGGATCCAACCCTCGCCATTTCACTCTTAACTCGCTACTCAGAGTGCCCTCACCTCCGACTCATCCTTCACTTCCTCCTCAGATCATGGCTGAGTACTTACATGACATGGAATTCTTGATTGAATTGCCTCTGTCTCTCCCTCATCCGACCCACTGATCCATGCCATCTTTTCTGAAGTCATGGAAGAGAAAACTGCATATTTTCTCTCCTCTAAACTTGCCACCTGTTCTTCAATCCCATCCCCTCCCATCTACTGATCACCATCTTTCCTACCATATATCTGCCATATCCTCAAACTACCCCTCTCTACTGCGATTGTGCCTGATGCCTTCAAACACTCCATAGTTAACACTGCTCCTCAATAAATCCTCGTTGGAGCCTACCTGCCCCTCCAATTTTCATCCTGTCTCCTTCATCCCCAAGCTACTTGAATGTACTGTTCACCGCTGTTGTCTTGACTTTCTTTCATCTCAAGCTATTTTAGATCCCTTTCAATCAGTTTTTTGTCCTCTCCATTCTAAAGAAACTGCTCTTGCTAGAGTCTCCAATGACCTGCTCCTGGCCAAATCAAAGGCCACTACGTCGTCCTCATCTTCATTGATCTATCTGCATTGTTTGACACTGTAGATCACCACCTACTCATTGACACACTGTCCTTGCTTGGATTTCAGGGCTCTGTTATCTTATAGTTTTCTTCCAACTTTTCCCGTTGTGCTTTTAGAATGTGCTCTTTAGAAACCTCCTCCGCTGCCATTCTGCTATCGGTCGGCGTAACTCAGGGCTCTGTCCTGGAGACCTCTTCTTTTTCCCATCTATACTTCTTCCCTTGGAGCTCTGATTCCTCCCACGGCTTCCTGTACCATCTCTATGCTGATGATTCGCAAATCATCTCTCTATGCTGAAATTTCTATGGCAATCTTGAATCAGTATGCCAGGCTCTATCTCTGGCGGTATTGAAATCCAGGCTCAAATACCACTTTTTTGAAGCTATTTAGATCCAACTTGTAATACACTATATCTATCTCTTCATCCCTTTGTATGTCCCTCCCATATATTGAGCCGTCCTGTGTGTCTGTCATAACTTGCCCCCCTTTTACAAGCCATAGTGCGTTTTTTAGTACTGGCCGCGATGGTAATAGCTCCAACGCTAATAGAATTACTTTAAGCATTGGAGCGGTTACAGCCAAGGCCGGTGCTAAAAACCATGCTACATTTTTGTAAAATGGGATGGGGTTAGTTTGTCCCTACTTAAAAGAGCTTACAGTCTCCTACGTGTTTTAATGTAGAGTGCTGCATGTAGTTGGTAGCACTAAAGAAATAATAAATAGTAGTAACCAAGTGGATTTAAGAGGTCCAAGGACTACAAAATTGCTACTCAGCCGACTTTAGGAACCAGAGTTCAGCGTTTTGAGTTTGAAAGGAATTTTTTTTCAATATTCTTTTGTAAATTGAAAGGTTGGGTTTATTCTGTGTGTCAGTATTTACGCTAAGCTGTATAGAGTTGGGAAAATAGGGAGGTATGTTCAGTTTATCATTAACCTTTTCCTATCGTGTGTCCCGGATGATGGGACATTTCAAAAATATCGTTGCCATCATATGTCCCATGGCATGGGACATACAGTACACCTTCTTCCTATCATTTGTCCCATCTATTTATTACCAAGTAGTTTGGAGTCTGAGTTGGATAATGATTCGGACTTTGATGCAGAAAATGTAGCGGGCAGTAGCAATAATTACGATTGGAACCAGCGTAACGTAAAATTTATTATGATAGGAAAAGGTTAAAATAGAGATGAGGAACTCCAGACAAATTGTAGATGATGCCTCTTTAGAGCTCTTCTGTTGTCATAGGATCATTAAAGAATGAGAAAAAGAGAGAGATCTTGCTTCTGATTAGGCGGATGCTAGCGATAGAACTAGATTTACAGGGACTATTTCGTCTAGTTGTAGTGACTATAGGTCTTATAAACTTAAGACAAGAAAAGTCATAGGATTACATTAGTGATTTATATTCCACCTTAACCTTGCAGTTAGCTAGGCAGATTACAAAAGAGGTTAGCTGGACATTACCAGAAGAGTTACAGGGTAAAGAACTAGTTATAGGAATAGAGAAAAAATAAGATGCTGTGTTTGTGCTAATTACAGGAATAGAGATACATTACAGTACTACGTTAATTTGTCCTGACAAATTTTCTGAATAGCATGTTTTTTTCCCCTTCAGAGGGCTTTATAATCAGGTGTTATCAGTAAGTTGTAGTGGTCAAGTTTCGCTGCCTGAATTGTTAATAGGCCATTGTACATCTTCTTGTGCCATGTGCCTTTGAGTGGGGGGTGAGTGAGTGGGGTCTGAGTTCTTGGCCTGGTTGAGTTGTTCCAGGTGAGTCGATTGTTCAGATAGGTGGGGGCAGCACCATTTTGGTCTTGGAATAGTAGACAGTAAAATTAGAATAATATTTGTGCTTGCATTGGGAGCCAGTGTGAGTCTAGGTATGCAGTAGAGATGTGGTCATATTGTTTAATGAGTAGATCAGTCTGAGGGCTGTGTTTGTATGGTCTGCAATTGTTTTTATCATGCCTGCAGAGCATGGTAGGTAAAGGACGTTGTGGTAGTCCAAGAGTCCCAGGACTAGGATATCGTAAAAGGTACTTGCTCTGTGATTTCCTTGCTTTTGGGTTGCATTAGTTTTCCTTGGGCTAATGTTTCCAGAGGAGATCTTTTTTGCACATACAATGACAAGAACGAACCTCATTCCTGAGCCAAGCTATGTTGGAGATGATATGAATCTGAGATAAGCATCATCAATGTATCTGGAACACATACATTGCTTTTCCTTTGTTGGTTTTACATGGTGATCCAGGTTACCTGATAATTTAGCTTTGCTTTTTCTGTTTGACGGTTAAGTGCATATACTCAGGACACCACCAACCCCCCCCCCCCCCAAAAAAAAAAAAAAAATATCATACAGATTGGGTTAGTGTTTTATAACAACAAAAACAACTTCTTGGAAGTCCTTTTACTAAGGTATGCTAACAGATTTAGCACATGCTAAATGCTGCATAGCCCATTATTGGGCTGCATACTAATCTGTTAAGCACCTAAAGTCAATAAAGGATTCTTTTACTAACACCTCCCTTTTACAAAATTACAATAGCATTTTTTTAGTGCAGGAAGGCGCACTGAAAGCTCTGCGCTTCTCCCGATGCTCATAGGAGCTCTATGAGTATCAGGAGCAGCGCAGAGCATTCAGTGCGCTGGCCTGCGCTTAAAACTGCTATTGTGATTTTGTAAAGGGGGGGGGGGGGTTAAATATCAAGCCACAGCATAATGGCTAGAACATTGGTCCTACTACCTACCAGACATGGCAAGACCCAGAAAACTACAATTATAAAATCACCTTTCAAAAAAAAACAAAAACAACCCACCACAATAATAGGGTGATTTGCAAAAAAAGTAATAGGCTATTTTGTAGGATAGTAACAGGGCTCTGAAGTAACTCCATCTTTTGTGTTCATACATTGATTGGTATTCAAAAATATTTCCCCCATTACATAATTTTAGTGAATTTTAAATCTGATTAACAGATGAAAAGCATTATAATGTAAAATTCTGCACTGATAATATATGAAAGGTGTTTCTATTCAAGTAACTTCTTAAGCTTACTTTGGCGTCTGCAATAGGTATCGTTAGACATCTTTAATATGCAAAATATGCCATCTACATGGGGAAATTGCTGTATAGTGATTCTGCATCCATTTTAACTAGGGAAGTATCAGGCCATAACTACCTTGTTTAACTTATTGCTTTAGTGTTAATATTTTTTATTAAAAATTTTTGAATTACCCCTCCACTCTAGTCCAGTTATGTCTTTGAGTGAACAAAATCCATATCTAACTGGCTTATCAGGATTTCTGGGGTTTTGCACATAATCCCAATAGAAAGGATTGGTGTTCTCTTCTCAGTGGAGAATTCATCTGGCTTAATGGAAATATTAATTTCTTTTTAAATTCCATTTTAAAACATTTTGCTTTTGTTTTTCTTTTGGATCCTTAAAAGAAATAAGCTTTGTCTCTTAATGTTCAAGGCTGCTATTGAATAGTATTTAGCAGGACTGTGGAGTTGGAGTTGAAAGTGATTTTGGGTGGAGTTAGAATCAGTAAAAAATGTATTCAGGGCTTAGACAAATCGAATATGACATTCATATTTAGCCAGATAGGGGTCCTTTTTATTAAGGTGCGCTAACTGATTTAGCTCACGCTAAAGATTAGCACGTGCTACATGCTGAGATGCCCATAGGAATATAATGGATGTCTTAGCATTTTTACGCGTGCTAAATCGGTTAGTGCACCTTAATAAAAGAACCCCAGTGATTTAAATCTGAGTACAAATAAACCGGGGGCTATACCTTATTGAAATAAGTACTTGATCTGATTTCGTGTTGCCTCTCGTTTGTTAAAGTTTAATGTTCACTATAAAATCATAAATTTATCTTTGTCCTGGATTTAAAATACTGTACTGGTAAAGAATAATTAGCCATATTTACTAGTATTTTAGAACCAGAACAAAACATTTAAAGCTTAATGTCGGTCGGAGTTGACTCCACAGCTCTGGTATTTAGGAAATAATTTAACCTTTTGTACACTGCTGCTTCTAGTACCGTATTTTCGCGGATATAACGCGCACCATTGTAAAACGCGCACAGGGGTATAGCGCGCAGAAATCACGATGATATGTACAAAAACTTTTCTATACCGCGCTCAGGCATATAACGCGCATGCTGCCCGACTCTCCTTTCGCACGCCCTGACTTTCCGTGCGCTGTCCCGACTCTCCGTTCACCCCCCCTGACTTCCGTGCACTGCCCTGACTTTCCGTGCGCTGTCCCGACTCTCCGTTCACCCCCCCTGACTTTCCGTGCACTGTCCTCCCTTGAAGTCCTGTCCCCCCTTGAAGGTCTGTCCCCATCCTGAAAGCCTGATGCCCCCCCCGACGTCCGATACATCCCCCCCCCCCGGCAGGACCACTCGCACCCTCACCCCGAAGGACCGCCGACTCCCCAACAATATCGGGCCAGGAGGGAGCCCAAACCCTCCTGGCCACGGCGACCCCCTAACCCCACCCCGCACTACATTACGGGCAGGAGGGATCCCAGGCCCTCCTGCCCTCGACGCAAACCCCCCCCCCCCACCGCCCGCCCCCCCCCCAAGAACCTCCGCCCGTCCCCCGCCGACCCGCGACCCCCCTGGCCGACCCCCACGACACCCCCACCCGCCTTCCCCGTACCTTTGTGTAGTTGGGCCAGAAGGGAGCCCAAACCCTCCTGGCCACGGCGACCCCCTAACCCCACCCCGCACTACATTACGGGCAGGAGGGATCCCAGGCCCTCCTGCCCTCGACGCAAACCCCCCTCCCCCCCAGCCGACCCGCGACCCCCCTGGCCGACCCCCACGACCCCCCCACCCCCCTTCCCCGTACCTTTGGAAGTTGGCCGGACAGACGGGAGCCAAACCCGCCTGTCCGGCAGGCAGCCAACGAAGGAATGAGGCCGGATTGGCCCATCCGTCCTAAAGCTCCGCCTACTGGTGGGGCCTAAGGCGCGTGGGCCAATCAGAATAGGCCCTGGAGCCTTAGGTCCCACCTGGGGGCGCGGCCTGAGGCACATGGGCCAAACCCGACCATGTGCCTCAGGCCGCGCCCCCAGGTGGGACCTAAGGCTCCAGGGCCTATTCTGATTGGCCCACGCGCCTTAGGCCCCACCAGTAGGCGGAGCTTTAGGACGGATGGGCCAATCCGGCCTCATTCCTTCGTTGGCTGCCTGCCGGACAGGCGGGTTTGGCTCCCGTCTGTCCGGCCAACTTCCAAAGGTACGGGGAAGGGGGGTGGGGGGGTCGTGGGGGTCGGCCAGGGGGGTCGCGGGTCGGCTGGGGGGGAGGGGGGTTTGCGTCGAGGGCAGGAGGGCCTGGGATCCCTCCTGCCCGTAATGTAGTGCGGGGTGGGGTTAGGGGGTCGCCGTGGCCAGGAGGGTTTGGGCTCCCTTCTGGCCCAACTACACAAAGGTACGGGGAAGGCGGGTGGGGGTGTCGTGGGGGTCGGCCAGGGGGGTCGCGGGTCGGCGGGGGACGGGCGGAGGTTCTTGGGGGGGGGGGGGCGTTGGGGGGGGGGGGTTTGCGGCGAGGGCAGGAGGGCCTGGGATCCCTCCTGCCCGTAATGTAGTGCGGGGTGGGGTTAGGGGGTCGCCGTGGCCAGGAGGGTTTGGGCTCCCTCCTGGCCCGATATTGTTGGGGAGTCGGCGGTCCTTCGGGGTGAGGGTGCGAGTGGTCCTGCCGGGGGGGGGGATGTATCGGACGTCGGGGAGTCGGCCGGGCAAGAGGGCTTGGGCTCCCTCTTGCTCCGATCGTGGATGCGGGTGGGAGCGCGTGCGAGCGGTCGTTCGGGGTGGGGGTGCGAGCGGTCCTGCTGGGGGGGTGAATCGGGCGGGGTGGGAACTATGTTTAAAAACTTTTCTATACCGCGCTCAGGCATATAACGCGCGAGGGGTATGCGCGGTACGTAAAATCACGTATAACGCGCGCGTTATATCCGCGAAAATACGGTAGTACTACATAAAAGAGTAACAAATCTCAGTGTGCATTTTTCTGCTATTGGGGTTACTGTACACTTGGGCCCTGATTCTCCAAAGTGCATCCCGATTTTAGGCAGCTGTAGGCGTCCTACAGCTGTCTAATCAGCCAATCGGGATGCACGTTTTTTTTAAAAAAATGCTCCCCAGGCAGGCCTGAAGGCGCCTCCAGGAGCCTAGGGAGACCCGCAAGATGCCTAAGCTCGCCTAAGGGTCTTAGGCGAACCTAGGCAGCCCTACGTGTCTCCCTAGTAGAGGAGAAGCTTAAAATGTAGGCCAGCAAAATGCTGGTCTACATTGTAAGTAGACGCGGCCGCTATACTTATCGCGGCAAGGGATCTCTCTGCCGCTATAAGTATAGCGGGCCGCGGCCTGTCCGATCGCTGGCAGGAGGGTGCCCAATCCCTCCTGCCTGAAGACGCACCCTCCCCCCCCCCCCCACAATATCGATCGCTGGCAGGAGGGTGCCCAATCCCTCCTGCCCGAAGACGCACCCTCCCCCCCCGGCGCTAACAACCCCCAAACCTCTACCCCACCAAACTAACCTGTTCTTACGGCCAGATGGGTCTTGCCCGTCCAGCCGGCAGGCACGCCTGGTCGAAATGAGGTGGGCCCGCCCCTTCCTGGCCCATCCCGCCGAAGCCTAAGGCCTGATTGGCCCAGGCTCTAGAAGCCTGGACCAATCAGGCCTTAGGCATAGCGGGTCCGCCCATCCCCACTAAGTCTAAGGCCAATCAGGTGTACCGTAACTATTAGAATTAAGACTAGGACATTTTGCTATGATTAGCAGTCAAACATATCATAATATTCTCTTGCTAATAAGCTGTAACTCTCTTGAGAAAGTAATCCTTGGCTACATTCATAAGGTACCATGAAATCAATAACAATGGCATGAATCAGTGTTTAATTTATATGTTTGTTCCCTGTTCATTCGCTCCTGTTTCTAAAATGTTGCACATTTAAGATATTGTGGTATTAATATTTGTATATCGCAATAGGAAGGAAAACTTCAAGAAGCAATTGAAATCCTGCTTTCTTTAGAAAAACAGACTCGAACGGTAAGCACAGCCGTGTACTGTAACATCTTTTTTTTTTTCCAAAAATGTTTATTAAATTTTTAAGCAGAAAATACAACTGGTAACACCAAACAAAAGGCAATATTCAAATACGACCAGTAGTCATGAAACCTCTCAGACACTGACAACTTAGCTACTAACAAAAATCACCTCGCATAAGAAGGAGCCATGAACAAAGCTAGTACCCCCCCCATACAGGAACAGCCCACTCCCCTCCCCCCCTAACCCAACTGTAACATCTTGACTCTGAAAACAGACTGGGACCATCTCTAATATCTCCTATTGGAAAAAAGGTGTCCAAGTAATGGTTTCCTCCTGCTGCTTTGGACTTCTGAGGGTCTGTGATGCCATGAACCTCAATTTGCAACTATTGGGGATTGTCCTCCTATGTTATGTCCTGCCCCATCATACTTCAACCTAGGTCAGGGGTGTCCAATGTCGGTCCTGGATTTTCAGGATTTCCCCAATGACTACGCATGAGACCCAGTTCATCCAGTTTTATGCCCTCAAACACAATAGTGGGACATCATCCTTTCTGCGGGGTTATTGGCATTGGCCTCTGAAGTATCTTTACACTCAGGTAGCAGAAGATCTGATCCAAGAATGAACTTAGGTTATCTGGCAACATGTAGCCCTATTATTGGGTGACCCTACCAAATTTTTTACTGAAAGTGGGCATGACCAAAGCCTGGATTCTATAAATGGCATTGTTAAAAAACAGCCACTGATTGCATGTCAATCACGTGACAGTGCAATTTATAGAATCGCGCCTTCGGAAACGGTAGGTGCTGGAAACGTAGGTCAGGGTTTTGAAGGCCTACATGTCCGGTGCCTACCTTTTACGTGTCTCGCGCCTATGGAGGCACTTTACAATGCCTAACGCCACTTCCAGGGTTAGCCACACCTATAGTGGCATTAGGCAATATAAAGCGCCTCCATAGGCACAACTGTGGCATGAGTTTTGAAAAGTGAGTAATTTAATTAAAAATCTATCATTAACTAATGGCCTGTTTTACAAAGCCACGCTAGCAGCTGTTACGCGGTAATGGCCCTGAAACCCATAGAGATTTCTTGCATTCTTATAATAATCAACTAAATTTTTTCTATATCCATTCCATTTTTACCTAATGTGCTTCCCGTTTTATGTAATTTCAACAAATATTATAATTGTAACTTTTCCCCCTCTTACCTACTCATTCATGTATGTCCAAATCCTCTGTCCAGTGTCTTGTCCCACCATATTAAATGTATTACCAAAATCTGTTGGTTTTTAATTTGTACATCGCTTAGATAATGTAATAAGCGATCCATCAAATGTAATTAAACTTGAAACTTGAAACTTAAAGGGTTTTGGGGCTGTTGCCGCTAGTGCGGTTTTGTAAAACAGGCCCTAAGTGAGAAGTTTTTTGTAATCAGACAAGTGCTCAGTTACAAAATGATTTTAGGTGAGCAGAAACACTTAGAAACAGTTACAATACTTGACTGTAAACTAGTAAAATCAGGTCAGAATCTTCTAGAACATCATTTTTGTGAATGGTAGTTAGATGGAATGAAAAATCCAGATGGTGACATATATTGCTAAATGGGAAATTGATAGAGCGCGTCACAATATAATATCGCATGAAATGCTGATCATATAAAAAATTTTCACAGTGGATAATTTAACTTGTTGAAATGACGCACATATCACTTCTTTTCATGGTTTCAACTTTCTCAGGCCTCCGATATGGTGTCTACATCTCGGATACTGGTTACCATTGTGAAAATGTGTTATGAAACTAAAGAGTGGGATGCTCTGAATGAGAATATCATTCTTTTGTCAAAGAGAAGAAGTCAGTTAAAACAAGTGAGTTAATGACAATTTTCTCACAAATCTTAACCATATGTTTTCTGCTTTTTCCATGTAACTGCATGGTATAACTGTGGTATAAGTGGTCTGTTAGATGCATAAATATTGTTTGTTGAACTGCAGGCTGCTTACAGCTGAAAATTAGTTTTTGTAATGCATTTTTATCAAGTTTGCTATTTGAGGCATGCCCCTTGATATAATGGTTAAGAACATAAAAATAGCCTTACTGGGTTAGGCCAAAGGTTCCTCAAGCCCAGTAGCCATTCTCACAGTGTCCAATCCAGGTCACCAGTACCTGGCCAAAACCCAAGGGGTAGCAATATTCCATGCTACCGATACAGGGCAAGAAGTGGCTTCCTCAATAACAGACTATGGACTTTTCCTCCAGGAACTTGTCCTAGCCTTTCTTAAAACCAGCTATTTGCAAACAATAAGGGTTTTGACAGAATAATAATACTAATTCCTGCTTTACTGTGGAAAAGGATTAAAACCACAGAGAGAGCAAATAACAATCTATCTGTAATGGTAGCCGGTGGAAAAAAAAGCCTTAGAATAAAGTGATAGTGTTAAACATAGGTAGTATAATGTTGTCATGAAATCAGTCATTGTCATAAAAAAAAATTCCAACCTGTATGACCAAACCTTGCAGCATTGTAAAGGTGCACTAGAGGTCTGGTATGGGCCTGTAAATCCAGGCTGCTTCTCACAGCTCTATAGCTTCCAAACCCTGCCCAAGGATCAGTTCCATTCAGATGAAAACCCAACAGGAAATCTTGTTTCATCAGTCAAGCCAAATGTAAATGCAGAGTGAAACTTCTAGATGAATTTAGAAATGTTTGTTGTAGGTTTCCATATGGAATAGAGGAGTAATTAGAACAGTGAACTGAATCCTAGGGAAGGCAAAGTTTAAATCCACCAATGCCCTGTGTGACCTTGGGGAGGTCATGTAACCCTCCAGTGCCTTAGGTACCAAATTAGATTGTAAGCCCTTTGGAAATGGGGAGATAGCCATACTGTACCCGAAAGTACCTCACCTTGAGGTATTGCTGAAAAGATAAGAGCTATATCAAATCAAAATACATTAGGAGTATCTGCAGTACATTTTTGCAGGGCTCTTGTCAATTTAAGAAAGACTGTGCATTTGAGGTTCAAGAAAGTTGAGTGCAGTATTGTGTTGCACTTTTTCTCCTTTTCCCTTTCTGTTTATAGTTCTTGTTATTGGCTTATTTTTCTTTCTTACCACTCAATAAAATTTGTGAATCTCACTCTCCACTTGAACAAAAGTCTTTCTGCAAAAGACTTGTTTATTTCCAAAGAAAATCTTCTTTAAAAGTGCAGAAGAAAGGTATTTGTAAGCAGATCTGTGTAGCAGTTTTTAACGTAAGACACCCTTTTGGTATGACTTGTTTCCATCAGTAGTTTGGGGTAAATTGTGTGTTAGAATACCAGTTCTCTAAAACCACACAAGAGGTTTTTAGCGCCAGCCTCTCCTCTTGTTCTGCCCTTTTTTATGTTTCTTTCATATACAAATTGTAGTTCTCTCTTTTTCCCATTGTTCCAGTTCGTCAACTGGAGTCTTTCTCTCGCCATGTTTAATACTATTACTTGTATTCCCACCATTTTAATTGTAAATCGCTTAGAATTTTATGTAAAGCGATTAATCAAATTTTAATGAACTTGCATGCTCTGTACTGCTGACGCTCATAAGAACTCTATGCCCGTCGGTGCAGGGCAGAGCATTCAGCACACCAGCCGGCGCTAAAAACCTCTTGAGTGGTTTTGTAAAAGGGGGAGTAGATTTGGTACTGCCTGAATTACTTTCATTTTTTATATTTTTGCATTTACCGAACAATGTCCAGAAACAAATGAAATCAGAATACTAGGATATAATACCAAGTGTAGCGCACTGTGGCAGAATACTGTAAATGTATCTATTCTCAATTCTAGTGAAGTAAAGCAAATCATATTGCAGTGTTTGTATCAGGGTGGATAAAAAGCAAAGATAATTAAAAAAAAAAAAAAAATTTGTGGGGTTTTTAAAAATGCTTTTTGAGGAAAAATCAAGATACATTAGTCCAAATGTCATCATGAAATAAGGATTAGTTTTTAATTATGTAGCATGAGGCTTTATATTCATGCAGTATTTACATTTTTTAGTAAGTCTTGATGGGTGGGGTAATGTCCACAATGATCCTGTTATTTGTGCTTGTTTAACAACAGAAGAAGGGAATGTCTCTGTTTTGCAGAAACAATTGATACCTCAGGAAATGTACATACAGCAGAATACTTACAGGAAGTAGCTACAAAAGCTACAATAAAACGTGGACAAAAATCCAAATGTGTAGTTTGCAGTTAGTGACAGATAATGCTGCAAATGTATCCAAGGTGAGAAGAAATTTAGTAGAGCATATGGTTGCAGTACTCATTTGCTGCACCTCTTAGCCAAAAACTTCAGTGTCCCAGAAATAAGAACTAATGCTGTTGAAATTGCTAAATACTTCCGTAACAATAATTTTGTTGCAGCAGCTTTGAAAAGAATGGGTGGAAACAAGCTAACGCTCCCACAAGATGTTAGATGAAACTCTGCAGTGGACTGTTATGAGCAGTATATCAAGATGACATCTGGTTGTAAATTCTAAGATTATACCAGCAAGAATGAGTCTGTAGAAAACCATGATTTAAATCAAGTCTTTCTGACTAGCGATTTTAAATTGGAATCTAAATCAAATCCACCCTGGTTTGTTTTATTTTAAGCTGCCCAGAGCTTATGTTAGAAAAGCAACAGAGACGTCCTTCAGCAAATTAATATTCAGTTTGTGGTTTCCAATCTGAATTGTCATGGCAGGTTTTTTTCATTCTATTTATTCTTTGTACGAGACAGGCAGTAGCTAAAATGGTTCAGCAGTGCTGTACTTACATTGAAGAAATTACAGACCTCGCCATCAAATTACGGCTCATTGACACACTGCGTATGGTCACAGAAGGAAAGGTACGTGTGGTATAGTTACTGTCTATCTCCTACTATAAACTATTCTTTGATTGTATATACAGTACTCTAATATAAACTAGGTAACTTTTTTTTTACCCCCCCCCCAAAAAAAAAAAAAAAAAAAAGGGGGAGAAAACAGTTGACTCGAAATATAAACCAAACTTGTATCAGTCTTGCGATGTTATTGTGGCAGTAAATAACCTAGTGGTTAGAGCTGCTGCCTTGGCACCATCAGGTTGTGAATTCAATTCCAGCCTTCTCCTTGTGACCTTGGGAAGTCATTTAGGCCCTGATTCTGCAAAATGCATCTAAGGTTAGGCGCCGTTTAGGTGCCTACATTAGGAGTCCTTTGTAGAATTGCGCTCAGCAGAGTTCAGCACTGTTTAGATGTCTAACTTTCTAGGCGTCCTTTAGAGAATCAGGTTTTAGGTGAGATTTAGACGTCTAAACAATGACCTTAATGTTTTTTGTTTTTTAATCTTTATTCATTTTTAATCATTCAACAAGTGTACAATTTAATATCATACATGTTCTTGAAAACATCACTTGAAGTCTATCAAGAAAAAGAACAATTGTATATATAAAAACCCATAACCCTTCCCATTAATATTAATAGTATACACAGTAAAATAAGAACCCTTCCCCCTCCCTATTATTCATGTCAATGGCCCCCATATTTTATTTTATAATTTCCATTTTGTATAGCTATTGATCTTTCCATTTTGAACATATGACATAATGAGTTCCACCAAAAGGTGAAATTAAGTTTACTGCAATCCTTCCAATTGATGGTGATATGTTGAATAGCGACTCCAGTCATGATTAATAAAAATTTGTTATTAAATGATGATATCTGACTCTTTTTTTCTCATAGCTCTTAGAGATCTGCTAAGCTATCATAGAAACATAGAAATATGACGGCAGATAAGGGCCATAGCCCATCAAGTCTGCCCACACTATTTACCCATCCTCTTAAGTCTACTGACCCCTGAAAGTATAATTGTGATTATACTGTCACTCTACTGACCCGCTCATTCAGTCCTAGTGACCCTATCCCTTGGCATGACCTCGCAGGGATCCCACATAGGTATCCCATTTGTTCTTGAAGTCTGGGATGCTGCGTGCCTCGACCACCTGCACTGGAAGCTTGTTCCAGTGCTCAATCACTCTCTCCGTGAAGAAGTACTTCCTGGCGTCTCCACGAAACTTCCCTCATATCACAGAGCAGTTAGAGACACCTGCCTGGAAGCTGCTATAGCTCAATAAATAAAAGCCCTGTGCTCCTCTTCCAGAGGTCATAAGTTCAAATCCCAACCAGCTCCCCAGCACATATTTTAATTGCGGCATTCTACCTTGAAGGTGCACCTTGATGATCTCACAATAAGGTCACCATTGAGCAGCTGCAAACCTCCATTTGCAATGAAGTAGAAGACATGCTAAGGTCTGTATCTGTTTTTTTTTTCTGTTTTTAAGCTTTTGCAAATGAAGGACGCCCAAATTGAGTCATTGCCCAAACCTCACCCATTCCACGCCCACGCCTATTAATAGTTAGGCGTGAGTTTTAAACATGGGCGTCCATGAAATTGTGGCTGCATCTACCTTAATTGGTTCATTAACTATTTAGATTGGACACCTAAAGCACGCCTAACTTAGGCATTACTTAGGCGCCCTTTATAGAATCAGGGCCTAAAGCCCTCCATTGTACCAGGCATGACAGATTGTGAGCTCGCCAGGACAGGTAGGGAAAATACATACTTAAGAGCTTTGGGTGAATCTCTTCATAAAAAGGCAGTATATAAATAGCAACCACTGTGGGAACTCGCATCAGCCATTTTGAGTAGTGAGATTGCATGGGGTAGGAGAATAGGAGGACCACTTTTGCCCTGGTTCACCACTAGACCAGCATAGATTAAGGTAGGCCTGGGGAGAGGCCCGTGGTGGGTCTGAGAAGGGGAAGACTCAGATATAAACAGACCCCCAGTTTTGGGCCATATTTTTGGCTCAAAAATCTAGGTTTATATTCAAGTATATACAGTACTTGCTGTGACGGTCTAGTATTCAAATGGATCAGAGTTTTAACTATGCAGTTAACTGGCTAGATCCCTGGGTATGAAGATTCCCTTTATAAAGCAGCTAGATTTTCATGTATTGGCAGTGGGATTGGTTTTCATCACTAATGGGCTATGTTTGTGCTCAGTCCTACATTTAGCCCAGTTTTGGATAGTTGAGTTGCAGCTGTTCTGGCTACATTGAAAAATAGCTCAGCTAAGTTGGGTGCAGCTGAGCACTGTTGAAATCCTAGCTTTGAGCACTGGCTTTCCTTAGAAAAAATCTTGTTACAAGAGTTCTGTTCTAGTTTGATAAGGGCTGAAAGTATGTTTCCAGACCAATCCTTTCATTAAAACTTGTTTTAATAACCTTTTTCAAATTTCTTATGTATACAGGGCTTAATATAATAGTTTATGAAGAAATCAAAAAAGCACTTTGTTCTTATTTGTTGCACTTGTAAAATTATTTAAAGCCAGTTACATATGCTAAGTGTTTGCTACAAGAAGCCTTCCTTCATATGTCAGAAAAGGTTTAATCGGGCAATAATCCAGTGAGCTATTTTTTTATAATTTTATGGCACCATCCTTTTGTCAATCAACACAGGCAAAGCTGGATGAAACATAGGTAGCTGGGTGAATAAATTCAGCATCTGACACTGGGTGGAGGAACATTATATGTAGGTTTACCAGGCATCTGGAAAACGCGGATTGTCATCTTTTTAGAGCAGTGGTCCCCAGCCTTTTTTACACCAGGGACCAGTTTCATGCAAGACAATTTTTCCATGGAGGGGGGAGTGTGGGATTCAAGTGCATAATATATAATCTAATTATTACATATACACTTCCCCCTCCCTATTCACGGTTTTGCCACTTGCAGTTTCACATATTCACAATTTTTTTTTTTTGGGGGGGGGGGAACCCCATAGTTTAGAACGTTCCAACCTTCCTCCCAGCATCCCGGTCTTACCTGGTGGTCTAGCGGGCTTTCGGGGCAGGAGTGATCTTCCTATGCTCCTGCCCCGTGTAGATGGCCAATAGGAAATGGCTGCCGTGAGCTCCCTATCCCCTGCGAATACCGAGGGAGAAGTATATAATGTAAATGTAATTATTACATTTTATATTATGCACTTTATTTCTATTATTATTACCATGTGCAGCATCTTTCACCCCTGCCTACCAGCCCCATAACCAACATTTCTCCTTGTATCCCTTTCTCCAACTTGGATGTATGTTTGTTTGGTTATCACTGTTGGACATTGTGATTTTGGGTCATTCCTAATCATGCCCACAATAGGCCCCTCTTACTATCTGGATGTACTAAAAGTGCTGAGTATCCCATTTCTGCCTTTGAAAAATTGGGATTTGGATGTTTCAAGCTCATGAATGTTCTTTTGGGCATTTTGAGATGTTGCATGTACTTTGAAAATAAGTGTCATAATGTCCTACAATAATGACAATTTAGTTTTTTCTGTTATTATATCTAATATGATTTGATGTTTTCACCTTGTTTCAGACAGAAGCTTAAGGCTTTTCTTTTATTAAGACCTTTGGCTACATGACTTGATGGGATTTCAGTTGGGGCTGCCAGTTTTGGATTTTAGGAGCTTGTATATTCTGTATTGAATTTTTTTGTATTATGTTGACCTTGTCATGAATGTGTGATGACTTATAAAATGCATTATCTATGGGGGATTTTTCCATGTTAAATAACTAAATTTGTAAATAAATTCAGTGCATTGTGAGCAAGGTTGAATTTACCTTCTTTTGAACCTAGATCTATGTAGAAATTGAGCGTGCCCGACTGACAAGGACATTGGCAGAGATAAAAGAACAGGATGGGAATGTGAAAGAGGCTGCTTCAATTTTGCAAGAGCTTCAGGTAATCGGCTACCTACAGTGTATGTATGTTTGATTCTCAGATTATATGTTCCCCTACTTTGTGTAGGCCAATTTGGAGCCCTTTGCTTGTTTTCTGCAAAAATGATAAGTTTTTACGAGGCGGAAAGTTCCAGCAAAAGGGAAGGCACATATCACAGAGCTTGAGTTGGAAATTAAGCCTAATCTCATCTGGTAACATGAATCTAATTATTGGCCCATCACACCAGTCCTAAGGCAGTTGGTATTAGTAAGACTTGCCATGCTTCTGTGCCAGTCTTAGCATTAAGCAAAATTTCTCTTATGTAGGCATAAAGCAAAATTTCTATTTTATGCTTCATCTTTAATACTTAAGAGGCTATTGCGTTTCCATGCCCTTTCCTTGTAAGGGTTCTAATTTAAAACTATTTTTTTGATGATTTATACATTTTCGATTACTTTATTAAAAATAAAATACCATTACTAATGTGTTCTAATGTAAAATTCAAGTCGGTGAGTGAAGCATAATGATTAGTAGTGCACTTGAGGTTATTGGTTTTGTTCTTGGTGAATGGTTTTCAGACTGACAGCTGGAGAATGCAAACATGTTGTTATGAATTGTTTGGGATTGTACAGAAGTGACCTTGTAGTGCTGTCTCATTTTCTTTACTAGGTGGAAACCTACGGCTCAATGGAAAAGAAAGAGAAAGTGGAATTTATCCTAGAGCAGATGAGATTGTGTCTTGCAGTCAAAGATTACATTCGAACTCAAATTATCAGCAAAAAAATCAATACCAAGTTCTTTCAGGATGAAAACACAGAGGTAAAATGAAGACAAATTGTTCATCTAATGTGCAAAACTAAACCAATGTTGATTTTTAAATAAACTAAAATATTTTACAACTTAATCTTTCTATTAATAGTGGGGGGTCTATATTCAAAGGAACTTTATTTGTTAGTGACAGTTGTTAAAAATATATGCCATTTATCCATGGATTTTCAGCAGCACTGCTGTTGAAAATATCTGACAGCTGTGGCACTATTGCTTAGATTCTGTAAACGTCTGCATTATCGGTGGCCACCTTAAAAACAACTGCAGAACGTATGTCAAGAATCATGGCTATGTCAAAATTAGGTGCTGGAAATGTAGGCCAAGGTTTTAAAGGCCTACATGTCTGGCACCTACCTTTCAGGTGAATTGCATCTACAAAGGCGCTTTATGACACTAAGCCCTCTTCTATCAAACTGCGTTAGCAGTTTCTAGCTTGGGAAGCTGCTATTAATGGCCCGCAATTCTCCCGACGCTCATTGAGTTTCTATGCGCGTCGGGAGCAGCACAGGCCATTCAGCGTGGCTCCCAGCGCTAAAAACTGCTATTGCAGTTTGATAGAAGATGATCCTAATGCCACTTCCAGCATTAACCACGTCTACAGTGGCACTGGGCATTTGTAAGGCAGTGGCACCTCTGTAGGTGGGATGATGGCAGCCTTTTTGGTGGTGCCTCTTTTTTGTTTTTAATTGAGTTTTGGTTTTAATCGGTACAGCACCAATTAGATCAGTGGTCTCAAACTCGTGGCCCGGGGGCCACCTGCATCAGGTACTATTTTGAGACCCTCATAATCACAAAAGTAAAATAAAACAGTTTCTTGATCATATGTCAATTTAGCTATAAATTACAATATTATTATTAAAACTTGGCCAAAAGAAAAGATTTATAAACTATAAAGAGTTTTTTTTACCTCATGCAAAATTGTAATTTCTTTAATAAGACATTAAGTTTTTTTAAGGCTCTCCAAGTACCTACAAATCCAAAATGTGGCCCTGCAAAGGGTTTGAGTTTGAGACCACTGAATTAATCAATTAAACCCAATTAAGTTAGGTGGCAGTAGAACACTATTTTTAGAATCGGATCCTATATGGCTACTGGCAAGGCCATACAGGTGGTGGCAATATTTTCAGCATCTATTCATACAGTCGAGTGACTTTTTTTTTTTTTTTTTAATTTATGCAGGCAATCCTAAAGTAAACAGCTTAGCTGTAATTGGTGGAGTGACCACCTCTTTTATTTATATTCGATGCTGCCACCTAGCAACGCTGAATATGCACATAAATATATTTCTAGGTGTGTTATTCTGGATGGACGGGTGATATCCCTGTACTCATGAGCTGTACAGAAAGAATCCACACCAGCTTTTGAATCCCTCCTCCTTCACTAGAGGACTCTGCTTGCCCCTTTCAGTTTTTTCTTCTGCACATGAGCCGGAGAGTGTTTCTGATCTGCTATGTATATTTCTTTATTTTGGGGGGCCTTTTCGGTCCTTTTCATGAATTTTTGATGACTTTCCTCAGAGCTCCCCTAGTTGAGGGTTCAGTTCTGCCTACATGGAGAAGAAGCAGACTGAGGTTTGCAGCTGACAGGTCAATTCCTCTGTGGTACCTGTTGGGTAGCCTGCTGAAACTTTTCTGGAGCTTGGGGTCCGTTCTCCTTATAGCATTACTTGCCTATTGCATCGCAGGAGCTTGAGCGCAGGCTGTTGGGCACCCATAGGGAGTTCAGCGCAGTTCTGTGGGATGTTGGCTACGTTTCACCTCTCCCATTTTAGGTCCGCAGGGGTTTGAGGTTTAGTCACGATACCGGTCAAACTGGCAGCCAGAAGATTCAGCATTGGAGGAGCGGTCCGTTTGAGGCAGCAATTTTTTTTTCTCCCACATCCAGTTACCTTTGCAGCTGAGGCAGGCTGTGGCATATTTCTAGCACAGGTCATGGTGAAGTATGGATGTTATGAGGAAAATGGGAGTGTGTGTGTGGGGCGTCTTTAAAACCTTTTTCAGGTTTCTACCCCTTCCCTTAGGTGGACCTCCAAAATCCCAATCACTGTTTATGTATGTATTTTTTTAGTTAAAGCATTTTGGAGACGGTTTTTAATGCCAACATGCTTCCGCGATGGCCATCTTTGATTTCCAGATTTTTTTTTTTGTTCAAAGTTTTCCAGAACCTTCAAATCACCTCGTTTTTGCCTCAAAACTGGCTGGGATGGAGTCCTCAGGCTTCTTTACCCTCAATTCATGCCACTTTTGCGCTGGATGGGTGCTCATCCAATGTGCCATGCAATATATGAAGGTGGGTGGGAGTGGTCAGCTTAGGATCCCCTTTGCTCTTTAGGGCTGAAGAACGGTTTTGGGGGGAGTCGGGGGTCTGTCTCTCCCAAAGCCCTGGAACCTCCTAAAGAACTTCTCCAAGTTACCATTGCATAATCTTAGGGAGGCCCTCTTTCAAAACTGGGAGACTCCTCTTTCTGTTACTGCAACCCCAAGAAAAATTGATTCACCTCCCCCATTACAGAATAATTTCTGGTCCTGGATTTGACAAACTGCAACATTTTAAGAGCAGGAATGGGGAGGCCGCAGAGCTCAAGAGATGCAAACTGGAGTCATCTGAAAGAGACTCTGCATTGCCTAATATGCATTTTCTCCAGCATTTGTTAATCTGAGGTGGAGAGCTTATTTGGATGAATGAAATCCCAAGGAGAAGTCCGGCAGCGCACTAGGAGTTGCATGAGGGGGCTTGGGCTCCCATGGTGCATCTGCCTCAGTGTTGGAGTCTAGCCAGGATCTGGTGGGTCTTTCTGAGGGAGACTTAGTTGATGAGAAGTCTATTTGTATGTCTTTACTGTCAGAGATCAAACATTCCCTTTAGGGAGATGCAGGCTCGCAGATCAATGTGAGTGCGCAGGAGAAAGAGATAATGGTTACTGTGGATGGGCAGACTAGATGGGCCATTTGGCCTTTATCTGCTGTCATGTTTCTATGGATGTCCCCATAGTCCGTCGATTGTTAGTCTCTCTGCCCTGTTAGATCTTTTTGTGGGAGATAAACTTGGTTTCCCAGCAGGTCCCCTGCTGTATAATGAGTGGAGTGAGAGCCCAGTCATCCTCATTTTCCTGGCATCCTGATAATCAGTGTATTGGTCATGGAGCATTGGGATGCTCCCGAAGGGTCCCTTAAGGTAACTAAGACAATGGCTCAGCTGTATTTGATGGCACAGGAGTGTCAGCAGCTGTTTGCTCGGTCCAAAGTAGATTCCTTGATAGCACAGGTAACCAAACGCACGTCCTTACCCAAGTGAGGGAGGCTTGGTATTGAAGGATGTGCAGGATCGCAGATTGGATGTGATTCTTAACAGACAATTCAAAGTGCTAGCCTTGGAAATCAAGGCTGCTACAGCAGCTTCGTTTGACACATACCTGACATACCAGGTTGTGGGGGCTGGAGCTAGCTGATGTCGAGCCTTCAGCTCCTACTAGCTGGTGTGGTTAGTAGCTGATGCTCCCTATGATGACATCAGAGTCATGAGCAAAGTTTTGGTTTATTCAATTTCAGCTTGCAGAATGGTCTGGATCGGGCAATGGGCTGGAAATTCCTCCTTCAATGTTACCCTTGGCAGACTTCCTTTCAAGGGGTAAATGATGTTCAGAAAGGGACTGGACAATTTCATGTCCAGCGTGGCAGATCGCTGGCTGAAATCTGTACCTGATAGCAGACTGCAAGTCTCTAGAGACTCTAGTTGGTCTAGTTTTCATGGCTCCAGGCGCTTTCAACAATACTCGAGTGGAGCCTCCTTTTGGAGATCCTTCTAGGGAGCTAGAAAGATTCTTAGATCCCAGGCAAAGCCAAGCCTCCAGTTTTCATTCAGCTTCAACCTCCAAGAAAGCACAATGATACCTGGTCCGGAGAGGTTCCCCTGAAGATAGGGTGACTGCTCTCAGATTATGAGGAGGCCTGGGTGCAGATATCGTCAGACTATTGGGTGTTGGAGATCTTTCAGAACAATTACAAGCTCGAATTTGTCCAGCCCTTAACAAACTGGTTGTGGACTCACTGATGGAATGACCAGAGAAAGCAAGCAAGGTCGTAGCTCTAGTTAGATATTCAGGCCGTAGAATTTGTGCCACCCAGTGATTTGGGCTTGGGCAGATACTCCATACTTAGTTGTGTTCAAGAAAGGCTCAGACGATTGGAGACCTATTCTGGATCTTACACACGTCAATGCAATGTTACAAGTACCGTGCTTTCGAATGGAGACCAATTCCATCAAGTCATAGCGGCGCTGGGGGAGCTTTTGACCTCACAGGATTTGACTGAGGCCTACCTGCACATTCCCATCTTTCTGGAACACACAGTTCCTGAAATTTCATGTCTTGGAAAACCATTACCAGTTCTCTGTTCTTCCCTTTGGACTGACGATAGCTTCTCGCATGTTTACCAAGCTGATGGTGGTGGTAGATGCCCATCTACGCAGGATGGGCAGGTTCATCCATACCTGGATGACTGGTGGATCAAAGCTTCCTCATTAAGCTCCGATAACTGGCAGATCAATGCTCCCTCATTCCTGGAAGGAGAACAAGTGGTGGCTCATGTGATCTGAGTCCTGCAGAGCCTGGGTTAGGTAATGAATTTCCGAAAGAGCCAACTGATTCTGTCCCAATTCCTGGAATACCTGGGAGTCTTCTTTTAACAGAGTTGTCTTCAATACAGCAGAAAGTTGTGTCTACATTCAAGAGGCAAGTAGAGAGAAGCTTTGCAACCAGATAACAAGCTTATTGGCCAAACCAACTCCATCTGCATGGCCCTACTCTCATGTGTTAGGCTCCATGGCAGCCATGATGGAAGTAGTTCAATGAGTGAAGGATCACATATTACATTACATTAGTGATTTCTTTTCTGCCGTTACCTTGCGGTTCACTCTCCAGAGTGTTTCTGTTGAGGTGGTCACCTCGATCGGACCCCCTGCAGGGCATGCCCTTCAGAATAGCCTCGTGGGTAATTGTGACAATGGATGTCAACCTGTTGAGCAACAGATTGGAACTTCGTGCCATTTGATTGACATTGCAGAGACTGGAGAAGAGAGGGGCAAGCGGGCCGAGTCTTCTCAGACAATGCTACTACGGTGGCATATGTCAATTGCCAGGGAGGCACGTAGAGTACGCATCCGAGTCTGGAGGTGGCCTGATTTTCATCTTCAGGTGTTTTCACCGGCGTATATAGCAGAGAGTGGACATTGTCCAGGCCATTTTCCTTAGCAGACAGATATTGGATTTGGATGAATGGATGCTATCGACAGCTGCCTTCCAATTCATTGTTTGGCACTGGGGTTGCCCAACATTCAATGTCAGCAAAAAGCAAGAGGGTGGACCGATTCTTCAGTCGCAGATCCAAACCTGGAAGCGTAGGTCTGGGTGCTCTAGTCCAGCTGTAGCCAAAGAGCAAGCTCTTGTACATGTTTCCCCTATGATAGATACATGATAGGTTGGGTACACCACAGGATTGCAAGCCATTGAGAACGGTCATTTTTGTGACTCCAGATTGGCCCTGCAGACTTAATGTATCTTCAGAGGGGCACAAGTCTCAGACTATGAGTACAGTCAGATCTTCTTTCTCAGGGATCAGTGGTTATAGAAGATACAGATTGCTTTGCTCTTATGGCATGACTCCTGAACACATGGTATTAGCGTGCAAGGGATACTCGGAGGTGTTCGTTGCTACTGTGCTCAGAGCCAAAAGCCTATGATGGTCCCTGCTTACTGCATGGGATACTTTCCAGCACTAGTGCATTAAAGAGAAGATGGAGCCTTTCTCTGCTCCATTCTCTGTGGTGTTGACCTTCCAACAGGCTGGCCTTGACAAGGAGCTTACAGTGGCGTTCCTCAGGATTCAAGTGGTGGGACTCTCTTGTTTCAGGCCTTCATTGGTGACTCATCTGGACATAGCCAGATTCCTAAAGGGAGTGCTGTGGCTCAGGTCACCAGTACACTCCCATTTTCCTCATTGAAGCTTAATATGGTTTTGCAAGGTCTTGGTCAAGTTTCTTTCGAGCTGCTGAAGGAAGCGTCTTTGATGGATTTGCCATTCAAGATGGTTTTTCTTGTGGCTATTACCTCAGCGAGAATAGTCTCAATGCTACAGGCTCTTTCTTGCAGAAAGCCTTTCCTCAAGTTTAGAGGCTGGAGTTTCTTTGCGCACAGTTTCATCTTTTTTTGCCAAAGATTATTTTGGCTTTCCATGTCAATCAGGAGGGCAGATTACTGGCATTCCAGTCCACAGGTTTGAGGAATATGGACCGGATTCTGAAAAAGTTGGATATGAGAAGGATGCTTCTATGATATCTGGAAGTCATGAATGACGTCAGGCTATCTGACCATCTTTTTGTGCTCTCTAGACAGGCTAGTCATGGCACATCGACTTCCTAGGCCAAAAGTTTCATAGGACTATTTCATCAGCAAATATTGCCTGTGGAAAACAGTCACTGTTCTCTGTAAAGGCACATTCAACTAGAAGTGTGACTTCTTCATGGGCGGAAGATCGGGAGATCTCTCCCGAGGAGATTTGTAGGGCTGCAACTTGGTTCACTCTACATACATTCGCCAAGTATTACAGAGTGGATGTAGAGGCATGGAAGGATTTTGCCTTTGGGTCCTCAGTGTTATGATCCAGCATAGTATTCCCACCCTAGATTTCTGGGGCTGCTTTTGTACATCCCATCCGTCCAGTATGACACACCTATTGCACTAGAAAAAAAAGATTAGGTTGTTACCTTGTTAATATCTTTTCTAGTAGATAGGTGTGTCATTCTGAAGCCCTGTCAATTATCTCCTGCACCTGCCTTCTGTCTCAATTAGAAAGTTTGAGTCCAAACTAAAATGTCATTCAGACCTTATAGGTATCCATAATAATAAAAGGCTAAGCGCGCATGCGCTGTCGAAAATCCGTGCATCCTGGTGGCGTGAGCTGTGCTTCTGTGCCAGTGCTCACGGCGCCTGCGCTAGCGCGTGTATCAGCGATTCCTCCCTCCCACTGCCGGTCCTCTCAAAGCGGCCCGCTGAGGTTCGCCAGCCACTGTAGCGAACCTTGCAGGCCGCTCTAGCAAATCCAGGGAGGCGAAGGCGGGACGGAGCTGCAATCGGCAGCTGCTACTCCTCCAGCCACCTAGCTCCTCTCTGCCGGTCCCGGCTGGCAGCCCCCTCTGCCCAGTCCTCTCTGCTCCGGTGACCCGCGCAGGAGAAGGAGCGGATGAAGCAGGGAGACTGTGCAAAGGGAAACAAGAGGGTTGACGGGAAGGGGAAAGGGAGGTGGAGGAAGCCGAGGAATCACTAGCACCCGTTAATGTAACGGGCTTAAAGACTAGTGATGAATAATCTAGTATTGTTTGAGCTCCATAAATGTTTGTTTGGTATGATTATTTTGATGTTTTGTTTGTTAAATGGCAATGTTTAACATGCATGTTATATTTTCAGAGGAGAAGAGAGTTGTAATTCGGGGAGTTTCCCCATACCTCTCCTGCTTTGGTATAAACTGAAGGGGGCAGTAGAGCTCTCTAGTGAAGGGATTTGAAAGGTGGAGTGGGTTCCTGCATGGCTCGCGAACATGGGGATTAGAACTGCAAGGTATAGGCGGAATATAAGCCAGTAATGTAATGTAATGTAATATTACCATTCTGTCCAGAATGACACACCTATCTACTATAAAAGATATTAGCAAGGTAAGAACCTACTCTCCCTCTCTTTAAATGCTGTGGCTGGCATTTAAAAACAAATAAAGCTCACTGCTACTGCTGAAAGTTTACCTGAGTGTTTCCAAGCACCTTACATCATAACATCGGACGATAAAATGAAACATTCTGGCATATACAATTGATACGAGTCCATTAGTAAATATGATAACCTTCTTTTTTTTTTTTTCCTTTAAAATGCCTTGATTTTAGAAATTGAAATTGAAGTATTACAATTTAATGATTCAACTGGATCAGCATGAAGGGTCTTACTTATCTATTTGCAAGCACTACAGAGCTATTTATGACACTCCTTGCATCCAAGCTGAGGGTGAAAAGTGGCAACAGGTAAATATCACCAGAGGGGGGAATAAAATATCTATAATTCTCTGCTTGTATAAAGTAGCATGGTTGCCAAGTGTTAGTCCATGTCGATCCATAGAAATAAAGATTAAAAAAAAAAAAAAGTCTAAGGCACTATGGTGTCTAATTCAGTGTGTTTATGCCTGGCTGCTTCAGGTCCTGTCTGCTTGAAGAAATGAAATGTAACAGGGCTGTCCACAGGGGCTAGCTGGCTGTACGAGGGGATGCTGAAAAGTTCTCAGCCCAACCAACTTCCTAAATTCTGAACATTATTTTGCCACTGTAGCTGAAAAGAGCATTTTTTTTATTTTTGCAAAGTGCCAGTTTGCAGAATCATAATGCTACGTTTTGACATTGTTTCATATCATTGATTTGAACCTTGTTAACAAAGTGTGGAACTCTGAGCCATAATGAAGTTCCTATTTTTGCAGAAGAAAAACACTAAAGGAAATCCATGAATATAAGATGCAAACATTGAATGACAAATGCCTATCGTACTCCACAGTGAAAAAGTGGTGTTCAAAACTTTTTCAGCATGGAGTGTGAGCCCATTTTGCCTACCCCTGAGTCATATGGTATCCTTTCAGATCCATCTCCTCTTCCACGAAGATGATCGCTTCCTGAAGGACTTTCCTTTACTAAATATTTAAGGCCCTTCCTGTCAAATTGAAGGCTGACACTGAGCCCAGGGCAGAGCTCCTTGATGCCTTAGATTATGACGAACCTCCTAAAGAACTTCTCAAGCTACCATTGCATAATTTTTTAAGGAGGCCCTCTTTCGAAACCGGGAGACTCCTCTTTCTGTTACTGCAGCCCCAAGAAAAATTGATTCACTCTACAGAATAATTTCTTGTCCTGGATTTGACAAACCACAACTACAACACCAATTATTGCATGTGGAATCAACCCTTAAAAAAAAAAAAAATCCTCCAGTACCAGAGTTTATGCTTCTGCACCACCGGGGCTTGAAGGGTTGTACTATGGATAGATTTGGTTTCTGTCTCTACCAAAACTCTGTGCTTAAATACAACTTCTACATGTCATTTTATTTTAAACATCTTGTAAAGAAGTTGGCTGACTTTGAGCAGTATATTCCCCCAGAACATCTTGTGAATTTTCAGCAGGCCATTCAAGTCTCCTTCAGACCAGAAAATATATGGCACAGACGGCATTTGATGGTTTTTGAAATGTCATCCAGAGCATCTGCCATATCTGTTGCTATGAGATGTCTTGCTTGGCTACACATCTCTGACATGGATATTAATCTTCAGGACTGTTTTGCCAACATTCCATGCCTGGGGGAACAAATCTTCAGGGATAGAATAAGAGGCTGCTACTCAAAAGTTGACTCAGCATGAGCAGAATTGGAACTCTTAATAGATCAACGACTAAAAGTCAACCATCTAAGTCTGCTCCAAAACCAGCTTCCTATTCCTACAAGAGATGATACCCTAAGAACATAAGATTTGCCGCTGCTGGGTCAGACCAGTGGTCCATCATGCCCAGCAGTCTGCTCACGCGGAGGCCCTTAGGTCCAAGACCAGTGCCCTATTTGAATCTAGCCTTACTTGTGTATGGGTCATTCCATGTCAGATGGACCACTACTGAAAATCGCCCATGCTCGACCCCCTCCCTCCCAAATCCAATCAAACTCCACAGGAGTGCCATCCAGGGTCTCAAATGAAACTCTGCAAAATTCCCTGGATCCATCTCAACATACTCTTCTTCCAAACCGCCACCACAGAAGAGACAAAAGCAACAGTGACCTCAGAAGATCCAGACTTCAGCACCTCAAAAGCTAGCTGTATTTTTGATGTGTTTATAGAGAGCATGGCCACCATATCTCCCTCTCAGCTTCTTCCCCAACCTATTGGAGATAGACAACAATTATATCATTGTTGTTGGGCTCTCATCACAATGGACTCTTGGGTCCTAAAGGTCATCAAGGAGGGTTACTCCATTTCATAACAATACCTCCAAATCACCCTCCAAGAGAGTCTTCTTTCACATCACAACAGACGCCCCTTCTTCAGGAAATCGAAGCTTTCTTTAGCTAAATGCCATAGAAGTAGTTCTCCGTCTCAGAAAAATCAGGGGTTCTACTCCAGGTATTTTCTAATCCCAAAGAAGACGGGAGGTCTTCAACCAATTCTCTACCTCCGAGACTTAAACAAATACCTAGTCAAAGAAAAGTTTTGCTTGCTATCTCTAGGGACTTTATATCCTCTTCTAGAACAAAACAAATGGCTATGCTCTCTGAACCTCAAATAGGTTTACACACATATAGCCATACACCCTGCTCACAGGAAGTTTCTCCGTTTTTTCACATAGCTCATCAACAAGTCCAGTACAAATTTCTGCCATTCGACCTGGCTTCTTCTCTAAGAGTATTCACCGAGTGCCTAGTGGTTGTGGCAGCAACCCTGTGTACTTGCGGGTTTCAAGTTTTTCCATATCTGGATGATTGGTTGATAAAAGCTGCCTCGGCTCAAGATGTACTTTCCACAACACAGTTGACGATAACATTTCTTCAACAACTAGGCATCAGTCAACTTTCCAAAGTCTCAAATTCAACCATCTTAAAGACTAATTCATAGGAGCCTTAATCAATGCTGTTCATTTACAGGCTTTCCTACCTCAACAGAGCCACGATACTTTTTTGCTTCAGCTTTGTAAGCAAGTTTCTCTTCTACAAACCATTTCAGCCAGACGGATGATGCAGTTTTGGGACACATAGCATCCACAGTCCATGTTACCCCCATTTGCAAGGTTCCATCTTGGAACAGCTCAGTGGACCCTAGTATATCAATGGTCTCAGGTTCTTGATCCCTTCTCTCAAAAGATTAGTCACCTCACCTTTGTCAGTCTCTTCAGTGGTGAATGGATCCAGCCAATCTTTCCAGGGGTCTACTATTTCACATCCCTCCATATCAGAAAGTGCTCACTAAAGACGTGTCCATGTATGCTTGGGGAGCTCACCTGGATGGTCTTCGTATGCAAGGTTGCTGGTCGGTTCAAGAAAAGACAATACACATCAACCTATTAGAGCTGAGAGCAGCCTTTCCAATCAAGTCCTCCTGGTTCGCACAGACAATCAAGTTGGTATGTATTACATCAACAAGCAAGGAGGAATGGGCTGTCTCCCTTCTTTGTTAAGAAGCAGAGTACATTTGGAACTGGGCGATTGCTCGAAACATTTCTCAAGGCCATATACGCACAAGGGTCACAGAACACTCTAGCCGACAAACTCGGTAGATTTCTTCGACCGCACGAGTGGACTCTCAACTCCAAAGTATTACGCCACATTTTTTCAATATGGGGAGGGGGAGACTCCTCAGATAGATTTGATTGCCTCTCCCCGCAATCACAAATTGCTTCAATTCTGTTCCAGGCAATATTCTCCCCAACGTCTGGAAGCAGATGCCTTTCTTCTGGATTGGACAGACATATTCCTTTACGCATTTCCACCAATCCCTCTCATTCTCAAGATGTTGGTCAAACTCAAGCAAGGTCAGCCACCATAATCCTGATAACTCCTCAGTGCCCCAGACAGCCTTGGTACGCCCTTCTGCTTCAGCAGCCCAGACAGCCTTGGTACGCCGTTCTACTTCAGCTGAGTGCCAAGGATCCATTTCCCTTGCAAATCTTTCCGTCTCTGCTCACTCAATCAAAGGTCTCTTTTACATCCCAATCTGCAATCACTACACCTCATAGCTTGGTTCCTCTTGGTCTGACTTCAGCAGATCCTAATCTCTCTGATGCAGTACAAACTATTATAGCTGCTTCCAGAAAACTTTCTATTCAGCAATGCTATCAATAGAAGTGGACACGTTTCAATACGTAGTGTATTCTCCACCACCAAGATGCTTCATATTATTCTCTATCCTCTGTTTCAGATTATCTTCTCCATCTTTCTAATTCTAGACTAAAAACCACTTTGGTCAGCGTTCACCTTGGTGCTATTAATGCTTGACAAATAAATTTCTGGCCTCTCATTCTCTTGTTTTCATGTTTATGAAGGGCCTTTTCAATTCCAAACCTCTACTCAAGCTGCCTCCGGTTGTCTGGGATCTTAATATAGTCCAAGTCCACTTTGATGAAACCACCATTTGAACCAATAGCTTCTACTCACCTCAAATTTCTCACTTAGAAAGTGGTTGTCTTGATCTCTCTCACTTCTGCCCATCGAGTGAGTGAACTCCAAGCATTGGTTTCAGACCCACCATTCACAGTATTTCATCATGATAAGGTGGTACTCCGCATCCATCCTAAATTCCTACCGAAAGTGGTCATGGAATTTCAGCTCAATCAATCCATTGTGCTTCCAGTTTTCTTCCTAAAACCTCATGCTCATCCTGGACAAACAGCTCTTCACATGTTGGACTGTAAACCTGCCTTGGCTTATTACATACAACAGACTAAGCCACATAGGACTTCACCTCAACTGTTCATCTCCTCTGATCCTAACAGATTTGGAAAGCCTGTAACCAAAAGAACTATTTCCACATGGCTAGTGGCCTGTATTTCTTTCTGCTATGCTTGGGCTGGGCTGCAGTTCAAGTGTCATATAACAGCACACAAAAGTCAGAGCTATGGCAGCATCAGTAGCTTTCTTACATTCCACTCCCATTGATGAAATTTGCAAAGCAGTAACTTAGTCCTCAATTCACACATTCACATCTCACTACGGTCTAGAATCCTATTCAAGACGAGATGGTCGTTTTGGCCAAGCATTATTACAGAATTAATTTTCTTAATGACCAGCTTGGAAGTCCCACATGTGAGAATATGCTGACTGCTTGTCCTAGAAGAAAGCACAGTTATTTACCGTAACAGGTGTTATCTGGGGACAGCAGGCAGATATTCTCACATCCCTCCACCTCTTCTAGTTGGCTTCTTAGCTTGCTTATGAAACTGAGGAACCACGAGCCACATCGGGCGAGAAGGCACTCGAGCATGCCCAGTGCAATCAATCGTAAAGTTTCTTAAAACTTAAAGTGACAGTTCTGTGGATGATGCCACCCACATGTGAGAATATCTGCCTGCTGTCCCCGGATAACACATGTTACAGTAAGTAACTATGGTTTTTTGTAAGACAATGCACCTGCTCACAAGGCTGGCAAAACAATGGATGTTTTGATGCAGTTGGGATTTCAGTGCATAGAGTTATTTTGAAGGTGATTGCAGCAGTGGAGTAGTTTCAGTGACCAGACATAGGAGTATTTTTTGGAAGAGTTACAGAAACGTTAGACACGATGTGTCAAATGTGTTGAACTTGGAGATGAATATGTGGAATAACTTGTAAGTTACATGGCTCCTCGTCATTCCCTTCTTGGTTGAGCTGAGAACTTTTCAGCACCCTCTCATACTACCAGTAAAGAGGCAGAAAAGAAAATAAGAAGGGACCAAAAAGGCCATGGACAATGCATTCTGCTCCCTCTCCGGCTATGTCAGGTTCTTGCTGCTTATGAGTGGACTGCTGGGCACGATGGACCTCAGGTCTGACCCAGCCGAGGCATTGCTTATGTTCTTATTTGGTGAATTGCTGCTGTTAGCTTCCAAAATAGAAAATGCAAAGTAAAAGAAAAATCCTTTTTTTTTTTTTGTTAACATGGCCCATTTGTTTTCTCCAATTCTTTCAAGTTTCCAGCTTGATTGGACCCTGGTGTCTTTTGGGCTATTATACTATGAGCCTTCACTTGCAGCTACTTGAGGTTTTCACTTGTCAATAACCATCTCCCACTTGGCCTAGTTATTGCAGCTGCCATCCCTGCCTATAGCGCACAGCTTCCTGAGAATCCTAGAGGTAATGTCATTGAGCAATGACTAGGACACTTGAGCAACTAGTCTAATCCAGAGCTTTTGGCTAACTTATGCTCTTTATTTTATAATCATTACTGTGTTTTATTCTCTTTGGTATGTTTCTATTATTTTTCTTTATTTAGGCTCTGAAGAGTGTGGTGCTCTATGTTATCCTGGCCCCCTATGACAATGAACAGTCTGATCTGGTGCATAGAATAAATAGTGATAAAAAGCTAGAAGATATATCTAAATATAAGTAAGTATTCTGTATGGGACCAGCTGCTTTTCAGATTCCAAAAGCATATATGGGTTTTTTTGGACATATAACTTAGATAAGAGGATAAATCAAGGCTTTTTACATGGGATAAAACATTTTAGGATATGGTGGTTATTTTCTGTGTACATATTGTCCCTTTTAAAAACTATTTGTACCTGCTGTTTAGTAACCGTATGCTTCTTGGCTTATTTTGCATACAAGCTTGTGCACGTAAGTGCTAAACTCTTCCAATTTCTACCTCTAGTACTGCCTCAACCTGGTTCACATAAATATATACTGCATGTAAAACAATTTCTCATGGGAATGCCATCTAAAACTACCTCCAAGAGGAAAAAGTAGCTGTATCAATGAAATTATGTCTCCCCCTCCCCCCCCAAATGTGCATCTACCTGTTCGTATTTACACCTTCTAACTTATGTGGATGGCTTTTCTGATTTAATAATACATATATACTTGGTAGAAGTAAGGGTCTTCAATTACGTTATAGGTGATACATTAAAATAATCCAATAAAAAGGTACAGGCATTCCCCGAGTTACAGACACCTGACTTAAGTACGACTCGCACCTAAGAATGTGGTCGCGGCTTCATTTGATTTCACCTAGCAGTATTTCCAGTGGCATAAACTCTTAAACTTTTGTAGCAGATTCAGGAATGATGCATGGCCACATTAAGAACACTGTACATTGGATCATTTACTATTTTATTGTCCTAGGATACTGATTTTTTGGAAGTCGATTTGGGGACATATTAATAATATCTTAGAATCTAAAATCCCTTTATCTTATGAAGTAGTTATTTGTGGAACTGTGTTGCATATTAAGGATCCGTTAGATAAATATAAAGGTCGACTGTTCCTAATTATGACAGGTACTGCTGTACAGTTGATCATGCGTAATTGGAAAAATTGGGATCGTCTTAACTTTACATTCTGGTGGGCAAATTTATGCTTGATATACAAATATGAAAAAATGATTGCAGAATCGTTAGGAAATATAAAAATTTTCAAGTTAATATGGGGGTCCATTGACGTCTTTTGTTGATTTATTGTAGATTTGATTTTTATTGATATATTATGTGCACATCCAGGGGGAGGGAGGGAGGATTTATTTTTAAATGATTCTCTGAATTCTTGTAAAATTAATGTATGGGTTTCTTTATTGGTGCTTATTATCTCTTAAGGATATGAAATGTATATCATAATGAGCTTTTTGAAGATTTGAATATTAAATTAAAAATTTATAATAGTTTTGGGATAGGGTTGGGGGAGGGATATAGATTGATTTGTTTCTTGAAAGAGTATTAAGTGATGTCTTAAATATAAAATGTATTTAATTTGTATTGCACATGTTGAAAATGAATAAAGAATTTAAAAAAAACAAAACACAACACTGTGTGGTTGCGCATGCTGTACCTTAGAGGGAACACACTGGTAGGAACAGTTGGCCCTTTTGTCAGCTGGGAGCAGAGGTAAGCAACAAGAATCTGAAAATCTACAAGTTCTGAGTTACATACAAATCCAACTTAAGAAGAGCTTTAACTACTACTACTAATTATTTCCTATAGCGCTACCAGACGCACATAACTCTTTCTTAACCCGGGGACTGTCTGTACCTTCAACAAACGGTCAAAAATTATCATCTTGATTGACTGATTGGAAAAGAGGTTAGCTTTAGAAAGCTTGTTGAATTTTGTTGGATTAGCTTATTTCCACATATCCAAACAACTTAACGTAGCAATTGCAATTCTAATTATACCTTGGAAAATCCACTGTTCCAAAACTTGCTCATAGGAGCACCTCCCCATTCAGTGATTGAAAAGTGCAACATGGCGACACCTGTACTTATACATTCAATCAGATGGTGCAGTGCTGCTTGCACAGGCAGCATGTGTTTTATATATCTGCTATTTACCCATGGAAATGCCTTTGAAAATGTCTTTCCAAGAGCATTTGTTTTCTTTTTCTACTAACAAATTACAATGACAGAATAAAGATACAGCGATGACCTTGTTTTTTGTTTGAAGATTTGGAGTCGGGTTGGATTTGAGGAAGAAAGGGCCATGAAATGATACCGATCTTCTGATTTACAGGGATCTCCTGAAACTCTTC
Organism: Geotrypetes seraphini; assembly: GCF_902459505.1. Lineage (NCBI taxonomy): Eukaryota > Metazoa > Chordata > Amphibia > Gymnophiona > Dermophiidae > Geotrypetes > Geotrypetes seraphini. Next base: position 17,509,189 of record NC_047093.1, on the reverse strand, counting down.
ATCACTATGGAGCTGATGCGCTGGACCAACCTTGTGGAAAACTATGGCAAGGAGCTAAGAGAAGGGTCCCTTGAGAGCACTGCTACAGATGTTTTTGGTTATACAGAAGAAGGGGAAAAAAGATGGAAAGATTTGAAAAACAGGGTCGTAGAGCATGTAAGTTGTTTTGTGTGGCTGATGATTGAATGGCTTGAGTTTTTATTGCACCAATTTGCTCTGTAGGAGTGGTCTGGAAATAGAAATAGCCCATTAGCGGTATATAAGAATTAAATTAAATAAAAAAAAAATAGTTGGCCATTTTGCATATATTTATTTTTATTTATTTATATACCACCTTAGCGGTTTACATTCAGGGACTCGGTCATTTGTCCCTATCTGTCCCGGTGGACTCACAATCTGTTTAAGGTATCTGGGGCAATGCAGGACTGAGTGACTTGTCCAGGGTCACAAGGAGCAGTGTGGGGCTTGAACCCACAACCTCAGGGTGCGGGTGCTGACTCCTTCCTAATAGTTCACTCTGCTAACAGCTGCTCCTAAGTAGAAGTTTTTATGATGATAGTGTAAGCTGCTTGAAACAAACAAAAATCTCTCTTTTGGGGGAAAGGAAGTGAAGTGAGAGTGAATAGATTTTCCCAACTCTTTTTACATGAAAGTTTGCCTTTCGAATCATGTATGTAGTTTGGGATATTGGTGGTGACATGTTCACTAAATCAGTCATTAGGACATGAAGTTTGCCTTTTTGCACAGTTTGGTTTATAGTTTAACCATTTGCTTTATCCTCCCTGCTTGAACTGTTTTAAGTGAAGATCTACTGTCATTTTCTGTCACCCTTTAAAAAATAATTGAAACGTGGTCTCTTGGGTCTACTGTTTGCTGTAGAAGCTTTTAGGTTGTGCTTTGAAAGCTAGTGCTGCTTCTTATAGCCTTTGAAATGCGTTGCTCGTTAGATTTGATGTCATGTGTAAAATCAAGAAGGGTATTGAAGCACAATTGGCAGGTTTTTCTTTTTTAATCTTTTAGCTTAATCTGATCCTATGAACCTTCTTTAGCAGCTATCTGTGGCTTATTTTGGTCTTATTTCAATCCATCTTTCCATGACGGTCCTTTGACAAAGAAAAGGGGGAAAGAAGGATGTGTACCAGGGTCCCTACCAGCACCCCTGCAGTCATGGGCCCTAAATCCAGTCACTAGATATTACCGTGACCGATACCAGTCTCTAGGGGCTGTGAATGCTGCTTCCACAGTATTCCCAGCCTGAACCAGGATGAACCACATGTCTCTTGGTGCAGTAGGTTCATTGAACCACCAGACTATCCCACAGAATCGATTGGTTTTATGATTTTTTTTTATATAGTTTGCCACTTTCCTTTCTTTGCTTTTATTTTATGTTTTGATATATTGTGTCTCTTTATATTTTGTCTACAATAGTCAGATAGCCTATGTACTTCCATTCCAGAATATTAGAATAATGGCAAAATATTATACAAGAATTACAATGAAGAGAATGGCCCAACTTCTTGACCTATCTATTGATGTAAGTACTGTATAATTATGCATACATATTACACTTGATGTGAAATTAATGTGTCTTTATGTACTGGAAGGGTCACAAATTTTTAATTAAGCCATGAGATTACATTTCAGGAGATGTCCCAGTAGAAGCATTACACCAGACAAAAATATAAAGCAAATTGTAGTTATGCCACAAATCATTATTTCTTAATTAAAGCATACAAAATAATAGTTTAAAAAAGGTTTAAGGAGCCCTGTGGCTTTTAGCTGCCTTGCATTGAGAAGAGTAGGCAGAAGGCAGATATATAGCAACCAAACAGTGCTGGCAGTGTTCTTTCAATTGTTAAGTGAGAAGAAGTTGGGCAAAATGTAGGGGGAAAACCCTTGTTTTTAACATCTGTTGGTATTAGGCATTGTAAGCACACACTACATTGATGCTGCAGGCCTAAAATTTAATCACATTGCTAGTTGATTTGGTAAAAACATTTCCTATACGTAGAATGAACCTGGTTTTATTAATTATTACAACTTTTAATCAAAAAGGATGATAATTTTTCCTTGGTCTGTATAAAATTTCTCTCTGAGCGCCAGGTATTGGGATGTGTTTTTATGGATAATGCACATTCCTGAATTTTTATTTTTTTTTCAATAGGTTGAATTTAGAAAATATTACAAATGGGAGTCTATACATGCTGGATAGAATGAAGTCATCGGATGATTTGGGGGTTTTGACTGAGCAGTATGGTAGTAGTGCATAGGGTGTGGAATCTTATGTGACTGATCACATGTTGCACACCTTGTTGCCTGAATTGGTTTTATTTTTATTTTTTTACTGGGCTGAGAAATCTAAATTCTTATAGGATCATACTAAACTTTTTTTTCCCTCATTCTTTAGCTTTGAGAAGAAAAGCAGGTGCCAAGTGTGCAGATTGATTTTATTTATTTTTTTATATTTAAAGTTCATCCACTCTAGATATATATATATATATTTTTTGGGGGGGAGTATTTTATTTATTTTTTTATATTTAAAGTTCATCCACTCTAGATATATATATATATTTTTTTTGGGGGGGGAGTATTTTATTTATTTTTTTATATTTAAAGTTCATCTACTCTAGATATATATATATTTTTTTTTGGGGGGGGAGTATTTTATTTATTTTTTTATATTTAAAGTTCATCCACTCTAGATATATATATATATATTTTTTGGGGGGGAGTATTTTATTTATTTTTTTATATTTAAAGTTCATCCACTCTAGATATATATATATATTTTTTTTGGGGGGGAGTATTTTATTTATTTTTTTATATTTAAAGTTCATCCACTCTAGATATATATATATTTTTTTTTGGGGGGGAGTATTTTATTTATTTTTTTATATTTAAAGTTCATCTACTCTAGATATATTTTTTTGGGGGGTGGGAGTATTTTATTTTTCAGCCCAGCAGTTTCCTCTCTCTCTTTTCCTTTTGATCTGTCTGTTTTAAGTGGAGGCTGACTTGGGATCTGGCACTCGATATTTTCATTACAGCTGCTTAGGGTTTTTTCCCATGTTTCTACATCCTCTTCCAGCTTTTTTTTTTTTAACGTTAAATCTTATTAAACTTGGAACCCTTACAATCAAAATGCTGAACATTGCCATAAATGCCCCGATATTGGTGGGTATTCAGACTTTTCCATACTAAATTTTTTGTTTCTTAATCTAAGCATTGAACATGTTCCATAATACAATAGTACCTTCTAAATAAGCCAAAAGTTTAGACTCTGATGACCCTCTGTAGTCCTACTTAACATGTCCACCTTTTTGTTTTTAGTCTAGTAGTTGCAACAGCAGTTCTTGGTTTGGGACAGAGGCTCTTCTCCCTAGGGGCTGTGGGTAATTGACCCAGTGGCAGATAATTCTAACAGTGCTGTGGGGTAGAAATATCTTATTTTTTGTGTTTAGAAAAAAAAAAGAAAGAGCGAGCTAAATACAGATAGCTTATTGCAATAAAAATTTTTTGTTTAACTCCCTTGCAGGAGTCGGAGGAGTTCCTGTCCAGTTTGGTAGTGAACAAGACCATTTATGCTAAAGTTGACAGGTTGGCAGGAATTATCAATTTCCAAAGACCTAAGGACCCAAATGATATACTGAATGACTGGAGTCACAAGCTGAACTCTTTGATGGCATTAGTTAACAAAACAACACATCTCATAGCTAAAGAAGAAATGATACATAATTTGCAGTAAGGGACTTGATAGCTTCAATGCTTTTAATGAAAGCATTTAAAACAGGGGTGTCCAATGTCGGTCCTCGAGGGCCGCAGTCCAGTCGGGTTTTCAGGATTTCCCCAATGAATATGCATGAGATCTATTTGCATGCACTGCTTTCAATGCATATTCATTGGGGAAATCCTGAAAACCCGACTGGATTGCGGCCCTCGAGGACCGACATTGGACACCCCTGATTTAAAATTAAAGTCAGACTGTACAAACCAGTGTATATTTCTTTTTGTCTGTAAACTTGGAAAAGTTTTTTTCCGAGCTTTGCTGATTGTTATGCCTTTCAGTAACTACTCATTGTTTAACACTGATTGCTCCCAACAGTGAGAAAGTTACTAGAGTCCCAGTGTATTAATGCCTTTGCAACCAACAAATGTATTGTAATATCCCCACTAGGTTCTTCTAATTTAGCAAATATTTTTTAACATTATTTGTTTTTATGGTTACTTTTGTCTGAGGATAAAATGGTGGGTATTCTGGCTGGTTATTTTACAAAATAAAATATATTGGTTAACAGATACAATGCATGAAATTCCTTCTACATTTTGCACGATATCCTGTGAACACTGCTATGGTTGTTACTCTTTATCAGAATTAAATCTTTTTTCTGGCGGGGTCTCCTGAAGCAGACACCGAAACGGGGCCGCGTCGGGACCCTGATGAGTTTTTGCTTTACAACCAAGTTAAACTAAGTGCATTTAAAGTATTAGTGGCAACCTGAATGCAAGAAATTTATTTTGACCTAATTGCATACAGTATTTCAATTAAGCAATTAAGAGATATATACCCAGTTGAAACACATTTTTACACCTTTGAGCTGGTCTCGCTTTTACTATTGATTAAGCAATGATTGGAAGATAAACTCTTTTCCCAAGAGGGGGTTACCTCTCCCTCTTCAGAGTTTTATTTCTCTGAGCTGAGTTTTTGTATAGCGAGCCCTCCTCTTAGGTTGTGTAGATTACAGAGTCAGTCTCCTTTTTCTATAGCTTAGTGCTTTTTCTGACTCATAGTTATTTTGTCCCTGCTGAAGTGGAAACATGACTGAATTTGCCAGCATTTCCCTATCCTCTTACAGGGCCTGGCTGCATAGAAGTAAAACCAGTAGCAAGCTATACAGCCCTAGGGTCTTTGAAGGGACCATGTTTGTTAAAGTGTGCTAAGCAGTTAGCATAAGTTTTAGTGTGTGTTAACTGATAGCATTACTATGCACTAAAGCCTAGAATGCATTAAAACAGCCAGTGCAGTAAATATCCCGTACTTGCAGCTTAGCTGAGGCTGGGGTGGGAACGGGGTAGTGGATTGATAAAGTGCAGGAGCTAAATGTACAACTAAAGCTTGTCCCCCTTATTCTACCTCACTAGATGGCATTAGGAGCATCAGCACTCATTACGCTATGCAATAACCATAGAAACTGCTGGCAGAATTCTGGACACGCACCCAACACTTAAGGAAGGTTATCTTTTTGCCTGCTAACCTGCAGTAGGTGTTTGCACTTAACGCTTTTTAGAAAACATGCCCCTATGTTTGGGTGGTTCAAAAAAGGAACAAATGCTATCCTGTATGGCCAGCCATCTCTTCTCAAGCAAAATAGGCTTCTCTTTTTGTCTATTTGTGGTGTTTCCCTTGTCTGCAAGTGTTAAATGAATGGCACAGCACACGTACCTCTTACCCTAGTTTCAAGTTTATTAGTTTTTCATATCCCGATCATAAAGCAAATATCTGACCGGTTAACAATAAAAAAAATTTAAAATAGGAGAATAAGAACTAGTTAATAGTGTATTAAAGAATATTGGGGAAAACATATTAAACATATACAGACAAACACGACCGTGAGGATGAATGGGAAGGAGGGGAAAAGTTACATAATATTAAAAGAAATGATATAGTGGGAAGGGAAAGAACATGAAGGGTAATTGTGCGTGATGTTATGAGATGCGCTAATGTAGAAGATGAGAATTATGAGAGTGTTGAAAATTTAATAGATGAAGTAAAGATTAGGATTTGGTAAAGGCATCTTGGAATAGGAAAGTTTTAAGATTGGTTTTAAATTTTTGTAGATGAATTTCATCCCGAAGAAATTGAGGGAGAGAATTCCATAAGGTTGGAGCAGTAATAGCAAAATTAGTTTTCCTAGTATAGTAGGACTCTTTTAGAGACGGAATAAAAAGAAGTTTTTGATCGGTGGATCGTAAGGATCGGGGAGAGCTTTGGGGAATTAATAATTTATTGAGGAATAAAGGTAAGTGAGATTGTTTGATTTTGAAGGTAAGCAGTAAGATTTTGTAGATTATACGGTGCGTGACTGGGAGCCAATGAGCCTCTTTAAGAAGAGGGGTGACATGTTCGAATTTACCTATTTTGTAGACAAGTTTAATTGCAGTATTTTGTATAAGTTGCAACCGTCGAAGTTCTTTTTGAGGTAGTCCATTTAACAAAGAATTACAGTAATCTAAGTGTGAAATGACTAGGGAATGAATAAGGATGTTAATTGAATCAGTATTTAGAATAGAACTGAGTGAACGGATGATGCGTAATTTAAAGAAACAAGTTTTTACTACTGAGCTTATGTGGTCATGAAAGGAAAGATCTCTATCGATGGTTACTCCTAATAATTTTATTTTAGTATCCATAGCTAAGGGTGTAGATTTGATATAAACAGTTCCTGGTAAAGTTTCGGATTTTTTGATGGGGAGGAGAAGACCACAAGATTTGTCAATGTTGAGTGAAAGTTTGTTAGAGAAAAGCCAATCACTTATAATATCTAGTTTGGTATTTAGATCATTTATTTCTAAAGGGTTTGAAGTATTTATCGGGAAGAGTAGCTGTATATCGTCAGCATAGGCGAAAATTGAGAATCCCAGTGATTGGGCAAGAGAAAGGAGAGGGGAAAGAAAGATATTGAATAGTAGTGGGGATAAAATAGAGCCTTGAGGAACTCCAAAAGTTTGAGTTATCGGAGAAGAAGTTTGATTTTTTGCATGAACTTTAAGATAACGTTGATGAAAATAGGATGTGAACCAGTTGAGAGCGTGACCTGTAATGTTGCAATCTGCTAATCTAGATAAGAGAAGGGAATGATCGATAGTGTCAAAAGCTGCAGATAAATCAAGTGAAATTAATATTACTGATTTTAAGTGATCGTGGGAGTATTGTATGGTTGTAATAAGACCAAGTAATGATAATTCTGTGGAATGTGAAGTTCGAAAACCAGTCTGATAAGGATGTAGAGCATGTGTTTGATCAAAGAATTCTGATAATTGAGAATGAATAATTTTTTCGGCAATTTTAGAGATAAATGGCAGATTGGCTATGGGACGGTAGTTATTTGGTATAGAGGGATCAGTGTTGTGTTGTTTAAGTTTAGGGAAAACTAGAGCTGATTTCCATGCAGTAGGGACGCAGCAGTCAGAGAAAGATTTGGAAATCATTTCCCTTATATAAGGACCAAAGAAAGAAAAGAATTTTTTGAAAAGAGATGGAGGAAAACTTTCAATAATGTTATTGGAAGAATTTATAGATTGTAAAATGGAGAATAGTTGAGTTAAAGACGGTAGTTTGAAATTAGAGAAGGAACTGAGAGGTAAGAAAGTTAAATCATTATTAGTAGGAGGCGAAAAAGCAGGAAGAGAAGGTCCGAGGTGAGTTCGGATAGTAGTGACTTTGTTGTCAAAGAAGAGGGATAGTTCCTTAGCAGATGGTAGAGATGAATCCGGAGGGGGGAGGTTTTTTTTTGAGTATTTCGAAAGAGATTGTGCAATACTAAAAAGAGTAGATGAATTGCTAGTGGTGGAGATAAGGTTTGAGTAATAGTCTTTTATCCCAGGACAAGCAGGCATGATATTCTCACATGTGGGTGACGTCATCTACGGAGCCCCGGCGCGGACAGCTTTTCAAGCAAACTTGATAGAAGTTTCAAGTTTGCACACTGCACCACGCATGTGCGTGCCTTCTCGCCCACTAGAGGGCGCATCCCACCTCGTGGTCCTCAGTTCAATTTTTTCCGCGGAGCAAGAAAGCCCTGTGGATCTGAGCTCCAGTGTTTTTGCCTTCTAGCTGCCGCGTTTAGTTTATTTTCCCATCGGATTAGTTCGCGGTGCTGTTTTTCTTTTCGGTTCTTTTCAAAAAAAAAAAAAGTATTTTGTTTTTCGTCTGGCTCCGGGGGCTCCCGGAAGCCGTGGCCGCGGGACGTCGGTACGTTCCCGGCCTTCTTCTTTTTCTTCGTGGATGTCCCGTCCTGTTACGGGATTCAAAAAGTGCAGCCGGTGTGAGAGGTTGCTTTCCATCACTGACCCTCACCGGTGGTGCATTGTCTGTCTTGGGCCCGAACATCCGACAGACTCGTGTGATCGCTGTGCTACCTTCCAAAACAGGGCCCTCCGTCGCCGCAAGGCCAGAATGGCGGAATTGTTCGCCGTCGACGCGCCGCCTAAGGCCTCGACGTCGGCCTCGGCTTCGGCCCCGGCCTTGACCTCGGCGTCCTCGGGGGCCTCGGCCCTCCTCCTCAAAGGCGTCGTCCGTGAAGCAAGCTTCGGGTAAGTCCTCTGTTCCATCCCCTTCAGCAAAGAAGCCATCCTCGAGTCAGGCCAAGGCGGGTGGGTCGACCCCGGCCCCGCATCGGACCTCGACTCCGCACACCCCGAGGGAATACTCGAGACCGAGGTCGCCCTCCAGGGAGTGTGCCCCGGACTCGGAACTCCCCACCTTCGTGGGGATTCCGGCCTTCCAGGATCTCCTCCGAGCCCTGATCTCATCGGAGCTGTCGGGAGCCCTGGAAGTGTTGCAACGTGTTGCGGTTCCGGCGGCCTCGACCTCGGCCGGGGCGCCTTCGGTCTCGGAGGCCCCGGCCTCGGCTCCCTCGACCACGGGAGCCCCGGCCTCGGCGACCTCGGTCTCGGGTACTGTGGCCCCGTTCACCTCGGTCTCGGCCCCGCCCCGGACCTCGACCTCGGGGGAACCCCCTGAGCGGAGTGTAAGGCCCAAAGAAAAGTTGCGCAGAGTGCGCCGTCTTTCCTCCTCTTCCTCCGGGTCTTCCAGGCACGCCTCGCCCTCGACGCGACCTCGGACGGGGCGTCGATCGAGGAAGTCTAAGCGGCCCCGAGGCTCGCCTCGGCGCGACCGTTCCTCGTCGTTCGGGGGCGAGGCGCTGCAGGTGTCGGAGTTGCGCCTCGACAACCCGAGGCTCCTCCGCTCACCTCGTGGGAAGTCTTCCCGGGCCGCCTCGCCGAGGAAACGGGAGAGTGTCCCACGAACCCCAGGGTCCTCACCCAAGGGTTCTGCGAGGAGGACAACTTCCCCTTCCCCCTCGAGGGCCCTCGAGAGGGGATCCTGGGATTCGGGATCTGTTAGGGATCCTCATTATTCCCATGAGGCCTCCCCCCTCTCCTCGGTGGGGCGGTCGAGAACCCCGTCTCCCCAGGCTAGGCCGTCCTCGTTTTCATCCTTCGTTCAGGACATGGCCCAAGCCCTGGGGATTGACCTGATGGTAAGTTCTCGGTATTCCAAAGAATTTCTGGAGGAACAGGACCTCCCCACTCCTCCTAGAGAGGTGCCTAGACTCCCTCTCAACAGTGTCCTTCTGCAGACCTGGCTGAAGAACTTGTCAAACCCTCTTACAGTCACGTCTGTACCTTCAAAAATGGAATCGAAGTATAGGACGATTCCTCCTAAAGGGTTCGATAAGGCGCAGCTCTCACACCAGTCCCTTCTGGTGGAGTCGGCTCTTAAAAAATCACAGCCCTCACGGGTTTCTGCGGCGGTTCCACCAGGCAGGGAGGGGCGGACCCTGGACAAGTTTGGCCGTCGCCTCTATTCAAATTCCCTGATGGCCACCAGGGTTCTAAATTACGCCTTCACCTTTTCCTCCTACTTGCGTGGTATGGTGAAGGACCTTCCTCAATATCGAAACTCGTTACCGGACTCCCAAAGAGCAGGATTCGATAAGTTTATGTCCAACCTGTCCCAATTGCGGTTGTACCTATTCCATGCAGTGTACGACGCCTTTGAGCTGGTTTCGAGGGTGTCGGCCCTCGCAGTGGCCATGCGCCGCTTGGCCTGGCTTCGCACCCTCGACATGGACCCAAACCTGCAGGAACGCCTTGCGGACTTGCCTTGTGTGGGGTCCGAGTTATTTGACGAGTCATTGGATGCGGCGACCAAGCGCTTGTCGGAGCAGGAACGCTCTTTAGCATCCCTGGTCCGCCCCAAACCTAGGCCCCCGCCGCAGAAACCCTTTCGACCTCCGCCGCGCCGATACCCTCAGAAATCGACCCCGGCTTTCTCGAGACCGCCTCCGAGACGTCCGTCTCAGCGAGGCAGAGGGGGACAAACCCAAGCCCCGGCGCAGGGCCCTTCTAAGCCCGCGCCTTCCTTTTGACGGGCTGAGCGGACGGGGCGGGTTCCCCTCCGCACTTTCACAGGAACCCCTTCCTATCGGGGGCCGTCTTCGGTCCTTCCGGGAGGCATGGACCGGGATTACCTCAGACGCTTGGGTGCTCCGGATCGTCTCCGAGGGCTACTCGCTCAACTTTGTGTCCTCGCCACCGGACAGTCCTCCAAGTTTAGTCCCCTGCAACCGTTCGCAACTACCGACCCTTATAACCGAAGCCAAAGCCCTCTTGAAGCTTCGGGCGGTCGAGCCGGTCCCCAAGGACCAGTGGGGTACGGGGTTTTACTCCCGCTACTTTTTGGTTCCAAAAAAGACCGGGGACCTGCGCCCCATACTGGACCTCAGGAAGCTCAACAAATTCCTGGCCCGGGAGAAGTTTCGAATGCTATCTCTCCCGGTTTTGTATCCTCTCTTGGAGGAAGGGGACTGGATGTGCTCCCTCGACCTGAAGGAAGCATACACCCATGTTCCGGTGCACCCCGCCTGCCGAAGATTCTTACGATTCCAGGTGGGGGACCTCCACCTCCAGTACAGGGTACTGCCCTTCGGCCTGGCCGCGTCCCCACGAGTATTCACGAAGTGCATGGTGGTGGTTGCGGCAGCCCTGAGGTCACGTGGACTCCATGTGTTCCCTTACCTGGACGATTGGCTCATCAAAGCCCCGACCAGGGAGGGGGTTATCTCAGCGACCCGACAGTCTATTACCTTCCTGCAAACTCTCGGGTTCGAGATAAACTTTCCAAAGTCTCAGTTGAGGCCGTCTCAGTCTCTTCAATTCATAGGTGCGGTGCTGGACACGGTGCGCCTGCGCTCCTACCTGCCGACCCAGCGGTTGGAAGCCTTGGTACGGATGAGCCGCCAAGTCTCTCAACTATCGAGGGTGTCGGCCAAGCACATGATGATGCTGCTGGGCCATATGGCCTCGACGGTACATGTCACGCCGTTTGCGAGGCTACATCTGAGGATCCCTCAGTGGACCCTCGCGTCCCAGTGGCGTCAGGAGTGCGACCCGGTGTCTCGCCTCATTTCGGTGACTCCGCTTTTGCGGAAATCGCTGCGTTGGTGGACAGACTCTTCAAATCTGTCCATGGGGCTACTGTTCCGCACTCCGCCTTTTCGCAAGGTCCTGACCACGGACTCCTCGGAGTACGCGTGGGGAGCCCATCTCGACGGTCTTCGCACGCAGGGCCTGTGGTCGGCAGAAGACCGTCGGTGTCATATCAACGTGCTGGAGCTGCGGGCCATCTTCCTAGCACTTCGAGCCTTCGTTCACATATTGCAGGACCAGGTGGTCCTCGTCCGCACGGACAATCAGGTGGCAATGTACTATGTGAACAAGCAGGGGGGAACGGGGTCTTGGCCCCTCTGTTCCGAGGCTCTTCGCCTTTGGGAGTGGGCGGCCTCCAGGAACATCTTCCTCCGGGCGGTCTACATCCAAGGAGAACGGAATTGCCTGGCGGACAAACTCAGTCGACTTCTGCAACCGCACGAGTGGAGCCTACACCCAGCAGTTCTGCGCGAGGTTTTCGCTCGCTGGGGAACGCCACAGGTGGATCTGTTTGCCTCTCCGGAGACACACAAACTACCACTATATTGTTCTCGGATGTACTCGCGGGACCGTCTGGAAGCGGATGCCTTCCTACTCGACTGGGAAGGGAGGTTCCTGTATGCATTCCCTCCGTTCCCTCTGATCATGCGAACGTTGGTACACCTAAAATCGTCCACGGCCACGATGATTCTCATAGCACCTCGGTGGCCGCGTCAGCACTGGTTCTCCCTGCTGCTCCAGCTCAGTGCCAGGGAGCCTCTTCCCCTGCCTGTCTCTCCTTCTCTGCTGTCTCAGAGTCAAGGATCCATGTTACATCCCAATCTACAGTCATTGCACCTGACAGCTTGGTTTCTTGTTCCCTGACCCCTCCGGACCTGTCTCAATCGGTGAGGGAGGTGTTGGAAGCCTCCCGCAAGATCTCGACGAGACTTTGCTATGCGCAGAAATGGACCAGGTTTTCCACCTGGTGTTCGTCCTTTCACCTGGATCCGGTATCAGTTCCGGTATCCTCGGTTTTGGACTATTTATTTCATTTGTCGCACTCTGGCTTGAAAACCACTTCGGTGCGGGTTCATCTCAGTGCAATTTCTGCTTTCCACCAACCTCTGGATGGACGCCCTCTGTCACTCCATCCCTTGGTGACACGCTTCATGAAAGGGTTACTCAGGGTTTGCCCCCCTCTGAAGCCTCCGTCTGTCGTGTGGAATTTGAATGTGGTCCTGGCTCAACTGATGAAACCCCCTTTTGAGCCACTCAACAAGTCCCTCTTGAAATTTCTGACTTGGAAGGTGGTGTTTCTGATCGCCCTCACCTCCGCCAGGCGGATTGGGGAGTTGCAAGCCTTGGTTGCGGACCCTCCTTTCACTGTCTTTCATCACGACAAGGTGGTTCTCCGCACCCATCCTAAGTTTTTACCTAAAGTTGTTTCTGACTTCCACCTCAATCAGTCCATTGTCCTTCCTGTGTTCTTCCCGAAGCCCCACTCCCATCCTGGCGAGACGGCGCTTCACACGCTTGACTGTAAGAGGGCGTTGGCATATTATCTTCAACGCACCAGGCCTCATCGGAAGGTTCCTCAATTGTTTTTGTCCTTCGATCCCAATCGATTAGGGCATCCAGTTTCCAAGCGCACTCTGTCTAACTGGTTGGCCGCTTGCATTTCTTTTTGCTACGCTCAGGCTGGCCTCCCTCCCCCGGGTCGAGTCACGGGGCACAAGGTCCGAGCAATGGCAGCTTCGATAGCCTTTCTCCGATCCACTCCGATGGAGGACATATGTAAGGCTGCCACTTGGTCTTCGGTTCATACATTCACCTCTCATTATTGTCTGGACACTCTATCCAGGAGTGACGGCCGGTTTGGCCAGTCAGTTTTGCAAAATCTGTTTTCCTAAATTGCCATCCTCCCACCTGCCCTGTTTTGGTTAGCTTGGAGGTCACCCACATGTGAGAATATCATGCCTGCTTGTCCTGGGATAAAGCACAGTTACTTACCGTAACAGGTGTTATCCAGGGACAGCAGGCATATATTCTCACAACCCGCCCGCCTCCCCGGGGATGGCTTCCTTGCTAGTTATGGAACTGAGGACCACGAGGTGGGATGCGCCCTCTAGTGGGCGAGAAGGCACGCACATGCGTGGTGCAGTGTGCAAACTTGAAACTTCTATCAAGTTTGCTTGAAAAGCTGTCCGCGCCGGGGCTCCGTAGATGACGTCACCCACATGTGAGAATATATGCCTGCTGTCCCTGGATAACACCTGTTACGGTAAGTAACTGTGCTTTTTTGTTTGTTGAATGATCTTTTTGTAGTGTGAAGCTTTATCTTTATATGATAAAAGGTCACTGTTGTAATGAGTTTTTCGCCATTTGTTTTCTGCCGACCGTACCTGTCGACGGAGGAGGATCAAGTTTTCATTAAACCAGGGTTGGTGTTTCTTGGAAGTAGAGTTAAGAGTAGGTTTATTTTGTTTGACAGATTTAGGAGCTAATGAGTCTAGTAGGGACTTTGTAGCGGTTTCCCAATTAGAAAATTGTTCAGTAATAGATAGTGATGAAAAATCATTGAGATTTAAGTCGAAGGAGGATTGAATGGCAGGAAGAGTTATGGTATTTAGATTACGGTTGATAAAGGAATTGTTTATCGGTTTAATGATATTTGAATGAGTTGGTATGTTAGATTGCCAAATGATTAAAGTGTGATCTGACCATGGTACTAAAATGAAATCAAAATTATAGAAAAAATCGGTCATGGTGGTTGGGCATAATATCATGTCTAAAATATTTCCTGCGGAATGTGTAGGCGTATGAATGAGAGGCGACAGTGATAAATCAGAGATCAGAGTTAAGAGTTCGGAAGTGTTATAGTGATTAGGGGAGTTGAAATGGATATTAAAGTCTCCAAGAATTATAGACTCAGGATATGCAATATTGAATTCAGTTAGAGTGGAGATAAGAGATGAGAGAGAGATTTTAGTTATTGGCGGGGGTGCATAGATAAGGAGAAAGTTAAGAGGAGAAGAGAGTTTGATTGAAAATTGGAGAGATTCAATAGGAAAGTGAGAAAAAAAGGTGGAAGTATTTACCTGGAGAGGAATTGAGGCATGATGTATAATTGCTAGTCCACCTCCTTTTTTATTAGAACGGGGTTGAAAAAATGTTTTATAATTAGGTGGGCAGGCCTGAGTGATGTAAGCATCATCTCCCTGAGTTAGCCATATTTCTGTAAGACATAGAATATGAAGATTGTGTTGAGTAATAATATCATGGATTAGATGATGTTTGTTTTTTATAGAGCGAACATTTATTAGGCCGAAGTTAATTGTAAGGGGGTGGTGGAGTTGATTAAAACAGGGATTGGAAGGGGGATGAAGTGGGATGGAAATAAGTTGCCTTAAGTGAGGTTTGAGTTGATGTTTGAAAGTTATGGATTCAGCATGGCGACGGCCCCAGATAGTTGGGATGGACGACATGGAATTTGAGGTAGTAGATGGAAGACTATAGAAATCAGGTACTGAGCAATGGAAAATCAAGAGAAAAAAGAAATATAAATTGAGAACGAAGTAACACAATCTATGGAGGGAGGGGAGAGCAAACGAGAATGAAATAGAGAGAGGGTTATAACGTGAAGTTAGTAATAAATGAAGGGGCTGCATGAAGGAGCGCATAAAGGAGCAGGACCCTAGTCATTCCATCTGTGAGCCACAATTCTACAACTACATCATAATTGGTCTCTTGCGTGCTTTTATTTTTTCACAACTTTTAGCACTCTTCAACAAACTGGACAGGGGTGGTGTGGATGCTGGAGAATGCAATTTCTGCTATCTTACTGATGTTATCTGTGCAACATCAACTTGGACAACCCCACTTCAGCTGTACTTAGATATGGAATTTTGCCTTTATATATGTCACACATGGCAGGACTGAGGTATCTTAGAACATAAGTGTTGCCATACTAGGACAGGCTGAAGGCCCATCAAGCCCAATATCCTGATTCCAGCTGTGACCAATACAGGTCACAAGTACCTGGCAAGATCCCAAAGAGTAAAATGATTTTCCCAAGTCCATCTTAATAATGGTTTATGACCTTTTTTAATGGAAATTTTGCACACTTTTTTTTAAACCCTGCTAGGATGACTTCACTATGAGGTCTACTTATCTCCTTTATTGTTTTCTTCAATCTTCTCTGTACTTTTTCTAATTCAGCTATACAATTGGGATAACGGTGACCAGAATTGCATAGTATGAGGTGTGGTCACACCATGGAGTGATACAAAGGTATAATAGTCTCATTTTTGTTTTCCATTCCTAATAATTCCTAACATTGTTTTAACTGCCACTGCACACTGGGTGGAAGATTTCACTGTATTTTGTTGTGGGGGGGGGGGAGGAGCACACAGCTGCTGGAAAAGACCTCTCTTTTATACATAGAAATATAATTTTAATATTAATCACTTGTTTGTCAGTTTTAAAATGAATAAAGAATTTTTAAAAAAAGAAATATAATTAAATATATCTGGGAATGAGGTCTTTTAGAGGGTAAATAAAAATGTATGGGGGTGATTTAATCTCATTGTAGATGGATCACGAGCACATGAATGTGACAGTGATGATGGCTTTGCCTGTCCAACTATTTTAGCTGTGCTGATTTAATCTTTAAACATCTTCCAAGTAAGACTCTCGTACAGTGTTTGTTCTTCAGTAAAACATTCATCTACTACAGGGATGTCAAAGTCCCTCCTCAAGGGCCGCAATCTAGTCAGGTTTTCAGGATTTCCCCAATGAATATGCATGAGATCTATTAGCATACAATGAAAGCAGTGCATCCAAATCGATCTCAAGCATACTCATTGGGGAAATCCTGAAATACCGACTGGATTGCGGCCCTCGAGGAGGGACTTTGACACCCCTGATCTACTACAATAGGTGTGACATTGTAGACCAGGGGTAGGGAACTCCGGTCCTTGAGAGCCGTAGTCCAGTCAGGTTTTCAGGATTTCCCCAGTGAATATGCATGCGTTCTATTTGCATGCACTGCTTTCAATGCATATTCATTGGGGAAATCCTGAAAACCCGACTGGACTACGGCTCTCGAGGACCAGAGTTCCCTACCCCTGTTGTAGACAGCAGGGTATTTTCCCCACACTCACAAGCCATGCAGAAGGAATCCACTCTAAGTTTTCAACTCCTCCTTCGACTTGAGAGCTCTGCTGCCCCCTTCAGTTTTTCCTTCTACATGTGAGTGGGGAGTTGTCTTTCTGATCTGCTCTATATATTTCTTTTTTATTTATAGCATTTTTCATGGTTGGTTTTTGTAGCTATCATTGCATTTGCTGCCTGCATGGAGAAGAAGCAGGCTTGGGTCTGCAGCCAGTTAATTCCTTGGAGACCTGTTTGGGCAGCCTGCAGAGATCTTTGTGAAGCTGGGGTCTGTACCCCTCATAGCTTCACTCAATTACTGAGGAGTTTTCCTTCTGCCACATCACTCATGACATTATTGAAGTGGCAGAGGGAAGCACTGGTGGGGTAGGCCACGAGCAACCTATTCACCAAGCTGCCTCTGCCTGCCAGCTACCGCTGCTGCTACTTTAGTATGTCCAAGGGAGGGAGGGGGAGAGGGATGAAAAGTTGCTGCACATGGGGGGAGAGAAGAAGAATTGTTAGACATGGGGTGGAGGAGAAGAAGGGAGAGATTCAAGAGGTAGAAAAGGGTGAAAGGGAGAAATCCTGCTTATGGTGAAGGGGAGGGAGACATGTATGGAGAAAGAAAGAGAAGTGTTGGACATAGGGTGGAGGGTAGGGAGAGATGGTGCACGGGGAGAAAGAAATACTGCACATGATAATGGAGGGGAATAATACAGAGGTTTGACCCATGGCGGAAAGGAAAGAGAGAAATGGTAGACAGTGGGAAAGAAACAGAAATGTCAGATATGGCAGTGGAAGGGCAGGTACAGAGATGGAAGATGAATGGTGAGCACGGAGAAAGAAGAAAATGTCAAATGGCAAGGAGACCCTGGTAAGTGAGTTAACAGAAGACAAACAGAAATCAGAGCTGAGGCTCAACATGCTTTGAATAATAAAATGACCAGACACCAGAAGGTAGAAAAAATAATTTTATTTTCTATTTTGTGATTACAATATGTCAGATTTGAAATGTATATCCTGACAGAGCTGGTGTCAGATAGTGAGTATGAGCTAGGACCTAACAGAGAGAGGAAAAGTCTTTTGTTTACACTAGTGAATGACATAGGGACAAATTTTTCCCCATCCCCTCGGGAACTCATTTTCCCATCCTGTCGAGTTCTTTTCCTGTCCCTGCAAGCTTTATCCTCATCTGCACAAGCCTCAAATACTTTAAAACTGAAAACCTTCTTTGACAACTGAACCTACTTGACTTCTCAGAAAGCACAGTTACTTACCGTAACGGGTGTTATCCAGGGACAGTAGGCAGATATTCTCAACATGTGGGTGACGTCACCAATGGAGTCCCCTAGCAGACGTTTTCACAAGCAGACTTGCTTGAAGACCTTCAAGCTTGCGATTGGCCTGCGCATGCCCCTCCCGCCCGACCTAGGGCATGTGTCTCCTCAGCGTGGCCTCAGTTCAGATAGCTAGCAAAGAAGCCAACCAAGGGGAGGTGGGTGGGTTGCAAGAATATCTGCCTGTTGTCCCTGGATAACACCTGTTACGGTAAGTAACTGCTTTATCCCAGGACAAGCAAGCAGCATATTCTCAACATGTAGGAGACTTCCAAGCTAACCAGAATGGGATGGAGGAAGAATTGGCAATTTATGAGAATAGATTTTGCAAAACAGACTGGCCAAAATGGCCATCACGCCTGGAGAAAGTATCCAGACAGTAGTGCAAGGTAAACGTATGAACCGAGAACCAAGTGGCAGCTTTGCAGATTTCCTCACGCGGAGGAAAGCAATAGACGCCGCCATCGCTCTGACCTTGTGGCCTGTGACTCGACCTGACAGAAAGAGATACAAGCGGCCAACCAGTTAGAAATGGTCCGCTTAGAAACAGAGCGACCCAAGTGATTCAGATCGAAAGAGAGGAACAGCTGGGGAGCAGAACAATGAGGAGCGGTGTGCCTTAAGTAGAAGGCCAGCGCACGCTTACAAGCAAGAGAATGCAGAGCCACTTCTCCAGGGTGAGAATGGGGCTTCGGAAAAAACAGGATGAACAATGGATTGGTTGATGTGAAACTCAGAAACAACCTTAGGCAAGAATTAGGATGGGTACGGAGAACCACCTTATCATGATGAAAGACAGTGAAAGGTGGGTCCGCAACTAAGGCTTGAAGCTCACTGACCCGACAGGCAGAAGTGAGAGCAACAAGAAACACAACCTTCCAAATAAGAAACTTCAAGTGAGCCCGCGCTAGCGGCTCGAATGGGGGTTTCATCAAGCAAGTAAGGACCACATTAAGATCCCAAACCACCGGAGGAGGTTTAAGGGGCGGATGAACATGGAAAAGGCCTTTCATGAAGTGGGAAACCACAGGATGAACAGAGATAGGCTTCCCGTCAATTAGCTGATGAAAAGCAGCAATGGCACTAAGGTGGACTCGAACTGAAGAGGACTTGAGTCCAGCGCCAGACAAGTGCAACAGATAATCCAGGACAGCAGATAAGGAGGCAGACAGCGGCTCCAGCTGCCCGAGTAGCACTCCAGGAAGAAAAGCGGGTCCACTTCTGATGGTAACATTGGCGAGTGGACTCTTTCCGAGGCGCCTCCAGGACGTCCAGCACAGGCTGGGAGAACTGGAACGAGGGCATGAAGTCTCGAGGAACCAAGCCGTTAAGTGCAGAGACTGAAGGTTGGGATGAAGTAGAGAATCTCGACTCTGCGTAAGCAGAGAAGGAAAAACGGGCAGAAGAAGAGGCTCCCTGAAACTGATTTGTAACAGAAGGGAGAACCATGGCTGTCGGGGCCACCGAGGAGCTATCACAATCATGGTGGCACGCATGGACTTGAGCCTGACGAGTCTTCAGAATCGGAGAGAATGGAGGGAACGCATACAGAAATAGGTTCGTCCAGTCCAGCAGAAAAGCATCCGCCTTGAGTCTGAGAGGGGTATAAACCCTGAAGCGGAAGCGGGGCAACTTGTGATTGAGGGGGAACATGAACAGATCGACATCCGGAGTCCCCCAACGAGCAAACACCTGACACAAGGTCAAGGAATGAATGGACCACTCGTGAGGTTGCAGAAGACAACTCAACCTGTCTGCAGACCGCTCGAAGGAATATGTTGCGGCGGATGGCCCAATCCCAGAGCCGCATCGCCTCATGGCACAGGGACCTCATGCCCCCTTGTTTGTTGATGACTGTATAGGGGGTCTCCAGGTTCCGGAGAACCTGGTGCAATGGCAAGTGCAGTGCCTCACGGGGCTGATGATCAACACCCATTTTCGCCAGGAATTCCTGGGTATAACGGGACACAGTCTGGAGGTCCAGGTTCAAGGCCCGACCCATGTCAGAGATGAAACGAGTAAAGGAGGAGTTTCGAGAAGAAGACTCATCCCCTGGAGGAGACTCCGAGCGAGATCTGGGGGCAGCTGAGAAAGAGGGAGAAATTTCCCTCGAATAGTGAGCCGGGGCCTCGGAATCCTGCGAATGGGAGATGGAAGAGGCTTGACTAAAGTATCTGGGGGCGTCGAGGAACGACCCCGTGCAAGGTGGACTGGGGAGGACCCCGGAATCTGAGGAATCGGCTGGCAGATCCTTGGAGAAGACCCCTTAGAGGTTGGCATCTGGCTCGATGGGGAACGCACACTGGAGTCCAACTCGAGGACACGGGTGTGCCTGGAAGGCTTTGCGGTTGGAGACCTGCCCCGAAGGGTCGGAGAAGACCAGAGCTTTTTAGGAGGGGCAAGCCTCGACATAGTAGCGGGCGAAAAGCGGGACCCCATCCTGGAACCTCGAAAAGTCACAGGAGACTCGGGGGATGAAGAATCGCTCGAGGAAACCCGATGAGTCTTAAGGGCACAGCCCCGAGACACGAGAGAAGGACGCTCAGGCTGGTCAGATCAAGGTCAGAGGCGTTGAGGTTGGGACCAGTTGGCTCACCACCGAGGAAAGCTGCGTGGTAAGTATAGCCTTAAGTATGTCCTCGAACAAAGGCACCGAGACCAAAGGCTGTTGGATCGTAGGTGCAGCAGTGCGCTCCTTCGGGGGCGACCTCGAGGAAGAGTATTCCCTACGTGAGGAGGCATGCTTAGAATGATGTCTCGAAGATGCCAACGAGGTGGCACTTACATGAGACTCTGAGGCAGGCTTCTTTGCCGGCACACCTGAGGAGGCAAGAGGAGACTTACCAGAGACTGGAGTAGCAGGAGAGGCCGAGGCACCCAACGAGGGCGCCGAGGCCGAGCTCGAGGCCTGTCCCGCAGGATCCATGGGGCCAAAGAGTTGGAGAATCTTGGCCACCCTCCGACGAAGAGCCTGCGGTTGCAAAGTCGCACAACATGGGCACGACTCAGCGCGGTGCTCCGCACCCAGGCACTCGACACACCAGCGATGAGGGTCGGTGATGGAGATAACCCGGTTGCACTTAGTACAGTTTTTAAACACGGAACGAGGCTGGGACATAAGAAAAAGGACGGCCGCGGCCCCGCGAGGCCAGGCGTCCAGAACAAGACCGGTGAACCTGGTCAAAAATATACAAACGGAGAAAAATAAAGACGCAACTTAACTGAAAGTAACCAAATAAGCCGCGGTGCAAGAGAGACAATGAGATCGCACGAAGCAAGGGAGCAATGCTTCTGGCTCCTTGGAAAACATAGAACTGAGGCCACGCTGAGGAGACGCATGCCCTAGGTCGGGTGGGAGGGGCATGCGCGGGCCAATCACAAGCTTGAAGGTCTTCAAGCAAGTCTGCTTGCGAAAACATCCGCTAGGGGGCTCCGTCGGTGACATCACCCACATGTTGAGAATATGCTGCCTGCTTGTCCTGGGATAAATGACTCTTTCCACTTCTTTCTCTAGATGAAGTTCTTAGACAACAAGGATTTCTCATCCCCCCACCTTTCAAGGACCCCTTTAGTCCCTCCTCTTGACCCCCTTTAAACCCCTCTCTGAATGTTGCCTAGAGCCTGAATAGGTTTGTGCGACACACAAATATTAGATTAGATTAAAATAATAAGTGTTCAAGGCAGAATTTACAGGAATGGGACACTGGCAAAACTTGCGGGGACGGGATGGGGAAATTGAGTTCCTGCAGGGATGGGGAAAAATTTGTCCCCGTGTCATTCTCAAGTTTACACCAAAGCTTTGGCATGGGGTTGGTGAAGAAGTCACAAAATAAACCCGCCATGCCATTTTGAAAAGAAAATGTCCAATTGGGTGGGAAAAGTGAATTGAATAAAAAAATCAGTTCAAAAGATCGAATCGAAAATTTTTTCCCTGAAGTGGGCAGGATTAGTAGCAACAGTACAGAGACTTGTAGAAATTCAGGCCATAGAACCAGTGACGCTCAGAAGATTGGAGACCCAATTTAGATCTCGCGTTAATGAGATCCTGAAGATTCCATGCTTTCGTATGGAAACAGTGCGGTCAGTAAATGTAGCAGTAGATCTGGAGGAATTTGTAGCTTCCTGAATCTTGATGAAAGCCTACCTGCACGTTCTTATGTTTCAGGAGCTCAGGTGGTTCCTGAGAGTTCATGTGCAGGAGTGCCATTATCAGTTCTCGCCACTTCCTGTTTGTCTAACCACAGCACCCCACACGTTCATCAAGGTGAGGGCGGTGGTAGCAGCACATCTCCGAAGGGCAAGATTGCAAGTGCACTCATACATGGACGAATGAGCGAACCGTGAATTTGCAGGGGGGCACTACTACAGTGCTGAAATTTTGGCATGGAAAAGCCTTTTATTGGATACAAGGCACTGAAGTGGGCAGAAATGGCAGATCGGCACAAAAAACACTTAAGCATCCATTTATAGAATAGCACCTCAGTGTTTCTAACTAGATCTGAAAAGGGTGTGTGGCCATGGGCGGGGCATTCTCATTTAAAAAATTTATATACCATTTAAAACTAAACGGTTTACATAATTTACATACACAATGTTAAAATGATGACAAAATAAAAGCAAATACAGTGGAAGCTTGGTTTACGAGCATAGTTCGTTCCAGAAGTATGCTCGTAAACCAAAGTGCTTGTGTATATCAAAGTGAGTTTCCCCATAGGAATGAATGGAAACTCGCTTGATTCGTTCCCCCCCCCCCCCCCCGCCAGCGAATGCCCCCCTCCCACGACATGGCATCCCCCCTGCACATGCTCACGGCCTTCTGGTTTCGCTCTCTCCGAGATTCTCTGAGAATCTCTGAGAGAGCGAGACCAGAAAGCCTTGAGCATGCGCAAATGCTCAAGGCCCAGCCCAGCCAAGAGGGAGGATCTTCAGGCACTGGCATGTCCTGTGCGTTGGTTCTGGTGCCAAATCGGGGTAAGGGATACTGTTTGGGTGCTCGGCGAGGGAGGCCGGATCGCCGGAGGGGGTCCTCGTAAATCGAGTCAAGCTCGGTTTCCGATGCGCTGATTTTGCGAATGTTTTGCTCGTCGTGTAAAACACTCGCAAACCGGTGCACTCGTAAACCGAAGTTTGACTGTACATAATAAAATACATATATAATAAAATGAAAATACATACAATCCTCAGGAAAATACCATAGTGTGGATAGTAGAGGTCATAGATAATTCATCAATTTTAGCTGAAGTAACTGAAAAAAGGTAGTGTTAGAATAGTGTGGATCAACGCTCAACTTGTGCATTCAGCTTTACACCTAGTTGTAGTAGCTCCTCATGTCCACAGTTCTTTGTGGATCATGGCACTATTCTATAAAGGGGGCCGAGCCCAGAATGCCCATTATAGAATACCACTCAGCTCTGAATTTTTTAGTACCATTTACTGAACCAGCCCTATAGCACTTAGGCAGTACCATATAGTAGTGTTCTTCAACCTTTTGACACCTATGGACCAGCAGAAATAAATAAGTATTTTGTGGACCAGCAGTTGAAGAACACTGGGCTAAATCGTGCCCTTCTCCACCCCAGACCCTGCCCCCATGATGGTACTAATTGTAACACCATTTTTTCCATCCATTTTTCATATATACACACATACAATATAATCGTATTAGCAACACATAATGGTTAACCACAAAATTAAAATACACAAAGCACACTGTATGCTTTTCAACATTCATTCCTACCATAAAACAGATAACCTCATGCAAATGCAGGACCAAAAACTAAAAGTACTAATATTCACAAAAAAACACTAAGATGCAAGAATCTGCAAGCAGTACAACCCCTAGAGAAAAACAAACAAATGCATTTCTTTCTGAACAGACAGCAGATGTAAAATCATTAAACAAAAAAAATAAAAGCATTTCCCCTACCGTTGTTGTCTCCCTCCATGTGCCTTGCCTTCTGGCCTTTTCCCCCCCCCCCCCCAGTGTTAGCTTCAGGCCGGTCCATGGTGCGATCAATGCAGGGTCTTCAGGCTGGCTCCCTGAGTGCTGCATTGCACAAAGCTGTGGGAAGCGTCCCGCGCCTCATCTGGAAGCCTTCCCTCTGATGTTGTGACATCAGAGAGAAGGCTTCCGGGTCAGGCGCAGGCCGTGGGTAGGAGCTGCTTCCCTTGGCTTTGTGCACTGCAGCACTCAGGGAGCCGGCCCAAAGACGCCACGCTGATCGTACCGAGGACCAGCGGCTACAGAACAATCTCTTGGGCCCAATGGAGGTGCCGGCCCTGTGGACTGACAGAAAATTTCTGCAGACCAGCACCAGTCCATGGACCGGTGGTTGAAGAACACTGCTGAAAAGAATAGCACCTAGGCTGCATTCTAGACTCCACACTTACTATGGAGCCTCAAATCTCTGGAAGAAATCCCTCTTCACCACAAGACAGTTAAGACTCATCAGACCATACTTTCATCGGTATCTCTTTCCCTGTTTGTACAAATGATGATTCTACCACAACTAGACAACTGTAACTCCGCCTACATGGGACTCAACACCACTCTAGTCCAAAAAAATGCAGCTCATTCAAAACACAGCTGTAGGACTAATTTTCAACCTGAAAAAATATAACTCGGTCTCAGCCTTCATCAAGCAACTGCTCTGGTTACCCATTCCATCATGAATAAAATTCAAAATATCATGCATTATTCCCCACATACTCAATGGAAACTCAATTCTTCTCAATTGCATGATCTACCTCTCACAGAACCCTCAACAGGATACAATAATCTCCCAAGTACAAAAAATCTCCAGTCTAAGAGTATTTTTCACTCCATGCTAACCTTCCGCGGAGTGAAAACTTGGAATGACCTTGCAGAAAAACCCTTCTTTTTGATACCTGAACTTTACAAGAATCTCTCAATACTCCCTTCCTGTTAGTCTGTCTCTCTTCCTTACTCTCCTTTTTTCCTTCCTCCCTGACTCTGTCCTGCTCTTTTTCTACCTTCTCTCTGTAAGTCACCTTGAGCCTGCATAGGTATGTGCGATGCACAAATAGAAGATTAGATATTAGCATGTAACTACCAATTATTAGTACCTGTGACCCCTACTTCTAGATGCCAATTTACAGATTTGTCTCCTTTAGGCTCTCTAGTGCACTGACTGTTAAACTGGTAGAAAATGCCTATATTTTGCACTACAGACAATTTTAATGCAGCTAAATAGTAATTGCTGCTGCTAAGTGACAAGTGGCACTGCTTTTTCTACGTGCCAATGCTATCACCAGCTTAAGTGGCAGGAGCCAGATTCAGGAATCAAACTTGGGTTTACTGAATTTCCCGCTGGGTCAGCCCCACATTAAGCATCTGAAGTAGGGTTATCATATGGCTCCAGGAAAAGGAGGATGGATTGAGACATCTGGTTTTACTTTCATTGAAAGCAACGGAAGTAAGGAGGACAGACTGAGACATCTGGGTTTTATTTACTTCCATTGAAAGCAATGGAAGTAAAACCCAGATGTCTCAATCCGTTCTTCCTTTTATGGAACCATATGGTAACCCTGATGTGAAGTCTTCACTTTGCACCTTTCTACCCCTTTAGAAATATCTTTTTGTAAGAGGAAACAATTGCTTTACTAAATTTTAATAAAATAAAAGATATATATCATGCTTCCATCGGGACCATTTTTTTTAAACGACTAGGAATGCTAAACACAACACGACTTACCCTCTCCCTTGAACAAAATGGTTACTCAGCACCCACAGAGCTAGCACCTATGCTTTGCATATTTTATCTAGCCTGAATCATCTACCTATTTTCCTGTCCTATGATTCAATTTCAGATTGCCTCCATTAGCAAGAAGAAAAGATGAGAAGTGGTTGATTACATCTCCTCAAGGTTGTCAAAAACACCAGTGACTAAAATAAATTGAGGGAGCCTTTCACCAAAGTGCATTAAGCTGATAGTCATGCTGTTACCACACAGCCACCGTAACTATTACTATGCTAGCATGAAAGCATTTGATAAATCATCCACTAACTTCCGGATTCCATACAGGCCATGGAACATCAGATGCTGGACTTTATTGCTGCCTGGATGTCCTACCCTCATCTGAAACTAAATATGTCCAAGACTGAGCTGCTCCTCTTTCCTCCTAAACCAGGGGTGTCAAAGTCCCTTCTCGAGGGCTGCAATCCAGTCGGGTTTTCAGGATTTCCCCAATATATATGCATGAGATCTATTAGCATACTATGACAGCAGTGCATGCAAATAGATCTCGTGCATATTCATTGGGGAAATCCTGAAAACCCGACTGGATTGCGGCCCTCAATGAGGGACTTTGACACTCCTGTCCTAAACCCTCTGCTCCTCTTCCTTCATCTCGGTAAATAATACTGTCATTGTTCCAGTCCCCTCTGCTCTCAACCTTGGAGTGGTCTTTGATTCCAACCTCTCATTTTCTATGCACATCCAAGAAGCTGCTAAGACCTGTCGCTTCTATCTCATTAATATCACCAAAATTTGTCCCGTCCTCTCTGAGCACACTACCCATACCCTTGTCCAAGCTCTTGTAATGTCATGTTTAGATTACTGCAATCTACTTCTAACTGGTCTCCCGCAGTGTCGCCTTTCCTCCTTGCAATCTGTGCAAAACTCTGCTGCACGACATCTTCTACCAACCTCACTATGCTCATGTCACCCCTTTCCTTAAGTCACTTCACTGGCTCCCTATCTGCCATTGCATACAGTTTAGGATCTTATTGCTGACCTACAAGTGTGTTCATTCTGCTGCCCCTCAGTATCTCTCTTCACTTCTCTCTTCTTATACACCTCCCAGAGAACTCCGTTCCTCAGATAAGCCACTCTTAGCTGTACTCTTCTCCTCCATTGCCAATTCCAGACTTCGTTCCTTTCAGCTGCTCCCTATGCCTGGAATAAATTACCCAAATTTATCCATCAATCCCCTTTCCTTGTTTAAAAGCAGACTGAAAACCCTCCTTTTTAATATAGCCTTCAAAACTTAACCCTACTCCTCTGCCCTCCAGCCCAGCCAGCTGATTACACGTTCCCCTTAACTCAGCAGTCTCAAACTCGCGGCCCACAGTCTTATACCCGATCTCGCATTCTGGGCAGGAAGAGAGGCGCTAGCATCAACTGACTTGCAACTTCCTGTCGCGTATGCCGGGTCTCCTGCCTTCATGTATCCAGCAGATACGCAAAGGCAAGAGTCACGGCATACACGACAGTACCAGGAAGTTGCAAGTCAGCTGATGTGGGTGCCTCTCTTCCTGCTCAGAGTGCAAGACCGCAGCTGCAAAATACAGGTACTGCTGGAAAAGGGGAGGGAGGGGAGGGAGAAGGGGTACTGCTGGACAAAGGGAGCAGGGAAGGGAGAAGAGGTACTGCTGGACATGGGGGAGGAAAAAGGAATGAAGAGGAAAAAGGAATGGACCTGGCAGAAAGAGAGGGAAAGGAAAGGTGCTACACACTGGAGGGGAGGGTGAGATGGTGCATGGGGAGAGAGCATGTTGGGTTGGGGGTGGGAACGAAGGATGCCACTGAGGGAAGAGGCAAGGACAGAGAGATAAAGCGTGCAGGAGGCAGAAAGTGTTTAACTCATGGGGAGGGCAAGATGGATGGGGAGGACAGAAAGGAGGGAAGGAGAAATGTAACACTGGGGAAGGGGAAGAGGGCAGAGAGTGAAAAGTTGGACTCATGGAGGGAGAGAGAGAGATGCTGTTTGGTTGAGGGAAGGAGGAGCAGAGAAGCATGCAGAAGGAAGAGAGGGAGAAATGTTGGGACTGGGAGGGGGTCCAGAAAGGAGGAAGGAAAGGAAGATAGACTGCAGGGGGGCAGAAAGGAGGAAGGGAAAGAGAAATTTTATTACACTGGGGGGAAGGAGGGAGATGTCAGACCGTGGAAATAGGGAGGGAAGGAGAGAGAGATAGGAAGGGAAGGTAAGACATGGAAACATAGATTTTGAGAAGAAAGCAGAAAAATGGAAAAACTGAATGTCAAGTTAATGCTAAAGATGGATGCAAGGCAGAAAATGAAGACAGAGAAAGACAGCCAATGGACAAGAAGGCCCTGGAAACATAGATAAAAGCACAGAAAAATATAGTCAGAGGACAACAAAGGTAGGGACATGATTTTATTTTCAATATAGTGATTGAAATGTGACAGTTTTGAGAAAGGAAAGATGTTAAACTTTAACTGTGAGGGCTGCAGAAAAAATAGTTAATGTCTAATTAACGTCTAGTTAAATGTCCCTCCTCACAGAAACTGCCCGCAAACGATCCTACAGTCACTTCATTCCACACCTCTGGAACCAACTCCCTCCCCAACTCAGACAACAGAACTCATTATTAACATTCCGCAAATTGGTAAAGACCCTCCTCTTCAACTAAAGATCCCTCTGTCTCTCCCCCCCCTTAAGCACCCCCCTCTCCTCTCTCCTACCTTCCCCCTAAATTCCAGTACAGTCTTCTCTTAGTCTATCCTCTGACAAACTGTACCTAATCTCACTTAACTGTACTTAAACTACACAACTACCTAATCTCACATAACTGTACTTAAACTAACTACTTATATTTGAACTCTACTCTTAAATTGCTGTATTGCCTGTACTTAAACTCACATCACAGTCTTGTAAGTCCAATCATCCAAACCTGTTACACTTCTTATATGTCTAATTACCCTCAATTGTGTATGTTCACTTGTAGACCGTTCTGAGCTACTGGGAGGACGGGATAAAAATCTAAATAAATAAATTAAAGAAATGACAATTTTGCATGAGGTAAAACTCTTTACAGTTTAGAAATCTTTCCTTTAACTGACTGGAAAGTACGGCTATGACAGTTCAGACCCTGTCGGTAAATATCAGCCCCGATGCTTTGTAAATGGAGGGGCCTGGCGAGGTCATTTTAATATTAATGACCTTGTTAGATTACAGTTTTAATATTAATGACCTCATTGTACTACATTTGCATAGTACAATCGTAGACTGCTAAAAAGCATGGAAAAACCCACTGTGAACCATTTTAATAATCGGGCGGTAAAATCCATCCATTTGACTTTAGAGAATCGGCTTCTCCATGCTCATATTTGCAGTGCTATAGAGAGTTTCCCCCTAACTTATCTAGCCCAGGGGTTGGCAATTCCAGTCCACGAGAGCAGGAGCCAGGTCAGGTTTTCAGGATCTCCACCATAAACATGTATGAGATAGATTTGCATCTCAAGGAGGCAATGCATGCAAATCTGTCTCATACATATTTATGGTGGAGATCCTGAAAACCTGACCCGGCTCCGGAGGACAGGAATTGCCTACCCCTGGTCTAGCCTGTTAATAAGGATGGTGACTAGGCATTGTGTGCTTTACTGCATTTGTCACTGGTATGCAGCACAGATGCTATTTCCAAGTACAATTATCACACAGTACAATGTTTTTCTGTTTAGTAACTATATGGAAAGATACTGTGAAAACCCCAATGGCACAGAGGCTTGGTACTTACCTTGCAATTTAATTTGGGTATTTTACGGATATATAGTACAAAACTTTATTGTACCTTAGAAAAAGGGTTCCTGAGTATCAAAAGAAAACATAAACCTGTAAACATTTTAAAATAGACGACACCTTTCTGTACAAAGTAAATTTAATACAGCTAAATAGTAACGTATGGTACATTTTTATCCACAAAGTTTCAAAGCAATTTGTCATAAATAAGCTCAAAAGCAAACTACCGAGCCTGTGCCCCCCATTTCCTACCTTAGGTCCCCACAATGCACGCAGACGCGGCATTCTTACTTGCTTCCTTGAACTATCTTGTAACACGTCGGACTCGCACCTGCCTACGGGCCTATTTTCCTCTCGGCGAAGGCGCCAACCTCTTTCCAAGGCAGCGCGATATGATTTTCCGCTCAGGAACACCCGGCGAGGGTATTTCCTGACGTCAACGCGGAAAAGCAAGCAGCGCGCTTCTATACCTCCTCCGTCCGATTCGCAGTTCTTTGCACGGAGCCTCTCCGGCGCGCGGCTACTTTCGCAGGCTCGCGGCACGCTCCGCGCGCGCGGCTCGGGGGAGGGGGGGGGAGGAGGAGGAGGAGGAGGGGGGAGAGACTGACGGGCTTTTCCCACAATGCTTTGGGCGACGTTGACAAGTGGATCCAAGATGGCGTAGAAAGTAATGACAGGTAAGTCCCTCCACTTCCCAGATTTCGCCCCCCCCCCCGTTCGCCCCGGCGGGGCGGAGGCGGGCACGGAAAGGGTTGGGCCGGTTTTGGAAGCGGCGCCGGAGGGGTGGGAGAACGGGCTTGGGGCGGGGGCGGCCGGACGACGAGGGGAGCCGGGAAAGCGCCAGGCCGGAGGCTGCGGGGTGGGGGGAAGCTGTGGTGGGGAGGGGGGGGGCCGTGGCCTCCGGGACCTCCCCCCCGTTCCGGTCAGACCGAGGGTTGTTTACATCCGCGGTCGAGTTTCCCCTCCCCTTCACCCCACCCCCGCCGTTTGCCAACAACTTCACTCCGTTCGCAGCCCCCTGCCGTTACGGAGGAGGAGGAGGCGGCGGCGGCGGCCCGGCCTGCCGGAAGAGAAAAGAAAGTGAGCGGCCAGGCCGGCGCTCCGGGTTCTGTGGAATTAACGGCCGCTTCGCTGGGGAGGGGGAGGAGGAGGAGGAGGAAGCGGCCCAGCCTTTGTTTTTACTCGGATTTCAGGACCGGGAAAAGAAATCGGGTTTCTTGGTGCCAGCTTTGCCCTCTGGGAGGAAGTTATTTTCAGGGGATGGGGGAGGGGAGGGGGCAAAGGAGCGGCCTCGCTGCCCCGGGTTATTTGAAGGCTGGGCTTGCAGAGCATCCCAGACCTTGTGTGTCCGAGGCCGAAGTGAGAGAATACAGTACACACTTCTCTAGTACAGTAGTTGCTTGAGAAGCCGGGAACAAAGATGCGGAAAGCGGTGGCACAACGCTAGGTTTTTTTATCTGGAGCACCATGAAAGTCCTCAATCGGTCATCAAAAGTTTACACTTCGTTGTGTTTTATCAATTCTACTGGTATTGTTTTGGAAGCATCGAGGCGTTGAACAGACAAGTTCAGAAAAATGTACCTACAGCAATAGAGGTTGTGTACCTCTTGGTTGGTTTTAATAAGGACATTATGAAGAATTAAGAAATTGCACGATTGTTATGTTGGCTTTCCCGTTTGTTTCTGGAAAGTGAAAGCAGTATTTTAACTGGCCATTACAGTAAATAGATTTTGACTAGCATCCATGTTTATCTGATATTAATCACTTGCTAAAGCTAGGTAGATGTACATTAGGTGTAAAAAAAATAAATAAATTACACATTTGTACATGAGACATTTTGTAGTAAGTAAATAGAGTGGCGGAAGATTTGCTGAGTGAAATGATGAAGACACAATGCTGTTTCTATGTAGTAGATGTTACTTTATGTTTAGGCTTTTCTCTAAATCATCAGGAGAGTTTTGCTGTCTTTAAATTGTAGTAACCATAGTGGTATTAATAGTAAGCTATAGCTGTTGACATAATGTTCCTGGGTTGGTTTAAATCCCAGTGCACTTGACTTAGCTTTTCATTTTGCTGACATAGATAAAGTAAAATTTGTGATGTTGCAACAGTTGTAGTAGGTTCAGACCATGTGTAAAATGACTTGGACAGAATCTGTATATAACAACATAAATGACTTCTCTAAAACTTAAATATGTTATTTGGTTAGCATTTTTGATGT
Organism: Geotrypetes seraphini; assembly: GCF_902459505.1. Lineage (NCBI taxonomy): Eukaryota > Metazoa > Chordata > Amphibia > Gymnophiona > Dermophiidae > Geotrypetes > Geotrypetes seraphini. Next base: position 17,477,782 of record NC_047093.1, on the reverse strand, counting down.
TAAGAGGGGCCTGAGTCCTAGTGAAAGCTCTGGGAGGATAGGGATGGTGGTGGTTGTAGTGTATAATAACATCATCATTTTTGACTAAATATTGTCATAGTGAATATATAATACTACATAAACAATATGTTTTACTTGAGAATAGTAAACACATTTCTGTAAACACATCCCTCACATCCAGTGGGGGTTGGGTTTTTTTTTTTTTTTCTTTTTTTACTCCTTTGCCATTGAATACAGATGATGTTGTAAATCACCTTGTATTCTGATTTGACGGTATAACAAATTTTAATAAAAGTTGAAACTTGATATAAAAACATAGAAACATGACGGCAGATAAAAGCCCAAATGACCCATCTAGTCTGCCCATCCACAGTAATAATTATCTCTTTCTCTCTCTCTCTCAGAGATCCCACATGCCTATCCCAGGCCCTCTTGAATTCAGACACAGTCTGTTTCCACCACCTCTTCCGGGAGACTGTTCCATGCATCTACCACCCTTTCCGTAAAAAAGTATTTCCTTAGATTATTCCGGAGCCTATCACCTCTTAACTTCGTCCTATGCCCTCTCATTGCAGAGTTTCCTTTCAAATGAAAGAGACTCAACTCATGCACATTTATATTATGTACGTATTTAAACAACTCTATCATATCTCCCCTCTCCCACCTTTCCTCCAACGTATATAGATTGAGATCTTTAAGTCTTTCCCCATACGCCTTATCAGGAAGACCACATACCATTTTAGTAGCCTTCCTCTGGACCGACTCCATCATTTTTATATCTTTTTGAAGGTGCGGCCTCCAGAATTGTACACAATATTCTAAATGAGGTCTCGCCAGAGTATTATACAGAAGCATCAATAGCTCCTTTTTCCTACTGGCCATACCTCTCCCTATGCACCCTAGCATCCTTCTAGCTTTTGCTGTCATCTTTTCAACCTGTTTGGCCACCTTAAGATCATCACATACAATCACACCCAAGTCTCGCTTTTCTGTCGTACACATAAGTTCTTCACCCCCTAAACTGTACTGGTTTTTGCAGCCCAAATGCATGACCTTGCATTTCTTAGCATTAAATTTTAGCTGCCAAATTTCAGACCATTCTTCAAGCTTCACCAGGTCTTTCTTCATGTTATTCACACCATCTGGCGTGTCTACTCTATTGCAGATTTTGGTATCATCTGCAAAGAGGCAAATCTTACCCGACAACCCTTCAGCAATATCATTTATAAAAGTGTTAAAAAGAACAGGCCCAAGAACAGAACCTTGTGGCACACCACTGGTAACATCCCTTTCCTCAGAGCGATCTCCATTGATCACTACCCTCAACCAGTTCCTGACCCAGCCCGTCATTTTGGGACCCATCCCAAGGGCACTCAGATGTCTGTGTGGAACACTGTCGAAGGCTTTGCTAAAATCTAAATACACCACATCTAGTGCACATGTTGAACATCTTACAGTTTGAACAACACCATCTCATTCTGCATTGACCTGGTAAGGGACTTAATGGTGTTGAAAACAATAACAAATGTTAGTTATACCCATAAGAAAGTTTGGACTACTGCTTGTTTATTAACCATAATGTCTACATATCCAAATGGACTAACGTGGGTGTTCTTTAACTAAACTGCGGTAAAAAGTGTCCTTAGTGTGCCCCTTACATGGGTCTTTTCTACATGCTAAGGCTGATTTTCTGAATTAATGGCCCCATGCTAATTTTGCTATTAGCAAATGGACATTAAAAAATAATTAGCGCTTGAGCCTCTACCGCCTCATATTTTTTAGGTGGTAAGGATCCCTGATCTAATCAATTAGCATGCAACGATGCCCCATTTACTTACTGATTAACACCAGTGTGCATCCTGCAGTAAGCATTTTTAACTTGCAGTAATCGTGTACTAGCACTTACCTCAGTTTAATAAAAGGACCCTTTGGTCACCACCCTCAACTGAATGGTAGGTACAACTCTTACCAACTTTCTGGGCAGACTGGATGAGTCAGGTTGGTCTTTATCTGCAGTCATTCACTGTGTTACAATGTAGCATTCAGGAAATAGAAATATTTTTTATTCAATTAAAAAATAAACAAACCAAGAATCACTTCTGATAAAACTGCAAACAGAATGTGATGCAGATTTAAAGGGACATTGTTGCTTAAATTGGCACCTCTTGCCTATGTCTAACACATCTTAGTATTTTTGACACTTGGATTAAAACACACATACACTTTTTTAAAACATACTCTGCTGAGTCAGATCTAAAATTTATAGTGGTCAGTCTTAAAGCCAAATAAAGTACTAGCACTGACAGTAGGAACTAACTTTTCAGTACAATCAGGACTACTAAACTCATAGTAACATACTTGGTAAATGATAGCAGATAAAAACTTGAACAGTCCATCCTGTCTCCCCAGTCACACTCATTATACATTCATGTTTAAACTTTTTCTTTTTCTTTTTTAATATTTGATTGTATTTTGTAAACCGCTTGTGGACCAGTAAAATAAACAAGTAGCATAACAAGATTAATAAACCATAAACCATTCATTAATGTTTAAATTGTCTTTTCTTTAATATTTCTGGGCAATAGACCATAGAAGTCCACCTGGTACTGTCTTTAGGTTCCCACTGCTGGAGTTGCCATCAAAGCCCACTCCAGCATATCCTAACCATCTTGTCACTGGAGCTTCTATCAAAGCCCTCCCCAGCTCATCCTAAACCAAAACATCATATGCAGGATGCCCAGTACTGGCCATAGTTTGTTTTATACCATTAATTTTCTAATTAGAGATCGTCTTTGTTCATCACATCCTTTTTTGAATTCCATCACCATTTTCATCTCTACCACTTTCCTCAGGAGAGTATTCTAGGCACCCACTACCCTCTCCGTGATAAAGGAGTAATGTTAGGAAATCCTAAGTCTTCCATCCTGCAATCTTAACATGCCCTCTAATTTTACCTTTTTCCTTTCTCTGGAAAAGATTTGTTTTTATATTAATACCTGTCAAGTATTTAAACATCTATATCATTTCTCCCCATCCCTCCTCTCCTCTAGAGGAGTCTTCAGGTCTTCCAATCTCTTCTTGTACATCTTTTGGTGCAAGTCCTGTACCATTTTTGTCACTTTTCTCTGGACCACTTGAAGACTTTTTATATCCGTACCCAGATACGATCTCCAAAACTGAACACAGTACTCTACATGGGGCCTCACCAATGACCTGTACAGGGGCATTAACACTTCCTCTCTTCAGCTAGTTATGCCTCTTTCTATACAGCCCAGCATTCTTCTGGATACAGCTACTGCTTTGTTGCACTGTTTCGTTGCTTTCAGATCCTCAGACACTATCACCCCAAGGTCCCTCTCCTCATCCGTGCATATCAGCCTCTCAGCACATACGGTTCCTTTGGATTTCTACTTCCCAAGTGCATCACTCTGCACTTCTTCGCATTGAATTTTAGTTGACAAACATTGGACCACTCTTCTAACTTTTGCAGATCCTTTTCATGTATTCTAGACCCTCCGGGGTGCCCACTCTGTTACAAATCTTGGTTTCATCCACAAAAAGACAAACTTTATTTACTAACCCTCTAGCAATGTTTCTCACAAATATATTGAACAGAATTGGCCCTAACACCAATCCTTGTGGCACACCACTACTCACCTTTCCTTCCACCAAGTGAATTCCATTAACCAACATCCTTTGGCTTCTGTCCGTCAACCAGTTTTTAATACAGTTCACCACTTTGGATCCTAAATTCTGCTCTTTATGTTTATTCAAGAGTCTCCTATGAGGAACTGTGTCAAAGGCTTTGCTGAAATCTAAGTAAATTACATCTAGAACACAACCTCTATCCAGTTCTCTGGTTGCCCAGTCAAAGAATTCAATCAGGTTTGTTTGTGCTTTCTTATTTTTCCTTTAGGGGTGCTTTTTCTTCATGAGTTACCTTCACTGGTTCTGGTTCCATCTCAATTCTTTCTTGAGTACTGCAATGCTCTAATGGAGCAAAATAATTCTGTAGGTGTAGTTGTGAGGGTGGATGTTGCAGTCTACCCGACCCAACTGTGATCCATTTATTCCTGGATTGCTTTATTCTTTGAGGTTGTGGAGTGATGGAAGCTGCCTTGATTGCATCCAATTCCTGTTTAAGTTTACAGAGCTCCTCCTTAATACTAGAAAGCTAAAGACGGACGGAACAAACCCTGAGTCTCCAGATGGCGTGCCTTAGAACTAAGGCATCACAATGATTGCATTAAATAAAAGTTATCCTGATTGGTTGGAATGAGTATTGACTGAGGAGTTTTCCTGATTATTGGGTTGTCTTGTATGTGTAGAAACCCTGGGATGGGTGGGATGTGGGTGGGTAGGAGGGATTATAAGTTATGAGTCAGCCAAGTTCCCCATCAAACAGCACTGGAGGAGAGGCAAGCCCTCAGAATACAAGCAAATTCTGCTGGAATTGAATTTTTCCCCTTTAAAGCCCAAAATCCTCAATAAATGTAATATATATAGCAAGTTTCTGCAAGACTAAATCTGAATTCTGGCAATGAAAAATAAGCCTTACAGAGCTAGTGTACAGTTCAAGAACACCCCCCTTCCCTTTTTTTATGAAATTGTGTGTTTTTTTTATTGACAGCCGCGGCGGTAAAACTTCTGACACTCATAGGAATTCTATGAGCATCTGAGCTTTTACTGCCATGGCTGGTGATAAAAAAAACCCTAATGCGGCTTCATAAAGTGTGTGTGTGGGGGGGGGGGGGACAAGTTAGCAAAGCTTAGAAAAATTAGCATCATGAAAAACTAGAGTCAGTTTGAAAAAGCTTATTTTTTTTTTGTTTGGGGGGGGTTGTTTTTTGAGGAGGGAAAATAGGTTTGAAAGGTAGGGAGAATGAGAGGGCACTCTCTAAAATTGAAAGGAGATAGATTCCGTATGAATGTAAGGAAGTTCTTCACCCAGAGAGTGGTAGAAAACTGGAACGCTCTTCCGGAGTCTCATAGGGGAAAACACCCTCCAGGGATTCAAGACAAAGTTAGACAAGTTCCTGCTGAACCGGAACGTACTCGGGTAGGGCTAGTCTCAGTTAGGGAGCTGGCCTTTGACCAGAGGGCCGCCGCGTGAGTGGACTGCTGGGCACGATGGACCACTGGTCTGACCCAGCAGCAGCAATTCTTATGAAAATAGAGCAGTATACCATAATACACATTTAGAGTCAGCACAGTTTAACTAAGTAATTAAAGTTTAGAGAATAGATATCAGACAGCAAGCCCTATAACCAGACAAATTAAGAAAATAAATCAAAGAGCACTTATCAGTGTTGTGGTTCAGGTCTTTCAAGGAGAGCACATGGATGGAATACTGCAGGTAAGCTGTTTCCCTGTACATAGGAAAATAGTGTTCTCTAAGTGGTACTTTTTGTAACTAATTTAGCGCATGCTAAATGTTACAATGCCCCTAAGAATATAATGGGGTCTTTGCATTTAGTGTGTGCTAATTGTTAGTGCATGCTAAATCAGTTAGCGCACCTTAGTAAAAAGACCCCTATATTAGCAATGTTCAAGAACCCACTGTACCGACAGAGCTGGCACCTATGGCTTTGATCACATCCAGTTGGAACTGCATTAATTTTTCCATTTGTTTTAAACCTGCTAGTTCATGATGTGTCCCTTAGTTCTATGATTTATTAGAATAACTACCGTATTTTTCACACTGTAAGACGCACGTGACCATAAGACGCATCCACCTGAAGAGCAGGAAAAACCAAGAAAAAAAAGTTTCTAAACCAAATGGTGTGCCCTGTCCCCTGTCCCCCCTCTGGTGGTCTAGTGGTAGGACGGTACAGGGCACATCTAATAATAGGCACGTGTAGTGGCAGTCAGCCCCAAGGCAGCCAACCCCCCCCCCCCGGTTCCTTTTTTAAAAATGTCGGTCTTGCGCTGAAAGCTCCTGCCCTTCCATTGCTGGATGGCTGCCACCATCTGTTGTGGCAGATTCAGAGTGGCACAGAAAGCAGGCTTGAGCTTTTTGCGGTTCTGCTTGGTCCTGCGCTGCTCCCTGAATGGCTGCCGTCAGTTCTCACGAGTCGGAAGAAGAAGCAGCAGCAGGGAACAGAAAATGCTGAAGATAACCTGAGCAGGAAGAGAGAAGACACCAGATGGAATAAAGAGAAAAGGTTGGAATCTGAATGGAAAGGAGGTGGGAAATGATTAAGGGGAAACATTGGATGGAAGAGAGTAGAGAAAGAGAAGATGAGTAGAAGGATGGGGTGAGAAAGAGGGCGGATGCTGGATGGAAGGATGAGGGAGTGAGAACTTAATGATGGAAAAGGGGCAGAGAGAGAAGATGCTGGATAGAAGGATGAGATGGAAGGATGGGAAGAGAAAGAGGGGAGATGCTGGATGGAAGAGTGGTGATAGGACAAAGTTAATCAAATAAGAGGAAGGGAAACGGGATAGCTGGTGTGATAGAGAAGAGATGGAAATTTGTAAGATGAAGGAAAAAAAAGGAAATTGAAGACTAAGAATGAATGATGAGAGGGAGAAAAATAAATGGAATAATGCTAACAGGAAAAAAAAATGTTGGAGATGGTTATAATGGAGGAGGTGAAGAAGAAAGAAAAATTGATAAATGGACACAAAACCTTGGCATGAGAGTTAAGAGAAGATAGAAGGAAGCAGAAAGCTAAGTTTGGGACCAACATGATTAGAAAAATTAAATGGTCAGACAACAGAAATATAAAATAAAGAATTTTATTTTAATTTTTGGATAAAGTATAGTAGCCATGTTATTCCACACTAATGAAAGAAAAAACAAAACATAAAACAAAAATTGAAAAATTAGGTGATACCTTTTTATTAGACTAATACCTTTTTGTTGTTGCTAGCTTTCAGAGGCCAAAACCTATTTCCACAGGTCAGGACAGTATACCATAGTAGCAGTATATTCTGATCTGAGGAAGAAGGTTTAGGTTCTGAAAGCTAATTGAAAAATGTATTGCATTAGTCCAATAAAAAGGTATGATCTAATTTTCCAATTTCCATTTTTTGTATTATTTTTATTTGTTAATTTGGAATGTGTCAGTTTTTGAAATTTTACACTTGCTATATATTTTGCGTTATATGGGGGGGCCATATGTTGCTGTTTTCTCTTTCTCTAGTGTTGCATTTTATGTAGAGTCTGGCTTTTTGGGGGTTAAGTTTAATTTCAGCCATTCTTAAAACTGAAGATATGACCATCCAAAAAATATATCTTTATGCTTTTATGCAAATTTTAACTGTTTTTCAGATTCATACAGTGTTATAAGATCATGATGAACCTTAAAACCAGACTTGTTCATACAGCCACTGTGCTGTGATAGTTGCAAGTCAGAACATGTTCAGAAAAGCTGCATGTATCAGACATACTACTACAGCTATGTGTACATTCTTGTGAATCACATGATTATGCGTTTGGGCTTGCACGAAGTAAGTAGTTTGTGCAAGCCAATGCATGTTTTGACTGTCATCTTGCAAAAGTGCACAGTAAGTTTGTCAAATGCTGAGCATAGTATGAGACGAGTACTTGTGGCTTGCAAAGCTTGGTTATGAGTTTTCAGATCAATATAGTTCCACTGCACATTCACAATGAAGTGCCAATATAACATGTTTACGCAAGAAAGTAATGCTTATCTTTAAACTATCAATTCTCACCAAAGAAAGGTTGGGTCCAAGATGAAACAGGATAGCTTCTGTAGCAAAAAAACATGCTCTTTCAAATTATATTTTTTTAAAAAATCCTACACATTAGAGATATTTGAATCTGAAAAACAGTGAAAATTTGCATAAATGCATAAAGCCATATTTTTTGGATGGTCATATCTTCAGCTTCACTTGACTGTAAAAGCTCATATTGCAAATCTTGGAAGTACCTCATGGTACATGTCTGCTGATAAAGTTGTACCCTCAGCTGACTTATCTACCAGCAGCAGTATGGAGCCAAACTGCCAAAAATTTTCATTCATGAATTTTTTTTGCCTACTTTGCTGACCTGTAGAAATGGAAGCATGTTCGCAAAAGATTTCAAACTTGGCACAGAAACTTGCCCCAAGGTGTTATACCAAACTGCAAAATTTCAGACTCCTAGGTAGTTTCCTTCTGCCGCAGTGCTTAAGCAAAGTTCGTGTTTTAGGTCACACTAGGCATGGGAGTGGATCGATTGCTTTTGTTCAGCCATCCCTAGCTCCTGACCAAATTGAGATAGATCTAAAAATTTTTTGCAGTTTCATTTGAGACCCTAGACAACATCTTGTAAAATTTGGTTGGATTTCAAGGGGGGCGAGCGTGGGCGGTTTTCAGTATTGGTCCACAACATGGAATGACCCAGCTGGGAAGCAGTGATTTTCAGGGTAAAAGTACTTTATTCATGATATAATTTGGGGGGAGGAGTCAGCATGTGAAAAATCGTGAATAAGTGAAACCGTGAGTGCTGAAACCGCGAATACAGAGGGAGAAGTGTTCACTGGGGAAGAGGAGAGATGCCGGCGCCAGCTGATTGTCTACAGGGCAGTCTATGTCGTCTAAATCCAAGTTTAGATGTTTTGGGAAAAAGTCCAAAAATCTAGTAGAGAAGATGACCATTTTCAAACCAGAAAAAGTCTTCCTTTTTTCCCAAAAATGACCATTTCCTAGATATGTTTGTACTAGGTGCATCTATATTTTTTCTTTTTTAACTTTTTTGAAAGTCTAAATGAAAAACACACACAAAAACTAATATTGGGGCATAGGTTGGACCAGCATTCTTAACAGACTGGCCACATAGACATTCCAGTAGAGCAGTGGGACAATCTAGGGGGCACTGCAGTAATCTTTACACAAAAGGTCCCAGGTACACATCTCACCATAACCCCCATGCATTGTATGGGGGCCCTTTATAACTCATCCATAATCTATTGTACCCAACTGTATACCACAACAATAGCCCTTAAACCTGCAGGTGTCACCTATATGTCAGTGCAGTATTGGTTTTAGTGGGCTCAAACTTTGTGTACTAGTTAGAGTGGGATATGGGCCTGGGTCCTCTTCTCCATAGTCCACTGCACTGACCACCAGGCTACTCCTCGAGAGGCCTGTTTGCTGCTCTAATAGGACTGGCCATAACATCTGAAGCTGTCATTCAGGCTTATATGTACTGTTTCATTCATATGTTTGGAGGGTAGGAGGGGATCAGTAACCATGGAACGAATAGGGGGGGGGGGGCATGTCTTTATGCTTCCAGTGGTCATATGGGCAGTTTTGGCAGTTATTTGTTACTGAAATAGGTCTAACCTCAAACATCCAAGTTTTTGCCCTGGATGTTTTCTGCAATGTTCCAATATTGCAGAGAAATGTCCAAATCATAAGTCTGCCCTAATCCTGCCCAAAACACCCCCAACATGCCCCCTTGAGATTTAGACACACTTGACAAACAGCATAGAAAACCATCTATAAATGTGTTTTTGAAAATGGCGATTTGGGCGTTTTAGCATTGTTGGCAGTTCAAGGAGCTTCTACAGACTGCTGATGGCAGAGAGCAGCATTTTTTGCACCACTGGGGGAAAATCGTCAGCTGGTGGAGCTTGGGATCTTTGCCAGCTCAGGTATTTTTTATATTTTTTAAGTTCAGTAGGGATGGGATGGACAATGGAGATTTTTTTTTTTTTTTTGGGGGGGGGGGGCGGAGGGGAGGAAAAATCCAAAATCTGCTGGGTTTTGTTTACACCCCCCTAGTCCATAAAGAGATTCTCAGCCATTTTGCCAATCCATGAATGCGGGGAAATGCTGATCTAGCTCACCCTTCTCCATTAGCTTATTTATATCTTCAAAGAATTCTAATAGGTCTAATCCTATTCCGACTCCCATTAAACTAGATTTATCTATATGCTTTGCAGTTCTGGTCTTAACAATACCTTGCACCATTTTACCTGGCACTGGCATCAGGCTCACTGACATGGTTTCTTGGATCACACCTGGAACTCTTTTAGAATTTGCATTGCACTGGTCATGCTCTAGTTTTTAGGTATAGTGAGATTTTAATGCTAAATTTCAGATTAGCAGTAAGAGCTTTACAGTTTCATGTTTAAGTCCTTCAGAACATTGGGGTAAATATTATCTAATGCTAATGGCCTGCTGCTGCTTAGTTTGTTATTTTGCTCTTGTTAGTACATCTACCAGTTTCATGTTGATAAGCTGAATTATCACCTTCAAAGGATGTTTGTGGTCAGAGTAACATATCTGTAGTGAAGATGAAGCAAACAATTTTTTGTTCTATGACCTTATCCTCCCTGATGCTTTTTATTTATTTTGAAAGGATGCCCTTTTCACTTTCATAGCTCCTTTTATAGTTCCATCTGGTTATCTTTTGACCTTATTAATTGTATAATTTGTTTTATTTGGCCTTTCAGTATGGTATGTTCAACCAATCTTCACATTGCATACAGGCTTTAAAATAGTTAAAAAGAAAAAGTGATACTATAGGAATGTATAATGTGTCTGTAATTGCAGAATAATGAACAGGTGAACTTCTGATACTTTGCATGTTACTGCTCAACAGGACATTTTAATACAGTTTTTTATAGTAAGTTTAGAACATTAGGTTTGGCAAATTGTTTGATATACTGGATGTTGAATCTAGTTTCAAGGATCTTTTTACTGAAATAATTTTCTCATTGGTACAGAACAGATCAAGCTGCATGTGCATAAAGAAGATCTTTTATCAAGGGCAGGAGTGTTGATTTTGTTAATACATTTCTGTGTATGTTTATGCTAGGGTGAATTTGATTTAAATCCCAAATTAACATCCCCCTCCTCTTACAAAACTATAGTGTGGTTTTTAGTGCTGGCCTTGGCGGTCACAGCTCCGATGCTCATAGAATTCCTAGTCAGAAAGACTTTGATTTAAATCATGATTTTCTATAGACTTAATATTTATAACTAGATATCATCAGAATAGGCCAGTTCTTGATGTACTGCTCAAAACAGTCCAGTACAGAGTTCCATCTAACATCTTGTAGGAGCAATAGCTTGGTTCCACCCATTCTTTTCAGAGTTGCTGCTGCAAAATGCTAAAAACTTCTGTAACAATCAGTTTCAACATTAGTCTTTATTTCTGGGTCAGCAAATAAGCACTGCAACCATATATTATTAGCTTAGTATTCTCTTCATACTTTTCTAAATTTCTTCTCATCTTGGATACATTTACAGCATTGTCTGTGACTAAATTGCATACTAGACATTTGAATTTTTGTTTACATTTTATTGATACTTCCTGTAAGTATTCTGCTATATGCATTTCTGTATCGCCTGTTAAACCGGTATAGTCTTTACAAATGGGTTATATACCTCACTGCTACCAGCAGGTGGAGACTGAGAACAAACTTGTATATCAGGATAGCTTCCCCCCTAGACACACTGGCCTCCAGCGACCATAATATGGTATGGCTCAACCTCAAGAAAGGTTTCCCTAAGACAAACACAGCAACAAGGGTTCTCAACTTTAGAGGCACAGACTTCAACCGCATGGGAGATTTTGTCCATCAGGAGCTACATAAACAAGCAATATCTGACAATGTGGAGGATATGTGGTCGTCTCTGAAGTCCATCCTACACGAAGCAACAGACCGATACATAAAGACAGTAAGTAAACGCAGGAGAAACAAAAGACCCCAATGGTTCAGTAAAGAAATTTCAGACCTAGTTAAACAGAAAAAAGACGCATTTATCACCTACAAACATTTAGGCAGAGAGGGGGCGAAAGAGGACTATCTAGACAGATCTAAAGCTGTCAAAACAGCAGTCAGAGAAGCCAAACTCCGAATGGAAGAAGAGCTAGCATGGAAAATTAAGAAAGGGGATAAATCTTTTTTCAGCTATATTAATGACAGAAAAAGAAACAAAGATGGGATAGTACGCCTGAAGCAATCGGACGGTAACTTTGCGGAATCAGATTCTGAGAAGGCAGAACTACTAAACAAATACTTCTGTTCAGTGTTCACCCGCGAAGCGCCGGGAGCTGGTCCACAGCTGCAGACGGGAGATAACCAGAAAGACCCGTTTCAAGATTTCGAATTTACGCCCAGTAGTGTCTATGACGAACTATCAAGACTCAAAGTAAACAAATCCATGGGACCGGATAACCTACACCCCAGAATGCTCAGGGAGTTAAGGGAAGTCCTGGCAGAACCATTATCTGTTCTTTTCAATCTTTCCCTAAGCACAGGAAGGGTCCCCTTGGACTGGAAAACCGCCAACGTAATCCCACTCCACAAAAAGGACTGCAGGACAGAGACAGCAAACTACAGACCAGTGAGTCTCACTTCTATAGTGTGTAAACTCATGGGAACACTGATCAAACAGAATCTTGACACAATCCTAGACGAAGAAAAACTGTGTGATCCACACCAACATGGGTTCACCCAGGGTAGATCCTGCCAATCTAATCTGATTAGCTTTTTTGACTGGGTTACTAGACAACTGGACGCCGGAGAGTCACTGGACGTGGTATATTTGGACTTCAGTAAAGCATTTGATAGTGTCCCTCATCGAAGATTACTGAACAAGCTGAAATCGATAGGATTAGGAGACACTCTAACTACATGGGTTGGGGATTGGCTGAGTGGTAGACTTCAGAAGGTGGTGGTGAACGGTACCCCATCCGAAGCATCGGACGTGATTAGTGGAGTGCCACAGGGCTTGGTCCTGGGCCCGATTCTATTTAACTTATTCATAAGAGATATGATGCAAGGACTTAGAGGAAGGGTATCACTGTTTGCCGACGACGCCAAACTTTGCAACATAGTAGGCAAAAGCTTATTACCTGATAATATGACACACGACCTACTGTTGCTGGAACAATGGTCAACTACTTGGCAGCTAGGCTTCAAAGCTAAAAAATGCAAGATAATGCACCTGGGTAAGAGAAACCCGCGTAGAACTTATGTACTAAATGGTGAGACCTTGGTTAGGACCACGGCGGAACGCGACCTAGGGGTGATCATTAGTGAGGACATGAAGGTTGCCAATCAAGTGGAGAAGGCTTTCTCCAAGGCAAGACAAATGATGGGGTGTATCCGCAGAGGTTTCGTCAGCAGGAGACCTGAAGTTATGATGCCGTTGTACAGAGCCATGGCGAGGCCTCACTTGGAGTACTGTGTTCAGTTTTGGAGACCACACTACTGAAAGGACGTGCTGAGGATCGAGTCGGTTCAGCGAACGGCCACCAGGATGGTCTTGAGGCTCAAGGATCTCACGTATGAAGAAAGATTTAAAAAATTGCAGCTGTACTCACTTGAGGAAAGAAGAGAACGGGGAGATATGATTGAAACATATAAGTACATCACGGAACGCATCGAGTCAGAAGATGATATCTTCTGGCTCATGGGACCCTCGACCACCAGAGGGTATCTGCTGAAAATCAGGGGAGGGAAGTTTCATGGCGACTCCAGGAAGTACTTCTTCACTGAAAGAGTAGTGGATCATTGGAACAGACTCCCACTCCAGATGATAAAGGCCAGCAGCGTGACGGATTTTAAGAGAAAATGGGATACTCACATGGGATCTTTAAGGGAGTAAATTCAGGGGAGGGGATACTTGGAATGGGCAGACTTGGTGGGCTATAGCCCTTTTCTGCTGCTTTTTTCTATGTTTCTGTTTCTAGCAATCTAGTCTTCCTCAGTCTCCCAACAGCAGATGGTAAGACTAATTCAGCTCCCCTCTTAGTACTGTTGGAATTTGTTTTGGACTCCTGGGTTCCCCTTTTGTGCCGGATAGAGCTTGGACTGGTCCTGTTTGAGGATCTGTCCGATCTCGGGGGTGTTAAACTCAGCAGATCTCGTGCTGGGTCCCAGCCCCCACCTTCCTCCACCTTTTCAAATTTTTGTAGAAGTGCTTCAGCTGGCAGCCTGGCCCCCTGGTTGGTCAGGCTTCCAGCTTTGAGAGCTGTGGCATCTGTTCTGACTAAGTTAAAAAAAAAAAATCCTGAGGTGTGCCGGTCTAAAGGGCTCATTTCCCTTTAAAACCGCCATTTTTATTGTATTTCTCATGTAACTGGCACTTTTCTTACAGCTAGGGCAGTTTTCAGCACAATGAGCACTTTTAAAGGGAAAAAAATGCTTATTGTGTTCCAGACGCGTGGTACAGATAAGCGTTGTGCAGGCCGGAGCGGTGGGGGAGTCTTGTTGGCAGCGGTTGCCAGTGGCCAGGGCACCTCGCCGCATGTACCTCGCGAGTCGGCTTCCCCCAATGCTCACGCAAAGGGTTCCCGAGCTGCAGACAGGCAGGGTGAAAAGGATTCCCTTACCGCCAGAGCGGCTGGGGATTCTCTTTTTACATCGGTTGGTTCCTTGGCCTCAGCGTCAGGAAAGTCCCAGGCTTTTCAGACGTGGCAGGTTGCAGGAGCTCCAATTTTGATGGTTTCAGGTCCAATTTCGTCGGGAACCTCCTCCTTCATGTCTTTGACCTCAGGTGACCTTCCCCCTGTTCTGGAAATACAGGGGTAAGGTATGGCTGGGTCCCCTGCTGGGGCAGAGAGTTCCTTGGGGCCTCTGGGGTCCCCAACCTGAGTTTATGTTGGCACTATTTAATTGTAAAGCTTATGTGCTGACGGCTGGAGGTTCTGTGTCCACTCCGGGGGTCTTGGGGGGAGGGGGGGTCGCCCTCGACATCTTCCCTGATGTGGCCCCATACAGTAGCGGTTTTGCTCCCTATACTCTTCTCATGTCCAAGCGCCTGAGTGTCTCTTGGGACGAGGATTTTTGCCCAGAGGAGCAAGATAGTATTGATCAGGATCTGGACCTTTAGGGAGATTTCCAGGATCCCCTTGGGGGGCCGGATTCCACCAGCGAGGGGTTTGAGCACCCTCCCTGCTGGCGAAGATGCATCTGTGGTGCGCATTTTTCAGGGGGAAAAGACATGGGAGTGGCTTGATTGCTTTTGTTCAACCACCCCTAGCTCCTGACCAAATTGAGATAGATCCAAAAATTTTTGCAGAGTTTCATTTGAGACCCTAGACAACACCCTGTAAAATTTGGTTGGATTTCAAGGGGGTCGAGTGTGGGCACCTGGTCCACTTGACATGGAATGACCCACATTCCTATTCGGGCCTTCCATCATCGCTTCCTGCGCTTTGCGATCTTGGGGCAACACTATCAGTTCTGTGCACTTCCCTTTGGTCTGGTCACGGCTCCGCAGACGTTCATCAAGGTGATGGTGGTCGTCGTGGCGTCGTTGCGAAAAGAGGGCATTCAAGTTCATCCCTACTTTGGCGACTGGTTGATTCGAGCGAAGTCGTTCCAGGAGAGCACCCGGGTCACAGCTTGGGTGGTGGAGTTTCTGCAGTCACTGGGATGGGTAGTCAACCTTTCCAAGAGCTAGTTGTCTCCATCTCAGCGCCTGGAGTATCTAGGAATGCTGTTCCACACCTTGGGGAAGGTCTTCCTTCCGGAGGCCTGGGTAAGCAAATTATAATCTCAGATTCGCCTGCTTATGGCATCCCAGTGTCCTCGGGCGCAGGATTTCCTCCAAGTCTTGTAGTTTATGGCAGCTTCCCTCGATGTGATGAGGTGGTCTCGGGCCCACATGCGTCCTCTTCAGTATGCTCTTCTTTGGAGGTGATCACCTCAGAGGCACAGTCTGGATCATCCTGTTCCGCTTCCGGGCTTGGATCGGTGCAGTCTTTGTTGGTGGCTCCAGACCTCCCATCTTGTACAAGGGGCAAGTCTGGAGCAGCCACAGTGGACGGTGCTGCTCATGGATGCCAGTCTTCTCGGTTGGGGAGCTCAGTGTCTAAGCCACTCAGCTCGGGGCACCTGGTCCACAGATGAAGCTTCTTGGTCGATCAATGTTTTGGAGACCAGAGCCATCTGGTTTTGCTAGCCTTCAGTCCTTTCTGATGAGCAAGTCAGTCAGAGTTCTGTCGGACAATGGCATGGTGGTGGCCTATGTCAATCAGTAGGGGGGCACCAGGAGCACTTTGGTGGCACAGGAGGCGGCTCTGCTCATGGTCTGGGTAGAGTCTCATCTTCAGGAAATATCAGCCTCCCACGTAGCTGGAGTGGAGAATATTCAAGCGAACTTCCTAAGTCATCGCGTGCTAGATCCCGGAGAGTGGTGTCTAAGCCCCGTGGCCTTTCAGTTGATAGTGCAGTCTTGGGGTCAGCCCATCATGGACCTGATGGCCACAAGTGTCAACGCCAAAACACCCCGCTTTTTCAGTCATCGCAGAAGCTGAAGCTAAGGGGGGACAAGTTCAAGACAAATATCAGGAAGTTCTGCTTCACGCAACGAGTGGTGGACACCTGGAATGCTCTCCCAAAGGAGGTAATTGCGGAATCCACCATTCTAGGATTTAAGGGTAAGTTAGATGTACATCTCCTTATGAGTGGCATGAAGTGACATGGGTAAGGGTAAGCTAGATGCACTTCTCTTTACGAGAAGCTTAGAGTGATATGGGGACCAAAACTATGCCAGGATACACCTGGCGGGTCCTCCGCGTGTGCGGATTGCCAGACTTGATGGACCTAGGTTCTGTTCCGGGGATGGCGCTTCTTATGTTCTTATATCAACTCTCTTGGGGTCCCAGAGGTTTTCTACCTCTCAGGCTTATGTGAGGGATTGGCGTATATTTGAGGAGTAGTGTGCTGCATGTGGAGTGGTCTCTTTTCACAATTCCTTGCCTACCATCTTAGAGTTCTGTCAGGATGGCCTGGACAGGGGACTGGCTTGGTCTTCTTTCTGGGTTCAGCTTGCGGCCTTGTCAGCCTTTCGTGGGTTGTTGAAAGGCCAGTGTTTGACTGCCATTCCTGTTGTGACTCAGTTCTTGCGGGCAGCCAAATTGCTCAAGCCTCCTGTACGACCCTCTGTTCCATCTTGGGATCTGAATCTGGTTCTGCCAGTTCTAGTGTGCCCACCTTTTGAACCGTTGGGCAACTGTTCTTTGAAGGACCTTACTCTTAAAGCGGTCTTCTTGGTGGCCATTACTTCTGCTAGATGTGTTTCTGAGCTACAGGCTTTCTCTTGTAGGGCTCCCTTCTTGGAGTTTTCTAGGGAGCAGGTTGTCTTGAGGCCTGTTCCTTCCTTTCTGCCAAAGGTAGTTTCTCCTTTTCATGTCAATCAAGCAGTGGTCCTCCCGGTGTTAAAGCAGAGACAGTTGCGCAAGTTGGATGTCAGTCGGGTCCATCGCTGTTATGTGTAGAGGACCCAGAAGATCAGGAAATCAGATCATCTCTTTGTTCTTCTAGCGGTCCTCATAAGGGTGATGGCGCTTCTAAGGCTACTATTGCGTGCTGGATTAAGGAGACTATTGCTTCCACTTATCTTCTGAAGAAAAAGTCTGTTCCAGAATTTCTCAAGGCTCATTCGACTCGGGGTCAGGCAGCTTCTTGGGCTGAGTCTTCTTTAGTGCCTCCAGTGAATATTTGCAAGGCTGCAGTTTGGTCTTCTCTGCATTCCTTTGTCAGACACTACCGTGTGGGTGTTCAAGCGCATCGGGATGCAGTATTCGGTGAACGTGTTCTGGTGTCGGCCCTCCGGGGGTCCCACTCTTGATGGGTACTGCTTTGGTAAGTCCCATTCGTAAAGACTATATCAGTGTAACAGGCGAGACAGAAGGAGAAGCTAATTTTCTTTCTGTTGGCCTGTAGACCTGTGTAGTCCCCCCACCCTGTCTGCCTTTGTGCGGTGATTGCGGGTTTTTATTTTGCTCGCATGCAGATTTTGTTTTTTCTGTGGGTTCTAGAATTTTTCTAGGGCCGGGGAGAATTAAGGACAGCGGCTATGGCTCAGTTGTTTACAAGTGTTTGTTGTTTTTATACTCCTGTTCGGAGTATGTTTTACTGTTTTTAGTTGAAGTCTTTCCTAGGTTCTGCTTGGCTATTCGGCAGACTGGATTGCTGGGGGGAAGCTATCCTGATATACAAGTTTGTTCTCGGTCTCCACCTGCTGGTAGCAGTGAGGTATATAACCCATTCGTAAAGATAATACCGATCTACAGGCTAGCAGAAAGAAAATTAGCAGGTAAGAACCTAATTTCTTCTTCCTAAGGTGTCAATTGTTTCTTTAATAAAGACATTCCCTTCTTCTGTTATACAAGCACATACAACAGTATCATTGTGGACATTACTCCACCCATAAAGACTTACCCAAAAAATTTAAACATTGCTTGAATATAGAGCCTTATGCTACATAATTAAAAACTAATCCTTATTTCATGATTAACTAGCTGATGCCCTGGCGTTGCACGGGTATTTAATTATAGCAATAACACTGTAAATGGATTCAAATAAAGATACTTTATAGTGGTGAATGAAATTATTTTTTTACAGCTTTATAAAAAGTACAATATTCAAATTATAATGTGAAATATTTGACAAAATGAATACAATACAACTAACACAAAACTTGATTATAAACAACATTTTTAGTTTCACCTCCAGGAGCAAGAACATATAAATTCTTGGGTGAACCCACCCTTGAGCAAGCAACATAGAGTTGTCCATGGGAAAAACAGGGGGATCTTAAATCCTCTCCACAGTATGTAATAGTCTGTCCCTGTGATTTGTTGATTGTGATAGAGAATGCAAGTCTCAGTGGAATTTGCAATCTCTTAAACTGAAAAGGAAGATCTGTTGGAATAAGTGGCATCCAAAAGTTCCAGTATTGATTTAAACAACTCAATATGTGGAAACTCAGGTTGAAAAGAAACTCCATGCAGTTGTTTCCCGGTTCAGAATGGAACCTGTGTTCCTAGTTCAGCATATGTGAGTACTCATGTAATGTAATAACATTATGAACTGGGGTGCATGAAGGAAACAGTTACAAACACAGTTAGAACATACAAACTCTATATGTATGGTGTCCGTGGTAGAATAGAAACGATGTCCCTAGTGGTTATAGTGTCATAGAAAGTGTTTTATAGTTGGAATTACGGTGAGAATGGCAGCTTTTTACATCCTTTCTTTTGACATGAATGGATGAAATCTGATTTTCTGTTTGTAGCTCCGCCCACGTGTGCAGGTGGACAGCGAGACCCCCAGAACATATCACCCCAGGTAGTGAGGGATCTGCATACCAAGTTGCGTTCAAATCGGTCAAGCCGTTTTTGAATTACTGAGAGAATGGCAGCTTTTTACATTTTTTCCATTGACATGAATGGGAGAAATCTGATTTTCTGTTTGTAGCTCCGCCCACGTGTGCAGGTGGGCCGCGAGACCCCCAGAACATATCACCCCAGGTAGTGAGGGATCTGCATACCAAGTTTTGTTCAAATCGGTCAAGCCGTTTTTGAATTACTGTGAGAATGGCAGCTTTTTACATTTTTTCCATTGACATGAATGGGTGAAATCTGATGTTCTCTTTGTAGCTCCGCCCATGTGTGCAGGTGGGCCGCGAGACCCCCAGAACATATCACCCCAGGTAGTGAGGGATCTGCATACCAAGTTTCGTTCAAATTGGTCAAGCCGTTTTTGAATTACTGTGAGAATGGCAGCTTTTTACATTTTTTCCATTGACATGAATGGGTGAAATCTGATGTTATGTTTGTAGCTCCGCCCACGTGTGCTGGTGGGCCGCAAGACCCCCAGAACATATCACCCCAGGTAGTTGGAATTACTGTGAAAAAGGCAGCTTTTTATATTTTTTCCATTGACATGAATGGGTGAAATCTGATTTTCTGTTTGTAGCTCCGCCCACGTGTGCAGGTGAGCCGCGAGACCCCCAGAACATATCACCCCAGGTAGTTGGAATTACTGTGAGAATGGCAGCTTTTTACATTTTTTCCATTGACATGAATGTGTGAAATCTGATTTTCTGTTTGTAGCTCCGCCCATGTGTGCAGGTGAGCCGCGAGACCCCCAGAACATATCACCCCAGGTAGTTGGAATTACTGTGAGAATGGCAGCTTTTTACATTTTTTCCATTGACATGAATGGGAGAAATCTGATTTTCTGTTTGTAGCTCCGCCCACGTGTGCAGGTGGGCCGCGAGACCCCCAGAACATATCACCCCAGGTAGTGAGGGATCTGCATACCAAGTTTCGTTCAAATCGGTCAAGCCGTTTTTGAATTACTGTGAGAATGGCAGCTTTTTACATTTTTTCCATTGACATGAATGGGTGAAATCTGATGTTCTCTTTGTAGCTCTGCCCACGTGTGCAGGTGGGCCGCGAGACCCCCAGAACATATCACCCCAGGTAGTGAGGGATCTACATACCAAGTTTCGTTCAAATCGGTCAAGCCGTTTTTGCGTGATTGCGGCACATACATACGTACACATATACATACCTCCGATTTTATATATATATATATATATATATATATATATATAGATAACGTTTGGTCTGTAATGTATCTTAAATAGAAAACTAGATAGATTTTTCCTCAAAAAAGCATTTTGTTGGAAAAAAATCCAATTTAGATTTAAAAAAAAAAATCATTGATTTTAATCCACCCTGGTTATGCCCCCATTTCCCTGTGATGACGATTACTACCACCATTGTTTGTTACCGGTAATTCTGTAGTCCTACTAGTTATATACTGTTCCTTGGTATTTTTTCCTCTTTGAATGACTAAGGTAAACCTTGCCTGCCTTGGGGTTCTTCCTCTTAGCTGACACTTTAACACTCCAAGTTGGCCAGTAAGGACCATTCCTATAGCACAGTGTATCTCAAACTGTGTGCCTCCTGAGATTTCAGGTGTGCCATGGTACACTGGGGAGGAGGGGAGGCGCCGGCACCAGCTGACTGCGTACAGGACGTGCCTCTCATGGCGAGAGGCACGTCGTGTAGGCAATTAGTGGGTGCCAGTACCTATCCTTCTCTCTGGCCCTCTTCCCTTCTGGCTCCCCCCACTGGCGTCTCAGGGCCCGCCCAGAGGGCCTTCATACACACGCAGACATCGACATGATGATGTCACTCATGTGTGTGATGTCATCACGGCGATATCAGCACACTTCCAGGTGCCTCGAACCACGACCACTACCTTTAGTGTGCCGCAGCTCGAGAAAGTTTGCGGGACACTGCTATAGCAGCAGCTGCCTTTTCTGTTATCCATATGACCCAGGAAACTACAGACCGGTGAGTCTGACCTCGGTTCCGGGGAAAATGGCGGAAGCACTGATAAAAGAAAACATCGATGAACATCTTGAAAGAAACAAACTTCTGATAACCAGCCAACATGGTTTCTGCAGGGGGAGATCATGCCTGACTAACTTATTGCACTTCTTCGGGGGAATTAACAAATGGATGGAGACCCCATAGACATCATATACCTAGATTTCCATAAAGTCTTTGACAAGGTGCCTCATGAACGTCTGCTCCGGAAACTGAAGAACCCTGGGGTGGACGGAGACATCCATAGATGGATCAGAAATTGGTTAGCGGGTAGGAAACAGAGGGTAGGGGTGAAGGGCCACTACTCGGACTGGAGGAAGGTCACGAGTGGTGTTCCGCAGGGCTCGGTGCTTGGGCCGCTGCTATTTAATATATTCATAAATGATCTAGAAACAGGGACGAAGCATGAAATAATAAAATTTGTGGACGACACCAAACTATTTAGTGGAGCTCGGACTAAAGAGGACTGCAAAGAATTGCAAAGGGACTTGAACAAACTAGGGGAATGGGCAACGAGATGGCAGATGAAGTTCAACATTGAGAAGTGTAAAGTATTGCATGTGGGAAGCAGAAACCCGAGGTACAACTATACGATGGGAGGGATGTTATTGAATGAGATTACCCAAGAAAGGGACTTGGGGGTAATGGTGGACATGACAATGCAGCCGACAGCACAGTGCGCAGCGGCTGCTAAGAGAGCAAATAAAATGCTAGGTATAATCAAGAAGGGTATTACAATCAGAACGAAAGAAGTTATCCTGCCGTTGTATCGGGCGATGGTGCGTCCGCATCTGGAGTACTGCGTCCAATATTGGTCGCTGTACCTTAAGAAGGATATGGAATTACTCGAAAGGGTTCAGAGGAGAGCGACGCTTCTGATAAAGGGGATGGAAAACCTTTCATACGCTGAGAGATTGGAGAAACTGGGTCTCTTTTCCCTGGAGAAGAGGAGAGTTAGAGGGGATATGATAGAGACTTACAAGATCATGAAGGGCATAGAGAGAGTAGAGAGGGAAAGATTCTTCAAACTTTCAAAAAATAAAGAACAAGAGGGCATTCAGAAAAGTTGAAAGGGGACAGATTCAAAACAAATGCTAGGAAGTTCTTCTTTACCCAACATGTGGTGGACACCTGGAATGCGCTTCCAGAGGAAGTAATAGGGCAGAGTACAGTACTGGGGTTTAAGAAAGGATTGGACAATTTCCTGCTGGAGAAGGGGATAGAAGGGTATAGATAGAGGATTACTGCACAGGTCCTGGACCTGTTGGGCCGCCACTGGGCACGATGGACTTCAGGTCTGACCCAGCGGAGGCATTGCTTATGTTCTTATGTTCTTACTGTTGAGAATGTCTCCTCCGTGACATGTCCAGGTGCTGCTGACCCTGTCACACAAGAAAACAAAATTTGGATCCCCCATGCTGACAGCTGTGCGGCCTTAGACACCGGGCAGCCCAGTTAGACTATTTATTCAAATGGAATTGCTCTAGGTAAAATTTTCTCTCACAGGAGGGATTGGAGTACCACCCGATTTTGCACAAAAGAGAGCCATCATGTATGCAAACATTTTAAAACATTTTGTATGCTGATGGAGGCTTGACACAAGCATTCTTTTTAATGAATTGAAGAAAATAATGTTTTGATTTCTTTCATGAAAAACAATTTTATCTTGGAACAGCTCCATTTGTGTTAAATGTTTTACGACTGAGTTAGCTCTATTGAAACTGCTTTGTTGTGATTATGTCTCAGGAATGGACAAAAAAACTGATCTTGTATCTGCAGCATACAGCAAGTCATAAGGTTTGTGTTATAAGGGACTTTAGGATGCAGGAATATGAAGAGGCTGCATTTACTTTATATCAGGGGTGCCCAAACTTTTTGGGCTTGCGAGCTACTTTTAAAATGACCAAGTCAAAATGATCTACCAACAATAAAAACACTAAACATATACCCCCTCTTTTACTAAGGCACGCTAGCTGATTTAGCGAGCGCTAAGTGTTAATGTGCCCATTATATTCTTTGGACGCATTAGCATTTAGCACGAGCTAAATCGGCTAGCGCGCCTTAGTAAAAGACCCCCCATATCTATTTATTATATATACTGTGTGCACCTCTTCTGTCCTCCAGACCTCGTTCCATTCCCTAACCAATATCTCTCTCTGTCCCTCCGGGAGTCCAACTTTTCTTCCTCTCTCCTCCACCCCTATTGGCAACATGTCTCCCTCTCCTCTGTTATGATCATGCATCGCTCTGTTCTTCCTCAGGGTCTCTCCTCCTCTGTCTGCACCTTCCATATCCCAACATCTGCCCCCCTCTCTTCTGCCTCCCCTTTATTTCAGGTTTCTCCTTCTCTCTATCTTCCTTCTGCTAACATTTTGAGTCCTCCCACCTTTGGTCAAGGTCTTTGTCTCTCTCACTCTGTCTTCCCCCTCCCCAGGGCCTGGCACCTCTCTTTCCTCGGTTCGGGGTGTTTCCCCTCTCTAACCACTCTACTAGTCCAAGATCTGTCTTCCCCCTGGCTTTTGGTTCAAAGCTGCTTTTCCCCTCCCCTCCTTAAGGTCTTTTTGTCTCCCCCCCCCGATCCAGCATCTTTAAGGCAACCCCCATCCCACCGGGGCCCTCACTATTGGGCACAGCCTTACCTCTTGATTGCAACTTCAGCTAATTCCCCTTTATGCCTCTGAAACTAGACAAAACAGTAGCAAACTTAAAATGAATACATTTTAAAGTGCTCAGCAAACGGATGCCACAGGCAGCTGGGAAGGCACTCTGGGGGCCTTACTGGGAGGAGTACTTCCCTAAATACTATGTTTCAACAAGAGGATGGATGAGGGTTCAGACTTACTCTCTCAGTTTATCTTCAAACTGTCCTCGTCTCCATTCTTCCCTCTGGGCCTA
This sequence comes from Geotrypetes seraphini, assembly GCF_902459505.1. Taxonomy (NCBI): domain Eukaryota; kingdom Metazoa; phylum Chordata; class Amphibia; order Gymnophiona; family Dermophiidae; genus Geotrypetes; species Geotrypetes seraphini. The sequence continues at coordinate 17,453,781 of NC_047093.1, read as the reverse complement.
ACTACCACAGCTGAAAGTTAATTACGGAAGCCTGCAGAGGAAATTGTAGCAGGCTGCCGTTGGCCTCTGTAGCATGTTCTCTCTGCCGCGGTCCCGCACCTCCTGTAATGTCAGGGACGGGACCGCGACAGAGGGAATGTGCTACAGAGACCAACTGCAGCCTGCTATGTTTGCTCTGCGGGCTGCCATAATTAACTTTCATCTGTGATAGGTCCAGAGTGAAGAACGGAAGACGCTGAGGGGGAAGCATGTCATCTGAGTAAGACAGCTGGGCGCTCACCTAAATTAGCTGGGCAGAGTGCCCGGCTAAAAGATGCTTAAGACACTAGGGAGAAGACTGGCTCAACGATCTACCGGCATTGCCTTTGCGATCGACCGGTAGATTGCGATCGACGTTTTGGACACCCCTACTTTATATGCATGTTTGGTATCCTGGGAGGGGAGAGGAGAGGGAGTGAAGGCGGCTTCTACCTCGCTTAAGGAAAGCATCTAAAATAGGTGTAATATCTTTTTAAAACCATGCAGTTTGCTAATGTTGATCGTTCTTTTTGGTTCAGATTCATGCTGCTCTTTGCTGTATTCATTAGAATATATTTTGAACCTTAAAGTAAGCCATCAATCTCTTGCAAATGTGAATAAAATGTGTCCTTTTTATTCTTTCTGTCACACTCGAACATCCTCGTGAAAGCAATAACCCATGTTTCTGACATGGTAGTACCCTCTGGATTAATCTATTTATTGAGGCATGACCTTTTGAGGACAAGAATTCACTTAATCAGACACCCTCTGAAAATTTTCTAATCTGGTAGATTGACTGGTTCTTGAATTTTTAGTTCTTTGCGGATCTGTGACAGTTCCTGTATTTCACTGTGAATATAGCCTTAGTTATAGTTTACAGTTGTTCATGGACAGAAATGTGGAATGTGATGCACATAAACTGCATTAAATAGGGTCTACAGCAGTGGTCTCAAACTCATGGCCTGGGGACCACATGCGGCCCGATAGGTACTATTTTGAGGCTCTCGGTATGTTTATCATAATCACAAAAGTAAAATAAAACAGTTTCTTGATCATATGTCTCTTTAGCTATAAATTACAATATTATTATTAAGATTTAGCCAAAAGGAAAGATTTATAAACTATAAAGAGTTTTACTTCATGCAGAATTATAAATTCTTTAATAAGACATTAATTATTTTTTCTGCGGCCCTCCAAGTACAGTGAAACCATGGTTTACGAGCATAATTTGTTCCGAAAACATGCTTGTAATCAAAAACACTCATATATCAAAGCAAATTTCCCCAGAAGAAATAATGGAAACTCAGATGATTCGTTCCACAACCCAAAAACTTTAATACAAATTACTATACGTACTTGTATTGCAAGATCTCGCTCGTTTAGAACAGTCACTGCACTCTTGCAGCGTCAGAGGGAGAAGAACCATCGGCTCAGTTGTGATGTGTGTATACTATATGTACTTGTATTGCAAGACATTGCTTGTATATCAAGTTAAAATTTAATAAAATGTTTTGCTTTTCTTGCAAAACACTTGCAATCCAAGGTTTTACTGTACCTACAAATCCAAAATGTGGCCCTGCAAAGGGTTTGAGTTTGAGACCACTGGTCTACAGTGTAATTTGTAAGACTTGCCTTTTGTGCTGGTAAGAGAAATTTCTCGGAATTTGTACATTTTTTTCTTTCTGTTTTAGACAACTCATCCCAAACTATAGATCTGACAATGTTTGTTTGTTTTTTAGCCATTGTAAAAAATGAAAACCCACAAATCCACACATTTCTCCCTGCCTCATTCACACCCCACCATACAGATCCAGCATGCTTTCTCTGCTGCAACCCAAGCATGTCTTTATTTATTTTTTGTTGGTCTCTCTCCTCCCCACCTACTGGAGGCATGAGAATCTCTCTGGCATTCCCCCCCTTACCTTCAAAACACTCATCTACATTACAAAGCACCAATACTTCAGTAGTATACTTAAAGCTACCTGAGATCTGCTCTGGAGAATGCCCTCTGACTTGTCCTGCCCTCTGTGATTCAACTTTCTATTTTACATGGGTGTGCTCCAGACTGAGTTCAGTTTAGGTATACACACTGCAATGCCGGTGCTTTGTGGAAGAGAGTTTTGAAGGGGTGTGTGTGGGGGGAGGTTTGAGATGGATATTGCCCATAGATATGATAATCCTGTGTTTTTGGAAGCATTTTTTTTGCTCAAATTTCTGAACATAGTTGAGTATATATGGTAATTCTTTGAAAATTTGACGGAATGTGAACAATTACGGTATGGCAGAAAAGAGGAGGAGATGATAAAGGTTGAAAATGGGCAAGATTGGACCACAGTCCCCAAAAGTTTCTTACTGCTTTCTCAGGCACAGTAGAAATGTTGCATGCATGCACATGCACATGCTCATGTAAAAACTACAGTCTTATAGTTAGGAGATCTGTAAGATATTGGTTCATAGACAACCCCGCGAAAGACAAAGGCACGCGCTGACAACTGAGCGCAAGACAGAGGCGCCGCTGAAAAAAATTACAGTTTTTAGGGGCTCCAACGGGGGGTTTTGTTGGGGAGCCCCCCCCAGTTTACTTAATAGAGATGGCGCTGGTGTTATGGGGGGTTGTAACCCTCCACATTTTACTGTAAACTTAACTTTTTCCCTAAAAACAGGGAAAAAGTGAAGTTTTCAGTAAAATGTGGGGGGTTACAACCCCCCACAACGCGGGTTCCCCCCACGCCCCCCCGTCGGAGCCCTAAAAACAGTAATTTTCTGTGGCGCGCACCTCCGCGCTGCGCTCAATTGTCTGCGCGTGCCTTTGTCCCGGCGCGCTTTTGACCTGACACCAAGATATTTGCCAAATATTATTCTGCTAAGACAGGATGAGCCCTTTCCAGTGGAAAATACTGCCAGAGTCTTGAGGATTATTTTAGATTGGCCATTTATCATTCAAACCTCAGATTCATAGTTTATTTAGTAAAGTCTTTCTTAAACTTAGAAGATTCAGATTAATTCATTCATGCTTTTATGAAGATCAGTTTGCTCTGCTAGTACAGTCATTAATACTTTCTTGGTTGGATTATTGCAATTTGATCTATTCTGGGATTATCATTAAATTGCGAAATATAACAGCCAGGATGTTTTTCAGATCTTAAAATTATGATAGTGTTCTTCTGTTGATAAAGCTTACCTGATTTCCAGTTCAAGCTGATGTCATTTTTAAAGTTACTTTCCTCATATTTAAGGCTATGTAAGGATTAGCATCTGAGCATTTGATTTGTGAGGATGTTCGTTTTATGCGTACACTTTTTGCTTATTAGATTATGGTTTATTAAACTTTTTCACTTAAGTGTACACTTTTTAAACAGGCTTTAGAGTTCATTCTTTTGCCTAGCTGCATATATCGGTATTTGGAATAACTCTACACTGGTCATTAAATAGCAATTGTTTTACCTTTCTTTTTACCAGCATTTGAAAACATTTGGATTGGAGTGGATGCATTAATTTAATATATCACTTCCACCATGGTTTCAAAGTGGTTTACTATAAAAAGTAATTTATAAAAGAAATACAGTACAATACATAGATTAATTTAAAAAATTTCTTCAGTTAAGACTACATAATCAATAATAAATGTCAAACTTGTTAATAAGCACTTTGGAAGAGTCAGGTTTTCAAGATCTTGCGGAAGCCAATTTGTATTTCTTTTCCCATCCTTTCCTCTAGTTTTAATATGTTTGTAAAGTTAGTCTTCAATATATTTCGTAAGGTTTAGCTCTTTGTTTGTTTTGTTGCCCCCTTAATTTTGTAATTTTACTGATGTGTTCATTGCGTAGAATTTTGAATAAGCGATCAATCAAATTTATAATAAACTTGAAACTACTAACTTCTTTGGGTAGTAAATTCTATAGAGTTAATCTTATACAACTAAATGCTTTTCATCTAATAGAAGTCAGCGTAATCAACTTAAATGAAGGGAGATTTAATAAACATCGTTGTGATGAATGCAAATTATGTTGATGATTTTGTTTAACAACTAGTGTGATATAAATGGGGAGATATTCTATTTTATACTGTGACTTTTCACGTTGGTATTGCACTCCTATTAATCACAGTTATGTCTTCTTATATATATTGTGTCTTAGAACTAATAAAATAATATGAATATATATCATAAGGTGATGTGCTCAGACCTTTTACCCAATAAATAGTGCAGTCACTATAATGGGTTTAACAAGGGGACCATCATTGCAACCACCTGTCCCCGCCCTCCCTCAATATTCTTAGCCTGTTATAACACTAAGATAGTACTTATCTGGATGGGGAGGCTTAGTGTAGATGAACTTGTCTTTGTTAAACCTCATCAGTGACCAAATTAAAGTGTTAACGTGTAGTGTTAAAATCCACAACCATGATTTCAAATTTCTTTCCCGTCCCCCCGACTCGAGTTTCGTTTCCTTCGTCGGGGAGGGACACTATAAAAGAAAATACACTAGTTAGATCTACTTATCATAGTTAGATTTATAAAAGATCTAAACTATAGCTATCATTACTGTTGTTTCAATTAAGAATTATTCAAAATGATGTGTTACCTGAGACCGGCAAACAGTGGTCAAACTGCTTCAAAATCTGGGAACCAAGTATCTACTATTACCCTGAATCTATGTTTATATATAGCGTTAAACGGAAGAGGTTGGACTATAGACTATCCCGGATGTTAACTCTGCCTGGGGAGTATCATATTACATTATATAGCTAACCATTCTATATCTGCATTTAAACCCTGTGGGTGCAAGGTCTGCCAATTATATATGAAACGTTGTTCTTTTTGAATTAATTGTTTTGATGTGTTACCTCCTGTGTCATGTATTTGTACTAACACCGTGTATTTAAGCTGTTCCACTGTGTGAGAATTCTCCATCCAATGAGATACCAGGGGGGCGGAGACACGATTTTTTCTGATGTTACTGAGATGTTCTATTATTCGTGTTTTTATCATGCGTGCAGTTTGTCCTATATATAGTTGTCCACAGGGGCATTGAATACAATAGACTACCCCTTTAGACCGACAATCTGTTCCTGTGTTGAGTATGAAGTGTCGTCCGCATCCGGGTATTCTCAAATGGGTAACGTTAGATACATAACGGCAGGTCGTGCATGACCCACAGGGTTTATGAGGTGATTTATTATTGAGACTGCTCTCACTCACTTTATGTCTCAACTGTTCTCCAAGGTTTTTAGCTCTTGAGAATGCAAATTTGGGAAGATTGGTTAGAGTAGGGTGATATTGTAATATTGGCCAGTGTTTTTTTATAATATTCTTGATTGCGTTACTATGATTGGTGTAAGGCATAACGCAAACTAAATTTTGTTCTTTGTGTTTATTTTGCTGGTCCAACATCAACCAAGGGCGAAAACAATTTTTTGCCCTTTTCCAGGCCTTCTTCACAATTTTCCCAGGATATCCTCGCTGTGTGAATTTATTATATAATTCATTCGCTTGTTTGTCAAAATCGCTCTCCTCAGAGCAGATCCTTCGTATGCGAAGGAACTGCCCTATAGGAATGCTATTTCGTAGTGTTCGTGGATGAAAGCTGTGATATTGTAACAGTGTGTTTCTGTCGGATTGTTTTTTGTGTAGAGTGGTGGATATATGTTGATTGTGTTTAATGATTTTTATATCCAAAAATGTAACTTGATTATTGTTTATGTTATGAGTAAAAGATATATTGTCATCTTTTGAATTTAGTTCATCTAGAAACTCCTTCAATTTAACTTCTCCACCACTCCACACAAAAAAGATATCGTCAATAAACCGCTTCCAGCAGGATACATATTGAAAATATTGTGAAGTGTAAACATGTGTTTCCTCGTACTGAGTCATATAGAGGCAGGCTAGAGTGGGGGCTACAGTGGCCCCCATTGCTACGCCCTTTGTTTGGAGATAAATGTTCTCCTCAAATTGAAAATAGTTGTTACTTATGACTAATTTAGCAAATTGTAACAATAAAGATCTTTTTGAATCATTCATTGTTAATTTCATTAATTGAGTTTGGACGAGTTGTATGGCTTCCCGTTGCGGGATATTTGTGTATAATGCAACTACATCAGCAGTTACTAGTATTGAATCATCTTTTATAGCCTGATGCGAGTATTGTTCGATCACTTGTAAAAAGTGTGTTGTATCTCTGATATATGACTCAGCACGAGGAACCAGGTGTTTTAATTGACTATCCAGATACTGAGAGAGTGGTTCCAAAACCGAGCCCAGGCCAACAACTATTGGGCGGCCTGGGGGGTTTTTGTCCGATTTGTGTATTTTTGGTATGAAATTAATTTTGGGAATCCTGGGAAAATCGTTAATCAAAAATTTTTGTTTCCTTATTGGTTAATATTGATAGTTCCCTGGCAGAGTTAACTATCCCGTCTACTTCAGATTTAATTTGAGTAGTAGGGTCTTGTGGTAATGCCCTATAATATGAGGTATCTAGTAATTGCCGTAACGCTTCATTCTTGTAATCAGAGTAATTTTGTATAACAATTCCCCCTCCCTTATCAGCCCTAGAAATTATGATTGTCGGATCTGATTTAAGCTCTTGTATAATCTTCCTTTGTTGGTACGAGAGGTTGGAGTGATTTATTATTCTGTCATTGGATTCCAAGTTTTTTACATCCCTGATTACTAGTTTTTCAAAAGTTGTTATTACCGGGTCTGGTTGACCCGGTGGCATCCACGTGGATTTTAATTTAAGACCAGTGGGTAATGATGGTTCACTGAGATTTTTATCTTGGAAAAACTGCTTTAATTTGATAGAACGGAAAAATCGTTGTAGATGAACTCGAGTGTCAAAACTGTCATGTTTGACACTCGGAACAAATGAAAGTCCTTTCATCAATAATTCCTCCTCCTGTTTATTTAATCTTCTGACAGATAAGTTGAATATTCCAGTTATGTTAGGACTGTTTATTTCTTGTGTTTGTTCTTGCTGCGAGTACCTATTTTGTTTATTGTAGTATTCGTGCCGCCTGTAGGTGCTATTCTTAAAAAAGATTGCGGTACTAGATTCATATCTCCGCTGGATGTATCAGCTTGTTGTTGAGGTATTACAACATTTTCTTCTGAAGAAGACGAATTGCTGGTGGATAAGTTGAAAGTAAGTTTTTTGTTCTTGTTGAGGGTAGTTCTCTGCCTTCTTGTTTTGATGTTACGATTCATCCATGGATATATATAACCCTTGGTGAAGTCATTTTCGTCTCGGTGGAACTTGTTGATTTTTATTTGACGTTGCTCTTTTTGATATTTGTCCATTTGGACTAGATGTTCTTGGTAGCTCAACAGAAATTCTTCATCAGGTAATTGCTGTTTAATTACTTCTAATTTTGTACTTAGTTCTTTCTGTTGTTGTTCAATTACTGGTACTAGTACATCAATCGTTAATAGCATGAGGTCTATTGAGCAGCGTGTTAATGTCTCATTCCAGTTCTTGATGTATTCAGAATTGTCCTGGAACCTTGGTTCTTTATAGAGCCTAAGGCCTCTTGGCACCCTCATATGGTGGCAATATTCAACTAAAGCCGCTGAATGTAATTTTATTAGTTCTAAGACACAATATATATAAGAAGGGATGATTTTGTTTAACCAGAGTATCAGAAAGATACTGATGTGATTTCAAAAAAAGTACTTTATAAACCAAGCACAGAATTTTGAAAGTTATTCTAGTCAGCTAATGCAAATCAATCAAGATTGGAGCCACATAATATGCTCTCCCCCCTCCCCCCAACTATCAATCATGCTGCGGTGTTTTGGACCAGTGGTGGCCTTTTCAGGCTAATCTTGGTCAAGCTTTGGTATAAGGAGTTACAGTAATCCAATCTGCATGTAAAAAAAGAACATAAGCACATCTGTTAAATACAATGCTCGATGAGTTAAAATGATCACTTTAAGGTCCCCTTTTAGCAAGCTGTGTAAAGGATATTTTTTATTGCCGACTGCTCATAGAATGAGTGTCAGAGCTTTTACTGCAGTGGCCGGCGATTAAAAAACCTTAACGTGATTTGATAAAAGGAGGCCTAAATTTGGTTCTGAAAGCAGCAGATAACCAGTGTACAGATATCAAGAGTGGCATGACATGCTCTAAGCCGTGATGTTATCTGGATAACTGTGGCTTTGTTTGTTGTTACTGTGTGCTTATATTGTAGTTCTTTTCTGAGAATGTTTAATTTCCATTTATAAACTGCCTTGACCTCTTCTGTGTTCTGGATCAGTTGTAAACATTTAAATAATTAACTTGCATCTGTTATATACAATGTATTGTAATGTAATATTCTAATCTGGTAATCAACAAGGCACATGTTTCCTAAACACATGTTTCCTAAAAGGAACAAATAAAAAACCAACTGAAATTTGGCGCTTTTAAAAGTAAACTAAGGGCCCCTTTTACAAAACCGTGATAGTGATACTACTGCGGTAAATGTACCGAAATCCATTAAATTCCTATGGGCTTCAGTGCATTTACTGTGGCAGCATTACTACTGTGGCTTTGTAAAAGGGGCCCTAAGAGTCAATCCACACACCTTCCTTTGCAAAGCCATTCTAGCGTTTTTAGCACCGGCTGCGGAGGTAACACCTCGGACGCTCATAGGAATTCTATGAGCATTGGAGCTGTTATCACCGCGGCTGGCGCTAAAAATGCTAGCATGGCTTTGTAAAGGAGGGGGGGGATAGAAAATTAATTTTTCAGTACAATTAAATTAATTATTTAATATCTTTGCCACAAAGTTTTGCAGTAGTACCCTCTTTGAAATCCCAAAAGCCTCACATTTTGAAGGGCTCAGTTCAACTTTATTCATGGATAGCCAGTCATTCATTGTGATGAGGCAATAATTTAACAGCCTAAGACGTGGTTTATGGGATCAGTAAAGGTAACAAGCTGTGCATCATTACTGTAGATGTAGGTGGATAAATAACATGGACAGAGCCTGACCACATTCTCAAATAGTGTGTAGTAACTGGATAAGGGATATCCTTTTTGATCTAGTCCTTCGTGGAATGTAGTACTTGGTGTGAGGGAAAAGTGTATTGGGACTACTTGGCAATAGTGATCATAAAATGATGAAACTTGAGTTACAGTAGTATTTGGAATGAAAATACTAAGTCAGTGGTCTTCGATGCAAGGCCCATGAGCCAATGGTGGCCCTCCATGACCTCTTGGGTGGCCCACAGAGCCTGTACCAGATCTCCCCCTCCAACGTTCCCTCTAAGCTATGCAGCTATTCCCCACCATGCAGCTGGTGAAGTTGGGATGAGCACTTTCTCCCTCTAGTACCACTCCCTCATCTTGTACTGCTTCTGCTTTCTTGAAGTAGTAGTGGTAAACTGAAACAGACTAGCTGCGGGACCTTCCCATACATTCCTGCAGCTGCCGGCCTACCCTCTCAGACATCACTTTTTTTCTGGGGCAGAACTGGCAACCGTGGATATGTATGGGAAGATCATGCAGCTGGTTTGTTTCAGTGTGCCGCTGATGATTTGGAAAAGCAGCAGTTGGGATTCTAGGGGGCAGATGCTGGTGGATGTGGGGTTGGGGGAAGGGCCAGATGCTGGTGGATTTGGAGTGGGTGGAAGAGAAGGGGGCAGATACTGGTGGAATAAAGTAGGGGTAGATGCTGGTCGAAGAGGGGTGGAGGAGAGAAGGAAAGACATGTGGAAGTGGGGTGAGAGGGGGCAGAAGCTGGTGGAAATGGTTTGGGGTGCTTGGAGAGAGGGGGCAGATTTTGTATAGACGTGGGAAGACAGATTCTAGATAGAACAGGGGAGAGAGAGAGGACAGATGTTAAGGGGTGGGGTACAGAGAGGAAGGAGATGATGGAATGGGGGAAGTGAAAGGGGAGATGTATGGAAGGTGATAGGGAAAGAGGGACAGAGATACAAAGAGGAAGAAAATATTGATAGAGGAGAGAGGGGAGATGCTGGATGGAAATGGGAGGGGACAATAAACTGTATAGGAGGAAGACAGAAGCCTGGATGGAAGAGGGGAGAGACAGGAGGGATATAATGGAAGGGGAAGTGAAAGGGGAGAGAGGGGGAAGACTGGAATGAGGAAGAGACAGAGGAAGGGAGACACAGATGGAAGGGGAGAGATAGTGTGGAGACGCTGGATGCAAAGGGGAGAGAAGAGGCAGATTCTGTTTTGAAGGGGGCAGATACTGGATGGAAGAGGGGAGTGAAATGAGCAGATATTTGGGGGAGAGACAGAAAGGAGGGAGATAAAGATGGAAGGGGAACTAATGGGCAGATATAGAGGACAAACTGAATAGAAGGGGAAGAGAAAGAGGAGAGAGTTAGTGAAAGACTGGGAATAAGGGGAAGTAAAATAGGAGAACCAGATGAAAATTTGCCTGTAGACCGTAAAAAAAGAGGGAACTGGAAGACTAGATAGCAAGAATGAGTTACATCTAGATATAGAGATAGAAAAATAAATTGAAGAAAGCTGAAAGGAAAAGGAGGAGAGAGAAATCCTGGAAAGAGACTTAAGACAGAAGAAAGCATAAAACAGAGAATTAAATGGCCAGAAAACAAAGGTTGAAAAAGAATTTTATTTTTAATTGAGGATAAAAGTTGTGTGGTACCCATGTTTATAAAGATAAATAAATAGAAATAGAAAACAGGATTAAGATGATATCTTTTCATTAAACTAATTTTAATACATTTTTGACCAACAGAGATCAAAACCTCCTCTCTCTGGTCAGGACAGCTTACTGTCTTGACCTGGGGCAGGAGGTGTTTGCCTCTGAGAGCTAACTGAAAAATGTTTTTAAGTCCTTTCAATAAAATATCATTTTCCATTTTTTATTTTTGTTTGTATTTCTTGATTTGTAATGTACGGTGTGCATAATACCATCAGTCCTTTGCTTGCAAAAAAAGTTTATCCTAGGACAAGCAGGTAGCATGTTCTCACATATGGGTTGTTCAATTCTAAGTCTTCTTAGGATCTTATGTACAGCAAATCCACTGAACTGTTGTGGATCACTTATTCATATAGTCCTATATTTTATTTTTTTGTATGGACCTTCTGACTGCAACCGGGCACCACACCACCTCAGTTGCTATATTCTTCGTCAGTCCAATCTTTATTAATCTTTATTCATTGTTTTTAACTTTTTCTTTATATGTATAAAAAATCTTCATTTCTTTTAAGTCATCGTATTTATATTAATTCTATTAGAAAGAGGAACCTCACTTATCTTAATAGTGATCAGTTCATCTTTATACCTCTCCCGACATGCATGTTTCAATGTTAGAAACTTTTCTTCAGGGTCGAGGCAACTAGAAAAACAAGCAAACGTTAGGTTATAATATTGACTATCTAATCCTTAGAAACTCCTAACAACAGTGCCTCAACTAAATTTAATTTCAAGCCGAATAAGAAGATAAAACAAACCGGCGTGAACGCCAGTGCTTACCATATGAGGGAGCAATTCAGTCTAATTCCTTAGCCGCGAGTTGAACAAGGGTCATTAAATACAGCTGGCTTGCCGCACACCGCCACGCGTGTGATGTCATCAAGCGCGTTTTGCGGGGCTCAGCTTCAAAAGAAAAGCAGTCACATTTTATTCACTTCAAAGAAGAAGCCCAGGGGATGAATTAGCAAGTGAACTTCTCACAATATAGATAACCATTCTATTTCTTCATTTAACCCCACAGGCAGCAAATATTTGAGTCTAAAAATCCATTGCTGTTCCTCCCTCCCACCCTACTCTGACCGCATCCATAATCCTTCATTTAATATCTGACCAAGTGTGCCCCACTAGTTTCCAGTGTTTTACCAATGGGGCCGTATCCCTTTCTGTACGTATGCGTGCGTGATTTATGTTCATTTAAGCGAGTTTTTATTGATCTCATATTCCGACCAATGTAGATCTTATTACATGGACATTGAATCAGATAAATCACCCCAGTGGATTCACAAGTAGTGGTAACATGAGTATGATATATCATTCCTATAACTGGATGGACCCAAGATTTCCCTTTAAGAGCTAAAATACACCACTGACATCTACCATATACGATGTGGATGCCCCTAGCAACCTTATCTCTAGATTTGTTTTTCACCATTTCTCCTATGTTTTTAGTACGCTTAGAGAATACTGGTCTTTCTGGAGATTCTGGTACAGCTAACCTGACCACATGCCAGTGTTTCAAAATTAGCTTATTGATTTTCCTGGATAGTGGGGTAAACTTTTGAACAAAGATAAAGCCTGCCTCTTCTTTAGTCTCCTGGTAATTCAACAATAGCTCTCTCTGTGCATATTTAGCCCTTGTGTATGCTTGTTGGATAATCTTCACTGGGTATCCTTGCTGTTGGAATCTTTCTTTCATTAGTTTAGCTTGAATTTTGAATTCCACCAGGGTAGAGCAGATTCACCTCAGCCGAAGAAATTGGCTGATGGGGAGACTATTCCTCAGACAGACAGGATGAAAACTGTGGTATCTTAATAAACTATTTCTATCCATATTCTTTCGTTATAGGGTGGTCTTGAATCCATTCACATCTTTTTGTATAATGATATCCGGTACAAACAGCATGAAAAGTGTATTGTCACTTTAAGTTGACTGCTCACAAGATGCATGCGTGAGTGCCTTCCTGCCCGACTCCCACTGAACTCCCCAAAGCTGCCCCCCCCGATGTCTGCAGCAGGAGGAGTTCCCAATTCCTTCTGCCGCCACCCCCGAGATGTCCCCTGACAGAACCCTCCACCCCCGAATGTCCACGGCAGGAGGAGTGCCCAATTCCTCCTACCTTCCCCCCTCAAGACATTCTACACCTCTTCATTCAGTGCCTTGATCTCCTCCCGTGACTTCCAGTATCACCTATATGCTGATGACTCCCAGATCTATTTCTCTACACCCAAAATCTCACCTAAAGTCTGAGAAAATGTCTAAGCCTGTTTGGCTGATATTGCTGCCTGGATGTCCTCCCATCATCTGAAGCTAAACATGTCTAAAATTGAGCTGCTCCTCTTTCCTTTTAAATCCTCTGTTCCTCCTCCGTTCTTCATCTTGGTAAATAATACTGTCACTTCCTCTGCTTGCAACCTTGGAGTCATCTTAAATTCCAACCTCTCATTTTCTACACACTTCCAACAAACTGCTAAGGCCTGTCATTTCTATCTCTACATCAGGCGGAGATGCCGAAACAAGACCCGTGTCAGTTCCTTTAATTCAGACATATCAAACTCTGGTCCTTGGGGTACTGAAATTTGGCCCCCAGATAATTTCAAATTTCCCCTAAAGCTGGCCCGCCGGTACAAGCACCGCTCATTTGTAGGTTTGTGCTGCATCATATGTAGGTTCACGCAGCCTGCAGAGGATTGCTGTTCGTCAGTAGCGATCCTAGCAGGCCGCCATAGCCTTAACTGCACGTTACTTCTGGCGCGGTCCCACCCCTCCTCTGACATATGGGACCGCGGGCAGAACCATGCTAGAGGGAACGTGCAGCTGAGGCTACAGCGGCCTACTAGGATTGCTACTGCCAACCAGCGATCCTCTGCAGACCGCGTGAACCTACAGATGATGTGATGTGAACCTGCAGAGTCAGGTCCCAAGCAGATCTGTAGCTGAGGAAAGGTATTTGGGGGCATGACTTGGTATATTCCTAAAGGGAAGGAGAGAGATCGAGACCCACAAAGAGAGAATTGGTGTCTCAGATTCTATTTGTAACTTGTTTCTAGTTGCTCTGGAAGTGAGAATTATATAGACACAGAAATATCTTCCACTGCCCTGCTGATCCCCAGTGCTGGGAAGCTCATATACACACACTGCTGCATGGGGCAAGCAGAAGAAGAAATGGTCCTGATGTTGCTCAATCCATCCTTTGGACTCCATAAAAGAAAGGGAAGAAGAAAGAAGGAGACCCTGGCAATAATTTTATTTTCTGTTTTGTGATTACAGTATGTCAGATTTGAAATGTGTATCCCGCCAGAGCCTTCTTTACTGTGCCTTTTTTGCTCTGATTGTACCTATTTCTCTGATTGCTCCATCTTTCGCCGATTGTACCATTTTCTCCGATTGCTCCAATTTTCTCTGATTGTACCATTTTCTCTGGCACCTAGTTTCTCTCATTGTACCATTGTAACATTTCGCTGATTGTCCATCCAGTCCTTCTTCATTGTAAACCGCCTTGAACTACTATGGCTTTGGCGGTATATAAAAAATAAATTATTATTATTATTATTAGACAGCAAGCGTGAACTAGGACCTAAAAGAGAGAGGAAAAGTCTTTTTTATTTATTTTGTTTACATCACAGAGCCTGCTTGTGGTTGGAGAGGTTGTAATCCTATACTTCTACTAAAACTAAGGGGTCCGTTTATTAAGGTGCGCATTTAGTGTGCGTTAAATTGGTTAGAGTACCTTAATAAAAGGTCCCCTAAGTATCTTTAAAAAAAATTTGGCCCATGACTTAGCCTTTTTTTCAGATTTCAGCCCCTTATGTGATTGAGCTTGACACCCCTGCTTTAATTAAAGCACTGTTTTATCCAGTATTTCAAGGCCCTGTGTGCTTCTTTCTTTTCTTTTTATACTTTGCTTCTCCATTTATGTGACAAATTTGTTTAACTTCCTTAATGGTTTTTCCTCTACATCTTCTGGCATACTCCTGCTGTATATAACTACGTTACATGCCTGGCTGTTTCCTCCTACTTCAAGCTCACAGAAGTAACTTAGCTGCATTCATGCAGTCTCTCTTGTTGTAAACCATCTTGAACCGAAAGGTACGAAGGGATATAAATAAAGCTATTATTATTATATATTGTGCGCATAAAAGTATCTGCAATCTTGTAACAACTCTTGTTTGTGTTGGTGCCCCATGCAGTATTATAATGGCTATTTTTCACTGTTACACTTGGAAAATGCTTTTTAAAATGGCTCCCACAACTGTTTAGCTTTGTGACTCCAACTAGAAGAGAGAAAAGAGATTTTTCTAGACAAAAAAAAAGTTTTCCTTTAAGAAGTGTCACATGCTCTCTTTCTGTCCTTATTCTCAGTCAGAATTTGCATTATTTATTTACATGGTTTGAAGATGTCGGCTAACAAAAAACTGCCTTGAGTAAACAGAGATTCCCACTTCCTCTATGAAACATTTCCTAAAGTACGGCTCACACATCTATAATAAAATCTGAGGAATTCTTGTTACTGAATTTCCCAGGATAGAGAGGTATACAACTTCAATATGTTAAAAAGAAAAATCTTATTTTTAAATGGAAGATTGTCCATAAGGTTATGATATTCACTTCTGCACAAGCATTGTTTTGTTGCTAAGCAACTGCTAGAAAGACGTAGAAATGTAGGTGCCAGTGATACTCTAAAAAATAAAATAAAAATTTGTATAATATATTTTAGTTATGCATAAATATAAATTCATAATATACCAAGTCATGCTGTTATCCTGAATACTGCATTCATGTGAATGGAGATATGTTAGAAACAGAGGAAGAACATAAGAATAGCCTTACTGGGTCAGACCAATGGTCCATCAAGCCTAGTAACCCGTTCTCATGGTGACCAATCCAGGTCACTAGTACCTGGCCAAAACCCAAAGAGTAGCAACATTCCATGCTACCGATCCAGGGCAAGTAGACGCTTCCTACATGTCTCAATAACAGACTATGGACTTTTCCTCCCAGGAATTTGTCCAAACCTTTCTTAAAACCAGGTATGCTATCCGCTTTTACCACAACCTCTGGCAACGTGTTCTAGAGCTTAACTATTCTCTGAGTGAAAAAATATTTCCTCCTATTAGTTTTAAAAGTATTTCCCTGCAATTTCATCGAGTGCCCCCTAGTCTTTGTAATTTTTAACTGAGTGAAAAATCAATCCACTTGTACCTGTTCTACTCCACTCAGGATTTTGTAGACTTCAATCATATCTCCTCTCAGCCTTCTCTTTTCCAAGCTGAAGAACCCTAATCTTTGTAGTATTTCCTCATATGAAATCATAACTCCATCCCCTTTATCATCTTAGTCGCCCTTCTTTGAACCTTTTCTAGTTCCACTATGGGGTCCTTTTATCAAGCCGCGCTAGTGGGGTTAGCGCGTCGGACATTTCATCACGCGCTAATCCCCGCGGCTGGCTAAAAAACTAATGCCTGCTCAATGCAGGTGTTAGCAGCTAGCGCGGCAGGCGGTTTAACGCGCAGTATTATGCACGTTAAACCCCCTACCACAGCTTGATAAAAGGACCCCTATATCTTTCTTGAGATAAGGAGACCAGAATTGAACACAATACTCCAGGTGAGGTCGCACCATGGAGCGACACAGAGGCATTATAATATCTTTAGTCTTATTAACCATCTCTTTTTTAATAATTCCTAATGTCTTGGGTTTTTTTTTGGCCATGCCACAAATTGAGCGGAAGATTTTATCGTATTGTCTGCAATGACACCCAGATCCCTTTCTTGGGTGCTAAACCTCCAAGGTGGACCCTAGCATCCAGTAACTGTGATTTGGGTTATTCTTCCCAATATGCATCACTTTGCATTTGTCCACATTAAATTTCATCTGCCACTTGGACGCCCGGTCTTCTAATTTCCTAAGATCTACCTGCAATGTTTCACATCCGCATGCTTTTTAACAACTTTGAACAGTTGTCATCTGCAAATTTAATCACCTCACTCGTCGTTCCAATTTCCAGATTGTTTATAAATAAGTTAAATAGCACCGGTTCCAGTACAGATCCCTACGGCACTCCACTGTTTACTCTCCTCCATTGAGAAAAATAACTATTTAACCCTGCCCTCTGTTTTATATCTGATCACCAATTCCTAATCCACAACTGAACTTTGCCTCCTGTTCCATGACTCTTTAATTTTCTCAGGAGCGTCTCATGAGGAACTTTGTCAAAAGCTTTCTGAAAATCTAGAAACACTATATCAACTGGCTCACCTTTATCCACATGTGTATTCACACCTTCAAAGAAGTCAAGCAAATTGGTGAGGCAAGATCTCCCTCAGCTGAATCCATGCTGACTCTGTCTCATTAAATCATGTTTGTCTATGTGTTCCACAATTTTATTTTTTATATTTGTTTCCACCATTTTGCCCGGTACTGAAGTCAGGCTTACCGGTCTGTAATTTCACGGATCTCCCCTGGAACCCTTTTAAAAAAATTGGTGTAACATTGGCCACCCTCCAATCTTCAGGTACTACAGATGATTTCAGCGACAGGTTACATATCACTAACAGCAGGTCAGCAATTTCATGTTTGAGTTCCTTTAGTACCTTGGGATGTATACCATCCGGTCCAGGTGATTTATCACTTTTTAACTTATTGATATAGCTTAGTACATCTTTCAGATTCACAGAGATTTCTTCCAGTTCCTCCACATCATCACCCTTGAAAACCATTTCCAGTTCTGGTAGATCTTACATCTTCCATAAAGACCAAAGCAAATAATTCATTTAGTCTCTCCACTATGGCCTTATCCTTTTTGAGTGCCCCTTTTGCTCCTTGATCATGCAATGGTCCTATGGATTCCCTCGCTGGTTTTCTGCTTCTGAAGTACCTAAAGAAATTGTTACGAGTTTTTACCTCTATGGCAAGCTTCTCTTCATAACTTGCCAGTTCTTGTGTCTCTTCTTTTCTTCATTCAGATCCTTTTTCCATTCTTTAAAGGATGTTTTTTTGGCTCTAATGGCCTCTTTCACTTACTTTTTAACCATGCTATCTCTTGTTTCCTCTTCTTTCCACCTTTGCTAATTTGTGGGGTACATTTGGTCTGGGCTTCCAGAATGGTATTTTTAAATAGCATCCACCCCTGATTTACAGTCCTAACCTTTGCAATTGATCCTTTTAACCATTTTCCTCATTTTATCATAGTCTCCCTTTCGAAAATTAAATGCCTCTACAGGAAATTTCTTTTGTGATGTCACTCCAGGTATCAGCTCAAATTTGATCATGTTATGATCACCGTTTCCAAATGGACCCAACATAGTTAACTCCTATACTATGCCTTGCATTCCACTAAGAACCAAATTTAAAATAGCTCCCCCTCTTGTCTGTTCCCAGACCAGTTGCTCCAAGAAGCAGTCATTTATGACGTCTAGGAATTTTACCTCCTAGCACTCCCTGATGTAACATTAAACCAGTCAATTTTGGGGTAATTGAAATCATATATGTAGAAAAACAATATGCTAGACACTCTCTCTAGTCTAACTAGTTACTAAGAACCCAAAGATGTATGAAGTCTTCAGGATAGAACAAATGTTATGAGGTATCCGAGGAGCACCAGAAAAATACTTTGGAGAAAAAAGTCCCCAGTTAAAGGGCTTCATGGGTCTTACAAAAAAATTCCAACATACATCTTTTGGTTCTTAGTGACTAGTTAGAGAGCATGTCTAAGATTGTTTTTCGATATATGATTTATATAATATGCTTCTCATTTTGATATAGTAGGTAATTGAAATCACCCATTATAATACTGTTGCCTAGTTCTTCAGCTTTCCTAATCTCCGAAAATATTTCCAAGTTTCTAAGTTTATTATAAATTTGATAAAACGCTTATCAAAATACAAAATCGAAAGAGAAAAACGTCCAAAAACCGGCCTAAGTCGTCACTTGGACGAACATTTCTCAAAACCGTCCAAGCGCCGATAATAAAACCGGGTTTTGGACATATTTAAAAATGATCTAAGCCTTCATAGTGCCGCTTAATGTCCAAAGCTAAATGGGGCGTTTCGGGAGGCGTGTCGAGGGCAGGTGTTGGGCGGGACGTGGGCCGGTTTAGACTTAGTCGTACAGCATGTATAACCGAAAGTTTAACAAGAGCCTAGACAGAACTTGGACGTTGTGACTTAGACCATGTAAAACATGGTCTAAGTCACAAAAACCCACCTAAACTCGCCAGATAAGCACTGATCACCAACCCCCCTACCCCCATAAAAATTTTATTCACAACTTTAAATTTCAGCCTCCAGACCATCATATCCTGGCCGCCTGGCATAGGAAAGCCTAGTCATCCAGCCCAGAGGCAGCATAAGTCATCTTGGGGGTGGGTTAGGGACCCATAGAGAAGAAGACCCATGCCCATAAGCCCCTGTAATGACTGCATTGATACTTAAACATGTGTACTCCCCTATACACCCCCAAAACCCTTTTTTACTGGCATATAAGTGGCTCCTGAAGCCATAAGGGCTATTGGGGTGGTAGATAAGTGGGTCTAGGGGATTCTGGAGGTATAGTGAGGAGAATCCATGGCACCCTTTTTGTGAAGTTCACAGCAGTGCACTGTAAGGTACCCCACTATTTAGGTGGCATGTCTGGGTGTGCAGTCCATCGCTTTGCAGACCCCTTCCACATCCAACAGGGCTTGTTCTAGGCGTTTTGGACTTGGACGGAAAGTTGGACGGAAATGTGGCATAAAGATGGACGATTTAGCGGCTTGGACGATCAGATCAGCAGGACGTATAATTAGATGATTTTTGAAAGTAAAAAAAAGTTGGACGTCTTTTTCGAAAATATGTCTTAGGCTCTTTTTAAATTTGGACGACTTGCGAGATGGACGTAAACGGACTTAGACGTTCCTTTCGATTATGCCCCTCTGAGTGTATTACAGCAATAAAATAGGGATAAGAACAGAGATAAAAACAGAATTAAAAACAACAGTATCTGTCTGCTCATTTTTTCCAGGGAACGATAGTATAACCCTATATTTATATTCCCTCCCTTCACTCATGGAATTTCTATCCATATGGATTCCACACTGCTATCTGTCATGCAGAATGTTTATTTTATTTGATTCAGTTCCCTCTTTAACATGTAGCGCAACCTCCCTCCCTTCAATTTGATCTACTCTATCCTTGTGATATAATTTGTACCCACTCTATACAGTGTCCCATTGATTGTCTTCCTTACACCAGGTCTCTGAGATGCCTATTATATCTACCTCATCATTCAGTGCTGTATACTCTAACTCTCCTATTTTATTTTTTAGGCTTCTAGCATTTGTATACAGACACTTCAAATTGTGTTGTTTTTTTTCTTGTAACTTCAGACTGCTGAGAAGAGAGGGAAATTTGGGTCGCTCACTCTGCCTCCCTCTTAAACCTTCCTGGCTTTCTTTCACCATTATTGAAACCTCTGTACTGGGACTCCCTAAATATTCTGTTTCAATAGTATCCTTCAAGGATATCTCACACCGAACCATCAGCTCCTGGGCGACTGTGGGCTTCCCCCGCATCTCAGTTTAAAGCTGCTCTGTCTCCTTTTTAAACTTTAGCACCAACAGCCTGATTCCATTCCGGTTAAGGTGGAGTCCATCCTTTTGGAACAAGCTTCCCCTGTCCCAGAAGGTTGCCCAGTTCCTAACAAATCTAAACCCCTCTTCCCTGCACCATCGTCTCAATCATGCGTTGAGACTTCAGAGCTCTGCCTGCCTCTTGGGTCAGGGCGTGGAAGCATTTCTGAAAATGCTACCCTGAAGGATCTGGATTTCAGTTTTCTACCTAAGAGCCTAAATTTGTGGTATGCGATAGAGTGTAGTTGTGGGAAGACTGTGAATGCATTGGATATGTATGAATTATTGTTTAGCTGATGCAATTTTTTTCAAAGTTGTTGACTGAATTGAAAAGAACAGAGCTACATACAAACCTAGCTTTTTCAAACCAGAAGTGGTGGTCTCCAAATATGTTTTTAAGAAAAACAGACAATCTAGATTCAAAGCCAAGTTGTAACAATTGTTTTGTGAGTTATACACAGTTGTCATGCACCTAATTCATATTTCCTCTAAAGTAGTGCAGGGCCTACTCTAGCAATATTTTAACCAGCTGTAGAGAATTTTTATCTTTCATTGAATTAAATTTTTCTTAGAAATTAATACTATGTTTCATATGTTTTAGATGACAGGTAAAATTGTATTGTGCTTTAGGTGTTAAATACCTGTAGTCTTAAAAATGGCAATTGAATACATCTTCTGCAAAATTGGAAGGTGTTTATGTGCTTGACATTTGCTATCATCAACAACTGCAGTTTCTTCACACACTGGAATAATTTCCTTCCTAGACTAGGTTTTTGAATAGCTTCAACTTTGTTTTCAGGTGCTTTGATGTGGCTGTATGTTTGAGGCCCTCTGTGGTATTCATCCTGCTTTTTGACATTCAGAGCATTTTTTGCTCTTTTTGCTTTCTTCTAGAGAGTTGCGCGGGGCAGAAATCCCACCCATCCCTGCCCATCCCCGCCAGGATCCTCTCCGTCCCTACCCATCCCCCCCAGGATCCTCTCCGTCTCCACCCATCCCCGCAAGGAATTACCTCCATCCCCGCCCATCCCCATAAAAAGCAGCAATTACTTCTGACAGGATCATCAATTCCACAGTTTCTTTTGTGTTTGCGCTGCTGTTTTCCTAGTGGAATCTCTTTGGTGGAACCCTTATTTTGTTTTCTGTTCAGGTAATTAACTTATAAACTCCCTCTTTTACTAAGGCTGACGTGTCCATTATATTATATGGATGAACCCTGCTTCCAAAGCCTTCCATCCCCGTGGGAGTCCCGTTAGCTAGAGGGAGGTCCCCGTGGAAGTCCCGTGGGCTAGAGGTGGGTCCCCGTGGGAGTACCGTGGGTTAAGAGGGGATTTCCACGGGACCCGTGGGATTCCCGCGATCTCCGTTCCCGTGCAGACCTCTACTTTCTTCTCCAACATAAAAAAATTTTAAAAAATTATATAGCATGTTCTCCATTGGGTGTGCACAGAGAAGTTCTTTCTAGAGGTGAAATTTATTTAATTTCTCATATTGAACAATTGTAGCTGGGAAGATCTCCTCAAATAAAATAAATATCAAATCACAAAATTCTCCTTCCCTCGCTCCCCCCCTTTTAGAATAATTAAGACCTGACATGATTTTTAGTATTAGAGATCACATAATTCTTCTTGGATAAAGTGAAAATAGCAAGAGCCAAATATGAATGGTTCAAACACTCCAAAATGATATATTAAATATTGAGTGAAATGGGGGAAGTCCTCAGTTTACACAACTAAACGCTAGAGAAACCAAAGCGTCAGCTGTCACTTTTTATCCCCACACAGGGTTAGAAGGTATAACATCCCCGGACTCGCCCCCACCATGAAAATTACACTGGACAAAAGTGCCTCAGTGTAAATCAAATGTGAAAAAAATCAAGAAAAAACATTCAAATTTAGCTACTTATATTAAACACGATTCAGCGTGCATGATTCGTATCAGGCCTGTGGTGAAAGAGTTCAACAAATTTTATAGCTGGAGAATGCAATGAAAGTTCACAAAGTACTTATCTTTTGTAGCTGTAATCAATGAAAAAAGGCCTTAAATGCGCGTGCTTGCTTTAAATTCAACGGCTTTCGTTTCTGGGGAACGTCCCCCTTCGGAAATCTTAGCACTGCTTAGAAGAGCACACAGTCCAAAAATCCAGCGATCCACAATCACCAGGCGAGAGAGAAAAATGACGCCATACTTTCATCAGCACCACTTTGCGCTAATTGTCCAGATGATAATATTGTCCCAACTGGATTACTTCAACTCCATCTACTTGGGAATCAACACCATCCTTACACACAAAATGCAACTCATTCAAAACACGGCAGTCAGACTTATTTTCGGCTTGAAAAAATATGACTATCTCAGCATCCTTAAACAACTCCACTGGCTACCCATCCCAGCCCGAATAAAATTTGAAACATCCTGCATCATGCATCATATAATCTACAGAAACTCAGCTACCCCTGCCATCAAACTCCTATCCGACACATGGTCTTCCTCTCCTAGGCTACTTAACAGGATCCAATTGAACCTCCCCTCAACGAAAAACCTCAAGTACAGAAGAATTTTCCAATCCATGTTCACCTTCTTGAGAGTCAAAATCTGGAATGATCTCGCTGAGACAATAAGAACAGAAGCCAACCATGTCCAATTCTGAAAAAAACTGAAAACTCTTCTTTTTGACAGTTAATTTTATAAGTTCACCACTTGCACCTGTTTTTCTGCTTAGCTCGGTTAGGTTTTCTCCCCCTCTTCTCTTTACTTCCCCTCTTGCCCTTTCTACACTTTTCCTTTCAAGTCACCTAGAGCCTGTTCAGGTTTGTGCGACTCACAAATACTACATAAGACTAGATTGAATGTTGTCCTTTACTGAGCATTTGTTTGATGTTGTTGATTAATGTGAGTAATAGTAATTCAGTGCTGTTCCGGGGCCTGAAACTATATTGAGAGTAAACAAGAGCATTTTTCCAGGTAGGCTGTGAGTTTTTTACATACTAATGTTTCCAAAAATTTTGTGAGTAGAGGTATTCCAGCAATGGGTCTAAAATTGGAGGATAAGGATGTGTCAGCCTCTTGATTTTAAGAATAGGCGTGAGGGCAATATGACCCATTTGAGCGGGTAGCTGACCTTCTTGTAGTAAATTATTTAACAACTAGTGTTTAAGCCCGTTAGATTAACGGGTGCTAGAATATGGAACGTATTAAGGCGTCAGCCTATCAAACAGATGGGTCTTTAGCAGTTTTCTGAAATCAAAATAAGAAATAGCCTCTAACATAGTTTTTCCAAGCCCCGTATTCAGTTTAGGAACCTGGAAAGCGAAAGTTATCTCCAGAAACTTCTTGTATTGACAGGATTTAATAGAGGGATAGTTAAACAGGTTAATCCTACATGTACTCTTGTTGGAATGACTCAAGAGAAAATGAGGAGCAAGATAGTTCGGTATGTTAACAGACTAACTGCATGGGTCAATGATTGGCTGAGTGGCAGACTTCAGAGTGTGGTGGTTAATGGTACCCTCTCTAAAACATCGGAGGTGACCAGTGGAGTGCCGCAGGGCTCGGTCCTGGGTCCACTCCTTTTCAACATATTCATAGGGGATCTGACTCAAGGGCTTCAAGGTAAAATAACACTATTCGCCGATGACGCCAAACTATGTAATATAGTAAGTGAATGCAGTTTACAGAATTATATGGCGCAGGACCTGCTTACATTGGAAAGTTGGTCCTCAACCTGGCAGCTAGGCTTCAATGCTAAGAAATGTAAGGTCATGCACCTCGGAAGCGGAAATCCATGCAGGACGTACTTCTTGAACGGAGAAACTTTAACTAGGACTTCAGCAGAACGAGATTTAGGAGTAATCATCAGTGCAGACATGAAAACTGCCAATCAAGTGGAGAAGGCTTCATCTAAGGCAAGGCAGATATTGGGTTGTATCAATAGAAGTTTCGTCAGCCGAAAGCCTGAAGTCATAATGCCGTTGTACAGGGCCATGGTGAGACCTCATCTGGAGTACTGTGTGCAATTCTGGAGGCCACATTACAGTAAAGATGTGCGCAGAATTGAATCGGTTCAATGGACGGCCACCAGGATGATCTCGGGGCTCAAGGGTCTCTCGTACGAAGAGAGACTGAACAAATTGCAGCTCTACACTCTTGAGGAACGTAGGAAGAGGGGAGACATGATCGAAACATTTAAGTACCTCACGGGACGTGTCGAAGTGGAAGATGATATTTTCTTTCTCAAGGGACCCTCGGCCACAAGAGGGCACCCGCTCAAACTCAGGGTCGGAAAATTTCATGGCGACACCAGAAAGTATTTCTTCACAGAGAGAGTGGTTGATCATTGGAACAAGCTTCCAGTGCAGGTGATCGAGGCAGACAGCGTGCCAGACTTTAAGAATAAATGGGATACCCATGTGGTATCCCTACGAGGGTCAAGATAAGGAAATTGGGTCATTAGGGCATAGACAGGGGGTGGGTAAGCAGAGTGGGCAGACTTGATGGGCTGTAGCCCTTTTCTGCCGTCATCTTCTATGTTTCTATGTTTCTATCTTGCTCCTCATTTTCTCTTGAGTCATTCTAACAAGAGTACATGTAGGATTAATCTGTTTAACTATCCCTCTATTAAATCCTGTCAATACAAGAAGTTTCTGGAGAGAACTTTCGCTTTCCAGGCCGCTAAATTGAATACGGGGCTTGGAAAAACTATGTTAGAGGCTATTTCTTATTTTGATTTCAGAAAACTGCTAAAGACCCATCTGTTTGATAGGTAGACGCCTTAATACGTTCCGTAGTTTTACATAAAATCTCCTGTTTTAACTGATCTACTCCAATTTTATTTGCTTATTTTTCTTTTATGTTATTCCTATTCAAACTGTATGTATTAATTGTCCTTGTTGTAAACCGTTTCAAACTTTTTGGTATAGCGGTATATAAAAAATTATTATTTATTTATTCATTTTTCTATACCGTTCTCTTAGGAGAGCTCAGAACACTTTACATGAATTTATTCAGGTACTCAAACATTTTTCCCTGTCTGTCCCGGCAGGCTTACAATCTATCTAATGGGCAATGAGGGGATTAGGTGACTTGCCCAGGGTCACAAGGAGCAGTGTGGGTTTGAACCCACAACCCCAGGGTGCTGAGGTGTAGCTTTAACCACTCTCCCCACAATGTTCTAAATGTAAATCAGGAAAGACATTTTTTCTGCATGGTATATAACAGTGCAGAACCATTAAAACCTTTTGGGTATCGTATAATCATATGCAAATAGTATTGGGACATTCACTCAAGTTTTCTATTGAGGGCCTTGTTTTTAATAAATCATCTTTGGAGGCTCAAGGTATATGTGAAAAGCATATATTTTGGGGACAAATATACTGTATCTTAAATCATTGGCTGCAGGCAGACCTCCCAACATTTTGGTACTGGAGGAATAGACTTCATTTTTGATGCTTTGGGAGTCTTATGGGCCTAGAACATCTTTAAAATGTTAAAAAATATTTTTGTCTGTATGAGATCCCCAAAAGCTTAGAGCCACATCTTGAATAGATGCCATAGCTGAAAAAGCAGTGTGTTGATAATGTGTGGGCTCCTTTGGGAAGGGGGGGAGGCGGTAGGGGATAGTGTGGAGGGAAGATGCTGGCAGGATTACTGTATTTAGCTACAATCAAGTCACATTATTATGACCACCTGCTAATATTCAGAATAACCACCTCTGGCAGCACAGACGTCAGCCAGATGCTATGGGAGTGACTCAAGATGCTAGGTGGATCTTGGAGGTATCTGGAGCCATGTAGACTGCAGTGTGTCCAATAGTTGCTGATTGGGTGCATGGTGGTGGATCCAGTTGTCGAACATGTCGATCAAGGTGGTCCCAAATGTCCTTGATTGGGTTAAGGTCTGGGGAATTTTGAGGCTATGGAAATAGCTGGAAGTCTTGTTCATGCTTTGTGAACCACTTGCAAACAATTCTGGCAGTATGACATGTCACATTGTCCTGTTGAAGGATCACATCAGCCATAGGGATGACTGTTAACATGTACAGGTAACTTGATCGGCAAGGATGGAGAGATGCCCATATCGATTGAGAGTGCCTTTCAGAGTTATCAAGGACCCAGATCATACCAAGAAAACATTCCCCAGACCATAATGCTGTGCCACCAGCTTGGATATGTCCAACAACAATTGCTGGGTGTTTTTGGCAGTTTCACGCCTGACACATTGATGTCCGTCTATTCAATGGAGCCCAGAACGTGACTCATTGGAGAAGGCAACCCTCTGCTAATTGGTGCAAGTCCAATGTTGGTACTCCTATGCAAATTGCAGCCATTTTTTGCAATGAACTCTTTGTGAGCAGAGGTGCAGTCAACAGCCGTCTTCTCTGGGGTCCCATTTACAACAGGGTTCACTGCACAGTCATTTTGGACATATATCTGGAAACACTGGTTTGTTTGGACAGTGAGTTGCTCCATGGTAGTGTGCAATTGTCCCTCATCAACCTGTGTAACTGATGTTCACCTCGTGCATCGATGGCTCATGCTGCCTCAGAAGGTACCATGTTGGGTCATTGAAAAGGTTCCATTTGTTCACTTAACGGTACACTTTAACCACAGCAGCCCATGAACAGTTCACAAACTCTGCCAATTCCAAAATGTTCCTGCCCTTAGCCCGGTAGCTTATGATCATGCGTTATTCAATGTCTGATAAATCACACTTTTTCCCCATGACAGCTACGGCTGCTATATTGACAACTTGCTGAGATCCCACCTTATATACCCACAAAGTCTGCACACAACATGTGCATTTGTTCATTGGCTGTATGTCCCTGACATCAGAGGTAGGCGATGGTCATAATAATGTGACTCGACTGTGTGTATGTTAGAGAATTTGAGATCATAAGAACACAGGCCCCAAATCATTATTTTGTATATGAAGTTTACGTTAATCTCTCAATTCTAATTGAAGGGATGACTGAGTTTTTTGATGTTTTTATAAGCTGGTTTTCTTTTGTAACATATTTTCCAATAAAAAGATCTTGAAATAAATACGGTGAAAGTGATGTTTTTACTTCAGAATTAGCATTTCTTCCAACACATTACTTCCAGGCTAGCACAAATGTTTTCTGTTTTAATAGAAAATTCTGTTTTTCTGCTTATTATATCACAACCAAAAAAATGGAAGTAAAAAATATGGTAAGAATTTAACACTTATTTTTAACATGGTTTTATTACATGAGGCAGAATGTTAAGTATTCGGTGACTTTTATTTTTGGGCTTTCAACATCACTAAGAAAGCTGGTAAACTTGTAAATTTTAAGTTTTTACTTTGAGATAAGTAAAATTAAAATTCATTACTACTACCAATAAAGTTCAAGAAAGTGAATTTACTTATAGTAGCATTTCAGTTATTAAAACAGGCCTATATATATATATATATATTTAATTCTTTATTTATCGTTTTAAAATTCTTAACAAAATCAAAACATTTTGTACAGAAAGATTGTTAGATCAAACACAAAATTATAAGAAAATCATTTACATGATGTAGAAGGAAAAAGTTCTAGTCGGACAATCTCAAGTCCTCTATAGTATGATCCAAGATTATTTATGAGTGAACTTTAGGAAATCAGTTTATAATTCTATACAAAGGAAACAGTATCGCGTGCCTGGCTTGAGGAATTATTCTAATATCAAATCCAATTAGTTTTACTATTACGTTGTTGTTACTGTAGTAGTTGTTGTTCCTTCTTTTTCCAGACGTTTCAGTGTCAGAAAGGCTGTAAGTTGAGATGGTTCAAAAAACACATACTTATTATCTCGATACCTTATTATACATTTACATGGGAAACGTAAAAAGAAAATACCACCCAGCTGTGTAACTCCTGCTTTCATCAAAAGAAACTGCCGCCTACGATTCTGAGTTTCTCTACTAACATCTGGAAACATTTGAATTTTCAAACCCAAAAATTCTTTATTCTTGTTTCTAAAGAACATTTTCAAAATCCAATCCTTATCCGGCAACAACGCCACCGATAGTAAGAGAGTTGCTGGTTTAACCAAATCTTTATCTGATGTTTCCAGGATTGCTGTCAAATCTTGTTGAAGGTCTTGTATTTCCTGTTTCTTATCCTCCGAGTGTTGATCCCCTTCTTTAATAGGCAAATAATATACTCGAGTGAGAGGAGGCAATGATTCCTCAGGAATATTAAGTATCTCCATAAAGTACCTTTTTATCATCTCTCTCGGGTTTATAGATAGGATTTTAGGAAAATTCAACAGTCGTAGGTTATTAGTCCGATAGTTATTTTCCATAGTTTCCAATTTTCTTCTAATGATTTGATTATCTTTTATTATTGTGGATTGAACTTGTTTGATCGTTTTCACTTCGTTTTCAATTTCTCCCACTTTTTCTTTAACATTAGAAATTTCCTGTTTATTTTCCTCTATTGTCTGTTTTAGAATTTTTGTATTCTTTTCACCTTCCTTAATTTGTTTAGTTAGTGAGTCTCCCAGTTTGGAAACTAAGTCCCAAATTAAATCAAGAGTCACTTCAGCTGGTTTTTCATATTTAAAGAAAGTCTCATGTAAAGTTTGAGAAGGCTCACCTTGACTGCCTTCTGTCTGTTGGTCTGGATTTTCTCCTCCTTCCACTCTATCCGCTGGAGGTATCTCTGGGCTTAACAAAGCCATAGAGACTTCACCTTGCTGGCTCCCCGGTGTTACAGCCTCAGGGTCAGAGAGTGCTACAGCTTCTAGCCCACTCCTTTCCCATGGGGAACTCACACTCAGCGGTGGGGGAGGTGGATTCCTTTGGTCGGGGCTCAGCGTGGTATCCAGCCCCAGGACTTCTGGTCCGGTGTCACTCCACGCCGCAGAGTCCAGCGGGCGATTCCCCGACACCACTGACTCCCTCTGGATACGCTGAAGAAAATGCTCAATCGAAGCAAGAGGGGGATGTTCAAGACGCCGCGAGGCAGCAGTGGCGCTCTTCCCCCGTCTCTTCGGCATCGCGACTGATGAAAATCTAGTCGCTGCTGTAATGAAAAGCGGATATACCCTCAGCGTCTCACCAGACACCGGTACGAATCGCCATCTTGGATCTGCCTAAAACAGGCCTATATTGAAGGTTTTTTTTTTAGGGGTGCTCTACAATGAAGATGTAATTGCATTGTTAGGTTAAATAAAGGTCAGAGGTATATCGGGGTCTGCCATATGACATGTAACTGGCTTTGTTTGGCACTTAGGGGGGGAAATTCTATAAATAGCACCCAAAGTTAGGCACTGGGAAGATCTGCGCTAAACTAGTGTTCTGTGAAGTGCGCTCTGTATGGCGTTCTCTTTTTAGAGTACTAGCTTAGTGCGGATCTTGCACCTGCTGAAACCTGGTATAAATGCTGGCATGTAACTATACAGTGTGCCCAAAAAAACATTCCTTGATTTTAAATGGTTATAAAATCAAAACTTATGACAGCAAATACAAGTCCCGAAAAGCACAGTTAGCAAGATCTTACACAATCGCTTGCACTTTCACCCTTATATGCTGCAGTTGGTGCAGTAGTTACAACCTTGAGACAATGCAATACAACAAAATGACCAGATGTTCCTCAAGTGGCCCCCGAGATCACTGGACATTACTGTTTGTGACTTTTTTCCTTTGGGGATACGTGAAAGACAGATTGTATGTAGCTCCACTACCCGCAACTATGGATGATCTGCAGGAATGCATCACTGAAGCTATAAACGTAATCATGCCGGATATGCTTCGGAGAGTCTGGTCCGAGTTTGATTATCGCATCAATGTTTGCCAAGTAACAGATGAGGCGCACATCGAGTGTATGTAATCAACAGATACCATATGAAACTTTGTGAGTTGATGAAAATGTAGCTTCAAAGGTGAAAGAATATTCCAATAAATTTTGGTTTTGCAACCATTTAAAATCAGAGTGTTTTTATGTGTACCCTGTATTTCTACTGCTTCATAAATTCATAGAAACATAGAAACATAGAAATAGACGGCAGATAAGGGCCCACGGCCCATCTAGTCTGCCCACCTTAATGTCCCTCCCCTACCTTTGCCCTGTGAATAGATCCCATGTGCCGATCCCATTTGGCCTTAAAATCAGGCACGCTGCTGGCCTCAATCACCTGTAGTGGAAGACTATTCCAGCGATCAACCACTCTTTCAGTGAAAAAGAATTTCCTGATGTCACCTCGTAGTTTCCCGCCCCTGATTTTCAACGGATGCCCTCTTGTTGTCGTGGGACCCTTGAAAAAGAAGATATCTTCCTCCGCCTCGATGCGGCCCGTAAGATACTTGAACGTCTCGATCATGTCCCCCCTCTCTCTGCGCTCCTCGAGCGAGTATAGCTGTAATTTGTCAAGCCATTTTTCGTATGGTAGATCCTTGAGTCCCGAGACCATCGGGGTGGCCATTCTTTGCACCGACTCCAGTCTCAGCACATCCTTGCGATAATGCGGCCTCCAGAATTGCACACAGTATTCCAGGTGGGGCCTCACCATGGATCTATACAATGGCATAATGACTTCCGCCTTACGACTGACGAAACCCCTTCGTATGCAGCTCATGATTTGTCTTGCCTTGGACGAAGCCTGCTCCACTTGATTGGCAGACTTCATGTCCTCACTGACGATTACCCCCAAGTCTCGTTCTGCTACCGTTTTTGCTAGGATCTCGCCATTAAGGGTATAAGACTTGCATGGATTCTGGCTGCCCAGGTGCAATTCCACTCCACAAGAAAGGCTCAAAGATGGAGACAGCAAACTACCAATTCATACCAATTTCATCACCAACAGGGATTTAAACATCAAGTCATCACCAGATTGCACAATTATTAACTTTTCTTCATCATTTTTATTTTATTTTCTTAATCTAATATAATAAAATGCTAGGTCGCGCATGCGCACTCAAAAGTCGTGTTCCCTGATCCGTCGCGGAAACACGACTGCGCATGCGTGGGTTTTACGTCACCACAGCTTCCCTGCTCTCCACATCGCACCACTGCTTTGCGAGTGGGAGTGTGAGCTACTGGAGGGCCCGTTAGAGGTCGGAGTCGCTCCGGGGGAGGGGGCGGCTGCCACAGCACGATGAAGGCGGTGTGGAGCAGCGCTGGCGGCGGCAGTGTCCGGTAGGGAACACGTCGACGACTCCCCCCTCCCGCTCCAACCGCTGCCGCTCCTGTTTAAAACAGCCTGCTGAGGTTCGCAGCCGGCTGTAACAAACCTCGCAGGCCACTCTCCACTTGGAGCACGTTCCGTCTGACGTGATCGCATCAGAGGGAACATGCTACCATATGCAGAGAGCGGCCTGCGAGGTTCGTTACAGCCGGCCACGAACCTAAGCAGGCTGCTTTGAACAGGAGCGTTTTGGTGAGAAGGTTGTGTTGAGTCACATACCTCTAAACTCCCATGCAGCCGACCTTGGAATCGTGCATGGGAGCCCCACCCCGATCGGCTCCTCCAGGCCGATGATGAACACAGGGCTTAGACGGCTGACTGGATCCGACGCTGCAAAAACGGCCCTGCATGCCGCTCTGAGGACCAGCAAGTCAACAAAGAGGAAAGCCCCGAGCACCGCCCATGGCATCCGATGTTCAGAACTGGCCCTGCGTACTGCACAGGGAAGTGGAGGGGGAGGGAATGCTGCTGCTGCACAGGGAAGGGGGGAGAGGGATAGGGGGTCAGGGAGCGGCTTTGCTTGGGGGGGAGGGGTGTGCTGGCGGGCAGGGGAGTTTGCTTTTGAGGGGGAGACAGATTTAAAGCAGTTTAAATATTTTGGTAATGAAATTAAATAAATAATTAAGATGGGCAGAGGTGGCCAAGAGGTGCTCTGACCTTATTTTGGACTGTATAATATGTGAAATGGAAGAAAGAGACAGGGGCAGGGCGAGACACAGAAACAAAGAAAGACAGACAGACAGACATATTATAGCACCCGAGGGGGAGCAGAAAAGAGGTGCTGATGGACACGGGGGGGAGAAAAAGGAAGGGAGGCCTACTGCTGGACAGGGGGGCGAAGGAAAGAGGTGCTGCTGGACAGGGGGTAGGTAAAACAAAGGGAGAAGGGCTGCTGCTGGATAAGGAGAGCAGTGAAGGGGTGGTGGTGGACACAGGGGAGGTAAAAGGAAGGGAGAATTGACAGGGGAAGCAGCCAAGGGGTGGTGGTGGACAGCCAAGGATAAAAAAAGACAGACAGAAATACAGAAAACAGCTAAGGAGAGAGAGAGAAAGAAATAAAGACAGACACACATATATTCTAGCACCCGTTAATGTAACGGGCTATAAGACTAGTACTTGAATAATTTGAAAATTTGTAAACCCCTGTCCGACTTTGATTCATTAACTCAAAGAGAAGCGAGATAATATTTACAAATTATTAATGTTGCTTCTCTTTGAGTTAATGAATCATAGGGCTCCTTTTATCAAGCCGCGCTAGCGGGGTTAGCACACGTGAATTTTAATCACGTGCTAACCCCTGCGCTGGCCAAAAAGCTACCACCTGCTCAAGGCAGGTGTTAGCGGTTAGCGTGGCCGGCGGTATAACGCGGTATTACGCGCGTTAAACCGCTAGTGTGGCTTGATAAAAGGAGCCCATAGTAGGACATTGCAGCATCCGCCTTGAACCGCAAGGTAATGGCGGAATAGAAATCTCTAATCTAATGTAATGTAATCTGCTATAGCAAAAGTGGAGGAGTCTGTGCCCTACTGGAAAAACTGCTCAGTGAAATCTAATGAAACCACAACCACGTTCTTAATTATGAGTCGTACTTAAGTCAGGCGTCTGTAACTCGGGGACTGTGCCTGTATTTGAAAGAAGAGGTACTGCTTTGAAAACTTTTATTGATTGGTCTATTTGAGTGAATTTCCAAATAAATATGGCATGTAACTAATGACAGTTGGCCATATAAATGGCCCTATTCTATAGCATCATGCCATGCCATGCCGTGCCCATGCCCCTCCCATGGCCATACTTCCTTTTGAATTGCACACTATAAAATTTTGGCGTGCATTTTATATAAAAAGGACGGATGACAGATCTGCATGTAATCTCGAAAGCCAGTTAACACCAATTATTGATTGTTAATGGCTCATTAACTAATAAGTTTGTGTATGGATCTAGGATCTGCTCCCAAATTTGGGCGCCATGTATAGAATCCAGGGGTAGGTGCCTTTGCATGCTTGGGAATCATTAGCCAGTGTGCTGCTAACGAAGAATATGTGGCATACGCTTATTTTTATTGTTCTACAGTTTGTTGTTCTACAGCAGTGGTCTCAAACTCAAACCCTTTGCAGGACCACATTTTGGATTTGTAGGTACTTGGAGGGTCTCAGAAAAATTAGTTAATGTCTTATTAGAGAAATGACCATTTTGCAAGAGGTAAAAAACTCTTTATAGTTTATATAAATCTTTCCTTTTGGCTAAGTCTTAATAATATTGTCATTTATAGCTAAAGAGACATATGATCAAGAAACAGTTTTATTTTACTTTTGTGATTATGATAAACATACTGAGGTCCTCAAAATAGGACCTGGCGGGCCGCATGTGGCCCCCGGGCTGTGAGTTTGAGACCACTGTTCTACAGCAATGGTCTCAAACTCATGGCCTGGGAGCCACAGGTACTTTTTTGAGGCCCTCGGTATGTTTATCATAATCACAAAAGTAAAATAAAACAGTTTCTTGATCATATGTCTCTCTAGCTATAAATTACAATATTATTAAGACTTGGCCAAAATAATGATCTAACCCATAAAGAGTTTTACCTCATGCAAAACTGTCAATTCTTTAATAAGACATTAACTAGTTTTTCTGAGCCCTTCCAAGTACCTACAAATCCCAACTGTGGCCCTGCAAAGGGTTTGCGTTTGAGACCACTTTTCTACAGCATTATCTTTTGCCAACTTTAGATGCCATCTATCATGTCTCTATCTATTTGCAAATAAAATGTCTTTGCTAAATACATAGAACCCATTTTTAATTGCTCTGCCCTTGGCCATTTTGTGTACCTTTGCTGATATGTTCTGTTCCTGAAGTATCAAATTGGCTGAGATAATTGTCAAGGATATAGTCTGTCTTCATATGGGCAAAATACCAGATTATACATTGTTTTTACTGTTACAAAAATAATGATCTAACCTTTCTGAAGAAGATATAGCACTATAATTATGGAAGCATTTGAACATAGCTTAGCTCTTTTTGATTTAGCATTTTTTAAACCTTTTTTTAACACAAGATAAGTGACCATATTTTCTAGCTGTTTTTTCTTTATAATGAGAATATTTCATCTTTGTCCTGGTAGCTGTAAGGGTGAAATGCACAGACTTGCATTTAAACTTAGATCTCATACCAAACGATTTGCTCATATTTCCCCTCTTCTTGTTGATTGTTAGTCAGTAGAACTGTAATGTAATCACTGCATATAGCTAGGTTCTTCTAAATTGTAAATCAAATTGAATTCCTCCTGGGGCCTATTAGTCAGATTTAAAATTCGTTTCTTAGCATTTAAAGCCTTTAAAGTGGGTCTACTGTAGCACCTTTTAAAAATCTTAGTTCCATATTGTCCTACTTGGGCTCTTTGATCTCAGGCTAACTGGCCCCTCTCCATCCCTCCCTCAGCCCAAACTCTTCTTGAATCTTTTTGGAATTCAGCCTTTTTGACCTTAGCTCTATTGCGACACAAAACTCTCCAGTAGGGTTAGAACGGTTGAGGAATGTAAAGAACTACAAAGGGATCTGAACAAACTGAGTGAGTTGGCAAATAAATGGCAGATGAGTTTCAATGTAGAGAAATGTAAAGTCTTGCACATAGGGAAAGGAAACCCGATGTATAACTACATGAAGGGGGGATAGTACTGGGGGAAGGCAAACTAGAAAAGGACTTGGGGGTTTTGGTGGATAAAACAATAAAGCCGGTGGCACAATGCGCAGTGGCCTCAAAGAAGGCGAACAGAATGTTGGGCATTATCAAAAAAGATATCACTACCAGAATGAAGGAAGTTATTCTGCCACTGTATCGGGCGATGGTGCACCCGCATCTGGAGTACTGCGTTCAATACTGGTCTCCGTACCTTAAGAAGGATATGGTGATACTCAAGAGGGTCCAGAGAAGAGCAACAAGGATGATAAAAGGCATGGAAAACCTTTCATATGCTGAAAGGCTAGAGAAGCTGGGGCTCTTTTCCCTGGAAAAGCGGAGACTTAGAGGGGATATGATAGAAACTTATAAGATCATGAAAGGTAGAGAGAAGGTAGAGAAGGACAGATTCTACAGACTAGCGGGGGCAACAAAAACAAGAGGGCATTAAAAAAAATTGAAAGGAGACAGATTCAGAACAAATGCTAGGAAATTCTTCACTCAGAGGGTTGTGGACACCTGGAATGCTCTTCCAGAGGAGGTGGTAGGGCAGAGTATGATTTTGGGTTTCAAAATGGGATTGGATGATTTCCTGAAGGAAAAGGGGATTGAAGGGTACAGATAGAGGGTTACTATACAGGATATTAAATGATTAGGGAATAAAATGTTTTAGGTAAAAGATCACTTACAGGTCATGGACCTGGGTGGGTGGGGGCGTGGCGGGAGCGGACTGCTGGGCATGATGGACCCATGGTCTGGCTCGGCAGAGGCGATGCTTATGTTCTTATGCTGTGACATTCACATTATCTTTAATTAGAAAGCTCACTCACAAGATTTAAAACTGGCCACAAGATTTGTTTCTTCTCAAGGGCCTTTGACTGACTGACTGCTGTTTTAGCATGTGGAATGTGTGCGTGGCTTTACACTTCACTCTTAAACTCTCTCCCTCTGTCATTGAAGGATTTTGCATTTCCCATTTTCTTCTTTTCTTTAAACATTATATAAACCGTTCTGTGTCCCTAAAAAAGGGGGTATAGAAAAAGTTGTAATCAACAAAAACATCCATGTTAGGAGGCTTGCAGATGATGAGTAATTTAGAGCTTGGTCACTTCTAGATTTTAGGTCAGAGGTAGGCAAACCTTTTGGGCCATGATTTTGTTTCATCCATGCAATTGGTTGGTGCTTCTACTGGCTCCCACCAGGTCTGTCACTCTCTTTCTCTTCCCCAGCCCATCTGTGTGTCTCCCCCACTCACCCTACTTATGTGTAGCTTATCTCCTGGTCTACCATTCATTTCCTGCAGCAGCTTATCTCCTATCCCACTGCTCTTTATTGTTTTATGTCAGTTTTGTATCCCTATGCAGGATCATTTTTACCCTCCCAGTTGGCTCATCCCTGCTCCAGACAGATATAATTTGCAGTAGCTGCTTTTTGAAAGACTTCTTGTTGTTTTCATATAACACTTTAATGTTCTAGAATGACTGGAGGCATCCAGTCACTGAAACTTTGTGTACAAGATTGCATGGAAATAAAGGTAGACAATATAAGGTGCTATTTTTTTATTGGACTAACTTAATACATTTCATGTTCAGCTTCCAGGAGCTACACTCTCTTTATCAGTTCTGAAAAACAGAATGAGTATGAGTAATAGATGACTTTTGCCTGTAAATACAAGTAAAATATAAAATTCACTCCCATGATTTTTTTTTTTTGGGGGGGGAGGATGTTTACAAGTAATCCAAAAGTACCAGAGGAATTTTGTCTTCTAGTACATTAAACCCAGGTCTTTAAGTCCTTTCTTGTCATTTCCAAAGTGTGTGATCCTTTTTAACATCAAAAGTCTTATGTTCCTGGATTGTTTTGAATTTTCCTTTTAGGATCCTGGTTGTAAATTTACAGATTTGTTTGGGGACAAAAACAGATTTTTGTTGCACTTTATAACACTGTTGTAAGTGATCAATATAATGTTTTATAAAAGGACATGTCGTAGTTAATGGGGGGCATAAATTGATAAATGTATTGTATTTTTGCTTAATAGTTTATGGCTCACTTGGCTGTTGGCTATTACCGTATTGTCTGTTTGCTGTATAGTTGATATAACTAATAAGAATTAATTGGTTTTCTTCCTCTTCTTTAGGATTTCTGTCCCTGAGTCATGGCAGACAGAAGACCAGAGAATTCATGTGAACAAGCATGTGAATCACTAAGAAGACAGGAGTACGAAGTGGCGGTGAAGCACTGCACGGAGGCACTCATTTCCCTAAGCCAGTGTCCCTTGACTCACTCCACAGAAACATGCCAGCCAAAAATTGACCGCATCAAAATTGAGAGTATTCTTTATAGAATTGCCTCATTTTTACAACTTGTGAGTCTGTCTATGATAATACATTTAAGCTTAAGATTATTACTAGTAATATGTTGTTCTACAGTTGAGACTGTTTACCTATAAAGTGTTATAAACATCAGAAGTTAAAAAAAAATCACATTTTTATGACTTTTAAAAAGTTATTAGTATATTCTGTGACCATTTCATACAAAATATAAAGCTATGTTGAAAGAGAGAATTTGTTTCTGTAAATGTTAACTCACTTGAGATATTATAAATCTAGACTGGCCTTTGTAATGAACAGAATTAGAACATATGCATGTAAGAATAGCTATATTGGGTCAGACCAATGGTCCATCTAGCCCCCAAATCCCATTTCCAACAGTGACCAGTCTAGGTCACTAGTACCTGCAGAAACCCAAATAGAAGCAACAATTCCATGCTATGGATCCCAAGGCCAGCATTGATTTCCACCAAGTCTGTCTCAATAGCAAACTATGGTTTTTAACTCCAGGAACTTGTCCAAACTTTTTTTAAACCCAGCTACACTAACCACTGTAACCACATCCTCTAGTAGCAAGTTCCAGAGCTTAGTTATTCATTGGATGAAAAATATTTCCTCCTATTTATTTAAAGGTATTTACATGCAACTTCATTGAGTGTCCCTAGTCTTTGTAATTTTTGATAGAATAAAAAATCGATTCACTTTGACCTGTTCAACACC
Organism: Geotrypetes seraphini; assembly: GCF_902459505.1. Classification (NCBI taxonomy): domain Eukaryota; kingdom Metazoa; phylum Chordata; class Amphibia; order Gymnophiona; family Dermophiidae; genus Geotrypetes; species Geotrypetes seraphini. Next base: position 17,415,571 of record NC_047093.1, on the reverse strand, counting down.
ACTCATAATTTTGTAGATTTCATTCATATCCCTCCTTAGCTGTCTCTTTTCCAAGCTGAAGATCCCTAATCTCTTTAGCCTTTCCTCATAAAAGGGGAGTTCCATCCCCTTAATCATTTTAGTCACTCCTCTTCTTTGAATCTTTTCTAATTCTGCTTTATCTTTTTTTCTGAGATACAGTGAATAGAATTGAGCACAATACTCAAGGTGAGATTGCACTATAGAGTGAAACAGAGGCATTATAATATTTTTAGTCTTATTTGCCATCCCATTCCTAATAATTCCTAGCATCCTGTTTGCTTTTTTGGCTGCTGCCACACATTGGGTGGAAAGTTTCACTGTATAGTCTTAAGATGACGCCTAGATTATTTTCTTGCCATATCTGTCTTGCCAGGACTTATATCTCCTTTGTGGAGGACTCAGTTTCCCATGTCATGTTTCTTCTCTAAGGTAATTTTTCTGTTCACGTGACTTCATAGCAGAAGGCTTTGATCTACGGATTGGCTTTTGTATAAGTTAGATGTCCAGTGGACTTTGCTATGTTATCTGAAGGAATCTGTGACAAGGCTGGTCAGGATTTATAGGAGAGGTCATCACATACACACAGCTAAGACACAAGAAATTTTATTTTTCACACCAGCCTGAACCTGTCTCTTCTCAGGGTCAGGAAACAAGTTATACTTTCCTTAACAGAAATACAGTAAACTTCTGTTACCACACTGTCCTTCTTGTTTCACTGTTTGCCTCACACTTTAGCAGAGTCCACAACTTTAATATCATTGGATTATCTCAGCCATGCAAAGAATGTTCCTGTCGCTTAACAGTCTCTCTCACACTCCACTTCTTCCCAGGGCTGCTTTCCAGCCCATGGCTAGGGAAGGCTTTTCTTTCCAGTGCCACTCTGCTCCACTCAGCTTCCTTTTGTAAAATAGGCCTGACGTGGATGTTCTGTTTCTAATCTAGATTCTTTATGCAAAATCTGCAACTGAACAAGTCTTTTCTAGTAAGCTCTTTGGGTAGGATCTTAATGCATCTCCCTTCCCTAGTCAGGACATGTAGGCAGCTTTTAGTCTCTTCATTCTAACTCAAAATCCAAAGTTCACAGTTCACCATTTAGTGTCGTGCTTGTGACCAGACATTCCAAACAAATGTAAATACAGGGAATCTGACTTCCAGCAATGATACCCAGCATTAACTTGGTATCTATTCAGTTATGCAACTTCTTTTTTTGGCTCAATGCTTCCATCTTCCTTTTTAAGTAGGCATATTCTCCTGTGGAAGAACACTAATGGAGAGTCACAGCCGGCGTTATGGTGATCCTGCCCTGCTCATTTCCCAACTGTCTGTAGCAGTTTAGCTTTAAAAAAAAAAAAAAAAAAAAAGGAAATCATGCAACTGCAATTATCCTAAACCAGCTTCAGTTTCTTAGCTCAAAATACCTGAAGGCTACAAATTCTCTTTGGCTTCTTCCAGCCCTAACTTAATTTCTTCTCTAGGCTACAATAAGCCACTTAGAGCAGTGTTCTTCAACCTTTTCACACCTATGGACCGGCGGAAATAAAATAATTATTTTGTGGACTGGTGGTTAAAGAACACTGGGCTAAATCACCCATCTCCGTCCAATCTCCGCCCCAGACCCCACTCCCATAATCTCATTAACAACACATAATGGTTAACCACAAAATTAAACTACACAAAGCACACTGTATGCTTCTCAACATTTCATTCCTACCAGAACACAGATAAACCCTATGCAAATATGGGACCACAAACTGAAAGTACTAATATATACAAACAAACCCTAAGATGCAAGACTCTGCCATGCAGTACAACCCCAGAGAAAAAGAAGCAAATGCATTTCTTCCTGAACAGTGCAAAATACAAACAGTAGATGTAAATTCTCAAAATTGACACAATTCAATCACTAAATTAAAAAATAAAATCATTCCCCCTACTTTTATTGTCTCCCTCCCTCCATGGTGTGTCTTACCTTCTGGCCTGCTCCTGCCTGGCCGTTTTATGCTGCCCCCAGTGTTAAATCTTCGGGTCGGCTCCCTCTTCCTCACTGATGCAGTACACAAAGTCGTGGGCAGCGGCTCCTTGCGTGTCCCGCGCCTCATCTGGAAGCCTTCCCTTTGGCGTTGCAACGTCAGAGAGAAGGCTTCCAGTTCAGGCGTAGGATATGTGTAGGAGCCGCTACCCACAGCTTTGTGCAGTGCGGTAGTGAGGAAGAGGGAGTCGGCCCGAAGATAATGCTGCATTGATTGCACTGCGGACCGGCGGTTGAAGAACACTGTCTTGAGCCCGATGCATGTGCTGGCCCTGTGGACCGGAAGGAAATTTCTGCGGACTGGTACCAGTCTATGGACCAGCAGTTGAAGAACATTGACCTAGAGTATCTGAACATTGTGGAAATTTTGCCTAGTTACTCACAGACTCCTCACGAATTAAATGAAATCTAAAGTTGGTTCATTTGATTAAAACTATAGGCTTTGAAAAGTTATATTGGGACTAAAAATCTTTCACCTAGTAAAATATGATTTCTTCAAAGTGAATCCTGGCTAAAAGGCTCATTTTCAAAGCACTTAGATACACAATGTACCATAGGTTTCTATGGTATTTTGTGTGTCTTAAGTGCTTTGAAAATAAGCCCCCTTATGTTTACTGGTAAATGAGTTAATGAAATTTGAATAACCAGAGTTTTATTTTTTTCATTTTCAGAAAAACTATGATCAAGCAGATGAAGACTGTAGGCATGGTATGTTGAAACACTTAACATTACCAATGACTTAATTGTTAATGTTTTTTTCTAACTTCCTCTTACTTTGTACTCTCAGCTGAATTAGAGCCACAGCTGAGATCTCTGAAGATTCATGGTTATTCAGGGCTTTTCCTCTTGTTTGTACTACATCCCAACTCAATTTCAGCTCGGACATTTCAAGATGATCCCTAGATGAGGATGATATACAAGGGCTCCAGCAACCCTGCAATTATGGGCCCTAAATCCACCCATTAGGTTTCTTGAATTCTATAGCATTGTTCCACTATCTTTTGAAGGACTGGAAGACTTGAGTCAGGATTCACACTCAGATCCCTTATGACAGCAGTGCCACAGATTCAGTGGACTAGTAATTACAGTGCCATTTTTGATTTTACCCTTTTGCTATGTCAAAATCTCCTGGAAAGCATATTCTGGAATAAGTCTGTCTCTTAATCTGAGTGTTTGTGCTGGTCAACCATGAAATAGTTCACAAGGTCACTAATGTGTTAGGATGTTTGACCTAGATCTTATCTGCCCTTAAACTACTGTGTTTCCCTGAAAATAAGACCTACCCCAAAAATAAGCCCTAGCATGATTTTCTGGGTAGGTCTTAATATAAGCCCTATCCTCGAAAATAAGCCCTAGTCGCCAGCAGCAGCACTTCTGCCCCCCGCTCACCCTTCCAACTCCCTCCCATGCAAATCCCGACCGCGAGCCGAAATACCTGGAAACAAATGGCAGTGTCAGCAGCACAGGCTGGATCACGGCCTGCCCTTCTCACGCCCGGCCATTCTGTGCCGCGTTGCTGATGACATCATCAGTGATGTGGCAGAGGAACGACCGGACATGAGAAGGGCAGGTCGCGATCCAGCCTGTGCTACCAACACTGCCATTTGTTTCCAGGTATTTCGGCTCGCGGTCGTGGTTCGCATGGGAGGGAGAGCAGCGTTGAAACATTTAGTGCCCCGAGCTGTGGTAGAACCCTTTATTGCAGCTTAGTAAAAGAGGGCCCAAATTGCATACAAATTGATAAGTTCAAGAATTTTGACTCCTCAAAATGATCTACAATTAAGTATAAGCTTATGTAAACTAAAAGACTTTAACCTGTTTTCTGAAGCTCAGGAATAGGTCTTTAGTTGAAAGATGCACTACATGTTTCGTATGTTAATATGTAACTTGCCCTGGATAAGGGCTGGTGAGAAATAAACAGACAAACAAAACAGCAAAGAGATGAATAAAAACCCTTAAACTACTTTTTGGTTATTTCTGTTTAAATAATCATAATGTGTATTTTTAATGGATGTACCCCAAAAAAGTATCTCTGTACTGTTGCTTGCTACTAAGAATTGAGCACTACTGTAATCGCTTATATTTTAGTAATGCATTCTTTTTATTTTTTATGTTACTTTTACACTTAATAGAATGTAACTTTTATCCATGTTCTGGTTGTCTGGTATAATTATTTTTCCCTGTAGTGCTTTTAACTTGTATACTTTTCTGCACTTTGCATGTGGATTTTAATTTAATATTCTTGTATTTATTTGAATTGTTCATTTTTATTTTGTGTATTTATGATTTAACAGCCTTACCCCAGACACAGCCTATTAAAGTGAAACGTGGCCATGTTAATAGAAATAGATATGATTTTCACCTGATAGTCTGCTTTATTAGGTTTGCTATCTTTATTGCTTGTGGACCACTGCCTTTTTCAGCTTCTGGACTTTTTCCTTTAAACTACTGCCACCCTGCTTATGGTGTCGATAATGAAATTTAGCAGTGAGGAAGTAAGAAACCCAGTGCATTGGCTCATCTCTCCTGCCGCGATAGCGATCGCCCACCCCCCCAAACCGCGGCACTTCGGGGTGAGAATCGCTGGCAGGGGAGATGCCCTGCGGCGATGTTCACCCCGAAGTGTCGTGGTTCGTGGGGTGGGCAATCACCGTCGTGGCAGGAGAGATGAGCCATTTCTCCTGCCATGAAAGTTGCAGTAAGTGGTAGGCAGGTTGCTGGGGCCGCTGAGCTGTTGCGTCCCACTTTCATAATAGTGTTAAGTCAAAACGTATAAGTGCCGATTAGGCAACCTGCCTAAACTTTTGGTTATACCTGCTGTACGCCTATGTCAAGGTCGGTGTCACCTCCCGCCCTTTCACCTCCTCTAAAAATGCCTTTTTTCGCTTTATGCGTTTAGAGGCAGGGGAAAGGGCGGGACGTCTAAAACCAGCTTTGTTTATGGGTACTTGGACGATCAGGCTTTCTGATCGTCTTATTTAGGCCACTTTTTAGACGTTTTTTTGTTTTGATTATGAGCCCCTTAGTATACAGTTTACAGGTTACAATTTGACATAATTACAGTGCAAGATTTATCATTATAAGTTTTTAATCCTGATGTGATATGTAGATCATGTGATTTATCAATGTAGCTGGAAAATGTTTACAACAGAAGAGTATTGCCAGTCAGTAAACCTTCCTTCTGTTTTCTGGCTTTTATGTCTCCCCTCCCCCCCATCCAAATTGCTTTAATTCTCACAGATTCAATGACAGTTGTTTCAAATTGGATTAATTCTGTTTAACCACCACCTCCATTTATATGCTAAACAACTTTACATACAGTCTTTCAAAACTTGAATGAGTTACATCACAAATTAAGTCATGTTGTTTGTCGGCAGCGCTATGGCAGTGGTTTTTCCTTTAGTGAATTAATGTAAAGGATAACCAAAGGCTTTATTCAGTTGAGGAAAGTGGGAGGAGACATTTCCTAGTTATGTGCTAGTATTTGCCATGTGAGCATGTGGAATGCTGCCTGGAGGGCAGTAAATACAATTATTTTATTTCATATAGGATTGTTTTATTCAAGGAATCTCCCCTAGTGTTCATTGTGCATATTCACACCAATCTTCGCCTATGCTGACGACATACAACTCCTCCACCCAATCAACACTACAAACATCTCAGACGTAAAAGATATAAACAATAAATTGGATACTATAAGTGACTGGCTCTACTTAAATAAACTTTCACTCAATATTGATAAATCCTGTGGGCTCCTCCTTCCAATCAATACATCTGAATCATTATTAGGAACAATTTCTATCAAATCTTTACCACTACAAATGGAAACCAAAATAAAACTCCTTGGCGTCATCTTTGATAGAGAGCTTACTTTCCACGACCACATAAGTTCAGTCGTAAAGAACTGCTTCTTTAAACTTCGTATCATTCGATCACTAAGTTCTGTCTTAGATACCGATTCAATCAACATTCTGATTCATTCCCTAGTCATTTCCCATTTAGACTACTGTAACACTCTTCTCAACGGACTTCCCCAAAAAGAACTACGACGACTACAATTAATACAAAACACTGCAATAAAACTTATTTACAAAAAAGGTAAATTCGAGCATGTCACTCCTCTTCTTAAAGAGGCTTCCTATCACCCACCGCATCACCTACAAAATCATCTTACTCTCCTTTAAAATCAAACTCTCTCACCAACCTTTATTTCTTGATAAACTCCTTATTCCACAATGTTCCCCTCGCACGTTAAGATCAACAGACCAAAAACTTCTCTTCATTCCATCTCTAAAAGAATTCTATTATACCCGGAAAACCAACTTTGCAGTAACTGCACCTACATTATGGAACTCTCTTCCACAATACCTCCGCGACGAACAACATTTAATCAAATTCAAGACTTGCCTAAAGACCTTCTTATTTCAGGACGCTTTCGACTGTACTTAAATCATCATTTTTCCTCCTCTTTTTTTTTTTATTTTATTTTTTTTATTTTCTTCTTTTTATTACTTTGAGTAAGTATTTGCTTCAACAACGCGCCCTTATCCCTCTCGTTCCATCCCCACCCCACTTTCTCCTTTTCATCTAAATTATGTAACTTTTCCCCTCCTCCCCCTCTTACCCTCACTCTAGTCTGTTTAGTCTTTGTCATTTACGTTCACTCCATGCTTTTTTTTTTCCTTTTTTTAATAAGCCTCTCTAAATTTTATTGTTAACCGGCCAGACATTTGTTTGATGGTCGGGATATTAAAAACTAATAAACTTGGAAACTTGGAAATGTAAACACATACTTCACAAAGAGAAATAATATTAAAGTTCGTTTCTAGAAGGGTTTTGCTGTTTGCAAAACTTAAGAATACATTTTGCAAATATACAGCAAATCAGTCTTAACTGCTATTTGCTTCAGTGTATAATTATTTTGTTTGAGTGTTGGAAATGCATCTCATAGAATGGTTTCCTTAACTGTTTGTAGTTGTTTCCATGTTATAGGGGCAACCCTTTTTGTTGTGATTTTGATTGATAGCATTTCAAGAATGCTGTTTGTAAAATGTCCATTATTTGTTAAGTGTCTTATTCTTAATAATTTGGTATTTTCCATTTTCTATGTATTTCGCTTAGAAATTTTTTTATATAAGCATTTTATCAAATTTTAAATAAACTTTAATACAAATTTTGCCTGGCACATGCTTTAAACATTTGATATGACTGACATATTTAGGCTTTGGAGGCTCATAAGCAAGCTGGAAACAATGCATTTGCTCTCCAAATTTAAATACCTGGCTATGTACAGTCTTTCATTTGCCTGTCTAATCTCTTAAGGCAGGAAAGGTTATTCATCAATTGCATATGTAGCTTGTTTTATGAAGAAGTTTTATGATTAACTTTTAAGTGTCTATTCATGTAATAGTGTATTTCACTCACTTTCATAATAGTGTTAATTGATGTGTGTATGTGGTTTTCTTTTGTAATTGCAGTTCTTGGAGAGGGACTGGCAAAGGGAGATGGCTCTTTCCATGCAGTGCTTTGCCGCATGCACATGGAAGGGAAGCTGCAAACTATATCAAATGTTCTTTCCAAATCACTGGTGGGAGAATCGTTGGTAAGCTACTCTAGCTTGCTCTGCAGTATCCGTTGCTACTTATGATTTTAGGGTTTATTGCTTCTGTTTTGCTTCTTGATCTTGAAAGGGGCTGGAGGAAGAGTGGTGAAGATTGGGAAGAAATGAATGATTGTTTGCAGTAGTGAAAAGCAGGATGTTGTGTTAGTCTGCTTTAAAAGTAACATATAGAAATAAAACTAAAATAGGAAAATAAAATGATACCTTTTTATTGGATTATCTTACTTTTCTTTATTTTATTTCCATGTATTGTGCAAAAAGCAGGGTTAGAAATAGCATGAGTGAGCTGTTTCTTACTTTCAGTTACAGTATGTCACAGGAGGGTGCAGGCAGTAAGTAAAAAAAAAAAAAAAAAAGCAGCCTTCACGGTGAGAAATAGGTGGGATTGAGCAAGGAACTGGGAGGGAAGGAGAAATAGAAAATAATCATTACCCCCCCTCCCCCGCCTTTTTACAAGCCGCGCTGCCAAGCAGTGTGACCTAAATGCCAAACCACCCATTATTCCTATGGGCGGCTTGGCAGTGGCTTGATAAAAGGGAGTGGGTAAGTTTTTACAAAATAATACAGTAAATACAAAAATATAATAGAATAATTATTTTAGATCGGATTCTCTTTCATGAGGCTTCACCAGTATTTTAGAATCTTTTTTGTTTCCAATCGTTTTATTTGTATTTAATCTGCTATTAGTAAAACATAATGCTCTTTCTAGTGCAATAGGTGTGTCATTCTGGACAATAGGAGTGCAATAGGTTATTCTCCCCATGCTTGCGAACCGTGCAGAAGGAATCCACTCCAAGTTTTAAATGGTTCCACCTACCCAGGGCTCTGCTGCCCTCTTTAGTTTTTCCTTCTCTATGGAGCAGGAGGTGTCTTTCTGATCTGCTCTGTATATTTCTTTATTATGTTTGGTATTTTTTTTGTGGGTATCGGTGTGCCAGAGCTCCCCAGATTGGGGGAGAACTCTGCCTGCATGGAGAAGAAGCAGACTTGGGTCTGTAGCCAGCAGGTTAATCTCTTGGGGACCTGTTTGGCCAGCCTGCAGAGATCTTCGTGGTGCTTGGGGTCCATGCCCCTAGTACCTTAGCTCGTCTACTGAATTGCAGGGGCTTGAGTACAGGCTGTTAGACATCCGCAGGAGGCTCAGCAAGGCTCTTCAGGGTGCTGACTACAATTTTGCCTCCCTCCTTCATGTGGGTGGTTCCACGGGAGTTGAGGATCAGTCCGGCCTTGTCCGACTGGCACACCGAAGATCTCAGCATTGGAGGAATGGCTGATCGAGGTAGCGTTTCTTCTCTCATACCCAGCTACTTCTTAGAGCTGATGTAGGCTGCAGCACCTTCAGAGCACATATCACAGTGAGTAAGGCTATTATAGCCTATGGGCAAAATCAGGGAGATATGAAAATCTTGTTTTTAAGGGTTTCTGCCATTTTTGATATGTCATTTTTGAGCTGTTTCTTAGCACTAAAACGCTGCCTTGGCAGCCATCTTGGATTTCCTGATTTCTTTTTATTTTTTCCCCAAAGTTCTCTAGAACCTTCAAATCACCTTGTTTTACCTGAAAACTGGTAGGGATGGAGTCTTTAGGCACTTTTACTCCTGATTCATGCCAGAGTTGCATTGGATAATTTCTTGAAGAGCACCCTTGCGCCGCGTGCCGTGCAGCATGTGTAGGGGAGGTGGGGGCATCCAACTTAGCCACCCCTTTGATCCCTAGGTATGGAGGCTTGTCTGCCGGGAGAACATTAATTAATTAATCAATTTTATTTATTCAATTTTCTATACCGTTCAACCAGGGGAGCTCAGAACGGTTTACATTAATTTATTCAGGTACTTTCTGTCTATTTAATGTACCTGGGGCAACTGGAGGATTAAATGACTTGTTCTTTCAAAAATACCTCTTTCTTATATTCTGTTCTTTAAATGCAAACTTTATCAGGGAGAAATGGTGATAAAAGTCCTCTTCCCCACCTTGTCTCTAATATATTTTAGTGTGTCTATTATTTCAAAAGGGGAAGGAGCCTCAGATCCCCGTGCATTGTGAAGTGTGTTAACTGAACAACCACAATAAAAAGGGAAAACTCCTCACTGGCTCCATCCCTCTCCTGCCTGATATCGTTTGTTTAATGCTAACTCACACTTTAGTATGTTAGTATATCGTGCTTATTCAAAACTTTTACAATCAAAAGCATAAGGTTAAATCAAAGAACTTAGCTCGGGCAGGGTTCAAGTTGAACTGCAGGCATATTAATTCTCCCTCTGTCTTTGCTGGTCCACTTTGCCGACGGAAGCTATCTGGCGTTTCGCTATGTGGCTGCATCAGGGAAATGGACTTCTATAAAAAACCCGGAAACAGCAGGATTAGAGCAAAAGTAAAGAAAATACTACCACCTCCAGTTCTCCGGCTTACCTCGGCGTTATTTCTCACGCTTATACAGGCAATGATGGCCGCCGCTGCGAGCTGCTTGTTTAAATAGCATCTGATGTTACAGCTGGTATCACGCTGACAGCTGATCTTACACTGCCAGCTCATCGTGGTAATGAATGTTAGAAGCCCCGAAAGGCCAGAATCATAACTAGAGCTGTTCATCTTTAGGTAAAACATGAAGGGCTGATTCTAAAAAAATAAGTGCCACTCAATTTTAGCATTTAATCCTTTAGGTTCTTCAGAGCACATACGAAATATCCATTCCTGCTCTTTCCGCATTAGAATGAGTCTGCGGACATCCCCTCTCATCATTGGTGGCACATGGTCCAAAACAAAGCATTGAAATTCTGTGGCAGCATGGCCTGCTGCTATGTAATTCTGGACTAAAGGTTCCTCAACTCTATTGCAAGCCAAGCTGCTTCGTTGTTCTTCTTTCCTAGTGCGGAAGGGTCTGGAGATTTGCCCTATATATGTTTTCAAGCAGGGACAGACAATAATATATACTACAAAAGGAGTTCCACAGGAAGTGTTATGTTTCAATGTGTATTTCTTCCCTGTTTGGGGATGGAGGAAGCTGCCTCTATGTTCTACTGTAGTTTCACATGTCTTGCATCTGCCGCATTTAGTATGTCCTCCTTCCATTGCATTGTTTCCTATTTTAATTGAGGTGTCGGATGGACATAACACCTCTTTCAAATTCTATTGGCGACGATATGATATCCTCAAATTTTTATTAATGAATGTGGAATGCAACTGTACTATAGACCAGTGTCTCTTCACGATCTTAGCAACTTCCCCTAATCCTCCCTCAAAGGTAAGTATGTATGTGGGATACCATTCTTCCCTGTTTGTTGACCTATTTTCAAGCAACAGATCCCTGTTCACATAGTAGGCTCTTGTGTGTACTGTTCTTATCACTTTTCTCTGGGTAACCCCGTTCTTCTATTTTGTGTTTCATTCCTTTCGCTTGATACTTATATGTTTCGATAGTGGAACAATTTTTTCTATATCGCAGAAACTGTGAAATAGGGAGATTGTCCTTAAGAGCTCCAGGGTGACAACTTGTGTAATACAAAAAGGTGTTCCTATCAGTTGGTTTCAAAGGAGATATCTATCAGTTTTTGTAATCTCCAAATCTAGTAAAGCTAAAGTTGTTTCATCTTTCTCCATGCTGAATTTAATGGCTGTATGGCGTTCATTCAACCATACAAAAAAATCATTAAGTTTCTCTTTGGCACTATAATAAGAAGACATCGTCGATGAAACGTGCCCATAACTTAATGTTATCTAAGAAATCATTATTTAATATCCAGCGCTCTTCAAAGGCTTTCATGTATAAATTAGCCATAGAAGGTGCCATGGTGACCCCCATGGCCACTCCCGAAATTTGCTTGAAAAAACAGCCCTCATAAATGAAGAAATTATTTTTCATTGCTAATTCACTCAATCTCACAATTACTTCAGTGGGCACTCTGCGCTCTTCTGTTCCTCTTTCCAATTCTTGTTGAATCACATGCAATGCCTCATCTTGTAGAATTACCATATAGAGAGACTTGACATCAAATGTTACCAGGTATGTGATGTTCAAAATGTCCATAACCTTTAATTTCATCAGAAAATCTGTAGAATCTTGTATGTAGGAAAAATTACTTTTAACCAAAGGAAGTAGGAAACTATCTGTGAAAATTGATAAAGGCTCAAGGAGAGACCCACGGCTTGAAACAATGAGTCTCCCCGGTGGCTTTGTTAATGTTTTATGAATCTTAGGAAGGAGATATATGACCTCCTATAGCACAATGAGGAATGTTTGAACTCCTTAAATGAATGTTTCTGATTTGTATGGTTATTCTGAAATTTGGATTGTTACATTGCAATATTTAACATGTTTATTATCTTTCAAAGTGAAACATCACTGTATTTTGAGGAGTCTCCCTGTACCCCTCCTTATGTGTAACTATATAGGGCTTTCACCTGTTTTGGTACAAACTGAAGGGTGCAGCAGAGCCCTTGGTAAAGGAGGAGGAGTTGAAAACCTGTAGTGGATTTCTTCTGCACAGCTCGTGAGCATAGTGAGAATACCTTAATGTCCAGAATGACCCACCTTTCTACTAGAAAAGATATTAGCAAAGTAAGAACTTAATCTCTTTATAAGTATTATTTATTTATTAAAATTTATGTCCTGTGTTTACAATAAACTGAAGGTAAGTAAGAATAAAAAACATTAATGAAAGGGCAGGAAAACACACAAAATACCACAAATACACTAATACCCATCTCCCTGCCCTCTTCTTCCATTATAATGACCCAAATAAATCTCTCTCTAGAGCTTCAGCTATATTCACAAAGTTTTTTTGCTTGTTTTCTTTTTCTCCTCCTAGAATGGAATGGTAACGAAGGATCTAACAAGATTAAAAACACTTCTAGCTGAAATAGAGGTAAGTAGTATGGTCCCTTTGAGCCTGTTTTTAGTTAAGGGTCTAAAGCTTTGAAAACAAATGAATAAATTACATAGCAGAGAAGCTCCAGGATTGAGAGTATTAATATGAAAAAGAAGTATGATGAAGCGAAGTACTTTTTCTTGGAGGGAGTTTTGGATTACTGATTTGGCGGCAGCTAAAACAGTGGAAAGTGGTAGACAAGCAGAAGGAAATTAAAGTAAGAAATAATTTACAACAGTTGTTGTACTGTATATACCCAAATATATACTGACCTGAATATAAACCGAGGTAACCTTTTTTCCCCACAAAAAGGAGGAAAAAAGATTGTCTCAAATATAAACCAGGGGGTGGTAATATTCAAGTGCAGTGCCCTGCCAGGATCTGCTTTCAACCTCCCTCCCCTGCCCTACCAGGCTCTGCTTCCAGCCCCCCCCAGTCCCTTTCCTTCCCTGCCAAGCTCTATATCTATCCCCCCTCCCTCACTCCTCCCCTGCTGATCTCTGTACCCTGTCCCCCCTCCTTCCTGATGCCTTACAGGCCACAACTGGGCCTACCATAAGTCCTGGTGGTCCAGCAGTGGTCCAGGACAGGAGGGAACCCTTCCATCTTCTACCCCGGCCAACTTTAAACAACTTTTTTGAAATTTTTGTAGGCATCTTTCTATAAAATTATATGGAAACATAGAAAATGAAGGCAAATAAAGACCATATGGCCTATCTAGTCTGCATAACCAGACCATCTACTATCCCCTCCCGTCCTTTAGAGATTCAGTTTACTTGTCCCAAGCTTTCTTGAATTTTCTACCACCTCCACCGAGAGGCCATTCCAAGCATTTATTACCTTTTTTGTGAAAAATTTTTTTTTTCTGAGGTTACTTCTGAATCTATCCACTTTCACCTTCTTCCTATGCCCTCTCATTCCAGAGTTTCCTTTCAATTGAAACAGACTCGCCTCATGCACATTTATGCCATGTAAGTATTAAATGTGTCTATCATATCTCCCCTCTTCCATCTATTCTCTGAAGTATACATGCATGATGAAGACCATCAATCATTTTAGTAGCTTTCCTCTGGACTGACTCCATCTTGTTTATATCTTTTTGAAGGTTTAGTCTTCAGAATTGTACACAATATTCTAAATGAGATCTCACCAGAGTCTTATACAGGGGCATATTATCTCCTTTTTTCCTACTCACCATTTCTCTATATGTACCCAAGCATCTTTCTAGCTTTTGCTGTCACCTTTTCAACCTTTTTGGTGACTTTAAGATCATCACATGCTATCACACCCAAGTCCAGCTCCTCTTTTGTGCACAAAAGTTCTTCACACCTAAACTGTACTGTTGTTTCAGATTTTTGTAGACCAAATATGTGAGACATTCTAGACAGATGGGTAATATCCCTATAGCCGCTTAGGGATATTGCCCTTCTGTCTAGAATGTCTCACCTATATACTAGAAAAGAGCTTTGCTAAAATCTAAATACATAACATAAAAACTCACTTCTATACCACAATTACTGCTAAGTTCTATGCGGGTCACAAAAGATTGTAAGTAGAAAAGATGAAAATGGAAAACAAAGCATGCCTAATTTTCAAAAGATTCTATGAAAAGGTTAGTTTTTAAAGCACATCAAAAGAGTCAACCAACATAATTAGGTAAGTCCTTATCCCATAATGCTGCTTGGAAGGACAGCAGACACTGTTGAAATCTTTTAAATTTACAACCCTTAGCAGATGGGAAAGAAAATAGTGGGTGAGATTTCCTGGAGTGCTTAGAGCTATTCTATATGATTCCAAGAGATATTCTAGGATTAAGCCTGCCAGTATCTTGAAACAGAAGCATCCAAACTTAAACAATCCGCGCTTCTAACAGTAGCCAATGTAGTTCATGATAGTAAGGTATAACATGATCATACTTCTTCAAATTCTAGATCAAGTGAACTGCTGCATTCTGTATAATGCACAATCTTTGTAGATTTTTTGGGCGCCAGCAAGAATCATGAGGTTGCAATAAACAAGTTGGCTCAAGACAAGGGATTGCACTAGCAATCGAAGCAAATTTATATCAAAGTATGCTTTAGCACTCTCCCTCTATCCCACTCTCTGGTCACCCCTGACACTCCCTCACATCCCAGCATCCCCGTCAAAGAAATTGATCAGATTTGTCAGTGTCTCTAGTGAATTCATGTTGCCTTAGGTCCTGTAATCCATTGGATTCCAAAAACTTCACTATTTTCTGTTTTAAAAACATTTCCATTAATTTACAGAAGTCACACTTACTGGCCTGTAGTTCCTACCCCTTCCTTACTTCCACTTTTGTGGAGAAGGACCACATCTGCTAGTTCTTCAGTCTTCCAGTACCACTCCTGACTCTAGGAAGCATTGAAAAGGTCAGTCAGCAGAACTTTGTATCCTCGGATGTATACCATCTGGCCCCATTGCTTTGCCCACCTTTAGCTAGCTCCTCACAAACATAGTCCATTCGGTGTCTACCCACACCTCCATCCCTATTTGTGTTTGTCTTCTGTGGTCCTGCTTCTACTAGAATATGCTCAGTTTTTTTTTCCTTTTTTATTATTAAGCACTAAATCCAAGTGTTTCAATGCCTTGATGTCTCCATTACCTCCATTTATCTTTTCCCTCTCCTACCCCTTTTCTACCAGGGTTCAAAATATGTTGGCAGACCTTATGTACTCCTTTGCCCCAACCATAGAGCCCATGATAAAGAATGCCTTGTTATTTCAAATTCTTATATAATCTGTTTCATAGAAATCAGAAAGCACTTTGCACATGAAATATCTTTAATATTTGATGTATAATGATGTCATGGTTTGCTGAGCTGATTATTGAATTGTAGATAGTAGTAATAGAACATGATGTGAATGTAATATTTTCTATAAAGCTAACAGGTTACAAGATTAATGTAAATCAAGATCAGAATATGTCTTAATTCAAAGCCTGTTCTTTTTGCCCCAAATTGCAGGCTAAAGGTTGTAAAGTACCATCACGGTATCGAGTTGAAGACTTGGAAGATGGTAAGCAAAAATGAATAAAGTTCTACTAAGTTTATTGAAAAAAAAAAAAAAAAGCTTAGAGACTGCATGTACACAAACCTATTTATTCAATGCAGTTTCCAAAATTCATCTAATCATCTTAACTAATGCTTTTAGTTCCTTCTGAAGAAGAGGTTATTTTAATCTAAGTTTGCAAGGTGAATTGAAGATCTACATCTAACTGTACAAGATGGGGTACTTGGAACCAAAGAATAATTTCCCTCTTCATTTGGTTATAAATAATGTTATCTGCACTACTGTTCTAAATGTGTGTTTCTTACCTGTACTTGCAGGCCACCTTAGCTTGAAATGCTGATAGAGGTTTTAGGGTCCCTTTTACAAAGCAGCGGTAGCGATTCTACTGCAGCAAATGCATCAAGCCCATTCAATTCCCATTTGGCTACAGTGCATTTGCCGTGGGAGAATTGCTACCATGGCTTTGTAAAAGGGGCCATTAGGGGGAAATTCTGTATAGGATGCTTGTTTCTGCAGCTGCCTAAGAAGTGGCTGTGAATCACACACTGGCATCCTATCTAAGGGACAGGTGCCCAACCTCGCCTAACCTCCCAATTCTTTAACCGGCATCCATGTCACAGGCACAGGTTAGAGAATCACGTCTGATCCCCTCTCATCAGCTGATCGTGGCAAGGGAATCCACGATCAGCTGAGTGGCTGCGGCAAGGAACCCACCTTCACCTTCCCCTCCACGGGCGAGCATGACCAGCAGGGAGGATGCCCAATTCCTCCCACTGCCACCTTTGAACCTCCCCCTCGAAGTCCCTTGGCAGGAGAGATGCTCCCTCCTGCCACCAGCCCTGTTGATCCCCCAAAACCCCGACACTCCCCAATACACTCTGACACCCCCATGACACTCCCTCACATCCCAGTATCCCCCCTGACACCCCCCAGAACCTTTAGGAGATGGTGGCAAGAGGGATGCCCACCTCTTCCAAAATAGCGAGCCTTCCACGTCCTGGTGCATTCTGGGATGCACCAGGGAGGAGCCTAAGGCTCTGATTGCCTAAGGCCCCATAAGAGGGGATGCACTGGGAGTAGCCTAACACTTCGATTGATCAGAAACCAAAGGCCACTCTCATGGGAGGGGGCCTTTGGTATCTGGCCTATCGGAATCTTAGGCCACTCCTAGTACGAGGGAGGGGAGTTGGGAAGTGTCGGGGGGGGGAATGTTGGGGTGTTCTGAGAAATATTGGGCGAGTGTCAGTTGGATGTTGGGGAATGTTGGGTGGGTGTTGGGGAATGTTGGAGAATGTTGGGTGGGTGTTGGGGAGTGTCAGGGGTTTGGGGAATTGACAGCGGCAGGAGGGAGTGGGCATTCCTCTTGCCACGGACATCGTTGGGTTCAGGGGTGGCGGTGGGAGGGAGTAAGCATCCCTCCTGCCTTGGACAGTATCATGTGGTGGTTCAGGGTTGTCGAAGGGAGGGAGTGGGCATGTTGGCCGACTTTGTGGGGGGTGAGTTCCCTCAAAGTGAGATGCCTCGATCAGCATCTATTGAAATGTAGACCAGCTCTTGTTAGCCTACATTTCAGGCACCTATTGCGGCCCTAGGGCCGCTTAAACTCGTCCAAGGCCACTTCCAGGTGAAACCAAGCCCAGTCTTGGGTGAGCTTAAGCATCCCTAGGCACCTCCCTGCACCCGTGACAGATGCTTATAGTATAGGCGGCCTGCCTTAGATTTGCATACAATGCAGTTTGGGCAAGCAGATTTATCTCTTGCATATTCATTATGGGGATTCTGAAGACCTGACTAGCTAGATATGTCCCAAGGACTGGATTGATAACCACTTCAGTATAGATATATTAATATGTTGAAGTTCAAAATGGGGCTTGCTGTTTATCTGTGGTATCTAGAGCTGAGATATCAAACACAGATATTAACAGGAACTTGCCACTTCTTATTTGTAGGGTCCCATGAAGGCTGGCAGTTCCGCCCTCCTCCTAGAGGAGTGACAAGCAGTGAAGAGTACACGTTATGTAAAAGGTAAACTGACCTCATATGCAGTATGTAATTATTAAAGTTTGGTTCACCAAGTACTTACACAAGTGTAGTCATCACTCCTTATTATGATATGCATCATAGCATTTATAGTTAATACTACCATTTGCTCTAGCACTGAAAATCATGCTGTAGTTTATGAATGATGTATTGACTTTTATGCAGTTGTCTTGACATAGGTGTATCAAAAGGATTTTAAAGGGATTTCTGTAAGTAAGTGGAAATTTACTGATGAAATAAACCCTTTAAAAAATTTCCCACCTCCCTACGCAAGGAACATTTGGTGATGCCAGGGGCATGGTTAGGGTGGACCAAGTGAGCTGTGAGATTGCCACATATTTATCTTGTATAAATGATAGAGCAAAGTATGCAAAGTTTAAAAAAAGCCCAAAGGTAACTTGATTTTCAAAGGAAACCCCATGGTGAACTTTTCTTTGAAAACTGGTAAGCACCATCATAGGGGGAGAATTTATCTTCCCATGTTTAATCCTGTTAGATAGGATTTGGGCCTGATTCTATAAATGGTGCCTATGCTAGGTGCCCTATTTGTGAACACTTAGCGACACCTAACGAAAATTTGCGCGGAACTTAATGAATGATTAATGGGTTAAATGGTGTGGTTATTGACCACACAAATTAAAAACCCATTAAAAATCAATGATTTTTTATTGATAATTAAGGTTGCGCACAGCTATCCGCACAGCGCCTAGCAACACCTAAGTTGAAGTGTCCTCCGATGTAGAGAGTGACAGGGGACAAATTTTCCCCTGTTCCCGCGGGAACTTCCTGTCCGGCAAGTTCTTTTCCTGTACCTGTCCCATTCCTGCAAGCTCCGTCCTCATCTGCACAAGCCTCAGACACTTTAAAATCATAAGTGTTCGAGGCTTGTGTGGTTAAGGCAGAGCTTACAGGAATGGGAAAGGGATAGCGACAAATCTCAAGGGTATGGGATGGGGAAATTGAGTTTCATTCTCTACTCTGATGCCTAACACTACCTACCTGAAAAGTAGGCATGGTTAGGGGCATAGAATAGACATGATAAACTTAGACATTGTTGGACATATGAGTTAGGTGCTGGTAATTAGACCAGGTAAAATCTGGCCTAATATACCAGGACCTACCTCTAAGACGCCTAACGACACTTAAGTCTGCTTAGGTGCCACTAGGAGTGATTCTATAAATAATGCTTGGAGGTTGATTGACAACTACACGAAACGATGCCATTAATAGAAATGTTTTGTCTTTCACAATATAGTAAGAAAATGTTTTGTTGAATTCATACGTTTAACAGGATGGATCTTCTCATGCAAGTTAGTTACTTCAGTGCCCAGTAAAGTAAATATTCAGTTCTCTTTCAACAATCATTCTAAATTTTAAAAATAGCTAAAATTTCATTTTTTTTGTGTACTTTCCAATTTCAGTTCTTGCCTTAACAGTGCTATAGAACCATTATATTTTATTGATATTTTCCTTGACTTTCATCTAATATAATAATAATAATAATTTTATTCTTATATACCGCCATGCATTTCGAGTTCTAGGCGGTTCACAACAATTACATTAGGATCCGCATTGACATGCCGATTTACAACAATTTATTAGATTAATATAGTCATCTTGGCAGTGATATGCATACTAAAGGTCACAGACCACATAGTTCCTTTTGGAATATAGTCCATTCTTGTTCGTGCATTCCCGATTTGCGAGTTCGCTTATCCACAGTTGCATTCATTGTGACCACTATTCGCCATTCGCACCATGTGTTGTTGTACTCGCAGACATCTGACCTTAGGAAAGAAAAACTTTGTTTCCTTTCACTTTCACGTCACGATTTTGGCTTTGCTTCCAGAAATGGCCACCAAGCATCAAGAGTGAGTTACAAGCATCTGCAGGTACAGCTCCAAAGAGAAAGAAGCATGTCATGTGTCTAAGTGACAAACTACATGTTTTAGACAGGCTGTTCTGGCAAGTCTTTCTGCTGTCATCAGTGGGTTCAATGTGAATGAATCCACAATCCAATTCATCTAGCAAAAACAGGAAGATATTTGTTGGTCTGTTCACGAAGCTGCACTAGGAAATTCCAAAACAACATCTGTGGTTCATGATCTATCAATGGAAAAGATGGAGAAGTGGCTAAATTTGTGCATAATGCAAATGGTAAATGGGAATAAAAGCACCGTGGACAGCATTATTGTCAGGAAGAAAACCAGAGACATTTCCAAAAACGTCACTAAGGGGCAGGAAAACGTGGATCCCTTTTCTGTGAGTTCAGGTTGGCTAACGCGTTTTAAAAAGCGATATGCACTTAAAAATGTAAGCCTTTCCAGGGAGGCAGGTTCAGCTGACAGTGAAGCTACTGAGGAATTTAAAATGTATCTGCTAAGTGTAATTGAAGAAAAGGGGTATGTGCCATAGCAGGTTTTACATCTAGCATATGTCCTCGATCCAGTTCTCTGGTCACTCAATCAAAAATTCAATCGATTACTAAAATTGCCTGGAAGGATTGGATGCAAGTAGGCATAAGAACATTAGCGGATGTTATTTCAAATGGGAAATTGCTTGAATTTTCATGGTTGCAACAATCTTTTGATATTTCAAAATTTCAATTTTATAAATGGTTGCAACTGAAGCAGGCTATTCAGAAAGGGTTCCCTGAGTGGCGTAATTTAAAAATTTTTTATTGCCTGCAACTCCTCTGCTTTCAGGCAGACATGCTAGGACATCAAGCCGCTAAGTGGTATAAATTAATATCTGAACTTATGAATAAAAACCCCCAAAACGCTCTTAGAGATATTTGGAGCATCGAGATTAAACAATATATTTCTGCATCTCGATGGCCACGTATTTGGTCTTGGAGGATGGAGTGTACAGCATCAGCATCTATTAGGTTCTTACCTTGATAATCTTTCTAGTAGAAAGACATACGAGTCTTGATGGCCCGCCCTGACAGATGTTTTTCCTGTGTTCGACCTTCTGCTGCCAAAAGGTCTGAAGAGTGATGAATATCCAAAAATTTTCCACAGTGTCCAAGAATGAGCCTCCTTGAGAGGAGGAGGGACCTTTTGGCTGACTTTCTTCACTAAAATAAAAAAGTGTTAACACATTGGAAGTTATGAGAGTCACATCATTGTTAGTGCCAGTTGCACTCAGGTGGGTGGTGTGTAGGGTTCCACCTTGGTTTTTTTCAGCCAGTCACTTCACTTATTTGCCATGTTTGCAGATCACTTGATTTGAAATCAGAGCAGACTCAGGCTGAGTGGAAAGTTCCCCGTCTCTCTCCTTAGTTTTCTTTTGTAGTGCTTCTCAACTGCTTTGGCACGACCTTAGGGGCACAGAGCAATGTTGGAGGAAGCAGAGCTGAAAAATGTGGATGACACCTTCTACACAAACTCGCAAGTAGAGGTGAATAGTCCATTGGTTGAAGATTTGTATGCCTTTCTACTATAAAGAAGATTATCGAGGTAAGAATCTAATCTTCCCGTAACTCCCCACCAACTTGTCTTTTTAGGACCTGGGCTTAAAAGTGCTTGAATGTGGAGATATGCTGACCTCTGTGATAAGAAAATACATCTCCTGTACACCAAAGTTTTCCTTTCCGAGGAAGGTCCCTTCCCTGTTATTGTGCAAAGACATTTATAAAACTCGCAGCATACACATGCAAATGGCACTATATATATGTGTATGACTGTTTATAAAATTACTGCCTACATATGGAAGTGGTGCTACTATACGGATGTGTTCCTGATTGGAAATGGATCTTATTTTGGCAGATTTGTTTATTAAATCGCTGGTACTCTTCAGCACTTGCCCACATACATATATATCTTCGGCTAACACTTTACTTATTTTATAAGAGGCTCAGTGGAGGGCCTTGTATAAAAATGTTTGCATACTTTTGTGCAATTTGGCTGAGATATCTTCTTTGGCAGTCAGCATAGTTTTATATGACTACCTTCGTGTGCCTACTTTTATCCATGTGGGGATTAATTTTAT
Source organism: Geotrypetes seraphini (assembly GCF_902459505.1). NCBI lineage: Eukaryota > Metazoa > Chordata > Amphibia > Gymnophiona > Dermophiidae > Geotrypetes > Geotrypetes seraphini. The sequence goes on along the minus strand of NC_047093.1, from coordinate 17,393,974 downwards.
GTCAAAGTCACTAAAAGACACATTTTATGCTTATTGTATCAAGGCCAGTTTTTCAACACATAACAGCTTTTCCAAGATCTCTTTTTAATCCTAAACCTAATCTTGGCCTGGTTTCAGATATTTCAATAAAGTGAACAACTCTGTTTTAAATTTATTGTAACTTTTACATAAGGGCTACCCTCCCCAATCTCTACTTTCATTGCTCCATACTTAGTTGGGTTATCTCCACTAAAGGGCTATTTCACTGTGGGCTGCTGCCAACACTGATGTTTAATAACTATTCCTCCTTCCCAGTGGGCATTCCCACACACATAACAGGTTAGCAAAGGAATACTGCATAAGCTCTTGCCATCTACAAAATGGATACCATACACTCTTACCAAGTATTTTTTTAAGTGGCCATGCGCTAATGGCAATATTAGCACATGGCCATTAAAATTGAAAATTGGCTGTTTTATGGCTGTGGTAAAACTGGCTTAGTACACAGGAAACACCTGAGTAAGGGCATGCTAAGTCCACTTTTTACTGCATTTTAGTAAACGTGCCCCATTTTCCTTACTTAGTGGGGAAGAAAGCTGTAGCATCTAGTGGCCAAACTCTGGGACTACAGGTGTATGTTCCAAAGGGGGAAGTATGGTTGTGTGGCCCCTCACCAATGACATTTGCTACAGTAGCTCAAAGAGATATAGTGGAATTATAAACAGGCAACAAAAATGATAAAAGGGATGGACACCATCCCTATGAAGAAAGGCTAAAGCGGCTAGGACTCTTCAACTTGGAGAAGAGATGGCTCAAGAGTGATATGATAGAGGCCTCTAAAATACTGAGTGGAGTGGAACGGGTAGATATGAATCGCTTGTTTACTCTTTCCAAAAATACTAGGATTAGGGGGCATGCGATGAAGCTACTAAGTAGTAGATTTAAAACAAACTGGAGAAAATATTTCTTCACACAATGTGTAATTAAACTCTGGAATTGGTTGCCGGAGAATGTGGTGAAGTCACTTAGCAGAGTTTAAAAAAAGGTTTGGCTAAATTCCTAAAAATGGAAGTCCATAGGCCATTATTGGGATGGCTTGAGGAAATCCACTGCTTATTCTTAGGATATGCAGCATAAAATCTGTTTTATTACTTGGGATCTAGCTAGGTACTTGGGACCTGGGTTGGCCACTGTTGGAAACAGAATACTGGGCTTGATGGACCTTCAGTCTGTTCCAGTATGGCAATTCTTATGTGAGCCAAGTATAGGACAATCAAGCCATTGTGACAACAGTGATGAAGTTGGCTCTTAGGCATTAGTGGAATGAGGCATTATGACATCACAATCCTAGCTCTGGAATGTTGCTACTCTTTTGGTTTCTGTCAGGTACTTCTGACCTGGGTTGGCCATTGTTGGAAAAAGGATACTGGACTTGATGGACCTTCAGTCTGTTCCAGTATGGCAATTCTTATATACAGAGAGAACAATGGATATTAAATGGAGATAAAAGGGCAAATTCTATAAGTGCCAAAAGTTAGGTGCCTAATTAGGCAGTGTTCAGCGCGATTCAAGTAAAATTGGGCACTGTTTAGTGAATCGCACTGAGTGGCACCTATTTGGGCACCTATTTTGGAGGCCTCCAAGAAATAGGCCAGCTCTAGGCACAACTAAAAGTTAGGCGGCCATGCGAGTGCTTAAGCACGCTTAAGAGCAACGATAATGTAAGAAGGCGCCTAACACGCATAGCACCTAGTTTTTTGAAGGCCGCCTAAATTTTTAGAGGCGCCTTGTTATAGATTTGCGCTTTCTTGATAGGCGCCTAGGTTTCAATCAGTGCTGATTAAAAAGCTTAATTGAGCTTGTTCTTGAATTTAGATAGGTGCCTATCTAGTTGGGCGCCTCCGAAATAGGTGCCTAACTTTAGGCGCTGGTTACAGAATTTGGGCCCAAGTGCCTCAGGTAATTGTCATGAAAAATCAGGCTGAGCTGGAAAATCACCACCAAAAGAAACAAAACCCACTGGTATTTTATAAGTATGAGATAATTTGGTTTCTATTTGTTATGATGCTTCAGCATGTTCTGGTTTTAAGTAATTTCTTCTTTTTAAGGCCCTGTCTTTTGCAGATGTATAATTTTTACCAATGTCTTTGTTTTAGGTTTTTAGAACAAGGAATTTGCAGGTATGGTGCTCAGTGCACTTCTGCACACTCTCAGGAAGAACTAGCAGAATGGCAAAAACGGTATGCCTCACGGTTAATACGCTTAAAGCAACAGAAAGAGAACAAGCAATTTCTGGGCAGTTATATGGAATCCTTAATTGAGAAATGGATGAATTCGTTATCTCCTGAGAAAGTGGTAAGCAAAATAAATTATGTTTCTATGTAGTTTATAGCCCTTCGCCTTAGTTTAAATGTTGATAAATCCCGAGTACAAAGTCCAGTGCTCTAAATTAATCTTACATATCCATAACTAATTCCCACTTCTTAACCTTAAAGCTTGTATTTTAGCTTTGAAAATTGAATATTTTTGTGGAAAGTGGCAGTAGAGGAAAGAGGCAAACCAGATGATGACAGATGAAGCAGAAGAGAGAGAAAGAGAAGTAAATTGATTAGTTGTAGAATATTTTTTTGCTTGTTTAAACTAAGCCAAGTATAGAGAATTGATACCCCTGGTTACCAGTCTTTGTGTTGAAGAAGGCACTTGATGATAGTGAAATATAACTTAGTTGCACATTTTCTCATTTGTGTTCAAAGGTTTCTTGTAATATTTTCATCTTCATTTGCTTTTCAGCTTAGTGAATGTGTAGAAGGAGTGAGGGTAGATCACGCTCCTGATTTATCTGTCACTGTCACCACCAAAAAATCTCATCAAATGTGGACTTTTACTCTCAGTTGTAAGGTATGATTTCTGACTTATTCAGTCAAACTGTATTTGAAGTATGCCTGACTCCTGATGTATATGTTACAGAATTAGTCTTCTCGGAAAGTCTCCAGTGTAGCTATCATTAAAACATACTGCTAAAGGATTTCTTCATAATGTCACTTGTATTTTTGAATTATATATACGCAGTACTAGTAAAAAGGAATTTTACATGATTCACACATTTGACAATAGTGGAGATGATACTTCATTATTTTTACTATAGGTGTTTAAAAGGTGTAATAGTAATATTCTTTATTCACATTTGATATACCACCAAAGTGGCTCTAAGACATCATAGTGGTTTATTTTAAAAAAAAAAAAAGTTTCATAGTTTATTAAAATTTTGATTAAACGCTTAACATAGAATTCAAAGCATTGTACATTAAAATAAATGGGGGAATTTATATTAAAACAAACATGACTTAGTACAGAACTATTAACATACTGGGATGGGATATAAAACAAAAGGAAAGGGGGGAGAACTCCATTAATTAAAAGAAAAGAAAAACAAAAAAGGAAATAACATCAAGGAGGGGGGAGGTAAAATAGTTAAAATAGACAGTTAAAATAGACAGAAACACTTTGCAGATTCTAGCAAATATAAGACAAGAAACGAGAGGGGTAAAAAGAAAATAATACAAAATAACAAATACTTTTGGGTTCTGACATAAGACAAAAGAAACTTGGGGGATTTTTACTGCTGTGGATGAAAAGGCTCATTCTAGTGCGTGACACTCCATTCCTGAACGTGTGGATAGTGAATTTCTTCTCGTGAAAATTCTTGTAGGGAGCTTCTTTAGCATTCTTTTGCTCTACCTCCCATCCTTCTTGGCTGTTCTCCAAGTCCTCAGTTATCTCTACTAGTTAGATGGTAAGAGCCAGTCTTTTCTGCTTGTGTTTATTTTTCAATTATATTCGAAGGGTTTATACCATTTGCAAGGCTTTTCAGTGCTGCAGAGGATACTACTCTTGGGACAACTCTGGCTGAGAGATAGCGCAGACTCTGAGGTTGAGGGTCTGCTTCTAAGAGGCAGACTGCTTTGCAGTACACCCACTTGGACAACCTGCATTACCAGTTCAGAGGCTCAGGGACCGTTCTCTTGGGAGGAAGGTTTGCCCCAGGTTTGTCTACAGTGGGCTTGAACACAGGCTGAGTGGCTCTGTGGCATTTTTTTCCTAGGATTGTGGCCGACTGCTTTCCTTTTCCTCCCCCTATTTTGCATGCACATGATCCAGTGGAGGTTGAGGTCTCCGGTTGGTTTGAGCCCGAGAGGCAATCAAAAAGACACAAGCGGTCCAGATTCCAGACTTGTTGAGGCAGAGGTTCTCCCTGTAAGCTTTTTGCAGCTTCCACACTTGCAGTTCCCAGCACACAGCATGTCACATAATATAAAAGGCTGTCAGCCAGACAAACAAAATCGGGGAGAGGGGTCTTTAAAATTGATTTTTTGGAGTTCTAGAGATAGAGTTAGGTTCTCCCACTTCTAAAATCCCCAAATCACGAATTTTTATTCCCCAGTGTAGCTAGGCCATCTTGGATTTCCCAATTTGAAAATAAAAGCCTCTTATCTGCCTCAAAACACCTCGATTTTGCTTTAAAACAGTTGTGATGGACTCCTCAGCCCAGGATACCTTGGATGCATGCCAGATTTGCAGTGGATGACCATCTGAGGATCATCTGTGTTCCACATGCCATGTGGCATGTGAGGTGGGGAGCGAGAGCCTCTGGCTTAGCCTCCTCTGATCCCTTCGGGGATGTTAGTGCCCAGTTAGTCTGAGGGCTTGGCAAAAAGTCCATATTTGAACCTGGAAGCCCGCAGAGAGAAGCTTCTGCATCAGATATGGGAGTTTTGGAGCAAGTGTGCTCCGACGATCTGGCATTATTTGCAGGTACCAGGATCAATGGGGTGGGGTGTACTTGCATCCACTCCATGATGTGTTCCTATCCCAGTGGTGCCCGCAGATGAATGCACTTCACTAGCAGCTGCCTTGGACAGCGGAAGCTTGTCACGGTCTAGCCTGGTGGTTAGAACCCCAATCTCTCACCAGAGGAGTTCCCTTTGTAACTTTTCATGGGTGACTCTGACGACAGATGACAGCCTATACGGCTGGGGGGTACATCATGAGGGTGTCCAGTTAAGGGACATTGGTCCCTTTCTCAGAGGAAGTGATTGATCAACCGCTTGGAACTTCGAGCCATCCACATGGTGCTTCAGGAGTTCGGGACTGCATTGCAGAACAAAGCGATATGAATTTTCTCAGACAGTGCAATAGTGGTAGCCTATATCAATTGCTGGGGGCACCAAAAGTGCTGCTATATGCTTGGAAGACCAGATGCTGTTTTGATGGGTGGAAGCCCATCTTCTGGTGTTCTTGGCAGCACATGTGGCAGGAGTGAACAATGTGCAAGTGGATTTCCTCAGCCGGAAGACCCTGGATCCCAGGGAGTGGTCACTGTCTCAGGAGGACTTCACTTGCCTGACATTTCGATCTGATAGCATCGGCAGCCAACAGGAAGGTGGTTCAGTTCTTCAGTCAAAGACATGAATCAGGAAGCGAAGACCTGGATGCCCTGGTGCAACCCTGGCCAAAGGCAGTTCTTCTTTATGCCTTCCCTCCATGGCCCATGATAGGTCAACTTTTGCACAGGATCATGGCACACCAGAGACAGGTGATTCTAGTAGCACAAGACTGGCTAAGTCGACCATGGCAAGCAGACCTGGTCCGACTGCAAAGGGATCAAAGTCTCAAACTTCCTTGTTATCCCTGACTGCCCACGCAGGGTCCAATTGCCCTATAGGATTCAGAACACTTTGGTCTTACAGCATGGCTCTTGAGTGCACTGTGCTAATGCGTAAAGGCTATTTGGATGGAGTGGTCTCCACCCTTTTAAGATGTAGAAAGAAGCAGAGCAGCATGTGCGAAAGCCTGATAGTGTGTCCAAACTTGGTGTGCTCAGAGGAGTGAGGACTTGAGCTCAGAACTGATCTCTGTAGTACTCGCCTTCCTGCAGGAAGGTCTAGAAAAGGCCTAGTGGTTGGCTCCCTGAAAGTTCAGATTGCAGGGCTATTTTGTTTTGGGCCTAGGATTAGTAAGAGCACCATAACTGTACATCCAGATGTGGCCAGGTTTTTGAAGGACGCATTATGCCTTCATGCTCCGTTGTGGCTGCCTTTTCCCAATATGGAATCTTAATCAGGTTCTCAGGGCACTGGAGAGAGCGAACAACGAACTTCTGGAGCAAGCTTTCCTGATGGACCTCACCATCAAGATGGTGTTTTTGGTAGCAATTACCTCTGCCCAATGAGTGTCAGAACTTCAGGCTTTGTCCTGCAGAGATCCATTTCTCAGAATTTCAGATTAAGGCATGGTCTTACAAACAATCCCATCTTTCTTACCAAAAGTGGTTTCCTGCTTTCACATCAATCAAGAAGTCTGCTTACCTGCCTTCACTCCTTCAGGACCGAGACAGAGTGAACAGGTATTGAAATTGTTTGATGTGTGCAGACTCTTACTTCAGTATCTAGAGGTTACGAATGAATTTAAATTGTCCGATCATCTGTTCCTATTGGCTAGGGCTGCCCATAAAGGTCAACCATTTCTTCAGCCTCTATCAGAAGTTGAAAACATCTGCCTATATCCATAAATATGCACTCTACTAGAAGTGTAGCTTCCTCATGGGTGGAATTTTCTGTGGTGTCCCCAGATGAAATCTGTAGATCTGCCACTTAATCTTAAGAACATAAGTGTAAGAACATAAGCAATGCCTCCGCTGGGTCAGACCTGAGGTCCATCATGCCCAGCAGTCCGCTCACGCGGCAGCCCAACAGGTCCAGGACCTGTGCAGTAATCCTCTATCTATACCCTTCTATCCCCTTTTCCAGCAGGAAATTGTCCAATCCTTTCTTGAACCCCAGTACCGTACTCTGCCCTATTACGTCCTCTGGAAGCGCATTCCAGGTGTCCATCACACGTTGGGTAAAGAAGAACTTCCTAGCATTCGTTTTGAATCTGTCCCCTTTCAACTTTTCTGAATGCCCTCTTGTTCTTTTATTATTCGAAAGTTTGAAGAATCTGTCCCTCTCTACTCTCTCTATGCACTTCATGATCTTGTAAGTCTCTATCATATCCCCTCTAAGTCTCCTCTTCTCCAGGGAAAAGAGACCCAGTTTCTTCAATCTCTCAGCGTATGAAAGGTTTTCCATCCCCTTTATCAGACGCGTCGCTCTCCTCTGAACCCTTCTTAAGGTACGGCGACCAATATTGGACGCAGTACTCCAGATGCGGACGCACCATCGCCCGATACAACAGTAGGATAACTTCTTTCATTCTAGTTATAATACCCTTCTTGATTATAACTAGCATTCTATTTGCTCTCTTAGCGGCCGCCGGTTTCATTGTCATGTCCACCATTACCCCCAAGTCCCTTGCTTGGGTACTCTCATTCAATAACATCCCTCCCATCGTATAGTTGTACCTCGGGTTTCTGCTTCCCACATGTAATACTTTACATTTCTCATCTGCCATCTCGTCACCCATTCCCCTAGTTTGTTCAAGTCCCTTTGCAATTCTTCGCAGTCCTCTTTAGTCCGAGCTCCACTAAATAGTTTGGTGTCGTCCGCAAATTTTATTATCTCACACTTCGTCCCTATTTTTAGATCATTTATGAATATATTAAATAGCAGCGGCCTGAGCACCTCCATACGTTCACACAAAGTTTTACAGGGTAGATGTGGCAGCTAAAAAGGATTCTGCATTTGGATTTTCAGTTCTGATAGCAGGCTCATCTGTCCCAGCCTAAACTCAGGGGACTGCTTTGATATGTTCCACACTTTCAGGAATGTAGTATCTGTCGCACTAGAAGAAAAGTTTGGGTTCTTACCTCGATAATCTTCTTTCTAGTAGACAGACACTCTATTCCTGAAGCCCATCCTGTCAAATGCTCTTTTGCCTGCTTACTGCCTCAAAGGTGCCAGGGAATCCGGACATCTTGTTTCTTTCCTTTGTCTAGCCTTGACAAGAATAGAAGATATGGCTGTCATGTTGATGAAGCTAGGGGGTATCTATGAAATCTTCCATCTTTTAGTGCAGGTGGCACTCATGTTATTGACTTGTTTGTTTTTCATCTTATTTTGTATTGCAATGGTAAGTTTTGTTTATCTGTTATATGTTTAATGATATGAGCAGAACAGACATGTTTCTCGGAGAGTGTCCCTATACTCCTCCCTCTTCTATTTCCAGTGCTGACAATCTGCTTTGGTACGAAATGAGGAATTGCAGGACAGCCCAGAAAGATGGGAGGCAGAGCAAGAAAATGCTAAAGAAGCTCCCTACAAGAATTCTCATGAGAAGGGATTGACTACCCACTAGTTAAGGAATGGAGTGTCTATCTACTAGAAAGAAGATTATCGAGGTAAGAACCTAATCTTTCCCTACCAAATGCCTGTATGAACAAATGGGTTTTAAGTAACTACTTGAATTCTTAGAGGACTGGAAGATTCTTGATTTGTAGAGGAAGATCATTCCAAAGCTTGGGACCGATATAGCGAAAAGCTGAAAACAGGGAAGAGGAGAGTCGAATCTCAGATAAGGGAGAGAAAGTAAGTTGTCAGTGGAACAAAGGGACCGAGAGGGGCATAAGGTATGATGAATTTACTGAGGTAGAATGGTGTAGAACAGTGGTCTTAAACTCGCGGCCTGAGAGCCACATGCAGCCCGCCAGGAACTATTTTGAGGCCCTTTGTATGTTTATCATAATCACAAAAATAAAATAAAACAGTTTCTTGATCATATGTCTCTTTATTTATAAATTACAATATTGTTATTAAGACTTAGCCAAAAGGAAAGATTTATAAACTACAAAGAGTTTTACCTCATGCAGAATTGTCATTTCTTTAATAAGATGTTAACTATTTTTTTCTGCGGCCCTCCAAGTACCTACAAATCCAAAATGTGGCCCTGCAAAGGGTTTGAGTTTGAGACCACTGGTGTAGAAGGTTATCATGATTTGTAGCCTAAAGTCAGAAGTTTAAAAGTAATACATACGTGCTGAGAGTGGGAGCTAGTGTTCTGATTTGAATAAGGGAGTTCCGTGATCAAATCGATGTGCTGAGTGAATTAATTTAACAACTGTGGATTGAATAAGCTGTAATAAAGTAGAAGCACAATGAGAATTCATCTAGAAACGACCAAGGGTTCTATGTTTATAAATCCACCTAAACCATAGTAAGGGTTGGGCTATACTGTTGGAAAAACTTATTTAAAATTATTTTATTCTTGAATCTAATAGGCTATAACTTTCAGTGATATTATTCAAGTGAATAGTTAAACGATTTATTTATGACGTATTGCTTAACTGGTATTTTCTGTTACGTGTTAAGTTAATCAGCCATATATCCTCTCATTCTGTATTCATCAGCCATAGATCCTCTCATTCTGTATTCATTGAGAGGCATAGGGTGTGATAATCTTGCTGGTTGTCTAGGCATTTTGGGGCCAGATTCTACAAAAGCTGTTGAAGGTTAGACAGTGGTAGCTGCCTTACCCCGCCTAACTTAAGTGGTTTAATTGGGATTAAGTGGCGCAATAATTGGTCACCATTGAAATCCAATTAAACTCTTGTTAAAAAAAAACAAAAACCCAACAATACTACACATCCTCTGTGACCAGCACCTAAGTCCCTGGTGACTAGAGGCACATAGTGATTCCGAAGCCCAGAAGTGGGCGTGATTAGGGGTGGTGCTAGACTTTAGTGTCTCTGTGCGCCACTGGCCTTGATTTAGGAAGGATCCTGGGCACCTGAAATGTAGGCCTGTAAAATCCTGGCCTATATTTCCAGTGCCTAGGGTCCTTGGGAGCCGTGATTCTGGAAGTGGTGCTCATTGGTGATTGACATGCAGCAGGCACCCATTTTGTAGGTGCTGCCATGGCAGGCGCCACTTACAAAATTGTTTTTGTATTGGATGACTCTCAAAATGTGAGCACTGAAAAGCATTCAGCACACAATCAAATTGAGCGGCAAATAATAAATACAGTATTTTCTGTCATGGGTAACACCTGGATATGTTGGATAAAATTCAGAAGGTATATAATTTTTGGAGGAGTAAACAATTCATTAGTTTTAACTTATGTGCTCCAAGTTGGGGCTAATGCATAATTAACTCAGCCTTTCAGCTAACCTGGTAATAAATTGTAGTAAAACTGGAAAGTGAAGCCAACTTTACTAAAGATAATCTTTTCAGATTCAGCTGAAAAGTAAATTAGTGTAGAGAGAGAATTTTTATGTACTGTCAATAATTTACAGGAGCGATGTTTAGGGACCATTAACAGACTTTTGTAATGAGTAATAAACATTTTCCCTTAATAAGATAATTGAAGTGAGGGGATAGGGATGGGTGGGATGGGTTTCTGATATTTTATTAAAATGTGAATTTATAGAACAGTATATTGTATAATATAAATGAATGATTTTTATGTGATAGGGATGGGAAGGGGGAGGGTAAATTTCATGAATTTAAGATGATTATAATAACAAATCAAGTGATGTTTTTCAATTCAATTGTTATTTCCTGATGCACTTGATGTAAGTTGTAAAAATGAATAAAAAATTAAAAAAAATTATAAAACAAATTTACAGGAACGTGCTTGATCTATTTAAAGTCATTGCTTAAAAAAACATTTGTGTCAAAATTAGTCCAGTGTAGGTCTTCAGAAAAGCAAATTTGGAAGAAGAGATTGTTGGTTTCAAAGTTGGTGGCCGATATGTTTCATCTGCATAGCGCAGGTTGTTTATAACAGTCATCACCAGCAGCAAAGATGACATGCTGTATCTACTGAGAAAAGTCAAAGCCGAAAGTCATAATAAGGGATTAGAACGGAACTAAACAAGATGAAGATTATGAACATAGAAAATGATGAAGATTTTGAGCTTGAGGTCGATAGAATTGAAGTTGTAAAGGACTTCAATCTCCTGGGCTCTTTTGTAAACAAAGAAGCAACTAGCATAGAAGAATAGCACTTCTGTTGCATCTACACAGGAATCCGTATGTTAGGTGATCAATCCCCAGCTGCGAAGTGGCTTTGCAGAAATGTGTCACTAAGTTTTCTGTACCTCCCTCATTCCCAGTGAAATGTAGTGCCCCCTTCAGTTTTCTCTTCTGCAAGCAAACTGTGTAGAGGTGTTTCTGATCTACTCTGTTTAGTTTTTGTTATATTCAAACTCATTGTGCATTGCTGGGGCAGCCCAATAATGGATTTGATGTCTTATGCCCAAAACTCGAAAGTGAGGTGCTTCTTGAGTCGAAGAGAAGAACCAGGAAGCTTAGGTTTGGATGCATTAGTTCAGCCCTGGCCCCAAAAGGTCTCCTTTATGTCTTCCCACCATGGCCCATGGTAGGCTGGGTCATCTGCAGGATCACGACTCTTCCAGGTCTCATGATTCTAGTTGCCATAGACTGGCCTCATTGACCATGGTATGCGGACCTAGTATGTCTTCAAAAGGACAGGGGCCTGAAGCTCCCTGTTCATCCAGGGCTTCTCAGTCAGGAACCAGTTTCCATGGAGAATCCAGAGTACTTTGGTCTTACGGCATGGTTCTTGAGCGCACAGCCCTAGTTCGCAAGAGCTATTCGGACGTAGTAATTGCTACTCTACTCCGAGCTAAAAAACCTTCCATGATGGCGGCCTATGCCAAGGCTTGGAATGCTTTTCATCATTGGTGTGAAAGGAATCAGGTGGAGCTGCTACAGTCTCCCATTCAGGTTATCCTTGCTTTTCTGCAGGCCGGTTTGGGAAAAAGGACTTGCAGTGACATTCTTCAAAGTTCAAGTGACAGGCCTTTCATGCTTCCGGGTGCAAGGAGGTAAAGATTTGCTAGCAGCTCATCCAGATGTGATCAGATTCTTAAGAGGTGCACTCCGGTTGCAGCCTCCAATATGTCAACCTTTTCCATCCTGGAATCATCTGTAGTTCCTGAAGATTGGAGGGTGGCCAATGTTATGCTGATTTTTAAAAAGGGTTCCAGGGGAGACCGGTAAGCCTGACTTCAGTACCAAGCAAAATGGTGGAAACAATTATAAAAAATAAAATTGTAGAACATGTAGACGAACATGATTTAATGAGACAGAGTCAGCATGGGTTCAGCCGAGGGAGATCTTGCCTCACCAATTTGCTTGACTGTGTCTGAATTCAAAAGGGCCTGGGTAGGCACGTGGGATCTCTCAGAGAGAGAAAAAGAGATAATGGTTACTGCGGATGGGCAGACTAGATGGGCCATTTGGCCTTTATCTGCCGTCATGTTTCTATGAAGGTGTGAATACACATGTGGATAAAGGTGAGCCGGTTGATATAGTGTATCTAGATTTTCAGAAAGCTTTTGACAAAGTTCCTTATGAGAGGCTCCTGAGAAAATTAAAGAGTCAAGGAACAGGAGGCGAAGTTCAGTTGTGGATTAGGAATTGGTTATCAGATAGAAAACAGAAGGTAGGGTAAAATGGTCATTTTTCTCAATGGAGGCAAGTAAACAGAAGTGCCACATGAATCTGTACTGGGACCGATGCTATTTAACTTATTTATAAACGATCTGGAAATTAGAACGACGTATGCAGATTGTGAAACATTGCAGGCAGATCTTAGGAAATTGGAAGACTGGGTGTCCAAGGGGCAGATGAAATTGAATGTTGACAAATGCAAAGTGACGCATATTGGGAATAACCCAAATCACAATTACCGGATGCTAGGGTCCACCTTGGAAGTTAGCGCCCAAGAAAGGGATCTGGGTGTCATTGTAGACAATACGATAAAACCTTCTGCCCTAAAAGTTGGGTTCCTTGTCCAAAGTGCCTACCTAAAAGTGGGCATGGTTAGGGGTGGATTGTAGGTGTGTTTTGAAGTTAGGCATGTTTTTGACTTAAGCACATGCATTTAGGTCAAGAAAACCTTGGCACCTAAAAATTAGGAAGCCTAGCAACACCAAATGCAACTTAGGCTGCACTAAGTATGTCTAACATTTATGGAATTGCATTTAGCGTTGGGACTTATGTAGACAGGTGCCCTATCCCATCAATTTTCAGTGGGACTATTCAAATAGTGTCCCTTAAAATCCTTGCAGACTTCTCCAACACTGTCTGGATAGTGCTAGGATAAAGCATAGGCATTCTGCCTAACTCTGTGGATACTTGGTAATGTTTATCTGCAATCCATTATAGCTATGTGGATTAATTTAGGCCAGTTCTAAATAATAGTAATTCAGTATATCTGACTATTCAAATAATGGTGCTGAATGTACGAGTATATACAGAATAGATTTAAATGCTGGTGTTCATGTTTTTAAAAAATGCACTGTATATGGTGTTCACATATTGACCCATTGGATGCTAAAATGAAACCATGCAGTGAATGTTTTTAAAATTATTTTTATTAATATTTTGAATAGATTTCTGTAAACAAAGAATCTGCAGGATTCTTAGCATATTATTTTCATTTGCTTTTGTGTAAATAATGTTCCTTTCTTCTTTTAGCCTGCAAGAATTCTATATAGAGTAGCATTGCTTTACGATGCTCATCGCCCTCACTTCAGTATCAGTGCAATATATGCAGGAGAGAATACTGCCCAGGTGTTACAGGACGTTCCAGAAAACTGTCAAGAGTGGATTGGTGGGAAAATGACCCAGAATGGAATGGATCATTGTATGTATAAAATCAATATAGTGTTCAAGACTGAGATATTTGGAACTTTTCGACAGACTGTAGTGTTCGACTTTGGGACAGAGCCTGTACTCATGCAGAGAATTATGGTGGATGCTGCTTCAACAGAAGGTGATCTTGACTTGCTTGTAAACCAGTGTGATAAGATACCTAAATGAAAGATTGTTTGATTCTTTGTTGTAGAGAATGTATTTACAGTTGTGTAAGCCAAATGGGTGTTTTGTTAATCTTCTTTTAATACAAATGTTTTTCAGTAGTGCAGTAAAAAGGTGGTTTTAGCACCCTTAGAAGGTTTTTCCTGTGCTCTAAGTTCATTTTTTAACCTAGCTTTAAAAATGGCCTCCTTATAATTTTTGTATTAATGGCCACGTACTAATTCTATTGGTGTGTGTCCATTAAAACAATTTTACCATGTGAGCTCTTACCGCAGGAATGTCCACTCTCCACCCCTTGACACCCTCTCTAAAAATATTAGCTCACAATTAGTAGGATCCCTGAGTGTGTCCCCCAGTATTCCATTTTAAGGTGCGTAAGGCATGCATTAGCGCTTAATGCAGTTTAGTAAAAATGTGCTGTAATAAATGATGGCAGATAAAGACCAACGTGGCCCATCCAGTTTGCATACATGAGATTCATTCACATTGGAAAAAAGAAACACACATAAATTCCCATATAAATCCCGCAGTCTTCTATCTAACCTCCCAAAGCTACAATATTACCACGATCGTACTCTATATCTATCTCCAGCATACCCAGAATTAGTTCGTTAAAGTGATGGCCACCTCCATCTCTGTAACTAAGCCATTTCAGGCTTTGTTGTCTTCAGTGTTGCTTTTTACAAGCCCAGTACCAAGTATTGTCATAATCCTTACAACTAACAGATTCAGTGTAAACAAAATAAAATATCTCAGACTCTCCATGCTTGTTAGGGTTTTTTTGTGTTGGATCTTTATTAGAAGTGTAGATCACATACATAATCTCAATAATTAGGATAAAACAAGAGAAAATTAAGAGGGCACACTGCCATAACTCAAGAATTCCTATTATACCACCAAGCTAATGAAAAAGAAAGCCTTCGCCCTAAAGAACCCACACGCTTGCAATCCAAAATGAAAAATCTCTTCCTTAGAACATGCCTTGTTGTTCTTTCAGTGTGCATCTTAATCAATTAAATAGCCCCTCCCTGTTCCCCATAGCCCACTAATGCCTTTCAATGGATTTATTCCTCATTCTTGGGATTGCAGTTACTCTTATTTTTTTCAGCAAGTTGTTTCATTTCTGCTCTGATTTTCTCATTAAAATGTTTGTTGTAGTCATGGTTTCTCTATGCAGGATCACCCTAACCTTCTTGGAAGCCCAATGCTGTTAAACCACCACTGTTTAGGGTGGTAACTACAAAACCATATAGGCTACCCCTTCATCTCTTATAATCATAGATCCCGTAAACTAAAGGTGCTAGAAGTTTAGTTCAATACCCTTTCTATACTTGAAATTGAACTTCTGTAATATATTTGTCAGACTATGGGCTACTTTTATCAAGCCGCACTAGTAGTTTAACACGGGTAATAGCGTGCGTTAAACCACCATCCGCGCTAGCTGCTACCACCTCCTCTTGAGCAGGCGGTAGTTTTTAGCCCAGCGCGGGGGTTAGCGCATGATGAAAAGTCGCTTGCATTAACCCCACTAGTGTGGCTTGATAAAAGAAGCCCTATATCTGGCTTTGGTTGCTCTGAGGGTGTTCATGCATTTAGGCTACTTGCATGCTTTAATAGTGCACAGTAATTCCCATATTAAAAAGCTAATGTGGAAGGGAGTGTGGAATAGGCAGGGACTGAGCTTTATAGTTAACTAGCTGATCACCTGGTGTTGCTCGGATATGTATTTTTCCCAATCTTCCGGTATCGATAGACTTGTATTCGGTGATTACACCTGTTAAAACAGGAACTATTGGATTGTTTATTTCGTGCACATCTTCGTTTTTAGCAGCAAGAATTGCCCTCTGTATGGAGCTGAACTTGGACTTAAACGGCATCGGGAGTGTCAGTATTCATCTCAGCGAGCCCGAAAACTATGGGTTAGACACTAATATCTGTTTGTTTTTGATAATTTTTACATGTCACCCCATTCCCACCCCCACAGTATTTTTCTCAGATAGTAAGCCATATGTATACCAAGTTTGGTTGAAATCTGTCCATGCGTTTCAGAGTTATGTTGGAACATACATACGTATACACATACACAGAGATACATCAGATTTCATATATATATATATATATATATGTAATGTAATTTGTAATGTAATTTATTTCTTATATACCGCTACATCCGTTAGGTTCTAAGCGGTTTACAGAAAATATACATTAAGATTAGAAATAAGAAAGGTACTTGAAAAATTCCCTTACTGTCCCGAAGGCTCACAATCTAACTAAAGTACCTGGAGGGTAATAGAGAAGTGAAAAGTAGAGTTAGAGGAAAAATAAAAATAAAATAAATATTTTAACAAGACAGCATTGATCTAAATAATTTGGAAGGTAGAAGAGAGAAGAGAAAGGAAAAGAAGCAGAAGGGGGAGATGCCTATGTCTCCTCCCCTGCGATGTTCTCCCATCCATGCATTCCCTCCCAGACACACTGCCCGTGCCCCAGCCGCTCCAAGGAGGCTGCCCCAGATGAGGCCCACGGTGAATGCAGGATTCTCTCCTCTGCGGGAAAGCCGCCTGGAGCCGACAGTCGATCTTCTTAGCGGATTGCATGGGGGGAAGAGTTCTCACTCTTGGTAGGATCGGGTCTGTGTGCTCTCGGTATATATATATATATATACATATATATATATGATCTCAAAACTTGTAGCCGTCATCTGCTGTGTAGTTAATGTGTGATAACATTTTATTTATTTATTTAGGTATTTATATATCACTTATGATGTAAGTGGTTTACATTTAGGTACAGAGTCAAAACAATGCAAGAAAAATCAGAACCATGGTCCAACCCCTGCGGAGTTCTCCAAGGATCACCCCTATCACCTACACTATTCAATATATACATAGCCTCCCTCAGCTACTACCTAGATAATCATGGCATAATTTCATGCAGCTACGCAGATGACATCACTATTCTCTTACCCTTCGACCAACCAGAACCCGTCATGACAAGCACAATACACAAAACTCTCGATTCAGTTGCAGTTTGGATGACAGAGCACAAATTAAAACTTAACCCTGACAAAACAAATTTCATCCTACTAGAAAACAACAAAACTCCAACATTAACTAATCTTGTAATAAACTCGATCTCATACCCAATACAACCTACACTAAAATTGCTAGGAGTCACAATTGACAGAGGTTGCACCATGCAACCCCAAATTAACAAAATAATAAAGGCATCGTTCATGACCATGAGAAATCTAAGAAAAATCCGAACATTCTTCAAAAAGAAGCAATTTCTATTATTGGTACAATCTCTTATCCTTGGGATGATAGACTACTGCAACATACTATACCTACCTTGTCCTGCGACTATGATGAAGCAATTGCAGACAATACAGAATACAGCCCTGAGACTTGTCTATTTCCTAAAAAAATATGACCATATCACAGAGGCATACCATGACTCGCACTGGCTTCCAATAGAAGTGAGAGTGCACTTCAAATTCTACTGCTTACTTTACAAGGCTCTCAACGGAGAAAGCCCAACCTACTGGAATAACCGACTAAATCAATCCTCCTCAACCAGACACAGAAGATCCCACTCACTATTCACTCACCCATCATCCAAAGATGTCAAATGAAAAAAGCTTTATGATAACCTAATAGCCTCCAAAGCAGCTAAACTGGACAGACAAATCACCACTCTGTTATCTTCGACTACAGACTACAAAGCCTTCAGGAGAGACATAAAAACCATACTCTTCAAAAAACACATAAAACCTATCCAGCACAACCAATCCCAACCCAATATCCAACACTCTATTTACCCTTAGATCTCTCTAATACTCTTTTATCTACCAAACGTTATCTAAAACCCATAATTTCACCCTATTCTTATCTCCTAAAGACCTCCACTTCCCTTTGGTAACTCTTTACCCAATATATATTACCTTAAAAATTCTATGTCATCGCTTATTCTATTCCTTCAAATTTTGAATGTAATTTTGTTTTAGTTTGGATGTAATCCGCCTTGAACTGCAAGGTAATGGCGGAATAGAAATCACTAATGTAATGTACTCTGCATTATCTACATGCTGGGTACACCCCCAACAGTTGGTATGAGATTTTGCAGTTATCAGGCTTTAATTTCATCAGTTAGTGTGTGGTAACTGCACAACCTTAGTAAAGTTTGGTAACTTAGGCTCTGGTAACTTAGGCTCCTGTATATGTTTAACAAATTTGGATAGCTGTGGCATAAAGAGTGGTGTGTCTAGATCACCAAACATTTTACCTTTTTAGAGAGCTTTTCAGGTATATTCACAATTTATGGCCTTGAAATAATGTGGTCAATCTAGTTTTTTCAGCTGATATTATGCTGACAAATAAAATGGTGGAAAAATCCCTCATAATGCTGTAAAGTATTGCATAAAATTTGAGGAGTTAGTAATTTCAGGACCACAAGTAAATTGGCACTATATTTTCTTTTTCTCTTGTGCTCATCCATCAAAGTTATATGTCGTTTACTACTGTAGATTCACTCCCTATTACTCAAAATGAGAGATGAATGGTGGAGGAGTGGCTTAGTGGTTAGAGCAGCTGCCTCAGCACCCCAAGGTCATGAGTTCAATTCCCACTGCAGCTCCTTGTGACTCTGGGCAAATCATTTAACACTTCATTGCCCCATGTAAACCACTTTGATTGTGTAAACCACAAAGAAAAAGTGGTATATCAAGTCCCATCCCCTTTCCCAAGTCTGAATGGCTAATAATGTTTTATGGACTTTTCTCCATGAACTTGTCTAAAACCTTTTTAAACCCAGCTTATTACCTTATCACTTGATGCAGACCAAACAACGATGCCACTGCTCCCTAGCTTCACAGGTTGTCTCTCCTTCACGGTGTGTATCCTCATCGAGGTCACCCATACCAAGGCAACCTGCTGCACCGATGGTACCGACCTGGCTGTTGAGCCTTTAGTACTGGTGCATACTTCAGGTCTCTATAGCATCAAGTCAGTCAATGCAGACCACACATTGATACCGTTGCTCCCCAGCTTCGCAGTTTGTCTCTCCTTCATGGGGTGCATTGAAGTTGACCATTCCGGGACAACCTGCTGCACCGATGGTACTGGCTTTCAAGTCTATAGTACTAGTGCATACTTCACTTAGTAAGCATCGCAGGTCTCTATAGCATTGAGTCAGTCGATGCAGACTGCTTATCGATGACGATGATGCTTCACAGGTTATCTCTCATTCATGGTGTGCATCGAGATCAACCATTCCGTGACAACCTGCTGCACTGATGGTACCAGCTGTGCAGTCTTTAGTACTGGTGCATACTTCAAGGTGTCAAAGGTCTCACCAGCATTGAGTCTTCATGCAGACCATACATTGATGCCATTGCGTTCCAGCTTCACAGGCTGACTTTTCTCTTCGGTATCCTTATTGAGTCATCCACTTCGAGTCAACCTGCTGCACTTCAGCATTCAGTTATTTGATTCAGACCACTCACCACCACCACTGTTTCTTCAGCTTTCTATGTGCATTGAGACATCTTCTGCACCGATAGTATTGAATATTCATTTACTGATACCGGTACATGTTTCAGGACAAGCCTACCTACAAAAGGAAGATTGGTACACCATGCTGAGGCTAGCATACATTCCCTTGGTACTGGGCCGGTGTGATTTTAACTACGAGGCCTCTAAGTACTAGTGTTAGCTATCAATCAGAACTTCTTACTACTCATGGATCCTTGTCTTCAGACACTATGTTAAGGATCTTGCCATCTCTTGTCATGCAGAGTCGAAATCTCTTTTACATCCCATTCTATAGTTGTCTCATCTGACACTTCTATTCGAGATAACCTCATCTGACGCTGATCTTCTGCTCTTTTCAGAATCTTTTTGGATGTCTCCAGGAATCCCTTCTACATGGCAGTGTTTCCAACAAAATATGGTTTTCAGTGTAGTATGGTATTCATCATCAAGATGCTTTAGCACCCTCCATATTTTCAGTTTTGGAATATTTTTTCTGTTTATCCAACTCATGGCTTAAAATCACTTCAGTCAGACTTCACCTCACGGTTTTCAGTGTTTTCTATGTTTATTTTACTGTTAAAATTCTGACTATTCATCTTCTTGTTGACAGTTTATGAAAGCACTTGTCAATACCAGACCATTTCTGAAACCTCCTCTACGGGTTCTCTCCAGTATGCTACGGCCTCCATTTCAACCAATGGCCTATGCTCTTCTTAACTTCCTCTCTTAGGAAGTGGAATTTTTATTTTTTTATCTCCAACACTTCTGATTTACTTCTGTGACAGTTTCACACCTTGGTGTCAGACACACGTTTTTTGGGTTTTTACCATGATAAGGTGTCTCTCCACATTGTTCCAGAGGTAGTCTCATGTCACCTGTTATCTTTCTGAAACCTCAGATAGCTCTTCATGCCTTTTACTATAAACGACCCTTAGCTTATTATTTGCAAAGGTCTCAGTCTTATAAAGCATCACTTCAACTGCTCACCTCTTTTTATACTAACAGGTTGAGTCGGTCTGCCACCAAAAGAACTATTTCCACTTGGCTTGTGGCCTGTATTATTTTTTTTTTGCTATGTTCGGGATAGGCTGCAATTTGGAGATCTTATAATAACACATGGGATCCGGGCTATGCAGCTTTAGTTGCTTTCTTACATTCTACTTCCATTGCTGAAATCTGCAAAGCAGCTACTTGGTCCTCAGTTCACACGTTCATCTCTCTCTCTCTTCTTTGGAATTTTTTCCAAACACGATGGTTACTTCAGCCAAGCAGTATTATAATTTTAATTCTCTTATCTGGCCAACTCTCCCTCCATCCCATTACAGTAAACTTGGGAGTCCCATATGTGAGAATATGCTGCATGCCTGCTTTTCCTAGGATAAAGCACAGTTAATGGGTGTTATCCGGGGACAGCAGACAGATATTCTCACATCCCACCCACCTCCCTGGTTGGCTTCTTAGCTTGTTTACGGAACTGAGAGGCCAACGGGAAGGCACTTGCGCATGTGTAGTGCGGGCAGTCGCAAAGTTTTTCAACTTAAAGTGACAGTTCACTTGTTAAACTGTCCATACTGGGCTCCGTGGATGACGTCGCCCATATATGAGAATATCTGCCTGCTGTCCCCGGATAACACCCGTTACGGTAAGTAACTGTGCTTTCTAGCCCATTGCCTTAACTACTAGGTCACTTTGTCTTTGGTTGTTTTTAAAATAAGCCCTGTGGTTAATGTAGAGTTAGTCATCCATTTCATGCAGATTAAACACCATAAGAGTGATGAAGCTATGGAAAGACACCACTAATTTATTAATTTCAAGGAGAATTAGACTATGTAGTCTGATTTTAATTGTGGAAGTTCGAGAACTGATGTCCATCAATTAATTTCCCTTAGGATATTATAATTCTGTCCATTAATCTTGACCTTGGCAGTAGACTTAAGATGTAAATAAGCTCTACTGTGATTTAATAGAAATGCAATCTGCCTCTATAGCTTCAACATCAGACATAGTTTTGAGAAATAATTCAGAAAGCATGGTTCATGTGAGTTGTATCATATTTTTACCTATCCTATTAGAACTGAGGAGCCTGTTTCACTCTTTTCCTAGGACCTTTTGAATGGACACACCACCCGAATAATTTAGTAAAAAAATTTATACTACTACACATTACTCCCCCGCCCTCACCCCACTACTCCTTCATTCCATTAGGCTGATAAAACTTTCTGGTGAGTACACTGGTCTTTGTTGAAAACCAAAAGTAATCGTTCCCATGTCCAATGTGAATACTTTGGTTTCCAATCTTCACTTGGGCAAAAATAATTTATTAGATGTCTGACCACCTAACACATTCTTCTCAGTGTTATATGTTTGAAAGGAAATTTAATCTGTGATGCAGCTGCAAAGAAATAGAGTGAGCCCAAGAGAGAGCACCTTTTTCTCTTTTCAGAAACCACTTTCTATTTCTGCAATTTGTGGGTGGTTGATTAAGGTAGCACATTTCTAAGTAGACAGTGCATACTTGCACTATAATTATAATATTTGTCATGCCATGGAGCTCTTAAAGCACAGCAGTTAAAAATGAGAAACATTGCTCATATATGAAAATAGCATAAAGTTTAAAATGCTTTCTTCGTTTTTCATGCAGATCTTGAATATCTAATGTATGCACGACAGCAGCTACTAACCACAGCTAAACGTTGGGATTCTACATCTAAGACAATTGTAGATTTTGAGCCTAATGAAATTACTGACTTAGAGAAGAGCCTCCTTATCCGATACCAAATTCCTCTTTCGGCTGATCAGCTTTTTACGCAGTCTGTCCTGGATAAATCATTAACCAAGGTCAACTACCAGTCAAGGTTACATGACCTGTTGTACATTGAAGAAATAGCACAGTATAAGGAAGTCAGCAAGTAAGTAAAGATTTTAATAGCCCTTATTTTCTTCTTTTAAGAAAGTCCATATGGTCTGGTGTTCTTGTCTGAAGAGCATATTCCTTAGTTTGGTTTTGGAAAGACATAATCATTTAGGCCAGTTGATGGAAGGGTAAGTTGGTACAGAAACCTGGAGACACTTATGGCAAAATGGATTGACACTGTATTGGATAAAACCAGAAGCTTCTTAGACAGAAGGAGGCTTAATGCTGTCAGATATCTATAGGTCTATTAAGAGTGAATTAACCCTACAAAGAAAGCTACATTATTTTTTAATAATGGAAACAAACACAGATCCTTTGTGTCAAGATTGTTAGTATGGTACATGTTTATGGTTCAGAATTTGCTCAAAGTGATGATCAGCATGGGAGGTTGCAAATGGTGCTATATTTTACCCTCCTTCTTACTCTTCTAAACTTTATATGTAGTGGATTTTTAAAAAAATTTTCTGCTACTCAGTTTGTTTGTGCCTACAGTTCAAATAAAAGGAAATGATGACCTAGTAACTCCATTAAGTTCAGAGGGCCTAAGAGGAGAAAATGGAAGACTGCAGGTTGTCTCTCATAAGTAAGGTTTGATGTTGTACTGTGTTAATCACTAGGTGATGGATGGTGCTGATATAGTAAGATGTAAGATCTGGCCTCTTTCTATATCTTCAGTTAAGTATGCACTGATTTAAGGTTTTCGTTAACTGCCACACTATCCCTGCAAAGGATATTCTAGGAAATTTTTATGTCTTAAGTCTTAGGACTCATTGAATACAATATAGTTGCTCGGAGTTGTGTACCTACCCAACCAAATAGTGTATTATAATCTTAGCGGATCTGAAAGGTATTAATACCTCATACCATACTAGACACAAATGAACTGGAAAATTTAAGCTATGATTTTTTTTTCTTTTTGTCCAATGAATATAATTTGCTATAAACTATGGATTACTTTTGTTATATGCAATGGAATAATGCAGTAGTCATTCTCTGCAGGATAGTATGTGAATTTGGCAGACAGTTCAGCAATCTAGCAGATTATTTCCTAGTGCTTTATAATAATTTTATTTTTATTTATTTATTCATTCAATTTTCTATACCGTTTTCCCAGGAGAGCTCAAAACGGTTTACATGAGTTTATTCAGGTACTTGAGCATTTTTCCCTGTCTGTCCCAGTGGGCTCACAATCTATCTAATGTACCTGGGGCAATGGTGGGATTAAGTGACTTGCTCAGGGTCACAAGGAGCAGGGTGGGTTTGAACCCACAACCTTAGGACTTGGGGTGCTGAAGCTGTAGCTTTTAACCACTGTGTCACACTCTCCCCATACATAACTTAAAAGGAAGTTATTGGCATAGTGATTTTTTTCCACCTTATGGAAGGTTAATCTGAAATCTAGACACTTCAGGAGTAATTTTATAACAAGTGCTTATATTAATAGGGCAGGAAAGCACTATTTTATAAAGACACATAGAGCCCCTATGGGCTTTGAATTAGACAAGACCACTCGGAGCAGACTCCCCTTCAAGGGACAAATGCTGTTTGGGAAGGACCTAGATGATTTTTGACCAGTGTACAAGATCAACATCTCTTTCAGATACCAGACCAAAGGTAGACAGAGGCCCTGGCCAGAGCTCCTTTTCAGCAGGAGCCTCTACGCAGAGATTCTTTCAAGAGTCCAGACAGATTCTCCAGGAATCGAAAGAGCCAAGATTTAGGTTCCCGTGCTGTAGTATCTACCAGAAATGACGCCAAGCCCAATGCCACTCCTCTCAAGTTTGAAGGTCAGCTTTCGGAGTATGTGGAAACCTGAGAACAAATAATGTAGGAACATAGGAAATGATGGCAGATAAGAGTGATGAATGGTCCATTCAGTATGCCCATTAAAAATACATGATTAAATTAACTTATCTCTTTTCTTTGATATTTCTGGGTCATAGACTGTAAAGTCCACCTGGTACTGTCCTAGGTTCCAAATGCTGGAGTTGCAGTCCAAGCTCACGCCAGCCTATCCAAGCATCTCGTTGTTTGCAGGATACCTACCATAAAGTCTAGCCAGTAGCGTCCTCATATTTCAAGTTAGTGGAGTTTCCATTGATGCCCTCCCCAGCCCATCCTACACTGAATCAACATATAAGGGACATAGACTCTGCAAGTCTATCCAGTACCTGCCTTAATTCTTTAATTTATACCATTCATTTTCTAGCTAGAGTTCCTATGTGTTTATCACATGCTTTTTATGAATTTTGTCACTGGTTTCCTTTCCATCACTTCCCTCGGGAAGGCATTCCAGGCATCCACCACCCTCTCCATCATGACAAACCACTGGGTTCTGGAAATTGTCTGAGAGGGGTACAATATAGAATTTGCCCACTCTCTTTCTGCCTGGTTTGTGGATTCACTGGAAGGCCGGGCAGAAAAGGTTTGGTCACGGTGGATATTCAAGTCATAGAGCCAGTGTTGCCAAAAGACGCGGGCTCAAGCAGATACTCCATGCACTTTGTCATGCCCAAAAAAGGCTCAGAAGACTGGAAACCCATTCTGGATCTCAAATATGTCAACGCATTTCTGTGAGTTTCTTAATTCCACATACAGACTGTTCGGGCCATAATTGCTGTGGTGGAACCAGGAGAGTTCTTAGCCTCCCTGGATTTGACAGAAGCTTGCCTCCATATTCAAGTTTTCCTGGAGCACAGAAAGTTTCTGAGATTCCATTTTTTGGAAAACCATTACCAATTCTCGGTGCTTCCCTTTTGGGTTTGCATTGGCTCCCCAAACCCTCACCAAAGTTGTGATAGTTTCAGCTCACCTCCACAGAGCTGGCTGGCAAGTGCACCCATATTTGGATAATTGGATGATCAAGCCCCATCCATGGTGGAAGGAGAGAGAGCTGTAGCAGCAGTGCTAGGATGGATTATGAATTTTCGAAAGAAACACCTGGTCCTATCTCAGTCCCTGGAATATCTAGGGATCTTGTTTAACACGGTGGAATGCCGTGTCTTTGTTCCAGAAGCACGTAAACAGAAGCTTCACAGACAAATCTCGGACTTGTTATCCGAGTCGATGCCCATGGCAAGGAGGTTGCCCCAGATGAGGCCCACGGTGAATGCAGGATTCTCTCCTCTGTGGGAAAGCCGCCCGGAGCCGACAGTCGATCTTCTTAGCGGATTGCATGGGGGGAAGAGTTCACACTCTTGGTAGGATCGGGTCTGTGTGCTCTCGGTGGTTGTGGCTGGTCTCGTTGCTGCTTAGATGTAAAAGCAGTTGATCTCCACTGCTGCTGATATTTAAAAGCAGGCAGATTGATCTATCCAATGCACTGCAGGGGGAGGAGTTCACACTCCTGGCAGGATCGGGTCTGTGGGCTCTTGGTGGTTGCGGTAGGTCTCGCTGCTGCTTGTATGAGGAGATGACATTTTTTAGATATATCAGTGATAGGAAGAAGTTCAAAAGTGGCATCAAAACTCAAAAGTGAAGGAAGAAATAAGTTGAAGCTTATAAAGATAAGATTGAATTGCTTAACAAATATTTCTGTTCTGTGTTCACAGCTGAAATTCTGGTAGTGGGACCACAGAAAACAAACACAAATAGAAAGGGAGGATTGGTAGACCCTGATCAATTTTCAGGGATTGTGTTCATGAAGAGATAGCTAAATTAAAGGTGGACAAAGCTATGGGGCCAGATGGTGTACATCTGAGGGGACTGAAGAAATTTAGAGAAGTTCTGTTGACCTTTTCAATGATTCTTAGAGTCAGGATTGGAGAAGAGCAGATGTGGTCCCTCCTCATAAAAGTGGAAGTAAGGAAGAAGTAGGGAACTACAGGCTGGAAAGTTTAACTTCTATGGTAAATAAATTAATAGAAACATTTTTAAAACAGAGAATAGTAATATTTTTGGAATCCAGTGGATTACAAGACCTGAGGCAACATTGAATCACTAGAGACGGGTCTTATCAGACAAATATGATCAATTTTTTTGACTGGGTGACCAGTGAATTGGATAGAAGGGAGTTTGCTAGATGTGGTGATTTTAGATTTTAGCAAAGCCTTTGACAGTGTTCCACACAAACGTCTAATAAATAAACTGAGTACCCTAGGGTGGGCCACAAAATGATGGACTGGGTTAGGAACTGGTTGAGTGGAAGGCGATAGAGGATAATGGTCAATGGAGATCGGTCTGAGGAAATGGATGTTACCAGGGGTGTGTCTCAAGGTTCAGTTCTTGGGCCTGTTCTTTTTTAACATTTTTGTAAGCAGTATTGCTGAAGGGCTGTCAGGTAAGGTTTGCCTCTTTGCAGATGATGCCAGAATCTGCAATAGAGTAGACATCCCTGATGGTGTGAATATCATGAGGAGTGACCTAGCGAAGCTTGAAGAAAGGTCTGAAATTTGGCAACTTAAAATTTAATGCTAAGAAATGCAAGTTCATGCATTTGGCCTGAAAAAACCCAAGGGAACCATTCAGTTTAGGGAGTGAAGAACTTTTGTGCACAAATGAGGAGTGGGACTTGGGTGTTTCATAGTATGTGATGATCTTAAGGTGGCCAAAGAGGGTGAAAATGTGACAGTGAAAGCTAGAATGATGCTAAGGTGCATAGGGAGAGGTATGGCCAGTAGGAAAAAGGAGGTACCGATGCCCTTGTAAGACACATTTAGAATATTGTATGCAATTCTGGAGACCGCACCTTCAAAAAGATATAAACAGAATGGAGTCAGTACAGAGGAAGACTACTAAAATGGTCAGTGCTCTTTTCATAAGCTATTTAGGATAGACTTAAAGATTTCAATAAGTATACTTTGGAGGAAAGGTGGGAAAGGGGAGATATGATAGAGATGTTTAAATACCATAAATGCGCATGAGGTGAATTTCATTTGAAAGGAAACTCCAGAAGGAGAGGGTTTAGGATGAAGTTAAGAGGTGAAAGGTTCAGGTGTCATCTAAGGAAATAGTTTTACAGATAGGGTGGTTGATTTGTGAAATAGTCTCCCAGTCGAGGTGGTGGAGATAAAGGCTGTCTGAATTCAAGAAAGCATGAGAAGAGGAGATAGTGGATGCTTTAGCAGATTGGATGGGCCATTTACTTTTATCTGCCATAATGTTTGTATGTTTCTATGTTTTCTCTATTTCATGTATTTTTCACCTGTTTATACAGAACATCTTGGAGTCTCTATTTGTTTTTTGTTTGTATTAGTAGATAAGGGAGATTTTTTTCCCTGTTTTGTTTTTCGTTTGATGGTATTCTCTCTCTTCTGCATCAGTATCAAGGTATTGATGGAGTACAACACAAATAATGTAGAAGAAATAACAATTCATTGAGGACTTGATCAGTGGATGGTAGAAGTGCTCTGATCAAAAGCTTGTAACTTGCTAATTTTTGTTGTGTTATCAGTGGTATCAAGCTTTGTGCTAATCATTGCATTTCCTTTTATTCAGGAAAGAATGAATAGCAGTAGTACTTTTGCTTCATAGTTCAGTAACCTGGATCACTAGAAGAATGTGCAGTTGAAGAATTCACCTATAGATGTCACCAGAGCCAACAATGTAATTTTTAAGGAATAGTGTCACTAAATTTTTCATTGGTTGAGACTTAGGATCTGAGTCCATCACCCAAAGTTCCCTACTAAAAATCAGCTTTACATGTAAAGTTATCTTATTTGGAACAGTTTTAGCAGTTTTGGATTCACTCGATTAGAAAGAAAAGCACCTATAACAAAAATCAGTTAATGCTATATGCTCCAGAATTAGCAAGCAGGAATTTTTTGGTGCCATCCAGATGAATATAAATAAACCTCCATGGGATTTTAAACAAGATAAATGACATGTAAGACCACAGTGAATCTACAGGGAATCCTGCTGGGTACTTTTGACTTGAATTATCTAGTATGGCATCTTGTGTTCTTAACAGACATGATTTCTAGCTTTTGATTTTAATACCAGAAGGGCAACAATTGTGTGCATGCAAAGGATCACTTTATATAAAACATCAACATTGGAATTCAAGTGTTCAGGTCAAGACTTGCTCAGTTCTGGTGGTATTGTACAAAAGTCCCTGCCAAATGCAGAGCATTTTCTAAAATACCTATAAGTACCTGGAGAAATGTACACCTATTTGCCTATTTCAACAACTCTCTTTCTCATCTCTTCTGGAATTTTCTTTGATCATGGCTCAGATCAGGGTTAGAATGTTTGTAGATACTGGATCTTCTATCAGCCAGCAAACCTGAGGATTATATGTACCGTTTGCCTTTATCCACTACTAAAATCGCTCAATTAAAGCTTAAGTGGAACAGTTTGGGCTCCTTTTACGAAGCCGCGGAAGCGGCTTTAACGCGTGTGACTTTTAATCACGCGCTAACCCCCACACTAGCTGAAAAACTACCGCCTGCTCAAGAGGAGGCGGTAGCGACTAGCACGGCCGGTAGTTTAGCGCACGCTATTACACACATTAAACCGCTACTGTGACTTCGTAAAAGGAGCCCTTTGTCTATTTGGATATTTATTGTGGGAATATTTTTGAGTAAAAGAGTTGGACATATAACAAAAAAGAAAAAAAGCAAACAATAGAAAAAAAGCATATAACAGATAATGTATAAAAGGAAAGAGAAGAAAAGTAGGTGAGATATATTGGATGTTTCACAAAATGGGGGAAGTTTTTATGATTAATGAGGGCTCATTAATGTGTGAGTAGGTCAAGAATGTTTCTAGGTTCCAAAGTCCTATCTCTCAGAGCTCTTGAAGTCTTTTCCTCCACCCAGTACAAGTTGTTGCATCTTATATCTCAGATAAATACAATTTAACAGCTTTTCCATTATATGGTTACTGTGGGTCTTTTTTTTTTTATAGCATTCTTGTTGAAACTTTGTGGTGACTACACTGTCATGGTAAGGTTGATATATAGTGAGATTTAGATTCAACAGGGCTGGTTACCATCAAGCCTCACTGAATCTATCAATTAAATCTGATTGCTTGGTTGACCGAGTAACTAAGAAGACAGTTACCGTTACACGTGCGTGCTATGGGTGTTGGATTCATTTGTTCCTTAAAATGATGCAATTTATAACTCTGTCATTTGTGTAATACATTTTGTTTAAAGATCAGAAACCATTCAATGTGATACATGCAATGATAGGGTAGGTAATTCAGGAGGGGAGCAAAAACTTAGTTTTCATATCATTGTATCTATATGTTTAGGTATATAGATATAACTAACGTGCATACACACACTTTCTATAATTTAAAGAATACACTGGAGAATGACACAGGGACAAATTTTTTCCTGTCCCCATGAGTTCTTTCCCATTCCTGTAAGCTATGTTCTCATCTGCACAAGCCTCAAACACTTTAAAATCATGTGTTCGAGGCATGTGTTGTTAAAGCAGAGCTTACAGGAATGGAGCAGGGACGGAGACTTGAAAATTGAGTTCCTGCAGAAAGAGGGATAAATTTGTCCCTGTGTCATTCTGTAGTATACATTGATGTTTTTTTTTGAGTATATGGTTGTCAGAACCTCAGGAGTCTCAGGAGGCACACAGTTTTGAGATACACTGGTTTATGGGATAAAGCCTTACTCATTGCTTGTAACAGATATTAGGCACACCACCTGGTCTGCCTAATGATTAAGTTGACCTCGTTACTTGAAGATTTAGTTGGGATCCTTGTGCATGACACTGCTGCTGAACTAGTGGAGCTGGCCAAATTGGATAAATATTTTGGATAAACACATTTAATTTCCCTCATTTTCTTTTGAAGAATTATATAGTATTACTAAGGGCAAATACTTTATTTGGAGCCACACTAAAGACTGTATTTTTATGATGCACTATACAGGAATTTAATAATACTGTCTAATCTGCAATATTTCTGCAAGATATTAGTGAAATACATTTCTAATTATATTAGTATCCCTTGTCTTAAAGTTAGTAGCCACAAGCTGAAAATACACAAGAGGGCACCATTGTTATTTAAAGTAAACCTAGTTTTTCATTTAGCCTTACAGATACGATATCTAACAAAGCTAAGTCTTATACATGGGAAGGGTCATTACAGGTTTGGATTAGGAATTAGGCTGAAATTAAAGGTCAACAAAAATATATCAAAATATTCAATAATAGAACAGTAAAAAATTAACTTTTTATATATTTCTTGATTCACTCTTTGAAACAATACAAACCACATTGAACAGATAGACAAAAGACGGTGTTGCCTGAATATTTAATTTAGATTTAAATCATTTTTTCATTGGTAGCTCAAGGCAAGTTACATTTAGATACAGTTAGGCATTTCTATGGTGGCAAGCAGGATACAGATATCCTCATATGTGGGTAACACCATCCGAGCTTCTCAGAGAAGACTACCACACGTGTGCATCTTCCTGTTTGCTGCTGTTGTGCAGAATCTTGCCAGTTGCTATTTTTTCACAGACCTCACCTTCTCTCCCAAAGCCACAAAGTCACTTTTGATACGTTCAGAATGGTACCTAGAAGTATCATTAGTGCCAACATGGATGAGCAGCATCGGATAAAAAATGATTAAGTTTGCGGACGATACGAAGTTATTCAGAGTGGTGAAGATGCAGAAGGATTGCGAAGACCTGCAACATGACATAAACACGCTTGAGAAATGGGCCGCGACATGGCAAATGAGGTTTAACGTGGATAAGTGTAAGGTGACAAAAATCTTATACACCAATACAGGATGTCTGGTGCACTTGGAGAGACCTCCCAGGAAAGAGACCTGGAAGTACTGGTTGACAAGTCGATGAAGCCATCCGTGCAATGTGCGGCGGCTGCGAAAGGGCGAACAGAATGTTAGGAATGATTAAGAAGGGGATCACAATCAGATCGGAGAAGGTTATCATGCCGCTGTACCGGGCTATGGTAAGCCCCCTCCTAGGAATACTGTGATCAGCACTGGTCGCCATACATGAAGAAGGATACGATACTACTCGAAAGGGTCCAGAGAAGAGCAACTAAAGTGGTTAAGGGGCTGGAGGAGTTGCTGTACAGTGAGAGATTAGAGAAACTGGGCCTCTTCTCCCTTCACTTACCTGCGTGATCCCTGATCAGTAGGTCCATGGCCGGCAGGAGTGTGCATGCGCGTTTACAACTGCCCCACACTTGCGGACCTCCAGATATTTCCTCCTGATATTTATTACTCAATCGGGGGTGGGGGGGGGGAAAGGCAAAAAGCTCAACAGCAGAGACACCACCCCCTCTTTATTTACAGCATCGGCGTGGCAAGTTTAGTAATCAATGCAGGGGTTCTGGAGACTCACCCAGAGATCCTCCACTAAAGCCTTGAGCTGTTTCGCTGTTGAAATAGGGGTTGAGTACAGCTAACCAGCAGCACGTGTGCCTCTTACAACTGCCCAACACTCACGGACCCTAAGGTGCAGCAGCATTTCCCCCTCCCCACCCCCCCTTCCTTTCCCTTCCTGCGGTCTGGCCGGCTCCCTTGCCGGAGTTATTTTTAAGTATAAAGGTGCCTTGGCGGCTCCTCTCACAAGCTGCACCTGTGTCAGAGAAGCCTTCCGTTGCAGGCGGGGATCGTTAGAGGAGCTGCGGCGGCACCTTTAAACTTAAAAATTACTCCGGTAAGGAAGCCGGCCAGACCGCGAGAAGGGAAGGGGTTAGGGGGAAATGCTGCTGCTGCTGCACAGGGACATGGAGAGGGAGGGAAATACAGAGCGGTAACATTAAAGTTTGCCAATGTCTAAATCTTTTTGCTCTCACCAGACCGCAGGAAAGAAAGGAGGGGAGGGGAAATGCTGCTGCTGCTGCTGCACAGGGACATGCAGGGGGAGGGAAATACCGCTGCTGCTGCTGCACAGAGAACTAGAGGGTAAGGAAAATACTGCTGCTGCTGCACAAGGAAGTGGGCTGGGGAGGGAAATGCTGCTGCACAGGGAAATGGAGGAGGGAGGGAATGCTGCTTCGGCTTCTGCACAGGGAAGTGGAGAGGGGGAGGAAAAATGGAGGGGAAGGGAATGTTGTGGCTGCTGCACAGGGAAGTGGGGAGAGAGACATAAAGAAAGGAAGAAAGACACAGGGGCAGGGAGACAGACAGAAAGAAAGGCAGCGGGAGGGAGAGAGACTGAAAGAAAAAGACAGGGGTGGGGAGAGAGACATAAATAAAGAAAAAAAAGACAGACAGACATATATTCTAGCACCTGTTATTGTAAAGGGCTAAAAGACTAGTTCTAATATAAAAGTGTTTCACAGATTACATTAAAATGGTGGTGATGTGAAAGGGTGATGTGCTAACAGTATGTTGAGAAAATTAACAGAAGACAGCATTTTATCTGTTAATAGGTGAGGAAACCAATGTCCCTCAAGTTATTTGATTATGGTTTGGATATATCTGTTTAAATTTTTAATATCAAATAAGCATTTTGATTACAATTTGTATTCATGAATAAAAAGTAATTAAAAGATAAGAAATACAAATTGAGAAATTACATCCTTCTGTTTTATATTTTGTATGCAATGTGGTTTTGTGTTTGTTTTTAGTGCATTGTGTATGTTATTTTGTTACTCGCCTAGATTTGTGGATAGACGGGTTATAAATAATTTTAAATAAATAAATAAAACAGCATGCAGAATAGTTATAAACAGCCTTAAAGTTTTCACACAAGCCTTTGTTTTTGAAAATTCAGAATGTCCCTCTTAGTATCCTAATGATAAGATCAATGATGTAGTAGTCTATAGTACCTAGCTGGGCCTACATTCTGTAATTTGTAAAACCAGGAGTGGAGTAGCCGCCAAATGATTAGTGCAGTGGTTTGAGAAACTGTAACTGGGTTTGATTCCTATTTCAGCTTCTAGGGACACTGGGTAAGTCTCCTTTGTTCCAGGTACAAAAACTTAGATTTTGAGCCTTCTAGGGACAGAGAGAGAACCTGCATATAATATATGTATGTGAACCACTTTGGTTGTACCACAGAAAGATGATATATCAAATCTATGACCTCTTTGATCTCTTTAAAGCAATGTTAGCTTAAAAACATAGAAACATAGAAGATGACGGCAGAAAAGGGCTACAGCCCATCAAGTCTGCCCACTCTGCTTACCCACCCCCTTTCTATGCCCTAATGACCCAATTTCCTTATCTTGACCCTCGTAGGGATCCCACATGGGTATCCCATTTATTCTTAAAGTCTGGCACGCTGTCTGCCTCGATCACCTGCACTGGAAGCTTGTTCCAATGATCAACCACTCTCTCTGTGAAGAAATACTTTCTGGTGTCGCCATGAAATTTTCCGCCCCTGAGTTTGAGCGGGTGCCCTCTTGTGGCCGAGGGTCCCTTGAGAAAGAAAATATCATCTTCCACTTCGACACGTCCCATGAGGTACTTAAATGTTTCGATCATGTCTCCCCTCTTCCTACGTTCCTTAAGAGTGTAGAGCTGCAATTTGTTCAGTCTCTCATCGTATGAGAGACCCTTGAGCCCCGAGATCATCCTGGTGGCCGTCCGTTGAACTGATTCAATTCTGCGCACATCTTTACTGTAATGTGGCCTCCAGAATTGCACACAGTACTCCAGATGAGGTCTCACCATGGCCCTGTACAACGGCATTATGACTTCAGGCTTTCGGCTGACGAAACTTCTATTGATACAACCCAATATCTACCTTGCCTTAGATGAAGCCTTCTCCACTTGATTGGCAGTTTTCATGTCTGCACTGATGATTACTCCTAAATCTCGTTCTGCTGAAGTCCTAGTTAAAGTTTCTCCGTTCAAGAAGTACGTCCTGCATGGATTTCCGCTTCCGAGGTGCATGACCTTACATTTCTTAGCATTGAAGCCTAGCTGCCAGGTTGAGGACCAACTTTCCAATGTAAGCAGGTCCTGCGCCATATAATTCTGTAAACTGCATTCACTTACTATATTACATAGTTTGGCGTCATCAGCGAATAGTGTTATTTTACCTTGAAGCCCTTGAGTCAGATCCCCTATGAATATGTTGAAAAGGAGTGGACCCAGGACCGAGCCCTGCGGCACTCCACTGGTCACCTCCGATGTTTTAGAGAGGGTACCATTAACCACCACCCTCTGAAGTCTGCCACTCAGCCAATCATTGACCCATGCAGTTAGTGTCTCTCCTAACCCCATCGATTCCATCTTGCTTAGCAGCCTGCGGTGTGGGACACTGTCAAAAGTTTTACTGAAGTCCAGGTACACGACATCCAAAGACTCTCCTAAGTCCAACTTTCTTGTTACCCAGTCAAAGAAGCTGATGAGATTGGATTGGCAGGACCTACCCTTGGTGAATCCATGCTGACTGGGATCCCGAAGATTCCCTTCATTCAAGATCGTGTCCAATTTGCTTTTAATTAGTGTTTCCATGAGTTTGCACACTATTGATGTGAGACTCACCGGTCTATAATTCGCAGCCTCTGCCCTGCAACCCTTTTTATGCAGAGGAACGACATTAGCTAATTTCCAGTCCAGGGGAACTTTTCCCTTACTTAGGGAGAGATTGAATAGCTCAGCCAACGGTTTCGCCAGGACGTCGCTCAATTCTCTGAGCATTCTTGGGTGCAAATTGTCTGGTCCCATGGCTTTGTTCACCTTGAGTCTTGCCAGTTCACTGTAAACTTCACCTGGTGTGAACTCAAAATTCTGAAACGGATCTTCTGTGCTTTGTGTTGCCTTCAACTGGGGACCGTGTCCCGGTGCCTCACAGGTGAAGACTGAGCAGAAATATTCATTCAGTAGTTCGGCTTTATCGGAATCTGCTTCCACGTAAATTCTGTCCGGTCTTCTAAGGCGTACTATCCCGCCTGTGTTCCTTTTTCTGTCACTAATATACCTGAAGAAGGATTTGTCCCCCTTTTTAATGTTTTTTGCCAGAATTTCTTCCACTCGAAGTTTTGCCTCCCTAACTGCCATTTTGACCGCTGTAGACCTGGTCCTATATTCTACTTTTGCCTCTCTTTTCTCCGTGCGCTTGTAGGAGAGAAACGCTTTTTTCTTCTCCTTAATGAGGTGCGAGATCTCCGCGGTGAACCATTGGGGTTTATTGTTTTTTTGTCATTTATTTACTGATTTTATGAAGCGGCTAGTTGCTTCATGTATGGTTGATTTCAGTGTTAACCACTTAGCTTCTACATCATCGGTCTCCGTTTGGTCCTGCAGCGTCTGATGGACGAAATCTCCCATGCGTGCGAAGTCTGTGCCCCGGAAATTGAGTACCTTTGTTTTCGTGTTTGATCTAGGGAAGCCTTTCCTAAGGTTGAACCATACTATATTGTGGTCGCTGGAGGCTAACGTATCTCCTACTGAGACCTCTGAAACGCTTTCCCCGTTGGTGAGTACCAGGTCGAGGATCGCCTGGGCCCTAGTGGGCTCCGTTACCATTTGTTTGAGACGTGCTCCCTTTATGGAGGTTAAGAGCCTTCTGCTACCGCTGGTTGTCGCTGAAAATGAGTTCCAGTCTGCATCAAGCATATTGAAGTCCCCTAGCAGTACAGCTTCTCCTCGTAGAGTGATATTCTCTATGTCTTCAATTAATTCTGCGTCCATGTCTTCCAGTTGTCTTGGGGGTCTGTAAACCACACCTAGATACAGGCATTTTTCTCTTCCTCTTGCCAGGTTTACCCAGAGGGACTCCCCGGTGTACTTGACATCTGTGATCCTGGTGGTTTTGATGTCCTCTTTAATGTATAGAGCTACTCCCCCTCCTAACCTGCCCTCTCTGTCCTGCCGAAGTAGATTGTAGCCCGGTATAGCCATATCCCACCCATGTGAGTACGTGAACCAAGTTTCAGATATTGCCACCACATCTAGGTCGGCATTCCTTATTTCAGCCTCCAATTCTAGAATTTTGTTACCTAAACTGTGTGCATTGACATACATGGCCCTCCATATCTTGTGTTTGCTAAGTCCCTGTGAGGCGTATCCTACCCGAGTCGGTGTGACTCCCAAAGAACTGTTTGCAATGTGGGTACTTACCTTGGACATGGAAGCGGAGTTTCGACTCACCTCATCAGGATAATTCCTTTCTGCACTAATATGTGAATGGGTACCCTCCCCCGACTTACCTAGTTTAAAGCCCTGTGAAGCAGGCGGGCTAGTCGGTGTCCGAAGACGTTCTTACCCCTACTGGTCAGATGGAGTCCGTCTGGTCCCTGAAGTCCTTGTAGCGCTTCCCCATGGTTTAGAAATCCGAAGTTCATATCCCGGCACCATCCCTGTAGCCACTCATTCGTCCTCAGGATACGTTCATCTCTGGCTCTTCCCTTGCCTCTAACTGGGAGGATCGATGAGAAAACCACCTGCGCTCCTGTCTGCTTCAGCCTCTTACCCAGTGCTCCAAAGTCTCTGGTGATGGTCTCCGGTGTGTTCCTGGCAGTGTCGTTGGTTCCTATGTGGACAAGAAGCATAGGAAAGTGGTCTCGGGGCGTGAGTAGTCTATCCAGACTGGCGGTGACATCTCGTATCCTGGCTCCAGGCAGAGAGAAGACCTCCCTAGATTGCATATCCGGTCTGCAAATTGGTCCCTCGGTGCCCTTCAGCATGGAATCCCCAATGACTATTACTCTGCGCTTCTTTGGGGGGAGCCGGTCAGTTGTCCCTGGAGATGGAGCTGGGTGTTGGGCCTGCTCCTGTTCCTCATCGGCAGTTCCTTCCTGAAGAATCTGGAATCTGTTCCGCAGGACGAGTTGAGGGGTTGATGTATAGCTGCCCTGTTTGTAAGAAGAAGGAGAAGATGAAGAGATTGAAAAAGAGGGGGGGGTCTCCTATGTTTGCCCGTGGAGGAGGTCACCAGCTGCCAGGAGTCAGTGCCGCTAGCCATTTCCTGTATCCCAATTGTTGGTTTCAAAGCTGATGATTTGGGTGTCTCGAGGATGGACTTGTCATGGGCCTGCTCGGTGATTTGGGACAGCTCCTGGACGACTCCGTCGATGTAGGCCTCGTCCTCTCGGATGCTTCTCAGGCGTATCACCTCCTCCCTGAGGCTCCTTAGTTCCTGCATGAGATCTCCATCCAGCTGCGCAGCCTCCTCTGTCTGTGTAGAGACTGTAATGTAGCGCTGGGGGATGGTCTCGGTCAGCACAGAGACCTCTGTCCACCATCCTGGGTCTTCCTCCTTCTGCACGCAGTCCGTGGTCGCTTCCTGGATCCCCATAGCGACTGGAATACTGGTCTTGATTGTAGACTTCGCGCTTCTTGTCCTCCCTGCCATTGCTGAGTTGTAATTGAGGTCTGCCTGTCAGTAAGGAAGAGAATT
The DNA here is from genome assembly GCF_902459505.1 of Geotrypetes seraphini. Classification (NCBI taxonomy): domain Eukaryota; kingdom Metazoa; phylum Chordata; class Amphibia; order Gymnophiona; family Dermophiidae; genus Geotrypetes; species Geotrypetes seraphini. Next base: position 17,356,534 of record NC_047093.1, on the reverse strand, counting down.
AGGAAAATTAGAAAAATCTGTCTGTGAGCAGGTGTGAGATTTTGAAAGTTAGGGTGTCTGAGAGTTGGAAGATTGGGGTATCTAGTGCTTGAAAGATAAGGGTGTCTGAGAGACTGAGAGTTTGAGATGTCTGAGAGGGTTGCTGTCTGTGAGTTAGTATGAGAGCCTGTACGATTAGGGTGAAGGGATAGTGTGTTTGAGAGGTCCGCTTGTTGCCGTAAGGTATCGTTGTCTTATGTAGTTTGGCTCTTCTTAAGGCTCTTCTTAAGGCGCTCTCGCTAAGGCGAGCGCCTTTGCCGCTCGCCTTCGCCGCGCGCCGAACGGCTGCGCGCCGTTGGCTCATCCCCTTTTATGGGGGGAGTTTGGCTGGTGATGTCAGGGGTGGGCGGAGTTAGCTCTCGCCTCTTCCCCTGCTAGCACCGCCTTCTCTGCTCCTCTCTCTGCTTCTTCCTGCTAGCACACTCTCCGCTCATTGTTCTGCCATGTGCTCAGAACTCTGCTACCATGTGCTCAGGACTAGGCACAGCTCCTAAAGTCTCCCTTCGGCTGGCCTTGCACTGTGAACCGACATGCATAGTTGATTCAGCATTGAGGAATTCCTGCAGTTTACTTCTATGTCATGATTGCAGTCCTCTCCTATCAAGGGAGTAAAGGAAGTACATTAATTGCTGATATTCAAATAGGTCTCCTTGCCTAGCAGGGATCTTCTGCATGGAAACCTAATAAGGATGCCTCTTTCTCTAAATGTTACTTCTCCCTTTGCCTGCTACAGGAATATCTTACTCTCCTTGTCTGGTAGAAGTTCTGCATTCCCTCCAAGTGGTAGTTGATCTGTGCAGTTGGGATTGTGGTTTACTTTTTTACCTTAGTCTCTCCATTTCACATTCATGGATCTGAGCAAGATACTATTAGTTGGCTTATGGCAGTGTCTCTCAAATTTTCTTGAGCTGGGGCACACTAAAGGTAGTGGCCACGGCTTGAGGCCCCCAGAAGTGCACAGACGTTGCCGTGATGACATCACGCATATGCGTAACATCATCACATCGACATCCGTGCATGTGCAGAGGCCCTCCAGATGGGCCCTGAGATGCCAGCAGGGAGTGCCAGCAGGGAAGAGGGCCAGAGAGAAGCACTGGCACCAGCTGATTGCCTACAGCAGTGTTTCTCAACTACTTCAAGCTAAGTACCCCCTAAGTCTAACAAATATCAACTGAGTACCCTAATCATAGACCTCCCTAGGCCCACCCAAGCTCTGCCTCAGATACCATCCCCTTTACTAATTGTAATGCAATTTTTTCCATTCATTTTTCATATACACAGCAGATATAAACTCTTCAATCACTATATTGAAAATAAAATCATTTTACCTACCAGCGATCCTCTGCAGGCTGCTGTAATTAGCTTTAAAGATGAGACCGGGAGGCCAGGGGGCAAGCCGGAGAAAGCTAGAGAGAAGGGGGAAACATGCAGGCCTGTGGCGAATCGGGCAGCGCTGGTGCTGTACCATGGAGGGAAGTCAGCTGGCAGGCACCTCTCTTCTTCCTCAGTGTGCTGCGGCACACTTGGAGTCTCAGAATGCACACAGTTTGAGATACACTGGTTTATGGGATAAAGCCTTACTCATTGCTTGTAACAGATATTTGAAATGCCAAGAGGGGGGTGGAGGGACAGTAGTGGGGTATAATCTTGTTTATTCAAAAGCCAGTCCCTTAAATATCTAAGCAAGCATGTTTAGTTATTTTTTTATGACTAGATGACCCAGCCTGTCTTGCTGCAAATTATTGTATAACATTTTGATCTTAAACTTCAGTTCCTCCCCAAATTAAACTTCACTAGCTCCCTTTGCAAACAAGCTAGATGTTTTTTCACAGTTGAATTGGGATACATCACTTGATGTAAAAACATCTATAGATCAGTTCATTGGCATTATATTCAAACTAGTTGGCCTTCACACATTGTTCTATCGTCTAGGCCAGTCCATTCAAAGCATTTGTACTGTTCCCTTGCTTACGTACAGCATGCTGCTATGGCCAGACCCCTTTTATTATTCTGTTCAAATCAACAGAATGTTTAGGTATTGCACCCCATTCAGATTACCCCATCCCTCGTCTCCTTTAAATCAAAACTGTATAAAGAAACAATAGAGTACCACACAGGTAAGTGGGGAGCTACTGAGATAATGCCAGGAGGTGTAAATAGCCTTCCACATCTGGATTCCACACCACAGGTGCTTTTTATTTGTGCCTCAAATGGACAGAGGAAAGATGGAACTAGTAAAGAATATAAGAAGTTGCCTCCACTGGGTCAGACCAGAGGTCCATCTCACCCAGCGGTCCGCTCCCGCGGCGGCCCATCAGGTCCGCGACCTGAGGGACGTACAAAAATTTAATTTTCACATATGTATTTTTTGCATAGACTTTGCATTAGTAGCAATATCTGCAGGTTCTGCAGTATTTGTGATGCTAGCCAGCCAACCAAATTCGAATTCTCAAAAGTAACCTGTATGGGGAGTTTTATAATTAAAATTTTCTTTGCAGACTAATGGGTACATTTTCCCCCAAGGGTCTGTGAGCCCTGCATATATGTAAAAAGAATTGTCCCCATAATTTGTAACGATTAGAAAGTTTGCTAACTTTAATTTTCTTGCAAGCATGTTACTTTGAAAGCAAGTGGGCTGTTTTTCATTGGCTGTCTTTGTTTTTGTATAGGTTTAACATAAAAGTGCAATTGCAGCTTGTAGCAAGCTTTATGCTCACTGGCGTGGCTGGAGGTGCAAAATATGCTCAAAATGGACAACTTTTTGGTCGCTTTAAGCTTACTGAAACTCTTTCTGAAGACACTTTGGCTGGACGACTGGTGATGACCAAAGTCAATGCTGTTTATTTATTGCCGGTCACTAAAGAAAAATCAGTACAGACCCAGGGAACCAAAGAGAAGGTTTATGAAGCAATTATTGAGGAGAAAACGAAAGACTTCATTTTTCTAAGGTTGTGCAGGGATTGTTGTGAAGAACTCAAGCTTCGAGCTGATCGAGAAATGCAGGTATGGTATTTACTAAATCTCAATTTGTGTTATACAAAATCAAGAAATGTACCATATTATGAGGAGCTAGTAGACAAGTGTTTGGGAGGTGAGGTATTTGTTGTTTCGATTTTTATTCCGCCAAACAAAGATGTTGCTGGTTCACTGTTAATGTCAGATCCTTGTGCTTGCATAGTTTTGTTTGCTTAAAGAGTAACATATACTGTGACATATATAAAATCCATTATTTTGTTACTTTTAATGGTGCTAATTCTTTGAACCTTATTGAGGTGACATGGAGGGACATTTTCAATAGGGAATATAAGTCTAAGGTTGGACGTTTTGGGCAGGACATCCACAAACCCAGGAGAAAAAAAAGTCTTGATAATAATTTCTTAAGGTCTCCACAATTGTTCACTTCACAGACAAGTACCTCAAGTTTTACTTTTTATAGACCTCAGCAGTGCTGCTTTGTGACAAAACTTAAGCACACAGATCAAATAGCACCAAGATCGTCATTGGTCTTTAATCTTTTTAGTAGTTTTTATAGTATAACATTTAATATTATTAAATAATAAGAGTTAAATAGTATTTATAAATACTCATCTCTTTAGGAGCATAGCAAAGGGGATGTTCGTCCGACATAGACTATGTTTCGCCCATAGAGGCTATATCAAGGTATTTCCCCTAAGTGTACTCGGTGGCATTCATGGAACCGGCACAACTTAGGGGAAATACCTTGATATAGACCCTATGGGCGAAACATAGGGCTCCTTTTATTAAGGTGCATTAGGGCTTTAACGCGCGGAATAGCGCGCACACTAGCTGGCATTATTCTAGAAGCGTACCGTGCGTGCGCTAAAAACGCTAACGCACCTTAGTAAAAGGAGCTCATAGTCTATGTCGGATGAATATCCCCTTTGCTATGCTCCTAAAGAAATGAGTATTTAAAAATATTATTTAACTCTATCCTATATAATAAAATGATAAGCGCGCATGCGCACTCTTACCCCGTGTTCCTTGATCCCTGATCTATCGGGCTGTGGCACGTAAGAGTACGCATGCGCGCGTCTAAGGACCGGCGACAGGTAACACACCGCAACTCCCCCCCCCCTCCCTACCTGGCACACCATAAACCCCCATTGACCCACCCAGCACGATGAGCACAAACCTCCCGGCTCCAGCAGTGTCTGAGGCAGAGTAAACACGCTGCTTCGCGTGGAGGAGAGGGTTAAATGGAAACATGCTGCTCAGGGGGATGGGAGGCAGGCAGGCAGGCTGGTATCGGGGGGTGGGGGGGTTTAAATGGAAACATGCTGCTCAGGGGGATGGGAGGCAGGCAGGCTGGCATCGGGAGGGGGTGGGGGGGGTTTAAATGGAAACATGCTGCTCAGGGGGATGGGAGGCTGGCAGGCTGGCATTGGGGGGGAGTTAAATGGAAACATGCTGCTCAGGGGGATGGGAGGCAGGCTGGCATTGGGGGTGGGGGTGGGACAAAGTCTGGAAGATAATAATGGGGACATAGGAAGGAGGCACTGGGGGCACTAAGGACATAGAAAGGGACACTAAGGACATAGGATGCACTGAGGGCACTAAGCAGGACAGAGGCATTGGGGGCACTAAGGACACGGGAAGGAGGCACTGGGGGCACTAAGGACATAGTTAAAGAGGCACTGGGAGCATTAAGGACACAGTACGCTGGCACTGGGGCACTAAGGACACAGTACGCAGGCACTGGGGCACTAAGGTAAGGACGTAGGAAGGGGAAGGAGGCATTAGGGGCACTAAGAACATAGGAAGGAGGCACTGAGGGCACTAAGGACATAGGGAGAGACACAGACAGATAAAATGATAGACAGACAGGCAGCGTGCAAGGACAGAGAGACAAAGAAAAAAAAACCCCAGACAGACAGACATCTACTCTAGCACCCGTTAATGTAACGGGCTTAAAGACTAGTTATTTAATAATATTAAATGCTATACTATAAAAACTACTAAAAAGATTAAAGACCAATGACAATCTTGGTGCTATTTGATCTGTGTGCTTAAGTTTTGTTACACAACGGCATCGCTGAGGTCTGTAAAACGTCTGGCGACGCAAGCAGCAAAACTTAACCACTCCATCTCCAACCTGTTGACGGCAACGGGCGACTTCAAAACTTTTCGAAAAGAAATCAAAACCCTACTTTTCAAAAAATTTATCCAGATATCTTAACCCAACCCTTCCCCCTCCTCCTAGATAAATTCTCCCCCAAAACCTCCACTTAAATAATCTCTTCCTCCCCAAAACACCAACCAAGTATTCAGATCCCTGAAATTTAATGTAATCTTATTTGTACTCTAACTGTAATCTATTTGTTATATTACACAGTAACGTACAGTCAATTTAATATCCAATTTGCAAGTTCTTCCAGAATTAATCCAGGTACCTCTCCTCCCTTGTAACCAAAAAAACCCAAAAAACCCCAAAACTGTTGTAACTTTACTGGAAATGTCCAGTGAGCTCTTTTGTAATCTGCCTTGAACTGAAAGGTATAGGCGGAATATAAGTCCCTAATGTAATGTAATGTAATACTTCAGAAATTTTCAAAGCTGCCAGACCCCTATGTTTTATTTTTGAACATAACCTAGGTTTAAGTTTTGGTCCTTACGACGTCTGCCTTTTTTGGCCATTTTCAAAAATAAAAGCGCCCACATGAAAAATGCACAAAAGCAAGTTTTGTAGATTTGCTCAACTACCTGGTCACACCAGAGAAATCCCATCAGTTGAGCTGGTTTCAGGGATTCCTGCTGGCTCAGCTGAAGTGGATTTTCCATGCCAAGATCAGCGATTTTGAGCCAATCAGGGCCTTAGGCCCCTCCCACTGCATCCCAAGATGCATTGGGAGGGGGCAGGCCCGTCATTCGCAGCACACAGCCCTGTAGGCAGGAGGAAGTGGACTTCCCTCCTGCTGATTTTGCAGCACACGGTACAAGGATGTCGTGTGATGTGGGGGATTCTGTTATCTGAAGTCGAGTGGTGTCTGGTGAAGGGGCGGTGTTGCCTGATATCGGGTGGTGTCCGGTGAATGGGAGGGGCTGGAATGTTGGGAGATGTGGGGGTGATGGGGAGGGATGTAGGGCTCCGAGGCTTATCCTGGCAGGGGGAATCCCCTTCAGCTGAGCCAGCAGGAATCCTCCAAACCGGCTCAGCTGATGGGGATTTCTCTGTCGCGATCACCTGATGGCAAGCCCTCAATGTGCTGTCCCCCCCCCCATCTCTAGGTAGTAGGAGGGAGTTGTGACCACTGGGGAAATAAGGGGGGTGTCATTGCCATAAACTCTCTAGTGGTCTTCTTGTCAGTTTGTTCACCTTTGAGGTACTTGGACCTGTTTTACTTTGGTCTAAGTCCCGGCATGTACGTTCCACCTAGGATGTCCTGGTAAAGCTTCGATTATTGCTTCAGGATGTCCAGGTGGAAGCTCACCCGATTCCCACCCATAACACACTTCCCAACACGCCCCTTTGAGCTCTGGATGCACAGCAGCTTAGAAGTGCTACTGAATGGGATGTGGCCATACCAGGGTACAAACTATACAGGAAAGACAGGACACATAAAAAGGGTGGAGGAATAGCGCTGTACATAAAAGACTCCATACCATCAGCCAGGACGGAAACAACAGTACGGGCGGATGGCCTGGAATCACTATGGGTTAAGCTACAGGGAGGAGCAGGAGCAGACATTAAACTGGGTCTGTACTACCGCCCACCTGGACAACCGGAAGAAATCGACCAGGAGATGGAGGCTGAACTGAAGCAGGTATGCAGAAGCGGAAATGTGGTGGTGATGGGGGACTTCAACCATCCTGGGATAGACTGGAGTATTGGGCACTCAAACTGCGCAAAAGAGACAAAATTCATAGAAGTCACGAGGGACTGTTTCATGGAGCAGCTGGTCACGGAACCAACAAGGGGCGATGCCACTCTTGACCTAATCTTCAACGGACTAGGGGGGACAGCAAAGGAGGTGGCGGTATTACCCCCACTAGGTAACAGCGATCACAACATGATCCAGTGCAGGCTTGAAATTGGATCATCAAAGGGGAATAGAACCACAACGACGGCACTCAACTTCAAAAAAGGAAATTATGATGCCATGAGAAAAATGGTGGGAAAGAAGCTCAAAGGCAACATAGGGAAGAAGGAATCCGTAGAAAAAGCCTGGACCTTATTCAAGGAGACTGTGCACGAAGCACAAAGCATATGCATCCCCAAGTTTAGAAAAGGGTGCAAAAAAAATAGAACAAAAAACCCAATGTGGATAACAAGTGCAGTGAAGAAGGCGATAAGCGACAAGAAAGCATCGTTCAGAAAATGGAAAAAAGACCAAACAGAGGAGAACCAAAAAGGGCACAAAGAACACCAGAAAGAGTGTCACCGAGTGATTAGAAAAGCAAAAAGAGAATATGAAGAGAGACTGGCAAAGGAAGCAACAAACTTCAAGTCGTTCTTCAGATACGTCAAGGGGAAGCAACCGGCGAGAGAAGAAGTGGGACCATTGGACGATGGAGACAGAAAGGGAGTTGTAAAAGAAGAGAAAGAGATAGCTGACAGGTTAAATGAGTTCTTCACGTCAGTCTTCACGATAGAGAATATAACCACCATTCCGGAACCCGAGGAGATCGTAATAGGAGACCAAGACGATAAGCTGGTCTGTTTAGAGGTAAGTCAAGAGGATGTACTCAAGCAGATTGACAGACTAAAGAGCGACAAATCGCCGGGTCCGGATGGCATTCACCCAAGGGTACTCAAGGAACTAAAAGACGTAATAGCGGAGCCACTTCGACAGATATGCAACCTATCCTTAAAAACCGGAGAGATCCCGGAGGATTGGAAAATAGCAAATGTCACGCCCATCTTCAAGAAGGGCGCAAGGGGGGACCCGGGAAACTACAGGCCGGTGAGCCTGACCTCAGTCCCGGGAAAGATGATGGAGGCACTGATTAAAGACAGCATCTGTGAACACATCGAAAAAAATGGGCAGCTAAAACCGAGTCAACATGGCTTCTGTAAGGGTAGGTCATGCCTCACAAACTTATTGTACTTCTTTGAGGGAGTGAACAGCCAGGTGGATAAAGGGGAATCTATAGACATCATTTACCTTGACTTCCAAAAAGCCTTCGACAAGGTGCCACACGAGAGACTGCTTAAAAAGATATGGAACCACGGGGTACAAGGGGAGGTCCACCGATGGATCAAAAACTGGCTGGCAAACAGGAAGCAGAGGGTTGGCGTAAAGGGACACTACTCAGACTGGAAAGGGGTCACGAGCGGAGTTCCGCAAGGGTCGGTGCTGGGACCGCTCTTGTTCAATATCTACATAAATGATCTAGAGGCGGGAACTAAGTGTGAAGTCATTAAATTTGCAGATGACACCAAACTATACAGCAGGGCTCAAACCAAGGAAGACTGCGAGGATCTCCAAAAGGATCTAACGCAGCTGGAAAAGTGGGCCGAAAAGTGGCAGATGAGCTTCAACGTGGGGAAATGCAAGGTCATGCACGTGGGGAAAAAGAACCCGATGTTCACATACAAAATGGGGGGAATACCACTAGGGGTTAGTAACCTGGAGAGAGACCTGGGAGTGATGGTAGACGCAACACTGAAGGCATCGGCGCAATGCGCCACAGCCTCTAGGAAAGCAAACAGAATGCTGGGTATCATTAAGAAGGGTATTACGACCAGGACGAAGGAAGTCATCATGCCGCTGTATCGGGCAATGGTACGGCCGCATCTGGAGTACTGTGTCCAGTACTGGTCGCCGTACCTCAAGAAAGACATGGCGGTACTTGAGGGAGTACAAAGAAGAGCAACCAAACTGATAAAGGGAATGGAAAATCTCCCATATACCGACAGATTGAAGCAGTTGGGACTTTTCTCCCTGGAGAAGCGAAGACTTAGAGGAGACATGATAGAAACCTTCAAGATCCTGAAGGGCATAGAAAAAATAGACAGGGGCAGATTTTTCAAATTAAGGGGCGCCACAAGTACAAGGGGGCACTCGGAGAAATTGAAAGGGGACAGGTTTAGAACAAACGCTAGGAAGTTCTTTTTCACTCAGAGGGTGGTGGATACATGGAACGCGCTTCCAGAGGCTGTTGTAGACAAGAAAACATTAAATGGTTTCAAAGAAGGTTTGGATAGATTCCTAGAAGAAAAAGGGATTGGGGGGTATAGATAGGTATAGACCATTGCTCAGGCAATGGGCCTGATGGGCCGCCGCGGGTGCGGACCGCTGAGCAGGATGGACCTATGGTCTGCCTCAGCGGAGGCAACTTCTTATGTTCTTATGTTCTTATGTCCAGAAAGTGTATTTTGATTATTGGCACTTGGATATCCAAGTGGTTTTTGGACATTTTAAAGTTTTGATTATGCCCCTAAAGACACCTAAATTTTGTGAGTTCACGAAGAAAATACTCCTATTGTGCATGAATGTCATGGCACAGATCATGTTAGCAACAAAAGCAGTGACATCTCTTGTGTTGTTATATAGAATTACAAATGACATTGCAAGGAGGTTAAGATTTTTGTAGAGTGAGCTTCAGCAGATTTTTTTGTCCTTTGTGGTACTAGAGTGTGTTCTTTACAGAATGAACTGCTTTCAAGTGAATTCCTTCATCTTCTATTTCAGCAAAGAGAAGCAAGCTGAATAAGTTAATGAGATGATATTGCAAAATAATGCTTATGTGCACTGTAGAATTTTCATGACTTATGGAGATTTATACTAGTTCAATGTCTTGTTTACTAACCTGCATTAATGTGATTTGATACAGATTAAATAACACACGTCCTGTTAATTTCAATTGAACCTGTTTACTGATATCTGCTTAGTTCAATGCATGTTAATGTAAGTTGGTAAATGAGACTCTCAAATTATTACATTACATTAGAAATTTCTATTCCGCCATTGCCTTGCGGTTCAAGGCGGATTACAAAAGAATTACAAAAAGCGAATTACATGAAGAAGATATCTGGTAATTTCTAGAGGAGATAAAGAGTAGATGAGGTTGTTTTGAGGAGTCAGGAAGGTATTTGAAGTGGTATAGGGAGGTGGGAAGGAGCTAGCGTTATTAAGTTGTTTGCAGGAATTTCTTGAAAAGTAGAGTTTTTATTTCTTTTCTGAATGTTTTGTAGTCTGGAGTCATAATTAGTAGATTGGAAATTAGGTTGTCGAGTTTTGCTGCTTGTGTGGCTAGGAGGCTATCATAGTTTTTTCCGTTTGACTTCTTTGATTGGGGGGTGCATGAATGGAGTGTGGGTTTTCCTATGTCTAGTTGATGAAGTTTGGATGAGGCGGTTGTTCATGTAGGTTGGGCTGTCGCCGTTTTATAGTTTTAAATAGTAAACAGTAGAATTTGAATAGTATTCTTGCCGGAACAGGGAGCCAGTGTGAGTTGAGGTATGCCTCTGTGATGTGGTCATGTTTCCTTAATGAAAAGATGAGTCTCAGTGCTGTGTTTTGGATTGTAATGTAATGTAATTTATTTCTTATATACCGCTACATCCGTTAGGTTCTAAGCGGTTTACAGAAAATATACATTAAGATTAGAAATAAGAAAGGTACTTGAAAAATTCCCTTACTGTCCCGAAGGCTCACAATCTAACTAAAGTACCTGGAGGGTAATAGGATTGTTTGTAGTTGTTTTATCATTGTTACTGGGCAGGGGAGGTAGAGAATGTTACAGTAGTCTAAAAGGCCTAGGACTAGGGATTATATTGAGCCGGAATTGTGTTCTATCAAAGAATTTCCTAACTTGTCTTAAGTTTCTCATAACTGCGAATGATTTCTGTATTGTTTTATTGATTTGAGGTTGCATGGTGCAGCATCTATCTATTGTCATTCCTAGGAGTTTCAGGGTGGGTTGAATGGTTGAGTTAATTTTTATATTGGTTATAGTTGGGATTTTGTTATTTTCAAGGAGGATGAATTCTGTTTTGTCTGGGTTCAACTAAAGTTTATGGTCTTTCATCCATGTTACTACTGTTTCTAGTGTTGGGTGTAGTGTGTTTGTCATTGAGGGTATATATGTTATGTTTATATATATGTTATGAATGCTATGAGGGGTATATATGTTATTGAGGGTATATCTGTTATGTGTACCATTTATATCTCTTCTACATCTACTTCTTTGTTAAAAATGAAATATTTGAGCAGCAATTCCAAGTGATCAATTAATAAACCATTGGGCCTTTAATGCAGAGAAGCTATAAATTAATAGCAGATGCCTTGTCCAAGAGGATTATTTTTGTTGTGAATTTAAAACTAGTCTGAGTATAAAAATTCTCTTCTTCTTTTTTTCTTTTTTTTTTTTGCAATTCTTGACAGAATTGATAGGGTTTTTTTTGTTTAGAATCTAGTAGTCTCCTTTTCCTTTTTTGTGGCTCAGTCAGACTAAGGCCATATAATATAATAAAGGCCATGTTAGTAAAACCAAGGTCCATCAAAACCTACAAACTGTCTTCAGCAGTGGCCAATCCAGGTCACAAATACATGGAAGAAACTCAACTAATAGCAACATTAACTGACCAAACCCTCTCCCCAAATTAGATCTGTTTCCTATACTTTGTTTCCAGGTTTGGGCAGTGACTTTCCCAAGTCTACCTGGCTCATACTTTCATCCAGGAATTCTCCAATCCTCTTTTGAACCACTGTATTGATTGCTTTGATCACATTCTCTGACAGCAGATTCCACGGTTTAATTGTATGCTGCTTTAAATAAAAACTTTATACAATTTGTTTTCAATCTGCTAATTATTCATTTCATGGAGTACCTTCTTGTTTTTGTGATATTTAATAGGTTAATCGATCAATTCCTAAGTACTCCATCCCACTTCAAATTGAAAAGCCTCTCTTCATAAGAGAAGTGTTCCATTCCCTCAATCATTTTTGTTGCTCTTTTCTGAACCTTTTCTATTTATTAATTTATTTAAAAATTTGTAGCCCACCAACACCTAAGCAGATTCCAAGTGCACATTCACAAAATATAATAAACACACACACATAAGACAAAACAGAATTAATAATAATCCATCTTACATTTGTTTATCTTATTTACTACTGCTTCTTATCCACCCACACTAAAAGCTTAAAAAAAAAAGAGTTGTTTTTAAAAGCTTCTTAAAACTCTTTATTAATCTCAATTGACCAAAAAGATCATTCCATAAATTTATTCCAGCCACTGTCCTTGTATAAGCATATTTCACCTGTTGAATCTCATCTACAGTCGCATAGCCATCTTAAAAATTGTCATGATTGATACAGAGGGAAAACATTTGACAAATACCATAGCACACTACAATATATTTCTTGAAAAATCAGAACCAACATTTTATGCACTGTAGAAAATTTAATGAGTAACCAATGCAGCCGTTGCATTTTCTAGTTACATTATATCCATTTTTGAGGTGGAGTTTTTAGAACTGCAAACTGTACTCGGTTTGGACACACCAGGGATCTGTACAGAAAAAAAAAATTCCCTTTTCATCCTGCCAAACTGTCCAGACAAGTGGGTTATGTCCCTTCCCAGCCAAGAGGAGGAGATAGAGAAACCGAGTCAGTCTGGTGACATGAACGTTATAAGAGCCGATGCAGGCTAGTTAACCTTGGTATTTCTCTATCTTCAACAGATGGTATTGGGCTGGTGTGGTAAGATAGGCCCAACTTCTCAGGGCTCAGCCCATGGCCTGCATTCAACAAGTTGAGTCCCATAGGGCCTCATCTCCTGGGTTTGGGCCACAGTCCATATTCCCAGTTGAGGCAGGAGGGCTTTTGCCTCCTTAGTCTCTAGCTCAAAGAGACCATCTTGTAGAAATCTCTCTAAAGTGGTTTTACCATTTCATGTTAACCAGGTGATTTTTCTCCTTGCACTCTCAGGAAAGTGAAAAGCATCTTCCTCCTGAAGAATCCATGGATTAGATATCTGCAAGGTTCTGCTGCGGTATCTGAAGGACACAAACCCCTTTTGAAAAGCTGATAGGCATTTTATGCTTTTTCACAGCTCACAAAAAGGTCAAGAGATATCAAAATCTTCCATTTTGTGCTGGATAAAGGCAGCAGTTGAGCTGGCTTACATTCTGAGATAAAAGGTAGTGTCTAGTAGGCTTTGCATGTTCTCTACCTAAGCCCAGGCCATTATCTGGGCAGAGAAGCAAGTGGTGTTACTGGAGGATATTTGCAGAGCAGCGACTTGCTCATTGCTGCATTCTTTGTGAAACACTATAAGATTGATGCGCTAGCCAAAAAGGATGTAGCCTTTGACAGAACATTAGGAGCCTCAGCTTTCCTTACCTACTGTGGTATTGTTTTTGTCTGTACATCCCTCTTTTCTGAACTGGAGTGGCAGGATAAAAGGAAGGTGAAAGATAGTGAAATCTATTTGTATCTGTTAATTTTCTTTTCTTGACTCCTGTTCTCCGTCCTTTTTTTAGATAATTCCTAACATTTAGTTTGCTTTTTAATAGTCATGGCACACTTTTGAAAATTCAACATATTATCCATAATGATTCCAAGATCTTTTTCTTTGTTCACAACTACCTTGATATTTTTCCCCTTAAGAGGATCACCCTATTCTAGACATTGCAGCAATGCTTGTGAGGCTGGAAGGCATGTACACTACTAGCATTTCTTCCAGAACCCTGTATCCAGCCACAAGGTGTCACCCTAAATAATGACAGCTGGCTCGCTCACTCTTCTCCCTTCGGCTTTCCCCTCCCCTTCCCCCTGGAGCTGTAAATGCTACCTCTGTGATTTCCTAGCTCTCAGGTGACATGAAATGTTAGGATAACCATATTTTACAAAGGAAAACTCCGGGCACATAACCCCTCCTGATTCCGCCTCCAGCCCCATCCAGTTCCACCCCAGTTCCCTCCCCCAGCTAGCTTCCTCTCTTGTGTGATGAGCTCCGGTCAAGTCTAGAGCATGCGCAGATGTGTGTGACATCATCCGCACATGCTCAGTGGCCCTCCATATGCGGCCGGAGTTTGTCGTGGCTTTCCAGAACCCAGATAAATGCCGGGTTTTGAAAAGCCCGTCTGGGAGCCTGGACAGTCCTCTAAAAAGAAGACATGTCTGGGTTTTCCTGGACGTCTGGTAACCCTATGAAAAGTGAATGACTCAACTTGAAGATCAAATGAGAGATTTTCCTTATACCAATACACAGTATTGCTACAGAGCCATAATGGAAGTTAATATAAATATTCCAGTTCATGAAATGTTTCTGCAGAATATTGCTGTGAAATCCAATTAGTCAGATTGCTCAGAATGTAACTGGGCATTTTATTTACACTGATTAATATTTAGAGTAAGATATTGACAGCCTTTCGAGTTTTAACTTTTTATGATGCTGTTTGAAGCCCTTGACTTTTAATATCATGCTTGTTTTGTCTGTTAGAAGTGCTGTTATCGTTTAGGCTATATGTTTTTTTGTTGTATATTTGTCATTTTCATATGACTCATCAAGGTGGTTTATAGCAGATTGTCATAGAGAAAGAAAAGAACACCAAAACATAAAAAGGGGGGGGGGGGAGAAAAGAAATAACACAGAAATCGAAAATTATCAACAGAGAAAAAAATCAAGAAGTAAGATACAGATTTCAGATATGACGGATCACTTTGCATCATTTCTTGCTACTTATACTTGTCTTATATGAAATTTAAAGGCAGATTTCCCTGTGGTTTAGTATGAGATATTCTTGAATATTACAGAAAAAGGAGAATACGCATTAACATATTTATTGCCCATTCATTCTATAACTAGTGAGTTCCATATGCAGCCTACTGAGAAGATAAATACAGGCAGGGCTGCAAGCTGACAACACCATGGCCAAATTTTCTGAGTTTTAAAAGCAGTTCTGTAAAATCAGGGGGTATATCATACTTAAAACATTCTTCCAAGCTGAGTAAACTTTGAATTGTGCTTTACTGCTAGACTAGCTCATTTGATCATCAGGATCAATAACACTAGCATTAGATACTTCCCACCTGGAAGCCTCAACACGATCAATAAGTGAGTGAGTAAAGGAAGTTTTAGTTTAACTTGACATTAACGAATAATGTTAACGACTTCAGCATTGATTATAAAAGGTTAAATCTTACTGTTTCTTGGCTGGTAAAGGTTGAGAAAATTCAAAGAATATTTCTTTCCTGATAATGTAAACTATATTTTTATCAAGATGGTTTAAAAGCTTTAAACAAATGAGTCTTGATGTGTCATTCTTTCCAAAACTAATTTCAGAAATAAGGTTGGCAGTCCCTCGTAATAGCTTTTTAAACTTTTGTGATTTGTAAAAAAAAAAAAAAAACTCTCAGTGAAGATATGAGACAAAGTTATGGGGAGCATAATAATTTCATTTTTATTGGCAAACCTCTGTTTTCAGTTTCCAACTATTCAACTTGATCAAACCTAATAACTGAGTAGAAATTACTCCATGTATAACATGGCAATGATAGGAGAGGTGAAAGAGAGAGGTAACCTATGATTTTAACCATGGTAGTTTTACTGTGATGTGGTTACATGCAGAGCAGGATTAACCAATAGGCACGTACCTAGGGCCCGAAATGGTCAGGGGGGCCCGATGAAGGAGGGCATCAACATTGTTTTTTCCAAACGGCGATGGGCCCCTCCAGCATTGATTGGCAACGCGCCCCCCCCCCCCGATTGCCAACACGAGCCCCAGCCCAAACGGCAACGCAGCCTTCCCCTATCGACAGAAAGTAAGACAAGCAAGCAACGCGGGTAAGAAAGGCAACGGGAACTGTAATTGTGCAAGCGGTGCTACTTGCCCAAAGCTTCCCTCTGACGCAGCTTCCTGTTTCCGCCTGGGCACATGGTGGGGTGGGGCGGGACAGGGGGGCCCAGTGTACAGTGCCTAGGGACCCTCGACGAATTAATCCTGCCCTGGTTACATGTAACTTAATGCTAGATATAGAATCTTGTCCTTAGCTGTAATATTTTCAGTAAAAGCAAAGCTTTGTGCTTTGAGTTTTTGCTTATCAAATATGCAGATCTCTGGAAGCCAAATTGGACCTGGAGAGAATCGGATTCTTTAAAAAAAATTCTGAAATGTATTGGTTCAGAAAGCAAAAATCTACAAAGTCAATGTGTCCGCTTATACTACATTTCTAAACATTCATGCTCCAATGTGGATTACAGCACCTTATTTCTTTTCATTCCATTGTCCAGTGCATTTAATATGTTACAGGCCTATTTATTTCTCTAGTATTTTGGCATATACATAATAACCTTATGCCTATGTTACCATTATTTAATTTTTAATTTAATTTAAATATCATTTGTAGCTCGCTTCACTCA
The DNA here is from genome assembly GCF_902459505.1 of Geotrypetes seraphini. Taxonomy (NCBI): domain Eukaryota; kingdom Metazoa; phylum Chordata; class Amphibia; order Gymnophiona; family Dermophiidae; genus Geotrypetes; species Geotrypetes seraphini. Next base: position 17,340,163 of record NC_047093.1, on the reverse strand, counting down.
GTTGGGTTCAAAGTGGGTCACAATATGCAATAAAGTATAATCACATGAGTACAGTATTACAGTCCATCAACTAGGCAAGCACCATTTAAAATCAGTAAATATTTACAGTATTTATTTATACATAGATACATAACATATAAGTTTTTTATACACCATCTACATATTAATGGAAACTAAATGGTTCAGAAATGAAATCGATAAATAAAAAGGAGAATTCAGCCGTATTTTATCAAAATACAACAAAAAAAGAACTCTACGCATTGTAGTTATGTTTTGCAGGGTTTCTCAATCATCCAGTCAAAGAAACAAAATTGACAAAAAGAATAGGCATACAAAAATGTGGAGAAAACAGACCTCACACACAGACAGCCGGGACTGCACTGTACCCTAAGCCGTCTATCATCACTGGTCTGAAAAAACTCCACACATAATAAGTCTCTCATACATTCAATAATCTCTTAATTTCAGAATTCTTCTTATAATCCAAATGAAAAATGCTAAAGGAGGCAAAACTTTTTCAAGTATTAAAGCATGACAGCACTTATCTGAAGCGGATAATCCATAATCGGATAATCTTCAGATAAGTGTTGTCGCGCTTTAATAGTTGAAAAAGTTTTGCCTCCTTTAGCATGTTACCCAATTGTAGCCATTGACCTGATGTTTTTTGCAGTGGATTATAAGAAGAATTCTGAAATTAAGGGCTCCTTTTACAAAGTCGCTTTAGGACCTTAGCACGCGGAATAGTGTGCACTAGCCACTACCACCACCTCTTGAGCAGGCGGTAGTTTTTCGGCTAGCGCACGCTAATCAAGTTTTCAAGTTTCAAGTTTAATAAAATCTTTGATTAATCGCTTAATCACATTTCTAAGCGATGAACATTTTTTTAAAAAATTACAGTCTTTGGGGAACAATACAGTACGTTAACAATTTTACATCCAAACGGACTAAAAGACATACTTAACAAACAGTAAACACAAGGAAAGCGGAGAATGAAATACAAATTCCTTAAAGAAAAGTAAGACAATCAGGGTAAAAAACGAAAGGCAGGGAGAACAAAAAAAACACAATAAAATAAGAATTTTTAACCAGCAGATTGTTAACTAATTATCAAAAGCATCCTTAAAAAGAAAAGTTTTTAGATTACTCTTAAATTTCTCCAGATTACGTTCTTCCCTTAAGTAAATAGGGAGAGAATTCAAAATTTGAGGTGCAGTGACTGAAAAAATGAATTGCCGTCTTGTATTAACAACCCTAAAAGACGGGATCGTCAATAGATTTTGTTAATTGGATCTCAGCATTCTATTTGGAATATACGGGATTAATAATTTATAAATGAATGCTGGAGTTTTATAAAATAGGGATTTAAAAGTAAGTATGCATAATTTATATGTTATCCAGTGAGCTATAGGTAGCCAATGCGCTTTCCTAAGAAGAGGAGTTACATGGTCGAATTTCCTAGTTTTAGTTATAAATTTAATGGAGTCATTTTGAATAATTTGTAAACGTTTTATTTCATTCAGAGAACTTTCTTATAGATTATGGTGAGCCCCCCAGAACACCCCTAAAACCCACCTATCTACAACCCGAATAGCCCTTATGGCTGTAAGTGGCACCTATATGGCAGTAGAGTAGGGTTTTGGTGGGCTTACATTTCCCATCATAAATGTAGAGGTTAGAGTGGCTTATGGGACTTGCTACTCCTCTCTATGGTTCACTTGCCTACCCACCAGGCTACTTAAGACACCTGTTTGCAGCTCTACTAGTCTTTCCTATACCAGGTGCTCATGTTCTGGAGACAGATATATATGTTTCCATTCTGATCTTTATGGATGTCTGTGAGCACTGGAGGAGTGTGGGGGTTATGCCTGCAGTGGTCATCTGGTCAGTTTGTGGCACTTATAAAACAGATCTACCGTATTTTCACGCATATAATGCGCGCGTTATACACGATTTTACAAACCGTGCAAACCATACGCGTGAGCGCGTTGTACAATTTTTTTTTTTACATAGTTCCCCCCCCCCCCGACATTCGATTCATCACCCCGAAGGACCGCTCACACCCCCACCCCGAAGGACCGCTCGCAACCCCCACCCGAAGGACCGCTCGCACCCCCACAGCCTCCCCCTACCGCATGGAGAAGCTGCCTACCGTTGTTTCCGGATGCCAGTGAAGTTCCATCTTCCTCTTCCGGCGGTCCCGCCCTTTCTCTGACGTCAGAGAAAGGGCGGGACCGCCGGAAGAGGAAGCAGCTGGGATCACTGGCATCCGGAAACAACGGTAGGCAGCTTCTCCATGCGGGAGGGAGAGGAGGGGAGGCTGTGGGGGTGCGAGCGGTCCTTCGGGGTGGGGGTACGAACGGTCCTTCGGGGTGGGGGTGCGGGTGGTCCTTCGGGTGAGGGTGCGAGCGGTCCTTCGTAAAGGAGAGTCGGGGTGGCATGCGCGGTATACGCGTGTGCGCGCTTTAGTAAAATTTTTTTACATAAATTTCTGTTCCCCGCGTGCTATATCCATGTGCGCATTTTACACGGGTGCGCAGTATATGGGTGAAAATACGGTAGTTCCAAATGTATAAGTTCTGTCCAATGTCTTGCAAAATGTTTGATTATAGCTGCAAGACATCCATGTCTAACCCACCCTTGAGACTGCCCATAACATGCCTCCAACATGCCCATCTCGTTCTCTGAATGTACAGAGGCTGTAAAACCTCGCTCGACATACAGAAAGATGGGTTTGATTATCGACACTTGGACGTCCTGGCGATTAGGATGCCCAAGTGCTGATTTAAGATGCTTATTGGATGCCTGTTTTTTGATTATGGGCTCCTAAGTGTGAATTCTATAATGGCAGTTCTGCATAGTTGGCTATAGAATATAGTACTAGCGAAAGTCTGCAAATTATTGCTAACATTAAGCTGAGCAGTTCCATCATGTCAAAGGCTGGTGTAAGTGCTTGCGCCTAACAGTTGGCAGTTAGGTGCACAACTCCTTGAATTTTATAACTTGCTGCCCATGCCCCCTAGAAGTTGTGTGCGATGGAACTTCTAGAATAGCAACTAAGGCCGATTGCACTTTAAAAAAGAACTGATGCCAATTAGCACCATTAACATTAATTAAAGTCAACAATTGGCTGTTAACTCCAATTAACAATCAATTATTAAATTAATTTGTGTGCTGAACTGCCTTATCCTATAACATTCATATGCAAATTTGCAAATAAATTTGGGCATGCATGTTTATAGAATCCGGGAAATAGTATATAGATGATAAATGTTTTGTTCAGAGGTGGAGATGCAATGCATGTATTTAAGTTCAAGCACTCATTTTCACTTCCAGAGCACAAATACAATTGTGCACTGGCATTTGTGTACTTTGGGGCTGGATCAGGGCATATAAGTGCCTTTTTAAGATAGGGACCTTCTAGGCAGCATCACATAGGTGTGGCGTCTTATAAAATCAGGCCTCTAATATTTAGTAATTTGATAAAGCACAGTTCACTTAAAAATGGGCATGCTGGATGGGCCATTTGGTCTTTATCTGCCTTCATGTTTCTAAGCTAGTTCATAAAAATGAAAACATCTTAGTAGGTTAAGAAGAGGAGAGGGGAGAAAATTAAAAGTAGAAAAAGAGGAACAGTAATAAAACCTCATTTATAGCATATGAATCCAGTATTCATGGTAGACAAGCAAGATAGAGATAAAGCAGATAGGTTGCTTAGCAGTTCCCATTACTACTGTTCCTCTATTTAAGTGCTATTATGAACATCTAAGGCTTTATTTTGGTGTGAACAGAGCATAAGAACACTCAAATTTTGAGGAGTGCAGTTCTATAAGAATGAGGCCAGGTAACACAAAGCACTGTGACTAGATGATTTTAATCTTATTTTTGTAGGAGGAGGAAGACAGAGCAGATTGCTTTAAAAGGACCTAAGAGGCTGAGCTGGGGCATAGGGAAAGACTAGATCTGAGCGGTAAGCTGGAAGGCCATTGTGAATGGCATGACGAGAAAGTATTAAAATGTTTAAGTCTTAAAGACTGGTAAGGAAATACAAAAACCCCAAGAGGTGACATTAGAATCAATATGGGACCTGGTTGCAAATCTGCCTAATATTATTAACCACAGTTTCAACAAATCGAAGGAAAAATAAAAGCTCAGTCGACTGAAATAAAGGGCTTAAGAAAAGAAGTAACCGAATCCAAAACTTCTATAGGACATATTAATCAAGAACTGAAAGTCTCTAAACAAATTCAAGATACATTGATTAAGGACAATATTAATCTCAGAAGAAAGCTTGAGGCATTGGAGAACTTTTCAAGGGGAAACAATTTAAGGCTGGTTAATTTCCCTAGGATTACTATGGTAGGGAGATGTTTAAAAGATATTTGCAAGAAGTTTTGGAAGTTCCAGAGGAGGCTTTACCTCCATTAACACAAATTTACTATCTTCCTCAAAAACAGCAACAAGCAACCATAAGAACATAAGAACCGTTCAAGAACCTTTAAATGTTTCCAAATTATTGGAGTTTTCAGATAAAGAACAAGCAGTACCTGCAACTTTACTTTTGATGGTTGCTTTAGCCACGGATAAAAACTGATTACTGAGACTTTTCTTTAAAAACAAACAGAAGGACTTTTGGGTTTTTAAATTCAAATGTACCTAGATTTGGCTAGAGAGACCCAAAAACGTCATAGAGAATTTTTACTTTTGAAACTAGGTGTGTTAGCTCTAGGGGCGACTTAATTTTTGCGTTATCCATGTAAATGTATCATATATTATTCCTCACAAAAATTTGTCTTCTTCAAGCCTTTCCAACTGTCAACTTTCTTGTCAGTATTACGATTGGAAAAAGAAAGTTCTAATGCCCTGTAATAAAATGTGGAAGATATCCTGAAGCTCAGCTAATTAGGCCTAATTCCTAATTATGATTTGTTCCTTTAATTCTCACTTTTGTAACATTTGGGATCCTTAATCGTTGGACTTGAGCGAAAATTAAGCTTATGTTTTTGTCTTCAAATTTATTTTTTCATTTATGTATGATAAAATTGCTTAACTTTTGCTTTCTGTACAAGTTTAAACTTGATATGTATATTGAAAATTATAAATAAATAAAAAAGACTGGTAAGGAGGTTTTTTTCACCAAGAGGATAGTGATGTGGTCAAACCTTTTTGTCTCAGTGTTTTGGATTAGCTCTAGATTCATATTGGGAAAGGTTTTTTAAGGCCAGAGTGTAGAGCATGTCAGTAGCCAAGTTAATTTATGATTAAAGGTATCAATGATTGTAAGCGACTCTTTGATCTGACCAAGGAAAGGATCAAAAATTGCTTTCACAAGGACAGAAAAGTTTTATCAGTATCAATGGGATGAACTGAGCTCTGTATTAGTATTGGCACCTCTAGAAGTGGGAGCTGCATAGTGTGTCTGATATTTAGTCTGAAGAAATTTGATCATCTGTACTTTTTTTTGTTGTTGTTACTAGAAATTACATTGGCTCCCAATACAGGCCAGGGTATTATTCAAACTTTGATGTGTTTGTTATAGGATCAAGTTTTGCTTAGTTCTTTCTTACTTATAAGCTCATCTTTCATTTTCTTTATCAAAACAATTTTTGTGAAATATTACTTATTTCGTTTTCCATCAGTAAAGGAATTCAAATATAAACCAATCTACCTTTCTACTAAGTAGCCAAATGGGAGTCTATAATTTGACCATTACCCATTCTCTTAAATGTATTTTAGAAGATTAATGGAAACTTATTTGTTTAGTAAATTTGGAAAATGATTATTGTATGGTTTTAACTGATTGTGAATTCAACAGTTAATATGCTCATTTTATCTTTTGTAAATCTTATAGGACTGTAAGGTATCTACAATTCATAAATAAAGTTTTATGTTATGTTATGAACATATTACTTGTGATTTATTATAATTTATTTATTCATTCAATTTTCTATACTGTTCTCCCAAGGGAACTCAATATTTTAGGTTTATATTATGGTGGACTTACTTGCCAGTTTATCCAGAACTTAGACAAGTGACACCACAGGGCAGTGAAAACTTGATAACCTGCTATTCCATGACACACATATTTGTCTGTTAAGAGCAAAAAACAATTTAGAATAGATCTAGTCCGGAATCAGATGGTCAATCAGGTCAGAAGGCCCACCGATTAGTACAAGGAGAACTTTTCTTCCCCATTAAGATGAGTGCATATCTTCCAACCCCCCCTCCCCCCACCCCCCCCGGGCTTTGTATGTGATGTTATACAATGTGGCTGAAACATTGATTGTTTGAGGTCAGATATTAGAGTTTTAAAAAGTAACTTGGAAAAATATGAATCTTTCTGGTTTTTTTTTTATTTTCACATTTTATTGCTTATACTACCTTTCATGGTAAAATGGAGATTTGATACTGGGTAGTGGTAAAGTACTGGTGGGTCTACTATATTGGACTTCTTTACATGAGGGCAAACTGTTGCCTACTTTAAAAACTAAGAACTGTACCTTGAAATAGGCTAGTGTTATCTTTAGTAGGATTGTAGAAGGAGTTTCAAAATAGTATTTATTTTATTTAAACTGAAGAAGGAGGTACCGTGGGTGACATGGAGTGCTTTATAAAGGCCAAAGTTTAGAGGATTGAAGCCTAACAGAAAACTTAAATAAGTGAAGGAGGACACATGAGCAGGGGGGGGGGGAATCTTTTCGTCTTCTGCAGAGTAGGTAGGGTTTATTATAGTATCAGTAGTATTGATAGATTTAAATTTTAATCAAAATGCAGCACTAATTTTTATCACAATTAATGGTATGTACATTTTTTTCCCACTGCAGCTCCTTGTGATTCTGGGCAGTGGAGGGTTAAGTGACTTGCCAAAAGTCATAAGAAGCTGCAATGGGACAAAAATAAATAAATATCACACTTTTATTGTGATTACAAATTTTAATTGAAGTGCAGCCCTTAAAAATTAAAGAATGAAAAGATAAGAAATACAAAATGAAAATTTACAAATTAAAGAATCCAAAACAGCTTGCAGAATAGCTATAAACAGCCTTAAGATTTTCATAGCCTGCTACTATTTGGGCTTTTGCCAGGTACTTGTGTCTTGGATTGGCCTCTGTGAAGATTGGATACTGGGTTAGATGGACTATTGGTCTGTTTCTCTGACAATACTCATATCATTTTATCCTTTTTTCCCCCAATAAGAACTTGGATAAAAAAGCCAGGTATTAAAACTTTTTTTCAAAAACTCATATAGTTTAATTCCAGCTTCAATGTCAATTATTTATTTAAAAAAATGTATATACCACCTGGAGTCTCAATGGTTTCCAAAATAACACATACATAACTTTATACAATAATTCAAAGCAAACTCCTTGGCATCATCCTTCACTATCATTACAGTTAGATGAGGAACAAAATACTAGGGAGCAATTCACAGATATGTATCGACAAAAAGCTTTGTTTTAAGCAATCTCTTAAAGCTAAGACGATCCAAACATAGTCTTAATTGACCCCATAATTTATTCCATAGAGAAACACCCATGCATGAAAACAGTTTTAGTTGTATGACCACATACCTTATATTCATAGCTGATTGAGATACCAATTGCATACTACCATCCGATCCCAAAGCTCGGGATGGTTATAGACCTCCCAAAGATCCTGAAACCAATTAGGCACATAATAGTACACAGACTGATGCACCAAAGACAAAACTTTAAAATGAATACATTGTTCCATTGTGTACAAGATGCAGGCAAAAATTTATTGTACCAAAATTAAAATGCAAATAAGTAAAATAAAATCCTTTTACCAATCAAGGGACCCGACATGGTCCGTGTTTCGGACAAACCTTCATCAGGGGTCCTAATAAATACAAATACAATACAGAAAACATTAAAAACACTTGTAAACTCTTATAAAAAGCGGAAAGTAACAAGATGGTGTTATTATGCCATGCTACTAAGGCTTGTGGTCAAAAAAAATAAGAGTTTACAAGTAAAAGGGTTTTATTTTACTTATTTGCATTTTAATTTTGGTACAATAAATTTTTGCCTGCATCTTGTACAAAGTCTGCAGTTTTGTTTGTTTCTCCTGCTTGGTTTTTTCTGCAGACAAAGTTGGACTTTCTCCTTTGTTTTGTTGCCCTGTACATTGTTCCATTAGCAGCCAGTGAAGTCTTTTAAGTACAGGAGTTGTGTGCTGTTCTTGAAACCCCACTAATCAGCCTAGCCGCTGAGTTCATCAATACTTGCAGTGCTTTCAACTTGATTTTGTCAAACCCGAGAAATAGCGAATTGCAGTAATCTAACCTGCTCAAAAGTAATGATTGGACAACCATCCTGAAGTCATAGGTTGTCAAGAGGGGTTGTAACCTATACTGAAGACGAAGCAAAGCGTAGCCCTTTTGAATCACATTCAGAACTTGCTTTCCCATAGTCAAAAACATATCAAGACAAACATCTAACAAAGTAATCTCTTCCTTTACCAGTATCTGTTCACAGATAACATTCAAAGCATCAATCAAATGAATCTCATTCTGCTTCCCCAGTTTTCAACACATTTAACTGAGGGCCATGCTATGACATCCATTCACATACTTTCATCATAAATTGATTTGGGCGCATCTCAACATCATTCCGATGGCCGTCGATAGGGAAAAAAAAGAGAATATCATCTGCATAAATCCTGTATTGTACCCCTAAGCTTTGAAAAACCTGTTACAAAGAATGCCATATAGAAGACATTTTCCATTGACATGTTCATTCATGTGTGATCAACTACTTGAGCTTTTGTACAGATGGGACAAGTTGGCATTCTATAAGGGGGTATCATCTCCTCTTTGGACCACAAATCTCAAGATATTGATCAAATAAGATGACCCATTGTGATCAAATAACTTACCATCATCAAATATTGTTCTAACTGACTTGGTAGCAAGTGTAACTGAACATGAAACAGTGTTGCCCTCTTCCACTTTTCAACTCAAAAATTTAATTTGGTTGCCATATTCCAGGCTAACTAGAGTCTAGCCCAGGGGTGGGCAACGAGGGCTGGAATGTATTTGCATGCACTGCCTCCCATTGTATGCAAATGGATCTCATGCATATTCATTGGGGAAATCCTGAAAACCTGACTGGATTCCGGCCTTCGTTGCCTACCCCTGGTCTAGCCAGTAAACATAATAGCTGACCCAGTTATACTACAGTATGGTCAAATAATGTTTTTAAAACAGGCTTTGAAACTGATACTTAGTATAGTTCATTGTCCACTGTGAATTGAAGCCAGATTTATTTCAACACTTCATGCTGGCAAACTAATAGTTTATTTCTGTGCCTGATTTCGGCTATGAATATGCATGAGAGAGATTTGCATGTATGTTAACTTCCATTACATGCAAATCTGTCTCATGCTTATTCATTAGAGATATCCTAAAAACCTAATTGGCTGGTGGTCCCCGGGACAGATTTGAGAACTATTGTACTAGACAACAGATTCCATTACTGTGGTCTCTCCATTTGTTCTCATCTCTGTAAAAAAACAAAAGAATGCTTTTTATGTACAAGCATCTGTATTTAAAATATCTCACGTGATATTCTGACCAATGTCTAATCATTTTTCAAGTAAGCTAATGCCTACTTAAGATAGCTAGCAGTTTGTAGTGCAGAGAGCCGCACTGAATGGCTCGCGCTGCTCTCGACGCTCATAGGAACTCGTAAAAGAGGGGGATAGTCTCTTCCGTTTTGATTACCGGTAGTCTTAGCTTTGTATGAGAACCTACATAGAATTCAGTTTCTCTAACATAAGCAAAACATCTGAGCTCCTCTGCATACGAAAATAAATATATGTATTGAGAGAGCTTATTGGGACATTTTTTTCATGTATTTGTCTTATATATTTACCATTTTATTAGAATGTTGTTATTTGTGGAGGCTGCACATTCTAACAGTTGATAACTAGTAATGATGTACTTTCATAAATCATCAATAAATGCAGCACTCTGGTTTCTTTCTTTATCTTTTTGTAATTTTTTTTCTGTATAGCAACCCTAGGACATTTCTAGCTGTGCAATTTTAAGGATTATTGCGCTCCTTGGATAATTGAAATAATTTAGCTCTAGGACCCCTAAACCGCTGTGTGCACTAGTTCACCAGAAAAGTATTGCTTGTTGCATTCTGCCTTTTATTTGGAGGTACAAGAAAAATGTAAGAGCTTTTAAAATTGTTAGCCATTCTTAATCGCAACAGAACTGCACAAAAAATTAAAGGCTTACCTATGCATGGTTAAATAATTTATTACTGAATTTTTATTTGTAGGAGTAGAAACTGTTTACTTATTTGTAGGAGTAGGAGTAGGAGTAGAAACTGTTTACTTAACTTGGAAGACAATACTCATAATGCAACCACTGGGCGACACAGCCTATTCCCATACACAAAGTTCCCCACTTCAAACAACACCATCTTTACTGAATTTCTGTCCAGTCTGCTTTATCACTCACTTTACTGTTTTTGAAATCTTCAGTATTTAGACCAAATAATGTAGATTTACATTGCAGTAGGGATGGTATGCTGAACCATAGGGTTATCAATTTATGCTCACAAGCATACTGCAGATGTCAATCCTCCTCCACAGTCTCTGCTGCACCCTTCAGTTCTTCCTTTTGCAGGTGAGTATGAAGATATCTCTCTGATCTGCTCTGTTTATTTCTTTATTATTTTGCAGTGTCTTTTTGATTTTTTGGGACAATTGGGATAGATTATGAACTTTTGAAAGAGCCACCTAGTTCCAACACAATCACTGGAGTATCTGGGGGTCTTATTCAACACAACAGAAAGCTGAGTTTTTCTTCCAGAAACACGCAAACAGAAACTTCATGTTCAATTACAGACCTGTTGGCCAAGCCAATGCTTACTACGTGGCATTACTTTCAAGTCCTTGGGTCAGTAACGGCCACTATAGAGGTAGTGTCCTGGGTGAAGGCACACATGTTGCCCCTCCAGGAAGCCTTGTTGGCTCACTAGTCACCTTAGAGAGACTCTCTGCAAGTTCCACTTCCTTGAAACAGTGGCAGTCAAAAGCAAAATGAGCTGGTGGCTCCACTCACAGTCTCTAGCGAAGGGAATCCCGCTCTGGATTGATTCTTGGGTCATCCTAATGATGGATGCCAGCTTGTTCGGCTGGGGGGGGGGCTCCTCATTGCAACGGTCACTCATTTCAAGGACTGTGGACTCTGTCTCGGCAGAAGTGGTCTTTCAATAGGCTAGAACTCCAAGCCATTTGTCTGGCACTGCACCGACTTCAGTCTTTGCTGAAGGGCAAACCAATCAGAATCTTCTCTGACAATGCCACTGAAGTGGTCTATGTCAACAGACAGGGAGGCACAGGAGTTCTCCGCTCTGGCAGGAGGTGAAAACATTGTTCTGTTGGGCAGAAACACACCTGCAGGTAATCTCTTTGGTGCACATGGCCATGGTGGACAATATTGAAGCAAATTAGTGGAGTAGACAGACTTTAGACCCAGGAGAGTGGTCATTGTCCCTGAAAGTGTTCCAAGCCATTGTGAGACGATGGGGTTTTCCGACATTCAACCTCACGGTGACTGCAAAGATCAAAAAAGTGACTCGGTTCTTCAGCCAAAGATGTGAATCTGGAAGTACAGGGCTAGACACCTTGGTTCAACCATGGCCAGAGACCAGGCTGTATGTGTTTTCCCCCTCCCCCCCGGAGCCATGATAGGCTGGGTAATCTGCTAAATAGCAAATCACCCAGGAATGGTAGTTCTTGTAGCACCAGATTAGCCCAGGCTCCCGTGGTACGTGGATCTCGCATGCCTATGGAAGGAGCAGAGTCTCGGACTCTAGGTACATCCAGACTTGCTGTTGCAGGGGTCGATTGCCCTAGAAGATCCGGGATGCTTTGATATTATGGCATGGTACTTGAGCAAGCAGCACTAGTACAAGAATATTCAGAAGTAGTCATTACTACGCTCCTTAGAGCCAAAGTCAACAACGGTTTTAGTATATACTAAAGCATGGAAGACATTTCAGCACTGGTGCAGCAGAGAAAAGTTAAAGCTGAGCAATGCCCCAATCTCATCAGTGCTGGCATTTCTCCAAAAGGGCCTTAAGGTTCAAGTAGCAGGGCTCTCATGTTTCTGGGGCCGAGAGAAGAGAGCTTTGCTAGCGACCCATCCAGATATAGTCAGGTTCTTGAAGGGTGCCTTGAGACTATGACCGCCGAGTTGAGACTCATTTTCATCTTTCAATCTTAATATAGTCTTACAATTAGTAGTGCTCTATATGAACCCTTGCAAGAAGCTTCCCGCATGGAATCAGTCAAAGTCTTTTTGGTGGCCATTACATCTGCCAGGAGAATCTCAGAATTGTAGGAACTGTCATGCAGAGACACAGAAGTAGAAGTGACCTTGCGTACAGTTCCCTCCTTCTTACCAAAAGTCATTTTGGCATTTCATGTCAACCAAGATGTTAGGTTACCAGCATTTCATTTCACAGGATCCAAGATAGAAGACAATGTTTTAAAGGTTTTAGACGTCAAGAGAATCCTGTTGTGTTACCTGGAGGTGACTAATGAGTTTTGTCTTTTAGATCATCTTTTCATGTTAACCAGTCATGTGAGACGAGGCAGACTTGCTTCCAAGGCCACCATCGCTAGATGGATTCATAGAGTGATATCCTCTGCATACATCGGTTGTGGCACACTATGGCCTATCACTTTGAAGGCACTTTGACAAGAGGAGTGGCCTCCCCAAGGCTGAAGGACGGACAGTTCCACCCAAGGAAATTTGTAGATCAGCAGCATAGTTCTTCATACCTTCACCAAATTCTACAAGATGGACATAGCAGCACAAGAGGATGCCACTTTTGGGTCTTCAGTACTACAAGCAGGCTCATCTATCCCATCCTAGAGTTTGGGGTTTGCTTAGGTACATTTCTTTGGTTTAGCATACCATTGTTATTTTACCGAAAAAAGAGATTAGGTTCTTACCTTGATAATATATTTCCAGTAGATAGGGATGGTATGCTGAACCCCCCTGCCCAGCAAATTATCTGATGTGCTTGCTTTCTGACTCAAGCTTATTGGTCAGCTCCAAAGCTAAGATTTCACTGTCAGTCAGACTGTTGGATTAGGAAGAGATTGTATATAAGATTACAAGGCAGGAATGGTTGAGCTCCATAAATGTTCAGGCTGTTTGTTTCTTAAATTAATTGTTCTTCTCAGAGGCTTGTTAATGTTTTAACTACATTACTGTTTGTTCATTGATTGTTTTAACTACATCTGAGCAGATCAGACCCCTGGTTTTGGGGAATTCCCCATATCCCTCCTGTCTTCTTCTGTAGAGCTGTCGCCAGCTTTGGTACAAACTGAAAGTGGCAGCAGATACCATAGAGAAGGAAGAGGAGTTGAAAAGATATGATTAATATCTTCTGAGGTATGCTCGTGAGCACAGATGGATAACCCTATGGTTCAGCATACCAGAGTCTCTGGACATAGTGTACTTAGATTTCAGTAAAGCTTTCGACAGCGTCCCACACCGTAGACTATTAAACAAGATGAAATCTATGGGGTTAGGTGAGACACTAATTGCATGGGTCAAAGATTGGCTGAGTGGAAGACGTCAGAGGGTGGTGGTCAACGGCACCCTCTCTGAGACATCGGAGGTGACCAGCGGAGTGCCACAAGGCTCGGTCCTGGGTCCACTCCTTTTTAACATATTCATAAGAGACTTGACCCAAGGGCTTCAGGGTAAAGTAACTCTATTCGCTGATGACGCCAAACTATGTAATATAGTAAGTGAAAGCAATCTGCAGGATAGTATGACGCAGGATCTGCTTATGTTGGAAAACTGGTCCTCGACATGGCAGCTGGGCTTCAACGCTAAGAAATGTAAGGTTATGCATCTCGGTAGCAGAAATCCATGCAAACCTTACACCTTAAATGGAGAAACACTAGCTAGGACTTCAGAAGAAAGAGACTTGGGAGTAATCATCAGTGCAGACATGAAGGCCGCCAAACAAGTAGAGAAGGCCTCATCCAAAGCAAGGCAACTTATGGGATGTATCAATAGAAGCTTCGTTAGCCGCAAATCTGAAGTCATAATGCCACTGTACAGAACCATGGTGAGACCTCATCTGGAGTACTGTGTGCAATTCTGGAGGCCACATTACCGTAAAGACGTGCTTAGAGTTGAGTCGGTTCAGCGGATGGCCACTAGGATGATCTCGGGGCTCAAGGGTCTCTCGTACGAAGAAAGACTAAACAAATTGCAGCTCTACACTCTAGAGGAGCGCAGGGAGAGGGGGGACATGATTGAGACATTTAAATACATCACGGGACGTGTCGAGGTGAAAGAAGACATCTTCTTTCTCAGGGGACCCTCGGTCACAAGGGGGCATCCATTCAAACTCAGAGGAGGGAAATTCGATAGTGACATAAGGAAGTATTTCTTCACAGAAAGGGTTGTAGATCACTGGAACAAGCTTCCAGAGCAGGTGATCAAGGCCACCAGCGTTATTGACTTTAAGAATAAATGGGATGCCCTAGTAGGATCCTTACGAGGGTCGAGTTAAGGAACTAGGTCATTAGTACTCAGACTTAATGGGGTGGGTCAGTAGAGTGGGCAGACTTGATGGGCTATAGCCCTTTTCTGCCGTCATCTTTCTATGTTTCTATGTTTCTATCCCTATTTCTTGGAAAATATATTATCAAGGTAAGAAACTAATCTCTTTATCTACTTCCTCCTTCAAAGAATAAGCCATTTCATCAGTTTTGACAATCTCAGAAGTAGTACTGCCCGATTCAGTGAAAAATATTTCGATTCGATTCACCCTGTTGAATCGATTTTTCGATTCAATTCATTTTCAATGACACAGCTTTTTAAGTTTAAACATTTTATTTAAACAAGGCAATATCAAGGAAATTGGGCAGCACTACCATATTCCCCCTCCCTAGCCCTCCTCCCCAATTCTCAGCTTCCCCAGAGCATCCCCAAAGAAAGGACCCCATATTTCCCCTCCCCAGCTCCCCCGATTCTCAGCTTCCCCAGGCCCAGATCCAAAGAAATAGGTCCCATATTCCCCCTCCCCAGTCCCCCTCCCCAATACTCAGCTTCCCCAGGCCCAGAGCATCCCCAAAGAAATAGGCCCCTTATTCCTCCTCCTCAGCCCCCCCTCCCTGATTCTCAGCTTCCCTAAATAAAGGTCCTCAGCTTCCCCCTCCCCCCCCCAATTCCATGGCCTCAGGAAAAGAAGAGAGTACTACAGCAGAGAGATTCTTTACTTACGCTGAAAGTTAGATGCGAGGACTCGAGAGGAGAAATGCTTTTGGGAACGAGCCAGCCAAGAGCCAACAACTACAAAAAAATTAACGTGCTTGCAAGTTGCCGTCGCTGCCGCCGTCTCCGCCACAGATCGCACAGGCGCATGCCAATGTCCTTTCTTCTGATGTAACTGCCGGTGTTTGCGGCAGAGGGAAAGCTCAAACGCGAGCAGATCTCAAGGGGGCCGACCTTTGAATCAGTGAGTTTGATTTTGTGTGCAAATGAATCGATTCGATTTCCACCTCCACTAGATGTAGAAACTTTACTTTTATAGCGGAATGTTTTCTAGATCACTTCCTCCATTCCTGTGATTAGAGTTGCTTTCCATAGAAACAAAGGAACAGAAAACAATGATAGCAGATAGAGTTATTAGAAAATAAATTGTAAAAAAAATGTAATAGCTTTCAAAGTTTGCAAAGTCATTTCTCTTGAATCACCTTAGATACTTAAGAGCCATTGTACAATAAAGAAAAATATTTGCCTGTAAGTTCAATGACCAAAGCAGTCTTCTGATACTGATTCAAATTAGAGGCTGGAACTAGCTCTTGGGGAAGGATAAGCTCATAACTTAGGTCAACTCCGATGTGTTATCTTTCACAAACAGCCAACCTACATAAATTCAGATAGTAACATACTAGATAACAGCAGAAAAAGACTGAAATGGTCCATTCTGCCTAGTAAGGTGGTTAGGGATGTAATGGCAGCCAACTCTTCTGTAGATAAAGTGGGAGTTGACAAGTCTTAAGCCTGTAGCAGCAAAAGTGCTCACCTTCCTGGCTAATACTGTTCTCTGAGCAACCAAATCTAGACCTAACAAACATCCTACAATTACTGGCAGCTACAGAAAGTTGAGCTCAGGCAATATTCCAATGTCTGAACTTTAATTGTGAAGTAACAATAAAGCTTCTACTTATCCAGTCACATATAGGCAACAGAAAGTAGAAAACCACTGTTGCAGATCCAACTGATCAAAAGAAATGTTCTGGGTCTCTGAGCTGTGACTGATCAAAGTGGCTGTCTTGCTTCCCCATGATGCATAGTTTTGAACTATTGTACAATAATCAAAAGGTGCATTTGTGATTCACATGCATTCACTCTTATTGGATATGGTAAAATGCTTTCCTTTTCTGAAGAATTATTAGAATTAACTAGTACCAAACATTGGTGTTCAGGTTATTAAGAATCATTTTTAGATAAAATTAATTCTTATTTCAGGGTTATCTTGTGGGCAGTTAGTATATATAGGTAATTAAGCACCCTGATCCAGTGTAGATCAGTCATCTTGCTCTGACCTTAAGTATTTTAAGTTCTTTTCACACATTTTTCCTTGAAAGCATCATTTATTTTTTTGGATTTATTAACCGCCTCTTTCATGAAAGCGGTTTACAAACACTGAATAGTAATAAGTACTCTTATTTTACCTATCTGTCCCGGCAGGCCCTCAATCTATCTTTGGTACCTGGGTTAATGGAAGGATTAATTGACTTGCCCAGAGTCACAAGGAGCAGGCTGGGATAGAACTCACAACTTCAGGGTGCTGAAGCGGCAGTTCTAACCACTAGGCCATACCTCCATCCAATTAGTTACTTCTGAAGTTTTAAAAAAGGTTATTCCTACCTTACAGCAGTGATATATGGTGTGACCGCCCAGGAAAAATAATCTAGGTGTCATCATTGAGGAATTATCAGGAAAGGAATGTAAAACAAAGATGAGAATGTTCTAATGCCTTTGTATTGTTCCATGGTGTGGCTGCACTTTGAATATTGTGTGCAATTCTGGTCACTGCATCTCAAAAAAGATATAGCGGAATTAGAAAAGGTACAAAGAAGGGTAACAAAATGATTAAAAAGATGGGATGACTTCCCTATGAGGAAATTCTAAAGTGGCTAGGTCTCTTCAGCTTTGAGAAGAGATGGCTGAGGGGACATAAGAAAGGTGTCTATAAAATACAGAGTGGAGTGGAACAAGTTAATGTGAATTGCTTGTTTACTCCTTCCAAAAATAGTAGGACTAGGGGACATGCAATGAAGCTACTAAGTAGTAGATTTAATGCAAACCAAAGAAAATATTTCTTCACTCAACATGTAATTAAACTCTGGAATTCATTGCCAGAGAATGTGGTTAAAGTAGTTAGTTTAGCAGGGTTTAAAAAAGGTTTGGATAATTCCCTAAAAGAAAAATCCATATGTTATTGTTAATATGGACTTGGGAAAATCCACTGCTTATTTCTAGAGTAAGCAGCATAAAATCTGTTTATACTCTTTGAGATCTTGCCAGTACTTGTGACCTGGACTGGCCACTGTTGGAAACAGGATACTGGGTTGTGATAGACCTTTGGTCTGTCCCAGTACTTCAACTCTTATGTTCTTATTAGTGCTAAACTGTATATGATTTTTTTCCATTGTTTTATTTTTCTTTTGACAGGTTGAACTTCAGTTTCAGTTAAATCGGTTACCTCTCTGTGAAATGCATTATGCCTTGGATAGGATCAAGGACAATAGCATTCTCTTTCCAGATATTATCATGAGTCCACTTATACCCTGGAGTCCTAACAGGTATAAACATTTAAATGATTCTCCAGTGTTCCTAGTGAGATCTGGCATTAGGGCTCATTGTATCCTATGGACAGAAGAAAAACTGTAGAGGTGTGCACCAACGCTCTAATTGTTGGTGGTAAGTGGGGAGTAGGGTTATGGATTTGAAGGCTATATTAAGAAGGTGGGTTTTCAGTCTGCTTTTAAACAAGGGAAGGGAAGGGGCTTGGCAGACTTAGCACAGAATAGCACTTAGTGCTAATATTTATCAGTGCCCAAATTTGCGCACCATTTATAGAATTGAGTCCAAAATGTATGGAATTCTTTTATGATCCCATCCTATCCCTTTCTTTATTTTGAAATGTAAAAAGGAGTTGGATGTCAATACAGAGTTCAAAGCAGTATGCTAACAGTTACTCTTATTCAAAAAGCCTGATGCAGCCACATTTTGGCTTACACCTGCATCAGGGACATAAATACCTAAAATAACATACCAAAATATATACTACACGAGACTATAGATGGTTGTTACATTAAATTAGATCTTTTGAAAGTCAGTTATCAAGATATTTGGTATGTTTGTGTGCGATAATTGTTGATGTTTTAAATTAATTTACCTTAATTACCTTAACTTATTCATGTTTTAGTTTATTTATATTATGATTTGTATTTCATTAGATAATTCGATTTTTGTGCAATATGGTAGCCTGCATATATATGTTATACATGTTATTTTACTTGTGAGTATCTAAAAACAAATATAAGAATACATATGTCATTTATTTATGCCTCTGATGCAATTAAGCTGAAACATTGCTGTGTTGGAAGATTTGCATGCCTATCCCCTCCATGAAAGGCAGATCTCTCTCTCTCTCGTGCATATTCATTGGACATCCAACTCCTTTCCACATCGCTGCATCTTTTTGTTGGTACTTGCCTGTATTGTTTGGTCTGACCCTTTCTTTACTTTGTTCATTTCAGTCACACAGAAAGTTGTTTAGATTCTGTATTGCATTTGGTTTACAAATACATTGGTACCTCGGTTTACGAGTGCACCGGTTTGTGAGTGTTTTGCAAGACGAGCAAAACATTTGCAAAATCGGTGCCTCGGAAAGTGAACGTGAACTCGCAGGCCTTGAGTCCGATCTTCTAGAGTTCCCAGATGAGGGTAAGAAGCGGCGGCGGGGGGTGGGGTGCCCAATTGTGTCGGGGGGGATGTCGGATCGTGTCGGGGGGGTGCCCAATCGTGTCGGGGGGGGTCGGATCGTGGCGGGGGGATGCCGGATCGCAGGGGGGGTGCCTGATCGCAGGGAGGGGCCTTCGAGGGGAGCAATGCCGGTTCTCGGGGGGGGGGGGGGGGGGAACGCATCAAAGCGAGTTTCCATTATTTCCTATGGGGAAACTCGCTTTGATAAACGAGCATTTTGGATTACGAGCATGCTCCTGGAACGGATTATACTCGTAATCCAAGGCCTTTGAGAATACATATACAGTACTTACACATTGTGAACCAGACCTGTATCCTATCCTGTCTGACTAAATAAAGGACTTTTTTTCCCCCCCCCCAAATGATTAACGCAGTCCCTTGCAATAGCAGCAGAGGGCACCTGCATTTTCAAATTTGTGCTCCTTGGCCATCTAAAAAATGGATATAGATCATATGCCTCATGTTTAAGGATACTCTCAGGTTCAGTCTTGAAACCTACACAGTAGTAGGCCAATGTAGTTGGAAGAGCACAATTTTGGACAGGATCAGATGGAGGCAGCTTTGTCATTGGCCCTCCCAGTGCCTGGAAACCAGATAAACACAAGCATAAAAGTCAGAGTAGAGTTTAACTCCAAAAGTTCATCAGCTTTTCATCTACTATATTTGTGATCTCACATGTGGGTTAAGAATCGGTCTTGTATCATCAAACTCATAAATAAACCTTATTTGAAGGTTGTCAGCACAGTTCCACACCGAGCTAATGTTAGCGGTCTGATGCATAAAAACAGCGAGGCTTAAAATTCTTGCTGTTGTGAGCTATCATAGTTTAAGAATGTGTATGAATTTTATCCAACCACAATATTTTATTAAATGTGAAGTATTTTTATTCTCTTGATACCAGGCCACACTAGTGAAGGGCACATGCTTTGTGGAGGAAGTGAATTATTTCGCAACATAACTTTCAGACATCTGATTTATATTCCAATGTTTTCTTTGAAAACGACTTAACAAAATATAAGTCTTAATATTTAAACATTTTAAGATGACAATAAAGTGATATGGAGCTGTTTTAGTTTATATTGCTAGATCTCCTGCATCTTTAAATAACAGTTTCTTAAAACATTTTGCCTCGTGATACATTTAACAAAGTCAAGGGGATGTTCTTCAAAATGGTTGGGGTAGGGCTTCGCTTAATGATCTCTAAATAATTTTCTTACTCTGATCAGGTGTAATTACATAGTTAACCATTGTAGATAAAGACCAGAATGACCCATCTAAGTTTTCATGCACAGTTTGTCCATTTTAAGCAGATGCGCATGAATTCCGTAAACCACTTGCACCCCATGTACTGACTAAATGTATCTTTATTGTAAACCGCTTCGAACTTCACGGTATAGCGGTATATAAGAAATAAATTATTATTATTATTAATTCCAGTATGGAACTCAGCACCCAGACTGCCTTCCCTCATTTTCCTCACCTAACCTAATAGAGTAGGATTGCTGGTTGCCTCACAGCCTCATTTCCATTTTCTTGCTATTGAGGATCTTCTGTGTTTATCCTGTGCTTTTTATTTAGTTCCATTACTGTTTTAGGCTCTATCATCACCTCTGAGAGGGCATTCCAAACAACTAGGGATAAACAGCATTATAACAGCAGTTTTATAAATTATTTTAAATATCATTGTACTTCAGTGATACAAAAGAATACCTTAATTCATTGTTCTTACTTCATTATTTTTAATATAGGTCCTGATCTTATGTAGAAAAGTTTGGGGACTAGTGGACTCGGTTATAATTAATCTTGAGACTAGCCAAATCACTTAGACTGTAGTGCTGTACAGAAGATCTGTACAGATTTCATGTCCTTAGAACTAATATAGAGGTGGTAGACTCGGGCATATAGGAATGTGGCCTTTGATATAGCAGTAGCTCCTCTTAGCTGACAAATTGTGTCCTTAGAGCAGTGCTTCTCAGCCCAGTTCTTTGGATGTACCCAGCCAGTTGTTTTTCATGATATCCACAATGAATATGCATAGGAGAGATTTGCATAAGAGGAGGCATCTCTCATGCATATTATTGTGGGTTTTCTGAAAATCTAATTGAGTGTGCACCAAGGACTGGGTTGAGGAACACTGCCTTAGAGGAGGCCCCATCCTGTCCTTGAGCTGGTGAGGACCCCTAATACAGATCATATGTGGTGGTGTGGGTGTGTAGAGAAGATAAAGTGCAAAATTTATTATCTAGCACCTTGTTATTATATAAGATATATGTGGGGTGGGATTGGGAAATATGATATTTGCTAATTGATTTATTATTAATGGATGGGGTAGGTGGGAAGGGATTCTTTATACTTTAAAGATTATAGGTAAGATTGTCAAGTGATTTGTAAAAATTGATTGATTATTATACATTGTAAGATATGAAAATGAATAAAGATTTACAAAAAAAAAAAATTATCTAGCATTTATCCCTATTGTGTATTATTTGCTATTTTCTGTAACTGAGATTTATATAGCTGCATTGTAAAAGGTTTGCTTTTTCTTTGTAGGCAGTGGGATGAACTATTGGACCCTCGATTGAACACCAAGCAGAAGGAAGCTGTTCTGGCTATAACAACCCCGCTTTCAATACAGCTGCCTCCTGTTCTTATCATCGGTCCCTATGGGACAGGCAAAACATTCACTTTAGCTCAAGCAGTCAAGCACATACTCAAGCAACAGGATACCAGGTATAGATTGATTTAGAATTAGAATGTCACATTTTACTTTTAAAGGGAAGCCACAATTAAAAGCATAAAACATTCATGTAGCTTAGTGAAATCAATTGTTCTAATTGCCTTCATCAGCTTGCACACAGTGCCCTTTTAGTGTGCTATTGTGAGAAAGTCTGGTGGAAGCTCTTTGTGGCACAATTGAGACAGAGTAGCAATTCTATCCATGTCTTGGAAGTTTGGGCCATTTTACTTTTTTTTAATCAATAAAATACAATCCAGTCAAATGAGAATCTCATGTGTATGTGGTCTTGTTTTCATTTAGTGTCAACTCTGTTCGACAATTCTTACATTGTCAAAACATTAGTGAGAACATATCATTTGAGAGGAGATTTCAGTGCAGACTGGTTATTAAGTATTAGCTCATATGTTTGGTTATATGATCCCCAGTTTTTATTTTTCACAGATGCCAAATGTGTGCTTTCTACCCAAATGATTTGCAGTTGTTTGACAACACAATAATTAGATAGCTAACACGGTACATTCATACAAAGTACTTTATAGACAATTGTGTTTATATGCTTTATGTATGTACTGTATATACTCAAGTTGTTAAAACACTTAGGGCCTCTTCTGTCAAACTGCGCTAGCAGTTTGTAGCGCGGTGAGCCGCGCTGAATGGCTTGCGCTGCTCCCGACGCTCATAGAGTTCCATTGAGCGTCGGGAGCAACGCGGGCCATACAGATCGGCTCTCTGTGCTAAAAACTGCTAGCGCAGTTTGATAGAAAAGGCCCTAAGTACCTGTAACATAAAATGATTTCCATTTAAAAATAAATTGTGCATAAACCCATGATTTTCACTTTAACTGAAAAAAAAAAGAATCATGGTTAACACATTATATTCTGAATTTCTTGTATAAGTTCAATAGTTTAAGTTTTTGATCAC
The DNA here is from genome assembly GCF_902459505.1 of Geotrypetes seraphini. NCBI lineage: Eukaryota > Metazoa > Chordata > Amphibia > Gymnophiona > Dermophiidae > Geotrypetes > Geotrypetes seraphini. The sequence continues at coordinate 17,317,436 of NC_047093.1, read as the reverse complement.
CTCACTTGAGTCTTGTAGGTTTGTAATTTGATTCATTTAGATTAAACTGAATATTTTTCTTAATTTGAGCCTTTTTGCTTTTCCTAATTCTTGTATGTTTCACTAATTTCTTTCTTTGCTTTTTCTATCTCAGCAGGATTCTTATTTGCACTCACTCTAATAGCGCTGCTGATCTCTACATAAAGGATTATCTGCATCCCTACGTAGAAGCAGGCAATCCCCATGCAAGACCTCTCAGGTATTCTTCATGACTAACTGACCTAATGTAACATACCAGATATGGTTATGAAAATGTGTCTTTAGAGAGTTTTAGAGAGCCACAAAAAACTAAAATTGATCTTGGGACTTAACAATAGTTATTAAATCACTTTTGAAGATTAAGCTACCATGAACTCCCCAAATCTCAAGATGCAGAGTCATGAAGTATATTTTGAACATGAACATAGTTTGATTTATAAAATTATAAAGGTACACAGAAGGGTAACATAGGGCTTCAGTGACCCTCAGGGACCCCTGAAGAAGACTTTTTGTCGAAACGCGGACCGTGTTTGGTCCTGCGCTCTCAGCGGATTAGGTACTTTAGGTTTTTATGTGGATTATTTTATCTTTATGTGGATGACTTTATTGTAATTTTGGAACTTTGATATTTTCCGTAAAGTCCATTTCAGTAACATCGTCACTCAACAGCGTTTTTTTGGTTTCTTCTGGGGTTTTTTTCTCTATGGATACTTTGGGGTCAATTTTCCTTGGTTTTGGCTCGATTATTTTGTAAATGCACTGCATTTTGCTGCTGAGAGATTCTGAAGGACTAGAGGCAAACAAAACTTTCTGATCATTAAGGAATGAATTCACTAGAAGTTTTGGAAAGCTCTGCATCAAGTCTTCACAGGTTTAACCAGTTAGTGGGGTTATTGTTGTCTGACTCTTGTCCAAAACATTTTATCACAACAAAGCCAATGAAAGATAACATCATACCATAGTTTGTAAACTCTGTTAAGGGATTAATGCCAAGCCCTATTGTAGTAGATGAAGATCAAGGTAGAGAAGAATCCTCAGTAGAGAGAATTTAAAACCTTTTTCCGAACTCAAAAAGGTTGTGCTCACTGACACCCCCCCCTTTTTTTTTTTATCGAACCGTGCAAGAGGTTTCTACCGCCGACTGGTGCATTGAACGATCTGTGCTGCTTCGACATCATAGAGTTCCTATGAGCGTCAGAGCAGCGCAGAGCATTCAGCATGCTGGCCAGCGCTAAAAGCATCATGTATGGTTTTGTAAAAGGGAGGGGGGGGTGCTAAATTAGAGCTTTGATATGAAGTGCTAGTTGAGAATAAACATCAAGCCTGAACCAAAAGTTGAGAACTACAGTATGTCCAAGGAATGGTCAAACAGGTTAAGGATGTATGTGATGAACTTATTAAATCAATGGTATCTGTAGTTTGTAAATTTCTGAATTTGAAAAATTCTTTAATATGTCAGTGTTACAATTATTACCTTTCCCAAGTTAGACAATGTATATGATATAAATCTGTAAGTTATCTACATGAGGTTTTGAGAAAGTTCCAAAGGCTTCCCTTCCTCCTGTCTTATCTGCTTGTATAAAAGTAGCTCCTAAAGCTAGACCTTGGGACTTTAATGTAAAATCTTGACACCTACAACACAGAGTTTCAAATGACACATTTGGAAACATCCTAATTAAACCACCTTAAAATTTCATCATAAACTGGAAAAGACATTTTAAAAACTCAACTGTAATCAGATTCTAGTAACACAGTAACCAATATAGTAACTTTCCCAACAGATTCAGGCAACAACTGTGGAGAAAGATCCACTAATGAAGTATTTACTTTGCAGATAGTAAACTGTTCCATCATGAAATTCAACTATATTTTCATTAAATTGTGTTTTGTCTACGTGTTCCACAATTTTATTTTTTATAATTATTTCCACCATTTTGCCCGGCACTGAAGTCAGGCTTACTGGTCTGTAATTTTCTGGATCTCCCCTGGAGCCCTTTTAAAAACATTGGTGTAACATTGGCCACCTTCCAATCTTGAGGAACTACAGACGATTTTAGCGACAGGTTACAGATCACTAACAGCAGGTCAGCAATTTCATGTTTGAGTTCTTTTAGTACCCTGGGGTGTATACCATCCGATCCTGGTGATTTATCACTTTTTAACTTGTCAATTTGGCTTAGTACATCTTCCAGATTCACTGAGATTTCTTTCAGTTGCTCCGCATCATCACCCTTGAAAACCATTTCCGGTTTAGTTAAATCTCTTACATCTTCCATAAAGACTGAAGCAAAGAATTCATTCAGTCTGTTGGGCTTAACCCTCAGAAACTAAGGCAAGTCAAAGTATGTCAGTCATGAACTTTGGGATTTCCAGCTTGTATGGTTAATTCATCCTGCTTATTAATGAAGAAAGCAAAGTTGCCGACTCGTTATGAGTTCTCCATAGATAGAGATACATGAGAGTTGACACCTAAGTTCTGCATTAGACTGAGGGAACTTATAAGGTGGTGGCTGCACAGGAAGTTCCATGCACACTCAGAAAAATCTAATTTTTAATGAGCTTTGTGAAAGCTATTTATTTTAGATGACTTCACTGTACTTGTGTATCTGATTTATCCTGTTACCTTCAATGAACCTTCATTACAGATAAGCAGCCTCCTTTTTTAGCCACATAAGCTGATATTCTAACACAAAATGCACAGGTATCTTCAGTCCAAATATCAGCTGGATTTTTGGGTTCTAAAAAGTAGTTGCATAAAGTTCCTAATGAAAATGGGCCTGATTATGTCTTATTAATTTGTGATGCTGTGGTATTAGTTCTAACTATACTCAAAAGTGTATTTCCTTAGTGTGATCCACACATAAGAGCCTAGTAGAACAGGGATGTTGATGATCCACTTTTTAGATATGATTATTGCAGTTATCCGGGTCTCACCTCATCTGGATAGATAGAACTGACATTTCAGGCATCATTCTTTTACTTTCTTCGGGGTGTTCACACAATGATGGCTGAAATGTTGGTTTTACCTACCCAGATGCAACAATCATGAGGCCATACATGGAAGCCTAAGAGAACACCTTGTAGATATGTTTCTCTTGCTAGAATTGCTTCTCCCTGCTGCTTCCTTTCAAACATATTTTGGGAAATCTTGTTAAAAATCTTCAGGGTTGAGCTTGCCTTAGGAGTCATTTGCAGGTGAAGTGATATACAAATGAAAGCAGTACCATTTTTTTTTCTTTTCAGGGTATATTTCAGAAATCGATGGGTCAAAACTGTCCATCCAGTTGTGCATCAGTACTGTTTGATTTCAAGCACGCGTTCCACCTTTCAGATGCCGCAGAAGGAAGATATTATTAGACATAGAGTAGTAGTTGTTACTTTGAGCACCTCACAGTATCTTTGTCAACTGGATCTTGAACCTGGTAAGTTAATTTACTAAGAGATTATAATTTTCCTAGGTAACAAAATTTGCACTGGTGCAAAGATAAGTGGCAAATGTTTTATCTAGAAAGGGCAGCAATGTTTAAAATAATAATTTTTTAAAAATACCAAAATAACTGGATCATTGCTATTGATCAGTGACAAAACCTACTGACCAAACTTGGAGACCATGATTGTACACACTCAAGGATTATGGCTGCAAAGCCCCAGCTGGGGACTGTTGTAGCAGTTTGCCTTAAAGCATGGGGGGGGGTCATAAAATCATTTTCCAATAACCAAGGTTGGTTGGTTGGTTTGTTTGTTTTTACCTTGAAGGTGCATGGTTCTACTTCATTGCCCTAATCCTGACTGATTGACCTGGAAGGATAAAGTAGGAAGAAGAAACAACTGGGTCAAAAAAAAAAAAAAAAAGACAGAGAAAAACAAACAAAAAAGCCCATGATGCATAGTAATATACAGGTGTAGGTAGCTGACCAGAAGTAAAAGCATCTATTGCACTGCGACGGCTTTAGGATTGAGGTCTCGTATACTTAGAAGTCATATGTTCAAAGTTGCTGTGGGAAAAAAATCCTATTACTTCTAGAGGCACAGTTGCATTTTTGTGCAGGTTTCTTGGAGGTGCAACAGTTATCCTATGAAACCTCACTGGAAGCCTGTAGCCATTGTCTGCCAGATGCTACAGTTCATTGTGACTGATGTGACAGAAGGAAAGAGAGAGATTTATAAGTCCAAAGTTGGCCTCCATATGCATGAGATGTCTGGTGCTGAACAAGAATCTGATTCTGCTCAGTTATTTGCAGGAAAGAGAACTTGCTCCAAAGCCTGGGGGTCAAAAAAGAACCGTTGAAAAGAGCTAAGAAAAACCCTGTAAACTGCCATAAATGTATTGACAAACAAAACATTTGTCTTCCTTACTTCAGTTCCTAGTGAACCTCATAAAGGTAATTCAGTTAAATATATATAGTGTGTGTTCACGGATAAAAGCTCATGACCCACTTACTGTCTGACACTTGAAAGAAGAATGCTACTTTTAAGTTTTCATTTATTTACCAGTCAGCACAGGAATGTTATCTATAGTGCACCGCAGAGCATTTGTCAGTTTTTATCATGAGGTTTTAATTCATGAATACAATTGCAGTCCTCCTTAACTAGCCTCTAGCAAGGTCAGTTTTAAGTGTGCAGAGTGTTTTTTCTCTTATGTTTTTGTGTCTTATGTTCGAGATTGAAAGATGGATAACGAGTGCAGTAATATTTTGCTTTACTAAAGGTCAAAATTAGTAAATGGTAACTTCAAAGTTCATAAGTTCATAAGCGTTTGCCATACTGGGAAAGGCTGAAGGTTTATCAAGCATAGTATCCTGTTTGTATCAGTGGTCAATCTGGATCATAAGTACCTGGCAAGATTTTATGCTGCTTATCCCAGGAATAGGTAATGGCTTTATCCAAGTCCATCTTAATAATGCTTGAAATTGTGGGTGTAAATGTTTGTCATTGCTTAGATTTAAGCGTTTCATACATTTTTAAAATAAATATATAAGAAACCTGCCCAATCGTTTTCCACATTCTCTGACGATGCATTCCAGAGTTCAATTACATGTTGAGTGAAGAAATATTTTCTCAGATTTGTTTTAAATTTACTACTTAGTAATCTCATCGCAAGGAATTCATGTCTATCTGCTCAATAATTCCATTCTTTATAATAGTCTCTACCATTTGGTACAGAACTGAGATCAGACTCGCTGGTCTCTAATTTCCTGGATCAACTCTGGAGCCCTTTTAAAAAATTGATGTTACATTGGCCACACTCTAATCTTTATATACCAGGCTTGATTTTAAGTATAAATGACATATTACTAATAATAGCTCTGCAAGTTCATTTTTTAGTTCTCTCAGTACTCTGGGATGTATACTATCCAGTCCAGGTGATTGGCTGTTCTTTTTAGTTTTGTCAGATTGTCTCATTACTTCTTCCAGGTTTACAGAGATTTGTTTGTTCCTCTGTCTGACCATTTCTGGCATGGTATCTCCCCCACATCTTCCTCAGTGAAGACCAAAGCCTTTTTCTACCCTTTATCTTCTAGCAGTCCAACTGATTGTTTTACCAGCTTCTTGCTTCTAATCCGCAGCAAGGGTGATTGGCAGCCTACCTCATTATATGCTTGTTTCTCCTCTACTTGTTGAACTTCATTGGTTTCCAGTAGTATGGAGAATCCAATTTAAGATCTTAACGTTAGTATATAAGGCTTTACAATGCTCCTTACCAAAGGAAGTAAATTCTTTATTGGAACTATATGTTCCTTCCCGTTCTTTGAGATCTCAATCCAAGAACCTACTGGTTGTTCCTTCTATTCAACACATATCCAAGGCAATTAGCTGTTCTCGTGTATTTGGTGTGGCAGGTCCTCTATTATGGAATTCCCTTCTTTGAGTCAGTTCATTTTATCCCTAATTTGTTAGCTTTTCTCAAGAGTTTGAAATCTTATTTTTTTAGAAAGGCTTTTCTTGATCTGTGATGGATAATTGTTATTTTAATTCTTTATTGTTTATACTTCATTGACTGTTGTTTTTATAATATTTGTATGCATGTGTTTCTAGAATTTGATTTATTTATGTTATTTCTGAAACCTGCATAGAATTTGGATATGCGGGATATAAATGTTTTAAATAAATAAATAAAATATATTTACCTAGAAAAGCTTTTATTATGTTTTTGCCTCTAAGTCGAGCTTTTTTCCCCAAAGCATCTCTTTGCTTTCCTCATCAGTGCTTTGCATTGACTTGCCATTCCTTATCTTGTTTCTTATCTTCAGTTGGATGATTCTTCCATTTTCAGGATGTTCTTTTAGCTCTAATAAACTCCTTTCTCTCACTTTTTTAACTATGCCAGCTGTTGTTTTGACCATTCTTATGCTTTTTTTAAATATGTGAAAAATATATATTGTCTGGGTTTTCAGGATGATATTTTTGAACATCTATGCCTGATGCTTTCATGGCAGTTTGGCATTTAGCTAAGGCAGAGAAAAGTTCTTTACCATGCATTAAGGGGGATATTCTATAAGAGGCACTTAACCTAATTAGTAAATTGGCTCATAATTGGAAAAAAATAAAAATTAATTAGGATAGGTGCTTATCCTCTTAGGTGTGATTCTACAAAAGATAGTTGCCTATCACATGGAGTCTGTTAGTGCCTAACGCCAAAGTAGGTGTGTTGTCGGGTGGAGAAAGACTTAGGTGCGATTCTGTAATGGACTTGGGCACCTATTGTATAATATAGGCTTTTAAAACTCTGGTCTAAGCTTTGTTAGTTGCCACTAAGCATGATTCTGTAATTGACACCTAAGTGAGATTGACATTTTTAATTAACATTCAGTAATTAGCTCCATGTTAACTGTAAGGCTCATTCCCTCTTGTGTGTTAGACAGTTAGAAGTAAATATGGAAATTTAGCATTTGCTACGGGGCAGAAATGATGAAGTTACGACTGTCTTATTTTGGTCACACCGTCAGAAGAGAGAGACATTGGAGAAGGACATCATGTTTGGGAATATCGAAGGAACCAAGTGAAGAGGGCGACCTGCAACCATATTGCTGGACACATTGAAAATAACCTTGGGGATGAAGCTGGAGGACCTTTCCGGACTAGCAGAAAACCGATTTCTTTTTAGATCCTTAATTCATCAAGTCGCTAGGACTCGAGCGCGAGTTGATGCCACATTAAAAATTTGTGCATGATAACTATTGCATTAACAGGTAACATGGCCTAGTATATTGCCCCTTCATGATAACTGAGTGAAGAATATGCCCTGGGGAGGTTCACTGCAATTATAAAAATGACTGTTTCTTCCAGCAATACTTTTCTTACAGTGTATCTTTTCTGGGGCTGACACACAAAACTTTTGAGTTCTTGCACCACATGGTAAAACAAATATCAAAACATTATAGATCATAGAAATGTTTTAAATAAATAATTATGTCAAATGGTAGAGTGCAAGGTTTTCCTGTGACCTAGGTAAAATTAATCTTAAGTTAGCTCACATAACTTGTAGTTTTTGTGTTGTCATGGTCCATGTAATTTTTGTTTTAGAAAAAATAAATCTGTCCTGAAAACTATATTACTGTGAGAGAGATGGACTACTTTTCTAAACTTTAGATTCATAAGAAAATATCTGATTGGCTCAGAGAAACCGACAAAAGTCCAAACAGAGCTGTTTAACCCTTGTGTGAACATTCATACAGCATGTGATAATAGTGTCACCTAGTTTTAACTATACTTTTCTTGACTATCTCCAAGTAATAAAATACCAGTCTCAAAGGATGTGTTTTCCTGCAAAGGCAATGTTGTGCAGTATATTTCCACTATAGGTCCATATTTGACAAATGTGAATGCACTGTTTGTTACATTTAATTATTACATGTATTTTTTATTTTAGGTTTCTTTACACACATTCTGTTAGATGAAGCTGCACAGGCCATGGAATGTGAAACCATCATGCCCCTAGCGTTGGCTAATAAAAACACCAGAATTGTTTTGGCTGGAGATCACATGCAAGTAAGATCCTGAGAAATTTTTTGTGTATTTATTTATTCATTCATTCATTTATTCAATTTTCTATACCGTTCTCCCAAGGGAGCTCAGAACGGTTTACATGAGTATTGAACCTAGGTATGGGATATTTGCATTTTACTGTAGCTGTATGAAATGGGCACTGTAGAATGTACTATTTGAGCAAAAGGTGTGTTATTTTTTGCCCGAATCATGATTTTGGAAAAGTTGCTACTGTGTGTTTGTGAAGTTTTTAGCTATAAATTGGAAAATAGCATGCACAGCCTAGAAGAGACCTTATTAAGTTCTAAAGACACCAGTTGGGTGTATCCTACTGTTTAAACATTTGAAAGGGCATTCGCTGCATGTATGGTTAATTATTTTTGTTTCGGTGTGTGTATTACAGCTCAGTCCTTTCGTCTACAGCGAATTTGCCAGGGAGAGAAACCTTCATGTCTCATTACTTGATCGACTGTATGAACACTACCCTGCAGAGTTTCCATGCAGGATCCTACTGTGTGAGAACTATCGCTCCCATGAAGCTATCATCAAGTAGGTGTGAACTTTTCCACTGTATCACACTTATCTGCCTAGCAGTAATAAGCCTAAATGCGAAACGTTTTTATTATTCAAGTAGAAAATGTGATTTAAAGTTGACAGTGTGCTGAAAACTAAGGTAGGTAGTGAGATTTGGTTCTTTTTTTTTTTTTAAATAAATTGGTTTGAAACTTACCATCTGTTGGATGAATTAGTGAAAATAGTATTTCCTTTCTGCAAAAAAATGTTTATATTACCATTTTATACACTAATTGTTCTTTATTTGGGAGAGAAAAGAGATGTGTCAGAATTATTAATATTTTAAGGATCAGCATTGCTTGAGATACCTGGTAAACAGTTTATTTTTTCTGGGGCTTGTACAGGTGTCCTACTGTTGGACATATCATTGTTCCTGCATGTGCAGTTTGTTATAGTTCTACCACTGCCTCTAGCTAATCACCAGGGACCAGGCTGCCTGAATCAATATGTCGTGCTCCATCCCTAGCAATATTCAAATCTAAGCTAAAAGCCCTTTTTTTTTTAAACTGCTTTCAACTCTTAACTCCCACTCACTGCTACCAGATACCTTTACCCACTGTATCATTTCCTCTACCATAATCTCCCCAACCCTAAATGTCCTGTCTAAATTAGATTGTAAGCTCTTCTGAACAGGGATTGTCTGTTATGTTAAAATGTACAGTGCAGCGTGCGCCTACTAGTAGTAGTAGACCTAAGCTTTATCTTTCTTGTCTCACTTTTCCCTAGGCTTTCTCACATCTTTTACTCTCATCTACCCCATTACCCACTTATCTTCTCCTTCTCCCTTGTTTGTCTCCTCCTTCCTTCATCTCCATATTGTCTCTCAGACCTATCAATTTCTTTCTGTTTTAGTTCTTGCCTCTCGTTCTCTTATTATTGGCATCTACCCTACTACAGTCTTAGTCCATCCCATTCTTTTGCCTCTTCCTCTCCTTTTCCAGCATCTACCTTCTTATTATCTTATTTCTTCCTCAAATTATTTCCCTGCCTCTTTGTTTCTTTTACTGACATCTGCCCCTGCCTATTCTAGTCTCTTCCCAGCAGCCCCTTCTTCTCCCTTCTCTCCCTTCCAGCATCTACCCTTTGCCTCTCTTCACCCTGCCTTCCCCAGCATCAGTCCCATGCTTTCTTCTCCCCACCACCATCTGTCACCGTTCCCTGCTTCCTTTCTGGCATTTGCCCAGTTGCCCCAGCAATTCCCTCTACTTCTTGTTCCTTTCTCCCAGCATCTGCTACATGTGTAGATTTTTTTCTTACCAGCATTTGCTCCTATGGCTTCTTCCCCTTGCCTCTTTCTTCCCACTGCCTGCATATTCTCTCTCCTAATTCTTATATCTCCCTACATATAAAAATAAACTGTACTGCAGCTCTGTGACTGGACCTCTTGAATGAGTTCACCCCATGCCATAGTCACCACTGCTGTTGGCTGGTACTGCTTTGTCCTAAAACTATGCAGTAGCTTAAAGCATGCAATTACAGTTTGTGTGTTGATCTCTTGCTTTGTGAGATCAGTCCACAGAAAGTGTTGTCCATGAGGTTTGGTTTGTACAAGTTCAAAGTGGCAGCAGTAGGACAAAGTCTGACAGGTGCCTGTGCTCTTGTGCACTTTTGAGGGAACCGAGTTGGTTTGTATACTGGCAAAAAGTAAATCTGGGAAATGTAACATTAAAGTTTAGGAGGGGGGGTTAATTCATTATTTTATAGTCTAGTATTTTGTGCAATCACTAGAGAATGACACGAGGAAAAAATTTGTCCCCGTCACCACCCCATCCCCATCCCCACCATCCCTGTCACCACCCTGTCCCCGCCCCATCCCCATCACCACTGTCCCTACCCCGTCCCCACGACAACTGTCCCCATAGCATCCATATAAGCCTCAGTACTGCAATATTTAGCTTATTCCTTCCTTATAAATCAAAGTTCTGGCTGCTGAACTAGAGAAAGAGATGTTCAGCTGGCAGGGCTTTGTTTATAAATTTTTATCAACACAACTAATATACTACTTTATCCTAAAGCAAAAAAAAATAAAATAAATATAATTTTTTTTCCTATGTTGTCTGGTTTCTGCTTTCCTCATCTTCTCATTCAATTCCTTCCATCCACTGACTGTCTTCTCTCTGCGTTTTCCATTTGCTCTGTTACTGTGCCTCTCCCTTCACCCTCTCCCCAATTGGTCTGGCACCCATCTTCTTTCCTCCACTCCCCCCATAGTCTGGCATCTCTGTCTTCTTCCTTTCCAGTGTCTTCTCCCCACTCTCTGTTCCCCATTTCCCTTCAGCGTCTTCTCCCCGCTCTCTCTTCCCCATTTCCCTTTAGTATCTTCTCCCCACTCTGTCTTCCACATTTCCCTTCAGTGTCTGTTCCTCTCCACCCCCCTTCAGCGTCGGTTCCATTCCTTTCCCCCACCACCCTTCCCTCTCGCCACCCCCTTCAAGGTCTGTACCTTTCTACCGCCTTTCAGCACCCCTCGTGTGGTCCGACCATCTCCCTCCCTCTTATCTTCATGGTGCGTTACAAAGTAATTTGTGCAAGCTGCCGTAGCCTGCAAGCTCGGTCCCCGTCCTAACCCCACAAACCATTACGCTTCTGTGTTTATTTTTCCCCATTTCTAATATCTCCCCTCTGTATCTGGCATTGCCCCCCCTGTGTCCATATACCATCCCCATGTAAGTCCCCTTTATGTCTCTGTCCCTATGCCCCCATGCACATAATTTCCCCTCTGTTTCTGTTTCCTTCCTGTGTCCAGATTTCCCCTCTCTTCCTCTTCCACACCAATGTGTCTCTTCTCTCCAACCCCATCTAGCTTCTTTCCCTCTTTCTCCCTCCCCCCCTGCTTCCAGCATCTGGCTCACATTTCTTTCCTGCCTATGGGTTTAATATTTCTCTCCCTCTTCATCCCCTTGGCCCAGCATCTCTTTCCCTTTCACTCCCTCCTTCCTAGTGTGAGGGAACATGCACGATCACGGATCGCGCGGTCCAGCAGCCCCCCTCCTGCCCGATCGCCGCATCCTGCCATCTCCTTCCCTCCACCTCACCTTAGGTTCCGACTTTAATTCTTCTTCTCCCAATGGCATGCTTTCAATAAGCTGTGCGTGCACGGCTACTTGAATTGTTGAATCTTCTCCTCTGACACAACCGGAAACAGGAAGTTACATCAGAGGAGAAAATTCAACAACTCAAGCAGCTGCGCATGCGTCTTATTGAAAGCGTGCGACTGGGAGAAGAAGAATTAAAGTCAGGACCTAAGGTGAGGTGGAGGGAGGGAAATGGCAGAATGCGGCGATCGGGTGAGGATGCTGGACTGCACGATTCGTGATTGCTTCACTGCGGAGACAAGACCGCTCCACGGGGCAGTGAATGGCCTTGACCCCGTCCCCGCAGCGACCACTATTTTTTCTTTCCCCGTTCTGGCGGGTTACCCACGGCTACCCACGGGTAAGAACCACCGTGTCATTCTCTAGTAGTCACCTTTTATAATTTTGCTGAGCATAGAATCATAATATCCTAGGACAGAGTTTCTCAACTTCTTCAAGCCAAGTACTCCCTATGCTTAGCAAATACCAACCGAGTACCCCCGCCCAAGCTCTGCCCCTGACTTCACTCTATAATAATAGTACTAATTGTAATGCAATTTCTTCCATACATTTCTCATATACACACAATATAATCTTAATACATAATGGTAACCTCAAAATTAAAAAACACAAAGCACACTACGCAGAGAAAATGTTAATTATCATTTATATTCGGATTTTTTTCAAAGAGGTCAACACAGATGACTTTAAAATATGCAATGTCACCTCGGTAACAAGTATAGAAAAATAAACAAATATAGTGCAAAATATAGATAGCAGATATAAATTCTCAGAATTGACACATTTTTATCTCTAAATTGAAAATAAAATCATTTTTTTTACCTTTGTTATCTGGTGATTTCATGAGTCTCTGGTTGCACGTCTTTCTGACTGCATCCAATATTTCTTTCTACATGCTTTCTCTCCTCCAGACCTCATTCCATTCCCAAACCAACATCTCTCTCTGTCCCTCCATGAGTCCAACTTTTCTTTCTCTACTCCACCCCATTGACAACAAGTCTCTCTCTCTCTCTCACTCTCTCTCTCTCCATCTGTCTTGAGAGATCCAGGCATCTCTCCCACCCCCTCTACTGCCACATTCAACATTTCTCCCTCTCTCATCCCCCAGATCATGTGCAGCATTTTTCACCACTGCCCATTTCTCCTTCTATCACACCTCTCCAACACCATGCCACATCTCTCCCTCCATCACTATGTCCAACATTCCTCCCCCTTGCATCCCCTTCAGACTGTCCCTCTGGTCCCTCTCCATAACCATATCCAACATTTCTTCCCCTCATCCTTCTATTCCCCATGTATCTCTACCTCGCTCCTCTCTCTCTTCATGCCCAATTTTCCTTTCTTCCTTTCCCCATGTGCACCATCTCTCATTCACACTTATTCCCAACAATTCTCCCTTTCTGTTCTTTCCCCCCTCCTTTGTTCCAAGTTAGTGCCCCCTTCCTCTCTCCATTTTGTGTCCCATGTTCATGCCCCCTTTCTTTTTGTCGACTTCGTGTCCCCTCCCCTCACTACCTTCCAGCCTTTCTCCCAAAATTAAGTTGCACCACCGGGGATCCTTGCCTGCCCCCTCCCCTGAAGCCGACCTGTCCACAGAAGCTGCTGGGGATCTCTATCTGCCCCCCCCCCCCCTTTCCCCGAAGCTGCCGACCCATCCACAGAAGCTGCTGGGGATCCCTGCCAGCCTGCCCGCCTGTCACACCACCCCCGAAGCTGTCCATGTTACTTTGTCAGAGCCGGACTCGCAGCAACTTTGTGCAGGGATGGCGTGTGCAGCCATTTACATGCTGCACATGGCTTTCCCACAATCCTTCCCTCTGACATCAATTCTGACGGAGAGAAGGTTGTGGGTCAGCTACACAGCGTGTGAGTTGCTGCCTAAGTCCCTGCATGGAGTTGCTGCTGGTAGAGGATGGAGCGAGTCTGGTTCCAACCAAGTAACAGGGATGGCTTCGGGGGTGGGGGGTGGGTGTTTAGACAGACTGGGAGGGATCACCGGCAGCAGCTTCAGCAGCGGGTGGGCAGGGAAGGATCCCTGGCAGCAGTGGCTAGGCCGCATACCCCAACAAGTGGCCTGCGTACCCCCAAGGGTACCACGTGTTGAGAAACACTGTTCTAGGACAAGCAGGCAGCATATTCTCACATGTGGGTGACGTCATCCACGGAGCCCCAGTATGGCAGTGAAAAGTGTAGTATCTCTTTAAGCTTTTGCAAGCTTTAAGACTGCCTGCACCGCGCATGTGCGAGTGCCTTCCCACCTGACCCCAGCTTGCAAGGTCATCAGTTTTTCATTTTCCACGGAGTGAAGACGACGTATCTCTTATTTCACCGTCAAGTTGCCTTCCTGTTTATATTGTTTATAAACTTTTTAAAGTATTTCAAGTTTCTTCTTTCTGTTCTTTACTTTTCTTTTGAAAAACAAGTAAAGAAGCTGGCGTCAGGTGGGAAGGCACTTGTGCATGCGCGGTGCGGGCAGTCTTAAAACTTGCAAGAATTTAAAGTGATATCACACTTTTCACTGTCCATACTGGGGCTCCATGGATGACATCATCCACAGTGAGAATATCTGCCTGCTGTCACTGGATAACACCTGTTAGGGGAAGTAACTGTGCTTTACTTAAGAACAATAGAGTTTCAATATATTATTTTGGCACACTTGTCTTTTTGGAAAGCATAATGGAGGTTATTAGGTGCCCCGAGGGCACGGGGTAAGAGCCCAACTTTCCATTATTTAATAGTATTGCAACCCAGAATCAGTACATTTGATGTTTAGGTATCTACACTTATAGCAGCTGCTTTACGAGCAGGTGCGTAAATGGGAGCTATCTGTGTAACTTGCAGTATAGTGTAAGTTGGGCGCTTAAGTTAGAGCCCTGTCTGATGTCCCCCAGCACCCAAGCTCCTTCCCTATGTATGCTCCCTTGCAAATACCCACAGAACAGCGCTTAGGGTGATTGGCATTCATGTGTGTGAGTATTCTGCTCATTAACATGTGTAGCATGTGCATAAACCTAAGTGCCTAGTTTATATAATTAGAGTGAAGGAGCAGCCTGATGGTTAGTGCAGTCGGCTGAGAACCTGGAGAACTAAGTTTGATTCCCTCTATGGCTCATTGTTGCCCTGGGTAACCAGAGAGTTTGATTCCCTCCATTGCCAGGTGTAAAAACTTAGATTGTGAGCCCACAAGGGACAGAGAAAGTAGCTGCATCTATGAAATCTAGACCACAGTTCTTCAACCGCCGGTCCGCGGACTGGTGTCGGTCCGCAGGAAATTTTTGCCGGTCTGTGCAGGGCCGGCAAGATTGACTTACTTCAACTTCCTGTCGGTCTGCGCAGGGCCGGCAAGATCAACATGTGAAGCGTGCGCTGGGCCGGAGAGATCTTGGGGAGCCTCTGACAGTGGCTTTCTCCCCTCTCTGCAGCTCTCCTTTACTTCCCAGCGCAGCGATTAACGAAGGCAGCCTCGGGGCTTTTGCTGAGTCGCGGCTGCCTCTGATGATGCAACTTCCTCTTTCCTCAGAGGCGGCGCAACCCAAGAAAGGACCCGAGGCTGCCTTCGTTAATCGCTGCGCTGGGAAATAAGAAGAGCTGCTGGGAGGGGAGAAAACCACTATCAGTCTGGGAAGCTGCTGGACAGGGAAAAAAGGGGACAGCTGCTACTGGAGAGGGAGAAGGAGAGATGCTGCTGGGAGGGGAGGGAAGAGAATTACTGCTGGACAGGAGGAGGAGGGAAGGGAGAATGAAAAAAGGAAGGAAACAGCTGGCAGAGAGATTAGAGGAGGGGAAGGGGAGACACAGGCATGAGAAAGTAGAGAGATTGATGATAGGAAGGGGTCAGCAGAAAAATAAGCAGAGAGGGACAACGATGATAGATCTGGTGTAGGAGAGAGAAAAATGAAGAGAGCAGTGAAGCTGGAATGAATCATGTAAAAAGGAGAGAGGGGGCACAAGCTGGATGGAAAGGGGAGAGGGGCATAGAAAGAAGACAGATACCATATGGAAGGGGGAGAGGACAGACAGTGGATGGAAGGGGCAGATGCTGGATTGAAGAGACAGAAAGGGCAGACGCTGGAAGGAAGAGAGTGAAAAGAAGATTGAAAGCAGAAACCAAAGACGACAAAAGGTAGAAAAAAATAATTTTATTTCTATTTTGTGATTAGAATATATCAGATTTGAAATATATATCCTGCTAGAGCTGGTGTTAGACATAACTGGGGACTGCAAAGCCCAGGCAGTGCTTCTTTAGCTTCCAGCTGGCTTAGGGCGCTCTCTGACCAGGGGGCAGTTGCCCTAGTTGCACTCCCTTAAAACTATTCCTGTCATGTGTGACTGCAGTATTCTGTTAGCATGATATTTCTGTGTAGCATTCTGTAATAATTTGGCTTGTTCAGTTTTCTTGATAATAGAGGGGATATATGTGAAGGGGAGGGGAGACAGGGGTTTTGTTGATCCTGCTCTGAATTATTTGTATTTATAAAATGACAATTGTACCGAATATTGTTTCTTTTTATACTTTAATAAAATGCATTCAATATAAAATCATAACTGAGGCTTGTGTGGATGGGATCAGATGATTTGTGGGGACCGACTCGCGGAGATGGGGCGGAAACGGAGTTTTTACATTTTAGTCCTAGTAGTTTGCCGGTCCACAAAATAATTCTTTTTTTTCTGCCGGTCCACGGGTGTAAAAAGGTTGAAGAACACTGATCTAGACCACTTTGGCCATACCACAGAAAGGCAGTATCTCATATCCATGACAACCTCCTCCCTTCATATAATTGTTCTTAATATATTCATGTAACACAGTCCAGTTTGTAAAACAAGACAAAATGTCAACAAAACTAACAGAATACTTTGATTATCTGAAGTTTTGTTACAGAACAGTGGCCTGTTTGTTAGCAGTGGTACCATTCATCAGGATATTTATCTTAGCTACTTGGCACTGGTAGATTTTTCATGAACATTGAGCATTCAATCACATTAAAAAAAAAAATCTTGTGTTCACTTCAAACTTAAAACAGGGTTTGGTTTAGTGAAAGGTTGGGAAATCTGCACCCATTGTAAGTGGCAGAAATCCTTGCTGAATAGGAGTGTAATTGTGCTTCAGATGAATAATACTTCTAGTAGATAAAGCTCTTTAAAAGTCTGTCCACAGCACCCAGCAGGAATGTTCTGTTTCATTGCAGCCTATCACTACTGGTAGTCCGTTTTTAAGTCTTTACCACAGGTAGCTGCAATCTGCCTCCCCCTCCTTATTTGGCAGTTCTAGCATAATAAGTCTGAACACACTTATCAGTCTGGAAACACAATCTCTCATTATTAAAGGATATTGTTCAAGTCCTATTTCTATTCTTACTTCCCAGTTCAAATTTAACAAGGTGAAGTAATTACTTCTAGTTGGTTTAAAGAACACTTTGTGTTTGAACTATGGCCCAGATTCACTAAAGATAGTGACTCAATCGCTGTTGGCCGATTCTCTGGCTGATTTTAAAACAGCGATTGATTCACTATCAAGTTTGCATGCAAATGATTTGCACGGAGGTGCAAATCATTTGCATGCAAACTCCTCAACTCAATCACTCAGTGAGCTATTGAGTCGGTGCAGAGCCCTGATAGTAGTGACAGGAGAAGCAGGGCTTCTGCCGGGGTTTGTTTTCTTCTTCTTTTTTTTAATGGCACAGATATTTTGCGTGTATTACACATGCAAAATATCTGGCCAGTTGAAAAAAAATGCTTCTCCCCCTTCCCCCCCCCCCGAATCCACAGTTACCAACAGGTCTACAGCAGTCAGGTTGTAGGATAGTAAAACCGATTCAAAATAGCCAAGCAAATGTTAGTGAATCAATCACTTGGCTATTTTGCATGGGGTTTCACTCATTTGCATGGGTCGGATAGGATCGTAAAATGTGCTATCAAACGCGGTGGACCCTTTAGTGAATCAGGTGGGTAGCAGCAATCATCACTAAACCTGTGAAAACAGGTTTAGCGACGATCACTGACTTTAGTGAATCGGGGCCTATGTCTCTGGAATGTTTCTCTCAACCATGGCCTCTTTTCCTTTTAGCTTAGAACCTTCAGAGACTCCATCACCACTGAAGCTTCTTTTAATTATGAGATCAGTTTCATTAACCAGCTCTCTAGAGCAGTGTTTCTCAACTCAGTCCTGGAGTACCCCCTTGCCAGTCAGGTTTTCAGGATATCCATAATAAATATGCATGAAAGGAATTTGCATATAATGGAGGCAGTGTATGCAAATCAAGTTTATGCATATTAATTGTGGATATCCTGAAAACCTGACTGGCAAGGGGGTACTCCAGGATCGAGTTGAGGCAAGGGGATACTGCAGGACCGAGTTGAGAAACACTGCTCTAGAGCTCTGCCCAATCTTTGAGACACATGCATTCTTCCCAGAAAAAAAAATCTAGGTCTTTCTATGCTCCATTATTTGAAAAAAAAAACCTGTATTATCCAAAAAGAGATTGGTTTTGTACATTCCTTTATATTATTTTATCCCAAAAAGTTCATTAAGCCTAGCCCCAGCCATTCCTAATAAAAGGTGTTTGTTTTATAGCTGTACACAATAGTTAAACAAGGTACAAGACCCAGGCTAGGTTTCACTTCAGTTAATTAATACTGAGCTTTAACTTCCTGAAGAGTAGAGAAAATGACTGTAACTTCATTTCAGGATTTGTTTTTATTCTGCACTTATTTAAATTCATAATACGGCAAGTGATTTCACTACTTGTTCTCAGAGTCTTTATATATCTGTGAGTAAGGTAAATGAGTAGGTGGAGCCTTTTTATAATTAACAGCATGATGCCTGGAAGCCAATTTTATCATTGGGTGCCTTTGTGAAATGTCCAACAAGGCATTATTCTCTCAGGGTTTCCACAGCTGGTATTGTGCTTGTTGCAGGTTTCCGGGTCTTTGTTAGGTAGAAACCGACATTTCAGCCACTGTGCTGTTGCTTTCTTCAGGGTATGCTCTGAAGTCTGCAGCATGACTTTGTAAATAGAAGGTTCACTGACCTGATTGGGAACAGGGCAGGCCACCAATTTGAATTTTGGCGGGAAAGTCCATAGAATGGAAAAAGTCTCTGGTAGGTTTAAAAATGTTCTCCCCGTGGAGCTGGGTTAGATGTTCTCTCAGGGTTTCCGCAGCTGGCATTGTGCTTGTTGCAGGTTTCTAGGTCTCGCTGCATCTTTGTCAAGTAGAAACCCTGTGGCTTTCTTCAGGGTATGCTCTGAAGTCTGCAGTGTGATTTTGTAAATAGTGGGTTCACTGATCTGATTGGGAACAGGGCAGTGCACCGATTTGAATTTTTGTGGGAAAGTTAGTAGGTCAGAAATTTGAGTCACACTGCTGACTTCAGCATGGTGGCTGAAACGTCGGTTTCTACCTGACAAAGATGCAGCGTAACCCAGAAACTTGCAACAAATCCAACAAGGCACTTTTTATGCCTAGTCAATAAGGTAAAAAAAATATATTCAAATACTTATACTGAGGAAGTGCATACGTAAACAGTATTAAGCACTCCCCCTAAAATATTCATAATTGTATATAATGGACCATAAGAGAAATATTGTTGCTAATTATCAGTCCAGTAGTTTAGAAAATTAAATATGAATACACTTTATGAGTTTATTAAAAAACAGTATTTGAAATAGTTCTTCAATAGATGCAAAATAAATTCCTTAGACATTTATCTGAAACAACTTCGAGGACATTGTTTTATTGCATCCTCAGCAATAATATTTATTTCAAACAGCTACTTAGTTCAAGCATATCTTCAGCAATAATCTCAAATTCCAGATATCTAATGTATTAAGTTTCGATTGGATCTGCTTCAGGGGTGTAATTTCTAAGCTCTTTTCAACCATGGTCTGGCTTAAAAGATACATAGGGAAGATACATGTAGGGATTATGGGAGTATTGTTGGCCTCTTCTATGGCTGTGTTATATATGGTTAGATTTGAAGAAGAATAAGATAAGCACTAAGTAGGGAGATTCAAGTTTCAAGTTTTATTAGGATTTTATATACTGCCTGTCAAGGTTATCTAAGCGGTTTTACAATCAGATACTCAAGAATTTTCCCTATCTGTCCCGGTGGGCTCACAATCTATCTAACGTACCTGGGGCTATGGAGGATTAAGTGACTTGCCCAGGATCACAAGGAGCAGCGCGGGGTTTGAACCCACGACCCCAGGGTGCTGAGGCTGTAGCTTCAACCACTGTGCCACACACTCCTCCAGATCTTTAAGTCTGGGGTCCAAGATGGCCGCAGGCTTGACACGCTGAATAATACACCCTGGAGGTTTGCAGTCATTAACCAGGAAAATATTTCACAGTAATAACTTTTCCTACCTGAAATGGTTGGAGCACCGCTGTTGCCTTGCGGCGCACCAAAGGAGTCTGTCAGAAATATTGAAGATCTAAGGCGGATGCAAAATGTTCGATGAACGTCAGAGGGCAGCCCACTGGAGGCACTGTGCATGGGAGAGAACACTGCAGCTCTCCTTAAGCCAGATATGATTCTTAGCCCCAACGCAAGAGCACTGCCCCCCCGTAGCCTCGGATTTCAAGCTCTCCACAGAGTGAGGAAACCCCGGAGGGAGGGTTGTTTCCTCTTCTTGAGGCAAGTGCAGAGCCTGGAAGTGGGAGCACTTCAACGGGAGAGCCCAACCATGGGATCTGAGGCTGTTTCATCTACGGGGGTTGGACGAGTCCAGATGGAGGAGCGACAGGAGGAACCATCATATGGTGAGCATTTTTTCCACCAAACAGGAACAAACTTTCATTAATAAACCCATTGAAGTGACTTTAGAGGCGCACTGGGATCTTGTGGCTAACTTTGAAAAAGCCATAAATCCCCATTTTCATTACATAGAGGGGAAACTAACTGAGCATACAAGAGAGTTGAAAGATTTAAAAACAGATATGATTGTCTCTAAATTCAGCATATAGAATGTTGAACAAGACCTAATTTCTTCTAAACAGATTCAAGAGACATTAATTAAAGACAATATAAATCTTAGGAGGTAAGTTGAAACTTTAGAGAATAGTGTTTGTAGTAATAACCTAAGATTGATCAATTTCCCTAGGGTCACTACGATGACTCCTAGGGAAATGATTAAAAGATATTTGCTGGAAATTCTGGGAGTCTCGGAGGAACATTTACCTCTGTACTCTCAGGTTTAAGATTTGCCTTCTAGTATCAAGTTCAACATCAAATGACTACTAACCAAGAAGCAATAGATGTCTTAGCTTTGTTTGAGACATCAGATAAAGAAATTGCAACTCCAGCAACATTAATAATATCAGTAGCTCTTCAACCTGACAAGGCATGGGTTTTGAGACTATTCTTTAAGTATAGGCAGAAAGAATTTCTTGGTTATAAAATACAGATGTTTCCCAACTTGTCACATGAAACACAGCAGTGTAAGCATGATTTTTTTCTTCTTAAGCCAGGAGTCTTAGCTTTAGGGGCTACATTTTATTTACGACACCCCTGTAAGTACATTGTGTATCACCAGACAAACAAGTATGTTTTCTTTGAACTTTTTCAATTAACTACCTTTTTGTCACTACCCTTTTGGAGAAAGAAAAATCTTGAGCTCATTAGATTGATTTATACATTTACTCTCAGCTTTAAGCCTTGATTCTTTATTGCATATTTTCTTATGTTTCTTGCCAAGTGTTAAATCTTGGATCTCATTTGAGGACTTGAGTAAAGTTAAACCTATGTTTTTGTTTTCATCGTTATCTTTCTACTGTTAAAGTGGAAACTACATTAGAATATGTTCTAAGGTTTAATTTCTTTCTGTACAAGTTATAATGCTTGATATTTAAGTTGAAAGTCATAAATAAAAGATAAGCACTAAGTAATACAGATTTGGAAACATTCTATTGATAATGTATTCTTCATTTACATTGACTCTGAGAAGAATTTGTATACAGTACATTCATTTCTTGGGTAAACTCTTTAGATTCTAATCTCCAGCTTGTGTAGACCTGCCATCAGACTGTAATTGATTTTTTTTTTTTTGCTATTAAATTATTTAAAATACTTGGATGTCTTCAAACTGTTTTTTTACTGGAAACAGGTTGAATGAAGCAACTATCTGGTGTTTCATAGTTTTTATCCTTATAAATTGAACACTAGTTTGCATATTAGTCAAGTTTTAAGATTGCAAAGAAACTGCCCTTCTTTCATGGATTTCAAACATAAATCTATCTGATTGTACTCATGTTTTTTTTTCTCAATGAGGCCATCCAACACAAACTGTTAAGAAGCTTGTTTGAAAATTTGATTTCCTCAATGCAAATTATTACTTCAGTACTGTATGAATGTAGAATGCAACAGGAATTTTTATATTGTATTGTTCCTTATTTTACTTTATCATGTTTAATTTCTAGATCAATATTTCATCATTAGCATGTTTTGATCCTTCATGAGGTATTTAAAGTTTCTCCTACTATTTCTTTACCATTGGAGAGATGCTTTCCTATACATAAGAACATAAGAATTTCCTTACTGGGACAAACCAAAGGTCCATCAAGCCCAGTATACTGTTTCCAACAGTGGCCAACGCAGGTCCCAAGTACCTAGCAGAAACCCAAATAGTAGCAACATTCCAGAGCTGAGATTGTGTTGTCATAATGCCTCATTCCACCAATGCCTAAGAGCCAACCTCATCAGTGATGTCACAATGGCTTGAGTGTCCTATACTTGGCTCACATAAGAACATAAGAATTACCATACTGGGACAGACCGAGGTCCATCAAGCCCAGTATCCTGTTTCCAACAGTGGCCAACCCAAGTCCCAAGTAACATAGTAAATGATGGCAGATAAAGACCTGAACGGTCCATCCAGTCTGCCCATTAGTTATACCGATTAAAAATATATGATTAAATTAACTTGTCTCTTCTTTGATTTTCTGGGTCATAGACTGTAAAGTCCTCCTGCTATTGTCCTAGGTTCCAAATGCTGAAGTTGCCTATCCAACCATCCTGTTTGCAGGATATCTACCATAAAGTCTGGCCAGTAACATCCTCCTGTTCCAAGTTAGTGGAGTTCCCATTGATGCCCTCCCCAGCCCAATCCTACACCAAGCTAGATCCTGAGTAGTAAAACAGATTTTATGCTGCTGATCCAAGAATTAGCAGGAGATTTCTGTAAGCCATCTCAATAATCTGGAGGGAAATACTGGTCATTCCAAATATCACCACTGTAATTGGTGTGCTAATACAATTGACAAGCTTGGTTGGAAGTATTCTTTTGGTGATAGGATATTTTATACTTGATATGTATCACTTGCCTGTTAACATTTTGTTATATTTATCATTTTTTGCCCTTATCAAATTAATTCTATAGTCAAGAAGTGTTATTTTTTGCTCTGGAAACTTTGTTTAGGCTTTTGGTGCAATCTTTGATATTAAGTACCTTAGATTACTGCAACCTGATTTGCTTAGCATCGTGTAAAAAGAACATTAAAAAGTTACAAATTATTCAGAACACCACTGTCAGATTGATATTTAATCTGAAGCGATTTGATCATGTCAGGAGTTATTATCAGAAGTTACATTGGTTACAGATTGACGCAAGGATATTATTCAAATTTGGGTGCATTTGTTTCAATCACTACATGGTTTTAATACCTACCTATATACTTGAATATAAGTCGAGGCCCCCATTTTCCCCCCCAAAATGATGAATAATGGTTGACTGGAATATAAGACGGGGGCTTAATGTTCAAGTGCCATGCCCTGCCAGGATCTGTACCCAGTGTCCCCTCCCAGGCTCTGCACAGCCATCAGCCCCCTTCCCTCACTCCTTACCAGGCTCTGAACTCAGCCCCCGTACCTGCCAGGCTCTGAACCCAGCCCCCCCTCACTCCCTGCCAGGATCTGCACCCAGCCCCCTTCCCTCCCTGCCCTACCATGCTCTGAACTCAGCCCCCTTCCCTCCTTGCCCTACCAGGCTCTGAACTCAGCTCCCTTCCCTGCCAGGCTCTGCACCTTGTCCCACCTTCCTTCCCTGTACCCTCTTCCCCCTCTAGTTGTGTAGTGGTAGACTGGGACAGGAGGGATCCCTCACGTTTCCCGTCCCAGCCGACACAAACAATTTTTTACCCCTTCCCGTGTACCTTTTCCCTGGTGGTCCAGCGGTGTATGGGCAGGAGGAGTAAGCTTTCCGTGCTCGAGCTCCTCCTTCTGATCTTGCAGCCAGCAGCCATGCACCGCTCCCTAAATGTCTGCTGAGTAGACATTGGAGGATGTCTTGAAACTTAATGAGGAATTTGTTTTTGTTGTTGTTTGGTATATCAGACTTTTAACTTATCTCTGGTCTTTCTCTTCATTTCTGTTATAAATGGAGTTCTTTTCAGTTTCTTTTTGATGTTTTCATATTGTACACCGCTTTATGTGATACAGGGAAAGTGGTTTATTAAAATTTTTAAATAAACCATATTATTTCAGATAAATGAATGTCTAAAGAATTTACGAGAACCCCACTAATCTTCTGTAAACCGCATAGAACTTAACGGTATTGCGGTATATAAACTATTATTATTATTATTTAAGATATTGTATTATTATAATGCGTTTTCTAGCATATTGGACTCATGTTTGGTTGATATTGTTTACATAGTTAAGGCAGCATAGGTGCCTTTGTGCCTTTTATAAAAATAAGTTACACCTGAGACCACACAAATTGGCACACAGAAATTTATCTGCATCAGAAGTGTAAATGTGTGCATGTGCCTTTATGCCTATATCTGAACTCCCTAATTCTATAATTTTGTGCATACATCTCCACATTTAGGGCTCCTTTTAAGAAGGTGCGTTAGGGCTTTAGTGCGCGGAATAGGGCACGCTAAAATGCCACGCGAGCTTGCCGCTACCGCCTCCTCTTGAGCAGGCGGTAGTTTTTCAGCTAGCGTGCACTAATCTGGTGCGTGCGCTAAAAACGCTAGCGCACCTTTGTAAAAGTTGCCCTTAGTATTCTCTAATCTATATGTACAATTTTTCACCGATAGGTTTGCAACCTTATTAGTAAATCATGCACTAAATTATAAATAGTAGTAGCTGATCGTAAAGTACCTGAAAAGCATATGGACTGTATATAAGTGCTCTGTTGCTGCTATCTACCTTTTAAAGAAAAATGAAATGAGAGGAGTAATCTGTCAGTCTTACCCTATCTCAAGAAAGCTCCAGCTTTTCAGGGGGGTTTTCTCCACTGAAAATACCTTGACATTTTTTTTGTGTATAGTTGAAGCAGTTTTTAACTGAAACATTTATATAATTCTTGTCTCTGCTACCTGCAATGGAAGACTTTTTTCATAAATTCACAGCTCTACCTGTGAAGACATGCTTCTTTGTTATCCTAGTATCTTAACTGTGTCTTCCCCCTCCTAGACCAGGGTAGGCAATTCCGGTCCTCGAGAGCCACAGGCAGATCAGCTTTCCAGGATATCCACAATGAATATGTACGAGATGGATTTGCATACACTGCCTCCTTGAGATGCAAATTTATCTCGTGCAAATTTATTGTGGAGATCCTGAAAACCTGACCTAGCTCCGGCTCTCGAGGATCAGAATTGCCTACCCCTGTCCTAGACTCATATCATGGCACTTTTTTTTTTTAAGATCTTATCTTCATGGATGCCTTTGTATACTCTGATAGAACCCTGTTTAAAAGCAAGGAACATGACTAGTACTAGGCAATGAAAAAAATCTTTGAATTCTTTTCTATAGATTATATATACTGTAATGAAAATATCTGTATAACAGTTTTGTGCCAGTGCAGCTGGACAGAAGCCACAACACAGCATCTGTTCTTCCATTGAAGTATGACCTTACAGTCTGCTCTCATCTGCTAATCTTTCAAGTCTGATAGAAAACAATCAATTGTTTAGTTGTTGCACTCATCATGCAAGTTGGTTTGCCAATGGAGATTCTGTTGTCAGAACACATTACAGATCTTTGGGAGAAGCCAGTGATGGTTGTTTTTGCTTCAAGGTACTCTATGGCTTAGCCCCTAAATACATAACAGACCTTTTCTCTTTCACAACCAACAGACACAAGCGAAGCTCACACCTGAACTTCGTTCTCCACCGGTTAGAGGTTGTAAATTTAAAAGTCATCATCAACATCTTCTCGCACATCAAGCAGCTTTATAGGGTAAAGACCTTGAACAATTGCTTGTGCCTACTACCTATGGAGAATTCAGGAAACGCCTGAAAACACATCATTCCTGAAATACTTAGGAAACCAACCTATTCAATCTTAGTCCTTAACAAATGACCGCAAGAACCACCAATCGCTAAGTCTGTACTTTGTTTATTCACTCAATCTGTAACATTTCTAATCATTGTAAACCGCATAGAACTTCACAGTCCTGTGGTATATAAACTGTTATTATTATTATTATTCTTCTGTGCTGGAGTAACCAGGGCTAATTAGAAAGAAGCCACAGACAGTTATTTATGGTACTAAGCAGATATGGGTTTAAAGTAGATTGATAGGATTAGTGGACTGTGTGCTCTTCTGTTAAAGGTCAGTTAAGTATAATGTCATGTGGTCTGTAGTTCTCCTTATTCCTATTCAGCTGATGTCCCATCATTCACAGTCTCCAGTAATAATTCTGTTTTTTGTCCCTCCTATGACTGAGACATACCATATGTTAACTGTGTGTAGTAGCAATAGCTGGCACAAGTCTGTAAACTGTTAAATTTAGTAGCTTATTCCTCCTGATTTTCGAAGGCACTTATCCAGATAACAGCATCGATTTCCTGGATAAGTAATGATGACTGGGACTATCCCTTGATTTTCATGCCACTGAAAATCATTACATATCATCCCGACGCTATCCAGATTGCATCAGAGTGGACAAAGGGAGGGTGATTCCTGGAATTATTTATTTATTTAATTCATTCATTTTCTATCCCGTCCTCTCCAAAGAGCTCAGGACAAGTTACAGGTTAACATACATAATATATAGTTAACAGGTACAAGTTTTTCTTAAATCAACATCTGGTTATCATGATATTCAGTCTGCCAACCAGATGACTATCTGTTTAAAGTTGTTAAGATTCTCAATTACTCCAAGATAATGGTCAGTTACAGTCTTGGACTCTCTTGTGCCAAAGATGTCAATTGGGGTTAGGAGATATTTTAGCTTACAAACAACTCCAGCACTATGTACAATCGTTAGATGTTACTGGATTATCATTTCTCATTGAAGATAAATTACAGGAGTTTGTTGGATCTTTTGCGGATATTGGGTTTAAGGTTCCTGCTTTACATTGGGCTATTGAGACCTTGGCCCTATCACCTAGGGATGTTTGGCGCTCTCGTTGGAGTTCAGACTTGGGAATCCCTGAGGATACTTTGGATTTAAGGATGCTGCTTAAAAGAATTCTGGGGATTTCAGTGAATGCAGATCTGCAGGAGTGTTAATTTCGAATGATTCATAGAGTCTATTTTACCCAGGATCAGCTATTTAAAGCAGGCTATATTGATTCTCCCACTTCCCAGAAATATTCCCTTCGCCCACATACATTTTTTCATGCTTTTTGGTCTTGCTACTACATTCAAAATATGTTGAACGTTTATTGCATTGTACGGTCCACTTTCAGTGGTGGGACTCCTGTTAGATAAATATGAAGGGTTTTGTCTTCCTTTGCGGGGCCATAAGTTGTTCATGCGAAGAGTGGCTATTTGGGGGAAAAAAGAGATATTGTCAGTTTGGGTTACTGATACTGTTCCATCTTTTTGGGCTTGGCAAAATCGGTTACACACCCTTTTATTAATGGAACATAGGTCTGCCTGGCTCACACCAAAAAAGAAAAAAATAGTTTCTCCAAATTTGGGACTCTATATTTTTTCCCTGGGGGCTAAGTACCATTTTGAACTCCCTGTAGGCTTGTTGCCTACTTGGTTTCTTTTGTTGGGATGCGGTCAGCCATGGGGCAATCTTTAAGGGGGGTTCCCCCCCCTCTCTCTTTCTTTTCTTCCTCTTTCTTCTCTTCTTTGTGGCCTCTGCACCTCTTCGCTCCGGTAGGATGTCAGAACCTACCCTCCGGAGTATAGAGGTCCTGTTGCTTTTCGGGAATGTAACTGCTTTTAGCTTGTCATTGGGGTGCAGAGGTGGAGAGAGGGCTTTGCCTCTTGCTTTCCTCTCCCCCCCCCCTTTTTTTTCTTTTCTTCTCTGAGGGTTTCATTGTGTTACTGTATAATTTTCTATTGGGAGGGGGTTGGGTAGGGGAGAGATGGGATAGGATTTGCGCATTATTGTTTATAAGGTTACCCTTGTATAATCTGTTCTGTTTTACTTTGATCTATGTTAATTCCAGAGGTGATATTAATCATAGGAAGCTCACCTATAAGAAAATTAGGTTTTATTAAGGAATTAATTTGTATAAATCACAGTGAGGAATTTGGTACAGGAGGTTTGTTTGTTTGTTTATTTCTTACTCGCCCTTATCCAGGGTGAGTTACATATTAACATACAAAATAAAAAATTTACATTTATTGTACAAAACACTTCAGAGACACACTATAACAAATTACATACTTACATATCCAAATCAAATTACATATAACATACATGTCGCATCAACGACGAATAATATTTAAGGTCAAAACTGGCCAAACCCACACATACATCAAAATATAAAATTCCATAAGTCATACAATAGCATGCCTCAATAGCAAACATCAATAAACCAAACCAAACAACAACATTCGTAAACAGGCTTGACATGTTTCTAGGCACTGCATTCATGAGCTAACCCCTTAACCTCTGCTTCAGTTCCTATAAATGACTTCATGCATCTTGAGAATAATGAAGTTCCTTAGGTATCACACTTAGTAAATATAAGCTTAATATAGCAGAAAAACATATTGCCCCTCTCTGATCAGCTTTCAGCAGCCTGCTCTCCTCCAGAGGATGGAAAAGAAGTTTAAAAAACATCCTTTCTTCTCTGGCTCAAAATTTACATACCAAAACCACATCATGGATCTGAATGGAAAGTTCCAATTCCTTGTTTTACGTGTCCTAGAGTATAGCTGATGATGATGATGCATAGAGGGGGGGGGAACATACCTAGCTTTTTTTCATTGGCCCGGTTCAGTTCTTCCAGCACCCAGACCCCTAATCCAATACTTCATTTGTACAGATCACACAGCATTGCTTCCCAGAGCTCATTATTCTATCTAGGTCACTGTGAGCTCCATAACCTGAGGTATCTCTTCTTTTGAAGATTCAGTGTCATGCCAACCAGATAAATGTCTTCTACGTATACTTGTACCCTGGTTTTTCTTGAACATGTAAGCTATATTGGTTCTAATTCAAACAATGTTCAGAAAAACAACCAGGCTTACTACCTAGGCCTGTCAGCCATCTTAGGGAGAAACTTTTTCCCTTATTCTCCATTTTATATATATATTAGCATGTACCTTCATATCTCCCCTGTAATCCCAAAAAGTCACATAATTTAATCCTAACAAAGTTAGGGCAGCAAAAATGTGGTCACTGATGAATCAGAATATTCAGCACCAGCCACCATCTGGATACCAGCACTGAATAACCAATTTGTTTTAACCATGGTGGCTGGCATTAAAAAAAGAAACAACAAACCACAACAAAAAAACAACACACTGCCCTGGTTTAATATAAGCCTGTTATTGTTCCTTTTACCCTATAGTATACAGTGCTACTATTCATTTCTAATAGTTACTTGCTGGTATATGTATAGCTTTTTTCCCAAGAAATATATTATTTTTTACTATTTGTTGAGAAGTATTGTCAGAAGAGATGCAATTTTGTAATAATCTTTTGTTTCTTTTCCTTGAATGTTCATGTGACTTGACACCTATGTGCTTTTTTATTCTGCTTGTCTATGTCCAGTTACACATCAGAATTGTTTTATGAAGGCAAGTTAATGGCTAGTGGGAAGCAGCCATCACACAAAGATTTCTATCCGTTAACGTTCTTCACTGCAAGAGGAGAAGATGTCCAGGAAAAAAACAGTACTGCCTTTTACAATAACGCAGAGGTATAGCTTATTGTAACATTAATTTTAAACATAAATTCATTGATTTATTTTCTTGAAATAAATAACATATTTAGCTGTGTAAATCTTTTCAGTGTTGAGAAGGAATGGACAGTGTGAGGTGTTTGGTAACTTAATATTTTTTCATTTCTGATGTGAATTCTAACAAAATTGTTTGTCCGTATGCGTATAATTGAATGCACTGCACAGCAGAATTTAACATCGTAACAAACATTTTGTTGTCCATATTTAGCACATAATAATTTTCATACCTAATGCATGCTGCAGTATTGAAATGGTATAAAAATTATGTGTGCAGTAGGAGTGAATGGCAGAGAAAATTTCATAGATAAAAGCTAAAGATTGTTTAGTAAAGAATGGTAGTGGCATTGACCAGATCTGGCAATGAATCAGATATATTTCATAAATGAGAAAAGGTTAGGAGAAGTCATAAAATATAATTAGTTAATTATTTGAAAGTCATGTTGATAGTGGCCAACATTAAAGGCTAGAGTTCTAAGCAGTTTGATAGTGTTGAGGAAAACATAAATACAAGGGTTGACTCATAGTCATGGCAACTATTTTTTTCTATTGAAAATGCACCAACACTGGAAATCTAATATATACATTTGAAACTCTGTGACATGTACTTCATATTGTTGTCACCAGATAAGAGATGAATGCAGGCGTCTCTGGTAGGGAAGAAGCAGAAAAACATGGCATTTGAAATCATCGTTTTAGGCTGTTTCACTAAACCAAACACACAATCAGCTTGAGAGTGAGTTTGTTTAACTGTTAACATCCTTCATAAAAACCTAAGAATAGCCTTACTGGGTTAGACCAATGGTCCATCAAGCCTAGTAGCTCAATCTCACGGTGGCCAATCCAGGTCCCTAGTACCTAGCAAAAACCCAAAGAGTAGCAACATTCCATGCTACCAATCCAGGGCAAGCAGTGGCTTCCCCTGTGTCTTTCTCAATAGCAGATAATGGAATTTTCCTCTAGGAAATTGTCCAAACCTTTCTAAAAACTAGCTACGCTATCCACACTTACTACAACCTCTGGCAGATGCGTTCCAGAGCTTAACTATTCTCTGAATGAAAAAATATTTCCTCCTATTGGTTTTAAAAGTATTTCCCTGTAACTTCATTGAATGTCCCCATATCTTTGTAATTTTTTGACGGAGTGATAAATCGATCCACGTGTACCCGTTCTACTCCAGGCAGGATTTTGTAGACTTCAATCATATCTGCCCTCATCCATCTCTTTTCCAAGCTGATGAACCCTAACCTTTTTAGTCTTTCATCATACAAGAGGTGTACCATCCCCTTTATCATCTTGGTCGTTCTTCTTTGAACCTTTTTTAGTGCTGCTATATCTTTCTTGAGAAGTGACCAGAACTGAACACAATGCTCCAGGTGAGGTCACACCATGGAGCGACACAGAGGCATTATAGTATTCTTAATCTTGTTAACCATTGCTTTTTAAATAATTCCTAGTATCTTGTTTGCTTTTTTGGCCACCTCCGCACATTGGGCAGAAGGTTTCATTGTATTATCTACAGTGCCACCCAGATCCTTTTCTTGGCGCTAACCCTAAGGTGGACCCTAGCATCTGATAACTGTGATTTGGGTTATTCTTCCCAATGTAAATCACTTTGCATTTGTCCACATTAAATTTCATCTGGCACTTGGAAGCCCAACCTTCCAAAGGTCTGCCAGCAACTTTTCACAATCTGCATGCGTTTTAACAACTTTGTACAGTTTAATGTCATCTGCAAATTTAATCACCCCATGCATCGTTCCAATTTCTAGAACTTTTACAAATAAGTTAAATAGCACTGGTCCTAGTACAGATCCCTGTGGCACTCCACTACTTACCCTCCTCCATTGAGAAAAATGACCATTTAACCCTACCCTCTGTTTTCTCTCCGATAACCAATTCCTAATCCACAACTTAACTTTGCCACCTATCCCATGACTCTTTAATTTTTTCAGGAGCCTCTCATGAAGAACTTTGTCAAAAGCTTTCTGAAAATCTAGAAATACCACATTGTCATGTAGGATTATGGCATTGTGGAACAGTTCTGGACATTTCTCCCGTACTGCACAGCACAGGTGGTATTGCAGAAATGACTGTGATACTGTGCATTCACAATGTGTCCCTTACGAACTGGATGATACACAAGGCAACTTGGGAGACTACTTTGAACGATGTTAACAGTTAAACAGTTTGTACTAGTACTTTGCTGTTCATGTTGGACCACTACAGATACTACTCTTGGTTTTTGGCTTAGCTTTTTAAAGTGTCTATAAACGCCCATTTCCTCTTGTTGGAACTGTTTCCTCTATGGTGTAATGTACAGGGTGCCCACAAAAACACTCCTTGATTTTAAATGGTTACAAAATCAAAACTTATTGAAATATGTTTATAAATAAGATGACAGCAAATACAAGGCCCAAAAAGCACGGTTAGCAAGATCTTACACAATCGCTTGCACTTTCACCCTTATAAGCTGCAATTGGTGCAGAAGTTATTACCTTCAGACAATGTAACACTACAAAATGACCAGGTGTTCCTCAAGTGGCCTCCAAGATCACTGGACACTGTTTGTGACTTTTTCCTTTGGGGTACGTGAAAGACAGAGTGTACTTACCTCCACTATTTGCAACTATGGATGATCTGCAGGAACGCATCACTGAAGCTATAAACGCGATCACACGGATATGCTTCGGAGAGTCTGGTCTGAGCTCAATTATCGCATCGATGTTTGCCGAGTAACAGGTGGGGCGCACATCGAGTGTATGTAACTAACAGATACCATATGAAACTTTATTGAGTTGATGAAACTAGCCTCAAAGGTGAAAGAATATTCCAATAAATTTTGGCTTTGTAACTATTTAAAATCAAGAAGTTTTTGTGTTGGCACCCTGTATTTATGTGGTACTTGTTCAGAAATAAAACACAAAGCTTTCTATTGGCCAGGTATTGCATATGAAGGTGAACAGAAGCTTTAGTTCTTTGGCTTTTGTTAGCATATGTATGCTAACTAGTATGTCTAGTGGCCTAGCTGAGGAGGTTGGCACCCGGAGCAGTGATGCCTGGCATCATCGTGCTGTGTGCTCCTGTTCTTCCCACCCCTCACATACCAGCATGAACATCATCTTCCACCTGCTGCTTGCACCAACCTCAGCTCCCTTCTAACATCACATCCTGGTCCTGCAACCAGGAAGTGACATCAGAAGGGAGCCAAGACTGGCGCAAGCAGCAGATGGAAGAAGTTGCTCACGCTGGTGAACATTTAAAGAAGTAAGCTGGGGGAGCAGAGAGGAGGAGAGGCGCCACAGCACCCAGGGCGGTTCGCCCCCCCCCCCTTACTGTGCCTCTGAGTATGTCTGTATCTGTATGACTATATAGAGATACAGATGACGACTCTGTATGTATTGATGTGTGTGTGTATGTATGTATAGAAATTGATTTCTAGATGCATCCTGAAAAATCCAATTGGCACGCATGCCTCCTTAATTATAAGTTGCATTCTTGCCATAATTTTCTGTTTTATTTTGCAGCAGACCTAGCATTGTGTTTGGGTTGATGAGCAGTTAATTATGTTTATTTGCACTTTAAATAAATGCCACATGAATATAACGACACATAATTTTCTATTCAGCTGTTGCTGCATAGCATTACGTAAGCCATTGTTCAGCACAGTAGCTTTTAAGTGGCTAAGCGAAATAAGTTGTGCAATATAGAAAAAAATTGGAATATTGAATGTATAGTCATTGAACTGAAATATATACATATTCAAAAATGTAAATTCCATTGTTCTCTATATAACCACTAATTCTTATTATATTTTCCTTTCTTAAACTCTTGTAAACTGTGTCGAGCTCTATCCTTATAGAGAAGATGTGGTATAGAAGCGTAAGGTTTAGTTTAGTTTAAAATATATAAAAATGGCATTGATTTTATGGTGTAGCTTCCTGACTCTTGGTTTCTTTGCCTTTTAAGGAAACACTGAAATCTTCCAAGGTCTTATATACAATTAAACACTGGAAATCATTCTGGTTAAGGCTTCGAGCTATATAGAGAGATTTTTAATATTAGATCAGTCGGCATAGGGAGAATTCTGTGTGCCATATTTATTTGCCTTCATTTATATAACACTACTAGATGTGTGCACACACATGTAGGATTCAGTCCCTGCTCAACAGAGCTTACACTCTATTCAAGACAAACAAACAGGACAAATAAGAGATTAGAAAGTCCCATAAAATAATTAAAACAATATGGGTTTGTAACAGGTGAATGATTTGTATGTGTGAAGTTCCAGAGTGATATCTGGAAGGCAGAACATATTCTTTTCCTGAATGCTTAGGGGGCCAAGTCAAAAGCAAGATGAGTTTGAGTGCTTCAGAGTCCCAAGTGCTTAACGTTGGCTGAGATATTTGATGTTTTCTACCTAAACTGTATTAAACAGTGTTGTGTTGGCATATTTGACCAACAAGCAAAATAAGACTGGTGACGTTAACCAACAATATTGTGACTTAACAAAAAAATAATGTCTAGATAAGAGGAATCCACAGATAAGACTCATCCAAGGTACAACTCTTAAAGTAAATGAGTCTTATTCAGGGTGACCATGTCAAACATTTTTTATAGGGTTCCTCTGTGTTCTCATATATTCAATCCAAAAATGCAGTTATAATGTGAAATTATATCAAAAAATAGTAAAAAATGTGTTGACATTATCACTCTAAAAATTAATAAATTCACGTTTCTGTTCATAAATCAGGGCCAGCTTGAATCATCAGGTTTAAACTTTCTGCTGAAAAAGTGGTTCCATTCTTTGACCAAGCAAAGCCCTCTGTAGTACTTAAGTTGCCCAATGCTGTGTGTCTCATTGCCAAAAATGTTTTAGGGACTTGGAAGGTGACTGTGACACCCAAACATATTGCAGCTCGAAAGTCTGAGGCTGAAAGTCTTATCTGAGAGTTCCTCTTATATATACACTATTTTTTTAAGGTGTCAGTATAAGGGAGATTTTGTTGGGTGACATATTTGACAAGTCAATTTTACCAGTTTGAAGTTGTGCTTCCTTGACTCATTTTTTTTCACCAGCTTTCTAGACCAGTGGTTCCCAACCCTAGAGGACCCCCAGGCCAATCGGGTTTTCAGGATAGCCCTAATGAATATGCATGGAGCAGATTTGCATGCCTGCCACTTCCATTATATGCAAATCTCTCTCATGCATATTCATTAGGGCTAGCCTGAAAACCCGATTGGCCTGGGGGTCCTCTAGGACAGGGTTGGGAACCACTGTTCTAGAAGACAAAGTTCTCTACATAGGAAAAGGGATATCAAATTCTTTTTTTTTTGTACAAACCCAGTTGGTGCTTAGCTTTTGGCTGGGTTTAAGGTGTTTTCAGTTAAATGACTTACACAGACAGCAATTTTGCTGGAAAAAAAAAGCAACAGAACTAAAACTAGCTCCAAATATTTTGAGTTCCTGGGTTGCTAGTCAGTATGTTATTCCCATTTCAATTTCAAATGTCATTTTGATGGAGTCTTTAATAATGGTTCATCAGATGTTTCCTGACATCTCCCTTTTAAGGTGTTTGAAGTCGTAGAGCGTGTTGAAGAGCTAAGGAGAAAGTGGCCTGTGGCTTGGGGAAAGTTGGATGAGGGAAGTATTGGTGTAGTAACACCATATGCTGATCAAGTGTTTCGAATTCGTGCAGAGCTTCGAAAGAAGAGGTTATCTGATGTCAGTGTAGAAAGGGTGCTGAATGTTCAAGGTGAGTATCAAATATGCCGCATGAAATTCTGCTCACAGCTTATTGTAATTATAATTTGTATAGAAGTATCTTCTTTACAAGATAATGTTGGAATTTCAGAAATTGTCAGTTTTTTAAGGTAGAGGAAAGTATGTATTTATTCATTCATTCAATTTTCTATACCGTTCTAGGGGAGCTCAGAATGGTTTACATGAATTTATTAGGTACTCAAGCATTTTTCCCTGTCTAATGTGTCTGGGGCAATGGGGAGATTAAGTGACTTGCCCAGGGTCACAAGGACAGTGTGGGTTTGAACCCACAACCTCAGGGTGCTGAGGTTGTAGCTTTAACCACTGAGCTGATAGCTGTGATATTTTTGAATGTGAGCTGCTTAAGCTTTAAATGTCGTCTTGTGTAAAAATATGTTTTTGTAAAACTGCCTAATCATGATATTACTCTACAGATAACTATTAAATCGCATTCAATATGTTTTATTTTCCTTTGACTGGATACTATAAAAAAGCAGATGATGATGAATTCAAATTCTGTTAACGAGAGCTGTGGTGTTGGTCACAGAGAATGAAATCTAGTCACATATTAAGTGTTCATTTTATTTTATGTGCAGCAAAGCCCAGAAAGGCACAGTAAATAATGGTAGATTGAGCATTCTGAATGATCTGCTCTCTATCTCGCATCATCCTTTCTAGTGCCAGGAGTAGCCTAATGGTTAAAGCAACAGGCTGAGAATCAGGGCTAACTTCTTATGATCATGAGCAGGTCTTTTCTACATAATAGGACATATTCAGTAAAAAGAAAGACATCTACAGTACTCCCCGATATTCGCAGGGGTTCCGTTCTAGGAACCCCCGCGAATGCTGAAAAACCGCAAATACGTTTTTTAGTGGGTGAGCTAGGAGAGGGCACCTGGAGAGGCAGGAGAGAACAGCCGGAGTGCCGGCGAGTGAGGAAAATCACTCGCGGTATGCTCCGCCCGCCTCTTCCTGCACTAAAGTCGGGCCTCACCAATCAGAATCTGCTTTGACACGCAGCTCCTGATTGGTGAGGCCTGACTTTAGTGCAGGAAGAGGCGGGCGGAGCATACTGCGAGTGATTTCCTTTACTCACCGACGCTCCGGCTGCTCTCTCCTACCCCTGTGGCTGTCTTCTCCTGCCCGGTCATTCGCGGTCAGAAAATCCGCGAATGACTGGGACCGTGAACAGTGAACCGCGAATGACCGGGGGAACACTGTACTTCTAAAAAATAGCAGCTATCTTGTGGAGTCCCCCAAGGATCTGCTCTATCTCCTATATTATTTAACATCTTTTTAGCGCTGCTTATTTCTTTGATTCAGGAGATGGGCTTTAGAGTATATTGTTATGCTGATGATATTCTATTGGTTGCTAAAATTGATCCAATTCATTTAGATTTTAATCCTCTGAAAGAAGGACTCATAGTAGTTGCCCAATGGTTATCTGACCATAAATTAGTCCTGAGTATTGAGAAATGCGTGTCTTGTTAGATTGCAGGACATTACATACAACCAAATTTGGAAGTTGACATTTTTGAAAATAACATCCCACTGGTAAAAAGTTTTAGATATCTGGGAATTTGGGTTGATTATCAATTGACCTTTGAAAAACAAGATGTTTTAAAAGGGGATTTTACACATTAAGGGTCTTGAGGACTAGTCCAGGAGAAATATCTACATACCCTTTTTCATACTTTAATAATTTCAAAATTGGATTATTGCAATATTGTATACCTGGGGACCTCAAATAGGAATCTGAAAAGATTACAAACCTTACAGAATACTGCAATAAAAGTTTTAGACTTTAAGAAAAAAATTGATAGGATAACGCCCCTTTATTTGCATTATCATTGGCTACCAATTCGTTATAGAATCCAATTTAAAGCTTTATCTGCTTACCTACATTCATATTTGATTCCCTATTCGCCATTAAGAACTTTGAGATCTATTCAGGATAATAGAATGGTTCATAGAGCTAGATGGGAGTTTACTCGAAATAAAACATTCTATTTTGCAGCTCCAAATTTATGGAATCATATGCCAGGAGAGCTGAGAACAGTATTTTTTAAAGAAGCATTCGGACAAGATTTAAATCAATCTGATATTACTCATATATTCTGAATGTTCTTCTAGATCTTCATTTAGCAGTCTGGGGAAATTTTAAAGCTTAATGGTATTTATATGATTTTATTTAGGAGTGAATGCCTTTTGTAAGAGTGAATGTTCCTTAGTATACCTGATGTTTGTATGGGCTGGGTCTATACTATCTAATAATGGAGTTCTTTTTTACATTTGTTTTATTTAATTTTACTTTTATTATATTTTGTAAATTGCTTGGACCAGTAAAATGAACGAGCGTTATAACAAGCTTAATAAACCATAAACCACTTAGTCTGGAGTGGCCTAGTGATTATAGCAGATGCCTCAGCACCCTACGGTTGTGAGTTCAATTCCTACTGCAGTTCCTTGTGACTCTGGACAAGTCACTTAACATTTCATTGCCACAGGTGCAAATAAGTACCTATCTAAAATATGTAAACCCTTTACAGGAACAGAGAAGAGCCTACTGTGTTTGAATGTGATTTGAGCTACAACTAAAAAAGCTGTGAGCCAGATTCAAAATAACATTCGTTCTTATCCCATCTAGTGCTCAGCCATTTTGTGTATATGAATATATGGCTTTCCAAACCTAAACCAAAACCAGATTCCTTTTATGTCTTTCACTTGACTTCCCAGCCCCATTTCTAGCACTGCTTCTGGAGGGAAGGAAAAGAGCTGCTGGACCTGCGGAGAAGGGAAATAGATGTCAAACCAAAGGGTGGAAGGGAGAGGGATTCAAATACTGAACTTACAGCGGAAAGAAAAAAGGTGGGGGAGGGGGGCAACTTAATGCCAAGCATATGAACTTCTGAGTAGGCCAAAGATTGATGTATGCATCAGAGATCTGTTCAAACTGGAAAGGAAGAAGCAAAAAGAAAACTGCAGACTAGTATGTACAAGAGGCAGGCTATGTTTATTATACCAAATATTTAATGCAGTTAAATGTTACCACCTTATTACAAACCAAGAGACCTGATACGGTCCGTGTTTCGGAGAACACACCTTCTTCAGGGTCCATGGTTGATAAGGTTTGTAAAAAAACGCAATAAAATGGTATTAAATAATTGTCTGTTTAAGAGAAGGTCAACGGCCAGCAGTGCAGCGCAAAATAAAACTGAAACGAAAATGAGTAGGCCAAAGATTAATGTATGCATCAGAGATCTGTTCAAACTGGAAAGGAGCAAGATTCAAGCACTTGTGGAGGGAGTGGCTCACCTCTTAAGGCAGATTACTGGACACCATTAACCAATGACAGCTACTTGAGGGTCACATGTCAAATGCTGGACCAGACATGGGCTTTACATTCTTGTCCTATATCTGTTACAATGTGGAAGAATGCCACTTTATTCCAGTTTGTCCAAAGCACTTCAGTTGGGTTGCAAAGGAATGGGATAACTATGGCAGTCATAACTATCAGTATTGACAGTGCTGCAGTTGGTTTGCTGCCTTTTGACCATATGCCGTGCTTTGTCAATATACTCTCCAAATTGTCTGTTAACGAAGCAATAGACAAGTGTGGCAAAGAGGTCATTGTAGCAAAGTGTGGAAAAATTGTCGGCCGCAGACTAGATATATTCTGTATATTAAAAAAGGAGGAAGGAAGACCAAAAGGCAGCCGGCGTGGTTAAAAGGTGAGATGAAGGAAGCTATTACAGCTGAAAGAGAATCCTTCAGAAAGTGGAAAAAAGATCTGACTGAAAATAATTGTAAACGGCACAAGGAATGGAAAGTCAAATGCAAGGTGTTAATAAGGAAGACAAAGAGAGAACTTGAAAAGAAGATTGTGCTGGAAGCAAAAACACACAGTAAAAATGTTTTTAGGTATATTAAAAGCAAGAAGCCAGGAAGAGAATCAGTTGGATCTCTAGATGACCAAGGCATAAAAGGGTCTCTCAGGGAGGATGAGATCATAGCAGAGAGATTAAATGAATTCTTTGCTTCATGTGCCACTAAGAAAATGCAAAAAGCATTTGCTGTCTT
The DNA here is from genome assembly GCF_902459505.1 of Geotrypetes seraphini. Classification (NCBI taxonomy): domain Eukaryota; kingdom Metazoa; phylum Chordata; class Amphibia; order Gymnophiona; family Dermophiidae; genus Geotrypetes; species Geotrypetes seraphini. The sequence continues at coordinate 17,277,821 of NC_047093.1, read as the reverse complement.
ACGACCAGATCAGGGTCATAAGACAGCAAACGCTTTTTGCAACTTAAGAGCCCTGAGGAACCAATTTTTTATATCGTGAAACATTGATCATCGTCGGCAGATTAAAGCAGTGTTTACCAGCCATAAATTTCCTGTGGAAGTGATCAGAAACACAGGAGTGAATAAACTCGGTGGAACATTTAAAGATAAGCTATATTTGCATTCCACTTCTTTTTACATACCAGAGCATTAGAACTGTGAAATATATAATGTTTAAAGGGTTTTGGGGGGGGGTTGGTGATAGAAGCATGGGGGGAGGGGCCCTGGTACAAAGTTGTACCCCGTGGCTTCTGAGGCCTCTTTTCCTCTTTAATTTTTCCTTTTTGAGGTTTGACTGGTATCTGTGATGAGGGAATTATTGGCATAATACCCAGCATTTAATCAACTCGAGGTTGTTTGAATTTACTTTATTACTGCAACCAACATCTGTTAACAAGGCTGCTGACTGCTACATTACTGAACCTCAGAGCAAGTTTACAGTCTATTTAAAATTTGATATACCGTCTAACCTAATCAATTTATAGACTGTTTACAATATATATGCATAAAAGTATTAAAGAAAAGAACACCAATATAAAAATAGTAAAGAACAACACATTCAACCAGCCATTAGCACACTAAAAAAAAAAGCTATGCCCACTTCAGTGGTGAAAGAAAATGAAATGTCACACCCAGTCATTCCTAGACGGGCTATGAAATTCTTAGGAACACCAGCTAAAACTGTCCCTTGGGATCACTTATTTTCATTTTCAGGATACACAGTTAATAAAAAAAATATGTGCTGTGGCTGAGTCAAACAGTAAGATAATGCATTTTGTTTATTACTTTCCAAATGCTGAATGCATTTTTGGCTGGTCTTATGGTTAAGAAACACAGTTTTGTTTTTCTCTGCTCACTTATTATACTTCAATCATACAATTAATCACATGATTAAAATTTTTAATTGAAATGCAGCCCTAAGTAAAACTTAAATCCACAGGTGCAACCCTTGACATATTGGGCAATGAAAACTTAAATTTTGGATTGTACCAGGTTGATTTATTTGTAATTTTTAGATATATTTAATTCAAATCTGTGTAGTAGAAAACTTGTAGCTAGATAAGGGCTCCTTTTACAAAGGCGCAGTAGCAGTTTAACGCGCGGTATACTGCACGTTAAACCACCTGCCGTGCTAGTACCTAAAGCCTCCATTGACGAGGCGTTAGGATTTTAGGCTGCTGCAGGTGTTAGCGCGTGATGATATGTCCAACGCGCTAACCCCTGTAGCGCGCCTTGATAAAAGGAGCCCTAAGTATTAAAGAATGTGGATTTACATATTATGTTATGTATTAATTTCTCACAATCAGTATAATCTGAATTTTATTTTTAGATTTTAAGCAGTTTATTAACATTTGGTAGTTTTTTCCCCAGTAATACGTGGAAAAATTATTAAGTTTTGTGCATTCCTTCTTTAGGAAAGCAGTTCAGAGTTTTATTTCTCAGCACGGTACGGACACGGCATACTTGCAAACACAAGCAAACACCAATTAAAAGGAAGGAACAGTTGCTAGAAGATTCCACAGAAGATTTAGATTATGGTTTTCTATCAAACTATAAACTTCTCAACACCGCCATTACCAGAGCACAATCCCTAGTGGCCGTGGTAGGAGATCCTGTTGCTCTGTGTTCCATTGGAAGATGCAGGTAAAGTAAATATGCATTTTTGAGTGTTTTAAAAATGCTTGCAACGGTTTGCATGTGTTTATAGAAGCTATGTATTAATTTTATTATTGTAGTGTTGGGCATAGTAACATAGTAGATGAATAAAAAGACCATTTGGGGCATCCAGTCTGACCACCTTGCAAGGATATATTTCATCTCAAAAGCCTTGGCCACTTGAAGGTTATCTCTCTTTATAAGTCATCATCGTATTTTTTTACTCCTTGACTCTGTACCTTTCTAGGCATACAGGTTAAACAAGATCTCAAGTTCAGCTCAACAATCAGACTTCCCTCCTATGACTGACTGCTAAAATTTCCAGTAATCTAAGCAAGTTACCAAAATTATTGAGATAGTTACCATAATCTCCATCTCCACCTTGCTAAGCGTCTGTGGTCTTTCTGTGGCTACCCAAATGTATTGACCTTCTTGGTTTCTGGGATGTTGTAGCCTTCTGGTACCAAACCTTTTTGTTGCCAAAGAGTTGTAGCTCACTGGTTCCAACCCAACTACCCCTTAGATGACTATTACTTGTTTATTTCTTATCATCTTTCTGGTCAGTATGTAGCCACAAACAAACTGATACCATCAACTCAGGAGAGGTTTCACTAAATCAAACACATCAACCAAGGTCCCCAACTTTAAGGGCACCAACTTCAAAAGTATGGGAGATTTCGTCCATCGGGCACTGCAAAACCAAGCCGAAACGGACAATGTAGAGGTAATGTGGTCAACTCTGAAATCAACCATACACGAAGCAACCAACCGCTACATAAAATCAGTAAGTAAATGGCAAAGAAACAACAAATCCCAGTGGTTCTCTACGGAGATCTCAGACCTCATAAAAAAGAAGAAAAGAGCGTTCATCTCCTGCAAACAATCAGGAAAGCAGGAATCTAAGGAGAACTATCTGGCCAAGTCAAAGGCAGTCAAAACAGCAGTCAGAGAGGCCAAACTCCGTATGGAGGAGAATCTAGCGAAAAACATCAAGAAGGGTGATAAATCCTTCTTCAGGTATATTAGCGACAGAAAAAGAAACACAGATGGGATAGTACGCCTTAGGAAACCCGACGAGAACTATGTAGAATCGGATTCTGATAAAGCCAAACTTTTAAATGAATACTTCTCCTCAGTCTTCACCTGCGAGGCGCCAGGATCCGGCACTCAGCTGCAAACAAGGGAAAGCTCGGAAGACCCATTTCGAAATTTCAAGTTTACGCCCAGCAGTGTCTACTATGAGCTATCAAGACTCAAGCTGAACAAAGCCATGGGACCAGACAAACTACACCCCAGGGTGCTCAGGGAGTTGAGGGATGTCCTGGAGGAACCGTTATCCACGCTCTTCAATCTTTCCCTAAGTACAAGAAGAGTCCCGTTGGACTGGAAAACAGCTAACATCGTTCCACTCCACAAAAAGGGATGGAGGACGGAGGCTGCGAACTACAGACCGGTGAGTCTCACATTGATAGTGAGTAAACTTATGGAAACACTAATCAAATGCCAATTAGATACGATCCTGAACGAGGAGAATCTACGAGATCCCCATCAACATGGATTTACAAAGGGAAGATCCTGCCAATCAAATCTGATCAACTTCTTTGACTGGGTGACAAGAAAGCTTGATATAGGGGAGTCTCTGGACGTCATGTACTTGGACTTCAGCAAGGCGTTCGATAGCGTCCCACACCGCAGGTTATTGAGTAAGATGAGTTCGATGGGATTAGGTGAAACATTAACTGCATGGGTTAAGGACTGGCTTAGAGGTAGACTTCAGAGGGTAGTGGTAAACGGTACCCTCTCCAAAACGACGGAGGTGATCAGCGGAGTGCCGCAGGGCTCGGTCTTGGGCCCGATCCTATTTAACATCTTCGTAAGAGACTTGGCAGAGAGGCTTTGAGGTAAAATTACATTATTCGCCGATGATGCCAAACTATACAACATAGTAGGCAAAAGCACAGTGCCCAATAGTATGACGCAGGACCTACTCCTACTGGAGAATTGGTCAAAGACTTGGCAACTAAGTTTCAATGCCAAGAAATGTAAGGTCATGCACCTTGGCAGCAATAATCCATGCAGGATTTACACCCTAAATGGTGAGACCCTAGCAAGGACTGCAGCAGAACGAGACTTGGGAGTGATCATTAGTGAATACATGAAAATTGCCAACCAAGTGGAGAAAGCTTCATCCAAGGCTAGACAAATCATGGGTTGTATTCGTAGAAGCTTTGTCAGCCGTAAGCCCGAGGTCATAATGCCGTTGTACAGATCCATGGTAAGACCCCATCTGGAATACTGTGTATAATTCTGGGGGCCACATTACCAAAAAGATGTGCTGAGTCGGTTCAGCGAATGGCCACCAGGATGGTCTCGGGACTCAAGGATCTCTCATATGAGGAACGGCTAGGTAAGTTGCAGCTATACTCACTCGAGGAACGCAGAGAGAAGGGCGACATGATCGAGACATTCAAATATGTCACGGGCCCTATCGAGGTGGAAGAAGATATCTTTTTTCTTAAAGGGCCCACGGCTACAAGAGGGCATCCGTTGAAAATTAGGGGGGGGGGGGAATTTCATGGTGACACCAGAAAATATTTCTTCACTGAAAGGGTGGTTGATCGCTGGAATAATCTTCCACTACAGGCAATTGAGGCCAGCAGCGTGCCAGATTTTAAGAAAAAATGGGATAGGCATGTGAGATCTCTTCATGGAGGAAGTTAGGGGGTGGGTCATCAGAGTGGGCAGACTAGGTGGGCTATGGCCCTTTTCTGCCGTCATTTTCTATGTTTCTATGTAACTTCATTTGGTTTCTAGGAGCTGTAGTTTGCTGTTTTCAAATAGGCTAGCCTATGGCTTAAATTTTAATGGCAAAAATCAGAGTGTTGTAGGGAGATACAATGTTTGGTCTGAAGCCCGTGATTTTGTAGCATGGTGGGTTTGATTTAAAAGCAGCTAGTCAGGAAGCAAGATAAATTTGATGTAACTCAAATCCACTTAAATCATGATTTAAATAGCTAGTTGGTAAGATTGTATACAATAAAAGTGGAACTGTAAAAGGAATATATGCCTGTTTTGTTTTAATTGCATTAAAAACAGTAGTACTCTAAGAACTATGGGCTAGATTCACTAAGTGGGAACGGACAATGAACACTCCACTGAAGATCACTGATGTAAAACCAACTTGTTTATTTCATAAAAGGACACAAGCAGAAGCTGTGAACCCGACACAGCACTGTGTTTCGGCGTCTGAGGAACGCCTGCATCAGGGGTCACTAGCGTATAAGTTCACAGATGGCAGGTCTGGGATAAAACAAAGCTCAGTCCAACTAACATGCCAGAGTAACCAAAATCACTGAAAAGCTGTGGAAGCATTTCAGAAATGCGTTCCTCAGTACTACAAGAATATGTTTTGCTGCTCTTATTTTTATTAATTCATTTGGATTTAGCTAATTCAGTTTTAGTAGTATCCCAAAGCAACACATTCTGGTTCACTAGGTATTTCCCTGTCCCCAGAGGGCTTACGCTTTAATTTTTATCCCCATCCATATTCACCTTCCCTACAAAAGAGATCTTACATTCCACTTACATACTCCTTCCTGTACTGCCCAGGGTGACCCCTAATCTGCCAAACATCTCTTCAAGTGTCAGTTCCAACTGATGTCATTCGTAGCACACACTCAGACCCAATTACAGCAATTAATCACACATGCAGACTACAAGGAACCACCCTCTGCGCATGAGCCAGCTCAGGCCTAGATGCATTAAACATGGTCGTTAAGACTGTGCAGGTCACTGTGGGCCAATTTTTTGACAGATTGCCAAACAGCGATCCATGCTAAGAAAGGCCTCCCATGCAAATTAGTTGAGCCAGATGTATGCTGTCTGCCCTAACCCCGCCCTAACCCACCAGTCGTTGGAAAACCAACTCAACACATGCGCAGAGCCAGTAGGGGAATCCCGAACAGCTGAGTGGCAGGGGCAGAAGTCTTAAATTTTTTTTTTTAATGGACACAGATATTGTGCATGTGTTACCCATGTACAATATCTGTCCCCATCGGGAAAAAAAAAAAGTAGTGCCGTCGCTCGCCATGATGCGCCCTCCCAAACAATGACCCCATACAAAAAAAGTGGCAAGAAATATGCCCACTCCCTCCTGCCACTGACTCCTCTACCCGATTTCCCCGCCCCCCCAAATATCCTTGACTGGAGGGATGCTAACTCCCTCCTGCCACTGGCTCCACCACCCCCAAACCTTATTTTGTAGAAGGGAGTAGGTGATATGCCCAGTCTCTCCTGCATTGGGCCCACCTTCCCAGTGCATCCTGCAGTCCACAGGGGAGGGGCCATAAGTTCCTGAGCCAGTCAAAGCCTTAGTCCTCTGCCTGGTGCATTCTAGGATACACTGGGAGGAGCTTAAGGCCCTGATTGGCTAAGACACCTAAGGACCCTGAGCCAATCAGGGCCTTAGGTCCCTCCCAGTACATCCCAGGATGCACCAGGAAGGGAAAGGCCCGCCATTTTGGAGAGGCGGGCCTGACACAGGAGGAACAGGGCATCCCTCTCGCTCCCTTCTACAAAATAAGGTGCAGTGGCAAGATGTATGGATGGAGCCAGTGGCAAGAGGGAGGAAGCATCCCACCTGCCAAGGATCTTTAAAGGGGGAGGGGTCTAGGAGGGGGTACGGTTGGTGTGATGTTTGCCAGGGGAAGCCAATGACGGGAAGCAGTGGGCATCCCTCCTGCCAAGGATCTTCAGCGGAGGGAAGGAAAGTATCCTATCATGGGGGTGGGAGTATGGAGGGGTCCAGTTGGGGTCAGGGGCACGGCTCCACTTAGACATGATTTTATTTTTGGGATGGAATAGATACTGTGTGTGTATAACATCTGTGGCCATCAAAAAAATAGGGCAGACCTGTCGGTAATTTTGGGCTCTTAGCAGCTGCCGCTAGATTCTTTAGCGATGTTAGAGCATCAATCGGAGGGCTCATTTTAATATTAATGAGATCATTAGCATGGTAGAGACAGAAAATGAATGAACACACGGAAAAACATATGGTGGGCCATTTTGTATACTGGGTCAGCAAATTAAGTCCGTCGCTAAACAAGTCAAATTAGTTTAGCGGCCATCCTTAGATGTTCGGAGAGTTTTGCACATCCCATTCTCAGAGGCAATTAAAGTATTTAACTAAACTTACCTGCTATAGAGTACTATTCTCTCAATGTGAGTTCATTCAAATATATCTACAACACCCACTCAATCTGCTATAATGAAATAACGAAAATGAGTCGGTATCTCATAACAATTCTCTGCCTACTGATCAGCACCAAATGAACCAAAGCCTACTCCACCCATCCCAATGGCTAATTTAGGTGAGCATCCGGCTGTTATCTCGGTGTGGTGCTTTAGGTTAGTTTGGGTCCTCGCGGTCCGGGCATTTCTCCCTCAAACTGGCCCATCACCCTCACCTTCGCGGTCATCTTTCCAATGTTTTCTTTGTCAAACGGGCCCAGGCATAGATGGCAAATGTTATCTTGCAAGCGGTGCTCGGCCCAAAGCTTCCCCTCTGATGTAGCTTCCTGTTTCTGCCTTGGCGGCTCACATCAGAGGGGAAGCTTTGGCCCGAGCACCGCTTGCAAGATAACATTTGCCGTCGATGCCGGGACACATTTGACAAAGAAAACATCGGAAAGGTGACCCGCGAAGGTGAGGGGAAGGGTGGGAGATGGGCCAACAAGAGGTTAAGTGGGCAGATGATGGAAGTGGGGAGAAGGGGGGGAGAGAGAGAAGAGAGCAGATTATGGAAGTGGGAAGAAGAGGGAGGGAGAGAGAGAGAAGAGGGCAGATGATAGAAGTGGGAATTAGAGGGAGAGAGAGAGAAGAGGGCAGATGATGGAAGTGGGAAGAAGAGGGAGAGAGAGAGAAGAGGGCAGATGATGGAAGGAGGGAGAAAGAGGAGAGAGAGAAAAGGGCAGATGGAAGTGGGGAGAAGGGAGAGAGATAAGAGAGCAGAAGTTGGATGTCAGTTGAGAAGGGAGAGCAGATGCTGAATGGAAGTGGAGAACAGAGTTGCCAGATGGCAAATATTTTTCCAGCCAAACTCATGGCAAAAAGTAGCCCAAGTTATGTGCTTTGTTCAGCACGTTATTCGCTTCTTGCGCTGTAACCACCTTTTTATGCTGCCTCTAAATTGTGATCAAGAGGCTAAAAAAAGCAGCCAGCAATATTTATTTATTTATTCAGTTTTCTATACTGTTCTCCCAGGGGAGCTCAGAACGGTTTTACATGAATTTATTCAGGTACTCAAGCATTTTTCCCTGTCTGTCCCAGCAGATTCACAATCTATCTAATGTACCTGGGGCAATGGGGGGAATAAGTGACTTGCCCGGGGTCAGAAGGAGCAGTGTGGGTTTGAACCCACAACCTCAGGATGCTGAGGCTGTAACTTTAACCACTGTGCCACACTCTCCCCCTGATACCTGAGCATTGGAAAATAATTAATAATAATTAACTAATAAAAATAGTGCATATTTCATTTTCCCCCATACCACCCCACCCGGATACTTTTTCATGCCACCCGGCTGGAAAAAAAATTTCTGGGGAGAACACTGGAAATGACTTGAGGAGGGGGGTAATGTGAGCATAGCAGCTCTGACAGAATATACTCGTAGGTCGTGCAGCAGCATTTTGAACGGATTGAAGAGTATTGAGGTGGTTTAACGGGAGAGCAATGAGAAGCAGGTTGCAGCAGTCTACGTGAGAGGTGAAAGAAATTTGTCAATTGATCTAACTAAACCTTCCCGACTCCCCAGATCCTAATGCATTTTCCAACTATCAACCTTGTAATCTCCCTGGGAATGCCCAGGCCAATTCTTTTGTAAACCGCCTAGAACCGAAAGATATTGGCAGGATAGAAGACACCAATGCAATGCAATAAGGGTGTAAATAAGGTTTTTTGGTGATGTGCTCAGAGAGGAAGGGCCAGATTTTGGTGGCGATATTTTGTGTAAAGAGTGAATTTACTGGTTTCAAGTCCCAAACATTTTCTTAATCAATGTAGAGATGAGCAGCTATTTAAGCATAAATAACTAATAAGCCTAAGTGGTAGTGAATGCACATTTTTGACACAGTCTTGACAGGTCTTGAGCAGTCACATCAAATTAATTATGCATTTTACATTTTTGAAACAGGCGGCTTTTGGGGAGATGAGTCAAGTGTTGTGTTTGTAATCAGCTCATAATGCCCCAAGTAGAATCTCATGTTGCTCATCATTTTTATAGTGTCTTGTGCATTTCTGTGATAAACCTCTAGTTTTAGAGCAACTCCAAAATTTGTGTAGTGGCCTCAGTTTTTCGTCTATATTTACTGCTTAGAGATTGGAATTTGGAGAACTGTGTGTCCTCTGTGGTTATGGAGGGAAATTGTTTTTTATGTTTATAGAAATAACATTTTAATTTTATAATTTGATCAGGAATATACTAGATCCTTAGCCAGTGGTTGCCTAATTTGTAGATAAATTAAACTAGATGGACAATATTTATGCTTTTACTAGGCATGGTTTATGTTTAATTTGCAAATCATACTCTTTTTTTTTTTTTCTTCTTCTTTTCTTTCTCCTTCTCTTTTCTGTTCCTCTCTTACTCAACCAACCGCTTTAAAAAAGCGACCCCACCCAATATGTTTTACCCCACTCCCACTTTCTCCTTCTCTTCTCAAAATATGTAACTTTTCCCCTCCTTTCCCTTTTTACCCTCACTTTCAAGTCTGTCCAGTTAATGTCTTTGATGTTCAATCTCATCATTTTTAAATATCTATTATTTTTTCTTCTTTTTAAAATTTTATTGTTAACCGGCCAGATACTTGTTGATGGTCGGTATATTAAAAGTTAATAAACTTGAACTTGAAACTTGAAACTGATACCTCTCTTCCTGAAAGGAAGGTAGGGCTAAGTGCAGGTGATGCTCAGCATGCTGAAATAATTACAGGAAGGAGTATAGGGGCAGAAACAGCCCCCTCCTTTACAAACTGTGCTCTAGAATTAATCGGGTATGTCATTTGCATTTTCACATTCAGAATTTTCTTGTGATTAATCCATTGTTTCTACTGATATATCTTTATATATTAGGAAATTTTGGGAGCGGTTTATCACTCTATGTCACGAGAATGAAAGCTTGCATGGTATCACGTTTGAACAGATCAAGTCTCAGCTGGAAGCTCTGGAGTTGAAGAAAACCTATGTGCTGAATCCATTGGCTCCTGAGTTTATACCCCGGGCTTTAAGGCAACAACATTCAGCAAACAGCAGCAAACAGCAGCAATCGCCACCAAAGGTAAAATTTAGCTGGTAATTAAAAAAAAAAAAAAAAAAATGCCAGCAAGTGGGAGAGAGGCTAGCAGTATATGCTAAGCATGATATAAAATATCCATTATTTATTGCTGTCATTTAAATTGTTCTTGATCACAAACTTAAGAGTGGACAGATTTAATTTAATTGTTTAATTTGATTTAACAAAATGATTTTTAAAAGGTTTAGAAAATGAATATACAGGAAATGTATGTTGTTTATAGAAAGCTAGTATATTTGGAAACTGAGATTGGAGTGATCCAGTGCTTTAATATCAAACTTATTTAAGATGTGCATTGATGTGAAAATAAATCTCATAGGACACTTCGAAAAAAATGTTTACTGGCTTCAAATCATCCATAGAATAGATTAAACTGTTCTCAATAGGTCTAGAAAATCTTTTTTAAAAGGCAAGAAAACTCTTTATGCAAGCTAAGTTCCTAGCTTCTATAGTGTAGTATGCACGCACTGTTTGGGAGTGAATCTTCCTTTCCACGTGTACTAGCACTTAACTGGTTTCCTTATAACTTGTGCAGTTTGTCCTTAAGTTTGCACATATGGGATTTTGTGCACGCAACCATCATCTGGGTGTGCTGGAAATCTAGTATGTGCAAATCAATCTCGTGCATATTCAGTATGGATATCCTAAAAATTTGACTGGCTCTGGGTTCCCCAGGACAGATATGGGGAACCTTGATCTTGGATGAATGCAGTTTGCCCTATAGGTATTCCAAAATCTGTTAATTAATAGATGGGCTGGAATGATATAAAGGCACCAGAATAACAGTGGATTTTGGCATTGGTTCATGACCCATAGAGAAATGCAAGTCAAACAAAGAAATGATTACCGGTAATTGTGACCAGTGGTACCAGTTCTGGCTTAGAGGATGTTTAAATATATCTGTCAGATTGTAAGACTGGCATGTTATGTGTTCTCATAGATCAAGGTTTCCTGCATGTATTCATAAAACAACATGTATATGTACAGAAAACAGATTTTGTCACCAGTTGCCTTTCAAATGATCAATTTTTGTTGACTATTCTGTTCTTGATTGCTAAATTTTGATGGACAAACATTGAGATTTGGAAAGGATAGGCTGTCAAAATATAAGATGAGCAAGAGAGGTCATTGTGATAAAACTGATGGTGGAATACATTAGATGAAGATAATTGGTAACTTAGTAGATGATGTCAAGAAGACCAGTTAGCTCGTCTAGCCTGCTGAGTTACTCCTGTCCACATTGAAAGAATATATTCCAGCTGCCTCCTGTAGGAGCTTGGCTGCTTGTACAAAATAACTTCTTATCCAAGTCAGTTTTTGTTTTCTTCCTCATTGATTCTGTATCATCCTGAATGAAGGGTTGGGGTGTGTGTGGGGGGGGTAGGGGGTTGTTTGTAATACCTGCAATTAACCCAATTCTTTTTTTAAATTCTGTCATAGAATCTGATAGCCATTAAAGGCCCTTAGGCATATCTGGTCTTCCTAGTTTCATTCTTAGTGTAGTGTGGCAGACTCTAGTTGATGGAGGCTTTCCAGTCACTTCTTTCCCTTTTGATTATTGGTGATGGTAGTAATAATGTACATTCTTTAAAGGGCTATATTGATTTCTGAAGCACAAAGTTCTGTTCAAGTTAAAGCAAAATAAAAGAGTATTTTTTCTCTTATTTGTGGTAGTAAAATGCTAATAGAAAGGTCAGTATAGTGAAGGAACCTGTGTTTGGTTCCTAGTTCAGTTCTTCCAGTCACTGGCTGTGTTGTAGAGGAGGCTTTGACAGACTTGGGGGGAAGGGTAGGTGGAAAATCATGCAACAGACAATAGAAATTTCTACTGACTAGATATAAGGTCCATTATCCGAGGACAAGCAGGCAGTATATTCTCACATATGGGTGACGTCACCCATGGAGCCGCGGCACAGACAGTCAAAAAATGTATTGTCACTTTAAATTTTTGAGACCACCCGTACCACACATGTGTCTGACAATGGTTTGCTGGCTTACTGAACTGAGGAGCCACGTGCCTATGTCCGGCGGGAAGGTACTCACTCATGAGCGGTGCGGTCAGTCGCTAACTTTCTAAAGTGCCGGTGCAGTTGTACAGCTGTCCGTACCAGGCTCCATGGATGACATCACCCACATGTGAGAATAGCTTCCTGCTGTCCCTGGATAACACCTATTACGGTAAGCAGAATTCCTGAAGGAGCCCTGATGCGTGGGTCACTATTTCACGTTTTAACTTCATTTAATATACTGCAAATAAATATAATATCTAAATGGTTTACAGTAGTCAATAATAGTAAATTGGAAGAGAAGGATTAAGACACAGCTGGAGGCCCATTTTACATTAGTTAATATAATGTGGGAGAGGGGAGATATAACTTAATAAAAATAATAATTTCTTTTCTTGTATACTGCCCCACCAACAGTTCTAGGCGGTTCACAACAAAGAAACTGAAACATTTCAGCAGAACATACATTTCAAAAACACACTTCTGCATTTATCAGTCAAATGCAGCAATAGCTAAGATGCAATTTCAACTTGTTGCTATCATTAAAACATAAGTTAAAAGTAATTATAAAACACCATCATAATATTTTAAAAAATCAGCATTCTTGTTTATCAAATAGATAAGTTTTTGATAATTTCCCAAATAGGCTTGAGCAATCAACGGGCTCATCCAGAAGTTCATCTTACATGTCTGATACTCCCGTGTCCTGCCAAAAAGGTCTTATAACGACAGGCCCTTGGGGTAGGGAAGATGAACATACCTGAGTTTCTGGTACATTTTATTGAATAAGACAATTTCAATAACTCTGATGCATCTGGAAGGGAGGTTGTACAAAGCAGACATAGCAACAGGTGTACAGTACATGCGAGGGGTATTTCAATCAGAGCTGCCATCAAATTTACTGGGGATTAATTTGCTTATGGAGAGGCTTGAACAAAGAATTGAGCCTTAAGCAAAACCCTGATCTTTTAAAAAGAGAGTTCAGATTGGGTTTCAAATGGAATAGAGTTCAGAGAAGTAGCAGCAACTGCTACCAAGGTGAATTTCTGAATGGACTTGTAGGTGAGAAGGAACTGCAAGTTGTTGTAAAGAATGGCGTGACAGACCTATAAAGGCATAAGGGAAGCCCAGGATGAAAACTTTGGTGAGCTAGAACCAGGATTTTGAAGATTAAATGATAGTGAATGCTAACCAATGTTCTGCAGCTGCGGTGACCAGAATAAGTGAATTTAGAGTTGGTAAAATAGGAGGAAAACATGAGCAGTTGTGAGGAAGATTGATGGTGCGGATCCCAGCCCTGGTTTTGATTTGAAATAGAAGCTCAAATAGCAGGAAAAAATGACCATGCCCCTCCCCCCCAGGCCCAAAAATATAGCAATGCTGTTAGAAAGTATAATTTAAATGATGCTGTCATGATTTGAGTTATTGATATGTGGAAGTGTTCCCAGTATTTTAGATATTGAATGTGAGATGGTATTTCAACCTGAGCTGACAAATCTCAAACTGAGATTTCATACTTTGATTGTGATATAAGTAGTGAGGAGGTAATTATGTAATACATGTAGGCAAACGGTATATTTATACAGTGAGTGGACTTTGCCTGAATGTCAAAGCAAAGTATTTGCATATGTCTATTTTGAATTTTTTTTCCAGGAAATCTGTGCACTTCAATTAATGCATCTATAATGCAGAACGTTTATGCACATAAGCATGAATTTTCAAAAGTATGCACGTTGGTGTAATCTCCTTGGAACATTACTTCAAATAGCAGGCATACTTATGTGTATGTAGGGAGTGCCTGCATGAGTATACCCACATATCAAGCAGGCAGGTTTGTAATAGACCATTTCTGCTTGCAAAGCGCTGCTTTATCAATGGAAATATCTTCAAACATTACTCTCTCATCACTGACAGTGACTCAGTTTGCTTTCTTATTTTACTTGTCAGACTTTCAAACAAACCATGTTTCTTTCTATTTTGGAAGCTCAAACCTTTTATGAGGAAGTTTGGTGACAATTTAAACATTGGCAAAATTTACAATATTTTACATCAGTATGGAAGTGATATGCAGTGTGGTGATATGGTGTGAGAAATAACCGTCTCTTCCTTTATAGACCTATGTGCACAAAAGCCACTTGGATGTTAGAGGAAAGACCCTTTTCTAGCCATTTTAATTCTCTTCCTCTTTGGTGTAGGAGAAAAGGTCACTGTATCTTAGTGGTGACTGTAAAATTGGTTAGTACACACATGAAAATGATCTTAGTCATTAGTAAAACAGGAATTTGATACATCACTTGTGAAATGCTGGAGGATCAGGCTGCAATTGTTCTGGTTTATGCATTTTAAAAATACAGCTCTTAAGAATTGCTGGTAGAATTTTGGTAAACGCAGATTTTTGTGCAAGTGCACTCTGTAATTTGGTCCTGAAGGAACACCTGGCTTTGACTGCAGATTTACAGTCCTTGAATCTTTAATGAAAAATTACCCATCTTTTGCTGCCTGCCTCTTTGCAAGCAGCTGCAGAATCCTGGCACAAAAACGAATTGTTCATGTATTATGCATCACACTTGATTATGCTGAAGAATATTTCCGAGTGTTGCATTCAGTGTGATACTTTAATGTATGTTATGTAACTAGTGAAAAGGATTCAGCTTAAACAAGTGTCTAGCCTTTCAGAAAAGACAGTTTCTTATTATGCTGATTGTATTTCAAGAGCACTATAAGCTTCTTTAACAAAAATGTGTCAAGTTTGACTTAAGGTTTTGATTTTGAATTAGTTTTCTGTTCTGAACTTGATGCCAGCGCTTGTCATAGGACTTTTTCTGTTGACAGTCACACAAGTGGGTTAGTGTCCTTGTTGGCACCAAGGACAGATCAGTTTTCTTAGAGTTGTGAGCATGCATGGCGCACCAGTCTCCTCAGGCCCTCTCAGTTTTTGTTTTTTTGTTGTTGTTTTTTGGGGGTGGGGGTGTTTTTCTATTCTGCCAAGTGGATGTGAAAACTAAGCTGTCCCATTGGTGAGGAGTTTCATCTCTTAATTTTCTTCCAACTGTGTTTTTCATTGTTTCAAAAAGTTATTAGAGAATTTTTTTCTTAAGTTAAATTAAAAAAAAAACTAAGACTTTGCCTTCAGGGTAGTATAAAGATTCAGAATTTCAACATATGATGCATGTAACTGATTTTTCTTGGGGTAGACCGTAACCAGGCTGAGTATAAGCCATGTGGAAGGGATTCCTCTACAAGCTCAAAAGTTTCTTCTCAGCTGCTTTTACATTCATTATGAAGTGGAGTAAAGGCTTTTGCTAGTACAGAGGGAGGAAAGAAAATCTATACAGAAATTGGCTGAATTTGTAAATTGTTGTAGATCATCTGTTTCCATGTTCAATGGCTTTGTAAGACCAGTCACAAAGGAGTAGTACCAGAAATCATCTAAAGCAGGCCTGCACATTTCAAAAATGCTCCGGGGCCGCAACGAAATTGGAAAATGTAGTGAGGGCCACAGGTAGTGGCCACGGCTCAAAGCATTTGGAAGTGTGCGGACGTTGCCATGATGACATCACGTGCATGCGTGACATCATCACGTCAATTTCCGTGCATGCGCAGAGGATTTCCAGACGGGCCCTGAGACGCCAATAGAGGGGGTGCCAGCAGGGAAGAGGGTGGGAGAGGAGAGGCACTGGCGCCAGCTGATTGCCTACAGCAGTGTTTCTCAACTACTTCAAGGTAAGTACCCCCAACCACATATCTCCAAAGCTCCGCCCTAAACCCACCCAAGCTCTGCCCCAGATCCTGTCCTCTTTACTAATTGTAATGCAATTTTTTCCTTTCATTTTTCATATATGCACAATACACACAGCAGATATAAATTCTCAAAACTGACACATTTCAATCACTAAATTAAAAAATAAAATCGTTTTTCTTACCTTTGTTGTCCGGTGATTTAATTAGTTTCTGGTTGGACTTCCTTCTGACTGTGCATCCAACATTTCTTTCACAATCCAGCCCCATCCCCTTTGGGTCCAAGCTTCTCTCTCTTTTACCTCTGCTTATCCTCCCCAGATCCAGTATGAGTTACCCTTTGTACCTACCACCACCTTTGTTCCAGGTCTCCCCCTCTCTCCCTCTGTTATGATCTTGCATCTCTCTGTTCTTCCTCATGGTCTCTCCCCCTCTGTCTGCACCTCCCATAGTACTGTATCTGCCTCCTGTCTTTCCCCTTTGGTCCAGACCTCTCTCTTTCTTGTTCCTACAATCCCCCCCCCCCCGCCAATATTTTTTTTCTTCCAGGTCTTTCTCTACCTCTCCCTCTTTGGTCAGAATCTTTCCACCTCTCTTTCTCTCTCTTCCTTGTAGACACCTCCAAGTCCATTATCTACCCCCTCTCTTCTGCCTCCCCCTTCTTTCAGGTTTCTCTCTCTCTCTCTCTCTTCCTTCTGCTAACATTTTGAGCCCTCCCAACTTTGTTCCAGGTCTTTCTGTCTCTCTCACTCTCTTTGCCTTCCCCCTCCCCAGGGCCTGGCATCTCTCTCTCCTCGGCTCAGGGTGTTCCCCCTCTCTACCCCCTCTAGTCCAACATACACCTTGTCTTTTGGTTTAAGTCTGCTTTCCCGTCCCTCCTCAAGGTCCTTTCTGTCTCCCCCCCCCCCCCCGGGTGTCCAGAACCAATGTCTCAATGTCAATCTCCATCCCACCGGGGCCCTCACAATGGGCGGGGCCTTACCTCCGCTGCTTCCTGCACCCAGCAAGAGAGGTCATCTTCCGCGCTGTGACTGCCACTTGTTGAGGACCAACCTTTAAAGGTAATTACGGCAGCCTGTAGAGGATCGCCGGTGCTGTAGCAAGCCTGGCAGGCTGCCAGTGGCCTCCGCAACCAGTTCCTTCTGCTATGGTCCTGCCTCTTCTGAGGTCAGGGGCGGGCCCACGGCAGAGGGAACGGTGCAACCAGGGGGAAACATGCAGGTCTTCGGCAAATCGGGCAGCGCTGGTGCCATACTGCTTAGGCAAGCCAGCCGTACAGACCCCGAAGCAGGGCCCTTGGTTGTGTTGCAAAGGGAGTGTGGGAGAGATGCCCTGAGGGAAGGGGACATAACATAAGAGAAAATGCCGGCATGGAACTTTTTTCAAAATGTTACTTACTCTTGAGGGGAAGCGTGTCATTGGAGGAAGGCAGCCAGGCGCTCACCTAAATTAGCCGTTTTGATTGGAGAGGAGGTGGAAGATACCAGATCAGGGAATGGGAGCCATTTCGGGCACGGGCCTAAGTGAGAGCTGTTTTGGGCTGTATGTTATGCAGGGCTGTTCTAAAATGTCATGAATCCCACCTGAGACTTTAGGACTAAAACAGTCTTCAATCTGTTGCACAGGCTTGAGTTTAAGGCATTTCAAGGCCACCTACTGAAGTGCTAGAAAAGGGCTGACACCCCAGCACAGCTTAGACATTGTGTGCACTATCTGTGCCATTTTTAAAGGACTTTGAGAAGACCTTAGTGTTGGTCTGAATTCTCTGCCTTTTGCATAGCTTGTGGCAGCTCTCTTCTAGTGCAGATTGTGCTCCAGTCTGTTTAACACAGAGCAAGTGCTGACATCATCTTATTCTACAGTTATGCCACAGAAGTCCAAATTTGTCATCTCCTGTGCACCAGTTTTTAGATGAACCACTGCTGGAATATGCTGTAGTCTAGTAGTAGTAGCAGAGTCTCTTCTCCATCAGTTTCATAGCCACACTCATTTCT
The DNA here is from genome assembly GCF_902459505.1 of Geotrypetes seraphini. Lineage (NCBI taxonomy): Eukaryota > Metazoa > Chordata > Amphibia > Gymnophiona > Dermophiidae > Geotrypetes > Geotrypetes seraphini. Next base: position 17,260,007 of record NC_047093.1, on the reverse strand, counting down.
ACAGATGATGTTTTAAAGATTTTGCCAGGAACTACTGTAAAGATCTTCTATCACTCTAGTAACAAAAAATGCACTGCACAAATAACTCAGTCCATGGGTGTTACACCTTCACAAAGAGAAACTCAGTCAAAAGATCTAGTCATCTTTCTACTTTATACCTCAGGTTCTAAACCATATGAAGATAATTTTCTATGTCCCTCCTCCTTGCATTCAGAAATCTCTTAATATGGACTGAAAGATTACCCAGACTCTCACTTCATCTCATTGGGACCTCTTTTATAAGAAACATAGAAACTGACAGAGGGGAATATTTCACAGGAATTCCTTCTGATCTTTTCCCTCCTGCATGAAGCAAATTTCGTTATGAAGAAATATTTCTTACATGAGGTTCATTTAACACAAGGCAGTTCTTTGTTCATATGGGGTTTTTTTGCTCGTTGATATACATAGAAACCCCCAAAGCCCAGAGTGGTTGTTCTAACACATGGGCTCTTAAATGATAAACAGTTTTGTTTATACATTTCTCCCTCTGTATTAGCGGTTTCAGCAATATTGTTTTTGATTATTCGCGGTTTTTAGCTTGCTGGCTCCTCCCCCCCCCCAAATGACGTCAGCTTGCATAGAGAAAACACTAATTCCCAGCACTTTCTTCACCGTGTTTTGCCTCTCCTTCAGGAACAGGCCAGGTCTCCCACCATGTTATTCACAGTTTCACCATATTCACGATGGTTTTTAATAGAAAACAGCGAAAAACATATGAAAAAGTTATTCGCGTTTTTTCTGTATTCACGGTTCTGTTAATCCCCTATCACAGCGAATACGGAGGGAGAAGTGTAGCATGATCCACTGATAACCTGTCTCTAAAAAGATGGTCTTAAACAATAAATTTTAATCACCTGGATTCAGCAAAGCCTAGCATTCTCATTCTTCAGTTGTAGTTGAGGCAACCATTAAGAAGATAAAGAAATGTAGAGAGTTTTCTAATACAATAGCTGGTAAAGATTCCAGGCTAATGATTCATTTCGGAAAAAAAATTTCAAAGTGTTATCTGTATAGACTGAAAAACATCATCTCTACAGGGTTTCAGTATATGCATACCATCTTCCAGTGTGTCATAAGAACATAAGAATAGATTTACTGGGTCAGACTAATGGTCCATCAAGCCCAGTAGCCCATTCTCATGACAAATCCAGGTCACTAGTACCTGACCAAAACCCAAGGAATAACAATATTCCATGCTACCGATCCAGGGCAAGCAGTGGCTTCCCCCATGTCTTTCTCAATAACACACTATGGACATGTCCTCCAGGAAATTGTCCAAATCTTTCTTAAAACCAGCTACGCTATCCGCCCTTACCACAAGCTCTGGCAATGCGTTCCAGAGCTTAACTATTCTCTGAGTGAAAAAATATTTCCTCCTATTAATTTTAAAAGTATTTCCCTTCAGTTTCATCGAATGTCTCCTAGTTTTTGTAATCGATCCACTTGTACCCGTTCTACTCCACTCAGGATTTTGTAGACTTTAATCATATCTCCCCTCAGCTGTCTCTTTTCCAACCTGAAGAGCCCTAACCATTTTAGTGTTTGCTCATATGAGAGGAGTTCCATCCCCTTTATCATCTTGGTTGCTCTTCTTTTAACGTTTTCTAGCGTCCAAGGTTTTTCATTAAAACTATCTCTCCATCAGCAGTACTTACACCAGATATATGTGGAGTACATTTTGAGCCTGTTTCTATAAACTGTGCTTAAATCAGTAAGAAATGGAATTTACTTCGTGTCATTCAAAGTTGGGCGCCATTTAGAGATTCACATGTAGCAGCGGCTAACTGAAGCTAGGCATCTCTGACTTAGGCTCCCATATATTGGTCCTGGTTTTCTTGGCCTAAAATGCTAGTGCCTAAGGTATGCATCTACTGGCCCAAACTCTGCCTCTAACCACAACTAACTTTTCAGTTAGGCACCTCGGTGTAGATGCCTACATGACGTCTACTGAGTTAGGTACCCACCTGAAAATTAATTTTTTTAAATTGGTTTTTAATGGCGCTCATTTCTGTAGCACTGCTTGACATACACAGCAGCTGAACATTAAAAATGCAAGATACAGTGCTACTCAGTAGAGCTTACAATCTAATCAATAGACAAACAGGACAAGTAGGGGATTAGGCAGGCATGTGTGCTTTACCAGCGAGTGGGGTCAGGAGTTACAAGCAACCTTGAAGAAGTGGGCTTTTAGCCTGGATTTGAATACTGCCAGGGACGGAGCATGATGTAATGACGCAGGCAGCTTGTTCCAGGTGTGTGATAGAACAAGAGAGAAGAAACGTAGTCTGGAATTGGCAGTAGAGGAGAAGGGTACAGATAAGAGGGGCTTGCATAATGAATGGAGTTCACAAGGAGGAGTGTAGGGAGGGATACTGAGGAGCTGCAGCTTTAAGAAGTCACTATGTGCTTTTTTATGTGTTTATAAGTTAGTGTTTATTCATTATGTATGTTGGATTATCATTTATTATTTGTCAATTATTAGTTTTTATATATTTGTATAAACTTTATTAAAAACGTTTTAACACTTTTATGATCTATTTATTATTCATTACTTATACCGTATTTTATTCTTACAGTTAAGTTTGTGCCCTGATGCAGCCCACACAGGGTGAAACATAGCTATATTGGGCATTATTTTAATTCAGCCAATCGAATACATTTTATCTACATTTTAATCTACCATTTACTGTGTCTGCTTTTACAGTTTCTCACCCATGAATTAATAAACTCACATTTTGGTGATAAAGAGTCTGTAGACATTCAGGCCTATATTTTAAAAATAGTGCCTTGGGTTAGGTGCTAGTAAGCGCTCTACTGGCGCCTAATTTAAGTGGAAAAAACCATTAAAAAATTATTAAAATAGGTTTTTTTTTAATGTAGATGCCTACTTGCACCTAAAAAAACCAGTGCCTGCATCACAGCTACAGATGTGCTTTACGATGCCTAATGTCATTGTAGGTTTGGCTAACAACGGAAGTGACGGTAGGCATCATAAAGTGCCTCCATAGCAGCGATTCACATGAAAGGTAGGCTTTAAAACCCTGGCCTTTATTTCTGACGCCTACCTTTCACGAAACCATGATTCTATAAATGGTGTTAATGCATAATTGACATGTGATTAGCGGCCAGTGGCAACAGTGATGTTTATAGAATCTGGCCCTCATTAACCACTTTTCTACCCTACAGCATCTTTCAACAGTAGCTCTTCTGTTGTCTTCATCTTCTACACATTTGAGCATTTCCCATTATCCTAATTTTTTATATTATTGTGTTTATATTATTAATGAATAAATTTTATTGCATTCCATGGTCAGCCATTACAAGTCTAGCATCAGCCTTTTGATCACCGAAACAAAACACAGCCATAGTAAACCACATCTGCACAACAAAAGCAACATCCTTTTTTTGCTGTTCTCTGAACCCAGCCAATTTCCTTCCAGAATGTGTTAGAGGAAGAAAATCAAAATTGATTCCTAGGTTCTCAGCATTGTCAAAACTTGCTTTTTTCTCATGCTCCTTTCACTTTTACCAGAAAGCTCCCTTACCCTGCTCCCATCTTATTTGAGAGAAAATCATATTTGAATTTCAAGCAAATGCTATAGAAATTGTTCTACATTAGGGAATCAATGCTTCTTTTCGAAATACTTTTCATATACTTAGAAAATAGGAGGATTGTGGCCTATTGTGGGTCTTGGGAACCTCAACCTTTCCTTTGAAAATAAATATTCAAAATGAACTCACTTCCTTCTATCCTCTCCTAATTGACAAAAGGAATTTGGCTTTGATTACTGGATCTCAAGAATGCCTATATCTATTTCCCAATTCATTTTGTCCATAGAAAATATCTACAATTTTTCTGTGTGCCAACCATTACCAATAAAAAGTTCTCCATTTTGGAATTTCCTTGGCCTCCAGGGTTTTCATAAAATGTATAATAGTTACAACAGCTCATCTGTAAACTGGAATATCTAGAATTTTATGCCAACCTCTTCAAGATCCCTTGCTCTTTCCCTCAGGAAACTAAAAGGATTCACTTCAGTTTTGATAATGACATCTACGAGGTCTGACAAGTTTGTGAACCCATCCTAGAAAAAGTGCTACATACCTCATTGCTGAAGATAATAATAATAATAATTTTATTCTTATATACCGCCAAAGACATAATAGTTTGAGGCAGTTTACAATAAGAAGTACTGGACAATCAGTGAAAAACAATACAAATCATCAGATATACATACAGGATAAAAAGATAAAAAAAATTAAAACAATGAATCCTTAGGTTACAAATCGATCAAACAATTGCGTTTTTACTAATTTTCTGAAAATAAAGTAAGATGGAGCACGTATAATAATATTACCCAGCCAGTCATTCATTTTACCTGCCCAAAAAGCAAGAGTTCTATCCAGAAATCTTTTAAAATGACAAGCATTTACTGTTGGATAAGCAAACATATGGATTCTGCATGTAGGCCTATTAAAACAGTCTAAAAAAAAAATAAAAAAGAGAGACCAGATATGCAGGAGCCATACCAAATATTGATTTAGAACAGATATAGGAAAATTTAAATAGAACTCTTGCTTCCATCAATAACCAGTGTAGTTTTTGATAATAGAGAGTAATATGTTCCCATTTTTTCAAACCAAAAATCAGCCGAACTGCTGAATTTTGAATAACTCGAAGTCTTTTTAGGGTTTTCTTGTATGTTCCCAAATAAATAATATTGCAATAGTCAAGCATACTTAAGATGGAAGACTGAACTAGCAGACGAAATGATACTACATCAAAATATTTTTTAATGGTTCGGAGTTTCCATAAGACCGAGAAACATTTTCTGACTAACAAATCCGTATGTTCTTCTAAGGTGATATGCCGGTCCAATGTCACTCCCAAGATTTTTATGGAATAGTCTATAGGAAAATCTTAACCATTTAAAAATATCAACGTATCTTTGATTTTGTCATTAATAATAATAATAACAGTTTATATACCGAGGGACCGTGAAGTTCTATGTGGTTTACAATGATTAGAAGTTACAGATTGAGTACGGTAGTACTAACAGAATTAAGATTTAGCGGTCAGTTATTGTGGGGAGAGATTGTTCAGTGTAGCTGCCTAAGTACTTTAGGAACAAATATGTTTTTAGGTGTTTCCTAAATTCCCCATAAGTATTCGCAAGCATGAGTAATTGTTTCAGGTCTTTACCCCATAATGCTACCTGATAAGAGAAAAGATGTTGATGGTGTCTTTTAAATTTACATCCTTTAACCGGTAGAGAAACAAAATTCAAGTTTGGGCTTCTCTTAAGTTGATTGGTTAAGAAAGAGAAAAGGTCAGTTATATATCTGGGGGCTAGGCCAAAAAGTATCTTGAAGCAGAAACATCCGAATTTAAACTTCACACTTGCCTCCATCGGCAGCCAATGCAGGAGTCGGTAGGAAGGGCTCACCAGAAAGAATTTGTTTTTTTCAGAGTTAAGTTTCAATTTAAATTCAGTCATCCACAATTCAATCTGATTTAAAATAAAAGATACATGATTTTTTTATCTCAGGAGTCAGGCTAGTAAGAGGAACAACTATAGTGATGTGATATCCACATAGATATAAAATTTCCCAAAGCTGAGGAGTCCTTCAAGGGATCTGATTTGCAGGGGCAGTTGGTTCCAGTGGTTCAGTATGAAGTGGGAGTAGGAATGTCGTTTGGCGGTTTGCAGTTGAAGGGCACGACCAGGAGGCATTTTGTGGCGTATTTCATCCTGGGAGTGGAGGGACCTGTTTGGCACATACAGAGGAAGATTTGCCATCACGTAGACGGGTACCATGTTGTGCAAAGATTTGAACGCTAGCATCAAGCCCTTGAAGACAACATTTAGCCATGGGCAGCAAGTGAGCTGACATAAAGCCTGGGAGACAGGGTCACAGACATGTTTTTTTTTTTTTTTTTAGAAGTCTGATTGCTGTGTTTTGTACATGCTGGAGACATCATCTGTTGTTTGCCGTGAGACTGTTAAATAGGGCATTGCAGTAGTTCATGCGGGAAAGGACTAAGGCATAGAGTAGTTGGATGAAGTCAGATTCAGAGAAGCAGTTCCTTATTTTTCGGAGTTGATGTAGGTAGTAAAATGAGGACGATACCACCTGAGAGATTTGGTTGGAAAGTGACAGGTTAGAGTCAAGGAGTATTCCTAGGCTGCTTGCTTGGTCCTTTGCAGTTAAGGTAGTGTAGTTCCAGCATAGTGAGGGACAGGTGCAGTTGCAATGTTCTTTGCGGATCCAAAGGAGTTCTGTTTTGGAGGCGTTGAGTTGTAATTTGTTTGGCAGTTATCCAGTTTTTGATTTCCGAGAGGCATTTTAGGAGTTTCACGATATCGGCGTCGTGGTTTTCTCCTAGTGGTAGGTATAGAAACATGATGGCAAATAAAGGCCAAATGGCCGATCTAGTCTGCCCATCCACAGTAACCATTATCTCTTTCTGTTTCTGAGATCCCACATGCCTATCCCATGCCCTCTTGAATTCAGATACAGTCTCTGTTTCCACCACCTCTTCCGGGAGACTAGTCCACGCATCTATCACCCTTTCCATAAAAAAAGTATTTCCTCAGATTACTCCGGATGTCGTCTGCAAAGGAGTGGTAGGTATAGTTGGATGTCGTCTGCAAAGTAGTACTTGATATTTGTGGGCTACGTCTAGGACTGGCCTAATGTAGAGATTGAATAATAGGAGGGATAGCAGAGCCCCCTGTGGAACACTGTATTTGATCGGTTTCAGTTTTGATAGCGTATCATTGAGCAGTACACTTTAGGATCTATTATTCAGAAAAGAGGCGAACCATTGTAACAGTGTCTTGGATTCCAAATTTAGAGAGCTGCACAATAGTGTCAAATGCGGCGCTGAAATCCAGCAGCACTAGAAGGACATCATTACTCTTATCCATGAGTTTCTAGCAGTTATCAATGATGTCAAGAAGGATGGTTTCAGTACTATGGAATTTCCTGAATCCCAATTGGAAGGGGATAGGGCTCTTTGTTCATTGATGAAGGAGTGTAATTGTTCCAATTCTATTTTTTCTAGGATCTTGGAGATGAAGGGTAGGTTGGAGACAGGTCTAAAATAGCTGGGTACATTAGGGTCGAGCGTTGTTTTTTTTCAAGATTGGTCTGATGACCACTGAGTTACAGTTTGTGGGCAGTACATCTGTTTTCAGAGAGGTGTTGATGAGAGGAAGAATGGAATCTACAAAGACATCTTTCACAGCCACCAGGAGGTGTGATGGACAGGGGTCCAGGTTGGAGTCAGAAGGGCAAATAGCATCTAGTATCTTGGTGATGTCATCATGGGAGATGGTTTCAAAGTGAGTTAGGTTTCAAGTTGTGATTTTAATTATCTTGTCTCAGTCATGGGGGAGTGATGGCTGTAGCTGTAGTGAGATAGTAAAATTTGCTGATGGCACAAAGTTGTTCAAAGTTATTAAATCACAAGAGGATTGTAAAAAAATTGCAAGAGGACCTTGAAATTGGGAGACTGAGCATCAAAATGGCAGATGCTGTTTAATGTGAGCAAGTATAAAAACAAAAAACTGTGGATGCTGATGTTCTAAGAATGATTTATTATACGTTCTTTCACAATAAAACCATAAAAACATAAAAATACATATGTAATAGTCTAACCAAACCCTACACGGTCTGTGTTTCGGCGAACATGCCTTCACTCTAGCCTATCCAAACCATCTCCTTTGTGGTATTCAGACCATGAAAGTGTGCCGATTCATATTCTAGTTAGAGATCCTTTGTGTTCATCCCACGCTTTTTTGAATTCCATCACCGTTTGAATTCCATACCAACTCCCTTGGGAGGACATTCCAGGCATCCACCACCTTCTCTGTGAAAAATAATTTCCTAACATTTCAAACATTTAAATGTCTAAGCATATATCATATCACCACTTTCCCTTCTCTCCTCTAGAGTATACATGTTGAGGTCCTCCAGTCTCTTCTCGTAATTCTTTTGGCACAGACTCCCTACTATTTTTGTTGCTTTCCTCTGGACCGTTTCAGATCATCTTATATCCTTGGTCAGATGTGGCCTCCAAAATTGAACCCAATACTCCAAGTGGGGCTTCACCAACAACCTGTAGAGGGGCATTAACACCTTTCTTCTGCTCTCTCTATACAGCCTGGCATCTCTCTCTATACAGCCTAGCTTCTGCTCTCTCTATACAGCCTAGCATCTTTCTGGCTACAGCCACCGCCTTGTCAATACTGCTTTGTCGCCTTTAAATCCTCAGACATTATCACCCCAAGGTCCCTCTTTCTGTCCGTATCAGCCTCTCACCTCCCAGCACATACACCCCCTCGGATTTCTACTCCCCAAATGTATTATTCTGCACTTCTTTGCATTGAAATTTAGTTGCCAGACAGACCATTCTTCAAACTTTTGCAGGTCCTTTTTTATGTTTTCTACTCCCTCCGGGTTGTCCACTCTGTCACAAATCTTGGTGGTACCAGCAAAAAGGCAAACCTTTCCTTCTAACCGTTCGGCAATATCAGCCCCAGCACTGATCCTTGAGGCACTCTACTACTCACTTTTCCTTCCTCCAAACAAATTCCGTTAACCACCACCCTCTGACGTCTGGTCGTCGACCAGTTTCTAATCCAGTTCACAACTTTGGGTCCTAACTTCAGCCAGTCAAGTTTGTTCAATAGTCTCCTATGAGGAGCCGTGAAATTACCAAAGTAGTAGATTTAAAACAAACTGAAGAAAATATTTCTTCATTCAATATATAATTAAACTTCGGAATTCTTTGCTGGAGAATGTGGTGAAATCAGTTAGCTTAGCAGAGTTTTAAAAAGGTTTGGATACTATCCTAAAAGATATGTCCATAATCCATTATTGAAATGGCTTGGATGTCCCTTCGATTTTGCTGCACTGCATATCTGTTACAAACTGACTGACTTGGTATATCAAGCTCCATCTCTGGCATATTCAAATCCAGACTAAAAGCCCACTTTAAAGATGCTTTCAATTCTAAACTCCAACCCACCTTCTATACACCAATATGGAACAGGATACCGGGCTTGATGGACCTTTGGTCTGTCCCTTTATGGCAATTCCCATGTTTTTATGTTCTTCTATCACTCTCTTAATTGCCTTCCCCCCTCCCCCACTGACCCAGAATGTAAAGTTTCATAAAACGACTTAAAAACTATAGGGTGGTTAATGTTTCCTAGAAATGTTTCTGGACTGTACACTATATTGTAGGTTCTTTGTATTTACAGTATTTAAATAAAGAATTACAAAAAAACCCCAAAACGACCCATATTAATATCTAAATCCGTATTGAGCAATTGTCCATCAAAGCTCTTTAATTGAAGAATTTTAGTGGGGCCCTGTTGTTGTCTAATTAAGTAAGGCATTAATTTCCCCCTTTTATAGTGTAGTTGATATCTGCAATAACTCTGAAATTTTATTGCCCTTTGTTGAAGAAGTTCATTCAATTCCAACTGCTTAGTCTGTAATGATTTTTTTTAAGGCAGCAGAGTGATGTGCTGTCAACGCCACCCGACCCCTCCAAATTTGCATTTCTAAACAAAGAATATTTTTATTTCTTATTCTCCTTTTTCTATCTGTATATGTAACAGCCTTTGCTGTTTCTCAAAATAAAATAGGTTGGTAAGCATAAGCAGTGTTATTAGGTTTTAAATTTCTCCCCCTCTTCTTGCTGTAAAATCTCTGGTTGCAATACAGCTCCAATGGGAATCTCCAAAAAGCAGCCACTTTTACAGATGACCCTAAGCTCAACTGAATCCAGATAAGAGCATGATCAGAAATTCCATAGGGACCATTCTCAACAGAGACCAAATTAGTAAATGATTGTCTGGAGACTAGCAAATAGTAAATATGGGATTGAGTTGATTGGGATTTCATACATTTCTCATGTCCTCTCAATCTCCCAGGTGTAAGACTCGCCAACCATCCGCCAAATCCAGTGTGCTGCAAAGTAGAAGCAACCCCTTAGAATAGATGAATCTCTCATGAGAGCTATGTTGAGATTTATCCATAGTTGGGTCATAAACCATATTAAAATTCCCACCTATGATGAGCTGCCCCCCCCCCCTCAATAAGATGACAGTCTGTTTATTAGGAAACCATAAAAACATTTATCCAAATTATTAGGTGCATAAATGTTCCAGAGTACTAGAGGATATCTATTTAAAGTGATAAGTGAAATAACATATCTACTCTCCGGTCCCTGTACAAGAATGGACATGGAGAGAGAAACCTTTTCTTAAAAAAAATCAACACCCCAGCGTTACGATTAATTGCAGGTGCCTCTATAATATGCCCAATCCACCATTTACAAAATATTTTATGTTCCAATGAAGACAAATTAATCTCCTGTAATGAAGCTCTATCAACCTTATGACGCTGTAGGGCTGGCAGTATTTTTTGTCTTTTTATTGGGGATGTCACTCCACCCACAATCCAAGAAAAAATTTTAAGTGACCCCATTCCCATTCTGTGTCAAAGCAATTGGAATCATGAAGGGGACCCACCCCAGCCTACAGGGTCCCCTCCCAGAAGTGCTCCCCAGCTCCCCAAAATAAGATTTCAAAAAAAACCCACAAAGCAAAAAAAAGGAAATATAAAAAAATGTGTTGATAAAAGAACAGAGAAGAAATAATGAGTATTGTTGAACAAAATCCACAGACAAGACAATCTTATCTTCCCCTCTCCCCTTTTCCACCTTCCCCTCAATACCAATAATCAATGTTTAGACCCAGATCACTGCAGTTTAAACTAAATCCCATCCCCCCACAATATACATCTTAAAATGAGCCTGTTGACAATCATAATTAAAAAGAGAAACTAATATTGAAAACATTCTATTACAGTCAAAAATAGTTAAAATAACTCTAAAAAAACATAGAGCAGCCAACAAAATAAGAAATGGCTCAAAAAGTGAAAATATACAAAGTCATTATTAAGAGTCACCTTTCAAACCAGTTCACAGCTACCGCTCCATTCGACCTCTTCATATAATCACACTACATTACATTACTGATTTCTATTCCGCCTCAACCTGGCAGTTCTGGGCGGATTACAAAAGAGACATCTGGACATTTCCAGGATGATTACAAAGAGACTTCTGGACTTTTCCAGAAGAGTTACAAGAAGAAGAACATTTCCAGAGGAGTTACAAGAAGAATGGTGTAGTATAGTTTAGGGAATGGGATATGGCAAGAAGGATTGGGCTATTCCAGTGGATATACAATTCGGGATGCTGTACAGATAGGAGATAGTGCAGTTTCAGTATATATGCAGTTAGGGAAGCAGTTGACAAGCTTGGGTTTTGAGGGAAAGGGTAACTGGTGAAGAAGGGAGGATGGGGGAGTCACACTGAGGGGAATTCAGGTTGGAGTTATGACATCTGTATAAATTTTTTGAATAGATGGGTTTTGATTTCTTTGCGAAAAGATTTGAAATTGCTTGTTGTCATCAGCAGGTTGGAGATGGCGTGGTCCAATTTCGCTGCTTGCATTGCTAGTAGACTGTCAAACATCTTCTTACGCTGGGTGCCTTTGAGTGGGGGGTAGGTAAATGGAGTCTTAGATCTTCTTTGTCTAGCGGCGAGGTTTTGGTTCAGGCGGTTGTTTAGGTAATTGGGTAAACAACACTACTGCCCGTTGAATCAAAAATAATTGACATATGAGCCATGAAACCTCAGAGAAAAATCTAATAATGATTATGAGTCACTGGAAAAGTCCTGGTAACAAAGGATTCACTGGTTTTCAAATTATAATGGACCCTAAGGTCGAATTGCTCAAAGGATATCTTGCTTAGGTGCCAAATTCAACAATTTCAAAATTACAATTTGGGGCATTGTCTCACCCTCACACTGGCAGCCCAGCCTGTGCACACGTTCAATGTGAAGATCACCCTCCAGTGAGCTGAAGTACATGGTTTGAGGAATCCACCTTTCCAAAAAGCCCCTTAGTTCAGACTCCTTAATAGACTCCGGGAGGCCTACCAAATGCAAATTAGTCCATCTGGAGTGATTCTCAAGATCATCCAATTTGCTTTCCAGCTGTTCAATATTTAGCTGTGTGCCTTACTACCAAAGCTCCTGCTGTTGCACGATATCTTCCACGGTTGAAAACTGTTCTTGGTAAGATTGAATGTCAGATCTTAATGCTTCTACCTTCATGTCCACTGAGGCCAAAGTAGTTTCTATATTTTGCAGTTGCTTGGCGATAGACATTTCTAACAGCGTTTGTACCTCGGTTACTATTTCTATCACTCATGAAGAGCCTACGGAGGAATGCCCAGCTGCATCCTCCTCCACCATCTTACTCTCCCCAACATGGCCACGATCTTTGTCTTTTCTCGGTTGCTTTGTAGCCATAGTAGAGAGGTGATATAACCACTATGCTCTGCCCCAGAGTACTTGAACACAGGAGAACTTCAAGTAGCTTTAAAATCTCTCTGAAACTCTGTAATCCTGCAATTGTTTGTGAGGGCCCGAGAGCTCAAACTGTTGACACCTGCTTTCTAGCTCAGCATCACGTTTGAAATTAAGACAACTTTTAAAAGGAACCCATTTCATTTTGTTATTTGTTTTTAGTAAGTTTACCAATAATTTTATTTTTTTTTTTTAATTTATAAATTTAATAGTTACAATATCAGACGATACAAAGAAAAAAAGGATCTTCCTTAGATATTAGCAGTGATTAATCATTCATACAAAATTCCTTTCTAAGCCCACAATATTGGGGAGACATGACACAATTTCAAATAAACAAATTATCAAGAAAAAAAAAAGAAATATTTCACGATTCACCCTCGCAAATCCTAAACCATTCCTTACTCTAATAGGGATTCTTTTTTTATATATATATTTTTATTAAATTTTTCAAAATTGAACTGAAAAGTAGCCAAGTCACAAAACAGCACACCAAACAGCTAATCACCAAATAATCTGCACAGAAAAAAAAAACCCCATGTGGAGGGACCACCTTCTAATCCCCTCCAAACCAACCCCCCCCCATCCCCATCCCCCCAAACCAATGAACAACAAAAGCAAAAGAAAGGACTCTCAGGTACAAACAAGTTTAAAAAAACAAAACAACCAAACCCACCCACCTTCAGACTGATTGTTTCCAAGTTAGGTAGGTATCCCAAACCTTATGATAAAAAGGCGTAGTACGACGACTAGAGAGTTGCGCAGGGACAGAAATCCCACCCGTCCCCGCCAAAGTCCCACTCATCCCCGTGAGGACTCCCACCCATCCCCGCGAGGAATCCCTCCATCCCCACCCGTCCCCGCGAGGAATCCCCTACGTCCCCGCGAGGAATCCCCTACATCCCCGCCCGTCCCTATAAACTTCAGAAATAGTTATTTCAGTTAATTATGCTACTGAATTAAAGGCTCTGGTAGAAACCCATTAAAAATAAGCAAAAATTCTTTATTAATTTGGAAATATTAATTGGGAAGAATACATACTTTGTAAACGGGTTTCTACCAGAGCCTCTAATGTTTATAAATTTTTATCAACACAACTAATATACTACTTTATCCTGAAGGAAAAAAAAAAATTTTTTCCTACCTTTGTTGCCTGGTTTCTGCTTTCCTCATGTTCTCATTCAATTCCTTCCATCCACTGTCTCTCTTCTCTCTGCGTCTTCCATTTGCTCTGTTACTGTGTCTCTCCCTTTCTCCCCCCCCTTCCAAATTGGTCTGGCACCCATCTTCTTCCCTCCGCTCCCCCCATAGTCTGGCATCTCTGTCTTCTTCCCTGCCAGCGTCTTCTCCCCACTCTCTCTTCCCCATTTCCTTTCAGCGTCCTTCTCCCCCCCCATCTTCCCCATGTCCTGTCAGCATCCTTCTCCCCCCTCTGTCTTCCACATGTGCTTTCAGTGTCCTTCTCCCCCCTGTCTTCCCCATGTCCTTTCAGCGTCCTTCTCCCCCCTCTGTCTTCACCATGTCCTTTCAGCGTCCTTCTCCCCCCTCTGTCTTCACCATGTCCTTTCAGGGTCCTTCTCCCCCCTCTGTCTTCACCATGTCCTTTCAGCGTCCTTCTCCCCCCCTGTCTTCCCCCCCATGTCCTTTCAGCGTCCTTCTCCCCCTCTCCCGTCCTCCCCATGTCCTTTCAGGGTCCTTCTCTCCCTCTGTCTTCCCCATGTGTTTCAGAGTCCTTCTTCCCCCCTCCCGTCCTCCCCATGTCCTTTCAGCATCCTTCTCCACCCCTTTGTCTTCCCCAGTGCTTTCAGCGTTCTTCTTCTCCCTCAGTTTTACCCATTTCCCTTAAGCGTCTTTTCTTCTCCACTCCACCTTTCCTTCCTTTCTCCCTCCATGCCCCTTACCTTTGTGGCGCTTCCCCACCCGACCGACAACAGAACAGGCCCGGTCGGACAAACCTCCCTGCCCTGTAGCCGCGGATCTAAATTACCTTCTTACAGCAGCTGGAGTATTGAAGCTGCTGTAAGAAGGTAATTTAGATTTGCGGCTACAGGGCAGGGAGGTTTGTCGGCCGGGCCTGTTGTCGGGGGACCTGACCGGCTGTGCACACTCACTCCCCTCCCACCCCCACGGCTGCACCCGGGGCAGACCGCCCCCCGCTTTGGAAGCCACTGCCTTCTCCCTACCTGCCCTGCCGCACACAGCCGACCGGAAGTCTTCACGATGTCAGCGCTGACGTCGGAGGAAGGGAGGGCTTTGCTTAAGCCCTCCCTCCAACGTCAGCGCTGACATCGGGGAAGACTTCCGATTGGCTATGTGTGCTGCAGCAGGGCAGGAAGAAAATGGAAGACGAGGCCTCGCAGCAGGGCAGGTAGGAATGGCATTGAACCCTGCGGGATCCCCGAGAGCACGAGGGGTATCCTCACGGGATCCCCGCGACTCTAGGGGGCATCCCCATGGGATCCCCGCGACTCGAAGGGGGAACCCGCGGGATTCCCGTCGTCCCCGTTCCCGTGCAGCTCTCTTACGACGACAAGTAGCCGTCAACTTGGTCATCAACTGTAGATAGTCCAAGCGGATACAAATGTGTCTCATAGCTGGCAAATACTTCTTCTTCCAATAAGCAGCCAGCTCAATGCGGGCTGCGGAAAACAAAACAATTGCAAATCTGTGTTCTGGTTTCGTAAAACCTGGAACAGAGGTGTTCAACAAACAACAGGCCATCAAAAGTGAGCAATGTTTATGCAATATAGTAACCAAAAGCTTACCAACCTCCTGCCAATATAGCACAACCGCAGGACAACACCACCACACATGACGAAAATCACCCCTCTGCCCACAGCTACGCCAATAAAGTACAGAACCAGACTTATAAATCTGGTACAATTTAATGGGAGTATAGTACCAACGATAATAGATTTGATAGCTGTTTTCTATGAAAGCAGAGGACACGGAAGTAGTAAACAAACACTTGTACAGATATTGCCAAGATCTCAGAGGCAGGGACTCCCCGAAATCGATCTCCCACTAACGCTTATAGGGATCATCCAGGGGGAACCACACTAACAAGGCCTGGTATAAGCGAGAGATTCCTCCCCACCCTGTGCCCATGCGAAGAGCCCTTTCCAACTTGGTCTCACTCAAACACAAATCCCAAAAAGCATGTTTAAGAAGAAAGGAGCGCAGTTGTGTATAGAAAAAAGAGTCAACAGCCAAAAGCCCAAACTCCTCTTCTAAATGATCAAAAGAACACATATGAGTCTCCAACCACACCTGCCCCAGAGTACGAAGGCCCGCATGAGTCCAAAGCTTGCGAAAAGGTTCCGCTCTACCTGGGGAAAACCCTGGAGTCAAGCATATAGGAGTTTGACGAAAATACAGCCGCTCTGTGAACAATTGTCGCTGGACCTGATACCAAGTCTGTAAAGTTCTATGCAAATATGGGTTGGGATCAGAAATACAGCCCTGTAAAATACCTATGAGGGCCCAAGGCAATTTCCATAAGGAAATAGAAGATAAACAATACAGAACAATGCGAATCCAAGGGCGATCCAAGTAAGAACACCAGGCAGCAATTTCCTGCAACCGTGCGGCCTGATAATACCCAAAAAAATACGGGACCCCATCCCACCGGATAATTTAGACTGATAAAGAACTATCCGCCGCACCCTTGTAGGAAACAACTGAGAGGTATGAACCGTAAGCCTCACTCCCAGATATTTGAGTGAAGAAGTAACCCAACGATAAGGAAAATCTTGGCAGAGCACCGAAACCATGTCTGAAGGAACATTAATATTAAGAATCTCAGACTTAAACATGTTGACTGTAAAACCTGACATCTGACCATACAGTTGGAGACAGTGGGACACCTCCTGTAAAGATACCTCAGGACTCTGCAAAAACAGCAGCACATCATCCGCATAAAGTAACAATTTGTATTCATGAGGGCCCATAGATATACCACGGATGCTACCATGAGCACGGATAGCACAGGCGAGCGGTTCCATAGATAGAGCAAATAATTAAGGGGATAAGGCACATCCCTGACGAGTCCCCCTATGTAATTTCAACGGCGCCAAATAAGTCCCATTTACTTTCAGATGTGTAAAGGGGAAAGATATAAAGCTTGAACCCAATGTAAAAACCGACCCTGAAAGCCCATGTGAGTCATAACTTGGAAAAGAAAAGTCCAATCTACCCTATCCAAATGCCTTATCGGCATCAAGGGACAAAAGCAAAGTAGGGGAACCCTCCTGTTGAGTATACCACATCAAATTTAGTGCTGCTTTAATATTATCGAATGTTTGTCTATCATGTATGAACCCGGCCTGATCAGCATGAATTAATTTATCACTAATAGGGATTCTTACCAATAATTTTAAATGATGGTGTTTGAATTCTGTTTGCCTTGGAACAGTTGTAGCCAGTGTTGACAAAGTTGAGAGAGTAAGATGTAAAGGGAATCAAGTGCAGTCTGTGGTGGCATTTACAGCTTGTTATCTCTTAAGAACTACTATATTAATGATACATCCAGTCTATCGAGTATATGTGTTTATGATCTATGTACAGTATTGTTTTAGAGTAATAAGTTGGATCTGTGTTTACTTGAATTTTGCTGACAAACAAAAAGCAGCAGGTACTACCTAGGCAAGGTTCTGCAATTGTTTTTGGTCACCTACCTTAGGAAATCTAGGTAGGTACTTAAGACCTGGGTTGGCCACTGTTAGAAACAGAATGCTGGACTTGATGGACCTTTGGTCTGTCCCAGTATGGCAGCTCTTATGTTCTTATTAACCACTGCTTGTTTTCTCAAGAATATAGTCAATACTCTCTATATAAAATCATGTTTCTCATTTATATTATTTCAGGATGAATATCCCAAATGTTTACTTTTGCAGTAAAATTCCCTTTATCTAAAACGATAGTGAGGGCAAAACAAAACACCAGTCTTTGAAATCAAACCTTAAAACGTAAATGTTGCAGTAAAACTTGATTGAGGTTTTCAGTGATTTTGAAAGTTGCTTTTCTGTATTAATAATAATAATAATAACTTTATTCTTATATACCGCCAACAATCTTGCGACTTCTAGGCGGTTTACAGCAAAGAATATTGCAATGTACATCTGATAGTAACAGCATTAATGATAATAACAACAGTTATGTACTGTAGGGTCGTGAAGTACCTTGAGGTTTGCACAGGGTTGGAAGTTAGTGATTGGGGTTAACAGTTTACAAGAACAGATTTGGGGAGTGATTGCGAAGGGGGTTAAAGCTGCAATGGCTCCCTAAACATCACAAAAACCACAATTGGGCTGATAATATTAAAGAACAGGTCTTTAGGAGAAAATTCTGGGCAACTAAATGGAGTATCACGTTCTCATAGATTTATCATGTTCCCCTTAATGGCAGGAAGTCTATTTTTAGAAATATAGTAGTAAATAGCAAAGCGCATGAGAGTCCAGTTTATTGCTCTGCCTTTCAATGTATGATCACTTTGATATTTTTTTAAAAAGGTCGTCTAGGTGTGATGTTTTCATTTCCCATCAAAGCAAATAGGAGGCATTGCTGTTTTAATTATGGTGATTCGATAAGTGAAATAATACTAAACTCATTTTTTTTCAAGGCTAAAGGCCATCATCATAACCAGAATGAGCACTTTCAAACTGATGGACTTGGTAAGGGTTTTTTTGTTTGCTGTTTTTTTTATTTTTTGTAAAAACTTATGTATACACTAGCATTTTGTTTTGCTTATCCCTTTTTGAAGGCCTGTTGCCTTCATCACAAGATTACTACCTGTGCTTAGAATTTGAATGTTTTTATTTCTGTATATTTATGACACAAAAATTGTAGCTAATGTGGACAGACAGAGGAGAATGGTAATTAGCTAATTTCTTATGACCATCTACAATTCTGTATGAAATAACAAAAGAAAGAGGACCTTCCAGACTTAAACCTCCCATTTAATTAACATATCTGCTCCATGCTTTTTCCATTAATATGGAATTTACTGGCAGCTGTGCAATAGCAATAAGAAAATTCCACAGCTATATACTCATGCTATTGTTTTTAAAAAAAATGAATATAATTTAATAAAATATTGGATAGCAGAATTCTTTTTAAGTTTTTCTGTCATTTGTTTTCTGTAAAGCAATTAACAAATAACCGAAACACTTTTTTTTCTCTTTTCAATATGTGATACTTAATTTTCCACCACATTGTTAAAATAACTTACCCTTTGGGCCTTTACTTGAATTTAAAAAGACAACTTGTAGATACTTTATATGGGTTTCTACATCCTCTTTTTTTGCATTGTATTCTGTTGATTTTTTTTTTTCAGTTCAGCAGCCCAATCCTTCTGTTCTCATTGGCAATCCTATCCGAGCATATACTCCTCCCCTTGGATCTCACCCTGCCTTGGGAAAATCTCCAAGCCCCGTACAAAGGATAGACCCTCATACTGGAACAAGTATTCTTTACGTACCTGCTGTCTATGGAGGAAATATGGTTATGTCTGTGCCTTTACCTGTAAGCATTCTGTTATGTTTTTTTAGTCTTATAAATTGAATTTCTATACATAGATAAATCACAGAGGCCAGCCTGATCACCCAATGATATATAGTATATGCTGTTGAGTAAGAGATCAGAATTCTCTCGTACAGCTTAGTTTCTTGCCCCTTAAAGATTCTGGGTCTGGAAATACAGATAAAGTACCATTTGCAGGAGGAACAGCCAGATACTATTCTGCAGAATTACAATTAATGCTGCTTTTTAGTAAGCTCCTACCAATTTTTGTCAGTGCTGCAACCTGTCCTCTTGATCACAGGTGATTTTCTAGAGCAAGACAGTGAAATGATGTGGTGACCGTGTTAGTCCACTTTCAAGGTAATATATAGAAATAAAACAAAAACATAAAGGCAATAAGGTGATACCTTGTTTTATTGGACTAACTTAATGCATTTTATGATTAGCTGTTGAAGGTAACCCCTTCTTCCTTAAATCAGAAATAAGCAAATGTTCACAAATATCCGTATATGTAAGGGAAACATGAAAGCATTCCAGTGACAGTCTCGCAGGAAGAGAGAGGTATGGGTGGTTAGAAGACAGAGAAGTCTTGCCTGGCGGGTATCAAAATATTTCATTATCATTCAGTGCAAAGAATGGTGCTACACTGGTGAAACAAGCTAGATGCTAAAGACTAGGATCACTTTACATAGATATCGTATTAAAAATTGTAATGCCAACCAGGATGTCACCTCTGTTGGACACCACTTTGGAAAAACTGAACACTGCACCAATGATTTTATGGTGAGAATACTAAAAGGAAATTTTAGGACGGTTTATAGACAACCCCGCGAAAGACAAAGGCGCGCGCCGAAGAAAATTACAATTTTGAGGGGCTCCGACGGGGGTTTTTGTTGGGGAGCCCCCCAGTTTACTTAATAGAGATCGCGCCGGCGTTGTGGGGGGTTTGGGGGGGTTGTAACCCTCCACATTTTACTGTAAACTTAACTTTTTCCCTAAAAACAAGGAAAAAGTGAAGTTTTCAGTAAAATGTGGGGGGTTACAACCCCCCACAACGCCCCCACAACGCGGTGCGATCTGTATTAGGTAAAGTGGAGGGTTCCCCCCACGCCCCCCCCCCCCGTCGGAGCCGTAAAAACTGTAATTTTCTGCGGCGCGCGCCTCTGCACTGCGCTCAATTGTCTGCGCGCGCCTTTGTCCCAGCGCGCTTTTAACCTGACACCTTTTAGGACAATCCAAGAACATAAGACCTTTGAAATCAAAATGATATATTTTGATACCACCAGACAGGACTTAGATCTTGGCTTTCTTTCGCACCACAAAGGAATTTAAACTGCTTTATCACCTGTCTCTATCCTACCCACCCACCTCTCCCTCTTCCTGTGAGACTGTCACTGGAATGCTCTCGTGTTTCCCTTATGTATACTGATATATGTCAACATTTGCTTATTTCTGATCTGAGGAAGAAGGGGGAAATTCTGTAAGAGGCGCATAAAGTTAGGCACCTAACTTAATAAATTGGCTTCAATAATGAGCTTTAACAAGCTCATAATTGGAAAAAAAGTTTAATTGGGAGATAGGCACGACTCTACAAAAGATAGATGCCTATCACATGGTGCCCAACTCCAAAGTAGGCGTGTTTAGGGGCGGAGAAGGGCTTAGGTGCTTCTAGGCGCAATTCTTTAAAGGACTTAGGTGTTCTAATGTAGGCCTTTAATATCCTGGCCTACATTACAGGTGCCTAAGTTTAAGTTAGGCGCCATGAAGCATGATTCTGTAATGGGTACCCAAGTGTGATTGGCATGCAATAGGTGCCAATTACAGAATCAGACCCTAATTGATCAGAATAGTGTTTGTTTTGGAAAGCAAACTTTTTTTGTCAAAATAATTTCTGGGTTTTCAGCAAACATTTGCTGGCAAATATATTTTTCTATCACTGTGTCCTGTGGATAGGAATGCCCACTTCTTTTCTGTAGAACATAAATTACTGTGGTAGTAGTCATATATTTCATGATAGTATCACAGTAACAGGTATTGCTATTTTAATAACTATATCCCCTGATCTTTACACTGTATTATGACAAAATCCTTCCCCTCTTTTTACAAATCATAGCACGGATTTTAGTGCCAGCAGCGACGGTAACTGCTCCGACACTCATAGAATTCCCATGAGCATCGGAGCAGTTGCTGCCGCTTACAATGCTAAAACCCATGGTATGCATTTGTAAAAGAGGTGGTATGTTTGCTGACCCATTATCTACTGTGGTAACTTTTTGCCTTCATCCTCTTCAGAAACTGATGCTGCATATAACACAATTGGTGGAATTCTGTGCAAAATATTTTAAAATTCTGCAAGTTTTATTTGTAGTGTTTTGCGTAGAATCCTTCTTGCCTTTTTCCTTTCTCATGCTCCAGCTTCCTCAGTTCCCTTCATTTTCCAATTGCAGTTCTGTTCCCCTCTAAATCCCAACATGATCCATAATTCTGTCTGCCCCTAAAGTCTGCATTCAGTTTCTCATACTTTCTCCTCACTTTTCAGTTGGTACTGTTTCTTTACTTCCCTTAACCATGGCAAACCTTCATTACTGCTCCCACCTACCTATGGCATATTCACTCCTTTCTCTGCCCCAAATCCCTCATTGCACACACACCTTTTTTCTTTTCAGCCTTGCAACAGCAGCTCTGCTCCTCTGCCTTTCCCTCCAGGGTTAAGCCTGCACAGCAAAAAAGAGGAGGAAGTGACCTGCTGCACAGCAGGTCACTTTCTCCTCCTGTGTCAACGTAGACCACACTTTATGTGAACCATGGGATTGCGGTTCACATAAACAGGTCTGTCTGCCTAGGAGGAGGAAGTGACCCGCTGTACATGGCAATTCTGAGTTCATTATGTCATTGGAAAGGTTTACTTTTCAGTTTTGCATATTATGAAACTGTCTTAAGAACTGTATGGCACAAAGCCATAATGTGAAAGTATGTCAATATATGTTTTTATGCAGCAGCTTGTTATGGTAAGCAGTGGTTCTGTCACAGTTTATACCTATTTGCTGCTTGAAGCAAATGGTTCTTTTGTGCTGACAAGTGTTGCTTCTAATTCAGAGTGCTTTTGCACTTTTTAAAATTCTTAAAATCATGCTTTGACTTAATGCCTTCTGAATTTTGTTTTACCGTACTTTTGATTACTAAGTACTTGTATTTTGCTCATATACACTTTTAAAACATGTTCATTTTTAGTTAAGACGGTTGGTATGTAACAGAAAAGGGTTATTAGGACATAACGATAGTGTTGCTATAGGTCTAACTTGTTAGCTTATAGAGCCAAGTGTTTTGCATCGCCTGCAGAAAACCTGGGCTTGATTCCTGGGGCGAAATGGAAATGCTGTGGAGGAGAAGAATTTAAAAATAAATGAGGAAACTGGGATAATTGTGTGAGTAAGGTTCATAGCACCTTAGCCCCTAAGTGGCCAGCTCCAAAAAGCTGGAATTCAGAGGAGCTCACCCCCTCCCCCCGTCCCATGTTCCCAGAAATTTAGCATTGCTTTATGCGAGTAGCAGTTGAACTTTAAACACGAGTTTAAAAAAAAAAAACTTTAAACACGAGTTTAAAAAAAAAAAAAAAAAACACGAGTTTGTGAAATTGTTTGCTAAGAGGTAATTTTATAAAGGTTTATGTTTGTAAAAGCTACTTTTATAAAATTGTCCTACAATACACCCATATATAGGGAGGTATGCCAAGGATACTTATATATGTACTGTATATAGGTGTTTTCCTGGGGGTTGGAATTGCAATATACATATGTATTTTACACCTGCCTTGGAGAAGTTGTGTCAGCATTTATGAAATCTTGGGTCTGGTTCTGGGCGCCTGTTTTATAAAGGTCGCTGGATGTCTTTATGGACTTCACATAGGCAACCTGTTAAAAAATCAAGACCTCCAGTTACTGCAGTTGTTGTTGTAATGAAGTTCAAACAGATTCATCTGATTCCAAAGACCTGAGACTAATTCCTGTGAATGGATATAAACTGTGGTTAAATGAGGCAAACAGAATTTAATTACAGGATGACTGTCTAATAAGGGTTGAGGAAACCAGTGTCCCTATTGAGCTACTTTTCTTTTTGTTCATGTTCTACCCAAGCTTTCTCACTCATTTGTTGCTTTATTATCCTTTGCATCCCCTTTCTTTTACAGATGCCCCTTAATAATGCAGTCTATTATTCAGGCTTGTCAGGAAACATCGTTTCTAGCTCATTCTGATGAAGCCCAGTTACCAACATATTTAATTAGATCATGGAAAGCTATCGCCAAACAACTTGTTAACCTTAATTTCAAATCCCGAACATCCCCAGTTGGACAAAGAATTGTAAGCTATATAGAGAACCACTATGTGCTACACATCCCTTTTGGCATTATCTGGTTTCAGCAGTCTTAGGGCTAGATTCACAAACCTTCCCGATTGGGACCGATCCATGTCTGATCCAGGCAGGTCCAAAGGATTCTTCAACATTCAATATGCAGATGGGGACGATCGGAGGAATGCCCCCATCTGCCGGCTCAGATCGCTGGTGTGCGATCCCAACGCATGCGCAGATCATCTGTAGATGGTTTGCGCATGCCCGTCCAAGACGCGACTTTTTTTTTAAAAAAAAATCTTTTTAGCCCAGCGAGTCTGTGGGTTAAAACCATGGGCTCGCTGTGTGGAGAAGGGCAGGAGAGATTTGGGGTGGCAGGCAGGAGAGATCCGGGGACGAGTATGGCAGCAATTCGGGAGAGAGCAGGGCAGCGATTCAGGGCAGAGCAGGCAGGAGAGATCAGGGAAGAGCATCGGGGATGCAGGCAGGAGAGATTCAGGGTGTGCAGAGAGCAGGGCTTCAATGGAGCTGGAGAGTCGGAAAGATGTTTGCGAGTGGTCTCCAGCAGTCGCTTCTTTGGTTGATCAGCCAGCCCAGTTGGTTTCAAAAATTTGTTTGGTGAATCACGTCCCTGTCTACTTTGCATGCATTTCCCCTCATTTGCATGCACGGATTGGAAGCGGATTGCAGGAGAGATTAGTGAATCAGGCCGGAGGGAAATCTGGTTGCAAAGGGGTCATCGGTACACGATTGGTTTGCTTTATGAATTTTTAAATTCATTTCTATTGATTTTTTAATGTAAGAAATTCTGTCATATTGGTTTGCATTACAGTTGGAGATATCACATACTTTGCATATTACAAATATCATTTAAAACTTCCTATATACCCTATTGTACATCTAGCTGTGAAAATTCATTGATTAACTATAGTCAGAACATCATAGATAACATGCTAGTTCAGATCATATCATACATTAACCACAAAAATGAAGTAAGGAATAAGTAGGGAATTACAGGCCAGTAAGACTGATTTCTGTGGTAAGCAAATTAATGGAAATGCTTTTAAAGCAGAGAATGGTGAAGTTTCTGGAATCCGGTAGATTACAGGACCAGAAGCAATATGGATTTACTAGAGGTAGGTCTTGTCGGACAAATCTGATCAATTTCTTTGACTGGATGACCAGAGAGTGCAGTAGATGTGGTATATTTAGATTTTAGCAAAGCCTTTGATAGTGTTCCATATAGACGTCTAATAAATTGAGTGCCCTCGAGATAGGCCCCAAAGTGACAGGTTGGTCAGGAACTGGTTGAGTGGAAGGCAGAGGGTAGTGGTCAGTGGAGATCCTCTGAGGAAAGGGATGTTACCAGTGGTGTTCCTCAAAGTTCTGTTCTTGGGCCTGTTTGTTTTTAACATCTTTATAATGGATATTGCTGCAGGGCTGTCAGGTAAGATTTACCTCTTTGCGGGTGATACCAAAATCTGCAATAGAGTAAACACCCCGGATGGGTGAATAACATGAAGAAAGACCTGGCGAAGCTTGAAGAATGGTTTGCAATTTGGTAGCTAAAATTTAATGTTAAAAAATGCAAGGTCATGCATTTGGGCTGCAAAAACCCCTAGGAAAGGTACAGTTTAGAGGGTGAAGAACTTATAAGAACATAAGATTTGCCGCTGCTGGGTTAGACCAGTGGTCCACGTGCCCAGCAGTCCGCTCACGCGGCGGCCCTTAGGTCAAAGACCAGTGCCCTGTTTGAGTCTAGCCTTACTTGTGTATATTCTGTTCCAGTAGGAACTTATCCAACCTTGTCTTGAATCCCTGGTGCTTTCCCCTATAACAGCCTCCGACAGAAGAGAAGGACTTGGGGGTTATTGTATGTGATGATCTTAAGGTGGCCAAACAGGTTGAAAAGGTGACAGCGAAAGCTAGAAGGATGCTAGGGTGCATAGGAAGAGGTATGATGATGCCCCTCTATAAGACTCTGGTGAGACCTCATTTGGAATATTGTGTACAATTCTGGAGACCGCACCTTCAAAAAGATATAAAAAGGATGAAGTTAGTCCAGAGGAAGGCTACTAAAATTGTGCATGGTCTTCATTATAAGGCAGATGGGGACAGACTTAAAGATCTCAATATGTATACTTTGGAGGAAAGGTGGGAGAGGGGAGATATGATAAGAGACGTTTAAATACCTACGTGGCGTAAATACGAATGTTGAGTCTTATTTGAAAGGAAGCTCTGGAATGAGAGAGAGCATAGGATGAAGTTGAGGTGATAAGAGTAATCTAAAGAAATACTTTTTTTTTACAGAAAAAGTGATAGATGCGTGGAATAGTCTCCCAGAAGGAGGTGATGGAGACTGAGACTAAATTGAAGAAAGCGTAGGATAGGCACGTGGGATCTCTTAGAGGAAGAGAATGGTTACTTCGGATGGGCAGACTGGAATGGGCCATTTGGCCTTTATCTGCCATCATGTTTCTATGTTTCTATTTTACATTTTTCAGAGTTCTCTTCCTTATTACCGGCCTTAGTCTGGTGATACCCTGAAATTATTGAAAGCTGGCATCTATCTAGAGCAGGGATTCACAACCCATCCTCAGGACACGTGAAGCCAGTCAGGTTTTCAAGATACCCACAATGAATATTCATGAGATTAGTTTCCATGAACTTCCTCCATTGGATGCAGATCTTTCATATACAGGGTGCCCTCAAAAACACTCCTTGATTTTAAATGGTTACAAAATCAAAACTTATTGGAATATGTTTATAAATAAGATGACAGCAAATACAAGTCCCAAAAAGTACGGTTAGGAAGATCTTACACAATCACTTGTACTTTTACTCTTATAAGCTGTAATTGGTGCAGAAGTTACAACCTTCAGACAATGCAACGTGACAAAATGACCAAGTGTTCCTCAAGTGGCCCCCGAGATCACCGGACATTACTGTTTGTGACTTTTTCCTTTGAGGGCACATTAAAGACAGAGTGTATGTACCTCCACTACCCGCATCTATGGATGATCACTTTGGAGAGTCTGGTCCGAGCTCGATTATTGCATCAATGTTTGCCAAGTAACAGGTGGGGTGCACATCGAGCGTATGTAATCAAACCATATGAAACTTTATGAGTTGATGAAACTGTAGCCTCAAAGGTGAAAGAATATTCCACTAAATTTTGGTTTTGTAACTTTTTAAAATCAAGGAGTGTTTTTGTGGGCACCCTGTATATTCATTGTGAATATCCTTTAAACCTGACTAGCAGGGTATGTCCCGAGGACTAGGTTCAAAAGCCCTGTCTAGAGGTTCCTTAACCCTGAAGACACTAGGAAAGAATATAACTTACTCAAGCAAACTTTGCGAGCAGTGCTGAGCGCCTGTGATTTTTGTACAGTGTTGCAAAGGTTGATTTTGACAAGATTGGATTACTGCAATGCTTTGTATTTAGGCATTGCAAAAATGCAATGTAATGCATTGCATTCCAGAATTGAGCAGTCAAGTTGATTTTAGGAAGTGATAAATTTGAACATGTAACATTTGAGTTAGGACAGTTGCTTTGGTTGCCAGTGTACAGAATATACTACAAGTATAGGATTTTAGCTTTTCTCTACCAGTTTCTTTGTGTGCTCCTATATTTGTTATAGGCAGTGGCCTGTAAAACAGCTTAGATCTGAACATGCACAGCAGCTTTCTGTATCATTTTTCATGGAAATTCATTACGCAGAAACTAGGGTGACCACCTTTTCAGTAACAGCATCATTTCTTTAGATTGAGCATCCTGGATATTTAAGGTTCAGTATAGTTTTGCTGTATGTTAAAAAAGCATTAAAGACCCATTTATTTGTACAGGCCTTTTCTAATGTGTAATGATGTTGATTCTGTGTTAGTGGAAGAATTTGTTGATTAGGAGTTCGTGTTTTTAAACACGGTTGCCCAAATTTGGGTGTGGATCCCAGATCAGTGGCCACAATAATTAATAGAGTTGACTAGCAATTATGGTTTATATGCCAATCTGGCTATCCCTATTCTTTAACAATGGGTGCCTAAATTGAATCATGTGCAACATGAAAAGGGCCTTGGATGTGGGGGGGGGAGGGGGTCATGGCAGATCAGGGGCATTCAGAAAAGATGCACATAGTGTTCCAAAATAGTGGAGGTTTGTGCCCAATTTCTGCACCAGGTTTCGGTTGGTGTTAAGTCCTCATGCCCAAAGTTGAACACTAAATTTGATGCTTTGTGTTTTTCTATAGAGTGCTCATCCCAGAGCAACCTTTATAGAATGATGTTAAGTGCCTAATATTTCTGCACCATTTATAGAATCTGGCCCTCTGTTTAGGTTGTGAACCGCTTAGATGTAAGGGGTTAAACATTTTTATAAATAGATTTTAAACCTCTAGGTAGGTTTACACTAATTCAAGTGGACTAAGCCTAGGGTGGTGTAGGCAATGAAGAACAGCTGCAAAACAATAGGTTCTTATAGCTGCACAAAGTCAAAGAACTTTGTGAATACTTTTTATCTGTTGGGAGAATGGACTCTTCATGGAACCCGTTTACTCAGGTAAATAGCATTTGGAAATTGTCCTAATTGGAGTTAATTTTATAAAGCAGTTCCTGTGCATGGAGCATGTAAAATTGCATAGCTGAACACTATTTTGCATTGGCCAAATCTGTTCTGGCTTATACGATACATAAACAACAATGTTCATCAAAAGAGTCTGCATGTCACAAACTCTATTCTAACAGAGCCTTCAATACCAGGGTTTGCTGGCTGCCTCTGTAAATCAGATTAGCAGAAATGCTCAAGTGGTATCTAAATAAAACATAAGCAGAATGTCCAGTGATCATTAATTAACTCTAGTAATTAGCAGCATATGGTAGTAACAAAATATGGCAGCTTAATGTCTGGGATGTGGGAAACTGAGTTCCTATTTCATGTAATAAAAATGAAGGAGCAGGACCTACACCTGTGGGTATTTGGTATTGAATGTGAGAACTATTTAGAAATGATTCTAAAAATCACCATTAGAGAAATGTTTTGGCCCTTATGTCAATTTCAATATTTGTCATGGTACTGTTAGTATAGCAAGGAAACACATTTTATTTGCATTTTTCCTTTAAGTCAGGGGTAGGCAATTCCGATCCTCAAGAGCTGGAGCCAGGTCAGGTTTTCAGGATATCCACAATAAATATGCATGAGATAGATTTGTATCTCAAGGAGGCAGTGCATACAGATCCATCTCATACATATTCATTGTGGATATCCTGAAAACCTGACCTGGCTCCGGCTCTCAAGGACCGGAATTGCCTACCCCTAATTTAAGTCAACATTTGAGTTGAGCTTTGTGAAGGTCAAGTAGTTCAAAACACAGCTGCGTATAGACTATATCAAGTGGCTATCTGTAATAATTAGGTTCTTCCTGGGTGAGTAGATGAACTGGAACATGCTCTTTTCATGACATCCAATAAAGCTCCACCCCCTTGGTTTGTGCTTTAAAATTTTCTTCACCTTTGTCTTCATTTATATTCAGCTTCATGAACCACTTGATCAACTATATCGTCAAATTAACCCCATTTCAGATAACTGAAAAATATTTTTCCCAAGGAGAGATGTCTTATCTTCCACTCATTACAGAGAGAATGAGTTAATAAATCTACTTAATAAAAGGCTTATTCCACAGAGACACAATGAGTAAAACTTGTAAGTCAGATAGTCTCTGTTAGATTCTGATTTATTAGTTACAATTTTATTGCATCAGTTAGAAATCTGTAACAGAGCAGCTTTTTTGGTGCCACCATTTAGATCAGGGGTGTCCAACCTGCGGCCCCGTGAAGTATTCTGTGCGGCCCCAGTCAAGGGCAATGTAGTATTTTCCTCTGTTGCCCCCGGGTGTTTGCCGTCTTGCCAGCCCCCTCCGCTGTCTTGCTGCAGTGTTTGCGCGGCCCCAGAAACATTTTTTTTGGCCAATGTGACCCAGGTAAGCCAAAAGGTTGGACACCCCTGATTAGATAATTGGTGATCCACCTTCTGGGTTTCAGAGGTTGATTAGGCTTCCCAAAATTTGGGATTATATCTTACTTTTCTTTGTTTGTAGATATACCGCTGAATCAGTCCCTTCTCTTAGTCCTTTTCTCTTGGTGCAAAATGGGCAAAGAGGCTGAATTAGTATCCAGTATGTCTGTCTATATTTTCAGTTCATAGAGACTTTCTAATCAACAATGAATTACAGTGTGGGACTCATAATCGAAACAGAAATATGTCTAAAAACCTGCCCAAGTCGGCATTTGGACGACCTAAAAGACAGGTCATCCAAGTGCCAATAATCAAAATGACTTTTTAGACATATCCAGGGACATTTTAGCCCTCTGAATGCCACTGAGCACCCAGAGCTGAAAGGGGTGTTTTTAGAGGAGTGGTGAGGGCAGGACATGGGCCGACATAGACTTAGTTGTACTGCAGGGATAATCAAAAGTTTTATGAGGCTGCCTGGACGGAACTTCTACTTTGTGACTTAGGCGATTTAAAACGAAGTCTAAGTGCCCAGAAGGTATCTAAAGTGACCAGATAACCACTGCAGACACAAAGTACAGACCCCCCCCCCCCACACACACACACACTCCCCCAGTGATCACTGACCCCCCTTCACCCCTCCATAAATTCAGAATAAAAATGTACATACCTGTCTCCAGAACATCAGCACCTGCTATTGGAAAACCTATTAGAGCTGCACAGAGCTCTCTTAAGTAGCCTGGGGTGTGGGCTACTGAACCATAGAGAGGAGGACCCAGGCCCTTAAGCCCCTCTAACCACTATATTCATGATGGAAAACACGAGCCCACCAAAAAATAAACCAAACCCTACTGTACTGCCATATAGGTGCCAACTGCAGTCATAAGGGCTATTGGGGTTGTAGACAGGTGGGTATAGTTGGGTTTGGGGTGTTTTGGGGGGCTCAACATTACTTATATGGGAGTTCTGGTGAGATGTTTCTGGCACCCTTTTTGTGAAGTTCACAGCAATGCCTCACTGCTCTATTGCCGTGTCTGGGTGGCCAGTCCATCATATTGTTGGCTCCTCCCACATCCTAAAGGTCTTGTTCTAGGTGTTTGGGACTTGGACAAATATTTGGCTGAGAATGTGGTATAAAGATAGACATAGTAGCGGTCTGGACGATCAAACACCTGGATGTACAGATGGACGATTTTCAAAAAAAGTATACTTTAGATGTATTTTTTGAGAATGGGCATTTCTGCCCTGCCAACTTTGGGCGACTAGCGCCCTACGTCCAAATTGGACTTGGACGTATGTTTTGATTATGCCCATCCATGTGTCTACAACTGAACTATTGCTATTGCTTTTTTTTTTTTTTTTTTTGCTCTCCTAGACGTGGAGCAGAAAGCAAAACTGAATTTTCCTTTCATATACCTCTGGTTCTGTTACTTCTTGATTCTTCAGATAATCTTGCCTCATAAACAAATTTGCAAATAGTTCATTAATTATTGCCTTCTTGTTTGCTTGGTGAGTTGTTGCTTCAACACACAAAATGTTTAACATTGAAAACAATTTAATTACAGCTACAACAAAAATTGCTGACATCTAACATGCAGAATTGTAAGCCATGATTTACACATGTATAACTCTCAAATTAACCTATTTGGTTACAGTTTCTCAAAGGAGTTGATTCTTCATCAAAAAAATATCAGGCCTTAGTGATCAAGAAAAAAACAGCTTTGAATCCTGTATAGTTGTTGGCTAGCTTCTTGCTTGGATCTGGACTTGGGAGAGGATTTCAAACTTTAGGGGTAATTTTGCTTCCCTCTTTGGTGTAGGAAACCACTTGAATTGGCAAATATATTGTAGTTTTGGAGGATGGTTCCTAATCAGTTCCTGTAGACAGTAGACATGCAGTTTTTCAAAATCTTCTTCTTAAAATGTGTAAGTAGCAAAATTGTTGCTTATATTGCAAGTAGCACTGAACATAAGAATATAAGAAGTGCCTCTGCTGGGTCAGACCAGAGGTCCATCGTGCCCAGCAGTCCGCTCGCGCGGCGGCCCAACAGGTCCAGGACCTGTGTAGTAGTCCTTTATCTATACCCCTCTATCCCCTTTTCCTTCAGAAAATTGTCCAATCCTTTCTTGAACCCTAATACCGTACTCTGTCCTATCACGCCCTCTGGAAGCGCATTCCAGGTGTCCATCACCCATAGGGTGAAGAAAAACTTCCTAGCATTGGTTTTGAATCTGTCCCCTTTCAACTTTTCCAAATGCCTTCTCGTTCTTGTAGTTTTCTAAAGTTTGAAGAATCTGTCCCTCTCCACTTTCTCTATACCTTTCATGATCTTGTAAGTCTCTATCATATCC
Organism: Geotrypetes seraphini; assembly: GCF_902459505.1. Lineage (NCBI taxonomy): Eukaryota > Metazoa > Chordata > Amphibia > Gymnophiona > Dermophiidae > Geotrypetes > Geotrypetes seraphini. The sequence goes on along the minus strand of NC_047093.1, from coordinate 17,228,286 downwards.
CCTCTAATTCTCCTCTTCAGGGAAAAGAGCCCCAGTTTCTACAGTCTCTCAGTGTATGAAAGGTTTTCCATACCTTTTATCAAACGTGTCGCTCTCTTCTGAACCCTCTCGAGTATCGCCATATCTTTCTTAAGGTACGGCGACTAATATTGGATGCAGTACTCCAGATGTGGACACACCATCGCCTGATACAACGGCAGGATAACTTCTTTCGTTCTGGTTGTAATACCCTTCTTGATTATACCTAGCATTCTATTCGCTCTCTTAGCGGCTGCTGCGCACTGTGCCATCGGCTTCATTATTTTGTCCACAATTACCGCCAAGTCCCTTTCTTGGGTACTCTCACTCAATAACATCCCTCCCATCGTATAGCTGTACCTCGGGTTTCTGCTTTCTACATGCAATACTTTACATTTCTCTACATTGAACTTCATCTGCCATCTCGTCGCCCACTCCCCTAGTTTGTTCATGTCCCTTTGTAATTCTTCGCAGTCCTCTTTAGTCCGAGCACCACTAAATAGTTTGGTGTCGTCTGCAAATTTTATTATTTCGCACTTTGTCCCTATTTCTAAATCATTTATAAATATATTGAATAGCAGCGGTCCGAGCACTGACCCCTATGGAACACCACTCGTGACCCTCCTCCAGTCCGAGTAGTGGCCCTTCACTCCTACCCTCTGCTTCCTTCCCGCCAACCAATTCCTGATCCATCTATGTACGTCTCCTTCCAGCCCATGGTTCTTCAGTTTCCGAAGTAGGCATTCATGGGGTACCTTGTCAAAGGCTTTTTGGAAATCTAAATATACGATGTCTATTAGGTCCGCTTTGTCCATCCGTGTGTTAATTCCTTTGAAGAAGTGCAGTAAGTTCGTTAGGCACGATCTCCCCTTGCAGAAGCCATGTTGGCTTGTGATTAGAAGTTTATTTCTTTCAAAATGCTCATCGATGCTGTCTTTTATCAGCACTTCCGCCATTTTCTCTGGAACCGAGGTCAGATTCGCCGGTCTGTAGTTTCCCGGGTCACCTCTTGATCCCTTTTTAAAGATGGGCGTAACATTGGCTATCTTCCAATCCTCCGGGATCACGCCTGTTTTTAGGGATAGATTGCAAACTTGTTGTAGTAGTTCCGCTATTTCTTCCTTTAGTTTTTTTGAGAACCCTTGGGTGGATTCCATCCGGGCCCGGCGATTTGTCAGTTTTTAATTTTTCTAACTGCCTGCGTACGTCTTCAAGGCTTACTTCCAAGGATGTTAGTTTATCTGTTTGGTCTCCTTTGAAGATTTGCTTAGGTTCCGATATGTTAGATGTGTCCTCTTCTGTAAAACTGACGAAAAGAACATGTTTAGTCTTTCCGCCACTTCTTTCTTCTCCTTCACCACTCCCTTCCTGCCTCCGTCATCCAGCGGTCCCACTTCCTCTCTAGCTGGCTGCTTCCCTTTAACATATCTGAAGAACGGTTTGAAATTTCGTGATTCCTTGGCTAGCCTTTCTTCATATTCTCTTTTGGCTTTTCTAACCACACGGTGACATTCTTTTTGATACTTCCTGTTCTCTTTCCAGCTCTCCTCAGTTTTGCCCTTTTTCCATTTCCTGAATGAAATCTTCTTATCGCCTATCGCTTTCTTCACTTCTTTGGTTATCCACGCTGAGTCTTTTGTTCGATTCTTTTTGCACCCTTGTCTGAATCTTGGGATATGCAGATTTTGCGCCTTGATCACCATGTCCTTGATTAAAGACCAGGCTTGCTCTACTGTCTGCTGTTTCTTTGAGGTGTTCCTAAGTTTCTTCCTTACCATTACTCTCATCGCTTCGTAGTTTCCTTTCTTGAAGTTAAAAGTTGTCGCTATGGTTCTCTTTCCCTTCGGTATTCCTACTTCAACTTTGAACTTAATCATATTGTGATCACTGTTTCCCAACGGTCCCACTACTTCCACTTCCTCTACAGGTCCTCTTAGCCTATTTAGGATTAGATCAAGTGGCATTCCCTCTCGTCGGTTCTCTGACAAGTTGATCCATGAAGCAATCCTGTATAGCCTCCAAGAATCCGGTCTCTCTAGTGCATTTTGAGCTTCCAAGACTCAAGTCTATCCTGGGATAGTTGAAGTCTCCCATAATAATCATGTTACCAATTTTGCATTCTCGCTTCATCTCGGCTTCCATTTCTTCATCGATAGCTTCGGTTTGCACAGGTGGACGATAGTACAGGCCCATCTTTATCTCGGGCCCTTTCCTTCTCGGTATTTTAACCCAAATTGTTGGTCGTCGCTGCTGTGTCCACTCTGGTCGAGTGCATGCTTTCTTTTATGTATAGGGCTATTCCTCCTCCTTTCTGACCTGACCTGTACTGGCGATAGAGTTTGTACCCCGGCAGTGCTGTATCCCATTTGTTTTCTTCATTCCACCATGTTTCAGAGACCCCAATGATGTCTATGTTCTCAGTTTTGGCCATGACTTCTAATTTCCCCATTTTGTTCCTTAGGCTCCTTGTGGAAGGCTCTGTATAATTCTGCTTTTTTACTGGACACAACATTGGGGAGGCCTCAACCAGGTCTCCCTGCTACCTTCCTCCCCTCCCCCCTTTCCCCATTTATCTTCCCAACAAACTTCAGTCTGAATCCATGGTAAATTTCCACGAAGAGAAGTTTATTGTGAGGCCGCAGCATGGTTATATAACGATAAACAATACAGTGATTATCACTAGAGAATGATAAAGGGACAAATTTTTCCCCATCCCCATGGGAACATATTTTCCTGTCCCGGTGAGTTCTTTTCCTGTACCATTCCTGCAAGCTCTGTCCTCATCTGCACAAGCTTCAATCACTTTAAAATCATAAGTGTTCAAGGCTTGTGCGGTTAAGGCAAAGCTTACAAGAATGGGGGAGGGACAAGGACAGCGATAAAACTCGCAGGGGCGGGAGGGGGAAAGCCCCAAGCTGCTGCCCCAATATAATAACAAATATAGAATACATCATTAAAATTCCAGAGTACAGGGAAGGTTCCTAAAAAGTCCAGTTCATAAACTGATAATCACGTTCATGGTTGATTAGTCTCCATCTTCCAATTCATTTCCATGAAAAAAAGCCTTTCAGGTTGTTCTTGTATTTTATATTCTGTTAATACCAGGGCCTGTTTATTAATACAATTATAGTAGTATACCTTAAGAAAATTCCATTTATAAAAACAGTTATTAGAGTAAATGACATTTTCCAAGGACAAGCAGGATTGTGAATCCTTAGGCATAGGATGACATCAACAATGGAGTCTGTGGTGGGAAATGATCTAGATGTGTGGGTCATCATATCATGCATGTGCACCTGTTCCTGACTACTGCTCAGCACCTCAAAGTCTGTGAGTCATGTTGCAGGGTCTTTTGCATCTTCCTGATAGCTTCTTAGTCAGGTTTTTAATTGATACAATTTTAATTTGTATTTCTTTTTTGTGTTAGCTCAATTTAGGTCAGCGGTCTCAAACTCAAACCCTTTGCAGGGCCATATTTTGGATTTGTTGGTACTTGGAGGGCTGCAGAAAAATATTGTATTTTTCACTCCATAAGACGCACTTTTTTCCCCCCAAAAATGGGGTGCTTTCCGCTCTCCTGCCTTGATTCCCCTGCTCTTTTCCACAGTGGCAGGCATATGCTTTTTGCGTACCTGTCTGGTCCCACGTTGCACTCCGAATGGCTGCTGTCCTCGCGAATCCCGCGAGAACTCATGGTAGCCATTTGGAGTGCAGCACGGGACCAGGCAGGCACGCAAAAAGTGTGCGCCTGCATCGTACACCATTGTGCCACTGCCGGAAGAAAGCAGGGGAACCAAGGCAGGAGCACGGAAAGCGTGCTGGGAGCTGGGATGAAAAAAAAACCAAGGTACGGGTGTGCTGGCTGACTGCCTTGGGCTGGCTGGCTGCCACTACACGTGCCTACCATTAGACATGCCCACCACTAGACATACCCTGTATGGTAGTTAATGTCTTATTAAAGAAATGACAACTTTACATGAAGTAAAACTCGTTATAGTTTATAAATCTTTCCTTAATTGCTTCTGATAATTTCAGCTATACACAGCTGAAAGCAGTGCAACATGCAGAAAGTGAAAAACTATCAAAGTATCTACTGCAAGAGACAAGATTTTGGACCAACTATTTTGAGGCCCTCGGTATTATAAAGAATGATTCTTTATAGAAAACTTGTGCTTTAAGTGTCCAGCGGTCACGTCTGCAACCGCCTTAAGCTCTCACCTCCTCCAGCACTGGACACACGCACAAGCTTCATTGCCTCCAATGGTTACCTTATGTTCTGGAATGTTGCCTGCCTCACTTCTGTAACCTCGAGCAAGCGCTTTCCTGCATCTGCACGCGATTAGACTCCACCTCAATCACATATAGACACAGGAAAGCGCTTGCGTGAGGTTACAATGACCACCGGATGTGACCGCCGGACACTTAAGGCAAAGTTTTCCATAAAGAATTATTCTTTATAATACCGAGGGCCTCAAAATAGTACCTGGCGGGCCGCGAGGTTGAGACCACTGATTTAGACCATTTTTGGCCTTGAGCTCTCATTTGGGGTATTTCCTTACCATAGTCATTTTCTTTCACTATGGCTGTAATATCACAAAAGAATACCATCAAGTAGATGAAATGTTCCTGGTGCAACAAGACTATATCCATTACGGATATCCAGTCATAGTGCCTGGAACGTAACCATGATCCCTCTCATTGTGCTCACAATGTAAGATAGAGGGATTCATGGTTGAAAAAAACTTTTTGGTGATCAAGCCAGTCTATCAATACCAGCATCAAAAGCATCAGTCTCTTGGGATCCATTTTCTGCATTATACACGGGGGATGCATTGACATTGAGTCAGCTCTGAACTTTGCTATAGCTCAGCATAATCAGTCATCATCCGATGTCCCCACTCAAAGAAGAGGAAGGGATCAACTTCTTCATTGCTTCCAAGGGAGCACAATGCAGAACATTGGGTGGAGGCTGAGGTGTCTGAGCATTGTTCATTATTAAAACATTGCTCTAAATCATCTGCACCCTGCTTAATTTTCTGGGCCATCAGACAAATTCTCTGGGCCATCAGACAAGATGAGCTATCCCCCATGATTGTCAAGTGTAGCAAAAATAAACAGGGAGAAACAGGGTCATACATCCTATATTGGGAGACTTTCAGAATATAGAAATGAGGCCATGTTTCTGGCAGGCAAAGACAATATCACCGACAAACTGACTTGAATCTTGCGACCCTATGAATAAATGCTGTCCATAGGATTTCAGAAGTGGGATACCCCCGCCCCCCAATAGATTCTTTGCCACTCCATTCAGCAAAGTTTCTCAGTTTTGCTCCAGGATAGAGTCATTTGGCAAACATAGAAAGATGACGGCAGAAAAGGGCTATAGCCCATCAAGTCTGCCCACTCTACTGACCCACCCCATTAAGTCTGAATACTAATGACCTAGTTCCTTAACTTCTCCCTCATTGAAGAGACGTTTTTCTACATGTGAATCTTCCAATATCCCTCATAGTGATGACCATTCTGAAGCTCAAGCAAGATCAGAGAACCACAATTCTCATAGTGCCTGACTGGTTGAAACAAACATGATTCCTGGTTCTGTTGGAGCTTTATACCAGAAGCTCTATGAGGCTGGAGTGTTTCAAACACTTAGCATGCAAGATCAGGGCACACTGTTGAGTTCCTAACCCTCATAGAAAGGCAGATGCAGCAAAAGAAGGGAGGCATGAGCCCAGAAAGGCATGTTGCCAAAGAAAGCGCTGTCAAAGAACCACCCAAATAAGGATTGAGGATTTTCCCTGTTTGAGCAGAGGTTCAGAAACCTTGAAGAGACAGGATGGTACTCGATGCAAGAAAGCGTCAAGCTAGGGTTTGGAAACTCCTTACATGAAACCACAGAAGCATTTTAGGTGGTCATCTTGAGTGGATTTACTGACTGCAATTGTTGAATACCACCGTTGAAGCAGCCACTGAAGTGCCAAAACATGTTTGAGTGTATGGACATAATCAGATTCACAGTTTCCACTTTTACTTATGGTTGCAACTGAGGTGTAATTCACTGGATACTGACTGTTGTGTGGCTGCTCTGGTTTGCTGATATTCTGTAGGCAGCTTTTGTCAGCCATGATATGTATAGCTTAAAGGACAAAGAAGTTATAGTTGTAGGTGAATAATCAACAGGTTTTTATTACTTGGAATGCAAGCATGAGAAGAGCAGAAAGGAGACAGTAATAAGGAAGCCAAATACTTGGGGATACCCAAGTCAAATGCTATATGGGTAAAGCCTAAGAACCTTGAATTTAATTGTGAAAGAGCTTGGTAAATCAATGCTGGAAAGCTTGCAAGTGAGTGAGTCATTCTCCTATCTACCAAATAATTATATGTCAGATTCTTAAAACCAGCTATTAAATCTTTAATACAAACAAGTATTATCTAAATCAATTCAATTTTAATCTTATCTCCCACCGTTCATTTCATTACAGTACTTTTACAACTTACCAATACTTAATTTATTAATAAATATCAGAATAATTTAGTCAGTGAACCCAACCCCCATCACTCACACTCACTTCCCAACTTTCACACACATACTCATGAACTAACCAAGATCCAGTTTTGGATAAAAGTAATCACAATGACTGTAGTATGTGTGTGAAAGTTGGAAAGTGAGTGTGAGTGATGGGGATTGAGTTCACTGACTAAATTATTCTGATATTTATTTATTAAATGAAGGGCTCCTTTTATCAAGCCGCGCTAGCGACTTTTAATCACGCGCTAACTCCCGCGCTGGCCAAAAAACTACCGCCTGCTCAAGGCAGGCGTTAGCAGCTAGCGCGGCCAGCGGTTTAACGCGCGCTATTACGCACGTTAAACTTCTAGTGCGGCTTGATAAAAGGAGCCCTAAGTATTGGTAAGTTGTAAAAGTACGTTAATGAAATGAACTGTTGGAGATGAGCTTAAAATTGAATTGATTCAGATAATACTTGTTTGTATTAAAGATTTAAGAGCTGGTTTTAAGAATTTGAGTTATCCAATAGGCAGCTATTTAACTAACTTTAAATAATTATATGTGACAGATGGCCTTGTGTGAGAAAATTTACCTGTCTTGTGCTCCATGACAATGAATATGAGGAGCTTTCTGATAGCTCAATTAATGGCCTTGATTATAATGAGCCACAAAATACAGATACAGTAGAAACCCAATTATAATAGAAAAAACTTCTACGATGGTCGGATATCAGTTGTCAATAGATGAAATAAAGACGAGTGCAGGTTTAATGTAGAAATCAACGGAGGAAAAAGCCTCAGACAAGGGCCCTCCCACCTCCACAATGGTGGAATAGCGGTGGTAAGGCGTTCACCTCATTGGCTAAAAAACCTCCTGAAATAACAGAAACTCTGCACTAAGTTTTTAAATGGTTTTTAAATAGAAGTACTGAATGATAGATAAAAATATCTTATCACTACTTAGCTTTGAAATGATCAGTACACCTAAATTTTAAAAACTTAGTGCAGAGTTTCTGTTATTTCAGGAGGTTTTTTAGCCAATGAGATGAACGCCTTACCACCGCTATTCCACCATTGTGGAGGTGGGAGGGCCCTTGTCTGAGGCTTTTTCCTCCGTTGATATTTACATTGAACCTGCATTCGTCTTTATTTCATCTATTGACAACTGATATCTTGATTATAATGAGTACATGGTATTTTTTTCACTGGTGATAATGGTGCAAATTGGGATTTGGTTTATTTGTTTATTTGGCTATATTAGAAAAGTTTTCTTCAGTGGTATTATCAGAAATCTTCATTTTTCAACTTTTGTTGTTTGGTTTTTTTTTTTTAAGACAAGGACAAACACATTAACCTTTATAATATTTGTGCATCTTAGATTAAAGATCAAAGCCACTATCATGAATTTATGTTGTGATTTGTTTTTATAGTTAAACTTTTAGCAGATCATGTTTTTGGATATTTCTAATGGTTCAAGTTCTAGCCTCCTATAATGACACAAATTAGTTGAAATATTACTGTTTTAATTGAAGACATTAGAAAAAAACAATGGCCAAATTTTAACTTCCTTTTGCATCTTTCAGCCAAACGTTAATACTTTCCAATCTCTTCTGACTTTCTTAAAGTGTAAGCTATTTCTCTTAAGACGACAATTTGAGATTGGAGCAGAGGAGTGGCCTAGTGGTTGGAGCAGCTGCCTCAGCACCCTGAGGTTGTGAGTTTGATCCCCACTGGAGCTCCTTGGGACGTGGGGCAAGTCACTTAACACTTCATTGCCCACAAAGAGAAAATGGTCTATCAAGTCCCATCTTTACCCTTCTGACTGTGTTGATTATTCTATATTGCCATTAGTTGGGCGTCATGCTCCTTTGTGATGATTTATAATGTTGACTTTTTTATTGTCCGTCACTCTTTTTTCTTTCTATTACTAGAATTCTGCAACCTTATTGCCTCAGGCTGAATTCTTAGCTGTAATGCATCGAAGCACCTCTCCCTGCCCTTCAGCCTTCTCTCTTCCCTTATTATTTGACGTCTCTTCTTTTCTACTTGGATCTCCCTCTTCCACTCTGTTCTGCAGTATTATCCTAAGCCTGCTATGGCTGTGGTACTCTTCTCACAGGAATGCTTGTTTCTAATGTCATTTATTGCCTGCAGTATATTAGAACACCAATCATATTGTGATATTAAAGCATTCTCAGGAAAATCTCAACATGTTTGTAGTCACAGAACTTTACAAATTGTACTTTTTCATAACCACGTTTTTTAATTCACTGACTTGTAGTTGGTACAGATGTTAGTTAACTGTAAGCATGTTGCTTACGATAGTGTTATCAGATTATGAAAATGTACAGTGGTATGGTTCAGCTTATGGTTTTCTATGTTGTCTTGCAGCCTTACAAAAGTAGAGCATTGCTTGTTTCCCAATAGGCTATGGATTTGTAAAAATTACTTTTGCTTTGAATTTTGTAGGTACATTGGCCGGGTTATCAGAGTAGGCTTGCTGTTGACCCTCGACTCATGACGCATCCGGCTGCTATGGCATATAACATGAACCTTCTCCAGGCACATGGGCGTGGTTCTCCTATACCCTATGGCCTTGGTCATCATTCTCCTGTCAATCTAGCGCAGCAGGGACAACAGCAGCAGCTGCAACAAGAAAAGGAGCAACATGAACAAAACCGAAATGGTGAGTCTTGTCCAAGTAGCTCATATTTGTTTATTAAATCCACTTTGAAGAAATCTATACCCACAAATATGAAGACAACAAAATTGTACTGGAGGAAAATAATTGAATGAATCAACACCCAACCCCACAGTAATCAAAATTGTGCTTATGTAATTTGAGACAAGTTCAACATTGAGTCATGGACTTTGTCTCAGTGATTGTAGTCTTGACACATAGTGAAACGCTCATAAGTACTCAAAAGTGTCACAACAAGCAGTTAACTTCTCCCTCCGTATTTGCTGTGATAGGGGATTAACAGAACTGCAAATACAGAAAAACCACAAATAACTTTTTCATATGTTATTCACTGTTTTCTATGAAAAAACATCGTAAATATGGTGACACCACGAATAACATGGTGGGAGACCTGGCCAGTTCCTGAAGGAGAGGCAAAACACGGTGAAGAAAGTGCTGAGAATCGGCGATTTTCTCTGTAAACGCTTGGAATCGGTGATTTCTCTATGCAAGCCGACGTAATTTGGGGGGGAGGAGCCATCAAGCTAAAAACCGTGAATAATCAAAACTGCGATTGCTGAAATCACGAATACGGAGGGAGAAGTGTATCTGTATGTAATTAATATCCTATCCCCTTCTTTCAGAAATATTATTTAACTGTTTATCCCCAAAAATTTATATAAAGAGATAACTTCACTGTTTGTGACCTGGTTCAAAATGGCATCAAGTTTGGTTAATTTCCTAAAAGAGAAGTCCATAGGCCATTATTGAGATGAGTTGGGAAATCCACTGCCTATTCCTAGGAGTATACAAACCTAGATTAGAAGCAGCATAAAATCTGTTTTACTACTTGGGATCTAGCTAGGTACTTGGGACCTGGGTTGGCCACTGTTGGAAACGGAATACTGGGCTTGATAGACCTTCGGTTGATCCCTGTATGGCAGTTTGTATGTCCTAATCCTAGTGATAGTGCTACAAAACTATTGGTGAAGGTCTCTGGTGCCACTTTCAACCCAACCAAGCACCACAAGGGGTGAGAGTGACTGGGGGGAGTCTTTGGACGGGGGTCTTTTATACAGGGAGCATTGGAGGTTTTGGGAGTGGGCTTGTAATTGAGGGCTTTGGGACAGGGGAAGATGGATGGGAGGCATCTGGAAGGTGAATATGGCATTTGGGAGGGGGAGATGGGGTTTGTGATAAAGGGCTTTGGCAGTTTTGCTGGCTCCTGTAAGAACTGGCCTGGGAGCATCAGGTCGCAGCTTAGTGGCCTAATGGACCCCAAGAGTGTGAATAATGCTTCTTGCAAGGTAGATCACAAGCAGCATTAGGCACACCTGGGGTATATGAATAACTTGCGTTACTGAGCTACCGCAGGTTAGTCAGTCCCTTGGAAAATTAAGGTGTGATAAGTGCCTGACTTTTACAACACCTTAATAACCCTCCTTTCTGAATGGTTAATGTGACTGATCTGTTTTTATTTCCTTCCAGTGTATAGTCAAAGTCCAGCTAATTTGGTAAATTCACCTAAAGCATTTGAACACCTTTTTTTTAGGTAAAAACGAAAGCAATTTAGAATCGGAAATGAGTAAACTTCGAACCCCAGAGAAAAAACCTCCAGAACCCAAACAGGTATTTTAGTTTCAGGCTGCTAAAAGCCAAATATGCGCTTATAGAATGAACAGCCTGGCTGGCTAGTGGAAATTAAGGCAGCTAGAGAAAGTGAGAAAAAGCATTTCATAAGTGCACAAGCATGAAGCGTATTTGTGTGTAGTAGTTATGGTAAGAACACATACTTATTTGCATAGCTTTTTAGCCCAAAGAAACTTGAATAAGAGAGTGATCGACTTGCCTCTTATCCATCCATCCATTGCATACCATGCTCTATAAATAAGTGCCCACTGATTCTATCTTATTTGCTTTGCTAGTTGCTGGTCAGCAGTCCATGGCAAATGTGCTTCCTGCTCCCACCTATTCAGGAACAATAAAAGTTCAAACCTGTTTGTGGCATGTCACCAACTTACTGGGCTGACACACAGTTGAAGTTAGTTTGTTGTCATGCTAATGCATAAGAGACTCTGCCCATAGCTGTCTACTACTATCATTACATATTATTTTTATTGTGCTACTAAATATATGAAAGGCCTGACTGTAGAATTACTACTGTAAGAGCAAATCTGATACACTCCAGCAGATTTAGCAGGCAGGCAACCAACCAATCACATAGCAGTTCTGAGACACCCCGACAGATTTAGCAAGCAGGTAACCAATCACATAGCAGTTCTGATCCACTCTTTTTTAAATTGTATTCCTTGCTGTCTTTGTCAGATCTCTTTTCAGGTGCTAAGATAGCACAGTTGATCATTGTAGGGAATGAGAGCTATGGATTGGGCTTTCACTGTGCAAAAGATGATATACATTTTCTGTTCTGTGCTGAATGATTTTATGTGGTAATATTATATACAGTTGAGTAACATTTCAGTGCAGGCAGTATTTGCACAATATTTGTTCTGTAGGAAATGAATCAAGGTAATTACATAAAAAACTTAAAAGTTGTTTTAAAAAAAATTGATGTATCACCTAAATACATGCAATAAATCAAAGTTAGAAATCATGAAAGGAAATTAGCACATTGGTTAGAACAGATTGAGTGAGGAAACAGAAGTGAAGAGGAAGAGCAAATGGAAGAGAGGAAACGAAACGATGGAATAACAGCAGCATTCACTAAATTTGATCCATGTAAGTTTTTCAAACTCAGCTTATTGGTGACAGTTTCTTGTCACGCTGTGCCCAACTCCAAGTTCAGAGATCTGCAATAGGAAATTTTATTGGAGCATGGTGTATTTATAACTCTTTGTCAAGATGATGCAGACAGACACTGAGCTGTTAACCTATTCCAAGGGCTGCAGGGATTTTATTCTGAAGTGAGATGTCAGGAATCATCAGATGATTTTTCTCTATTTAGTGTCTAATTTTGAAAGTACTGTATATACAAGTTGCTTCAGGTTGTTTCCAATGAGTCAGCGCAATTGGCTATGACCATAACATAATCTTTGCCATTCAGTTTGGAGATATAAATTAAAGATTTAAGTGCATGAGGTGGAAAGAATATATTTACAGTGTTAACATGTTCTGAGCTAACTGTGAAAGAAAAGTTAGCTAAAATCAGGTCAGTGAGGAGAAATCTTTCATTGAATAACCTGAACTCATTTGATATAGAAAAGGCACATCAAAGTATGCAAAGTTTTCAAAGGAATTTTCCTGTGTAAATTCCCTGGGTTGAAAATATGGGCAGGATGAGGGAAAGGAAGGCAAATTTTCAAATTTCCTGATCCTACCTTTGTTTCTGTGGCCCATGCTGGCCTCAGCTTTGTAAGGGGAGCGTCTTTTGAAAATTAGCTTGCAAGTACTTCGATATAAACTGCTGAATGTCTAAACACTCATTAAGAAACTGATTTTTTGAAATGCACTATAGGGAGTATTTTTCAGTAGTGAATTTTCTGTGCTTTCTTTCCCTATGGCATTTTGTTTCCTTAATATTTATCTATGATCAAAGATAAGTGACCTAACTTTTTCAGTTAAAATAAACTGTGCACTTTCTCACAGAGCACATGGAAACTGAAATTTTACTTCTAGCAGGATAAAACACTAAAGGGTCCCTTTTACAAAGCCAAGGTAGCGATTCTCCCGTGGAAAATACACTGAAATCCATAGGAATTGAAAGGGGTTTGTTGCATTTGCCACAGCTGAATCACTATCACAGCTTTGTAAAAGGGGCCCTAAACTGATATTCAAGTTTATTTTAGTGTATTAAGAAAAATAAATTCTAGGTGCTCTTCTCTATATAGTACTCAGAATAATTTTTTGACTATTGACAAAAGTAGAATATTTAACTTCTTAGCAGAGTTATTGTCATGCATAATATTGATTTGAACTTTATCCAATATTTAAACATTTGAGGGCATGTTTCTAGGCTGTGTTAGCTGATAATGCAACATTTAACACGAGTGCCACACTAACAGTTAACATGGCACCTTTGCAGTTAAAGCTCACTAATTTTTGCATTAACAGCTAATGCAGACTGGGCAGAGATTTTGCCAGGACTGTGTTTTAACTGTCAATTTGATGCAGTTAACATCACCTAAATAAGTGCATTACATTATCTACATGTAGTAAAGAAATAGACTCTGCTTTAATTGTTCGGGAAGGTGCAGGAAGTACACCCAACAGTTAATTCAGAGGCATTGGAATTACCACGTGGTACTTACAGTTCCTTATCATGCCTTCATAAATATGCCCCTTGCTAGGGTGACAGAGAGGGAACTGAAATGGCTTTTGTGAGTTTCCTTGGGACATTTGCTAAATAATTCAGTGTGACAAGGAGAAGATAATATCGTTGGTGTTAAACATGCAGGAAATGGGGAGGGGGCCCCAAATCCCATCACCTTCTAATGTCAGCCCTGGATAATACCAAACAGCACTATTTTATCTAACCGGTGATTTTATAATTCCCTGAAGCTCTAACTCTAATCAGTTTCCCAGGGTTTTGTTTGTGCTTTGCAATTAAGAGTTGTATTTCATTTGCTTTAGGTTGACGTAGAAGCTGGACCACAGACTAGAAGCCCGGAATCTCGTTCCAGCAATTTTTATCCTAATTCTAAATTTCATCGCAAAGATAATCTTAACCCCAGGCACTTGAACGTTCATCTTACACCTCCGCCCCCACAGTACGCAGTCCCTAGTCGCCACTTCCAGCACCTGTCTCAGTTACCAAGACAGCCATATCCAGTGCAACAGCAACAAAATCTGTTAACATCACAACAAAACCATCTGCCTGAACAGCAAAGCCAAATACCCCCTCAACAAAGCCCAGTAGTTCAACAACACAATCATTTGAACCAACAACCACCTTCACAACTTTCACCTGCATTCCAGGCAGGTCCCAGCCATTCGTTTTTTAATAGCCCTTTGTCCCATGGACCCCATTCTCCTGGCATAGATACTGTAATTCCAGAACAGCATCCCCCTTTGCTTCAAGAAGTCAGTAACCTCCTGAGGCCAGCTGCACAGCATAGCTCTCTGCTGCCATCGCATTTGAACAATTTCATTGAAGAGAACCCTTCAGGACTGGCCGTAGGGGAGGCTCTAGGTAGGTGCTCCTTTTATGAGGATTATTGCATTGTAGACTGGTAAATATGAAACGTTAGTTTTTCAGAGGCTTGCTTTATCCAGTTTCTGGAAACTTAAGTTGGAGAAGGAAATGTTTAAAGGTGTTCATCAAGGGTAAATGGCCTGACTGAAAATTGCTCTCCTTATTGTGACTGAAAACACAGCTGTCATGCCCCACCTTCTTTTAGCCACATTATAAAGAAGTGTGGTATTTAACTGCTAGTGTGGAAAATGCTGTTTTAGCCATGAAATGGGCAGGGACTGTGCTTTGCATTAACTTGTTAACTGCTCTGCTTTATCTGCCATGTTAACACCATTTCAAGAGGTGTAATTACCTGCATAATATATTGTTTAGCATGAATTAATTTGCACCATTTTCTTTGTGTTTTCTGCCCTCCCTGAAATGCTGGAAAATCACCTGAGGGTTTTTGCATTACTGCACATTAATTTTGGCAATCACTGCATGATAATGACAAAACAGGAACCACAGTTTCCCAGGACACTGTGTGAAGTATGCTAGCAGATTTCTAATATTCATCTTAAATCCATGGATTCATTGTAGATTAAATGCAGTTTTCTATGTCTTAAAAAATATCTTAACTATGATGGTAAAAATATCTGTAATTGCGATGTTTACTTTGATTTATAGTATGGAATACTGATGAATTCTGAAGGCTTTCTAATTAGAGAATATTAGACTTATTAGGAGACCAGGTGACACCAATAGCATAAAGGCACTTTCATTCAAGACTGACTGTGTTTTTACTCATACAATGTGGCATTCTAAACTTTATAATCTTGTGCTTAAAAATTGAAAATTCCAAAAAGTTTTAAAATAAACTGGATCAATGTTGATGGGATCATGTGGATACTCTACATTGTGATATAAAAAAAGGGCTCCTTTTACGAAGCCGCATTAGCGGCTTTATCGCACGCGACGCTAACCCCTGCGCTAGCCGAAAAACCACCGCCTGCTCAAGAGGAGGCAGTAGCGGCTAGCGCAGCCGGCAGTTTAGCGCGCGTTAAACCGCTAATGCGGCTTCGTAAAAGGAGCCCAAAGTCTTTACCAAAACATTACAGAAGGGTTCTCCATTATTCTCAATCAACCACACTCAAGTAGGTGACTTCAGACATTGGTGCCACGATGGAGTAGCTCTTTCAGAGCCCAGAAATAGCCAAAAGGTTTTTATTTTGAGAATGTATAGGACGTCCCACACAACCATTATATCAAAAATCCCCTTGGTCTATTTTTGTCTGTCTTTTTGCCACAAATACTCTCTGTCTTTGCTCTAAAAAAATTTCCTTGCCCCTGAAGGGATTTTATCTCATCATCCTGTTTTCTATATTCTTTTTCTTCAAGTTAATGTAAAAAGTACAACAGAAAGTTGCACATCTCTGTGTAAAACTTCATGCACAGCACTGTGTATGTCTTGTAATGCTATAAAAATTAGTAATAGACATTGTGAGTTTGTGGGTAGGATCCATTCTCCCTCTAAGGATTGACGGATGCGTGCAAACTTTTTCTAATGTGAGCAACAAGTTCAAAAAAATTTTTGTGTATGAAAAACAATTGTAAAGAATAGAAATAACTTTTTCTTTTTTCATTTAAAGCCTCAGATTGCCTTATGAGACAAGAGTTTAGGTGAAATGTATAAATGTTTGTACAGTACTGCTAAGTAGTACCAATCGAGGAATAATAATCTGTTTTGAAAATGTAGAGTAACCTGGCTAATTTTTGATTCTTGGCACTAGCTCTTTGCTACTATTTCTAATCATTTCCATAGCGCTACTACATATCCGCAGTGCTGTACATCAAAAGAGCTTACAATGTAGTCAAGACAGACAATCTAGACAAGAAGGTGCATCAATACACAGTGCTCAGGTGGGGGAGTTACAGAGGGAATGAGAAGACAGATATTGGGGCTTAGAAGGTGGGTTGGAGTTTGGAGCTGAAGCAGCTTCAAAGAAGTGGGCTTTGAGTCTGGATTCGAATACTGCCAGAGATGGAGCCTGATGTATTGAGTCAGGATTCCGGAATGTTCTTTGAGGTTCTGGAATGTTGCTATTATTTGGAATCCCCAAAGAGCAGCAAGATTCTAGAATCTCAAACACTGCCAACATTCCATTTCTATACTGCTGCTAGACATACGCAGTGCTGTATATCAAAACACAGAAGAGACAGTCCCTGCTCAAAAGAGCTTACAGTCTAGTCAAGACAGACAAACTAGACAAGAAGGTGCATCAATACACAGTGCTCGGGTGGGGGAATTACAGAGGGAATGAGAAGACAGATATTGGGGCTTAGAAGGTAGGTTGGACTTTGGAATTGAAAGCAGCTTGAAAGAAGGCTGGATTTGAATAATGCCAGAGATGGAGCCTGATGTATCAAGTCAGGATTCCGGAATGTTCTTTGAGGTTCTGGAATGTTGCTATTGTTTGGAATCCTCAAAGAGTGACAACATTCCATGAAGAATCTCTAAAGAATAGCAACATTTCATGGTACTACTAATCATTTCTATAATGCTGCTAGACATACGCAGTGCTGTATATCAAAACACAGAAGAGATAGTCCCTGCTCAAAAGAGCTTACAGTCTAGTCAAGACAGACAAACTAGAAAAGAAGGTGCATCAATACACAGCGCTCAGGTGGGGGAATTATAGAGGGAATGAGAAGACAGATATTGGGGCTTAGCAGCTTCAAAGAAGTGGGCTACCACACAAAAGAGGGGATATAGGTAAAATGTGGCAATTTTTTTGCAGATCGCATTCATGGAAATGTCGCCTTGGAAACTTTGAGGCAACAGCAGCAAGCCAGGCTGCAACAATGGACCGAGCATAATGCCTTTCTCAGTCAGGGCAATATGCAGTATCCACACCATCACCATCCTCACTTGCAGCACATTTCCCAGCAACCGATGGGCTTGCCTCCACAGCCAGTTAGGGCAAATTGGAAACTTGCAAATAATGCTGAAGATGAGGCTGATGCAGCATATTCAAGGTATTGCATTTGTTTTATTACTTAAAGAAACACATCTTGGAGGAAAATTCAGCATGTACAGTAGTTCACAATCAGCAGATCTTGTTCTAAAATAATAGTGGAATTTAATATGTCCCAGCCCGTATTTGTACATCCTTTCTAAAATGCCATTCTGTACAACTAGTGGCTGAATATTGCCACTGCACATATAACTACTGATGATGGTGCTTCTACATATATACAGTGCTGCCCCTGTTCAGATAGTGGCACTGAATATGTGTATTTTTAAAACTTTTTATTGGAAATTTGCGTTTATGTGGAAATATTTGTAAACTAAGATAATCAAATTTCTTTTAAGTTCTTTGAAACTGAAATTCCTAGACTTGTATTGATCTTTTTCAGGTTGCTATTACGAGTCTGTTTACTTCTTTCAATACAGATTTCAGGAATTCCTTCGAGAGCTGTCCCACCATGATCAGAGTGAAAACAGGGAGCTTACAGAAATGCCACCTCCGCAGTCCAGACTGTTGCAATACAGACAGGTTCAGTCCAGGAGTCCACCAGCACTCACTTCCCCTTCATCCATATCCAACCACAATGGTCCCTTTCCTAACTTCAATGAGAACAACAGAGACCTTGAACTTTCTGGTAATCCAGCATTTCGACAGCATCTACCACAGATGTATAATGCCCCTTACTCCCTGCCGTCCGGACACACTACTCCACCTCCACTGAAGTACCTGCAGCCTGATGGATCGTGGACATATGCTAACTTGCAAGCTAATCATTTAATGGGGCAGGGTTTTCACTATGGTATGCCTCCATTGCAACATAGGCCACAAAAGAACCCTTTTATACAGTTACCCAGTCATCAACATCCAGGTGGTCAGGAGCCATTTCACCCGCTGTCATCTCGGGCAGTATCTGCTTCTTCGCTCCACAGCTTAGAAGAGGTATTTATTTTTTTAACTTACAGTTTCCAGTTGAATATAAGTATATAAATGTGTTAAGCCTGATAACCCAGTGCGTATAAAAGACATTCCTAGGAAGCCTTGATCCTGTCAGATGGCAAGAGGTTGCTTCCAGAAGCACAAAAACTGTTGAAAGAAAATGACCATTTGCTACTTTTGGTCTGCCCATCTGCAAAGCAGAGAGTATTATTTGCTGCTCTTACCACAGTACCCAGATGAAATGGGAGGCTTCCTCTAATTTGTCAGATCTAAGTGACTGAAGAAGAATTAAGCTTAGGTTTTAAATGCTTGGTAATGAAGGAAAATTACAGGATTTGGTTCAAATTGTTCTTTGTCTTTGCTTACAATGGTATTCTAGAACAAGAAATTGCTATTTAAAGCCTGGATCATGTACTTTAGACTTTTTTCTTGAGAAAATTACAAATTATCAGTTAGGTTAACAATACCTGGAAATGGTAAGGCACGAACCTTTATGTGTATTCATAAAGTTGCTGAATTTTCTTTTAGGAATTTCCTTTCGTGGGCTTAAAACAGCAGTTCTACGTAATGCACTTTCTGCAAAATTATTGTTTGAAGGAGTATTTTAGTGGTGATTGTTCCAAACCAAAAAAGAAAACCCTGTGAAACATACTTTCTTTGTAACAGAGTTGAAAATATGTGGTCAGAAATGCCCTGATGCATATGTGTGCCACTTTTTCAGTTACTTGCTTTTTCTCTCTAATTTCTGAACAGCTTCCAAACATCCTTAAGATGCTGGGGCATACATTTGATATAACTAGGTTAATTTGTATGTTTTGGTTACACTGAAAACCAAGCTTGTTTTGGGTACGGAGTACAAGATTTGAAGGCAGTTACTGTGGATGAGCAGTGCTCAAACTGGTTGCTATAGTTTTCAAAGTATTCCTAATGAATGTTCATGAAGAATATTTGCATATATTGAGTCTAAAAAATATTTTGACCCGTGCAAATGTATTCATGTGTATTAACAAACTGGTTAGTGGGTCCTGAAGACCGGTTTGGTGAGATCCACGAAAATTATTCTCAGTTTCCTTTGGCTGTCTGGAGAGCTCTCTGTTCCGTGGACTTCAAGTAGGCTTGTATGGTTATAGAGATATATGCCTACTGCATAAACTATGAATCAGCAGTTGCTTGTTTCCTAGCCTGGATAGTTAGCTCAGGCATAGGCCAAGATGTTTTGTTTCATTTCAGTTATTTTCTAGCAAATAATAAATTTTGTTCATGGTGGAATATAGATGAAATGCAATGAAATAAATATCTTGGCTTCTGTCCAGGTTGGGAAACAAATGTATACACAATCTATGGTACAAGTCAAAAGGGAGGATGTGTCTTTGGTTATAGAGATATCTCTACATGGATACAAGCCTTATTAAAGTCTGCAATACATAGCGAGTCTGATTTACCAGGAGAAAAACCTTAGGATGCTAACTTTTGTTTTTAACAGGTTAGCCCAAATTGTCACTTAACTGACAGGGATGTAATTTTCATGGCAAAGTAAGTTGAAATTAATGATCATTTATGGATTATCTCTGGGTAAGAAAGTGGAAAGCCAGATCTTTGACTGGGGGGGGAACCCAATATAATGCTTTTACTCAGTACCATGGGGCCTCTCCTACTGCAAGTTTTCAAAAAGAACTGCAATTTCACTCCTGTCTTCCGTGCATTAGTGTTTAATGTAAGATTTTCAGGTTTTGCTATTCTTTTTGAAGCACTCAGGCCCAAATTCTGTAATTGGTGCCTAAAAAAGATAGGCGCCCATTGCATATCAATCACACTTAGGCACTGCTCCATGCAATTCTGTAATGATAATAATAATAATAATAACAGTTTTTATACCGCAATACCATTAAGTTCTATGCAGTTTACAATAGATTAAGCGAGGTACAAATTGATTGAATTTAAGAGGGGGGAAGAGGAGAGTTAATAGGACCGGAAATGCGTTGTTGAGGAGAAAGAGATTAATAGGACAGAGGAATCACTATGGAGGAGAAAGAAGATGAGTGGGTCAGTTGTCTAGATACTTTAGGAACAGTTGAGTTTTTAGACGTTTTCTGAATTCCTCATAAGTAGTGGGCAAAAACAGTTGATCTAGGTCTTTACCCCACAATGCTGCTTGATGTGAAAGAAGGTGTTCATGGTGTTTTTTCAGTTTACAACTTCTAACTGAGGGGGAAACGAAGTAGGAATGAGAGCTTCTCTTGTGTCTGTTGGCAGAGAAGGAGGAAAGGTCAATTATGTATTTAAGGGCAAGTCCATTTAGCGCTTTAAAGCAGAAGCAGGCGAATTTAAACTTTATGCGTGTTTCCATCGGTAGTCAATGTAACTGCCGGTAGTAGGATGATACATGATCGAATTTCTTTAGTCCGAAGATTAATCTGACCGCTGCATTTTGCATTAGTTGTACACGTTGCATATTTTTTGGGGAAATGGCTAAGTAGGCGATGTTACAGTAGTCAAGTTGACTTAGTACGAGGGATTGGACCAGGGTTCTGAATGCCGACATATCGAAATAAGCTTTAATGGATCTGAGTTTCCAGAGAGTGAAGAAACCCTTTCTGATTAAGGAGTCCACCTGGTCTTTAATGAGTGCCTATCTTAAAACTTAGGTGCGTGTAATGTAGGCCAGGGTTTTCTTATAGGCACCTAAGTCCTATAGAGATTCATGTCTAGCAGCCCCTAAGTCTTTTCTGCCCCTAAACACACCTACTTTGTTGTTAGGCACTGATAGGCACTTATATTTTGGAGAATCATGCCTAAGAAGATAGGCGCCTTTCTATCAATTACATTTTTTTTTCCCATTATGAGCCTGTTAAAGCTCATTATTGAAGCCAATTTACTGATTACTAACTGTAGGTGCCTTTTATTGCATTTTTCCCTTAGAGCTCCTTTTACAAAGGTGCGTTAGGGCCTTAACACGTGGAATAGCTCGCGCTAGCCGTTAATGTTGCCTCTTGAGCAGGCGGCACACACACTATCGTGCACTAAAAACACTTGCGCACCTTTGTAAAGGAGCCCTAAGTGTGCTTTGATTATTGTCATTAATACTGCTTAATGATTATATATTTGAAATCAGTGTTTAATAGCTATAATGAAAAGGATCTTAGCAATTTAGAATGCTAATCTTAAAACAATAAAATTTTGTAAAGCCCATGAAGCTTTTGGTCTCTGCTTCTACTAATCTCAGGGTATTTTCCCTGACCTGCTTTCTTGCGTATATTTTTATGTTGGAGGTTTTTTTTTTTCCCAGTAAATGTTGGTGTATTTAAAAGCCTATTAGAACTTTGAATTCTATCGCAATCACCTCGATTTGAACCTCTACAATATTTCAGCATTTTAATTGCATTATGGTTCTATATCTGGAAGTATCAACTGGAGAAAAAAGTGGAAACTAAATAAAGTGTCCAGAATAATCAATCCTGGAAGACCATTTAAATTTCTAGGTCTGTAAGATATAATTTATTTAGGATTTGGTTTGTTGCTATAGAAAGGCTATAATTCCAAGTTTATTGACATCTAGCATTCTCCCTTGATCCAACTTGTAGTCACTCAGTCAAAGAAATTAATCAGATTTGTTTGACAAAGACCAGCTTCCATTAAAATCATGCTGCCTCAAGTCCTGCGATCCAATAAGAACATAAGCAGTGCCTCTGCTGGGTCAGACCAGAGGTCCATCGTGCCCAGCAGTCCGCTCGCGCGGCGGCCCAACAGGTCCAGGACCTGTGTAGTAGTCCTCTATCTATACCCCTCTATCCCCTTTTCCTTCAGAAAATTGTCCAATCCCTTCTTGAACCCTAATACCGTATTCTGTCCTATCACGCCCTCTGGAAGCACATTCCAGGTGTCCACCACCCGTTGGGTGAAGAAAAACTTCCTAGCATTGGTTTTGAATCTGTCCCCTTTCAACTTTTCCGAATGCCCTCTCGTTCTTGTAGTTTTCTGGACTTCAGAAACCTCACTTGTCTCTGTTTTAGAAGTATTACCATTAATTCCCACCTCTCAGAAGTCAGATTACATCAGCCTGTAGTTCCCCCTTCCTCCTCTTTACTTTCAATTCTTCAGTCCTCCAGTGCCAATCTTGCTTCTAAAGAAGCATTAAAAGGAACAGACTATAGAGCTGCCAGAGCTATGCTAATGGCATACATGCACCTATGTGTGCACACAACATTTGTGAATGCCAAAATAATGCCTGTGCACTATTCTGCGAGAATATGCACCTAACTTTCATAGTGTGTATTTTACAGGTGGGCGTGTGCATAGGTGGAATTTGGATAGAGAATGTGCAGTACTCGCTTACACTCAACTTGAGGATTAAGCTATGCACACATTTACTTCAGCACCATGGCTGGCATAATTCCTTGCACCTAATTTATATTTATTTATTTAAAAACTTGTACCCCGCCTAAACCTAAGCAGTTCACATAATACATACAATCAAGTGACAGTACAACAGTAAATAACTTCCATTCATCTAAAAGCTCTTCAGAATCAAAATCATAAAAACAAAACATTTTCAAGAGAAAGCCTCTAGAAATAAGGTGGTCTTCAACACGCTCTTAAATTTCTGAATGTCAGAAAGCAATCTAAGTGGTACAGTCCAATAATTCCATAAAATTTCTAAATGTAAATTTCAAAATGTAAATAGTGGCTTTTAAATGTGTGGCTCACCTACATATGTAAATAGCAACATTAGAAAGCTGCTATTTACACGTAGTGAGCCACACCACAATTAGCAAGGAAGTATAGCTAGGACATGGCAAGAAAGGCAAACCAAAGATATCAACATGTGATCCTCATTTTACAAGGGAAGAATGCATTGATTAGAAGAATCAACATGCTGGTATTTACATCTGCCATGAGACATGAATAAGTGCCTGCTTTGTAAAGACCAAGGCCAGCCCCCTTATCCTCTCCAGCATCTGACCCCTCCCCTAACCTGACACCTCTACAATCACCCCCCTCCCCAAATCAAAAATTCCCTGGGCAGATACTCCAACCTCCCACCCCCTGCAGGTTCATACCAGGTTCTCTAGTAGTGTACTGGAAACAGGAATCAACCCCAATTACTTCTGCCCTAGCCAAGTCCCAGGTGCAAAATAGTGCTCCAGATTGATTATATAATAATTCTCCTTTCTGCATCCTATTTAAAATTGGTCTTCATGGCTCCTATGTGTTTGTAAAATACCAGCATAAAACCTTTAGAAATTATGGCTAAAGTGTAAAATATATTTGCTTAATTCATGACTCCATCTACATTCCATCCAGTCTGTACCTCTGACAATGCTTCCATGAATATGGTATAACAGTACAGAGTGGCTTAAGGCATAGGAAATTTTTATAAAGCTGAGTCAGGTTTGGATTTTCAGGATTGTCGTATTGAATATTGAAAGTAGATTTACTGTACATGCCCTGCATCTTCAAAGCATGCAAATCTACCTCATCCATGCTCACTTTAGCAATCTTGAAAACATGACTTGACTGAAAAAGTTAAGAGAACCTGGTCAAGAAGTCAGGAAAGCTAAGATACAAATGGAAGAAAAAATAGCCGACTCAGTAAAACGGGGGAGACAAATCATATTTTTGATATATCAGTGATAGGAAGAGGTACAAAAATGGCATTGTGAGACTCTAAAGTGAAGGGGAGGAATATTGCAGTTTTCAGAAATTAATTAAGACAACTTTGTTTAAGATTATATTACTTAGTGAGTTTTATTGTTGAAATTCTATTTTACAAATATTTGTATTTTTTACTGTATTATTGTATTTCGCTGATTGTCTAGCTCTTTTTAGAGTAAACCGCCTAGAACTTTTGGTTATGGCGGTATAAAAGAATAAAATTATTATTATTATTATGTAGAAACTGATAAAGAAAAGTCTGAATTGCTTAACAAATATTTCTGTTCTGTGTTCACGACTGAGGATCCGGGAGCAGCACCACAGAAGACAAATGCGAATAGGAATGGTAGATCCTAATCAATTTTCAGAGGGTTGTGTTCATGAGGAGCTAGCTATATTAAAGGTAGACAAAGCAATGGGGCAGGATGGTGTACATCTGAGGGTGCTGAAGGAACTTAGGGAAGTTCTGGTGGCTCCGCTGACTGACCTTTTCAATGAGTCTCTAGAGTCAGGAGTGGTACCAGAGAACTGGAGAAGGGCAGATGTGGTCCTGTTACACAAAAGTGGAAGTAAGGAAGGAGTAGGGAATTACAGGCCAGTAAGTCTGACTTCTGTGGTAATCAATTTAATGGAAATGCTTTTAAAACAGAGAACGGTGAAGTTTCTGGAATCCGGTGGATTACAGGACCAGAAGCAACGTGGATTCACCAGATGTCTAATCAATAAACTGAGTGCTTTTGAGATAGGCCCCAAAGTGACAGGCTGGGTCAGGAACTGGTTAAGTGGAAGACAACAGAGGATAGTGGTCAGTGGAGATCACTCCGATTAAAGGGAAGTTACCGTGGTGTGTCTCAAGGTTCTGTTTTTGGGCCTGTTTGTTTTTAATATTTTTATAAGCAATATTGCTGAAGGGCTGTTGGGTAAGATTTGCCTCTTTGCGAATGATACCAAAATCTGTAATAGAATAAATACCTTGGATGATGTGAATAACATGAAGAAAGACCTAGCGAAGCTTGAAGAATGGTCTGAAATTTAGTAGCTAAAATTTAATACTAAAAACTGCAAGGTCATGCATTTGGGCTGCAAAAACCCAAAGGAAAGGTATAGTTCAGGGGATGAAGAACTTATGTGCATGACAGATTGGGACTTGGGTGTGATTGTATGATGATCTTAAGGTGGCCAAACAGGTTGAAAAGCTAGAAGGATGCCAGGGTGCATAGGAAGAGGTATGGCCAGTAGGAAAAAAGAGGTATTGATGCCCCTATATAAGACTCTGGTGAGACCTCATTTGAAATAGTGTGTACAATTCTGGAATTCTTCAAAAAGATATAAAAAGGATGGAGTCGATCCAGATGAAAGCTACTAAAATGGTGCTTAGTCTTCATCATAAGGCGTATGGGGACAGACTTAAAGATCTCAATATGTATACTTTAGAGGAAAGGTGGGAGAAGGGAGATATGATGGAAACGTTTAAATACCTAAGTGGCATAAACGTGCATGAGTCGAGTCTCTTTCAGTTGAAAGGAAGCTCTGGAATGAGAGGGCTTAGGATGAAGTTAAGAGGTGATAGGCTCCGGAATACTTTTTTTTTACAGAAAGAGTGGTAGATGCATAAAACAGTCTCTCGGAAGAAGTGGTAGAGACAGAGATTGTGTCTAAATTCAAGAAGGCGTGGGATAGGCATGTGGGATCTCTTGGAGAGAGAAGGAGATCACGGTTACTGCGGATGGGCAGACTGGATGAGCCATTTGGCCTTTATATGCCGTCATGTTTCTGTGTTTCTGCTAGGTGTACCTACAGGATAGGGTTGGGAAACCCTGAGTTAACACTTTTTCTCAAATCTTCACATATGCTTCTGTGTTAAGATTCAAATTTTGTGCATTAACAACAAATTTATTCACTCAGCAACTCATTTATCACTTCATCCCCTCATATCCCCTTTCTCCCTGTTTTCATTCATTGGGCTAGCTGCTTTTCTGTGTGCCCTTTCTCATTGCCAAATCTCAATTTTGAACAAGCTCTCTGAAAAGATGCCTTGTGCACTCTTTTACCATGATTAAATTCTGCCTCACTGTTTTGAGCCTCTTTACTTGTCATTATCTGTGCATCTCAATTGTATCATAAGCTCCGTAAAACAGAGACTTTCTCTTATGTAATGTAATGTAATTTATTTCTTATATACCATGTGTCTTTATAACACTGTTGTAAGTCCAGTAGGTCTCTATAGATAGTTAGTAGTAGAAATAGTTCTGAATATTCAGTGACATTTCATCCTTATTTCTCTTTTGAGCTTACAAGAACAGATTACTATATTTTGATTTTCCATCTTAGGCATTTTTGCAGTTTCTTTAATTTGATATAGAATGAATAGTGATATCAGGTGGTGGTGTCTTTAGAAAAACTGAATATATATATACATTCTGGGGGGGAAACATGGCTTAAAATTTGAAGTGCTTGGATTTTTGAAACTTGCCTGATCAAAAAAAAGCATTTGTGTTGGCAAGATATTATCTTTCTGTGCTGAGAGTTATGCTATTCTATATCTTAGCTTTTCATCAGAACATCTGGTTCTTTTGTGTTGTTAGAACTGAAGAAAAACTGATGGCAAGCTTTAGAATATAAGGTTACAATTTATGCTGTGATTGTGTGTGAGAAGAAGAAAAAAAGGAACTGCAAAATACAATCAGAAAGAAAAAAGTTTCATTACCCAGGGATCTTTGCAGAACCATAAGCTCTGGTGCTGAAATTTGTAGCTCATGGCATCTCTAAAACTGAGTTTGGTTTTGTTCTCATTTGTCTTATAGCAGATTATGGAAACTGTTCTCATAACAGAAGTAGTGTGCAGAATTTTAGTAAATAAACATCCTTTAGATCTTTAATTTTGCAATTTAGAAAAAGCAGAGAACACTAATTTTAGGTGAAGACAAGTGACGGAATGGAATAAATTCTACTGGCTGAAAATGTTATGATCTAATTAAAGAACAAAATGGGCAAAGGAGCTATATGCACAGCACATTTACTATTACTACTATTAATTATTTCTATAGTGCTACCAGACTTATGCAGTGCTATAGAGTCATAAAGAAAACAGTCCCTGCTCGAAAGAGCTTACAATCTAAACAGACAAGACAGACAAACAGCATGTTATGGATGCAGTTAAGGAGAATGGTTAATAAGCTGGCTGGGTAGGTGGGCAGAGGAGTAGGGTTAAGTGAATCCCATGCAAACATACCAGGATATAATCTTTTTAGGAAGGACAAAGATGGTCACAAAGGTAGAGGGGTAGCTCTCTATGTAAAGATCAATATCCAAGCGACTGAAACGCAGGGGACCTGGGGAGAGGAAGAAGCGATATGGATCACTCTGAAAGGAAAAGATGGAACTTATATCTACGTAGGTGTAGGCTACAGACCTCCAACTCAAACGCATCAAATTGATAAAGATCTGATTGCAGATATCCAAAAGCTGAATGGAAAGTTCCATCTGTGAAATCAGAAAGAAGTAGGGAGATTGAGGATGCCTTTTAAGAGACTCTAATCAGACAAATGGTGACGGAACCCATGAGGGAAAAAGCGATATTGGATCTGGTACTCACAAATGGGGAGAGTATCTCTAATGTTCAAGTGGGTGCCCACTTGGGACGTAACAATCATCAAATGGTTTGGTTCAATATAACAGCTAAAGGGGAGCGTAGCCACACAAAACTCAAAGTCCTAGATTTCAAACGTACAGACTTTAGTAAAATGGGAGAGTACCTGAAGGTAGAGCTGTTAGGAATGGAGGACATAAGAGAAGTGGAAAATCAATGGTCTAAGCTGAAAGGAGCAATAAAAATGGCTACTGACATTTATGTGAAGAAAATAAATAAAAACAAGAGAAAAAGGGAACCGATATGGTTTTCTAAACTAGTGGCGGAGAAAATAAAGGCAAAATAGTTGGCGTTTGTGAAATATTAAAAAACTCAAGAAGAGGTATACAGAAAGGACTATCAGAGAGAGATACGACTGGAGAAAGTGGAAGAGCAAATGGATAAAAATGTGACGGATGTGGTGTCAATTCACAAAAGTGGTCACAGAGATGAAGCAGAAAACTACAGACCGGTAAGCCTCACTAGTTATTCAAAAAATAATGGAAGCGTTGCTGAAAGAAAGAATAGTGAAATTCCTAGAATCTAATGGATTACAGGATCTGAGGCAACATGGTTTTACTAAAGGTAAATTGTGCCAAACAAATCTGATTGAATTTTTTTATTGGTTGACTAGAGAATTGGACTAAGGACATATGCTAGATGTAATTTACTTAGATTTCAGCAAAGGCTTTGACACAGTTCTTCATAGGAGGCTCTTGAACAAACTTGATGGGCTGAAGTTAGGAACCCAAAGAGGTGAACTGTATTAGAAACTGATTGACGGACAGATGCCAGAGGGTGGTGGTTAATCGAATTCGCTCAGAGGAAAGAAAGGTGAATAGTGGAGTCCATCAATGATCAGTGCTGCGGCCGATCCTTTGCAATATGTTTGTGAGCGACATTGCTGAAGGGTTAGAAGGAAAGGTTTGCCTCTTTGCAGATGATACCAAGATTTGTAACAGAGTAGACACTAAGGAGGGAGTGGAAAACATGAAAAAAGATCTGCAAAAATTAGAGGAATGGTCTAATATCTGGCAACTAAACTTCAATGCAAAGAAGTGCAGAGTAATGCATTTGGGGATTAGAAATCGGAAGGAGCCGTATGTGTTGGGAGGTGAGAGGTTGATATGCATGGATGGGGAGAGGGACCTTGGGGTGATAGTGTCTGAAGATCTAAAGGCAAATAAACAGTGTGACAAGGCAGTGGCTGTTGCCAGAAGGATGCTAGGTTTTATAGAAAGAGGTGTAGCCAGTAGAAGAAAGAAGGTGTTGATGCCTCTATACAGGTCGGTGGTGAGGCCACACTTGGAGTATTGTGTTAAATTTTGGAGACTGTATCTGGCAAAGGATATAAGAAGATTTGAAGCGGTCCAGAGAAAGGTGACGAAAATGGTAGGAGGTTTGCGCCAAAAGATGTATGAAGAGAGACTGGAAGACCTGAATATGTATACCCTAGAGGAAAGGAGGAACAGGGGAGATATGATTCAGACATTCAAATACTTGAAAGGTATTAATGTAGAACAAAATCTTTTCCAGAGAAAGGAAAATGGTAAAACCAGAGGGCATAATCTGAGGTTGAGGAGTGGTAGACTCTTTACGGAGAGGGTGGTTGATGCCTGGAATGCACTCCCAAGGGAGGTGGTGAAGAAGAAAACAGTGACTGAGTTCAAAAAAGCATGGGATGAACACAGAGGATCTCTAATCAGAAAATAATGGAATATATTGAAGAACTAAGACCACTACTGGACAGTTGAGGATGGGCTGAGATGATTTAGATGAGCTAGAGTGAGCTTTAACGGAGACTCCAGTAGATGCACACTACCGGGCAGAGCTCTGGATTTCTGGCCCAGAAATATCTAATAAAATGAACAATTTAAATTAAATCATTAAATTATAAAGAGTGTATGTTTGGGCAGACTGGATGGACCATTCAGGTCCACCATCATTTACTATGTTACTTTGAAGGCTATATCAAAAGGTTGGTTTTCAGTCTGCTTTTAAACAAGGTAAGAGAAGGAAGGGGCTTGACAGATAAACTCGGGTAATTTATTCCAGGCATAGGGGGCAGCTAGATGAAAGGAACGAAGTCTGGAATTGGCAGTGGAGAAGAAGGGTAAAGCTAAGAGCAGCTTATGTTTGTTTTATTAGCATTTGTTATATCGCATCAGCATATCACAGACCTAAGCGGTTTACATTAAAATACAAATAATTTATGAAAGGAACTCTATCAGTGATAGGAAAGCACTAGATAGAGAATAAATAAAATGCGCTGAAACCAAAATTCTTCAATAGATATGAGGGGTTTCTGATAATAATAATAGCTTTATTTATAACCCGTCATACCTTTTCAGTTCTAGGCAGTATACAGTAGTGGATGGTTACAAAGTGGGATTGTGGGAACAAGTATCGAAATAGGTAAGGGAAAGGGAGAGAGAAATGGATGAAGAGGGGGAGGAAAGGGAGAGAGAAGCGGGAAGTGAGGGGCAGAGGGGTGTTAAGAATGGGTATGGGTCGACGACAAACTGTCCTTCCCAAATGATCCTTCGAAATAGAAGGTCTTCAGTCTAGTCTTATTTGAGAAATGGAGTTCTCTGAGAGATATATAAGGAGAGAGGGGAATTATTGAGGGGCAGCAGAATGAACACACTTGTGGGTCAGCAATAGGAGCTTGAATTGTATGCAAAGGCAGATAGGGAGCCAGTGAAGTGATTTGAGGAGAGGGGTGTCATGATTGTAGAGAGGTTGTTAGATGACTATTCATGCAGCAGAGTTTTGTACAGATTGCAAGGGGGAGAGGCAGCCCTGCAGGAGACCAGTTAGAAGTAGATTGCAGTAAATCTAATTGTGAGGTTACGAGAGTGTGGACAAGGATCTGGGTAATGTGCTCAGAGAGGAAGGGGTGAATTTTGGCGATATTATAGAGATAGAAGCGACAGGCCTTAGCAGTTTGTTGGACGTGCATAGAAAATAAGAGGTTGGAATCAAAGATGACTCCAAGGTTACGAGTAGATGCTGAACCATATTAAACGATAGTATTTTTCAAAACATTTCCTGAAACATCCCACATTAATGCCATGTACAATCTGATAGATCATATCTTGCAGGCCTTTTTTGATTTCAGCTGAAGACAAGGCCTATAAGGCCTTGAAAGATATTTGAATAAATGATCTTTCTTTTGTCCCTTTAAAGAGTACCAAACTTAGAAAGGAGGCAATTTTTTAAATGGGCACTTAGAATTGCTCACCACTCGCATGGATCAATGGCACCAATAATCATCAGTGATACGCATATATGTGCTAGGTGATATTCTATAGCACTCAGTTGCTATATTGTGCAACTGCAAAGCGGGCATACATGTGGGAGGAGCATAGGTGGGTAGTGAGTATGTCACCAACCAATGAGCACAGCTTGCACATGTTGATTGGTACACCCATTTATACCAGCTGTTGACCTGAGCTCGGTGATCGTGCTTGCCTTTTGGCATACCAAAGTGGGTTTGTACTAGTACCTGTCATTATAGAATTGGTGCCCAATATGCCTCATTATGATTCCCCATTATAGAGATGCCCCCAAAGACTCCAGCTTTCTCCAGTACCCTGCATTGTAACATAGGCACCCTGTACTCATCAGTACCTTTGTGGAATGTGCAAAAGAGCACATATTTTATGTTTATTTTATAAAGGCAATAAAGGTGTTTATCAGGCTCCCCAAACTAGGTCCAATCACACACATACACCTGTTCCAAAAATGCTTACATGGTACCTATAGAAGGAGCAAGTGTATAACCTGGCACCACAGTACTGCATGTTGAGTACCAATTCTATAAAGCCTTTGTGGAATACTAGTGCTTTGGAGTGCTAAACTTATGTGCAACCACTTATACCAGGTCTATGGCTGGTGTAAGTTGGCACAACAAAATGTGCCATGCAACACTCATCACCCATCATTTGGTGACACACATGTGGCCCCTGCCCTCCATGCACTATAGCTCTTATGTACTTATCTTATAGAATAGTAAATGATGCTTTTGCGTGCATAAGTGCTAATTGAGGCACCGCTTATATGCACAAGATATGTCTGACTGCATGCACCTAGTTCTAGAATTGCCCTCTAGTTTAGGCTAGTATGTGCTTTCTTTCCATATCTGGCCTGTCAGCATAATCAAGATCTGGTTCACTGACATTGGCGCTAAAGAAAAACAAAAGTTTGAAATAAATACCAAGGTCAAAAACCTTTCTGAATCAGTTTTATTCTGCCAATTTGCCAACATTCTGGGAGCCTGTATGGTCTTATGCAGAGTTTTATTCCTCAGTTTGTAGCAGGAGGATTCTGAAGGATAGTGAAATTTCTTCAGAAGTTCTTTGTAATAGTCCTAGAGTTAATTTCTAAAGCTTGTGATCGTATTTTGAAGTCTCTTCTTTTTAGTGGTCTTTTTAAAAAGATATCTTTGAGGCCAAGCAGGAATAGGTGGCCAGGGTAATGTAAACGAAGCCTCTGAATTTTCAGGTGCTTTAATGGGCATCTGCAGCAGTTTTTGCGTTGTGTCACTGCCCCCCTGCTTCACTGTCTTTGTGGATCTGAGATGTCAGGCTAGGCTGTGTTTTCATTATTAAGGACCCCTTTTATTAAGCTGCGCTAGATGTTTTTAGTGCAAGCCAGAGCAATAAATGCTGCAACGCTCATAGAATTCCATTGAGCATTAGCCCGTTTTAAAAACCTCTAGTGCAGCTTGATAAAAGAGGCCTTAAATAAATTAAAACAAAGTGTAGCCTGCCATCTCAGATCCACAAAGACAGAGAAACAGGGGGACAGTGGCACAACTTGAAAATTTACTTTACCTGGCCACCTACTCCTGCTTGACCTCAAAGGCAATTTCCTCCTGGGGTCTAGCACCAGGAGTCATCACTTGCAGCTGTCTAGGGATTGTTTCCCCCTTCTTTCATATTCTGTATCCAATGTTCATAGTCAGTCATGGACCCAGAACCAGGTCAATGGGTGTCAACTGTTGTTCAACAACCAGTCTCTCTTAGAATTCCCATTCCTACCCTGGGGCAACCCTCAAACCAGGACCAGGACTGCATTTCTTATAGTTTCTATGTAAAATTCATTTTCGTTTATACCGCCATAATTAAAAGTTCTAGGCGGTCTACACTAAAAAGAGCTGGACAATCAGCAAAATACAATAATACAGTAAACAATGCAGATATTTGTAAAATAGAATTTTAATAATAAAACTCACTAAGTAATAAACTTAACGAACAAAGTGGTCTTAATTAATTTCTGAAAACAGCAATAGGATAACGTAGCTTGCTGAATACCTAACCAAGATTGTTGCTAGGGTCCTATCTAAGAAGGTCTTATATCAACACCCGTTAATTTTTGGATAAGCAAATAAGTAGAAGTTTCTAGTTTCTCTTGATGGCCTATGCAACACAAAATGAGGGAAAATGTAAGCTGGAGACAATCCCGATATCAGCTTAAAGCAGATACAGGAGAATTTGAATAATACTCTTGCCTCCAAAGGCAACCAATGAAATAAATGATAATATGGACTAATATGGTCATTCTTTTTTAAACCAAAAATCAATCGAACAACCATATTCTGAATTAACCTTAATTTCCTTAGAATTTTTTTGGGTGCTCCTAAATAGATGATGTTACAATAGTCTAAAATAGATAAAACTAATGCCTGCACCAATTGTCTGAATGATAAAGAATCAAAATATTTTTTTATGGTTCTTAATTTCCACAATGTAAAAAAGCATTTTTGTACCACTAAGTTCGTGTGTTCTGCTAGTGTTAAATGTCGGTCTAGTGTGACTCCCAGAATTTTGATGGATTTAATAATCGGGTAGTCATGACCATTAAGATGAAGCATGAGTTTATTATTTTGTCGTTAGGACTAGCCAAGAAAAGTTTGGTCTTTTCCATATTGAGTTTCAGTTTGAAATTAATAGTCCACTGTTCTATCTGAGTCATAATAGAAGATATCTGGTTTAAAATTTCATTGGTAGTATTGTTTTTTTGGAATGACAACTAGAACTGAATAGTTTATATAGATAGTAAATTGCATAAAGCAATGGACTGAGAGCCATGGAATCCCATTTCAAAGCCTACTTCGACTCTTTGTGATCTTAAGACACTGGAGGGTTAAGAAACTTGCCCAGGTGCAAACTTACCGTACATTGTAAACGTGCCAGGATAGGAATTTACTTACATACCTGAATGTAATTCACCTTGAGCTATTACTGAAAAAAAGGTGTGATCTTGTACATCAGGAATTCATTTCCTGTTCTTTCCCTTAAGCTCAAGGGTTAAGAGCCTTCTTTTATTATGTTATAACCTGCTTGTCAAAAATTGAGCCCCGATCTGCTAATGTCATATACCAGTCAACTAGTGATTGGTGCTCATCTTTAAGAAGCCCAAAATTTTTTTTAAAGTGACTCATTTTAAAGGGCATGTCTTTGATGTATTTCTAATGAAGCTCATTCTGCACTGGATTATTCCAACACTATACAACAGATTCATTAAATGACTGTATCCTAAAAGACTTCTCAAGTATGACTTGTAGTGCCTTATAAAAATGTACGGTATTTATTTATTCAATCTTGTGCAGGCAGACTGTTAGGTAATCTTCCACTTTGAAAATAAAGATCAAAGCCAGACTTGGTGTCAAACAGTTTTAATGAAAGCATGAAGACTGTGTATTTTGCAGCTTGCTTTTTTTATGTTCAGGCCATAATGATCAAGGATTCATAGCTAGATTTCTAGAATCAAAGGAGAAATAGACGTGGTAATGTTTTTTATATATGTAGAATACTACCTTAAAAACCACTTCCAGACTAGGCTATCTGACGAATACCTTTTCACTAGTACTGGTAAGCAGTGAATGCTGGAAGGAAATTTATGAGAAGAGGAGCATACATAGAGAAGCCCCTCCAAACTCATTTATTTCCAGCAATCATGGCTAAGAGGCATATTGAAAAGACATGCTGGGCAGAAATTGAGGGGGCTCCCACAAATCCATCTCTTCCCTTCCCTGTACCCCTCAATCTCCCCACATAAAACAGCTTTACTGTCAAATCTTTTTATTGATAGACAAACATAGGGCTCATTTTACAAAGGTGTGCTAGGGTTTTTAGCGTATTTAGCACCAGATTAGCGCGCGCTACCCGAAAAACGACCGCCTGCTCAAGAGGAGGCGGTAGTGGCTAGCGTGCGCAATTCTGCACGTTAAAGCTCTAACGCACCTTTGTAAAAGGAGCCCATCGATAACAATGCGGAAAGGAAATCCATATTTTTACAAATAACAATGTTGCAATGTATGTACAGCCCATCCATCTTATAGAACAATACAGTCCCCAACCCCTCCCAAACAAACAATCAGAAAAAATGCCTACAACAATCCACCCACCCTCCCAAGCCAAATAAACCCCTACCCAAACAGCTCTGGATTCAGGAACTGGCGCATACTAAGTTGGAACCACCAAAAGAAACACTGGCGGCCCGTCATAAAATAGTTTTAAATGACGTCCTCATACTCAAAAAGTTCAAACTAAAATTAATTAAAAACAGTCAGACCCTCATCAGATAAAGAAGTGATAACAAATTAGAAACAGAAATATGAAGAAAACTTTGCATTCTCTGTGAAAAAAGTATTTATTGATGTTACTCTTAAGTTTACCTCCTTACAACTTCAGTTCAGGCCTATCACCTGTGCAGTGGTCCCTGACTATTCCTATAACCTAGCTCAACTCCTACCTGTACCCCTCAATCCCCTTATCCACTAGGAACCTATCCAAACCTTCTTTGAAGCCCTGTAACATGCTCTGGCCTATCACGGCCTCCGGAAGTGCGTTCCATGTGTCCAACACCCTCTGGGTAAAAAAGAACTTCCTAGCGTTTGTTCTAAACCTGCCCCCTTTTAATTTCTCCGAGGGCTCCCTTGTACTTGTGGTTCCCCACATTGTGAAGAATCTGTCCCTGTGTACCTTTTCTATGCCCTTCAGGATTTTGAAGGTTTCTATCATGTCTCCTCTAAGTCTCCGCTTTTCCAGGGAGAATAGCCCCAGCTTTTTCAACCTGTCAGCATATGAGAAGTTTTCCATACCCTTTATCAGTTTAGTCGCTCTTCTCTGGACTCCCTCAAGTACTGCCAGAATGAATAGAGCATTTTTCTCAAGCTGTTAACTGTCATGACAGATACTTGCCCAGCTACTAAAGTAATAAAGTAAGATTCTCTGCTTATATAAGTGCAGGGGCATAATCAAAACATACATCTAAGTCCGATTTGGGCATATGGTGCTAAACGCCCAAAGTCAGCAATGGAAAAATGCCCATTTTTGAAAAATACATCTAGAATTTTTTTAATAGTCTTATCTGAACGTTCAGGCTATTGTTTGTCCAGACCACCGGGACATCTATCTTTATACCACATTTTTAACCAGAATCTCATCCAAGTCCCAAACTCCCAGTTCAAGACCATTTGGACATGGGAGGGGCCAGTCTTGTAATGGACTGGCCACCCAGACATGGCAACAGAGCAGTGGGGCACCTTACAGGGCACTGCTGTGAATGTCACAAAAAGAGTGCCAGATAAGCATCTCACCACAGAACTCCCATATAGGTTATGGTGAGCCCCCCAAAACCCACTATACCCACAGTCTACAACCCCAATAGCCCTTATAGCTGCAGGTGGCACCTATATGGCAGTAGAATAGGGTTTTGGTGGTTGCACATGTTCCACCATAAATGTAGTGATTAGAGTGGCTTATGGGCCTGGGTCCTCCTCTCTATGGTTCACTAGCCCCCCACCCCCACCCCCCCCAGGCTATTTAAGACAACTGTGTGCAGCTCTACTAGGCTTTCCTATACCAGGTGCTGATGTTCTGGAGACAGGTATGTGGGTATTTATTTTGATCTTTGGGGGGTGTGAGGGGGTCAGTGAACACTAGGGTAGTGTGTGTGTGTCTTTACTTTGTCTCTGCAGTGGTATCTGGTCACTTTGGATACCTTTTTGGCACTTATCGAATATAAGTCGAAACCCCCTTTTTCCCCCCAAAAAGGAGGAAAAATGGTTGACTTGAATATAATTCAGGCGGCTTTATATTCAAGTGTCCTACCCTGTCAGGCTCTGCACCCAGTTCCCGTCCCTCCATCCCTCCCCTGTCATGCACTGCACCCTTCTTTCCTTCCTTGTCAGGCTCTGCACCCAGCAACCTTCCTTCTCCCCTTCCCTGTCAGGCTCTGCACCCAGCACCATTCCTTCCTCCCCTCCCCTGTCAGGCTCTGCACCCATCCTTCCTCCCCTCCCCTGTCAGGCTCTGCACCCTTCCTTCCTTCCTTCCCCTTTCAGACTCCACTCTCCCTCCCAGGCTCTGCCCTATCTTCATACCTCTGCCGATCTGCTGGAGATGCAGCGGGTCCTCTGCTGATCACTGGTGGAGGTGCAGCAGGCAGGAGCAAGTTTTCCAAACTCATGCCCCGCTGCTAACCGGCTGCGTGATCCAACTTAGCCATCTCAGCTGCATGAGCAGCTGTGCGATTTGGTGCTGCTTCTCAGCGCTGAGCGCCTTCTTTACTGTCTCCTATTTTTACATCGTCTAACAACGTTTAAGTTTCGTCCATGTCTAGTAAAACATTTGATTATCCCTGCAGGATGACTAAGGGCCTCTTCTATTAAACTGCGCTTGCAGTTTCTAGCATGAGGAGCCGTGCTGAATGGCCCGCGCTGCTCCCGACGCTCATAGAGTTCATATGAACGTCGGGAGCAGTTCGGGCCATTCTGCGCGGCTCTCTGCACTAAAAACTGCTAGTGCAGTTTAATAGAAGAGGGAGTAAGTCCAGGTCAGCCCCCATCCTGCCTTAACCACTCCTCCAGATACGCCCCTTTCAGCTCTGGGCACATAGCAACATTCAGAGGCATAAAATGTCCCACGGCAAGTCCAGAAAGTTGGGCAGGTTTTAAGACGTGTTTAAGCTTTGATTATGAGCCCCTTACTATGTGTGTGGGACTTGTTGAACTATTCTGCTTAGATGAAAGTGTTTTAAAAATGTCTAAAAACCAGGTTTATAATCTCAAATGTATAATTCTTTGTGCTCTTGGTAAGATGTGCATGGTTTGCATATTTGCCTCCACTATATAATACTGTTAAAATGGTTATTGCTAAAGAAATGCTCTTTTTTTGAAACATCAGATATGCACACCACCTACTATTGTAAACTTCAACAAACTTTTCAAATTCTAAGAATGTGTACTGACTCAGTCTAGTTGCATTCAAAGAAGTGTTCTTGAAAAGACCAGCAGGATATTTCATCTCCACGAGTTGAGCATGCATCGCAAAACTTGCTGCCTTTGAAATATTATTGTGTTTGATTTTTTTTTTTAGAGCTGATAAATTGTGGTGGTGGTAACAAATTTCTCTTGATATGCTATTCTAGAGGCCATTTGAAATGGTGTCAGGTCAAAAGCGCGCCGGGACAAAGGCGCGCCCAGACAATTGAGCGCAGCGCACGCCGCTGCGCCGCTCTAAATGACTGTTTTTAGTGCTCCGACGGGGGGGGGGCGTGGGGGGAACCCCCCCCACACTTTACTTAATAGACATCGCGCCGCGTTGTGGGGGTGTGGGGGGTTGTAACCCCCCACATTTTACTGAAAACTTCACTTTTTCCCTGTTTTTAGGGAAAAAATTCAGTTTACAGTAAAATGTGGAGGGTTACAACCCCCCAAACCCCCCATAACGCCGGCGCAATGTCTATTAAGTAAACTGGGGGGGTTCCCCAACAAAAACCCCCGTCGGAGCACCTAAAAACTGTAATTTAGAGCGGCGCGGCGGCGTGCGCTTTTGTCTTTCGCGCCGTTGTCTATGAACCATTTGAAATAGGTGTCCTGCTGATGGCTAGATTTAGGTGACAGAATTTCAGAAGCATGGACTCTTACCAGGGTCCATTTTACTCTGTTATATAAAAATGTTAGATAGACTTTACAGGGTAAATAGAATCACAAATTTAGATTAGGTGTTTGTGTTCCAGGGATGCAGTTGCAAAGGAATTTTTAAGAGAAATGATTTTAAAAAAGTGTTTTGACACAAACAGCCATGTATGAAAACGTGCAAGAATTTTAAATCTCTTTGTTTTATTCAGTATGAACCAAGAGGACCAGGCAGGCCATTGTACCAAAGAAGAATCTCTACTAGTTCAGTCCAGGCTTGTTCTGAAGACTTAGGTGCTCCTCAAGAAAGTCTTGGTCAGTGTAAAGAGCTTCAGGATCATAATAACCAATCTTCATTCAAATACTCATCGCCTGAATTATGGATAAATGCTGCCACATCTGTCCCATATCAGAACATTCCATGCAATGGATCCAGTAGAACAGTACCACCCAGGGACTTGTTAGGTAAGAGACTG
The DNA here is from genome assembly GCF_902459505.1 of Geotrypetes seraphini. Taxonomy (NCBI): domain Eukaryota; kingdom Metazoa; phylum Chordata; class Amphibia; order Gymnophiona; family Dermophiidae; genus Geotrypetes; species Geotrypetes seraphini. The sequence continues at coordinate 17,189,302 of NC_047093.1, read as the reverse complement.
TACTTCATTTGCTGATTTTTCTTGAACTGACTCTAGCTGTCCTTTTTTCCCATTAATAGTAAACCTTTGCCCTCTTTAAAAGGGAGGGTGGACAAACAAGTTTTCCAAGGAATAACCAGGTTTGTCCAAGTTCAATCCTCAAGGGCTGCAAACAGCTAATATTTTAAGGATGTCTCTAATGGATATGCATGTCCACTGCCTCTATTGTATGCAGATCTTTCATATGCATATTCGTTAGGGTTATTCGAAAAATTTGACTTACTTGCAGTTCTTGACAATTGAACTTACCGATAGTAAATAGGAAAAAAGCTTGGAGAACAGGAGCTGCTTTACACTGTGTAAATGAAGCATTTACCTTGACGCTAGAAGGGAAATTCTTTAACCTGGGCACCCATTACAGGTGTCAATGTTTAGAATACAAGTATATAAGCACACAGATGCACACTTACATACGTGTATGCTAGTATGCCACTAAGTGCTGTTCTGTAGATATGGGACTGTCTTGTATAGAGTGGATTTTGCAAGGGCAGAGCATGTGTGAAGCTTCCACTTAGGCCTCTAATTCACAGAATACTATAAGTTAAGTGCATTTAAGTCAGCTCTATGGCTGGTGTTAGCGCAGGCACCTACCACCTCTCTCTACTAAGATTTTAATCATTTTTTACATTCTCTCTGACTGAATTGATTCCTGCCAGTAAATAAATATTTTTTCTAAATATATTCTTACTTTTTTATAATGTGGCTTAAGATCCTCAGCTGTGACTGAAAAGGCAGTTTAACCATAAGGTGTAAAGTCACATTCTTGTAGTGGAGGTATCGTTATACAGCCACATTGTGACCCTGATGTTCATATCTACCGCAAACCGTACCATGCAGTTTCCTCACATTATTGTATGCAGAATACCAAGAGGGCTGTGGCACAGGTATTGATGTGCATGACACAAGCAGCCATAAATTACATTTAAATGTTTTGAAATGTATTAAAACAATTCTATATGAAGTTGAGGGATGGTAGTTTCAAGAGCAATGTTAGGAAATTCTACTTTACGGAGAGGGTGGTGGATGCCTGGAATGCGCTCCCGAGAGAGGTAGTGGATAGGAAAATGGTGACTGAATTCAAAGAAGCGTGGGATGAACACAGAGGATCTAGAATCAGAAAATAATATTAAATATTGAACTAAGGCCAGTACTGTATATGGCCGTTTGGGGGAGGATGGGCTGGAGAGGGCTTCAATGGCTGGGAGGGTTTAGATCAGTGGTCTCAAACTCGCGGCCCGGGGACCACATGCGGCCCGCCAGGTACTATTTTGAGGCCCTCGGTCTGTTTATCATAATCACAAAAGTAAAATAAAACAGTTTCTTGATCATATCTCTTTAGCTATAAATTACAATATTATTATTAAAACTTAGCCAAAAGGAAAGATTTATAAACTATAAAGAGTTTTACCTCATGCAAAATTGTCATTTCTTTAATAAGACATTAATTATTTTTTCCTGTGGCCCTCCAAGTACTGACAAATCCGAAATGTGGCCCTGCAAAGGTTTGAGTTTGAGACCACTGGTTTAGATGGACTGGAATAGATTTTAACAGAGATTTTGGCAGTTGGAACCCAAGTACAGTACCGGGTAGAGCTTTGGATTCTTGCCCAGAAATAGCAAAGAAGAAAAAATAAAAAAAATTTATATTGAACCAGGCTGGGCAGACTGGATGGACCATTCGGGGCTTTATCTGCCGTCATCTACTATGTTACTAGGTTATTAGGTATTCTACGCAATGCACAGATAGTTTGAAACATTAGCAGTAAGGCCAATTGACAAGGACTTTTGTCCATTCATGTATCTTTCATTTTCATTCATAATTTGGCCTTAGGAGAATTTTGAAAGACATTTCAGATTTACCATATGCTTTGATTTTGCTTGGATCAGAAATGGCATTTAGGCCCGGATTCAAAAAATGGTGCCGTTGTCGGCTGCCAACTTAAAAATGGCCGCCAATCATGTGTTAATCATGCAACAGCGCCATTTATAGAGTCACGGCTTCGGAAAAGGTAGGCACCGGAAATGTAGGCCATGGTTTTCAAGGCCTACGGAGGTGCTTTACTATGCCTAATGCCACTTCCAGCATCAGCCGTGCCTACAGTGATGTTAGGCATCATAAAGCACCTCCATGGGCACAAGGCAGGTGCCATTTATAAGGCACCAGTAAGCGCTTACATTTCCCTTTCAAAAAATATAACCTGAATTACTACCACATTCTCTGACAACAAAGATGCACCACCTGCTAAGGAAAGCTATTTTACCTCCATGTTATATCTACACTGGAAATGCTGCAATTTAAACCCCCCTATGTCCACTAAGTCTATATTTTTAAGTCTGTATGTTATGTCTATACTGTAAATATTGTAATCTTAAACCCCTTTGTCCTTACTGTAAAAGCTGTAAAGTCTGCATTTCTCACTAAAATTTGTCCTACCCATACTATGAATGTACTCTTGTAACCCGTTCTGGGCTCCTTTTGGGAGGACAGGCTAAATAAATGACTAAATAAATTAATACTTTTTAATTTTTTAAAAAAACAGCATTTTCAACTTAAGTTAAATGCCGTTTATAGACTATGGGCCTGAGATATGTTAGGATGTTTAAATATCAATCTAGGGGATTGAAATATGTGCTATACACTTAACCACTCCATCTCCAACCTGTTGGCGGCAACGGGCAACTTCAAAACTTTTCGAAAAGAAATCAAAACTCTACTTTTCAAAAGATTTATCCAGATATCTTAACCCAACCCTTCCCCCTCCTCCTAGATAAATTCTCCCCCCAAACCTCCACTTAAATAATCTCTTCCTCCCCAAAACACCAACCAAGTATTCAGATCCCTGAAATGTAACGTAATCTTATTTGTACTCTAACTGTAATCTATTTGTTATATCACACAGTAACGTACAGTCAATTTAATATCCAATTTGCAAGTTCTTCCGGAATTAATCCAGGTACCTCTCCTCCCTTGTAACCAAAAAAACCCCCAACCAATACTGTTGTAACTTCACTGGAAATGTCCAGTTAGCTCTTTTGTAATCCGCCTTGAACTGCAAGGTATAGGCGGAATAGAAGTCCCTAATGTAATGTAATGTACATGTACCTTCATCTGCCTATTTCCTTGCTAAAACCACTCTGATCTTCTTTTTAGCATCGTCAAAAACAGGAAAACCCTCTGAGGATCATCTGAAAGCTGAAGCCATCCAGCTACCAAATTCCTTCAACTATAACATGCTACAACATCTCGGCCAGTTCCCACCTCTTATGCCCAACAAGCAGATTGTAGAATCCAGCAGCAACAACCAGCAAAATGCTAGTGGGAACAAACCTGCCATGTCCTACGCAAGTGCTCTGCGGGCCCCCCCAAAGCCCAAACCTCCTCCTGAGCAGGCAAAAAAGAATAGCGATCCCTTGTCTTTGTTTCAGGAACTTAGTTTAGGTAGCTCATCAGGTAGCAATGGCTTCTATTCCTATTTTAAATAACCAGCTTAATTTGTTTTCTAGCCAGGATTTCTTTTTAAGTTTTATTTGTGTTAGTAATATAAGGAAGGTAGCTGCAGATCTTCACTTTGATTTTACTAGTAAATGTATCACCAGTTAATTGCTTTGCTGCTAGATATGCAACTATTTTTTTAAAGATGTATTCAGTTTTACTTTGCAATTTTGATGTGTGTCAGAATTTTGATGGATTTTATGTAGAGAAGAACAAATATTTTTTAATTTGTGTAATGTTTAATACATGTTGCATTAGCTAGCAGCTAAGAGATTAACTATTGCAATATAAAAAAAAAATTTAAAAAAGAACAAAATATTTAAAAAGTTTGCCTACATTGTATTTTAAAAAAATGTAAGTAGCATTTACATTAATTCAATAACATAAGCATTCAACACTGGGTTTCTGTACCAGAAATGACCAGTTAATGTAAAAAAAATGTATGTTATTTCTGCTTAAATTCATTTACTTTTTTAAAATAAAGGTGCAGCATCTTCTAAATACTTTGTTTTATCCGCAATTTTATTTTTTTTTTTGGTTAAAGGATGCTGCATTTAAAGAAGTTCATTTAGGCTACATGATGTGATCTTATCTCCATCCATTGTAGGGTAGAGTAACTGCTTTTATTGGACACTATATACCATTTTTTTGATGCAGAAAACTATGGTATATTTAAAACACTCTCTACATTTGATTTTCAGACAAGCTACGATTTTGACCTTGATAATTTTGGTAGGTTTTTTTTTAACGAATCATGAAGCTGAAAATAAATTTTTAGGTATGTTGGTGCTTAGTAAATTTAATAACTATTTTAAGAAAAAAAGGTGTGAATTTAGTAAACATATTTGTTTTTTTTCACTATGCATGTGTAAATGTTTGTATTCTGGCTTTTATCACTTTTTGCCCTTCCTCTCTTTTCTCTGTTCCGTGCCTAGTGGTATAGAGAAATGTGCTGCCTAAAAAAGAAAAAAAAACAAAAAAAGAGAGTGAAAAAAAAACAAAAAAAAGTTGTTCCTTTCCTCCCCCTAGAAAAATGCTTGATATATTATTTAACATTTACATTACAATGTGAGGATATTCCAGAAATGTCAAGTATTTCACTAACTTTTTTTTTTTTTGCAGAATATCATTACCGCATTGAGCAACAGATTTTTTTAAAAAAAGCAGTTTGAAATTTGTCAAACTTTCATCCAAATTGTTTTAATTCTAGAGCAGGGGTGTCAAAGTCTGCAATCCAGTCGGGTTTTCAGGATTTCCCCAATGAATATGCATGAGATCTATTTGCATGCACTGCTTTCATTGTATGCTAATAGTTCTCATGCGTATTCATTGGGGAAATCCTGAAAACCCGGCTGGATTGCGGCCCTCGGGGAGGGACTTTGACTCCCCTGTTCTAGAGTGAAGAAAATTACCTTTTGTTTATCACAGTCAGTTTTGCTTGCAAAAAGTCAGTGCTTCTTACTTCTTCGACCTCAAGTTGAGATTGAATTCTAGGGTTTGAAAAATGGCTATACAATAAATGTTTGTCTTCTAAAGAGGGATATTTATAGATCTGCCAGAAAATATATAGTAATACCTATTTTATTCTACAATAATCTACTTTAATTTTGTTTATAACAAGACTGGTTGGGGTCCATTGTTAATATTTCCCTTGTTCATTAATGTTAAGGATAATTGCCTACCAAATAAGGTGTTATAGGAGCCAATCCATTCTTTGTTCTAAATACAATCAGTTTATAAGTTACTTGCTTGGTTTTCATGTTTAAGCTGTGTGTCTTTACTTTGTAAGTCTAAGGTCTGCCTCACTTCATTACAGCAGGGGTTCTCAATCCATCCAGCCAGTCAGATTTTCAGGATACCCAACATGAATATGCATGAGTCAGATCTGCATACAAGGGAGGCAGTGCATGCAAATTTATCTCATGCATATTCATGATGAGTATCCTGAAAACCACACTGGCTGGGTGTACTGTATACTATGGACTGGGTTCAGAACTCCTGCTCTACAGAGATTTGGTTCTGTTCTGCAACAGTGAATCTCAGTATTTTAACAAGATACCTCAGAGTAATTCCTATTGCATTCAATGGGTTTTCTAGAAATAATAAGCAACCTTGTGGTATTTGATATCGCAGGGGTCATAGTGAAAATAACAAAGAGCACATCTGCACTTATAGATCAAGAAATACAAAACAAAGCTATAAAATCCCTGTGCTATAAAGTCTATAAAATCATGTTTTCCTGGTACCAAATTTCACATAGATTTTGGGCCAGTTTTTTTTTCCTGATTTTTGCTAATTCAGACATTTCTAGAGCTGACTCGAAGGAACAACAGAAATATTGAATCTGTCATAAAACATAAGCACTTCATAGATGTTCTCAGCTTTTTATACTGCATTACATCTGCCACTTTTACAATTCTGCAGCTGCTCAAAATTTCAAGTGCTAACACTTTCTTCTGCACTTAAGTCTTTCTTGTATATAAAAAATACATAAAAACACCTCTAGGGCTATCCTGATTTTTACTTCTGTTTAACTTAGTTATGCTTCATCATATGATCCACTCTTAATTGGGCTCTTTATAGCATTAATAATATTAAAGACCATTGGATTTGGTGAATCACTGCATACTATGTATGTCTGACACCAACAAACTATCACTTGATTAAGGTCCTTCTCCTTTTTGCATCTCTCATGGCAAGGTTGGTAATCTTATTTATGAGGTTTTCAAAATACATTTGCAACCTTATAGGCTGTGGTTGAATCGGGTCAGGGGCATTGTAGGAGTAGGTAGTAATATGGAGAATAAATGATCCTGACCAGGTAGATAAACTAATTAATTGGATCTTATCTTCCAATTATCTGTAGGCCTGAACTTTTACAATTGGGAGTTTTCTATGTAATTGTGAATAGATAGTGTTCACAAGCACCATGTACGAAGGGATGCAATATCACAATTTTCACTGCTTGCCCTTGGGTGTGTTGTGAAGCACAAAGCCTCTAGCAGCACCTGCAGGGTGTTTGCACTCCAAAGAGCTTGTTAGATATGGAAACAACTCGTATATATAAAAAAAGGCTGTCTAAAGAATGTCAATTATAATCCCGTCTCAGTTGAAAGTTTAGCGAGGCTAGAGCAACATTATGAACTCATCAAGCACTGGTAAAGCCTTTAAGGCTAGGTGGCAAATAAGAATGCTTTGATTTTTCAACAGCTCTCTAAAAGTGCAATTATCTACACAGTATATGGCAATAAATATAACAGAATTCAGTGAACAGAGGTTCTCATTGAGGTGATGATGTCACTAGTGCATCCAAGAATGGATGCCAACTCAAAAGAAACTAAATTCAAATTGAATATATTGTTTTCTATTCTTATTTACAGCACTTAAAGAAATATATTTCTGAGGTTTACTAAAACAAAACAAATCGATTGATAGTTCTCTCAAATCTCTCAGCTATTTTCCTGAGAGTCCTGATATTTTTAGGTAGCTTTTCCACAGCCTTCATAATTAATACTGAGTCAGCAAGCTGACAGTTTTTCAAAGTAGGTTTATCATGTGGTCAGTAAAATGTAATTAATGTTTTTTGTTCTCTTAGGCTTCTGCAGCTGGTGTCATGATTGTTGCGGTTGTCCTGATCTTGATAGAACCGAGGCTTCAGCCATCATGCTGTGGCTTTCTTCAGGCATACCCCGAAGAAAGCCACAGCATGATAGCTGAAACGTTGGTTCTACCTACCCAGATGTGACGAGACCCGGGCAAGAACAGCAATCTTATAATTAATGTTCTCCGATCTTACCATACATTACTGCAGAACACTGTTCTGAACTGTGTTCGTGAGAATCTGGGGGGGGGGGGGGGGAATGCTGGTTTCAAATCTTCATATTTTCAAAAGAGTTTTCAAGTAAACCAAATGTTTGGTAGCATTCTGCTCTCTCACCCCTTTCCCTAGGTTTTGATTTGCATCACATGTAAGAAAAACTGCATAGAACTACGGATCGGTACTTAGAGCTCCTGCCTGGATGTTCCCACAGTGAATAACAAGATTTTAAAGTCCTTAAGACTGTAAAGTAGCAGTCCTTATTAGCTAGGGGGTTAAACAGTCTTTCCTTAAGAGCTGGATTCACCCCCAGATCTTCTTTTTTTTTTAAATTTGTCCCCAGAGAACAAAAAGAGAGATTCGTAATAAAATGAACAAGATAATATTTGACAGAATAGGAATAAATGTATTGGGAGAGTCCCGAAGAAGCTGATTTTTCTGTTAATACCGTCCATGCAACTGGAGCTGTAGTCGCAAACAGCTCGTCACCTAAATGCACAGGTCCCTTTTGCTTCCCATGACTCAGGCCTTGATTGTACAGTATGTACTCCATCTCCACCCTCATGTGAATCTTTGCTAGTGCACTGCCACAGGAGTGATTATCGCACATTTAAAACTTTAGATAGGAAAGCTAACTGAAATAAACCCTCTTTCAGATAACACCGCTGTGAAATGTTTTAACAACCTTCCTCTATTTTTAAACGCCGGCTAAAGTTTCCCACTCAAAAGCCACTTTTAAAGGGAGAGTATCGAATTTCTTAGCAAGGGCTACTAACTTCTTTGTAGTACTTCTATTTTTAGGCGTTTATAAATTTCCAGTTTAGTTTAATTTCAGGCTATTTAGAGATTCTTTGATGGTACAAAATATCACTGTTCAGTAGTGTTTTGACAACACAGGGTATATTTTCCAATGGAATCGACTTTTATCAGTTAAAATCAGAAGCACTAATTATATGTCATTTTAATTTGTAAACCTTTGCACACAAACTCACACTCTGATACTTTGCACATTTATGCATTGTGTCATGTGTCATACACGACAACACGTTTACACATGTTTCATATCTTTGCACATAAGAGTCCCTTGTTAATTTACTTAATCAGGTGATGTCAACACCTTGGTTTCTTCTTTTTCCAGCCAGGTTTTTGGGACATCTGTAATGAACAGATATGTGAGAAATTTTTTCATACATTGGAGAGCGTGCTTGCAAATATATCTTGTACGTATTCACTAGAGGTATTCTAAAATTCAGCCATCTAACATTTTTTGCAGGCCTGTTTACCAACTTCTATGTCACTTGGTTCCTAGACTAGACAGAAGGATGCAGAGAAAGAATGGATACATCAGCTACACAAATAATAATTACTATGCATGGTATGGTCTGATAGATCCCCTTACACACAAACCTAAGCCACGAATGACTTATGGGAGCCAGCACACGAGTGCCACAGTTTCCAAGGCAGGACTTGAGCAGGGCAGATTGCTGGCGCTGTCACAAGGCAATGCAGGGTTAGGTAGCTTGGTCAAGGACACAAGATGCTGCTGTGGGATTTGAACTTGTATATTCCAGTTCACTGCACTAGCCATTAGGCAAGAGAATCTTCCCAATGCAGCAGCTAAGCAAAGGTGGATGATGATGAATCGAGCAAATACACTCAAATCCTGGAGATCATGTGGGCAGTGAGGAAATTCATGTGGAGAATTTAGTCCTTAACCCTTCAGCACTGCAGATAAAGATGGTGGGATGAAGAGTTAGTATAGGTAAGATGGAGTGGAAAAGATAGATATGAATCACTTCTTCACTCTTTCCAAAAATACGAGGACTAGGGGGCATGCGATGAAGCTACTAAGAAGTAGATTTAAAATAATTAAACTCTGAAATTTGTTGAAATCAACGAGTTTAAAAAAGGTTTGGATAATTTCTTAAAAGAGAAGGCCATAGGCCATTATTAAGATGGACTTGAGGAAATCCACTGCTTATTCCTAGGAGAATCGGCATAAAATCTGTTTTACTACTTGGGACCTGGGTTGGCTCCTGTTGGAAACAGGATACTGGTCTGTCCCAGTATGGCAATTCTTATGTTCTTATAAGACTTCTCCCCTATTTGGCATGTCAAATGTGGTTTGTGTAGTATCTAGCGCCCATCCTGTGTCATAACCATTACTGCAAATAATTTAGCCTTAAGGAGACTAGTGCCAGACCTTATATGAAATTTGTTTTTTTTTTAAATTAGTGCCTTCTAGTAGCTCCTATTCAAAGGTGCTATAAGAAACAAGTGCCATTAATATATTCTTTGGTGTAGATGTTTTCAATCATGTATGAATGCTGCATTTACATGGTACATGGCAGTGTAAGCTACTGCTTCCGTTTATATTTGAGCATGATGATACTTTGGATTTCTTCACAAGGTGGCCACAGTTTTCCCATATTTCTGTCTCTTGTGCGATAGTTGTGAGTGCACGATACCTTAGGAAGGATGGAATAGAGAGTGATCGCTGCTAATAGGGTAACGATATCTTTATTTTTGCGGCATTGCCTAGGGATTCAACTTTAGGGCCATTGAAAATTTGAACCTGTATTGATAAAGTTGGAGTCGTGGTATTCTCAAAATTTGCTAAAATTAAATTCTGCATAAGCAAAGATGGCTTGTTCCAACTCCTATTCCATTGAACGATAGTGAATCTGTGGCTATTGTGAATCCCTCTAAAGTTTTGGGCTTTAAACTAGATTTAGTTTTGGGCTTCGCCAGACAATCTCCAACTTACCGTATATAAGAAGGGCTAAAATTGAAACAGCTGAGGATCCGTGCGCTCCTCGGTTTTTGAAAGCTAATTTGCAAGGTTAGTCCAGGCTCTAGCTATTTCTCAAATGGACTACACTTAAGTGGAAAATTCATCACTGGGTGCTAACCGTGTTTAGTTAGCACATCTGTAACAGTGCGCCTATTGATGAAGTCCCCCTTAACTCTCTATATTTTAATGAAAAAATTACAAATTCTGCAAAATACTGCAGTTAGATTGATTTTCAAAAGAAAAAAAAAATGATTGTTTCTTTGTTGTTGGCCTGTCCACTGGCTTCCCATTAAAGCGTTAGCTTGTTTTATGTTTAAAATTTTAAATGGTTTGGCCCCACAAAGTATATCCCGATTAGTAGCTTTTCCTAGAACTAGAGATTTCTCCAGGACAAGAGATTCTTACATGTTGATATTTCCATCCTTTTAAGTTTGTTCAATATAAAAAGATATTGGAATCATCTTTTTCTTATAGAGCCACTGAAATTTGAAATGACATTCCTTTATCTGTGACGAAGCAATGCTCTTACGATTCTTTTCACAAATGCCTTAAGACCTATTTATTTCAAAAATTCTTGATTAATTGTAAAATTGTATATATTATCAGTGTAGTTTTTCTTCATTGTAAACTGCTATGGACCCCTGCAGTGGAAGAGATACCCACTCTCCCCCGCTGGCAAGTGACTTCCCTCCCTCGTCTTCACCACCCCCCCTCCCCCTTACCTCAAATAGATGACCCGCACGGACGCTGACTCCCTCCTCCCAGCTACCTGCATTGTCTAAAATGGGACTTCCAATCCCAGGTGCATATTTGGATGCACCGGGAAGGGGCCTGAGGCTCTGATTGGCTCAAGTTGTTTAAGGCCCCTCCCATGGGGCCATGGGAAAACAACTTGGGCCAATCAGAGCCTCAGGCCCCTCCCTGGAAGCACCGGGAACGGATCTAAGGTTCTGATTGGCTTGGACTTCTAAGGCCCCTCCTATGGGGTGTGTTGCCACCATTCCGTGGGGGGAGGAGGAGGAAAGGGGTGTTATGATGCAGCGGAGAGAATGGGCCTCTCTCCTGCATCACAACACAGGGGCTTTCTAGCAGTCTCTGACACTGATCGGCACCCCTGGATCAGTTGATTATTTTTGTCGCCAAAAGCCAACGTCACTTTTTGAAAATGCTTGGCATTTTTTAAGAATCCATCGGAGGGCTCATTTCAATGTTGAAGAGCCAATTTGCATGTCAGTATTGGAGACTGCTAGAAACTTCCCTTTTGATAATCCGCCGCTAAACTGCGTACAGGCTAAACTGCCAGAAAAACAGTTTAGCGACGGCGTTAAAATTTTGAGACTCTGGTGCTAGTTGCATGGGAGATCCCTGGATCTAACCCTAGTATCAATGAGCACAAGGAGATTAGACATTTGTTAACAACCTTACTAGTTTTGAGAGATGCTTGGGGTATTGCGGAACTTTGAGATAAGACATGGTAGAGGGTCTGCATGTTATATTACGCGTATGTATGGGAATTGTAAAATGTAGCAGGTGAGCTTGAGGACTACACTGTATAAGAATTTAAAAATGTTTGGGAGAGACATAGATGGCAGTAATAAGAATAGGATTGAGAGTTTGAATAAAAGATATGGGAGAGCTCATGTGGTTAATGCTCATCAATCCAAAGTAATAAGATACCTAGAGAGAAAGACAAGTGGGCACACTGGCAGGGCTGAAGCAACAGTGTTATACTCTGCCTCCCACCATTAACTTTCAGCCCCCAGTGTCTGGGCCAGGCCTGCACATTGGATGAGCCAATTGATCCTTATGGTCTATTTAAGCATATGGTTCTTCTGTTCAGGTCATAACGTAGGTGAAATCATGTGTAAAAAAAAAGGATGTTGAGAATTCAATATTAAAGGCCTACCGAAACGTCTTTTTTCAGTTTCAGCAAAAATCAAAATGCCACCAAAACTTTCTGATAGTTTTCAGCCAAAACTGCAGGCGGAACTTATCGCCTGCTTTCAGTTGAAGCCAAAACAGAAAACTCAAATTTGGTTGTGTGAAAGTGAACCAATAAGGGCCACTGGGGGTTGTCAGAGCTTGCAATCTGGATCCCTCTGCTAAACCCACGGTATCCAAAATATAATAATGTGTGTAAAAAAGATCATATTTTATCTCCAAGAAAAATAATCTGTATGTAGTCGATATAAATCAGAAAGGTGGTATATCAAATCCAAGACCATTCTCATAGACTGCAGTTAACCCAGATGCTTTTACAGCTGATGTCATAACTCCACCAGAAGCTAATTCCTAAGTAGCTTATCAATCTCAATTTAAAGACTTAAATTCCTGTTCTACTACTACTAGTATTTATTATTTCTATAGCGCTACCAGGCACATGCAGCGCAGTACATTAAACACCCAAGAGACAGTCCCTGCTCAAAAGAGCTTACAATCTAATTATGACAAGTAAACAGGACAGAAGAATAAATCCTATACACGATGCTCAAGCAGGAAATTACAAAGGGAATGATGAGGCAGATAGGGTAAGGCAGTGGTCTTTGCTAATTTTTAAGTGAGGGCCGTTTCGGGTTCAAAAGGGCTGAACGAGAGCTGACAAATATGAGCCATGATACCAATAACACTTCTTGACATTCATTCCTACCAGAACACAGATAAACCCTATACAAATACAGGACCACAACCTAAAAGTTCTAATATACACAAACGAAACCCTAAGATGCCAGACTCTGCATGCAGTACAATACCAGAGAAATGGAAATGCATTTTTTCCTGAACGGTGCAAAATATAGACAGCAAATATAAATTCTTAAAACTGACCAGACATATTTCAATCACTAAATTGAAAATAAAATAATTTTTCCTACCTTTGTTGTCTGGTGATTTTATTTTTCTAATCATCTTTTTCCAGTCTTTGGCTGCATTTCCTTCTGTCTGTGCTCTTAAATGTATTTTCCAGGGCCTTCTTATCCAATTGCTGTTTTTCTCTCCTCCTTCACTTTCTGCCCTATATCCATCTTCATCATTAACTTTTTAAAATTCAATTTTCTTCAATTTTTCTGCTTCCTTCTCAAATCTATCTACTGTTCCATGTCTTCCTTTCCCCATCTATCCATATGCACCACCCTCCCCTCCTTCCATGTGTACCATCTCCTCCCTCTTTCTTCTTCCCTATTCCCATTTTTTCTTAAACATTTTTCCATCTCTCTTCCTTCCCCTCCCCCATCCCTCTGCGCCATCTCCTCACTCCCCTTCTCCTTCCCTGTGCAGCATCTCCTCCCCCTCTTGTGGTCTGACATCTTTCTCCTCTCTTTCCCATGATCTGGCATCACTCTCCCTTCCCTCCTTTGTGGTCTGGCATCTCTCAGTCCTTCTCTTCCCCATCTCCCCTACCTCTGTCTTTCCTTCCCTGTTCTGGCATGTCTCTCTCCTTCCCTCTTCAGTTCTAGTGGTCTGGTATCGCCTCTTCTGTTCTTCTCTTCCCTCCCCCCCCTCCCCCAATGGTCTGGCATCTCTCTTCACTTCTCTCCTTCCCTTTCCCTCCCCTGAAAGACTGGCATCTTTCTTTTTCCCTCCCCATCCCTGAGTCCAGCATCTCTCTAATAACCACCCCCCTGGAATCCCCCCCAAACCCCCATGTTCCTCTCCTCCACGAGATCTAGTAAGGCAGTTGTTCTTGCACTCCTCAGACCGCTGGCAGTGTGAGTGAATTAAACACCCTGCCTTTGGCAGCCCAGAAGCTTTCCCTCTGCTACTGCTCCCCGTCTATGTGGGGACAGGAAGAAGTAGCATAGGGAAAGCTTCCAGGCTGCCGAAGGCAGTGTTTACCTTACTCATGCTTCTAGCGGTCCAAAGACTGAAAGAGCGGCTGCAGCAATGGATCCTGCAGGGGGAGATGGAACATGGGTCACAGAGTTTAGCATGAACTGCCCAAAAGGTCACTTGCAATGAAGACCACTGGGGTAGGGGATCATTCTACTTGTGCAAGATCATAACTGCATTTCTTGCAACTGTATTACAAAAAAAAGAATAGGAAGTGTAGCTCCCTACCCCCACCCCAAGGCTGTCTGAAATTCTCTGGTGGTCTAGTAGTGTAGTCAGGGCTGGAGCTATTTTGAGAGCAGAGACAGAATGGACAGTAATAACTGGGAATCGCTCCTGCCCCAACTATACCCCTAGACCACCAAAGATTGTAAGCTAGGCCCAGTGCGGCCTACGTATTGGGGGAAAGCACTCGCAAAGGATCCAGGAGGAGGGAGACAAACTGAACAAATTTTCAGCTGCCACTGAAAATACATGTTCATTTTTGGTCAAAAAAAACAAACAAATCATGACCAAAAATTAAAATAACCTTTTGGCCAAAACAGAAACCAAGCAGGAAATGTATTGGGCCAGTTTTGGAAACTAAAATTGCAATTTAGTCAACCTCTGTTCAAAATATTTTAATGAAGCCAAGAACGGTAGAATTCCTTAATAGGTTTGTTCTAAAATATACAACCCCCCAGAGCTTATTAGGGAAAATTGACAAGTAGCATTCAAATTCTGAATTGGGTGGATTGAGTAGTTCTAGTAGGGTACTCCATAAGCCTCACTGACCATGCCATTCTTTTTTGGGTGCCTGTGATAGTATTCCTTTAAGAGCTCAGGTTCTTTTGCATTTTATTTTTTTGTCAAATAAAGGTTAAGCCTAGAAAATGGGAATAGCCTATAAACTTTCTTTTTTCCTTAACTAGAAAAATGATGAGTTGACACGGACTGCTACTTTTGGTCTAAAATAGCATTTTGATTCCACAAATTTGATGCATCTTAAATTCGTGGCCATTGCTTTATAGTATATTCTTACCTGCCCTCCACAGCCTGGCTGGCTTGTTTTTACACTTTAAAATGCTGTTGCAATATGTTTTAGGGGTAAACCAAGTGATGTAAGATTCCTAATTTAGGTAGCCCAAACTGATCCTGATCATTTTATTATATAAAACATGTGGAATGTAGAGGCCTTAAAATGTATGTATAAAGTGGCAAAGTTTTAAAATCAGTACAAAATTAATTCTTATATTTAATAGATAGAAAATAAAATCAACCTCCTATACCATTGTATATGGAGACGTGTCTTTTGGAGAAAGTGTTGCAACCGTCACTGTTCCAGTGACCAGATTAGCTGGACACCCCCAACCTCTTTTATAATTAAATCTCCGTTAAGTTTGTGAAATGTCTTGTTGCGCTCCATTTTAAAAGATTAATAGTAACAGTAAATGTATTCTACTGTACTTAAACTGTATTTATAATAAGCAGATGCCTTTTAAAAGAAATAATAAAATTAAATGTTATATTTACACTGCATCATTGCTGGATGTATCACTGAAGGCAATGCAATTTCATTAAAATTATGCTTTTATTTTGTTAGGAAAAATATTCATCATGCATTATAGAGGGGGGGGGAAACAAAATAATAGCAGAATATAGAATAAAAAAACGACATTTTGCCTTGAAGCGAAAACTGTCTTTGAAATCTCTAGAAAGGAATAGCAGTGACAAAAGTACCCAAGTAACACATAACTTTTTTCTTAAAACTTAAGAGCCCCACCCCAGCCCACATGCCCATTCGGATATGGGAAGCATTTCTTTGTAAGGGAGGTAGGATCAATAGTTCTGTAAAGGAAAGGAAGCCAGTCAAGCATCACTCACTAGATCCTCGCAAGGCGCAGGGTGGTCCTGGGCTCAC
Source organism: Geotrypetes seraphini (assembly GCF_902459505.1). Lineage (NCBI taxonomy): Eukaryota > Metazoa > Chordata > Amphibia > Gymnophiona > Dermophiidae > Geotrypetes > Geotrypetes seraphini. The sequence continues at coordinate 17,173,434 of NC_047093.1, read as the reverse complement.
GGACCCTCTTTGAGGCAATTATTCTAGTTCACGAGGACCCAAACCAATCTCTGTGAGTATGGATCTGAGTCTGATTAGTGAAGTAAAAAGGGCACCTCTGAAAACTCAGCGCCCATTGCACATAAGAATGTTTAAAATACTGGTATACATACACGTACAGGCCAGTTTGCCACCCCTGGGCCCTGTGAATATGCTACTTTCTTGTAAGCATATATTTGCAAGGGAAGTGAACACATGGGCAGGGCTTAACCATAACCCATAATGCTGTAAGTTAGGAGCGATTCTGCAGCATTTATGTGTTTGTTTTTAAGCCAGCTCTATGGCTGCTGTAGGTGCACTGATACCGAGTGATGCTAACATTCTAGAATGGAACCTAAGTGACTAGATTCCATTATAGAATAGGAACCTACAGCTTCGGAATGCCTAAATCAGGGGTGTCCAATGTCGGTCCTCGAGGGCCGCAATCCAGTCGGGTTTTCAGGATTTCCCCAATGAATATGCATGAGATCTATTAGCATACAATGAAAGCAGTGCATGCAAATAGATCTCATGCATATTCATTGGGGAAATCCTGAAAACCCGACTGGATTGCGGCCCTCGAGGACCGACATTGGACACCCCTGGCCTAAATGGAAATACCCAGTTACAGACTTGCCTACAAAGTGCCTATGTACTGGCTGAATGTCCAGCTCAAATAAAATAGCCTGGTTGCTTGGCAGCTACGCAGGATACTTTGTTTGAGGGGAAAATGAAACAACTAGATCAGTGGTTCCCAAACTTGTCCTGGGGGACCCCCAGCCAGTCAGGTTTTCCAGAGATCCCTAATGAATATGCATGAGAGAGATTTGCATATAATGGAAGTGGCAGGTATGCAAATCTCTCTCATGCATATTCATTAGGGATATCTGGAAAACCTGACTGGCTGGGGGTCCCCCAGGACAGGTTTGGGAACCACTGAACTAGATCGTCAGGTTTTTGTACAATATAAATCATCCAGTGTAGCTAGTTTGTGACCTAAATAGTTTCTGCAGTTAAATTTGGTCTCTTTATGCAAATGACATTTTGTGGTTTGTTGGCATCTGTCTCCAAGAGCAAAATTACTTTCGAAACAAACAACTTAGTCTGTATATAGATGCATCTTTTTATAAAGATCTTTAAAGATGCAAGTTTGGAGGACTGCAACAGGCACTGACTTCTAATTTAAATAGTTGGCTTCCCAAACCTGTCCTGGGAAACCCCACTCAGTTGGGTTTTCAGAATATCCACAATGAGTATCCACGAGATCCATTTGCACATATCTCATGCATACTCATTGTAGAGTTTTATAAACTGAGTCTCCAGTGTCCTCTTGAATCTTTGCAGAAATGCTGAAAATCTGGCTGACCGCGATCCCCAGGATATGTTTTGAAAAGCCCTGGCATTTAGGAAGAAATGCAGAGGGAAACTTTGATCTAATAAGCAGTGCCACACTTATATACTGTGATATAGTATGATGTAAGTATAGCAACATCATGCAACCTGTGTTCTACCTGCACACGATGACATCACTGGGCATTTGTGTGATGTCACAGGCTCTGATTCTAGGCATGTATATAAAGTAGCATAGAGACTGTATTACCATCGAGTCCTCACAGACAGAATATACCCTCGTGTGAAATGTTTTTGAAATTTTCCTTTGTACTATAAAATTGTCCTAAATGTACAAAATTATTTTCTGTGAATAAAAATGGGAATTAAATTATAATGAAACCAGTTAGTGTACAGTAGTTATACTGGAATTACTCTTTCAGGAGGTCACAGGTTAAACTTCTGGCTTTTTCTTTTTTGCAGTGTATATATTGTATTTGGTATTGCAAATGGTAAAATAATATTTATGCTCACTAGTAGTGATACATCCACTACTCATAATTAGAAACACCCACTTTTGATTCCTAGGTAATGGTTAAATAAATGCTTACTGTTGGAAAATACTTTTTTTCTATTTAAATTTTTGGTTTATTTTGAAAATAGATTATTTGTAATTGTGCATCATTTGCTTCTTAACAGTTTGTTACAGAGTTTCATTTAATTTATGTTTAATGAAGTTTTATGTTCTTTGTGTATTATTATTATTTTTAACTGAGTTGTTTTCTGTTCCTTGCCATGATGCTTGTTAATAGCCGGTGATAACTAATCTGTTGGTTATTTTTGTAATTTTTTTTTCTCTTTGGTACTCTGGGTATTCCAGAGGATACAAAGCCATTTTTCTGCTCTGCTTCTTTTCCATTTCCTCCCCTTGGCCTCTTTATTAAAGTATTTTATTGCAATTTCTCTCTTGGTGCTCTTTTTAGGATGGGTGGGAAAGAGGATAGAAGAATTGAAGAAGTCTTGAGGTCATTCAGTAGTGTCTGTCTTAGAACTAGTCTTTTCCATTTCTACAGTCCTTTTGTGGTGAAATTATGGAAATGAAATAATTTCAGTGAAAATAGCATTTAGAGGACAGAGTCCAAGGCCCTTTTTTATGAATAAAATAGGCCTGTCTGAAAATCGCCTTTCTCTGGCAAGCTAAAAGTCTCTGCAGGTTTCTTTTGCATGTGTACTTTTAGCTAGGCAAAGAAGAGGATTCTCTGTGGGTTTGCTTAAGTCACAGAAATGAAATAGCAGGTGTGGGGTTAATGTTTCCAGATACCTGGGTGTCCTTTTGCTCCCCTTAGGCATCCCATACAAACTGCAGTTTCAGAGGGCTTTGCAGCCTGTGCTTTCACGTTCAAAATTGTCAGCAGTGTACATGGGTGAAACTGCCACTATTGCAAACAACACGGGCCATTTAAAATTGACCCATAAGGATATTATAGAAATGAAATTCACCACACCCAAGCAGTCTTTATAATTGTGACGTCTGTCTAATACAGAATTAATGTCAGGGATTGGCAGTGTGTTTTTTCCAGTCATTGCAGAATATACACACCATGAAACCCTTCCTGGGAAGAATCAGTGAGAACACATCTAGGAAAAATTACTCTATCTCGATATCATTAGGATTGCTAATTTGTAGCTATTTTCACACACCTCCTATATTCTTTAAAACATAAATGGTCTGAAGACTGTCTACTGTCTGAGTGGTTCTTGTCTGGTTAATTTTAAATAGTTAATTTCGGGGGACCTTTTTCTAAGTTGCATTAATTTCCAATGCCTGATTAACACAGGAAAAAAATCAACTAATGCAGGATGCAGTAAAGCTTTCTGTATCAGTTTTGCCATTTGTGTAAATTAGGGCATCCACAAAAGTGGATCCACAGCCTCAGCACCTTTCAGTTGTGGGTTCAAACCCACACTGCTCCTTGTGACACTGGGCAAGTCACTCATTGCCCCAGGGACATTAGAGAGATTGTGAGCCCACCGGGACAGACAGGGAAAAATGCCTGAATAAATTCATGTAAACCGTTCTGAGCTCCCCTGGGAGAATGGTATAGAAAATTGAATAAATGAATAGCGTGAAAAGTTTCAGCCTCTTATCACCAGAGCAGGTATTGTGATGTCATAATGCCTCATTCCACCAATGCCTAAGAGCCAACCTCATCAGTGATGTCACAATGGCTTCATTGTCCTATACTTGGCTCACATTTTCTACATTATTGTTTCTAGAGTGGCGCAGTGGTTAACGCTACAGCCTTAGCACCCTGAGGTGGTGAGTTCAAACCCACACTGTTCCTTGAGACCATGGGCAAGTCATTCAATCCCCTCATTGCCCCTGATATATTAGGTAGATTGTGAGCCCACCAGGACAGATAAGGAAAAATGCTTGAGTACCTGAATAAACCACTTAGGCTATAAGTGGTATATAAATACAAAAAAAAAAAAAAGTACTTTCTTATTTTTTGTGAAGACACATGTCAGAGGCAGAAAATAGGTATGGAAGCACTATTAAACATGCTGACATTACACTGCTTACTGGTTAGCATGTCCTATAACAGTGGTTTTCAACCTTTTTACACCTATGGACCGGCAGAAATAAAAGAATTATTCTGTGGATTGGCGGTTGAAGAACACTGGGCTAAGTTGTGGGCCAGACCCCGCCCATCTCTACCCAATCTCCACCCCAGACCCCGCCCCCATAATAGTGCTAATTGCACCTTGCACGTCCCGTGCCTCATCTGGAAGCCTTCCCTCTGACATTGCAACATCAGAGAGAAGGCTTCCAGTTCAGGCGCAGGATGCCCGTAGGAGCCGCTGCCCCTGGCTTTGTGCACTGAATCGGTTAGGAAGAGAGAGCTGGCTCGAAGATAACGCCGCATCGATCGCACCGTGGACCGGCGGTTGAAGAACACTGTTTTGGTCCTGATGCACGTGCTGGCCCTGTGGACCGGCAGGAAATTTCTGTGGACCGGCACTGGTCCATGGACCGGTGGTTGAAGAACACTGTCCTATAACATGGGAGCCTTCAGCACTTCCTAAATAGAAGGTGGTAGGTAATTCTCCACTTTTTTCAGTGGCTGCACGCTAATTCCAACGCTAGTATTAACACATGGCCAGTGTAACGGCTTTTGTACCCCTTGCAAGATGCTTCTTAGCAAAAAAAAAAAAAAAAAGGGCATATAGGCATAAAGCTGCTGCCTAAGCTTTGTTACGGCTGGCTTTGTTGGTTCTGTCTCAAAACCAAGAAGGTGATATTGGAAGAGGTGGGACCAGTAGAGCTGTTAGCAGTGTGGCTTAGAGAGCCGTGCTGTATGTACCTTTGTGCCACTTTTTTTGTGTGTGTGCTGGGAAGTGCCAGGGCTGGTGTATAGTGGGAAGGAAGATGCTGGACCAGAGAAGGGGTGAGGTGAGTCCTGTGTTCAGGGTCACTTTTACTTAAGCTGGGCCTGGGCCAGCTACCCCTTTACTCATAGGTAAAAATGGCCACTGCAGTATCTTCAGATAATCTCCCTGTAGTGCATATCTTTCCCAGTAGATAATCAAGTGCGTGCTCAATTGGTGTGCATGGTTCTCCAGCTGAAAAAGGAACTCGACCCCCTTTTTTACAAAACCATGGCATGGTTTTTAGCGCTGGCCATGGCGGAAACATCACATTCATGTTATTGTCTTTAAAATCACATACCCCTTCCCTTGTCCCCAATTTTTAGAATTGTAAGCCGCTTTGGATAAGGTTACCATATTTGTTTAAGTAAAAAAAAAAAAAAGAAAGACTGGATGGACCGACCGTTCAGGTCTTTGCCTGCCGCCATTTACTATGATGCTCAGAATTCCTATGAGCGTCAGAGCTCTTACTGCCACAGCCAGTGCTAAAAATTGCTATGGTGATCAGAATGCTGTTTACCTAAATAAATACATGCTTTTCATTTAATGAAATACACTAGAAATTGTGGGTTTTGTTTCCTGTGAGAAATGGCTTTTACAGGGTTTCAACTTCAACTAAAGGCACATTTTATTGTTGGGATACTGAAAGTGCACCTATAAAAATAATGTGTCCCAAAAACCCATCACAATTTTTTGTTTTGTTTTGTTTTGTTTTTTTGCAATCAGACTGATAGTGATGAGCAAATAATTTATAGGAGAGTGAATTGAGTTCCTGAAGGGGCGGGAAATTTCATGGCGACACCAGGAAATATTTCTTCACCGAGAGAGTGGTTGATCCTTGGAACGAGCTCCCGGTGCAGGTGATCGAGGCAAACGGCGTGCAAGAATTTAAGAGCAAATGGGATGCCCATGTGGGATCCCTTAGAGGGTTAAGCCAAGGGAACCTGTCACCAGGAGTGGGATCCCTAGGATAGTAGACTTGGGGGTGGGTTAGTAGAGTGGGCAGACCTGATGGGCTATGGCCCTTATCTGCCGTCATCTTCTATGTTTTTAAAGGTACAGCATCCTTGGAGTGACATCAAGTCTGATTATTTTAAATGTTAGATTTTTGACCTGGCATTTTCCTCCTGCATGTTTGAGGGCAGGGATCTAGCATCATGAACCTACGTTTGTAATAAAACCAGAGATTTCTGTCTTGTTCTCTTCTCCTTTCACCTGAATCCTGCACTCTCAACCCAACATGAATATTTCTTTCCTTCTCATTTTTTTTTCGATAACGACTTTGAGGGGACACAGCTTTACTTATGTTTTCAGTCCCCCTTTCCTATTTAAAATTGTACTTCTGCCCCTTATCCTCATGTTATTGTCTTTAAAATCATATACCCCTTCCCTTCTCCCCAATTTTTAGAATTGTAATCTGCTTTGGATAGGGTTACCATATTTGTTTAAGTAAAAAATAAAAAGAAAGCAAATGTGGCCCGGCCCCACATAAACTTCATCTCCTTCCCTGTGCTAGGGGCCACATCTGGAGAGCCTCCGAGCATTCGCGGATGTGTTGCGATGACTTCACATGCTTGTGTGCATATGGTGACATATGTGTTGCATCCACACAGGTTGAAAGACCCCTCCAGATTCAGTCCCGACGTCTGACAGAGCCAGGGTCCTTCTAGAACCCGGGCCAACTGCCGGGTTTTCAAAAATCTGTCCGGACATCATGTTCTCTAAAAAGAGGATGTGGATAAATCTGGACATATGGTAACCATAGCTTTGGAGGGGTTTGGGGATTTTTTTTTTACATTATTGCGGGATACCACATTTTTTAAATAAACTTGGAAACCACAAGTCTGGTCACTGGGTACTATTGTCCCCAGTCTGGTACTGGGTACTAGAATGCCCAGTACTGGTACTGGGTACTATTGACCCCAGTCCATCCCCAAGTCTGGTCACTGGGTACTATTGTCTCCAGTCTGGTACTGGGAACTAGAATGCCCGGTACTGGGTACTATTGACCCCAGTCCATCCCCAAGTCTGTCACTGGGTACTATTGTCCCCAGTCTGGTACTGGGTGCTAGAATGTCCAGTACTGGTACTGGGTACTATTGTCCCCAGTCTGGTACTGGGTACTAGAATGCCCAGTACTGGTACTGGGTACTATTGACCCCAGTCTGTCCCCAACTAAGAGCTATGAACACTGGCTTCATAACTTCTCCAGCTGGCTCAGGGAACAGAACCATGGTCTCTGCATGTTCACAGCCCTGCTACCAGGTTCAAATACATTTATTTTTTGTATAGGTGTATGCCCTAAGAAGATAAGAATTGCCATACTGGAACAGACGGAAAGTCCATCAAGCCTACTATCCTGTTTCCAACAGTGGCCAACCCAGGTCCCAAGTACCTGGAAACTACATTCCAGAGTTGAGATTGTGATGTCATAATGCCTCATTCCACCAATGCCTAAAAGCCAACCTCACCAGTGATGTCACAATGGCTTGATTGTCTTATTCTTGGCTCATATAAGAACAGCTTCACTGGGACAGACCACATGTCCATCAAGCTCAGCATTCAGTTTCCAACAGTGGCCAACCCAGGTCCCAAATATCTAGCTGTTCCTTATTTATTAATGATTTGCATTGTGACCTTTCCTCCATTTTTCTGAATTATTACTAATGCAATTCTTGCGCCTGGGAACATTTTTGACAACAAAAACCCTAGTTTCTGTAAATTTCACAGTGAGATTTTCCAAAACCTTTAAATCTTTCATCCTATACAGCAAATAAGAATCTGAGAGGAAAAGTGGTAAGTGGATCAATTTACAAGTGCTCCAATGAATCATTAAAAAGAGTACAAGTTGCTGTTTTTTTCATTAATGTTCCCTTTAGAGGTGAACAAATTGGTCGTGTTTACAACTTAAGATATACTTTTGAGTTTATCTTTGAAGTGTCCATTCTAAATGACATCCATAGTGTGAGGGATGAAAGCTATTGTTCTAAGTTTCTTGTGATGTTATCTTGTTTTTCCTAAACATTATTACTTATTAAAGGATCTAACAGCATATTATCACCTCGGCTATATTTCCTGGATCCTAGCAAGTTGTTAAAGCAGTAAACAGTAAAAGATTTCTGGCAGACAGCTTACACTGTGGCATGCTGAATTAGGTCTGAAAGGCTGATTAAAAGAGCAGAGTAAATTCGTTGAAAGCAAAACTGATGACTTTGAACATTCTAAGGGAAAATGAATTGGACAACAACCTATAGAACACCTGAAAACGGTGATATCGGGTGCCAGAAAGAATCTGTTCTGGGTTTAATTTCTGTCGTTTACCAGGGATCTCAAAGACCCTCCTTGAGGGCCGCAATCCAGCCAGGTTTTCAGGATTTCCCCAATGAATATGCATTGAAAGTAGTGCATGCACATAGATCTCATGCATATTCACTGGGGAAATCCTGAAAACCCGACTGGATTGCGGCCCACAAGGAGGGACTTTGAGACCCCTGGTATATACTGATATCTTGTAGGGTTGGAAACATATTCATTGTCTTAATACAGTGCTGTTCATGGAGTCATATCTAGCCAGTCAGGTTTTCAAGATTACCACAATAGATATGTGGAATATATTTGTAGAGATTTAAGATCCATTGTATACAATTGCAATTCTGTCTCATGCATGTTCATTGCAGTAATCCTGAAACCCTGGCTGGTTAGTTGGTACTAAAAGGACAGGAGATGCTTTCTTCACAGACTGTGAAAGCAGAAACAAAACAACGAAGGTGACTTCAATTGGTAAACTGTGTTTCCATATATCTATCTATCTATCTATCTATCTATATATCTATATGTATATGTATATATGGAAACACAGTTTACCAATTGAAGTCACCTTCGTTGTTTTGTTTCCGTGTATATACATATATATATATATATATATATATATATATATATATATATATATATATATATATATATATATATATACACACAAGTCTTTAAGCCCGTTACATTAACGGGTGCTAGAATATGTGTGTGTCTGTCTTTCTTTCTTTCTTTTTCTCTCCCTGGCCACTTTCTTTCTCTCTTTTTCCTCGACTGTCCACTACCACCCCTTGCCTGCTCCCCCTGTCCAGCACTAGCCCTTCTCCCTTCCTTTTACTTCCCCCCTGTCCTGCAGCACCCCTTCCATTCTCCCCCTGTGCAGCAGGAGCCCTTCTCCCTTCGTTTTAAGTCTCCCCCTGTCCAGCAACACCCCTTCCCTGTTCCCCCTGTGCAGCAGGAGCCCTTCTCCCTTCTTTTAAAGTCTCCCCCTGTCCAGCAGCACCCATTCATTCTCCCCCTGCCAAGCAGTAGGTCTTCTCCTTTCCTTTTACCTCTCCCCCGTCTAGCAGCACCCCTTCCCTGTTCCCCCTGTGCAGCAGGAGCCCTTCTCCCTTCTTTTAAAGTCTCCCCCTGTCCAGCAGCACCCATTCATTCTCCCCCTGCCAAGCAGTAGGTCTTCTCCTTTCCTTTTACCTCTCCCCCGTCTAGCAGCACCTCTTCCCTGCTTCCCCTATCCAGCAGTAGGCCTCCCTTCCTGTTATCTCCTCCCCCCCCCCCCCCGGTCTAACAGCATCTCTTCCATGCTCCCCCAATTGAAGTCACCTTTGCTGTTTTGTTTCTGCTTTCACAGTCTGTGAAGATAGCATCTCCTGTCCTTTCAGTACCAGGGTTTCAGGATTATTGCAATGAACATGCATGAGACAGAATTGCAATTGTATACAATGGATCTTAAATCTCTACAAATATATATACTGATTGCTGAATAACAGACGGCAACAAATAATGCTCCTCTATAGCTGTCTCGGGTATGCGCCGCTTTCAGTCTGAGTAGCCACATCATCTCCTGATGCAGGCCCATTTGGGGCTGAAACACGATTGTGTTGAGTCTTTAGATTCAATAAAGGAGATGTTCAGTCACCTTCGTTGTTTTATCTTGTCTTCCGAAAGATAGATGAATGAGGCATCTGTCAGCCTTCATTGAACCACAAATTGACATCACATATCTGTATTGAAAAACTAGCTGTTGATATAAAATAAATGAGGGTCTACTGCTCCGATCTATGCTACAGTGATCTTATATACATTGGTTTGCGGGGGGTTTCTAATTAAGCAATACACCAAGGGCTAGATTCACTAAGCTCACTGAAAACCCGACTGGATTGCGGCCCTCAAGGAGGGACTTTGAGACCCCTCTTAAAATGCACCTGAGCAGTCAGGCAAACCGTATTAGAAGGTGATTGCCCGACGGTGAGTTTAGTGAATCTAGGCCCAAGTACGGCATTCTAACAATGAGACTGAATCGCATTTATCTCGAACAGGTATTCTAAACCCCGCCCTCAGGGCACAGCAAGCCAGTCTGCTTTTCAAGATACCCACAACGAATATACTTGAGATAGATTTGCATACCATGGAGGCAGTGCATGCAAATTTATCTAAAGCATCTTTAAGGGACATATCCTGAAAACCAGATTGGCTAGGAGTGTCCTAAAGACTCAGATGAGAACTACTGTCCTGGAAGTACCACCTGACCAGTCGGGCACGATGCTGTAAAGTTACCGTGCATTTAATGAGCGACGTTAAACCAGTTATAACTGGTTTAGAGTTGAAGCATTTTAGCTTCCAATGCATACAATGGCTCTGTGTGATCTTTTCTGTGCGTCATCTGATAATTATACAATTGTATTACAATGAGCTCATAAATATTAAAACAAGCACTCCAGGCGATGCCCAGATATTACTCATCAAAAAAAAGCTTCCCTTAAACATTAATTATATATTTGTTTTTGAGTTTAAGGAATTTTTAAATGGTAGGATTGTGCTCAGAGACCTGGAGGGGCGCAAGGGGGGGGAAATCTCCTCACCACCCAATCATTGCATGATCCATATTTTCAATTAACGTGCAAAAGTTCAATTGTAAAAAAGATGTGAAATTCTTCACTTCATAAATAGACATTAAAAGTGAAAAATGCACTCATCTGTAAATGGCTTTGACGTGGCACGTTTCGTTTGCTGCGTCAGGAAACCATGAAGGCTGATTATTCAAAAGGGTAATCTGTCAGCGTGAATGGATGAGATTTCCGAAAGAAGAAAACCTCTCATTTCTTCCAGGCCACTCAAATACCCGGTTCAACAGCTCAGATTCTCAGATATTGTTAGGTACTAAAGTGCCCTACGAGGGTCAAGATAAGGAAATGGGGTCATTAGGGCATAGACAGGGGGTGGGTAAGCAGAGTGGGCAGACTTGATGGGCTGTAGCCCTTTTCTGCCGTCATCATCTTCATCTTCTATGTTTCTATGTTTCAACACTACAAAATTACCGGAAGGTCTGGGGGTGCTGGTAGCGTTGAACCGCACGCGTTAAAACCTTATACTGTCAGGACGGGGGCTGCCGATTGCATAGTTTGTTGGTACTTGTCTACCCTCCAATGAGATTCATGACATGTGCTTATGATGCACTAACAAAAGGCATGCATATGGTTTGCGTGCCTAGGACGTAGTTTTCCCTGGCACATGAGTAGGTGTGAGTGAAGGTCCATGGTACCCTAATCTCTAACTCGATCAGAACTGGAACAGAGGTCTGCACTGTTTCATCCTGAAGAAAACGGGAATTATAGTGGGTTCTCAAGCTTTTTACTGAATTAAGAAAAAAAAAAAAAAGCAAAAAGCTACTGTAATAGAAAAACATTCAAGGTTACCTAAGTTCACATCTTCAGATGCAACTGTTAAACTGCAAGAAGTGTTTCATATATGCTGTTATCTTCGTCAACCCTGCACTGACAGCTGAAGAAAATACTTGCATATGATCATCAATGCTCAACCATCGCTCTTAGGCCAATAAAAATTCTGTTCTACCAACAGCTTGGTGGCTGATAACATAAAACTAGTCACCCCAGCAGTATATAACGTTATCATATGAGTTAGTCTAGAATACCGCTAAATACCAGACAATACACATCAGTATTGTTAGCCCAACACACTTGAAAGGCTATGGCCTCAGAATCGGAGCCTACGCACAGCGGTGAATCACAAACTGAGGATAATCCGCGTAGTACTACAGCTCCTGCTCCAATCATTGGCCGGTATATATATATTTTTTAAATTTTTTCTAAAGCATTTCAATAAAGCTGAACCCTTCACCCCAAACTTCAAAGACTTTTTAAGGGATACTGTGTATATATAATATACAAATTTTCAAACCGAGTGAACTGATTGAGCCTGTGATTTTGAATGTCCTGGTGGCCCTGACGCAGCGGATGTTTAAAATCCCCGCGAAACGCTGGCCGCGTCGGCAAACAGACACTAGTGACGGAATTTATTTTTAAAGACAAGTCAGCAACAAGATAAGTCTTTCTGGTCTATTCTTTTCAAATCCTGGCTATTATATATACACAGTATCCCTTAAAAAGTTTTTGAAGTTTGGGGTGAAGGGTTCAGCTTTATTGAAATGCTTTAGAAAAAAATTTAAAAAATATATATATACCGGCCAATGATTGGAGCAGGAGCTGTAGTACTACGCGGATTATCCTCAGTTTGTGATTCACCGCTGTGCGTAGGATCCGATTCTGAGGCCATAGCCTTTCAAGTGTGTTGGGCTAACAATACTGATGTGTATTGTCTGGTATTTAGCGGTCGGCTGATAACATAACACATAATACAACATTATACTTATAGACCACGTTACCAAAAAGTTCTATGCAGTTTACAAAAGATTATAAACATTAAACATAATCGTATATTTGAATGAGTCAGGTATTTGGTTTTTAGGGAAAGGGGTAAAACGCGGACCTCACAGACCTGACGGACCTCGCGGATCTAAACCTGTACGGCCTTAAAAATCTGAGGTCCGTGTCGGTCCGTGTCCGTGGCGCTTGTAGTTTCTGTCGCTGACAGACCTTGATGAGATTTTTGCGCTGACGGATCCGTCTCAGCATAGGGAGGGAAAAGTGTTAGGATCTGTCAGCGCTAAAAATCTCTTTGAGGTCTGTCAGAGCCAGAGACTAGAGCTGGAGTTTGGAGACTTCTTTTCCCCGCTCTCTTGGCTTCTGCTCTGCCGCTCCAGCACGAGTCTCTGGCTCTGACAGACCTCGAAGAGATTTTAGCGCTGATGGATCCGTCTCAGCAGAGGGAGGGAAAAGTGTTAGGATCCGTCAGCGCTAAAAATCTCTTCGAGGTCTGTCAGAGCCAGAGGCTAGTGCTGGAGCGGCAGAGCAGAAGCCAAGAGAGCGGGGACATAGGTATCGGAAAAGAGGTCTCCAAACTACAAGCGCCATGGACACGGACCTCAGATTTTTAAGGCCGTACGGGTTTAGATCCGCGAGGTCCGTCAGGTCCGTCAGGTCCGTGTTTTACCCCTTCCCCATGTGAATGATGTTGACTTAGGTGGGTTTAGCCTCTTTAAAAACTTTTGTACATAGGATATGAAATCTTCATTTAAACGATCTTGTGTTGATCTTTTATTTCTTAGACATCCTTCATTTATAAAAGTTGTTGTTGTTTTTTACAAAATTCAGACAATTGAACCTGGCGCTCAGCAGATTAGCTGCTGCGTTTGTCAATCAAATCAGCATCTTGAAACCATCATTACTATCCACTGCGGAAAAGCCCTTAGAAATATACTGTACAAACATTCGTGGTAGTACAGGGTAAATTCACTTAACCCTGGATAAATCTTTGGAAATTACTGTGGACTCCTTTTTTAAAGGTGCATTTGGGCCTTAACGCGCGCTGGCCGCTACCGCCTCCTTTTAAGCAGGCGGTCATTTTTCGGCTAAAAATGCTAGCACACTTTAGTAAAAGGAGCCCTTTGTTTTACAACAGAAAACGTGTAATTTTACGCTTAGACTTTATAATAGCAGACTTCCCCTCCCCCACCCTCCCTTTTTTTCCCCAGTAAAAGGTGGGAAACAGGTGTTTTGTTCTTTGGCACCTCTGAAGAGTGTTAGTACTGAGAGTTCACATGTCATCAGCTCCCATCATAGCTTGAGAAAGGTCACTCAGTATTTCAGTAGCACAAAATAAGGCAAAATGTGTATCTGCAATGTGTGTGGGGGGGGAGGGGGAGGGGAGAACAACTGAACACAGAGGCAGCATTGTGTCGTTTATGACCACTGGCTGCCTTTGAACCTGTTAGCACAGCCATCTGGCTAAGTTAAGAAAATGTAGCACTTCCTGTGTTGACATCCCCGCTCTCTTTCGTTCTGGAGCGCTTCGGCGGCATCCCTGAGCGGAAGCTTTTAGTTCTCTGGTTCTGCATCCATGCAAGTCTCCCACGGGTTTCTGGGCATGCGAGGCAAAGAGATTAAGAGGAGAGCAACTCCACAGATGAACAGCAGGGCGAAGGCGGCACAGGCACAGGCAAAGGACCACGAATAATAATATTCAATCCAGACCGTGTCCTCGCTATCGACCATCCTCTTCACCGATTGTCTGATGACTTCAACAGCGATGATGATGCAAAGGCCTGGGACAGAAGAGATTCAAAACAGTAACATACTGACATGGAAGAGGTTTCATCTGATGTGTTTTCTGTATCATGTTTTACTATATTATACCTGTGTTAACTATTTCCCTTTGTATTTTCCCTCAATGTTTCTTCTTTACTTTATGAATTGTATTTCATCCCTCCTTTCCCATGTTTATCAATGTTAAATTTAAGAGTTCTTACCCATTATTTAAGTAATTGTATGTACTGTATTGTTTGTTTTATTTTTTTTTTATATTTAATAATTGTAAATTTTAAAGTGTACATCGCTTAGAATATCTGATTAAGCGATTGATCAAGTCTCCTAATAAACTTGAAACTTGAAACTTTTTAATTGTTGTGTCCCTCAGACCCTCGCACAAGATGAGAGCCTGTGCGTGGACTGGTCTGACAGAAATGCTAAAATCATTCATTAAGTGCAAAAAGGACAAAAGGGAGAATTGCATCTGAACACAAATGACCATTACTTTGTCTTTTGTAAACATCCATAAGATCAAGGACTAGGGGACATGCAATGGAGCTATGAAGTAGTAGATTTAAAACAAACCAGAGAAAATATTTCTTCACACAATGTGTAACTAAACTCTGGAAATCGTTGCCGGAGAATGTGGTAAAATCAGTTAGAGTAGTGGAGTTTAAAGAAGGCTTGGATAATTGGTTCATAGACAACCCCGCAAAAGACAAAGGCACGTGCCGACAACTGAGCGCAAGACGGAGGCGTGCCCTGAAGAAAATTACAGTTTTTAGGGGCTCCGACGGGGTGTTTTGTTGGGGAGCCCCCCCAGTTTACTTAATAGAGATCGCGCCGGCGTTGTGGGGGGTTTGGGGGGGTTGTAAGCCTCCACATTTTACTGTAAACTTAACTTTTTCCCTAAAAACAGGGAAGTGAAGTTTTCAGTAAAATGTGGGGGGTTACAACCCCCCACACCCTCCACAACGCCCCCACAACGCAGCGCAATCTCTATTAAGTAAAGTGGGGGGGTTCCCGCCCCGCCCCCCCCGTCGGAGCCGTAAAAACAGTAATTTTCTGCGGCGCGCGCCTTTGTCCCGGCGCGCTTTTGACCTGACACCGGATAATTTCCTAAAAGAGAAGTCCATAGGCCATTATTGAGATGGCTTGGGGAAATCCACTACTTTTTCCTAGGATAAGCAGCATAAAATCCGTTTTAGTATTTGGGATCTAGCTAAGTACTTGAGACCTGGGTTGGCCACTGTTGGAAACAGGATGCTGGGCTTGATGGACCTTCAGTCTGTCCCAGTATGGCAATTCTTATGTGAGCCAAGTATAGGACAATGAAGCCATTGTGACATCACTGGTGAGGTTGGCTCTTAGGCATTGGTGGAATGAGGCACTATGACATCACAATCTCAGCTCTGGAATGTTGCTACTCTGGGTTTCTGCCAGGTACTTGAGACCTGGGTTGGCCACTATTGGAAACAGGATACTGGGCTTGATGGACCTTCGATCTGTCCCAGTATTCTTGGAGCTAGGAGACAGTAACTTTAGTTTGGAGCCTGAATTCTACCGGTTCTTTTCAGCGTGTACATTAATTTACCCAACTGTACGGTCTTGGATTGGTTATGAGAGGATATTATTTTATTTGCTATAAGATCTATTTTTACGAATGTTTGTTTTACCTAATTTAGGTGGACTAAAAGAAAATACAAGTCTCCCTCCATATTCATGGGTTGGGCATTTGCAATTTTGGTTATTCGCAAGCCCCCTGCTTCCTGGACCCCTCCATACCTTACCTTAAAGCACTGGTAGTCTAGCAGTGAAGCAGGGTAGGAGCGATCTTCCTACACTCCTGCCCCGTGAAAGCTGCAATCAAAAATGGCTGCCGTGAGTGCCTGCAGGGATCTGACAAGTTCCCACAGTCTCGAGAACGTGTGGCAGCCATTTTTGATCACAGCTTTCACAGGGCAGGAGTATAGGAAGATCATTCTTGCCCTGCTTCACCACTCGACCACCAGAGCTTTAAGGTACGGTTCTGGGGGCTCTTAAAGTTATTTGTGAATACATAGTTTTAGCAAGGGGACTATTCCCCTAACCCCCGTAAATATAGAGGGGGGGGAGTGCATTCTGCTCTTTCCTAGGCTAATACACAAGGCCTCAAATTCTATAAACTCCGCCTAAAGTTAGGTATCTCCAGTGGTGTGCCTAACTAATCTTGTTGCCTAGCTTAATTGATTAATTGGCACTGATAATTGGTAAGGTCTTGACCAGAGGGCTGCCGCGTGAGCGGACGGCTGGGCAAGATGGACCACTGGTCTAACCCAGCAGCGGCAGTTCTTAGGTTCTTACATTAATTGAAAGTTAGGTACACAACTTGATAGATACAAAGTACAAAGCATTTACCTAAAAGTGGACACAGTTGAGGTGGATGGTGGGCATGTTTTCAGGTTACGTGTCTGTTTTTGACTTGGGCATCATTGCGCATGAGACTGAGGGCTCCTTTTACAAAGGTGCGCTAGCAGTTTTAGCGCGCACTAGCCGAAAATCTACCGCCTGCTCAGAAGGAGGTGGTAGCGGCTAGCCCGTGCGGCAAGGCCCTAGCGCACCTTCGTAAAAGAAGCCCTTAGGAGAACACATTTAGGCCAAGAAAACCCTAGAATAGGTTACGCCTAAAAGCTAGAATGCATAGTGATCCTTAACGCTGCTTAGGTGATGATAAGCATGATTCTACATAGTGCGCTAACCTTTATATTGTTGAATCGTGCTTAGTGGCACACTAGCGGCACTGATTTTTGTAGGTGACATATTTGGAATTCT
The DNA here is from genome assembly GCF_902459505.1 of Geotrypetes seraphini. Lineage (NCBI taxonomy): Eukaryota > Metazoa > Chordata > Amphibia > Gymnophiona > Dermophiidae > Geotrypetes > Geotrypetes seraphini. The sequence goes on along the minus strand of NC_047093.1, from coordinate 17,156,374 downwards.
GCCCAAGTCGGATTACATAAAAGATATGAACTACAATTGAATCGGTTCAGCGGACGGCCACCAGGATGGTCTCGGGGCTCAAGGGTCTCTCGTATGAAGAAAGATTGAACAAATTGCAGCTCTACACTCTCGAAGAACGTAGGGAGAGGGGAGACATGATTGAGACATTTAAGTATATCACGGGACGGGTCGAGGTGGAAGATGATATTTTCCTTCTCAAAGGATCCTCGGCCACAAGAGGACATCCGCTCAAACTCAGGGGAGGGAAATTTCGTGGAGACGCCAGGAAGTACTTCTTCACGGAAAGAGTGATTGATCATTGGAACAAGCTTCCAGTGCAGGTGATCGAGGCAGACAGCGTGCCAGACTTTAAGAATAAATGGGATGCCCATGTGGGATCCCTACGAGGGTCAAGATAAGGAAATTGGGTCATTAGGGCATAGACAGGGGGTGGGTAAGCAGAGTGGGCAGACTTGATGGGCTTTAGCCCTTTTCTGCCGTCATCTTCTAGGTTTCTATGATGGGTCATTTGGCCTTTTCTGCCATCATGTTTCTATGTTTCTATAATCAGAAAGTTCTATGACATCACAATGCAGGTGTAAAGAGCCTTAGCCTATAGGAAGAGGAGATGCAAATGTTAAGAGCCTTAGCCAATAGGGAGAGGAGGAGAGAGTGGCTGCTGCAGACACCAGAAAGTATTTCTTCACAGAGAGAGTGGTTGATCATTGGAACAAGCTTCCAGTGCAGGTGATCGAGGCAGACAGCGTGCCAGACTTTAAGAAGAAATGGGATACCCATGTGGGATCCCTACGAGGGTCAAGATAAGGAAATTGGGTCATTAGGGCATAGACAGGGGGTGGGTAAGCAGAGTGGGCAGACTTGATGGGCTTTAGCCCTTTTCTGCCGTCATCTTCTAGGTTTCTATGATGGGTCATTTGGCCTTTTCTGCCATCATGTTTCTATGTTTCTATAATCAGAAAGTTCTATGACATCACAATGCAGGTGTAAAGAGCCTTAGCCTATAGGAAGAGGAGATGCAAATGTTAAGAGCCTTAGCCAATAGGGAGAGGAGGAGAGAGTGGCTGCTGCAGACACCAGAAAGTATTTCTTCACAGAGAGAGTGGTTGATCATTGAAACAAGCTTCCAGTGCAGGTGATCGGGCAGACAGCGTGCCAGACTTTAAGAAGAAATGGGATACCCATGTGGGATCCCTACGAGGGTCAAGATAAGGAAATTGGGTCATTAGGGCATAGAAAGGGGGTGGGTAAGCAGAGTGGGCAGACTTGATGGGCTGTAGCCCTTTTCTGCCGTCATTTTCTATGTTTCTATGTTTCTATGATGGGTCATTTGGCCTTTATCTGCCATCATGTTTCTATGTTTCTATAATCAGAAAGTTCTATGACATCACAATGCAGGTGTAAAGAGCCTTAGCCTATAGGAAGAGGAGATGCAAATGTTAAGAGCCTTAGCCAATAGGGAGAGGAGGAGAGAGTGGCTGCTGCAGACACCAGAAAGTATTTCTTCACAGAGAGAGTGGTTGATCATTGGAACAAGCTTCCAGTGCAGGTGATCGAGGCAGACAGCGTGCCAGACTTTAAGAATAAATGGGATACCCATGTGGGATCCCTACGAGGGTCAAGATAAGGAAATTGGGTCTTTAGGGCATAGACAGGGGGTGGGTAAGCAGAGTGGGCAGACTTGATGGGCTGTAGCCCTTTTCTGCCGTCATCTTCTATGTTTCTATGATGGGTCATTTGGCCTTTATCTGCCATCATGTTTCTATGTTTCTATAATCAGAAAGTTCTATGACATCACAATGCAGGTGTAAAGAGCCTTAGCCTATAGGAAGAGGAGATGCAAATGTTAAGAGCCTTAGCCAATAGGGAGAGGAGGAGAGAGTGGCTGCTGCAGACACCAGAAAGTATTTCTTCACAGAGAGAGTGGTTGATCATTGGAACAAGCTTCCAGTGCAGGTGATCGAGGCAGACAGCGTGCCAGACTTTAAGAATAAATGGGATACCCATGTGGGATCCCTACGAGGGTCAAGTCAAGGAATAGGGTCATTAGGGTATAGACTTGAAGGGGTGGGTCAATAGAGTGGGGAGAGCCCTTTTCTGCCATCATCTTTCTATGTTTCTTACAATATGCTGCAGAAAAATAATGCAGCCCTAATACAGAAGTCAAGGCGTGATTGTCACTTCTCATTCTAAGATGCTGCACAGTCTGTTGCAAACTTGAGAAAGGCACGGGGACAAATTTATCCCTATCCCCGCAAAAACTCAATTTCCCCATCCCCGGGAGTTTTGTTGCTGCCCCTGTCCCATTCCTGTATGCTCTGCCTTAACCGCACAAGCCGTGTTTGAGGCTTGTGCAATTGAGGACAGAGCTTACAGGGATGGGGCAGGGACAGGAAAATAACTCACGGGGATGGGAATATGAGATTACACGGGTATGGGGAAAAATTTGTCCCCATGTCATTCTCTTCTTGGGAGAACAATGTAGAAAATTGAATAAATAAATAGTGTGAAACGTTTCAGCCTCTGATAACCAGAGCTGGTATTGTGATGTCATAATGCCTCATTCCACCAATGCCTAAGAGCCAACCTCATCAGTGGTGTCACAATGGCTTGATTGCCCTTTACTTGGCTCACCTTTACTACATTTTGATTTCTAGAATGGTGCAGTGTAGAGAAAGACACAAGGACAAATTTTAACCCATCCCTGCAGGAACTCAATTTCCCTGTCCCCAAGAGCCTTGTTGCTGTTTCTGCCCCTACCCCATTCCTGCAAGCTCTGCCTTAACCGCACAAGCCTCGAACACTTATGATGTTAAAGCGTTTGAGGCTTGTGCAGATGAGGACGGAGCTTAGGCATTGGTGGAATGAGGCATTATGACATCACAATCTGAGCTCTCGAATGTTGCTACTTATGATTTTAAAGCGTTTGAGGCTTGTGCAGATGAGGACGGAGCTTAGGCACTGGTGGAATGAGGCATTATGACATCACAATCTGAGCTCTAAAATGTTGCTACTTATGATTTTAAAGCGTTTGAGGCTTGTGCAGATGAGGACGGAGCTTGCAGGAATGGGGCAGGGACAGGAAAAGAAAGGGATGGAAAACTGAGTTCCCACGGGGACGGGAAAAAAATGTGTCCCCGTGTCATTCTCTATGGCAAACCTATGTGCCATCTATAAAAAGCCAGCCTCTCCCTTCTAACCCATTAAGCGTCTTAGGCTCAGCCTCTGAGGCACTCCACTATTTCCTTTCTCAGCATGCAGCATGAAGAGCGTTCACCACTGCCCTTTATTATCTATCGCTCAACCAGTTTCTAATTCAATCCACCAGCTTTGCCCCCTCCCCCACCCCATCTGCTTAGGTTATTTATGAGCCTCCTACGCTTTGCTGAAAGACAAGTGGGATTGAATGTTTGTTCCCTTCTGAGTCAGGGTTGCCAGATTCCTGCCTAAATGGTCTCCTTTACCTTCTGACTTCACGCTGTAAAGATCCTTAGTGACAGATGGTTCTAAACACACAGTCCTGCCAGTTTTCTGCCTTCTTTTGGCCTCCTTGCCACGCCCTGCACTACTGTTGTTCCTTCTCTTTGAAAAATATCATGGACCAGTGGTTGGAGCGAGGGTAGGAGGCGCCTCACTGCATTCTCCTCTCTGCCCTCCCCCTCACTCCCTCTGCACCAATCCCCTGCGTCCTCATCTCTGCCCGCACTCCTTCTGCACTAACCTTTCCCCCCCCCCCCCGGGTCACACTCCCTCCCCACCCCAGACCTCTTTAAATCTTCACCAGCATGAGCAACTTCTCCTGCCTGCTGCTTACACTGGCTTTCCCTCCTGCATCACTTCCTGGTCCCGCAACCCGGAAGTGATTGCAGAGGGAGCCAGGCCAGCAGGCTAGAGTAGTTGCTTGTGCTGGTGAAGATTTTAAAAAGGTACAGGGGGAAGGGAGGGAGTGAGCGTGGCAGGGGTGGGCCAAGAGGTGAGGACACCCCCACCAAGATGGCACCTGGGGTGGTCCGTTCCCTCCCCTAACCCACCCCCTTGTACTACACTACTGTCATGGACTTTATTCATTACATCTATATTCCACACACTCATATAATTTCTAGGCAGATTACAATTTAACACTCAAATCATTTATTTATTTATTAGTCTTTAAGCCCGTTACATTAACGGGTGTTAGAATAGATGTGTGTGTGTGTCTGTCTCTCGTTTTCTCTCTCTCCTTGGCCGCTTTCTGTCTGTCTGTCTTTCTGTCTCTCTTTCCTCGGCTGTCCACCACCACCCTGTGGCTGCTTCCCCCTATCCAGCAGTAGCCCTTCTCCCTTCGTTTTACCTTTTTCCCGGTTTTCATGGTGGTCTGCAGTGCTTTCCGGGTTGCAGCGTCGTGGAAGAAAGGCAACGTTTAAACTGCCACCGGCTCCTACTGATGGGGAAACTTCCTCACGCTCTACTGCACGTGCGGAAACCGCCGAACAAAACAGTCGCACTCTCCTCCTTCTGCCCCACGCGCCGCAAGCTGCCCCAAGCGCCTCAAATCGAATTCGGCACGGAGGCACACATCACGGCGGCAGGGATCATGCCGTTTCAACAGCGTATGAGCAGGTAAGGGTTAGATTAGATTAAATATTCTGCATATCCTACAATTCTAGGCGGATTACAAATTATTCAGATACTCGAGCATTTTTCCCTTTCTGTCCCGGAGGGCATTGGGGGATTAAGTGACTTGCCCAGGGTCACAAGGAGCAGTGCAGGATTTGAACTCACAACTAGAGAATGACACGGTGACAAAATTCATCACCATTCCCGTCCCCGCGGATAACCACGGTAAATCATCTTCATGTCATTCTTTAAGGAGAGAGGGAAGAATCAGAGTATGAATGGCCACAACCACTGACCCGCAAGCTTTGCTTTGAATAATGCTAGTGTAGAAGGACCGAAGTTGAAACAGACACTACAGAATGACAGTCTCTGGTATCCAGAGCAGATATTGTGATGTCATAATGCCTCATTCCACCAGTGCCTAAGAGCCAATCACATCAGTGATGTCACAATGGCTTCATTATCCTTGGCTCACATAAGAATCAGAGTATGAATGGCCACAACCACTGACCCGCAAGCTTTGCTTTGAAGAATGCTGGTGTAGAAGGACCGAGGTTGAAATAGACACTAGAAAATGACATGGGATTATTTCCCGCGGTTATCCGCGGGGACGGAAACGGTGGTGAATTTTGTCACCGTGTCATTCTCTACTCACAACCTCAGGGTGCCGAGGCTCTAGCTCTAACCACTGCACCACAAACAGAATAAACCTTATGTAAAATCACCTTTAGTAACTCTTACATCAAGCAGTGTGTCACTTTCTCAAAGCTGTACATTTATGTATCTTTCTTTCATAGACAGTGGCGTGCAAGACGCCAGCCCTCTGACAATCCAGCGCCGACAATCTTGCGCAAGCCAGAAGCGCGCGGGGGCAAAAGTAATTTTTAAAGAGGTCCGACGGGGGGTTTGGGGTGGCAACCCACCCCCCCCCACTTTATTGGTTAGTGTTCGCGCTGCTGTTGGAGGGAGGTTCGGGGGGTTGGAAACCTCCATTATAGCGAAAACGGAACTTTTTCTGATTTTTTTAGGGAAAAGTTCCGTTTTCTCTATAATGTGGGGGGTTTCACCCCCCGCACCCCCCCGCAACGGCAGCGCGAACACTAACCAATAAAGTGGGGGGGTTGCCACCCCAAACCCCCAGTCTGAGCTCTTTAAAAATTACTTTTTCCCCCTTGCGCTTCTGTCTTGCGCCGAATTGTCGGCACGCTGGCGTCTGGCGTGCGATTATCCCATCACCGTTCAAACCTGGTAATGTAGCTCAGAGGGGACTACAAGCATGTTGGATGAAAGGTCCCATAGAAATCCAAATTATTTTCACATTCATACCTATTAACCAAGATTAGGAAAAAAGTCTCACCTGCAAATGTATAGAACATTGCTGCCGGCTTTAGCAAGTAGTTCCTCTTTGGATTGAAGGCTAAGAGGGTGCAGATGGTTCCCATTGTCATGAAACCAACTCCAATGATAGCGAGAGCTGCCGCCGAGATACTGTATTCTAACAATTCATAAAAGGGCAGAAGAAAGTCTTTAAGAATTGAGATGCTCTAACATCTTATCAGACTTTGCAAGAATTACTTTTTCATAGAAATGTATGTATTTTAAAATTATTTCCTCGCTGACCACCTAGGTGAATCTTAAACATACACAGTTAATTTACAGAAAAAAAACAACAATTACAACTATACATATTCACACACAAAACATGTCTTTTTTAATAGCCAACTCAGCAACAGAACATCCCTCCGAAATTAAGCAGTTATCTACAATGCTACACATTTTTTCCCTAAACATAAATGACCTAACTCAGCAACAAAACTCCTTCACAAACATAGAAACATAGAATATGACGGCAGAAAAGGGCTATAGCCCATCAAGTCTGCCCACTCCAATGACCCACCCCCCTGACTTTACTCCCTTAGAGATCCCATGTGAATGTCCCATTTTCTCTTAAAATCTGACACACTGCTGGCCTCAATCACCTGCAGAAGTAGACTGTTCCAATGATCGACCACCCTTTCTATGAAGAAGTATTTCCTGGAATCACCACAAAATTTCCCTCCCCTGATGTTCAGCGGATGCCCTCTGGTGGTCGAAGGACCTATAGGACAGAAGATATCATCTTCCATCTCGATACGGCCCGTAACATATTTGAACGTCTCAATCATGTCCCCCCCTCTGAGTCTTGAGTAGTCACCTAAATTGTTCAAAATTCTAACCTAAACGTCCTTGACCTGGCAAAGAATTCCACAAGCTGACGCCTCCTAGTGAGAAAGATGCCTGGCTTGTTGACATGTGATGTACTGAGTCCACCAATAGCATTGCTGATTCTGACCTTAATGATCTTTTTGGCATATACACTTCTAATGCTGGTAATGAACACCAGAACTGTCCAATTCATCCATTTCTTCTAAATGATCTTCATCTTTCCCCTCACCACTTCATTGACAGAGGACAACTCTGTCTCTGATCATCTTTCTCTGAATTCCGATACAGGCAGTCCTCGAGTTACAGACACCTGACTTATGTACGACTCATACTTAAGAACGCGGTTGTGGCTTCATTTGATTTCATTGAGCAGTATTTACAGTGGCATAGACTCCTACACGTCTCTTGTAGCAAACCCAGGAATGATGCATGCTGTACCTTAGAGGGAACACTAGTAGGGACAGATGGCCCTTTTGTCAGCTGGGAGCCGAGGGAAGCAGCAAGAAACTTAAAATCTACAAGTTCTGAGTTACATACAAATCCGACTTAAGAACGACTTTTAAAACATAACTCGTTCTTAACCCAGGGACTGCCTGTTTATTTATGCCTCTCTCCAATTTCTCTGTAGGTTCTTCCTTTCTCAACTCCACTTTCTGTGAAGAAATGCTTTCTTAGAAGGTATTATTTTTGAGACCAATGGCATGAATGTATAGAGCAGGAGTGGGCAACCTTGATTCTCCAGGGCCGCACCCCAGTTGGGTTTTCAGGATTTCCCCAGTGAATATGCAATGCACCCTGAAGAAGCTGAAAACTGGGCATGCTCCATCTGGCAGGACAGCAGGTAAATGACCAGTACAAAGAAATCCTGACTTTTCAAGGTAATTGATACCAAAAATAATCTTTATGATCCTGAGAAGAAAATGTAAAAAACCCATGAAACTGTATAAAAGAGTTTTTTCATGCTAAAATACAAAGACCAGACTGGTGATAATATTCATATTGTATATCTGTATTTATATCACCAAACAAGGATTGAATTTAGAGGGACCATCTTTAATATTATACAAACACCTTCATAATTACAGTATAGGAAAATAAATTAATCCTAACCAATGGGGATTTAGGTAGCCAATGAATGAAAGAGGAGCACAGAAATTAAACCTAGACCCTACTGGGAACAGTGTGGCTAGACCAGTGTTCTTCAACCTTTTGACACCTATGGACCGGCGGAAATAAAATAATTATTTTGCAGACCAGCAGTTGAAGAACACTAGGCTAAGTCGTGCCCATCTCCGCCCCAGACCCCGCCCCCAAAATAGTACTAATTGTAACACCATTTTTTCCATTCATTTTTCATATTTACACACAATATAATTGTATTAACAACACATAATGGTTAACCACAAAATTAAAATACACAAAGCACACTGTATGCTTTTTAACATTCATTCCTCCCAGAAAACAGATAACCCCATGCAAATGCAGGACCAAAAACTAAAAGTACTAATATTTACAAACAAACATTAAGATGCAAGACTCTGCAAGCAGTACAACCCAGAGGAAAAGAAACAAATGCATTTCTTTCTGAACAGACAAATCAATCACAAAAAAAAAAAAAAAAAAAATGCATTTCCCCTACCGTTGTTGTCTCGCTCCATCCATGTGCCTTGCCTTCTGGCCTGCCCCCCCCGGTGTTATCTTTTGGCTGGTCCAATGTGCAATCAATGCGGCTTCTTCAGGCCGGCTCTCTGAGTGCTGCATTGCACAAAGCTGTGGGCAGCGGCTCCTCACGCGCGTCCCGTGCCTCATCTGGAAGCCTTCCCTCTGATGTTGCGAAGTCAGAGAGAAGGCTTCTGGTTCAGACGCAGGCCGCGCATAGGAGCCGTTTCCCACGGCTTTGTGCACTGCAGCACTTAGGGAGCTGGCCCGAAGACACCACATTGATCACACCGTGGACTGGCGGCTGAAGAATGCTGTCTTGGGTCTGATGGATGTGCCAGCTCTATGGACCGGCAGAAAATTTCTGAGGACCTGCAGTTGAAGACCACTGGGCTAGACAGTTCAGTAGAGCTTCCCAAAATTTCTCATGAGGAATCGACAACCAAGCAGATTTTCAGATTATCCACAATAAAAATGCATGAGGAATACGTATACGAGATACATCTATATATATATAAAATTGGATGTATGTGTGTATGTACCTCAACAATAGCACTAGTTATTTTTCACCCAGGGTATACAATCAATATAAATCAACTCAGAGGGTAGACCAAAACTCAGTCACCCCTTTCATGCCCTGGAGCACTTATGGTCTTTATCCCGATCCTCAGCGACACCACTTGGAGCTCAAAACACTCTCATTGCTCCAAGCTTTATGTGTCAACTCGTCACTGGATCGATCTTTTATATTATATTATTTATGTTTTTCAACTTTTGTCTATACTATATATTCAAACTTCAATATTCACATTTTAGAATGATTTTTAAGCATATCACTTAGCTTAATCATGTGGTCTCTGGCAGGGGATTAACACCGACATGTTTCGCTATACAAGCTTTATCAAGGATATCCCCTGTTAAAAACAAAAGTTAAAATTAATAATGTTCTAACGGATAGTTGTCGAGGTCACCAATCTTTATGGAACCAGAACAACTAAAAATTCCTTACCTAAACATGAATAACCGCCAACCTCTGACCACTTATATCAAGAGAGATGGCGGCGGCGTCTTTAACAGAAATTAAATAGAGCAGAACCCGGGACAACTGTACCCACGTGATTACGTGGCCAACAGCGTCACGGGACTACTTGCCGGATTTAAAGGTACAGGCTCGAATTATTGTAGAAGAGACTGAACAACCACCCAGAACCCAGACTAGATTAACGTACCCCACTCTAATTCACCATTCAAGCCTTTTGGTGTGACAGTATCTAAAACATATATCCACCTCTGCTCCTTGTAATTCAGCCGCTCTTCACAGTTTCCCCCTTCCCACCCCGCAGCAAGGGGATTTTAAAGGCGGATAAGGGAGGAGCGACTGTTAAGCAAAACGGCAGCTTTCTGACATTACATCATATAGACCCATGCAAGAAAATCCTGAAAACAAACTAATGAAAGATATTTTTGATTGGGTCACGCTACACTATGAAAAGAAAATGCTCACAAAGAAAGAATATCAATTCTTATTAGAAAAATACCCCTGTACCCCTAATATTTACTTCGTACCAAAGATCCATAAGAGTGTAGAAGCCCCGCCGGGCAGACCTATTGTTAACACTAGGGGGTCTTTACTAGAGCCCTTGTCTAAGTTTATTGATGTCTTCCTTTCAAAAAAAGCTTCGGAGGTCTCTTCCTATTTGAAAGATTCGTCCCACCTCTTGAGAATTTTGTCACAGGAAGTGCATATGAGTCCTCAAACGATATTGGTGACGCTTGATGTGGTATCCCTGTATACGAAGATCCCCCAGGGTGAAGCTTTGACTATTATAAAGGATACCCTGGACGAGAGACCAACTCCTCGTATTAGTAGTGATTTTTTATGTCAACTGGCCCAATGGGTAATAGGGAGCAATTATTTCTTTTTTGAAGGAGTTTATTATCAGCAAATTCAAGGTGTCGCCATGGGGGCCACGTTAGCCCCTTCAGTTGCAACATTATACATGGGACAGTTTGAGGACCAAGAAATCTATCCTTCAGAATATTTTCGCCATATTACATTGTGGAAGAGGTTTTTGGACGATATTTTCTTTCTGTGGGAAGGACCTGAAGCGGAGCTTTTAGAATTTCTCCAGTGGATTAACACCAGAAATCCTAACCTCCACTTTACCCCCTCTTTGAGTATGTTTCAAATTGAATTTCTAGACATTCGCATTATCAAGGAAGAAGAACGGTTGATTACCCAACTCTTCCGTAAAGCAGTGGCCCGTAATACTCTGCTGCACTTTTCCAGCCATCACCCCTACCATCTAAAATTTAATCTCCCGGTTAGCCAATTTCTGAGGGCCCGTAGAATATCTTCTGAGGACAGTGATTTTAAAATAGCGGCTAAAGAGTTAAGTAACCGGTTTAAGGTCAGGGGTTATCCTTCAAAATCAATAAAACAGGCATTTTTAAGAGCAAAATACGCGAATCGTGACCTGTTGCTAGCCGAGAGGGAGCATGAAGATTGTATAGACAGATTGATTTGTGTTCTCCCTTACTCGATAGCGGCTAAAGAACTGATATTCCTCATGAAAAAATATTGGCATATCTTGCAGGTTCACTCCATATTTAATGAAATTCCCATGTTTTCATTTAGGAAAGGAAAGACCATAGGACAGATATTAATCCAACAGAAATTGGGTAATTACAGGGAGCAAATACAGGGTACTCATATGGAGTGTGGACGCTGTCAATGGTGTGCCACTACGATTCAGGGTTCCTCATGGAAGGACCCCCATACGGGTACAATAATAAATTCTACTAGTAATACAAACTGTCAATCGATTAATGTAGTTTATGTGATTGTGTGCCCGTGCAGGCTTGTGTACGTGGGCCATACGTCAAGGCCCATACACATAAGGTTGAACGAGCACAAGTAACGAGTTAAAACTAGGAATACTCAAGCTCCTCTGGTGGAACATTTTTTGGCTATGCAACATACCATGGAACAGATACAATGGCGGGTAATAGAGAGCCTTGCTGCGGGGTAGGAAGGGGGAAACTGTGAAGAGCGGCTGAATTACAAGGAGCAGAGGTGGATATATGTTTTAGATACTGTCACACCAAAAGGCTTGAATGGTGAATTAGAGTGGGGTACGTTAATCTAGTCTGGGTTCTGGGTGGTTGTTCAGTCTCTTCTACAATAATTCGAGCCTGTACCTTTAAATCCGGCAAGTAGTCCCGTGACGCTGTTGGCCACGTAATCACGTGGGTACAGTTGTCCCGGGTTCTGCTCTATTTAATTTCTGTTAAAGACGCCGCCGCCATCTCTCTTGATATAAGTGGTCAGAGGTTGGCGGTTATTCATGTTTAGGTAAGGAATTTTTAGTTGTTCTGGTTCCATAAAGATTGGTGACCTCGACAACTATCCGTTAGAACATTATTAATTTTAACTTTTGTTTTTAACAGGGGATATCCTTGATAAAGCTTGTATAGCGAAACATGTCGGTGTTAATCCCCTGCCAGAGACCACATGATTAAGCTAAGTGATATGCTTAAAAATCATTCTAAAATGTGAATATTGAAGTTTGAATATATAGTATAGACAAAAGTTGAAAAACATAAATAATATAATATAAAAGATCGATCCAGTGACGAGTTGACACATAAAGCTTGGAGCAATGAGAGTGTTTTGAGCTCCAAGTGGTGTCGCTGAGGATCGGGATAAAGACCATAAGTGCTCCAGGGCATGAAAGGGGTGACTGAGTTTTGGTCTACCCTCTGAGTTGATTTATATTGTGTGTATGTACCAGCATAACTCCAAAACGCATAGAGAGATTTCAACCAAACTTGGTATACATATCACTTACTATTTGGGGAAAATACTGTGGGGGTGGGAAGGGGGTGACATTTAAAAATTATCAAAACCAAACATATATTTGTGTCTAACCTATAGTTTTCGGGTTTACTTAGATGAATACTGACACTCCTGATGCTGTTTAAGATCAAGTTCAGCCTCATAGAGAGGGACATTCCTGTGGGACATGTGGGGGGGGGGGGGACATTTTGGGATAAACACCCAGGCAATGCCGGGTAATCATATTTACTGAGGATATCCTGAAAAGCTGACTGGCTGTGGACTCCCCACGACAGATAGGGGGTACTTAAGCTTCTTAAAGCTTCCCAATCCGAGCTCTCTCTCTTTGATCTTTCACGATCCACTTTTCTAACTATAAAAATGAATAGATTAGCTGTTTTCATGAACTTTCTCTCATGTGCCATCATTGAGGGCTCAGGAACAGAATCAGATACTACTGCTTTGCTTGGCTTTCAGCCTTATGGCTTATTGGATAGACCTGTACAATACAACCATCACCCTTCCTCCTTGGGCATCATTTCCATGTGCTACAGACCTACACACCTGATGAGAAAGAGGTGCTCAAGTCTTCACATGGTTCCTTACAAAAATATAAAAAAAAATTCAAGAAAAGGATGCCCAAAATAAATCACAAAAGAGTGGAAGCGGGTGTATGATCGCTCAAATCCCTGACGAAGCATTTTTTGCGAAACAGGGGCCCCTGTTGGATATTTTGAAAGAATGTTTGATTGGTAGCTTTTTTCCATGGAGCAGTTTTTCCTGCTTTCTTTACTCCAGGACTACACCTGAATACCAAATACTCAGATAAGTGACTTCTATTTTTGAAAATTACTGTTTGAAGAAAATTTGAAAAATATAAGAAAAGTATAGAAAAATATATAAAACTATAAGAAAATTAAGAATAGAAGTTCACACATTAACTGGGAGTTTTTTTTGACCAAGGATGTGTCTGCTAGGATTAAACTCTGTTTAAAACTAGCCTGTCTATATGGGAAGCCTAAAGAGCCCCTATTAGATACTGAGGTCTTTTCTCCCTTTTTGCAAAGAAAGGTGATTTTCTTGTCCTGTATTGTTTGGAGGGTGCAGTTTTTTGTCCTTACAAAAATATACATGAGTGCAGTGATATAAGAAAGATCTGGATTTGATTTTCAGGGCAGGTTTTGTTCTGTAGGTGAGAAGGTTTAAAGCCCGGACTCAGGATCTATATTAGCCAGGTTTGGGAGAAAGTCATGATGCAGATGTGGCCAAGGATGGCTTTGCTGAGAGGTGGATATTAAAAGGGAGAGAGGGATAAGGCTGGAAATTCCTGGATAGTTATGAAAGCAAACCAAGAGGCTGATTCCAACAGCAAAAGAAAGAAAGTGGCAGGCAAAGCATCTCCTCTCCTCCTGCTCCCAACTTCACAAATCTGATTTTCATCCACTAATGAAAGCCAACTTGTTTGTTGCTTATTGATCAGATGGGTGAATCTGTGGAGACTGCAGTTTTCATTTACTCAGAGCTTACCTTTGGCGGCTCTGAATTGTACAAGATGGATGCTATTGTGTTGTGTGTGTGTGTGTGTGTGTGTGTGTGTGGGGGGGGGGGTTGCAGATGGTCTTGCCATGGACATTTATGAAGCTGCCAGTCTTATATTTAAAAGAAATCCTGATGAATGAACACTGAAGGCTTCAACAGAGCTGAGAAGCCTTGTAGAACAAACGTAGGGTGCAAGGATTGCCATATGGCTCAGCAAGTCCCAGAATTCGTGTGCTTTTTTTTTTTTTTTTTAAAAAGCAGCTTTAGCATAGCAACATATCCAGTGTTAGACAACTGAAGGCGTCACCCAAATTACTGTTGCACCATGTCCACTACAGCAGGGGTTCTCAGCCCAGTCTTCAGGACACACAAAGCCAGTCTGGTTTTCAAGATCTCCACAATATTACATTACATTACATAAATGACTTCTATTCCGCCCGTACCTTGCAGTTGTGGGCGGATTACAAAAGAAACAGCTGGACATTTCCAGGAGAATTACAAGAAGATTGGAGAATTACAATTTAGGGTTTAGGATGCAGAGAAGATGACTGGGCTATTCCAGTAAATATACATTTGGGAAGCAGTTGACATGCTTGAGGCTTTGAAGAGAAAGAGTAATTGGAGATGAGACGAGGTTTGGGGAGGGAATTACACCAGGGTTGGAGTTAAGGCGCCTGGATAAATTTTTTGAATAGCAGGGTTTTGATTTCTTTTCTAAAAGATTTGAAGTCGCTCGTTGTTATCAGCAAGTTGGAGATGGTATGGTCAAGTTTCGCTGCTTGCGTTGCTAGTAAGTTGCGCTGAGTGCCTTTGAGTGGGGGGGGGGTAGGTAAATGGGGTCTGAGCTTGAGATAAATGTGCATGCACTGTCTCCCTCGTACGCCAATATGTTCATGCATAAGAACATAAGATCATAAGAAGTTGCCTCCACTGGGTCAGACCAGAGGTCCATCGCGTCCAGCGGTCCGCTCCAGCGGCAGCCCATCAGGTCTATGACCTGTGAAGTGGTTCCTGACCATTTCTATAACCTACCTCTGCTTCTATCTGTACCCTCAATCCCCTTATCCTTTAGGAACCTATCTAAACCTTCCTTGAACCCCTGTACTGTGCTCTGGCCTATCACAACCTCTGGAAGCGCGTTCCATGTGTCCACCACCCTCTGGGTAAAAAAGAACTTCCTAGCCTTTGTTCTAAACCTGTCCCCTTTCAATTTCTCCGAGTGACCCCTAGTACTTGTGGTTCCTCACAGTCTGAAGAATCTGTCCCTAGCAAGGCTGGGTTGAGAACTCCTGTCTTAGAATGTGTAAAACATCTTTGGGACCAGTGTCTGGCAAAGGCAACCACCGAAGAAGTAGAAAATGAAAATAACTGATGAAGGATGTAATGTACCGACAGGCTCGCATTTGTGTTGTTCCACATGTTACCAGCAGAGATCCCTGCTGCATTTTTTTGCTACTCACTGAATGAACGACCTTAAAATAGCCATTGGCTAAGATTCAGAAGATACTACTATTACACTGACAATTAGCCCTTATGTGAGCAGAGGTTCGTTCATTATACACACTTGACGGCTCATTTATCATATGTTGAATCATCCTGTCCCTTGGTCTTCACTCCCAGTCTGTGAGGGCCACCAGTAGGTCAATTTTTCAGGCTATCCTTAATTAATATGCATGAGATATATTTAGGTATGCAAATTTGTTTTGCATATTCATAAGGGATATCCTGAAGACGTAACCTGTTGACAGCCCTCAAGGACCGGGAGTTAATACTTACCTTGGATGAATCTATGAGATTTAAAGAGCTAAAATAAAAAAATAATCAGTTCTCCTCCCAATTTATTCACCAGAGTGACAAGTATATAAATCCCATAGATTAGGTTTTTTTTTCTGTTAGCTGTGATTGACAGCACAGCCTGTGTATAGGAAGAAAACGCATTATGAATCAGAGGGGAGAAAAACTCTTGGGGAGTCCAATCTCCCCATCAATTCAAAGCCACATATTCAGGAAATATAACTTAAATACAAGTAAACTTTTTTTCTGCAAATTCTTACCCTTTTGTGTAGTCACCTCAAATATCTCTTCATTCTCCCCTGAGGTGAAATGTTTGAAGTATGAGCAGTTATGATCTGGGGGGAAAAAAAGAATTTGGACAGTTTAGGCTTCAGATTACAGTACAATAAGTTACTAGATAGAAAGACGAGCCAGGAACACGAAGGGTGTATTTGGAACAGGTGGAAGCATGCCACGATTAGAGCTCTCTTTTATTGGATGAGGCTTTGAGAATCTTAATGGAAGGAAGTATTGGACAGCTGGCGAGAGAAATGATTTTACATCAGCAGGATCCAGAAGCGAACGACAAGGTTTCTTTATTTACACCACACTCAAAGAGCATGAACAAAAACACCACCAAAAGAGACAGTCAATCAAACGGTTCTATCTCTTTGACTGTCACAGCTAGGTAGGAATAGGCAATAGGAAATGCACCCTTAAATACAGTTCTGTCAGTGAATGATGGGACGAAGCTGTCAAAATGTCTGAAAGCATATATAATAATGAGACCAGATCAAAATCTGAGTTTCATTAGAGAATGACACGGGGACAAATTTGCCCCTGTGAGTTTTGTCCCTGTCCCATTCTTGTAAGCGCCTTTAAACACTTATGATTTTAAAGTGTTTGAGGCTTGTGCAGATGAGGACGGAGCTTAGGCATTGGTGGAATGAGGCATTATGACATCACAATCTGAGCTCTAGAATGTTGCTATTTAGGATTTTAAAGTGTTTGAGGCTTGTGCAGATGAGGACGGAGCTTAGGCACTGGTGGAATGAGGCATTATGACATCACAATATGAGCTTTAGAATCTTGCTACTTATGATTTTAAAGTGTTTGAGGCTTGTGCAGATGAGGACGGAGCTTAGGCATTGGTGGAATGAGGCATTATGACATCACAATATGAGCTCTAGAATGTTGCTACTTAGGATTTTAAAGTGTTTGAGATTGTGCAGATGAGGATGAAGTTTGCAGGAATGGAGCAGGGACAGGACAGGAAACATTTTCTCCCTTTGTGTCATTCTCTAGGGGGAAGGGGTAAAATGCGGACCTCACAGACCTCGCAGATCTCAAACACATGTCCTTAAAAATCTTCATTTATTGACAGCTGAGGTGACCTCTCATTTTCTACATATATCCAACAAACTGCTAAGACCTGTCGCTTCTATGTCTTCAATATCATCAAAATTTGCCCCTTCCTCTCTGATCACCATACCCGGACCCTTGTCCACACTTTCGTAACCTCACACTTAGATTACTGTAATATACTCCTTATTGGTTATCCTTCAGTGTTATCTCTCCCCCTTGCAATCTGTGCAAAACTCCGCTGCGCGACTCATCTTCTACCAACCTCGCTAAGCTCATGTCACCCCTCTCCTTAAATCGCAGACAATTCAAGCTCCTATTGCTGACCTACAAGTGGGTTCATTCTGCTGCCCCTCAATATCTCTCCTCTCTTCTCTCTCCTTATACACCTCCCAGAGAACTCTGTACCTCAGATAAGCTGCTCTTAGCGTTACCCTTCTCCTCCACTGCCAATTCCAGACTTTGTTCCTTTCATCTAGCTGCCCCTTAAGCCTAGAATAAATTGCCTGAGTTTGTCCGTCAAGCCCCTTCCCTTGTTTAAAAGCAGACTGAAAACCCACCTTTTTGATATAGCTTTCAATCCTTAACCCTACTCCTCTGCCCTCCAACCCAGCCAGCTGATTAACCATTCCCCTTAACTGTATCTGTGACATCCTGTTTGTCTGTCTTGCCTGTTTAGATTGTAAGCTCTTTTGAGCAGGGACTGTTTTCTTTGTGAATCTGTACAGCGCTATGTGCATCTGGTAACGCTATAGAAATAATTCATAGTAGTAGTAGTATGAAGAGTTTCAGTCTTTGGGAAGCAGAGCTGAGCTTGTGATGTCATAATGCCTCATTCCACCAATAAGAGCCAACCTCCTCAGTGATGTCACAATGGCTTGATTGTCCTGTACTCCCCTCTGCCCTCTAACCCAGCCAGCTGATTAACCCTTCCCTTTAACTGTATCCGTGACATCCTGTTTGTCTGTCTTGCCTGTTTAGATTGTAAGCTCTTTTGAGCAGGGACTGTCTTCTTTGTGACTCTGTACAGCGCTATGTGCATCTCGTAACGCTATAGAAATAATTCGTAGTAGTAGTAGTAGTGTGAAGAGTTTTAGTCTTTGGGAAGCAGAGCTGAGCTTGTGATGTCATAATGCCTCATTCCACCAATAAGAGCCAACCTCATCTGTGATGTCACAATGGCTTGATTGTCCTGTACTCCCCTCTGCCCTCTAACCCAGCCAGCAGATTAACCATTCCCTTTAACTGTATCCATGACATCTTGTTTGTCTGTCTTGCCTGTTTAGATTGTAAGCTCTTTTGAGCAGGGACTGTTTTCTTATTCTTTGTGACTCTGTACAGCGCTGTGTGCGTCTGGTAGCGCTATAGAAATGATTAATAGTAGTAGTAGTAGACGACCCTATATGTCATGTCTGTCTAAGTTAGATTGTAAGCTCTTCCGAACAGGGACTGTCTATAAATGTTCATTGTGCTTGCCCAGCTGGATTATTGTAATTCTGTTTAAATTGGCATCAAGCAGGGTAGTCTAAAACGACTACAGTTAATACAAAACATGGCAGCTAAATTCATTTTCGGGGAAAGAAAGTACGACCATGTCTTTCCTTTGTTGAGAAAGCTTCACTGGCTCCCAGTTCGTTTTAGGATCCTAAGTTTCTCTATGGAATATTTGACCCTTTAGTCCCCTTATATTGGAATACTTCTAGATTTTGCCACTCGAGGACTACACAGAAATATAAACTATTGTTCCTCTCTTTTAGGGGAATCAAATCTGTCGGGAAGCTTAGCCAATCTTTTGCGTACAGACTCCCTGACTCTGTCAGATTGATAGGTCAGCTATAACATTTTCGTAAAGTCCTAAAACAGGGGTGTCCAATGTCGGTCCTCGAGGGCCGCAGTCCAGTCAGATTTTCAGGATTTCCCCAATGAATATACATGAGGTCTATTTGCATGCACTGCTTTCATTGTATGCTACTAGATCTCATGCATATTCATTGGGGAAATCCTGAAAACCCGACTGGATTGCGGCCCTCGAGGACCGACATTGGACACCCCTGTCCTAAAAGCTCTTCTGTTTACACAATATCTTAACGGCGTAACTACTGAACTGACAAATTGATAGCACTTTAACATTCTCTTGTTATGCATTCTGGTCTTTAATTATCTGTGAACTGAGTCGAGCTCTGTTAGGAGATGACCCTGTATATAAACTGAAGACTAGACTAGACTAGACTAGACTATAGTAGTGGTAGGCAGGTCTGCCGGCAGGAGGAAGTGGGCATCCCTCCTGCCGATCTTCAATTTAGAGGTACTGGGGGTTCAGCTGTTTGTGGTGGGGCCCCAGAGGCAGGAGGAAGTGGGTATCCCGCCTGCCAATCTTCAATTTCAGGGGTGTGGGGGGTCCAGGTAGCCGAGGCAGAAGGGAGTGGGTTTCCTTCCTGCCATTTTATTTTTATAGTTTGGGGGTGTAGGCCATCGTGTGTGCGGGGGGTCATGGCACAACTTTTATTTAATTATTATTTTAATGGGGACAGTTATTGTGAGTGTGTAACACACACACACACAACTTCTGTGCCCATCTATATAATAAAATGCTAAGCGCGCATGCACACTCTTACCGCGTGCTTCCCTGATCCCTGATCTGTCGGGCTGTGGCGGCAAGAGTGCGCATGCGCTACCCCAGGATGGAGAGCAGCTGCATCACTGGAGCCTCCTCGCCCGCAAACTCCGCTCACCAGTGCTGGGCGAACTCCTCCGTGCCCCACATGCCGCTCCGCGCCGGGCACCAGCAGATGGGAATCCTTCCGCCTGCACCGGCTGCTTTGACACCTGCCGAAAAATTTTCTCTCTCTCTTGGCGCCTGCAGGCCGTGGAGGCTGTCGGTGCCTGCATGGCACAGCGGCTTGAGGCGGCTATTGGCGGATGAACGGAGTTAACGGTTGCTGGGGGTGAGAGAAACTGATACCCAGGCACAATGATTGATTGTTCTTTCATCTAGGCAGAAGTTTATGTAGATGACAAATTGCTCGGGAATTAAAAACAAACAAACATGGCTCTGTGAATGTTAATACAAACGGACTTGGGCTCTGTGCAAATACCTAACAAATTCTGGAGAATACTTAGACAGATGCTCAGGTTCTCCGCTGGGACAGGGGAAGAGGTGCTGATGGACATGGGGGGAAAAAAAAGGAAAGGAGGCCTACTGCTGGACAGGGGGAGCAGGAAAGTGGACATGGGGAGGGAGGCCTACTGCTGGACAGGGGGAGCAGGAAAGAGGTGCTGATGGACATGGGGGGTGAAGAAAAAGGAAGGGAGGCCTACTGCTGGACAGGGGGAGCAGGAAAGTGGACATGGAGGGGAAGAAAAAGGAAGGGAAGCCTACTGCTGGACAGGGGAGCAGGAAATAGGTGCTGCTGGACAGGGGAAGAGGTGCTGATGGACAGGGGGGGAATAAAAAGGAAGGGAGGCCTACTGCTGGACAGGGGGAGCAGAAAAGAGGTGCTGCTGGACAGGGGGGGGAGGTAAAACAAAGGGTTGCTTCTGAATAAGGGGAGCAGTGAAGAGGTGGTGGTGGACACAGGGGAGATAAAAGGAAGGGAAAATGGACAGGGGGAGCAGGCAAGTGGGGGTGGTGGACAGCCAAGGAAAAAGAAAGACAGAAATACATAAAGTGGCTGAGAGAGAGAGAAAGAAATAAAGACAGACACACCCACATGTATTCTAGCAGCTGTTAATGTAACAGGCTATAAGACTAGTTAAAAATAAAATTTTAAAAAGCTGCTATTCAGGGCGCTTTTTTATAACACTACCGGCACCTCACTTCCAGATCTGTCAGAGATTTCAGAGTGTTAAAAACTGGCACTTCATTTTGTGCATCATCTGGGCATCGATCGGGGTGCTCATTTTAATATTGATGAGCTCATTGTCATTTATTTACATACAATCATTGGAGGCTACTACAAACCATAGAAAGGCTATGATTTGCCGTTTTGGGCATCGATAGCTGAACTACTTTGATGCTATGCACGTTAAAACTGGTTTAGCGTTGATCGTTAAAGGCACGGTGACTTTTGAGCATATGACAAACACAAGGATAAAATCGTAATGAGCCAATTTGGGAGAGGAGAGAACAAGTCTATTAGCAGCGAGTGAATCAGAACAAAGTGCAGAATCAAAGTAGACTCCCAGATAGCGAAAATATTTTGCGGGGATCAGATCGGTGTCAAACAGATGAATACCACTTTCCATGGGGCTCTAATGCTCTCTCTACAGCAGGGGTGTCAAAGAGCCTCCTCGAGGGCCGCAATCCAGTCGGGTTTTCAGGATTTCCCCAATGAAAATGCATGAGATCTATTTGCATGCACTGCTTTCATTGTATGCTAATAGATCTCATGCGCATTCATTGGGGCAATCCTGAAAACCCGACTGGATTGCGGCCCTCGAGGACCGGAGTTGTCCACCCCTGGTATATACCCTAGTACAGTGATTCCCAACCCTGTCCTGGAGGAATACCAGGCCAATCGGGTTTTCAGGCTAGCCCTAATGAATATGCATGAGAGAGATTTGCATAGGATGGAAGTGATAGGCATGCAAATTTGCTTCATGCATATTCATTAAGGCTAGCCTGAAAACCCAATTGGCCTGGTGTTCCTCCAGGACAGGGTTGGGAACCACTGCCCTAGTACAGGGATGTCAAAGTCCCTCCTGGAGGGCCGCAATCCAGTCGGGTTTTCAGGATTTCCCCAATGAATATGCATGAGACCTATTTGCATGCACTGCTTTCATTGTATGCTAATAGATCTCATGCGCATTCATTGGGGCAATCCTGAAAACCCGACTGGATTGCGGCCCTCGAGGACCGGAGTTGTCCACCCCTGGTATATACCCTAGTACAGGGATGTCAAAGTGCCTCCTCGAGGGCCGCAATCCAGTCGGGTTTTCAGGATTTCCCCAATGAATATGCATGAGACCTATTTGCATGCACTGCTTTCATTGTATGCTAATAGATCTCATGCATATCCATTGGGGAAATCCTGAAAACCTGACTGGATTGCAGCCCTTGAGGAGCGACTTTGACACCCCTGTTCTACAGCATACCGCCTCTAAATGGGTCAGACAATCAAAAGTCCTGAGCTGGGGACCTGCTACTGAACCATTGAGCTGCCTCATGCGAGATGATTTAAATTTGCTATCAGAATGTTTAGTATCAACTTTAAATAACCCAAAACATAAGGCGGTGTAAATTTGTATACACAAACACAACACTGTGAACTGTGTGGTTTCTCTGTATTTCAGCGATTGTTTTGGATTTCGTTTTACAGTTGACGTTTCAACCATGAAGTGAAAGAGGATGGGAACGTCTCAGCCATAAAGCACAGGATGTTCACTATATTGTCTGTGAGTAAAACGTCCTCTTTACTCTTCACTGACTAAGGCAATGTGATTATTGGTGAAATTGACAGAATATTTTGAGAACTAGTCTAAAACAAAGTTGAATGCCTTTGGGCTATTTATCACTAGCCAATGGATGGATCTCCTAAACAAGAGTCAACAAGTCATTTGTAATGTCGAGAAACACTGGGGTAGATTTGACCAGTAATGGTCAGCAGAGCAGGTGGTCACAAAATCCAAAATGGTGCTCAACACAGCAGATCAGCCAAAGTAAAGTCCAAAATGGTGGTCAAAACAGCTGATCTGCTGTGTTGACCACCATTTTGGTTTTTTCTAAACTTGATTTTGGCTCACCTGCTGTTTTGACCATCAAAGTGGTCAGCATACTTAAAAAAAAAACAATTTATTGCCATCAGCTTTTTGGCCAGATATTCAATGCTGGGCCATGTGTGGACACTAGCATTAAAAATTTGGGTAGACGCAGCGGGATAAAACTTAGCCATTTAAGTACAAACAGTATATGTATCACCCAGTATCTGTGATACATATACTGTTTGTGTTTTAGGCGTGTGTGGTTATTCATTCCCTGAGGCAGGTCTGGGGAGCGAAATGCTAGAAGGGGCCTTTTACGCACTGCACCCTCTGAGTCGGGCGCGACAGTTGCAGCAGCGCTGGAGTTCCGAGGGACGGTTAAGTACCGCCTCACACGATGAAAGAAAATGTGAATTTAGAGTGATATTTAATTGGAAATATTTAAGGCTTGGCTATCCTTTTATAAGAATAAAAAGTAGGTAAGGGAGAGAGTGGGGGTGGAGGGGGGTAGAAACAAATGATTCTATGACTTGGATCATATAACCATTTGGGCATTGGAATAGCTGTGTGCTCTCAGAGGCCCTGTGATCCTTCATCCCAATGATAGCTCTGATGTTTCTCCTCTCTTTGTGCGTATTATGCTGATTCACGACAGAAGCTCTTAAGCAGGATTAACAAAATAGAGGAAAAAGCTTCATAAGAGACTCTGTGACGAACATTGGGTTTGAACAGGCGTTTTTGATGATGGTACATTTGTAATGGGCAGAGGTTCTCTGCTGAAGAATTACAGAATTGAATGCTACCCATTTTGCTAAAGTGTGGTTAGAATATTATTGGGGTAGTTATTGAATCGTATTAATACTTCCCTACTATTTCGAAATCTTGGTGATTGACACGCGGCAGATGCCCCCATCTGGTAATGTGCAACTGGATTTGTCCAGTTGGCCCCGGACAAGTAATTTAAATGGCCAACAGCCTCTCCTGGCTGTTTACATAGTAACATAGTAACATAGTAGATGACGGCAGATAAAGACCCGAATGGTCCATCCAGTCTGCCCAACCTGATTCAATTAAAATTTTTTTTTTTTTCTTCCATTGTTTTTCTTCCATTGTTTATATCCAGTGACATAGTAAAGGGGGTGCAGACCACCCTGGGCGCCAAGTTGTTGGTGGCGCTGGAACTTTTTCGCCCTGCCCTGCCACATCGCTCCACCTTCGTGCCATCTTTCCCCCCCCATACCTCCGTATTATCTTCGCCAGCGTGAGCAACTTCTGCCCGATGCTCCCACCAACCTGGTTCCCCTTTGAATCACTTCCGGGTCACTGGGCCAGGAAGTGATGTCAGAGGGAAATCCAACTCTGGCGCGAGGAGGGGTGCGGGGGTGGTGGGGTGCAGTCTACCTTTTATGTATGGGTTTGAAAAAACTTGTTTGGGGAGGTGGGATCGAAAATTAACAAAAGGAAGCTACGGAGCTGAGACTGTCCCACTGATCTTGGCTTTTGATGTAGAAGTGATGTGGTCTTTCTTTCTTAGTTCTATGATAGTGTGACCATATGGCTCCAGAAAAAAGGGGACGGATTGAGACATCCGGGTTTTACTTCCATTGAAAGCAATGGAAGTAAGGAAAACAGATTGAGTCATCTTGGTTGCTTTCAATGGAAGTAAAACCCGGATGTCTCAATCCGTCCCCTTTTTTCTGGAGCCATATGGTCACACTATTCTATGATCTTGTCAAAGGTTTGTAACTTGTCTCTTGAGCAGCAAAAGTTTGGAAACCAGTAATTTAATGAGTGTAATGTGCTTAACAGCTAATCTAGAGAAAAATCAAAGCTTTGACGATGAAATCCTGATAATTTTACAAGTTCACAAATAGTATTTATGTTTCTTACTACTTATAAAAAGAAGGGTGATAAAATCGAATGTAAAGGAACAATTGCCCACAGAATAATGGGTTCATATGTTAAGATCTTTGCTTGCAAAGAAATGGAGGTTTGACCCAGAAGTAGGTCAAACGCGCGGCATGCAGAGCCCTGGGCTTTGTGTGCGGGTTGAGCACAAGTTATCACGCAGAGGTCAAATGAAAAATAAGATTTCTGTTTTGTTTGGTGTCTCTTCTGTCGACGGTCTTTATTTTCCGGCTTATTTTCTTTGAAATAAATCCCATCAACTGACGTATAAAAAGAGAATGAGAATCTCAGTGCACAGAGCAGTGACTTAGGTGATAACTTGGCTGCTGATGGCACACAGTGACAGAGGCTCTTGCTGCCGGATAATCTATTAGATGTGAGAGTAATGCCCTGTACATGAGGGACAGAAAGCATCAAACCTTGAAGTCAAAGCAAAAAAGACATGGGGGAAGCCTCTCTGATTGCTCTGGATCGGTAGCATGGAATGTTGCTACTCTTTGGGATTCTAGAATCTTGCTAATCTCTGGGATTCCGGAATCTTGCTATTTATTCTTAGATATTCTATGTGGAATGTTGCTACTCTTTGGGATTCTAGAATCTTGTTACTCTCTGGGAGTCCGGAATCTTGCTATTCTTTGAAATTCTGTATGGAATGTTGCTACTCTTTGGGATCCTAGAATCTTGTTACTCCCTGGGATTCCGGAATCTTGCTATTTATTCTTAGATATTCTATGTGGAATGTTGCTACTCTTTGGGATTCTAGAATCTTGTTACTCTCTGGGATTCCGGAATCTTGCTATTCTTTGAGATTCTGTATGGAATGTTGCTACTCTTTGAGATTCTAGAATCTTGTTACTCTCTGGGATTCCGGAATCTTGCTATTTATTCTTAGATATTCTATGTGGAATGTTGCTACTCTTTGGGATTCTAGAATCTTGCTACTCTCTGGGATTCCGGAATCTTGCTATTAATTCTTAGATATTCTATGTGGAATGTTGCTACTCTTTGGGATTCCGGAGTCTTGCCATTCTTTGAGATTCTATATGGAATGTTGGGTTTTTGCCAGGTACTGGCGACAGCTGCAATATACGAGATTTATATCCCATTCCTTTTTTGAATTTTGGTTAAATCTATGTGAGTGGCAGCTTTCTTTGAATATCATCGTTCGTGATACTTAAGACTCCTGAAGCAGGCCTGTTGGCCGAAACATATTCATGTCGAGTCATTGAGTTATTGAGCATTGAATTTACCATTGGGACATTGGAGGAATAAAGATCTTCATATTACCAGATGAGTTGGAGGACACTTCTTTAGTGCACATCATTCTGACCTGGACAATTCCATTTTGCTTCTTTGTATTTGTGTTTGTGGTTTTGCTTTCCCCTGGTTTTTCCCTAGTTACATGAAATGCAATACCATCATAATCCCCATTTAATAGGAATGTGGATTAACACTCCTTGTTCAAAAGAGCCCTCTGGTAGCCCACTTCATTCATAAAGGCTTTTTACTGCCCATGTGTTAAGGGGAAAAGTGGTTCCTCTCAGGAATTTGCTAACCTGCTCCCTGTTTGTGACAGCATTCTGGGAAACATTGTATCATCTGAAGGAGGGACTTTGTCCTCAACAGCTCTTAAATTATTCTCCTAGCCTGTCTGTCCACTGCATATAGGCAGTGAAACTCTGAGCCAAAACCAGGCAATTGCTTGATGGCATCAGACCATAGAATGACACCTAAATGAGATCATGCAAGAACACATTCTGTGCTTCATCCTCTACTTTCTCTTTGCAGTAACTGATCTCCAGAACAGGGATTTTAATCTAGTAAATTAGATGCCAAACATCATTACATATATATAGCAGTGTTCTCCCCAGAAATGTTTTCCAGCCGGGTGGCATGAAAAAGTAGCTGAGTGGGGTAGGACGAGACAGGGAAATTTGGTGCTGAGGAAACTTAAATGTGTACTATTTTTATTAGTTAATTATTATTCATTATTTTCCAATGCTCAATATGACTTCCTTTTTTTAAGATTTGACAGTTGTGCCAGAATATTTCTATTAAATTTAAAGAAGTATCCAATTCTAGAAGTGAACAATTAGATATTTGCAAATCTATTTCTTGGACCTGCTTTATTCCTCTTAGGCACCTTCTCGCATGCAGCTGCTAGCTTCTGCCTCTCCTCTTTCTGATTGGTTCTCCTGCACAACGCGAAACCGATGTCCTGCAGAAACAGATCTGCAAGCGTCGGCCAGCCTAGCGGGATCAGCGGCAGAATGAAAACAGACACGACATCGGGGTTCTTCCTGTTTCGCAGCCCCTGCCTCCAACTGTGAGCGTAAAAAACGACCAGCAGTAGGAAAATTTTTTAAAAAAATAAAGCTGAAAGCCCGCTTGCTGGCGCTTAAAAAAAAAAAAAATAAAGTCAGGCTGAGGCGAATTTGCGGCTGAGATGACAGCCGGGCGCTAAAAGGCGCTAGGGAGAAAACCGTATAGGCAAACCAACGGTCTTTTTGTTCTGTTTGAGCAGGGACATTTTAAAGCATGGAAGTACCCTGGTAATAACATTTTTTTCTGTTGTAAGCCCTTACAATCATGTGTAATATAACATCCAGCACCAATTAAGAGAGAGGAAAAACAACACAGAATACAGACTAAGACCTTAGGGCCTGAAAAAAGCTCTCCGAGCTAAGATAAAACAAAATGATTAGAGAAATGGTCCAGCTGAGGTCGCAGAAACCTGGAAAGGCAGATTCTTTGAAAGTGCTCTGATACAGTGCCAAAATAATGCCTTTTATTTATTGGTGGAGGAATCGCAAATCCCATTTACTGTCTCTCTGTCTGACAAATGTCTCAATCTGGCAGTGGAAGAAATGAGGAGGCAAACCCGGGGCTGTAAACCACGGACAATAAACTACAGCTAGACAAGAAACTACTGTGACCTTGAAATCCTGCTGAAAATTGAGGAGCAACTTAGCAGCCATCCAGAAATAAGCACATTGCCGTAAAGTAATCCACATCCCCAATGCAAGCCTTGCTCTTTTGTTTTAAGGTTTTTAAATCTTAGTTTGCCGCTCTTGTACTTTCAGGTGGACTTCCTGGGACATCAGGCCGCTCGGGGGGGGGGGGGGGGGGATAATTAATATCTGGATTTATGAATAAAAAAATCAAAGACTTGTCTTCGGAACATTTGGAGCATTGAGATCAAGCATCAAATTACTGCATCTCAATGGCCACGAATTTGGGCTTGGAGGATGAGATGTACAGTGTCTGCATCTATGAGACAAACTTGGTTTATTCTGTTACATAGAGCAATTTGGACCCCGGTTCGTTTACCGAAGTTAGATAGCTCTAAGTCTAATAGATGCTGGCACTGTCATCTTGAAGCTGGGACATTAGATCATTTGTTATTCTATTGTCCATCGAAACTTGCTTTTGGAAATCAATATGGGGTCAAATAAATAGTTTGTTAGATAATCCAAACATTATCCTATGTTTGGCATGTCAATGAGGGCTAAGAGCCAAATATCCGCTAACAATAATTAGCTTCTACTCATTATGACAGGGGTTACCATACAACAGATTACGAATAATTGGAAAAATTGGGATAGGCTGAATTATAGCTTTTGGTGGAACTCTTTGTGTCACATATTTAAAATGGAAAGGATAATTGCCATGCAGTAGGGAAATTTTAAGAAATTTCAGGATATTTGGGAGCCATTAACAAGATACTGTAAAGATTGAAATTGCTGCATAGAATAAATATTATTTTGTTTTCCTTCACGTCCAGGGTGGGAATATTTTATGATTTCTTTCGCTTATGAGTAATTGTTGGGTATAAGGGAGGGGAGATAATTGACGCAAATTAGAATTTGAAGATATATTAAGTGATGTTAAAGTATAAGATGTATGTAGTTTATGTTACACTTATTGTGAGTTTAAAAATGAATAAATTTTTTTTTTAGAGGTTTTTAAATCTGAAGTGGGATTGATAATGTTCTGTCTCCCTGTCAACTGAATGCTTGGCTGTATCACCGAGGTATCAAACATCAGGCTGTAAATAGTGTATGCAGGTTAATTTGTGGAATCTGGAAGCCCAAGACCATTTGAGGTCTGATGTTATGTTTTTTAATTAACATAAGAACATAACATAAGCAATGCCTCCGCTGGGTCAGACCTGAGGTCCATCTTGCCCAGCAGTCCACTCACGCGGTGGCCCAACAGGTCCAGGACCTGAGCAGTAATCCTCTATTTATACCCTTCTATTCCCTTTTCCAGCAGGAAAATGTCCAATCCTCTCTTAAATCCCAGTACTGTATTCTGCCCTATAACATCCTCTGAAAGCGCATTTCAGGTGTCCACCACACGTTGGGTAAAGAAGAACTTCCTGGCATTCGTTTTGAATCTGTCCCCTTTCAACTTTTCCGAATGCCCTCTTGTTCTTTTATTTTTTTAAAGTTTGAAGAATCTGTCCCTCTCTACTCTCTCTATGCCCCTCATGATCTTATAAGTCTCTATCATATAATTCATATTATTCATCACCGTATCACTTACAAAATAGCTTTAATCTACAAAACAATGAAAACCAAGGAACCTGCTTTTATTCATAAATACCTGATTCCACATGATCCTCCGAGAACCTTAAGATCTGCATCACAGCATCTTCTTCATGTCCCATCCCTAAAAATCATTAGTACCCGTAGGGCTTCTTCTTTCGCAACGACTGCTCCAACAATATGGAATTCGTTACCATTATATTTAAGGTCCGAACAGAATTTAGATAAATTCAAGGGTGGCCTTAAAGGCTTCTTATTTAAAGACGCATACGACTGTTAATTGATCTAAGGGACTTTCCAAGCTTATTTTCTATACTAAAATTGATTTCTCCCTTTCCCTATGTTATTGTCCTTAATTGTTCTTTCAAATTGTATTTCTCCCCACTGAACTATTGTTTCATGTAAGTAAAGTTATGTTATTAATAGTTTAACTGAACCCATTTTAAAATCTTTAATGTAAACGCTTAGAAATTTTGATTAGCGTTTCATCAAATTTTTAATAATAAACTTGAGAAAACCACTTATATCCTAAGTCAGGGGTGTCCAATGTCGGTCCTCGAGGGCCGCAATCCAGTCGGGTTTTCAGGATTTCCCCAATGAATATGTATGAGATCTATTAGCATACAATGAAAGCAGTGCATGCAAATAGATCTCATGCATATTCATTGGGGAAATCCTGAAAACCCAACTGGATTGCGGCCCTCGAGGACCGACATTGGACACCCCTGTCCTAAGTGGTTTGAATTCAGGTACTTTATCATATTTCCCTATCTGTTCTGATGGGCTCAAACTCTATCTAGTGTACCTGGGGCAATGAGGGGATTAAGTGACTCGCCCATGGTCACAAGGAGCGGCGAGGGATTTGAACCCACAACCTCAGGGTGCTGAGGCTGTAGCTCTAACCCAGGGATCTCAAAGTCCCTCCTCGAGGGCCGCAATCCAGTCGGGTTTTCAGGATTTCCCCGATGAATTTGCATTGAAAGCAGTGCATGCACATAGATCTCATGCATATTCATTGGGGAAATGCTGAAAACCCAACTGGATTGCGGCCCTCAAGGAGGGACTTTGAGATCCCCTGCTCTAACCACTGCGCCACACCCTCCCACCACTTCAAGCCTGTATTTGGAGGGTGAGATGAACCAGAGTGATTATCCACGCGATGTGGGTTCCTTGTGAAATGGAGTTGTAGAACTGTAACCCTTGACATGCTGGAGTGGACTGTAGAGCTCCTGTCCTTTCCTCTCTTGATAGGAGAGGGCCACGTTCTTCTCTCAAGCTGGTTTTAAGAAAAGTTTGGACAATTTCCTGGAGGAAAAGTCCATAGTCTGTTATGGGGGAAGCCGCTGCTTGCCCTGGATTGGTAGCATGGAATCTTGTGTCATTCTTTAGTGTCTATCTCAACCTCAGTCTTTCTAACCTGTTAGATTACAAAAGTTAGTTAGTGCAAAATCTAATAGATGCTGGCACTGTCATCTCGATATAGGGACACAGGATCACCTGCTGTTCTATTGTCCATTGATACTCAACTTATGGAAGTCAATATGGGGACAGATTAATACCATACTGGAGTCATCGATTCTATTGACATATGATGTAGTCATATGTGGGATGATATTGCATCTTAAACCCCCATTGGACCGATATAAATGTTGGCTTTTCCTTATTATGACCGGGGTAGCCATGCAAATGGTTACTCGCAATTGGAAAAATTGGGATCGCCTTAGCTTTACTTTTTGGTGGGCAAATTTATGCTTATGTTATAAGTATGAGAAGATGAACGCTGACATGCTGGGACATAATAAGGTATTCAGATTAGTTTGGGGTCCATTGACGTCTTTTGTGGCTTCGTTATAGTTGTCTTTTATCTTTATTTTCCATTGTTTTAACACACATCCAGGGGAGGGGGGGAGATATCTCTTTTGATTTTATTCCCTGATTGAAAATGTTGGATGGGAGGGTTTTTATTAATTTTCTGTATTGTTACTGATGGATTATAAGTGCTTATTATGATTATTAATATATGTATGTACAGTATATTGTTTTGCACTTTTTGTTAGCTTTGAAATCTTAATAAAGATTTTAAAAAAGTCCTTCTACACCAGCATTCTTCAATGCAAGGCTTGAGGGTCAGTGGCTGGGCCCATTCATACTCTGATTCTTCCCTCTCTCCTTAAAGAATGACATGGAGATGGTTTCCCATAGTTATCCATGGGGACGGGGATGGTGATGAATTTTGTTACTGTGTCATTCTCTAATAGGTTGGTAAGTAAGACTGATACCAGGCAGACTTCTATGGCCTGGGTCCCCTAAGTCAGTGGTTCCCAACCCTGTCCTGGAGGAACACCAGGCCAATTGGGTTTTCAGGCTAGCCCTAATGAATATGCATGAAGCAAATTTGCATGCCTATCACTTCCATCATATGCAAATCTCTCTCATGCATATTCATTAGGGCTAGCCTGAAAACCCGATTGGCCTGGTGTTCCTCCAGGACAGGGTTGGGAATCACTGCCCTAAGTGGCAAAAACCGATCAGAATCAAGGCTGGAGTATGCTTCGACAGCAACTCTAGTAGATGGGAAGTAGGTCTGGTGGCTGGGAAAACTTCTATGGTTTCTGCCCCAATATTGGTGGGGAAAGAGAGAGATTAAGTGTACCAGTGTTTAATCATGGAGAAGTGGAAACAAGAGGAAAATTTTAAAGAAATAAAAACTGTACAAATGGAAATGGTTAAATATTTCTGTGAGGTTCTTGCCATTCCATTGGAAAATTTACCTCCAATTGTTAGAGCCGATTATTGAACATTATGAGACCTCAAGGGGAATCTACTCCTATAGAAAAACCAATAGATAACGTCGTAGACATGAATTTATCTCTACTTTTGGAAAGTTCCCTTGAGGTGGGAACAGATAGAACCACTATGTTAACTCTAGCTTTGGAAAGTGATAGGGAATATATCTTACGTTTGTATTTTCAACAGATTAACGATAAGTTTTTGGGCTCTAATGTTACAATTTTTCCAGATTTGGCTCAGAAAACCCAAAGGCGAAGGAAAGAGTTCTTGACTCTGAGGCTTGGGGCTACATTTCTTGTTAAATTTCCTGCAAAATGTTATGTTTCCTATCAAAATAACAATTTTCTTTTCTTCAAGACTAAACAGCTTTTAGAATTTATAGGACCAAAAGAAGGGTTGGTATCTTAGTCCAGTGATATATGACCTGTCATCCGGCTATAGGACGGGTCATCTAATGCCATCACTCTAATATACGTTTATTTCTAAAGAGCTGAAATTTAATTTCTTGATCTCCTTAATGGTGGACTAAATAGGAGTTAAATATTTCTATGTATTACTATAATTGCTTGATTTTTCTTTATTATTTTGATCTGTATCAAGAGATATATGCTTGATTGAAAAATGTTATAAATAAAAAGTTTTTAAAAAAGAAGAAGTAAAACCTGTGTACAGTGCCAGATTCAACTCTGGCTGCCTTGATGGGCAGACTGGGTGGACCATACAGGTCTCTCTATCTATCAACATTTACTATTGGCACCTGTTTTCCTAGTTTCGGAAAGTGCTAGAAAATAAGGAGCTGGTATTCATTGCTTTTTTAAATGCTGAACTGCACTGGCATTCCCCTAAGTCATTCACAGCCCGGTGCTTTCATATAGTGGTCCACCTTTACCTATGTGGCTACCCGGTTAACTTAGGACAACGCTGGCTTTTTTTATTATTAATATGGGGGATTCCTTTATTTTAAAATATTGATGTGGAATGCATTTATTTAAATATCACTGGGAAAGAATCAATTTTATGATCTTTTGCCTTCAGAGGTTTTCCAACCTCAGGTTAGATCACAATATTTTAAATCAGGGGTGCCCAATAGGTCGATCGTGATCAACCAGTAGATTGCCAAGGCAAAGTGAGTCGATCGCGGAGCCCATTCCAGGCTCCGTGATAGACTCACTTTGCCTTGGCGATCTACCGGGCCGATCAGCCTTCCTCTCCCCGATGTCAATTCTGCCGTCGGAGAGGAAGTTCAGGTCAGCCAATCACTGCCTGGCTGGGCCGGAACTTCCTCTCCGACGGCAGAATTGACGTCGGGGAGAGGAATGCTGGTCGGCCTGACGCAGGGAAGCAGGGAGAGCTTGAGGCGGCGGCAGCTTTGGGGCCTGTTACCCGATGGCGGCGGTGGTTTGGGGGCCTGTTCCCCGATGGTGGTAGCAGTGGCTTGGTGGTGGTGGAGGTGGAGGGCAGGGAGAAAGAAAGAAAGGGGGCAGGCAGGGAGACAGAAGGAAAGAAGGGAAACAGAAAAAAAGAAAGGGGGCATGAAGAGAGAAAAAAAGAAAGGGAGGCAGGGAGAAAGAAAGGGCAGGGAGAGAGGAAGAAAAAGTTGGGAGAGGGAATGAAGTCTGGAGGAGAGGAAGCATAAAAGCTGAAAGAAGGGAAGAAAGATTGGATGCACAGTCAGAAGAAGAAAGTGCAACCAGAGACTCATGAAATCACCAGACAACAATGGTAGGAAAAATGATTTTATTTTCATTTTAGTGATCAAAATGTGCCTGAATTTATATCTGCTGTCTATATTTTGCACTATGGCCCCTTTTTACTAAACCGCAATAGCGGTTTTTAGTGCAGGGAGTGAGAGCAGCGCTGGGCATTCAGCGCAGCTCCCTGCGCTAAAAACTGCTATTGTGGTTTAGTAAAAAGGGAGGGGGATATTTGTCTATTTTTGTATGGTTGTTACTGAGGTGACATTGCATAAAGTCATCTGCTTTGACCTATTTGAAAAAAGCCCGGAATAGGAATGATAATTAACATGTTCTCTGCGTACAGTGTGCTTTGTGTTTTTTTAAATTTTATTGTTGGTAGATCATTTTGACTTGGTCATTTTAAAAGTAGCTCGCATGCCCAAAAAATGTGGGCATCCCTGTTTTAAATGATACAATGCCAAGAAAACACAGCAGAAATCAGAACATGAGAGAAGCTGTAAGAAGGAGAAATGAATGCAAAATGTAGTTTCTTTGATTTCCATAATGTGTACCTTGTGGTGATGTGGTGTTTTGGTTTTTTTTTTTTTTAATTCAAAATGAAAGCTGGTTTATATATATTATTAAACTTCTAATAAGAACCTTATGTGATCTGAATTAGGTTTTCTCTGGAGAGAAATGTGGGAAAAATCCATTAAGGGTAAGGTCCGTGACGGTACATCACATTGGCCCTCACATGGAAATTATTCTTCTATCGGTGCGAGTCAGGGAGCATGTTTAGTCCTCATACACACAGACACCAATTAAATCATTTACGCAGGCAGCTGCTACCTTCATTCTCAGTTTCTGTGCCAAGAAAAGAAAACCAGTTGGCAGATTTTAACTATTGCTGGCCCATAAATCTCGGATGCATAACTCCTGAGCATTTGGGTGTAAGATTTGGATACAGCCTATACTGTGACCTGCCAATTAATTCAGTTTCTTGCTACTTACTGTAGATATAATCAGACATGCATATATGGTTCTTTAGTTAAGGGAATGGGGACTTGTATAATGCCTTTTTGTTACTTTGGCATTTCAAAGTGGTGGGCATTGGAGGATTAAGCGACTTGCCCAACAGTGACACCTAGTGGACATGTTTAGGGCCCATGATTGCAGAGTTCTAAAAGAAGGGCCCCAGGATCACAAGGAGCAGCACCAGGATTTGGTCTCACAATTCTGGGTGCAGAGGCTGCAGCTCAACCAGTGATCCACAGCCCTTCTCTTTACTAGTCTTCACAGCCCCTGGGGAAGGAATTGTTGTTGCGTAACAGTGACACCTAGTGGACATATTTAGGGCCCATGATTGCAGGGTTCTATAAGAGGGGCCCCAGTGCATGACCCATTAATGTGTATCAAAATACGGGAAAATCACTGAGCGGCTTCAAATGGGGCCAGATACTAGTCTGAGTCCAAATTACGTAGTTTTTTTTTAATAGTCCAGTTTAGAGTTGATGTGGTGGTCTGGGGGAGGGGGGGCATTCAAGAAAATAATCGCCAATGTCACTGCAGCACAGTGCAAGGTTCAATTACTAGTGTCACTGCCAGCTTCAGGGCCTGTAAAGAGAGCACTTGTTTGTAATACATGAACTTTTTGATAAAATCATATTAAAGATTAAGAAACTTTGGCAACCTTTTACTAAAGATTTGTGTATGCTATGAAGCCCACTTTAGAATAGTAATAATAAACTTTATTTTTATATACCGCCCTAACCATAAGGGTTCACAGATAAAAGCGCGGGACGACAAAGGCACGCCGACAACCCAGCGCAGACAACTGAGCGCAAGGCGGAAGCTCACCGAAGAAAAACAGTATTTTAAGGGGATCCGACGGGGGGTGTTGGTGGGGACCCCCCCCCCCACTTTACTTAATAGAGATTGCACCGGCGTTATTGGGGGGGGTTTGAGGGGTTGTAACCCCCCTCATTTACTGGAAACTTAACTTTTTCCCTTTGGGCGGGATGGACCTCTGGTCTGACTCAGCGGAGGCAACTTCTTATGTTCTTATGTTCTTAAACAGAATTCTCGCCTCGAACGACACCCAATGCAGCTTTTGATAACTGCTGGCTACTTAGTGCTCCTTTAAAGCCGTGTTAGGGCATTAGTGCCCGGAAGATCGCGCGATAAATTTCCCCACACGCTAGATGCTAACGCCAGCATTGAGCTGGCGTTAGTTCTAGCCGCGTAGCGCGGGTTTAGCACGTGCTGAAATGCCAAAAACGCTAACGCAGCTTAGTAAAAGGAGCGCAGAGTTTAGGGTGCGCTAATCCTGTTAGCATGCACTGAGCTTCAGTAAAAGGGCCTCTTTTTGCTAGTAATTTTGTTGAAATAGTTTTCTATCACTAATTTTGCCAGTTTGACTCTGGTTTTATGCCCCATTTGGTTTATTACAATCCCGTATTGGTAAAAGCCGTAGAGAAGAGAATGACAGTAGACTGTCCTGTTCCAGTCTCCAGTATTTTTGCTTATGGTGCACTTTCAGAAGATGCAGTCCGCAGTGTGGAGGCGTGAGAATTTCAGGTATTTGATCCCCACACACACACATGTGCTAATGTCTGTCAGAAAGGAGAGAGCAGAGCCCGTGCTGTACTATTCTGCAGAGACAGCTGCAGATGTGTGACTTTCCAATCCAGCCAGTCACATACTTAAAATTGTCTGAAAGCTAGATATGTTTTAGCCAGAGACCTCTAAGGTTTTGCCATGCTTAGATGGCAGAGACCTCTAGTGGCTCTACTAAAGTATTGTTTTATGACCTATGCGTACACTTTCACTTCTTCCTATATCACGTACCCCATGGTGAATCTCTCAAGACCTTAGCGGGACCGCTGTGCGAAATTCGTTTTTCTGCGCACAGACGTTTGGCACCCAAATCGTCACCGGTCTTCTCTTATTTAATCTTAATTGTAAAAAGTAAAATTAAGGATAAATAAGAGAAGACCGGTGACGATTTGGGTGCCAAATGTCTGTGCGTAGAAAAAAAGAATTTCGCAAAGCGGTCCCGCTGAGGTCTTGGGA
Source organism: Geotrypetes seraphini (assembly GCF_902459505.1). NCBI lineage: Eukaryota > Metazoa > Chordata > Amphibia > Gymnophiona > Dermophiidae > Geotrypetes > Geotrypetes seraphini. The sequence continues at coordinate 17,119,688 of NC_047093.1, read as the reverse complement.
GATTCACTATGGGGTATGTGATATTGGAAGAAGTGAAAGTGCTTTGGACATACCCTTCCTAAAAGCTGTTTAAGTTTAGAGCACTTATTTATGGCAGAAGGGCTTTCATGATGGTGGGAGGATGCCTTTCTTTGGAGGGAAACTGGGATGGGTAATGAATATCATGCCCAAAAGGTCTTGCTTGTCTTTTGGTTTAACAGTCGTTGTATCATACAGCAAGTGATAAAGGATCTTTTTCCCATAGAACCGCAGCGCCTGGATGTTTTCCTATTGATTTTATTAATTTAATAAAATTTGATACACTGCTATTCAGTAACCATCAAGGCAATATACAATAATAAATCAGCAGATACCGTATACATAAAACCTGACATAAAAAAAAAATAGAATAACAAACATAACACATGAAAGAGCACGACAAATTTGAAACCAGCAGACAAAGATATTGGCTCCTTTTACTAAGCTGCCGTAGTGTTTTTAGCGCACGCTAACCCCTGCGCTACACGGAAAAATTAACGTCAGCAAAATGGAGGCGTTAGCGTCTAGTGTACGTGGCATTGTAGCACGCGCTAAAACCACAAGCGCAGCTTAGTAAAAGGAGACCATAGTGAAACAAAAGGAAAGTGAAATGGATGTCAGCTAACAAATATATTCGAAAAGGATTTGCCTAAACAACCGGGTCTAAACAAATACACTTCTCCCTCGGTATTCGCGGGGGATAGGGACAGAGCCGGACTGCGAAGTGGGAAAAACCGCGAACAACTTCTCGTCCAGCTCTGACCTACCCCCGTCTCCCTCCCGCCTTCCTCCCCTACCCCCCCGGCATCTCGAGACTACGACGGGAGCTCACGGCAGCCATTTCCTATTGGCGATCTACACAGGGCAGGAGTGTAGGAAGATCGCTTCTGCCCCAAAAGCCCGCTAGACCACCAGGTAAGGCCAGGATGCCGGGGGGAAGGCAGGAGGGAGGCGGGATAGCCCTAAACTATGCTTTTCCCCCCCCCCCAAAAAAAATCTTGGTTAATCATAACCGCGAACACCGAAACCGCGAATAGGGAGGGGGAAGTGTATCTACGGGAAGCAAATTCCAAAGGAGCTACACGACTAAATGTTGACTCCAAAGAAGAAATAAAAACAACCTACCAAGGAGACAGAATTGCCAATTGATCTGTATTTGAAGGACAAAGCAATCTTTGTGAGGAGAGTATGGCGTAGTGGTTAGAGCTCCAGCCTTGGCACCCTGAGGTTGTGGGTTCAGACCCCATGCTGCTCCTTGTGACCCCGGGCAAGTCACTTAATCCTCTACTGCCCCGGGTACATTAGACAGATTGTGAGCCCACCAGAACAGATAGGGAACATGCTTGAAGTACCAAAAAGCTTGATTTTCTATAGGAAAGGAAGGCATACCGCATCTGAAAGGTAATATTTTTTTTGTCATTTAAGGGCCCACAGCACAGACTGGGCCTCCTGAACCCCTGAGCTTTGCACTCTGCCCCTTTCCTCCTGAACCCTCCATATTCCGTCTGTGGAATTTCCAGAGTCAAAATAAGGCAGAAGTAATTCCCGATTGCTCCAGCCCTTCCCCCAGATCCCCACTTTCATAATTGCATCAGTCAACTCTGAGGTCCTTATTAGTTTCATGAATCGCCACATGCTTTGATAGGTGAGAGAAATGTGGGTTTTTTAAAGTTCAATCATCTTTATTAACATTTTAAGATATACAACAATCAATAATTTGATGGGCAGGAGTGGTGCAGAGAGGGCAACTTGAGCAATGGGCAAGTGAGTCCAGTTTCAGGCAGATTTCTGCCTAAATCTAAAGAAGATAGTCTCTCCTGGTATGTTAACAGAGCCCCAAAAGGAGGAAATAGACCCCCCTTCCCCCCAAAAAGTAATATGAAGCACCGTTCTACTAATTTTTACTGAACGCTCATGCAGCTATCACACTGATATATGTAGGTGTTATTTTAGACTTTAAATAATTAGGAGTATAGAAACTGTATTGCTGGTATTACTCTATAACCAATTCAAACTGATTACCAGCTCCTTCAATTCATGCATGCAAAACTATAAATTTTACTTGTATATATATTTTCTAAATCTGATATTAAATAAAGAAATATTTAAATATGTGACTAAGTGCTTAGTGTCTTATCTCCTGCCATCTTTAACGTTTTTCGACAGTCCTGGAATGAATAATACATTTGAGTAAACACTCCTCCTGAAGAAGCCATGACGGCGAAACTCAGGACTGAGTTGGGGAGCAGAGAAAAACCTACCAGTTTGCACATTTGCACAAATTGCACAGATTGCACATATGTATTCAAAATCTTATTGGAACAGCAAGCCCGCAGAGTCACGAGTTTTGACCATTCAAGCTGAACAAGATAGGTGCAATATTGCAAGATATGATGTATAAGCACATGCTGGATGGTCTTGGTTTTTGAGATCAGACATAATGTGGAATAAGGGACACATAAGTGCGATGACGGTCCCAGAATGATCTCGCTGTGGCTCCTATGCAGGAGATAAGACACTGAGCACTTATTCACATATTTAAATATTTAATATCAGATTTAGAGAATATCTATACAAGTAAAATGTATAGTTTTGCATGCATGAATTGAAGGAGCTGGTCATCAATTTGAATTGGTGTTATTTTAGAAACATTTACAAGTGTGGGTCACATACATGTGCAATGACTGATTTTGAAAAGCTGCTATTAACAAGTGAAGATCAACAGGTTCATACTAGTGCTGTCCGATTCAGAAAAAAAAATTTCGATTCGATTCAGCCTATTGAATTGGTTTTTCGATTCAACTTTCCTGCCCAGTTGGGTGTTTTTTTCAAACATCCTGGTGGGTTTATTTTATAGCTTCTTCACCCCCTTTGCCTTCTCCTAACTACACTGGCACTGTGATGTAAACAAAATAAACAAACAAAAAATACTTTTCCTCTCTCTGTCAAATCCTAGTTCACACCAGGAAGTACTTCTTCACTGAAAGAGTGGTGGACAGCTGGAATAGGCTCCCAGTACAGGTGGTTGAGGCCAGCAGCGTGCAAGTTTTTAAGATCATTTGGGATGCTCATGTCGGATCTCTTCGAGGGAAAAGGTCATCAGAGAGCAACTAGGGGGGTGGGTCAATGGAGTGGGCAGACTCGATGGGCCTTGGCCCTTTTCTGCCGTCACTTTCTATGTTTCTATGTTATGTTTCTATGTTTGCGGTCTAACACCAGCTCTGGCAGGATACACGTTTCAAATCTGACATATTGTAATCACAAAATAGAAAATAAAATTCGTTTTTCTACCTTTTGTTGTCTGGTCAATATTCAAATCTCGTTGGTCTCAGGCTCTGGTTGTCTTCTGATAACTCGCTTGCCAGGGTCTCCTTCTTTCTTCTTTCTCCGTGCTAACCACCCATCTTCCGTCTCTGTCCTCCCCTTTCGTTTCCCTTCCCTCCCCAGGAGATCAGGCATCTTTCCTTTTTTTCATTTCCATCACCGCAGCTGCCGCAATAGACCCCACCATCCCCAGATCCACCATCTCTCCTTTTCTCCCCAGCCCCCCCTCCTCAATTCTCAGCTTCCCAGGCCCAGAGCATCCCCAAAGAAAGAGTCCATATTCCCCCACCCTAGGCCCCCTCCCCCCAATTCTCAGCTTCCCCAGGCCCAGAGCATCCCCAAAGAAAGAGTCCCATATTCCCCCTCCCCCCCAATTCCTATATGACCTTGGGAAGAGAGCAGCACTGCAGCAGAGATCCTTTACTTACTTACTGACAGATGTGGGGAGGAGAGGAGAGGAGAAATGCTTCTGGGAACGAGCCAGTCAAACCAACAAATGTGAAAATCAACGTGCTTGCTGCTGCCACCGATCTGCACATTCGCACACAGAGACATTTAAGGGGGGTGGAGAAAAAATCTACACATGTGTTCCCCATGTCATTTAGCCAAGGTTTTACATGAAAGAGTAAGGGAGTCATTTTCTTTAATCCCCGCGCTGTCTCTTTCTGCCTCCAAAGTGAAACAAAATAAATTGCAGTTTCATTATTCATTTGACAGAATTTACAGATGTGCTTTATAAAATGAAATTGCTACATGTGGAAGTGTGCAATGTCTGTGTATAAAAGTGGCATCAATTGCCACGTCACATGGAAGCTGCTGGGTTTGTGCTGCTCATTTATCCATCAGTATCTTTTAAAAATGGCTCTTCCTGCTTTAAGTGCCAGAAAATACACATGTCCTCCTGCAGGTATTTTGTCGTCCTCGCCTTTTGTAAAATAAAATAAAATTCAGAATGTCCTAACTTGGACTTCTCTCTGCATCCTCTATAATAAAACCCTAAGCATGCATGCGCACTTACGATTCTGTGATTCCTGCCGCTGTGATATGTGCCTCCGTGGCCATATTCTATTTGCGGCTTGTGTGGTGGCTTGAGGCGCGTGCGCTGGCTTGCGGTGTGTGCAGTGATTTGAGCGGCGGTGGTGGTTTTCTGATAGCTGGCGGTCTCCTGATAGCTGGCGCCTAGAGCAACGGCAGGAGGGTGTCGTGCGGGTGCTTCGAGGTGTCCCATGCTGGTAAAAATTCTGCTACTGCTCAGGGAAGTGGAGGAGGAGAGGGAAAGGGGGTGCTTTGGGGGGAGGGGAAGACAGAAGGGGACCACGGAGAGACAGGCAGGCATGGCGCAACAGAGAAATACAGGCAGGCAGGGGGCCAGGGAGAGAGATAGAGAGACAGACAGAAAGAAAGACAGACAGGGGGCCAGAAAGGCAGACAGAAAGAAAGACAGACAGCGTCCAAGGAGAGAGAGAGAAAGAAAAAAAGACAGACAGTCAGCGTCCAAGGAGAGGAAGACAAAGAAGAAAAGACATATAGCCAGACTGCCAGCGGCCGAGGAGAAAGAGACAAAGAAAAAACCCCCAAACAGACAGACAGTGAACATAAGAACATAAGAATTGCCCCTGTCGGGTCAGACCGGAGGTCCATCGTGCCCGGCAGTCCGCTCACGCGTCGGCCCCTCAGGTCCAGGACCTGATAGTGCTCATACCCTAAAACTGTCATACGCTTTTCGCTTATGTCCTTTAGAGTAACCTTCTATCTATACCCTGTAATCCCCTTCTCCAGTGGCCAAGGAGAGAGAGAGAAAGAAAGAATGACAGACAGACAGACAGGGGGGTCAGAGAGACAGACAGAAAGAAAGACAGACAGCGTCCAAGGAGAGAGAGAGAGAGAGAAAGAAAAAAAAGACAGACAGGCAGTGGCCAAGGAGAGAGAGAGAAAGAAAGAAAGAAAAACAGAAAGACAGACAGAAAGCGGCTAAGGAGAGAAAGAGACAGAAAGACAGGCAGACACATCTATTCTAGCAACCATTAATGTAATGGGCTTAAAGACTAGTTCTATATAAAATGAGTCTGGTAATGTATGAAAAGTGGTCATCTTGAAAGACCCTCCAGGAGTCTCACTAAAGCATATGCTGCACAGATAGTTGAAGAATGGATCAAATGGTGAATTTTGTAAACCAGAAGTGAAAACTAAATGAATGAAGATGAAAAGCTATAGCATTTGTCCAAAAACGTTTTTAAAATGATAGTAAAGAAACAAGGTAGTCCTTTTACTAAGGAACGGAACCCGATTTAGTATGCGTTAAATGCTAACTCATCCTTAGGATTGAATGGACGCGTTCGCACGCGTCAGCATTTAGCATACGCTGAAATGACTAGCGTGCCTTAGTAAAAGGATAGAAAAAGGAAGGTGAACTAAATTCAAATCCTTTCCTTTCCCTTTGATAAGCACTTGACCTCCACATTGACAACCAGTAAAGCAAAATGATTTCCTCACATTTTGCAAAGCCAAACTTGAATCAGATAAGTATGTCGCTCGTCCTCAGAAATATGATTTCCCAACCCTGTCCCTTCATGACCACCATGATGAATAAATTTCTACATAGAAAACCTTTTACTTAACATAAACATTCAGACGACTACTGTCTGATCTGAGCTCTAAAAGAAGGAAAGCACTCATCTTCCTTTTCTCTATGCCAAAGTCTCATGCGTCTTCTTCTTCTTTTTTTCATTTCTTTAGGAGTGCAGGTTCTGCACACTTTTGCCTGTGGTCTTTGAACCACTTTTTGAAAGGTGAAGCAAGTCTAGACATTCTCTTGAAAACGGCTGTGGGTATAAAGCGTCTGCTTGCATGCATCAGCTTTGTGGAAGTAGAATTCTGCTTGGAAAGGATATACGGAGATTTGAAAGTGCATGCCCAGAAGAGAACACTGCCTCTTAGTACAGCTGAAAGCATACACATTAGAGAATGACATGGGGACCGTTTACCGCAGTAAACCGCGGGTCACCGCAGTACATCCGCAGGAATGGAGATATTTGCAACCGGTTTACCGCAGGAATGGGGACAAGACCTTTCACCGCCCTGCGGGAATGGGGACAAGATCTTTTACCGCCCCGTGGGAGCGGTGAAAAGTCTTACTCCTGAGGTAAAAAAAACATTGCCCGTGTCAGACTCGGCATCTTCTCCCCAGCTCCTCTTCCGCCTATTTCACCTTCAGGAGCCAGCCATGCCACGATGAAGACAGAGGGAACCTAAAACCAAAGCCTGAGACCAATGTGATTTGAAGAATAAAATTACCAGACAACAAAAAGAAAAAAAATAAATTTATTTTATATTTTGTGATTAGAATATTTCATGTGATTAGAATATTTCAGATTTGAAATATGTATCCTGCTAGAGCTGGTATTAGACATAACTAGGAACCGCAAAGCCCAGGCTGTGCTTCTTTAGCTTCCAGCTGGCTTAGGGCTCTCTCTCTGACCAGGGGGCCGTTGCCCTAGTTGCTGTCCCCTAACACAATTCCTGCCATGTGTGACTGAAGTATTCTGTTAGCTTGATTTTTCTATGTAGCATTCTGTAGTAATTTGATTTGTTCAATTTTCACAATAGTGAAGGGGATATTTGTGAAAGGGAGGGAAGACGGGTTTTGTTGAACCTTGCTCTGTTTTATTTGTGTTTATAAAATGACAATTGCCAGAGGATAAGCTTCCGCCCACACACACGCGACTGCAGGGCGGCACAGGCAGGCTTCGCCGGCATCAGTTTCTTTTCTAAAGCGCCGCGAAGGTAAGGGGGAGGGAGGGAGATAGATTTGGCCGGAGATAGGGATGGAGTTTCTTTATGCCGTGAAGGAAAGGGGGAGGGAGGGAGATTCTCGGGCCGCTGAAGGGCGGTGAGGTGGCGAGAGGGAAGGGTGGATGCTGCGGGGACGGGGCGGTGGGTTCGGGAACGGGGCGGTGAAGGGGACGGCGAGGATGGGGCGGTGAAGAGGACAGTGGTCCGGTGACAGGGCCTAGACGGGGACAGATTTTTTCCCCGTGTCATTCTCTAATACACATTGTAGAACACTACACTTCTAGCGTAGGTTATGCAGGTGAAATACTTTTATACCTACAATAAAGCACTTTATAAACCCAGAAATACAGTACACAGTGAGAATGCATTAGTTAAGTACAGTAAAAAAGCACTACCATATGTTAATATGCATTATTTCCTCTAGGTCCCATTTAGGCATTGGATCCGTAGCTGATAATGTGAGTTAATGAGGTATAATACTTCAGTAAATTCCATGCATAGACATTTACCAACACTTTATGAAATTCTAATAAAAATGAAGTCACACTGGAACAAAATATGCAATGGAGTGTTGATCAGAGTAGTGTTTCGATTTAAATAAAACCCAAAAAGCAATGTTAAATTGATTCACTTCTCTCCCACCAATCTTTTGGGTGAGCGTTCACTAAATCCAAAATTAGACAGGTCCTACCTCCAGGTAGCTTCAGTGGTCCACAACCTTTACCCTCCGGATTTGGCTCCTGGATAAATATCCTTTTTGTGCAGAGTCGCCATAGACCAAAGTGAGCTGCTTCACAAGTGGAGTTCAGCTTCTCCACTTTCGGACTTAACACTGCCCAATAATCAGTCACCACGGCTGCCAACATTAAGGAAATGCCAACCAAAATGAAGCAGAATGCCACCCTGATTTTGATGGCCTTGCCTTCCATCGCTGCTAAGGGGGGCGGGGGACGCACAGAGTCCCCTCTTTGCTGCTCTCTTGGTCAAGGAGCTCCACAAGTGAAACCCTCACCCTGGTTCTTGGCACATCTGAGCACGTCAAAATGTCACTCCCCCACCCCCCCCCGTCCCTGGGGCACAAGTAGGGCGGCTCGTAGGCTGGAATGAACTCGGGCTGGTTGGACAGCTGCTGAGGTATATCAGGAAAGTTAGCAGTCAGGCTCGTGAGTGTGGATTCTATTAATGCATCTAATGAGGGGAACAGGAATGACTGGGACTGCTCTGGTTACATTTCTGCTTCGCTGGTTTGCTTTTGGGGGGGGTTAATAATCGACTGGATTTGAACTTGATGCTGAGTGAAATTAATAACTGGTCTCTCTGGATTGTGCAGCAATTCTTATGTTCTTATATGCAGGATGCTCAAAACTATTTCATAAATGCTTGTTGTAGGATATAGTATCACAGTCAAAATACCCTGTTCTACTGACATTTTGGAGTTATGTATTTAAAAGGATTTATCCATGTCGGAGCGCCTAATACCTTGATATGTCCAGCCAAAACAAGTATCGGCAGCACTATCTGGATAAGGCCACTGAAGAATTCACACACCGCCGCAACATGATCTGGGCGTGGAGATGGGGAGGAGGCAAGTTATCGGCGTTATTACATTCCATTACATTAGTGACTTATATTCTGCCTTAACCTTGTAGTTCTAGGCGGATTACAAAAGAGGTAAGCTGGACATCACCAGAAGAGTTTACAGGGTAAAGTACTGCCGTGTTTCCCCCGAAAATAAGCCCTAGCATGATTTTTAAAGATACGCCTAATATAAGCCCTTGCCCAAAAATAAGCCCTAGTTAAGATTGATAGAGGGAAGGTCTCGGCGGGGAAGGCCACGAAGCAGCCCGTTCAGAGCGCTGCCGCCGCTGCTGTTTTTGGAGGCCTCAGGGGTATGGTATGTCAGTCTCACAGTGGGATTCTGCACAGGGGGATGGGAGGGAGGGATAGAAAGATGCTGCACAAGGGGATGGGTGAGAGGGGAGGAAAGATGCTGCACATGGGGGGGGGGAAGAAAGGAAAGAGGAAGAATTGGGGTGGAGGAAAGCAAGGAAGAGATGATTGTTGTACATAAAAAAGACATTCCCCCCAAATAAGCCCTAATGCATTTTTTGGACCCCAAATTAATATAAGACACTATCTTATTTTCGGGGAAACACGGTAGATACAGGAATAGAGAAAAAATAAGGTGCTGTTTTAATTTGTACTAATTACAGGAATAGAGATAAATTACGGTTCTGCGTTAATTTGACCTGCCCAATTTTCTGAATAGTAGGGTTTTTATTTCCCTTCAGAGGGCTTCATAATCAGGTGTTGCTATCGGTAAGTCGGAGAGGTGGTGGTCAAGTTTCGCAGCCTGAGTTGCTAGTAGGCCATTGTACATTTTTTTGCGCAGTGTGCCTTTGACTGGGGGGGACGAGTAAATGGAGTCTGAGTTCTTCTTGGCCTGGTTCAGTTGTTGCAGCAATTTTTCAGCACGACTATCCTGATGAAGTAGGATAGCAAAAAGACCGTCGGAGAGAACGCCAAAAAGGTACGGGGAAGGCAAGGAGAGGAGCAGGGAATGAGCGGGTGGTTGGGGGGAAGAGGGGAGTGCCGCCAAGTCCTTAGGAAGTCTGCGCCCCTGGAACGTACCGCACCCCTTTTACTACGCTACTGTACACCACATTTGTTTCTCATTTTTTTCTGTGGCCCCTCCCCTCTTCACCTCTTTATTTATTTATTTATTTAAAAATTATTTTAACCCGCTTACACCTAGGCAGTTCACATGAATGCGTGCATAACTATCAAACAACAAAAAGAGACATAAAACATAGTTCAGATTCATAAAAGTTCTTCAAACAATCATTTTTTAAAAAGCCTTTACAATAAGTATAAATCTTGTGGTTTTGAAAACCGCTGTATTTCTAGACTGTCTTTACAAACCTTTCATCCTTCTTCACCATGGAAATTCCTGGATCGTTTTATGCAATCTGGGTAGCTGACCACTCCTGCTGCCTGATGTCTCTTTCTTTCCTCTTTTCACATCTTATATTTAGCCTCATCTCTTATGACTTTGCTTGAACTTGTTGGGTTACAAGGGGCTAATTGTACAGTGGAATGTAATTGCTCTTCTTAGCCCCCTTTTTTCGTTGAATGTACTTTCACTGTTTTTGTGGTTCATGTCCTTTGTTGTTATCCCCAAATTTCCAATAACAATTTTGAACCAAAAAAAAAAAAGCCTCTACAAATAAAGTTGTCTTCAAGACTTCTTAAATTTCTGTAAATCAGGGAACAACCGAAGAGGTTCTGTCAAATTGTTCCATAACAATACTCCTGCCACTGAGATAATGGAAGTCCTAATTGTCTCATAATGTACAGTCGTCAGCTCCTCACTAACTAACCGTAACATCCTTTCCGATCTCAAGGATCTTGATGGCTGGTTCACTTTTAACGGTACACCGACGTTTGAGCGCAGGACAAAAGTTCTCCGACAAAGCCGTTGCCGACATTTGCGCGCAGGGATGAGCGCGCGCCACCGCCTGAAGCCGCTCTGACCGTTTCCGTCAGCACTGTGAGGGTGTGTGTGTGGGAACCCCCCCAGTACACTGAGAAATACTCATGCTCATCTTTATTAGTTTATTAAGATTGTGAATTATATTCAATGATGATTATGTGTTGTAGTGAGATTATTGTATTAAAATTATTAAATAAAGAATTTTTTAAAAAAGAGAAATACTCGTGCTCAAGTTGAGGGTGTGTGTGTTTGGGGGGGGGGTGGTTCCCTCCGAGTGGAAGAGCCGGTGTTTAGGAGGAGAGTGGGAATATTCAGTGCCAATGATAGTCCAAATAGAGTTCAACTCTTTCATTTAAAATAGTGCCTAATGCCTATGTTTTGGTCTCTGTTACAACTACAGCTAGGATTATGATTTAAGAGGGTTGTATTAAGAACCAACTCAGAAAACGCTAACTCTGAATTGTTACACCTTTATAAAAGCACAAGTTTTGATTAAGGTTTAATAATGTGTTGATTATGGTTTAATAATGTCTGCATTGAAACCATCCTAGGAAATGCAGACTCTGTATTGTAACATCTTTACAGAAGCTCATGTATTGTAACACCATTACAAAGCTCATATAAACCTCTCTGAATTGGCTCCCCCAGTCATTAGCAGCGGTATAGAAGCTTAAAATAAACAATTATGCCCCTCCCATTCAGTGTATTGGGGAAGGTTTGATCCACCTACCGTTCCATCTACTTGGTTGCCGTGAAGTTGGAAAATGTTTTTTGCATGAACACTCCGGTTTGATGGCAAAAGAATTCCCACAGCTACGGCACGATCACTTGAAAATTCATAGGCAATTGAAAACTTGGCTATTCAATAAACTTTGCTGGATGGCTTCTAGATTTAACTTGCTGACTGGTTTGTTAGTTAGGTTAATTGTTCTTGATCTGTAAACTGTCCAGAGCCGGAGCCAGGTCAGGTTTTCAGGATATCCACAATAAATATGCATGAGATAGATTTGCATCTCAAGGAGGCAGTGCATGCAAATCCATCTCATACATATTCATTGTGGATATCCTAAAAACCTGACCTGGTTCCGGCTCTCGAAGACCGGAATTGCCTACCCCTGATCTAGACTGTCGTGCCTTACCTTCTGTGTGATTTTTCTATTTTCTTTGATAAATGCAGTTTTGCTCTTCAAGGGTTACGGTTATGTGTAAGAAAACACCAAATATATGCATTTATTAACATGCTCATATATTGCCCGGTTTCCTTTGCATGGAAAGTGTTAAGGGTTGATGTGTTCTGTCTTAATAATAATTATTTCTGTAGAGTTAATATATATATATTTTTTAAAATTTATATTCCACATATCTTACAATTCTATGCAGATTACAAATTATTCAGACACGCAAGCCCTAACTGTCCTGGCGGGCTCCCACTCTATCTAATGTACCTGGGACAATGGGGATTAAGTGACTTGCCCAGGGTCACAAGAAGCAGTGCAGGATTTGAATCCACAACCTCAGGGTGCCAAGGTTGTAGCTCTAACCACTGCACCACACACTCCCACTGCTTAGTATTATCGGATAGTTTCATGCCCTCAGGAGCAGGAGGGACGATTAAATATAGGGAACTTTAGTTCCAGACTGTAATTATTTGCCCCCTGTTCTCCCACCTGTAACACACAGGTCCAGGGCATCCTCATTTTGCTCCCCTTTCTCTTTTTAGGGCTTCCAGTTAATGTTTGTTTATTCTGGGAACATCATTCATTCAGGGATTTTGCCAAGCGTGCCATGATGCAGTGGGCCAGAGAGAAGCTGTAAATGAGCCAGTGCTGAAGCGCTTTATGGATGTTTATTTGATCAACCCCAAATGTGCAAAATTAAAAGACTTGCTAGGTTTTTCACATTCATCCACACAAAAACAATTACAGTGGTACCTCGGTTTACGAGTGCACCGGTTTGCGAGTGTTTTGTAAGACGAGCAAAACATTTGCAAAATCGGCGCCTTGGAAACCGAGCGTGGCTCGATTTGCGAGCGGCACCCCTCTGCGATCCGGCACCCTCCCCCCGCGATCCGGCACCCCCCCCTCCCGCAATCCGGCACCCCCCTGCCACGATTCGGCACCCCCCTGCCGCAATCTGAAGTCCCCCAGACCCACCCGAACCCACTTCTTACTGTCATCTGGCATGTCCTGTGCATTGGTGCCAGTGCCCGAAGATTGGCCTCCTCTTCTTGCTGGGCCTTGAGCATCTGCGCATGCTCAAGGCCTGCGAGTTCAAGCTATCTTCGAGATTCTTGGACTTCAAATTGCGGCGGGGGGGTGCCGAATCGTGGCAGGGGGGTGACGAATTACGGCGGGGGGGATGCCGGATCGCAGGGGGAGGGTGCCGGATTGCAGGGGGGGCCTTCAGGGGTAGCAATGCTGGTTCTCGTGAGGGGGGGGGGATAGAGCAGCGCCGCTGGCCTCGGGGGGTGGGAACGTATCAAAGCGAGTTTCCATTATTTCCTATGGGGAATCTCGCTTTGATATACGAGTATTTTGGTTTACGAGCATGCTTCTGGAAAGAATTATGCTCGTAAACCAAGGTACCACTGTACATCAAAATGCCCAAAGACGAGTGGAGAAACCCAGATCTCAATATTTTGGCTCTAGAACACAAAAAGTGTCGAGTGAGCCACCATCATCAAAGGTTCTGAAACAAACTCTACTAACCTCTGTGCTTTCAAACAACACCACATTCCTGCCTTTATAGACAAATATTTAATTCCCTAAGCTTCATCCCATACACTATCCTCAAATTATCAAGATTATCAGATGATAACACTCAACTGGGAGAGTTATGATCGACTTAATTATACTTTCCGGTGGGCAAACTTATGTTCTAGCTACAAATATGAAAAAATGAACGCTGAAATTTGAGGATATAGTAATGCATTTGAAAGGGGGTGGAGCCCACTGACATCATTTATTGAGTCACAATAGTTGTCATGTACCTTTTCTTTTTATCTGTCCTCCTTACACATCCAGGGTGGGAGGGAGGGAGATGGGAAAACATTATAATTATTATTCATTATATCTATTTTATTGAAATTATACTTGTGGTTTTATTTTCATTAGTTAAGGGGAGGAGGGGGTGGGTGAAAATGTTTGTTGTTGAAATATTTCTATATTTAAAGTGCTTATGTTTGATTCGTTTATGTTTAAATTCACAATATTGTACTGTTAATAACTGAAAACATGGTTTTTCCTGTTGCATAGAGCAATCTGGACCCCTGTTCGCTTACAAAAATTAGATGGCTTTAAATGTAATAGATGTTGGCACTGTCATCTTGAAGCAGGGACTTTGGATCACCTTTTATTCTATTGTCCATTTATTTTGGCTTTTTGGAAATCAATTTGGGGCCAAATAAATTGTTTGTTAGAAAATCATGTGGCATTATCATATGATACAATATTATTTGGCATGTCTATGAGGGCTAAGAGCCAAATATCTTCCAAAAATAATAAACTTTTACTTATTTTGACAGGAGTTGCCATACAACAAATAACATGTAATTGGAAAAATTGGAATAGATTGAACTACAGTTTTTGGTGGAATTCAGTATGTCATATTTATAAAATGGAAAGATCATTAGCTATTCAGAAAGGGAATTTTAATAAATTTCAAGATGTGTGGAGACCATTAACAAAATATTGTCATGAATAGGTATTATTTTCCCTGATTTGTACAAATGAAAGAATGGGATGGGGGAGGGGAGCTTTATTATATGGTATGAGATATTGAAAGGTTGGGAGGGAAAGGGATAAATTTTATTTAATATGAAGAATTGTAGAATTTCAAGTGATATATTTAAGTTAAAATGTGGTTACTTTTTGATGCACATGATGAAAGTTATAAAAATGAATAAAGAATTAAAAAAAATAATTGAAAACTAATAAAAAAATAATTGAAAACTAATAAAAAAATAATTGAAAACTAATAAAAAATAATAATTGAAAATTAATAAAAATTTACAAAAAAAAAAAATAGATTTGCTTGTTGTCCCCTCCATCCGACAAATCTTCTACGATCCGACAAATCTTCTACGATCCCAGCAGAAACTCCTTCTTCTCCGTCATAGCGCCGCTCTTCCCCTGCACATACAAGAGTCTTCTCTCACATTATTCAAGACAAAACTCAAAACTTTTTAATTCAAGGATGCTTACAATACCTAGGGTTCCTTTTACGAAGGTGCGCAAGGCTTTTAACGTGCGGAATAGCGCACGCTACATTGCCCCACGCGCTAGATCTTAACGCCAGTATTGAGCTGGCGTTAGTTCTAGAAGCGTAGCGCGCGGTAATTTCCCGCGTGCGCTAAAAACGCCAGCGCACCTTAGTAAAAGGAGCCCCTAATCCGGAAGCCCTTTTCTTTCCCTGGAATAACGTTCTTTTCAGGTTTTCAACTCCAAACACCTCTTCAGAGACAAATTAATTCCTAATGTTTTTATCCAACCCCCTCCCTCCTTTATTTTTTCTATCTTGATGCATTTTTTTTACCACCTCTTCTACCTTCCTCCCCTGTCATGTCAGTCTCAAGTAATATATGTAACCTTCCCCCCTCCTCCACATTTAATTATCATGTGGTGGAATTTTCTTTTTTTTTCTATTTTAATATTTGCTTTCAAACATTTTTATGGATTGTAAATCATCTAGATAAATTTTGATGGATGGTATATCAAAGAAACAATAAACTTGGAAATGTCATACTTGTGCTTCAAAAACCATTTTACTGTGTGAGCAATAAATCTCCCCCTTGGCTCACATAAGAATAGCCATACTGGTCAGACCAAAGGTCCGTCAAGCCCAGTATCCTGTTTCTACAGTGGCTATTCCAGGCCTCAAGTACCTGGCAAAAACCCAAAGAGTAGACTGAGAGGGGAAACGATCGAAACGTTCAAAATGCTGAAAGGAATAGACTTAGTAGATAAAGACAGACTGTTCACCCTCTCCAAGGTAGGGAGAACGAGAGGGCACTCTCTAAAGTTGAAAGGGGATAGATTCCGTACAAACGTAAGGAAGTTCTTCTACACCCAGAGAATGGTAGAAAACTGGAACGCTCTTCCGGAGTCTGTCATAGGGGAAAACACCCTCCAGGGATTCAAATAGAGGGAAACACCCTCCAGGGATTCAAGACTAAGTTCGACAAGTTCCTGCTAAACTGGAACGTACGCAGGTGAGGCTGGACTCATGCAGAGCACTGGTCTTTGACCTGAGGGCCGCCGCGTGAGTGGACTGCTGGGCAGGATGGACCACTGGTCTGACCCAGCAGCATCAGTTCTTATGTTCTTACGTTCAACATTCCAACTAGGATCTCAAACAAATAGCAAGATTCCGGAATCTGAAATAGTAGCAACATTCTAAGCGACCGATCCCAGGGCAAGCAGTGGTTTCCCCTAGGTCTGCCTTGACCTCCTGCTGCTGGATTTCTCTACAGGCTGAAATGTTGTAGGACTACAATATATTATGCTTGCGAGGTTGGTGGAAACAGGTATTTGTGGCGTAGTATTTGCATGATTCAGCTATGGCACATTATCGCCTTGGGTCTGAACTGCAGGGTACCGCAGGGATCCGTGCCACTGGCTTTTTTATTTACTATCTACCTTAAGCTCTTTAGCTGAGCCGTTTGATTGATGGCCATGAAATTCTATATCCATGTCAATGAAGAACAGCTACTCATACCCATAGCTCCGAGTGAACTGAGGAATGGCCATAATGAAAAAAGAGCAACAATTTTTTTTTTTTTTTGCCTGAATATAAGTTGGGGGGCTGGCTCAATTGAGATTTAGGGCTCCTTTTACAAAGGTGTGCAAGCGGTTTTAGCGCGCGCTAGCCGCTACCGCTTCCTTTTAAGCAGGCGGTAATTTTTCAGCTAGTGTACCTTTGTTAAAGAAGCCCTTAAAGTCACGTTTTATGGAATTAAGCAGCAAGTTTCATACACTTATTTTGAGTGTTTGGTAATATATTTAGGCGGTTTGGGACCGTGGGTGCCATGATCAGGGCAGGATTAACCAAGTAGGCATATTTCCTCCTATTGGTTTTAAACGTATTAAGAAAATAAGAACATAATAGCCTTACTGGGTCAGACCAATGGCCCATCAAGCCTGTTCTCACGGTAGCCAAACCAGGTCACTAGTACCTGGCCAAAACCCAACTTTCCATACAGAATCTCAAAGAATAGCAAGATTCCGGAATCCCAGAGAGTAACAAGATTCTAGAATCCCAAAGAGTAGCAACATTCCATACAGAATCTCAAAGAATAGCAAGATTCCGGAATCCCAGAGAGTACCAAGATTCTAGAATCCCAAAGAGTAGCAACATTCCATACAGAATCTCAAAGAATAGCAAGATTCTGGAATCCCAGAGAGTAATAGCAACATTCCATACAGAATCTCAAAGAATAGCAAGATTCCGGAATCCCAGAGAGTACCAAGATTCTAGAATCCCAAAGAGTAGCAACATTCCATACAGAATCTCAAAGAATAGCAAGATTCCGGAATCCCAGAGAGTAATAGCAACATTCCATACAGAATCTCAAAGAATAGCAAGATTCCGGAATCCCAGAGAGTAACAAGATTCTAGAATCCCAAAGAGTAGCAACATTCCATACAGAATCTCAAAGAATAGCAAGATTCCGGAATCCCAGAGAGTAACAAGATTCTAGAATCCCAAAGAGTAGCAACATTCCATACAGAATCTCAAAGAATAGCAAGATTCCGGAATCCCAGAGAGTAACAAGATACTAGAATCCCAAAGAGTAGCAACATTCCATGCTACCAATTCAGGGCAAGCAGTGGCTTCTTCATGTCTTTCTCAATAACAGACTATGGACTTTTCCTCCAGGAACTTGTCCAAACCTTTCTTAAAACCAGCTACGCTATCCGTTCTTACCACATCCACTGCTAACGCGGTCCCGAGCTTAGCTATTCTCTGAGTGAAAAAAAACTTTCCTCCAATTGGTTTTAAAAGTATTTTCCTGTAACTTCATCAAATGTCCCCTAGCCTTTGTCATTTTTAACGGAGTGAAAAATCGATCCACTTGTACCCGTTCTACTCCACTCAGGATTTTGTAGACTTCAATCCTATCTCCCCTCCGCCGTCTCTTTTCCAAGCTGAAGAGCCCTAACCTTTTTAATCTTTCCTCATACGAGAGAAGTTCCATCCCCTTTACCATCCTGGTCGCTCTTCTTTAAACCTTTTCTAGCGCCACTACTACTATTTATTTCTGTAGCTCTACCAGGCACACACAGTGCTTTACGTTAAACACCCAAGAGACAGTCAAACTGGCCAGAATGCATAGAGGGGCATAATAAAAAGAAAAAAGTCTAAGTCCCCTTTTGGCCTAAGTCAGTAGACTCTGAAGTTGGAAGCAGGGAAATGTCCATTCTCAAAAAAAGTCCAAATTGAGGGATTTTTTGAGAATGGCCTACCTGCACATTCAGCAATCTACTGGCCCAGACTGCCACTATATCTCTCCCTACACCACATTCCTGACCCAAAAATTGGCCAAGTCCCAAACGCACAAACCCAGACCTTTTAGGCGAAGGAGGGGCCAGTCCTTCGCTTAAAAGCAGGATTCTGTAACCGGCGTCTGTCAAAAAACAACGCCGGTTACAGCATCCTGTAACTGGCCCACCCCCCCACCGCAATTATCATGATCCCCCCCCCCCCACCTCCGACAAAATCCCAAACCGGCAGGAGGGATCCCAAGCTCTAGGTGTTCAGAGGCAGGGGAAAGGCCTAAGCTGGTTTTAGATACATCTAAAACCAGCTTTGATTATCGGTATTTGGACAATCTGTCTTTTTGTTCGTCCAAGTACTGATTTAGGGCACTTTTTGGATGGGGCTGCAACTAACTCAGAATGTTGCATCATTGATAGAGAGTTATAAGAAGCAATATTACATCACACCCTTCAAGCAAAAAGTGCAGTATCGGAATCCTACAAGTGCAAATTTTAAATCTATCATATACCCCATGCAACCCACCCTAAAACTTCTCGGACTGATGATAGACAAATGTTGCACCATGCAACTGCAAATCAACATGACCGTCCAGAAATCCTTCTCAGCCATGCGTAACTTATGACAGACACAAAAATTGTTTGATAGAGAGCAATTCCAACGCCTGGGATTGAGAAAGCCGCGATGGGGCCTGTGCTGCTGCTGATGTGGTTTGTTATAAGGTACTGTATTTCGGTCTTGCAGTTGGGGTTCAGATGGGTGGAAGAGATGAAAGGGTCAGCAGGTAGAGTGGGGTGCGTGGCGGAGGGGGTGGTGGATGGGAGGGATTAAAAAATGCTCCACGGGGGGATGGGAGGAAGGGAGGGATAAAGCTGCAAGGGTTCTGTTGCACAGGGGGATGCGAGGGAGGGGGGGGAGGGATAGAAAGATACTGCACAAGGGGATGGGTGAGAGGGGAGGAAAGATGCTGCACATGTGGGGTAGAGAAAGGAAATAATAATAATAGCAGTTTATATACCACAGGACCGTGAAGTTCTATGCGGTTTACAATGATTAAAAAAGAATGGTACAATTGAGTAGAACTTACATAGTTGGAGATTAATGACTAACAGTAAATGAGAGCAATTGTGGCAGATTGTGCGGATCAGCTACCTAGGTAATTCAAGAACAGATATGTTTTTAGGTGTTTCCTAAATTCACCATAGTAATTTTTCCAGGTCTTTGCCCCATAATGCTGCTTGAGAAGATCACAGCTACCGACTCCCACCTCTGGGATTCCTCACGAGCAACGGGGGAGAAATTGCGCAGTTCACACAGTCTGTGGGGACTGCATCTTTTCCCGATGACGTATGCCTGAGCAGGGGATCTCTGAGCAACAAAGCTACGAAGAACTTCAAAAATTTGGTGGAATAACCCGAAAATAAAGAACACAGCAGAGCAAAACACACCTTCTGAGTTCACTTGCAGAAGGAATAACTGAGGAGGGTGCTGTGCTCCACTGCAGAAGGGGAGGAATTCTCAAGTTCTTTAAGGGATATATCCTTCTGCGGTTCATGGAAAATGGAAAATCCACAGCTCATGTATGGACTCCTGTGTATCCACAATAGAAGCCCTGTTAAAATTCTAGCTATCAGTAGTTAGAAGTTACTAAGTGAATACCAATTCTGGTAACCCCTACAAAGAGATCCTAGAACATTAGGAAGAATTGGGGTGGAGGAGAGGAAGGGAAAGATAATCATACATGAAAAAAAAAATATCTCCTTGAAAATAAGACCTAGTGCCTCTTTTGGCCCCCAAATTGATATAAGACAGTGTCTTATTTTCTGGGAAACACGATTCTACCTGCTCCTGTAATTCTCCTGGAAATGTCCAGCTTACCTCGTTTGTAATCCGTCTAGAACTGCGAGGCAAAGGTGGACTAATAAGTTAGTCCACACACTTTGACTTCCCACATCAAAGGAAATCGCACAGGGGGCGTGGCTTGGAACACGCACAAGATGGAGGTGTGATCACATTGCTCTGCTCCCCCAGGCACTAATTCTGAAGAATTTGCTGTAAAATAAAGTTTCTTGTATCAAAAGAACTTACTATAAAGTCAGAGGATGGCAACTTCAAGGCAGACGAAACTTGAGACGGCTTTTGTGGGCACTGCTAAGCGTGTCAAGCATGATCATGTGACGCCGGCAAAGACTTCACTCCCGGATGAGGAAGAAATTGATAAAAAAGAAGTGATGACAGCGCTGGAAAAAAATACAGCAGATGCTACAAAAGAACACAGATTACATACAGGAAGTAAAGGAAGAGGTTGTCAACATAAATAAGCAGTTGGAATCGGCAAACCAGAGAGTGACAACACTGGAAAAAAAAATGGAACAGTTGGAACTAACAGAGGTTCAGTTTAAATCTGAAAGAAAAATCATTTCAGAGATGCAAAAACAACTGGAAAATTATGAGAATCGTGGACGTCGAAAGAACATAAAAATAATTGTGCTGGCGGAAAAATTGGAGGGAGAGAATCCCATAAAGTTTCTGGAGACTTCAATACCAAAACTTTTTCAGCTGAACTCAAAACAACCTCTTGAAATTGAAAGAGCCCACAGAATTCCCTTCCATCGGTCAGAAAGTCAGTCAAAGCCCAGACCGCTGATCTTTAAACTGTTAAGGTTTCAGCAAGCCTTTGAAATACTGAAGTTGGCAAAAGCAGACAAAAATTTGACATATAAAGGATCAAAATTATTATTTTTGCCTGACTTTGCAAAGAATACAGCAGCACTGAGGCAGCAGTTTCTTCAATTAAGACCACAGCTTAGAGAAAAAGGATATAAATACGGTTTATATTTCCCTGCAAAAATGAGGATTTCTTATGGGAGTAAATCACTATATTTTGAGGATCCAGGGAAGTTGAAAGACTTTCTGAATAACTCTGAACCAATGACTATGTAAGGAAGAAAAGGTTTAGAAGACAGAAATATATTAATAGGAGTGGAATATAAAAGTAAGACTGGAATAGAATGGATGGAATGCTAAGGATTTATGAAAATGTTACATTTCTTCTTTTATGTATGTATGTAGTGAATATGAAATTGAATGAAATGGTTTAGAACTCTAATATAAATATATTTAAAGAAGCACATTCATAAATAAATTAAAAGAAATATAGATATTATGCTGTGAAAGTGGGAGGAGGGTGGAATATGAGATGAACTTAAGGAGGATTTATAAAATACGTAAAGTTTTGAAATGTTCATTTATTAATATTGAATATGGGGGAACTTAAAAGATTTAAAAGAGAATTGATAAAAAGGTAAAGGTGGTATTTGACCATTTTGGAAATTGGGTTATATAAAAGTATGGAAAAATAATGAAATAAATGGTTATGTTAATATTTAAAATATGTCATGGTAGTAAGATATAAGATGGGAAAAAGTACATTTATATGTGGGAGACAATGTATAAATGTCTGGGGGGTGGAAGTGGTTGCATATCCTATGCGTGGTTCAAGTTTATCCATAATGAAGGGAAGGGTGGGAGGGATATGGGGAGGGGGGATATTTAAGAGTAAGGGGAAAGAATATCTGTGTAGTAGGGGATATTATATCATATTCTTATATTTTATGGATGTTATGGGAAGGATGGTGTCTAATCAATTTCATTTATATAAACTGGAGTGTCAATGCTGGAATTTTATTGAGTTGAAAGATGGAGACTAAATTCTACTCTTTAAATGTCAATGGCCTGAATCACCAAATTAAAAGGAAAAAAATGTTAAATTTCCTTAAAAAGCAACAGGCGGATGTATATTTCATCCAAGAGACCCATCTGTCCACAATAGAATCTAGAAAGCTGGAAGGGGGATGGATTTCAAAAGTATTTTTTGCTCCAGCAAATGGGAAAAAGGCTGGAGTGGCCATTTTAATTAATAAAAAATGTACAGCTGATTTTAAGATGGTAGAAATGGATCCATTAGGAAGGTGGGTGCATATTGAAATGAGCATGGAAAATAATACCCTGGACTTATTTAACATCTACGCTCCTAATACGAATCAGATGGAGTTTTTTAAGAACCTACTACAAATTTTAATGCCACTGGCTGCTTCTAATTTAGTGGTGGCTGGAGATTTCAATGCTGTAATGGATTCAATTATGGATAAAAATCCAAGTAGAGTTATGAAATCATTAGGGCTAGATAATTTGGTAAAATTTTGTGATTTAATAGATGTATGGCGTATTCTTCATTTTAATGATCGGGAATTCTCTTTTAGTTCACAGGTCCATAATTCTTTTTCAAGAATTGATTATATTTTTGTTTCAAATAATTTAGCGAAAAATGTAATAAACTAAACTAAACTAAACCTTGGGTTTATATAATAAGAGCTATTATAGATCCTATTCTCTTATCTGATCATGGTGCTGTATGGATTGAGTTAAAGGATGGTGAAAAGGATTATTCTAAGCCGGTTTGGTGATTTGATAATTCTTTGGTAATAGATTCAAATTTTACTGAAGATTTTAAAATAAAAATGATTGAATTCTTCCAAATTAATGATACTAATGATATCAATATGGAAGTATTATGGGATGCGTTTAAAGCAACCATGAGAGGTAATATTATTTCATATTCAGCATACGTTAGGAAATAGTTTACAAAACAATTTGTTGATTTGGAAAAGGAAATTAAAGTATTGGAAAGTAATTTAATTAATAGATGGGAGTGGAATACTTTGCAATTATTATTAAAAGCAAAAGTTAAATATAATGAGTTATCCTCTAAATTTGTAAGGAATGATTTATTTTCTAAACAAACTCAATACTATGGAAATTCAAATAAGGCGGGTAGGATGCTAGCAAATTATCTTAAAGCAAGGAAAAGAAGAACAAAAATTGTTGTAATAAAAGATAAAAATGGAAAATCACATAATAAAATTGATCAGATTCTAAAACAATTTTTTAGTTTTTATAAAGACTTGTATTCTTCTGAATCTTACAGAGATAGAGAAAAGGATGGATTGGAATTTTTAAGTTCACTTAAGGGGCCTCAAATTCCTGAACATATAAAAGGAATCTTTAAAAGAGTTAGAAACAGCATTGAAGTCTCTTAGAGTTGGATCCGCTCCAGGTGGTGATGGATATACGGTAGAGTTCTATAAATTATTTCAAAATACTTTGTTACCCTATTTGTTAAAATTATATCAATACCAACTGAATAAAAGTTGTATATCAGGTACTATGGCAGATTCATTAATTATTGTCTTACCAAAACCAAACAAAGATCATACTTTGGTATCAAACTACAGGCCTATTTCATTAATTAATGTAGATGGTAGACTTTTAGCCAAAGTTTTGGCATTAAGATTGGCCAAAGCTCTCCCTTTTATTATTGATACTCACCAAACAGGATTCGTTGCAAGAAGACATTCTTCCAATAATACCAGACTGGCTTTTCATACTTTAAATTTAACAAAAGATATTCAGGATCCGGCATTCTTAATTTCTTTGGATGCAGAAAAAGCCTTTGACAGAGTTGAATGGTCTTTTATGTATCAAGCATTAGAATGGTTTGGTATAGGGACTGGTTTTATTCAAATGATTCAGACATTGTATAGCTCCCCTGGTGCTAGGCTATATATTAATAATAATTTATCGGATATATTTAGTTTACAAAGGGGGGTTAGACAAGGTTGTCCTTTGTCTCCTTTGCTTTTTGATGTTGTTCTGGAACCCTTGTTGATAGCTATTAATCAGGCAAAGGAGATACAAGGAATTCCGTTTTCAAGTTGGGACTATAAGCTCTCCGCTTATGCGGATGATATTCTGCTTTATTTGAGGAAACCAGAGACTACTATTCCATGTTTGCTTGAACTGATTGAAAAATTTGGAAAGTTTTCTGGGTACAAGATTAATTGGAGCAAATCGGAAGTGCTACCACTTAATGTACATTGTACCAAAGGATTATTTGATTCATTTACATTTGTTTGGAAAGAAGATGGATTAAAATATTTAGGAATCAATATCAAAAGTACTATTGAGGATACAGTAAAGGAAAATGAAAAACTTTTATTAAAGAAAGTAACGGAAATGTGTGAGCAATGGAATCCTTTATATTTATCTTGGTGGGGGAGAGTTCAAACAATTAAAATGATGATATTGCCTGTGGTTTGTTATCAAATGAGTATGATACCAGTTTTTTTTCAGGGGTCATTTTATAAAAAGTTGAATGGCATTCTTACAAAATTTGTTTGGTTGGGGAAAAGACCTAGAATTGCTTTAGTAAAGTTACAAAAAACAATTGTGGAAGGGGGGGTAAATTTTCCAAATTTTTATAGGTACCATCAAGCCTATATTTTAAGACAGGGTATGTATTGGGTCCTTCCAGAGCTCATGGAGAATGTCCCAGACTGGTTGTATTTAGAATGGCGACTCATGTTTCCTATACATTTGGTTCATCTTTTGAGTATACCAATGCCTAATAGATACAAAGGGAATAGAATTTTGATTGATACTTGGAAGACATTGAGATATGTTACTAAATTATCACCTATTCCAATTTTTAAATCATTAAATCAATCCATTTGGCTAAACTCCAAAATTAAAATAGGCGGTCATAAAATTCTCTGGAAACAATGGATCATTGCAGGAATAAGAACTTTAAATGATGTTATTTCAAATGGTAAACTGCTTAGTTTTTCACAGCTGCAACATAAATATGGTTTTACTAAGTCACAAAGTTTTAAATGGTTGCAGCTGAAGCAGGCTATTCAGGAGGGGTTCCCTGAATGGAAAGATCTTGATACTCAATATAGTTTGGAAATCCTATGTTTCCAGGTGGATTTCTTGGGTCACCAAGCCGCTAAGTGGTATAAATTGATATATGGTTTTACAAATAAAAAACAAAAAACGGGTCTAAGAGACATTTGGAGCATTGAGATTAAGCATCAAATTTCTGCTTCTCAATGGCCACGAATTTGGTCTTGGAGAATTAGATGTACAGTGTCAGCATCTATGAGACAGACTTGGTTCTTTTTGTTGCATAGAGCTCTTTTGACCCCAGTACGTTTACAAAAGTTTGATAGCTCTAGATCTAATAAATGTTGGCACTGTAATCTAGAAGCAGGGACTTTGGATCATCTAATTTTTTATTGTCCTTGTATTAACGCCTTCTGGAAGTCAATTTGGTCTCAAATTAATTATTTTCTAGAAAATCCAGTTGCTATGTCATATGATACAATTTTGTTTGGAACAATGATGAGAGCAAAGAGTCAAATTTCAGCAAATAATAATAAATTACTAATGATTATGACAGGAGTTGCCATTCAGAATATAACTAGAAATTGGAAAGATTATACAAGACTTAACTATACTTTTTGGTGGAAATATGTTATATTTATAAAATGGAACAAATTCTTGCTATGCAAAAAGGAAATTATAACAAGTTTAAAAAAATTTGGGGGCCATTGATTGAATATTCGAATGATTAGACACTTTTTTTTTTTATAGAAGAATAATATGATATGGGATTGGGAGGGTATAATGTGTGAGATTCAAATAAAATGTTGATATGTGTGGAAGGGAAGGGGGGAGGGGGATAATATAAGATTTAATATTATATGAAGTATACAAGTGAATTGTATGAATATTGAATGATTATTGTATACTTGTTATGAGATATGAAAATGAATAAAGAATTGGAAAAAAAAAAAAAAGGAAATCGCACAGTGTGATACCTGTCAGCGGTGGCATAGCGGGGGATAAGCAGTGCCCGGGGTGGTGGTGCACCCTCTCTTGCCCTCTTCCCTGCCCCCCCCCCCCCCGCCACATGCACGCTCCTTCCCCGTACCTTTTTATCTTTGGCTTGAGCAGCCACAAACTTGGCGCACGAGCAGCAAGGGGAGGAGTGGTAAGGGTTGGGCGGAGAGCAGGAGGGGTGCCAGCGCCGCTGAGGAAGACAGCGCCTGGGGTGGCCTTTGGAACTCACTTCCTGAGGGGGCTATGCTACCTCAAGGTACCCTCTACTTCAGGAAGCAGGTGAAAGGCTGTCTCTTCCCCCAAGTTTTTAATGGCTGTGGCAACTAGCTATTCAGTCACTCCACATGCCCTGAGTAAAATGGTGTGATGGCCGTGTTACTCCACTTTTAAAGGTAATATGTAGAAATAAAAACATAAAGGAAATATGGTGATACCTTTTTTATTCGACTAACTTAGGGCCCCTTTCATCAAGCTGTACTAGAGGTTTTTAGCGTGAGCCGGCGTGGTAAATGCTCTTGACACCCCTAAAATTCCTGAGTGTCACAGCACTTACCTCGCCAGGCCTGCGCTAAAAACTTGATGAAAGGGGGTGTGGTGGTGGTGGTGGTGGTGGTTAATGCATACTGTGTAACTTGAGACCGGTTTTCCTATATATACGATATGCCCAGTCACTTCACCTTGGCTCTTTTTGGCTGTCTAAAATTTACTCATGTATCACTTTGTTACTTCAGTATTCCACTGTGCTTCCTGTAATGATATATTTGTAGTAGAGAATGACACGGGGACAAATTTTTCTCTGTTCCTACAGGAACTGAATTTCACCTCACAAGTTTTGTCACTGTCCCTGCCTCATTCCTGTAAGCTCTGCCTTAACCCCACAAGCCTTGAACACTTATGATTTTTAAAGTGTCTGAGGCTTGTGCAGATGAGGACGGAGCTTAGGCATTGGTGGAATGAAGCATTATGACATCACAATCTGAGCTCTAGAATGTTGCTACTTAGGATTCTAAAGTGTTTGAGGCTTGTGCAGATGAGGACGGAGCTTAGGCATTGGTGGAATGAGGCATTATGACATCACAAGCTGAGCTCTAGAATGTTGCTACTTAATGATTTTCATGTGTTTGAAGCTTATGCAGGCATTGGTGGAATGAGGCATTATGACATCACAAGCTGAGCTCTAGAATGTTGCTACTTAGGATTCTAAAGTGTTTGAGGCTTGTGCAGATGAGGACGGAGCTTAGGCATTGGTGGAATGAGGCATTATGACATCACAAACTGAGCTCTAGAATGTTGCTACTTAGGATTTTAAAGTGTTTGAGGCTTGTGCAGATGAAGACGGAGCTTGCAGAGATGGGGCGGGGACAGGAAAAGAACTCGTGGGGACGGGGTGGGAAAATGAGTTCCCGCGGAGACGGGGGAAAATTTGTCCTCATGTCAATCTCTAATTTGTAATCTTCTCGGTTTTATCATATTCCTATTACAGTGCTCCCCCGGTCATTCGTGGTCCCAGTCATTTGCAGTATTTTCTGACCGTGAATGACCGGGCAGGAGAGGCCAGCCGGAGAAGCAGGAGAGAGCAGCCGGAGCGTGAAGAAAATCACTCGCGGTATGCTCCGACCGCCTTTTCCTGCACTAAAGTCGGGCCTCACCCATGAGGAGCTGCTTTGACACGTAGCTCCTGATGGGTGAGGCCCGACTTTAGCGCAGGAAGAGGCGGTCGGAGCATACCGCGAGTGATTTTCTTCACGCTCCGGCTGCCCTCTCCTGTCTCCCCCGCTGAAAAGATTCACTGAGGTTCCTGGAGCGGAACCCCCGTGAATATTGGGGGGGAGGACTGTATATGAACGTTCCACTGTGCTGTTTCTGTGCATATTTCTGACACTATATCATATTGTTGCCAAAGCAAATTAAATCCTAGTTATGTCCAAATTTATCTCATTGATTTAACTGCTTTATGTTGCCACTTGGTCATTTTATGATTATGGTAATACAGTGCATGTTGATTAATAAAGTTCTACCTGTTGAATGTAATGTAATGTAATGTAATTTATTTCTTATATACCGCTACATCCGTTAGGTTCTAAGCGGTTTACAGAAAATATACATTAAGATTAGAAATAAGAAAGGTACTTGAAAAATTCCCTTACTGTCCCGAAGGCTCACAATCTAACTAAAGTACCTGGAGGGTAATAGAGAAGTGAAAAGTAGAGTTAGAGGAAAAATAAAAATAAAATAAACATTTTAACAAGACAGCATTGATCTAAATACTTTGGAAGGTAGAAGAGAGGAGAGAAAGGAATAGAAGCAGAAGGGGGAGCCGTTGAACAGTAGAATTCTGGAGAAATTTAAATGATAGAAATAGAACAAAACAAAGACAAAAGGCAAAACAATAGATAAGATTAAAGATAAATCATAAGCTGGAAAGAAAAATAAAATAAAACTTTGTCTTCAATCCACGGTTTCAGCGTCAGTGATGAAGTGGAGCAAGTAAGTTTAGGAGGAGCGATTGACGTTTCCAGAAAGGGCTTCTTCAGGGAAGAGACTTGGCAGACAGTCCCAGGATGCCTATGTCTCCTCCCCTGCGATGTTCTCCCATCCATGCATTCCCTCCCAGACACACTGCCCGTGCCCCAGCCGCTCCAAGGAGGCTGCCCCAGATGAGGCCCAGATGAACTCTACCTTAGGTTAAATCATTTCATAAATAGGGAGAAATTAAAGGACACTCTCTTTCCTGCAGTTGTGAGGAACTTCTGTCATGGTTTGAGTGGATTTCTAGATTGCTGTGCTCACATGGGAGAGTCCTGTCCGAGGAATAACGAGGAGAAAAGGGAAAAAGGAGAGCCTCACTTATCCGTTCCCCTCTCCTTTATAACAGCCTAGATTCAGAATGGCCTCACTAGCATCTGCATTTGCCACGTGGAATTTTAAAAAAAGTGTGCTTTAATGGACACCGGTCTTGGCATCGGGCAGCCAAGTTGCTCTGAGTAGGCACCAGTGTTTGTTGCTGGCATCACAGACAGAATGATCTCTGTCCAGCTTTTTCAATGCCACCATTTAGGCTGTATGCAGAGAGTGGGCTATCTTCCCTCTAAGCCAGTGTCTCGCAAACTTTGTCAAGCTGCAAGCGCACCAGACGCGATGGCCGCAGCGCAAGGCATCCGGAAGTGCGCAACCGTCAATGTGATGATGTCACGCACATTCGTGAAGGCCCTCCAGATGGGCCCTGAGCTGCCAGTGGGGGGGGTGCTGTAAGGGAAGACGCGCGGAGAGAAGGTGGTGCCGGCTGACTGCCTACAGGGGGTGCCTCTCACTACAAGAGGCAGTTAGACGGCACCGGCATCTGGCGGCACCCCTGAAATCATGGGCAATCAGTTTGCGGTATGCTGCTCTAAGCGGGTCACGTGAGCGATCACTCGTACAGTCTAGGATCGTCGCTCACAAATTTTACACGATCGCTCAGAAAAATTACTTGCAAATCTGGAAAATGGTCTTTAGAACTTGGTACTCACCCAAAAATCTTTTTTAGAACTGGTCGCTCGAATGAGAAAAAATTTGCATGCGCCTAGCCAGTTCAAAATCTTTTTTAGAACTTGTCGCTCGAATGAGAAAAAATTTGCATGCACCTAGCCAGTTCAAAATCTTTTTTAGAACTTGTCGCTCGAAAGAGAAAAAATTTGCATGCGCCTAGCCAGTTCAAAATCTTTTTTAGAACTTGTCGCTCGAAAGAGAAAAAATTTGCATGCGCCTAGCCAGTTCAAAATCTTTTTTAGAACTTGTCGCTCGAATGAGAAAAAATTTGCATGCGCCTAGCCAGTTCAAAATCTTTTTTAGATCTTGTCGCTCGAATGAGAAAAAATTTGCATGCGCCTAGCCAGTTCAAAATCTTTTTTTGATCTTGTCGCTCGAATGAGAAAAAATTTGCATGCGCCTAGCCAGTTCAAAATCTTTTTTAGAACTTGTCGCTCGAAAGAGAAAAAATTTGCATGCGCCTAGCCAGTTCAAAATCTTTTTTAGATCTTGTCGCTCGAATGAGAAAAAATTTGCATGCGCCTAGCCAGTTCAAAATCTTTTTTAGAACTTGTCGCTCGAATGAGAAAAAATTTGCATGCGCCTAGCCAGTTCAAAATCTTTTTTAGATATTGTCGCTCGAATGAGAAAAAATTTGCATGCGCCTAGCCAGTTCAAAATCTTTTTTAGAACTTGTCGCTCGAATGAGAAAAAATTTGCATGCGCCTAGCCAGTTCATAGCGGGAGCATTGAAAGTGGGTTTGATGTATGCAGACACTGGAGATTCTCTTTTGGACTGCTTTGATGCCTGGCACTCGATGCTTCAAGCTTTACTGGATTCTTATAAAGGGCATGCACTTTCATTGGCAGATAAAGACCCGAACGGTCCATCCAGTCTGCCCATTAGTTATACCCATTAAAAATACATGATTAAATTAACTTGTCTTTTTGATTTTCTGGGTCATAGACTGTAAAGTCCACCTGCTATTGTCCTAAGTTCCAAATGCTGAAATTTTCCATCTAATCAAGCCATTATGACATCACTGCTGAGGTTGGCTCTTAGGCATTGGTGGAATGAGGCATTATGACATCACAGTCTAAGCTCTGGAATGTTGCTACTCTTTGGCTTTCTGCCAGGTAACATAGTAAATGACGGCAGATAAAGACCTGAACGGTCCATCCAGTCTGCCCATTAGTTATACCCCTTAAAAATACATGATTAAATTAACTTGTCTCTTTGATTTTCTGGGTCATAGACTGTAAAGTCCACCTGCTATTGTCCTAGGTGCCATCTAAGCTCACTCCAGCCTATCCAACCATCCCGTTTGCAAGATATCTACCATAAGGTCTACTCAGTATCATCCTCATGTTCCAAGTTAGTGGAGTTCTCATTGATGCCCTCCCCAGCCCAATCCTACACCAAATCATCACATATGGGACACAGACCGTGCAAGTCTGTCCAGTACCCGCCTTAGTTCTTAATTGTGAATGATATGTTTTCTTCCTTCAAGTTAAATGTTAAATACAAACCCAGTAAGTTAAAATCAACCTAGATCAGTGGTCTCCAACTCAAACCCTTTGCAGGGCCACATTTGGGATTTGTAGGTACTTAGAAGGCCTCAGAAAAAAGAGTTAATGTCTTATTAAAGAAATGACAGTTTTGCATGAGGTAAAACTCTTTATAGTTTATAAATCTTTCCTTTTGGCTAAGTCTTAATAATAATATTGTAATTTATAGCTAAAGAGACGTATGATCAATAAACTTTTATTTTACTTTTGTGATTATGATAAACATACCGAGGGCCTCAAAATAGTACCTGGCGGGCTGAAAGTTTGAGACCACTGGCCTAGATCTACCAATCAAATCCATGATTACATTTGGAAACATTGCATAGGGTTTAACCCTGGTGGTTTTTTTGGGGTTTTTTTTTTCATACATTCAGTAAACTCAAATAATTACAAAGGTGTTCATCCCTCTTTTTTTTTTTGCTTAATGAAAGCTTTTAACAAATTACAAAATCCTGCAAATATTTAGTGGAGAACATTCATTAAAAAAAATAAGTATTGGTACAGTTCAGAAAAATGCATTTATTAAAAAAAAAAAAAAAGTTTCTAAGTATCCTATACACAGTCATAATATTAACGGTATATCAAGTTTTCTTTTTTTAATTAACATATACATAAACATTTAAAGATATTTTACATACAGAGAAACGTAAGCCTCAAGGTGCACTGCAAAATAGCCCTTGTGGGATTGAGGAAATAAATACCATAGGAAAATGCAGGTAGTGTTGAGGATAATTTGACTAGAAAATGCAGACACTGGATATCACTGTGCATCATGGCATTATTCGTGCCGTCCTGGTGAAAACCAAGACTATCTGGCGGAAGGGTAAAGAAACCCAGGGTAAAGCAAGAAAGCCCCTCACCCCCACCCCATAGGTCAAGGCTCACAGTCTATAAATAGCTTCCATGGAATGTGTTAATTAAAATACAGGGTGTCCACAAAAACACCCCTCTATTTTAAATGGTTACAAAACCAAAATTGATTGGAATATTCTTTCACCTTTGATGCTACATTTTCATCAACTCATATAGTTTCATATGGCATCTGTTGATTACAGACGCTCGGGATGTGCGCCCCCACCTGTTTCTCGGCAAACATCGATGCGATAATTGAGCTCGGACCAGGCTCTCCGAAGCATATCCGCCGTAATTGCGTTCATAGCTTCAGTGATGCGTTCCTGCAGGTCATCCATAGTTGTGGGTAGTGACAGTACGTACCCTCAAAGGAAAAAGTCACAAATAGTAATGGCCAGTGATCTCAGGGACCATTTTGTCGCGTTGCATCGTCCGAAGGTTGTAACTCCTGCATCAACTGCAGCTTATAAGGGTGAAAGTGCAAGCAGATTGCGTAAGATCTTCCTAATTGTGCTTTTTGGGACTTGTATTTGCTGTCATCTTAGTTATAAACATATTCCAATGTTTTGATTTTGTAACCATTTAAAATCAAGGAGAGTTTTTGTGGGCACCCTGTACATGAAAGGCTTTAGATCGGCATATTTCTCTCAATGTATCAACTGTTTAATCGGTGTCAGGTCAAAAGCGCGCCGGGACAAAGGCGCGCCCAGACAATTGAGCGCAGCTCGTGCCACCGCGCCGCTCTAAATTACTGTTTTTAGCGCTCTGACGGGGGCGTGGGGGGGAACCCCCCCCACTTTACTTAATAGACATCGCGCCGCGTTGTGGGGGGTGTGGGGGGTTGTAACCCCCCACATTTTACTGAAAACTTCACTTTTTCCCTGTTTTTAGGGAAAAAGTTCAGTTTACAGTAAAATGTGGAGGGTTACAACCCCCCAAACCCCCCATAACACCGGCGCGATGTCTATTAAGTAAACTGGGGGGGGTTCCCCAACAAAACCCCCCGTTGGAGCCCCTAAAAACTGTAATTTAGAGCGGTGCGGCGGTGCGCACTGCGCTCAATTGTCGGTGCGCATTTTTGTCTTTCGCGCCGTTGTCTATGAACCGTTTAATCTTAACAATTCATCCTTTAAATTCAGAAATTTACAATTATAAACAAGTTCAACAACATAAACATAATATCCTTCTACCCAATATAACATCTTTAAAGCTAGGTCCCCAGTTTACTCATTGACAATACAAATCCATCAGTCACCAAACCCTTCTATAATGGATTAAGTTACACTTTTTTTTTTTTCTTCGTACTTTTGTGCTAAACAACGTTCCAGGGTGGGTGTCGGGAGGGGAAAGGGAGTTGCACTGGAATTTGATTCAGGGAACTTATGGATAGTTTCTTGAAGGTTTTTATTTTATTTGAATATTAGGTGGGAGGATGTGGGTAAATATAATTGTACATTAATATATGAAAAGTTTATTGTGCTTTTCTTGTAGTATTATATGTATATGAATTACTTGTTGCACAATTGTAGTTTGAAAATTCAATAAAGACATACAAAAAACCCCAACAAAAACAACGTTCCACCTTTAATTTCTAATCCCAGAAGTGGCATTAGCTACTAGTTCAGACTGAGGAGATTTACATGTACATATGAAGACGGGTTTACATATGTGACTTTAGACCTGGGATTAAAGCCAAATTGTAAATGCTGCAACCCAGAGGGTGAGTCACTCACGATCTAATTTTGGATGTGGTTTTTACCAGGCCCCTGGTCAGATCGCTGCTTGTTTGGTTTTGTGTTGCATGGGCAAATATTGCCCAAGATAAATGGCATCTGCCCGCTGGATTGGCAGAAGCTTTGGATCCATTGTAGGATGGGGATAGGGGGAATATTTCCCTCTTTTTTGATGAGATTTGTCCCTTTTTTTAACATAATTTTTTCTAGCGATAAAAAAGCCTTGTTCTTGTAAGCAGAATGGAAAGAAATGAGAAATAAGATGGTATAAATGAGAAATAATATGGTGTAAAAGAGAGATCCAACAGCCAGAATGAACTGGAAAAAAGTATGCAACTATGCCTTAAGGCAGAATAAAAAAAGAAGACTCAGAATAGAGACAAAGAACAGTCTTTTTGTAAAACAAAGATTCTTGACACTTGGACTAGTTGTTAAAGCTATTCATTTTTCAGACTGAAAAGATTCCTAAGAGGTGGGAGGGAGGAAGACAACGAAATTCATTAATCGGCTTCGAGTGAGAAAATTGTTCTCTTTATGTAGAGACAAAATGTCCTTATCCATTGCCAATGACGCTCTAAATCAGGGGTGTCAAAGTCCTTCCTTGAGGGCCGCAATCCAGTCGGGTTTTCAGGATTTCCCCAATGAACATGCATTGAAAGCAGTGCATGCAAATAGATCTCATGCATATTCATTGGGGAAATCCTGAAAACCCGACTGGAATGCGACCCTCGAGGAGGGACTTTGACACCCCTGCTCTAAATGGTTGAATCTAAACTAAACTAAACTAAACCTTAGGTTTGTATACCGCGCCATCTCCGCAAGCGCAGAGCTCGGCACGGTTTACAGAGTTAAGAGGAAAGGAACTACAATAAGGGATAAAGGAGAGGGACTAAGAGGAAAGAGAGGGACAGAATACTGGAGAATGGGAGGTGACTAGATTTTTGCAAAGAGCCACGTTTTCAAGGGTTTGCGGAAGGATTGGAAGGAGCTTGAGTTTCTGAGCGGGGATGAGAGGTTGTTCCAGAGTTCTGTGGTTCTAAAGGGGAGAGATGTTCCAAGTTTTCCTGCGCGGGATATACCTTTTATAGAGGGGAATGATAGTTTCAGTTTTTGGGAGGGTCTGGTGGAATGGGGGTTTGAGGAATTCCAAAAGAGTGGGATGACGGGAGGAAGGACGCCATGTGGGATCTTGAAGGCTAAGCAGGCACATTTAAAGAGGACTCTGGAGTATACTGGGAGCCAGTGAAGCTTGGAGAGGAGTGGGGAGACATGATCGAACTTGCTTTTTGCGAAAATAATCTACAGTTTGTACCTGGGACTCATGTCCACATGATACTGTTCAACTATGATGGTCTATTAAAATACTTCTCTAAAGAAGGGAAGAAGCATTAATGAGACTGGTTTAAGCCAACATGGATTTATTTTATGATGCAGCAAAAAACAGAGGGGAGGGGGGGAGACAATAATTCCATTAAGAACATAAGAACATAAGCAGTGCCTCCGCCGGGTCAGACCATAGGTCCATCCCGCCCGGCAGTCCGCTCCTGCGGCGGCCCAAACAGGTCACGACCTGTGTGAATCACCAGAAGGGGCTCCCTTGCACCTTGGTTTCTCATTGAAGTCTTATCTTCCCATCGTAGTCCTAACCCTCCGGTCTTGCACATGCACAACCTGTTGGGTTTCTATACTTATTACCTGGTTAGCTTTCTATACCTGTGTTACATCCCAGCACCTCTCTCAGTATCCCACGATCCCTTTATCCCTCAGGAATCCATCCAATCCCTGTTTGAATCCCTGTACCGTACTCTGCCTGATCACTTCCTCCGGTAGCGCATTCCAAGTGTCCACGACCCTTTGGGTGAAAAAAAACTTCCTTGCATTTGTTTTGAACCTATCTCCCTTCAGTTTCTCTGAATGCCCCCTCGTACTTGTTGTCCCCTTCAGTCTGAAGAATCTGTCCCTATCCACCCTCTCTATGCCCCTCATGATCTTGAAGGTCTCTATCATATCTCCCCTGAGCCTCCTTATTTCCAGAGAGAAGAGCCCCAGCCTATCCAACCTCTCGGCGTATGGGCAGTGTTCCAGCCCTTTTACCAGTTTCGTTGCTCTCCTTTGGACTCTCTCAAGTACCGCCATGTCCTTCTTGAGGTGTGGCGACCAATACTGAACGCAGTATTCCAGATGTGGACGCACCATCGCTCGATACAATGGCATGATGACTTCCCGCGTCCTGGTTGTTATGCCCTTCTTTATGATGCCCAGCATCCTGTTGGCTTTTTTCGAGGCTGCTGCGCACTGTGCAGATGGCTTCAGTGATGCATCCACCAGCACACCCAAGTCTCTCTCAAGTCTGCTGTCTCCCAACAATGCCCCCCCCCAATTTGTAGTTGAACAACGGGTTCTTTTTCCCTATATGCATGACCTTGCATTTTTTCATGTTAAAGCGCATTTGCCATTTGTTTGCCCAGTCTTCCAGCTTGTCCAGGTCCCTTTGCAGGTCCTCACACTCCTCCCTGGACCTAACTCTACCGCACAGTTTGGTATCGTCTGCAAATTTTATAACCTCGCACTTTGCCTCCTTTTCCAGGTCATTGATAAATATGTTGAAGAGTAACGGCCCCAGCACCGATCCCTGTGGCACACCGCTCGTGACTCCCCGCCAGTCAGAATATTGGCCCTTCACTCCGACCCTCTGCAGTCTACCCGACAACCAGTGCTTGATCCATCTGTGCACATCCCCTCCCACCCCGTGGTTCCACAGCTTCCTAAGCAGCCTTTCATATGGCACCTTGTCGAAAGCCTTTTGAAAATCGAGGTAAATGATGTCTATGGGTTCCCCATTGTCCACCCGACATAATGGATGCGAAACAATGTGAGATAATGAGTCTCAGTATCTGGATAGTTCCACAACAATTTTCTTGTAGAGATAAAGCTTGATTATAGACACCAAACAAATTTCAAATGTGGTTACAAAAAATAGATGTAAATAGGACCCGATATGTTTGCATGCATCAGATCGCGGATGGGCGTCAGGTAGTAAGTTGAACAACATAACTGCTGGTTGACGCCCATCCGCGATTTGATGCATGAAAACATTTAGAGGGGCATAATTAAAAAAAAAAAAAAGTCTATGTTCATTTTGGGCCTAGGACACTAGTTGCCCAAAGCCAGCAGTGTCCAAAGTCCATTCTCGAAAATTACGTCCCAAATATTCTTTTTCGAGAATCATCTAATTATACGTCCAGCCGTTTGATTGTCCAGACCACGAAGTCTATACCGCATTCTCGTCCAAGAAATCGTCCCAGTCCAAAACACCTAGAAAAAGACCTTTTGGATGTGGGAGGAATCAGCAAAGTGATAGACTGGCCAGCCAGATTTGGCAACAGAGTAGTGGGTCACCTTACAGGGTACTGCTGTGAACTTCTCAAAAAGGTTGCCACATAAACACCTCACCACAACTCCCTTGCAGGTCATGGTGTGCCTCCAAAACACCCCCAAAACCTACTAGACCCACCTTTCTACCACCCCAATAGCCCTTATGGCTGCAGGTGCCACCTATATGGCAGTACTTAGAATATATTAGATATAGTAAGGCCTAAACTATGTTTCAACCCTATAAAAAGTAAACAAATAGATAAAGGGAGGATAACCTATTAATTATGTAGAGTAATTAAGTCTAATCTAATCTAATCTAAACCTTAAGTTTATATACCGCATCATCTCCATGAGAATGGAGCTCGACACGGTTTACAAGAACTTAAAATAGTGGGTAGAGAAGAAGAAAAAGGATTACATGAACTTATGTGTAGAAGGGGGGAGAGAAAGGGGGGAAGGATAGAGCTACAATTTGCTGAAAAGCCAGGTTTTCAGTTGTTTGCGGAATAACTGAAGGGAGCTCAGGTTCCGCAGCGGGGTGGTGAGGTTGTTCCAAAGACCTGTGATTTTGAAGAGAAGGGATTTTCCCAGTCATCAAACCTGCATCATTCACAATGAAATTAAAGGCCACTATAGCTCATAATTTGAATAATCTAAATCAAAATCTAAATAATTAAAGTGTAATTAAAATTAAAATATAATCCTAATTGAGTGTTTAAATGTTTAAAGAGAACCGTGGTGGACATATCATAATTTATACAGACTTCAATCTTTGGAACCTCTTATGATATATACCATTCCAAGTTCCAGTCTTGTATGTTGTTATAATCATCTATGTCCACCACCCCCTACCAATTAAACATCTTTTTAAATTATTTAAATAACTGTTATATTAATCTAAGATGCCTCTAGATAAGTCTAAACCCCATTTCGATTATCGGTACTTGGACGACCTGTTTTTTAGATCATCCAAGTGCCAATTTAGGCGGGTTTGTAGACGTATTTTCATTTTGATTATGTACCTCTTATTGTCCCCAATGTGCTTGATTTGATGTTTTAAAGACTGGATTCCTGAGGAAGGCACAAATGGTCAAAACAAAGACTGAGCTGGATCCTGTTTACATCTATTTTTTTTTTTTGTCTCCACGTTTGAAATTTTTTGGGCATCCAAGATCAAGTTTTATCTTTGCAATAAAATTGCTCTGGAACTAACCAGATACTGGTGCCCCAATATCATGTGCTTAATGCCAATTCTAAATGGCATCTTGGTGCCAAGATTCCATTATAGAATAGCATACGTTGGACTTGCTTTAAGCATGACAGTTTAGCCATGTCAATGGCAGGTATATGTGATGTGCCTACATTCAACATATGATGGGGATAATTTATAGTCTATACAGTGTTCCCCTGGTGATTCACGGTCGGCGGTTCGTGGTCCCAGTCATTCGTGGTATTTTCCGACCGCGAACTGCCGACCAGGAGAGGTCAGCTGGAGAGGCAGGAGAGAGCAGCCGGAGCATCAGCGAATGAAGGAAATCACTCGCTGTATGCTCCGACCGCCTCTTCCTGCACTGAAGTCGGGCCTTACCAATCAGGAGCTGTGTGTCAAAGCAGCTCCTGATTGGTGAGGCCCGACTTTAGTGCAGGAAGAGGCAGTCGGAGCATACAGCGAGTGATTTCCTGCACTCTCTCCTGCCTCTCCCGCTGCCCTCTCCAGTCTCCCCCACGAAAAACCGTATTCACGGTTTTTCAAGATTCGCGGGGGTTCCTGGAACAGAACCCCCGCAAATATCGGGGAAGTACTGTATATATAAAATTGGATGTATCTATGTGTGTGTATGTATGTATGTTCCTGCCAGCTCATTTATGTTGGACGCACGAGCAGGAAAATCAGGACCAGATTAATAGAACACAAGAGCAGGCTCAATACCAACTCTGTTTCTGCTCTGTTAGTTCCGGCATTGCCTTGAAAAACATCATGGGTTTGATGATCTTACCTGGTTTGTGTTAGAACAGATAGGTGAGAATTATAAGGGCGACAGAATGTCTTGTATTCAATTAAGAGAACAGGTTTGGATCTTTCACTTACGAACTGTACAACCAGATGGATTAAATGACTGTATCGAGTGGAATACCATCTTATAGTAATTTTGCTTCTGTCCTACTATTGGCTGTAGTATTTTGACGTATTTCCTGTACGGCTTTAAAGCTTGGCGTGCGCTTCCCTCTGGTAGCTCCGCCCTCCTTCCAGCCAGCTTGGATTGCTGTCCTTCATGCTTTTGATGTTTTCCAGCATTTCAACTTAATGGGTTCCAGATGAAGGGACAACTTGTCACTGAAACCGGGCTTGGTTGAACCCAGCTTGATGAACAAGTCATTCAATTAGCTTTTGGACGTATTATCTGAAGGATTTCATCTATTCATCAATTCAAGCTAAGTTTTATCTTTTTGGAGTTGGCTGGGGGGTTCTTAGAGTGGTATCTTGGCCTGTTGGTGTGCGACTCAAATTTATTTATTTATCATTGTGTTTATTATTCACTGCACCAGTATTCAATTTATCTGATAAACTGTTGTAAATCTGCGTATCAACGCAGATACTACTTTAATTGATGTAAACCGCCTAGAACTCAACGGGTATGGCGGTATATAATAAAATTATTATTATTATTATTATTGTGTTAGGCACACAAGAGATATCCAGTGATGGTGTGCAGGTAGGGGCTTCCCGCCGCTGCCTTGTGTTTAGCGCTGGAGGTTTTTCCTCCCCTCGCTATTACCTCACACTGAGGATATCCTGTTTCACTTCTTCATTTTGGTGTGTTATGTATATTAGTTTAGGGTGTTTTACCCGGTTCACACACTTGCATCCAGGATACCGCCCTCAGAACCTATTGACTTCACTGCATATTTGCTGTTTCTTTTTGCAAGTTCCTGTGGCAGTGCTTTGTGGAGTTTTTGTTGTGTGTATGTATGCTCCAGCATAACTCTGAAATGCATGGAGAGATTTCAACCAAACTTGGTATACATATCACTTACTATCTGAGGAAAAATACTGTCGGGGTGGGAAGGGGGTGTCTAATCCATAGTTTTTGGGGATGATACTCCCAATGCGGTTTAAGTCCAAGTTCCAACCGTAATCACTGAATACAAGTCTATCGATACCGGAAGATTGGGATAAATAAATATCCAGGCAATCCGGTGATCAGCTAGCAGTCTATAACCTACACATGTAACTGAAAGTGACATCCAGGCCTGCCCAGGATCCACCCAAGTGTACAGCCCCCTGCAGCAGTGGCATAGTAAGGGGGAGGGGGGCAGTCCACCCTGGGCGCCAAGTTGATGGGTGCACTGGCACCCTTATCTCCGCCCTTGCCTCTTCCCATGCCGCCCCTCACCATGCGCGGGCCCCTTCCCTTTCTTTCCCTGTACCTCTAATTGTTCATCACCATGAGCAACAACTTTAACGTGCTCCTCGCGACGACAGCGTCTCTCCCACTGATGTCACTTCCGGGTGCCTCACATAGGAAGTGACGTCAGCGAGAGAGACGACAGGGCGGTGAGGAGCATGAAGTTCTTGTTGCTCGCGGCGGTGAACAACTAGAGATACGGGGGAAGGGAAGGGGTGTGTGGATGTGGCAGGGGGGATCGGGGAAGGAGCGGGGAGGTGGCAACGAGGGCGAGGGAGGGACGCCACCAGCCCAGGTGCCTCTCACCCTGGATACACCACTGCCCTGCAGATTAGATGCTGCCTTATAGAATAGATGAACATAAGTGCCTAATCGTCAATTGCAGTTGTTTTATTTAAAAATGTAAAATGCCGTAAAGAGCTTTAAAATGGACGTACATAAATCGAAAAAGTTCCCTTCTCATTATTACGCAACTCCGCTGCACAGAATGACCCCAGGTGCTCTCTAGCATTATGGTACCTCAGCAGAGTGGAAGATATACACATCTTCTCCTATAATCCTTGCGCCCTGTTCTGAATGTGTAAATATTCGCACAATTTGTTATATGAAGAAGATTCCATATCGGAATTGAAATGTCGAGTCATTGTTTCAGAACACACAAAGAGGGCCCGAGTACAAAAAATCAAGACATACAAAGAATGCACAAAGGGCGTCAGTGAACTAGGACTCGTCTTTATTGACCCAACACGAGCCGCGTTTCATCATACAACACCCGCATCAGGGTTCAAACAAATGTTCTTAAATGCCAAAAAAATGAGGCCTAAGTCGATAAGTTCTGACGCTGTTAAAACAGTGAACTGTGCAAAGTGCCAAAGTTACTCAGAGAATCAATGTGTCTCCTCATAAAGGTGGCTCGTGTTCGGGTCAATTGAAGATGAGCCTTTGTGCATTCTTTGAGTATGTTGTCACGTCATCCATTTCAGTGATGTCTGACTGTTATCTTCCTTAGGGCCATAAGTATAGGCGGACTAGAGGGCAACCATTCTGGGTCCAAAGCCACTTACAGGTGGAAATGGAATGAAATGGAAGCATTGGTTGGCAGCAGATGAAAAGCCAAAGTGGGGACAGAAGGAAAGATTGTTCATCAAGGTATATGGGGGAGTGAAGGGGGGGGGAAGTTGAGAGGGGGAATTGGGATAGAGATCTAGGGGAAAGAGGGGGTACAAATACACTTGCCCGCCTTGCTATAGCTCTAATTTTCCCCTCGTTCTTGAGGACATGACTTCTGGCTCAAAGCCCATCTGACTGGGTGACTTAAGGTATCGTACTGACATCTTGATCCTCATAGGTCCTGTTTTCATGGCATGTTTGCAGTCTTTTTAAAGATGCATGTTCATTTCCAGGCAGTATAGAAACAGTCGCATACTGTGAAAAACTCAGTGGTGGGATCTTGGTATATTTTTCCCAGTATTACCAAAAATTGCCAGGTAAAAATAGTTTTTGCAAATGCTATCTAAAAAATATATAAAGCTAATTAAAAACGCACATATAAGTGAAAAACCTATTTTAACCCGAACCTAGAACCAGTACTGCGTTTGTGATTCTGCAAAGTATCTATTTAGAGTCATTTTTTAAAATTTATATAAATAAGTTAATCGGAGCGAGATCACTTGATTTCAGGCTCCACACTGGGAAATGCATTAAGGGTCTGGTGTAAACAAGGTGTAGGTTTCATCAAAAGGCTGAAGACAGGACAAAAAGGTGCTGCTACTCCTTCTGTGATTCTTGCTGGAGCCATCAGACTGCAATAATTCATTGCATCCCAGTTCACGAGAGACTATGTTCATTTGACACCTGGTGTCTAATAATCCTGACTCTAAAGAGTTCATTGTAGCTCTTCATTCCTATTGGTTTCCTTCTGTTTCTATAGTATGTTAGATTCTCCATTAACGTATCACATATCTTTAAAATTGGAGAACAATTTTGAGAATGAAGAGTATATAAGAACATAAGAATTTGCCATACTTGGTCAGACCAATGGACCACCTAGCCATGTATCTTGCTTCCAACCGTGGCCAATCCAAGCCACAAATACCTGGCAGAATCCCAAGGAGTAGCGAGATTAATCCAAACAGTAGCAATTGACGTTGAAATGGTGAACCTTCAAACAGGAGTGGTCCTGCGGTTGACCATACTAATGTTAACCCCTTCTGTAATTTCTTTCTGGAAGCAGTTGTGGACCTGCAGAAAGCTGGCTTCCTGTTCTGGATCGTAACTCGCTGCAGGCATCACTTTCAAGGGTTCCCTAGAGAGAGTGTACATGGAGAGCTCACTCATGGGTATAGAACTGCCGAGTTTCATGCCAATGGATGAGATATCCCTAGAGGGGGAAGGTTCTGTGGATTGAGAGCTAGACCGCGACCTCCTCCTCCTGTACCTATAACTTGGCATTCGGGCATAAGGAGAGGAAGAGGACAAAGTCTTCAGGAACTCCCTCTTTGACTTGAATCTCAATTCTTTATTTTTCTCAATGTAAATGTTTACTGCAAGGACACCTATGGTCTCTGCCACAATGAATGACAGTGCGCCAAAATAAAATGACCATCCGTAGCTGTATTGATTCTTTTTGTCTTCATCCTTCTTGTCACTTGGGTCCCCTGTGTTGCTGGATATGTAGACAATAATTCCTATGATGTTACTCAGTCCTTGAAAAAAAGAAAAAAGAAAAGGTTGGCTTTATAATTCTCAAGGGCTCATGGAACACGTTAGAATATAAATGCAACACAAACATTACTCAGGTACCTTGAACTATCGCTGGAAAGATGTGAGCTAAATACAAAAATAAATAAAAATAAATGTTTTCACTAATGAGAGCATTCTATTAACTATCTATAAAAATGTGGAAGATGTACGGTATCTCTACGCCTGCAAAACAAATTTCCCCTGAGCGTACACTTTATTTTTAAGAGGATGATTCACTCTTATGCTAAGCCATCAAATTGATCAAGATCTCTTGCTTCCTGGAATGAATATGTAGGAGACAGATTTGCATACAATGGATCTAGCTAGGTAGTCTTTATCCCCCGCTATTCTATAAAACTTGCATATCCGGTTTTATTCTTAGCATGCAAAGTTGTGCGCACACGTTATAGCGTAGTGCAGTGGTTCCCAAACCTGTCCTGGGGGACCCCCAGCCAGTCAGGTTTTCAAGACATCCCTAATGAATATGCATGAGAGAGATTTGCATACCTGTCACTTCCATTATATGCAAATCTCTCTCATGCATATTCATTAGGGATATCTTGAAAACCTGACTGGCTGGGGGTCCCCCAGGACAGGTTTGGGAACCACTGGTATAGTGTCAGTTGGCGCATGTAACTTAATTAGCTGTTAATTGGCATTAAAGATTGGCTATAATTGCTGTTTAGCACTAATTAACGGTGATGCGTCAATACATTTTTGCGCCTGTCTAGGTAGAGTGGCCTAGTGGTTAGTGCTGCAGCCTGCAAACGCTACAGCTTCTTGTGACTCTGGGCAAAACACTCAACCCTCCACTGCCCCAAGTACAAAATATGTAAACCGCTTTGATTGTAACTACAGAAAGGTGGTATATCAAGTTCATCCTCTTTCCCTACAGATGGGTGTGAACAATTTATAGTAGCCATTAACCTAGTGCAGGGGTCGGCAACCTGCGGCTATTCTGCCATGTGGATCCCTAGGTCCTGATCTTTTAAGCTCCCTCCCAACTCTACAGTTCACCCCCCCCCCCCGCCCCTGGGCCT
Organism: Geotrypetes seraphini; assembly: GCF_902459505.1. Taxonomy (NCBI): domain Eukaryota; kingdom Metazoa; phylum Chordata; class Amphibia; order Gymnophiona; family Dermophiidae; genus Geotrypetes; species Geotrypetes seraphini. The sequence continues at coordinate 17,075,599 of NC_047093.1, read as the reverse complement.
TCTGAGGTACCTGGTGGTCTAGCGGGGGTCTTTGTGGCAAGAGCACAGCCCTCTCACTCCTGCCTCCTCGTGGCTGGCTTCTAAAATGGCTGCCACGACCTCTCATGGCAGCTCACAGTACTACAGGAAATGCCATGAGCAGGTGTGAAAGGTCAGGGCAGCCACGTGGAGGCAAGAGCGAAAGGGCCACCCTCCTGCCACAAAGACCCCCCACAGGTACCTTGGTAGGCCTGGGGGGAGGGGGATACTGGGGTTGGGAGAGAGATTAAAGGGTCGGGGACTAGAGAAGGGAGAGAACCTTGGCTATGGTTTGAGGGGAGGAGGACAAGGGAGGGAGGGAAGAGAGGTGCAGAGACCTGCGAGGGGTTGGAGGGAAGAAAGAGAGGAGAGAAGCTAGACCTTGGGGAGGGAAGAGAGAGTGAGAGACCTGGAATATCTCAAACTCCCTTTTCTACCTGGTGTGGCTCTTTGTAAATCTTGGGTCGAATTTTTAGAATAAATTGGCTCTTTGCTTTAAAAAGATTGCCGATCCCTGACCTAGGAACAGTAACATAGTAGATAGTGGCAGATAAAGACCCGAATGGTCCATCCAGTCTGTAGCAATTGCCGATATAGAATGTTCTGTCGTTCTATTCTGGCACCTTAACTTCGGTAAGGTATCAAAATACTAGGCGCTAAGCTGGTATTTTATAACGGCACAGTTACACACCAAATTGGTTATGTAAGTGCATGTTTGTAAGTGCACAGTTATAATGCCCAACGTCAGGGTCCAATCGCGCTGTGCATAAACAGCGTGGTGCCCGTTTGCGGCAGTTGACCATTTAAAAGCAAGTATTCGATAAATTGCGTGCAGGGATAGAGTGCTGCTGACATGCCCATGTCCCTCCCGTGTTAACACCCCTTTGCAGTTGTGCACAAGAGAAATTAGGCTCCCAGTTCAGAGCAGGGACATAAGTCTAGTTACACTCATAATAAAAATTAGCGCTTGTTAGGTCCAGTTATTGGTTCTCTTCTTTAATCAGGTGTCAATTTAGCACTGATTAGCTAATTGTTATACCTCAAAACTGATTCTAAACTAATTTTGTTTTTTTCTATACCGCCACAATCATGCGACTTCCAGACGGTTTACAGTGAAGAGAGCTGGACAATCAGCGAATTACAGAATACAATTAGTAAAAGATACACATATTTCTCAAAGTTATCAGCATGGTGTTGATAGTTTTAGAATGGTATCTGATTAGGAGATAAATCTGTCGAACAGTGCTGTCTTAATTTCTTTCCGAAATGCGCCGTAGTTCAACCTGGTTCTGTTGATGTATTTGCCTAGCCAGGTCTGCTGTTTACAAGCTTGAAACTTAAAGGTTCTGTCCAGAAAGGACTTGTATTTGCAATCAGAGATCCTTGGATACCTGGGTGTTCAATTATGTGCTAAACTTTTAAGTACCATTTCTAGAATTTGGGGTTTCTCTTAGATAACCCCAGTCCTTGTGTCTGACGCTAACAATCTGGATATGTGGAGTGTCTTCAAAGTGCCAGCATTGATGCCCAGAATTAGTGGCATAGTAAGGGTGGACTGTTCTGGGGGTCGGCACCCCTCCTCTTCTCTGCCCCCATTCCTTCTCGTCCTAACCTGTCGCGTGTGCGCCTTCGCTTCCCCCCACCTTATCTATCTCTTCACCGGCACGAGCAGCAACTCCAACCTGCTGCGCGCGCGCCAGTGTCGGCTCTCCATCTGACGTCACTTCTGGGTCCGGCGTCTAGGAAGTGATGTCAGAGAGATAGCCGATGCGAGCAGCGAGTTGACAATGTTAAAAGAAGTACAGGGTAGGGAAAGGGTGCATGCGGCGGGGAGGGGGGGAGGGGGGAAGGAGCTGGGATGGAAAAGAGGGGTACCGATGCCCTGGGTGCCTCTCACCCTCGCTTTGCCACTGCTACAACTGGTGCAGAATAGCCAGCTGCAGTTACCCTCTTAGTCCAATCAAAGAAAGCAGAGTACACCTGGTCTTCAAACCCACTTTATTGGCAACCAAATATAAAATCTATATGAACAATCATCTGTAGCAGATCATAGACACACGTAGAAGATCCTGGACGCGACATGGGCTGTCATGCAGGCTATTTAGCTGAAACACAGCCCATGCCGAGTCCATGATCTGCTACGGATGATTGTTCATATAGATTTTATATTTGGTTGCCAACAATGTGGGTTTGAAGACCAGGCAAACTCTGATCTCTTCTATTGGACCCTGTGGTTGGTTCTGCAGAGGTTATCGTCTCCTCCTTTGGTTGGCGGTCACTCTCTTACTCCCATGGGCTCTGTTTTGTTTTGCCAAATCTGCCTGTTACCGGTGTTTGCAATAGGCACTTGCGCCTCTATAACTGAACAATTGATAGCAAACTCTTGTTATAGTTCTACATTTGTTCAGATTGGTCAAGACAATGGACAACAACGAATAATGACGTGCCTCGCTTAGTATACATTTAGCTCATTAATGCATCTTAAAAGTCTAGTGTGAGTGCATTAGCCTGCTAATTACTGGGTGTGCAATAAACCTGCCCATGTAAGGAGATTAAAAATCCATGTGTGGAACCAAAAGAGTGCCTGAAAATCATGGAGGAAGGGAATCAAATGGCAAAACTTTTGACCTTGCGCATCCTACAGATCACATAGTTAAAGCGTAATGGGCTCAGTTCAATAGAGGTCACTAAAAGCGCCCATACACTGGGCACTAAGTGAGTATTCTACAATGGCAGATTTGGGTGATAGTAATAGCGTAAATTTACGGTTATACGCCGAATATGAGGCACAACCACTTACGTGGTTTCTATGGCTGGCGTAAATTGTGGCATGTACACATGGTGGTTGTACGCGTCAATGTTGCCATTCTATAAAGTGCAAGCGAAAATAGTCTGAACACCCCGACATGCCCGTGCCCCTCCCGCTTTAATGCCCCCCCGGTTGCGTTTGCACATGAAACGTTAGGTGTGTTTATAGAGTAGGGGCTTATGTCTTACGCCAATTGTCGGTCGTTATCAACAATTGGTAAATCATGTTGCATGAGTAACAGGTCCCTATTCTCTGACAGCGCTCCTGACTTTGAGGTGCCAGTTGTAGAATTTGGGGAATATACATTGGCAAGGAATGATGCCCGTTTTGTTCATGACCACGATCGTCTATGCTTGCCCTATTTCTCAAGCACGGGTTGGGATTTTCCACCTCGGCTCAAAGTTAGTTGGGTACACGAGTCATTTCTCGGCACTTGGGACACAATCCTAAGTTGTACCTGAGGCAATGAACGATGAACCCTGGCTTCCTTGTTCTTTAAGCATTAGGGGTTACAAATTCATATTTAAACCCAATTGATTGGGTATAGCCAGGGAGAGGACAGAATCGTTGGATACAACTATGGAGAAAAGACTTGGCCTCCCCTTTTTGCTTTAGATCAAATGTTGAAAACATAGAAACATAGAAAAAGACGGCTGATAAGGGCCATAGCCCATCAGGTCTGCCCACTCTACTGACCCACCCCCAAGTCTACTTTGCTAGAGATCCCACTCCTAATGACCAATCTCCTTAACTTAACCTCCTAAGGCATCCCATTTGCTCTTAAAATCTAGCACGCTGTTGGCCTCGATTACCTGCACCGGGAGCTCATTCCAAGGATCAACCACTCTCTCGGTGAAGAAATACTTCCTGGTGTCGCCATGAAATCTCCCGCCCCTGAGTTTGAGCGGATGCCCTCTTGTGGCCGAGGGTCCCTTGAGAAAGAGAATCTCCTCTTCCATCTTGACACGGCCGGTGATATGTTTAAATGTCTCGATCATGTCTCCTCTCTCCCTACGTTCTTCGAGAGAGTAGAGCCGCAAATTTTTCAGCCTCTCTTCGTACGAGAGGTCCTTGAGCCCCGAGACCATCCCGGTGGCCATCCTGCTATTTCCCTGATTGCACCGTTACAAAAGAGAGCAACTAGGGAACTGATCTCTGCCTCAGTTCTGAATACATAAAATGGCATTGCTTTATTCACCACAAAGAAACAGGAGATATCAACCTTCCCAAAATAGGAAAGCAAAGAAAACAGCTAAGGAGACCTGGGGTGCTCAATGCTTTATTGCATGTAGACATGCTCGTGTTTCGGCTGAAAAGGCCTGCCTCAGGAGTCTGTATAGAAATCAGAAAGATATCGAGAAGTATCTCAAGAAATCATTCCCTGTAGAAATTATGTGTCATTATTTTCTTGTGCAAAGAGTCAATAACTGGAGGAATGAAAATGAAGTCATATATTGCTTTAAAAGTAGGGTTGCCAGATTTTCCTAGACCCGCCCCCCAGGCACGTCCAGTTCTGCCCATTCCCGCCCTTTAACACTAATTCCGCCTCCAGTCCCGCCCTAGCCTCGTCCTCTGCTGCCTGATCTTGTCAGGCAGGGAAAACGTCTGCGCATGCACGTAATATCATCGCGTGGCATCTGCCTAACGCAATTTGAGGGGGCTTTTCAGAACCCAAAACGCCGGGATTTGAAAAGCCGTCCGGAACCCCGGACGTGGCCTCAAAAAGGACATGTCTGGGGAAATCCAGACGTTTTATAGCTGGCGTGTTCGGCAGTGTGAAACGCGTTCCCCTATTTACGATACGTGTTCACTGCTGTTCAGATAAAAATTCAAAGTTTTAAAACTGGTACAACAAGGCGCTTATGACATTCTGCCAAATTATTTGGCAAAATGCCTAACTCTATGTACTCCGCCAAGGACGCTGAGGCCACAGAATCGTTGGTTGTTAGACACAACAAAGGGGAATATTTTACAATATGTATGGACCAAAAATTCATGGTTTTCTATAGCTGGACCTTTTATGTGGAATGCGTTGACTGGTACCGTAACGGTTTTGTAAAAATCTAATGCAATTTAGAAAGCTGCTTAAGACCCATCTGTTTGTACGGGCTTTTTATAAGCTAATATCCTGCTTTATTAAGTTAACATTCTATCTTCTATTGGCCTGGTGGTCCTCCAGGACAGGGTTGGGAACCAATGTCTTAATGCATTCTGCTTCATTTTTTCAATCAAGTTCCTTATATTCAACTTGATGTATTTGATCTGTTCTATGTATTACTTCTTTCCCTGCCAGGCCGGTATTTTCTGCATTAAATGCTTTCTGTCTTTATCTGTTTTTAAATCCATTATTCTAATTTGTATTTTATCTGTATCCCATGTATTAGCTCACCTTGTTGTGAACCGCCTAGAACTTTTCCAGAATAAAATTATTATTATCCTTTGAGATTCTGTATGGAATGTTGCTACTCTCTGAGATTCTGGAATCTTGCTATTCTTTGAGATTCTGTATGGAATGTTGCTACTCTGGGATTCTAGAATCTTGTTACTCTCTGGGATTCTGGAATCTTGCTATTCTTTGAGATTCTGTATGGAATGTTGCTACTCTTTGGGGTTCTAGAATCTTGTTACTCTCCAGGATTCCAGAATCTTGCTATTCTTTTTGATTCTGAATGGAATGTTGCTACTCTTTGGGATTCTAGAATCTTGTTACTCTCTGGGATTCCGGAATCTTGATAGGCTGGTATCTTAATGCATTCTGCTTCATTTTTTCAATCAAGTTCCTTATATTCAACTTGATGTATTTGATCTGTTCTATGTATTACTTCTTTCCCTGCCATGCTGGTATTTTCTGCATTAAATGCTTTCTGTCTTTATCTGTTTTTAAGTCCATTATTCTAATTTGTATTTTATCTGTATCCCCTGTATTAGCTCACCTTGTTGTAAACCTCCTAGAACTTTTTCGGGATGGCGGTATATAAGAATAAAATTATTATTATTATTATCTTCTGAATGTCATCTTCTTTTACAGATTTAGATCTGTTTTGCTTTATTGTGAAGCAATGATAATACAGTACTCCCCTGATATTCACGGGAGTTCCGTTCCAGGAACCCCCGCGAATCTTGAAAAAACCGCGAATATGGTTTTTCATGGGGGAGCCTGAAGAGGGCGGCAGGAGAGCAGCCGGAGCGCCGCGAGTGCAGGAAATCACTCGTGGTACGCTCCGACCGCCTCTTCCTGCACTAAGTCGGGCCTTATCCAACCAGGAGCTGCGTGTCATAGCAGCTCCTGATTGGATAAGGACCGACTTAGTGCAGGAAGAGGCGGTCGGAGCATACCGCCAGTGATATTCTGCACTTGCGGCGCTCCGGCTGCTCTCTCCTGCTGCCCTCTCTTTGTCGGCGGTTCGCGGTCGTAAAATACCGCGAATGACCGGGACCGCGAACCGCTGACTGCGAACGACCGGGGGAACACTGTAGATGAATGGCTGAGAGGTAATCTATAGGTTCATATAATCTTATGATTTTTACTGACGTATATGACTTTTTAAGATGTTCAAACCTGAATTGTGTACGTGATATCGTGAGCCACCTTGGGCAAAGGCGGATTAGAAATGTTTTAAATAAATAAACATCAGTGAACACATATACAGACTTCTGAGGCAGGCCTTTTCGGTTGAAACCAAGCGTGTCGAGTCTCAGCATTGGGCACCCAGGGGTCACCTCTGCTCTTTCCTTTCCGTTGTTTTGTTCACTCCTTTCCCCGGTTGATTTTCACCCTGTGCTCAAGTGATTTGACAATGCTCTTAATCCAAGCTTTTGAGTCACCAAATGCCTGTCATTTGTCCTTGGTGGTAAAAGATCCATCCACTTTCATGGTCTATATCTTCGTAGTAAGTCGTGCTTTGGTAATTGTTTGGTAACAATGAGTACTTATGCAGATGGTTTTTGAGAACAAAAAGTCTTAAAAACATATTCAAATGAGCTATGTTCCGTTCTCCGTACAGCTGGAAAAACAGTTGTCGGACTGACATAAGGAACTTACACAGTGGAATACTTTGCTTATACAGATTTGAAATCTACGTGCAGGGCTGGCTCTCACCCTATGGCCAGGTGGGGCACTGGTTCAGGATGCCAAAATCACAGTCTGTCATCTTTCCCTTTTTCTCCTCTCCCTCCTGCAAGAGAGATGGTGGACCCAAGATTTAGGATTTTGGAACCTTTTATTACAAGGAAGAGGATTTTTATGGGAGAGAAAAGGGGGTGGCTGGTGCAAAGGCTGGCTCAGGGTGCCACAGCCCCTGAAGCTAGCCCTGATACATGTGTTGAAGGGATTGAAAGTTTAGAGTTGCCAGATTTTCCTTCCCCCAGGCCCACCTAGTTACACCCACCCCCTAATCCCGCCCCCAAGCCTGCCCTAGCCCCGCCCCCACTGCCTGCTCTTGTCGGGCAGGAAGGAAGTCCGCGCATGCGCAGACTTCCTCCCTGCCTGTCACCGCTTTTCAAAACCCGGACAAAGTGGCAGGTTTTGAAAAGCTGTTTGGACTTATGTACCCTAGTAGAAGGACTCACTTGGGGTGACTGAGAACTGACATGTGCGAATGCTTTCTCTGGGAAGTGTGTTTGACACGGTGACAAAATTCATCACCGTTCCTGTCCCTGCGGATAACCGTGGGAAATAATCCCATGTCATTTTTTCGTGTCTATTTCAACCTCAGTCCTTCTACATCAGCATTCTTCAAAGCGAAGCTTGCGGGTCAGTGGTTATGGCCATTCATACTCTGATTCTTATGTGAGCCAAGGATAATGAAGCCATTGTGACATCACTGATGTGATTGGCTCTTAGGCACTGGTGGAATGAGGCATTATGACATCACAATATCTGCTCTGGATACCAGAGACTGTCATTCTGTAGTGTCTGTTTCAACCTCGGTCCTTCTACACCAGCATTCTTCAGAGCAAAGCTTGCGGGTCAGTGGTTGTGGCCATTCATACTCTGATTCTTCCCTCTTTCCTTAAAGAATGACATGAAGATGGATTCCCGTGGTTATCCGCTGGGACGGGGACAGTGATGAATTTTGTCACCGGGTCATTCTCTAGTCTAAGATTTAAATGTGTAATTTGCATGATGTCTGGTAACCATGTAACGGAGAGAGTTATTTCTGTTCCATGAGGTCACAGGAACAGGGCGTCTCCTCCCTTTGGGTTTCCACTGTTAACCCATTCCCAGAAGAGACAGTCTGGGCCCCCTCCTATGGGCTGTCTTGCTAGACTGGAAATCTGTACAGAGGACTGGGGCTTGCGAGCGCAAACTGTCAGACAGGGCCCTGTGCTTTTGCTGCCTTCATGCTTTGGATAAGTGAGGGGAGGGGACGGTAGTACACTTCTCCCTCGGTATTCGCGGGGGATATGGGCAGAGCCGGACCGCGAATGGAGAAAAACTGCAAATATCTTCTTGTCCAGCTCTGACCTACCCCCGCCTCCCTCCTGCTTTCCCCCCGGCATCCCGGCCTTACCTGGTGGTCTAGCAGGCTTTCGGGGCAGGAGCGATCTTCCTATGCTCCTGCCCCGTGCAGATTGCTAATAGGAAATGACTGCCGTGAGTTCCCGTAGTCTCTTGAGACTACGGCGGGAGCTCACGGCAGCCATTTCCTATTGGCGATCTACACGGGGCAGGAGCGTAGGAAGATCACTCCTGCCCCGAAAGCCTGCTAGACCACCAGGTAAGGCCGGGATGCCAGGAGAGAGGCGGGAATGTGATAAAATATGAGCTTCCTCCCCCCCCAAAAATCGTGAATTTGTGAAACCACAAGTGTGGAAACCACGAATGGTGAGGGGGAAGTGTAGATGTTTTCCTATTTTTGTTTTCATCATTATCTGGGGGGTCATGTGAATTTCTAAGATTTAAGATAGAATCATGTCTGGTAAAAAAAGAAAAAAAACACCCCATTTGATAACCACTGTGTTGGGTTACTGAAGATTCGTATTGTGCAAACAACAATCCAAGTCACTTCTTGCCAAAGAAGCCTCTTAGCTAGCATTAATATTAGGGATGGTTGATTATTTCTTTATTCAGATCAGGGCAGGTGTTGGAATCACTGGGGCCCAATGTTCCTGTAAAATCTGCTTTGATTTTAGCTAAGGGCAGTGCTGCAGTAAATCTCAGCTGAAGTCGTGGTGCAGGGCAGGCGGCAGGTCCCCTGGGAGTCCCTCAGAGTCTGCTGTGGCTCACTGGTAGAGCTGCTGCCTCTGCACCCCGAGGTTGTGAGATCAAATCCCGGTGCTGTTCCTCGTGACCCCGGACAAAGCAACAAAAAGGCAGTATACAAGTCCCCATTCCCTTTCCCTTTCATCAAGCCCAGTATCCTGTTTCCAGCAGTGGCCAACCCAGGTCCCAAGTACCAGACAGAAACCCAAAGAGTAGCAACATTCCAGAGCTGAGATTGTGACATCACAATGCCTCATTCCACCAATGCCTAAGAGCCAACCTCAGCAGTGATGTCACAATGGCTTCATTGTCTTATACTTGGCTCATGCTGCTCTGGGACAGACCAAAGGTGTGGCTCACTGGTAGAGGTTGTGAGATCAAATCCTGGTGCTGTTCCTCGTGACCCCGGGCAAGTCACTTAATCATCCAGTGCCAAAGCAACAAAAAGGCAGTATATAAGTCCCCTTTCCCTTTCATCAAGCCCAGTATCCTGTTTCCAACAGTGGCCAACCCAGGTCCCAAGTACCTGGTGGAAATCCAATGAGTAGCAACATTCCAGAGCTGAGATTGTGATGTCATAATGCCTCATTCTACCAATAGCAGCCAACTTCATCAGTGATGTCACAGTGGCTGGATTGTCCTATAATTGGCTCACATAAGAACATAAGAATAGCCATACTGGGACAAACCAAAGGGGTGGCTCACTGGTAGAGCTGCTGTCTCTGCACCCAGAGGATGTGAGATCAAATCCCAGTGCTGCTGCTTGTGACCCTGGGCAAGTCACTTAATCCTCCAGTGCCCACCACTTTGAATGTTAGCTTTGAAGTGCCAAAGCAACAAAAACCAGTATAGAAGTCCCCATTTCCTTTCCCTTCCTCTGAACAATTTCATGTTTCAGCATTCCTGATGGGAAGAATGCAGGCTCTGGACACCCATACATCCTACAGGTAGCATTGCTGGCACTGAAGACAGAAAGCAGGCAGTGCCAGGCAAGAGTGATGCAACACATCACCAAGTTCTGTCTTGTTCCTGTCCTGCCTACTTCAAGTTTTATTAGGATTTTATTAGGATTTTATATACCGCCTATCAAGGTTATCTAAGCGGTTTTTACAATCAGGTACTCAAGCATTTTCCCCTGTCTGTCCCGGTGGGCTCACAATCTATCTAACGTACCTGGGGCTATGGAGGATTAAGTGACATGCCCAGGGTCACAAGGAGCAGCGCGGGGTTTGAACCCACAACCCCAGGGTGCTGAGGCTGTAGATCCAACCACTGCGCCACACACTCCAGATGCCAGGACATATCCTCGGACATCTCCGCGGACATATCCTCGGAGATTAGAGAAACTGGGCCTCTTCTCCCTTGAAAAGAGAAGAAGGAGAGGGGACATGATCGAAACATTCGAGATACTGAAGGGATAGACTTAGTAGATAAAGACAGGTTGTTCACCCTCTCCAGGGTAGGGAGAACGAGAGGGCACTCTCTAAGGTTGAAGTTGGATAGATTCCGTACAAACTTAAGGAAGTTCTTCTTCACCCAGAGAATGGTGGAAAACTGGAACGCTCTTCCAGAGTCTGTTGTAGGGGGAAACACCCTCCAGGGACTCAAAGAGAGGGAAACACCCTCCAGGGATTCAAGACAAAGTTAGACAAGTTCCTGCTGAACTGGAACGTAAGCAGGTAGGGCTGGTCTCAGTTAGGGCGCTGGTCTTTGACCTAAGGGCTACCGCAGGAGCGGAATGCTGGGCACGATGGACCACGGGTCTGACCCCGCAGCGGCAATTCTTATGTTTTTGAGAACATGTCCGGGTAAATCCAGAGGTCTGGTAACCCCAGTCCTGGGACTGTATGCTTTTGATCTGTATAAGAGCAGCAGAACCTTATGTACAGTGGGATGGGAGGTTGACGTCGGGACTTGATTTATTTTGTCTCTGCCAATATTTTAAAAAACTTGTCAAAAATATGTTGACATCATATGATTGAGTGTCCCAAACTGTGGGTTCCCAACAAAAGCTCTGACTCGCAGAGAGGACATACGTTTCATGAATGTTCATTGTGGAAAAACCGAATGGTGCGCGGCCCTTGTCATCTAGGGTCTCGCACTGTCTACAGCCAGACTCTTTGGAAACAGGGGCTTGCGTTTCTAGCTAGTTCACATTCCTGACAGAAGCCATTTCTCCCCCCCCCCTCCCTTTACCTGCAGCTACGAACAGAATCCCCGCACTGAGAATGATGTTGCTTTTGCTGCTGTAAATCCTCCCAGCTCCAACACAGAGGCCTCCGAGCAGCAGTAATATTGTACTAAGGATGGGAAACACGCTGGAGGCTCGAACGATACCTGCAAATGAAGGAAATAAAACAGACCATAATTAGTTCAGGGTGGCTTGTGCATTTTCTCCCACAAACTCCACTGGGGTGGGGAAGAGTAGTGAACTTCCCTGTGCTCTGAAGGGGCCAGACTGGGGTTACCAGCCGTCTGGATTTCCTCGGACATGTCCGGATGGCTTTTCAAAACCCGGCCCAACGAGAGCAGGCAGCGGGGGTGGGGCCAGGGTGGGACAGGGCGGGGATGGGTGAACTGGGCGGGCCTGGGGGGTGGGTCTAGGGGGGGGTCTGGATTTTCCAAATGGAAAATCTAGTAACCCTCCAAATGGCTCCAGAAAAAGGAGGATGGATTGAAACCTCCAGGTTTTAATTCCATTGAAAGCAATGGAAGTAAAACCCGGATATCGCAATCCATTCTATGTTAAGCTTATAACACTAATGCTCTATGACCTCACAATGCAGGTGTAAGCGTATTTGCCGCAGAAAACAACTCTGCTTCATCAACAGCTCAGCTGGGGGCAAGAGAACACATTAGACTTGGGAAACAACTCTTTTGAATACTGAGAATTGGCAACTGGAATGAATTTTGACAAGCTCTTCTGTTCTCAATAGGGTTCATCTACCATGTTCTTACACAATAACCTTATTTGAAATAGTGTGTCCAGTGGCGTCGTTCATTTTTAGAAGTTGAAAGGTTTCTGTCATGTTATATTTTACAGTACAGATGAAGCAAGATCAAGAGTGTTGAAAACTGGGAAGTTAGTCGATTGACTTCCTAGCAAGTAAGAGATCTGGGACTAACATGAAAAGATTGTTACAGAGGGGTCTTTCATGTTCTCTGCTCTTAACATTTTTAATTTTATTTTTACAATGTTCAAACACTTAAGCAGAAAGGTGGGGGTGTGGATGAGGGGAAATCGGAGACGGGGGAGGAGGATACCTGGAGGAACCCAGAGCGTGACGAGGGTTTGTGTAGGAAGCCCAGTTGAGCTATGGAGTAGAGAATGACCCAGGGACAAATTTGTCCCTGTCCCCGCAGGAACTCAATTTCCCCGTCCCCGCGAGTTTGGTCGCTGTCCCTGTCCTTCTTGTAAGCTCTGCCTTAACCATACAAGCCTCGAACGCTTATGATTTTAAGGTGTTTGAGGCTTGTGCAGATGAGGACACAGCTTGCAGGAATAGGGCGGGGATGGGAAAATAAAAATTTGTCCCTGCGTCATTCTCTACTTGAGAGAACAGTAGACAAAATTGAATAAATAAATAGTGTGAAAAGTTTCAGCCTCTGATCGTCAGAGCAGGTGTTGTGATGTCACAATGCCTCATTCCACCAATAAGAGCCAACCTCATCGGTGATGTCACAATGGCTGGATTGTCCTACACTTTATTACATTTTGATTTCTAAAGTGGTGCAGTCAGGAGTGCCAAGTATGTGAAGCCTTTTGTGTACAAGTCATTGGGTCCCCTTACCCTGGCCATGATGTTATGTGAGAGTGACCGGGGGCAGGTATTTAAATCAAGCTTTCTCGCAGATTGAGAAAGGAGCTTTCCAATCATTATAAACAGTACATAAATGTTCAATAAAGATAAAGAAACCTAGTTGTAGTTGTGGAGGGCCAGTCGTAAAGGGCCTTCATGTGTGCAATTCATCATCCCTCCCCCAGCTGTTATGCCAGGTTGTGGCAACTAGATGTGATTATTTAAAGCAACTCTTTGCAAAGCTGTAGGTGCATGACTGAAGGGGCATAACCAAAGAGAAAACTCCCCTTTGGTGCTCCTTCACCGCCTACTGGAGGAATATAATAAGAAAAACGATGATTAAGAACCAACTGATCCCCGGGGATACCAGGAGGATCTATTCCGGCTTGATAGACGAGCTTGTCTAGAAGATATTGGGTACACTGCTTAGTATTTCCAGCCCTTCAAGTCCCAACTCGCTCAGTCTTCCAGTAGCTTTCTTAAACGGACTTTGCCACGCCCACCATTAGTTTTTTCATGGAGTCCTGGCAGAGTTCTTTCAAGAAGCCCATCTGAATCTGCGTCTGACCCTCAATGTCTTCAGTTCCTCAGATACTGTACTGAGTAAGGACTATGCGCAAGAGAAACTTGTATGGGCCACCGTACCCAGGTTGGGCACCAGGATTTACATCAGAGTTCAACAGACATAAATCTGGCACCCAAAGGTAGGGTATGGGAATATTGGGCTGGTTAACCGGTGTTTGATCACCCATTGGGAAGGAGACACGAAATCTAGGAAGGCAAAGAGGGGAAGGGCACAGGCTCCAGGAGATAAGGTAAGGGGTAGGGGAGGGGGGCAGGGTGTAGGAGGTGAAAGGGAACAACTTTAAATCTGACTTTCTTGCCGATGGTGAGAAGCATGATAGGACAAGGTAGTTTTGGGAAGAGGGCAGGCTGGGACAGCATTTAAAAGAACAGCTCCTGGGGGACACCGGTCTTTTCCCCTTTCCATCAGAGGCAGATCGTCACACGCCCACCTACCCTAGCTGGCATGAAGGCAGTAATAACGGGGTTCAGAGGGGTTATAAGTTGCACCATCCCTGAGTTACAAGGTTATGTGCTTATCGGGCGATGAGCGATAATCGTGTCTTAAAGCTTGCTGAGCAGTATCTTGAGGGTCAGGTGACCCAAAACAGCATAGAGATCCATGCCAATCTCAGGCCCTAGATGTCGTGGTGGGGCCCAGGGAAGGTCAGATGCACTGTGTAGTTTCTTTTTGTAGTTCGAGGGGGGTGGTGAGGGGGGGGAGGGGGAGGAGTATTGTTTGTGCTCAATATACAAAGCTGGAGCCTGGTTTTACACCCACCAAGAAAGTGTCTGTCTGGTCAAGAATTAAATCTGACATCAAATGAGTATTACGAAGGGGTAAATGGGGGAGGGGGTGGCAGCAGGGCCAATCCAGATCCACTGCTGATATTTTCTGATGACCATTTTTAGAATCCAGCCCTATTTGTCTATCCAGGCTTTGAAAACTGTTGTCGTTTCTCTTATTTTAATTACTCCCTTGGTAGGAAATTAAGCATCTGCTTCTGTACCTTACTCAGATTTTCTTAGGAGTACAAAGGCTTAGTTAAGTTTGAAGAATGGGAATTTAAGTCTATTGAGCTTTTGTTGGTTTGCTTCATTAGCTTATGGTTTAATTGTGCCAATGCTCGGTGCTGGACTGGTGAAGGGCCTTGAGCATCTGTGCATGCTCAAGACTTGCTGGACTTCCTTCGAGAATCCCGGAGAGGGCGGGAACCAGAAGGTCTTGAGCATGCACAGACGCTCAAGGTCCTTCAGCCCAGCACAGAGCTTTGGCTTCCGGAGCATAAGAACATAAGAAGTTGCCTCCGCTGAGGCAGACCAGAGGTCCATCTCGCCCAGCGGTCCGCTCCCGCAGCGGCCCATCAGGCCCATTGCCTGAGCAGTGGTCCCAGACTATCCCTATAACCTACCTCTACTCCTATCTGTACCCCTCAATTCCTTTATCCTCTAGGAACCTATCCAAACCTTCTTTGAAGCCTTGTAACGTGCTCCGGCCTATCACAGCCTCTCGAAGCGCGTTCCATGTATCCACCACCCTCTGGGTGAAAAAGAACTTCCTGGCGTTTGTTCTAAACCTGTCCCCTTTTAATTTCTCCGAGTGCCCCCTTGTACTTGTGGTTCCCCATAATCTAAAAAATCTGTCCCTGTCTACCTTTTCTATACCCTTCAGGATCTTGAAGGTTTCTATCATGTCTCCTCTAAGTCTCCGCTTTTCCAGGGAGAACAGCCCCAGCTTCTTCAGTCTGTCAGTATATGAGAGGTTTTCCATACCCCTTATCAGTTTCGTTGCTCTTCTCTGGACCCCCTCAAGCACTGCCATGTCCTTCTTCAGGTACGGCGACCAGTACTGGACACAGTATTCCAGATGCGGGCGCACCATTGCACGATACAGTGGCAGGATGACCTCCTTCGTCCTGGTCGTGATACCCTTCTTAATGATACCCAACATCGGGACTGTAAGTGCGATGTCGGTCTGGAACAGGGGGTAGTGGGTAGTGGAGGACAGGAGTGCCGGTCAACAAGGGGAGGGAAGATAGGAGTGCCAGTCATCAGGGGAAGGGTAATAGCAGTGCTGGTTATCGGGGAGTGGAGGAGCAGATAGCAATGGTTATCAGTGAGGATAGCAGTGCTGGTCATGGGAAGAGGGTGGAGGATAGCAGTGCCGGGCATCTGAAGGGGTGGAAAATAGTATTATTGGTCGTCGGGTGGGGAGGGGAGGAAAAAAGCACCATCGTCCAAAGGAGGCTCAAACATAAATCAAGAACCCCATTTTTGGGCCATACACTGAGGAGCTGAAAAACCAGGCATGGATCTAAACTATGTTTGTGGCCTTCTCTGGCCATGCACTTAGGGAAAACAAGACCTGGATGTACAGTTTCACTGGTGCATGTCTGATTTTCTGCACCATTTTAGGCAAAAAACACTTTTTGTACTTATAGAAATACTTACGTAAAAGATATTCTGAGCTATCGTGATCATAGTCATTGTCCTCTGGAAAGTGATTGATTCGAAAACAGTTTCCTTTATAAAGACCTAAACATCGGGAGACAGATAATGAAAGGTCAGTGTCCGACAACATACAGGAAAAGAACTGAGCCTGCAATAAGTATCTGTCCATTTCATTTTGGTTTCCTGTACGATGGGTTCAGTAACACTTGTGTGCCCTTTCTGAAAAAATAAAAAATCTGCTCATAAAATCTATTTGCCCAAAGCCCAGTGGCTTCTTTTTTTTTAAGTTCAAAAGTTTTTCTTAGTTTTATACTTAAGTAAACTTTGAATAAACAAGACCTGATATAACCATATCATGCAGAAAGTACAGACAAGAATCATGAAATGAGATAATTTAGCACAAGTACAACAAGCTGATCAAGTCTTCCTTAAGAAGAGAAGCCAACAGATGTTTCACCAAAAGATATTTATAAAAATATTTAAGTAAAAACATGACCTAGACCAGGGATCTCAAAGTCCCTCCTTGAGGGCCGCAATCCAGTCGGGTTTTCAGGATTTCCCCAATGAATATGCATTGGAAGCAGTGCATGCACATAGATCTCATGCATATTCATTGGGGAAATCCTGAAAACCCGACTGGATTCAGCCCTCAAGGAGGGACTTTGGGGAACCCTGATGTATAGGTTACGTCTCTTACATGTTCTATATCAGGGGTGTCCAATGTCGGTCCTCGAGGGCCGCAGTCCAGTCGGGTTTTCAGGATTTCCCCAATGAATATGCATGAGATCTATTTGCATGCACTGCTTTCAATGCATATTCATTGGGGAAATCCTGAAAACTCGACTGGACTGCGGCCCTCGAGGACCGACATTGGACACCCCTGTTCTATATCAAAGATCTCAAAGTCCCTCCTTGAGGGCCGCAATCCAGTTGGGTTTTCAGGATTTCCCCAATGAATATGCATGAGATCTATTTGCATGCACTGCTTTCAATGCATATTCATTGGGGAAATCCTGAAAACCCGACTGGAATACGGCTCTCAAGGACCGGAGTTCCCTACCCCTGCTATAAGGCAGTGTTTCGCAACCCTGTCCTGGAGGACCCCCAGGCCAGTCGGGTTTTCAAGATAGCCCTAATGAATATGCATGACAGAGATTTGCATATAATGGAGATGCCAGGAATGCAGATCTGCTCCATGCATATTCAACAGGGCTATCTTGAAAACCCGACTGGCCTGGGGGTCCTTCAGGACAGGTTTGGGAACCACTGCTGTATAATGTTCCTGGTGCAGGTCCAGGAAGTGACATCAGAGGAAGAGCCGATGCTGGTGCGATCGAAGGTTGGGGGTTGCTGCTTACGCCAGGAATGTTATTGAGGTACGGGGGGGGGGGGGGGAAGTGATACGCGCACATGCGACAACGGGGCGGGGAAGAAGCGGGGTGTCGGAGAGGAGGACGGGTGCATGCGCCCTCACCAAGAAGGTGCCCGGGACAGTTTAGCAGATTTTAGTTTTGAGAATCTGCCCCTTAATCCCCCCCCCTCCCACTGCCCAGCTCAGTGGTCAGTAAAACTCAGTCAAAAGAGCCAAAGATCAGCAGTACAACGATTTAAGATTTCTTTTGAGAGCCAAATTTCTTTTCAAGAACCATCTTTTTAGGAGTCGGTTTAAACTAGCTACTAACATTGAATAAAACCAAATATCATAATAATAATAATCTTATTTATTGACAAAAAAAATCTTTTTCTATCTTTTGTCGTTTCATCTTGTCTTCACTCACTTCATTCTAGCCAGCATCTGTCCTCTCTCTGTCTTCCATGCCCCTTCCATGTCTGCCCTCTCCCTATTCCATACAGCATCTTCCTTCTTTCTATTCTCCTTCCACAAACTGTCTATTTTGTGCCCCTTCTCTTCTTTGTACATGATTTATTTCAGCTCTGCCACCTCTCCATTTTTCTCTGCCACCACCCCCTCCCTTATGCTCTGGCATCTCTCTCTTCTCCTTTCTTTCCCACCCCATGGTCTGGCATCTGTCTCCTTCCCTTCCCTGATTCCCAGGCATATCGCTCCTTTCCTTACATCTCTCCCTCCCCATCCATGCTCTGAAATCTCCTCCTTCCTTTTCCCTTGGTCTGGCATACTTTCCTCCTTCCCTCCATGTCTTGGCATATCTCCCTCCCTCTCTTCCCCCATGCCCTGGCATCTCTTCCTCCCTCCCTGTCTTCCCTCCATGCCCTGGCATCTCTTCCTCCCTCCATTTCTTCCCTCCATGCCCTGGCATCTGTTCCCTCCATCCCCTTCATGATCTGGCATCTCTTCCCTCCCCGACTCAATCGCTCAGCGAGTGATTGAGTTGGGGCAGAGCCCTGACAGTAGTGACAGGAGAAGCAGTCTCCTGTCACTGCTGTCAGGACTTCTGCCGGCTTTTTTTTTTTTTTTAAATGGGCCATTTAAAAAAAAAAAGAAAAGAAAAAAAACCCAGGCAGACCTCTCGGTAACAGTTACTGACAGGTCTACAGCAGTCAGGTTTGACAATAGTCAAACCCGAGGCAAATTAGCTAAACAATTGTTAGCGAATCAATTGCTTGGCTATTTTGCATGGGGTTATTCTAATTTGCAGGGGTGGATCGGATGGGATCATAAACTGGGCCGTTTAGTGAATCGGGTCGGGAAACAAGAACGAACGCAAAACCAGTAAAACTGGTTTTGTGAACATCGTTACAGGATCAGTAAGTTTAGTGAACTCCTTGTTTAATTTCAAGTGCTTTGGAAGAAAACGATAGAGTTGAGGAATTGCTGTTTTAGTTCGGTTTGTGGAAATAAATATTCATATCAATAAAACCACTTTAGTTGGTATGAGATCCACACTTCATTTTCAAGGAATATTTTAAGTCTTCCATTGCCCAATTAGTTTGGGTCTTCCAGCTTTCCTAGTCAGGTCTGGACAGGAGAGTGTTGTAAATTCATGCATAACAAAAATCAAGTGCGCACAAATGAGCTCAAAGTAAAAACCGGAATGGCCCCCTAACTGCTTTCCACTAGGAATCTTGTAAAATATTTCTGTTCTTGGAAGAGCCACAAACGGAACTCTTTAGTGGCTGAGGTATCTAGAGAATGACATGGGGACAAATTTTTCCCCATCTCTACAGGAGATAATTTTACCATCCCGCCCCACAAATTCTTTTCCTGTCCCTGCCCCATTCCTGAAAGTTCTGTCTTCATCTGCATAAGCCTCAAACACTTTAAAATCCTAAGTAGCAACATTCTAGAGCTCAGATTGTGATGTCATAATGCCTCATTCCACCAATGCCTAAGCTCCGTCCTCATCTGCACAAGTCTCAAAACACTTTAATATCATAAGTTGCAACATTCTAGAGCGCAAATTGTGATGTCATAATGCCTCATTCCACCAATGCCTAAGCTCCGTCCTCATCTGCACAAGCCTCAAACACTTTACAATCATATGTGTTCGAGGCTTGTGTGGTTAAGGCAGAGTTTATAGGAATAGGGCAGGAACTGGGACATTAACAAAACTTTCAGGGACGGGATGGGGAAATTGAGTTCCTGCGGGGACGGGTAAAAAATTGTCCCCATGTCATGCTCTACACTGCACCACTCTAGAAATCAAAATGTAGTAAAAGTGAGCCAAGTAAAGGACAATCAAGCCATTGTGACATCACTGATGAGGTTGGCTCTTATTGGTGGAATGAGGTATTATGACGTCACAATACCTGCTCTGGGTATCAGAGGCTGAAACTTTTCACACTATTTATTTATTAAATTTTCTATACTGCTCTCCCGAGTAGAGAATGACACAGGGACAAATTTTTCCCCATCCCCACGGGAACTCATTTTCCCGTCCCATCCCCGCAAGTTCTTTTCCTGTCCCTGCCCCTTTTCTCAGGCTCCGTCCTCATCTGCACAAGCCTCAAATACTTTAAAATCATAAGTGTTCGAGGCTTATGTGGTTAAGGCAGAGCTTACAGGAAAGGGACAGAGATAGCAATAAAGCTCACGGGGATGGGACAGGGACATTGACTTCCTGCAGGGACGGGGAAGTGGATACCTCTAGTCTAGTCATTCTCTAGACTAGAGGTATCCACTGGTTGTACTGTGGAACGTAATAGTTGTTTGCACTACTGTGTTGGATTTAGGGGTTCAGTTTCCAGTACTGTCGATCTAGCACCTCATACATCCTTGTAACCAAAATAAAAACAACAGCAACAAAATCTCTGACATCTTTCCTGTGTTTTGTGATCAATGAGCTCTGGATGCATCCTTTTTTTTTTTTTTTTTTTTTTTTTGCTTTTTTGGTAGGCAATGTATTTTTCATCTAGCTCTGAATAAACTTAGTGTCTTTTCAGTTTTATCTTTCCTTGGAAGTGTCAGATCTAACAGCTTATGTGGTTGTTTTCCTTGACAGTAGCAGAAACAAAGTGGGTCGGAAAAGCAGCTACTCTTTGCTGGAAGAATTCATTCCCCCGTGGAGAGACTTTCTGCTCTTGAATCCTTTCTCTTTCTCTCTGCCTTAAAACCTAAGAAATGTAATTCCATCAATGTGTGACTTCCAGGAGCAGCCGTCCCAACAAACCGATAACGTTGCACTTTTAAAGATGACCCTTGCCTCATCTGAGCATCAGCTGTCAATCGGGCTGTCAGGTCACACTTTATTTGATCTAATTCTTATTAGAGGACTGTAAGTGTTAATTTTGCAGGGATCCTAAATAATGGTTAGAGTTACAGCCTCGGCACCCTGAGGTTGTGGGTTCAAACCCTATGCTGCTCCCTGTGACCTGGGCAAGTCACTTAATCCTCCACTGCCCCGGTGACATTAGATAGATTGTGAGCCCACTGGGACAGATAGGGAAAATGCTTAAAGTGCCTGTATGTAAATTGCTTTGAGTGTACTTGTAAAAAAGGCAGTATACAAGTCCTAGTCCCTTTCCCTGATGTCATAATGCCTCATTCCACCAATAAGAGCCAACTTCATCAGTGATGTCACTTCTGATATTGTATCAGAGGAGAGTGTGGTGCAGTGGTTAGAGCTATAGCCTTGGCACCCTGAGGTGGTGGGTTCAAACCCCATGCTGCTCCTTGTGACCCTGGGCAAGTCACTTAATCCTCCACTGCCCCAGGGACATTAGGTTGTGATCCCACTGGGACAGATAAGGAAAATGCTTAAAGTACCTGTATGTAAACCGCTTTGAGTACGGTTGTAAAAATACAAAAAGGCGGAATACAAGTCCCAACCCCTTTCCCTGATGTCATAATGCCCCATTCCACCAATAAGAGCCAACTTCATCAGTGATGTCACAATGGCTTCATTGTTCTATACTTGGTTCACTTCTGATATTGTATCAGAGGAGAGTGTGGTGCAGTGGTTAGCGCTATAGCCTTGGCACCCTGAGGTGGTGGGTTCAAACCCCATGCTGCTCCTTGTGACCCTGGGCAAGTCACTTAATCCTCCACTGCCCCAGGGACATTAGATTGTGATCCCACTGGGACAGATAAGGAAAATGCTTAAAGTACCTGTATGTAAATTGCTTTGAGTGTACTTGTAAAAAAGGCAGTTTGAGTGCAGAGCTCCTCTCCCTGGACAATCTGCCTGCTTTTAAATATCAGCAGCAGTGGGAGATCAATTGCTTTTACACCTAAGCAGCAACGGGACCAACCCACCAAAAACCCGCAGTCCCGGTCCTGCAAAAATATGAGCTCCACCCTCCCTGCAGTTCGCTTGGAAAATCAACTGCTTTTACACCTAAGCAGCAGCAGGACCAGCCACCACTACCAAGAGCCCTTTGCCCCGATCCAGCCAGGCATGTGAGCTCCTCCCTCTGCAGTCCATTGGAGAGATCAATCTACCTGCTTTTAAATATCAGCAACAGTGGGAAATCAACTGCTTTTACACCTCAGCAGCAGCGGAACTATCCGCAACTACCAAGAGCACACAGACCCGATCCAGCCAAGAGTGTGAGCTCCACCTCCCCCTGCAGTCCACCAGGAAGATCAACTGTTTTTTACACCTAAGCAGCAACAGGACCAGCCACCACTACCGAGAGCACTTTGCCCTGATCCAGCCAAACAAGTAAGCTCTTCCCCCAGCATTCCGTTGGAAAAATCAATATGCTTGCTTTTAAATATTATCAGAAGTAGGAGATCAACTGCTTTTACACCTAAGCAGCACCAAGACCAGCCGCCACTATCGAGAGCTTTTGTCCCAATCCAGCCAGACGTGTATGTTCTTCACCATACAATTTGTTGGAGAGATCAATCTGCCTGCTTTTAAATATCAGCAGCATTGGGAAAACAACTGCTTTTACACCTAAGCAGTAGCGGGTCCATCCGCAACCACCAAGAACCCACAGACCCGAACCTGCCAGGAATGTGAGATCCGCCCCCCCCTACAATTCGATAAGAAGATCAACTGTTTTTACACCTAAGCAGCAATAGGACCAGCCGCCACTACCGGGAACCCTTTGCCACGATCCAGCCAGACATATAAGATCTTCCCCCAGCATTCCATTGGATAGATCAATCTACCTGCTTTTAAATATCAGCAGCAGTAGAAAAACAACTGCTTTTACATACAAGCAGCAGCGAGACCTACCGCAACCACCAAGAGCCCACAGACCCGATCCTGCCAGGAGTGTGAACTCCTCCCCCTGCAGTCCATTGGAGAGATCAATCTGCCTGCTTTTAAATATCAGCAGCAGTGGAGATCAACTGCTTTTACACCTAAGCAGCAACGAGACCAGCCACAACCACCGAGAGCACACAGACCCGATCCTACCAAGAGTGTGAACTCTTCCCCCCATGCAATCCGCTAAGAAGATCGACTGTCGGCTCCGGGCGGCTTTCCCGCAGAGGAGAGAATCCTGCATTCACCGTGGGCCTCATCTGGGGCAGCCTCCTTGGAGCGGGCTGGGGCACGGGTAGTGTGTCTGGGAGGGAATGCATGGATGGGAGAACATCGCAGGGGAGGAGACATAGGCATCCTGGGACTGTCTGCCAAGTCTCTTCCCTGAAGAAGCCCTTTCTGGAAACGTCAATCGCTCCTCCTAAACTTACTTGCTCCACTTCATCACTGACGCTGAAACCGTGGATTGAAGACAAAGTTTTATTTTATTTTTCTTTCCAGCTTATGATTTATCTTTAATCTTATCTATTGTTTTGCCTTTTGTCTTTGTTTTGTTCTATTTCTATCATTTAAATTTCTCCAGAATTCTACTGTTCAACGGCTCCCCCTTCTGCTTCTATTCCTTTCTCTCCTCTCTTCTACCTTCCAAAGTATTTAGATCAATGCTGTCTTGTTAAAATGTTTATTTTATTTTTATTTTTCCTCTAACTCTACTTTTCACTTCTCTATTACCCTCCAGGTACTTTAGTTAGATTGTGAGCCTTCGGGACAGTAAGGGAAATTTTTAAGTACCTTTCTTATTTCTAATCTTAATGTATATTTTCTGTAAACCGCTTAGAACCTAACGGATGTAGCGGTATATAAGAAATAAATTACATTACATTACATTACAAGTCCTAGTCCCTTTCCCTGATGTCATAATGCCTCATTCCACCAATAAGAGCCAACTTCATCAGTGATGTCACAATGGCTTCATTGTTCTATACTTGGCTCACTTCTGATATTGTATCAGAGGAGAGTGTGGTGCCGTGGTTAGAGCTACAGCCTTGGCACCCTGAGGTGGTGGGTTCAAACCCCATGCTGCTCCTTGTGACCTTGGGCAAGTCACTTAATCCTCTACTGCCCCAGGGACATTAGGTTGTGATCCCACTGGGACAGATAAGGAAAATGCTTAAAGTACCTGTATGTAAACCGCTTTGAGTACGGTTGTAAAAATACAAAAAGGTGGAATATAAGTCCCAACCCTGATGTCATAATGCGTGTCAGAAACCCAAATAGTAGCAACGTTCCAGAGCTGAGTTTGTGATGTCATACTTGCCTCATTCCACCAATAAGAGCCAACCTCATCAGTGATGTCACAATGGCTTCATTGTTCTATACTTGGTTCACTTCTGATATTGTATCAGAGGAGAGTGTGGTGCAGTGGTTAGAGCTACAGGTTCAAACCCTGCATTGCTTCCTGTGACCTGGGCAAGTCACTTAATCCTCCACTGCCCCAGGTACATTAGATAGACTGTGAGCCCACCAGGACGGGTAGTAAAATACTTGAGTACCTGATTGTACACAGCTTAATGCACCTTGTCCAAGTGGTATATCACATCCCAATCCCTTTCCCTTTGAGTGAAATTTAAAGTAATAATCAGTGATATTGTATTTTGACAAACAAAATAGGAGGAATTTTAAAATATGCACATAACTCAATATTTTTGCTCAGAATTCCCCTAGGAGGACGTTGTTTTGACTTTCTGCATGAACACATAGGCAGGCTGCCACCTTAAACTAATTACTGCTGGATTTCTTTTCTGGTGGCTCTAGAGCAGAAGCTTTAGCACTAATTGGTTGCCCCTTTGATTCTTCGAGGATAGCAGTGGTTACATCTGTCAGATTGAGATCCTCTGCCCTGCTTCCTAAAGGTCAGTTTATGTGAATGTTAGAGACTAAACATGACACACATGTAGATATTCTAGGACAGGCCTGTCCATTCCCCCTCCCCTCCCCCCCCTCCCCGCCATTTGACTCTGTCCTAATCTTCTCATGTCTTAGCTCTAAACATATTAGCTCTTGACTAGTCAATATATTGATTGAAAATCTGAGCAATAGCACAAGCTTTTTTTTTTCCCAATTGGTACATAGGGCGTGATTTGTTGTCTGAAAAAATTTTGACACAATACAGTTTGTTTTGCAATTTTAACTTGTTTTCCTTCCAGTTTTTTTTTTTTTTTAAACTATATATCGATACTGAATTTAATGTGGAGGGTGACAGATTTAAGTACCCTGGAGACTAAAGCTTTCAGTTGATCCACAGACCATAGAAACATACATAGAAACATAGAAAGATGACGGCAGATAAGGGCTATAGCCCATCAAGTCTGCCCACACTATTTACCCACCCTCTTAAGTCTACTGACCCCCTAAAATATAATTGTAATTATACTGTCACTCTACTGACCAGCTCATTCAAGTCCTAGTGACCCTATCCCTTAGCATGACCTCGTAGGGATCCCACATAGGTATCCCATTTGTTCTTGAAGTCTAGGATGCTGCGTGCCTCGACCACCTGCACTGGAAGCTTGTTCCAATGCTCAATCACTCTCTCCGTGAAGAAGTACTTCCTGGCGTCTCCACGAAACTTCCCTCCCTTGAGTTTGAGTGGATGTCCTCTTGTGGTCGAGGGTCCCTTGAGAAGAAAGATATCATCTTCTTCCACCTCGATACGTCCCGTGATGTACTTAAATGTCTCAATCATGTCTCCCCTCTCCCTACGCTCTTCGAGAGTGTAGAGCTGCAATTTGCTCAGTCTTTCTTCGTACGGGAGACCCTTTAGCCCCGAGACCATCCTGGTAGCCATCCGCTGAACCGATTCAATTCTGAGCACATCCTTACGGTAATGTGGCCTCCAGAATTGCACACAGTATTCCAGATGAGGTCTCACCATGGCTCTGTACAATGGCATCATGACTTCAGGTTTCCTGTTGACGAAGCTTCTCTTGATACAACCTATCATCTGCCGTGCTTTAGATGAAGCCTTCTCCACTTGAGTGGCTGCTTTCATGTCAGCACTGATGATTAAAGTCGGTGCTGGGTAACCATACAGGCTGCAATTTCTGGAACATGGATTTGGGGATGGAGAAGAGCCCACCGTGAAGTCCTAAAGGAGCAGCCCTGGTGCATGAATATTGCATGCCTTAAAATTTAAATGAAATTTCAGCCTTGTACCTTCCCCATTAATGGCATTCAGGTCCCCAGCATCCCTTCTGAGATTTTGATAATTACACTCAACAGCCATGATCACCCCATGACCCTTTGCAGAACTGTCCTATAAAATAGTACAATTAAAATACCATACTTTAAAAATATTAAACTTTGTGCCATGTACATATCTATACTAAAACAATATATGCATATAATGAGGGCAGTACTTAGCAATCCTCCCGTGGTTTTTTAAAATTTATGTGTATCATTATGCTTTCACATTAGCTGCTCTTTGTTCTTCGTCAAGAAATTACCTAGGTTCAACTGGTCCTGATGCTGAGGTCCAAATTCAGAATGAAAGAGAGAAAGATCACAGGAAACCATCGATAACTCTTAACATAACATAACAAAATTTCTTGCTACCTTGCGATTCGGTGCAGTTAACAACAATTAAAATACAAGTATTCATGATATAAACACAATTAATTAAAATATTTACCAAATAGATTAGTCTTCATAAATTTTCTAAATGACAAATAAGCAGTAGAGATAGAAAGACATATACTAATTTGTTTATTCCATAATGCTGCCTGATAACGCTAAGATCTTACTAAAGAAGCGTTTATACACACATCCTTTTACAGAAGGAAAATCAAAGAGCTGAAGATCACTAAACTAAACTAAACTAAATCTTAGGTTTGTATACCGCGCCGTCTCCACAAGCGTAGAGCTCGGCATGGTTTACAGGGTTAGATTGAAAAGGAGCTACAATGAAGGGTTATAGGAAAGGAGCTAGGAAGATAAAGAACCAAAGTGCGGGAGGTGTTAGATTTTTGAAAAGAGCCAAGTTTTCAGGTGTTTGCAGAAGGATTGGAGGGAGCTTGAAATTCTGAGCGGTGATGTGAGGTTGTTCCAGAGTTCACGTACACTTCTCCCTCCGTATTCGCGGTTTCAGCATTCGCGGTTTCGATTATTCACGGTTTTTAGCTTGCTGGCTCCTCCCCCCCCCCCCAATTACATCAGCTTGCATAGAGAAATCGCTGATTCCAAGCGTTTACAGAGAAAATCGCCGATTCCCAGCACTTTCTTCACCGTGTTTTGCTTCTCCTTCAGGAACAGGCCAGGTCTCCCACCATGTTGTTCGCGGTTTCACCATATTCACGGTGGTTTTTAATAGAAAACAGCGAAAAACATATGAAAAAGTTATTCGCGGGTCTGTTAATCCCCTATCACAGTGAATATGGAGGGAGAAGTGTAGTTTCAAGAGAAGAAACCATACAAGAGCCACAAAACATCGGATCCATCCCAAATCCTTTTTCCAGCTTTTTGAGTAAACTGGAGGACTGCTGAGACTTCCCCTAGCTCCCCGAGAGGTACCTCCTTTTTCTTGAGGAAGGACACTCGATCCTAATGACTTGGGACAAGTCTAAACCACTTTAGACTTGATTCTCTTCCTGGGACACCTCTAGCTTCTCTTTTCAGTGGATGCGAACATCTCACCTTCTCACCGAGACCTTGGGAGACAGCTGATAGCTGCCCTTCAGCTCCCTGGATCCAGGAGAGCTGAAGCCTCCTGCTGCATAGCCCATACATTCTGTGAAACATTTTTTATTTTATTTATTCAGTTTTCTATACCGTTTTCCCTGGAGAGCTCAGAATGGTTTACATGAGTTTATTCAGGGCAAGTCACTTAATCCCCCATTTCCCAGGTACATTAGATAGATTGTGAATCCACCAGGACAGACAGGGAAAAATGCTTGAGTACCTGAATAAATTCATGTAAACCGTTCTGAGCTCCCCTGGGAGAATAAATAAATAGTGTGAAAAGTTACAGCCTCTGATAACCAGAGCAGGTATTGTGATGTCATACTGCCTCATTCCACCAATGCCTAAGAGCCAACCTCATCAGTGATGTCACAATGGCTGGATTGCCCTTCACTTGGATCACTTTTGCTACATTTTGATTTCTAGAGTGGTGCAGTGGTTAAAGCCACCCTGAGGTTGTGGGTTCAAAGCCACGCTGCTCTTTATGACCCCAGGCAAGTCACTTAATCCCTCAATTGCCTCAGGTACATTAGACAGACAGGGAAAAATGCTTGAGTACCTGAATAAATTCATGTAAACCGTTCTGAGCTCCCCTGGGAGAATAAATAAATAGTGTGAAAAGTTACAGCCTCTGATAACCAGAGCAGGTATTGTGATGTCATACTGCCTCATTCCACCAATGCCTAAGAGCCAACCTCATCAGTGATGTCACAATGGCTGGATTGCCCTTCACTTGGATCACTTTTGCTACATTTTGATTTCTAGAGTGGTGCAGTGGTTAAAGCCACCCTGAGGTTGTGGGTTCAAAGCCACGCTGCTCTTTATGACCCCAGGCAAGTCACTTAATCCCTCAATTGCCTCAGGTACATTAGACAGACAGGGAAAAATGCTTGAGTACCTGAATAAATTCATGTAAACCGTTTTGAGCTCCCCTGGGAGAATAAATAAATAGTGTGAAAAGTTACAGCCTCTGATAACCAGAGCAGGTATTGTGATGTCATACTGCCTCATTCCACCAATGCCTAAGAGCCAACCTCATCAGTGATGTCACAATGGCTGGATTGTCCTACACTTGGTTCACTTTTGCTACATTTTGATTTCTAGAGTGCTGCCGTGTAGAGAATGACACGGGGACAAATTTGACTGTCTCCGCAGGAACTCAATTTCCCCGTCCCATCCCCGCAAGTTTTGTCGATGCCCCTGCCCCATTCTTGTAAGCTCTGCCTTAACGGCACAAGCCTCGAACACATGATTTTAAAGTGTTTGAGGCTTGTGCAGGTGAGGACGGAGCTTGCAGGCGTGGGACAGGGACAGAAAAATGACTTCCCGCGGGGATGGAGAAAAATTTGTCCCCGTGTCATTCTCTAGTGAATACCATAATCTCCTTACAGCTCTGTTACTGCTGACTCATCCTTCTTTTTACAAGCAGGGCTGGTTGAGCAACAGGTGACTCCAGGCTTTTTTTGCTGAGTCCCTCAATGGTAGTTAGACCTCATAGTAATCATTGAAATAATTTGGATTAAATATTAAAACTAGCATATGAAAATTATAAAAAAGTTTTCAACATATTGTATGATAAAAAAAATATTTTGTTGGCGAAAACCAAAGGAATGAAAAATTCTGTTCTCTGTATTTGGCTTTAATTACCGTAATCACAGAGTGTTTTTCTATCAGCAAAGACTGAGGTCAGAACTTCTCAACTGGTGTTCTTGAAGGGTAGATAATTCACTCTGCTGTTTAAAGACCACAAATTCTTCTCTACTCTGCTTTTTCTCTTTATTTTTCCCAGTATAGCAGCCTGTGTTTGACCCTACCATCACCTCCCTTGCAGCTGAATGATTCTTTGTGCTTATCCCATAGTTGTCTGAATTAAAACAGTTTTTACCTCCATTGGGAAGGCTGTTCCCTGTATTCACTAATCTAAGTAAAGAAGAAATATATCCTGTTACCTATCTCCATGATCCCTTGTTCTAGAATTTTCTTTACACTGAGAAATGCTTGCTGCTTTGTTATGTTTGAAGTAAATTTGTATATTTTTATCTGTCATATCTGCTCTTCCCTTTTCTCTCGTCTCAAAGCATTTGTGTCTTTTTCATGTCCCACTCTAGGGATAGCTAAAAATGTTACTTTTTAGATGCTAAAACATTAGGTCCATTGATTAGAAATGACTCATTTGATGTTATCCACCTATAGGGCCATAGAGTTACCAGACGTCCGGATGGACAAAGGGGACCCCATAGACATCATATACTTCCGGAAAGAATTAAAGACCACTTTGTTTAAGAAATTCATGTCCTAGCCAGACTTTCTCCCCGCGAACAAAACTCCCACACCTTACCCCGAATTTCTTCTTCATACTAGGTATCCTACATTCTTTGTTTGTTTACAAAAAAAAAAATTTTCCTCTCCTCAATGGTTACCCAGATACTCGCTGGTGTCTGACCATTTTCAATGTATTATGTACAATAGTTAATTCTTATACTGCAACCTATGTTTACTTTTGCTTCTAACCACCTTGTACCTGTAATCACTGATCACTCAGTGACCTCCTATTTATTTAATTTACTGTAATTCGCTGATTGTACAGCTATTCTTCATTGTGAACCGCCTAGAAGTTGCAAGATTATGGCGGTATAGAAAAATAAAGTTATTATTATTATATACTTGGATTTCCAAAAAGCCTTCGACAAGGTACCCCATGATCGCCTACCACGGAAACTGAAGAACCATGGGGTGGAAGGAGATGTACATAGATGGGTCAAAAATTGGTTGGCGGGTAGGAAGCAAAGGGTAGGAGTGAAGGGCCACTACTCGGACTGGAGAAGGGTCACGAGTGGTGTTCCGCAGGGGTCGGTACTCGGACCGCTGCTGCTCAATGTATTTATTAATGACCTAGAAACAAGGACGAAGTGCGAAGTTATAAAGTTTGCAGATGACAAAAAACTTTTTAGTGAGGTTAGGAATAAAGAGGACTGTGAAGATTTACAAAGGGACCTGAACAAACTGGGAGAGTGGGCGAATAAATGGCAGATGAACTTTAATGTAGAGAAATGTAAAGTCTTGCATGTAGGAAACAGAAACCCAATATACAGCTACACGATGGGAGGGCTGGTAATGGGTGAAAGTAGCCTAGAGAAGGACTTAGGGGTACTGGTGGGCAAAACAATGAAGCCGTCAGCACAGTGCGCAGCGGCCTCTAAGAAGGCCTCTAAGAATGCTAGGTATTATCAAGAAAGGTATTACAACCAGAACGAAAGAAGTTATTCTGCCGTTGTATCGGGCGATGGTGCGCCCGCATCTGGAGTACTGCATCCAATATTGGTCGCCGTACCTTAAGAAGGATATGGCGATATTCGAGAGGGTCCAGAAAAGAGCGACAAGATTGATAAAAGGTATGGAGAATCTTTCATAAGCTGATAGATTGGAGAAACTGGGGCTCTTTTCCCTGGAGAAGCGGAGACTTAGAGGGGACATGATAGAGACTTACAAGATCATGAAAGGCATAGAGAAAGTGGAGAGGGACAGATTCTTCAAACTTTTGAAAACTACAAAAACGAGAGGGCATTCGGAAAAATTAAAAGGGGACAGATTCAGAACCAATGCTGGGAAGTACTTCTTCACCCAAAGGGTGGTGGACATCTGGAATGCGCTTCCAGAGGGTGTGATAGGACAGAGTACGGTACTGGGTTTCAAGAAGGGATTAGATGATTTCATGAAGGAAAAGGGGATTGAAGGGTATAGATAGAGGATACTATACAGGTCCTGGACCTGATGGGCCGCCGCATGGGCGGACTGCTGGGTGTGATGGACCTCTGGTCTGATCCAGCAGAGGCACTGCTTATGTTCTTATGTCCCCAGACATGCCCGGGGGCCTGGACATCTTTTCAAAACCACTTTGTATGGGTTTTGAAAAGCTTCTGTTGTTCGGACGGCATCCATGAATGCTTGTCCTAGGATAAAGTACAGTTACTTACCGTAACAGGTGTTATCCAGGGACAGCAACCCACCCACCTACCCACCCATCTCACAACCCACCCACCTCCCCTGGTTGGCATCTTAGCTAGCTATCTGAACTAAGGAGATGCTGAGGAAACGCGCACTCTACGTCGGGCGGGAAGGCACTCGCGCATGCACGGTGCGGCAGTCGCAAACTTTCTAAAAGTTTTACAAGCAAGTCTGCTTGCGAGGCTGTCCGCATCAAGTCTCTGTGCATGATGTCACCCATATGTGAGAATATCTGCCTGTTGTCCCTGGATAATACCTGTTACGGTAAGTAACTGTGCTTTATAGAGGCTTCCAGAAAGACTACTACTAGGCAATGTTACCATCAGAAATGGATTAGGTTTTCTGCTTGGTGCGCAGTTCATCACAAGGAACCTCAATTTACCTCCTTGTCTTCAGTTTTGGATTACCTGTTGTATTTATCTCACTCAGGCCTCAAATCCACATCCATTAGAGTCCATCTCAGTGCAATTGCTGCTTTTCATCAGCCACTAGAGGGGAAACCTTTATCTGCTTATCCTGTGGTTTCCAGATTTATGAAAGGACATTTCAATGTCAAACCACCTCTCAAACCGCCTCCTGTGGTTTGGGATCTCAATGTGGTTCTTGCTCAGTTGATGAAGCCTCCATTTGAACCAATGTCTACGGTTCATCTGAAATATCTCACTTGGAAAGTGGTCTTCCTTATTGTTCTCACGTCTGCTTTCAGAGTCAGTGAGCTACAGACTTTAGTAGCGGACCCACCTTTTACAGTATTCCATCATGACTAGGTGGTCCTCCGTATTCATCCTAAATTCTTACCAAAAGTAGTTTCAGAATTTCATCTTAATCAATCCATTGTTCTTCCAGTGTTTTTTCCAAAGCCTCATTCTTATCCTGGAGAAACAGCTCTTCATACTCTGGACTGCAAGTGTGCTTTGGCCTTCTACTTACAAAGGACTAAGCTATACAAATCTTCTCCTCAACTTTTTGTCTCCTTCGATCCAAATAAATTGGGACATCCAGTTTCCAAGAGAACCATATCCAACTGGTTGGCTGCTTGCATCTCATTCTGCTATGCTCAGGCTGGACTGCATCTAGAGCAGGGATCTCAAAGTCCCTCCTTGAGGGCCGCAATCCAGTCGGGTTTTCAGGATTTCCCCAATGAATATGCATTGAAAGCAGTGAATGCACATAGATCTCATGCATATTCATTGGGGAAATCCTGAAAACCCTCAAGGAGGGACTTTGAGACCCCTGATCTAGAGGGTCGAGTCACAGCCCATAAAGTTAGGGCCATGGCAGCATCTGTAGTTTTCCTTAGATCTACACTTCTCCCTCCATATTTGCTGTGATAAGGGAATAACAGACCCGCGAATACAGAAAAACCGCAAATAACTTTTTCATATGTTATTTGCTGTTTTCTATTAAAAACCATCATGAATATGGTGAAACCGCGAATAACATGGTGGGAGACCTGGCCTGTTCCTGAAGGAGAGGCAAAACACGGTGAAGAAAATGCTGGGAATTGGTGATTTTCTCTGTAAACGCTTGGAATCGGCGATTTCTCTATGCAAGCTGATGTCATTTGGGGAGAGGAGCCAGCAAGCTAAAAAATGTGAATAATCGAAACCGCGAATATGGAGGGAGACGTGTATATGTTTGTTCTGGTGCTCTTCAATTGTTCCTGCTAATAACGATGAAGTGAATACATGTCTCCCTCCGTATTCGCTGTGATAGGGGATTAACAGAACCGCAAATACAGAAAAAATGCGAATAACTTTTTCATATGTTATTCACTGTTTTCTATTAAAAACCATTGTGAATATGGTGAAACCGCGAATAACATGGTGGGAGACCTGGCCTGTTCCTGAAGGAGAGGCAAAACAGGGTGAAGAAAGTGCTGGGAATCAGCGATTTTCTCTGTAAACACTTGGAATCAACGATTTCTCTATGCAAGCTGATGTCATTTTGGGGGGGAGGAGCCAGCAAGCTAAAAACCGTGAATAATCGAAACCGCGATTGCTGAAACTGCGAATATGGAGGGAAAAGTGTACTCCCATTGAGGAAATCTGCAAAACTGCCACTTGATCCTTGGTTCATACATCCACCTTTCATTATTGTATGGATTCTTTTTCCAGACGGAACGGCCACTATGGCCTGGCAGTATTACAAAATGTATTCTCCTGAATTGCCAACACTCCCACCATCCCATTCTGGTTAGCTTGGAGGTCACCTATATGTGAGAATACCTGCCTCCTTGTCCTGGGATAAAGTACATTTACTTACTGTAACAGGTGTTATCCAGGCAGTTATTCTCACAACCTCCCCTGGTTGACTTCTTAGCTAGCTATCTGAAGTGAGGAGATGCTGAGGAGACGCGCGCTCTCCGTCGGGCGGGAAGGCACTTGCGCATGTGCGGTGCGGCAGTCGCGAACTTTCCAAAAGTTCTTCAAGCAAGTCTGGCTTGTGGAAGCTGTTCGCATGGGGGCCTCCGTGGTTGACGTCGCCCATATGTTGAGAATATCTGTCTGCTGTCCCTGGATAACACCTGTTACGGTAAGTAACTGTGCTTTTTACCTTCTACACACATTCCCTGTTGGATATGATGAAAATGCAGCGTTTGAATCAAATTTGTGGCATTCAGAAGCTAGGTTCCATGAGAAAGGAACCTGCAGTGTTTGTTTTCAAGCCCAAATACTAATTAGCTTATAATATTAGTAGGGATTACTATGACTGTATAAATTACAATCAAGCAATGCATTTCTCGAGTTTTCAGAGCATGTAGTTCTCGTGTTCAGTAAAATCAATGTGCTTTTTTATTCTTGATTCTACATCAGTCAGACTCCTTTACCCTAGTTTAGTAAGAATCTATACCATGCTTGTCCTTAACCCTCAACAGGGCACGTTATGAAAGTTACGTTAAAGGGCATCTGGGGTCCGCGTAGACCCCAGCACCATAAAGTCATATTACGGCTTAAATAAATTGAATGGAAATAATTATTGAGGTTAAATAATAATAACTTTATTCTTCTATACCGGCACAATCGTGCGACTTCTAGGCGGTTCACAACTGAAGAGAGCTGGGCAATCAGCGAGTTACAATATGCAGATAGTCAGTGAAATTACAGTATGCAGAATCTTAAAATTACAGCAAATTACAATATAACATACAGTTTGTTGAGAATTTCAGAGGGGACATGTTAGAAATAATAGAATTGGATTTAGTGTTTGGTGTAGTTACTGGTTAGGTGATATATCTGTCGAATAAGGCAGTTTTTATGACTTTTCTTAAAGCGACGTAGGTCAGTCTAGCTCAGGGATCTCAAAGTCCCTCCTTGAGGGCCGCAATCCAGTCGGGTTTTCAGGATTTCCCCAATAAATATTCATTGAAAGCAGTGCATGCACATAGATCTCATGCATATTCATGGGGGAAATCCTGAAAACCCTACTGGATTGCGGCCCTCGAGGAGGGACTTTAAGACCCCTGATCTAGCTCCGTTAATGCAGTTGTCCAGCCAGTGTTGTCGTTTGTTTGCTTGGTACATAAAACTTCTATCCAGAAAGGTTTTGTATTTACAGCCGGTAATGCTTGGGTATGCAAATAGACTGCAGTTTCTGGTTTGTCTTATAGGGCTGTATAATATGAAGTGAGATAGCAAATATGTAGGAGCCAGTCCCCAAACCAGCTTGAAACATATGCAATAGAACTTGAATATTATTCGTGCCTCAACTGGCAGCCAGTGCAGCAGTCTGTAGTAGGGGCTAACATGGTCGCCCTTTTTCTGAACAATTCTAAGTTTCCTCACTGTTTTTTTTGGTATACCCATATAAATGATATTGCATTAGTCCAGTGTAGAAAGCACTAGTGATTGCACTAGTAATCTAAATGATAATGGGTCAAAGTAGTTTTTGATGGTCTTTAATTTCCATAATGTCAGGAAACACTTTTTTACCACTATGTTCGTGTGTTCAACCATTGTCAACCCAGCGGAGGCAACTTCTTAT
This sequence comes from Geotrypetes seraphini, assembly GCF_902459505.1. Lineage (NCBI taxonomy): Eukaryota > Metazoa > Chordata > Amphibia > Gymnophiona > Dermophiidae > Geotrypetes > Geotrypetes seraphini. The sequence continues at coordinate 17,040,391 of NC_047093.1, read as the reverse complement.
GTTCTTACTGAATAACTGGATAAAAATGTAAATGCCACAGCGAACACCAAACAGAGCGTTTAAATATCAAGGGGTTAAGCTACCTCCACTTTGCTAGCCCCTCCCCCACCCCAGCCCAGCTAAGAAAAACCCTTACTAGTGCAGTGTAAATGTCCTAGCGATCTGGTTCATCGTTGTGTAGATCAACAAACGAGACGCATTCTTCAGTGTAACCTTTAAAATCTAGGAAAATCTTAGAAGTAGCCCTTCCCCTCCCCCCCCTTGACTGAGTAATCCGAGAAGCAGCAGTTGCGTCACGGTGGAAATATTTAGAATCAAAGCTGACAGTCCCTTCTTCATTTACACTTTGTGCTACTTTAGGACAAGAATTGCCTGAATCATATAATGTGCTGTAGTGGAAGGAATATTGCAAAGCACAATTCCAGGGGGGTGCAGCATATGCCACTGGCCCTGATAAAATGCGATGGCAATTTAAAAAAAAAAAAAAAAAAGGCCACATAGCAATGGGCACAAGAGAAATGCATTGGGCTATTTTTCCTGTTTGAAAATAACTTTTGTTCATCGAACGTAGTTTAAATGAAATCCTTGCATTGATTTTTTGCTCAAGGTGCAGTAGCTTGACGAGGGTGAGAGGCGCCATGCTAGTGCCCCTCCCCCCTGCTCCTTCCCTGATCCCCCTTGCCGCGCGCATGCCCCCTTCCCCCATAAAGCACAATCTGGCAACCTTAATCCGGTCCATCTCCAGGCCCTCTCGGAAACTGAGCCCACTGCACTACTGGGAGAGGGTTAGCGTTAACAGAGCAGGTCTAGGGGACCAGATTTTACGAATGTAAAATCTGGCAACCCTACCTGGAGCCCGAGTTCAAGAATCTCCTCTGCCGTAGACTAGTGCTGCCCAATTTGCTGACTTGAATTGATTTACCGATTCGCTTTGGTGAATCGATTCGAATCGATTCATTTCCCCCCAAAATAGCATAGCGTAACCAGCTTGTTCGCAGCCTGCCCCACCAGGACTTCCTTCTGCCGTGTCACCAGTGATGTATTTAGTGACGCGGTAGAGGGAAGCCTTTAGGCAGGCCGCAAGTTAGCTTGTTTAGGGCCTATGTCTGCTAGCCGTTCACCGCCGCCACTGCTGCATTAGAAGGCCCTGAAGGTATGTCAGGCCTCACCGGAAGGTGTGTGTGTGTGTGTGTGTGTGTGGAGGGGGGGGTGTGGTCGTGTAGTGTTGCACAGGGTGATGGGAGGGACGGTAAGCTGCTGCACAGGGAGATAGGAGGGAGAATTGAATTCATTTAATAGGCTGAATCGAATCGAAAATTTTTTCCCCTGAATCAGACTTGTGTCATCATAAGTAAAGTCTTTATCTCCCTTCTCTTGTGCTTTTGGTGAAAACAAGCCATTTCTTCCAATGGATTTGCTGCTCAACCAGTGACGTAGTAAGTGGGGTGCGTGGAGGGGGGTGCAGTCCGCCCCGGGCATGGTCTTCCTAAGGGTACAGCAGCACCCCTCCTCCTCTCCGCTCCCACTCGCCCACCCGCTCACTCACTTCCCCGCCGCTAGCTCGCCCACCTGCTCACTACCCATTCGCACACACACAAACGCCCGCCCGCTTGCTCCCTGCTCCTCTCCTTGCCGTGGGTGCCCCTTGCCTTCCCCGTATCTTTCTGGCGCTCTCTCTGATGTCACTTATGGAACATGCACCTAGGAAATGATGTCAGAAAGAGCGGCAAAAAAGGTATGGGGGAAGGCAAGGGGGCGCATGTGTGAGGGGGAGGGGGTACCATCATCCCAAGCGTCCTTTACCACTACTACGCCACAAATTACTCGGCCCGTGACTTGCAAAAAGCATCTTAATGAGACTCATATTGGACCGCGCGTTGTCATCCAAACCTGTTTGCTAGTTTATGAACCTGTAGAAGCAAAATAATTTCTTCCCGAAAACGCAGACAGGGAGAGAGCACTTAACAAGTGTAAGTGCTCTCATTCACTCCGGATAAACTTCTGAGCAGAAACCCTCCAATCTACAGAATGGTTCACGAACATAAATCTTGATTCTGCAGTCCAGTTGATTCATGCCTTACTGCCGCAGGAGACGCACTGTCTGGTATTTCTGTCTAGCATGGGGATAAAAGCTGACGAAAATAACAGCTGTATTTCAGCATTTATTTGCCTTCACTATAGCATAAATGGGGACCACAAATAAACTGCGGCATCTTTGCAATGACACGATTAATGAACGATCCGCATGGCTGGTCATTTTCAAAACAGGCTAAGTGGTCCATTTTAAGGACGGGCTTCCGTTTGAAAATGGCACAAGAACAATGGTGAGGTTGCTTAGAAAACAAAACCAAAAGCAAACAAAATTTTGGTTTTCTGTTTTAGTACCCACTAGCCGTCAATTGGAAAAGGCTTTGTGCCCAGATTCGACTAACATGCAGCTTATAAGGGCAGTTGTGTGCGCAATTTAATAGATTAATTAGGGTTCCCTGAACGGAAAAACTTAAAAACATATTACAGCTTGCAGATCCTTTGCTACCAGACAGATCTAGCAGGGCATCAGGCCGCCCAGTGGTACAAATTGATTTCTGAATTTTTAAATAAGAAGCCAAAAAATAGTCTTAGAGATATTTGGAGCATCGAGATAAAACAGTATATTTCTGTGTCTCGTTGGCCACGAATTTGGACTTGGGGGTTGAAATGTACAGCGTCAGCATCTATGAGACAAACATGGTTATTTTTATTGCATAGGATTTTCTGGACCCCAGTTTGTTTAAATAAAATAGATAGGATCACGTGATGCCTTGAGCCGCGGCAGACGCTGGCTGCCTGAGCTCCCGGGCCCCGAGCCCCGAATCGCACTGTTGCCGACCATCGGAGGAGCACCGGAAGACAGCGCTTTGCAGCGCATCGGGCACACACTACATGGACAGATTTCTGTCCTCGCCCGCACTGCAGATGTCAACCCGCACCCAGAAAAAAGATCGGGAACGCCAGCAGCCCGGCGTGGACAAAATGGCGCCGGTAACCTCCGCTGCACCACTCCAGCAAATAGCGCCGGAGGCGCTGACAGCTATCACACAGGCAGTAACAGTGGCAATGCAGCCTAGTATTAATAAACTCTCTGAACAACTTTTCAAGCTTGAAAATCTGTTGCTGGACACTACCAGCCGGACTACAGCTCTAGAGACCCGAGTATCCAGCCTTGATGACACGCAGCGGGCCCATGACACCACGTTGCAGGAACTGCAGGCCCTAGCCCAAAAGCAGGCAGACAGACTGGAAGATCTGGAAAATAGATCCAGGAGATCGAATCTACGCTTCTTAGGAATTCCAGAAACTGTGCCCGGACCTAAACTACTACAGGTACTGGAGGCCTGGCTGACTAGCACCTTTACATTGAAAGAGGGCTTGGGGCCCATCCGCCTGGAGAGGGCACACCGGCTGGGCAGGGAGCAGGCACGAGAGATGAGGCCTCGCATGGTGATAGCCAAACTTTTAAATTACAATCACAAAGTGGAAATATTGCGCAAATATAAACAACTCCGAGAGACTTTAGCATTTGAGGAATCAGAGGTGCGCATCTTTCAAGATTATTCAGCAGCATTGACTGAGCGCAGGAAGCAGTTCTATCCCATCTGTTCCTCTTTGGCTGAAAAAAAAGTACGTTTTCTCTTTTTGTACCCGGCCACTTTGAAAATTCACCACCAGGGACAATGGCAAGTTTTCGAGGCAGCAGCAGAGGCAGCTCTCTACGTAAATACCCAGGTGCTACCCCAGTCGGACCCAATCTGACCGAGCAAGTGGTGCGAGCCGACCTCGGCTTGTTACCTCTTAGGTGACTTTGGATTTGCAGCTGATGGACTCCAGGTTCTTCTGATTCGGGGGAAAAGCTGCATTTCATGGTTTCGGCTGTAATGTTGCACTAAGATTCCAGTTTGTTTGCATTCTAATGTTCTTTTGTTCTAGTTCAGGGACTGGTATATATAATGTGGTTGGGGATTTTCCCAATGTGTTTTATTCTTTAGGCTAAAAATATGTAAACTGTTTTCTAATTGTCTGGGGGACTCAGGACCCGGAGTGGCATAGTATTGTGATCCCTCACACCTTTGGGACCGCCTTTGGACGGCCCTAGGGCTGTGACCACAACCATGCGAACAGGGGGTAGGTGGGGAAGGGAGGGGAGGGCGGGTGGGGGTTCAAGGGGGGGGAGTCCTTTGCCAATATGGATGTTGTTGGCATTTGTTGAGTTACAGGAGAGTATGGGTTCTGCAACGGCAGTGAGACTAAAGTTAATTGCATTTTCTATGGTACCTCTGACGCTCGGGCAGGTCCTGAGCGCCACATGGCTACCCTGGGTGTGGCTGGGAGCCCGGGGTGGATCCTATTTACACATTCTATCTTCTCTATTTACACATGCCTTACTGATGCCCGCTGGCTAGCAGTTTGAGATTGGTATCTTGGAATGTTTCGGGTATTACCTCCCCTATTAAAAGAACAAAAATTTTAACACAGCTCAAACGTCATAAGGTTGCCATAGCCTGTCTCCAGGAAACCCGATTGACGGAGTTAGAGCATCAGAAGTTGAGGAGGTCCTGGGTGGACATGGTGTATGCGGCCTCCTCCACGCATAAGCGTGCAGGGGTAGCGGTATTAATTAGTAAGACCTTACCATATACAGCAAAAGTGGTAGTCTCTGACCCGAAGGGCAGATATATATTGTTGCAACTGACAGTAGGCACATATTCTTTTAATCTCATGAATGTGTACGCACCCAATACCTATGACCATTCTTTTTTTGAGGGCATTACAGCACTGCTTCTTGGGAGAGTTACTGAACCGGTATATGTAGCAGGAGATTACAATCAGGTTCTTGACCCAACCTGTGATCGCTCCCAGCCGGGGCCCAGCACCAATTCATTCCAAACCAGAGGCATTCCTTATCTATGCGCCACTCTGGATTTAGTTGACCCATGGAGAATTCTCCATACCTCAGAACGGGATTACACTCATCGCTCCAGGGCCCATAACACCCAATCTAGAATAGATTATATTCTTACCACGCGTAGGGCCTTCCTAAATGTGGATGCAGCGGTCATAGGCCCGGCTGTGATCTCCGACCACGCGATGATTTGGATTGATGTGAATGTGGGCTTTGGCTTACGGGGACCTGCACGCTGGCGCTTCCCTAGTTATTTGTTCTCTGATGAACATTTCAAAACATACTTAACATCTAAGTGGGATGAATTCTTAGACTTTAATGGTCAGCATTGCAATGATCCGCAGTTGTTTTGGAACACCGTCAAGGCAGTGCTCAGAGGAGATTGCATAGCCTACGTAATAGCGGGCAACCGCCGTCTATCACGGGGAATACTTAGGTTAGAAAAGGAACTTGCCCTAGCTAAACGTCGTTACACTCACAACCCGACCCGAACCCGACCCGAACCTCTAGAGAACACTTGATCTTGGTGGAAACGACCCTTAATTCCTACATACATGAGCGCACGGTGAAAATGCTTTTGTACCAAAAATATCGCTATCATCGCTATGGTAATCGCGCAGGGAAGTTATTAGCCCGATTGACCTCCCAAGCTAGGGGTCATCGCTATGTGTTGGGGTTGCGGGATAGCCTGGGTTGTCTCCAACATACTACTGGCCAAATTGCACAGCTTTTCATGTCCCACTTTCGGGGGATATACGATTGCCAGGACTCGGGGGCAGAACCCCTTATTAGGGATTATTTAGTGGATTCTGGATTACAGCCGCTTTCTGATTCAGTGGGTCCATAGATATAAGTGAAAGGCTTGGTATTTTACATATGTGATATGTTTTTATGATTATTTTCAATGAATTGTAATTGCCCTAGAGGTCGAAGTGCACAGTCGCTTCCCCGCCTTTAAAAAAATACATCCTCTATAATAAAACCCTAAGCGCGCTTGCGCACATACGATGCCGTGATCCCTGCCGCTGTGATGTGTGCCTCCTTGGCCATATTCCATTTGTGGCACATGCGGCAGCTTGCGCCGGCTTGGGGTGCGTGCAGCGGTTTCAGCGGCGGTTTGTCTCCTGATAGCTGGCAGTAGAGCAAGGGCAGAAGGGTGTCGTGCAGGTGCTGCGAGTTGTCCCATGCAGGTAAAAAATTCTGCTACTGCTGCACAGGGAAGTGGAGGGGGAGTAGGAAAGGGGGCTGCTTTGGGGGGAGGGGTGTGCTTGGCGGGCAGGCAGCAATCTTGCTCATGGGAGGGAGAGACAGAAGGGGCCATGGAGAGACAGGCAGGCATGGCACAACAAAAAGAGATAGGCAGGCAGGGGGCCAGGGAGAGAGACAGACAGAAAGAATGACAACAAACAGACAGGGGGCAGAGAGATAGACAGACAGACAGCGGCCAAAGAGAGAGAGACAAAGAAAAAAAAGACAGTCAGACGGAGGCCAAGGAGAGAGAGAGAGAGAAAGAAAGACAGACAGACAGGAGGCCAGGGAGAGACACAGACAGAAAGAATGACAGACATAGGACCAGAGAGACAGACAGAAAGACAGACAGACAGCGGCCAAAGAGAGAGAGACAAAGAAAAATATACAGACAGACAGCGGCCAAGGAGAGAGAGAGACAGACAGAAAGACAGACAGACAGAAAGCAGTCAAGGAGAGAGAGAGAGAGAGAGAGACAGAAAGAAAGACAGAGACAGAAAGCGGCCAATGAGAGAGAGACAGAAAGAAAGACAAACAGACACATCTATTCTAACGGGCTTAAAGACTAGTATTCTAATATGTGTTTGCCACTTTGGTTTCTTTTCATTTGGAGATTAGATATAGAATTCTGAGAAGAACCTTTAAGGCTTTTCTTTTTTTTTGCCAGATAAGAAATGCTATTGCTTTAAAACGCTAGCAAGGGTAATAATGAAACTGGAACATCAGAGGAAATGCAGGAGCACCTCAAGATAACCTTTACCTCTTGATGCCGGCAGGGACAGCTGCTTTCTTCCTGCTATCTTTTCATATTGTGTTCATTAAAAATTAGTCACAGGTCTCTCTAAGCACTTCAGAGCCTTCCATTCACATTAGCACAGGCACCGAGGGAATGTCTGTTGTTCCAGCCTCATGTGGATTATTTAATAGGCATTGCTATTGCTGTAAGTTAAAATCCATGCTGCGAAGGGTGCAATGGCAACGAGGACTCACATTTTGGGAAAAGATGGAATGAGCAGTTGTGACAAAAGGCCCGCGGTTCAGAATGAAGACACAGGGACTACTTTACAAAAGTGAATTAAGATTTGCAGCCGTGTTAACGCGACATTTGAAGTAGCATTTTATTCAGGGCGTGCATTAATGTTTGCTTTACTGTGTGGTATATGCTCCACAGTAGAGAATGACACGGTGACAAAATTCATCACCGTTCCATGTCATTTTCTAGTGTCTATTTCAACCTCGGTCCTTCTACGCCAGCATTCTTCAAAGCAAAGCTTGAGGGTCAGTGGTTGTGGCCATTCATACTCTGATTCTTATGTGAGCCAAGGATAATGAAGCCATTGTGACATCACTGATGTGATTGGCTCTTAGGCACTGGTGGAATGAGGCATTATGACATCACAATATCTGCTCTGGATACCAGAGACTGTCATTCTTCAGTGTCTATCTCAACCTCAGTCCTTCTACACCAGCATTCTTCAAAGCAAAGCTTGCGAGTCAGTGGTTGTGGCCATTCATACTCTGATTCTTCCCTCTCTCCTTAAAGAATGACATGAAGATGGTTTCCCGCGGTTATCAGCTGGGACGGGAACGGTGATTAATTTTGTCACCGTGTCATTCTCTACTCCACAGCTAAGGCAGGAACACTCCTATTTAGAGGGGGCGCAATGCTCCCTCATTAACATAACGCTCCATTTGTATACTGCAAATACCTCGCAGTTCTATGCGGTTAATATAAAGAGAACTGTGTATTCACAGAGAATTGCAAAATAACAATGGAAATGTACATTTGTACATTACGCCACATTATTTCTCCCCCCCAAAAAAAAAAAATTGCTTAAATAAGTAGGTTTATAACACATGTGGATCAAAACAATTGGCAGATATTAGATTTATTCAAGATGCTCCCAGCAACAGTGCCAGCCGTGTTTCACCCAACAAGGCTGCTTCAGGGGCATTTAACTAGCTGGGATCCGAAACAGATTCCACCACGAATGAAAGCCAGCTGATACAAAGAAACAGCTTCATATATACAATACATCTCCTTAATCTCCTATAATTTTCCTATAATGATCATAAGATACGGTAATATTTCCAGGCCACACCCCCTGAGAATGTCTGAGCAATTCATTAACATGTGGTAGCAGGCATGGTTGAGCGATAAGCATTTTTTTGGATGTTAATCTAAACTAAACTAAACCTTAAGTTTGTATACCACATCCTCTCCACACTCGTAGAGCTCGGCACGGTTTACAGGAATTGATATAAAGAAGGAACTCCAATGAAGGGTTATAGGAACGTAGTATAAAGAATGTTTAGAGGGACTTAGTATACCAAAGAGGGAGGAAGTATTACATTTTTGAGAATAGCCAGGTTTTCAGATGTTTTCGGAATAGTTGGAGTAAAGTGCTTAAAACTTTTCTTACAGAATTAAGACTGCTAAAGATAAAACTATAAAAGCCATGCTGAGTCCATCGAGCCCAGTACCCTGCAGATCCTATAAAGCTGTGGTCTCAAACTCGCAGCCCGGGGGCCACATGCGGCCCCACAGGTACTATTTTGAGGCCCTGGGTATGTTTATCATAATCACAAAAGTAAACTAAAACAGTTTCTTGACCATCTGTCTCTTTAGCTATAAATTACAATATTATTATTAAGATATAGCCAAAAGGAAAGATTTATAAACTATAAAGTTTTACCTCATGCAAAATTGTCATTTCTTTAATAAGACATTAACTATTTTTTTTCTGCAGCCCTCCAAGTACCTACAAATCTAAAAAGTGGCCTTGCAAAGGGTTCGAGTTTGAGATCACTGCTATAAAGTAACTGTTTCTCATAACCCATTCCAGGTTAATAGCTGGTTAATAGCTTTTTATGGACTTTTCCTCCGGGAACTTGTCCAAGCTTTTATTTTTTTTTTTTTTTTGACTCATGCAGCATTGGTCACCTTGACCACATTCTCCAGAAACAAATTCCACAGCTTTATTATGCACTGCTTAAAATAAATCCTACAAAGTTTGTCTGGTGGTCATTCATTTCAAGGACTGCCCTCAATTTTGTGTTTCAAACATTAAACAACCTTTCCTTTTATTTTTAAACCATACCACCCCACTCCTGATTTTATTAACTTTGCTGTGTGCCTTTCATTACATTTTCACCAAACCTGACCTGGCGCGCAAAGCCAGTTTCAATCTGGAAGCAGCAGGCAAAGCTGCCCCCACAAAAAACGATTGGGAGTTATCACTCACTGAAGAAACCAGTGGCCAGGGAAAGGAAAACAGAAATGTATACTCATTTCAGATGCTGTTCTTTCCCTTAATCTGAATATATATTTCCATCAAATAAATTGCACAGGGCTACTTGCTAGCATAACAGGTATTTTAGACAACTTGGTAGTTACAATAATTGGAAAACACCCGCTAACATAGATTGAAACTGTAACTTAAGTGTTCTTTTCAGTGAGAAACTTATTGAATATTTCCGAGGTCTTACAGAATTTGCAGGCTTGCCAGTTTTGCCCTTCAAATTGTTGTGCTAGTTTATTTAGGTAATTGTAGCTAGCAGATTTTTGGTCTACTCATAACAAAACTGATATGCCATATCAAATACAGCGTGGAAGTCTGTAATCTTTCAGCTGAAAGTAATGTGCATGTTTTACATGGTAATCTAATCTAATCTAATCCTTAGGTTTGTATACCGCATCATCTCCACGTTCGTAGAGCTCGACGCGGTTTACAGTAGGAGAAATAGGAAGGAACTACAACAGAGGGTTAGAGGTAGAAGTGTGAAGAAAATTTAGAGGACTTGGGATGCCAAGATATAAGAGTTTCTTTGATTCCTAAATTGGAGGGAGACTTACATTTTTTGAGAAAAGCCAGGTTTTCAGATGTTTGCGGAAAACTTGGAGAGAGCTCAAGTTCCGAAGAGGGGAGGTAAGGTTGTTCCAGAGCTCAGTGATTTTGAAGTAGAGGGAGGTCCCTAGCTTTCCTGTGTGGGAAATGCCTTTTAGCGAGGGGAAGGATAGTTTTAATTTGTGGGAGGATCTGGTGGTATTAGGGTTTGAGGAATTCCAAGAAAGAGGGATAAAGGGAGGGAGGATACCATATAGGATTTTGAAAGTTAAACAGGCGCATTTATAGTGGACCCTGGCGATTATCGGAAGCATGGTAGTGGTGGCTTTTCAGAAAAACAGTGTCCTGGTTCCCCTTTGCTCTTTGGTATCTTTAAGTTAAAACAGACTGGAGAAAATATTTATTCACACAACGTGTAATTAAACTATGGAATTCATTGTCGGAGAATGTGGTGAAATCAGCTCAGCAGGGTTTAAAAAAGGTAAGTCCATAGGCCATTATTGAGATGACTTAGTGAAATCCGCGGCTTATTCCTTGGATAAGCAGCATAGAATCTGTTTTACTACTTGAAATCTAGCTAGGTGCTTTGGACCTGGGTTGGCCACTGTTGGAAACAGGATACTGGGCTTGATGGACCTTCAGTCTGTCTCTATATGGCAATTCTTATGTGAGCCAAGTATAGGACAATCAAGCCATTGTGACAACAGTGATGAAGTTGGCTCTTAGGCATTGGTGGAATGAGGCACTATGACATCACAATCCTAGCTCTGGAATGTTGCTACTCTTTTGGTTTCTGTCAGGTACTTCTGACCTGGGTTGGCCATTGTTGGAAAAAGGATACTGGACTTGATGGACCTTCAGCCTGTCCCAGTATGGCAGTTCTTATGTTCACACAATGATTTCTCCATGAGTATTGGGGAACTTTTTTTTAAAAAAATTTATATTCTGCATATCCTACAATTCTATGCGGAATACAAATTATTCAGGTATTCAAGCATTTTTCTCTAACTGTACTAGCAGGCTCCAACTCTATCTAACGAACCTGGGGCAATGGGGATTAAGTGACTTGCACAAGGTCACAAGGAGCAGTGTGGGATTTGAATCCACAACCTCAGGTTGCCAAGGCTGTAGCTCTAACCACTTCGCCACACACCACACACTTGTATTAGACTTTTGGATCCTTTACTGTATTCAGTCTCTGGTGGGGAGGGAATCATGGTGTTTCCTTGAGTGACTCCTAAAGGTCACTATTCAAATTGATTTAACTGGCCAGAAGTGGCTCTGGTTAAATGACTTGTTCAGGGCTTCCATATTCAGTGGCACATAACTGGTTCGCCCAGGGAAGCTCAGAATGGTTTACATGAATTTATTCAGGTACTCAAACATTTTTCCCTGTCTGTTTTGGTGGGCATGGGGGGGGGGGGGGATTGGGTAACTTGCCCAGGGTCATGGGAAGTGGTGTGGGTTTGAACCCTTGGCCTCAGGGTGCTAAAGCTATAGCTTTGGCCACTGCATCACACTCTCCCCCCCCCCAATTAAGGCCTTGATTCTCTAAATGGCGCCTGTGTCGGTGGCTGCCTTAACAGTGGCCGCCAATCACGTATCAATCACGTGACGGCGCTGTGTAGAGAATCGCGCCTTCGGGGAAAGGAAGGCACCAGGAATGTAGGACAGGGTTTTCAAGGCCTACATTTTCAGCACCTACCTTTGATTGCACCTAACGCAGGGATCTCAAAGACCCTCCTCGAGGGCCGCAATCCAGTCGGGTTTTCAGGATTTCCCCAATGAATATGCACTGAAAGCAGATCATGCACATAGATCTCATGCATATTCATTGGGGAAATCCGGAAAACCCGACTGGATTGCGGCCCTCGAGGAGGGGCTTTGAGACCCCTGACCTGATGCCACTTCCAGCATTAGCCACGCCTACATTGGCATTAGGCAACAAAGTGCTTCTGTAGGCGTAATTCTTGGCATCGTTTTTTGTTTTTTTTAGGCGCCTTGAAATTTCTTTTCAAAGCTCTTTTAAATGGCATTTTGCATTTAACTTAAGCGCCGGTAGGGCTCCTAAGCTAAGCTGCGGTTTGTTGAATATGGGCTCGATGTACAGAAAGCACAGTTACTTACCGTAACAGGTGTTATCCAGGGACAGCAGGCAGATATTCTTGACTGATGGGTGACGGCACCGACGGAGCCCCGGTACGGACAATTTTAGAGTGATTGCACTCTAAGAACTTGGAAAGTTCTGGCATGCCGCACCGCGCACGCGCGAGTGCCTTCCTGCCCGACAGAGGCGCGCGGTCCCCAGTTAAGATAAGCCAGCTAAGAAGCCAACCCGGGGAGGTGGGAGGGACGCAAGAATATCTGCCTGCTGTCCCTGGATAACACCTGTTACGGTAAGTAACTGTGCTTTATCCCAGGACAAGCAGGCAGCATATTCTTGACTGATGGGTGACCTCCAAGCTAACAAAAAGAGGGATGGAGGGAAGGTTGGCCATTATGAAAACAAATTTTGCAAAACAGATTGGCCGAAGTGTCCATCCCGTCTGGAGAATGCATCCAGACAATAATGAGATGTAAAAGTATGAACTGAGGACCAAGTAGCAGCCTTGCAGATTTCCTCAATAGGAGTGGAACGGAGGAAAGCCACAGATGCTGCCATAGCTCGAACTCTATGGGCCGTGACAGAACCTTCCAGTGTCAGTCCGGACTGAGCATAACAGAATGAAATGCACGCTGCCAGCCAATTAGACAACGTATGTTTAGAGACAGGACGTCCCAATTTATTCGGATCAAAGGACAGAAAGAGTTGGGGAACTGATCTGTGGGGTTTCGTACGCTCTAGATAGTAAGCTAGAGCCCTCTTACAATCCAAAGTATGCAGAGCTTGTTCCCCAGAATGAGAATGAGGTTTTGGAAAGAAAACAGGCAAAACAATGGATTGGTTGAGATGGAATTCAGAGACAACCTTAGGGAGAAACTTTGGATGCGTACGCAGAACCACCTTGTCATGGTGAAAGACCGTAAAAGGTGGATCTGCAACCAGGGCATGAAGCTCACTGACTCTCCTGGCAGAAGTAAGAGCAATAAGAAAAAGTACCTTCCAAGTGAGAAACTTGAAAGAAGCGGTAGCCAAAGGTTCAAATGGAGGCTTCATCAAGGCGGAAAGAACCACATTGAGATCCCAGATAACAGGAGGGGCCTTAAGAGGTGGTTTCACATTAAAAAGACCCCGCATGAACCTGGACACCAGGGGATGAGCTGATAGAAGTTTTCCATGGATCGGCTCATGAAAAGCAGCAATGGCACTGAGGTGGACTCTGATGGAAGAAGACTTAAGGCCAGAGTCAGACAAAGAAAGCAAATAATCCAACAACGTCTCCACTGCCAGGGAAGTTGGATCAAGATGATGAAGAAGACACCAGGAAGAAAATCTCGTCCACTTCTGATGGTAACATTGCAGAGTGGCTGGCTTCCTGGAGGCATCTAGAATGGAACGAACGGGCTGAGACAAAAGCGTATCATGAGAAGTCAGCCCGAGAGATACCAAGCTGTCAGGTGCAGAGACTGGAGGTTGGGATGTAGAAGGGTCTCCTGATGCTGTGTAAGCAGAGAAGGATACAGTGGAAGAAGAAAAGGTTCCCTGGAACTGAGTTGAAGTAGAAGGGAGAACCAATGTTGTCTGGGCCACCTCGGAGCAATCAGAATCATGGTGGCTCGTTCCCTCTTGAGCTTGAATAAGGTTCTCAACATGAGAGGCAGAGGAGGGAAAGCGTACAGGAACAGATTTGACCAATCGAGGAGAAATGCATCCACTGCCAGACGGTGAGGAGAGTAGAGTCTGGAGCAGAAGAGGGGCAGCTGGTGATTGTGAGGAGCTGCAAAGAGGTCTATCTGAGGAGTGCCCCATTGAGCGAAGATAGACTGTAGAGTTACAGGATCGAGTGTCCACTCGTGAGGTTGGAGAATTCTGCTGAGCTTGTCCGCTAAGGAATTCTGTTCTCCCTGAATGTAGATAGCTTTCAGGAAGAGATGGTGATCTATGGCCCAAGTCCAGATCTTCTGTGCTTCCTGGCACAAGAGGCGAGAGCCTGTCCCCCCTTGCTTGTTGATGTAGTACATGGCCACTTGATTGTCTGTGCACAGCAGAAGGACCTGAGGAAAGAGAAGATGTTGGAAGGCCTTGAGGGCATAAAACATCGCTCTGAGTTCCAGGAAATTGATGTGATGCTTCTTTTCCTGGGCTGTCCAAAGACCTTGAGTCTGGAACTCGTTCAAATGAGCTCCCCATGCATAAGGGGAGGCGTCGGTGGTGATGACTAGTTGATGAGGAGGCTGATGGAACAGAAGACCTCTGGATAGATTTGAGGATACCAACCACCATTGTAGAGATTGACGAAGAGATGATGTCACAGAGATTTGTCGTGAGCAAGGATCCGTCGCTTGGGACCACTGAGTAGCAAGGGTCCATTGAGGAGTTCGCAGGTGAAGACGTATGAGGGGTGCGACATGAACTGTGGATGCCATGTGACCCAAGAGTATCATCATTTGTTTGGCAGAGATGGAATGTTGTGGAAGTACCTGCTGACATAGAGACTGAAGAGTCTGAAGACGGTTGGATGGTAGAAATGCTCTCATGAGGAGTGTGTCCAATATCGCTCCAATGAATTGGAGTCTTTGAGTGGGAATGAGATGAGATTTGGGTAGATTGATCTCGAATCCCAATATTTGTAGAAACTGGATGGTTTGGTTGGTGGCCAGGAGAACTGCTGGGGCAGATGTGGCCTTGATTAACCAGTCGTCCAGGTAAGGAAATACCTGAAGGTGGTGAGAGCGCAGAAAAGCAGCTACCACGATGAGACATTTGGTGAACACCCTTGGAGAGGAAGCAAGACCGAAGGGCAGCACCTTGTACTGGTAATGACACTGATTGATCATGAAACGGAGATACTGTCTTGAGGTTACATTGATTGGAATGTGAGTGTATGCTTCTTTGAGATCGAGAGAGCATAGCCAGTCGTCTTGGTTGAGAAGAGGATAAAGAATGGCTAAGGAAAGCATCTTGAATTTTTCCTTTACCAGATGTTTGTTGAGATCGCGAAGATCTAGAATTGGTCTGAGATCTCCTGTTTTTTTGGGGACTAGAAAATAACGGGAGTAGAATCCCTGACCCTTTTGATCTAGAGGCACTTCTTCTATAGCGTTTAGAAGAAGGAGGGATTGAACTTCCTGAATGAGGAGGGCAGATTGAGGACTGTTCAAAGCAGACTCTTTTGGCAGGTTTTGGGATGGAAGAGTCTGAAAGTTGAGAGAGTAGCCGTGGCGGATGATGTTGAGGACCCATTGGTCCGAAGTGATAACTTCCCACCGGCTGAGGAATAGAGAGAGACGACCTCCTATAGGTTGAGGCAGGAGAGCAGATATAGGAGTATTGGCTATACTTTGGAGAAGTAAGTCAAAAGGGTTGTGTCTTCTGCTGTGGAGTTGGCTTAACAGGCTGCTGTTGCTGTTGTTGCCTGGGAGGCTGACGCTGTTGCTGCCGTTGACGCCTGGTTTGCTGAGCAGTTGTTGGCAATGGCCGAGCTGTGAAAAGGCGTTGATAGGCTGACTGTTGTCTAAAAGGCCTTGTTGGGGGAGGCTTTTTCTTATTTTTAAGAAGGGTATCCCAACGTGTTTCATGAGCCGACAGCTTTTGAGTAGTCGAATCCATGGATTCTCCGAAAAGCTCATCCCCTAAGCATGGGGTGTTGGCTAACCGATCTTGATGATTAACATCAAGTTCAGATACCCGAAGCCAGGCCAGACGACGCATTGCCACAGACATTGCTGTCGCTCTGGATGTAAGTTCGAAGGTGTCATAAATGGATCTAACCATGAACTTACGCAACTGAAACAGAGAAGACAAGCAATGGTGGAAAGATTGTTGTTTCCGTTGAGGAAGGTATTTTTCAAAAGAAGCCATGGTGGTAAGGAGATGTTTCAAATAAAAGGAAAAATGAAAGCCATAATTTCCAGCTCTATTTGCCAACATTGCATTTTAGTAGAGCCTCTTACCAAATTTATCCATGGCTTTGCCCTCTCTGCCAGGAGGAACAGAAGCATATACACTGGCTCCTGCAGATTTTTTAAGGGTGGATTCGACAAGTAAAGATTCATGAGGAAGTTGTGGTTTGTCGAACCCAGGAATGGGAATTACTTTGTACAGAGAGTCTAACTTACGTGGGGCCCCTGGAACCGTTAAGGGAGTCTCTAAATTCTTGTAAAAAGTCTCCCTCAAGATGTCGTGAAGAGGGAGCTTCAAATATTCCTTTGGAGGTTGGTCAAAGTCCAGGGCGTCCAGAAAAGCTTTAGACTTTTTGGATTCAGCCTCCAAAGGAATAGACAGAGAATCACACATATCTTTCAGGAAACTGGAGAAAGATGAAGTGTCATGCTTAGAGGACGGGTCATGTACAGCAGACTCCTCCTCATCTGAGGAACATTCTCCTTCAGAGAGAAAAGGCTCTTCTGAATCTCCCCACAGATCAGGATCCCTGACATGGGGAGAACGATCTCGAGACTCCGGGGTAGTTGGGTCTGCATGCCGGGTCTTGCGCACCGACTTACCCGATCTCATCGACATCGACCCAGGCGATGTAATCGGTTGCACCGGAGCCGAAGTCTGCACCGATTGATGCTGAGCTCTCGGCTCCGGCGCAAGGACTGGCATCGATGTCGATGAGGTGGAGTGAATCGGTACCGAGGGACTGGATACCGACAATATAGGTTGTTCCACTATCGGAACCGGCTCAGTGCGGACCGGCACCGGAAGGTTCGGTGCTAGGATCAATGGAAGGAGCTGTTGCAATTGCTGCTTGAGCTGTTCCTGGAGAATGGCCGTAATACGGTCATCAAGGGATGGCACCGGTACCGCTTTTTTCTTCTGCGGTACCTGCGGTGCCGCTCGACGCCCCGGAGATGAGGAGCCCGATGTCGAGGGACTCACCTCAATAGGGGCGGAGCGCTTCCGCTGGCGCCTCACAGTCGGCAGGATTGGACTCACTGCACTCGAGACCGGAGGACGTTCCAGCGGGGAAGGCTTCTTAGCCGGCTTACCTGAATGTTGGGACGCCGGTGCGGAATCTCGCGGCGTCGAAGAAGAGGGTGCCGACTAAACCGGTGCCGAAGTCGGAGCCGATGGAACGGGATCGGACATCTCGGCACCGAAAAGTAATCGCTGTTGTATTTGGCGATTTTTTAATGTTCTCTTTTTCAGTGTGGCACAGCGGGTGCAGGTGGAGGCCTGATGCTCAGGACCCAAACACTGTAAGCACCAGTTGTGTGGGTCCGTGAGAGATATGGGCCGAGCACACCGCTGGCACTTTTTAAAACCTGGCTGAGGGGGCATGAACGTGAACACCGCTTCAGCCAAATCGAAGGCCGAGGCTTCGATGGTGGCAGAAGGCCCCGCAGGGGAAAAGCCAAATTGAATGAAAAAACAAAAGTTTTTTTTTTTTTTTTTTTTGAAAATAAGGAAAGAAAAAGAAAGAGGCAAAAGCCAAAAAGGTTTACGCGAGCGGGAAGGCAAGTTCAAAAAATTTTCAACAGCCGTTGAAAAAACGCGTCTTCTTAGCTCCGCGGAAACTAAGAAACTGGGGACCGCGCGCCTCTGTCGGGCGGGAAGGCACTCGCGCGTGCGCGGTGCGGCATGCCAGAACTTTCCAAGTTCTTAGAGTGCAATCACTCTAAAATTGTCCGTACCGGGGCTCCGTCGGTGCCGTCACCCATCAGTCAAGAATAGCTGCCTGCTTGTCCTGGGATAAGATCCAAACGCATCACTCCAGTGTTTTAAACCTCACAGAAATGCAAAAACACTAAAAATTCTTAAGATTATCAACAATGTTCCTGTGATGAAGGCAATACGTTCGTATGTATAATAATAACAACTTTATTTTTGTATACCGCAAATACCACAAGACAGTTTAGAGCGGTTCACAATACGAGAGACTGTACATATACAGGATCAATTGTCAAATATAAAGGTCATCAGTTTCAATTACAGGAGAGTACCGAGAGGAGAAGGAGAAGCAGAAGGAAAGGGAGTACGTTGGATTGAGGGGGAGGGAAGGGAAAGACCAGGGAAGGAAGGGAAGGGAAAGACCGGGGAAGGAAGGGAAGGGAAAGACCAGGGAAGGGAAAGACCGGGGAAGGAAGGGAAGGGAAAGACCGGGGAAGGAAGGGAAGGGAAAGACCGGGGAAGGAAGGGAAGGGAAAGACCGGGGAAGGAAGGGAGGTGGTTAAAGTTTGGTGAGATTGGCCGGAAGGGAAGGGGTTAGAAAAATTTATCAAAGAGGTAAGATTTGAGAGATTTCCTGAAGGATTGGTAGGATGGGGCAGATGAGATGTATGTATGCATCAGCCATCTAATCTTTTAAGACCTGCGGCAAAAGACTTGATGATCCTTCTTTCCATCTTGCAAAATTAGGAGCATAAGTCCTCCAATTTTCACATTGTAATAATAACGTTATTCTTTTATACCGCCATAGTCAGACGACTTCTAGGCGGCTCACACCGAAGAGAGCTGGACAGTCAGCAAATTACAATGTGCACCTCATAAGATTGTGAGATTATAAGAGTACGACATGTTATACAAGAATAGATATAATACAATTGTTGGTATTTTTTTGTGTGTGTAGCTTCTGTTTAGGAGATAAATCTATCGAACAATGCAGTTTTAATTTCTTTCCGTAAGTCAACCTAGCCTACTACTTATGGAGAATTCAGGAAACACCTGAAAACACATCTATTCTTGAAATACTTAGGAAACCAACCTATTCAATCTTAGGCCTTAACAACCGAGCGCAAGAACCACCTGTCGCTAAATCTGTACTTTGTTTATTCATTCCATCTGTAACATTTCTAATCATTGTAAACCGCATAGAACTTCACGGTCCTGCGGTATATAAACTGTTATCATTATTATTATTATTATTAATATAGTTGCCTAACCAAGACTGCTGTTTACTTGCTTGATACATGAGAGTTCTATCTAAGAAGGATTTGCATTTATAGACAGTGATGTTGGGTATGCAAAAAGGTTACAATTTCTGGTTGTCCTTGTTGGACTATATAGCGCGAAATGAGATAGAAGACAAGTGGGAGCTAGTCCCCAGACCAGTTTGATATTCGTGCCTCTATGGTCAGCCAGTGCAGCAGCTTGTAGAACGGACTAACATGGTCGCTTTTCTTCAATCCAAATATCAAGCGGACAGCTGTGTTCTTCTGAACATTCTTAATTGTGGAACTTGCTGCCAACATTAGAGAATGACATGGGGACAAATTTTTCCCCGTCCCTGCAGGAACTCAATTTCCCAGTTTCTTCCTTGCAAATTTTGTCCCTGGCCCTGCCCCATTCTTGTAAGCTCTGCCTTAACCACACGTCTCAAACTTTTATGATTTTAAAGTGTTTGAGGCTTGTGCAGATGAGGACAGAGCTTAGCCATTGGTGGAATGAGACATTATGACATCACACTCTGAGCTCTAGAATGTTGCTACTCTTTTGGTTTTAAAGTGTTTGAGGCTTGTGCAGATGGGGACGGAGCTTAGCCATTGGTGGAATGAGACATTATGACATCACAATCTGAGCTCTAGAATGTTGCTGCTTAGGATTTTAAAGTGTTTGAGGCTTGTGCAGATGAGGACGGAGCTTAGGTATTGGTGGAATGAGGCATTATGACATCACAATCTGAGCTCTAGAATGTTGCTACTCTTTTGGTTTTAAAGTGTTTGAGGCTTGTGCAGATGAGGACGGAGCTTAGGTATTGGTGGAATGAGGCATTATGACATCACAATCTGAGCTCTAGAATGTTGCTACTTAGGATTTTAAAGTGTTTGAGGCTTGTGCAGATGAGGATGGAGCTTAGGTATTGGTGGAATGAGGCATTATGACATCACAATCTGAGCTCTAGAATGTTGCTACTCTTTTGGTTTTAAAGTGTTTGAGGCTTGTGCAGATGAGGACGGAGCTTGCAGGAATGAGGCAGGGACAAGAAAAGGACTCGCCAGGATAGGAAAATGAGTTCCTGCTATACAGTAAAAAATTTGTCCCCGTGTCATTCTCTAACATTTTTATGTTCTACTAAATGCCCTGAGACTTTTAAAAAACAAACTGAAGACCTTTTCATTTCAACAGGCTTATATCGATATATTGTGCTAATATATTAATGACTCCCAAACCACATTTTAAAAAAAGATATTCATCTGACTCCCTCCCTGTGCATGCTTCAGGCTCCAAGTGTCCGCTAATCCAGAGCAACTGAACTAGACTCATCTCTTATAGCCTGTTTTACAAAGCCACGCTATTAGCTGCCGCCTGGCAACAGCCCCGAAACCCTTTAAATCTCTATGGGCTTCGGGGCCGTTACCACGCTGCAGCCGTTAGCGCAGCTTTGTAAAACAGGCCGTTAGTCTTCTGTTCGTTGTTGTTAACTGTCTTGTTTGCATGTAACCCGTTCTGGGCTTCTCGGGGAGGACAGGATATAAATTGAACTAACTAAATAAATAATTTGTAAGCAAACTGTTGTTAAAATGTGTCATTGAATGTTTTATGTGTGGGTTTAAAAAAAAAAAAAAGTATTTATTTTTTTCCCACCTAGAACCGCAGATAGTGTGGGCATGCATTTTAAAATCCCATTGTGACGTCATAGGGCATTGTTTTTAGACCCTCCTACTCTTGGTTAGCAGTTCCATGGTGGGGAAAGTGTGGCTCGCTGGTAGAGCTGCTGCCTTTGCACCCCGAGGTTGTGAGATCAAATCCCAGTGCTGCTCCTTGTGACCCCTGGGCAAGTCACTTAATCCTCCGGTGCCCACTGCTTTGAAATGCCAAAGCCACAAAAAGGCAGTATACAATAGAGTTTTGAACGGGGATCGTGGGAATCCCGCAGGGGTCCCATGGGAAACCCCCCCCCTAACCCACAGGACTCCCACGGGGACCCCCTCTGACCCACAGGACTCCCACGGGGACCCCCCTCTAGCCAACGGGACTCCCACGGCGATGGAAGGCTTTGGAAGCAGGGTTCGTCCATATAATATAATGGACACGTCAGCCTTAGTAACAGAGGGGGTTTATAAGTGAGTTACCTGAACAGAAAACATAAAAAGGTTTCCACCAAAGAGATTCCACAAGGAAAACAGCAGCGCAAACACAAAAGAAACTGTGGAATTGATGATCCTGTCAGAAGTAATTGCTGCTTTTTATGGGGACGGGCGGGGATGGAGGTAATTCCTTGCGGGGATGGGTGGGGACGGAGAGGATCCTGACGGGGACGGGTGGGGACGGAGAGGATCCTGGCGGGGATGGGCGGGATTTCTGTCCCTGTGCAACTCTCTAGTATACAAGTCTCCCCGTTGTTTGTCAATTTCTATATGAAAGTGCCATGAAACATTCATAGATTCTCTTGTTTCTGCTCTCGGATCCATGCCTCGGCAAATGGAAATATGACTGGTTTTCACACCCTAGAAATATAAGGACCCGTATTCACCAGGGATGTACCTGCATAGGAACCATTCCTAGTCAAATAAATCCTGATCACCGGATCATACCCAGAACTCCAGCAGCAGTTATCTGGACATTGCTTCTGAAAAACTGGTCAGACAGCCTTGGCACACTCTGGGCAGTACTGGGGTATTTAGGGATGGCGCTGGGCATTACAGGCAACATTCAATCTAACCAGGTAACTGTCTGTATAAAGCTGGGAGCAGTGGCATAGCCATGGGTAGGCCTGAGTGTGCACAGGCCCACTCAGCAGTGGCAAAGCTGATTTGTAGCTAGTGGGGATCCTGAAGCCTCACCAGCTGAAGACTCTCTGTGATCCAGTATCTCTTAACTTCATTCCATTAGTTCCCCTGGCATTGGGACGCGACTCAAATTAGTTGATCACGCCAGCTCTGAGCTTTCTGGTGGGCTGTGTGTGTATTGGGTGGGGGAAAACAGGGAAGGGGTGTGGAGTTAAGAGATGCTGGATTGCCTGGGGGTGGGGACCAGGTTTCTGTGCTGACCCACCTGGTCCTCAAGTCTGCCCAGAATTGGATGTCTGGCTATGCCCCTGGTTATGAGACCCTCCATCCCCCTTGGAAACTGGGACAGACAGCTCGTAGCAGCCAGCATTAAAAAAAAAAAAATGACCAGCAAATCAGCTCAATAGTCAGCAAATGCTTCTACAAATTAAAACTCATTCGCTCTCTTTCATCACTACTCGATCGTCCCTCTCTTATCCACTCCCTTATCATTTCAAACATTGACTACTGTAATACCCTTTATCAGGGTATAAATCAAACAGAGTTACGCAGACTTCAAATTTTACAAAACACTGCCGTTAAACTTATCTACCATGCCAAAAAAAAATTTGATCACGTCACCCCGCTTTCACATGATGCCCACTGGCTCCCAATCCCCCATCGCATTACATTCAAAATTCACCTATAAGAACATAAGAATTGCCGCTGCTGGGTCAGACCCGTGGTCCATCATGCCCAGCAGTCCGCTCTCGCGACGGCCCCTAGGTCAAAGACCAATGCCCTAACTGAGACTAGCCCTACCACCGCCCATTCTTGTTCAGCAGGAACTTGTCTAACTTTGTCTTGAATCCCTGGAGGGTGTTTTCCCCTTTAACAGCCTC
Source organism: Geotrypetes seraphini (assembly GCF_902459505.1). Lineage (NCBI taxonomy): Eukaryota > Metazoa > Chordata > Amphibia > Gymnophiona > Dermophiidae > Geotrypetes > Geotrypetes seraphini. Next base: position 17,017,700 of record NC_047093.1, on the reverse strand, counting down.
TGGAAGAGCATTCCAGCTCTCCACCACTCTCTGGGTGAAAAAGAACTTCCTTACATTCATACGGAATCTATCCCCTTTCAACTTTAGAGAGTGCCCTCTCGTTCTCCCTACCTTGGTGAGGGTGAACAACCTGCCCTTATCTACTAAGTCTATCCCCTTCAGTACCTTGAATGTTTCGATCATGTCCTCTCTCAATCTCCTCTGTTCGAGATAGAAGAGACCCAGTTTCTCTAATCTTTCGCTGTATGGCAGCTCCTCCAGCCCCTTAACCATACACCATACCCCTGCCTTTATAGACAAATATATAAACCCTTATGCCTCCACTCGTACACTACGTTCAAATTATCAAGATCTCCTTGTTGTCCCCTCCATCTGAGAAATCTTCTACCACACCACCAGAAAATCCATCTTCTCTGTCATGGTGCCCTCACTATGGAGCACTCTTCCCATGCATATAAAGCAAGAGTCCTCTCTTTCATTATTCAAGACAAAACTGAAAACTTTCTTATTCAATGATGCCTATGATATCTAATCTAGGATCCCTTCTGCTTTCTCTGAAATAATTTTCACTTCAGGTTTTTCAACTCCAAATGCCTCTCTAGTCCCTAATGTCCTATCCACCCCCTCCATCCCCATTTTTTTAAATCTTGATGTATTTTTTTACCATCTTTTCTTCGTTCCTTCCCTTTAATGTCCGTCTTAAGTTATATTACTCCCCCCCCCCCATAATGTTTTGTGATGGAAAACTGGTTGTGATGGAAAAGAGAGTGGTGGAAAACTGGAATGCTCTTCCAGAGGCTGTCGTAGGGGGGAAACACCCTCCAGGGATTCAAGACAAAGTTAGACGAGTTCCTGCTGAACTAGAGCGTACGTAGGTAGGGCCGGTCTCAGTTGGGGCACTGGTCTTTGACCTAGGGGTCACCGCGGAAGTGGACTGCTGGGCACGATGGATCACTGGTCTGACCTAGAGAATGACACAGGGACTGTTTACCGTGGTAAACCGTGGTCACTGCAGTAAATCCGCAGTAATGGGGACATTTGCAACTGGTTTACTGCAGGAATGGGGACAAGACCTTTCACCGTCCTGTGGAAGCAATGAAAAGTCTTGCTCCTGTGGTAAAAAAATTGCGCCCGTGCCAGACTCGGCATCTCCTTCCCAGCTCCTCTTGGGTCTATTTTACCTTCAGGAACCAGCCATGTCATGATGAAGACAGAAGGAACCCAAAACCAAAGCCTGAGACCAATGTGATTTGAAGAATAAAATTACCAGACAACAAAAGGTAGAAAAAAAAAATGTATTTTTATATTTTGTGATTAGAATATTTCAGATTTGAAATATGTATCCTGCTAGAGCTGGTATTAGACATAACTGGGAACCGCAAAGCCCAGGCTGTACTTCTTTAGCTTCCAGCTGGCTTAGGTCTCTCTCTGTAACTAGGGGCAGTTGCCCTAGTTGCTCTCCCCTAACACTATTCCTGCCATGTGTGACTGAAGTATTCTGTTAGCTTGATTTTTCTATGTAGCATTCTGTGGTAATTTGGTTTGTTTAGTTTCACTATAGTAGAGGGGATATTTGTGAAAGGGAGGGGAGACGGGGGTTTTGTTGATCCTTGCTCTGTATTATTTGTGTTTATAAAATGACAATTGTACAGAATAGTTTCTTTTTATACTTTAATAAAATAAGTTCAGTATAAAATCCTAACAGTTTAAGGCTTATGTGGGTGGGATCTGACAGTTTGCAAGGCGGGGACGGGGACTGAGCTTGCAGGGCGGGGGTGGGGACTGAGCTTACAGGGATGGGGCAGGGATGGGGGCTGAACTCACTGGGACGGAGCAGGGATGGGGACTGAGCTGACGGGGGTCAGGGCAGGGATAGGGTTGAGCTCACGGTGTTGGGGGCGGGAACGGTGATAAATATTTTTCCCTGTGACATTCTCTAGTCTGACCCAGCAGCGGCAATTCTTATGTTCATTTTTTTCTTCTTACTTTTAACATTTGCTTTTAAATTTTAAATTATTTTTTTTATTGACTGTAAACCGTCTAGATATTTTTTGATGGACGGTATATCAAGAAATTAATAAACTTGGAAACTCGGATAGTGACCCAATATTTTGTAGCCCCCATTAAGTCAGAATCTATGTCTTTCTTCCTGGTCGTATGTACCGTATTTTCACGCATATAACGTGTGCGTTATACACGTTTTTACCTACCGCGCATACCCCTCGCGCGTTATACGCGTGAGCGCGGTATACAAAATTTTTTTTACATAGTTCCCACCCCGCCCGACGCCCGATTCACCCCCCCAGCAGGACCGCTCGCACCCCCACCCCGAACGACCGCTCGCACGCGCTCCCACCCGCACCTGCATCCACGATCAGAGCAAGAGGGAGCCCAAGCCCTCTTGCCCGGCCGACTCCCCAACTCCCCGACAATATCGGGCCAGGAGGGAGCCCAAACCCTCCTGGCCACGGCGACCCCCTACCCCCACCCCGCACTACATTACGGGCAGGAGGGATCCCAGGCCCTCCTGCCCTCGACGCAAACCCCCCTCCCTCCAACAACCGCCCCCCCCAAGAACCTCCGACCGCCCCCCCAGCCGACCCGCGACCCCCCTGGCCGACCCCCACGACACCCCCACCCCCCTTCCCCGTACCTTTGGTAGTTGGCCGGACAGACGGGAGCCAAACCCGCCTGTCCGGCAGGCAGCCAACGACGGAATGAGGCCGGATTGGCCCATCCGTCCCAAAGCTCCGCCTACTGGTGGGGCCTAAGGCGCATGGGCCAATCAGAATAGGCCCTGGAGCCTTAGGTCCCACCTGGGGGCGCGGCCTGAGGCACATGGGCCCAACCCGACCATGTGCCTCAGGCCGCGCCCCCAGGTGGGACAGCGCACGGAGAGTCGGGGCAGTGCACGGAAAGTCAGGGTGGGTGAACGGAGAGTCGGGACAGCGCACGGAGAGTCGGGGCAGTGCACGGAAAGTCAGGGAGGGTGAACGGATAGTCGGGACAGCGCACGGAGAGTCGGGGAGGGCGAAAGGAGAGTCGGGGTGGCCAGAGGAGAGTCGGGGCGGGCGAAAGGACAGTCGGGCAGCATGCGCGGTATACCCGTGAGCGCGGTATACAAAAGTTTTTGTACATAAAATCGTGGTTTCTGCGCGTTATACCCGTGTGCGCGTTTTACATGGGTGCCCGTTATCTGCGTGAAAATACGGTACTACTAAATGCAGTTTTCAACAGGCATTTTTCAGGAGGTGAAACTCGGCACTTAATGTCTTTAGAGATGGAGTCGAATAAACCTGATTTCTTGTAGACATTGCACCTTCAGGCAGTAACCTATTTCAAGTCATAATTCTGACATAGTTTTTAGTTACGGTAATGGTCCGCTGGAACCTTGCAAACTGTAGATGCCACCTTTGGGACATGGATTAGACAGGAAACTGCAGAATTATTGGACGTTGCTGCTGGGGGCCAGGGAAAATGTTCAGCCTTTTCGTGCTCCAAGCTGCTAAAGCAGGAGTTTCGGGTTTATGAGCAGGAAATTCTGCGGTGTGGAGCTGGGGAAAGCTTCAGATTGAAATGAATGATTTGGGCTGCCTAGAAAATAACAAAGGAGAATATATTCTTTTATTTAGCAGAGAGAATATAGCTTTATGTAGTATTTTGTATTAGCGTAGGCTTAGAGGACAAGGTTTTCATGCCTGAGAAATGCACAGATTCACAAATGAGCTTTGATGGCTAGAAGCCGATCTTTTGTTACGGTTCTGCTCATTATCCTGCTACGAGGGCTTTATCCTACTGGGCAATATTTCTATATGTCTCCTACATCCCTGAATAGACTTGTATCACAAATACACATTACGTACGTTGGCAAAGAGGCTACTGCTCACTCTGAAATGCTAATTAGGGTACGGTCACATCAATATTTAGGCAAAGTCCACTGAAACCACACTCCTTAAAAAGGCATGACGTTACTAAAACTTATCCCAGGTTGTGTTTTAACTGGCCTGTGTATCAGATATGAGATGAGGATGTCTGTGAAATCAGATTCTGCTGTGAATATTCTGCTGCCCGTCAATATCTCTTCCTCACACACCTCCCAGAGAACTCAGTTCCTCAGAGAGGCTCCTCTTAGCGTTAACCTTCTCTTCTACTGCAAATTCCAGACTTTGTTCTTTTCACCTAACTGCCCCCCTATGCCAGGAATAAACTACCCGAGTTTGTCCACCAAGCCTCATCCCTTACCTTATTTAAAAGCAGACTGAAAACTCACCTTCTTGATATAGCCTTCAGATCCATAGCCCTACTCCCCACATACTACCAACCCAGCCCCCTTAACTGTATCCATGACATCCTGTTTGTCTGTCTTGTCTGTTTAGATTGTAAGCTCTTTAGAGCAGGGACTGTCTTATTTGTGACTCTGTACAGCGCTATGTACATCTGGTAACGCTATAGAAATAATTAATAGTAGTAGTAGTTTGAAGAGTTTCAGCCTTTGGGAAGCAGAGCTGAGCTTGTGATGTCATAATGCCTCATTCCACCAATAAGAGCCAACCTCGTCAGTGATGTCACAAAGGCTTGATTGTCCTGTACTCCCCTCTGCTCTCCAACCCAGCCAGCAGATTAACCCTTCCCCTTAACTGTATCCATGACATCCTGTTGTCTGTCTTCTCTGTTTAGACTGTAAGCTCTTTGGAGCAGGGACTGTCTTCTTTTGACTGTACAGCATATTGTGTACGTCTGGTAGCGCTATAGAAGTAATTAATAGAAGTAGTAGAATATAACTGTCAGTGATTTATTGCTTACACAGAGATATTGCGTCTCCTATTAATCCAGTCTCTCCCTCTGCACAACTGACTGCATACTTGTGAGAAGAAAAGGTGCTTGATGCACCTTAATGAAAAGAGAGATATTGCTATTCCTAACACACACGCACGACTGTTCAAATGTTTTATTATTTTCATCTCAAGGAGTGGTCCAGTGTTTAGAGCTGCAGCCTCAGCACCCAGAGGTTGTTGGGTTCAATCCCAGCATTGTTCCTTGTGACCCTGGCCAAGTCGCCTATCCCTCTGTAGCCCAGGTATCATAGTTAGACACCCCAACTCCTCTTCGTGCCCCCGCACCCCTTCCCCATACTTTGGTGCGATCAGCGACGAACTTGCTACCCGCGTCGGCTTCGGCGCTTTCTCTGACTTCACTTCCAGGAGGAACCGACATCAGGGAGAGCTCCGACGCGGGCAGCAGGTTCTTTGCGGCTCGTGCTGAAGTTAAAAAGGTATGGGGAAGGGGTGCGTGTGTGGCGGGGGGGGCGGGGCAGGGAAGAGGGTGTGAGGCGCCGCCACCCTGGGTGGTGTTCACCCTCGCAACACCACTGAGTATGATAACACTTTTTTGGGATTACAGGGATAGTTCTGCCTTCACAGAATTCTATAGACGTTTTATTTACTCGCTGTCTCTGCTATGCTGCTTTGCTCTCTGCTCCTCGGCTCATGTTCCTGTGTCTGCTCCAGTTCCTCCTCCTGTCTCCAACTAATGCTGCCCGATTCAGGGACAAAATTATTTCGAATTGATTCGCCCTGTTGAATCGATTTTTTGATTCGATTTCAATGACACAGCTTTTTAAGTATAACATTTTATTTAACCAAGGCATATGGGTTACAGTTGGTTGACGTAGAGTAAGGCAGTTGAGAGGCGTTGCAAACTTGGTTATTAATATAGACTTATATTTCGGATAATATTACTGCTTTACAATATATTTGAACACTTTCATATACGTTTGGAAAGGGTTCAGAGTTAAAGTCCTGGGTAAGTAGGTGGGAAGGGAAGGAAGGGGGATTTGTTCAGAGATGTTTGGGGGTGGCATAGAAGAAAAACTGCGCACTGGTATGCTAATCTTTGTTTTGAATTAAAAAAAAAAAAAGAAATACAAGTTGAAATAACGAAGTAAATAAGAAAACAGATAAATGGGGGTGGGGCATGGATTGGGCTGGGGTGGGGGGCCCAGTGTACTTGTGTGCCTAGGGGCCATTGAAGAATTAATCCTGCCCTGCCGACATAAGCAACAAGTTGGTGGCTTCTCGAGCCGAAGTTAAAAAAATACGGGGGGGAGGGGCATGCACGCGGCAGCGGGCGGAGTGAGGAGGAGGGGTGTCAGTGCCCCTAGCAAGATGGCGCCCGGGGCGGACCGCCACCCTCACACACCCTTTACTATGCTACTGATTCTGAGTTTCAAAGCAGATAATTTTTCCTGGTTTGTAAAGTGCCAGACCATCGTATGTAGGATTATCATATGGCTCCAGAAAAAGGAGTTCATAGTCTTTCGCTTGCGAGACTTCTGCGCGCCGACATTGGAGCACAGACAATTCAGCGCAAGACCCTAGTGCGCCACCGAAAAACTTACTTTTACAGAGCTCCGAAGCGGGATATGAGTAGGGAACCCCCCCAGTTTACTTCATACTCTTTGTGCTGCCGTTGGGGGGGAAGGGAGGCTGGGGGGATTGGAGCCCTCCATTATAAAGTAAACTTAACTTTTTCCTGATTTTTTAGGAAAAAGTTAAGTTTTCTCTATAATGGGGGGGGGGAGATTGCACTCCCCCACCCCCTCCCAACGGCAGCGCAAAGACTATGAAGTAAAGTGGGGGGGGGTTTCCCCACTCACACCCCACGTCGGAGCTCTTTAAAAGTAAGTTTTTCCGTAGCGCGCTGGGGTCTTGCGCCAAATTGTCTGCGTTCCAATGTCGGCGCGCTGAAGCCTCGTGCATGAATGACCCATCACCGAAAAAAGGAGAAGAGCAATTTGGTGACATATCTGAATTTGATGCCCAGAGCTTCCCCTGCGTTAGTGGCAAGTTTCATCAGTGTTTGAGTGAGGGCAGATGCTTGTGTTCTGGTGGGGACGTCGTTTTGTGTCCGCTTCAAGCGATCGACGCATCTAGTGACAGATGTGAACTGCTGCCTAGCCTGCCGTAATTCATCAATGAATGTAGGTGAAAAGAACAGGTAAGTTACACCTTCTGTTGTGACCACTGTCCAAGAATTTCAGCTCTTAAGTGGACTTAAGTGCTTTTGAAAAGGAATAGAGAAACAACAAAACGGTAAATGCTTCTATCCCTGTTTCGATTTATTTAGCATTAGAGAATGGCACGGTGACAAAATTCAGCACCGTTCCTGTCCCCGCGGATAACCGCGGGAAACCATCTTCATGTCATTCTTTAAGGAGAGAGGGAAGAATCAGAGTATGAATGGCCACAACCACTGACCCACAAGCTTTGCTTTGAAGAATGCTGGTATAGAAGGACTGAGGTTGAAACAGACACTACAGAATGACAGTCTCTGGTATCCAGAGCAGATATTGTGATGTCATAATGCCTCATTCCACCAGTGCCTAAGAGCCAATCACATCAGTGATGTCACAATGGCTTCATTATCCTTGGCTCCCATAAGAATCAGAGTATGAATGGCCACAACCACTGACCCACAAGCTTTGCTTTGAAGAATGCTGGCGTAGAAGGACCGAGGTTGAAATAGATGCTAGAAAATGACATGGGATTATTTCCCGCGGTTATCCGCGGGGACGGGAACGGTGATGAATTCTGTCACCGTGTCATTCTCTATTTAGCATCTTTCTTCCTCCCCCCCCCCAAAGTAATCTAAAGCTATTTAAATGGAGAAACATTCAACAGTATAACAGGACAGGTTTGCTAATGCTAATGCTAACTGCTAGCAGTGCAAAATACAGTGATGCCTTGGTTTGCGAGCATAATTCGTCCCAGAAGCATGCTCGTAATCCAAAGCACATGTCCCCATGGAAAATAATGGAAACTCGGACGATTTGTTTCACATCCCAAACCTGGTACGGATAGTAAGTTGATGCAGAAGAGGGAGGGTGAAATGGCTTTGCACAGAGTCACAAGGAGCTGCGGAGGAAATTAAACCCAATTCCTTAGCCAAAAGGAGCCGGAACAAACGAGACCGACTACTGTACCTCTTTCATCGCCCGGCTCACTTCCTTCACTTCCAGCTCCTCCAGCGTCGGGGGATCCACTGTGTATGGCATGGTGGAGTACCAGCACCACTGTCATCTGCAGTCCAGGAATTAGCAGTCCTCCATGAAGTGTCACCCACTAGCCGGCTGCCAGCGTCTCTGCCTCTATATTGCTCTTCGACAAAGAGCAATATAGGCTCGTAGTCCAATCCCTAGTACTAGGCCTACTGGACTACTGCAACATCCTCTACCTGCCTTGCCCTGCAACAATGATAAAACAATTACAGACAATCCAAAACACTGCGCTCAGACTGATCTACTCGCTAAGAAAATTTGACCACGTCACCACTGCCTACCTGGACTCACCCTGGTTACCAATACAAGCGCAAATCCAATTCAAATTATACTGTCTGTTATTCAAAGCAATAAATGGCTCAGCCCCCAATTACCTAAACAACCGCCTGAACCAAAACCTCGCCACTAGACAAAGAAGATCTAAGACTCCATTTACCTACCCCCCACTCAAAGGCACCCAGCGTAAGCAGATGTTTGACAGTCTGCTAGCGACGCAGGCAGCGAAATTGGACCACGCCATCTCCAACCTGCTGATGACAACAAGCGATTTCAAATCTTTTCGCAAAGAAATCAAAACCCATCTATTCAAAAAATTTATACAGATGTCATAACTCCAACCTGAATTCCCCTCAGTGTGACTCCCCCATCCTCCCTTCTTCACCAGTTACCCTTCCCCTCAAAACCCAAGCTTGTCAACTGCTTCCCTAACTGCATATATACTGAAACTGCACTATCTCCTATCTGTACAGCATCCCGAATTGTATATCCACTGGAAATAGCTCAATCCTCCTTGCCGTATCCCATTCCCTAAACTATACTACACCATTCTTCTTGTAACTCCTCTTTTAGTCTTTAAGACAATTAAGACCAATACACCGGCTTTTATAGATAGGCTCCTGATCCCTTACAGTTCATCGAGAGTTCTTAGATCATCCTCTCAGTCTACCCTTAATGTTCCTTCCTTGAAAATTATCGGAACACGTCGTGCCTCTATTTTTTCGGTAACAGCACCAACGATCTGGAATTCTCTCCCTTTATACATAAGACTCGAACAAGATTTGCAGAAATTCAAGAGCAGTTTAAAGTGTCTTCTCTTTAAAGAAGCCTTTAACTGAATCCACCAAATCCATTATGAGGTACCATCCTATGATCTTTCCCATTCATAAAACTATAGCATCAGTATTTCTCTCATTTGATCTCTCTCTACTACCATCTTTCTTTCCCCCCCCCTCCTAATGTACTTCCCTTTTATGTACTTTTCTTTAAAAAAAAAATTGTATTTCTTCCCCCCTTTCCTAATGTTTCCCTTGTTCAATTTACCCCTGTTGGTCTAATTATAAAGATTATGTATTAGTGATTTTTTTTTTTTTTTTAATTTCATTTTATTTCTGTAAAACGCTTTGTAATTTGAAAAGCGTTTAATCAAATTATTTGAATAAACTTGAAACTTGAAATGTTCTATTTCTTGTAATTCTTCTGGAAATGTCCAGATGTCTCTTTTGTAATCCGCCCAGAACTGCAAGGTTGAGGCGGAATAGAAATCTGTAATGTAATGTAATGTAACCACCACAGGTCCTCCAGTAGGGTCCTTTATTGTCAGCGGTCACCTTTCTATTTATCCCAGGAGAGCTCAGAATGGTTTATATGAATTTATTCAGGTACTCAAGCATTTTTCCCTGTCTGTCCTGGTGTGTTCACAATCTATCTAATGTACCTGGGGCAATGGGGGGGATTAAGTGCTTTACCCAAGGTCATAAGGAGCAGCGTGGGTTTGAACCCACAACCTCAGGGTGCTGAGGCTGTAGCTTTAACCACTGCGCCACACTCAACCCAACGCTCGCCTGAGCTCAGGAAAGCACAGGATTGCCCTGTTTATGGTGAAATGGCAGCGGCCCCGAGCAGTTGGGCAGGAAGTGGCTGAATAGGCATGCGTGTGCGGCTGGCAGGAGGACAGGCATCCACGCGACCGCCCTGGCTTTCTCAGACTCCGGCGATGTTTGAGGTGGTGTTGGTGTCTCCGCATATTGTAACGGCTTGGCAGCAGCTTCCAGTGGCCTCGCCCGGAAAGACGGTAGCTCGGCAGCCCTCACTGAAGGGGGGCCGGCTGTGTGGACACCCGCAGCGTGCTCTGACCCGGCCCTTCATTTTCCGGCGACAGCAGCAGTTCGGGCCGGCCTTGCCTCCATTCCTTCCTCCCTGCGCTCTTCACTCTCTCTCCTCTCTTCCCCCCCCCCCCCATGTGCCGCTCGGGTGCCTCTGGAGCTGTGCCGGGTCCTGTCCGCAGCAGCCTTTACCTTCTGTGCCCTGCAGTTTCTGCCAGTGCTGCCGCTGCATACACAGAAAGGAAATATAGACACGTGAGTAAGTGCTCATTTACCGAGGCAACACTCCAAACCGCGTTACTCACAAACCGAGCTTTGACTACGTTTAAACTCACCACATGCCATGTACCCTTGGGTGATAGTTCTGTTCATGTTGTTTAGTTTGTAGCCACTGGGGGGTGCTGTAAGAACACACATGCGTAAAGTACAGGCAGTCCCTGGATTAAGATCGAGTTACGTTTTTAAAGCTGTTCGTAAGCTGGGTTTGTATGTAACTCAGAACTTGTAGATTTTCAGATTCTTGCTGTTTACAAAAGGGCCAACTGTCCCTAGCCAGTGTTCCCTCTAAGGCAGTGTTTTTCAACCTTTTTTGGGCAAAGGCACACTTGTTTCATGAAAAAAATCACGAGGCACACCACCATTAGAAAATGTTAAAAAATTTAACTCTCTGCCTATATTGACTATATATAAAGTAATTCTCTTGAATAGGAATCAAATAAACACAAAGAAAGTATTTTATAATTACTTTATTACGAAATAAAAATTATAAAAATTATAAAATACTTTATTCAGTGCGAAACCTGGGCCTGTTTGGCTGAACACAAAGCTGATATTCTGGCTGGAATCGAAGAAAGACACACACGTAGCTCTTCGTCAACAGCTCTCAGTCTCTCTCTGTATTTGGTTTTTATAGCATACAAAAATAGACAAATATACCCTCCATCCTTTTTATTAAACCACAATAGCAGTTTTTAGCGCAGGGAGCTGCGCTGAATGTCCAGCGCTGCTCTTGACACTCATAGGCTCCCTGCGCTAAAAACCACTATTGCGGTTTAGTAAAAGGTGACCATATTGTAAAATATAGACAGCAGATATAAATTCAGAACTGTGCATAGTAAGTGAAGGGAAGTTTTCATCTCTGGGAATTTACCCAGTTAGCTATTAAGTTATTTGGGCAAATTCCTTTGAAAACTGTGGTAATACTGCTTCCACTTTGCTAAATTTAAAATAAAATCATTTTTCCTACCTTGTCTGGTGATTTCTGGTTGCACTTTCTTCTTCTGACTGTGCATCCAATCTTTCTTCCCTTCTATCAGCCTGTATGCTTTCTTTCCTCCACACCTCATTCCCTCCCCCAACTTTTTCTTCCTCTCTCCCTGACCTTTCTTTCTTTCTTTCTTTTTTTCTGTTTCTCTTCTTTCCTTCTGTTTCCCTGCCTGCCCCCTTTCTTTCTTTCTTTCTTTCTCCCTGCCGTTCCCCAAGCCACTGCCGCTGCCATCGGGGAACAGGACCCACCAATGGATAACAGGCCCCAAAGCCGACGCCGACGCATGCTCTCCCTGACGTCAATTCTGCAATCGGAGAGGAAGTTCTGCCCAGCCAGGCAGCGATTGGCTGGCCCGAACTTCCTCTCCGACTGCAGAATTGACGTCAGGGAGAAGAAGACTGATCGGCTCGATAGATTAGATCGCCAAGACAAAGTGAGTCCTGGGTGATCGATTCACTTTGCCTTGGCGAGCTACTGGCGCCCCTGCCTCGGGCCCCCTGGCCCTGCAGCACACCAGGCAACATCTCGCGGCACACTAGTGTGCCGCGGAACAGCGGTTGAAAAACACTGCTCTAAGGTACAGCATGCACAACCACACACTGTTCTTAATGTGGGCATGCATCATTCCTGGATCTGCTACAGGAGAAGTGTAAGGTGTCTATGCCACTGGGAATACTGCTCAGTGAAATCAAATTAAGCTGCAAAAACGTTCTTAAGTATGAGTCGTACATACGTCGGGTGTCTGTAACTCGGGGACTGCCTGTACTTGACTCACATAAGAACATAAGAGTTGCCATACTGGGACAGACCAAAGGTCCCTCAAGTCCAGTATCCTGTTTCCAACAGTGGCCAACCCAGGTCACAAGGAGTAGCAACATTCCAGAGCTCATATTGTGATGTCAGAATGCCTCATTCCACCGATGCCTAAGAGACAACTTCATCAGTGTCGTCATAATGGCTTGATTATTCCTTTACAGGCAGTCCCCGGGTTAAGAACAAGTTACGCTTTTAAAGCTATTCTTAAGTCAGATTTGTATGTAACTCAGAATTTGTAGATGTTAAGATTCTTGCTGCTTACATCTGCTCCCAGCTGCCAAAGGGCCAACTGTCCCCAGTGTTCCCTCTAAGGTACCTCTTTCAACGAGCCCCGTTTCGTTACTTCCTCAGGGAAACGAGGTGATACTCAAAACGTACTGCACTGGCTGAACTATTTAAACTCAGCTCTTTGCGGTAATGCTGCGGAAATGGAGAAAGCAACAATCTGAGCAGCATTACCGCAAAGAGCTGAGTTTAAATAGTTCAGTCAGGACAGTACGTTTTGAGTATCGCCTCATTTCCCTGAGGAAGTAACGACACGGGGCTCTTTGGAAGAGGTGGCGCTGTTATTTAAGAGAAGTTTTTTTCATCCCAATTTTTGAGATGTTTTACATATACACCAGGAAACATTAAGTATTGAAATTAATAATGAAGAAATATACATCAGAAAAAGGGTCCTTCTAAGGTACAGAATGCACGACTACACAGTTAGGGTTACCAGATTTTCCAAACGGAAAATCCGGACTTGGAGAAATAAGGGAGCTGTGCTACGGTTGCTCTGGGCCAGGCCAGCACCAAATATTTTGCAGTGAATTTTCACTGACTATGGGAATGGCACTTGCCCTGTTGATTGGGGGGGGGGAGGGGGAGTGGACATATTACTAAAGGGTTCTAATATGCTAATGAAATCCCAGTTCTGACATTGACTGCTCTCGACCACAATAATACAGAGAAAATATTTGTTTTTTTCTGGGCTACTGTAATCTAATATAATAAAGCCCTAAGCGCGCATGCGCACTCCCACCTGCGTGCTCCTGTTTTCCGTGCGGCTGTAGGGCACTGCAGGTAGGAGTGCGCATGCGCGCGAATCCCCCAAGGCGGATGTCGGCCGTGGCGGCTGTTGGTGGCTGTTGGCGGCTGCAGGCTCGGCGGCAGGTTGGACAAACGTACCCGGAGCCGGACACGAAACGCCGAGGTCATCTCGCTGTGGGAGGGGCAGATGGGAGGGTCAATGGGGTCGGCTGCATGGTGGCGGGGGGGGGGGAAGATGGAAACAGGCTGATCACCGGTTCTACTGCACAGGGGGGATGGGAGGGAGGGAAATAAAAATGATGGGTTCTACTGTACAGGGGGAATGGAAGGGGGGTAGAAATTTAAAGATGCTTCTCATTGGGTCTACTACACAGGGGGATGGGAGGGAGGCAGGCAGGCAGGCTGGCTTCGGGGATGGGGTTGGGTCAAAATCTGGAAGGCAGTGAGGGGGACATAGGAAGGAGGCACGGGGGGCACTAAGGACATAGGAAGGGGCACTGAGGGCACTAAGGACACAGGACAGAGGCATTGGGGGCACTAAGGACACGGGAAGGAGGCACTGGGGGCACTAAGGACACAGGACGGATGCACTGGGGGCACTAAGGACATGGGAAGGAGGCACTGGGGGTACTATGGACACAAGACGGAGGCACTGGGGCACTTAGGACATGGGAAGGTGGCACTGGGGGCACTAAGGATGTAGGAAGGGTTACTAAGGACGTAGGAAGGAAGAACTGGGGTAATAAGGACATAGGAGGCACTGAGGGCACTAAGGACATAGGATGGGACAGTATGAACATAGGAAGGGGGCCACTGAGAGACAGGCAGGCATGGCACAACAGAGAAATACAGGGGGCCAGGGAAACAGAGACAGAAAGAAAGATAGACAGGGGGCCAGGGAGAGACACAGACAGAAAGAATGACAGACAGACAGCGTCCAAGGAGAAAGAGACAAAGAAAAAAAACAAACCCAAAATAGACATCTACTCTAGCACCCGTTAATGTAACGGGCTAAAATACTAGTATTTTATAAGCTAATAAAATGTCTCAGTATTGTAACAGGTGTGAATTGAATGTAGAGGATATGATATGTGTTTGAGTGAGGGCAGATGTTTGTGTTCTGGTGAGGAAGCCGTTTTGTGTCAGCTTCAAGTGATTGACGCGTCTAGTGACAGATGTGAACTAATACCATTTAGTTCGAGGCGAGCTACATGAAAAAGAAGCCAGAATAATTCTATGGGGAAAATACAATTCCTTGGATAAAAAAATATCCTTACAATTCTTTAACTAAAAAAGCAAACTTTACAACCGATCGTACCAAAATATTTTCAACATTCTACGAAACTTCCAATAACTAACTTCTGGCCTTTTTGAAGGTTTGGTCTCCAGAATTGTACACAACGGGCTCCTTTTATTAAGCTGCGAATAGTGCGCGGTACAATGCCACGCACGCTAGACGCTAATGCCAGCATTGAGCTGGCGTTAGTTCTAGCTGCGTAGCGCAAGGTTAGCACATGCTAATCTGCTGCGTGCGCTAAAAAAGGCTAGCGTACCTTAGTAAAAGGAGCCCTTATATTTTAAATGAGATCTCACCAGAGCCTTATACAGGGGCATCAATACCTCCTTTTTCCTACTGGCTATACCTCTCCCTATGTACCCCAGCTTCAACCGTCACCTTTTCAACCTGTTTGGCCACCTTAAAATTATCACGTACTATTGAAAGGTCACTTGGATACACAAAGTCAGAGGCGTGAAGAAAGTACAAGAGTTTTATTCACAGCATGCCGGGACTCTAGTGCAGTTAATAGCCTGCCTACTAGAGTGTCAGAAACAGGAAATACACGGATTTTATGCCCTTTTCGCAAACCAATATATGCAAAAACTACAATTTTCATTTGTTACTTCTATAACTTTCTACAATTATTATTGGTCCTAAGCCAGCACTTATGATAGGTTCAGGGGTACAACTTATAGTCCTATAGGAAACTAGCTCATTTCTCTGCTTATCTAAATCTTACAGGTCTAAATTCTACATGTACAGAAGGGCAGGGCACATCATGGCTCAAACTCTTATCTATTCAGCTTACAATGTGGTAAGGTAGGGACATACATTTTAGGCAGATGAAGTCAATAGATTATACACTGTTTTCAGCTATGTAGGCCAGAGCAATATTTTAAACAACAGTTAACTATTTCATGACCCTACACTATCACTCCCAAGTCCTGCTCCTCTTTTGTGCACAAAAGTTCTTCACCTCCTACAAATTCAGATTGTACTTGAATGTAATTCACCTCGAGCTAAATCTCAAATCCCTTCCCTTTCAAGAGAATTCTTCTTTGCATTGTACAATTTGGAGTCTATTTTTGTCTTCTGGAGACTTTGGCAATACTTAATTCTGAACAACTGCCAAACTAGCCTACCTGCAAGTATTTGATAAACAGGTGAGAGTTGGGCTGGTACTAATATAGACAAATAAAACCCTAAGATGCAAGACTCTGCATGCACTACAACCCCCAGAGAAATAGAAACAAATGCATTTCTTCCTGAACAGTGCAAAATATAGACAGCAGATGTCATTTCTCAAAACTGACATAATTCAATCACTAAAATGAAAATAAAATAATTTCCCCTACCTTTGTTGCCTGGTGATTTTGGTTTTCAAACTATATTTCGCAATCTCTGGCTGCACATCCTTCTGTCTGTGCTCTTAACTGTGTATTTAGGGCCATCTTATCCATTTGTTGTTTTTCTCTCCTTCACTTTCTACCATACATCCATCTTTAGCATTAACTTTTAACATTCAACTTTCTTCCATTTTTCTACTTTCTTCTCAAAATCTACTTTTCCATGTCTTCCTAAACTAACTAAACTAAACTAAACTAAACTAAACCTTCCCATCTATCCATGTGTACCATCTCCTCCCTCTTTTTTCTTCCCTCCTCCCTTCTATCCATAGGAAGCATTTCTTCTTATCTCTTCCCTGTCACATCCATTGCTGTGCACCATCTCCTCCCTCTGTCTCCCCTTTCCCTCCATCCCTATGCACCATCTCATTCCTCTTCCATGGTCAAACATCTCTGTCTTCCCCCTTCCCCCCTCATATGGTCTGGCATCTTTCTCCTCTCCTTCCCATAGCCTGGAATCTCTCTCCTCTCCCATGGTCTGGCATATCTCTCTCTTTTCCTCCCTCTTTCCAAGGTATAACATCTCTCTCCTCTCCTTTTTACGGACTGGCATCTCTCTCCCCTCCTTCCCTTCCATTCTGTGGTCTGGCATATCTCTCTCGCTCTCTCTTTCCTATTCCAGTGGTCTGACATTTCTCCCTTCTTTGGGTCATCTTTCCTCCCTCCTTCCTCTCTACCACTATCATGTCCAACAATTCTCCCACTTTCTTCCTTTCCCCATATACATCATCTCTCTTTTCTTCTCATGCCACACACCTATGTCCAATAACTCTCTGTTCCTTTTCCCTCCCCCAGGGCAGAATTTCTTTCTCTCCCTTTCCACTACTCCACCTGTGCAGCATCTCTCTTTTCCTACTTTCCTACCCCCAACCCCCAAGCATTTGTCCTTCCCAACCCTCTCCCTGTATATACAGTATCTGTCTTCCCAGCCCCCTGAGCATCTGTCCTCCCTGCCTTCCCAACTCACTACTCCCTGCACCTAGCCTCTCCCTGTTGGGCTCTGCACCCAGCCCCCTTCCCTCCCCACTCTGTCAGGTTCTGCACCCAGTCCCCCCTCCACTCCCCTCTGTCAGGCTCTGCACCTAGCCCTCCCTCCCCTATCAGGCTCTGCACCTAGCCCTCCCTCCCCTATCAGGCTCTGCACCTAGCCCCCTCCCTCCTTTCTTCCCCTATCAAACTCTGCACCTAGCCCCCTTCCTCCCTCTCCTATCAGGCTCTGCACCTAGCCTCCTCCCTCCCTACCCTGTCAGGCACTGCACCCCCTTCACCTCCCATCATCCACCGCACCTAGCCCCCTCCCCCTGTCAGACTCTGCAGCCAGCCCACCCCCACTCTGTACCCAGCCACCCCCTCCTCCTACCAGACTCTGCATCTATCCACCCTCTCCTCCTGCCAGACTCTGCATCCAGCCCCCTTTTCCCTCCCTTCAGGCATTGCACCTAGCCCCCTTCTCCTCCCCCATTATGCACTGCACCTAGCCCCTCCCCCTGTCAGACTCTGCACCCAGCCCACCCCATACCCAACCACCCCCCTCCTGCCAGACTCTGCACCTAGCCCCCTCCCCTTGTTAGACTCTGCACCCAGCCCACCCCCACTCTGTACCCAGCAACCCCCTCCTCCTGCCAGACTCTGCATCCAGCCCCCTTTTCCCTCCCTTCAGGCACTGCACTTAGCCCCCTTTGCCTCCCCCATTATGCACTGCACCTAGCCCCCTCCCCCTGTCAGACTCTGCACCCAGCCCACCCCATACCCAACCACCCCCCCTCCTGCCAGACTCTGCACCTAGCCCCCTCCCCTTGTTAGACTCTGCCCCCAGCCCACCCCCACTCTGTACCCAGCCACCCCCCTCCTGCCAGACTCTGCACCTAGCCCCCTCCCTCCTTCCCCTGTCAGGCACTGCACCCCCTTCACCTCCCATCATTCACTGCACCAAGCCCCCTCCCCCTGTCAGACTCTGCACTAAGTCCACCCCCATTCTGTACCCAGCCACCCCCTCCTCCTGCCAGACTCTGCACCCAGTCACCCCCCCCTCCAGCCAGACTCTGCATCCAGCCCCCTTTCCCCTCCCTTCAGGCACTGCACCTAGCCCCCTTCTCCTCCCCCATTATGAACTGCACCTAGCCCCCTCCCCCTGTCAGACTCTGCACCCAGCCCACCCCTACTCTGTACCCAGCCACCCCCCTCCTGCCAGACTCTGCACCTAGCCCCCTCCCCTTGTTAGACTCTGCACCCAGCCACCCCCCTCCTGCCAGACTCTGCACCTAGCCCCCTCCCCCTCATCAGACTCTGCACCCAGCCTCCCCCTGTCAGACTCTGCACCCAGCCACCCTCTCCTCCTGCCAGACTCTGCATCCAGTCCTCTTTCCCCTCCCTTCAGGCACTGCACCTAGCCCCCTTCTCCCTCCCCCCCATTATGCACTGCACATAGCCCTCTCCCCCTGTCAGACTCTGCATCTAGCCCCGTCCTCCTTCCTCTTCTGGTCTGGTGGTCCAGCGGTCTTCATGGCTGGTTTCTTCTGCCACTGAGCGGCAATGAGTGGGAGTGCACTTTGATGTTCCTGCTTGGTGCTCAGCGGCTTCTTTGACTGGCTCTCGTGAATCGTGAGAGTTCATGGGAGCCAGTCAAAAGAAGCTGCTGAGTGCCGAGCAGGAACGTCAAAGTGCGTTCCCACTCATTGCCGCTCAGCGGCAGAAGAAACCAGCCGCGAAGACTGGGTTAGCAGCGGGGCAGGAACTCGCTTCACCGCTGGACCACCAGGGATAAAAGTAAGTGGCAATTTGGGGGGAGGCCACAACCCCTCTGGCCTCCCATTCCTGCGCCTATGGGTAAGGCTTAAGGCATCATGCCCCCTCACTCTGTATAGTTCAGTGGTTGTCAAGTCTGTCCTGGGGGACCACCAGCCAGTTAAGGATATTCTGAAAATCTAATGAATATGCATGAGAGATTTGCATATAATGGAGGTGACAGGCATGCAAATCTCTCTCATGCATATTCATTAGGGACAGTTTGACTGGTGGTCCCCCAGGAGAGGTCTGAGAACCACTGGCATAGCTGATGCCCTCTGCAATGAGAGGGCATAGGATGAAGTTAAGAGGTGATAGGTTCCGGAGTAATCTAAGGAAATACTTTTTTACAGAAAGGGTGGTAGATGTATGTCACAGTCTCCCGGAAGAGGTGGTGGACACAGAGACTGTGTCTGAATTCAAAAGGGCCTTGGATAGGCACGTGGGATCTCTTGGAGAGAGAAAGAGTTAATGGTTACTGCGGATGGGCAGACTGGATGGGCCATTTGGCCTTTATCCACCATCATGTTACAATGTTTCTGTAAAACAATTCAAAAAATAATCACCTTCTTTCCACAGAAATAAACAACCAAATACTTTTATGGTCACAGAGTGACTCTAGGTTTCTAAGTGAACGCTCAGACCCATAACCAAACTCTAGTGAAACGTCACGGAGTCAGTTATAATAGAGATCATCACAGCAAGTTCACTGTCTCTGCCACCTGAAGGAGTGTCCGGTCCCTGGTAAGCCTATTTAATAGTATTTGAAAGGTTTTGAAACATTTAGTATGAATGCATTTATTAGTCTTGGGTTTCTAGTTCACCCTGACACTGTTGTCACAGTAGAAGGTGGTTAGAAAGTTATTGTTTTTCCTTTGCAGTGCCCCTCCTGAGGAAGCCAATCGTGAAACCCAGTTTGGGGGGGTTTAACAGCTTATGGCAGTTGCAATGTGTTAGTACTTTAAATATGTCCCCGGAGCAGTGAAAGAGCAACAGCAGTGCCATCCTGCATTCAGATAAGTTACCTATCTTTTCCTTGTATGCAGAGACAGTGAACTTGCTGTGATGGTCTCTATTATAACTGACTCCGTGACTTTTCACTAGAGTTTGGTTATGGGTCTGAGCGTTCACTTAGAAACCTAGAGTCACTGTGTGACCATAAAAGTATTTGGTTGTTTATTTAGGTGGAAATAAGATGATTATTTTTTGAATTGTTATATGGTTATCACTTTTGAAGAAACAAAGTCCCTTATATTTTATGTACAATGTTTCTATAACCATAAAGTTCTATGACATCACAATGCAAGTGTTAAGAGCCTTAGCCTATAAGAAGAGGAGATGCAAATGTTTAAGAGCCTTAGCCAATAGGGAGAGGAGGAGATAGTGGATGCTGTGGATAGGCCATTTGGCCTTTATCTGACATCAGGTTTCTGTGTTTCTATGATGGGCAGCCCCGTCTCTCTCCACTACCTAGTCACTGTTTTATGAGTTTGAAGGTTGAGTTGCATCACAAGTTAGGACACTCTCCCCCCCCCCCCCCCCCGGCTATGAACAGATGTATTACATCATCTTTTAGTTTAATACATTCTGTCCCCACCAGGATCCTCCCATCCCCACTCGTCCCCGTCAGGATCCTCTCCGTCCCCACCCATCCCCGCCAGGATCCTCTCCGTCCCCACCCATCCCTGTCAGGATCCTCTCTGTCCCCACCCATCCCCGCCAGGATCCTCTCCGTCCCCACCCGTCCCCGCCAGGATCCTCTCCGTCCCCACCCGTCCATGTCAGGATCCTCTCTGACCCCACCCATCCCTGCCAGGATCCTCTCCGTCCCCACCCGTCCCCACCAGGATCCTCTCCGTCCCCACCCATCCCTGTCAGGATCCTCTCTGTCCCCACCCATCCCCGCCAGGATCCTCTCCGTCCCCACCAGGATCCTCTCCGTCCCCACCCGTCCATGTCAGGATCCTCTCTGACCCCACCCATCCCTGCCAGGATCCTCTCCGTCCCCACCCGTCCCCGTCAGGATCCTCTCCGTCCCCACCCATCCCTGCCAGGATGCTCTCCATCCCCACCTGTCCCTGCCAGGATCCTCTCCATCCCCACCCGTCCCCATCAGGATCCTCTCTGTCCCCACACGTCCCTGCCAGGATCCTCTCCGTCCCCACCCGTCCCTGTCAGGATCCTCTCCGTCCCCACCCATCCCCGCCAGGATCCTCTCCGTCCCCACCTGTCCCCGCCAAGATCCTCTCCGTCCCCACCTGTCCCCGCCAGGATCCTCTCCGTCCCCACCCATCCCTGCCAGGATCCTCTCCATCCCCACCCATCCCCGCAAGGAATTACCTCCATCCCCGCCCGTCCCCATAAAAAGCAGCAATTACTTCTGACAGGATCATCAATTCCACAGTTTCTTTTGTGTTTGCGCTGCTGTTTTCCTTGTGGAATCTCTTTGGTGGAACCCTTTTTTTGTTTTCTGTTCAGGTAATTAACTTATAAACCCCCTCTTTTACTAAGGCTGACGTGTCCATTATATTATATGGACGAACCCTGCTTCAAAAGCCTTCCAACCCCGTGGGAGTCCCGTGGATCAGAGGGGGGGTCCCCATGGGTCCCTTAGGTTAGGGGGGATTCCCGCAGGACCCCTGCGGGACCCGTTGGATTCCAGCGATTCCCGTTCCCGTGTAGATCTCTAGTTCAAAAGCCGAATTGTCAGATGCTTTTATTTAATGCACACTTTCCGTCCCTAGGCAAGAGGAATCTGAGCAAATTAGCAACAGCTGGACTTTGTAACATCCTCATGTCCCCGTCCACCCCTCCCCCTCCCCTTCACTTCATTCCTACTGTCTCGGTAGCCCTGAACTTCCCTCCACCCCCTCCAGAGATTGTGTATTGCCTGTCAAATTACTGGGAGGTTTTGTTTCTCCGGGAGTGTGTTTCCACAGCCTGCTGTGTTGGTTTATCTAGGCAGACACACAAACGACGCTGCCAGTTTGCCGTTCGGGAGTTTAACTTATTAATTTTTTTTTTTTAAATTCGTTTTATATCGGGTCCTCCCCAACGAGCTCAGAACGGGGTTAACTGAGACTTAAGCGCAGACGTAAGAGACAAGATCCACCCCCTCCCCTTCCCCCCCCCCCCATTCGTTCCACAAAGATGATCCCCAAGACTAACCTGGCTAAAGTCATCGTACTGTACTGTCAATGGCAAGGTTCCCATAGCAATCTTACAGATAACTTGTTGCCAAGCAACAGCATCAGATACAGCCTAAAAGAGAGTGGTACATTTTTGAATCCTTTTGGGACCCAGACTTGAATTATTTTATTACTGCACCTGATGCCTCTGTAGGTTCTCCAAATAATATCCCGCACAAAATAAATGATTTTTACATTTTCTCTCCACTTTGCTGTCTTTTTTTCTCTTTCACCTTTTTATTTTTTCTCTCTCTCTTGACACAATAACTCGAAGCTGCTATTTGCATCAGTTAAAACGACTGATAAGAAATTCACGATACCTTCAAGGCAGCATATCCTCCAGAGCCCCGAATGAGTAAGATCCCCTTTCGTCTTTTTGGGCTGAGTCTGTGCTTCATCCATGGTGATGTTGGTGCCGTTACAGATGTGAGCCCTGGAGTAGAGCCAGTAATCGGTGCCAATCGCGATGGTCATCAGGCTGAAGGCAGCGAAGGCGCCCGCTGTGGTCAGCAGCATCTGGACCCCGCGATCACACCACACCATAGTGCATCATAGTCTCCGCCACCCGAGCGGTGAAAGGGGCGCCCAGACCCTGCCGGGCTGCTTTGCCCCTGGCTAATCGCCTGTCTCGGCTGCACCCATGCACACGGTCTCAGACAAAAGAAACCGACGAGGTGGGAAAGGAGCGAGGAGAAAAAAAAAAAGTGACAAAGGCTTTGCCTGCACTCCAGAAAAGTGCCAGGAGCTCCTGGAGCGTGATCAGCTCTACCAACTGCGCTCTCTGAAGTGGTGTGTGTGGCTCTCTGGGCTGGTCTGATCTCTGCTTTGTGGATCCTCCGCCTCCTGTCCCTAAACTCCAGCCGTAGGAGCCAGGAAGGGTTCAGACGGCAGCTTCCCCCCCTCTGGGGTGGGGGGAGAGATAAATATGCAAAGAACTGGGCGGAGATTGATTCTTTAAGTGAAAAACATGAGACTCTGACCCACCTCCAAGCAGTAGAATAAAAAAAATAAATAAATAAAGCTATCTTTAATACTGTATGCCAATTACCCCTATGTGAAATTCTTTATGGTACTACAGCTACTTAAACTTCATTGCCTTGATATAAACTGAATCCAGTTTAGTTGTGAATTGCCTTCTGTGGGTAGTGTTTGTTTTCATAATTTCCTTTGCCTTGTATCAGTCAGTCCCTCACAATTTATTGCCAGACAGACTAGGAGAATACATCAAGAAAACCTTTGATAGTTAACCAACGGATTTATTAACATCATAAAGCAAAATGGTATTAGACCCATTAGTCTCGTCTTTTGAATTTGAAAAAAAATTGTGGCCTATCTGTAGGGAGAACTGCTTCCTGGTTGCGGGCCAGAGGTGGCAGAAGGCAGGGTCTGTCTGGGCCCGCTCAATTCATCCTCTGTCACACACCACAGCTGAATAAGAATTCTGCTTCTGTTTTTTGGTTTTTTTTCCTGGGCAGCATCGATGTACACAGGCAAAAAGAATTTTTCATTTTAGTAATTTCTGGAAATTTTCCCTGTTTACATGTTGCTTATTTTTAAAGCATGCTTCACGCATAAATGCCACCTTTTACCGTGGCCTGGGGGGCGCTAAATGCGCTGGCACTGCTCTGACCCTCAAAGGAATTCTGTGAGCATCGGAGAACTTAGCCCTCCGGGGGCCGCAGTAAAAACCTCTACCACGGCTTAGTAAAAGGGGAGGTGGTAGGTTTTTGTGTCTGCAGGTTAATTGTGCATAAATTTATGTTAACGCATGTTTAATATTACAAACGCTAATGGCTCCTTTTACGAAGGTGCGCTAGCGTTTTTAGCGCAGGCGCCAGATTAGCGCACGCTAGCCGAAAAACTACCGCCTGCTCAAGAGGAGGCGGTAGCGGCTAGCGCGCAAGGCGTTTTGTCACGCGCTATTCCGCGCATTAAGGCCCTCGCGCACCTTCGTAAAAGGAGCCCTAAAAGTTTTAAGGTGTGCTAACAGATTTAGCATGCACTAAATTCTAAGAAGCCCAATTTATTATTTAGGGCTGGACTCTCTAATAATGCCGGTAAAATCCGATGAGTCGCTGTCGTGGCCGTAAATGTAACCATTTCAAAAAGACGAGTCATTCTCGAAGAATCGCACATGCAAATGAGGGTCACAGAGGGTCATAAAATTAACGTGAGTTGCTGGTGATAGCGACTGGCACGTGCGTAGAATAGGCCATGGAAAGAGGTGCCAATGTGCTCATGTGCCGGGAAAAAGCTACGCCTTACACACGCATATTGTGGGCGTGCCTTATTGGAGCGCAATATATGCACACAGGTATCCCTCCTGCCATTTGTTTTGGGTTCGGGGGTGCCTGGCTTGGGAGGGGGGCCCAATTGAGGGCCTTCATTAGTGGTGGGGGACTATTTTCCTTTTTTTTTATGGGATAAATATTTTGCGTGTGTAACACATGCAAAATATCTGTGCCATTAAAAGAAAATGGAAAATCGGACAGTTTTTACAATCGCTAAAACCCCTTTTAGTTTTTTTAAATAGCCAAGCAACGTTAGTGCATCAAATCGCTTGTCTATTTTGCATGGGGTTTTAGCTAATTTGCAAGGCTGGATTGGAAATGGGCGATCGAGGGGAAAAAAACACGCGGTGGGCCGTTTTGTCTCTTTTCTTGGATTATGACACATTTCTCATATCTATAGTGCTCCAAGAGAACAGACAGAAGGAGGTGAAGGCAGTGTATTTCCTCTTCTAAGGATATTAGGAGAACATAGCATGTGGATGATAATGCTTCTCCATTTCCACCAACTTCCTCTAGTACTTTTGGAGGTATCAAGAGCAGATGAGCAGAAAAGCACTCCCCCTGGTGGAAAGGGCTACATCAATTTGCTGCACGGTCGTCTATACTTTCCCTTCTGGAACCTTTCACATTATATTTAATGGTTAAGGCCTAATGGCCCTGTGAGAGAGTCAGAGGCAGCAGGGAACGCTAATCAGAGAGAGAATCTCGGAGAGAGGCAGGAGCCAGAAGGCCTTGAGCATGCGCAGATGCTCAAGGCCCAGTCCAGGAAGAGGCAGGATCTTCGGGCACTGGCACCTCCTGTGGGTTGGTGCTGCATGCCAGTGCCAGATTGGGGGTAAGCCTTTAGTTTGGGTGGGCGGGGGATGCCGGTTTGCGAGGGGGGGGGGCGATGCCGGTTCGCGGGCGGGGGGACTAGCAAATCGAATCAATGCTCGGTTTGCGAGTCACGATTTGCGAAAATGTTTTGTTTATCTTGCAAAACACTCGCAAACCGCGTTACTCACAAACCGAGGTTTGACTGTATATCTTTTCCAGTTTAAGATTCATTCAGGGAAGTGCAAGAGTGAGAGGGGGGGGGCTTCCAAATCTAGAGACTGATACAAGCCTCAAGGAACAGACTCTCCAGGAGAGTTCTCTGAGAGAGAAGTCACAACCAGGGAGGTCACGAGCTGATACAGAGCTCTGGAAACAGACTAATACTTATGAGGAGAGTGAAAGCAGGGTTCCTGAGGTAAGCCCAACTTATTATTCTGAGAATTGTGGAATATGCTCATGAGTCTGGCTGGGACTGTTTATTTGAATAGAGAAACTGCTTCCCCTGAGCCTGTGAATGAACAGGCTCATAAGAGTGTATAAATAAAAGCTTTCCTTATACTTTCCAACCGTATCTGCCTAAGTTTTTGTGTGAAGGTGAACAGGGGGTTCCTGGAAAACCTAGACAGGATCTCCTATAGGCCCTTAAAGAAAATCTTTCTTTCACATATTTAGTTGGACTAACACAACAACCAAGTTCAATTCACTTTTCAAAGTGAAAGGTCACTTGGACACACAAAGGCAGAGGCGTGAAGAAAGTACAAGAGGTTTATTTACAGCATGCTGGACTCTAGTGCAGTTAACAGCCTGCCTACTAGAGTGTTAGAATCAGGAAATGCATGGACTTTTAAGCCCTTTTCACTAAGCATATGCAAACTAATATATGCAAAAACTACAATTTTCATTTGTTACTTCTATAACTTTTCTACAATTATTATGATAGGTTCAGGGATACAACTTATAGTCCTATAGGAAACTAGCTCATTTCTCTGCTTATCTAAATCTTACAGTTTTAAATGTTACATATACAGAAGGGCAGGGTACATCATGGCTCAAACTCTTATCTATTTAGCTTACAATGTGGTAAGGTAGGGACATACATTTTAGGCAGATGAGGTCAGTAGATTGTACACTGTTTTCAGCTATGTAGGCCAGAGCAATATTTTAAACAACAGTTAACCATTTCATGACCCTACATTAGCTTCTTGGGTGTAGAGCAAAAGTTTGCTTCCGCTGAGATTTATGGCGGTATAAATTTATTTTTAAAGTAAATACTCTGGAAAGGAGACCCAGATGGAGGTAGCTGTGAATGTAATTACCAGGGCTCAATTAAAATCTGAGAGCATTAACAGAGTCGAAAGCCCTGCCAGCTTATGAGGCCTACAGCAAGACAACACCTGGAAACCTCTTTGCATTTGTTCATGAAAGAAAAGCGCAAACAGCATTTTCCAAGACTCGGAAGCCTGGGATCCATGCACAATTGACAGTTTTTCTTCCCGCAGTCACCGATATTCTTGCTGCAGAGAAATATGTGCGAAATCTCTCTCCCGCCCCGGTTCTAATGTGAAAAATTCAAAGTTTAGAACCAGAAGCACAAGAGAATGTTTTATACGTGTCTGCACCACTGATAATGGTGAGGCCAATGAAATTATGCAGCAGCTTGCGGGACCTCTCTGTGCAGGGAATCAGGATATTGCGCTACTGGCTGAATGGTAGATTTTGTTTTGCTTTTGTTGTCGGCTACTGGCATCGGCATTAGAGGCTTGGCGTTATTACTCATCACGTATCCAGGGGGGCCTTGTCAGCTTATTTGGTGGAGAGTAGAATCATTTTTCAGTGATCAATTTACTTCTAGCTTACAGGGCTCCCTCCCGCTCTGTGTTGAGCAGTGAAAGAGGAGTCATATGTCTGGCACAAATGATCTCTTTCAGAGGGGCACAGGTCGTTTTACTGAGGCTTATAAAGATATAGAAATAATGTAGTGCAGAGGAGGGAATGAAGGCATGAGGGGAGATCTTTTGGTATGATCTAAGGTGGTGTTTCTCAACTTGGTCCTGGAGAACCCCCTTGACAATCAGGTTTTCAAGATATCATAGTAACATAGTAAATGACGGCAGATAAAGACCTGAATTATCCATCTAGTCTATCCAAACATACACTCTCTATAATTTAATGATTTAATTTAAATTGTTCTTTTTCTTAGATATTTCTGGGCTAGAAACCCAGAGCTCTGTCAGGTATTGTGCATCTATTGGAGTCTCGTCGAAGCTCTCTCCAGCACATCCAGCTCATCCCAGACCATCCTCAACTGAATGGCCATATACGTGACACAAGCTGTGCAAGTCTGCCCAATACTGGCCTTAGTTCTTCAATATATACCCATTATTTTCTGTTTCGAGATCCTCTTTGTTCATCCCACGCTTTATTTTTTTTAACTCCATCACCGTTTTGCTCTCCACTACCTCCCTCGGGAGCGCATTCCAGGCATCCACCACCCTCTCCACAAAGAAGGATTTCCTAACATTACTCTTGAGTCTACCACCCCTCAACCTCATATTATGCCCTCTGGGTTTTACCATATCCACAATGAATATGCATAAACTTGATTTGTATACTTTGCCTCCGGTATATGCAAATTTCTTTCATGCATATTCATTGTGGATATCCTGAAAACCTGAATGGCAAGAGGGTACTCCAGGACCGAGTTGAGCAACGCCCTAGATGCTGGGTTCCGCCACCTTCATAATATTTTTTTAAAACTGAACATTTTAACCCTCATATAAATGGGATCTCCTGGTACTGACTGCAGAGGAAAGCCGGTAGGAGAGAAAACAGAAGGTAGGATGTGCCGATTACTAATAATGCCTGGCAATGCACAGATGGTCAGGAAAATAGAGTTTTGCAAGCAGCCAAGACTCTTTATCTGCCCCTCCCCCAGCCAGGAGCTAACTTGCTAGGATAGATATCTGCCTTGGAAGCCAATGAATTAGCACATCTGAGAGGATGTTTCCTAAATGTTTGGGCCCTAGGCACATGTCTGCTTTGAATAATGTTAATTTGGCCGTACCTCGAATACTATGTGCATTTCTGATTACAGTATCTCAAAAAAGATGTAGCAGGATTAGAAAAGGCACAGAGAAGGGCAACAAAAATGATAAAAGGGATGGGATGACTTTTCTATGAAGAAAGGTTAAAGTGGCCAGGGCATTTCAGCTTGGAGAAGAGACGGCTCAGGGGTGATATGATAGAGGTCTATAAAATACTGGGTGGACTGGAAAGGGTAGATGTGAATCACTTGTTTACTCTTTCCAAAAATACTAGGACCAGGGGGCATACGATGAAGCTATGTAGTGAGTGGCGTACCTAGGTGGGGGTGGGGGGGGGGGGGGCGGGCCGCCCCGGGTACCAGCCCTAAGGGGGTGTTCCCGGCCTTGCCGTTCAGTCCCCCGCCACCCCCGAAGGACCGCTCGCCCCAATGACCTTCATGCACCACCTGTGAAGCAGCCCGCAGCAGGATCGCGAAGTCAGCGTCAGCATCCCTGCGCTGCTTCCTGCGCCGCGATCCCGCCCCTCCTCTGACGTCAGAGGAGGGGCGGGACCGTGGCGCAGGAAGCAGCGCAAGGATCGCTGACGCTGACTTCGCGATCCTGCTGCGGCTGCTTCATAGGTGGTGCGGGGAGGCCAGGGGGGCGAGCGGTCCTTCGGGGTGGGTCGGGGCATCAGGCCTTCAGGGTGGGGCGGGCGGGCAGGCAAGCAGGCTTTCAAGGGGGAGGGGGTGACAGGCAGGCAGGCAGGCCTTCAAGGGGGGACAGGCCTTCGGGGGGGGGTGCAGACCTTCAAGGGGTGCAGGCCTTCAAGGGGGGCAGGCAGGCCTTCAGGGGGGTGCAGGCCTTCGGGGGGGGTGTAGGCCTTTGGGGGGGTGCAGACCTTCAAGGGGGTGCAGGCCTTCAAGGGGGGGAACAGGCCTTCAAGGGGGGAAAGGCAGGCAGGCCTTCAAGGGGGGACAGGCCTACAAGGGGGGGGACAGGCCTACAAAGGGGGGGACAGGCCTACAAGGGGGGGGGACAGGCCTTCAAGGGGGGGACAGGCCTTCGGGGGGGTGCAGACCTTCAAGGGAGTGCAGGCCTTCGGGGGGGGGGGGTGCAGTCCTTCAAGGGGGTGCAGGCCTTCAAGGGGGGGAAAGGCAGGCAGGCAGGCCTTCAAGGGGGGGACAGGCCTACAAGGGGGGGAGAAGCTACAAGGGGGTGGTACAAGCCTTCAAGTGGGGGACAGGCCTTCGGGGGGGGTGCAGACCTTCAAGGGAGTGCAGGCCTTCGAGGGGGGGGGTGCAGGCCTTCAAGGGGGTGCAGGCCTTCAAGGGGGGACAGGCCTTCAAGGGGGGAAAGGCAGGCAGGCAGGCCTTCAAGGGGGGGACAGGCCTACAAGGGGAGGGGAGAAGCTACAAGGGGGTGGGACAGGCCTTCAAGTGGGGGACAGGCCTTCGGGGGGGTGCAGGCCTTCGGGGGGTGCAGACCTTCAAGGGGGGGACAGGCAGGCAGGCCTTCAAGGGGGGGACAGGCCTACAAGGGGAAGGGACAGGCCTTCAAGGGGGGTGCAGGCCTTCAAGGTGGGACAGGCAGACCTTTAAGGGGGGACAGGCCTTTGGGGGGGGACCATGATTTAGAAGTACACGGAGGGAAGGGGGTGTTCAAAGAGACATGCATATGCCAAACTTTGGGGGGGGGAAGAAATAATGGGTCTGAAAATAGAGGAGAGGGAGAGAGATGATGGACCATGGGATTTAGGGAGGGAAGGAACAGAAAGGGAGAGAAATTGGACACAAAGGATGGTGTGGAGGAGGGATAGAGATACTGGATAGGAGGGTAATTAGGAAAAGAAACGGAGAGACGGTGGACTCTGGGATGGTGGGGAAGGAGGGAGAGATGCCGGATGAAAGGGTATTTAAGAAAAGGTGGATCTGTGGAGGGAGATGAAAAAAAGGAAAGATACCAGACTTCCTGGGAAGGGAAGGGAAATGGAAAGGGAGGACAGAGTTGGCAGATGGATGGTTAGCATGCAGAAAGAAGGAGACCCTGGCAAGCAAGTTATCAGAAGAAAACCAGAGCCTTGGACCAACAAGATTTGAAATATAACCAGACAACAAAAGGTAGAAAAATTAATTTTATTTTCTGTTTTGTGATTATAACATGTCAGATTTGAAATGTGTATCCTGCCAGAGCTGGTGTTGGACTGCAAACGTGAGCTAGGATTTAACAGAAAGAGGAAAAGTCCTTTTTGTTTCTTTACTGTATTTTATTTACACCACAGCGCCAGTGTGGTTAGGAGAAGCCAAAGGGGGTGAAAAAGCTATAAAACCCACCAGGAGTTTTGAAAAAAATCACCCAACTGGGCAGGAAAATCGAATTGAAAAACCAATTCAATAGGGCTGAATCGAATCAAAATTTTTTTTTCCTGTATCTGGCAGCATTAGTTTGCGCTACTGTCTTAGACTTTAGGACCTGGGATTGGGGAGAGATGGCATCCTCAGTACTTTATAATGCAAGTGAAACGAGGATTTGGTCAGACTTTTGAAGGGTCTGCAGAAAAAAAATATTGTATAGGCCGGGGACATGAGACAGCAGGAAATGGGAACTTTTCTTCCTTCTATTTTTGTGAATGGAAAGGCTGAGGATGTCAGAGAGGTCAGTTAAAATATGTGCTTTATAAGAAAATATAATAATGTGTTTTATAAAGTTTATAGCATAGCTGGCCTACCCAGTGAGGTGTTCCTAGTGGTGATGGTGGCAGCGTGTCAATGTGTTGAGAGGAAGAGGTGGTCTGGGAAATTCTGCTGAGCAAACTCCGGGCCCATTTCCACCCCCCAGTTAGTCCACTCCACTCAACTGATTCACACACTGAGTGGGTCTTTGGGTGTTGTTTTGGGATCTCTTCCAGTGGTTTATCTCCTTCTGGTCCAAGGAAGGAAACTTTGTTATCCTTAGCATTGACCTACAGAATATGTTTGTAACAGCGCTGCTTGTGTGGCATTAGGCTATGTAGTGATCGAAAGAAAAAAACAGACCTTTGCACATTTTTGCACTATATGGTGGGTGTATGAGGAGATTCACATTTCCTGCACAGCTAAGTCCATGTGAAGTTACCTTGTGCTGTATTTGACATCTAGCAAGGTCTCTGTTTGAAAGGAAAGATCTAAACTTAAAAATGAAGTGGCCAGAAGTTATGGTAAAAGCAGATAGTGTAGCTGGTTTTAAGAAAGATTTGGACAAATTCCTGGAGGAAAAGTCCATAATCTGTTATTAAGACATGGGGGAAGTGTCTGCTTGCCCTGGATCGGTAGCATGGAATGTTGCTACTCTTTGGGTTTTGACCAGGTATTAGTGTCCTGGATTGGCTACCATGAGAATGGGCTACTGGGCATGATGGACCATTGGTCTGACCCAGTTAGGCTATTCTTATGTTATGTTCTCATCTGTAGGGGCCTTTGTTTTCACTTCTTATTTTAATGTATTTTTTTTCTGGGAACTTATCAGTGTTTTTTATAATGGGAACAAAAATGGAAGAGAATTAATGTGTGTGGAATGGGGGGTAACTAATTTCTTCAGCTAAATAATTCAATCCACTTCAAACAGACATAGGAGAACTTGTGCACCATTCACACACCCTCCAACCAAAAACGTCAAAAGAAAAAAACTGTTCGACAACCTCCTAGCCATTCGAGCTGCAACACTCGACCCCCAACTCTACAACCAATTGATATCAACCACAGACTGCAAAACCTTCAAAAAGAAATAAAAACCCTTCTATTCAAAAAACACATAAAACCGAACTAACACAATCAGAACTGTCCCAAGCATCACCTGCAACTACTCCATATGTACTTCTAATGTCATGACAATTTAGACATAATTTATGTTATGTTATGTTTGGAATAATGGTTACATATATGAGGTTCAATAAAAGAAAATTTTCACTGCCTGTTTCTATTCTGACCAGTTATTCCATTTCATGGTTATTGCAAAAAAAAAAAAAAAAAAAATTTTTTTACATGGGGGGGGGGGGTGTCAAAAAATGATGGGCCCCGGGTGCCACATACCCTAGGTACGCCACTGTATGTAGTAGATTTAAAACAAACCAGAGAAAATATTTCTTGATACAACATATAATTAAACTGTAGAATTAATTGCTGGAGAATGTGATGAAATCAGTTTAGCAGGGTTTAAAAAAGGTTTGGATAATTTTCTAAAAGAAAAGTCCATTGACTATTATTGAGCTGGCCTGGGGAAATCCACTGCTTATTTCTAGGAGAAGCAGCATAAAATCTGTTTTACTACTTGGGATCTAACTAGGTACTTGGGTCCTGGGTTGGCCACTGTTGGAAACAGGATACTGGGCTTGATGGATGTTTGCTCTGTCCCAGAATAGCAATTCTTATGTTCTTATGAGAGCCAAGTACAGGTAGTCATCGACTTACGACCGCAATTGATTCCGACTGCTAGGTTGTAAGTGGATCAGGACATAAGTCGGCCTATGTTAAATTAAGGCAAGAATATTAGACTGGGTAATGATATTTTAATCATCTTAAAGCAATCTGTTAACATTTTCTTTCTTCAGAGAGCGGAAGTCGCGTCGTAAGGTCGAACAGTCGTAAGTTGGATAGGTCGTAAGTCGACGACTACCTGTATAGGATAATCAAGCCATTGTGACATCACTGCTGAGATTGGCTCTTAGGCATTGGTGGATTGAGGCATTATGACGTCACAATCTCAGCTCTGGAATGTTGCTACTGTTTGGGTTTCTGTCAGGTACTTGGGACCTGGGTTAGCCATTGTTGGAAACAGGATACTGGGCTTGATGGACCTTCGGTCTGTCCCAGTATGTCAAGTATTATGTGAGCCAAGTATAGGACAGTCAAGCCATTGTGACATCACTGCTGAGATTGGCTCTTAGGCATTGGTGGAATGAGGCATTATGATGTCACAATCTCAGCTCTGGAATGTTGCTACTGTTTGGGTTTCTGTCAGGTACTTGGGACCTGGGTTGGCCACTGTTGGAAGCAGGATACTGGGCTTGATGGACCTTCGGTCTGTCCCAGTATGTCAAGTATTATGTGAGCCAAGCATAGGACAGTCAAGCCATTGTGACATCACTGCTGAGATTGGCTCTTAGGCATTGGTGGAATGAGGCATTATGACGTCACAATCTCAGCTCTGGAATGTTGCTACTGTTTGGGTTTCTGTCAGGTACTTGGGACCTGGGTTAGCCATTGTTGGAAACAGGATACTGGGCTTGATGGACCTTCGGTCTGTCCCAGTATGTCAAATATTATGTGAGCCAAGTATAGGACAGTCAAGCCATTGTGACATCACTGCTGAGATTGGCTCTTAGGCATTGGTGGAATGAGGCATTATGATGTCACAATCTCAGCTCTGGAATGTTGCTACTGTTTGGGTTTCTGTCAGGTACTTGGGACCTGGGTTGGCCACTGTTGGAAGCAGGATACTGGGCTTGATGGACCTTCGGTCTGTCCCAGTATGTCAAGTATTATGTGAGCCAAGCATAGGACAGTCAAGCCATTGTGACATCACTGCTGAGATTGGCTCTTAGGCATTGGTGGAATGAGGCATTATGACATCACAATCTCAGCTCTGGAATGTTGATACTGTTTGGGCTTCTGCCAGGTACTTGGGACCTGGGTTGGCCACTGTTGGAAGCAGGATACTGGGCTTCAGTCTGTCCCAGTATGGCAATTCTTATGTTCTTATGTCCTAATTATGTTATCCGCTGAGGATATGCATGTGTGCAGGGCTGCCACATTTCTCTTTTCAGGAGGAAAAGGTTTTGACTAGCACTGATTTTGAATTTACATTCCAAAGAATGTGCTATTCCTAGTTTGATTCTACTTATTGAAATCCATGCATGAGGATAGGACTCTCAAGAAGCTTTTGAATTAAACTTATGCTTTTCTAACAGTGGCAGAAGACAAATTACATTTAGGACGTTCACCATAACCTCCCTCTTGGAACTAGGTCATTTGTCAACTCTGTGTATGTTCTGGGGATGCAGCGATGAGAGTAGATTTTAATAAATAAGGCAAAGGGATGGAGGTGAGGGGGAATACCAAGATTAACAGCTATAAATTAAACTTTCTCTATTAAAGTGTAATTTTTGGTGATGCCACTAGATGGTCCTATTCGTTTTAGGAGTTAAGTACTGGGTGTGTGACTTTCTATCCATTTCCTGTTCTCACTGATCATTTTGCATATATATATATAACTTGGTTCTTCTCAAGCAGGAGCAAAATGAAATGCTCTAAGGATACTAAATAAAAGCTTGTTTCATATTTAATTCAGTAAAAATGCTTGAGGGTGAGAATTGAGGGTCTCCTGGTACGTGTTTTGTTTTATTAAATTTTATTAACTTTTGTACTCCACCAAGAATAAACTATAAACTGTTTGTTAAATTTACCCCTCTCCCCCCTCCCTTTTATGAAACCGCATTAGGCTTTTTTTTATATCCAGCCGTGGCAGTAAAAATTCTGACGCTCATACAGCTGGCAATAAAAAAAGCCTAACGCAGCTTCTTAAAAGGGGGAGGGGTTAATTCTATTTTTGTATAGTTGATGTATTCCAAATAAAAGTTATCTCTCTTTATGGAATAGGTAGACCTGTTTGAATTTCTTATGTGAATTCTGAACACTGAACTGGTAATGGAAACTGATGTTCAAAGGCGAACAAGCTCGTTATCATGCCCTGGATGCCTCACTGCAGCCCTTAATGTTTGAGTAAGTAATTGTTAAGGCCAAATTCTTCAAGATGTCTGTAAGAATACTGCAGTGGTGTATCTCTGAGGGAGCCCTCTCTGAACAAGAGGCAGTGCTTAACATTTACAGCAATAAATTAAAGATTTCATAATCCAGTTTTATTTTTAAATGCTGCTGTTAATAATAATAAATGGATTCGTCTATACCGCCATTACCCAAGAGTTCTAGGCGGTTTACAGTGTAAGAAACTGAACAATCAGCAAAAATACATATCATAGGATTAAAAAAAACCAAGATTAAAAATGATAAAATAATTACAATGTTAAAAAGACCTAATTATGTGATAAATTTGTCAAACAAAGAGACTTTACTAATTTTAAAAAAGAACAATAAGACATGGCTTGATGAAGACCGAGCCAACATTGAAGTTTGCCTGCCTGAAATGCTAAGGTCCTATCAAAAAAGGTCTTATATCTGACACCACTTGGCTTAGGATAGGCAAATAAGTTAGAGTTTCTTGTAATCCTTGATGGTCTATAAAATTCAAAGCGAGGGAACAAATAAATTGGAGACTCTCCTGAAATCAGCTTAAAACAAATGCAAGAAAACTTAAATCGTATTCTTGCTTCCAACGCTAGCCAATGCAATAATCGATAATATGGACTAATGTGGTCGTTCTTCTTCAGACCAAATATCAATGGAACCGCAGCATTTTGAACTATTCTCGGTCTTCTTAAAATCTTTTGGGAAGATCCCAAATAAATGATGTTACAATAATCCAGAATGGGTAGGATCAATGATTGTACCAGTAATCTAAAAGACACTGGATCAAAGTATTTTTTAATGGTCCATAATTTCCACATTGTATAGAAACATTTTTGTACTACCAAGTTTGTATGATTGATCCAAGTTGGCGGTCAAGCGTGATACCCAAGATTTTTATGGAATTGGTTATTGGATAGACATGTCCATTAAGACAAAGCGATGTTTCTGTTATTTTATCATTGGGACTGGCTAAAAAAAAATTTGTTTTTTCCGTATTGAGCTTTAGCCTGAAACTAATAGCCCATTGCTCTATCTGAGATAATATGGATTATTGGCATTTGATATACTGCTCTATTTTGGAGAAGTTTGGGGCAGTGTACAATTTCAGGCACCCTTAAGTATTTTCCCTATCTGGCCCAGTGGAGCAATGGAGGGTCTAAGGGCTGCTACTATTTGAGTTTTTGCCAGGTACTTGTGATCTGGATTGGCCTCTGTGAAGACGGGGTACAGGGCTAGATGGACCATTGATCCAGTAAGGCTACTCTTATGTTCTTAAGTGACTTGCCCAGGGTCACAGGGAGCGGCGCTGAGTTCAAACCCGCAACCTTAGGGTGCAGAGGCAGCGGCTCTAAGCGCTAGGCCACGCCTCCGTTTTTCTTTTGCCCTGGGAACAATATTTCTGAATCTGGCCCTGGATGAACCCTCAAGCAAAACAAGCATGTGCTTGGGGGGCACCAAGGGAAGTGGGGGCTCCACAGGGTTTCTTCCTCTAGCCTTATTGCCCTTAACTCTTTCACTGCCGTTCAACATGAATTTCAGTATTTTTTTTAAATCAGGATCTTTTCCTTAATGCAATAACTCAATCAGGGCTGAGAGGTCAGTTAGCAATGGAAGGGCTGAGGGGCACCATTGTGGGCTGTGCTTGGGGCATCAATTGGCTTTAATCCAGCCCTGTCTGAATTTTAACACCGCTGTTGTGTATGAGGAAGGGACCAGTATTCCTACTTTGCTCAGTCATGAGAAATAGCTGGTAGTCGCCATGGAAAGACTTCCCCTTGCTAGTGATGATTCATTGCACAAAGGACCCACTGAGACCAGATGTGGAGTAGTGGAGTCACTGGCGTACTAAGGAGGGAGGGGGCGCAGTCTTTGTAAAGGGCGCAGGCACCCATCTTCCTCTCCGCCCCCTCCTTCCATGCATGCGCCCCTTCCCTCGTAACTCTTTAATTTTTCCTGTGCGAGAAGCATTACGAACTCGCTGCCCTCGTCGGTGTCATCTCTCTCCGACGTCACTTCCGGCCCCGCACCGTGGAAGTGGCGTGAGAGGGGTGGCCGACACACGACGCAGGCAGCAAGTTCATGCTGTTGCTCTCGCCTGGAAAATTAAAAAAGGTACGGGGGAAGGGAAGGGGGGGTCGGGAAGGGTGGAGGGGCACCGCTTACCCTCACTTCACCACTGGGTGGCGTAGCCTAAGGGTGAGCACAATGGGAGGGGAACTGGGTTCAATTCCAACTATGGCTTCTTGTGACCCTGGGCAAAGTCACTTACCCCTCCATTGTCCTATCTTTGGAACCCCTGAGGGACAGAAAAAGTATCTACACTGGTTGTACAGTAACAGGTAAATGGCTCTTAGTATACAAAACCTTATCTTCTAATGAACCACTATTTATTTCAAGAATGCTTATCCCTTACAGCACCTCCCGATCTCTCCGCTCAACGTCGCAAAACCTTTTAACCGTCCCCTCTTTGAAAATTATAGGCATTAGAAGACAAGATATGTTTTCTGTGATGGCCCCACAACTGTGGAACGCACTGCCACAGTACATTAGAGAAGAAAAACACATAAATTCATTCAAAAAAACGTTAAAAACTTATCTTTTTAAAGATGTGTTCAATATCTAATAATGAGACCTACCACTTGAAACTTCAAGCCTTTATTTTGTTACCTTCCCTCTTGTTTTTCCCTTTTTTGTTTTCTCTCTTTAACTAAAAATTGTAATTTCTCCCCGCTATCCCCTTCATGTCTGTCCTAGATAAAAGATGTGTATTACCCTGTTAGTTTTCATAATCGATGTTTTTTTTAAGCTGTACATCGCTTAGTTAACTGAATAGAAACATAGAAGAAGAAGAAGAAACATAGAAGATGATGGCAGAATAGGGCTAGTGCCCATCAAGTCTGCCCACTCTGCTTACCCACCCCCTATCTATGCCCTAATGACCCAATTTCCTTATCTTGACCCTCGTAGGGATCCCACATGGGTATCCCATTTATTCTCAAAGTCTGGGATGCTGCTGGCCTCGATCACCTGCACTGGAAGCTTGTTCCAATGATCAACCACTCTCTCTGTGAAGAAATACTTTCTGTTGTCTGCAGCAGCCACTCTCTCCTCCTCTCCCTATTGGCTAAGGCTCTTAACATTTGCATCTCCTCTTCCTATAGGCTAAGGCTCTTTACACCTGCATTGTGATGTCATAGAACTTTCTGATTATAGAAACATAGAAACATGATGGCAGAAAAGGCCAAATGACCCATCATAGAAACATAGAAACATAGGAGATGACGGCAGAAAAGGGCTACAGCCCATCAAGTCTGCCCACTCTGCTTACCCACCCCCTGTCTATGCCCTAATGACCCAATTTCCTTATCTTGACCCTCGTAGGGATCCCACATGGGTATCCCATTTATTCTTAAAGTCTGGCACGCTGTCTGCCTCGATCACCTGCACTGGAAGCTTGTTCCAATGATCAACCACTCTCTCTGTGAAGAAATACTTTCTGGTGTCGCCATGAAATTTTCCGCCCCTGAGTTTGAGCGGGTGCCCTCTTGTGGCTGAGGGTCCCTTGAGAAAGAAAATATCATCTTCCGCTTCAACATGTCCTGTGAGGTACTTAAATGTTTCGATCATGTCTCCCCTCTCCCTATGTTCCTCGAGAGTGTAGAGCTGCAATTTGTTCAGTCTCTCTTCGTACGAGAGACCCTTGATCCCCGAGATCATCCTGGTGGCCGTCCGCGATTTATCAAATATTAATAAAAACTTGAAACTTGAAAACTTTGGTTGTACCACGTAATGGTGGTATATCAAGAACCTAAAAAAGCAGAAAATGGTCAAGATAGATTGCGGTGCCCATGTCTTATAAATCAATCATAGTGCGTTCCTCTAATCCAGATATATCAATACCACCGTTAAATAAAATTAAAAGATTTGATTTCATGATTGCCTTAGCTATCCAAAAGCACAAAGGAAAGAAGAAACCAACGTAATCTGCAATGAAGAAAGCAGCAAGCAAAAAAACAACGTACAAACCGCAGATAACGTACAAGATGCAGGTGTTTGTTTATTAAGACAATTAAAATGCGGTAAAATATACAACCTTATTACCAACCAAGGGACCTGACACGGTCCGTGTTTCGAACAACACGCCTTCCTCAGGGGTCCATGGTGGTTAAAGGTGTGAAACAAAACCGCACAAAAGATATCAAATCAACGCCTATGTCAAACAAATGTGGACAAGCATATACTCCGCAATGGCAGTAACACGGACCGTGTCGGGTCCCTTGGTTGGTAATAAGGTTGTATATTTTACTGCATTTTAATTGTTTTAATAAACAAACGCCTGCATCTTGTACATTATCTGCAGTTTGTACGTTGTTTTTGTGCCTTAGCTATCCACCATATTGTTTCCAATTGGAAAGACAATTCTAGGCTTAATTTTTACGAATGGTGGAATCACCTGTGTGTCATCAGAAAGTCTGAGGAAATAATAACATTCAAACAAAATAACAAAATATAACAAATGAAGTGAATTGAATTAATTAATTATATAAAGTACATAATATGATATTAAAAATAATTATAGAGTGCTCAGTGTGATATCTTATTCAAAACCAGCAGGTTAATAGAATAAAGATGTGTTGACATTACATCATTGCACTCACCTACCTACCAGCCCTAAACATTTTGTTAGATATAAATTGTTCAAGCAGATATATAGTGGTGAATATCTGTAGATGAATACTTAGCTGAATTTAGAAGATATTGATTGATTGATGAGGTAGGTAGGTGAGTGCAATGATGTAATGTCAACACATCTTTATTCTATTAACCTGCTGGTTTTGAATAAGATATCACACTGAGCACTCTATAATTATTTTTAATATCATATTATGTACTTTATATAATTAATTAATTCAATTCACTTCATTTGTTATATTATTAAGCTGGTGAATAGATTTATATATTTTCTCCCATTTATTTAAATTTTGATTAACAAAATAACAAAGCCAGATTCACAAAAATTTGGACCCCTCTTGATGAATATGTAAGGACTCATGTAAATCCTAATTAACTTTACTTTGTATATTAACTATACTATATTTTGCATATTATTATGTATATTTTGGTGTCTGCAGCTTATTGTTCTGTTTTATTCTTATACTTTTGTATTTGTAAAATTTCAATTAAAAAAAAAAAAAGGATAGATTGCGGTGCCCAGTTCTTGAGAGAAATCATAAAAGTGATGGTATAAGTAGAAATAGGACAGAAATGTACAAAATGTACATTAAAGTACATTGAACACCGATTCAGTCATCTTCGTTGTTTGTTCTCTGATTTCACGGTTTTTTAAGGTAGTGTTTCCTGTTTCTTGTGGCCTAAATGTGAGTGCCACTTACAAATTTACTCCATAGAGTACACTTAGGGCTCCTTTTACGAAGCCGTGTTAACGGCTTTAGCGCTAGAGAGTTGTGTGGGGACAGAAATCCCACCCATCCCCACCCATTCCCACCAGAATCCTCTCGGTCCCCACCAGGATCCTCTCGGTCCCCACCAGGATCCTCTCCATCCCCGCCCGTCCCCGTCAGGATCCTCTCCGTCCCCACCTGTCCCCGCCAGGATCCTCTCTGTCCCCACCCATCCCCGCCAGGATCCTCTCCGTCCCCACCAGGATCCTCTCCGCCCCCACCCATCCCCACCAGGATCCTCTCCGTCCCCACCCATCCCCGCAAGGAATTACCTCCATCCCTGCCCGTCCCCATAAAAAGCAGCAATTCCTTCTGACAGGATCATCAATTCCACAGTTTCTTTTGTGTTTGCGCTGCTGTTTTCCTTGTGGAATCTCTTTGGTGGAACCCTTTTTTGGTTTTCTGTTCAGGTAATTAATTTATAAACCCCCTCTTTTACTAAGGCTGACGTGTCCATTATATTATATGGACGAACCCTGCTTCCAAAGCCTTCCATCCCCATGGGAGACCCGTTGGCTAGAAGGGGGTCCCCGTGGGAGTCCCGTGGGCCAGAAGGGGGTCCCCGTCGGAGTCCCATGGGTTAGGGGGGATTCCCACGGGACCCCCACAGGATTCCCACGATCCCCGTTCCCGTGCAGACCTCTATTTAGCGAGTGTGACTTTTCATCACGCGCTAACCCCCGTGCTAGCCAAAAATTACCACTTGCTCAAGAGGAGGCGGTAGCGGCTAGCACATCCGGCGGGTTAGCGTGCACTATTACGTGTGTTAAACCGCTACCGCGCCTTCGTAAAAGGAGCCCTTAGTGCATACTACATGTACATAAGGTGTAATTCTTGAAAGGTTGACTAAAGATGGTTCTGGGATGCTGGCTGTAGATGTCTGATGTCACTTCCAGGTCCCGCACCTAGGAAGTGATGTCAGAGGGAAAGCTGATGCTGGTATGGGCAGCAAGTTGGTGATGCTGCTCGCACCGGGAAGTTAAAGAGGTATGGGTGAGGCAAGGGGGGGTGGCGCATGTACGGTAGATGGGAGTGGGGAAAGAGTGGGGGATGGGGAACAGGGCAGGGGAGGAGCACCACCGCCCCCAAGCACCTCACCCTCATTACGCCACTAGTTGGTAGTAGCCAATTTGCTTATTAATGATTGGCTAGCAAGTTAGGTTGCACATGCACTGCAGGATCGCACCCAAATCTGAGTGTCACACACAGAATCCAAGGACAGTGGGCACAATATGGAAATAGCATACACTCTTATTCGCTCTCATATGCTTAGAGTCCCTGGCCGGGGCGGGAGGGGGGGGCACATTTAGGGCCCGCTTCACTAAATTCACCGATCTTGTAACAATCGTCGCTAAACCGGTTTGACTGGTTTTGCAGTCGTTCATGTTCCCTGACCCTATTCACAAAACTGCTTTGCGACGTGCCTCTCCAAGCACTCACCCAGTCTCCGATCCGAGCATGCTAATGAGGGCATATGCCACGCAAAAGTAGGCAGCGATCGAATCACAAAGCTTTCTAGAAGGCACTCTGTCCTGAGTTGGTAAATGTTCATGAGGACTAGGCTGGATAATTTGAGAGGGAACACGGGGCTGTGGGATTCTCCTAGTTGTGATTCCAGGCACTGCTCTTACCGATGATAACCCTCTCTCCCCTCCCCCAAACACAGCTCCAGCTTAGACCGCCACTGCCTTTCTGTTGAAATTACTGCAGCTGCTGCTGATATAAAGAAGTGATGGGCCCATGGGGGTGCTCTGAGCCACTGCATGAAAGAGAGGACACAATACAAGCTCTGGCTCAGCTAAAATAACATTTATTCACTTCAGCTGTTCGTGCAAGGCAGGAAACCCCCAGGGAGAACCTGAGCAGCATGGGTCTGTTTATCCCGGAGAAGCCGGATAGTGATTTTTGTGGGGCTGTTTCACGTTTTCTTTATCAACACAGTAATATGACAAACATGATTTGCCCTGGAAGAAACGTTGCATCCATCCGATCTGTTCTTTTCAAACTCTCTGGTGGTATCGCTATCGCGGCAGGGGAGACGAGCCACCTCTTCTTCTGCGATCGTTGCTGGGGGTGGGGATTCTGTAACCGGTGTTGTTTTTGACAGACACCGGTTACAGAATCCAGCTTTTAGGTGAAGGACTGGCCCCTCCTTCGCCTAAAAGTCCTTGTTTTGGGCGTTTGGTACTTAGGCTTTTTTTTTAGGTTGATTATATGGTGTAAGTTTAGATGTAGTGGTGGGTCTGGGCGTTTAAACAGCTGAATGTAGAGGCAGGCCATTATCAAAAAAACTTCCTTTTGGCCAAAAGGGAACTTAGACGTTTTTTTAAAAAATTATGCCCCCTCCATGCGTTTAACAGTTAAACAATTTAAATGGGGGACAATTAACAGATTTGTAGTAGAACGTATATAATTTGTACTCAATGTTTTGTTTTGTCCTCCCCTTTTAAAAATGTTATACGCATTGAAATATATGATATTGCGTAGAAAACAAATCTTAATAAAACTTGAAAACTTGATTTATTAATGACACGACAGTACTTACGTGGAAACAACGGGATGGTAGGGAGAAATACAACTTTTAAACAAAAGAGAACACCTAAGGTTAAAAACAAGAGGAAAAGGGAGGGAGAGTTAAATACAAATAAACAGCATTTGGCATGGAAGGACCCTAAGATTATTTAACATCCATAAGCGTCTTTCAATAAGAAGCTTTTAAGACCGCCTTTCAATTTATCAAGATTTTTCTCAGACCTTAAATGTGGTGGTAACAAATTCCATATCCACACTACCGAAAGGACGTGCTG
The DNA here is from genome assembly GCF_902459505.1 of Geotrypetes seraphini. Classification (NCBI taxonomy): domain Eukaryota; kingdom Metazoa; phylum Chordata; class Amphibia; order Gymnophiona; family Dermophiidae; genus Geotrypetes; species Geotrypetes seraphini. The sequence goes on along the minus strand of NC_047093.1, from coordinate 16,974,592 downwards.
AGGATCGAGTCGGTTCAGCGAACGGCCACCAGGATGGTCTTGGGGCTCAAGGATCTCACGTATGAAGAAAGACTAAAAAAATTGCGGCTGTACTCACTTGAGGAAAGAAGAGAACGGGGAGATATGATTGAAACATATAAGTACATCACGGGACACGTCGAGTCAGAGGATGATATCTTCTGGCTCATGGGACCCTCGTCCACCAGAGGGCATCCGCTGAAAATCAGGGGATGGAAGTTTCATGGCGACTCCAGGAAGTACTTCTTCACCGAAAGAGTAGTGGATCATTGGAACAGACTCCCACTCCAGGTGATAAAGGCCAGCAGCGGGACGGATTTTAAGAGAAAATGGGATACTCACGTGGGATCTTTAAGGGAGTAAATTCAGGGGAGGGGATACTTGGAATGGGCAGACTTGGTGGGCTATAGCCCTTTTCTGCTGCTTTTTTCTATGTTTCTATGATGGCAGATAAAGGCCAAATGGCCACAGCATCCACTATCTCCTCCTCTCCCTATTGGCTAAGGCTCTTAACATTTGCATCTCCTCTTCCTATAGGCTAAGGCTCTTTACACCTGCATTGTGATGTCATAGAACTTTATGGTTATAGAAACATAGAAACATGATGGCAGATAAAGGCCAAATGGCCCATCCAGAGCATCCACTATCTCCTCCTCTCCCTATTGGCTAAGGCTCTTAACATTTGCATCTCCTCTTCCTATTGGCTAAAGCTCTTTACATCTGCATTGTGAGGTCACAGGGCTTTATGGTTATAGAAACAGACTCCCACTCCAGGTGATAAAGGCCAGCAGCGTGACGGATTTTAAGAGAAAATGGGATACTCACGTGGGATCTTTAAGGGAGTAAATTCAGGGGAGGGGATACTTGGAATGGGCAGACTTGGTGGGCTATAGCCCTTTTCTGCCGCTTTTTTCTATGTTTCTATGTTTCTATCGTGGCGAATGAAGTTGCCCTGCGTGTACTGATGGGACATATAGGAGGTGCCAAGAGGCAGGTGTCGCTGTTGCACAATGACTAGCCCAGGTGACGGTGAATGCTGTCTCAAGAGCATCTCTAGTCTTAGCCATGGAAAAGCCATGATAGATTAAATTACACATTTTGGTGGACAAATGTATGTAATACATACAGGGCCGGATTTAGATGAAAAGAGGCCCTAGGCTATTCCACTTATGAGGCCATTTCACCTCCCATTTTTAAGTTTGTAAATTACATGAGAGATAAAAAAATATATCATTACTGTGATATATATCAATATGTTAAATGAAACATGTTGTTATTGGTACTAACTTTTATAAAAAATGTGACACGGATAATAAATAAAAAAAAGTCGAGAACACTTATTTGGACATTTATTCTCAGCACCATATATAGTACTTGTAACAATAACTAATCAAACATAACACACAACATTGCCCCTTCCTATGTCCATAGTGCCCCCAGTGCATCCTTTCTCACCTCACCCCCCCCCCTCTGATGCCCGCCTGCTTCCCATCCCCCTTCCACTGAAACACCTCACCCCCCGATGCCAGTCTGGGCCGCCCTGTCCTGACGGATCCACGTTTTGCCTCTCTCCCTGCGGGGCTGGGCTTTGCCCAGCTGTTTCCGGACTGACGTCTTTCCCTCCCCGATCCTCCTCCCAGGGCGAGAAAAAGAAAGGGAGAAGTCGAGTCGGTGCCCCGTTGCGTCCGGAGCCGGTTCCGATCCCGAAGCGTAGAATTTCTCCCTATTTTCGGTTCAGTGTTTTAGTGTTCACTGTTTTTAGAATAGTGTAATTTGAATTTTACTAACAATTTGAATGTAGACCCTCATGATCTTGAGGCCCTAGGCTGAAGCCTAGTTAGCCTATAGGAAAATCCGGCCCTGAATACATACAAATATGAGAGAATGAATGCAGAATGTTTTGGGTCCAGTGTTTCATTTAACAAAATATGGAGTCCATTGGCTTCATTTCCTGCTTCACATTAATGGTTTCTGTATTTTTCTCTAAGTTTTTCCTTACACATCCGGGGTGTGGGGGGGAGAGAATGGGGAGGGAGAGATAATTAAGAAATTGATATCAATAAAGTTGTCTTGTATTATTAATAATTGATAGAAGGGTGGGTAGCTAAAGTCATGTTCTATATACTACTTGCGTAAAATGGTGTAATCTCTGTAATAATTTTCTGTGTTCAATCAAATGTACTACACTGTTGTAGTTTTTTAAAAATAATCATAAAAAAAGTCTTAGCCAGCCTGATCTGCAGAAGCTGAACATGGGAATCAAATGCAGATTTGCACATGGATCAAGGGGACGGGATGATTTTCCTATGAGGAAAGATTAACGAGGCTAGAGCTCTTCAGGTTGGAAGACGACAGCCGCAGGTGGCGGATTCCGCCTCCGACCCTGTCACATCTAGAGTTAATTTGGAAACAGGCAGAGGATAAGCAGCCCTAGGCAAATTTTATTGTACTCTAACCTTGTTGTTTTTTGCTTTTAAGTGTAATGAAGTTTTTTAATGCATTGTTTTTTCATTCCCCAATTTATATTCACTGTAAACCGCTTAGATTTAGGGCTCCTTTTATTAAGCTGCGATAGCGTTTTTAGCGCACAGAATTGTAGCGCACGCTAAACCCGCGCTACGCGGCTAGAACTAACGCCAGCTCAATGCTGGTGTTAGCGTCTAGCTCGCATGAAAACCGCTATTGAAGCTTAGTAAAAGGAGTCCTTAAACTTTAGGTTTATATTTGCAATATATTAAATAAATTGAACTTAGAAAATAGAAACATGATGACAGATACAGGTAACATGGCCCATCCAGTCTGCCCATCTGCAGTAATCATTATCTCCTCCTTTCCCTAAGAGATTCTTTTAAAACCAAGTGGAGGAAAAAAAAATTTTCACTCAGAGAATAGTTAAGCTCTGGAACGAGTTACCAGAGGATGTGGTAAGAGCGGATAGTGTAGCTTGTTTTAAGAAAGGTTTGGACAAGTTCCTGGAGGAAAAGTCCATAGTCTGTTATTGAGAAAGACATGGGGGAAGCCACTGCTTGCCCTGGATCGGTAGCATAGAATGTGGCTACTATTTGGGATTCTAGAATCTTGTTACTCTCTGGAATTCTATAATCTTGCTATTCCTTGGGATTCTGTATGGAATGTGGCTACTCTTTGGGATTCTGGAATCTTGCTGTTCCTTGAGATTCTGTACGGAATGTTGCTACTCTTTGGGATTGTAGAATCTTGTTACTCTCTGGGATTCCAGAATCTTGCTGTTCTTTGAGATTCTGTATGGAATGTTGCTGCTCCTTGGGATTCTAGAATCTTGTTACTCTTTGGGGTTCCGGAATCTTGCTATTCTTTGAGATTCTGTATGGAATGTTGCTACTCCTTGGGTTTTGGCCAGATACTAGTGACCTGGATTGGCCACCGTGAGAACGGTCTACTGGGCTTGATGGACCATTGGTCTGACCCAGTAAGGCTATTCTTATGTTCTTACCTGAGTTCAGACACATTGTCTGTCTCCACCACCTCTTCCAGCAGACTGTTCCATGCATCTACCACCCTTTTTGTTAAAAAGTATTTCCTTAGATTACTCCTGAGCCTATCACCTCTTAACTTCATCCTATGCCCTCTCATTCCAGAGCTTCCTTTCATATGAAGGAAAGAGACTCGACTCATGCGACAGGAGTTCCATCCCCTTTATCATCTTGGTCGCTCTTCTTTGAACCTTTTCTAGCACCACTATAAAAAGGGAAATGAGGTTCCTTGAAAATAATTTTGAAATATTCTAAGCATAACCACGCTTCCATTAGCAGGTAAAAGTAATTGTTTTTCCGAGAACCTGTTCTATGCTGTAAAAAGGAAATCCTCAGGAGCTTCACTCTAGTTTTCAAATTTGCATTTACTGCACAGTGATTTGAAGCCCTTACAAGAAATGACATTTGTTAGAGCTGCTCTTTATTCTATTACTAAAGGCCAGGTAGCGAAATGATTTATCAAGGCAGCTCCATGATGGAAGCAGGAGCAAGACTGACGCTGAAATAAAACAAATTCAGAAAACCAACATATGAGGCAGTAATTTATCTGAAGTCACCTTGAAATTAAGTAAATGCTTTGTAAAAGGATTTATCTGTAGGACTGCATAGGCTGTAGAGGTTAAAAGTTCCTTCCTAATACATTATATTGATTTTGCAGAATGTTGTGCTATTAATCTAAAATTCTACTGGCTCTTTATTCTTGTGAGTATATGGCTAATACCATATTTGCCCTATTAATTACCCCAAAGTACTTTTGACATGGGGACAAATTTTTCCCTGTCCCCACGGGGACTCATTTTCCTGTCCCTGCCCCATTCCTGCAAGCTCCATCCTCATCTGCACAAGCCTCAGACACTTTAAAATCCTAAGTAGCAACATTCTAGAGCTCAGATTGTGATGTCATAATGCCTCATTCCACCAATGCCTAAGCTCCGTCCTCATCTGCACAAGCCTCAAACACTTTAAAATCCTAAGTAGCAGCATTCTAGAGCTCAGATTGTGATGTCATAATGCCTCATTCCACCAATGCCTAAGCTCCGTCCTCATCTGCACAAGCCTCAAACACTTTGAAATCATAAGTAGCAACATTCTAGAGCTCAGATTGTGATGTCATAATGCCTCATTCCACCAATGCCTAAGCTCCGTCCTCATCTGCACAAGCCTCAAACACTTTAAAATCCTAAGTAGCAGCATTCTAGAGCTCAGATTGTGATGTCATAATGCCTCATTCTACCAATGCCTAAGCTCCGTCCTCATCTGCACAAGCCTCAAACACTTTAAAAGCATAAGTAGCAACATTCTAGAGCTCAGATTGTGATGTCATAATGCCTCATTCCACCAATGCCTAAGCTCCGTCCTCATCTGCACAAGCCTCAAACACTTTAAAATCCTAAGTAGCAACATTCTAGAGCTCAGACTGTGATGTCATAATGCCTCATTCCACCAATGCCTAAGCTCCGTCCTCATCTGCACAAGCCTCAAACACTTTAAAAGCATAAGTAGCAACATTCTAGAGCTCAGATTGTGATGTCATAATGCCTCATTCCACCAATGCCTAAGCTCCGTCCTCATCTGCACAAGCCTCAAACACTTTAAAAGCATAAGTAGCAACATTCTAGAGCTCAGATTGTGATGTCATAATGCCTCATTCCACCAATGTCTAAGCTCTATCCTCATCTGCACAAGCCTCAAACACTTTAAAATCCTAAGTGTTCAAGGCTTGTGCGGTTAAGGCAGAGCTCACAAAAATGGGGCAGGGACAGGGACAGCGACAAAACTCGTGGGGACGGGAAGGAGAAATTGAGTTCATGTCCCCGTGTCATTTTCTACACTGCACCACTCTAGAAAAGAGATCCAATTGAAGGACAATCCAACCATTGTGACATCACTGATGAGGTTGGTTCTTAGGCATTGGTGGAATGAGGCATTATGACGTCACAATACCTGCTCTGGTTATCAGAAGCTGAAACTTTTCACACTATTTATTCAATTTTCTATACTGTTCTTCCAAGTAGACAAATTTTTCCCCGTCCCCGCGAGTTGTTTTCCTGCTCCTGCCCTATTCCTGCCAGCTCTGTCCTCATCTGCACAAACCTCAAATACTTTAAAATCATAAGTGTTCGAGGCTTGTGCAGTTAAGACAGAGCTTACAGGAATGGGGAAGCGAAAGCGACAAAACTTGCAGGGATGGGGAAATTGTCCCCGTTTCATTCTCTAGTCTAGAACCAAAGCGCATCAACGTGCAACAGGTCTTAAGAACATAAGAACATAAGAAGTTGCCTCCGCTGAGGCAGACCAGAGGTCCATCTCACCCAGCGGTCCGCTCCCGCAGCGGCCCATCAGGCCCATTGCCTGAGCAGTGGTCCCAGACTATCCCTATAACCTACCTCTACTCCTATCTGTACCCCTCAATTCCTTTATCCTCTAGGAACCTATCCAAACCTTCTTTGAAGCCTTGTAACGTGCTCCGGCCTATCACATCCTCCGGAAGCGCGTTCCATGTGTCCACCACCCTCTGGGTGAAAAAGAACTTTCTGGCATTTGTTCTAAACCTGTCCCCTTTTAATTTCTCCGAGTGCCCCCTTGTACTTGTGGTTCCCCATAATCTGAAAAATCTGTCCCTGTCTACCTTTTCTATACCCTTCAGGATCTTGAAGGTTTCTATCATGTCTCCTCTAAGTCTCCACTTTTCCAGGGAGAACAGCCCCAGCTTTTTCAGTCTGTCAGTATATGAGAGGTTTTCCATGACCTTTATCAGTTTAGTTGCTCTTCTCTGGACTCCCTCAAGTACCTCCATGTCCTTCTTGAGGTACGGCGACCAGTACTGGACACAGTACTCCAGATGCGGTCGCACCATTGCACGATACAGTGGCAGGATGACCTCCTTCGTCCTGGTCGTGATACCCTTCTTAATGATACCCAACATTTTGTTGGCTTTCCTTGAGGCTGTGGCGCACTGTGCCGACGCCTTCAAAGTTGTGTCTACCATCTTGCAGAAAGAGACCGTATATTGAAATAGTGATGTAAGTAAAGATGAAATAAGGTTGCTTGATTCTTTCTCCTCCTTTCCTGGGTCCTGTGCTTAAGTGATCACATGACAAGGATTTGAAGGGCACTGTTTAGCTCCTGGGCACTGTTTAGTTTTGTGGGAGCTGGTAGAAAATTTCTATAAGCAGCTGGTTACTTCTACACATGTAACTCTTGGGGATCAGGGTCCCAGAACCCTGAATATACTGGAAAAGGGGGAATTTCTATTTGTCCTATTTACCCTCTTTTTACCTGATAGGGTCCTTCTGACCTACCTCCTGTGCACATAACCTGTCACAGGGTACCGTAGGAGGCCAGGGGCTACACACTGCCAAGAGCGTCATCCATACCCTCATCACCTCTCACCTAGACTACTGCGACCTGCAATCTTACTGGCCTTCCACTAAACCATCTCTCTCCCCTTCAATGACGGAATATGTAGTTGGTTTTAAAACCGATGAGAGTTAATGAAGCTGGTTTTAAAAAAAGGTTTGGACAAGTTCCTGGAGGAAAAGTCCATAAACTGCTGTTGAGACACATCCAGGGTGGGGGGGTTGGAAAATATTTTGAATCTTTAATCTGAGTGCAATTTTTGAATATGAAGATGGGGGGGGTGTTATATGTATTTGTCATAGATTACAATTTGATTGAATTTAGGTGCTATTATAGTGTAATATGATTGTATATTGTGTTGCACTTATTTTTGGTTTCAAAATGAATAAAGATAATAAAAAAAGAATGGGTTCCATCTCTAATGACAGACACCACTGCTGACAAGTTTTAAACTTGTGTTAATTCCTTTTTTAAAAAAATTATTACTACTGTTCAATATATGTGCACAAGGATTTTCCTGTTTAGTAACACATGACCTTAATGTAAGTAATCCCAATGGAAAATGGAGAAATTGGATAAGAATCATATTAATTGCCCGATAACGTTGAGATAACTGAAATCTCCAATTTCTCTTGTGTGGTTACTCAGAGCAAGAAGAAACCAAACAGCTTTGCCAGTGTGCTGGGTAATTGCTTTGTGAAGTTCATGGGTCAAAGAAGAAATACAATTTACGTACCACGTTTCTTTCTTTCTGTCTTTCTTTCTCCCTGTCCCCCTTTCTTTCTGCCTTTCTATCTCTTTCCCTGCCCCCTTTCTTTCTCTCTCCTGCCCCCTCCCTTTCCTGTCTTTCTTTCTCTCTCCTGCCCCCCCCAAGCCACCGCCACACTAACAGATCATCTCAATGCAGCAACTGCACAAGGCCCCCCTCCACTCCCCCCCCCCCCCCCACGACGTCGGAGAGGAAGTTCTGGGCCATCCTGGCAGCAATTGGCTGGCCGTAACTTCCTCTCCGACGTCAGAATTGATGTCGGGGAGGAGGGGGTGGGAAGGCTTGTGCAGTCGCTGCATGAAGATGATCTGTTAGTGCGGCGGTGGCTTGGAGAAATAGGTGTCAGTGGCTCATTTTTAGCTCGCCTGTCCCGCGCCTTCTGAAACGGGACATTTTGGCGTCCCTAAGCTGTGTGTGGGGACAACGGCTACACCAATCAGGAACTGCTTTGACACACTATCTGGTGCGTCAAAGCAGCTCCTGATTGGTGTAGCTTGACTTTAGTTCCTGGAAGAGGCGGTCAGAAAATGCCGCGAAAGACTGAGCCCAGGGTTCGTGAACTACGAATTCTCAGGGGTTTACTGTACAAAATGATTACAAGTGCACAAATGGCAACAGGGCTACTCTTGACAGCATTTATATATATACTGTATATATAATGTTTATAGACATATAGATACTGTATGTAGATATATACTGTAAATCAGTGTCTCGCAAACTTTGTCAAGCCGCAGCACAGTAAACGTGGGCGGCCCTGTGCCGCCAATGGGGAGGGGGGGGGGCGGAAGGTTAGATGCACGGAGAGAAGGAGATGCTGGCGTCGGCTGATCGCCTATAGGATGTGCCTCTCACTGCGAGAGGCATGTCCTGTAGGCCTTCAGCCAACGCCTCTCCTCCTCAGCGTCTCGTGGCACACCTGAAATCTCGTGAGGCAGACAGTTGGCGAAATACTACTGTAAATATTATACACTCACTCATGCCCTTAAAACCAAAATAAGAACCCAATCCTACATATACTAGAAGTAACATTAAGGACTCCTTTTACTAAGCTGCGTTGGCGTTTTTACTGAACGCAGCAGTTTAGCGCACGCTAATCCCACGCTACGCGGCTAGAACTAACGCCAGCTCAATGCTGGCATTAGCGTCTAGCGCGGGGCAATTTAGCACGTGCTATTCCGCGCGTTAATGCCCTAACGTAGCTTAGGGCTCCTTTTACGAAGGCGCGGTAGCGGCTTCAGCGCGCGTGACTTTTCATCACGCGCTAACCCCCGTGCTAGCCGATAAACTACCTGCTCAAGAGGAGGCGGTAGCAGCTAGCGCGGACGGCTGTTTAGCGTGCGCTATTACGCCCATTAAACCAATTCCGCGGCTTCGTAAAAGGAGCCCTTTGTAAAAGGAGCCCTAAATTTACAGAAATCTCATTTTAATTAGCTGTCCCTCACCTAGGTTTTCATCACCCACAGTCCCACAACAGGGCAGATCTCTAATAAATAATATATAATTAAGCCGATAGGTTATGCTGCAGCGTTTCTCTGTACAGTAACAATGGGTATTCTAATGAACTAGTTAAAAAAAAATACTAAGAAGGAAACTTGATCTCCCTTTAATGACCTCCCTCATTTTCCTAGTGTCAGACACAAGGGCACCCCTCAGAGCAAGGGAGTGAGAAATTGCCAGGCCTGGCTTTCCGTTACCTGCTGTGTGCTGTTCGCCAGGGTTAACGAGTCTCTACTTGCTTATTTTTATTTTAGCGCATGGGGAGGAAAGAAAGGAGGCCGGGAAAAGGGTTCAAATTTAAAACGCCTCTGAGAATTCCTTGGTTACGATAAAAGATCACAGTGGCCCGGGGGAAGGTCAGTGTCTGAATAACGTCTGAATGAGACAGGCCCCTTTCCGAGGGCGAAGTCAATTAATGAACCCTTAGGGCTCCTTTTAAGAAGCCGCGTTAGGGCATGAACGCGCGGAATAGCGCGTGCTAAACTGTCGTGCGCTGGACACTAACGCCAGCATTGAGCTGGCGTTAGTTCTAGCCGCGTAGCGCGGGTTTAGCGTGCGCTAAAATGCTGCGTGGGGTAAAAACGCTAACGCAGCTTAGTACAAGGCGCACTTAGCAGCTGTAAGCTGCTCCCTTTACCTGGCGCGTTACACATTTCAGGTTGAAGCAAGGAGGAGGCAAGCACCTACCCGCTCATGTCGGTTGAGTAGGAGGGCTTTTGAATAGGCAGGATGGGAGTGTTTGCGGGGTGCTTTTCCTCAATGGAGCTGCTGGGAGTAGGGGAGAAAGGCACGTGCAATCAAGTTTCCTATATTGACCAATTCCAATGCAGGTTTATTTCCTTAATTCAGGGGTCCCCAAAGTCCCTCCTTGAGGGCCAAATCCAGTCAGGTTTTCAGGATTTCCCCAATGAATATGCATTGAAAGCAGTGCATGCATATAGATCTCATGCATATTCATTGGGGAAATCCTGAAAACCCAACTGGATTGCGGCCCTCAAGAAGGGACTTTGACACCCCTGTTTTATATAAAACCTTAAAAGAGACTTTAAAGCAGGGGTGTCAAAGTCCCTCCTCGAGGGCCGCAATCCAGTTGGGTTTTCAGGATTTCCCCAATGACTATGCATGAGATCCATTTGCATGCATTGCTTTCATTGTATGCTAATAGATCTCATGCATATTCATTGGAGAAATCCTGAAAACCTGACTGGATTCCGGCCCTCCAGGACCAGAGTTGCCCACCCCTGCTCTAGAGGTTCCAGGGGGAAAAAAGTGAGATATACTAACCCTCTTGATCCTCCCCTCTCTCTTTGCCAATACTAGAGTCTCTTCTAGTTCTCGATCCTCACACATTTACTGTAATTGTTTCCTATCTCCCCATCTCACGTGTCAATAGGCATAGTATGGGGGGTATATTTTTAATAAGAACTAGACCAGGGGTGGGCAACTCCGGTCCTCGAGGGCCGGAATCCAGTCGGGTTTTCAGGATTTCCCCAATGAATATGCATTGAAAGCAGTGCATGCATATAGATCTCATGCATATTCATTGGGGAAATCCTGAAAACCCAACTGGATTGCGGCCCTCAAGGAGGGACTTTGACACCCCTGTTTTATATAAAACCTTAAAAGAGACTTTAAAGCAGGGGTGTCAAAGTCCCTCCTCGAGGGCCGCAATCCAGTTGGGTTTTCAGGATTTCCCCAATGACTATGCATGAGATCCATTTGCATGCACTGCTTTCATTGTATGCTAATAGAGCTCATACATATTCATTGGGGAAATCCTGAAAACCCGACTGGATTGTGGCCCTCAAGGAGGGACTTTGGGTACCCCTGCTTTAATTAAAAAGAATGTGTGAAAAGTATCGGGGAGAAAAACCCAAAATGGAGAATTATATGAACATTTTTTTAAAAAGCTTTTTTTTCTTGCTTTATCCACATCACTTTTGCCTGTGGATTTTGCATGAATTTTGAGTGAAGTGGTATGGTAACTGTCCCCTCCTCCCCCCTCCCCCCTTTTTACAAAACCACAATAGCATTTTTTTTTTTTAGCGCAGGCTGGCGTGCTGAATGCACTGCACTGCTCCTGATGCTCATAGAGGGGGTCTTTTATCAAGGTGCGTTAGCTGATTTAACGTGCGCTAAATAACGCACGCTAAAAGCTAACGTGTTCATAGAATATAATGGGCGCATTAGCATTTAGGGCTCCTTTTACGAAGCTGCGTTAGCGGCTTTATCGCACGCACCTTTTTACCGCGCGCTAGCCGAAAAACTACCGCCTGCTCAAGAGGAGGTGCTAGCGGCTAGCGCAGCCGGCAAATTAGCGCGTGCTATTATGCGCGTTAAACCGCTGACGCAGCTTCGTAAAAGGAGCCCTCAGTGTCTAATAATATTTAGCACATGCTGATTTGGCTAGTGCACCTTAGTAAAAGACCCCCAGAATTCCTATGAGCGTCGGGAGCAGCACAGAACATTTAGGGCGCCGGCCTGCGCTAAAAACCACTATCGTGGTTTTGTAAAAAAAAGTGTGTGTGGGGGTGAATATGGGTAAGCTTCCACACTCCTCTCCCTTCTTAAAAATAAATAAAGATGATTTAACCTCTTTTCCCTCAAAGATAAAACAGGGGAAGCAAAACCACAAACTCAGAAGCACAGAACCAAAGTGGAATTGCCCCAACCAGAATGGTGCACACCAAAAAAGTGTCTTTTAACTCATCTGGTAAATTCAAATGCCTTTATTCGTCCAAAATTCATCTATTGACTCAACGACCCGACGTGCACATGTTTCGGCCTCCTCGGCCAGTGATTTGAATTGCTTCACGTCTTTTCAAAGCAGCGTTTTGGAGAGATTGTGCGCCAGAAGACGTATGAGGAGAGACTGGAAGCCCTGAATATGTATACCCTAGAGGAAAGGAGAGACAGGGGAGATATGATTCAGACGTTCAAATACTTAAAGGGTATTAACGTAGAACAAAATCTTTTCCAGAGAAAGGAAAATGGTAAAACCAGAGGACATAATTTGAGGTTGAGGGGTGGTAGATTCAGGGGCAATGTTAGGAAATTCTACTTTACGGAGAGGGTAGTGGATGCCTGGAATGCGCTCCCGAGAGAGGTGGTGGAGAGTAAAACTGTGACTGAGTTCAAAGAAGCGTGGGATGAACACAGAAGATTTAGAATCAGAAAATAATATTAAATATTGAACTAGGCCAGTTACTGGGCAGACTTGCACGGTCTGTGTCTGTGTATGGCCGTTTGGTGAAGGATGGGCAGGGGAGGGCTTCAATGGCTGGGAGGGTGTAGATGGGCTGGAGTAAGTCTTAACAGAGATTTTGGCAGTTGGAACCCAAGCACAGTACCGGGTAAAGCTTTGGATTCTTGGCCAGAAATAGCTAAGAAGAAAAATTACAAAAAAAAAATTTTTTTAAATTGAATCAGGTTGGGCAGACTGGATGGACCATTCGGGTCTTTATCTGCCGTCATCTACTATGTTATTATGTTACTATGTATTTTATACCCTGTATGTTTCTTAATACAAACCTGAAGACTCATAAGACTCCTGATGCAGGCCGAGTAGGCCGAAACATGTGCACTTCGGGGCGTTGAGTTAATAGATGAATTTTGGAAGAATAAAGGCATTTGAATTTACCAGATGAGTTAAAAGACACTTTTTTTGTGTGCACCATTCTGGTTGGATTGGTTCTTAACCTTTTTTCCTACCATTGAATGCTCAAATGCCACTTATACGAGTCGTTTCGATATCATAAGCGTTGTGGAATTTAGCTTTGAAAAGGGAAAAATTGATTGGCCACTTCTGACTTCTTAGATCAAACTTTATTATTCTCTCTCAGTTCCGCTGCCGTGAATGAAGGGCACGCTAGCACAGCTCTGGTTGATGGCTGAGAGATACTTAGCACAGCCTGTACTGAATGCCAGCTGAATGGGATCCCAGAATTAAAACAAACAGACTGACAAAAGATGCTTGTCTCTCTCTCTCTCTCTGGAAAAAAAAAAAAAAGAATCTCAAACAATTTCTGCCCCCCTTACACACAACATAAAGAAAAGCATTTCAATTTCTTAATGAGCCAGCTGTAGATTTCTCTCAAAAAAGGGACTTAATTACGATGCTAATGGAAGGATACACAAGTACAGTAATGTGAGATGCCGAGGAGCATCACAGAGGTGCTTTTTTAATGAGTGGTAGAATTTTGAGGGATATCAAATTAGTAGAAGAGCAAAAAGTAGGAGGAGGGGAAGAAGCCCCAAGGTGGTCCGTTATATACTCATGTGAGTAGTTATAAAATTCCATTCATGCATATAAGTAGTCGTTTGGAAAGCATAGCACCTAGGGCTCCTTTTACGGAGCCGCGATAGCAGTTTTAACGCGCGCGATGTTTAATCAACGCGCTAGCCCCAAAACTACCGCCTGCTCAAGAGGAGGCAATAGCGGCTAGCCCGTCTGGCGGTTTAGTGCACGGCATTACGCACGTTAAACCGCTACCGCGCCTTCGTAAAAGGAGCCCCCTAGTGTCAGACATTCTTGGAGGCAGAGAACAGATGCAGCTGTGCCAGGTGTTTCCAATCAGTGCCAATTTAGCCTTACGCTCACCTACCAAATTCAAGTCTATCTCTATTCAGAAAGTTAAGACCATCAAGTTCCTGGAAGTTATGTTCGACGGGAAATTAGCCTTTCGTGATCCTATCAGCACTGTCGTTCGGAAATGTTTCTACCAATTGCGCACGAAACGTTCCCTTGCCAAGTTACTCAACCGTTCTTTGTCAAATATACTCATTCATTCATTCGTTATTTCTTGTTTAGATTACAGTAACGCTCTCTATAAAGGTATCGCTAAAAAGAAAAAAAATTTGATCACGTAACTCCCCTTTTAAAAGAAAAGCATTGTTTACCTGTAAACCACAGAATTACATATAAAATAGCATTACTCACACATAAAATACTAATAAACAAAGCTCCTGCATTCTTAGAAAGATTTCTAATTCCTTATACTCCCACAAAATCTTTAAGATCCGAAGAAAAATCTTTACTACCATATTTTCACGCATATAACGCGCGCGTTATACATGATTTTTACAAACCGAGTATAACCATGCGCGTTATATTCGTGAGCGCGTTATCCCCTTTTTTTTTTTACATAGTTCCCCCCCCCCCCGACGTCCGATTCACCCCGCAGGACCGCTCGCACCCTCACCCCGAAGGACCGCTCGCACCCCCACAGCCTCCCCACCCACCCACCCCCATCATGTAGAAGCTGCCTACCGTCGTCCTGCTGCTTCCTCTGCCGGCGGTCCTGCCCCTTCTCTTAGCCCTGCGTCTACGCTGCTTCCTCTTCCGGCGGTCCCGCCCTTTCTCTGACGCTTTTTAAGGACACCTTTTAACTGAGTCATTCAAATTCTATTAAATTAGGAAACTTTACAGCGGACCAATAGCGCTGGTAAGCGAAAATTAAGCGGGTAACCTTTCCTAACTGCTTGTTTCATTACCTTTCCCTTTTTTATTTGTTTATGAATTTAATCCTTTAATTTTTTTTCACTCCCTTTTTCACATGTATTGTTTTGTTAAAATAGTCCGAATTGTCTTGTTTTGTTTTGGGGGTTTTTAACCGAATTTTTAACTAAATGTAAATCGCATTGGATTTGGATTTTGCGATCAAATCAAATATTTCAATAAACTTGAAACTTGATGTTTACAAATAGTCCAAAATACTGCCTTAAAAATCATCTATAATGCTAAAAAAAATATTTGATCATGTCGCTCCTCTTCTGTACAAGGCACATCGGTTCCAATAGAACATCGTATCATTTTCCAAAATTATGTTGTTGACCCTCAAAACTAGATTAGCAAGACAGCCAGAAGTCATGAATAAACGCTTGATTCCTCATTCATCTCAGCGAACACTCCGATCCTCTAATCAAAACCTGCTATTAATCCCTTCACTAAGACATATTAACGTTATGAGAACCAGTGTTTTCTCTGTCACCGCCCCCTCTCTTTTCGAACTCAGCCCCAAATCACAAGAAAGAGATCTCTACATTAGAAAACTTTATATCCAGTCTCAAAGCATTCCTTTTTAAAGACGCTTTTGAAAATTGATCGTCCTTTTAAGGATGTTTTAATGTCATCAATATCTCTGCCATTCTGGCTGATATCAGTGTCCCCCATTCCTTTTGTCTTCCCCTTATTTGTTCTTTCCTGTTCTGATTTTGTAGTTCTCCCTTCTCCTTATGTACCAGTTAGTCAAATGTATGTACTATTAGTCTAGTACTATTCTTTTTATTTTCCCCTTAATGCGATGATTTTATGTATTAATTTTATTTTTCCTTTGTTTACCCCACTTTGAATTTTCTGATAAGGCAGAATATCAACACATCTGCATTCGTTCTGTAAAATAAGGGCTGGATTCAGTAAATGGTGCTCAGTTTGGCATAAAAAAAAATCCGTGGTAAATGTGATTCTACAGTATAAAAGGCATGTGCACTTCGCAGAATAGCGCTTAGGTCTGGATTCCATACTTAATTTTTGGGCACCGGATTTGCACCTGCTGAAACTACATGTAAATGCTGGTGCTCAAGTTGAGCAAATTCTGTAATTCCTCGCACAACTTTTGGGAATGCCCCAGATCAGTGGCATAGTAAGGGAGGGGTGGGCAGGGGTCCACCCCAGGTACCGTCTTCCTGGAAGCGCTGGTACCCTCCTCCTCGCCGCCTGTTCTGCCCCCACTTTAAGTGGGCTTTTGCTCAGTTTCTTGTATAAGAACAAGTTTAAGTGTTTATGCTAAGATGCATAAGTGCTCTGTGGACTTAAATCCCCCAAAAGCTTTGCTTTTCCCAGAGAGCTAGGCTGCAGCTACAGAGTTTAAGCCCGCCTTCTTCAGTTTGAGAGAGAACAGTTGCCATATTTGTAGACTGCATGTCTGTATGAGAACCTGAGTTTAGCATTGTTCTCCCACCTGGTTTTCACCCTTTATTTCTAGCAATCTAATAAAGCTTACGTTACAATATTTAAGTCTGGAGCTCAGTGTTATCTTCCACAAGGTGTGGACACATTTCCAGCTTTCCCTTGAATAGGATGGGCTGGTAGAGTGAGAAGATTCTGTGAAAGTTTAACTGCCTTGAAGTCAACAATTGTAAGTGTTTATTCTTTACTTCATGTTATTAAAGAAATGTGTTCAAGAGCTACAGATTCTGGCTGATAACACTAAGATTACAGAAGTAAGGGTTAACTGAATAGGAGCCTCATACAATTGACAATATAACTCAGAGTGAGTTCAATAGTGCTTGACTATTCAGAGGAGTCCTTGGTTTTCAGTAAAAAGCCTGAAGAGATTTCGGTGAGGAAATCTATAAAGACTCTTCAGGGAAGCTGTAAACTGTCCAGTAAAGCTATAGTCAGCACCCTCCCCCTTGCTCCTTTCCACTCCTCCCCCGCTACACGCGCACCTTCACTTCCCTAACTGTACCTGTAGCTCTTCATCAGTGTGAGCAGCAACTCCAACCTGCTGCTCGTGCCAGCGTCAGCTCTACCTATGACATCACTTCCAGGTCCTGTGCCTGTGCTCACGCTGGGAAAGCTAAATAATAATAACGACGCGATGCTCCCCTTGGTGAGGGCCGAACTGCAGCTTCTGCATCAGTTTGGGTTACCTCACCCTCGTTCCTCCACCTATCGTGCCTACGTCCCTGACCCTCATTGGCTCCCCCCTCCTGAGTTTCCCCTCCCCCTCCCTACCTCCCTTTCATTCACCCCCCCCCCTCCTAGGCAATGGCCTCGGCCCTTTTGTCATTGCTCCCCCCTCTAGG
The DNA here is from genome assembly GCF_902459505.1 of Geotrypetes seraphini. Taxonomy (NCBI): domain Eukaryota; kingdom Metazoa; phylum Chordata; class Amphibia; order Gymnophiona; family Dermophiidae; genus Geotrypetes; species Geotrypetes seraphini. Next base: position 16,957,627 of record NC_047093.1, on the reverse strand, counting down.
GTGGGGCCATCATCAATAGTTCTAGGCGGTTTACACCAAGAGAAGTTGTACAATCAGTGAGAGTACAATCACATAGAATGTACTAGTTACAGTCTAAAAAACGCCTAAGTTAGGTAATGAATTTGTCAAACAAAGTAGTCTTAACTCATTTTCAAAAAGAACAATAAGAGGTATGGGGAAGGGAAGGGACTCATGCATGGGGGGGGGGAGCAGGGAAGAAGCAGGATGCAGAGAAGGGGACAGGGAGGGGTACCACTGCCCCAGGCACCTCTCACTCTTACTACATCACTGCCCCAGATATACCCCCAGCCATGCCCCCTTTTCAAATCGTACACACTAGAAACGTTAGGCACCAATTCTTACAAAACTTCTAATCAAAGCCAATGAACTACAATAATTTTTAGTGCCCAATTAATTGCTCTTTAAGGGCTTGCTAATAAATTAAATTTTGCATGTACCTAAACATAAGAACATAAGATTTGCCGCTGCTGGGTTAGACCAGTGGTCCATCGTGCCCAGCAGTTCACTCATGCGGGGCCCTTAGGTCAAAGACCAGTGCCCTAACTGAGACTAGCCCTACCAGCGCACGTTCTGGTTCAGCAGGAACTTGTCTAACTTTGTCTTGAATCCCTGGAGGGTGTTTTTCCTTATAACAGCTTCCAGAAGAGCGTTCCAGCTTTCTACCACTCTCTGGGTGAAGAAGAACTTCCTTACGTTTGTACAGAATCTATCCCCTTTCATCTTTAGAGAGCGTCCTCTCATTCTCTCTACCTTGGAGAGGGTGAACAACCTGTCTTTATCTACTAAGTCTATTCCCTTCATTATCTTGAATGTTTTGATCATGTCCCCTCTCAGTCTCCTCTTTTTAAGGGAGAAGAGGCCCAGTTTCTCTAATCTCTCATTGTATGGCAGCTTCTCCAACCCCTTAACCATTTTAGTCGTTCTTCTCTGGATCCTTTCGATTAGTACTGTATTAGTATTAGTAGGGTGCTTAGGGAGCTGAGTGATGTCTTGGCGGAGCCACTGTCCGCGCTCTTCAACCTCTCCCTTAGTACAGGCAGCGTCCCGTTGGACTGGAGGACGGCTAACGTCATTCCACTCCACAAGAAAGGCTCAAAGATGGAGACAGCAAACTACAGACCAGTGAGTCTAACATCGATAGTGAGCAAACTAATGGAAACTCTAATCAAACACCAATTAGATAAGATCCTGGATGAGGAGAATCTACGGGATCCCCGACAACATGGATTTACTAAGGGGAGATCCTGCCAATCCAACCTGATCAGCTTCTTTGACTGGGTAACGGGGAAGCTGGATATTGGGGAGTCCCTGGACATCGTGTACCTGGACTTTAGCAAAGCATTCGATAGCGTACCACACCGCAGGTTACTGAGCAAGATGAGTTCTATAGGATTAGGTAACACATTGACGAAATGGGTTGGGAGCTGGCTTGGAGGTAGGCTCCAAAGGGTGGTGGTGAACGGCACCCCCTCCGAAATGACGGAGGTGATTAGTGGAGTACCACAGGGCTCAGTCTTGGGCCCAATCCTATTCAACATCTTTATAAGAGACTTGGCAGAAGGGCTTCGAGGTAAAATAACATTATTCGCCGATGACGCCAAACTGAGTAATGTAGTGGGCAAATGCACAACAGACGAAGATTCAGTGCCCGACAACATGATGCACGACCTACTCCTACTGGAGCGATGGTCTAGGACATGGCAACTCAACTTCAATGCCAAAAAATGCAAAGTTATGCACCTGGGCAGCCAGAATCCATGCAAGTCTTATACCCTTAATGGCGAGATCCTAGCAAAAACGGTAGCAGAACGAGACTTGGGGGTAATCGTCAGTGAGGACATGAAGTCTGCCAATCAAGTGGAGCAGGCTTCGTCCAAGGCAAGACAAATCATGGGCTGCATACGAAGGGGTTTCGTCAGTCATAAGGCGGAAGTCATTATGCCATTGTATAGATCCATGGTGAGGCCCCACCTGGAATACTGTGTGCAATTCTGGAGGCCGCATTATCGCAAGGATGTGCTGAGACTGGAGTCGGTGCAAAGAATGGCCACCCGGATGGTCTCGGGACTCAAGGATCTACCATACGAAAAACGGCTTGACAAATTACAGCTATACTCGCTCGAGGAGCGCAGAGAGAGGGGGGACATGATCGAGACGTTCAAGTATCTTACGGGCCGCATCGAGGCGGAGGAAGATATCTTCTTTTTCAAGGGTCCCACGACAACAAGAGGGCATCCGTTGAAAATCAGGGGCGGGAAACTACGAGGTGACACCAGGAAATTCTTTTTCACTGAAAGAGTGGTTGATCGCTGGAATAGTCTTCCACTACAGGTGATTGAGGCCAGCAGCGTGCCTGATTTTAAGGCCAAATGGGATCGGCACATGGGATCTATTCACAGGGCAAAGGTAGGGGAGGGACATTAAGGTGGGCAGACTAGATGGGCCGTGGGCCCTTATCTGCCGTCTATTTCTATGTTTCTATGTATGGCGACCAGTGCTGGATGCAGTATTCCAGGTGAGGACGTACCATGGCCCGGTACAGCAGCGTGATAACCTTCTCTGATCTGTTCGTGATCCCCTTCTTAATCATTCCTAGCATTCTGTTCGCCCTTTTTCCCGCTGCCGCACAATGCACAGATGGCTTCATTGACTTGTCGACCAGCACTCCCAAGTCTCTTTCCTAGGGGGTCTCTCCAAATACTGCACAGGACATCCTGTATTCGTGTATAAGATTTTTGTTACTGACATGCATCACCTTACACTTATCCACATTAAACCTGTCGCGGCCCATTTCTCGAGCGTGTTTATGTCCCATAATGGACAAAAATGGAATTGCTAGGCTAAAAGATGCTGGGAACAAATATGTGGAGAATGATGAGGAGAAAGAAAATGTGCTAAACAAATACTTCTGTTCTGTGTTCACAGAAGAAAATCCTGGAGAAGGACCGAGATTGTTTGGCAAAGTTACACGAGAAAATGGAGTAGATTCTGCGCCGTTCACGGAGGAGGGTGTTTATGAGCAACTTGAAAAACTGAAGGTGGACAAAGCGATGGGACCAGACGGGATCCATCCCAGGATACTAAGGGAGCTCAGAGAGGTTCTGGCGAGTCCTATTAAAGACTTGTTCAACAAATCTCTGGAGACGGGAGTGATTCCTGGGGATTGGAGGAGAGCGGATGTGGTCCCTATTCATAAAAGTGGTCACAGGGATGAAGCAGGAAACTACAGGCCGGTGAGCCTCACTTCAGTTGTTGGAAAAATAATGGAAGTGTTGCTGAAAGAAAGGATAGTGTATTTCCTTGAATCTAATGGGTTACAGGATCCGAGGCAACATGGCTTTACAAAAGGTAAATCGTGCCAAACGAACCTGATTGAATTTTTTGATTGGGTGACCAGAGAGCTGGATCGAGGACATATGCTAGATGTAATTTACTTGGATTTCAGCAAAGCCTTTGATACAGTTCCTCATAGGAGGCTGTTGAACAAACTTGAAGGGCTGAAGTTAGGACCCAAAGTGGTGAACTGGGTCAGAAACTGGCTGTCGGACAGATGCCAGAGGGTGATGGTTAATGGAAGTCGCTCGAAGGAAGGAAAGGTGACTAGTGGAGTCCCTCAGGGTTCGGTGCTGGGGCCAATCCTGTTCAATATGTATGTAAGTGACATTGCTGAAGGGTTAGAAGGAAAAGTGTGCCTTTGTGCAGATGATACCAAGATTTGTAACAGAGTAGACACCGAAGAGGGAGTGGAAAATATGAAAAAGGATCTGCAAAAGTTAGAGGAATGGTCTAATGCCTGGCAACTAAAATTCAATGCAAAGAAATGCAGAGTAATGCATTTGGGGATTAATAATAGGAAGGAACCGTATATGCTGGGAGGAGAGAAGCTGATATGCACGGACGGGGAGAGGGACCTTGGGGTGATAGTGTCCGAAGATCTAAAGGCAAAAAAACAGTGTGACAAGGCAGTGGCTGCTGCCAGAAGGATTCTGGGCTGTATAAAGAGAGGCGTAGTCAGTAGAAGGAAGAAGGTGTTGATGCCCCTGTACAGGTCATTGGTGAGGTCCCACTTGGAGTATTGTGTTCAGTTTTGAGACCATATCTGGCGAAAGACGTAAGAAGACTTGAGGCGGTCCAGAGGAGGGCGACGAAAATTATAGGAGGCTTGCGCCAGAAGACGTATGAGGAGAGACTGGAAGCCCTGAATATGTATACCCTAGAGGAAAGGAGAGACAGGGGAGATATGATTCAGACGTTCAAATACTTAAAGGGTATTAACGTAGAACAAAATCTTTTCCAGAGAAAGGAAAATGGTAAAACCAGAGGACATAATTTGAGGTTGAGGTGTGGTAGATTCAGGGGCAATGTTAGGAAATTCTACTTTACAGAGAGGGTAGTGGATGCCTGGAATGCGCTCCCGAGAGAGGTGGTGGAGAGCAAAACTGTGACTGAGTTCAAAGAAGCGTGGGATGAACACAGAAGATTTAGAATCAGAAAATAATATTAAATATTGAACTAGGCCAGTTACTGGGCAGACTTGCACGGTCTGTGTCTGTGTATGGCCGTTTGGTGGAGGATGGGCAGGGGAGGGCTTCAATGGCTGGGAGGGTGTAGATGGGCTGGAGTAAGTCTTAACAGAGATTTCGGCAGTTGGAACCCAAGCATAGTACCGGGTAAAGCTTTGGATTCTTGCCCAGAAATAGCTAAGAAGAATAAAAAATAAAAAAAAAATTTAAATTGAATCAGGTTGGGCAAACTGGATGGACCATTCGGGTCTTTATCTGCCATCATCTACTATGTTACTATGTTACTATGTTTTTGCAATCCTCCTGTGTCTTCACTACTCTGAATAACTTTGTATTGTTTGCCAATTTAATCACCTCACTCGTCGTACCAATTTCCAGGTCATTTATAAATATGTTGAAGAGCACGGGTCCAAGCACTCCACTCGTGACGCTTTTCCAGTCTGATTATTGTCCATTTACCCCCCACTCTCTGTTTCCTATGCGCCAGCCAGTTTTTAATCCACGTGAGTATTTCACCCTCGATTCCATGGTTCACAATTTTTCGAAGTAGTCGTTCATGCGGAACCTTATCGAACGCCTTCTGAAAATCCAAATATACGATGTTGACTGGGTCATCCTTGTCTATCTGCCTGTTTACAACCCTCGAAGAAGTGCAGCAAGTTCGTCAAGCAAGATCTTCCTTTACTGAAGCCATGCTGGCTGGTCCTCATCAGATTGTGTCCATCAAGGTGATCAATGATGCGGTCCTTTATCAGTGCCTCTACCATCTTTCCCAGTACCGAGGTCAGACTCTCCGGTCTGTAGTTTCCTGGATCTCCCCGCGAACCTTTCTTGAAGATCGACGTAAGATTCACCACTTTCCAGTCTTCTGAAACCCTTCCCGATTTGATCGACAGATTGGCTATTAGTTGAAGCAGTTCAACTATAGCTCCTTTCAGTTTCTTGATTTCCCTCGGATGGATGCTATCCGGTCCCATGGATTTATCGTTTTTAAGCATACCTCTTCTAGACTGACCGTCAGCCCTGCCAGTTTCCCGTCTTCGATTCATGCATATAGCCTGTCGGCTTCCGGTATGTTGTGTATAGCCTCTTCAGTAAATACAGACACAAAAAATGTGTTCAGTTTGTCGGCGATGGCTTTGTCCTCCTTTAGCACTCCCTTTATTCCATGGTCATCCAACGGCACCACCGCTTGCTTCATGGGTCGTTTCCCCTTAATATATCGAAAGAACGGCATGAAGGTTTTTGCCTCCTTGGCTATTTTTTCCTTGTAGTTTCTTTTGGCCCCTCTTACCACCTTAAGGCACCTGCTTTGATGTTGTTTGTGGTTTTTCCAGTTTTCGTACCTTTTTTGAACTTTTCCATTCCTTAAACGAAGTCTTCTTGTCTCTGATCGCTTCCTTCACCGCTACAGTAAGCCACTCCGGTTCCTTGTTCTTTTTCCTCTTGGATCCCTTGTTGATACGTGTTATAGATAGATTTTGCGCCTCAGTGGCTGTGTCCTTAGATTATCTAATCGTAAATTGCTGACAGTCTCCTCCCATCATATAATAGGAGCCAAAAGGCATGATATTTTCTCAGTCGAAGTCCCTCAACTCTGGAATACCCTACCAGCTCTTTTTAGAGAAGAAGCTAATCTCGAACGTTTCAAAAGCCTACTCAAGAGTCATTTATTTAAAGAAGCTTTTAACATTTGATTTAAATTTTACAGTATCCTTTTTAACTCCCTTAAGGAATTAAGCAGCAACGAGCCCTTTCCTTTTGTTTTTTTTTTCCTTATTTGTCTTTCGTTCCTATCCAAATTGTATTTCTAACCCTATTTCCTTTTGTCTCCCGTCTGTTTGTCTCGTTTATCCCTTTTTAATATGCCAATTAGTTGATATTTCTTTATAATTGCATTCTTTTTGTAAGCATTAATGGTATTTGTTAATGGCATTTTTATTTTGTTCATGCTCTTTTTTTATATATATTGTAAACTCGCTTAGATATTAGATAAGCGATTAAATCAAATTTTAATAAAACCTTGAAACCATGTTTTGGGCACGATATATAGAATCTGGGAGAAATACATATGTGCTGATTTCTAGGTACACATATTAGGTGTGATTAAAAATATGATGAAGTTTAAATTAAAAAAAAATTATTACAGTAAAAGACATATTGCTAGTAATCTCCCTCAAAATACTCCCCCTTGCTTCAAACACACTTATCCCATTGTTCTCGACACTTTCTGAAATAGTTCTGGAAGACCTATTTCATGTCTTTAGTTGCACTGTCGTGGCTGCCTCGGTGTCCTGAATCGATTCAAAACGTTTACCTTTCATGGTCATTTTGATTTTGGGGAAGAGCCAGAAGCCACACGGTGCCAGATGACGACACATCCTGTTTTTATTTGACAGAAATTGCCATGCCAGAAGCAATGTGTGACACGGAGCGTTGTTATAATAGAGGATGAAACTGTTTGCCCATTTCTCAGGTCGCACTCACTCGCCTCATGTTCAAATCTGCCGTTAAAAATATTTTGAATGGAAGCATAAGAGATATTCAGATCCTCAGAAATTTCCCTAATAGTCAATCGCTTACTCTTCCAACATTTCACTTACTCTTCCAACATTCTCTTGGGTTTTTGATATTGAAGGACGTCTCGATCTCTCCTCGTCTTCAACTGATTTACAACCATTATGAAATTGCTCAAACCACTTGTAAACCATCATTATGGTCACTGCAGCATCGTCATAAACTAATTTGACCTTTTTATTGTGTTTCTTTAACACTTTTTTGCTGTCTGACACAAAATTTCCTGTTGTTCATGATCCATGATTTACGGCACACTTCAAAACACACCTTCTCTCAACCAAGTAGCTCACAACTGACTGACTGCGGTTGAAACTTGTCACACATTGTTACTAAGGTTTGATGCGCTGCTTCCCGTACTGAAGATCCTTGCCTTTCCGTTGGATGGCGCTCGTCAGCAGCATTCACCATATTTTTTTTTAATCACACCTCATACATTCACAGAATATCTCCTGTCTCAGAGCAGGTCCAACTTTGTGGCAGTTTTCCAGTGGGTATGTTTTCTAAAGGAACCCAAATAAGTATGGGGCCTCTTTAAAATACAAAAATTCCAAATTCAGGCATAGACTGTATATTGGATGATGGTCCCTTTAGTAGCCTCTGGCAAGATAAATGCCATATGATTGAGGATCTCCATTGGTGCGCCCGCATCTGGAGTACTGCGTCCAATATTGGTCGCCGTACCTTAAGAAGGATATGGCGATGCTCAAGAGGGTTCAGAAAGAGCAACACGCTTGATAAAAGGTATGGAAAACCTTTCATATGCTGAAAGATTGGAGAAACTAGGGCTCTTTTCCCTAGAAAAACGGAGACTTAGAGGGGGCATGATAAAGACTTACAAGATCATGAGGGGCATAGAGAGAGTGGAGAGGGACAGATTCTTCAAACTTTCGAAAACTACAAGAACATAGAAACATAGAAATAGATGGCAGATAAGGGCCACGGCCCATCTAGTCTGCCCACCCCAATGACCCTCCCCTACCTTTCTCTGTGATGTACAGCTATACGATGGGAGGGCTGGTAATGGGTTAAAGTAGCCTAGAGAAGGACTTAGGGGTACTGCTGGGCAAAACAATGAAGCCGTCGGCACAGTGCGCAGCGGCCTCTAAGAAGGTGAACAGAATGCTAGGTATTATCAAGAAAGGTATTACAACCAGAACGAAAGAAGTTATCCTGCCGTTGTATCGGGCGATGGTGCACCCGCATCTGGAGTTCTGCATCCAATATTGGTCGCCGTACCTTAAGAAGGATATGGCGATATTCGAGAGGGTCCAGAAAAGAGCGACAAGATTGATAAAAGGTATGGAGAACCTTTCATAAGCTGATAGATTGGAGAAACTGGGGCTCTTTTCCCTGGAGAAGCGGAGACTTAGAGGGGACATGATAGAGACTTACAAGATCATGAAAGGCATAGAGTAAGTGGAGAGGGACAGATTCTTCAAACTTTCGAAAACTACAAGAACGAGAGGGCATTCGGAAAAATTGAGAGGGGACAGATTCAGAACCAATGCTAGGAAGTTCTTATTCACACCCAAAGGGTGGTGGACACCTGGAATGCGCTTCCAGAGGATGTGATAGGACAGAGTACGGTATTGGGTTTCAAGAAGGGATTAGATGATTTCCTGAAGGAAAAGGGAATAGAAGGGTATAGCTAGAGGATTATCATACAGGCCCTGGACCTGAAGGGCCGCCGCGTGAGCGGACTGCTGGGTGCGATGGACCTCTGGTCTGACCCAGCAGAGGCACTGCTTCTGTCCTTCTGTCCTTATGAGTTATGGATCATGAGCTACTGAGCGCATGAGCTGGTGATTGTGATTTCAAGTTGACTTATTGGAATTCTGTTGGATTTATACTCTCCAGTTATTGACTCCAAGGGGACTGAATGAATAATTGATTGGATGGCATTGATTTAATATGGTAAGTAGTCATGTGATATAATGCTGACACCATGTCTTGTTTTTGCAGCTGTACACTTGCAGTGAAGATAGGGGCAGTTAATTGTCACTCAAAACCATCTGTTTACCCAGCTTGACTCGTCAAGTGCATAATTGGAGGGGGGGGGGTTAAACTTGTAAACCACTAAAGGTTAATTGAGCCATTTGGCAGTATATCAAATGTGAATAAATAAAAAATTAAAAAGGAAGAGAGATGTAATGGTCAAAGGGTCTTATGCTCTTAAGTCAGGGAATAAACTCATAAAGTTTCATATGGTATCTGTTGATTACATACACTCGATGTGCGCCCCCACCTGCTACTCGGCAAACATCGATGCGATAATCGAGCTCGGACCAGACTCTCCAAAGCATATCCATGTAATCAAGTTTCAAGTTTCAAGTTTTATTAGGATTTTATATACCGCCTATCAAGGTTATCTAAGCGGTTTTACAATCAGGTACTCAAGCATTTTCCCTATCTGTCCCGGTGGGCTCACAATTTATCTAACGAACCTGGGGCTAAGGAGGATTAAGTGACTTGCCCAGGATCACAAGGAGCAGCGCGGGGTTTGAACCCACAACCCCAGGGTGCTAAGACTGTAGCTTCAACCACTGCGCCACACACTAGAGAATGACACGGGGAAAAAATCTGTCCCCGTCACCGCCCCGTCCCCGGCCCACCATCCTCTGCACCGCCCCGTCACCGCCATTCCATTCACCGCCCCGTCACCGCCACTGCCATCTCATTCACCGCCCCGTCACCGTCCCCGCAGCATCCATATAAGCCTTAGTACTCTAATATTTAGCGTATTCCACCCTCCCTCCACCTCACCTTATATTCATTCCGAGTTTGCCGGCTTCCTTTTTCCCTAGCCGCACGCGTTCAAAAAGCCGTGCATTTAGCCAGCTCCCTCCCTCCACCTCACCTTAAATTTCGAGTTTTCCGGCTTCCTTTTTTCCGAGCCGCACATGTTCAAAAATCCGTGCACGCGCGGCTGCGCGAGTCAATCAAACTTCTCCTCTCCTGCAACTTCCTGTTTCCGGTTACGTCAGAGGAGAAGATTGAGTGACTCGCGCAGCCGCGCGTGCACGGATTTTTGAACACGTGCGGCTCGGAAAAAAGGAAGCCGGAAAACTCGAAATTTAAGGTGAGGTGGAGGGAGGGAGCTGGCTAAATGCTACGGGCGGGCGGGCGGTGGCTGTGGGGACCGCGCAATCCTTGATACCTCACTGCGGAGACAAGACCATTCACCGCCCCGCGGGCGGTGAATGGCCTTGTCCCCGTCGCCGCAGCGACTGCTAGTTTTCTTCCCCGTTTTCGGCGGGTGACCCGCGGCTAAAATGCGGTGGCCGCGGGTAAACCGCCACCGTGTCATTCTCTACCACACACTCCACACGTTTATAACTTCAGTGATGCGTTCCTGCAGATCATCCAAGGTTGCGGTTAGTGGAGGTACGTACGCGCTGTCTTTCACGTGTCCCCAAAGGAAAAAGTCACAAGCAGTAATGTCCAGTGATCTCTGGGGCCACTTGAGAAACACCTGGTCATTTTGTCGCATTGCATTGTCTCAAGGTTGTAACTCCTGCACCAATTGCAGCTTATAAGGGTGAAAGTACAAGCGATTGTGTAAGATCTTCCTAACCGTGCTTTTTGGGACTTTTATTTGCAGTCATCTTATTTACAAGCATATTCCAATACGTTTTGATTTTGTAACCATTTAAAATCAAGGAGTGTTTTTGTGGGCACCCTGTACAATGCTATTCCCCCTCCTTTTCTTCCTACCCTGTCTTTCCTGAACAGATTATAGCCCGTGAACTCCATCTCTGTGATCACCACTATATCCAACTCATCTTCTTCCTTCAGAGCTTCTAGATCCAGAATCTTGTTTCCGTTGCTTCGAGATTAAAGTGTTCCATCTCCCAAACAACTCTCTTCCCAGCACAGGTACCCACTGGAGAGTGAATGCTGTTGCTTGACTGTGAAGAAATATAGAAAAAAATCCTCCTATCCAAGTATAAATATTGTATAGAACTAAAGGGTAAACATGGATGGTTCAAAATTGAAAAAAAAAATTTAGTGAATTTTTAAATAATAAATTGTGGTTACAAAAAAACCTTCACCTTCAATAAAAACTTCTCTGTTTCCAATTATGTCCAATATATACTTTTTCTAAACAACTAACTACAACAGAGACAGGCGTATCATAATTACAGAGGGTCAGATCATAGGATCTCTTATCTATAATAATAAAATGCTAAGCGCGCATGCGCACTCTTAACGCCGTGTTGCCTGATCTGTAGTTCCGTGGCTGGCAGAGTGCGCATGTGCGCTTACCACGCATCTCTCGGTCTCGCAGCGGGCTTGCCGGCTACGGCCAGACAAAGTTCATTTTTTGGTTCAAAGCCCCCGCCACGGCTCCTCTATCGAACCTCACCAGAGTCAGAGAAGACTTCCGACTCTGGTGGGGATCGAGAGAAGAGACGCAGCAGCGGCTTTGAACTATAAAATGAACTTTGGCTGGCCGGAGCCAAAGACAGAGACATGGCTCTCTTACTGCCCCCCCTTCCCTTCCCGCGGTCCCGACTACAAACCTGACGAATCCAGCAGCGTGTGTAGCACTCTACACACGCTGCTTCGGGGCCTTCTACTGCCCTGATTTGCTTTGCCGCGTCTCTGATGATGTCATCAGGGACGTGCCAGAGTAAATCAGGGCAGTAGAAGGCCCCGAAGCAGCGTGTGTAGAGTGCTGCATACACTGCTGGAATCGGCAGGTTTGTCGGGACCGCGGGAAGAGAAGGGGGAGTGCATTAAGGGAGCTGGCCAGACCGCGGGGAGAAAGGGGAGGTAGGAGAAACGCTGCTGCTGCACAGGGAAGTGGTGTGGGGAGAGGGAAATGGAGGGGTAGGGAATGCTGCTGCTGTGGCTGCTGCACAGGGAAATGGAGGGGAAAGGAATACTGCTGTGGATGCTGCACAGGGAAGTGGGGGGAAAGAAATGCTGCTACATAGGAGGCAGGGAGAGAGACAGATAGATAGAAAGAAAGACAGTGGGAGGAAGGGAGACAGAAAGAAAAGAAGAAAGACACAGGGGCAGGGAGAGACACAAAAAGGCAGACAGACAAAGGGGGCCAGGGAGAGAGACAGACAGACAGAAAGAAAGACAGCGGGAGGGAAAGAGAGAGACAGAAATAAAGACAGACAGACATATATTCTAGCACCCGTTAATATAACGGGCTAAAATACTAGTACTTTATATATTATTCCAGGTGCACATCCTGAAACCATGTTTTAATCACCTTCGCCTGTCCCACCTCACCTACCTTCTAGTGCAGGGGTGTCAAAGTCCCTCCTCAAGGGCTGCAATCCAGTCGGGTTTTCAGGATTTCCCCCATGAATATGTATGAGATCTATTAGCATACAATGAAAGTAGTGCATGCAAATAGATCTCACACTGGAAAGGTGGAAGTGGATTAAATAAATATTAATAAACCAAGCTATTCCGCTTCAACATTGTAAGGGCACTATCCCCAACGGAAGAAAAAGCCTCAGGTAATATTACGGCAGAGCATGAAAATGCTCAAATCTCCTCCACCCACATCATTGGCAAAAAAACTTCCGATATTTATTCCAGATATTTATTTTATGTCTTTCTATTTGTCAACTTTCATCCAGGGTGGGGGATTTCATTTGGAGGGAAGGGTAGGGGGGCAGGGGATGGAATCAAGGGGGGTGTAGAAAGGAATGAATTAGTTCATATGGAAATTTAATTTGGAGGAATGATATAAATATGTATGAAATATTATTATTATGATTCTTATTGTAATGAATGTATTTTTGTATCATCTTATTGTATTTTTTCCTGGATTCTTTCAATAAAAATTGTTATAAATTAAAAACGCATGGCTGAATGCAGGGGCTGAAAAGATCAAATGTATTATGGTGATGAAGAAGATCATAACCCATCTTTTAATTGGCTTAATTTCATTCCAGATGTAGTGCCACAGACCTCTGGTGGTTCCTTCACTTTTTTCTTTTCATAACCAGAGTTTCCCTGGGGGTGTTTCCCCCCACCTCCCCAGTACCTCCTTTAATTCTGTGACTGTTTTCGCCTTCTCAGCTTCCATCAGAAAGCTGTTTTGTGTTCCCCAGCCTTTCTATGAAGACGTGTTTATGGTAAATATTTCATGGGTTATACTCCAATTTATATTCTAGGCCCAGGATGAGCGCCCAAGAGTTAAATCTCTCTTCTCTAAATGCAATAGCTCTCTACGCTTTCTCTGTGCCTTGTCAAATTCATTGGGGCAGAGTGAAGTCATCGGTGTTCACATCCTGCCAAAGGCTTATTCTTCTCCATTTCTGCCCATCTTCATCAGAGCTCCTAACCATCCGTGACAAAGCTGACCTTTTTTATTCCAGTGGGCTGGAGATGGTATTAAAGAAATGTCCCAGAGCACCGGGAGGCTCTATTACCCAGGGAGTCTGTAATTTGCCATATCTAACCTAGATAACATTACAGCTACAGCATCTGCCATCCCTTTTTCTCATAAATGCAACTGTTTGGGGTTAGTTTGTAGGGAAGTTTTCCTCCTATCAATTAAGCATTAGCCTTGCTTAATTAAGGCTTAGGAAAGAGAAAGGAAATGGATATCAAAGGGCAGGAAGGAAAACATTTTCTCTAAACCGTGATCTCTGTGACAGATCCATGACGTATCTAAACGCTAATGATAAGAGTGTGTTCTCACCGAATTCAGTGATGTGTCTCGTATGTACACTGTGAACTGTTGACGTTGTAACAAAACCTTAGAGTGCATTAAACAGAACACGGAAAATAAATTTAATTTAGCTGCCGCTCATGTAGGAGGTCAATTATTAACTGTGTGGGCTAAATCCATTAGTGTATATTATTTAACATGGATATGCAGTATATCCTGCTTTAGCACACATTCTTAGTATATGACCCCATTTATGTGTGTGGGGGGGGGGGAGGTTTATGAAGATGGCCAAATTAGTCATAAGCCAAAAAGACTCGGCTATTGTGAAAAATCAGTAATATTAAGAAAACACTTTCACAAGAAAAATGCACGTCTGATGGAAATAAACAGCACAGCTCAGGCTTCATTACAACATGCAATTTGAAAAAACGGAGGAAAAAGCCTCAGACTCGGGCCCTCACACCGCCACAAAGGTGGCTAAAAGGTGGTTAGCCTATATGATTGGGCATAAATCAGGGATCTCAAAGTCCCTCCTTGAGGGCCGCAATCCAGTCGGGTTTTCAGGATTTCCCCAATGAATATGCATTGAAAGCAGTGCATGCACATAGATCTCATGCATATTCATTGGGGAAATCCTGAAAACCCGACTGGATTGCGGCCCTCCAGGAGGGACTTTGAGACCCCTGGCATAAATGTATTATGCAATTTTGGTTGCAGAAAGAAATCTCCAAGTTTTTGGCATTGGAGGAATCAATTACATCGCTTATTTTTATTTGAGAGTTGGGAGGTTCGAGGTTCGCCTAAAAAAACTCGTCTTTTTATGGAGGTTTGGGATCCTTATATTCAGAATCTTTCACCAAAAATACGAAGTTTGGTTATCAATGATTTATTATGAAAATTAGGTTTACTAATTACATTCCAGTTATTTATTTTAATTTTTAATTTTTGTCAACTTTCATCCAGGGTGAGGGATTTCATTTAGGGGAAGATAGTGGGTAGGGCAGGGGTAGGGCACTCCGGTCCTCGAGAGCCGTATTCCAGTCGGGTTTTCAGGATTTCCCCAATGAATATGCATTGAAAGCAGTGCATGCAAATAGATCTCATGCATATTCATTGCGGAAATCCTGAAAACCCGACTGGAATACGGCTCTCGAGGACCGGAGTCCCCTACCCCTGGGGTAGGGGATAGAATTAAGGGGGGTGTAGATAAGATTGAATTAATTCATATGGAAAGTAAATTTGAAAGAATGATTTAAATTTGTATGAAATATTGTGATTCTTATTGTACTGAATGTATTTTTGTATTATCCTATTGCAATGATTATTTGATTCTTTCAGTAAAAATTGTTATACATAAAAGGTGGTTAGGCGTTAACCTCATCGGCAAAAAACCTCCATTATACTGCAAAGGATAAAAGCCTTAGGCGGTGCTATTTATGCTAAAAGATAGAAGAAATGGCTTTCAACTTATCTTCTGTTGATCGGTACACCAATGGTGGCCGGCGTTTCACAAGTCTGCTGCCTCAGGGTGTAATGTGTCTGATCGAGCTTCAAATGGGACACCAGAACGCATCTCCTGCATATTGTAATTAAGCCTGAGCTGTAATATTTCTGATGTTAATAGTGTATTTTCATATAGTTTGTTTTTTTTTTTTCGATTTTTCAAATGTATACATTGTCAAGTTCATAATATCAATAAAGAAATAAAAAAAAAAAAAAGACATTGTGCAAATTAGTCCTAAGGCCATTTAGCTATGAATGAAAGATGTACCACTGGATGAAAGAAAAGTGATGTACACGAGGACATCATTGTGTTCAGATCCTGCCAAACTGGAATCAATTCCCACTGCAGTTCCCCAAGACCCTGGGCAAGTCCACTCAATTCTCCATTATCCTTTGTACAAAACTTAGATTGTGGGCCCTCTAGGGGCAGAGAAAGTAGCTGCACGTAATGGGCCTGATTGTGGAAATGGCGCCTGCCACGGTAGGTGCCTGCAAATCGGGTGCCTACCACGGGTCAATTACCGGTAAGTGCTGTGTCCAGAATTGCGTCTATTTTCTTCTACGGGTGCCTTAAAGGTAGGCCAACATTTTATAGGCCTACGTTTTAATTTTCCAGGCGGGAGCAACATCATGAACTTGCTGCCTGCATCATTTTGGCTGTCCCTCCGATGTCACTTCCTAGGTGCGGGGCCCAGAAGTGATGTCAGAGAGAGGCGACAGCAACGCAGGCAGCAAGTTCGTAATACTGCTCGCACAGGGAAAATTACAGAGGTATGAGGGAAGGGAGAATGGGTGTATGCACGGTGGGGGAGGGGGTGGAGGTGAAGTGGAGGATGGATGCCAGCGCCCCTACCAAGACCATGCCCATGGTGGGACGCCCCCTGTCCACTCTTACTACGCCATTGCATGATTCTACAAATGGTGCCATAGCATGATTGATATGTGATCGATGGCCGTTTTTAAGGCGGCGGGCAACGTTGGCACCATTTACAGAATCCGGGCCTGATTAGTGCATGTTTAGCAAGTGAACTCTTGCTGTCTACATAACGGGTAGCAGTAGGGGGCTCACACATTAATGGAAAAATTTGTGTATGGTCATCAATAGGGAAAATACAAAAAAAAATTAGCCATTTTACCCTGGTGGTAAAAATGGCCTTTGCACACAGAAATGACCTGTGTAAGGATGCACCAAGGCCACTTTTTACTGCAATTTAGTTAAAATAACATTCCTAAGTGAAATAAAATATTCACTTTCTTGCACACTTTTGAAATAGGTGTTGGTGCATTGTTGCTTGTTTTTTTTCTTAAAACTGAAGACACGGCTCTCTGGTTGTAACACGTGGAGTTTAAGTGGAGGCTGCTGGTAAGGACTGTTGAGATCTTGAGCAACAGAGGGAATCGCTGGGACAAGATGGATGTGTGTGAATAAATCTTATGTCATTCATCTTGACGTTAAATCATCGTACGTAAACTAAAGTTTCGAATAAGGACGATTACACTAATGCATGCTTCTGTGTCCTTCACTGATTTGTCATATCATATGATTGACTTCTGCAACGGGATGTGACGAGCCCGTGAAATCATGTTAATTGCAGCTGATGGCCATGCGGTCGCTAAGCAGGTTGCTATGTAAGTGGGTTGATATCAATTAATTATAAAGGCATTCCATAGATGCAGGCTCAGGGGTTTGCTTATTTTGAATGAAGAGAATCTCATTAAGAACTGCCACTGGAAGAGCTCAGCCACTCGTCTACCACCAATGTACAGTATTTTAAAACAATTACTGAGCCGGCAGTACACTTCAGCACCATGGATAAGTACCTACAGTATGGCCATCAGTTTCTACTTGGCAGCTTAAAAGTTTACTTTGTTACTTAGTTAATGTCCGTTTCATTTCTTTTCTTTCCAGTTAGTTTCATTTTCCATTGAAACTGTTCTTCCTGTTTAGTGTTCCCCCATGGGATTTACCGGGGATGGGACAGATAACCATGGTGGAGTCCCGAACGGATGGGCATAGAAACATGATGGCAGATAAAGGCCAAATGGCCCATCCGGTCTGCCCATCCGCAGTAACCATTATCTCTTTCTCTCTCCGAGAGATCCTATGTGCCTATCCCAGGCCCTTTTGAATTTAGATACAGTCTCTTTCTCCACCACCTCTTCCGGGAGACTGTTCCATGCATCTACTACCCTTTCTGTAAAAAAGTATTTCCTTAGATTACTCCAGAGCCTATCACCCCTTAACTTCATCCTATGCCCTCTCATTGCAGAGCTTCCTTTCAAATGAAAGAGACTTGACTCATGCGCATTTACATTTTGTAAGTATTTAAATGTCTCTATCATATCTCCCCTCTCCCAACTTTCCTTCAAAGAATACAGATTGAAATCTTTAAGTCTGTCCCCATACGCCTTATGATGAAGGCCACAAACCATTTTAGTAGCCTTCCTCTGGACCAACTCCATCCTTTTTATATCTTTTTGAAGGTGGGATAGCCAGAATTGTACACAATATTCTAAATGAGGTCTCACCAAAGTCTTATACAGGGGCATCAATACCTCCTTTTTCCTACTGTCCATGCCTCTCCCTATGCACCCTAGCATCCTTCTAGCTTTTGCCATCACCTTTTCAACCTGTTTGGCCACCTTAAGATCATCACATAGAAACATAGAATATGACGGCAGAAAAGGGCTGTAGCCCATCAAGTCTGCCCACGCTAATGACCCACCCCCAGACTTCACCCAGCTAGAGATCCCACATACATATCCCATTTCTTTTTAAAATCGAGCACGCTGCTGGCGTTAATCACCTGCAATGGAAGTTCATTCCAATGATCGACTACCCTTTCGGTGAAGAAATACTTCCTGGCGTCGCCATGAAATTGCCCGCCTTTGATTTTCAGCGGATGACCTCTTGTGGTTGAAGGTCCTTTAAGAAAGAAGATATCGTCTTCCACCTCGATGCGGCCCGTGATATATTTAAAAGTCTCAATCATGTCCCCCCTCTCTCTACGTTCCTCGAGCGAGTATAGCTGCAGTTTATTTAGTCTTTCCTCATATGGGAGATTCTTGAGTCCCGAGACCATCCTGGTGGTCATTCGCTGAACCGACTCAATTCTCCGCACATCTTTTTGATAATGTGGTCTCCAGAATTGAACACAATATTCAAGATGAGGTCTCACCATGGATCTGTACAGGGGCATTATGACTTCGGGCCTCCGGCTGACGAAACCTCTACGGATGCATCCCACCATTTGTCTAGCCTTGGATGCAGCTTTCTCCACCTGCTTGGCAGTTTTCATGTCTTCACTAATGATTACTCCCAAATCACATACCCACACATCACATACAATCACACCCAAGTCCCGCTTTTTTGTCGTGCACATAAGTTCTTCACCCCCTAAACTGTACCGTTCCTTCAGGTTTTTGCAGCCCAAATGCATGGCCTTGCATTTTTTAGCATTAAATTTTAGCTGCCAAATTTCAGACCATTCTTCAAGCTTCGCCAGGTCTTTCTTCATGTTATTCACACCATCCTGGGTGTCTACTCTATTGCAGATTTTGGTATCATCTGCAAAGAGGCAAGTCTTACCCGAGAGCTCTTTAGCAATATCGTATATAAAAATGTTGAAAAGAACAGGCCCAAGAACAGAACCTTGAGGCACACTACTGGTAACATCTCTTTCCTCAGAGCAATCTCCATTGATCACTACCCTCTGTCGCCTTCCACTCAAACAGATCTTGACACAGCCCGTCACTTTGGGACCCATCCCAAGGGCACTCAGTTTATTTATTAGACGTCTGTGTAGAACACTATCAAAGGCTTTGCTAAAATCTAAATACATCTAGCACATATCCTCTATCTAATTCTCTGGTCACCCAATCAAAGAAATTGATCAGATTTGTCTGACAAGACCTACCTCAAGTGAATCCATGTTGCCTCCGGTCCTGTAATTCACAAGATAACAGAAACTTGACCATTCTCTGTTTTAATAGTGTTTCATTAATTTGCTTACCACAGACGTCAGACTTACCGGGCCTGTAATTCCCTACTACTTCCTACTTTGGGGAGAGGAGGAAGGGTAAAGGGCTTAGGCAAGATAGGTTAAGAAAAGAGGGAGGGGTCATGAGTGCGAAGAGGTGATCAGGTTTGAGAAAGAGTACGGCGGTAAGGAGGAGGATGATTGGTGAAATGAGGGGAAAGGTCAGAGAGTTTAAGGAGGAATTTGGGATTTCAGCAGGCAAGGGAAGCAAGGGAAGGGAAGGGAAGGTGGGGAGGCCAGGTGGAAGGGCTGGGCTGGGGGGGATAACAAGTGTTGTTTTTTTTTCTTTTCTTCAGTGATGCTTTACTAGAGCTTACCTGAGGGGCTTCAGTTTTGGGTCGCCATGGCGCAGGACCGCATTCGGCGGTAGGGACGAGGCTTTAGGCCTGGTTTGTGGCACTCATGGTCTTCAGTCCTTTGGTGAGTGAGTTGTCCTCATGTCCTTCATACACAGTGCCACACGCATTGATGCAAGCAGCAAGATGACACCGGCAGATAAACACATGGCGCGTCTGGAGCAGCCTCCAGCTGCAAAGAAGAAGAGATTGGCCCAGGCATCAGAGCCGCCCACAGCCTGTAAAAGTGGGTGGCTAGGTAGGAAAGGCAAGATGTGTGCTGTGCAGGCAATTCCATTGCCGTGTTGGGCGCCCAGCCATAAGGCTAAACCAAACTAAACCTTAAGTTTATATACCGCATCCTCTCCATAGAGATGGAGCTCGGCATAGTTTACAGGAATTTAAATATAAGGAAGGAAAAACATAATAAGAGTTAGTGATTATAAAGAGGGTAGCGAGATTTACATTTTTGAGAATAGCCAAGTTTTCAGATGCTTTTGGAATAATTGGAAGGAGCCCAGATTCTGCAGCAGGACAGGAAGGTTATTCCAAAGCTCAGTGATTTTGAAGAAAAGAGATTTCCCTAATTTTCCAGCATAGATAACACCTTTTAGCGAATGGAAAGATAGTTTAAGTTTTTGGATGGATCTGGTAGTGTCAGGACTCGTAGAATTCTAAGATAGTGGAATTAGAGGAGGAAGAATGCCATGCAAGATCTTGAATGTTAGGCAGGCACACTTAAAGTGAACCCTAGAAATTACTAGAAGCCAGTGAAGTTTTGATAGAAGCGGGGAAACATGATCAAATTGACTTTTTGCAAAGATCAACCTAGCTGCAGTATTCTGGATCTGCTGAAGTCTTTGGAGACTTTTCATGGTGAGACTTAGATAGATGGAGTTGCAGTAGTCCAGCCTGGAAAGGATGATTGATTGTACAAGGACAACAAAATGTTGTTGGTGGAAGCAGAATCTCACTTTTCTCATCATGTGGAGACTAAAAAAACATTTTTTTTTTACCAGAGTGTTGAGATGGTCGTTAAATGAAAGTGTAGAGTCAATAATGACGCCCAAAACTTTGCTTGAGAATTCAATCTGCAGTGTGGGACCAGAAGGTAATGAAATGATTGTGGGTAGCTGATCTAGTTTTGGGCCAAGCCAAAGTAATTTTGTTTTGGACTCGTTCAGCTTCATTTGTACAGTGAGGGTCCAGGATTGGAGTTTCGTTATGCATGCTGTTATATTCTCAGTGAGGTTGGTAAGATTTGAATCTACCTCAAGAAGGACAAGGATGTCATTTGCATATGTGTATAATGTCAACACATTGCGTTCCAATATTTTTGCGGTCACCGCCCCTTCTCTTTGGAATTCGCTGCCCAATCAGTTGCGCAGTGAATCCGCAATAAATCAATTTAAATCAAAATTAAAAACATTCTTGTTCCAAGATGCTTTTGGACAATAACTGTCCTCTTAAGGACAAAACCAAGTTTTGTTGCTTTTTACCCTAACCTATTGGTTTTTTCCCTTTCATTGTGCTCTTTCTCTCATGATTGTAGTTCTTTCCTCTTTTCCCTATTGTCTGAAGTTAGTCCATACATCTTATTATGCATCTTTTTGGTATCGTTTAGTATCCCTAACTTTTAAATTTGTTTTTACGTAATTTTTATATTGTACACTGCTTAGAAACCTGATTAAGCAGTTTAAAAAATCTTTTAATATACTTGAAAAAATAGTAACATAGTAGATGACGGTAGATAAAGACCCGAATGGTCCATCCAGTCTGCCCAACCTGATTCAATTTAAATTTTTTTTTTTTTTTTTTTTTCTTCTTAGCTATTTCTGGGCAAGAATCCAAAGCTTTACCCGGTACTGTGCTTGGGTTCCAACTGCCGAAATCTCTGTTAAGACTTACTCCAGCCCATCTACACCCTCCCAGCCATTGAAGCCCTCCCCTGCCCATCCTCCACCAAACGGCCATACACAGACACAGACTGTGCAAGTCTGCCCAGTAACTGGCCTAGTTCAATATTTAATATTATTTTCTGATTCTAAATCTTCTGTGTTCATCCCACGCTTCTTTGAACTCAGTCACAGTTTTACTCTCCACCACCTCTCTCGGGAGCGCATTCCAGGCATCCACCACCCTCTCCGTAAAGTAGAATTTCCTAACATTGCCCCTGAATCTACCACCCCTCAACCTCAAATTATGTCCTCTGGTTTTACCATTTTCCTTTCTCTGGAAAAGATTTTGTTCTACATTAATACCCTTTAAGTATTTGAACGTCTGAATCATATCTCCCCTGTCTCTCCTTTCCTCTAGGGTATACATATTCAGGGCTTCCAGTCTCTCCTCATACATCTTCTGGCGCAAGCCTCCTATCATTTTCGTCGCCCTCCTCTGGACCGCCTCAAGTCTTCTTACGTCTTTCGCCAGATACAGTCTCCAAAACTGAACACAATACTCCAAGTGGGGCCTCACCAATGACCTGTACAGGGGCATCAACACCTTCTTCCTTCTACTGACTACGCCTCTCTTTATACAGCCCAGAATCCTTCTGGCAGCAGCCACTGCCTTGTCATAGTTGAGATAGTTGAGAAACTTGAGATAGTTGGAAAAGTTTCAAAGTAGATATATAGATGTTGAAAAGAATAGGGAACAGAGGTGATCCCTGCGGGACTCTGCATAACGGCTTCCAAGGAGAAGACATGGTGCCATTCATATTAACAGTGTATGAGCGAGAACGTAAGAATTTTGAGAACCAGTCTAAGAGACTGTGGAATCAATGCCTATCTCAGAAAGTTGGTAAATTAGAATATCATGGTGGACAACGTCAAAGGCCGCAGATAGATCGAATTGTAATAGGATAGCAAACTTATTACAAGAGTGTAGTTGTTGAATCTTTGAAATTAAAGAGGCCAGTAGGAATTCGGTGCTGAAGTTCGGTCTGAAGCCATGTTAGCAAGGTAAGAGAATGGAGAGGTAAATAAGATGAGAGTTGAGTAGATATGATAGACTCTAGCATTTTGGTCAGGAGAGGAATATTCGCTATAGGACGATAGCTGGACGGTGAAGATGGATCTAGATCAGCTTTTTTCAGTAATGGGGTCAGGGCAATGTGTCCCATTTCTACAGAAAATAGGCCTGATAGTAAGGCAGAGTTTATAAGTCTGGTGAGAGATGAAATAGCCTGCGTGGGAATTTTCTTGTATAGGTAAGAAGGAAACGGGTCCAGGGCACATTTGCAAGATCTTAATTTGTGGCACAATTTTGAAACCTGGGCTTCAGATACATGCTCAAAGACTGTCCAGGATCTGTCTACTGGGATAGGGTTGGTGTTGCTGGACACCAGAGAATTGTAAGTGACTGCTGATGGAAAAGAGCTTCTTATAGTAGCAACCTTTTCGTTGAAAAATTTTGCTAGGTCGTCCGCAGCTGGAGAGGAGGGGAGTATAGAGGAGTCGTTTTTAGAAGTTAAGGAGCACCAGATGTTATACAATGTACTGCTTTGGTTATTGGATCTGATGATTTTATCACCGTAGAAATTCTTCCTAGCTTTTTTTTAATACTGTGTTATAGAGCGTAATACTGTCCCTCCAAGACTGTCTATCCGCAGGGGATTTAAATTTTTTTCCATTTACGCTCCAGTACTCGGCATTTATGCTTCAGTTCTCCGTGGTACAGAAGATACCAGGGGGCCTTATGGGAGTAGGAGACAGTCTTAGAAGATATAGGAGCAAGAGGTAGTAGGTAGTCTCAGAGAGGTTGACCCAGTTGTGCCAGTTGGCTTCAGGGGCATCGGGCTTGGGACAGAAGGAAAACTGATTAAGAAATTAGGTCCAGAACTGTTCACTCACAATTTTCATGTGGAAGGTAATGGATTTAGAGGCATGGGGTTGAACCCCAAGGTGAGACATGAAAATGAGGAGACAGAAGGTACCTAAAAAGTGGTCGGACTAAGGGACTTGTTCCCAATGAACACCTTCGGTTGAAGTTTTGTAATCAGTAAGGTCAAGGAAACTGATGATGTCTAGAGTGTGCCCTTTTTCATGGGTTGGAGAGGACTCAGGGGAGGGAAAGCCCAGAGAAGTGAGAAAGTTGTTGAATTCAATCGCATCCTTACTAGTGTTATTGTCTAGGTGGAGATTAAGATCACCAACAATCAGTAATCTTTGAAATTTTAGGAAAGCGCTTGTTATGGTCTCAAAAACAAGTTTGGAGGATTCATTCCAAGGGATTGGTGGACGATATAGTAACAGAATACCCAATGGGTGATAGTGGAGCTCATCATTGACTGTAGCTAGCATATATTCTAGTGATGTGTCGCTTACCCTTTTCGAGGAGCTGTACACCTAAAAATGGAAAAAAACTTAAAAAATTTTAAAAGCAATCTAAAGTGCTTTCTTTTTAAAGATGCTTTTAATTGATCAATTATATTTTAGTAATTAAACTATTTTTGTTTTTTACATTTACTGTCCCAATCCCCTTTTGTGTTTACCTTAAATGTTTCTCACATTTTCTATATCGATTGTATTTCTTCCCCTCTTCCTATTCGTGTTTAGGGGCTTTTCGGTCCGTTTTTACCTAGTATGTAATTGTTGTCAGTCTTGTAGTTTTTTAAATATAGAAATGTATGTTTTACTTGTTAAATTTTTGTTTAAATGTTAATTTTAAATCTTGTTCAACGCTTTGTAGTTTCGAAAAAGCATTTAATCAAAAATCTGAATAAACAATCTATATATATAAAATCGGAGGTATGTATGTGTGTATGTATGTGTGTGTGTATGTGCCGCGATCATGCAAAAACGGCTTGACCGATTTGAACGAAACTTGGTATGCAGATCCCTCACTACCTGGGATGATATGTTCTGGGGGTCTCGTGGCCCACCTGCACACGTGGGCGGAGCTACAAACATAAAATCAGATTTCACCCATTCATGTCAATGGAAAAAATGTAAAAAGCTGCCATTCTCACAGTAATTCAAAAACGGCTTGACCGATTTGAACAAAAATTGGTATGCAGATCCCTCACTACCTGTGGTGATATGTTCTGGGGGTCTCGCGGCCCACCTGCACACGTGGGCGGAGCTACAAACAGAAAATCGGATTTCACCCATTCATGTCAATGGAAAAAATGTAAAAAGCTGCCATTCTCACAGTAATTCACAAACGGCTTGACCGATTTGAACGAAACTTGGTATGCAGATCCCTCACTACCTGGGGTGATATGTTCTGGGTGTCTCCCGGCCCCCCTGCACACGTGGGCGGAGCTACAAACAGAAAATCAGATTTCACCCATTCATGTCAATGGAAAAAAATGTAAAAAGCTGCCATTCTCACAGTAATTCACAAACGGCTTGACCGATTTGAACGAAACTTGGTATGCAGATCCCTCACTACCTGGGGTGATATGTTCTGGGGGTCTCGCGGCCCTCCTGCACACGTGGGCGGAGCTACAAACAGAAAATCAGATTTCACCCATTCATGTCAATGGAAAATATGTAAAAAGCTGCCATTCTCACTGTAATTCAAAAACGGCTTGACTGATTTGGACGAAACTTGGTATGCAGATCCCTCACTACCTAGGGTGATATGTTCTGGGGGTCTCACAGCCCACAACTCTATTTTGCTTGCTCAAGGGTGGGTTCACCCAAGAATTTATATGTTCTTGCTCCAGGAGGTGAAACTAAAATTGTTGTTTATAATCACGTTTTGCGTTAGGTGTATTGTATTCATTTTGTCAAATATTTCACTTTATAATTTGAATATTGTACTTTTTATTAAGCTGTAAAAAAAATACTTTCATTCACCACTATAAAGTATCTTTATTTGAATCCATTTACAGTGTTATTGCTATAATTAAATACCCGTGCAACGCCGGGGCATCAGCTAGTAAACAATAAACAATAGAGAAGTGCCAGGCCTCCTCCTTTCTGGCAATTTTTGGAAGAGAACAGGCCTTGATAACCATGGGAATAGAGTTCATTTTGTGTAAATAAATCATCTTTTGTGATCCACGATTCTATAATGCACAGGAATCCAGGATCAAAATCCCCTAGTACATCATTTAATATTTGGAGCTTGTTGCATGCTGCTCTGACATTGCAATATGCCCCCTCTTTTACTAAGCTGCGGTAGCGTTTTTAGCGTGCGCTGCAGATTAGCACACGCTGCCCCCGTGCCACGTGCCAAGAACTAACACAGCTCAATGGTGGCATTAGTTTCTAGCGCGCACGGCAATGCAGCGCACGCTAAAAGCGTGGGCTAAAACCGCTAGCGCAGCTTAGTAAAAGGAGCCCATAGTGTCGGGACTGGAGTGAGAGAGTCAGAGGCAAGACTGGGCAAGTTGGCAATAGGTACAGGCTTTAAAGAAGCATAGTTAACAACTCGAGGGTTTTTTTTTTAAGGGGTAATTTCTGGAGTGCACCAGCATAGGGAATCTGAGGCCAGGGCAGATCTCACTTTCACCAGTGGAGTCAAATATATTGGGGGAGAGAGGTTTTGTGCAGTGAGTAGTATTGAGAAATGAACAAAGTAAGAGAAAAAGGAACCAAGGGGGTAGTTTCATGATGAAAATTAACGGAAAGCACAGGGACTAATCTGAAGCTGCTAGATAACAGAAATAGAGAAAGGTAAATAGACCAATAAAAAGTAGGGTAGGGGCACCAGCTAAGGAGCCGATTAGGAGTAAGTTTATTATTTTTTATTATTTTTTATTTTTTTAGGGGGCAGCCTGGTCTGCTGAGCCCTTAAGAGGGCTAAAAGGTGAGCCAGAAGAAGAGGGGGAGGGGGGTTGGCTTTGACCACTGAGCCCTTAAGAGGGCTGGAAGGCAGGCCAGGTGAAAAAACGGCTGCTGGGGGCAGGGCTTCCCGCTGAACGCGATCTCTGCCCTCAGTGCAGTGAAGGAGGACGACTCGATCTCCCTTCCCATTCACTGTGCTGTGGCTGGAGATGGCCTGGTCTGCTGGATAAGGCTGTGTGGGCTGGTGGCTCGAAGTGCTATTGCCCGATAACAGTGCTGATATGGAGCGGCAGGAAGGTGGTGGGCATTGGCCAAGGAATGGTGCGTTGCCTCCAAGATCTGACAGGCCTGTTGTGGAGCTGCAAGATGGTGATGAGCAGATGGATGATGCGAGGAGTGTACGGCTGCTGCATGATGGTGAGTTGGATACAGTTCTGTTTTATTTACTGGGGATGGAGTGTGCCCAGCCTGGAAAGGGGGAGGGACAGGGTTCTAAGTCTACCAGGGCCCACATGGGAACCAGTAATTGGCAAGTCAAGTGCGCAATATAAAAATTTTTGCATCGGCCCCAGCATATAGTCAAGCACATGGATACGGAAAAGAGACAGCGGGATTTGCAGGCATCTTGGCCACTAGGAGTTTGGGAGTCGTGGGATTCGTTTATTTGTGTCTTCCTCAGAGGTAGTTGGTCTAGGTGGGGGTTCAGCTGGGGTTTCTGCCTTTATGTGGGGGTGTCGCAGAAGGGGCTTGTTCAGGTATCGCAGAAGGGGCATGTTCTCAGTGAAATGGCATCATTGAATTCCCTGATCTCTATGAAACTACAGCAATGGATTTTACATGGGAGGTATGATGGCAGATAAAGGCCAAGTGGCCCAACTAATCTTCCCATCCAAAGCATCCACTATCTCCTCCTCTCCCTAAAAGATCCCAAGTGCCTGACCCACACTTTCTTGAATTCAGACACAGTCTTTTTCTCCACCACCTCTACCAGGAGACTATTCCACTACTGTCCAGTAGATATAGAGTATAGTCGATGACAGAGAAACTAAGGATTTTAGCCGTAGCCCCCAGAGTTTGATATATCACTTTACATTCCAATTCAGGATCGTTTTGATGTAACATGAATAAGAATATAAGAATAGTCATACTGCAACAGACTGAAGGTCCATCAAGCCCAGTATCCTGCTTCCAACAATGGTCAACCCAGGTCCCAAGTACCTGGCAGAAGCCCAAACAGTATCAACATTCCAGAGCTGAGATTGTGATGTCATAATGCCTCATTCCACCAATACCTATGAGCCAACCTCATCAGTGATGTCACAATGGCTTGAATGTCCTATACTTGGCTCACATACGAATATAAGAGTTGCCATACTGGGACAGACCACCGATCCATAAAGCCCAGTATCCTGCTTCTAACAATGGCCAACCCAGGTCCCAAATACCTGGCAAGATCCCAAGTAATAAAACAGATTTTTTTTTTCTGCTTATTCTAAGAATAAGCAGTGGATTTACCCCAAGCCATCGCAATAAGGACCTGATGCAGCCTCACTCAACATATGGAATATTTAAAGCAGATGACAGGAATGAAATGCATTACAAAAGAATCTGATTCTCAAGTTTCTTTAACAGGATGGACAAGCTGTGGTGTTTTCTGAAGTTATTCAGCTTTGCATCTGCAGGAAGTCACACCAAAAGAAAAAAAAAAAAAAAAAGCAACAATGTTCTCCTAAAATGTAATGAGTATTTTAAACATTTAAAACTTGTGTAGCAGTCTGGAGAGAGACTGATAACAGTTCTTAAACATCATTTCTCTTAATTCCTGCTGGCAGGATGGTAAAAGTCTCTGAAATGGGGAGATGCACTTGGCACAATAAATTAACATCTTCCAGTGCGTTAATTAGGTTAGTGCCACAAAATACCTTTGCCATCTATTGGGTTTCATGAGACGTCAATTTGCGTTCTATAAATGCAGATAAGATTCACGTAAGGCATTTTTAATAAGTGTAATAAACTTCATCAGCTTTGCAAATAAGGTTTTAAATGAGTCAGCACGCAGGTAATTAGCAGGAATCAGACAGGGGCAAAACACATTTCTCTCCTGATAAGATGATAATCTAGTTTGCTCCCAAAGAAAATAACCTGTTAGAAAGCCACTGGAACCATAAACGCAAGAAGGCGGTCGAAGAAACTCCAGAATATGTAGAACGGAGTTTAATAATTCCTACGCGATAGCCCTGGGTCTGTTCTGTTCTCACAGTTGGACTTTTGACTCCTCGATCGGGGCTCTGTTAGATTGAAGGTATTTTTAATCCAATTTATCCCAACAGCACATTCGAACGAGACCCTTTGCTTTCCTGAAATCTCAAGACACTGCCCTGCCCTGCTGGATCAATTCTTTTCAACGACGACAAACTCTACACAGCTAATTATCTTTGATCCGTACAGCAATGATGATTCCCAGCTTGGCACTTGAAAATAATTGTTCTGTGGATTGCAGGGAAGCAACCTAGTTATAACTCGGACCAAAATATCTTTATTTCTACTGTACCGTATTATCTTGCACAGAAATGACCCTCAATATCCAAAGAAGTCACAGCAAAATTCATCAGTTCCCCTGCACACCACAGTTATGTCATCATGCAGAATGTGTGATACATTACCTAATGCTTCTATATTCAGTCTTGCAAGGATGAATAACACTTTTCATCTAACTAGGAAACAAACCTTTGCCATTGTAGCATTCTTGAAACTTGCACATTATACGTATCCTCTGAGTAATTATGTATATTATCCTTGAACTCTTTTTAGAGAAGAGAGACCGTGTTATTAAAACTATACAAAATAATGTTTAGCTGAGATTATATATGGGAACGGGAACTGCTTAAATTAAAAAAAACGAGCCTCAGAACTGTCTAGCGGAGACAAGAAGCTCAGCTAGAGCAATAAGCCATGAAAGGCTCCAAAACTTAAATCATAGGTTACTCTGACCAGGAGAGAAACCCAGTAAAAAAAACTTGAGGGCTCAAAGGGCCCGCTGAGAAAAACTTGAGTTTACCCCCACCGGTCAAGTAAAACTGCATTCAAAAATTGTCCCAGAAGAATCAGGGCAAAGTTACACAGTGTAGTGGTATACAAACAAAAAATCCCCCCAAATATAAGAAAAAAGCTCCACCAGTACTTATCTTTTGTCGGTTGCAACCGTACGTTTGCCCTGATTCTTCTGGGACAATTTTTGAATGCAGTTTTACTCGACCGTTGGGGGTAAACTCAGGTTTTTTTCTCAGCGGGCCCTTTGAGCCCTCAAGTTTTTTACTTGGTAGGAAGGGGTAAAACGCAGACCTGACGGACCTGACGGACCTCGCGGATCTAAACCCGCTCGTCCTTAAAAATCTGAGGTCCGTGCCACTTGTAGATAGTTTCTGGCTCTGACAGACCTCGGTGACAATTTAGCGCTGACGGATCCTAATACTTTTCCCTCCCTATGCTGAGACGGGTCCGTCAGCGCTAAATTGTCACCGAGGTCTGTCAGAGCCAGAAACTAACTACAAGCAGCACGGACCTCAGATTTTTAAGGACGTGCGGGTTTAGATCCGTGAGGTCCGTCAGGTCCGCGAGATCCGCGTTTTACCCCGGTCAGAGGAGCCTATGATTTAACTTTTGGAGCCTTTCATGGCATATTGTTCTAGCTGAGCTTGTTGTCTCCGCTAGACGGTTCTGAGGCTCATTTTGTAATTTAAATAGTTCCTGTTCCCATATATAATCTCAGCTAAACATTATTCTTCAAGTAAGGATTGAGAAGTTAATTTTGACAGCAACACTGTTTTTTGTATTAAAACTATACAGTCATGGCTGGGTAAGCTACATGATAAAGACCAGAACTGACTGCCGATCATCTTCCTTGGCCTCTAGATCAGAAGTCCCTATCTGTACTTGAACATTAATCAACGATTCAGAAACCGGAAGATAAATGGTCATGTATTTTGTAAATGCTACCACTGAGGATCATAGAGAATTATTAAAAAAAAAACAAAAAAACCTGAAGGGTCATGTTGGCATAGAATTTAATTGGTTCTAAAGATGAATGACCAAGTAGGCCATCTTCTAAGGAGCTGTGATCTGAAATGAGTCAGAGTGAGAGAAGCTAGTGAGATGGGAAGGAAGGTAAAGAGGAACAGGTAAGAGAGTTTTCTGCATATACCCCCTCCAGGACACTTCATTCCAATAATCAAAACCTGCTCACCATCCCCTCAATATGTGAGCTATTTTATGACACAACTTGCAAATCCATTTTCCCGGTTCCTGCCCCCTCCCTGTGGAATGCCCTCCCATTGGATCTTCGCCTAGAAAATTCTTTAGAAAAATTCAAGTCCAAACTTCAGACTTTTCTTTTTAACGATGCCTACAATCTCTGAACACATTTCTTTCAAATAAAATTCATGTAGTTCTTTGATGGACTTTGGACAAAATGCTTCTTATGAAGCCCCTCCTCCCTTTTATTTTTTGATTTTCAGTCTCAATGTATTTATTAACTTACCTAATTCCTCCTCCCGTCTCGTTTCCAGTGTGTCAGTCTGTTTATGGCCCCTTTTATTTCTAATTTTAGACATATTTAATTTTTAATTTATTTTCTTTTAATTCTTTCCATTGTGAACCGTTTAGGTGCCTGTTTGGTAAAGGGTATAACAAAGGATAAAGAAACTTGAAACATGGGTGAATCTTTTGTGTGCATTGGCGTCATCCGTTCGTGTATGTCAGAACATTGAAAATCTAACGCGTTGACTATGTTCCATATCTATCCCTCTTCGTTATTGATTATCTTGATACAGAAGAAAGATTGACGTTTTTTTCCTACTTCTATTTTGCTGTCAACATTTGTGCAGACAGTGGGGTGATGGATCTTTATGCGCTGGCGAGGATCAATTTTTCCTTGACCCCCCAGAGCCATCTTTTCATTACCAAATAATAAATCACCAGTGGGGCTTTATATGATAATCCCCGAACAGATTTTCAACCAGGATTTTGAGGAATATAACTTGAATTAATTAAATGTAAAGAGCTATGCTCTAAGCTGGGACTCGGCCTAGTCAAAAGAAAACAGATAACAATATTCATTAACTATGATCAACTCGATTGCCATGTTAGTTTTAAAACTTATCCAAAAGATAACTAATCTTCAAGAAAGGCTGACAGGTATTTAAGACTCATTATTTTTAAAATTTCCATAATGTAGCAGACAACAGATAAGCTACAGAAGCAAATGTGCGGGACTGCTGAAAAAGGAAGTAGAGAGGTACTGAGGTATTTCTCATGAGCCGCCTTTTACCCTCTGGAAATTTAAAAATTCAAAGCCAAGGTGGGTCCCATCTAGAAGTTTCTTCTTAATGAATAAGAACATAAGAACATAAGCAGTGCCTCCGCCGGGTCAGACCATAGGTCCATCCTGCCCGGCAGTCCGCTCCCGCGGCGGCCCAAACAGGTCACGACCTGTCTGAATCACCAGAAGGGGCTCCCTTGCCACCTTGGTTTCTCATTGAAGTCCTATCTTCCCATCGAAGTCCTAACCCTCCGGTCTTGCACATGCACGACCTGGTTGGGTTTCTATACTTATTACCTGGTTAGCTTTCTATACTTGTGTTACATCCCAGCTCCTCCCTCAGTATCCCACGATCCCTTTATCCCTCAGGAATCCGTCCAATCCCTGTTTGAATCCCTGTACCGTACTCTGCCTGATCACTTCCTCCGGTAGCGCATTCCAAGTGTCCACGACCCTTTGGGTGAAAAAAAACTTCCTTGCATTTGTTTTGAACCTATCTCCCTTCAGTTTCTCCGAATGCCCCCTCGTACTTGTTGTCCCCTTCAGTCTGAAGAATCTGTCCCTATCCACCCTCTCTATGCCCCTCATGATCTTGAAGGTCTCTATCATATCTCCCCTGAGCCTCCTTTTTTCCAGAGAGAAGAGCCCCAGCCTATCCAACCTCTCGGCGTATGGGCAGTGAATTTGTTTTAGTGCGATATAATTCTCTTATTTTTTTGTTTTTGTTTCTTTGATACTGACTGTAAAGCCACATCGAACCTTAATTGGGGCATTAGGGTCAATAAATGAAAATAAAATGAAAATCCAAGGTTCATCAAGCCCAGCAGCCAGTTGGACCAGTGGTCAGCCTGGATCGCAAATACACAGAAGATCCCAAAAAGTATATTTGTTTTCCATAGCTCCTTTTCAGGGATGAAGGATGATTCTCTCTCGTCGTGTTAGCTAATAGATTTTATGGATTTTTTTTTTTTCCCCTCCAGGAGTTTATCCAATCTGAATCTTGCTGGGTTGGCTGCCTGTGATGTGTTCAGACATAAGGCATGCTGTCCTCAAGGATGTGTCTATTTGGGATTCTCTTCTGGTTGGTGGAAGTTTTGGGGGGGAGGGGATGGATAATTTTAGTGATTCCTTATCCAGAAATAGGGGTTGAAACTATTTTCCTTAGGATTTCTAGCTTTGGCTTCTATGTTAATTCAAGTGGTACACATTCCAGTCTTCCTTTCCTTGTTCCCCCTAGATGTTTTGACCGAAGATCAGTTTTCTTGGAGATGATTTTGGAGTGATAACTATTTGTTTCAAGGATTCTATTAAAAAGAGCAAGAACAACTACTTAAAGGTGTCTTATCTCTGTCTTCTGGACCAGAGCAAATTCTGTAGTATTTTGTAGCTTGGCTATATAAAATGGATTTGATATGTGAAGGACAGAAACTGGAATAATGAAGGTGGTTGCATCTATTGGTAGGTTTCTCTATACCGATTTCTATTTTACAACATTTTAATTATAAATTTCAAAAAGAAATGATGTGTAAATGTAATTATGAAATAAGACAAATAAGAGAATAATTATAATTTTTTTTTTTTAAAACCCTGAATAATGCACACCAAGACTGTACAGATTGCTTTTCAAGTTTCAAGTTTCAAGTTTATTTATTCTTGATGAATCGCCTATTTAAATTGCTAGGCGATGTACAATAATATTAACATATGTTAATAAATGAAACAAGCACAATATTAATGGTGACATAAAAACAAATTTGTTGTTAGTTAAAATTTAACACACTTAATAAACTAAGTGTAAACATAAGTTTAAAATAATTTTGTGGGTAAAACATACAAGACATGTGCGGTTAAGAGGGGGAATAGTTACAATTTTTGATAGAAGAGAAGAAAAAACATAAAAGGGAAAAACAAAAGGGAGGTTATAATGGTTGTTTTTGAAAAAAAAACAAAAAAAAAAACTAGAAAACTCGGTAACGGTATGAAGATAATCAATTTTTCTTTGTCCTAAGATCCATACGCATCTTTAAAGAGGAAGGTTTTTAACGTTTTTTTAAACAGTGTTAGGTCTTTTAGTTCTCTAATGTATTGTGGTAAAAGATTCCAAGAATGTGGGGCCATAACTGAGAACATGTCTTGTCTTCTAGTTCCTATCATTTTAATAGAAGGCACTGAAAGAAGATTAAATGAAGATGAACGAAGTGATCTTGTTGTACTATATGGGATAAGCCATCTGTTAATAAATTGGGGTTCATTAAAGTTTAGGACTTTGAACACCAAAGACCATTGCAGATCGAGACTGTAGCATCTAAAAAAAATTCCTTTCCATGGAGTAATCCATGTTGAATGTGATTACAGGATACGATTCACTGACGGAGCGGTAGAAATGTTTAAGGTTCTCTTCTCCTTCAGTCACAATTATGAAGATATTATCTACGTCCTGGTAATATCAGAAAGGTATGTTGTGATGACTAGCAAAGCCTCCTCCAATTATGACATAAAACAGTTGGCATTCTGGTGCCCGTAGCAGATCTCTTAGTCTGTAAATAGGTTGCATTATTGAAGTTGAAGTAGTTATGGGTTAGGATAAATGCAATTAGTCCTGCGGCAGCTTTTGCTGTGTGTTCATGGTCCAGGAAAGCAGTCATTAGGAGTTTGCCATCTGCATGGGAGATGTTGCTGTACAGTGATCTCCACATCCATCGAACCAAGGAAGATGTTGGGTGGTAACTTGTTCAGAAACTGAAGTATCTTATTTATGTATTCATTCATTTTTTTATTCAATTTCTATATCGTTCTCCTAGTGGAGCTCAGAAGAGTTTACATGAATTTATTCAGGTACTCAAGCATAATTCCCTGTCTGACCCATTGGGCTCACAATCTATCTAATGTACTTGGGGCAATGGGGGAATTAAGTGACTTGCCCAGGGTCACAAGGAGCAGCGTGGGTTTGAACCCACAACCTCAGGTGCCGAGACTTTAACTATTGTACCCCTCTAGAAATTGAAATGTAGCAAAAGTGAGCCAAGTGTAGGACAATCCAGCCATTGTGACATCACTGATGAGGTTGGTTCTTAGGCATTGGTGGAATGAGGCATTGTGACATCACAATACCTGCTCTGGTGATCAGAGGCTGAAATTTTTCACACTATTTATTTATTTTCCCAGGGGAGCTCAGAACGCTTTACATGAATTTATTCAGATACTCAAGCAAAATTCTCTGTCTGTCTCAGTGGACTCACAGTCTATCTAATGTACCTGGAGCAATGGGGGGATTAAGTGACTTGCCCAGGGTCACAAGGACAAGGGTGGGTTTGAACCCCTAACCCCAGGGTGCTGAGGCTGTAGCTTTAACCATTGCACCATTCTAGAAATCAAAATATAGCAGAAGTGAGCCAATTATAGGACAATGAAGCCATTGTGACATCACTGATGAGTTTGGCTCTTAGGCATTGATGAAATGAGGCATTATGACATCACAATACCTGCTCTGGTTATCACAGGCTGTAACTTTTCACACTATTTATTTATTTAATTTTCTATGCTATTCTCCCAGGGGAGTTCAGAATGGTTTACAGTACATGAATTTATTCAGGTACTCATGCACAATTCCATGTTTGTCCCAGTGGGCTCACAATCTATCTAATGTACCTGAGGCAAAGGGGGAGCAGGTGACTTGCCCAGGTCACCCATCTCACCTGAGTATTGTCCAGCTCTCTTGGCTACATCTACCAAAGGATTTTCAAAAAGATGACCACTAAAATGGGGCATGGCCTGTATATAAACCAGAGGCTGAGAGAATGAAGGTGATCAATATGTATTCTAGAATGCCACTAGCCTGGACATCACTCACCCTCACTATGCTACTGCATGGTCAAGTGACTTTGGTACCCAAGAAGTGTCTATCAGGGCCAAGAGAAGAAGAAATTTCATTTAATTTTTTTCTTATTCTCTGTGCACTAAAGAAACTTGGAAGACATAAGAACATAAGAATAGCCTTACTTTGCCAGACCAATGGTCCATCAAGCCCAGTAGCTCGTTCTCATGGTGGCCAATCCAGGTCACTAGTACTTGGCCAAAACCCAAGGAGTAGCACCATTCTACATAGAATCTCAAAGAAAAGCAAGATTTCAGAATCCCAGAGAGTAACAAGATTCTAGAATCCCAGAGTAGCAACATTCCATGATACCGATCCAGGGCAATCAGTGGTTTCCCCCATGTCTTTCTCAATAACAGACTATGGACTTTTCCTCTAGGAATCTGTCCAAACCTTTCTTAAAACCAGCTACACTATCTGCTCTTACCATAACCTCTATTCATTGAGGTAACACGACCACATCACAGAGACATACCTCAACTCACACTGGCTTACAATTCCGGCAAGAATACTGTTCAAATTCTACTGTCTACTATTTAAAACTATAAATGGCGACAGCCCAACCTACCTGAACAACCGCCTTATCCAAACTACCTCAACTAGACGTAGGAAAACCCACACTCCATTCACGCACCCTCCAATCAAAGAAGTTAAACTGAAAAAACTGTATGACGGACTCCTAGCCACACAAGCAGCAAAACTAGACAATCAAATCTCCAATCTACTGATAACAACCCCAGACTACAAAATGCTCAGAAAAGAAATAAAGACTCTTCTTTTCAAGAAATTCCTGAAAACGAACTAATACCACACAAACCTTCCCAATTCCCCAAAGCAACCTGATCTACTCTTTATCTCCCCTGGAAATTGCAAAATATCTTCTTTTGTAATCCGCCTTGAACCGCAAGGTAATGGCGGAATAGAAATCACTAATGTAATATAATGTAATGTGTTCCAGAGCTTAACTATTCTCTGAGTGAAAAAAATTTTTCCTTCTGTTGGTGGCTGAGGGAAGATATGATAGAGGTTTATAAAATATTGAGTGAGCAGAAGAGGTACACATGAGTCACTCATTTTACTCTTTCCAAAAATACAAGGGCTTGGGGTGGGGGGGGGGGGGGGAGTGGTCACATAATGAAACTACTAAGTTGTACATTTTAAATATATTGGACAAAATGTTTCTTCACTCAATGTGTAATTACACTCTGGAATTTGTTGTCAGAAAATGTGGTTAAAGCATTTAGCTTAACAAGGTTTAAAATTTATAGGGACATGTTCCTACAAGTTCATAAGCCACTATTAAGATGGATACACAGCAAAAAAAAAAAAAAAAAAATCTGTTTTTCCTCTTTTGGGATCTTGCCAGGTACTTGTGACTTGGATTGACCACTGTTGGAAACAGGATACTGAGCTTAATGGACTTTCAGTCTGACCCAGTATGGCAACACTTGTCCTAATGTGGGACTAAAGTGGAAAATGCTGGAGTGTGGCGATAAGGCTCTGAACTAGGGGCAATACAGGAAGTGACTAATGGATTGCAATAAATTAGCATCTTTCAAAGGCTGTCTACATTCAAGTTCTGAATAAGGTCTCCTCTTTTGATCCAGTTTCCTGTCCCCTCCCTCCCCCTCTGTGTTCCTTTTGCTAAAGGATTCAATGAGATAACTGCAGGAGCTCAAATTGCTTCATTTCCGTAGGAATGGAATACTGATGGGCACGAGTATATTCCCCTTAAAACCGACTTTGACAGATCTCGTTCAGCTGACCTGTGCAACATTTGATGTCTCTCTGACCCTGGCTAATGGTTTTGGCTATGTTGGAATGCAGGTATAGAAGTAAAAATTAATGGGACCCTTAATCTTTGGCTGTTTAGTAAATATCTTATTCTAGAGCAGGGGTGTCAAAGTCTCTCCTCGAGGACCACAATCCAGTCGGGTTTTCAGGATTTCCCCCATGAATATGCATGA
Source organism: Geotrypetes seraphini (assembly GCF_902459505.1). NCBI lineage: Eukaryota > Metazoa > Chordata > Amphibia > Gymnophiona > Dermophiidae > Geotrypetes > Geotrypetes seraphini. The sequence goes on along the minus strand of NC_047093.1, from coordinate 16,920,090 downwards.
GCTCTATTAGCATACAATGAAAGCAGTGCATGCAAATAGATCTCATGCATGTTCATTGGGGAAATCCTGAAAACCCGACTGGATTGCGGCCCTCCAGGAGGGACTTTGACATCCCTGTACTAGGGCAGTGGTTCCCAACCCTGTCCTGGAGGAACACCAGGCCAATTGGGTTTTCAGGCTAGCCCTAATGAATATGCATGAAGCAAATTTGCGTGCCTATCACTTCCATCATATGCAAATCTCTCTCATGCATATTCATTAGGGCTAGCCTGAAAACCCGATTGGCCTGGTGTTCCTCCAGGACAGGGTTGGGAACCACTGTACTAGGGTATATACCAGGGGTGGACAACTCCGGTCCTCGAGGGCCGTAATCCAGTCGGGTTTTCAGGATTTCCCCCATGAATGCGCATGAGATCTATTAGCATACAATGAAAGCAGTGCATGCAAATAGATCTCATGCATATTCATGGGGGAAATCCTGAAAACCCGACTGGATTGCGGCCCTCCAGGAGGGACTTTGACATCCCTGTACTAGGGCAGTGGTTCCCAACCCTGTCCTGGAGGAACACCAGGCCAATTGGGTTTTCAGGCTAGCCCTAATGAATATGCATGAAGCAAATTTGCGTGCCTATCACTTCCATCATATGCAAATCTCTCTCATGCATATTCATTAGGGCTAGCCTGAAAACCCGATTGGCCTGGTGTTCCTCCAGGACAGGGTTGGGAACCACTGTACTAGGGTATATACCAGGGGTGGACAACTCCGGTCCTCGAGGGCCGCAATCCAGTCGGGTTTTCAGGATTTCCCCCATGAATGCGCATGAGCTCTATTAGCATACAATGAAAGCAGTGCATGCAAATAGATCTCATGCATATTCATGGAGGAAATCCTGAAAACCCGACTGGATTGCGGCCCTCCAGGAGGGACTTTGACATCCCTGTACTAGGGCAGTGGTTCCCAACCCTGTCCTGGAGGAACACCAGGCCAATTGGGTTTTCAAGCTAGCCCTAATGAATATGCATGAAGCAAATTTGCGTGCCTATCACTTCCATCATATGCAAATCTCTCTCATGCATATTCATTAGGGCTAGCCTGAAAACCCGATTGGCCTGGTATTCCTCCAGGACAGGGTTGGGAATCACTGTACTAGGGTATATACCAGGGGTGGACAACTCCGGTCCTCGAGGGCCGCAATCCAGTCGGGTTTTCAGGATTTCCCCCATGAATGCGCATGAGCTCTATTAGCATACAATGAAAGCAGTGCATGCAAATAGATCTCATGCATATTCATGGAGGAAATCCTGAAAACCCGACTGGATTGCGGCCCTCCAGGAGGGACTTTGACATCCCTGTACTAGGGCAGTGGTTCCCAACCCTGTCCTGGAGGAACACCAGGCCAATTGGGTTTTCAGGCTAGCCCTAATGAATATGCATGAAGCAAATTTGCGTGCCTATCACTTCCATCATATGCAAATCTCTCTCATGCATATTCATTAGGGCTAGCCTGAAAACCCGATTGGCCTGGTATTCCTCCAGGACAGGGTTGGGAATCACTGTACTAGGGTATATACCAGGGGTGGACAACTCCGGTCCTCGAGGGCCGCAATCCAGTCAGGTTTTCAGGATTTCCCCAATGAATGCGCATGAGATCTATTAGCATACAATGAAAGCAGTGCATGCAAATAGATCTCATGCATATTCATTGGGGAAATCCTGAAAACCTGACTGGATTGCGGCCCTCCAGGAGGGACTTTGACACCCCTTCTCTAAAGCTTGTATTGTAACCATAGTTACTAAAATGCATTTACGTGACTCATATTCTCAGCACAATGAGGCTAGGTAACCATAGTGATAAAAATGCACTTGCAAAACACAGTCACTTATGACAATGATGTACCTTATATCCTTACGTCAACGTCTTGCGCGTGATTGTGTTGTTAAAATTTCCTGCGCATGCGTGCTTGTGTTGAAGTTCACTGCGCGCAATTGCCCTGAGCTAAGTTGTTTTGCGCTCAATTGTCTTCGCACAATTTTTTCCGCGCGTTTTTGTCTTGTGCGCATTTGACTTGCCACCATTCTTCTCGATTGCTAAAGCAGCTCAACTTGCAAAAAAAAAAAAAAAAAAGACCTTATTCTGCTGAAAGTTTCAAGTTTGAAGTTTATTTAAAAATTTGATTTAATCACAAAATCTTAATCCAATGCGATTTACAAATAACAATAAAATCAGGGTAAAAGGAAAACACATTGATTGAACCAGACAATAATATGACTTTTGACCAACTTGAGGGGGGGAAAGGTTAAATACAATTTATAAATAAAAATAAAAAGGGCATGGGTAAAGAAACAATAGGATGGGAAAAGGTTATCTGCTTAATTTTCACTTAACAGCATTATTAGTCCACTAAAGAGTATCCTGATTATATAGAGTTCAAATAACTCAGTTAAAGGCGTCCTTAAAAAGCCAGCTTTTCAGGAGCAATTTTTCTTCCCTTAAATTAATTGGGAGCGAATTCCAAATTTGAGGGGAATGTTTGTAGACTGAGATTCCTCTTCCAGCACCAGCGTAAGGGCTATGCTACAACATCAAAGAGAGGAAGTTAATCTGATCTGCTATAAAAGTAACCTAAAAAGTTTTTTTTATTCAAAGAAGTTTTCAGCCTTTAAATTTTTTCTTTTAAACATATCGTTTTATTCTCACCCGATCTTTTCTTTTTCCTCTCTCCTTCTTCACCTTTTTTCTCTCTCTCTTTCTCTTTTCTTCTTTTGAACCCCTACCCTATCGTACTTTCCATACATGTTTTTCCTTTGAATTTTAAAAAACTAAATTATAGTTCCACCCCCTTGTCTCTTCTATATTAGTTAGTCTTTATGTCGATTTGTTTACCCCATTTTAAATTTTATCCTTAAACTAATAGTATGTGCTTTTTTTTCTTTTTTTGTGTGTGTTTTAATGGCTTTTATTATTGTATTTCGCTTAGTAAAACAAAATAAGTGATTATATCAAATTTTAATAAAAACTTGAACCTAGATGTGTTTGAGACCACATAGGTCTTTCCAGTGCCAGTAGTAAGGGGGGACGGGGAGTAGTCCATCCTGGGCGCCATGTTGGAGGGGGCACTGGCACCCTTCCTCTTCTCCACCCCTTCCTACTCCTCCCCTTGCCACATGCTTGCCCCCGTTCCCTACCCCCGTGCCTCTAGTTGCTCACCACTGTGAGCAACAATTTTAACAAGCTCCTCGTGTCTGCATCGTCGCTCCCGGGTGGCGCGCATAGGAAGTGACGTCAGCAGGAGAGACGATGGGGTCGTGTGAAGCACGGTATAGCAACATAGTAGATGACGACAGATAAAGACCCAAATGGTCCATCCAGTCTGCCCAACCTGATTCAATTTAAATTTTTTTAATTTTTTCTTCTTAGCTATTTCTGGGCAAGAATCCAAAGCTCCACCTAGTACTGTGCTTGGGTTCCAACTGCCGAAGTCTCCGTTAAATCTCACTCCAGTCCATCTACACCCTTCCACCCATTGAAGCCCTCCCCAGCCCATCCTCAACCAAAAGGCCATATATAGACACAAGTCTGTCCAGTCGTGCTGCCCGGATTGCGATTCGAATTGATTCACCGATTCACTTTGGGTGAATCAATTCGAATCGATTCGTATTTAAAGAAAAAAAAAATTGGCCTTGCCGATTTGGGGCCCAACCTTCCTCCCTGTGCTTTCAGGTTTAGTTTTAATACACAGCTTCTAAACGTCAATGAAGGGCAGCGCTTTTGGCAAATCCGAAAGACAGCAGAGGCCTCTCATGGAGCGCAAAGAGAAAGTAATGTAGTACCCTCCCCCTCCATCAGCCACGGACTGCGCACGCTCGTGGGAATGCCACACCTTTACCGCCTCGTCCCAGTCCCGGCGTCTGGTGCACTCTTTCCGAGCCCTGCCTCCCTGCTTGCTCCCTCGTCAGTTTCGCTGTTGAAATGAAGCCATTCGCCCCCTAACAGCTGCTTCTCCAAAACAAAAAACTGAGCTTCCTTCTGAAGACGAGCTGCATATGGGCAACCTCAAAACAAATAGGGTACACCACGAGTCCGTTCTTTCACATCATTATTGCCTCTCCGAGATATGTTCCAAAGTATAAAATCCATCAGATCATGACACCATCTGTTTATGTGTTTAAATTCAAAATAACTGCTTTGCACTGAATATTGTTAGAAAGAGTCCAAAATTACATAAACACTATTTCTGAGAGACTCGTGCGATACGTAAATACAAATCACCATTCATGTTCTGTGTGATCAAAAATATCACCATTACTTACCCCATGGCACGATACTGAATCACGGCAGAAAAGATAAGTGATGGTAATTTCTTCTTTTTTTTATATTTAATGAAAAAAATATTTTGAACAATATGATTAAGTTGAAAAAAGTGGCCTAGTAGTAGAGCTGCTGCCTCGGCACCCTGAGGTTATGGGATCAAATCCCAGTGCTGCCCCTTGTGACCCTGGGCAAGCCACTTAATCCTCCAGTGCTCCAGGTTAAAAATAAGTGCCTGTATATATGTGAACTGCTTTGAATGTGTAACCACACCAAAGCAGTACACACGTCCCATTCCCTTTCCCCTTTTTTGGAATGATTCATTATCCTGCTACTATTCTAGATACCTCCTAGAAGAAACCAAAGGAAACTCTGCGAAGTGAAGTACCGCTGTACCATGCAACCACAAATCAACAAAACAATACAAAAATCATTTGGGGTCATGAGAAACTTAAGGCAAGTTCGAAAATTCTTCGACAGAACACAATTCCAGCTCTTGGTCCAATCCCTAGTCCTGGGTCTTCTAGACTACTGCATCATACTCTATCTCACCTGCCCCACAACCTTGATAAAACAACTACAAACTGTTCAAAACATAGCGCTAAGACTTATCTATTCATTGAGGAAACACGACCACATCATGGCGGCATACCTAGACTCTCACTGGCTCCCAATACAAGCAAGAGTACAATTCAAATCCTACTGCCTACTATTTAAAACCATAAACGGAGACAGTCCAGCCTACCTAAACAACCGCCTAATCCAAACTACCTCAACCAGACACAGGAGAACGCACAGACCGTTCACTCATCCCCCAATCAAAGACGTAAAACGAAAAAAACTGTACGACGGCCTTCTAGCCACTCAAGCAGCAAAACTAGACTACCAACTCTCCAATTTACTGATAACGACTACAGACTACAAATCATTTAGAAAAGAAATAAAAACTATCCTATTCAAGACCTCCTTGAAGACAAACTAACTCCGCAAGACTCATCCCAATTCTCTGTAGCAAATCTCTCTACTCTTCAGTTCCTCTGGAAATGGCCAGATAACTTCTTTTCTAATCCGCCTTGAACCGCAAGATATTGGTGGAATAGAAATCTCTAATGTAATGTAATGTAATTTATTTCTTATATACCGCTAATCCGTTAGGTTCTAAGCGGTTTACAGAAAATATACATTAGGGTGCATTAAAATTATAAGTAAGATAGGTACTTAGAAATTCCCTTACGGTCCCGAAGGCTCACAATCTAACTAAAGTACCTGGAAAAATGACAATTAGTAGAGTAATAAAGAAATAAAAAATAAAGATAGAGGAGAAAAATAAGAAAATAAACATTCTAATAAGACTACAATGATCTAAAGGACTTTGAAAGGTTGAAAAGAGGGGAGATAGGAATAGATGCAGAAGGGAGAACCGTTGAAACAATAGAATTCTGGGGAAATTTAAATGAAATTTAAATGATAAAATAAAACAAAACAAGTGGCAAAACAATGAATGAGATTAAAAACTATATCATAAACTAAAAAGAAAGTACACTAAAATCATCCACATAAAATAAAATCATCCACACAAAAAAGTAATCCACATGAGAATCTTAAAGGACCTAGTCCACTAGGGACGCAGGACCCAACACGGTCTGTGTTTCAACAAAAAGTCTTCTTCAGGGGTCCTATAAATAGTGAGGGGTACTTTAAGAATATATGTAAGTTATGAAGAGTAGTGACTGTGAAATTTAAAGCTATGAATGATGTCTAATATGCAGAAACTGTGAGATAAAAAGATACAGTGATTTGAATGGAACTAGTGGTAATCAATTGGTGAAAGACCGTGATAAATATCACAAATATATATTAAAAAAACAGGAAGTGTTAAGTCTATGCAAAAATGTAGAGTAAGGTGAAAAATTAAACTAGAAATGCAAAAGCTGTGCTAAGCAATTGAACTGTGAATACGTGTATGAACGGGCTTAAGAAGCGAAAAGGGCACTTAAGAACATAAGAACATAAGCAATGCCTCTGCTGGGTCAGACCAGGGGTCCATGGCGCCCAGCAGTCCGCTCACGCGGCAGCCCATACAGGTCCAGGACCTGTATAATAATCCTCTATCCATTCCCTTCAATCCCCTTTTCCTTCAGGAAATCATCTAATACCTTCTTGAAACCCTATACCGTACTCTGTCCTATCACTCCCTCTGGAAGCGCATTCCAGGTGTCCACCACCCTTTGGGTGAAGAAGAACTTCCTAGCATTGGTTCTGAATCTGTCCCCTCTTAATTTTTCCGAATGCCCTCTCGTTCTTGTAGTCTTTGAAAGTTTGAAGAATCTGTCCCTCTCCACTTTCTCTATGCCCTTCATGATCTTGTAAGTCTCTATCATATCCCCTCTAAGCCTCCGCTTCTCCAGGGAAAAGAGCCCCAGTTTCTCTAATCTTTCAGCGTACGAAAGGTTTTCCATACCAGTCGCATTGCTCTCCTCTGAACTCTCTGGAGTATTGCCATATCCTTCTTAAGGTACGGCGATCAATACTGGACACAGTACTCCAGATGCGGGCACACCATCGCCCAATACAACGGCAGGATAACGTCCTTCGTTCTGGTTGTGATACCCTTTTTGATAATATCTAACATTCTGTTTGCCTTCTTAGCGGCCGCTGCGCATTGTGCCGATGGCTTCATTGATTTGTCCACCAGTACGATGGGAGGGCTGGCAATGGGTGAAAGTAGCCCCTTTTCTAGGCTACTTTCACCCATTGCCAGCCCTCCCATTGTATAGCTGTACATCGGGTTTCTGTTTCCCACATGCAAGACCTTACATTTTTCTACATTAAAGTTCATCTGCCATTTATTCGCTCACTCTCCCAGTTTGTTCAGGTCCTTTTGTAAATCCTCACAGTCCTCCTTAGTCCCAACCCCACTAAAAAGCTTGGTATCATCTGCGAATTTTATAATTTCGCACTTCATCCCAGTTTCTAGGTCATTGATAAATACATTGAACAGCAGCGGTCCGGGTACTGACCCCTGCGGAACACCACTCGTGACTTTTCTCCAGTCAGAGAAGAGTCCCTTTACTCCCACCCTTTGTTTCCTCCCCGCCAACCCGTTTTTGATCCATCTATGCACCTCTCCTTCCACCCCATGGTTCTTCAGTTTCCATAGTAGGCGTTCATGGGGTACCTTGTCGAAAGCTTTTTGGAAATCCAAGTACAGTGGTGCCTCACACAATGAACTTAATTCGTTCCAGGAGCAAGTTTGTTATGCGAAAAGTTCGTTATGTGAAACGCGTTTTCCCATAACAATACATGTTAAAAAAAATAATTCGTTCTGCAGCATAAAATATGCTAAGATGACATAAAAAAAGATAAATTTGTCAAAATGGTGAAAATGGTGGTCTTGCTGAGGCCAAACTCTGACGAGGTCACACTTCCAAAGTATTTAGATCAATGCTGTCTTGTTAAAATGTTTATTTTTCCTCTAACTCTACTTTTCACTTCTCTATTACCCTCCAGGTACTTTAGTTAGATTGTGAGCCTTCGGGACAGTAAGGGAATTTTTCAAGTACCTTTCTTATTTCTAATCTTAATGTATATTTTCTGTAAACCGCTTAGAACCTAACGGATGTAGCAGTATATAAGAAATAAATTACATTACATTACATTACTGTTTTACCCCACATTCACTCCTTCTAATTATTTCCCGTTTCATTTCAACAGAAATCACCTTCCTGCTTTTTTTAGAAGCCATGATCTATAAAAAATATTGAGTTTATCTTAAAAGGACGACTGTATACAGTGAGAGAGGGCAGAGTCTCAGCGGCAAAAACTGGGACTTAACTTTTCTTTCTTTTTTTTTTTCTAGCATCGGGGAAGCGGCGAGAGTAGCTCCGCCCCCCCCAACGCATCAGCAGTAGGCGCCGGGCCCCTCCATAAAAGGAGGCGAGCCGACGGTCCGCCACTGCACAGGGAGCCAGGCGAAGGGCTGTGAGAGAGGGCAGTTAAGCGCAGTGACTAACGACTGCCTGCAGTGCCTGCGCGGAAGGATGCAATACATCGGCAGCTTGGGCGACTTCGTTGTGTGAAATGAAGTTCGTTGTGTGAAGTTCGTTGTGTGAATCAAGACATGAAGTTCGTTGTGCGAGGCGTTCGTTATGCGAGGCACCACTGTATGCAGGACAAAAGTACATCCCCTGAGGGTCCTATAACGGTGAATACGTGGAGAATCTGATTAAACGAAAAAGATGAAAATGACATGAAAATAAATGAATTAAAATTGCAAAGGATTAAAAACATGTCTAAAACTCTGTGCTACTACCAGGTTTAAAAAATAGGCATGTTATCAGAACCATATAAAATGTTTAGGAGTCACATATTGTGCAGAAATACTAATGATGTCAGGAGACAGGTGCGGGTGATGGAAGAAAAGACACATTCTTCTTGGTTTTCGCTAGATACCTCCTACACATGCCACAGGTATCATCCTGGCCTATTTACAAACCCTCAGAGAAACGGGAGATGCCGCCTTCCCAGAACTTGGAAAGCGTGAAACAACAACAAAGGTGACTTTTGATGCTCGGTTGCTTTATAGCACAGTTACTTACCGTAACAGGTGTTATCCAGGGACAGCAGGCAGATATTCTTAACACATGGGTGACGTCACCGACGGAGCCCTCGGTACGGACCTTTTTAACTAGAAGTTTCTAGTTGGCCGCACCGCGCGTGCGCGAGTGCCTTCCCGCCCGACGGAGGAGTGCGTGGTCCCCAGTTAGGATAAGCCAGCTAAGAAGCCAACCCGGGGAGGTGGGTGGGACGTAAGAATATCTGCCTGCTGTCCCTGGATAACACCTGTTACGGTAAGTAACTGTGCTTTATCCCAGGACAAGCAGGCAGCATATTCTTAACACATGGGTGACCTCCAAGCTAACAAAGAGGGAGGTGGGATGGTTGGCCATTAGGAAAATAAATTTTGTAACACAGATTGGCCGAAGTGCCCATCCCGTCTGGAGAACGCATCCAGACAGTAGTGAGTAGTGAACGTGTGAACTGAGGACCAAGTGGCCGCCTTGCAGATTTCCTCGATGGGCGTGGAGCGGAGGAAAGCCACAGAAGCAGCCATAGCTCGGACTCTGTGGGCCGTGACAGTTCCTTCCAGTGAGAGACCGGCCCGAGCGTAGCAGAAAGCAATACAGGCAGCAAGCCAATTTGAAAGTGTCCGTTTGGAGACAGGACGACCCAAACGGTTGGGGTCGAAAGACAAAAAGAGCTGAGGGGCTGTTCGGTGAGCTCTGGTACGATCAAGATAGTAAGCAAGGGCACGCTTACAATCCAGCGTGTGCAACGCCTGTTCCCCAGGATGCGAATGAGGCTTAGGGAAGAAGACGGGCAGCACAATGGACTGGTTGAGGTGAAAAGCTGAGACCACCTTGGGAAGGAATTTAGGGTGGGTACGCAGAACAACCTTGTCATGGTGAAAAACAGTGAAAGGTGGGTCGGCAACCAGTGCATGCAGTTCGCTAACCCTCCTGGCAGAGGTGATGGCAATTAGGAAAAGCACCTTCCAGGTAAGAAGCCTGAGAGAAGTTGTGGCAAGAGGCTCAAACGGAGGTTTCATGAGAGCTGAGAGAACCACATTCAGGTCCCAGACGACAGGAGGAGGCTTGAGAGGCGGTTTGATGTTGAAGAGTCCTCTCATGAATCTGGAAACCAGAGGATGAGCCGTGAGAGGTTTTCCGAGAATAGGCTCATGAAACGCAGTGATGGCACTGAGGTGGACTCTGATGGAGGTAGTTTTGAGGCCAGCGTTGGACAGTGAGAGCAAATATTCCAAGACAGTTTCCACCGCTAAGGAGGTGGGTTCTTGATGATGCCGGAGACACCAGGATGAAAATCTGGTCCACTTCTGATGGTAACATTGGAGAGTGGCCGGTTTCCTGGAAGCGTCCAAAATGAGGCGGACCGGTTGAGATAGATTCTTCGGAGAGGTCAGCCCGAGAGAAACCAAGCTGTCAGGTGGAGCGAAGACAGATTGGGATGTAGCAGAGACTGATGCTGTTGCGTAAGTAGAGTAGGAAACACAGGAAGTAGAATGGGTTCCCTGGAGCTGAGCTGGAGCAGGAGTGAGAACCAGTGTTGGCGAGGCCACCGAGGTGCGATAAGAATCATGGTGGCGTGGTCTTTGCGGAGTTTGGACAAGGTCCGCAACATCAGAGGAAGTGGAGGGAAGGCATACAGGAACCGATCCCTCCAATCGAGCAGGAATGCATCCGGGGCCAGACGGTGAGGAGAGAAGAGTCTGGAGCAGAATTGGGGCAGCTGATGATTGTGAGGTGCTGCAAAGAGGTCCACCTGCGGAGTGCCCCATTGAGCAAAGACGGAGAGCAGAGTCGGAGGGTCCAACGTCCACTCGTGGGGTTGAAGGATGCGACTGAGATTGTCGGCCAGAGAGTTCTGTTCGCCCTGGATATAGACCGCCCTGAGAAAAAGATTGCGGTCCGTGGCCCAGGTCCAGATGCGCAGAGCCTCCATACAAAGGGGGCGAGATCCGGTGCCGCCTTGCTTGTTTATGTAGTACATGGCGACTTGATTGTCCGTGCAAAGGAGGAGGACTTGAGGGCAGAGGAGATGTTGGAAAGCCTTGAGGGCATAGAACATGGCTCTGAGTTCCAGGAAATTGATGTGATGACGACGCTCCTGTGGGGTCCAAAGTCCCTGGGTGCGTAGATCTCCTAGGTGAGCTCCCCACGCGTAGGGGGACGCATCTGTGGTGATGATCATAGAGTGGGGGGGCAGATGAAAAAGCAGACCCCTGGAAAGATTTGAGGAGTTCAACCACCATTGGAGAGATTGCTGAAGAGATGATGTCACAGAGATGGGATGAGAAAGAAGGTCCGTAGTCTGTGACCATTGGTTGGCGAGAGTCCACTGAGGCGTACGAAGGTGGAGGCATGCCAGAGGAAGGACATGCACCGTCGAGGCCATGTGACCCAGTAGGACCATCATCTGTCGGGCAGGGATGGAGGGGTGCATGAGTACCTGACGGCAGAGATGGAGCAGGGTCCGCTGGCGATCGGAGGGGAGAAAGGCCCTCATTAGCGTGGTGTCCAGAACTGCTCCAATGAATTGAAGTCGCTGGGTGGGAAGCAAGTGCGACTTGGGGTAGTTGATCTCGAATCCCAGGAGGTGGAGGAGAGAGATGGTGTGATGAGTGGCTTGTAGCACGAGTTGAGATGAAGGTGCTTTCACCAACCAATCGTCCAAGTAGGGGAACACCTGGAGGTTGTGAGACCTGAGGAAGGCCGCTACCACAATAAGGCACTTGGTGAAGACCCTGGGTGAGGAAGCTAGTCCGAACGGTAGCACCTTGTACTGATAGTGGTGGTGCAGTACCTGGAACCGTAGGTAGCGGCGAGAATTCTGGTTGATGGAGATGTGAGTGTAGGCCTCTTTGAGGTCCAGGGAACATAGCCAGTCGTGTTGAGAAAGAAGAGGGTAAAGCGTGGCAAGGGAGAGCATTCTGAACTTCTCCTTGACTAGACACTTGTTGAGGTCCCTTAGATCGAGAATGGGACGGAGGTCTCCCGTCTTTTTGGGGACCAGGAAGTAGCGGGAGTAGAATCCCTGACCCCTTTGATCTGGAGGTACTTCTTCGATGGCATTGAGAAGGAGGAGGGATTGAACCTCCCTCAGGAGGAGGGGGGTTTGAGATGAGTTTGAAGCAGACTCTACGGGAAGGTTGTCCGGAGGTAGAGTCTGGAAGTTGAGAGAGTAGCCGTGGCGGATGATGTTGAGGACCCACTGGTCCGACGTAATGACTTCCCAACGGCTGGAGAAAATGGTGAGACGACCTCCGATGGGTTGTGGAAGAGGTAGCAAGGGTGGATGACTGGCTATGCCCTGGAGAGAAGAGTCAAAAGGGCTGAGTTTGTTTAGTAGGCTGAGAAGGCTTAGAGGGTTGAGTGGCCTGAGATCGAGCCTGAGCATGATGTTGCTGTTGACGGGGCCGTCGAGATTGCTGGGGGGGCGGGTTGAGTGGTCTGGCTGAGAATCTCCGTTGATAAGATGTTTGTGGCCGATAAGGTCGGGTAGGCGGTGCCTTCTTTTTCGGCTTGATCAGGGTGTCCCACCTGGTTTCATGGGCAGAGAGTTTCTGGGTGGTGGAATCCAGTGACTCTCCAAAAAGCTCATCCCCGAGACAGGGGGCGTTGGCCAGACGATCCTGGTGGTTGATGTCCAGGTCGGAGACTCTGAGCCAGGCCAAGCGACGCATGGCTACGGCCATGGCAGAGGCCCGAGAGGTAAGCTCGAAGGAGTCGTATATCGAGCGGACCATATACTTGCGCATTTGGAGAAGGCTAGAGATGTGCTGTTGGAATAGCGGGACCTTGCGCTCAGGAAGGTACTTTTGGAGGGCAGACAGTTGTTGGACCAAATGTTTGAGATAGAAGGAAAAATGGAAGGAATAGTTGTTTGCCCTGTTTGCAAGCATGGCATTCTGGTAAAGCCTCTTGCCAAACTTGTCCATGGTTTTACCTTCTCTGCCAGGAGGGGTAGAGGCATAGACACTGGAGCCCTGAGTCTTTTTTAGGGTGGATTCAACCAGAAGGGACTCATGGGGCAATTGAGATTTGTCGAATCCAGGAATGGGAATGACACGGTAAAGGTTGTCCAGTTTACGGGGGGGCTCCCGGTACCGTGAGGGGATTTTCCAAGTTTTTGTAGAACGTTTCCCGTAGAATGTCATGCACGGGAAGTTTGAGGAACTCCTTAGGAGGTTGCTCAAAGTCTAGAGCCTCTAGAAAGGCTTGAGACTTTTTTGAGTCCGATTCCAGAGGAAGGGATAGGGCAGCAGACATTTCTCTCAAAAATTTGGAAAATGAGGACTGCTCTGGTTTAGAGATGGCATCGGGTGCCGATGGTTCCTCATCAGATGAGGAGGGATCCTCCTCGGTACCGAGAGGAGTTTCCTCCCATAAGTCAGGGTCCCTGACTTCTGGTCGAGACACCGGGGTGGAGGGCGCGGTATGTCGAGTTTTGGACAAGGATTTTCCAGAGCGCACCGAAACGGTACCAGGGGAGGACGACCGGCGTCTATCTCGGTCCCGAGAAGAATGCCGTACCGCCTGGTGCCGAGGAGGATCCAATGTGGCATGAGAATGAACCACCGGATCGCCGGGAAGTTGTTGGGCCGAAAGGATCGGCATGGATGTGTTCACCGGTACCGAAGGGGTGGACACCGGGGGCTCGGTACGGGGCTCGGGCCGGTCTGGTACCGGAAGGAGCGGTGCCAGGATAGTGGGCAACAGTTGTTCAAGTTGTTTCTTCAACTGTTCTTGGAGTTGAGCCTTTAAGATGGCCGAGATATGGTCATCTAGGGGTGGCATCGGAACCGCTTTCTTTTTCTTCGGCTCCTTAGATGCCGCTCCACGCCCCGGCGATGAGGAGGCCGATGACGAGGCACTCACCGAGATCGGGGCGGAGCGTTTGCGGGACCGGTGCGATGCCGGTAGGGACGGTGTCGCCACCGTAGCCGGAGGGCGCTCGAGGGAAGAGGAAGGCTTCTTAGCCGGCTTACCTGGCGCCAGTGACGCCGATGCGGGGTCGGTCGGTGTCGAGGACGACGGTGCCGATTTCTGAGGTACCGCTGTTGAAGGTGAGGAGTCCATCGCCGACTCGGTGCCGAAGAGGAGAGTTTGCTGAATTCTTCGGTTTTTAAGGGTTCTTTTTTGAAGAGTAGCACAGCGGGTGCAGGAGTCCGCCCGATGCTCCGGACCCAGACACTGCAAACACCAATTGTGTGGGTCAGTGATGGAGATCGGGCGTGCACACCGCTGGCACTTCTTAAAACCGACCTGCGGGGGCATGAAGGGGAAGATAGCCTCCGCAAAATCGAAGCCCGAGGCCTGTATACTGGCAACAGGCCCCGCCGGGGCAAAAACGAAAGAAAAGGGAAAAAAAAGCAAAGTTTTTTTTTTTTTTTTTTTGCAAATCAAAGAAAAATAAACCCGAAGGTAAAGGAAGAAAAAAGAAGGAAAAAAGCGCGAGCGGGAAGGCAAAAAAGTGGTTTCAACGGCCGTTGAAAAAACACACGCGTCTTCTTCGCTCCGCGGAAACGAAGAAACTGGGGACCACGCACTCCTCCGTCGGGCGGGAAGGCACTCGCGCACGCGCGGTGCGGCCAACTAGAAACTTCTAGTTAAAAAGGTCCGTACCGAGGGCTCCGTCGGTGACGTCACCCATGTGTTAAGAATATGCTGCCTGCTTGTCCTGGGATAATACATATTATGACTCAACACCATCATGTTTCGGCCCAAAGGGGCCTGCCTCAGGAGACTGAATGCTGATTGAGAAGTAAATGGCACAGAATGTAATAAGTGATCAATGCCTGTGTTATATATAACTAGTCTTTAAGCCCGTTACATTAACGGGTGCTAGAATAGATGTGTGTGTCTGTCTGTCTGTTACTTTATCTCTCTCTCCTTTGCCTCTGTGTCCTTCTGTCTTCCCCCCCCCCCCCGAGCAAAGCTGTCTGCCCCAGCACACACCTCCCCCCAAAGCAGCCCCCTTTCCCTCTCCTTAACTATCTTTCTATGGCCCTCTTCTGTCTTCCCCCCCCCCCAAGAGCAAAGCTGTTTGCCCCAAGCACACCCCTCCCCCCAAAGCAGCCCCCTTTCCCTCTCCCCCTGGCCCCCTGTATTGATCCCCTTCTTACCCTCCTTCCATCCCGGCGTCTTCTGGCCTGATCCTCTTCAAAGCAGCCTGCGATCGTGGTGGCCGGCTTTAGCGAACCTCGCAGGCCGCTCTCCAACTCGGTAGCACGTTCCCTCTGACGCGATCCTGTGCGTCAGAGGGAACGTGCTACTGAGGTTGGAGATCGGCCTGCGAGGTTCGCTAAAGCCGGCCACGATCGCAGGCTGCTGTGAAGAGGAGGATCAGCAGCGGTAGCGGTGCGCGAGGGCGGGAGGTGTGTTCCCTGCCAAGGACGCGGGCAGGGAGAGAGCTTGCCTGCGCTTCATCGCAGCAGCAGTTGGTGAGTGAGGGCGGGAGGAGGGGAGTGGCCAGAATGTTCCCTGCCACTGGTTTCTAAAATGGAACACGGCCACAGATCACACACCACAGCGGCAGGGATCACGCTGTTTTAACAGCGCATGCGCCGGTAAGCTTTTATTATATAGGATATGTGGTCACTTTCTGTCCAGAAGGTTGTCAATGAAATGATATTTGAAAAATATTTTGGTGCTTATAAGCAGAGAACGCAAATCTCAGGTTAAAACGTATGTGGGCTGCTGTCCATACAACCCCCCCCCAAGACCTATCACCAGTATCGCCCCCACACTATCCCAAATACCCCTTAATTTTAATTAACTCCTCTCCCCCCCCCCTTTCCTGACTAAGTGGTGTGCTGAGAATGACCTCCTTACTACCATGGGAACTATGATGGGTTTTTTTGGGGGGAGGGCAACTTGATTTTTCTGTCTGGGGCTCATTCAATAATAATAATAATAATAATAATTTTATTTTTTATATACTGCCTAACCAGGAATGGTTCTAGGCAGTTCTGAACAAATAAAAACTGAAGAATTCAATTTAAAATGAAAATACATCGGATAATAAAACTTAAGAAATTTATAAAATTTTAAAAAGATGACAGAATACAATTAGGATGCAAATTTATGAAATAATTTTCTAAAATCAAGATAGGAGGAAGCTCCTAGCATAATTTTTTCCAAACCAACCATTCAATATAGCAGCCTGAAAAGAGAGAGTTCTCTCAAGAAATCTTTTATAACAACATAATTTAATAGAAGGAAATGCAAAGAAACTCTACGTGTGGACTTATTTGAGTGGTTCAAAGAAAAATGGGAAAGAAGGTAGCCAGGTGACAAGCCAAAGATTGATTTATAACAAATACAAGCAAACTTAAACAAAACTCTGGCCTCAATCGGCAAACCAATGAAGTTTCTGATAATATGGCGTAATATGCTCCCATGTTTTCAAACCAAAAATCAATCAATCGAACTGCAGTGTTTTGAACCACTCTCAGTCCTAGCTATTAGAGATCTGCACGGGAATGGGGATCGCGGGAATCCCGCGGGAGTCCTGCGGGAATCCCCCCTAACCCATGGGCCTCCCACGGGGACCCCCTTCTAGTCAACGGGACTCCCACGGGGATGGAAGGCTTTGGAAGCAGGGTTCGTCCATATAATATAATGGACACGTCAGCCTTAGTGAAAAAGGGGGTTTATAAATTAATTACCTGAACAGAAAACCAAAAAAGGGTTCCACCAAAGAGATTCCACAAGGAAAACAGCAGCGCAAACACAAAAGAAACTGTGGAATTGATGATCCTGTCAGAAGTAATTGCTGCTTTTTATGGAGACGGGCGGGGATGGAGGTAATTCCTTGCGGGAATGGGTGGGGATGGAGAGGGTCCTGATGAGGACGGGTGGGGGTGGGGACAGAGCGGATCTTGGCGGGGACGGGTGGGGACGGAGAGGATCCTGACGGGGAAGGGTGGGGACGGAGAGGATCCTGATGGGTTCGGGTGAGGACGGAGAGGATCCTGGCGGGGATGTGTGAGGACGGAGAGGATCCTGGCGGGGACGGGGGGGACGGAGAGGATCCTGGCGGGGATGGGTGGGGATGGAGAGGATCCTGATGGGGCCGGGTGGGGGTGGGGACAGAGCGGATCTTGGCGGTCTAGTCAACGGGACTCCCACGGGGATGGAAGGCTTTGGAAGCAGGGTTCGTCCATATAATATAATGGACACGTCAGCCTTAGTGAAAGAGGGGGTTTATAAATTAATTACCTGAACAGAAAACCAAAAAAGGGTTCCACCAAAGAGATTCCACAAGGAAAACAGCAGCGCAAACACAAAAGAAACTGTGGAATTGATGATCCTGTCAGAAGTAATTGCTGCTTTTTATGGAGACGGGCGGGGATGGAGGTAATTCCTTGCGGGAATGGATGGGGATGGAGAGGATCCTGATGGGGATGAGTGGGGGTGGGGACAGAGCGGATCTTGGCGGGGACGGGTGGGGACGGAGAGGATCCTGACGGGGACGGAGAGGATCCTGAAGGGGACGGGTGAGGACGGAGAGGATCCTGGCGGGGATGTGCGAGGACGGAGAGGATCCTGGCGGGGACGGGGGGGACGGAGAGGATCCTGGCGGGGATGGGTGGGGATGGAGAGGATCCTGATGGGGCCGGGTGGGGGTGGGGACAGATCTTGGCGGGGACGGGTGGGGAAGGAGAGGATCCTGGCGGGGACGGGTGGGGATGGAGAGGATCCTGGCGGGGATGAGTGGGATTTCTGTTCCCGCGCAACTCTCTACTAGCTATGTCTCGTACAATGTTTTTCCATCCTTCAGTATTCATAATATATATATTTTTTTTAATGTGGCCAAACTATGGGGTCTTTTTATTAAGGCTTGCCTTAGCATTTAGTGCGCCTTACTAAAAGGACCCCCATGTGTTCAGATTTGATTACACTGTTACAGCTGTTTATATCAATCAAGCATTAAATAGGAATACTAAAGAGCCAATGATGCTATATTGCAATTTTCCTAAAATCAATTGTAATTGTGAATCTCCATTAATAAATACAAATATTATATTTTACTGGGATTGGATTTTTTTTTTTTGTCTGCATTGTTTGCCTCTCAATAAATTATTGTGCTAGCTTCCTCCAGGAAATCATTCAAGAGTTAATCACCGCACTGCTAACCCTCTTGAAATGAGGTTTCACTTCGGTCATTATCCTCTCAAATGCGCTGCATGCGACATGGCAAAACAGATTATTCAGAAACAAGTGCAGAGTGAAGAAATGCAAGCAGTCGTATAGAGCAGTAAACGGTTCATTGTCCTTTCAGAGGTTCATCATTGTCTTTCGATGAACAGACTGGGGGATTCTTTGGCGACTAGTCATTCAAGACAAAGCAATCAGTTTTGGAAAGATATATTCTTCCCCACGTGCAAACTCTGGCCTTCCTGCAGAGGGAAGGCACAAGAGGATGGGTGAGAGGGGAGCAAAGATGTTGCACATGTGGGGGAAAGGAGAGAGGAAGAATTTGGGTAAAGGAGAGATGATCATGTACATGAAAAAATAAGCCGTACCCGAAAATAAAACCTAGTGCCTTTTTTGGGCACCGAGAAATAATTCCCATTGTAGTGGGTGCAGTGGCATACCAAGGGTGGGGTGGGGGTGGACCGCCCAGGGCGCACACCCTAGGGGGGTGCACAGCTGGCCGGGTCCGGAACCTCCTGGGACCTGCACTTCAGCATGGCTGCCGGTCCACCCCCAAGAAAAAGTCTAAGAAGCCGGCGGGAGCGGCGAAAGCATCTTTTAAGGAACGTCCTCCCGATCTGGCTCTATCCCACCCCATTTGTGTCACCACCAGAGAGCATTCTTAGCCATTGGTCGACCTTGCCTGGGTGCTGCGACCGCAGGTGCCAGAACGCTGATCACTTTGGGCTGCGAAGAGAACAAAAGCGATCAGCGTTCTGGCGCCTGGGGTCGCAGCACCCAGGCAAGGTCGACCAATGGCTGAGAATGCTCTCTGGTGGTGTCACGAACAGGGCAGGTTAGAGCCAGATCGGGAGGATGTTCCTTAAAGGGCGCTTTCGCCGCTCCCGCCGGCTTCTTAGCCTTTTTCTAGCACCAGATTTACCACAGTTTTTT
This sequence comes from Geotrypetes seraphini, assembly GCF_902459505.1. Lineage (NCBI taxonomy): Eukaryota > Metazoa > Chordata > Amphibia > Gymnophiona > Dermophiidae > Geotrypetes > Geotrypetes seraphini. Next base: position 16,901,105 of record NC_047093.1, on the reverse strand, counting down.
ATAGAAGCTTATATTGAAGAGAAGAACCGTAGCAGTGGCGTACCAAGTGTGTCAAAAAAATGATGGGCTCTGGGTGTCACATACCCTAAGTACGCCACTGAGTGGGTGCAGCTGGCCTGATTTAAAAGCAATTTCATAGCACAACTTGAGAGGTTATCTATAGATAGTGTGACCATATGGCTCCAGAAAAAAGGGGACGGATTGAGACATCCAGGTTTTACTTCCATTGAAAGCAACCAAGATGTCTCAATCTGTTCTCCTTACTTCCATTGCTTTCAATGGAAGTAAAACCCGGATGTCTCAATCCGTCCCCTTTTTTCTGGAACCATATGGTCACACTATCTATAGATATCATAAAGGAAGGTCTCTAGAGTGACATACAGAAAGTACTAAGGTGCCATGGTGAGAATTAACCTATTTGGAGACCTGCCCTCCAGATGATCCAGACCAGGAATTGGACTGAGGGCCACATACAAAGCAGCAAGTCTGCCACACCCTGTGAACCAATCTAACTACAATTTTCTAATGTATGCAAGATTGATTTGGATCCCGACTAGCAAAGTCTCTCTGTTGAGAGGAGCATGTCATGTTGCTCTGGCGCCCCCTGGGGGAATTCTGTTATGAGTTTTCCTATTTTTATAAGAATTAGGGTATCCCGTGTAAATGGCGAAGCTTGAAGAATGGCCTGAAATTTGACAGCTAAAATTTAATGGTAAGGAATGCAAGGTCATGCATTTGGGCTGCAAAAACCTGAGGGAACGGTACAGTTTAGGGGGTGAAGAACTTATGTGCACGACAGAAGAGTGGGACATGGGTGTGATTGTATGTGATGATTTTACGGTGGCCAAACAGGTTGAAAAGGTGACGGCAAAAGCTAGAAGGATGCTAGGGTGCATAGGGAGAGGTATGAGCAGTAAGAAAAAAGAGGTATTGATGCCCATGTATAAGACTTTGGTAAGACCTAATTTAGAATATTGTGTACAATTCAGAGGGCCACACCTTCACAAAGATTAAAAAGTATGGAGTTGGTCCAGAGGAAAGCTACTAAAAAGGTGCATGGTCTTCGTCATAAGGCTTATGGGGGCAGACTTAAAGATCTCAATCTGTATACTTTGGAGAAAAGGTGAGACAGGGGAGATATGATAGAGACGTTTAAATACCTAAGTGATGTAAATGTGCATGAGTCGAATCTCTTTCATTTGAAAAGAAGTTCTGCAGTGGTCTCAAACCCGCAGCCCGGGGGCCACATGTGGCTTGCCAGGTACTATTTTGTGGCCCACAGTCTGTACTAGTGCTGCCTGCTCTTTGTAACGTCCTCCAGTTTCCCCCCGGCCTCCCGCTCTTACTTTCAGATAATTACCGCAGCCTGCAGAGAGGATTGCCGGTGCTGTAGCAATCCTTGCAGGCTGCCGTTGTCCTCAGCAGCACATTCCCTCTGCCTCGATCCTGCCCTTGATGTCAGAGGAGGGGTGGGACTGCAGCAGAGGAGATGTGCTGCGGAGGCTGATGGTAGCCTGCAAGGAACGCTACAGCACCGGCGATCCTCTCTGCAGGCTGCAGTAATTAGCTGAAACTAAGACCTGGAGGCCAGGGGGAAAGTTGGAGGATACTGCAAAGAAGGGGGGGTACATGCAGGTCTTTGGGGAGGGGGGATTTATAAACTATAAAGAGTTCTACCTCATGCAAAATTGTCATTTCTTTAATAAGACATTAACTATTTTTTCTGCGGCCTGCCGCACCTTGCTAAAAGGCCCTATGTAGCCCTGAAAAGGACATTTAGGTCTCGAAAGCATCAAGAAAAAGAAATGTTTTTAATTTCGTCTTAAAATGATGAAGAGTTGATTCTTCCCTTAAGTAGGCCGGAATATTATTCCAAAGAGATGGAGCGCTGACAGAGAAAATGGTGGACCTCATTGAGCTGATAAACTTCAAAGATGGGAGAGATAAAAGATTTATAAAAGATGATCTTAAGGTCTTTGAGGAACTATAGGGAATTAGAAGATTATTAATAAATTCGGGTTGACTATTTGGTCTAGTTTTAAAGATTAGTAAAATAATTTTATATGTGATTCTATGTTCTACTGGCAACCAATGAGCTTTATAAAGGAGGGGAGTGACATGATCTAACTTCTTTGCATTAAATATAATCTTTACAGCCGTGTTCTGTATAATTTGGCAGTAATATCAATCTTTTTCACAGAGAACCGAAAGATTTCAAGAATACTCAGAGCACTTGCACTTTTCATAATCTCGTAAGTGTATCTTTCGGAGCTCTTGTGCCATCTTCTGTTCGTACAGAGTTTCACACTTTAAAAACTTACTGATGATTCTTTCTCATTCACAAAATGCAGAAAACTATCAGTCTATAAAACATAAAAAGGTATTGCATTGGATTCTGTTATACTGCTGAAACATTCATTCTTCTTCCAAGGTTTCAAAAGGAATGCATGAAAGAAAATGTTTGTTTTGGGAGTTTTTTTTTGGGGGGGGGGGTTTAGGGGGGGGTTCATGGTGCATCAAATGGAATTTGATATATAGTAATGGGCTGTGTGCAAACAAACTCTGGTTACATTATTTATAAATTCAGTTTTGTTGTCCTCAACACAGGAATGATTGCACTTGGAATACCCAAACAAGAAGACATCAAGAAGCAAAGTGGGGAAGTAGCCCCTAACCTAAGTCAAATCTAGATATACTGTACAGCTGCAGATTTTTGATTCTGTCATAAGGGGGAGTATAACTAACCTATGAATATTCATGTTGATATGTGTCAAAAAAATTTTTGAAAGCAAATTGACGTGCAAACGTTCTCATTCAAACTGGGTGACGAGGAGGGTAGGTGGTCTGAAATTGCTCTCTGTCGAGGTTTTCATTGGCATTATCAGGTTAAGTCTATTGAAATGGTGTATAGTCAGATACAGTAGGTATTTTTCTGTTCTTGGAGGACTCACAATTGAAAAGAACTTGAACCCAAGTCCCCTGAGTCTCAACCTACTTCTAAAACCATTAGGCTACTCTGCTCTGCGTGGACATCTGTGTGGCCATTTTATATGATGTCTTGAAAATCCAAAATAACTGGCTTTTTAATAAATTACACTTAAAGTTGATCAGATTATTCAATCAAATAGATACTCAGCTAACAATAACCAACTTTTGATCTTTAAATTTCTTCCGGGATCTCAGCAATACAACCCATTGCGATTCAAGTTCTCATAAGGGGATGGGCCTTGATACAGTTACCATGCAAAACATGATTCATGTCAGTGTTAGCTTTTGTCGAATTAGGGGCTGTTCTATGTAAAATTTACATAATCATTGAAGATATTGAGTTTAAAGTTTATGAAAGTTGTTGAATTGTGGAAGAGTATTTAAAATTGCAAAAGTTGAAGGGGTCAGTGAAGAAATGGTGTGTACATCCCCAGCGATTATGAAAGCTTGAATCACAATGGTGGCATTGTAAGGACAGATAAAAAGAAAAGGTACATGACAGCTATTGTGACTCAATAAATGATGTCATTAGGCTCCACCCCCTTTCAAATGCACCACTATAGCCTCAAATTTTAGCGTTCATTCTTTCATATTTGTAGTTAGAACATAAGTTTGCCCACCAGAAAGTATAATTAAGTCGATCATAACTCTTCCATCATCTGGATGGCTATTCCCATCATTATTAAGAAAAAAACGGCTTTTATAGCGATCCAACGAAGGTTTAACATGTAATAGAGTACCACAAATTATGGCTTCATAAGTCAGTGGTATCAATGACCCAAGTACTACATTAATTTGGCCCCATATTGACTTCCAAAAATTAAGTCTCAATGGACAATAGAATATCAGATGATCCAAAGTTCCTATATTAGTATGACAATGCCAACATCTATTAGATTTAGAATTGTCTAACTTTTGCAAATGAACTGGAGGTCCAAAAAATCCTATGCAACAAGTAAAACCAAGTTTGTCTCATAGTTGTTGAATTGTGGAAGAGTATTTAAAAATGCAAAAGTTGAAGGGGTCAGTGAAGAAATGGTGTGTATATCCCTAGCGATTATGAAAGCTTGAATCACAATGGTGGCATTGCTGAGATCCCCCCCAAAGATTTAAAGATCAAAAGTTGGTTATTGTTAGTTATCCATTTTATAAGATGGGCATTCCTATGCAGTGGCGTAGTAAGGGGCGGGGGAGGTCTGCTCCGGGTGCCATCTTGGTTGGGGTGCTGGCACCCATCCTCCTCTCCACCCCCACTCTCCTTCCCCAACCTCTCATTACTGCACATGCACCCCCTTCCCTTCCCTCATACCTCTTTAACGTTTGCGGTAGGCGCAGCAATCCCAGCCTGATGCTCATGCCAGCGTTGGATCTTACTCTGATGTCACTTCCTGGACCCGTGCCTAGGAAGTGATGTCAGCAGGTTAGGGTTACTGCTTGTGCTGTGACCGTTAAAGAGGGAAGGGGGAAGGGAAGGGACACACGCGCACGGCAGGAGGAAACAGAGAAGGAGCAAATGGGGGGAGGCAGAGAAGAGGGGAGGGGCGCCTCTCACCTCAGTACGTCACTGTTCCTATGCTGCCACATAGACATATGTGCCCATTGTTCCTTATTCCCCCAACCCCTGTTCATAATTTGAACATTTTAGTTTGTAACATGGATGTTTATGTCGGATGTTTCCAGGACTGGATGCCCTTCTCATATGTATTTGAGAACAAGCTGTACCCTATTCTAACATATATGCAAGATGGATACCCATATTCCTAATCGGGCGTCTTTCATTTAAAAATGCCCCTAAAATGTCTCCACAGAATGTCTCGTAACAGAGAACTTCCCTGCCTGTAGGGGAAGAACTTTCAAACAAAGAGTCTCAACAAAGTGTATCTTAACGCTCTAAGGAGCAAGCATTCAATCCGCAAGGCTTTAAAGCCTAATAAGCACACTTCACGTTTTATCTGCTGGGTTACAGGAAGTCAATGCAAAGATTCTAAAAGTGGAGTTGTATTTGAGGGCCGCATTGTGATAATAATTGGAAAGGCGTATTCTGAACTAACTCAAAGTATCTAGGCAGCGAGTCCAAAATAAATGGCCTTACAATAATCAAGATTCCTGATGGCCAACAATTTACAAGTGTGCAAGAATCGACCTAATTGACAGAAAGACACCCTTTCCATTTTCCAAATCTGATGTTCAGGCATAAATGTTACATTCGGTTGAGCACCTACATTGCACACCGTTGACAGACTCTCCGAGGCCATTATACCCAGATTCAGGGCTAGATGTACTGAAGTCCTCGATCGTCAAATGATCGTCGCTAAACCAGTTTGACTGGTTTAGCGGCTGATCGTATTTGCTGACCTGATGCTCTGAACGGCTCACCGTGTGGTTTTCTGTTGGCCATACATTCTCTGATTCTGGCATGAAAATGAGGTAATTAATATTAAAACCAGGCATCCAATCAATGTCCTAACTTTGCATGCCGGAATTCGGTCGGTAGCAGCAACCCAGAAAACCTGGCAGGTCTGCCTGGTTTTTTCTCTAAAAGTACAGAACACGAAACTGGCCTATATTTAATGGTTCAATATAGTAGCGTCATGACATCATTACGTTTTTTTGACGTCATGCCACTACTTGACGCTCAGTATATAAAGAACGCTAAGTAAATCGCCTCTGTCTGGCGGTTTGAGGATTTAGAAGCAACTTCTACCAACTTTTCATCCGTGGTACGTACGCTCCAATGGAGCTTTTTAAATTTTGTGCATCTCGTTTCCAGTTTTTGCCTTAAGTAGTGTGCAACATCCCCATGTACTCATGTGGGTACGTTATTGTGGTTTACTCACACCTGACATGGTATATTTGTTTTCTATTAGAACTATTCGCTGCAAGTCACGAAGCCAAGCTTTTTCAGCATGATTTTCATCCAGGAACTATAATCGGGTCCCCTGAAGCAGGGATCGAAACGGGGCCACGTTGGGACCCCCCCCAATCCTGCTTATAAGCTAAGTGAACTTTCTACCAGCCTGTATTGTGCAGTGACGTTTGCATGGTATTATAGGCAGAAAATTGTTGGAATTTTTTTGAAGCTCCTTTGATATAATATTTCATACATGCTTTTGGAGTTTGTGATCAAAGACTTTTTATGAAATAACAATGACTCTTTACCCAAGGGAGGTTTTTCAGCCTTCCCTTCAGAGTTTCATATCTCTGAGTATTTTTATAAACATCTTTTTGATCACTCTCCATAGGCTAGCCATTAAATATAGGCCAGTTTCGTGTTATGTACTTTTAGTAGTCTTTTCTGGCCTCGAGTTTATATACTCATTATCCCTGAACGCATTTCAGTAAATTTGTTTTTTTCTCTAGGCAGAGATGTGCCCATAAAAAAAATGCTGTGCCGTGCCGACGACCCCCCTCCCCTGATGAACAACCCTGGTATCAAAAAATCTGCAGGAGGGATGCCCACTCCCTCCTGCCACCACAAACCCTCCTGCACTGACACCCCTCTGCAAGGATCCCCCAAACCGACCCCTCCCCATCTCCAAAAATCAGGAGGAGGGATGCCCACTCCCTCTTGCTGCCATGAACCAACCCCCCCCCCCCACACACACACACAGACCCCCCCCTTTGTCACCATGTCCCCCTAACCAACCTCTTTCCTTTTCCATTTCCTTTCCCACTCCCCTTCAAAAAAAATCAGCAGGAGGGATGCCTGCTCCCTGGCCTCCCTATTCCCCCATAACCCCTGAACCTCTCCCACCTGTGCCATTATAAAAAAAAAAGAAAAAATTCCTCAACAGCTGAGCGGCAGGACGCTGCTTTGGGTCTTCCTCTGCCACTCAGTTGTTCAGGCTTCCCCAAATCAGCTCTACGCATATATCGGTCGTTCTCACAGCGACTGATCGGATGGGATTACGGTGAACCTCTGTGCAAATCATTTGCATGCAAACATGTTGGAACATTAATTGCTGTTCCAGAGTCGGCCAAAAAATCAGCCAACAGCGATCCACACAGTCTTAACAACCGTATTTTGTGCATCTAACTCTCAGTGAAGTAGTAATACATGGTTTGTATAGCCAAACAATATCTGTTCCTCTTTAAACACTGATCAATTGTGAGCCCAAACTCACTCAGGATTCCTTGCAGCTCTAAAACCAGGATCATACGATAACAGGTAGCAATAGATGTAACTCATCACATACTCTAAACCAGTGGTTCCCAACCCTGTCCTGGAGGACCGCCAGGCCAGTTGGTTTTTCAGGCTAGCCCTAATGAATATGCATGAGAGAGATCTGCATATAATGACGATGCCAGGCATGGAAATCTGCTCCATGCATATTCATTAGGGCTATCCTGAAACCTCGACTGGCCTGGGGGTCCTCCAGGAGAGGGTTGGGAACAACTGCTCTAAACGGTAAACCTTTAGACAATCCCCCCCCACCAGAAATCAAAAGGTACTAATATTAAACAGAGCATGCAGATCCCTGTGGCACCCCACATTTAAAAGACATCTAGGTGAATTCAGCATAGAGATTATTGCTTCGTTCAGTTAGTGAGTGCCCAACCCAAAACTGGCCATTTTGAGCTGGGCTGATGGAGGGGTTTCTTCTTTCATCATTGGTAAGGACTAACCACCTACATTTCTATACCTTTTTACAGGGGCAAGAAAAATGTTCTTGTATATTTGGAAAAGTGTGTCCACAGAGTAAATAGAGAAGCTGAAGGATAAGGGAGGAATGGTTAAACTTAACTTCTACAGATTTTTTTTTTCTAGCCAACCCTCTTGAAGGGTGTTTGTAGCATGGTAGGCAGGAAATCAGAGACTGAAGCCATAGCTCTGGAGACCAGTAAAGCTCTGGATTTAGCGGCATCAGATTGGTGGAGAGCCAGACAGAGCTTCCTTTATTAATAAATTGGCCATTACCAGTCTTGCGGGGACCTAGGTTTGAAAGTGGTAAGGATCTAGATGTCATCTGTGTATACGAAAAAACATCAAGAAGTATAGCAAACAGAACTAAACTAAACTAAACCTTAGGTTTGTATACCGCGCCATCTCCACAAGCGTAGAGCTCGGCACGGTTTACAGAGTTAGGAAGAAAGGAACTCCAATGAAGGGTTATAGGAAAGGAACAAGAAGAAAGAGAGGGACAAGGGTCCCAGAGAGCAGGAGGTGTTAGATTTTTGAAAAGAGCCAAGTTTTCAGGTGTTTGCGGAAGAATTGGAGGGAGTTTGAATTTCTGAGCGGGGATGTGAGGTTGTTCCAGAGTTCTGTGGTTCTAAAGGGGAGGGATGTAATCCCCTCTCTCTCCTTCTTGCTGTAATATCCCTTCCCGCTACCCTCAACCTTTACTTCCCTTCTCCAGCTAACCTCAACGACATCATTCTATGTCAATTGTTCATTATTGTTCGTGCAACTATTTGTAATCTCTGATATGTTTATAACTTTGATAAATTGCTGTGAACCGCCTAGAACTCCCTGGGTATGGCGGTATACAAGAATAAAATTATTATTATTATTATTAATTATGGTCACTTAGTCAGATAGAGATTGCAGATAGGCTGCTTGTAGGTGAGCAAAATGATCCATGTGTTAATACTTCTATTACTGCTCTACATTCCCATCAATAATTTCAAAAGATTTTAAACACGCCAATACTATTTCGTGATCAACAGTGTTAAAAATGGCTGAAATATCCAACATTGCCAGGTGCATTTGACACTGCCAGCCACAAGGTGATGCAATGAATCCAGTAATGAAACATTGAAAGTTTTGGTACTGCGGATACTATATTGAAAATCATCCAGCAGCCTTTTGATGACATAATGAGCTTCCAATTGCCTTTATTCTGGTTTCGAAGTCAACATTTATTTTATCTGTACTTAGATCCTTTTTCACAAATAGTGAGAATTAAGTTAAACACAAAATCTTGTGGAGGGTCAGTGATGGAAACTGTGAACCATTAAAAACTTGGTATCAAATTAAATATCCTTACTCAAGTAGGTTTCTGAGACCCTTTATCCTCCATCTTCTCCTGAAATACTCTACTGTGGGATTTTCTCATATTTGTGGATTATTCCTTAGGAATCCCATAAACCATCTCCCTTGAACTTTCCAGTAATACAAGAACCATTCTTGGAGAGCCTTGGGGTTCTGTTCAACAAGCCTGGTTCCAGACGTCTGTTCCTGATGCTGACACCAGGAAGTCTGAGCTAGCCCGCTCCTTGAATCTGATGCCAGAGGTGTGATCCAATGGGCAGATCCAGACTGCAACCGTTCCAGTGATTCTGCCTTGGCTTTTCTTTATCTCCCAATTGAGCTCCTGCCACCTGAGATACCTCTCCTACACCACTCAGTGGCGTAGTAAGGGGGGGGGGGGTGATCTGCTCTGACTCAACACCCCTTCTCCTTTCCGCCCCCTCGCTCTTCTCCTTGCCACACGCATACACCCCTTGCCTTCCCTGTACTGTTTTTACTTCCCCGATGCGAGGTTGCTATCTGCATTGGCGCTCTCTCTGACATCACTCCCAGGACCTGCGCTTAGGAAATGACGTCAAAGGGCGAGCTGACACCAAGGTGGGCATGCTGCTCACGTTGGAGAAGTTAAAAAGATATGGGGAAAAGGAAGGGGGGCCGTACGTGTCAGGGGGGTGGGGAAGAGGGCGAGGGAGGGATGCCACCGCTAGGGTTACCAGACGTGTGGATTTCCCCGGATATGTCCTCCTTTTTGGGGACATGTCTGGGGGTCCGGACTTCTTTTCATAACCCGGTACTTTGTCCGGGTTTTGAAAAGCCTCCTCTAAATCGCGTCGGGCAGGAGGAAATCCACGCGTGACAACAGTCAGCAGGGGGCTGGGCTAGGATGGGATTGGCGGTGAGACTAGGGCGTAATGGGGCGAGGATGGGTGGAACTGGGGGACGGATCTAGGGGGGGGTCCAGATTTTACTATATTAAAATCTGGCAACCCTAGCTGCCACCCCGGGTACCGCAAACCCGTACTACGCCACTGACTATTGCGCTAACGGGTCTGCTATACCTTAGGTAGTGTGTCAGGAGGCAGGCTATAACAGCCTGTAGGGAATTGTGCATTTGGAATATGGTGATTTATGCAATTGTGGGTTTATTGTATATTTCCTAAGCATTCTAGCTTGTCTAATGCTTAAGTCTCATATTTCATGTATATGTTATTTTTCTAATACACCACCTGGTTCATTGTTTGTCATATTATATTGTCCAAGTGTTAAGGACTTGAGTCTATTTGGGGAACATGGCTGCTGTGAGTTCCATGAGGCTGTAGCAGGAACTCGTGGCAGCCATTTTGGATTGCAGCCCTGCATGGGGCAGGAGCGTAGGAAAATTGCTCCTGCCCCACTTCACCGCTAGACCACCAGGCTTTAAAAGTAAGGTGTGGAGAGGTCCAGGAGGGTGGGGGGTGGTTCAGATTCAGCCCTAAAGTTATTCATAAAGTTTTGTTATTTGCAAGGGGGCTGTGCTCCTAACCCCTGCAAATATGGAGGGGGGGAGTGTACTTTGCTTCAAACATTTACACCTAATAGTAGATTTATTTTATTTATTGGGATTTATTAACCGCCTTTTTGATGAAGAAATTCACCCAAAGTGGTTAATACACTGAATAGCAATCAGTATTTTCCCTATCTGTCATGACAGGCTCCCAATCTACTTATTTATTTATTTATTCAATTTTCTATACCGTTCTTCCAGGGGAACTCAGAACAGTTTTAAATGCATTTATTCAGGTACTCAAGCAGTTTTCCCTGTCTGTCCCGGCGGGCTCACAATCTATCTAACGTACCTGGGGCAATGGAGGGATTAAGTGATTTGCCCAGGGTCACAAGGAGCAGCGTGAGTTTGAACCCACAACCTCAGGGCGCTGAGGCTGTAGCTTTAACCACTAGGCCACACCTCATTTCTGCAGCTTTTCAAGTGCAACTTTATCAAAACATATCTTTGCCCATATGCCTTCATCAAATGGGCTCAAAAAAAAAAGCACCAACTTGCTTCCCAGCCTAGGCTAAATTTACTTTCATACTCCTGCATTGTATATGTTGTGGTGAATTACATGCAGAAATTTACATCAGGTCTCAGCTGGTGTAAATCCTCATCCTGAAAGTTAGGCACGGATTCCTTTCCTAATCATATGTAGCACTGCTTGCTTTTTTTTTTAAGCTGCCGCTGTACACCGAGCAGAAGATTTGAACGTATTGTCCATGACGACACTTAGAACATTTTCTCTCAATGGTGACTCATAAAATGGAGCCTAGCATTCAAATAACTATAATTTAGATTATTCTTCACAAAAAAAGGAGAATTCTGCACAAAGCAAACAGTGAAAAGGAGCAGAGATGAAAAAAAAAATCAGACACATTTTCTTGGAATTCCTCAAACCCTAATACCACCAGATTCTCCCACAAATTAAAACTATCCTTCCCCTCGCTAAAAGGCATTTCCCACACAGGAAAGCTAGGGACCTCCCTCCACTTCAAAATCACTGAGCTCTGGAACAACCTTACCTCCCCTCTTCGGAACTTGAGCTCTCTCCAAGTTTTCCGCAAACATCTGAAAACCTGGCTTTTCTCAAAAAATGTAAGTCTCCCTCCAACTTAGGAATCAAGGAAACTCTTATATCTTGGCATCCCAAGTCCTCTAAATTTTCTTCATACTTCTATCTCTAACCCTCTGTTGTAGTTCCTTCCTATTTCCCCTACTGTAAACCGCGTTGAGCTCTACGAACGTGGAGATGATGCGGTATACAAACCTAAGGATTAGATTAGATTAGATGACCAAACCAAAGAAGAGAGTTCAATGTGATTCAACATGGGTGCAGACATCCACACTAAGTACTCATCCCGGAGAATACTTGAATACTGCAGAGCCAGGTGGTTGTTTTTTTTTACTGGCACTTAAATTTTAGCAGACGAAAAAGGAGAAGAGTTCCTTTCATTTTGCAGCATTAAACTCGCTACAGCTTGGCGATTCTGCTTCAGCATTTATTTCAACAGTGTGTTATCAATAAGTGTCCCCCGAAGACGGCGTTGTTTCGCTATGCCGAAACAAGGATCCTTGTTGGGACAATTTTAACGTTTATTGGTCTCAATAAAAACTAATCTTGGTTGATTTAGACATCCACCTTGTCTTTTTTTGTTGGTGCACTTAAATTTTAGCAACATTTATTGAATTTGACCCTTATTGTGTAAATTCTCTGGCAATCTGCAAAATGTGCTGAAACTTCTCTATTGTTTCATATCAAGCTTTGCTCATTGGCCGATGTCTTTTTACGCTGAATAATGATGTACCTCCTCCCTCGGAAAAATATAAATCGGACTCAATGGATACTTACAAATTTGGGATCGATTTGCTGTTACTTCCATGTTCATTGTGACAATCGTCTTCTTAGGTTATTTAAGGGTTCATTTTCAAAGCACTTAGTCAAAGTGCCACAGGTTTCTAAGGCGATTTGTGTGTCTAAGGCCCTGATGTTCAAAACTGGCCGTGCATTTAACGTTCACCGTTAAACCAGTTCTAATCAGTTTAGCTTCCGATGCACAAAATGGTTCTGCGCGGTCTTTTCCGTGCCCCATACCAGCCTCCGAGAATAATATGGAAATGCAGTACAACAAGCTCATTAATATTAAAATGAGCACTCCAGGCAATGCACAAAATGAAGCGCCAAACTTTAACGCTCCAAAATAACCGGCAGGTCTGGAGGTGCCGGTAGCGTTGAACCGCGTGCGTTAAAAGCGTATACAGGCAGGTCTGGGGCTGCCGACTGCATGAGGTGAAAGTTTTTTTTTTTAAAAAGCACATTTGCATGGTTTGCAAGTAGTTTTCGCCCCCCCCTCCACCCCCAAATGGTGCTTATGACAGTTACAGTTACTTTATTTGAAATACTGCATTTTTTAAACAAATGTAGTCAAATCAAAGCGGTTAAAAAATTTAAAAACAATGGATTAAAGAGGAAAAAAAAAATAAAAACGAGAAAAAACGAGGGGTGGGGGGGGAGGCCGATACAATAGGCAAACTGGATTTCATAGCAATTAACAAAAAACTTGAATAAGTCCATCAATGGCTGGATACTAATAGGTTGGCGCTTAACATTAATAAAACAAATGTGATGCTTTTTCCATGGAAAGACAGTTCTAAACTCATTGCCCCTATTCCTATAAAAAAAATGTTCCCCTGCAATCAGTTAACACCATTAAAATTTTAGGAGTGATTTTCGACACTAAACTAACGTTCCACGATCATATCAGCCGTATTATTAAAGCATCCTTTTATAGACTTCGTCAAATCCGCTCTCTTTCACAATTCCTCTGCCCGAAATCTCTCAACATTCTTATTCACTCTTTGGTGATTTCTAAAATCGATTATTGTAACGCCCTTTTTAAGGGAATCGCTCAAAGTGAAATTAGACGATTACAAATTATACAAAATACCTCCATTAAACTTATAACAAAAACCAGGAAATTTGATCATGTAACTCCCCTTCTTAGGAAGGCGCACTGGCTACCCGTATCTCACCGGATAACATGCAAATTATGCTTACTTATTTACAAATCCCTACTTTATAAAACCCCAGCATTTATTTTTAAATTATTAATTCCTTGTACTTCTAACCAAACGTTACGATCGAATGAACAGCACTTGTTGATGATTCTTTCCCTTAAGAACATTAATACAAGACGACAATTTATTTTCTCTGTTACGGCCCCTCAAGTCTGGAACTCTCTTCCTATCTATTTGAGAGAAGAGGAGTGTGTGGCGCAGTGGTTGGAGCTACAGCCTCAGCACCCTGGGGTTGTGGGTTCAAACCCCGCGCTGCTCCTTGTGACCCTGGGCAAGTCGCTTAATCCTCCAGAGCCCCAGGTACGTTAGATCGATTGTGAGCCCACCGGGACAGAGAGGGAAAATGCTTGAGTACCTGATTGTAAAAACCGCTTAGATAACCTTGATAAGCGGTATATCAAATCCTAATGAACTTGAAGAGCGCAATTTTGATAAATTTAAGAGTAATTTAAAAACTTTTCTTTTCAAAGATGCTTTCGATAATTAATTATTTCTTTTTGATTTACTCTGTTTCTTGATTAAGATTATGGAATATTTAAATCATCTGCCTTATGTTCTTTCCTTGATTGTTCTGCTCTTTTAAACATTCTGTAGTTCACTCCCCTTTTCCCTTATTTACTTGTTTGTTAAGTTTGTTAATAGTCCTTTCTGGACTTAATTTTTTGTTAAGTATTGTATTTACTCCCTTAATACTGTAATTTTATTATTATGTTCATCGCTTTGAAATATGATTAAGCGATTAATCAAAAACATTATTAAAACTTGAAACTTGAAACAAAAGGATTAACAGTAAAGGGATGGATTACAAGAGTCCTTTTTACGAAGGTGCGCTAACCAATTTAGCACACACTAAGGGCTCCTTTTACGAAGCCGCGTTAGCAGCGTTATCGCACGCAACTTTTTAGCACACGCTAACCCCTGCGCTAACCGAAAAACTAGGGCCCGCTCAAGAGGAGGCGGTAGCGGCTGGCGCGGCTGGCAAATTAGCGCGCGCTATTACGCGGGTTAAACCGCTAACGCGGCTTCGTAAAAGGGGCCCTACACGCTAAGGTGCCCGTAGAATATAATGGATGCCTTAGCATTTAGTGTGTGCCCATCTTTAGCGTGCACGCAAAATCAATTAGCATGCGCTAAATCGGTCAGTGCGCCTTTGGAAAAGGACCCCAATATTTGTTGGGGGAAAGAAAAACATAAACAAAAAAGGACGAAAACAAAAGGTTGAAAGGTCGAAGTATAACAAATCGTGAAAAGTACAGTTTTCCCCGAAAACAAAAGTGCCTATAGAGATTCACAGCTGAATGCCTTTCTAAAGTACCGTATTTGCCGGCGTATAAGACGACTTTTCAGTACCTTAAAATCCTCCCCAAAGTCGGGGGTCGTCTTATACGCCGGGTACTGTTTACATGCCCTTACTTTACATTAGAGAGCTGCACGGGGACGCCCCTAGGGTCGCGGGGATCCCGTGGGGACGCCCCCTAGGGTCGCGGGGATCCCATGGGGACGCCTCCGAGGGTCGCGGGGCTGGATGTACTCAGTCTTCTGGATGTACGCGGCTCTTCTTCTCCCTACCTTCTCTGCTTGCAGCACAGAGCCGAACGGAAGTCTTCCCGACGTCAGCGCTGACGTCGGAGGGGAGGGAGGGCTTAAACAAAGCTTAAACAAAGCCCTCCCTCCCTCCGACGTCAGCGCTGACGTCGGGAAGACTTCCGTTCGGCTCTGTGCTGCAGGCAGGGCAGATAAGGAGAAGGAGAGTAGCCTCGCGGTTCGAGTGGCTACCAAGAGAGAGGGGCGGCCGCCCCGCCCCGGTTGCAGCACAGCCGGCCAGGTTCCCTTACTTTTGTGGAACTTCCCCGACCGACCGATAACAGCCCGGGTCCGACAATCCTCCCTGCCCTTTAGCCGCGAATCTAAATTACCTTCTTACAGCAGCTGTAAGAAGGTAATTTAGATTCGCGGTTAAGGGCAGGGAGGTTTGTCGGACCGGGGCTGTTGTCGGTCGGTCGGGGAAGTGCCACAAAAGTAAGGGGACCTGGCCGGCTGTGCTGCACCCGGGGCGGTAGAGAAGGTGTGCGGAAGAAGGGGTAGTCTTATACGGCGAGTATATAACAAAACTCTATATTTTAACTAAAAGTTGGGGGGTCGTCTTATACGCCGGCAAATACGGTAATAGTAATAGGATGAAATGTACGGTATCTGCATCTATGAGACAAACTTGGTTTTTTCTGTTACATAGAGCGTTATGGACCCCTGTTAGGTTGCAAAAATTAGATAGTTCTTTGTCTAATAGATGCTGGCATTGTCATTTAGAAGCAGGAACTTTAGATCATTTATTGTTTCATTGCCCATATATTATGAATTTTTGGAAATCAATTTGGGACCAAATTAATAATTTATTAGAGAACCCAGCGGCATTATCTTATGATACTGTGATATTTGGTATGGAAATGAGAGCAAAAAGTCAGATTTCTGCTAAAACAGTAAATTATTACTAATAATGACTGGGGTTGCCATTCAGCAAATTACATATAATTGGAAGGATTGGAAGAGATTAAATTATAACTTTTGGTGGAATTCTTTATGCCATATCTATAAAATGGAAAGATTTATTGCTTTACAAAGGGGATACTTTAAGAAATTTCAGGATGTGTGGAAACCATTAACAAAATATTGTAAGGATTAAGTAAAATTATTTCCCTTTTAATTATCAGTTCAGGATATAGGGAGGGGGGTATTTTTCTTATTACATATATTATATAATAATGGAAGATATGGATGGGAGGGATGGGAAAGGGGAAGGGATAAAATTTATATAATGTACCAATGATTGTTTATAAGTGATATATTTATTGTTACTGTGAATGAATATATTTTACACTTAATGTAATTTTGAAAATGAATAAAGAATATTAAAAAAAAGAAAATAAATAAAGTAATAGGCTTTGAACTGTGACTTGAAAACTTTAAAGGATTTCTCCAACCTTAAATAGAACGGTAATGAGTTCCAGAGACTCGGGGGCCATCGCAGAAAAGCTCGAATCGCGATTAGCATCCAGAAACATTTGCCGCCTTTTTTTTTTTTTTTTTTTATAATTCTTTATTCATTTTCAAACTTACAATAAGTGTGACAATATGTCCAAACAAATTAACAATAAATATATCACTTAATAATCATCAATGGTACAAATAAGAACATAAGAACATAAGAAGTTGCTTCCGCTGAGGCAGACCAGAGGTCCATCTCGCCCAGCGGTCCGCTCCCGCGGCGGCCCATCAGGCCCTTTTGCCTGAGCAGTGGTCCCTGACTAGCTTTATAACCTATCTCTACTCCTATCCCTATAACCCATCTCTACACTTATCTATACCCCTCAATCCCTTTGTCCTCTAGGAACCTATCCAAGCCTTCCTTGAAGCCCTGTACAGTGCTCCTATCTACCACAGCCTCTGGAAGCACATTCCATGTATCCACCACCCTCTGGGTGAAAAAGAATTTCCTAGCGTTTGTTCTAAACCTGTCCCCTTTCAATTTCTCTGAGTGCCCCCTTGTACTTGTGGTCCCCTCTTATGCTCTTATCTCCCACCCACCCTTCCCACCCTTTCCTAGTTCTTAATAAAGCAACACAAAAAATATATAACCCTAAGGACAGTAGTATAGCCACTAAAGTCCAATATATAATTGGCTAACACGCTTAATCCCTCGGGGAGGATGTCTGAACCGGGAAAAATACGGAATCAATACAAATAATTATTTAAATAAAGGACATCAATATGAGCCCTTAGCATGCGGACGGGAGATTATGGTTCGGGCTGTATGTCATAGGTGACCAGCACTAGACCAAAGTCTAAATGAGAATAGCCTCATACATCATTTAGTCTTTTACAAAGTTATCAAACCGGTGACACCTCTCACACTCCCAATTTTAAATCCTGGTCGGACATACACATCGGGGGAGAAAGGGTGAAAAATGCACAATAAATAAATTCATTGCCAAGAAACCATCACCCTGGCAGAATGAAAATAAAGTGCAGAGTGCAAAGTGCTCACAACCAATTGATGCTAAAAAAATTTTTTATAATTAACTTAATAAAGACACCACTAAATGACACTGTTACTATAGGATCAAAAATCATGAGCTTTTCCTGCTGCATTCACACGTTTATGCCTCTGTCTGTGAACTGTTCTGCATATGTGTCAGTTGCCTTCTCCAGCGATTGATCCTAGCAAAAACGGTAGCAGAACAAGACTTGGGGGTAATCGTCAGTGGGGACATGAAGTCTGCCAATCAAGTGGAGCAGGCTTCGTCCAAGGCAAGACAAATCATGGGCTGCATACGAAGGGGTTTCGTCAGTCGTAAGGCGGAAGTCATTATGCCATTGTATAGATCCATGGTGAGGCCCCACCTAGAGTACTGTGTGCAATTCTGGAGGCCGCATTATCGCAAGGATGTGCTGAGACTGGAGTCGGTTCAGAGAATGGCCACCTGGATGGTCTCGGGACTCAAGGATCTCCCGTACGAAGAACGATTAGACAAATTACAGCTATACTCGCTCGAGGAGCGCAGAGAGAGGGGGGACATGATCGAGACGTTCAAGTATCTTACGGGCCGCATCGAGGCGGAGGAAGATATCTTCTTTTTCAAGGGTCCCACGACAACAAGAGGGCATCCGTGGAAAATCAGGGGCGGGAGACTACGAGGTGACACCAGGAAATTCTTTTTCACTGAAAGAGTGGTTGATCGCTGGAATAGTCTTCCACTACAGGTGATTGAGGCCAGCAGCGTGCCTGATTTTAAGGCCAAATGGGATCGGCACATGGGATCTATTCACAGGGCAAAGGTAGGGGAGGAACATTAGGGTGGGCAGACTGGATGGGCCGTGGCTCTTATCTGCCATCTATTTCTATGGACTTTCCATGGACCTCATTTGCACGTGATGTTTTTGGAGCATCACTTGTCGTTCAGAAATCGGAAAATTTACCGGCACTACAACGGCTCACAGGATTTTTAGCAGGGACTTTTGAGCATCTGAGCCTAATTGCTTTGAAAATGAGCCCCTTAGGGGCCTCACTAAAGGACCTTATTGTAGGGCGTTCGTAGACAAACGGTGATATTTAGCTGAAGTTTCATTTCACCCTTCTAACGTAACAAACGTTTATTCTACCGCTATGCAATTAATAGTTTTAACATTCATAATCCTAAAATCAGCAATGTCTGAAATAATCTACCAACAGAACAGACTTACACACACTGTTTAAAACCACTGTTTTATTACATTATTCAATTAAACCCACAGCATTTAGAGATTAAGGTGTTGATCACCTGTGAAGGCAATTTCTAACCACATAAATATATCAAAATGTATAAAGAGAAGTTGTTTTTTGTGAGGGTGACATCCAGCATCCACACAGAAAAGTATAACGTCTGTAACTGCCAGCTCCTTTTGGGTTTATTTCATTACATCAGCGAAGGAACAAGTATTTCGTTTCTGAGCAGGAATGTACCACGTGACCTAGTAATAATAATTTAAAAAGTTCAACAGTCTTTAGAAAATTATTTACAGTCCGGCCCTGGAAAGAAACATTGAAAATCAGTGCACTATAAAAGAAACCAAATTTACCCCCCTTTTACAAAACTGTAGCGTGGTTTTTAGCGGAAACAGCTCCAATGCTCATAGAATTCCTATGAGCGTCATAAAAATAGCTTTACTGGGTCAGACCAATGGTCCATCAAGCTCAGTAGCCCGCTCTCATGGTGACCAATCCAGGTCACTAGTACCTGACCAAAACCCAAAGAGTAGCAACATTCCATACAGAATCTCAAAGAATAGCAAGATTCCGAAATCCCAGAGAGTAACAAGATTCTAGAATCCCAAAGAGTAGCAACATTCCATACAGAATCTCAAAGAATAGCAAGATTCCAGAATCCCAGAGAGTAAGAAGATTCTAGAATCCCAAAGAGTAGCAACATTCCATACAGAATCTCAAAGAATAGCATGATTTTGGAACCCCAGAGAGTAAGAAGATTCTAGAACCCCCAAGGAGTAGCAACATTCCATGCTACCGATCCAGGACAAGCAGTGGCTTCCCCCATGTCTTTCTCAATAACAGACTACAGACTTTTCCTCCAGGAAATTGTCCAAACCTTTCTTAAAACCAGCTACGCTATCTACTCTTACCAGAACCTCTGGCAATGCGTTCCAGAGCTTAACCTCTGAGTGAAAAAAAAATTCCTCCTATTGGTTTTAAGAGTATTTCCCTGTAACTTCATTGAGTGTCCCCTAGTATTTGTACTTTTTGATGGAGTGAAAAATCGATCCACTTGTACCCGTTCTACTCCACTCCACTCCACTAAAAACTATGCTACAGTTTTTTTAAAAAGGGGAGGGGGGAGGGGGTTAATGCTTGTACATCATGACAGGCCTGTTTTCGCTGTAGCCTTGCATTTTGGTGCTAGCCTCCTGTCAGAGAACATCTACCCTCTTTGGGATGCTGTAAACCTGAAAGAAGATTTGTTGGATTCACTGTCCTATGATTTTTTTAAATTTATAATATCATTATTTCACATACAATGAAATAAACAGAAACAATAGTCCACATCAGAAGAAAGAAGCAGTTGAAAAAAAATTCTGAACATTAAACTCCCCCCACCCCTCATCATAGGTCATTTCAAATTTCTTTAGCCATTCATTTTACCCCTCAATAGAATTTTTTTAATCAGTAATCTTTCAAGCTGGGTAGGATCAAAGTAAATATACTTTACAGACTTCAAAGATATCACACATTTACAAGGAAACTGAAGGAAGAATACTCCTAATGCCATTACGCTCTCTTTCAAGCTTACAAATTCTTTCTGACGCAGTTGTATGGTTCTAGGCACATCTGGAAACATACAGACCGACTGACCACAAAACTGAACATCTTTTTCCTGTAAATATATTTTCAATATATTAATTTTCTCCTGTTTGGTCGGGAAAGTAACCGAAAGGATAGCTCTAGTAGTGATATACTCCAAGGAAACTAGTCAAGTTAATTGATTCCAAAATAGCAATCTCGTTAGTGCCTTCTACAACTGCCCCAGAATAAGGAACAAAAACATATCAACATTCAGAAATAAATAATTATCCACTATCAATATCGCCTTTAAATATCTACGCAACAATATCTCAGGAGACGGCACATAGGAGAATTCAAAATTATGTAATGTTCTAGAACGGGTATGATTTTCTAGGAACTCGAATTGTTTGTGGATCAACAAACTGTCTTTTACGAAAGCTGAAGAAGCTGACTGTAAATTTGACATAGACGAAGAAATTTGTGACAGTTTAGTGTCCATCTTAGCAATTTTAGAGTCTGTCATAAAACTTGTCAACTCTCTGCTGAGAGAAACTACATTCTTCAGTCCTAACTACCACTTACCTGATGTCTTTTAAGGTAATATCTTGAGGTTGAACAATTGTCCACTGCTGTTGGTTGAACAATGATCCACTGCTGTTGGATCATCACAAACAGCACGTGAATGCTCAAAAGATTATGCATGTAAATCTGTAGATATCCCACCCACAGGGGCAACACCATCTTGGGAAGATGCCCCAGTGGGACCAGCAGGAGTAAAGAGAGGGGAAGGAGTGGATCTACCTCCGTCACTTAAAGAAGCTCCAGAAACAGATAGAACACCTGGAGTTGAGGCAGTCAACTTCATCTGAACATAGGATCATAAGGCTTTGGAATGCTTGTATTTTTAATTTTCTCCTTGCGCTTAACCATGGTGGAATAGTCAAAGAGTACCTCAAGAAGAAGAAGAATCCAGGATCTTAAGTACTTGCAGCTCCTCTTGGGCTCCTAGCAATGACGTCTGACGTCAAACACCATCACCTACCAAAGTCATGATCTCACTCTCAGGGAGGGAGTCCAGAGCAGCAAGAAGCCTCCTTCACAGGCACTCCTGGTGCCTTCAGATTTTCAGGGTTTCCCAGTGGCGGCATTTGATGTCACACGCTGCCGCCCGCCAAAGTCCTGACCTCACTCTCAGGGAGGGGGTACAGAGCAGTAAGCGGCCTCCTTCCCACTGACCTATGATTTAATGGTTTATACTTTATGGTTTAGTTATATTCTGCCTTAGGCCAAGACAGAGTTCAAAATACAACCTATGTAATCAAATTTAATTTAAAAAAAACCAAAATAACTAAAAATAAAACAGGCAGAATTGCCTATTTACACCTTGGAGCTGATTAACTCAACGTTGTCATTTCGTACACTTAGCATATGTGTTAGGTTGCATCAATCAAATAGTCCCCGTAGGAACTTCTTCATAGCCTGAAATGACTCATCTTTGAACTGAACTAATCAATGTCAGTCAAGCAAGGCATCATGAGTTACAACATTCAACTACTCAGTGGAACTTTCTTATCTTCCAAACTGGTAGTCACATTTATAACTCTATACAGTCGTAGGTCAATTGATATTCTTAGTTTTAATTAGATACATATCAATGAAATAATTCTTCTAAAAGGAAAATATTTTAAATTGAAGATCATTTTGAAAAGTTTTCATTATCGTATCACAGATGGTATTTTAGGCTGGAAATCTGACATCCCACTCAGAAATCAACCTCAAAACCCAATTAAAGAATTCACCTTGTCCAGTAGTGAGCTTTCTGAGCTCTGCTTTTGAAACTAAGTACAAGCAGTAATTTAATAATTAACCTCTCAAAGAAATGGCCGAATATTGGAGTGTCTCGAAATGATGACCCAAGAAATCTCACATGCTGCCTCAACAAGGGGATGACGACATTTGATCGTAGTCTGGACATTTGAGCAGCGCAGGATAACTGGTATTCATCTGCAGGGATGCTTCGCTAGAGATATCGGATGGGCTGCGGCCTCGGATCCAGGCATCCGGATGCAGGAACTGACCCGAATAATCGGAACAGTTGCTGAGTCTGGGGCGATAGAAGCCCGGGTGGGGCCGATAGATTTCCTCTGCTGTATATCTTTTCATGAACAGGTAGACGGACATCACGCCAGCAGTCTGCAAGGGATCAAAGAAGGCAAGATGGGTCAGCATGGATAACCACAAAAGGGCCTTCAAGTTCCAAGCAATCAAAAAAGCAAATTTATTGAAGGACCAGACACGGTCTGCGTTTCGGCATGTCCACCCCCGTCAGAAGTCGTCCAATGCAATCCACACAAAGATTAGCCAGACAAATAACACCTAATATTGAGATGCTTAACGAGCAGAATCCTTGGCTAGAGAGAATACGAATGAACAGTGCCATCATATGCGTGCCTCTTGCCTTCCCTGTACCTTTTTGCTTTCCCGGCGCGAGGTTGCTGCCCTCGTCAACATTGTGCTCTCTCTGACGTCACTTCTGGGACCCGCACCTAGGATGTGACGTCAAGAGGGTGAGCCGACACCAATGTGGGCATGCCGATCACACCGGAGAAGTTAAAAAGGGAAGGGGGCACGTGCAACAGGGGGAACGAGGAAGGGCCGCCACTGCCCTGGGCGTCGCCCACTCTTACTATGCCACTGCCCGAGCCTAAGTATTTCCAAAGGGTGGGGTGGCTGTGTTTATTCAACTCAAGTCTCAAGCAGTTATATATGTAAAGAAGAATGCCAAGCTTTTACCCCTGATGCAGCCTGTGGGCGAAACATGGCCACATCGGGTTTGTCCCCAATAACTGACTGCATTTTAGTCTGTTGTTTTTCATTTTGGGTTATTTCTAATTGTGGTCTGCAGACCAAGGCCTCTTTGTTGGTTTGGACTGATAAATCCACAGCAATCATGAGTCTAAGGGGCTATGCAAGCATCTGTTTGTATGCCCTGATTCTAGTGGGGCTGGAAATGTAGCTAGTTTGAATGTAAAATAGTCCAGAAAGGTATGAGGTGGTGGTATTGAGTACGAGGGAGGTTGCTATTTTGCTGGGTGGAGGGAAAAGGTCATATTATGACGGGGGTTGGGGTTGGGGGGGAGTTTTGACCCTAATAAGATTGAAGGGTATGAGCAGGTATGCACACATGGGTTTGGAAAAGTTTAAAGAAGAATGGTGGGGCCTAGGAATATTGGCGAAGGGGCAGGTGATCACTGCTAGATCCAGGAAGAAAATTCTGTGACATTTTATTAGGGTTTTGGCCAGTTTTGGAACCAGCACAGAACAAAATAGCAGTGTTGTTCAACCACCGGTCCATGGACCAGTGCCGGTCCACAGAAATTTCCTAACGGGCCACAGGGCCAGCACGTGCATCAGGCCCAAAACAGTGTTCTTCAACCACCGATCCACGGTGAAATCGATGTGGCGTTATCTTCGAGCCAGCTCCCTCTTCCTAACTGATTCAGTGCACAAAGCCACGGGCAGCGGCTCCTACGGGCATCCTGCGCCTGAACCGGAAGCCTTCTCTCTGACGTTGCAACGTCAGAGGGAAGGCTTCCAGATGAGGCACAGGACGTGCAAGGTGCAATTAGTACTATTATGGGGGCGGGGTCTGGGGTGGAGATTGGGTAGAGATAGGCGGGGGTCTGGCCCACGACTTAGCCCAGTGTTCTTCAACCGCCGGTCCACAGACCAATGCTGGTCCACAAAATAATTCTTTTATTTCTGCTGGTCCATAGGTGTAAAAAGGTTGAAAAACACTGCAAAATAGGACATGGTACAGAGTTTTCTGTGTACTATTAAAAATGGAATTACACCCATTATCCTATAATGGGAATCCCGCAAAGAAGATTCTTTGAGTGCAAAATGTTAGCAGTGAGACCTGAAACTAGAGCTTCTGATGCTTGAGGCTTATAGGTTGGAAATTTAGGTATTCGGTTTTACCTCTAATTGTGTGCGCATGGAGTCTGAACTGGGGGGGACCGAGGGGCTGATTCTATGGTTCATAGACAACCCCATGAAAGACAAAGGCACGCGCCGACAACTGAGCGCAAGACGGAGGCGCATGCCAAAGAAAATTACAGTTTTTAGGGGCTCCAATGGGGGGTTTTGTTGGGGAGCCCCCCCCCCAGTTTACTTAATAGAGATCACGCCGGCGTTGTGGTGGATTTGGGGGGTTGTAACCCTCCACATTTTACTGTACACTTAACTTTTTCCCTAAAAACAGGGAAAAAGTGAAGTTTTCAGTAAGATGTGGGGGGTTACAACCCCCCAAACCCCCCCACAACACGGCACGATCTCTATTAAGTAAAGTGGGGGGGGGGGTCCCCCCAGGCCCCCCGTCGGAGCTCTAAAAACAGTAATTTTCTGCGGCGCGCACCTCCGCACTGTGCTCAATTGTCTGCGCGCGCCTTTGTCCCGGCGCACTTTTGACCTGACAACGATTCTATAAACATCGCCTGAATCAGCCAGCGCCTAAAAAGTAGACGTGTCAATTACACTTGGCTGCCGTTTACAGATTTGCAGCTAGCGGCGTGTGTGAAAACATAGGCAAGGCCCACATTTTTGGAGAATCATGCTTCGTGGCAGTGGCATAGTAAGGGTGAGCAGCGTCCAGAGGGGTGGCACCCCTCTCAAGCTCTCTTCTCCATCACCCCCCTCCCCTCCCCCGCATGGGCGTGCCTCCCTTCCCTTTCCCCGTACCTGTTTAACTTTTCCGGCACGAGCAGCACGCCGATGTCGGCGTCCGCTCGCCCTTGGACGTCACGACGTCCTAGGCTCGGATACTGGAAGTGACATCACAGAGAGTTCAGATGATGGCACTGGCGCCAACCTTGCACCGGGGGAAGTTAAAAAGGTACGGGGGAAGGCAAGGGTGCCACGCCCTTAGGAAGACCGCTCCCAGGGCAGGCCGCCCCTTCCGTCCCCCGGACTATGCCACTGCTCAGCGGTGCCCAAGTCATGCTCCATCAATAAAAATGCTCACTTAGGTGTTAAGCGCCGATAAGTACCGTGCAATAGGCACTTATTATAGAATTGGAAAGGCACCTATCATGCAATTCATTTTTTTCCCCTATTATTGAGCCTATTAAAGGTATTTTTCCAATTGAGTTAGGGGCCTGAGGCGTCTAACTTTAGACATCCTTTATAAAATCAGCCCCTGGGTGGTTTTTTTTTTTAAATTCAGTCACCAAACAAGTAGTACACTCCGTATTCGCGGTTTCAGCATTCACGATTTCGATAATTCACGGTTTTTAGCTTGCTGGCTCCTCCCCTCCCCCCCATTATGTCAGCTTGCATAGAGAAATCGCTGATTTCAAGTGCTTTCTTCACCGTGTTTTGCCTCTCCTTCAGGAACAGGCCGGGTCTCCCACCGTGTTATTCGCGGTTTCACCATATTCGCGATGGTTTTTAATAGAAAACAGCGAATAACACATGAAAAAGTTATTTGCGGTTTTTCTGTATTCGCGGTTCCGTTAATCCCTTGTCACAGCGAATACGGAGGGAGAAGTGTATAGTTTCTGTTAAAACAAGTCTCTCCCTCCCCCCCCTCCTCAGAACATGCAATCCCAGCAGTCTCCAGTACATCTCCCCCTACCCCCACCCCCCACCCTGGGACCCTGACTTCCCATCACCCTGCTCCAAATACCTCTGTTAAAAGGAAAGATATAGCAGCAAACGCAAAGGACCAGCCATATTTATAATTAAAGTAAGTCTCCGAATCCTTGGTCCTATTCAGGAGTTCATCATTGATGCTTGAGATGTACAACACCAGCCCCACAACCAGAGATAAACCTGGAGAAGACACAAAGAGGGGCATTTTTGATGTTTGATCAGCCACTTAAACTGGTTGAGAAGAGTTTAGGAGGCCTGGTAACTCACACTTAACCCAACCACAAGTCCAGACCAGTCTTGTTTTCATAAATACCGGGTTTTTTTCCAGGAAAGTAGTACTCCCCCGATATTCGCGGGGGTTCCGTTCCAGGAACCCCTGCGAATCTTGAAAAACCGCGAATACGGTTTTTCATGGGGGAGACTGGAGAGGCAGGAGAGAGCAGCCGGAGTGCCGGCGAGTGCAGGAAATCACTCGCTGTATGCTCCGACCGCCTCTTCCTGCACTAAGTCGGGCCTTACCAATCAGGAGCTGCGTGCCAATGCTTTGGAATCCGAACGCCCTGCACATTGTGTGTGTGTGTGTTTGTGCCTCAAAATCTGAATGCTGCTTTGGAATATTTGCTAATATTTTACCTTAAAATCCAGTGTATTTCCTGTTAAAATTTGAGTTTGTGGGACCCAGGAATGGATTAAACCAGTTTCTATTATTTTCTTTTCTTTTTTTTTTTTAGTTCAATAATTTTATTGAATATTATAAGTAATATACAGAAAGCAGTTCAAATACATAAAAATTGAATAAGAAATAGTGATGTAGAAACAAAAGAAACCATAATTGCAGTCATTTGCATTTAATAGATTAGTAAGAAGAATTCAGAGTATTTGAAACTGCTAAGAAAAGAAATAGAGAGGATAGAGAAGCAAAGAGGATGAAGTAAAAAGAAAAAAGAGAGATGAAGAAAGAGAGAGAGAAAGAGTCATTCTTAGATTCATATGTTCATTCTGCCTTGTAGTTTCTATTATTTTCAATAGGAAAACTTGTCTTGGAGCTCAAACGCTTTGGAACTCGAATGGGGTTCTGGAACGGATTAAGTTCGGATTCCAAGGCATCACTGTATATATAGAGCCCTCAAAAGCGGCACGCCATCGCACACAAAATGCCAAACCTACCGAGCTAAAAGCCGCGCTACGCTTCTTCATCGGCTCCTATATTTTTAAATAGAACTTATTATTAACACAACTTCTTTAGGTTATTAGATACTAGTCTTATAGCCCGTTACATTAACGGGTGCTAGAATATATGTCTGTGTGTCTGTCTTTCTTTCTTTCTCTCTCTCCTTAGTCGCTTTCTATATTTCTTTCTTTCTTTTTCCTTGACTGTCCACCACCACCCCTTGCTTGCTCCACCTGTCCATTCTCCCTTCCTTTTACCTCCTCTGTGTCTACCATCATTCCTTCACTGCTCTCCTTATCCAGCAGCAGTCCTTCTCCCTTTGTTTTACCTCCCCCCCTGACTAAAAAGGCAAAAAAAAAAAGGGGCAAAAATTTAAATCTTAAGTTTGGCATTCCTCCACTTCCCTCCCCCACACCCAAAACAGAAGCCTCTCCCCAAAGTGTTATGAAGTGGCCACTCATTCTCAGGCTGATATTTTAAGGCAGAAAAGGGCACGCCTGTCAGCCTTGCATACTTTTCTAAACCAAGCAAGTGACGGCTCTCACCCAACGGCAAAAGCGGCAGACGCCTCGGCTAAAAGAAGCCCTCGCCGGAGCAGCAAATCTTTTTACCTGTCCAGACTGACGTGACCCGTGTAAATAAAGTGCAAAAGTTTTTCCACTTGCGCCTGATCCAGAAAGACGCTCCAGCAGAACTCTCTCCGCACAGGGCTCCGAAGTAACCGCTGAAGGAGGCCAGCAGGTTCCGGTGGGCCCGAAACTGGGCCTCCCCGATGCGGACGACACAGTCGCAGAAGAAGCCGGCCTGCCGTTGCTGGTTCAGCCGCTGCAGGAGCTGCTGGCAGTGCTTGGCCGGGAACTGCACGATGCCGCGGCCGGGAGAGGAGGGAGACGGGCGCACACGCCGCCAACTGCCGCTTTCCTCGCTACGCAGCGGCTCCGCGGTGGCGGCGGCTGCTGCTGCTCTCCCACCCCCCGCACAACACCGGATTCGGAGCTTCGGTCTGCCCTGCTCCCTGCTCGCCTTGCCGTATTGTATTTTTTAGTTGAAAGACGCGGCGGCGGCTCCTCTCATGATCTCCACCTGCGTCGGAAGTCCGACGCAGGCGGGGATCGTGAGAGGAGCCACCGCCGCCTCTTTCAACTAAAAAATACAATAGGGCAAGGAGAGCAGGGAGCAGGCCAGACCGAACAACAGGACGAAAAACAGAACCCTAAGCGCGCATGCGCATCCTACCTGCGGGTCCCTACAGCTCATGAAAAACAGGCGCATGCGCAGCTTAGGGTTTTATTATATTAGATTGAAATAGCTTCTATTTTAAAGTTTATCAGACTTATCTGTAAAATCCTGGCAAAGCATGTGATGTAGCTTATGCCAAGAAGCTGAAAAGCAACGTCGCCATGTTTAGACATTTTGGAGGAACACACAAAAATCCAGCAGCAAACGTAACCATTTTTGAAAGAGAAAAACATCTAATTTTTTTTTTTCCCCAAAAAAAATGGCCATTTCCTAGACCTGGAACGCTCTTCCAATTTATTTACGAAAGGAGCAGGACCTGGGAAGATTCAAAAGTAATTTAAAAACATTCCTTTTTAAAGATGCCTTTGATATTTAATTTCTTAATACCCAGGTCATTGATTTTATTCTATTAATATGCTTTTATTTTTTTGTTCCCTCATGTACCTTTCCTTTTTTGTTCTGCTTTCCTATATTAAATTGTATTTCACTACCCCTTTTTTACCTTATGTTATGAATATGATGAGTTAATTTTTAACCTTATTGTATTGTTTTAAGTTTGTATTGTATTGTATTGTATTGTTCCCCTTTGAATGTATTTTAAATTGTTCATCGCTTAGAACTATGATTAAGCGATTAATCAAAAGAATTAATAAACTTGAAACTTGATGTGTTTATTTTCTGTGCTTCTATCTTTTTAAACCAGTAAGTTTAATACGTGTCAGCCGATAAAGACCTGCACAGTCCAGGCAGTCTGTCTAACAAGGCGGCTAGGTTTGAATTTGGCACTCTGCACAGATTGCACTTCTTCACGATTAAACACTGGTACACCCAGATCCCCTTTTATTAAGCTGCGTTAGGGCTTTTTTTTATCTTCGTCCGCGGTGGTATAAACTCCGACGCTCGTAGAATTCCTATGAGTGTTTTGTTGTTTTTTTTAAACTTTCTTTAAGTCAACTTGAAACACGGTACAGGCTTATCACCATGCACACACAGCATAAAATACAAATACAAGGCATAACCGAACATCAGCAATGTTAAGGAATCCAAAAACAATCAGCACCAGCTCAAGTAGACCCAATTTTTACAGTTTTCACACATCCCCACCTCCCAACACCCTCCCTCCTCCTACCTCACCCCCCCCACCTAACAACTCCCCCCTCCCTCCCCAAAGCTGTGGAGGAAACATGGTACAGAGCCTTAACCTTTGTCAAAGAGAGACATAAGCTTTCAATGGTATCCCCCGCTGCGAACATCAAAAACAATCCCAGGTTGCCATTTCCAACATGCTATTGGTCCACAATGGTAAAGCCAGTGGCTCAGCGGCCATCCACACTTGGAGTTTAGCTTTTTTGGCCAATAAAACGCCCACAGCTGCTCTGTAGCCTGCTGTTCCAATTCAGAAGTAAACCCTAACTAGAGTATCCTATAAGGCCATTCGCAGGATCTGTCCACTAGTGCTGCCCGATTCAGGAAAAAAAATTTTGATTCAATTCGATTCAGCCTATTGAATTGGTTTTTTGATTCGATTCGATTTTCCTGCCCAATTGGGTGTTTTTTTCAAACATCCTGGTGGGTTTATTTTATAGCCTCTTCACCCCCTTTGCCTTCTCCTAACCACACTGGCGCTGTGATGTAAACAAAATAAACAAACAAAAAATACTTTTCCTCTCTCTCTCTTAAATCCTAGCTTACGTTTGCAATCTAACACCAGCTCTGGCAGGATACAAGCTTCAAATCTGACACATTGTAATCACAAAACAGAAAATAAAATTATTTTTTCTACCTTTTCTTATCTTGTCATTTTTCAAATCTTGTTGGTCCCAGGCTCTGGTTGTCTTCTGATAACTTGCTTGCCAGGATCTCCTTCTTTCTTCTTTCTCCGTGCTAACCATCCATCTTCTATCTCTGTCCTCCCCTTCCCTCCCCTGGAGGTCTGGCATCTTTCCTTTCTTTCATCTCCCTCCACAGATCCACCTTTTCTCAACTACCCTTTCATCCAGCATCTCTCCCTCCTTCCCCACCACCCCAGGGTCCACCATCTCTCCCTTTCTTTTCCCAACTACTCTCCTATCCAGTATCTCTATCCCCCCCTCCCTCCACATCATCCCTTGTGTCCAACTTCTCTCCCTTTCTGTTCCTTCCCTCCCTAAATCCCATGGTCCATCATCTCTCTCCCTCTCCTATATTTTCAGACCCATTATTTCTTCCCTTTGAACCCCCCTTCCCTCCGTGTACTTCTACACCAGGGCCCCCCTCCCCTGAAGGCCTGTCCCCCCATAAAGGTCTGCATCCCACCCCTGAAGGCCTGAATCCCCCCAAAGCCCTGCCTGCCTGCCTGTCCCCCTTGAAGGCCTGCACCCCCCAAAGGCCTGTCCCCCCCCTTGAAGGCCTGTCCCCCCTGAAGGCTTGCCCGCCCCACCCTGAAGGACTGGTCACCCCACCCCGAAGGACTGCTCACTTCCCCCCCCCCCCCTCCGGGAAGGCCTGCGTGTTCCCCCTGGCCTCCCCGCACCATTTACCGTATAGAAGCAGCCTATAGCAAGATCGCGATGCCAGCGATCTTTGAACTTTTTCGGTGCTGTTTCCTCCGTCGTGGTCCCGCCCCTCCTCTGACAAATACAGTCGGGTTTTCAGGATTTCCCCAATGAATATGCATTGAAGCAGTGCATGCACATAGCTCTCATGCATATTCATTGGGGAAATCCTGAAAACCCGACTGGATTCGGACTTTGGGGACCCCTGCTCTGGCGCCTACGTATGATCGACATGCAGCCGGCACCGTTTTTGTAAGCGGCTGCCGATTTAGTCACTTTGTATATAAATCCTGGCCCAAACTGCAGACCTCATAGCATACCCTGAAGAAAGCCACAGCGGGATGGCTGAAGCATCGATTGCACTTACTCAGACACAGCAAGACCCAGACAGCCGCGGAAACCTACGACAATATCCGGGGCTCCATCCCTTTTTCAAAGGTTACTGGATCTGTGTCATGTGGCATCTCCTAAGTCAGAGCAGAATCTAGTTCTTGAGCAGCTGTTTTATTTATTTATTTTAAAAAATTTTCTAACCCGCATATCTGACAATTCTAAGCGGGTAACGATCCAACATACATAATCAAATAATCTCTAATGTCATTTAAAAGAAAAGAAAACCTGATACAATCATAAGGATAAAGTTGCTAAAACTGTTCACTATAAAACTTAAGACAATCATGTTCAGAATAAAAATAAAAATTGGCAAAAAATGATAAAGAAAACACTCATTCAAATAACCTGGCTTTCACCGTCTTCCTAAACTGCAAAATATCTGACGCTTTCCTTGTCTCAAGAGCAGGGCAGGATTAACCAATAGGCCAAGTAGGCACGCGCCTAGGGCCCGAAATGGTCAGGGGGGCCCGATGAAGGAGGGCATCAACATTGTTTTTTCCAAACGGCGATAGGCCCCTCCAGCATCGATCGGCAATGCGGGCCCCCCGATCGGCAACGCGGGCCCCACCCCGATCGGCAATGCAGCCCCCCCCCACCCCCATCGACGGAAAGTAAGACAAGCAAGCAACGCGGGTAAGAAAGGCAACGGGAACTGTAATTGTGCAAGCGGTGCTGCTTGCCCAAAGCTTCCCTCTGACGCAGCTTCCTGTTTCCGCCTGGGCGCATGGTGGGATGGGGCGGGGCAGGGGGGCCCAGTGTACCTGTGTTCCTAGGGGCCCTCGACGAATTTATCCTGCCCTGCTCGAGGCAACGCATTCCGATACATCGGCCCTTGTATCGCCAGCAATAGTTTTACGATGCCCTGAGCGTCTCACCACACTCAAAGAGGTTTTAAAAATAGTTTGTAAGTTGGATAGAAAAGCTAAGGCTTACCGGAAAGTATAAAGAAGATCCCAGACACAAAAGCTAATATGGTTCTGTGGGGACGAATGTGTCCAACGTTGTTCAAAATAAATCCAATGAACATGAAGAAGAGGCTGACCAGAGGGAAAGGTGTGGCGGAACGAATCATTTCTGGTGGAGGAAGAACATAGAAGAGTTAACGATTCACCCGGAGAAGCAAAAGACATGGCCAGGCCGCTTTAGCTGCAGTTAAAAAAAAAAAAAAAAGAGGTAAATCGCACAAAAATAACCCTGTGAATTTCAACATAAACAAAAGCGCAAGAACAGAAGATACAGAGGTGGCATCTTAATGTCTATCCCTTCTCTGAGGTTGCCCCAATATTTATCTCGAATGTACTGAAGCTAGGTGAGAATCTCTTTTTTATTTATTTTTTTTTTTTTTAATCTTTATTAGTTTTCAATTATTAACAGTGCAATACAGTGAATTTAAACATAAACGAATCAAACAAAGGCACTTTAAAGCTAGGTGAGAATCAGTGGGGTAGCGAGGATGAGAGGCACCCGGGGGAGGTGGAACCCCTCCCCGGCTGTCGTCTCATACCCCCGTGCCTTCCCTCATTCCTCTAGTTCAGTGATTCCCAACCCTGTCCTGGAGGAACACCAGGCCAATCGGGTTTTCAGGCTAGCCCTAATGAATATGCATGAGAGAGATTTGCATATGATGGAAGTGATAGGCATGCAAATTTGCTTCATGCATATTCATTAGGGCTAGCCTGAAAACCCAATTGGCCTGGTGTTCCTCCAGGACAGGGTTGGGAACCACTGAACTAGAGGTATGGGGGAAGGGAAGGGTCCCGAGCATAAGAACAGACGGAAGGTCCATCAAGCCCAGCATCCTGTTTCCAACAGTGGCCAACCCAGGTCCCAAGTAGCTAGCTACATCCGAAACATTAAAACAGATTTTATGCTGCTTATCCTAGGATTAAGCAGTGGATTTCCCCAAGCCATCTTAATAATGGCCTATGGACTTCTCTTTTAGGACATTGGCCAAACCTTTTTTTAAACCCTGCTAAGCTAACTGATTTCAAAATCCTTTGGCCTACCTGACTTTCTCACCTAAATCAGATCAAAATTTTAGTCTGGTGCTTTGCTCTTCTGGGTGTTTTTTTTTTTTTTTTTAAGTTCAAAGAGTTTTATTGATTTTATAAAAGATGAAATACAAAGCCAACAATATGCGTGCTCCAACGAGGAGCACATTATAACAATGTCATTAACAAATGTGAAGTGCATCCACAGTGAAATAATAGTCACAGAAGGTTATTGCTACTGTATACATGCACTGGACTTCCCATTTATCTTTTCATTTTAAAAGCCTTTTGCCTCATTTGCTAGAATTTTGTAGCTTAGGACACACAGATCCTACAAAGTGGGAAAAAGAAATAAAACACCTCTCCGAGAGCAAAGATTTTTCTGTGAATCAGCAGATCCAAGGTGTAATTCTCAGCCACACATCATCTGTTAACACTTTCCATCCTCCCAACCATTTGTGCAGGGTGCACTCAGTAAGGACACGATTTAAAAGCAAACCATTTCAGTGTTTCAAGGGGAATTTCTGAACAGTGTACCAACAAAACAGTATCAGAGGTGTTTTGATTTGTGCGATCACATCAGGGCAGTAGATAGTCATTGGGCTCTCGGTCTTCTGTGCAATTTATATAGCAGTTGCTAAAAAAGAGGTCAATTAAAAATTTGTTTTGGCATTACGGGATGACCTTTAGCAACTGTAAAATTAACTAAATTGCTCAAGGTCAAAAGGGGCCGGATTCAGTAAATCTCACCCAAAGTTAGGCACTGGAAAAACTCAGCACTAATGTCCCTATTCTATTGTATAAACAGCGCTTTAACGTAGGCGCGGCAGGCGCCTAAGTTAAGAGGGAAACACCATTTAAGAATTCTTTTTAAAGAGATTTCCAGGCGCCAGGATCATGCCTCCAGAAACATAGGCAATGGAGCGCTGCTTTGTTTGGGGAGGGGGCCCAGAAGCACCGCCTTGGCACACTCCTGAGCCCTCCTGGCGCTTTAGTTTTAACTGCCGTGCAGCGTCCATGAGCAGGCCTGCCCCCAGAAATAGAATGAAAGGTGCCGGGGCAGACCTGGTGTTTGACGCTGCGTGGTGGCTGCCCGAAGATTTTAAACAAACTCCGAGAGCAGGGCGTGAGGGCTAACACAGCAACCGAGAATTTGGGGGGAAGCCGTGGCCCCTGTGGCCTCCCCCGTTTCAACGCCTATGTCCAGAGGTGCCTACCGGTGCCTAACACCACTGTAGGCGTGGCTGCCGGACGTGGCGCTAGGCGTGATTCATGTCAAAGGGAGGCACTGAAAATGTAGGCCTTGAAAACTCTGGTCTACATTTCTGGCGCCTACCTTTGCCAGAGGCGCAGTTCTCTAAATGGTGGCATCGCATGGTTGACATGCGATTGACGTACGCTTGTAAGGTCTCAATCGGTCGCTTTTAAGGTGGCCGCTACCAACGGCGCCAGTTAGAGTATCTGGGCCTAAACACAGAAAAAAACAAAAGTCTTCCTCGCAAGCCCGACGGACAAAATTACCAAAACAACGTTGCATATAAAAGATCACGACTACCCGATTACTAAAACAATAAAAATATTGGGAGTCACATTAGACACACATTTGACAATGGTTGAACACACACGAGCATAGTGGTAAAAAAGTGTTTCCTGACATCATTGAAGTTAAAGACCATCAAAAACTACTTTGACCCATTATCATTTAGATTACTAGTGCAATCACTAGTGCTTTCTACACTGGACTAATGCAATATCATTTATATGGGTATACCAAATAAAACTGAGGAAACTTAGAATTGTTCAGAAAAAGGGCGACCATGTTAGCCCCTACTACAGACTGCTGCACTGGCTGCCAGTCGAGGCACGAATAATATTCAAGTTCTCTTGCATATGTTTCAAGCTGGTTTGGGGACTGGCTCCTACAGATTTGCTATCTCACTTCATATTATACAGCCCTATAAGACAAACCAGAAACTGCAGTCTATTTGCATACCCAAGCATTACCGGCTGTAAATACAAAACCTTTCTGGATAGAAGTTTTATGTACCAAGCAAACAAACGACAACACTGGCTGGACAACTGCATTAACGGAGCTAGATCAGGGGTCTTAAAGTCCCTCCTCGAGGGCCGCAATCCAGTCGGGTTTTCAGGATTTCCCCAATGAATATGCATGAGATCTATGTGCACGCACTGCTTTCAATGCATATTCATGGGGGAAATCCTGAAAACCCGACTGGATTGCGGCCCTCAAGGAGGGACTTTGAGATCCCTGAGCTAGACTGACCTACGTCGCTTTTAGAAAAGTCATAAAAACTGCCTTATTCGACAGATATATCACCTAAACAGTACCTACACCAAACACTAATTTCCATTTCTTTTTTCCTAATATGTCCTCCCTGAAATCCTTAACAAATTGTATTATGTAATTCGCCACTTTTTCTAAAAAGGCCCTTCTGAAATTCTAAACAAACTGTATCTTGTAATTTGCTGTAATTT
This sequence comes from Geotrypetes seraphini, assembly GCF_902459505.1. Classification (NCBI taxonomy): domain Eukaryota; kingdom Metazoa; phylum Chordata; class Amphibia; order Gymnophiona; family Dermophiidae; genus Geotrypetes; species Geotrypetes seraphini. The sequence continues at coordinate 16,865,235 of NC_047093.1, read as the reverse complement.
TAAGATTCTGCATACTGTAATTTCACTGACTATCTGCATATTGTAACTCGCTGATTGTCCAGCTCTCTTCAGTTGTGAACCGCCTAGAAGTCGCACGATTATGGCGGTATAGAAGAATAAAGTTATTATTATTATTATTAAGTACTATTTAGCACTTAGGCCCTGATCCTAGAAATGTTAGGTTCCTAGACTGGCGCACCTAGCCGATCTAGGTACCTAACTTAATTTTCGTAATTGGCTTAATTGGCACAGTTAATTGAAAGCGCCAATAAAAAAAATGTAGAAGACCATTAAAAAAAAATTGAATTAGCTGATAGGCACCTAACTCATTGGGCCTACCACTTTGAGGTCTACTCCAAGGCACCTACCAGCAAGTAGGCGTAGTTAGGCAGATCCAGGGTAGATTTTGGATGTGGTTTAACTTAGGCACCTAACTTAGGAAAACCCTGGCCTGCATGGGAGTGCATCTAAGGCATCAACGCCTACCTTTGGCTTAGTTGCCACTAGGGACTGTCCTATAAATGGCTCCTAGCAGATGATTGACAATTGAGCTCGATGGCAACTGGAATTAGGCACCGTTTATAGAATCAGGGCCTTAGTACCGTTTCCTGAGCCTTGCTTTGGCGCCAGATGAAGCCTGATGTACTTCTGGCACTCAACGTAGGCATGGAAGTGGCAGTATTCTGTAATAGCGTGCCTCTGACCAGCGGCGTAGTAAGGGTGAGTGGCCCCTCCCCCCCGAAACTCGCGTGCCCCCTTTCCTATCCCCGTACCTTTTCAACTTCTCTGGCGTGAGCAGCATGCCCACGTCGGTATCTGCTCGCCCTTTGACGTCACTTCCTAGGCATGGGTCGCAGAAGTGACATCAGAGAGAGCGTCGATATGCCAACATGGACAGCAACCTTGCATCAGGGTAAAAAAAGGAAAGGAGGAAGGCAAGGAGAGGAGTGGGGGCGGAGACGAGGAGGGGGGCCATACCCTTAGGAAGACCGTGCCCGGGGCGGACCCCCCCCTTCCAGCCCCTTCTTACAACGCCACTGCCTCTGACCTGCCCATGCCCTCCCTTGACCACATCCCCTTCTGGCTCCGCACATGAATGTAGGTGCCTTCCGGTCATTGATTCTTTTTGTCTGTATATTCCAGTACACTTCTCCCTCCGTATTCGCGGTTTCAGCATTCGCAGTTTCAATTATTCACGGTTTTTAGCTTACTGGCTCCTCCCCCCCAAATGACATCAGCTTGCAGAGAGAAATCGCTGATCCAAGCGTTTACAGAGAAAATCGACGATGCCCAGCACTTTCTTCACCGTGTTTTGCCTCTCCTTCAGGAACAGGCCAGGTCTCCCACCATGTTATTCGCAGTTTCACCATATTTACGATGGTTTTTAATAGAAAACAGCAAAAACATATTAAAAAGTTATTTGCGATTTTTTTTTTAATTCACGGATCTGTTAATCCCCTATCACAGCGAATACGGAGGGAGAAGTGTAATGATGTTTTATTTTAATCCCCTGTTTTATCTTATATGTCTTTTTAAAATGTAGTGTAAACCGCCTAGATGTAATGATAGGCTGTATATTACATGAATAATAAACTTGAATCATGCACAGGCAGTTGTGGGCACAACTTCAAATTAATGCCAATTGACATCAATTATTAACACTCAGTTATTGGTTGTTAATGGCTCATTACTTCATGTCGTTGCATACGCAGCTCTCGCTCATATTTAAAATTGGTCATCCAGATATAGGCACCCTCTATAGAATCCAAGGAAGGGAGGGCAGCTATGCCACCAAGCCTGGGACTTCCCGTTTCTAAGTGGCACAGCACCTCTTGATGTACAGTTATGCAGTTTAATATGGTAGCCTAGTAGATGATGGAGTAGCCGAGTAGATGATGGTAGCCTAGTACATGATGGAGTAGCCTAGTAGATGATGGAGTAGCCTAGTAGATGATGGTAGGGTAGCCTAGTAGATGATGAAGTAGCCTAGTAGATGATGAAGTAGCCAAGTAGATGATGGAGTAGCCTAGTAGATGATGGTAGCCTAGTAGATGATGGAGTAGCCAAGTAGATGATGGAGTAGCCAAGTAGATGATGGAGTAGCCTAGTAGATGATGGAGTAGCCTAGTAGATGATGGTAGCCTAGTACATGATGGAGTAGCCGAGTAGATGATGGTAGCCTAGTACATGATGGAGTAGCTGAGTAGATGATGGAGTAGCCTAGTACATGATGGAGTAGCCTAGTAGATGATGGTAGCCTAGTAGATGATGGAGTAGCCAAGTAGATGATGGTAGCCTAGTAGATGACGGAGGTAAACTACCAATTGTCATGCATTTAGGCTGCAAAAACCCAAGGGAATGTTACAGTTTAGGGCAGGGGTGTCCAACCTCTTGCCCGAGGGTTGCATGCAGCCCCGTGAAGTATTTTTTGCAGCCCCAGTCGAGGGCGATGCAGTGTTTTCCTCTGCTGCCCCCGGGTGATTACCGTCTTGCCGGCTCCCTCCTCTGTCTTGCTGCAGCCTTTGCGCATTTGTGCAGCCCCAGAAATTTTTTTTTCAGCCAATGCGGCCCAGGTAAGCCAAAAGGTTGGACACCCCTGGAATAGGGGGTGAAGAACTTATGTGCATGACAGAAGAGCAAGTCTTGGGTGTGATTGTATGTGATGATCTTAAGGTTGAAAAGGTGACGGTGAAAGCTAGAAGGATGCTAGGGTACATAGGGACAGGTATGACCAGTAGGAAAAAGGAGAAATCGATTCCCCTGTATAAGGCTCTGATGAGACCTCATTTGGAATATTGTGCACAATTCTGGAGGCCATGCCTTCAAAAAGATATAAAAAGGATGGAGTCGGTCCAGAGGAAGGCGACTAAAATGGTGGGTGGTCTTCGTCTTAAGGCGTATGGGGACAGACTTAAAGATCTCAATCTGTAGACTTTGGAGGAAAGGAGGGAGAGGGGAGATATGATAGAGAAGTTTAAATCAAAAAATGTCACACATCAGCAGTGGGCTAACTCTCTGAGATCCAACATTGAAATTCACGTTTGAAGCTGGTGTGAAACCTTCTGGCTGTTGGAAGCTGTTTGGAGAACCCCTGAAGAAACCAAACGTGTTGGTGAAACGAGTGCTTGTTGGAGATTTTGGCTCCGTCGTGGGCTTGGCTGCGTTCTGCGAGAGGCTTAGGGCTCCTTTTACATAGGTGCACTAGCATTTTTCGCGTACGCTAGCCGAAAAAATACCGCCCGCTTAAAAGGAGGTGGTAGCGGCTAGGGCGTGCGGTATTTTAGTGCACGCTAAAACCGCTAGCACATCTTTGTAAAAGGCGCCCTTAATTTTGCCCTTGAAAAAAGAAGAACTTTAATACTGGTGGATCCTTTCCAGTTACGTCCTCTGGCACCAGAGCTAAGTATTTTGCTTCCTTTTTCAGCGATTTTGTATTTTGAACTTTATATTTCCTATATTTATATGCAAAAAGTTTTTAAAAGTTTTTAAAGAAAAACGTATTATAAAAATTAATTAAAAAATTTAAATCTATAAAAAAGAATTAAAAATACTGTGCACAGTAGTGGGGTGTGAGTTTTTTTTGCCCATGACAAGAAAAAGAATGCCAGCTGTGAATCATCAATGATTGCTGCGTGCTAAAACGTTTTTGAAGCTTTTTCTCCACCTGTTTTGAATTTCAATGTTGGATCTTAGAGAGGTAGTCCACTGCTGGTGAGTGACATTTTTTGCAAGTTTTTGGTTTTACTGTCACTACTTTTTTGAGAGAAGTTTAAATACCTACATAATGTAAATGCGCATAAATCGAGTCTCTTTCATTTGAAAGGAAGCTCTGGAATGACAGGACATAGGATGAAGTTAAGAGGTGACAGGCTCCGGAGTAATCTGAGGAAATACTTTTTTACAGAAAGGGTGGTAGATGCGTGGAACAGTCTCCCGGAAGAGGTGGTGGAGACAGAGACTGTGTCTGAATTCAAGAAAGTGGGATAGGCACGTGGGATCTCTTAGAGAGAGGAAGAGATCATGGTTACTGCGGATGGGCAGACTGGATGGGCCATTTGGCCTTTATCTGCCATCATGTTTCTCTGTTTCTATAACTATAAAGCTCTTTGACCTCACAATGCAAGTGTTAAGAGCCTTAGCCTATAGGGAGAGGAGGAGATAATGGTTACTGTGGGTGGGCAGACTGGATGGGCCATTTGGCCTTTATCTGCCATCATGTTTCTCTGTTTCTATAACTATAAAGCTCTTTGACCTCACAATGCAAGTGTTAAGAGCCTTAGCCTATAGGGAGAGGAGGAGATAATGGTTACTGTGGGTGGGCAGACTGGATGGGCCATTTGGCCTTTATCTGCCATCATGTTTCTATGTTACATACAGTTTCTTACATATGTGTAGATGAACATAAAGTTTCTTAATGGGTTCAAATTCCACACTGCTTCCTGTGACACTGGGCAAGTCAATTAATCCCCTTCTGCCCCAGGTATATTCGATAGATTGTGAGCCCATCGGGCCAGACAGGGAAAATGTTTAAGTACCTGTATGTAAACTGCTTTGAGTATGTCTGTAAAACTACAAAAAGGAGGTCTACAAGTCCCAATCCCAATCCCTTTCCCTATTTTACCATGCATAGTAGGGATATGTCTGTTTTTCCGAAAGAGTGCACCCACATTACAGAACCGCATCATCACCTACTTAAAACATTGACTGTGGATTCGGATGTCAACTGGACATTCATTGGCACAACATATTCGATGGTGAAACACCGCCCACGTTCTTCGCCTGAAAGCAAAAAGATTTTCGTGTTTAACCACTTTATCAGCCACTAGTGCAATGTTCACAAGACAGCTACGTTTCTCCCGTTCTGCAAAATGAACAATGAGCAATTAGAACTCGTATTCAGCAAGGACAATAACAAAAGATAGACAGCAGTTTCCACTAAAATACAAATCCCATTGATGAACAATTAGTACACAAATTATATTAATTTCTGGAAAAGAAAAGCTTTTATCAGTTTCCTAAACAGCTTGAATAACCCTTTGGATTGAATTTAGGAAGACAATTGTTTGAAACTTGTATGCTTAATGAATGATATCCTGTTATCATTTGGTTTTAATGTGGTATATGATTCAAGTTTATTTAAAATATTTGATTTGATCGCAAAATCCAAATCCAATGCGATTTACATGTAGTTAAAAATTAGATCAAAGTAAAAAAATAAAAAACAAGACAATTAGTACTATTTTAATAAAATAATACGTTTGAAAAAGGGAGGAGAAAAAAAAAGAATTAAATACAATTCATAAACATATAAAAAGGGATGGGTAATAAAACAAGAGGTTGGGGAAGGTTACACACTTAATATGACGCTGACTAGATAAGAATTGTCAGACCATGGGTTAGATTTGGAAAGCAAACCGATCGTGTACCGATCGGTTTGCGAAGACTTTGCGACCTGGTTTCCCTCCGGCCCGATTCACTTACCTCTCTGCCGACCATGTTCCGATATGCACATGCAAATGAGGGCAACGGCATGCAACGTAGGCAGGGACGCGATTCCCTAACCCAAACCCTGCAACGCCGACTGGGCTGGCCGATCACAAACAAGCGACTGCCGAGGACCAGTCGCTCAGGCCCTTTCCGACTGCCCTGCCTTCTGCCGCCCTGCTCTCTGCCCTGTCTGCCCCGATCTCCTGCGGCCCCGACTCTCCCGCTGCCCTGATCTCCTGCCTGCCTCGACTCTCCCACCCTTCCCCGCAGTGCAAGCCCGTGGTTATAACCCGCGAGGCTGACGGGGCTGTGAGGAGCACGTTGAAGTTCTCGTTGCTTGCGGCAGTGAACAACTAGTGGAGTTATGGGGGAAGGGAAGGGGAAAATTAATCCAATTGGCGCATTTCTGCACAATTCTTCTGTGGGCCGGATAAAATCATATCACCCGCGGGCCGTACTTTGGAGATCCCTGAACTAGTGGATGCTCCCTTCTGCCTCAAGATGGGTCTCCTCATATTGGAGCTACTATAGTGGCAGTGGGCCTCTTGAAGCCTGCCTCACTGATTACTATCTGCAGCTATTTGAACCTCTCTAGATACTTCATTGGCATAGCACTGTTGGACCAAACTTCTGCACACTGCCTTTGGGCAAGTAGTCCTGACCAGTTTGCCCCTATTAGCTAATACAGAATGACACGGTGACAAAATTCATCACCGTTCCTGTCCCGCCGGATAACCACGGGAAACCATGTCCATATCATTCTTTAAAGAGAGAAGGAAGAATCAGAGTATGAATGGGCTCAGCCACTGACTCTCAAGCCCTGCATTGAAGAATGCTGGTATAGAAGGACTGAGGTTGAGATACACACTAAAGAATGGCAATCTCTGCTATCCAGAGCTGATACTGTGATGTCATAATGCTTCCTTCTACCAATAAGAGCCAACCTCATCAGCAATGTCACAATGGGTTCATCCTCCTACACTTGGCTCACATAAGAATCAGAATGGCCACATCTACTGACCCTCAAGCCTTGCAGTGAAGCATGCTGGTGTAGAAGGACTGAGGTTGAGATAGACATTAAAGAATGAAATGGGATTGTTTCACATGGTTATCTGCAAGGACGGGAACGGTGATGAATTTTGTCACCGTGTCATTCTCTATTAGCTAACTCCTCTCCCAACTATGCGCAGTGCCCTGAGTTTGGGAATCCCCCACTTTGTGTGTCTGACTCAGTCCTGCTTGTCAATAGAAAAAGCCATGTTTCTCATCTATAGCAGATAATTTTGTAGTCAGCAGGACTGGTAAAAAGCACAATCCCACCCACACCCGAGAGTAGCTGTTTATTTTCTTCTGGTCTGGGTATAGCTGGTGGTATATTTTCGCAGTGCCAGACACTAAGCTGGCTGCTGCAGTCTCAGTGTGAAGAATTTGAGGAATTCTAGTTATGCTCATAGAGACAGAAGGAGTAAAGAATGACACGGGGACAAATTTTTCCTCGTCCCCACGGGAACTCATTTTCCCATCCCTGCCCCATTCCTGCAAGTTCTATCCTCATCTGCACAAGCCTCAAACACTTTAAAATCATGTGTTTGAGGTCTGTGTGGTTAAGGCAGAGCTTACAGGAACGGGACAGGGACAGCGACAAAACTCATGGGGACAGGACAGGGTAATTGAATTCCTGTGGGTACGGGGGCAAATTTGTCCCCATGTCATTCTCTACACTGCACCACTCTAGAAATTAAAATGTAGTAAAAGTGAGCCAAGTAAAGGACAATCAAGCCATTGTGACATCACTGATGAGGTTGGCTCTTATTGGTGGAATGAGGCATTATGATGTCACAATATCTGTTCTGGTTATCAGAGGCTGAAACTTTTCACACTATTTATTTATTCAATTTTCTATACTGTTCTTACAAATAGAGAATGACATGGGGCATATTTTTCTACGTCCCCGCGGGAACTCATTTTCCTGTCCCACCACTCCCCTCCCCCCCCCGCAAGTTCTTTTCCTGTCCCTGCCCCATTGCTGCAAGCTTCATCCTCATCTGCATAAGCCTCAACCACTTTAAAATCATAAGTATTCGAGGCTTGTGCGGTTAAGGCAGAGCTTATAGGAAAGGGACAGTGACAGCAACAAAACTCATGGGAACGGGGAAATTAAGTTCCTATGGGACGGGGCCAAATTTCTCTCTGTGTCATTCTCTAAGAAGGGGTAGAGGACTAGTCAGAGGCTCGGAGCCATATGTCCATTGGAGAGGCATTCAAATTAGAGGATTGTTTTTTTGTAAGATCATCATCCAAAATGAGCATCACCGCCCATCATCTCTGCAAGCAGCTTAACAGGTGAGAGGCAGCTGATAACATGCATGACATGAAACAAATCACGGGAGGAATGGAGTGAGACAAAATGGAAAGATTTTCATACATAAGCCCAGTTTCTCAACTGATGAAATAGATAACCGAGCAATCGGTCTCAATATCCTACAGTACTTTGCACTCTACACGATGGGGTAATGAATGGCCTACCTGTATCTAGGAAAATCAATGACCAACACAAATACTTGTTCTGGAAATTAAAAATTAGCTAGTGCAAGACAGGATGACCTGAGCCCCCGTTTACGGTCTAAAACAGTGATCACTCTTTGCTAGCCTTGTCATTTGTTTTATTTGCATTTTATCTATATTTTATTTGCATAATAAAATACAAAAAAAAAAAAATTTAATGTGAGCTGGCATGGTAAATCCTCTGATGCTCAGAGAATTCCTTTGAGCATTGGAGCAGTTACCTCGCCGGCCTGTGCTAAAAACCTCTAGCACAGCTTGATAACCGGAGGGGGGGGGGGAGGTAGGTTTGGAGTACAGCAGAGGGGGCTAGAGGGAAGCACCTTCCAATCTAGCTACAATGGAGAAAAAGAAGAAGTTACATGGTCTGGGAAAAAATCCCCCCAGTTTGCAAAACTGGGAGCTCATTCTGACTTGTTTTGCAATTACAAATTTATTCTTAAGTAGTGAGAGCCACCCTGGGTGGTGATGCCTCTCCTGCCATCGTCTCTACACCCCGCTCTCCCCTGCTGTGCGTGCCCCCTTCCTCCATACCTCTAGTTCCTCACCGCCATGAGCAAAAACTTCAATGTGCTCCTCGTGACCCCGTCGGCCTTCCCTCTGATGCCACTTCCTGTGCGTGCCCCCTTCCTCCATACCTCTAGTTCCTCACTGCCATGAGCAAAAACTTCAATGTGCTCCTCGTGACCCCGTCGGCCTTCCCTCTGATGTCACTTCCTGTGCGCGGCACCCGGAAGTGATGTCAGCGTGAGAGCTGACGCGGTTGCGAGGAGCACATTGAAGTTGTGGCTTGCGGCAGTGAATCACTAGAGGTACAGGGGGAGGGAAGGGGATGCGAGTGAGTGGTGAGTAGGGAGAAGAGGCGGGGGGTACAAAGAGGAGGAGGGGTGCAGGCACCCCAACAACATGGCACCCGGGCAGACTGCCCCCCCCTTACTACAACAACTGTTCTTAAGCTCTTAGGGCATTTTTTTTTTTTCTTTCATGGCAAAATCTCACTTGTGTCAAAATTATAAAGCCATCACAATCTGAATTTCATGGGTTGTGAAAAAATGAACATTCTATATAATAATACCCTTAGCGCGCATGCGCACTTCAATCTTTGTGGCTCTGTGCGTCCGTAGCTCCGTGGCCGACAGAGAAATGTTGGAGCGTGTGGTGCATACACATTCGGCACGTACTCACATTGGGAGCTACGAGGCAAATTACTTTCCTGTGTGTTGGTTGCCCTTTCCAACACAACGCGTGATTTAAAAAAAAAAGGTAGGTGGGAAAGTGGGCAGTGACATTGACAGACTGACAGACATAGAGACACACACACTGAAAGACAGGTAGGTGGGAGTGAAAGACACACACAGAAGGACAGGGTGCCAGGGAGAGAGAGATTGAAAGAAAAAAAAAAATAAAACAGACAGTGGACAAGGAGAGAGAGACACACTGAAAAAAAGACAGACAGACAGACATACAGCGGCCAAGGAGAGACAGCAAAAAAAGAAAGACAGACAGCGGCTAAGGAGAGAGAGAGACAGAAAGAAAGAAAGACAGACAGAAAGCGGCCAAGGAGAGAGAGAGAGAGAAAGAAAGACAGACACACACATCTATTCTAGCACCCGTTAATGTAACGGGCTTAAAGATTAGTATAAAAATAATTGGTTTTGAAAGTTTCTGGGTTTTCTTATATCCCCACGATAATCTCTTTTTTTTTTCTATGAAATGAAAGTTGCCTACTGACTTCTCCTTTATGTTCCAAATGGAGAAAGCCTAAGAGAGATGAACAGACTATTTCTCAAACCAGCTCACTCCTTGGCAGAAGTTTTGCATAGCTATTAGTACTTTTAAGATTTATCAGCTTGCGAAGGCAGAAAGATTTGCAAACTACTTTCACAATTCAGAGACACAACACATGACACGTAGGGTGAGGTGGAGGGATAGTTTAGTGGTTCTACATAACTGTTTTAATAGTATTTTTCTGCTAAGGATTTGGGGAATTTCATTCTTGTAACGGGACAGATTTCTACCTTCTGGTATGTTACATATTATTCCCCCCTGAGCTGCACACGGGGCATTAAAAGAAGGTTATCTTGCCACTTTTCCTCAGTCAAGTGCCCCCTTGTTCCTTGGCTAAAACGCAACCCATGCTGATACCAAAAGACAACTTCTGAGCAATTAATGTGAGCTTTAGAGGAACAAAAGCTTGATGCCGCCTAAATCTACTTAGTTTCATCTGGACTCATGAACACACCTTGAGTCACCGTTTCTCACAATTTGTACCAAATATCAGTTTTTGGGGAGACTTCAGAAACCTGTGTCAAAGGTCTTCTAAACCATTGTTTTCTATGCTGAGCGGGAGTCCTCCAACTGCATTGGTCCCAGTGGGGGGAGGAGGGGGAGGGGTGCTTCAATATTGTGTTTTCAATTTCAATTGAAAGGGTACAGGCAGGTTCCCTGGAGTCCTCCAGATCTTGCCTATCACTATTGAAAAAGTGATCGTGAAACAGCACCCCTCACTGGCAGGACTATGGGTAACATATAACATACCATAACAAAACTTTATTCTTCTATACCGCCATAATCAGACGACTTCCAGGCGGTTCACACTAAAGAGAGCTGGACAATCAGCAAATTACAAAATGCAAAGAGTGAAAGTACAACATATTACTCAAGAAATAGACAGAATAAAATTACTAAATTTTGTGTGACTTCTGTTTAGGAGATAAATCTGTCAAACAATTCAATTTTAATTTCTTTCCAATAGGCGCCGTAGGTCAACCTGGCTCCATTGATGTAGTTACCTAACCAAGATTGCTTGAAACATAAAAGACCTCTCCAAAAAAGACTTGTATTTACAACCAGTGATCCTTGGGTATGCAAATAAATTCCAATCTCTGGTTGTCCTTGTAGGGCTATAAAGCACGAAATGAGGTAGAAGATAGGTAGGAGCTAATCCCCAAACCAGCTTAAAACAAATGCTAGAAAACTTAAACATTATTCGTGCCTCCATTGGAAACCAATGCAACAGAGACTAACATGGTCGCTTTTCTTCAATCCAGATACCAAGCGGACAGCAGCATTCTGTACTATTCTTCGTTTTTTAGGTCCACCCAAATAAACGATATTGCAGTAGTAGAGAACTCCTGTTCAGTTTAGATGGAACATTTAGGTAGCTTGCAGGGTATATGAGGGAGAAACTACAAAATGAGGCAGACAATTGCTTTATATTGTCTGCTCCAGCCTCACCTCCTCCCTTTCTGTCTCTATGGACGGAGAGGGGATGAGCATGGAGCAGGTGCTACAGGTCTCAGGTGGGATAAACATGAGAGGAAGGCTGGAAAAGGAAGCAGAGTTTGGTCAGCCGGAAGCCTGAAGTCATAATGCCATTATACAGAACCATGGTGAGACCTCATTTGGAATATTGTGTGCAATTCTGGAGGCCACACTACCGAAAAGATGTGCTGAGAGTAGAGTCGGTGCAACGGATGGCCACCAGGATGGTCTCGGGGCTCAAGGATCTATCGTACGAGGAAAGGCTGAAAAATGTGCGGCTGTACTCACTCGAGGAACGTAGGGAGAGAGGAGACATGATCGAGACGTTTAAGTATATTACCGGCCGTATCGAGATGGAAGAAGGACCCTCAGCCACAAGAGGGCATCCGCTCAAACTCAGGGGCGGGAAATTTCATGGCGACACCAGGAAATATTTCTTCACCGAGAGAGTGGTTGATCCTTGGAACGAGCTCCCGGTGCAGGTGATTGAGGCAAACAGCGTGCAAGAATTTAAGAGCAAATGGGATGCCCATGTGGGATCCCTTAGAGGGTTAAGCCAAGGGAACCTGTCACCAGGAGTGGGATCCCTAGGATAGTAGACTTGGGGGTGGGTTAGTAGAGTGGGCAGACCTGATGGGCTATGGCCCTTATCTGCCGTCATCTTCTATGTTTCTAATTCTCTACTGCTTTGATGGGACCTGTATTTCAATACTAATTTTGGGATATAAACATGTGAAACCTTTATGACTATAACCCCTGTTCTTTAAAATCTTAGAAAATAGAAAAATTGTTGAAGGAATTGAGCTAGGGTTACTGGACCCATGGCCACGCCTCCAGGCCCGCCCAGTTCTGTCCACATCCCGCCTCAAACCCCACCCCCCTTAACCAGTTTGTGCATCGGGACGGCATCCACACATGCGCAGATGCGATGCGATGATGTCACCGTGTTGCATCCACACATTCAAAGATGCTGTCCCGACGTCGGAAGCTTTTCAAAACCCGGAGAAAGTGCCAGGTTTTGAAAAGCCATCCAGACCCCTGGACATGTCCAGGGAAAGCCGGACGTCTGGTAACCCTAAATTGAGCTGATGTCATAGAGCAGAAGTCTTAAAGTCCCTCCTTGAGGGCCGTAATCCAGTCGGGTTTTCAGGATTTCCCCAATGAATATGCATGAGATCTATATGCATGCACTGCTTTCAATGCATATTCATTGGGGAAATCCTGAAAATCCAACTGGATTACGGCCCTCGAGGACCGGAGTTGCCCAGCCCTGCACTAGCCATAGCACAGGGATGTCAAAGTCCCTCCTTGAGGGCCATAATCCAGTCGGGTTTTCAGGATTTCCCCAATGAATATGCGTGAGATCTATGTGCATGCACTGCTCTCAATGCATATTCATTGAGGAAATCCTGAAAACCCGACTGGATTGCGGCCCTCTAGTAAGGACTTTGAGATCCCTGTCATAGAGGCTGTACATTGCTTCTTCCCAGTTAATTAACTACAATCTTGACATGTCACAAATCAGAAGCTATGCATTTAGACTATGCATTTTGACATTGTACGACAACTCAATTGCCACTAATGCCACTAATGTAGGCTTACCAGATTTTACAGCAGTAAAATCCACATGTGGCCCCGCCCAAGTCACGCTCTGTTCCCCCAGCTCCACCTCCAAATCTCTTCTCCTAGAGCTTGGAGCCAGGTTTGGAAGGCCTCTGAGCATGTGCAGGTGTGATGTCACTGCATTGCATCCGTGCAGATGCCTTCCAGACGTGGCCTCAAGCTCGAAGCTTTTCAAAACCCGGACAAAATGCTGGGTTTTGAAAAGCCGTCTGGATGCCTGGACAGTCCTCTAAAAGGAGGACATGTCCGGGTAACCCTACACTAATGCAAGTCAACAACTCGAGTATTGCGGTTTTGACATGGACACTTCATCTGTTGATATTCTTATACATGTCACATCTTCTGATTTTTTTGGACTCCTGATGCAGGCGTTGTGATGCTGAAACACAGCCGTGTCAAGTCTTAGGATCTGTACTATATGGAAAATTTAATATGATGCAGTAAATGCAAATCAATCTCAGGCATATTCATTGTAGAAATCTTGAAAACCTGACTGGATTGTGGCTCACTACTGAGATGGAGGCACAGGCCTAGAGTATAAATGTATGAGCTAGAGAATGAGACGGGGACAAATTGTTCTCCATTCCCCCAGGAACTCAATTTCCCTGTCCCTGCCCCATGAGTTTTGTCACTGTCCCTGTCCCTGCCCCATTTCTGTAAGCTTTGCCTTTACTGCACAAGCCTCGAACACTTATCAAGTTTATTAGGATTTTATATACCGCCTATCAAGGTTATCTAAGCGGTTTTTACAATCAGGTACTCAAGCATTTTCCCTCTCTGTCCCGGTGGGCTCACAATCTATCTAACGTACCTGGGGCTCTGGAGGATTAAGTGACTTGCCCAGGGTCACAAGGAGCAGCGCGGGGTTTGAACCCACAACCCCAGGGTGCTAAGGCTGTAGCTCCAACCACTGCGCTACACACTCCTTTTAAAGTGTTTGAGGCTTGTGCAGATGAGGACAGAGCTTAGGCATTGGTGGAATGAGGCATTATGACATCACAATCTGAGCTCTAGAATGTTGCTACTTAGGATTTTAAAGTGTCTGAGGCTTGTGCGGATGGGGACGGAGCTTAGGCATTGGTGGAATGAGGCATTATGACATCACAATCTGAGCTCTAGAATGTTGCTACTTAGGATTTTAAAGTGTCTGAGGCTTGTGCGGATGGGGACGGAGCTTACAGGAATGGAGCAGGGACAGGAAAAGAATTTGCGGGGCACAGGGAAAAATTTGTCCGCTAGTATGAGCCCTGGGTCCAACCTTAAGGCTGTTGTGGCCACAAAGTTTCAATGAGATTTGAAGGGATCTACACAGGCAAAAATGTTTAATTTGTTTTGAATGTTTTTGGACTTTTTTCTCAATTTTGGGGAAAGGTTTTTAGTTCATTGTAAACATTCATTTTCAGAAAAATATTTAATGTGGACATATTTTGCTTATATTCATATGTTGATATGCAAAAATAATCTTGAAACTCAATTTTAGGACACACTTCAGAACATGCACACCAAATTCCAAAGTCTTACCCGCTAAGAAGCACACTCTCCAGAGTCCAGAATGCAAGGACATCTTAATTTCGGTTGTTTGGTTTTGGGGTAGGATGATACCTTCCTCCAGATACAGCCAGTAATCTGTGCTAACTGCAATTCCTAAAAGTCCCAGACTGCACACAGCAAAGACGCTGCTGAGAAGGGTCAGAGCTTTCCGGCTGCATAAACCCATGCCACCGATCATCAGCTTTGGAGGGCACACAAGACAGCTGTAGAGAAACAAAGACCATTAATAGCGGGAGCTGCTGTTCCACAAGTGTGTTCACCTTTCCTTATTCAGGTATTTAGTCTTTGGAGTTCATACGTTTTATTTATGGCATTGAATTACGGAACTTTATGTATAATATAAACTCACCCTACAAGGAGAAGGAGCAAAAAATTAAAGCAAAAATGACAAAGTGAGCTTTAGCTGCAAAGAATCTTGGTCCTATATGATCCTCTTTTTTTTGTGGCGTTTAGTCACCTTTGACTATAGTTTTTGCCAATGATGTGGGTGGAGGAGGTAGAGCGTGACTAACACTCACCAGAGGCCTGAGGCTTTTTTCTTTCATCTTAGAGCAGAGGTGTCCAACCTTTTGGCTTCCCTGGGCCGCATTGGCCGAAAAAAATGTTTCTGGGGGCCGCACAAATGTGGAAATGGTTCATAGACAAAACCGCCGAAGACAAAGGCGTGCGCTGACAACTGTGCGTTGAAGAAAAAGAGTGTTTTTAGGGGCTCCGATGGGGGTTTTTTGTTGGGGAACCCCCCCATTTTACTTAATACAGATCACGGCGGTGTTGTGGGGGGTTTGGGGGATTGTAACCCCCCATCTTTATATTGGAAACTTAACTGTTTCCCTGTTTTTTAGGGAAAAAGTGAAGTTTTCAGTAAAATGTGGAGGGTTACAACCCCCCAAACCCCCCACAACGCCCCCACAACGCGGTGTAATCTGTATAAAGTAAAGTGGGGGGGTTCTCCCCCGTCGGAGCCCTTTAAAACAGTCATTTTCTTTGGCGCGCGGCTCCGCGTTGCGCTTAGTTGTCTGTGCGCGCCTTTGTCCCGGCGCACTTTTGACCTGACACCGTGCAAACGCTGCAGCAAGACAGAGGAGGGAGCCGGCAAGATGGTAAACACCCATGCGTAGCAGAGGAAAACACTGCATCGCCCTCGACTGGGGCCGCACAAAATACTTCACGGGGCCGCAGGTTGGACACCCGTCTTAGAGTAACTCTCAGCTGATTGGTGGAGAGTTTTGGGAATGTAAGCATTTTTGCATTTCCTTCACCTCGCTCAGTAGTGATTTTGTCCTGCAATATTTCAACCAGAAGCAATCAGGGGTGGCCAGGGGAATTAGTTGGGATCAGCTGAAAGCGCTCCAAAATTAGCAATTTCAAATTACCATTTGTAATTGGTACAGGATAGGTAGGAGAAAAAAAAAGGTACGGTCTACATCAGTGGTCTCAAACTCAAACCCTTTGCAGGGCCACATTTTGGATTTGTAGGTACTTGGAGGGCCTCAGAAAAAAATAGTTAATGTCTTATTAAAAAAATGACAATTTTGCATGAGGTAAAACTCTTTATAGTTTATAAATCTTTCCTTTTAGCTAAGTCGTAATAATAATATTGTCATTCATAGCTAAAGAGATATGAATTTTACTTTTGTGATTATGATAAACAGACCGAGGGCCTCAATATAGTACCTGGCGGGCCGCATGTGGCCCCCGGGCCACGAGTTTGAGACCACTGGTCTACATGCAACCTAATTTGTTTGGAAATGTTGAATGGTTTACGCCGTTATATTGGCTGAAATTACAGAAGGTGCTTGAAACATGTAACATGATTTTGCAAGGCATACGTTCTCATGTTCAAACCCCAATTGAACTTGCCCGTGTTAGTCTTCCTGCTGCTAGGGAAAGTGGAAATGACAGCTCAATAACAGAAGCAGGCAGGGGAGCAGGCAGAAAAAGCTTCCATTTAATCTTTGGGGAAATTACGATGTTATTACTCCTGTAGGCTGGGAAAGTGATGCCAGAAGCCACCTGCAATCCTTTCAGCTTTTCAGATTTCTTATCAATCCACACTTATCAGTAGAATTCTGTGTCCTTGACAACAGTGATAGTCTATGAACCAAGACTTTAATATTTCTTACAAGAAGAAGAAAAAAAATCATTTGTTTTACAATGAATTATGGGCTCCAGTGACAAAAAGAGAAGGAGTACAATTAATTTGCTTTTGGTTAGAAAATGCATTAAAGTATAAGGAATATAACAAGTTATGAGAGAAAAGCCTGCTTAGAATCATGTCTGGGAAATTAAGACCTAAACTTACCGATCCTGTAACGATGGTCGCAATGGCCAATCAGGGACTTCCTTGGGCTCAACCATCCCAAGGGAGGAGCCAGAGGTGCCCGAGCCAATCACGGCCTTAGGCCCCTCCCTGTGCATCACATGGGGCAGGGCCTAAGGCCCCAGTTCGTCGGAGGAGGCCATGGAACAGGAGGGACTGAGCAACCCTCCTGCTCCCAACTTTTAGAGGTACGGGGAGGGGGAGGGGGCGTCTGCATCCTATATCCCAAGTTAGTGCCCCCTTCCTCCCTCCCTCCCTCCCTCGAAGCTGCGCCGAAACCTGCCTGCCTGCCCCCAAGCCAACTCACCTTCGCTCTATTTAATTACCCCCTCCCCCGCTGCTGCCACAACTCCAAAAGGACTAGGCGCGTGCAGCAATTGCACGCCGCTGGACCATAAGCCTTCCCCCCTACGTTAATTCTGACGTCGGAAAGAAGGTCCAGGCCAGCTAATTGCTGCTTGGCTGGCCCGGACCTTCTCTCCGACATCAGAATTAACGTCAGAATTGACGTCAGAGGGAAGGCTTATGGGCCGGCGGTGTGCAATCGCTGCACGTGCCTGGCCCTTTTGGAGTTGCGGCAGCAGCGGGGGGTAATTAAATAGAGCGGGCAGGCGGCAAGTTTCAGCGGTGGTGGGCGGTGGTCAGCCTGTGTACCCCCAACAGGCGGTTCGCGTACCTCCTAAGGTACGCAGCTGTGAATCTTGACGAAGGCCCCAATGTTCTTAACTTACCGTACCTTTAACCAGTTCTAACCGGTTTAGCGTCAAAGCATTTCAGTTTCCAATGCACTTAATAGCTTTGCAAGGTCTTTTCTGTGCTTTGTTTCACCTCCGGTAATGCTATGTAAATGTACGACGAGGTCATTAATATTAAAATGAGCAATCTGGGCGATGCCCAGACGTTACCTGGTGATGCACGAAATTAAGCGTTGACCTTGAACACTCCAAAATTACCGGCAGGTCTGGAGGTGCCAGTAGCTTGTTAAAATCGCACCTCAGGCACGTGGGTTACAGGCGCATCTCATGTGTGTCAAAAGTGTACACCGGGCTGCAGATTGCATGAGAGATGGACATTGAAGATACATTTATCATACTTGATTGGAGGTTCCATATATTCGTATGTTAAAAGCACGTCTTATCCACATGTTTTAAAGGTGTGTCTCATGCACGTTCACTGCTGATTGCATCAGAGGTGGAAGCTAAAAAAAAAAAAAAATACGGGAGCAGCATATATGTCCCACAGAAGCAGCATAGAAAAAAAGCAACATGGTTTGCTAGTAGTTCTCCGCCCCTCCCTTCCGCCTCTGGCATTGACGGATGCTTAAGAGAAACTGGGCCTCTTCTCTCTTGAACAGAGATTGAGAGGGGACATGATCGAAACATTCAAGGTACTGAAGGGAATAGACTTAGTAGATAAGGACAGGTTGTTCACCCTCTCCAAGGTAGGGAGAACGAGAGGGCACTCTCTAAAGTTGAAAGGGGATAGATTCTGGACGAACGTAAGGAAGTTCTTCTTCACCCAGAGAGTGGTAGAAAGCTGGAACGCCCTTCCAGAGGCTGTTATAGGGGAAAACACCCTCCAAGGATTCAAGACAAAGTTAGACAAGTTTCTGTTGAACAAGAACGTGCGCTGGTAGGGCTAGTCTCAGTTAGGGTGCTGGTCTTAGACCAGAGGGCCGCCGCGTGAGCGGACTGCTGGGCATGATGGACCACTGGTCTGACTCAGCAGTGGCAATGATGCTTTACAATAAGGTACATCTATGACTGATGCTTACGTGCTCATGTGTGCCTATGACAAAGCATTTTCTGGTGCATGCACACATTTATGCCTCCTTCCGTGGACTATTCTGCGCATGTGTCAATTGCTTTAAAGAAGCCAGTATAAGGAATATATCAAGTTGTGAGAGAAAAGCCTGCTTAGAATCATGTCTAAGAAATTAAGACCTAAACTTACCGATCCTGTAACGATGGTCGCAATGGCCAATCAGGGACTTCCTTGGGCTCAACCCTTCCAAGGGAGGAGCCCGAGGCGCCCGAGCCAATCACGGCCTTAGGCCCCTCCCCGTGCATCACATGATGCACTGGGGCAGGGCCTAAGGCCCCCAGTTCGTCGGAGGAGGCTTAGGGACTGAGTAACCCTCCTGGAATTTCTGTGGACCTCCGCCGAGCTCATTTGCATGCAAAGTTTTTCTCAGCATCGCTTTATGAAATTGGAAAATTAACTGGTACTACAACAACATGCAGGATTTTAGTGGTACGTTTAGAACTTCGGGGCTTGAGGAAATGTGAAATGTTGGCCCATAATTGTCAGAGTTAAAGAGAGAAAATGTTAAGTAGGGCATGCGGTGATGAGACACGCTGCTTGTTACAGAATGACTAAAAGAATTTAAGAAATAACAGTAATTATTTGCTACTATTGTGCTCGAGGTATCAGGAGAGGTGTGAAATACTAATGAACCCATCTAGGCTGATTGATACAGCACAGTGATTGCATTGTCTACCAGAAGGGGGGGGACGTGCCAAGGAGGAGATCCAGATTGAGTGAATTCTGCTAGTTAATTCCAGGTCACTGGAGACACACTGGAATAGCTTTGTTCTTAAATGTGCCTGTGAAATCATTGGTCACCCTATGCCAGTGTATGCCACGGCGAGACTTCAAGTGTACTGCAAGATGCCAGCGAGGAGAGGTGCTGGCGCTGGCTGACTGCTTACAGGACATACCTCTCATGGCGAGAGGCATAGCCTGTGGGCAGTCAGCTGGCACCGGCACCTCTCCTCCTGCAACACCACCCCCCCACCACCCCACTGGCGTAGCAATTGCAGGCGCAGGGCCCCATCTTGAAGGCCTCCGCACGTGCGCGGACATCGATGTGATGTGCACAATGTCATCGCCGTGCATTTCCGGATACCCTCCAGCGGCAGCCCTGTGTTTAGTGTGCTGCGGCTGAAAAAGGTTTGCAGAACGCCGTTCTATGCCAACATTTCTCAAGACAGATCTGGAGTTATCCCCTAAACAGTCTGGTTTTCAGGATAATCACCAAACAAATATGTACGAGACAGATTTACATACCCTGCTTTCATATTCCCCCCCCCCCCCCCAATTAGAGAATGACACGGGGACAAATTTTTCCCCATCCCCGCAGGAACTCAATTTCCCCATCCCGTCCCCGCGAGTTTTGTCGCGGTCCCTGTCCTTGCCCCATTCCTGTAAGCTCAGCCTTAATGGCACACGCCTTGAACACTTGTGAATTTAAAGTGTTTGAGGCTTGTGCAGATGAGGACGGAGCTTAGGCATTGGTGGACTGAGGCATTATGACATAGTAACATAGTACATGACGGCAGATAAAGACCCGAATGGTCCATCCAGTCTGCCCAACCTGATTCAATTTAAATTTTTTTTATTTTTTTTCTTCTTAGCTATTTCTGGGCAAGAATCCAAAGCTTTACCCAGTACTGTGCTTGGGTTCCAACTGCCGAAAACTCTGTTAAGACTTACTCCAGCCCATCTACACCCTCCCAGCCATTGAAGCCCTCCCCTGCCCATCCTCCTCCAAACGGCCATACACAGACACAGACCGTGCAAGTCTGCCCAGTAACTGGCCTAGTTCAATATTTAATATTATTTTCTGATTCTAAATCTTCTGTGTTCATCCCACGCTTCTTTGAACTCAGTCACTGTTTTCCTCTCTACCACCTCTCTCGGGAGCGCATTCCAGGCATCCACTACCCTCTCCGTAAAGTAGAATTTCCTAACATTGCCCCTGAATCTACCACCCCTCAACCTCAAATTATGTCCTCTGGTTTTACCATTTTCCTTTCTCTGGAAAAGATTTTGTTCTACGTTAATACCCTTCAAGTATTTGAACGTCTGAATCATATCTCCCCTGTCTCTCCTTTCCTCTAGGGTATACATATTCAGGGCTTCCAGTCTCTCCTCATACGTCTTCTGGCGCAAGCCTCTTATCATTTTCGTCGCCCTCCTCTGGACCGCCTCAAGTCTTCTTACGTACATCACAGTCTGAGCTCTAGAATGTTGCTACTTATGATTTTAAAGAGTTTGAGGCTTGTGCAGATGAGGACGGAGTTTGCAGGAATGGGGCAGGGACAGGAAAAGATCTTGCGGGGACGGGATGGGAAAATGAGTTCCCACGGGGACAGGGAAAAATTTGTCCCCGTGTCATTCTCTACCCCGAATGTCCCATGCAGTGTCCATGGCACTAGATAATAAGAGCAGGTCCTCCGTTGGACGCAGTGGGAATGTTTGCACGACACTAATTTTTATCAAGGTAGTTATTTCTTTAATATATCTTAAGAACATAAGAAATTGCCTCCGCTGAAGCAGACCAGAGGTCCATCTCGCCCAGCGGTCCGCTCCCGCCGCGGCCCATCAGGCCCATTGCCTGAGCAGTGGTCTCAGACTATCCCTTAACCTACCTCTACTCCTATCTGTACCCCTCAATTCCTTTATCCTCTAGGAACCTATCCAAACCTTCTTTGAAGCCTTGTAATGTGCTCCGGCCTATCACAGCCTCCGGAAGCGCGTTCCATGTGTCCACCACCCTCTGGGTGAAAAAGAACTTTCTGGCATTTGTTCTAAACCTGTCCCCTTTTAATTTCTCTGAGTGCCCCCTTGTACTTGTGGTTCCCCATAATCTGAAAAATCTGTCCCTGTCTACCTTTTCTATACCCTTCAGGATCTTGAAGGTTTCTATCATGTCTCCTCTAAGTCTCCGCTTTTCCAGGGAGAACAGCCCAAGCTTTTTCAGTCTGTCAGTATATGGGAGGTTTTCCATACCCTTTATCAGTTTAGTTGCTCTTCTCTGGACTCCCTCAAGTACCGCCATGTCCTTCTTGAGGTACGGCGACCAGGACTGGACTACGGCGACCAGGTATTAATAACGCAATCGGGTAACCCATGAAGCTCTCTGTTCCTTCTTTGGCCAACGTGTTCACCTCCTTTGGTGTTGAACGCTCTTGCCAGGACTCCATAGAGTTAAAACAATTGCTAAGGGTTTTGTCCAATTGCTTCTAATTCCCTAGATATCGGATTTATTAGATTTTGTCATTATTGGGCCTCTCTTGATCTACTGTATATCAAACAAGAGATGCCTGCTTTAAATTCTGACCACTTTATTCCAGACAGTGAGTCTCACTGCATCAGGCCCCTCTTTGTACCACCTACTGCAGCTAAGGTTACAACAGCCATAGCAACGAACGAGCAAGCGCTCTGCTGGTGACTAACCCTTGTGTGTCATCGCAGCTCGGTCAGTAATTACAGACTGTCAGACTGTGCCTTGTTTATTCCTAGATTGTTGTTTTTTTTTATTTTGTACAAATAGAAACCTGTCGTACAGATGGGATGCTACAGCTATTTCAGAAGGTAGCACCTGAATGGCTTTCTTGGCTAGTCACAGGTGAGCAGGGAAGGCTCCGCCACTAAGTTTTGGGAGCAGTGGCATGGGGCGGGGGGGGGGGGGGTTAAAGTTGGTGGGGGAGCTGGTACCTGTTCTCCTCGCCATCCCCTCTGCTGTGCGCGTGCACCCCTCCCCTCATACCTCTTTAATTCTCCCAGCATGAGCAGCATCACGAACTTGCTCCCTGTAATTTCCAGGTCCTGTCCCTAGGAAGTGACATCAGAAGGATGGAAGGGAAGTGGGGCAGGGGAGGGGAGATAGTGAAATGGTTCCAGTATGTGCCAGAGCTTTCCTCTTGGGTCTGCTGCAGCCTCCCCTCTACCTGAGTTAGAGACTGAGTGCTGTGTGGGCTATATATAGCACAGGCTCGCACTGAAGTGTTGCTTTGTCCCACCTCCCTCCGAGACAGACTTCCTGTTGAGCAGGACAGGCTTCTCCAGCTTTTCAATGCAGGCCTGTACTTACAGGGCCTGTGCACCACTCACTACTCTTTAGCTTAGCTCTGGTGAGGGAGGAGTGATCCAGAAACATGGCGTGAAGGAGGAGAGATGCCAGATGCAGGAGAGGGAAGGGAAGGAGAGATACTGGGTGTAGGATGGGGGTAGAAAGGTGAGATGAGTTGCTGGCTAATTGTGGGAGAGTAGAAGAGAAGGGAGATGGCCCAATGGAGTGTGAGGTAGTAAGGCGACAGGAAGATGCTGATCTACTGGGGAGTGGAATGGGTCGAGACGTGAGCTGCATGGGGGAGGGGATTGGCAGTGGCGCACGGTGGAAGTAGGGTTGCCAGATTTTCCGCAGTAAATGCACCAATGCCCTTAGGAATTGAGTAAGCTTTGATGCACTCTCCATGGCTTTGTAAAACGGGCCCTTAGACTGTGAGCTTTTCAGGGACAGGAAAGTGCATGGAGGGGCATAATCAAAAGAAACGTCTAAGTCCCATTTGGATGTAGGGAGCTAGTTGCCCAAAGTCGGCAGCGGCAAAATGTCCATTCTTGAAAAGTATGTCCAAATATTCTTTTTTTTTTTTTTTTCTTCGAAAATCATCTGTCTGTACGTCCATATGTTTGATCGTCCAGACTGCCACTACATCTATCTTTATACCGTATTCTCAACCAAAAATTCATCCAAGTCTCAAACGCCCAGAACAAGACCTTTCGGACGTGGGAGAGGCCAGCATTGTGATGGACAGGCTACCCAGCCATGGCAACAGAGCAGTGGGGCACCTTACAGGGAACTGCTGTGAACTTCGCAAAAAGAGTGTCACATTAATATCTCACTAGAACTCCCTTATAGATCATGGTGACCCCAAAACCCACTATACCCACCTGTCTACAACCCCAACGCCCTTATGGCTGCAGGTGCCACCTATAGGGCAGTAGAGTAGGGTTTTGGTTGGGATTTGCTGGGCTCACATGTTCCACCACGAATGTAGTGGTTAGAGTAGCTTATAGGCCTGGGTCCTCCTCTCTATAATCCGGTAGCCCCCCCACCCCCCACCCCCAGACTACTTAAGCCACCTCTGTGCAGCTAAGTGCTGATGTTCTGGAGGCAGGTATATATAGTTATATTTTGAACTTTGTGGGAGTGCGACGGGATCAGTGAACACAGGGTGTGTGTTGGGAGGTCTTTACTTTATCCCTGTAGTGGTTCTCTGGTCACTTTCGAAAGCTTTTGGGCACTTATACCTGTTTTCACATCGTCTAACTCACAATGTCTAAGTTCCATCTAGGCAGTCTCGTCAAATCTTCGAATATCCCTGCAGGATGACTAACTCTAGGTCAGCCCACATCCCGCTGTAACCACGCCTCCAAAAACATCCCTTTCAGCACGGCGGGATTCAGAGGCCTAAAGTGTTCCCATAGTACCTGGAAGTAACTCACCTAGATCTACAACTGAAAAAAGGCATGAAGTGAAATCCAAGTAAGTCATCAAATAGCATAGCTGGTTTTAAGAAAGGTTTGGACAAGTTCTTGGAGGAAAAATCCATAGTCTGTTATTGAGAGAAAGACATGGGGGAAGCCACTGCTTGTCCTGGACAAGTAGCATGGAATGTTGCTACTCTTTGGGATTCTAGAATCTTGTCACTCTCTGGGATTCCGGAATCTTGCTATTCTTTGAGATTCTGTATGGAATGTTCAGGGCCCCTAAGCACACAAGTACACTGGGCCCCCCTGCCCCGCCCCACCCCAGGTGGAAACAGGAAGCTGTGTCAGAGGGAAATTTTGGGCAAGCAGCACTGCTTGCACAATTACAGTTCCCGTTGCCTTTCTTACCCACGTTGCTTGCTTGTCTTACTTTCCGTTGATGGGGGGGGGCACGTTACCGATCGGGGTGGAGCCCGCATTGCCGGTCAGGGGGGCCAGCGTTGCCAATCGATGCTGGAGGGGCCCATCGCCGTTTGGAAAAAACAATCTTGATGCCCTCTTTCATCGGGCCCCCCTGACCATTTCGGGCCCTAGGCACGTGCCTACTTAGCCTATTGGTTAAGCCTGCCCTGGGAATGTTGCTACTCTTTGGGATTCTAGAATCTTGTTACTCTCTGGGATTCCGGAATCTTGCTATTCTTTGAGATTCTGTATGGAATGTGGCTACTCTTTGGGATTCTAGAATCTTGTTACTCTCTGGGATTCCGGAATCTTGCTATTCTTTGAGATTCTGTATGGAATGTTGCTGCTCCTTGGGTTTTGGCCAGGTACTAAGGACCTGGATTGGCCACCGTGAGAACGGGCTACTGGGCTTAATGGACCATTGGTCTGACCCAGTAAGGCTAGTCTTATGTTCTTAGTATCTTGCCTCCCATCCCAGCTTAAATTTATTGTAAAATTGTAACCTAAAAACTATCTACCTGATAGCTGCATTAATGCAGAGTATGAAGAATAGATATAGTGGTTTTTCATTAAATTCAAGATCTATTGTCTTATTAATAATTGAAACCCTTTCCCTCAGCAATGAGAATAAAACCTTTGCTGAATGTGCAACTACTACACCCATGTATACATATAATTGCTATATATATTTATTGCCAAACAGTGTGAAATTCACTACTTGAAATTGCATTTCCTTAACCCATTTAAATTCAAGTATAAAAGAACCTGAGTGTGCAGACCATGGGCTAATGATAGTCACTGGATCTGAACATGGGGTACACTTTTTTTTTTTAATGAATGCAGTGTGACCACGAGTAAATATTAAAACAGACAATATGAAATCAATTCCATTTATCAGGGTGTGACATTAGCAACAGACGTAGCAGGATAGCTTCAGGGTGGGAAGAAGGGAATCTTGTAACTCTTTCAATTAAAGAAATTTGAATATGGAATGAAAAGGTCGTGGGATATAATTAATGTATGTGTAACCTTCATAGTCAGTACTTAATCCTGTCCTGGGGAGCACCAGCCAGTCGGGGCTTGTGGAATAGCCGCAGTCAATGTGCAGCAGAGAGAGAAAAGAGTTCTAATATAACTTGGAATTTCGTTCCAAACCATTGTAAACCTATACGAAAAGTAGCGAGAGATATTACCAACAAGCTGTATCCCTTTCACTGAAGGAAATGAAAGTTTGTACTTCTGAGAATTCAGAATTCCATGTTAGAGGCTCAAATAGACCATGGATGATGATGGGATGTATCAATAGAAGTTTCGTCAGCAGGAAGCCTGAAGTCATAATGCCATTGTACAGAACCATGGTGAGACCTCATCTGGAATACTGTGTACAATTCTGGAGGCCACATTACCATAAAGATGTGCTCAGAGTCGAATCGATTCAACGGATGGCCACCAGGATGATCTCGGGGCTCAAGGGTCTCTCGTACGAAGAGAGACTAAACAAATTGAAGCTCTACACTCTAGAGCACAGGTGTCAAAGTCGGTCCTCGAGGGCCAGAATCCAGTCGGGTTTTCAGGATTTCCCCAATGAATCTGCATGAGATCTATTTGCATGTACTGCTTTCAATGCATATTCATTGGGGAAATCCAGAAAACCCGACTGGATTCCGGCCCTCGAGGAGGGACTTTGACACCCCTGCTCTAGAGGAACGTAGGGAGAGGGGAGACATTTAAATACATCACAGGACTTATCGAGGTGGAAGATGATATCTTCCTTCTCAAAGGACCCTCGGCCACAAGAGGGCATCCGCTCAAACTCAGGGGCGGGAAATTTCATGGCGACATCAGGAAGTATTTCTTCACAGAAAGAGTGGTTGACCGATGGAATAAGCTTCCAGTGCAGGTGATCAAGGCCGGCAGCGTTCTGGACTTTAAGTATAAATGGGATGCCTATGTGGGATCCCTACGAGGGTCGAACTAAAGAATTGGTCACTAGGTATAGACTTAAGAGGATGGGTCAGTAGTGTGGGCAGACTTGATGGGCTATAGCCCTTTTCTGCCGTCATCTTTCTATGTTTCTATGGATAATTTTCAATATCATGCAAGCGCATTTAAATCAAATTCTAAGATGAACAGGGAGCCGGGGAAGATGTGTCAGTAATGGAAGTATATGATCAAATTTCCCTTTTCCAAAAATCAATTTGGCCGCCATATTCTGAATCAATTGTAACCGGTTGATATTTCCTTTACTCAAGCAAATGTAAATAGAGTTGCAGTAATCTAACTGAGCCAAAATAATGGCTTGAACCAATACAGCAAAATGTTGCTTAGAGAATAGCTGACACCCCCCCCCCCTAACATTCTAGGACTAAAGAAACATTTTTTAAAAAGATGATTCACCTGACTTTGAAAGGAAAGGGAAGAGTCCAACAGAATACCCAATACCTTAGATCAGGGGTGTCAAAGTCCCTCCTCGAGGGCCGCAATCCAGTCGGGTTTTCAGGATTTCCCCAATGAATATGCATTGAAAGCAGTGAATGCAAATAGATCTCATGCATATTCATTGGGGAAATCCTGAAAACCCAACTGGAATATGGCTCTCGAGGACCGGAGTTCCCTACCCCTGATCTAGCCCTTTGAGTCTAAGGCTGGAATTTTTGTTTAGGATCTAAGTCAGGGGTGTCAAAGTCCCTCCTCGAGGGCCGCAATCCAGTCGGGTTTTCAGGATTTCCCCAATGAATATGCATTGAAAGTGCATGCAAATAGATCTCATGCATATTCATTGGGGAAATCCTGAAAACCCGACTGGATTGCGGCCCTCGAGGAGGGACTTTGACACCCCTGCCCTAGATGAAAAATCTATCTTCAAAAGATCTCCAGAACTCAAAGTTATTGAAGAAGGTAAAAAATCAATTTTGGGGCCAAACCACAATAATTTCATTTTTGCCGCATTGAGCTTCATTTGAACAGATGTAGCCCAGGCTTGTAATCTGGAAATACAAGAGTTAATAAACGTATGTTTATCATATAGATCAGTGGTTCCCAACTCTGTCCTGGGGACCCCCAGCCAGTTGGGTTTTCAAGATATCCCTAATGAATATGCATGAGAGAAATTTGCATATAATGGAAGTGACAGGTATGCAAATCTCTCTCATGCATATTCATTAGGGGTATCTTGAAAACCCGACCAGCTGGGGGTCCCCAGGACAGGGTTGGGAACCACCGATATAGATGGATCCAAACCAGAAACACCAATCAGGGATGAGCACTAGAGACAAGAGTGGCTGACTACAGGAAGGGATCAAGAACAAAAGAAAAAGACTGTTAAAAAATTATTTTTGACAGTGAGACATTAACAAACTGCTGCTGTACAAGAAACCTATTTATGGCACAGGAAGGATGATGCCGTCACATGTTACAGGTGATGCTTCTTCCACCACCTGCCTTATGAAGGCCCATTTTGATTAATAATCTCTTTGCTTTACTTTTTATCTCCTTACTAGATTTCAGTTTCTAAAGGAAACATTTCTGATCAACTCGGATTTTATAGCCTATAGCAGTGATTCCCAACCCTGTCCTGGAGGAACACCAGGCCAATCGGGTTTTCAGGCTAGCCCTAATGAATATGCATGAGAGAGATTTGCATATGATGGAAGTGATAGGCATGCAAATTTGCTTCATGCATATTCATTAGGGCTAGCCTGAAAACCCAATTGGCCTGGTGTTCCTCCAGGACAGGGTTGGGAACCACTGGCCTATAGAATTGGCAGCCTTCAAGAGAGAAAGCGCTAACTAGTAAGACATAGGAACATAAGAATAGCCCAGTAGCCCATCCTCACGGTGGCAAATCCAGGCCTCTAATACCTGGCAAAAACCCAAAGAGTAGCAACATTCCGTGCCACCGATCCAAGGCAAGCAGTGGCTTCCCCCCCCCATCTGTCTTAACAGCAGACCATGGACTTTGCCTCCAGGAACTTGTCCAAACCTTTCTTAAAACCAACTATGCTATCCGCTCTTACCACATCCTCTGGCAACGCGTTCCAGGGCTCAAGTATTCTCTGAGTGAAAAAATATTTCCTCCTATTGGTTTTAAGAGTATTTCCCTGTAACTTCGTCGAGTGTCCCCTAGTCTTTGTAGTTTTTGACGGAGTGAAAAATCGATCCACTTGTACCCGTTCTACTCCACTCAGGATTTTGTAGACTTTAATCCTATGTCCCCCTCAGCTGTCTCTTTTCCAAGCTGAAGAGCCCTATCCTTTTTAGTCTTTCCTCATACGAGAGGAGCTCCATCCCCTTTAGTTTGAATGGCACGAGAATATCATTAGAACAAGCGATAGAAAAATCACCAGCAGAACAGGGCAGCTTCCCTCAGCAGCAGAGACGTGATCTCAGGTGAATACTTGTAGGCCTTCTAGATTCTTCATCAAATGAAGGCAAACACTAATCACCTTCACTGTCTAATGATTTTGCCACTCAAGTCCTGGTGTATGCAGCCGGAAAACATTTAATTTACACCTGCATTCTCAGCTGATTTAACCAAAGCAGCCCGTCCATCCTTTATGCTTCAGCAATCTGATGTCAGGAAAAGGGGGATAGATAATCTGTTGGATCTGTGCTGCTTTACTGGAAGAATTAGCTAAGCCCTATTAGTCTAGATCTCAAGGGAGCCAGCTTTTAAAATCATTAAGGGGAAATCAACACAAATTACTCCTGTACTCCAGTATTGGAAAAGCTCCTTCCTGAGGAGAGTGTGGTGTACTGGTTAGAGCTCCAGCCTCAGCGCCCTGAGGTTGTGGGTTCAAATCCCACACTGCTCCCTGTGACCCTTGGAAGCCACTTAATCTTCCACTGTCCAAGGTATATTAGATAAGATTGTAAGCCCACTGGGGCAGACAGGGAAAATGCTTGAAGTACCTGTATGTAAACCACTTTGAGTACGGGTGTAAAACTAAAAAAAGGCGGAATACAAGTCCCAACCCCTTTCCCTGATGTCATAATGCCTGGCAGAAACCCAAATAGTAGCAACATTCCAGAGCCCAGATTGTGATGTCATAATGCCTAAGAGCCAACCTCATCACGATGTCACAATGGCTTCATTGTTCTAAACTTGGCTCACTTCTGATATTGTATTGGAGGAGAGTGTGGCACAGTGGTTAGAGCTCCAGCCTCAGCGCGCTGAGGTTGTGGGTTCAAATCCCACACTGCTCCCCGTGACCCTTGGAAGTCACTTAATCCTCCACTGCCCCAAGTGCGTTAGATGGATTGGGAGCCCACTGGGGCAGACAGGGAAAATGCTTGAAGTAGCTTTATGTAAAACTACAAAAAGGCAGTATAGTTGCTGAGAATGTCTGAGTTATAATCCAATTAAAAATAATTGTAGCGGGTGCTATGAAAAACCCAGAGCTGACACGTACGCTACTGTCAAGCAAAAACTCTAGCATTCTGCTGCTATTTTGACACTCGTTGCCATCTCTTTATAACAGCTCCCCCCCCCCCCCCCTTCTACGGTGACAATATCTCACAATTTCCACGCTGGAGTTAAACAGGTCCCCTATCTGGTGTTATACCAGAAGGGCAGCGAGCACCGTTTTCTCCCTCCATCCTTCTCTCTTACATTAACCCCTGCCAGTCCGTGACACAGCCGCCTTCTAGGGTTTCAGTGAAACATTTCGGCATCTCGATGAGGTTTAAAAAAAAAAAAAAAATCCCCCCCCCCAAACATGTTTTTCTTCTAGCCCACAGCTTGAATTGCAAAAGCTTTGAAAAGTTCTCTTGCTGCTGAAGGCAGATTCTTGAATTCAACCAAAAGAGCCTTTAAAATCGAGCCGGACCTAAAACACTGGGCTCCTTTAATCAAGCCGCGCTAGCGGGAGTTAATGCGCGCAACTTTTCATCGCGCGCTAACCCTCCCCCGCGCTGGCCAAAAACTACCGCCTGCTCAAGAGGAGGCGGTAGCGGTAGCGCGGCCGGCGGTTTAGCCCGCGGTATTACGCGCATTAAACCGCTAGCGCGGCTTGATTAAAGGAGCCCACTGTCTCTGCTGAATCCTTAAAGGACCGAGGCAAGAGGTTCACTATTCGGAAACATCAAAAGGCTAAAGCCCAAGACTTAATACCTCGCCACAAAGGAGCCCGGTGATCGGAGGAGCAGGCAATTCGAGCCATTCAAAATTGCACTGAATGAAGTAATAAACAGTCCCAGAATTATCCCCTCTCTCCCTCCCACTTGTTATAACATCTAAAAAGCTCCTTAAATGAAACGATAGTCTGCTGATCGTTAGAAATCTATGCACCAGAATATAATAACCCTTTCTAAGAAGAAAAGCAGGAAAATGCTTTCTTACCTGGCTTGCTAAATAATGAAGGATGCAATGAAGGTTTGCATGGACGATCAAGGGAAACTTGAGGGGCGGGCCGGGCAGCTGTTCCCCTTTGGTGCAAGCTGAGGAAGCCCCCAGGCAGGAAGGAGCTTTTTCTGGGAATGGTCAATGGAGCCAAAGGCACAGGAGAAAGCAGTGCCTTAATGCAGTCAGCAGCTTACTTGCTGGATATCCTGAGCATGTGACAGCTGACCCCGGGCCCCCTCCCCTTCCTTTCCCCACTGCTCTCAAGTGCTTGCAGATTATCTGCCTTGAGCCCCCCCCCCAAAAAAAAAATAATCTGGGTTTATGAATATCGTTTCCCTTCTTAAAGTACCTCTAGCTGGCAGAGGCGACCTCCCAGCTCGTCCAATCTAATATGGGGGTGGAGAGAGGGGTAAATGGAGGGTTCTTAGCTTAAGTGGCCAGGAGAAAGACATGAGTTCCAGTAGAGGAGGGCTACTCTGTATTTAACTTGATGGGGTTTTTTTCCTCCCCAGGTGACTGTTGGCATCCTTCCCTGATCTTCTCTCAGCAGCTATGAGACCGATTGAACCCCAACTCATAGAAAAGGAGGTGGGGGAGGGACTGAGCGACAGAAGTGCATCCCTTTACCAAGTAGCAAACCAAGCCATTTACACGGGGTGCATGGCTATTACCCGGGAGAGAGAGATTTTACCTTGCTGTTACTGCACAGTTTTACCTTTTGCTGAGATTTTTGCCTGTGTTGTCTACTGAATCTGCAGTATATATATATACAGTATATATATATTTTAATGGGCTTCCACTTTGACCGTAGAGCAGTCCTGAAGTAGCGCTGACATTTTCTGGAGCTCAAAGATCCCTTCCCTCACCCCTCACCAGTATGGCTGTCAAGGGTGTGACAACATGAGGTGACAGTAAAACAAGGAATCCAAGCACCTAGGTAGGATCTTTTTTTATTTATAGATCTCCCATCAGGGTCCCAAAGGGGATATCCAGAGGGTTCTAGAACATTGTGTACCACAATCAACTTTCTGATGCCCCAGCTCTCTGAATCCTAGTAGAGAATGACAAATTTGTCTCCATTTTGTCCCTGTCCCATTCCTGTAAACTCTGCCTTAATCGCACAAGCCTCAGACACTTATGATTTGAAAGTGTTTGAAGCTTGTGCAGATGAGGACGGAGCTCAGGCATTGGTGGAATGAGGCATTATGACATCACAATCTGAGCTCTAGAATGTTGCTACTTAGGATTTTAAAGTGTTTGAGGCTTGCGCAGATGAGGACGGAGCTTGTAGGAATGGATCAGGGACAGGAAAAGAACTGCTGGGGATGGGAAAATGATTTCCCACTGGGACAGGGGATATTTTGTCCCCGTGTCATTGTCTAGATCCTAGTACCCAGCATCATTACATATTGTGCTGGCAGTGCCAGTTCCAGTTCCAGATACGTGGCCTGGATTCCTCAAAGTGTGCCTATGGCGTTATCCATTAATGTGTGTGCCAAAGGGAAAAATTATATCCTTAGGCAAATAAATCTTGGTTTTCGCAGTTACCTGCCTTTCTACATAAGCACACACTTTTTTTCCCCCCCTAATAAAAGAGAGAACCACTTTGGTTTGGGTGAACCCAGCCAGGATCCACCTCTTATTAGTTTCTTTCTTGAAAAGTTGCTCTTTTCTAATTATCCTTAACAGCAATGAGACACGTCCACCTGTGATTTTTTTTATGCTTGCAATAATTTTTTATATCTGTATTTTTCCTATAGCGTTATAGCAGCTCTCAGACTTTGTTTTGGTTTTTTTTAACCTATATTTTTTCTTCTTTTTTTCATTAGGCAGCTTCTTTCTTTTGGTTTGGGTTTCCAGCTTAATTGAAACTGGGATATGTTACCAAAAGCCTTTGTTCTAAACTGTCCAAGATTCATCCTCATGTAATAATCACCATTCCTTAAAATCTAGCTTCGCTGTTACAGTAACAGTGCATGCCCAGGTACTACAAACCTTTGTTCCGTCCAAAAATGGTGGACGTGCACTGTCACTTTGACCACTGGACCTGCACAGCACCTCTTCTCTCCTCTAGAGCTCATCTGATAGATGGTGATATGATAGATGACATCACTCTGAACATAAGAATATCCTTACTGGGTCAGACCAATGGTCCATCTAGCCATGTATTGCGCCTTCATGGTGGCCAATCCAGGTCCCTAGTACCTGGCCTAAACCCAAGGAGTAACAACATTCCATGCAGAATCTCAAAGAATAGCAAGATTCCAGAATCCCAAAGAGTAGCAACATTCCATACAGAATCTTAAAGAATAGCAAGATTCTGGAATCCCAGAGAGTAACAAGATTCTAGAATTCCAAAGAGTAGCAACATTCTATGCTACCGATCCAGGGCAAACAGTGGCTTCCCCCATGTCTTTCTCAATAAAAGACTATGGACTTTAACATAAATTAAGCAGGTATGTATAAGCAGGTAGACTGATTATATATTATAGGCAGAAATAAGAAAGAGGATTGATTATGGTTTGAGAGGGAGATATTGAAAACCAACTCAGAAAACACTAACTCTGTATTGTTACACCTTTACAAAAGCACAAGTATTGATTAAAGTTTAATAATGTATTAATTATGGTTTAATAATGTCAGTATTGAAACGATAAACTTATAAGAATAGGCTGTCACACAAATATATAGTCACATAGACAGGTATTTCAGAGAGAAACCAGGGGTCTCAAGTGCTCCCAGCCAGAAGCCCGATGTATATTACAAAGCTGGTGGCTTATTCGGTGAGCTATCATCGGTCCCAATAGTTTAAAGCCTTGTAATATGGCCTTGTGCTGTTTCTTGACCCTTTAAGTTGTTTGGGTCTCTGCACGGAGCAGTCGCTTCAGTATATCAGCTCGGATATCTTTGCAGCGCCAGGGGGTTAACAGTGCTGCCTTTGGCGTTTTCCTGATGAAGCTCCTGTTTAATGAATAGGAGTGAAACGGAGATCTTCCGTCGTTGTTGAAAGGAAAATTGATATATGATACTTTCAGCCAAAGAACATGAAAGCTAAGTAATTTTCATTAAAACGGAAGAGCAATATATTAGTAATTCAGCTGTGCTAAATGTAGAAAAGAGCACAAAAAAAGCATAAAAAATGTATATAAAAACATAAAAAGATAAAAACAACTATAAAATTCTGGTATAGAGAGTATAAACGGGACCGATGATAGCTCACCGAATAAGCCACCAGCTTTGTAATATACATCGGGCTTCTGGCTGGGAGCACTTGAGACCCCTGGTTTCTCTCTGAAATACCTGTCTATGTGACTATATATTTGTGTGACAGCCTATTCTTATAAGATTTTAGTGTGATTCACAAATTTTGGAAAGTGAGTATTGAAACTATCCCAGGAAACGCAAACTCTGTATTATAACATCTTTACAGAAGCTCATATATTATACACTATTACAGAAGCTCATATAAACCGCTCTGAATTGACTCCTCCAGCTTACAATAAACATAACTTTTTGGAATGATGTACTTTTCACCTGGAAGCTGCCTGAATCCAAACTAATGAATGTAAGCCTATATAAGAGGATAAGTTGTCTGAGCAGAGTTGTTACCCTCCAAGGAATTACCAAAAAGATTACTGCAACTATTTCCAAGAACTTAAATAGAACTCAGCTGATAAAACTTACAGTGTAAATCATGAGAGAGAGAGAGAGAGAGAGACTTAATTTTCACTTTGAAGGCAATATGATAGCCTAGATCGGGGGTCGGCAACCCGCAGCTCCAGAGCCGCATGCGGCTCTTTTTCACCTTTGACGCGGCTTCGGTAGTGTGTCACGCGGGCCGGACCAATCAGCAAGCAAGGCTTTCATCTGTGTACGTGCTGAGCTCACTGCTCAGCATGGCTATTTCCCGCCGCGACGCCGGACTTGTAAGCTGCATGCCTGCATCGCCAGAATTTAGGTAGGCTGTTTTCATCCCCGTGGGAGTCTCTCTCGTGCGCTATGGCTCTAAGTCAGGGGTGCCCAACTCAGCAGCAGCGATCGACACAAGCTTCTGACGTCGGGGCCTACCCTCTGCGAGTCCCGCTTGTTTCAACTTCTTTTTCCACAAAGGCGAGACTCGTAGAGGGAAGGCCTCGATGTCGGCAGCTTGTCTTGATCACCGCTGCTGACGAGTTGCTGAAGAGAGCCGCGGAGCAGGGGGGTGTTGCCAGGTGCAGGTAGAAGGGAGAGGGCCAGATGCAGGACTCGTGGGTGAGGGAGGAGAAGAGAGAGAGAAAGAGAGAGGGGCGGGAAACAAAAGGAAATATTCATACTGGGCTGGGCCGGAGTGGAGGGAGGGTGGAAAGATTCTAGCTACAGGGTACAGTAACAAAGGAAAAGGGGGGAAAGCTGAAAATGGAGATAGTGACACAAAGAAGAGAAAGGGTAAGCAGGACCTACTGAATAAGGATAGAGATACAGAGGGGACATGAAGAGGAGGTGAAATAGAGACATAGAAGTAATGCTGAAAAAGTGGGGGGGGGGAATAAAGACATTGAAAGGGCAAATGGTGAACATGGGGTAAAGACAAGGACAGAGACAAATGAAGATTCTGAAAAAGTGGTGAGATAGGGATATAGGTGAGATGGACACAAAGAAGGGTGATGCTGGAAAATAGGTGGAATGGTAATTCTGACAAACACAGAAGGGAAATGCTGGATCATGGAGAGATGGGGCTCAGGCTGGATGGAATGAGGAGAAATGCCTTGTTGGCCCGGAACTTCCTCTCCTACGTCAGAATTGACGTCAGGGAGCGGAATGCTGGTCAGCGCGACGCTTCTGCAGGGAAAGCTTGGGACGGCGGTGGCTTGGGGGCTATTCCCCGATGGCGGTGGCAGCAAACCGAGTGGCTTGGGGGAGGGCACGGAGAAAGAAAGAAAGGGGGCAGACAGAGACAGAAAGAAGGGGGAATAGGGAGACAGAAAGAAAAAGTTGGGGGAGAGAATGAGGTCTGGAGGAGAGGAAACATACAGGAGGCTGAAAGAAAGGAAGAAAGATTGGATGCACAGTCAGAAGAAGAAAGTGCAACCAGAGACTCATGAAATCACCAAACAGCAAAGGTAGGAAAAATGATTTTATTTTCAATTTAGTGATCCTGTATATAGCATTAAGATAAGAAACAATATATGCAGTGTTAGATTTGTTTTATAATGGTTTTGCGGCTCCAAGTTTTTTTTCTTTTCGAAAACGGGTCCAAGTGGCTCTTTATGTCTTAAAGGTTGCAGACCCCTGGCCTAGATTATATGGAAACAGATCTATTTCACATCTAATTTTTTTTTTTTTTAAGGTGCATAAGTAGGTGTGGTAGCCCTGTTAGTCTGGATCTAGCAAGAGGAGGATAAGAGATCACTGCCTTTGATTCTTCCACATTTTGGTTGTATTGTTGCTTGTCAAGGGTCTGGAGTTTTGTTTGATGAATATTTTTCACAGTATCTGGCTAAATAGCCTTTCTTTTGGGGGAAGGGGAGGATTGAGTTGGGGCTATATTTTTGTTTGCAGGTTGGTTGTCTCTGTACTTGATGACTCCATAAACACTGCTAAAGATAAGGAGGGTGTAGGAAGACTGTGGGTTGCGACAGAGGACTAGTCATAATATACCCAAATATATTTTGCATTTGGTTAATTATAGTCATTTGTACTTGTTGTGGGAATGGAAAGGGGGGGCTGATTAATACCATGTAAAGTTTGATGACCGAAGTTGTAGCGTACTCTGTTTTATATATTTGAACTGTTCTGCAGTCATCAATAAAAAAATTATTGAACCAAAGATGATAAATAGAAATCAAAATAAAACAAAAGATAAAATACTTTTTTAATTGAACTAACAAAATAATTTTGACTAGATTTTTGAA
The DNA here is from genome assembly GCF_902459505.1 of Geotrypetes seraphini. Taxonomy (NCBI): domain Eukaryota; kingdom Metazoa; phylum Chordata; class Amphibia; order Gymnophiona; family Dermophiidae; genus Geotrypetes; species Geotrypetes seraphini. The sequence continues at coordinate 16,828,454 of NC_047093.1, read as the reverse complement.
GGCAATACTTTCTTGTTTGGGTCAGAAATGAGCAAAAGATGACAAATTTCAGTATATATAATAATAATGATAATAATAAAATTTATTTATATCCCACAATACCTTGCAGTTCAGAGCCAAACACAGTGAAGGTACTTACATGAACACATATCTGAAATATATCACTAAGGGGTTCTTTTATCAAGCTGCGCTAGCGGGTTAGCGTATCGGACATTTTATCACGTGCTAACCCCCGCAGCCGGCAAAAAAACTAACGGCTAGCGCGGCAGGTGGTTTAACGCACGGTATTACGTGCATTAAACCCCTACCGCAGCTTGATAAAAGGACCCCTAAGTGAAACATAAAACCATTTCAATGATGGACGGGAGATTAGAAGATGACATAGAAACATAGAAAGATGACGGCAGATAAGGGCTATAGCCCATCAAGTCTGCCCACTCCATTGACCCACCCCTTTAAGTTTACTGACCCCTTTAATTATACAGCCACTTTACTGACCCGCCCCTTCAAGTCCCTAGTGACCCTATTCGTTGACTTGACCCTCGTAGGGATTCCATTTATTCTTAAAGTCTGGCACGCTGTCTGCCTCGATCACCTGCACTGGAAGCTTGTTCCAATGATCAACCACTCTCTCTGTGAAGAAATACTTTCTGGTGTCTGCAGCAGCCACTCTCTCCTCCTCTCCCTATTGGCTAAGGCTCTTAACATTTGCATCTCCTCTTCCTATAGGCTAAGGCTCTTTACACCTGCATTGTGATGTCATAGAACTTTCTGATTATAGAAACATAGAAACATGATGGCAGATAAAGGCCAAATGACCCATCATAGAAACATAGAAGATGACGGCAGAAAAGGGCTATAGCCCATCAAGTCTGCCCACTCCATTGACCCACCCCTTTAAGTCTACTGACCCCTTTAATTATACAGCCACTTTACTGACCCGCTCCTTCAAGTCCCTAGTGACCCTATTCGTTGACTTGACCCCTGTAGGGATCCCACGTAGGTATCCCATTTATTCTCAAAGTCTGGGATGCTGCTGGCCTCGATCACCTGCACTGGAAGCTTGTTCCAATGCTCAATCACTCTTTCAGTGAAGAAGTACTTCCTGGCGTCTCCACGAAACTTCCCTCCCCTGAGTTTGAGCGGATGGTCTGCAATATTCTTTCTCTCTCTCTCTCCTCTGTGACTCTTTATCCACCTTTCCTTTTTCATCTGTCTTATTATTCACTTACTAGTTGTTAAGCCCGTTACATTAACGGGTGCTAGAATATATGTCTGTCTGTCTTTTTCTTTCTGCCTCTTTCCTCCCTCCATTTCCCTGTGTAGCGCTGTCTCTGCTTTCTTCCTCAGTCTGCACTCTCAAGCTGTAACATTACTGCTTAGCTTTTTCTCCCTGCAAGCATCTCTGCTCTCTTTCTCATCCCCAGTCTCTTTGCTCTTTTTCTCTTCTTGCAGGGGTCTCTGCTCTCCTTTTTGCATATGTTCCTGATTCCTTCAAACTTCTGTTTTCTCTGTATGCTCCTGATCCTGTGTTTCCCTGTAGGTGTCTCTTTTTTTTTTTTATTTTATTCCTTCTTCAGTCTCTGTTCTTTATCTGAACATTCCCTTCCTCAGTCTCTCCAACTGCAGCTCTCTTGCCCTCTAAGCCCCTGCTGTGCATGTCACTCCTGATCCCCTCTAGTGTTTAAGCCTGTTAAAGCCTCCTTCCTTCACATGTCCCCTATTTTCAGCCCCAGCTCCAAACTCATTTTTTAGCCCCCCCCCCAGCCCTCTTCTCCCATCTTTTTCCTTTCAGCTTCCAGCCCCCTTTTCTCCCATGTCCCTGGAGCCTATTAATCCACCGAGAAGCCCCACCCTTCCCTGGCCCAAATGGAAGCGTCCCTTTCCCTCTCTGTGACAGTGGTTGTTTTTATTTTTGGTTTTGGCCGGGGTTTCTCCCACTCTTCCTCCCCTTCCCCTTTTGCCCCCTCTCACTGTTTTGCTCTCCTGTTCTCACCCATTTTCTGCCTCGCTTTCCCTTTCTCTTCCAGGACCGGTCTTGCTGTGTTGTTATAGCGGCTGGGTTTCCATGGCAACCCTGCTCGCGGGTCTGTGAGTGTCGGGCCCTAATGTTATTTCCTCCTATTTGAAGCTGTCCGGGTCTGGCGGCGCTGTGTCGGGTGGAACCGGGGAGGCGGGGCCTGGCTCGGTAGGTGGTGGAAGAAGGCTGGGTAGCTGCTCGATGGATCGCAAAAAAAGGAGGAGGGGCTGGGCACTCGGAGAAGGGAGCCGTTTTAAAAGGCGCCCCCGCGGCTCCTCTCATGCGCTGCAGTTGCGTCGGAAGATGAGAGAAGAGCCGCGGTGGTGGCTTTGTGGGTCCGTAGTCAGAGAGAAGTAAGACTGGGGACTCGCGCATGCGCACTCCTGCGGCCACAGACCTACAGCGCACGGAACACGCAAATAGGAGTGCGCATGCGCGAGTTAGCCTTTTATTATATATGATACATAAGAATATAAGAATAGTCATACTGGGTCAGACCAAAGGTTTATCAAGCCCAATAGCCCATTCTCATGATGGCCAATCCAGGTCACTAGTAAGTGGCAAGAACCCAAACAAGGGGGTGCTGAAAAGTTCGCAGTCCAACCAACCAATTTCCTAAATTCTGCCACTGTAGTTGAAAAGAGTTATCTTATTTCATTAGGTGCCAATTTGCAGAAATAAAATTATATGTTTTGACATTTTCAGATCATTGATTGGACCATATCCATGTCATTCTCGTCTTGGTTGGCCTGAGAACTTTTCAGTACCCCCTTCCTAGTGTGAAGAGTTTCAGTCGCTGATAACCAGAGCTGAGATTGTGATGTCATAATGCCTCATTCCACCAATAAGAGCCAACCTCATCAGTGATGTCACAATGGCTTCATTGTCCTATACTTGGCTCACTTTTATTACATACGAGGGGGTGCTGAAAGTTCTCAGCCCAACCAACCAACTTGTTAAATTTTGAGCGTTATTTTGCCACCGGAACTGAAAGCACAGTTACTTACCATAACAGGTGTTATCCAGGGACAGCAGGCAGCTATTCTCAACATGGGGGTGACGCCATCCACGGAGCCCCGATGCGGACAGCCTCGCAAGCAGACTTGCTTGAAGAAATTGAAAAAGTTTGCGACTGCCGCGCATGCACAAGTGCCTTCCCGCCGAGCGCAGGGCGCGTCTTCTCAGTTCAAATAGCTAGCAGAGAAGCCAACCAGGGGAAGTGAGTGGGTTGTGAGAATATCTGCCTGCTGTCCCTGGATAACACCTGTCACAGTAAATAACTGCTTTATTTCAGGACAAGCAGGCAGTCTATTCTCAATGAATTATGTACATTTAATTTCTTAAAATGTTAATGTCCTTTTATTTTTACTATTTGTACAACGCTTTGTACTTCTGGTTAAGCGTTTAATCAAACAATATGAATAAAGTTGAAAACTTGAAACATGTGGGTGATCTCCAAGCTAACCAGAATGGGATGGTGGAAGTGTTGGCAATTTAGGAGAATAAATTTTGTAATACCGCCTGGCCAAAATGGCCATCCTGTCTGGAAAAAGTATCCAGACAATAATAAGAGGTGAAAGTATGAATCGAGGATCAAGTGGCAGCTTTGCAGATTTCCTCAATAGGAGTAGATCTAAGGAAAGCTACTGGAGCCGCCATGGCTCTGACTTTGTGGGCTGTGACTCGACTCTGTAGATGCATATGCTGCAAGATTGGTATCGAGACCAGGGAAAACTGGTACATAAGGTGTGGAGGGAGACTCCGAAGACGAGGAAGGATGAAGCCCAGGCAGCGTCAAAGCCACCTGCTTTAATGATGGCTTGGTCGGAGGAGGCTGCTGAGCTATGAGATCTGAGAGAGACAAAAAAAAGAAAACGGCGCCTCAGAAAAAGACATAGCAGTTGGACGAGGACTTCCCAATTGAGAAAAGGTGAAGTAAACTCGAGGACGAAGTAGAAGATGGACTCTCCGCGGGAGACCTGATTAGTCGTTTGTTTTGTTGTCCCCTAAAAATCTGTAATTTTATCGCATAGAATTTTGAATAAGCGATCAATCAAATTTATATTAAACTTGAAACTTGAAGTCGGGGTAAGGACTTTATGGAAAGGCCTAGTCACACCGCCCAAGTTGTTGTACTGAAACTCGACGTCCGGGGAAAAGGCAGGATGGAGCCCCAGATTAGAAAAGGCCACAACGCAATCGAGCCTGCAAGCTGAGATCGCGGTAGGCCCAACGTTGGTACATGAAAAAAAAATTAAAATAAAATAAAACGCGCAAGAAACACAGCGACCCTGAAGAAAATAAAACACGAGCCGCGGTGAGAGAAGGCACAAAGTAGAACTGAGTCTAGCGCAGAGCATCGAAACACGTCTTCTCAGCGCCGCGGAAAACTGAGAACTGAGGAGAAGCATGTCCTGCACTGGGCAGGAAGGCACTCGCGCATGCGCGTTGCGGCAGCCATGAACTTTTTCACGTTCTTCAAGCAAGTCTGCTTGCGAGACTGTCCACATCGGGGCTCCGTAGATGACGTCACCCACATGTTGAAAATAGGCTGCCTGCTTGTCCTGGGATTGTTTCATTAAGTGCCAATTTGCAGAAACGAAATTCTGCTTTGACACTGCTTCAGATCATTGATTGGACCATATCCACATCATTCTCTTCTTGGTTGGGCTGAGAACTTCTCAGCATTCCCTCGTAATTCCTTTCCTTTCCTTTTCCACTCGATTTGTACACTGCTTTGATTCCCATCCTGAAAGGCAGCAGATTAAGAAACTTATACTGCTTTATCGCTCTCTGACCCCCTGTTTCTCACTCCTCCACCCCCATCTTTCCCTGTGAGACTATAACTAGAATACTTTGGTGCTTCACATATATTCTGGTATCTGATATTTCTCAAAACATCTCACTCATGTTCTCAGCTCTTAGGAAAATTCAGCGGAGTAGAACGGGTACAAGTGGATCGATTTTTCACTACGTCAAAAAGACTAGGAGACACTCGATGAAATTACAGAGAAATTCTTTTAAAAACAATAGGAGGAAATATTTCTTTTACTCAGAGAATAGTTAAGCTCTGGAACGTGTTGCCAGAGGTTGTGGTAAGAGCGGTTAACGTAGCTGGTTTTAAGAAAGGTTTGGATAATTTCCTGGTGAAAAAGTCCATAGTCTGTAATTGAGAAAGACATGGGGGAAGCCCTGGATCGGTAGAATGGAATGTTGCTACTCTTTGGGATTCTAGAATCTTGTTACTCTCTGGGATTCCGGAATTTTGCTATTCTTTGAGATCTGTATGGAATGTTGCTACTCTTTGGGATTCTAGAATCTTGTTACTCTCTGGGATTCCGGAATTTTGCTATTCTTTGAGATCTGTATGGAATGTTGCTACTCTTTGGGATTCTAGAATCTTGTTACTCTCTGGGATTCCGGAATCTTGCTATTCTTTGAGATTCTGTATGGAATGTTGCTGCTCCTTGGGTTTTGGCCAGGTACTAGAGACCTGGATTGGCCAGTGTGAGAAAGGGCTACTGGCTTGATGGACCATTGGTCTGACCCAGTAAGGCTATTCTTATGTTCTTAAGACAATATCTTGATAATAAGCTTTTAAATATTCTTATTCATGCATTGATTCTGAATAGACTTTTAGAACTTTGTTAGTCTCCTATCCTACCAAAAAATTCACCGGTTACAACTTGTCCAGAGTAGAGTGGTGAAGATAATTTACAATGCTTGAGAATATGGCCATGTCTGTCCACTTCTATATGAGAGCACTGGATTCCTTCTAGCTACAGGATCTGTTATAAGATGATACCGCTGACCCACAATCTCCGCTCCCTCTGACGTGAGCACATGAGCAATTGAACACAGTTTTTGTGCGTGTCGCTCACAGGTTTCAAATGTTTGCTCATGCACGAGGCCACTCTGCTGTGGCTTGCTTTCAGCTGTGCCTGTCCTCTGCTGTAGCTGACGCTAATGTTTCTTTCAAAATGGCTGCCGAGACTTCAGGCGGCAGCCTCATGAGATTCACAGAAGTATCGCAAAGCTGCTGTATGAAGTCTCGGCAGCCGTTTTGAAAGAAACATTAGCAGCGGATACAACAGTGGACCGGAGGGTGGGGTGAGCACTTACCACCAAGGGGTGGGGGAGAGAGACGGGTCAGATGTTGGTGGGTGGGAGGGGGGGCATATCATGATGGAGGTGTGGAGAAATGAGAGAAGGAAACAGATTACTGGTTCTCTTAGGGGTTTTTTTCCAAATTGAGTGGTTTAGTTCAACTTTGATTTATTAGTCGATATATCCCAAATTACTATACAGTAACATCTGAGCACCGGTTGTAGCTGGAGTCACCTTATGGCCCCAAAACTGAGAACAGATGTATTTCCTGGACAGTAAGGCCTGGATTCTGTAAACTGAATCCCGATTGTAGGCAGCTGTAGGCATCCTACAGCTGTCTAATAAGCCAATCGGGACGCACGTTAAAAAAAAAAAAAAATGCTCCCCAGGTAAGTCGCCTATATTGAAGGCGCCTCCAGGAGCCTAGGGAGGCGCGGAAGCCCGCATAAGCTCACCTAAGGCTAGGCAGTAGCCTTAGGCGAACCTAGGCAGCCCCAAGCGTCTCTGTAGTAGAGCAGGAGACGCTTACAATGTAGGCCAGCAAAATGCTGGCCTACGTTGTAAGTAGATGCGGCCGCTATATTTATCCTGGCAAGGGATCTCCCTGCCGTGATTAATATAATGGCCGCCAGTCTCCCCCTCTGAACGAACGAGGCAGGAGAGTGCCCAACCCCTCCTGCCAAGAGAGCTCCCACCACCATGATCGCTGGCAGGAGGGTGCCAATCAGGCCTTGGCATCTTGTGGGATGGGTCGGAGAGGGGTGGGCCCGCCTCTTTTTGTCGGAGGCGGGCCTGAGGGATGGTGGGAAGACCCATCTGTCTGGCTAACATTTCACGGTTATTGGGGGGCTCCATGCGTGTGAGGGGTTGGGCACCCTCCTGCCGGCAATCATAGTGAGGTCTCTCCTGGCAGGAGGGGTTGGACACCCTCCTGCTACCGTGACCTTCGTGGGGGAGGGGAATGGCAGCCATTATACTTATCAAGGCAGGGAGATCCCTTGCCATGATAAGTATAGTGGCTGCGTCCACAGTAACCCGGTTTTATAACTGGCATCTATAACATAGATATCAGTTACAGAATCAGGTTTATTTTAGGTGGGTGTAGGCCCGATTCAGTATAGGTCGCACAGAATCCGGGCCTAAGTGCTGTGCAGAAGGCTGAACAAAGATTTGATAATGGTCTGGCAATATGATGGAATTTATTTACACTTTTATACAGACAATTCATTCATAGAGATACCCACAAATATATATATATATATATATATAAATTAAAAAAAAAAATCTAAAAAAGTGTGGAGGACTAAGCAATGATTGGGTGGTGAAGTGGTGGGGGGATTCGTCCCCTGTTATGACCCCCTCCGTGCCTCTGAGCTAATCCTATCATATGTAATAGCTTTATTCAAATGATAATGTATCGCATTTAATGGAAGTGTTTTTGGTTGATATATATTTTTCAACATTCATACTCAATTCTATGTATTAACCCCTGGTTAATGTGTACAGTTCCGTCCCCACTTTTTCAGTTTTAATGAGCTATGTACCAGTTGCTCTTCAGTCTATGACTTCTTGTACGCTGTGTGTACTTTTCACTGCATCGAGAGAAGATATCCCTGGAAGCATGTCTGGGTCACAATGATGAAATACATGTGTAATATAAGCAAGAGCAAAAGTGGAAATGTCCAGTCAGAATGGTGCACAAAAGTGTCTTTCAACTCATCTGATAAATCCAAATGTCTTTATTCATCCAAAATAACTCATTCATCCAAAGTAACTCAAAGACTCGACATGATCAAGTTTCGGCCACCCGGCCTGCATCAGGAGTCTTTGGGTATCAATTGGATAAATATGGCCTAAAGCAAAACGATCAAACCGTTGCTCCGAATCTTGTGACGCTACAAACCAACACGGCCTTGCAAGATTCGGAGCAACGGTTTGATCGTTTTGCTTTAGGTTCTATTTATCCAATTGATACCCAAAGACTCCTGATGCAGGCCGGGTGGCCGAAACATGATCATGTCGAGTCATTGAGTTACTTTGGATGAATGAGTTATTTTGGATGAATAAAGACATTTGGATTTATCAGATGAGTTGAAAGACACTTTTTGTGCACCATTCTGACTGGACATTTCCACTTTTGCTCTTGCTTGTTTGATATCTGTGGATTTGTTTCCCCTGTTTTAGTATACATGTGTAATATGTCATTTCAAGTTTTTTGCATGGAAAATCAGCCCCCACCAAAGCAGGTACAGGTGACAACATAGTTTCTATTTATGGAAGAATATTGACTTGTATTTTTGCATTGAAAATTAGTACAAAATCTGCAGGTAAAAAGGGTGGGATTCATTTACAAACAGAACATGCAAATACCATTCATTTTATTCTTGCGGGCCCTGTGCAAATGTGAATCAACTGTGTCAGCAACACTATACCGTCCTTTATTCCATTCTGTGATGGTCTGAATAATTTTAGCGCACGTTGAAATAAAAGTGGTGATGTCCTTCAATCCTGCTACATCGATTGCTGTATGCTGAATATTATGAACGCAAAATAAAACCCAAAAAATATAGGGAGGAAAAATATGTAACTACAACAAAACCTCCCCAACCCCAAGAAAACAAACCGACAAGGGGGAGAGACAAGAGAACCCAAACCTCAACCTGAATTAACCCTTTCAGGACCAAGGGACATATTTGTCCCATAACTTTAAAATCCTATAAATTTTGATTGGGATAGTCTACAGTTCTAAATTTGATATGTACGGATTCCATAGGATACTGCCTTTATGTTAACAAACTGGTTCCGACATTCATTCATTAGCGTCGTTGCCAGATTGACGAGAAGATTCACTTGCCACACTGTCCATAAGCCAGAAGTGTGATTTTTTAAAATAAAAATAATGATATTTCACAAAAAAAATCAATTTTTTGGCATCTGCAAGCCCTTTTTACCATAAAAATGTCGTCAAAACCACAAAAATTGGCCTACGATCCTTATGGTCCTGAAAGGGTTAACCAACAAATTACATATAATGTGAAACAGGAGCACCCTCAGTAACACAGCCACCCGCTTGGGGAAGGCTGTCACCGGCTGACACTCAGAAAGAGTGTGAACTGTGAAACATCCCCGGGTTCTTCCTGTTCGTGAGAATAAATCAAGTGCACCCCCAAAAAGTGCTGCGTGTGAAAAAAGATTTGAATAAATAAAAAAAAACACACTAGAAACAGTAAAGGAAACTCTTGTCTCTACTCCTTGTCAGGGGGGCCAAACAAGGAAGGAAAGTGTCCAAATCTGTCCGAATCTGAACCAAGCCAGTCAATGAATGGAAGTACTTAGCTTCTCTGGACAATAGAACAGCCAGCCGATGTGTGACATCATCCGTCCAACGGGACTCCGTTTCGGGGGTGCACACCCCCTTCTTCAGGAACAACTGGACTGTAGTAAGACTGGTGATTCCTCCGACGTAGCTTGGAAAGTAAGGCAGAAAATATTATGAAGGCAGTTTTCGACTGTCCACATTGGACAACATAGTATGTTACTATGTTGTCCAATGTGGACAGTTGAAAACTGCCTTCACAATATTCAGCATACAGCAATCGATGTAGCAGGATTGAAGGACATCACCACTTTTATTTCAACGTGCGCTAAAATTATTCAAACCATCACAGAATGGAATAAGAAAGGTTGCCTTTGCCTAGTTCCTTCTCATTAGGAGCCATCCGGATTATAAGAGAGCGGTTTTGCTTGGAGATTTGCCGACAGAAACTGGATGATCTCGGTAAGCATCTCGCCAACCAACCAATGGGGCACCATCGATACGGACTAATTACAAAGCATGAGTCAGCTTTTTGCTTTGGAGGTGGGACGTTTTCAAAGCTATTTACGCAGTAACATACTATGTTGTCCAATGTGGACAGTTGAAAACTGCCTTCATAATATTCAGCATACAGCAATCGATGTAGCAGGATTGAAGGACATCACCACTTTTATTTCAACGTGCGCTAAAATTATTCAAACCATCACAGAATGGAATAAGAATGGTTGCCTTTGCCTAGTTCCTTCTCATTAGGAGCCATCCGGATTATAAGAGAGCGGTTTTGCTTGGAGATTTGCCGACAGAAACTGGATGATCTCGGTAAGCATCTCGCCAACCAACCAATGGGGCACCATCGATACGGACTAATTACAAAGCATGAGTCAGCTTTTTGCTTTGGAGGTGGGACGTTTTCAAAGCTATTTACGCAGATAACTTGGCTGTCCCTCGATGCATCTTGGAGTCAGGGCAGCTTTCGACCGATAAAGCCTTTTGCTGAATGGTGAGGAAGTGGCTCCCAGCGGCAGAAACAAAATAAAGCACGGAAAACAAACGGGAAGTAATGCCCACAGATTTGAAAAAAACAATTTTACCAGCATATTTATTTAAACTCATTTGTAATCTTCAATTCCTAGCTGCTAACAAACACACATAATCAGTTTTTGGCATCCCATTTGGGCAATAACACAATACATTACCTTTTCCTGTAGTTTCGATTACCTCTCGTTCAAGTTTTGTGTTAAAGAAAAATCATTCTCTGTCAAGTCCTGCCCTCAGTCGCTCATGACACAGACCTTCTGATGGTCTGGGTTAAACAGAAATGTCTGAGATTTCTTTCTCTATTATCATCACCAAAATTCATCTCTTCCTCTCTGAGCACCCTAGCAAAACCCTTATCCATATGCCCATCACTTCACACCAACATTAATGCAATTTGCTTCTCCTACCAAACCGTCTCACTCCCCTTCAATCTGTTCAAAAATCTGCTGAACATCTTTTCTGACAGTCACTATGGCCTAGATCAGGGGTCTCAAAGACCTTCCTTGAGGGCCGCAATCCAGTCGGGTTTTCAGGATTTCCCCATGAGATCTATGTGCATGCACTGCTTTCAATGCATATTCATTGGGGAAATCCTGAAAACCTGACTGGATTGCGGCCCTCAAGGAGGACTTTGAGATCCCTGGATTCACTAACAATAGCCACTCAAACGCCGTTGGCCGATTTTCCAACAGCGATTCATTCACCATTAAGTTTGCATGTAAAATGGAAGTCGGTCCCTCTCCTGCTAGCCAGCCGGCTGCTCCCCTACAAATTCAGCGGCTTCACTCAGAAACTGGGTGGCACTGGGCCCGCTTCCGCCTACAGCCCGCAGGGATTAAAAGCTGGGGTGGTCTCCAAGACCCCTGCTATGATTTTTGGCACACCCACGAAGCTGGCATCAGAATCAGCAGCACCCTATGAATACCTGGGCCAAAACAGAGTACCAGATTTACAGAAATTCTTTCAGAAGTCTGATGGTGTGCCAGTACATCTGAAGTGTGGTCTTCCTGATCGACTGCTGTACCGCACAACTATGGCTTTAACAATAGGAGGGGGCCATCTATTGTCTACATGGCCTCACAACCAAAGAACAAGAACGGAATGGAGTTAGCAGGACTGAAAGCCCATGTATTGCATTACGAAGATCTCCTGTGTAATTATGTTTTCTTTGTTCCAATTCGTGTTCAGATGTGACATAATTAATATTAAAGATTAATGTGTCCTGAAAAGAAAAAAAAAAAGTTTGCATGTAAATGATTTGCACGGAGGTGTAAATCATTTGCATGCAAACCCACCGACTCAATCACTCAGTGAGCGATTGAGAAATGCGCAGAGGAGTGACAGGAGAAGCAGCCTAAAAACAGGGAAAAAGTTAAGTTTTCAGTAAAATGTGGGGGGTTACAACCCCCCACACCCCCCACAACGCGGCGCGATGTCTATTAAGTAAAGTGGGGGGGTTCCCCCCCTCATGCCCCCCCGTCGGAGCTCTAAAAACAGTAATTTTGAGCGGCGCGCACCTCCGCGCTGCGCTCAATTGTCTGGGCGCACCTTTGTCCCGGCGCGCTTTTGACCTGACACCTCATTATTGCACTCTCAGTCCCTTAACCTTCCATAGTCAATGTTTATAATATAGATAATAGAAAAATCACTTATCTTCAAATGAATATAAGGAAGGCAGCACAGTATTAAATCAGCTCCGGCTCTTGTAACTAATTTCAATCTCTATTAAAGAACCCCCTTGTTTGAAACTCTCATAGCCCACAGTGTCCCCTTCCTGATGACACTCACGCGAAACTCGAGTCGAAGGGATGCTATGGGAGTTTCGAACACGGGGGGTTCTTTAATAGAGATTGAATCAGTTACGAGAGCCAGAGCTGAGTTAATACCGTGCTGCCTTCCTTATATTCATTTGAAGATAAGTGATTTTTCTATTATCTATATTATAAACATTGACTACGGAAGGTTAAGGGACTGAAAATGCAATGATGGTCCCTAGTGTACAACCGGCACATGTACTTTTAATAGTACTTTATGCACGGATCGGTTGGTGACTGACAACTTCACTTATATTAATTAATATTTATTATGTTCACATAGCATTTTATGCTCTTTATATATTGATGTGCTAACTTGCGGAGTATATTTACAAAGTAGATTTTTTAAGACAAGGAATTAATGATTAACTCCTTAATATTAATAAGCCTCAAATGTTAGACCTGTTTCTGGGTTTATTAGATCTGCTGATTCCAAAAATGGCACCAGTTTTTTCCCATCAGCTCTAGTTTTTGAGGGGAAGGGGTAAAACGCGGACCTGACAGATCTAAAACTACACGTCCTTAAAAATCTGAGGTCTGTTTCGCTCGTACTTTCTGTCTCTTACAGACCTCTATGAGATTTTAGCGCTGACGGATCCGTCTCAGCTTAGGGAGGGAAAAGTATTAGGATCCGTCAGCGCTAAAATCCCATAGAGGTCTGTCAGAGCCAAATTCTATGTCGGGCTTAAAGGATAAGCAGAGCGCAAAACGGTTAAACAGCCCTGTTAAGCGCCAGGTTTTCTGGATCTCCTGAAAGAGACCTCCACTATAGTGTACCCTTACTTTAAACTATAATAAGATCCAGTAGACTTAAACCTATACATAAGGCGGCTTCTGTTCTGCCGCTCCAGCACTAGTCTCTGGCTCTGACAGACCTCAAAGAGATTTTAGCGCTGACGGATCCTAATACTTTTCCCTCCGTATGCTTAGACGGATCCGTCAGCGCTCAAATCTCATCGAGGTCTGTAAGAGACAGAAACTACGAGCGGCACGGACACGGACCTCAGATTTTTAAGGACGTGCGGTTTTAGATCCGCAAGGTCCGTCAGGTCTGTGAGATCTGCGTTTTACCTCTTCCAGTTTTTGAAATACAGAACATGTGCCATTTACTACTCTTCACTCTGCTCGCCTGTTAAAAAAATCTGGATATTTTAATGTAGTGTTTAAATTCATATCTTTTAAGCATGAAGGAAACATATTAAAAATTAAAAGAAAAGTGTACAACATGAAAATCTGCTTATTTCATACCAAAAGCACAAATTTATGATACAAACTTCCCAGTCATTTGACATATAAACAATTATACAATCCAGTGTTTTGGATGTAAAACTACAGTTGGAAATATGTAACCACTCTCATTATATCTGCTAATTTGTACACAAAAACACAAACTAGGTAACAGAAGAGAAAGCTGAAAAAATCTGTTAGAATTTAAATCTATGTGTAACTGTTTTAAACAGATCAGATTGAGAAACCTTTGAAATATAAATTTATGTAGTCCAAGGAGACCATGTTTACCATCTAAATTTTTTGCACATAATTATATAATACTAGTCTTTAAGCCCGTTACATTAACGGGTGCTAGAATATATGTCTGTCTTTCTTTCTTTCTGTCTCTCTCTCTCTCTCCTTGGCTCCCTTTTTCTGTCTGTCTTTCTGTCCCTCTCCCTGCCCCTGTGTCTTTCTTCCTTTCTGTCTGTCTCCCTCCCTCCTGCTGTCTGTCATTCTTTCCCTCCATTTCCCTGTGCAGTAGTATTTCCACCCCACTTCCCTGCAACAGCATTTCCCTCCCCCCCCCGACTTCCCTGTGCAGCAGCAGCAGCAGTATTTGTCTTCCCCTCCAGGTCCCTGTGCAGCAGTTGCAGCATTTCCCCACCCCTTCCCTTACCGCGATCTTGCCTGCTCCGTTCGGCCCCTCCCCGCGTTCTGGCCTGCTGCGATCTGGCTGCTCCGTTTGTCTCCTCGCGGCTGGAGTCCTCTTCTTTGTCGGCCCCCCCTTCCCTTCCCGCGGTCTTGAGCTTCGGTCTGGTCTGGCCTGCTCGCCTTGCCGTATTTTTTTTTTTTAGTTGAAAGACGCGGCGGTGGCTCCTCTCATGATCCCCACCTGCGTCGGAAGTCCGACACAGGCGGGGATCGTGAGAGGAGCCACCGCTGCGTCTTTCAACTAAAAAATGCAATAAGGCAGGGAGCAGGCCAGACCGAAAAACAGAACCGTAAGCCGCGCATGTGCACTTCCTATGGGTCGCTACAGCTCATGGAAAACCGGCGCACGTATAGGAAGTGCGCATGCGCGGCTTACTGTTTTATTATATTAGATAATAGAACAAAGGCAATTTTGTCATTTGAGCTTTATATTTTTATGTCAGTGTGCATTATAGGAAAGGAAGTAGATTAATAATTTGAACCAAAGGTTATTATACGCACACAAAAAAGTGGGTAATTTAAATACATAAATTTCCCATTCAAAAAAGAAAGCTTGTTATGACATCCCAATTCTGAAGAAGAGATCTTTTAAATAGTGGTAAAAAAATTAAGAAATTCAACCATATCTAAAAACCTAGAGCTGATGTGGTCTATCCAATGCAATTTTCTGAATCAGTGCAAAATAACCTCAGGAACAAGTCAAAAAACCCAAGGCACCAAGACATTTCTTTTTTTCTGTTGTTGTTGTTGTTGGCCTGTGTTATCTGTTAGGAATAATCTCTTATGTGACATCCTGTAAAGGCAGCTGTTTGGTAGGTATGGGGCTCAAAAGAAAAAAATTGCTAGAGATATGAGAGATAACAAGAGAACCAAGAAAGAACAGGGCCTCGAAATCCAAGTGATGACAGTGTATCAAGGAGAAGGCGGCGGTTGACAGTGTCAAAAGCAGCAGATAGACCAAGAAGGATGAGGACAGAGCATCCTTTGGACTTGGCCAGGAACGGGTCATTAGGGGCTTTAGCAAGGGCAGTTTCTGATTGGAGTGTGTCAAAAATACCTAGGGATAACAGAAAGTCCAGGCAAGAGCGGTGAAGAGCTTGTTCAAGGAACTCAGATAAGAAGGGGAGGAGGGAGATGAGGTGACAGTTGGAGGGGCAGATGGGGGTCCAGTGAGGGTTTTTTGAGAAGAGGCGTAACTATGGCATGTTTGAAGGCATCAGGAACGGTTACTGTGGAGAATGATAAATTGAAGATAGGACAGATCGGAGGGATGACAGTCAGGGAGATAGATGGGAGGGAATAGGAGAGGAGCCGGTTGTAGGTTTGGAGAAGGAAAGAAACTGAGCAGTCGCCTCTTTAGTGACTACAGTGAAGGAAGAAAAGGCAGGATGGACTGGGGGAGGGGGAGGGGACCCAGTTGAGAGCTCAAGATTAATCTGGGGTGGGGGGAAGAGGTGAGGGCACCTCAAGTAAAGAGTTCAGTGTGGCAAAGAGAGAATGGGGGGATGGCTCCAAGAGAAGTGTACATCGGTAATGTCTCCGGTTTCAGGAATGTTTCGATGTGAACTCTGCTCGCTGACACAGAATTAGGTGTTACTACCAGACTATAAAGGTCTGGTTGGATGATTTATTACTGTGATTTGAAGTGCCTGTGTTCAGTTAAGCTTGCAGTATATCATCTTAGGTCAGTATTTTTCCAAAAGGCAGTTAATAAATCTTTAACAATTACGCCGGGAGCTGTTCAGACAACTGAGAATTCATTGGAACGACACTCTCTGGTGTTTGCTTGTTTTTTTGGAACGCAATGAAGTGCTCCAGCAGTAAATTTGTATCACATTCATCAGACATTCATATCTAGTTTCCATACAGGAGATACAGGCTCCGTGACATGATTTCCTGAAGTCTACCAGCAACAAGCTCTGTTATATGTCAGTGGTTACCATGAATTTCATGGTTGAAGGCGTCTGAACATTTTGGGTTTGGTCAGAGAACGTGAGTGGTGCCATTCAAGATACTGTCGCTTAGTCTCTGGTGTGAAGTGAAGTACCCATGTCTCATCTCCCATCACTATGCGGTCCAAGAATTAGTCTCCTTCGGCACCGTAGTACTCAAGTAATGCTCAAGAAGCAGCCATTTTTTTTTCCCGTTTGTGTTCTGATGTCAACATTCTTGGAACCCACCTCACACAAATACTGTAGTGAAGGTGTTCAATGACGATTTCATGAACAACAGAACAAGAAACATAAGAAAAAGCCGCATGAAGCTCATCAATTGTGCATTTCCTGTTCTGCTGAATGTGTGCATCAATTGCAGTTTCCAATTCTTCAGTGATGACAAGACGGGTGTCCGGATCTTGCTTCATTGTGCACGTTTGCTCTCCCTTCGTTAAACAACCAACACTATTTCTGTACATTTGCCTCATTCATTACACCTTCACCATACACTGCAATTAGCTGTCTGTGAATTTCAGATGGACGTACGTTCCTTGTATTTAAAAAATGAATCACCAATTGCACCTCACAATTGGTGGGATTGTTGATAAGACATGGTTAATGAAATACCTCTGAAATTAAGTATGATGCAATGAAAAGTTTGGCACTGATAGGCAAGGTTACATACAAGTCTATACATGTTCGCAATGTTCCAGTCCAAAGCGCCAATTAGGTTGTTAATATATGCAAATGATTCTTACTTTAAAAATGGCCCTTGTATTGGTGAGTCAGGTTTTCTGAACTACACTGTAGTTGGTGTTCTGGAACCTGCAAGATTGGTATTGTGACTCCCCCTGCCCTTGAACTAAAGAACCGGTATGCTGTCCTGGAAGTAAAGATGAGAGCATTCCAAGGAGAGGAAGGACCAAAGCTTGAAATCCCCAAAATTACGGGATCGGTGACCACTAAGAGGCGAAAGGTAGTGGTAGTTGGCGATTCCCTTCTGAGGGGTACAGAAGCATCCATCTGCAGAACAGACACGATGTCACAAGAGGTATGCTGTCTGCCTGGTGCCAAAATTCAAGATGTTACGGAGAGCTTGCCGAGACTCATCAAGCCTGATGATTATAATCCAATACTGTTCACCCATGTTGGCACTAAAGATACTTGCAGGTACCCTTGCGAATATATCAAAAGTGACTTTGTGGCTCTGGGAGAGAAGGTGAAACAGTCAGGTGCGCAGGTGGTATTTTTGTCCATCCTCCCTGTTGAGGGTAAAGGCCAGGGTAGAGATGCTCGTATTCTGGAGATGAATGTGTGGTTTACTTGGATGGTGTCATCAAGAGTGTTTTGGTTACCTGGATCATGTGATTGTTTTCCATGGGCTGCTGAGCAAGGATGGTGTGCATCTATCAAAGAAGGGAAGAAGTATCTTCAGCAGCAGGCTGGCTAATCCACTGAAGAGAGCTTTAAACCAGAAGTAATGGGGCAGGGTGATCAAAGCCCTCGGGTGAGTATAAGCCCTCAGGTAAGTAAATCACTGAATACCTCTACACGGATGGGAAAAAGGGGCAATGTATGGGAAGTATGGTACGGGCAAAATGGTAGAAACAATTATAAAAAAGTAAAATTTTGGAACATGTAGACAAACATGATTTAATGACACGGAGTCAGCCTGGGTTCAGCCGAGGGAGATCTTGCCTCACAAATTTGCTTGACTTCTTTGAAGGTGTGAATAAGCATGTAGATAAAGGTGAGCCGGTTGATATAGTGTTTCTAGATTTTCAGAAAGCTTTTGATAAAGTTCCTGACGAGAGGCTCCTGAGAAAATTAAAGTGTCATTGGATAGGTGGCAAAGTTCAGTTGTGGATTAGAAATTGGTTATCGGATAGAAAACAGAGGGTAGGGTTAAATGGTCATTTTTCCCAATGGAGGAGAGTAAATAGTGGAGTGCCACAGGGGTCTGTACTGGGACCGGTGCTATTTAACTTATTTATAAATGATCTAGAAATTGGAATGAAAAGTGAGGTGATTAAATTTGCAGATGACACCAAACTGTTCAAAGTTGTTAAAACGCATGCGGATTATGAAAAATTGCAGGTGGACCTTAAGAAATTGGAAGATTGGGTGTCCAAATGGCAGATGAAATTTAATGTGGACAAATACAAAGTGATGCACATTGGGAAGAATAACCTGAATCACAGATATCGGAAGCTAGGGTTCACCTTGATGACTGGCGCCCAAGAAAAGGATCTAGGTATCACTGTAGACAATATGATGAAATCTTCCGCCCAATGTGCAGCGGCAGACAAAAAAGCAAATAGGATGCTGGGAATTATTAAAAAAAGGGATGGCTAACAAGACTAAGAAAGTTATAATGCCCCTGTATATAGTGCAACCTCATCTGGAGTATTGTGTTCAATTCTGGTCTCCTTATCTGAAGAAAGATATAGTGATGCTAGAAAAGGTAATTATTGTGAAAAATTATAAATTACAAATAAAATTATAAAATAAATAATAATAAAAAAGAATAGCTTTACTGGGTCAGATCAATGGTCTATCAAGCCCAGTAGCCCATTCTCTTGGTGGCCAATCCAGGTCACTAGTACCTGGCCAAAACCCAAGGAGTAGCAATGTTCCATGCTACCGATCCAGGACAAGCAGTGGCTTCCCCCATGTCTTTCTCAATAACAGACTATGAACCTTTCCTTCAGGAAATTGTCCAAACCTTTCTTAAAACCAGCTGTGCTATCCGCTCTTACCACATCCTCTGGCAACACGTTCCGGAGCTTAATTATTCTCTGAGGGAAAAAAAAATTTCCTCCTATTAGTTTTAAAAGTATTTCCCTGTAACTTCATCGAGTGTCCCCCCTAGTCTTTGCAATTTTTGACGAAGTGAAAAATCGATCCACTTGTACTCATTCTACTCCACTCAGGATTTTGTAGGCTTCAATCCTATCTCCCCTCAGCCGTCTCTTTTTCAAGCCGAAGAGCCCTAACCATTTTAGTCTTTCCTCATATGAGAGGAGTTCCATCCCCTTTATTATTACATTACATTAGAGATTTCTATTCCACCATTACCTTGCAGTTCAAGGTAATGGCGGAATAGAAATCTCTAATGTAATGTAATGTAATGATAAAGGGGATGGAATTTCTCTCTTTCCTCATATGAGGGGTGGAGGAAAGGTAGACCCTGATCGATTTTCAGAGGGTTGTGTTCGTGAGGAGCTAGCTAAATTAAAGGAAGACAAAGCGATGGAGCCGGATGGTGTACATCTGAGAGTGTTGAAAGAAGTTCTGCTGGGTCTGCTGATTGACACTTTCAATGAGTCACTAGAGTTGGGAGTGGTACCAGAATACTGGAGTGGTCCATCTCCACAAAAGCAGAAGTAGGGAATTACAGGACGGTAAGTCTGTTTTCTGTGGTAAGCAAATTAATGGAAATGCTTTTAAATCAGAGAATGGTGAAGTTTCTGGAATCCTGTGGATTACAGGACCAGAGGCAACATGGATTCACTAGAGGTAGGTCTTGTCAGACAAATCAGATCAATTTCTTTGACTGGGTGACCGGAGAATTGGATAGAGGGAATGCGCTAGATGTGGTGTATTTAGATTTTAGCAAAGCCTTTGACAGTGTCCACACAGGCGTCTAATAAATAAACTGAGTGCCCTCAGGATGGGTCCCAAAGTGACGGGCTGTGTCAAGATCTGGTTGAGTGGAAGGCAACAGAGGTTAGTGATCAATGGAGATCGCTCTAAGGAAAGGGATGTTACCAGGGGTGTGCCTCAAGGTTCTGTTCTTGGGCCTGTTCTTTTTAACATTTATATAAACGATATTGCTAAAGGGCTCTCGGATAAGATTTGCCTCTTTGTGGTTGATACCAAAATCTACAATAGAGTAGACACGCCAGATGATGTGAATAACATGAAGAAAGACCCGGCAAAGCTTGAAATATGGTCTGAAATTTGGCAGCTAAAATTTAATGCTAAGAAATGCAAGGTCATGCATTTGGGCTGCAAAAACCCAAGGGATCAGTACAAATTAGGGGGTGAAGAACTTATGTGCACGACAGAAGAGTGGGACTTGGGGGTGATTGTATGTGTTGATCTTAAGGTGGCCAAACAGGTTGAAAAGATGACAGCGAAAGCTAGAAGGATGCTAGGGTGCATAGGGAGAGGCATGGACAGTAGGAAAAAGAGGAATTGATACCCCTGTATAAGACTTTGGTGAGACTCATTTAGAATGCTGTGTACAATTCTGGAGGCTGCACCTTCAAAAAGATGTAGAAAGGATGGAGTCGGTCCAGAGGAAGGCTGCTAAAATGGTGTGTATCTCCGTATACTTTGGGGGAAAGGTGGGAGAGGGGAGAAATGATAGAGACATTTGAATACCTAAGTGGCGTAAATGTGCATGAGTCAAGTCTCTTTCATTTGAAAGGAAGCTCTGGAATGATCTTGAAGTTAAGAGGTGATTGGCTCAGGAGTAATCTAAGGAAATACTTTTTACAGAAAGGGTGATAGAAGCATGGAACAGTCTCCTGGAAGAGCTGGTGGAGACAGAGACTGTGTCTGATTTCAAGAGGGCCTGGGATAGGCACATGGGATCTCTCAGAGAGAAAAAGAGATAATGGTTCCTGCAGATGGGCAGACTAGATGGGCCATTTGGCCTTTATTTGCTATCATGTTTTTATGTTTCTATTTTTAAAGAAATATCTATCTATTTTCGCGAATGCATTTTATTCAATTATTGTATAATTTTAGTTGTTTTTAGATTTCATACTTTTATTCACTGTTTGTATATTTTTAGTACTGTATGTGAACCGCCTAGAACTATGTGGTGGGGCGGTAAATAAAAATAAAATTATTATTATTATTCACAAAAATGCCTGTATTCAAACCACTAGGGGCAATGGTTCTAAAAAAAAAAAAATCCAAACGTTCTCTCTGGTGCAGTCTGCGTTTGATATTGCCTCTACGGAAGTCAACATTAATCTTCTCAATCACAAAACATTTAAATTCAGAAAATAAATGTCCAGCTGTCTCACAGTGATCAGCCAACGGAGCAATGAGTTTGTGCGTAGAAACACAATGTCTGTGTTCAATAAGACATGTTTTAAGTTGGCGAGATGTCTGCCCAACATACATTAGCCCACAAGGACAGATCAGGGCATAGATAACACACATCAAAGTACAAGAGGTAAATGATTTTAAAGGAATCATCTGATTTTCATTAGGAGCTTTAAATTCGGTGATATACAGCATCAGATCACAGACAGAGCAATGACCACAGTAAGTATGACGTCCTGTCATAACGTCCCTTGATTCCTGACCCAATCCTGTAACAGCAGGACATAAAACGTCACGTAGATTTGCATGCCTCTTATAAGAAAATAAAAAAGAGAAGTCTTCAAAGCAAGGTAGAGTAGAATGAATATGCAGATGTTTCTTCATTATCATCACAATTTCAGGTGTATGCATATTATATTTCAACACACAAGGAATAGCTTCGAAATCATTGGAAGCAGGTTTATATTCAAGCAAATGCTCTCGGTGGTTAAACAAAGCTCTCTTTGCAGCATTCTTCAAAATTGTTATCAGGATACCCTCTAGCTGCTAAACTGTCAACCAATTCTGTAGATTTTACTCTGTAATTAGAGTCAGAAGAACAAATGCTACGATATCTGATAAGCTGGGAAAAAGGGATACTCCTTTTGGAATGAGAAGGATGTATGTTTAGAAAATGTAAGATAGTACAGTAAGATAGTACCTCGGAATCCGAATGCCCCAGAACGCGAATGTTTTGGAATCCAAACTTTTTTTTTTGTAGTAAATTTTGCCCCAGAATTCTAACTCTGCTTTGGAATCCGAACACCCTGCACATTGTGTGTGTTTCTGCCCAGAATCTGAATGCTGCTTTGGAATATTTGTTAATATTTTACCTTAAAATCCAGTGTATTTATTGTTCAAAATTTGAGTTTGTGGGACCCAGGAACGGATTAATCCAGTTTCTATTATTTTCAATGGGAAAAATTGTCTTGGAACTCGAACGCTTTGAACTCGAACGGGGTTCTGGAATGGATTAAGTTTAGATTCCAAGGCATCACTGTATTATGATCCGTAGCTTTCTTAAACACAGAGCTACTGAAACTACTTTCATGTTTTACCACTTTCACATTCAAAAAAAATTAACCGTCTGAGTAGCCCAATGGGCTTCAAAGCAGATAGTTTGATGGTGGGAATTTAATTCAACCAGAAACCCCTTCAAATCCCCTTTTGTACCAGTCCATGCCAAAAAGACATCGTCGATGTAACGCCACCAACAGAACGCAAATGGAAAAAAAAAAAATAGGAATAAACCCACTTCTTCTCGAACCAGGCCATAAACAAATTAGCAATACTAGGGGCAAATGACGCCCCCATTGCTACTCCCTTAACTTGCATATAGAAGGCATTCTCAATAAAAAAATAATTGCTTGACATTGCTAAAGATGTCAAGACAATCAAAAATTCAGGTGGTATCAAAAAGGGATGAGGTCCGGTTTGCAAAATCTCTTCCAAAATATTCACAAGGTTCTTGTTGAGGAATATTCGTGTATAACGATACCACATCAAAAGTACTAGATCTGTAACAGCTGAAGATTTTCTAACAGTTGTAAACCCCCCCCCCCAAAAAAAAAAAAGAGAGTGGTATCTTTTAAATAGGAATCGATTTGTACCACAAAGGGCTGGAGATGACAATCCACATACTTGCAAACTCTATTCGGAAGTGAATCACAGGCAGAGACGATAGGACATCCTGGAGGAAGATCTAAGTTCTTATGAATTTTAGGGAGTGTGTAAAACACTGGAACCCTAAAGTTAGTATAGTTTAAGAATTGAAATTCAGCTTCCTCCATTGGAAAGCAGCGTTTTTGTTTAAGTTGTTAATGTTCCCCCGATGCAGGTCTATTTGACTGAAACACTCTAACGAGGGAGAGCGTTGGGAAAGCATTATCAAGCTACCAGTGCTGAAGCTGGAAATCACCGTTAAAGATAAGTGTTGTCAAATGGTTTGATAAACGCAATACCTCTTTCAATCAATATTTCACACTTACAGCAAGTGGTAAGCGTTAGATTACACATTGCACGATTAAGCTGTGGCTCCATTCATTCACATTTTAAGGGGAGGATGGAGGTGTATATAGATGATTAAAGCCATATTTTCAGGATGGGGACCTGAAATAACATATAGGTTATAAGAGGCCTTATGATCTGAGCCTCTCCAGCTCTATGATATACACTCCTTCTAGTTTCATATTGAGTGTGGGATAGTTTTGAAAATATTAGTGTGGCATTTACATATAATACAGTTTTGACGTGGAATAATTCTAAAGTTTGCTGTTTTATTGCATTAGTGTTGAATAGGCATCTTAAAATGACTAATCCGTTTAGGGAAACAGACCACCTCCGGGTGAGATCCTACGAGTGGGACACCCGGCCTCTATTACAAAATAAGGCTTGCAACTTGAACTCTGAGTGAGTTCAGAGCTAGATTGTTTTTAAAAACCATCTTGTAAGAAGCCTAGAATCTGAGGCAGCAAAGGGATTGATCGCTCTCTCTGAACATCAGGACTCAAGCATAAGCTGAAGTAGTAGAATGCTTGTAGTAAAGTAGCAATCCCATTCTCTGTATACCTCCCTTTTCCTCAACTTTGACCTCTTAGCCAGGCTGTATGGCCAAAGGGAGATGGATCCTTCATTAGAACAAGACCCTGACGCCACAGGTCTGGAAGAAGAGAAAGTCGTAACGGATCGTGGATTAGTTGTTGGATCAGATCCACGTACCACGGTCTTCTGGGACAATCTAGAGCAATGAGGATCACCAGGACTGGATAAAGATGCATCTTTTGGAGAACTCGTCTGATCATTGGCCAAGGCAGAAATATGTAGAGTAATTCTTGTGTCGGCCATCTTTGAAGAAACACTTCTGAGCTAGAGGGGCAGTGCAGACACCCCCTTGTCTTTTGATGTATACCACTGCAGTGACATTGTTTCAAGTTTATTTAAAAGTTTGATTTGATCGCAATATCACAACCCAATGCGATTTACAAATAAAATCAGGGTAAAATTAAAAGCCAACTAAGAATAAAACCCACACAATTAATAAAGGAAGACAATACAAGACACAAGGAGGATAGGTTTAAATACAATTCATAAACAAATAAAATGAACATAGGTGTTAAGACAATGGGCTCCTTTTACTAAGGTGCGCTAGCGTTTTTAGCACGCTAGCTGAAAAATTACCACTTGCTTAAAAGGAGGCGGTAGCAGCTAGCGCGCGTGCTATTCCGCGCGTTAAGGCCCTTTGTAAACGGAGCCCAATAGGATGGGAAAGAGTTACCCATTTCTTCATTTAAAAAAAAAAATTTTGTACGCTATAGGATGTTTGAGTTATATAGAATTTGAGCGTCTCAGTTATCCAATAAAATCCTTACTGCATATCATTGAAGAATGCTGTGAAAGCTTTCAGGGCCCTGACTTCTAAGCAATTGCTTGGTGATAGATGGCAGTTAGGGAAAAGTAGCAAAAAACCCCAACAACAACCACCAACAAGCTGGAGCTGAGAGTAATTAGGAATTAAATGGCATACTCACCCCACAGCCAGCTGAAGGAGGGAGGAAGTTTCTCTACCGAGAATGCCAGATTTTCTGACCTGAATCCCAACCCCCTCCTCATAGAAAGCCCCTCCTCATAGAATTTTCAATTTTCCCCTCAGTCTCTTAAAAAAAAAAAAAAAAAAAAAGCAGAAGGGGGGTGGGGAGGATCCTGGCACCAGCAGCAACCTAAAATACCCTGAGACTCACTGAATCAGGACCAGAACAGTAACTGTAAATTCTGAAGAGACTAGAAGCTGATGGGAAACCTTCTGCCACCTGCTGGAGATCGAGCTATAAGACTATGATGCTTCTAGTCAGTTAGAGAGCACAACCGAACACTGTCTCCACCTGCTGGTAGATGGTCATAACCTGTCAGTTTCTGGATTCATCTACTGCTAATGACAAGGAGTATAAGCGTTTCATTTTTTTTCTCCACTTGAAAGGCTTATATTTAAGCACAGAAATCAGGCAAAAATGTGTGCTATCATTTTTGGGTTTGCTCGGACTTGCATACACTTCCTTCTCAGTAGCAGCACTTAAAGAGGCTTGCATAGACTTCCACTTCCAAATCAAAACTGGCACATTTTAAAACAGAAAATCAGAAGTAATCCTCTCTTCAAACCCCCCCCCCCCCCCCATGCCAGCTCCTAGCTGGCGATAGGTTTCCGACATCGGTGTAAAGCTTGCTAAGGGATGATAAGCCTTGAAAAAACCCTTCTGTAGGTGAAACACGTTGGCTCCTATTTCCCTGAAAAGAAGACCACAATTAAAAGCTAAGTACCCTTGAAATATGCTAGAAGGGTTGTTAAATAAAAATTTAAAAGTAAAGTTTGCTAGTAAAAATTGATAGTGGCTCCAGTGAGGAGGCCAGTACATAAAGCCTAGGGCTGTGAAAGCTTTTGAGCCCAGGTGGTACTTCTGAGGAGCTGGGGATTATATACTGGAGGTGAGGAGTTTGAGATATATACTCATCTTGGTGAAGGGTCAAAAAACTTTCATAGCTTGAAGCTTTAGACCAGGGGTGTCCAACCTTTTGGCTTCCCTGGGCCGCATTGGCCGAAAAAAATGTTTCTGGAGCCGCACAAACGCGCAAATGCCGCAGCAAGACAGAGGAGGAAGTCGGCAACGTGGTGAACACCAGGGGGCAGCAGAGGAAAACACTTCATCACCCTCGACCGGGGCCGCACAAAATACTTCACTGGGCCACAGGTTGGACACCCCTGACCCCTGCTTTAGATCTCCACCTCCTCATTAGTCCTATTAAGTATAGACAAATTTTATCTTGTAAACAGTGATTTAACTTATCTTAAAAGGCTGGGGTTTTTTTTGTCTGTCGGCCAGGGGATATTCATAGCATAATGCTGTGAAAGTTTTTCGAGCATTAACGCCCAAATTCTGTAACCAGCGCCTAAAGTCAGGCACCTATTTCGGAGGCGCCCAACTAGATAGGCGCCTCTCTAAATTGAACGACAAGCTCAATTAAGCTTTTTAATCAGCGCCGATTGAAACACGGGCGCCTATCAAGAAAGCGCGATTCTGTAACAAGGCGCCTCTAACAATTTAGGCGGCCTTCAAAAAAAAAAGGCGCTATGCATGCTAGGCGTGGCTACATGTCAGGCGCCTTGTTGCAGAATCATCGCTCTTAAGCGTGCGCGGATCGCCGGTCTTGATGGACCGAAGGTCTGATCCGGAGATGGCAGTTCTTATGTTCAGAGAGGGGCCTCATTTTTAGTTATGCCTAAAGCTGGCCTAGTTCTTGGGCGACTCCAAAATGGGTTCCGCTCGGCGTGATTCATTAAACAGCGCCCGATTTTACTTGAATCGCGCTGAACAGGGCCTAATTAGGCGCCTAACTTCTGGGCGCTTCTTATAGAATTTGCCCTTAAGTGTCACCGTTGAAGCCCGAAAGAGGGGGAAAAAACTGAAAAAGCAATGTTTACTTTTGGTGAATTTAGGTTCTGAGCATCAGGCAATGGAGGGTGTGGCGCAGTGGTTGGATCTATAGCCTCAGCACCCTGGGGTTGTGGGTTCAAACCCCGCGCTGCTCCTTGTGACCCTGGGCAAGTCACTTAATCCTCCAGAGCCCCAGGTACGTTAGATAGATTGTGAGCCCACCGGGACAGAGAGGGAAAATGCTTGAGTACCTGATTGTAAAAACCGCTTAGATAACCTTGATAGGCGGTATATAAAATCCTAATAAACTTGAAACTTAAATGATTTCTTCCAAATCAGTGTGTCATAGGATCTCTTACAAAATTTCTTTATTAACCTTCAAAACGCTACAAACTAAAACTCCTCAATTTACCGAAAAATATCTCATTCCTTATGAGCCCTTCCCACATCCTTAGATCTACAGACCACGGTCTGTTAACTATTCCCTCCTTGAGAATAATCGGTACCAAATGCCAGGACATGATTGGTTCATAGACAGTGGCGCGCAAGACGCCAGCGCGCCGACAATTCGGCGCAAGACAGAAACGCGTGGGGGAAAAAGTAATTTTTAAAGAGGTCCGACGGGGGGTTTGGGGTAGCAACCCCCCCACTTTATTGGTTAGTGTTTGCGCTGCTGTTGGAGGGGGGTTCAGGGGGTTGGAAACCTCCATTATAGTGAAAACTGAACTTTTTCTGAATTTTTTCGGGAAAAGTTCTGTTTTCTCTATAATGTGGGGGGTTTCACCCCCCCCCCGCAACGGCAGCGTGAACATTAACCAATAAAGTGGGGGGGGGTTGCCAGTCGGAGCTCTTTAAAAATTACTTTTTCCCTCGCGCGCTTCTGTCTTGCGCCAAATTGTTGGCGCGCTGGCGTCTGGCGCACAATTATCCCGTCACCACATTTTCTCCATAATTGCTCCTCAGCTTTGGAACACTCTACCCATTTCTTTGAGAGAAGACAAAAACCTAGACCGCTTTAAAGGCCTTCTCAAGAGTCATTTATTGAAAGAAGCGTTCAAACCTTGAATCCGGTACTTCCCCCCCCCCCATCTTTCAAAAGAAACAACTTTCAACATTCCCGTACCTATTGTACTTTCCTTAATTGTTCTCCTTTACTATAACAATTGTATTTCTTCCTTTCGTTTCATGTTAGTTAAGTTCGACTTGTCTCATGTTAGTTAAACGCTGTACTATGCACAAAATTTCAATACTAATGTCTCATCAACCAATCACTGTCCCCCACTGAACGAGTACACAAATCACACTTTGTTCCTCAGAATGCCACACTAAAAAGTCGTGTGGTAGCGGTCCTCACCGGAACTTTATATAGTGCGATTCTTTTGATTAAATATATTATCATTTACGTTTTGTTTCATAATAATTTATAAAGTGTCAGTGGCTTTATGTTCCACTCTGAACGCCGCGGCCATTTTACTGCCTCAGCGAACATTGTAGGGAATTAGCGTTCTGCTAAAGTTCTGAATCGTTCTGGTAAGCATATGGATAGCATGCCTGTTTCTTAGCTTGAACATAGTAACATAGTAGATGACGGCAGATAAAGACCCGAATGGTCCATCCAGTCTGCCCAACCTGATTCAATTTAAATTTTTTAATTTTTTCTTCTTAGCTATTTATGGGCAAGAATCCAAAGCTCTACCCGGTACTGTGCTTGGGTTCCAACTGCCGAAATCTCCATCAAAACCTATTCCAGCCCATCTATACCCTCCCAGCCACTGAAGCCCTCCCCAGCCCATCCTCCACCAAACGGCCATACACAGACACAGACCGTGCAAGTCTGCCCAGTAACTGGCCTAGTTCAATATTTAATATTATTTTCTGATTCTAAATCTTCTGTGTTCATCCCACGCTTCTTTGAACTCAGTCACCGTTTTACTCTCCACCACCTCTCTCGGGAGCGCATTCCAGGCATCCACTACCCTCTCTGTAAAGTAGAATTTCCTAACATTGCCCCTGAATCTACCACCCCCTCAACCTCAAATTGAATATTGGTATACATCGGGTCGCTGATCTATTTTATTTTATTCATTCCAGTTCTCTCCATCCCCGACCCTGATGAAAAGATGAAACGCGTCGGTGGGGATAGAGGCAGTCCCGATTCCAAGCTAAGTTATGATTATGCATTTATAGCTGTATACTACATTTTTCCAAATGACCACCGACACTTCATAAATTATTATGAAATCCCAAGTCCTCTAAATTTTCTTCACACTTCTACCTCTAACCCTCTGTTGTAGTTCCTTCTTATTTCTCCTACTGTAAACCGCGTTGAGCTCTACGAACGTGGAGATGATGCGGTATAGAAACCTAAGGATTGGATTAGATTAATCAAAAGAATCACAATATATAAAGTTCCGGTGAGGACCGCTACCACATGACTTTTTAGTGTGGCATTCTGAGGAACAAAGTGTGATTTGTGTACTTGTTCAGTGGGGGACAGTGATTGGTTGATGAGTCATGTTAGTTAAGTCATATGCTTTAAATGCTGTTTTAAAACACTTATGTTACAATCATTTGTATTTTATTGATGTTTATTTTAATCCCCTTTTTTTTCTTACCTGTAACTCGCTTAGAAGCTCTAGGATAAGCGATGGGATCAAACTTTAAATAAAACTTGAAACTTGATTTGACTATTGTCTTATTTTCCTCCCACCAACTTTATAAACATCCATTCACATTTAGGCAATTACAGCAGGAATTTAGGATTGGATTCTGCAATTGGCGCCTCAAATTCTATAAGTAGCGCCCAAAAGTGAGGCGCCGAATTAGGCGCCATTCAGGTCAAATTGGGTGCTGTTTAGTGAATCACGCTGAGCGGCACCAATTTTGGAGGCGCCCAAGAAATAGGCCAGCTCTAGGCGCAACTAAAACTTAGGCGCCCGTGCGAGCGCTTAAGCGCGCTTAAGAGCAGCAATTCTGTAACAAGGCGCCTAACACGAAGCCAAGTCCGCGCCTACTTTTTTGAAGGCCGCCTCGTTACAGAATCGCTCTTTCTCGATAGGCGCCTAGGTTTCAATTAGTGCTAATTAAAAAGCTTAATTGAGCTTGCTCTTCAATTTAGATAGGCGCCTAACTAGTGGGACGCCTCCAAAATAGGTACCTAACACTTAGGCGTCCATTACAGAATCGCGCTTAGCTGCACCAAACTAAAACTTAGGGCTCCTTTTATCAAGGTGCGCCGGACATTTCATCACGCGCTAACCCCCGCGGCAAGCCAAAAAAACTAATGCCTCGTCAATGGAGGCGTTAGCGACTAGCGCGGCAGGCGGCTTAACGTGCGGTATTCCGCGCGTTAAACCCCCCCCTACCGCGCCTTGATAAAAGGACCCCTTAGGCACTTGTAATACAGGCCAGGGTTTTAAAGGCGCTCACGTCCTTGTAGAGACACCCAAGTCTTTCGCCACCCCTAAACACACCTACTTTGGTGTTAGGCGCTGATAGGCAGCTATCTTTTGTAGAATCACACCTAAGAGAATAGACGTCCATCTCCCAATTAAATTTATTTTTTTTTATCAATTATGAACTTGTTAAAGCTTATAACCGAAGCCAATTTACTAACGTTATGTTACAGAATTTCGGTTCATAGACAACTCGGCGAAAGACAAAGGTGCGCGCCGACAACTGAGCGCAAGACGGAGGCGCGCGCCGAAGAAAATTACAGTTTTTAGGGTCTCCGACGGGGGGTTTTGTTGGGGAGCCCCCCCCCAGTTTACTTAATAGAGATCGCGCCGGCTTTGTGGGGGGTTGTAACCGTCCACATTTTACTGTAAACTTAACTTTTTCCCTAAAAAAAAGGGGAAAAAGTGAAGTTTTGAGTAAAATGTGGACGGTTACAACCCCCCAAATCCCCCACAACGCTGGCGCGATATCTATTAAGTAAACTGGGGGGGTTCCCCCACCACGCCCCTCTGTCGGAGCCGTAAAAACAGTAATTTTGTGCGGCGTGTGCCTCCGCGCTGCGCGCGCCTTTGTCCCGGTGCGCTTTTGACCTGACACCCAGAATTTCCTTCTTAGTGAAAAGACTCCTAAAATTAGGTGCTCAACCTTACATTGCTTTCAAAGGTGCTGATTTCAGTCCTTTATCCCCCAAATTATGTACATGAATCTTTTAAAATCAGAGTCCTTGTTACATGTTGTTAAAATGAATTTACTCTCAGCACAGTTTGTACAAATGACTTTCTCCGATCTGTTGTCGGTGCTAGACAGAAAACACATCTTCAGCTTCAGATTTAACTCTCACGTCAGAATTGGCTGTTTAGAAATTGAAGTGAGCCAGCAGCTCTTAAAGCAGCACTAAGATGCTTCAATTGGTTGAATGGCGCACGTTTTTGTAGTTATTCAGTCATTTAGTCATTTATTTAGACATTTTTGGGGTTGAATAATATTATTATATACTAGTCTTTAAGCCCGTTACATTAACAGGTGCTAGAATATATGTCTGTCTGTCTTTCTTTCTGTCTCTCTCTCTCTCTCCCGCTCTCTCTCTCCTTGTCTCCCTTTTTCTGTCTGTCTTTCTGTCCCTCTCCCTGCCCCTGTGTCTTTCTTCCTTTCTGTCTGTCTCCCTCCCTCCTGCTGTCTGTCAGTCATTCTTTGCCTCCATTTCCCTGTGCAGCAGCATTTCCATTCCACTTCCCTGTGGAGCAGCAACAGCAACAGCATTTCCCTTCCCCCCCCCCCGACTTCCCTGTGCAGCAGCAGCAGCAGTATTTGGCTTCCCCTACAGGTCCCTGTGCAGCAGTTGCAGCATTTCCCCCACCCCTTCCCTTCTCTTACCGCGATCTGGGCTGCTCCGTTAGGCTCCCCTGCGTTGTTTAGTGTAGCTTTTTGCAGTCCTTTGCAATTATCACCACAAAATCCCCCCCTCAACGTTTTGATGTTACAGCATTGTGTTATTTGGCATCATTAGTATCTGGTTGGTTGCGTGACCACGTGACGTTTTGCACGTGGTGACGCTGGAGGCCTTTAAATGTACGGCGTTTTTCCGCCGGTGTAACATCAATAAGACAGAAGCTGTGTGAAATGCTCTCCGTCCTTTATGTGAGATATGCGTTACTACTTTTGGTGAGTCCCTTCCTCATAGCCAAGAGTTATGTTTTATAAGATAAATTGGTGACGGGACTAAATTGCGCGAGACAACGGCGCGCCGACAACTGAGCGCAAGGTTGACGGCGCGCCGAAGAAAAGCACTATTTTAAAGGGCTCCGACGGGGGTTGTGGGGGGGAACCCCCCCCACTTTACTTAACAGACATTGCGCTGCCGTTGTGGGGGGTTTGGGGGGTTGTAACCCCCCAACATTATACTTAAAACTGAACTTTTTCCCTAAAAAACAGGCAAAAAGTTCGGTTTCAAGTATAATGAGGGGGTTACAACACCCCAAACCCCCCCACAACGCCAGCGCGATGTCTGTTAAGTAAAATAGGGGGGTTCCCCACCAACCCCCCCCCGTCGGAACCCTTTAAAATAGTGCTTTTCTTTGGCGCGCCGTCAACCTTGCGCTCAGTTGTTGGCGCGCCGTTGTCTCACGCAATTTTGTCTATGAACCAAGATAAATTAGACATGTTTTAACATTAGTATGAATAAAGCATTAATTTGTTTCATTTTGTATTTTTTAGAATCTATGATGCCCACCATATGAAAACTCTTTATACTTTTTCGTTGGTTCCCTGAGGCAGGAACGAAACGTGGCACGTCGGAACCTGCAAGCTAACGAGATAAGTTTGCCGAGTTCTTTTAAACGATATGACCTTCACCATTTAAGACCTTGAGCCGTTTTTGGCATTCTTTATAAAATTACAATATAAAGTTGTTCATTGTTTCATATGCGATGATTGGGCGGTGATGGGGGCAATGTTGGGGGTCTCCCCCAGTTACCACCCCCATGATTCTGAGCATATCTAAATTTTGTTCTATACCATCTATACAGCTCATTTATAAATATTACCTAGAGCGATTTGTTTTGTTGCATCAATTGGTTGACGAGCAATAGGGAAAGAAAGAACACAATGACAAATGTTAGTGAATTTTAGACAAAGACTAACAGAAAACCTTGGAATACTGATGGAAGGATTGACAGTTTTATTCCAGTGGAATTTGTCAGAACAGACCATATTCACATCTCCCCACAGTGGGACCTGGCCATACGTCCACAGTAACTGGTTCAAACAGAATTTGGCACAAGTAACCATTTCCTACGCATTTACCCTTTCAAAACCGTACGGGAACCTGAACGATTGGGACTGACGGTTAAACCCATCGGACCGTGGACGGGAACAACTATTTTAAGAGTCTCGTTTCTTCCGGCAAATGCTCGTTCTGCATGAGATCGTGGTAACGTGCTAGAAACACAATGGCTCAGTCTGCATGCATCCATTGAGAAAACATGCATCCGACTTCGACATGCCCATCGGGAAAGCAAAAATTCTGGCACCGACATTAACAAGTCAAAAGTAAACAACAACCACCCCCCCCCCCCAAAAAAAAAAAAAAAAAAAAGTGTAAAAAAAAAAAAAAAGAAAAACTACACCAGATTACTTGTCATAACAGAATCAAACAATGCACAGATATATCACAGATTGTTTAACCAGTGTATTCTAGTTTATTCTAATAGAATGTGCTAAGCTTCTTGTATGTACAGTTCCTGAATATGCCGAGGGGGGGGGGTCCATTAAATAGTGTTTTAACATTCTTGATAAAACATTGTTCTTTTTAATGAGTATAAGCAGATATGTCATAAACAGCCCAGTTAAGACTTGTATAAAACCAGCAAATGGAAATTATTTAAAGGATAGCTATCTAAAAAATATAGATATATATATATATACTAAACCGATGATGATGCATTAAGAGGTTGGGGGAAAGAGCATTTCAAAAGGACACATTAACCTAGATTTAAATAAGAATACTCATTCAAAACAGGGACTTCCATAAATATAGCACAAATTTGTCTTAGAAAATTATTGTAACACTCTCTTTATATGAGATAATTAATATGTCAATTATATTATAGATTCATTTGTTAAGGTTTAATATAAACATGCAAAAACTCCTTGCTTGATGCATATCTAAAATGTTTAATCTAGTCACCCAACAAATTAAAAAAAAAAATCTTTCCAGCTTTCTCATCTAGGTTCTATTGTGCCTTCTCACTTTTCCTCTTAAAATAACCTCGACTCCATTCCTGGGGAGCTGGTAGTAATACATTAGATAACATACACTGTACATAGTACCTTCTCAAACTCTACCGCAGTTTGCCAATGGCACTGCAACGTAATGGTTTCTGATGACAAATTAGCAATGGCGCACACAAATACCAGTTTTTTTTATATGATTAGATTTTTGGCATCATTAATACGAATCTCTCAGAGATTAAAATTAACAACAAAATCAGGAAAAAGTAATTAATGGCCATAAAATTCTAACAGGTAGTATTTGGCAATGTTATCAGCCATCTGGCCTCTCTAGAAATTCTGCTCAAATTGTATAGCTTTCAATACAATTGATTTTCCAGAAATCGAAAGGACCGGATACCTATCTCTTGCTCTCTCTATATACACACATATTTATTTTTGTTTAAAATCAGTACCAGATTATCTTTGATGCTGACAGTACATGAAGCTACATTACTTACTTTCCTCCTTACTCTTTCATTCGGTTCTTTTAACCGAAGCCTCAAGACTGACCAGAGGAAAAAGTGGTCTCTCGAGGCCACATCCTTTCATTACCACATCATCTGCATTTACAGTAAGAACATAAAGCCTTTTCCATTTAAAGTGTTTTCACTCTGAGTAATCTTGTATTCCTTCTAGACTCTATAGTGAAAAAAAATTCCAGTGGCCGAAGGAGATTGAGATTATGAAAATAGACTGAATTTGAGCCAAAATGGCTTCGTAGCATTCGATAGATCCTAAATTCTACAGCTCGTTCTGGTCTCAACATGAGTAAACTGGATGCTGGGTATTACCTTTTTATTTTCACTAAGACAACTTTCCTTTACAAGAAATACCCTCTGCTAGCAATCTGTTAAGATAGGTTTCTAACCCTAAAATTTTCAGGTCCTTCTAAATGACTGAAGTCATGACCTTAAAATTCTAGGGTTAAGGACTGTTTCTATTGCACCTGTCTGTGCACGCCTTTTGGTTCATACTGTGCTTTGTAAGCTAGGGTGCAAAAACTGGGGGTTTACAAATGAAAAGCCTTCAAAATCTGCTTGATCGATGTTGGCGATAACAAGCTGGTCTGGTGGCGTCAACACTGGTTGTCCTCGCGTGAAGAACTTGTCGAAGTTTTCAGCACCTTTGCCGCACTGTAGAAAAAGGGAAAACAACCGACACTGAACAATATAGTTGCGTTTACAGGATTCTCAGAAAGGTGGATAAGTTATTTCTTTTCATTTGGAACACCGCCTGGCTGTTTTATGGCGTTTTCATTGCCGCCTCCAATGTTATCTTCTCGCCAGCTCCCTCCTCGTCCTGCGCCTGAACCAGAAGCCTCCTCTCTGACGTCACAACATCAGAGGGAAGGCTTCCCGATGAGGTGCGGGACGTGCAAGGAGCTGCCACACCTGGCTTTGTGCACACTGCGGCAGTGAGGAAGAGGGAGCCGGCCACAAGATATCTGGGTCAGCGTGTCAAACCTTCATCTCATACCAAGACACATGAAGGGTTGGCCACAGGCTCTGGGAATATGTTTCTCTAGCTTTAATAGCTCTTTATGGGGCATTAAATTAAAAAAATAAATAAAGGGTAAAATATTCATAGCCAGTCGAGTTTAAATTTAGTATAAATTGTTAGTCCTATGGAAGTTAAAACTTTTTTTCAAATATAAAGATGTTCCTTTTATGTCAAATGTTGTAAGAATGTACCCTGATGTACAGTGGTACCTCGGTTTACGAGTGTTTTGCAAGACAAGCAAACCATTTGCAAAATCGGTGCCTCGGAAACCGAGCATGGCTCGATTTACGAGCGCCCCCCCCCCCCCGCAATCCGGCACCCTCTCCCCGCGATCCGGCACCCCCCACCATGATCCAGCACCCCCCAACGCGATTGGGCACCCCCCGCCCGATCCGGCACCCCCCGACACGATTGGGCACCCTCCCGCCGCTTCTTACCCTCATCTGGGCACCGGCACCGGCATGTCCTGTGCTTGATGCCGGTGACCGAAAATCGACTTCCTCTTCTGCTGGGCCTTGAGCATCTGAGCATGCTCAAGGCCTGCGAGTTCACATTCTGCACGTGAACTCGCAGGCCTTGAGCATGCTCAGATGCTCAAGACCCAGCAGAAGAGGAAGTCGATTTTCGGGCACCGGCATCAAGCACATGACATGCCGGTGCCCAGATGAGGGTAAGAAGCGGCGGGAGTGTGCCCAATCGTGTCGGGGGGAGGAGGGTGCCAGATCATGGCGGGGGGGGGGGTTGCCCAATCGTGTCGGGGGGGGTTGCCCAATCGCGTCTGGGGGGTGCCGGATCCCAGGGGGGACCTTCAGGAGGAGCAATGCCGGTTCTTGTGGGGGGGGGGGGGAACGCATCAAAGCGAGTTTCCATTATTTCCTATGGGGAAACTCGCTTTGATAAACGAGCATTTTGGATTACGAGCTTGCTCCTGGAACGGATTATGCTCGTAATCCAAGGTACCACTGTTTCTTGTTCCACACAGAAGAGAAGGAAACAATTTCTCATATTGAGACCACAGGCATTGCAATTCGGTGCTACATTTGTTTTCAGATACCCCTGTAAATGTGTTATGGTCTATAATAGGGGTTGGCAATTCTGGTCCTCGAGAGCCAGAGCCAGGTCAGGTTTTCAGGATCTCCACGATAAATATGCCTGAGATAGATTTGCATCTCAAAGAGGCAGGGCATGCAAATCCATCTCATACATATTCATTGTGGAGATCCTGAAAACCTGACCTGGCTCCGGCTCTCGAGGACCGGAATTGTCTACCCCTGGTCTATAAAGATAGTCGATATGTTTTCTATAGACCAACCCTGTCCTGGAGGACCACCAGGCCAGTCGGGTTTTGGGGATAGCCCTAATGAATATGCATGCCTGTCACCTCCATTATATGCAAATGGACTCTGAATCAAGCAGTACTACTTAATCACTTTCCCACACTGTCTTCTCTTCCGAAGCCTTCCAATTATTACGCAAATAAATTTGAAACCATTTCTGAATTGAGTAACTTTCAACCCATATGAAATCTGGAGTCACCCTGATACATCCGCCTTAGTATGTCTTTGAAGTTCTACTTCATTCTCCTAAAAACTAATGAAACAGAAAACCATGCAAGTGAGGAGGGCTAGTAGCCAGGGTTCAAAGCTTTTGTAGGCCTCAGTTCTCATGATTAGGTAAAGCAGGGGTCTCCAAAGTACGGCCTACGGGGCACATCCGGCTCACGATATGATTTTATCCGGCCCATGGAAGAATTGTACATAAATGCGCCAATTGGACTAATTTTCCAATGAGAATCTGCAAACCCCCCTCCCATGAGGTGTTGATAGATTTCAAATGCATTAATTAAAATTGTGTTCAAAATATATTGATATTCCATATTATGTTAATATTATTCACAACTTTATTTAATACTAAATCGTAATTGAATACTTTGTGGTATTTCTTCGTACTTGTTCGGCCTCGATCGACAGTGTCAATTTGCGGCATTGGAGGTAGCTCTGGCGCTGTGACTAATCTTTAAACTGAATCAGGAAGTTCGTTACTAGCCATTACGGTTAATTGTCCATAAGAATACTTGCAGTGGAATACTCAATTTGTAATTGCATAAATTTATATTTAAAGGTGCGTATTCACTTATTCACACATTTGCTTGTACAGAGTTCTCGTGATTTTAATAATTTATTGTCTCTTACACATACTCTGTAATTAGTTTATAACATTTTCTACTTTCAATAAAACTCATATATCTTGAGTTATTTATCTTTTTTTTTTCTACAGCCCGCTGAAAAGTGCTGAAGTACTCAATGTGGCCCTCGTGGCCGTGGAGACCCCTGAGTTAAAGTAATCCAAAGCCAGTTCCACCAAAACTAGCTTCACTGTGGGTAGACACCGGAAATAACCAGTCCCAATCCAAAATCCAGTCGTATTTCAGCAGAGAGCAGACTAGGCATGTTCTCCCTCTACGACAGTGGAAGAAGTGAATCATCTCTGGGCTGCTAATGGTGTCTTAATGGATGCACTTTATTTATTTTTTTTTAATGGCTTTCATGTCTAATATGCAACCTAACTGATACTATTAAATGGACATTATTCATAATTCCATCAAGACAAGTTCAGTGATATTTTACTGCCTCCCCACGTCATCTAGCAGTATCGGGTCTACAATTTAGAGACAGGTTTTAAGAAGACCTTGTCTCTGACTTATCTACATTAAAAAAAAAAAAAAAAATTGATTTCCTAAACAGAAAAAAAAGCATAATTTACCCCCCCTCCTTTACTAATGCGTCGGTGACTGCTCCGAAGCGCATAGGAATTCTATGAGCGTTGGAGCTGCCGGCGTTAAAACCCACGCTACGCGTTAGTAAAGCAGGGGGTTGGTTTGTTTCAGGGTAGGAAAGCACTCTGCAAGATTGTCTTTTTAATGCAGTAGCAGAAGGCATCTTTCTAAAGTTAATTAACACTTATTTATATTTATATTTTATTTAAAAATGTATATTCCGCCTATACTCTAAGTCAGTGGTTCCCAAACCTGTCCTGGGGGACCCCCAGCCAGTCAGCTTTTCAAGATATCCCTAATGAATATGCATGAGAAAGATTTGCATACCTGTTACTTCCATTATATGCAAATCTCTCTCATGCATATTCATTAGGGATATCTTGAAAACCTGACTGGCTGGGGGTCCCCCAGGACAGGTTTGGGAACCACTGCTCTAAGTGGTTTCCATTATAATAAACATTCATAATTGCGTCTCAAGACCTAACAAACATCAACTCACTCTCAACGTATAGTATATTTGTAACATAGTTATCAAACTGTCCACTAATAGACACGTCTAGGTACTGATTTCATAAGATTCACGCATATCCTAAACTATAATTGCCTCTACATATAGGCATCGACAAACAAATTTGAACAGTCAGAGCATAATTTCAGTTGTCCTGACAACTTATTCCAGAGGGTCATACCATGCGATAGAAAACAGTCTAGATTTTGTGATCACATACTTCACTCCCTCTTCCATTCTTGCTATTCATTTCCTGCAGCCTTCTGATCTCAAGGTTCTGTTTGGTCTATAGACTTCCCAGAGATTCACACCAGAAAGGGACTGATTGATACAGTGTCTGGTATACCAATGTTAGCACCTTATAGCACCAGTGAAGTTGTTTCAGAATAGGAGTGATCTGTGCCATCCTTGGAACGCCACTAATCAAATATTTTTTCACTCAGAGAATAGTTACGCTCTGGAACGCATTGCCAGAGGTTGTGGTAAGAGCAGATAGCGTAGCTGGTTTTAAGAAGGGTTTGGACAATTTCCTGGAGGAAAAAAACACATAGTCTGCTATTGAGAAAGACATGGGGGAAGCCCTGGATTGGTAGCATGGAATGTTGCTACTCTTTGGGTTTTGGCCAGATACTAGGGACCTGGATTGGCCACTGTGAGAACGGCCTACTAGGCTTGATGGACCTATGGTGTAACCCAGTAAGGCTATTCTTATGTTCTTAATCTGGCTGCTGAATTCATTACAACCTGTAAGGCCTTAAGCTTTGATTTTGTCGAGCCCAAATAGAGAGAATTACAATAATCCAATTTAGGCAGAATTAGTCCATGTACCACCGTTTTAAAATCATATGGTGTTAACAATGGTTTTAACCTATATAAGGTACGTAATTGTGCATACCTCCTTTGGACAGTATTCAGAATTTGGTTACCCATAGTGAGAGCTGAACCTAAACAGATCCCCAAGATGTTCATCTCTGTTCTCACTTCTGTCTGGGACCCCAACACGTCTAAGACTGTTCACCATGTTACTCTCAGCATATTTTCCCATATCATAATCTCAGTCTTGTTGCCACATACTGAAACCCCAAAAGTCTTATATTTTCCAACTCAACTACTACAAACCCTCTCTCTGGCTTAAAATCTCAATATACAGCTGACTATGATAGAGCAGTGGACAACAAATTTTAAATTGAAACTTAATACAGAAAATACTAAACGTTTTTTGGCTACCCAAATGATAAAATAACTAAACCATCACTTCACTTGAATGGCTATGACTACCCGATTTTAAACTCTATAAAAATACTGAGAGTCACACTAGATTGCCATCTAACCATGACAGATCATATGGATTCAATGATAAAAAAAAAAAAAAAAATGCTTTTTTTGCACTATGGAAATTAAAGACCATAAAAAATTACTTTGATCCTTTATCCTTTAGACCAGTGGTCTCAAATTCAAACCCTTTGAAGGGCCACATTTTGGATTTGTAGGTACTTGGAGGGCCTCAGAAAAAAATAGTTAATGTCTTATTAAAGAAATGACAATTTTTAATGAGGTAAAACTCTTTTATAGTTTATAAATCTTTCCTTTTGGCTAAGTCTTTCAAATAATATTGTAATTTATGGCTAAAGAGACATATGATCAATAAACTGTTTTATTTTACTTGTGCGATTATGATAAACATACCGAGGGCCTCAAAATAGTACCTGGCGGGCTGCATATGGCCCCCGGGCCGCGAGTTTGAGACCACTGCTTTAGACTATTGGTGCAGGCTTTGGTTTTATCTATACTGGATTATTGTAACATTGTCTATTTGGGAGCTCCAAAGAAAGTATTGAGGAAATTGAGAATAGTACAGAATGCAGCTGTTCGACTGATATTTGGATTGAAGAAACACGACCATGTCAGTCCTCACTATCGTTTGCTGCATTGGCTGCCGGTGGAGGCGCGAGTACTATTCAGATTTTCTTGTATCTGTTTTAAGTTGATTTGGGGATTGGCCCCCAACTTATCTTTTATCTCATTTCGTGCTGTATAGTCCTATAAGGAAAATTAGGAATTCACATTTATTTGCTTATCCAAAAATTACTGGTAGCAGATACAAGACTTTTTTGGATAAGACTCTCGCATTCCAAGCAGGTAAACAGCAATTTTAGCTGGGTAAATACATCGGTGAAGCTATGTTGTCTTATGGTGCATTTCGTAAAGAAATTAAGTCAGCGCTGTTTGACAAATGTATTTCTTAAACGTGGGTACTATTATTAGCAAAACTCTACTTTGAGTATATCTAAGTAACTGTTCTATTTTTAACTATTTGTATTTCGCTGATTGTCCAGCCTTCTTCTGTTAAAACCGCCTAGAAGTCATTTGGTTATGGCGGTATAGAAGAATAAAGTTATGTTATGTTATGTTATGTTATTATCTGTGCCAAGCTAGAAAATGTAACATATTTCTTTCAGGTAGTCTTTACATTAAAGCTACTGTTAAAATACTTTCAATATTAGAAGAAATCAGGAACTAGCCAGCTAAGTCTCCCTCTTGAAATT
The DNA here is from genome assembly GCF_902459505.1 of Geotrypetes seraphini. Taxonomy (NCBI): domain Eukaryota; kingdom Metazoa; phylum Chordata; class Amphibia; order Gymnophiona; family Dermophiidae; genus Geotrypetes; species Geotrypetes seraphini. Next base: position 16,787,219 of record NC_047093.1, on the reverse strand, counting down.
GCTATCTCCCTCACTGTTGCCCCCAGGCATATTTTTTAAAAAAAAAAATTTCAGCCTTATAACATTTAATATCAAAACCTACAGGTAGGGAGAACAAGAGGGCACTCTCTAAAGTTGAAAGGGGATAGATTCCGTACAAACGTAAGGAAGTTCTTCTTCACCCAGAGAGTGGTAGAAAGCTGGAACGCCCTTCCAGGAGCTGTTATAGGGGAAAACATCCTCCAAGGATTCAAGACAAAGTTAGACAAGTTTCTGTTGAACAAGAACGTGCGCTGGTAGGGCTAGTCTCAGTTAAGGTGCTGGTCTTAGACCAGAGGGCCGCCGCGTGAGCGGACTGCTGGGCATGACGGACCACTGGTCTGACTCAGCAGTGGCAACTCTTATGTTCTTATAGAATGTCTTAATTGTGCATGCATAACGTAGACCCTCACTGAATAAGTGATCACATATTAGAATGAGAAACATGCCAAGAAAACGGAAACCTCAAGATGTCCAATGCAATGCTGGAAGCACACAAGCAACTCTGCAGTATGGCATCAAAGAGGGCCACCAAAACTCATCTGCGGTGCAATATCAATATAATTCTGAAGGCCATTACTTCTCTAGGAAGACTCTCCACATATGAGACCCGATCACCCCGGCGTTGGGTGCTGTCCACTGGCTGCCGATCGACAAATGATGTATATTCAAAGGCCTAGGGGATGGCCTACAAACTCTTCCACAACATGGTACCAGCCTATACGGCCTCCAAAACTTCTGCTCTACGGCCCAAATTGACCGCTTCGTTCGCAAGAAGAAAAGTAACTGCATGCCTTGAGCGTGCCCCAAAAAGATCTTACTTGCTAAACCTACTGCGCCTCTGGAACAAACTACCTACCAGCATAAGATCATTAGAAGGCCTACTGGGCTTGATGGACCTTTGGCCTGACCCAGTAAGGCTATTCTTATGTTCTCAATCTAGCTGCTGCATTCATTACAACCTCTAAGGCCTTACATAAGAACATAAGCAATGCCTCTGCTGGGTCAGACCTGAGGTCCATCTTGCCCAGCAGTCCACTCACGCGGCGGCCCAACAGGTCCAGGACCTGTGTAGTAAACCTCTATCTATACCCTTCTATCCCCTTTTCCAGCAGGAAATTGTCCAATCCTTTCTTAAACCCCGAAACTGTTCTCTGCCCTATAACGTCCTCTGGAAGCGCATTCCAGGTGTCGACCACACGTTGGGTAAAGAAGAACTTCCTAGCATTCGTTTTGAATCTGTCCCCTTTCAACTTTTCCGAATGCCCTCTTGTTTTTTTATTTTCTGAAAGTTTGAAGAATCTTTCCCTCTCTACTCTCTCTATGCCCTTCATGATCTTGTAAGTCTCTATCATATCTCCTCTAAGTCTCCTCTTCTCCAGGGAAAAGGGACCCAGTTTCTCCAATCTTTCTCTATCTCTATCTCTCTCTCTTTCTCTCTCTCCCTTTCTCTCTCTCTTTCTTTCTATCCCTCTCTCTCTATATTTCTCTCTGTATCCCTTTCTCTCTCTCTTTCTGTCCCTCTCCACTCTCTCTATGCCCTTCATGATCTTGTAAGTCTCTATCATATTCCCTCTAAGTCTCCTCTTCTCCAGGGAAAAGAGACCCAGTTTCTCCAATCTTTCTCTCTCTCTCTCTCTCTGTCTCCTTTTCTCTCTCTCTTTCTGTCCCTCTCTACTCTCTCTATACCCTTCATGATCTTGTAAGTCTCTATCATATCCCCTCTAAGTCTCCTCTTCTCCAGGGAAAAGGGACCCAGTTTCTCCAATCTTTTTTTCTCTCTCTCTCTCTCTGTCTCCTTTTCTCTCTCTCTTTCTGTCCCTCTCTACTCTCTCTATGCCCTTCATGATCTTGTAAGTCTCTATCATATCCCCTCTAAGTCTCCTCTTCTCCAGGGAAAAGAGACCCAGGTTCTCCAATCTCTCAGCGTATGAAAGGTTTTCCATCCCCTTAATCAGTCGTGTCGCTCTCCTCTGAACTCTCTCGAGTAACGCCATGTCCTTCTTAAGGTACGGCGACCAGTACTGGACGCAGTACTCAAGATACGATCTGAGGATAAAAATCTATTACTGTTCCATCCCTACGAATCATAAATACTAGACGTACCACACTCTTCTCTGTCACCGCCCCCCAAACGTGGAACTTATTACCCGCTCAGGTAAGAGAAGAAAAGAACATTGAGAAATTCAAATCAAAACTAAAAGGTTTCCTATATAGAGACGCTTTCAACTGATTAGTGAGCCCCTTAAACTGAGTTGATATTCCCAATTGAAGTAGGCAAGCACTGATCTACTATAACTCCTATTCTTTTATCCTTTTATGTCCTCTTTCCTATATCAAATTGTAGTTCTTCCCTGATTTCTCCATGAAGTGCGCGTCTGTCTATCCCTATTTGAAAATTATTTATTGTACATCGCTTTGTAATCTTTGAAAAAAGCGATTTTATCAAATATGAAATAAACTTGAAACTACTGAACTTCAGGATAGCTATAAAAACAACCCCCCTTCCCCTGCACCAATCCAAATCCCCTGGACCCTCTGACAAGGGCCCTGAATGCTTCACTATCTTGATTCTCACAAGCTGATGAGCTCCGTCTTATTAGGTTTGACCATACCACATTCTACCACAATACATCATACTGTTCACCACTGTCCTCTTATATCATACTATACGCCATATTTACCATACTGTGTGTGCCTTGCTACGATCACTCATACTTTGCTGCACGTTTGCTGTTCCATGTGTTCCATGCTATGTTTGTCATGCATGCCCGCCTTGCCATTTTGCCAAGCCATGTCATACTATATTAACTGTGCTTTGTAAAACTGTTTGCCATGCTGCTTGGCCAAACCATGCCGTCTCACCGTTTTATCATGCTTTGTTAACTATGTTTTGCCATCTTGTCTAAGTTTACTGTCACCATACTATGTCTGAAAATGCAGCACCGTGATTGGAGCTGCAGCCTAGGCACCCTGAGACCCACGCTGCTCCTTGTGACCCTGGGCAAGTCACCTGCTCCTCCACTGCCCCAGGTACATTAGATAGATTGTGAGCCCGCCAGGACAGACAGGGAAAAATGCTTGAGTACCTGAATAAATTCATGTAAACCGTTCTGAGCTCCCCTGGGAGAATAAATAGTGAAAAGTTTCAGCCTCTGATAACCAGAGCAGGTATTGTGATGTCATAATGCCTCATTCTACCAATAAGAGCCAATCTCATCAGTGATGTCACAAAGGCTTGTCCTACACATGGATCACTTTTACTACATTACATTTTCTAGAGTGGAACAGTGGTTAAAACTACAGCCTCAGCACCCTGAGGTTGTGGGTTCAAACCCATGCTGCTCCTTGTGACCCTGGGCAAGTCACTTAATCCTCCCATTGCCCCGGGTACATTAGACAGATTGTGAGCCCCCTGGGACAGACAGAGAAATGTGCTTGAGTACCTGGATAAATTCATGTACTTCCCTGGGAGAACGGTATAGAAAATTGAATAAATAAATAGTGTGAAAAGTTTTAGCCTCTGATAACCAGAGCAGGTATTGTGATGTCATAATGCTTCATTCCACCAATGCCTAAGAGCCAACCTCGTCAGTGATGTCACAATGGCTTGATTGTCCTACACTTGGATCACTTTTACTACCTTTCAATTTCTAGAGAGGTGCAATGGTTCAAGCTACGGCCTCAGTACCCCAAGGTTGTGCTCCTTGTGACCCTGGGCAAGTCACTTAATCCTCCCATTGCCCCGGGTACAGACTGTGAGCCCCCTGGGACAGACAGAGAAATGTGCTTGAGTACCTGGATAAATTCATGTACTTCCCTGGGAGAACGGTATAGAAAATTGAATAGATAAATACGGACATGTAGCTGCCATTTCTGACTCACCACTTTAGGCTTAAATGGGGGCTGGATCTCCCGACCCTCTAATTTCTCCCAGTCGATTCTTCTGAAGAAAGCGTGTTCTCTGATGTCTCGCTCCCCCTCAGAACCGCAGCCGAGACGCTTAGCAGGGTGTTTTGTCATTAACTATAAATCCAAACACCAAAAAGGTGAAAGTGAAAACGGTCCACCACGCACTTTGCTCAAAGTGTGAAAGAGCAATTTACTGATTTCATGCTCACAAGCCTTTTCCAATAACGGAGAGCAAGATTTATTTTAAACCTCTGAAAAGGAGATGTACTGAAGCCCTGTGTAGTTTCAGTAGTGAGTAGCAGAGGAAGAGAAAGGGGTGAAAGCACAAGACACAGAATCAGGGTAAAAAAAGCACCAAAAGTCATTCAATACAAAAATCGGTCATTTTACTGATGCACAGGAAAGACCCATGGAAGGGCGTGATAAGGTCATTTTGTTTTTGTAAATTGTCTTTTTAATGTTCACTCCTCCCCCCACCTATAATTATTATTTTAACCGTTTATTTTTTTAGCATTGTAAACCGGCTAGATATATGTTGATGGTCGGTATATTAAAAATAATAAAACTTGAAACTTTAGCACTGCTTTGTAACAGGGTCCTTATATTTTAGGGTACAAAGTAGGCAGGGCAATGATTTTCCACTGCACCAGTCTCACTGGATTTTCAAGGGAAACCTCAACAGGGGGCTTCCCCAACAAAACCATCTTCCATAAATGAAAGGGAGGGAATCTTACCAAAGGAGATTTTTTTTCCCATATAAACATTTGAAAATGATTTAAGTGCTGATATTGTAATGCAAATAACAGCCTATATATTTGAGTTATCGAGAGGTACTTACCCCTTTACAGATAGAAACAGCTTCTTTGGACATTGATTTCGGATAGGAAACATTATGCTCCATTATAGACTGGAAGAGCTCATCCTCATCTTCCCCATCAAATGGTGGCTGTGAAAACAAAATTGGTGGCATTCAAATTCTCAGGCCCCTGTGATTATTCCTGGGCGCCAAGCAGGACTGTTTATCCAGGACTATATATGGTGCCCTCAAGTTGATATTATATTTTGTAATTGTGATGTAAATTGCCTTTATAAAAAAAAGCCCAAATATAATCGGAGTAGTCATAGAAACATAGAAGATGACGGCAGAAAAGGGCAAAAGCCCATCAAGTCTGCCCACTCTAATCAAGGGGGGTGGGTCATTACTTTATACAGTAATTATATTGCTCTGGAAGTAATTATATTTCTTCTGGAAGTAATTATATTGCTCTGGAAGTAATTATATTGCTTCTGGACTCTATTGAGAGCGAGACCAGAAGGCTTTGAGCATGCGCAAATGCTCAAAGCCAGTCCAGCCCAGCCCAGACCAGAAGAAGGAGGATCTCCGACGCACCGCCCAGCCTAGGCCGCGCCAGAAGAGGGAGGATCTTCGAGCACTGGCACTGGTGCCAAGTCGGGTAAAGGAAGTGTCATTGACTGCTCGGGGGGGGGGGAAGTAGGATCGCGGTGGAGGGGGGGGCAATGCGAGTGGGGGGAGGATGCCGGTTCGCAGGGGGGGGGAAGCCAGATCACGGGGAGGGGTTTGGAACAGCGTCGGATTCCTCAAGGGGGGGGGGGGGAGAATGGAGCAGCACCGGTAGCCTCGGGGGGGGGGAGGGGGGGGAGGAGGTGGAACCAATCAAAGCAGTTTCCCTTACTTCCTATGGGGAAACTTGCTTTGATATACGAGCAATTTGGTTTACGAGCATGCTTCTGGAACGAATTATGCTCGTAAACCAAGGTTCCACTGTACTTGTAAATTGAATGATAATCCATTCCAAAGTTGTGGATCTTTAGCTAAACTTCAAAGCACGGTATGCTAACAAAATCAGAACCAGAACCAGTAAAGGTTCAAATCCTGCTCCTTGTGATCTCAAGTGAGAGTCAATAACTTTTGATTTACCAAGTAAAGATTATAAATCCTCTGGGGCAGAGAACTACATACGCAACCTAACTTGCCTTCAGCTCAGATTTGGGAAGACAAATAAAGCAGAAATTAATGACTTTTTGATTTCAGGAAGAACCAGGGGGGGGGGGAGAGAGCAGGGGGGATCTGTTTCTCCTCATAGACCCCAACTGTCTTAGTTTTACATTTGTGAGCTGCATGAAAGACTTCTGTGCTTCTTTGATTCAGTATTTGCAAAGAGGTTTATTTTGCTCTGGTCCGAGAAGAATTATTATGTTTCTCCAATTCATGATGTAACTTCCTTCTTCTTGCATTTTGTAATTTGCTGATTGTCCAGCCTTCTTTCTTTGTGAACCGCCTAGAAGTCAGTTTGACTATGGCAGTATAGAAAAATAAAGTTATTATTATTATTATTTAGATATTTATATACTGCCTATCAGGTTATCTACCTGATTGTAAACCGCTTAGATTCTAAGCGGTTTGTACAATCAGTTACTCAAGCATTTTCCCTATCTGTCCTGGTGGGCTCACAATTTATCTAATGTACCTGGAGCTAAGGAGGACTGAGTGACTTGCCCAGGGTCACAAGAAACAGCACAGGATTTGAACCCACAGCCTAAGGGTGCTGAGGCTGTAGCTCCAACCACTAGGCCACTCCTTCCTCCTTTTATGCCAGGTACGATCTCAGTCTCTCAAGTTACTGGTGCAGTGCGATGGAACGTCCACAAAATACACCAAGTGGAGCCAGTCCCTGGACGCAGGAATTTAAAATGCAAGATACTTTATTTCAAATTGTGAACAAACACTGGAACCTAGGTTCCAGTGCTTGTCAGTTCACAATTTGAAATAAAGTAGAGTCAAACCTCGGTTTGCGAGTAACGTGGTTTGCAAGTGTTTTGCAGGACGAGCAAACTTTAATTCGCAAAACGAGTGTTGACTCAATAAACGAGCGCAGCCCACCCCCAAACTCTTACCTCCAGCGGACACCACTACTCACACCGGCACCACCGCCTTGCCCATGCCGCCGGAAACAGAAAATGCAATCAAAAGGGGGTGGAGCTTGGATGACGGCATGGACACAATGGTGGACTGGGCTGCAGAGAGCGATGAGGAGGCCGGGCATTGGGGGGTCCTCCGCGGGAGAGAGACCTTCGTCATCTGCCTGGAGAGGTAGCAAACAGCAGCAGAGTCCTCCCCAAGAGAATTGGAGGAGCCGAGTGGATCAGTCCGTGGTCGAGGCAGTGGTGGAGGCGCTGCTAATAATAATCAATCTGCTAAAATTTTTGAGTTGTGGAACGAATCGTCTGAGATTCCATTACTTGCTATGGGGAAAGTTGCTTTGATATACAAGCGCTTTGGATTATGAGCATGCTTCTTGAACGAATTATGCTCGCAAACCAAGGTACCACTGTATATTGCATTTTGCATTCCTGTGTCCAAGGACTGGCTCCACTTGGTGTACTTTGTAGACGTTCCTCCTTCTTTTGTGGAAGCCTGGTCTTTTGCTTCTGTATTGGAAAACCCCTGCCTCATGTCGCATTCCCTCTCAGCGGCTTTGTGGATTGGGCAGTGCAATGGAATGCCATGCAACATCTATCTTGTTCTTATCACTAGATGTCGAACAGTAAATGTACGGAATTCCTTACCTGCCCAGCCAGCATTTCATATAATAATACGCCGTAGGCCCACCAATCCACAGATTTTCCATATGGCTGATATGCAATGATCTGAAAAAAAAAAATGTACAAATCAAGATGAATGTGAGTAACGAAGACGGGGTAATTAGTTGGATAAAGTGATCCATTTTGTTAAGCCATTTAGTGGCTGACAAGATTGGATGAGTCGGAGAGTCTGGAGGGAAGTCGAGGTCAGAGGAGGAGGTCAAGGAAGAGGTGGGGAGAAGTTAAAGGAATTTAACTCCTCAACGTACATTTCCCTATTGGTTTTAAAAGTATTTCCCTGTAACTTCATCAAGTGTCTCCTAGTCTTTGTAATTTTTGATGGAGTGACAGCAATTTAATGGCAGAATCTAGGCATACTGAAGAATCAAGTTGGATGTCACTGTGCTGTAGAGCAGTGTTCTTCAACCTTTTTACACCCGTGGACCGGCAGAAATAAAAGAAAGGAAAGGTTCCAAGAAGAATCAGACAAAGGACCCTGCATGGATAACCAGTGAAGTAAAGAAAGTGATAGGAGACAAGAAAAAATCATTTCAGAAGTGGAAAAAGGACAAAACTGAAGGAAACTGGAGAGAGCACAGGAAACAACAAAAAGAATGTCACCGAGTAGTCAAGAAAGCCAAGAAAGAGTATGAGGAGAGACTAGCCAAGGAAGCAAGAAATTTCAAACCATTTTTCCGATATGTGAAAGGGAAACAGCCAGCGAGGGAGGAGGTGGGGCCCCTGGATGAGGGTGACCGGAAGGGAGTGGTGAAAGAGGAAAAAGAGGTGGCTGGTAGGCTAAACAAGTTCTTCTCGTCGGTCTTTACAATAGAGGACACATCCAGTGTGCCAGAACCGGAAAAAATCTTCAGTGGAGATCAAGAGGGGAAATTATCATGCATGGAGGTAAGCCTCGAAGACGTTCTTAGGCAGGTAGATAGATTGAGAACGGACAAAGCTCCGGGCCCAGACGGGATCCACCCGAGAATACTGAAAGAGCTCAGAGATGAAACAGCACAGTTACTGCAGCATATTTGCAACCTGTCCTTGAGAACAGGGGTAATCCCGGAGGACTGGAAGATAGCGAATGTTACACCGATCTTCAAAAAAGGATCGAGAGGCGACCCGGGAAACTACAGACCGGTGAGCTTAACCTCCGTTCCGGGGAAGATGGTCGAATCAATTATCAGGGAAGGTATTAATGAGCATATAGAAAAAAATAATCTGATGAGATCGAGCCAGCATGGTTTCTGTAAAGGCCGATCATGCCAGACAAATCTACTGCATTTCTTTGAGGGGATAAGTAAGCAATTGGACCAAGGTGACCCAGTAGACATTATATATCTAGATTTCCAAAAAGCCTTTGACAAGGTGCCCCATGAACGCTTACTGAAGAAACTGTGGAGTCACGGGGTGGAAGGGGACGTGTACAGATGGATCAAAAATTGGCTGGCGGGCAGGAAACAGAGGGTAGGAGTAAAGGGGCACTACTCTGACTGGATAGGGGTCACAAGTGGTGTTCCGCAAGGGTCAGTGCTGGGACCATTGCTGTTCAATATATTTATTAATGATCTAGAAACGGGGACAAAGTGCAAAGTTATCAAGTTCGCGGATGACACAAAACTCTCCAGCAGGGCCAGAACTGTTGAAGAATGCAAAGAATTGCAAAACGACCTGAACAAACTGAGTGAGTGGGCAAAAAAATGGCAGATGAGCTTCAATGTGGAGAAATGTAAGGTCTTGCACATAGGGAAGGGGAACTCCAGGTACAGCTATACGATGGGAGGGAGGGTACTCGGGGAAGGCAGCCAAGAAAAAGATCTGGGGGTATTGGTAGATAACACAATGAAGCCGGCGGCACAATGTGCAGCGGCCTCAAAAAAAGCGAACAGAATGTTGGGCATTATCAAAAAAGGTATCACTACCAGAACAAAAGAAGTTATCCTGCCACTGTATCGAGCAATGGTGCGCCCACATCTGGAATACTGCGTCCAATACTGGTCGCCATACCTCAAGAAGGACATGGCAATACTCGAAAGGGTCCAGAGGAGGGCAACGAGGATGATAAAGGGTATGGAGAACCTTTCATATGCCGAACGGTTAGACAGGCTGGGGCTCTTTACCCTGGAAAAGCGGAGACTGAGAGGGGACATGATAGAAACTTATAAAATCATGAAAGGCATAGAGAAGGTGGAGAGGGACAGATTCTTTAGACTAGCAGGGACAACTAAAACAAGAGGTCATTCAGAAAAACTGAGAGGAGACAGATTCATAACGAATGCAAGGCGGTTCTTCTTCACTCAGAGGGTGGTGGACACCTGGAACGCGCTTCCCGGAGAGGTAATAAGACAGAGTACAATTCTGGGGTTCAAAAAGGGACTGGATGACTTCCTGGAAGCAAAGGGGATAACAGGGTACAGATAGAGGTTTACCGTACATTGAGCGAATAGGGTATGGATATTTTAGGTTAGGTAGGGAACACTTTCAGGTCATGGACCTGGGGGGCCGCCGCGGGAGCGGACTGCCGGGCACGATGGACCCCTGGTCTGACCCGGCAGAGGCAACACTTATGTTCTTATGTTCTTATGTTCTTAATTATTTTGTGGACCGGCAAACTACTAGGACTAAAATTTAAAAACCCCGTTTACGCCCCATCTCCGCGAGCTCGGTCCCCGCAAACCATCTGATCCCATCTGCACAAGCCGCAATTATGATTTTATATTGAACGTATTTTATTAAAGTATAAAAAGAAACAATATTCTGAACAATTGTGATTTTATAAATACAAATATACAGAGCATGGACCAACAAAACCCCTGTCTCCCCTCCCCTTCACATATATCCCCTCTACTATCAAGAAAACTGAACAAGCCAAGTTATTATAGAATGCTACATAGAAATATCATGCTAACAGAATACTGCAGTCCCCAGTTATGTCTCTAGCAGGATATATAATTCAAATCTGATATATTCTAATGACAAAATAGAAATAAAATTATTTTTTTCTACCTTTTGTTGTCTCTGGTTTCTGCTTTCATCTTCTTTTCACTCTTTTCCTTCCAGCATCTGCCCGTTCCATCCAATGTCTGCCCTCTCCCCATTCCATATGTATCTGACTTCTTTCTATGCCCCCCTTCCTTGTCCATCCTCCTCTCTCCTTTTTACATCATTCATTCCAGCTTCACTGCCTTCTTCATTTTTATCTCTCCTACACCAGATCTAGCATCTTTATCCCTCTCTCTTTTTTTTTTTAGTTCAATAAATTTTATTCAGTATTTTAAAAAATACAAGGAGCAATTCAAATACATAAAAGTAGTATAACATTTTGCATTAATATACAGTTAATTATAAAGGCCCATATTATTAAGAAAAGCTCAGAGTTGTTTTTGGATTTGTTTGTGGTGATGTATGACAATAGAAAGTGAAATAGGACAAAGTAAAAATTGAAAGAGAGAGGAAAAAAGAAGAGAGAAAGAAAAAAAAAAATATATATATATAATTTTTAAAGAGAGGAGAAGACAGGAGTGTCTACATAGTAGAATGTACATATGAATCTAAAAATGACCAGGGTGATTTTTTGTTTTTCCAATTCATGGATTTATGGAGTGAAATTTTATTTTCATATGCATATGATTCAAATCTGTGGTACATACATAGAGAGTTCCACCAAAAAGTATAATCTAATAACGAAGATGATTTCCAATTTTTCAGAATATGCATGAGAGCAGTCACAAACATGGTATCAATAAGTTTAGGAGGACAATTTGATTGCGCGAAACAGAGGTGTTGAGATCGAAGGATTATAATGTCCATAGAAATCTCTTCTGAGCAGTTGGTGATAGATTGTATGGTATTCCAGATTTTGGACCAAAAAGAACGGACCAGAGTACAATGGAAGAACATATGATCAAGAGTTCCTTCCTCTTTCAAACAGTTCCAGCAGATAGAATCTTGTTTTAATTTGGCTTTCCACATACGAAATGGGGTCCATATTGCATTCCACATTACAAAGAGCATTGACTGTGAAACTCTAGAAGATAAAAGTGGGCGATTTGTTGAAGACCAAAAGAGTTCCCAGTCAATGTCAGAAAGTGGAATGGTTATTATATTATCCCAGTGTTTCATAGCATGATATGAGAAAGTGAAGGATTGGTCTCTTAGAATATTATAAAAAAAAGATATAGCTTTCCCTTTTGATAGAGACCGTAAAGACCAATGGTAAATAGTATTTTTAGAAGATATGAAGTCATATTGTATCTGTACAGAAGACAGTATTTCACTGAGTATGATCCATTGTGAATAAGCAGAGGATGTTAGTAGGTATGTGGAGCAAAGTATATCAAAAGGGATTAGTTTATTAAGAGTATATAATTGATGAACAAACCATATACCTGTCCGTTGCCACCGTTTCCATGAAAGGGATTTGCCTTGGTTTTGGATATTGGGATTGTTCCAAAGGGACATGAATGGGCTAACACTAATTGAGATATCAGCTATTTTATCTAAATGATGGAGAGCATGCTGCGTTGAATTCAAAAGAGAGTATTTTCTCAAATGTCTGGGTATTGGTATCGTTAATAGGCAAGAGATGTGTAAAGGTTTGCATAGAAAACATTCCATTTCATACCAATTAGGAGGGTCTTGAGAGAAGGAGTCATTGACCCAGTAAGCTCCATATTTAGTTAATGAAGCAATATAGTAGTGGTAGAAATCTGGAAAGTTAAGACCACCGTTAATTTTAGAGGCCTTCAGCTTGGCTAGAGCAATTCGGGGTTTTTTCTTGTTCCATATAAATTCAGATAGCTTCTTATTTAGCCAATGGAAAAATGATTTCTGGCATAAAAGAGGAAGCATTGAGAGGATGTAATTAATTTGAGGTGCTAGGGTCATTTTGATGGATGATATTCTACCCCACCAAGACAAATAAAGTGGAGACCACCTAGATGTAGTGTTAAGAACTAAATTTTTGATTTTGGATATATTAAGATCTTGAGCAAAGACTGGATCTTTGTGTATTAAAATCCCTAAATATTTCACAGCTTCATTTGACCATGTGAATGGAAAATTAGCCAAGTCTGATTGAAGAATGTTATTGTTCAGAGGAAAGATTTCTGATTTCTCCCAGTTTACAGAATATCCTGAGAAGCTAGAATATTGTTTGATGATATGTATAAGATGAGGGAGAGAAGATTGAGGGTTCCTTAGAAAAATTAATACATCATCAGCATATGCTGCTAGTTTGAAGTCTCTATCAGGGGAGGGAATACCATTAATTAGCGGGCATTGTCGAATAGCAGAGAGAAGAGGCTCCAACACTAAATTGAACAATAGTGGTGAGAGAGGACAGCCCTGTCTAGTGCCTCTGTGAAGGGGAAATTTATTGGATAAAGAGTTATTAATTAGAATACGAGCATTAGGACTATAATATAATGTTTTTATCCATTTCGTGAAAAATGATCCAAAGTTATACCATTTTAGGACACTGAAAAGAAAAGACCACTCCACTCGATCAAAGGCTTTTTCAGCGTCTATAGCTAGGCCTATTATTGGGTCTGTCAATGTTTTAGCATGTGCATTCACGTGGTGAAAAAGTCGTAGGTTATCTCCTATATATCTTTGTTTAATAAATCCCGTTTGGTCTTTGTGTATAAGATGTGGAATCACTTTGGTGAGTCTTAATGCAAGTAACTTTGCCATTATTTTATAATCTAAGTTAAGGAGAGAGATGGGACGGAAGTTTTTGACCAAGGTAGCGTCTCTGTCAGGTTTAGGGATTACAACGATGGTGGCTTCTGTGAAATTAAATTGTTTATCTGGAGAGGAGTGGAGGAAATCATAGTATGTAAGGAGATGAGGAGCTAAGATGTTTCGAAATAGTTTATAAAATTCGTTAGTAAAACCATCCGGACCTGGGGCTTTTCCAGTCGGTAGGGAAGATATAGCAGTTTCTATTTCTGTTATGGTTATCGGAGAATCTAGTTCCAATTTAACAGGCTCCGATATGGTCGGGTGAGATAAGGAGGAAAGAAAAGAGTCTATATCTGATTCAGGAGCCACAACTTCAGACTTATATAATGAAGTATAAAAATTTTCAAATTGAGAAGAAATTGAAGATCTGGTTTTGACTAATTGTCCTAATGAATTTTGGATAGATGTGATATGTAATCTTTTGGATTTAATTTTAAGGTATCTGGCCAGTGGACGACCCATAAGATTATCTCCCATATAATGACCAGAATTGGAAATGAAGATATCTCGTCTGGCTGTGCATGAAACTAAAGTATTATATTCATATTTAAGTTTTTGGATATGATGGAGAATAGTTGGGTCATGTAAGTGATTAGACATATGTTGTATTTCTAATGTTTTAATAGCGTTTTCTAATTCTTTTTCTTTTTTCATGGACTGTTTTTTTTTCCAAGAGGCAATTTTTATCAATTCACCTCTAAGGGTTGCTTTATAAGCTTCCCAGATTATGGAAGGACAAACTTCAGGATCTTTAGAGTTATTTTCGAAGAATTCTAATGTAAATGAGTTGATTTTTTCAACAGTTTCTTCATCCAAGAGTAAGGCGTTGTTTAGTCTCCAAGAAGGAGATTCATTACGTGGAGCCGAAATAGAAATATATAAAGAAATGGCAGCATGGTCCGTAAGGGAGATTGGATGTATACTAGTATTAGTAAGGTCATGAATGAGAGAGGAGGATATAAGAAAGAAATCAATTCTCGAGTATGTATTATGCGGTGGTGAAAAATGTGAATATTCTCTACCTTTCGGGTGAAGTAGTCGCCAAGGATCTACAAGGGAGAAAGCATCTTTTAGGGCCTGTAGAGCTGTGAAAGACTTGGTCTTGGATGGTTTACAGGAAGAAGATCTGTCAATATATAAGTCTTGGATTTGGTTAAAATCTCCACCCAATATCAGAGAACAAGAACTGAATTCAATTAGTGCTAGTTGAATGTCTCTAAAAAAATCCGGGTGATCTTTAACCGGGCCATAAATATTGAGAAGAACAAAGTCTATTGAGTGCAACGCAGCATGTACCAGACACCATCTTCCCTCTGTGTCTGTTTTAATTGAATGAATAATGGGAGAGAGTTTATCTTTAAGAAAGATTGAAACACCATTTTTCTTTTGATAAGTCGCAGGGGAGTATATATGAGCAGAGTATCCCTTTAGTTGAAATTTCGTGGCGGCAGCAGATGGGAGGTGGGTTTCTTGTAATAAAATTATGTCTGGATGTTTATTGGACACATAATTGGATATCTTTTTTCTTTTAATGGGATGATTCAGGCCATTCACATTAAAGGAAAAGACATGTAGGTCAGCCATAATATATGATTTGCGTTAGAGAGATATGCAGTATATCACTTTTGTCGAGAGAAGATATCTGATATATTAGTGAGATAAGGTAGACACTCCTGTCTAATAAGAAAAGTAGAAAAGACATTAAAATAAGAAAGAAGAAGATAGTAATGACCTCATAATATGTGGTCAGAAGATAGATAAACCAAACTATCATGTACATATTAAAATATTTTAAGGATGCTTCTATGAGCATATAAGAATGACGCATGTGAAGCATCTAACATCTAACAAGATCCACACCTAATCAGTAATATAAATGTAAAGATTAGTGTGCTTAATTTAGCAGGTTATATAAAATTTGTATTTCATTACATAACATAACATGTTAAGATAAGAGCTTATTGGCTCAGATTAAAATATTAAATTTGGAATTGATTTGATCAAACAGATACCTCAAAGTAAAATATATGGCTGATAATATTAGCCCGTTGGGGTAGTATTTGTCTCAGGTATAGAGTCTATAAATAGTTGTGCGGTTGCTTTGTCTGTGAATGAGTGTGATTTCCCTTCTCTCCATATGCGTAAAGTCGCTGGATACACTAGTGCAAACTTCACTCCTCGATGATGCAGTGTAGAACATAGTGGCACCATCGTCTTGCGAAGGGTGGATACATGTAGGGAGTAGTCGTTGAACAAAAGTAATCTTTGACCTTCATATTCAAGTCGACCATATTTTCGAAAGGCTTGTATGATAAGATCTTTATCTTTCCAGTTGATATATCTAGCAATAACTGCTCTCGGGCGGTTGTTATTCTCTGTACGTTGGCTCAAGCGGTGTGCCCGTTCGCATGGAAAACCAGAATCAGGGGTCACTAGGCCAAGTTGTTTTGGGAGCCAAAGTTGAAAAAAATAGTATAGATCCTGATCAGTACGGAGATCAGGTAGCCCCACTACTCGTAGATCGTTGCGGCGTTGACGATTCTCCTGGTCGTCCAAACGTGTTGTCAGTGTTGCTATTTGATTTTGCAATGCTGTTACTTTTTCACGATCTTGCAAAGTTGCATCTTCATTATCAGACACCCTTTGCTCCACTGCTGTAATACGTCCAGCGTGTGATTCAAAACGATCATTAATACAGTCTACAGCCAGTTGTAATTTAAGAAATTTTTCTTCCAGGGCCTCGGTGACCATTTTTGAGATTTCTTGGGCCCAATCTCCCCATTGTGTCAAGGTTATAGATGGAGTCGGTGACATCGCCATTTTAAGTTCTGAGCAGGATAATTTATGTTTAGGTGTTTTTGCCGGTCTTACCGGCATTTCTATTTGATGCACACTTTTAAATTGCTACGTATTTAAATGTAATGAAAATAAAATTGCAAAAGCACAGATTATATTAAATCAGGTGTGTAAGAGGAGCCGTTAAGCCATCCGTGCGTTTTTCGTGGCGATCAGGTCATGGACTTGAAATCACCTTCCTCTTCGGCGGTTCACAGTGGGCGGTGCCGAAGTGGCTGTTAGGGGGCGGGGCAAACCGCCGATTTCAGGCTCCTCCGGTGCAGTGAAGGGGGATGCCTCGATCTCCCTTTCCCTTCACTGTGCTGGATTTTGAAGAGGGGTCCTGTATTCAGAGCCCTCAAGAGGGCTGCAAAGGCAGACTTGTGCCGAAGTGGCTGTTGGGGGCGGGGCAAACCGCCGATCTCGGGCTCCTCCGGTGCAGTGAAGGGGGACGCCTCGATCTCCCTTCCCCTTCACTGTGCTGGATTTTGAAGAGGGGTCCTGTATTCAGAGCCCTCAAGAGGGCTGCAAAGGCAGACTTGTGCCGAAGTGGCTGTTGGGGGCGGGGCAAACCGCCGATCTCGGGCTCCTCCGGTGCAGTGAAGGGGGACGCCTCGATCTCCCTTCCCCTTCACTGTGCTGGATTTTGAAGAGGGGTCCTGTATTCAGAGCCCTCAAGAGGGCTGCAAAGGCAGACTTGTGCCGAAGTGGCTGTTGGGGGCGGGGCAAACCGCCGATCTCGGGCTCCTCCGGTGCAGTGAAGGGGGATGCCTCGATCTTCCTTCCCCTTCACTGTGCTGGATTCCAAGCTTTATCCCTCTCTCATTTCTCTGCTGACCCCCCTTTCCAGCATCAATGTCTCTCTACTTTCTCATTCCTCTCTCTCCCCTTTCTCTCATCTGATCTCTCCATTCCACCCTGACCCCTTCCCCTCCTGTAATCTCCCTGCCAGCTGTTTCCTTCCTTTTTTCTTTCTCCCTACCCTCCTTCCTTTTTTTCCTTCTCCCTTCCCTCCTCCCTCTATCCAACATTAACTCAAGATTCCCATCCCTTTCCCTCCTCCCTCCCAGCAGCATCTCTCCTTCTTCTCCCTTCCCTCCTCCCTCTATCCAACATTAACTCTCTTCCCATCCCTTTCCCTCCTCCCTCCCAGCAGCATCTCTCCTTCTTCTCCCTTCCCTCCTCCCTCTATCCAACATTAACTCTCTTCCCATCCCTTTCCCTCCTCCCCTCCCAGCAGCATCTCTCCTTCTTCTCCCTTCCCTCCTCCCTCTATCCAACAGTAACTCTCTTCCCATCCCTTTCCCTCCTCCCCTCCCAGCAGCATCTCTCCTTCTTCTCCCTTCCCTCCTCCCTCTATCCAACAGTAACTCTCTTCCCATACCTTTCCCTCCTCCCCTCCCAGCAGCATCTCTCCTTCTAACTCCCTTCAAGTCCAGTAACAGCTCTCCCTTTTCCAGACCTTCCCAGCCTCCTACAGTGGCTTCCTCCCTTTCCAGCAGCTCTCGGTACTTGCCTGCAGGAAGTTGCCGGTAAATCATTTCCCTGGCAAATTGGAGAGCTGGAGGGAGGGGAGACAGCCACTGTGAAGGCTCCCCAGGATCTTGTTCGCACACGCTGACCATCTCCCTCCACCTGCACCTGAATCTGCAGCTCTCTCCGGTCTAATTGCAACTTCCCCGCGGCCCTCTTCAGCAACTCAGCAGGGGTGGCGATCAAGACACGCTGCCGACGTCGGGACCTTCACTCTCTGAGTCCCGCCTATTTTGTTTCAACTTCCTGTTTCCGAACAGGCGAGACTCAGAGAGGGAAGGCCCCGACGTTGGCAGCCTGTCTTGATCGCCTGAGGCTGGGAGGAACATTAGTCGGGAGGAACCGCAGTCGGAAGGAAATTTAACTGCCGACTTGATCTTGCCGGCCCTGCGCAGACCGGCAGAAATTTTTTGCAGACCGGCGGTTGAAGAACTGTGCTCTAGAGTTCTCAGGGTTCAACCCTATTCACTCTACTTTTCAATATTTACATGGTACCGGTTTGCAGGTTGTATGGTTCTTGGGTGTTTGGATATACAATAAAACCTTCATGAAGATGAGTTAAAATCTTATTTTCTAACTGAAGGTTTGCCATTGAAATGCACTTTTTGCAAATGTCCCTTTTCTAGCCTCCCCCCTTATTTCTTCTCTGACCCATCTGACTGGACAAATTGTTGCACACCGCTTAGGGCGCTTTTCGATAGGCGGTATATATCAAGCACTAAAAAAACTTGAACATAACATAACAGCAGATTTCTAGACCCCATAACCATTAGTTCAATGCGGTTAACAAAAGATTATGCTCTGGGAAAATACAGAAATAATATGATGCACAGAAATTTAGCTTTGGAATTTGGAAAAAAGAAAAGTCTTTGAAAGTTTTCTGTAATGTTTATAAGATCTAGATCTAATCGATAATGGACGGAAATCTTTATCATAAGAAGCAGCTTGATAAGAAAGACAATGCCCATGATGTTTCTTACTTTTGCAACCCTTTGCTGAAGGGAACGTAAATAGGGCATGAGATTTTCTATTCCTCTCGTGTGTAATAACAACAAATTTATCAACAAGATGTGATGGAGCAACACCAAAAGCTACTTTATAATATATGCATCCAACTTGAAAAATCACTCGGGCCTCCACTGGGAGCCAATGCAGCTCACGATAATAAGGAGTGACATGATCGTACTTCCTCAGGCCATAAATCATTCTTACATCTGTATTTTGGACCAAGGCCTGTCTGGTCAAATTTTTCTTAGTACTTGTCAAGTATATAATATTATAGTAATCTAAAAAACCTCAAAAGTAGTGTCTGAACTAAGAGCGTAATGTTTGCAAGGCTCAAGTGTTATTTTTATCGAGTTTGGACAATTCTACTTTTCTGCTATCTTTCTGTTTTATCCACATCCTTAGGGAAATGAGATATTTAGAGATCATTCCTCCTTGTCTCTTAAGCCACATTTTTAAATTTTGTTTATTTGGTTTTATGTCCCATCCACCCAGAACAGCTCAGAATGGGTTACAAGATTAGATGCATAATAAGGCGTATTTATACAAAGTGATGGCAACACATAGTTAACGAAGCCTGGTAAAACATCATATGACAAAACATGGTACGGTGAGACATAGCATGACAAACATAGTATTACAAGCATGGCTAACCTAGTATGACATGTAGCAAGATAGAACTTTGCACGGTAGACATGGAACAGCAAACACTGTATAGCAGACCAAGTGTGAGACATCGTAGTATGGCAAATATAGTGTGGAAGATACAACATACAGTATAGTAGAGCGTGACAAAAATGGTGATAGTGTGACAAAATTATTCTCTAAGAAGTCCCAACAAGGATCCAAGTTTCAGCATCAAACGATGCTTTCATCAGGGGACACTGATAATTGTAGTGGATGCACCAAATGGAGCCAAAGGCTTGTCAACTTCATGGAGGGTGGCCTAAGGGATCTGGACAATCGGAGTCTTAGGCCACTCCCAGTGCATCCCATAATGCACTGGAAGGGAGGCCTAAGATTCCGGTTGGCTCAGGTGCCTAAAGCCTCTACAATGGGAGGGGCCTTAGGCGCCCGGGCCAATCAGGACCTTAGGTCCCCCCCCCCGGTGCATCCCAGGATGCACTGGTAAGGCCCACCATTCTATAGAGGCAGGCCTGCTGGCTGGAGGGAGTAAGCATCCATCTAGCCGGCAAGAAACAGGTATGGGAGAGGGGTCCGGGTGGGCTTGGGGGTTTCGGGGTAGGGGCATGTTTTCAAGGGGGGGTGGCGGCAGGAGGAACTGGGCACTCTTCCTGCCATGGACTTTTTTTTGGGGGGGGGGCTTTGGGGATTCCCTCCTGCCAGCCAAATTTGCAGCTGGGGGGAGGGGTTCCTGTTGTGGCCGTTGAGCTGATCACGGCAGGGAGATTCCTTTGTCGCCATCAGCTCAACGGCAACACGATTCTCTAACCGGTGCCTGTGACACGGACGTCGGTTAGAGAATCGGGTTGGTTTCAGAGGGGTTAGGCGTCTGTCCATCAGGACAGATGCAATTCTATATAGGACGCATCTGTGCGATTCTCAAAAGCTGCTTAGGTGGCTGCTGAGACCGGGCATCCTAAACAGAATTTCTCCCTAAGCACGCCTAGGCGATGATAAGCGTGCGCCTAAGTTTTATAACATTGGTGCTGACATCGGCACCATCTTTAGGTGGACTTTATAGAATCAGCGCCAGTGTGTCCTATAAGTAGTGTTGAGTTACCCGCCTTGGGGCTCTGGGAAGAGGCGAGATTAAAGAGTACCTAAATATTTAAAATTACCTTAGTTTTATATGAAAATTGGCTATTTAAGGACTACTAAGAAGACCATTTACCTAAGTTCCCCCTTTAACAATTTAAAGTAATGTTTTGCCTTGAAATAGTAACAAGGAAATTTCCTTAATGTATTCACCTCGTTATCAACTCGGAATTAATTTGCGTCACAAGGACTGAAAGTACAGAGCAGCTTCTTGGGGAGTCTAGAAATCAAAGCTGCAGCCTTGCAATTTTCAGGAAAGAAGTTTAATTTTCAGCTCAGCAATGCAATTCGATTTAGTGAAAGCACAAAGAGCGCAGAGCCCAGGAGAAAATTGCTGCCTTTTCAGTGGTAATAACAGGATGCAGTCAGAATTACGCCACCGTCTCCAGGGTCCAAGAAATTAGAAGTCTGCCACCTGCTGAACAGGAAACTCAAAGCTCTTAAGTCTGCAGCTGAAATTCGTGGGTCAAAATATCCAAATTATAGTATTTATGGCTCAACTGTGCTGGAGTAGTCTCATGCGTACAAAAGGAAATATTTCTTTTTATTTTGTTCGCTCAGATCTAACGTCTATTAATGAACAAGTCCAGTTTATTTTAAGTAATAGCAAAACAAACCATTCTGAAGAACTCTTTTCACCTTAAGGACATGTTGAGAATAATGTGGTTCAACAAAGACAACTCTTGTTATGCCACAAAAGGAGGTACAACGAAGAGTATCTCATCTGGATTAGAGAATGACACGGGGACTAATTTTTCCTCGTCCCCGCGGGAACTCATTTTCCCATCTCGGCGAGTTTTTTTCCTGTCCCTGCCCCATCCCTGCAAGCTCCGTCCTCATCTGCACAAGCCTCAGACACTTTAAGATCCTAAGTAGCAACATTCGAGAGCTCAGATTGTGATGTCATAATGCCTCATTTCACCAATACCTAAGCTCTGTCCTCATCTGCACAAGCCTCAAACGCTTTAAAATCATAAGTAGCAACATTCTAGAGCTCAGATTGTGATGTCATAATGCCTCATTCCACCAATGCCTAAGCTCTGTCCTCAACTCCACAAGCCTCAAACACTTTAAAACCATAAGTTGCAACATTCTAGAGCTCAGATTGTGATGTCACAATGCCTCATTCCACCAATGCCTAAGCTCCGCCCTCATCTGCACAAGCCTCAAACACTTTAAAATCATAAGTAGCAACATTCTAGAGCTCAGATTGTGATGTCATAATGTCTCATTCCACCAATGCCTATGCTCTGTCCTCATCCCTCTGCATAAGCCTCAAACACTTTAAAATCCTAAGTAGCAACATTCGAGAGCTCAGATTGTGATGTCATAATGCCTCATTTCACCAATACCTAAGCTCCGTCCTCATCTGCACAAGCCTCAGACACTTTAAGATCCTAAGTAGCAACATTCGAGAGCTCAGATTGTGATGTCATAATGCCTCATTTCACCAATACCTAAGCTCTGTCCTCATCTGCACAAGCCTCAAACGCTTTAAAATCATAAGTAGCAACATTCTAGAGCTCAGATTGTGATGTCATAATGCCTCATTCCACCAATGCCTAAGTTCCGTCCTCATCCGCACAAGCCTCAAACACTTTAAAATCATAAGTAGCAACATTCTAGAGCTCAGATTGTGATGTCATAATGCCTCATTCCACCAATGCCTAAGCTCTGTCCTCAACTCCACAAGCCTCAAACACTTTAAAACCATAAGTAGCAACATTCTAGAGCTCAGATTGTGATGTCATAATGCCTCATTCCACCAATGCCTAAGCTCCGCCCTCATCTGCACAAGCCTCAAACACTTTAAAATCATAAGTAGCAACATTCTAGAGCTCAGATTGTGATGTCACAATGCCTCATTCCACCAATGCCTAAGCTCCGCCCTCATCTGCACAAGCCTCAAACACTTTAAAATCATAAGTAGCAACATTCTAGAGCTCAGACTGTGATGTCATAATGTCTCATTCCACCAATGCCTAAGCTCTGTCCTCATCCCTCTGCATAAGCCTCAAACACTTTAAAATCCTAAGTGTTCGAGGTTTGTGCGGTTAAGGCAGAGCTTATAGGAATGGGGCAGGGACAATGACAAAGCTCACGGGGATGCGGAAATTGAGTTCCTTTGGCGATGGGGAAAAATTTGTCCCCGTGTCATTCTCTAGTCTGGATAATGAAGTAGTGTAGCCACAAGTGGGCTTGGACGTGCAAAGGCTCACCCCCTTTGGGCTCACACTTGTCAGCTGGCGTGGATTCACATAGGAAAAAACCGAGCATGCACAGAGCGCCAACTGCAGCGCAGGGATATTATCGACAGCTATTGAACCTGGTAGGAGTTCGGGTTGCTGGAGGACAACGTCTTCAACTGGGAAGGTTTCAGAAACCCTGCCAGCTAAGATATTTACATTCTGAGTTGGGGAGAGTGCACTGGGTGGGGGGAGGAAAGAAAATGTCATATCAAATCAATTTGGACTCAGGCCCACCCAAAACTGGGCGTCTGGCTAGGTCAGATTCTTCATGTACATTCCCACACGAGGATTCGGTGTACGGCAGAAAAATGCAACGACAAGAGTTCAAAAAAGCATGGGATGAACACAGAGGATCAAGAATCAGAAAATTATAGTAAATATTGAAGAACTAAGGTCAGTACTGGGCAGACTTGCACGGTCTGTGTCCGTATATGGCCGTTTGGGGGAGGATGGGCTGCGGAAAGCTTTGACAGAGACTTCAGTGGATGGAACGTAAGCACCAGGCAGAGCTTTGGATTCTTGCCTTGCCCAGAAATAGCTAAGAAGAAATAAAAAATGTAAATTGAATCAGGTTGGGCAGACTGAAAGGACCATTCGGGTCTTTATCTGCCCTCATCTACTAGGTTTGATGTTACTAAGATGTAATGGGGTAGTTTTATGAGCACTTGAGTATGTACAGCAGTGTTTAATTCAGATGACGCCCCTTGGTGGGCTCGGAGCTGGCTTCTACTTCGGCGGGCCACCCTTGCTCAGAGCGGCTGGTGTACTGTCTCCCTGGTGGACTGATGGGATCGTCTTCTTTTCGCCCACATTTCCTCTGTATTGTTTCTGATCGTATGGTGCTAAGCACCGCTTTCTTGTTCTGTCTTTGATTTGTTTTGATGCTTTGTTCTCTGCCTTTGGATGTAGGTTGCGGTCACAGATGTTTGGAGGGGGGGGAGGTTCCCCTCTATTCCATCACTTCTTGGCACTTTAATTTATATTGTGATCCCTATCTGGGACAGACAGGGAATTTCCTTCTGCCTCAGTATTGCATCCAAATGGTTCTATTACCTTGCAACGTTAAAAATTATTATTTTTTTCTTCTCTGTTTTCACTTTTTGTAACCGCATCGAACCGAAAGGCATTTTGTGGTATATAAATAAAGAGTGTGGTACAGTGGTTAAAGCTACAGCCTCAGCACCCTGAGGTTGTGGGTTCAAACCCACGCTGCTCCTTGTGACCCTGGGCAAGTCACTTAATCCCCTCCCATTGCCCCAGGTACATTAAATAGACTGTGAGCCCATCGGGACAGATGGGGAATTATGCTTGAGTACCTGAATAAATTCATGTAAACCGTTCTGAGCTCCCCTGGGAGAATAAATAAATAGTGTAAAAAGTTACAGCCTCTGATCACCAGAGCAGGTATAGTGATGTCATAATGCCTCATTCCACCAATGCCTAAGAGCCAACCTCATCAGTGATGTCACAATGGCTGGATTGTCCTACACTTGGATCATTTTTGCTACATTTTGGTTTCTAGAGCGGTGCAGTGGTTAAAGCCACCCTGAAGTTGTGGGTTCAAACCCACGCTGCTCTTTATGACCCCAGGCAAGTCACTTAATCCCCCCATTGCCTCAGGTACATTAGACAGACAGGGAAAAATGCTGGAGTACCTGAATAAACTCATGTAAACATAAAATTTTATTTATATATCACAAACCTTAGGAGTTCTATGTGGTTTGCAAAAGAAAATTGAAATAGTGATAAAACCAAAATGACCTAGAAATTGCAAAAAATTCCTAAATAAGTAGATTTTCAATAATTTCCTGAACTGCTGGTAAGAGACAGAGCTAATTAACAGCTTGACAAACTCTTTATCTCAAGGGGTTTTATACGCTTAGAAATGATAACACTTACTTCTTATCTGATAGACCAGTGTCCCGCAAACTTTCTCGAGCCGCAGCACACTAAATGTAGTGGCCGCGGCTCGAAGCATCCTTTAGTAAATGGACATCAACATCCATGCATGCGCGAAGGCCCTCCAGACGGGCTCTGAGACGCCAGTGGGGGGTGCCAGCAGGGAAGAGGGCTGGAGAGAAGGAGAGGTGCGGGCTGACTGCCTACAGGACGTGCCTCTCGCCCTGACAGGTGCATCCTGTAGGCAGTCAGCTGGCGCCTCTCCTCCTCCGCAGTGTGCCGCGGCACACCTGAAATCTCAGGAGGCACACGGTTTGCGATACACTGTGATAGGCGGTACAGTACTCCCCCGATATTCGCGAATCTCAAAAAAACGCAAATACGGTTTTTCATGGGGGAACCTGAAGAGGGCAGCGGAAGAGCAGCCGGAGCGCTGCCAGTGCAGGATATCCCTCGCGGTATGCTCCGACCGCCTCTTCCTGCACTAAGTCGGGCCTTATCCAATCAGGAGCTGCATGTCAGCGAGGGATTTCCTGCACTTGCGGCGCTCCGGTTGCTCTCCCCCGCCGCCCTCTCCTTGTCGGCGGTTCGTGGTCGGAAAATACTGCGAATGACTGGGACTGCGAACTGCCGACCGACCGGGAGAACACTGTATATCAATTAAATAATAAACTTGAAACTTGAGAGAACAGGCAGAATGAGGGAGGAATGGGCACCTATGAAACCTGTTATACAATTATTCCCATTGTCAAAACAGGCGACTCCAGTGCTATGAATATGGCCATCTGTGGACAGGAACACTTAAACCACCTTTAAATGATTTAATTACTGGTTTTCTAAGAATCCAAGAGGGAGGTGAAAGAACTTGAAGTAGCCCACCAGCAATATATTATTAAGACAACTGGGATTTTTGATGCCCTGGCATATCTGTCAACACAACTCTACGGTTCATAGACAAAACCGCGGAAGACAAAGGCGCGCGCCGACAACTGAGCGCAAGACGGAAGTGCGTGCTGAAGAAAAAGAGTGTTTTAGGGGCTCTGATAGGGGTTTTGTTGGGGAACCCCCCCACTTTACTTAATACAGATCGCGGCGGCGTTGTGGGGGGTTTGGGGAGGTTGTAATTTACACCCAAGAGTGCTCAGAGAATTGAGAGATGTTCTGGCGGAACCGTTGGCAGTGCTCTTCAATCTCTCACTAAGTACAGGAAAGTTCCGTTGGACTGGAAAACAGCCAACGTCATTCCTTTACATAAAAAGGGTTGTAAGGCTGAGGCTGCGAACTATAGACCGGTAAGCCTCACCTCAATAGTGTGTAAACTCATGGAAACACTAATTAAGTATAAATTAGATACGATCCTGAACGAGGAAGATCTCCGGGATCCCAGCCAACATGGATTCACCAAGGGTAGGTCATGCCAGTCCAATCTAATCAGCTTCTTTGACTGGGTACCAAGAAGACTGGACTCAGGAGAGTCCTTGGACGTCGTGTACCTGGACTTCAGCAAAGCGTTTGACAGCGTCCCACACCGCAGGCTGCTGAACAAGATGAAATCGATGGGATTAGGAGAGACTCTAACTGCATGGGTTAAAGATTGGCTTAGTGGCAGACTTCAGAGGGTGGTGGTTAACGGTACCCTCTCTAAAATGTCGGAGGTGACTAGCGGAGTGCCACAGCGTTCAGTCCTGGGCCCACTCCTCTTCAACATATTCATTGGGGATCTGACTCAAGGGCTTCAAGGCAAGGTAACCTTATTCGCTGATGACGCCAAACTATGCAATATAGTAAACAGCTATAATCTACAGAATGCTATGGAGCAGGACCTGCATACTTTGGAAAGTTGGTCCTTGATCTGGCAGCTGGGCTTCAACGCCAAGAAATGTAAGGTCATGCATCTCGGTAACGGAAATCCTTGCAGAACTTACACCCTGAATGGAGAAACTTTAACCAGGACTACGGCAGAACGAGACTTAGGAGTAATCATCAGTGCTGACATGAAAGCAGCCACTCAAGTGGAGAAGGCTTCATCTAAAGCACGGCAGATGATAGGTTGTATCAAGAGAAGCTTCGTCAACAGGAAACCTGAAGTCATGATGCCATTGTACAGAGCCATGGAATACTGTGTGCAATTCTGGAGGCCACATTACCGTAAGGATGTGCTCAGAATTGAATCGGTTCAGCGGATGGCCACCAGGATGGTCTCGGGGCTAAAGGGTCTCCCGTACGAAGAAAGACTGAGTAAATTGCAGCTCTACACTCTCGAAGAGCGTAGGGAGAGGGGAGACATGATTGAGACATTTAAGTACATCACGGGACGGGTCGAGGTGGAAGATGATATCTTTCTTCTCAAGGGACCCTCGACCACAAGAGGACATCCGCTCAAGCTCAGGGGAGGGAAGTTTCGTGGAGACGCCAGGAAGTACTTCTTCACGGAGAGAGTGATTGAGCATTGGAACAAGCTTCCAGTACAGGTGATCGAGGCACGCAGCATCCTAGACTTCAAGAACAAATGGGATACCTATGTGGGATCCCTACGAGGTCATGCTAAGGGATAGGGTCACTAGGACTTGAATGAGCGGGTCAGTAGAGTGACAGTATAATTATAACTATACTTCAGGGGGTCAGTAAACTTAAGACGGTGGGTAAATAGTGTGGGCAGACTTGATGGGCTATAGCCCTTTTCTGCCGTCATCTTTCTATGTTTCTAATCCCCCTCATTATACTGGCAACTTAACTGTTTCTCTGTGTTTTAGGGAAAAAGTGAAGTTTTAACTAAAATGTGGGGGGTTACAACCCCCCACAATGCCCCCATAACGCAGCGCGACCTGTATAAAGTAAAGTGGGGGGGTTCCCCCACACGCACCCCGTCGGAGCCCTCTAAAAGTCATTTTCTTCGGTGCGCGCCTCCGCGCTGCGCTGTTATCTGCGCGCACCTTTGTCCCAGCGCGCTTTTGACCTGACACCAACTCTACTGATAGCACAAGAGACTCACCCCCCCGCCCCCCACCCAACTTGCATGCACCCAGTTCTGCAAGAATAAAGCCACAGCTTCAGCAGCCTTTGCACCGCTCAGTCTTTGAAAGCGGAGGCTGTGTGCAAGTGGGAGCAACCAGGAAATTCTAAGCTACCACCTTAGAAAATTCTGGCTGAAACAATCTTTCGCTGATCAAATGCTAGACTTTGAGTTTCAGAGGAAGTTCGGCACTATATTTAGTCTTTCACAGTGTAGGCAGCCA
Source organism: Geotrypetes seraphini (assembly GCF_902459505.1). NCBI lineage: Eukaryota > Metazoa > Chordata > Amphibia > Gymnophiona > Dermophiidae > Geotrypetes > Geotrypetes seraphini. Next base: position 16,759,402 of record NC_047093.1, on the reverse strand, counting down.
GGCAGCGTTGCATTTTGCGTACAATGTGGGGGATAGATAGCGTATGAGCCCAATTCGCCATGGAGGACAAGTCTAATTATGCACAAATTTGAACTGCCCCGAGGCTCGGAAGACTCTTGCTTCTTCTGCGAGTCCTAATTAGCTGCGTCCCGGGTGACACATCAATTTAATGCTCATTCTAGTTTTGCAGATCTGGAGACATGAAATGCAGGAGAGCACAACTTGCCGTAGTAATTTGTTCACCTGTTAATCATGCACAGAGAAGCCAGCAGCCACCTCGACACAGAATAAACGGTAGCTTTTATTTATTTATTTATTCAATTTTCTAAACTGTTCTCCCAAGGGCGCTCAGAACGGTTTACAAGAATTTATCCAGGCACTCAAGCATTTTCCCTGTCTGTCCCAGTGGGCTCACCATCTATCTAATGTACCTGGAGCAATGGGGGGATTAAGTGACTTGCCCAGGGTCAGAAGGAGCAGCGTGGGTTTGAACACACAACCTCAGGGTGCTGAGGCTGTAGCTTTAACCACTGCACCACTCTAGAAATCAGAATGTAGCAAAAGTGATCCAAGTGCAGGACAATCCAGCCATTGTGACATCACTGATGAGGTTGGCTCTTATTGGTGAAATGAGGCATTATGACATCACAATACCTGCTCTGGTGATCAGAGGCTGTAACTTTTCACACTATTTATTTATTCAATTTTCTATTCTGTTCTCCCAGTGGCGCTCAGAACGGTTTACATGAATTTATTCAGGTTCTCAAGCATTTTTCCCTGTCTGTCCCGGTGGGTTCACAATCTATCTAATGTACCTGGAGCAATGGGGGGATTAAGTGACTTGCCCAGGGTCACAAAGAGCAGCGTGGGTTTGAACCCACAACCTCAGGTGAGGCTGTAGCTTTAACCACTGCACCACTCTAGAAATCAGAATGTAGCAAAAGTGATCCAAGTGCAGGACAATCCAGCCATTGTGACATCACTGATGAGGTTGGCTCTTATTGGTGGAATGAGGCATTATGACATCATAATACCTGCTCTGGTGATCAGAGGCTGTAACTTTTCACACTATTTATTTATCCTCCTAAGGGAGCTCAGAATGGCTTACATGAATTTATTCAGGTACTCAAGCATTTTTCCATCTGTCCCAGTGGGCTCACAATCTATCTAATGTACCTGGGGCAGAGTCACAAGGAGCAGCGTGGGTTTGAACCAACAACCTCAGGGTGCTGAGACTGTAGTTTCAACCACTGTGTCACACTCTCCCCCATCTGTTTAACATACGAGTACTAATTGGGAAATCAAATGCAGAGTAAGACAAAAAGGGGATTGAGTTGGCTCTACTTTGATGTAAAGCATTCTGGCATTTTCAGAAGCCCTGTTTTTCGCCCTAATTTGAATTTTGCGACACGGTCAGGTTTTTCACATGCCCAACATACTGAGGAATTAGCTGTGGCCATATAAGAAAAGAAAGGCTCGCAACTGACCATGCTGTAAGACCACAAGTCAACAGAACTGGGTGAGGTCACAGTGAGCCCCTGAGATTTGTGACGAGAGAAGAATGAAGCTCTGAGAGCCGTGATAGGAGCACAGTAAAATTTTAGGGCACATAATTAGTTACTATCAAAAGCATAGAGATGACAAGATTGATAATACAGTGGTACCTCGGTTTACGAGTGCACTGGTTTGCGAGTGTTTTGCAAGACGAGCAAAACATTAGCAAAATCGGCGCCTCGGAAACCGAGCGCGCTTCGATTTGCGAGCGCCCCACCTGCGAACCGGCACCCTCCCCCCCACGATCCGGCCCCCCCCCGCCACCATCGGGCCCTCCCGCTGCCATCGGGCACCCCCCGCCGCGACCTGACATCCCCCCAACCCACCCGAACCCTCTTCTTACTTTTCTGTAGCCTCCGCAGCGGCACCGGCACCAGCACCAGCATGTCCTGTGCGTGGTGCCGGTGCCTGAAGATCTGATTCCTGTGCTGGGCCTTGAGAGGTCACGTTCGACGTGAACTCTCAGGCCTTGCACAGGAAGCAGATCTTTAGGCACCGGCACCACGCACAGGACATGCTGGTGCCGGTGCCGCTGCGGAGGCTACAGAAAAGTAAGAAGAGGGTTCTGGTGGGTTGGGGGGACCTCAGGTCGCGGCGGGGGGGTGCCCGATGGCGGCGGGGGGATGCCCGATGGCGGCAGGGGGAGTGCCCGATGGCGGCGGGGGGTGCCGGATCGCGAGGGGGGGAGGGTGCCGGTTCACGGGGGGGGGGGGGCCTTCGGGGGGAACAATGCCGGTTCTCGTGGGGGGGAGCAGTGCTGCTGGCCTCGGGGGGGGGGAGAGGAAGGTGGGGGGTGGAAACATATCAAAGCAAGTTTCCCTTACTTCCTATGGGGAAACTTGCTTTGATACACGAGCATTTTGGATTACGAGCATGCTCCTGGAATGGATTATGCTCGTAACCCAAGGTACCACTGTACTTGTAAAGCACCTGCAGGGTACAGCAAGTAATAGAAGTTCCTTTCACAGAAATGTGAGAAACAAAGTAAAAGCTAAAGATTCAGCATTGCGCAAATAAGTGGACGTCATAGATAGCAAACCAGGTGATATATATGTAATAATAATAATAACAGCTTATATACCGCAATACCGTGAAGTTCCATGCGGTTTACAAAGATTAAGCAAAGATACAAATTGATTGACTTTAAGAGGGGAGGAAGAAAGAGGGTTAATAGGACAGGAAATCCATTTTTGAGGAGAGAGTGATCAATAGAACAAGTTAATTGCTATAGAGGGGAGAGAGAAGAGAGGATCAGTTGTCTAGATACTTTAGGAATTGGTGGAATGAGGCATTATGACATCACAATCTGAGCTTTAGAATGTTGCTACCTATGATTTTAAAGTGTTTGAGGCTTGTGCAGATGAGGACGGAGCTTAGGCATTGGTGGAATGAGGCATTATGACATCACAGTCTAAGCTCTAGAATGTTGCTACTTATGATTTTAAAGGTTTGAGGCTTGTGCAGATAATAATAATAATAACAGCTTATATACCGCAATACCATGAAGTTCTATGCGGTGTACAAAGATTAAGCAAAGGTACAAATTGATTGACTTTAAGAGGGGAGGAAGAAAGAGGGTTAATAGGACAGGAAATCCATTTTTGAGGAGAGAGTGATCAATAGAACAAGTTAATCGCTATAGAGGGGAGAGAGAAGAGAGGATCAGTTGTCTAGATGCTTTAGGAACAGGTGGTTATGTATGTAGTAGAGAGACAGAAGAGAAATTGGGCAGTTTAAAGATGTCTTGTTTCTGACTCAGAAAATAAGAATGTACCCAGATGTATCTAAATTAACGCAAAAAAGGAGGAAACAATTTCTGCTTTTGAGACCCCAGGTTTTGAAACTGGGAGCTACTTTTGTACTAAGGTTCTCTTGCAAATGTTTGATTAATTTCAAGGGGGCCAGATATACTTTTTTTGATTCTACACAGTTGACGAGATTTATCTTAGAAAATGAGGCGAGGTCTGCAAGGACCCCCTTGTCAATATTCAGGAATGAATGCTCAGAGAAGTTTCGTTCAGGTCCATTTCAGGCTACCATTATTTCCCTTAATAAGTGAGGGAGTCTTCGATTTTGATGGAACTCCTCCTTCACAGTTGAAACTTACCTAATTTACCTTGTTATTGTGTTTCCTTTTTACTGATATTAGTTGGATACTGTTGATTTCACATGATTATTATTGTCATAAAACACTGAAACTTAATAAAGATTTAAAGAAAAAAAAAAAAAAAAAGAAATTGGGCAGTTTATCTCAGGCTGTGGGACGTCAGACGAGAAACGTTGCCCTTCGTGCAACTATAGCCAAGGCTGTTTGGTTGTTAAAGAAAGTACGTTCTGGTGGTCTACTTTCTTGGGTGGGTCCCTCTCAATAGGGATTTGTGGTTTTCGAAAATTGGCCGAGTACTCTAGTACTTGACATTATTAGAAATTGTGTGCTTCAATTCCGGAACTTCTAAAACTGAAACCAATACCTGATCTCCTTCAAAATATTATTACTATAGCTCCTCTTAAAGGTGTTGCCTCTAAATGGTACACTTTATTGAGACAAACTTCACCTGTGTCTATATCACTAATGACGAGTGCATGGCATCCGGATTTAGACATGTCCACTGATGATGAGCTTTGGCAGAAAGTGTGGACCAGAGTATTCAAATCGATTAGATCGGCTCCAGTCCTTCAATCAATGTACTTTCTATTACATCGGTCCCACTGGACTCCACATAAACTCGCTAAATTTTCCAAAGAAGGCTCCAATCTATGCTGGTCCTATGGAAAATTCGAAGATACACCGCCGCACATGTTACACCAATGCTCACATATTAAATTGTATCGGGATAAAGTCTGGAGCACCATATCCACCATTCTAAATATTAATGAACCCTTACATCTTTAAAATTATTATTCTTGGACAACATGGTCTCACATATTCTATGCCCGAACCCAATGCTCGTTTTCTTAACATCTTATTATTCTTGGCTATTAAAAACATCTTGCACTGTTGGAAGAACTTATCTAAGGTAGAATACATTGTGTGGTGGAACATGGTATGCATAACCAACAAATTTGAAAGTGTAATAGCTGAAAAATATCATTCTATTAGTTCTTTTTTCAAAGTATGGAGACCTGGTCAACTTTATTGCAACTTGGACCGTTGACATAAAATTATCTCAATGTAATACCAATGTAATATTTATAAAATATAGAGAGAGTCACTTCTTGTCAGTTAATTAAGTCGCTTGGGATGCTCAGTACGATGATCATTGGGAACTCTCTTCTATTCTTTTCACGTATACTCTCAGCTGAAATTATATGTACTGGCCCTGCTGGATTTGGTTGACATGAGACACTGGTTGTATTGACTTATAAAAAAACTATCTTCCCGCTTATTAACTGTGATACGTACATAAGAACATAAGAAATGCCTTCACCGGATCAGACCCCAGGTCCATCTAGTCCGGCGACCCGCACAGCGGAGGCCAATCCATGTGTTCCCTGCTGAAGATCTTGTTTAACCATATACCCTCAATGTGTTTTGCAAGAAGGTGTGCATCCAACTTGCCCTTGAATCCTGAAATGGTGGTCTCCGCCACAACCTCCTCCGGGAGAGCATTCCAAGCGTCCACCACTCGCTGTGTGAAACAGAACTTCCTGATATTTGTCTCCGGCCTGTTGCCCCTCAGTTTCAGTCCATGACCCCTTGTCCGAGTCACATTTGACAATGTGAATAACGAAGTTTCTTGCTCAATTTTGTCAAAACCTTTTAGTATTTTGAAAGTCTCTATCATGTCCCCTCGCAGCCTTCTCTTTTTGAGGGTGAACAATCCCAGTTTTCCGAGGCATTCTTTGTAACTCAAATTCTCGATGCCTTTTACTAGCTTCGTGGCTCGCCTCTGCACCCTCTCCAGCAGGGTTATATCCTTCTAGTCTGTTTCATGTTTAAGTTATCTTTTGTATACAATGGTACCTTGGTTTACGAGTGCACCGGTTTGCGAGTGTTTTGCAAGACGAGCAAAACATTCGCAAACTTGGTGCCTCGTAAACCGAGCTTGCCTCGCTGTACGAGTGCCCCCCCCCCCGCGAACCGGCACCTTCCCCCCCCCGCGATCCGGCACCCCCCCCCCCCCCGCAGCAACCTGAGATCCCCCCAACCCACCCGAACCCTCTTCTTACTTCCAGTGTAGCCTCCATATCGGCACCAGCATGTCCTGTGCCCAAAAATCTGCTTGGAAACAGGATGCAGGGCTTGATGGACCTGTGGTCTGTCCCATTACAGCAATTCTTATGTTCTTAAGTGAGCCAAGTATAGGACAATGAAGCCATTGTGACATCACTGATGAGATTGGCTCTTAGGAATTGGTGGAATGAGGCATTATGACATCACAATCTCAGCTCTGGAATGTTGCTTGGGACCTGGGTTGTAAACAGGATACTGGGCTTGATGAAAGGGGAAAGGGAATGGGGCCTTGTATACTGCCTTTTTCTATACTGGGCTTGCTGGACCTTCGCTCTGTCCCAGTTTGACAATTCTTATATTCTTATGTTTATCCTTAAAAGGGATTCTAAACCCTGAAGCCTGCCTATAACAGTGTGGGGACCAAAATTCTTGCTGCTGGTTGTCCACATGAGCAAGATGTAGACATTCTTTTTAATTCCTCCGGATATTCTTAAGTGCACTCATTGGATGTTACCAATCCTCAGCCAAATCCTCAGCCATCTGGAAGCTGAGGAGCCCAAGGACTAGGCCTGATGGTACAGGAAACCGATGTCAAGTTGACTAGTAGGGAAATGCTGGCACTTGAAAACACGGAGAAAGTGACATTTTTGGTTTTATTGTGCAGTTAAACTAGCACGACCTAAAATGAAAAAAAAACAAAAAACAAAACCCCGAAAGAAAATACAGAACAAAAAACGTTTCTATCCATACTAAGCAGTTCTGCTTCTCATTGGTTACCAATTGGTTATAGGATCACACACAAAATTCTTCTTTTGACCTTTAAAACCCGTATCACTAACTGTCCTGAATTTATAAATAGGTTATTAATCCCATACAATTCTTCAAGATCTCTACGATCTGCTTCCCATCACCTTCTATCTATTCCTTCAATCAATCATATCTGTACGATGCGCACACAACCATTTTTCCAGTTTCTGCCCTATCGCTGCGGAATTCCGCACCTGCTGATTTAAGAGAAGAAACGTCACGGATTGGTTGAAATCTAAATTAAAGGCATTTTTATTTAAAGATGCATTCAACGTTCGAACGTCCTTATCAAGATGACTGGCAAATTTAACAGGGTTTTAACAATGCTAAGAAATTTAAAACCACCCTTCCGTTTGTTCTTACCTTTTAAAGTTTTCTTTTCTAGTTGATATTGTAGTTGTTCCCCTTTTTCCTACTGTATCCATAAGTTTGTATGTTCTATTTGTGTTACTTTACGTATAGGTCATTGCAAAATAACCTGGTTTATTTTTTAGCTGTACAATCGCCTAGAAACTCTGTGTAGGCGATTTAACAAATTTTTAATAAAGCTTGAAAACTTGATATCTGTCTCCCTTCCTGAAGTGTACTTAGAGATAAAAAATTATAATGAAGTCAGGAAAGAACGTACTGGCTAATCAGAAACGTAACATAACATTATACTTATAGACCACGTTACGTGGTTTACAAAAGATTATAAAGATTAAACATAATCATATATTTGAATGAGTCAGCTAGTCAGGTATTTGGAGAAAAGATAGGATTTTAGCTGTTTTCTAAAATGTCTGTAAGAAAAAACTGTGAGCAACAGTGATCAAAATTCTTTTTCATGAGAAACTGCCTGAGATGCTACAGAGTGATTTAGGAATTTCTTGCTTTTACAACCTTTTACAGAAGGGAAATTGAACAGAGCATGAGTTTTTCTACTGCATTTGTGCGTAGCTATGGAAAAACTATTAGCCAGATAAGTAGGGGCTGCACCATATAAAACCTTGTAACAAAAACAGCCAACTTGAACAATACCTGAGCTTCCATTCACAATAAAATAATATAACCTGATCGTATTTCTTCAATCTGTGAATCAATCTAACTGCTGTGTTCTGTATCAATGATAATCTCAATAATTCCTTCTTAGTAATCGATAAATAAGCAATATTGCAATAGTCAAGGAGACTCAACAGTAATGACTGGACCAATAAATTAGTATAAATGAAGTATCAAATTATCGGCCAATCGCTAACATACCATTTATTGCAAAATTAACAGAAAAGCTGATCTTTAATCAGCTTTCTGACTTCATTGAGAAAACAAATGCACTACATCCGAATCAAACCGGATTCAGAAAATTCCATAACACCGAATACTCTTTGATAGGACTGACCTCTAACATCCAATACTATTTAGATCACCATAGATCCGTTATTCTTTTCTCCCTTGACATTTCGGCTGCCTTTGACACTATAGATCATGATCTACTCCTACACAGACTCGAGGAAAAAGGAATAAATGAAAGAGTATTAAAATGGTTTAAATCCTATCTTACAAATCGAACCTCCTCAGTCAGATTCAACAATGAAAATTCTAATTCGTTTACCTCAACATTTGGAATTCCCCAGGGTTCCATCTTATCCCCTTTACTCTTTAACATTTTCTTATCTCCTTTATTAGAAATCAGTCAGGCCTTAGGTTTTATACCATTCTCTTATGCGGATGATATCCAACTCATACATCCCTTGGATCCCGAAAACCACTCAGAAATTTTAGTTATAAACCAAAAATTGGAACAAATTCAAAATTGGCTGGACAAAAATAAACTGGCTTTAAATATCAACAAGACTAAATCCATTTTGTTTAATTGGAAGAAAGAATTGTCACTTATAAAACCTTTTTATCTTAATAACATTCCAATTAATTTGGTCCCATCGGTTAAAATTCTTGGTATATTGATAGATGAGAAACTTTCATACCACGATCATATTTCCCTCATTGTTAAAAACTGCTTTTACAAACTTCGTCAGATTAGGTCAATCTCCAAATTTCTTACCATATCCTCTTTGAATATATTAATTCATTCTTTTATAACATCAAAAATTGATTATTGTAATGCCTTATTTCTAAATATTACTAACAAAGAAAAAAGAAGACTTCAGATAATTCAGAACATAGCCGTAAAATTAATTTATAAAGCAAAAAAGTTTGACCATGTTTCCCCACTCTTAATAGATGCGCATTGGTTACCTATAGGCCACAGGATCCTGTTTAAAATATTGTTGCTTATTTTTAAGACATTGGCATTTAACGAGCCACAGTTCATTTTTAGATCACTGATTCCATACAAACCTAAACGTTCCTTGCGATCATCTGATCAAAATCTGCTCTCGGTACCATCATTGAAGATTATTGGAACCAGAAGATCAGATATGTTCACCGTTATGGGCCCACAATGGTGGAATACCCTGCCTCAGTATATTCGATCTGAACAAGATATTGTAAAATTTAAAAGACTGTTAAAAACCCACTTATTTAAAGATGCCTATGATTCTTAACATTAGTTTATTTTAACTAATTTAAAAACTTGATTACTTTATTACATTGTGCTTTGGTTTTATGAATCCCTTCCTTTTGTTTTTTCCTCTTTTTCTAACCAATCCCAAATATTGTAACTTTTAACCCCATTCCTCAAACTCATGTCTGAATTGTTTTAAATTTGTTATTTGAATTTATTTTGTAAGTTTCTTCTATCTTAATTATAATATGTACATCGCCTAGAAATTGTAATAGGCGATTCAACAAAAATTAAATAAACTTGAAACTTGAATAATGTAAAGGCTGAAAATTCAAAATAGGGTCTAATTGTTCGAAGCCTCCATAAAGTGAAATAACTTTTACGTACAACAGCATCTATCTGGGTTTTCATAGTAAGATGTTGATCTAATACGATTCCTAAAATTTTAATCGTTGGATGGATTGTATAAGTTGTTGAAAGTATATTGATGGAAAGTTCATGAAAGATTCTGCTAGGAGATGCTACAAAGAACTTTGTTTTATCAGGATTAAGCTTAAGTTTGAATTGCTGCATCCCAAAAAGTCATCCTTTCCATTACAGTCTCAATTTGAGTAGTAATCTGAGATAGAACCGAATTACAAGGTAAAACTATTGTGATGTCATCAGCATAACTGAACAGTCTTATATCCAGATGGCTTAGGCACGAACCTAGTGATGAAAGGTAGACATTAAATAATGTAGGTGATAGTGGAGATCCTTGAGGCACGCCTGTCCACCACTGTCTCTGTCTATTAATGAACGAGGGAACTTGTTTTCTTCACTATCCAACAGGTTGCAGTGGCCGAGATATGAAAATCAAACAATGGCCGACATCTACAACAAAGGTTTCATCTATCTAATCTCAGAGGCTCTGCAGAGCAGTACCCGGCATAGAATTCTACATATTTATTCCAATTTCTCGGTGTGTACCCTCTCCAGCTCTCATAACACGCTAGTTCATGAGTCACGTACCAGGGCCAGTCGTGAGCAGGCAGTGAGAGGCTGGAGTATTAATTTATTTGAAGGGTGTCAGACACTTAGTTTGAAGTAGCAGTGCTTCTGACTAGAATATTAATGAAAGTCTTATCCAGTGTGATGTCCCTACTTTGGTCTGACACGGCTACTCATCTGTTCTGTTCTTGGGCCTGTTCCTTTTAACATTTTTATAAACGATATTGCTGAAGGGCTGTCGGGTAAGATTTGCCTCTTTGCGGATGATATCAAAATCTGCAATAGAGTAGACACGCCGGATGGTGTGAATAACATGAAGAAAGACCCGGTAAAGCTTGAAGAATGGTCTCAAATTTGGCAGCTAAAATTTAATGCTAAGAAATGCCAGGTCATGCATTTGGGCTGCAAAAACCCGAGGGAACGGTACAGTTTAGGGGGTGAAGAACTTATGTGCACGACGGAAGAGCGGGACTTGGGTGTGATTGTATGTGATGATCTTAAGATGGCCCAACAGACTGAAAAGGTGACGGCGAAAGCTAGAAGGATGTTAGGTTGCATAGGGAGAGGTATGGCCAGTAGGAAAAAGGAGGTATTGATGCCTCCGTATAAGACTCTGGTGAGACCTCATTTAGAATATTGTGTACGATTCTGGAGGCCGGACCTTCAATCCAGAGGAAGGCTACTAAAATGGTGTGTGGTCTTTGTCATAAGGCGTATGGGGACAGACTTCACGATCTCAATCTGTAGACTTTTGAGGAGAGGGGAGATATGATAGAGATGTTTAAATCCAAACGATTCCAAAAAAATGTCACTCACCATCCTGGGCTACCTCTCTAAGATCCAACATTGAAATTTATTCAAAGCATCGTAGGTCCCGTATTCCTATGGTATAGCTCTCTCTATGCAACAAGTCACTTGGCTAGGACCATTTCAGTCTGACTACAATTTCCAAGCGTGTGAAATCCATCACAGACAACATGACTTTTAACCACTGTTTCTGCCAGTTTCAGAAAATCCACTTTAATCATTTCGTTTAAAGGATCTAACCATTAATCCATACAACTGTGAGGTACCAGTGCAATGCTAAATTATCCCTAATCCACTGAATCCATCCCAATGGAAAATCTCACACGTACTGAGAGAATGAAGCACCTCAATCCAATTATATGTAGCTCTCATCCAGAGAATGACAGGGGACATATTGAAAGCAGTGCATTGAAATACATCTCATGTATATTCATTGGGGAAATCCTGAAAACCCAACTGGAATACGGCTCTCGAGGACCGGAGTTCCCTACCCCTGCTCTACTTGATAGAGCACTGAAAACTTCCCCTTCATTTTATCCTTCCCCACTTTTCTATCTACATTCATGTCATGTCTCCACCGCCGCCGCACCCCCCCTCATTTTTATTGTAATCCGCTTAGACATTCTATTTGACAGCTATGATTTTATTGTCAGATTGTTTTGATGTGTACAAATGGGTTCATAGTCATTCGCGAGCGGGACTTCGGCGCACCGACATTGCAGCGCAAACAAATCGGCGCAAGACCTCAGCGCGCCACCTAAAAAGTTACTTTTAAAGAGCTCCGACGTGGGGTATGAGTTTACTTCATACTCTTCGCGGTGCCTTTGGGGGGGTTTGAACCCTCCATTATAGAGTAAACTTAACTTTTACCCGATTTTATAGGAAAACGTTAAGTTTTCTCTATAATGTGGGGGGTTGCACCCCCCCACACTCCCCCAACGGCAGCGCGAAGAGTATGAAGTAAACTGGGGGGGTTTTCCCCCCCACACCCCTCGTCAGAGCTCTTGAAAAGTAACTTTTTAGGCAGCGCGCTGGGGTCTTGAGCCAAATTGTCTGCGCTGCAATGTCAGCGCACCGAAGTCTCGCGCACTTTTGTCCCGTCACCGTACAAATGATATATCATTTTTTAGTTTATTTATTTAAAACATTTATATTCTGCATATCCCAAAATCTATGCAGGTTACAATCAACATACATAAGCATAAAAAGACAAATAACCAAACATGTACACATTAATTAAAAAAAACAAAAACAACATTCCAGAACATTCTCTTATAACTCCCCTAAAAAGGAAATTATCTATAAAACTGTAATATCTCCCCTATACACTACCAAAGACCTCTGAAAAATAATAAGAGCCTTCAAGCACTTATGAAATGATAACAGTACAGAAATCTGATAAATCTGCTCAGGAAGTATGTTTTTATTATAATCTGCATAGGTGTATGAGGACTAAAAAATTCTAAATAAATAAATGTGCCATTGAAGTCAATGATAAGCTAAAGACATTAGGTGAAGATGATTGGAGCCTCCAAATCTACATTGCCAACCATGTGTGTTGCCCATGTGTTGTTCCAGGAGCTGGGATGAAGGGTAAGCATAGCACAGATTCACTCAAAACATACACCCACACAAGGGCAGTGAAGATGAGAAAGGGATGAATATCATGACAGGCAAAGGCGTCTAATGAGTTTACCTCTGGTGCAATGTAGTCTGGAGTCCCACAGAAGGTCCTGGTTGATACATTATCCACCATGTGTTCTTTGCACATCCCAAAATCGGCAATCTTAATGTGACCTTCTGAATCCAACATCACATTATCCAACTTCAGATCTCTGGAAGAAAGAAGGGGTTGACATTCAAAATGTCTTCCATTCAGCTAAGCAAAGAAATACAGGCAGTCCCCGGGTTAAGAACATAAGAATAGTCTTACTGGGTCAGACCAATGGTCCATCAAGCCCTGTAGTCCGTTCTCATGGTGGCCAATCCAAGTCACTAGTACCTGGCAAAAATCCAAAGAGTAGCAACATTCCACAGAATCTCAAGAGTAGCAACATTCTGTTCTACCGATCCAGGGCAAGCAGTGGCTTCCTCCATGTCTTTCTTAATAACAGACTATGGACTTTTCCTCCAAGAACTTGTCCAAACCTTTCTTAAAACCAGCTACGCTATCCGCTCTTACCACATCCTCTGGCAATGCATTCCAGAGCTTAATTATTCTCTGAGTGAAAAAAAATTTCCTTCTATTGGTTTTAAAAGTATTTCCCTGTAACTTCATTGAGTGTTCTCTAGTCTTTGTAATTTTTGAAAAATTGATCCACTTATACCCCTTTCTACTCCACTCAGGATTTTGTAGACTTCAATCATATCTCCCCTCAACCGTCTCTTTTCCAAGCTGAAGAGCCCTAACCATTTTAGTCTTTCCTCATACGAGAGAAGTTCCATCCCCTTCACCATCTTGATCGCTCTTCTTTGAACTACCGTATTTGCCGGCGTATAGGACGACTGGGCGTATAAGACGACCCCCCAACTTTTAGTTAAAAAATAGAGTTTTGTGTTATACTCGCCGTATAAGACGACCCCTTCTTCCTTCTCCACCCCTTTGTATTCCCCCATGTGCTTTCAGCGTTCTTCTCCCTCCTCTGTCTTCAAGTGCTTTCAGAGTCCTTCCCCCCCCCTTCTCTACCGCCCCGGGTGCAGCACAGCCAGCCAGGTCCCCTTACTTTTGTGGCACTTCCCCGACCGACCGACAACAGCCCGGGTCCGACAAACTTCCCTGCCCTTAACCGCGAATCTAAATTACCTTCTTACAGCTGCTGTAAGAAGGTAATTTAGATTCGCGGCTACAGGGCAGGGAGGATTGTCGGACCCGGGCTGTTATCGGTCGGTCGGGGAAGTGCCACAAAAGTAAGGGGACCTGGCCGGCTGTGCTGCAACCGGGGCGGGGCGGCCGCCCCTCTCTCTTGGTACTCTCTCTCTCCTTACCTGCCATGCCTGCAGCAGAGCCGAACGGAAGTCTTCCCGACGTCAGCGCTGACGTCGGAGGGAGGGAGGGCTTTGTTTAAGCCCTCCCTCCCCTCCGACGTCAGCGCTGACGTCGGGAAGACTTCCGTTCGGCTCTGTGCTGCAAGCAGAGAAGGTAGGGAGAAGAAGAGCCGCGCGACTGAGTACATCCAGCCCCGCAAGTAAGGGCATGTAAACTGTACCCGGCGTATAAGACGACCCCCGACTTTGGGGAGGATTTTAAGGTACTAAAAAGTCGTCTTATACGCCGGCAAATACGGTATATCTTTTTGAGATAATGAGACCAGAATTGAACACAATACTCCAGATGAAGTCACACCATGAAGCGATACAAGGGTATTATAACATTCTTAGTCTTGTTAACCATCCCTTTTCCCTGCATCATATTTGCTTTTTTGTCCGCCGCCACACATCGGGCGGAAGGTTTCATCGTATTGTCTACAATGAAACCCAGATCCTTTTCTTGGGCGCTAATCCCCAGGGTGGACCCTAGCATCCGGTAACTGTGATTTGGGTTATTCTTCCCAATGTGCATCACTTTGCATTTATCTACATTAAATTTCATCTGCCACTTGGACGCCCAGTCTTCCAATTTCCTAAGGTCCACCTGCAATTTTTCACAATCTGCATGCATTTTAACAACTTTGGTGTCATCTGCAAATTTAATCACTTCACTTATTCCAATTTCCAGATCATTTATAAATAAATTAAATAGCACCAGTCCCAGTATAGACCCCTGTGACACTCCACTGTTTACTCTTTTCCATTGAGAAAAATGACCATTTAACCCTACCCTCTGTTTTCTATCCGATAACCAATTCCTAATCCACAACTGAACTTTGCCACTTTAATTTTCTCAGGAGCCTCTCGTGAGGAGCTTTATCAAAAGCTTTCTGAAAATCTAGATACAGCGGCTCATGTTTTTAAAGCTGTTCTTAAGTCGGGTTTGTATTAGAGAATGATACGGGACAAATTTTTCCCAGTCCCCATGGGAAATTATTTTCCTATCCCGTCCACGAGAGTTTTTTTCCTGTCCCAAACACTTTAAAATCATAAGTATTTGGGCCTTGTGCAGTTAAGGCAGAGCTTACAGGTTTGGGTAAGGGACAGCGACAAAACTCGCGGGGACAGGACAGGGAAATTGAGTTCCTGTGGGGATGAGGAAAATTTGTCCCCGTGTCATTCTCTAGTTTGTATGTAACTCAGAACTTGTAGATTTTAAGATTCTTGCTGCTTACCTCTGCTCCCAGCTGACAAAAGGACCAACTGTCCCTACCAGTGTTCCTTCTAAGGCAGTGGTCTCAAACTTGCAGCCCGCCAGGTCCTATATTGAGGCCCTCGGTCTGTTTATCATAATCACAAAAGTAAAATAAAACCGTTTCTCGATCATTTCTCTCTTTAGCTATAAATGACAATATTATTATTACGACTTAGCCAAGGAAAGATTTAGAAACTATAAAGAGTTTTACCTCATGCAAAACTGTCATTTCTTTAATAAGACATTAACTATTTTTTTTCTGCGGCCCTCCAAGTACCTACAAATCCCAAATGTGGCCCTGCAGAGGGTTTCAGTTTGAGACCACTGGCCTATAGGAAGAGGAGATGCAAATGTTAAGAGCCTTAGCCAATAGGGAGAGGAGGAGATAGTGGATGGGCCATTTGGCCTTTATCTGCCATAAAGGTCTATGACATCACAATGCAGGTGTAAAGAGCCTTAGCCAATAGGGAGAGGAAATGCAAATGTTAAGAGCCTTAGCCAATAGGGAGAGGAGGAGATAGTGGATGGGCCATTTGGCCTTTATCTGCCATAAAGGTCTATGACATCACAATGCAGGTGTAAAGAGCCTTAGCCTATAGCAGTGGTTTCAAACCCACAGCCCGCCAGGTCCTATTTTGAGGCCCTCGGTCTGTTTATCATAATCACAAAAGTAAAATAAAACAGTTTCTTGATCATACGTCTCTTTAGCTATAAATGACAATATTATTATTAAGACTTAGCCGAAAGGAAAGATTTATAAACTATAAAGAGTTTTACCTCATGCAAAATTGTCATCCGTATAATAAAACCCTTAGCGCACATGCGCAGTTGAAACTTCGTGCGGCCGTGATCCC
Organism: Geotrypetes seraphini; assembly: GCF_902459505.1. Taxonomy (NCBI): domain Eukaryota; kingdom Metazoa; phylum Chordata; class Amphibia; order Gymnophiona; family Dermophiidae; genus Geotrypetes; species Geotrypetes seraphini. The sequence goes on along the minus strand of NC_047093.1, from coordinate 16,743,431 downwards.
CGATCTGTGGCTCCGTGTCGCTGCATGCGCAGTAGGAGCCTTTGGCGGTTCGCGACGCGTGCGACGGTGTCCCCAGCAACGTCCCTGCCCCGATCTCCAACACTGGTTGACTTCTGACGATGCCTCTCCTTCTCACTCCCGGACCAGCAGAGAAGTGGGCCGGCCTAGCAAAAGCCCCGAGGCTGCCCGGCCTAGCGGAGGCTGGACAGTGAGCAGGTAAGGGAGAAGGGGTACTACTGGACAGGGGGAAGGTAAAAGGAAAGGAGAAGGGCTACTGCTGGACAGGGGAAGCAGGGAAGGGGTGCTGCTGGACAAGGGGGAGGTAAAAGTAAGGGAGAAAGGAAGACTGAAAGAAATGCCTAAGTCTACATATCTATTCTAGCACCCGTTAATGCAACGGGCTAAAGCACTAGTTTGTTTAATAAGACATTAACTATTTTTTTCTGAGGCCCTCCAAGTACCTACAAATTCAAAATGTGGCCCTGCAAAGGGTTTGAGTTCGCTGATCTGAGGTACAGCATACACAACCACACACTGTTCTTCATGTGGCCATGCATCATTCCTGAATCTGCTACAGGAGACGTGTAAGAGTCTATGCCACTGGAAATACTGCTCAGTGAAATCAAATGAAGCTGCGACCAGGTTCTTAAGTACAAGTTGTACTTAAGTCGGGTGTCTGTAACTTAGGGACTGCCTGTAAATACATTTTTAAAAATTCCTAAATCTGGCCGATCTGATAGCCCTAAACAAAGCAATTTCCGAAAGGTTCCACAGAAGGAAGGAGAACCCCGAAAACAAAAAAAAAAGACCGTGTAAATAATGTTCTTGATCTAAAAGTCCTTAATGAAAAGTGATGCAGACAATGTAAAAGTCATTCCATGTAACACACAGTAAAAATAGTGGTGTGGATCCAACACGGTCCATGTTTCGGTAATGGATAACCTTCTTCAGGGGTCATATAAAGATATATTAATATGTGACAATACGAAAGGAGTCCCATGAATGAAAAATGTGATGGGATGGTGAAAGTGATAAAAGTGAATGATAGCCCTACCAGCCAAGTTTGACAAAGGAGACCCACAAGGATCTTTGAACTTGGAGCCTGCTCTGGCAGACATCAATTAGGTAAACTTGGAAATGACAAATTAATTCTTAACAATAGGACTAACATGATACGATAATCAGAAATATAAACATTTAACAGCACTCTAAAATATATTTTATCAAATTTCTGTCACATGTTCCCCCTTCTACAAAACTGCGATAGTGGTTTTTAGCACAGGCTAGCAAACTGAATGCTCTGCACTGCTCCTGACAATCATAGAGTTCCTATGAGCATCGGGAGCAGTGTAGAACATTCAGGCCCTGAGTCTGCAAAGTGCGTCCCGATTGTAGGCAGCTGTAGGCGTCCTACAGCTATCTAATCAGCCAATTGGGAGGCATGTTTTCTAAAAAAAAATTGCTCCCCAGGCAGGCCGCCTATATTGAAGGTGCCTCCGGGAGCCTAGGGAAGCCTGCAAGCCCGCCTAAGCTTGCCTAAGGCTAGGCAGCAGCCTTAGGCAAACCTAGGCGCCCCTATGTGTCTCCCTAGCAGAGTGGGAGACGCTTACAATGTAGGCTAGCAAAATGCTGGCCTACATGGTAAGTAGACACAGCTGCTATACTTTATCACGGCAAGGGATCTCTGTGGGAGTGTAGTAACTGTTCTAAACGAGCGAGGTCGCATTTTTTCTCCAACCTGCCCTAAGTGTCAGCTGGGTTGCAATTCTTTTTTTCATGCCTTTTGGGGATGCCCTCAAGTGAAAGTTTTTTGGAGGGCCGTACTCCGCTTCTTGGAGCGGCTTGTTGGTCGCTCTATTCCGATGTCTCCGGTAGGCTTGCTTTTGGATAGATATGAATCTTCGCGAGTGCCTGCTCGGGGACATCGGTTGCTGATCCGGAAAGCTGCTGTTATAGGAAAGAAGATCACACTTAGCGTTTGGACACAAGCCACCGCACCTGCTTACTGGGCTTGGAGGAATCGCTTTCATAATCTGATGCTCTTGGAGCAGCGCCATGCCCGTTTATCTGTCAGGCGGACGAAGGTTTTTCTGCAGACCTGGGACCCCTACATTCGCTCGCTTTCCCCTAGGGCCAGAAGTCTGGTCTTAAACTCGTTTCACTGATGATACCATGTGCTCTCAGCTGTTTCCCCGGGATGGTTGGTGGGTTGTTTGGGTGAGTGTGACTGGAGGGTATGAATGGATGGGTGTGTGTGGAGTTAGTTGGGTAGGATGAGACTCAATTCTGTGGGTGGGTGGTAGGGGTTCGGTTGTCTTGTTTACTACGTGCTGAGCGTCATAAGAACACAGCTTGCTCAGCATTCTCTTTTCTTTCTTGCTGGTTTCGGGTTATGGGTAGGGCTTCAGGGTGGGGGTTCGGGTTGGGGTGGGAGTTTGTGATTGGGAGCGGGGGGGGGGTTGGGGGGTTTCTTTGGGGGAGGGGGAAATTGTTTGGTTGTACGTTTAGTGATCTCGACCTTGTTGTACTGTTGTGCTGTATTGTGTATTTACTGATTGTGCACCAATAAAACATGATTTATACTAAACGAGCGAGGTCTTGCAATACGAGTACATACAGTATACACGCGTCACATCATCACAGCTGAGCCGATGGTTCTTCTCTCTCTGACGCTGGGGTAGTATAGTGACTGTTCTAAACGAGCGAGGTCTTGCAATACGAGTACATACAGTATACACGCGTCACATCATCACAGCTGAGCCGATGGTTCTTCTCTCTCTGACGCTGGGGGTAGTATAGTGACTGTTCTAAACGAGTGAGGTCTTGCAATACGAGTACATACAGTATACACGCGTCACATCATCACAGTTGAGCCGATGGTTCTTCTCTCTCTGACGCTGGGGAAGTATAGTGACTGTTCTAAATGAGCGAGGTCTTGCAATACGAGTACATACAGTATACACGCATCACATCATTACAGCTGAGCCGATGGTTCTTCTCTCTCTGACGCTGGGGTAGTATAGTGACTGTTCTAAACGAGCGAGGTCTTGCAATACGAGTACATACAGTATACACGCGTCACATCATCACAGCTGAACCGATGGTTCTTCTCTCTCTGACGCTGGGGTAGTATAGTGACTGTTCTAAACAAGTGAGGTCTTGCAATACGAGTACGTATAGTATTTTCTATTAAAGTTTTTGGGTTGTGGAACAAATTGTCTGAGTTTCCATTATTTCCTGTGGGGGAAATTCGCTTTGATAGACAAGTGCTTTGGATTACAAGCATTCTTCTGGAACGAATTATGCTCGCAAACCAAGGTTTGGGACTGTATTTCTAATCTGACATACTGGCATAAAATACATATCTTATCTTTGCATTTCCCCAGAACTAAGAAAGCTTAAAGGCCTAAATGGCTCCAATAAAATATACATGACAATAATAAAACAAAATGTAGCTATCAAAACAAATTAAAACAGTAATCATCCTATTCAATTTGATCTTGTAAAGTACTCGCTCAAGCAGAATCAGTCCATACGGTACTGTGGTGTGACTGGCTAAAATTAATTCCACGGCTTTCCCCAAACTTTTGCATGACTGAAAAGCTGTGATAAATGTCATGGGGGGATTCTCATCCTGCTCTCTCACAAGCACACCCACATATGGAAGGAATGGTGCTTAAGCGTCACCAAGAGTCTTGTGACTTGAAACAGTAAAGCGTCTTACTAAAAGTAGCAGGATTCAAATACCCTCTGTGAGCAAATTTTCAAATTTTATCAGGCATTGTTCATGGATAATCTGAGACAGGTAAAGCACGCAAGACATAGTGTAACGCTCACCTGTAAATGATCCCTTTTTTGTGCAGGAAGAATAACCCAATAGAAATCTCCGCTGCATAAAATCTGAAAAAAACCCAAAACTGATTTCAGAAGGTTTTTTTGATGATACACAATTTTTCTGATGATTAAGACATCAATATAATTCAGCCTACCAAAGAAATTTATAAAATGCATCATTCATGGTAGAAATCTCGCTGTTATACTGTGTGAATCTTGCTATGCTCTTATATAATTATTGTATTACTGTTCTAACATGAAGCAGGTATCTTCCCCAGTTGTGACACAGCTGTCCAGACCATAGATAAAAGAATTAGGATGGATTGTTGAAGCAAATACTATGACCCCATGGGGTCTGAATGAAGACATGGAGTGGTTTTCAGTAGCATACTGATGGTTTTCATTCCCTGTTTGTAATGCTGTTTTTGTCTCTGTTTTAAATTTTTAATATACAGCATCCAATACCTAAGGGTCTCAAAGATTTTTTTTAAAAAAGGGTGATTCTTTCAGGGTTGAAAGCAATTCTTTATTCATGGATAGGACCTACGGGATTGAATTATGGTCATTGGAGATCACGAATGTTATATCTAGTACTCATGGAAGCTTTGTCCGTTTCTGACAGGGATATGAAACAAGGTCGAAATTTACTTATTATTTGGAAACCATTTTTAGAAACATTGACTCCAGTTGCTCGCAGTCATGTTTTGTCAGGAAGACCTTAATTTAAAAAAAAAAAAAAAAAAAATATATATATATATATATATAATATTTACATATTTATGCAGTTCTGGAAGGGGATAAGGATAGATATATTCATTATTTATTTACTCATTTATTTGTTTATTTTTCAATTATTATATTTTACATATTTATTGCTCTATAAATTGGGTGGGAAATGGGTTGGTGGAATAGAGATTGGTAGTTGAAATTGAAATTATTTAAATCTGATCTTTGATGTTTACATTTACAAATTCCTTTTATATCTAATTCTAATTGTACTTCTTCATGTTCAATAAAAATGATTTAAAGTAAAGAATACTCCTTTTTTTTCAATCCCGATTTTAAAGTACTCTTTCTTTTTTCAGCTTAAAATATTTCTAAGTTGGTAAATGCTATATTTAATAAGCCTGTGTAAGGTCGTGATTAAAAACTAGGGGAGAAGGTCCTAAAATACCCTTTCTGACATCAACCTTTTTTGACGTCAGAATCCACGGAGGCGGGTTTTAAAAGGCTGCATAGACGCCGCGGCCATTTTAAACAGACACGGCTTACAAGCAACTTTGAACTGCACGGCTTTAAAGCATAATAGGTGATATTTAGATGAATTGTTAAATCTTAGCTTTTTATAGCTTATGGGCAGTGTTGTAATTCTATTTTTTTTTTTATTTTGCAGCGCTTTTTTCACCTCATTCCCTGAAGAAAGTATTTGAAATGCGATACACATCGGAGGAGATGCAGTTGTAAAGTTAACTAGCCTCTAATACTAAGAAGAAAATTGTTTCCTATGATTTGGTTAATAGCTTAAAAACTCACAAATATATGATTATACACATAAAAACTGAATCAATGACGATTGCCCCAGCAAAGGTTATTTCACCTGGCTGGTATTCTGAGGATTCCTGAAGATCTCCTTATTGCCTTAAGCCAGGGGTCTCAAAGTCCCTCCTCGAGGGCCGCAATCCAGTCGGGTTTTCAGGATTTCCCCAATGAATATGCATGAGATCTATTTGCATGCACTGCTTTCATCGGATGCTGATAGATCTCATGCATATTTATTGGGGAAATCCCGAAAACCCAACTGGATTGCGGCCCTCGAGGAGGGACTTTGACACCCTTGCCTTAAGCTGTGCAATATAATATAATTACATATGGTATGAAGATAATATATGATAGCCAAATAATAGAGTAACAGTGATTTATCAACAACATGGTTCTCAGTCACTGTCTAGATAGCCTAATGTGCTTACTTTAGGAATGCTGAACGCATAGTAGCAACCAAATATTTGCACTACAGGAGCCCTCAGCAACAGCCACTATATTATATGTCAGGGGTCTCAAAGTCCCTCCTCGAGGGCCGCAATCCAGTCGGGTTTTCAGGATTTCCCCAATGAATATGCATGAGATCTATGTGCATGCACTGCTTTCAATGCATATTCATTGGGGAAATCCTGAAAACCCGACTGGATTGCGGCCCTCAAGGAGGGACTTTGAGATCCCTGTTATATTACATGTGTTGCTACTGCCTTTCCTTTAAGCTGCACTGAGTGTGTGTGTGTGATGCCTTCTTTTGTTAAACGCTGCAGCTGGCATTTAAAAAAAAGATACGACAATTGCTGGGCTTGAATGTTGACCCAGTTATTAACATCGTGGGACTGTAAAATGAAAAGCTGGACAATATTACTGCAGGCAGCGTGTGCACGTGAATCCAGGGGACAGACAACAGCCCTTGTGGATGACGCTTCCTCTCCATCTGATCTCTTGCAAGGTCTGCTTTGTGGCAGGGGTCCTCAAATCCACGACCCGGCTAGGTTTTCAGGATTTCCACAATGAATGTGTGTATGGGATCCTATTTGTATTCACTGTTTCCACCTGCATGCAAATAGAGCTCATACATATTCACTGTGGAAATCCTGAAAACCAGGCTGAGCTGTGGACCTTGAGGACTGGATTTAAGGGCTTCTGCTTTATGGTCTTGTCACCGAATTCATCAAATACAGCCTGTGGTTTAGTAAGGGTGAAAGGCACCCGGAGCAGTGGCGCCACCTACCCCCTTCTTTTTCCCTGTATCTTTTAAACTTCTCGGGCCTGAGCAGCATGCCCACGTCAGTGTTGGCTTGCCCTTTGACGTTACTTCCTAGGCGTGGGTCCCGGAAGTGACGTCAGAGCGCCGATGCTGACACGGGCAGCAATCTCGTGCCAGGGAAGTAAAAAAAGGTACGGGGGAACGCAAAGGGCGTGTGGCATTGGGGGGGGTGGAGAAGAGGAGGAGTGCCGTGCTTTGAGCAAGACGGCGCCTGGGGTGCACTGCCCCTCCCCCACCCCATTTACTAGGAGAGAAGCATTGGGGGCGGGGAGTGTAGAGGGGGAGGAGTGTCCAGGGTGGATTGCCCCTCCCCCACCCCATTTATTACACCAATGAATGCAGCCCAATAAGAGTAATGATATGATTTGGTAACATTCCCCCCCCCCTGCGGACAGCGAATAAATATACTTCTCTCCCCCTTTGGAAGGTGTTAGAAAGTCAGATCCCCACAAGCAGCCAAGAATTGCACCGTGGAAGTGTAGACTCCTGTTCAGAGGAAACAATAATTCTCAATCTCTGGCCAAACCCCCCTGTAGGAGCAAAAGTACATCCATCCACTGGTTATACGTCAGGGGTAAATTGAGATCAAAGAGCATGCTGGTTGACGATGAGCCAGGTAAATCACAGTCCTCCCCCTCGGTACGACAGCTGTAAACGCATGACAGACAGCCCGACCCACACCTTCACCTGCTACGTTCCCAACCTTTGCTCCATTACATCTGTCAAAGGATAAATTCACTTTAGTAAACTCCGCTACTAGACACTTGGAAACAATACTGGACGAAGTAGAAAAATGGATGACAAACCACAAATTAAAACTAAACTCGGACAAAACCAAATTCTTAATGCTTGAAACGGACAAAATCCCATCCATAACAGACCTGGAAATCAAAACTACCAAATACCCAATCCAGACCTCCCTCAAAATCCTGGGAGTGCTGATAGATAGATGCTGCACTATGCAGACTCAAATCAACAAAACTACCCAAAAAGCATTCTTCACAATGCGCAACTTACGAAAAATAAGGAAATTCTTCGACAAAGAACACTACAGGATCATTGTTCAATCCCTGGTACTAGGACTTGTGGACTACTGCAATATCCTATATCTACCATGTCCTACAAAAATGATCAAAAAACTACAGACCATTCAGAACACGGCTCTCAGACTAATCTATTCCCTCGGAAAATATGACCACATAACTAACGCCTACCTAGACTCACATTGGCTACCGATTAGAGCCAGAATCCAATTCAAACTATACTGTCTACTCTTCAAAGTACTCAACGGTACAGCACCTGCCTATCTAATCGATCGCCTACACCGGAACCTTCCACCCAGAATAAGAAGAACACTGACACCATTCTCATACCCACCACTCAATGGCACTCATCGTACAAAGCTTTACGATAACCTCATAGCAACGCATGCAGCAAAACTCGAACCCTCCATAACCAGATTGTTAACCTCAACATCTGACTTCAAAGCATTCCGCAAAGAACTCAAAACGCTACTTTTCAAAAAGCATATTCAAAACACCTAATCTCCTCTTCCACATACACCGACCAGGTTACCCACTCCCTGACACCATATCCTCAACTGACCAAAAAAAACAAAAACCTAATTCATCCTATCGATTCATATTACCTACCAACGCCTGGAAAAAGATTTGATATGTAATGTAATATAACTGCTTCATCCAATGTTACCAAATATATACTCATTCTGTAACTATGTCTTACCCTAAATGTCACGTACCCTCCTGGAAATGTCCAGCTTCTTCTTATGTAATCCGCTTTGAACCGCAAGGTACAAGCGGAATAGAAATCACTAATGTAATGTAATGTAATGTAAACTCAAAACAGCTGCCTGATGCTTAAAAATAGGAAATATTATGGAAGTTAAAAAGAGATTAGTGATGACCAAAAGAGAATGGTGGTAAAGATGGTTTTTTAAAAAATAAAAAAATATCAAATTGTGTTTTAACAGTGCCCCCTCCTGATGAAGAGCCGAAACTCGAGTCGGGGGGGGGGGGGGTCATGGAGTTTTATTAGAGTTGACACAGTAGTAGAAAAGCACTTTAATGCACAGTTCACAAGTTTGCACAAGGTGAATGGAGTACCCAACCTGCTGACAAAGATAAGTGACTATATTTGTCCAGTATAAAGTGAATATAACTAAGGTTAAAGGTTGGGTCAGGGACAGTGAAACTGCTATGATGGTCCCGATTCTACCCGCAGTTTGGTGTCATCACTAAACATAGGGTTAGGTGGTCTGAGCACTTTTACTAATTTATAAATTATATATCTTGATAAGAGCTGTGATTGCTTAAGAGATCGAAGAGATTCATCACGGAGTTTAGTAAGCTTTCCCCATTTGTTTGTTAAAAAAATAAAAAAAAGTCATCACTATTCTCTTAAGTCATCATGCTTACACCGGCACTGTTTGACCTGAGAGCTCTTAAACCCCAGCAAGTGCTGGAAAAGTATCAGAAGACAAAGACGATTAACATGATTTTTTTTCAACAAAAGTGCTGTGCATTAGCTCATATACGACAGGTTATCACGTGGCGGGAACAGAGAGTTACACCTCCAACGAAGAGAACAACGCTGGACCTTTGAATTAGACACTGTCAGCCCGAAAGGATTAATGAAATGCATCTTTAGATTGGTTTTATCTCTATTAATTTGCAGTCTCCCTTCAACTCTATATAAGTTTAAACCCAAACTAAAAACCTTCTTATTCAAAGACGCCTTCGATTAGCCCCTTCTCTTTTAAAAATGCTGTTTGATAGCAACCGCCCTTCTAAGGACAATTTAAGTCCCTTTCTTTAAGCCTTTTAGTTCCCTCCTTCAGTGTTTCTTTCCTTTAAGATTGTAGTTCGACCCCTTCTCTCCTTTTGTATAAGTCTGTCTGTTTAGTTAACTATGTTTGTTAACTTGAATGTTTTTATTCACTAATGTACACCTTCTAGAAGCCTGATTAGACGGTTTTTAAATGAACTTGAAACTTGACGTAAAGCACAGTATTTTCTATTTTTCACCGCTAGTAGGGTAAACACGCCCATTGAGCAATGACTGTGTTTGTCATCCAATGAGGAGAGGCCAACACTTCCCCTGGTGCTGACGTGGAGGGACGTGGTTGGCTACTCTCCCTATGAAAACCGAGACGCTGAGGTTTAGCATTTAGGACATTGGTGAGATCGTGAGCACAACGCTGTCAGTAAGTAAAAGTTTCTAATTTCTGATATCTTATAAAGCACAAGCGGACAGAAAGGGATACACATTATTTAATTACTTTTACAGATCTGTGCGAATCAAAGTGAGGTCGTATAGCCCTGAAGAAACGTGAAACGTCGGCAACATAGCAGACTGCTTTATACAATCACAGTTGTTTTAGCGGCATCAAATCTCAGTCCTTGACAATTTTAAACCCCAATAGCGGACCGTCACTCTGTGGAAGTTTTTGCCAATGATGTGGTGGTGGTGGCTTGAGCTTGGGCTCTGCCGATAAAACCCGAGGCTTTTCTTCCATTTGAGTCGACTCTCAGCTTCACACAAGTGGAGTCATTTGTGGTATCAGAAGACAAAGAGACATGAGATTAGCCCACAACACAGTTGATTTGTTCAATTTTTGCCTTTAGATGTCTTAAAAATCAGTGTTTTATAAGCTCTTATTTACACATATATCAAACTTCATTAATGGTTTGAGGGCCTGAAATGTAAAAGGTTCATATCTGCCCCCTCCCCCCAACCAAAGATAACAGAAGAAGAAATGGGCTAAAATCTACTTCAGTTGTCAATGGTCAAGACTCATGTCAAAGACAATTACCATTCTCAGTAAAGAGTGACCGCTCCCTATTTCTCCACTATCTTTGGCATATGATATCGTAAGCATACTCCCACCCTCAAAAGCTTTGGACCAGAAGTATTCATTCTATGATTAATAAATTTTGATATACCGCCTTGTCTTGCAAAACGTAAAAGAAGTGTACACGGCCTAAAATAAACGGCTGTAACTAGGTCTGATTTCTAGGGTTACTGAAATTGCCAATTCATTTGATTCTCCGATCAACTATATGAAAGCATGCCTAATGAGAAATCTTTGTAGATAGCTTGAAATCAGACGACCTTCAAGACTGGAGGTGAATACCACCTCAAAACAACTGGCCAAGAGTCTAGGAATGTCGTTGACTCAATGTCACGTCTGCAGTGTTCTGGTGGTCTTTGACCTAAGGGCCGCCACGTGAGCGGACTGCTGGGCACGATGGACCGGTGTCAGGTCAAAAGCACGCCGGGACAAAGGCGCGCCCAGACAATTGAGCGCAGCGCAGAGGCGCGCGCCGCTCAAAATTACTGTTTTTAGGGCTCCGACGGGGGGGGCGTGGGGGGGAACCCCCCCACTTTACTTAATACACATCGCGCCGCATTGTGGGGGCGTTGTGGGGGGTTGTAACCCCCCACATTTTACTGAAAACTTCACTTTTTCCCTGTTTTTAGGGAAAAAGTTAAGTTTACAGTAAAATGTGGAGGGTTACAACCCCCCAAACCCCCCATAACGCCGGCGCGATGTCTATTAAGTAAAGTGGTGGGGTGTTCCCCAACAAAACCCCCCGTCGGAGCCCCTAAATTTTCTTCGGCGCGTACCTCCATCTTGTGCTCAGTTGTCGGCGCGCGCCTTTGTCTTTTGCGCCGTTGTCTATGAACCCGATGGACCACTGGTCTGACCCAGCAGGGCAATTTTTTATGTTCTTATCAATTACCCTTATGGCCCCATTATGTGCAAGAGTTTCAGCACACTTTGAGTTGACAGACAACTGAGCCAACCAGAGGAGCCTGGGCACTGGTATACCTTGGAATATTGTGTGAAAACATGGTGATACAGTCAGTTGTCTAAAAACACTACTAGTTGTACTCACACTGCTTGTGGTTCCTTGAATTTTCCCACTTGCTGAATGTGATACATGAGATCCCCACCATTTACATACTCCATGACGAAATATAGACGATCCTAGGACACAGAATTAACACAATTAATGCAAATGGGTTAACACAGTGGGTGTGAACAAAGACTTAACTGTTGGATACTTAATGCCAACTTCGTTTTAAGATGGCTGCCTAGGCTTCAGAGAATAGAATAAAGGGCTAGATGCACTCATGTTAGTCGGTAATACCAACTGGATCGCTGTTGGCCAATTCTCTTTTCTATGCATATTAGAACCCTACTACAAGTTTATGGCTCCACTGCTTATTCCTAGGATAAGAAGCAGAAAACCTGTTTTGCTACTTGGGATCTAACTAGGTACTTGGGACCTGGGTTGGCAACTGCTGGAAACAGGATGCTGGGCTCAGTGCCCTTTGACCTGTTGTTATGTGAGCCACGTATAGGACAGTCAAACCATTGTGACATCACTGATGAGGTTGGTTCTTAGGCATTGGTGGAATGAGGCATTATGACATCACAATCTCAGCTCTGGAATGTTGCTACTATTTGGACTTCTGCCAGGTACCTGGGATCTGATTTGGCCACTGTTGAAAACAGGATACTGGGCTTGATGGACCTTCAGTCTGTCCCAGTATGGCAATTCTTATATTCTTATGCTTGGGACCAGAAGCATTTTGGATTTTAGAATTTTTCAGTTTTTGAAATGATGTCACCTGGGGCCATAGCGATTCATATTCCTTGACTGTTGCTGCCCTGCAGGCTTCTCTCTGGTGCTTCCTGCCTTGCTGACATCACTTCCTCTTTCCTTCCTGGCTGGACACAGCAGAGAGAATCATGAGGGTCTGCAGCAGGCAATGAATATGAATTGTTGGGGCCACCGCCAACACCTCATAGGGTGAAGTCTTGAAAGTGACTTTGGGGCCAGGTTTCACTTTTGATGCTAAAAGTAAGCTTTTTCTGTACACATGAATAATGCAACAATGTTACAAAAAAAATTCTGGTTTTGGAGGTTTTTGGTTTTTTTTAGAATTTTGGAAAAAAGTTCTTGTATATGAACCACCGTGCTCGTTTCTAGGGAAACTTCCTAGCTACATTCGTTTTCCATGCAATTCACTCTCTCAGCTTTGACCTTTGTGCCACCACCTTTTCAGTGTTCAGAAACTAAAGACAGCTGATGGGAAAGGCTAGAAAACAAGGCCTTCCAAAAAGGAAACCCTCAGAAAAGCAGAGAGACAAGAGAGAGACCTACCACGGTCTGAAAGCAGGAATGCAGCTGTGTTAGGAAAGGTGGTTTTTCTGGAAGGGCTAAAACTCTCTTTTCTATCATGGTACACTCCACGTCGTCATCTTGAATCACTACGTCCTTTTTCAATATTTTGACTGCGTAAAGGTCTTCTGTCCCCTTTCTGTCCGCCAGCATCACCTACAAAACAAAATACGCAAAGAGTGCTTAGGACGTCTTTGTCTTTCTTTCTATACATACATACATATGACCCCCCCTCAGTTTCTATACATGGCGTGCTATATTGAGACAGGCAAGAAGGGTATTACAACCAGAATGAAAGACGTTATCCTGTCGTTGTATCGGGCGATGGTGCGCCCGCATCTGGAGTACTGCGTCCACTATTGGTCGCCGTACCTAAAGAAGGATATGGCGATACTCGAGAGGGTTCAGATGAGAGCGATACGTTTGATAAAAAGTATGGAAAACCTTTCATACGCTGAAAGACTGGAGAAACTGGGGCTCTTTTTCCTGGAGAAGCAGAGACTTAGAGGGGACATGATAGAGGCTTACAAGATCACGAAGGCCATAGAGAAAGTGGGAGAGGGACAGCTTCGTCAAACTTTCGAAATCTGAAAGAACGAGAGGGCATTCGGCAAAATTAAAAGGGGACAGATTTAAAACCAACGCTAGGAAGTTCTTTTTCACCCAACGGGTGGTGGACACCTGGAATGCGCTTCCAGAGGGTGTGATAGGACAAGGTACGGTATTGGAGTTCAAGAAGGGATTAGATGATTGCTTGAAGAAAAAGGGGATAGAAGGGTATAAATAGAGGGTTAAATACAGGTTTCTGGATCTGATGGGCCACCGCGTGAGCGGACTGCTGGGCATGATGGACCTCTAGTGCAGTGGTTCCCAACCCTGTCCTGGAGGAACACCAGGCCAATTGGGTTTTCAGGCTAGCCCTAATGAATATGCATGAAGCAAATTTGCATGCCTATCACTTCCATCATATGCAAATCTCTCTCATGCATATTCATTAGGGCTAGCCTGAAAACCCGATTGGCCTGGTGTTCCTCCAGGACAGGGTTGGGAATCACTGCTCTAGTCTGACCCAGCAGAGGCAATGCTTATATTCATGCAACTAAATTAGCTAACGAGTCAATTAGCACCAGTAATTGGGTGCAATCCATCTATTATGGCGCCTTAACTTAGGTACTGGCAGGTGTCTTATAACTTGTTTAACTGTATAAACAACTTGCCTTGAGTTTAGCCTCCCATCTGTTTATCCCAACGCACTCCGTATCAACCCATCCTGTCCCCATCTAATATCTGCATTTGACCCCTTAACACTAGGCTACGCGTCATATCTATGTTATTTGAGTGTTCTAATGCGTGCTTATTAGGTATTTCATAAGTATTATGCCGACATTGTATTATATCTCTCTTACTTGAATTTCAGTATCCTCTTCTCCCTAAGAGATCCCACACGCCTGTCCCATGCTATCTTGAATTCTGATTAGAGAATGACACGGTGGCAGTTACCCCCGCCGAAATGGGGGGGGGAAGTGCTCACTGTGGGCATGAGGACAAGACCTTCCATCACCCCGTGGAGCGGTGAATGGCCTTGTCCCCGCAGTTAAGGGAGGGAAGGCGTGCGGTCACTGATTGCGCGCGGCCTCCTCCCTACCTACCTACGGCCAAATCTATCTATCACAGCAAAGCCTGCCTGCCTGCAGTTGCATGTATGTAGGCGGAAGTTTCTCCTCTGACACAACTTCCGGTTGCGTCAGAGGAGACGCTTTCGCCCACACACAAGTGACTGCAGGCACAGGCAGGCAGTGTCTGCCGGCTTCAGTAAGTTTCTTTACTAATGCGCCGCGAAGGTAAGGGGGAGGGAGGGAGATTTTCGGGCCGCTGAAGGACGGTGAGGTGGCGAGAGGGAAGGGTGGATGCTGCAGGGACGGTGATGGGGCTGTGAAGGGGACGGCGGTCCGGTGACAGGGACAGATTTTTTCCCCAGTTATGCACCTGGGCAGCCAGAATCCATGCAAGTCTTATACCCTTAATGGCGAGATCCTAGCAAAAACGGTAGCAGAACGAGACTTAGGGGTAATCGTCAGTGAGGACATGAAGTCTGCCAATCAAGTGGAGCAGGCTTCGTCCAAGGCAAGACAAATCATGGGCTGCATACGAAGGGGTTTCGTCAGTCGTAAGGCGGAAGTCATTATGCCATTGTATAGATCCATGGTGAGGCCCCACCTGGAATACTGTGTGCAATTCTGGAGGCCGCATTATCGCAAGGATGTGCTGAGACTGGAGTCGGTGCAAAGAATGGCCACCCGGATGGTCTCGGGACTCAAGGATCTACCATACGAAAAACGGCTTGACAAATTGCAGCTATACTCGCTCGAGGAGCGCAGAGAGAGGGGGGACATGATCGAGACGTTCAAGTATCTTACGGGCCGCATCGAGGCGGAGGAAGATATCTTCTTTTTCAAGGGTCCCACGACAACAAGAGGGCATCCGTTGAAAATCAGGGGCGGGAAACTACGAGGTGACACCAGGAAATTCTTTTTCACTGAAAGAGTGGTTGATCGCTGGAATAGTCTTCCACTACAGGTGATTGAGGCCAGCAGCGTGCCTGATTTTAAGGCCAAATGGGATCGGCACATGGGATCTATTCACAGGGCAAAGGTAGTGGAGGGACATTAAGGTGGGCAGACTAGATGGGCCGTGGGCCCTTATCTGCCGTCTATTTCTATGTTTCTATGTTTCTATTCTCTAATTCATTTATTTATTTATTTATTTATTTATTTAGATTTATATCCCGTTCTCCCAGTAGCTCAGAACGGTCTACAAGTAAACATACACAGTAGAAGTAATTAGGCAAATAAGATGTACAATAGGTTTAGGTGCTTGGACATACAAAATTGTGCAGTATTTATCAGGGTACAAACAATTTTTCAGAGTACAGACAATTTATCAGAGTACAGACTAAGAGAGGACTATACTGAAATTTAGGAGAAGTTAAATAGGGGAGAGAAGAGTGAGGTGGGGTTTAAGGGGGGGTGTAGACTGAGGGAGATCTTTAGTTGAAGAGGAGGGTCTTTACCATTTTACGGAATGTCAATAAAGAGTTCTGTTGCCTGAGTTGGGGGGGGAGTTTATTCCAGAGATGTGGGATGAAGTGGCTGTAGGATCGTTTGTGGGCAGTTTCTGAGAGGAGGGACCTTCCAGGGGGAATGCATAGGCGTATTTCCGATTTTGAGCGGAGGGAGCGAGTGGGGGTGTAGATGGGAAGCTTAGATTTTATGTAGGAGGGGGTGGTGGCATAAATTCTCTTGTGGGCTACTGCTAGGGCCTTGAAAGCACAGCGCTGGCTAATTGGGAGCCAGTGTTCAGCGCGGAGTGCTGGGGAGACGGGATCATGGTAGTTGAGGTTGTGTAGGAGGCGGATAGCTGCATTTTGGACACGTTGGAGGCGTTTGAGATTATTTTTGGTTAGTCCATTAAATAGGGAGTTACCGTAATCCATTCTGGAGAGGACATATGCGTAGAGGAGTTGGGCGAGGTCAGGTGTGGAGATGTAGGGTTTGATCCTTTTCAGTTGGCGGAGGTAGTAGAAGGAGGTGGAGATTACTTGGGATATGTGGGCAGATAGGGATAAGTGTCCATCTAAAGTTACTCCTAGGCTGCGTACCTGATCTGTTGCCGTTAGTAGAGTGGAGTCCCATGCTAGGGTAGGACGTGTGAATTTGGTGCTTTTTTTCCTGATCCATAAGAGTTCTGTTTTAGTGGCGTTTAGTTGAAGTTTGTTGTTTGACATCCAAGTTTTCATCTCCACCACCTCCACAGGGAGACTATTCCACGCATGCACTCTCAGATCCCATTTTAGTGCGTTGCTCAATGAAAAGTTTGGTCCTGCCTTGCTATTTGTGTGTTCTAGGGTTGCCCTGACAGAAGGCTAATTCTAATTAAGTTGGAAGGCCGCTTGTATAAAACCAGTGCTGAAATCAGGAATGGATCCAGTTCTGCCTACCAGTAATTGGGCCTCTCTTCAACTATTTTGGGCCAAGTTACCACTTAAGCTGTTTTAAAAAACAACTGGCAGATTTTCTAAATATGACCAATGTCAGCTCCACGCGGTCACGCTCTTGGGAGCTTCAAGCACTTGTACGAATTTTCACCGAGATTTATATATATAACTCATCTCTCTGGCTATATCTGCTGTACGTCTTGGTCAATCATAGATTTTTACTCAAAAGGCTGTTTAACACTGTTCAAGAAATTGCTATTAAATGATTTAAATTGCATATAGTAGACATTTTTATTAGGTATTTATATACCGCCTATCAAGGTTATCTAAAGCAGTTTACAATCAGGTACTTATGCATTTTCCCTATCTGTCCCGGTGGGCTCACAATCCACCTAATGTACCTGGGGCAGTAGAGGATTAAGGGAAATACCAAGGGTCACAGGGAGCAGTGTGGGATTTGAACCCACAACCTCAGGGTGCCGAGGCTGGAGCTCTAACCACTGTGCCACACTCTCTTCCAATACAATGTCAAAAATGAGCCAAGTATAGGAAAATTAAGCCATTGTGACATCACTGATGAGGTTAGCCCTTAGGCATTGGTGGAATGAGGCAATTATGACATCACAATCTCAGCCAGTGGCGTACCAAGGGGGGCGCGGGAGGGGCGGTCCGCCCCGGGTGCCAGCCCTGAGGGGGTGCTCCCGGCCTTGCCGTTCAGTCCCCCCCCACCCCCGAAGGACCGCTCGCCCCACTGACCTTCCTGCACCACCTGTGAAGCAACCCGCAGCATCAGCGATCCCTGAACTGCTTGGGCGCTGCTTCCTGCGCCGCGGTCCCGCCCCTCCTCTGACATTAGAGGAGGGGCGGGACCGCGGCACAGGAATCAGCGCCTAAGCAGCGCAGGGATCGCGTCGCGATCCTGCTGCGGCTTCTTCATAGGTGGTGCAGGAAGGTCAGTGGGGCGAACGGTCCTTTGGGGGTGGTGGGGGGGACTGAACGGCAAGGCCGGGAGCATAGGTAGTGCTGCTTCATAGATGGTGCGGGGAGGCCAGGGGAGCGAGCGGTCCTTCGGGGTGGGGCGGGCAGGAAGGCAGGCAGGCTTTCAAGGGGGAGGGGGGTGACAGGCAGGCAGGCCTTCAAGGGGGGGGGGACAGGCAGGCCTTCAAGGGGGGGACAGGCCTTCCGGGGGTGTGTGCAGACCTTCAAGGGGGAGGGACAGGCCTTCAAGGGGGGGGCAGGCAGGCCTTTGGGGGGGGGTGCAGGACTTCGGGGGGTGCAGACCTTCAAGGGGGTGCAGGCCTTCAAGGGGGGGACAGGCCTTCAAGGGGGGGACAGGCAGGCAGGCCTTCAAGGGGGAGGACAGGCCTACAAGGGGGGGACAGGCCTACAAGGGGGTGGAACAGGCCTTCAAGGGGGGTGCAGGCCTTCAGGGGGGGTGCAGGCCTTCAAGGAGGGGGACAGGCCTTCGGGGGGGGTGCAGGCCTTTGGGGGGGTGCAGACCTTCAAGGGGGGGACAGGCCTTCAAGGGGGGGACAAGCAGGCAGGCCTACAAGGGGGGACAGGCCTACAAGGGGGTGGGACAGGCCTTCAAAGGGGGTGCAGGCCTTTAAGGGGGGACAGGCCTTTGGGGGGGGGACCCTGGTTTAGAAGTACACGGAGGGAAGGGGGTGTTCAAAGAGACGTGCATATGCCAAACTTTGGGGGGGAGGAAGAAATAATGGGTCTGAAAATAGAGGAGAGGGAGAGAGATGATGGACCATGGGATTTAGGAAGGGAAGGAACAGGAAGGGAGGGAAATTGGACACAAGGGATGGTGTGGAGGAGTGATAGAGATACTGGATAGGAGGGTAATTGGGAAAAGAAAGGGAGAGATGGTGGACTCTGGGGTGGTGGGGAAGGAGGGAGAGATGCCGGATGAAAGGGTAGTTAAGAAAAGGTGGATCTGTGGAGGGAGATGAAAAAAAGGAAAGATACCAGACTTCCTAGGGAGGGAAGGGAAATGGAAAGGGAGGACAGAGTTGGCAGATAGATGGTTAGCATGCAGAAAGAAGAAAGAAGGAGACCCTGGCAAGCAAGTTATCAGAAGAAAACCAGAGCCTTGGACCAACAAGATTTGAAATATAACCAGACAACAAAAGGTAGAAAAATTAATTTTATTTTCTGTTTTGTGATTATAATATGTCAGATTTGAAATGTGTATCCTGCCAGAGCTGGTGTTGGACTGCAAACGTGAGCTAGGATTTAACAGAGAGAGGAAAAGTCCTTTTTGTTTCTTTATTTTATTTACACCACAGCGTCAGTGTGGTTAGGAGAAGCCAAAGGGGGTGAAAAAGCTATAAAACCCACCAGGAGTTTTGAAAAAAATCACCCAACTGGGCAGGAAAATCGAATTGAAAAACCAATTCAATAGGCTGAATCAAATCAAATTTTTTTTCCTGAATCTGGCAGCATTAGTTTGCGCTACTGTCTTAGACTTTAGGACCTGGGATTGGGTAGAGATTGCATCCTCAGTACTTTATAATGCAAGTGAAACAAGGATTTGGTCAGACTTTTGAAGGGTCTGCAGAAAAAAAATATTGTATAGGCTGGGGACATGAGACAGCAGGAAATGGGAACTTTTCTTCCTTCTATTTTTGTGAATGGAAAGGCTGAGGATGTCAGAGAGTTCAGTTAAAATATGTGCTTTATAAGAAAATATAATAATGTGTTTTATAAAGTTTATAGTATAGCTGGCCTACCCAGTGAGGTGTTCCTAGTGGTGGTGGTGGCAGCGTGTCAATGTGTTGAGAGGAAGAGGTGGTCTGGGAAATTCTGCTGAGCAAACTCCGGGCCCATTTCCACCCCCCAGTTAGTCCACTCCACTCAACTGGTTCACACACTGAGTGGGTCTTTGGGTGTTGTTTTGGGATCTCTTCCAGTGGTTTATCAGTATCTCCTTCTGGTCCAAGGAAGGAAACTTTGTTATCCTTAGCATTGACCTACAGAATATGTTTGTAACAGCGCTGCTTGTGTGGCATTAGGCTATGTAGTGATCGAAAGAAAAAAACAGACTTTTGCACTATATGGTGGGTGTATGAGGAGATTCACATTTCCTGCACAGCTAAGTCCATGTGAAGTTACCTTGTGCTGTATTTGACATCTAGCAAGGTCTCTGTTTGAAAGGAAAGATCTAAACTTAAAAATGAAGTGGCCAGAAGTTATGGTAAAAGCAGATAGTGTAGCTGGTTTTAAGAAAGATTTGGACAAATTCCTGGAGGAAAAGTCCATAATCTGTTATTAAGACATGGGGGAAGTGTCTGCTTGCCCTGGATCGGTAGCATGGAATGTTGCTACTCTTTGGGTTTTGACCAGGTATTAGTATCCTGGATTGGCTACCATGAGAATGGGCTACTGGGCATGATGGACCATTGGTCTGACCCAGTTAGGCTATTCTTATGTTATGTTCTCATCTGTACGGGCTTTTGTTTTCACTTCTTATTTTAATGTATTTTTTTTCTGGGAACTTATCAGTGTTTTTTATAATGGGAACAAAAATGGAAGAGAATTAATGTGTGTGGGATGAGGGGGTAACTAATTTCTTCAGCTAAATAATTCAATCCACTTCAAACAGACATAGGAGAACTCACGCACCATTCACACACCCTCCAACCAAAAACGTCAAAAGAAAAAAACAGTTCGACAACCTCCTAGCCATTCGAGCTGCAACACTCGACCCCCAACTCTACAACCAATTGACATCGACCACAGACTGCAAAACCTTCAAAAAGAAATAAAAACCCTTCTATTCGGGGGGCGCTGTGGAGCCCGACTAGGATGGTCGTGGGTTAGATCAGCTCCAGCAGCCCTACCTACTATTTTCCTCTTCTGAGCTATATTACTGCTTTTTCAATTATTATTTTCAGCAGAATTTATTCTTTATATGATGGCTTCAGCAAAGGTTGGAAAACGTCACAAGCCTGAGCCCTTGTCACCTGCCAAATCTACCCAGGACAAATCTGACAAGCCAGAGGCTCCCTCCATGCTTGACTTATGGGAGGCAATTCGCTCACTACAAGATATTATGACTGACACGAAAGATGCCTTAACTGAGATGAAAGACGAACTCAGCACTATACACTCTGATATTTCAGGCTTCAAAACTAAGCTTGCTGATTTGGAAATCAAGTCTGCCACTGCCGATGCCAATATCAAGGCCCTGCAGACACATGTAAAGCGCTCTCTCCTCATCGAGCGGGAACTTGAAGACGCGAGCAACCGCTCGCGCCGGAACAATGTGCGGCTGCTTGGAGTGCCGGAAAATCGGGAGGGCACTAATATACTGGCTTTCCTTGAAACATTCATCCCTTCTCTCCTAAACATTAATTTTACCAAAGACTTTGAGATCGAGAGAGCCCACCGCACACCTTCAACTCGGCAGCAGCGTGATCAGCGCCCTCGACCGATTATACTCAAAATTCTCCGGTACCAGCAGGTGCTGGAAATCATGCAAAAAGCCCGCACACTCGCTCCTATTACCTTCGAGGGACACAAGATACTTTTCCTGCCAGACCTTCACAAGAACACAGTGAAATCAAGACAACAACTTCTGGCTCTTCGTCCTCAACTAAAGAAGATGGGTGCTCGTTTTGGAATTTACTACCCTGCCAGAATGAGAGTCACATACCTTAATCAAACACGCGACTTCACCGATCCGGAACTACTGGCGTCTTTCATTGAAGAAAAATCTCCAACCTCAATAGATGCAGTGTGACTGTGACTGCTCTAAATCATTCATGCACTGACTTACCAGCCTTGCCTGCTCGTCCCTCGTGGGCTCCCAGGACTCCATTTTCCTTCCGTTGGACATTTCAGCCTGTACTTCCTGCTTACTTGCTTGCCTGCATGAAATGTTTGCTGTGACTCATATAATTCTGTTCTCTGTTCTCTCCGATACACCTGATCTGTCTTTCTACTTTAATGCCTTTCTCTCTCTTCTCCCACCCCCTTTATCTTTCTTCCTCGCCACCATTTTGCCTTCTGTGCTTCTCTTTCTTTCTGCACACGTGGAACCAGCTGCACAACTTGTTTCCTACCCGGTTCCTCTGACTTTTCTTTCAGACGCATTACCGCTGCTTTCCTCTCCTTGCTAGATGACTCACTGCTTTATATAACTGATCTTTCCTTGCTACTGGCCTTTAACTGCTGTGTTTACTCAGCTTATCTCTCCCTTCACGGTCCACCGAGCTTCAATTAGGCTCTCATGTTTCCTTTATTGATTGCCTCTTCAGTATCAATTAACCTCCATGACTCATAGCCCTCTCTCTTTTAAATTCTTATTTCCAATTGCCTCTTTCTAGTCCTTTTCTTGGCTAATGGAATTTTATTATGACTACCCATATAATATCTCTCCCTTCTCTCTTTCTGCTGAGAATTTTTTTTTTTTTTTTTTTTTTTTACATATGCTTATTCATACTCTTACAATGCTAATTTGATTCATTACTCTTTTTCCTGTTCTCAGATGATGGTTGCTAACAGTTCTGAATTAGGCTGCTGTGTTTGCTATCTGACCTCGGCCGCCTGGCTTGACTTTCTAGTTACCCCAACTTGTTGGCTGCGTTTGTAGCCTATCTCATTGACATTTGTTTTAAGTGCCTCCATTTTACCTGTTTGCTGTGAATGCACTATTCACCTGATTGGTTTTTGTCCTTTTTTCTTTTATCAAGGTGTACCTTCTCAGTGTATAATGCCTTACATCCCTCACTATCTGATTATTGTTGCCTGACTGAATATGTCATGAATCCACCTCATATTTATCCATGCCTTTAACCTTTACTTCTCTCAATGTCAAGGGTCTAAACAATTGCATTAAAAAACGCAAAATTATTTCTTATTTACAGGACGTTAATTCGGACATTGTTTTTTTACAGGAAACGCATCTTTCAGAATCTGATTCCCACAAACTTACCCTGAAAGGTTATTCACCACCATTATGCTCACCTGCACTCAATGGGAAAAATGGAGTCATAACTTTCATACGTCAAAACCCAGCCATTTCCATTGATTTTAGCTCTCATGACATGAATGGTCGTTGGGTTAGTACTCTGCTTACCATCTCGCAACAACCAGTTCGCATCATTAATATATATGCTCCTAACACGGACCAACCAGATTTCTTTACCAATTTGGCTACCCACATCCTTCAAAGCCCTAATACTCCTATTATTTTAGGGGGGGACTTTAATCTCATCCTAGATGTAGATAAGGATAGGAAGTCCCATGCAACATATAAAAAGACCCGATCCTGGTTCACTCTACATGATATCATTTCACAGTTACAACTCATTGATCCGTGGAGACTCCACCATCCTGATGCTGACCGTTATACCTTTTTCTCTGCTCCCCACTCCACCTATTCTCGCATTGACTACTTTCTTGCTAGTTCCTCCCTGGTTGACCATCTCTCCTCCTCTACCATTGGAGATATTGCCATTTCGGACCACGCTGCCATCTCCTTGACTTGCAATCATTTTTCTCTCTCGCCCAAATCCAGACAATGGAGATTCAATTCCTCTCTACTTATGGAACCTGACTTTGTCACCACTGTCAATGATGCCATAAATGAATTCTTTGTCTTCAATTCACCTGACCAAACCTCTTGGCCTAATACATGGGACACCTTTAAGGCTTACATACGGGGAGTCATCATCCAATATTCCTCTCATCTCCACTCTGTCAGGAAAAAACGAATCAAAGATCTGGAACAACGTATTCACGTTGCAGAATCTACATATACATCTGATTTATCTAATATCACTGCCCTAACGGATCTCCGAAAACTTCGTTTCGAATATAATTCCTTACTCAGTACTGCAGCAGCTAGATCAGTATTTGTTCAAGCATCTACATATCACGCGGAAAATAACAAGACCGGCCATTTGCTTGCGAATCTTCTAAATAAATCTTCTAACCAAACTTCTATCCCTTCGATCAAAGACCCCTCCGGTGCTCTTCTTACTGGGACATCTGCTGTATCGTCTCAGTTTCTCTCATTTTACCAAACACTATATTCTTCTGACTCCTCTTATTCGGCTACCTCTACGGACTCTTTTCTAGCATTGCAACATCCGACGGTCTCCTTATCTGACTTACCTCTTCTTGATAAAACATTCACAGCACAGGAACTCTTGGAAGCAATTACTTCTCTAGCTCCCAAGAAATCCCCAGGACCGGATGGATTGACTGCCGAATTCTATAAAGCTTTTCATCAGACATTATTACCCCACATGCTTGCTTTCTTTCACCATCTCTGTGCTCATGGGACTGCTATGGGCTCCTTCACTGAAGCCACGCTGATTGTTTTCCCGAAACCGGGAAAGGACCCACAGGACGTTAAGAACTACCGTCCTATCTCCCTCATCAATGTCGATGCCAAGATTTTTGCCAAAATCCTGGCCTCTCGTATGCAATCTGTTCTTTCCTATTTAATTAGTCCGGACCAATCCGGATTCTTACACAATCGCTACTCATCTAATAACACTCGTTTATTTTCTCATATTCTTCACCATACAGACTCCAATCCAGATAGACTTCTGATTATGGCATTAGATGCTGAAAAAGCCTTCGACCGTGTTGAATGGCCCTTCCTTTTTCACACGCTTTCATGGTTCGGCTTTCCCGAATCATTCATTCGCATGATCAAAACCCTATACTCCCACCCTCAAACCAAAATTTTGATTAATGGACATTTAACTTCTTCCTTTTCGCCTTCGAGGGGTACCAGACAGGGATGCCCACTTTCACCTCTCCTTTTTAATCTCGTACTTGAACCTCTTCTTATTGCCATCCGGAATGATTCTTCTATTAAGGGATTCCATCATGACTCTTTCTCTGTTAAACTTTCTGCTTATGCAGATGATATCCTACTCTATGTCACGCCGGAATCTTTGCCCTCGGTCCTATCCCAAATCCACCGCTACTCCGCTATCTCCGGTTACAAGCTAAATATTTCTAAGTCTGAAATTATGCCACTAAACTGTATTGACGTGCAGACAGTGGTCACAGGACAGGGATTTCTTTGGTCTCCCCAAAAAATAAAATATCTCGGAATCTTCTTTGGTCCTTCCCTAGACTCCACTATACATTTTAATACCGAACATCTTATTTCAACCACCCTCACCTGTACTCGCAAGTGGTCTCCGCTCAATCTGACATGGTTTGGTCGTCTTTCTACTATTAAGATGATGATCGTTCCTAAAATCAATTATGTTCTCAGCATGCTCCCCATACTCTTTCCTCATGCTGTTTACGCCCGCATTGAGAAACTCCTTGTGGACTTTCTCTGGCAGGGAAAACAACCTAGAATTGCGCTTAAAAAATTGAAATCTCCCCGTGAATGGGGAGGTGTTAATTTTCCCTGCTTTAGAGGTTATCACATGGCCTTCTTGATGACTCAGGGCTCTCTTTGGCAAGATTCTAATCCGATCTCAGTCAATCCTAATTGGTTACAACTCGAAATGACTTTGACGGATCCATCTTCTCTTAAGCATGCCCCTTGTATGTCTCTCACTGCTTCTATTAAAGCTAACCCCATTATCAAGAGTACATGGTCAGCGATTTGTTATGTGGACTCCATCTCTTCTAATAAATGGGCAGAATCTTCGTTAGCTCCCGTCTGGAATAATCCTCGTATCACAATCAATAAGGAGATGGTGGCGTGGAAGAGGTGGCAACAACAGGGGATTTGGTATGTTCATCATCTCCTCCAGAATGACCACTGGCTTTCCTTTTCCGATCTTATGGTCAAATTCCACATTCCTCAATCTCAATACTTTCTCTGGATACAACTTCATCATAGTCTCAAATCTGCCTTTCCATCTCCTATCTCCCTTGCTGTTCCTCCTGACTTACCTAACTTATTTCTTTCCTATCCTACCATGAAAGGTCAGACATCTAAATGGTATAAATATATCCAATCTCACACCACCACACCTCCCCATGATACCATAGCGAAATGGAATGTTTCATTACACACTCCATTCACTGAACATTCGTGGCTACTCATGTGGCCCAAACTTCTGAAGTCACTTCGTTCAGCCTCACACATACAAACAGCGATATTCTTATACCACAGGGCCTTTTGGACCCCGGATAAGTCAGCCAAAATAAATCGGTCTTATGATGGTTGTTGCTGGACCTGTAAATCCCCTGATGGCTCTTTACTCCATATGCTTTACACATGTACACATGTCTCATCTTTTTGGTCTAATGTGTGGTCTACAATTGCCCGCATCTTTCATATCACCGATACTTTTTCCTTTGACTTATTGTTTAATGGCTCTTCGATCCTATCCTCCCCTTTATCCATCACTCATGAACGCCTGTTAATTATACTTTTATTCACTGCTCTCTCCACCATCCTGCACAATTGGAAGGATACCACTAAACTACATGTCAATATATGGTGGAACTCGATATGTCTCCTTGTGAAATATGAATGTCATTTTGCTGAACGCAATAACTCCATGATCTCTTATACAAAAACTTGGTCCCCTCTGCTTGAATATTGCAAATCAGTCTCATGAATACTGAATATTGTTACTCAGATTCTTGACTTTAATATTCATTTCTCTATTATATGTTTTTGCCTCACCCTTAGTCTTCTGAATTCAGGCACTTATCAGAATTAACCATGTTCCAATACATTTTATATATATCATATTCTTTTATTTTAGATTGGACATGTCCTTCTGATTTTTCTGGTACATTATTTGAGCATTTCACCTACTGTTTTTGTTTTTCTTTTCTTTAATACCCCTTTCTTGAACTAATGTCATCACATCTTTATTTTGTTATGCATTTTATAATCTGTGATCATTATTCCTTTGTGGATGCACTTCACACTTGTTAATGATATTGTTATAATGTGCTCCTTGTTGGAGCACTCACATTGTTGGCTTTGTATTTTTACTCTACTTATAAAATCAATAAAACACTTTGAACAAAAAAAAAAAAAAACCCTTCTATTCAAAAAACACATAAAACCGAACTAACACAATCAGAACTGTCCCAAGCATCACCTGCAACTACTCCATATGTACTTCTGATGTCATGACAATTCAGACATAATTTATGTTATGTTATGTTTGGAATATAAGAAAATTTTCACTGCCTGTTTCTATTCTGACCATTTATTCCGTTTCATGGTCATTATAAAAAATATTTTTTTACATGGGGGGGGTGTCAAAAAATGATGGGCCCCGGGTGCCACATACCCTAGGTACGCCACTGATCTCAGCTCTGGAATGTTGCTACTATTTGGGTTTCTGGCAGGCATTATGACATCAGGGAAAGGGGTTGGGACTTGTATTCTGCCTTTTTGTATTTTTACAACCGTACTCAAAGCAATTTACATACAGGTACTTTAAGCATTTTCCCTATCTGTCCCAGTGGGCTCAAAATCTATCTAACGTACCCGGGGCAGTAGAGGATTAAGTGACTTGCCCAGGGTCACAAGGAGCAGTACAGGGTTTGAACCCACAACCTCAGGGTGCTGAGGCTGGAGCTCTAGCCATTACCACTGTTGCCTTTCTTGGTACACCCGATTTCAGCAGGCCTATGTCCCGGTACTCAAATTTGGCTGGTGAAATTGGCACTCAATTCTGTTCTACTACTACTGATTATTTCTGTAGAGCTACCAGACGTACGCAGCCTTGCACAGAGTCATAAAGAAGAAGAAAAGAGTCCCTGCTCATAAGAGCTTAAAATCTAAACAAACAAGATGCTTGTATTGACTCTTATTACAGTGGTACCTTGGATTACGAGCATAATCCGTTCCAAGAGCATGCTCGTAATCCAAAATGCTCGTTTATCAAAGCGAGTTTCCCCATAGGAAATAATGGAAACTCGCTTTGATATGTTCCCACCCACCCTCTCTACCCCCCCCCGAGGCCAGCAGCGCTGCTCCCCCCCCACGAGAACCGGCATTACTCCCCCCGAAGGCCCTCCCCGTGAACCGGCACCCTTCCCCCCGCGATCTGGCACCCCCACGCCGCCATCGGCCACCCCCCCTCCCGCTGCCATCGGGCACCCCCCCACCGCGACCCCCCCAACCCACCCGAACCCTCTTATTACTTTACTGTAGCCTCTGCACCGGCATCGGCACCGGCACCAGCATGTCCTGTGCGTTGGTACCGGTGCCCGAAGATCTGCCTCCTGTGCTGGGCCTTCACCATGTGCGCATGCTCAAGGCCTGAGAGTTCACGTTCGACGTGAGAGTTCACGTTCGACGTGAACTCTCAGGCCTTAAGCATGCACACATGCTCAAGGCCCAGCACAGGAGGCAGATCTTCGGGCACCGGCAGGACATGCTGGTGCCGGTGCGGAGGCTACACTGAAGTAAGAGGGTTCGGGTGGGTTGGGGGACCTCAGGTCGCGGCGGGGGGGGTGCCCGATGGTGGCGGGGGGGGGGGGGTGGCCGATGGGGGGGGGGGGGGCTCGCAAATCGAGGCGGGCTCAGTTTCCGAGGCGCCGATTTTGCAAATGTTTTGCTTGTCTTGCAAAACACTCACAAACCGGAGCACTCGTAAACCGAGGTACCACTGTATTCCCAATTATGATTCATTCTGCACCAGTTACATCTCTGGCTTTGGGTGGTATGGTAATTATACATCACTGGGGTTATCTTGGCAGTAAATAAAGAATAATAAACCTGAAATAAAAACTTCAGCTCGGTTAGGTGTCCCTTGCTCGCTCTAGCCTTTTATTTTGATGGGTAAAAACTGCATCCGAGATTGGTGGCAAAAGTTTCTTACCTTGCCAAAGCTCCCTTTCCCTAGCACCATGAGGAAGTTAAAGTCCGTCAACTTGACCCGGTCAAGGTTGTTGGATGGCACATAGGGCTTCCTATCTTCTATTGGACTGATTACTTTGTTACCAGCTGGGCCAAGTTTGGCTTTCTAAAAGACACATTGGTAAGACAGTCAGCACTCGATCACCAAGAATATTTATGTTCCAATTAATATTTTTTCAAGACAGCATTACATCATTCAAACGAGGCATCTGGTTCAAGCTGCACACAGCTTCTAGGAATTCAAATAACATGAAGGTTGCATGCATTTCCAAGCTGAAAATGCCACTTATTGCTAACTAGAAAAAACTTTGAACTGGCAACCTGTAAACAGCTTCCCCCAATGAAAAAATTATTCAATTTTATAACCGCATCCACTGAATAGGCATAAAATAAAAATAGCATTTGTGTTTGTACATAAAGCATGCAATAATACAATAGATGTGCTTTAGGTGAAAAATAAATGGTTAACTGTGAATTTTTTTTATTTTATTTTAAATATTCAAGCATTTCCAGGCTCCAGAGTTGCAACCATGCTATTCAGAGCATGCACATGAAGGAAAAAAAAAATGTTGCTTTTTTTCAAATGCAGCAGGCCTCACATTGCCAAGACATCGCATTCACTAGCATAACTACAGCTCAGAAGTCGATCCATCCTTAAAATTTCGTAGCCACATCGCTTCGGTACTTAAGACTGTTTTTTTTCAAAATGAGAATGGTACTCAAATTACCGGATTTGTTGTCAGCTGCAAACTTTAGACTAGTTATGCAGAAATATGTCTTAAGAGTTACGTGTTGATTATTCTAACTCTATTTTTTTGTGGCTCGCCAAAGACATCGCTCAGAGCGCTTCAAGTGGCTCAGAATACCGCTGCTAGGGTAATAGCTAGGTTGCCCCGCTATTCCCATGTCACACCTGTACTGGCTGAACTTCACTGGTTGCCGATTACATGGCTCCCCTGTGAATTTGTGGTTGGCTGTTCACAGTCCCGGTCATTTGCGGTATTTTCCGACCGCGAACCGCCGACCAGGAGAGCTGGAGAGGGCAGCCGGAGCGCCAGCGAGTGAAGGAAGTCACTCTCTGTATGCTCCGACCGCCTCTTCCTGTACTAAAGTCAGGCCTCACCAATCAGGAGCTGCTTTGACACGCAGCTCCTGATTGGTAAGGCCCGACTTTAGTACAGGAAGAGGCGGTCGGAGCATACAGCGAGTGATTTCCTTCATTCGCCGGCACTCCGGCTGCTCTCTCCTGCCTCTCCAGTCTCCCCCACGAAAACCCATATTTGCGGTTTTTCAAGATTCACGGGGGTTCCTGGAACAGAACCCCTGTGGATATCGGGGGAGTACTGTATATGGAGAATACAATTCAAGCTTTTAACTTTGGTATTCAAAGCTGTACGTGACCTACTGCCTAAGGTGACTGCTTCTCTTCTGCCGATAAATACACCCTCTTGTTCTTTGAGATCACAAAACAGAGATTTCTTAGTTGTTCCCACAAGTCGTTCTGTCAGTAATGCATAGCATGGGTTTTAGGGTCGGTAACTGCTCCGATACGTACAGGGATTCTGTGAGCGTCAAAGCAGTTACCACAGCTGCCAACGCTAAAACCCACGCTACGTGTTAGTAAGAGAGGGGGTAAAGTTGTAAATCGATCGAATATGTTCCAAGTAGCTGGACCTTTACGATGGAACTCGGTTCTAGATTCCATCCATTCGATTTCTGATTTCCTGGCATTTCGAAAAAAAAAGTCTGAAGGCCTACTTCTTTCAACTTGCCTTTTAAAATTAGGCCATTTTGAAATTGCTTGGTTTTAATTCTTTTAAGGTATGGGTTTAAGGTTGTTTACTGTACGCTGTTATTTTGTAATGATCTGCCATGTTCTGTTTGTTCATGCATGTCAGGTTTTGTTTTAATTATTCATGTATTGTTGTTATCCATAGAGATGTCTGATACGCGGCCTATAAGTATTTTAAACAAATAAATGGGAGCCCGAGACCCCAGTGTCGATGGGCATAATGTAGCACGCGGCTGGTAGAGCACTCGTGTCGCCCATCAGCTGGGGTAGGTGGGATTAGTGGAGGAAGGGGGGGGGTAGGAAGTAGGTAGGTAAGAATTGGGCGGTGGGCCTGTCAGGGTAGTTAATTTTAAAGTGATTGGTGGAGGGGTGCGGGGGTGAGGTCTTAAAGCCGGGATCCTGGAGGACTCGGCTCCTTCTGAGGTCCTCCAGGGCGGCTTTTCCCACCTGCCCGTTGTTTGAGGGTAGATGTTGGTAGCTCGGGGGGGGGGAGGAGGGGGATCTCCCGAGCTACTGGGTCATGGGGCTCATCAGGTAATGAGCGTTGGGGCGGCGGGGAGCCGTGCCTGGTGGGTCAGGTGACCCGGAAAAAGGGCATGAAGGACATGCCACCCCTCTGACTCTTGCTGTGGTGGCTGGGTCGAGGGAATAAAACTAATTCATTGGGTAGCTCCAGGACCTGATGGGCCGCCGCGTGAGCGGACTGCTGGGCATGATGAACCTCTGGTCTGACCCAGCAGAGGCAACTCTTATGTTCTTATATGATGTTACTTATGTTTTATGAAGTTAAGATATATTATGTTTATGGTTAATAAACTGAGCTGCGGCTGATTTTACCAACCAGAAGACTCTAGTGTGTTTTTGGTAAGGTTAAGGGGGAGGGTTATGAGGGAAAAGTGGGGGTTGAGTATTTAGGGGGACAGCAGGGCCTATCCAGATGGTCCCTGACAAAATCTGCAAGAAAAGCTGCTGCCCCAGACATAAGCTGCTGCCCCAGGTTTTTCTTGCCTTCTCTGTGCTGGTTCGATTCATAGAACAGCAAATTGAAAAGCAGATTTTCAGCACTGTTTCCTTTTAAAAAGTCTTCCCCTGGTGATAAACGTAACAGCGGGATCTGGATAGCCCCTACTGTCTTCCCCCAACCCCCCTTATCCTATTCCCAAAAACTGAAACAACACACCAGCTTGGAATATAGCCGCAGCTCAATTTATTAATAAAATATCAACCAAATTCATTTGCATAAATTAACATCTTTAACACAGTAACTTCATATCACAAGATCTGCCAGCTCCTCCCGAGCTACCCGGTGTAACCATCAATAAATGGCCCCCAACCCCGCCATAAACAGCAAGAGCCTGAGGGGTGGCATGACCTCATGCCCCTTTAACCAGGTCAATATCCCCCAAGACACGGCTCCCAGCCAGCCCCCCCGCTCATCGCCGGATGAGCCCCAGCACCCAGTAGCTCGGGAGATCCGCCTACCCGAGCTACTAAGGCCACTAATAGAGGGCGGGTGGGCGGGGAAAAAGCCGCCCTGGAGGACCAGAAAAAACCCAGTCCTCCAGGGTCCCGACTTTAAAACCTCCTCCGTTGCCGCCCCCTCTTCCCCTAACCAATCGCGCACCAGTTTTCTGGCGCGCTCCTAGCCACCCCATAAATCTCTCTTTCTCCTCTCTAACCCCTCCCCCTGACTCGAAGGCGACACAGGGCTCCCAGCCCCGTGTTATCATACGCCCTTCGAGACGGGCTCTCGGGCTACTCTTAACGGTGTTAATATAAGGCTCTTGGTTCCTCCTCGACTGCTTCCACAGCTTCACTAGCTTATTTCTCTATTCTGTACTCTGCCCGCAATCGGTACTGGCTCACTCAGCTTTGAGACGGCCGCCGCGACTCACGTCGTCTCAAACACTCACGAACGATCTTTGTTTTATTGTTGCCATTAGAACCATCTAAGACTCTTCTTTCCTCCACGATAAATATCCTGTAGCTTTTAGAAGTGCACAAAAAAAAAAACAAAAAAAACAAGACGCAAGTTATTAAATCGCATCAATTGGCAATGCCAAACTCGGGCCCAGATGCACCGAAGCCAGCGATCATTGCTAAACCTGTTTTAACAGCTTTAGTGGCGATCGCATTCGCCGACCCAATGCAGAAAATGGCTCACCGCCTGGTTTTCTGCATAATCGCTCATTCCCCGATCCAACCATGCAGATGAGCCAATTAATATTCAAATGGCATGTAAACTAGTAGTGCGATTGATGCGCTAACACGGCTTCCTGATGCATTAAAAAAAGTGATGGCTTTTAACGATCCAAAATAAAGCGACTGGTCAAGACGGTTCATAGACAACACCGCGAAAGATAAAGGCGCGCGCCGACAACTGAGCGCAAGATGGAGGCGCGCATCGAAGAAAATTACTGTTTTTAGGTGCTCCGACGGGGGGTTTTGTTGGGGAGCCCCCCAGTTTACTTAATAGAGATCGCGCCGGCGTTGTGGGGGGTTTGGGGGGTTGTAACCCCCCACATTTTACTGTAAACTTAACTTTTTCCCTAAAAACAGGGAAAAAGTGAAGTTTTCAGTAAAATGTGGGGGGTTACAACCCCCCAAACACCCCACAATGCCCCCACAACGCGCCACGATCTCTATTAAGTAAAGTGGGGGGGGGTTCCCCCCCGCCCCCCTGTCGGAGCTCTAAAAGCAGTAATTTTCTGCGGTGCGCACCTCCACGCTGCGCTCAATTGTCTGGGCGCGCCTTTGTCCCGGTGCGCTTTTGACCTGACACTGGTCAAGACCATTCGCTTGCCTGTCTAACCTTTTTTTTTTTTAATGGGCATATTACACATGCACAATATCTGCTCCATTAGAAAAAAAAGCACACACCCCCTCCCCTGCAGATGACAGCCCTCTCCAACAAACTGGCACTGGGAAGCAATACCCCCCAGCAAAAATGGTAGGAGGAATGCCCACTTCCTCCTGCCATGCCAACCCCACTTCCCCTGCATGAGAAAAAATGGCAGAAGGGATGCCCACTCCCTCCTGCCACCGAAGACCTACTCCCGTGCCAGGTGCCCCCCCAATCAGGGCCTTAAGACTCCTCCCCCTTTGTTTCCCGGGATACAGAGAAAGGAGCCTAATGCCCTGATTGGCTCAGAAGCCTAAGGCCCCTCCCAAGGGGGCAAGGGGAGGGGTTTTAGGTGTCAGTCAATCAGGGCCTTAGGCCCCCTTCTCGTGCATCACATGATGCACTGGGGAGGGTAAGGCCTGCAATTTTTAACTGGTGGGCCTACAAGCACGATGGACTGAGTTTCCCTCCCGCTCCAACTTCTCTAAACAGATATGAGGGGGGGAGGGGCTCGGGGGACCTCCAGTGGCAGGAGGGAGTGTACATCCTTCCTGCCCTTTTGTCAGGGGGGGCAGGGGGAGGGTAGGGATGTTTGGGGGGTGTACCTTTGGTAGCAGGTGGGAGTGGGCATCCCTTCTGCAGTTTTGCTGCCATTGGGCCCCCCGGGGGTTGGCATGGCAGGAGGGAGAGCGGCATCCTTCCTGCCATTTTGGCCTTGTGCAGAGAGGGGGGCAAATGGCAGAAGGGAATGGCCATCATCCCTCCTGCCGATTTTTGCTAGCGCGAGGGGGGGGATTCCCAGTGCCGCTTTCATTGGTCATTGGGAAGGTCCATCATCGGTGGGGGAGCTTTTTTTTTTTTTTTTTTTAATGGGGCAGATATTGTGCATGTAAAAAGGTTTCCTGCCCAGAACAGCATGGCAGGAGGCTTTCCCTTAGCTGTTCAGGCTTCCCCTGCCGGCTCTAAACATGTGTGGGAGTCGCTCTTACAGTGATCCATTAGATCGGAAAGTCAGGGATTACGGTGAACATCCACGTGAATCATCTGTATGCCAACTTTTTAGTGCATCAATAGCTCTTTCTGAATTGGTGGAAAAAAAAAAAAAAAATCGGATCGGTGCAGACCCATGCTGTCATACCGATCCTCTTAGTGCATCTAGGCCCCGGTCTGGTGATGTCATATTAAGGAAGAATGTTCTGTGTATCAACTTGTATCCTCTTACAATACCTAATCCATTGTCTGGTAACATCTCGAGCTCTGTGACCTTTCTTTTCCATTGTCTTAGAATGGTGACTCGGTTAAGCAGATAAAACTCATATTTTGTGAAGTGGATGGCGCAGGAGCTCAGACAATGACATCCAGACTTACACAATAGACCATGAAAACAGATATATCTTAAACACACACACACACACATGCTGTCACAGGGATCATCATAAAATAAAGATTGCCGCTCCGTCTCTGCGGCAGAACATCGGAAGGCAGGGAGCCAGAGGAAAGATGGAAAGGCTGTAGTTTCTCAACTGGGGGGGTTTTCAAATAGAGAGCTACACAGGAACGGGGATGACGGGAATCCCGCGGGACCCGCGGGGATCCTGCGGGTTCCCCCTTTGGGTCACGGGGATCCCGTGGGGACGCCCCCTAGGGTCGTGGGGATCCCGTGGGGACGCCCCCTAGGGTCGCGGGGATCCCGTGGGGACGCCTCCGAGGGTCGCGGGGTTCCTGCGGGGTTGGATCGCAGTGCACTCGAGCCGCGAGGGTAGTCTCCTTCTCCTTACCTGCCCTGTCGCAGCACACAGCCGAACGGAAATCTTCCCGATGTCAGCGCTGACGTCGGAGGGAGGGCTTAAGCAAAGCCCTCCCTTCCTCCGACGTCAGTGCTGACATCAGGAAGACTTCCGGTCGGCTGTGTGCGGCAGGGCAGGTAGGGAGAAGGCAATGGCGTACGAAAGAGGGGGGAGGGGGCGGTCCACCCCGGAGAATGTGTACAGCCGGTCAGGTCCCCCGATCGACCGACAACAGGCCCGGCCGACAAATCTCCCTGCCCTGTAGCCGCGAATCTAAATTACCTCTTACAGCAGCTTCACTACTCCAGCTGCTGTAAGAAGGTAATTTAGATTCGCGGCTACAGGACAGGGAGATTTGTCCGACCGGGCCTGTTCTGTTGTCGGTCGGGTGCAAAAGCGCCACAAAGGTGGAGGCAGGGAGGGAGGAAAGGTGGAGTGGAGAAGAAAAGACGCTTAAGGGGGGAGAAGGCCGCTGAAAGCACTGGGGAAGACAAAGGGGTGGAAAAGAACGCTGAAAGGACATGGGGTAAACGGGAGGAGGGGGGGAAGGACCCTGAAAGCACTGGGGAAGACAGAGGGGGGAGAAGGCCGCTGAAAGGACATGGAGAAGACAGAGGAGGGAGAAGGACGCTGAAAGGACATGGGGAAGGCAGAGGGGGGAGAAGGATGCTGCCTGACAGGACATGGGGAAGATGGTGGGGGAGAAGGACACTGAAAGGAAATGGGGAAGAGGGAATGGGAAGAAGACGCTGGCAGGGAAGAAGACAGAGGTGCCAGACTATGGGGGGAGCTGAGGGAAAAAGATGGGTGCCAGACCAATTTGGGAGGGGGGAGAAAGGGAGAGGCACAGTAACAGAGCAAATGGAAGACACAGAGAGAAGAGAGGCAGTGGATGGAAGGAATTGAATGAGAACATGAAGAAAGCAGAAACCAGGCAATAAAGGTAGGAAAAAAAATTCTTTTTTTTTTTGCTTAAGGATAAAGTAGTATATTAGTTGTATTGATAAAAATTTATAAACATTAGAGGCTCTGGTAGAAACCCGTTTACAAAGTATGTATTCTTCCCAATTAATATTTCCAAATTAATAAAGTCTTTTTGCTTATTTTTAAATGGGTTTCTACCAGAGCCTTTAATTCAGTAGCATAATTAAATGAAATAACTATTTCTGTAGTTTATAGGGACGGGCGGGGACGTAGGGGATTCCGCGCGGGGACGTAGGGGATTCCTCGCGGGGACGGAGGGGATTCCTCGCGGGGACGGGTGGGGACGGAGGGATTCCTCGCGGGGACGGGTGGGAGTCCTCACGGGGACGGGTGGGACTTTGGCGGGGACGGGTGGGGACAGGTGGGATTTCTGTCCCCGCGCAACTCTCTAGTTTCAAATGCACGATTAAAGCACCTGTCTGCAAAACCTGTCACACCACAGACTTGGAATAGACAAGAGCTGAAATGCTCAAAGTAATTACCCAAAATAGGAGGGGGGGGAAAATTAGGCAGAGAATGCTTTACTACTGGAATATGAAGGAATGATGGAGGAAAAAAGGGGTAAGGGGGGGAGTATTTTGGCTGATAATATTACAATTTGCTGTCAGTGGCACGGCCACGGTTCATAGACAACACCGCGAAAGACAAAGGCGCACGCCGACAACTGAGCGCGAGACGGAGGCGCGCGCCGAAGAAAATTACAGGTTTTAGGGGCTCCGACGGGGGTTTTTGTTGGGGAGCCCCCCCCAGTTTACTTAATACAGATCGCGCTGGCGTTGTGGGGGGTTTGGGGGGTTGTAACCCCCTACATTTTACTGTAAACTTAACTTTTTCCCTAAAAACAGGGAAAAAGTGTAGTTTTCAGTAAAATGTGGGGGGTTACAACCCCCCAAGCCCCCCACAACGCGGCACGATCTCTATTAAGTAAAGTGGGGAGGTTCCCCCCCCCCCCCGTCGGAGCCCTAAAAACAGTAATTTTATGCGGCGCGCGCCTCCGCGCTGCGCTCAGTTGTCTGCGCGCGCCTTTGACCCGACACCCACGGCCACATTTATTTGACACATCCACTTATTTTTAAGTTCAGTATGTGGGACAGGGTCTGTCAGAGCTACTTCCGGCTTTTCCACACCACCTACTTTCAACGTTGGCACAGGATAATGGAACAATAGTTCTGTTATTCAATTTCTGCCAGAATTTAGGGCTCCTTTTACTAAGCTGCGGTAGCGTTTTTAGCACGCGCTGCCCCTCGCCCTACACGGAAAAACTAACGGTCAATGGAGGCGTTAGCGTCTAGCGCCTAACCGCTAGCGCAATTCCCCTTGGTTGGCCCCTTGAGATCCATCTTTCCAGTTCACTTTGCTTGACAGTGTTTATAGTGCGAAAATCACAAATCCAATTAGTTCAGCAGGTGATGTGCTACCAAGGGGACAGGGTGTGATAGATTTTGCAAGTACTAACATCACTCAGAAAGGTTTCCTTAACCCCACCCCACATCGGAAAGAGAAAAAAAAACTACAGCAGAGACCCTCAGGACACTGACGTTCAAGGTCAAACTCAGATAGGCAGAACTGCTGAACACTGAAATTTGGATGGCTCGACCCTATCATTCCCAACCCTAAAAGGTATCAAACATATGAGGGGTCGTTGTAAAAATGTAGAACTCGTTTCCTGATGAGATTCATGTTACTACTGTATATCCTGTCTTCCACAAGTTTAAAGCTACAGCCTCAGCACTCCTTGTAACCCTGGCCAAGTCACTTAATCCCCCTATTGCCCCAGGTACGTTAGATAAGATTTTGAGTCCACCGGGACAGATAGGGAAAATGCTTGAGTACCTGAATAAATTTATATAAGCTGTTCTGAGCTCCCCGGGGAGAAGAGTACAGAAAATTGAATTAATAAATAATTTGTAACTTACTGTCTACGATGTTATCTGTAACTCGCGGTTTCAAAAGTCTCTGTAAAGGCTGTATGTAGTGTGTGTGAAGCTATATATATTGTAATGTAGCAACTACCTGTAATCCACCTAGAACTCCATTTTGCAAGAATTTGCCAACATATAAGACTGCATAAGAACATAAGAGATGCCACTGCTGGGTCAGATCAGTGATCCATCGCGCCCAGCACTCCGCTCACGCGGCGGCCCTTTTGGTCAAAGACCAGCGCCGTAACTGAGACTAGCCTTACTAGTGTACGACCTTGTTCAGTATGAACTCGTCCAACCTTGTCTTGAATCCCTGGAGGGTGTTTCCCTCTATTTGAATCCCTGGAGGGTGTTTTCTCCTATAACAGCCTCCGGAAGAGCGTTCCAGTTTTCCACCACTCTCTGGGTGAAGAAGAACTTCCTTACGTTTGTACGGAATCTATCCCCTTTCAACTTTAGAGAGTGCCCTCTCTTTCTCCCTACCTTGGAGAGGGTGAACAACCTGTCTTTATCTACTTTGTCTTGAGTCCCTGTAGGGTGTTTTCCCCTATAACAGACTCCGGAAGAGCGTTCTAGTTTTCCACCAGTCTCTGGGTGAAGAAGAACTTCCTTACGTTTGTACAGAATCTATCCCCTTTTAACTTTAGAGAGTGCCCTCTCGTCCTCTCTACCTTGGAGAGGGTGAACAACTTGTCCTTATCTACTAAGTCTATTCCCTTCATTATCTTGAATGTTTCGATCATGTCCCCTCTCAGTCTCCTCTTTTCAAGGGAGAAGAGGCCCAGTTTCTCTAATCTCTCACTGTACGGCATTAGATGATGGAGACAGAAAGGGAGTGATAAAAGAGGAAAAGGAGATAGCTGACAGGTTAAACGAGTTCTTCACGTCAGTCTTCACGAGGGAGGACACAACCAACATTCCGGAACCCGAGGAGATCACAAAGAGAGAACAGGATGAAAATCTGGTCCAACTAGAGGTGAGCAAGGTGGATGTCCTCAAGCAGATAGACAGGCTAAAGAGCCAGGTCCGGATGGCATTCACCCAAGGGTACTCAAGGAACTAAGGAACGAAATAGCTGAGCCACTTCGACAAATATGCAACCTATCCTTAAAAACTGGAGAGATTACGAAAGACTGGAAAATGTCACGCCCATCTTCAAGAAAGGCTCAAGGGGAGACCCAGGAAACTACAGGCCGGTGAGCTTGACCTCGGTCCCGGGAAAGATGATGGAAGCGCTGATTAAAGACAGCATCTGGGAACACATCGAAAACAATGGGCTACTAAAGTCGAGCCAGCATGGCTTCTGCAAGGGCAGGTCATGCCTCACAAACTTATTATACTTCTTTGAGGGGGTAAACAGCCAGGTGGATAAAGGGGAATCCATAGACATCATTTACCTTGACTTCCAAAAAGCCTTCGACAAGGTACCACACGAAAGGCTGCTAAGGAAGCTATGGAACCACGGGGTCCAAGGGGGGGTCCACCGATGGATCAAAAACTGGCTGGCGGACAGGAAACAGAGGGTTGGAGTAAAGGGCCATTACTCAGACTGGCAATGGGTCACGAGCGGAGTTCCACAGGAGTCGGTGCTGGGACCGCTCCTGTTCAATATATTTATTAACGACCTGGAGGCAGGAACAAAATGTGAGGTTATTAAATTTGCGGATGACACCAATCTATACAGCAGGGTTAATAACATGGAGGACTGCGAAGATCTCCAAAAAGATCTGACAACGCTGGAAGAGTGGGCCAAAAAGTGGCAAATGAGCTTCAACATAGGGAAATGCAAGATCATGCATGTAGGGAAAAAGAACCCGATGTACACTTACAAAATGGAGGGATCACTGCTAGGGGTAAGTAACCTTGAAAGAGACCTGGGAGTGATGGTAGACACAACCTTGAAGGCGTTGGCACAGTGTGCGACAGCCTCAAAGAAAGCAAACAAAATGTTGGGTATCATTAAGAAAGGTATCACGACCAGGACAAAGGAAGTCATCCTGCCACTGTATCGTGCAATGGTGCGCCCGCACCTGGAGTACTGTGTCCAGTACTGGTCGCCGTACCTCAAGAAGGACATGGCGGTACTTGAGAGAGTCCAGAGAAGAGCAACTAAGCTAATAAAGGGTATGGAGGACCTCTCATATACTGACAGACTGAAAAGGCTGGGGCTTTTCTCCCTGGAAAAGCGGTGACTTAGAGGAGACATGATAGAAACCTTCAAGATCCTGAAGGGTATAGAAAGGGTAGACAGGGACAGATTTTTCAGATTATGGGGAACCACAAGTACAAGGGGGCACTCGGAGAAATTAAAAGGGGACAGGTTTAGAACAAATGCCAGAAAGTTCTTTTTCACCCAGAGGGTGGTGGATACATGGAACGCGCTACCAGAGGATGTGATAAGCGGGAGCACGCTACAGGGCTTCAAAGAAGGTTTGGATAGGTACCTGGAAGACAAAGGGATTGAGGGGTACAGATAGGATTAGAGGTAAGTTACAAAATTAGTCTGGGGTCACTGTTCAGGCAATAGGCCTGATGGGCCGCTGCGGGAGCGGACCGCTGGGCAGAATGGACCTCTGGTCTGTCCCAGTGGAGGCACCTTCTTATGTTCTTATGTACATTTGCGTCCCAGCGGAAGCAGTGCACCCAAAACGTTCCTCATGCTTATGTACTGTGGATATCTTAAAACCCCAACGGATTGGGTGGTCCTGGAGGACTAGAGTGAGAACCAGCACTCCAGAGTTCAACCATTCAGCTAAAATTGACTGCACGATAAACTCAACATGCAACTGGACTTGCTTGTGTGTTTACTGCTGCAATATATATTACATGCGTGATAGCGGAATAGATGCTGAAATGAACTGTCTCGTACTGAATTAAAATGCCTTTTATAGCAGAACGGCCTAATATAATATTCACTTGATACTGCAGTTCTGGGGTTATTTA
The DNA here is from genome assembly GCF_902459505.1 of Geotrypetes seraphini. Classification (NCBI taxonomy): domain Eukaryota; kingdom Metazoa; phylum Chordata; class Amphibia; order Gymnophiona; family Dermophiidae; genus Geotrypetes; species Geotrypetes seraphini. The sequence continues at coordinate 16,702,491 of NC_047093.1, read as the reverse complement.
AAAAAAAAATTTATTCTTAGCCATTCCTTATCCTAGACCAGTGTTTTTCAAGCTTTTTACACCTATGGACCGGAAGAAATAAAAGAATTATTCTGTGGACCGGCGGTTGAAGAACACTGGGCTAAGTCGTGGGCCAGACCCCGCCCATCTCTACCCAATCTCCACCCCAGACCCCGCCCCCATAATAGTACTAATTGCATCTTGCACGTCCCGTGCCTCATCTGGAAGCCTTCCCTCTGACGTTGCAACGTCAGAGAGAAGGCTTCCGGTTCAGGCGCAGGATGCCCGTAGGAGCCGCTGCCCGTGGCTTTGTGCACTGAATCAGTGAGGAAGAGGGAGCTGGCTCGAAGATAACGCTGCATCGATCGCACCGTGGACCGGCGGTTGAAGAACACTGTTTTGGGCCTGATGCACGTGCTGGCCCTGTGGACGGGCACTGGTCCATGGACCGGTGGTTGAAGAACACTGTCCTAGACCACTCTATGTTCACAGGGAGCCAGGCTGCATTTGGACTGTGTTAAATCTGACCCCCAAACAAATGATCCCCAATTAAGAGTTTTACAGGGGGTGGGAAGGGAGACGACATTTTGAGGGGTTATGACCAGCAATATTTACACTCAAATTGAGGGCAAAATTCTTTTCAAAAATGTATGAATACCGTACATACTCAAATATAAACTGAGATTTTTGGGACCAAAAAAAGGCCCAAAAATGGGGGTTTTGGCTTATATTCGGGTCATCACCCACCCTCTCCCAGACTTGTCGCAGGCCTCCGCGAGGTCTGCCTTATGGCCTGGTGGGTTTGGTCATGATAGGAGGGATTCCTCGCATCTCCTGTCCCAGCTGACTCTGCTAATGTTATTTTACCTCCTTCCCGCCTCCCCCGCGTACCTTTTTGAATCCCTGGTGGTCCAGCGGTGTACTGGGCAAGTGCGAGCTTTCCGTGCTCCTGCCCCGCACTAAGCCCCTCCCTGAATGGCCGCCTCAAGTTCTCACTGGACTCATGAGAACTCGGGGCAGCTATTTAGCAAGTGGCTCAGCATCGGGCATGAGTGAGGAAAGCTCTCTCATGACCGATACACTGCTGGGCCATGAGAACTCAAGACAGCCATTCAGGGAGGGGCTCAGCACAGGGCAGGAGCGTGGAAAACTCACTCCTTCCCAGTACACTGCTGGACCACCAGGGATTTAAAAAGGTATGCAGAGGAAGAGGGAGGGGAGGGAGGTAAAAAAATTGGCAGTGTCAACCGGAACAGGAGGGGTCTCTCCTGTTCTGGCCTACCATGTCATAGGCAGGCCCAGTGGAGGCCTTCAGGATATCGGGAGGGAGGGGGTCTGGGTGCAGAGCCTGGCAGGGAGGGTGAGGAAACAGGGTGGAGAGCTGTGCATGGAGGGAGGGAGTCAGGGTGCAGAGCCTGGCAGGGAGGGAGGGAGGGAGGGGGGCTGAGTGCAGAGCCTGGCAGGGGAGGGAGTGAAGGCACATGAATATTAACCCCCCTCCATCTTATATTTGAGTCAACCTTTTTTCCTCCTTTTTTTTTTTTGGGGGGGGGGAAGGGTACCTCATCTTATACTCGGATCGACTTATATTTGAGTATATATGGTATGTTTCTTCTTCCTCGGAGCAATGAACTGACTTAAAAATTGACCTGTTTGTACCATGCTGTTTTTATAAGCAGACTTCTCCTCCCACCGGGGATTTAGACCTTAAACTAGAATCCTCTGAGCCACTACTGGAAGACGAATCTAAATCAGTATATGAGACTCGGGAGTTGTATGAGAAGTTTCTTTGAACTGCAACCATGGATATATGCTTCCCTTAGAGTAATCATCAGCATCCCAATGAAATTTCTTTATCTTAGATTGCCGTGTTTTGTTCCTGAATTGTTCTAAAGACTGTTGAATAGCTGGTAGGCTTTCCTGAAAAAAGTTGAATTTGTTTGCGTTTGAGCCAGCCCGGGTGTTTTTGGACGCTCCTTGCCCTCGGAAGGGAGATAGAGATAGCCGAACCAATTCGCTGCCTAGTGATTTTTGCACTTATTATTTCACTTTATTTTTCACTTTTAGCACGTTTGTGCACTAGTAAATTTAGGTGGGAAACCCAGAGGTGTTTCACATATAATACCCGTCCTGGGTTTTGATTGTGGCAGCTGGTGCTTTAGGGACTTGTATGTCGTGCGTGCTTGAACTGTGGGTTAATTGGGCGTGACGCTTCTATTACGTTCAACTGCGCTTAGCGTAAGATGCGTGTATATCATGCGTGCTTGAACTGTGGGTAAATTGGGTGTGATGCTTCTATTACGTTCAGCCGCGCTTGGCGTAAGATGCGTGTATGTCGTATATGCTTGAACTGTGGGTAAATTGGGCGTGACGCTTCTATTACGTTCAGTCGCGCTCAGCGTAAGATATGCGCGCTTGTACTGCAGGTTCTGATGATGTAATGCGCTTATGCGCTCGTACTGCGAGACGACGCTCGTTTATCGAGTTAAAATTGAATAAAATGTTTTGCTCGTCTTGCAAAACCACTCGCTGTCCAAAGTTTGACAGTATAGGCTTATTATTTCAGATTGTCTCTAGTCAACAATATTTCAAAGCAAGGTATCGGACTCAGGTCGTCAAAGGCAACAAGGAAATCCGGCTTTCAGGATCTCTGAAATGAATAAGCATGAAATGTACTTGTAAGGCTGCAGTTTTGGCCTTGACCCAATTTATGCAGGTTTGGAGGAAGAGTCAGACGTGTCTGCATTCCTGCACGGATCTTCAAGGGATACAAGATGCTGTTTGATGCTCTGGGAACGCAGCACAAAACAGTAAATCTCATTAAAAGGGAATTTTAGTATCCACAAAGGGCTGCCACTTCTGGCTGTGTTCAATTACATCCCTGGAAGTCTGCCACAGAACATGAAACGTTTCATATCCCATTCCCCTCCGCTTCTGTTGACATCGTGTCAACCAATTATGAAAACCACGTTTGCCAGTTTCCCCCCCCCCCCTAACTTTGTACAGGCAGCAAACGGTGACAAATACTAAACCGCCACAGATTTCCGAAGGTGGCCGTAAGAAACGCCATTTCTTTTACACCGGAGTCACATGCAGGATTCCCAGCAAGCTCCACTATATGTAAACCACCAGGAAAGACTGAACAGCGCTCCATCCTCTGGCGGAGACTGCAAGCCAGGGCTACAATCCGTTGCTTTACAAGGAGAACAGGGTGGAAAATTAAAACGAGGTACTCTAAGATCATAAAAGCATTATTAACTAGGTTTCTATGGCTCAGTTTTTACTTCATTTATCTGTGGTTAAAAAACATCTCTATACACCTGTACATATCTACATATAATCTTCTTGAAATACAGTCGGCCCTCCATATCCATGGGTTCCCCATTAGAGAATGACACGGTGACAAAATTCATCACCGTTCCCGTCCCCGTGGAAAATAATCCCATGTCATTTTCTAGTTTCTATTTCAACCTCAGTCCTTCTACACCAGCATTCTTCAAAGCAAAGCTTGTGGGTCAGTGGTTGTGGCCATTCATACTCTGATTCTTCCCTCTCTCCTTAAAGAATGACATGAAGATGGTTTCCCGCGGTTATCCGCGGGGACGGGAACGGTGATGAATTTTGTCACTGTGTCATTCTCTATTCCCCATCCATGGATTCACCCAACTGTGGATCCAAGTGCAGCTCTCTCTCAGGTCCCCCACACCCGGTGCCCCTTGGCAGCCAGTCTTTGGCCCTGCGGCAGCCATGCTCAAAAAGTCTGCCTGCGGCCTGCCCCAGCCCAATCCTTCCGATGCTACTTCCTGGATGGGATGAAGGCAGCCTCCGAGTACAACTGCTGCTATGGCTGCAAGGCCGAAGACTGGCTGCAAAGCTATACCAGGTTCAGGGGACGTGAGAGAGAAACAACGAGCGACCAGGCCACGGTTGAGGGGAGTGGAATTAAGAGAACTTCAGCATCTGCGGATTTTGGTATGCAAACAATCCCCTGCGGATACGAGGAACGACTGTATATACACACACTGGGACTAGATTCGGTAGAAGGTACCCAGAGTTAGGTACTTTTAAGACACGCTAAGCTAGGATTCGGTAAAGGGCACACTGCGCAGAGCGTCCTCTGCAGAGCGTCCTTAGCTTCTCGTGCCTAACTTTGGGGGAGTGCACGTACGCCTGTTTAAATGCTCATATCCAATAACATTGCGTCTTATTTCTGGGAACTCCCCTGACCTGCCTAGGCTCCTCCCATGGCCACACCTCCTTTACAACAGCACGTTCTGAAATTTAGAATAGGTACATATTATGGAATAGGGAATAGGGCAGACCAAAATACAACTCCTAATTAAGTGCTTGTTAATTCCAACAGTAGATGTTGAACTACTTCCAATAGCTGGTGTTTAACTGACTGACTAGTTTATGCACCGATCTCAGATCTGCCCCCAAATTTGGGCAACCTATACAGAATCTAAGGGATTTATAAATATATATATATGGTTACCATATTTGTGAGGAAAAAAAGAGGACAAGTCCCCGCCCACACTCCACCTACAGCCCCCGCCCACCCACTCATTTCCTTAGTTCCCCTTCCCATCCTCTGTACCTTATCTCTCTCTTTCCTTTCCTCCAACCCTCCTCCCCCACAAGGTGCATCTCTCTCTCTCTCCTTCCAACCCACCCATCCCTTGGGTGCCCCTCTTTCTCCTTCCAACCTCCTCTCCTGCTGTTTCTGTCTCTCCCCTCCCATCCAGCATTACCCTACTCCATGCTCTCTTCTCCAGCACTCTTTCCTTTCCATAATGCTTCTCCTGCCCTCCCTCCCTCCGTGTTGTTTCTCCAGCCCTCCCTCCTTCCCTTCCTTCATGCTGTTTCTCTAGCCCCCTCCCCTCTCTTCTCTGATGCTGCTTCCCTTCACAACCTCTCCAGCTCCTGACTCCTCCGCCTATCTCCTCCCCAGGCCCGGCCGCTGTAATTTAATCTTCAGTTAGATTGCAGCAGCAGCGAGATAAGCCTGCTGCTGCCAGCCTAACCTGGAAGCCGCCTCTCTGCAAGTTCCGCCTATATAGGAACAGGAAGCTGCTGAGGAAAAGTGGCTTCCAGGGCAGGCAGGCGACAGCAGGCTTATCTCACTGCTGCTGCTGACTGCCCGAAGATTAAATTACAGCAGCCGGGCCCAGGGAGGAGGTAGGTGGGGGAGTCAGGAAAGCTGGCTAAACCCAGACCCCCCATTTTAAAAAAAAAACCACCCGGGCACCCGGACAGCCCTTGATAACGATGGCATTTCCAGGTTTTCCCGGATGTCTAGTAACCCAACACACACAAACCGCTTCGAACTTCACGGTATAGCGGTATATAAGAAATAAATTATTATTATTATATATCTGCATATTTATTATACATAGTAAACAAGCATGACAGCTCAGTGCTGGGCAGCTGCTTGCAAGGCAGAGCATGTGCTCACGTGCATTAGCTGAAGAACTGAAAACAGAGGAAGAAAAGATGCTTAGCGCTTAACGAGGCCTTATCAAGCCACGACTAGGAGTATAATGCACAGCCCCAAACTGCAGAGTCGACTGGCAAAACAAAGCCACTGAGCATGCTCTATAAGAAAATGGTGACTCAGCTGTTTAGAGAAACTCAGACCCATTGTCAAAGGCCCTTTTATCCAGGGGGTTCAAAGGAATATTTCACATCAGAAAAACTGAGGTACCCTTTAGGATTGAAGAGGAGGAGGTTGACGCTCCATTGTGGCATGGGGTTCTTTAAGCCAACAGTAGTTTTTAAGCCCTGCTTTCGATGGACTATCTTGAAAGCCAATGACCACTCAGGTTTGTTTCGTAACCTTCCTCCGGACAATCCGCACAGAACTCATGGCTCCTGGTGAACTGACTAAATCACAGAGCCAACGTCACACTGTACAGAGTTACCATCAGATTTGTTTCTCAATCAGGGCATGAAGCAATTTCTGCCTTCAAAACTTTGCAACATCCTTTACAAACAAAATAGAAATTATTCTCTAGGTGAAATCAGTTTGTAATGAAGCAGCGTAAAGCCAGGAAACTGATAATGAAGTGGTGATTACTCTGCATTCACAGCAAAATGAGGTACTCTCAAAAGAAAACCAAAATCATGCAAATCGTCTTACTTCCTTCGGGATGGACGCACCTTATCTTGGCCATGTCTTTTGCCCTGCAACCATAGGTGAGACAGGATTTACTCTTGCAAACCTCAACGCATCCTTTAAGGCAAACTGAGTCAAGCATTGAAGGTGGTGCTATGAGCTCCGGGAGCAGCCATGGAGCCGTGTTTGTTTGTATGCATTAAATAACATTCGAGTACAAAAACTTTGAGTCGTCTATGGATGTCGGAGAGTTTTAACTGCCTGGTGAATGGTGCACAGCAGGGAACCAGCAGAGTCGGGCTCTGCACAGACATAAAACACTCGGGGCTTCTTTCACGAAGGGGTGCTAAGCGTTTTAGCCTTTTTGGTTCACAGTCATTAAGTGCACGGGAGAAAGCCGCGCCGACATGAGAGATCAGACAATTGAGCGCAAGACTCCAGCGCACCGCCGTAAAAGTTAATTTTAAAGAGCTCCGACGGGGGGGGGGGGGGGGTGAGGGAGGTACAACCCCCCAGCTTACTTAATAGTGTTTGCACTGCCATGGGGGGGGGTTTGGAACCCCCATTATAGAGGAAACAACTTTTTCCCTATTTTTTAGGGGCAAATTTAAGTTTTCTGTATAATGTGGGGGCTTGCACCCCCCCCAAACGGCAGCGCGAACACTATGAAGTGTGTGTGGGGGGGGGCAGCCCCCTTCAGAGCTCTTTGAAATTAACTTTTACGGTGGCGTGCTTTTGTCTCGTCACCGTGCATGTTAGTCTACGGACGTGTCAGCGGTCAGCGCACGTGCAGATCTGGCGTGCTAAAATGCTTAGCGCACCTTCGTAAAACAGGGGGTTAGTTTTCTTTTTCTTTTTCTCATGAATTTTTTCTCTTGATTTTCAGCTGGTTTCTTTCGTTATTTTCCGCATATTAGTTTTAACGGGGATTCATCAGCCCCTACTGAGCTGATTTCACATGTGCTAACCGCCACATGATGGGGTGCTTTTATCAAGGCGTGCTAAATGCTAAGGCATCCATTATATTCTATGGGCGCCTTAGCATTTAATGTGCGCTAAATCGGTTAGCGAGCCTTAATAAAAGGACCCCTAAGGGATATTAACACGATCAGTCCATTTAGTGAACGCTGCTTTTTTTTTTTTTTTTTTTTTAAGACAATGCAAATTAAGGTCCCCTTTTTCAAAGCCGCACAGCAAATCCTCTGATGCCCATTTAATTCCTATGGGCGTCGGAGCAGGTACCGCGCCGGACTGTGCCGGCAGCTTTTGTAAAAGGGGGGGGAGGGGGAGGGGGGAAATACAGATGCATTCCTGCTAAAACAAAGGCATCACGAAGTATTCCATGGGAGGCAAACCCCAATTAATATCACACGAGTACATTTTTAACAATTACTTCCATTCAAGTAAGTATCTCTCTTAAAAAAAACTCCTCACAAACCCCCCCCCCAAAAAAAAAAAAACATTTTAAATGGTGTCAGTTGCTTCTTAAGAGTATACACTTCATATAAGTACCCTTATCTAGCATATAGGTTGCCTGGTAGGTCTTTCATTGCCACTGTCCACCGCCTATTAAATACTCTACTGAAAGGATTTGAGAAACTCTACATCAGTGGTTTGGTAAAGGGGAGAGGGGAGGGGGGGTCAGATCGCCCTGGGCGCCGTCTTGGTAAGGGAACCGATAAGAATCGTTCAGAATGCCGCCGTTCGCCTCATTTACGATCTCAAAAAAATCAGATCACGTAAGCCCTTACTACAAAAAACCGCACTGGCTGCCGACGGAGGCAAGGATCACCTTCAAATCTGCTTGCCTCTGCTTCAAAACCTTAACAGGCTCGTCTCCAATCTACCTGTCGGATCACTTTGAATGTTCAGGCCCCACCCGCACACGTAATGCCCACCTTTTTGCCTTCCCGTCCCTAAAGGGCTGTGTCTACAGGAGATTCCTGGACAGATCTCCGGCATTCCAAGCAGGCAACTGGAATAAATGTCTTGGCACTCTCATTTCTAACTCACCCTCCTACCAAACTTTCAGGAGATCAATCAAAACCTATCTCTTTGATACATTTTTCTGACTCCCTCCCAGCCTTGTCAACCTGCCTTGTATCTCCGATATGCCTCCGGATCTCCTGACTTCTCCCGACTTGCTAAGTTAAGCTGATTGTCTTGTTTGTAACATCGCTGTCTATGTACAGTCTCTTACTCTCCGCTCTGAACTGTTGTGTTACTGCAGTAAAATAAAGTTATTATTATTATACCCATATTCCTCTCCGCCCCCCCCCCTCCCCAATGCCACGCATACACTCTGCCGTGTACGCTGCTTCCCCTCCCCGTACCTCTGTAAGGTTCCTGGTGTGAGCAGCGAACCCCCCCCCCCACCCCAAGTTGCTGTCGCACCAGCGTTGGCTCTTCCTCTGATGTCATTTTCTGGACCTGCACCTAGGAAGTGACATCAGAGGAAGAGCCGACGCTGGCATGACAGCAACTTGGAGGGGGGGGGGGGAGTTGCTTCTCACGCCAGGAACCTTACAGAGGTACGGTGGAAGGGAAGTGGAAGCGCGCAGGAGGTGGGGGGCGGAGAAGAGGGCGTGACAGGGGTGCCACTGCCTCGTGCGCCTCTCCCCCTCGCTACGCCACTGCTCTAACGAGGATATGCTGATTTGAAAGTTGGACGACTGGTATGTCCTCTGTAGGCTTACTGCCATGAAATATCGTACTTGGTGTGCTTTTATGCAAAAATGGGTAGATTTGAGCGACGGAAGCGGGATGGGGTGGCTGAAAGGTTTTAAATGGGGGAGGGGGCAGAGAGCTTTTCTTATGTATTAGTGGGGTAGTTTGGTTGGTATGGGCTGTTTGCAGTGTTTGCTTCTATACTTGTTTGCATTCTGAGTTGACAATGTATTTGGCTTCACTGTTTGTCTATATTGCAGCATTCAATAAAGCTGTTAATACAAAAAAAAAAAAACCACCCCAACCAAAAACCCCACCTCAAACAAAACATTAAACTGGAAGCCACTTCTCTGAACCCAGCCAGGTGGACAAGCTCTATACCAGGATACTATCACTGTAAAAAGGAATTAAGTTGACGAGCAATTCTAATAGGCATTGATACTGACCTTGCTTAATTAAAAATTGGGAATATTACAATTCATTTTTGACTTGTGTTCATTAGTAATTCAAGGCAAAAATAGATCTGCCATTGGACAGCATAAATGCTGAATTACTTAACCCCTTAAAGACCCACGAAATTTGCTATACGCTGAGTTCCGGTGGGGGTCAAAAGTGACCCCCCCAAGATAAAGCAATGCTTATTTGTATTAACTGAGTCATAGGAATGTTGAATTCTGCACTTTGAAATACTTAATTACAATTTGTAAATTTATAACTCGTAACTGTAAAATTGTAAAAATGTCTTGTAGCAGGGCTTACTTTAGAACACTCATTTATTTGAAATACTTTGCAATTTGTGAATTTAAATCAAATTTGTTACTATAAAACTTCTAGGTTGAGCTAGATTTAGTAAAGCATGTTACCATGTAAAGGTCCCATCACATTAATGAGTGTCAACCCACACTAATGTGGAGAGTGTGGTGCAGTGGTTAAAGCTACAGACTCAGCACCCAGAGGTTGTGGGTTCAACCCCACGCTGCTCCTTTTGACCTTGGGCAAGTCACTTAATCCCTCCATTGCCCCGGGTACATTAGAAAGATTGTGATCCCGCCGGGACAGACAGGAAAATGCTTGAAGCATGTCAACCGTTCTGAGACGGTATAGAAAATTGAATAAATAGTGTGAAAAGCTTCTACCTCTGATAACCAGAGCTGGTATTGTGATGTCATAATGCCTCATTCCACCAATAAGAGCCAACCTCATCAGTGATGTCACAATGGCTGGATTGTCCTACACTTCGCTCACTTTTGCTACATTTTACTTTCTAGAGTGGTGCAGTGGTTAAAGCTACAGCCTCAGCACCCTGAGGTTGTGGGTTCAAACCCGCGCTGCTCCTTGTGACCCTGGGCAAGTCACTTAATCCCTCCATTGCCTAGACCTGCTTTCGCCCACTACTTATGAGGAATTCAGAAAACGTCTAAAAACTCAACTGTTCCTAAAGTATCTAGACAACTGACCCACTCATCTTCTTTCTCCTCCATAGTGATTCCTCTGTCCTATTAATCTCTTTCTCCTCAACAACGCATTTCCGGTCCTATTAACTCTCCTCTTCCCCCCTCTTAAATTCAATCAATTTGTACCTCGCTTAATCTATTGTAAACCGCATAGAACTTAACGGGATTGCGGTATATAAACTGTTATTAATCCTTCCATTGCCCCAGGTACATTAGAGAAATTGTGAGCCCGCCGGGACAGACAGGGAACATGCTTGACGCATGTAAACCGTTCTGAGCTCCCCTGGGAGAACGGTATAGAAAATTGAATAAATAATGTGGTAGTGGACTTTAGCAAAATTAGCCTTGGGTGAGTACTCTTCCCCCCCCTTCAACACCCCCGACCTAGCTGTCCCCTTGGAATGTCCCCTCTCCATGTGAATAAAAGTATGTATATGGCCGAAAAAAAAACCGCACACAACAAGACTGGTTGATTTTCAGACTTATAAATTATGTGGATATAACTTTGAAAATTGACCTCCCTGTGATTAAAATTGGCTTTATAGTGAAAGAGATGCTTAGGTTGGGGTTTTTTTTTTTCTGTTTTCTATGGAAAGTATACAGTATTTATAGGAAAAAGAAACACCACTAGTTATGTCTCTTTGGCAGCAGATATGCTACTTGTTGCCATGGCAACTCATTTAAAGCCCACTGGGAGCTGGAGTATTAGGAGACACTGAAGCAATAACGCCATATTATATAAAGGACTTGTGTCATTACTGGTGTCCTTGAACTCCTGTTTTTATTTGGGGCAGATCTGCTTCTCTGCAGCTCTTCTGTGGCTTAGGTTTTCATTTGCTCTAGCGACACCTCAAATAGGGGTTCTTTTACTAAGGCGTACTAACCGATTTAGCACGCCTTACTAAAAAGACCCCATAGAGCTATAAAAGGCAGTAAGTCAAGATTAGCCCAAAGCTCTCGCCCCCCCCCCCCCTCATTCTATAACTTGGTGCCTACTAATCCGTGCCAAGAGCATACGAGGTTTATAGAATACCAGCCCTTATGCATGCCAGAAGGCCAAACAGGCTGAAAAGATGACTGCGAAAGCAAGGGTGCTTGGGTGCTATAGGGAGAGGTGCTGCCAGTAGGAAAAAGGCGAGACCTCATTTAGAATATTGTGTACAATTCTGGAGACTGGACCTTCGTAAAGATATAAACAGGATGGTGTCGGTCCAGAGGAAGGCCAATAAAATTGTCGATGGCCTATGTCATAAAGGCATACACCACCACCGATATGTATATTTTTGAGGAGAGATACCTACATGGCATAAATGCGCACGAGGCAAATTTCTTTCAATTGAAAGGAAACTCTGGAATGAGGGGGCTTAAGATGAAGGTAAAATGGGAGTGACTGAGAAAACACTTTTTCACAGAAAGGGTGGTGAACGCTTGGAACGGCCATCCTCTGAAGGTGGTGGAGACCAAGGGTGTATCTGAATTGAAGAAAGCTTGGGACAAGTATGTTGGATCTCCAAGGGAGAGGTAAGGATAGTAGATGGTATGGTTAGGAAGACTGGATTTGCATTTTAAAGTGTTTGAGGCTTGTACAGATGAGGATGGAGCTTGCAGGAATGGGGCAGGGACAAGAAAAGAACTCGCCGGGATGGGAAAATGAGTTCCTGTGGGAATAGGGAAAAATTTGTCCCTGTGTCATTCTCTAATGTGGAAGACTGTAGCATGAAGACAGGATACACTTAAGATCTTAAGTCACTATTCTATAAGGATCACAACCAACATTGTTGAGTAGACTGGATGGATCCTTCTGCTGTTACAACCAACTCCACAGGAAACCAAGATAGGAAGAGAAGACAAGGGAGAGGTAGCCAGATAATGTCTATTTTTCAAAAAGGATTCCTCAATATTGATTAATGTTGGGATTAAATAAATTAAATGATACTCAGCCACTGGTCTACGAGAGTACGTTTTAATCGTGAATGTTTTATCTTAACTGTGGAGTTTTTGATTTTCTGGATGAGAAATTAATTCATGGATTACGGCCATATAGTATATGGAGGAATAACAGCAGGGCAATTCTTACAAACAGTCGGAAATGCTGCGATTCGGTGGTTAAGCCAGGCACATATTCGTGATCATGTGATTCCTCTGTATTTGAAATTCCACTGGTTACCGATGGAATTTAGGATCAAATGTAAGATTTTGATGTTGGCACATAGAGCATTAGTTGAGTTACAACTGGAAAATCTCTCTGACTTACCCCCTCCTGTGCTCATGCGTAGCGCGGGTTTTAGCGCCGGCAGTGGCGGTTACTGCTCCGACGCTCATAGAATTCCTATGAGCATCGGAGCAGTTACCACCACAGCCGGCGCTAAAACCCGCGCTAAACGTTAGGAATCGCCTAGGCGATTATTAAGGCAAGATGAGCCTTTAGAATATGGGGTACGACGACTCTGTTATCGTTCAACCAGAAATTGTGCATTTTTAAATTTAGTTCCAATTTTATGGAATAGTATGCCTGTAGAATTGAGAAAGGAAAAATCTTTCCAAAATTTTAAAAGACATTGAGGGCTCCTTTTACGAGGCCGCGTTAGTGGCTTTATCGCACGCAACTTTTTAGCGCTTGCTAACCCCCGCGCTAGCCGAAAATCTACCGCCTGCTCAAGAGGGGGCAGCAGCGGCTAGCGCGGCCGGCAAATTAGCGCACGTTAAACCGCTAACGCGGCTTCGTTAAAGGAGCCCTTAAAAGGCACATTTTTTTTTCAACTGGTCTTTTTAAACTGACGGGATCTGAATTTGGGACTTCAATCTGCATTTATATATTATATATTTTCATTAATTAATTTTTAATTTAATTAATTTAGGGGTCCTTTTGTTACGGCGCGCTAACCGATTTAGTACACGCTAAATGCAAGATGCTAAGACGCCCATAGAATATAATGGGTCCTTTTACAAAGGCGCGGTAGCGGTTTAAACTGCCCGCCGTGCTAGTACCTAACGCCTCCATTGATGAGGCGTTAGGATTTTAGGCTGCCGCGGGGGTTACCGCGTGATGAAATGTACAACGCGCTTACCCCCGTAGCGCGCCTTGATAAAAGGAACCCTTAGTGCATGCTAATCCTTAGTGCGCGCTATATCGGTTAGCGCGCCTTAATAAAAGGACCCCTAAATTAATTAAATAAAAAATTAATTAATTAATGAAAATATATAATATATAAATGCAGATTGAAGTCCCAAATTTTACAAAGGTACGCTAGTGGTTTTAACGTACTTTTAGCCGAAAATCTACCGCCTGCTCAAAAGGAGGCGGTAGTGGCTAGCGCGCACGGCAATTTTATCAAGGCGCGCTATGGGGACATTTCATCACGCGCTAACACCTGCGGCAAGCCAAAAAACTAACGCCTCGTCAATGGAGGCGTTAATGACTAGCGCGGCAGGCGGTTTAACGCACGGTATTCCGCGCATTAAACCCCTACCGCGTCCTGATAGAAGGAGCCCTAAGAGGTTTTCTTTTCTGAAAATCTGGTGGTTAGGTTGTTATATAACATTATGTATTAGAAACGTGACCTTTTATTTTTCTTTTCTATTTCAATGGAGTTCTTTTCATAATTTTGATTGAATTATATTGCAAACTGTATATGTGGGATATAAAGATTTTAATAAAGTTTCAAGTTTATTAAGTTTATTAGTTTCAAGTTTATTAAAAATTTGTTTGACCGCTTAATCCAACTTCTAAGTGGTTAACATAATAAAATTACACAAAAATAAATTAAACATATTAAAACAGGGGAGACAAATGACTTACTCAAAACATACTGCAACAGTAGGGCAGATGGGGAGGAACTACAATAAGTATAGGATAGATAAGTCATAAGGCTAAAAGAGTAGGTTAGGTAAAAAATTGAAAAAAAGGAAAAGAAAGAAGAGTGGCAATTTAACAAAAGGCGTCTCGGAATAGAAATGTTTTTAATGCTATTTTAAATTGTTTTATATCTAATTCATTGCGGAGATTTATAGGCAGTAAATTCCAAAGGGAAGGGGCAGTGACAGCAAAGTTGTTGGTACGTAGAGTATTTATTGATTTTAACGATGGTATAACTAAAAGATTTTGAGAAGTGGAACGGAGGGATTAAAAGACTGTTAATGAAATTATTATTGGGCTCCTTTTATGAAGCTGCGATAGCGTTTTTAGTGCGCGCTGAATTGCCCCGCGCGCTAAACCCACGCTACACAGCTAGAACTAACGCCAGCTCGATGCTGGCGTTAGCGTCGAGCGCGTGGGGCAGTTTAGCGCGCGTTAAAACCACTATCGCAGCTTCGTAAAAGGAGCCCGCTGTCTAATCTAATCTAATCTTTAGGTTTGTATATCGCTGTCTTTCGTATTTATTGTCTCAGTAAGCTTGACTCCGATAAAGCCATCTTGGTGAAATGCAGCCATATCAGGCACATTTTTATGCCTGGGAGAACGTCTAATTAAGACTGTTTTCTTATTTTGTTTGGTCTGCTTCTCTACTATTCCTCGATATTGTTCCACTTTCTTAATGTTTTCTTTTTTTTAATTAAATAAAAAGTGTGATGAGGAAGTAACTTGGGTTAGGAGTTTTCCCTTTTGTTTCTCTTAATGTCGGTTCATGACCATTGCACGCCTGACATGAGGACAGTCACCTACTGACTGTGATACTCTGCTGCCCTCTGGTGGTAAGCGAGCATTAAAACAGCTCTGTGGAAAACCCGCTTAACAGGACTAATGTTTAAAATATTTACCCACTGCCTTTTGCTACTTTGGATGCTCTCCATGGGACCGCCTTGGTTTTCTATTTTGCTTTGGTAAATACCTGCAAAGCCACCGAACAAGAGACTGGTGGCACTTTTAAGAATATGTTTAACTGCTAAATTCGGGGTTTTGCTTCTACACCCTGCAAAATGGCAACTTAGTAAAAAAGACTGTGGATCAGGCCTTAATTTTAGCACGAGCGACTTTTTGCTCTGTGGATTGGGTTGACCTTAACCAGTTTGGGGGTTACAGAGAACCCCCCCCCTGCTTTTAAATGTATTTCCTCCTCTCTGTATCTGAGCAGCGAGGACCACCAGCGTTCAAATGATAACCGAACCTCAGCTTTCTCTAAGCACATGAAAAAATAAAACTTGGGGGGTCCCTTTTACTAAGGCACGCTAACTGATTTACCACACGCTAACAATTAGCACGCACCAAATGCTAAGGTGTCCGTAGAATATAATGGACGCGCCTTGGTAAAAGAGGGGGCTGGTGTTTCATATTTCTTAATCTAAAATATTTAAGAAGGAAATAACTAAGAAATTCCCCTGCTCTGGGGAAAGGAAACATCAGGAAGCAATCCAGAAATCTTTGGCTCTGTAATGTGGCAAAGCTGGATATTGCTATCCTTCGATAACCGGAATTAATGGATTAATGGGCTGCAAGATTCCCTGAAAATCCGACTGGACGATAAGGGGCCAATTCTATAACTGGGCACTTCCCATTTCGTTGCCCAGTGGCGCCAGGGCGCTCAGATTCTATTCTAGAATATGTTACGCGCCCCCCGTAACACCAGCCACAGATGTGGCACAATTGGGAGCACCTATATGCAACAGGGATGCACATAATTTACATATTCTGTACGTTACATGTGTGAGAGCCCAACCACGCTCCACCTGTTGAATTTACACGATCTACCCCTGAATTCTATAAACAGCGCCCAAAATTGCATATGCAAATTTGGGCACACATGTAATTTAATCGCGTGACAAGCCGATTAGTGCCAGTAATTGGGGACATGCAATAATTTGTGTTAATTACCAAGAACTTGGCTTTAAACTTGCATCTCACTACGCACTACTGCAGTGTCCGGCAAACTTTTTTTTAAAGCCGCGGTACACTAAACTTGGGCCCTCGGCTGGAGGGCATCCGGAAGTGCGCGGACATCGACGCACATGCGCAGAGGCCCTCCAGATGTGGTCCCGGGCCTGCAATTACTATGCCGGTGGGGGCTGTCGGAGAAGAAGAGGCGTGGAGAGGAGGAAAGGCACCGGCTGACTGCCCAAGGACGTACTGCTCGTCAGTCGGTGCTTCTGCTCCTTGCCAGCGTCTCGCGACATCTGAACAAACTGAGTGAGTGGGCAAAAAGATGGCAGATGAGCTTCAATGTGGAGAAATGTAAGGTCTTGCACATAGGGAAGGGGAACTCCATGTATAGCTATACGATGGGAGGGAGGGTACTGGGGGAAGGCAACCAAGAAAAAGATCTGGGGGTAATGGTGGATAACACAATGAAGCCAGCGGCGCAATGCGCAGTGGCCTCAAAGAAAGCGAGCAGAATGTTGGGCATTCTCAAAAAAGGTATCATGACCAGAACGAAGGAAGTTATCCTGCCACTGTATCGAGCAATGGTGCGCCCACATCTGGAATACTGCATCCCATACTGGTCGCCATACCTCAAGAAGGACATGGCAATACTCAAGAGGGTCCAGAGGAGAGCAATGAGGATGATAAAGGGCATGGAGAACCTTTCATATGCCGAACGGTTGGACAAGCTGGGGCTCTTTACCCTGGAAAAGCGGAGACTGAGAAGGGACATGATAGAGACTTATAAGATCATGAAAGGCATAGAGAAGATGGAGAGGGACAGATTCTTTAGACTAGTGGGGATGACAAAAACAAGAGGTCATTCAGAAAAACTTAGAGGAGACAGATTCATAACGAATGCAAGGAAGTTCTTCTTCACTCAACGGGTGGTAGACACCTGGAACGCGCTTCCCGGAGAGGTGATAAGACAGAGTACAATTCTGGGGTTCAAAAAGGGACTGGATGACTTCCTGGAAGTGAAGGGGATATCAGGGTACAGATAGAGGTTTACCTTACAGGACATTAAGCGAATAGGGTATGGACGTTTTAGGTTAGGTAGGGAACACTTACGGGTCATGGACCTGGGGGGCCGCCGCGGGAGCAGACTGCCGGGCACAATGAACCCCTGGTCTGACCCGGCAAAGGCAATGCTTATATTCTTATGACACACTACACTGCACTATTGTATAAAGATCTTTTAGTGCATAACTGAAAAAGGGCGTGGCCTTAGGAAAGACATGGGCGGGTCAGGCACGTTCACTAAATTTGCATGCAGTATCTCAGAATTGGGGGGGGGGGTCCATGCCTAATTTACATGTGAAGATTTATGCCAGGTTTCAACAGGTGTAAATCCCCCGTGCCCAACAGTCGAGCATGGATCCTGGCGCTATGCGTTAGACTATAAATCGCAGTTAACTAACTTGGAGCGCCGTTTACAGAAAAGCACTCGAGGCACTTTTTTGATCCTTTTGTCCCCTTACGTTGGAACACCCTTAGGCTTTGCCATTTGAGAAGCACACAAAGATATACGTTAGCCTTCCCTTCCTTTAAGGGAGTTAAATCTGTGGGAAGCTCAGTCGATCTTTTGTTTTCAAGTTTGTGGAGATCTGGAATGAACTTCCCGACTCCATTAGGCTTTTAGGCCAGCTGCAATTATTTCGTAAATTCCTGAAAACTTTGTTGTTCTCGCAATTTTTAAATGTTTAACTACAGCCTCAACGAAATGATAATATTATAGTTATTTTTCTTATGTACTTTAATTTTTAATTAGTTCTTCCTTCTCCTGTTTTCTGCTATGTACTCTAGTCTTAATTACATGTGAACCGAGTCGAGCTCCACCGGGAGATAACTCGGTATATAAACCAAAGATTAGGTTAGATTTTTTTTTTTTTTTGACACCCAAATTTGGATATAATTTACTGAATCTAGTCCTATACCACTTAATACGTGCGTCATCGCACAACAGCGCTAAGCCCTGGCACTTTTAGGGGTTAAATGCTAGCACTGTATACATTTTAGGCTCGCAAGGGGTGTGTAAAAATCAGGCACCTGGTTATAGAATCACCCCTTAAATGACTTTATTTATTAATCCCCATTGCCTCCAAAATAAGAGATGATATTTGTGGGGAGAAATAAATGATTTTGTTTAATAAGGAATCACTTATAGTAGGAGAGAAAGGACGCCTTCCCTCCACCTCCTCCCCCCCCAAGAGAAAAAAATATCAATGGTGTGTTTGTTGCTCTGACCAGTTGGTGTTGAATGTTGTGGCGAGCGGCCCCCTGGTAGGGGGAGCTGCTCTGGATGGCTGGTCTTTGTTGTTGCTTTCTTTATTATAAATTGTAGGGGGCCAACGGGGTACCTTTGGACGCCGCTTTTTGTGTCTCTTCCCTCCTATGGGGGGGACCCTGGGGGGGGGATTCTGGTATCTTTTCCTCTTGCTACAGGGATGGGACGAGTCTGCTTCCATACCCTCTGTATTTGCTGTTAACTTTTTCCCTGTTTCGGTATGTAGGAGGACATCCTCCTCGGCAACTCTTCTGTCATTGTACCCTCTTTGGGACCATCTCCAGAGTGCAGTTTTGGGTTTCTACCTTGTTATTTGTACTTGCCTTTTTGTATTTGCGCCTTTGGCGTACTTGTTGTTTTTGTTACCTTGTTGTTCCCTTCTCAATAAAAATGATTTTCAAAAAAAAAAAAAGCACCCCAATGAATACCTCTAGGGCGCAAAGAAACTGGCAACCATATTAAACAAAGGAATTGAAATCCTGCTTTGCCTCGATGTCTAAAGAATTCTCCAGATCAGTTTCAGTGGAGTTTAATTTTACTGTCAAGGACCCAAATATATAAACAACCTACAAAGCATTTAATTTTAAGAGCAGTACAAAATCGCATAAGCCAGCAAGAAAGTGAAAGGCATTTCAAGAACAGCCTCATGACGCTGGGATCTAGTCATGTTTCACACAGAGACTGCACAAAAAACATGGAAGCACCAAACCCTACAACGGTAGAACAGTCGAAAGGAATAGAGCCGGATAAATGGTCTTTTAAAAGGAGGAGGTCTAAACACCAACAGGGGGCAGTGTTTCAGCATTTTAAAGCCTGCATCAGGATTTGTGATCTTATACGTCAGACTGTAGCAGCTGTCACAAAGGTTTGTGCCTGGCTTCGCCTTCCGTGCTGTGTGCTCTGAATTTACACCAAATGATTTGCACAATTACCATAAGATCGTGACTCCAGATGCAGGTTTTAAAGTGCCGAAACAGGGCTCCGTGTTGAGTCACATCTTCTTGGCGGACATTGAAAGCTCTTTGAATCTTGTTGCTTAATCAAATTGGTGTATGGACCTCCTCAGGCCTTCTTCTTTTGGAAGACCATTTATCTGCCCCACCCCCCTACTCCTTTTCACATACAGACAGCACTTGTGGACTTAAACAAGTACTGGTTTCATCCATAGATTTCAGGCAAGTCCAGTTTAGGACAGAGTAGTCATTTGTTAATTTGGGGGACAATGTCAACTCTCAAGGCTGTTGGCGGTACAAAATGGCTTTGATTTGTGTCAAGCTATGTCCAGTAGACAAGAGTCTCTGTGGCACAGAGAATCTAACCCCATAAACCAAGCTCTGAAAAAGTCTGTATACTCTGCTAAATGTTAGTTACCATATCACATACACAAACACCGATATATTCATTTCCAGAATGAATATAGAATCAACATAAAAGATATGAACTAGACATCAGAGCTATAGCAAGAAAATAGGAACTCAATTTCCAAGGATGACAGTGGCATAATGCTCAAAATTACAGGCAGAGGGCATTACTGGCTTTTGGAGACCCTCTTCCAACACCCCCCTGGCTCTTAGTTTCCTGCCATAATTCTGACATTGCCAGGGCATATATAAGTTATGACACCCTTACTCCTTCTCAAGTCTCAGCATTCATCCTCAGCTGCTAATCAGGTAATTTCATTTAAAAAAAACCAAGCAAACAGCATTACTACCCAACTGGGCATTTCGTTGACATTGCTCTGCCTTCCCAAGTCTAAAATGAAAATCATATGTATACACCTGAGGAGCTGGCTAGCTGATGAGAGAGAATTTTACTGTTTGATTGGTTTTATACTGTTTGTAGTGGTTCTGCTGAGTTTCCCATATATACTCGAAAATAAACTGAGATTTTGGGGCCCAAAAATGGGAGTCTTGGTTTATATTTGGGCCAGCGCCCACTCGCCCCCCTCCCAGACTTGTTGCAGGCATCCCGCCAGGCCACCAGGCTCTGCACCTTGCCTCCTTTCCCATTCTACCTCCTCTCTGCCGACATCCTGCATGCCACTGCGCCTTCCGTATGACCCGCGTACCTGGAATCCTTGGTGGTCCATAGGTGTACCGAGCAGGAGCACACTTTGGGCGTTGCTGCTCGGCACTGACTGGATTCCTGAATGGCTCTCACGAATTCTCACAAGACCCGCCACATCCATTCAGGAAGCCGCTCAGCTCTGAGCGGCAGCGCCCAAAGCGCACTTCTGCTCGGTACAGCTGAACCGCCCGAACTCAGGACAGCAACCAGCTCAGCTGTGGGACAGGAGCGTGGAAAGCTCGCTCCTGCCCACTACATCTCTGGACCACCAGGGATTCCAGGTACGTGGGTCATGGGGAAGGCACGGCAGCATGCAGAATATCGGCAGAGAGGAGGTACAGTGGACAGGGCGAGGAGGGAAGACAGTATGGCAGGGCAGGGAGGGAAGGGGGCTGGGTGCAGTGCTCGGCAGGGAGGGGGCTAGGTGCAGATCCTGGCAGGGCACTTGAATATTAAGCCGTCCGTCTTATATTCGAGTCAACCATTTTTTCCTCCTTTTTGTGGGGAAAAATGGGGGGGTCTTGACTTAAATTTGGATCAACTTTGTATTCAAGTATATACGGTATATATGTTTTTGTTGCCCACTTACGTAGTTGTAATCTGCATATAAATATTATAAATAAACAGAAAATATTCAAATATATGCATGGGAACTTTCTAGAAAGTCTGGAGCCCTCACTGAAATAAGCTGAGAGCTTGCTCACAGACTGGGGTGGGAGACCGAGAGAGGGGGCAAACTGCTAAGCTAAGCGAGCACATACAAGGCATATGTTACTGTAGCTTGTATGTGCCGATCTGATTACAAAGGCCAATGAAAAAAAATTATTGGTGCCTTGATATTTTTTTTTTTTTACCTTTTCCTGGGGTTATTTGGGGCGCTGATTCAGAAAATTGCATCGGATAGACCGCATCAGCTCTACTTTCTCAGATATGGTTGAATTTATTACATTTTTTTTTTTTACCGCTATTTAAAAGATCTCTTCTGCAAAATCGGGATATCATTAACAAGCTTTCTTTTTTGCGTGGGAAATTTATGTATTTAAATTACCCACATTTTTTTTTGTGTGTGTGTATAACGACCTTTGTTTTACAACTATTCATCTACTTCCTTTCCTATAATGCACACTGGCATAAAAATATGAACAATTTGTAAAGGCTTTGAATAAAGACGGTTCGTCCATTGAATACAGAGCGCATATGTTACCTGGACTTATCATGGAAAACCTGAAGGCAGGAATTTTCGATGATCCACAGATCAGACGACTTATAAACGACCCACATTTCATAGCATCAATGAATGAAATCGAATCATGGGCCTGGTCTTCCATTGTTCTTGTTGTGAAAAAACTTTCTTGGCAACAAGAAGGCAGACAACTACACACCATTAGTAGAGGATATGCTCTTTCATTTTGACAGGCTTGGCTGTAACATGCGTGTTAAAAGTCCATTATCTGCCTAGGTTCACTAAGCTCACCGGTCTGGATCGTTATTAGGCGATTCGTGGCCGAGTTCCACCGGGCGACCGATTCACTACAGAGTCCTCATGCAAATTATCCGATCGGACGCACGCCCCACAGCTAACAACGGAGAAATGCCTGAATGTCTCTGCCTCTGGCCCTGAAGCAGTGGACTGAGTGTTATGTCCACGAAACGCTGGCCACGTCGGCAACTTATTGGCAGTAAACAGGCAAAACATGAATTAGCAATGACAACGCTGAGATAAGTATTCAGTTGTCAAATTCTTTCTCAAACTATTAGAGAGATGTACCCATGAGTTTATAAATAATATTTAAAAAATTATACATATTTATTTAAAAAAATATTTAAAGTGAATTGAATAAATTCTCAGGTTTTTGGGCCAATGATTGGAGCAAGGAGCAGCTATGCTGAAGTTTCAGTCTGTGATAAGACTGCGCGTAGGCTCCTATTCTGAGGCCTTTTCCTGAGTAGCTAGAATTATAAGAGAATATATTTTGGTTACATTCTCTCTGGAAGTGGTATTTGTTATTATTTTGGAATAGTGCGTTTTGAACCACTTCGGGTATATATCTTGGAGCAGAAAACTGGTGCCATTTTTGGAATCAGCAGATCAAATAAACCCAGAAACAGGTCTAACATTTGAGGCACCAAAATGAGTGTTGGCCACTGTTATCTGATGCGTCACTGTTTTATTTGTCTTCCTTTAAAAAAAAATATCATTTCTTCAACCTTTTATATTTAAAAAATTATGATTTTTCCAGCTCTGCCAGCTAAGGATGGGGAGAGGAAGGACTCAAAGGGAAGAAAAAAATAGAGCAGGCGAACCTTTTAGGCTGCAAGGGGAGAAAATGGAAGACTGGGCAAGACGAGTTCAAAAATATTGAACAAAAAGTGCAAAATTAATCTGGACAAAGGGTAAAAAAGCAAGAGGAAGCACTATATTGAGCAAGAGAGAGTTCAGCCTGGGAAGGCAGGCAGTGGGAGAAACAGAACAGCAGCCTCGGGCAATCCGTTTTGAATGGCTACTGGATTGTTTCTTTGGATTAGTTGGTCACGTGAAAGATTTGCATCTGGGGGGGGGGTGTCATAAATACATATATGTGTATGCATACTGGCTCTTCTTAAAGGAGCTTCAGCTAAAGCAGGGGGGTCAAAGTCCCTCCTCGAGGGCCGCAATCCAGTCAGGTTTTCAGGATTTCCCCAATGAATATGCATGAGATCTATTTGCATGCACTGCTTCTATTGTACGCTAATAGATCTCATGCATATTCATTGGGGAAATCCTGAAAACCCGACTGGATTGCGGCCCTCGAGGAGGGACTTTGACACCCCTGAGCTAAAGGATTTTTCTTCCTAGGTCAGCTTTTCCAAGACATTTTTTTCTTTGTAAATGCATTATGGTTTCGTTTCAGTCCTATGGATGCTCTTAAAAGAAGAGCCTGTGATGTATACGTTGTATATACATTATATATATATATATTACATATTTTAATATAATATATAATACAAGTGAACATGATCATTGATTTACAGAACTTCCTAAAAGTTCCATAAAGGACATGTAAAAACAGAAAGAAAAGCTCATTAATTTAAAGATGCACCTGTTTCGTTCTGTTAGGGAAAGGTCAACCCCTCTGTGCTCAATTTCCATGCATTTCTCGCTTCAAAAACATCCCAGTCTCTTGGAACTCATCCCATCCCACCCCACGCATTCTGAAAAGAGTAATTACCGGTAGATAAAATAGTGCATCTTTAAAGGCCTGACAAAGCTGAGGAGCACTCAAGGGGGGGGGAGGGAGTCAGATGTTCAAAATCTCTGCAAAAAGAGGAAGAGGTCTTGATGTGTTAATGCTAAGTGTAATCAGTGCCGAGCAAAAAAAAAACAAAAAAACAACAAACTACCTTCAAGAAGTGGATATTTTTTATATGACAGCCCTGGGAAAGAGACAGGAAAGAAAACATTAACGAGAAAAAGGCTGGCTTGGTTAGGAGAAAGGCAAAGAGGCATAATTATAGGCAAGTAACCCAGGTGTCAGTGAGCAGAAATGGATACAAATACACAGCAAAAACAGGAACCAAATACACCTAGGAACTCCTTTTACTAAGCTGCGTTAGGGCTTTAACGCGTGGAATAGCGCACGCTAGACCTTAACGCCAGCATTGAGCTGGCGTTAGTTCTAGAAGCGTAGCAGGCGGTAATCTCCTGCCTGCGCTAAAAACGCTAGCGCACCTTAGTAAAAGGAGCCCCTAGACCAGGGGGTGTCAAAGTCCCTCCTGGAGGGCCGCAATCCAGTCGGGTTTTCAGGATTTCCCCAATGAATATGCATGAGATCTGTTAGCATACAATGAAAGCCAGTGCGTGCAAATAGATCTCCTGCATATTCATTGGGGAAATCCTGAAAACCCAACTGGATTCCGGCCCTCGAGGACCGGAGTTGCCAACCCCTGGTTTAGACAATAGTGAAGCCTTTAAAGCAGGGGTGTCAAAAGTCCCTCCTCGAGGGCTGCAATCCAGTCGGGTTTTCAGGATTTCCCCAATGAATATGCAGGAGATCTATTAACGTACAATGAAAGCAGTGCATGCAAATAGATCTCCTGCATAGTCAATGGGGAAAACCCGACTGGATTCCGGCCCTCGAGGACCGGAGTTGCCAACCCCTGGTTTAGACAATAGTGAAGCCTTTAAAGCAGGGGTGTCAAAGTCCCTCCTCGAGGGCTGCAATCCAGTCGGGTTTTCAGGATTTCCCTAATGAATATGCAGGAGATCTATTAGCGTACAATGAAAGCAGTGCATGCAAATAGATCTCCTGCATATTCATTGGGGAAAACCCGACTGGATTCCGGCCTTCGAGGACCGGAGTTACCAACCCCTGGTTTAGACAATAGTGAAGCCTTTAAAGCAGGGGTGTCAAAAGTCCCTTCTCGAGGGCCGCAATCCAGTCGGGTTTTCAGGATTTCCCTAATGAATATGCAGGCGATCTATTTGCACGCACTGGCTTTCATTGCATGCTAACAGATCTCCTGCATATTCATTGGGGAAATCCTGAAAACCCGACTGGATTGCGGCCCTCCAGGAGGGACTTTTGACACCCCTGCCCTAGGCTGAGAACAGAAACCAGAATTGGAGCTACGCAGTCATTTCTTCCTTGGGCAAGTTCTACAACGCATTTGAAGAGTTTTCCGTATTCCTTTACTCGCTGTTCAGAAAAGAAAGTTTGGCTTTGCGGTTTTGAAAGCTGCAGGAAACCACGTTCTGCAGCTGTGCTTTCAGCAGTTGGAACCTAGGACAAGGCCAGGTGGACTTTAGTCTAAGGCCCAGAAATAGCACAGAAGAGACAAGTTAATTGAATCACGTATTTGTAATGGGTTGAAGTAATGGGCCGACTGGATGGACCGTCCGGGTCTTTATCTGCCGTCATTTACTATGCCACTATGCATTAAATGGGCAGGAACTACCTGGAACACATTTTAACCATGAATGAAGCCAGTTTCATGAGCCCCTGCGAACAAAGTGAAGGGAAACGGTCTTGACGTCAACGCTAAAGCTCGAGAACGAAAGCTGTTCTTACATTACTTCACGTGTTCAAGGCAAACTAAAGGAACTGAACCTCAAGGAGGCTACATCCCATCCGATCTACTCAATTACCGTATTCTCTCGCATATAACGCGCGCGTTATAAGTGGTTTTTACAAACCGCGCATATTCTTGCGCGTTATACGCGTGAGCGCGTTGTACAAAATTTTTTTTACATAGTTTACGCCAACCCTGGGCAGGCAAGTAGTAGGAAAGTGTGCACCTTACCTCTACTTGTAGCGCCGAAGTTTTCAATGAAATTTCAGCTCCTCCAAGTCTGCAGCAGTGACTCCTCTCCAATCCAGGCAGCGACTCCAAAAAAAAATCCTGGGCTTGCCTCTCAGCTCCGAAATCCCCCGATTTCCAATCGCTACTGCAACCCATTAAATATCATGGGTGGCAGTAGCGATTGGTCCCCTTCTTGAGCAGGAAAGAACTGACTAATGAGGAGCCAGAATATTGAAAGGGGCGGAGTCAGGCAACGTGCAAGTCGGGTGGAGAGAGACGAGTTGGAGGAGACCACATGGCCGACAAGCATGGCCGCTGGAAAAAAAATCAGACACCCGTCCCGAAGTGAACCGAACACACGGTGAAGACCCGGTAAATCGCGGTATGTAGAAGGGATACATTTGCCTGCAGGGACAAATCTTTTCACCGTTTTTGCGGGCGGTGAAAACTTTTGTCCTCGTGTCTGCAGTGATTTGGCCATGGAGTCTCCATAGCCCGCAGCTAAACCGCAGCCACACCGCGGGGATTGCTCCCCGTGTCATTTTCTAATAGGAAGGTGGTAGACCAGGAGGGGGGGGAGGGGGAGAGAGAGGGAGATGAGATGTTGGCTGCAAGGGGTATGGGTGGGAGTAGAGAGGAGAAGGGAAAAGACTGAATATATTGGGGAGGGAGATAAAAGGCAAAAACCTTGCCTTATAAGAGGGGGAGGGGTAGAAAAAAGGGTGAGATGCTGGTCACCTTGGGGACAAGGGAGATGCTAGACAAAGAGGGTGGAGAGGTAAGGCCTTGAATCACCTCTGAGAGAAGGGATCAGAAGACTGAAAATGGGTCTCCATAGCTCCAAAACATTTTCTGGACAGTTTTCACAAAATGCGCAAACTGAAAATTTAAAATGCTCGCACCGTCTTTAAGATGACCGCAAAACCTGCATGCAGTATACTCCCGTGTCTCATTTTTCTGGAAGGAATGTGCAGAGATTTTATTCTGAAATACCTTGGGCACTTTATTATCCATGCAGTTTGCTGATGGAAACCAAGTACTCACAGCCGAAAGAAAAATGCTCCAAAATGGGCCAACACACTTCATTTCTGCACGCGCTTCAAGTCCTCCATTTTAGAAACTGCGTAAGGATGTTTCAGTGAACTACATAATGGCATTAAAAAAAAAAAAATATTATCTGATCTTAAATCTCACCTCAAATTTCTGTCGGAGCTCCACGTTGCCGTCATCCGCCTCCGGAATGGGGACGTTATAGTACTCACCTTCCTCTTGGTTAAGCAATTTGTACCTGAAACACATGAAGCTTAGATCAGACAATCTTTCTTGATTTTTTCTATTCTCATTTAGATTAAGTCTTTTTTTATTAAAAAAAAAAACAACCAATTACTTTTAGACCAAGTTTCACCAAAAATCTTTTAATACCCCTCCTGATGTTGTTCTTCCCTAAATGTTTTTCTTTTTGGGTTTTTTTTTTAATTTTTAAACAAATGTAGTTTATCCTTGTATTCCTTATGTATCTTTAAATAATTATGGATAAGATTGTACGTTTATTGTTTTAAATGGTTTTTATTTGTCCCCCCCCAAAACTATTATTGTTATACGCATTGAAATTACTTGATATTGCGTTCAAATCAAAACTTTAATAAACTTGAAACTTGATAAGCAAAGTCCTGTCAACGAGTCCACAAAGCTACACGCTAAATCCAAGACAAGGGATCTGCATTACGAAATAAGGAAACAGAATCTGCCCATGCCAGCTCTTTACCTTTCAACTGCCACCTGCTCAGTGCTCCTTTTGTTCACAGCTAATCCTTTATTAACTATGCTTACCTAGCACTGTTAATGTGGCAGAGCGCATCTCAATAATGGCCTGTGGACTTCTCTTTTAGGAAATTTATCCAAACCTTTTTTTTTTTAAACCCTGCTAAGCTAAATGATTTCACCACATTCTCCAGCAATGAATTCTAGAGTTTAATTACGCGTTGTGTGAAGAAGTATTTTATCAGTTTTTAAAAAAAAATCTACTACTTAGTAGTTTCATCACATGTCTCCTAGTTCTAGTGTTTTTGGAAAGAATAAACAAGCGATTCACATCTACCCTTTCCACTCCACTCAGTGTTTTATAGACCTCTATCATATCACCCCGAGTCATCTCTTTTCCAAGCTGAAGAGCCCTAGCCGCTTTAGCCTTTCCTCATAGGGAAGCCATCCCACCCCTTTTCTCATTTTTGTCGCCCTTCTCTGTACGTTTTCTAATTCCGCTATCATTTTTGAGATACAGCAACCAGAATTTCACACGGTATTCGAGGTGTACCATAGAGCAGTGGTCTCAAACTCAAACCCTTTGCAGGGCCACATTTTGGATTTGTAGGTACTTGAAGGGCCGCAGAAAAATTAGTTAATGTCTTATTAAAGAAATGACAACTTTGCATGAGGTAGAAACATAGAAACATAGAAAATGACAGCAGAAAAGGGCCATAGCCCATCGAGTCTGCCCACTCCATTAACCCTCCCCTAACTACCCTCTTAGGGGTCATGCTCTGATGGCATCACCTCTACCCTACCCTTGTAGAGATCCGACGTGGGCATCCCACTTTTTCTTAAAATCTTGCACACTGCTGGCCGCGATCACCTGCACTGAGAGCCCGTTCCAGTGGTCAACCACTCTTTCCGTGAAGAAGTACTTCCTGGTGTCACCATGAAATTTCCCGCCCCTGATTTTCAGCGGATGCCCTCTTGTGGCCGAGAGGCCTTTGAGAAAGAAAATATCATCTTCTACCTCGATACGGCCAGTGATATACTTAAATGTCTCAATCATGTCTCCCCTCTCCCTACGTTCTTCGAGAGAGTATAGCCGCAATTTGTCCAGCCTATCCTCGTATGGGAGATCCTTGAGCCCCGAGATCATCCTGGTGGCCATTCTCTGAACTGACTCAACTCTCAGCACAACCTTACGGTAATGTGGCCTCCAGAATTGTACACAGTACTCCAGATGAGGCCTCACCATGGTCCTGTACAAAGGCATTATGACCTCTGGCTTCCAGCTAACAAAACTTCTACGGATACAGCCCAGCATTTGTCTAGCCTTGGACGAAGCCTTCTCCACTACAAATCCAAAATGTGGATTATCTGAAATTATCAGAAGCAATTAAGGAAAGATTTATAAACTGCATAGTTTATAAATCTTTCCTTAATTACTTGTTCTTTTTTTTTTTTTTTTCCAATCTTCGATCAAGTCGTTATTTAAATCAGTGGACCCAATAAGGATCCCAGTTTCAGCAAATAGGAGGTGCCTTCTTCAACATACATATTCCTTTTTTTATTATTGATTTTTTATTCAAAAATAGTGCATTAGATATACATATACATATTAAATAACTTCAAAATTGCACTTGAATCAATCATCAAAATATTTCAAGACATTTCCCCCCCTTCCATACCAGAACAAAAAAAAAACAAATGCATTACTTCAGACAAGTAATAAAAATCTTATTAAACATAGTGATGAAAATCTGCTATCCCTCCACCTTCCCCACCCACTCACCCTGGATGTGAAAATAAAATTAAAAAAAAAAAAAAAAAAAATCATCGTTAATAAAATTTGTCAATGGACTCCAAGTTAATTTGAATAACTTATCATTACACAACATTTCTGAATTCATTTTCTCGTATTTGTAATATAAACATACAGAATCCCACCAAAAGGAGAAATTAAGCCGATCCCAATTTTTGGTCACCAGTTGCATGGCTATCCCAGGCATAAAAGCAAATAATCTACTTTTATATTTATCCGAAGGAGGTTTCGGTGACAACAACGTACCACAAATTACAACTTCATAAGATAGCGGAATTGAAGATCCCAAAATCAAATTGATTTGTCCCCATATAGTTGAGCATCAAAAGTTGAGAATCAAAGGACAATGAAACAACCAATGATCCAGGGTCCCTACATCAAGATGACAGTGCCAGCATCTATTAGACTTTGAACTATCTACCTTTTGCAATCTAACAGGGGTCCAAAAAACTCTATGTAACAAAAAAAAAAAAATATATGTTTGACTCATAGATGCTGATGCTGTACATCCCATCCTCCAAGTCCAAATCCATGGCCATTGAGTTACAGAAATCTGCTGTTTTATCTCAATATTCCAAATATCTTTCAAGCAGCTATTAATTTATACCACTTGGCGGCCTGATGCCCTGAGAAATCTCTCCTTAATTGCATCTGATAATTTCAGCCATACACAGCTGAAAGCAATGCAACATGCACTAAGGGCCGCCGCGGGACCACTGGTCTGACCCAGCAGCGGCAATTCTTATATTTTTAAACGTAGAAAATGATTCTTTTTTTCTTAAAAGTGTGTATAAAATGAGGGGGGGGGGGGATGCATCTTATACACTGCTGCGTCCTATACGCCAGCAAAAACGGTAATTCAAATGCGATGTCCTAAATTTCAGCAACTCCCCAAGGGAAAAAAAAAAACAAACCAACCTCAAGAGCAGGCAACACAGAAGAACTAGAGACAAAACTATTGTAATCTCGCTGAGCTAATCGTTGTAAGTTTCATTTTTAAAAGAGTGCATCTTACCATCCACATGCTGGCATTTTCATGAGCTCCGACACCCCGAATGAGAAGGACCCCATAAAATCATTTCTGGTGGTCCGATCCCAGTCCCAAATCTCTACCGATAACCGCCTGTCTTTATCCGATGGCTTTAGTTTACTAAAAAGAGAACACACAGACAAAAAAAAAAAAGAGGGGTCAAACCTGCCTTAGGGAACATTGCTTAAAAACAAAGGAGCCCACTCACTCTTTCGTGTTTGCTAAGCAGATAATACCCACATCAGCATGTTAACGACTTCTGCGCAAGCGTGCCGACTGTTACCATGGCAATTAGTGTGCGCTAATTTGCGCCTTAACTCCACGTTGGGTTGGGGAGTGGGAGCTAGGCAGAGAATGGGCATCAACTGCATACCACAGTTAACGCATTGTACTTACTGCATGCTATGCATTCACTTCTGCACTTTGACAGCAGGAGGTGCTAAACGCATTCACACTAGAGAATGACACGGTGGCGGTTTACCCGCGGCCACCGCATTTTAGCCGCGGGTCACCCGCCGAAAACGGGGAAGAAAACTAGCAGTCGCTGCGGCGACGGGGATAAGGCCATTCACCGCCCGCGGGGCGGTGAATGGTCTTGTCCCCCGCAGTGAGGCATGAAGGATCGCGCGGTCCCCGCAGCTCACACCCGCCCGCCCAATCGATTCCAGTGCCCAGCCAGCTCTCTCCCCTCTCCTCACCCCAGTCCGCAGATCCTCCTCCTCGGCGACCCGCACGCTACCAGAGAGCCGCGCACACCCGCCGCTGCTCAGCCTCGATCTTCTGCTCTGACGCAACCGGAAACAGGAAGTTGCAGCAGAGCAGAAGATCGAACACTGAGCAGCCGCGCGTGTGCGGCTCCCTGGGAAAGCGCGCAGGTTGCCGAAAAAGAAAACCCACAAACCAAGGTGAGGAGAAGGGAGAGAGCCGGCCAAACACCAGGATCGACCGGGCAGGCAGGTAGTGGCCGCGGGGACCGTGCGATCGCTAGTGTTCCCGGCTCAAATTGGAAGGAGGGAGTGAAAGGAAAAAGGCTTATATGGATGCAGCGGGGACGGTGACGGGGCGGTGAATGGGATGGCGGTGACGGTGACGGGGCGGTGAAGGGATCGGCGGTGACGGGGCGGTGCAGAGGATGGTGGGCCGGTGACGGGGCGGTGACGGGGACAGATTTTTTCCCCGTGTCATTCTCTAATTCACACTACTTGCAAGCAGTCTTAAACTCGCCAACACAGAAGTCACAATGCAATAATTGCTGACGGCATGCTGGGCATGCTCCCTACGACTGCCACACAGGCGGGGCCAGCGTTCCCTCTAAGCTGTGCGAGAGTCCTCCACCTACATTCCTGCCACTGGGGGAGCTGTTTCGAGATCACATTTTCAAAAGTAAGGGACAGGCGAGTTCTGCAGGGCTGCAGAGGATCTGCCTTCCCCAAATTGTTGAAAACACAATATTGAAGCACCGCCTCCCCCTACTGGCAGCAGTGTGCTGTTAAGTTGCAAGTAAGCGCACTTTAAAGAACCCCACAGTGTAACTATCAGGGCAGCGTCTGGCAAACTTTGCAAAGCCGCAGCACACTAAACATGGCGGCTGTAGCTCGAGGCATCCAGAAGTGCGCGGACGTCGATGCGATGAAGTCACACGGGTGCATGATGTCATCATGTCGATGTCCGTGCATGCGTGAAGGCCCTCCAGATGGAGCCTCAGCTGCCAGTGGAGGAAAGAGGGAGGTGTACTGGAAGGAAGAGGCGCGGAGAGGAAAGGCACTGGCTGACTACGTACAAGTTGCACCTCTCAACGCGAGAGGCACGTCCTGTAGGCAGTCAGCCATCGCTGGCATTTCACAGCGCACCTGGAATCTCAGGCGGCACATAGTTTGCGATACACCGTCTTAGAGTAAACGGTAGTGCTGCCCGATTCGAATCGATTCACATCGGGTGAATCAATTTGAATCGATTTGTTTTTGTAAAAAAATTGAACTCACCGATTCATCAGCCCCCTTGCTAGAGACCCGTTTGGGCTTTCCCTCTGCCACCGGAATCCTTCCATCTAATGTAACTTCTGGTTTTGCGAAACTGGAAGTTACATCAGAAATAAGGACTCCGGTGGCAGAGGGAAAGCCGAATGGACCTCTGCGCGCAGAACGGCGGCAACAAAGTGATTTTTAATTAGTTGGCTGCCAGTAGATGCCCATGCCTCATCTTCCCGCATGCACGCTCATGCTTCCCCCCGGAGCCCGGCAAACGCCCCCGATCCGCCACCTGCATGCACCGCTCTTGCTGCTGCTGCTCTCCCAGGTCGTGCCAGTAGCTGGCCTTTTATTGGCCCCATGACGGCCAGAGCCCCGCGCACCTGCGAGCGCCAGGTGATGTGGTGGCGTACGGGGGCTCCCGAGGAGCGGTGCACGAGTGCATTGGAAGTGCTGCGGAGACACTTCTCACTGCGCTTTTGCAAAGCTGCGTCTTCTGCAGCTCACGGGAAAAGTGTTTGTCTGCTGTGCGAAGCGCCTGGAGCTCTTGCTAGGTGCCACAATGCACGAGTGTTGCTCTCTGCCAGCCAAATACTGGGCTTCTGTGTTGGGAGTCAGAGCTGGGGGGAGAGGGGAGATGGACGGAGTTGGTGGACTGGAGGAGAGATGGGGAGACGATGGAGGGAGAAGACAGATGGGGAGGGCGGAGATGGACTTGGGGGAGATCATGCAGAAGGGGGATGGACTTGGGGGAGGGAGAGATGAACTTGGGGGAGAGGGGAAATGGGGGGAGGGATAGAAGAAATAATTCATCTAAAAACGGGAGAGGGATGGTGGGCAATGGGATTTAGGGAGGAAAGGAACAGAAAGGGAAAGAAATTGTACACAAGGGATGGTGCGGGGGAGTGGGGTGTAGAGATACTGGATAGGAGGGTAGTTGGGAAGAGAAAGGGAGAGCTGGTGGAACCTGGGGTGGTGGGGAAGGAGGGAGAGATGCTGGATGAAAGGGTAGTTGAGAAAAGGTGGAACTGGGGATGGAGACGAAAAAAAGGAAAGATGCCAGACCTCCAGGGGAGGGAAGGGAAACAGAAGGGGAGGACAGAGATAGAAGATGGATGGTTAGCATGGAGAAAGAAGAAGTAGGAGACCCTGGCAAACAAGTTATCAGAAGACAACCAGAGCCTGGGACCAACAAGATCTGAATAATGACCAGCCAATCAAAGGTAGAAAAAAATAATTTTATTTTCTATTTTGCGATTACAATATGTCAGATTTGAAATGTGCATCCT
The DNA here is from genome assembly GCF_902459505.1 of Geotrypetes seraphini. NCBI lineage: Eukaryota > Metazoa > Chordata > Amphibia > Gymnophiona > Dermophiidae > Geotrypetes > Geotrypetes seraphini. Next base: position 16,668,907 of record NC_047093.1, on the reverse strand, counting down.
GCCAGAGGTGGTGTTAAGACCGCGAACGTGAGCTAGGATTTAACAGAAAGACGAAAAGTCTTTTTTGTTTATTTTGGTTACACCACAGCGCCAGTGTGGGTAGGAGAGGGCGAAGGGGGTGAAGAGGCTATAAAAGGGGATGTTTGGGAAAAAAACCCACCACCCATTTGGGAAGGAAAATCGAATCGAAAAATCGATTCAATAGGCTGAATCGAATCAAAAATCGGGCAGCCCTAGTAAACGGATCTCACAAGGTCTGGATAGTATCCTAAACAGGAACCCTACATGCAAATGGCTAAGAATTTCTGATGCAGTTCCATGCAAATGCCTGGCCCTCCCATCACTTGGTAGCTTTTTAATGCTGAATTATTTCTGATACACAGAGGGTCAGTTAAATGACTTACATCATCTCTCCATCATCTTCAGTAAGGAGAGATCAACTGGGGTCTATTGAAACTGTAGCAGAAATGAAACCATCCAAACCTTAACTAACAACGTATTCTATGGATCGGGGGTGTCTTCTTCGGGACTCCAGCACCCCTCCTCCTCTCCACCCCCCCATCTCACTCCTCCCCCCTGCCCCGCGCGTGCCCCTTCCCCCATGCTTTTTCAACTTCGGCGCGAGCAGCTGCCCGCGTCGGCTTTGGCACTCTCTCCAACGTCACTCCCGGGACCCACGCCACGGGGAAGGGGCATATGCGTGGCGGGACGCCAGCACCCCAGGCACCGCTCACGCTCGCTAGGCCACTGTCAAGAGACATATTAGCTACACTGTAGAGCCGATAGAATGGTCCAAAACAGTTCCGCCGAGAGAAGAACGCCACATCAGACTCACAATGTAAATGTTTCGTTCCAGTGCGGGTTCAAGGTAGAGCGTATGGTTTTCGTCTTCTTTTTGCTTTCATTCCTTGGGTCGGGAATAAGTTTCAGCTTCACATACGGATCAGACAGCCCATTCGGGTCCATAGGGATTAGGTTTCTTGCTTCTCGAACTGGAAGAAAGAGAAAAGAAGGTCGAGTCACATTATCGATGCCCACGCGGTTATTAAGCAAGTAGGGGGAAAACAAAACAATCTCCGCCATTGTTAATTCATAAAGAGCAGAGCAGAGACCCTGCAGGGCTCAGTGGTGAACTATGTATGAGACTGCGGATTTATGACGAGGGAAGGACGAATCCTTTGGGATATCAGACAATAGAAACTTTTTATTTATTTACTGAAAACTTTTTTTTTTTTAACAATGCCTACTATCACCTTCTTCTGCTGCATTTTTATAGTGCTAATCAAATACATTGTTTCATTTCTTAAAAAAAATAAATAAATAAATAACAAAACTATCCACATTTGTACTGAACATTGTTTGTTACCACAGTTCGTTCTTGTTTGGTTTTGCCATTTTCTCTGAGGAAATCAAATACAGCCTGAAAATCAAACACCTTCTTTGCACAAACATAGAAACATAGAACATAGAAATATGATGGCAGAAAAGGGCTACAGCCCATCAAGTCTGCCCACTCTACTGACCCACCTCATTAAGTCTGAGTGCTAATGACCTAGTTCCTTAACTCGACCCTCGTAGGGATCCCACGTGAACAAAGGTTTTCTGTTCCAGACTGACTATTCCCTATTTTAAAGATGCATTTTAGAGCAGATGCCATATTTAAATTTTTTTTTTTTTTAAATTTCTCATGTCTTTTTAGTAGTACCTCAAGGTATTTTCCTGTCTCCAGAGGGCTTGCGATCCAAGTTTGTACCTGAGGTAATGGAGAGTTAAGATAATTTGCCCAAACTTATAAGGCGCTTCACTGCTTCTCTGTTTCTCATTAACCACTTATCAATTCTACCTCGGTGCATTACCATAACCACTCATGTGAAGTGGTTGGCATACAGCAGAGAATGACACGGGGACCCATTTGTCCCTGTCCCCGCAGGAGCTCAATTTCTTCATCCCCGCGAGTTTTGTCACTGCCTCTGCCCCAGTCCAGTAAATTCTGCCTTAATCACACAAGCCTCGAATACTTATGATTTTAAAGCGTTTGAGGCTTGTGCAGATGAGGACGGAGCTTAGGCATTGGTGGAATGAGGCATTATGACATCACAATCTGAGCTCTAGAATGTTGCCATTTAGGATTTTAAAGTGTTTGAGGCTTGTGCAGATGAGGACGGAGCTTAGGCATTGGTGGAATGAGGCATTATGACATCACAATCTGAGCTCTAGAATGTTGCTATTTAGGATTTTAAAGTGTTTGAGGCTTGTGCAGATGAGGACGGAGCTTAGGCATTGGTGGAATGAGGCATTATGACATCACAATCTGAGCTCTAGAATGTTGCTACTTAGGATTTTAAAGTGTTTGAGGCTTGTGCAGATGAGGACGGAGCTTAGGCATTGGTGGAATGAGGCATTATGACATCACAATCTGAGCTCTAGAATGTTGCTACTAATGATTTTAAAGTGTTTGAGGCTTGTGCAGATGAGGACGGAGCTTAGGCATTGGTGGAATGAGGCATTATGACATCACAATCTGAGCTCTAGAATGTTGCTACTTAGGATTTTAAAGTGTTTGAGGCTTGTGCAGATGAGGACGGAGCTTAGGCATTGGTGGAATGAGGCATTATGACATCACAATCTGAGCTCTAGAATGTTGCTACTTAGGATTTTAAAGTGTTTGAGGCTTGTGCAGATGAGGACGGAGCTTAGGCATTGGTGGAATGAGGCATTATGACATCACAATCTGAGCTCTAGAATGTTGCTACTAATGATTTTAAAGTGTTTGAGGCTTGTGCAGATGAGGACGGAGCTTAGGCATTGGTGGAATGAGGCATTATGACATCACAATCTGAGCTCTAGAATGTTGCTACTTAGGATTTTAAAGTGTTTGAGGCTTGTGCAGATGAGGACGGAGCTTAGGCATTGGTGGAATGAGGCATTATGACATCACAATCTGAGCTCTAGAATGTTGCTACTTAAGATAAGTGAAGTGTTTGAGGCTGTGCAGTGTGCATTGCTAAGTGTGCAAGATAAGTACCGGTAAAACCTGGCCCAATATATTGGTACCTACCTAGTAACATCTAACGATACCTAGGCGCTGCTAGGAGTGATTCTATAAAGGACACCAGCAGATGATTGATGGCTGCGTGGACCAGTGCCTACAATTTAGGTGTGGTTAGGTGCCGTTTACAGAATTAGTCCCTTAGCGCCTATATTTCGGGCACCTAAATTTTGCTGCTTTTTGCAGTATCTACCCCATATGTCTGGCAAGTTGGGATTAACTATGAGTGACGTTGCAACACTGAGACACATGAGCAGACTGGAGATGAAATGACCCCTAAATCCCCTGATTAATTTAACTTTTCCGCTTTAAGTCCAAACATCACCATCTTGAAGGAGTATGAATTACATGCTAGATTGTTACAGATAAAACAAAGCCCTTCCTGTAATCGGCATTCTTGAGGCTGAATGGTTTCTTGACAGCTTATGTTTGAACTGTGCATGACACTCTAAAGCTTACAGAACCTGCTACAAGGAATCTATATTACATCTGAAGCACAATCCTCTTTTTCTCTGTATTCATTTATCCAGGCAAGATGTCATGTTTGATGGGGGATAATAAAATGTCTCTTACAACAAAGAAATAAAGAGAAAAAAAGGATACGGCTTACACTGGAAGGTGTAATGGGTAAATTTGACAAACTGAACAGTAGCAAATTGCCTGGACCGGATGGTATACATCCTAGAGTGGAGACAGAATTGAAAAATGAACTTGCAGAGCTATTGCTAGGAATTTTTCTTTAAAATTCAGCACAGTATCAGAAGACCGGAGGGTAACCAAGGTGACGCCGATTTTTAAAAAGGGCTCCAGAAGTGATCCAGGAAATTATAGACTGGTGAGACTGACGGTGCCAGGCAAAATGGTAGAGATTATTATAAAGAACAAAATGACAGAACATATACATAAGCATGGATTAATGAGAGAACGCCAATATGGCTTTAATCAAGAGGAATCTTGCCTCACCAATCTACTGCATTTCTTTGAAGGGGTGAATGAACATGTGGATAAAAGGTGAGGCGGCTGACATTGTATATTTGGATTTCCAAAAGGCGTTTGACAAAGTACCTCATGAAAGACTTCTGAGGAAATTAGAGGGTCATGGGATAGGAGGTAATGTCCTATTATGGGTTAAGAACCGGTTGAAAGACAAAAACCAGAGAGATGGTTTAAATGGTCAATATTCTGAATGGAGAAGGGTAAATAGTGGGACTCCCCAGGGGTCTGTGCTTGGACCTCTGCTTTTTGACATATATATCAATGACTTAGAGATGGGAATAACTAGTGAGATAATTAAATTTTGCTGATGACAAAAAGTTGTTAAATCACAAGATGACCTTGTGAGACTGGACATCAAAATGGCAGATTACATTTATCCCTTCTTCTACAAAACTGCGCTAGCAGTTTCTAGCGCGGGGAGCCACGCAGAATGGCCCGCTCTGCTCCTATGAGCGTCGGGAGCAGCGCGGGCCATCCAGCGCGGCTCTCTGCGCTAAAAACTGCTAGCGCAGTTTCGTAGAAAAGGATAATGTGAGGAAGTGCAAAGTGATGCATGTAAGAAAGAGGAACCCGAACTATAGCTACGTGATGCTGGGTTCTGTGTCAGGAGTCACCGCCCAGGAAAAGGATCTAGGTGTCATCGTTGAGGATACGTTGAAACCCTCAGCTCAATGTGAGCGGCGGTGGCTAAGAAAGCAAATAGAATGTTAGGAATTATCCAGAAAGGAATGGAAAACAAAGATGAAAATGTTATAATGCCCTTGTATTGCTCTATGGCAGTGTTTTTCAACCGCTGTTCCGCGGCACACTAGTGTGCCGCGAGATGTTGCCTGGTGTGCCGTACGGTCAGGGCCACCATCAGGGCAGTACCACCAGTCTAGGGAGAGGGGCGGTCCGCCCCACGTGGACAGGAGAGAGCTGGACGGGGGACCCGCGGAGTTCAATACATCTTGAGCCGCGAGGCTCGTCTTCTGTTCCTGCCTGCCCTGCAGCTAACATATAGCCGATCGCAAGCGTTCCCCGATGTCAGCGCTGACGTCGGAGGGAGGGCTTAAGCAAAGCCTGCCCTCCGACGTCAGCGCTGACGTCGGAGAATACTTCCGTTCGGCTATTTGTGCGCGGCAGGGCAGGCAGGAAGCAGAAGACAAGCCTCGCGGCTTGAGCTTCGTTTTGCTGAGAAAGTTGCAAAGATGGGCTGGGAGGCAAACACGGAACACAAAAGGGGGGAGTGAGTGCGTTTTGGACACAAGGCATGAACTTGGGAGAGAGGAAGGGAGGGAAAGAGATGCTGAGGTGGGGGAGGGAATGCGTTTTTGGACACAGAAGGCATGGACTTGGGAGAGAGGAAGGGAGGGAAAGAGATGCTGAGGTGGGGGAGGGAATGCGTTTTTGGACACAGAAGAAATGGACTTGGGAGAGAGGAAGGGAGGGAAAGAGATGCTGAGGTGGGGGAGGGAATGCGTTTTTGGACACAGAAGAAATGGACTTGGGAGAGAGGAAGGGAGGGAAAGAGATGCTGAGGTGGGGGAGGGAATGCGTTTTTGGACACAGAAGAAATGGACTTGGGAGAGAGGAAGGGAGGGAAAGAGATGCTGAGGTGGGGGAGGGAATGAGTGTTTGGACACAGAAGGCATGGACTTTGGAGAGAGGAAGGGAGGGAAAGAGATGGTTGTGTACACGGGGAATAGAAGAAAGGAGAATTTTTGGTCATAGGGAGGGAGTGAGGTACAGATAGTGGCATACCAGGGTGGGGGGGGGGGGCGGACTGCCCCACCCCGGGTTTACGTTCCAAGGGGGTGCACAGCTGGCCACCCTCCAGTGTTGTCCCTAGGCCGGCAAACTGCGGCTCTTTAGCCACTTGAGTGCCACCGCTGCCAACAGTGTTGTTGGCGGTGGCAGCATTATAAAATACTTTCTTTGTGTTTATTTGATTCCTATTCAAGAGAATTACTTTATATATAGTCAATATAGGCACAGAGTTAAATTTTTTAACATTTTCTAATGGTGGTGTGCCTCGTGATTTTTTTCATGAAACAAGTGTGCCTTTGCCCAAAAAAGGTTGAAAAACACTGCTCTATGGTACAGCCGCACCTCGCACACTGCGTGCAGTTCTGGTCGCTGCATCTCAAAAATGATATCGCATAATTAGAACTTTGTGACCAGTAAATGTTATATGAATTGAGCTATGTAGCTTCAAGGTCAGCAAAGAAGTTAGATCAGATCTTTAAGTGGTACCGGCAAAGCCAAGACATGACTGAAAGAAGTCGTCCGAGGGATGGGGTTGTGGTTTGGCAGTCTAAAGTTTCCCGCCTTGATTAATGGACCGTCAGATGTGATTTCATCAGTCAAAGTATCTACTGTAATTGTTTTCTACCACGTAAATGGAAAGTTCAAAAACGGAGTGGAGATGAAAGAGAGAGGAGCATCTGTGTCTCTCCACACTTTAAAAAGCCAACACAGCAGGCCTGCTTCATTGATTTTATGTATATTTATCAAGGCAGCTGGTGTTCTTCACAAATCTTTCCAAACAAACAAAAAAAAAACAACTATTCAATATTCTCTATGCACGTCAAGTTCAGTTGTAGAAGTACATTTGTTGCTGTACAGGATAAGGAAAATTAGACTATTTTGGAGGTACATCCAATGACACCAACGGCCGATGTACAATGATGTGCATATATCTGTCCGGTTGTGCCAAATCGATGATTTCATAGAATCTGATTCCGGCTGTACAACAAGATGAAGCTTTTTAGCTCCTATGTTGTTCCTAGAGGATTAAACATAGGCCACAGAATGGGGTGGGTCGTCGGGGCCATGGCCGACCAATATCTTGCTGAACACAGCATCAACAACATGGAGCCGGGGGTGGGAATTGGTTGAAGGGGCCAAACCAAACAAGGCGTTCTACAGCCCCGGGGAAAAAACAGAACTTAATAGGCCGCGATAACTCCGCTTTCGTTTGAAGACGGGACTTATGTGTTCTTGAAAGCTACTGTACCTCCGCATCTCTTTTGCCAGACCAATAAAAGGCATTACACCCACGGAGATCCAACACGACGTGAAGAATATTTGAGCCTGGATCGCATATAAAGTGGCACTCGTGTATACAATGGGACTGAACGGCAACACATCGAAAGCTTGTCATTAGCTCCACTGCCACTTGTCAGGGCCCCAGTGGTTCATGGATGGTATTTAACTTTGCCAACGGAAACCTCAAAGAGCTCAGAGCCAAGATACCAAACTCTTCATACTCACGAGATTTTGTTTTATTTGACGTAACTCCTTGTCTAAAAATCAGGTCCTTAACAAACTGAATATTATTCAAAAGAATAATAATCCTCTTTATCAAAGAGAGTACCTCAAATGTAGACGTGGAGGGGCATTTTTGAAAAAACCAAACCCAAAACCCTTCTAAGTTCATCTCGGATGTTTCCAGCTGAATGTCCAAAGTTGGAGGTACAAAACTGGCCATTTTTGAATGGCAAACTGATGGACAAAAAAAAAAAAAATCGTCTACTTAGAAGTGTCGGCCACCGAGACATCTAACTTTATAGCCCATTTTCGATCAGAGAAACTTCCAGGTTGAAAATGTCCTAATCCGGACCATTTGGATGTGGGTGGAGCCAGCATAGCCACACAAATATCCCAACAGAGCAATGGGACACCTTAGAGGACACTGCTGTGAACTTCACATAAAAAGGGTGCCCTCTGTATCTCTCACCATAACTCCTTTATAATTTAGGGTGAGACCCCCCCTCAAAAACCTACTGTACCCTCCTGTGTACCACCCCAATAGCTTATGGCTGAAGGTGGCACCCATATGGCAGTATAGTAGGGTTTGGGTGGGCTCACAAGTTCTACCATAAATGTAGTGGTTAGAGGGGCTTATGCCTGGGTCCTCCTCTCTACTGTTCACTAGCCCACCCACCAGACTACTTAAGACACCTGTGTGCAGCTCTACTAGGCTTCCCCATAACAGATCCTGCTGTTTTAAAGACAGATATGTACATTTTTATTCTCAATTTTTTGTGGTGGAAGGGGGGTCAGTGAGCACTTGGGGAGTGTGGGGGTGTCTTACCTTGATGCATGCAGTGGTCACCTGGTCAGTTACATAGTAACATAGTTAATGATGGCAGATAAAACCCCGAGTGGTCCATCCAGTCTGCCCAACCGTACATGCTCCATAAATTAATTTAGTTTAAATGGTCCTGTTTCTTAGATATTTCTGGGCCAGAAACCCAGGGCCAAGCCCGGTAGTGTGCTTAGGTTCCGTCTACTGGAGTCTCCATCAAAGCTCACTCCAGCCCATCTTAACCATCCCAGCCATCAAAACCCTTCTCAGCCCGTCCTCAACTGAATGTTCATATGTGGGACACGGACCGTGCAAGCCTGCCCAGTACTGGCCTTAGTTCCTTCAATATATACCCATTATTTTCGGTGTCAGGTCAAAAGCGCGCTGGGACAAAGGCGCGCCCAGACAATTGAGCACAGCGCGGAGGCGCGCGCTAATCAAAATTACTGTTTTTAAGGCTCCGACGGGGGGGACGTGGGAGGGGAACCCCTCCACTTTACTTAATAGACATCACGCCGCGTTGTGGGGGGGGGGGTTGTAACCCCCCACATTTTACTGAAAACTTCACTTTTTCCCTGTTTTTAGGGAAAAAGTTAAGTTTACAGTAAAATGTGGAGGGTTACAACCCCCAAAGCCCCCATAACGCCGGCGCGATGTCTATTAAGTAAAGTGGGGGGTTCCCCAACAAAACCTCCCATCGGAGCCCCTAAAAACTGTAATTTTCTTCGGTGCGCGCCTCCGTCTTGCGCTCAGTTGTCGGCGCGCGCCTTTGTCTTTCACGGCGTTGTCTATGAACCTTATTTTCTGATTAGAGATCCTCTGTGTTCACCCCACGCTTGTTTGAACTCTGTCACCGACTTCTTCTCCACCACCTCCCTCGGAAGCGCATCCCACGCATCAACCACCCTCTCCGTAAAGAAAAATTTCCTAACATTACACTTAAATCTACCTCTCAACCTCAAATTATGCCCTTTTCCTTTCTCTGGAATAGATTTTGTTCTACCTTTGAAGTATTTGAACGTCTGAATCATATCTCCCCTGTCCCTCCTTTCCTCTAGGGTATACATATTCAGGGCTTCCAGTCTCTCCTCATACGTCTTCTTTGCTGAAGTTAGACCCTTCTACAACAGGTCTAGTTCCAAACATATAAGTTCCGTCCAGGATGTCTTGCAAAATGTTTATCGCTGCAAGACATCCATATCTGACCTGCCCTTGAGACTGCCCACAGCCCACCCGTAACATGCCTTCACCATGCCCATCTTATGCTCTGGATGTACAGAGAATGGAGCACCTTGCCAGATGTACAGAAAGACTGTTTTGAATATCATCACTTGGACGTCCTGGTGATTAGGTGGCCAAGTGATGATTTATGATGCTTTTTGGATGTCTTATGTTTTTTAAAAAAAATTATGAGCCTGATCGATTGTACAATCAAAGAACAAAAAAAAGTCTCACAAAGAACCTCAACCAAGTGGAAACAAACAAGGCGGTATGCGAATGGGATGCAATCAAACAAGCTCTTTATTAAGTGGGACTCAACACCAGTAGGGTTTCGACAAAAGCCTTCATCAGGAGTCCAATCAATTAATCCCCTTACAGGGTTCAAGACTGGAAACGAGAGCTATGGATGAAAACTAAGCTCCTTCAGAGGTACCAAAGAACCCTTCTGAGACCAAACATCTCAGGCCACTTGTTCCCTATTCAGCTCTCATAGGCAACACCCCCCCCCCCCTCTCCAACAAAAGCATGCATGGCTGCTATGAAAATTCCACATCCAACATGGTCCAGCAATAGGGCAACACAAGAACAGACTAACTTTTCTGGGCAAGGGCTACCATAATGAACCAGTCATCCAAGTCAAATCTCTTCAGGCTAGCATTTGATGAGGGAGATCTTCTCTCCATCTCCCTCAAACTAGCATCGGGCTACAAAGTGCAATATTTGAAGAATTTGTTTGTACCCTCACTGGCGAAGATGCCGGGGGGGGGGGGCTGAGGAGAGGGATGAACTCCTCGCAAATTTGCCTTATGTGACTAAAGGTCAAGTTGGAATGAGTTCTTTACTAGCCTTTATTCACCTCAAGCGATGGACAGCAAGAATAACCTGGACATAGACAACAGCCCTAAGATTCTACACATGGATCCAAAACCGGACGCCAATCCAAGATGTGTGCCCAACTAAGCTGGCCAATGAGTGCCAATAACTGGGTGCCAAATCCCGCAGCGCGCAACCGGAAAGGGAGTGTGGCCATGGGGGATGCATGGGTGGGTCAGGGGGCATTCCTAAAATATGTGTGCAGTTTATAGAATACTGGGGATATGCACCGAAATTGGGCGCCGGGAAGTACATCTAGTTTCAGCAGCCATACGTCCCAGCAACCAAATTTGGGTACTGAAATTGGCACTCAATGCTCTTTATAGAATGGCACTGAGCAGCAATTTTTGGCAGTGCTAATTTGTGAGTGCCACAGACCTCAGTGGCACAGCCAGACTCAGTACTTTGGATGGATGGGTCCTTCCACTTTACACCTCCCCCCCCACGCCAGAGACATGAAACTCCCCCCTCCCCCAGGCTTTTTACACTTATCCCGCATCCCTCCTCCACGGCCTTCTGGCATCAGCCCTCCAATGTCTGAACCTTATCCCTCCCTAGAGTACCTTATAAGCATCTCCGGCACCAGCAGGGATTAATTTTTGCTGCTGGCGTTGATCCTCAAGGCTTCCCTCTGCTGCATCCTCCCAAACAGGAAAAAAGAAGCACATCAACTAGGGCGTGGTATGGTAGAGAGAAACCTGGGGGGGGAGGGGGGTCAGCGCTGGAAGCAAAAATGAATCGCTGCTGGTACCAGGGACACCTTGTAAGACATTCTGGGGAGGGACAGGGTGCAGAGACTGGAGGGCAGATGCCAGGTGGCCATGGAATTGAGAGGAGGGCAGTGTGGTACCATCGTTGGGTGGGCCTGAGCCAAAAATGGGTGGGCCTGGTCGTAGCTATACCACTGCTAGCCCTAAATGATTACAGCAGTAGCAAAAAAAAAAAAAAAAATCATTCAAGAAGCAGTACAAGTTATAAGATAGCATTTTTTTCCCAATGTCTTAATAGATAGAGAACAAGGGGTAAGCCAAAAGAGTAACAGTTTAGACGTAAGATAGAGTGTGATCGCAATAATATTCTGTGCCTATATTTCCAGTTTATGGGTTTAAACATAGGTATATTTCCTGATTTATCTAGAAACACACAAAAAAGGCGCCAATCATCGAGAGTGATTGCTTTAGGGGCCAATTTTGTATTGATATTTCCTTGCATTTGCATTATTTTACTTGAGTGTATCTTTTACCTTTTGTGACCCTAAATAATAATAATTATTTTATTCTTATATACCACCATCCCGAAAAAGTTCTAGGCGGTTCACAACAAAGTGAGCTAATACATGGGATACAGATAAAATACAAATTAGAATAATGGACTTAAAAACAGATAAAGACAGAAAGCATTTAATGCAGAAAATACCAGCATGGCAGGGAAAGAAGTAATACATAGAACAGATCAAATACATCAAGTTGAATATAAGGAACTTGATTGAAAAAATGAAGCAGAATGCATTAAGATACCAGCCTATCAAGATTCCGGAATCCCAGAGAGTAACAAGATTCTAGAATCCCAAAGAGTAGCAACATTCCATTCAGAATCAAAAAGAATAGCAAGATTCTGGAATCCTGGAGAGTAACAAGATTCTAGAACCCCAAAGAGTAGCAACATTCCATACAGAATCTCAAAGAATAGCAAGATTCCAGAATCCCAGAGAGTAACAAGATTCTAGAATCCCAGAGTAGCAACATTCCATACAGAATCTCAAAGAATAGCCAGATTCCAGAATCCCAGAGAGTAACAAGATTCTAGAATCCCAGAGTAGCAACATTCCATACAGAATCTCAAAGAATAGCAAGATTCCAGAATCCCAGAGAGTAACAAGATTCTAGAATCCCAGAGTAGCAACATTCCATACAGAATCTCAAAGAATAGCAAGATTCCAGAATCTCAGAGAGTAGCAACATTCCATACAGAATCTCAAAGGATAATAATAATTTTATTCTGGAAAAGTTCTAGGCGGTTCACAACAAGGTGAGCTAATACATGGGATACAGATAAAATACAAATTAGAATAATGGATTTAAAAACAGATAAAGACAGAAAGCATTTAATGCAGAAAATACCAGCCTGGCAGGGAAAGAAGTAATACATAGAACAGACCAAATACATCAAGTTGAATATAAGGAACTTGATGGAAAAAATGAAGCAGAATGCATTAAGATACAAGCCTTTAACAATTTTCTAAAATCAAGATAGGAAGAGACTTCTGACATCATTTTTCCAAGCCATACATTCATTTTTTATTTTTTTTTGTAGCTACAGAGGATTTCAGGGTATCTGTATGACTTTTTTCCTATATTAATTATTCCTAAATATCTTGGATCTTATTTCCGATAACTTGTGGACTGTCTCAGGAATTTTGTTTTTCCCGATTTATTTATTTTCTTTTATTGCTTTAATTTCATTATCATGGAAGTATTGAAGTGATTGTAAATTTAAAATATTAGAAAAATAAAATTAAATAAAAAAAAAAAAGATAGTGTGTGATAAACGTAAGGAAAACTTACAAATGTGGTAAGTAAATCTTGCTACAATAAGGGCTCCTTTTACAAAGCTGTGATAGTGGTTTTAGCGCGCGCTGAATTGCCACGTGCACTAGGTGCCAATGCCAGCATTGAGCTGGCGTTAATTCTAGCTGTGTAGCGTGGGTTTAGCGTGCGTGCTAAAATGCTGCATGCACTAAAAACGCTAAGTGCTCCTTTTACTAAACTGCAATAGGGCTTTAACGCGCACTACAATACCACGCACGCTAGATGCTAACGCCAGCATTGAGCTTTGACACGCAGCTCCTGATTGGATAAGGCCCGACTTAGTGCAAGAAGAGGCGGTCGGCGCTCTGGCTGCTCTCCTGCCGCCCTCTCCCACTGCCCTCTTCAGGCTCCCCCATGAAAAACTGTATTCGCGGTTTTTTGAGATTTGTGGGGGTTCCTGGAATGGAACCCCCGCGAATATCGGGGGAGTACTGTATTAGAGAATGACACGGTGACAAAATTCATCACCGTTCCCGTCCCCGCGGGAAATAATCCCATGTCATTTTCTAGTGTCTATTTCAACCTCGGTCCTTCTACACCAGCATTCTTCAAAGCAAAGCTTGTGGGTCAGTGGTTGTGGCCATTCATACTCTGATTCTTATGGGAGCCAAGGATAATGAAGTCATTGTGACATCACTGATGTGATTGGCTCTTAGGCACTGGTGGAATGAGGCATTATGACATCACAATATCTGCTCTGGATACCAGAGACTGTCATTCTGTAGTGTCTATTTCAAGCTCGGTCCTTCTACACCAGCATTCTTCAAAGCAAAGCTTGCGGGTCAGTGGTTGTGGCCATTCATACTCTGATTCTTATGGGAGCCAAGGATAATGAAGCCATTGTGACATCACTGATGTGATTGGCTCTTAGGCACTGGTGGAATGAGGCATTATGACATCACAATATCTGCTCTGGAATGTTGCTGCTCAATCTCAGCATTCTTCAAAGCAAAGCTTGAGGGTCAGTGGTTGTGGCCATTCATACTCTGATTCTTCCCTCTCTCCTTAAAGAATGACATGAAGATGGTTTCCCGCGGTTATCCGCGGGGACGGGAACGGTGATGAATTTTGTCACCGTGTCATTCTCTATTTAACTGTATATCTATCTACTAATTTGCTTTTTTCATTCAAAGGCTTGGGCTGTACAGTTTTCAATACGACACAAACACTAAGGATAATTTTTTAAATTTGTTTCCATTCAACGCGGCAACCGCACCCAACAGTCTGTTTTGTTGTTCTGGCACGCACTAACCTAACTTAGCACTTGCTAAATCATTTTAATGCATGCGAAGTTGACAGCAAAACACAGCTATGGTGTTTTGCCCCGCAGGTCCCTAAACTGCACTGATTTTGAAGAATTAAAATGACCTGTGCTGTGCAGTACAGAGACTGTCCATTTGGAGGGACTCTTGGATCACAATAAAATTCCTGAAAACACAGGGAGCCTCTGCCAAGACACTCCTACAAAAAAAAATGTTAACTGCACAAAACCCCACAAAAATGAAGTGCTAAACCATGATGAGAATGACCCGATACATTACAAGAGCAAAACGCAAAGGGCTCCTTTTACAAAAGACGTGCTAGGGCCTTAACGCTTGGAATAGCGTGCACTAAATCACCCCGCACGCTAGCTGCTACCGCGGTAGATTTTCGGCTAGCGTGCGCTAATCATGTGTGTTCAGCTGGAAGAATGCTGATGAAATTTTAAAGGAAGCAAATAAACGGTGCATTTTTCTCTCACTAGAAACAGAACCAAAAGGCTCCTCTTACCCCTAGAAGGTGATTGGCGTGGACCTTAGGGGTGGGGGTCTCTCTGTCCAGTCCTAACAATCTACTTGCTTTCTTAGCCACTGCCGTACATTGAGCTGAGGGTTTCAACGTATCCTCAACGACACCTAGATCCTTTTCTTGGGCGGTGACTCCTAACGTGGAACCTGCATCGCTTAGCTATAATTTGGGTTCCTCTTTCCCACTTTACACTTGTTCACATTTAAACACCATCTGCCATTTTGACGCCCAGCCTCACAAGGTCCTCTCGCAATTTTTCACAATCCTCTTCAGATTTAACAACTTTGCGTTATCAGCAAATTTCATTATCTCACTAGTTATTCCCATCTCTCGATCAAGTTCAAGTTTCAAGTTTATTCATGGCTTGATATACCAACCATCACAAGTATCTGGGCGGTTTACAACGTTAAAAAATTAAAAAGGTCTAATA
Organism: Geotrypetes seraphini; assembly: GCF_902459505.1. Lineage (NCBI taxonomy): Eukaryota > Metazoa > Chordata > Amphibia > Gymnophiona > Dermophiidae > Geotrypetes > Geotrypetes seraphini. Next base: position 16,653,890 of record NC_047093.1, on the reverse strand, counting down.
TTATTTGTGATTTGGGTGGGGTAAAATAAAAAGAGGGTAAACCTATAACTATAACAAATTAAGACTGATTAGAGGTTTTGGGGGATAGGGAAGTTTTAATTACAATGATACATAAAAATAAATGGAAGGGAAATAAGGAGAGGGAAACAGGGATGTCGCTTCTTAAAAGCTTCCCCCCCACTTCCCCCAGTTATTGGTAGGCATCTTTAAAGAGAAATGTTTTGAGATTCGTTTTAAATTTACTTAAGGAATTTTCATTGTGAAGATGGAATGGCATTGCATTCCAGAGCGAGGGAGCAACTACTTTACGTTATGTTAAAAAGGAGTGGTCCCAGCACAGACCCCTGGGAAACCCCACTATTTGCCCTTCTCCATTGAGAATATTAACAATTTAAACCTACTCTCTGTTTTTCGTCTTTCCACCAGTTCTTAATCCATAAGACGACATTACCTCCTATCCCATGACTTTCTAATTTCCTCGGAAGTCTTTTGAAAATCCAAATGCACGATATCAACCGGTTCACCTCTATCCACATGTTCATGCAGTAGATTGGCGAGGCAAGATTTCCCTTGACCAAAACCATGTTGGCTTTCTCTCATTAATCCATGCTTATGTATATGTTCTGTCATTTTGTCCTTTATAATAGTCTCTACCATTTTGCCCAGTACTGACAACAGACTCACCGGCCTATAATTTCCCGGATCACCTCTGGATCCTTTTTTAGAGCCTGGCATTGTGTTGGCCACCCTCCAGTCTTCCGGTACTACTGTCTCCTTGAACACCTTAATGCCTGCTCTGAGCTGGCATTACGTTTTTAGTAAGGACAGATTTTGTTTTGATCCCTGTTCTCTGAGCATTGGGAAGGAATAGGAAATGACCTCGATAGCATGGTATCTTTGGAATGTACATCCTCTATAACAGGGGTCTCCAAAGTCCCTCCTTGAGGGTAACAATCCAGTCAGGTTTTCAGAATTTCCCCCATGAATATGCATGAGATCTATGTTCATGCACTGCTTTCAATGCATATTCATGGGGGAAATTCTGAAAACCCGACTGGATTCGGCCCTCAAGGAGGGACTTTGGAGACCTCTGCTCTATAATAAAACCCTATGCGCACATGTGCACTTACGATGTCGTGATCCCTGCCGCCGTCTAATATAATAAAACGGTAAGCCGCACATGCGCATTTCCTATGCGTGCTTCTGTTTTCCGTGAGCTGAGCTAGGAAGTGCACATGTGCGGCTTACGGACTGGCCTCACGTGAGGCAAGACAAGTGCGCATGCGCGCCCTTCCCTGCTCTCCACCTGCGGAGCGGTGGCTGCCGGCCGCTAGCACCCCCTGCCCTCTCCGTCGCCTCCCGGCTCCAGCGGCGTAGGCAGCACTATAAACACGCTGCTTCGCGCCCTCCTCTGCCGATTTCCTCTGCCGCGTCTCTGATGACATCATCGGAGACAGACGCGGCAGAGGAAATCGCCAGTAGAAGGCCGCGAAGCAGCGTGTTTAAAGTGCTGCCTACGCGGTTGGAGCCCCGAGGTTTGTCGGCGGTGGGAGGGTCAGGAGCAGTAAAAGAAGGGGGAGGGGCCGAACAGAGCAGGGAAGAGAAGGGAAGAGAAGGGAAAGGGGGAGTGGGGGAAAATGCTGCTACTGCTTCTACACAGGAAAGGGGGGGATAGGAGGGAAATGCTGTTGCTGCTGCATAGGGAAGTGGGATGGAAATGCTGCTGCACAGGGAAATGGGGAAAAATGACAGACAGACAGCGGGAGGGAGGGAGACAGAAAGAAAGAAAGACACAGGTGCAGGGAGAGGGACAGAAAGACAGACAGAGAAAGGGGGCCAGAGAGAGAGTCAGCGGGAGAGGGAAAGGGGGCTGTTTTGGGGGGAGGGGTGTGCTTGGGGCAAACAGCTTTGCTCTGGGGGGGAAGACAGAAGGGGCCATGGAGAGACAGGGAGAGGGATAGGGGGCTGGTTTTGGGGGGAGGGGTGTGCTGGGGGGAGACAGAAGGGGCCATGGAGAGATAGGGAAAGGGGGCTGCTTTGGGGGGAGGTGTGCTGGGGACAGACAGCTTTGCTCGGGGGTGAGGGGGAGACAGAAGGATACAGACAGCGGCCAAGGAGAGAGAGATAAAGAAACACAGACAGACAGACACATCTATTCTAGCACCTGTTAATGTAACGGGCTTAAAGACTAGTGATGTATAAGTGGTTTGGAATGGCCCAGGAAATATTCATAACCTTAAACCGTGCACGTTATTCCCTAAAGACCATTTGTGAGCTCTCAACCCAGTACAGGCGACAGCTACTAAGGTTGTTTGTAGTGAAATTTGCATACAGTACTCAATGGTACCCCTGAAATTTGCAAACCATAGAGAGGTAGTGCGCTCAAATTTATCTCATGCATTTTCGTTGTGAGTATCACGAAAACCTTTCCAGTGGCCTGCGTTGAGAAACCCTGCTCTGCCAGTAGCACGGTGACTAGTATGCCATCCTGACTCCAGGACTTGCAGCTTCTAGGTGCCCTTCGGTAAAGTCAGCCAAGCAAGCAGAATGGCAGCGACCGGGGAAGGAAGCCTTGCTGCTAATCCCCTTACAACTGTTACTCAACAGCGGATGAACTGACGAAAAAACCAGAAGCATGTGATGTGATTCAATAAATTGTAGTTTTTTCTTATCTTTTCACATTTTTTTTAAAGTGTTTTATTGTAGTTCTGTTAGTTATTACCTAGGTATATATTAAACTGTAATTAACCTGTAGACTGTGCATAAAATTGTTTAGTAAAAGTAGGTCACAGGAGGAACATACATAACCAGAATTTGTTTCGAACTCTGTGCATTATAGGGGAAAAAGCAAGCACAGAACTCCCAGAGGTACCTTGTTCCCTCTCTCCCACCATATCTTGTTAATGAGCCCAGCAGCTGGGTCTTGACATTTGCTCTATAGAAAGCAGCGTTTGAGGAGGCCGGGATGTGCAGAGCAGCGTCGGAGGAATGGTATGGAACCGTGGTTCTCAACGAAGCCCTTCCCAGCCAGTCAGGTTTCCAGGATGACTACGATACAAAGGCAAACGAGGGATGCGCGCACATTACAGCCAGGGCATGCGAATCTGTCACTTTCATATTCTTTGGGGATGTCCTGTAACCCAGCTGGCTGTGGGCTGAGAACCGCTAGTATTGGGGATGGATAAAGGGCGTAGAATTCAAAGAGCGTGTGACTGAGGCTGTGTGCATGTGTAAAAGACAGAAACTTTAAGAATTAGAAAGAGGTTGTGAGAGATGCAATGAATGAAAAAGTGCTGCAGACTTTGTTTCTATATAGAAACATGACGGCAGTTAAAGGCCAAATTGCCCGTCCGCTATCTCCTCCTCTCCCTATTGGCTAAGACTCTTAACATTTGCATCTCCTCTCCCTATTGGCTAAGGCTATTTACACCTGCATTGTGAGGTCATAGAGCTTTATGGTTATAGAATCATAGAAATATGACAGCAGTTAAAGGCCAAATGGCCCGTCCGCTATCTCCTCCTCTCCCTATTGGCTAAGACTCTTAACATTTGCATCTCCTCTCCCTATTGGCTAAGGCTATTTACACCTGCATTGTGAGGTCATAGAGCTTTATGGTTATAGAATCATAGAAATCTGACAGCAGAGAAAGGCCAAAAGACCCATCCTGTTTGCCCATCCACAGTAACCATTTTCTCTTCCTCTCTCTAAGAGTTCCTATGTGCATATCCCAAGCTTTTCTTGAATTCAGGACAGAAGTAATATTACGAGGGGCTGCTGAAAATTTCTCAACCCAACCAAGAAGAGAATGATTAAGGAGCCATGAAAACTAACAAGTTATTCCACACTTTTCTTGACATTTTCAGTTTCATTTACATAAGAACATAAGAAGTGCCTCTGCCCAGCAGCCCGCTCATGTGGTGGCCCACCAGAGCTCACAAATGGTCTTTAGGGAATAACGTGCACGGTTTTCCTGGGCCATTCCAAACCACTTAAAATGTCTAAAGATTTATAGTGTCTAAAATGTCCAGCTACAGTTGAAGAAATTGCGGAATCTGACAAAGTGCTATACCATAAATACCCAACAAAATATCACAGGCATTGATTCCAAGAGTGACATGGGTCTAATTAGAAAGGACACGGTTAAGATGCATTCTTCGTAAGAGGAGGAACTGAGCATACATTCAAACATACACAGAAAATAGCAGCAGATACGTCTTCGGCGGTGTTCAAGTCCACGTTAAAAGCCCACTTCTTTGAGAGTGCTTTCAACTCACCTTGAGTTCTGCATCCCCAACCTTCTATGTCATGTCTGTCTGTCCAAGTTAGACTGTAAGCTCTTCCTGGCAGGGACCATCTATAAATGTCAGCCCACCTCTTTGAGAGTGCTTTCAACTCCTAACTCTTCTCATCTTGGGTTCTGCATCCCCAACCCTCTATGTCATGTCTGTCTGTCCAAGTTAGACTGTAAGCTCTTCCTGGCAGGGACCATCTATAAATGTCAGCCCACCTCTTTGAGAGTGCTTTCAACTCCTAACTCTTCTCATCTTGGGTTCTGCATCCCCAACCCTCTATGTCATGTCTGTCTGTCCAAGTTAGACTGTAAGCTCTTCCTGGCAGGGACCATCTATAAATGTTAGCCCACCTCTTTGAGAGTGCTTTCAACTCCTAACTCTTCTCATCTTGGGTTCTGCATCCCCAACCCTCTATGTCATGTCTGTCTGTCCAAATTAGACTGTAAGCTCTTCCTGGAAGGGACCTTCTATATATGTCAGCCCACCTCTTTGAGAGTGCTTTCAACTCCTAACTCTTCTCACCTTGGGTTCTGCATTAGAGAATGACACGGTGGTTGTTACCCGCGGCTAGCCACGGGTAACCTGCCGAAATGGTGACAAAAAGAAAAAAGGTCACCGTCCTGTGGAGCAGTGAATGGTCTTGTCTCCGCAGTTAAAGGAATGAGCACGCGCGGTGAACGAGTGTGCGGTCCGGCAGCCCCCTCTCTCCCACCGGCCGTGCATCTCCCTCCTTCCCTTTCCCTTCCCTTCTCTTTGTGGCGATTTCTATAAGGCTATGCGTTGTATTGCAGCTGGAGCCTTGAAGTCGCGTGGCTGCTGGAAAAGTCTCCTCTGATACAACTTCCTGTTTCCGGATGCACCGGTTGTATCTGGCAGAAACTCAAAGAGTAGCAACATTCCAGAGCTGAGATTGTGATGTCATAATGCCTCATTCCACCAATGTCTAAGAGCCAAACTCTCACCAATGATGTCACAATGGCTTGATTGTCTTATAATTGGCTCACATAAGAACATTAGAATTGCCATATACTGGGACAGACCAAAAGTTTCCAACAGTAGCTAACCCAGGTCCCAAGTAACTACTTAGATCCCAAGTAATACAACAGATTTTATGCTGCTTATCCCAGGAAGAAAATAGGGGTGGTAGCTGAATCCCACACACAATTTTCCAGCTTGGCCTTGCATTTTTCCACCTAGAGAACACTACGGTTCCTATCTGGAGTTCTCTCAAGAACTTATAAAACTCTCCTTACTGAAGAGCACGCCTGGTTGCAAATCCAAGTAGACTGTGCCGACCCTTATGGAAGGTATAGCTTTACTTTAATTTAGGAAAACAGGCCTGTATATATGTATTAAAAAACATCACTCTTTGTTATAACCAGTCAGCTGCTTAATTCATTTACTTCATTACGATACCAAAAATATAAAGGAAAATTTTTCTAAACACACAAATAGAAATCTGGCAGAGGGCTGTTTAATAAACATATATATTTTTCTTTGATGCCTAGTCAAAACATAAGCACTCAAACCAGAAGCTAATATTATGCAGCAACAACAACTGAAAAAAAATGCACACACAGAGAAAAAGGAATTGCTAATGCTCTGACTCAGAGGCAGGAAAAGCTCATAGTCAAGGTTCAGTGCCAATATCGAAGCAAAAAGGGTCTACTTTCCAGAAAGAATCCCTTACCAGCTGACAAAATTCTAACACTGCTTCACATACCTGACATCCTGGCATCTTGAGTAGAGAATGACACGGGGACAAATTTCCCCCCACCCCCGCAGGAACTCCATTTCCCCGTCCTGTCACCACAAGTTTTATCGCTGTCCCTCTCCCTGCCCTATTCATGTAAGCTCTGCCTTAACCGCACAAGCTTCCAACACTTTTAAAGTATTTGAGGCTTGTACAGATGAGGACGGAGCTTAGGCATTGGTGGAATGAGGCATTATGACATCACAATCTGAGCTCTAGAATGTTGCTACTTAGGATTTTAAAGTGTCTGAGGCTTGTGCAGATGAGGACGGAGCTGAGGCGTTGGTGGAATGAGGCATTATGACATCACAATCTGAGCTCTAGAATGTTGCTACTTAGGATTTTAAAGTGTTTGATGCTTGTGCAGATGAGGACGGAGCTGAGGCATTGGTGGAATGAGGCATTATGACATCACAATCTGAGCTCTAGAATGTTGCTACTTAGGATTTTAAAGTGTTTGAGGCTTGTGCAGATGAGGACGGAGCTTAGGCATTGGTGGAATGGGGTATTATGACATCACAATCGGAGCTCTAGAATGTTGGACAGAGGACAGAGCTTGCAGGAATGGGGCAGGGACAGGAAAAGAACTCGCAGGGACGGATATGGGATGGGGATGGGATGGGGTGGGGAAAAATTTGTCCCCGTGTCATTCTCTAGTCTTGAGTACTTCTACATAGATGCGATTCAATGTAGAATTTAATGGGAAATCCTTGAGTTTCCAGTGTCTGTCAAAGCTGGCTCGCTTTCACTAATGTTCCCTGGAAAAGTTTCATCCTTTTGAATGAACGTTTAAGCTACAGACAGATCCAAAATTAATATTTAACATTTCAGAACACTGGGCCTGACTGAACACAACGGATCTTGCATGGAAAACCTTGTTACTGTGAAGCTCCATTAGATATTCTTATGGATCTACACTGTGACCTTACAGGATTGCTACTAAAAAGATATTAAACCAGGCTGATGATGTTGCATGGTACATTTAAATTAAAATGGACTTCTTTGCACCCCCCAATTGTGCAGTATGCTTTTGGTTTCTAAATGTCTTCCGACACCTTGTACCCAGAGACTCGCTAGCTTGCATCTATAAAGTATTCTGTGATCTTCAGAGAAGGCAGCTGGCTTTAAACATGCAAAAATCATTCTTATAACTTGTTTTCTGTGTAGAATATTCCTCCTCAGCTGGAGTCATCTCTTGGTGCCCCCCCCCCCCAACCCCCGTATAGGACATCCTAAAAAAGAAACCTCATGTACATCCATATAATAATATACACAGAACTCCTCTCTGGATCTGTGTGCGTGCTCAGTATGTGGATTATTCCAGTTACACACACAACTGCGCAGCCAATTTAAGTAATAAAAACACAATATATATAGGAACAAAAAGACACCATTTTTAAAAATTAGGACAACTAACATTTTATATTTTGGGATTAATTTTAATAAGAACTTGTTGCACAGGTAAAAAGGCTTTTATTAAAATTATCTCAGGCGTTATGCATATAGGAATGTACAGGGGAGTCACTTGGATGGTGCTGTGATTCACATACATTACTTAAGAACATAAGAAATGCCATACTAAGACAGGTCAAAGGTCCATCAAGCCCAGAATCCTGTTTCCAACAGTGGCCAACCCAGGTCCCAAGTACCTACCTAGATCCCAAGTAGTAAAACAGATTTTATGCTGCTTCTCCTAGGAATAAGCAGTGGATTTCTCCAAACCATCTCAATAATGGCCAATGGAAAATATCCAAGCCTTTTTTAAATCCTGCCAAGCTAACTGATTTCATGTACATCCTTTACACATTAATGTTTACGCTTGATCACTGGCAGGTGTAACTTGTCTATGGCTTCAAGTAGTCTGGTATAAAGGGGGGAAAAAGGGAGAAAATAGAATTGTTTGTTTTCCAAACAAAGCACGTTGCCAGAAACTGGTTGAGTGGAAGGTGACAGAGGGTAGTAGTGATCAATGGGATCACTCGGAGGCAGTGGTGTGCCTCAACTTAAGGTTCTGTTCCTGGGCCTGTTCTTTTTAACATTTTTATAAATGATATTGCTGAAGGGTTGTCATTGATATTGCTGGAGGACTTTAAACTAAAGGTCTGAAAGTTAACTGAGAAAGTATAAGGTTGAAGATTCACTTAGAGCCCCCACTACCCTTGCAACGGCTCTGGTATAGCTGCACCGTAAACATAGGCCTTTCAAAAATGTTCTCTGCTAGAACTCCCACAGCAGCCCATCTGCTGCTCCCTAAAGCTCTGGGACTCTCCCCTAGAGCAGCATTTCAGCATAGCTGGCTGTGGAAAAACGCTCAGCCTTCAGACAAAAAAAATAACATTTAATAAGAAAGTGAATTCTTCTATTATTCTGCATCTGTCTTCCTGTTTCTGCTTTCCTAGCCTTGACCCCCTGTAAGATAGGCCTCATCGAAGAGAAAATTAAGCTCGCTACCTCTCTGATGGGACCCAAAAAAGGTCAGAGAGGCAGCGAATGAAGGAAGAAGCTGCCCCTGGTCTTTGCTTTGGTAACCTTCGCAGAGGAAATAATTTGTTCTCTTTAAATGTTAAAGCTCCTGCCAAAAGAACATAAAAGCATTATCGAGCATCTGGACTTTTCAACACTCATATGTCGAGCTCCTACAATGATTTAAATGCTATGTTCAAACTGGTCAGGAAATGAAAACACAGGACTCTCTTCACTTGAAGACTAGCAACTAGAGACACAACATGTAGGTCTTTATTTAATGCTTTGTTATCAATTGTATTTTGCTTAGTAAAACAAGATAGCCGATCAAATCTTAATGAAAACTTATGTTACATAAGAACATAAGAATTGTCATCTCCGGATCAGACCTTAGGTCCATCTAGCCCAGTATCCCGTCTTCACAGAGGCCAATCCAAGTCACTAGTACCTGGCAAAACCCCAAATAGCAGCAGCGCTCCATGCCACCGATCTAGGACGAGCAGTGGCTTCTCCCATGTGTGTCTCAACAGCAGTTTATGGACTTTTCCTCCAGGAACTTGTCCAAACCCATTTTCAAACCAGCTACATTACCCGCTATTACCACGTCCTCTGGCAATGCATTCTAGAACATAACATAAAAAGTGCCATCTCCGGATCAGACCCTGGGTCCATCAAGTCCAGCGATTCGCACACGCGGAGGCCCCACCAGGTGTACCCTGGCATAGTTTTAGACCCCATATCACTGTATGCTTCTCAAGGGAGATGTGCATCTAATTTACCCTTACCCATATCACTCTATGCTACTCTTAAGGAGATGTGCATCTAATTTACCCTTACCCATATCACTCTATGCTACTCTTAAGGAGATGTGCATCTAATTTACCCTTACCCGTATCACTCTATGCCACTCTTAAGGAGATGTGCATCTAATTTACCCTTAAATCCTAGAACGGTGGATTCTGCAATTACCTCTTCTGGTGGACACCTGGAATGCTCTCCCAGAAGAGGTAATTGCGGAATCCACCGTTCTAGGATTTAAGGGTAAACTAGATGCACATCTCCTTAAGAGTGGCATAGAGTGATACGGGTAAGGGTAAATTAGAAGCACATCTCCCTTGAGAAGCATACAGTGATATGGGGACTAAAACTATGCCAGGGTACACCTGGCGGGGCCTCCGTGTGTGCGGATCGCCGGACTTGATGGACCCAGGGTCTGATCCGGAGATGGCAATTCTTATGTTCTTATGTAACATAAGTTTTCATTAAGATTTGATCGGCTATCTCGTTTTACTAAGCAAAATACAATTGATAACAAAGATGAACCATACAAACAAGCAGACTAACTGGTACAAAAGGGGAGAACTGCAATCTGCTTTTTAGAGGCAAAAGAGGTAACATTTATGGACAGCACAGTAACGAAGGGGTGGGCAAAAACCCCAAAAGCGTGAAGAGCTATCCTTTGAAATGAAATTATAAACTGTATACATCTTTAAATAAACTTTTCAGGTTATTTTTGAAGCGTGTCAAATTTTCTTCCTCTCTTAAGTATTTTGGCAAAGCATTCCAGAGCCGAGGAACAGTCACGGAGAGGATGTCTTGCCATTTCTGAATTTCTGATACAGGATTGCAGCTTCCTGCAAGAAATCATCCTACCGAGCAGTGGTGTCGCGAGGGTGAGCAGCGCCCTGAGCGGTGGTTCCATCCTGCCTATCGCGGGGTGGGGGGAGGGTGTTTCGAGGGGGGGGTTTTGACTGGACGGAGTGGGCATTGCGGTTAGGTGTGTGGGGGGAGGGGTGTTTTGGGGGTGGGGGGTTCCAGCAGGAGGAATTGGGATGAAGCTCTGGAACTCCCTCCTTGGAACCCTGAGGATCTGTACGGATCGTGCCCAATTTTAAAAAAATGCTGAAAACACAATTATTTGTTGATGCCTTTTTAGGATATAGCATGGAAGAATAATTCAGTATTAGTATATACTGAATAAAACCTGGCTAAGCGTGGCCTTTCAGAGAGTTAAATATTCCTTTGCTACTTCATACTTTCTGCTTTAGTTCAGCTACGCGAGCAGGATGAAAATTTACGTCTTGCCAAACTCACCACGGCTTTATTTTTCCACATTTACTCCACAAAGAGAGCTAACAACTGAGAAAGGTGTCTAGTTTCCTTACAGAGCATTCCTGTGGTAGATTTTCCAGATGTTTCAGAGTTTCACAAATGAAGAAAAAAATAGAGCCCTCGCAATATTTGAGAAAACCATGTGACGAATGGCTAAAAGGATGTCTACTATACAATAGTCTGTAACCACACCTCAATTCTATATTTAGATTGATTTATTATTTAACTTCCCAGAATGAATCCTACTCGAGATGGAATACAAAATAAACATCATTCTTCAACATGTTTCTTCAACATATCCAGATTGTACAATAATACAACAAGAACAGAGAATGATTTTACAAAACCCTGGAAAGGAGAATGGTCTACTCTCATTTCATGGTACAAAAAAATATCCCAGGAAAAGCAATAATTTCATAAGCAAAGTATCGCTTATCGCTTTTCCAAAAAAAAAAAAAAAAATTTCTATATGTTAGCAGGAAATATAGCCACACATTAAGGAACAAGAATTAACAATCAATGAGAAAATTGAACTTGGGCCTTCAAATTGTCCTCCGAATGCTGTTCATAATGTCATGATTCATAACATAACTTTGACCTTTTGCTTATTAGCATGAGATGCTCGAACTAATTTCACAGTAATTAACTTTATGCTTAAAGGGTATACCCCTATAATTAGAAACAATTAAAATACTGCAGAATGACCTACACTGTCAATGTCAAAACTAATGGTACAATACTGAAACAGACCTTTATCGTCATGGAGGAACACATACTTGTCTAGCTCTATGCAAAGCAAACTTCCATTTCAGACTTCCAAGTCAGATAGTTTGTCCAAAAGGTAAATCTAAACCAATTGGATTCTTGTTTTATTTGCATATTATAATCCTGTTTCCTGAATAAAATTATTATTTATAAAATATATATATGTAATGATGGTTCTTCGAAAAAGATTAAGTGTCTCTACTAACCAACCAACCATCTGACTCTATGGTACGAAATAGCCAAGTAACCGGTAATTCTGGGATTATTTCCCTCTCTGTTTTGTAAAAAAGTCTTTCTTATTAAGAAAACTCTCAAAAGTGCTAGAAGAGAGGCAAAAATCAAAACATGACTGGCTCATTGGCTTCCTTTGGACTTGACATGCAGCATTTGCTCTCAACCAAGATACATCTAGCAACCTTGTGGTCAGTGAAGCTTGAAGATCCAAGACTGGATGGACCGTTCATGTCTTTATCTGCCGTCATTTACTATGTCACTATCCATAAAAGAAGAAAAAGTAAAAATACAGATATGTGTATTTGAAATTATTTTCCCACTGTATTTACAGTACAAAATATGTGAAGAGACCAACTTTTGCACTGTATTTTATTACTGACAGTACTGGCCATAGATAAAGAAGATGGTGACCCCAAAACTGGTAGGTCTACAATAATGCAGAGAGAGTGGAAGAAACGGGCAGAACAAATTGTCCTTAACAGTCGACTTTCTGTTTGATTTCAGGCCCAGGCCAGTGAGTGAAAGATGAAATGCAGACTGCGTAGAGGAGTTGACAGGAACACAGGGAGGGAACATTTCAGAAATTAATTTTGGGATCAACTGCACAGACCTCTTAGAATTCAAGCCTGGATCTACAAATATTGTATGAGGGTAAATCAAAAAGTACACTTCTCCCTCCATATTCGCGGTTTCAGCACTCGCGGTTTCACGGTTATTTGTGATTTTTCGCATGCTGACTCCTTCCCCCCCTCCAAATTACATCATGAGTAAAGTACTGTACCGATAAAAAGTTTGGCGCTTACCAGCTTTCACAATCGCTGCTATTATCAGGGCTGTGGAGTCGGTAGATAAATGTTCTGACTCCGACTCCTCAGGTTTTTGTACTTCTGACTCCGACTCCGCGTGAAACAAGATCTTCATCCGCGTAAAAAAAATGTTGTGCGTATGGTGGGAGAGCTTGGTTGGATGAATTTTTCGAGTCTACACCAGGTGATTTCTACCAACGAGGTATTGAAAACCTTGTTGAACGTTGGAAATAAGTTGTAAACAACAACGAGGGAGAATACATTTATAAGTACTGGTGCTCCGAATTGTGCTTTGCATGCCATATAGTGAAGGACGTGTTCGTTTTGCGGTTACGTGAGGCACTGCATGCATTGGTCTTTATTCTTACAGTACAGAAGTCATTAATTATAACTTTTTGTGAATTGGGACATTTAAACTTGCTTTTTTTTAATTCCAATCTAAATTTAGTCGGAGTCGGTGCATTGTTTGACAACTCCGACTCCGACTCCAGGTACCCGAAATTTCCTCCGACTCCTCGACTCTGACTCCACAGCACTGGCTATTATTCATTTTTTTAATATATTAAAGGATGTCTGTTAAAACCCCCCCCCCGCAAATAACATAAAAATTATTCACGGTTTTTCCTTATTTGCAGTCATGTTCCGCCCCTAACCACCACGAATACGGAAGGAGGAGTGTAATGTAAATCATGTTTTATTGTTGTACAATCGGCAAACACACACAACAAAGCAAAAGCATAACAAGGTCGAGAAAACCAAAAGTACAACAAGACAAGTTTTGGAAATAAACCCCCGTCCCTCACGCTGCCCACATCCGATTGCATACACTTCACCCATACTGGACTCCCACCCCCACCCCATCACCCCAAAGAAAACAAACAGACCAGAAGAACTGCTGAGCAAGCTGTGTTCTTATGCCACTCAGCAAGCACCGAACAAAAACGTCCCCAACCCCGACCATCCTCCCACAGAAACCACCCCCACCCTCCCCAACTTGCGAACAACACACTCCACCACATCCATACCAACCATCCTCACGCAGCCAAACATCATACCAAATATCCCGGGGAAGTATCCGAGGACATACGGTATCATCGCCTAGAACGAGTTTAAGACCAGACTTCTGGCCATAGGGGAAAGCGATTGAATATAGGAGTCCCAGATCTGCAAAAAACCTTTTTTCCGCTTGAAAGACAAGCGGGCATGGTGTTGTTCCAAAAGCATCAAAGTATGAAATCGATTCCTCCAAGCCCAGTAAGCAGGTGCGGTTGATTGCATCCATACACTAAGTATGATCTTCTTACCGATAACAGCTGCCTTTCCGAATCAACATCCGATGTCCCCGAGCAGAAACCCTCAAAGATTCATACCAATCCAGAAGTAAGCCTACTGGCGACATTGGAAGAGATTGACCAAAAAACCTTTACGGAAGGAGGAGTATAAAGGCAAAATACATTTAACGGCTTTAATAGAAGTAACCGCGAGCAATTGAACATATCATCCCCGTGCAAGACGATGCATTTGTTGTATCGGTCAACTAGCTTCTACATTCCTGCAGAGAAGAAGTTTTTCGGCTGCTCCTGAAGCCAGGTGAGCCACCGCTTCCTTTACGTCCTCATGCTTTGTCGTTTGCCCTCTGGGTCGCAGTGATGCAGCCACGTCTCATCGCAAGTGACAAATTTCTCCAGAACACTTGGATCTTCTTCGTACCGTCTCAAGCACGGGGTCACAACCTCCAAACGCTGTTGCTCGTGCAGATCAGTAAAGCTGTTTGGGAACCCATCGGGCGCAGACTTTCCTGTATCCCAAATCATCGTGCATTAGGGCAAACGCAGATCCATAGCTCATGTCCAAATTTTCAGCCAATTAAGATACCATTATCTGTCAGTCTTCTCTAATCAAGGCATCTGCCCTGTCCATGTGCTCGTGTGTGCATGATGTTGATGTGTGACCAGAATGACCTTCGTTGTTACACCTGTTCTTCCCGCTCTTAAATCTTTCGCTGACTCATGGTGCTATGTGCATACTGAGTCAATATCCGACGGTGAATTTGCACAAGTTTCACCCCGTCTGCACGTTGCTCTTTGATAGCGCAATCCTGCAATGGAACGCCCACGTTTCTGACCTTGTGGCTGCCACGCAATTAAAGGCCAAGTGCTGCACGGTGCGTGGACGAATCATCCGACAGGCAACGAACGAGTGCTAATGTTGCATTTAGCTCTGTTCTGGTTATCGCGTAATTCAACAACTGTCTTTAATTTTTTTGATCTGCCCACATTTACAGTGTAGCCGAAAATAAGTTATCTTCAAAAGAGACTTGTTTTATGACAAACGACAAGAGCTCACCGTAAAACAGAATTGCTCCCTGCGTCTTTCGGAAAATAGGGTCAGACAGGACGCTATCATTCACAGAGAGGGCCACGTGGACAAAGGAGATGGAGTCTCTGAGGAAGGGGTTAGCCCCTCTATCACTGTCCTGCCTGACAGGTAATTTCAGCCTTTGCAGTCGATTCTGTTTGGGACAACACCAAGAAAAGATTGGTTAACAGGCACGGTGTGCATCTTAAAGACCTTCCAGCATCTGGAAACTCAGCAGACTAGAATTAATCACCTCTGGATCACTCTAGTTACGTTTACTTATGTTCCGGACAAATAAGTGAAGCTACTTTGGTGATAAAAACATGCTTTATCCTGTTTTTCCTTTTAGATAATGCTTTTCCCCAGTGTTCTATCTCTATGTTGCTTTCCATTATCTTTCTGCATGGGAGCCATGACACGAAACAATTATAACACAGTGGCTTGACGTTGCAATACTATAGCAGCTGTAAATATCTTTCAAATGAGCAGCATACAAAGATGTAGAACTAGATCTCTGAGACCTGGCGTTAGATAGGCTGGAGCCCCGGATCAAAATTTTGAGAGGTGGCTTTGAAACGGCAACAGTGAATAACGAGTTGAACTCTGTTACGCATCGGCAGATAAGGGGAAGATCCCTGAATAGTATTCTCAAGGTTTGTGACACTGAAATAGTAGTTATGAGGTGCAAAGACCGCCAGCAGACTGAGGGCCAGATTCTCAAAACTTTTAACGTGGTCGCTAAGCAGTTTTCCGGCGGTTTAGCCTGCACGCATTTTAGCGGCGGATTATAAAAACGGATTCTCTCTGTCTTTAGCGAGGTTTCTAGCAGTCTCCGACAATGGCGTGCAAATGGGCTCTCCGGTGGATTCTTAAAAATCGCCGAGGCATTTTCGAAGAGCGGCGTCGGCTTTTGGCGACAAAAAGCAGCAAATGGTCCGGGGGGTGCAGTTACAATGCCAGCACTTGTGTTTTGACTGTGGCTAATGAAAAAAAAAAATTGTGTACCTAGTTATTTTTAGGGGAGACTAGTAAAATCATGCTTCTTTTGAGTTTTTGTGACACAGAGGCATGTTTCATACGCGCTTGTTAAAAGCTAACATTTCTTCTTGAGCGCATGTATGATACCCTTGTCTTGCGTGTTTTTGGCTATGGGTCTTGATTACATTTTACATTAAAAGCAAGTTACAAGGTTTACCTGAATTATAGTAGTTTTTTTTTTAAGAGAAAGGCATGTTTCAGGCGCGCTTGTTAAAAGCCAATGTTTCTTCTTGAGCGCATGTATGATACCCTTGTCTTGTGCGTTTCTGGCTGTGGGCCTTAATAAAATTTTACAAGGTTTACAAGAATTATAGTCGTTTTTGGGAGAGAAAGGCATGTTTTATGCGTGATTGAAAAAAGTTGACATTGCTTTTCCCCTCCTCTCCCTTCCATTTGTCCAATAGTACAGCAGGAGAGTGTGTTGGGGGTTTTATTTTACGGCGTTTTTCTGCGCAAGTGTCCATCAGCGATAGGCACATGCAAATGTAGAAAATCTTCGCTGCTACCTACTGCTTTTTTTTTTGCATGCGCAATTTTTAAAGAATGTCTCGAGTTTTTAGATTCGGTGTCAAAACGGGCTACGGTAGCAGACCGTCGCTTTTTAACGCGGGTTTTTGAAAACCCTGCCCTCAGAGTCTACTTCAGTTTCGGCCAGACCCAGGGTCCCCCCTGTGGTGCTCGAGCCCAGGAAAACAGTTGCATCCCCTCAAAACTGCGCTTGTCCAAAATGTCTGTGGGTGAGATGGAAAAAAAGACATCGGAAGAAGAGACTGTCTCCGACTTTAATCATGTTATGTCTTTCTGCCTCATAATTATGAAGGAACAAACAAGCCCTGTGTCAATTATAACAAAGTAAATGCGGCAAGTGTTCTGATAAGGCAAGAAAATTGTGTTTACCTACTGTGAGACAGGAATAAACCAGAATGTTTTCACATTTATCTAGAAGGCAGGGGGTGATGCTCTGGCTTTATTCTCACCATCAGTGCGTGCAAATAAAGGACAACAAATAAAATCATATATTTTGGAGAGAGAGAGTGTGTAAAAACTTTAATTGGACAATACATCCATTTCTTGAGTAGCTTTCCAGAACTAACAGGGTCAGATTAAAAGGTAAGATTTGCCTCTTTGCGGATGATACCAAAATCTGCAATAGAGTAGACACCCTGGATGGTGTGAATAATGGTGTGAAGAAAGACCTGGCAAAGCTTGAAGAATGGTCTGAAATTTGGCAGCTAAAATTCAATGCCAAGAAATGTAAGGTCATGCATTTGGGCTGCAAAATCCCAAGGGAACAATACAGTTTACGGGGCGAAGAACTTTTGTGCATGAAAAAGGAGTAGGATTTGGGCGTGATAGTATGTGATGATCTTAAGGTGGCCAAATAGGTCAAAAAGGTAACGGCGAAAGATAGAAGGATGTAGGGTGCATAGGGAGAGGTATGGCCAGTAGGAAAAAGAAGGTATTGATGCCCCTGTATAAGACTCTGGTGAAACCTCATTTAGAATATTGTGTACGATTCTGGAGATCACCTTCAAAAAGATATAAACAGGTTTGAGTCAGTCTAGAGCAGTGGTTCTTAACCTTGTTGGAGGTACTGAACCACACCAGTTTCATATGCGTGTTCACCGAACCCTTCTTTATTGGAAAAATAAAATATGATTTTTACAAATTCAAAACATAGGTATACAAATCCCCTGCAGCACAGGTAGGCCAAGCGATGTTGCGTGATCACCTGCAGCCAATTATGGACAAGCGGGGCGTATCATCACGAATCATAAGCGCTTCGGTCACGTTCAATCATCTATCAGTTATTCAGTGATTTTGATCAAGACTGATTGTGTATTCGGTTTCTTGATCTATCAATCAACAGCAGAAGTCACACTGATTTGCAGTAAATTTCATTATTATGTTATTATTATTCGAAATATAGGAGAACTTTTTTGTTTTCAAAATTGATATTATTTTTTCCCTCACTGTATACCTATGTTTTGAATTTGTAAAAATCATATTTTATTTTTCCAATAAAGAAGGGTTTGGTGAACATGCATATGAAACTGGTGGGGTTCAGTACCTCCAACAAGGTTAAGAACCATTGGTCTAGAGCAGGGGTCTGCAACATTTAAGACATAAAGAGCCACTTGGACCCGTTTTCGAAAAGAAAAAAAACTTGGAGCCGCAAAACCATTATAAAACAAATCTAACACTGCATATATTGTTTCTTATCTTAATGCTATATACAGGATCATGCAGTTAGCTGTCAATCTGAAGAAAAAAAGGACTTTTTCACTTAAAAATCAAAGATCACCACCATTACTGGGCCAATAAGCCCCCCATATAATGTGCCAGTAGCCACAGGCCCCCCTATAATATGCCAGTAGCCAATAGGAGACCCCACAATATGCTAGTAGCCATAGCTCCCCCCTACATTGTGCTAGGAGTCATAGTCCCCCCATATAATGTGCCAGAGTCCAGGCCCCCCATATAATTAGCCACAATAGTAGGTTTTAGCACAGGGAGTTACGCTGAATGCCTCGCGCTGCTCTCAATGCTCATAGGCTCCCTGCGCTAAAAAACGATATTGCGGTTTAGTAAAAGGGAGCCATAGTGCAAAATATAGACAGCAGATATAAATTCTCAAAACAGACACATTTTGATCACTAAATTGAAAATAAAATCATTTTTCCTACCTTTGCTGTTTGGTGATTTCATGAGTCTCTGGTTGCACTTTCTTCTTCTGACTGTGCATCCAATCTTTCTTCCTTTCTTTCAGCCTCCTGTATGTTTCCTCTCCTCCAGACCTCATTCTCTCCCCCAACTTTTTCTTTCTGTCTCCCTGTTCCCCCTTCTTTCTGTCTCTGTCTGCCCCCTTTCTTTCTTTCTCCGTGCCCTCCCCCAAGCCACTCGGTTTGCTGCCACCGCCATCGGAGAATAGCCCCCAGGCCACCGCCGTCCCAAGCTTTCCCTGCAGAAGCGTCGCGCTGACCAGCATTTCGCTCCCTGACGTCAATTCTGACGTAGGAGAGGAAGTTCCGGGAAAACAAGGCATTTCTCCTCATTCCATCCAGCCTGAGCCCCATCTCTCCTTGATCCAGCATTTCCCTTCTGTGTCTGTCAGAATTACCATTCCACCTATTTTCTAGCATCACCCTTCTTTGTGTCCATCTCACCTATATCCCTATCTCACCACTTTTTCAGAATCTTCATTTTTTTCTGTCCTTGTCTTTACCCCATGTTCACCATTTGCCCTTTCAATGTCTTTATCTCCCCTCCCACACTTTTTCAGCATTACTTCTATGTCTCTATTTCACCTCCTCTTCATGTCCCCTCTGTATCTCTATCCTTATTCAGTAGGTCCTGCTTACCCTTTCTCTTCTTTGTGTCACTATCTCCATTTTCAGCTTTTCCCCCTTTTTCCTTTGTTACTGCACCCTGTAGCCAGAATCTTTCCACCCTCCCTCCACTCCGGCCCAGCCCAGTATGAAATATTTCCTTTTGTTTCCCTCCCCTCTCTCTTTCTCTCTCTCTTCTCCTCCCTCACCCACGAGTCCTGCATCTGGCCCTCTCCCTTCTACCTGCACCTGGCAACACCCCCCTGCTCCGCGGCTCTCTTCAGCAACTCGTCAGCAGCGGTGATCAAGACAAGTTGCCGACATCGAGGCCTTCCCTCTACGAGTCTCGCCTTTGTGGAAAAAGAAGTTGAAACAAGCGGGACTCGCAGAGGGTAGGCCCCGACGTCAGAAGCTTGTGTCGATCGCTGCTGCTGCACGAGAGAGACTCCCACGGGGATGAAAACAGCCTACCTAAATTCTGGCGATGCAGGCATGCAGCTTACAAGTCCGGCGTCGCAGCGGGAAATAGCCATGCTGAGCAGTGAGCTCAGCACGTACACAGATGAAAGCCTTGCTTGCTGATTGGTCCGGCGGCACGTCATCCTCCGCGCCTCCCATTCTTCAGGAGCGCGCCGCAGCCACTGAAAGACTCCGGCCCGCGTGACACACTACCGGAGCCGCGGCAAAGGTGTAAAAGAGCCGCATGCGGCTCTGGAGCCGTGGGTTGCCGACCCCCGGTCTAGAGGAAGGCTACTAAAATGGTGTGTGGTCTTTGTCATAAGGCATATGGGGACAGACTTAAAGATCTCAATATGTATACTTTGGAGGAAAGGCGGGAGAGGAGAGATATGATAGAGATGTTTAAATCCAAACGATTCCATAAAATGTCGCTCACCAGCAGTGGGCTACCTCTCTAAGATCCAACATTGAAATTTGAAAAAGAGGTGGAGAAAAAGCCTCAAAAACGTTTTAAATATGCAGCCATCATTGATGATTCACAGCTGGCATTCTTTTCTTACCATAGGCAAAAAAACTCACACCCGCAGCACAATGTAAAAAGATCTGAAAGGGAAAACCCCACTACTGTGCACAGTATATATTTTTTTTTAAAAAAACTTTTTAAAATTTTTATGAATAAATATATGAAATATAAAGTTCTAAACGCAACATTGCTGAACAAGGAAGCAAAATACTTAACTCTGGCACCAGAGGACAGAACTGAAGGAACCCCACCAGTATGAATTGTCGCTTCTTCTTTTTTTCAATGGCAAACAAAAACTCCCACAGCACACAGTCAAATCCAATCAAGTCCACAGCAGAGCCAAAGCCTCCAACAAGCACCTGTTTCACCAACACATTTGGTTTCTTCTGGGAACGTGAAAGAGGTTCAAGGGAAGGAGTGGGAAGGGAGGAAGGAAGGGAGCGGAGAAGAGGGCGGGGAAGGGTGCCACCTCCCAGGGCGCCTATCATCCTCGCTACGCCACTGCCTCCCCCCTTTTTCTTGTTCCTTCCTCATCCCTCTGCTTCCTTCTGTTTTCTCTTTTCCTGTCCATAATTGTAGTTTTTGTCAATAATTATTTATTAGATATATATTATATTATTTATTATAGATAATTATAATTTTTTTTCGGGGGAGAAGGGGGGCGGAGATTGTAAACTGCCTTGACAGGTTTTTCCAAGGCGGTATATCAAATTCCTTAATAAACTATAATAAGATATCTAAAGTCAGGCTCTTGGAGAGATATTTATCTAATTCATCATGAAGGAGCTGCATCACTAACTAATCATGAAGGCAGTCTTCGACTCTGACTCCTAAAGGATCTGTCTCTGGTATTTGGACCGACCAAACAATAGGCTTGCTGCCTAAGTATTATATCTAAAAGGGCAGAAAGCAATCTCATATCACCTTTACTCAAAGCATTTTAGCATTCGTGAGATTGCCTAGAGGTTATATACAGGCCTCTAAAGAAATTCATTGTGGAAAGGCCTTTTGTCAATAAATCATATCACTCCCCCGAACTAAAGCCACAGAGTTCCATGAAATATTCCATCTGAAATGTTCCGAACTACACAGAAATCCAACCACTGATTAGCGATCGACTGCTTCTGCAGTCTTATCTACCTCGAAGGAGCCAATTTATTGCACACTTAAATGCGCTCTGTAACTTATCATTATGACTTCTCCATTAATCAGTGCTACTTCTTCTGTATGCTTGAATGCTGCGTGAGTGAAAATGGATTACAAAGCGAATGCTGTGTCTGTCTATCCCCAAGCTGACTGAATTGGATAATGCCGGCTGGCCATTAACGCTGACTTGGGGGGGGGGGGGAGAGGTGGAATAATGTACCCAGAAGTTCCGTTCACTTTCTCAACCTAAACCAAAAATTGACAAAAATCTTGTGATTCGTACCATGAAAATCTCAGACACAGATCATCTATGGATTTTGGCTTTATAAGCTGCCATAAGAACATAAGAATCTCCATACTGGGACAGACCGAAGGTCCATCAAGCCCAGCATCCTGCTTCCAACTGTGGCCAACCCAGGTCCCAAGTACCTAGCTAGGTCCCAAGTAGTAAAACAAATTTTACGCTGCTTTCCCCAAGCCATCTCAATAATGGCCCATGGACTTCTCTTTTAGGAAATTATCCAAACCTTTTTATTTTTTTTTTAAACCCCGCTAAGCTAACTGATTTCACCTTTTGTTGGGGAAGCCTTCTGTTACCAGTGTTTGGTTTCCTGGTGGCAATGCTCTACAGCAGCATGTCACAAGCCTTCTGAAGCTCCAGCACACTACACTAAGGGCCGCAGCTGGAGGGAATCTGGACATGCACGGAGGTTGACGTGATCCAATCCAAACCTTAGTCTTGTATACCAAATCATCCCGACAACAGGGCTCGATCCGGTTCACAAAAAGTTAACTAAAAGGACAAGGAATGCGAATAATTGGACAAAGAAGTCATCAATTGAAATCCCTTATTTGTCAGTTAAAAATTTCTGAAATAGATAAGGCTGAAAAATTATCAGAGAAGGAAGGAGTCTAATATCTGTAGGAAGATCATTCCAAATTTTTATAAGGGAAAATGCCAAAGCATGACAAATCCTACCTAAAGCTTTAAATCCCCTAATACGAGAAGGGAAGGCTAATTTAAATTTGTGAATTCCCCTAGAACAGGGGTAGGCAATTCCAGTCCTCGAGAGCCGGAGCCAGGTCAGGTTTTCAGGATATCCACCATGAATATGTATGAGATGGATTTGCATGCACTGCCTCCTTGAGATGCAAATCTATCTCATGCATATTGGTATAGCGGTATTTAAGAAATAAATTATTATTATTATTGTGGATATCCTGAAAACCTGACCTGGCTCCGGCTCTCGAGGACCGGAATTGCCTACCCCTGCCCTAGAAGATAAAGGCTGTTGGGAGTGATGACTTCAGGCGTATGTGTGGCGACATCATGTTGACATGTGCGCGTGCTTGGAGGCTTTCCAGACGGGGCCCTGAGCTTGCTAACCCTGCGAGGAGAGGTGCCAGTGCCGGCTGACTGCCTACAGGATGGGCCTCACACCGTGAGAAGCATGTTCTGTAGTTAGTCAGCTGGCACTGGCACCTCTCCTTCTTGCCGGCGTCTCGTGGCACACCCTGAATCTCGTCGCAGAACACAATTTCCAATATACTGCTCTACAGGCACGAGGATACCAAAACCAGATGTAAGACAAACTATGAAGTTATTTTTTATTTTTTTCATATTACCAGAAATGGCAGCAATGCAAGTCAAAGTTAGCCACGTCATTGCTTGACAGATACAGACTAGGGGAAAGCCTCCGTTATAATCAGAGCCTGCTGCAAAAGCGTTAAGGAAGAAAGGAATAGAGTCAGATTTCAAAATCTCAATACAAGGTAAACTGCATAAAATCCCTGCTATAAAAAAAAAAAAAAAAATATATATATATATATATATATATACTGTATATACTGTATGTATATATATATATATATATATATATATATATATATATATATATATATATATATATATATAAAACCCTCCCTTCCCTCTAAAAACAACTATTCCCCAAAACAACAGCAGCAACAACAACAAAAAAAAATCATATGAGCTCTGTTATTTTAAAAAAGTAGGGGCAAGCAGGCGGAAGACTAGCTTGCAAGCCATATACTGTTAAGAGCGGTGAGAGTCGGCACTGGGTAACTGACCGTCACAATTCCAAGCCTCAACTAACAGAGCGGGTGGTCACAGCACATCAGCCGGGCTGGAAAGAGTCTAAGCAACGCTCTGAAATGTTTACACCCACCTCCTGTGTTTTCACATCTGTTATTCTGCCTGGAAGAGAGCTGTTAAATTATTAAAGGAAACCGCTTTAATCCTTGGATCAGCAGGTGCACTCAGGTTGGCTTCATAGATAGCAGGACCCCCGATTCCTACTGGCCAATGGGAAGAGTGTGGCGCAGTGGTTAAAGCTACAGCCTCAGCGCTCTGAGGTTGTGGGTTCTAACCCATGCTGCTCCTTGTGACCCTGGGCAAGTCACTTAAACCCCCCATTAGATAGATTGTGAGCCCACCAGGACAGGCAGGGAAAAATGCTTGAGTGCCTGAATAAATTCATGTAAACTGTTCTCAGCTCCCCTGAGGGTATAAATAAATAGTGTGAAAAGTTTCATCCTCTGATCACCAGAGCTGGTATTGTGACGTCATAATGCCTCATTCCACCAATAAGAGCCAACCTCATCAGTGATGTCACAATGGCTGGATTGTCCTACACTTGGATCACTTTTGCTACATTTTGATTTCTAGAGTGGTGCAGTGGTTAAAGCCACAGTCTCAGCACCCTGAGGTTGTGGGTTCAAACCCACGCTGCTCTTTATGACCCCAGGCAAGTCACTTAATCCCCCCCCCATTGCCTCAGGTACATTAGACAGACAGGGAAAAATGCTTGAGTACCTGAATAAATTCATGTAAAACCATTCTGAGCTCCCCTGGGAGAACAGTGTAGAAAATTGAATACATTAATTCTCGTAACAGTGTTCTATGTTAAGCGGCGGTAGGTACCCTAAAGTCACATATCTTAATTGTTTTAACTGGTGATAAGCGGCATTGTAATTGACAGCATCATTTAAAACCAATTAAAAACACATCTGAAAAAAAATGTAGCCACCTACAAAAACGGGAGCCATCTCTCGTCCATAGAGGCGTCTACATTGAAAATAGACACCGTTTATTTCCTAAGTGGATGCAAGCATCAGTAGTCACCTCTATGGACCGATTCTCGTCGAAACTAGGCACCGGACATATAGGCCTGTAGACATGTAGATTTTGGCCTATTTTCGATGCGGTTGTGATTCTATAAATGGCGCTGTCACGTGATTTGACACGTGAATGGCGCCGCTTTTCTGGACGGCCATCGATATCGGCACTGTGCACGCCTAGATCTAGGCGCCTTGTTCTGGCAGCTCCGGAAAGATTTGTTTCCTGGCGCTGGTCGAATCTCGCGAAACACAAGTCTTCACAAACAAGACCGTAACGAGCAGATGGCGAAGCACGAGTAAGAGAGGACGTCTGACTCTAGATTGATGAAGGAAATGATTTTCAAATGGGTGGTCACAAAGCAGTTTCTCCCACTTGAAAACCCTAAATGCATAGCGAGACGGTGGCAGACCTCTGGTCATGATAGAAACATAGAGAAACTTAGAGTATGACGGCAGAAAAGGGCCGTCGGCCCAACACGTCTGCCCACTCAAAAGAACCCTCCCCCTAAGCAATTCCCCGAAGTGAACCCACATGTTTATCCCATCGTTTCTTGAAGTCGAGCACGTTGCTGGCTTCAACTACCTGACGTGGAAGGCCATTCCAACGATCAACCACCCTTTCGGTGAAGAAGTATTTCCTGATGTCACCATGAAATCTCCCACCCTTGAGTTTGAGCGGATGTCCTCTTGTTGCCATGGGACCCGTAAGAAAAAGGATATCTTTCTCCACCTCAATGGTGGAGGATTTGTCCGGATAAGAGTATTAGACATTGACATGCATACAGTGGTGTAGTTAGGGAGGGCGGGGGATAAGGACCGCCCCAGGCGCTTTGTCAGTGGGGGTGCCAGAACCTTTGCGCCCTGCCACACCACGCTCATGCCAAGCCTCCCCCCCCCCCCCTGCATCTCTGTAAATCTTCGCAAGCGCTGGGAACTTCTTCTGCCTGTTGCTCGCACCAGCCTGGTTCCCCTCTAAATCACTTCTGGGTCAAGGAGGCAGGAAGTGACGTCACAGGGAAATTCAAAGCTGGCGTGAGAGGAGCATGCCGGTGAAAAGACACTCTCACTGGAGCAGATTTAAAGGTATGGGGTGGGGAGTGTGGAGCAGGGGGCGGGAAGGAGAGGGGGGTGCAGAGAGGAGGTTGCGGGGGGATGCTACCGCCCCGGGTACCTCCTACTCTTATTATGCCAATGCATGCATATTCTCCTTGCTCTAAAAAGGTTAAAAAAAAAAAAAATTGTAACGAATGTATTAAAGCAACTTGAGGGAGTGAGAAGGAAAGAGCATTGGCCATCCTTCTCCTGGAGGTTCACCTATCCAGTTGGGTGCAAAGTGAATATGCAAGAGACATTTGCATATTTATTCTGCTCTGTAACTCTCCAGATCCTACGGAGAAATATCCTAACGTTCTCACAGCCCGACCGGCTCAACTGGGGCTGGAAACTGGACAGGCACCATGAAGCTCCTTGCGACTCTCCCCCCTCCATTTTCCACGGGGAACACGAAGGGTGTGGGAAATAAACACTAGTGGCCGCCATGCCAGCTGCCTCGTGAAAGCGGACTTTGATGCAGAAGCAGTGCAGAGTGTGGGAAGGCGGTGAAATGTGGAGAAACGATGGCTCTCCGGCCTACAGCGCAGGGCCAGTTTTTCCACCCTCTCCGTTTTGGATCGACCAATGCTTTTAAAAGCCAGAGTTCAACATTCCCAGCCAAGCAGAAGAAACCACTTCTAGAATTAAATCTCTCATGTTCCAGCAAGCCTCAGAGGACAGCTACTATCAGTCAAGCAAGAAGGCCGGGCAGTGTCTCGGTTGTTTACCCAAGGAGTTCCAGTGACATTAACTGCAAATATTTAAAAAGCACACCCTTTCTTCTTTGGCTCCCATGTGAATAATGACTGCAGGGTTTCTTTTCTCCTTTTTTGGTTTTAAGGATTTTCTCTTATCTCTGCAAGTCTATCCCTCCAAATGAAAGTTTAACCGAAATCTCGGAGATCTCCAGCAACCCACTAGACCACCAATTAAGAAACTTCATCACATGCGGTGTATGTTTGGTTTTCTTTTTAAAGTTTAACAAGAATATTTCATCTTTGTTATTTACATATGAGCTCTTTATTTAAAGTTGATGCCTTGCACAGCATCTGTTCTTTCAAAATCCAGTCTATTTTCGCAAAGCACAGGTTTGTGTGTGGCAGGGGCATAGCCCGACCTACGTATGGTTACCAGAGGTCTGGATTTACCCGGACATGTCCTCTTTTTAGTGGGCATGTCCGGGCGTCCAGATGGCTTTTCAACATAGATGCAATGCAGTGGCATCACACACACGTGTGTGTATGATTTCATCATGTCACAGGCACGGATGCCCTCACAACTGACGTGAACAGGCTGAGGGGGGCGGGTCTAGGGGCAAGGCTGGGGCATAGCATGGGCATAATGGGGTACGGAGGGGTGGAACTGGGCGGACCTGAGGGCGGGCCTATGGGTACAGATTTTACGTAAGTAAAATCTGGTAACCCTAGACCAGGGATAGGCAATTCTGGTCCTCAAGAGCCCGGAGCCAGGTCAGGTTTTCAGGATATCCACAATAAATATGCTTGAGATAGATTTGCATCTCAAGGAGGCAGTGCATGCAAATCCATCTCATATATATTAATGGTGGAGATGCTGAAAACCTGACCTGGCTCCAGCTCTCGAGGACTGGAATTGCCTACCCCTACATATCATTTTGAGTGAACCCAGTTAGGACAGGTAGTTCTTCCAAAACTTCCTCCCACCCCTTTCCGCATCTTTCTTCCTCTCCTCTGACACCAGGTCCAGCATTAGCTCCTGCATGTGGCCCAGCAGCTCCCTTCCACAGTCTCTCAGCACCTTCGCCAGTGCAACAGCGATGCAGATTTCCCTCCGCTGCATCCGGGAAACAGGAAGTGATGTTAGTGAGGGCGGGACGCAGCAGAAGGCAACCTGCAGGGCCAATGCAGGCAGTGGAAGTATGTCACTGAGGGAGATCAGAGAGAGAGGAGGAGCTGAAGGCCACAGGATGGGAATGTCAGATCCGAGGGGAGTGGGGGGTGGGTGGGAGAGAAGAGCACGATGACTGCTACTGGACTGTTTTGGTGGGTCATCAAGTTGGGTCCGAGCCAAGAATACGTGGGCCAGTGCCCACCCAGGTCCACCCGTAGCTATGTCACCAATAGGCAAAAAAAATGAGTTTGGAAACACTGGCCAGCTAGTGCACTACACATACTGCATGCTAACTGGATAACACAGAGTTAACCTCTGACCAGAGTTAACTCCTGATTAGAACGGGTACAAGTGGATCAATTTTTCGCACCGCCAAAAATTACAAAGACTAGGGGACACTCGATGAAGTTACAGGGAAATACTTTTAAAACCAATAGGAGGAAATAGAACACATTGCCAGAGGTTGTGGTAAGAGCCAATAACCAGCGTAGCTGGTTTTAAGAAAGGCTTGGCCAAGTTCCTGGAGGAAAGGTTCATAGTCCGTGGGAAGCCACTGCTTGCCCTGGATTGGTAGCATGGAATCTTGCTACTCTTTGGAGGTTTCAAGTGGAATGTTGCTACTCTTTGAGATTCTATGTGGAACGTTGCTACTCTTTGGGTTCCGGAATCTTGCTTACTCTTTGAGATTCTGGAATCTTGCTACTCTTTGAGATTCTATGTGGAACGTTGCTACTCTTTGGGTACCGGAATCTTGCTTACTCTTTGAGATTCTGGAATCTTGCTACTCTTTGAGATTCTATGTAGAACGTTGCTACTCTTTGGGTTCCGGAATCTTGCTTACTCTTTGAGATTCTGGAATCTTGCTACTCTTTGAGATTCTATGTGGAACGTTGCTACTCTTTGGGTTCCGGAATCTTGCCTACTCTTTGAGATTTTGGAATCTTGCTACTCTTTGAGATTCTATGTGGAACGTTGCTACTCTTTGGGTTCCGGAATCTTGCTTACTCTTTGAGATTCTGGAATCTTGCTACTCTTTGAGATTCTATGTGGAATGTTGCTACTCTTTGGGTTCCGGACTCTTGCCTACTCTTTGAGATTCTGGAATCTTGCTACTCTGAGATTCTATGTGGAATGTTGCTACTCTTTGGGTTCTGGAATCTTGCCTACTCTTTGAGATTCTGGAATCTTGCTACTCTTTGAGATTCTATGTGGAATGTTGCTACTCTTTGGGTTCCGGAATCTTGCCTACTCTTTGAGATTCTGGAATCTTGCTACTCTTTGAGATTCTATGTGGAACGTTGCTACTCTTTGGGTTCCGGAATCTTGCTTACTCTTTGAGATTCTGGAATCTTGCTACTCTTTGAGATTCTATGTGGAACGTTGCTACTCTTTGGGTTTTGGCCAGGTACTAGTGACCTGGATTGGCCACCATGAGAGTGGGCTACTGGGCTTGATGCACCTTTGTTCTGACCCACTAAGACTATTCTTATGTTTTTATTACTCAGAAGCACGTACCACAAGCACTTTAATCTAAATGTAAACATATGACCTGCAATAAAAAAAAAAAAACACTGAGAACACCCCTCCCTGATGCAAGTGTTAGTTTTGGGTTTGTTGCATGCTAAAATTTTGTACACTAAGCCCAAAATATTTTAGTGGAAGGGCACAGAAAATAAATATGTTGAAATAAGGAAGGTACCTTTGCTTTCCATGCACATGGAGTTTCAGTAAAGATTGTTTTTATTATTTAAATACAACCAATCATTTTGACAGACTTCAGTCCTCACTGCTATTTATTGTACAGAGTTTACCTGAGATTTGAAAGTGGTACCATTTCATGACTTCAGTGACGCATCTAAAGAAAACGTTTGTCATATTTAATCAGTCCACATCTTCAAAGCTGCTTGATAGAGGCCGACCAAATTTCCGTTTCAGCTTCAGTGCCAAAACCAGTCCAAAATTCCAATTTGGCCACGTTTCAGTTTTAGACAAAATGCTGATGCATTTTTGTCAGAAATGGAAACTCCTTTCCTTTGGACAAGAAAACTCACCCACTCTTGACTTCCCTCTCCCAACCTTCAGCCTTTGAGGAATGGCTGCTGCTGGAAGAAATGGTTTGAAGATTTAAAACTTTATGGACATTCTACGTCTATTAGAGGTAGGATGAAGAACCAGCAAAACCTAAAGGGCCAAATACACCAGAAAGTTTTTTCATTCTTCGTCTATGACAGGGGTGTCAAAGTCCCTCCTCGAGGGCCGTAATCCAGTCAGGTTTTCAGGATTTCCCTAATAAATATGCATGAGATCTATTTGCATACAATGAAAGCAGCGTATGTAAATAGTTCTCATGCATATTCATTGGGGAAATCCTGAAAACTCGACTGGACTGCGGTCCTTGAGGAGGGACTTTGACACCCCTGGTCTATGAGGAAAATCATTTGCTATAACCGATCCTCCATATACAAAGCAAGTGCTGCCTTCTTTAAAATAATTTAAATCAAATATATATATATATATATATATATTTTTTTTTTTAAGTGTCTGCTCCTTACTTGTGACGCTCATTACATCGCCGACGACTTCTGCTTTCAGAAAAATTCTCCCTCGTTTCTCTGTGTGATCCATCCCGCACAAGCTTGGCACATTTATGACACATACTTTGTGAACGTTCATATCGCATGCTGTGGAGAAACAAAGCGGAGATAGTCAGAATCAGAGAAAAAAATAAAATAAAAATAGAGCCTCCCCAACATTGTTCCCTATAATCCTGCTGGGGGGGGGGTGCTGATTTACTGCAACATTTTCAATAGTGAGGGACTGGCAAGCTCTGCAGGACTCTAGGGAACTTGCCTGCCCCTAACGATTGAAAATGATATTGAAGCACTGCCCCCTACTGGCAGTAAAGCAGTTGGAGGACTCCCACTCAGAGTGAACAGTGTTCTCTGGTAAAGAGAACAGTGGAAGGAATATTGTTGAAAACTTAGATAAGACACAGTAGAAGGAACAACGCTGAAATAATTAAGTAAAGAAATGTATAGCTCATCAATTCAAAAGAATAATCCAACTCAGATACTTTTTAAAAAATGCAGCTATGTGCAAGGAATCAGCAGGCAGCCTTCATAAAATCACTGCCACATTACAGTGTTCCTGTTCCCTAAAATAATTCCTGATGCAAAATGTACTGGGCAAAATGGGGGGAAAGCTGAGCTACTGAGAACATATGCCTTATATCGGGTCATCAACAGAGCAGAAACTATATGCAAGTTGCCCATCTTTAACAGCTCCTGCCATGTTTCTGGAGGCTGAGGAGATGTGAATCTAGCAGGAGATAGCAGTGCTTCTGCAGCCCACAAAGTCAGATCTTAGCAGCACATAAGCCCTCAGTGTGCAGAGCTGTTCAAGGTTCGTTATCACTCACTGATGCAAAAGAAAAAATCAAAAGCATTTTCTTTTCTACTTCGTTGAAAATGAAAGTTTTCAGATGCAAGATCAAAACGATTGCAAGAAATTAAAACATTCTTTTCAGAAAAATTAAAAATTCTCCTCCAATCGAATTTGACTTCCTCTTAGACTTGTGTTTCTGCTTTTTAATGCATGAGTAACAGATAAATAATCTATATTAGAGAATGACACAGGGACAAATTTTCCCCCGTCCCTGCGGGAACTCATGTTCTCATCCCATGAGTTATTTTCTTGTCCCCGCCCCATTCCTGCATGCTTTGTCCTCATCTGCACAAGTCTCAAACGCTTTAAAATCCTAAGTAGCAACATTCTAGAGCTCAGATTGTGATGTCATAATGCCTCATTCCACCAATGCCTAAGCTCCGTCCTCATCTGCACAAGTCTCAAACGCTTTAAAATCCTAAGTAGCAACATTCTAGAGCTCAGATTGTGATGTCATAATGCCTCATTCCACCAATGCCTAAGCTCCATCTCATCTGCAACAAGCCTCAAACACTTTAAAATCCTAAGTAGCAACATTCGAGAGCTGAGATTGTGATGTCATAATGCCTCATTCCACCAATGCCTAAGCTCCGTCCTCATCTTCACAAGCTTCAAACCCTTTAAAATCATAAGTGTTTGAGGCTTGTATGGTTAAGACTGAGCTTACAGGAATGGGGCAGGGGCAGTGATAAAACTCGCAGGGACTGGATGGGGAAATTGAGTTCTTGCAGGGATGGGAACATTCTCTAATCTATATGGAATATGCTATGCAAAAAGTAATTACATTTGCAAGTGCATAAATTTGACTGCTTTGGACCTTGCAGAAAATCATAGTGACATCCTGCCTGATTTTGAAACTGAGAAATGCAAAATGATGAAATAATCCAGTGTACCAACATCTTCCAGCAGTATGGAAGGGTAATGAAATACATGTTGGAGACCAATCACTGTAAGATAATATTGACCGAGACAAACTTTTCCAGAAGATGAAAAGGATACTGTGTGGTTTGCTGTCTGGATTTTGGCAGCTCCCTACTGGGTAAAGAGACACCGTTCTATCCAAATATTGATACAATATCCACGAAGGACACAAAGGTTCATGGGGAAAAGATGGATGAAATCTGTATTTATATTTCTTCTTCTCCAGCAGTGACTGGTATGCTCAATCCAGCAAACCCACTCAAATGTATTTTGCAGCCGCCTCGGGATAGCCGCAGTTAACAAGAGGCATGCTGCCGGTAGTTTTCACGGGCAACATACGGATTTGTTAGCTCCAGTTAGCTCTTCAGAGACATCAAATACGAAAGCGTTAGGACAAGAATGTTCTCGGTGATGGCTCCGAGGTGGTGGAACGCCCTCCCGAAAGAATTAAAACTAGAAAAGGACACCAGAAAGTTCAAGAAAGGGATAAAGACCATCCTCTTCACAGGCTACTTTAATGAATAAAGCAGCACAGAGGAGATAGCGGTACTGTAACTAAAGCGCGCAGGACTTTGGCGCGCCGACAATCCCGCGGCGACATTTGCGCGGACAAATGTACGCCGACGCTTCTGCCGGTCCCGTTTGTGCTCTGAGGGAGGTTCGACTACACTTAGAAGTGCTCGAACTCCTGTGGTGGGAGGGGGGTTTAGGACGGAACCCCCCAGTACACTGAAAACTCCCGTTCGCCTTCCCTTTTTCGGTTAGTGTATTGGGGGAAGGGTCTCCCACCCACACCTTCAACAGGAGCGCGAGCACTTCTAAGTGTAGTGGGGGTTCCCCCCCCCAAACCCCCTCTCAGAGCACAAACGGGAACGTGCAAAGGTCGCTGCGGGATTGTCAGCGCGCCTTTGATGGGTCAACCAGAGATATCTGGCTAGCCCCATTAAGAACACAACACAGAATATGATACAAGTATTATGTGTGTAAATAAGTAGGATTTAGTATGAACATAGTACTTGATACTATTACATGTGGATACACGTAAGATGATTGATTATGGTATAAATGTGTCTGCATTGAAAGCCATCTCAGAAAACGCTAACTCTGTATTGTAACACCTTTACAGAAGCTCATGTAAACCGTTCTGAATTGACTCCCCAATCAGTAGTAGAAGCTTTCAATAAACATAAACATGAACTACAGAGAAAGCAAATCCAGGGCCAGTCACATATTTACATATCAGTCGATATTCAATCACTGTAGTCAATGCTTTTTTTTTTTTTTTTTTAAATCACCGTCTGTAGTGGTCAAAAAGTATCCACTATGCGGGAAATTCTGTAAAAGGTGTCTAGAAAGATAGGCGACAATCTGGTGTCCATCACACTCAGAGAACCACGTCTAACTTAAAACTTTGGCACCTGCAATGTAGGCCAGGATTTTAAAGGCCTACGCTATAGGTGCCTAAAGCCTTTAAAGAATTGAACCTCGAGGCACCTAACGTTTTCTCCACCCCTAAACACTCCTATTTTTTGTTGAATTGAACCTAAAAAGATAAGTGCCTATCTCCCAATTCATTTTTATTTTTTCAATTATGAGCTTGATAAATTTACTAATTCCCTCCCCCAAATTAGGCTTTTTTATCACCAGCTGCAGCGGTATTAGCTCTGACGCTCATCCTTTTTTTTTTTTTTTTTTTACAGAAAGGGTGGTAGATGCGTGGAACCGTCTCTCGAAAGACAGAGACTGTGTCTGAATTCAAGAAAGGTTGGGCTCGCTCAGACACAGCTTTCCTTTCGTACTGGTTTGCTCATTTCAGAACTTTCAATATACCAAATTATCCCCCCCTTTTACTAAGCAGAGGTTTCATAGCTCACAATGCAATTGATGCCTTATCATTAAAATTTCTGCCTGTCTGTCTTTTGCAGTCATTTCTCATTACACACACGCAGAGGCAAAGTGACTGAAATAAGAATTTTAATGAAGTGGAGCATTCACAACGGGCTGGGAAGAATTTATTTGCAGATCTTTCAATTAATACACACAATGAGACCCAAGAGAGCTACAATCTTATAGCAGCCGAAGTGCCATTGGCTGCTACAATTGCATTACGTGAATGTATAGCCTTTTCAAAATTACTGCTGACCTTTGATTCACCCGTGTCTTTTCTCATCTCCTTCTGTATATCATTCTATGGGAATTTAGGGAGTAAACTCCGAGGAGAAAATTGTGGCTTTGAATTTATTGCACACCTTTCTCAGTAATAGCTCAAACTACCTAGGCTAAACTAAATCTTGGACTTATATACCGAGTCATCCCTGAGAAACAAGGCTCGACTGGTTAACAGTAGTTACAGTTAATAGAAATAATTGACCTCTTAGAAACTTATCTGCTAGAAAACGCTAAAACTAAACTAAACCTTGTTTGTATACCACATCATCTCCATAAAGATAGAGCTCGGCATGGTTTACAGGTAAATTCAATAAATGAGGAAGGACATAATAAGAGGTTATGAAGAGGATAGCTAGCTTTACATTTTAAATAGATAGCTTTACATTTTGGAGAAAAACCAGGTTTTCAGATGCTTTTGGAATAATTGGAATGAGCCTAGGTTCCACAGCAGGGCAGGGAGGTTATTCCAAAGCTCAGTGAGTTTGAAGAAAAGGGATTTTCCTAATTTACCTGCATACATGACGCCTATTAATGAGAATGAGAGAAAAAAAGAAGAGATAGAGAAAAAAAGAGAGAGAGAAAGAGAGAGAGAAAAAAAAGAGAGAGAGAAAAGAGAGAGAGAGGAAGAGAGAAAGAAAAAAAAGAGGAAGAGAGAAAAAAGATAGGAAAAAAGGAGAGAGAGGAAGAGAGAAAAAAGAGAGGAAGAGAGAAAGAAAAAAAGAGAGGAAGAGAGAGAAAAAAGAGAGGAAGAGAGAAAGAAAAAAAGAGGAAGAGAGAAAATAAGGAGAGAGAGGAAGATAGAGAGAAAAAAAGGAGAGAGAGAGGGAGAGAGAGAGAGAAAAAGGAGAGAGAGAAAAGAGAGAGAGAGGAAGAAAAACTAAATTAAACTAAACCTTAAGTTTGTATACCACATCATCTCCATAAAGATAGAGCTTGGCACGGTTTCCAGGTAATTCAATAAATGAAACAGAGCAGTTTTCAGTATTTTTCGAAAAACTTGAAGAGATACACAGGATCTTATTTGAGAAGGTACATTAGGTTGTTCCAAATTGCTATACCTTCTACAGTGGGAAAATGGCTGTTAGTAAATACCTTTTACAGTGGGAAAAGAAAGTTTAAATACGTGAATAGTTCTGCATCTTGGCGATCTCGAAGAATTTAAAGCTAGAGGGACCAGCGAATCAAAGATACCATGTAAGATTTTAAAAACGATGCAGGCACGTTTAAACTGAGCTCTCAATCAAAAAGGAAACCAGTGTAAACTCCTCAACAGAGGTGACACATGATCATACTTTGTTTTACCAAAGAACAATCTTGTGGCGGTATTTTGAATTAACTGGCGTCTTTTTTCATTTCCTATGCTCAAACGCAAGTAAATGGAGTTACAGTTGTGCCAAAATGATAGATTGGACCAGAATTGCAAAGTGATCTACACTCAGGCATCGTAGATATTTCCCTGTCACCAGAGAGCTTACAATGAAATTTGTTTCTCAAGCAACGGAGGGTTAAGTGACTTGGCCAAGATCACAGAGTGGCAGTGGGATCTGAGCCCGCCATTAGGATACTCCGCCACACAAATTCAGTGACTTTTTATCCCTAACATGAGCCACTACTAGAGTTCTTGCCAGTTCTTCCCCTTCTGCTCAGGCTGCCTCAACTCAACATGTCCCCTCCTAAAACTTCAGTCTTCAGCTGGTTGGCTGCTGATACACAAAATCAAACAAGGAAGGACTGAATTCAGGACATTAAGTTTAAAAACTTTGGGATAAATTGGGGACATTTATTCAGGCTTTCACTTGACTCAATTCAAATCGCTACATTCCCTCTCTTAAGATCTGGGTTTCAGTGGCGTAATAATGGGGCCTGCCCTGGGCACTGTATTGGTGAGGGCCCCAACACCCGTCCTCCACTCTGAATAAGGAAAAGCCACAAATAACTTTTGATATGTTATTCTCGGTTTTTAGAAGACGTTGTCGTTTTTATTATTGAAACCGTGAATAGGCAAGCGATTTCAGTGCTTGGAGCAGGCAAGCAACGATTCCCAGCAATTCCCAAAGAATTAAGGGCTTGGAACAGGGAAGCAGCGATTCCCAGCGATTCAGAGAATTTAGGGCTAATAGCAGACAAGCAGCGAATCCCAGAGATTTTCTCCATGCATGCTGGGAAGAAGCCTTTCTCTCTATGGATGCTGGGAAGCAGCGTTTTTCTCCTTGCATGCTGAGAAGAAGCCTTTCTCTCTATGGATGCTGGGAAGCAGTGTTTTTCTCCGTGCATGCTGGGAAGAAGCCTTTCTCTCTATGGATGCTGGGAAGCAGTGTTTTTCTCCATGCATGCTGGGAAGAAGCCTTTCTCTCTATGGATGCTGGGAAGCAGCGTTTTTCTCAGTGCACACTGGGAAGCAGCGATTTTGTGGGAGAAAACATGGAAGTAGCAATTTTCAGAGTGAATGGTAAGCGATAAACTTTTTTTTATCGGTACAGTAAAAGGAAAAAGAACTTTAATGATGATGTCATTTGGGGGGGGGGCGGAGTCAGCAGCCGAAAAATCACGAATAAGCAAATCCACAGATACGGACACCGCAGATATGGAGGGAGAAGTGTACTTGAAAACATTTCAGATATTTTTCAACATCTACCACTTTTCTGATGTGACTATCAAGTTACAGATTTTGGATCCAAAAATTGAGTCAGAAGACATATGCATGTTGTTAATTTCAACATAGTTCAGCAGATCATACTTTGCACCTTCTGGGAATATAAGGCAAAGCTCCCCCTGCTGGTCTAGGCTTAGCAAATTAAGTCCCTGGCTGGACTTCTAAACTCCCCGCAAGGCTTCTATGAAGGGTGATGAGCATCAAACAACCAAACCCTCACTGGATCCAAAAGAGAAGGTCAGAGGAGAGCCCAACTTATATGGTCTAGAATAGAGAATGACACGGGGTCAAATTTTGCCCGTCCCCACATGGGATTTGTCGCTGTCCCTGCCCCATTCCTGTAATCTATGCCTTAACTGTACAAGTCTCGAACACTTATGATTTTAAAGTGTTTGAGGCTTGAGCAGATGAGGACGGAGCTTAGGCATTGGTGGAATGAGGCATTATGACATCACAATCTGAGCTCTAGAATGTTGCCACTTATGATTTTAAAGTGTTTGAGGCTTGAGCAGATGAGGACGGAGCTTGCAGGAATGGGGCAGAGATAGGAAAAGAACTTGCGGGGATAGGATGGGAAAATGAGTTCCCACAGGGATGGGGAAAAATTTGTTCCCGTGTCATACTCTAGTCTAGAACAGTGTTTCCCAAGTAAGTCCTGGAATATCCCCTTGTCAATCAGGTTTTCAGGCTATCCACAATGAATATGCACAAGATCATTTGCATACACCGCCTCCATTGTATGAAAATCTCTTTCATGCAAATTCATTATGGATTATCTTGAAAACCTGACTTCCAGAAATGACTTGAGAAATGCTAGCCTAGAATTTACTCCTAGAATACAGAATCAACATTTTAAACTGTCTACTAGAAAAAAATAAAACCCTCTTACAAAATGTTACATTTTTCCTCTTTGAATTGTTAAACAATATAAA
This sequence comes from Geotrypetes seraphini, assembly GCF_902459505.1. Taxonomy (NCBI): domain Eukaryota; kingdom Metazoa; phylum Chordata; class Amphibia; order Gymnophiona; family Dermophiidae; genus Geotrypetes; species Geotrypetes seraphini. Next base: position 16,616,393 of record NC_047093.1, on the reverse strand, counting down.
TCCATTTTTTAAAAAGGAGTTTAGAATAACGCATATGTGCTTGGGTCTCAGTATTTGATCATGATTCAGCTATTCCCAAGATAGAGAGAAACCTGTGTAAAATGACTTAAGTGATAAATTGAAAGAGCAAAAAAGTTAGTTACCATTATGTGAAATCTCGGTAATGTTCCAAACACGTCCTCTAGTGAGTACTTACAGAAAAAGAGCTGGTGTTCAAAATGGATCATTTTGGATAGAATGGAATTTTTCTTTTGGCCTCCTTTTGCCTTCCTCACACAGAGCCGCAGGACCTCTCACTAGCTCCAGGTACTAAAGTGGCATTTCCTCCTCCTCCACCTCCATCCCCTCATCCTCAGTACCACATCTCAGCCAGCTAAAACCACTATGGTAGGAGCAGCCTTAATTCGCTTCCTCCCAATACATAGTGGACTAATATCGCTGACTGTATCCCACCCTCCAGAAGATATTGTGATGTCGAACTGGTGACTGAAAATAAGCAACTTACAGAGCTTGATGGCTTCCCCTCCCTCCCCCCCATCAATGACTGTCTACATCAGTGTCTCGCAAAGTTTTTCAAGCCCTGGCACACTAAACTCGGGGCTGCATCTGCAGGGCCTCAGGGCATGCGTAGATGTCAACGCAATGATGTCACATGCCAGAGGTTGTGGTAAGAGCGGAGAGCGGATAGCGTAGCTGGTTTTTAGAAAGGTTTGGACAAGTTTCTGGAGGAAAAGTCCCTAGTATGTTATTGAGAAAGAAATGGGGTAGCCACTGCTTGCCCAGGATTGGTAGCATGGAATGTTGCTACTCTTTGGGATTCTAGAATCTTGTTACTCTTTGGGATTCCGGAATCTTGCTATTCTTTGAGATTCTGTATGGAATGTTGCTACTCTTTGGGATTCTAGAATCTTGTTACTCTCTGAGATTCTGAAATCTTGCTATTCTTTGAGATTCTGTATGGAATGTTGCTACTCCTTGGGTTTTTGCCAGGTACTAGTGACCTGGATTGGCCACCATGAGAATGGGCTACTGGGCTTGATGGACCATTGGTCTGACCAGGTAAGGCTATTCTTATGTGTGACATCATCACGTTGACGCATGCGCGGAGGCCCTCCAGATGGGGGCGCTGAGCTTTCTAACCCTGAAATTACTATGCCAAAGGGGGGTGCGGAGAGGAGGAGAAGCATCATCGAACTGCCTACAGGACATGCCTCTCGTGGCACACCCGGAATCTTGCCACGGCACAAAGTTTGCGATACACTGGGATTTTTTTTTTTTTTTTTAATCGAGCAGTTATTTTGCATGTGTAATACATGCAAAATATCTGTCCGATTTAAAAAAAAAAAATTCAAAAAGCCAGCAGAAGCCCTGACAGCAGTGACAGGAAGCTGCTTCTCCTGTCACTACTGCCAGGGCTCTGCCCCGATTCAATCGCTTTTGAGTCGGAGTTTGCATGCAAATGATTTGCATGCAAACTTGATAGTGAATCAATCGCTGCTTTAAAATCGGCCAACTGCGATTGACTCACTATCATTTAGTGAATCTAGGCCTAAGTACAGTGGTACCTTGGTTTACGCTGACAATTCGTTCCAGAACCCATAAGGTGCCAAGGAAGTGGTGAGGGGTGGCCCAGGGATGAGTACCTGTCGGGTGCCGGGTGCTGCAGCGCCGTCTCTAGGAAACGCCTCCTCCGTCCGCCAGCCGATGGAGAACCCCGTAGTGCCACTTCGCGGAGATGCCTCTTCTGTCTGCCAGCCGCTGGAGAACCCCTGAGCCAACACATCGCCGCTTCAGGGGGATTCCAATTCCGTCCGCCGGTCAGCCTTCCACGCCGGATGCCTTCCGCGTGGACAGCCTATGAGAGCCCACGCAACCGAGTGCCATCCCACCTGCACGTTGCGTATGATCACGCACGTCGATGAGTGATGTTGTGCGGGATCATACGTAACGTGCAGGTGGGACGGCACTCGGCTGCGTAGGCTCAGATAGAGGCTCTCCAACATGTGGAAGGCACCCGGCGTGGAAGGCTGACCGGTGGACGGAAGAGGAATGCCCTGAAGCGGCGCTTCCTGCTCGTTTATCGGGGCGGTGCTCAGTTTGCGAGATAAAAGTTTGCTGAGTGTTTTGCTCGTCTTGCAAAACACTCGCAAACCGCGTTACTCACAAACAGAGGTTCCACTGTATTTTTTAAAAACTGGACCACCAATTAGTGACATAGAGAATGAAGAAATGAACGTTCCCTACTCCAGCCCCACCACAATTATATTCAGATTCGTCACTCAAACTTACTTTCACATTTCATCCCCTGGTGAATAAGTCCATAAAGCAACGATCCACAGTGATCGCAAAATGTGGGGCTGCCATATGTGTGGATTTTGAACTTGTGCTTGCTTCTAGGGTCCTAAAAAAAAGGAAAATACAACAGATGTGTTGACATTTTCAGTAAAATGCCTACTGTATATCCTTTTCCCTTTCAGGGCTCACCACCAGCGTCCAACTTCTCATCTACTTCCCTGATTCTTCCCACATCTCCACAGAGAGAGAGACAGTCAGAAAGAGAGAGAGAGACAGTCAGAAAGAGAGAGACAGACAGAGACAGAGAAAGAGAGAGACAGAGAGAGAGACAGTCAGACAGAGAGAGAGAGAGAGAGAGAGAGAGAGAGAGAGACAGTCAGACAGAGAGAGAGAGACAGAGAGAGAGAGACAGTCAGACAGAGAGAGAGAGAGACAGAGAGAAACAGACAGAGAAAAACAGAGAGAGACAAAGAGAAACAGACAGAGAAAGAGAGACAGAGAGAGACAGTCAGAAAGAGAGAGAGACAGTCAGAAAGAGAGAGACAGACAGAGACAGAGATAGAGAGAGACAGAGAGAGAGACAGTCAGACAGAGAGAGAGAGAGAGAGACAGTCAGACAGAGAGAGAGAGACAGAAAGAGAGAGACAGTCAGACAGAGAGAGAGAGAGAGAGACAGAGAGAAACAGACAGAGAAAAACAGAGAGAGACAAAGAGAAACAGACAGAGAAAGAGAGACAGAGAGAGACAGTCAGAAAGAGAGAGAAACAGAGAGAGACAGTCAGAAAGAGAGAAAGACAGAGAAAGAGAGAAAGACAGAGAAAGAGAGAAAGACAGAGAGAGAGAAAGAGACAGAGAAAGAGCGAAACAGAGAGAGAGAGAGAGAAATAGAGAGACAGTGAAAGAGAGAGAAAAACCAACAAAATGATCACAGATGAAACCAGTATTTTTTTTTTTTTAGCCTGAAAGTGGCTAAAGGAATTCACTGATACAAGGCAGTAAAAAAAAAAAAAAAAAAAATCCGCCAGAAGTAGTCCAGTCAAGATGCAGACAAAATGGTTTAGTAAGAAAACATATTTAAGGATGGTTAAGGCTTTTGCATTTCAAGAGCCTTTTAAAAAGACCTATAATAGAACTTAGATTCTGGTATGTGACTATATTTTTGTGTGTTTCTATGAGTCAATTTTATGATTTTATGTCCACCTGTTCTTTTTATTCTGAATGTTGCAATAAAGTTTACCTGCTCAACTCCTCCCGTTACAAAGGCGCAGAACCGGCCGCTGCATGGCAAATGCTCCCACACCCATTGAACCCCTATGGGCGTCGGAGCGATAATCGCCTTTGTAAAAGGGGACCTAAATTATCTAAGACTGACTAAGGGCTCCTTTTACTAAGGTGCGCTAGCGTTTTTAGCGCACGCAGGAAATTACCGCGCGCTACGCTTCTAGAACTAATGCCTGCTCAATGCCGGCGTTAAGGTCTAGCTCACGGGGCTTAGTAAAAGGAGCCCCGAATTTACTTCTAAGTTAGTGATGTACATCTGTATGATAGATCAGCACGGGTCAGAGTTTTCTACTGGTTTTGGCTCATTTGAGTTTTCCCCCCCCAAAATTCTCATATTCTTTAACCCTTTCAGGACCATAAGGATCGTAGGCCAATTTTTGTGGTTTTGACGACATTTTTATGGTAAAAAGGGCTTGCAGATGCCAAAAAATTGATTTTTTTTGTGAAATATCATTATTTTTTTTTAAAAAAATCACACTTCTGGCTTATGGACAGTGTGGCAAGTGAATCTTCTCGTCAATCTGGCAACGATGCTAATGAATGAATGTCGGAACCAGTTTGTTTACATAAAGGCAGTATCATATGGAATCCGTACATATCAAATTTAGAACTGTAGACTATCCCAATCAAAATTTATAGGATTTTAAAGTTATGGGACAAATATGTCCCTTGGTCCTGAAAGGGTTAAGCATGGTGATCATTTTGAGGTGCATTCAATCAATAGGCTAATGCAGTGGTTCCAAACCCTGTCCTAGTGGACCACCAGGCCAATCGGGCTTTCAGGATAGACCTAATGAATATGCATGGAGCAGATTTGCATGCCTGTCACTTCCATTATATGCAAATCTCTCTCAGGCATATTCATTAGGTCTATCCTGAAAGCCCGATTGGCCTGGTGGTCTTCCAGGACAGGGTTGGGAACCACTGGGCTAATGCACATTAAAACTATTTAGCCCTTACACAAACGAATGCATCTCTCCAATATACACCCTTGATTACACAGTAAGGTGATGGGTGCCGGGAGGGATGGGAGACGGTGCTGGAAACTACCCTTAGTTGAAAACTACCCTTGTACATCTAGACCAGTATCGCGGCACACTAAACTGGTGGCTGCGGCTCGAGGGCATCCAGAAGTGCGCAGATGCCGACGCGACGACATCACGTGCGTGCGTGATGTCATCCAGACGGGGTTCCAAGCCGCCGGTGAAGGGTGCTGGAAGGGAAGAGGTGCGGAGAGGCACCGGCACCGGCTGACTGCCTGCAGGATTTGCCTCTCGCCGTCAGCCAGCGCCTCGTGACCCACCAGGAATCTCGAGCGACACACTAGGTGTGCCACGGCACACAGTCTGTGATACACTGATCTAAACAATCTACACTTCTCCCTCCGTATTCGCAGGGGTTAGGGGAAGAGCCGGCCCGCGAATATTAAAAAAACGATAATACTATTCGGGCCAGTTCTGCCCCTAACCCCCGCTTACCCGGCTATTTTAAACCCTGAAAGCCCCTCCCCCCCTCCCTTTAAGTCTTACCTGGTGGTCTAGTGGGTTTTCAGGCAGGAGTGATCTTCGCACGCTCCTGCCCCGTGCAGATCGCTCACAGGAAATGGCTACCTTGAGCTCCCGTAGTCTCTTGAGCCATTTCCTGTGAGCGATCTGCACAGGGCAGGAGCGTGAGAAGATCGCGCCTGCCTGAAAACACGATAAACCAATAGGTAAGATTTAAGGGGGGCTTACAGAGCTTAAAATAGCTCGAAAAATGAAAATAAATTTTTTAATTTAAAAACGCGAATAAGCGAATCCGTAGATGCGGAATTCGCACGCATTTGGCATAGCATGAAAGCACACACTTTTATGTCTTTTAACACGGTGTAAATGTATGTATAAGTTTACCATATAGCTCCAGAAAAAGGAGGACGGATTTACACAGCCGGATTTTATTTCCACCGAAAGCAATGGACGTAAATAGGACAGACTAAGATACCTGGATGTTATTTGCACTGAAAGTACTGGAAGTAAAACCCGGATGTCTTAATCCATCCTATCTTTTCTGGAGCCATTTGGTAACCCTATTTTTTCACTCAGAGAATAGTTAAGCTCTGGAACATATTGCCAGAGGTTTCGGTTAGAGCCGATAGGGTAGTTGGTTTTAAGAAGGGTTTGGACAGTTTCCTGGAGGAAAAGTCCATAGTCTGTTATTGAAACAAACAAGGGGGAAGCCACTACTTGCCCTGGATCGGTAGCATGGAATATGGCTACTCTCTGGGATTCCGGAATCTTGCTATTCTTTGAGATTCTGTATGGAATGTTGCTACTCCTTGGATTTTGGCTAGGTACTAGTAACCTGGATTGGCCACCATGAGAACGGACTACTGGGCTTCATGGACCATTGGTCTGACCCGGTAAGGCTATTCCTATGTTCTTAGTATCAGCCAATATGATCCGACGTGCCCAAAGGCGCAGAGGCGTGAACGGGGACCACTTTCACCATCTGTTCTAACTTGTGGGTAAGTGAATAAAAGCAATCCACTTGCTCGTTCATCTTGTCATACTATCGCCGGAGGCGGGCTACTTTTCCGTGGCCACTCTGTATATCTCTGCATGGAATGGAAATCTGTCTGTCTACTAGATCAGTGTTCTTCAACCGCCGGTCCGTGGATCGGTGCCGGTGTGGTGCGATTGACGCGGCATTGTCTTTAGGCCGGCTCCCTCTTCCTCAGTGCGGCAGTGCACAAAGCCGTGGGCAGAGGCTCCTACGCGCGTCCTGCGCCTGAACTGGAAGCCTTCTCTCTGACATCGCAACGGCAGAGGGAAGGCTTCCAGGTGCGGCGCAGGACGCACGAGGAGCCGCTGCCTAGGGCTTTGTGCACTTCAGCCCTGAGGAAGAGGGAGCCGGCCAGAAGATAACGCCGGGGGGGGGGGGGGACAGGCCAGAAGCCAAGGCACAGCATGGAGGGAGGGAGACAATAACGGTAGGGGAAATGCTTTTTTTTAATTTTTTTTGTATTTGTTTCTTTTCCTCTGGAGTTGTACAGCATACAGAGTCTTGCATCTTAGGGTTTGTTTGTATATATTTGTACTTTTAGTTTTTGGTCCTGTATTTGCATGGGGTTATCTGAGTTCTGGTAGGAATGAATATTGAGAAGCATACAGTGTGCTTTGTGTAGTTTAATTTTGTGGTTAACCATTATGTGTTGTTAATACGATTATATTGTGTTTGTTTATATATGAAAAATGAATGGAAAAAATGGTATTACAATTAGTACTATTATGGGGGCGGGTTCTGGGGAGGAGATTGGGTGGAGATGGGCGTGGTCTGGTCCCCAACTTAGCCTAGTGTTCTTCAACTGCCGGTCTGCGGACCGGTGCCGGTCCACAAAATAATAATTTTATTTCCGCCGATCCATAGGTGTCAAAAGGTTGGAGAACATGGCATTAGGCTGCATGACTCAGCCAAGACATTTTATTATGGTAGTTTAATCTATATATATAAAATCGGAGGTATGTATGTGTGTATGTGTGTGTGTATGTGCCGCGATCACGCAAAAACGGCTTGACCGATTTGAAGGAAACTTGGTATGCAGATCCCTCACTACCTGGGATGATATGTTCTGGGGGTCTCGCGGCCCACCTGCACACGTGGGCGGAGCTACAAACAGAAAATCTGATTTCACCCATTCAAGTCAATGGGAAAAATGTAAAAAGCTGTGGGACCGATTTGAACGAAACTTGATATGCAGATCCCTCACTACCTGGGGTGATATGTTCTGGGGGTCTCGCGGCCCACCTGCACATGTGGGCGGAGCTACAAACAGAAAATCAGATTTCACCCATTCATGTCAATGGAAAAAATGTAAAAAGCTGCCATTCTCACAGTAATTCCAACTACCTGGGGTGATATGTCCTGGGGGTCTCGCGGCCCACCTGCACAAGTGGGCGGAGCTACAAACAGAACATCAGATTTCACCCATTCATGTCAATGGAAAAAATGTAAACAGCTGCCATTCTCACAGTAAATCTAAAACGGCTTGACCGATTTGAACGAAACTTGGTATGCAGATCCCTCACTAACTGGGGTGATATGTTCTGGGGGTCTCTTCACCCAAGAATTTATATGTTCTTGCTCCTGTAGGTGAAACTAAAAATGTTGTTTATAATCAAGTTTTGTGTTAGTTGTATTGTATTCATTTTGTCAAATATTTCACATTATAATTTGAATATTGTACTTTTTATAAAGCTGTAAAAAAATAATTTCATTCACCACTATAAAGTATCTTTATTTGAATCCATTTACAGTGTTATTGCTATAATTAAATACCCGTGCAACGCCGGGGCATCAGCTAGTATTTTCATATAATCCTGTGATCAGAAACTGCACTGGCTTATGAGGAAGAGAACTGGATGTATTTAAACAAGGTGTTCATTTGTTTCCAAAAGCCATAAAACCTCAGTGTTTTCTAATTATGTTTGAGGCAGAGGATGGAGGCACACGATTCCTCCTAGGGACTGTCATAAGCTGCCAGGAGCAACTGGTGGCTGGCAAACTGCAACGCCAGACTTAATCTGATCCAATTACATTATCTTGACTTAGCCAAACGAAGGAAAGACAATAGGCTGAAAGAGGATAGTGGCACAATTCTGATGCACTATAAAACTCTACCACGGAATTCAGTGACCATAGAAAATAAATGCTATACAATAACAACACATGCAAATGAATAATACATAAACGGCTTATAATTAAGGATAAAGCACTTTAGTTGTACCACAGAAAGGCAGAATATCAAATCCATTACCCTTTAGCTTAAAAGGAAGTTTTCATATCGCATGGTGCAGTTAACATTCCCATTAGAGGTGGACTGGGAAACTGAAGCATCTGCTAAAAAAGGGGGGTGGGCGAAGCGCACTGAAACCCCCCAAGACAGATTTACATGTCTATTTGTATAGTTTTCATTTAAAATTTCTTAGAATTCTATTGTTTAACTGTTTCTCTTTCCATTCTATTCATATGCCTTCCTCTACCTTTTCTTTTTTCCTCATTTCTAATGTTTATTTTTCTTTTTACATTTCTATATTTGATTTAATTCTTAAAATTATTTTCTATTTAATTAGTTTCTTTCCATTACATTATTATTTTGGAATATACGTTTTTGTTTAACAGTATGGTATTGAGAGTTCAATGTATTCTTGTTAGGATGCTTCATATCTCATTTTTTCCTCTATCTTTATTTTCCTCTCTATTATTTTGCTAATTTGTTTGTTCTTTGGTACTTTAGTTAGATTGTGAGCCTTCGGGACAGTAAGGGAATTTCAAAGTACCTATTCTTTATTTATTTATCTTATTTTTATTGTCTATTTTCTGTAAACCGCTTAGAATCCTAACGGAATTTAGCGGTATATAAGAAATAAATTACATTACATTACATTACATTTCAAATATGCATGAGGGGTTGGGTTTTTTTTTTCAATCTGGATTGTCTACGTCTATACTTCTGGGCCTTTGTCTAAAGTGAAACTAGGACTGCACACGGATGAACGCAGAAACCCCCACACACTTTAGGCCAGGAGGTGTCCAACCTGCGGCCCCGTGAAGTATTTTGTGCGGCCCCGGTCGAGGGCGATACAGTGTTTTCCTCTGCTGCTCCAGGTGTTTACCGTCTTGCCGGCTCCCTCCTCTGTCTTGCTGCAGCATTTGCGCAGCCCCAAAAACATTTTTTTCAGCCAAGGTGACCCAGGGAAGCCAAAAGGTTGGACACCCCTGCTTTAGGCCATATTCTGTAAATTGTGTTTACATTATTCAATTTTTTATTCCCTTCTCCAAGAGGAGCTCAGAACGGTTTACATGAATTTATTCAGCTACTCAAGCATTTTTCCCTGTCTGTCCTGACGGGCTCACAATCTCTCTAATGTACCTGGGGTAATGGGGTATTTGCCCAGGGTCACAAGGAGCAGTGTGCATTTGAACTCACAATCTCAGGGTGCTGGGGCTGGGGCTTTAACCACTGCACCACTCTAGAAATCAAAATGTAGCAAAAGTGATCCAAGTGAAGGGCAATCCAGCCATTGTGACATCACTGATGAGGTTGGCTCTTAGGCATTGGTGGAATGAGGCATTATGACATCACAATACCTGCTCTAGTTCTCACAGGATGTAACTTTTCACACTATTTATTTATTCTCCCAGGGGAGCTCAGAATGGTTTTACATGAATTTATTCAGCTACTCAAGCATTTTTCTCTGTCTGTCCTGGTGGGTTCACAATCTTTCTAATGTACCTGGGGCAATGGGGGGATTAAATGATTTGCCCAGGGTCACAAGGAGCAGCGTGGGTTTGAAACCACAACCTCAGAGTGCTGAGGCTATAGCTTCAACCACTGAAAAGGGGGGCATCTAATATTTCAAGATGCCGGGAAGTGTGCCAATGCATGCCCCAGCACATGCGCACAGTTCTTGGGTCAAGTTCCTGCACCTTGCTTTCACTTTACTGTCATGCATAAAATTTGTATCCCTTAGCTTTGGGCCTTGGGGGGCTAGTTTTCTACGCTGTTTTTGCGCTATGGGACGTGTGTCCTTGCCTCTAGCGCCAGAGTTTTGCACATCAGGCACAAAGTTATTAATATTGACCGACCCACATAGGCATGGTAATCTCATAGGCCTTTTGCTCTCAATATGCATGCCAAAACAGGAAATCAAATTGTGCAGAAACTGAAAACTATCAAGGATAGTTCTCAAAAGGTTTTTCTTCTCTGCTATAGTGATAAAAGGACTCATTTTTGGATAAATACAAAACAAAAAATTCTAGTTCTTGATTAAAGCTTAATTAAATAACTGCACACCAGAAGGGCGGGAGACACTAGCTCTGTTGAAAAAGAAATGTACCCTATCCGTTTCAATTCCTGCACTGCTGTGGTTCAAAACAAAAGATGGGGAAAATCATTGCCTACTCTATTTTGAATACAAAGTCACCCAGCTCAAAATTAAAGATCTATTTTAACGCTTGGAATCTCAATATTTTAATAACTGGTCATAGTCTGTGATTGACTTCTGGGGAAATAGATAGAACAAGAATTGGGTGCACACCTATAGCCAAATTGATTCAGATGTTACAAATAGGCAGTTACTGATTCTCAAATGTGAATATTTTAAGGGGCAAATGCAGGTTGTAATTAATACGGTATTTCTTCACTGGTTCTCTGATCATATTTCTGTACCAGGACTAGAACACTTTTCTTCCTTTATTTCAGGCCTGAAAGAAAACCAGCCCCAAACGACAAAGCTTGTAAAATGAGAGCGTAATCCAAGCCAAGATTTCATAGCTGGCATCGCCTGTGTTTATATTACAGAGAGCAAGTACAAACTCATAACTAAGGCAGAGAAAGATTTACTTTATAAACATTGTTAAAAAGTCATGTTTAACCGAACTTCAGACGATTCCTGAAAACATCTGTTTGCTGGGTCCACCAGAAGGGGGTCATGGGAAGAGGTTATCGGACGGAGAAACAGCTGGTTCCCGGCAAAGACCCCAACGTGCTGCTTCCAGACCTGCCCCTATTACTCCAGGAACCCGGAAAGCCACCCTGCCATTTTAGATTTATGAGCCACCTTTCCATGAAGAGGTTCGCCCAAAGCCGAACGGTTCTCTCTGTTTCGACTTGTTTTCGAGAGATGAAAGGCATCTTTGCGAGCGAGGGGACGGGGGTCTGGAATAAATCCTTTTGAGAGCTGGCATCCACATGCGGGGGAGGGGGGATTTAATAAATGGTACCAGTGGCGCAGTGAGGGTGAGAGGCGCCTGGTGCGGTGCCCCTCCTCCGCCCTCTTCTCCGCCTCCCCAGCCGCTCCTTCCCTGCCCTCCTCCTGCCACGCACACCCCTTCTCTTCCCCATCCCTCTTTAATGTTCCAGACGCGAGCAGCATCCCCAACCTGAAAAGGTGAGAGAAAGAGAGAAAGAAAGAAAGAGAGAAAGAAAGAGAGAAAGAAAGAAAGAGAGAGAGAGAGAAAGAAAGAAAGAAAGAAAGAAAGAAAGAGAGAGAGAGAGAGAAAGAAAGAAAGAAGAAAGAAAGAAAGAAAAAAAGAAAGAAAGAAAGAAAGACACATCTACTCTAGCACCTGTTACTGTAACGGGCTTAAACACTTGTTTTTAATAATTCCCTTCATAAATACGCAAGATCCTATCAATGTTATGAGGGCCCAGAGAAGCATCATTCTTTGACGTGATTGGTCCTTGAAAACTAACGTCAAGTACAGTCGACTCCACCTAAGTGCATGTCGGATAAGCGCACGCTCCAGTTATCCGCACCCTACCACCAAGGTCCCGTGTTTTTTTTCCCATTAAAGTCAACGGACGTAAACTCCGGATATTTGCACTTCTGATAAGCGCACAATCCGCTTATGCGCACTGATGTCATAGGTCCCGCCTCTATTTTTTCACGTTAACTTCACTCCGGTTAAATGCAATCACGGGTCCTCTGTATTTATTGCACCGCAATTTACTATCCCCCCCACCCCCCTGCCTGGAACGTCACAGCACTGCGAGCCGTCCCAGGCAGCAAGTAGACGGGAGACCTGCGCCAGCGCGCCGAACACTCACCAGCACCCCAGGTAGCTGCCGATACTGGCTAAATGACCGCCTGACTACAAAGTGGTACTCCTATTAAGCGCACACTCCGCTTAAGCGCACATGGCGGTCCGGTCTGGAGGCCTTGCACTTAAGCGGAGTTGACTGTAATTTTATTTGTATTTTTTATGCAGTCGTTATCCTAACTTGAGCAACAAAGCAATCATGGCTTTGTTACCGTTTGGATCTTCTTATCTTTGCGAGCTTGGATTTTCAGCTCCAACAGAAATTAAATTGAAAAAAACGAGAAGGACTGCAGATGGTGGATGATGAAATGCGTGTTTGCTTGTCGACTATTGAGCCGCGTTTTGAGTTAATTTACACTAAAAAATAAGCACATCCATTGCATCGATTAGCAATTCTATTTTATCTATTTTAGTTTCACCGTTGTTACGATTATCCATACATAGCTTAAAGAACTTTAAATAAATACCTCTCAAATTTAATTTTTTGTTGGTTTTGCAATTTTATAAGTTCAATTATAATGCGCCGTGAACAATATTTGCTTTGTTTAGTGTGCCGGAGCTAAAAAAAAAACAGACACAGGTCTAGGGCAGAGGTAAGCAATTCCGGTCCTCGAGAGCCGGAGCCAGGTCAGGTTTTCAGGATCTCCACCATGAATATGTATGAGATGGATTTGCATGCACTGTCTCCTTGAGATGCAAACCTATTTCATGCATATTTATTGTGGATATCCTGAAAACCTGACCTGGCTCCGGCTCTCGAGGACCGGAATTGCCTACCCCTGGTCTAAAGGCAACCAATAACCCTGCACCTGCTCTGAAGAGCTGTATCCTCTCTGAACATATGACAACATAACTTTAGTTCGAAGAAGCACTCCACCACCGTTTCTCTGTTAATTAAAACTAAATATTTACACAGGGAGGCAACTTGGCTACAGTCAATAACGAGGGAAAGCGAGTTTGTTTTAGATGACCTGGAAAATAATTTTCCTAAAATGGCAGGAGGTGGTTATGAGTTGTTAAGTTTGTTTTTGAGCTGGAGAAAGAAAGGGGGAGGGAATCTCTTTCGAAGGAACTTCGTTTCTCTGGCGCTATTTTTTTTAGAACCAGGCGTCAAAAGGGCTGTGAAGGGAGCAAATACCAGGTTTCACAGCGTGAGAGTGTATAGCAATGTCTGTTTGTACTATGTACCTTCAGAGAGAACCTTGAAATTATTTGACATCCGGAAACACCCCAGCTTCTCCATGCTGTAATACCGTCTTGGCCATCGGACCTGGTGGGTGGTCCAAAATCTAAATAAACTAAGGTAGCATCACATGCAAATTTAATTCAGTGATCTCCAGATGCCTCTGTAAGGCAAAGTACCTTACAAAAGTTTTCTCTCCCACAGTGGAGAAAAACAAGTGAAAAGTGTATTCCTAACACTAGAGGGAGCCACATGCTGCCCACAAACAAGTACTAATACAAAGGTTCCCCAACCGCTGTGACACACCTGACGTACATTGTTCACCTGTGTGACACACTGAACACTACAATTCATAGCTGAACACATTTTTTATACCTCCTCCCCCTTTCTATATATCATTACGAGGCTGCTAATAATAATTCAAGGGATACACAGAAGTAGGGTTACCGTATGGCTCCAGGAAAAGGAGGACGGATTGAGACATCCGGGTTTTACTTCCACTGCTTTCAATGGAAGTAAAACCTAGATGTCTCTATTTATCCCCCTTACTTCCATTGCTTTCATTGGAAGTAAAGCCCAGATATCTGAATCCTTCCTCTTTTTCCTGGAGCCATATGGTGACCCTACCCAGAAGCAATGATGGCGAGTGTGAGGAGGAAAAGAAGTGCTAGTCTAGAGGACTGCAACAATTCCATGTGGGGCTAGTTATGGAGACTTATGAACCCAAGCAGGTGACGGGTCAAAAGCGCGCGAGGACATAGACGCGCAGACAACTGAGCGCAGGGCTTGATCGTGTCGAAGAAAAACCGTATTTTAAAGGGCTCTGACGGGGGCTGTGGGGGGGGAACCCCCCACTCTACTTAATAGGGATCATGCTGCCATGTTGGGCGGGGTGTGGGGGACTTCTCCCCAACCTGTTGCATGTAGGGTCCCCCCTAGACCCGCCCCCCAGGCCCGCCCAGTTCTGTCCATCTCCGCCCTGTAATGCCCTAATCCCGCCCCAAGTCCTGCCCTAGCCACGCCCCCCCCGCTACCTGTTCTTGTCGGACAGGAAATCTGTGCATGCACGGATGCCACGCAGTGACATCATGCACATGCACGCGTGGCATCCGCGCATACGAAGACTTCCTCCTTGCCCGAAGCGACATGAGGAGGCTTTTCCAAACTCGGACAAAGTGCCAGGTTTTGAAAAGCCCTCCAGACCCCCGGACATATCCTTAAAAAGAGGACATGTCCGGGGGAATCCAGACGTTTGGTAATCCTAGTTGCTCATATAGTTATTAAAGAAAGCACAAGCCTGTGTGCAATTCTGGAGGCCGCATTACCGTAAGGATGTGCTGAGACTGGAGTCGGTCCAGAGAATGGCCACCCGGATGGTCTCGGGACTCAAGGATCTCCCGTACGAGGAACGGCTGGATAAGTTGCAGATGTACTCACTCGAGGTACGCAGAGAGAGGGGTGACATGATCGAGACGTTCAAATATCTCACAGGCCACATCGAGGTGGAAGAAGATATCTTCTTTTTCAAGGGTTCCGCGGCAACAAGGGGGCATCCGTGGAAAATCAGGGGCGGGAAACTGCACGGGGACACCAGGAAATTCTTTTTCACTGAAAGGGTGGTTGATTGCTGGAATAGTCTTCCACTTCAGGTGATTGAGGCCAGCAGCGTGCCTGATTTTAAGGCCAAATGGGATATTCACAGAGAAAGGTAGGGGAGGGTCATTGGGGTGGGCAGATTAGATGGGCCGTGGCCCTTATCTGCCGTCTATTTCTATGTTTCTATGTAAATGTTTGGCAACACGCTCCCAGTTTAGTGAGCACAGAACTTGTAAGTTTTCACTCTTGTCAGGGCTCTGCGCAGGTCTCAATCGCTAACTGAGCGATTGACTCGGTGGGTTTCCATGCAAACTTAATAGTGAATCAATCGCTGTTGGACAATCGGAAACAGCGGTTGAGCCGTTATTATTAGTGAATCTAGCCCAGGGGTAGGCAATTCCGGGTCCTCGAGAGCCGGAGCCAGGTCAGGTTTTCAGGATCTCCACCATGAATATGTACGAGATGGATTTGCATGCACCACCTCCTTGAGATGCAAATCTATCTCACGCATATTTATTGTGGATATCCTGAAAACCTGACCTGGCTCCGGCTCTCGAGGCCCGGAATTGCCTACCCCTGATCTAGCCCAAAGTAAGCAAGGAGTCTTTGTAACTTCAGTTTTAGTAACAGCTGATCTTCTTTTGTTTCTCTCCACCCTCAAACTTCTGCGCTCATCTCCTGGTTATCTGAATTGTCACGATCAGGAAGGGGAAGCGACTCGTCTGGCACCTTCTGTCTGCAGTGATTTGCCTATTATCAGTGCTGCTGAAGAAATTTTACAAGCTGTAAATACGATAAAGAATTGAATAGCCTCGGGTGGTTTTCATCTCCATAGTTTCCTCTGGGCCACCATAATGTCATCCCGAATTAGGAGGAGACCGAAATACAGTTCATTTCCTCCTGCTGCAGAAAACAGCCCAAACCCCTCTGAGCCTGCTACAGCGACTGTAGTTAAAAGGAAGCCATCGAGGTGTCAAGGCTCCACCTTGGGTATAACCAATATTTCTCGGCAGCCTGTTAGGAAAGAATGAATTTTCTGTCCCATTTCATGTTTCCTACTGTGTGAGAAACAAAGCACAGTCGACTCTCTGTTAACCGGAGCTCAATTAACCAGAACTCTCAAGCAACCAGCAAAAAACCCAAAGAAAAACTCCTAGAACACACCTAGAAACTCGTCTTTTTATGGAGGTTTGGGATCCTTATATTCAGAATCTTTCACCAAGAATATGAAGTTTGGTTATCAATGATTTACTATGAAATTAGGTTTAATAATTACATTCCAGTTATTTATTTTAATTCTTTATTCTTGTCAACTTTCATCCGATGGTGAGGGATTTCATTTAGGAGGAAAGGTAGGGGGGTAGGGGATGGAATTAAGGGGTGTGTAGATAAGATTGGATTAGTTCATATGGAAATTTAATTTGAAAGAATGATATAAATTTGTATGAAATATTATTATTATGATTCTTATTGTATTGAATGTATTTTTGTATTATCCTATTGCATTGATTATTTGATTCTTTCAATAAAAATTGTTATAAAGTAAAACCCAAAGAAATACAGTAAGACTTTAACTAAAAATGAAAATCAATTTCTGACAGAAAATTAAGTGTAAACTTAGCATGCCACACCCGAGTACGCTCACGCTTCGCCTACTACATGTCCGGTAGTTTGTCTGGAACAGTTTATGGTATGACATAGTATGGGGTTTAGTATTAGTTAGGCCTGTTTTTAATAGTGACTCTCAAGCAACCAGAAACTACAGCTATCCGGCATCTACCAATCCCCAGGGATGCTGGTTAACTGAGAGTCTACTACAGATCTCCGGTTCCATATGCTTGTGAAAAGGGGGGGGGGGGGGTGTCAGCCTAATTGTTTTATTTTAACAAAGTTTCTAAAGGCCTGCAGTGAAAGTTCTCAGCATGTTACAAAAGCTTATGGGTGGGGCTGTGATTTTCTGTCGGTGAGAAGCAGGAATGGGGATAACTAACTTCCGAGCATCAACTCACGGCCCCATTTCTCAAATTTCAAGTTTATTTAAAATGTACTATACCGCCTACTCGAGACTTCTAGGCGGTGTACAAAAAATGCCATAACCAATAAAAGTATAATTTAATCTAAAACAGACCAAGGGGAAAAAAACGATTCAAGGACAAAAAAAACGAACAGGAACAAAAGGGAAGAGGAGATAGGAACTCAAATTAATAGAAAGAAAAGAAAACACTTAAAAGGAAAAAACAGAAGGGCTAAAAATTTTTTTCTAAAAACTAACTTTTAAATGTCGTATTCAAAAGATCTCCTCGGTGCTACCTTCTTTTTTTTTTCATTGAATTTTCAAATTTCGGGCCATGTTTGAAGGGAATGTACCTACAGAATGTTACATAGGGCGCATTTTTCACAGGTGCAAGCTTTTCATGCGGACTTAGTTATTCTCCCAATTGTATTAAATGTGATAAAACTCTTAATACGCTAGCTCATGCATTGTGGCTCTGTCCTCTTATTAAGTCGTTCTGGTCTGCTATATTTGGGTTCATTATGGGATAGTTCATTAGTGGAATCTCCAAGGGGGGGTGTTATTTGGTAAAGCTGCTGCTTGTGGGATATATGGACAATGGAGATGCATTTTATTTCAAAAGGCATGTAAGATTGGTCATAAATGTATTTTGCAATATTGGTTACAGAAAGATCCTCCTAGTTTTTGGCGCTGGAGGAATCAATTCAATAGTTTATTGTTATTTAAGGTTTGGGAGGTTCGTAGATTTCCTAGACGAACTCGTCTCTTTTTGAAAATTTGGAACCCTTATATTCAAAATCTTTCATCTAGAGCACGAAGTATGATTATTAATGTTTTACAATGAAGCTTTGGAAACATTCATTGCATTCTAATACCTGGTATTTTATGTCACCTTCCATTGGGGGGGGGGGGGGTGGAGGGAACTGGGGGATGTATGAGTAGGATGAAAATAGTTATATGGAAATGTATTACAATGTAATAAATTGAATATAAAATAAAAAGAATGGGGGTAGGGAAGAGGGGTTGAAATAGGTCATATGGATATATATTTTGGAAGAATGATAGAAATATGTATGGAAATATCATAATTGTGAATTTAATCGTAATGCATATTTATTTGTTTTATATCATTGCATATTTACTTGTTTCCTTCAATAAAATATTATAACATAATTGAATTTTCAATTGTTACACACAACCCAAAAACAATTAAGGAACTATGGTTGTCAATAGAAAAAAAATAAAAGAAAATTTTTTTTACAAAGCAATCCATCAAGCCCTCATCAAGAGAGAAATTACTCCCTCGGTGCTGCTTTCTAGTTCTGAATAACATACCAATCTCCAAGCATGGGTGCGGTTAATAACCATCACTTCCCACAGAGAGGGTAATTTAAAAAAGAAAAAAAAAAGGTATAGTACAATGCAGGACGATACAAAGTTATTCAGAGTACTGAGGACACAGAAGGATTGCGAAGACCTACAAAGAGACATAAATACGCTCGAGGAATGGGCTGCGAAATGGCAAATGAGGTTCAACATGGATAAGTGCAAGGTGATGCATGTCGGGAACCAAAATCATATGCACAAATACAGGATGTCCGGTGCTATACTCGGAGAGAGCCTTCAGGTAAGAGACTTGGGAGTACTTGTAGACAAGTCAATGAAACCGTCCGCGCAATTCGCGGCAGCGGCGAAAACGGCAAACGGAATGATTAAGAAGGGGATCACAAACAGATCAGAGAAGGTTATCATTCCGCTGTACTGGGCCATGGTACGCCCTCATCTGGAATACTGCATCCAGCACTGGTCACTGTAGATGAAGAAGGACACAGTACTACTCGAAAGGGTCCAGAGAAGAGCGACAAAAATGGTTAAGGGGCTGGAGGAGTTGCCGTACAAAGAGAGGCTAGAGAAACTGGGCCTCTTCTCCCTTAAGAGAAGAAGACTGAGAGGGGACATGATCGAAACATTCAAGATATTGAAGGGAATAGACTTAATAGAGAAAGAGAGATTGTTTACCCTCTCTAAAGTGGAGAGAACGAGAGGGCACTCTCTAAAGTTAAAAGGGGATAGATTCCGTACAAATGTAAGGAAGTTCTTCTTCACCCAGAGTGGTAGAAATCTGGAACGTTTTTCCAGAGGCTGTTATAGGGGAAAACACCCTCCAGGGATTCAAGACAAAGTTAGACAAGTTCCTGCTGAACAAGAACGTACACAGGTAAAGCTAGACTCAAATAGGGCACTGGTCTTTGACCTAAGGGCCGCCGCGTGAGCGGACTGCTGGGCACGATGGACCACTGGTCTGACCCACCAGCGGTAATTCTTATGTTCTTATGTGAACAATGAACTACCACGAGCTGGGATGAATTACAGGAGCGCTTCTCTAGGGTTACCATGTTTTCTTCTCCCCAAAAAAGAGGATACATGATCCTTCCCTATTCTGCGCCCAGCCCAGCCCCCAGCCCCGACATACAGTGGTGCCTCACACAACGAACTTAATTCGTTCCAGGAGCAAGTTTGTTATGCGAAAAGTTTGTTATGTGAAACGCGTTAAGCGCAGTGACTAACGACTGCCTGCAGCGCCTGCGCGGAAGGATGCAATACATCGGCAGCGATCGTGGAAGCTCGGGCGACTTCGTTGTGTGAAACGAAGTTCGTTGTATGAATCATGACATGAAGTTCGTTGTGTGCAGCGTTCGCTGTGCGAGGCGTTCTTTATGCGAGGCACCACTGTATCTCGTCTCTTTGGGGCCACGTCTGGAGGGCATCCGCACATGCATGGATGTGATGTTATGATGTTTTGAAAAGCCCGTCTGGACACCTGGACAGTCCTCTAAAAAGAGGAATTGTCCGGGGAAATCCGGAAGTCTGGTAACCCTATGCTGAGGCAAACAAAAAGAATGTTAAAAAAATAGTAAAAACAAGTGGAATTGTCCAATAAGAAAAGGTGCAACAAATAAAGGTGTCTTTCAACTCATCTGGATAATCAGGTTATTCTTTATTCTTCCAAAAATACTCGACCCGACATGTACATGTTTCGGCCCTACGGCCTGCGTCAGGAGTCTATAGGTAATGTATAAAATCATAGAAACACATATAGAAACATATAAACACTATAATAATAAAATAAAAGTACATGGTAGTAAAAACATTAAAAACATTCAAAATATTAAAAAGAAACAGCAAATTACATGTAAAAGTTTCTTTAGACAATGCAAAACAACATATTCTTTAATGAACCGAACATAAAAAATAAAAATGAATAATGACTAATATCGTATAAATTTATCATATAAATTTAAAACCAACCATAACAACAAAATATCATATAAATTTAAAAGCGAACATAGTTTAGATATCACAACAAAGCAATATAGATATTCTATATATTATTAATAGAAATCAATATATTATTACTAAGAAAATTATATATCAATAAAAAATGAAAAATGAAAAATAAGGTGACTAAAAAGCAATCAATGTATCATCCATAGGAGTCAATGTATTGTTATCAATAGAGCAAAAAAATGTGTATTGCCACTAGGAATAAATATATTATTACTAGAAAAAACATATATAATCAATAAGCAAAAAACAATCAACAAAAAGAATGTATCATTTCACAAGCAAAGGGTACAGGATCATGACACCACCATCAGATAAAGGATGACGAAAGCAGGAATACGCTGGTGAACCACAGGACTCCCGTAATGAATTTGCTGGGCTGCTATGGGATCGTAAGGAAAGACAACCCAAACAAGTCTTTATTCGAAATAGTAAGCCCCAACAAGGCTTATCCCAGTTCCGGCCTACCTAGGACGCCTTCTTCAGGGGACACTTTGCTGAAAGCGAAGCTGGTTCAGAAAAGCTACCTCGGCAGTGACAAAACGCGGCAATGGGTAACACTTGACAAACACCTAACCCTGAAAAACCACACAAACCTACTGTTTAAAAAAATGTATTTCGGTCCTCTGGAAACTTCGCACTCTTAAAAAGTTCTTCGATGAAAAGTCTTTCCGTTTACTAGTACAATCATCCATCTTAAGCACCCTAGATTACTGTAACATCATATACCTAGGAGCTTATAAAAAAGAACCTCAACAAGCTGAGATTAATTCAGAACACCGCGATCCGACTAATCCACAGTTTAAAAAAATGGGAACACGTTTCCCCTTATTATCAGAAACTCCATTGGTTACCCGCAGAATCCAGAGTCCTCTTCAAGTTTGCTTGTTTTTGTTAAAGCTGTCTTTGGGATTCTTCCAGCTTCCCTAATCTCCCAGTTCTCCCTCAACGAGTCCAACAAGAGCACTCGCGGAACAAACCTATTTAATTACCCCTCCTTGAAATCTTACCAATACAAAAAGTTTCTAGATAGAATGTTATCATTCCAGGCAGCCAGGCTGAACACATGGCTTGGAAAGCCCATACTTGAGGCCACTCCATACGCAGACTTTAGAAAATCCCTGAAAACTCGACTGTTTAACAAATTCTAAATTCCCATACCCAACTCTTCCTCGCCATGACCCTTCCACCTCTCCCACTAATTCCAAGGCCCGAAACTAATTATACTTTCCACCTTGAATCTCATGTACTGACAAAACGTATCTTTATTGTAACCCATGTACTGACTAAACGTATCTTTATTGTAACCCATGTACTGACTAAATGTATCTTTATGGTAACCCACCTGTTTCCCTTACACTGACAAAATGCACCTTGATAGTAAACCACTTGTATTGTAACCCACTTGCATCCCATGTACTGACAAAATATATCTTTATTGTAAACCATTTCTATCCCATGTACTATCAAATGTATCTTTATTGTAAACCACTTCGAACTTCACGGTATAGCGGTATATAAGAAAAAATTATTATTATTATTATTATTATTCTGTTGGCCTGTCTGCTATGTACTGTAGCATTTAAGTTCCACGGTGAGATTCCCAGAGAAAGTCACACACCACGTGTGGTTGCATTATTCAGTTCTTAACCTTTCCATTGTATTTATTTTTACCATTATCTGTACATTTCACGTGGCGCCTGTATAAGGCTCTTTTGTTTGCTTAAAAAGCTTCCGTGTACATAGGTTTCCTAAGGACTTTGAGTGGGAAGCAGACGGAAGGATTTTACATCAAGAGTTTACACGCACGCTCTTCTGTGTTGCCACCACCTGAAATTCGCACAACAGTAGCAACTTTGTAATCCAAATGCCAGGGGGATTTCTTGTCATTGAATACTGGCATATCTAGTCTAACACAAGTTGAAGGCGATTTAAATCAATTCAAAACCGATCCACTTAAAGCTAACTCACTCACCCACATCCTAAGTGCAGAATGCTTTATCTCACATCATAAAGCTTCAGAAACGGGGAGGGCAATTTTGCGGTAAAAATAGTTTCTGCTCCCCACAAATGGGATGTCCTCCAATGGGCATCCTTCCACCTGCAAAATCCGGAGACTCTGGTTCCTGAGGATGTACTTAGCTCAGAGGAGAGCAGAAACTGCATGCAGAAATTGCATTTGGAAAATTGCAAGCACTACTTTACTTAAAATCCTAAGTAGCAACATTCTAGAGCTCAGATTATGATGTCATAATGCCTCATTCCACCAATGCCTAAGCTCCGTCCTCATCTGCACAAGCCTCGAACGCTAACCTTTTCCTATCGTGTGTCCCGGATGACGGGACATTCCAAAAATGCCGTTGCCATCGTATGTCCCATGGCATGGGACATACAGTACACATCAGGAACACAAAATATTTGAATTTACAGACTTATGACTTATTTACATTATGTTTAACATAGCCGTAAATGATAACGGTGAATAATACAAAACTTTGCTAAAATAATTACGATTGGAACCAGGGTAACGTAAAATTTATTACGATAGGAAAAGGTTAAGAGTTTTGCGCCCTGACCTGTAGCAATAACCAATCTAAACGTGTCATTTCTCTCTTCCTTTGGAGCAAACCTTGCAGATAAAAGGTACAACATTATGGAAAGCAGTTCATTAGACAAGAACACAGAGATAAAGGGCTCCGTTTACAAAGGTGCGCTAACGTTTTTAGCGGATGCACCGGATTAGCACGCGCTAGCCGAAAAACTACCGCCTGCTCAAGAGGAGGCGGTAGCAGCTAGCCCATGCGGCATTTTTGCACGCGCTATTCCACGCGTTAGGGCCCTAACGCACCTTTATAAAAGGAGCCCAAAGTGTGCAACAACCACTTCACAGGTGAACTACGGTAAGCAGGACTCGCCAGAACTCACAGCAGCCATTCAGATTGAAGCGCAGGGCCAGCTGGGGCAGGCGGAAAGCTCGCTCCTGACCTGTGCGCTGCGGAAACAGGACAAGACAGCCGTCGATTTAAAAAAGTACCGGGGGAGCCGGAGATGAAAGATTTTTCAGGCTGCCACTGTGAAAGGGCATGGGGTGGGGGGACTGGAGATGAAAGATTTTTCTGCCTATCCTACGGTCGAGGCTGCCAGTTTGAAAGATGGACCTTTCTTCCCCTTTGTTTGTGTCTAGGGTTTCAATACCTCTCGTTTCCTCCCTCGAGGGCTGGGGCCTCTTAGGAACCAGAGCCTTGGCTAGTTCCAGCACTGATGCCACATGGATGTGTTGTTGACATGGGGGGGGGGGGATGGATTTGGGGGGTTATTGCTTTTGGGGGGTGGGAGATATTGTAACGTTGTGAATATTTGATGATATTATGATTGTCACTTTTCTGATCTTGTTAACAGTGTTGTGTATGTTGTATACTGTTCTGCTTGTAATTTTTCTCAATACAAATTGTTTGATCATAACAGAGGGAGAGGGGGTGAGTGGGATGGGATTGGGGTACTTCCTGTAACCTTTGCTGGATGATTTAATATATTCTTACATTCTTTGTATTCTATGATTTTGAATTTCTAATAAAAAAAGATTTAATCTTAAAAATTACTGGGGGGTATAGGGGCGATGATTTAAAAGAACTGGGTATAAAAATTGTTAGTCGGATGGGACGGATCCCTCTTGTCCCGGCCTACCACTAGACCACCAGAGGGGGGACAGGGTACAGAGCCTGGCAGGGAGGGGGGACAGGGTGCAAAGCTAGGCAAGGAGTGTGGGGTTGGGTGCAGAGCTTGGCAGGGAGAATTTGGTTCAGAATGTTTTGTTTTTTTTCTTGTTTTCCTCCTCTAAATCTAGGGTGCGTCTTATGGTCAGGTGCGTCTTATGGACTGAAAAATTCAGTATTTTAGACATATTTTTCGAGAATGGACGTTTACCCGCTGCTGACTCTGGGCATCCAAATCGGACTTAGACGTATCTTTTGATTATGCCCCCCTCCACGAGTTTAAGCACAACATTCAGCCCTGAACCGCGCAAGCCGAACCGCTGAAAGATAGAACTGCTATCTATGTGGCTTAATTTAAGTGGTTATCTTATGCAGCCTTAACCGCTTAAGTGCCAACACTGTCCCTGCAAGTTAACTGGTATCCGCTCAGGCACTAAGAGGGGAAATGCTGTATATGGCGGCCTATCTTTTGTCAATCACACTTAGGCGTCCATTACAGAATCGAGCCTAACTTAAAACTTAGGCTCCTGTAATGTAGGCCAGGGTTTTAAAGGGATACATTATATGCAGAATCTAGAAATACAAAATTACTTCCTGTCAAATTTTGTAACAAGCGTAGCCGTGCCTCAGAGACCGAGTCATCCAGCACAATTTTACTTATTGCCACTCTTCGGTCAGATTCTCATTCATTGGCATCAGGCATATGCTTGCTGCATCTAATTTTTTTGACGTTATTATTTTTGAATTTTTATATATTTTTTTGTGTCTTTTTAAATTTTCATTTTTAAAAATTAGTTTTAAGAGAAATAAATACCAAAGACTTTAATAAGATAGTGCATCTATTTGAAAAGCACTTATTTGAGTCAGTTGTCAGCACTGTTTGTATCCCAACGGGGCCACCTTTTCACCCGATGTGGCTTCGTCAGGGGAAATGGTTGACAGTGCGGAACAGGAATCGACCTAGCTCCTCCGCAAAACTTCAAAAATTCAAAAATAATAACGTCAAAATGTTAGATGCAGCAAGCATATGCCTGATGCCAATGAATGAGAATCTGACCGAAGAGTGGCAATAAGTAAAATTGTGCTGGATGACTCGGTCTCTGAGGCATGGCTACGCTTGTTACAAAATTTGACAGGAAGTAGTTTTGTATTTCTAGATTCTATTTGATACTTCCTTTAGTACTTGCATTTTGGTTCTACCATACATTATATGCACCCAAAGTCCTTTAGAGCAGTGGTTCCCAACCCTGTCCTGGAGGAACACCAGGCCAATTGGGTTTTCAGGCTAGCCCTAATGAATATGCATGAAGCAAATTTGCATGCCTATCACTTCCATCATATGCAAATCTCTCTCATGCATATTCATTAGGGCTAGCCTGAAAACCCGATTGGCCTGGTGTTCCTTCAGGACAGGGTTGGGAATCACTGTACTAGGGTATATACCAGGGGTGGACAACTCCGGTCCTCGAGGGCCGCAATCCAGTCGGGTTTTCAGGATTTCCCCAATGAATGCGCATGAGATCTATTAGCATACAATGAAAGCAGTGCATGCAAATAGATCTCATGCATATTCATTAGGGCTAGCCTGAAAACCCGATTGGCCTGGTGTTCCTCCAGGACAGGGTTGGGAATCACTGCTTTAGAGAATTGTGCCTACATCGCCTAAGTCCTTCTCCACTCCTAAACACGCCTACTTTGGAGTTTGACGCCACTAAGCGCTTATCTTTTGTAGAAGCATGCCTAAGAAGATGGGCGCCTATAGTCCAATTAATTTTTATTTTTTTCAATTATGAGCTTGATAAAGTTCATTATTGAAGCCAATTTATTAATTAAGTTAGGTGCTTAAGTTTAGATGCCTCTTATAGAATGTCCTCTTAATTGGTTACCGTATTTTCACGCATATAACGTGTGCGTTATACACGATTTTACAAATCGTGCATAACCTTGCGCGTTATACGCGTGAGCGCGTTTTACAACTTTTTTTTTTACATAGTTCCCCCCCCCCGACGTCCGATTCATCCCCCCGCAGGACCACTCCCACCCCCACCCCGAAGGACCGCTCGCAGGCACCCGCACCCCCACCCCGAAGGGCCACTCGCACGCAATCCCACCCGCACCCTCACAGCCTCCCGACCCTCCCCCCATCATGTAGAAGCTCCTACCGGTGTCCTGCTGCTTCCTCTTGGCGGTCCCGGCCCTTCTGTGAGCCCTGATGTCAGAGAAAGGGCGGGACCGCCGGAAGAGGAAGCAGCGCAGGCGCAGGGCTCACAGAAGGGCCGGGACCGCCAAGAGGAAGCAGCAGGACACCGGTAGGAGCTTCTACATGATGGGGGAGGGGTCGGGAGGCTGTGGGGGTGCGAGCGGTCCTTCAAGGTGGGGGTGCGGGTGCGTGCGAGCGGTCCTTCGCGGTGGGGGTGCGAGCGGTCCTGTGGGGGGGTGAATCGGACGTCGAGGGGGGGGGGCATCAGGCTTTTATGGTGGGGACTGGACTTCAAGGGGGAGAGGAGAATCGGGGCGGGCGAAAGGAGAGTCGGGGCGGGCGAAAGGAGAGTCGAGTGGCGACGGGAGAGTCGGGGCAGCATGCGCGGTATACGTGTGTGCGCGGTATAAAAACATTTTTTTACATATATTTTGGTTTCCCGCGCGCTATACCCGTGTGCGCGTTTTACATGGGTGCGCGTTATCTACGTGAAAATAAGGTAAGTTATGCAGAATATTTAGGGCTCCTTTTACAAAGGCATGCTAGCGATTTTAGCGCGCGCTAGCCGCTACTGCCTCCTTTTAAGCAGGCGGTAATTTTTCAGCTAGCGCACGCGCTAAAAACACTAGCGCACCTTAGTAAAAGGGGCCCGTAGTCAGGATTTAAACAACCTGAAGCCTCTCTGGGCAGTTTAAATTGCTTTGAATATCAGGCTTTAATTTCTCTAAAAAAGAAAAAAAAAAGAAAAGAAATAAAAATCATCTTTTTTTCCCCCGTCCTCTCTCAGATTCTGCAAGAAGCAAACTGCAGGTGGCAGTGCGGAACCCTGAAGTGCCCGGCGTTTAGAGAGCCCTTGAATTATGATCAAACGCCGCAAATTACGGGGAACGAAGCAGACTGAAGTGTCTTGTGCCTGGTTGACAATTACTGTGCTCTAATGAACGATTACTGAAGGCTCAGCCAGCGTTTGCAGCGTACTAGTAAATGAGTTTTTTCTTAATTGTAATTATGAGAGCCATAATACCAGGAACAGAAATTCTGGAGAGCTGTCGGTGACTTTGCTGGAAAGTCTGATAAGGAACCTGTTGGGGAACATTGGAACTACTCAGCTGCTTTGGGGTTTTCTTGGGGGGGGGGGGGTGTTGCCATTTTTGGTTTTTTTTTTTGGGGGGGGGGGTTTCTGCCACTTTTGTGCCATCTGCCACACAGAGGATACACTAAATGCTTAGTACATTTTAATGCACAGCTTTGAGTTTGTTAAGCCCAGATTCAATGTGACAAAATCATCTTTTTTTAGGTCTTGCGTTAATGCTCAAATTAGAGCCCAGTGCAGGGGCCCAGTTGCAAAGTGCTCCCACTTGAACTCAACATTAGCCAGTTAGAACATGCCGCTGTGAACATGCCAGGCGGATGGGTCACGTATGATGACAATGACATCTTTATAAAACATGCATGTGATTGTTTTGTGGCGCACTCCATACACTTGTGCGCTGAATTGTCGTTGCGTCGAATTGTCTGGCTAGGTAACCATAGTGATAAAAATGCACTTGCAAAACACTGTCACGTATGATGACAATGACATCTTTACGTGAACATGCGCGTGATTATTTTGTTGATATTTTGTGGCGCGCTCCATACACTTGTGCGCTGAATTGTCGTTGCGCCAAATTGTCTGGCTAGGTAACCATAGTGATAAAAATGCACTTGCAAAACACCGTCACGTATGATGACAATGACATCTTTACGTGAACGTGCGCGTGATTGTTTTGTTGATATTTTGTGGCGCGCTCCATACACTTGTGCGCTGAATTGTCGTTGCGCCAAATTGTCTGGCTAGGTAACCATAGTGATAAAAATGCACTTGCAAAACACCGTCACGTATGATGACAATGACATCTTTACGTGAACGTGCGCGTGATTGTTTTGTTGATATTTTGTGGCGCGCTCCATACACTTGTGCGCTGAATTGTCGTTGCGCCAAATTGTCTGGCTAGGTAACCATAGTGATAAAAATGCACTTGCAAAACACCGTCACGTATGATGACAATGACATCTTTACGTGAACGTGCGCGTGATTGTTTTGTTGATATTTTGTGGCGCGCTCCATACACTTGTGCGCTGAATTGTCGTTGCGCCAAATTGTCTGGCTAGGTAACCATAGTGATAAAAATGCACTTGCAGAACACCGTCACGTATGATGACAATGACATCTTTAAGTGAACGTGCGCGTGATTGTTTTGTTGATATTTTGTGGCGCGTTCCACACACTTGTGCGCTGAATTGTCGTTGCGCTGAATTGTCGTTACGCCGAATTGTCTGGCTAGGTAACCATAGTGATAAAAATGCACTTGCAAAACACCATCACATATGATGACAATGACATCTTTATGTGAACGATTGTGTTAATATTTTGTGGCCGAATTGTCTTTGCACTCACTTGTCTTGCGCTGAATTTTAATGCGCTCACTTGTCTTGCACTGAATTATTGTTGCGCTGAATTGTTGTTGCGCTGAATTGTCGTTGCGCTGAATTGTCTTGCACTGAATTATTGTTGCGCTGAATTGTCTTGCACTGAATTATTGTTGCGCTGAATTGTCTTTGCGCTCACTTGTCTTGCACTGAATTATTGTTGCGCTGAATTGTCATTGCGCTGAATTGTCTTGCGCTGAATTGTCTTGCACTGAATTATTGTTGCGCTGAATTGTCTTTGTGCTCACTTGTCTTGCACTGAATTATTGTTGCGCTGAATTGTCGTTGCGCTGAATTGTCTTGCACTGAATTATTGTTGCGCTGAATTATCTTGCACTGAATTATTGTTGCGCTGAATTGTCTTTGTGCTCACTTGTCTTGCACTGAATTATTGTTGCGCTGAATTGTCATTGCGCTGAATTGTCTTGCACTGAATTATTGTTGCGCTGAATTGTCTTGCACTGAATTATTGTTGCGCTGAATTATCTTGCACTGAATTATTGTTGCGCTGAATTGTCTTTGTGCTCACTTGTCTTGCACTGAATTATTGTTGCGCTGAATTGTCGTTGCGCTGAATTGTCTTGCACTGAATTATTGTTGCGCTGAATTGTCTTGCACTGAATTATTGTTGCGCTGAATTATCTTGCACTGAATTATTGTTGCGCTGAATTGTCTTTGTGCTCACTTGTCTTGCACTGAATTATTGTTGTGCTGAATTGTCTTGCACTGAATTATTGTTGCGCTGAATTATCTTGCACTGAATTATTGTTGCGCTGAATTGTCTTTGTGCTCACTTATCTTGCACTGAATTATTGTTGCGCTGAATTGTCGTTGCGCTGAATTATTGTTGCGCTGAATTGTCTTGCACTGAATTATTGTTGCGCTGAATTATCTTGCACTGAATTATTGTTGCGCTGAATTGTCTTTGTGCTCACTTGTCTTGCACTGAATTATTGTTGCGCTGAATTGTCGTTGCGCTGAATTGTCTTGCACTGAATTATTGTTGCGCTGAATTGTCTTGAAATCAATTGTCTTGCGTGCATTTGACCTGCCACCCAGGATGGATAACGCTTCCATGCCTATTCTTCCGCAATCACACTCCCCCCCACCCCCCTTCAAAAATAATTTTAATGAACAGCTAGTGTACAAGTTAGCACATGCTAACTGGGAAAACATTGCAAAACGCTTTTAATACATTTTCGGGAGCCTGATTTGCACATGCTAAGGGCCCGATTCTGTATAGTGCAACCAAAAATTGTGCGCACATATCTGTGTGATCTTGTTTAACAAGCTAATTGGTAATTAACAAGTAATAATTGACATATTTGTGCACACAACTCTAAGCATATTCTATAAAGTAATGTGCACAAATTTGATTCCATGAGGTCAAGGGTGGGGCATGGGTGCTTCTACCGTGTTTCCCCAAAAATAAGAACATAAGAATTGCCACTGCTGAGTCAGACCAGTGATCCATCATGCCCAGCAGTCCGCTCACGCGGCGGCCCTCTGGTCTAAGACCAGCACCTTAACTGAGACTAGCCCTACCAGCGCACGTTCTTGTTCCACAGAAACTTGTCTAACTTTGTCTTGAATCCTTGGAGGGTGTTTTCCCCTATAACAGCCTCTGGAAGGGCGTTCCAGCTTTCTACCACTCTCTGGGTGAAGAAGAACTTCCTTACGTTTGTACGGAATCTATCCCCTTTCAACTTTAGAGAGTGACCTCTCGTTCTCCCTACCTTGGATAGTGTCTTATATTAATTTTGGGTTCAAAAAATGCACTAGGGCTTACTTTCGGGGATGTCTTATTTTTTTCATGTACAACAATCATCTTTCCCTTCCTCGCCTCCACCCCGATTCTTCCTCTTTCCTCGCCCCCCCTCCCTCATGTGCAACATCCTTCCTCCCCTCTCACCCATCCCTTTGTGCAGCATCTTTCTATCCTTCCCTCCTTCCCATCCCCCTGTGCAGCAGAACCCCACCAACCTCCCACCGTAAGACTGATACATCTCCACTCCAAGTCCTCCTAAAACAGCAGGGGTGGAGGTTGCTAAATTAACAAGTCCGATTTTTTTTTTTTTTTAGCAAATCAGGCTGCACTAGTATCAAGGATGGAGTCAGGGAATATTGAAGACATTTGGGGTGGAAGGGGGGCTTCAGGTATCAATCTTAACTAGGGCTTATTTTGGGGGTAGGGCTTATATTAGGAGCATCTTTACAGGCTTATTTTCGGGGAAACAGGGTAAAAGTTAGGTCATTGCTAAAGAATACACCCGATCCGTGCCCAACTTAGGTGCATGTATTTATGCCTGGTTCTATCGGTCTAACTGGGTGTGCCTATATGTTAATCACAAGTACGGGCACAACTGCGCATAACTTAGGATAGATTTTTTTATAGAATCTCACTAAGCGCCGTCCTTTTTGATACGACTGATTTTTTATGCATCGTATATAGAGAGCATGGTCCTATGCGGTGGCAAGTCAAATGCATGCGGACAATTGCATGAAAACAACTGAGTGCAAGATAATTGAGCGCAACCACAATTGAGCGCAGCGAACCACAACACATGCGCAGAAATTTTAACACCACAATCACGTGCAAGACGTTGTCGTTGCGCTCAATTGTCTTCACGCAATTGTCGTTGCGCTTAATTGTCTTCACGCAATTGTCGTTGCGCTCAATTGTCTTGCAGGCAATTGTCGTTGCGCTCAATTGTCTTCACGCAATTGTCGTTGCGCTCAATTGTCTTCACGCAATTGTCGTTGCGCTCAATTGTCTTCACGCAATTGTCGTTGCGCTCAATTGTCTTCACGCAATTGTCGTTGCGCTCAATTGTCTTCACGCAATTGTCGTTGCGCTCAATTGTCTTCATGCAATTGTCGTTGCGCTCAAGTGTCTTCACGCAATTGTCGTTGCGCTCAAGTGTCTTCACGCAATTGTCCGCGCGCTTTTGTCTTGCGCGCATTTGGCTATAACCCGTCCTATTCAAGCAATAGGGAAAAGGATTGGGATTTGTATACTGCCTTTTTGCAGTTACAAAACCACACTCAAAGCGGTTTACATACATAGGGATACTTATTTTGCACAAGGTGCAATGGAGGGTTAAGTAACTTGCCCAGCGCTAGGATTTCATCCTATATCTTCTGGGTAGAGGCAGAAGTTCTACCACCAGGCCACTGCCTCACCTTTACAAATGTAGTTTTCTAATAAGGCTCCATAGACATTACAACAAAATGATGCACGTTGGGTTAACATTAAAACGGAAATTTTCACAAAGCTGCCCAGCTGCTTAGACAAAGGGTTCGCAGTCCAATCCTCAGGACACACTTAGGGCTCCTTTTACAAAGGTGCGTTAGGGCCTTAACGCGCGGAATAGCGTGCGCTAAAAAGCCACGCGTGCTAGCCGCTACCGCCTCCTCTTGAGCAGGCAGTAGTTTTTCGGGTAGCGCACGCTAATCCGGTGCCTGCGCTAAAAACGCTAGCGCACCTTTGTAAAAGGAGCCCTTAGCTAGAAAGGGTTTCAGGATATCCATCATGAATATGCATAAGATAGATCTGCATACAATGGAAGAGACTGGGACAGACAGGGAAAAATGCTTGAGTACCAGAATATTCCCTTGAGCTCCCTTGGGCGAACGGTATAGAAAATGAAACAAAGAGTGTGAAAAGTTACAGCCTCTGATCACCAGAGCTGGTATTGTGATGTCATAATGCCTCATTCCACCAATAAGAGCCAACCTCATCAGTGATGCCACAATGGCTGGATTGTCCTACACTTGGCTCACTTTGCTACATTTTGTTTTCTAGAGTGGCGCCGTGGTTAAAGCTACAGCCTCAGCATTTAGGAAGGTGCAGTCAATTAACGCAGCCTAATTTACTGTACAAGCCACTCACTTGCTCCCAAGATTAAATGTCAGCTGGGGACACTGTAGCCAGATCATCATGAACTCTTGGCCACAGCAATACAAAGATAGTGGGCCACAAGATAGGCCAGAACCGGTGGCAACTTACCTCCATCCTCCCCAAAACCCCAGCAGGCAGCTCCGTTCAGCAAAGGGCCTGCAACACAAGCAGGAGGGTTTCACCTCTTTCCTGCTTGCTGAAGACAAGGAACCCACCCTAATCGTAAGCAAAATTCTGGCTGATGGGCGTCCAGGCAATTCATTTCCCATTTATAAAATCTAATATCCCGTTGATTTGATCGAGTACCAGTGGGCATCAGAAGAGGAGTCAGAGGCTGAGTTTCATCAGGTACCGCTACCAAGCTATGGAATCACAGGGTGCAAGGGGAGGTCCACCGGTGGATCAAAAACTGGCTGGCAGACAGGAAACAGAGGGTTGGAGTAAAGGGACATTACTCAGACTGGCAAGGGGTCACGAGCGGAGTTCCGAAGGGGTCGGTGCTGGGACCGCTCCTGTTCAATATATTTATTAACGACCTGGAGGCGGGAACAAAATGTGAGGTCATTAAATTTGCAGATGACACCAAACTATACAGCAGGGTTAAAACCACGGCAGACTGTGAAGATCTCCAAAAGGATCTGACGACACTGGAAGAGTGGGCCAAAAAGTGGCAAATGAGCTTCAACATAGGGAAATGCAAGGTCATGCATGTAGGGAAAAAGAACCCGATGTACACTTACAAAATGGAGGGATCACTGCTAGGGGTAAGTAACCTTGAAAGAGACCTGGGAGTGATGGTAGAAACAACATTGAAGGCGTCGGCACAGTGCGCCACAGCTTCAAGGAAAGCAAACAAAATGTTGGGTATCATCAAAAAGGGTATCACGACCAGGACGAAGGAAGTCATCCTGCCACTGTATCGCGCAATGGTGCACCCGCATCTGGAGTACTGTGTCCAGTACTGGTCACCGTACCTCAAGAAGGACATGGCGGTACTTAAGGGGGTCCAGAGAAAAGCAACTAAGCTGATAAAGGGTATGGAAAACCTCTCATATACTGACAGACTGAAAAAACTGGGGCTGTTCTCCCTGGAGAAGCGGAGACATGATAGAAACCTTCAAGATCCTGAAGGGCATAGAAAAAGTAGACAGGGACAGATTTTTCAAATTATGGGGAACCACAAGAACTAGGGGGCACTCGGAGAAATTGAAAGGGGACAGGTTTAGAACAAACGCTAGGAAGTTCTTTTTCACGCGCTTCCGGAGGCTGTGGTAGGTAGGAGCACGTTACAGGGCTTCAAAGCAGGTTTGGATAGGTTCCTAGAGGACAAAGGGATTGAGGGGTAAAAATAGGAGTAGACGTGGGTTATAGGGATAGGAGTAGAGGTAGGTTATAGAAATATTCAGGGACCACTGCTCAGGCAATAGGCCTGATGGGCTGCCGCGGGAGCGGACCGCTGGGCGAGATGGACCTCTGGTCTGCCTCAGCGGAGGCAACTTCTTATGTTTTGGGGGAAAGGGTTTTGCTTTTATGGTGTGCTGGAGGGAGAAGAGGGGGGTGAGATGGTTGAAATCTAGGCAAAAGTTGTGAACAGGCAGATATTTTCAGACTATGAACAAGAAACTTGGGGTCCTTTTACTAAGCTGTGACATGAAGTGGCCTTAGTGTGCCCTTCTGTTTCTCAAGGTCATTTTTACCGCAGCTGTATCTTGTTTAATATTTTCATAAATGACCTAGAAGAAGGAACATCCAGTGGGATCATCAAGTTTGCCGACGACACAAAGCTATGCCGGGCAATCAGATCGCAGAAAGACAGCGAGGTACTCCAGAGTGACTTGTGTCAGTTAGAGAAATGGGCGGAGAAATGGCAGATGAAGTTTAATGTGGAAAAGTGCAAAGCACACCATTTAGGCAGTAAGAACAAGAAATTCGAGAATAGAATGACCGGTGCAACTCTGGGCAAGAGCAAACAAGAAAAGGACCTGGGTGTACTGATAGATAGGACCCTGAAACCGTTGGCACAATGTGCGGCAGCAGCAAAGAAAGCAAATAGAATGTTGGGCATGATAAAGAAAGGAATCACGAGTAGATCGGAGAGGGTCATAATGCCGCTTTATAGGGCAATGGTCAGACCACATTTGGAATACTGTGTCCAACATTGGTCTCCCAACCTAAAGAAGGATATAAAAATGCTGGAGAGGGTGCAGAAACAAGCAACGAAGCTAATAACTGGTATGGAGAACTTGGATTACGAGGAACGACTCAAGAAACTGGGACTGTTCTCCCTTGAGAAGAGGAGACTGCGAGGGGACATGATTGAGACTTTCAAAATACTGAAAGGCATCGACAAAATAGGGCAGGAAAATAAATTATTTACCTTGTCAAGTGTGACATGGACAAGAGGACTTGGACTGAAGCTGAGGGGGGACAAGACCAGGACAAAATGTCAGGAAGTTCTGCTTCACGCAGCGAGTGGTGGACGCCTGGAATGCTCTCCCCGAGGAGGTTATTACGGAATCCACTGTTCTAGGATTCAAAAGCAAATTAGATGCACATCTCCTTACGAGAGGCATAGAGGGATACGGGTGACTAAAACTACATCAGGTGTGCACCTGACTGGGCCTCCGCGTGTGCGGATCGCCGGACTCGATGGACCTTGAGTCTGATCCGGTGGTGGCCTTTAGCGTGTGGATAGTTTTACAAAATTACTGCATCAGTATTTACCACCAATCATTTCTGAGCTCACCTGGTAGCGTACCTACACTAACTAGTTAATGCAGGAAGGCCTACTTTCTGCCCATGGTACCCCCTCACAAAAAAAACACCACCCAACCAACCACTAGTGCATACACATTTCAGAGTTACTGCAGGAAATCTGAGCATGTCCCAGGGTACTCCATTGTTACCTGTATTAAGCACAC
This sequence comes from Geotrypetes seraphini, assembly GCF_902459505.1. Lineage (NCBI taxonomy): Eukaryota > Metazoa > Chordata > Amphibia > Gymnophiona > Dermophiidae > Geotrypetes > Geotrypetes seraphini. The sequence goes on along the minus strand of NC_047093.1, from coordinate 16,580,895 downwards.
ATTAATACCTAATGCAGCTTAGGAATTGGGCTCCCTGGTGTAGGAAACAATCCTGCAAAAAACCCCAAGGGAACGGTACAGTTTAAGGGGTGAAGAACTTACACGACAGAAGAGCGGGACATGGGTGGGATTGTATGCGATGATCTTAAGGTGGCCAAACGGGTTGAAAAGGTGACGGCGAAAGCTTGAAGGGCGCTAGGGTGCGTAGGGAGAGGTATGGCCAGTAGGAAAAAGGAGATACTGTATTGTTACAGAAAATCTGGTAACAGCCATGTTAAAATAGCTGTCTAAATGCTGCAGCCTAAAAATGTTTTGCAAAAATTAATAAAAGGCCCGCTTGCAAGTAAGGAAAGATCCTGAAAAAAAAATACAAGATAACACAATTGTTTATATTCCAGCCTGGTCGCTCTCCAACAATTCCTGGTCAATGTTGTCTTAAAAATGATATGTGCTCCTAACCCTTTGGTCGATCTTCAACGTTCACAGTCTCTCCCTCAGGATTCAAGTTGAATTCTGGGACCAGGTAAATGACATCCATTCAGTCTGACCTAGAGGAAAGGTCTAATTTTGGATTGCGTGGGCTGGTTTATTTTCCTTGAAAGCAAAAGGACGAGTCTTAATGACTGTGAAATTATGTTTAAAAGAGCTGCAGGGTTTATGGGGTTCTGAAAAAAATACACTTGCACATCTGTTCAGCAATTACCAGGCTTTGATGTAGAAAAAAAAACCTGTTTATCTACAGGAGAGAGTGGCGCAGTGATTAATGCTGAGGTTGTGGGTTCAACTTCAAACCCACGCTGCTCTTTGTGACCCTGGGCAAGTCACTTAATCCCCCCATTGCCCCAGGTGCATTAGATAGATTGTAAGCCACCAGGACAGACATGGAAAAATGCTTGAGTACCTGAATAAATTCATGTAAACCATTCTGAGCTTCCCTGGAAGAACGGTATAGAAAATTGAATAAATAAATAGTGTGAAAAGCTCCAGCCTCTGATAACCAGAGCTGGTATTGTGACATCATAATGCCTCATTCCATCAATGCCTAAGAGCCAACCTCAGCAGTGATGTCACAATGGCTCGATTGTCCTGTACTTGGCTCACTTTTACTACATTTTGATTTCTAGAGTGGCGCAGTGGTTAAAGCTACAGCCTCAGCACCCTGGGGTTGTGGGTTCAAACCCACACTGTTCCTTGTGACCCTGGGCAAGTCACTTAATCCCCCCATTGCTCCAGGTACATTAAATAGATTGTAAGCCACCAGGACAGACAGGTAAAAATGCTTAAGTATCTGAATAAACCATTCATTCTGAGCTCCCTGGGGGAACGGTATAGAAAGCTAAATAAATAATCTTTAAAAAATACGGTAGAGATCACAATCTTTGGTGCACATTTAATAAAGAAAAATAAAGTTTATTTTTTCCACCATTTTTTGGGGGTTTGGTAGAAACAGAGCCACAAAGGGCAATGCAAAGTTCCCAGGGGCAGAAGAGACGTTTACCACTAATTTTATAAACTTGCGCACTCAATTTGACACTTATAAGAGGCGTTAAAATTTGTGCATGCAATTTCATAGACTATTGATCCAATTATCACTAACAGGGATTTTAAAAGGTCACTGGCAAATTTACACGTACGGTAAGAGAATAAGGGCGATCTGCACCTATTTTAATCGTGAGGATTTACACCATGAGCTCCTTTTACAAAGCCGCGCTAGCGGGGTTAATGCGCGCGACTTTTCATCATGCACTAATCCCCACGCTGGCCAAAAACTACCGCCTGCTCAAGAAGAGGTGGTAGCAGATAGCAAGTCCGGCGGTTTAGCACCTGCTATTACACGCGCTAAATCGCTAGTACGCCTTTGTGAAAAGCCCTCCAAGTTTCAGTTGGTGGAAATGGCCACACCCAAAGTTAGACACAATTCCCGTTGCTAAGCGCCGTTTATAGAATAGTGACAATTGCTATTTTTGGGGCGCTGATTTTTCGGCGCTATTTATAGAATCTAGTCCTAGTGCGCAAAATTGCAACGAGAAGTTACACAATAGTACCAGTTATGGATGTGACGGTTATTAAAATAGCTGCCAATTGGGTGTTGCCCATTAATTACACTTCTCCCTCCCTATTCGCTGTGATAGGGGATTAACAGAACCGCAAATAACTTTTTTATATGTTATTTGCTGTTTTCTATTAAAAATCATCGTGAATATGGTGAAACCGCGAATAACACGGTGGGAGACCTGGCCTGTTCCTGAAGGAGAGGCAAACACGGTGAAGAAAGCGCTGGGAATCAGCGATTTTCTCTGTAAACGCTTGGAATCAGCGATTTCTCTATGCAAGCTGATGTCATTTGGGGAGAGGAGCCAGCAAGCTAAAAACCGTGAATAATCAAAACCGCGAATGCTGAAACCGCGAATACAGAGGGAGAAGTGTATATGTTTGTTCTGGTGCTCTTCAATTGTTCCTGCTAATAACGATGAAATTAATACACTTCTCCCTCTGTATTCACTGTGATAGGGGATTAACAGAACCGCAAATAACTTTTTCATATGTTATTCGCTGTTTTCTATTCAAAACCATCGTGAATATGGTGAAACCGCGAATAACATGGTGGAAGACCTGGTCTGTTCCTGAAGGAGAGGCAAAACACGGTGAAGAAAGCGCTGGGAATCGACGATTTTCTCTGTAAACGCTTGGAATCAGCGATTTCCCTATGCAAGCTGATGTAATTTGGGGGGGGGGGGGAGGAGCCAGCAAGCTAAAAACTGTGAATAATCAAAACCGCGATTGCTGAAACCGCGAATACGGAGGGAGAAGTGTAGCTACAACTGGTTTAACCAGCTATTACGCACGAACAGCTCTTAGCTGGTATTCTGCAAACTGAGCATGCAAAATCCATCGCGCACGACTGCCAAGTGGGTGGAGGGCCCAGAAGAGAAATGGGAGGGTCAATGGCCTGCTCAATTTTCTATAATGTACACGCAGAAGTGTTACCGGTTATGCGCCAGCCCTTATGCTGCCTCATTGGCCGATGTAAATGTTAAATGTGGAACTGTGGACTTATAGTATCATTCTGCAATGGCAGTTTTGGGTGGCAGTCGATCTGACCACTTTTCACCGAAGCTGAGGCAGCTCGACTGGCTGCCGGTGGATCTCCGTACACAATGTACACAACGGTGGCGCGCGTTTGTGACCTGTGGGAGACACACGAGTGGTAGTGCCAGATGTGTGTAAATCACGCTATGCCGGCAGCGTCGCACCGCCTTTTCTGTCGCTGGCCCACGTTTGTGGAACACTCTGCCAGGGTTCATACATTTCAGTGCGTCTTTACAGCAATTCAAAAAAGCATTCAAGACCTTCCCTTGCTCATTGGTACTGTGGAGTGGGCCGGGAAATGTGCGCGTCTCGTTTGGCATGCCCATCCTTGCTATCACGCATACTGTTGTGTTGTTTTATAATCAGGGCTGTGGAGTCGGTAGATAAATGTTCCGACTCCGACTCCTCAGTTTTTTGTACTTCTGACTCTCCGACTCCGGTAAACAAACGACCCCGCGCGTGAAACAAGATCTTCATCCGCGTAAAAAAAATGTTGTGCGTATGGTGGGAGAGCTTGGTTGGATGAATTTTTCGAGTCTACACCAGGTGATTTCTACCAACGAGGTATTGAAAACCTTGTTGAACGTTGGAAATAAGTTGTAAACAACAACGAGGGAGAATACATTTATAAGTATTGGTGCTCCGAATTGTACGTTGCGTGCCATATAGTGAAGCACGTGTTCGTTTTGCGGTTACGTGAGGCCCTGCATGCATTGGTCTTTATTCTTACAGTACAGAAGTCATTAATTAGAACTTTTTGTGAATTGGGACATTTAAACTTGCTTTTTTTTAATTCCAATCTAAATTTAGTCGGAGTCGGTGCATTGTTTGGCAACTCCGACTCTGACTCCAGGTACCTGAAATTTCCTCCGACTCCGACTCCACAGCTCTGTTTATAATAACCCTTAGTGGTATCTTAGACAGATAGTCTTTTTGATTATGTATGTTTTGTCGTGAGTCGCTTTGGTCCACGTTAGATTATGTTAAGTTGATCAGGTTTTCGATGCCGCCTTTACCTATTCAGTTCAAGGTCGGATTACATTACAAGAGGTTGGGTCAGTTACCCAAGAAGTTACAATGGACAGTTTGTCACAGACATTCAATATGGCTGCTAGTACAGGTAGGGTTGCCAGATTTTCCAATCATAAAATCTGGACCCCCCCCTAGACATGCCCCCAGGCCCGATCAGTTCCGCCAATCCCGCCCTGTAACGCTTTAACCCTGACCCCAGTCCCGCCCCCCCCCCCCCGCTTCCTGCTCTTCTCGGGCAAGGGAGAAAGTCCGCGCGTGCATAGATGCCACGCGATGGTGTCACGCGCATGAGCTTGTGCACGTGAAATCATCGCGTGGCATCTGCGCGCGAGCGGACTTCCTCCCTGCCCCAGCGATTTGAGCAGGCTTTACAAAACCCGGACACAGTACCGGGTTTTGAAAAGGCATCCGGACCCCCGGATATGTCCTCAAAAGCAGGACGTGTCCGTGGAAATCCAGACGTTTGGTAACCCTAAGTTCAAGTGCCATATAAGAACATAAGAACATAAGCAGTGCCTCCGCTGGGTCAGACCACAGGTCCATCCTGCCCAGCAGTCCGCTCCTGCGGCGGCCCAAACAGGTCAAGACCTGTCTGAATCATCAGAAGGGGCTCCCTTGCCACCTTGGTTTCCCATTTAAGTCCTGCCTTCCTATCGAAGTCCTAGCCCTCCGGTCTTGCACATGCACGACCTGGTTGGTTTATACTCATTACCTGGTTAACTTCCTATACTTGTGTTACATCCCAGCTCCTCCCTCAGTATCCCACGATCCCTTTATCCCTCAGGAATCCATCCAATCCCTGTTTGAATCCTTGTACCGTATTCTGCCTGATCACTTCCTCCGGTAGCGCATTCCAAGTGTCCACGACCCTTTGGGTGAAAAAAAACTTCCTTGCATTTGTTTTGAACCTAGCTCCCTTCAGTTTCTCAGAATGCCCCCTCGTATTTGCTGTCCCCTTCAGTCTGAAGAATCTGTCCCTATCCACCCTCTCTATGCCCCTCATGATCTTGAAGGTCTCTATCATATCTCCCCTGAGCCTCCTTTTCTCCAGAGAGAAGAGCCCCAGCCTATCCAGCCTCTCGGCGTATGAGCAGTGTTCCAGCCCTCTTACCAATTTCGTTGCTCTCCTTTGGACTCTCTCAAGTACCGCCATGTCCTTTTATAAATTATAGAAGTAATTGCTGAACAGAATTTGCACTTAGCGCACATCATCCTGGTACTTAACTTTAAGAGACCTGTACAGGATTAACCCCACCCCCTTTAACGATTCAGCAGCGCATGTGGGATTTTAGCCAGGCTATTAAACAGAGCAATGGTACGAGAGGAACGAGAAAAATGATAAAACCAGAGGGCATAATTTGAGGCTGAGGGGTGGTAGACTCAAGAGTAATGTTAGGAAATTATTTTTTAGATGCCTGGAATGCGCTCCCGAGGGAGGTGGTGGAGAGGAAAATGGTGACAGAATTTTTTTTAAAAAAAAGGCCTTGGTGAACACAGAGGATCTCTAATCAGAAAATAATGAGTATATATTGAAGGAACTATGGGCAGACTTGCACAGTCTGTGTCCCGTATATGGACATTCAGTGGAGGACGGGCTGGGGAGGGTTAAGAACATAACATAAGGATTGTCGCTGCTGGGTCAGACCAGTGGTCCATCATGCCCAACCGTCCGCTCCCGCGGCAGCCCTCTGGTCAAAGACCAGCGCCCTAACCGAGACGAGCCCTACCAGCGTCCGTTCTTGTTCAGCAGGAACTTGTCTTACTTTGTCTTGAATCCCTGGAGGGTGTTTTCCCCTATAACAGCCTCCGGAAAATGGTCTGGAATGAGCTTTGGCAAAGATTCCAGTAGATGGAACCTAAGCATATTACTGGGCAGGGCTCTGGGTTTCTGGTCCAGATATATCTAAGAAAAAGGACCCTCTAAATGAAATGATTAATTTATGGAGCAGGTACGGTTGGGTAGACTGGATGGGACATTCAGGTCTTTCTCTGATGCCAGTTCTATGTCAAGGCAGGGGGGTCAGAATCATCGGCCACCAGGCCTTTCTGTTGGTTGGGAAGTCTGACAGAAATGCTAAGAGATTATAGCATGGTTTTAGTGGTGGTGGTCTTTGTTTTTTTGGCTTCGATGATACGAGTCAAGAGTTGCTCTGGAACCTTACAGGGTGTCAGGTCAAAAGCGTGCCGGGACAAAGGCGCGCGCAGACAATTGAGCGCAGTGCGGAGGCACGTGCCGCAGAAAATTACAGTTTTTAGGGCTCCGACGGGGGGGGGGGGGGCGTGGTTTACTTAATAGAGATTGCGCCGTGTTGTGGGGGCGTTGTGGGGGTTTGGGGGGTTGTAACCCCCCACATTTTACTGAAAACTTCAATTTTTCCCTGTTTTTAGGGAAAAAGTTAAGTTTACTGTAAAATGTGGAGGGTTACAACCCCCCAAACCCCCCACAACACCGGCGCAATCTCTATTAAGTAAACTGGGGGGGGGCTCCCCAACAAAACCCTCCGTCGGAGCCCCTAAAAACTGTAATTTTCTTTGGCGCGCGCCTCCGTCTTGCGCTCAGTTGTCGGCGCGCGCCTTTGTCTTTCGCGGGGTTGTCTATGAACCACCTTACAGACATTAAGGTCATTTCACATTAGTGAACATCACGATAGGCCCAGGAACAATGCCAAAACTATTATCCGAGGGGTCCAAAATGTCTACCAAGTATGCCAAGGGACCAGATGCTACTATTAGGAGAAAAAAAAAGCCCTAACATCCGCAGCTTGATATATGGCTGCTGTGAACCCCATCCAAAAGCAGAGGAGGAGAGGTAGAATACTGTGTGCTTTGATAATTGGCATCCAAGCATGTCCTTTCTCCGATTAGCTACAACATATGCTTCATTCCCTACGTCTTTCTTTTTTCGGTTAGGTTAAAAATATGCTTTGAAAGAATCGCAGGCATGCTTTTCTGGAAGAAAGGGAACTGTAAAACAAAGGAACACGCCAAGATCCAAGCGTGCAAATGTAACATGGCCACTACACAACCGCTGTATCCTCCCTTCCCCACACAATAACCAGATGGCAGGGATCAGAGAATAAAGAAGGACTGGGGCCTAAGCCAACTTGGCTTGAAGCGTAGAGATTGCCCTGTGGGATGGCCTCCCACGAGCCAACCAGGTGCACTCAAAGGCTCACGCTGCGTGCCCTGTGACACAATACCGCAGCACACGCCGGAATCTTTGCATACCCTTTATTGGTTTAATTAATAAACTACTCTACTAAAATGGCTTCTTTTTTAAAAAAAATTCTTTCTTCATTTTTTATATCAAATACAAAGTGCAAACACATGAACATTCAAGTAACGTACCATATTGCACTCTATTCCAACAATAAAATATAAAACTGTTTTATCCCCCCTTCCCACCTGGATATGTATCATGTTCATTCATGAAACAAAGGGAAATAATAGTAGTAATAATAATGATAATAGTTCATATTCATATCTTACAATATTTTGTTAACGGGCCCAAAATTTCCTTAAATTTACTATGATGTCCCAACTGTAAAGAATTAATATTTTCAAACTTATAAATCTGGCCTAGGGATTCCCACCAGAAACTATAATTTAAGTTATCCCAACTTTTCCAGTTTTTCATTATCAATTGCTTGGCTACTCCTGTCATGAACGTGCCTGATTTTAAGGCCAAATGGGATAGACACGTGGGATCTATTCACAGAGAAAGGTAGGGGAGGGTCATTGGGGTGGGCAGACTAGATGGGCCGTGGCCCTTATCTGCCGTCTATTTCTAAGTGTCTATGTTTCTATGATTAGGAGCAATTTGTTTTGATTTGCATTAATTGGTTTTTGGGGTAATAAAATCGTTCCAAATAATACTATATCACATGTCTATATTGAATACTAAAATGGCTTCTATTGCGCAATCTCTCCAAAAGATTCAATGCGGAACGCAGCCGGAAAACTAGCACAGTCGCAATGACAAGAATTTCCCAACAGATCCAGCGCTCAAAGAAATGGGTTTTCATCATTTTACGAAATAGCCAATACGATGTGACTGATCGAATTTGGACAGGGATATCGTTCCAGATCTTTGCACCGAGACAAGCAAAGTCGATCGACGCTAGATTTTATATTTCACTTTTAGTTATTCAGTGAACTCCTAGAACAGTGTCTCCCAAACTTTTCCGCCACGGCACACAAAATGCGGGCCTGTAAATGCAGCCCTGTGCTTGTGGGGGGGGGTGCTTCCAAAACCCGGACAAACCGCTGGGTTTTGGAAATCTCTCCATCGCCGGGGAGGCAGAGAGAAGGAGAGAGCGCTGGCAGCGACCGACTCATCTCTTTCGCGGCACAGCCAGGGCCGGATTTTCCTATAGGCTAACTAGGCTTCAGCCTAGGGCCTCAAGATCAAGAGGGGCCTACATTCAAATTGTTAGCAAAATTAAAATGACACTATTCTAAAAACAGTGAACACTAAAACACTGAACCGAAAATAAGGAGAAATTCTACGCTTCGGGATCGGAATCGGCTCCGGCCGCCGACTCGGCTTCTCCCTTTCTTTTTCTCGCCCTGGGAGGAGGATCGGGGAGGGAAAGACGTCAGTCCGGAAACAGCTGGGCAAAGCCCAGCCCCGTGGGGAGAGCGGCAAAACGTGGATCCGTTAGGACAGGGCGGTCCAGACTGGCATCGGGATGGGGTGGGGGGTTTCAGTGGAAGGGGGATGGGAGGCAGGCAGGCTGGCATCGGAGGGGGGGGGTGGGGGGTTTAATGGAAGGCAGGCAGGCAGGATGGCATGGGGAGCTGTTCAATGTAAGGGGGATGGGAGGCAGGCGGGCATCGGAGGGGGGTGAGGTGAGGAAGGACGCACTGGGGGCACTATGGACAATAACATGTTTCATTTAACATATTGATATATATCACAGTAATGATGTATTTTATTATCTCTCATGTAATTTACAAACTTAAAAATGGGAAGTGAAAGGGCCTCATAAGTGGAATAGTCTCTAGAGTCTCTTTTCATCTAAATCTGGCCCTGGCCACAGCACACAGTCCTAGAAAACTGATTCTATCCCATCATAAGAAAGAACATTTAACCCAGCTTTATGGAGAGGTCATCTTTAAAATTTCAGGATTTGTGACCTACAGACTATCCTACCCTGATCACCTCAAGCCCCAGCCAACCAAATTTGAAGACACTGTTCTACCTACCCAGACGTGTCAAGACCCGGACAACAATCATAAAGCTAGTTTCATTATTTGTCTGATTGATATGACCTATCAGTCTCAAAGCATCACAGGGGTCTCAAAGTCCCCCTTTGAGGGCTGCAATCCAGTCGGGTTTTCAGGATTCCCCCAATGAATATGCATGAGATCTATGTGCATGCACTGCTTTCAATGCATATTCATTGGGGAAATCCTGAAAACCTGACTGGATTGCGACCCTCAAGGAGGGACTTTGAGATCCCTGATATAGAACATGTAAGAGACGTAACCTGTACATCAAGGGTCCCTAAAGTCCCTCCTTGAGGGCCGCAATCCAGTCGGGTTTTCAGGATTTCCCCAGTGAATATGCATGAGATCTATGTGCATGCACTGCTTTCAATGCATATCATTGGGGAAATCCTGAAAACCTGACTGGATTGCGGCCCTCAAGGAGGGACTTTCAGATCCCACCTTCCTAATGAGCTGCCACACTGTTAAAACACACTGGGACCATTAAACAGAGAAGGCATGATTTAAATTGGCATAAAGATATGCAAACAGGTTATAAATCTGGACTACTCTCTCCCTTCCCTTCCAACAATACTGGACTTGCCCGAGTAGCCGGCTTCCTCTGCCCAGGAAAGTACAGGAATGCTGGACTAGTTAAATCAAGATTAAAAATTTTGATTGTGAGATCTGTGATTAAAATTTTTAATCATTCAACAGTTCGTTTTAGATCTCACCTGTCTGACTAACTTAATCCATAACCGATAAGCGTCTTGAGTGCCACGCTTTTTACACCAGGCCGTGACAAATTTCAGCCTTGCGAGGTTGCCATGGGAACTTGTGGCAGCCATTTTCAACAGCGAGTTTGCACTGGGCAGGAACACACAGGAGCATCACTCCTGCCCCGGTTCACCTATGGACTACCAGGGCATCAAAGGGAGGCTAACAGCGATGGGGTAGAGCAGAGCTGCTCGGGTCAGACTCTGTGAAAATGTGCCGACTCCAACTCTGACCCCTAATAGAGTTAAACCGTTTGTCATGCAAATATTATTATGCTTAAATTTCTTATATCCCAGATAATAATTTGATTAACCCATTTGTTTCAGGATATGTTTACAAAATGCAATATATTTATATTAGTGAAAGTGGCAGCTAGGGCTCCTTTCACGAAGGCGCGTTAGGGCCTTAACGCGCGGAATAGCGTGCTAGCCGCTACCGCCCCCTCTTGAGCAGGCGGTAGTTTTTCGGCTAGCGCGTGCTAATCCAGTGCATGCGCTAAAATGCTAGTAAAAGGAGCCCCTAGTGTGCGACACGGGGACAAAATTTATCCCCATCCCCTTGCGAACTTCTATATAGATATATAAATCAAAAAGTTGGAAGGTTTTGTGTACCAATGCCACAGCCCTGCCTTTTTCCCTCTTTTGGGGGGATAAAAAAATTACTTTGGTTTATATTTGGATCGGTATATATTTGACTATATTGTATACGGCGCATCGTCTACTTGCAGAACTGTCCTGCTTATCTGCAACTTGGCGGTTTGCTTTCTATTGTTTTTATTCGGCTTCTAAATTTTCTGCATTGCTCGCTTTTAGTAGAAGTCCTAGCTATGTGATAATTTCCTATTGATTTTTTTATGAGATTGATATTGCAATGACATAGATTATATACAATATTATCCATACTAGTGTTTAAGCCCGTTACATTAACGGGTGCTAGTAAAGCCTCCTTTCCCTCACATGTCCCCTATTTTCAACCCCAGCTCCAAACCCATTTTTACTCTCCCCCCCCCCAACCCCCATCTCCCATCTTTTCCCTTTCAGCTTCTAGCCCCCTTTTCTCACCAGCAGCATTTCCCTCCCCCCTACTTCCCTGTGCAGCAGCAGCTTTTCCCTCCCCACACCTCACTTCCCTGTGCAGCAGCAGCTTTTCCCTCCCCACACCACTGTGCAGCAGCATTCCCTCCTCCTCCATTTCCCTGTGCAGCAGCATTTCTGTTTGTTTCTGGCCGGCACCCTTACAGTCCCTTGCCGAAGTTATTTTTGAGTTTAAAGCTGCAGCGGTGGCTCCTCTCACGATCAGCGCCTGCGTCGGAAGCCTTCTCTCTGAGGTGACGTCAGAGAGGCTTCCGACGCAGGCACGGCTTGTGAGAGGAGCCGTATGGCAGCTTTGAACTTAAAATAACTTCGGCAAGGGACTGTAAGGGAGCCGACCAGACCACGGGCTGCGCTGTGTTAGATGGTGTGAGGACGGGAGGGGGAAGTCTCCATGTGCCCATGCTTAAGGTGCCTCTGCGTGCGCAGAAGAAATCACTGCTGACTCCTTCTACTGCGCAAGCGAAGCCATGGAGCTACAGAGCACGGATCACGCAGGTAGGAGTGTGAATGTGCGCTTAGGGTTTTTTTTATTAGTGATTATTGCAACACCATCTTATATAATAAATCCCTAGCCACGCATGCACATTCCTACCTGCGTGTTCCATTTTCCCTGTTCCATGAGGTGTAAGTCCGTGGTGGGAGGAGTGCGCATGCGCGGGTCCCCAGCCTTACAGCACCTAACTACACTCGCCGGTAGGACTGGCCGCCAGCGCTGGACTCCCTGCTCTGATAAAAGTAAGTTCTTCGCCTTGCCGCCCCCCCCCCCCTTTCACTTCCTTTCCCGCGGTCCCAACTCCAAACCTTCCAATTCCAGCAGCGTCTGCATCACTCTACACACGTTGCTTCGGGGCTGTAGAAGGCCCCAAAGCAGCGTGTGTACAGTGCTGCAGACGCTGCTGGAGTTGGCAGGTTGTCGGGACCGCGGAAAGGGAAGGGGGGCGGCGGCAAGGGACTACGAGAGCTGACCAGACTTCTAGCACCCATTAATGTAACGGGCTAAAATACTAGTATATGTAATATTATCCATGTCATTGAAATATATATATATATATATATATGTGTGTGTGTGTGTTTATTGTCGCAACATGAGATATCAGCTTTGAGGTTCTAATTTTTATTTTTTTTTAAGTTTTCATAACATCTGGTAAATTTACTAGTTGACAGGGTAGAAAAGGAAAGTCGGAAATATGAAAACACAAAAAACAAATCAAACAAAACACAGAATAAGCAGACTGTAATCTAACAAGAATCTGTTAAAGAAAATGGTGGTAAAGAAACACCAGAAAGTCCAACAGGACAAGAAACCCACGGGTTCAAGAACACACAGAAAAACAGTGGGAACGGACAATGAATACTCCACTGAAGATCACTGATGTAAAATAAATCTTGTTTATTGCAATGAAGGACACGGCTGTTGTACGTGTCCTTCATTGCAATAAACAAGATTTTTTTTTTTTTTTTACATCAGTGATCTTTAGTGGAGTGTTCATTGTCCGTTCCCAAAGAAAATGGTGGCGGCATCCACTGAAGAAACCAACAGCGAAAGAAAAACGGATATGCCATTTTCCAAATCCATATTAGAGAGTTAAATCGCCCAACCCAAGAGTTGATTTAAGGCTTCAAGAATAAGTATTTAATGTTAGCCCAGGAGTTTCCTTCTGTTGCTTTGGGTCTCCCCTTCAATCAGGGCTGATCCCCCTACTAGGGCACCATGAGCGACTCTGGGGTTTCCTCCCATTTTCAACCAAGCTACTCTGCATATAAGGTCCATTGTATAAGAACAGACCTTTCATAAAATTGTGCAGCTGTACACAAGCAATGCAGGTCCAAATCAACAAAACTACTCAAAAAGCATTTTTCACCATGCACAACTTACGAAAAATAAGAAAATACTTCGACAAAGATCACTACAGGATCATAGTCCAATCCCTTGTCCTAGGACTAGTGGACTATTGCAATATCCTCTACCTACCATGCCCTACATACTTGATAAACCAACTACAGACCATTCAAAATACAGCCCTCAGACTGATATATTCACTCGGAAAATATCACCAATGCCTACCTAGACTCACACTGGCTACCGATACGAGCTCGAATCCAATTCAAATTTTACCGTCTATTATTCAAAGCAATAAACGGAACTGCACCCACCTACCTAAACAACCGTCTAAATCGTAACCGCACATCCAGACTAAGAAGAGCCCAGACCCCGTTCTCCTACCCGCCACTCAAGGGAACTCAGCGCAAGAAGATGTATGACGGCCTCCTTGCGACGCAGGCAGCGAAGCTGGACCCCTCCATCTCCAACCTACTGACAACTACAAGTGACTTTAAATCATTTCAAAAAGAAACCAAAACTCTGCTATTCAAAAAATCTATACAGCCTTCTCTACCCTCTACTAATATCCCAAATGACTATCAAGTATCTACCCTAAACTGCATCTTCTCTACTAGTAAACCTCAATCCTCCTCTTTGCCTCTACTAAAGGACTGTCCCCTAAATTGTAACTCCCCATCGCCTCTACTATGTATCCGTCCCTTAAATTGTAACTTCCTGGAAATGTCCAGCTATCTTCTACTGTAATCTGCTTAGAACTGCAAGGTACAGGCGGAATAGAAGTCACTAATGTAATGTAATGCATTCCCCGGGGACATAGCTGTGATACATAATTTATGAAATACACAGATACATGTGTAAGAATAGATGCATCAACTTCAGAGGTAGTGTAAATGAGGAATCCACTCGGGCTGCTTACTTTATAAGAACACATTGGCATCTGTATTGCTGGGTGAAACAGGCACCTCTTTGGACTTCTCACATATACATCCTGTTATAAATTCAGACCCCTCCCCCCATCTCATTAGTCCTCTCATTAAAGCTACAAGTCCTAGACCTGGAGCCACTGACCACCGCTGCCTCCAAAATTCAAATTGTACAAAACCTCCCACCTAAATTAGAAAAAAATCTGAGAAAATGTCTGCCACTGAGACAGATATGGGGGAAGCCACTGCTTGCCCTGGGATCAGTTGCATGGAATGTTGCTACTGTTTTGGGCTCCGGAATTTTGCTTACTCTGAGATTCTGGAATGTTGCTACTGTTTTAGGTTCCGGAATCTCGCTTACTCTGAGATTCTGGAATGTTGCTACTGTTTTGGGCTCCGGAATCTTGCTTACTCTGAGATTCTGGAATGTTGCTACTGTTTTGGGCTCCGGAATTTTGCTTACTCTGAGATTCTGAAACGTTGCTACTGTTTTGGGCTCTGGAATTTTGCTTACTCTGAGATTCTGGAATGTTGCTACTGTTTTGGGCTCCGGAATCTCGCTTACTCTGAGATTCTGGAATGTTGCTACTGTTTTGGGCTCCGGAATCTCGCTTACTCTGAGATTCTGGAATGTTGCTACTGTTTTGGGCTCCGGAATTTTGCTTACTCTGAGATTCTGGAATGTTGCTACTGTTTTGGGCTCCGGAATTTTGCTTACTCTGAGATTCTGGAATGTTGCTACTGTTTTGGGCTCCGGAATCTTGCTTACTCTGAGATTCTGGAATGTTGCTACTGTTTTGGGCTCCGGAATCTCGCTTACTCTGAGATTCTGGAATGTTGCTACTGTTTTGGGCTCCGGAATTTTGCTTACTCTGAGATTCTGGAATGTTGCTACCTTTTGGGTTTCTGCCAGCTACTGTGACCTGGATTGGGCTAGATGAACTGTTGGCTGACCAATATGGCAGTTGTTATGTTCTTATCTAAAATAGACCCTCGGACCAAGAGCTAATGACAATTACAAGCAACTTATTTCCTTTATGCTCCAAAATGTTACTCACCAGTCTCCTTCAACAATTGACGTGAAAACTTCAAAAGGTCTCAGTTAATCCATCTCAGTGACACAGAATCAAAATACAGTAAAATAAGCATAACTGAAATAATAAGCTTGTAATTGGGCCCTGGCTCCTGATTTCAGGGTCCCTGTCTCAAATCTGTTCCAATTTAGGGAGGAGGTTTTGTGTTATTTGGATCAATATTATTCATTTTATCTCATGCATCAAGTTATTCAGTTGCTTGGACAGAAAATATTGAACTCCAACATTACCCTGTGAAAGGGAGAACTGAACACTTGTCTCTGAAGCATTCATAGTGCTTTGCAAGGACAACCTTAAAATATGCCAGTGAGACTTATTCCTCCCTTTGAACATAAATATAACAGGACTGTAGGGAAGGCAAACTTGAGCAAGAGCCACCCTGCTACTGAGTTACCCTGGCTCCTGTCCCGATGGAAAGCAGAGTGAAATTCAAGATCTTATTGCTGACACACAAAACTGTTCACCTCTCAGAACCGCAATATCTTGCGGCCAGACCACATAACCCTAATCCACCACACGCCCTACGCTCGAGCCAGGAGTCTCTACTTTCAAAGACATCAAATACAAAATGCACAGGTTTTGGCTTTATATTGTATGGAAGTGATAAATATGTGTTTTATGATCCAGTCCAGTTAGAAGATTTCATTAAAGAGAAACCTTTGCTGAAAGTTTAATTTCTAGTATTGATTTTCATTTTTGGAGGATGATGTATAAATATATAAATGCCATTTGCCTGTCCTTTGATGGTAGATAGATTTGCTTTTTCTTTTTTAAAATACTGGCGACCACGATAATGTGGACTAGGACACGGTTGATTAATTGCCTTATATATGTTTTAATGTACTCTATATGGAGTTTCTTGTGGTCATTCATGAATATTTGTTATTAATGTATTATAACGAATAATCAATAAAGAAATTTTTTTTAAACCCAAAAAGCACAAGGGCGAGAACGTTCTCAGTGCAACTAGAATTATTCTATTGCACTTTACTTGGGTATAACATCTTCACAATGTAAAGCGTTGCAAACAATTCAAAATGCAGCGGCACGCCTGATACGCGGTAGAAACAAATTCAATCATGTTTCACCACTATTGAGAAAACTTAATTGGCTGCCGGTACATTCTCGCATCGTAAGTTCTTGTACTAGTTTCCAGAGTAATCCATCAAAAAAAAATCCCTCCCGGTATTTGGCACAGGCGATGAAATTATATCAGTCGTCCAGGACTCTGAGATCTATGAAAGCACAAGAACATCGGTAATCTCGATAGCAGGGGTATCTCTATTGAATAAACTGAAGGGATCCTTGAGGTTACTTATGGATACGCAAAAATTCAAGAAGGTACAGTTTAGGGGGTGAAGAACTTGATGTGTACGACAGAAGAGCGGGACTAGGTGTGATTGTATGTGATGATCTTAAGGTGGCCAAACAGGCTGAAAAGGTGTCGACGAAAGCTAGAAGGATGTGGTTGCATAGGAAGAGGTATGGCCAGTAGGAAAAAGGAGGTATTGATGCCTCCGTATAAGACTCTGGTGAGACCTCATTTAGAATACTGTGTACAATTCAGGAGGCCGCACCTTCAAAAAGATATAAAAAGGATGGAGTCGGACCAGAGGAAGGCGACTAAAATGGTGCCTAGTCTTCGTGATAAGGCGTTTGGGGACAGACTTAAAGATCTCAATATGTATACTTTAGAGGAAAGCCGGGAGAGGGGAGATATGATGGAGACATTTAAATACTTCCGTAATGTAAATGCGCATGAGTCGAGTCTTTTTCATTTGAAAGGAAACTGTGCAAATGAGAGGCCATAGGATGAAGTTAAGAGGTGATAGGCTCCGGAATAATCTAAGGAAATACTTTTTTACGGAAAGGGTGGTAGATGCATGGAACAGTCTCCCGGAAGAGGTGGTGGAGACAGAAACTGTGTCACTCTGAATTCAAGAAAGCGTGGGACAGGCATGTGGGATCTCTCTGAGAAAGAAAGAGATAAAAGTTACAGCAGATGGGCAGACTAGATGGGCCACATGGCCTTTATCTGCCATCATGATTCTATGTATTTAAAACAACCTTGTTTATGGAAGCCTTCGCTAACTGAGTATCCATATAACATGAGAACCTTGGAAATGTACTTTCTGATTATGTACTTGTCATGTTATATTTATTTATGATTATATTTTGTAACCTGCTTAGGTCTACATGGGTGAAAAATTTTTGTAATAAATAATCTAGGATGAGAGCAAACAGGACGAACATAATACACACTGTTAGAGCGATTTAGGAGGGTGCAAATATAGCATACTTAGAATTGTTAACTGCAATCTTGTGTAAACACAGGGCTCCTTTTTACTAAGGTGCGCTAATGGTTTTAGCGGGCAGGCGCTAAACGCTAACGCCTCCATAGAGCTCGCATTAGTATTTTTCGTTTAGCGCACGCTAAAAACGCTAGCGCACCTTAGTAAAAGGATCCCTTAGTATACATACTATACATACATATATAATAGCGTAATAATGCAAATGGCAACATTATCAAGCAGCTAGGAGGCCGACGGCAATCACAGTGGAATCCGTCTGAATCTGTATTTAAAATCCGTTACAGATGTCTTTGAAAACCGCACTGAATTGACTCCCCAGTCATAAGAAGCTTCCCATAAAAGAAAAGGTAAAGTTTAAAATGATAACAGCATTTCTTCTACCCAGTGGTAGGAAGCTTTTAGGATTCATAGAGAGGCTTTGTAATATCCAAGGATACGTGAATTTGTCTTGTTTTTCACTTTTAGCTAACAATTCAGGAAAAGAGGTTGGCCAAGGACATAAGTCAGAAATGAGCTCAGCGCCGCAGAGGGCGATTGCTGTCGTCTGTCACGCTGCCGACATTTTGCATTCGACAATAACGTTATCATCCAGGGCCAAGATTCACTGCATGGCCAGAAAGAGGTTTGTAAGCTTTCTGCTTTTAGAAACCGAGATGATCTTTTAGGGACATTTTCCAGGTCTCCCTAGCAAAAGAAGAGACTTCTAAAGTAAAAGGAAAAAAAACAAGCACACAGCCCCCTCCCCCCCCCCCCCCAAAGGCAGGAAGCCAAAATCAAAATCCCATTGATTGAGCTCCGTCTCTGGCAGGATTCAAATCTAGGCTAAAATCCCACTTTTAACTCCTAACTTCCACTCAGTTGTAAAGTACCCCTGTTTGTTTTATCATTCCTTCTCTGAGAAACTCCCTAACCCCTATTTGTCCTGTTTGTCTGTTTTCAATTAGTTTGTAAGTTTCAAGTTTTATTTTAATTTGATAAATCGCTTAACTTAATTTTTACTAAGCGAGTTACAGCATACAAAGATAACATTTATTTAAACATAATGTTTTTTTAAAAAATTTTAAAAAAATTATTTTTAAAACAGTAGTTAGAACCGACAGACAGACAGACCAACCGAAACACTAGGCAAAAAAAGGGCAAAACTACAATTCAGTATTTTCCAGGGTATAGAAAAGAACCATAAACGAGGAGAAAAACATTAGGAGGGGGAAGGTAAATCTTTTAAATATAATTTATAAATTAAAAGCGTCTTTAAAAAGAAAGCTTTTTAAATTACTTTTAAAATGACTCGGGTTGTTTTCCTCTCTCAATTGCAGAGGTAAAGTGTTCCAAAGTTGTGGCACTATTACCGAAAACATATCTTGTCGACGAGTTCCAATAATATTCAGGGAAGGAACCACTAAGAGTTTTAGGTTGGTGGACCGAAGGGAACGCGACGGACTATACGGAATAAGTGCATTGTTGATAAATTGGGGTTCATTAGTATCAAGGGTTTTGAATACTAATAATAGAATTTTGAAAGTAAGCTCTATTAAGCAGGGATTGTCTCTTACATGTTAATGTACAGCATTGCACAAGTCTAACAGCGCTAGGATTACCGGACGTCTGGGGAAAACCGTTCATGTCCTCTTTCTAGAAGACTGTCCGGGCTCCCAGACGGACTTTCCAAAACCCGGCTTTTGTCCAGGTTTAGGAAAGTGCCTACAAGCTCCGGCCGCATCTGGAGGGCATCTGAGCGTGCGTGGATGACATCACACGCGTCTGCGCATGCTCCAGGCCTTCCAGACGTGGCCACGGCTCCTCGCAAAGAGAAGAGGCTATCTGGGGGGCAGGACTGGAGGGCAGAATTGGGCAGGACTAGAGGAGAAGCTGGGCGGGGCTGGAAGTGGAATAGGGTGGCGTCATGTGACTGGGTTTTTTTTTTTTGTTTTTTTTTTAATATGGTAACCCTAAGCAGTGTTATAGAAATGATAAGATGTAGTAGTAGTAGTAGTAGACTGAAGTAACTGCACTGCCTCTCCCCTTCCCCCCTCCCCTTCCCCTGAATTCTCCGATAGTGTAGCTGGTTTTAAGAAAGGTTTGGACAATTTCCTGGAGGAAAAGTCCATAGTCTGTTATTGAGAAAGATGTGGGGGAAGCCACTGCTTGCCCTGCATCGGTAGCATGGAATGTTTGGGATTCTAGAATCTTGCTACTCTCTTGGATTCCAGAATCTTGCTATTCTTTGAGATTCTGTATGGAATGTTGCTACTCTTTGGGATTCTAGAATCTTGTTACTCTCTGGGATTCCGGAATCTTGCTATTCTTTGAGATTCTGTATGGAATGTTGCTATTACTCTCTGGGATTCCGGAATCTTGCTACTCTTTGGGATTCTGGAATCTTGCTATTCTTTGAGATTCTGTATGGAATGTTGCTACTCTTTGGGATTCTAGAATCTTGTTACTCTCTGGGATTCCGGAATCTTGCTATTCTTTGAGATTCTGTATGGAATGTTGCTACTCTTTGGGATTCTAGAATCTTGTTACTCTCTGGGATTCCGGAATCTTGCTATTCTTTGAGATTCTGTATGGAATGTTGCTACTCTTTGGGATTCTAGAATCTTGTTACTCTCTGGGATTCTGGAATCTTACTATTCTTTGAGATTCTGTATGGAATGTTGCTACTCTTTGGGATTCTAGAATCTTGTTACTCTCTGGGATTCCGGAATCTTGCTATTCTTTGAGATTCTGTATGGAATGTTGCTACTCTTTGGGATTCTAGAATCTTGTTACTCTCTGGGATTCCGGAATCTTGCTATTCTTTGAGATTCTGTATGGAATGTTGCTATTACTCTCTGGGATTCCGGAATCTTGCTACTCTTTGGGATTCTGGAATCTTGCTATTCTTTGAGATTCTGTATGGAATGTTGCTACTCTTTGGGATTCTAGAATCTTGTTACTCTCTGGGATTCCGGAATCTTGCTATTCTTTGAGATTCTGTATGGAATGTTGCTACTCTTTGGGATTCTAGAATCTTGTTATTCTCTGGGATTCCGGAATCTTGCTATTCTTTGAGATTCTGTATGGAATGTTGCTACTCTTTGGGATTCTAGAATCTTGTTACTCTCTGGGATTCTGGAATCTTACTATTCTTTGAGATTCTGTATGGAATGTTGCTACTCTTTGGGATTCTAGAATCTTGTTACTCTCTGGGATTCCGGAATCTTGCTATTCTTTGAGATTCTGTATGGAATGTTGCTACTCTTTGGGATTCTAGAATCTTGTTACTCTCTGGGATTCCGAAATCTTGCTATTCTTTGAGATTCTGTATGGAATGTTGCTACTCTTTGGGATTCTAGAATCTTGTTACTCTCTGGGATTCCGGAATCTTGCTATTCTTTGAGATTCCAGAATGTTGCTACTGTTTGGATTTTGACCAGGTACTAGGGACCTGGATTGGCCACCGTGAGAATGGGCTACTGGGCTAGATGTTACCGTTGTCTGACCCAGTAAGGCTATTCTTATGTTCTTATCTTCAAAGAATGTCTGAACTATCATCTTGCCCTTGGGAAATAGATTTACTTATATGGTAACTAAGCACTGCATTGCACTCTAACTTGTAAGAGAAACTGAAAACAATTGAAGGTTCTCTTTTCATTCTTATTTTATGCACAAGAACCCATAGCATAGACTTCTGTTGATAGTTTTGCCTCTTTCTAGGTTCAAACTAGGAGCAACAGGAAATGCCCAGAATCCATGTTTAATATTTCCTCTACAGAATCAAGAGAGACCTTTTTTCAGCATTTCAAGGGATCTGACAAGAGCTTTCTAGTTTGAAACGATCCATAAGGATGGACGGACACAGCCCAAGAAGCAAAAACAACAAGGTCGTTCCAGGAAACTGCTGGATCAGGCAACTTGCTTCCAGCCAGTCCCTGACCTCACAGTGGGGAGTTACAAAGAAGAGAATGACAGGGGGACAAATATTTCCCCATCCCCCGCAGGAACTCAATTTCCCCGAGCTGTCCCCACAAATTTTGTCGCTGTCCCTGTCCCATTCCTGTAAGCTCTGCCTTAACTGCACAAGCCTCAGACACTTATGATTTTAAAGTGTTTGAGGCTTGTGCAGATGAGGACGGAGCTTAGGCATTGGTGGAATGAGGCATTATGACATCACAATCTGAGCTCTAGAATGTTGCTATTTAGGATTTTAAAGTGTTTGAGGCTTGTGCAGATGAGGACAGAGCTTAGGCATTGGTGGAATGAGGCATTATGACATCACAATCTGAGCTCTAGAATGTTGCTACTTAGGATTTTAAAGTGTTTGAGGCTTGCGCAGATGAGGACGGAGCTTGCAGGAATGGGGAAGGGACGGGAAAATGAGTTCCCGTGGAGATGGGGAACTATTTGTCCCCGTGCCATTCTCTATTACAAAGAAGCGAAACTTAAGCAACTGTGCACGCTACAAGGCCACACAGGTGTCCCGGGATCACCGCTCATCTACACCACGTCATGCCTGACGCTACTAAAGGCATCCATCGAACAAGAACATAAGGATGTCCTATCACGATGCTACAGTGTTATAGCCATGAAGGGAAGCATTTTAAAGACTTTTCGGCCGGCTACAAGGAAGAGCTTACCTGAAGTGCTGGGAACTCTGCAATCCCTTCGCCAGCTTACAAACTGGTTTGCGATCATTGGAGCCCTGTGCAGGATATTCATTTCTCCCAGGGGAGGCCAACTGTTTACTTCTACAGCTGCCAGACGCAAATTTCCTAAACCCCATAACCTTGTCAAATGCTTTCTTTATCAGGAAGAAAGTCATTACCGCTTTATTGAATTTTATGATAGCTGAAAAGCATATTAGGGGGCTGTAATTGACCAGATGAAGGCAATGCAACTCTAAAACATGTTTAGACTGGCCTTCAAGACTATTTCAACAATATTAAATGTTCTTGGAAAAGTGTAGAACGTCTAACATAAAAGGTAAGGCCTACAAACTCCTGGCTTCTTTTCCTTGACTTGTCTTTGGAAAAAGCTTAACTAGAATATTACAGTAATAGGATAACCAGCGTATGTGATACCCTGGGCCCATCATTTTTTGACACCTCCCCCCCATCTGTATGAAAAACATGATTTTTAGTAACAAGCCACATGTCACACATGAGTACCTAGGAAAAGGCAGCATCTTACATACTGCAGTGAACAGTGCAACAGCAATACACCCATTGAAAAACTAAACAAGCCAGACCAGCACAGATCAATCCTACATCATCAATCCTAACAGAAAACCATGTCTTTCGAACACACAGAACACAGAAAACACCTTCACCTAGTATGGAATATGTAACTACAAACTAACCCCTCCCCCTTTTACAAAACTGTAGTGTGGATTTTAGCCACGGTGGTAACAGCTCTGACGCTCATACAATTCTGAGTATCAGAGCTGCTACCACCATGGCTGTCGCTAAAAAACCCTCCACAGTTTTGTAAAAGGGGGGATAAAATAGAAATACATAGACAAAGGTTAAATTGAACCAGTAAGAAGCTTTACTCTGCATACAGTGCACCACAGAAACAGTGACATATGTCTCCTAAAGCAATAAATAAATAGAAAATTTTTTTCTACCTTTGTCTTCTGTGGTTTCTGCTTTCCTCATCTTCTTGTAACTCTCTTCCTTCCATCCACTGTCTGCCGTCTCTCTTCCCCTATATGGCATCTTCTCTCCTTCTATGCCCCTTCCAGAAACTGTATGCCTCCCCCTTCCATCTCTCCTTTCACCCCCATTGGTCTGGCATCTCTCTCCTCTCCTTCCCTCACCCACACTTCTCCTCTGCAATCCCTTTCCCTTTTTTCCCTCATTTTCTTTTTCAATTTATTTTCTGCATCTGACTAGATTACGTTCTTACTACCCTCTCATCAATGTCCTTTTTTACTGTCTACCTACAGCTCACCATCTCTTTCCCTCACTCCCCTCCAGTGTTTCCCTAACTCAATCCTTTTCTCCCCATCATGTGCCCTCCTTTTATTTATCCCCTCCTTCCATCATGTACCCTCTTTCTCCAACCCTTCCATCTAGTACCTTCTCCTCTGTTCACTTCCATTCAGCATCTGCTCCCCTCTTTCTCTCCTCTCATTTCCTTCCTACATTTGCTCACTTATCTCTCTCATCTGCACTTCCATCTAGCATAGGCTCCCCACTACCATCCAATGTCTGTCCTTTCTCTCGCCATCCACTCCTCTTCAATCAGCATCTGCCCCCTTTCTTTCCCTCCAATATCCTTCCCCCTTATGTCGCTCCCTTTTCTCTTTACATCAATTCCATCAGCACCACCCTTCCCCCTTTCTTTCCCTCCACCACTCTTCCATTCCAGCAGTCCTGCTCCTTTCTCTCCCTTCATGCAACAAGGTCTCACGATGACTGTAGCTGCCGGCTGCCAGTCCACCCCACTCCGAGGTACTTGCTCTGGAGCGAACTCAGCAGCCGCATGCTGGAAGGTCCCATGATGACTCGTCTGCTGGCTCTGCTCCGGAAGAAGTAAGTTATGTCGGAGGGGGTGGACCCAGCAGATGCAGGGAGTTGTGGAAAAGTCCCGCAATGACTGCATCTGCCGGGTCTACCCCCTCTGACGTAACTTACTTCTACCGAAGCAGAACCGGCAGACGAGTCATTGCGGGACCTTCCTGCACCTCAGCGCGGCTGCCGACTCTGCTGCAGAGAAAGTAAGTCAGAGGTAACGTGACCATTTATTTTTTTCATCAAAAGGGGATGACTGTGTATCCTTTCTTTCATTTCTTTCTTTCTGCACTCAGGCCTAACAATTGTCCCTTTCTATTCCCTCCCTCCTTCCTTCCCATGTCCTTAGTGCCCCCAGGGCCTCCTTCCCGTGTCCTTAGTGCCCTCAGTGCCTCCGTCCTGTGTCCTTAGTGCCCCCAGTGCCTCATTCTCATGTCCTTAGTGCCCCCAGTGCCTCTGTCCTGTGTCCATAGTGCCTCCAGTGCCTCCTTCCTGTGTCCATAGTGCCCCCAGCCTGTGTCCTTAGTGCCCCCAGTGTCTCCGTCCTGTGTCCATAGTGCCCCCAGTGCCTCCGTCCTGTGTCCTTAGTGCCCCCAGTTCCTCCGCCCTGTGTCCATAGTGCTCCCAGTGCCTCCTTCCCGTGCCCATAGTGACCCCAGTGCCTCCTTCCCATGTCCTTAGTGCCCCCAGTGCCTCCTTCCCGTGTCCATAGCGCCCCCAGTGCCTTCTTCCCGTGTCCTTAGCGCCCCAGTGCCTCCTTCCCGTGTCCATAGTGCCTCCTTCCTGTGTCCATGGTGCCCCCAGTGCCTCCATCCCATGTCCTTAGTGCCCCCAGTGCCTCCTTCTTATGTCCCCCACTGCCTTCCAGATTTTGTCTACCCCCAAAGCCAGCCTGCCTGCCTGCCTACCTATCTCCCTCCCTCCCTGCCGCGCTAAAGCCAACCAGCTTGCCTGCTTACATCCTTCCCTCCCTGCTGCGGAAAAAAAAGCGCCTCTCTCTTCCCTTTCCCCCAGTCCACGCCGCTGCAATCTTACCTCCCCGCTGCTGAAACTAATCGCCGACAAGAAGTCTTTCCGACGTCAATTCTGACGTCGGAGAGGATGTTCTGGGCCAACCAATCACTGGGACTGCTGTAACCTGAGACTGTTGTAATCATTCCATATACTCCAACACAAGTTTCATGTTTCAAGTTTTAATAAAATTTGATAGATCGCTTATTTGTTATTCAAAGCGATGAACAAATCTAAAAACATGTAGTACATTTCTCAATGCGGGGAGACAATATTATTAACCTAAGTCGGACAATAAAACAAAACAGATCCAACAGGAAAATAGGGCAGGAGACAAAGTAAAGGAGACAAATAGGAGTAAAACGATAGGAAGGGGAAAGACCATATATAGGTCTCAAAAAAATTAAGACAGTGATAAAATTCTGAAGGAAATAAAAAATTAGCAATTAGCAATTAAAAGCATCTTTAAAAAGGAAGCATTTCAATTTGCTTTTGAATTTGTCTATATGACATTCTTCCCTTATATATATATGGGAAGGGAATTCCACAGTTGAGGAGCAACGACCGAGAAAATGTACTGCCTACGGGTACTAATGGATTTCACAGAAGTGATAACCAGCAAGTGCTGGCTATCAGATCTAAGTGATCAAACGGGAGTATAAGGTATTAAAACTCGCTCGATAAAGGCTGGGGTTTTGTGAAGAATAGATTTGAAAGTTAATAGACAGATCTTATAGGTTATTCAGTCAGTTGACTGACTTTTTTTCTTTTTTAATCGCCTTTCTTATGGAATGACCTTCCACAAGTTATTCAAAGTGAACTTTCATTTCCAAAATTTAAGTCTGTGTTGAAAACTCATTTTTTTTCAATTTGGCATTTAATTTGAGGTAATTTTTAGACTGTCAGTGGACACGAGAAGACTACATTCACGAGACTAAAACAAAGGTGTGTTTTTTTTCTTCTTCTCAATATTTAGATTAGGTCTTTCCTATTGATAATGGTGTTTTTTTTCTAGTTTTAACTGATTTTCTTGTGTTTTGTATCCTGCATTGATCTGTTGTAAATTGCGGGATACCAAATTTTAATAACCAGAGATATCCTCTCCTGAGGTCATCGATGAAATAAGCCACCACCTGAGTTCCTATGATTTAAACCCTTGCTAACCAAATGAAGAGACGATCTCTAGAAAGAAACTCATGGATATATTAATTTAGTCCAACTTGTTTGTTGATCCTTATTTTCTACATAAATAAAACTGAGCAAAACAGTTGGAACTTGCCCCAACCCTGATGGCTTTTGCAATTTTGTCAAATAATGTACAATTAACTGATCTATAACGGAGTTTCCAAGATTGTTATCTCTGCTGATAATAGATAGGACTTCGGAGCACTAGGTATGAGGAAAGACTAAAGAGACGGCTGAGGGGATATATGATTGAAGTCTACAAAATCCTGAGTATAGTAGGACGGGTACAAGTGGATCGATTTTTCACTCCATCAAAAATGACAAAGACTAGGAGACACTCGAAGTTACAGGGAAATACTTTTAAAACCAATAGGAGGAAATATTTTTTCATTCAGCGAATAGTTAAGCTCTGGAACGCATTGCTAGAGGTTGTAGTAACAGCTAGTGCTGCCCGATTCGAATCGATTCACCGATTCACTTCAGGTGAATCGATTCGAATCGATTTGATTTTGTAAAAAATCGAACTCACCGATTCATCTGCTCCCTTGCTAGAGACCCGTTCAAGCTTTCCCTCTGCCACCGGAATCCTTCCATCTAATGTAACTTCCGGTTTTGCGAAACCAAAAGTTACACCAGAAGCAAGGACTCCAGTGGCAGAGGGATAGCCAAGTGGACCTCTGGGAGCAAAATGGTGGCAACAAGGTGATTTTTAATTGGTTGGCTAGAAACAGATGACTGCGCCTCATCTTCCCGCATGCACGCTCATGCTTCCCCCCGGAGCCCGGCAAACGCCCCCGATCCACCACCTGCATGCATCGTTCTTGCTGTTGCTCAGTGACACACGTCTGCTCTTCCGGGTCCTGCCAGCGGCTGGTCTTTCATCAACCACATGACGGCCAGAGCCCCGCACACCTGTGAGCACCGGGTGATGTGGTGCCGCAGAGGGGATCCCGAGGAGCGGTGCGAGCACATTGAGAAGTGCTGCAGTGCGGAGACGCTTCTCCACGGCTTTTGCAAGGCCCACATCTTCTGCAGCTCACAGGACTGCTGTGTGAAGCGCCCGGAGCTCTTGGTAGGTGCCGCAATACACGAGTGTTGCCCTCTGCCAGCCAAATACTGGGCTTCTGTGTTGAGAGTCAGAGCTGGGGGGAGAGGGGATATGGACTCGGAGCTGGTGGACTGGAGAAGGAGAGATGTGGAGAAGATGGAGGGGGGAAGATGGATGGACTTGGGGGAGGGAAAGATGAACTTGGGGGAGAGGGGAGTTAGGGGCGGGAGAGGGGAAATGGGGGAAGGGATAGAAGAAATAATGGATTTAAAAACAGAAGAGGGAGAGAGATGGTGGATAATGGGATTTAGGGAGGGAAGGAACAGAAAGGGAGAGAAGTAGTACACTGGGGGAGGAGAGGTAGAGATAGGATAGGAGGGTAGTTGGGAAGAGAAAGGGAGAGCTGGTGGAACCTGGGGTGGTGGGGAAGGAGTGAGATATGCTGGATAAAAGGGTAGTTGAGAAAAGGTAGATCTGGGGATGGAGACGAAAAAAAGGAAAGATGCCAGACCTCCGGGAGAGGGAAGGGAAACAGAAGGGGAGGACAGAGACAGAAGATGGATGGTTAGCACGAAGAAAGGAGATCCTGGCAAGTGAGTTATCAGAAGACAACCAGAGCCTGGGACCAACAAGATCTGAATAATGACCAGACAACAAAAGGTAGAAAAATAATTTTATTTTCTATTTTGCGATTACAATATGTCAGATTTGAAATGTGTATCCTGCCAGAGGTGGTGTTAGATCATGAATGTGAGCTAGGATTTAACAGAGAGGAAAAGTCTTTTTTGTTTATTTGGTTTACACCACAGCGCCAGTGTGGGCAGGAGAGGTGCAAAGGGGGTGAAGAGGCTATAAAATAAACCCAACAGGATGTTTGAAAAAAAATACCCATTTAGGCAGGAAAAATCGAATCGAATCGAAATATTTTTTTCCTGAATCGGGCAGCACTAGTAACAGCAGATAGTGTAGCTGGTTTTAAGAAAGGTAAGAAAAGTCCATAATCTGTTATTGAGAAAGACATGGCGGAAGCTACTGCTTGCCCGGGATCAGTAGCGTGGAATGTTTCTACTCTTTGGGATTCTAGAATCTTGTTACTCTCTGGGATTCCGGAATCTTGCCATTCTTTGAGATTCTGTATGGAATGTTGCTACTTCTTGGATTTTGGCCAGGTACTAGTGACCTAGATTGGCCACCATGAGAACGGGCTACTGGGCTTGATGGACCTTTGGTCTGACCCAGTAAGGCTATTCTTATGTTCTTATATGAATCAATATTACCAGGAGGAAAAGACAATGGAAATACCCCCCCCCCCTAAAAAAACAGCAACAACTAAGTATATCACCTTTACTGTCCATTCTAGCCTGGTTGGAGGGGAGGAGGGGGTTCTGTTAATACAACTGTCTGACTTATCATTTCAAAACACATTTCACTCCCTGCCTGCCAGTTCATACATTAAACATCAGACAAAAAAAAGCAGAACCATCTAATCAAATGTCTCACAGCTCCAATGCAAATTAGAACCACTGGAAGAATCGGCAAACACTAATTAAATATCCTGACAGTATTTCTAGTATCTATTACTGTTTTATCTTTTTTTTTTTTTTTAATTATAATGCATAATTAAAGAGAATGCTAGGTACATCAAAGACTTCCTTTAGAACATGGTACAATAAAAGGCAACATTTATTTTCATTTGTTCTCTGCTTTCAGTACTGAAGAGACAGCTGCTCTAGCCAGAAGCTAACAGAATTGCTAATCATAGCTAATTCCATATGCTGCCTGATAAAAACAAAAAGGTAAGCACATATGCATTTAAGTGTTCCAACACCGAAGGTGGTCCAGGCAACACCGTGTGTTTACAATCCAACTTCCGCAGAATGCCACTAGGTGGCGATCGGTAGAAATAATATACGGTAGCTGTTTGCATGAAGTCCTATTTATAACGGGCAAGGTAGTCATACCAATAAGGGGCTTTAGTGGCAGAATATAGATGATACATATAACTGATTAAGGCCTAGATTCACTAAGGGTATGGATCCGATCCATGTCCAGGGGGCTGATTCACGAATCGCCCTCATGCAAATGATGGCGATCGGAATCACTCCCCCAACTGCCTGCCCGGATCGCTCTATAGCGATCCCAACGCATGCGCAGACCATCTGTAGATGGTCTGCCCATGCGTTGGCCCTCCAAGCCCGGCAGCAATTTTTTTTTTTTAACTGTTTTTAACTTTTTTTAACTTTTTGGGAGCCCTTGGTTTTAACCCGCTTTAATTTTGCAGGTTAAAACCACGGGCTTGCACTGCAGGGAAGGGTGAGAAGTCGGGGCAGGCAGAAGATCAGGGAAGCGGGAGAGTCGGGGCAGCAGGAGAGTCGGCGTTGCAGGAGTTCGGGGCAGGCAAGAGTTTGCGGCAGGCAGGAGATCAGGGCAGCAGGAGATCAGGGCAGCAGGAGATCAGGGCAGCAGGAGATCGGGGCAAGCGGGAGAGGCTGAAAGCAGGAGTTCGGGGAAGAGAGCAGGGCGGCAGAAGGCAAGTCGTCAACAGTCGCTTGTTTGTGATCGGCCAGCCCGGTCGGTGCTGCAGGGTTTTGGTTTGTGAAACGCTGCCTGCCATCACTTGAATGCCGTTCCCTCTCGTTTACATGCGCGGATTGGAGGATGGTCAGGACACAGGTTAGTGAATCAGGTCGGAGGGAAATCAGGTTGCAAAGGGCTCGCAAACTGATTGGTACACGATCAGTTTGCTTAGTGAATCTAGCCCTAAGACTCCAAGGGCAATATCAAAGCACAAAGTGCCTTGAGACTTGATCAGATGTAGCCATGGGAAAGTAACCACTGCCTATGGTTATGTTCATTCCAACATTTGAATCCTGCGCACTACAATAAGAGTTCCCAAAGGTGAATCTTAAGTTATGCTACAGCCCTATGCGCAACGAGTTTTCTGAAAAGAGGGAACCCCGTTTTCTCTCTTACTTTGCTGAAATTAGATCATATCTGTTTATCAAAGACACTCAAGGTGACGTACGTGTACAAATGCATGAAAATTTAGGCCTTTAGCTGACCACATGATACCCATTATTCTTTAATAGTGTTCGAAAGGTTACACTTATCTATTGGGACAGTGTCCACAATTATTTATTTCTGTCTATTATTCTTAACTATCCCTATGCCCTTTTGTACTTACCTTCAGTGTTTCTTTTCTATAAAAATTGTATTTCTCCCCCCCTTCTTATTGTTCCTCGAGGCTCTAGAGAGCCAGCTAATCCAAGTATACTCGTTAATTAGTCATGTATGTCTAACTTGTCAAAATTATTCGCCTCTATGCTATTTTTAAATATTTTATAAATCGCTTTGTATCTTTGAATAAACGTTTAATCAAATACTTGAATAAACTTGAAACTTAAACTTGAAACCGCAAAAAAAAGAAAAAAGAAAGAAAAAAAACCATGAGAATACAAATCATAGAAAACAAAAACATAAAAGCAGAGTACACAACTAGAGAATGACACGGGGACAAATTTTTCCCCGTCCTGTCCCTGCAAGCTCCGTCCTCATCTGCACAAGCCTCAAACGCTTTAAAATCATCAGTGGTCAAGGCTTCTGCGGTTAAGGCAGAGCTTACAGGAATGGGCCAGGGACAGGGACAGCGATAAAACTTGTGGGGACAGGACAGGGAAATTGAGTTCCTGCGTGGATGGGGAAAAATTCTTTGCACTGCATCACTCTAGAAATCAAAATGTAGTAAAAGTGAGCCAAGTAAAGGACAATCCAGCCATTGTGACATCACTGATGAAGTTGGCTCTTATTGGTGGAATGAGACATTATGATGTCACAATACCTGCTCTGGTTTATCAGAGGCTGAAACTTTTCACACTATTTAATTATTCAGTTTTCTATACTGATCTCCCAAGTAGAGCATGATATGAGGGACAAATCTTTCCCCGTCCCCACGGCAACTCATTTTCCCGTCTCCGTCCACATGAATTCTTTTCCTGTACCTGCCCCATTCCTGCAAGCTCCAGCCTCATCTGCACATGCCTCAAACACTTTAAAATCATCAGTGGTCAAGGCTTCTGCGGTTAAGGCAGAGCTCACAGGAATAGGGAAAGGAAAGGGTCAGCAGCAAAACTTTTTGATTTCCATCGCCCTTCGTGCAGACCAAGTACGACCAAGCAAAAACCTCTGCTCATCTTCGCCCAAAAGTAACAACAGTACACAAAGCATTGGTCCAATGCGTTGGAGGAAATCGGTCTTCGAATCCACCTCTGAGTTTCGAGGCCCCAAAATTTAGATCATCAGACCTATTCCTAACTTCAATTTAGGAAGGTGCTAAAACACATCTGTTTTCATTATAGTCTTGCGATGATTCATAATTTCTATGGTAGACTCAAGAGTAATTCTAGGAAATTCTTCTTTAGATGCCTGGAATGTGCTCCCGAGGGAGGTGGTGGAGAGGAAAATGGTGACAGAGTTCAAAAAAGCATGGGATGAACACAGCGGACCTCTAATCAGAAAATAATGATATCTATTGAAGAACTAAGGCTAGTATTGGGCAGACTTGCATAGAGGATGGGCTCGGCTGATTTAGATGAGCTGGACTCAACTTCAACAGAGACTCCAGTAGATGTACAATACCGGGCAGAGCTCTGGATTTCTGGCCCTGAAATATCTAAGAAAAAGAACAATTTAAGTGTATGTTTGGGCAGAATGGATGTCATTTACTATGTTACTAAGTTGCTAACCTTATTAATCTTATGTAAGCCGCAATGATTCCCAGCTGACATCTGCATGGGGTTATCAGAGGTCCGGATTTCCCCGGACATGTTTTCTTTTTGAGGACATGTCCGGGGGTTCGGATGGCTTTTCAAAAGCCAGTACTTTGTCCGGGTTTTGAAAAGAAATTGCATTGGGAGGGGGGCATCCGCGCATGCAATGCGGTGATTTCACCACATCGCATTCTCGCTTGCGCGGATGCCTTCCTGCCCGACCAACAGGCAGCAGGGGGCGGGGCTAGGGGGAGAGTTGAGGGCAGAGCTGGGGTGTAACAAGGTAGGGATGGGTGGAACTGGGCGGGCCTGGGGGCGGAAGAAACAATATGGAGCACCAGAAGTGACGTCAGCGGGAGACCTGACGGGGTCGCGAAAAACATGTTGACCTGCCTGAACAACAACTTAAACTAGAGGTGTGGGGGAAGGGGGCATGCACGTGGAGGGGAAGAATGGTAAGAGGCGGGGGAGGGGTGGAGAGGCGGAGCTATATTCAATTGCACGCCTTGCACCCAGTCCTTCTTCCATCCCTCCTTCCTGCCCAGCCTCCTATGCCCACTGCAAGCCTCCCTTAAGCCCTGGTGGTCCAGCGGTGAGCCGGGACAGGAGTGATCCTTCCCACGTCCTGTCCCGGCCAACTGTTAGCCACCCCACCTCCCTCCCGGACCCCTCTAAATGCCTTTGAACCCTGGTGATCTCGTGGTGAAGCAAGGCTGGAGCTATCTTTGTTCGCTCCTGCCCCGTGCAGAAAAGACTGCCGCAAGTTCCTGGGGCAGTCGCGTGAGACTGCATGAATTTGCGAGACTGCTGCAGGAACTCCCAGCAGCAATTTCTGATCACAGCTCTGCATAGGACAGGAACGAATGAAGGTAGCTCCTGTCCCACTTTACCACTAGACCACCAGGGTTCAAAGATATGTTCTAGAGGGGTCCGGGAGGCGGGATAGAGGTGAGGTGGTTAACAGTTGGCCGGGACAGGACACAGGAAGGTTCACTCCTGTCCCAGTTGGACCACCAGGGCTTAAGGAAATGGGAAGGGGAACTTGCAGACCTGAGGACCCGAATATAAACCGAGACCCCCATGGTGGGAATTTTTGATTTATTTTTTTTTTTTTTGCATTATATAGTATTATTTGGAATTAATTTTATGCACACATTTTGCATGGTATCTATAATAATAATAATAACAGTTTATATACCGCAGGACCGTGAAGTTCTATGCGGTTTACAATGATTAAAAGGTATTACAGATCGAGTGGAATAAACAAAGTTCAGAGTTGGTGAATAACAGTTCTAAAGATCATTTGATGAGGACTAAGATTGTGTAGGTCAGTTACCTAAGTACTTCAGGAAGAGGTATGATTTTAGGCGTTTCCTGAATTCCCTATAAGTCGTAGGCACGAGCAGTTGTTCCAGGTCTTTACCCCATAATGCTGCTTGATGTGAGAAAAGATGCTGGTGATGACTTTTAAATTTACAACCTCTAACCGGTGGAGAAACAAAGTTCGGATGTGAGGTTCTCCTGAATCTGTTGGTTGTGAAGGAGAAAAGGTCTGTTATGGATTTAGGGGCTAAGCCGTAAAGTACCTTGAAGCAAAAACAACCAAACTTGAATTTCACACGTGCCTCCGTCGGCAGCCAGTGCAGAAGTCGGCAGGAAGGTGTCACGTGATCAAACTTCTTCAGTCCGCAAAGTAACCTAACCGCTGCATTTTGTACCAGTTATAATCGCCGCATGTTCTTCTGGGAGAGTGCCAAGTAGTATACGCCAGTTAGGTTTGCAAACTTTGAGATTTCATGCTACATGCTGAAATCCACAGTGTCCCTTGAAACCCCCGTTTCTAATGCAGTCTTGTGTGCATTATGAGTCCATAAGTCTAGTGACGTGAGCTGCAATTGCTTTTATAAACTTACTCTCTTTTCACGTAGGAAGTAGCATGAACTGATTGCCACCAGATCTGAAATGAACAAACACAAATTTTTAGATCAGAATATTATAAAATAGGAGAGCTGGGATGATGGGAATATTGCATGGTTATTTTTTTGTTTTTTTCTTTTCTTAATCCACCAATTCCCATGCCTCTGCAAGATACAAACAATGGAACCTTTTGACACACAGCCAAGAGGAAATGTCAGAGAGAGGCAGAACGTTTCACACAGAGAACCGACTGTTGAGTCCCGCAGTGACTGTACAGATGCTAACAGTAGGCCAAGCTCCTTAAACTTTTAATTGGCTGGTTTCCAATTCCATGGCATTTATGAAAATGATAAAACTCATAAAAAGTCGCCATTCAGCCTCTGGAAGCAGTATTCAGATGCTAATAGGACTTTCCGAAAATTACAAATAAGCCATCCTTCTGCACAGAAGAACCGTCCCAAGGGGGAAACGGCTGAACGCTGGGGAGAGCACAGCCTTAAAAGCCACAGAGGCAGAACCACGATAAACTTGAAGCCATTTTCTAAGGGGTTTTTCCCTCTCTCTAAGAAAACTGAGCGATTCTGGAGGTGTCCATCATGACTGAAAGGGGAGGGGACTTAAGAACAGCCTTACTGGGTCAGACCAACGGTCCATCAAGCCCTGTAGCCCGTTCTCACGGTTGTCAATCCAGGTCACTAGTTCCTGGCCAAAACCCAAACAGTAGCAACATTCCATACAGAATCTCAAAGAATAGCAAGATTCCGGAATCCCAGAGAGTGACAAGATTCTAGAATCCCAAAGAGTAGCAACATTCCATACAGAATCTCAAAGAATAGCAAGATTCCAGAATCCCAGAGAGTAACAAGATTCTAGAATCCCAAAGAGTAGCAACATTCCATACAGAATCTCAAAAAATAGCAAGATTCCGGAATCCCAGAGAGTGACAAGATTCTAGAATCCCATTCCATGCTACCAATCCAGGGCAAGCAGTGGCTCCCCCCATGTCTTTCTCAATAACAGACTATGGACTTTTCCTCCAGGAATTTGTCCAAACCTTTCTAAAAACCAGCTATGCTACAATCAAAGCGATTTACATATTATACAGGTACTCTTTTGTACCTAAGACAAAGGGGGGGGGAGTTAAGACACTCGACCAGGGTCACAAGAAGATCCAGCGGGAATTGAACCCAGTTCAGCTGGTTCTCAGGCCACCACACAAATCAAATCAGGCTGCTCCCCCACTAAACATTAAAAAACCTAGTATTCCTTTCGTTAATGTGAATTCTTTTTAACGTGTGCTGCTTGAACAATTTTGATAAATCTGCACCCCAGACAGCTCGTAATACAGGTTTTGAGTTTGAAGGAGGCATCTTTTGTTTTAAGATTTCAAGTACCTGATTATGGAAGAGGCAATTAACCCTTCATAAGCCACACATACAAGCATGTCCTCATTCTTTCTAGCACTATCAATAAGAGCTTTCAAATTGAGAGTTTCAGAGGGATTAGGCAGAATTGTTTCTAATGAATTTGTCTCGAGATTAATGCATGTATTATAACTTCTGCAGCACATAAATTTTGCGGGGGGGGAATTATCACATTGCACAAGTTACTGCTACTACTAACTTATCACTTATATAGCGCAAAGGCCGGTACTGGACAGACTTGCACGATCTGTGTCCCATTTGTGATGATTTGGTGTAGGATTGGGCTGGGGAGGGCATCAATGGGAACTCCACTAACTTGGAACATGAGGATGTTACTAGCCAGACTTTTTTTTTTTTTTTTACAGGGCTGCTCAATTCCGGTCCTTGAGATCTACAGGCAGGCCAGGTTTTCAGGATCTCCACAATGAACATGCATGAGAGAGATTTATATACCAAGAAGGCAGTGCAGGCAAATCTCTCTCATGCATATTCATTGTAGATATCCTAAAAACCTGGCCTGCCTGTAGATCTCGAGGACCAGAATTGAGCAGCCCCATGGTAGATCTCCTGCAAACAGGATGGTTGGATAGGCTGGAGTGAGCTTGGACGGCAACTTCAGCATTTGGAACCTAAGACAATACCAGGTGGACTTTACAGTCTATGACCCAGAAATAGCAAAGAAGAGACAAGTTAATTGAATTCAATTTCAGCAAGAAGGTAGGTGTGGGACAGGGGGAGAAAGAGAAGCATTGTATGCCGGGGGGGAGGTGTTGGAGGGAGGGAGAGAGATTGGCCTGGACGCCTATGGGGTGTCCAGCCAATCAGAGCCTTCCCGGTAAATTCAGGGAGGGGCCTGAGGCTCTGATTGGCCCAGGTTGTATAAGCCCCCTCCCATGGGATGCACCAAGGAGGGGGAAGGCTCATTTTGAAAGACATGGGCCAGCTGGTTGGAGGGAATCTTTCCCCCACAGGTCAGACATCTACATGGAGGTAAGGTGAGGTGTCAGAGGCAGGGGGGTGTTGTTTAGAAGCGGGAGAGTGTAGACATCTCTCCCACTGCAGGGTGGGGGCAGGCGGTGGTTTCGCTTGGCAGTGGGAGAGAATGGGCATCTTTCCCACTGCAGGGGGGGTTGTTGGGTGGCAGCAGGAGAGAATAGGCATCTCTTCCACTGCAAGCGGAGGGAATCGCCATCGCTGCAGGGGGGTTGTTTGTAGCGGGCAAAATTGGGCATCTCTCCCGCTGCAGGGGGGTTGTTGGTTGGCAGCGGGAGAGAATCGGTATCTCTTGCGCTACTGAGGTGGATTGTTGGTTGGCAGCAAGATAGACTGAGCATCTCTCCCACTGTTGTGTTTTGGAGGGGGTTCTTTTCGCATTTTTTTCTGCGCATGTGCCTATCGCTTTCACCAGCGATGGGCACATTCAAATTTAAAAAATCTTTGCTGCTGTCTGCCGACCTCATTTGCATGCGCGATTTTTTGACAATGGTTCGCTTTTTTAAAATTCACTATCCAAACGGCTGCGTTAGCAGACTGTCGCTTTTTAATACGGTTTTCTTGAGAATCCTGGCCTGAATGTCCATGAAAAGTGTGCCATTACTTGCTGGTTCCACGTGTAAATGTTGAGGAATACACTTATAGGTGGTGAGTAATTACACGCAGAAGACCCATATGAAAAAAAAAAAAAACTCCCCATGTCACCAATTGGTGAACAAAGCCCTAGGTAGCAAAGTTTTGACTTTAAAACACTGAATCACATACTGGAGTCTAAGCACACCTGCCCCTCAATCACGGCAGATAAAGGCCAAATGGCCCATCCAGTCTGCCCATCTGCAGAATCCACTATCCCTATAGGATAAGACTCTTTACACCTGATTGTAAAGTCATACAGCATTATTGTTATAAGCAAAGGCGCTTAACACTTGCATTGTTAGGCCATAGAAGCTTTATGATTATAGAAACTTGATGACAGATAAAGGCCAAATGGCCCATCAGCAGCATCCACTATCTCCTCCTCTCCCTATTGGCTAAGGCTCTTAACATTTGCATCTCCTCTTCCAATAGGCTAAGGCTCTTTACACCTGCATTGTGAGGTCATAGAGCTTTATGGTTATAGAAACAGAGAAAACATGATGGCCGATAAATGCCATATGTCTCATTCAGTCTGCCCATCCGCAGTAACCATTATCTCTTTTTCTCTCCGAGAGATCCCACGTGCCTATCCCAGGCTTTCTTGAACTCAGACACAGTCTCTGTCTCCACCACCTCTTCCAGGAGACTGTTCTATGCATCTACCATCCTTTCTGTAAAAAAGTATTTCCTTAGCTTACTCCTGAGCCTATCACCTCTTAACTTCATCCTATGCTCTCTCGTTCCAGAGCTTCCTTTCAAATGAAAGAGACTCACCTCACGCGCATTTATTTATTCAATTTTCTATACCATTCTCCCAGGAGAGCTCAGAACGGTTTACATGAGTTTATTCAGGTACTCAAGCATTTTTCCCTGTCTGTCCCGGTGGGCTCACAATCGATCTAGTGTACCTGGGGCAATGCCACGTAGTTATAATTCAAAGTTGTTTTTTAAAACAAGTTAATTATTTTCTGTTCTATTAGCTTTTCTCTGTAAGCTTATCAAATTGCTTATCCCAAGCAGTGTTTAGAACTTCCAGAAATGGACAAGGATCATTAATTGGCATTCTACGCGTATCTCATTGCTTCTAGAAGTTTATGATTTTTGTTTATGCCATCTTAAGTCACCACAGACTATTCAGATTCAAAGTATGATGTAACTCAACTTCCAAACAATGCAGGACAAGGAAGCAATGACTATTTATTTTAAAAACTTTCCTCCTCTTGGCAAAAGCCATGCAGCATGGTTTATAAATACAAAACAAATAAAAAATAAATGCAAAATACATAACTCACACATAAGATAATATTATTATTATTTAAGTTAATACCAAGTGAAGTGCCCTGTTTGCCACGTCTATCTTTGCAAAGCTGATGCTTGTTTTAAAACATATATCTAATATAGTGATCTCAAATTCGCGGCCCCGCCAGGTACTATTTTGAGGCCTTTGGTATGTTACCATTGTTCTGGAACGTTGCCTGCCTCACTGTAATTTCACCTAAGCGCTTTTCTGCGTCTGTACGCGATTGTGAGGTGAAGTGGAGAGGACAAATGCGTACAGACGCAGAAAAGCGCTTGCGTGAGGTTACCGCAGTGAGGCGGGTAATGTTCCAGAACGTAAGGTAACCACTGGAGGCAGTGCAGCTTGTGCGTGTATACATAATCTCGTGAACTCTCGCAAAATTCGGCACCTCTCTTGGCAGTGACTGCTTGATGTAAGATGGCGGTTGTGTCCGTTGCTGGAGGAGGCGAGAGCTGAAGGCGGTTGCGGATGCGACCACCGGACACTTAAGACACAAGTTTTCCAGGCACAAGTCGGATATTGATTCTCCCCTCTACAAAAAAGCCTAGAGGACATCCCCCAAATTTTGTCTCTTGCAGTTGATACTTTAGAATATAAATCACAATTTTGCATAAGGTAAAACTTTTTATACTTTATAAATCTTTCCTTAATTGATTCTGATTATTTCAGCTATACACAGTTGAAAGCAATGCAAAGTTGTCATTTCATTAATAAGACATTAACTATTTTTTTTCTGCGGCCCTCCAAGTACCTACAAATCCAAAATGTGGCCCTGCAAAGGGTTTGAGTTTGAGACCGCTGATCTAATCCAAGGAGAGAATAATTTCCATATCAAATTACAAAAAAAAAAGGCTTGCCAGAAACACAGCCTGCAACAGATCACAACAGAATAAATGGCTGGACGACAAAGATAGGTGAAATCAATTACTGGCAAATACTTATTAAAAGGGTTCATAGTCTGTCGCGCGCGAGACACCAGCGCACCGACAATCCAGTGCTGACAATTCGGCGCAAGAGAGATGCGTGCCACGGAGGTTGGAACCCTGCATTATAGAGAAAACTGAACTTTTTCCGATTTTTTTCAGGAAAAGTTCCGTTTTCTCTATAATTTGGGGGGTTGCCCCCCCCCCCCCGAACCCCCCCTCAACAGCAGCGCGAACACGATACAGTAAAGTGGGGGGGGGGTTTCCCCCCCACCCCGGTCGGAGCTCTTTAAAATGAAGTTTTCCCACGGCGCGCTTCTTTCTTGCACCGAATTGTCAGCGCTGGCGTCTGGGGCGCGATTATCCCGTCACCATTAAAAGCTAGGTAAATGGTTATTACATCATGTTATATTATTATTCTGGACTTTGTCTCCACTCTTTTGTACGTAAACCGCAATGAACCATCTGAAGGTATTTGTGGTATATAAAGAATGCCTGCATTGTATTGTGAGTCACTATTTCTCTGGAAAGATAAAGCCTTGCACAGCTCCCATCGTTTTAATTCAGAACCATTAAATAGCTCCGTGCGCTTGTGACGGTTCTCATTAAGCTTGGGCTGTTCCAGAGCTCTTACAAAAAGGAATCGATGCACTATCATGACGGCAGCAACACGACTTCACTGGATTATGTACATCCCAAGTTAGCCAAGGGGTTAGGGAACTATTTATAACTACATTTTTCCATATGCCCAGCTGTGTTTCTCGATGCTTAACGAGTGGAAATAGATGTTTTTCGTCAACATTAACTCCTACAATTAGGCATAAGGGGACAGTCATGTGCTTGTCTCACCCATTACGTAAACTCCAT
Source organism: Geotrypetes seraphini (assembly GCF_902459505.1). Classification (NCBI taxonomy): domain Eukaryota; kingdom Metazoa; phylum Chordata; class Amphibia; order Gymnophiona; family Dermophiidae; genus Geotrypetes; species Geotrypetes seraphini. The sequence continues at coordinate 16,540,952 of NC_047093.1, read as the reverse complement.
CTATTTTTCAAGTCCAGCACAGAGAACAAGTATCTCCAACCCAGGAGTTTGTATAACACAGTCTTCAGTCACTGAATAATAATTGCATTATTAAAGCGCTATAACTAGTCACGCCTTGAATTCAGATCATCTTTCTCAACAAGTGATTTTATCAGGTGTAGGAGGTTATTAAATTCACATTTGTTTTCCCTGTGGCTTGTTTGCTTGCCAAATAAGGCTCGTAAGAACTCCACTTGAAAATTGGAACGTGATGCAAAACCATGTTTTATGGAAAAATCACAGAACAACTGATTTTCCTCAAGCTAGCATTACTAGACTATTCTATTATACAGAGTTCTAGGATTCCAAATCCTCTCTTTTTGGTAGATGAGTGGAACAGTCTCTAAGTAGAGGTGGTGGAGACAGAGACTGTCTGATTTCAAGAAAGCCTAGGCTAGGCACGTGGGATCTCTCGGAGAGAGAAAGAGATAACGGTTACTGCGGATGGGCAGACTGGATGGGCCATTTGGCCTTTATCTGCCGTCATATTTCTATAACCATAAAGCTCTATGACCTCACAATGCAGGTGTAAAGAGCCTTAGCCTATAGGAAGAGGAGATGCAAATGACAAGAGGCTTAGCCAATAGGGAGAGGAGGAGATAGTGGATGCTGTAGATGGGCCATTTGGCCTTTATCTGCCATCATGTTTCTAACATCCAAGTCTGCTCAGTCATTTTCCTCTCTGGTTCACTATATCTAAATTCCCATATGTAAGTCAATGGCAACAATGGCTCTTTATTTTAGGGGGATGAGACTTGATACACCACACATTATATATACAGGTACAGTGGTGCCTCGCATAACGGACGCCTCGCACAGCGAACGCTGCGCACAACGAACTTTATGTCTTGATTCGTACAACGAACTTCGTTTCACACAACGAAGTCGCCCGAGCTGCATCCTTCCGCGCAGGCACTGCGCTTAACTGCCCTCTCTCCGCCTGGCTCCCTCTTGCCCCCCCCCCGACTCCCCGACACGATCGGGGCAAGAGGGAGCCCAAGCCCTCTTGCCCCCCCGACTCCCCGACACGATCGGGGCAAGAGGGAGCCCAAGCCCTCTTGCCCCCCCGACTCCCCGACACGATCGGGGCAAGAGGGAGCTCAAGCCCTCTTGCCCCCCCGACTCCCCGACACGATCGGGGCAAGAGGGAGCCCAAGCCCTCTTGCCCCCCCGACTCCCCGACACGATCGGGGCAAGAGGGAGCTCAAGCCCTCTTGCCCCCCCGACTCCCCGACACGATCGGGGCAAGAGGGAGCCCAAGCCCTCTTGCCCCCCCGACTCCCCGACACGATCGGGGCAAGAGGGAGCTCAAGCCCTCTTGCCCCCCCGACTCCCCGACACGATCGGGGCAAGAGGGAGCTCAAGCCCTCTTGCCCCCCCGACTCCCCGACACGATCGGGGCAAGAGGGAGCTCAAGCCCTCTTGCCCCCCCGACTCCCCGACACGATCGGGGCAAGAGGGAGCCCAAGCCCTCTTGCCCCCCCCGACTCCCCGACACGATCGGGCCCGGAGGGAGCCCAAGTCCTCCTGGCCACGGCGACCCCCTAACCCCACCCTGCACTACATTACGGGCAGGAGGGATCCCAGGCCCTCCTGCCCTCGACGCAAACCCCCCCTCCCCCCAACGACCGCCCCCCCCCAAGAACCTCCGACCGCCCCCCAGCCGACCCGCGACCCCCCTGGCCGACCCCCACGACACCCCCAACCCCCTTCCCCGTACCTTTCTGTAGTTGGCCGGACAGACGGGAGCCAAACCCGCCTGTCCGGCAGGCAGCCAACGACGGAATGAGGCCGGATTGGCCCATCCGTCCCAAAGCTCCGCCTACTGGTGGGGCCTAAGGCGCCTGGGCCAATCAGAATAGGCCCGGGAGACTTAGGTCCCTCCTGGGGGCGGGGCCTGAGGCACATGGGCCCAACCCGACCATGTGCCTCAGGCCCTGCCCCCAGGAGGGACCTAAGGCTCCCGGGCCTATTCTGATTGGCCCAGGCGCCTTAGGCCCCACCAGTAGGCGGAGCTTTGGGACGGATGGGCCAATCCGGCCTCATTCCGTCGTTGGCTGCCTGCCGGACAGGCGGGTTTGGCTCCCGTCTGTCCGGCCAACTACAGAAAGGTACGGGGGTTGGGGGGGTCGTGGGGGTCGGCCAGGGGGGTCGCGGGTCGGCTGGGGGGGCGTTCGGAGGTTCTTGGGGGGGCGGTCGTTGGGGGGAGGGGGGGTTTGCGTCGTGGGCAGGAGGGCCTGGGATCCCTCCTGCCCGTAATGTAGTGCAGGGTGGGGTTAGGGGGTCGCCGTGGCCAGGAGGACTTGGGCTCCCTCCTGGCCCGATATTGTCGGGGAGTTGGGGAATCGGCGGGGCAAGAGGGCTTGGGCTCCCTCTTGCCCCGATCGTGTCGGGGAGTCGGGGGGGCAAGAGGGCTTGGGCTCCCTCTTGCCCCGATCGTGTCGGGGAGTCGGGGGGCAAGAGGGCTTGGGCTCCCTCTTGCCCCGATCGTGTCGGGGAGTCGGGGGGGGGGCAAGAGGGCTTGGGCTCCCTCTTGCCCCGATCGTGTCGGGGAGTCGGGGGGGCAAGAGGGCTTGGGCTTCCTCTTGCCCCGATCGTGTCGGGGAGTCGGGGGGCAAGAGGGCTTGGGCTCCCTCTTGCCCCGATCGTGTCGGGGAGTCGGGGGGCAAGAGGGCTTGGGCTCCCTCTTGCCCCGATCGTGTCGGGGAGTCGGGGGGGCAAGAGGGCTTGAGCTCCCTCTTGCCCCGATCGTGTCGGGGGTGCCAGGGACCACACGGAGTCACCCACCGTACCACCCGATTCGGGTAAGCGCAGGTATCGGTGGGTGGCTTATTTGCGGGGGGGTGCCGTATTTTACATTTTTTTCTAAAAAGGGGGGGCTGTCTTATTTGATGGCCCTGCCTTATCATCGGGGAAACACGGTAGAAAAAAAAAAAAATGAACAGTTAAGTCCCAGTTTTTGCCGCTGAGACTCTGCCCTCTCTCACTGTAAAATTAGACTCTACTTAGTCTGTCTTTAAATTTAAAAAATGTGTGTTGTTTTAAAAAACAATTATGTTTTTAGATGTATCTAAATAAAAATAATAACCAAAAATTTATCTTTTTTTATGTCATCTTAGCATATTTTATGCTGCAGAACGAATTATTTTTTTTTACATGTATTCCTATGGGAAAACGCGTTTCACATAACGAACGTTTCACATAACAAACTTGCTCCTGGAACCAATTAAGTTCGTTGTGTGAGGCACCACTGTACAGTGGAACCTTGGTTTAGGAACATAATTCGTTCCAGAAGAATGCTCGTAAACCAAAATACTCGTATATCAAAGCAAGTTTCCCCATAGGAACTAAGGGAAACTCGCTTGATACGTTCCCACTTACCCCCCCCCAAGGCCAGCGGAGCTGCTCTACCCCCCCCCATTAACTGGCATCGCTCCCCCTTCTGCTCACAAACGCCCCCCCCCCCACGCAAACCGGCACCCCCCACCCGAACAACTTCAAACTTGGTGGAATGAGGTATTATGACATCACAATCTGAGCTCTAGGATGTTGCTACTAATCATTTTAAAGCGTTTGAGGCTCGGTGGAATGAGGCATTATGACATCACAATCTGAGCTCTAGAATGTTGCTACTTATGATTTTAAAGTGTTTGAGGCTTGTGCAGATGAGGATGGAGCTTAGGCATTGGTGGAATGAGGCATTATGACATCACAATCTGAGCTCTAGAATGTTGCTACTTATGATTTTAAAGTGTTTGAGGCTTGTGCAGATGAGGACGGAGCTTAGGCATTGGTGGAATGAGGCATTATGACATCACAATCTGAGCTCTAGAATGTTGCTACTTATGCTTTTAAAGTGTTTGAGGCTTGTGCAGATGAGGACGGAACTTAGGCATTGGTGGAATGAGGCATTATGACATCACAATCTGAGCTCTAGAATGCTGCTACTTAGGATTTTAAAGTGTTTGAGGCTTGTGCAGATGAGGACGGAGCTTAGGCATTGGTGGAATGAGGCATTATGACATCACAATCTGAGCTCTAGAATGTTGCTACTTATGATTTTAAAGTGTTTGAGGCTTGTGCAGTGAGGACGGAGCTTAGGCAATGGTGGAATGAGGCATTATGACATCATAATCTGAGCTCTAGAATGTTGCTACTTATGATTTTAAAGCGTTTGAGGCTTGTGCAGATGAGGACGGAGCTTAGGCATTGATGGAATGAGGCATTATGACATCACAATCTGAACTCTAGAATGTTGCTATTTAGGATTTTAAAGTGTTTGAGATATTTTCAGCTGACGGCAAAGTAAATAAGACAAAGTTATCTTAGTTTCCACGACCTTGATAAAGGGAAATGCATTGGTAAAGGGGAGCATTTTGCTGAAAATGCTGAAAAGCTAAGTTACTTATTTAAAACTACTTAAATTATGAAATAGTAAAAATTAAATCACATTATTAATAAGAGATATGTAAGCTTTTGCTAAACTGGGAAACATGAGAACTGGACCCCAGCGCATTTTGCTACTCGGGGGGAGGTCTGAAATCCCATAAGCATTAGCATGAACTTATTTATAATGCTACTGAATTTGCTTACAACGTTACTGAAATTTGATATTGTGTCAGACTGAATAAAAAGTGAATCAACATAGGGATTGGTGGAATGAGGCATTATGACATCACAATCTCAGCTCTGGAATGTTGCTACTATTTGAGTTTCTGAAAGGTACTTGGGACCTGGGTTGGCCACTATTGGAAACAGGATGCTGGGCTTGGTGGACCTTCAGTCTGTCCCAATATGGCAATTTTTATGAGGACCAACTTCAAAACCTAAGAGCAATGCCCTGGTTTACTTTATTACCCAAAAGACAGCATTAGTTTGTTTTCTCTTTCTACAGCTGAGGATAGATTAAGTACTGTATTATCTAGGTCAGTGTTTTTCAACTTTTTTACACCCATGGACCGGCAGAAATAAAAGAATTATTCTGTGGACCGGCATCAGTCCGTGGACCGGTGGTTGAAGAACACTGGGCTAAGTTGTGGGCCAGGCTCCGCCCATCTCCACCCAATCTCCACCCCAGACCCCGCCCCCATAATAGTACTAATTGCACCTTGCACGTCCCTTGCCTCATCTGGAAGCCTTCCCTCTGACGTTGCAACGTCAGAGAGAAGGCTTCCGGTTCAGGCGCAGGATGCCCGTAGGAGCCGCTGCCTGTGGCTTTGTGCACTGAATCAGTTAGGAAGAGGGAGCTGGCTCAAAGATAACGCCACATCGATCGCACCGTGGACCGGCGGTTGAAGAACACTGGGCTAAGTCGTGGGCCAAACTCCGCCCATCTCTACCCAATCTCCACCTCAGACCCCGCCCCCATAATAGTACTAATTGCACCTTGCACGTCCCGTGCCTCATCTGGAAGCCTTCCCTCTGACGTTGCAACGTCAGAGAGAAGGCTTCCGGTTCAGGCGCAGGACGCCTGTAGGAGCCGCTGTCCATGGCTTTGTGCACTGAATCAGTTAGGAAGAGGGAGCTGGCTCAAAGATAACGCCGCATCGATCGCACCATGGACCGGCGGTTGAAGAACACTGGGCTAAGTCGTGGGCCAAACTCCGCCCATCTCTACCCAATCTCCACCTCAGACCCCGCCCCCATAATAGTACTAATTGCACCTTGCACGTCCCTTGCCTCATCTGGAAGCCTTCCCTCTGACGTTGCAACGTCAGAGAGAAGGCTTCCGGTTCAGGCGCAGGATGCCCGTAGGAGCCGCTGCCTGTGGCTTTGTGCACTGAATCAGTTAGGAAGAGGGAGCTGGCTCAAAGATAACGCCGCATCGATCGCACCATGGACCGGTGGTTGAAGAACACTGATCTAGGTCGCTATTATGGTAAAGTATATTGGGATGGAACGTCCAATTAGTAATCCGTCAGGAAAAGACCCAGGCACAGCAGTACTGAGGTTCGGTGAAAGTTTGAAGATCACTGCTTGGCGGTTAGAAGTTTGATTTTGGATAGCTCTCCAGTGAAGATAAAGCGCAACCTTACTTTTGAACGTTCTACACAGTTACGAGGGGGGGGGAGGGAGGAGGGGGGAGCAGATTCAGTTTAAGATCTTGACTCAGGCTTAAATAGACCAAAAAAATCCACCATTTTATCTAAGCCAGAAATCTTTCTTTTATTTCCAAGCGTGTACGAACAATCCTTTTTTTGGAGACTTTTGGGATTAATTAACTCTTATAAGTATTCTTGATGGATTTACAAATTGATGCAGGACAGCTGGGAGATTGAGTTCAGTAGGGACATGGTTTAAGGCCAAACTTTTTGGGCTTGCGAACTACGTTTCAAATGACCAAGTCAAAATGATCAACCAACAATAAAATTTGAAGAAAAACCCCCCCACAAAGCACACTGTACGCAGAGAAAATGTTAATTATCATTTGTATTCAGGGGTTTTCCCAAAGGTCACGGCAGATGTCTTTAAAATACGCAATGTCACCTCAGTAACAACCATACAAAAATAGAGAAATATACCCCCTCCCCTTTTACTAAACCGCGATAGCGTTTTTTAGCACAGGAAGCTGCGCTGAATGCCTCTCGCAGCTCCCGACACTCATAGGCTCCCTGCGCTAAAAGCCACTATTGCAGTTTAGTAAAAGGGGGCCATAGTGCAAAATATAGACAGCAGATATCAATTCTCAAAACTGACACATTTCGATCACTAAATTGAAAATAAAATCATTTTTCCTACCTTTTTGTCTAGTGATTTCATGAGTCTATGGTTGCACTTCCGTCTTCTGGTAAATCCAATATTTCTTTCTTTCTGCCTTTCTTCCTGCCGCCTCCCCTTTTCTTTCTGTCTCTCTTTCTCTCCCCCCCCCGCCCCCTCTTTATTTCTGTCGTTCTCTCTCCCCCTGCCTGCCTGTCTTTCTTTCTTTCTGTCTCTCCCTGCCCCCTCCAAGCCATCGTGCTGATTTCTTCCTGCCTCCCCAAGCCAGGCCAGGCGCGTACAAGCGCCAGACTCACAAGCCTTCCCCCTCCCCCCCCATGTCAATTCAGACGTCGGAGAGGAAGTTCCAGGCCAGCCAGGCAGCGATTAGCTTGCCCAGGACTTCCTCTCTGACGTAAGAATTGACATCGGAGGTGAAGGCTTGTGGGTCCGGCGCTTGTACGCGCCTGGCCTGGCTCGGGGAGGCAGGGAGAACAAGATCGCAAAGGCAACGAGATCGACCCGCGTTGCCTTTGCAATCTATTGGTCAATCACGATCGACCATTTGGGCACCCCTGCTTTTCATGCACAAGGTAGTTTACCATCAAACATTAAAAACAGTAAATAGGAAAGCACGTCATAAATTTATTTTTTATTTTATTTATATATCACTTATATTCTAAATGATTTTACATTCAGGTACTTTATCATATTTTCCTATCTGTCCCATCGGGCTCAAACTCTATCTAGTATACCTGGAGCAATAGGGGAGATTAAGTGACTTGCCCAAGGTCATATGGAGCAGTAAGGGATTCGCAACCACAACCTCAGGGGGCTGAGGCTGTAGCTCCACCCACTGCGCCACACACTCTCCATTAAAGTCATTAAATTGCAAAGTTAACTGCCAATATCTTGCAACCCTAGCTTTAAATGCGTTTGTGATTTTAGATTTGCTTTTAATTTTGGTACGACTTGGTCTGCAGGGATGGTGGCACCGAAGGAAAGAGAATAAATCTGTTTGGCAAGGGCTTACAATAATGCGCCAGGATTTTCCTTTTGAGCAGAATCTTTTACCGCCCAAGTTCATCTGTATCACACGGCTTTAGTTGGCCTCCGGGCTCTGATAGCTGTGAAGTTCCTGCAGAAAACAGGTGTCTCTCAGATGTGGGTATATTTATCAGACCAACAAAATGAAAAATAGGTTGTTGGAACATGATCTTCCGAGCAAAAACCAAAAAAATGACTCCAAAATAAAGCCCACTTAGGAACATCGTTATTCCACAGAGTTTCTTTTGGTTTCTACGTGATCTTCCGAGACCACGCGGGGCTTTCTTCAGAAGTTCATATTTTACACAGCATTTTGTTGTCATTGGGAGCAAAGGCTGCAGAGTTTTGAGCAAATGGAACATGAAATGCAGCTTTCCTTTCATGGTCTGTGCTGTCCTGCCCCTCCCCCCGTCACACTATTTTTCATTCTGACGGTTAATGGACAGAAAGTGTTCATTATATCCAACAATCCCATCCATTACAGTTGATGAATCATTCACCGACTTCATGAATTAGTCCTTTTAAACCACAAGCCCATTATTCAGCATTACAGAGAGGTTTGGAAATTTGAAGAGATATGGAAAGACAGCCATGTCTTCCACGCTTTGTTTCATCATGCACGCCTGCCTGGAGGAAAAGTCCATAGCCTGTTATTGAGAAAGACGTGGGGGAAGCCACTGCTTGCCCTGGATAGGTAGAATGGAATGTTGCTACTCTTTGGAGATTTCACATGGAATGTTGCTACTTTTAGGGTTCCGGAATCTTGCTTACTCTTTGAACATAAGAAGTGCCTCTGCTGGATCAGACCAGAGGTCCATCGCGCCCAGCAGTCCGCTCGCGCGGCAGCCCAATAGGTCCAGGACCTGTGTAATAGTCTATGTGGAATGTTGTTACTCTTTGGGTTCCGGAACCTTGCTACTCTTTGAGATTCTATGTGGAATGTTGCTACTGTTTAGGTTTTGGCCAGGAATCGGTGACCTGGATTGGCCACCATGAGAATGGGCTTCTGGGCATGATGAACCATTGAGCTGACCCAGTAAGGCTATTCTTATGTTCTTATTTTTGCCAAGTCGTGTCGTACTATATTAGCCATGCTTTGTAATACTATAATCAAGGTGCTGTTTTGCCAAACTATACTTGCCATCAGTGGCGTAGTGAGGGTGAGAGGGGCCCGGGGCAGTGGTGCCCCTCCTCCACCCTCTCCCACCTCCACACGCTCCTTCCCTTCCCCCTACTGCTACATGCATGCCTCTTCCCTTCTCCAGTACCTCTGTAAATTTCCTGATGTGAGCAGGCACCCCCAACCTACTGTCACGCCAGCGTTGGAACTTCCTCTGACATCACTTCCTAGGTGTGTCCAGGAAGTGACATCAGAGTAAGAGCCGACGCTGGCATGACAGTAGGTTGGGGGTTCCTGCTCACACCAGTAATGTTACAGAGGTTTGGGGGAAGAGAAGCAGTGTGCACACGCAGCAGTGGGGGGCAGAGAAGGAGCAGGGGTGGGAGCAAAGAGGAGGACAACGCCCGGGGCGGTCCACCCCCCTTTACTCCGCCACTGATTGCCATGCTATGTCTCACCACGCCATGTATCGCTCTATTATGTTTTTTTACCATACTTTGATAACTATGTTTTGCTATCTCTTATCATATTATGTCTCAGTGTGTGGTGCAGGGGTTAGAGCTGCTGCATCGGCACCCTAAGGCTGTGGGTTCAAATCCACATTGCTCTTTGTGACCCTGGGGTCACCTGATCCTCTATTGCTCTAGATAGATTAGATAGATTGTGAGCCCGCCAGGACAGACAGGGAAAAATGCTTGAGTGCCTGAATAAATTCATGTAAACTGTTCTGAGCTCCCCTGACAGAACAGTACAGAAAATTGAATAAATGAATAGTGTGAAAAATTTCAGCCTCTGATCACCAGAGCAGTTATAGTGATGTCATAATGCCTCATTCCACCAATGCCTAAGAGCCAACCTCATCAGTGATGTCACAATGGCTGGATTGTCCTACACTTGGATCACTTTTGCTACATTTTGGTTTCTAGAGTGGTGCAGTGGTTAAAGCTACAGCCTCAGTACCCTGAGGTTGTAGGTCCAAACCCACGTTATTCCTTGTGACCCTGGACAAGTTACTTAATCCCCCATTGCCCCAGATACATTAGACAGATTGTGAGCCCACCAGGACAGACAGGGAAAAATGCTTAAGTACCTGAATAAATTCATGTAAACCGTTCTGAGCTCCCCTGGCAGAACAGTACAGAAAATTGAATAAATGAATAGTGTGAAAAATTTCAGCCTCTGATCACCAGAGCAGGTATAGTGATGTCATAATGCCTCATTCCACCAATGCCTAAGAACCAACCTCATCAGTGATGTCACAATGGCTTGACTGTCCTACACTTGGATCACTTTTACTACCTTTCAATTTCTAGAGAGGTGCAATGGTTCAAGCTACGGCCTCAGCACCCCGAGGTTGTGGGTTCAAATCTACGCTGCTCCTTGTGACCCTGGGCAAGTCACTTAATCCCCCCATTGCCCCAGATACATTAGATAGATTATAAGCCCACCACGACAGACAGGAAAATTGCTTGAGTACCTGAATTAATTCATGGAAACTAATCTGAGCTCCCCTGGGAGAATGGTCTAGAACAATGAATGAATAAATATATATAAACAGGGATGAATACAGAGGACCAGATTCTGTAAACGGCACCTAAAATCAGCAGCTGCTTACAAAAACAGCACCAGCCATGCGCCAATCACACTTAGGTGCTGTTTAAAGAATCGTGGCTAACGGCACCCACCAGAAAACCTAGGTGTCCACAGTAAAGAAACATACAGATAAACATTGTTGTATACAGTCGAGGCACATAAGAGGCAGATCCAGTCATAATAATCACATGTGACTATGGGAAATGGATGAGACATAGTTAATCAAATGATGTAGAATCACAAAACAACATCAGAATCCAGATACGCTTTGAAAGCTGGGGACGCAACACGTTCTGTGTTTCGACTTGAAACGTATTCCTCAGGGGTCCAGAAATATCTGAATTCAAAGAAAGTTGCCAATGCACAAAAAAGGCCGAGAAATCCTGGTCCTGTGAATATGAGAATATTCAGGCTTTTGGCGCTGCCGTGGGCGAGAGAGAAACGATCAGAGCGTTCCTGGGAACGTAATTTGATTAACTGAATAAACGCTGGCATCACAAACATCACCTGAGCAGTTTTTGTTTTGTGCTTCGCTCCACTGGATTTACTGCGGACGTTTGGGTCCCTTTTATTGTTCTTTGAAATGGGTTCGATTTCAAAGTAGCCTGGAAAAAAAAAAAATCATATTTTCCAGTGTCGCAACACGGCCACAAAACAGGACGGAGGCAGATATTCCCTTTACAATGGGATTAAGCAAGAGCAAGCGGCAGATGGCTTACAATGGAGATAAAACAAACAGTCCATCTTCAATGAAAGCAGGGAGGGAGGCACAGATGATTGCAGGCAGAATGAATTGCTTTTGGTTTCCATGTTCATTCTGAAGTCTAGCTCAGCGCGGAGTTAGTTTCATTTGCAATTAGGCACAAGCCATGAGCTCCACGGACCTCCGAGGAATCCTAAAGTTCCTTAATCAGATAATCACTGGGAAAAAAAAAAGTCAAACACTAGCATTTGCCAAATATCATTCCCAGCAACCTGGCCAATTATTTCATTTTATTTCTCTCTCCTTACTGGTTTCACTTATCGGTGATAACCCTTTGGTGGAATCTTTTCATGTTATACCACTTTACATTTTGTTTTCTGGTTTGCTCCAATACCATCATTTACCTGACTATCGGTGAAGACTTACATCTGCATGTCTCAATGGCTATCATCAATTCTGTTTGCTTTGGATGCTCATTTCACTTCAAGTTTTTAATCTGGCTGTTAGCGTCTTTTATGGTTTTAAGATTTGCACTTCATGGCTCTAACTTACATTTGTGTTCTTTTTTATTTAATTATATATGCTCAAGAATTCGCTTATGTATTGTAACAATTCTATTATGTATGTTTTAATTTGACCTATTAGGACCCCTGATGAAGTCGTGTTTTCCCGAAACACGGACCGTGTCGGGTCCACTGGTTCATTTGCCTTTAGGTGATTTTTTTAACCGCATTTTATTAATGAACTTTGCCTGCATCATCGTACGCCCGTCTGCAGTTTTTCTTGTTTTGGTTTCGCTTGAAATACCCATCACATCTTAAAGAGGGAAAACCATTTCATGTCCTCTTATAAAAAAAAACAAGGAGAAAGCAAGAAATTCTGGACAAGTGGGTGGAGGGGAGAGTTTTCTTCCTGGATTATTTCATATTATACATCAGTTGCGCACCGAGGGAGGTGTGGGCTGCCCCGGGTTAAGCCAGTAAGGGGTGCAAAGAGAAGCCGCAGTCCATACACCCATCGCTGTTGGTTCCGCTGGCCCCCGCCTCCTACCCTCTCTAACGCCAGCTTCCTTTCACCGGTAACTACTTTATTCACATTTGCCACTGGCATAGCTAAACGCATGTGGGTAAAAAAAAAAAAAAGTCATCAATTGACCTTATACATCCCATAACCTAGAGCTAGTTTGATGAAAAATGAAATGAACGCATGTTACACTCTTCCATTTAGTGATCCAACTAGCTTAATATCATGGGCCAAAGATGGCCGCCTCCATCAGGCCATGAAATGCTTTCTGCTCTAAACTGAAATATTTTATTGAATAATACTGCGGTAGAAGAATAATGTCCACTTTATGTAGTAGCCTCTTTGCTGGCATTATATGAACCTTCTCGCGCCTTTAAGATCTCAAACACAACAATTATTAGTCGTTCCATTGATACGATTGATAACAAGGGCAATGAATCGATCCCGTATCTTTAGTGTGGTAGGTGCGCAATTATGGAACGCTCTCCCAGACACTGGCACATCAGATCTCATCCTTCATATCTTTTTGCAAGAATTTGAAGACTTACTTTTTTCAAAGGGCCATCTCAGATTTAAAGATGTAGAATTGTTTTATTGGTTTTTTTTTATTTTGCATGATGAACATAAGAACATAAGAATTGCCACTGCTGGGTCAGACCAGTGGTCCATCGTGCCCAGCAGTCCGCTCTCCCGGCGGCCCCTAGGTCAAAGACCAGTGCCCTAAGTGAGACCAGCCCTACCTGCGTACGTTCCGGTTCAGCAGGAACTTGTTTAACTTTGTCTTGAATCCCTGGAGGGTGTTTTCCCCTATAACAGCCTCCGGAAGAGCATTCCAGTTTTCCACCACTCTCTGGGTGAAGAAGAACTTTTCTTATGTTAGTACGGAATCTGTCCCCTTTCAACTTTAGAGAGTGCCCTCTCGTTCTCTCTACCTTGGAGAGGGTGAACAACCTGTCTTTATCTACTAAGTCTATTCCCTTCAGTATCTTGAATGTTTCGATCATGTCCCCTCTCAGTCTCCTCTTTTCAAGGGAGAAGAGGCCTAGTTTCTCTAACCTCTCGCAGTACGGCAACTTCTCCAGCCCCTTAACCATTTTAGTCACTCTTCTCTGGACCCTTTCGAGTTGTACTATGTCTTTCTTCATGTACGGCGACCAGTGCTGGAGGCAGTATTCCAGGTGAGTGCGCACCATGGCCCGGTACAGCGGCATGATAACCTTCTCCGATCTGTTCGTGATCCCCTTCTTAATCATTCCTAGCATTCTGTTTGCCTTTTTCACCGCAACCACACATTGCGCAGACGGCTTCATCGACTTGTCGACCGGTATTCCCAAGTCTCTTTCCTGGGGGGGGGGGGGGGGGGGTCTCTCCGAGTACTGCACCAGACATCCTGTATTCGTGTATAAGATTTTTGTTACCGACATGCATCACTTTACATTTATCCACGTTAAACCTCATTTGCCATGTCGCAGCCTATTACACGAGCGTGTTTATGTCCCATTGCAGGTCTTTGCAATCCTTCTGCGTCTTCACTACTCTGACTAGCTTCGTATTGTCCGCAAATTTAATCACCTCGCTCATCGTATGTGTTTTTTGTCTTGCTTATGTAACTTTTATGAATGTTTTTATGCAATCCGCATAGTTCTTTGGATATGCGGGATAAAGTATAATCCAACCAGCTGTACAATATACTCAATTTTAAGAATTTCTGCCTGTTACGCTATAAATAGAATAGAACGAGTCAGTAGTAGGTCGCTAATGATGGTTAACTACGTCTCCATTTTCATCTGTGCACGAAAGTGTCGAAATGATCAACTGCTTCACACTGGAAGTTTTCGAATCCAGTGGTGTTAAGTTAGGAGAAAAAGCAGGGGGAAGACATGGAATATTTTAAGACACTCACTGATTATAACAAAACTTGACTATTGTAATGCGTTACTAATTAACATTACACAAAAAGAAAAAAACCATTTACAAATAATTCAAAATATTGCAGTCAAACTTTTACACAATGGTAAAAAGTATGACCATGTTACTCCTTACTTGATCGAGTCGCATTGGCTCCCCATTACTCATCGCATTACGTATAAAATTTTGTTGCTGGTATTTAAAACTCTATCCACAAATGAACCATCATTTATAAATCGGATGCTTATCCCATATAATTTATCACGCACTCTTCGATCTTTAGCACAAGGATTACTGGCAGTCCCTTCTTTAAAAGTGGTAGGTACCAGACGTCATGACATGTTCTCAATTGTGGCCCCCCCAGACTTGGAACTCTTTGCTACAATACATAAGAGATGAAAAGGAACTCAGTCTTTTTAAAAATAAATTAAAAACTTTCCTTTTTAAAGATGCTTTTAGTCTTTAACATAAATACTTTTAATTAGTGTAGTTAAGTCATCCCTCCTTATGTTTTTTCCTTGAATGTTCCCCTTCTTCTTTTCAAAACATTTATTATTTAACTTTTCCCCTTTTATCATTATGTGTTCTTGCTTTCGTCTGTTTATGAGTCTGTTTTTTACCTTTTACTTAATATTATTTGTATGTTTTTTAAAATGCTTATATATCTTATTGTAAATCGCTTAGTAAATTATGGATAGGCGATTCATCAAATTAATAAAATAAACATAATGCCCGATTTGTGCCATGTGGCTAAAATGCAACTGCGTTTCAAAAAAACACAACGCAAGTGCTTTGTGTTGGACACTGTTTACGGCACAAAGCCACCGTTCAGTCAATAACCCTCTTTTTGATTTAACAGTAATGACGGTTCCCAAGCTGCTCGAAACAAATGAAGATGAGGCCCGCAGACATCCGACAAGACTTAAAAACACAATGCGACACACTGTGCACGGAAATGTTCTCTGCAATGGAAAGATAGCATTGATGGATAGACATAAGGACGTCTGTCATTCTCGGGCAACAGAGAACTCAAAATGATATCCAGGAAGCTAGCTGTCAAGTTCCTGGCGATCAAGGGATTATTTAGACGTCTGAAATACAGATTATAGCTGTTCGTTGATACTTCCACACAAAGCCATCACTACGCCTACTTATCATTTCTAAAGCGCCAAAAGGCGTACACAGCGCTGTACATTTAATATTCAATAGGTAGTCCCTGCTCAGAAGAGCTTACAATCTTATATGGACAGACAGGACATCTCAGGGTAGGGGAGTTTCTGGTAGGAGAAATGATACAATGAGTATAAGTATCTGACAATGAGTGGGAGTTAAGAGTTGAAAGCGGCTTCAAAGAACATAAGAAGTTGCCCCCGCTGAGTCAGACCAGAGGTCCATCTTGCTCAGCGGTCCGCTCCCGCGGCGGCACATCAGGCCTAGTGCCTGAACAGTGGTCCCTGATTAATTTTGTAACTTACCTCTAATCCCATCCCTCTACTCTTATCTGTACCCCTCAATCCCTTTGTCTTCCAAGTACCTATCCAAAGCCTCTTTGAACCCCTGTAGCGTGATCCTGTTTATTACATCTTCTGGTAGCGCGTTCCATGTATCCACCACCCTCTGTGTGAAAAAGAACTTCCTGGCGTTTGTTCTAAACCTCTCCCCTTTCAATTTCTCTGAGTGCCCCCTTGTACTTATTGATCCCCTTAATTTGAAAAATCTGTCCCTGTCTATTTTTTCTATGCCCTTCATGATCTTGAAGGTTTCTATCATGTCTCCTCTAAGTCTCCGCTTTTCCAGGGAGAAAAGCCCTAGGTTTTCAGTCTGTCAGTATATGAGAGGTCCTCTAGAAGCGGGCTTTTAGTTTGGATTTGAATACCGCTAGAGATGGAGCATGACGTATTGACTCTGGCAGCCTGTTCCAGGCATACGGCGCAGCAAGAAAGAAGGGATGGAGTCTGGAGTTGGCGATGGAGGTAAAGGGTACAGATAAGAGGAACTTACCCAATGAAGAGAGTTCACGGGGGGGAGGGGGAGCATAGGGGGAGATGAGTGAGGAGAAATATTCAGTGGCTACAAAGTGAATAAACTTGTAAGTCAGTAAGAGGAGTTTGAACTGCATTCGGAAGCAGACGGGGAGCCAATGAAGTGACTTGAGGAAGGGGATAATGTGAGAATGGCGGCTCTCACGGAATACGAGTTGTGAAACAGCATTTTGAATGGACTGAAGGGATGAGAGGTGGATGAGCGGGAGACCTGAGAGAATTACGTTGAAGTAGTCTAAGCGTGAGGTTATGAGAGCGTGGATAAGGGTTTTGGCAGTGTACTTGGAGAAGAGAGGTTGGATTTTGGTAATATTATAGAGCAGGGGTGTCAAAGTCCCTCCTCGAGGGCCGCAATCC
The DNA here is from genome assembly GCF_902459505.1 of Geotrypetes seraphini. NCBI lineage: Eukaryota > Metazoa > Chordata > Amphibia > Gymnophiona > Dermophiidae > Geotrypetes > Geotrypetes seraphini. Next base: position 16,524,424 of record NC_047093.1, on the reverse strand, counting down.
AGTTGGGTTTTCAGGATTTCCCCAATGAATATGCATGAGATCTATTTGCATGCACTCCTTTCATTTGTATGCTAATAGATTTCTTGCATATTCATTGGGGAAATCCTGAAAACACGACTGGATTGCGGCCCTCGAGGAGGGGCTTTGACATCCCTGTTATAGAGGAAGAAGTGACAGGCTTTAGTGGTTTGTTGAATCTGAGCAGAAAAGGAGAAAGAGGAGTCAAAGGTCACCCTGAGGTTGCGAGGTGACGAGACAGGAAGGAGGAGAGTGTTATCCAGAGAAATAGAGAACAGAGGAGGGGGGTGAGTTTAGGCAGAAAAATAAGGAGTTGTTTTAGCCATATTGAGTTTCAGATAATAATAATAGCATTATTTATATCCCGTCATAAATTTTCAGTTCAGGACGGTATACAGTATTGAAGCAAACAGAGTGATTACATCAGGGGTGCCCAATAAGTCGATCACGATCGACCGGTAGCTCGCCAAGGCAAAGTGAGTCGATCATCCAGGACTCCCTTTGCCTTGGCGATCTATCGGGCCAATCAATCTTCTTCTCCCCGATGTCAATTCTGCCGTCGGAGAGGAAGTTCAGGCCAGCCAATCGCTGCCTGGCTGGGCGGAACTTCCTCTCCGACGGCAGAATTGACATCAGGGAGAGGAAGATTGATCGGCCCGAAGCAGAGAGAGCATGGGGCGGCGGCAGCGGCGGCTTTGGGGCCTGTTATCCGTTGGTGGCGTTTGGGTCCTGTTCCCCGATGGCAGCAGCAGTGGCTTGGGGAAGGGCAGGGAGAAAGAAAGAAAGGGGCGCAGGCAGGGAGACAGAAGGAAAGAAGAGAAACAGGAAAAAAAGAAAGGGGGCATGAGGAGAGAAAAAAATAAAGGGCAGGGAGAGAGGAAGAAAAAGTTGGGGGAGGGAATGAGGTTTGGAGAAGAGGAAGCATACAGGCTGAAAGAAAGATTGGATGCACAGTCAGAAGAAGAAAGTGCAACCAGAGACTCATGAAATCACCAGACAAGGTAGGAAAAATGATTTTATTTCAAATTTAGTGATCAAAATGTGTCTGAATTTATATCTGCTGTCTATATCACAGGCTGTAGATATCGTACCTTCTTAGACAGAACATTCAAATTCCAAGCAGGTAGACTGCACACTTGGCTAGGCTACTTCTTTAGGAAAGAATTAAAAACCACCCTGTTTAAGAAATTCATAACCTAACCAGACCTCCCCCCCTAAGAAGCCCGTTCAACCTCTTCAGCCAATTTTCCACCTTTAATTGTTACCAGTTCATTCACTGGTGCCTGTCCTCCGTTAATGGACCACGATAACAAATTAGTTCCTCACCAACATTCTTAAGTTATCTTTATCATCTTTTCAGTCTTACACCTTGTAACTCATGGACCGTGCAATCTCCTTTCTCTATCCTACTTATGCTCTCAATTTCCACCGATTGTATAAAGTTACTCACTGTGAAACCGTGTAATTCACTGACCCTGTAATTTTCCTAGAACTATCACAAGATGTTCAATGATATACTCTGTAATTCGCTATCTGTACAGTTTTTCTTCATTGTGAACCGCCTAGAAGTCGCAAGATTGTGGCGGTATATAAGAATAAAGTTATTATTATTATTATTATTATATTTTACAATACGGTCCCCTTTTACTAAACCGCAATAGTGCCTATGAGCGCAGGGAGCCTATGAGCGTCTAGAGCAGCGCTGGACATTCAGCGCAGCTCCCTACGCTAAAAAATGCTATTGTGGTTTAGTAAAAAGGGAGGGGGTATATTTGTCTATTTTTGTATGGTTGTTACTGAGGTGACAGTGCATAGAGTCATTTGCTTTGACCTCTTTGAAAAAACCCCGGAATAGGAATGATAATTAACAATTCTATGCGTACAGTGTGCGTTGTGTTTTTTTTTTAATTTTATTGTTGGTCATTTTATTGTTATTGATTTGGTCATTTTAAAAGTAGCTCGCGAGTCAAAAAAGTGTGGGCACCCCTGGATTACATGGTATTGGTTCAGTTACAGGTTTGTGGAGAGTACAAGCGTATCGTGACAATACAACATGGGTTTGGAGTGTGAATAGATGGAGGGGAGCAAGGTAAAGAAAGGAAGAAGGGGGTATGTTGGGAGGAAGTTGGAAATTCAGACGAATTAGTCAAATAGGTGGGTTTTCAGAGTTTTTCTGAAAGGTTGGTATGTTGGGGAGTTCAGGAGGAGGTCACTTAGGGTGTTGTTCACGATGCCTGCTTGGAAGGATAGAGTTCTATCCAGGAATCTTTTGAAATGGCATCCCTTGGGGTTCGGGAAAGCGAATAGTAATGGTCTGCGAGAGAGGCGGGGTTTTAACCTGTAGGACAAAGTGTCTCAGGAGGCAGGTGGATGAGATGCCGAAGAGTGTCTTGTAACATAGGCACCCGAACTTGAAGATAATTCTGGCCTCGATCGGTAGCCAGTGGAGTTTTTTGAAATATAGGGTGATATGGTCGAACTTTTTCAGTTCAAAGATTAGTCTTATCGCGTGTTTTGGATCGCTCTCAGTCTTTTTATGGTTTTTTGTGGGATCCTAGGTAGATAATGTTGCAGTAGTCCAGAGAGCTTAAGATTAGTGATTCCCTTACCTACTGTTATTTCCTTATTCTACCCCAAACAAAAATTGTAACTTTTATCTTTTCCTTCCCACTGTATGTTTGTTCAAGTTAATGTTTTTATGTTAAAATGTCAACCCCTTTGCACTTGATATATTTTTTGTTATGTACATCGCTTAGTGATTATAATAGGCGATTTATCAAATTGTGTTAATAAACTTGATAAACTTGATAAACTTGATAATAACAATCTGAACGATGAGAAGTCAAAGTAGGGTTTTAGCGTGCGTAGTTTCCATAGAAGGCTGAAATATTTTTTGATTAGGATGTTGATTTGGGCTTCAAGTGTGAATTGTTGGTCAAGGGTAAAGCCTAGGATTTTTATGGTAGGGTTGATTGGGAAGTTAGGTTGATTGAAGTATTGGTGAGCTTTTTTGTTGGGGTGGCCATTAAGAATTAGGGTTTTTTTTTCTGGGTTTAGTTTGAGTTTGATAGTTTGTCCAGTGTATTACCTGGTAGATGACTAATGAGATGAAGCATTTGGTTTCTGTTGACAGGGTAGAGATTGTGATGATGATTGTGATGTCATCCGCATAGATGTAGGATTTGAGGTTAAATTTTGATAGTTCATGGCTTAGAGAGGACATGTATACATTGAAAAGAGTGAGGGAAGAGAGGGGAGCCTTGAGGGACACCACAGGGATTGATCCATGATTTTGAGTAGACTTGTTCACTGATGACTTGGTGGGAGCAGTTTTTTAGGAAGCCGTTGAACTAGTTGAGTACGTGGCCCGAGATACCTATTGCATCCAGACATCTGAGAAGTATGTCGTGATCTATCAGGTCAAAGGCACTGCTCAGGTCAAATTGAAGAATCAGTGCCTGGTTCCCTGTGCTGAGTATGTGAGAGATGTGATCCACGATGGAGATTAGAGTGGTTTCGGTGCTGTGGTGTGCATGGAATCCTGATTGGTATTCATGTAGCAATGAGAATTTATCCAGGTAGTCAGTCAGGGTCATGTTGATCAGTCCTTCCATCAATTTGGTGAAGAAGGGGATGTTGGCTACTGGCCTGTAGGTTAAGGAGATGGGGTCTTTGTGGTTCTTCACGATAGGTGTGATGAGGATGTGGCTTAGTTCGGATAGGAACTCGCCTTTGGTCATCCGTTGCGAGATCCAGTCATAGAGCAAGGCTTTAAAGGGAGAGGGAGCTATTTTCATAATGATGGGTGGACAGGTGTCTAGGTGGCAATAAGAGTTGGCATATTTGTTGTAGAGTCTAAGGAATTGGAACCAGTTGGGGGTTTCAAAGTTGTTTCAAGTCATGTTGGCAGGAATCCAACGTTGGACAGTCTGAGATACAGGCCTGAATTGCTGTAGAGATATCAGGTATGGAGAGATAGATCTATGAGTCATCAGCATAGAAGTGATATTGAAAACCATGAGAGGAGATCAGTGTACCAAGAGAGCGGGTACATATAGAGAAGAGAAGAGGAGAGGACTCAAGAAAGCGCCTTGAGGTACACCGATAAGACAGTAAGATGGCAATAGAGGAGGATCCTCCATAACATACATTGAAAGTGCGATGGGAGAGATAAAAAAAAAATAAAAACTAGAACACAAAACCCTGGAATCCCAGCAAGGACAGCGTGTTGAAGAGTAGGTGGTGACCAACAGTGTCGAAGGCAGCAGACAGATTGAGAAGGATGAGGATAGAGTACAGGCCATTGGATGTGGTCAGGAACAGGTCAACAGAGACTTTAGCAAGCACAGTTTCCACAGAATGGAGAAGGTGACACGCAGCTCCTGATTGGTAAGGCCCGACTTTAGTACAGGAAGAGGTGGTCGGAGCATACAGCGAGTGATTTTCTTCACTCGCCGGCGCTCCAGCTGCCCTCTCCTGCCCGGTCATTCGTGGTCAGAAAATACCGTGAATGACTGGGACCGTGAACCACTGATCGCGAATTTGCGGGGGGGGGGGCACTGTATCACTTTTTGTGAGTTTAGATCAGTGGTTCCCAACCCTGTCCTGGGGGACCACCAGGCCAATTGGGTTTTCAGGCTAGCCCTAATGAATATGCATGGAGCAGATTTGCATGCCTATCACTTCCATTATATGCAAATATCTCTCATGTATATTCATTAGGGCTAGCCTGAAACTCCGATTGGCCTGGTGTTCCTCCAGGACAGGGTTGGGAATCACTGGTTTAGATCATACCAAGTGGTGTACAAGCCTTAACAGAATGTTGTTAAGAAAACAAAAGGTAAAATAGTCAAAACATTTGATGGCATTATGAGACTAAAGTGATCAGAAAACATATTTATTTTTATTTATTTGATATACCGCCTTTAAAGCCAAAAGGCATAGCAACCTGGATTACAGTCCATTCTCATTATTTGTGCGTTCGCAATGCGCAAGTTCACCTATCCAAGGTTGCATCAATTGAAGCCAAATTCTCCATTTGCACCACTGTGTTTGCGTATTTGCGAACCGGAGCTTAGGAAAAAAAAAAAAAAAGCTTATTTGCTTTCACTTTCACCTCGCAGTCAGGCTTTGCTTCCAGATATGGCCTTCAAGCGTCTGGAGAATGAATTACAGGTACTTATCCAGGAAACTAACCCTAATTTTCCATAGACTCCACGTTTCGTTATTTGCGATTTTGCTAACAATTTCACGCACCATACCACCCGGAATGCCAAGAACGGACTGTGCATTTAAAATTCCGTAAGTAAATGAGGAAGTCAGGAAAGGGAATGACTAATAAGAACCGCTTTGAAGAAGCGACCTTCCTTCCGTTTCTTCTCCCCTCCCCTTTTTAATTTTTATTTTAACTTCGATGGATTTTTGAAATTTCCCTCCCCCGAGCACCTCCTGTATCAATCTTCGTCTTCCCCATTTGTCTTTGTCCTGCCCATATACTATCCTATTTTTATTTTTAACTATTTTAAATCTTATTTTAGCATTGTAAACCGACCAGATACCCGTCGAAGGCCGGCCTATCAAACTGTAAATAAACTTGGAATATAGCAGTTATAAAAAGAAAATGCAATGCCATCACTGTGATTTTCCCTGAGAAGGCCACATAATGAACTATAGTCTAATATAGATGGCATACATAATGATCAGACCATTCGCAGTGCTAGACTTTTCATCATAACAATGGTGGATTATGCCCTGCGGCATCCTCTGAAACAGCACTGCAATATGTCAAAATCTGTCATTGTATTTTGATTCTGCACGGCGGCCATGATGGCTGGAAACAGCAGATTCCATATTGCAGCTTTCAAATTATTGTTTCTATGGTTTTAACTAGCCTCGGATTAACCATTAAGCAAAATAGGCACCTGGTTAGGGCACCAAGGGGTGCCACTGAATTTTCTCCCCCAGCTATCATGCACTTAACTCTTTCACTGCCATCTACCACACTCATTAGCCAACATGAATTTCAGTGTTTTTCTAATCATTGTATGATAAAAACCATCCCTAACAGAACTAGAAGTAAACACAATCAAATATCCAATACAGAATACGCTCAAAATTCTGGGAACACACCTAGACAGAGGCTGCACTATGCAAACACAAATACACAAAACCATAAAAAAAGCATTCTTCACCATGCAAAACCTAAGAAAAATAAGAAAATTCTTTTCCAAAGAACACTTCAAGATCATTGTACAATCCCTCATACTCAGCTCCTTAGATTACTGCAACAGCCTCTACCTACCTTGCCCAAATACTATGATAAAACAACTACAGACCGTTCAGAATACAGCTATCAGACTCATCTACTCGCTCAGCAAATTCGACCACGTCACAACCGCCTATGTAGACTCTCACTGGCTTCCGATAAAAGCAAGAACTCAATTCAAACTCTACTGCTTACTTTTCAAAGTAACCCATGGTATGGCCCCCAAATACCTGAACAACCGCCTTTACCGCTACCGTTTACCTAGATCAAGAAGAACTCAGAACCTTTTCACCTTCCCCCCTCATAATGGTACCCGACGTAAGAAACTTTACGACAGCCTTCTAGCAACACAGGCAGCGAAAACTGACCCCACCATTACCAAACTGATGATCAACACAACAGACTACAAAATGTTTCGGAAAGAAATCAAAACATTTCTTTTCAAAAAACACGTCCTTACTTAATATCCCCTTCCCCAATCGCACATGCACTCTCCCCAGCAAATAACACACTGGTCATCCCCTCGATCCTCATTTACCATAAATATCCAGACCCCTAAATAAACATCTCCCATAGGTATCCATTTAACCTTCTCCTAAATAAGCATCTCCCTTAGGTATCCACTTAACTGATTCCCTCAAAGTTAGGTATCTTTCTTCAGTTGCCTATATTGTTTTCCCCACTGAACTTGTAACTACTTGATCCCTGTTGAGTCATTCTATCGATAAATCCAGATATCTTATAATTGTATCTCTATACCACAGCATGTAATGTACTTGAATCGTTGTTATGTAATTCTCTCGGTAATGTCTTGATCTCTTTTAACTGTAATCCGCTTAGAACCGCAAGGCACAGGCGGAATAGAAATCACAAATGTAATGTATATACAGTAAAACCTTGGTTTGCGAGCATAATTCGTTCCGAAACCATATTTGTAATCTAAAACACTCGTATATCAAAGCGAATTTCCCCGTAAGAAATAACGGAAACTCAGACGATTCATTCCACAACACAAAAACTTTAATACAAAATACTGTATGTACTTGTATTGCAAGACCTCGCGCGTTTAGAACAGTCACTACACTCCCGCAGCGTCAGAGAGAAGAACCATCGGCTTAGTTGTGATGATGTGACACATGTATACTGTATGTACTCATATTGCAAGACCTTGCTTGTATGTCAAGTTAAAATTTAATAAAAGGTTTTGCTTGTTTTGCAAAACACTTGTATACCAAGTTACTTGCAACCCAAGGAATTTTTTATATAATACTATTTCTCAGCCCTTATTGAATTTAATGTCTTGTCAGATAAGCAACGGAAGGGCCGAGGGGCACCGTTGTTGGACAGTGCTCAGTTGGCCTTAATCCAGCCCTAGTTTTAACCAAAGGTTCCTGAAGCTCCATGTGGCAGGAACATCAAGAAAAATGAATCCATGCATCCCTGTTTACTCCTAGCCACAAACCGAAATTCATCAAAAGATCTACCTAATATTTGTGCTTTATAGATTAAGGACTAGAGCGTTTGCAGCTGCATCACTGAAGAACTGCAATGGTGTGTCACTCAGTCTCCTTGACAACTTGACTACCAAAACGTTGCTTTTAGGGAGGTTTGAATTTGTCGGGACGCCATCTGCTGCAAGGAGCTTTCTGATAGGATACTAAGACACATTTAAGATTTTGTCCCTGTTGTTGCCTAGGGTAAGACCACCTTTACAACAGTCACTGGAGGAGTCATTTCACCAGTACCCCAAAATAATAACCATGACAAAATAGCCCTTGATAAAAGAACTCTTAAGAACATAAGAACTGCCATAATGGGACAGACTGAAGGTCTACCAAGTCCAGTATTCTGTTTCCAACAATGGCCAAAGATCCCTAGAACCTGGCAGAAACCCAAAGAGTAGCAACATTCCAGATCTGAGATTGTGATGTCACAATGCCTCATTCCACCAATCCCTAAGAGCCAACCTCAGCAGTGATGTCACAATGCCTTGATTGTCCTGTACTTGGCTCACATAAGAACATAAGAGATGTGATACTGGGACAGGCCAAAGGCCCATCATGGCCAGCATCCTGTTTCCAACAGTGGTCAACCCAGGTCCCAACTACCTAGCAAGATCCCAAGTAGTAAAACAGATTTTATGGTGCTTATCCTAGGAATAAGCAGTGGATTTCCCCAAGCCATCTTAATAATGGCCTATGGACTTCTCTTTTAGGAAATTATCAAAATCTTTTTAAACCCCGCTAAGCTAACTGATTTCATCACAATCTCCAGCATTGAAATTCCAGAATTTAATTACACGTTGTGTGAAGAAATATCTTCTCTGGTTTGTTTTAAATCTACTACTTAGTAGTTTTATCATAGGTCCCTGTTACCTAATAGCCCTTGACATTTCTTCTTACTACATGTCTGCCATCCATTTTCTCTCTGTATCCCTATCTGTCCTGTCCAGCATCTCTCCTCTGTGTCTCTTAGTGTTCCTTCCTTAGTGTTCCACCCCTTCTTTAGCATTTCCCCATGTCCCTGTCTCTATTCTTACTCCACGCCCTACATTCTTGTCTGTGCTCTGTCCCTCCCCCCCCCGGGTCTATTATTTTGCCTGCTCCCATGGTCTGGCATAATTCCCTCTTCTCTATCCGTGGGTCCAGCATCTCTCCTCCTTTGTTCCACCCCTTACCCTTACCCTGGCCTTTGTCTCTTCCTCCTCCCATCTGGAGGGAGGGACAGACACTGGATTTGAGATGGGGAGAAAGAGAGATTGTCTGGACCCAGGAGGGGTGCCCCTGTTGCCCCCGCCTGACTGGCCCTGAACTGAGCAGCAGCAGCATGGGTGAAGCAGAAAAAAAAATGCAGTACTGCTCAGAGTGAAAGATGGCTTCACGCTTCGAACAGCATCATCTCTCGTAGATGTACCTTCACACGGGATTAATTATTCAACAGATATAGCACACAGCAGGCACCAAACTTGACTCCTGAACTGTATTACCAGCAGTTCTCTTGCTGGGAAAACCATTGCATTTTTCACACAATTCTTCAGGGCAGAGATTACGGCAGTGCAATGGAGAAAAAAACATGGATACTATCCCCAGCCTTCTCGTCTTTCATCGCATATAGCTAGCAGTTCCTTATACTAACAAGATCTTGTTTCAGAGGTTCCGGGAACATCCTCAAACAGAATTTTTACAAAATGTTAAACAAGACTATCGGTGACATCATAAAAATGGCAACCCATTTACATTTCAGGGATATGTTTCTTAGTAATTACTCGCAGCATGAGCTGAGACAACGGGAAAAAAAAGAAATGCATCATGACAATTTAATAATCATCTTAAAACATGAGCACATAAAACCCAAGAGAGAAGGAAGCAGTTCCTGGCCATGCGCCAGGCAGCTTTAGTCTTGGAGGCTAATTTTCTAGTCAATATTTCTTTGTAAATGTATTATTAGGTATGGAAAGAAGTATGCTTTTTTTAAAATTCTTGCTATTATGATTTTTCTTGATATTAATGTGTGTGTGTGGGGGGAGGTGGGTTAGGGTAGACAAGATGTCCAATGGTCGGGACTGTTAAGGGCTGGTTAGATACAGCAGGAGATAATTATTCCACTCTCATTTTGGTTTTATATTATTCTGGAATACCATTTCCCTATGGATTGTACCTTGGATTTTCAATTATTTATGATCTGATTTCCAGCTGTAAAATTGATTTTTTTTTTTCTTGCTTATGTTTTGGTGTTGCTGGATACAGCGCAATGCATATTTCTAGCTGTCAAGAGCATTTTGATGCATAAGTGCAAATTTAAAATACACACCTGCATGACTAAATAAAAACATACATGTAACTTAGCTAGTGTGACCATATGGCTCCAGAAAAAAGGGGACGGATTGAGACATCCGGGTTTTACTTCCATTGAAAGCAACCAAGATGTCTCAATCTGTTCTCCTTACTTCCATTGCTTTCAATGGAAGTAAAACCCGGATGTCTCAATCCGTCCCCTTTTTTCTGGAGCCATATGGTCACACTAAACTTAGCTGATCATGAAAACAAAGTGTAATTTTTTTTTTTTTAATTCATTCTTGAGAAGGACGTAACAGCTAAAATGTTTTCAATGCTTATCCCTTCTAACCTGTTGATCTTCTGATTTATGAACGTATCAGACATAGCTAGAACATAGAAATATAGTACGATGGCAGATCTACAATTCCTTTCTAACCCTAGATCTTCGGTGCTTGCTCCATGCTTTCCTAAATTATCTGAATTATCCTCATTTCTTCTACTTCCTGTTTCTTGCATTCATTACACTTTCTATAATATTTTCTTACATTATTTTTGAGTGTACATCCCTTCCACCATCATCCTATGCCTCCCTGGTTTCAGAGCTTCCTTTCAAGTTTACTTAAAAGTTTTACACACCACCCAATTGGCCTTCTAGGCGTTGAACATTGTCTTAAAAACATATATGGAATAACAATACATCCTTTAAAACAATAATCATTATTAAAAACAATACAGAAACGAAAAAAGAAAAGAAGGGTAGAACTACAATTTATCAAGTAAAAAGAGAAAACATATAGGGAAAAAACAAAAGGGAGGGTGTTTAAAAGTAGAATAAGACTATATGTAGCCCTAAAAAGGGCATTTAGGTCTCGAAAGCATCAAGAAAAAGAAATGTTTTTAAATTTGTCTTAAAATGGTGAAGAGTTGATTCTTCCCGTAAGTGGACCAATTGAACAAGGCCCGCCTCCTGTGCATTTTTGCCAAGGAGCTATTTAAATCTCTATCATAGTGCCTCTCTCCCACCTTTCTTCCAAAGTAAGTCTGTTCCCATGCGCTTAGATCACAAAAAAGGTTCAAAATAATAGATATAGAAATAATTTAAAACCAGGTTGGGCAGACTGGATGGACCATTCGGGTCTTTATCTGCCGTCATCTACTATGTTACTATGTTACTATGTTACCCTGACATGGCCAAGGGCTGCATCGGGCGGGCTGTTAAAACCAAACGGTGTCGTTCAACAAGTGTCACCTATTGGCAATAGCTTATTTCAGCTAATCGCAAACTGTGTGGCTTGGCATCCTAGTGTGCCGCAAGAGACGTCCTGTATGCGAGTCAGCTGGCGCCAGCGTCTCTCCTCCTCTCCGCTCCCCCTCCCCCGGCGTAGTCATTTCAAGGTTAGCAAAGAGAGGGACTGCCAAAGCCTGACAGTTTGTCTGGATTTTGGAAGTCCCCCAAGCTCAGGGCCTGCCTCTGGAGGGCCTCGGTGCATGCACAGACGCTGACGCGATGACTTCACGTGACATCATTGCGTCAAATGTCCACGCCTGCATGGAGGCCCTTCAGATGCAGGCCTGAGTTTAGTGTACTGGGGCAGAAAAAACTTTGCGAGTCAGTGGCTTATCTCCTCTCTCAAGCGGCCCTTGTAAGGGTGAAACATGGCTGTACTGGGCTTTTAATTATTTAAGTATCTATTAATCTATGTGGTAAACAGATTTGTTTTGGACTTTTAGTCTGACCTACTGTTTTTGTATTCTCTGGACCTATACGTTTTATGATGAAGACCACCAACCAATTTAGAAGCCAACCTTTGGGCCAAAACCATTCTGTTTATATAGTTTGGAGACTCTAGAACTGTAGAACTCTAGAACTGTAGAACTCTAGAACTGTACACAGAACTCCAAATATGGAGAGAAGACACCACCCAAAAAGTCCAGATGATGTGGTCCCGTGAGAAACGAGATACCTTTTATTCAAATTCAGACATGGAAGGTTACATTGGTCGGCCAACACAGAACAATGTAAGAATACATTTAATAAAGGGCGAGAAACACAAGGAGATAGAGCCATCGTATTTATGGAAGGCTAGAAAAACAGGCTTGCAGCACATACGAAGAAAGAGACATTCTTATGCATCACTGAAGCCAAAAACTAACTGAGCATGGCCTACCTCACTACGTTGCTATTATGGGACCAGAACGAAGTCTGGCATCCTTGTAAATCGCATTGGATTGGGATATTGCGATCATATCAAATATTTTAAATAAACTTGAAACTTAAGAACATAAGAATTGCTGTACTGTTTCCAGCAGTGGTCAATCCAGATCCCAAGCAGTAAAACAGATTTTATGCTGCTTGTGTAGAAGAGAAATGAGCCTTCAAGTGTTGGAGCAAATCAAGATGAGCCTCACTAAGTAACTTATCCTTTACAGCTGGCAGCGTTTAGAAGGATCTTCAGTTTATTTTAACAGATTTTTATTTCACCAATCCTAAATAAACCTATCCTTGATAGATTACAAGGGAAGTGATGCCAAGGAAAAATACATCAAACCAAAGACAGAATTACAGTGTTATGTTTCCCAATTAGGTTTGCGAACAGTAAGAAATTCTTATTACTTCCATGAATCAGATTAGGAATAAATCTGTTCTAGAGTGAAAAACAAAATCCAATAGATCAGTAATGAACCAAAGTTTAAACAGTGCACTTAACATAATTAAGCACAGAATGATTGAAAGATTAGGTTATTACCCTGGATAATCTTTCTGTTAATCTTCTCTTAACAGAAAGAAGATTAACCAGGTAATACATTAGGTGATCAATCAAATTCCCGTGAACTGGGTTTTCCAGAAGTGTGATACTTACAGCTTTCACCACCTCCCACATTGCTAGTGGAGTGGAGTGCCCCCTTCAGTTACATCCCAAAGCAATCAGACTTCACTGGAATAGAATACAAAGAAGGAAGGGTATGAGGAACATCTCTGCAGAAATCATACAATTCTGTTCTGCTCTGTAACTAAGAAAAAAATTAGAATAATGATCAACAGGAATTTAAAACATAGCAGCAATAGAGAACCAACCTGCTGTGTGCAACAAGCACTAACATCAAAGGAGCCAGAGGCTGAGGAATAGACTTACTTATACAGAATTTCTTTATGCTTAGTCATCTGGCTGACAGGAGAAGAGCTCCAGGCCTGAAATCTAGAAATGTCTGAGGCAGAAAAGCAGGTGAAACAGGATATAGTGAGGGCAGGCTGTACGGACTCTTGAGAAGATTAACAGAAAGATTATCCAGGTAAGAACCTAATCTTTAATTCTGTAACATCTACTCAGGAGTCCGTACATTAGGCGACATACCCAAAGCAACCGGACAACATAGACAGAGAATTAATTGCAGATATCGAAACCATCTCTCTGTGTGGAGACACAGTGCTGTTGGGGGACTTCAATATGCCTGATGTAGACTGGAACAAACTTTGTGCTACGACCAGCGGAAGTAAGAGGCTACTGGCCTCCATGAGGGAAGCAAGCCTCAAACAGATGGTATTGGAACCCACCAGCGATCAGGCGATTCTGAACCTAATACTCATTAGTGTCACAGAAGTTTCAGTAGGAGATGCTTTGGCCTCCAGTGACCACAGCATGGTGTGGTTTCACCTCAGGAAGGGAGTTACTAGGTCAAATACATTGACAAAGGTTCTAAATTTTAAGAGAACTAACTTCCAGAGCATGGGAGATTTTGTCTATGAGGCACTGCAAAATCAGGGCATGACGGACAGTGTGGAGGTACTATGGTCAACCCTGAAATCCACCCTGCAAGAAGCAACCAAACTCTACATAAAAAATGTGAGTAAACGACGGAGAAATAGTAGACCCCAATGGTTCTCCACGGAGATCTCTGAGCTAGTAAAGCAAAAGAAAAAAACATTTCCCTCCTACAAACAATCACAACGACCGGAAGACAAAGAAACCTATCTGGTAAAATCCAGAACTGTTAAAACAGCAATCAGGGATGCCAAACTCCGGATGGAAGAAAATAAAGCTAGGCAGGTTAAAAAAGGGGATAAATCCTTTTTCAAATATGTTAGCGACAGAAGAAAGAATACAGACAGGATTGTGCGCCTAAGGAAACACGACGGTAACTTTGTAGATTCAGACTTAGATAAAGCCAAACTACTCAACAGCTACTTCTGCTTGGTCTTTACCCGTGAGGCATCGGGATTCGAACCGCAGCTACAGACAAGAGGGTGCTCGGAGGACCCATTCCGGAGATTTTGAATTCACCGAGAGCACCGTCTATCACGAACTATCGAAGCTAAAAGTAAACAAAGCCATGGGGCCGGATAACCTACACCCCAGAGTACTTCGGGAATTAAGAGATGTCCTGGCGGAACCGTTAGCCGCACTTTTCAATCTTTCCCTCAGCAAGGGAAAAGTCCCCTTGGACTGGAAAACTGCTAACGTCTTTCCGCTTCACAAAAAGGGAAGCAGGTTGGAGGCTGAAAATTACAGACCGGTGAGTCTCACATCAATAGTGTGTAAACTTATGGAAACGTTGATTAAAAACAGATTGGATACGTTTCTGGATGACGAAAGACTGAGGGATCTCCACCAGCATGGATTTACAAAGGGAATGTCTTGTCAAACCAATCTGATAAGCTTCTTTGACTGGGTAACAAAACTACTGGATGGGGGACAATCCCTGGATATCGTGTATTTAGACTTCAGTAAGGCTTTTAATAGTGTCCCACACCGTAGGTTATTAAACAAGATGAATATGATGGGTCTGGGAGATACATTGACTACATGGGTTAAAGACTGGCTTAGTGGCAGACTTCAGAGGGTGGTAGTAAATGGTACTCCCTCAGAAATGTCGAAGTGACCAGTGGAGTGCCACAGGGCTTGGTTTTAGATCCGATACTATTTAATATCTTTGTAAGGGATCTACCTCAGGGACTTCGAGGTAAAATTGCATTATTTGCGGATGACGCTAAACTATGCAACATTGTGGGCAGCGCAACCGAGCCTGACAGTGCAACCATGCCAGACACTATGAGGCAGGACCTACTTTTACTGGAACAATGGTCTAATACTTGGCAACTGAGTTTTAATACCAAAAAGTGTAAGCAAAAACCCCTGCAGAACATACACCCTGAATGGTGAAAACTTAACAAGAACCATCGCAGAACGAGACCTGGGTGTAATCATTAGTGAAGATATGAAAACTGCCAATCAGGTGGAGAAAGCTACAGCCAAGGCTAGACAAATGCTAGGTCATCCGGAGAAGTTTTATCAGCCGTAAGCCTGAAGTCATAATGTCGTTGTACAGGTCGATGGTGAGACCTCATCTGGAGTACTGTGTTCAGTTTTGGAGGCCATATTATCAAAAGGATGTGAAGAGAATGGAGTTGGTTCAGCTTAAAGCCAACAAGATGGTCTCAGGACGTAGCCCTTTCAGGACCAAGGGACATATTTGTCCCATAACTTTAAAATCCTATAAATTTTGATTGGGATAGTCTACAGTTCTAAATTTGATATGTACGGATTCCATATGATACTGCCTTTATGTAAACAAACTGGTTCCGACATTCATTCATTAGCGTCGTTGCCAGGTTGACGAGAAGATTCACTTGCCACACTGTCCATAAGCCAGAAGTGTGATTTTTTAAATAAAAATAATGATATTTCACCAAAAAAAATCAATTTTTTGGCATCTGCAAGCCCTTTTTACCATAAAAAGGTCATCAAAAACCACAAAAATTGGCCTACGATCCTTATGGTCCTGAAAGGGTTAAGGATCTCCCATATGAAGAACGTCTAAGCAGGCTGCAGTTATATTCTCTCGAAGAACGCAGAGAAAGGGGTGACATGATAGAGACATTCAAATATCTTAAGGGCCGTATTGAGGTGGAGGAAGCCTTAAGGGGCCCACGGCAACCAGAGGGCATCCGCTCAAACTCAAGGGTGGGAGATTTCATGATTACATCAGGAAATACTTCTTCACCGAAAGATTGGTTGATCGATGGAATGGTCTTCCACGTCAGATAGTTGAGGCCAGTAATGCACTCGATTTCAAGGGACGATGGGATAAACATGTAGGTTCACTCCGGGGAAATGCTTAAAAAGAGGGTTCTTGTTGAAGAAGGGTTCTTGAAGTGGGTTCGCTCTGGGAAATTCTTAGAAGGAGGGTTCTTGTTGAGGAAGGGTTCTTCGAGTGGGTAGATTTGTTGGGCCGACGGCCCTTTTCTGCCGTCAAACTCTATGTTTCTATACCAAAGCAATGGCTGATATCTAGGATATCTGCCTGCAAGACCAAGGACCCAAAGGGGGAGTCCTCTCAAGATGCCACATCCATTCTGTAAAATCTGGTAAAGGTATGAAGAGTAGTCCAAGTAGCTGCTCTACAAATCTCTGTAGGAGGAACTGCCCAAGACTCCACCCATGAAGATGCCTCACTCCTGGTCGAGTGTGCCTTGAGAGAAACCGGTGATGTATGCCAATGAAATGGCCATGCAAAGCCATCTGGCTATAGAGGCCTTGAACACCAGTTTGCCATGCCTGGACTGGCTCGTTAGCACAAACAGATAGATAGATGAAAGTCATTGGTCTTTTGTAAGTAGTGAAGTAAAACTCTTCAAATATCCAATTTCCTCAATATCCTATCCTGCTTGTCTGAGCCAGTAGGTTGAAAAGTAGGCAGACAAACCTCCTGGTTGACGTGAAAATAAGGTTCCTGTTCTGTTGAAAATGTGCTAGGTCTACATAGCAAGGCCATTCTGGGGCCACTAAGATCATAAGTCCAGTATGAGTTCTGATCCTCCGGATGACCCGGCCCACCAAGGGCCTAAGTACCTTGCTAGATCCCAAATAGTAAAACAGATTTAATGCTGCTTATCCTAGGAATAAGCATTGGATTTTCCCAAGCCATGACTTCTCTTTTGTGAAATTATCCAAAACTTTTTTAAACCCTTTCTCTACAGTGAACAAAAAGCTCATCAGTTCATCAGTTAAACAAACATGGACCATCTCAGCTGAGAGGGACAAGGAAAGCAATCAGATAATCATCATTATCACAGAAGTGTTTCATCCGAAAGGAAATTACAACAGAAACAGCCTCCAGTTGCCACATGGCAGATTTGAGTAATAGATCTGAATTTTCTCAAGCACATTAACGCAAAGCGGCCAAAATGAAGATGAACTAATCTGTAGCACTCATTATGAAGGAGATTCAGCTAAGGGTCAACAGCTCCTGTCAAGTTTTCAAGTCCATCAATCCTAACTTCAAGGCAGAATTATTCTGTGCAGATAAATCTCTATTCCAATTCATTTTCAACAATATGACATCATTTTTTTCGGTTTCTCAAGACCCAGGATTGCCTGCTTCTGATTGGGCACCCATTTAACACAAAAGCCTTTTCCAAGCTTTAGATCATTTTGCTTAAAATCTGCTTAATTTTTCTGGAGCACCTGCCAGAAGTCCAGAAGATTTATGCAAAATGAGTTAAGTGTTCTTTGAGCATATTACCGGTAGTTTCTTTACTTAATCAAGTTAAACCTTGGATTATAATTAAGTGAGAAGAATCCTGAACATTAAAAAAAAAAAAAAAAGTTTGCATAAAATTTAGAATCTGCACAGAAACCGTGACAAGGGGTCTTGCCTCAATACTAGTGTTGCTGGATTTCTCAGACTGGCTTACACTTCCCCCTCCGTATTCGCGGGGGTTCGGGGCAGAGCTGGCCCGCAAATATGAAAAAAATGCAAATAATATTCGGGCCGGTACTGCCCCTAATCCCCGCTTCCCCCGGCTATTTTAAACCCTGAAAGCCCCCCCTTAAGCCTTACCTGATGGTCTAGCAGGTTTTCAGGCAGGAGCGATCTACCCTGTGCAGATCGCTCACAGGAAATGGCTGTCTTGAGCTCCCGTAGTCTCTCGAGCCATTTCCTGTGAGCGATCTGCATGGGGCAGGAGCATGGGAAGGTCGCTCCTGCCCCGACAACCCACTAGACCACCAGGTAAGGCTTAGGGGGAGGCTTACAGGGCTTAAAATAGCCCAAAAAATTAAAATGGGATTTTTGGTTTTAAAACCGCGAATAACCAAATCCGTAGATAAGGAATTCGCAAATACGGAGGGGAAATGTACAAGACTGGCAGAAGCAGGTAACTGTGGCAAAGTGCTTACTTGGTTCAAATCCTATTTGTCAGGCAGACGAGTTCTGGTCAGCAATAACTCATCATTACCTTAAGCACTGAACTGGGGGGGTAGGAGGTCACAGGAGTCCATACTGTCTTCCATTTTATTTAATATCTAATATAATAAAACGCTAGGCCGCGCATGCGCACTCCCACCTGCGTGTGCCCGTTTTCTGTGAGCTGTAGGGCACCGCAGGTAGGAGTGCGTATGCGCGCGAAGCTCTCTCTCTCCCTCCTGAGGAGGATGTCTGTCGCAGCTGCTGTCGGCAGCCCGAGGCGGATGTCAGCCGCGGTGGCTGCTGGCCGCCCAAAGCTCTCTCTCTCCCTCCCCGAGGCAGATGTCGACCGCGGCGGCCCGAGTCGGATGTCGACTGCGGCGGCTGTCGGCGGCTGCAGGCCGCGGTGGCCAAACCCGGACAGCATTTAAAAATAAATTTTTAAACGATGGCTTTTCAACCCCCCCCCCACCACCACCGCCGCAATACCTTTTAAAACCCTCCCCCCAGCTTTGTGCTTAAGGCCTGGCTTCTTCAGGCAGCAGCAGCGTTTAAAATTCGATGCCGTTGCCGACTTCATGCCTTCCTCTCTGGCGGGTCCTGCTTACTTCTTGTTTTCATGAAGTAGATAGGACCCGCCAGAGAGGAAGACCTGAAGCCAGCAACAGCAATTAATTATAAATGCTGCTGCTGCTGCTGCTGCCCGATGAAGTTGAAGGAGGAAAGGGAGCAAAAGGGGAGAAAATGGTAGGGCATGGAGTTAAGGAGGAAGGTATGGAGGGGGGGAGGAAAATACTGCACAGGGAAGTGGGGTGGGAGGGAAATGCTGCAGCACACGGAAATGGAGGGGCAGAAAAGGGGTTGATGGACAGGGGAAGAGGTGGACAGGGGGGGCAGAAAAATGAAGACAGGCCTGCTGCTGGACAGGGGGAGCAGGAAGGAGGTGATGATGGACAGGGGGAGGTAAAACAAAGGGAGAAGGGCTTCTGCTTGATAAGTGATGGGGTGGTGGTGGACACAGGGGAGGTAAAAGGAAGGGAGAATGGACATGGGGAGCAGGCAAGGGGTGGTAGTGGACAGCCAAGAGAAAAAAAAAAAAAAAAAGACAGACAGAAATACAGAAAGCGGCTAAGGAGAGAGAAAAAAAAATAAAGACAGACACACACACATTTATTCTAGCACCCGTTAATGTAAATGGCTATAAGACTAGTTTACTATATTCCCTGATGTGGCTAGAACAACCCAATTACGTAGAAAGGAATTTCTTCTGTTAAAATCATGGCTATTAGCTCTTGAAGACACTTTTTTCTTAAAATTTCCCTGCAAGTTCATAATTAAAATACATGAAAAAGAATTTATATTTTGGGTTTCAACTCGGCTTCCACAATTTCTAAGTATTCGGGAACAAGAAAAAGATAAATACGCTGAGACCAATAAAATGTTTTTTTGCTGTGCTGGGGTCAAATTGTGGGATTCACTTGTCAGTTATGAAAATGTTACAAGAGTAACTTCAGAAAACGACTTAAAATGCAGTTATTTGTTTATGCTTTTTTTTTTTAGAAATTGATTTTCGTGACCATTTTTTTGTTGGGCATCTCACATGACTTTCTGAGGATTATTCGTTCATGTTTTTTGATTTTATTTATTTTACTGAATTATGTATATAAAGATATGTAAACCGTTTAGGCTTAAATGGTATAGAATCTAATCTAATCTTAGGTTTGGCTTTATATACCGAGACATCAGTCCAAGAAAGCTCAACTCGGTTTACTTAACAAATAAAAATCATAAAGAATAAGACTAAGTTTCGGAAGATTAATTTTCAAAGTGTTTAGCAAATAAAATGGTTTTTAAAGATTTATGAAAAAGTTGAAATGAACCAGAATTCCTTAAAAGGAGTGGGAGATCGTTCCAAAGTTGAGAAAACTTAAAAATCAGAGATTGACTAAAAATCTTGACTCCTTTAATCCCTTTTTTGGAAGGAAGAGTTGGCTCCCGTCTGTCCGGCCAACTACACAAAGGTACGGGGAAGGGGGTGTGGGTGTCGTGGGGGTCGGCCAGGGGAGTCGCGGGTCGGCTGGGGGGGCGGTCGGAGGTTATTTGGGGGGGGCGGTCGTTGGGGGGAAGGGGGTTTGCGTCGAGGGCAGGAGGGCCTGGGATCCCTCCTGCCGTAATGTAGTGCGGGGTGGGGGTAGGGGTCGCCGTGGCCAGGAGGGTTTGGGCTCCCTCCTAGCCCGATATTGTTGGGGAGTCGGCGGGGCAAGAGGGCTTGGGCTCCCTTTTGCCCCGATCGTGTCGGGGGGGCAAGAGGGCTTGAGCTCCCTCTTGCCCCGATCATGTCGGGGGTGCCGCGGTTGGCTGGGGCAAGAGGTCTTGAGCTCCCTCTTGCCCCGATCGTGTCGGGGGTGCCGTGGTTGGCTGGGGCCAGAGGGCTTGAGCTCCCTCTTGCCCCGATCGTGTCGGGGAGTTGGGGGGGCAAGAGGGCTTGGACTCCCTTTTGCCCCGATTGTGTCGGGGGCAAGAGGGCTTGAGCTCCCTCTTGCCCCGATTGTGTCGGGGGTGCCGCGGTTGGCTGGGGCAAGAGGGCTTGAGCTCCCTCTTGCCCCGATCGTGTCGGGGAGTCGGGGAGTCGGCGGGGCAAGAGGGATTGACGTTAGAGAAAGAGCGAACCGCTGGAAGAGGAAGCAGCGCAGGCGCAGGGCTCACGGAAGGGCCGGGACCGCCAAGAGAAAGCAGCAGGACACCGGTAGGAGCTTCTACATGATGGGGGGGTGTCGGGAGGCTGTGGGGGTGCGAGCGGTCCTTCAGGGTGGGGGTGCAGGTGCGGGTGGGAGTGCGTGTGAGCGGTCCTTCGGGGTGGGGGTGCGAGCGGTCCAGCGGGGGGTGAATCGGACGTGGGGGGGGCATCAGGCTTTCAGGGTGGGGACAGGACTTCAAGGGGGAGAGGAGAGTCGGTACGGGCGAAAAGAGAGTCGGGGTGGCCAGAGGAGAGTTGGGGCAGGCGAAAGGAGAGTCGGCCAGCATGCGCGGTATATAAAAATTTCTGTACATAAATTTGTGTTTTCCGCGTGCTATACCCGTGTGCGCGTTTTACACGGGTGCGCGTTATCTACGTGAAAATACGGTACTTACAGCCTAAGGAACATGTTTACATACTAAAGGGTATTAGGATTTGGAGTTAACATGGATTTTAATGTGTTTTACATGAAAATCTAATGCTATTTTTATGCAGGTCTTCCATTAACGTAAGCATTGGTGCATATGAACTGCTAGGATTTAACAAAGCAGAATTTAGTTAAGTAAACCAGCATTAACACAACTATTATTCCGTCAGCGAGCATTACCTAGGATGCATTAACAGGATAAGGTTTTCACACACCCGTCATCTCCCAGAAAAATTCTCTAATGTACACACTAACAGATATATTACCACAGAATGCTTTAACATGGTCTTGCGGTAACTCCTTTAGCACATGCTAAGGAGCTTAATGCGCTGTAGTAAACATACCCTCAAGTTTGTACTGAAGGCAACGGAAGACGAAGTGAATTGCTAAAGGTCAAGAGAAGCAGCGCTGACATCTGAATCCTAGTTTCTCCGATTCTCATCCCACTGTTCTAACAATAAATCGTGTATCTGGATTTTCAAAAGGCATTTGACAAAGTCTTCGTGAAAGTCTCTTAAGGAAATCAGACAGTCATGGGAAAGGAGATGTAATGTCCAGTATCGATCAAGAACAGGCTAAAAGAGAGAAAACCGTGAGTAGGGTTAAATAGTCAATATTCTTAACAGAGAAGGGTACATAGTGGGGTTCCCCAGGGGTCTGTGCTGGGACCGCTGCTTTTTAACATATTTATCGATGATTTAGAGATGGGAATGACTAGTGAGATAATTCAATGCTGATGACTCAGAAGTTGTTAAATCGCAAGAGGACTGTGAAAAATTGCAAGAGGACCTTGTAAGACTGGGAGACGAGGCATCAAAATGGCAGATGATGTTTATCTTGGGCAAGTGCGAAGTGATACACGTGGAACCCAAACTATAACTATGTGACGCAGCGTTCTACGTTAGGAGTCACTGCCAGGAAAATGCGTCATCGTTGACGAAACGCTGAAAACCTCTGCTCAGTGTGCGGTGGCGGCTAAGAAAGAAAATACAATGTTAGAAATTATTAGAAAAAGAATGGAAAATAAAGATGAGAATGTTATAATGCCTATGTATCGCATTCAGTGGGGTGCAAGTCTAATCATCACATCTCATAAAAGATATAATGGAATTAGAAAAGGTACAGAGAAGGGTGACAAAAACGATAAAAGGGATGGGATAATAATAATAATAACTTTATTTTTGTATACCGCCATACCCAAGGAGTTCTAGGCGGTTTACATTAGATTAACAAAAAATTACAAGTGGTTTAAAAACAATTGAACAATATTAGAGGCAAGCAATAAATAATACGTGGTTCGAAAACAATTGAACAATATTTGGAGCAAGGAGGTAGAATGTAGTTAGGAGAAGAGAGGGGGGTAGGTTAGGGGGGGGGAGGGGGTGGGTAGGTTGGGAAAGGAGGTGGAAGGGGGGGAGGAGGAGATTGTTGTTCATTGGAGAGGGGTGTTAGGTGTCTTGTCCATGGAATAGGTGAGTTTTGAGAGATTTTCTAAACCCAAGGTAGGTGGGGGCCTCAAGGACAATTTGGGCTAGCCATGGGTTCAGTTTGGCAGCCTGGAAGGCAAAAGTTTTATCAAGGAATCTTTTGTAGTGACATAGTTTTAGGGAGGGGAAGGCGAAGAGTTGAATTCTGCGGGATGACTTCCCTATGAGGAAAGGCTAAAGCGGCTAGGGCTCTTCAGCTTGGAGAAGAGACAGCTGAGGGGAGATATGATAGAGGTCTATAAAATACTGAGCGGAGTGGAAGGGGTGGATGTGAGTCGCTTGTTCACTCTTTCCAAAGATACTAGAACTAGGGAACATGCAATAACGCTACTAAGTAGTAGATTAAAAACAAACTGGAGAAAATATTTCTTCATATTGCTGAACAATATGGTGTTTGATGATTTATATTTCTTACATCTTCTATATCCGTTTATTAATATGGATATTTGCATATTTAATGTATACATGAACTTATTGTTCCCTAGGTTTGATTAGTTATGTAAAGTAGACACCATTTGATATTCTATCTTTTTTTTTTTTTTTTTTTTTACTTCTGAATCTGTGGATATGTTTATATATTTATTAATTATTTATTTGTATGTTTTTAGACTCCTGAGGCAGGCCTTGTGGTCGAAACATGGCTTTTACACTGAACATTTGGTTTCTTCCAATATCCTTTCTGCCATCAGGGGTCAGTGGTCTCTGCTGTTAGTTTTTTGCTTTTTTTTCTGCAGAGATTTTTGTTCTTCTTGGTTTTGCTAAAAATAAATTCCCAATCTCTTTTTTTAATCTTTGAATCCTTAGCGCAGGAAGTACCTGCGGATATGGATGGAGATGGGATGGATTCCGGCAGGAATGGGTACAGTTTCTGTCCCCATTGGAACTAACTCAAAATCAATATGCACAAAATAGCTTTAGGGTTGAGTGATTTACTCTTGGCAGAGGGCACTAGACATTTCAGAGGAAAAGGGAAAGGAGGTGGGATTTGATGTACTGCCTTTTTGTGGTTACAAAGCAGTTTACTTATTATATACAGTACTTATATTGTACCTAGGACAGTGTCTCTCAAACTGTGTGCCCCAAAGAGATTCCGGTGTGCCACGAGAGATTCCAGAGTTTTATTTTATTTTTTTAAAAATTCCCTTCATAAGTATACACTAGAATAGATGACATGTACATCAAGTACGCAAGAGTCTGTCAAAGTTATGAGCATCTGTGTGCGTAAGGAGACAACTGCCCAGACAAGCATCATTCTTTGACATGATTGGTCCTTGAAAACTAAAGGCAAGTAATTTAAGTTTTTTTTTTTATAAAGTAGCTATCCTAACTTGAGCAACAAAGCAATCGAGGCTTTGTTACCATTTGGATCTTATCTTTGGATTTTCAGCTTTGACTGAAATTAAATTTTTTAAAAAGAGAACGACTGTAGATGGTCAATGATGAAATGCATGTTTGCTTGCCAACTATCGAGCCACATTTTTTAGTTAATTTGCACTCCAAAACAAGCACATTCATTGAACTGATTAGCAATTCTATCCTATTTTAGTTTCACCGTTTACATAGCTTAAAGAACTTTATATAAATACCTCTCAATTTTCATTTTTTGTTGGTTTTACAATTTTATAATTTCAATTATAATGTGCTGCAAAAAACATTTGCTTCATTTAGTTTGCCTGAACTAAAAAAAAGTTTGAGAGACACTGATCTAGGGCAGGGGTAGGCAATTCCGGTCCTCGAGAGCTGGAGCCAGGTCAGGTTTTCAGGATATCCACAATGAATATGTACGAGATGGATTTGCATGCACTGCCTCCTTGAGATGCAAATTTATCTCATGCATATTTATTGTGGATATCCTGAAAACCTGACCTGGCTCTAGCTCTCGAGGACCCGAATTGCCTACCCCTGATCTAGGTCAATGGAGGGTTAAGTGAGTTGCCCAGTCTGTAGTGGGAATTAAACCCATTAGTACACTAGTACACTCCTTCCTCATTTCCAGTCGCAAATGACTGTAGCGTCTATGCTCTTCTTTCATGTCTTGGATGGAGGACATCTTTAAGTGTGTATTATTTTTTTTTTTACATAAATTTTGCAGAAAAATAAATCTAAGATTACACAGCGTTCAGTCATTGTAGGTAATGGGTATATGATGTTCCAACAAATCTTAAACTGGAAAGTCAAGAAGGGAAAAAACAGAGCACATTTGTGCAGCTAAAATGTTCCTGCTCAGCAATTTACATTTACACAGTAATTTTCATTTTCAAAACTATTAAATCCAAGTAAATAGGCTTGGCTCGGCCCTGTACTCCTCTGCATGGTTAAAAGTAAAAGAACAAATGCAAACAGGATGGAACCGCCCAACCAAAACGTCAAAACACTTTTTAAAGCACGCATATGTATTTCTGAGCACACTGCCAAGACCCTCATTCCACACTCTCATCGCGTCTTGCCTAGATTACTGCAACTTCCTTCTCGTTGGTATTCCGCTAAGCCATCTCTCTCCCCTTGCCTAGATTACTGCAACTTCCTTCTCATTGGTATTCCGCTCAGCCATCTCTCTCCCCTTGCCTAGATTACTGCAACTTCCTTCTCGTTGGTATTCTGCTAAGCCATCTCTCTCCCCTTGCCTAGATTACTGCAACTTCCTTCTCGTTGGTATTCCGCTAAGCCATCTCTCTCCCCTTGCCTAGATTACTGCAACTTCCTTCTCGTTGGTATTCCGCTCAGCCATCTCTTTCCCCTTGCCTAGATTACTGCAACTTCCTTCTCGTTGGTATTCCGCTAAGCCATCTCTCTCCCCTTGCCTAGATTACTGCAACTTCCTTCTCGTTGGTATTCCGCTCAGCCATCTCTCTCCCCTTACCTAGATTACTGCAACTTCCTTCTCGTTGGTATTCCGCTAAGCCATCTCTCTCCCCTTCAATCTGTTTGGAATTCTGTTGCATGCCTCGTATTCCTCCAGAGTCATTATGTTAACCTTATCCTTCTCCTCAAGTCGCTTCACTGGCTCCCTTTCTGTTTCCGCATACAGTTCAAATTGCTCTTTATTGACATACAAGAGTATCCACTCTGCATCTCCTCAGTATCTCTCCTCACTTATCTCTCCCTATACTCCGCCCTAGGAACTCCATTCATCGGGTAAGTCTCTCCTTTTCTACTGCTAACTACTGACTGTCCCTTCTATCTTGCTGCGACATATGCCTGGAACAACCTACTTGACTTGGTACTTTGGACTCTATCTCTGGCAGTATTCAAATCCAGGCTCTAAGCTCACTTTTTTGAAGCTGTGTTTTAAGTCCTAACTCTACCTACTTGTAAAGCATCCATATCTGTCATCACCCCCTCTATAGTCCCCTATCCACCTCATCAGTCCCCATTCAAAACCGAAAAGGTGAAATGAATAGTGAATACCCCTGACACAGCCAGAGGCAAAATGGGGAGACCCTGTCATATTTGGACATGTGGTTTCCAGCAAAATACGGAATATAAGAACATAAAAATAGCCTTACTGGGTCAGACCAATGGTCCTCAAGTCCAGTAGCCCGTTCCTACGGTGGTCAATCCAGGTCACTAGTACCTGGCCAAAATCCAAATTGTAGCAATATTTCATGCTACCGATATAGGGCAAGCAGTGGCTTCCCCCATGTCTTTCTCAATAACAGACTATGGACTTTTCCTCCAGGAACATGTCCAAACCTTTCTTAAAACCAGCTACAAAATCTGCTCTTACCACAACCTCTGGCAATGCGTTCCAGAGCTTCACTATTCTCTGAGTGAAAACAAATTTCCTCCAATTGGTTTTACAAATATTTCCCTGTAACTTCATCGAGTATCCCCTAGTCTTTGTCATTTTTGACAGCGCAAAAAATCGATCCACTTGTACCCGTTCTACTCCACTCAGGATTTTGTAAACTTCAATCATATCTCCCCTCAGCCGTCTCTTTTCCAAGCTGAAGGATGACTCGGATGGAAATTACTCAGATCAAGTTGTGATTTTACAGCATGGATGACGTGGAACACAGCTAAATCCTTGTTTTTCACTATATCTATTTTTTTTAAGAAAGCAGCATCAATTTTATCATTTTTTTCCAGTTTCTCTATAAATGGAATTTGTTACAGAATATAATTGATTTTTTTTCATGAAGTGATAAGTGAATTATTTTCATAAAATTGTGAATAAACTATAATAAACGGAGTTTATTTTTATACCCATGAGGACTATCTGAGGTCTTTTTCTCCACTTATATTTTTGTTCTGCTTTTGGATAAAGGGGTGAGTGCTGTTTCAATTTGATTTTGAGTACATATATACAGTATAATTTTTTGTGTGTGAATTACCAAGTGGCCCCATAATTCTCAATTGTTGAAGGAACTTTCCTGGCTTCCAATTTCTTGGCATGTGAAATTCCAAGTTTTGACACGGATCCACAAAGCTTTAACAATGAAGCTCCTGTTAGTTTGGCGAGCAGTTTGCGAATCTAGCAACCAACAAGAACCTTGCGCTCAGCTGACAAACTACTGTTGCATATTACGTCACTTAAGATTGTCAGACTCAGAACTTATTTACTCTTTTATATTTGGTGATCTGCATTTTTGTTTCTGTTGCAATGCAGTGTCAAAATGTACAGCGCTGCATGCGCCTTTCAGTGCTATTTAAATTAGTAGCAATTCTCCATGAAAATTGTGGAAAAGTTGTACTATCAGTCTTACTGTACTATTTTGCAGTCATCAATAACAATTTGTTGAAACATAAATACTGTATATTTGATATAAAAACCATGTAGGGGGTAAACTTATGATACGCTATGATATAACGAACAGCGATCTATAAATACTAATAAACAAACATTTTATAAACTTATTTTTAAAAAACATAATTTTATTTATTTAATTAAAATATTGATAATCCGCTTTAAACCAAAACGGCTCACAATAAACATACATCACATTTCCACAACAATCTTAAACAATAAAATGCTGAGCCAATAAAAACATAGAAGGCAAAAAAGGATAAGACCACGCGTCGTATCTTTCTAAAGACAAGGAAGTTATCAAGACACATCTTTTGAACACAAACCCAATGTACGCATTTCCTGGGAATGCAGCCTCGGAGTGTTGTGAGTTGTGGTTTATACAATACGTGCGTAAGCATCTCTCACGTCATCACAACTTTGATGTAACGCTCATCAAGTTGTCTAAGTCAGTGTTTTTCAACCTTTTTACACCTATGGACCGGCAGAAATAAAATAATTATTCTGTGGAACGGAATCGGTCCGTGGACCGGTGGTTGAAGAACACTGGGCTAAGTTATGGGCCAGACTCCGCCCATCTCTACCCAATCTCCACCCCAGACCCGCCCCCATAATAGTACTAATTGCACCTTGCACATCCCGTGCCTCATCTGGAAGCCTTCCCTCTGACGTTGCAACATCAGAGAGAAGGCTTCCGGCTCAGTCGCAGGATGCCTGCAGGAGCCACTGCCCATGGCTTTGTGCACTTAATCAGTTAGGAAGAGGGATCTGGCTCGAAGATAACGCCACATTGATCGCACCGTGGACCGGCGGTTGAAGAACACTGGGCTAAGTCGTGGGCCAGACCCCACCCATCTCTACCCAATCTCCATCCCAGACCCCGCCCCCATAATAGTACTAATTGCATCTTGCACGTCCCGTGCCTCATCTGGAAGCCTTCCCTCTGACGTTGCAACATCAGAGAGAAGGCTTCCAGTTCAGTCGCAGGATGCCCGCAGGAGCCACTGCCCGTGGCTTTGTGCACTGAATCAGTTAGGAAGAGGGAGCTGGCTCGAAGATAACGCCGCACTGATCGCACCGTGGACCGGCGGTTGAAGAACACTGGTCTAAGTCAGTGATTCTCAACCCTGCCTTGGAGGACCACCAGGCCAATCGGGTTTTCAGGCTAGCCCTAATGAATATGCATTGAGCAGATTTGCCTGCCTGTCACTTCCATTCTATGCAAATCTCTCTCATGCATATTCATTAGGGCTGGCCTGAAAACCCGAATGGCCTGGGGGTCCTCCAGGACCGGGTTGGGAACCATTGGTCTAAGCAGTGTACATTTTTATACTAAGAATAAAAGAGATAGAAGGAAAAAAAAATCAGTAGAGGGAAATTAAGATGAATAAATCGAGTCCTGAACAAGTGGAAACATACATGGATGTATTTTTAGCCTCAAATTCTGCAGATTGAGAGAATTTTATAAAGGAACACAGGTGCCCACTTGTACCACCTACGTTGTATTTTGTTTTGTTTTGTTTGTTAAAACTTGATATACCTTCTCTCAAGCTAAAATCAAAGTGGCTTACAATTAAAACCAACAAGAAAAGCTGTTAGGAAGGGAACTACACAATTCGAGAGAAAGAAAATGAGATTAATTCAAAAGTAGAATAGATTCAAATTCAATCTAGGCAGCTGGACTTCTGGATTCTGGGGCTTCCCTGCAGATTGATTTCTCCTCTAAGATTCTGGGAATCCTTTTCGATTCCTCTCTTACATTTAAAATCAAATAAATTCTCTGGTCAAGAAATGCTTTTTCAGTTTACGAATGCCGAGGAAGGTTAGACCTCTTTTCCATCAACGCCATGTCTCTGTCTTGGTTCAATCTACATTATCTCGGCTAGATTATTGTAATGCTACGTACCTTGGTGTTACAAAGACCTGTCTCCGAAGATTACAGTTGATTCAGAGTACCGCTGATTTTGGGAAAACCCAAATTCGACCATGTGACTCCATTGTTGTTGAGCCGTCATTGGCTCCCGGTTTATCTTAGGATTCCATTCAAATGTGCGTGCATTACCTTCAAAATTCTACATGATATTTTACATTACATTACATTATATTTGTGATTTCTATTCCGCCATTACCTTGCGGTTCAAGGCGGATTACATTCAAACTAAAAACAAGAATTACATTCAAATTAAAAGGAATAGAATAAGCGATGACATAGAATTTTTTAAGGTAATAAACATTGGATAAAGAGTTACCAAAGGGAAGTGGAGGTCTTTAGGAGATAAGAATAGGGTGAAATTATGGGTTTTAGATAACGTTTGATAGATAAAAGAGTATTAGAGAGATCTAAGGGTAAATAGAGTGTTGGATATTGGGTTGGGATTGGTTGTGCTGGATAGGTTTTATGTGTTTTTTGAAGAGTATGGTTTTAATATCTCTCCTGAAGGCTTTGTTGTCTGAAGTCGAAGATAACAGAGTAGTGGTTTGTCTGTCCAGTTTAGCTGCTTTGGAGGCTATTAGGTTGTCATAAAGTTTTTTTCGTTTGACATCTTTGGATGATGGGTGAGAGAAAAGTGAGTGGGTTCTTCTGTGTCTGATTGAGGAGGATTGATTTAGTCGGCTATTCCAGTAGGTTGGGCCCTCTCCATTGAGAGCCTCCATTTTCACTCCTCTTGTCCCTCTGCTATGGAACATTTATAGATTTTCCTATGCTAGAGGTGCTGAACAATTCAAACTTTCTCTTCCATCTAAAAAAGGAATTAAAGGAGTCAAGAACTTCAGCCTTTCTTTGGCTTTCAAATTTTCTCAATTGTGGAACGAACTCCTTTTCACTTTGAGATGCCCCAGCCCAGGGGTGTCCAATGTCGGTCCTCGAGGGCCGCAATCCAGTCGGGTTTTCAGGATTTCCCCAACGAATATGCATGAGCTCTATTAGCATACCATGAAAGCAGTGCATGCAAATAGATCTCATGCATATTCATTGGGGAAATCCTGAAAACCCGACTGGATTGCGGCCCTCGAGGACCGACATTGGACACCCCTGCCCTAGCCCTTTCCTGCTCGTCCGTAAATCTTTAAAAAAAAAAATTTTTATTTGCTAAACGCTTCGAAAATTAATCCTCTTGTAATTCTTGTTGTGTTCTTTTAGTACATCTTTTTTTAATTATTGTTCACCGGTATATAAAGCTAAGGTTTAGTTTAGTTTTAGTTTAACTTTTTGTAAAATCACCCTGAAAATGTTTTATCTAATTGCAGGGCCTTCCCCCTCAGAGCTTATGGCAGTCTGACTACTAAATACGAGTATCTTTTATAGACTGGACACTCGGGAGGAATGTTAGCAACATAAGCAACCATTAAGGTTATTCTACTTTTTCCAGTCGTGGTACATGGGCTTGTGCGCAACTGTGAAGCTGAAAGCTATGCCTTCGCTAGTTTCACTCCCAGCAGGGCCTCCCAAGGCAGACAGGTTTCAATGGAGATGTCACACTAATGATGTACTACCTATCTGCACAGCAGCAGATAGGCAGCGTTTGAGGTGAAGGATCGTGTTTGATGCGACGAAGGCGACAACGAATTTATACTGCGCAGAAAAAATGCCCGGCAATCTACTTCCGTATTCTGACACGAAAACTTGATAATGTTCAACAAAGGGGGGGGGGGGGGACTGTGGTGCAGTGGTTAGAGTCACAGTACCCCGAGGTTGTGAGTTCAAATCCCACACTGCGCCTACTGACCCTGGGCAAGTCACTTAATCCCCCCATTGCCCCAGGTACATTAGATAGATTGTGAACCCACCGGGACAGACAGGGAAAAACGCTTGAGAACCTGAATAAATTCATGTAAACCGTTCTGAGCGCCACTGGGAGAACAGAATAGAAAATTGAATAAATAAATAATGTGAAAGGTTTCAGCCACTGATCACCAGAGCAGGTATTGTGACATCATAATGCCTCATTCCACCAATAAGAGCCAACCTCATCAGTGATGTCACAATGGCTGGATTGTCCTACACTTGGATCACTTTTGCTACATTTCGATTTCTAGAGTGGTGCAGTGGTTAAAGCTACAGCCTCAGCACCCTGAGGTTGTGGGTTCAAACCCACGCTACGCTGTTCCTTCTGACCCTGGGCAAGTCACTTAATCCCCCCATTGCTCCAGGTACTTTAGATAGGGAAAAATGCTGGAGTAACTGAATGTAAACCATTTAAAACTGATAGATGCTGGCATTGTCATCTTGATATAGGGACGTTAGAGCATTTGCTTTATTTTTGTCCTTTGATACTCAAAGTCT
The DNA here is from genome assembly GCF_902459505.1 of Geotrypetes seraphini. Taxonomy (NCBI): domain Eukaryota; kingdom Metazoa; phylum Chordata; class Amphibia; order Gymnophiona; family Dermophiidae; genus Geotrypetes; species Geotrypetes seraphini. The sequence continues at coordinate 16,492,498 of NC_047093.1, read as the reverse complement.
GGAAATCTATCTGGGGTCAAATTATTACGATACCGGAAGTTCCTTTATCACTATCATATGATATAGGGGTCCTTTTATCAAGGCGCGGAATACCGCGCATTAAACCGACTGCCGCGCTAGTCGCTAACACCTCCATTGACCAGGCGTTAGTTTTTTTTGCTTGCCGCGGGGGTTAGCGTGTGATGAAATGTCCGACGCGCTAACCCCGCTAGCGCGGCTTGATAAAAGGACCCATAGTATTATTTGGAACGATATTATTAACCAAGAAACCTATAAATCCAAATCAGAATAAATTGTTCCTCATCATAACAGGAGTGGCCATGCAGATGATACTGAAAAATTGGGATAACTTGAATTATAATTTTGGGTGGGAGTCCTCATGTCAAATTTATAAGCTGGAAAACATTTATTCTATACAGAGGGGACATCATAGTAAATTTAAGGAAATTTGGGGCCCATTAACAAATTACTGCAAGTTATGATATATTAATATTATCTCCCTTTGTTTTGTGAAAGTGTTATACACATCCAGGAGGGGAGGGGGGGAGGGAGGTTGGGAGGTGGGATTTAATAACTGTATATTATTTGATTGGAACAGAGTGCAGTATTTTATATTACTTGTTTGTTCTTCTGTTTGCACTATGTATTTGATGTAAAAATGAATAAAGAATTTTTTAAAAAACAAAACAAAACCATTTAGGCTATATGTGGTATAAATAAATAAAATTAAAATAAAGTCGCTAGGACTTGAACATGAATCAACGGCACCTAACCCATGGGGTGCTCTGCCACTGCTTGATAAAAGGAGCGCTAAGCTTGTTATCTGCGCAAATTAACCTAATTAAAAAAATTAAGTTAGGCACCTAGATTGGTTAGGCATGCCAATCTAGGCACCTAACTTTGAGATTCTGTATGGAATCTTGCCTTTGAGATTCTATATGGAATGTTGCTACTCTTTGGGATTCTGGAATCTTGCTATTCTTTGAGATTCTATATGGAATGTTGCTACTCTTTGGGATTCTGGAATCTTGCTATTCTTTGAGATTCTATATGGAATGTTGCTACTCTTTGGGATTCTGGAATCTTGCTATTCTTTGAGATTCTATATGGAATGTTGCTACTCTTTGGGATTCTGGAATCTTGCTATTCTTTGAGATTCTATATGGAATGTTGCTACTCTTTGGGATTCTGGAATCTTGCTATTCTTTGAGATTCTATATGGAATGTTGCTACTCTCTGGGATTCCGGAATCTTACTATTCTTTGAGATTCTGTATGGAATGTTGCTACTCCTTGGGTTTTGGCCAGGTACTGGTGACCTGGATTGGCTACCGTGAGAATGGGCTACTGTGCTTGATGGACCTTGGTCTGACCCAGTAAGGCTTTTCTTATGTTCTTATTGCAGCTATTTCAGCAGAGAATTATCCCATGAAACGTCCCACAATGAATCATCCTGGACCCTGTGGCCAGCGTGTCCCAGGACCCCAATGTTCTGGATTTTGAAAATGAAGGGTGATAGCAGTGCTGAGTAGCTGCGGTTGTGGCTTGTGTCATTCCTCTTTTGCATCCTGCATCCCATCAGGGCACAGGGATTGAAGAACAGGGGACCCACTGCCACAGACAAGGTGCCTGGAGCCCCAGGACTGATCTTCTCTCCCTGTGTGTGTGTGTGGGGGGGTGATCCTCCCAATTCTTTACTCCCCTTCTCCTCGATCCAGCACCTCTCCCTCAAGCGCTGTTATCCTCCCCTCCCCCACGGGGTCTAGGAAGATTCATTATGCTCATTTCACTGCATCACAGCTGTGATGAAATGTCCCGCAATGAAGTGGCCACCACGAATGATCCTATTCCGACTTATAGCAGGGGGATATTTAAAACGTGGAATAAGAACATAAGAATAGCCTTACTGGGTCAGACCAATGGTCCATCAAGCCCAGTAGCCCGTTCTCACAGAGGCCAATCTAGGTCACTAGTACCTGACCAAATACCAAAGAGTAGCAACATTCCATACAGAATCTCAAAGAATAGCAAGATTCTCCCAGAGAGTAACAAGATTCTAGAATCCCAAAGAGTAGCAACATTCCATGATACCAATCCAGATCAAGCAGTGGCTTCCCCCGTGTCTTTCTCAATAACAGACTATGGACTTTTCCTCCAGGATATGTCCGATAAAAAGGGCTGCAATTCCCCGAGTCTCTCCTTGCCTCATTGTCTGGAGTCTTTCAACCACTATTACCTCTGGAAAAGTCGCTCTTGCAGCACTATGTAGCTCTCAGCGAGAGTCAGCCCTGGGGTGCCTGAACTCCCGTGCTACTGTCACAGGATGGAGAACAGTCCAAAGGTTCAATAAGTACGAGATGCCACAAGAAACATAACACCTGCTATGGAGGCAAATATCTCTCACTGAGGATATTCTTAAAACCCCGACTGACTGGGTGTGACCCAAGGACTGGGTTGAGAAGTGCCAATTTAGGGTAGGGTTACCGTATTTTGCGTTGTAAAATCCTGGGAGCATGGCTACACCCTGTTCCGTGCCACGGCCATGCCATGCTCCGCCCCCCAGCAAGCCTCGTCTCTTCACTCCTGACTTCCAGGCCGCGTCCGAGGGCCTCAAAGCATGCGCGGACACATGTGACATCATCCGTGCATACTCAGAGGCCCCTCCAGACATGGCCGGAGTGTTCCAAAACCTAAACAAACTGCTGGATTTTGGAAAGTCTGTCCGGGCACCTGGATAGACCTCTAAAAAGAGGATGTGTCCGGGTTTTCCCAAACATAGAACTTGAGGTAGGTTATAAAGGTGGTCAGAAACCACTTCACAGGTCGCAGACCTGATGGGCCGCCGCGGGAGCGGACCGCTGGGCGAGATGGACCTCGGTCTGACCCAGTGGAGGCAACTTCTTATGTTCTTATGTTCTTATCTGGTAATCCTAATTTAGGGAAATGCGTTAATTTTTTGCTTTGCACTTTTTACTTTGCCGGTTGTTTGGAATGTCTGATATGTCTGGAAGCTTCGGTCCATTAGAGCATATTTCGATGTTTCATCATTCAGAATCCTGGCACAATCCCTTATACTGAGTCAACTAGATTATTGCAATATCGCCTACCTGGCAATTTCCCAGAAGAATATGCGGCGATTACAATTGGTGCAAAATGCGGCGGTCAAGCTAATTTTTGGGGTTGAAGAAGTTCGATCATGTAACACCTTCCTGCCGACTTCTACATTGGCTACCGATGGAGGCACGCGCGAAGTTTAAGTTGGGATGCTTTTGCTTTAAGGCACTATTCGGTTTAGCCCCTAAATATATAACTGACCTCTTCTCTTTCTCAAACAACAGACTTAAGAGAAGCTCACGCTCGAATTTTGTTTCCCCACCGGTTAAAGGATGTAGATTTTAAAAACACCATCGACATCTTCTCTCACATCAAGCGGCATTATGGGGCAAAGATCTGGAACAATTGCTCACGCCTACTACTTATGGGGAATTTAGGAAACACCTAAAAACATACCTGTTCCTGAAGTATTTAGGCAACTAACCTGTACAATCCTACTCCACAATAACTGATCTCTAGCGCTGTTAATAACTAGCTTCTAACCTTGTTAATTCTACTTAATTTGTAACATCTTTTAACCACTGTAAACCACATAGAACTTCACGGACCTGCGGTATATAAACTATTATTATTATTACTAGCTTTATAGCCCGTTACATTAACGGGTGCTAGAATATATGTGTGTCTGTCTTTATTTCTTTCTCTCTCTGTCTCCTTAGCCGCTTTTTCCTGTCCATTCTCCCTTATTTTTACCTCCCCTGTGTCCACCACCACCCCTTCACTGCTCCCCTTATCCAGCAGCAGCCCTTCTCCCTATGTTTTACCTCCCCCCTGTCCATCAGCACCTCTTCCTGCTCCCTCTGTCCAGCAGTAGGCCTTCCTTCATTCCCCCCCTGTCCATCAGCACCTCTTCCTGCTCCCCATGTCCAGCAGTAGGCCTCCCTTCATTCCCCCCCCCGTGTCCATCAGCACCTCTTCCTGCTCCCCCTGTCCAACAATAGGCCTCCATTCCTTCCCCCCCCCCCGTCCATCATCACCTCTTCCTGCTCCCTCTGTCCAGCAGTAGGCCTTCCTTCATTTCCCCCCCCCCTGTCCATCAGCACCCCTTCCTGCTCCCCCTGTCCATGGGAGTTAGTACAGGGCCGGTGTCTGCCATTCCCCCCAGAGTCCTTGCGCCCCCCCCCTTCCCTTCCCACGGACCTGACTACCTACCCGACAATTCAAGCAGCGTGTGGAGCAGTCTTCACACGCTGCTTCGGGTCCTTCTACTGGCCTGATTTACTCTGGCACGTCCCTGATGACATCATCAGAGACGCGGCAGAGCAAATCAGGGAAGTAGAAGGGCCCGAAGCAGCGTGTGAAGACTGCTCCACACGCTGCTTGAATCACCAAGGTAGTCGGGTCTGCGGGAAGGGGGGTGAGCGGAAAAGGACACGGACTCCTGTGGTCTGTCGCGGAGGGTGGCCAGGCTCCATTTCAGCCGCAGGGAAGGCTCACCGCCCCAGCTCCTTACCCGTCCGCAGCCCGGGCCAGGCCTCCCGCGCTTTCTCAGCGGCCCGGCTCGCTCGGTTGTTTTTATTTTTACTGCGCTTCCTGCATTCGCTGCTCTCAGTGACGTAATAAGCGCGCATGCGCACTTGTCTTGCCACATCCCGACAGAAAAGGGATCAGGGAACACGCGAGGCAAGTGCGCATGCGCGGCTAGCATTTTATTATTTAAGATTATAAGAAGTGATTGGTTCTGTATATTGCCCCGATGATTGCTCAAATAGCAGTCTACCAAATTCAGATAAATTAAATAAAAATTACACATTTTATAAGTACATTCTTACTGTAAATTCAATAGCACTGTTATAAATTTAGAATTGTTTAAAACCTGCTGAAAAACTTGATGCTATTCCCACCTTGAAACAGCTGCTTCTCTTTATTCGGCATCGTGCAGCTTTGAAGATTCAAGTTCGAGACACACCACAGGAACTCCGGAGTTGGTCTCGCAGCCTTACCTACACACCCTGTGGCTTTAACCTGAGCCAAGAAGTATAGTACAAAGGGAAACAGCTGTTCAGGAGGCAGCAAATAATACAACCACGTAAAACCAAGGGGAACCCCCCCCCCCACCACCCTAAAAACCAAAGACAAGAAAAAAAAAAATCAACTACATGGGGGCACAAAGCATTTGATGCCATGGCAACTTAACACTCGGGATTTGTTAAACAATGATATAAGCAAAAAAACTGTGCCCACCTTCCCAAAAAACAAAACCACATTCCCAAACTACCAAAATAGAAATATGAGAAATTGATTGAAAGAGCCAGTCTAAGGCCTTCGATCGGATGCTATTTTACAGCGGCTTGGGATTGAAGGGAACTTTTTGAAGTGGTTATCTTTACTGTATCATAGTCCGATAGCTAGTTTGTTGGTCAACGGGGGTTATACTAGATCTATCTCTGCACAGCGGTACCCGGCGGGGAGGTCTCTTGTTTTCTTTAATCTTTGCATTGGTCATGGAGTCCCTTATGCATAAAATTCGAACTAGTAGGGACATACACAGCATTTTTGCTGGAGATCAGGAACGTAAGATGTTGCTCTTATGTGGATGGCGTTCTCTTTGCTGTCACAGAACCCTTTGAATCGTTGGCTGGCATTCTAAGGCAGGCGGATGCCTATATCTGGTTTCAAAGTTAATATTAATGAAGCTGAACCTTACTGTCTCTGATGATACACTTGGTGAGTTACACGTTGCAATTCCTTTTCACTGGGCACCTTGCTACATTCGCTATTTGGCGGTGAATGTCCCAGCTGATTTGGGCACTCTCTTTGAGGTTAACTATCCTCCTCTATGGAAGGCAAGTCTAGCAGATTTAGACAGGTGGGAAGGATTGCGGATTAGAGAATGGCACGGTGACAGAATTCGTCACCGTTCCCATCCCCGTGGATAACTGTAGGAAACCATCTCCATGTCATTCTTTAAGGAGAGAGGGAAGAATCAGAGTATGAATGGCCACAACCACTGACCCTCAAGCCTTGCACTGAAGAATGCTGGTGTAGAAGGACTGAGGTTGAGATAGACAGAATGAGAGTCTCTGGTATCTAGAGCAGAAATTGTGATGTCATAATGCCTCATTCCACCAATTCCTAAGAGCCAACCTTATCAGTGATGTCACAATGGCTTCATTGTCTTATACTTGGCTCACATAAGAATCAAAGTTTGAATGGGCCCAGTCACTGATCCTCAAGCCTTGCATTGAAGAATGCAGCCGTAGGACTGAGGTTGAGATAAGACACTAAAGGTTGACACAGGATGGTTTCCCTTGGTTATCCAAGGGGACACGAACGGTGATGAATTTTGTCACCGTGTCATTCTCTATTGTGGATTTCTTGGCTTCCTTGCCTTCTGTATCTTATCGCTTGTCTCCCTATACCTGTTCCAGGAAAGTTTCTTCTGTCAATGCAGGAGAGGGTCTTTTCTTATATTTGGGAGCATAAGCCACCTAAGGTTCAGAAAACAAGGATGTGTTTAGATCAGCGATCTCAAACTCAAACCCTTTGCAGGGCCACATTTTGGATTTGTAGGTACTTGGAGGGCCGCAGAAAAAATAGTTAATGTCTTATTAAAGAAATGACAACTTTGCATGAGGTAAAACTCGTTATAGTCTATAAATCTTTCCATAATTGCTTCTGATCATTTCAGCTATACACAGCTGAAAGCAGTGCAACATGGAAAAAGTGAAGTTTAGAGAGTTTTTCACTTTTTCCATGTTGCACTGCTTTCAGCTGTGTATAGCTGAAATAATCTGAAGCAATTAAGGAAAGATTTATAAACTATAAAGAGTTTTACCTCATGCAAAATTGTGATTTAGATTCTAAAGTATCAACTGCAAGAGACAAGATTTTGGTGAAGTCCTCTAGGCTTTTTTGTAGAGAGGAGCATCAATATCCGACTTGTGCCTAAAGTGTCCGGTGGTCACATCCGCAACTGCCTTCGGCTCTCACCTCCTCCAGCACCGGACACAACCACCGTCTTACATCAAGCAGCCACCGCCAGGAGAGGTGCCGAATTTCGCGAGAGTCCACGAGATTACGTACGCACAAGCTGCTCTGCCTCCAACAGAAACATAGAATATGACGGCAGAAAAGGGCCGAAGGCCCAACAAGTCTGCTCACTCGGATAACCCACCGCCCTAAGCACTTCCTCGAAGTGAACTCGCATGTTTATCCCATTTATTCTTAAAAGCGAGCACATTGTTGGCCTCTACTACCTGAAGTGGAAGATCATTCCAACGATCAACCACCCTTTCGGTGAAGAAATGCTTTCTAATGTCCTCATGAAATCTCCCACCCCTGATTTTTAGCGGATGCCCTCTTATCGCCGTAGGTCCTGTCCTCTCCACTCCACCTCACAATTGCGTACTGGCGCAGGAAAGCGCTTGCGTGAGGTTACATCAGTGAGGTGGGCAACGTTCCAGAACAATGGTAATATACCGACGGCCTCAAAATAGTACTTGGCGGGCCGCATGTGGCCCGTTGGACGCGAGTTTGAGACCACTGGTTTAGATCATGCGTCTGGAGGAATGGGGATACCTAATTTTCTTATCTATGTACTATCAAGCAGTTCAACTTGAAGCAGTTTTGGAATGGATTTCTTTTCCAGCTAAACATGTCTTCAAGAATGCCGTTGTTACACTGCTCCTCCATAAACCCTCACTAGACCCCGCATTCCCCTCCTCCTCTTCCTATCCAAACTACTTGAACGTGCTGTTCACCACTGTTGCCTGGACTTCCTTTCTTCGCCCGATATTCTTGGCCTGCTTCAATCGGGCTGTCGCCCTCTCCATTCCATTCTGTCTGTCCAAATTAGTTAAAAATTTTATGCTGCGTTAGGTGCTGCTTCGTTGGGAGCAGGAGAATTATGCCTCTCTTAAGGTTTTTCATTTGGGGTATTTGGAGGGGGCTTATTTCTAGGCTCCATAAGACCCTCCTCCTTTGCTGTCCTCTGGAACGCAAGTATTAGGCTAAGTGGGAGAGCCTTTTGGGTTACTCCCTCACGAACACTCAATGGGAAGGGATATGTAGAAGCCTTTTGAAAGTCTCTATCACCACTAATTTGGTGGAACATGGGTACAAAATCTTGTTCCAGTGGGATTATACCCTTGCACGTTTGCAGGCGATCTACGGTACTGGATCAGGCTTATGGTTGGGTTTTTTTTGCCCAGGTAGGTACTTTTTCTCATATTTGGTGAAAACGTCACAAAACGCTGCTTATTAGAGACAAGTTTTGGTTCTTCTGCAAGATATACTGCTTGTTATTTTATCCCTTGATATATGTGTTTTTCTGTTAAATGTACCGGAGCTGGGGCTAAAGGAAGGGGTCCAAAGGTTGATGGCTCTGGTAGCCACTGCAGCAAGAGTTTGCCTGGCCTCTTACTGGAAGTAAGCCGATATGTCTTCTTCGGACATTTTGCTGACTAAAATAGACTTTGTTTACTCGATGACGAAGTTGACAGCACTGCATAAAGACACTAGGGACACCTTATCGGGCTTGGAGATGCTTGCTATCTTAATAAGCTTTGTCACGCATATTAGCAGCCTGTACTCACACTCAGTGGTTTGCCGAGTGTAAGCATTGCTCTAAGTGGTTTGAAGTTGAAAGGGGGGGAAGGGGAGAGGGAGGCGGAAGATACCATGCTCATCCCAAGCAGCAAAGACGACATGCTATATCTACTGAGAAAAGTCAAAGCTGAAAGTCATAGCATGGGATTAGAACTGAACATAGACAAAAGGAAGATCTTGAACATGGAAAATGATGAAGATTTTGAGCTTGAAGGCGACAAAATAGAAGTTGTAAAGGATTTCAATCTCCTGGGCTCTTTTGTAAACAGACGCAACTAGCAGGGAAGAAATACTCCGCTGAACAGCTCTTGATCTTTCTTCAATGAAGGCTCTCGACAAAGTATTCAAAGGCAAGGAGGTAACACTCCAAACGAAGATCAGACTTATCCATGCACTCATTTTCTCAATGGTCAGTTACAGATGTGAAAGCTGGACACTACGGAAACAAGACAGAAAGAAGATTGACTCATTCGAGCTTTGGTACAGGAGAAGGATTTTATGCATGCCGTGGACCACCAGAACTAACAAATCAATTCTGGAAGAGATCAAACCGGTTATGTCACTCAAAGCCCAAATGATGAAGTTACAAATGTCTTATTTTGGTCACACCGTCAGAAGAGAAAGATCATTGGAGAAGGACATCATGTTTGGGAAGATCGAAGGAACCAGATGAAGAGGGCAACCTGCAGTAAGATGGCTGGACACGTTGAAAGCAGCCATGGGAATGACCCTGGAGGACCTTACAGGACTAGCACAAAACCAATCTCTTTTTAGATCCGCAATTCATCAAGTCGCTAGGCACCTAATTAGTGCAGAAATAAATGGAGTACAGCACACTTAGGCATCCTGTGGTTAACACTGAATTCTGCACATGCAAAATAATTTTTTTCTAATCTTTTTTAAGGGGGGGCGTCAAGGGCAGAGTGGGCATTCCAGTTAGCACATCTAGATTACAATTCCCCCTCTGTATCACGAATTCTGTATCTACGGATTTGCTTATTCGCGGTTTTAGATCAAAAAATACATTTTCATTTTTCAGGCTATTTTAAGCCCTGTAAGCCCCCCTTTAAACCTTACCTGGTGGTCTAGCGGGTTTTCAGGGCAGGAGCGATCTTCCCACGCTCCTGCCCTGTGCAGATCGCTCACAAAAAATGGCTTGAGAGACTACGGGAGCTCAAGGCAGTCATTTCCTGTGAGCGACCTGCAAGGGGCAGGAGCTTGAGAAGATCGCTCTTGCCTGAAAACCTGCTAGACCACCAGGAAAAGCTTAAGGGAGGGCTTAAAATAGCCAGGGGAAGCGGGGGTTAGGGGCAGAACCGGCCCGAATATTATTCGCGTTTTTTTAATATTCGCGGGCCGGCTCTGCCCCGAACCCCCGCGAATACGGAGGGGGAAGTGTACTGCATGCTAACGGATTAGCGCATAGATACCACAAGAGGCCTTGCCGCCAACAAAATAGGTGATGATATGTACTCGTGTGATAATTTTTTTAAAAATGTTCATGCACTAATAACATTAGCACATGTCTCATCAGTGCAAAAAAATGGCCTTATGTGCAAGAAAGACCTGTATAAGGGAGTGAACTAAGGACACTTTTTACGACAACTTAGACAAAGAGCCCTATGGACAGTAAACGTGGGCATAAAAGGGACAGAATTTACTGGAAGAAAAGATCAGCTGTTATTATGATTTCTAGAAAGATGCAGCCTCAAGATAGAAAAACAGCCTAAAGCAGATATTTTAAGCACTTTTGTTATTTGGTTAACTACAACTGCAGACCGTTTCCCGCAGGCCATATGTAGGCACTTAATGGAGCATGCAGTGAGGAATTAAGCAATTTAGGAACACATCTGCCTTGAGGGCTGCAAGATGGTATGATAAACTACCATTAGAAAAACAAACTGGTTTAACGTCCTGAATCATGATTTAATAAGGCTTCAAAGCTATCCTACGTCTGGGGAAATCAAAGCATCACCGATACACAACTTGGGTTTTGCACTACAAAACTGCATGACACCGTTGTATTATTTTATCATTTTTAGACTGTAGAGTAGAAAAAAATGATCTCCTTTTTGTCTGTCTTGTCTGTTTAGATTGTAAGCTCTTTGGAGCAGGGACTGCCTTCTTTGTGACTCTGTACAGCATTGCGTGCGTCTGGTAGCGTTATAGAAATAATTCTAGTACTAGTAGTAGTGTGAAGAGTTTCAGTCTTTGGGAAGCAGAGCTGAGCTTGTGATGTCATAATGCCCCATTCCACCAATAAGAGCCAACCTCATCAGTGATGTCACAATGGCTTGATTGTCCTGGACTCCACTCTGCCCTCCAACCCAGCCAGCAGATTAACTGTTCCCCTTAACTGTATCCATGACATCTGTTTAGATTGTAAGCTCTTTTGAGCATGGACTGTCTTCTTTGTGACTCAGTACAGCACTGGGTTCTTGTAGCACTATAGAAATAATTCATAGTAGGGTGAAGAGTTTCAGTCTTTGGGAAGCAGAGCTGAACTTGTGATATCATAATGCCTCATTCCACCAATAAGAGCCAACCTCGTCAGTGATGTCACAATGGCTTGATTGTCCTGTACTCCCCTCTGCCCTCCAACTCAGCCCGCTGATTAACCCTTCCCCTTAACTGTATCCATGACATCCTATTTGTCTTTAGAAAGCAGAGCGGAGTTTGAGATGTCATAATGGTTCGTCCATCAATAAGAGCCAACCTCATCAGTGATGTCACAATGGCTTGATTGTCCTGTACTCCCCTCTGCCCTCCAACCCAGCCAGTAGATTAACCGTTCCCCTTAACTGTATCCATGACATCCTGTTTGTCTTTAGGAAGCAGAGCGGAGCTTGTGATGTCATAATGGTTCGTCCACCAATAAGAGCCAACCTCCTCAGTGATGTCACAATGGCTTGATTGTCCTGTACTCCCCTCTGCCCTCTAACCCAGCCAGCAGATTAACCCTTCCCCTTAACTGTATCCATGACATCCTGTTTGTCTGTCTTGCCTGTTTAGATTGTAAGCTCTTTTGAGCAGGGACCATCTTCTTTGTGACTCAGTACAGCGCTGTGTGCGTCTGGTAGCCCTATAGAAATAATTCATAGTAGTAGTTTGACAGCTTGCAGGCTTGCGGGTGATATATTGGAAAACATGCGATACAAGACGAATGCAAAAAAAGAAAAAGGAACCTCCATTGGAAGACACAGGATAGTGAGATTTTGAAGAATCCAACCAGTGGCAGAGCAATTTATACGAGGTTTCTTTAAAAAAAATAAAATAAAAATAGACAAGACTGATGTTTCTTGATTTTATTTATACATGTACACACACATATCTATACAGTGGAACCTTGGTTTTTGAGCATAATTCGTTCCAGAATCATGCTCGTAAATCAATTTACTCGTATATCAAAGCGAGTTTCCCATAGGAAGTAAGGGAAACTCGCTTGATTCGTTCCCCTCCCCCCCAAGGACACCGGTGCTGCTCCACCTTATCCCCGTCCCCGAGGCCACCAGCGCTGCTCCACACACACATACCCGCGATCCGGAATCCCCCCCCCCCCCCCCCGGCCGCAATCCAGCATCCCCCACTCACCCACCCACCCAAACATAATCTCTTACCCCTATCTGGCACCGGCACCAGCACCAACGTACAGGACATGCCGGTGACCGAAGACCCTCCCTCTTGCTTGTGCTGGGCCTTGAGCATCTTGTGATCTTGTGCATGCTCAAGGCCTTCTAGTTCTCGCTCTCTCCGAGATTCTATAGACACACCCAAACCTATTAAAAAAAATATGAGGTCACTTCAGTGTGAAAGGTTCTTGAGATAATGTTCACACAAGCAACCAGTTAGAGTGCGGCATAGTGGTTAGAGCTAAAGCCTCCGCACCCTGAGGTTGTGGGTTCAAACCCCGTGCTACTCCCCATAACCCCAGGCAAGTCACTTAATCCTCCACTACCCCAGCTACATTAGACAGATTGTAAGCCCACCAGGACAGATAGGGAAAATGTTTGAAGTACCTGTATGTAAACTGTTTTGAGTGTGGTAGTGTAACTGCAAAAAGGTGGCATACAAGTCCCAATCCCTTTCCATATCTTTTTTTTCAAAGACACTAAACTCCAGTCAAAGAGGTGAGGCACAAAACAAAAAAACACACACATAAACATACAACATCAAAAAATTGATAATGAAGAAGAAAAAAATTGGTACTGTTTGTATAGGGTTTTTGTGGGTTTTTTTATTTATTTGCTTTAGGACAGGGATGTCAAAGTCTCTCCTCGAGGGCCGCAATCCAGTCGGGTTTTTTAAGGATTTCCCCAATGAATATGCATGAGATCTATTAGCATACAATGAAAGCAGTGCTTGCAAATAGATCTCATGCATATTCATTGGGGAAATCCTGAAAACCCAACTGGATTGCGGCTCTCGAGGAGGGACTCTGACACCCCTGCTTTAGGAGGAATAGAGTATTTTTTTCCCCTCTTTCATCCTGAATGTTGTAGTTTGCTTTGCTTTTCCCCTTAAGAAAATAAGAAGAGCTCCTGGAGCTCCCCTTAGTAACTGGTTTCAAGCCCAACAGTTGAGGTTTCCTGGGGCACCAGATGTCACCTATTGTTCTTTCAGAGCACAAAAGAGTCCAATCAAAAATCCCACAAAGCGCTTTTATTGTTCCAGTCTTATTCCAAAGGGCAGAGTTTCTAGCCCTCATTTTTTTTCATCGCACAAGACAGGGTTAGCAAGCGGAGAAAACAAAATGCGAAAATGCTCTACTCCGTGGCATTTCCCCCAGGGATATTATCCATTTCAGATAAAGCCAAGGCATTTGAAAAGCCATTACCCCCCCCCCCTCAAAATTGCCAGCAATACATCCTAGAAAACCAATCAAAGCAGCTCAAAGCTGTACACTGGAAACATGCTGCCACTTTCTATCGTCACGATCTGTGGAAACAAGATCATTAATAAATATCTTCATATTGTTTAATGAACAGTGACATATCAGGCACTACTTAAACTCCTGTCAATTGCGCAATGTTTAAGCTACGCTTGCTCAATAGAAGAAAGCAACTCAGGGCAGCATTATCCCTTCATTAACCAGCTTTATGCAAATTGGGCAGAAGGAAGATCCACTTAATCAAATGAAGCTTAAGTTGTCTGTAACTCCCTAAGGATACTACAAGCATGCACAGTAAATGCAGAAGATCAGAGTGCATACAGTATCGCACTCCCTGGCATCGTCATATTAGGGCAGAACAAAGGTCCATCAAGCTCAGTATCATGTTTCTAACAGGGTCCAGCAACAAGCTGGCTCCAGAGAGTGGCCCCCCCACCCAAACAAGGCCGCCCTAATAGCGCACCAAACAAACCTTCCACTCAACCTGAAGGACCTCCCCAAGGAGTCAACAATCCAGGAAGCCCCCCCCCCCCCCAGTCTAGAAGGCAATCTCAAGTTATTCCTTCTTTTCTCAACGCTGGAATCCATAAGAACATAAGACTAGCCTTACTGGGTTAATAATAATAATAATAATTTTATTCTTATATACCGCCATACCCAGCGAGTTCTAGGCGGTTTACATTAAATTAGATTAGGATCCGCATAGACTTGTAGATTTACAACAAATTTATCGGATTTACAACAACTGTCGCCAAAACTTGGCAGATGAAAACCATTGGGTTAGACCAATGGTCCATCAAGCCCAATAGCACATTGTCAAGGTGGCTAATCCAGGTCCCTAGTACCTGGCCAAAACCCAAAGAGTAGCAATCTTCCACATAGAATCTCAAGAATATCAACATTCCATGCTACCGATCCAGGGCAAGCAGTGGTTACCCCCATGTCTTTCCCAATAACACTGAAGAAAAAAGCCCAAGGTGGCCTCATCGACGAGAAGAGCATAGCACAACAGAGGAGTTGTGAAGATAAGATGTCAATGATTCAGCCACGGGTGTAAAATTCAAGGAGTCTATGCCTTTGTCCAGAGTCTCAAAGACTTATTACTCTATTACATGAATAGAGCATTCAACACAGATCAATGGCCCAGAGGAGCCTAAGGAAGTCCCTGATTGGCCATTGTAGTCTGGTGTCGTTATCAGTAGATTGGAGATTTGGTTATCTAGTTAAGCTGCTTGAGTGGCCAGGAGGCCATCGTATAGTTTTTTCCGTTTTACTTATTTGATCGAGGGGTGTATGAAAGGGGTGTGTGTTTTCCTAGGTCTGATTGAGGTGGCTTGGATGAGGCGGTTGTTCAGGTAGGTTGGGCTGTCTCCATTTAAGGTTTTAAATAACATACAGTAGAATTTAAATAGTATTTTTTCTTGGATTGGTAGCCAATGTGAGTTGATGTATTTTTCTGTAATATGGTCGTGTTTTCTCTGCACTGCTCCCGCTCTGCCTCTGCTGCTGTTCCCCACCAGGACTGCTGCTTACTTGCTTGAGATGCAAGGGTCCTATCCAAAAAAAGTCTTGTAACTGCAGCCAGTAATTTTTGGATAAGCAAATAAATTGGAATTCCTGGTTATCCTCGTTGGACTGTATATGCGAGTTGATTCGTCAATGAGATTTAGGACTCCTGAGGCAGGCTTTATAGCCAAAACACGGCCCGTGTAGAGTCACGACAAGTGTTCAAATAATCTGATTGCTAATAAATCCCTGTTGGTTTGGTGACCTGGACTGCAATGCTCTTTCCTTGGATCGGTTCGTATTTGGGCAGAGGTTGATATTCCCTTTTGTTTGGTGAATCCAAATAGTTTCAGCAACCCCTAGTGGTAGCACCCAAGGAGGCAGAGTCTTTTAAGGCTGGGTGTCACTATTGGGGAAGGCTCAAGAGCCAAATCATTGCCGGTCTCTAAAAGCTGGTCTGGAAACATCGGGCTGATGTATGAGCACTACTTCTGAGATGCCTCGCAAGCAGCATTATTCTCTCTATGGTAGCACTGAGAAACCACATGTGGTAACTCTCAAACACCAACCTCTTACCACATCGTTATAGCATTCTCCCTCCCGTTGTCTCCTGAAGTGCCAAGTTACTAGATGATTTTCATAGATTAGGAAGTAAAGAATGACATATACTTAGTCAACCACAGAAAGATAGTTTACTTAGTGTTAGCCAAATGCCACGGGGAAATGCCACGGAGAAGAGCATGTTTGCATTTTGTTTTCTCTGCTTGCTAACCCTGTCTTGTGCGATGAAAAAAACGAGGGCTAGAAACTCTGCCCTTTGGAATAAGACTGGAACAATAAAAGCGCTTTGTGGGATTTTTGATTGGGTCTAGATTCACTAAACTCACCGTTGTTGGGCAATCCAAGGCCGAGTCTTGCCGGGCGACCAATTCACAACAGGCTCTGCATGCAAATGTTGTAATCGGAGGCACACCCTACAGCGATCCCACAGATCGTTGTAGAGCAATCGAGACGCAAGCACAGACTTTCCTCGTTGGCTGTAGATGCGATCCACGCATGAGCTTCCGCTCCGCACAAGCGAGGTCAAAACAAAGGGGGCTAGCACGGGCTAGTAGGGCGGCAGAGGGCAGGAGTGTCAGCAGGGACAAACTGGGATTTCAGGGCAGCGGAGAGTCGGCAGGGACAAACAGGGATTTCAGGGCGACAGAGAGCATAAAAACATAAGAATAGCCTTACTGGGTCAGACCAATGGTCCATCAAGCCATGGTCCATCGTTCTCACGGTGGCCAAAACCCAAAGAGTAGCAACATTCCATACAGAATCCCAGAGAGTAACAAGATTCTAGAATCCCCAGAGTAGCAACATTCCACATAGAATCTCAAAGAATAGCAAGATTCCGGAATCCCAAAGAGTAGCAACATTCCATGCTACCGATCCAGGGCAAGCAGTGGCTTCCCCCATGTCTTTCTTAATAACAGACTATGGACTTTTCCTCCAGGAAATTGTCCAAACTTTTCTTAAAACCAGCTACGCTATCTGCTCTTACCACAACCTCTGGCAATGCGTTCCAGAGCTTAACTATTCTCTGAGTGAAAAAAAAATTTCCTCCTATTGGTTTTAAAAGTATTTCCCTGCAACTTCATCGAGTGTCCCCTAGTCGGCAGGGACAGTAAGCGACTGGTCCTCAGCAGTCGCTTCATTTTGGATCGGCAAGCCCAATCGGTGTCCCTTCTTCTGTTTAGTGAATCGCTGCCTTCCTACTTATGCATGCCATTTCCCCTCATTTGCATGGGCGGGTCAGATCGGGTGGGAGCAGAAGGTTAGTGAATCGGGTCAGGAAACGCTCGCAAACTGGTCAGGACACCATCGGTGAGCTTAGTGAATCTAGCCCTTAGTCGACAACAGAAAGGAAGCTTTCCTGGTGTTGGCCGATAAAGCATTGACAATGGAAGTACAACTGAAAACATGGGCAAGTTGGAAATTGTAAACAGCCTTGCTAAAAGCCTGAGAATTATGTTCATACACAGTGTAATGCGACGAGTTTAAATTGTCATGCAATATTTCACAGGAAGCCATTATTAATTCACACACATAAGGCAAGACAGAACTGACAAGCAGACAACATGCCGTTAACCAAGCTGTAGTATTTGGTACAATTTGCAAAGAATGAATCGTATAATCAGATGGTCACTACATAAAGGGCATCGTAATAATTGGTGACAGCGCCAAGCAAAAGTCAAGAGATAATAGGATTTTAAACTTTTCGTACAAGCTGCAATTATAAAGGCAGCAGTAGAGATAAAAAGATCGTATAAGATAAGTAAGATCCCACTTTCGCCAAAAACATTTCGCCGTCCTCGTCCAATCCATCATCCTCTCCAAACTTGACTACTGCAATGCCATTTACTTATGCCTAACAAAAAAAAAGTCTTAAAAAACTCCAGCTTATCCTGAATACTGCAGCCAAGTTGATCTTTGCAAAACGCAAATCTGACCATGTCTCCCCAACTCCTGTCCAATCTTTACTGGCTCCCAGTGATTTCCAGAATCCATTTCAAATGCTCCTGCCTGGCTTTTAAGATCATTCATGGCATCCTTCCTCACCTAATCCCACTATCCTTTAACTCCTCGAGTCCTGACTCCACCAGACCCGCCCAAACATATAAACTATCCTTCCCCTCTCTACGCGGTATTCTCTATGCAGGTAAACTGGGAAAATCTCTTCTCTTCAAAATCACAGGTCTCTGGAACGACCTTTCTATGCCGCTGCGGAACCTTACTATGCCGCTGCGGAACCTTTCTATCCCGCTGCAGAACCTTACTATGCCGCTGCAGAACCTTACTATCCCGCTGCGGAACCTTACTATCCCGCTGCGGAACCTTACTATCCCGCTGCGGAACCTTACTATCCCGCTGCGGAACCTTACTATCCCGCTGCGGAACCTTACTATCCCACCACAGGCTCTCTCCAACTATTCTGCAAGCAATTGAAAACTTGGCTCTTCTCTAACATGTAATTCTATTTTCCCCCTTACTCTTCCATTCTATATATAAGCTCATGTAAACCTTTTCCTTTCTCTTCTTATATTTTAAGTTCTTGTAAACCGTGCCGAGCTCCAGATACTTGGGATTCTAATCGCTTTTCATTGACAACACCAGCAACTGCCCTCTCCCACAAAGCAATTCAAATTTCTTTAAGTGGGGAGGCAATTTGTTAAAATTTAAGCACGAAGTCATTAATACCCACTCGGACCTTTTCTTCCAGAACCAAAATAGCAGCTGTCATTAGCGTAGATCCAGAACCTCGGGCCCTGCTTCCCTAATAAGTTGGCTGAAGGCAGATAGTGGGAAAGCATGGCACGAAAAAGATCAAAGATCTCCCAGTCATATCCACCATTACCCGAACCAGCAAACTCGCAGCCAAAGCGTTTGGCAATTTGGGGTTTTAGCTAAAGATTAACACAAAGCCTTGCTTGAAAGCATTGAGTGTTATTAATTGCCAGAGGATGTGGTAAGAGCGGATAAGCGTAGCTGGTTTTAAGAAAGGTTTGGACAAGTTCCTGGAAGAAAAGTCCACAGTCTTGTTATTGAGAAAGACATGGGGGAAGCCACTGCTTGCCCTGGATCGGTAGCATGGAATGTTGCTACTCTTTGGGTTTTGGCCAGGTACTAGTGACCTGGATTGGCTACCGTGAGAACAGGCTACTGGGCTTGATGAACCATTGGTCTGACCTAGTAAGGCTATTCTTATGTTCCCACCCCTCTTGTAGAATATCTGTGGAATGAGGTCTGCTATTTCCTCCTTCCAAAAGAATTGAAAATCATCATTTTTGTAGAACGTCTGTTCATACCAGACAAGCAAGATTAGGACTTAACTACAAATCTCCTTCACTGACATCTTTTTAATTCTCAAACTACTTCCTGGGCTACCTTAGCAAAAGATATAATCAAATCTTTTTTTTTTCTCCCCTAATATCTCGACACAATTTATTCCTGGGACAATTCTAAGCAAAAAAAATGGAAAATTCTGCAAAACACTGCACACCATTTGTATTTTTTTTTATTTTTGGCAGAATTCTCCCATTATAAGGGCTTGCAACTCCCCCCCCCCCAGGCATGAAATACCCCATTCAGCACCACAAGAGTTTCCCATGTACCTTCCTGCAGACTTTCACCCCATTTCCATGGCAACCCCCTCCCTTGTCAACCTTTTTCCAGGCCCCTTCTCACACACTCCCCTCTACCTCTAACCTTTTCTCCAGCCCCACACGTGCCTCCCCCACCTTATGTTTCAGCGTCCCCCTGTCTGTGACCCGGCATACCCATCGCTCCAGCGTGGCAAGGGGAGGAGCTACACATTGGGCTGCTTCCTGCCCCTCTGCAGCCCCAAGTCCAACTATTTCTTTGAGCCTTGTGGGCGTCTATACGGCTGTGTGGCTTAAAGGAACCATGGAGAATCAAGGCGGCGGGGGAGAACGCAGCTCAACCAGCAGCCTCGCAGCTCCTCCTCTTGCCACGCTGGAGCGTTAAGTGTGGTGGGAGAGAGGAGACGGGAAGGAAAGAGGATGTCTGTGCCGCCAAAGCTGACTGCGCAGGATCCTGCAGTCCGCGGAGGTTGGCTATACTGCGCAAACTCTGCATTGACTCGCTGAATGAAACTAGCAACCAGGGCATGTATACACTTGTGGTTTAAAACATTTGACCAAAAAAATGTACACGTCCATTGTACCTTCTGTCCTTTCACACTCCTCAGCTCATAATCTTGGGGGGTTATCCGACTCCTGGCTTGGCTGTGGCTCACTGGTAGAGCTGCTGCCTCTGCACCCAGAGGTTGTGAGATCAAATCCCGATGCTGCTCCTTGTGACCCCAGGCAAGTCACTTAATCCTCCAGTGCCAAAGCAACAAAAAGGCAGTATACAAGTCCCCATTCCCTTTCATCAAATCCAGTATCCTATTTCCAACAGTGGCCAACCCAGGTCCCAAGTACCTGGCGGAAACCCAAAGAGCAGCAACATTCCAGAGCTGAGACTGTGACATCACAATGCCTCATTCCACCAATGCCTAAGAGCCAACCTCAGCAGTGATAACACAATGGCTTCATTGTCTTATACTTGGCTCACATAACAATTGCTGCTCTGGGACAGACCAAAGGTGTGGCTCACTGGTAGAGCTGCTGCCTCTGCACCCAGAGGTTGTGAGATAAAATCCGACTGCTGCTCCTTGTGACCCCGGGGCAAGTCACTTAATCCTCCAGTGCCCACCGCTTTGAATGCAAAAGCCACAAAAAGGCAGTATACAAGTCCCCATTTCCCTTCCCTTATCAAGCCCAGTATCCTGTTTCCAACAATGGCCAACCCAAGTCCCAACTCTTAATTTGGATCCGAGCTACAATTTCTAGAGCATAATAACCTTAGCACCAATCATGTAATAATAATAATAATAATAATAATTATTTTTTGTATACCGCCATACCCAGTGAGTTCTAGGCGGTTCACAACAAATAGATGAATTACATACAGTGCGAATGAAAAAAGAAGAACATAGCAAGGCAATCAAAAGGTCAAGACTAGTTTACATTGACAATTTAGGTGAGGGAGGGCTAATACAGAGCATATACAGTATGTACTGAAGAGAATACAATTGGATTTATGAGAAGGGGGAACAAAGCATATTAGATGAGAGGGGGGGAGCAACAATCTTGGAAGGGTGGGGAAAAAGTAAAGGAAGAGGTGGGAAGCGTTGAGGAGGGGGAGGGGAGGGTTAAGGATTTGATCTGTTGCAAAGAAGAGATTTTGATCTGTTTTCTAATGTGGAGAAGGCGGAAGTGGGGAGCATTAAGGATTTGGTCCTTTGAAAAGTAGAGTTTTGAGCTTTTTTCTAAAGTGGAGGTATGAAGAGGCATTAAGTATAATTTGGGCGAGCCATGAATTTAGTTTGGCCGCTTGAAAAGAGAAGGTTCGTTCGAGGAATCTTTTAAGATGACACGATTTCAGTGAGGGAAAAGCGAACATAGTTATTCTGCGGGAGCTCTTCTTATTATAGTTCAGGTTGAAGTGGGGGTAAAGATAGTCTGGTGACATACCAGATACGGTTTTGTAGCAGATGCAAGAGAACTTAAATAGGACTCTGGATTCGAATGGCAGCCAGTGCAACTTGTGGTAGAAAGGGGATATGTGTTCCCATTTCTTCAGGCCAAAGATA
The DNA here is from genome assembly GCF_902459505.1 of Geotrypetes seraphini. NCBI lineage: Eukaryota > Metazoa > Chordata > Amphibia > Gymnophiona > Dermophiidae > Geotrypetes > Geotrypetes seraphini. Next base: position 16,471,239 of record NC_047093.1, on the reverse strand, counting down.
AGGCGGATGGCGGTATTTTGTACTTGCTTACAACGCTAAAACTTTAGCACAGTTCTGTTCCGTTAGTACAGTGAATGCTGTCCTAAATCTATACTATGCCATGTAATGTCTTCTACGAATGCCGCAAATTCTTTTAAGCTATGTCTGCCAAAAACATCTTTCAATAATTTTGTCCTTCTACACAGTGAATGTACCTTTGTAACCCGTTCTGGGCTCCTTTGGGAGAACGGGCTCAATAAATAAGAAGTCCCTGTTCTTTTCTGGAATTTATTTTATTGAATAAATGCTGTTGATTTACTCCCAGAAGCTTGTTGCCCAAAGGCAAGAGACTTCGAAGTAATAGCGGTAGAGGAGGACAGAAATTGTGACGAGAAAGAGGTGTTATGGCAGAGGCCGGAAAGTCATCAAGCAGATTAAAGCGGTTCCAGAGGCGAAATGCTGAGTCGTGCATATATGTACTGTATGTGTGTGCTTATGTGGCAAAAAAAGAGAAGTCCAGTTCCAAAGGGGAGAGTGGAGGAGCACAAATACATCTTAGCACACTTGAGTACATTGGCCCCGTGTATATGTAAGTGAGGGGCAGTCTCTGGGCCCTTCCTGAAAGGGGGGATAGAGGGCAGAACGAGCCCCTCTTATGGTCATTGATGGTGAAGATCTATCTATCTTGGCAACCTGATTAAGATTTTTGTTTGATTATTTAGTTTTGTCTTATTGTTGATTTTATGATGTATATTTTGATTTTGTAATCCACCTTTGAATGTTAAATTAGTGCATACTATAAATTAAAAAAAAAAAAAACCCAAAACAATTAAACTTGGTAAATGCAACAGGTACCATTTTTTTTTAAGTTTATACTACATAAAAGTAGTACGACTCCTCCAGATTTGGGGATAATTTGCTTATGTATAGCTCTGTTTTGGGAGGTTTTTATATGAGGAATGCCAGCAAACATATGGTTTCCCTAATCCATTTAGATCAGTGGTCTCAAACTCGCAGCCTGTCAGGTACTATTTTGAGGCCCTCGGTATGTTTATCATAATCACAAAAGTAAAATAAAACAGTTTCTTGATCATATGTCTCTTTAGCTATAAATGACAATATTATTATTAAGACTTAGCCAAAAGGAAAGATTTATAACTATAAAGAGTTTTACCTCATGCAAAATTGTCATTTCTTTAATAAGACATTAACTATTTTTTCTGCGGCCTCCAATACCTACAAATCCAAAATGTGGCCCTGGCAAAGGGTTGGAGTTGGAGACCACTGGCTTAACTGTATCCATGACATCCTGTTTGTCTTTGGGAAGCAGAACCAAGATTGTGATGTCATAATGCCTCATTCCACCAATAAGAGCCAACCTCATCAGTGATGTCACAATGGCTTGATTGTCCTGTTCTCCCCTTTGCCCTCCCACCGAGCCAGTGGATTAGCTGTTCCCCTTAACTCAGTGGTCTCAAACTCACAGCCTGCCAAGGTCTTATTTTGAGGCCCTCGGTATGTTTATCCTAATCACAAAAGTAAAATAAAACAGTTTCTTGATCGTATGTCTCTTTAGCTATAAATGACAATATTATTATTAAGACTTAGCCAAAAGGAAAGAGTTTTACCTCATGCAAAATTGTCATTTCTTTAAGAAGAGATTAACTTTTTTTTTTTCTGAGGCCCTCCAAGTACCCACAAATCCAAAATGTGGCCCCTAAAAGGGTTTGAGTTTGAGACCATGATTTAGAATGTGTGGTATTTAGTGAAAAAGGTGTTCCCTAAATACATCTTAACCTGAAGAGAAGATCATGTCACAAAGCTGCTTTCGGTTTCTGCTCTGAAATACTAATCTGCAGCGATTACACTAATTCCTGAACAGATGCAAAAAATGTACCATGATTCTTGGTTCAAATTAAACACATCGTCTTTAGCTCTGTATTTATTTACTGCTCATCTAAGGGCAGCTGTTTGCGAAGGCTTTCATTCAACCCAGAGACTCTGGAAAGAGACCGATATTCTGCAGCTGGAAATAAGTCTTTTAATCAGTCAACCAAGAGACTCATTCACCCATAATTTTGCAGCATTAAAGACAATTCTCTTCTATTTTCTATGTCTATTTTTTTTTTTTTTTGACACAAGCCTATTTGAGTGGGAAAAAAAAAAGCGAGAATATGTTACTAGGCTTGTCAATTTTCATCCAGTTTTCAGGCGAAAGATTTGCAAATGGGCTAAAAGGTCATTTGTAGCTTTACAGATGCAAACAGAAATGCAGTGGAGTCCAGCAAAGTGTGAAACACAGAGGAGACGCTGTTCTGCGGGACAGGGCCATTAACAGTTATTAGCCAGAAAGAATGGAGATTGCAGACTCTTATTTAGGGAAAGAAGGTCTCTTTCAGAATCCTTCTTTGCGTCTGGCTTTACAAAGGAAGACACTGCAACAATACCTGACACAGTGAAAGTGTTCAAGGGAGTCGTACAGGACAGCCTCACCACAGTAGACGTGGACTTGGACCAGATTTACCACCAGATCGACAAACTTAAAAGTGATAAATCTCCTGGACCTGACGGAATTCATCCGAGAGTCCTAAAAGAAGTGAAATTTGAAATCGGAGAACTATTGCAAAAACTTGCCAACCTGTCAATCAAAACAGGACAGATACCGGCCGACTGGAAGATAGCGAACGTCACGCCGATATTTAAAAAAGGATCGAGAGGAGTGCCAGGCAACTACAGACCTGCGAGTCTCACGTCTGTCCCTGGAAAGATGGTTGAGGCGCTGATCAAAGATAGCATAGTTCGGCACCTAGACACACACGACCTGATGAGAGCCAGCCAACATGGGTTCAGGAAAGGGAAATCATGTTTGACGAACCTACTTCAATTTTTTGAGACAGTGAACAGACAAATTGATAACAGGTGGATATTGTATACTTGAACTTTTAGAAAGCGTTCGACAAGGTTCCACCATGTAAGACTTTTCAGGAAATTACAAGGCCATGGAATAGAGGGAGATATACTAAGATGGATAGGCAAATGGCTAGAGAACAGAAAACAGAGAGTGGGCATAAACGGGAAGTTCTCAAAATGGGAAAAAGTGACTAGCGGTGTACCCCAGGGCTCGGTACTTGGACCCATCTTATTTATTATTTTCATAAATGACCTGGAAGAAGGAACATCCAGTGAAATCATCAAGTTTGCAGATCCGGGCAATCAGATCGCAGAAGGACAGCGAGGAACTCCAGAGCGACTTGAATCAATTGGAGAAGTGGGCAGATAAATGGCAGATTAATTTTAATGTGGAAAAATGCAAAGTGATGCATTTAGGCAGAAAAAATAAAGATCACAAGTATAGTATGTCAGGTGTAACTCTGGGAAAGACCGAACAGGAAAAGGACCTGGGTGTACTGATAGATAGGACCCTGAAAACGTCGGCGCAATGTGCAGCAGCAGTGAAGAAAGCAAATAGAATGCTAGGCATGATAAAGAAGGGAATTACGAGTAGATCAGAGAAAGTTATAATACCTCTCTACAGAGCCATAGTCAGACCGCACCTGGAATACTGTGTCAAACATTGGTCTCCATACCTAAAGAAGGATATAAAACTGCTAGAGAGGGTGCAGAGACGAGCAACAAAGCTAGTGAAAGGTATGGAGAACCTGGATTACGAGGAACGACTTAGGAGCCTGGGGTTGTTCTCCCTTGGGAAGAGGAGACTGCGAGGGGATCTGATCGAGACTTTCAAAATACTGAAAGGATTCAACAAAATGGAGCAGGGAAAGCAATTATTTACAATGTCCATTCAGTCTTCCCATTCGCAAATATGAAGGCAGATAAAGTCCAAATTGCCCATCCAGTCTGCCCATTGGCAGCATCTTCTATCTCCCCCTCTCCCTATTGGCTAAGGCTCTGGAGGTCATAGAGCTTTATGGTTATAGAAACATAGAAACATCCTCTCCCTATTGGCTAAGGCTCTTAACATTTGCATCTCCTCTTCCTATAGGCCAAGACTCTTTACACCTGCATTGTGATGTCATAGAGATTTATGGTTATAGAAACATAGTACCAACTGAGTTTTTGGTTAAGCTACTATCGATTTCTCTTGAGAAGAATTACTTCACGTTCCAAGATATTTTCTATCAACAGTTACATGGTACTGCCATGGGTGCTACATGCGCTCCCTCCCTGGCCAATCTCTTTATGTCTGATTTTGAAGAAAAATACGTATACAATTCTTCTTTTTTCTCCAAGGTATCTTTGTGGTGCCGGTACATAGACGATATTTTCATCATTTGGGAGGACTCTGTGTTGGAATTGCACAAGTTTGTTACCTTTTTGAATACCTGCCTTCCCACTATTAAGTTTACATCAACTTTTGAAAAACAGAACATCTCTTTTTTAGATGTTAGTATAGATATTAAGGACAATATTTTCCACACTTCAATACACCGGAAAACAACTGATCGTAACACTTTCCTAGATTTTTCCAGCTCGCATCCCCGTCATTTGAAGGAAAGCCTACCTACCTCGCAATTTTTGCGCTACAGGAGATTGTGTTCAAACAAACATGAATTTAAAGTTCAAGCGCAAATTCTAAGTAGGAGATTAACGGATCGAGGCTATCCTGAGAAATGCATTAAAACATCCTATAAAAGGGCTCTGCATAACCATAGAGAACATCTATTGCAGTACGCTTCATCTGCACCAGAGCAGGATCAACTAGTTTGTGTATTACGTCACTCACAACAGGCGGGACGCTTTGCAAACGTCATCAAAAAACATTGGAATTGCCTATCTATACATTCTTGCTTTAAAGAGAGGAAGGTTTTGACTGCATATTCCAGGAATAGAAACCTGTTAGAAACCATCTGTCCTACCAGTACATGTGCAGTATATCCTATCACTATTCCACTTGGTGAGGGTAGACCTGGACATATACAATGTGGGCATTGTACTATATGCCCTATATCGTTAAACTGTGACAACTTCATTAATCCAGTAGATCAGAGAATTTATAAATTAAAAACATCTACCTCGTGTGAAGCCGGGACTATGGATCATTTATTATATTTGATACTTAAATTTTGGAGATCTATCTGGGACCAAGTGAACAATATATTGGAAAATCCAGTGGCATTGACGTACAATACCACCCTATTTGGTATTTTAATGAGAGCTAAAAGTCAAATATCTGCTAGGAATAACAAACTTCTCTTTGTAATGACAGGGGTTGCCATACAATTTATTTTGAAGAACTGGGATAGGTTAAATTACACATTCTGGTGGGAATCCCTTTGTTATACTTTTAAAATGGAGTGTCTGATGGCTATACAGCAGGGAAGGTACAGGAAATTTATAGATGTTTGGGAGCCGTTGACTAAATTTTGTAAGGAATGATAACTGACTTTATTTTACTGACCTCTAAACATACACATCCAGGGTGGAAGGGAGGAGGGGGAGGTTTGTACTGGAACTGTTTTGGGGAATTTTTAGATCGTTTCTTGTGGGTATTTACTTTCATGATTAATAGGTGGGAGGGTGGGGGAAAAATAATTGCTTATTACTATATGTAAGTTTATTGTTCTTTTCTTGTAATATTATATAGAAACATAGAAACATAGAAAGTGATGGCAGAAAAAGGCCGAGGCCCATCGAGTCTGTCCACTCCATTGACCCACCCCCCTAGTTAATCGCCCTCTGATGACCTTTTCCCTCGTAGAGATCCGACATGAGCATCCCATCTGTTCTTAAAATCTGGCACGCTGCTGGCCTCGATCACCTGTACTGGGAGCTTATTCCAGCTGTCAACCACTCTTTCGGTGAAGAAGTATTTCCTGGTGTCGCCATGAAACTTCCCGCCCTTTATTTTCAACGGGTGTCCTCTTGTGGCCGAGGGTCCTCTAAGAAGGAAAATATCATCTTCTACCTTGATACGACCAGTGACATACTTAAACGTCTCAATCATGTCTCCTCTCTCCCTACGTTCTTCGAGAGATTATAGCCACAATTCGTTCAGCCTTTCTTCGTACGATAGATCCTTGAGACCCGAGACCATCCTGGTGGCCATTTGCTGTACCGACTCGACTCTCAGCACATCTTTACGGTAATGTGGCCTCCAGAATTGTACGCAGTACTCCGGATGAGGCCTCACCATGGTTCTGTACAAAGGCATTAGGACATCGGGCTTCCAACTAACAAAGCTTCTCTGGATACAACCCAGCATTTGCCTAGCCCTGGATGAAGCCTTCTCCACTTGATTGGCCGTTTTCATGTCTTCACTGATGATCACCCCCAAATCCCGTTCTGCTGCAGTCCTTGCTAAGGTTTCACCATTCAATGTGTACGTTCTGCACGGATTATTGTTGCCAAGGTACATGACCTTGCATTTGTTAGCGTTGAAGTTAAGCTGCCAGGTCAAGGATCAATGTTGCACTAAAAGCAGGTCTTGCGTCATGCTGTCGGACAGACTGCCGTTACTCATAATGTTACATAGTTTGGCATCATCGGCGAATAATGTTATTTTACCTTGAAGCCCCTGAGTCATGTCTCTTACGAATTTGTTGAAAAGGATTGGGCCCAAGACATGAATTATTTGTATGCACAATTATAGTTGGAAAATTTAATAAAGATTTAAAAAAAAAAAAAAAAAAGAAGAATCCTTCTTTGGCATTCCTGGGACATTAAGGGATCCATAAGAAACTCTCTATGTACATATATCCAGAATGAGCAAAGCGCTGCCAAGCAGAGTGGGTAGGAATTCCGGCCTTTATCTGGTGCCATTTCCAAGGTTACTGTACCAAGTTACTCCTGAGCTGTCACTTTGGAGTCTCATTCAGTGATCTCTATTGTAGCACATTCATTCCTCTGAATAAGGTTTCTTTCCTTTTTGCACCCGATTTGCCCCATCCCTTCTCTTAGATATACACATTTAAGCCCATCCTCGGATCTTATCTGATATGGTTGCATAGGGAGAGGTATGGCCAGTAGGAAAAAGGAGGTATTGATGGCCCTGTATAAGACTCTGGTGAGACCTCATTTGGAATGTTGTATACAATTCTGGAGGCCGCACCTTCAAAAAGATATAAAAAGGATGGAATCGGTCCAGAGGAAGGCTACTAAAATGGTGTGTGGTCTTCATCATAAGGCGTAAGATCTCAATCTGTGTATTTTGGAAGAAAGGCGGGAGAGGGGAGATATGATAGAGGTTTAAATACCTACGTAATGTAAATGTGCATCAGTCGAGTCTCTTTCATTTGAAAGAAAAATCTGCAATGAGAGGGCAAAGTTAAGAGGTGACAGGCTCCGGAGTAATCTGAGGAAATACTTTTGTACGGAAAGGGTGCTAGATGCATGGAAGAGTCTCCCGGAAGAGGTGGTGGAAACAGAGACTGTGTCTGAATTCAAGAGGGCTTGAAATAGGCACGTGGGATCTCTTAGAGAGAGGAAGAGATAATGGTTACTGCGGATGGGCAGACTAGATGGGCCATTTGGCCTTTATCTACCATCACGTTACAGTGTTTCTATAACCATAAAGCTCTATGACCTCACAATGCAGGTGTTAAGAGCCTTAGCCTATAGGAAGAGGAGATGCAAAGGTGAAGAGCCTTAGCCAATAGGGAGAAGAGGAGATAGTGGATGCTGCGAATGGGCCATTTGGCCTTTATCTGTTATCATGTTTCTATGTTCTTGCCAGCTTTTCTTTGGATGTTTTCAGCCTGACCAAAGTACGAGCTTCAGAACCCCACATTATTCGAGTGAACTGGTAAGAATGAGCAGACTAGACAGGAAATATTGGGCGAGGAAAGGATTCTATAAATGGGACTTTAAAAAAATTGGTGCTGGAAAAAAATAGGTACTAAGTTGCTATTCTATAGCCGGTGCCCAGGTTAGAGCTGAAACCTAGCATAAATGCCAATACCCAACTCACTATGCTTGGGCATGGAAATGGCCACTAGAGAATGATACGGAGACAAATTTTCCCCGTTCCCACAGGAACTCAATTTCTCTGTCCCGTCCCTGCAGGTTTGTCGCTGTCCCTGTCCCATTCCTGTAAGCTCTGCCTTAACCGCACAAGTCTCCAACACTTGTCATTTTAAAGTGTTTGAGGCTTGTGCTGATGAGGACGGAGCTTAGGCATTGGTGGACTGAGGCATTATGACATCACAGTATGAGCTCTAGAATGTTGCTACTTAGGATTTTAAAGTGTTTGAGCCTTGTGCAGATGAGGACGGAGCTTAGGCATTGGTGGACTGAGGCATTATGACATCACAGTATGAGCTCTAGAATGTTGCTACTTAGGATTTTAAAGTGTTTGAGACTTGTGCAGATGAGGACGGAGCTTAGGCATTGGTGGAATGAGGCATTATGACATCACAATCTCAGCTCTAGAATGTTGCTACTTAGGATTTTACAGTGTTTGAGGCTTGTGCAGATGAGGACGGAGCTTGCAGGAATGGGGCAGGGACACGAAAAGAGCTCGCAGAAACAAGACAGGGAAAATAGATCCCGTGGGGATGGGGACAAATTTGTCCCCATGTCATTCTCACAACTTATCAGAATGCACTTGCCCCTCCCCTGGCCACTACCCCTTTTCATTTGTTTGCTAGGAATTTTAGGCACCTGGTCTTAGAAAACAATGCACAGGCAGATGCCCTTGCTAATTCCAATTATTGCTAATTGACTGCATTAATCAATTGTTTGCATCAATTAATTGATAGTTATATGCATCCAGAATCCAGGGATTTGTCTTTATCTGCTCTTTTGTACTATGTTTCTGCGACACGTCCCCAAAAACGTAATTTCCTTTTTTCTACTGATTTTGCCTCTCTGAAATACAGCTTTGGCTGTGGCCACTGCACCTGGTTATTTAACCTCATGTATTCTGTATTTACCCTGCTTGCCGTCCCTCACCAGCAAGTTCGAACCTTCCCTAAACTCCTCTCTTGTTTTAGATTGGGCTTGTTTATATACTGCAAACCACTTAAGACACCCTGTGGTGTGATGGGCTTTATTAACAATCACTGAGAGATAAAATGCATGCGATATTTCATTCAATCATTTAAAAAAAAAAAAAAAAAACTAGCACTTGTTACATCGTGTTATCACCCTAAGCATGTGCAACCATCTTGAGGTCTCTTTCCTGGCTGGTGCACATCAGTTTCGGCCCCATCACTTTCTGGATTTCTGCTCCTGAAAAATGCACAATTTGGTGCGTTTTTTGCTTGCAGTCCTTAGCGACAAGCATTCCATCATACAGTTTTGAACCGCATTGCATGGGGTCGGTCAGTCACTACTTGCCTATGACCGATTTTGTTAGCTTTTTGCAGAGTAACTCAAGATCCTTTTTATTAACCTATGCCAAGCATTTTTTCCATATAGGTTTGTTTTTCCAAGCACCGAAGATTATTTATTGTAAGCCGCATAGAATTTTAATAATAATAATAATAATAACAGTTTATATACCGCAATACCGTTAAGTTCTATGCGGATATGTGGGCTATAAATATTTATTTAAACAAATATACGCTTACCAGGTCCCATAATAAGCCAAACTATCATCATATCCAGCATGACTATTACTTGAATATCCAGGCTCTCAAGATCTGGGCCCTTCCAAACAGCTGCCCAACCCTATCCCCCTCCCCCACTCAGCCTATATGGTCACCACAAGAAGGGGAAAATTCTGTAAACGGCATATAATATTAGTAACAAAACAATAGGAACCCTCTGGACCTTGTTGTCAATAAAGTCCGAACTCTAATCCAAAAGGGACAACACTAGAATTTTCCCTGGAGAAAATGTTTGAAAAGGAAGGCTCAAAAGACTTTTAGATAACAAACTTTTGAATAATGAGCCTTTCTGATTGCACCAGACACAAGTCTAAATAAAGACTGCCTCATACATCATGTTATCAAAAAAATACATATATATACTTTAAATCACCTCCAAACATTTGCTCCAGGAAAAAATATTTCTATAGCGCTACCAAACGCACGCAGCGCTGAACAGAGTCACAAAGAGTAAGAAAACAGTCCCTGCTCCAAAGAGCTTACAATCTAAACAGACAAACAGGATGTCACGGATACAGTGAAGGGAAACGGTTAATCAACTGGCTGGGTTGGAGGGCAGAGGAGTAGGGTTAAGGATTGAAAGCTCTATAAAAAAGGTGGGTTTTCAGTCTGCTTTTAAACAAGGGAAGGGAAGGGGTTTGACGGACAAACTCGGGTAATTTATTCCAGGCATAGGGGGCAGCTAGATGAAAGGAACAAAGTCTGCCTCTTTATCCTTTAACGGCCCCTCTAGGAGGACATCCACTGCCTCAAAAGTGTAGGTTTAGGATTTCACAGTCCAACATAACCATAATTCAAGTTCTATTTTGCATTCCACATAACATATGGCAAAGCTGCTTATCTCTATAATACCCTACGAGACCGAGAAGCCCTTTTAATTGTCGAGAGCCTGGCACACGGCTGAAACATTTGGAACAGAAAATTAAAGTCAGCGAGAAAGGATGTTCAGCATTTGAAAGATATTCTTCATTATTAAAAAATAATGTCATAATAATCGGGCTGTGCAAAGGCATCGGCAGCTGCTACATGAAAAAAAACATTTTGAGTTGGGTTTGTTGCATATATTGAGTGCTATGTAGTATTCATGAGTTTATGAGCCAAGCTAGCTCAATGAAGACAGATTTCTCTTGCACAAATGACTAATGAACAGACTATGATGAGACCAAAAAAAAAAAAACCAACACGTTGGCTAACTTTAAAGCAGTAATGTAAAATTAACAAAATAAATATGCATAACATCAGCACATGGGTGAGAAGAAGATGATCATGAATAAACAATTAGCCAAAATGTTTTACAATTATTGCTCATGATAAATCATGGCTGCATCTAAAAACAGCTGTATTTCGGTGACTAGCTGGAATGCCGGTCTCATTTCCCACCAAAATATCTGCATTCACTTTATCGTTATTAGCAGGAACAAGTGAAGAGCACCAGAACAAACATATACACTTCTCCCTCCGTATTCGCGGTTTCAGCATTCACGGTTTTTAGCTTGCTGGCTCCTCCCCCACAAATTACATCAGCTTGCATAGAGAAATCGCCGATTCCGAGCATTTACAGAGAAAATCGCCAATTCCCAGCACTTTCTTCACCCTGTTTTGCCTCTCCTTCAGGAACACGCCAGGTCTCCCGCCATGTTATTCGCGGTTTCACCATATTCACGATGGTTTTTAATAGAAAACCGCGAATAACATATGAAAAAGTTATTCACGGTTTTTCTGTATTTGCGGTTCTGTTAAACCCCTATCACAGCGAATACGGAGGGAGAAGTGTAAAGCACTAATAATTAAACAAATGAAAGATGAAAATTCAAGTTATTCCTGCCAACAACACTACAATCCGCAATAAATCTCCTGGTCTAATAATTAAACTTTTAAATCTGTGGCATTCTACTGCAGGCCTGGAAGTCCAAGATGGTTTCTTCGCAGCCTTCAGCGTGACTCTCATAAAACATAGGACGGCTAATATGCAAACCAGCCGGAAAGGGCTACCGACCAGTTAAATTGCATGTCTGTGGCTATCCAGTCTTTATTTTGTTTTACAGCATTTAATCGGTCGTCGTCACTAAAAATGACTGGTTAGTGCCAAATCCAAAAGTGGTTAACTTGTGGAGTGTTCCAGGGTCCGAGTCAGGTTTAAGTATTGTTATTCAGCTTTAATGGGTTTCATAAGCCGCAGTCTTATCCTGCAGTTTAGCTTATGCTATGTCTTAATCAGCTATGTGCTGGTCAGTTTTAAAAAAAAAAGGATATTTCAAGCCAAGGCCCAGACAATGGCCCGGCTTTGACTATCTGAGACTAATGCCAGAGGCAAGCATCAAAACGCTCATCGTTGCTGGCTGAATATTTGGGAGGGGGAGGGGCAGGGAATTATTTATTCAACCCACGCACGCATCAAGTAATATTCTGGGCTCAATAAGTTGCTAAAACAGATCTCCTTGCCTGCTTCCTACTGCTCTGTGACTGCAAATCACAAGCTGGATAGAAGGAAGGGATGAAGAATATGGTACCTGGATTGGAAAGGTTTCCCCTGATGCAGCCTGGCAAAACAAGGATCCTTGTCGGGATTATGTGCTCTTCTGCTGGAGCAGTAAAACTTTTGGAACTATTGGAGTATTTGAGGATTTGAAGAACTGAAGATTTTATGAACAGTGGCGTCATAAGGGTGAGCGGCACCCCCTCCCCCACCATGCACAAGTGCTCCCTTCCCTTTCCCCGTACCTTTTAAACTTCTCCGGCGTGAACAGCGTGCCCACGTCGGTGTCAGATCGCCCTTTTGACGTCACTTCCTCGGCGCGGGGTCCCAGAAGTGACATCAGAGAAAGTGCCGATGCCGACGCGGGCAGTAATCTCGCGCCGGGGAAGTAAAAAGATATGGGGGAAGGCGAAGGGCGTGAGTGCAAGGCAAAGAGAGGAGCGGTGGGGGGGGGAAGGACAGAGAAGAGAAGGGGTGCCACGCCCTTAGGAAGATGGCACCCAGGGCAGACCGCCCCTCTCGCTCCCCCTTATTATGTTACTGACTTTGAACTGACCATTTGATTCTCCAGCTAAAGCAGTGATCTCAAACTCGCGGCCTGGGGGCCACATGCGGCCCGCCAGGTCCTATTTTGAGGCCAGTGATCAGACTGAAGGCAGCCAGAGGTTTTTGTATTTATGTTACTACTTAAGTTTGAGGCTTTTTTCTCCACATGTTTGTGACTGCTAGATACTCTGTAAGTTTCTTCCGTTCTCCTGGCTTGGGAACAATTTAAATAAGGCCGGGCGGCGGGGTCATCGCAAGAGCCAGTTCGGAAAGTTGCTGGAGTCCTCTCGGCTCTGTTTTTCGGTTCGTCCCGGAGGGGGGGGGGGGGGCAGGAGGCGCTCTTTGTGCCCCAGTCCCGGCTTGTGGAGGCAATCGTCGGCTGGCTGGGAGCGGGCTTGTGGAGGCGATCGTCGGCTGGTGACGTGCAACGCGCATGCGCACTCTCGCCTAGCGCGACAGATCAGATCTCAGGAAACACACGGCGATAGTGCGCATGCGCGGCTAGCATTTTATTATTATAGATGGTGTCAAAGACGGTTTCTTGGTGGGTTGCTTCTGAAAGACAATTATGCTGTACAGAACAAAGGGATCTTGGGAGTATGCAAGGTATTAGCAGACGAAAAAGAGAGGGATAATCCGGGATAGTAAGTCTTGTAGGTAATAAGATGGGAAACCAAGATCCAATGTTCCGAATGGGGTAAAGAACGTTACTCCAGAGAAGGCCCAAGTTTTTTAATGTACTTTTTTTTTATTCATTATTTAATTTATTTTTTTTTCTATCCCTTTTTCAACGGGTTACAGGTAGCCTACTCCTCCCCTCCTATGGTGTAAATTTTTAGGGGACACCTTGATATACCTACGCCTCCCCAATGTCCACACTCCCTTTTCAGTTGTTGTTTGTGGCTAATTGGAACAATGACCACCTACAGCAGGGGTAGGCAATTCCGGTCCTCGAGAGCCGGAGCCGGGTCAGGTTTTTCAGGATCTCCACAACAAATATGCGCGAGATAGATTTGCATCTCGAGGAGGCAGTGCATGCAAGTCCATCTTGTACATATTCACGGTGGAGATCCCGAAAACCTGACCTGGCTCCAGCTCTCGAGGACCGGAATTGCCTACCCCTGACCTACAGTCTCTTCCTTGTTATTTACGCAGTCATGATACTTGGGTTCCAGCTGCTGAAGTCTCCGTCAAAGCTCACTCCAGCCCATCCAGAATGGAGCCCAAGCACAGTACCGGGTAGAGCTTTGGATTCTTGCCCAGAAATAGCTAAGAAGAAAAAAAATTTAAAACTGAATCAGATTGGGCAAACTGGATGGACCACTAGGGTCTTTATCTGCCATCATGCTTTTTCAGCCTCCACATGCTGAGGAAAGTAAGATCCTACTTTCGCCAAAAACATTTCGCCGTCCTCGTCCAATCCATCCTCCTCTCCAAACTTGACTACTGCAATGCCATTTACTTATGCCTAACAAAAAAAAGTCTTCAAAGACTCCAATTTATCCTGAATACTGCAGCCAAGTTGATCTTTGCAAAACACAAATCTGACCATGTCTCCCCAACTCCTGTCCAATCTTCACTGGCTCCCAGTGATTTCCAGAATGCATTTCAAATGCTCCTGCCTGGCTTTTAAGATCATTCACGGCATCCTTCCTCCCCTAATCCCACTATCCTTTAACTCCTCGAGTCCTGACTCCACCAGACCCGCCCAAAGATATAAACTATCCTTCCCCTCTCTACGCGGTATTCTCTATGCAGGTAAACTGGGAAAATCTCTTCTCTTCAAAATCACAGGTCTCTGGAACGACCTTACTATGCCGCTGCGGAACCTTACTATGCCGCTGCGGAACCTTTCTATCCCGCTGCGGAACCTTACTATGCCGCTGCGGAACCTTACTTTGCCGCTGCGGAACCTTACTATCCCGCTGCGGAACCTTACTATCCCACCGCGGGCTCTCTCCAACTATTCCGCAAGCAACTGAAAACTTGGCTCTTCTCTAACATGTAATTCTATTTTCCCCCTTACTCTTCCATTCTATATATAAGCTCATGTAAACCTTTTCTTTTCTCTTCTTATATTTTAAGTTCTTGTAAACTGTGCCGAGCTCCACTTCCTTGGAGAGGATGCGGTATAGAAACTTAAGGTTTAGTTTAGTTTAGTTTAGTCATCTACTATGTTACTATGATTTCACCTAGCCACAATTGCATCAATTGTAGGGTTACCAAATTTTCCATCTGGAAAATCTGGACCCCCCTAGCCCCCCCCCCACAGGCCCACCCAGCCCCCCCCCCTGTTCCGCCCTGCCACACCCCCAAGCCCCGCATCCAAGCCTACCCCAGCCCCCCCCCTCCCCCCACTGCCTTCTCTCATCAGGCAGGACATCCGTGCATGCGCGGACAAAGTGTCCTCAAAAGGAGGACATATCCGGGGAAATCCAGAATCTGGGAACCCTTATCAACTGCAACCATTATTCCCCATTTGCAACGACACTTTAAAAGATTTTTTAAAAACCAGCTTTATTGCTTTCATGTTCACCTCATGGTCAGGCTTTGCTTCCAGACATGGCCCCCCAGCCATCCGGAAAGTGAGTTACAGGTTCTTCAAGAGCTCTCTCATGCAGGAACCTAACCCTTTCTTCCCCAAAAAGGATTCACTGTTCACTTTCTGCTGTTTTCAGGCACAACATGTACTGCTGGAACCTAACCTCTATTTTCCCACAGACTCAATGTTTCATCTAACATAATAAAACGGTAAGCCGCGCATGCGCACTTCCTATGCGTGCGTCCGTTTTCCGTGAGCTGAAGCGACCCATATGAAGTGCGCATGCGCGGCTTATGGTCTGGCCTCACGCGAGGCAAGACAAGTTCACATGCGCGCCCTTCCCTGCTCTCCACCTGCGGAGCGGCGGCTGCCGTCCGCTAGCACCCCCTGCCCTCTCCGTCACCTCCCGGCTCCAGCGGCGTAGGCAGCACTATAAACACGCTGCTTCGCGCCCTTCCCTGCCAATTTCCTCTGCCGCGTCTCTGATGACATCATCGGAGACAGACGCGGCAGAGGAAATCGCCAGTAGAAGGCCACGAAGCAGCGTGTCTAAAGTGCTGCCTACGCGGCTGGAGCCCCGAGGTTTGTTATTCATAATTTCGTGGTTGGCAAACATTTTCAGGAACCATGCTACCGCAAATAATGTGAATAAACTGTACATTTCTAATATTAAATTGAAATAAATTTCAAGTTTACCTTCTTTGATACCCCCTGATTAGAGTTACCAGACATCTGGATTTTACCAGGACATCTCCTCTTTTTAAGAGGACTGTCGTATCTGCACATATGCAGAAGTACGCCAGATTCGGCTTGAAGAGATGAGGTTTGCGTGGGGCTGATGTTGGGGGGGCAGAATGGTATGGGCCCAAGGCGAGGCCGTGCGTCCTCTTTTTCCAGATGTAAAATATGGTAACCCTACCCCTTAAGAATTATTGATCTGTCTCAAAGCATGGAGTGTAAATCGGTTTTCTTTAACACTTTCAAACTCATTTTCTGGAGTTTCCATTTACAGTGTACCTCCGGTCATTCACGGTTCGCGGTCCCGGTCATTCGCGGTATTCTCCGACCAAGACTTCCTGTGCTAAAGTTGGGTTCACCAATCAGGAGCTGCGTGTCAAAGCAGCTCCTGATTGGTGAAGCCTGACTTTAGTGCAGGAAGAGGCGGTCGGAGCATACCACAAGTGATTTCCTTCACTCGCTGGCGATCCAGCTGCCCTCTCCTGCCTCCCCAGGCGAAAAAACATATTCGTGGTTTTTCGATATTCGCGGGGGTTCCTGGAACGGAACCCCCGTGAATATCGGGGGAGTATTGTATTTTATTTTTTTTAATAAACTTATCAGTATTCCTGCATGCTCAGAGGGGCATCACATCAAAGCGTACAACACTGCATTCCATATTAAAGAAAACATTTCCCAATGTACTTACATCTGTGTCAGGCCCTTTGTCCGCACCAGGACAGGAAAAGGTAACAAATTCATGGCACCTCTTGTGAACCACAAAACAGCAAACTGTGGAGAAGAGAGCAAAGCAGGAAGAATGGTTAGTGGACAGAACAGGAAATGCACATTCACTAAAATCAAGGCAAATGCAACCCCAAATTTACCTTCCCTCTAAACCAGGGGTGTCAAATGCCAGTCCTCGAGGGCCGCAATCCAGTCGGGTTTTCAGGATTTCCCCAACGAATATGCATGAGATCTATTTGCTTGCACTGCCTTCATTGTATGCTAGTAGATCTCAGGCAAATTCGTTGGGGAAATCCAGAAAACCCGACTGGATTGCGGGTCTTGAGGACCGACCTTTGACACCCCTGCTCTAAACAAATGGTGGTTCCTCTATTCACACAAAAGGCAGCAAAAGTCAAACCCTCTTTGAGATTTGAGAACGAGTGAAACCAGATATCTCTAGGGGTATCTACCACTTGGCACCTTCTGTATCTGTGTATTGGGATTTATTTTTCCCTTTGTTTCAGGGTTTTGCTTTAATTGCAATGGAAGGCTTTACTGGCTTACTTGCAATGGAAGTATTTTTTCCCTCACATCAAGAGTGGTGGCTGCTTGGAATACCCTGAAAAAACAAAAAAAAAACCCTCTGTGGAGTGACGATGTTCCTAAATGGACTTTATTTGAAAGTGTCAAAGTTCCAAAGATACACTGAAAT
Source organism: Geotrypetes seraphini (assembly GCF_902459505.1). Lineage (NCBI taxonomy): Eukaryota > Metazoa > Chordata > Amphibia > Gymnophiona > Dermophiidae > Geotrypetes > Geotrypetes seraphini. The sequence continues at coordinate 16,453,969 of NC_047093.1, read as the reverse complement.
CATTCCACATAAAATAATTCCATCCACATAAAAATAAATCATCCACATAAGAGTCTCACTTCCGGCTCACCACACAATTGTTTCCCAAGTACTCAACTTTATAGGACCCCCAGGGACCCCTGAAGAAGACTTTTTGTCGAAACGCAGACCGTGTTGGGTCCTGTATCCCTAGCGGACTAGGTCCTTTAAGGCTCTTATGTGGATGATTTATTTTTATGTGGATGATTTCGGTGTACCTTTGGAACTTTGACACTTTCAAATAAAGTCCATTTAGGAACATTGTCACTCCACAGAGTTTTTTTTTTTTTGTTTTCTCTGGATTTTCTTCTTTGTGGATATTTTGGGGTCCATTCCTTTTGTTTTTTGCTTTTTGCTTGGAATACTCTCCCAGATGGGGAACTGGAAACATCCACAGCGAATAAATTTTTTTTAAAAAGGCATAGATATCTTTACCATAGAGAATACTAACAATTTATGTTTAAATGATTTTTATTATTCCAGCAGTACAAACAGAAGCAAATACAAACAGTAGTACCATTCAGGAAATAACATTTTCAACAATATAATCAGTTCCCCTCCCATCCCCCCCTCCCCTCCCCAAGAATCCATGGCCAGTCCAACAGTTGAGAATGGGAATAAAATCTTAAAGATTCAAAAGTCTACTGCAAGCACGCGGTGTGAGGTCCTGCCAGAAGTGCTCCCACACCTGACAAAATTTGCGACCCGGGCCAAGAGTCAATACTAACAATTTAAAAATGGAGCTCATTTGTATCGGGAGTCAATGAAGTAAATCTTTGAATCTATGGTAATGCTGGTCTTAATCCACCGATATATAACAGCTGAAGGTCTCAGCAGCCATTTCGATAGCAGAGATTAAAGAAGCGAGTAGGGCTTCCTCCTGCCCTAATTTAGCCATTAAACCAACAAGGCTTCTAAGGTAGCCTGAGATGGGCCTAAGGGTGGAAGAGTGGTGCTTTTGGTCAGAGGGATGGGGGGGAGTAGAATCAGAACTCTGGACCAGTTTCGGACTGAAGCTGAAATTCAGTTGGCCTCTATCACCAGACGCTGCCATTCTGAGCTTGAGTAACAATTATGGAGATTCAGTAGGACATGAGGACCCCATCAGTTATCGGAGCAGATGCAAAAATGTATTTAGAACAAGAATAAAACTGGCTTCTAGTTATTTTCTGCAACTAACCCTCTGAAGAAAAATGTTTGTGTTTCAACCTAAAAAGCTTCCTCTCTTAAACTTTGTCTGAATTCCCATTAAGGATTTTCAACAAACAGAAGTCCTAAACAAGATCAATATTTAAATAGGGAAACTGAAAAAGACCTAAAGATATGTGCCAAGAGTCGATCCACTCTCATGTGTAGGATGGTCCATAGGTAGCGGAACGGAGGGGGGACCACAGAGGCCATGGCCTCCCCAAAAATTGGCAATGGCACTGCCCCAGCCCCCTTCCCTTCCTCCATCCCACAGCTGAGCCTCACGGATTGTCGACCAGGATTGAGGCTGTCTTCCTCGGCTACCCCCCTTTAAAGCTAATTACGGCAGCCTGCAGAGCGAACCTAGCATGTCAGTCTCCGCAACACGTTCCCTCTGCCGCAGTCCAGCCCCTGATGTCAGAGGAGGGGCAGGACTACGGCAGAGGGAATGTGCTCCAGAGACTGACGGCAGCCTGCTAGGTTTGCTCTGCAGGCTGTCGTAATTAGCTTTAAAGGGGGGAAGCTGAGGAAGACAGCCTCAATCCTGGTCCACAATCCGTGAGGCGCGGGAAGCAGCGGAGGTAAGGCCCCGCCCATTGCAAGGGCCCCATCAGGATGAGGATTGCCACAGATGCTGGATCTGGATACCAGGGGCGGGGACAGAAAAGGACTTTGAGGAGGGGCGGGAAAGCAGACTTGAAGGAAGACAGGGCAGATGCTGGACTAGAGAGGTTAGAGAGGGGAAACACTGAACCAAGGAGAGAGATGCCAGGCCCTGGGGAGGGGGAAGGCAAAGAGAGTGAGAGAGACAGAAAGACCAGGATCAAAGGTGGGAGGACTCAAAATGTTAGCAGAAGGAAGAGAGAGGGGGAGAAACCTGAAACAAAGGGAAGGCAGAAGAGACGGGGGCAGATGTTGGACTTAGGGGTGTATAGAGGGAAGAGAGAGAAAGAGACTGCAGAGAGGTGGTAAGATTCTGGGCCAGGGAGGGAGGAAGGAAGGAGAGAGAGAAGCAGAGAAAGACCTAGAAGAAAGGAGAACAAATGCTGGGGGGGGGTGTAAGCAGAAGAAAGACAGAGAGAGAGAGAGAGAGAGAGAGGCCTGGACCAAAGGGGGAAAGACAGGAGGCAGATGTTGGACTATGGGAGGTGCAGATAGAAGAGACAGAAGGGGAGAGACCATGAGGAATAACAGAGAGATGCAAGATCATAACAGATGAGGGAGAGAGAGGGAGACATGTTGCCAATAGGGGTGGAGGAGAGAGGAAGAAAAATTGGACTCATGGAGGGACAGAGAGAGATGTTGGTTGGGGAAGGGAATGAGGTCCAGAGGAGAGGAAGCATGCAGGAGGCAGAAAGAAAAAAAAATGTTGGATGCACAGTCAGAAGGAAGTCCAACCAGAAACTAATTAAATCACCAGACAACAAAGGTAAGGGAAATTATTTTATTTTCAATTTAGTGATTGAATTGTGCCAATTTGGGGAATTTACATCTGCTGTCTATATTTTGTACTGTTAAGGAAGAAATGTATTTGTTTCTATTTCTCTGGTGTTCTACTGCATGCAGAGTCTTGAATCTTAGGGTTTCGTTTATATATATATATATTAGTACTTTTAGTTTGTGGACCTGTATTTGCATAGGGGTTATCTGTGCTCTGGTAGGACTGAATGTTGAGAAGCATACAATTAATACTATTATGGGGGCGGGATCTGGGGCGGAGCTTGTGGGGCCCCCCAAACAAAAAAGCGTTCCGCTGCCTATGGGATGGTCAACGGCGGAGGGGAAGCAGGTATACTGAGTGTCTAAGATAATTTATTGTATAGAAACATTGGCAGAAAACTGGAAATCGGCCTCTTTGCTAGATTACACTTTCTGGTGAAATTCGCTCTGTCTTTACAACAAATATGAACGATTTGCTTTCGAAAAACGCTGTTATCACTGGAATATCTGTACGTGTCTCTCCTATTTCATCGCCCTGGAAATTTCTTGACCAGTTTATGGATGTCACATAGCTGACCATTCCTGTTATGTTATGGTATCTGCTTTTTCTTTTCTACTTTGGGTTATTTCTCGTCTCATTTGTTTATTCTGTTCCACTTCTGCTTTGTACGACTTCTGGTCTTCGACACAAGAGGTGCGATAAATGTTATGTATGCTGATTTATGATATTGATTGTGTTCATTATATAGCTTAATTCAAGCGCTCCTTAAAAAGCTTTCTGTACAAAGACGCGTTCAAAACATAGCATAACTTACCAAGTACTAAATCTTTAGACTTTAATGAATCTTATGAGTAGGTCGCCAAATTATTCTTTATTTTCTTCTTATGTGCTCCCACCATATGTGTTCTTCCCTAAATGTTTCTTTTCTTTCTTTAAAGATTGTAGTTCATCCCCCTTGCCTTTTTTACCAGTTTGTATTAGAACGTATATAATTTGTATACAATGTCTTCCCCCTTTTTTATTTTTTAAAAATTGTTATACGCATTGAAATATATGATATTGCATAGATAACAAATCTTAATAAACTTGAAACTTGTTACAAAATTTCAATAAAAATTTTGAACTGAACTGAAAAAAAAGGAAAACCGACAGAAATTGAAAGCGTGACTATGCACCCCCCCCAAAAAAAAAATTGCATATGCTGTCAAAACTATTCTCAGAATGCATGAATAGCTGACAAGACAAACAAATAATACACTGACACATTCTCAATTTATGCCAGAAGTATTTGTGTGTACACCAGAGGCAAGTATCAATTTTCCTGTTTAACAAGACAGCTTCTCACCTCATTCATTAATAATTTGTTCTATGTGAAACTTATACAAGGAACCCAAGTTTTCTGCTTTTTTTCCCCCCCCCCCATCTAGTTATGTAGCACTATGATTTATCATACAGAACTACCCAAGGATAGAAAAGCCAAAAAGTCTCTCAATTTTTCTACGCCAGTCTTCCTGGAATTTAACAGATAAAGAGAAATGCATTATAATAACCTCAACTTAAGCCTTTGCCGGAAATAATGGAAAATGCAAGGACACTTCCAAGTTTCTTAGCAAATCAGTAGTTTAGCTTAACTGCAGAATTACCAAGAAACCTGTAACGCACAGCAAACGTCTCAGTAAAATGCACTGAATTTAAATCGTAAATCTTTTTGAAACAACAGATTTTCCCAAAAGTGAAATAAGACAACTCATTCTTCACACAAAAGGGTTTTTGTTCCAGTAAAATAGTGCAATTTTCCTTTTCGGCATGAAAACATTATTCCGAATTTGAAAATATTTTCATGTTTTTTTTACCAGGAAAAACTACATGGGCAGTAGCGAAGGTGCAGTGGACGGAGAACCTGGGTTCAGTTTCCACTGTGGGCAAGTGGACCAGGCCGGTGTTAGATATGCTGGGGCCCAGCTGCCCCCTTCCCTCAATTTCCCCACCCATGAAATGCCTTCCCATCCAGCATCTCTGCCTCCGTCCTTCCATTGACTCAGTTACAAAATTTATCTATGAGCGTCGGGGCTGTTACGGCCACGGCTGGCGCTAAAAACCGCACTGCGGTTTTGTAAAAGGTGGGTTAGATTGTGAGTCCGCCAGGGACAGAGAAAGTATCTGCATATAATAAATATAACCAATACTTCAAAAGAAAAGGAATTTCACATGGACTGTAAAAGTGCTCAGAACTGTTGTCGGTAGAAAGACCGCAACCGGGGCCAAGCCCCTAAATGTAGCTTTCTTAGTCTATCATAGCACAAAAAGTAGTCATTTGGGATGTACTGTTCATTAATTGGTAATCAACCACCATTACTTATCCAATCCAATCTTTAGTTTTATAAACCAATTCATCCCTACAGCAGGGCTCGACTCGCTTAACAAAATACAGTAAAACCTTGGATTGCAAGTAACTTGGTTTGCAAGTGTTTTGCAAGACAAGCACATTTGATTCAATTTTAACTTGATATACAAGCAATGTCTTGCAATACGAGTATATACAGTATACATGCGTTGCATCATCACAACTGAGCCGATGGTTCTTCTCTCACTGACATTGCAAGAATGTCGTGACTGTTCTAAATGAGTGAGGTTTTGCAATACGAGTACATACAGTATACACACGTCACATCATCACCACTGAGCCGATGGTTCTTCTCTCTCTGACGCTGCGAGAGTGTTGTGACTGTTCTAAATGAGCGAGGTCTTGCAATACAAGTACGTATTATTTTGTATTAAAGTTTTTGGGCTGTGGAACGAATCGTCTGAGTTTCGCAACTTAAAACTGAAAAAATAATAATAATAATAACTTTATTCTTCTATACCGCCACAATCTTGCGACTTCTAGGCGGTTTACAATCAAGAGTGCTGGACATTCAGCGAAATACAATAAGTAGATATTCAGAGGAAATACAGAGATCAGAGACCTCAGGAGGCAATAGTATAGAAATACAATTTGCTGAGCGAAAATGTAATATGTACATTTTAGTAGGTAATGTCCGACAAGACCTGTTGGGGATAAATAGCAACGTAAAGTTACGATAAGATGAAGATAACAGATTATATTTATAACAGTGCTGTAAGTTCAGGTGGAATAGGGAGGGGGGAGGGAGAGTGGGTCAATTGTTTAGGTATTTCTGGAACAAGTATGGTCTCGGGACTCAAGGATCTACCATACGAAAAACGGCTTGACAAATTACAGCTATACTCGCTCGAGGAGCGCAGAGAGAGGGGGGACATGATCGAGACGTTCAAGTATCTTACGGGCCGCATCGAGGCGGAGGAAGATATCTTCTTTTTCAAGGGTCCCACGACAACAAGAGGGCATCCGTTGAAAATCAGGGGCGGGAAACTACGAGGTGACACCAGGAAATTCTTTTTCACTGAAAGAGTGGTTGATTGCTGGAATAGTCTTCCACTGCAGGTGATTGAGGCCAGCAGCGTGCCTGATTTTAAGGCCAAATGGGATCGGCACATGGGATCTATTCACAGGGCAAAGGTAGGGGAGGGACATTAAGGTGGGCAGACTAGATGGGCCGTGGGCCCTTATCTGCCGTCTATTTCTATGTTTCTATGTTTCTAAGTATGTTTTTAGGTATATAGTGGGCGAAAGCAGTTGGTCTAGGTCTTTGCCCCATAGGACTGCTTGGTGAGAGAGAAGGTTTTTTTTTTTGTTACTTTTTTTGTTACATTATTGATTTGAGAAGATAAAGAGAGTGTGGAATCTAAAATAAAATCAAGAATTTTAGATGAGAAATCAATTTTCAATAGATCACCTAAGGCTAACGATACTGATGTAGGAAGCCGTTTGATTTTTGGCCCAAACCATAATAATTTTGTTTTAGAAGTGTTTAGTTTCATACCAATCTTGAATTCTTATGACTTTACTTGAAACCCTTTTCGGGGTACTTAACTGAGGCTGCTGTAACGCTGTTAAGATTCTATTGCGGGTTCTGACACGTTTCGCCAGACTGGCTTCCTCAGAGAACCCACTAATAATTCAACTGTAATCGAGTGGTCAACTTCTTCCTCATACTCTTCTCGTGTGACTTCCTCTTCCTGTTTGATCATACAGAGCACTCTTACAGTCCATGTGGAATTAGTCAGTGTTTTGGGGGGTGTCTTTTTGTTTGAAGTAATTGGTTTTCCCAATTGGGCTTCACCCCAGTGTGCTTAGTTTTTCCCCAGTAGTACTGTTTGGGGATCCCATTATAAATATAAACCATTTTGTTTGTACCACAGAGAAGTGGTATATAAATAAAAATCAACAACACTTTTTGTAGGTGATATCAGAGTATGATAATGGATATTCTGTATTGGGTGTTCCTTCGCACACCTAAAAATTGTCTAATGCTTGCTGGAACTTGCTGTGTCAAGTTAACCCTTTTTATAAACCTGTCCTAAAGAACCTGTTATTGAGAAAGACATGGGGGAAACTACTGCTTGCCCTGGATTGGTAGCATGGAATGTTACTACTCTTTGGGATTTTAGAATGTTGTTACTCTCTGGGATTCCGGAATCTTGCTATTCTTTGAGATTCTGTATGGAATGTTGCTACTCTTTGGGATTCTAGAATCTTGTTACTCTCTGGGATTCCGGAATCTTGCTATTCTTTGAGATTCTGTATGGAATGTTGCTACTCTTTGGGATTTTAGAATGTTGTTACTCTCTGGGATTCCGGAATCTTGCTATTCTTTGAGATTCTGTATGGAATGTTGCTACTCTTTGGGATTCTAGAATCTTGTTACTCTCTGGGACTCCGGAATCTTGTTATTCTTTGAGATTCTGTATGGAATGTTGCTACTCCTTGGGTTTTGGCCAGGTACTAGGGACCTGGATTGGCCACCATGAGAACGGGCTACTGGGCTTGATGGACCACTAGTCTGACCCAGTAAGGCTATTCTTATGTTTTTATGTTCTTATAACCTTCAAATTAATTTTAAATGCATGCGATATATGTACATAGGAAGGCATTGTGACAGATACTGAGCCACCAGGCTAGCCCTTGACCACCAACTGTCTTAGGTAGTGTAAGTGTATCATACCCAAGAATAATTCTCTTGAAAAACACTTCTACAAATAATAAACAACAATCTGAAGCTTTTTGGCCTCTCAAAGGATGAAAATCCTCAAACCAGATGATTAGAGCTGCAAATTCTAGCGCTCTCATATACAGATGACAGTGACAAAGCACTCAGGTCTGGCCTTTCAGTTCATGTCACTGACCTCACTAAACAAAATGCATCTGTTTATTATCGGCAGTTTGTACTACATACGTCCCTTCACTGCTACATATTTCCAGATAAGCGTCTTTTCCCCGTTTTCCCCACTAATTCACCAATCCATTTCCAGGTGTAGCAGGTGGTCTGTGTTTGGAAGGTAAGATTATGAACTTTCCTATAAATCACGGTTAGTGAGACAACTATAAGTGTTGCAAAGCTGCGACACAGGTCTACCCCCTGCCCACCACCACCACCACCACCACCACATTTATAGTGTATGAGTTCCAAAATGTAGAATCTCCTTAAATTTACTTGCATGCTTATTCCTCTGTAGGACAAGTGGCCTTCCACATGCAAGCTAAAAGGACAGATTGGGACAGCTGTGGCATATAAAAAAGCATTTGGCTCCAGAGCCCGGCAACTCATTAATATTCTCTGGCAGCAGCTTTGGTGTGGTATTATCTTAGGGCTCCTTTTATCAAGCCGCGCTAAACCGCCGTCCACACTAGCCGCTACTGCCTCCTCTTGAGCAGGTGGTAATTTTTAGCCAGCACGGGGGTTAACGCGTGATGAAAAGTCATGCGCATTAACCCCGCTAGCGTAGCTTGATAAAAGGAGCCCTTAATCTAGTTTTTAGCCAGCGCGGGGGTTAACGCGTGATGAAAAGTCATGCGCATTAACCCCGCTAGCGTAGCTTGATAAAAGGAGCCCTTAATCTAGTTTTTAGCCAGCGCGGGGGTTAACGCATGATGAAAAGTCACGCGCGTTAACTCCGCTAGCGCGGCTTGATGAAAGGAGCCCTTAATCTATTTTTTAGCCAGCGCGGGGGTTAACGCGTGATGAAAAGTCGCGCGGCTTGATAAAAGGAGCCCTTAATCTGTGTATCACACAATACAAAGGAAAAAAATCACAACCCCCCCCAATGCAAAATATAGAGCCAAAAAAGGAAGTGGGGAAGGGACACAATCAAGCAACATCAAAAATCAATCTTACACATACAGTATAGCATATATTAAAAAGGATTTTTTATTCCTGCTTCACTTTATGTATATGCTATAGGTGTATGATTGATTTATGATGTTTTAATAAATTGAGTGGTCCCGCAGTTTCTTGATTGTGTCCCTTATTATCTTAATCTTTTTCATTTTGCAAAGTAACATCTCTCATGTCCTTTGACACGACATCACCTGAATGCAGTGGTTCTCAACACAGTCCTTGGGGACCAGGCCGTGTTAGATATGCTGGAGCCCAGCTGCCCCCCTCCCTCAATTTCCCCACCCATGAAATGCCTTCCCATCCAGCATCTCTGCCTCCGTCCTCCTTCCCTCCCTCCCCACCACCCCCCAGGTCCACTAAATGCCCTTCCATCCAGTATCCCTCCCTTCATTTTAAAATCAGCTGCTCTAAGGGGCCCCCCCATGGGCCAGGATACCCTTCCCAACCCGCTCTGTAAAAATGCAAGGTCGCTGGTGTGGATGCGATTCTCTAATGCTGCCCACAGCCTCCTCAGCGCCATTCCTCTATCGCGGTCCGCCCAAGCAGAAAACAGGAAGTTGCATCAGAGGGGGTGAACTCTGGCAAAGGAACAGCGCCAAGCAGGCCGTGGGCAGAGTTACAGGCCTCCTTGCATTTTCACTCCCATTTTCAAATAATTCATAACTATGTTACAAAGCACTGGTCTCAGTACATATCCCTGTGGGTCTCCATTCAGAGAGCTGACCATGTAACTCTCTCCCCCTTTCACAAAACATGATAGCGGTTTTTTAGCGCAGGCAGGCGTGCTGAATGCTCCGCGCTGCTCCCTACACTCATAGAGTTCCTATGAGCATAGGCAGCAGTGCATTCAGTGCGCCGGCCTGTACTAAAAACCGCTTTCGTGGTTTTGTAAAAAGGGGGGGGGGGTCTATTCTATGTCTTTTATATTTGAACCACTTCCAGTTTACAACAGAACATTGCATTCTATCTCATGACTTTTTAATTTTCTCAGGGGTCTGAATATCTAGACCAGACACGGGCAACTCTGGTCCTCGAGGGCCGTATTCCAGTCGGGTTTTCAGGATTTCCCCAATGAATATGCATGAGATCTATTTGCATGCACTGCTTTCAATGCATATTCATTGGGGAAATCCTGAAAACCCGATTGGATTCCGGCCCTTGAGGACCGGAGTTGTCCATGTTTGATCTAGACCATAAGTTCCCAACCTTTTTTTAATCAAACCCCACTTTTTCAGTGAATGATTTGATAGCGCCCTACCTTGGGTAAACTATATTGTACATACTTCCCTCTCTCTCTCCCTCCTCACTTCCCTTCAGCATCTGTTACCCTTCCTCCCCCTCTCCCTCCACTTCCCTTCTGCGCCACTCAACCTCTTCCCCTCATCAAGCCACCTTCCTCTCCTCTCTTCCCTTCACCTTAGCGTGCGCTCTTCACAGTTTTCTCTTTCTGAGGTGTCCGGACGCGGTTACATTCTTACCACGTCCCGCGCGACTGCCCTAAAGCTTCTCCTCTGACGCACTTCCTGTTTCCACTTGGGCGGCTTGCATCAAGAGGAAAAGCTTTGGGAAGCTGCCAATTGCTCAAGGGGGTAGCGGCTGGTTCTCAATGCCCCCTCAATATGACTTGGTCACAAAATGCCCCCCTTAGACTTCTCAGCGCCCACCGGTGGGCGGTAGAGCCCCCATTGGCAACCCCTGATCTAAACACACTACATCACCAGCTCCCCTTTATCCATAGGGTAAATCACAAAAAATTGTAGCAAAATGGTACGGCAAGACTTCCCTTGGGTAAATTCATGTTGTCTCTACCCCAATTAAATGATGGGTGAAATCAAAAGCTTTGAAATTCAGTAGAATACATTTTTAAATATAAATACACAAAATTAAAAAGAATATCCTTGGCTTCATAATATAAATAGAATTAGTAACACTGGCCCATTTAGCTGTTCCCTCCCTTGAACATTTACAGCCAGAGGGGATTCATCAACATGATCGTGGCACAGTCCGCCCTCAGGAAATCAGCTCTCTGAGTAATAAATGGTGAACCCTCTCTTCCCGTTACATCATGAGAAGTCTAAGCCAAATGTTCTTCCTACAGATCTGCAAATCTGATTTCTTGGCTTGTTCTTAAGGCGGTTTTGCAGAACATTAAAATTTAATTTCTTGCTTCCTGCACCCCAAGTGAACGCAGAGTTATTAAGAAATCAGTGTTCATCAAATCCCAGGAGGAGGATAGACAGTGCTTTAACATTCAAGCTTCACAGCTTGCTACCTTATGGCTCTACTTCAGGCAATCATGATTCCGAGAAACAGAGAGCCGATCAACCCCCCTGGCAATTTTATTTTCGAATATACCACTTTCGTTGTAGCAATGTCTTTCCCAATCACATTTAACTGAATCTTGTGTTTCACAACTAGAAGAGACACGAACGTTTATTCAACAGAACTGCGCTGCCATGTGTTATCCATTCCGTTATGGAAAATCTTGAAGACACTGGTAGGCAACGACGCTCAATATATTTCAGTGGAAGCCTTTCGTTATGGGTTTACAGAAGATGACCATGTTTGCCCCTGCAGTCAGTTATCAGTGGCTTTCTCACATAGGAAGGAACAGAAGTTAGCCAACACAAGAATCTCAGGCATAAAACACCAAACTTCAGCCACTATTAATGGCATATTATTAACACTAGACCAGGAGTGTCCAACCTTTTGGCTCCCCTGGGCCACATCGGCCGAAAAAAATGTTTCTGGGGCCGCGCAAAACGCTGCAGCAAGACAGAGGAGGGAGCCGGCAAGATGGTAAACCCCCGGGGGCAGCAGAGGAAAACGCTGCATCGCCCTCGACCGGGGCCGCACAAAATACTTCACGGGGCCGCAGGTTGGACACCCCTGCTCTAGACAGAAATGCTGTCGTCATTCACCTAACCCAAAGTTCTACGGCATAATAATGTTGCACACATGGTTAATCCCACTGTAACTCTAACCCAGGGGTCTCAAAGTCCCTCCTCGAGGGCCGCAATCCAGTCGGGTTTTCAGGATTTCCCCAATGAATATGCATGAGATTTATGTGCACGCACTGCTTTCAATGCATATTCATTGGGGAGATCCTGAAAACCCGACTGGATTGCGGCCCTCAAGGAGGGACTTTGAGATCCCTGCTCTAACCTCAGGATTCACACTGGATTTCAACAAGATGTCCAAAGTCTTTGGAGTCATACTCGACTCCACCCTATCATATGAATCTCAAGCATCCAACTTAAGGAAGAAAACCTTCTACAATATGAGAAGACACAATGAGCTCCTTTTACTAAGCTGCGGCAGCGTTTTTAGCGCGTGTTACAGATTTGTGCGTGCTAACCCCCGCGCTACGCAGAAAAACTAACGCCAGCTCAATGGAGCGCATGTTAAAAACACTAGCACAGCTTAGTAAAAGGAGCCTTAAGACTTATCAGATCCTTTTTTCAAGAGTGGCACTTTGGACTGGGGTCAAGAGAGCAGGTCGTTCTACCTTTATATCTTACTTTTCTTTAACCACGGTATTTCTCCCCTTTTTTCCACTCGTACCCGTTTGTCTAGTCGAGTATATTATTGTTTTGTCGTGCACGTTTTTTTTTTTGTTAAAGTTATGTTAATTTGTGTTATGTGTTTTTACCCTATTTTAAAATGTATAACCACCTTGAAATAAACTGGTACGGTGGTATATCAATTTTTTTTTTTTTTCAAATTCTTTATTCATTTTATAACTTACATCAAGTACATCGATATTGATATTAACATTGTAACATAAATAATTCACTTGAGATTTTACAATTGAACTTTATCAAATTAAATTTATCCCCCTCCCTTCCTTCATGTTATATTTCATGAAATCATTTTCTTCAATAATAAAATCCCCCCTCCCCCCACCCAATTTTTCATTTGTACTAAAAAGGGAAATATATATACTTATTCTTTACAATATTCTGATAATGGCCTCTACACATCCTGAAATTTATTAAAATTCCCATTTTGAATGGCTAATGTTCTTTCCATTTTATAAATATGGCATACTGAATTTCACTAAAGTTCAGTCTATTCCAACTTTTCCAATTATGTGTTATTTGTTGTATGGCAACCCCTGTCAAAATGAGCGAAAGTTTATTATTATTAGAGGATATTTGGTTCTTGGCCCTCATCGCCATGCCAAATAATACTGTGTCATATGTTAATGCCGCATGATTTTCTAATAAGCAATTTATCTGGCTCCAAATTGATTTCCAAAATTCCATAATAAATGGACAATAGAATAATAAATGGTCTAAAGTCCCTGCTTCAAGATGACAATGCCAGCATCTATCAGACTTAGAGCTATCTAATTTTTTTAAACGAACGGGTCCAGAAGGCTCTATGCAACAGGAAAAGCCATGTTTGTCTCATAGATGCTGACATTATACATCTCATCCTCCAAGACCAAATGCGTGGCCACTGAGATGCAGTAGGATACTTAATCTCAATGCTCCAAATGTCTCTAAGACCATTCCTTGGTTTTTTATTAATTAATCCAGATATTAATTTGTACCAATGTGCAGCCTGGTGTCCCAGAAAGTCCTTCTGAAAACATAAGAACTCTAAACTATATTGATTATTAAGATTTTTCCATTCAGGGAACCCTGCCTGAATGGCCTGCTTCAGTTGCAACCATTTATAACTTTGCGATTTATCAAGACCAAATGCATGTTGCAACTGTGAAAAATCAAGCAGTTTACCATTAGATATAAAATACGTATTCCTGCTATTATCCAATGCTTCCAGACGACGTTAACTCTGCTTGATAATAAAAAATAACAGATCTAGAACACGAGTCTTATCAGAGACAAGTAGAGTAGCCCGATCTTCAACCTTCTCCAAGCTCAAGAATTTTTGAACCCAAATTTATCACCTTCAAAGGACTTCCAGATCTGGACATCCATCCTCACTCCTGGTGAGGGAACATAATTTTCTTTTAATCCAATGAAACCTGCAAGGTGGTCCTGTAGTTTCATACCAAATTTCAACCTAGTCAATAGCAATGGATAAGCCAAGAAAATCAACACCGGTGCAAAGAAAACCTTTATTTCAGATTGTCAACGAGTAAATTAAACCATACTGCAGAGAGGCCAAGCTGCACTCGCAGATATAATCTGTTCTGCCAGGAATGATGGAAGAGGAGCCAGTGAAAGGGAAACGAGCTCAACAAATACATTAAATCTTTCAGAAGAAATCGATGGACTTGGATGAATTCTTCACAAGACTGTGCGAACAACGTGATCAACAGTCACAACAGTGAAAATGACCCATAAAAGGAAACTCGCATCGCTTCAAAGAAAAATCCTACTTTCCTTTCTTGGTATTTGAAAAGTAACTTACCGTAATTACTTCTTTAAAACTCTTCACTGTAGAAGGCGTTCCCAAATCATACTGCATACAGGATTGCCCTTCACATTTTATTTTAGAAATAAAAAGGGTCCATTTATTTTTTTTTAATAATTCTTTATTCATTTTTTCATCTTACAACAAGTGAATTAAACATAATATAAACAATTTCCACATATCACTTGTATTTACAATCAAATATTCTTATATGATAAATTAAATACCCCCCTTTTTATTATCAATCCTATTCCAAATGATATACATTCCCCAACCCACCCCCACATATATACTACCCATGTGCTATGATATCTGATCATTAGAATAAATAGTCAATGGTCCCCATATTTTTTTTAAATTATGAATATTCCCTGTAACGCTATCATCTTTTCCATCTTATATATGTAACAAACTGAATTCCACCAAAATGTATAGTTTAATTTAGTATAATCTTTCCAATTTTGAGTAATTTGTTGCATGGCGACCCCTGTCAATATTAATAATAACTTGTTATTATTTGCAGAAATCGGGCTCTGAGTTCTCATTGCTGTACCAAATAATATAGTGTCATACGAGAGTCCTACATGATTATCTAATAATGTATTGGTATATTGAGTCCATTTATTAAGCTATGGTAAAGACTAACACAGCTACAAATGCCTCAGGAGACCCCAAATAATTTGTTATCCATGCACTAAAAAAATATTTTTAAAATATTTTTTTTTTTGCGCCAAGGGTGGAGAGTGGGCGCGTTATGTGCGATTTGATTAGCGCAACTACACTGCTGCATGCTAATTAGAATGTAGCTAGTGCAACGCTCTTACCATCTACAAAATAGGTTGCAAAGGGGCTCATTCACTAATAGGAAAATTAGCGCATGGCCATTAATACAGAAAACAGAAAAATCAGAAGAATAGCCTTACTGGGTCAGACCAATGGTCCATCTAACCCAGTATCCTGTCCTTACAGTGGCCAATCCAGGCCACAAGTACCTAGCAACATTCCAGAATCTCAAATAATAGCAACATTCCATACAGAATCCCAAAGAATAGCAAGATTCTGGAATCCCGAATAGTAGTAACATTCCGTGCTATTGATCCAGAGCAAGCAGTGCCTTCCCCCATGTCTATCTCAATAGCAGACTATGGACTTTTCCTCCAGGAACCTATCCAAACCTTTTTTTAAAACCAGCTATGTTAACAACTCTTATAATATCCTCTAGCAATGCATTCCAGAACTTACCTATTCTCTGAGTGAAAAATCATATCCTCCTATTGGTTTTAAGATGGGTTTGGACAATTTCCTGGAGGAAAAGTCCAGAGTCTATTATTGAGAAAGACATGGGGGAAGCCACTGCTTACCCTGGATCGGTAGCATGGAATGTTGCTATTCTTTGGGTTCTAGCCAGGCACTAGTGGCCTGGATTGGCCAACATGAGAACAGGCTACTGGGTTTGATGGACCTTTGGTCTGACCCAGTAAGGCTAGGTTCTTATTTTCTTATGGTTTTTAAAGTGTCTCCCTGTAACTTCATCGGGGGTCCCCCTAGTCTTTGTAATTTTTGACGGAGTGAAAAATCGATCCACTTGTACCCGTTCTACTCTACTCAGGATTTTGTAGACTTCAATCAAATCTCCCCTCAGCCATCTTTTTTCCAAGCTGAAGAGCCCTAACCGTTTTAGTCTTTCCTCATACGAGAGGAGTTCCATCCCTTTTATCATCTTGGTCGCTCTTCTTTGAACCTTTTCTAGTGCAGCTATATCTTTCTTGAGATAAGGAGACCAGAATTGAACACAATATTCCAGATGAGGTCGCACCATGGAGCGATAAAGAGGCATTATAACATTCTTAGTCTTGTTAAATGATTAAGAGGATGGAGGAGTTGCCGTACAGTGAGAGATTGGAGAAGCTGGGCCTCTTCTCCCTTGAAAAGAGGAGACTGCGAGGGAACATGATCGAGACATTCAAAATACTGAAGGGAATAGACTTAGTAGAGAAAGATAGACTGTTCACCCTCTCCAAGGTAGGGAGAACGAGAGGACACTCTCCAAAGTTGAAAGGGGATAGATTCCGTACAAACGTAAGGAAGTTCTTCACCCAGAGAGTGGTAGAAAACTGGAACGCTCTTCCGGAGCCTGTTATAGGGGAAAACACCCTCCAGGGTTTCAAGACAAAGTTGGACAAGTTCATGCTAAACTGGTGAGACTGGACTCATTTGGACCACTGGTCTGACCCAGCAGCGGCAATTCTTATGTTCTTAAACATCTCTTTTTTAAATAATTCCTAGCATCTTCTTTGCTTTCCTGGCTGCTGGCACCGCACATTGGGTAGAAGGTTTCATCGTATTGTCCACAGATCTTTTTCTTGGGCATTAACTCCAAAGGTGGACCCTAGTATCTGGTAACTATGATTTGGGTTCTTCTTTCCAATATTCATTACTTTGATTTGTCCACATTACCCCTCCCCCCTTGGCTCCCCTTTTACAAAGACACATTAGGCTTTTTTATCGCCGACTCCAGCAGTATTAGCTCTGACGCTCAAAGGAATTCTATGAGTTTCAGAGCTAATACCGCCGTGGCCGGTGATAAAAAGGCCCTAATGCCTCACTTTTATCCACATGTGAGGGGATCTGTGGGACCACTGGATCATCAAGGAACAAAAGGGGCACCAGGAGAGGTTAAGGCCACAGTTGAGAGACTTTGGTCTTTATGGTTTTCAAGAGTGACAATGCGGAGGAACTGAAAGAAATCTCGGTGAACCGGGAAGATGTGCCGAGCCAAAAAGACAAGCTAATGAGTGATCCAGTATGGCTGTTCCTTATGACACACTAAGGCCATTTTTACCACAATTTGATAAAAGTGCCCCAAAATGTTTTATTTTGTTCCTCCTGGAAAAACAATTTCTCCAATCCAGTGTACTTCAGCAGAGCTTTAAGACCTCACCCTCAAGAGTTTGATAATGAAACTTTTATTTTAAAAACAGGTTAATGAAATTTTGTGGGGATTTGGTTAGGATTTTTCCGGATGTATCCAGAACTACTCAGTTGAGGAGGAAAGAATTTTTGAAATTGAAGGAGAGAGTGTTGGCACTGGATGCATCCTTTTACCTGAAATTTCCCTGCAAATGTTTGATTAAGTTACAAGATATTGAGTATTCATTTTGGGACCCTATACAATTACAACAATTTTTAGTTGTAAGAGAATAGAAATAGAAATATAAATGAGATTTGTTTCACCTAGCTGAGATTATGAGGAGAATTAATATAAAAATATCCCATCGTTTAAGGTGAACCATGAATTATTGTCCTTTATTTGCTTGAATTTTATTTAATTAGAAATAGCAAGGTATACTCCCCATTAATGTGGGCTTAAAAGGAATTATGTATGTATGATTTGATTATGTATTGTTTTATGTGATTTCCTTTTTTCTTTTGAAGTATTGGATATTGTAATGTATTCAAAATTATTAAAAAAAAAAAAAAAGACCTCACCCTCTTTCTGGCCAATTTGAAATATCCCTCGAATTAAACATTTAAAAGCTGATTATCACAAGTCTACTTTTCATATGACCCTTTTTCCTAGGTTCAAATGCACATAAATATTTTAAATCTAATGGATTTCAAAAGAAGGATGCCATATTTCTTTATTCTTTAGAAAAAATTACACTTATGCATGAGAGAGAACCAGGACTGATTCCAGCTCTTGCCTCTTCCCCTACTCCCAACTCAGACACGAGTTAAATAACTAGACCCACAGGCAATGTTCTTTAACTCAACAGCCCCTCTGATCTAAATGTTCTTGCAGTTTCGGCTGCTTGAATTATTTCCCAAACTTCAACTGCCTCGCTCTGTAAATGGTTGATTATCATTTTAAGTAATGCAACACTTCAGCAGATAAAGCCTCACTCTGTTTCTATACAGAATTTAAGATCGTTTCCTGAATTATAATCCATCCGTGAACCTAATTTATATTTATGAGGAGAAAAAAAACAACCAAGGAAATTGAATATTTATTAGCACATTTTAAGTAGAAATGGGAATATTAACAGGGCGAATGACTAAGACAGAGAGAGAGAGAGAGTGTTTTAAGCACATACTTTCTTTGCTACTTTTGTTTTTAATATAATTAATTATACATTTTCAACCATAGGCTCAGGAGTAATCTAAGGAAATACTTCTTCACAGAAAGGGTGGTAGATGTGTGAAATAGTCTCCCGGTAGAGGTGGTAGACTGAATTCATGAAAGCGTGGAACAGGTACATGGATTCTCTTAGGGAGAGGAGGAGAAAGTAGATGCTGTGGATGGGCAGACTGGATGGGCCATTTGGCCTTTATCTGCCGTCATGTTTCTATAACCATAAAGTTCTATGATATCACAATGCAGGTGTAAAGAGCCTTAGCCTATAGGAAGAGGAGATGCAAATATTAAGAGCCTTAGCCAATAGGGAGAGAAGGAGATAGTGGATGCTGCGGATGGGCCATTTGGCCTTTATCTGCCGTCATGTTTTTATAACCATAAAGCTCTATGACCTCACCATGCAGATGCAAGAACCTTAGCTTACAGTATAACAATAATGCTCTATGACCTCACAATGCAGATGTAAAGAGCTTTAGCCAATAGGGAGAGGTGGAGATAGTGGATGCAGCGGATGGATAGACTGGATGGGTCAATGGGCCCTCATCTGCCATCATGTTTCTATCTATTCCATTGTTACTGTTTTGAAAGGGGTTAAACTCCCAATAAGCTGGTCTAGTGCAGTGTTCTTCAACCGCCGGTCCACAGAAAATTCCTGCCGGTCTGCGCAGGGCCGGCGAGATCGATGTGCTTAAATTTCCTGCCGGGTGTATAGCAGTGCAGCGCCAGTCTTGGCCTCCCCAACTGCTGTTCCACCCAGCCTCGGGCTCCAGGTGGTGTGCGGGGCCGGCATGTGGATTGGGGCCATCGGCAGCGTCTGGGCCTTCCCCCTGCGACGGTTCGCTTGTGTGGCGAGAGTCCGCCCACGTGCAGGATGCGTGCAGGCACCCGGTGTTTGAGAGGGTGCGTCTGGGTGCAGTGGGTTGAGCCCATGCAGCTGCGGGGTCGTGCCATGTTTGCTGGCTGCCGCCGGGTTGTTGACAGCGTTCACGGGTGAGCGAATGGTGCAGTGCTGGCCCTGAGCTTGCCTGTCGGCAAGCCGCTCACTTGTGGTGACTCGACGGCAGGGTGGCGGGTAGGGGCTTCCGGCTTGTCTTGGGCAGCATTTATTTCCGCCGGTCCATAAGTGTGTTATTTCGATAACTTCATTAAGATTAGGATCGCTATCTTTCCTACTGTCACCCCCTCTGCTATATCCTCAACCTATCACTCTCCATCGCAATTGTTACCGACGCCTTCAAACATGCCATTGTTATACCACTCCTCAAAAAACCATCACTGGACCCTAACTGACCTTTCAACTATCGTCCTGTCTCCCTCCTTCCCTTCTTAATCAAGTACTTGAACATGCTGTTCACCACCGTTGTCTTGACTTTCTTTCATCGCAAGCTATCCTTGACCCATTTCAATCAGGCCTTGTGAAAGTCTCCAATGACCTGCTCCTGGCCAAATCCAAAGGCCTCTACTCCATCCTCATTGATCTATCCACAGCTTTTCTGAGCACACTGCCAAGACCCTCATCACCTCTCGCCTAGACTACTGCAACCTGCTTCTCGTTGGCTTTCCGCTAAACCATTTCTCTTGCCTTCAATCTGTTCAGAAATCTGCTGCACACCTCGTATTCTGTCAATGTCGCTATGCCCAACATTTCCCCTCTCCTCAAGTCACTTCACAGGCTCCCTATCCACATAGAGTTCAAACTCTTTCTTACTGACCTACAAGTGTATTCACTCTGCAGCAACTCAGTATCATAGTAGAACATAGTAGATGATGACGGCAGATAAAGACCCGAATGGTCCATCCAGTCTGCCCAACCTGATTCAACCCAAATTTTTTTTTTTTTTTCTAATTTTTCTTCTTAGCTACTTCTGGGCAAGAATCCAAAGCTCCACCCGGTACTGTGCTTGGGTTCCAACTGCCAAAATGGAACCCAAGCACAATACCGGGTGGAGCTTTGGATTCTTGCCCAGAAGTAGCTAAGAAGAAAAATTTTTAAAAAAATATTAAAAAAAAAAATTTGGGTATCTCTCCTCTCTCCCCACATGCCACGCCCGGACACTCCACTCATCGAATAAGTCTCTCTTATCTAAATCTTCTCCTCTACAGCCAACTCCAGACTCCATCACTTCTACTTTACTGCAAAGTACGCCTGGAACAAACTGCCTGACTCGGTGCGTCAGATTCCGTCTCTGGCATTATTCCAGACTTCTTTGAAGCTGCTTCAATTCCAAACTCCGACCCACCTGCTAAGCCCCAATATCTGTCCTCATTCCCCCACCTGAGCACTGTATATTGATGCACCCTCTTGACCAGTCTGTCTTGACTAGACTGTAAGCTCTTTTGAGAAGGGACTATCTCTTCTGTGTTTTGATATACAGCACTGCGTATGTCTAGCAGCATTATAGAAATGATTAGTAGTACCGTGAAATGTTGCTATTCTTTGGAGATTCTTCATGGAATGTTGTCACTCTTTGAGGATTCCAAACAACAGCAACATTCCAGAACCTTAAAGAACATTCCAGAATCCTAACTCAATACATCAGGCTCCATCTCTGGCATTATTCAAATCCAGACTTCTTTGCAGCTGCTTTAATTCCAAACTCCAACCCACCTGCTAAGCCCCAATATCTGTCTTCTCATTCCCTCTGTCATTTCCCCACCTGAGCGCTGTGTATTGATGCACCTTCTTGTCTAGTTTGTCTGCCTTGACTAGATTGTAAGCTCTTCTGAGCAGGGACTGTCTCTTCTGTGTTTTGATGTATGTCTAGTAGCGTTACAGAAATGATTAGTAGTAGTTTTTAGAAATGCAAGTGGGACGGTGCCTCAGAATGACAGATAATGCAGAACCTGCATGGATTGCCATCCCAAGCTGTACCCGCCACACTCCGCTTTGTAAAGTACAACCACTCTAAACCCAGTCTCCAGACAAGCCCAGCCAGTCATGTTTTTGGCATATCCCCAATGAATATGCATCTGAAGCTTCGGGGACCCATTTTCACACTGCAGGAGGCACCTTAAAGTTTTTATTTTCATGGGAACACGCTCTCCTGTAGGATCAGAGTTCTCGAGCCTATGGCGGCTGAAATGTGGACGGCGGGTATCAAAGAGATGGTTGCTTCCTGATCTCTATGAATTTACTAGAAAACATATTATTCAACTACAAACAGCTTTACTTGAATACAGTAAAACCTTGGATTTCAAGTAACTTGGTTTGCAAGTGTTTTGCAAGACAAGCAAAACATTTGATTCAATTTTAACTTGATATACAAGCAATGTCTTGCAATACAAGTACATACAGTATAAGCACATCACAACTGAGGTGATGGTTCTTCTCTCTCTGATGCTGCGGGAGTGTAGTGACCGTTCTAAACGAGCAAAGTCTTGCAATACAAGTACATACAGTGTACACGCGTCACATCATCACAACTGAGCAGATGGCTCTTCTCTCTCTGACATTGCAAGAGTGCAGTGACTGTCCTAAACGAGCGAGGACTTGCAATACAAGTGCGTATAATATTTTGTATTAAAGTTTCTGGGTTGTGGAACAAATCGTCTGAGTTTCCATTATTTCCTATGGGGAAATTCGCTTTGATATACGAGTGCTTTTGGATTACACGCATGCTTCTGGAACAAATTGTGCTTGCAAACCAAGGTTTAACTGTATACACCACTTCACTATACAAAGCAGCATAGTGAAGTATACAGATAATCCTACCCAAACCCTACCTACCCACTCTGTACCCTTAATATACTCTAATATGCCCCAACTAATGCTATATGCCTCTATTTACCCAACACTTACCACCTTAGATCTCGACAACTCTTTGGTAATTCATATGTAACTCTTACGACATCTCTTATACTATTCCTGTAAACTTTAATGTAATTTCTGAAAACTTTTACGTAATCCGCCTTGAACCGCAAGGTATTGGCGGAATAGAAATCACTAATGTAATAATCAAATAACTGAAGACATTAAGAAAGAGTTAAGAGCACTTGAAATGTAAAAGGTACACTAGCCCAGCTCCAAGAAATCAGGGGAGCAAAAGGGTAATTATTATTCTTTCCAAAAAGTTTAAATTTTTTAAAAATGAAGTCATTATTTTCTGACTATTTAAAACATCCTCAACCCTAAGATACCTCAGTAACGTGTACCAGAGGCTTGTCACAGCACCACTGTTGAACAAGGATGGTATTTAGAACATGGGTTAAGTGAAGGAAAAAAAAAAAAATAAGTTACACCTTCTCACAAGGATTTTGTTGTTGTTGTTTTTAAAATAAAAAGTTGCTTTTGTCTCCAGCATTTCAAAGTAAATTACTGACTACCTAGCGATAATGATACAATGTTCTAACAATATACTGGGCTCAGCGCCTGGAAATTGTTTTCTATTGATGTGACAAAAAACCTACAAGTCAAAAAAAAAAAAAAACCCCACCGATGCTGAGAAACAAAATGAATTATCTAAAGATTAAGAGTCACATTTCTATGAAGGAAACAATACACATTGATTCGCATTCCAGGACTGTGCCCAATTCAAGAGGAAATCCGTCTGTTGTAATTTCTAGTGCTCGTCTGTTTTCAAGTCCTATTTAATGTGACGGAGCAATAAATTATGAATCACTATTTTGTTTCATGTAAGCAGTCACCTAGCTTCGTTTCTGGCAATGGCCTCATATTTTCAGTTTATTATACTGTGGGCCCCGAGATGCCGACAAAGGAGGAAAGTCACCGGCTGACTGCTTACAGGACATGCCTCTCGTGGTGAGAGGCATGTCCTGCAGTCAGTCAGCCGGCACTCGCGCCTCTCCTCCTTCTCCGCCACCTCCATCACCGGTGGGAATAGGAGGCTCAGGGACGCGGCTGGAGGACACGATGACATCACATGTGCGTGTGACATCACTGTGTCGACGGCCGTGTATTTCCGAGTGCCCTCCAGCCGCGGCCCCGAGACTAGCGTGTCACAGCGTAAAAAGTCTGCGACACGCTGCTGTATACACACAAATACATCGAAAATGGCAAGCTAGATTCACAATGCCCTTATGGAAACACTCTGACCACGTCTACATAACCCCCTCCAGGTCCCCTTATGGAAATACTGTTTACATCTACTACCTTCCCCTCCCCCAACCCTCCCCCCCAAAAAAAAAAAACAGATTAAAATCAGGAATTTTGCCTCTTGCTGGGCTTAACATTTTTGATCACCCATGTGATCTACGCTGCCTCTCTCCTTACATTGAGAAGGCAAATCTTGACTCAGTTGTCCATGCCATAACATCAAGGCTAGATTACTGCAATGCATTCTACAAAGTTTCTGCACCAGCTCAAAATGCTGCAGCAAGACTAATAGAAGGCTGTAAGCGATGTGACCACATTACAAAGAACATCACTGGCTACCAGTACGATTTAGGGCGAAATATAAATCTCTTTGTCTGCTCTTCAAGGACCTTGGAAGACAAGATCTTCCTCTACACTCCTTCACGGTCACTAAGGTCCTCCCAGGGAGTGTTCATAGCCACCCCTCCCCCCCTCCAAAGAACATCACACAGTGAGCCTTCTCCGGAGTAGCCCCCACACTCTGGCATGCACAAGACTATCTGTATTTCAGGAAGGAAGTGAAAGTTTGGCTCTTCAACCAGGTCTTTAATGGACTTGTATAGCAGGCCATCTTTATCCACTCCTTCCCTAGCTAAGAATTTTCAAGCACCATCGTGACCTCATATGCAACTTCCTTATTTTCTTACTCCTGCTACTCCTACGTGCTCCATCTTTCCTTACACCCTATGCTATCTATTAAAATGCTTTACCATGTATTGTGTTGACATCTTAATGTCAATATTCAACATAAGAATATAAGAATAGCCTTACTGGGTCAGACCAAGCCCAGTAGCCTGTTCTCATGGTGGCCAATCCAGGTCACTAGTACCTGGCCAAAATCCAAACAGTAGCATCATTCCACATAGAATTCCAGAGAGCAACAAGATTCTAGAATCCCAAAGAGTAGCAACATTCCATGCTACCGATCCGGGGCAAGCACAGGCTTACCCCATGTCTTAATAACAAACTAGGGACTTCTCCTCCAGGAATTTGTCCAATCTTTCTTAAAACCAGCTACGCTATCCACTTTTACCACAACCTCTGGGTTCCAGAGCTTAACTATAGTACAAAATAGCTATGAGAAAAATGCTATCAATGTAACGCCACTAACAAAACAAATATTTAGCCCATTGAGAGGAATATATCCACTTTTCCTCAAAAGATGTCATATATAAATTAGCTATAGAGGGGGCAAATGAAGCCCCCATCGCTATCCCAGAAACTTGCCTCAATAGAATCTATTTGCAAAGGTAAAATAGTTGAAAGACATTACAATTCTGGTCAATTCACTTATAAAATTCTGTTCCCATGTCTTGGGATCTTTGTGTGTATAGTCCGAGGCTTATCATATTATTCTCTCGTTGGAGGAGAAAACCTATAATGGCAGCAGGCTGTAAAAGAGACCCAGTTTGAGAATATTTTAATGACGTTCCTCTACCTATGGGTAAAGCAGGCGTGCATGCAAAAGGCAAACACTGTGGAAAAAAAAAAAAGTAAGGCCTGGTGGCCGGAATGAAACAACAGTTACAAGAAGTACTTTGATGAAGATGACAGAAGGAATATGTTTGAACAGGCAAGATCTTCAGGTTGGTAAATGTTTTGGTTTCATCATATTTCTTAAAGGCTGTCTTGAGGAATTGTCATATTTTAACAAAAAATGCATTTGTTATTACTACTGCCTGTTATCATTTTGATACAGTTGTTATAAAGAAATAGAGTTGAAACAAGCAAATACAGTGGTACCTCGGTTTACGAGTGCACCGGTTTGCGAGTGCTTTGCAAGATGAGCAAAACATTTGCAAAATCGGTGCCTTGGAAACCGAGCCAGAGGAAAAGCGGGGAAGTGGGGTGGCGGGAATGTGGGGAAACCGAAAGCTACGAGGGTAAAGGCTGAGGGCAAAGCAGAAGCACAGGGAACAGGAGAACTGCCCGAAATTCAAGGGGAGGCGGCCCAGGTATATACAGAGGTGGAGGAAAAACGACGGGACCTGCGGTGCTTATACACAAATGCAAGAAGCCTCATGGCCAAGATGGGTGAACTAGAGGTCGTGGACAAGGGGGAGGACCTGGATATAATTGGAATTACAGAAACATGGTGGACAGAGGAGAATCAATGGGATGTGGCGCTGCCGGGGTACAAGCTCTAAAGGAGGGACAGGACCCACAAGAAGGGGGGAGGCATAGCACTATATATAAAGGACTCTATCTACTCAGTCGGGATGGATATGGCAACGAAGGCAGAGGGGCTGGAATCGCTATGGGTCAAATTGCCGGGAAACAAGGGTGCAAGCATAAAACTGGGGCTGTACTATCGCCCACCTGGTACGCCGGAAGGAGTCGGACACGACTTGGAAGCTGAATTGAGACAAGAATGCAGGACTTGAAGTGTAACAGTGATGGGGGACTTCAACTACCCGGGGATTGACTGGAGTACGGGTCACTCCAACTGCACTAGGGAAACAGGATTTGTAGAAACTGTGAGGGACTGCTTCATGGAGCAACTAGTCAGGGAACCGACGCGAGGGAGTGCTACTCTTGACCTCATCCTAAACGGATTAGGGGGGCCTGCAAGAGGGGTAGAAGTGGGAGGACCACTAGGCAACAGTGACCACAATACGATCAGATTCACATTAGAAAGGGGGACACCCACAGTAAGGAGGACCGCAACAACTGCGTTCAACTTCAGGAAAGGGAACTATGCTGCTATGAGGGAAATGGTGGGGAGGAAGCTCAGAAACATCCTTAGGATGGAGACTATAGGAAGCGCCTGGACCCTATTCAGGGACACCCTGCAGGAAGCACAAAGAATGTACGTCCCCAGTTTCAGGAAAGGCGGCAAGAAGAACAAGCGGTCAAAGGACCCGGTTTGGATCTCAACAGAAGCAAAGAGGGCAATAAATGACAAAAAAGTATCCTTCCGGAGATGGAAAAAGGACCCAACGGAGGAAAATCACCAGGCGCACAGGAAATGCCAAAAGGAATGCCACCGAGAGGTTAGAAAAGCAAAAGGGAACTACGAAGAGGGGTTGGCCAGGGAGGCGAAGAACTTCAAGGCATTCTTCAGTTACGTAAAGGGGAAGCGACCAGCGAGAGAGGAGGTGGGGCCGTTGGACAATGGGGATAGGAAGGGAGTGATTAAGGAGGATAAAGAGGTAGCTGAGAGGTTGAACACGTTCTTCTCGTCGGTTTTCACGAGAGAAGACACATCTAACATACCGGACTCAGAGGAGCTCATGAGTGGTATTTGTGAGCACATCGAGAGAAATGGCCTACTGAGAACAAGCCAGTACGGATTCTGTAAGGGAAGGTCATGCTTAACGAACCTTCTGCACTTCTTTGAGGGAATAAGCAGTCGGGTGGACAATGGGGAACCCATAGACATCGTTTACCTCGATTTTCAAAAGGCTTTCGACAAGGTGCCACATGAAAGGCTGCTTAGGAAGCTGTGGAACCACGGGGTGGGAGGGGATGTGCACAGATGGATCGAGCACTGGTTGTTGGGTAGACTGCAGAGGGTCGGAGTAAAGGGACAATATTCTGACTGGCGTGGAGTCACGAGCGGTGTGCCACAGGGATCGGTGCTGGGGCCGTTACTCTTCAACATATTTATCAATGACCTGGAAAAGGAGGCAAAGTGCGAGGTTATAAAATTTGCAGATGATACCAAACTGTGCGGCAGAGTTAGATCCAGGGAGGAGTGTGAGGACCTGCAAAGGGACCTGGACAAGCTGGAAGACTGGGCAAACAAATGGCAAATGCGCTTTAACGTGGAAAAATGCAAGGTCATGCATATAGGGAAAAAGAACCCGTTGTTCAACTACAAATTAGGGGGGGCATTGTTGAGAGACAGCAGTCTAGAGAGAGACTTGGGTGTGCTGGTGGATGCATCACTGAAGCCATCTGCGCAGTGCGCAGCAGCCTCGAAAAAAGCCAACATGATGCTGGGCATCATAAAGAGGGGCATAACAACCAGGTTGCGGGAAGTCATCATGCCATTGTATCGAGCGATGGTGCGTCCGCATCTGGAATACTGCGTTCAATATTGGTCGCCGTACCTCAAGAAGGACATGGCAGTACTTGAGAGAGTCCAAAGGAGAGCAACGAAACTGGTAAAAGGGCTGCAACACTGCCCATACGCCGAGAGGTTGGATAGGCTGGGGCTCTTCTCTCTGGAAAAAAGGAGGCTCAGGGGAGATATGATAGAGACCTTCAGGATCATGAGGGGCATAGAGAGGGTGGATAGGGACAGATTCTTCAGACTGAAGGGGACAACAGGTACGAGGGGGCATTCGGAGAAACTGAAGGGAGAGAGGTTCAAAACAAATGCAAGGAAGTTTTTTTTCACCCAAAGGGTCGTGGACACTTGGAATGCGCTACCGGAGGAAGTGATCAGGCAGAGTACGGTACAGGGATTCAAACAGGGATTGGACGGATTCCTGAGGGATAAAGGGATCGTGGGATACTGAGAGAGGTGCTGGGATGTAACACAGGTATAGAAAGCTAACCAGGTAATAAGTATAGAAACCCAACCAGGTCGTGCATGTGCAAGACCGAAGGGTTAGGACTTCTATGGGAAGATAGGACTCAATGGGAAACCAAGGTGGCAAGGGGGCCCCTTCTGGTGATTCAGACAGGTCGTGACCTGTTTGGGCCGCCACGGGAGCGGACTGCTGGGCAGGATGGACCTATGGTCTGACCCGGCGGAGGCACTGCTTATGTTCTTATGAATATGCAAGAGAGATTTGCATTCATTGCCTCCATTGTATGTATATCTATTTTTTTTTTTTTTGTATAATATTTCTTTATTGGGCAAAACCAACAGCATACAGATACAGTAAAAAGCAAAAACACATCCGCAAAGTGAGGGCACCCGTCCGATCAGGGCAGGCTACAGACACAAGGCATCAATGCAGCAAAAAGCAGATGTCAGGATGTCAGAACATGCTCAATACATAAGTTTACAATGACCCGCAACAAACCCTCCCCAACAAGAAACAAGCAACCAGAGAACATAGTACATAGACTAAAACCCAATTATCCCAACCCCCCCACCCACCCCCACCCCAAGACCTGCGTGGTAGTCAGCCGAGACTAGAAAAGAGCAGAAAGAGATAAAACCGAAGAGAAGCACACTAGAGAAAAGGGTGTCAGGTCAGAAGCGCACCGGGACAAAGGCGCGAGCAGACAACTGAGCGCAGCGCAGCGGCGCGCGCCAAAGAAAAAGACAGTTTTTAGGGGCTACGACGGGGGGTGTGGGGGGAACCCCCCCCCCCACTTTACTTAATACACATCGTGCCGCGTTTGGGGGCGTTGTGGGGGGTTTGGGGGGTTGTAACCCCCCACATTTTACTGAAAACTTAACTTTTTCCCTGTTTTTAGGGAAAAAGTAATGTTTTCACTAAAATGTGGGGGGTTACAACCCCCCAAACCTCCCACAACGCCGCCGCGCTATGTATAAAGTAAAGTGGGGGGGGGGGCTCCCCAACAAAAACCCCTGTCGCAGCCCCTAAAAGCAGTCTTTTTCTTCGGCGCGCGCCTCCATCTTGCGCTCAGTTGTCGGCGCGCGCCTTTGTCTTCCGCATTACTGTCTATGAACCTAGAAAAGTAAAAGAAAAGAAAACGACAGTATGAAACGGAGCTACCCGTCAGAAGCAGGAGAGAGAACGGAAGACCAACGTGTACCTACGAAAGAAAAAGAAAAAAGGAAAAGAAGAAAGAAAGGGATGAAAAGCCCACAAGGGCGGACTGTGCATGGTAAGAGGCAGCATCCAACCCCCTGTAGTAGCTTCGTAACTCGAGAGTTCAGCAATTTAACAAAAGCTCAAGTTTCAAGTTTATTAGGATTTTATATACCGCCTATCAAGGTTATCTAAGCGGTTTTTACAATCAGGTACTCTCCCTATGGGGAAGGGACAGCCAGTATCCTTCCCATACACCCTGAAATTTGGTCCAAAGGGTCTCATGTATATCTATTTCATATGTGAAGGGAGGAGATTTCTGTTTTTCTTGAGCTTACAAAGAACTGAGTATTAACTTACTAGATTTCTGGAATTTTCCTTTCCTGGCTGGAGAAAAACCAGGAAGAGTCATCTATTACCACTGCAAAATTATGCATTTACTGTACAGGAGTCATGACTACTGTATATCCTGAGGTGAAGATGAATCATGGCATATTCCACTATATAGTGGGTGTCCTGCAGCTGAAATCAAGGGTTCGTGAGCTCGTCACGCTGCACTTAATGAGGTCTTTTTTCTTCTTCTTTTTTTTTTCCAACCAACGCAAGGAAATCTTCAGATCAAAATTTGCAAACGGCAGTGTTTTATACCCACCATTTCACACAGCAATTTCAAGAGCACTTCGGCAGTTTAGTGACAAGCCAACACCGCATTAAAAAAAAAAAATTAGGGGAAAACTGCTGTGACGTTTATTCGCCAGTTCTCTGCCGTCAGTATCATCAAACTGCCCTGACATTTCAGACATAGGAAAAAGGTTCTCTCAGACAACTATCATTTTAATCCACTGTATTCTTCATTATTAAAAGGGAAAATACCATTTTCCTTAATATTTTGTCAAAGTTATATTTTCCAGACTAAAAATGTGAAGGTGTGCCAAACTCAGGATGGCATTAAAATAGCCCAATGTCGTTTATGACGTTGTCTATGTAATATACACCATCAATCCACAACGGCATTTAATAAACTTCAAAGTGCCTAATTTCTAAGTGATCCTTTTTTCAGATAATACGTTTCTAAGTACCTCTATAGAAACATAAGAGTATGACGGCAGAAAAGGGCCATCGGCCCAACAAGTCTGCCCACTCGAAGAACCCTCCCTCTAAGAATTTCCCGGAGCGAGCCCACTCCAAGAACCCTTCCTCAACAAGAACCCTCCCGGAGCGGACCTACATGTTTATCCCATCGTCCCTTGAAGTCGAGTGCGTTACTGGCCTCAACTATGGTCTTCAGTTCCAGCCAACCACCAGCCAAATTATTTGAAGGCTTGTTTCTCTTTCTGGCTTTTATTCATCATCAGACCTTAGTTTTATTTTATTAATAATAATAATAATAACTTTATTCTTGTATATCGCATTACCATGGAAGTTCTATGCGGTTAACAGATGAAGAGACTGTACATTTACAGCGAAGTTACATTTTCAGCGATGCTACAGTTACAGTGAAGTTATTATTACAGCAAAGTTACATTTGAAATGAAGATACATTTGCTGTGAGTTACATACATCGGTGATACATAAGGCAGTGTTACATACGGCGATGTTACATACAGCGATGTTCAATAAGGTAGAGCAGAGGCATTTAGAATGAGGAGTAACGAAGACGGGATGGTTAGCTGGATTGAGTGATCCATTTTGCTAAGCCATTTAGTGGCTAAAAAGATTGGGGGAGTCGGAGAGACTGGGGTAAGTTGGGGTTAGAGGAGGTGGCAGGGAAGAGGGGGGAGAAGTTAGAGGAATTTGTCAAAAAGGTAAGTTTTGATTGACTTCCTGAACATTAGATAGGTGGGGGAATTGGAGATGAGGGTTGTAAGGCATTTGTTCCATTTGCCCGCTTGGAATGCTAGGGATCTATCGAGGAATTTCTTGTAGAGGCAGCCCTTCAGGGAAGGAAAGGAAAACAGGTAAGTGTTTCGTGTACGAGAGGGGCCTGCAATTTCAAGATGCTCAGATAGGTAGATTGGTGAAGAGCCTGCTAGTGCTTGTGCTTGTTCTCTATATTCTATGTTTTGTGCAAATCGAAAAGCTTTTCTTATACAACTTTAAAACTTTTGTACTTAGCTTTAGCTATTTCTTCATTCTTTTTTTTTAAACCTCGGGAAGGACCTCGAGGTTTAACCAGTTTCGCCCGAAGGCTTTTTCAAGAACGGGTCCCCCCTATTGTTTTGCTCCACAGCTTCCCGACATGTGTTCTTCTATGTAGAAAATGCCGGCAAGGAGGAGAGGCACCGGCTGACTGCTTACAGGACATGGCTGTCGTAACGAGAGGCATGTCCTGCAGTCAGTCAGCCGGCGCCCGCGCCTCTCCTCCTCGCTGGCGCCTCTGCTCCTTCTCCAGCGCCTCCCCCACCGGCTCAGGGACGCGGCTGGAGGACATGATGACGTCACACACGCGTGCGATATCACTGTGTCGACGTCCGTGCATTTCCAAGTGCCCTCCAGAAACGCACGTCGGGATGCTATGGAGCAAAACAAAAGGGGGGACCCGTTTTTGAAAAAGCCTTCGGGCGAAACTGGTTGAACCTTAAGGTCCTTCCCGAGGTTTAAAAAAAAAAAATGAAGAAATAGCTAAAGCTAAGTACAAAAGTTTTAAAGTTGTATAAGAAAAGTTTATCGATTTGCACAAAACATAGAATATAGAGCACAAGCACTTAAAAAAAAACTAAGGTCTGATGATGAATAAAAGCCAGAAAGAGAAACAAGCTTTCAAATAATTTAGCTGGTGGTTGGCTGGAACTGAAGACCATAGAGGTACTTAGAAATGTATTATCTGAAAAAAGATCACTTGGAAATTAGGCACTTTGAAGTTTATTATATGCCGTTGTGGATTGATGGTGTAAACTCAGGCTTGCATACACCACAGATGCTGGAGGGAGCCACAGTCTATGGCTCTGTTGCAGTTCCCTATGGCCTATCCAGTCTGTCCACTCAAATTAATATCTAATCCTCTATAATAAAATCCTAAGCGCGCATGTACACTTAGGATGGCGTGTTCCCTGACAGCATGCTGTGTCCCTCTGTGCCGAATTCCATTTTCGAATACGGAAGCAGGAAACACGCCAGCGACTCCCCCCTCCTGCCCTCACTCACCAACCGCTGCCGCTGCTCCTCTTCAAAGCACTAGAACAGTGGTTCCAAACCCTGTCCTGGAGGACCACCAAGCCAGTCGGATTATCAGGCTAGCCCTAATTGCTATAAATATGCATGAGAGAGATTTGCATATAATGGAAGTGACAGGCATGCAAATCTGCTGCAGGACCTAGTACCAGTACCACTAGGTCAGACACCAAATTAGCTTATTGCTGTTTGCACTCAAATTAATAGCCCAGTGTCTACGTTTCCTTCCTCTCCATCAGAGCTCTTCAGTCCTTGCCCCATGCTTTCTCAAATTCAGAGGTTTTCTCCACAAACCTTCACCGAGAGGCTGTTTCGTACATCCTTCTGTAAAGAGATTATTGAAAGTAGTCCCTTTCACCCTCAACCTATCACCCTTCATTGCGGGGCTTCCTTTGCACTGAAAAAGGCCCATCTCCTATTCATTTGAACCTTGGAGCTATTGGAAGTATGTTTAGATCTTTCATTTTTTTCTCCACCTGCTTTACGACAACAATCAATCACCATTTCTGTCACCATAGAAACGTGGAAAAATAAAGGCGGATAAAGACCACATGGCCTATCCCAGGGGTAGGCAATTCCGGTCCTCGAGAGCCGGAACCAGGGTTTTCAGGATATCCACAATACATATGCGTGAAATAGATTTGCATCTCAAGGAGGCAGTGCATGCAAATCCATCTCGTACATATTCATGGTGGAGATCCTGAAAACCTGACCTGGCTCCGGATCTTGAGGACTGGAATTGTCTACCCCTGATCTAGACTAAAACACTTGTTATATCAGGGATCTCAAAGTCCCTCCTTGAGGGCCGCAATCCGGTCAGGTTTTCAGGATTTCTCCAATGAATATGCATTGAAAGCGGTGCATGCACATAGATCTCATGCATATTCATTGGGGAAATCCTGAAAACCTAACCTGGCTCTGGCTCTCAAGGACCGGAATTGCCTACCCCTGGCCTATCCAGTCTGCATGTCCACACTACCTACCATGTATCCCCGAAAATAAGCCCTAGTTATATCGACCCTGGAAGCCTAACCCGAATGTCCCTGGATTCGCCGGCGGCAGAAGCACATCCCCTGCCCCCACTGCGCAGCCGAGACCCCGCTGACCCTCACACCACAGAAAACAACATATCTCCTAACAGCAGTGTCGGCAGCATTTTAAACAGGCTGCTTCGCAGTCTTCTCCCGCCGGGTCCTACCCTGTGCCACATCACTGATGATGTCATCAACGAGGCAGCACAGGAAAGATGCTCGCTCAAGGGTTCTGCTGCACGGGAGGGAAAGAAAGATGCTGCAGAAGGAAGGCACAAGGGGATTGGTGAAGAGGGGAGGAAAGATGCTGCACATGTGGGGGAGAGGAAGAAAAGAGGAAGAATTGGGGTGAAGGAGAGGAAGGGAGAGCTGATCATTGTACATGAAAAAAATAAGACCTACCCCGAAAATAAGCCCTGTGCAATTTTTGGACCCAAAATTAATATAAGACACTGTCTTATTTTCAGGGAAACACGATACTATCATCTCCTCTCCCCTAGAGATCCATCCTGTGAAACAGCTTCATCTGATGCTGTCCGTTTGATTAGGGCTTATGAATGTAAAGAAAAACTTTCTTGTTCAGTGACTGGTGATAACACAGGGACCCCCCCCTCCCCATTTCCCAATGACAGACTTTAAAATGCTATGTGAAGCTACTGAGCCATTGAATAATAAGATACAGCGGCCAAAAGCAAAGACAGAGGACGATCAATCGAATGCAAGACAAGCGAATGCAACCCCCAAAACCACAAAGAAAAATCACATTTACGTTAAAAGATAAGTTTCTAACCTTCTGTGCATACAACACTATAGTTTAACAGTATACACCCTCAGGGAACATTTCAGTTTTGAGTCACAGCTGAAGCGCCTTGAATGTGAATAATTGAACTCTGACTCAGCAATGAAAATCACGGCCGGCAGGTTCTGGCAGAGGCAACGTGAGAAGCAAATATCTCATCTAGAACAGCAATAAAACCGACTTTCATACACAAATCGCTGAAAAGGATGACGGCAAGAAATTCAGTATGTGTGGGGGAGGGGGAAGGGGCATGAATGTCCTTTATTTCAGGTGTTTTCATCTGAATGGAACTAACCCTTGCGCAGCATTTGGAAGCCCTGATTTATCAGGTTTTCCCGATAGCCCTAATGAATATGCATGGGGCAGATTTGCATGCCTGTCACTTCCATTATATGCAAATCTCTCTCATGCATATTTATTAGGGCTAGCCTGAAAACCCGACTGGCCTGGTGGTCTTCCAGGACTGGGTTGGGAACCACTGCTCTAGTGCACCTTTAACCCAGTTGGGTAGCTTTTGGAAGCTATAGAGCTGCGAGACGAAGCCTGGATTTACAGGCCCGTACCAGATAAGTGACCTCTAGTGACCTTTAACCCAGTTGTGAAATGGAACTGATACTTGGGTAGCTTTTGGAAGCTATAGAGCTGCGAGACGAAGCCTGGATTTACAGGCCCGAACCAGATAAGTGACCTCGAGAGACCTTTAACCCAGTTGTAAAATAGAACTGATACTGGGTAGCGTTTGGAAGCTATAGAGCTGCGAGACGAGGCCTGGATTTACAGGCCCGAACCAGATAAGTGACCTCGAGAGACCTTTAACCCAGTTGTGAAATGGAACTGATCCTTGTGTAGCGTTTGGAAGCTATAGAGCTGCGAGACGAAGCCTGGATTTACAGGCCCGTACCAGATAAGTGACCTCTAGAGACCTTTAACCCAGTTGTGAAATGGAACTGATACTGGGTAGCGTTTGGAAGCTATAGAGCTGCGAGACGAAGCCTGGATTTACAGGCCCGTACCAGATAAGTGACCTCTAGTGACCTTTAACCCAGTTGTGAAATGGAACTGATACTTGGGTAGCGTTTGGAAGCTATAGAGCTGCGAGACGAGGCCTGGATTTACAGGCCCGAACCAGATAAGTGACCTCTAGTGCACCTTTAACCCAGTTGTGAAATGGAACTGATCCTTGTGTAGTGTTTGGAAGCTATAGAGCTGCGAGACGAGGCCTGGATTTACAGGCCCGAACCAGATAAGTGACCTCTAGTGCACCTTTAACCCAGCTGTGAGTGTTTCAACAATGCTGCAAGGTTTGGTCATACAGGTTGGATGGTTTTTTTTATGCCAATGACTGATTTCATGACAGCATTATACCACCTCTGCTTATGACTGTCACTTTATTCCTAGGCTTTTTCTCTCCACCTGCTACTGTTGAAGATAGATTGGTATTGCTCTCTCTGTGGTTTCAATCCCATTCAACAGTAAAGTTAGAATTGTTATTCTGTTGAAACCCTTCTCGTTTCCAGCTTTATTTTTGGTGCCCATTTGCAATTTACACACGTAAATTAAACACAGAAATCCCAGTTTTAAAATGCTGCGATTTAAACGGGGTGTGGTTTACATGGGACTGGGGAGTAACTGAAACACGCCCCTGTATTCTTCATGTCAAAAGGATTCGACAAAATACACCAAGAAACATCATTATTCACTTTCTCAAATGTGACACGGACAAGAGGTCATGGACTAAAACTGAGGGTCAGCAGGTCCAGGACAAATGTCAGGAAGTTCTGTTTCGCACAGAGAGTGGTGGACGCTTGGAATGCTCTCCCGGAGGAGGTGGTGACGGAGAATACCATTTTGGGATTTAAGCGCAAGTTGGATGCACACCTTCTTGAAAATCACATTGAGGGATACGGGTAATCAAGATCTCCAGCAGGGAACACCTAGCTTGGCCTCCGCGTGTGCGGGTCGCCGGACTAGATGGACCTAGGGTCTGACCCGGTGAAGGCGTTTCTTATGTTCTAAATACTCACCTGTGATCAGAAAGGTCAACGTCGGAATTTATAGCTGCTCCTGGGTATTTATAGGTTTTGTAAACGTACTCATTGTGGATAGCACTTAGAATTTGGGGGGGGGGGGGGGGGGAGAGAAACAAGCACAGGAGGATTATAGGGGCAACCTTCCTTGATTTGATATTGCTGAATGTTTGCGTTCTCTGTTCTTAATTGGGAGTATTTGGTCTTGCTATTGTTTGGGATTCTGCCGGATACTTGTGATCCAGACTGGGTTAGATGGATCTTTTCCTAAATAGGTTCAGGCAATGTACAATTCGGGTGTTAGGTAAACAGAAAAAGGAGAGAGGGGACACTAAGCAGGGGGAGAGGAGGGGGGAAGAGTCTTCTAAGGGGCATTTCTAATAGAGAATGACACGGTGACAAAATTCATCACCGTTCCCGTCCCTGCGGATAACCGCGGGAAATAATCCCATGTCATTTTCTAGTGTCTATTTCAACCTCGGTCCTTCTACACCAGCATTCTTCAGGGCAAAGCTTGCGGGTCAGTAGTTGTGGCAATTCATACTCTGATTCTTCCCTCTCTCCTTAAAGAATGACATGAAGATGGTTTACCGCAGTTATCCGTGGGGACGGGAATGGTGATGAATTTTGTCACCGTGTCATTCTCTAATTTCTAACATGAGATTCATCTAACTTACACACTCCGTGCACAAAGAAGCGTCACCCCCCCCCCTCCTTTGTTTTCTCCTTGCCCTCTTACCACCCTTTTTTATTTATTTTATCTCGATGTATTTTACACTTGATCCTCTTGTTTCTGTACGTTTACGTCTTATCTACTGAACATACCATATTTTTTGGACCATAAGACGCACCGGATCATAAGACGCACCCACCTGTAGAGGAGGAAAAGCCAAGAAAAAAAAATGTTTTTCATTATTTTTTTCTTCTTGGTTTTTCCTCCTCTACATGTAGGTGTCTCTGGTGGTCTGGTGCTGAGAAGCCCAAAGCCACCCACAGCCGCCCGAATCCCAAAGCCGCCAGAAGCCGCCCGCAGCCCCTCGACTGGTACGTTTTTTAGTGGTGGTCCAGCATGGTCTCCGAGACGGCTCCTGTTTCTTTAGCAGAGCGACGCAGGAGCGCGACCTGCAGCCAATCACAGAGCGACGCGACCAGGCAGGAAGTGCAAAAGTCGCGCTCCCGCGTTGTGCGTTGCTCTTCTAAAGACACAGGCAGCCGTCCCGGAGACCGTGCTGGACCACCACTAAAAAAGGGACCGGGGGGGGGGGGGGAGCACAGTGTATTTGGGTCCATAAGACGCACCCCCTTTTCCGGGGTGGAAAAAGTGCATCTTATGGTCTGAAAAATACGGTATATATTTTTTTATTTTTACTTTCTTTTAAATTTTTTAGTATTGTAAATCGTCTAGGTACAAATTGATAGACAGTATATCAAGTATAGAATAAACTTGGGCAACATTGAAGAGATATCAAGAACAGTTTACCGTACATTGGATGAGGAAGTAATCTTTAAGTTACCGATTGTCAATGGAGTAATTGTTTCGATGAGAAGAGTCTTTGCATCTAAGAATAGGATCTCAAGTATCATCTCACACGGGCTAAGTGCCGGGACCTGAATGGGTGCGTCACCCAAGTTGCCTTTGTTGATGATTTTTAGACATTGACCAGTGTGTGTATTTTCTAAAAGACTCTATGGGCTCCTTTTACTAAGGTGCGCTAGCGTTTTTAGAACACGTAGATTAACACGTGCTAACCCCGTGCTACGCGGCTAGAACTAGCGCCAGCTCAACGCTGGCGTTAGCATCTAGAGCAGGGGTGTTCAACCTTTTGGCTTCACTGGGCCGCATTGGCCGAAAAAAATGTTTCTGGGGCCGCACAAACTTTCAAACGTTGCAGCAAGACACAGGAGGGAGCCGGCAAGACAGTAAACGCCCGGGGGCAGCAGAGGAAAACACCGCATCGCTCTCGACTGCGGCCGCACAAAATACTTCACGGGGGCCGCAGGTTGGACACCCCTGATCTAGAGCGCGTGCTATTCTGTGCATTAAAGCCCTAACGCAGCTTAGTAAAAGGAGCCCTATATGTTAGCAGATCATTCTCTCAAATGCTACCAGAATCTGACAAGTCCCAATCACGACCTGGATTTCACAAATGCCCCAACAAATCCTTTGAGGTTACTGCTCAAAGCTAGTTTGCTTCCAAGATCAGTTTAACTTTAGAACGACATGTGCTTCCAAGGTTTTCCTTATCGACGGCAGCCTTGGAATTTGCCGACCCTTTGAGATTACTTGGTCAGAGCCAGGAACGGACCTTGTTGTATGGCAGCCTTCCAAGCAAGCCAGTCGTATGTTCCCAAAGACACTGCGGGATTCACTAGTGAATCCCAAGCGCATTAAAGAGAGTACAGAAATAACCATTTACCGCAGAGTAGTATAAATTACCAAAGACAAGTTTCTTGCTCGCGATGATCAGTCTCAGGTTTTTAAGCCACTGATAATGTCCATCTGTCTTTTCCTGGAATTTAGTTTCTAATGAAAAAAATGTTTATTTCCAAGACTGCAGCCTCTTCTTTGTAACAAGACATTTTGCTTTTAGGCAACTTTACATCCAAAACACTGAAAACATTTGGAATCATAATCTTTTCCATTTACCAGGGTCAAATCCTTGGAGAATGGCTACGACTTGCATTGACATTAGTCCTTTTTTCCCCCAAAGCCCACAACAGTGTTTACATTTTGTGTTAAGACATTTTGGGTTTCCAAATTATTTTGCTTATTTTTTGAGATCTTAAAGTCTTTTCCTTGCTCCCTTCAGTTTACAATCAAAGTTTTTCACCCCTCTATTCTCTTGCCACACAAAATTCCATTCAATAAAATCCCTGCCACTTTAAAATTCTGCTTCATAATTCATCTCTCCTCCCCCCCCCCCCCCTCCGTTCTACACTGTTTCTGCTTTCAGAAATGCATTTCTGCTTACTGGAACACTGCGCACAGGAAAGAGACTTTTTAACCACAGTTCCCATTAAATTTATTTATTTATTTAAAAAATTTATTACTCACAACCAACCAACAATTCTGAGTGAGTTAGAATCCAAAATACATAATTAAAACAATGGCACAAACTACAAAAAGACATAAAAACAAATCAGTTCATAAACTATAACAGAACAATAATAATATTCTTCATAACTCAAGTCATTTACCAAAACAAACATACACAACACAATAAAAAAAAAAGAAAAGATTCATTTAAATATTCCTACTCAATCATTTACCAAAACATTGCTGGAAAAAACAAAGGTTTAAGAAATTTCCTGAACTGAAGTAAATCAGTAGCATTCTTTATATCCAATGGTAATGCATTCCATAATATTACACCCTGCACAGTTAATAAAGCATGCCCCCCCCACAACCACCGTACCTTTTAAGATGAAAGTCTGTCCAGAGGGATGGATACATCCTCCGGCCGAAGACCCATCATTCCAAAATGTTGGGCCTTCCCTTCCCCAGTGCAATCTGGGATGCACTGGGGAGGGGCCTATGACTCCAAATGACCCAGATGCCTAAGGCCCTTCCCCATAGGAGAAGCCTTAGGCACCTGGGCCAACCAGAGTCTTAGGCCTCCTTCCCAGTGCATCCTGGGATGCACCGGGGAGGGGCCTAAAATTGTGATTGGCCAGATACGCTCCCATGGGAGCGCTTTTAGGCATCTTGGCCAATCAGAGCCATAGACCCCTCCCCGGTGCATCCCAGAAAGGCCCACCATTTTGAAGTGAAGAGCCTACTGGCTATTGGATATATGCATCCCTCCAGCTGGACTTTCATCTTAAAAGGTACAGAGGTGTGTGGGGGTGCCAGGAGGGTCTACTGGTTAGGAAGAGGTGCTAAGGGGTCTATAGGTGTGGGGGGGCTCTGGAAGGGGTGTCACTGGGTGGAGGGAAGTTCCAGGTGGGGGGTAGGCAGCAGGAGGGAATGGGCATCCCTCGTGCCGAGGGATTTGTCGAGGGTGGGTCAGGGATGGTGGCAGGAGAGAGTGGACATCTCTCCTACCATGGACATTAGTAGATGGGT
Source organism: Geotrypetes seraphini (assembly GCF_902459505.1). NCBI lineage: Eukaryota > Metazoa > Chordata > Amphibia > Gymnophiona > Dermophiidae > Geotrypetes > Geotrypetes seraphini. Next base: position 16,413,678 of record NC_047093.1, on the reverse strand, counting down.
TCAAGGGTGGGCATCCCTTCTGCTGTGGACATTCGCATGGGGGGAGGGAGTGGCCATCCCTCCTGCCAGTCAACTTCGTGCCGGGGGTCCCTGCTGCTACCACGGCTGCTCAGCTGATCACGTCAGGGAGATTTCCTTGCCACGAGCACATGATGGCAAGGGATCAGGTGCGATTCTCTAACCAGCACCTCTGACATCAGCACCAGTTAGAGAATCTGGATGATTAGATGGGGTTAGTTGTCTGTCCATTAGGGCAGACACGATTCTGTATAGGACGCCAGTCTGCGATTCTTAGCCACTTCTTAGGGGGCTGATGAGACCGGCATTCTATAAAGAATTTCCCCCAAAGTATACACACACACATATATACAAGTATATATACTGTATTCATGCACACACACTCTGTATATAAGTCATAATTTGTAGTTTCATATCATCTTTGCAAAATCTATAATGGAAAATAACTAGTTCTACTCTATGTAAATCAGGGGTCTCAAAGACCCTACTTGGAGGCCGCAATTCAGTCGGGTTTTCAGGATTTCCCCAATGAATATGCATTGAAAGCAGTGCATGCACACATATCTCATGCATATTCATTGCGGAAATCCTGAAAACCCGACTGGACTGCAGCCCTCAAGAAGTGACTTTGAGATCCCTGATATAGAACATGTAAGAGACATAACCTATACATCAGGGGTCCTCAAAGTCCCTCCTTGAGGGCCGAATCCAGTCGGGTTTTCTGGATTTCCCCAATGAATATGCATGAGATCTATTTGCATGCACTGCTTTCAATGCATATTCTTTGGGGAAATCCTGAAAACCCGACTGGATTGCGGCCCTCGAGGATGGACTTTGAGATTCCTGATCTAAATCTTGCTTCCAGTTTTTGTCTCATTATTTTTCTCACCTGAAATTTCCAAGATGCTTTTTATTGATAGATATGAATCAATTTTGCACTGGAGAACAACTTGATATCTCTGCCCCACAAAGACAGATGATAACTAGTTGTTTACGTAGGTAAACAGATGATCTGTTTGTTATGCAACAGTTTTTCAACAGACAATGCTGTTCCCGGGAACACTTATCTCGTCCCGAAGGTGTTTTCTAACAACCACCCACTATGGTACAGATGGGAAAAGAATAGACCACAGTAAAATCAATCTAGTTGCCAACATTACAAGTGATATCCCTGTTCCCTTTCACAGATATTAGATTAACGAATTCCAGCACAATATCGTTAGGATTTACCGGCCTTATTAACTAAAGATGGCCTTTGAGGCTTCAAGGAGCACCTGCTAATTATTCTTAGGTCTTTGTCTAGCAGTGTTTCTCTTCACATAGACCAGGGGTAGGCAATTCCAGTCCTCGAGAGCCGGAGCCAGGTCAGGTTTTCAGGAGGAGTGTGTGGCGCGGTGGTTGGAGCTACAGCCTCAGCACCCTGGGGTTGTGGGTTCAAATCCCGCGCTGCTCCTTGTGATCCTGGGCAAGTCACTTAATCCTCCATAGCCCCAAGTACGTTAGATAGATTGTGAGCCCACCGGGACAGAGAGGGAAAATGCTTGAGTACCTGATTGTAAAACCACTTAGAAAACCTTGATAGACAGTATATAAAATCCTAATAAACTTAAACTTATATCCACAATAAATATGCATGAGATAGATTTGCATCTCAGGGAGGTAGTGCATGCAAATCCATCTCGTACATATTCATTATAGATATCCTGAAAACCTGACCTGGCTCCGGCTCTCGAGGACCGGAATTGCCTACCACTGACATAGACTATTGTAGGGGTCTCAAAGTCCCTCCTTGAGGGCCTCAATCCAGTCGGGTTTTCAGGATTTCCCCAATGAGTATGCATGAGATCTATGTGCATGCACTGCTTTCAATGCATATTCATTGGGGAAATCCTGAAAACCCGACTGGATTGCGGCCCTCAAGGAGGGACTTTGAGACCCCTGGACTATTGTAACATCAATTTACATTCATCTAGCCACAAAATTCCCCTGGAGGTTGCTATTAAAAGAAAATATGGTTGTGAGAATGGTCTTAGACCATTCCTTCAATGATCACCTCAACTCCCTAATAAAAAAATGTTTCTTCAGCCTTCACATGCTAAGGAAAGTGAGAACCTGTTTCCATCAAAAACATTTTGCCGTCCTTGTCCAATCCACCATCCTTCAAAGACTCCAGCGGATTCAAAATGCCGCTGCTAAGCTTATCTTCGCAAAAAGCAAATTCGACCACGTCTCACCACTTTTGTCCAAGCTCCACTGGCTTCCGATAATCTCTAGAGTCCACTTCAAATGTGCCTGCCTTACTTTCAAGATCCTACACGGCATTCTCCCCCCTTTTATTCCTCTTTCTTGGAACTCCTCTAACCCAAATTTCACCCGATCTACCCAAAAACTGAAACTTTCCTTTCCCTCTTGAAAAGGCGTTTCCCTTGTAGGAAAACTAGGTTCCTCCTTCCCTTTCAGAATCACTGAGCTCTGGAACAACCTTACCTTCCATCTTAGGAATCTGAGCTCCCTCCAAATCTTCCGAAAACATCTGAAAACCTGGTTATTTTCAAAAATGTAACTCTTCCTCTCTCTGGTTACTCTGTCCTAAATTTTCTCTTCATTTTGTCTTTTCCCTTCACTGGAGTTCCTTTCTACCCTAACCCTTGTTAACCGTTTCGAGCTTTGCGAATGTAGAGATGATGCGGTATACAAACCCAAGGTTTAGTTTAGTAGTTTAGTTTAGCTTAGACAAGAAACAACCTGAGCATCTCTCTCCATCTCTAGAACATTTTACTGGGCACTCTCATATTCAAAAATTTTTAAATTCATTTTAACCCACGGTAAAGCAGCCAGGCAACAAAACAACCCAAGAGGTGGAAAATAGAACAGAAGCATCAACAGTTCAAATCTAAGATCCATTGGGGGGGGGGGGGGGGGGCGCTTGGTGCTCTTTTCCATCGGTGTTTCAGCTAGCAAACCGAAGTACGGTTTCAAAACTTCTGACTCACTTAAAAGGTGGGTTTAGGACCCTTAATATTCATAACTGCAATGGTAAAATTCTAAACATTTTGTAATTTTATGTATGTAAACTTACAAACTTGTAAACCACTTAAATGTAGGTGGAATAAAAACCAGACATAATAAGTCAATAAACCACAACAATGGTTCCACCCAATATTTTGGAGACCTTCTGGTAAGATATTACCATGTCAACATAATGTGTCAGAAGTTCTTTCAAAGAAAACCAAAAAAACTCTGTGGAGTGACGATGTTCCCAAATGGACTTTATTTGAAAGTATCAAAGTTCCAAAGGTACACTAAAATCATCCACATAAAATAATTCCATCCACATAAAAGTAAATCATCCACATAAGAGCCTTAAAGGACCTAGTCTGCTAGGGATACAGGACCCAACACGGTCTGCGTTTCGACAAAAAGTCTTCTTCAGGGGTCCCTGGGGGTCCTATAAAGGTGAGTACGTGGGAAACAATTGTGTGGTGAGCCAGAAGTGAGACACTGCTTGTGTTTGCAACATTCTAGAGCTCAGACTGTGATGTCATAATGCCTGATTCCACCAATGCCTAAGCTCCGTCCTCATCTGCGCAAGCCTCAGACACTTTAAAATCCTAAGTAGCAAAAATCAAAAGGAACTGACCCCAAAATATCCACAAAGAAGAAAATCCAGAGAAAACAAAAAAAACTCTGTGGAGTGATGATGTTCCTAAATGCAGTGATTCCCAACCCTGTCCTGGAGGAACACCAGGCCAATCGGGTTTTCAGGCTAGCCCTAATGAATATGCATGAGAGAGATTTGCATATGATGGAAGTGATAGGCATGCAAATTTGCTTCATGCATATTCATTAGGGCTAGCCTGAAAACCCAATTGGCCTGGTGTTCCTCCAGGACAGGGTTGGGAACCACTGCCTAAATGGACTTTATTTGAAAGTGTCAAAGTTCCAAAGCTACACTGAAATCATCCACATAAAATAATTCCATCCACATAAAAGTAAATCATCCACATAAGAGCCTTAAAGGACCTAGTCCGCTAGGGATACAGGACCCAACACGGTCCGCGTTTTGACAAAAAGTCTTCTTCAGGGGTCCCTGGGGGTCCTATAAAGGTGAGTACGTGGGAAACAATTGTGTGGTGAGCTGGAAGTGAGACACTGCTTGCATTTGCATCAGAAGTTCTTTCAGACATATTGGTCTGTCATTCCCTAGCATTTCTGTTTTGCTTTGGCTGCCCAAAACTTACTTCTAAGAGATTTATTTTGCACCAAACTATAGCAAATTTTTAACATCTTTTTTAAAATTATTATTATTTCTACTAATCTTACAAAGCAATCTTACAAAACAGAAACAATAAGAGATAATCATTTTAATCATCATTAAAGCTGTGGCTTTTTGAACAAGCCTTTACGGGTTAAGTGGTGGTAGGAATTTGAGGAGCGCGCTCCTAGTTCAATGATGGGGGACAGACATCCCAACGATATTTTGGAGTATTGTGTTCAATAAGGATTCCAAATGACTTGAGGCAATTCAGAAGAGTTAGGTGCCACTGACTCGTGTGAAAGATCCAAAAAGGAATAGGTTTTGTGCTAGTCTGGTAAGGTCCCTGCACAAAACTGATTTCGTTTAAGATCTGTAATTCATCAAGTCATTTGGACTCGAACACAAGTCAATGGCAGAGGAAGACAACAAAAATGGTATCTACCTTCAGTCAAAAGAGAAGAGACATGAAGACCTGAATATGTGAACCCCAGAGCAGTGGTTTTCAATCCAGCCCTCAAGGACCCCCAGGCCATTCAAGGTTTTCAGGATACCTACTATACAGTATATATACATGATATATACAGTATATATGCATGAGATGCTAATTCATCTCATGCATATTCAGTGTGGATATCCTGAAAACCTGCGAGGACTGAGTTAAAAACCACTGCCCTAGAGGAAAGGTGGGATAGAGGGGATACGACATAGATGTTTAAATACTTGAAAAGTATTAATATGCAAACTAATCTTTTGGAGATGGGAAAGCAGTAGAAATAGACACCAAGAGTTGAGGTTTCAAGGTGGAAGATTAAGGAGCAACATCAGAAAATACTTTTTCATAGATAAAATGGCGGATGCCTAGAATACCCTTCCGGGGAAGGTTATGAATACAAAAATGCTGACGGATTTCAAGAACGTGTGGGATAAACACAAAGGATCCCCATATAGAAAATCCACTTAAAACAAAAGATGAGCAACCTCCTAGCTGGAGTGAGCTTTGATGGCAGCTCCAGAGTTGGGAAGCAGAACCAGTGCCTGGCAGACTTCCATGGTCTCTGCCCCCAAATTGGCGGGGAGACATAATGTATGCCAGTATTTAATCATGAAGGAATGGAAAATGCACAAAGTGTCAAACACAACACTGGACAGCTTGTTGAGCAGACTGGATGGACCGTTTGGGTCGCTGCTAACATTTACTAAGTGGTCCTTTTACAAAGCTGTGGTATCGATTCGGCCGTAGAAAATGCACAGAAGCCCATTCAATTCCCATGGATGTCGGTGCATTAGCCATGGGAGAATCTCTACTACAGCTTTGTAAAACGGGCCCTAAGTCACTAGCTTCTGACTTTTAGACGGCAGCCTGTACGTTTTGGCTGTCGCAAGTCGCTATTTGTCTTTGAACTTATTTTTTGCAAAATTTATGTTTAGAGAAATCTGTGTTTATGCTGTCTAGAACTGCAATTGATATATTAAAACAACAACAGCAAAAAAAAATATGCCATACTGGGTCGGACTACGTCCGTCAAACCAGTATCCTGTCTCAAGACAGTGGCCAACGCAGGTCACAAATACTTTGCAGGGTCCCAGAAAATAGATCCAAGCCTCCTTGCTGGGGCTCTTTTCCCTGGAAAAGCGGAGACTTAGAGGGGATATGATAGAAACTTACAAGATTATGAAGGGTATAGAGAAGGAAGAGAGGGACAGATTCTTCAGACTGGCGGGGGGGCAACAAAAACTAGAGGGCACTCAAAAAAATTGAAGGGAGATAGGTTTAGAACCAATGCTAGGAAGTTCTTCTTCACCCAGAGGGTGGTGGACACCTGGAATGCGCTTCCAGAGGAGATGGTAGAGCAGAGTACGATTTTGGGTTTCAAAATGGGATTGGACGATTTCCTAAAGGAAAAGGGGATTGAAGGGTATAAGTAGAGGGATACTATACAAGCAAAATGTCTTAAATAATAGATAACTTACAGGTCATTGACCTGGGGGGGCCGCCGCGGGAGTGGACTGCTGGGCATGTTGGACTTGTGGTCTGACTCAGCAGAGGCGATGCTTATGTTCTTATGTTATCCAGGGATAAGCAGTGGCTTACTGTTTTATGTATCTAGCTGTAACTTACTTCAAATCTCATTTATATGATGCAACATGCAATAAATAATAGATTCAGACAGTATTTCAGGGCGTGTTTCATGTACAATGCTTTGAATGCCTTTCACTGCTATAGAAATGATAAATAGGAGGAGAAGGAGCTTTCTCCACCACATTTGTTTCTAGTCTGCCTATAGATTTATTGAATTTCAAGAGCCTGGCATCTAAGGTGGTTAATCTGTCCAAATCTCATTGAATTCTATGAATATCCTTTTGGTTGCTCGTTACCCACTGATTTACAAGGTTCCCAGCTCACTATTTAGTCATGCTTTTACCGAACCCCATGGACAAAAATCTGCTCTATGTTCGCAACCCAGGGTAGAGCTGCCAGGCAACTGTTCCCTTTCACAAAACAGCACACGAGGTGGAAAAGATAGAACAGATGCTCCATTAGCTCAAATCCAAGATCCTGGTGGGGTTTGCAAACCAAAGTACAGTTTCAAACCTGCTGACTCACTAACTGTGACCACTGCAGTTGTTAAAGAGTCCGAAACTTGTCTTGTTAATGACTAACAAGATAAGTTTAGGACTCTTAGTAACTGCAATGGTAAAATTCTAAGGATATTAAAGGAAATGCAGCCATATAACATTTGGCAAGTTAGCAGAATCTATCTCACTCAGGAGCCGATGTAATAACATAGCCTTACTGGGGCAGACCAGTGGTCCATATAGGTCACTAGTATCTGGCCAAAACCCAAAGAGTAGCAACATTCCATACAGAATCTCAAAGAATAGCAAGATTCCGAAATCCCAGAGAGTAACAAGATTCTAGAATCCCAAAGAGTAGCAACATTCCATACAGAATCTCAAAGAATAGCAAGATTCTAGAATCCCAAAGAGTAGCAACATTCCATACAGAATCTCAAAGAATAGCAAGATTCTAGAATCCCAAAGAGTAGCAACATTCCATACAGAATCTCAAAGAATAGCAAGATTCCGGAATCCCAGAGAGTAACAAGATTCTAGAATCCCAAAGAGTAGCAACATTCCATACAGAATCTCAAAGAATAGCAAGATTCTAGAATCCCAAAGAGAAGCAACATTCCATACAGAATCTCAAAGAATAGCAAGATTCTAGAATCCCAAAGAGTAGCAACATTCCATACAGAATCTCAAAGAATAGCAAGATTCCGGAATCCCAGAGAGTAACAAGATTCTAGAATCCCAAAGAGTAGCAACATTCCATACAGAATCTCAAAGAATAGCAAGATTCCGGAATCCCAGAGAGTAACAAGATTCTAGAACCCCAAAGAGTAGCAACATTCCATGGCAGGCATAGTGGCCTAGTGACAGGCAGGCAGGCAGGGAGGCCTAGTGGTAGGCAGGCAGGCCCCATACCACTCACGTACTCCCCCAGTACCTTAAATCATCCCCATACCCCCACGTGCTCCCCAGTACCTTAAATCATCCCCCCCATGCGAGTACCTTAAATCATCCCCCATACCCCCAAGTGCCCCCAGTACCTTAAATCATCCCATGTGCCCCCCAGTACCTTAAATTATCCCCCATACAACCACATGCCCCCCAGTACCTTAAATCATCCCTCCACATACCATCCCAGTACCTTTTTTTAATCATCCCACCTCCCCCCCCCCCCCCCCCCCCCCACCGTACCTTTATTCATATCCCTTCGGTACCATTTTAAATTCTTCCCTGCTTAGACGGCTCTCATTTTCCCAGCCAGCAGGCGCACAAGCTAGAAGCAAAGAGATCAGGAGCAAGCCCTCTGCGCTCCTGCCTGGGCTAAGAGGCAAATTTATTTTGTGGTAAAAAGTTAGGAGCTTAGCATTGATTCTTCAACACTAGGCACCTAACTTAAGTTCCCTTTTATCAAGCTGTAGCAGAGCGTTTTAGAGCTCGCTGGCGAGGTAAGTGCTCTAACGCTCATTCAATTCCAATGAACGTCGGAGCATTTACCTCGGCCGGCCAGCACTAAAACGCTCTACCACAGCATGGCAAATAGGGGCCTCAGGCTTATAAATCTAGACATAGGACATGCCTAAAATTTCAGGGCACTACATTAAGCTTCTAAATTTAGGTGAATTTTCAACAGGAAAGGCTCCTATGTTTGACTGAAACCTAGATCCTCCTTAAGCCTTATCGTAGGCCCTGAGTTGCTAATCTGGTAGCCCTTTTAATCATTTCCATCCTCTCCAGAAAATCCTTGCAAAATTATGGTCTTGAGAACCAAACACAGGATTAGAGGTATATACGTTTCACCAGTGACCTAAAAACTTTTTTTTTAAAGTGCTCCTTTACACCTGAACGTATTGTTAACTCATGTTGCTTCATGATACAAATGAGCAACCTTGAGTAAGGGACCCAAGAGTAATTCTCTCTGATGATCTTATCTGGTAGCTGCCACTTTCTCCCCTCCTAATTAATAAATGACTAATGGATATATTGCATCAAAGTATCAAGAGGATCATGCAAGACCGAGCTCAGCTAATATGAGAGAGAGCATCTTCCAAAGTAAATGCACATGGAATAGGCCGAGATGTCTCTCTGCACTCCTTAATAGGTGACTTTGCACAATCTGTACGGTCTGTAGTGAGGTACACGGTGAGAAAAGCACAGGTCTGTGATTTCTAGGTTGTTATACAAAGTAGAGAGTTGCGCGGGGACAGAAATCCCACCCATCCCCGCCAGGATCCTCTCCATCCCCACCCGTCCCCGTCAGGATCCTCTCCGTCCCCACCCATCCACAGCAAGGAATTACCTCCATCCCCGCCCATCCCCATAAAAAGCAGCAATTACTTCTGAAAGGATCATCAATTCCACAGTTTATTTTGTGTTTGCGCTGCTGTTTTCCTTGTGGAATCTCTTTGGTGGAACCCTTTTTTTGTTTTCTGTTCAGGTAATTAACTTATAAACCCCCTCTTTTATTAAGGCTGACGTGTCCATTATATTATATGGACGAAACCTGCTTACAAAGCCTTCCATCCCCGTGGAGTCCCGTTGGCTAGAGGGGGACCCCCGTGGGACTCCCGTGGGTTAGGGGGGATTCCCTCGGCACCCCCGCGGGACCCTCGGGATTCCCACGATCCCCGTTCAGACCTCTAATACAAAGTCAACCCCTAAATACAGTTTTCTTGTACGCCTGGAAACTCCTAAGTCCATCCATTCTGGTGGCAAGTAGCCACATGCCACAGCCTGCCACGCTGGAATCAAAGAGCTCTTTTATGACTGAATTCTGTTGGTGCAGAGATAGGGCCGCATGGTACGTGCTCTAATCTGATTGCAACTTCTGTTACAAGGCACGCGTGTCCATGGAATTAACACCTCTCTGTGCCTTAAAAAGAATTAGCATTTGGTGAATAGTTGCAGGCTTTGATTACTATTGGAAAAGATTTATTTTGAGCCACTTAACGACAGGAGCAATTCCTTATACAGTCCATGAAAGAAAATCAATATATTCATGCCTTTAAATGTCTCTGACCTTTACAGAAATTGAATAAATATTGTGCAAGGAGCATTGATCAAGTCTCACTCAAGTCCACGAAAGTGAAAATACGGCATTTTGTTGTTTTATGGACACCTATTCCACAGAATTCGGGAATAGGTAACCTTGATTTGTTTCTGATTCTAAGGGGCTACTAAAATCCAAAACACAACAATAACCGCCTAATATTTTTACACGGCGCTCAAAACTGCGCATGGAAATTTGGGCACATGCCCAATTTCTTCATGCAATTTAACTGAATAGCGAACCAATTAGTGTCAATAATTGGGCTAATCGGACACTCCGTATTTTTCGGACCATAAGACGCACCAGCCTGTAGAGGAGGAAAAACCAAGAAAAAGAAAATTTGGTTCAGAATTTTTTTCTTCTTGGTTATTCCTCCTCTACACTTTGGTGTGTCTGGTGGTCTGGTGCGTCCGGTGCTGGGAAGTCCAAAGTTCGCAGCCGCCCAAAGCCAGCAGCTATCTGAAGCCCGAAGCAGCCCAAAGCTGGCCAAAACCGCCAGAAGCCCAAAGCCGCCTGCAGCCCCCCCCCCCCTCCCCCGGTACCATTTTTAGTGGTGGTGGTTCAGCGCTGTCTCCTGGACGGCTGCCTTGGTCTTTAGAAAAGCGACGCACAATACAGGAGCGCGACCTTTGCACTTCCTGCCTGGTCCCATGCCGCTCTGTGATTGACTGCAGCCAATCACAGAGCGGCTCACCGGACCATGGCCACTAAAAAAGGTACCGGGGGGGGGGGCGCAGTGTATTCGGTCCATAAGATGCATCCCCTTTTCTACCCCCTTTTTGGGGGTGGAAAAAGTATCTTACGGTCCCAAAAATACGGTAAATTATATTAACTGATATTTGCATGCGCATCTTTAGGCGCCAGGATCCACATGCAAATGTAAATGTGGATATGAAAACGGGATGAAAGCCATGGGAGGGGCGGCATGGGTGGATTGGGGACGTTCCTGGAATGTGCATGCTCTTTTAGAGAATAAGGGAAATCCACAGGTAATTTAGGCATGAGAATTTGTACCAGGTTTTACTTGCGCCCAAATCTGTGCGCTACCTATAGACTAGCGGTCAACGCCAAATTTTTTTGTGCCACCGATTTTTCAGCAGCAGATATAGAAATTGTGGCCTAAACAAAAAAGTGAAAAGAACAAACAATAAGGACAGATTTCCCCTTCCTCCAGCAGGCCCAAGCGGGGAATTCAGTAGAGAGAGATATGGAGAAGTGTCTTACATTCGAGAACCAGGTCTTGGGGGATGAGAGGAGAACGTAGAAGGGATCTGTGCCCCTAAATGTGAATTGTGTATATTTGAGTGGTGTGGTGCGCATATGTGTGTGCATGTGAGACACTGTAGACTTGAGGAGTTGTTTGGAGTGGGTGTGGGGGTTTACTTATTGTTCCAGTCTGGGTTTTAATAGCCCCATGGGTGTAACTAAAACCAAGGCTACCTATCCAGGAATATATTATGTGCATGCGGCATAGGGGTTATGGAATGTAGTAAGGCGGATATACAGGGTTGGAGTGTTTGAAGGTTGGAGATAGGTACTGGGGTGTGAAGGGTGTGCTCTTTAAGGTATTCTCATTCTCACTCCCCCACCCCCACCCCCACCCCGTTTTCCAATTTGTCCTTGTTCTCTTCTTCACTCCCCTCCTTTCTTATTGTCAGGCCAATTCCCTGGCCCCTCCATCCTCGCAACTCACTCATCCTCCATCTCCACTCCCCTAAAATAGAGAATGACATGGGGTCAAACTTGTTTCCATCCCCGCAGGAACTCAATTTCTCCATCCCGTCCCCTTGAGTTTCGGCGCTGTCCTCATCTATGCCCCACTCCTGTAAGCTCTGCCTTAACCACACAAGCCTTAAGCACTTATGATTTTAATGTGTCTGAGACTTGTGCAGATGAGGACGGAGCTTAGGCATTGGTGGAATGAGGCATTATGACATCACAATCTCAGCTCTAGAATGTTGCTACTTAGGATTTTAAAGTGTTTGAGGCTTGTGCAAATGAGGACGGAGCTTAGGCATTGATGCAATGAGGCATTATGACATCACAATCTGAGCTCTAGAATGTTACTACTTAGGATTTTAAAGTGTTTGAGGCTTGTGCAGATGAGGACGGAGCTTAGGCATTGGTGGAATGAGGCATTATGACATCACAATCTGAGCTCTAGAACATTGCTACTTAGGATTTGAAAGTGTTTGAGCAGTGCAAAAGATAGACAGCAGATTAAAATACTCAAAATTGACACAATTCAATCCCTAACTTGAAATAAAATCATTCCCCCTACCTTTGTCTTCCTCCCTCCATGCTGTGCCTCCCTCCGGCGGGTGTCTAACTTTCTGGCCGGCTCCAACCTGGTCGTTTCATGCGGCCCACGATGTCATCTTGTGGCCGGCTCCCTCCTCCTCACAGCCATAGTGTGCACGCTTCTACCCATGGCGGTTCCAATCTCAAAATGGCAGCGGCTCCTCGTGCGTCCTACACCTGAACCGGAAGCAACATCAGAGGGAATGCTTCTGGATGAGGTGTGGGACGCGCGAAGAGCCGCTGCATGCACACTACGGCTGTGAGGAGGAGGAAGCCGGCCACAAGGTAAAACTGGGGGCATCGGACCGCAGGCCGCATAAAACGACTAGGCGGGTCGGATTTGGCCCGCTGGCCTTGAGTTTGACACCTGTGCCCTAAACCATACCGTTCTCTCAGGTTTTTGCAGCCCAAATGCCTGACCCTGCATTTCTTAGCATTAAATTTCAACTGCCAAATGTCCCGACTGGGCTCATACCACCTGCCAGGCTGTGGGAGATAGTGACTAATCAACTCAACAGAAATTAGAACCAGAGACCTCCAGGTGAAAGTTTAAGCATCCCTTCCTGTCCACTCAGCCTGCCATAACCTCAGACTTCTTTTTGGTGAATATCCTCTTCTAAACTAGTAATATTTGGGAATGGGATGGCTGGAAGGGGGATGGAAAGAGGGGAGGGGGTGTTGGGAGGTACTTTATTGTGTTTGTATTGTGGTGATAATTGATTGTGATTGAGAGTGGTGGAAAACTGGAACGCTCTCCCGGAGGCTGTTATAGGGGAAAACACCATCAAGGGATTGAAATAGGGGAAAACACCCTCCAGGGATTCAATTATGGGAAAACACCATCCAGGGATTCAATTATGGGAAAACATCATCCAGGGATTCAATTATGGGAAAACACCCTCCAGGGATTCAATTATGGGAAAACACCATCCAGGGATTCAATTATGGGAAAACACCCTCCAGGGATTCAATTATGGGAAAACACCATCCAGGGATTCAAGACTATGTTAGACAAGTTCCTACTGAACAAGGACTTACGCTGGTAGGGCTAGTCTCAGTTAGGGCGCTGGTCTTTGACAAAAAGGGGCCGCCGCGTGAGCGGACTGCTGGGCATGATGGACCACTGGTCTGACCCAGCAGCAGCATTTCTTATGTTCTTATGTTGATTTCTTTGAATTTCTATATCTACAATGTATTAACTGAGTTGAGATGATATCCTTTGTAAGATTTTTGTTATGTATATTTTATTTTTAAAACTCAATAAAATTATTGAACATTAAAACAGCTTTTGTTCCTGGAGGAAAATTAAAGTATAGTATGGAGGCATCTGTTTCATTTTGCAAGATAATTGGAAGAAGAACAACCAAAAGCTTAGCTTCATGGAAGCAAAACTGAATAATTAATGTTACTAAAGCTTTCAGAAGGGCTGTTGTGAGTGTGCGTACCTATGATAGATAACATGAGACATCATTGGTTCTTTAGGAACAACTTTTCAGATCGACTGTGACATTAGTGTAATTACTGATACTGAAGGGAATAGACTTAGTAGATAAAGACAGGTTGTTCACCCTCTCCAAGGTAGAGAGAACAAGAGGGCACTCTCTAAAGTTAAAAAGGGATAGATTCCATACAAACGTAAGGAAGTTCTTCTTCACCCAGAAAGTGGTGGAAAACTGGAACGCTCTTCCGGAGGCTGTTATAGGGGAAAACACCCTCCAGGGATTCAATGTAAGGAAGTTCTTCTTTACCCGGAGAATGGTGGAAAACTGGAACGCTCTTCCGGAGTCTGTCATAGGGGAAAACATCCTCCAGGGATTCAATGTAAGGAAGTTCTTCTTCACCCAGAGAGTGGTGGAAAACTGGAACGCTCTTCCGGAGGCTGTTATAGGGGAAAACACCCTCCAGGGATTCAATGTAAGGAAGTTCTTCTTTACCCGGAGAATGGTGGAAAACTGGAACGCTCTTCCGGAGTCTGTCATAGGGGAAAACATCCTCCAGGGATTCAATGTAAGGAAGTTCTTCTTCACCCAGAGAGTGGTGGAAAACTGGAACGCTCTTCCGGAGGCTGTCATAGGGGAAAACACCCTCCAGGGATTCAATGTAAGGAAGTTCTTCTTTACCCGGAGAATGGTGGAAAACTGGAACGCTCTTCCGGAGTCTGTCATAGGGGAAAACATCCTCCAGGGATTCAATGTAAGGAAGTTCTTCTTCACCCAGAGAGTGGTGGAAAACTGGAACGCTCTTCCGGAGGAAAAACACCATCAAGGGATTGAAATAGGGGAAAACACCCTCCAGGGATTCAAATAGGGGAAAACACCCTCCAGGGATTCAAGACAAAAGTTAGACAAGTTCCTGCTGAACCAGAACGTACGCAGGTAAGGCTAGTCTCAGTTAGGGCACTGGTCTTTGACCTAGGGGCCACCGTGAGAGCGGACTGCTGGGCACGATGGACCTCTGGTCTGACCCAGCAGCGGCAATTCTTATGTTCTTATCTTCAAGATCACCACCCCCTTCATCACTGGCACTTAAAAGTAAGTTCTTGCTTAGCTTCAAATCCAACAATCCTTTCTATTTACTGTTTTAGAGGCCAACTGACTTTGCAGTGCTAAAACTGACCCAAAATTTGAATTTTATCTTGTTTTCAATTTAGGCAGAAAATGCTAATGATTTCGCCTGAAATAAACTGTGTCACTGAAATTGGTGCAAGCCCCGCCTCCTCCCCCTCACCAAGAACAGAAGCAGCTCCTCTCCAGACCCCCTACTTTGAACGCACCGGTGGTCCAGTGGTACAGGAGCAATCCCCACTCACTCCCTGCCTCTGCTAGCTTGGTTGCCAAAATGACTACTGCTACTTCAAATGGTAGTCTAGAAAGACTGTTGCCAGAAGTTGCGGCAGCCATTTTGAGACTGGAGCCAGGATAGATAGACAAATCGCTCCTAAACCATGCCGGTTCCAATCTCAAAATGGCTGCTGCAACTTCCGGCAGCAGTCTTTCCAGACTACCACTTGAAGTCGCAGTAGCCATTTTGACAGCAAAGCTGGCAGAGGCAGGTGCGAGTGGGGATAGCTTCTGCCCTGACTGGACCACCAACACTTGTAAGGTAGGCCTCGGGGGGGGGGAAGGGGAGGGCCTGGGAGAAGAGTTAGTCCTGTTCAAGGAGGGGAAAGAGGAGAGGGAAGGAGCACAGCACTGATTAGGGGTGGCCAATGGTTTTGGCTAAAACTGAGGGTTGAATTTTGGGTGCCAATTCAGTTTCAATAAAACTGAAAACAATTAATTAAGACATGTCCTTTATGGACATGCAGAACGTATCTTAGCTTATAAATAATTTCTGAGATAGAATAAGCGAAGGAAGGTCAACATGGACTGTGCTTCACACTATTGAACATTTCAGGTGAAAGTCTCAGTTGGTTTCTCCCCAGGGCAATCATCCTTTTCATAGGAACCCCTTTGATTCTTCTCAAGCAGTAGGTTCCATTTTTCTGCTTTGGTTAAGGCTCACAACACCCTCATTGGCCTAAAACTAAATTTCAATTGACTGGACATTAACCCCTATGACAAGACTTATCCAAGTTTCAATCCTCAAGAGCTACAAGCAGAGTTAAGAATAGCCTTACTGGGTCATACCAATGGTCCATCAAGCCCAGTAGCCCGTTCTCACAGTGGCCAATCCAGGTCACTAGTACCTGGCCAAAACCCAAGGAGTAGCAATATTCCATGCTACCGAACCAGGGCAAGCAGTGGCTTCCCCCATGTCTTTCTCAATAACAGAGTATGGACTTTTCCTCCAGGAACTTGTCCAAACCTTTCTTAAAACCAGCTACGCTATCCGCTCTTACCACAACCTCTGGCAATGCGTTCCAGAGCTTAAGTTTCAAGTTTTATTTTAATTTGATGAATTGCTTATTTAGATTTACTAAGCGAGTTACAACATTAATAAAAATATAAACATATAATTAGACATACCATTTAAAATTTAAAAATCAACAGACTAATCAATACACGAGGTAAGGAGGGATAGAACTACAATTCAATGCTTTAAAGCACAGACAAGAACCATTAATTATTCTCTGAGTGATAAAAAAGTATTTCCTCTTATTGCTTTTAAAAGTATTTCCCTGTAACTTCATCGATGTCCCCTAGTCTTTGTCATTTTTCACGGAGTGAAAAATCGATCTACTTGTACCCGTTCTACTCCACTCAGGATTTTGTAGACTTCAATTATATCTCCCCTCAGCCATCTCTTTTCCAAGCTGAAGAGCCCTAACCGTTTGAATATGCATGAGAAAAATGTGCATGCCCTCCACATTCATTATATGCAGATCTCTCGTGCATATTCATTAGGGGTATCCTGAAAATCTGGTCTGCTAGCAGCTCTTGTGGATTGAACTTGGACTTACACCCGGCTAAGAAGCCTTCCTCCTCAACCCACAACTCAAAGCCTACACTTAGATCTTAGCCATAACGCTGAAAGAAACACTTTACACTCTGCCATGCTCCCTGTTATCATAGATTACCCCTTTCTAACTTGCCTGAAAGGTCAGGGAATATGACCTCTTAAGGATGTTTGGAGCCCCTTAGAGGGCTTTGTTAAGCAGTATGAGTGATGGAATGATTGGCCTGCCAGAAAAACAGGAGGATGGGTGTTTGGGTTAGGGAGGGTGGGATGGGTGGATAATGGTATGTTTCTGTTAAGAATTTTCTTGTGTATGTTTATAATATAATTGTACGTTGCATTTCTCTGTAGAATGTAAAAATTTAATAAAGATTAAACTAATGTACTAGTGGAGTAAAAGTGGTTTCAGAAGAGGGGGAAAAGGATCAGTTAGTGTCTCCTGACAGTTTAAATATTTCTCAATTCCTGGAATCATCGAAGGATTTTATAGCCAAAAGAGCAACACTGTTGGTCACTTTCAAAACTGACATAGAAAAACAAGACATTCTTAAATTATATTTTATAAATAAGAATGCCCTGTTTTGTGGTCAACTGATAAACAACTTTCCAGATGTCTCCAAACAAACACAATACAGGAGGAAACAATTCCTACAACTCAAGACTCGAGTCTTGGGTGTAGGAGCCTCCTTTTTCCTTAAATTCCCTTGCAAATGTTTGGTGACTTTATCAAAATGTTAGATATGTTTTTGTAGATCCAGCTCATCTAGAGAATTTTCTTCAAGATAAAAATAAAGTAAATATTTTACATGAAACTAATACAGAGATTGAGGTTGAGTGAAATATAGTTCTTTTTTTTTTTTTTTTGCCTGATCTGAAGATTATTGAATAATTTATTTCCTGTTAATCTTTTTCTTATGATTTGGTGATGCCAATAGAACAAGCAGCCCTCATATAATGTGGACTTGAATTAGATTTTCTTTTATTTTGATGTATTTTCCTTGATTATTCTTTTTCATGGAATTGTTATAAGTTGTTAAATGAATAAAGTTATTTAAAAAAAAAAAAAAAAAGGAACATTTCTGATTTCTCATGGGTGCTGGGAAAGAATCGTCGGCTGCATGGATAGAAATGCCTGTAACCCACAGCCTCAGGGCCAAACTGTTACAGTAAAGTTAAAAAAAAAAAAAAAAAAAAAACCAACGTACTGATCTCAATTGAGATTTGAAAGACAAAGCAAGCGCAGAGAGCCTCTGTTGATATGATAGGTGGATCAGGTTCCATGTAGCCCATTATCTTGAACTGCAGACAGCAGATAAAAAAAAAAAAAGGCTAAATGTTTCTCAGAGATCCAGAACGAGTGAAATAAAGAGAAATAAAACAAAACAAGGAAGATGACATCTTTATTTTACTGGACTAACGTAATGCTTTTATGACTAGCTTTTGAAGGTCAGAACCTTTTCTCCTCAGGTCTGAGTGAATAAACTGTGGGGGAGGGGAGGGGGAGGATGCTTGAATCTATAGTGCAGGTGTGCACAGAGATGGGGACAAAAAAAAAAATCCATATTAACACGGGGACGGGCAGTGATGGGGACCAAATTATGTCCCTGTGCACACCTCATAACATTCCTTGCCTTCCCCCTGTCCCAACATGGCTGCTCTCCGCTGCCCACCCGCTGTCTACCTTTAATTTCAGTTTTCAGCCCTGCAGGCCAGCAGCAGCCATATAAAAAGGCTGCCTGAGGCCTGCTCCGGGCTTTTCCCTCTGACCTGTCCTGCCCCTTTTGACACAACTTCCTATTTTAGAAGGGGCGGGTCAGGTCAACAGGTCGCCTTACTATACAACCGACGCTGATCTGCAGGGTAAAGACTGAATTTAAAGGAAGGTGGCAAGAGGTTGGGCAGCAGAGAGCAGCTACGATGGGTTGGGGAGGGGGGGAAAGGAGGTGATGCTGGGGCAGAGGGGGGAGAGAGCTGAACCTGAGTTGGGAAGCAGAGAGGGGAAGAGTTGCACCTGGGGGGTACAGGGATAGAGGGTAGGAGGAAGACAAGGCCTGGGGCTGGGAGAAAGGAAGACATCAAAACATAAGAACATAAGAACATAAGCAGTGCCTCTGCCGGGTCAGACCACAGGTCCATCCTGCCCAGCAGTCCGCTCCCGCGGCGGCCCAAACAGGTCACGACCTGTCAGAATCATCAGAAGGGGCTGTTAAATGCAAGTTGTGGATGGAGATGAGAAATAAAACTATGGAGATGATGCAAGGACGGTACCAATATGACAGGGATGGTGACAGGACATGAATCGATATGACAGGGATGGGCTGGAGATGGAAAAGAATTCACCGGGGGCAGGTGGGGATGGGGACCAGAATAGGTCCCCGTGCACACCTCTAACCTACCCTGGTTAAGAAGTAAACAGCTTTTAAACTGGGAGGCAGCTTACTAGTCAAACACTGCACTAATCGAGTTCACAAAGATTAGGCCAAGATACCCTTTCATTTACGGAAGTGTGTGGCATAGGAGTTAGAGCTGCAGCCTCAGCACCATGAAGTTGTGGGTTCAAATCCCTCACTGCCAGTTAATCCCCTCATCGCCCCAGGTACAGTAGATAGAGTTTGAGCCCACCGGGACAGAAATGGAAATATGATAAAGTACCTGAATGAAAATCACTTAGGATAAGTGGTAAATAAATAATAATGAATAAATAAAGCAAGAAAATCTTCCAATCCATTGAGCGTGAGACAGCTTGCACACCCCAGCAGTACCCCCCGTTCCCTACACCTTGCCATGATTTTTTCCCCCTTAATGCCTTTTTCTATTTTCTTTATAAAATAAAAGATCTCCTTAATACCTTCGGCATTTGAGCATTTTAAAAGGAAAAGTCCTTTTTTTGGGTCATCAATAGGCGTGGGGAGCGAGCACAGTGCAAAGCTGGTAACGGTTCTCATCTGTCACGTTTTCTCATTTATTCTAAGCTATGACGGTGCCCAACAGTGATGAGGACAGATAACTGGACGGTATCCATGGAAGGGTTTACAAGAAGCAAGATACGTAAAGAAATTCTTCTTCACCCAGAGAGTGGTGGAAAACTGGAATGCTCTTCCGGAGGCTGTTATAGGGGAAAACACCCTCCAGGGATTTAAGACAAAGTTGGACGGGTTCCTGTTGAACCGGAACGTATGCAGGTAGGGCTGGTCTCAGGGCACTGGTCTTTGATCTGGGGGCCACTGCGGGAGCGGACTGATGGGCATGATGGACCACTGGTCTGACCCAGCAGCGGCAAATTCTTATGTTCTTAATGTCACCCCCTTTCCCTTATCGCAACTGGTAAGGTATAATTTGGCACATACCATATAGTGTATACTCAAATATAAACTGAGGAACAATGGCCTACCTGTGAGAGCTCCAGTCCCAAAATGGCCACTACGATCTCCAGCAGCCATCTCAGAGACTGCCGCTCAAAGTTGCAGCAGCCATTTTTACTATGGCGACAGCACGGGCAGGAGCATTGTGGGGATCACTCCTATCCCAGCTCAACCACTAGGCCACCAGGGATGTACCATAGGCCCGTGGGGAGAATGGCTTTGACTATTTGGTGGCAGGGGGAAGGTGGAAATGTGGGAGCTCTTCCAATTCAGGGGTTGCAGCAGAGGAATAACACAGGGCAGGGAAGGAAGAGGAGGGGGAGACAGGGTAGGGCCAAATAGAAACTGAGATGCAATTTCTGATGCCTTTTTTTAGCCCCAAAATCTCACATAAGCAGTAAAAAAGGCACAGTGTCTGGAACAATGCCAATTCTACCAAGTCCTCCTATCTTTCAAGGATCCATGCTTGAATATTTAGTGTGCTTTAATCACCCTGAGAACATCATTTAAGAACATAAGAACAGCCATACTGGGTCAGACCAATGGTCCATCAAGCCCAGTAGCCCATTCTCATGGTGGCCAATCCAGGTCACTAGTACCTGGCCAAAACCCAAGGAGTAGCAACATTCCATACAGAATCTCAAAGAATAACAAGATTCCGGAATCCCAGAGAGTAACAAGATTCTAGAATCCCAGAGTAGCAACTTTCCATACAGAATCTCAAAGAATAGCAAGATTCCGGAATCCCAGAGAGCAGCAAGATTCTAGAATCCCAAAGAGTAGCACATTCCCTACAGAATCTCAAAGAATAGCAAGATTCCGGAATCCCAGAGAGCAGCAAGATTCTAGAATCCCAAAGAGTAGCAACATTCCCTACAGAATCTCAAAGAATAGTAAGATTCCGGAATCCCAGAGAGTAACAAGATTCTAGAATCCCAAAGAGTAGCAACATTCCGGAATCGCAGAGAGTAACAAGATTCTAGAATCCCAAACAGTAACAACATTCCATTTGGGAGGGGGGGAAGAGAGAGGGAATTAAGAGAACCTGAGCATCAGCGGATTTTGGTATCTACAGGGGATACTGGAACCAATCCCCCCAAAGAACTGTACCGCCTTTGTATGGCACAAGCAATGTTAGTTGGGCTCACAGTCTTATTTATTGTACGTAGGAAAATGGAAAGTTTCCATATATACTCGAATATAAACCGAGGTAACCTTTTCCCCCCAAAAAAGGAGGAAAAAAGGTTGACTCGATTATAAATTGATGGTTTTTATTCAAGTACCAGTAAAGGGCAGAAGCAAACCCTCCTCCCTCCCTGGTGTCCTGTCTGCCTGGCTCTGCCCCCCTTCCCAGAACGGCCCCCCTCCCAGAACCACCGCAGGCCGGCAGTATTGCCCTGGTGGTCTAGTGGAGCGGGGAACTGGAGCTGCCGTCGCTCCCTCCCTCCTAGCCACTTTATGCAATTAGCCCGCCCCTCCCCTTCCGGCCCCCTTGCAGGTCCCTGCTAGTCCAGTGGAGAGGCGGGGCAGGAGCGATCCCTTTACACTCCTGCTCAGCAGTCTCCGAAGGGAAAAAATGGCTGCCGCGAGATCCTGCAGCAAACTTCTCAAACGAGATCCTGCGGCAATCGAAACGAGAACCAGAGAGGGTACCCCTAGTCACTTGGATGAAAAAGGATCCAGATGGCAGGTAGTAGACCAGATTGAGATAAGTTTTTGTTCCCTCCCCAGTTCCTCTATCTGAAAGTAAATGAATTAGCAGGGCAAGTGCCTTGAGGGCCACTAAATTAACACATCTGAGAGGCTTCCCTCCCACATATTTGATCCTAAGCGCAAGCTCGGGTTGCCTATGCCTTAATCCTGCCCTGCTTTGAGAATTCTGCAGTCGCGATGCATACAGAAATTACTATTAACCCAACAAACCACGTCTTTTTTTATCTAAGCAATGTGAAATTTATTTCATATCAGCAGATGTAGTTTCCAAGTTCCTTCCTAAAGCTGTCTCTTAGTAAAAATTAAGAAAAGAACAAACATGTTAAAATCAATATTGACAGATTAGGCTGTACTCTCCAGTCTTATCACTAAAGCCATTACAGCCAGACCATAATTGCACATGCGCTGCAATTCCTTAACCACTGTAACCCAGTTTTCCTACTCTTGGCAGTTTGCAAAGAGGAAGAGAACACAATTAAAATGTAAATATGTAAAAATGTAAACTCACCTCTTCGCTTCCCTCGTTCTCCATCTCTGTTTTGTCTGCTCATAATCTCAGGGTCATCTTTGACTCCTCTCTCCCCTTCACTGTCCAGATACAACGTATCGCTAAAACCTGCCGCTTTCTTCCTTTATAATATTACCAAAATCCGACCCTCCCTCTCTGAGCACACGACCAAAACACTTATCCATGCCCTTGCGTTTTAGACTACTTCAATTCGCTCCTCTCAGGCCTTCATCTTAGCCATCTCGTTCCCCTCCAATCTATCCAGAATTTTGGCTGCACGACTCATATTCTGGGAGAGCTGCTATACTCATGTTACCCCTCTCCTAAAGTCACTTCATTGGCTTCCCATCCGTTTCTCAAAAAAAAGAAAATGTTTATTTAAACATAAGCAGGATTGGAGCTCCTCCTTAAAAGGGGAGGAGCCAACAGCGATCACTACGAGGAGAGCAGGGCAGCAGGAGAGAGAGTAAGGAAGCAATCGCTGCCTAGGGAGAGTCGGGAGGCAGAGGGGAGAAGGCAGGAGACAGTGAGGGGCAGCGGCGAGAGATAGCTCCGCCCACCCCTCCGACGTCACCACAGAGCAGGATCGGAGCTCCTCCTTAAAAGGGGAGGGGCCAACGGCGCCCAGCCGTGAGCCACCACTGTCAGGAAACGGCGCCGACTCTACATGGGTTATGTGTCGTGTTAAATGTTCCAGATGATTTAAACACCCCCCGCCCCCTTTTATGAAGCCGCGTTAGGCTTTTTTATTGCCTGCTATGGCGGCATTAGGTCCGACGCACATAGGAATTCTATGAACGCCGGAACTTTTACTGTCACGGCCGGCGATAAAAAAGCCTAACGCGGCTTCATAAAAAGATAGGGGGACAGTTTGCTAGGAATGGAAAATTATGGGACCCATAAGAACGGACCCACAATGCCATGTGTTTTTAGAACACAAGCTAGTACAGCTTCAATGGCAACCTCCCCCTCCCCCCCCCCCACACTCATGCTGCATCTGTCAATGGAGTGACAGACTTCCAGTTTTCAGAAGATTATATATTTTGCTCTCCAGAGCACTTAATGTGACTGAACTATTAAAGAGGTTTTAGAATACCCTTCTATTCACAGGAGAACATCTTCGCTTTCTTCCCATTAGAAAGGTCACAAGATGAAAAAGTTACTTAATCTTTAAGTGCAAATGCCCAAGAGACCACAGGCCATTTATCTCTCTCAGAAATCAATTTTTTAAATTTCATGGTCAGGTTAAAACATTTCACAGTGACCACCAACATCAAAATCAACTTAAAGTACATTTCCCACCAAGGCTTTCGCAAACCTCAAAAGTGAAGGAGGCTTACGCCTAGTGGTTATAGTGCTGGACTGACAACCAGGGAAGCCCGGTTCAACAAATCTCACTGCTGCTCTTTGTAACCCTGAGCAAGTCACTTAACCCTTCATTGGCTCAGATACAAACTTAAGGATTGTCGAGTCCTTTAGGGATGGGAAAAATATTTCTGTAACTCAATGTAACTTGCCTAAAGCAATCCTGAGTGGAGTAGAACGGGTACAAGTGGATCGATTTTTCACTCCGTGAAAAATTACAAAGACTAGGGGACACTCGATGAAAGTTACAGGGAAATACTTTTAAAACCAATAGGAGGAAATTTTTTTCACTCAGAGAATAGTTAAGTTCTGGAACACATTGCCAGATGTTGTGGTAAAAGCGGATAGTGTGGCTGATTTTAAGAAAGGTTTGGACAAGTTCCTGGAGGAAAAGTCTGTTATTGAGAAAGACATGGGGGAAGCCACTGCTTACCCTGGATCGGTAGCATGGAATGTTGCTACTCTTTGGGATTGTAGAATCTTATTACTCTCTGGGATTCCGGAGTCTTGCTATTCTTTGAGATTCTGTATGGAATATTGCTACTCTTTGGGATTCTAGAATTTTATTACTTTCTGGGATTCCGGAATCTTGCTATTCTTTGAGATTCTGTATGGAATATTGCTACTCTTTGGGATTCTAGAATCTTATTACTCTCTGGGATTCCGGAGTCTTGCTATTCTTTGAGATTCTGTATGGAATATTGCTACTCTTTGGGATTCTAGAATCTTATTACTCTCTGGGATTCCGGAGTCTTGCTATTCTTTGAGATTCAGCATGGAATGTTGCTACTATTTAGGGTTCCGGAATCTTGCGTACTCTTTGAGATTCTGGAATGTTGCTACTCCTAGCATTTTGGCCAGGTACTAGAGACCTGGATTGGCCATCATGAGAATGAGCTACTGGGTTTGATGGACCATTGGTCTGACCAAGTAAGGCTATTTTTACGTTCTTATATGAACTTTTCTCTATTGCCCTTTTGTATTTTTTTTTTCTTCCTTTGCTTGTTATGTCCTGTTCCCAGTTTTCATGGACAATTGATGTTGCTGTATGGAAGGTGTTGCCCTCTTTTCTACAAACACTGTAGTTCCTTTTTTTCTTTTCCTTAAGTCTGTACATGGCCTTGTCCTTCAAGTCAGCCAAGGCGATATAGTAAGTTCACAATAAAACAAACCAGCCATAAATCCAAATAAATAAATCAATATTAAGTTGACAAGAAAAAAAAAGGTAGGATCAAATGTTAGACATCTCAACATTAAGGTTCCATTTTATGGACGGAAAAACAAGTGCAACGGCCAACAGAAAGGATTTGTGCCTTGTGCCACATTTTCCCCCTTCTCCTTTAACCTTCCCAGGCCCGACTTGTTTATTTATTTATTCAATTTTCTATATCGTTTTCCAAGGAAAGCTCAAAACGGTTTTAGTTTTTCAGGTACTCAAGCATTTTTCCCTGTCTGTCTAATGTACCTGAGGCAATGGGAGGATTTAGTGACCTGCTCAGGGTCACAAGGAACAACGGGGGTTTGAACCCACAACCTCAGGGTGCTGAGGCTGTAGCTTTAACCACTGCACCACTCTAGAAATCAAAATGTAGCAAAAGTGATCCAAATGAAGGGCAATCCAGCCATTGTGACATCACTGATGAGGTTGGCTCTTATTGGTGGACTGAGGCATTATGACATCACAATACCTGCTCTGATTATCAGAGGCTGAAACTTTTCACACTATTTATTTATTTATTCACTTTTTTCTATACCGTTCTCCCAGAACGGTTTACATGAATTTATTCAGGTACTCAAGCATTTTTCCCTGTCTGTCCTGGCGGGCTCACAATCTAGCTAATGTACCTGGGGCAATGGGGGGATTAAGTGACTTGCTCAGGGTCACAAGGAGCAGCGTGGGTTTGAACCCACAACCTCAGGATGCTGAGGCTGTAGCTTTAACCATTGCGCCAAACTCTCCCCCTTACATAGTGTAGAAAGGAAGTATCCAAAAATACTGATCCAAAACTGATCAATAGAAATATTCCCAAAGCTGAATGCATTGAATTTATCAAAATGTCAAACTCTACATTCACAATGGCAGTGCAGGAAAGAACCATCGCTAAGTACGAGTTAGGAACAGACCCCAAACGGGAAGAAAAAGCCCCATAAAATCCCTCCCACCGCCACAGCAGTGGCTTAAGGTGTTCAGGCAGCAGTGGTGTACCTAGCATATGTGACCCCCCCCCCCCAATCTGTACGAAAAACATGATTTTTAGTAATAATCCACGTCACACATTAGTACCTAGGAAAAGGCAGTATCTTACATACTGCAATGAGCAGTACATCAATACACCCACTGTAAAACTAAACAAGCCAGACTAGTACAGATCAATCCTGCAGTCAATCCTAACAAAAAACCATGTCTTTCGAACACACAGAACACAGAACACAAAACACCTTCGCCTAGTATGGAATATCTAATCATAAACTAACCCCTCCCCCTTTTACAAAACTGTAGTGTGGTTTTAGCCATGGTGGCAACAGCTCACACTCTCATAGAATTCTGAGCATCAGAGCTGTTACCACCAAGGCCAACGCTAAAAAACAGCTCTACAGTTTTGTAAAAGGGGAGATAAAATAGAAATATGTAGACGAAGGTTAAATTGAACCACCAAGAAGCTGGACTCTGCATACAATGCATTACCACAGAAACAGCGATGCATCGCCCCTAAAGCAAACAAAAATAAATATAATTTTTTTCTACTTTGTCTTCTCTGGTTTCTGCTTTCCTCATCTTCTTGTCACTCTCTTCCTTTCATTCGTCTACCCTCTTTCTGCCCCTTCTATAGGGCATCTCCTCTCCTTCTATTCCCCTTTCAGAAACTTTATGCCTCCCCCTTCCATCTCTCCCTTCACCCTCATTGGTCTGGCATCCATCTCCTTCCCTCCCCCCAAGCCCTGGCATCTCTCCCTCCCTCTCCATGGTCTGGTATCTCCTTTCCCTCCTTTCCATGGACTTGGCATCTCTGGGTTCCTCTCCCTTGTCTTCCTTCTCCCTCCTTCCGTCTCCCCAATTGGGTGCTACAGCAGTAGCATTTCTCTCTCCCCACTTACCTTCCCTGTGCAGCAGCATTTCTCCCCACCCCTTCCCTGTGTAGCAGCAGCATTTCTCTTCCCTGTCCTGTGCAGTAACAGCATTTCTGGCCGGTTCCTTGCTGCAGCCGGTTTTCCATTCAAAGCCGCGGGCGTCGACACCTCGCCCAATACACGGCGGTGGCGGAAGCTTTCTCTCTGTCATCGTGACAGAGGGAACGCTTCCGACGCAGCCACGGATCGCGCAAGGAGCCAACGGCAGCGTCTTTGAGCGGAAAAACTGCTGCAGGGGAGCCGGCCAGAAACCAGACACCCGCCGAAGGGAGCACAAGCTTGGCCGCGGACACCCCTGATTTGAAGTTTACTGCCGCTGCTGCTGGTTAAGGAAAGCAGCAGCGGCAGAATAGGGAGGGTGGCCGGCTGTGCACCCCCTTGGAACGTGCACCCAGGATGGACCGCCCCCCCCTCCCCCCTCCTTGGTACGCCACTGTCAGGCAGGAATCCTCATAGGCATAAAAAACCTCCCACAGGTCTCTCAAGACTCTGTGCGATGCGATAAAATTGCGAGTCAAAAGAGAGTGATCAGAGTGATACGAGTGAAATTAACTCCGACTTATCTTAGTGAAGCTCGGTCGACATGCCTGTGAATTTTTTTCCAGCCCCTGCAAAACACTCTTTTCTATGATCATTCTGTGTCAAAATATAGCATTTTAACAAACAGAAAACTACAGGCCATGGCTCACGGCCGATGGTAATACAGTCCCAGCACTTGAAACGTTAAAGTTCTCAGTTTCTTTCAGTTCCCCTTTGCTTCCGATGGCATAATGCCGCATGCGGTACGTACTTTTGATCGTGTTTAATTGGAAGTAGTGATGATTCCCGAGCTCATAGTATGAGCAGTCACTGTGCTTCCTTCCACTCAGTGCTAGATGCTTACATTCAGAGAGCAATTCCACATTAATCAGAGTCATGAATATTGCAAAGGTGGTGAGAATGTATTCTGAGTGGAAGCCAGTCTGTAAACCCTGAAAGGAAATCGGCTTCCCTCAGACACCCACAGCCTCTGATCTGTTGCTCTTGAATACGGAAATGTGTGGTCATGAATGTGGAATTTCGATAAAGAAAAGAAAAGGGAAATATGGGCTGTGGTTTATATGGAATAGGTTCTTGCTTTGGACGGGACCGAGCCCTCAGGGAGTTAGGATCAAAGACTCAAGCTCACGCTCTTCCATTAACAGAGAAAGACCAGAAAGGCCCATCCACTCTTCCCAAGGTCCACCTGTCCTCTTTGGATAGATACTCATACAAATCACCCCTTCCCATTTCCCCCTCCCTCACATAAAGGGGAGGAGTTGCCTATTGGTTAGAGCTCATACTTCAACACCCTAAGGGTAAGAGTTAAATCCTAGCCTGCTCCCCTGTGATTCTAGGCAAGTCACTTAGGCCCAGATGCACAAAGTTCTGACACCATGATAAAAAAAAAAAAAAAAATTACTGTAGTGGGAGCGATTTTTCTTTTACTAGCGATGCTCGGCACGATACCATGCAAATTATAAGCATGCTATTTGGGTGGAGAATCGCCAATAAAAGGGTGGAAAAAGCTTCCCTGGCACTTGCTCAGAAGACCATTCACTAGGCCCAGCTCCTCCCTCCTCTCAAGCTGCTCTCCCTGCCCCAAACAACTGAACCGCAGGACTCCCCGAAGCCACTTCCCCTGATGCTCAGCTGTTCGGGGTAGAAAAGAGCAGCTTTTTTTTTTACATGGGTATAGAAGCTGTGTGTAACACACACACACACGACATCTGTGCCTATTAAAATAAAAAAGAAAGTTGTGCCAGGATCCCCTACACCACCCCCTCTTCCATGAGATCAGCAGGAGGGACGCCCATTCCTTCCTGCCTCAGACACCCCCACCCCGTGCCATTCTCCATCCGATCCTCCCACAGCCATTCATAGCCCCCAACACCAAAGAAAGAGTTCAGCAAGAGGAATGCCCGTTCCCTCCTGTCCCAGCCGCCGCAGCCTGGGCCCCTCCCCATCCACCCAACTCCCCCCCATCCACCTCACTCCCACCTGCCACATAAATATCCCCACCGACATTCTCTTATCAGTTTTTTGGGATCCTCAGCAAGCTTCTTCAGAATTTGTGACGATGGTAAGTTCACCACAAAGACTCCATTCGTCATTGGATCAACTCTCCAATCTACTAATCGCGACCCCCAGACTACAAAACTTTCAGAAAAGAAATAAAAACCCTGCTATTCAAGAAATCCATGAAGACTAACTAACACCGTATGAAACATTTCAATCCTCTGAAGCAACCTGCTCTACTCTGTTAACACCTCTGGACATGTCCAGAAATCCTCTTCTGTAATCCGCCTTGAACCGCAAGGTAATGGCGGAATAAAAATCACTAATGTAATGTAATGTAACTTTCAAAAAAATTTTCAAATATCTTATTATTTTTTACATCTTTTTACGCTATGTGATAAAAGCCACTTATCTGTTGGGCTTAGTGCAAGGAGCGCCACTCCCACCTGCCAGCAGGTCGGCCTCTTCAAAATGGCGGGCCTTTCCCCTTCCTGGTGCATCCTGGGCCTTAGGCTCAGGTGCATAAGGCCCCTCCCCAGTCTCTTCTGCATCGGAGCCTTAATCCCTCCATTGCCCCCAGTGCCACAATTAGATTGGGAGGCTGCCAAGACAGTTGGGAAAATACTTAAGAATACCTGATTACTATTCAATGTATTGTAAACCGCTTTGGGTGAATCTCTTCATGAAAAAGGCAGTTAATAAATCCCAATAAATAAATAAAATAAAGTACCACTACCCCCTCATCTCCACCCCAGCCCCCGCCATGTACCCCCCCCCCTTCCCTTGTACCTCTAGTTCAAGTTGTTGCTCGTGGCAGTCAACAAAGTGCTCCTCGCGACCCCCGTCGGCTCTCCCTCCGACATCACATCCTATGCGCGGCACCCGGAAATGATGTCAGCGAGACAGCCGACGGGGTCGCGAAGATCACGTTGTTGACCGCCGCAAACAACAGCCTCAACTAGGGGAGGGAAGGGAAAGGGGGCGGAAGAGTGGAGGGGAGGCAGGTGAAGAAGTGGGGGGCAGAGAGGAGGAGGGGTGCCGGTGCCCTCACCAAAGTGGCGCCCAGGGCGGGACCACCCCCCTTGCCCCGCCACTGAGCACTACTTCCTTTTAGGGTTACAAATGCCTCTCCATGCAGCAGGTTACCTAGCCATCCCCAAGCTCTGTCGGTTCATAGACGAAAGCGCACGGGACAATCGCGCGCGGACAAAGCCGCCAAGACACATGCGCGCAGGATCAAAAGGTAACTTTAAAGCACTCCAAGGGGTGTGTAGGGGGGAACCCCCATTTTACTTAGAACTTTTGGCGCTGCCGTTGGGAGGTTTGGGGGGCAATTCCCCCCCCCCCCCCATTAGAGAGGAAACTGTAATTTTTCCCAGTGTTTTAGTGAAAAATTACAGTTTCCTCTAAGTGGGGGATTCCCCACCCCCACCCCACCTCCAACGGTAGCAGCAACACTTCTAAGTAAAGTAGGGGTTCCCACAATCACACACCCTCGGAGCGCTTTAAAGTTACCTTTTAATCCTGCGCGCATGTGTCTTGGCGGCTTTGTCCGCGCGCTTTAGTTCCGTCACCGCTCTGTCACAGATCCACTTTTTACAATGCACAACAGCAGAAACCAGCAGAACACTCCCCAATTTCAGCAGTTTTCCAATAATCGATTGCAGGGCACAGCTTAAGTCAAGTCATGCTGGTCTTCACTGCCAACGGCCAAGACTGCGTCGCCGAAATCCATTTACAAGTAGAATCATTCAACATGGCTCAAGATACCAAAGAGGAAAAACACAGCACCGCAAAATATGTGAACTGATTAAGCTTAAAGGAGCATAAAAGCTTTTTACCCATGAACATAATGGGCAGTTTAACTACTAAATATACTGTACAAAGGAATAATCAGGTGAGACTACCAATTATACCTGTCATTTAACCCAGCTTCTATGTCCGTAAGGCCTTAATGACATCACTGACATACTATAACTCCCACTGATTGCAGGTTACAAAAACCACAACAAAAACCAAGCAACGCAAAGAGGGGTCTCAAAACTTAAAACTAATCCACTTATCAGAAGCAAATCACCAGCCCAAAGGGTAAAGGCCAATCACACAAGTTTGATAACGGTCTGTAAGAAAAAGCCCGCGCATGTTAGGTACTGCATCTGTACATCTGTACAAATAATCTCTCCAACTCATCTTTTCTTGCTTGGCTGCACATACAAAATGATTTGTCAGTAAAGCAATCATCTGTTTATATGGAATAGCTGAAGACCACATAAGTGATACAAACTGCTTTCAATAAAATCTAAAGAATACGTATTGCACATTCCATTTGGTACGAAACAGAGAATGACACGGGGACAAATTTTTCCCTGTCCCCAGGGGAACTCATTTTCCCATCCCGTCGAGTTCTTTTCCTGTCCCCGCCCCATTCCTGCAAGTTCCGTCCTCATCTGCACAAGCCTGAAATACTTTAAAATCCTAAGTAGCAACATTTGAGAGCTCAGATTGTGATGTCATAATGCCTCATTCCACCAATGCCTAAGCTCCGTCCTCATCCGCACAAGCCTCAAACACTTTAAAACCAAAAGAGTAGCAACATTCGAGAGCTCAGATTGTGATGTCATAATGCCTCATTCCACCAATGCCTAAGCTCCGTCCTCCTCTGCACAAGCCTCAAACACTTTAAAATCATAAGTAGCAACATTCTAGAACTCAGATTGTGATGTCATAATGCCTAAGCTCCGTCCTCATCTGCACAAGCCTGAAATGCTTTAAAATCCTAAGTAGCAACATTCGAGAGCTCAGATTGTGATGTCATAATGTCTCATTCCACCAATGCCTAAGCTCCGTCCTCATCCGCACAAGCCTCAAACACTTTAAAACCAAAAGAGTAGCAACATTCGAGAGCTCAGATTGTGATGTCATAATGCCTCATTCCACCAATGCCTAAGCTCCGTGCTCCTCTGCACAAGCCTCAAACACTTTAAAATCATAAGTAGCAACATTCTAGAACTCAGATTGTGATGTCATAATGCCTAAGCTCCGTCCTCATCTGCACAAGCCTGAAATGCTTTAAAATCCTAAGTAGCAACATTCGAGAGCTCAGATTGTGATGTCATAATGCCTCATTCCACCAATGCCTCAGCTCCGTCCTCATCCGCACAAGCCTCAACACTTTAAAACCAAAAGAGTAGCAACATTCTAGAGCTCAGATTGTGATGTCATAATGCCTCATTCCACCAATGCCTAAGCTCCGTCCTCCTCTGCACAAGCCTCAAACACTTTAAAATCATAAGTAGCAACATTCTAGAACTCAGATTGTGATGTCATAATGCCTAAGCTCCGTCCTCATATGCACAAGCCTCAAACGCTTTAAAATCATAAGTAGCAACATTCGAGAGCTCAGATTGTGATGTCATAATGCCTAAGCTCCGTCCTCATATGCACAAGCCTCAAATGCTTTAAAATCATAAGTAGCAACATTAGAGAGCTCAGATTGTGATGTCATAATGCCTAAGCTCCATCCTCATATGCACAAGCCTCAAACGCTTTAAAATCATAAGTAGCAATATTCGAGAGCTCAGATTGTGATGTCATAATGTCTCATTCCACCAATGCCTCAGCTCTGTCCTCATCTGCACAAATCTCAAACACTTTAAAATCATAAGTGTTCGAGGCTTGTGTGGTTAAGGCAGAGTTTACAGGAATAGGACAGGGACAAACCCATGGGGACAGGGAAATTGAGTTTCTGCGGTTATGGGGAAAAATTTGTCCCCATGTTATTCTCCAGATCAAAACTGTTTTACCAAGAATTTCTTGTTTTACAAAAATGCTCTTCTACATGACTGACAGCCCTCCTGGCACAAAATTAATTTTTGGTACTTGGCTGCTGCCCACAACAGGTGGGATATTTGTCTATAGCAAAGCAAAAGAAATTCAGGTTAAGTCTTCTCATCTGCCATCTAGAGAATGACACGGTGACAAAATTCATCACTGTTCCCGTCCCCGCGGGAAACCATCTTCATGTCATTCTTTAAGGAGAGAGGGAAGAATCAGTGTATGAATGGCCACAACCTCTGACCCGCAAGCTTTGCTTTGAAGAATGCTGGTGTAGAAGGACCAAGGTTGAAATAGACACTAGAAAATGACATGGGATTATTTCCCGCGGTTATCCGCGGGGACGGGAACGGTGATGAATTTTGTCACCGTGTCATTCTCTACTGCAAGCTCCGCTTTCACTGCATAAGCCTTGAATACTTATGACTTTAAAGTGTCCGAGGATTGTGCAGATGAGGATAGAGCTTGCTGGGAAGAAACGAGGACAGAGATCTTACCAGATGGAGAAAATTTGTCCCCGTGTCATTCTCTACATGCCATCTCTTGATTATTCACCGTGGACAACCTGACCAGATATGTCGGAAGATCTTAGAACTGAGAGTCCCAGAAAAACTATATTTCTATATTCTCATGACTATATTTTGACGGCTTACTCCCCCAGATTCTACAGTTTATACGGCACCCAAATTTGACATCTAAATTTTGGTACACTGCTGAGATACGTGTGAACGTAACTGTTGAATGAGCTATCAATTGTCGTGAGAACTAACTTCAGCCAGTAAGGGAGTGGCGCCGGACCAGGCAGGAACATGGACAGCACGCGCCTGCCCTCTGCACCGCTCTGCCAGCCATCCGGTGAGGGAGAGAGGCAGGAGCGCGGAAAGGGGACTTTAAAAAAAGGTACCGGGGGCGCTGCCTACGGGGGAGGGTGCCTGTGCTGCCTATGGATTTTTCACTCTATAAAACCCTGTCCCAGCCTACCACTAGACCACCAGAGGGGGTACAGGGCAGGGCGGTGGGAATTTTTTTTCTTAGGTTTTCCTCCTCTATAGGTGGGTGCGTCTTATGGTCAGGTGCGTCTTATAGAGCAAAAAATACGGTATATTCTCTTTTTTTTTTGCAATTCTTTATTTAGAATAATAAACAGTACACACATTCAGTAGAACATCAATTAAACAACACAATTCAGAACACCCCACACACATGCTGAATAACAACAACCTCCAATATATCGCTAAATAGCTCTCCTCCCCCCCTCCCCCCACCATTAAACATATATTCTAACAGTGTGCACAGTTCTGGGCTTCCTACCTCGAGATCAATACAAAACAGCTGGAAAAATCAAAATTCTGGAATTCTTGCCATATAAAGACTTTAGCACCTAGGTGTGTTTACCTTTAAGAAGAAAAAACCAAGAGCTGAAATAATTATGGTCCATAAATACTCAACGGGTCATATGAGGAAAAATATTTATGCTTGGCAATATGTAGAAAGCAATAGGAGCCCTAAATGCCTGGAGAAAAGGATTATTTTGCTGGCACAGGTGTAACATTATTGAATCTTGTGCACGGTGACCTTGTGCACGATGGAACAATTTTAAGAGAGAAAACTGGCTAAATTTGCCAAGCACACAACGATGATAATATATTATGGCAGTTAAATGAATGGAAGTCTTCTGTCCACGGCTTTACTTCACTCTGTGTCTACACAACTCCCTCCCAGCATGCTCCTTTTTTCCACTGACCTACATCTTTTTATTTTTTATTTTTATTTTTTGTATTATGTGATACTGCAGGATATTATAGCAATTTATTCTTTAAACAAAGGGCTGGATTCACTTAGCTCGCCGATCCAATCCATGGGCGATTCGTGACTGGGCGTCCGATTCACTACCAGTCCTTATGCAAATGAATGCAATCGGAGGTAGAGAATGACACGGGGAAAAAATCTGTCCCCGTCACCGCCCCGTCACCGGCCCACCATCCTCTGCACCGCCCCGTCACCGTCACCGCCATCCCTTTCACCGCCCCGTCACCGCCACTGCCATCCCATTCACCGCCCCGTCACCGTCACCGTCCCCGCCAGAATCCTTTTCCCTTTCACTCCCTCCTTCCAATTTGAGCCGGGAACACTAGCGATCGCACGGTCCCCGCAGCTCACACCCGCCTGCCCAATCGATTCTAGTGTTTAGCCAGCTCTCTCCCTTCTCCTCACCTTAGTTTGTAGATTTTCTTTTTCGGCGACCCGCACGCGCGGCTGCTCAGTGTTCAATCTTCTGCTCTGCTGAAACTTCCTGTTTCCGGTTGCGTCAGAGCAGAAGATTGGAACACTGAGCAGCCGCGCGTGCGCGGCTCTCTGATAGCGTGCGGGTCGCCGAAAAAGAAAATCTACAAACTAAGGTGAGGAGAAGGGAGAGAGCTGGCTAAACACTAGAATCGATTGGGCGGGCGGGTGTGAGCTGCGGGGACCGCGCGATCCTTCATGCCTCACTGCGGGGGACAAGACCATTCACCGCCCCGCGGGCGGTGAATGGCCTTGTCCCCGTCACCGCAGCAACTGCTAGTTTTCTTCCCCGTTTTCGGCGGGTGACCCGCGGCTAAAATGCGGTGGCCGCGGGTAAACCGCCACCGTGTCATTCTCTAATCGGAGGCACGTCCCACACCGACCCCACGGATCGTTGCAGAGCGATCCCAACGCATGCGCAGGTCAAAACAAGGGGGGGGGTGAACAGAACACGCTTCAGCCAGGAACAGAACACGTTTTTAACCCACGGGTTAAAACCACGGGCTCAAAGGGTGGCAGAGAGCAGGGCAGAAGAGAGGCGGAGAGCAGGGCTTTTACACAAGGGAGATGTTATTTCACTTGGAAAGGACGTGAGTGACTGGGTCTTCAGCAGTCGCTACTTTTTTGATCGGCCAGCCCAGTCAGTGTTCCTGAAATTGTTTAGTGAATCGCTCTCTAGACATTTGAATACCATTTCCCTTATTTGCATGCATGGATCGGATTGGGTACGGATCGGATCGCGAAGAAGGTTAGTGAATCAGGTCGGGGTTGCAAGTGGTCGCAAACTGGTCGGGACACGATCGGTAAGGTTAGTGAATCCTGCCCAATATTCATTTAAAGCCAAGAGCAATTGTTAATCTGACTCTCATTAGTATAAAATATTTTCGGTTTCGCGACTTCCAAGTCAACATTCCATGAATTCTGAGCACAGCTGCATTGGGTCCAGCACAGAGGACAGATGCTACATAGAAACATAACGGCAGATAAAAGCCAAATGGCCCATCTAGTATGCCCATCTGCAGCATCCACTATCTCCTCCTCTCCCTATTGGCTAAGGGGCTCATAATCAAAAGTTTAAAACGTCCAAAAATCAGTCTAAGTCGGCACTTGGACGTCCTAATAGCAAGAACGGCCAAGTGACGATAATCAAAACCAACTTGCAGTACTTCTAAGCTGCTGTGCGTCTAGAGAGCGACGGGGCATGTTGGAAGGTGTGTCATGGGCAGGAATCGGGTGGGCTTCAACCTGGATGTACCCTAGCCATAATCAAAGCTTTCCTAGAGGGAACTTAAACGCAACGCAAACAGGTCTACCTGCCGGCGTCTAAGTTCCACAAAGGTACCCAAGCTGACAAGAAGACTACTGGAGGATTTAAGGCATGATACCTCCCCCCTTACTCCCACAGTGGTCACGACCCCCTCCCACCACCCAAACAGTGAAAAAAAAACCTCAAACACCATAGGCTTCCAATCAGCGAAGTCAGTAACGGGGGATTCCTGGTGGCTCAGCTGATAGGGATTCCCCCTGCCAGGATCAGCTGAGCCATGGAGCCCTACACCCTGCCCCCTGATATCCCACACAGGCTCTCTTGATATCAGGCTTTCTTCAATTCAGACACAGTCTCTGTCTCCACCTCTGTCTCTTCCGGGAGACTGTTCCACAGTACACCGACAAATGAGCACCAGACAACGGCGCCCCGTCAAATGCGTACACTGACAAGTGCGCGCGGGACAATGGCGTCCCATCAATTGCGCTACAAAACAGTATCCGTTGTATGGAGCGCAACTGACGGGGCGGCACTGTCCTGCTCGCACTTGTCGGTGCGCACATAAGAAATGCCTACACCGGATCAGACCTGGGGTCCATCCAATCCGGCGATCTGCACACGCGGCGGCTCAGCCAGGCGTACTCTGGCGAATACATTAGTCATTCGTATCCCTCAATGTGTCCTGCAAGAAGATGTGCGTCCAATTTTCCCTTAAATCCTAGAATGGTGGTTTCCTCCACCATCTCTTCCGGGAGAGAGTTCCAGGCGTTCACCACTCGCTGTGCGAAGCAGAACTTTCTGACATTTGTCCTGGCCGTGTCCCCTCTCAGCTTCATTTGACGGGGCACGATTGATGGGGCATTATTGTTCTGCGCGCATTTGTCGGGCCACACTGTTCCATGCATCTACCACCCTTTCTGTAAAAAGGTATTTCCTTGGATTACTCCTGGGCCTCTCACCTCTTAACTTCATCCTATGCCCTCTCTTTCCAGAGCTTCCTTTCAAATGAAAGAGACTCAACTCACGTGCATTTATGCCATGTAGGCATTTAAATGTCTCTATCATATCTCCCCTCTCCCTATTGGCTAAGGCTCTTAACATTTGCATCTCCTCTTCCTATAGGCTAAGGCTCTGTGCACCTGCATTGTGATGTCATAGAACTTTATAGAAACATGGCAGATAAAGGCCAAATGGCCCATCCAGTCTGTCCATCCGCAGTAACCATTATCTTTCTTTCTCCGAGAGATCCCACGTGTCTGTCCCACGCTTTCTTGAATGCAGACACAGTTTCTGTCTCCACCACCTCTTCTGGGAGACTGTGACATACATCTACCACCCTTTCTGTAAAAAAGTATCTCCTTAGATTACTCCTGAGCCTATCACCTCTTAACTTCATCCTATGTCCTCTCATTGCAGAGCTTCCTTTCAAATGAAAGAGATTCGCCTCATGCGCAGTTTTGCCACGCAGGTATTTAAACATTTCTATCGTATCTCCCCTCTCCTCTCTACAAACATCTGATATCTCCCCTAAGACAAATAATGAGTCCAAATTAAACTCTGCTCTTTTCAGAGCTACAAAGTTACACCATGAATTATTCATCATGGATGCTGCCAGACCCTTCACCCATCAGACTCGGTTAGGAAGTAGGACAAACAGCCCTGGTATCTGCGAAACTCATATTAATATGAAGAGGGATGAAGCGCCATATTGATCGTTCAGCCGAGATGCAATAATGAGTTAATTAAGTTTTGTAACCAAGAATAAATAACAACATTATAGAAAAAAAGGAGAAAGAAGGCAACCATTGATGCGTAAATTAATGTGCACTATCATTTCACTAATCTTCCTGGGGATGGAAGATTTAATTGGGAACTGTAACTACAAAAACACTACTTATGAACTGTATTTCTTAGACGGCAGGAAAAGTATATTAACTTTTGTAAATTAATGGTAATAGTGAATGGACCTCAAATCGACATGCTGTAGAATAATATGCTCGAGGTCAAACTAATGCAATTTATTTATTCATTTCTATACCACTCAATCCAAAGTTCTTAACGGTTCACAAGAGTACATACATAACAAATCAAGCCTAAACAAACCATACAGTAGAATCTCAGTTATCTGGTACCCAGGGGGATTGGTGGATGCCAGATAACTGATTTTCTGGTTGTTTGAGAGTGTGTTAAAAACCTTGTCTAACACAGATCTCATTTCCTCCCCCCCCCCCCCTGCCCCAGAGAACCAGCGAGGCAGTGGTCCCGAAACGCAAAGCCCTCCTCCCTCGTCCAGAAACAGCAGAAGCAGGCAGCAGTCCTGAGCTGCGAACCCCCTCACTCGCTCGCTCCCTTCCTTGCCCCAAAGTGGCAGCCGGCTCAAAAGAGGCTGCTCGCAGCCAGCCCCGACAGGTTCTTTCCTCCGATGCGTCGGAGGCGATGTTTTGAGCGCTGCCTCCTGCTGACCGACTGCTACTTCGGGTAAGGAAAGGAGCGAGGGGGTTCGCAGCTCAGGACCACCGCCTGCTTCTTCTGCTTCGGGGCTTGAGGGAGGGAAGGGGGGACTTTGCTGCTCAGGACCACTGTTGGTGCTTCAGGGCATGAAGGAGGGAGGGGGGTTTACTGCTTAGGACCGCAGGTGCATCGGGGGACTTTTTCTTTTCTCCGGTGATTTTTTTTTTCCGGGTTGGGTGAGAGTGCCAGTTAACTGAGATTCTACTGTAGCAATCTGCCTGAAGTTTCTTCCTGTAGGTGCCTGAAATTCATAACTGGATAAGCTCATCATTTTGGCTGTTCAGAGCATACCATGCTGCAGCTAATTATGCCACTCTCTGGGCAGCGGGATCTTGACACGGGGCAGCTTTCCAGACCTGCTCCACACTCCCATCCAGGATTACTGAATTCCAGAGGCGAGGGGCCAAGGTAATAAAAAGCTGTTTCTCCAGAAAAGCACGTCGCTGCAGAAGGTACTTCAGGTTGAAACTCATGGTACACCGACTGCACTGAAACGGTCGCCCACCCGTGTGAATACGAACATGTCTGCGCAAGTGATGGGAGCTTTGGAAAGTTGCATTATAGCGCTCACAAATTTAATGCAAGTGTACGGTGGCAGGCGAGAGGGCACAATGGAGTCCCATTACCACTCTGCAATGAGAGTGGCCTAGTAGCCACCTATTGTTTTTGCAGTCAGGGACAGGAAAAGCATTTTAAAAGAAATAAAAACACAAAGCACCAAATGCATTCTGTGGAATTATTGAATAACCTCATTGAGAAGGCTGATGCAAGACACTTGTATTGATTCTCATACAAGCAAAGCCATTGGAACGTATTTCTAGAGGAAATGTTTTATAAAACTCAACTGAGCACTTTCTGGATACCACGGGGACTTATTAATTAAATCGCACACTCCAACTTCAAAGCCCAGGATTTTAAAAATAAAAAGTGGCATTTATATTTATTTAAGAGTCTCCCATTGATGTTAACATAAAAACATAAGAATAGCCTTACTGGGTCAGACCAATGGTCCATCAAGCCCAGTAGCCCATTCTCACGGTGGCCAATCCAGGTCACTAGTACCTGGCCAAAACCCAAGGAGGAGCAACATTCCGGAATCCCAGAGAGTAACAAGATTCTAGAATCCCAAAGAGTAGCCGCATTCCAGAATCCTAAGAATAGCAAGATTCGGGAACCCAGAAGAGTAGCAACATTCTGGAATCTCAAAGAGTAAGCAAGATTCCGGGACCCTAAACCGTAGCAACATTCCATTCAGAATCTCAAAGAATAGCAAGATTACGGAATCCCAGAGAGTGACAAGATTCTAGAATCCCAAAGAGTAGCAACATTCCATACAGAATCTCAAAGAATAGCAAGATTCCGGAATCCCAAAGAGTAGCAACATTCCATTCAGAATCTCAAAGAATAGCAAGATTACGGAATCCCAGAGAGTGACAAGATTCTAGAATCCCAAAGAGTAGCAACATTCCATACAGAATCTCAAAGAATAGCAAGATTCCGGAATCCCAAAGAGTAGCAACATTCCATTCAGAATCTCAAAGAATAGCAAGATTCCAGAATCCCAGAGAGTAACAAGATTTTAGAATCCCAAAGAGTAGCAACATTCCATACAGAATCTCAAAGAATAGCAAGATTCCGGAATCCCAGAGAGTAACAAGATTCTAGAATCCCAAAGAGTAGCCGCATTCCAGGATCCTAAGAATAGCAAGATTCGGGAACCCAGAAGAGTAGCAACATTCTGGAATCTCAAAGAGTAAGCAAGATTCCGGGACCCTAAACCGTAGCAACATTCCATTCAGAATCTCAAAGAATAGCAAGATTACGGAATCCCAGAGAGTGACAAGATTCTAGAATCCCAAAGAGTAGCAACATTCCATACAGAATCTCAAAGAATAGCAAGATTCCGGAATCCCAGAGAGTAACAAGATTCTAGAATCCCAAAGAGTAGCAACATTCCATACAGAATCTCAAAGAATAGCAAGATTCCGGAATCCCAAAGAGTAGCAACATTCCATTCAGAATCTCAAAGAATAGCAAGATTCCGGAATCCCAGAGAGTAACAAGATTTTAGAATCCCAAAGAGTAGCAACATTCCATACAGAATCTCAAAGAATATCAAGATTCCGGAATCCCAGAAAGTAACAAGATTATAGAATCCCAAAGAGTAGCAACATTCCATGTTACTGATCCAGGGCAAGCAGTGGCTTCCCCCATGTCTTTCTCAATAACAGACTATGTACTTTTCTTCCAGGAAATTGTCCAAACCTTTCTTAAAACCAGCTACGCTATCCGCTCTTACCACATATGAATTAATAGTTATTGATTAGCCCAAGATGCTATTAGCAGAGCTGGCTCAACCACTAAGTAAGACTGGGCAGTCGCTGAATGGCAGCTTCTTGAGAGTAGCTGTAATCTAGGTAAACAACAGGTCCCCACTGCCATGCAAACTGGACGCACCATCTGTAACAGAATTTAACCTGTAATTTTAAGGACTTCTATGTGATCATCGTGATCACCGAGTTTAATTATCAAAATATAGAATTTAGCCTAGGGCCGGAATCCAGTCAGGTTTTCAGGATTTCCCCAATGAATATGCATGAGATCTGTGTGCATGCACTACTTTCAATGCATATTCATTGGGGAAATCCTGAAAAACCAGACTGGATTGCGGCCCTCAAGGAGGGACTTTGAGATCCCTGGCCTAGGGTGTCCACTGTCCGTGCTCCAGTCCTATCACTCTTATACCACAGATATGACTTCAAGAGACCTTTATTCTGTGTTTAAGGCTATAACTGGTTCCGTAATGAAACCGCGCGGGACAATGACGCGCCAATAATCCCGTGCAGGACTTATGCATGCGGGCTAAAAACTGTTCCTGTTACTGCTGTGAATGGGGAAACCCCTAGTAAACTGAGAAGTGTTCGCGCTCATGTTGGGGGAGAGGGGGGAGGGGAAAAAACCCCCATTACACTGAAAACTGCCATTTTCCTTTGGTTTTCGGGTAATTGGCAGTTTTCAGTGTAGTGAGTGGGGGGGTTCCCCCCAACACCCCCCCAAAAGTGAATGCAAACACTTCTCAGTTTAGTAGGGGGGTTCCCCCCCACACACAAAAACCTCCTCTGAGCACTAACAGTAACAGTTTTTAGGCAGCGCGCAGAAGTCCTGCGTGCAATCGTCGGCGCAGCAATGTCCTGTGCGATTTTGACGCGTCACCCTAAAACTCTATGAGTGTCGGGAGCTGTTATTTAGGTTTTCACTTCATGCCACTGATTAAATATTTAAGAAAATCATATATGAAGGTTTTTGACCTAGGATTAGATGGAGTTGGCGACTGCAACACTGTAAATTGTTTGGTCCACTCGATGAGGTCTTTTTCCCTCCATGATATCTGATTGTTGAGCCAATGCCTATTGGTCGAGTTCCACTTTATGGTTCACGTCCGCTG
Source organism: Geotrypetes seraphini (assembly GCF_902459505.1). Lineage (NCBI taxonomy): Eukaryota > Metazoa > Chordata > Amphibia > Gymnophiona > Dermophiidae > Geotrypetes > Geotrypetes seraphini. The sequence continues at coordinate 16,371,632 of NC_047093.1, read as the reverse complement.
GCCAACATATGCACTCAGCTCTTCAAAGGTTAGGTGTGATAAATTCTCACACGAATAGACAGATGCATTGTCAGGAACAGAAGGAACTCTAGCAGGGCTGTGGAGGCGGAGTCGGAGGAAATTTCGGGTACCTGGAGTCGGAGTCAGAAGTACAAAAAACTGAGGAGTCGGAGTCGGAACATTTATCTACCGACTCCATTTTTGAACTTGGCATACCAATCACGAGCGATTCTTTCAGCTATAGCACCCACTATATACACAGCACAAATGTTGCGAGCAGCTTCTGCGGCCTTAGAACCTTGATTAAAAGCAAAAAGAAGGTGGTGTCGAAAATGCTCATTTCTCTCAACTTGACATTCCATTTTAATGATCTGAAAATTAACCAGCGCTGTGGAGTCGGAGTCGGAGGAAATTTCGGGTACCTGGAGTCGGAGTCTGAAGTACAAAAAACTGAGGAGTCGGAGTCGGAACATTTATCTACCGACTCCATTTTTGAACTTGGCATACCAATCACGAGCGATTCTTTCAGCTATAGCACCCACTATATACACAGCACAAATGTTGCGAGCAGCTTCTGCGGCCTTAGAACCTTGATTAAAAGCAAAAAGAAGGTGGTGTCGAAAATGCTCATTTCTCTCAACTGGACATTCCATTTTAACGATCTGAAAATTAACCAGTGCTGTGGAGTCGGAGTCGAGGAGTCGGAGTCGGAGGAAATTTCGGGTACCTGGAGTCGGAGTCGGAGTCAGAAGTACAAAAAACTGAGGAGTCGGAGTCGGAACATTTATCTACCGACTCCATTTTTGAACTTGGCATACCAATCACGAGCGATTCTTTCAGCTATAGCACCCACTATATACACAGCACAAATGTTGCGAGCAGCTTCTGCGGCCTTAGAACCTTGATTAAAAGCAAAAAGAAGGTGGTGTCGAAAATGCTCATTTCTCTCAACTGGACATTCCATTTTAACGATCTGAAAATTAACCAGTGCTGTGGAGTCGGAGTCGAGGAGTCGGAGTCGGAGGAAATTTCGGGTACCTGGAGTCGGAGTCGGAGTCAGAAGTACAAAAAACTGAGGAGTCGGAGTCGGAACATTTATCTACCGACTCCATTTTTGAACTTGGCATACCAATCACGAGCGATTCTTTCAGCTATAGCACCCACTATATACACAGCACAAATGTTGCGAGCAGCTTCTGCGGCCTTAGAACCTTGATTAAAAGCAAAAAGAAGGTGGTGTCGAAAATGCTCATTTCTCTCAACTGGACATTCCATTTTAACGATCTGAAAATTAACCAGTGCTGTGGAGTCGGAGTCGAGGAGTCGGAGTCGGAGGAAATTTCGGGTACCTGGAGTCAGAGTCGGAGTCAGAAGTACAAAAAACTGAGGAGTCGGAGTCGGAACATTTATCTACCGACTCCATTTTTGAACTTGGCATACCAATCACGAGCGATTCTTTCAGCTATAGCACCCACTATATACACAGCACGAATGTTGCGAGCAGCTTCTGCGGCCTTAGAACCTTGATTAAAAAAAAAAAGAAGGTGGTGTCGAAAATGCTTATTTCTCTCAACTGGACATTCCATTTTAACGATCTGAAAATTAACCAGTGCTGTGGAGTCGGAGTCGAGGAGTCGGAGTCGGAGGAAATTTCGGGTACCTGGAGTCGGAATCAGAGTCTGAAGTACAAAAAACTGAGGAGTCGATATCGGAACATTTATCTACCGACTCCACAGCCCTGACTCTAGCAGTACCTTACTATTTAAAAAACCCCTCCCAAAAAAGATATTTTCACCCAATTCTAATACTTAGGTCACACCATTTCGGAAGTTCATAGTGGGTTGTTTCAGGCACTGCAGGTATCTGTGTATCCAGAGGGTTTTTAAATCTCTCTGTTTACTAAGCTGTGCTATGATAATGAAGCATTTATTTGCCAGTTAGCATATATTAATTGGCAATAAATGCAGCTTAATGTAGGGTTTAAAGCAATGCACATTAGCTAATGAGCTCCAACACCAACAAAATAAATGCACAGCAGTTCATTATTTTGCAAAATGAATGCGGCCTGTATTAACCTTTACGAGGTTGCATTTTTCATTGAAAGTTATCTCCACTTCAGACTTTCCGGCCCACAAAACACATAAGACATTACATTCAGGTATTCCAGATTATTTGGCAACATTTATTATTCCTTATTCACCATCTCGGACTCTTTGTTCACTAACAGTCCTCATCCTTCAAAAACAAAATGGAAATCAACAAGACATTCAGCATTCTTTGCTACTGAATCGGCATTATGGATTTCATTAACTTCAAATCTACACTTACAATCTTCTAAGAACCTTTCTTTTTGAACAAGCATTTTCTAATTTATAAAAAAAACAAAACAGAAGTAACGGAGAGCATATTTTTTTTGTAGTACCTGCATTAGGTTCTGAATTTTATGTCCTTTGAATGAATGGTGATTTCTATCCTATTTGATTAATAGTGTTCAATTTCTGTGTTATAAATTATTTTTAATGTAAACTGTCTTGAATTGTGCTGCAACTAAGGCGGTATATCAAGTTTAATAAACGATAAACTAGTTGATGCTCCCAAAAGATACCAGCTTTAAAAACACTATGAGACAGACATGGGGGAAGCCATTGCTGGATCACTGGCATGGAATGTTGCTACTATTTGGGATTCTAGAACCTTGCTATTCTTTGGGATTCTGCGTGGAATGTTGCTACTATTTGGGATTCTACAACCTTGCTATTCTTTGGGATTCTGCGTGGAATGTTGCTACTATTTGGGATTCTACAACCTTGCTATTCTTTGGGATTCTGTGTGGAACGTTGCTACTATTTGGGATTCTACATGGAATGTTGCTACAATTTGGGATTCTAGAACCTTGCTATTCTTTGGGATTCTGTATGGAATGGTACTACTTGTGATCTGGATTGGCCACCATGAAGACCAGATACTGGGCTACATGGTCAAAAAAAATAAAAAATAAAAAATCGAGCCATTGGTCTGAGCCAGTAAGTATTACATGGAATTTATTACATGATGTGCAGGCTAATTACACGTGATGCTATTTTTTATTTTTTTTTACTGTTCATCATTGCTAGGTAATATTTCCTGCGCATAGGTGTTATTTTAAATTACTCTAGGGTAGACTATTTCAACAACATTTCCAGACAAAAACTAGGGATTTCTGTATTTGTGCTGGGATAATCTATGCTAAACATAAATTTTATAAAGGTCGTTCTACGCAGAATGGGATTTATAGAATACCAATAATGGGCGCCAGCATTTATGCCTGCCAAATGCTCACACCCCAGTAATGGCAGTCAGACGTGGAAATGTAGGCTTTCGCTGACACTGCGCCTAATTTCTGGGGAATGACCCTGACCCGCTCAGGCCCTTCCCATGGCCACACCCCCTTTGGCTGTAGACTAGATCTGTATGTAACTCCTAATTACTCTTAATAAGGTGCTTGCTAACACCAGTCATTGATTGGTATTGCCAATTTAGCCAATTACTTTGTGCGTGGATCTATGGGCGACCTATACAGAATCTCCCCTCCCCCACTGGAAGCAGGAGCAGAATCTACCCTAGAAGAGAATTAGTACCTTCCTCCCCCCCTGTCCCAGCCATCTAGTTTCTCACTCTCCCTTCCCCCCGCCGCATACTTTTTAAACATCAGATATTCACTGGCAATGAGCAACGATTGACATACACAGCTCACACCAGCCCCACAGCCTTCCTTCTGATGCAACTTCCTGTTGCCACAGACAGGATTACATGATTAGAGGGAGACTGGGGGCATGCACGAGCAGTATGTATCGCTTGTTTCCAGCAAAGATCTGATGTTTAAAAGGTACGAAGGTGGTTTGAAAAGTCCAGTAAAAAAGTAAGTTATATTTCTCAACATAATCTCCATTGAGGGCAAGTTTCCAGTTTTTCTATCCTATGAGAAAAATATGGTTTGAAAAATTTTTTTTTTTAAATTTAACCTGCTTTTTTACCAAACTTTTCAAACCACCCTCATACATGGCAGAGAGACATTATATGGGTGGGTAGGGTTATCGGTGACCAGATTTCCCCGGATGGCTTTTCAAAACTCGGCACTTTGCCCAGGTTTTGAAGGGAGAAAAGTCCGCACAGGCGCGGACGGCTCAAGTCATCGTGTGACATCTGCGCATGCGCGGACTTCCTCCCTGCCCCTCGCAATCTGCGGACAAGAACGGGCAGCGGGACGCGGCGGACAAAAGCAGGCAGCAGGGGCGGGACTGGGGGGTGGGATTAGAGCGGGGATGGGCGGGACTGGGACGTGTCTAGGGGGGTCCGAATTTCCCAATTGAAAAACCTGGCAACCCTATGGGTGGGCCTGGGCCCACCCGTGGCTACACCACCGATTGGAAGATGTAGGAAAAATCTTAAAATGACAAATAATTCTGCATTACTTCTGTTGCCTCCATCGCCCTATCCATAAATACTAATTTTCTTTAAAAAGACGACGATTCAAAGCCACAGTATTCTCTCAAAATGTTTATCTACCTGTCCAACAAAAGGCTAAAACTCCCAAAACCAACCACTGGTTTATCCTGAAAAGTATTTGCCTGTCACAGGATGTCAGGGGCTGCAGCCTCCCAAACATTTCAACAAATACCTAATTAGATGGAACAGTAGTTTGCAGAGGTGGGACATCAGAATTGCTACCTTCAAGCTTCGCGTTTTGTCAGAGCAGATAACAGGGTTCCTGTGTGTACAATATAGGAGGCGGTTCTGGCCTTCACGGGCAGAGCTATCTTAAGAGACAAAACACTGACATCTTGTTCATTCCTTACATGAAATGTGAATAGGTATTATTCAGCCTAACAGGAAAATCTGTCTGGTATTTAAGAATCAAAGTGCAATGAAATTTAGGATTAAAGTGTTTGTAGCAGAGACATTTTGGGGGGTTACAGCATATATCCACTCCACTGATCACTTCCGACGTTTCGGAGACAGTATCATTTACCACCACCCTCTGGAGTCTACCTCTGAGCCAGTCTTTAACCCATGCAGTCAATGTTTGGGATTAGGAGAAACATTGACTGCATGGGTTAAAGACTGGCTCAGAGGTAGACTTCAGAGGGTGGTGGTAAACGGTACTCTCTCCGAAACGTCGGAAGTGATCAGCGGAGTGCCGCAGGGCTCGGCCTTGGGTCTGATACTTTTTAACCTCTTCGTAAGGGACCTGGCTCAGGGGCTTCGAAGTAAAATTACATTATTTGTCGATGACGCCAAACTATGCAACATAGTAGGCAAAAGCACAGTGCCCGACAGTATGGCGCAGGACCTACTCTTACTGGAACATTGGTCCACAACTTGGCAACTAAGTTTTAATGCTAAAAAGTGTAAGGTCATGTACCTTGGCAGCAGAAATCCATGCAGCACTTGCACCCTAAATGGTGAGACCTTAGCAAGAACTGCAGCAGAACGGGACTTAGGAGTGATCATTAGTGAAGACATGAAGACTGCCAATCAAGTGGAGAAAGCTTCATCCAAGGCTAGACAAATGATAGGTTGTATCCGAAGAAGTTTCGTCAGCCGGAAGCCCGAAGTTATAATGCCGTTGTACAGATCCATGGTGAGACCTCATCTGGAATATTGTGTACAATTCTGGAGACCACATTATCAAAAAGATGTGCTGAGAGTTGAGTCGATTCAGCGAATGGCCACCAGGATGGTCTCAGGACTCAAGGATCTCCCGTATGAGGAACGGCTGGGTAAGTTGCAGCTATACTCACTCGAGGAACGCAGAGAGACATGATTGAGACGTTCAAATATGTCACGGGCCGTATTGAGATAGAAGAAGATATCTTTTACCTTAAAGGACCTACGGTGACAAGAGGGCATCTGTTGAAAATCAGGGGTGGGAGATTTCATAGCGACGCCAGGAAGTATTTCTTCACCGAAAGGTAATTGAGGCCAGCAGCGTGCTAGATTTTAAGAAAAAATGGGATAAGCATGTGGGATCACTTCAAGGAAGAACTTAGGGGGGTGGGTCATTAGAGTGGGCAGACTTGTTGGGCCGTGGCCCTTTTCTGCCGTCATATTCTATGTTTCTATATCTTTCCACTGGTTCTCACCAGTTCATAATTCTCAGAGCTGGAGAATGCGCTTGTGACCTGAGCTGGCTACTGCTGGAAAAGGATCCTGGCCTTGATGAACCTTCGGTCTGACCCAGTAGGGAAACTCTTATGTTCTTATGGTCTTAAGCATCCCACAATACAAAGGAAAAAGAACATCCCTACATGTGAAAAGTTAAACCACAAAAGAAGTGAGGAACGGACACAATCAATTGATTTAAACATTGTAAATCAATAATATACATATAGCATATACATAACGTGGCCATTTACTTTTTTCCTCTTATTTTGGGGAGTAGGGCTTATATTAAGACCTACTCCGAAAATCATGGTAGGTCTTATTTTCAGGGAAACAAGGTAGGTGGGTTGCTCTCTTTCTAAAAAACGGGACATTTTGGCGTCCTGAAGCTGTGCTCAGGGACAAAGGGACAGGCTACCTAAAATGGGATGGTCACGTTACATATACATAAAACAAAGCAGGCATAAAAACAAATCTTTCAATCCTTTTTCATACTGGATTTGTTTTATGTATATGCTATACTAGTTTTTTAGCCCGTTACATTAACGGGTGTTAGAATATGTGTGTAGACTTAGGCATTTCTTTCTTTCTTTCTTTCTCTCTCCCTGCCCCCTTCCGTTCTTTCTTTCTTTCTGTCTCACACCCTGGCCCCCCTGTCTGTCTGTCTTTATTTATGGCTCTCTCTCTGCCCCCTGTTTGTCTTTTTTTTCTTTCTGTCTCTCTTCCCCTGTCTGTCTTACCTTCTCCCTTACTTTTAACTTCCCCCTGTCCAGCAGCAGCCCTTCCCTGCTCCCTCTGTCCAGCAGCAGCCCTTCTCCCTTACTTTTACCTCACCCCTGTCCAGCAGTACCCCTTCCCTGCTCCCCCTGTCCCAGCAGTAGCCCTTCTCCCTTCCTTTTACCTCCCCCTGTCCAGGAGCACCCCTTCCCTGCTCCCCCTTTTCACCTGTAGCCCTTCTCCCTTACTTTTACCTCGCCCCTGTACAGCAGCACCCCTTTCCTGCTCCCCCTGTCCACCAGGAGCCCTTCTCCCATACTTTTACCTCCCCCTGTCCAGCAGCACCTCTTTCCTGCTTCCCCTGTCCAGCAGTAGCCCTTCTCCTTTTCTTTTAACTCCTCCCTATGCAGCAGCACCTCTTCCCTGCTCCCCCTGTACAGCAGCACCCATTCCCTACTCCCCCAGTACAGCAGTAGGATTTCTCCTTTCCTTTTAACTGCCTCCTGTCCAGCAGCACACCTTCTCTGCTCCCCCCTATCCAGCAGCACCCCTTCCCTGCTCCCCCTGTGCAGCAGTAGCCCTTCTCCCTTCCTTTTACCTCACCCTGTCAAATAGTACCCCTTCCCTATTCCCTGTTCAGCATCCGGTAGGCAGGGCAGCCTCGGGGCTTTTGCTAGGACAGCCTGCCTCGCATTATCAAAGTGGGCCGGCCTAGAAAATGTCCCACGGCCGCACAGCTCTGTGGGAGTGATAGAGTGGGGTCAGGCGTCAGCAAAGGAGGAAGAGGGCGAGAAGTAGTAAAGATCCGACACTATGCTCTTTATATTCCATGGCCATCTCTGCAGCAGGGGCCCTCGTTTACCGAGGTTGGCCCCCCAGCGAGGCAGCAGGTTCATATGTCCGCAAAGATTAAGCTGATGGGGAGAGGCCGGAAGTCTGCCGAGTCTTTGTTCCCGCAGCCATATTTCCTATCCGGGCAGGAACGTTGCTGGGGAAACATGCACAGGCTCCTATTTCGCATGTGGGGACACGGCACCAGGGAGGCACGGGAACATGGGGATTGAAATGCGCATGCGCGCTAAGGGTATTATTTTTTCCTCATTTCTTTATATTCTTTTACAAGTTGAGTAAACAACATATGAAAGGAAATATAACAATTCAAAAAAGAAACAAGTAATAAAATTACAAAAGTCCACATTGTGAGGAGAGAGAATCAATCACTTCCAAGAGTAGTTGGATTCCAGGAAATAATTCTAAATTAAATCAAATTGCAGAGTGCAGTTGGAGCCAATTAATTAATGGCCTGATTGGCTGATTCCATGGAAGTCTCTGGAATTCTTGTAGTTCGCTAAGGGTATTATTATAGCGGATGTGTATTATTGATTTACAATGTTTAAATACACTGATTGTGTCCCTTTCCCACTTCTTCTATGGTCTTAAGCAACACACCATCTAAAAATGACACAGTTGCCAATAAGAAAAGCCTCACACAAAGTTTTTAAAAGACTTTTTGTAAAGGGTTAGCTTTTATTTACATTTTATTTTCCTGTGTGTTTTTAGGGGGTGGTTGAGGGTGATTTTTTCTCAATAGATTTTTTTTTTTAATGTTTATGTTGATTAAAAATATGCTAAAATCACCTTTTTTTTTTTTTTTTTTTTACAAAATAAATCAAGGCAATGTACACAAAATTAAAAATTAATTCATGAAAAGAACTTCAAAACCAACAGAAAAGTAAACCACCACACTGGCACTAACCGCGTTAGCACACGCAAAACACTAAGACGCCCATACGAATATAAAGGGCATCATAGTACCGTATTTTCACGCATATAACGCGCGCGTTATATGCGTTTTTACCTACCGCGCATACCCCTCGCGCGTTATACGCGTGAGCGCGGTATACAAAAGTTTTTCTACATAGTTCCCACCCCGCCCGATGCCCGATTCACCCCCCCCAGCAGGACCGCTCGCACCCCCACCCCGAACGACCGCTCGCACGTGCTCCCACCCGCATCCACGATCGGAGCAAGAGGGAGCCCAAGCCCTCTTGCCCGGCCGACTCCCCAACTCCCCGACAATATCGGGCCAGGAGGGAGCCCAAACCCTCCTGGCCACGGCGACCCCCTACCCCCACCCCGCACTACATTACGGGCAGGAGGGATCCCAGGCCCTCCTGCCCTCGACGCAAACCCCCCTCCCTCCAACGACCGCCCCCCCCCAAGAACCTCCGACTGCCACCCCAGCCGACCCGCGACCCCCCTGGCCGACCCCCACGACACCCCCACCCCCCTTCCCCATACCTTTGGTAGTTGGCCGGACAGACGGGAGCCAAACCCGCCTGTCCGGCAGGCAGCCAACGACGGAATGAGGCCGGATTGGCCCATCCGTCCCAAAGCTCCGCCTACTGGTGGGGCCTAAGGCGCGTGGGCCAATCAGAATAGGCCCTGGAGCCTTAGGTCCCACCTGGGGGCGCGGCCTGAGGCACATGGTCGGGTTGGGCCCATGTGCCTCAGGCCGCGCCCCCAGGTGGGACCTAAGGCTCCAGGGCCTATTCTGATTGGCCCACGCACCTTAGGCCCCACCAGTAGGCGGAGCTTTGGGACGGATGGGCCAATCCGGCCTCATTCCGTCGTTGGCTGCCTGCCGGACAGGCGGGTTTGGCTCCCGTCTGTCCGGCCAACTACCAAAGGTACGGGGAAGGGGGGGTGGGGGTGTCGTGGGGGTCGGCCAGGGGGGTCGCGGGTCGGCTGGGGGGGCGGTCGTTGGAGGGAGGGGGGTTTGCGTCGAGGGCAGGAGGGCCTGGGATCCCTCCTGCCCGTAATGTAGTGCGGGGTGGGGGTAGGGGGTCGCCGTGGCCAGGAGGGTTTGGGCTCCCTTCTGGCCCGATATTGTCGGGGAGTCGGCGGTCCTTCGGGGTGGGGGTGCGAGCGGTCCTGCGAGGGGGGGTGGTGAATCGAACGTCGGGGGGGGCATCAGGTTTTCAGGGTGGGGACAGGACTTCAAGGGGGAGAGGAGAGTCGGGGTGGCCAGAGGAGAGTCGGGGCGGGTGAAAGGAGAGTTGGGCAGCATGCGCGGTATATAAAAATTTCTGTACATAAAGTTGTGTTTTTCGCCGCTATACCCGTGTGCGCGTTGTACACGGGTGCGCGTTATCTATGTGAAAATACGGTAGTTAGTGCAGACTGGAGCAGTAAATGCCCCAAAGCCCATAGGGATTTAAAGGGCTTTGGGCAGGATTACCATGTGTCTGGAAAAACCCATGTCCTCTTTTTAGAACTGTCCGGGTGCCCGGATGGATTTGTAAAACCTGGCAGTGTGTCTGGGTTTTGGAAAGCCTCATATTCAGGGCCGCATCTGCAGGGCCTCCAAGCATGCATGGATGTGAGACGATGACATCACACGCATGCGCACATACAGGCAACATGTTTGCATTGGATCTGCGCATGTTCTTAGGTCCTCCAGACACGGCCCCGAGCTTGGGAAGAAGAGATAAGGGTTATGTGGGGGCTGGAGGTGGGACAGGGTGTGACTGGGGCAGATCGGGGTGGGGCCACATGTCCTCTTTTATATTTTTTAACAAGGAAATCTGGCAACCCTAGCTACAGGGCTTTTGCTGCGCTGCCCTCGCTAGCGTTGCTTTGTAAAAGGGGACTTAAATCCGTTAGCGCTCCTACATGAATTCCCCCCTTAGTGGCACAGGGTAAGCTTATGGACTATGACTGCTACAAAAGTATAGCTAGAAGGCAAAAATAATAGTAAGTGAAGAAAGAAGAAAAAAAAATCCATACACAATAAAGATGTGCATTTTTTTTGTTTTAGTGTTCCTCAAAATATTTGTGCACCAAATTGATTTAATAAGCGTGTTAATCTACAAATGAACGCATTAACCCCCTTTTTACAAAACTGCAAACGTGGTTTTGAGCGCAGGTCGGCGCACTGAACGTTCAGCACAGCTTCCGGCACTCGTAAGAACTCTATGAGCATCGGGAGCAACGCAAGGGATTCAGCGCTTCAGCCGGCGCTAAAAACCGCTTTCACGCTTTTGTGAAATGGGGGTGAAATCAATTTACAGGTTTAAATGTATCTTATTCAAATGCATAGAAGCCAACTTTTAAAAACGATTAGGGGGGGGCTCTAAACCCAATAGAAATTACCCCTTCCTGGACAAGAGTAAAAGAGTTTGCTCAATTTTGGGGGTACTCAACACCTACAGATCTGGTTCCTATGTTCAAATTTACATAACAAAGAGGATAGAATCATTATTACACAAAAAATATTAAGAAACGAGCAATGTGCAGTATGCCTTCTTCTTAGGTGATAGCGACTTGATGAATTACAGATCTAAAAAGAAATGGGTTTTGTGCTAGTCTGGTAAAGTCCTCCAACGTCATCCCTATGGTTGTTTTCGACGTCTTCAGCCATCTGACTGCAGGTTGTCCTCTTCACCTGGTTCCTTCGATCTTCCCAAACATGATGTCCTTCTCCAATGATCTTTCTCTTCTGAAAGTACGACCAAATAAGGCTTCTAGTGCCCTAGCCAGTTTGATCTCTTCCAGAATCGATTTGCTAGTTCTTCTGGCGGTCAACGGCACGCCTAAAATCCTTCTCCAATGCCAAAACTCAAATGAGTCCATTTATTTTCTGTCTTGTTTCCGTAGTGTCCAGCTTTCGCATCTTCAACTGACCACTGAGAAAATGAGTGTGTGGACAAGTCTGATCTTCGTTTGGAGTGTTACCTCCTTGCCTTTGAATATTTTGTCGAGAGCCTTCATTGAAGAGCGACCAAGTGCTATTCTACGGAGTATTTCTTCCCTGCTGGTTGCGTCTTTGTTTACAAAAAAAAAAAAAACAGGAGATTGAAATCCTTCACAACTTCTAGTCTATCGCCTACAATCTTTTTTTTTTTATATATAATTTATATTCTGCATATCCTACAATTCTATGCGTATTACAAATTATTCAGGTACTCAAGCACTGTTCCCTAACTGTCCTGGTGGGCTCCCACTCTATCTAATGTACCTGGGGCAAAGGGGATTAAGTGACTTGCCTATGGTCACAAGGAGCAGTGCGGGATTCGAACCCACAACCTCAGGGTGCCAAGGCTGTAGCTCTAACCACTCCACCACACACTCCCCCTCTTTCCACTCCCATCCGTAATTATTTTCCGTGTTTATGATTTTCATCTTGTTTATGTTCAGTTCTAATCCGTTCTGCTTATCCTGCTTATTCAGGACGGAACATAAGCAGTATGGTCAACAGTCCACAAAAATTGATTAATGTGTTAAATTTTTATTAAAATTAATGTGTGAAAGAGAGCTGAAAATCAGGAAAAAGGCCCAAATTAATTGAAGTTAAGTTTTAAGTTGTTTTTTTTTTTAAGTTTATTAGGATTTTATATACCGCCTATCAAAGTTATCTAAGCGGTTTTACAATCAGGTACTCAAGCATTTTCCCTCTCTGTCCCGATGGGCTCACAATCTATTTAACGTACCTGGGGCTCTGGAAGATTAAGTGACTTGCCCAGGGTCACAAGGAGCAGCAGCGAAAATGAACCACAAATTTCAGCCCTACAATGCATCACCTCTAAACATACAGGAATGGCGCCAGTTCAATGTCCATGTGGCTGAGTCATGAACAAGTTTCTGAGTTTATTTAAAATTTTCTATCCCGCCCTAGGGCGACTTACAATCTAAAACATAATAAAATAACAATACAATATACAAAAATAACGCATATATAATACCTAAAATGAGGGGGGAAAATACATTAAATTTAGCAAAGAAAGAAAAAAAAAATTAACATTAGGGATATTCCTCCGTTTTCCAAGATACCCGAGAATATGCATCGGAGAAAAGATAGGTGTTTAAGTTTTCCTTGAACTTGTCAACGGATGTTATTGATCTAAGTGCCAATGCTATCGAATTCCAATACTTTGGACCGTTAACAGAGAAAATTGCGTCTCTTACATGTTCATGTCCAATTTCTGCCCGCTACATATGGGTTCAACAGCCGTGCTAGAAGAGGTGGCTCGTCTGTATTCAGTACCTTAAATGCAATAAGAAGTCATTTGTACACAATCCGGTATTTCACAGGGAGCCAATGAGCGTTTCTCATGAATGATGATATATGATCAAATTTGCAAAGGTTATGAATTACTCTGATAGCTCTATTCTGCATTACACATATCTGCAATCTTTGAATATCCTTCTGATGTAATCCAGCATAAAGAGAATTACAATAATCGATTTGTTGACTAACAAGAGAATGTACTAGGAGGTTCAAAGCCTCTGGAAGTAACAAAGAGCGAATCGGTCTAATCGGACATAGTTTAAAGAAAGAATTTTTCACTACCCCAACTCCCATGGTCCCTGATCAGCCAAAAGCACTACAAATTCCAACAAAAAACGTCCATTAAAAATTTACAATAAAGGCCCCTTTTTACAAAGCCACTGTAGTGATTCCCATGCAGCAAGAGATGCAACCCAATCAATTCCTATGGACTGTGTCGTTATTTGCTCTGCAGCTTTGTAAAAGGGGCCCTAAATCAGCAAACAAATTTTGAAAATTTTTTTTTTATATAGAAATGATCTCGTATGTATTTGAGGTGGCAAAAGGTGCCAAACATCCCTTTATTATAACCATTGCATAGAGCAGGGGTGTCCAACCTTTTGGCTTCCCTGGGCCACATTGGCCCCAAAAAATGTTTCTGGGGCCGCACAAATGCGCAAACACTGCAGCAAGACAGAGGAGGGAGCCGGCAAGACGGTAAACACCCGGGGGCAGCAGAGGAAAACACTGCATCGCCCTCGACCAGGGCCACACAAAATACTTCACAGGGCCGCAGGTTGGACACCCCTGGCATAGAATATTTAAATTTAAAAAAAACATAGAGCATATTTAATACAAAGTATAAATGCAAAAATATAAAAAAATAACATAAAATATATTTGCATTCTGAAAATGCTATTTATTTAAAAAAAAACACAAAAAAACCCAATTGTCAACTACTCAAATATTACATTACATTACATTACAGATTTCTATTCCGCCATTACCTTTCGGTTCAAAGCGGATTACAAAAAGAGTTATGGAAGAAGGGTTACAACGTTAGATCAGAGAAGGTTTCCAAGAGAGGGAAAAGTAGGATCTGAGGTTAGGGAGGGGATGGAAAGAAGGGGGTTAAGCTTTATCATGGTATTAAGCTTTATATCAGTGAAGTTCACACAAAGAGTTCCCAGTCTCCACTCAAACAAGTACCTTTCCCAGCAAGATTCATAACGCTAAGGACCTGATTCTAGCAATGGTGCCCTAAGTTACGTAGTGGTAGGTGCCCTTCTGCCGCCTAACTTCATTGTTTTAATTAGCGTTAATCGGCAACGGTAATTGACTGCATCGTTTAAAACCAATTACAACAAAAGCTGCAGCTTGGTCAAATAAAATCATTTATGCTCTATGGTTCTGCTTGCTGAAAGGCAAAAATGTTTTAAGCATGTAAAAAAGCTAATTAAATGGCAATTACGTCGCAGTCTATTCTAGTCATTCGCAGCAGTATGGTTCCCGGAAAAGTCCACAAACCGCATATGACAAAATGCTGCATCGATGGGAAAATAGAGGTTAGTACATTTGGCACCTCCAAACCGTGTAAAGTGAATGATGAATCCTATAGGTCAGGGGTGTCAAAGTCCCTCCTCGAGGGCCGCAATCCAGTCGGGTTTTCAGGATTTCCCCCATGAATATGCAGGAGATCTATTCGCATCCAATGAAAGCAGTGCATGCACATAGATCTCATGCATATTCACTGGGGAAATCCTGAAAACCCGACTGGATTGCGGCCCTCGAGGAGGGACTTTGACACCCCTGTGACAGGTTCTTTCACGGGACAGCATTTCACAAAAACGACAGCGGAACATTTAGAATGTTGCAAATATACCTCCTCCCCCCCCCCCTTTTTTTTTTTTTTACAAACCTGCGTAAGATGATTTTCGTGCCCTGCGCTGCTCCGATGCTCACAGGAATTCTCTGACTGTTGGAGCAGCGCAGAGAATTCAGCACGCCAGCTGGCGCTAAAAACCTCTTGCATGGTTTTGTAAAAGATGGAGATATTTTCTTTTATTTGCAATACTGCTTATAGAAATAACATTCTTAAACAAAATAACTGCACAGAACAGTGGTAGAAACAAATAAAGTGTACGGTACTGCACAGCCATAGTAAGCGATTCATCTACTCATCAACCAACGCAACGCACCGTGGCTGTCTCACCATTAGAAGTACAGTGACAACGGAAAGAAAAACAATTGCACACAACGGTGCTGCTGAGACACGCTATTAAGCGTTCTAAAAGGGGCCCTTGGCGTGCTCACCATTAGGACAAAAAGGTTCAGGACGCTACACCTTGGTGGCCGTTTCTGGAAGGAAAGCCGAAAGTGAAAGAGAAAGTAAACAAAGCTTTATTCCTAAGGTCGAAGATCCGCAAATACACGAGCACATACGCAAATAGCGGTCACAATCAGTGGAGTAGTAAGGGAGGGGGGCTGTCCGCCCCAGGTACCCTGTTGGTGGGGGGCGACAACATCCCTCCTCCTTTCCGCTCCCCCCCGCCTCATCCCACTCCTCCCATCACCGCGCGCCCCCCTCCTTCCCTTCCCTCCGTACCTCTAGTTGAAGTTGTTGTTCACGGTGGTCAACAACGTGCTCCTCGTAACCCCGTTGGCTCTCCTGTTGACGTCACATCCAGGTACCATGCATAGGAAGTGATGTCAGAGGGAGAGCCAACGGGGTCAGGAGGAGCACGTGGTTGACCACCACAAGCAACAACTCCAATTAGAAGTATGGGGGAAAGGAAAGGTAGGGGGCCCGTGGCAGGGGGGAAGATCAGCAAAGGATCTACGGGTGGAGACGAGGGCGGGGGAGGGGTGTCACTGCCCTGGGAGCCTCTCACCTTCGCTGCGCCACTGGTCACAATGCATGCAACTGTGGATAAGCAAAATCGCAAAATCGGAAACATGCGAATATCAGCAGACTCATCACCAATTTATATTCGTAATGAATCTTTAGAAAAATTCAAGCGATCCTTAAAAAGTTTTTTGTTCAACGACGCTTTTGAAAAATAGACAATAGAGAATGACACGGTGGTTTTTGCCCGCGGCTAGCCGCGAGTAGCCGCGGGTAACCCGCCAAAACGGGAAGAGAAAATTAGTGGTCCCTGCGGGGACGGGGACAAGGCCATTCATCACCCCGTGGAGCAGTGAATGGTCTCGTCTCCGCAGTGAAGCCAGCACGGATCACGCAGTCCAGCATCCCCACCCGATCGCCGCATCCCACGTCCTGCCATCTCCCTCCCTCCACCTCACCTTAGGTGCTTGCCGAATCTGAGTTTAATTCTTCTCCCAGCCAGCACGCTTTCAATAAGTCGCGCATGCGCAGCTGCTTGAATTGTTGAATCTCCTCTGACACAACCGGAAACAGGAAGTTGGGTCAGAGGAGAAGATTCAACAGCTCAAGCAACCGTGCGTGTGGCTTATCGAAAGCGTGTGGCTGGGAGAAGAATTAAAGTCAGACTCGGCAGGCACCTAAGGTGAGGTGGGAGGGAGGGAGATGGCAGGACACGGCGATCGGGCGGGAGGGTGCTTCTGGACCATGCGATCCGTGATCGTGCATGTTTCCTCACATTAGGAAGGAGGGAGTGGACAGTAGTCGTGGGGACGGGGCGGGCACAGTGATCGTGGGGATGGGGTGGTGACAGGGATGGTGGTCGCAGGGACGGGGCGGTGACAGGGACAAAATTTTTCACCGTGTCACTCTCTAATAGACAACACAATTTTACAAATCACCAAACTTCTAAGATCTAAATTAGATTTCTTTATACATTATAGATTCATCTTTTTTCTCTTTTTTTTTCTTTTCTTCTTTCCTTTTTTCTCTTTTTTTTTCTTTTCTTCTTTCCTTTTTTCTTTTTTTTTTTCTTTTCTTCTTTCCTTTTTTCTCTTTTTTTTTCTTTTCTTCTTTCCTTTTTTCTTCTTTTTTTTTCTTTTCTTCTTTCCTTTTTTCTCTTTTTTTTTCTTTTCTTCTTTCCTTTTTTCTCTTTTTTTTTCTCCTTTTTATGTTACCTACCAAATGTGTTCCCCGCTAAATGTTTTCTTTCTCTCTTTAAAGATTGTAGTTCATCCCTTTCACCTTCCGTACCAGTTATGTATTAGAATGGATAGAATGCGATTGTAATTATGTTAAAGAGTTTTGTTCTACCCCCCCATTTTTAAAATGTTATACGCTTTGAAGCTTTTGATATTGCATGCATAACAAAAATTTAATAAACTTGAAACTAATAGGAGATTGGCTAAGCCAGCCCACCTCCCAGACCTCTCCACGCCTTTTAAAGTCTGGCGGTCTAGCGGTGAAGCGGGGCAGGAGCGATCTTCCTGTGCTTCTGCCCCCATGCAGAGCCGCAATCAAAAAGGGCTGCCGTGAGTTCCCGCTGCAGTCTCGTGAGACCGCGGGAAAACTCACAGCAGCCATTTTTGATCGCAGTTTTGCACGGGGCAGGAGTGCAGGAAGATCGCTCCTGCCCCGCTTCACCGCCTGGCTTTAAAAATAAGGTGTGGAGAGGTCTGGGAGGAGGGCTGGTTTAGAGACTCGCAAATAACCGAATTTGTGAATCCTAAACCCGCAAATATGGAGGGGAAGTGTAAAACACTTAAGCACCTAACTTTCGGCGGCTTTTTTTTTTTTTTTTTTTTAATCCGGCCCAAAATGCTTCCTAATGTCTAACCTCATTCTCCCCATTTTAAATGTTAATTTAATATCTTTCACTTACCAGAACTCAAGCGCTGCCATCGATGACTTTATGATCGGAATGCCAAGAGGTAGCTTTAACAACAATCCAGGAACATTAAGATCTCTGAAGCCTAAATGATGAAATATCTTGACAGCGCTCAACAAGGATCTGAGTTTCCTATCATGTTCCATATAATTATACTGCTCTGTCACTTTCTGATTACCCATCCACCTCTCCCACCCACCTTTCCCCTGGGACCCTCATTGGAATGCAGCTCACGTTTCTCTTATATAATCTCATATTCTAATCTTTTGCTCATACCTGGAGAAAGATCTGAATTCAAAAGTTTGTCAAGTATTATTTATTTACAGTGGTACCTCGGTTTGCGAGTGCATCGGTTTGCGAGTGTCCCCCCCCCCCCGCGATCCGGCACCCTCTGCTCGCGTCGACCCCCTCCCCACCGCAATCCGGCATCAAACTAAACTAAACTAAACTAAACTAAGCCTTAAGTTTATATACCGCATCATCTCCACGGAAGCGGAGCTCGACACAGTTTACAAAGCTTAAAAATACAAGAAGAGAGGGGAGAGAGAGTTTACAAGAGCATATGAGAAAGAGGGGAAGTAAGCAGGAGATGTTATATATTAGAGAAAAGCCAGGTTTTCAGTTGTTTCCGGAACAGGCACCCACCCACCCACCCGATCATATTTCTTACCCCCCATTTGGCACCGGCACCAATGCACAGGACATGCCGGTGCCCGAAGATCTGCCTCCTTCGCGCTGGGCCTTGAGCATCTGCGCATGCTCAAGGCCTTCGTGTTCCCGTTCTCTCCGAGATTCTCGGAGATCTGAGAATCTCCCCATATCATTCTCTACTACATAATGGTCTCAAGATATTGGATTAACCTAATACAATTTTTTAAACACAGCATATGGTATCTTTGGATTTTTAATTTTGCAGTAGAAGCTACACGGCTTTCTAAATCAATCACAAAGCAAGTCCCTGTGTAGCATATCTGAATGCCCATATATCACAGGTGAACTAGTTTGGTTACACCACAAAAAGGCACTATATCAAGTATTTAATTTTATAAAAGTTAGCACTTTATTTTCCATTCCTTTTTCATTTCTATTTACATATTACCTTTTCTGTGAAATGCAAGTCGTAGAGATAACAAACCATCACTCTTAGGACATTATTTCAGGTTAAAAATAACACTATTTTAGACTGCTCAGGTTACCCAGGATTCTCTTGTCCTCTTCTAGGCTCTATCCAGTAAGTACAGTGTGATAATTACTTAAGAGGTAATACTTCTGCTAATCAATCTTAGTGGGGTATTAGCTGTTTATAACAGTTCTACATCCTCTGCTTGAAGCCACTGATCCCCTTTACTTTCCAAAGGAAAGGCAGCTTATGAGACCACTATGGAGATATGTACCGTATTTTCACGTAGATAACGCGCACCCGTGTAAAACGCGCACACGGGTATAGCGCGCGGGAAACACAAATTTATGTAAAGAAATTTTTATATACCGCGCTCACGGGTATACCGCGCATGCCGCCCCGACTCTCCTCTGGCTGCCCTGACTCTCCTCTGGCTGCCCCGACTCTCCTTTCACCCGCCCCGACTTTCCTTTCGCTGCCCCGACTCTCCGTTCGCTGCCCCGACTCTCCTCTGGCTGTCCCCCCTTGAAGTCCTGTCCCCCCCTTGAAGGTCTGCCTGTCCCCCCTTGAAGTCCTGTCCCCATCCTGAAAGCCTGATGCCCCCCCCGACGCCCGATTCATCATCCGGAAGGACAGCTCGCACCCCCACCGCTCGCACTCCCACCCCGATGGACCGCTCGCACTCCCACCCGAAGAACCGCTCGCACCCCCACAGCCTCCCCCCCTCCCCCATGGAGAAGCTGTCTACCTTGTTTCCGGATGCCAGTGAGCCCAGCTGCTTCCTCTGCCGGCGGTCCCGCCGCTTCTCTGAGCCCTGCGCTACGCTGCTTCCTCTTCCGGCGGTGCTGCCCTTTTTCTGACCCCAGAGAGTAACAAGATTCTAGAATCCCAGAGAGTAGCAACATTCCATGCAGAATCTCAAAGAATAGCAAGATTCTGGAAACCCAGAGAGTACGAAGATTCTAGAATCCCAAAGAGTAGCAACATTCCATTCAGAATCTCAAAGAATAGCAAGATTCCTGAATCCCAGAGAGTAACAAGATTATAGAATTCCAAAGAGTAGCAACATTCCATTCAGAATCTCAAAGAACAGCAAGATTCCGGAATCCCAGAGAGTAACAAGATTCTAGAATCCCAGAGAGTAGAAACATTCCATACAGAATCTCAAAGAATAGCAAGATCCCGGAATCCCAGAGAGTAACAAGATTCTGGAATTCCAAAGAGTAGCAACATTCCATATAGAATCTCAAAGAATAGCAAGATCCCGGAATCCCAGAGAGTAACAAGATTCTAGAATTCCAAAGAGTAGCAACATTCCATGCAGAATCTCAAAGAATAGCAAGATTCCGGAATCCCAGAGAGTAAGAAGATTCTAGAATCCCAAAGAGTAGCAACATTCTATACAGAATCTCAAAGAATAGCAAGATTCAAGAATCCCAGAGAGTAACAAGATTCTAGAATCCCAGAGAGTAGCAACATTCCATTCAGAATCTCAAAGAATAGCAAGATTCCTGAATCCCAGAGAGTAACAAGATTATAGAATCCCAAAGAGTAGCAACATTCCATACAGAATCTCAAAGAATAGCAAGATTCCGGAATCCCAGAGAGTAACATGATTCTAGAATCTCAGAGAGTAGAAACATTCCATACAGAATCTCAAAGAATAGCAAGATTCCGGAATCCCAGAGAGTAACAAGATTCTAGAATCCCAAACATTCCATGCTACCGATGCAGGGCAAGCAGTGGCTTCCCCCGTGTCTTTCCCGTGCTAAATCTTTCTTGAGATAAGGAGACCAGAATTGAATGGAATACTCCCAATGAGGTCGCACCTTGGAGCGATACAGGAGCATTATAACATTCTTGTTAATCATCCCTTTTTTACTAATTCCCAGCATCTTGTTTGCTTTTTGGGGAATTATTAAAAAAAGGGATGGTTAACAAAACTAAGAATGTCATAATGCAACCTCATTTGGAGTATTGTATTCAATTCTGGTCTCCTTATCTCTGGCTGGAAAATTTCCTACGTTTTGTACTATCAGAATATTTCATAACCTTTTACAGAGCTAAGAATCCTTTCAATGATTTTGGTTTCTAAGATACAGTAATTTAAGAAATAATGATATGTCAGATAATACATTTTAAAATTATTAATGTTCCTGTAAACAATTACACTGATAATTATCTTTGGCATTCGCAGAGATGACAATCTCTCTGGGGCAGAAACTCACAGTGCCCAGTTCATGGTACAAAATAAACTGCAAAATAGGGATAAAAAAAAAACCACAGACGACACCTAAAGAGCCAGACCCGCATAAGAGGGTTATGCAGTTTCTGGGTGAATATATCGGTCCGTTCTCATATAAAATGTAAAAATCCACCCTAGGCCGTCCTATCTCTCTTCCAATCCTTCCCTTCTGATCCCCCCCCCCCCTCAATAAATGAGCAGGCCCTCTTCTGAACCCACCCCCACCAACGGCCCTTCCTGGTCTGCCTGGTGGTCCAGTGGAGATGCTGGGGGTAGGAGTGACTGACCTTCCTCAGGACTCAGCCAAGGGTTTCCTGGTGGTCTAGTGGGACGTAATGGGAAAAGTCCCCCTCCAACCCTGCTTCATCTGTCAGTGGGTGTCAAAAATCAGTGCCAATGCTCCCTAAAAGTGGTCTTGCTATCCCCTTTGAAGGGGATACTTTTGCCCAGTAGGGGATGGGGGTGGGGGGAGAATCAGAAAGAAGAGGGAAAACTAAATCCTTTGTGCCTCTAACATCTAGATTTGATGAACAAATAAGGCAAAGATTCTAAACCAGGAAGATATGAACATTACCCAAAACAGGTTTTCCTCCCTCCCGCCTTTACCCCCCATCACAATTAATAACATAACATTAAAAACTCAATTCTATACTGCAACACCCTTAAGTTCTATGTGGCTTACAAAAGAGAAAAGTGAATTCAGTAAATGGGATGCTTTAATTACCCCAAAGATCTAGCAAACAGATATGTTTTTAAAAGTCGCCTGAATTGTTGATAAGTGGCCACCAGGATGGTCTCGGGGCTCAAGAATCTCCCATATGAGGAAAGACTGAATAAATTGCAGCTATACTCACTCGAGGAACGTAGAGAGAGGGGGGACATGATTGAGACGTTTAAATATATCACGGGCCGTATCGAGGTGGAAGACGATATCTTCTTTCTTAAAGGACCCTCGACCACAAGAGGGCTTCTGCTGAAAATCAGGGGCGGGCAATTTCATGGCGACACCACCAGGAAGCATTTCGTCACCGAAAGGGTGGTCGATCATTGGAATGAACTTCCACTGCAGGTGATTAAGGCCAGCAGCGTGCCAGACTTTAAGAAAAAATGGGATACGCATGTGGGATCTATAGCGGGGTGAAGTTATGAGGGTGGGTCATTAGGGTGGGCAGACTTGATGGGCTGCGGCCCTTTACTGCCATCATTTTCTATGTTTCTAAGTGTTAGAAGACATAATTAAGACGATTCAAATCCTTGTCCCAAGAATGCCGCTTGATAAGATAGAAGGCGTTGATATCTTTTTAAATTTACAGCCTTTAAACAGATGGAAAAGTGGATAGAGCATGCAAATGTCTGAAATGTTTTGAACTAACAAATGTGAACTATTTTCTCTGTCGGCGCTCCATCTCTTTGGAATAATATATCCGGCCCACTTACGGGAAAGAATCAACTCTTCAACATTTTAAGACGAATTTAAAAACATTTCTTTTTCTTGATGCTTTCAAGACCTAAATGCCCTTTTTAGGGCTACATATAGTCTTATTCTACTTTTAAACACCCTCCCTTTTGTTTTTTTTCCCTTTATGTCCTCTCTTTTTACTTGATAAATTGTAGTTCTACCCTTCTTTTCTTTTTTTGTTTCTGTATTGTTTTTAAATGTTTTTAATAATGATTATTGTTTTAAAGGATGTACTGTTATTCCATATATGACGACTGGACAGTATATAAAATTTCTAAATAACCTTGAAGCTTGATAGTTGGGTATGAGGGCCTGCTAACACCTTGAAGCAAATGCAACCAAACTTAAACTTTATACAGGCCTCGACCGGCAGTCAATGCAGCTGCCGAAAGTCAGACTTATTCAAGTTGAAAATCAAACGAACAGCTGCGTTCTGAATACGGCACAGTCTGTAAAGACTTTTTTGAACACCAGCAAGATGGACAATGTTACAATAGTCAAGCTGACTCAGGACCAGGGATTGCATCAGAAATCTGAAGGATGAAACCATCAAAGTATGCTCTGATGGGACGCAATTTCCATAATGGTTTGGAAATCCCTTCGTACCAGAGCATCAACCTGGGTGCGTGTTGGGAAAGAAGAAAATTTCTTAACGAAAAATAATTTGTGGGAAGACCGGACGAGTAATGTAAATTTATTTTCACAATCTGAGCTATAATGCTCTGATGACACACTGCAGCCACAGAGACTCTTCCAGGAAGAGAAGAGGAAAAATTAGAGAATGACACGGTGGTTGTTACCCGCGGCTAGCCGCGGGCAACCCGTCAAAACGGTGACCAAAAAAAAAAAAGGTCGCCGTGAGTTCGGGGACAAGGCCATTCACCGCCCCGTGGAGCGGTGAATGGTAGCACGGGGCGGTGAACAAGTAGTGAACGCGCGGTGAACGAGTGTTCGATCCGGCAGCCCACTCTCTCCCGCCGGCCGTCTATGCATCTCCTTCCCTCCTTTTCTTCTTGAAAATGGCAATTTCTATAAGGCTACGAGCTGTATTACAGCCAGAGCCTTGAGGTCGCGTCGCGTTGCCTGCTGGAAAAAGTCTCCTCTGACGCAACTTCCTGTTTCCGGTTGCATCAGAGGAGACTTTTCTAGCAGGCAACCCGACGCGACTTCAAGGCTCCGGCTGTAATACAGCTCGTAGCCTTATAGAAATCGCCAGTTTCAAGAAGAAAAGGCGAGGGAGGGAAGGAAATGCACGGCTGGCCGGCGGGAGGGAGCTGCTGGACCGCGTGAAGGGTGCTGGGGATGGGGGGATGGAAAGGAGAAGACGCTGAAGACGGGGACAGTGACAGGGCGGTGAAAGAGACAGCGGGGGCGGTGACGGGGCGGTGAAGGGGATGGCAGAGACAGGGACTGGGTGATGAAAGGACCAGCGGGGACGGGGCGGTGCAGAGGATGGTGGTCCGGGGACAGGACGGTGACGGGGACAGAATTTTCTCTAGGAAAAATCTAAGCACATGCTTCACCCAAAATTGGTCCCTCTTTCAAAAACCTTGCTTGTAGATGTGAACTTCAGCAAGTTAAAAGGGGGGTGGGGGAGGGGAACAGGAGTTAAAGACTTAAATGGTTCGATTAAAATTTCATTAGGAAGAAATCATCAGTGCAATGCATTCTAGCTAAAACCCTCCCGGGCAGCTAGCTACTAATGTTTATTTGGCACAGCTGGGCAAACCTGATGCAATCCAGACCCAAAAGCTCCTTCCTCTCAGCGAGGACACTACTTTTTGGAAATAAACCCTAAAGGGCTCATAATCGAAAGGAAACATGTCCAAAATCCCATCTAAATTGGCACTTGGACAATTAGTAAGACAAGTCGTCCAAGTGCCGATAACCGAAACAGGTTTTAGACGTATTTAAAAACAGCGTAGATCTCTTCACAGCTGCAGTACGCCCAGAGCAGAAAGGGGCATTTTAGGAGGAGTGGTCAGGGCGGGATTTGGGCGGGACGTGGGCTGACCTAGACTTAGTCGTACTGCAAGTACAGTGGTACCTCAGTTTACGGAATGTTTTGCAAGACGAGCAAAACATTCGCAAAACTGGCGCCTCGGAAACCGAGCATGGCTCGATTTACGAGCGCCCCCCCCCCCACCGCTGCTTACTGTCATCTGGGCACCGGTACCGGCATGTCCTGTGCGTTGGTGCCGGTGCCCGAAGATCGGCCTCCTCTTCTTGCTGTGCCTTGAGCATCTGCGCATGCTCAAGGCCTGCGAGTTCACGCAGCGGCAGGGGGATGCCCGATCGCGGGGGGGGGGGTGCCGGATCGCGGGGGGGGGAGAGTGCCGGATTGCAGGGGGGGCCTTTGGGGGGAGCAATGCTGGTTCTCGTGGGGGTGGATAGAGCAGCGCCGCTGGCCTCGGGGGGGTGGGAACGTATCAAAGCGAGTTTCCATTATTTCCTAAGTGGAAACTCGCTTTGATAAACGAACATTTTGGATTACGAGCATTCTCCTGGAACGGATTATGCTCGTAATCCAAGGTACCACTGCATAACCAGAGACTGCCTGGATGGAACTTGCACGTTGGGACTTAGGTGATGTAAAAACAGGTCTAAGTGCCCAGAAGATATCCAAAGTGACCAGATAACCAGTGCAAACACAAAGTACAGACCCTCATACACTCCACCAGTGATCACTGAACTCCCTCCCCCCTCCGTCAACACCACAAAAATCAGAAAAACATACATGCCTGCCTCCAGAAAGTGTAGTTACTTACCTGTAACGTAGGTTCTCCGTGGACAGCAGGACATCAGCACCTGGCATAGGAAGCCTAGTAGAGCAGCAACGAGGTGGCTTAAGTAGTCTGGGGCTATTGGGGTTGTAGACAGGTGGGTCTAGTAGGTTTTGGGGGGCTCACCATGACCTATAAGGGAGTTCTGGTGAGATGTTTATATGGCACCCTTTTTGTGAAGTTTGCAGCAGTGCCCTGTAAGGTGCCCCACTACTGTGTTGCCATGTCTGGGTGTCCAGGCCATCATTTTGCTGGCCCCTCCCATGTCCAAAAGGTCTTGTTCTAGGACTAGGTGTTTTTTGACTTGGATGATTTTATGGACGAGAATAAGATATAACGATATTAGACTTAGCGGTCTGGACGCTCAAACGGCTGGACTAGAGAGTTGCGTGGGGACAGAAATCCCACTCATCCCCGCCAGTCCCCGCCAGGATCCTCTCCATCCCCACCCATCCCCGTCAGGATCCTCTCCGTCCCCACCCATCCCCGCAAGGAATTACCTCCATCCCCACCCGTCCCCATAAAAAGCAGCAATTACTTCTGACAGGATCATCAATTCCACAGTTTCTTTTGTGTTTGCGCTGCTGTTTTCCTTGTGGAATCTCTTTGGTGGAACCCTTTTTTGGTTTTCTGTTCAGGTAATTAACTTATAAACCCCCTCTTTTACTAAGGCTGACGTGTCCATTATATTATATTATATGGATGAACCCTGCTTCCAAAGCCTTCAATCCCCATGGGAGTCCCGTGGGCCAGAGGGGGGTCCCTGTGGGAGTCCCGTGGGTTAGGGAGGGGACCCCCGCGGGACCTGCGGGATTCCCGCAATCCCCTTTCCCATGTACACCTCTAGGCTGGACATAGAATTAGACGATTTTCGAAAAAAGAAATATTTTGGACGTATTTTTCGAGAATCACTGCCGACTTTGGTCGACTAGCAACTTAGGCCCAAAATGGACTTAAGACGTATCTTTTGAATTTGTCCTACCCGTACTATGAATGCACTCTTGGAACCCATTCTGGGCTCCTTTTATAGATGACTAAATTAATAAAATATTTGCGCCTTGTCTAAGTGGGTACAGAGCTGCTCTCAGCCAACTAAACTCATAAAATAATGCTCTCGGGCACCTCCATGGCTTTGTGGCCCCTAAGTTGTGACATTTAAAAGAACTCCCACCCATCCCCCCACACACGGTAAAAACAGGAAGTACACTTTAGGTTTAACAGATGATAAATATATAAAGCAATCAGGATTATTTATTTATAAAGCAATCAGGATTATGTCATTTTCGCTATTTACAAAATGCATTTTAATTTTTTTGTGAAGCGAGACCCCTCCCCCCCCCCTTTCCTTTGTAACGTGAGGCCCTAAGCTGTAGCTTGTCTATCTCATGCATAAATCTGGCCTACATATCACCTTCCCGTGGATCTATATTTACTCCAAAAGGAACATTGGTCTCATTTACTATTTTTCTTTTCTTCGTACAACGGTGGATTCCTCCCCCCCACCTCCCCCCCCAAAAAACCTGCTTCAAAGAGCTTAACAATTAAAAACCTGCTTAACTGCACAGTGATTGCTTAACGCCTCTTCCCCCCACCCACCCCCCTTGTAATGACAGAGCACAGCACTCTCAGAGCAGCTCAACCGTAACCACCTGCCTCCCCATTATATTTTTAGACCCTATTTGCTCCTAGCGAATGTCTGCCACAGCATCACATTTATCCTTTCAGCCTCGACATAAGCTAAAAATGTCCAGATCGAGAAAGCTGTTGGCCAGTAGGAGATTATTTTAAATCAAGTAGCACTCGAACACTGTTAATTACAGCTCCGCCACAGCTTAACCACCCAAATTTCACCATGCCAAGATACGAAAGGAAAAATGAACTAAGCTAACAAAGTTTTTTTTTTAGCAAGGGAGGAGGGGCAAGACTGCAAGGGACAGAAGGTTTACTCCAATTGCATAATTACCCAGGCCTTGGATGTTTGCATAATAAAGGAAAGATTGGAAGCCAGGAAAACTGAAATCATGCACCAGAGAATGTCAAAAAAAAAGTTGAGTAGTTATCAGGAAAATAAAATGCACAAGTTCAACAATAGAAAGCTCTTGACACCTGGAAGGCACAGACCGTCTAAAAATATAATGTTGCACATAGGTAACCCATAAACACTTTGCACCGCAGAGCTCTGAATAACGCCTTCTAAAAATCTGCTTGATAACAATGCTCAGAAGTTCAAGAATTCCAATTAATGATGGGCTATTTGCATTAGGCGCAGGCGGGATAACAACTGAGAATAAGGGATAAATATGTTTCATTGAATTTAGACAACGGTAGGCCCCGAAGAGCATGTGAAAGCTACTGCAGAGAAGCCGGGAACTGTGGAATGAGGTAAAATTGTTGACCTCCTAATTGTGCTTTTCTAAGAATTGTGCACTTGTCAGTGGGCTGCATTTTTATATAAAAAGGTGTAAATTAACGCATAACAATTAGCTGTAAGGGAAACTGCAAGATAAACACATTCTAGATATAAAAACACAGCTACCTTACCCAAGGCTAAGAAAGTCTGAGTTACTGAGGACTAACCACAGATTAGTACTATCACCAGAGGGCGACAGTGAGTAGTCTCAAGGCAATGATTAAAAAGGGAGATACAGTGGTGCCTCGCATAACGGACGCCTCGCACAGCGAACGCTGCGCATAACGAACTTTTTGTCTTGCTCCCTATAACGAACTTCGTTTCACACAACGAAGTCGCCCGAGGGGCCCGGGGGGGGGGGGGGGGCGGAACTACTCTCGCCGCTTCCTAATGTGAGCCGGGAACAGCAGCACCCTCACCTTACCTCGGATGCCGAGTTTTCCGGCTTTCTTTTTCGGCCAGCCACACGCTTTCAGGGAGCAGCACATGCGCGCATGCTCTGCTGTTCAATCTTCTCCTCTGACGCAACTCCAGCAGCTGCGCGTGCACAGCTTTTTGAGATCGTGCCGGGAGCCAGACCCGCTGATGCACAGCAGCAGTGAATATTGTGCAGACAAACTAACCTGCTGGTACAGCCGAAGAGGGAGGAAGGAAAACTGTTGAATTTCTTGGGGGAAAGATGAGGAGTTCTGGCCAGCAGGGGAGGGAAAGCTGGACAGTACGGGGGAGGAGCAGTAGGGAAGGCAAGAGATCACTGCCCTCTCCAGCCAAAATTTTCCTTTTCAGAGGGACCCCGACATGGCAGCCATTCTCACAAACTGCCTGTGGCTGCCCCGAAGTTTTCCCTCTGCTGCAACTTCCCGTTTCTGATAGGGCAGATCGCCGCAAAGGGAAAGCTTCGGGGCAGCTACCGGCAGTTTATGAGAACAGCTGCCATGTCGGGGTCCCTCTGAAAAGGAAAATTTAGGTGTTTAATAAAGAAGTTTGGATCGCAGGGCCCCTTAGATCTATGCTCCCCCCTCTTACGCCAGCCCTGGGACCCTTCTGACAGTTTCGGGCCCTAGGCAAGTGCAGAGCTGCACTCAAGTGGCTAAAGAGCCACATGCGGCTCGCGAGCCGCGGTTTGCCGACCACTGACCTAGGACAACTGGAGGGTCAGGTGATTTGCCTAGAGTCACATGGAGCTGCAGTGGGAACTGACCCAGTTCCCGAAGTTCTTAGCCTCCTGCAGATCGTGCGGCTGGGTGAGGGAGAAGGCTGGCAGGCTCTGCATGTGAGGTGAGGTGGAGGGAGGGAAATGTAGGGCTGCAGAACGAATTATTTTGTTTTACAGGTATTCTTATGGGACAACAGGGCTGCAGAACGAATTATTTTGTTTTACATGTATTCTTATGGGAAAACGCGTTTCACACAACGAACGTTTCACATAACAAACTTGCTCCTGGAACGGATTAAGTTCGTTGTGTGAGGCACCACTGTATCTGGTATATGGCACAAGTCAAACCTGTGAGCAAATAGCATTGCCAAGGCCCCAAAGCAGGATGCTAAACTCGAACTGATTTTTTTGCAGCCATATGAGGGATACATAAGGCCAGAAACACGATTTTGAGAACAGAGTATAACAGGAAAATCATTAACACAATGGATCCATGATACATGACAGTTATACCTTCAGGCTTTGGAAGTGCCCCTTTCATTGTTAAACATTTGCGGAATTAACAAATCCTATAAACATATGTAGAAGGATTGTTCAGATGAGATTAAACTTAACAGGAGTGGATCTGTTCCCTGTAACAAACCAGTAAAACTAGATTAGACTAAATTACTGTAGAACCGAGACCTTCTGTTATGCATCATGGCCAAAGAGTCTCATGTCACGCAGGCTGCTAAATTTAAAACTACATCTCATGCCCTCCTTCTGGGACAGAGGGAAGTCAGGGCAAGCACTGAAATCTCAGCTGGCATCAGGGCAAGCTTGCCCACGATCAGGCCTTTAAGGGAGCCCAGGATAAGGACTGTTCAAAAAGCACTGCCATGTAGAACGCACTAGGCCTGCCCCAGCCAGGGTTCAGTAAAAAGCTCAAAGATAAGTACATTAATTCCACTGAGGAGAGCTCTGCTAGGTCTTTTCAACACACTTACTCAAGGGTCAGGAAAAAAATTATAGAGGGTTGTTAGAATTAGCACAAATCACTGACATGAACATACAAATCTGAAGATATTTTCAATATATGGCATGCAGAAACTATAAGAACATAAGAAGTTGCCTCCACTGGGTCAGACCGAGGTCCATCTCGCCCAGCGGTCCGCTCCCGCGGCGGCCCATCAGGTCTGCGACCTGTGAAGTGGTTTCTGACCACTTCTATAACCTACCTCAAGTTCTATCTGTACCCCTCTATCCCTTTATCCTCCAGGAACCTATCCAAACCCTTCTTGAATCCCTGTACAGAGTTCTGGCCTATCACTTCCTCCGGAAGCGCGTTCCATGTGTCTACCACCCTCTGCGTAAAAAAGAATTTTCTAGCATTTGTTCTAAACCTGTCCCCTTTCAACTTCTCCGAGTGACCCCTAGTGCTTGTGGCTCCTCTCAGTTTGAAGAATCTGTCCTTATTTACTCTCTCTATGCCCTTAAGGATTTTGAAGGTTTCTATCATGTCCCCTCTAAGTCTCCTCTTCTCCAGGGAGAACAGCCCCAGCATTTTTAACCTGTCAGCGTATGGAAAATTTTCCATACCTTTTATCAGCTTAGTCGCCCTCCTCTGCACTCCCTCGAGTACCGCCATGTCCTTCTTGAGGTACGGCGACCAGTATTGAACACAGTACTCCAGGTGCGGGCGCACCATTGCGCGATACAGCGGCATGATGACTTCCTTCGTCCGGGTTGTGATACCCTTTTTGATGATGCCCAGCATTCTGTTTGCTTTCTTTGAGGCTGTCGCACATTGCGCCGATGGTTTCAGTGATACATACTCGTATATTTAACGCATGTATTGTAACACCTTTACTGAAGCTCATGCAAACCGCTCTGAATTGACTCCCAGTCATTAGAAGAAGTATAGAAGCTTGCAATTAACAAACATATCTCCCAGAACGCCCCCCCAAAATGCCACCTCACAGTGGCTAAGAGGGGTACTTTTCACACAATCAGTTCCTATATCCTGATAACTTGCTCTGGTTTTCTCCAACTGGCCTGCTATGCTCTTAGATTCATACTGAAAAGTGCCTGTTTTGGTTTTGTTGGGAGGGGGGGGTCAACATCCCCTCCAAACACACATACACTGCTAATCTAACAATATATATAGGACAGTGGTCTCAAACTGGGGGCCCAGGGGCCACATGTGGCCCACCAGGTCCTATTTTGAGGCCCTCGGTATGTTTATCATAATCACAAAAGTAAAATAAAACAGTTTCTTGATCATACGTCTCTTTAGCTATAAATGACAATATTATTATTAAGACTTAGCCAAAAGGAAAGATTTATAAACTATAAAGAGTTTTACCTCATGCAAAATTCTCATTTCTTTAATAAGACATTAACTATTTTTTTTCTGAGGCCCTCCAAGTACCTACAAATCCAAAACGTGGCCCTGCAAAGGGGTTGAGTTGGAGACCACTGATATAGGAGGTAGATAATTCTTGAGGACATTTTGCCCAGGAGGAATCATAGAAACATGACGGCAGATAAAGGCCAAATGGCCCATCTAGTCTGTCCATCCGCACTAACTATTATCTCTCTCTCTCTGAGAGATCCCACGTGCCTATCCCAGGCCCTCTTGAATTCAGAAAGAGAAATCATTCTCTAGCTGTAATGAGAAACTGGGGCACAGAAATAGTTATGGTGCATGATTGACCCCCCCCCCTCAAAAAAAAAATAAAATAAAATACTAGCATTGGGAGAGGCAAAGGGCTTCTGTTTTAATGCATACAATAAAGCTTATAATAGAGGCTGCCAATGGTTCTGCAGTTAATAGAACACAGTCACAGACTTAATGAATTCTAGAAGAGTTATAAGAGAAATATTTATTCCAGCTTTTATACACCTGTTTCCCCATGTAAACTCTAGAGATTTATTTCCAGTATTATCAGGCATATAATGTACATCATTTATATCCAAGATAAAACTAGAAATGCCCACTTACCTCCCCTAGTCCAGCGAGGGTTTGTTTCCATTGTGTCATAATCCTGAGTTATTACACTGTACATTCACTCCCTCTCTTCCAATCACAAAGACACTCCATCATTTGCACCACTCTTCCTACGGAAAACTACAGATGACTCTTGAAAAGTGATATATAAAACCTTGTAATGGTTTATAAGCAAGATGCCATGCTTCAAATGGTGCTCCTCTCTTGGGAGGTTGTGGTGGCCAGCTGCAAAAAAGTGATAATAGCATCGATTCTCAATTTATGAACAATGATCCGGTTTACCACCCACAGAGCCTTCTTAAAAGGATATGAAAACTAAGCCATAATGAAAAACACAGCAAGCAGCTGGTACTCTTAAGAGCTGCCAGTCAGCAGGAGACTAATGGTCTCTGACTGCCAGGCAGAGCGTGCTAGCCCAAACAGGGAAGAGGTACGTACATGCAGTTACCCTGTTTTGACTAGGGCAGGGGGGTAGGCAATTCTGGTCCTCGAGAGCCGGAGCCAGGTCAGGTTTTCAGGATATCCACAATAAATATGCATGAGATAGATTTGCATCTCAAGGAGGCAGTGCATGCAAATCCATCTCATGCATATTCATGGTGGAGATCCTGAAAACCTGACCTGGCTCCGGCTCTTGAGGACCGGAATTGCCTACCCCTGGACTAGGGGAACCAAGAACAGCCATACTGGGTCAGGTCAGTCCACCTGGCTCAGCATTCTAGTTCCAAGTTTCAAGTTTCTTCATTTTTAATATCCCGCAAATCGTGGAACAGCTAAGCGGCTTAGATAAAATAAGTACAAATATTTTTTTTAAAAATTGAATTTAAAAACTAAAAACATTCTGCTTCCAAGAGGAGCCAATCGAGATCATGAGTACCTAGCAGGAAACCCCAAATATAGTAAGATGCTATGCTACTGACCCCAAGGATAAGTAGTAGCTTTTCACCTTCAGGAATTTATACGAAGCTTTTTGAAAACCAGCTACACCGAAGCGCCATTTTCAACCCGAGATTCAGCTTTAATCTACTCTCCTCAGCATTCCTCCTGATAACTTTCAGCGCGACAGCTCCCGAGGAAGGAGGGTTGTCCCTCCGAAACGGAGCTCTGTAGAGCTACTCATTATTCAGCACGAGTGATTGACTATTCAACATACAGGGGAGGGAAGATGCGTCAGCTTTCAACACGCGTGGATAAGAGACGACTTTAATACATGCGCTCAAGAAGCGTGCTTTTGAGATCTCCCCCCCTAATAAACTACTATAATTTATGTGATGCACTTTTTTTTTAATGATGAGCCACAGCCAGAAACACACGCATGAGATGCGCTTTGCATGGTACTGGCACTCCCAGACTAGCCAGTACTTGGGAGTCATTAAAAGCCAACGACGTGCTTGGAGAATCACCCAGCGATGATAGAGAATTGCCCCGAGTGCTCTTTTAAATATTGATGAGCTCATTTTACTATCACTTCAATATTCATGACCTCGTTATAATACATTTGCATGGCACAGTCGGAGTCTGCTAGGAAGCTCGGAAAAGACCATGGTGAGCCGTTTTGAAAAATCGGCCGGTAAAATACTTCCCCGCTAAACTGGCCGGAGCCGGTTTAGCGACCATTGTTAAAGGCACGGTAAGTGATGAAAATCTAGCCCCAAAATGTTTATTTCAAGAGTTAGCAACGTAGAGTCCCATTCAAATTTAAATCACTATTCATCCCCATAAAAAGTCAATCTAGGCAGTGGCGTAGCGAGGGTGAGGCGCCCTTCCCCCACACTCCCACTTCTTCCCTGATCCCCCCTGCCACACGTGCACCCCCCTTCTCTTCCTTAGGACCTCTAGTTGGACACCGCCATGAGCAACAAGAACTTCAATGTGCTCCTTGAGACCCCGTTGTCTCTCCCGCTGATGTGACCTCTTATGCGCAGCACCTAGAAGTGATGTCAGCGGGAGAGACGACAAGAGTCGCAAGAGGGAAGGTTAAGAACATAAGAATAGCCTCACTGGGTCAAACCAATGGTCCATCAAGCCCAGTAGTCCGTTCTCACGGTGGCCAATCCAGGTCACTAGTACCTGGCCAAAACCCAAAGAATAGAAACATTCCATTCAGAATCTCAAAGAATAGCAAGATTCTGGAATCCTAGAGAGTAACAAGATTATAGAACCCAAAAGAGTAGCAACATTCTATACAGAATCTCAAAGAATAACAAGATCCCAGAGAGTAACAAGATTCCAGAATCCAAAGAGTAGCAACATTCTATACAGAATCTCAAAGAATAACAAGATTCCGGAATCCCAGAAAGTAACAAGATTCTAGAATCCCAAAGAGTAGAAACATTCCATGCTACCGATACAGGGCAAGCAGCGGTTTCCCCCGTGTCTTTCTCAATAACAGACTATGGACTTTTCCTCCAAGAACTTGTCAAGACCTTTCTTAAAACCAGCTATGCTATCCGCTCTTACCACAACCTCTGGCAATGCATTCCAGAGCTTAACTATTCTCCGAGCGAAAAAAATGTCCTCCAATTGGTTTTAAGAGTATTTCCCTGTAACTTCATCGAGTGTCCCCTAGTCTTTGTAATTTTTGACGGAGTGAAAAATCGATCCACTTGTACCCGTTCTACTCCACTCAGGATTTTATAGACTTCAATCATATCTCCCCTCAGCCGTCTCTTTTCCAAGCTGAAGAGCCCTAATCATACAAGAGGAGTTCCATCCCCTTTACCATCTTGGTTGCTCTTCTTAGAACCTTTTCTAGCGCCAATATATCTTTCTTGAGATAAGGAGACCAGAATTGAACGCAATACTCCAGATGAGGTCGCACCATGGAGCGATACAGAGGCATTATAGCATTCTTAGTCTTGTTAGCCATCCCTTTTTTAATAATTCCCAGCATCCTGCTTGCGGCAGTGAACAACCAGAGGTACGGGGGAAGGGAAAGAGGGAGTGCTCGGGGGAAAGGGAGGAGAGGGAAGAGGTGGGGTGCCCATACCCCCTCCAACATGGCGCCCGGAATGCCCTCCTCTCCCACCCACCCCTCACTATCCCACTGACTCTAGAGATAGGAAGGAATCTATTCTATACCTGCCAGTGAAATTCTTCATCAGTGAATCCCCTGCACCCAAGAGAGGCATTTGGACCAATCCCAATAGGATCAGTTTTCACTTGAATGCCAACTCCACGGATCTGTACCCAACCATGCCCGCAACTCAAACATCAGATTTATTTATAAAATATTTCATCATATTCTTTGGTTGCTGAAAACAGGCACTTAAAATAAAGACATGTATTACAGGGACTCAGCAGTCAGACTGTTCCCATACCACTGATTTATTTAATCATGGCATTTGCATTAAACTTTAAAACAAAATTATACAGTATTTCAACCCCTGGCTGCTTCAGAGCTTATGAGTTAAGACAGCGGGCGACAGCCAGCTCCACGAGCGGATTCAGACACGGGTCATCTTAGGAATAGCCTAATGCAGTGAAGAGCAAACTGTATGCCGCAGCGAGATGAGAGCCTACCACTGGTGGCGCAGGTGCCAGCGCCTCTCCCTCCTCCCCAGCGATGGAGAGATTTTCAAATCCCAGCGGTTTGTCTGGGTTTGGGAAGGCCCCCGAGCTCCGGGCCGCGTCTGGAGGGCCTCTGAGCGTGTGACGTCGTCGGTCGACATCCGCGCATGCTCGGAGACCCTCTAGACGCGGCCCCCCGAGTTTAGTGTGTCGCAGCGAAAAAGGTTCGCGACACGCTGGCCTGAGAATCTGAGGAGCTGGGTTTGACTCATGATCTTCCATTACCCCAGGTGCATAAGGCCTGATTTTGAGCCCAGTAGGGACAGAGAAAGTACTTGCAGAGAATACAGTGGTACCTTGGTTTACGAGCATAATTCGTTCCAGAAGCATGCTCGTAAACCAAAATACTCGTATATCAAAGCGAGTTTCCCTATAGGAGCTAAGGGAAACTCGCTTGATTCGTTCCCACCCACCCCATCCCCCGAGGCCAGCGGCGTTGCTCTACCCCCCCAAGAACCGGCATTGCTCCCCCCGCACATGAAGGCCCCACATGTGATTCGCCATCCCCCCGCTCGTTTCGACACTCCCCCCATTCGTAGCGCCCCTCCCCCACCATGATCCGCCACCCATCCCCCCGCGATCCGGCACCCTCCGCTCGCGTCGTACCCCCTCCCCACCACGGTCCGCATCAAAAAGGCACCCACCCACCCACCCGATCACATTTCTTACTCCCCATTTGGCACCGGCACCAACGCACAGGACATGCCGGTGCTGGTGCCGGAAGATCTGCCTCCTTCTGCGCTGGGCCTCGAAGAGAATGGAAACACGAAGGCCTTGAGCATGCGCAGATGCTTAAGGCCCAGCACAGAAGGAGGCAGATCTTCGGGCACCGGCACTGACATGTCCTGTGTGTTGGTGCCGGTGCCAAATAGAGGGTAAGAAATGTGATCGGGTGGGTGCCTTTTCGATGCCGGATCGCGGCGGGGAGGGTATGCGACGCGAGCGGAGTGTGCCGGATCATGGGGGGGAGGGTGCCGGATAGCTGGGGTGGGGGGTGCTCGTAAATCGAGGCACGTTCGGTTTCCGAGGCACCAATTTTGCGAATGTTTTGCTCGTCTTGCAAAACACTCGCAAACCGAGGTACCACTGTATATATACCACTTTGCTTGTACCACAGAAAGACAGTAAATCAACTGCATGAGCCTTTACCCATCACCTTCCCCCACTTAAAATCCAGCAACACAGCAAATAGGGTTTATTCCAGTGTTTCTGAACTCAGTACCAGTGGCGTAGTAAGGATAGGAGGTGCCGGGGTGGTGGCTCTTCCCACACCCCCCCCCCAAGCTCCACTCTTGCACTCTTCCTTCCCCCACCTTCCCTCTAAATCTTCGCCAGTGCGAGTAACTTTTCTCCAGCATGCTCCTCACGGCCAGCTTTGGATTTCCCTCCGACGTCACTTCCTGGCCCCTTGACCCGGAAGAGATTCGGAGGGGGAATCAGGCTGGCACGAGCAACAGACAAGAGAAGTTGCTTGCACTAGCGACGCTCTACAGAGGTATGGGGTGGGGGGGGGAGGGATGGCGTGGTGCGGCAGGGCGAAGAGGTTCCGGCGCTGCCCCTCCCCCTTTACGTGCCACTGTGGAGTACCCCCCTTGCCAGTCAGGCTTCCAGGATATCCTATACCAACCCCTGGGCATTGACCAGTAGTGAAAGAAGTCCAGTTGGTGTCATGCATTTCGCTTATACTCGATGAAACCCCCGACCCCTCCTTTCTTCTGGCCGGTTGCCTGAGGTCCCATCAGTCGCTACATCCAATACATTCACCGGGCTGCATTTCAAAGAATTAGCGTGTCATATGCATTAAGCCCGCCGCTGATTCACTGCAACTGAAATTTTTGCAAACCGATTCCAAGCAAAGCAAAGTTAATATCAGTATAATGAGGTGAAATGCAAACAGCATTTTGCTTAATGACATAATGATGATAATTTGAGGATGACGTAGGACAAGTAAGATATTTAAGTTTTCACACCTGCACGATTACCGGGTGCACAAAGCAGTGACTGACACGCAGAAAGCGAAACCTGAAAACCGGCTCATTGTGCCCAAAACGAGAACAAAACAGACGTGCACTTAATCCAGAAACAACCTCCGCTGCCTACTGGGTTAGCAAACGCTGTCGTAGCACTAGCTCAACAATTATATGTCTAGGTTTAAGCAGCCGATTCCTACGGCATCTGTCTCAACAGCCCCCCTGAAGCGTTTTGGTCCTCTGCTTAGCAACATAGGAATTGATACTGGACAAATGCCACCTGGGCCCATCTAGTCTGCCCAGTAAAGTGGCTGGAGTGGAACCTGCTGCCCCTATGCAGGTTTTCAATTTTCCTTAGTTTTTTCTTTCACTTATTCTTCCTCTTGGGTTTGGTTTTGTTTTCAACTTACACCTTAATTGGGTTTGGTTCAAGATGGAAGCTCCGGGACTTTGTTGTCAGCCGTCCCGGTTCGAGTTCTTCGCGACGGTGTGAGGGTCGGTCTTCCCTCGAGGTCATTAAGCTTGGCCTTGGGGGTTCCCTGCGGTCCTGGACTGACGCAGCGGTTGCTTTTGGTCGCGGCAGCCGCGGTTCCAGGGATCGGCCCTGTTGGAAGCGCCTGGCTGTGGAGTCCTGCGGCTTCGGCGACGACACGGCTGTCTCTCCTGCTGGTCGGCTGGGGTGCGCTGCGTCGGTTCCTGCCCTTGGGAGTCCAGAGAACTGTGCGGCTTGTTTTGGCGTCCGGGGATCTTTGCGACCTGTCTTCGGTCCCTGCCAGCTGTCCTTTGGCCGTTGGGATTGCTTATGCTGAGGCAACAGAGCTGCTTCAGGGAATTGGCGGCTAAGCATTAAAAACAATTCAAGCTGGACTTCAGTCAGACTTTTTTGATTTTTGTTTTTCAATTATTCCAGTTTATGAATTATTTTAAATTTATTCCTTTATTTTTCACCCCTATTCTTTTTATTTTTATTCTTGGAATTCTATGGTTTAACAGTTCCTCTCTTTCATTCCTCTTCCTTTATTCTGTTTAAACACGGTACTCTTTCATCAATTGTGAAAAACACAGAGGACTTTAATAGATGGCTCAAAGCCTGGTGTCATCAAGAAGGCTTCAGGTACATAGAGGATGAGGAAATACATGGAAGGACAAGAAGCTATATTGCACTGATGGGCTACATATTACTACAGCAGGAAAAAGAAACCTTGCAGAGAAATTTAGACAATATTTTTCTAGGCATTTAAACTAGAAGGTGGGGGTGGTGTATGTACGAAGGACAATTATAGAGACCACCCCCGGCAAAAGAAAAGATGTGATAGTAGTAAAGACTGCAATATAAGCAATATCAGCAACTCATTTCTTAGTATTGCAACGGAAAGTGAAACGACACAAAAATCCATACGAAAAAGGAGATTATCGCTGATCGAGGAAATATGCTAGATGTAATTTACTTAGATTTCAGCAAAGCCTTTGATACAGTTCCTCATAGGAGACTGTTGAACAAACTTGAAGGGCTGAAGTTAGGACCCAAAGTGGTGAACTAGGTTAGAAACTGGCTGTCGGACAGACGCCAGAGGGTGGTGGTTAATGGAAGTCGCTCGGAGGAAGGAAAGGTGAGTAGTGGAGTCCCTCAGGGTACGGTGCTGGGGCCGATCCTATTTAATAAGTTTGTGAGTGACATTGCTGAAGGTTAGAAGGAAAAGTGTGCCTTTTTGCAGATGATGCCAAGATTTGTAACAGAGTAGACTAGAGAGTTCTGCAGGGACAGAAATACCACCCGTCCCCGCCAAAGTCCCACCCGTTCCCGAGAGGAATCCCACCCGTCCCCACCTGTCCCCGCGAGGAATCCCTCCGTCCCCACCCATACATGCGAGGAATCCCCTCCGTCCCCACCCGTCCCCGCAAGGAATCCCCTCCGTCCCCACCCGTCCCTATAAACTACAGAAATAGTTATTTCATTTAATTATGCTACTGAATTAAAGGCTCTGGTAGAAACCCATTTACAAATAAGCAAAAAGACTTTATTAATTTGGAAATATTAATTGGGAAGAATACATACTTTGTAAACAGGTTTCTACCAAAGCCTCTAATGTTTACAAATTTTTATCAACACAACTAATATACTACTTTATCCTAATGCAAAAAAAAAAAAAAAAGAAATATAATTTTTTTCCTACCTTTGTTGCCTGGTTTCTGCTTTCCTCATGTTCTCATTCAATTCCTTCCATCCACT
The DNA here is from genome assembly GCF_902459505.1 of Geotrypetes seraphini. Classification (NCBI taxonomy): domain Eukaryota; kingdom Metazoa; phylum Chordata; class Amphibia; order Gymnophiona; family Dermophiidae; genus Geotrypetes; species Geotrypetes seraphini. Next base: position 16,332,024 of record NC_047093.1, on the reverse strand, counting down.
ATCTCTCTTCTCTCTGCGTCTTCCATTTGCTCTGTTACTGTGCCTCTCCCTTTCTCCCCCCTTCCAAATTGGTCTGGCACCCATCTTCTTCCCTCCGCGAGCCCCCATAGTCTGGCATCTCTGTCTTCTTCCCTGCCAGCGTCTTCTCCCCCCCCCCCATCTTCCCCATGTCCTGTCAGCATCCTTCTCCCCCCTCTGTCTTCCCCATGTCCTGTCAGCGTCCTTCTCCCCCCTCTGTCTTCCCCATGTGCTTTCAGTGTCCTTCTCCCCCCTCTGTCTTCCTCATGTCCTTTCAGCGTCCTTCTCTCCCCCCCGTCTTCCCCATGTCCTTTCAGCGTCCTTCTCCCCCTCCGTTTTCCCCATGTCCTTTCAGCATCCTTCTCCCCCCCCTGTCTTCCCCATGTCCTTTCAGCGTCCTTCTCCACCCCTTTGTCTTCCCCAGTGCTTTCAGCGTCCTTTTCCCCCCTCAGTTTTACCTTAAGCATCTTTTCCTCTCCACTCCACCTTTCCTCCCTTTCTCCTTCCCTGCCCCTTACCTTTGTGGCGCTTCCCCGCCCAACCGACAACAGAACAGGCCCGGTCCGACAAACCTCCCTGCCCTACAAACCTCCCTGCCCTGTAGCCGCGAATCTAAATTACCTTCTTACAGCAGAGTTTAACTATTCTGTGAGTGAAAAAATATTTCCTGTAACTTGATATCAAAGTATATTCTAAAAGTAAAACATATCCTGAAAAAAAATGGGTTAATCAAATTATTATCTGTGAAATAAGAAATGTAAGCATTATATTTGCATGACATACAGTTTAACTCTATTAGGGGTTGGAGTTGGAGTCAGCACCTTTTCACCGACTCCGGTAACCCAAAAATTGCTTCCGACTCCACAGCCCTGAATTCAAACACCATTTTTTTTGGTCTAAAGACTGGACAACTCTGATGCAATCTGCAGCCATGAAGCAAAATATCATACAACCACACCCGATGCCTCGCGCTTCTTTGCTTTATTCTCTTAACAATTTAGCTCTATCACTGAAGTTATAAAAAAGCAAATCGCAGCAGCATCAAAAAAGAGGCATCTTTGGGCATTAGCTGATTTCTCCAGGCTGGAAAGCTAAACAGCCAAGTCTCCTATCCAAATATTAATCCAGGAAATAACCTTTACACTGCTTTATCAACCCAGTTCCCAGTTGCAGGCCTAATAAGCGCTAGACCCCCTGGGGACACAAAGACTTACAGGAAGCTATGTAATCACAAAGGTGCACAGGACTTCAACCCTCCCCCTCCCCCCCCCCCCCCCCCCAGAAAGTGGCATCAAATCTCATTAGTTGCAAATTTGCTTCATTAAATCTCAAGCCTATTATTACAGGGCTCCATTAGGAATTATCTCTCCATACTTTTCTTTCTGAGAAGGGGAGGGGAGATGTAATTTGTCTCTGGTTTCCATCACCGTGAAAACTGGCCTTGAACAGATCAATAAGCGTCACCAAAAATCACGATAGGAAAAAAAACACAAAATCCCCTGTGATGCTTTGCAGCACAAGAGGCTCCACAGAAGAAGGAGGCGAAAAGGCACTTAATTCTATAGCTTATCTTTTAACATTGTTTTAGATTTGTTTACCTTGCATGTGTGCATTTCTTTCCTTTAAGAATAGCCTTACTGGGTCAGACCAAAGGTCCATCAAGCACACTAGCCTGTTCTCACGGTGACCAATCCAGGTCCCTTTTACCTGGCCAAAACCCAAGGAGTAGCAACATTCCATACAGAATCTCAAAAAAAATAGCAAGATTCCGGAATCCCAAAGAGTAACAAGATTCCGGAACCCCAAAGAGTAACAAGATTCCGGAATCCCAAAGAGTAACAAGATTCCGGAATCCCAAAGAGTAACAAGATTCCGGAATCCCAAAGAGTAACTAGATTCCATGCTACCGATCCAAGGCAAGCAGAGGCTTCCCCCATGTCTTTCTCAATAACAGACTATGGACCTTTCCTCCAGGAACTTGTCCAAGCCTTTCTTAAAACCAGCTATGCTATCTGCTGTTATTCAAATGGAGTTCCTTTCCTTCTATATTTTTAAATTTTAGGTTGGTACATCGCATTGATCCCACGTGTTGGATAAAGTGGTTCTAATTTGGCATTGGTGGAATGAGGCATTATGACAACACAATTTGAGCTCTAGAATGTTGCTACTTAGGATTTTAAAGTGTTTGACGCTTGTGCAGATGAGGACGGAGCTTTCAGGAATGGGGCAGGGACAGGAAAAGAACTCGACGGGACAGACCGGGAAAATGAATTCCCGCGGGGACGGGGAAAAATTTGTTCCCATGCCATTCTCTAATTCCATTTACTTTGCCCAGTGGATTGATGTGAATTGAGAGACGGTGTTGCAAGAGGACTGGGTTGAATAAGTTTTTGCCGACAGTTTGTGAATTCACACTCAAACGGGACATGATGCCATCAGCAATTTGAAAGATAAGAAGTGAAAAAGATGTGGAATAAAAATAAAAATTAGTGCCTACTGAGAAACACGAATGAGACAGCTATAGGATTCACCCGTATTGCACACCCTTTTCTGCATTAAAAGGGTCCGAACGCCAGATTCTGCAAATGATGCCACTATTGGCGGATGCCTACAAAAGCGCCACCGATCACGTTCCAAACGCGCAAACGCGCTGTTTGCAGAACTGCAACTCGCATGAAAGGTAGGTGCCGGAAAGGTAGGCTAGGATTTGGAAGGCCTACATTTCTGGCGCCCATCTTTCAGGCAAACTGCGCCTACAGAGGCCGCCTAATGGCATTTACGGCACTGGCCATGCCTATTTCGCCAAATGGCACCTCTATAGCCACATTTACAGCACTGCTTCAGGAGGCGCAGGTAAGCGGCTACGTTTTTTTTTATTTAAATGGGATATTAAGTAGCTTTTATGGATGCGGGTCACTTAAGTTAGGCGGTGCCACAACACCTGCCATTGCCTAACAAAGTGCCGTTTGTAGAATCTGGGCCTTAATGTTTATACTTCTCGTCACGCTGAAGCTTTCAGTTTGTAAAAATATTATGATGGTTTTTTTTCAAAGTAAAAGAATGTATTACGAGGAGATACAGTCTTTCCCCAAAAATAAGCCCTAGTCGCCGGCAGCAGAGCTTCCCCCCCCCCGGCCGAACCCCCGCTGACACTTCCATCTCTCCCTCCCATTACAACGCTGCCAACCGCAAAATACAGTACCTTGCAAATGATAGCATGCAGCAATCTAATCAGGCTGCTTCGCGGCCTTCTGACACCCAAGCGTTCCTCTGCCGCGTTGCTGATGACATCATCAGTGATGTGGCAGAGGAACGCCTGGGCGGCAGAAGGCCGTGAAAAGCTTGATTAGATTACTGCACGCTGCCGTTTGCAAGGTACTGTATCTCGTAGTTGGTGGCGCTCTAATTGGAGGGAGAGATGGAAGTGTCAGCGGGGGTTTGGTGGTGCAGGGGGGATAGAAAGATGCTGCACGGGTGGGGGATGGGAGGATGGGAGGGACTGAAGCTGTGTAAGGGTTCTGCTGCACAAGGGATGGGAGGGAGGGAAGGATAGAAAGAGGGACGGCACAAGGGGATGGGTAAGAGGGGAGTAAAGATGCTGCACCTGTGGGGGAGAGAAAGGAAAGAGGAAGAATTGGGGTGGAGGAGAGGAAGGGAGAGATGATCATTGTACATGAAAAAAATAAGACCGTCCCCGAAAATAAGACCTAGCGCGTTTTTTGGGCCCAAAATTAATATGACAGTGTCTTATTTTGGGGGAAACATGGTAATTATCTATCCTCGCATGTGCCCCCCCCCCATCTATCTGAATATTAAAAGCATGAAGTGAACAGGACAGCAGGCCTGATAATGGTCTCAAAAGGTACGAGGCCTACAGTTACAGGAGACTGCCCAAGCAGCAGGAACAAAGTCTTGCTCCAAAAACTACATCTACTCTCTCAAAGCCTGCCAAAAAAAAAAAAAAATAGCTCTTGATTTGAAATGCAAAGTTCATCCAGAATGAAACTCATGCATTTGTTCAGTATCTCTTCTTTGGCAGATGCATAAAATTTAAGATGAATTCCATCTGCACACTACATGAGTCTGCTGACTTCCGTTTTGATGCAAGAAAAGGCCCCCCTCCTCCCATGAAAACGGGATCTCCCTTCCAAAGATTAATTTTTAAATGCTTTTCTGTTTGCTTAAGATTTTACCGCAAGCAAATCCAGTTTTTACATTGCATTAAATCATTTTCATGCATCAACTGGATCGTGACCAGAACTGTTCAGGCACGTCAGCAGGTAATTTCACTGGGCTATCATTTATATGCTGGGCTGCTTATTACGTTCTCAGCATCAATCCAAACAACAAAATTGTACAAGGAAAAACAAGCAAGATTTTTAAAAAATGACCATTTTTGGTGGTACAAAATCATATGAATTTTAAAACAAACAAAAAAAAGATTCATTAATACTGTATAAAGGCAAAAGAAAAAAAATAGAGAAAAAAAATTAGATTTAGGGCCCATTTTACAAAGCCGTGCAGTAACGGCCCCGAAGCCCATAGAGATTTAAAGGACTTCGGGGCTGTTGCTGAACAGCTTTGTAAAACAGGCCCTTAGTAGTTTGCTCACGTGATAACATCCAAAGTGGCTAATTTATTCCAGATATTTCCCAGAAATAACTCACAAGGAGGAAAGTGAAACATAATCATTCAACATTGTACTACACTTCTCCCTCCGTATTTGCTGTGATAGGGGATTAACAGAACCGCAAATACAAAAAAACCGCGAATAACTTTCATATGTTATTCGCGGTTTTCTATTAAAAACCATCATGAATACGGTGAAACCGCGAATAACATGGTGGGAGACCTGGCCTGTTCCTGAAGGAGAGGCAAAACACGGTGAAGAAAGTGCTGGGAATCGGCGATTTTCTCTGTAAACGCTTGGAATCAGCTATTTCTCTATGCAAGCTGATGTAATTTGGTGGGAGGAGCCAGCAAGCTAATAAACGTGAATAATCGAAACCACAAATTACTGAAACCACGAATACGGAGGGAGAAGTGTAATTCCCTCAAAAATATAGCATTATATAATCAAACCAGGTAAAATATGGAACCCATAGCTATTAAATGTAGTGGCTCCTGTGGGAAGGGGGAGGCACTGGGAGTGAACTGAAGGGAAATGTTCTGCTCACCTAAGCTGACAGACTATATAAAGAAAGATACATATAAAAAGAATCCCTTGTCAGCTTGCAATTAGACTACTGCAACTCGCTACTCTCAGGCCTTCCGCTTAGACATCTCGTTCTCTCCAATCCATCCAGAATTCGGCCGCATAATTCCTCTTACTGACCTACAAACACACTCACTCAGCTGCCCCTCACTATCTTCACTTATTCCCCCCCCCCACGAGCTCCACTCAGCTGGTAAGTCCCTCCTATCTGTGCCCTTCTCTTCCTCTGCCAACTCCAGACTCCGTCCCGTCTATCGTGCCACGCCATATCCTTGGAACAAGCTGCCCGAATCCCTAAGGCGAGCTACGTCTCTGGCGGGGTTCAAGGCCCAGTTAAAAGCCCACCTCTTCGAGACTGCTCTCAACTCCTAAATCCTCTCATCTTGGTTTCTGCATCCTGCATATGTCATGTCTGTCTGTCAAAGTTAGATTGTAAGCTCTTCTGAGCAGGGACCGTCTATTAAATGTCGATATGTACAATGCTGCGTAGGCCTTTCAGCGTTATACGTGATAGATAGCAGTAGTAGCAGTAAGATGGCAAAAACTGTCTTAGATAGGGCACAATATCCAAAAGCGATCAAACTCAATGGCTGACAGATAGAATATTTATTTGCACTATGCAAAGGGATAACTGGACAGACCTCAAGATGATCTGTCTTCTCCCGCCTTCAAAAAATATGTTTATGTTTGATACTGTTCTTTATATACTCCAAAAAAAAACCACATACACACAATGCACTCAATGCTCAAAATAGGAAAAACATCTGTAACATCTGTAACTTTGATCCAATACCAAGAGTGCCAAAGCCAGGCTGGCAAAATTGTTTTCCCAAAGACGTGCAAAACTAAGTTTTCAAACCCATGTTAAAGCAGGGTAAGGAACGTCCAATTTGCAAATGTTTAGAGACTGCATTCCAATTCAAAGGGGCCAAGACATTAAAAAAAATATATATATAGTACTGTAGCCTGTAAAGGGTGGGATAAAAAGCAGATTTGGGGAGTGCAAAGTGATCAACACATTTAACAATGCTGTGGGCTGCCCAGTCTTTATAACCTTGAAACTCGAGAGAAAAATTTGAACTCTACCCTACAGGCAACTAGAAGTGAACGATTCTCTTTGACAAAAGGGGTAACGTAAGTATGATATTAGGCTTATGCAATTACAAAGTAATACTTCTACAAAGAGAAAAGCATCTTTCAGTATCTTATCAGCTTGTTTTTGTGGTCCAATAAGTTTGTGCCAATTGACATCAGTTCACGCGTTATTTCATCATCATTTTAGCACAATTAGATTACTGCAATTCAGTTTACTGCAACATAAGCTCAGGAAATCTGAAGTGGTTGTGGCTGATACAGAGCACGGCTGCCCGCTTGATTTTTGGTAAAACAAAATTTGAGGACTGTTCACTGGCTTCCTCTTCAATCCAGAATTAAGTGCTTGTATGGTCTTGTCTTTTTTTTTTTTTAACCACGGCCTATCTCCGAGTCCCTTACATCTCTGGCATTGAATTTTTCAAGACAAGTTAACAAAGAACAACTTGTACACATTCTTGATCGTTTCCATCATTAAATGGGGTTCAGTCAGTTTTATTTTTTTCCCATTCTCTCTCATTCATCTTTACTTCATTTTGGAATGACCTTCCTTCCGTTCAGTCTAAGACAGGGATCTCAAAGTCCCTCCTTGAGGGCCGCAATCCAGTCGGGTTTTCAGGATTTCCCCAATGAATATGCATTGAAAGCAGTGCATGCACATAGATCTCATGCATATTCATTGGGGAAATCCTGAAAACCCGACTGGATTGCGGCCCTCAAGGAGGGACTTTGAGACCCCTGGTCTAAAAGATTGTACATCTTATTATATCTTCCCAAAACTTTTAAAGATTTAACTATTTCAAACTTTTTTTTTTAGAATAATTGAATATTTATACATTTATTTAAAAACTTATACCCTGCTTTAGACCTAAGTGGTTCACAAGGTCCATACACATGGCCTCTTTTACAAAGCCGCGTTAGCGGCTGCCGCGCTGCAACAGCCCCGAAGCCCTTTAAATCTCTATGGGCTTCAGGGCCGTTAGCGCTTTGTAAAAGAGGCCGACAGTTTAACAACGAATGTTAATAAATATGAAAAACTCTCCAATAATATTATTACGAATGGATGACAATATAGAAAAGGCATCTAACAAATCATGTTGTCTTTAACCTTTTTAAATCTCTGAATATCAGAGAGCATCCTAAGCGACCCTGTCAGATTATTCCATAGCAGTACCCCTGCCACTGAAATTACTCAAGCCCTCATTTTTGCATAATGTACGCTTAACTGTTTTACTGATTTTCATTGTACATTAATAAATCTTTTGTGAACCGCATCGAGCCCTAACTTTTGTACAAGAAGAAGCAATATACAAGGCGAAAGATTAGATTAGATGTCAGTCGGTTGTAATACGTATGTACGGGAGCCTTACAACAGAGCTGTAAAGGATAAAAACTGATATTTATGATTCAGTTAGATCATTTAAGTCCACAAAAGGAAATGGTGTAGGGAAGAAGGAAGTGAGAGATGGCCCTCTAATGAGGCAATTAATCTCACTGGAAGTGTGGAATCATGATAATTTAGAAATATTAAAAAAAAAAATAAAAAGACACCAGAATGTACAAATATTCTCTATGGCCAACTGAAAAAATAGCACAGATCATAGATCCAAGTCAGCATTAATTGCCTCACGCAGCCACACAATCAAAAGAATTAAAAAGCATTAATCCAATTCTTTGATAACATAGTAAATGACGGCAGATGAAAGACCTGTATGGTCCATCCAGTGAGCCCAAAAGCCACACTCATTCTCAAGGTAATGCTGAAGCAACAATCCAGTAATTTTTCATTTTAATGCAAAGTTCCAGTATAAGATCTCCTCCCCTTTCCCAAGTAAGACCTGCACTCAAAACGATTTGATTTGTGGTATAAAATATGCATAAGCCCAGTACTGGCCAGTGTTGATAGGGGTCCGGTGCAGTAGAGGAGCTGTCCAGTGCTGACAGGGGGCACAGTGCAGCAGAGAGAGAGAGAGAGCAAGCCCTGTACTAGCCGACCTGGTAGAGCTTGGCGTGACTGGAGAGCACTCAGGCTTCAATGGGAATTCCAGCCGTGGGAACCTAAAGACAGTACCGGGCAGACTATTGCCCAGAAATATTAAAGAAAAGACAATTTAAACATGAAAGTATAATGAGTGTGAATTAGAGAATTGCATGGGGACAGAAATCCCACCCTTCCCCGCCAGGATCCTCTCCGTCCCCACCCGTCCCCGCCAAGATCCTCTCCATCCCCACAAGGAATTACCGCCATCCCCATAAAAAGCAGCAATTACTTCTGACAGGATCATCAATTCCACAGTCTCTTTTGTGTTTGTGCTGCTGTTTTCCTTGTGGAATCTCTTTGGTGGAACCCTTTTTTTGTTTTCTGTTCAGGTAATTAACTTATAAACCCCCTCTTTTACTAAGGCTGACGTGTCCATTATATTATACGGACGAACCCTGCTTCCAAAGCCTTCCATCCCCGTGGGAGTCCCGTTGGCTAGAGGGGGGTCTCCGTGGAAGTCCTGTGGGTTAGGGGGATTCCCACAGAACCCCCGCGGGATTCCCGCGATCCCCGTTCAGACCTCCAGTGTGAATATTGGGCAGATTGGATGGGCGGTTCAGGTCTTTTTATCTGCTATCATTTACTATAAGACACTTGTGAAATGTCAAACTAAGACTCTCCCATACACAACTAAAGGTTCTCACTGATGTCTTACTTCCCTGCTAAGTATTTATTTGCTTATTTATTTAAACATTCAGGGAGTATTTCTGGGGAAGGAGGAAAGACTTCAAGTACTCACGGATGTCAAACATTAGATATGACAATTTCAATTCCAGCCCTTTGTCCTTGGCTATTATTTATTTTCATGTGGTATTACAGATCATCCTGAATATGCATTAGGCTTAAAACTCAATCCAAATTTAGTAATGAAATCCCGGCTTGAAGCCACAGATGGAAATGGGTTTAAAATTCAGCAATACTGTTAAAAATAAATAATAATAATTGACTCAGAAGAACAGAACACTTCTGTGCCATTAGCCAGACAGTAAAACTAGGTTTGGAAATGCCAGATGTATTAAACTATTTATTTTCCATAGACACAGAATGGGGAAAAAAATCTTTAGCACACGAGAAATCAGGAGAACGCCTCGGGGCTGCCACTTCAACTCATTCGGTCTTCGCCTGCCATCATGTTTCTATAACCATAAAGCTCTATGACCTCACAATGCAGGTGTAAAGAGCCTTAGCCTATAGGAAGAGGAGATGCAAATGTTAAGAGCCTTAGCCAATAGATAGTGGATGCTCAGGGATGGGCCATTTGACCTTTATATGCCATCATGTTACTATGTTTCTATAATGACAATGTTCATATCACAATTTAAAAGAATTAATTAATAATTTAAATAGTGCTTTATGGTTATAGAAACATAGTTAAATAAATAAATATAGGGATATATATTTTTTTAAATTGTGATATGAATATTGTCATTTAAGTTATTATTACAATTGAAAAAAAGATATATCCCTATATTTATTTATTTAACTATGTTTCTATAACCATAAAGCTCTATGACCTCACAATGCAGGTGTAAAGAGCCTTAGTCAATAGGGAGAGGAGATGCAAATGTTAAGAGCCTTAGCCAATAGGGAGAGGAGGAGATAGTGGATGCTGCGGATGGGCCATTTGGCCTTTATCTGCCATCATGTTCTTATGTTTTGATGAGAGAGCCTGGTTCTCACACTGTGCAAAATGATAGACAGGACTGGGGAAGTTCCAGCATGAGAATTTGGATATGTTGGTTGAAAGAAGGTATCTGGCTTTTCAGAAGCATTTGATGAGGTCTCTCATGAGAAACATGTATAGCCTATGTATAGAAAACGACTTTTCCTGATATTATGTTTGCAAACCACAATGAGGGCTTGTTGGAATTGGCACAGTATAGATTGAATTTAATACATTTAACTTGATTTGGGCACATTACATTCTGCTTTGCACAACATGGGTCTAGGACAGTTTATCACAGCCATTTCGGCATGATGAAATGGCCACGAAATATCCAATTCAGCATTTGGCGAGAGGGCAATGCTCCCCCATCCTCAAAATTAATCTTTCTTTCGGCCCATGGCCCTAGCTGCCGGGGACTTTCCGCTGCCTCTCCCGGCCCCCAACCCCCCCCCTCCCGATTTATCATCCCATTTCGAAGAACCTCTCACACAGCTTTGTCCCGCTGCCTCTCCCCTGTCCCCGTCCCCCCTCCCCCCCAGAAGAACCTCATCTGTGCTCCCGCGAAAAGGAGTCCTGGTCAGCAAGCAAAATGCGAAGAGGAGTCCTCGCCAGCAAGGGTATGTGAGCAAGCAGTACAGGGACGAAGCAGGAGTATGGGACGATCCATCGTGGCCAGTTCATCGCAACTGCGATTAAACATCCTATGATAAACTGGCCGCGATGAATCGTCCCATTCCACCCAACATAGTATTATCTCTCTATAAATAACATGCATACCTGCTTCTGATTATCACATCTCAAAAAAAAAAAAAAAAAAGAGACACAGCGGAATTAGAGAAGGTTCTGAGAAGAGCCACAAGTGAATGGAACAGATGCCTTCATGATGAAAAATTTTCAAAGGCAAGTGTGGCGAAGTGATTAGATCTACAGCCTCAGCACCCTGAGGTTGTGGGTTCAAATCCCACACTGCTCCCTGTGACCCTTGGAAGCCACTTAATCTTCCACTGTCCAAGGTATATTAGATAAGATTGTAAGCCCACTGGGACAGACAGGGAAAATGCTTGAAGTACCTGTATGTAAACCGCTTTGAGTACAGTTGTAAAACTACAAAAAAGCAGAATACAAGTCCCAACCCCTTGCCCTGATGTCATAATGCCCATCAGAAACCCAAATAGTAGCAACATTCCAGAGCTGAGATTGTGATGTCATAATGCCTCATTCCACCAATGCCTAAGGGCCAACCTCATCAGTGATGTCACAATTGCTTCATTGTTCTATACTTGGCTCACTTCTGATATTGTATTGGAGGAGAGCTTGGCACAGTGGTTAGAGTTACAGCCTCAGCACCCTGAGGTTGTGGGTTCAAACCCTATGCTGCTCCTTGTGACCCTGAGCAAGTCACTCACTGCTCCAGGTTCATGAGAGACTGTGAGCCTGCCGAGACAGATAGGGAAAATGCTTGAGTACCTGATTGTAAACCACTTAATATATCTTGTCCAAGCGGTATATCAAACCCCAATCCCTTTCTCTATCAGTCTATTGTGACAAAAATCATACCTCAACAAAGTAGTCAGTGCATAATGTGCCACCTACCTGTATCATTCTTATCAAGAAAGGCTGTTTTAAAAGTTTTCTAGACAAAACTCTGGCTTTCCAAGCGGGGAAAATGAACTCTTGGATGTGTTCTCTAATTGACCAATCCCAATCTTACTATGAGTTTAGAAAATCAATGAAAACCTATTTGTTTGGTAAATCTATGCGATTATTTTACATTGTATTATATTGCATTGTATTGTACTGTATTATAGTCCACTGAATTCTACTGTATTTTGTGTCTTCGCTGATATGTCTCAGTTCTCTTGCTGTGAACCACCCGGAACTTCTGGTCAGGCAGTATATAAGAAAATTAATTATTATTACTATTTTACATTGTATTATATTGCATTGTATTGTACTGTATTATAGTCCACTGAATTCTACTGTGTTTTGTGTCTTCGCTGATATGTCTCAGTTCTCTTGCTGTGAACCACCCGGAACTTCTGGTCAGGCAGTATATAAGAAAATTAATTATTATTACTATTTTACATTGTATTATATTGCATTGTATTGTACTGTATTATAGTCCACTGAATTCTACTGTATTTTGTGTCTTCGCTGATATGTCTCAGTTCTCTTGCTGTGAACCACCCGGAACTTCTGGTCAGGCAGTATATAAGAAAATTAATTATTATTACTATTTTACATTGTATTATATTGCATTGTATTGTACTGTATTATAGTCCACTGAATTCTACTGTATTTTGTGTCTTCGCTGATATGTCTCAGTTCTCTTGCTGTGAACCACCCGGAACTTCTGGTCAGGCAGTATATAAGAAAATTAATTATTATTACTATTTTACATTGTATTATATTGCATTGTATTGTACTGTATTATAGTCCACTGAATTCTACTGTATTTTGTGTCTTCGCTGATATGTCTCAGTTCTCTTGCTGTGAACCACCCGGAACTTCTGGTCAGGCAGTATATAAGAAAATTAATTATTATTACTATGATTATTAAACAGATTAGGGCTCTTCAACTTGGAGAAAGGTTAATTGAGCAGGGTTTTGACAGAAATTTATAAGAACTTAAGTGATGTGGAAAAAGTTAATCACGAATATTTAACTTTCCAAAATACTATGGCTAAGATGGACTTGAGCAACAAGCATGGAGAGAGATGTCTATGAGGGAGGAGGAAAGTGAAAACAAAGAAAAGTGAAAAAGTTATTTTTTTATTTTTTTTTAAGTCCCTGGATGGGAGAGAACGTCAGGAAATCAGGCTCCCCATGAGATCTCTCGGGGAATTCTTCCAAATAAGCCAGAAAGCTGGGCCTGATGGACTGTTGGTCAAACTAACCCCTTCTTCTATTAAACTGCGCTTGCAGTTTTTCACGCAGAGAGCCGCGCTGAATGGCCCGCGCTGCTCCCGACGCTCACAGGAACTCTATGAGCGTCGGGAGCCGTGCGGGCCCTTCAGCGCGGCTCCCCGCGCTAGAAACTGCTAACACAGTTTAATAGAAGAGGGGGGTAAGTGAAACATCTTTCTAAAGTGGCCTTTTAAAAAGGCTTCACAGTTTTGACCATGTGGCATTTCTTTTCCACAGAGCATAATCCTAATCAACAAGAACTCAAAATGATAACGCACAAGTTCATTATAGCCTTCCATAATCATAAATGTTGCAGACGAAGCTACGTCAAGCCCATTCTGGACTCTTGCATAATAGCGATGAGAGGGGATAGCACAACTGCACCACAGACAGTTGCTTGGGGAGAGAAATCAAGCCCGTCCACGCTGGAATCATACCCGTCCCTGCCCATCCCCGCCCGTCCGTATAAACTTCCAAAGTAGTTCTTAGGCTACTGGATTAAAGGCTCTGGTAGAGACCCGTTTACAAGTAAGCAAAGACACTTTATTAATTTGGAAATGTTAATTGGGAAGAAGACATACTTTGTAAACAGGTCTCTGCCAGAGCCTCTAATGTAAATATAATTTATAAATTCTCCAGCTGATGAGGACCCCCAAGCTATGTCAGCTGAGGACTTCCTCTGAAGGTGGCCGGGGGTCTCTTTTGCCAAGCTTGGCAGGCAGCAGTAGCATCCGTGAGTCACAGATGCTATCACCTCAGTGGCTCAGGGATGCTGCCAGAAACTGCTGCGCTTGATGGAGGGAAGTTCTGGCCGTCCTTGGAGAAGGTCCCCAGCTGGCGGTGCTTGGGGATCCCAACCAGCCACAGCAAAGGTCAGCAAGTACTTCAGAACGGGAGAAATAAAACCAGAAATTAATTTCCTTTTGAACACAATACAAAGACATCTGCTACATATTTCAGTCAATAAATTTCTTTTTTTACCTTTGTTGTCTGGAGATTTATTTTTCCATCAAGTTAGTCCCAGTTTCTGCTTTCCCCTCTTCTGTTGCTGTCCATTGGTTCCTCCAACCATGGTCCAGCATTTCTCCCTCTCTTCCCTTCCTCCCATTGTACAGAATCCTCACTCCCATCTATCCTGGATCAATCTCCCTCTTTTCCCCCTCCCTACTCCTGCACAGCCATTCTTCCTATCCTCCACCCGCATGTGCAACATGTCTTCCCCTCTCTTTCTCATTCCCTCCCTAGCTTCAAAGGGAGTTGGGAAAGAGAGAGAGGAATCCAGGCTGCATCTCTCCCATCCCCTTTATTGCCACATCCAACATTTTTCCCTCTCTCATTCCCCGGACCATGTGCAGCATCTTTCATCTCTGCCCACCAGCCCCATGCCCAACATTTCTCCTTCTCTCACCCCTCTCCAGGACCATGCCACATCTCTCCCTCCATTCCCTCCACCACTATATCCAACATTCCTCCCTCTTGCATCCCTTTCAAATCTGTCCCACTGTTCCCTCTCCACCACCATATTCAACATTTCTCCCTTGAAGAATGGTCTGAAATTTGGCAGCTAAAATTTAATGTTAAGAAATGCAAGGAGATGCATTTGAGCTGCAAAAACCAGAGGGAACAGTACATTTTAGGTGTGAAGAACTTATGTGCATGACGGAAGAGCGGGACTTGGGTGTGATTGTATGTGATGATCTTAAGGTGGCCAAACAGGCTGAAACAGTGATGGCGAAAGCTAGAAAGATGTTAGGTTGCATAGGGAGAGGTATGGCCAGTAGGAAAAAGGAGGTACTGATGCCTCTGTATAAGACTCTGGTGAGACCTCATTTAGAAAATTGTGTACAATTCTGGAGGCCACACCTTCAAAAAGATATAAAAAGGATGGAGTCGGTCCAGATGAAGCCTACTAAAATGGTGTGTGGTCTTCGTGATAAGGCGTATGGGGACAGACTTAAAGATCTCAATCTGTAGACTTTGGAGGAAAGGCAGGAGAGGGGAGATATGATAGAGATGTTTAAATACCTACATAGTATAAATGTGCATGAGTCGAGTCTCTTTCATTTGAAAGGAAACTTTGCAATGAGAGGGCATAGGATGAAGTTAAGAGATGATACACTCCGGAATAATCTGAGGAAATACTTTTTTACTGAAAGGGTGGTAGATGCATGGAACAGTCTCCTGGAAGAGGTGGTGGAAATAGAGACTGTGTCTGAATAGGCACGTGGGATCTCTCAGAGACAGAAAGAGATAATGGTTACTCTGGATGGGCAGATTAGATGGGCCATTTGGCCTTTATCTGCCGTCATGTTTCTATGTTTCTGTTTCCCCAAGCATCTCTACCTCACTCCTCTCCTTCCCTAGGCCCCCAAATTCTCCTCTTTCTTCCATTCTCTGTGTACACCAACTCTCTTTCCCTCTCATTCACACACTCATGCCCAACGATTCTCCCTTTCTATTCCCTCCCACACCACAGCATTTCTTTCCCTTCCTCCCTCCATCTTATGTCCCAAGTTTGTGGCCTCTTCCTCTTTCCCTTCTCTGTCCCAAGTTCATGCCCCCTTCTTTCCTTCTGTGTCCAAAAGGGCACCCTGCCTTCTGTGTCTCCCCTCCCTCCTTCCAGCCTTTGTCCCAAATTCGTGCCTCTTCTCTCTCCCTTCCTCGGTCCAACGCGCACAAATGTGCACTCACTCGCTCACCCCCTCCTATCTTGGTCCCCCCTCCCAAAAGACTGTACCAGAGCTGTCCAGGTCAGCCGCCTCCTTCCTGCCTTCCAGTTGCACTTTTTCACAACCCCATGGGATCCCCGCGACCCCAGAGGGGGTCCTCACAGGATCTCTGTGATCCCTGGGGGAAACCCCGCAGGATCCCCGCGGGATTCTCGTCGTCCCCGTGCAGCTCTCTTCTGCACAAGTCACATCCTTGATTGTGTGCCAAATTTCCCATCTTCCAACTCTACACCTGCAACTTTTAAATGGAGAAACAAGGCTAATTATTAGCAGGACTTTCACTGCCACCATTATTTCACTTGTTCTTCTGCCACAACACCCTGTAAACCTGTAACTCTTCCAAGCCCTAAATCAGGGCAGTTAACAGCATATAAAATGACGCTGCGCAATTGATTTGTGGAGGGAGCAGATCTGGCCACGCAACACCTCCACTGGTTACCAGTCAAATATCGAATGGTGTATACAGTTATAGTGCTGATTTTGGAAAGTCTTACACTATGAGATACCTTGGCATTTGACTCAGGTGTTGAAAGTATATCAACCATGCAGACCTTTAAGGTCGGAGGGGACACAGGTAAGGCTAGACTCAAATAGGGCACTGGTCTTTGACCTAAGGGCCGCCGCGTGAGCAGACTGCTGGGCACGATGGCCCACTGGTCTGACCCAGCAGCGGCATTTCTTATGTCCTTATGTCAGCGATGGTCTTGTCAGTGTTCCCTATGCAAAAAATAAGAGCTCCAATAATCTCTGCGGCAGGAGTGCTTTTATGGAACAATTTGACAGGACTGCTTAGATTGCTTTCCGATATTCAGATATGTAAGGGCATGTTGAAGACAACTTTTATTTACCGAGGCTTTTTCTTGAAATTTTTGTATTATGCATTTGCTTTTGGAGAATTTTATATGAAGGTAAGTTTTTTTTTTTATTGCTGTATTGCTATTACGGTTAATGTATGTATTCTGTGAAGTGCTTAGGTGTAACCGGGGTACGTGTTTTTAAATAAATAAAATATAAAGTCAGCCAATCATACATCGGCACTTCCTGCTGGGAATTTTTGTGCTGTCTGGAAACACTGCATCCTGTGTGGCTCTACCAGCTGTTTAGGCGCAGGTAGTGAAAGGTATGTCTGGGCAATGTGGAGCATCGTCAGCTGTACTCACTGCTCCGCCTAGAGCAGGGGTGTCAAAGTCCCGCCTCGAGGGCCGCAATCCAGTCGGGTTTTCAGGATTTCCCCGATGAATATGCATGAGATCTATTTGCATGCACTGCTTTCATTGTATGCTAATAGATCTCATGCAAATTCATTGGGGAAATCCTGAAAACCCGACTGGATTGCGGCCCTCGAGGAGGGACTTTGACACCCCTGACCTAGAGGCATAATCCTATTTCGTGTGTGCTGAACTGGACAGAGAGGGGGATGAGGAATGGGCAGGGTTTGCAAACTACTGTTTTGAAGCACCTACCTCCAAAGACGTAGCCAGTCATATTTTGGGTAGACGCACAATTCACATACCCCCTTCCCCGATCACGTGCATGCCCCCCTTCTCCTGTACCTGTTTGATTTTCCCAGTGCCAGCAGCATCACGAATTTGCTGCCTGCGTCATGTCGGCTCTCCCTCTGACGTCGCAGGCCCGGGACCCGGAAGCGATGTCGGAGAAAGCAGACACCAATGTGGGCAGCAATTTCGTGACACTGCTCAAGCCGGGAAATTAAAGAGGTACGAGGGGAGGGAAGGGGCACATGCGTGCGGCAGTGGAGGTCGGGAAGGAGCGGAGAGAAGGACGCTGCTGGCACCCCCACCAAGACGGCACCTGGGGCAGACTGCCCTCCATCCCCCCCATCCTTACTACGCCATTGGATGCAGCCAGCAGAACGCGGCTACTGCACCAGCCTCTCCCCTCCCGCATATGCATGCATGAGGGGAGCAGCATGGCGAGGACAGTGCCACTGGCTGCAGCAAGTAGGAGTTCACCTGGCAGGGCTTGGGGGCCCATCAGCTGTAACAAAGGTGCCAAGCTTTCAGGTGCATTTGAGCCCAAACTCCTACCCATGGCCTGTCAGAGTTTGTGGAGGACAAGAAACACTGCTTCTACTGATCTGCTTGTACAGAGGGCACAGAAAACTCTTGTGTTTGTGCCAAAATGCTTCATCATTCTACGTGGCTGCTGAATCATCTTTTATGGTTGCTCTGACATACAAATGCAGTGTTCCACTGTACCATGTATGAAGAATGATCTATTTCCTATTTGGGGAAGGGGGAGGAGTGAGATCTCAGGAGGAGAAAAAAAAAAAGTAACAGGGGTAAAAAGAGAAGTCTGGGTTATGGTTTTGGTGTATGTTTCTTTATGAGATTACTTATTGTCTTGTTATTTTCCAAAATTGAAAATAAGGACATTTCTTCCTCACTAACCAAATGTAGTTATTAGATGACAGGAGGGCCCCAAGCGCACACACTCAGCCAATCATCAGGGATTTATACAAGCTAAACAGGGTCCTAAGAGGAACAGAGGAACAAGGACACTTCAGCGACCCCCCCCCCCACCCTTGCTTCCTGGTTTCTGATAATCACAATATATAAGTATGTAGGGAAGAAAAATTATATCAGGACAGCAGTGCAGAAAGGACAACCTTGGAGAATAAGTTAAAAAAAACCAAAAAAAAAAAAAAAACCAGCTTAGCAGTTTAAAAAAATGGTTTGGATAACTTCCCAAAAGAGACGTCCATAAGCCATTATTCACATGGATATGGGGAAATCTACTGCTTACTCCTAGGATATGCAAAACAAAATTTGTTTTATTCTTTGGGGATCTTGCCAGGTACTTGTTGGAAACAGGAGGTACTGGGCTTGATGGACCTGTGGTCTTTCCTAACATGGCAGCTCTTATGTTCACTACCACTGAACATTTTGGGTTAAAACAGGCAGACACATCACTAGGAGAGTGGTGGGAAACAGCTAAATTATTTTTTCCAGCTTCTTGCTGACCAATGAAAGCCTAATCTAGGCCCCTCTTCCTTAATCGGAGCATAAATAAAAGTGATGCATCCTCTTTTGTCTACAGGAACTATTTATTCTGCAGCAGTGAAAGAGGCCCTGAAAGAATCAAGCTGTGACCCACATTCCTTTTCTTCTCTTTAAGGAACAGGGGCAGCAAGTCCAGCAAGAGCTGCTTTGTAGAAGCTTAATTAGTGAAAACAAAAATAATCACAGCAAAGAAGAGGTATCAAGGGTAAAAACAGTCATCCGCAAGTTACAGAGCCTCTCAGATTAGAGGTATACAAACACAAAAGGGTGCGTGGTCGTCATCATAAGGCGTATGGGGGACAGACTTAAAGATCTCACTCGGTATACTTTGGAGGAAAGGCGGGAGAGGGGAGATATGATAGAGACATTTTAAATACCTACGTGGCATAAATACGTGCGAGTCGAGTCTCTTTCATGAGAGGGCATAGGATGA
Source organism: Geotrypetes seraphini (assembly GCF_902459505.1). Taxonomy (NCBI): domain Eukaryota; kingdom Metazoa; phylum Chordata; class Amphibia; order Gymnophiona; family Dermophiidae; genus Geotrypetes; species Geotrypetes seraphini. The sequence goes on along the minus strand of NC_047093.1, from coordinate 16,312,900 downwards.
AGTTAAGAGGTGATAGGCCCCGCAGTAATCTGAGGAAATACTTTTTTACGGAAACATGGAACAGTCTCCCGGAAAAGGTGAACATAAGAATTGCTGCTGCTGGGTCAGACCATTGGTCCATCGTGCCCAGCAGTCTACTCACGCGGCAGCCCTCTGGTCAAAGACCAGGGCCCTAACTGAAACTAGCCTTATCTGCTTATGTTCCGGTTCAGCAGGAACTTGTCTAACCTTGTCTTGAATCCCTGGAGGGTGTTTTCCCGTATAACAGACTCCGGAAGAGCGTTCCAGTTTTCCACCACTCTCTAGGTGAAGAAGAACTTCCTTACGTTTGTACAGAATCTATCCCCATTCAACTTTAGAGAGTGTTCACCCTCTCGTTCTCCCTACCTTGGAGAGGGTGAACAACCTGTCCTTATCTACTAAGTCTATCCCCTTCAGTACCTTGAATGTTTCGATCATGTCCCCTCTCAGTCTCCTCTGTTTGAGGGAGAAGAGGCCCGATTTCTCTAATCTCTCACTGTACGGCAACTCCTCCAGCCCCTTAACCATCTTAGTCGCTCTTCTCTGGACCCTTTCGAGTAGTACCGTGTCCTTCTTCATGTAAGGCGACCAGTGCTGGACGCAGTAATCCAGGTGAGGGCGCACCATGGCCCTGTACAGCGGCATGATAACCTTCTCCGATCTGTTCGTGATCCCCTTCTTTATCTGAATTCAAGAGGGCCTGGGATAGGCATGTGGGATCTCTTGGGATGGGACGGGAAAAATTTGTCCCCGTGTCATTCTCTATACTTAAGTATTTTTACTTGTAAAAAGATACTGTTTTTGCCATACCTTTTACTTGTAACGCAATTAAAAATAAGCACTTCATTTGTACTTGGTAGGAGATGTCGGTCCTTGCTAGCAGTTGATTTGACCCAAACTTCTGGTCCCAAAAACAGCTGAGCTGGGGCTGGACATTCAATCCCAATCAGATGCAAGACAGCTTCTGACATATCTTGGAAACTCTAATCTCGCTCCTCCCTCCGAACACGATTGGTCTGATCGAAGCAGAGGAGCCTTCTGGGAGATGGATGGCACAAAATGGCTGCTTAGCTCAATTTGTCCTCCTCAACCCAGCAATACAGCCTTTATAAGATGGCTGGATAATTTTTTTAGCTTCTCTTAGACTGTAATAATAATTTATTTTTTATATACCGCTATACCAAAAAGTTCAAAGCGGATTACAACAAGGAAAGTTAATACATACAGTGTGAATAGAAATAACATAAGAGGTAAAATAAGCAAATAAAATTGGAGTAGATCAGTTAAAACAGGAGATTTTATGTAAAAACTAGTCATTAAGCCCGTTACATAAATGGGTGCTTGAATATATGTATGTCTGTCTTTCTGTCTCTCTCCCTCCCACTGTCTCTCTCTCTCCCTGGCCCCCTTTCTCTGTCTTTCTGTCCCTCTCCCTGTGTCTTTCCTCCAGGTATTTCCCTTCCCCTCCAAGTCCCTGTGCAGCAGTAACAGCATTTTCCCCCACCCCCCCCCTTCCCTACTCTTAGCACGATGTGGCCTGCTCCTTTTGGCCCCTCCCCCTTCCCTCCCGCGATGTAGCCTGTTCCAAGGGCCCCCCCCCCTTCCCTTATCGTGTTTCCCACAGGCAGGCCAGCTTCTCCCTGCATGTACCGGTTTTTTTTTTTCTGTTTCCCTCCCTCGCGTGGCTGCCTGCCTGGTCCCACTGAGCAGCTCGCAGCTGGAGTCTCTTTCGGCGCTTCCCTGTCCGGTCCACGGTCTGGCCTGCTCTGGGCGAGTGTCGCAGGGCTCCTCTCGATCCCCGCCAGCGTCAGAAGCCTTCTCCGACGCTGGTGCGGCTTATGAGAGGAGCCGACACCACGATCTGGACAGCAGGGAGTCCAACGCTGGCGGTTGGGAAGCAGTAAGGTTGGGAACTCGCGCATGCGCACTCCTGCGGCTACGGACCTACATCTCGCAGATCAGAGATCACGGAAGCACGCAGTTGAGTGCCATGCGCAGCTAGATGGTTTATATATATATAGATACGGAACGTATTAAGGCGTCAACCTATTAAACAGATGGGTCTTTAGCAGTTTTCTGAAATCAAAATAAGAAATAGCCTCTAACATAGTTTTTCCAAGCCCCGTATTCAATTTAGCGGCCTGGAAAGCGAAAGTTCTCTCCAGAAACTTCTTGTATTGACAGGATTTAATAGAGGGGTAGTTAAACAGGTTAATCCTACATGTACTCTTGTTAGAATGACTCAAGAGAAAATGAGGAGCAAGATAGTCTGGTAACATACCAAAAACTGCTTTATAACAGATACTAAAGGATTTAAACAGAACTCTGGACTCTACCAGCAACCAATGAAGCTTTTGATAAAAAGGAGTAATGTGCTCCCATTTTTTAAAATCCAAAAATGAGGCGAACAGCTGTGTTCTGAATCAATCTCAGTCTCTTGAGTATTTTCTTGTAAGCCCCTGGTTACACAATATTACAGTAATCCAGAATACTCAAAATAGAAGACTGCACCAGCAGACGAAAAGGGTGTCAGGTCAAAAGCGCGCCGGGACAAAGGCGCGCCCAGACAATTGAGCGCAGCGCAGAAAATTACTGTTTTTACGGCTCCGATGGGGGGGGCGTGGGGGGGAACCCCCCCCCACTTTACTTAATTTTTTTTTTTTTAATTTATTCAATTTTTCTATACCGTTCTCCCAGGGGATTTCAGAATGGTTTACATGAATTTATTCAGGTACTCAAGCATTTTTCCCTGTCTGTCCCGGCGGGCTCACAATCTATCTAATGTACCTGAATAGAGATCGCGCCGCGTTGTGGAGGCGTTGTGGGGGGCGTGGGGGGGTTGTAACCCCCCACATTTTACTGAAAACTTCACTTTTTCCCTGTTTTTAGGGAAAAAGTTAAGTTTACAGTAAAATGTGGAGGGTTACAACCCCCCAAACTCCCCACAACGCCGGCGCGATCTCTATTAAGTAAACTGGGGGGGGGGGCTCCCCAACAAAACCCCCCGTCGGAGCCCCTAAAAACTGTCATTTTCTTCAGTGCGTGCCTCCGTCTTGCGTTCAGTTGTTGGCGCGCGCCTTTGTCTTTCGCGGGGTTGTCTATGAACCGACGAAAAGAGGCTTCGTCAAAGAACTTCTTAATGGTGCGGAGCTTCTAGAGAACTGAAATACATTTTTTAAACACTAAGTCAGTATGTTTTACCAAGGTAAAGTGTTTATCCAGAGTTATACCTAGTACTTTTTTATACATTGTTCTATTCCCTCCCACTCGCATGCCTCTTGAAGGTCAAGAATAGCAAACGTGTCAACTATTCAGAGGAGAAAAATGGTACATGTTTTCAATAAAGATTGACTTCAAATCTTGATCCAAAACCCAAGGTGATCACAGTCTCTTCAAAGATGACGACAGACTCAAAAACTCAAACCCCATCAAAGGCCTCTCTCAACTCTCGTATTTCTAGAGGAAAACTTTATGTCTCTTTTAATGCTTGTATTATACAATCTACGGTTTAATAGAAAATAAGGCCTCTAATAAATTTCACCTTGTAGTCCTTACTCGTGTTTAAACCAAGCCTTAACGCTTATGCCAGTACCAACAAGATCTTAACACTCTAGTGTCCTTGTCTGGTTCTCAAGGCCCACAAATAACTCTTAAAATGTAATATTCCCACGTATCAAATGATTCATTTGAACTTCACAAAGCTTTCTTTCCAAACACATATATCTAAACTGTTCTCCAACAAAAAATATTGATCTAGAAGATATTTTTGAGACGTTAGAAGAGAGATCTATGGCTGAAGAAATGTTTACAATTTATAATCCTAGTACCAGGAAAGGCTGTACGTGATAGAACGGGTAAGCATCTAAGCTCAAGATGTTGTAGCTGACATGTCTTTTATATCTTAATGCGATGTTGGTCTTTTATGGCTTATATAGTTTCAAGTTTATTTAAATTTGATAAATCGCTTATTACATACTAAGCGAGTAACAGTAAAATATAGGATAGCTCTAGAGTTCATTATACAGCTTTAAAAGGGGTCAAAAACAAACTGGCAAAACAGGCAAACTCGGAAACATAAGGGAAAGGAAAAGGAAGGGAAAACAGTTACAATATTAATATTTTTCATAATTGGGAAGAAAAGAAAAACCAAATAAGGGAAGAACATGTGGAATGGGATTAAGATTGTTAAAAATGAATTATCTAAGCATTAAATGCGTCTCTAAAGAGAAAAGTTTTTAAATTCTTATTAGATGGCTTAGGACATTGGTCAAGTGCGTTGATTATTATATGCCAATAAAATAGACTGCCTTTGGTCCTCTCAATTATGGTAAAGCAGCCGGTTTCTAAGCTGTGTAACTTTTAAGCAAAGCAATCCCATACATGTGGGGGGGGGGGGGGTTTAATCCAGACACTCAATTTTTTTTCTATTTTGAATAGATCAAAGCCCTTGAAAATTCTGGAAAAACTAGGTCGCAAAAGGTGCAAGTAATCGACACAATGAGAACCCTACATATCACTTATTACATTTTTAGGGCTGGACACTGGACTTCCACATGCGTGACTGAAATTATATGAAGTTCAAAAGCTTTTTATTCCACGGTAGTCATAATGTCCTCCAGATTACTTCATGACATTGATCAAACCCCCAACAAATGTTAATCATTGGTATACAGTACTCCCCCAAAATTCACGGGGGTTCCATTCTAGGAACCCCCGCGAATTTCAAAAAACTGCAAATACGGTTTTTCGCCTGTCAAAAGGCAGGAGAGGGCAGCTGGAGAGGCAGGAGAGGGCAGCTAGAGCGCCGGCGGGTGAAGAAAATCACTCACGGTCTGCACCGACCGCCTCTTCCTGTAGTAAAGTCAGGCTACACCAATCAGGAGCTGCTTTGACACACAGCTCCTGATTGGTGTAGCCCGACTTTACTACAGGAAGAGGCGGTCGGAGCAGACTGTGAATGAGTGAGTCCGTGAATTCGCGGGGCACTTTAATACAAAACCAAAATATAAAAACCAGAGGATTTTAAAAAAAAAAAAAAAAAAAAAAAAAATCCCACACCCAGAAAACCACTAGTCAAATAAATATGAATGGGAACGCCCTCAGATAGAAAACTAATCTACATATACAGCATTTAGGACAATTTTGGGTCATTTTGAGGTGAACATTAGAGTTTTATCATTCATTAGACATTCTCCGAGTAAACCAAAACTGTGCTCAGTGTATGAGGGTGGTTTGAAAAGTCTGGTAAAAAAAAAACAAGTTAAACATTTTCTAAAGAAAACGGTGATATTTTTCAACATAGTCTCCATCGAGGGTTGTACGCATAGGGCTCTTTTTACTAAGGTGCGCTAGCGTTTTTAGCGCACACTGCATTGCCGTGCACGCTAACCCCATGCCAAAAACTAACGCCAGCTCAATGCTGGCGTTAGCGTCTAGCGCGTGCTAAAATCGCTAGCACAGCTTAGTAAAAGGAGCCCAAAGTCCAGCGAGTGTCCAGTTTTTCCATCCCGTCAGAAAAAGAGGTTTTGTCAAATTAAAAAATATATATATTTGTTTAACTTGGTTTTTTTACTGAATTTTTCCATCCGCCCTCATACTTAAAAGATCTTATCATACAATATCACAGAATAGTGCTGCTTCGTGGTAAAAAATCTATAAATAATTGAAAAAATATGTACAATGTGCTTATTTTATCTGTCACAGCAAAAATCTCTACTTGGCTGATATAATTTAAAACATTTGCATTTCTCAAAATTAAAGGGTCCTTTCATTAAAGCGTGCTAATCAATTTAGCGTGCGCTATTCTTTAGCGCGCCTTAATAAAAGAACCCCAAAATCAGGTTCAATATTTACAACCGTCTATGAATAGACAATTCAAATGATTTTTTTTTAAATTAGAAAGTTTACTCAACATTATTCTCTATAGTTGAAGAATAATAACAATAACTTTATATACCGCAGTACCACAAAATAGTTCAAAGCGGTTTACAATAAGAGAGACAGCAATATTACACAGAACAATTCAAAGGTACATCAGCAAAGATATGAAATTATACAAATTTATCAAATAGAATAGATAAATACACTTCCCCCCTCCCTATTTACGTTTTCGACATTCGAGGTTTCGATTATTCACATTTTTTTTCCCCAGGCTCCCCCTGAGAATCGTTCGTTGGCAGCCCGCAAAAAAAACCCCCGAAAAACAGTCCCAGGACTTGGATCGGGGCAAGGAGGGAGGCGATCAGAGGAGGAAGGGGCCATCGGAGGCGGAGGAGGTGAGCAGCTGCCCCAGGAGCGCAGACCTCATCTGGTGGTCTAGCGGTGACACGGGGCAAGAGCGATCATCCTACGCTCCTGCCCCGTGCAGAGCCGTGCTGCGAGTTCCTGTGGTCTCACAAGACTACGGCAGGGAGTTCCTGTTGTAGTCTCGTGAGACCACGGGAACTCACAGCACGGCTCTGCAAGGGGAAGGAGCGTAGGAAGATCGCTCCTGCCTCACGTCACCACTAGACCACCAGGTAAGTCCGGGGGTGGGTCAGAGCCGGCCCAAAAATGATTCGCAATTTTTCGCTATTCGCGGGCCGGCTCTGCCCCTAACCCCCGCAAATAGGGAGGGAGAAATGTAGCGCATCCTTGTTTCATACTGGATCCGTCAAGTGGGCAAAAATAACATTTTCAGAAGAACAGTTTTACCAAGTAAAATAATTTTAAGCAAACACATTTGAAGTGAAGAGGATCTAATGTGTCAGACAGCTTCAGGGAAGTTGCCGCTTAATACAAAGTTCCCTGTGTTCAACTGCTCTTTAGCGAACTGGAGGCGGCGGCGGGAACTGGAACAAACAAGTCACAGGAGGAAGAGGTTTGTAGACTCAGGCAGAAAAACATAGGTGAGAGGGTTCATGAACTCAGAATTGAACGCAGAGAACTGATTTCCTTTTGACTACCAGAATGTTCTCGTTATTTCGAGGCAAGAGGAATTCATCAACTCTGAATTTTATGCGACGGTTTCTACTACAGCGATTTCTCCCCCTGTTTTAGGTCTATGCTTTAACAGCTTAAAATCCCTCCTAAAAATGCACCAAAAAAAGTATATGCACAGCTAGAGAAATAAATCTTAGGAACAAGTTGACACGCCTCCCTGTAACCATTCACTCAACAGATGTCATGTACATTGGAGCCTAAATGTAAAGCACTGGTTCAGATAAGGATCGTAAACATCTGGCTAGATTTCATTTTATGAGATTCAACCATCATTTTAGCATTCAGACAAGGAATCACAGAAGCTGCTTTAATTCCAAACTCCGACCCACCTTCTAAGCCCCAATATCTATCTTCTCATTCCCCCACCTGAGCACTGTGTATTGATGCACCCTCTTGACCAATCTGTCTTGACTAGATTGTAAGCTCTTCTGAGCAGGGACTGTCTCTTCTGCGTTTCGATGTTTAGCGCTGCATATGGCTAGCAGCAGTATAGAAATGATTAGTAGTAGTAGTAGTAGTAGTAGCAAGGAATATTGGCAGTGTTTGAGATTCTAGAATTTTGCTGCTCTTTGGGGATTCCAAACAATAGCAACATTCCAGAACCTGAAAGAACATTCCGGAATCCTGACCAGTGTTCCCGCTAAGGTGCGCTGGTGTGCGCTTGCGCACAAAATATTACCTGGCAGCGCACAAGTTTCTCGTCACAGCGCACACATTGTAGAGCACAGTTCTTCAACCGCCGGTCCGCAAACAAAATCTTGCCGGTCCGCGAAGGATTCGGTCCCCGCCGCAACGAAAGGCCGGCGTCAGCTGACTTGCAACTTCCTGTTGCAGTCGCTGTGCCGGGACTCCTGCCTTCGCCGGGACTCCTGCCTTCCACCGCGTTTGCCTCCTGCCTTGTCTCCGCACCTCCAGACCAGCAGCGGCAGCTCTGTATGTTTTTAACTTCGGCACAGAGCTGCCCCTAATCAATAGTTTAGCGCGGTTTCATAAGGCAGCCTCGGGGCCTTTGCTAGGCCGGCCCACATCGCATCATCGAAGCGGGCCGGCTATCAAAGGCCCCGAGGCTGCCTCATGAAACCGCGCTAAACTATTGATTAGGGGCAGCTCTGTGCCGAAGTTAAAAGCATACAGAGCTGCCGCTGCTGGTCTGAACTCTTGGGCCGCTGAAGGAGGGCAAAAAGCAGCTATCCTGGAGGTTTCCCTTCCTCTCGCCTTACAGGTTCCTTTTTTCCACCTTTTTTTTTTTTCCTTCAAACGGCAACGGGCCCCAGCATCGACATCAATCAAGTAAGTTCCACTGTCAATCAAGCGGTTCTGCTCGGCCAAAGCTTCCCCTGTGACATGAGCCACCCTCAGGGGAAAGAAAGTGACCCACAAAGGTGAGGGGAAGGGGGGCAGATGATGGAAGTTGGGGGGGGGGAGAGAGAGAAGGGGCAGATGATGGAATGGAGGAGATGAGAGAGAGAGAGAAGGGGACAGATGATGGAAGTGAGAAGAAGGGAGAGAGAGCAGAAGGCAGATGGATGTCAGTTGAGAGGGGAGAGCAGATGCTGAATGGAAGTGGGGAAAGAACACATACTGGATGGAAGGAGGAGATAAATAAAGGGGGAAGAAAATAGTAAGATAATGGAGGGGTGAGGGAAAGGGGTGACAAGCTGTGTGTAGACACAGTGAAAAGAGGGAAACGGGACTAAATAGTAAGAAAGAATTTAATTTAGATGGAGGCAGAAAATAGAGAAGGAAGACCAGAGAAGAAAAGGGAAGAGAGCAGAGAATGATCAGATCTGAGTGGAGGAAATGAGAAGAGAGATATGCTAAAAACCACAGGGGGGAGGGAAGGATAGAGATGCCAGACCATGAGGGGAACAGAAGGAAGATGATGGATGCTAGACCAAATTGGAGGGTGGGGGGGGGGCAGGAGGAGAGATGGCAGGGAAAGACAGACAGTGAATGGAAGGGGCAGATGCTGGACTGAAGAGACAGAGAAGGTTATCATGCTGCTGTACCGGGCCATGGTACGCCCTCACCTGGAGTACTGCGTCCAGCACTGGTACTTTAAGAAGGACACGGTACTACTCGAAAGGATCCAGAGAAGAGCAACTAAAATGGTTAAGGGGCTGGAGGAGTTGCCGTACAGCGAAAGATTAGAGAAACTGGGCCTCTTCTCCCTTGAGCAGAGGAGATTGAGAGGGGACATGATAGAAACATTCAAGGTACTGAAGGGAATAGACTTAGTAGCTAAGGCAGGGAGAACGAGAGAGCACTCTCTAAAGTTGAAAGGGGATAGATTCCATACAAACGTAAGGAAGTTCTGTGGTAGAAAGCAACATATTTATTTGGCTCATAACTTGCTGGCGCCCGATATTTTTAGCTCACAGTGAAAAAAGTTTGCTCACAACACCCGCCCGCTTAGAGGGAACACTGATCCTGACTCAATAAATCAGGCCTTTCTATTGCAAATGCAAGCAGTGTCTCACTTCCGGCTCACCACATAATTGTTTCCCACGCATTCACCTTTATAGGACCCCCAGGGACCCCTGAAGAAGACTTTTTGTCGAAACGCGGACCGTGTTGGGTCCTGGATCCCTAGCGGACTAGGTCCTTTAAGGCTTTTATGTGGATGATTTATTTTTATGTGGATTAAATTATTTTATGTGGATGATTTCAGTGTACCTTTGGAACTTTGACACTTTCAAATAAAGTCCATTTAGAAACATCATCAGTCCACAGAGTTTTTTTGGTTTTCTCTGGATTTTCTTCTTTGTGGATATTTTGGGGTCAATTCCTTTTGTTTTTTTCAATAAATCAGGCTCCATCTCTGGCATTATTCAAATCCAGCCTTTTTTCAAGCTGCTTTCAATTCCAAAGTCCAACCCACCTTCTAAGCCCCAATATCTGTCTTCTCATTCCCTCTGTAATTCCCCCACCCGAGCACTGTGTATTGATGCACCTTCTTTTCTAGTTTGTCTGTCTTGACTAGACTGTAAGCTCTTTTGAGCAGGGACTGTCTCTTCTGTGTTTTGATATACAGCACTGCGTATGTCTAGCAGCATTATAGAAATGATTAGTAGTACCATGAAATGTTGCTATTCTTTGGAGATTCTTCATGGAATGTTGTCACTCTTTGAGGATTCCAAACAATAGCAACATTCCAGTACCCCAAAGAACATTCCGGAATCCTGACTCGATACATCAGGCTCCATCTCTGGCAGTATTTGAATCCAGACTCAAAGCCCACTTCTTTGCAGCTGCTTTAATTCCAAACTCTGACCCACCTGCTAAGCACCAATATCTGTCTTATCATTCCCCCACCTGAGCACCTTCTTGTCCAGTTTGTCTGTCTTGACTAGACTGTAAGCTCTTTTGAGCAGGGACTGTCTTCTAGGTTTCAATGTGCAGCGCTCCATATGCCTAGTAAAAGTATAGAAATGATTAGTGGCAGTAGAATTTCACAAGGCCCAAACTTACTCTCATAGCACCTGTGCAAGGGAGAAACAGGAAAGAAGGCTCTTCAGCCTTACACTGCTAAAAATGACAATCATTATGCTATTTTTCCATTTCCAAATGACTCAAATAGCTCTAATTTTAAACTTAACAGCAGCATCAATTGTTTCAAACGTGTGCGATGTCCACGAGCTGCAGTTCGTTCAAACTCCTGGAGAGTGCCAGCAGATGTAACACATCCCACCACTATTGGCTGATCAACTTCAACTCCCAACCTTTTACCAAGTCAAATTCAAGGTCTGCACGTTGCTCCAGAGCTCCCCAAATACCCAGCCGATCTGCTAAATGCTTCGATTTGCAACAGTGCCTTTAAAAGTCTTAAGGGGTGGGGGCAAACCTCCAACCGTGCTGAGAATTCATCTTTAATGCACCTCGTTTGCCTATCTAGCCCCCTCATTATGGGATGTTTTTCTATTTAGGTTGGACTCACCCTTTTCAAAATGTAAGGGATCTATCAAAATATCTATTTTACTTGAGCCACTAGAAAATGAGACAGATTCTCTACGAAACCCTTCTCTATCTAATCTTCTCCTCCACGCCAATTCCAGACTTTGTTCCTTTCATCTAGCTGCCCCCTAGGCCTGGAATAAATTACCCGAGTTTGTCCATCAAGCCTCTTCCCTTGTTTAAAAGCAGACTGAAAACCCACCTTTTTGATATAGCTTTCAATCTTTAACCCTACTCTTCTGCCCTCCAACCCTGCCAGCAGATTAACCGTTCCCCTTAACTGTATCCATGACATCCTGTTTGTCTTTAGGAAGCAGAGCGGAGCTTGTGATGTCATAATGGTTCTTCCACCAATAAGAGCCAACCTTCTCAGTGATGTCACAATGGCTTGATTGTCCTGTACTCCCCTCTGCCCTCCAACCCAGCCAGCTGATTAACCCTTCCCTTTAACTGTATCCATGACATCCTGTTTGTCTGTCTTGCCTGTTTAGATTGTAAGCTCTTTGGAGCAGGGACTGTCTTCGAGGTGGAAGATATCTTCTTTTTCAAGGGTCCCGCGACAACAAGGGGGCATCAGGGGCGGGAAACTGCACGGTGACACTAGGAAGTTCTTCTTCACTGAAAGGGTGGTTGATCGCTGGAATAGTCTTCCACTTCAGGTTATTGAGGCCAGCAGCGTGCCAGATTTTAAGGCCAGATGGGACAGACATGTGGGATCTATCCGCAAAGATAGATAGGGAGGGTCATTGGAGTGGGCAGACTTGATGGGCCGTGGCCCTTATCTGCCGTCTATTTCTATGTTTCTATGTTTCTTTTTGACTCTGTACAGCGCTGCGTGCGTCTGGTAGCCCTATAGAAATAATTCATAGTAGTAGTAGTAGTGTGAAGAGTTTCAGTCTTTGGGAAGCAGAGCTGAGCTTGTGATGTCATAATGCCTCATTCCACCAATAAAAGCCAACCTCCTCGGTGATGTCACAATGGCTTGATTGTCCTGTACTCCCCTCTGCCCTCCAACCCAGCCAGCTGATTAACCCTTCCCCTTAACTGTATCCATGCCATCCTGTTTGTCTGTCTTGCCTGTTTAGATTGTAAGCTCTTTCGAGCAGGGACTCTTTTCTTACTCTTTGTGATTCTGTACAGCGCTATAGAAATTATTAATAGTAGTAGTAATCTCTCTTCTCTGCTGTCCTTGTCCTCTTGAATTTCTCATCAGTACAATATTCTCTTTGTCTATCTCTTAGGAAAATTTTATTCATATGCTACTTTGCTGAGTCCTCTTGAAAGGTGGTTAAAAAAAAGCCCATAAATAAACTCAGCTTTTCTCTGTGTATTATTACCCATGTATCTTGTAAACATTTTATATAGATAGTATATATATTTTTCAACCAAAACATAAATAAAATGGTATAATTATTGGTTTACCTGGAAAAAATATAAAAAGGAAGGTCAAACAAGTGATAAACAATTCCCTTTTGGACTAATTTATGGGTTTTCACTAGTTTTTCAGAAGTACAGCGACCTATTACAGAGAAAGATGACAGTTCCACAGGGGATTATTTTTCCAGGTCAGCCATTACATCATTGGCCTTTATGAAGACACCAAAAAAAAAGAGAACATGAAACACTTTTCAGAAAAGTAGGACATTCCGAATAGAAAGTGATCAAACACTTTTGAATGTTACAGAGACTCAATTGGAACGTTACCCTCCTGTGGCTGCTAGTTCCGTCATCTCCTGCCCTTAGCCCATCTCCATCCTTTAAACTTTTAACAACTCTCAACAGCTCCAAAAACCAACAAAACTACCGCTGCCAAACAACTTGCAATCTAATCTACTTGTATCTTCAGGCAGTATCTTTCGCACCTTCTACACATGCAATCAGGGCAGTCACAAGCATTAAGGCCCAGATGCTACAACGGCATCTAACTTAAGTGGAATGTGCCATTTTAAAATGATTAAAAAAGTTTTGTTTTAAATGTAGGCGCTTAAAAAAAATCAGCACCTGTATTGCGGCTATGGAAGAACTTTACGATGCCTAACGCCACTGTGGGCGTGGCTTTAAGCGTTGTAAAGCGCCTCCAAAGCCACGATGCACATGAACATAAGAACATAAGATTTGTCGCTGCTGGGTCAGACCAGTGGTCCATCGTGCCCAGCAGTCCACTCACGTGGCGGCCCTTAGGTCAATGACCAGTGCCCTATTTGAGTCTAGCCTTACTTGTGTATGTTCTGTTCTAGTAGGAACTTATCCAACCTTGTCTTGAATCCCTGGAGGGTGTTTTCCCCTATAACAGCCTCCGGAAGAGCGTTCCAGATTTCTACCACTCTCTGGGTGAAGAAGAACTTCCTTACGTTTGTAAGGAATCTTTTCCCTTCTAACTTTAGCGAGTGCCCTCTCGCTCTCTCCACCTTGGAGAGGATGAACAATCTCTCTTTCTTTACTAAGTCAATTTCTTTCAATATCTTGAATGTTTCGATCGTGTCCCCTCTCAGTCTTCTCTTTGAAAGGTGGGCGCTGAACTGTAGGTCTTGAGAACACTGGCCCACATGCCTTGCACTTATCTTTCACAAAGCCACAATTCTATGAACGGCGCAGTTGCGTGACGTGCAAAATCAGCGGCCGTTTTTTAGCTGGACGGCGGCACTGTTTATAGAATCCAGCCCTAAGTTTTAGCCCAGTGGGGGGTTTGAATTTCATGAGTTTGAAAGGTTTGAGCATGGATGTCGATTGAGACTTCTATTTTATTGAACCCACACACATGAAATAATTTCTTTTTGAAATGTTTCTCAGTACTACAAGGTTCATAAGAACATAAGAGATGCCGCTGCTGGGTCAGACCAGTGGTCCATCGCGCCCAGCAGTCCGCTCACGTGGCGGCCCTTTTGGTCAAAGACCAGTGCCCTAACTGAGACTAGCCTTACTGGCGTATGACCTTGTTCAGTAGGAACTTGTCTAACTTTGTCTTGAATCCCTGGAGGGTGTTTTCCCCTATAACAGCCTCCGGAAGAGCGTTCCAGTTCTCCATCACTCTCTGGGTGAAGAAGAACTTCCTTACATTGAATCCCTGGAGGGTGTTTTCCCCTATAACAGCCTCCGGAAGAGCGTTCCAGTTCTCCATCACTCTCTGGGTGAAGAAGAACTTCCTTACATTGAATCCCTGGAGGGTGTTTTCCCCTATAACAGCCTCCAGAAGAGCGTTCCAGTTCTCCATCACTCTCTGGGTGAAGAAGAACTTCCTTACATTGAATCCCTGGAGGGTGTTTTCCCCTATAACAGCCTCCGGAAGAGCATTCCAGTTTTCCACCACTCTCTGGGTGAAGAAGAACTTCCTTACGTTTGTACGGAATCTATCCCCTTTCAACTTTAGAGAGTGCCCTCTCGTTCTCCCTACCTTGGAGAGGGTGAACAGTCTGTCTTTATCTACTAAGTCTATTCCCTTCAGTATCTTGAATGTTTCGATCATGTCCCCTCTCAATCTCCTCTGTTCTAGGGAGAAGAGGCCCAGTTTCTCTAGGTGTGTTGAGATAGATGAACGTTTAACATGACCAACCTAAGTAAGACCTAGATTGTTATAAAGATTATTTCAGTTTTGGGAGACTTATCTAAATTCTGTTGGATCCTCCATCTTTTAGGCAGCTTGATAAAGGTTTTTTTTATGAGAAGTTTATTTAAGCAGGGGGAGGGGGTTCTTCTTGACTACTGTTTAAATTGGTCCTTTGTCACCTATTTTCCGTGTAAGCAATGTTTATGGAGTGTTGCTTGTTGTTGGATGCCATCGACTCGTGTTCGAGTCCTAGCGACTTGACAAATTGCGGATCTAAAAAGAAATCGGTTTTATGCTAGTCCGGAAAGGTCCTCCAGCGTCATCCCCATGGTTGTTTTCAATGTATCCAGCCATCTTTTTGCAGGTCGCCCTCTTCGCCTGGTTCCTTCGATCTTCCCAAATATGATGTCCTTCTCCAGTGATCTGATGGTCACACCATCAAAAGGGAGTGCTGCTTAAGTGCTCTAAATTCGAGTGGCATAGTGGTTAGAGCTCCAGCCTCAACACTCTGAGGTTGTGGTTAAAGCTCCTTGTGACCCTGGTTAAGTCACTTAATTCTCCATTGCCCCAGGTACATTAGAGAGATTGTGAGCTCACCAGGATAGACAGGGAAAATACTTGAGGGCCTGAATAAATTCATGTAAACCGTTCTGAGCTCCCCTGACAGAACAGTATAGAAAATTGAATAAATGAATAGTGTGAAAAATTTCAGCCTCTGATCACCAGAGCTGGTATTGTGATGTCATAATGCCTCATTCCACCAATAAGAGCCAACCAACCTCATCAGTGATGTCACAAAGGCTGGATTGTCCTACACTTGGATCACTTTTACTACATTTTGCTTTCAAGAGTGATGCAGTGGTTAAAGCTACAGCCTCAGCACGCTGCTCCCTGTGACCCTGGGCAAGTCACTTAATCCCCCTACTGCCCCAGGTACATTACATAAGAGTGTGAGCCCACTAGGGCAGATAGGGTCAAATACTTGAGTACCTGAATGTAAACATCCCAAAAACTGCTTTGTAACAAATACAGGAAAACTTAAACAGAACTCTGGCAACCAGTGAAGTTTTTGATAAAAGGGGTTAATATGCTCCCATTTTTTATACTCTAGTCCTCTAGTCTTAATTATATGTGATCCGAGTCGAGCTCCACTGGGAGATGACCCGGTATATAAACCAAAGATTAGATTAGGATTAAGAGCATTTTAATTATTCAAAAACCAAATAAAGAGATATAGCTATAGTGGGAGTTTATAGGGGGATGTGATTATTTGCGAGGGGGATGGAAAATAAGTTATTTAAATAGCTGAGCTGCTTCCTGTGTTTTGGAAGCTAAAAATCACAGAAATTCTTCAAGAGTCGCACATTGCCAGTGAATGTATATGAAAAACGTGCAAATGGACAGCTGCCAGAGTTGAAGCCTTGACAGCTGGCGACACTACTCACAACTTTCAACTTATGCCAATTTAAGGCCTACCGTGACTGGTGCCAAGTGTTCCATACACACCTACAAGTATGTTTGACCAAAATAGATGGGCTGGAGTGAGCTTTGACGGAGACTTCAGTGGTTGGATCCTAAGCACAGAACCGGGCAGAGCTTTGGATTCTTGCCCAGAAATAGCTAAGAAAAAGAAGGAAAAAAAAAATGTAAATTGAATCAGGTTGGGAAGACTGGATGGACCATTCGGGTCTTTATCTGCCGTCATCTACTATGTTACACCTTTTCTGTGGCTTCCACATCCTCCACTCAGCCAGTTTTCCCATTTTCTGACCCAGGAGAATTGAAGGCTACTACAAAACCCCAAATTTAATTGCAGTCCATACCGTAGTTTCCAGCTGGTTAAATTATGGTGCCTTATGAAGGAGGCCGTTGCAAAGAGGCACCAATGCCGCAGAAACTGTGACGAGGACCAGATCTCTTCCAAAAAAAGTGGTTCAGGGACCAGCTACAATGACCTCAACTATCCTTGAAAACAGCATCTCAGATGCAGGTTCTTTTTTTATTTTTTTTTTTTAAGGAATGAGGCCCACGGCTGACGGCATCACATCACCCATCACAAATGACGCTTAACTGATATCAAAAGGTTTTGGGCGCTTGGAGTATAATTTCTCAGAATGTGGTGGGTCGGTGGATGTGCCTGCAAAAAGCAAAGTGGCTTTTTTTTTAATCCAAACTGGGATTTCTTTTTCTCTCCTCCGAATTCTACAGATTTGGAACCAAGAAACGTATTCCAGAGATGGTGATGTGACAGCCCTGCTCAATTCTGCTGCAGTCTGCATCAGTAACTTTACCAAAAATAGTTGTCCGAGGTAGAGAGGAAGCAGCTGATACCATCCTCAGCCAGAAAGAGTCAGTCACAACAGAAGGGAGTCATTTGCTCGTTCTTTTTCGTGCTGGTGCCATGAAGAGCCAGCAATACTTTCTCTTCCAAGCTGCATTTAATGATTTACAAGATGTGAGAACACAATAAAACCTTTCACACAGCACTCTCAAATCATGTCGCTTTGAAAAATAAAGTCATTTTTCTCAGTCCCAACGATCGATGCCGGCTAATAGCCATCCTCACCACTTATTGTCAATGTTTACCGTCATATGTGGTAATGAATCACTATCTGGGGTATATTTCAGCTATCCCAAGCAGCTTCTTTCACTTTTGATGAAGTTTGTCCTATTAAGGGATTAATGCTCACCAATTAGTACATCTGAGATGTGCCAAAGGATAGGCCAAAAGTTATAAAGAACAAACATAATGACTTATAAGTGGATGAGGGTGTTGGTTAAAATATTAGCCTTGTAAAGGCTCAAAGTTGAAGATGGCAAAGCTTAAAATAATCTATTGGTGGGGGTGGTGAAGACCATAACAGATTTTGGATGGATATGGAGGCAGGGGCAGACAGAAGCACCCACACAGGGCTCTGTGCTCCTACGGGCCTTGCCCCAACTTGCTCCCTAACACCCCCCCCCCCCAAACTTAAAACAAGCCATCTGCTCTCAACTCTGAGCCTGCTCTCCATGTCCCACCCCCTTGTGATGTAACTTCCTGCAGCAGATAGCCTATGCAAATTACTGCTGCTGCTATCCTGAGCCCTCTCTGGAGAACACATGTTTTAAGGTAGGGGAAAGTTCAGAGAAAAGAGGTTGTACTGGGCTGCTGGAAGCCCCCCCCCTCAAAGTGATCCACACCGGACCCCACAATCTGTTAATGATTTTGGTGTCAGGTCAAAACCGCCGAAGACAAAGGCGCGCGCCGACAACTGAGCGCAGCGCAGAGGCGCGCGCCGACAACTGAGCGCAGCGCGGAGGCACGCGCCGAAGAAAATAACTGTTTTTAGGGGCTCCGACGGGGGTGTGTGGGAGGAACCCCCCCACTTTACTTTATACAGATCGCGCCGCGTTCTGGGGGCGTTGTGGGGGTTTTGGGGGGTTGTAGCCCCCCACATTTTACTGAAAACTTCACTTTTTCCCTAAAAACAGGGAAAAAGTTAAGTTTACAGTATAATGAGGGGGGTTACAACCCCCCAAGCCACCCACAACGCCGCCGCGATCTGTATTAAGTAAAGTGTGGGGGCTCCCCAACAAAACCCCCCGTCGGAGCCCCTAAAAACTGTCATTTTCTTCGGCGCGCACCTCCATCTTGTGCTCAGTTGTCGGCGCGCATTTGTCTTCCATGATTTTGTCTATGAACCATGATTTTAAAGTGTGTAAAGGGGGGGGGAGAAATAAAATCTGGAAATCGGGAAGGTGACCAAAAATACAAACAATTTTTCCCACATGTACACCTTTAACCTAAATATAAAGGATTCTTACATGGAAAGGGAACAGAATTGGATCAACTTAGCCATGCTTAGGCTGAAAATCTAGTACCGTATTTTCACGTAGATAACGCGCACCCATGTAAAACGCGCACACGGGTATAGCGCGCGGGGAACCGACATATGTAAAAAAATTTTATATACCACGCACACCCGTATACCGCGCATGCTGCCCCGACTCTCCCGTCGCCACCCGACTCTCCTTTCGCCCGCCCCGACTCTCCTCTCCCCCTTGAAGTCCTGTCCCCACCCTGAAAGCCTGATGCCCCCCCCGACGTCCGATTCACCCCCCCCCCCGCAGGACCGCTCGCACCCCCACAGCCTCCCGACCCCCCCCCATCATGTAGAAGCTCCTACCGGTGTCCTGCTGCTTCCTCTTGGCGGTCCCGGCCCTTCTGTGAGCCCTGCGTCTGCGCTGCTTCGTCTTCCAGCGGGTCCCGCCCTTTCTCTGACGTGCGGGTGGGAGTGCGTGCGAGCGGTCCTTCAGGGTGGGGGTGCGAGCGGTCCTGCGGGGGGATGAATCGGACGTCGGGGGGGGGGGAACTATGTAAAAAAAATTTGTAAAACGCACTCACGCGTATAATGCGCAAGGTTATGCACGGTTTGTAAAAACCGTGTATAACGCGCACGTTATATGCGTGAAAATACGGTAGTTACGAAGGCAGCCTAGTGCCCAGCAGACTTTTATAGTTGGTGTCCCGAATACCGGCTACGTTGGAGTGAGCTCCGACAGCAACTGGGCATCCAAGTGGCAGATGAAATTTAATGTAGACAAATGCAAAGTGATGCACACTGGGATGCAATGATTTGTTTTCTGCATGGCAACTAAGGCTGTGATGAAGGGGGAGGAGTTTCCTGAGGAGGGAGATACCAGTGGGTGTAACTGGGGTTGTGATTAAGTGCGGTAGGGCGGCAGAGTTTTTGAGGATGGAAGTATGAGTCGGTGTTTACCTGGTTTGAAGGAGGAGTCATGTGATGTCTGTCAGAACGAGCCGATGACAGAGGGGTGGAAAGGTTTTGTGGGAGATGTGAGAGGTGTCAAGAGTGGACAGAACTTAGCGATGAGGAAGCTCTGTAAGACATTTGAGTAAGCTGAAGTTTTTTAAGCAGCTCCTGAGGGAAAGGGAAGGGAATCTATCCATTAATATCCTTTCTCCCTAGGCAAATGCATCAGGGCGCCAGGGATATATAAAAGGGGAGGGAGGAGACTATAGAGCTGGCCCCAGTGGGGGTATCAGTCAGGCGAGACCTGCCCCAGATCTTGGGACACACCTACCTACAACGAATGTGCTTAAGATAAATTTGTATGCAAATCTCTCATGTGTATTTATTGTGGATATTCTGAAAACCTGACTGCCTGGGGTGTTCCAAAGTAGAGAATGACACGGTGATAAAACTCATCACCGTTCCCGTCCCCGCGGATAACTGCGGGAAACCATCTTCATGTCATTCTTTAAGGAGAGAGGGAAGAATCAGAGTATGAATGGCCACAACCACTGACCCGCAAGCTTTGCTTTGAAGAATGCTGGTGTAGAAGGACCGAGGTTGAAACAGACACTACAGAATGACAGTCTCTGGTATCCAGAGCAGATATTGTGATGTCATAATGCCTCATTCCACCAGTGCCTAAGAGCCAATCACATCAGTGATGTCACAATGGCTTCATTATTCTTGGCTCACATAAGAATCAGAGTATGAATGGCCACAACCACTGACCCGCAAGCTTTGCTTTGAAGAATGCTGGTGTAGAAGGACTGAGGTTGAAATAGACACTAGAAAATGACATGGGATTATTTCCCACGGTTATCCACAGGGACGGAAACGGTGATGAATTTTGTCACCGTGTCATTCTCTATTCCAAAGACTGTATATAGAAGGCAGAGAATACACAGACATAATTGTAGGGGTGTCCAACCTCGACCATAGCTCGGTTTGGTTTTCAGGATTTTCCCAATGAATATGCATGGGATCTATTTGCATACAATAAAGGCAGTGCATGCAACGAGATCTCACGCATATTTACCGGGGAAATCCTGAAATCCCGACTGGGACAGAGGTTGGACAGCCCTGTTCTAGGGCAGATGAGAATTTCATTTTGGCATCCCCTACACCTGTTGCTCTTGAAGATCGTCAGCACTGGATAAAACTCTCGCTTCTTCCACAAATTAAAAAAAAAAAAAAACACAAATCGGAGCCAGGCACTGATCACCTAAAGTGAGTATGCATGTGACTGTCTCTCTCTCTCTCAGTGGGGAGCGGTCCACCCCGGGCACCATGTTGATGGGGTCACTGCCACCCTTCTTCTTTTCTGCCCCTTCCCACTTCTCCCCTCGCTACGTGTATCCCCCTCCTCCCCCCCCTTCCCTTCCCCTGGATCTCTATCTGTTCACCATTGCGAGAAACAACTTTAACGTGCTCCTCGCAACCGTGTCGTCTCTCCCACTGACGTCACTTCCGGGTGCCACGCATAGGAAGCGACGTCAACGGGAGAGACGGGGGGGGGGCGATGAGGAGCACGTTGAAAGTCCTTGTTGTTCACGATGGTGAGCTAGAGGTACGGGGGAAGGGAAGGGGGCGCGCTTGCGGCGGGGAGGGGGGAAGGGCGGAGACAAGTGCAGGGGAGGGGCGCCACCACCCTCGCTACGCCACTGCTCTCTCATACATATTCATTAACTCAAATTCTTAGAACCAGCTATTAAATCTTTAATACAAACAAGTATTATCTGAATCAATTCAATTTTAATCTCATCTCCCACCGTTCATTTCATTACTTTTACAACTTACCAATACTTAGGGCTCCTTTTATCAAGCCGCACCTAGCGGTTTAACGCACGTAATAGCGCGCGTTAAACCGCCGGCCACGCTAGCTGCTAACGCCTGCCTTGAGCAGGGGGTAGTTTTTTGGCCAGCGCGGGAGTTAGCGCGTGATTAAAAGTCGCTAGCGCGGCTTGATAAAAGGAGCCCTTCATTTAATAAATAAATATCAGAATAATTTAGTCAGTGAACTCAATCCCCATCACTCACACTCACTTCCCAACTTTCGCACACATGCTACAGTCATTGGGATTACTTTGATCCAAAACTGGATCTTGGTTGGTTCATGAGTTCATTAGTCCATGATCACCTAGTGAGAGAAGCTTCAAACTGAGAGAGTTGCACAAAAGTCTAGCCCAGGGGTCTCAAAGTCCCTCCTTGAGGGCCGCAATCCAGTGGGGTTTTCAGGATTTCCCCAATGAATAGGCATTGAAAGCAGATCATGCACATAGATCTCATGCATATTCATTGGGGAAATCCTGAAAACCCCACTGGATTGTGGCCCTCAAGGAGGGACTTTGAAACCCCTGGTCTAGCATGTGAAAATCAGTTTCTTAAACACAAGCCTGCCGCTCGAGACTACGACGGGAACTCCCAACAGCCATTTCCTATTGGCGATCTGCACGGGGCAGGAGCGTAGGAAGATCGCTCCTGCCCCCGAAAACCCGCTAGACCACCAGGTAAGGCCGGGATGCCGGGGGGAAGGCAAAAATATGGGTTGTTTTTTTTTCCCCCTCCCCCTCAAAAATCACGATTATGTGAAATCGTGAGTGTGGAAACCGCGAATAGGGAGGGGGAAGTGTAATATTAATACTTTTGAAGTGTTTAAACATCCTACACCTGCTCTACATAGACATTTGGCTATGACCAAACGGGTAAGATTGAATATAATCAACCTGCAGGACTTGAGGAGCATTTTTGCCAACTGTTTGAGGGCCACAATTTATATATTTATTTCATTTGTTTTCTATCCTGTTCTCCCCAACACGAGATCAAAATGGGTTATGGGTTAACATCCTCTATAATAAAACCCTAAGCATACATGCGCACTTACTATGCCGTGATCCCTGCCGCCTTGATGTGTGCTTCCATGCCGCATGTGCGCACTCCCTGCCTTCTGCCCCAATCTCCGATGCCAGCTGACTTCCTGTGCTGCCACTGCCGGGACCCCTCTTCTCACCCCCGGACCAGCAAACACAGCAGCCGCGGTTTCATCTTGCAGCCGTGGGGCATGTGCTAGGCCAGCCCACTTCGATAATGCGAGGTGGGCCAGCCTACCAAAAGCCCTGAGGCTGCCCGGGCTAGCGGATGCTGGACAGGGAGAGCAGGGAAAGGAGAAGGAGTACTACTGGACAGGAGGATCAGGTAAGGGGTGCTGCTGGACAGGTATTGATGGACAGGGGGAGCAGGGAAGAGGAGTTGCTGGACAGGGGGGAGGTTAAACGAAGGGAGAAGAGCTGCTGCTGGACAGGGGGAGCAGGACAGGGGTGCTGCAGGACAGGGGGGAGGTAAAAGGAAAGGAGAAGGGCTACTGCTGGACAGGGGGAGCAGGTGGTGGTAAGACAGCTGAGGAAAGAGAGAGACAGAAAGAAAGACAGACAGCGGCCAAGGAGAGAGAGAGAGAGAGAAAGACAGACAGACACACATCTATTCTAGCACCCGTTAATGTAATGGGCTTAAAGACTAGAACATAATATACAGTTAACAGGTTACAGTCTTCATAGTTACAATACATGATTCAATCCTAACTCAACCAAGATACATATAGGGACCCATACCAATATACATTTCTTTGTAATCCACAGGCTGTAGGCAGGGAAGTTAGGTGAAGAAGTATGTTTTAACTGGAATGCGCTCCTGAGAGAGGTGGTGGAGAGTAAAACTGTGACTGAGTTCAAAGAAGCGTGGGATGAACACAGAAGATTTAGAATCAGAAAATAATATTAAATATTGAACTAGGCCAGTTACTGGGCAGACTTGCACGGTCTGTGTCTGTGTATGGCCGTTTGGTGGAGGATGGGCTGGGGAGGGCTTCAATGGCTGGGAGGGTGTAGATGGGCTGGAGTAAGTCTTAACAGAGATTTAGGCAGTTGGAACCCAAGCACAGTACCGGGTAAAGCTTTGGATTCTCGCCCAGAAATAGCTAAGAAGAAAAAAAATTTAAAAAAAAATTAAATTGAATCAGGTTGGGCAGACTGGATGGACCATTCGGGTCTTTATCTACCGTCATCTACTATGTTACTATGTTATGTTACTATGTTTATTGCTTTCCTAAAGTTCAGGAGTACTTCAAGGGATCCAATCTGTGGGGGCAGTTGATTCCAGTGGCTTGGTATGACGTGGAAGTCGGATAGTCTTTTGGCAGTTTGCAGTTGAAAGGCACAATCTGAAGGTGCTTTAAAGCGTGCTTCACCCTGGGAGCAGAGTGGCCTGTTCACGATGTACGGAGGAAGCTTGGTTGTCATGTAGCCTTCAGGGGCCACATGTTGGCAATCAACGCCGGATGGGAGGGGGAGGAGAGAGAGACTGGATACCCTGGGAAAGGGGGGATAATGAGGTAGGGAAGAGAAGGCTCAGCTATAGTATCCGATATCCCTGAGCCAGCCTTACCTCCCCGCAGAGGTGGTGGGGACAAAACCAGCAACAGAATTCAAAACGATGTGTGATGTACACAGAGGATTCCTATGTAGCAAGAGAATGGAATCAAAGCAAAACAAGTGACTTGCCACATCAAAACGACAGAGAGGAATGTGACCTGCATCTCTAACAAAATCAGAGGACGTAACCTGTAGGAGTGGTAGGTACAACTCTACCTATATTACTGGACAGACTAGATAGACTATGCCGGTCTTCATCTGTCATATGCTACTATGTTAAATTAATTTTTGGTGCCCAAGTTAGAAAGATGATATGGAAAGGGCCAATGCACGGTAAGGACAGTTCTTAGAGCACAGAAACTCAGCACACCCTCTTGACTCTCTGACGCTATATCACCTGAAAAGTTAAATGGCCGACTAGTTAGAGGGAGCCCTTGTCTCCTCAATCCCATCCAAACCACCCTTCCCTTTCCGATTCACGTTCAGCTCCTCCCCTCATTACTATCCCCCAAACCCCCAACATCTAAATGCTATCCTTGCAGATTACCTCATTTCAATTCTCCCCTCTCCCCCGAATTACTGAACTAAGAGGACAACCCCCATCACCACGCTAGGCCGAGCAGCAGGAGAATCTCAACTCCTACCAGGCCAACTTGCTATGACATGCATTACAGAATCTCAACTCCTACCAGGCCAACTTGCTATGACATGCATTACCAAAAACACTGCAAACAGCCAGAGCAGAAGAGTGAAAGGTAGGCCGGGAGGTTAGAAGGGCCTGGAAGAGTTTTACAACCGGTTACTTCACAAAGGTGGGGGGGGGGGGGGAAGGGAGATCTGAATGTGTGTCTAGAAAGCATTTAGATGCCGTGGAGGACAAGGAAAAACCACAGAACCATCAGGAGGATGGGGTAAGAACCAAAACACGGCCTCCCCCCACTTTAAAATTACTTGTGTGTAACTGAAAAACACCTTCTCTATTGGAGTGTAAACTGCTTTGATAGCTTTTGGGCTTGCAGGTGGTATATACTAGGAATTTTTTGGTGCCAGCACACACCGGTATAGTGTACCAGCACCTTTTTTTTTTTTTTTTTTTTTTTAACCTGCTCCCCATCTCTAGGCATCGGAATGGGGGAGTCACAGGGGCCACAGCATCTTCTCCTGGTTTACCTTTCAACTTGTTTTGTTTCTCGTAGCAGCATTTCAGAGAAAACTGTCTGTGCCAACCTACCTGTTATCTCATTTCGTGCTATATAATCTCGTGAGGGTAACCAGGAATTGTAACTTATTTGCATACCCGAAGATTTTAGGCTGTAAAGTTAGGTCTTTTTTAGACAGGATGCTCGCATTTCAAGCAAGTAAACAACAGTCCTGGTTGGGCAACTATGTTAGCGGAGCCAGATTTATCTTACGGCGCCTTCCGAAAATAAATTAAGACAGTATTATTTGATAAAGTTATCTCTTAATTCGATGTTTTTATATTCTTAATAATAATTTTACTGTTTTTACTTAAACTTTTATTGTCTTTTTAGTTAATATGCTGTATTCTCATCTTAATATTGTACTTCGCTGATTGTCCAGTTTTTCCTCTCTTGTGTAAACCGCCTAGAATTCTCTTGATTGTGGCGGTATACAAAAATAAAGTTATGTTATGTTAACCCTGGCGTCTCCTTTCTGCCGCACCCCTCCTCTGTGATGTAACTTCCTGTTTCCTGAGGGTCACGGCAGAGAGGAGACTCCAGGGAGGGCACAGGCAACTTTCTCTGAAATGCTGCGGTGAGAAACAAAGCAAAAGGTAAACCAGGGAGGAGCTGCCCGATTGCAGCGGGTGAGAATCAGGTTTGAGAGAGACCGAAAGGGTGAGGGATCTTTAACACAGGCAGGGGAGGGGGGGATTTAAAAGATAGAAAACTTTTCAATATCTTTCTTGCCCCTTTGATGACTGTGTGCCAATCCATAGGTTTTCATGTATTCGCATACGCTGATGACATTCAGCTCCTACATCCTTTGGATCCCAGCAATTCTTTGGATATCATAGCGATTAATAATAAACTTGAACAAATTCATCAATGGTTAGATACTAATAGGTTAGCTCTTAATATTGAAAAAACAAAGACGATGCTTTTCCCATGGAAAGAAACTCCTATTTCTCCTATTGCTCCTATTTCTTTAAAAAATATTCCCTTGCAATCGGTTAGCACCATTAAAATTCTAGGAGTGAATCCAAGATGGCCGCTGCATGTCCGCTGCAGTGAGGACGCCGTCGAAAGTTTCCTGCAACTATGCCGAAAAGACGGGGAAGGAATGTCGGAGGAGCCTCCCGGCGACCCTTATCCCCAGCGGTCACTATTGATGACTTTCTCCGACGCCTACAACGGGAGCAAGAAGAGTCGGGTGCCAGCTCGCTAGGGACGCCGCCGGAGAGTAGCGCGGTGGTGAGATCCCCTGGGCTCGATATCACTCTTAGCCCCGACGTCAGGACGCCACCCCTTCAACCGACGCCGCAAGCAGCTAGCTCTCCACGGGACCAGAATGCACCCGAGGAGGTAGCTTCTTCGTTCCCAGAGGCTAGCATGGAGGGCTCGCCGAACATAACAACGCAGAGTGATATGCTCTCTCTGCAAGGACGTGCGACCGGGACAACAAAAGCTGGGGAAATACAAGACGCCACTGAGGTAAAGCTAAATTCAGAACATTTAGATTCTACACCATTACAACTTTTTTCACCTACAAAACCCCCTAAAGTTACACTTGAAGCATTATGGGACTTGGTAGTGAATTTGGGGAATTCTTTAAACCCTCAAATAAAAAGTTTGGACAAGGAATTAAAAGAACAAAAAGAAGAAATAAATGTGTTAAAGCAGGATATATCTCAATTAAAAACAGAGTCACAAAATACAAGTAAGGAGCTAATATCTTTAAAACAAAATCAAGATTTGCTGGTTAAAGACAATATAATACTCAGGAGGAAGCTGGAAGCTCAGGAGAATAATGGTCGAATTAACAATCTGAGATTTATAAATTTTCCAAAGATCTTGTCAACTTCTCCTAGAGAAATGGTGAAAAGGTATTTTATGGAAATATTGGAAATTCCTGAAAGCTCCTTACCTCCTCTTACAAGAGTGTATTATCTTCCTGCCAAGCTCCAATTCAAAGAAGAAAGAAAAAATGAGGAATCCCGGGAGAGATCATTGGACATTTCCGCAATACTGGAACAATCGGATAGAGAATTGGCTGTTCCAGCCACTCTCTTGTTGCCTGTCGCTTTGGCTCCAGACAAGGATTGGATATTAAAACTTTTCTTTAAAAATAGGTCCAAAGACTTCCTGGGACATCATATTCAGATTTTCCCTGATGTCTCTAGGGAGACTCAAAAGAGAAGGAAAGAATTTCTACTTCTAAAACCTGGAGTGACTCAAATAGGGGGTATTTTCTTTCTGAGATATCCATGTAAATGTGTGGTTAGATATTTATCATTGAAGTATATTTTTACAGAGCCGTCTCAACTGATTAGTTTTCTCTCAGCGAAACGTCTTGAGAAAGGAATAACAGCGCCCATGGAAGGTTAGCTCCCCGCACTGTAGTAAGACATGGATTTTCTTGTAATTAATTTGATTTATATTTGTTCTACTCTTTAAATCTTGGATCCAATATATGGAGGACTAGTGTGTGATCAACTAGATCATTATTACTTTATTTATATATTTTTATTTTCAAACTGAATTATGATTGTGGTATATTTTAATTTTGGAAATTTAGTTCAGTATGTTGTTTGATCTCACTTTACTGTACAAGATGTATATGCTTTGTAATATTATAAAATTCTATAAATAAATAATATTAAAAAAAAAAAATTCTAGGAGTGATTTTTGATAATAAATTAACTTTTCATGATCATATTGGTAGTATTATCAAATCATCTTTTTATAGACTTCGTCAAATTCGATCCCTTTCGCAATACCTCTGCCCTAAATCACTCAACATTCTTATCCACTCCTTGGTGATTTTCAAAATCGATTATTGTTAACGCCCTTTTTAAAGGAATTGCACAAAGTGAAATTAGACGATTACAAATCATACAAAATACTTCCATCAAGCTTATAACAAAAACAAAGAAATTCGATCATGTAACACCACTTCTTAAGAATGCCCACTGGCTTCCGGTATCTCATAGAATAACTTATAAGTTATGCTTACTTACTTTCAAATCATTACTCTTTAAAACTCCTGCATTTATTTTTAAATTATTAATTCCTTACTCCTCGAATAGAATATTACGGTCAAACGAACAACATCTATTGACAATTCCTTCTCTCAAGATCATCAATACTAGACGACAATTTATTTTTTCCATTACGGCCCCTCAAGTCTGGAACTCTCTTCCTATCTATTTGAGAGAAGAACACAATCTCGATAAATTTAAGACTAATTTAAAAACATTTCTTTTTAAAGATGCTTTTGAGTGTTAGTTTTCCCTCTTGGATTTATGGTCAAATATATTTTATTGAGCAAGCAAGAACACAACATAATAGCACAAAGTACAAAAACAGCTCAAAATTTTGCATTTTGAAACAGTCCCCAAAAGAACCACCCCCCCCCCAAACCCCCCTCCCTACCATACCCACCCCTGGGTCCTCCTTCGAGCACAAATTAACAAAGAATTGAAGAACAAACTATACAAAAAAGGCACAAAAGGGAAGTACAGACAAAGCATCAATTAAGTATCCGGCTACGAGCCAGAGGGGTCAAAGTATTCCAGAAAGGTTCCCAAGTGGTCTGGAAAAGACGACCATGTCGAGAAGCCAAGTCAGTCACATCCCGTCGCTCCCACATCAAAAGAGCGATCATGCGGCTCCTCCAAAGGGAATAGTCCGGTGCCTCAGCTTCAAGCCATTTCAGCAGGATGCATTTCAAGGCAATCAGGATAGACCACTTGAGGAAAGCTGCAACTCCCTTGAAACGTGGAAAGTAGTGAGGAACAGTCCCAAATAAAAGCAAAGGGGAACTACGAACAGTAACATGCCAAATAGACTCCACAAAAGCAAATACAGCAGTCCAAAAAAGTTGTATCTGAGGACAAGTCCAGAACATGTGGCCTAAGCTGGCTTCCGGAGCCTGACAACGAAGACAGGCTGCATGGGGACGGAAGTGAGCCAAATAAGCCCTTCTAGGAGAAACATATAAACGAAAAATCAATTTAAAATGCTGCTCCCAAAAGGTAGTGTATTTACGAAAAGCAGGCAGGCGCCGGACAGCCTGAAGAAGGACATCAGAAGGCAAATCAACAGCAAGATCACCCGACCAAGCATCTCGCAGCTTAGAATGGTCAAACAAAGGGCATTCATCCTTCAAGTGGCGGTGATGAAACTTGAGAGGGACCGATTGTTGAGAACCAAGGGTAAAGGCCGTGGACAAAGTCTCATGACAAGCGGCCTTCAAGGAGCTAGAAGGTAAGGAAGAGATATAATGATGGATTTGCATGTAAGCAAAATAGTCATTAGCAGGGAGATCAAATTCAGCTCGCAACTGAGCAAAAGATTTAATGGCGCCTTCATCGTTAACCAAGTGAAATAGATAATGAATGCCCCTTGTTTCCCACCGAGCAAAACTCGGCCCATCAATCCCAGGTAAGAAAGAACCATTGAAACGAATAGGAAGGAAGGGAGAAACAGAAGGAGAAAGAGAGTGAAATTTACAGACCCAACGCCAAACCTTCCTTAAGGGTCGATGTAAAACTTTCAGAGAAAGAGATTCAGGTTCTGAAGAAGAAACAGAATGAAGATATGCGCTGAAATGAGTAGAAGAAAAGCAGGAAAGTTCCAGAGCTGAGTTAGTGAATGCCGAAGTACCCCGTAAAAGATCATTAATATGCCTCATTCCACAACCAACTGTCAAATAGCGGAGATTCAGTAATCCCAAGCCACCCCTATACCAGGGAGTTGCCGCCCGCTTATAAAGCAAACGAGGCCTCTTCCCTGCCCAAAGAAATTTCTGGACCAGTCGTTCCAAGCGGCGCTCGTCCCGAAACGTCAAATAAAGGGGAAGGACCTGGAAAACATAAAGCCAACAGGGGACCAGTAGCATGTTGTACAGGTGTACTCGACCCAAAAGTGAGAAAGGAAGAGACTCCCAAAGGTGCAACTTATTCTGTAACGTCTGAAACAACGGGGCTACATTCAACCGGTACAAACTAGACAAGTCGAGTGGAATAGTAACCCCCAAGTACCGCAAAGAAGAATCTGCCCACCGAAGAGGGAATACACCCCGCTATGAAGTTCGTAAATCTAGTGGAAAAGGTAAAGCCAAGGATTTATCTAAATTAAGAGACAGCCCTGAGTAAAACCCAAATTCAGAGATGAGATCCAGAGCCGCCGGAAGAGAATCTTCAGGTCGGGTAAGAATGAGAAACATATCGTCTGCGTACGCCAGAGTCTTAAGTTCGAAGTCACCGACCGAGAGACCTCGCACCTCCGCAAACCCCCGAAGAGTGCATAACAACGGTTCCAAAGAAAGAAGAAACAAAAGAGGGGAGAGAGGGCAGCCCTGTCGGGTGCCACGGAGAATAGGGAAGGAGTCAGTACAAGTCCCATTAACAAGCAATGATGCCAAGGGATTGGAATATAGGGAACGCACAGCGTCTAGAAAGAATCCCCCAAACCCCACATACTCCAAGGTACGAAATAAGAAGGACCAGTGAATACTATCAAACGCCTTAGAAGCATCCAAGCTGACAAATAAGGTCGGAATCCGGAAAGATTGACACTGGGCAAGAGCAAGAAGTACCTTGCGAACATTATGTACAGACTGTCGGCCCCGAACAAAGCCTACTTGATCCTCATGGATAAGCTGAGGTAAATGAGGAGCAAGACGATCAGCCAACATACGAGCAAAAAGTTTAAGGTCCACATTGATCAATGAAATGGGACGATAAGATTCCGGCAAATCAGCAGTCTTACCAGGCTTCAAGAGTAAGGTAATAAGGGCCTCGTTTGCAAAACGTGGAAAAGAACCACGGGCCGAAGCAGCATCAAAATATGCCAATAAAGGTCCATAAAGTGTCGGAGAAAGAAGCCGATAGAAATCACCCGAGAACCCATCCGGACCCGGAGCACGGTCAGAGCGGAGCGATTTAATAGCAGACTCCAATTCAACCGCCCTAAACGGACTATTAAGAGAGGCAATCGCATCCGCTGACAAACGAGGCAACCCTGAAGAGTGAAGATAGTCCGAAATCATATCCAAAGAAGCGTCTTCCGGAGCTTCATATAACCGACTAAAGAAATCAAATAAGACCCCAGAGATCTCAGAAGTCCGAGACACCACACCACCGCCCTGGGTACGCAAAGATAAAATTGGCTTCCTGCCAGTCGCTGCGTTAACCAAACGAGCCATAAGACGGCCGGGTTTGTTACCGTAGCGAAGGAAACGATGATGATAAAAGGCTTTGCATTTTTGGGAACGAGAGTGGAGAAGGGAGTTCAGGGCCACCTGCGTAGACAAGTAGCAGTCCCGAGTCCCCGGAGAAGGGTGAAGAGAAAAAGACCGCTTTGCCAAACGCAAAGCCCGTTCCAGGGTAACAATCCCCTGATTAATACGCCTACGACGAGCACAGAGAAAGGAAATGATATGCCCTCTAATCACCGTCTTCCCAGCCTCCCAAAACAAAATAGGATCAGCCATGTGGGAAGCATTATTTGTAGAATAATCGTCCCACTGGGTCTGCAAAAAGGCACGAAATTCCTCATCCTTAGCAAGATAAAAGGGAAACCTCCAAGACGGCGCGCGGAGGTAGTTAGGATCCAGGACAACATCAACCCAAATCGGGGCATGATCCGAAATCGACACAGGTCCAATCTCCGCCGAGTGAACAGAAGGAAACAAAGAGTTAGATAAGAAAATATAATCGAGACGGGACCAAGTACCATGGGCACGAGAGAGATGGGTATAGTCACGAACTTCAGGGTGGAGAAGACGCCACGAGTCTACAACCGAAAGTGAGTCACAGAAATCGAAAAGGAGATGACTCTTAGAACCCAAAGAAGAAGCAGAAGAGCTAGACTTATCCTGATCGGGATGCATCACCAAGTTAAAATCACCCAAAAGAAGCAGCGGGTCATCAGGAAAACGAGAACGAAGATGAAGCAATCGCTGTAGGAAGGCTGACTCTCCAGAATTAGGGCCATATACCACAAGGAGAAGATAAGAGCGACCACCCAGAGTAAGGCGAAGAAGCAAGGAGCGACCGTCTGGCGACCTATCCAGAACCTGGACACCTATTGGAGAAGACTTACGGACCAGCACTGCAATGCCCCCATGACGACCCGAAGAAGAAGCAAAAAACACCTCCCCCACCCAAGAACGACGCAACTTAAGATGTTCTGCATCAGTTAATCTAGTTTCCTGCAGACAAGCAATATCAGATCGGTAGCGTTGGAGAGCAACAAGTATTTTGGATCTCTTGACAGGCGACGTGATCCCCCCAACATTCCAAGAGGTGAGTCTAAACGGGGTACTCAGGTCCTAAAGTAGAAAAAGGCACAGAAGAGAAGTAAGAAGAGACTGAAAAACCACCCCAAGGGCCCAGCCACCCCCCAGAGCAGGAACACACAATAGCAATAATCCAAGAGGAAACCCACAATAACATTCCAGACAGTAACAAAAGCAAACCCCATAGAAGGAGGACCCCCCACCCCCCCCCCAATCCAACCCAACCCACCCCACCCCAACCCAATACCCTGCCCATCACCCAACCCATCCCAACCCCTCCAACCCCAAGAAAGAAACCGTTCCACAGAAGTGGAACAGAAAGGAGTCACACAAAGATGGTTATGGGGCCCCAAATCCCCAAACCCACACCCAACACAAGCACCCCAAGCTTTACCACACGCATCCATTCAATCAAACAAACCTCAGCAATAGGCAGCAGACACAGGTGCCACAAATGCAACAGGGCAGAAAGCCACAGGAACAGAGAAGCCCTGGAACTGCCAATAGGACAGCACTCCCCCGCATCCCAGCAGCACGCCAGAGACCCACCAAACAAAAACTGAGAAGCGGCCCCCAAACCATGCAAAGTCCATTTAATCCAAGAAAAACAAGCAGACTCTACCCCCCAACAGACACCCCAATAAAACACAATCACAACAGGACCAAAGCCACACCAGACCCCACGAGCAGCCCAACCAGACAGGATCTGCGTCCAAACTAAAACCAACAGGAAGCCAGTACCCAGAGGCCCACCAAAAGGGGAAAGGGTGAGTAGAAGGCTCAGGAAAACCCTCCAAAGCCGAGCATTCCCCCAGGCAAGCCCAAGAGAGGTCACCCTCCCACGAAGGTGTCAGGAGCGAGGTATGACAACGGCCCCCTCAGGCCCCACACCCAGGCAGCCGGCCCGCTAGATCCCCAAGCAAACCCTAGAACATAACAGCCAACCAAGCAAGGAGAACCGGTGCTGCCAAAGTGCGGGGCCGGGTATAGCAGAAAGCGACAACATAGAAAACAGAGGGGCAAAGTAAATGTCTCAACTAAAACAAACATGGGAATAGAATCCAGCAAACACGGGCCAGCATGCCAGAGGGCACGAAGGGAAGCAAGAGGCCAACCCATTCTCGAGGCCAGGACTGTTGATCCAGAAGAGAAGCGCTCCACAGATGAGTGCTAGGGTAGCTCAGCAGCCAGGACCAGAAACTCAGGGGGCCGAAGAGGGCCCCGCTTCCCCGGGTAGCGCGTCAAGATAGTGTTGCGCGGCTTCAGCGGTGGGGAACATACGCCAGCCCGAGGGAGTCCAAATCTTGAGCTGCGCCGGATAAAGAAGCTGAAATCGAACTTTCCGGTCGTAGAGAGCCGAACACACCGGTGAGAAGCGCCTCCGGCGTTCCTGGAGCGCAGGGGAGTAGTCTTGGAACAGCCGCACAGGGGAGTCCTCAAACGATAAGGTATTCCGCTTTAGCCTGTACTGTCTCATCAACTCCGCTTTAACAGCCGAGTTATGTATTTTGAAGATAACAACCCCCCTCTTGGATTTATTAATTGTGTTGATTTTGATTATGGAATTTTACGTCCCCTACCTTGTGTTTTTTTCCCTGACTATTCTATTTATAATATTTTGTAGTTCAATTCCCTTTATGTTGTCTGTGAAGTTTGTTAATAGTCTTGTTTGATTTTAAGTCTATGTTAAATATTGTATTACTCCTTAACATTGTAATTTTTAATGTTTATTATTTATGTTCATCGTTTTGAAGTGTGATTAAGCGATTAATCAAAAACACTAATAAACTTGAAACTTGAAAAGAGGGAGATATCTGAGATTGGCATGGGGGGGGCGGAATGAGTCAGAAGAGAAAGGGGAGGGGAAAACCTGAACTGGGTATAGAAGGGAGGGAGGGAGAGAGAGAGAAACATGCTGGACAAAGACTGGTAAAAATGTTTTGGCCTCTGTAGGGGCCATAGATAGCAACCCCGCCCCTATGGTTGCCCTGTATGTGTACCAGTACCTTTTCTCTACAAAAAAAAACGCACTGGGTATATAAGAGATGAAAATTAAAATAAAATGCATTACATTGCTATGGAGGGTTGGTAGACTAGGCATAGGGTTACCAGATCGGACGGCTTTTCAAAACCCGGCGCTTTGTCCGAGTTTTGAAAAGCTTCCACCTTGGGACCGCGTCAGGAGGGCCTCTGCGCATTAGTGGATGCAACGCGGTGACATCACATCGGTTCAGATGCCCTCCCAACGCGGACCCAAGGGAGGGGTGCGAGGCTGGGGCGCAACCGGGTGCGACTTGGGCATAATGGGGCGGGGCTGGGTAGAACTGGGCGGGCCTGGAGGTGGGGCAATGGGTCCAGAATTTACAGGAGTAGCTAGGCATCGAACATAAATGCATGCTAAATTTAGCTCCTGGTACCCAGGCCTTGGTGAATAGCATGTTACTAACAGGATCAATATCCTGCCGTGTGTTGCACATGCAGGGCTATTACATTTTAACGCAACCAGATATGTGCTAAATACAGACCATTTTGCCCTGCATTTGAAACTTCACGAATCATGTTATTTAATACATACGATAACACCCTTTTCTCCTCTCTGAGTCCTGCAAGTCGTCACCCAAGCTGGCTTAAGAGTTAAAAATGAACACGATCCAGTTTTTCATCTTGTGAAGTTTTACCCAGGAGTGGCCGCAATATGTGACAAACCCCACACACCTGCAACTTCAAGCAGAAATAGAGTGGCTCGTTTCTATTATTTAAATAAGGCTTGTCCTTTTCATCTCACACAGGAGACAAACACTACCGTAGTCATAAGCTACAGAAATCACTTTTGATAAAGTATCCTAATTAATTTCAATTACATTACATTACATTAATATTTATACGCTGTTAAAACAGCCCTAAAGAGAGCAGAAACGCACGTTTGCAACGCCATGGTAGAATGGTTCGGGATGATTTTACTGCAAGGGTTCATGGGGATTTTCAAAGGCATTTCTTTTCTGCCTTTGTCTTCTGGTTTAATACATGCCTCTCCGCTACAGAGTTCACTCGGCTGCTGTCAGATACTTCACTTTGATATCGGTCTATTGCACATCTGAACAATGCAATGAAAGAATGAGCCCATTTATCTTTCAAACACGGTGTTCATTAAGTTAAATAAAAGCTTACATTAACTACCCCTTGGGGACACTGCAAATTTCTACTCTTTGCTGACAAAAGACCTTAGACCTTTTAAGCTCATTTTGTATATCTAGTACTGTATATCAAAAGGGTTATAATGTTTATTGATGGGTGGTCCAAAGTCATCGTTGTTAGGTGCCATCAACTCGTGCTTTGAGTCCTAGCAACTTGATGAATTACGGATCTAAAAAGAAATTGGTTTTGTGCTAGTCTGGAAAGATCCTCCAGCATCATCCCCATGGTTGTTTTAAATGTGTCCAGTCATTTGATTGCAGGTCGCCCTCTTCGCCTTGTTCCTTCGATCTTCCCAAACATAGCTTTTCATTCGGAGAATAGTTAAGCTCTGGAATGCATTGGCAGAGGTTGTGGTAAGAGCGGATAGCGTAGCTGGTTTTAAGGTTTGGACAATTTCCTGGAAGAAAAGTTCATAGTCTGCCCTGGATCGGTAGCAAGGAATGTTGCTACTCTTTGGGATTCTAGAATCTTGCTATTCTTTGAGATTCTGTATGGAATGTCGTACTCTTTGGGATTCTAGAATCTTGTTACTCTCTGGGATTCCGGAATCTTGCTATTCTTTGAGATTCTGTATGGAATGTTGCTGCTCTTTGGGATTCTAGAATCTTGTTACTCTCTGGGATTCCAGAATGTTGCTATTCTTTGAGATTCTGTATGGAATGTTGCTACTCTTTGGGATTCTAGAATCTTGTTACTCTCTGGGATTCCGGAATCTTGCTATTCTTTGAGATTCTGTATGGAATGTTGCTACTCTTTGGGATTCCTGAATCTTGTTACTCTTTGGGATTCCGGAATCTTGCTATTCTTTGAGATTCTGTATGGAATGTTGCTACTCTTTGGTTTTTGACAGGTACTAGTGACTTGGGTTGGTCACCGTGAGAACGGGCTACTGGTCTTGATGGACCATTGGTCTGACCCAGTAAGGCTATTCTTAGGTTCTTATGAAGTCCTTCTCAAGTGATCTCTCTCTTCTGACACTGTGACTAAAATAGGACAGTCGTAACTTCATCATTTGGGCTTCGAGTGACATAGCCGGTTTGATCTCTTCCAGAATCAATTTGTTAGTTTTTCTGGCAGTCCACGGCATGCCTAAAATCCTTCTCCAGCACCAAAGCTCAAATGAGTCAATCTTCTTTCTGTCTTGTTTCTGTAGTGTCCAGCTTTCACATCTGTAACTGACCACTGAGAAAATAAGCGTGGACAGGTCCAATGTCATTATAAACCAATAGAGCTATCTATATAAAACTGATGTATCAATAACACAAGAATTGGAGACAGTCAGTAAGAAGAGCATTGAATATGAACCCTACTATCTGATGAGATTTGTAGATCATTATTCTTCTTGCCAAACAGGTATTTACTCCATTGTTTTCCCAAGTGTAAGCCTTTTGCATACTAAACACTCAATCTGTAAGGTAATCGCCAAAATGTGCATGCCATCTACGCAGACTATGGCAGATCAGCACTTACGCGTGGGAATGTTACAGATTGGCTGGGTGCTAAGCAGCATCTTGGTACGACTTGTATAGTACGCAAATTTAAGAGGGTGTTCACATGGGTGGGGTGGAGCATCTTCCACAATTACGTATATGTTACAGAACTGCATCATTCAGCAGTGGGATTTAACATTTGCATCTCTTCTTCCTATAGGCTAAAGCTCTTTACACCTGCATTGTGAGGTCATAGAGCTTTATGATTATAGAAACATAGAAACATAATGGCAGATAAAGGACAAATGGCTCATCCACAGCATGCACTATTTCTTCCTATTGGCTAAGGCCCTTAATATTTGCATCTCCTCTTCCTATAGGCTAAGGCTCTTTACATCTGCATTGTGAAGTCATAGAGCTTTATGGTTATAGAGAAACATAGAAACATGATGGCAAATAAAGGCCAAATGGCCCATCCGCAGCATCCACTATCTCCTCCTCTCCCTATTGGCTAAGGCTCTTAACATTTGCATCTCCTCTTCCTATAGGTTAAGGCTCTTTGCACCTGCATTGTGAGGTCATAGAGCTTTATGATTATAGAAACATAGAAACATGATGGCACAGAATGCACCTATATGCTGACTCATGCTGCAATTCTATAATGGAATCTTGAGGCCCAGATTCCATTCTAGAATTCACGCTCATCGCTCAGCATCAGCACTACGGTTTTTAAGTGCCTAGCTTTTGACACACTCTAGAAGGGCCCCATTTGTGCGTTTCTGTCTGCTGATGTAAATACAAAGACTGCCTCAGCTCCAGCTGTCCTTAGGGCTCAGAACCTCACTCCCACCATTGCTGCAGGCAGTGCCAACGATATGGGCCACAGGATTGCACAGATCAAAGAGCCCAGCTGACGTCTGTGTTGACAACAAAGAAAGATGCTATGAGATCTTTAAGGAAGAGGATGGGATGGTAGACGTTATGGCTGGGCAGATTAGATAGGTCATATAGAGGACCCTTTTACTAAACGATGATAAGCACTAGCACGTGCTTTATCACCACCTACAAACAGTGCTAGTGGCATGCGCTAATAGCGGGTTCAGCGCGTACTTCCCACACTAAAAAACAGTGCTTGTCAGCACGGGGGCATGCTCTGGGTAGAGAATAATAATAATAATAATATTTTATTTTGTATACCGCCATACCCAGGGAGTTCAAGGCGGTTCACAACAGATAGATGAATTACATACAGTGCGATTAGAAAAAAGAAGAACATAACAAAGCAATCGTAGGGTCAAACTCGTTTACATTAACAATTTAGGTGAGGGAAGGGCCAAATACGGGGTACATACAGAGTGTGCTGTAGTAGGATACAATTAAGTTTAAGAGAGGGGGGGAACCAAGCATATTAGCTGGAAAAAAGGGGGGGGAGCAACAAACTTAGAAGGGGGGCGGGTGGAAAAGTAAGGAAGAGGAGAGGGGGGGTGAGATGGGGGAAGGGGGGCGTTAAGGGATAGGTCTGTTGCAAAGAAGGGTTTTAATCTGTTTTCTAAGGTGGAGAAGGGGAAACGTTATGGAGGAAGAGGGGAGCGTTAGGGATTTGGTCCGTTAAAAAGTAGAGTTTTGAGCTTTTTTCTGAAGGGGGGTATGAAGAGCAGTCAAGTATGATTTGGGCGAGCCATGAATTTAGTTTGGCCGCTTGAAAAGAGAAGGTTCGTTCGAGGAATCTTTTAAGATGACACGATTTCAGTGAGGGAAAAGCGAACAAAGTTGATCTGCGGGAGCTCTTCTTATTATAGTTCAGGTTGAAGTGGGGGTAAAGATAGGCTGGTGACATACCAGATACGGTTTTGTAGCAGATGCAAGAAAACTTAAATAGAACTCTGGATTCGAATGGCAGCCAGTGCAACTTGTTGTAGAAAGGGGATATGTGTTCCCATTTCTTCAGGCCAAAGATAAGGCGGATGGCGGTATTTTGGACCAGTCTCAGCTTCCTGGTGATTTTCTTGAAGGCGCCTAGATAAATGATGTTACAGTAGTCTAGGACACTAAGAATGGAAGATTGGACCAGCAGACGAAAGGAGGTGTCATTAAAGTATTTTTTAATGGTGCGGAGTTTCCAGAGCACCGAGATGC
The DNA here is from genome assembly GCF_902459505.1 of Geotrypetes seraphini. NCBI lineage: Eukaryota > Metazoa > Chordata > Amphibia > Gymnophiona > Dermophiidae > Geotrypetes > Geotrypetes seraphini. The sequence continues at coordinate 16,273,929 of NC_047093.1, read as the reverse complement.
TTTTCTTAAACACTAGGTCAGTGTGTTTCTCCAGAGTGAGATGCTTGTCTAAAGTGACTCCTAGTATTTTTAATGATTGCTCAATACAGTAGTCAAGTCCATTGATGTGTATCGTAGTTTCCTTAATTTTGTCGTTTGGGGATACTAAGAAGAGTTTAGTTTTTTCTGGGTTTAGCTTTAGTCTAAACGCTGACATCCAAAGTTCGATCTGATTTAGGGTGAAGGATAGCGAGTTTAGAAACTCTGAGGTAAAGTAAGAGAGCGGAATGAGTATTGTGATGTCGTCAGCGTAGATGAAAAATTTGAGCTTTAAGCTTTGTAGGAGATTTCCTAGGGAGACAAGGTAGATGTTAAATAGGGTGGGGGACAGGGGGGAGCCTTGTGGGACTCCACAAGGGTTGTCCCAGCTGTAGGAGGTAGTATCGTCCTTGAACACCTTGTAGGTTCTTGTTGTCAGGAATCCATGGAACCAATTGAGAACATGACCTGAGATTCCAATAGAAGTCAGACAGTCTAGTAGAGTGTCGTGGTCAACCAAGTCAAATGCGCTACTTAGATCGAGTTGCAATATTAGAGCACAAGAGCCTTGGCTGAATAGTTGATGAAGGTAGTCGAGCAGGGAAGCTAAAATTGTTTCGGTACTGTGACCTGCCGGAAGCCGGATTGATTGTCGTGCAAGATATTGTGTTTTTCTAAGTATGTGGTGAGTTCGGTGTTTACTATCCCTTCTGCTATTTTGGTAACCAGGGGGATATTGGCGATAGGTCTAAAGTTGGAAGCCATGTTAGAAGGCTCTTTAGTATTTTTCTTAATTGGTGTAATCATAATGTGCCCTTGTTCTACTGGGAACTTCCCCGAGGATAGTAGAGAGTTGATCCAAGTCAGCATTTTGGCCTTAAAATTGACTGGGGCCGATTTCATGACATTAGGGGGACAGGTGTCCAGTCTGCAGTAGGAGTTGGCATACTTATTGTAGTGTTTATTAAAAGTTTGCCAGTCTATGGGTGAGAATGTGTTCCAGAACAGGTCAGCTCTGGAATCGCCTGAGTCTAGTAGAATAGGGTAACACCAGTGGGGCTTGGTTGGGTCGGTAAGAGAGGATCTTAGTTTTTGTATTTTGGAGGTGAAGAAATCCGCCAAGCTGTTTGCTGTTAGAGTGGGCTCTTCGGGTGTGTTGATAAATGTTTCTATATTGTATAGATCATTTACCAGCTTAAAAAGCTTGTTGCTGTTGGTTGAGATGTCACCAATTTTGAGGACATAGAAGTTTTTGCGTTTTTCTTTGGTTCAATTTTTGTAGGTTTTTACTTTTAATCTCCAGGCGGTTCTGTGCTCTTGAGTTCCTGATTTTAGCCAAAGTCTTTCCGATTTTCTTAGGTCTCTCTTTAGCATTAGCAGTTCTGTGTCAAACCAGCCGTCTAGGTTTTTAACTCTCTTTCTGTGGGTTTTGATGGGGGCCATTTTATTTAGGATATTGGTGCTATCAGTAATCCAGGAGTTCATGAATTGATCGGTTTGTTTGTTTTGTTCTGATATGATCTCATAGTGAGACCAGAATTCTACAGGATTTATCTTACCTCTGCTGGTATGGAATTTTTTATTTCTTGTGTTTGGGATATAATTTGTTGGACTCGTAGTTTTTAGTTGGCAATCAAGTTCAAAATTGCAGAGGCTGTGATCCGACCATAGTGAGTCGGTCCAGTGTTCTTGTTTCCAGATTATTTTGGGGTTAGGTAGCTCTCGAGAGGAGAAAGAAACAAGATCTAACTGATGGCCTTTTTGATGGGTTTTAACTGGGGGGGGGGGGGGGTTTGAGGTACCCTAGTGAAGAGATGAGTGACCAGAGTTCTGTGGTTTCAGGTTGGTCTATTTTTTCAAGGTGGATATTAATATCTCCACATAGTAGGTTGTAAGGGCTAGATAGAGAGTTAGTTAGTAAGAATTCGAAGAAGTCATCCTTGGCAAGGTTCCATTTTTTTGGTGGAACATAAAACAGAGTTGTTGTTAACGCAGCCGTTAGGGATTTGGATGATAGTGAGACTGAAAGAATTTCGAGGTTGGGAGTGGATTTTGAGTTTTGAATAGAGCAGTGTAGGTTGTCTTTAAAAATTATGGCTAGGCCTCCCCCCCTACCCCAGGTCCTAGCTAGCGATAAAATTTTGAAGCCTGGGGGAAGGCAGTCTTGGATAATAATATCGTTGTTGGATAATAGCCATGTTTCTGTAAATAGGGCGAAGTCAGGGTTGGTTTCTTTCAGCCAGTCCTTAATTAGTATGGACTTATTCCTCATGGATCTTATATTTAAGTAGGAGCCATGTAGGTTTTGGTAGTTGGCCGGATCGATTGGACAAATGTGGGAGTAAGTTAGTTTTTTAGTGATCGTTGTTTTTTTATGTGTTGTTTGGACGGTCTGCGTAGTGGTGGCAGAATTGGTATTGGGAAGGGGCCTGCTTCAGAGTAGTCATATAATGCGCGGTGAGAGATAGTGGGGGTTTTAGATTTTACCGGACGGAATGAGGGGTTAAGGACAGGGATAGGGGTTGGGGTAAGTGAGTTGATCAGGCAAATTCTGAACCAGATCAGGTAGAGTAGAAAAAGTGGTAAGCAGATGGGGCAGGCCATGATACAGATCTATCTGTGGGGAGAATGGGGTAAAAAGGCTGAGGTTGTGATTGGGAGGAGAAAACACAGTCCAGCCAAAGGAGGGATTGGGATGACTGGAGAGCAGGCCAGCCGAGGGAGGATTGATGGCTGGAGGTAAAATAGAAGAGACAAACAGAACTGACAAAAGGAGTTTACTTATCGTCTAGAGGTTCTGTCTGTGAGGTCCTTCCAATTTGGTAGGAGGACCTCTCTGCAGACCCTTCACAGTCTGCATGTATGTCATCCGCTAATTGGTTATCACATGGGCATTAACAAGCACTGACTGATTAGCGCAAGATTAGCGAGGAAGTCCTATAGGTGGTATTGAGGGCTCACGTGCTAATTGTCATGCATTAATTTTGCAAACTGGATGTGGCCATTAATACAAAAATGGCCGTCTTAGAGCCAAGCTAAGAGGAAACATAACATAGTGCTTATCGACCGCGTAACCAGAAGTTCAACGCGGTTTACAAAAAGTTATAAAAGTAAACATGTTACATGAAATAAGATCATTCGTTAAGCAGTCAAATATTTAGAAAATAGACAGGTCTTCAACCAGCACATGGGAAACAACATATGCCACTTTTTGGCGTGGCTTAGTAAAAGAACCCCCACGGTCTTTATTTGGTGTCATTTTCTCCTTTTCTATGTATATAGACAAAAATTCACTTACAAGTCTCTCTCTCCTTTTTGGTTATAGCTCCTTCCTCTTACTTTTTAAAATCCCACTGCTGAATGATAGCAAATACTCTCCAGAGAGGCTGTGAACGTTGCCCTAGCAGACCAAAGGAACAGGAACCAGATTTGGGGACAGAAGCTTGATCTCCCTCTTCACTACTGTTGAAAACTATCAATTTGGCAAAAAAAAGTACCAAGAAAAAAACAGAACATATACCGTATTTCCCGCGGCCTATACATGGGTTTTACAATCCCCTGCAATGGGTGCCGCTTCCTTTATATGGGGCGGCCTATCTAAAGACATCGTAGATAAGCCGTCCCATTGGAAGATCAGCCGCGGAGTCCTCCGTAACTGCAGCTCCCTCCTGGACGGCTGCCAGCTGCCTCGTTGTGGCCAGCAGTGCAGGGCAGGAGCGATCTTTTCAGCCTCCAGCTGGCCCCGCGCTTGCTTCCTCAATGCCTGCGCCAGTTCTCCTCGCAAGTCCCGCGAGAACTGACGCAGGCATTGAGGAAGCAGCGCGGCTGGATGCTGAAAAGAATGCTCCTGCCCTGCACCGCTGGCCGCGACGAGGCAGCCGTCGAAGGTATTTACTGGGGGGAGGGATGTATAGGCCGCCCCCTGCCCCATTGTATAGGCCGTTTTAAGTTTTTAAACGCTTAGATAAGCCACGGCTAGTACATGGGGCGCTTTATCTAAGAGTTTTAAAACCTAAATCGGCATTTCCTGCGGCCTATACATAGGGGCAGCATAAACATGGGGAAATACGGTATGGCTTACTGGGAAGTCAAATGCTCAAGATTTGACAGGCTATAGGCCCGGAAGCTATTTAAAATCCTTACACATAATGTCACTTTATAACAGGAGTTTCTAATTCAAATACGATGGACACAATTAGTTCTTTTAAAGTGACTTTTAGAAATTGTTATACAGGGTGCGCACAAAAACACTCCTTGATTTTAAATGGTTAGAAAACCAAAATTTATTGGAATATTCTTTCATATCTTTTGATTACATACACTCGATGTGCGCCCCCACCTGTTACTCGGCAAACATCGATGCGATAATCGAGCTCGGACCAGACTCTCCGAAGCATATCCATGTGATCGCGTTTATAGCTTCAGTGATGCGTTCCTGCAGATCATCCATAGTTGCGGTTAGTGGAGGTACGTACGCGCTGTCTTTCACGTGCCCCCAAAGGAAAAAGTCACAAACAGTAATGTCCAGTGATCTCGGGGCCACTTGAGGAACACTTGGTCATTTTGTCGCATTGCATTGTCTCAAGGTTGCAACTTCTGCACCAATTGCAGCTTATAAGGGTGAAAGTGCAAGCAGATTGTGTAAGATCTTCCTAACCGTGCTTTTTGGGACTTGTATTTGCTGTCATCTTAGTTATAAACATATTCCAATTAGTTTTGATTTTGTAACCATTTAAAATCAAGGAGAGTTTTTGTGGGCATCCAAGTTTCAAGTTTTTATTAATATTTGATAAATCGCTTATTCAATTAACTAAGCGATGTACAGCTTTATAAAAACATAAGTTGTGAAACTAACAGGGTAATACACATCTTTTAACTCTAAGACAAACATGAGACTTGGGGATAGCGGGGGAGAAGTTACAATTTTTAGTTCAAGAGAGAGTACAAAAAGAGGGGAAAAACAAAAAGGAAGGTAGCAAAATAAGTTTCGTGTGTTAGGTCTCGTTATTAGATCTTGAACGTGTCTTTAAAAAGATACGTTTTTAACGCTTTTTTAAATGAAGTTATATGTTTTTCTTCTCTAATGTACTGTGGTAGTGCATTCCACAGTTATGGGGCCATCACAGAAAACATATCGTGTCTTCTAATGTCTCTAATTTTCAAAGAGGGAACGGTTAAAAAGTTTTGCGACGTTGAGCGGTAAGATCGGGAGATGCTGTGAGGAATAAGCATTCTTGATATAAATTGTGGTTCGTTAGAAGATAAGGTTTTGTATACTAAAAGCAAAATTTTAAAGTTAATCCGATGGCTGATTGGCAGCCAATGAGAATCTATTAATAAAGGAGTGAAATGGATCGTATTATTTTGCATTATAAATTAATTTAACATCCTGTATTATTTAATCCCACTAATCCCATGAAATTTGTTTTATTTTTTTGTTTTACTGTTTGTTTTGAGTTTTAGGCATGTCTGGTTGGAACTTACTTAGGATATTTATTTTTTTTTTTCAATAAATAAATACTTGCATTCTTCTCTTGGCCGCCTGCACAACTAGCCATCCTAGTCCCCCGCCTGTGCTCCTCAGCACACTGTGTTTATGTCTCTTGGGGATTACTGGTTGCCAGCGATTCTCTTACTACCCGATGAGTAATAAAAAAAACCCCTGGCTTGCCTAGCGATGTAATTTAAATAACGACCTGCAGCGATTACATCACTCATTTTCCTCCCAAGAAGCTGCTGGGTTTCTGCTCAGCGATTCTAAAGTTAGAACTCTTGATCTGCTGCCAATCTGACATGTTGTGGTATCCCCTATGATTTATGCCGCAACTTTCCAACCAACGAGCTCGAGTCTCTGATTCAGCGTGGGTGTGTCCTTAGGTAAAGCCAAGCTAGATTTTTTAAAAAGGGAATGGAAGGAATTTTGAAAAGGTCACAATTTACACATGCTGTACCACAGCCAGGACTGATTTGACAGACATACAACCAAAAGCTCCAGCACTATAAGTGCTCCTCCCCTTCCCCCCCCCCCTGAAAAAAAGGCTACTTCAAGAATAGGGTGACGCCCAGTTAAAAGTCCAGCACAAATATCTTTACATCAAGCTAAAATGCTTTGAAGGAAATAAAGCTGAGCGCATCTTAAAACGCAGTTGTCAGTCAGCCCGATATCATTAATATTCCCAGAATATCTCGAGGGACGCAGTGGTGTGGACTTTTCCTCAGCTCACCGAATTGCCCAGGAGTTCCCCCCCCTCCCCCCCAGCACTCTGCACTCTCTGTACCTTCCTGTATTTTTTCAGAATGAGTCATGGCTCAAAGTGATGTGTTTTTTTTTGTTATCAAAGGTTTATTTTCCCAATATCCTTGAAAAACTTGGCAACTGGTCATTTTTTTTTTTTTTTTACCACTTAAAAAAAACCTCAACAACAAGATACCAGTTTTCTGAACTACGTTTCGGCATCAGCCACGACCAGGGTCAGATTTTTTTTTTTTTTTAATAAATCTTTATTAATTTTCAAATGTTAACAGTGCCATACAATGAATTTAAACTCACAATTAAGCCAGAATAAGTTTTTCCAGCTACAAACAGCAACCTTTGTTAAATCTTATTAGGCCCTCAGCGCCACCACTCGGAACTCAAACTTCTCATAGTCCTAAGCTTTACGTGTCAGCTCGTCACTGGGTCTATTTTTACTATCCCTTAACAAGAGCTTAATATTTAATTTGTTTATATAATTTCCGCTCTATTTATTCATTCAATAAGCTAATGCTTAGTTTGTGGCTGGAAAAACTTATTCTGGCTTAATTGTGAGTTTGAATGCTTTAAGCTACCTTGAAAAATAAATAGTGCATTCATTTGATACAATGAATTTAAACATAAACACTACACAGAATGCACTTTAAATACACAAATAATTCAAAAAACAATCATTTTCTCCCCCCCTCCTCCCCATAATTAATAGAAGTACATATTTAATTTCAATAATATAGATAATTAAGTATAGCAAGCAATAATACAGTCCCTCCCCCCACCCACCCACCCTGGATGTGTAAGGAAGTCAAATAAAAGGAAAGGTACAGGACAGTTATTGTGACTCATTAAATACGGTCAATGGGCTCCACGCCATTTGGAATGCGTTACTATATCCCAAACATTCCGAGTTCATTCCTTCATACTTGTAACTGGAACGTAGGTTTGCCCACCAGAAAGTGTAATTCAGTCGATCATAACTCTTCCAGTTACGTGTAACCATCTGGATGGCTATTCCCGTCATTATCAAGAAAAGCCGGCTTTTATGTCGATCCAAAGAAGGTTTACTATGTAACAGAGTACCACAAATTATGGCTTCCCTCCCCCCCCAAACACACATACACAACCTGTGCCTCCGATGATCCCTCCCACCCCCTCCCCCTTACCTTGCTTACAATGGCTGGCCAGAGGGATGCCTATTCCCTCCAGCCAGCAGGCCCACCTTTTCAAAATGGAGGGCCTTCCCCTCCCCATTGCATCCTGGGATGCATAGGGGAGGGGCCTAAGGCTCTGAATGTCCCAGGTTGTTTAAGGCCCGTCCTATGTACCATACAAGATATCCTAGTGCTAAAACTGCCCAAATCCTGCCCAAAACATACCTCTAACACGCCCCATTAACATTTAGATGTCCTGGAGGGTAAATGACCTGCAAAATGTCTAAAAATTTGGATTTAAAAAAATCAGCACTTTGATGTTTTGGTGACTAAAGTGCCGTTTATGCTGTTTTGGGGGCATTTTTATTGTTTGAAAATGAGCCCTATAGTGTATTACCAGGTTCTGTAATAATCCCCACAGTCACCAGAGTTACTGAGGCTGATGTAGCAAGTCAAGCCTCCGTGCTCATTTTGTTTCGGATTTAAGGTTAGTATTGCCGAAAAACAGACCATGTTGGGCCTTTATTTTCCACTGCACATCGCCCATAGAGTACAGTTGCTCTGGACTTTTTATATTTTTTCCTGTATTTTCCACAACTTTTGTGCTGCGATTCTTGCATTTCCCCTCTTTCTTGTTTCCATTATAGCCACCCCAGCCTAAAGAGAAAACCAACGCTCTTACACCACTGCTGTTTAAAAGATGTGGGCATCTCTCCTTGTATATTAGCACATGCTCTGTGTTAAAGACCAGATGCAATCGTTCTCTACTGATAAGCAATGCAACTGCAGAAACATATGCAACACAAAAATTGAAGATCCAATAAAACCTGGAAGCCCAAATTAGTACATAAGAATAGCCTTACTGGGTCAGATCAAAGGTCCATCAAGCTCGTTCTCACTAGTACCTGGCCAACACCCAAGGAGTAGCCACATTCCATACAGAATCTCAAAGAATAGCAAGATTTCTGGAATCCCAGAGAGTAACAAGATTCTAGAATCCCAAAGAGTAGCAACATTCCATACAGAATCTCAAAGAATAGCAAGATTCTAGAATCCCAAAGAGTAGCAAGATTCCGGAATGCCAGAGAGTAACAAGATTCTAGAATCCCAAAGAGTATCAACATTCCATGCTACTGATCCAGGGCAAGCAGTGGCTTCTCCCTATCTTTCTCAATAACAGACTATGGATTTTTCTTCCAGGAACTTGTTCAAACCTTTCTTAAAACTAGCTACGCTATCCGCTCTTACCACAACCTCTGGCAATGCGTTCCAGAACTTAACTATTCTCTGAGTGAAAAAAATATTTCCCTGTAACTTCATAGAGTGTCCCCTAATCTAAAGTTGTAATTTTTGACAGAGTGAAAAATTGATCCACTTCTACTCCACTCAGGATTTTGTAGACTTCAATCATATATATGCAACTAGAGAATATATTTAAATACCTCTCTCTAAAATTGGTTTAGTAATATATTTTACATTACATTTGTGATTTCTATTCCGCCTGTGCCTTGCGGTTCTAAGCGGATTACAGTTAAAAGAGATCAGGACATTACCAAGAGAATTACATTACAACAATTTAAGTAAATTACATGTTGTGGTATAGAAATACAAGTATAAGATATCTGGATTTATCGATAGAATAACTTGACAGGGTTCAAGTAGTTACAAGGTTCAGTGGGGAAAACAATATAGACAACTGAAGAAAGATACCTAACTTTGAAGGAATCAGTTAAGTGGATACCTAAGGGAGATACTTATTTAGGAGAAGGTTAAATGGATACCTAAGGAAGATGCTTATTTAGGAGTTTGGATATTTTTGGTAAATGAGGTTCAAGGGGATGACTAGTGTGTTATTTGCTGGGGAGAGTGCATGTGCGATTGGGGAGGGGAACATTAAGTAAGGACGTGTTTTTTGAAAAGAAATGTTTTGATTTCTTTCCGAAACACTTTGATGTCTGTTGTTTTGATCATCAGTTTGGTGATGGTGGGGTCAATTTTCGCTGCCTGAGTTGCTAGAAGGCTGTCGTAAAGTTTCTTACGTCAGGTACCATGATGAGGGGGGAAGGTGAAAAGATTCTGAGTTCTTCTTGATCTGGGTAGTCGGTAGCGGCAAAGACGGTTGTTCAGGTATTTGGGGGCCATACCATGGGTTACTTTGAAAAGTAAGCAGTAGAGTTTGAATTGAGTTCTTGCTTTTATCGGAAGCCAGTGAGAGTCTACATAGGCGGGTGTGACGTGGTCGAATTTGCTGAGCGAGTAGATGAGTCTGATAGCTGTATTCTGAACGGTCTGTAGTTGTTTTATCAAGTATTTGGGCAAGGTAGGTAGAGACTGTTGCAGTAATCTAAGGAGCTGAGTATGAGGGATTGTACAATGATCTTGAAGTGTTCTTTGGAAAAGAATTTTCTTATTTTTCTTAGGTTTCGCATGGTGAAGAATGCTTTTTTTATGGTTTTGTGTATTTGTGTTTGCATTGTGCAGCCTCTGTCTAGGTGTGTTCCCAGAATTTTGAGAGTATTCTGTATTTTGATGAACAAATTCCATAAAATAAAGTCCACAGCACAAATCTCACGTTTTCTGAATCCTCATTACATTTTAGGGAGGAGAGGAAAAATGAATAGCAATCATTTTGTGGCGGTGAGAAAGAAACATACGTTGACCTTCACAGAAAACTTAACTCTTTTTTAATGTATTTGGACCACAGTTCTTTTGGGTGGAAAGCCCATTCACATCTATAATGTGCATATCTGTCACTGTCCAAAGGAGGAATTTTCAGATGTAAGCGCAACCCAGTCACAGAGCAAGAAGATACTGGTCAGAATCAAGAATGGATAGAAAGGGGATAAGAAAGCAATTAGCTGAGTTGTGGGTTGGTGAAGGCGGAGTGTGTGTTTTTTGCTATCATTGGCAATTTATATGTAAAATTATATGCAACACTTATGGGTCATGTCTTCCAAGTGATTTTATTAATATTATAATGAGCACAATACACAAAGCTGTACTGAAGCGATTTTGACCCGAACATCTATCTCTCCATCATAGGAGCTGTCCAGACTATGGTGCTGAACAGTAGTGAGTTGATTGGTCATTCTAGTTTCTTTAAAATGTTTTGTCTTGCAAACAGTTAAACACCCAGCTTCCATCAACTGGGAAATCAATGTAGTAGTCAGAAGGTAAAGTGTAAATATGTACCTAGGTCCACTTTATTCTTTGACCGATACCTCATTTTGAATACCATGTGTAAATCTGGAGGCAGCACCTTCAAAAATATATACACTTCCCTCTCCGGATTCGCGGGGGATAGGGGCAGAGCCAGACTGCGAATGGCGAAAAACCGCGAATATCCAACTCTGACCCACCCCCACCTCCCCGGCCTTACCTGGTGGTTTAGCGGATTTTCGGGGCAGGAGCGATCTTCCTACGCTCCTGCCCCGTGCAGATCGCCATTAGGAAATGGCTGCTGTGAGTTCCCGTAGTCTCTTGAGACTACGACGGGAACTCCCTAAAGCTATTTCCTAATGGCGATCTACATATGGCAGGAACGTAGGAAGATCGCTCCTGCCCTGAAAACCTGCTAGACCACCAGGTAAAGCCGGGATGCCGGGGGGAAGACTTAAGGATGTTTTTTTTTTTCTTTTTTCCCCCTCCCCCAAAAATCACGAATATGTGAAATCGCGATTACTGAAACCGCGAATGGGGAGGGAGAAGTGTAAACAGGATGGAGAGCACAGCTAGTAAAATGGTCAATGGTCTTTGTCATAAAAAGTATGGGGACAGACAAAGATCTCAATATGTATTCATGGAAGGAAGGTGGGAGAGGAGAGATATGATATATAGTTTAAAGGGAAAGGGATTGGGGCTGGTATACAGTACACTTCTCCCTCCGTATCCGCAGTTTCCGTATCTGCGGATTTGCTTATTTGCGATTTTTCGGCTGCTGACTCCACCCCCAAAAATTACATCATTAAAGTTCTTTTTCCTTTTACTGTACCAATAAAAAAGTTTATCGCTTACCATTCACTCTGGCTTTGGCGGTATACAAGAATAAAATTATTATTATTATTATAAAATCGCTGCTTCCCTGCTTCCCAGTGTACACTGAGAAAAACGCTGCTTCCCAGCATCCATAGAGAGAAAGGCTTCTTCCCAGCATGCATGAAGAAAATCGCTGGGAATCGCTGCTTGCCTGCTATTAGCCCTAAATTCTCTTTGAATCGCTGGGAATCGCTGCTTGTCTGCTCCAAGCCCTGAAATCGCTGCTTGCCTGCTCCAAGCTATTCGCAGTTTCAATAATAAAAAGGACGCCATTTTCTAAAAACTGCAAACAACATATAAAAAGTTGTTTGCGGTTTTTCCATATTCGCACCTATGGTCCGCCTGCATTCCCCGTGAATACGGAGGAGAAGTGTACACTCAAAGCGGTTTACATACAGGTACTTCAAGCATTTTTCCCTGTGTGTCCCGATGGGCTCACAATCTATCTAATGTACCTGGGGCAATGGAGGATTGAGTGACTTGCCCAAGGTCACAGAAAGCAATGCAGGGTTTGAACCCATGACCTCTGGGTGGTGAGGCTGTAGCTCCAACCACTGTTCCACACTCTCCTCTGATACAATAATAGAAGTGAACCAAGTATAGAGCAATGAAGCCATTGTGACATCACTGATGAAGTTGGCTCTTATTGGTGGAATGGGGCATTATGACATCAGGGAAAGGTGAATTCATGGAATGGTCTCCTGGTGTAACCAAATTCAAGAACGCTTGGGATAGGTATATAGGAGAGAAAGGGATAATAGAGGGAATGGATAGGCCATATGATCTTTATCTGCATTCACTTTTCTGTTTTGAAAATTCAACATCTAAAAAAAGGAACCAGTGTGGCCTTTGTGAAAGCACAAAGACAGGTATCCTTCCCTTCCAACATTAGAGAATTTCCATAAGGTGAGACCATACCTGTCCACAGAGCAAAACAAAGAGAAATCCAACAGGTCTGCAGTAAAAGGCGAACACCAAGACCAAAAAAAAAAAAAAAAAGACTGCAGGTGGCAACGTACAAGGTGCAGGAATGTTTATTTAAAAACGATATAAAATTGTAATCCAAAGAAGTGACTCTCGTATACATGGCGCACGGACCCAACGCGATCTGTGTTTCGGAGAAACACTCCTTCCTCAGGGGGTACGAAAATATCCTGTGTCACGAATAGAGCAACATAGTTGTGTAAAATTATTAAAAATTTGCGAGTTGAAGGCAAAGACTTCTTTTGGGCTAGCACTTCAAATCACAAATTTTATATAACTATGTTGTTCTCCACATGACCGTGTTGGGTCCGTTCTCCAAGTATATTAGAGTCACTTCTTTGGATTACAATTTTATATCCTTTTTTAATACCTTGTTTCCCCGAAAATAAGACAGACAGTGTCTTATATTTATTTGGGGCCCAAAAAAAGGCACTAGGTCTTATTTTCGGGGCACGCACATGATCATCTCTCCCTCCCTCTCCTTCACCCCAATTCTTCCTCTTTCCTTTCTCTCCCCCCACCTGTGCAGCATCTTTCCTCCCCTCCCTCCATCCCCCTGTGCACAGCTTCTTTCCTTCCCTCCCTCCCTCTCATCCCTTGTGCAGCAGAACCCTTAAGCATCCCACCCCCACCTCCCGGCCGCCACCACGCAGCCAAATTCCTGCTGACCCTCCATCCTTCCCAATTCACCGACCGCGAGCGAGTCCTACCTTCAACCAAAGCAGCGTCAGGCCGGCAGCACTCTAAACAGGCTGCTTCAGCCTTGTCCATTGGGGATTTCACTCTGTCGCGTTACTGATGATGAAACCCCCCGACGGACAAGGCCAAAGCAGCTCGTTTAGAGCGCTGCCAGCCCGACGCTGCTTCGGTTGAAGGTAGAGCTCGCTCGTGGTCAGTGGGGAGGGAAGGATGGAGTGTCAGCAGGGGTTCAGCTGCGCGGCGTGGGGGGCGGTGGCGAGCCGGGTTGAAGAGTTGCTGGCAAATCCCGGGACCAGGTCTTATTTTCGGGGAAACACGGTAAACATTCCTGCACCTTGTACATTGCCATCTGCAGTCCTTTTTCGCTCTTGGAGACCATACCTGTGCCTTCACTATGAAAACCAGTAACGCTGTTCTCTCTCCACAGCTACAGCAAGACAACTGAACCTCAATCCACAACACCAGTACAATTGATTAGCTAACATTTAACCTAAAATCATTTTTTTCGATACATCACTTAGGGCTCCTTTTACTAAGGGCCTGTTTTACAAAGCCACGCTAGCGGCTGCCGCACGGCAACAGCCCCGAAGCCTTTTAAATCTCTATGGGTTTCGAGGCCGTTACCACGCTGTAGCCGCTAGCGCAGCTTTGTAAAACAGGCCCTAAGCAGCAAAAGAGCATTTTACCACAAGCCGGTGAGGTAAATACTGCAACGCTCACCGAATTACCTATGAGTGTCTGAACATATACCACGCCAGTCCGTGGTAAAATGCTCTCGCGCTGCTTAATAAAACCCAGCGTTAACTTTTCGTTCTTACTTCCTGTTCCCTGCACTTTTCTCGTTTAGTCTGTGCTTATTCCACAGGTTCAGGTCCAGCGTATGCGACACTGCGAGTTATTTCACATTTTTTTTTATTTTTAGATGTCATTTTGTATTTTTGTATGTAGTTTGTAACCCGCCCTGGCTAAGGAAGGGATATAAATGAATAAACCAAAACCAAACGCCACATTTGCCAGCTTCATGCCACCATGCAATAAATTTTCTAACATTTCTGCTTTGCAACTTAATTTACAAGAAATAAGCACAGCACAGCTTCATATCAGCAGGTGCTCTGATATTCTGCTGCACAGTCATGCAAAATGAACAGCAGAAGTCAGGGACAAAAACCCCACACTGTCGCTATTCAAAGCAGGCGTCACGTGACACCTATATACAGGGGTAAGTGTTAAGCAGCCTCATAAACAAGGCCTAAGACGAGTTTCTTTATAATATGGATAAGCACAAAAGAAAGCAATGAACTCAGAGCCACCTATTAAAAATATGTGAATCCAAATGGTCATTTGAACCCCACATTTCCAGAGAGATATCAGAAACGTCCACTAGGTTTATCTGGGAATGCAGCAGAGGGTGCAAGGGATTCCTGCTCAGAATAGCTCCCTTGCACCCAAGGTTTCTTCCACCTTGCTATCATATATACTCGGATATAAACTGTGAATTCTGTGCCAAAAAAGGGCATCAAAATTTGAATCCGTTTATATTTGAGCCTACCCTCCTTCACCCGTAGTGTCTAGAATTCCTTACATTCCCTCCCTTCCCCAAGGTATCCTGTTGCCTCCGCCTCCACTCCCTGCCCCCAACAGAAACTTCCAGGTCCTCATTTTTCCCTCCCTCCATCCCAGACCCACTATAGGCAGGAGATCCCCACATACTCCTGCCTGTGTGGTCTCTGTAGCACATATGGCTGCCCTGAGTTTCAGCGGCAAATCTCGTGAGGCTGCCTCCAGAGGTTGTGGCAGCCATTTTGGGATTGAAACCAGCACACAACTGTGTAATGTGTTTAAGAACATAAGAACTGCCATCTCCGGATCAGACCTTCGGTCCATCAAGTCCGGCGATCCGCACACGCGGAGGCCCTGCCAGGTGTACATCTGGCGTAATTTATAGTCCACCATATCCTTATATGCCTCTCTTAAGGAGATATGCATCTAGTTTGCTCTTGAAGCCTAGGACGGTCGATTCCGCAATAATCTCCTCTGGGAGGGCATTCCAGGTGTCAACCACTCTCTGAGTGAAGCAGAACTTCCTGACATTAGTCCTGAACCTGTCCCCCCTTAGCTTCATTACATGTCCTCTAGTCCGTGTCAAATTGGACAATGTAAATAATCTTCTCTGCTCTATTTTGTCGATTCCTTTCAGTATTTTGAAGGTCTCGATCATATCCCCACGCAGTCTCCTTTTCTCAGGTTCCCTTTGTCTAATCTTATAGTTTGTTTATAGATCAGAAACCATTCAGTATGACGTATATGCAACAGGAGGAAATTAGGAGGGGATTTTTTTTTTTTTAAAACCCTCCTTTCCCTTCCTCTTCATTATAGATCCTACGTCAGGGGTGTCAAAGTCCCTCCTCGAGGGCCGCAATCCAGTCGGGTTTTCAGGATTTCCCCAATGAATATGAATGAGATCTATTAGCATACAATGAAAGCAGTGCATGCAAATAGATCTCATGCATATTCATTGGGGAAATCCTGAAAACCCGACTGGATTGCAGCCCTCGAGGAGGGACTTTGACACCCCTGTCCTACGTACTTCTCTATGCTTTCCTGAATTAATATATTGTTTTGGTCTCCACCTCCTCCAATGGGAGACTGTTCCATGCATCTACCACCCTTTCTGTACAGATTTCTTTCCTTACTCTATCCCCTTTTTACCTTCAGTCTTCTTATTCCAGAGCTTTCTTCCTTCCAAAGGAAGCTTCCTGTGCATCTATGCCATGGAAATATTTCAATATCTAGCTCCTTTCTGCTTCCTTTCATATTGAGACCTTTAAATCTGTCCCCATGCATGTTTTATAATAAAGACTTGACCATTTTAACAGCTGTTATCTTGGTCAATTCAACCCGGTTTATATCTTTTTGAAAGCGTGGTCTTCAAAACTGTACACAATTATTTAAGTTTCAAGTTTATTGGCTTTTAATATACCGACATCAAAGAGTATCTGGCCGGTTTACAATAAAAAAATTTTTTTAAGGCGAGCTAAATGCTAAGGCATCCAATCTCTGGCTGGCTGGCCCAGAACTTCCTCTCCAACGTCAGAATTGACATCGAGGGGTGGGGGAGGCTTGTGGGCCCGGCGCTTGTTCGTGCCTGGAATCGGGGAAGCAGGGAGAAATCAGTGGCAGTGGCTTGGGGGGAGGGTGCAGGGAGAGAGAAAGAAAGAAAGATAGACAGAAAGAAAGAAGGGGGCAGGGAGAGAGAACGAACTAAGGGGGGCAGGGAGAGAGAGAAAAAAAAGGGAGCAGGGAGAAAGAAAGAGAGAGAGAAGGGGAGAGGGCAGGGAGAGAGGAAGAAAAAGTTGGACTCATGGAGGGACGTAGAGAGATGTTGATTGGGAAATGGAATGAGGTCTAGAGGAGAGGAAGCATGCAGGAGGCAGAAGGAAAGAAAGGCAGAAAGAAAGAAATATTGGATTGACAGTCAGAAGAAGTGCAACCAGAGACTCATGAAATCACCAGATAGCAAAGGTAGGAAAAATGATTTTATTTTCAATTTAGTGATAAAAATGTGTCCGTTTTGAGAATTTATATTTGCTGTCTATATTTTGCACTATGGCCCCCTTTTACTAAACCGAAATAGCAGTTTTTAGCGCAGGGAGCCTATGAGTGTCGGGAGCAGCGCAGGGCATTCAGCTCCCTGCGCTAAAAACTGCTATTGTGGTTTAGTAAAAAGTGAGGGGGTATATTTATCTATTTTTGTATAGTTGTTCCTGAGGTGACATTGCATAAAGTCATCTGCCTTGACCTCTGATAAAAACCCTGAATACAAATGATAATTCACATTTTCTCTGCATACAGTGTGCTTTGTGTTTTTTTAAATTTTATTGTTGGTAGATCATTTTGACTTGGTCAATTTAAAAGTAGCTCACAAGCCCAAAAAGTGTGGGCACTCCTGCTCTAGTGCAAGTATGTGCTAGGAAGAGAGTTTCCTTGCTGTTCTCTAATAAAACTCAAATGACGCTCTGTAGAGCTCCATCTTTGGGGGGGGTCTTTTTCATCTTTACATTTATATTTTCTTCTTTGAAACCTTAACAGTCTTAATAAAAGCATTCTCTCATCCCAAGGCCTAGGGAATTGGCCTTTATGGATGACTTCAGGATGCACTAGTGCTACCCTAAACAAGACTGACTCGTCCCTGTACGCTATCAAACATCTCTGCGCATTTCTAAAGGTCTTTTGCTTCTAAGAGCAGACAGACTAATTAATGAATGAACTAACTCACTCTCTAACACAGTGTCTCTCAAATATTTTCAACCCCGGCACACTAAGGGCTCCTTTTACGAAGGTGCGCTAGCGTTTTTTAGCGCACGCACACGATTAGCACGCGCTATAATGCACGCTAGCCGACAAACTACTGCCTGCTTAAAAGGAGGCGGTAGCGGCTAGCGCGTACGATAAAACCGCGAGCATATCTTTTGAAAAAGGCGCCCTAAGTGGCGCAAATGTTTTTCGTGGCACATTATAATTGCAATTATAAAATTGCAAAACCATCAAAAAAATTAAATTTGAGAGTTATTTATTTAAAGTTCTTTAAGCTATGTATGGGTAATCGTAACAAAGGTGAAACTTAAGTAGATGGAATACGTAGAATTGGTAATCAATGCAATGGATGCGCTTGGTTTTTTATATAAGAACATAAGAATTGCCGCTGCTGGGTCAGACCAGTGGTCCATCCTGTCCAGCAGTCCGCTCACACGGCGGCCCTTAGGTCAAAGACCAGTGCTCTAAATGAGTCCAGCCTCACCTGCGTACGTTCCAGTTTAGCATGAACTTGTCCAACTTAGTCTTGAATCCCTGGAGGGTGTTTCCCCCTGTTTGAATCCCTGGAGGGTGTTTCCCCTACAACAGACTCCGGAAGAGTGTTCCAGTTTTCTACCACTCTTTGGGTGAAGAAGAACTTCCTCATGTTTGTACGGAATCTATCCCCTTTCAACTTTAGAGAGTGCCCTCTCGTTCTCTCTACCTTAGAGAGGGTGAACAACCTGTCTTTATCTACTAAGTCTATTCCCTTCAGTATCTTGAATGTTTCGATCATGTCCCCTCTCAGTCTCCTCTTTTCAAGAGAGAAAAGAGGCCCAGTTTCTCCAATCTCTCACTGTACAGCAACTCCTCCAGCCCCTTAACCATCTTAGTCGCTCTTCTCTGGACCCTTTCGAGTAGTACTATGTCTTTCTTCATGTACAGCGACCAGTGCTGAACCAGTGCAAACTTACTCAAAACACAGCTCGACAATCAACAAGCAAACACACATTTCATCATCCACCATCTGCAACCATTGTCTTTTTTTTTTTTTATTAAATTTCGGTCAGAGCTTAAAAACCAAGTTTGCAAAGATAAGAAGATCCAAATGGTAACAAAGCCTCGATTGCTTTGTTGCTCAAGTTAGGATAACGACTGCATAAAAACGAAAACTAAAATTACTTGCCGTTAGTTTTCAAAGCCCAATCACGTCAAAGAATGATGCTTGCTTGGGCGGTTGCGTCCTTACGCACAAAGACGCTCATAACATTGACTCTTGCGTGCGTGACGTACATGTCATCTATTCTAGTGTATACTTATGAAGGGGATTTTTAAAAATAAAGTACAATTCTGGAATCTCTTCAGGGCACTCAGATTGAGGGTTCATAGACAAAACCGCGGAAAACAAAAGGCGCGCGCCGACAACTGAGCGCAAGATGGAGACGCACGCCAAAGAAAATGACAGTTTTTAGGTGCTCCGACGGGGGGTTTTGTTGGGGAACCCCCCCACTTTACTTAATACAGATCGCGGTGGCGTTGTGGGTGGTTTGGGGGGTTGTAACCCCCATCATTATACTGTAAACTTAACTTTTTCCCTGTTTTTAGGGAAAAAGTTAAGTTTTCAGTAAAATGTGGGGAGTTACAACCCCCCAAACCCCCCACAACACGGCGCAATCTGTATAAAGTAAAGTGGGGGGGTTCCCCCCACACACACCCCCATCAGAGCCCCTAAAAACAGTTATTTTCTTCGGCGCGTGCCTCCGCGCTGCGCTCAGATGTCCGCGCGCGCCTTTGTCTTCCGCGGTTTTGACCTGACACCCAGATTGAGAGACGCTGCTCTAGCAGGCTCCAGCCACTTCTAGTAAATCTCATTGCCCCTTCAGGTTGCAGACCGCCATGCAAAAAGCACCATTTAAACCAGTGGTCTCAAACTCAAACCCTTTGCGGGGCCACATTTTGGATTTGTAGGTACTTGGAGGGCCTCAGAAAAAAATAGTTAATGTCTTATTAAAGAAATGACAATTTTGCAGGAGGTAAAACTCTTTAGAGTTTATAAAACTTTCCTTTAACAGTTGAAATTATAAAGAGTTTTACCTCATGCAAAATTGTCATTTCCTATGTAGCAGAAGCATTTCTCTTTCCCCTCCCCTTCCGTTCTCTTCCTTGTGGAGCAGCAGCGTGTCTGGCCAGCTTGTTCCGTTCAAAGCCGCGGGTGGCGGCTCCTTGCGAGATCCGCGCCTACGTCTGAAGCCTCTGATGTTGTGACGTCAAGAGAGGCTTCCGATGCAGGAGTGGATAGCGCGAGGAGCCGCCAACCCGCGGGTTTGAACGGAACAAGCCGGCCAGACACGCTGCTGCTCCAAAAGGAAGGGAAAGGGGAAGAGAAATGCTGTTGATCGCGTCCAGACCGCGGGCCGCAAATAAAACCTGGAGAGCCACATGCGGCCCGCGGGCTGCGTGTTTGAGACCGCTGATTTAAACTGTCTGCAAACAGGCGTTGGATGTGTTAACTGGAACCTTTTCACCTCTGCAGCTTGTGAATGTGGAGAAACCGTCAGCCAACCATCTGGTCAAGGCACGCCCTATCAACAGCTTTGAGGAAGGAAGGGCTCTGCTCCACCACCACGCTAATGACACACGGGAATGGCTGGGGTCCATCAAATGCAGCTGCTGGCTACCCTAGGAAATCTCTAGTCATTCAAAAGCTTAGTGCTTTTGGCTGCCTCTGCTATCCATTTCCAACCAAATGGAAAGCGAGCATGGCCCCTATTCCATTACAACACAGAAAATGCTACCTTCCTCTTCCGATGGAATGGAAAATGATTTATTAAGCATGCACCTAGCAAACCAAAGTGCTTTAAAAAGGAGATTGGAAAAATAATACAGCGGTCCCTCCACAGCTAAAGAAAGCATTAAAAAGCAAGATGGGGGGGGGGGGAGGGAACAGCAGCGAAATGCTCTCGGCGTCAAGGTAAAATCATTTGCTTTTAACTCAAAAAGATAAACATCCTCTGACCACAGCTGGCAACCGAATCCCAGAGCATAATGACGGCTCAGTCCTGGGTTTTGAACTCGCATCCTACTGCAGTCTGGTGTTTGCCATTCTGGGGCTTCGTTGGTCTAGGAAACTAGGTTAAGTGCCCTGCCCCATAATTAGGGGGCCATGGCGGATTTTCCACAGCGAACGACGTCAGCTTATATTACAGTAAAAACATATCATTACAATAAAATACTAGACCAACTGGAATTAGATCCCAGTGGTTCTGACACAGATCAAAAAGACCAAATCACACACATGTCATGCTGAAATGCAGCAAGAAGTCAGTGCTTACGGGCGAATCAGGGTTGTTTTGGCAACTTTGGAATTACTACTACCGTGTTTCCCCGAAAATAAGACAGGGTCTTATATTCATTTTAGCTCCAAAAAAATGCATTAGGGCTTATTTTCAGGGATGTCTTATTTTTTGCATGTACAATGATCATCTCTCCCTTACTCCTCCCCTCCACCCCAATTCTTCCTCTTTCCTTTCTTTCTCCCCCCCCCCATGTGCAGCATCTTTCTATCCCTCCCTCCCATCCCCCTGTGAGGCAGAACCCCACCGACCCTCGCACCGTGAGAATGACATAGCTCTGCTCCTAGGCCTCCAAAAACAGCATCGGCGGCAGTGCTCTGAAAAGGCCGCTTTGCGGCCTTCCCTCTTCCACGTCACTGTTTTTTGATGCCTCAGAGGTATGTCAGTCTCGCAGTGGGTTGGTGGGGTTCTGCTGCACAAGGGGATGAGAGCCCAGAAATAGTGGAAGCCTGTATTTTATTTTTTTTTACTAGGGATGAGTCTGGGAGTGTCAGGGACATTCAGGGGAGCTGCGGGGTCGATCTTAACTAGGGCTTATTTTCGGGGTAGGTCTTATTTTCGGGGAAACACGGTACTAACTATTTCTAGCATGTTACCAGAAGTACACAGCGCTGCACAGAGTCACGAAGGAGATAGTCCCTGCTTGCATGAGCTTACAATCTAAATTATCAAGACAGAGAAACAGGATGCCAGGGGTAGGGTTTATGGTTAGAGGCGATGGTTAAACTGCTGGCTAGAGTGGTGAGCAGAGTGCGGTGGGGAGTACGGTTATGAGCTGAAGGCTGTCTCAAAAGGTGGGGTTTTAACCTACTTTTGAATATGGAAAGGGTGTGGTGGACGGACTCAGGCAGCTTATTCCAGGCATACGGAGTGGCAAGCTGAAAGGAACGAAGTCTGGAATTGGAAGTGGAGAAGGGCACTTTGTCTGAGGAACGGAGTTCTCAGGGAGGTGTATGGAAAAATTATGTTCTTACCTGTTAATTTTCTTTCCCTTAGACGCAGCAGATGAATCCAGAGACCAATGGGATAGCACACATCTACTAGCAGGTGGAGATAGAGAAACTGATTAACAGGTGGTCCTATTGGCTGGCACTCCTCCTGTCTCATCAGTATAGCTCCTTGCCCAAGCACACGTAACCAGCAATAGGCATAGCATGTAAAAAACTTCTTTCCCATAACAAATCTCAAAATGCAATAATACAGAAAACAACCTGCCATAATAACAAACTGCGAAAGTTGCAAAAGAAAAAACCGAGAGACAATATCCAGAAAGGGTGGGGCTCTGGATTCATCTGCTGCGTCTAAGGGAAAGAAAATCAACAGGTAAGAACATAATTTTTCCTTCCCTAGCAACAGCAGCAGATGAATCCAGAGACCAATGGGACGTAGCAAAGCAATCCTCAATCTGGGTGGGAAGCAAACGCCGCCTCCGCAACAACCGAAGCACAAAACGCCCCTACCGCATGCGCCCCCACATCCAAGCAGAAATGGGGAGAGAAAGCACGCTCGGAAGACCAATTAGCCACGAGACAAATCTCCTCCAAGGAAAATACCTCTGGGCCGAGCCCAAGAAGTAGCCATCGCTCCGGCGGAATGGTCATGAAGTTCTTTCGCCAACCACTTCCCTGCCAGCAAGCAAGGATAAAGAATGTCCTCCTGGACCCATTGAGCGATGGAGGCTTCGTTCGCCACCAAACGTTTGAGGCGTCCCTTGAAGAATGCAAAAAGGAGATATAAACAACTAAAAGTCGTTAGAAACCGAGCTCACAGAGAACGCTACGTACATATCAAAAAATGCAGTGAATAAAAGCTCTGCTCCCAATTTATGTTATTGAGTTTTAATTTTACTCTTTAATATTTTATGTTTTATTTTTGTACATCGCTTTGTAAACAGATTTAGCGATAAATCAAATGTTAATAATAAACCTTGAACCTTCTCCTCCCAGGAAGAAGGAAGGAAAAGCAAGCATGACATAAAAGAAAGGATGACACCCCCCTAGAAAGAAATAATGGTACCATCCGAACTGATACCCCATATTTCGGAAATCAGAAATAGGAATCCCCGTTGAACAAGGCCCGCAGCATAGAAAACTGCAGAGCTGAAGCCATGGCCACAAGAAACCCCATGTTCAACGGCACAGCCCTTTAGAGTCCCAAAAGACAAGGATGAAATGAAGCCTTCGGTATACTGAGAAGAAGTACGTGAAGATTGTACTCCAAACCGGGCTTTCTAAGAGGCGCATGAATATATCGCACTCTGTTTAGGACCTGAACTACATGAAGCTGAGAAGTAAGCGAAGAGCAATATACCTAGCCCTTGTAACAAGCTAAGAATGGCACTAGAAGCTGAAGGGAATTGAACGCTAAGCCCTCGGCAATACACCTGTGCCAAAAAGGAACTCTGGAGTGGTTCAAACGTTAAGAAGCACCCAAGAAAGGAAAAACCTCCAAAAGGAAGCAGAAGCCACAGGAGAAGACGTCCGTAGCACCTGGATAAGAGAAGAAACAACCTGCTTCGCATAATCCTTACACGTCAGCCAAGATTTTTCAAAAAACTAGGTCGTAATCACTGTTCCCTCTAAGCTGAGCAGGAGTCCTCCACCCACAGTCTCACCAATAGAGGGTGCTGTTTTACTGTCACATTTTTCAATTGTGAGGGACAGGCAAGTTCTGCAGGACTCCAGGGAACATACCTGTCCTTAGCGACTGAAAATATTCCACCCCCTAGTGGTAGCAATGCAGCTGGAGGACACCTGCTCAGCTTAGTAGTACAAATATCCATGTTGAAAGGACCCTAGGCGAGCAAAGCCGGAGATACCAGGAAACTTCTTAGTCCGGCTGTCGAAAGACTCATCAAATCCGCAAAGTAAGGATGGCGCCGCCAATCCAGAGATTCTACAAATACTGTGCCCGGAAAGCGAGCTCGAGGTGGCAAATCCAAGCCATCATCAGCCAGCGGAAAACACTGAAAAAGAGAAGGCAGAAGCGAGAAAGGAGCCATGCAGCTACCCCCTCTAACTCCCACTCCCTGGGCCCGCCGAAGAAGCTAGGAAGCTTAGAATTGAGAGACGAGGCCATGAGGTCTAGGTCAAGCAGATCTCACTTCCAAAAAAAGAGCTAGAACGCTTGAGCCACAAATCTCAATATCCAGGATGCAGAAGATTACACTATTACTAACATGCACACTTTCCAGAGCGTACACAGCGCTGTACACTGTAACATACAAGAAATGGGCCATGCTCAGATTCCACGGAGAGAAAGTCTATCCAAACTCTTATCCTGATCCATAAAAGGATCTGCCAACAGAAGACGAAGATGAGAGTCCACCCATTGAAGCAGAACAACTTCCCCTGCCAATGAGTACAACACTTACTGCCCAAGCAGTAGAGAAATACCCCCATCCTAATACTGACCAAAAGGACCCTCAGCGGCAATCCGGAAGAATGATCTGAAGCTCCAGAAAGGTAGCCTGACCCTGCTCAAGAGCAGAAGAATGAACAAGTACTGAGTCGCCTCTGAAGACCAGACTCCAGGAGCTGAGGATGGAAGCCACGGAGCCCCCCCAACCCGACAGCCCGGGATGGTCGGTGGTCATGAGATAGTCTAGCAAAGACCGAGGCATGCCTTGAAAAGAGAAATCGCGCTGAGCCACCAAATCATACAGAGTGATGCAGGAGGAGCATACCAAATAATTGGTACCCTGAGATACCGGGAACCACCGGAACAAAAGCGACTGCTGTAGCGTAAGAAGGGGAAAGCAAGCCGAAGTCCCCAGTGGAGTCAGCAATATGGATCCCAGAAACTGTACAGAATCCTATACTCTTGGTCATGGTAAGTGAAGAAGAATACCAATCCGAGACCGAGACCCCACGCCCAAGTCTCCGGAAAGAAACACATGTCTCTCCTATATGAATAAAAACATCACCCCGATATACCTATAAATAGTACAGGAGAAAAAAGTGCTGTGCAAATTCAAAGATGCACGCGTAAAGAACTGAGGAAAAGATATCACCCTTTTCGTGTCAGTCAAATGGCCCGACTGGAAGTCGTCCGAATCAAGCAGGCAGTCAAGAAGAAATTAGATGAATCGCCTGGTAGCGCCAAAACGGTACCACCGCCCACATCACCTAAAACGTTCGTGAAGCCTTGGGTAGGCAAAATGGCATGTGCCAAAACCGAAAGCGCTGGTCCAAGAGGGCAGGCAAACCAAGTGCCGATTCGGAGTCCATAGAGAAAATGTAAATATACTCCCAGGTTGTCTGCAGAAATGTGTAACCCCGAGAAACTAATTCAGCAGAATGGGATCCAGCCTGCCCAATGCCCCCGTCTCGGGCACCATGCAGTAAGTGGAACAACGTCCCTTAGTTCCCGAAGAACTACAAGAACCGTCCTGAGGACCAGTAACACTGAAAAGGGAAACACAAAACATAGAGACTCCAAGAACGAACTGGAAAACCTGAGGAGAATGCAAAGATGCAAGCATCCTGAAAAATCTTCACAGCCCTCTGACCTGACATTATAGTGTCTTCTCCCTCATGAGAAAGCCTGAAGAGTCATTGGAAGAAGTCAAGATCCCCTCAGAATGAAGTGCAGAAGGTCAGGGAATGGCAGAATGAGACTGTAGGATCTGCAAGAAGATTCTCCTAGGAAAAATCAAGGTTCACAATGTAAAGAGGAATATACTGGAACCATGAAAACAGTACTAACCCCATGCAACATGAGCGAAATACGTATGTCCTTTAAATTGAATACGTACTAGACTCAATCAAGATGCTGCATCTACCGCACCGTGGAAAACAACAGCATCTTTACAGGTATCAGACAAAGCTCACATCGTTAATGAGAGCTTCAGGGATGATGCTAACAGCCACATAGTTTGTGATCCTCCGTGGGTTTGATAGAATAGGTAACTGGCTCCTGGTTAAAAGGAGCTGTACAGCCCTTTCTGTCTGGTCGGGGGGCCCGTCTAGCATGTGCCATGAGAAAATGGTGACAGAAGAAACCAGCGTGATAAGCATGGAAATCTGAAGTCCAGGCCCCCTCAGAAATAGAGAAAGAGAGTCCTGGCCATAGGAAGATGTGAAGTGTCATTATGCCCATAGAGACAGCCCGAACTTGGAAACTGCTTGTACTACCTTTAGGCATAAATATCCTGTGCCACTACTAGACACATGCAGCTCAGCACAGAGGCCCAAACAAGGACAGTTACCAATAGACAAAGGCTCAATCTGCAGGGACCCCAAGAGAGACAATGAGACACCTGTGTGAAATACAGGGCACTATCTTACTGCTGATCTCACTGTGCCGTGAGTTGCCGTATGTCGCCCCAGTCTGGAGACAAACCGAGGCTGGGTGACCTAGCACAGGTCAGAGTCTCTCTGGTAAACTCCTTGAGTGCTAACCCCAGAGTCCGATTAAACAAGCAGCTTCCTTCAAGGGAGTACAGCAGGAACACAGACATAGACATATAAAGCTGCCCAAGCTTGTCCCAAAGCTGGTTAAACACATACAACTTGTCCGAACCGGAAAGGAGAGAAGCCCCGGCATACCCTGACCAAAGTCAGCTGGAAACAAACTACCGGAACGCTGCAGCTCTCCCGCCATCGCCGGAGACCCATGCGCACTCCTGATTCTCGCTGACACGTGGCCGCTGCATCAACGCTCCTAGAAACATAGTCGGATTCGAGCCCCGCAAAATTTACCCTGCCGCGGCTTGCATAGAAAAAAAATCAGACTCGGGGAATAACCAGAAGAACGGCCCACAGCGCCGGAAAAAACATATCCCATCTCATGTGCGCTGCTATAAACCGGCACCTGCACAATCAGCTGCACATGGCCGTGACAAACACTGATGAAAGAGAGCCTCAGAATAAACAGTACTACTGCTGCACTGAAACCCAACAATGAGAACAAGTGCGAGCATGAAATCGCACCGCTACTGCCGCGCCGTAACCAACAAGGAAACAAAGCGCGTGCATGCAAAGGGCGGAAAGTCCCGGCTCCCTCCATGGATTTCTAGTCATAAAACTTAGCCTCAATAAAATATCCATACCTTAAATGTATGATGACCGAACCCACAGTACTAAGACTCCCAAACAGAACCTGAAGTTCAAACAACCGTAAAAGCCAGACATACTCACAAGCTAGTTGTTAGGGCCAGTTGAAGCCAGTTTGCAGCAAAAGCATGGCAGAATGTAACAACTGTGGTCTCTTTTTTTTTTTTTTTACAGAGAAGGGAAAGAAGAAAAAAATTGAAACCCAGTCAGACCCTCTAGCAATGGAGGGAGGGTGAGGCAGGGACAAGGGGGGGCCCAAGTGTAACCTCTAAAGCCGGCACCGTTCAGCCGGACACCCCTGTCTCACTGAAGAGAAAAATCTCAACAGGAGAAATAGCACTGCCAGCTCACTGAAGAGAAAATCTCAACAGGAGAAACAGAATGGCAGTCTCACTGAAGAGAAACCTCAACAGGAGAAACAGAATGGCAGTCTCACTGAAGAGAAACCTCAACAGGAGAAACAGAATGGCAGTCTCACTGAAGAGAAAACCTCAACAGGAGAAACAGAATGGCAGTCTCACTGAAGAGAAAACCTCAACAGGAGAAACAGAATGGCAGTCTCACTGAAGAGAAACCTCAACAGGAGAAACAGAATGGCAGTCTCGCTGAAGAGAAACCTCAACAGGAGAAAATAAAGTTCCAGCCACAGCCAGAATTCAGGAGCTAGTTGAATAGCGACCTTTTCCTGCTGGGAGATAGAGAATACTAGATAAACAGGAGGAGTGCCAGCCAATAGGACCACCTGTTAATCAGTTTCTCTATCTCCACCTGCTGGTAGATGTGAGCTATCCCATTGGTCTCTGGATTCATCTGCTGCTGTTGCTAGGGAAAAGGAGAAAGAAGACAGGAGAGATACTGAGGGGTTGCAGAACGGGTTTCATTATGCAGGATTGGTTTTCTTGAAGCTGCAAGACTGCCCAGGAGACCCGTTGACAGAAGCTGCAATCACAGTGTCATCATCTCACTAAAAATGACCTTTGGCAAAAAACAGTTTCTGATACAACTCTGGTTCACACCGTCTTGGCATTAAAAAAGTTGGAGCCTGGCCAGATGGCTCAGTAGCAATGTCGAAATCCCAGGAGATTCAAACTCAATTCGGAGTCCAGCCTCTGCTCTTTGGGCAGGTTGGAAACCTAATTATATCTTTAAAATTTGGGGTAAGCCATCCAACCAATACCAAGGACACCAAACACAGTTAACATATCAAGTTAAGTTTTTAGGAAAATCATAATGCTCCCCCCTTAAAAAAAAAAAAAAAATCATAAAACCATTGTGTCACTTAAGATACTATGCAGACCAGGCGTCTCAAAGTCCCTCCTTGAGGGCCGCAATCCAGTCGGGTTTTCAGGATTTCCCCAATGAATATGCATGAGATCTATGTGCATGCACTGCTTTCAATGCATATTCATTGGGGAAATCCTGAAAACCCGACTGGATTGCAGCCCTCAAGGAGGGACTTTGAGATCCCTGATGCAGACAGTACTTCTTGTCCTGAGATGGGTTACGGTATATGTTAGGTTAAACAGGTTTTCTATTCCGCCTTTCAAGGTCAGATTGCATTACAAGAGGTTGGGTCAGTTACCCAAGAAGTCAAAATGAACAGTTTGACACATACATTCAATATGGTTGCTAATACAGGTAGATCAGGTTGATGGTGTGTGTGTGGGGGGGGGAAGGGCTCAATTAATGACTAGTAACTAGGCAGAGAATTCACACGCGCTGGATCTTACAGGGAGCCGCAGTCTATGAGCCCTGGCAGATGACTTGGCTATTTGCAAAAGGAGAACTGAAATGTGGGCTGGGGAGCTGGGTGAATGCAATTGAATGCTCAAACCAGAGTCCCAGGAGAGACCATTGCAACTGCACTGGAAGCCCCAAACAAGAACAAACCACAGGATAAAGAGACAGGTCCTGATAGCCCAAAAGGCTTGGGCCCCGACTCTCCTTTCGCCCGCCCCGACTCTCCTCTTCCCCTTGAAGTCCTGTCCCCATCCTGAAAGCCGATGCCTTTCTCTGACGTGAGAGAAAGGGCAGGACCGCCGGAAGAGGAAGCAGCGCAGACGCTGGGCTCAGAGAAGGGGCGGGTCTGCCGGCAGAGGAAGCAGCAGGACAACGGTAGGCAGCTTCTTCATGATGGGGGGGGAGGCTGTGGAGGTGCGACCGGTCCATCGGGGTGGGGGTGCGGGTACAAGTGCGAGTGCGAGCGGTCCATCGGGGTGGGGGTGCGGGCGGGTGCCAGTGCGACCGGTCCTTTGGGGTGGGGGTGCGAGCGGTCTTGCGGGGGGGTGAATCAGACATCGGGGGGGAAATATGTAAAAAAAAAAATGTGTACAACGCACTCATGAATATAACGCGCATCGTTATACTCGGTTTGTAAAATCGTGTATAACGCGTGCGTTATATGCGTGAAAATACGGTAAATATTTCTAAGAATTTTTTTAATGTTTAAAAATTTAAAAAAACTCTTATTGCCATCTTCAAGAAAACCTTACTGCACTTTTTTAAACCCTATTGAAACCTTTTTATAGAAGGGAACATCAGTTACAAACAAAGAAATGGATGGAAGAGATCATTTTAATTACCAACAAGCAATAAAAAAAAAAAAAATTGATCACACAGTTATCTGTATTTGTCATGTTTCTGTGAGTCAGTGGAACACAAGTCTTGTTATTCAGGGTAAGCTCAACATAAAGAAGAGCTTTCCACCCACATAGTCACCTACTATCAAAAGAACTTCTAGCATTCACAGTATGCACAAGACAGGCGGTAAGATAATTAAAGCGGCCCATTTCTCTGTATGGCTGGGGAAATCCTCTGTGACTCACACTGCAATTATTATTCACATTAAAACAGTCAGAAACCATGTGGCGTTAACATGGAGAAGCGAGCTGATCAGCATCGGAGATGGCCCCTTCATTCAAAGATTAACACACAGCAACGTGGGACGCACCCAAGGAAGAGACCACGTTTCCAAGCGCCACCAGCAGAGCTGATCATAATGTTCCGTTGGAAGATGCCATATTTCAAAACTCTCTGAACATTTTCTGGATACGTTCTTTCGCTCTTGCAGTCATAAAGCTCAGCTCTGAACCCTGAGCCCATGCAGTGAACATAAAATGAGATGGAAAGACTTTTCTAGATTAAAAAGTGTGTTGGCCACGACTTTAATCCAACCATGCAAAGTAAAGTTTGTGTTTGGAAAAGGTTTACACAGCAGGCTAATCTTTTTTTTTTTTTTTTCAGACTATCCTATCTAATAAAACCTTACCCGCGCATGCACTGTTAAAACAGCATGATCCCTGCCACCGTGATTTCTGTTCCGTGGCCGTATTCTATTTGGGGGCGTGTGTGGCCGCTTGCCGCACGCGCCACAGCTTCCGACGTCTTCAGGCTTCAGGCACGTGCAGGCATCTCAACGGCAGTGGCGGTTTGTTATGGCGCACAGAAACGGCAGGAGGGTGTTGTGGATCGGTAAGGGAGGCGGCCAGAAACAAACAAATGCTGCTGCACAGAGAAGTGGGGGAGGGAAATGCTGCTGCTGCACAGGGAAATGGAGGGGGAAGGAATGCTGCTTCTGCATAGGGAAGTAGAGTGGGGGAGGGAAATGCTGCTGCTGCACAGGGAAGTGGGATAGGGGAGGGAAATGCTACTGCTGCACAGGGAAATGGAGGGGGAGGGAATGCTGCTGCAAAGGGAAGTGGGGAAGAGGGAAAGGGGGCCAGGGAGCAAACTTGCTTTGCTTTGGGGGGAGGGGTGTGCTGGGGGGGCAGGGAGCAATCTTGGTTTGTTTTAGAGGTGAGACAGAAGGGGGCCACAGAGAAAGACAAAGAAAGGCAGGCAGGCATGGGGGCCACAGAGAGAGATAGAAAGACAGGCAGGTAGCGCACGAAAAAAGAAGACAGCGGGAAGGGAGAGAGACAGAAAGACAGACAAAGGGGGCCAGGGAGAGAGACAGACAGAAAGAAAGAAAGACAGACAGCGGGAGGGGGAGAGAGAGAAAGAAAGATAGATAGCGGGAGGGAGAGAGACTGGAACACAGACAGACAAAGGGGCCAGGGAGAGAGACAGACAGACAGAAAGAAAGACAAACAGACAGCGGGAGGGAGAGAGAGAGACAGAAAGAAAGGAAGAAAGAGACAGGGGCAGGGAGAGAGGCAGAAAGAAAGACAGACAGATAGACATATATTCTAGCACCCGTTAATGTAACGGGCTTAAACACTAGTACAGATATAAAAGACTAAAGGGAGTGACGTCTACCCAAGATCTGAAATATCTTAAGCCGATCACATTCTCAGTGATGGCCCCAATGTACTGGAACTCCCTTCCAAAGGAATTAAAACTAGAAAAGGACTCCACAAAGTTCAAGAAAGGAATATATGGTACTCTTCACAAAATACTTTAGCAAATAAAGAAACATTTAGTGGAAATAGTAGGCTACCCCTCACTAGGAACACGAAAGGGTGAACTCATAAATAATACAAAGAAAAAGTATATAACAATACAGAAACAATAATTATAGTATAGGTATATAGATGGTATAACTAGGCAAGATTCACATATATTAAGCTCATGTATTGTAACACCATTACTGGAGCTCATGCAATCCACTCAGAATTAACTCCCCAGTCATTACCCTGTTTCTCCGAAAATAAGACACTGTCTTATATTAATTTGGGGGCCCAAAAGAGGCACTAGGTCTTATTTTCGGGGTAGGTCTTCTTTTTTCATGCATTGTACAATGATCATCTCTCCCTTCCTCTCCTCCACCCCAATTCTTCCTATTTCCTTTCTCTCCCCCACATGTGCAGCATCTTTCCTCCCCTCTCACCCATCCCCTTGTGTAGTAATCTTTCTATCCGTCCCTCCCATCCCTTGTGCAGCAGAACCCTTGCAGCTTGTACCCCTCCCCCGCGCCAACCCTTAAATTTCTCCTGCCAACCGAAATACTGTACCTTGTAACAAACAGCATCATCGCAGCAATCTAGACAGGCTGATTTGTGGCCTTATCTTGTCCGGGCGCATGTGCTGCGTTGCTGATGATATCATCAGTGATGAGGCAGAAAACGCCTGGGCAGAAGGCCGCGAAGCAACCTGTCTACGCTGCCATTTGTTACAAGGTACAGTGTTTCAGTCTCACAGTCGTTGGGAGAGATGGAAGGGTTGGCGGGGGGGGGGGTGCGCGGGGAAGAGCTGCTGCTAGTGACTAGGGCTTATTTTCAGGGGTAGGGCTTATTTTCAGGGAAACACGATAGTAGCGGTATAGAAGTTTCCAATAAACAATTTTGCCATTCTGTATTAAAAGGGAAAGTTAAGAATAGTTTCAAGCACCTTAAAAAGGTATTTGCCCTGCCAGATATGGCATCAATACACTGGTAGACCCAAAATCTCTTTTAAAATGATGTTTATAAGAAATAGCTTGCTCCATTTTTTTTTTTAGATACTAGAACACCTATTGTTGAGATCTACCCATCTGTAAATATGCCAGTGCTCTTACTTCACACCACCCCATTTTTGCCCATCTCTGTTCACCCACCCCACCCCACCCTTCCATCCTCCTGTCAGAGCGCGTGCTGTGCTCCCAGTCCCAAGGCTGCAGTTTGTGAATCTGTCCACTGCTTGCCCTGGATTGGTAGCATGGAATGTTGCTACTCTTTGGGGTTCTAGAATCTTGTTACTCTCTGGGATTCCGGAATCTTGCTATTCTTTGAGATTCTGTATGGAAAGATGCTACTATTTGGGATTCTAGAATCTTATTACTCTCTGGGATTCCGGAATCTTGCTATTCTTTGAGATTCTATGTGGAATGTTGCTATTCCTTGGGTTTTGGTCAGGTACTAAGGACCTGGATTGGCCATCGTGAGAACACGCTACTGAGCTTGATGGATCATTGGTCTGACCCAGTAAGGCTATTTTTATGTTCTTGTTAACTCCTTCTTCTCCCCTCTGCCCAAGATGTCATGTTATACCTGAGTTTCGGAATCTGAGCAAGCCAGAGTGAGTAGAACAGCTGCAAACATTAAGAAAAAGAAATAAAACGGAGGAAGCTGCTGCATCAGAGACTCCTGCGTCACTGCAGTTCCCCAGGTGCTCAGGAAGTTGTGTGATGTCTTGGTGGAACCGCTATCCGTGCTCTTCAATCTCTCCCTTAGTACGGGTAACGTCCCGTTGGACTGGAAGACGGCTAACGTCATTCCACTCCACAAGAAAGGCTCCAAGATGGAGACAGCAAACTACAGTCTCACATCAATAGTGTGCAAACTAATGGAAACTCTAATCAAATGCCAATTGGATACGATCCTGAACAAGGAGAATCTACGGGATCCCCGTCAACATGGATTTACTAAGGGGAGATCCTGCCAAACCAACCTGATCAGCTTCTTTGACTGGGTGACGAGGAAGCTGGATGTTGGGGAGTCCCTGGACATCGTATAGCTGGACTTCAGTAAAGCATTCGATAGCGTACCACACCGCAGGTTGCTGAGCAAGATGAGTTCTATAGGATTGGGCGACACGTTGACGAAATGGGTTGGGAACTGGCTTGGAGGTAGGCTTCAGAGGGTAGTGGTGAACGGCACCCCCTCCGAAATGACGGAGGTAATCAGTGGAGTGCCGCAGGGCTCGGTCCTGGGCCCGATCCTATTCAACATCTTTATAAGAGACTTGGCAGAAGGGCTGCGAGGTAAAATAACATTATTCGCCGATGACGCCAAACTAAGCAATGTAGTGGGCAAAAGCACAACAGACATAAATTCAATGTCCGACAACTTGATGCATGACCTACTCCTACTGGAGTGCTGGTCTAGGTCCTGGCAATTAGCTTCAATGCCAAAAAATGCAAAGTCATGCACCTGGGCAGCCAAAATCCATGCAAGACTTATACCCTTAATGGCGAGATCCTAACAAGAACTGAAGCAGAACGAGACTTAGGGGTGATTGTCAGTGAGGACATGAAGACTGCCAATCAAGTGGAGCAAGCTTCATCAAAGGCAAGGCAAATCATAGGTTGCATACACAGGAGTTTCGTCAGCCGTAAGCCGTAAGTCATTATGCCATTGTATAGATCCATGGTGAGGCCCCACCTGGAATACTGTGTGCAATTCTGGAGGCCGCCTTACCATAAGGATGTGCTGAGACTGGAGTCGGTCCAGAGAATGGCCATCCGGATGGTCTCGGGACTCAAGGATCTCCCGTACGAGGAATGGCTGGATAAATTGCAGCGGTACTCACTTGAGGAACGCAGAGAGAGGGGTGACATGATCGAGACATTCAAGTATCTCACGGGCCGCATCGAGGTGGAAGAAGAAATCTTCTTTTTCAAGGGTCCCGCGGCAACAAGGGGGCATCCGTGGAAAATCAGGGGCAGGAAACTGCACGGGGACACCAGGAAAGCAATGTTACTTACCGTAACAGTTGTTATCCAGGGACAGCAGGCAGCTATTCTCACTAGTGGGTGATGTCATCAGACAGAGCCCCGGTACGGACGTCTCACAAGCACGTGTTGCTTGTAGAAACTTAAAGTTTCTAGATGCCCGCACCGCGCATGCGCCGGTGCCTTCCTACCCGGAGATCCGGGCGTGTCTCCTCAGTTCAGGTAGCTAGCCTGAGAAGCCAACCCAGGGGAGGTGGGTGGGACGTGAGAATAGCTGCCTGCTGTCCCTGGATAACAACTGTTACGGTAAGTAACATTGCTTTATCCCAGGACAAGCAGGCAGGTATTCTCACTAGTGGGTGACCTCCAAGCTAACCTCAGTGGGATGGAGGGGGAGTTGGCGACTTAAGAGAATAAATTTTTCAATACTGTTTGGCCAAACTGTCCATCCCGTCTGGAGAGGGTATCCAGACAATAATGTGAGGTGAATGTGTGAACCGAGGACCAGGTGGCAGCCTTGCAAATTTCCTCGATTGGTGTTGATCTGAGGAATGCTACTGAGGCTGCCATTGCTCTGACCTTATGGGCTGTGACCTTACAAGGAAGTGATAATCCAGCCTGGGCATAGCAGGAAGAGATACAAGCCGCCATCCAATTAGAGATGGTGCGCTTTGATACGGGTCTTCCCAACTTGTTAGGGTCGAAGGAGACAAAAAGTTGAGGAGTGGTTCTGTGTGGCTTGGTGCGATCCAGGTAGAAAGCCAAGGCACGTTTGCAGTCTAGAGTGTGAAGGGCCGATTCTCCGTGGTGAGAATGAGGCTTAGGGAAGAATACTGGAAGTACAATGGATTGGTTGAGATGAAATTCGGAGACCACCTTAGGCAGGAATTTCGGGTGAGTGCGGAGGACCACCTTGTCATGGTGGAATACTGTGAATGGTGGGTCCGCCATCAATGCCTGGAGTTCGCTGACTCTGCGAGCGGACGTAAGGGCTACAAGGAAAAGCACTTTCCAGGTGAGATACTTCAGAGGGGCCCTGTTGAGTGGTTCAAACGGGGGCTTCATGAGGTGGGAAAGGACTACATTGAGGTCCCAAACTACTGGGGGTGGTTTGAGAGGAGGGTTAACATGGAAGAGTCCTTTCATAAATCTGGCGACCACCGGATGGGCCGAGAGGGGTTTCCCTTGTAGGGGCTGGTGGAACGCCGCAATAGCGCTCAGGTGGACTCGTATGGATGTGGACTTGAGCCCAGATTGAGATAGGTGTAGGAGATAGTCCAGCACGGAGGATAAGGAAGCTCGCTGAGGTTCCGTTGACTTAGAAGCACACCATGAGGAGAATCTGGTCCATTTTTGGGAGTAGCATTGTCGAGTGGCGGGCTTCCTGGAAGCTTCCAAGACCTCCCTCACTTCTTGTGAGAATTGGTGAGGGGTTACGTTGAGAGGAACCAAGCTGTCAGGTGGAGAGCCTGCAGGTTGGGATGAAGTAGTGATCCTTGATGTTGAGTAAGCAGTGAAGGAAACACTGGAAGTGGTACTGGTTCCCTGCTGCTGAGTTGCAGTAGGAGGGAGAACCAAGGTTGTCTGGGCCACCGAGGAGCTATTAGAATCATGGTGGCCCGTTCGAGTTTCAGCTTGACCAGAGTCTTCTGGATCAGCGGGAATGGTGGGAACGCATATAGAAATTGTTTCCCCCAGTTCAGTAGAAAAGCATCTGCCTCGAGGCGATGAGGAGTGTAGATCCTGGAGCAAAACTGAGGCAGTTTGGCGTTGTGGGGAGCCGCAAAGAGGTCTATCTGAGGCGTCCCCCATTGCGTGAAGATTTCGTGAAGGGGGCTGGAATGGAGAGTCCATTCGTGCGGTTGTAGCAGACGGCTTAGTTTGTCTGCTAAGACGTTGTTCTCCCCCTGGATGTATACTGCTCTGAGTAGGGTGTTGTGGCGCACCGCCCAGTCCCAGACTCGTAGAGCTTCCTGGCAAAGGAGGGCCGAGCCCGTGCCTCCTTGCTTGTTGATATAATACATGGCGGCCTGATTGTCTGTGCGAATGAGGATTACCATGTCGTGGAGTAGGTGTTGGAAAGCTTGGAGCGCATTGAAGATGGCTCTGAGTTCCAGTAGATTGATTTGGTGTAGTCTTTCCGCACTGGTCCAGAATCCTTGGGTGCGGAGACCCTCCAGGTGGGCCCCCCATGCGTAGTTCGACGAATCGGTTGTGAGAACTTTCTGATGGGGGGGAGAGTGCATCAGCAAACCTCTGGATAGATTCGAAGAGGTCATCCACCAAAGTAGAGACTGCCGAAGAGCAGGTGTGACTAAGATGCGTTTGGATAGTGGATCGGACGTTTGATTCCACTGTGATGCCAGGGTCCACTGGGGGATCCTGAGGTGGAGTCTGGCAAAGGGTGTCACATGTACTGTGGAGGCCATATGGCCCAGGAGCACCATCAGTTGTCTCGCCGGTAGGGTTTGGCGAGTAGACGCCGATTGGCTGAGATGAAGAAGAGACTCCATGCGTTGCCGAGGCAGGAATGCTCGGAGTCGGGTGGTGTCCAGGACCGCTCCGATGAAGGGGAGGGACTGGGTGGGTTGTAGATGAGACTTGGAGAAGTTGATCTCGAAGCCCAAATTCTGGAGGAAGTAGGTTGTAGCCAAGGCCGCCGAAGTGACCTCTGGGGCTGACGGGGCCTTGATGAGCCAGTCGTCGAGGTATGGGAATACCTGTAGACCCCTGTCCCGGAGTGCTGCGGCCACTACCACCAGGCACTTTGTGAAGACTCTGGGGGACGAAGATAGGCCGAATGGTAGCACTCGATACTGTAGGTGCAGATTTCCCACCCGAAATCTGAGGAACTTTCGGGAGGCCGGGTGAATGGGGATGTGAGTGTAGGCCTCCTTGAGATCCAGGGAGCATAACCAGTCGTTCTGCTCGAGGAGGGGGTATAGAGAAGCCAAAGTCAACATGCGAAACTTCTCTTTGACCAGGAACTTGTTGAGGGCTCGAAGGTCTAAAATGGGTCGCAGGTCGCCCGTTTTCTTCGGGACGAGGAAGTACCGGGAGTAAAACCCTCGGTTCAATTGGTCTGACGGGACCGGCTCGACAGCCCGAAGCTGAAGTAAGGTTTGGACTTCCTGAAGAAGCAGGGCGGTCTGCGTCGAGCTTGAAGGATACTCTCTTGGAGGATGGTCCGGGGGGACCCGGTGGAATTGAAGAGAGTATCCTTCTCTTATGATGGTGAGGACCCATAGGTCCGTGGTTATGGCCTCCCATCGATGGTAAAAAAGATGGAGGCGGCCCCCTATGGGAGAGGCCGAGGTTATGCTCCCGGGGGGGGCGTCAAAAGGGCTGGGGAGCCTTAGGTACCGCCGGTGGCTGAGGTTTTTGCTGAGACTTCTGGGGAGGTTGTCTCTTCGCAGGCTGTCTCGCAGCAGGCGTTTGTCTGGGCATGTAACGCCGCTGGTAAATCAGGGGTGGCCTGGAAGGTCGAGACTGTTGAGGTTTGGGTTTGGGCCGCAGGATGGATTGAAAGGATTTTTCATGATCCGACAGCTTCTTGGTAACAGTTTTGATAGACTCATCGAACAGGTCAGCTCCAGCACATGGTACGTTGGCGAGTCTGTCCTGTAGGTTGGGATCCATATCGATAGTACGGAGCCATGCCAGGCGACGCATAGCTACCGCGCTTGCGGCGGCGCGTGCCGAGAGTTCGAATGCATCGAAGGAGGATTGCATCAGCTGGAGGCGTAATTGGGAGAGGGAGGCTACCACTTCCTCGAACTCGAATCGAGCTTGGTTGTCTATGAACGGAGTGAACTTGCGGAGCACCGGCAAGAAGAACTCCAGATAGGAAGAGAAAAAGAAGTTGTAGTTTAGCACCCGTGACGCCATCATGGAGTTTTGGTAGAATTTTCTACCAAATTTGTCCATCGTTCTCCCCTCTCGGCCCGGCGGTACAGAGGCGTAGACCTGGGAGGGATGAGAGCGTTTAAGGGAGGACTCGACCAGTAGGGATTGGTGGGAGAGTTGAGGGCCCTCGAACCCTTTATGGTGCACGATGCGGTATCGAGCATCGAGTTTGCTGGGGATCGCCGGTATGGAATACGGCGTTTCGAAGCACTGCATGAAGGTCTGGTCCAGTAATTTATGCAAGGGGAGCCGAAGCGACTCCGTTGGAGGGTTAGGTAAATGCATGGTGTCCAGATACTCTTTGGAGTATCGGGAGCCCGTGTCAAGGGTCACATCCAGATCCTCCGCCATTTGTCGGAGGAATGATGAGAAGGACAATTGTTCCGCCAGCGTCGGTCTGTGGGACGGGCTGGAGGAGGAGGAGGCCTCCAGGTCCGTGGACATCGGGGAGTGACAAGGAGAATCGGGCACCAGTGTCTCCTCGTACTCCGGGCCCCTCGGGGGGGACACCTCTGATGAGGAGTATCCCCTACGTTGCAGTTTTTTCTGCGGTGACACCTCCGAATGGCGTGAGGAGTGCCAGGATGAGTGTCTCGATCGGTGCCCGTCTCGGTGGCGGGACGGGGATCGGGATCGTCTGTGCATCGCATGGTCTCCCGAGGCCCCCAAGTGGATAGGGCTGGAAGCAGTGGATCGCAACTGGGTTTGCGATGCGGGTTCTTGTGATGCTACCCAAGTCTGGTAAGGAGTACGGAAGAACTCTTCCTGACTATGCCCAGGGCTTCGAGTATCGATCGGAGGTCTGGTCCCATGTTGGCGCGGAGGCGTAATGGGTTCTAATGGCGGCATATCGGTAAGCGAGGCTTGCCGCGTGGGCATCGCCGCCCTCCCCCGTTCGTCCTCGTCGGTTGTCGAGGTCGAACGGTGTGGGGGAGGGGGAGGGGGCGGACCGCCCCTTTGGACCGGTACCGGGAGGTCACCCTGTATGGCAGCGATGAGCCCGGGTCCGATGGTCTGCATGAGCTCAACGAATTGAGCTTCCAGCACGGACCGTAGCGAAGCCGATAAGGAGGGATCCGCACCGAAAGGGGGTCCTCCTGCACGGACATCGCGCTCCTTCGAGGCCGAGTGCTTCTGCTTAGTAGCTTTCGGCACTTTGATGACCATTGGTGGCACTGTGGAAGGAAGAGGTACCTGAGCCGAGGAGACCGGGGCAGGCACCGACGTCGAGCTCGTGGATGGTGTCGGGGTGAGCGATGCCGGTTTCACCACACTCGATGCAGGAGTGGTCGATGCCGGTTTCGCCCGAACCGGGGAGGTATCAGATGAAGTGGAGGCTGAGGGATCCTTAGCTGCGTCCATCTTGAACATCGATTCCCACAATAGGCAACGCCGCTTGAATGAGCGTGCCGTAAGGGTAGAGCAAGGCCCGCACGATTTCGGGATGTGGTCAGGGCCCAAACACTGCAAACAGCGCCAGTGAGGGTCCGTGAGTGAAATCGCGCGTTGGCACTTGCTGCACTTTTTAAACCCGGTGATTGGCCGGGACATAGGCCGGAAAATCTCCGCCGCTAGGTCGAAGCCAGTGGGCCTGAGCCACGTGGCCGGCCCGTTCGACCTGCCGGAGGAAATAATCTTTTTTTTTTTTTTTTTTTTTTACTGAAAAAGAAAAGAACTGTTAACTGTAATTAAAAGAAAACGAAAACGCGGACAAGGAAGGCAAATTTAACTGAATTCAGCTAGCGCATGAAGAAGTTGAACTTCTCAGCTCCGCGGAAAAGAAAGAACTGAGGAGACACGCCCGGATCTCCGGGTAGGAAGGCACCGGCGCATGCGCGGTGCGGGCATCTAGAAACTTTAAGTTTCTACAAGCAACACGTGCTTGTGAGACGTCCGTACCGGGGCTCTGTCTGATGACATCACCCACTAGTGAGAATACCTGCCTGCTTGTCCTGGGATAAATTCTTTTTCACTGAAAGGGTGGTTGATCGCTGGAATAGTCTTCCACTTCAGGTTATTGAGGCCAGCAGTGTGCCTGATTTTAAGGCAAAATGGGATAGACACGTGGGATCTATTCACAGAGAAAGGTAGGGGAGGGTCACTGGGGTGGGCAGACTAGATGGGCCGTGGCCCTTATCTGCCGTCTATTTCTATGTTTCTATGACTGCTGGGGACTAGTGTTGATTTTGGCGAGGACCAAGCCCACGGCCACCAACTACCAAAGGTGGATCAGAACTTCAAAGTGAAGCTGGTGAGTGTGCAGGTTGCAAAGTTGAACAGCGCACTTACAGGTATGCGCACGGAGCCACAACCAGGAAGTAGTAAGGTTGGGGGTCCAGCCTCCTTCCTTCCCGGGCTTTTCAGCACCTGCCCTTAGGAGGGAGGAAATGAGAGGGCATGTGGAACGGCACACAGCCTCCCTCGAATCTTCCCACCCAAAACAACAGCATCTGCTTTCTGTCTTATTTCGGGCTGAGCTACGTTTCTGATCCCTGGGAACTACTAGAGGGGGGGAAAGAGACTGCTCAGTCTCCCATGCACTTGCAGGTTGGGGGAGGGAGCATTACAGGGGGACGGACTGCATCAAAAGCAGATCTCTTTTCTCAGTAGGCAAAATGAGAATAGTCTTACTGGATCAGACCAATGGTCCATCAAGCCCAGTATCTCGTCTTCATGGAGGCTAATCTAAGTCCCAAGTACCTGGCAAAAACCCAAATAGTAGCAGCAATCCAAAGCTCAGATTGTGATGTCATAATGCCTCATTTACCAATGGCTGGCCCGGAACGTCCTCTCCAACGTCAGAATTGACGTCGGGGAGAACGCTTCTGCAGGGAGAGCTTGGGGCGGCGGTGGGGGACGTCGGGGAGAGGAGGGCTGATCGGCCCGGTAGATCTCGAAGGCCACGTGAGATCTACCGCAAGATCTACCGGTCGATCGCGATCGACGTATTGGGCACCCCTGCTCTAGGCAGTCAGATAGCACCAGCACCCCTCCTCACCCACCCCCTCTCTCCCCCCTCCCTCCCTACTGGCACACCAATTTCAGGTTGGGCAAGCTCAGGGCCCTGTCTGGAGAACCTCTGCACACGCGCGGACGTCAACAATGAGAAAACCACGATTTAAATCAAGTCTGACTAGCAATTTAAGTTGTGATTCAATTCTATTTGATTTATAATCAAACCCATCCTGTTGTCTACAAAACTTTTTTTTTTTTTTTTCAGTAGGATAGAAAATTTTGGACACTTGTGCTGTGCCAGGAATTAATTTCAAAAAGTGTCTCAAAAAAATGCTGCACTAAGAAACTTAAAAGGAACCAAAACAAGCAGCGATGCCAAAAAGACAGTACCTGAGACTTCTTACAGGGCAGACAGATGCTCCATAAAAATAAATATAAGTAATACACCAGTATGATAAATAATTAGTGCTATAATATGATATGAGCCCTCAGTGTGACAGTAAGCTGGCGAGCCTGCAGAAACTGCAGCTCAAGTGCTTGATCTTTAAACAGAACAAGAGAGCAAAGAGGTCACTTGACTGACAAACACCATCATCGGGCACATGTGTGTGCTACCATGAAGTGAATAAGTGTAAAACACTAAAACTAGTGCAATAACCAATCCAAAAATATATCTATAATTAATATGGAGCAACAAATGCCAGGGAATTAACCCACAACTTAACAGCAGGAGAAACAGGAGAGTCTTAGCCCCCTCCACAAAATGTAAACATTCAAAAGTACAATGGAACCTTGGTTTACGAGCATAATTCGTTCCAAAAGCATGCTTGTAAACCAAAATACTCGTATATCAAAGCAAGTTTTCCCATAGGAACTAAGGGAAACTCGCTTGATTTGTTCCCATTCACCCCCAACCCCCGAGGCCAGCGGCGCTGCTCTACCCCCCCAAGAACCGGCATTGCTCCTCCCTGCTCATGAAGGCACCCCCCCTCTCTCCCCCGCCGCGATCCGGCATGCCCTAGGCACCCACCCACCCACATTCCTCAGAGAGAACGGGATGCTCAAGGCCCAGCGCGAAGAAAAAGGCAGATCTTCAGGCTCCGGCACCAGCATGTCCTGTGTGTTGGTGCCAGTGCCAAATGGGGGTAAGGAATGTGATCGGGTGGGTGCCTGGGGCATGCAGGATCGTGGCAGGGGGGAGTGCGACGTGAGCGTGGGGTGCCAGATCGCGGGGGGAGGGTGACGGATTGCGGGGGGGGCACTCGTAAATTGAGGCACGCTCGGTTTCCGAGATGCCGATTTTGCTAATGTTTTGCTCGTCTTGCAAAACACTCGCAAACCGGTGCACTCGTAAACCGAGTTACCACTGTATATGCATGAACTATTTATGTACAGAGAAATAATCAGTGATGTTTCGAGCAAGACGCATACAACGGAGATTTCTAAAACGTCGGATGCCTTTTGTAGATTCATTACCCATTAGAATTCGTTCTGCAGTTCTGAATGATTTACCCACCCACCCCTTTTTTTTACAAAACCGAAATAGCGTTTTTTTAGCGTAGGCTGGCACGCTGAATGCTCTGCGATGCTCCCAACGCTCATAGAGGTCCTATGAGCATCAGGAGCAGCACGGAGCATTCAGCACGCCGGCCTGCGCTAAAAACCGCTATCGGGGGGGGTTTGTAACAGAGGGGGTTAGAAGTGTAAGTGCAATTGAAGTGCTTTTATCTACCATTTTGGGGCCAATTTTATAAATGGTGCCTACATTGGCCAGGACCTAAAATGTAGGCGAGGTTTGCAAGGCCTACATTTCAGGTGGCTAAGTTTTTGGAGAATTGCGCTTAGCATAAGCAATGCCTCCGCTGGGTCAGACCCGAGGTCCATCGCACCCAGCAGCCCGCTCGCGCGGCGGTCCAACAGGTCCAGGACCTATGCCGTAATCCTATATCTATACCCTTCTATCTCCTTTTCCAGCGCCTAAGTCACACTCCGCCCATAGAAATGCCCACTTAGGCAATAGGCACTTACCTTTTATAGAATTGGATAAGCACCTATCACAAATTAATTATTTTGTTTTACAATTATTGAGGCTAGGTATTTTGCCAATTAACCCCCTCCCCCCTTTTACGAAGCCGCTTTAAGCTTTTTTTTTTTCTTTTTTTTTAATCACTAGCCACTGTGCTATTTGCTCCAATGCTCAATGCGTGGCGGCAGCAAAAAGGGCGAATAGGATTCTAGGAATGATTAAGAAGGGGATCATGAACAGATCGGAGAAGGTTATCATGCCGCTGTACTGGGCCAAGGTACAACCCCCCCCCCCTGGAATACTGCATCCAGCACTGGTCGCCCTACATGAAGAAGGACACAGTACTACTCAAAAGGGTCCAGAGAAGAGCGACTAAAATGGTTAAGGGGCTGGAGTTGCCGTACAGTGAAAGATTAGAGAAACTGGGCCCTTTATCCCTCGAACAGAGGAGATTGAGAGGGGACATGATTGAAACATTCAAGGTATTGAAGGGAATAGACTTAGTAGATAAGGACAGGTTGTTCACCCTCTCCAAGGTAGAGAGGACGAGAAGGTACTCTCTAAAATTGAAAAAGGGATAGATTCCGTGCAAACGTAAGGAAGTTCTTCTTCACCCAGAGAGTGGTGGGAATCTGGAACGCTCTTCCGGAGGCTGTTATAGGGGAAAACACCCTCCAGGGATTCAAATAGGGGAAAACACCCTCCAGGGATTCAAATAGGGGAAAACACCCTACAGGGATTCAAATAGGGGAAAACACCCTCCAGGGATTCAAATAGGGGAAAACACCCTCCAGGGATTCAAGCCACAGTTAGACAAGTTCCTGCTGAACCAGAACGTACACAGGTAAGGCTAGACTCAGGACACTGGTCTTCGACCCAAGGGCCGCCGCGGGAGCGGACTGCTGGACACGATGGACTACTGGTCTGACCCAGCAGCGACAATTCTTATGTCCGTATGAATTCTATGAGCATCAGAGCCTAACTTAGGTGCCCTTTAAAGAATCAGCCCCTTTATGTTTTATTATGTAATCTTGTTTGACTTGACCAGGGAAATGTAGGGTAACGGGGGAGGGGTGTTATTAAAAAATGAGATGGATTTTTTTCTGGGTGGGCTGGGGAATTTTGAGTGGGAGAATGGAATTAATTCCACTCCAGTTCTTAGGGTTCTTTTCTTGATGACCTGAATAATGTATCTTTCACATCTGTGTAACGTGATTGATCTCAATAAAGATATTTTCAAATAAAAATTAATTTTGTCAACTATCCAACATAAGTTCATCCCTACAGGATATGAATGTATAAAACTGGTATTTTAAGTATTAACTGCATTCCGTACTAGAGAGACTATCAGGATGTGGCTCCTCCTTCATGCAACAGAACTAAAGTTTACAAGCCAGACATGGAAGACGTGAAATTGAAGCCTTATAAAAACACACAGCAATTTTGTTTTCTTGCATGGCCTCCCACAGACAGCCATCTCCGAAAAAAAAAAAATATTCTCTAAGGGGGGGGGGGAAAAAAAAACAGACTGCATAAAGATTCTTTTCATAAAACCAGAAAATGGAGCTCACCAAGTAGGTTGCACGACATTTAATTTGGGGGAATTCTTTGCAACAATGAATCACTTATTTGCATGTTTCGCATTTCAAAATCATCTTGAAACACAGAAAGATAGAAACATGATGGCAGATAAAGGCCAAATGGCCCATCCAGTCCGCCCGTCTGCACCATCCACTATCTCCTCCTCTCCCTATAGGCTAAGGCTCTTTACACCTGCATTGTGAGGTCATAGAGCATTATTGTTATAGATACATAGAAAAATGATGGCAGATAAAGGCC
Organism: Geotrypetes seraphini; assembly: GCF_902459505.1. Classification (NCBI taxonomy): domain Eukaryota; kingdom Metazoa; phylum Chordata; class Amphibia; order Gymnophiona; family Dermophiidae; genus Geotrypetes; species Geotrypetes seraphini. Next base: position 16,228,995 of record NC_047093.1, on the reverse strand, counting down.
AAATGGCCCATCCAGTCTGCCCATCCACTATCTCCTCCTCTCTCTAAGAGATCCTAGGTGCCTGTCCCACACTTTCTTGAATTCAGGCACAGTCTCTGTCTCCACCTCTACTGGGAGACTATTCCATGCATCTACTACCCTTACAGTAAAAAAATATTTCCTTACATTACTCCTGAGCCTATCACCTCTTAACCTTATACCATGCCCTCTCACTGGGGTTTCCTTTCAAATGAAAGAGATTCGCCTCATGTGCATTTATGCCACGTAGGTATTTAAACATCTCTTAACATATTTCCCCTCTCCCGCCTTTCCTCCATAGTATCCAGATTGAGATTTTTAAGTCTGTCCCCATATGCCTTAGGATGAAGACCACACACCATTTCAGTAGCCTTCCTCTGGACCGACTCCATCCTGTTTAGATCTTTTTGAAAGTACGGTCTCTACCCAGTAACCGTCTTAATTTATCAAAGGCTCTCATTAGTGCTGTGCATTTGCTGGGGGCTTATCGCTTCAGTGTAAACTCTATTAGGCTGAGTTTACAGAAAATCTTAGCAGTGTGTGGCAATAAACATTTCTTGCTTACCTTGGCACTGGAACCCTTGCTTTCCAAAGCCCCTGCAGGAGGAAACACAAGGAAAACAAGCAGTTACGATCATGTGTTTCCTTTATAATGCAGATTTTTTTTTGGGGTACGCATGAATAATGTGATGTTAGATATGTAACACTCTAAGTCATTAAAAGATCATCACTCGCTTGAAATGACATATTTGGAGCAATGTTTCCAAATTCAGTCCAGGATAAAAACCTAACCAGGCTGGTTTACAAGACAAAGGCATGAGAGATTTTTCTACATACTGGACACACAATTGAGTTGAAAAGTAAATTGAATTACTCACCCTTGAAAATCTGAGCTCAAAGAGAATTACCATATTTTTAAGCATTAAACGTGCTCTTAGATATAGGAGCACACGGCCCCTCAATCTCGTTCCCCGCTTCTCTCTCATACACCGTTCCACAGATAAGCTGCTCTTAGTTTTACCCTTCTCCACTGCCAATTCCAGACTTCGTTCCTTTCATCTAGCTAAGCCTGGAATAAATCACCCGAGTTTGTTCATCAAGCCCCTTCCCTTCCCTTGTTTAAAAGCAGACTGAAACCCCACCTTTTTGATATAGCTTTCAATCCTGAACCCTACTCTTCTGCCCTCCAACCTAGTCAGCAGATTAACCCTTCCTCTTAACCATATCCATGACATCCTGCTGTCTGTCTTCTCTGTTTAGATTGTAAGCTCTTTCGAGCAGGGACTGTTTTCTTACTCTTTGTGACTCTGTACAGCGCTGCGTGCGTCCGGTAGCCCTATAGAAATAATTCATAATAGTGTGAAGAGTTTCAGTCTTTGGGAAGCAGAGCTGAGATTGTGACATCATAATGCCTCATTCTACCAATAAGAGCCAACCTCGTCAGTGAGGTCACAATGGCTTGATTGTCCTGTACTCCCTTCTGCCCTCCAACCCAGCCAGCAGATTAACCCTTCCCCTTAACTGTATCCATGACATCCTGTTTGTCTGTCTTGTCTGTTTAGATTGTAAGCTCTTTGGAGCAGGGGCTGTCTTCTTTGTGACTCTGTACAGCGCTGCGTGCGTCTGGTAGTGCTATAGAAATAATTAACAGAAGTAGCAGTAGATGCTCAAAAAAACAAGAGCCCCCAAAAAAGCCACATGAAGTGCTATTCTATAAACGGTGCTCCGAGTTGGGCGCCATTTACAGAACAGCGCTTACAGCCAATGTCCATGCCAAAAATTGGAGGCAAGGATTTACACCAACTGAAACTTGGTGCGAGTCGTGGAACTTAATTTAGGCGCTGAGCCCTAGTATTCAATAATACGCATCTTTAGTGAACTCCCCTAATTCGCCCATGCCCCGCCCGTGGCCACACCCCCTGTTGAGCTGCACTTGCATGCAGATCTTTATAGAAGTGTGCTTGGCAAGATGGCTATGAAAAATCCAAATTGTTGCCGATTTAACACCATTGATTGATTATCCAATTTAGTTGCATGTGGAAATCTCCACGCCTTTTACAGAATCCAGGGATAAGACGTACAAACTGCACGTCTATGTAAAAATAAGCTTGTATAGAGCACCCTCCTAAAGGCCTGAATGGCTAATTATATCTCCAGTCCAAAAAACAAGGCAAGCGACCCCCCACGGTGAATACACAGCAGTGAAAAAGTGGGGAAGGAACTGCACGCGTCAACCTGAGATAAAGCAGAGTTTATTGAATACAATCGGTTATTATAACGCAAAACAAATAACGTGGCCAATCTATCTTATGGCTCCTTCAAGACCCGACACGGTCTGTGTTTCGGCTTCAAAAAAAGAAGCCTGCTTCAGGGGTACCAGATGACAATCCAGTAGATGGCGCTAAAGTACTTTAAACTTCCATATCGCACAACGGGAAAAACTGGCGAGAACTCTTTGGAAAGGTGACATATATCGCTCGGGAGCTACGTAGTACTGTGCTGTTTCTGTATATGCCACTATGCAGCTCCCGAGCGATATGTCACCTTTCCAAAGAGTTCTCGCCAGTTTTTCCTGTTGTGTGAAATGGAAGTTTAAAATACTTTAGCGTCATCTACTGGATTGTCATCTGGTACCCCTGAAGCAGGCTTCTTTTTCGAAGCCGAAACACAGACTGTGTCGGGTCTCGAAGGAGCCACAAGATAAGATTGGCCACGTTATTTGTTTTGTATTATAATAACCGATTGTATTCAATAAACTCTGCTTTATTTCAGGCTGGCACGTGCAGTTCCTTCCCCACTTTTTCTCTGTTGTTAATTATATGTCCAGAATAGAGTTGGGGCACGCTGGATTTGTCTAGGCCAGGGGTAGGGAACTCCGGTCCTCAAGAGTCGTATTCCAGTCGGGTTTTCAGGATTTCCCCAATGAATATGCATTGAAAGCAGTGCATGCAAAAAGATCTCATGCATATTCATTGGGGAAATCCTGAAAACCCGACTGGAATACGACTCTCGCGGACCGGAGTTCCCTACCCCTGGTCTAGGCCTTCAGCCGCATGCATACAGATGCACAAACGTGCCCGTTTGCCTTAGTTTAAAAGTCTTGATAAACCACCCTTCATACAATGTTAGAGTGGGTACATCACCAATAATCAATAAAATGCGTATGATAAATACATGCTCATTTTAAAAAAAAATTTTTTTTCAAGTAAGCCCCACCCTTCAAAGAAACAAACAGATAAACAGATTGACGTGCCTCAGCGTAACCTATTATAGCTTTTTCAGGCAAAAACGTGTTTTGTTTGGGTTTTTAACTAGATAACAACTGTTCCTCCCATAAACTTACTGGCAGCTCATTCCGCAATTGAGGGACTTTCTAAAAGAAAGCCCACTCCCTCATGACCACAAGACGATCATCTTTTGCCGTCAGTAATTGTAAACCCGCCGTCCTCAACACTCTAGTTGGAGAGTAGATATTAAGCAAAGTTGTCAAATAACCCGGTTCACCTGAATACAATGCCTTATAGGTGAGCCCCAAATACTTGCAGATAGGCCTAAACTCTAAAGTCAACCAATGGTATTGCAAATGTAACGGGGTTAATGCATCGGAACGACCCTCCCCACCTAACAATCGTAGTCCCACATTCTGTAAAGTACGCAATCTACGTAACAAGGAACACAGGAGACTCACGTACACCACATTTCCATAATCCAATTTTGACATAAAAAATGAATGAACACATTTAACGTATCTTCGTCAAAGCATGGTCGAATCAATTGTAACATCCGCAACGCAGCAAATCCCTTCCAATCACCTGGGATCTAGTGTGACTCCTTAATATCGAAGAGAACCCAGGAACAGTGGCAGAACCAGCAACCATCCTTGTAGCCCAGGAGTGGTCAACCATAGTCCTCGGGTGGGCAGGTGGGGAGGGCACAACCCAGTCTGGCGTTCAAAATTTTCACGCTGAATAAGCAAGAGATCTATTTGTATACAATGGAAGTGGTACATGCAAATCAATCTTGTGCACAGTCATTGCAGAAATCTTGAAAACCCAACGAGGCTGCGGCCCTCAGGGATTGTTGGGCTGCCCATTCTCACTGTAGCCAATGGAAAGCAAGACCCTAGCAGCAGAGAAAAGGAAGTGTTAGTACAAGAGAGCATGTGGTAAAAGCACACAGTGGGCCAGGATGTAGGGGATGGAAGGTAGCGTGCCAAGGATCCAGGCTGTACCAAAACAGAAACGCGAAAAGGAACACCACCAGAAAAAAAAACCCACGAATGATTGGAGAGCGACACGAATGATTAAAGGCATGGAAAACCTTTCATACACTGAAAGACTGGAGAGACTGGGGCTCTTCTCCCTGGAAAAGCGGAGACTTAGAGGGGACATGATAGAAACCCACAAGATCTTGAAGGGCATAGAGAGAGTAGAGAGGGACAGATTCTTCAAACTTTCAGAACATAAAAGAACAAGAGGGCATTCGGAAAAGCTGAAAGGGGACAGATTCAAAACGAATGCTAGGAAGTTTTTCTTTACCCAGCGTGTTGTGGACATCTGGAATGCGCTTCCAGAGGGCGTAATAGGGCAGAGTACGGTGCATGGGTTCAAGAAAGGATTGGACAATTTCCTACTGGAAAAAGGGATAGAGGGGTATAGATAGAAGGCTACTGCACAGGTCCTAGACCTGTTGGGCCACCGCGTGGGCAGACAGCTGGGCACGATGGACCTCTGGTCTGACCCAGTGGAGGCATTTCTTATGTTCTTATGTTCTTAACTCCCTCTCCCGGAGAAGGTCAGCAGCTGAAGCATTTTCAACCTTCCTGCAGGGTTGTGGCAGGACAGACAACACTGGCAAGCTATAGACTCCCACACTTTCAATATAACAAATTACTGGGAGAAGGAAGACAGATACAGGTAATTAATAATACTAATATATTTATATACCACAGCAAGCATACAATTCTCAGCAGTTCACAATAAGAGAAGCTGGTGATCTCTGGAGACATGCAAAAATAAATAATTTTTTTTTTAAATCATTCTGCAACTCGCAACACAAACTTTACAAATACATAGGTCTCCCCCCATCGCCTAAAGACAGCACGAGAAGTACAGGACAGAAAGCAATCAGGAAACTCCGCCCACCATTGCATTGCCTGAAGGAACAATTTTATGCGCATATCGATGGCTCTAAACCTGCCATGAACAGAAGGAGAAACAAAAACAACTAACATTACGAGCGGCAAGGCTAAAAGGGAGCAAACTCAAAACGTTCCATCAGAGAGAGCGGGGCCATGCCACGCAGAACTTGGGTCCCGCAAGCTCTCTCGAGCCGCGGCACACTAAAGGTAGCGGCCGTGGCTCGAGGCACCCAGAGGTGCGCGGATATCGCCGTGATGACATCATGCGCGTGCGTGACGTCATGTCGATGTCCGCGTGTGGGTGAAGGCCCTCCAGGCGGGCCCTGAGATGCCAGTGGGGGGGGGGGTGCCAGAAGGAAAGAGGGCCAGAGAGAAGGATAGGTTCTGGCGCCCACTGATTGCCTCTCGTGGTGAGAGGCGCGTCTTGTAGGCAAGTCAGCTGGCGCCGGTGCCTCTCCTCCTCCCCTGAAATCTCAAGCGGCACACAGTTTGAGATGCACGGTTCTAGAGCATGCAGACAAATTTAAATAATACTTTTGCCCTCAAGGTAGCCAATGCAGCCTAATTAAATGCTGTGGACAACCTAGATTTAAAAAAAACAGCAATCAAGTATACTCAGGATCAATGTCTGGACTGTCATTCCATAAAATAGCCCCAAAGCTCCCCTCTACATGGGGTCGCATGGTAAGGTCCACGTCCAGTCACTTCCTTGATCCTCATGGTAGCAGCAAAGGAAGTTGTCAACCCCCCCGTTACTACCAGCTTAAAATAGCAACAGATGTCTCTCAAAATCTGTAATACAAAATTTTAAATCAAACAAAACCAGGCAAATTAATAAAAAAACTATTTAAATCTAAAAACTTGGTTCCCAGGGCACTTCTCTCTGCTGCTCAGACAGCCCGCTCATTTTCATGCAACACCGGCAACTCTCCATAATCACAGGCGACAGGTCCTTGGCTATTCTAGGACCATGAATATGCACGCGATGAATTTGCATCCTCTGCAGAAGCGAAGTCTGCAAGAGCCATGTGGATATTCAGCATGATTATCTGGGAAAAGCAGATGGGTCAGATGCACCTCCAGGACAGGGCTGAGAATTCAAAAGCTTCACTAATCATTCTAAATGATAATTAAGGCAGTATCGGTGCTCTGAGACGGTCCATTTCCACAAACCTCTAACACCATAGAAGGGGATTTTCAAAGGAACGTCCATCTCGCCATGTGGTGGACTTTTTCAGTGCATTTCCCAAAATGAAACGTCCAAAATATGAACAAAGCAGGCACAAAAACATCTATCCAACATCATTTGTACAAAATGACCAGACAAGACATCTCTACAGGGCAGAAGGGCAACCTGGTGGTCAATGCAGTGGACTTTAAACAAAACCCAGGTACAACTCTACTACTAATCAAGTCTATAGCGCTACTAGACATACGCAGCACTGTTCATCGAAACACAGAAGAGACAGTCCCTGCTCAGAAGAGCTTACAGTCTAATCAAGACAGACAAACTGGACAAGAAGGTGCATCAATACACAGTGCTCAGGTGGGGAAATGATAAGACAGATATTGGGGCTTAGCAGGTGGGTTGGAGTTTGAAATTGAAGCAGCTTCAAAGAAGTGGGCTTTGAGTCTGGATTCGAATACTGCCAGAGATGAAGCCTGATGTATCGAGTCAGGATTCCAGAATGTTCTTTGAAGTTCTGGAATGTTGCTATTACTTGGAACCCCAAAGAGCACCAAAATTCCAGAATCTCAGAGTTGCAACATTCCATGCTTCTACGATTACTACTAATCATGTCTATAGCGCTACTAGACATACAAAACACTGTATATCAAAACACAGAAGAGACAGTCCCTACTCTGAAGAGCTTAGTCTAATCAAGACAGACGAACTGGACAAGAAGGTGCATCAATACACAGTGCTCAGGTGGGGAAATGATAAGACAGATATTGGGGCTTAGCAGGTGGGTTGGAGTTTGAAATTGAAGCAGCTTCAAAGAAGTGGGCTTTGAGTCTGGATTCGAATGCTGCCAGAGATGGAGCCTGATGTATCGAGTCAGGATTCCAGAATGTTCTTTGAAGTTCTGGAATGTTGCTATTACTTGGAACCCCAAAGAGCACCAAAATTCCAGAATCTCAGAGTTGCAACATTCCATGCTTCTACTATTACTACTAATCATGTCTATAGCGCTACTAGACATACAAAACACTGTATATCAAAACACAGAAGAGACAGTCCCTACTCTGAAGAGCTTAGTCTAATCAAGACAGACAAACTGGACAAGAAGGTGCATCAATACACAGTGCTCAGGTGGGGAAATGATAAGACAGATATTGGGGCTTAGCAGGTGGGTTGGAGTTTGAAATTGAAGCAGCTTCAAAGAAGTGGGCTTTGAGTCTGGATTCGAATACTGCCAGAGATGGAGCCTGATGTATCGAGTCAGGATTCCAGAATGTTCTTTGAAGTTCTGGAATGTTGCTATTACTTGGAACCCCAAAGAGCACCAAAATTCCAGAATCTCAGAGTTGCAACATTCCATGCTTCTACTATTACCACTAATCATGTCTATAGCGCTACTAGACATACAAAACACTGTATATCAAAACACAGAAGAGACAGTCCCTGCTCAGAAGAGCTTAGTCTAATCAAGACAGACAAACTGGACAAGAAGGTGCATCAGTACACAGTGCTCAGGTGGGGGAATGAGAAGACTTAGAAGGGGCTTAGAAGGTGGGCTGGAGTTTGGAATTGAAGCAGCTTCAAAGAAGTGGGCTTTGAGTCTGGATTCGAATACTGCCAGAGATGGAGCCTGATGTATCGAGTCAGGATTCCAGAATGTTCTTTGAAGTTCTGGAATGTTGCTATTACTTGGAACCCCAAAGAGCACCAAAATTCCAGAATCTCAGAGTTGCAACATTCCATGCTTCTACTATTACCACTAATCATGTCTATAGCACTACTAGACATACAAAACACTGTATATCAAAACACAGAAGAGACAGTCCCTGCTCAGAAGAGCTTAGTCTAATCAAGACAGACGAACTGGACAAGAAGGTGCATCAGTACACAGTGCTCAGGTGGGGGAATGAGAAGACTTAGAAGGGGCTTAGAAGGTGGGCTGGAGTTTGGAATTGAAGCAGCTTCAAAGAAGTGGGCTTTGAGTCTGGATTCGAATACTGCCAGAGATGAAGCCTGATGTATCGAGTCAGGATTCCAGAATGTTCTTTGAAGTTCTGGAATGTTGCTATTACTTGGAACCCCAAAGAGCACCAAAATTCCAGAATCTCAGAGTTGCAACATTCCATGCTTCTACTATTACCACTAATCATGTCTATAGCGCTACTAGACATACAAAACACTGTATATCAAAACACAGAAGAGACAGTCCCTGCTCTGAAGAGCTTAGTCTAATCAAGACAGACGAACTGGACAAGAAGGTGCATCAGTACACAGTGCTCAGGTGGGGGAATGAGAAGACTTAGAAGGGGCTTAGAAGGTGGGCTGGAGTTTGGAATTGAAGCAGCTTCAAAGAAGTGGGCTTTGAGTCTGGATTCGAATAATGCCAGAGTCGGAGCGTGAAGTACCAAGTCAGGCAGTTTGTTCCAGGCATACAATGCAGCAAAGTAGAAGGCACGGAGTCTAGAGTTGGCCGTAGAAGAGTACAGATAAGAGAGACTTATCCAATAAGCAGAGTGCCAGGGGTGGGGGGGGGAGAGAGAAGAGATACTGAGAACCTGCAGAGCAAATGCAGGAGGAGAGTGTGGCACAATGGAGAGAGCTACACCCTCAGCACCCTGAGGTTGCGAGTTCAATCCCAGCCTGCTCCTTGTGACTCAGGGCAAGTCACGTAACTCTCCATTGTCCCACCACAGTTAAGATTGTGAGCCTACCAGGACAGAAAGGGAGAATACTTACTGCTTTGGGTGAATCTCTTCATGAAAATGCGGCTAAGAAAATCCAAATTAATAAATAAATAGAAATTGTTGTTATGTGTCCCGGACTCGTCTTTGTAGCTACGTTCTGGACACTGTAGCAATGTTCCACCGGGCACGCCGCATTCTGCAACTACCTGTAGACTTGTGGCACTGGACTTTGGTGCTTTTCGTCTTGATAGCACAGAGGAGTATTTTTTCTTTTCTACTGTGGCAGGTCCTTTGAAGTGGTCCTTCGTTGCCGCTGGAGATCCGGCAAGAGAGAAACCCGTCAGCTTCCAAGCATCTCCTAAAACATTACCTGTTACATTTGGCCTACGGATTGCCCTGCCTGGAGTGGAAGTACCTGTTCTGTCCTGACGTTCTCACAGCTTTGATTTTGGTGAGGTTTGTTTATGTTGTTTGCGTTGTACGTATGATTACGTATGTTTTTGTTTGTTCTCCGCCCTGGATAAGGGTGGATTATAAATAACAAGGAAGCTCTGGAATGAGAGGGCATAGGATGCAGTTAAGAGGCTCCGGAGTAATCTAAGGAAATACTTTTTTACAGAAAGGGTGGTAAATGCATGGAACAGTCTCTCGGAAGAGGTGGTGGAGACAGAGACTGTGTTTGAATTTAAGAAAGCCTGGGATAAGCACTTGGGATCTCTTAGAAAAGTTTTGCAAACCTTTCAGCCGGCAGCATACTAAATCCACTGCCCCGGCCGGAAGACAGCTGGAAGTGCGCCGAGGCCCATCTGGCCGCGACTCGCTTTGGTAGAGGGATCCGGGAGGTACAGGGAGAGGAGGAGATGCCGGCCAGGAGGAGAATCATCGGCATCAGCTGACTTCCTACAGGACGTGCCTCGCACCACAACAGGCATGTCCTGTAGACAGTCAGCCGATGTGGAAGACTCGCCTCCTCATCGGTGTGTCGTGACACACCTGAAATCTCTGGAGGCAGACAGTTTGCAATACACTCTTAAAAGAGAGAAAGAGATAATGGTTACTGCGGATGGGCAGACTGGATGGGCCTTTATCTGCCATCATTTTTCTGTTTCTATAACCATAAAGTTCTATGAAAAAAACAATGCAGGTGTAAAGAGCCTTAGTCTATAGGAAGAGGAGATGCAAATGTTAAGAGCCTTAGCCAATAGGGAGAGAAGGAGATAGCGGATGCTGCAGATGGGCCATTTGGCAATTATCTACCATCATGTTTCAACGTTTCTAAAACCATAAAGCTCTATGACATCACAATGCAGGTGTAAAGAGCCTTAGCCTATAGGAAGAGGAGATGCAAATGTTAAGAGCCTTAGCCAATAGAGAGAGTAGGAGATAGTGGATGCCCTGGATGGGTCATTTGGCCTTTATCTGCCATCAGGTTTCTATGTTTCTATAACCATAAAGCTCTATGACATCACAATGCAGGTATAAAGAGCCTTAGCCTATAGGAAGAGGAGATGCAAATGTTAAGAGCCTTAGCCAATAGGGAGAGGAGGAGATAGTGGATGCTGCAGATGGGCCATTTGGCCTTTATCTGCCATCATATTTCTGTTTTAAGTCTAAATTGTTTAAAATATATGTGTAAAGGGCCCGATTGATCTAATCAGTTAAATATTTTCAGTCCTACCTTGTCTGAGGCATTGTATAATTGCTTTGCCTGGCTATGTCTTAATGACTGTATGTTTTTAACATAACACTTCATTTTTATTCCACAAAAACCTTACAGAAAAACTGCAGAAACACAGTGAGCTACAAAATTATAAATCGATACCGTAATCCATTTTGGGATTAAAGTGTAAACAGAAATGCTTAAAGCAGATTTACACACATTTGCAAAGAACATTAAAGAATCCTCTGTTTGCTTTGATCAATCTAGGCTAGTGGCTGGCACCCAGTGATGGGGGAGGGGGTTTCTAGGATGATTAATCACGGCCGCGATGATCGTCTTATTCCAAGTCTTAACGACTAAGCATTTGGGAGGGCGATGCCCCCATCCTCTCCCCCACCCAAGCCCCCCTCAGCCATCAGCACCCCGGCGCCCTCGTCCAGCTTGTCCTCTCCCATCACCACCTCAACGGACTCCTTACACCATTCTGCTCTAGGAGGCATTGGCAGTTCCTCGTCACCCCTCCCAGTGATTGGGACTTTGTGCAGTCCTGGGTGCTGCATTCCCTCGGCTTTAGGCCGCCAGACTTCTGTCACTGCCCAACTGGAGGGGACAATTTAGCACGGCCATTCCAGCACAGCTGCAATGAAGTGTCCCATGATGACCTGGCCGCAATGAATCATCCCATCGTGGTGACTGGGTGGTCCTTAAATACCCTACTAGTTGAATTTGAGATGTTAATTCCAGTTACTCACTGCATTTTGAATATCTATCTTTCACCCTTATTCTAAATTAGCAATGCATGCCCTGGATCGGTAGCATGGAATGTTGCTACTCTTTGGGATTCTAGAATCTTGTTACTCTCTGGGATTCCGGAACCTTGCTATTCTTTGAGATTCTGTATGGAATGTTGCTGCTCTTTGGGTTTTTGCTAAGTACTAGAGACCTGGATTGGCCACCATGAGAACAGGCTACTGGGCTTGATGGAGCATTGGTCTGACCCAGTATAGCTATTCTTATATTGTTACATGAGCCAAGAATAGGACAATTAAGCCATTGTAACATCACTGATGAGGTTGGCTCCGAGCCACTGTGGAATGAGGCATTATGACATCACAATCTCAGCTCTGGAATGTTGCTCTCATTGGGGTTCCAGAATCTTGCTATTCTTTGAGATGCTGGAATGTTGCTACTCTTTGGGTTTTGGCCTGGATTGGCCACCGTGAGAACAGGCTACTGGGCTTGATGGACCATTGGTCTGACCCAGTATAGCTATTCTTATATTGTTACATGAGCCAAGAATAGGACAATTAAGCCATTGTAACATCACTGGTTGGCTCTTAGGCACTGTGGAATGAGACATTATGACATCACAATCTCAGCTCTGGAATGTTGCTCTCATTGGGGTTTCAGAATTTTGTTATTCTTTGAGATGCTGGAATGTTGTTACTCTTTGGGTTTTGGCCAGGTACTGGTGACCCGGATTGGCCACCATGAGAACGGGCTACTGAGCTTAATGGACCATTGGTCTGACCCAGTAAGGCTATTCTTATGTTAATGCTACAACAAAAATTATACAAGATTGCCAAAAGGCAGCTGTGTAGCAGGTGTCAATTATGTAGCAGAAGCAATCAGTCAGGCATAATTTAACAAACTAGGTAAGTGCCTGTAATCCAAAGATTGTGTGGAGGGTGAGGGGGGGGGGCAATCGGATGTGCTCCAGATTCAGGAGGCTAGAATTGCTATCTGGATTCTTTCAGGATTCTAAAAATGTGTAAACTACCTGTCTCAAAGCGAGATGGATGGCTAAGAGCATGGGTATTTTTCAGAGTTCAGCCCACTTCAGCTCCCTAGTGCAGAGGCTGTGGTAGGATCCAGCCAATGGGAAGGCTTCTAGTCACAGGAAGGCGGGGCTGGACTGCAAAAGCTTTTGGGAGGAAACTCAACTCCGCACGGGCTTTTTGGAGAGAATCAGTGGAACTAAAGAATGTTCTGGAGGAGGGGGAGGGAGGATGGATGTGGTTGCAAAATAGTAAGACTGAAGAATGGGAGTAAAAAAAAGTGTGGAGGGTCTGCCACAGGCTTACAAAAGACCTGGCAGCAAATGCAAAAATTTTACATGATGGTGGGCAGTCCTGGTGAGGGGGTGGGAGGAACTGTCTGAATGAGCACGTGAACAGCACTACCGTGTTTCCCCAAAAATAAGCCATGATTTTCGGGGTAGGCCTTAATATAAGCCCTACCCCTGAAAATAAGCCCTAGTCGCCAGCAGCAGAACTTTCCATGCCCCCCCCCCAATGACCCTTCCATCTCTCCCTCCTATTTAAACCCCGACCACGAGCCGAAATACCTGGAAACAAAGGCAGCGTCAGCAGCACAGGCTGAATCTCGGCCTGCCCTTCTCACTCCCAGTCGTTCCTTGTCGCATAGCTGATGACATCATCAGTGATGTGGCAGAGGAACGCCCAGACGTGAGAAGGGCAGGCCGTGATTCAATCTGTGCTGTCGACGCTACCATTTGTTTCCAGGTATTTCAGCTCGCAGTCAAGGTTCGGTTGGGAGGGAGAGATGAAACGGTCAGCGGGGAGGGGGGGGAGATGGAAGGAATAGAAAGATGCTGCAGAAGGGATGGGAGGGAGGGATAGAAGCTGCAAGGGCTCTGCTGCACAAGGGGATGGGAGGGAGGGAGAGAAAGATACTGCACAAGAGGATGGGTGAGAGGGGAGGAAAGATGCTGCATATGTGGGGGAGAGAAAGGAAAGAGGAAGATTTAGGGTGGAGGAGAGGAAGGGAGAGATGATTATTGTACATAAAAAACAAATAAGACATCCGCGAAAATAAGACCTAGTGCCTTTTTTGGACTCAAAATTAATATAAGACAGTGTTTTATTTTCGGGAAAACATGGTAGAAAAGAAAGCTCGAGAGAGCATGCAATCCCAGTGCTGCTCCTTGTGACCCTGGGCAAGTCCACCAATCCTCCAGTGCCCACTGCCTTGAATACCAAAGCGACAAAAAAGGTGGTACACAAGTCCCTGTTTCCCCTTCCCTTTTTCCATACCGCAGCACACTAAACTCGGGGCCTCCGCACACATGCAAATGTCAACACGATGACATCACGCATATGTGACATCATCACGTCGACATCTGTGCATGTGTGGAGGAGTCGCGTCCCTGAGCTTAACCCCGAAATGACTACGCCGATGGGGAGGTGCGTACAGCCGGAGGGGCACCGACGCCAGCTGGCTCGCCTACACAACGGGCCTCTTGATGGCACACCCAGAATCTCGCCGCGGCACACAGTTTGTGGTGCGCTGCATTAAGCTTCTCTGTTCAAAGCATGTGCTTGCACACGGTGGCGTAGTGGGGGTGAGAGGCGCCCGGTACAGTGGCCCCCTCCATCCGCTCCTTCCCCAACCCCTCCTGCCGTGCGTGCACACCCCTCCCCCTGTACTTCCTTAAAGTTCATGGCGGAAGCAGCAACTCCCAACCTGCTGCTGCACTTTCCATCTTTAAAAGGAATAAAATCTATTGGTAATATTACTCGATCGTTCTCATATACTTTAACAATGACTTGGAATGGGATTCCCTCTTGTGTTAGAACTCTTTTCTCCTTCCAGATTTTCCGTAAATCTAGGAAAACCGTTCTTAGAAATTTGTTTTAAGGAAAATTAGTTATCTTCTCTCTAGGAAGACGGATGAGGGTCTTCATTAAGGGCTCCTTTTACAAAGGTACGCTAGGGCCTTAATGCGTGGAATAGCGTGCGCTAAAATCCCCCGCGCACTAGCCGCTACCGCCTCCTCTTGAGCAAGTGGTAGTTTTTCGGGTAGCGAGCACCTCTGTAAAAGGAGCCCTAAGTTATTTTCTCTCTAATCTAAGTACTTTCGCTCTGATTATCAATTTTTATATGAACCGAGTCGAGCTCCTTTTGGGGAGATGACACAATATATAAATCCAAGATTTAGATTAGATTAATAACCATTATCTCTTTCTCTGTCCGAAAGATCCCACGTGCCTGTCCCTGGCCCTCTTGAATCGAGACACAGTCTCTGTCTCAGCCACCTCTTCCGGGAGACTGTTCCACGCATCTACCACCCTTTCCGTAAAAAAAGTATTTCCTGAGACTGAACTCCGAGGACTTTCTTAGAGATCAGACTTGACAGGTGACCCTTGAGGGGAAGAATGCTGGCCTAGTGCCTAACCCTCAGTAAGCCTAGAAGAGGTGACTTATACTGTATAGTGGATGATTAAGAGAATAAGCACATTTATAGAGGATTGTTAATCTTTTATTTCTTACATTTTGCCCCTTCTCCCTCTCATGATATCAACTTTATCTGATGTATATTTCTTTATCCAAAATCACGCTAACGCCTGCTGCACGGCAAAAGCCCTTTAAATCTCTATGGGTTTCGAGGCATTGTAGAAGGGGGGGAATAATTTTTTTTATTTTTTAAATTTATAACATTTTATTGAAGAAATCAGTAAATATACATTAATAAAATACAATAAAATAGTCATTACATTAAAATTTCCATCAAATGTCTTTCATTTCTTCAAAATATATTTCCAAATTACCCATTGCATATCTCAATACCCTCCCCCCTATTTCCTACCCCCTTCCCTTTTCCTTATTCACCTTTCCCTCCCCCCTATCCTCCCTTCCCTATCCCCCTAAATTATGTGTAAACCTTTTATTAAAGAAATAAAATAACCCAAAAATTAACCCCCTCCCAAACCCAATGAAAATTGACACAAATAAAGAATAATAAAAATAAAAAACTAGAAATTTTTAAATAAATGATAATAGCTTCAATGTAAATCATTAAGAATTAAACTTCTTGCCTTAGTTGAAAGATTCTGAATATACGGATCCCAAATTTCCATAAACACACAAATTTTATTAAGTTTTCAAAAATTAACTGTAAAAGATCAATAAATACAGTGACACACAGTCAAGTGATGGAGCTCCAGTCATATTAATAAACAAAATTCCATAATCACGGAAAACTGAACAAGGACAACTATATATCTGAAAAGACATAACCATATTCCCCATAAGTTATATGTACTCCCCAGCGGGGAATAATTTTCCAACGTCACTATGCTACTTTTGCTTTTCACTTGTACTGTAGTGATGAATATAACAGCTGAATTTAAAACTCTGAATGACCTTTAAAATTATTATTCCAGGTTAAAAACGGCTAGAGAAACATATCTTAAATCAGACAACAACTTTCCATTGCTCTACAAGTGATCTGGGCCCTGCCTTATAATTAAGTCAACCAGTAAGTTACACACAGAAAACAGCACAAAACCATCAAGGGATCCCCCTCTCTTCCCAGGCTCAGGCATTTTCATTATCACACATCCTATAAGTGCTCTGTAATCAACGGCGGATCCTAATCCTCTCAGAAAGTCATTCTGCACTTCACTTCATTATCTCGCCTGAACTCAGTGTTTGCCCTTCGGTTTTTTTCAACGTTCCATCTCCTGTGTGTATACCGAAGATGTCAACTGTTGACTGAACAAACACAAGCGCAGAGGACTTGCCGAGAGCTCCGAACGCAGGAACGGTCAAGCGAACCGTACAGCAAACTGAGCTTGCATAACACAAAGGGATTAAAGCAGGGGGTGGCCAAGTCCCTCCTCGAGGGCCACAATCCAGTCGGGTTTTCAGGATTTCCCCAATGAATATGCAATGAGATCTGTTAGCATACAATGAAAGCAGTGCACGCAAATAGATCTCATGCATATTCATTGGGGAAATCTGAAATCCCGACTGGATGGCGGCCCTCGAGGAGGAACTTTGACATCCCTGTACTAGGGTATACCAGGGGTGGACAACTCCGGTCCTCGAGGGCCGCAATCCAGTCGGGTTTTCAGGATTTCCCCAATGAATATGCATGAGATCTGTTAGCATACAATGAAAGCAGTGCACGCAAATAGATCTCATGCATATTCATTGGGGAAATCCTGAAATCCCGACTGGATGGCGGCCCTCGAGGAGGAACTTTGACACCCCTGGACTAAAGCAATCCACGTTGCTGGCCAGCGATCAAAAACCTGGTTTGTATGTTTCTTGCCATTGCTTACCCCGCCCAAAACAAAAGAATTGCAGCTCAAGAGAAGCTGTATTTCAAATTTCTGCAAGCACTGTCAACAAATTTTATTTTTCCATCCTGTTTTCCCCAACGAGCTCAGAACAGGTTACAAGGTTAACATACAAGAAGTGCATAATCAAAACATACATGTAAGTACAATTTGGACGTATGGCATTAGTCACCCAAAGTCGGCGAAATGTCCATTCTCGAAGAGTACATCTAAAATATTTTTTTAATCAAAAATCGTCCATCTGTATGTCCAAGCGTTTGAGCGTCCAAACCACCACTACATCTCTCTTTATACCACATTCTCAACTAAAAAAAATCTGTCCGAGAGCCAGGCCTTTTGGACGTGGGAGGGGCCAGCATTGTGATGGACTGCCCACCCAGACATGGCAACAGAGGGGCACCTTACAGGGCACTGCTGTGAACTTCACAAAATGAGTGCCACATAAACATCTCACCATAACTCCCTTAAAGATAATGGTGAGCCCCCCCCAAAACCTCCCCCCCCCCCACTATACCTACATGTCTACAACATAGCCCTTATGGCTGCAGGTGAAACATATGTGGCGGTACAGGAGGGTTTTGGGGTGTTTTGGGGGGGCTCACATTTTCCACCAGAATGCAGTAGTTAGAGTGGCTTATGGGCCTGGGTCCTTCTCTCTATGGCTCACTAGCCCACCCCACCCCCAAACTACTTAAGACACCTCTCTGTGCAGCTCTACTAGGCTTTCCTATGCCAGAGGCAGGTATGTATGTTTTTATTCTGAACTATGTGGGGGTGTGAGGGGATCAGTGAACATGGGGGGAGTATGTAGGGGTCTTTACTTTGTCCCTGTAGTGGTTTATCTGGTCACTTTGGATACCTTTTTGGGCATTTATACCTCTCTTTACATCGTCTAACTCACAACGTATAAGTTTCATCTAGGCAGTCTCATCAAACATTTGATTGTCCCAGCAGGATGACTAAGTCTAGGTCGGCCCACATCCCGCCCTAACCACTCCTCCAAAAATGCCCCTTTCAGCTCTTGGTACACAGCGGGATTCAGAGGACTAAAATGTCTCTGGATAAGTTTCGATTACGAGCCCCATAAGATCCCCCTATAGGCTAAGGCTCTTAACAATTGCATTGTGAGGTCACAGAGCTTTATGGTTACAGAAACATAGAAACATGATGGCAGATAAAGGCCAAATGGCCTATCCGCAGCATCCACTATCTCCTCTTCTCCCTATTGGCTAAGGCTCTTTACACCTGCATTGTGAGGTCATAGAGATTTATGGTTATAGAAACATGTTAGCAGATAAAAACCAAATGGCCCATCCAGTCTGCCCATCCACAGCATCCATTATCTTCTATCTCTAAGAGATCCCACGGGCCTTTCCCATGCTTTCTTGAATTCAGACACAGTCTTTGTCTCCACCACCTCTACTGGGATACTATTCCACGCCACCTACCACCCTTTCTGTAAAAAAGAGTTTCCTTAGATTACTCTTTACCCTATCACCTCTTAACTTTATACCATGCCCTCTCACTGGCGTTTCCTTTCAACTGAAAGAGATTCGCCTCATGCACATTTATGAAACGTAGATATTTAAACGTCTCTCTCATATCTCCCCTCTCCCACCTTTCCTCCAAATCTGTCCTCATATACCTTAGGTTGAAGACCACCGACCATTTTAGTTGCCTTCCTCTGGACCGTTTCCATCCGGTTTTTATCTTTTTGAAGGTGTGGTCTCCAGAATTGTACAAAATATTATAAATGAGATCTCTCCTATGTCTTAAATAGGGACATCAATACCTCCTTTTTCCTACTGGCCATACCTCTCCCTATGCACCCTACCATCCTTCTAGCTTTCACCATCACCTTTTTAACCTGTTTGGCCACTTTAAGATCATCACATACAATTGCCCTAAAATCTCGCTCCTATTTTGTGCACAAAAGTTCTTCACCCCCTAAATCGGTACCATTCCCTCAGGTTTTTGCAAGCCAAATGCATTAACTTGCATTTCTCAACATTATATCTTAAGCTACCAAATTTCAGACCATTCTCATTGGTGTTTACTCTATTGCAGATTTGGGGATCATCCACAAAAAAAGGCAAATTGTACCCAACAGCCTTTCAGCAATATTGCTTACAAAAATGTTAAAGAAAAGGCCCAAGAACCGAACCTCGAGGCACACCACTGGTAACATCTTTTTCCTCAGAGCAATCTCTGTTGACCACTAACCCCTGTCTCCTTCCACTCAAACAGTTCTTGACCCATCCTGAGGGCACTCAGTTTATCTATTAGATACCTGTGTGGAACACTGTCAAAGGCTTTGCTAAAATCTAAATACACCACATCTAGTGCACCCCCTCTATCAAATTCTCTGGTCAAATTTGTCTGTCAAGAACTGCCTCTAGTGAATCCATGTTGCCTCGGGTCCTGTAATCCGGTTCATAGACAACGGCGCGAAAGATAAAGGCGCGCCCGGACAATTGAGCGCAGCACGGAGGCGCGCGCTGCTCTAAATTACTGTTTTTAGGGCTCTGACGGGGGGGCGTGGAGGGGGGAACCCCCCACTTTACTTAATAGACATTGCGCCGGCGTTATGGGGGGTTTCGGGGTTGTAACCCTCCACATTTTACTGTAAACTTAATTTTTTCCCTAAAAACAGGGAAAAAGTGAAGTTTTCAGTAAAATGTGGGGGGTTACAACCCCCCAAACCACCCACAACGCCCCCACAACGCGGCGCGATGTCTATTTAGTAAAGTGGGGGGTTCCCCCCACGCTCTCCCCGTCGGAGCCCTAAAAACAGTAATTTAGAGCGGCGCGCGCATCCGCGCTGCGCTCAATTGTCTGGGCGCGCCTTTGTCCCGGCGCGCTTTTGACCTGACACCCTGTAATCCATGGGATCACAGAAACCTCACTATTCTCCATTTTAAAAGAGTATCCATTAATTGTCTTACCACAGAAGTCAGACTTACCGGCCTGTAATTCCCTACTTTTTCCTTACGTCCACTTTTGTGGAGGAGGACCACATCCGCTCTTCTCCAGTCCTCCGGTACAATTGCCAACTCTAGAGAAGCATTGAAAAGGTCGGCCGATGGAGCTACCAGGACTTCCCTAAGTTCCTTCAGCACCCTCGGATGTGCACCATCTGGCCCCATCACTTAGTTCACCTTTAGTTTAGCTAGATTCTCAAAATCACAATCCTCTGAAAAATCGATCAGGGTCTACCACACCTTCATCCCTATTTGCGTTTAGACTTCTGAAGTCCCGGCTCTCGGCGCTTGAGCTGTGAACACAGAACAGAAATATCTGTTAAATAATTCATTCTTTACCTTTCATCAGCGTCTACATATTTCTCTCCTTCGCCTTTCAGTCTCACCGTGCCACTTACGCACGTCTCCCGATCACTAATATACCTAACAAATGTCTTGTCCCCCGTTTTACCATGTCGGCTATTTTTTTCTTCCATTTGCATCTTTGCTTCCTGACGACTCCACCAGCCTCTCTTAACTAGTCCAGATTTTTTTGCCCGTCTTCCTATTTCTGCGATCTTTTGTCGTTTTTCCTTACCTTTTCAGTTACTACTTTTAAGAACCCAAGGTGGCTTTTTTTTCCTCTTACTTTTATTTACTTTCCTTGCAAAATGGTTTCTTGCCCTTACAATTGCTGCTTTCAGTTTTGCCCATTGCTTTCCTACTTCTTCCAGATATTTCTGTCTCGATAATTCTTTGATGTAAAGTCTAGAAACTTTTCTTTTGAATGAGCCCTCTCTACACCTGTCTTAATATTAAATCACACTAAGTGGTGATCACTGTATGTCAGATGATCACCCACTGTAACATCAGAAACCCTTTCCCCGTTTGTAAGCACTAAGTCAAGTTTCAAGTTTATTAGCATTTTATGAATCGCCTATCGAAATATCTAGGCGATGTACACTCTAAAAGCCACTGATAGTGGTTTCACATATAGTTTTGACAGATTAGACATAATACAGACAATTTAAAACAATAAAAAATTTTTTTAGGGAACAATCAATACAATACATTTGAGGTTAAGGAATAACATGAGTAGGCAGGAAAGAAGGGGAAAGTTACATCATTTTTATCTATTGAAATCTACATAAAAGGAAAAAAACACAGTGCGGAGCAAGGGGATTTGGAAGGTGCAATATTTGTAATAAAATGTATAAAAATTATGTGTGTTATATCATGTGTTCAAATGCATCTTGAAATAAAAAAGTTTTTAAAAATCTTTTAAACGTGTGTAAGTCTTTTTCTATTCTTATGTAGTTTGGTAATGAGTTCCATAACGGAAAATATTTCGTTTCTTCTTATGCCAATAATTTTTAAGGAGGGGATAGATAATAAATTCGAAGTAGATGAACGTAAGGAACGTGCGGAGTTATATGGAATGATCATTTTAGAAATAAATTGTGGTTCATTGAAAGTCAGTGTTTTATGCACTAAGAGTATAATTTTGAAAGTAATACGATGGGAAATGGGTAGCCAGTGTGATTTAATCAGTAGTGGAGTGACGTGATCATATTTTTTAGCTTTATGGATTAATTTTATTGCGGTATTTTGAATTATCTGAAGTCCAGTATGACCCCCATCCCATGTGGGTTCCATTACCAACTGCTGGAACAGTTCTCCTTGTAGAGAATCTAGAACCTCCCTACGTCTAGAAGACCCTATATGGCTTTGCCCTTCCTGCCTCCGCTGCACTATTTAGTTTT
The DNA here is from genome assembly GCF_902459505.1 of Geotrypetes seraphini. Lineage (NCBI taxonomy): Eukaryota > Metazoa > Chordata > Amphibia > Gymnophiona > Dermophiidae > Geotrypetes > Geotrypetes seraphini. The sequence continues at coordinate 16,207,480 of NC_047093.1, read as the reverse complement.
TCTCCCTCCCCACCCCCGTGAACTTTTTAATAAGCAAGCCAGGCTTTGGTCCCGCAGCGCCTGGGGCAGCCTGTCCAGGCCTTTCTCTTTGACACGTCCTGCCCTTCCAAAACCAGGAAGTTGTGTCAAAGGGGGTGGGTGTATCCGAGGAAAAGGCCCCAGTGCAATCTTCCGGCAGCCTTGAGAGTAAGGCTACTGCTGGTGCTGCACTGAGGTAGAGAACGACACGGGGGGTCAAACTTGTCCCCGTCCCCGCAGGAACTCAATTTCCCCGTCCCATCCACACAAGTTTTGTCGCTGTCCCTGCCTTTTTCCTGCAAGCTCTGCCTTAACCACACAAGCCTCAGACACTTATGATTTTACAGTGCAGATGAGGACGGAGCTTAGGCATTGTTGGAATGAGGCATTATGACATCACAATCTGAGCTCTAGAATGTTGCTACTTAGGATTTTAAAGTGTCTGAGGCTTGTGCAGATGAGGATGGAGCTTAGGCATTGGTGGAATGAGGCATTATGACATCATAATCTGAGCTCTAGAATGTTGTTACTCAGGATTTTAAACATAGAAACATAGAAACATAGAAAGATGACGGCAGAAAAGGGCTATAGCCCATCAAGTCTGCCCACTCTACTGACCCACCCCATTAAGTCTGAGTACTAATGACTTAAAGTGTTTGAGGCTTGTGTATATGAGGACGGAGCTTAGGCATTGTTGGAATGAGGCATTATGACATCACAATCTGAGCTCTAGAATGTTGCTACTTATGATTTTAAAGTGTTTGAGGCTTGTGCAGATGAGGATGGAGCTTAGGCATTGGTGGAATGAGGCATTATGACATCACAATCTGAGCTCTAAAATGTTGCTACTAATGATTTTAAAGCGTTTGAGGCTCGGTGGAATGAGGCATTATGACATCACAATCTGAGCTCTAGAATGTTGCTACTTATGATTTTAAAGTGTTTGAGGCTTGTGCAGATGAGGATGGAGCTTAGGCATTGGTGGAATGAGGCATTATGACATCACAATCTGAGCTCTAGAATGTTGCTACTTAGGATTTTAAAGTGTTTGAGGCTTGTGCAGATGAGGATGGAGCTTAGGCATTGGTGGAATGAGGCATTATGACATAATCTGAGCTCTAGAATGTTGCTACTTAGGATTTTAAAGTGTTGGAAGCTTGTGCAGATGAGGACAGAGCTTGCAGGAATGGGGTAGGAAAAGAACTCGCAGGGTCAGGAAGGGAAAATGAGCTCCCATGGGTACAGGGAAAATTTTGTCCGGGAGAAGGGAAGCGGCGTGCGCATGGCTCGAGGGGGTGGGGAAGAAGCATGTGGAGGTGGGTTGGCGGGGAGGAGCGCCACCTCTACCTCTCACCCTCGCTACACCACTGGATGGATTACATTCAGATATACCTAGGGGGTCTCACAACCTAAATTTTTGCATCCGAGGCATTGGAAAGTTAAGTGACTTGCACAAGCAGCAGTCATGGGATTCGAACCCGGCACCTCCGGATGTGACGTCCAGCGCGCTAACCATGAGGCTACTTGTACTGTAAAAAGCTATGCATGTGCTAAACTGACCTCGCCAATTGCTTGGAAAGCTCATGTCATTCCATCTCTAAACCTAGAGGGACTTCAACTGCGTAATATCTGTAAGATGGAGAAATGAACTGCAATAAGTCAAAAGGCTGATGCAGGATGGGAGAAAATCTGGGATGCCTTGAAAAATACGAGTTTCCTTCAGGGTGGATCCTGCCGAGTCATGGAACAGTGATGTAGCCCACTTTCCCGAGTTGGGTTTAAGAAAAACACTCCTGTAAATGGAGAGAAGATTGTAGAAGGTTGACGATTATGTTTCAACGATGCCACGACATATGTATGTCATTTTGCATGTTCTTTCAAAAAAAGACTTCGTGTTAAATAAATAAGTTATTGTATTATGTTGTATTTATTATATTTGATATATAAGCAGTTTACAAAACTAAATGCATTAGGCGTGTGTAAAGTGACAGCCCTGCCCCCCCCCCCCCCCTTTACAAATACAGGGATTTGCAGAATAGCACTTAGGTGTCCTGCTAGTTGTTTTTTTTTTTAACATTTATGCAAGCAAGGGCAGGCACCTAGATTACAAAATGGCCTTTCCTGTATATATTACCTAAGTGCAAGCTGTGTGTTGCATTATGTACTTCTGTCTATGTACAAACCTGGAGCAATTTTAAAGCACCCGTTTTTGTGGTTTATAAAAACTACCTCCCAGTAACTCTGAAGAAACAATATTGAGCTGGAAAGAATACTTAAGCACCTTTTTTTACCGCCTAAACAAATACATGTACAGTGTTCCCCCGTGAATTCACGACACGCTCCGACTGCCTCTTCCTGTACTAAAGTCGGGCTACACCAATCAGGATCTGCATGTCAAAGCAGCTCCTGATTGGTGTAGCCTTATTTTTTTGTAAGAGGAAGAGGCGGAGCATATCGCGAGTGATTTTTCTGCCACCGCTGGCGCTCCAGCTGCCCTCTTCTGCCTTTTGACAGGCGAAAAGCCTCATTCAGGGCTTTTTGAAATTCGCGGGGGTTCCTGGAACGGAACCCCTGCGAATTTGGGGGGGGGTACTGTATACAGAGAGGCAGAGAGGAGTAGTTCATTAGCTTAAAGAACATTTTCTAAACACAACTGTGATGAGAAATCTTTCTCATACCTCAGAGTCTGGTGGAATACCTAGAATTTCACTGTCACTGCGCTCTATCAGACGTTTACGTCAGAGGGGAATCCATGGGAAAAAGGAACTAGTTCTGGTGGTTTAATTGTGAGATTTGTTTCCTTTCCATTATCTCTTGATTATCAAAAGATTTCTCTCAATTGTCCGTGTCCCTCAAAAGAAAATGTCAGTCAAGGATCAAACTGTACAAAAAAATAAATAAATTACAAAATAAAAAATACATTATTTCTTGTAATATTACTACGGGCCTGATTCTGGAAACGGCCCCTGTCAAATGGGCATCTACCACGTGTCAATCACTGTTAGACGTCGCGTCCAGAATCGCATCTATTATTTACACGCCTACATTTAAAGCATCCGACTGGAGCCTACGGATGCCTAAGGCCACTTCCGGCATAAGCCATGCCCACGCCAGCCTCAGGCGTGCCTAGATGTCTCTGTACAAGCGTGAACAACACCTACATTGTACGCATCATTCGCCACATTAATATTTTTTTTTTAAACGTGCGTAACGATCAGACTGTTAGATAGCGGTACAACGTCTACAGTCGGAACGCCATTTTGAGAATCAGGCGATTTTGGGTATACTGTATATCAGGTGTCTCCAAACTTTTAGCCACGAGGGCTGCATTGAATAGTTCAGCACTTTTGAGAGGGCCTTAGTAAAAAAAAAAAAAAAAAAAAGATAAATAGCTCTAGATACGAGTTTTATTGAAAGCAGAACATTTTATGAACTAAATACAGAATATGTGAGATTAAATTATCGTATATTGACGACGAACACTACCAGCAAATTCTCATATTTTCATCGCAAATTATGATCAAACCATGAATGTGAATGATGGGACTGTTTTTGTGTTTTTAAAATCTTATTAAGCTGAGGTTCCAAATTTTGAAAACGCTAATTACAAGTAGCGACTTCAAATGTTCATCAGATAAATTTGCCCTGTATTTTGGACTTGATATATTTCATTTGGGAAAAAAGTTTGTTCGCAAAGATACGCTGTCCCAAAAATGGAGATAAATTCACAAGTAAGTGAATACGCACCTTCAAATATAAACTTATGCAATTACAAATTGAGTATTCCACTGCACCACTGCAAGTATTCTTATGGACAATTAACCGTAATGACTAGTAATGAACTCCCAGATTCAATTTAAAGATTAGTCACAGCGCCAGAGCTACCTACAATGCCGCAAATTGACACTGTCGACCGAGGCTGAACAACAACGAAGAAATACCACAAAGTATACAATTATGATTCAGTATTAAATAAAGTTGTGAATAATATTAATATTAGCATAATATGGAATATCACTATGGGGTCCTTTCATCAAGGCGCGGTAAGCGGTTAACGCACGGAATACCGCGCGTTCAACCGCCTGCCACTAACGCCTCCATGGCCGAGGCATTAGTTTTTTGGCTTGCCCCGGGGGTTAGTGCGTGATGAAATGTCCGACACGCTAACCCCCGTAGCGCACCTTGATAAAAGGAGCCCTATATTTTAAACATAATTTGAATTAACGCATTTGAAATCTATCAACACCCTGTGTTTGATTGGGGGTTTGTTTTTTTGGTTTTTTTTGCAGATTCTCATTAAAAAATTGGTCCAAATGGCGCATTTCTACACAATTCTTCTGCGGGGTTAATGTGGCCCGCGGGTCGTATTAGAGACCAGATGTATGGTTTGGTCCTAAAGACTTTCACCATTTATGAAAAAAAAAAAAAAAAAAGTTCAGAAAATATTCACCTACCCACATTATTTTGTTTTTGCCAAAGGCTGTTTTTCAGCAGCATTTTCACCAATTTGTGCTTAAGGTTAGGACATACAGCAATCAAATGTACAGTGGTACCTTGGTTTACAAGTAGAGAATGGCACGGTGACAAAATTCATCACCGTTCCCGTCCCCGCGGATAACCGCGGGAAATAATCCCATGTCATTTTCTAGTGTCTATTTCAACCTCAATCCTTCTACACCAGCATTCTTCAAAGCAAAGCTTGTGGGTCAGTGGTTGTGGCCATTCATACTCTGATTCTTATGTGAGCCAAGGATAATGAAGCCATTGTGACATCACTGATGTGATTGGCTCTTAGGCACTGGTGGAATGAGGCATTATGACATCACAATATCGGCTCTGGATACCAGAGACTGTCATTCTGTAGTATCTATCTCAACCTCAGTCCTTCTACACCAGCATTCTTCAAAGCAAAGCTTGAGGGTCAGTGGTTGTGGCCATTCATACTCCGATTCTTCCCTCTTTCCTTAAAGAATGACATGAAGATGGTTTCCCGCAGTTATCCGCGGGGACGAGAACGGTGATAATTTTTGTCACCGTGTCATTCTCTATTTACGAGCATAATTCGTTCCAGAAGCATGCTCGTAATTCAAAGTTCTCGTATATCAAAGCACATGTCCCCATAGGCCACAATGTAAACTGAAACAATTCGTCCCACAACCAAGGTTTACTATGGTGGCCCAGGGGTGGGTACCTGCCTGTGGGTGCTGCAGCCCCTGTAGCATGGCGGCTTCCTTTCCCCAGGGTCCCTGTGCGGCTCTCCTCCCTCTTTGGCCGATGCCTTTTCCGTTCACCAGCGCCTCCCGGCTTCTGATTCAAGCCGGCCGCCATCCTTCTGACACACGCGCAGGACCTCTGAACTCCCCCGTCAAGCCGGCGCCACTCCAACAACATGCGCACCACGTACAAGCACGCAGGACGCATGCGTCTGGAGGGTGGCCGGCTTGAATCGGATACCGGGAGGCGCCGGTGAACGGCGGAGACATCAGCCGAAGAGGGAGGAGAGCCGCACGGGGACCCCGGGGATAGGAAGCCACCACGCTACAAGGGCTTCAGCACCCACTGGTAGGTACCCACCCCTGGGCCACCATAGTGAGAGCTCGTGTAGTGAATCAACACTCGTTTTGCGAGACGAAAGTTTGCCGAGTGTTTTGCTCGTCTTGCAAAACACTCGCAAACCAAGGTTCCACTGTAGTTAGTTGCAAGAGGAGACCAGAAAATTATGTACCTCTAAGGGGAACTATCAAGACCTTAAAAGCTTCCTCCTTTCCCAAGGACACAGGACGGAAGCGTACCCTTCAGATATCGGGCTCTTAGACAGCATCTGGCTCCCACAGCTTGATAAAATATTGCATTTATCCTGGGAAAGGCGAGGTGTGGGGAGGGCAGGGCAGGGCAGGGCTCTCTCATTTCAAACCATGTTACAATGTCCTGTTCCTTAACAGCAAGGAATGGAAAGTTATTTCCCCTTTTCAAATATTTATTACATTTTAAGTAGTTGTATTAGAAAAGATCCATAAACAGAGAGATAGCAATGAACATATATGCATGCTTGCATATAATAAAGTAGAAAATATAGAATTTTTTTTTAAAAAGTCACTTAATAATCCTCCATTGCCCCAGGTACAAAATCAGTACCTGTATACAAAAGTCCCAATCCCTTTCCACGACCGCTGTCCTAAAGGATGTCAGCCACAGATAGGCAACGCCTAGTGCGTCTAACTTTTTGAAGCGTCTCCCCCCAGCTGCGACGTGCACTATTCAGAAAAAGCACCAGTCAACCTGCGGCTGAGCCCAACAGGTTCTTTGCAGCGGCGGGATTTTGCTGCCGGTGCACGGTCATGCATGCACACGCCGCCCGCAGGGATGGAGTCCCCCCTCCGCTCGCCGCCCCTGCACGAGCGTGCACATGCCAGCCGCGGAAACCGGAGCCTCGCCAAGGCGCCCCCCTCCCCCTGCACCGAAGAGCTCGGCGAGACTTGGCTGCTGTTGCTCGGGCGCGCCAGGCGGAAGAGGAGCCCTCCTCGCGCCCACTCCCTCGCCGGCGCGCGCCCTTACCAAATGAAGTCGGTGCAGTGGCTGCAGAAGGTGGGCTGCTTGAAGAAGCGCGCGATGAATTTGTGGTTCTTCACCTCGTGCACGTTCTTCTGCCTCAGCGCCCCTTTGCGGGCGAAGCGGTTGGCCACGTCCTGGGTGGAGGAGGACTCGCCGGCCTGGAAGACGTCGGCCATGGGGGCTGCCCGGGGCGGCACTGGACGGAGCTGGGACTGTCGCTCGCGCTGCTGCTGCTGCGCTCTCTGCCCCCCACGCGCTCACTGACAGCTCGAGCTCGGGCTCGCGCTGCTGCTGCTCCTGCTCACGCTGCCTCCTCTTCCTCCTCCTCCGGCCTCGCCGCTGACGTCGCGCGGGCAGGGCAGGGGGAGGCGCGAGGGGAGCGCGCGGAGCGGGCGGACTGAGCCCCCTAGCGGGGGAACGCCGAATGAGCGGGTGGGACGCCTGGGGCCAACCTTCTGTCACGACCGCTTTCAGGTAGAAAACGCTGCGTTCGTTTAATTTGTCACATTTTATTGAAGGAATCAAATAAATACAGAATAATATGATACTAAAAGACATTTATTACAGTTAAATTCATAATAAAACATTTGCATACACATTTTATCATTCCTCCAACATATATTTTAATATATCTAAACTATTTTTCCCTATATCCCCCCTTATTACTTTATAGATATTAAAATCATCATTCCTATTTCCCTCCCTACCCTAGAATGAAAGGTGACATAAAATACCAAATAAATAGAATTTTTTTTTTTTAAACCCACATTTATTTAAATCTAATATAAAGTATTAAGAATCATACTTCTTGCTTTCGAGGATAATTTTTGTATATAAGGATCCCATATTTTTAAAAATAATCGTGTTCTTTTAGGAAATTTACGAACCTCAAAAACTTCAAATAAAATTAAACGACGGAATTGATTCCTCCAATGCCAATCATTTGGAGGATCTTTTTGTAACCAATATTGTAATATGCATTTACTAGTCTTATAGCCCGTTACATTAATGGGTGCTAGAATATATGTGTGTGTGTCTGTCTTTATTTCTTTTTCTCTCTCCTTAGCCGCTTTCTGTATTTCTATCTTTCTTTCTTTTTTTTTTTTTTCCTTGGCTGTCCGCCACCACCCCTTGTCTGCTCCCCCTGTTCATTCTCCCTTCCTTTTACCTCCCCTACCCCATCACTGCTCACCTTATCCAACAGCAGCCCTTCTCCCTTTATTTTACCTCACCCCTCTTCCTGCTCCCTCGTCCATCAGCACCTCTTCCTGCTCCCCCTGTCCAGCAATATGCAGTTCAACAGCAGAGAAAGAGAAAAAACACTATACACTTTGGAATATAAAAAGAAAGCAGTCTACTTTTATTGTCTGGCCATTTTATTCATGTTTATCCCAGTTTCTGCTCTCTTCTCTCAATTTTCTTACCAGGGTTTGCAGTCTATCTGGCTCTTCTCTTATTCCTGTCTTCACTTCCTCTCCTACATCCATCTCTGACTTTAACCTTATCTTTCAGTTTTCCTCCATTTATTTTTCTGCATCTCTATCTGCTTCTATTTCTCCAGTTGTTTGTTTTTTGGGGAGTTTTTTGGGTTGTTGTTTTTTTGTTTGTTTGTTTTTGCTAACTCCTCCCTTCCAGCATCTTATCTTTCTCTCTCTTCCCCCTTTATTTTCAGTCTTCTAACCAGTATCTGTCTTGCTCCCTCCATCCAGCATATCCTCTCCCCTCTTTCCTCCAACACCTCATCTCTCTCTCTGCCCATCACCTTTTACTCTTTGCTTCTTCCAATGGAGTCACGAGTCAGGCCTGACATATAAAGCTGGAAGTCGATTCCTCCATGTTGTTTGCCGGCCGCTGGAAGGAGGGGGGAGGGTGTCAGGTCAAAAGCGCGCCGGGACAAAGGCGCAGCCAGACAATAGAGCGCAGCGCGGAGGCGCGCGCCGGGTTCCCCAACAACCCCCCCCCCCCGTCGGAGCCCCTAAAAACTGTAATTTTCTTCAGCGCGCGCCTCCGTCTTGCGCTCAGTTGTCGGTGCGCGCCTTTGTGAGCAGCCCTGCCTTCGGTCCTGTCTCGGTCCCACTAAACCGGCTGGCAATAACGAAGCCAGACATCACGGGGGCTTTCCCTCTTGCTAAATCGCTATAGGCTTTTCCAGTCTCGATCCCGCCCCTCAAAATCAGGAAGTAACTTCAGAGATGGACAGGATCGAGACCGGCAAAGCCTTTAGCAATTTGGCAAAAGGGAAGAACCCATGGCATCTGGCTTTGTTATTGGCAGCCGGTTTAACAGGGACAGGACTGAAGGCAGGACTGGTGAGGAGCAGAGGCTGGAGTCGGGCAAAGGAGGAGACTTACGTTTGAGGGACGGCAGGACTCCGCGTTCACTCCCTCTGTGACGGTTCGTCTTCTGACAGTGACATAGTAAGCACGCATGCGCACTCGTGCGGCCATATCCCGACAGAAAAGGGATCGGGGAACACGCTTGTCGCGAGTGCGTATGCGCGGGCTAGCATTTTATTATATAGATGACCAATCATACATGCTTTTTGAAAAAGAATACATCTTTCATGTCCAAAAACCCCACAAGCTGCTGCCTTACCAAACAACACCCCTTTTGGAGATTCCATAATGAGAAGGAAATAGTTCAATAGAATATAATACAAATACGGTAGATTTCATTTCAAATAGATTCACAATTATGATATTTTCATACATATTTCTATCATTCCTCCAAAATATATTTCCATAACACCCATATCAACTCCCCCTATCACCCCACCTCCCTTCCCCCACTTCCCCCTCTCCTTCCCCCCCCCTCCTATCACATTGTATTGAAGTAATTAATGAAATTATAATAAAATATCACATTTATCATTCCTTCAATATACATTTCTATATGACCTATTTCATCCTACCCCTGCAGCCCCCCTATTCAAACCCCCCCCCCCCCCGAATGGAAGATGACACATATTACCAGGTATTGCAAAGTTATATATGTTTCCAAAGCTTCAGTGTAAAATATTAATAATCATACTTCATGTTCTAGAGGAAAGATTTTGAATATATGGATCCCAAATTATCAAAAAGAAACTTGTACGTCTTGGAAACTTACAAACATCCCTAACCTCAAACAAAATGAAACGATGGAGTTGGTTCCTCCAATGCCAAAAACTAGGAGGATCTTTCTGTAATCAATATTGCAAAATACATTTGTGACCAATCATGCACGCCTTTTGAAATAAAATGCATCTACCGTATCCATATACGCCACAAGCAGCAGCTTGTCATTCTGGTCTGCCATCCTATTATATATAGGTTCATTATGGGATAGTCCATTGGTGGAATTCCCAAGGGGGGTGTTATTTGGTAAAGCTGCATTCGTTTAAATATTGCCATCCGCCGTGAACTGTAGCAGAAAGAGACTTGGGAGTGATTGTCAGGGAAGACATGAAGTCGGCAAACCAAGTGGAGCAAGCTTCCTCCAAAGCAAGGCAAATCATAGGTTGCATACGCAGGAGTTTCATCAGCCGTAAACCTGAAGTCATTATGCCACTATATAGATCCATGGTGAGACCGCACCTGGAGTACTGTGTGCAATTCTGGAGGCCGCATTACCGCAAGGATGTGCTGAGACTGGAGTCGGTCCAGAGGATGGCCACCAGGACGGTCTCGGGACTCAGGGAGCTCCCGTACGAGGAGCGGTTGGGGAATTTGCAGCTCTACTCACTCGAGGAGCGTCGAGAGAGGGGAGATATGATCGAGACATTCAAATATCTCACGGGCCGCATCGAGGTGGAAGAAGACATCTTCTTCTTCAAGGGTCCCGCGGCAACAAGGGGGCATTCGTGGAAAATCAGGGGCGGGAAACTGCACAGTGACACTAGGAAGTTCTTCTTCACTGAAAGGGTGGTTGATCGCTGGAATAGTCTTCCACTTCGGGTTATTGAGGCCACCAGTGTGGCGGATTTTAAGGCCAGATGGGATAGACATGTGGGATCTAATCACAGAGAAAGGTAGGGGAGGGTCATTGGGGTGGGCAGACTAGATGGGCCGTGGCCCTTATCTGCCGTCTATTTCTATGTTTCTATGTTTACCCAGTCTTTGCCCCTGGATTCTATGAACTTATGGGCCCAACGTTATGCTTACGGTGTAAAAGCTGTTTGCAAAAAGATCTCGTGCAAATTGCATGGGAAATCCTGAAAACCCGACGACGACAACAACAAGAATACTAGCCGATATTATCCAGGGATGCAGCATTGTCCTAGTGCTTGGCAAATAGATCCCAAGGCGTATTGCGCAACGATGCGCTATCGAAACTGAAACCGATCAAATACGGTGTTCCGCAAGGGGGCTCTACTATACCCCCTAGACGGTGTCAGGTCAAAAGCGCGCCGGGACAAAGACACGCCCAGACAATTGAGCGCAGCGCGGAGCTGCGTGCCGCTCTAAATTACTATTTTTAGGGCTCCGACGGGGGTGTGTGGGGGGGGAACCCCCCCACTTTACTTAATAGACATCGCGCCGTGTTGTGGGGGGTGTGGGGGGTTGTAACCCCCACACATTTTACTGAAAACTTAACTTTTTCCCTGTTTTTAGGGAAAAAGTTCAGTTTACAGTAAAATGTGGAGGGTTACAACCCCCCAAACCCCCCATAACGCTGGCGCGATATCTATTAAGTAAACTGGGGGGGTTCCCCAACAAAACCCCCCGTCGGAGCCCCTAAAAACTGTAATTTTGTGTGGCGCGCACCTCTGCGCTGCGCTCAATTGTCGGCGCGCGCTTTTGTATTTCGCGCCGTTGTCTATGGACCCCCCCCTAGACATAGCCCACAAATACCAAATACAGATTCGCTCCTTCGTGGATGGCATCCAACTATACCTACCGCTAGGAGAAAACCGTGGTGCCCAAATCAAGAAACTCCTAAACTGCCTATCAGAAATAGAAATCTGGATATCCGTCAACGAGTTGTGACTAAACGCCTCCAAAACGGAACTCCTTTCGATCCGCAAAGAACCATGCAACCATGCCCGTCCCTGCCTATGCTAGGACTCGACTACTATAACTGCAAAACACCAAGCGTGCAGCCTAGGACTCCAACCTATCGCATCCCAACCATATCTCTCAGGTGGTATCTTCCTCATTTTACTACCTGCGACAGCTCCAGAAAATAAGGAACTATTTTTCTGAATCTGACTTCATCGAACTGATGCTATCATTCAAATCCTATTGTATACACTTCCCCCTCCGTATTCGCGGTAGTGAGAGGCAAAGCCGGCCCGCGAATATTAAAAAAACGCAAATAATATTCGGGCTGGTTCTGCTCCTAACCACCGCTTCCCTTGGCTATTTTAAGCCCTGAAAGCCCCCCCTTAAGCCTTATCTGGTGGTCTAGCAGGTTTTCAGGCAGGAGCGATCTTCCCACACTCCTGCCCCGTGCAGATCGCTCACAGGAAATGGCTGCCTTGAGCTCCCGTAGTCTCTCGAGCCATTTCCTGTGAGCGATCTGCAGGGGGCAGGAGCGTGGGAAGATCGCTCCTGCCCTGAAAACCTGCTAGGCCACCAGGTAAGACTTAAAGGGGGGGGGGCTTACAGGGGTTTAAATAGCCCCAAAAAATGAAAAAGCATTTTTTTGTTTTAAAACCGCGAATAATCGAATCCATAGATATAGAAACCGCAAATATGGAGGGGGGAGTGTATAGGGGAAACCCAAAAAGCTTGGTACTCTACTAAAAAGAGTGATTAATGGAGAGCATGTGAAAATCTAATAGAATCACTCCAAAAGGTGAAGTGAGAAATATGCTCAGAGACACAGAGGTGAAAACAAGTAGCCGAAGCCCCAAGAATATCGCCTCACCCCCCAATCATCGCACATTGTGAAGTCAAGTGAAAAAAATCCAGATGCATTGCTGCAATCTAGCACAAAAAGTTTTGCTCATACTTTAAACTTTTTCAAGCGTAACACTTAGGGCTCCTTTTACGAAGGTGCGCTAAGCGTTTTAAGCGCACGCACCGGATTAGTGCGCGCTAGCCGAAAATCTACCGCCTGCTCAAAAGGAGGCGGTAGCGACTAGTGCGCGCTATTCCCTAACACGCCTTCGTAAAAGGAGCCCTTAGCTTGCTCAGAGGTTCCGACAGGGGCCCGTTTCGATCCCGCGTCAGGGAGCCGAATGGAGCGCTCAATAAGGTCGTAAAGGTGGTGGTGTCTCGAAAATTTTAAATGAAATTCTAACACACGAGCCTCCTCCTCCTCAAATACAATCACCTTTTGGAGTGATTCTATCTGATTTCCTCAGCTTTCAAATCCTTGCATGATACGACGCCAGGCTGCGTGACGGCCAAGCGTCCTCAATACATGCCAAACAGGTCCCTCTGCTCCCAAGATGAAATACGCCTCAAAACGCCCCCTGGTCATGCCCTGCAACTGCAAACGATGTTCTTACTCCCGCTTCATACCGAGCCACTGGAATCGACTGCACCTGCAGATCAGATCATATACCTGGGAGCCTATATAAACACCATCAAACGTTTAAGAATAGTTCAAAATGCTGCTGTCCGCCTCATTTTCGGCCTCAAAAAATATGACCACGTTAGCCCCTACTACACTAAACTCCACTGGCTGCCGGTGGAGGCAAGAATCATCTTTAAATTCGCTTGCCTCTGCTTCAAAACCTTAGCTGGCTCTTTACCAATTTACCTATCTGTTCTTTGCAGTTGAATTCATGGTAAAAACATTGTTTAATTGTGCTCAAAAATGTTATAAATTAATTGTGCTCAATCAAAACTCCTATAATTCTAAACAAAATCTATGAATAAGTCCTGTTTAAAAATGTATTTTGAAGGAATGATAAACATTTATTAGAAGTTAATATGGTCAATTTAAATGTAATGACTATTTTACTGTGTTATATTATTATGTATTTCTTCAATAAAAATGTTATAAAGTACCTATCTGAGCACCTTGAAATTGCTGGCCCCTCTCGTACACGAAACACTTACCTGTTTTCCTTTCCCTCCCTGAAGGACTGCCTCTACAAGAAATTCCTCGACAGATCCCTAGCATTCCAAGCGGGCAAATGGAACAAATGCCTCTCAACTCTCATCTCCAATTCCCCCCCCCCCTACCAAACATTCAGGAAGTCAATCAAAACCTACCTTTTTGATAAATTCCTCTAATGTATCCACCCTCTTCCTTGCCTCCTCCTCTGACCTCGACTCACCCCCCAGACTCATCACCGCCGTATTTGTAACACCGCTGTACGTAACTTACAGCAAATGTAACTACTCTATATATGTAACCTAGCTTCAAAAAATAACTTCACCGTAAATTTATCGTCTAAAATGTAAATGTAACATGACTGAAAATGTATAGTCTATTATGTAAATGTAACATTAACGAAACTGTAATTTCGCTGTAATGTACAGTCTCTTCATCTGTTAACTGCATAGAACTTCCATGGTAATGCGGTATACAAGAATAAAGTTATTATTATTATCCCTTGAAAGACTCCTCAGTTTGAGGAAAGCAATAAAAACATACCTCTTCACCTAACTCTCCCGCCACGACCGATGGAGCAAAAGAAATGTACTGTATGTTGGTACTGGATCCTCGGTATATGTCACATTAGGGATAAAACTTTTCTTGAAAAATCTTGAACTGTAACGATGGCAAAAATTCAGCCTGTAAATTATATACACTTCTCCCTCTGTATTCGCAGTTTCTGCACTCACGGTTTCGCTTATTCGCAATATGTCGCATGCTGACTCCGCCCCCCCCCCCCCCCCCATAAATTATGTCACGAGTAAAGTTCCTTTTCTTTTACTGTACCAATAAAAAGGTTTAGCGCTCCACGTCAGTTCTGGTTCTTCCCGTCCCTATGCTCTGGCGGTGGGGAGCAGGTGTGGAGAGGGGGATCTGGGTTGTGGTTTTTGTTTTGGGGGTTTTTTGGGGGGGAGAGGGTGTTTAGCCCCACTGACTGTCCTGGGGTCATCAGAGTCCAGACCCTGGGGGAATCGTGTGATCTTTTGTTCCCTTTTTGGGACTGCATCTCAAGGGACCCTCGGCCACAAGAGGGCACCCGCTCAAACTCAGGGGCGGAAAATTTCATGGCGACACCAGAAAGTATTTCTTCACAGAGAGAGTGGTTGATCATTGGAACAAGCTTCCAGTGCAGGTGATCGAGGCAGACAGCGTGCCAGACTTTAAGAATAAATGGGATACCCATGTGGGATCCCTACGAGGGTCAAGATAAGGAAATTGGGTCATTAGGGCATAGACAGGGGGTGGGTAAGCAGAGTGGGCAGACTTGATGGGCTGTAGCCCTTTTCTGCCGTCATCTTCTATGTTTCTATGATGGGTCATTTGGCCTTTATCTGCCATCATGTTTCTATGTTTCTATAATCAGAAAGTTCTATGACATCACAATGCAGGTGTAAAGAGCCTTAGCCTATAGGAAGAGGAGATGCAAATGTTAAGAGCCTTAGCCAATAGGGAGAGGAGGAGAGAGTGGCTGCTGCAGACACCAGAAAGTATTTCTTCACAGAGAGAGTGGTTGATCATTGGAACAAGCTTCCAGTGCAGGTGATCGAGGCAGACAGCGTGCCAGACTTTAAGAATAAATGGGATACCCATGTGGGATCCCTATGAGGATCAAGATAAGGAAATTGGGTCATTAGGGCATAGACAGGGGGTGGGTAAGCAGAGTGGGCAGACTTGATGGGCTGTAGCCCTTTTCTGCCGTCATCTTCTATGTTTCTATGTTTATATGCATCCCTCTCCCTGCTTGTAGGGTAAATGGGGGGTGGGGGATGGACAGGTGATTTGGAAGAGATTTCTGGGGTTTATGGGTGGGTATAAATGACACATGATTTTGTACTGTTCTGAGTTGTTCTAGCAGATATCCCGCCTCTGTTTGCTGTGTTTTGTATGCAACTGTTTTCCTTTGGTTCCACCTGTTTTCTGCCAATAAAAAATTGTTTACAATCAAAAAAAGTTTAGCGCTTACCAACATTCACTCTGAAAATCGCTGCTTCCATGCTTTCTCCCACAAAATCGCCGCTTCCCAGCTTCCCAGTGTGCACCAATAAAAGCGCTGCTTCCCAGCATCCATAAAACGCTGCTCCCCAGCATGCATGAAGAAAATCGCTATTACCCTAAAAATCGCTGGAAATCGCTGGGAATCGCTGCTTGCCTGCTATCAGCCTGAAAAGTTATTCGCAGTTTGAATAGTAAAAGCACTGGCTGTTACAAAAAAACCCCGCAAATAACATATAAAAAGTTATTTGCGGTTTTTCCATATTCACGTCTATGTTGCGCCCGTATCCACTGCAAATACGGAGAGAGAAGTATATTATGTATTGGTATTAGATCCCTAGTATGTATCAAGTTAGGATAAAAACTTGTATCGTAACTTTAGTAAACTATAACCTGTTAATTGTACGGTGCTCCCCCGTGAATTCACGGTCTGCAGTTCGCGGTCCCAGTCATTCGCGGTATTTTCTGACCGTGAAGGGGAGGCAGGAAAGGGAAGCTGGAGAGGCAGGAGAGGGCCGCCTCTTCCTGTGCTAAAGTCGGGCCTCACCAATCAGGAGCTGTGTGTCAAAGCAGTGATTTCCTTCACTCGCTGGCACTTCAGCTGCCCTTTCCTGCCTCTCCAGCTGCCCTCTCCTGTCTCCACTGCTTAAAAACCATATTCGCGTTTTTTTGACATTTGCAGGGGATCCTGGAACGGAACCCCCGCGTATATCAGGGGAGTACTGTATATTATGTCTGTTAACCTGTAACCCCTCCTGAGCTCTTTGGGGAAAACAAATTAAATAAATATTACTGCTCCACGCCAAGATCTCTCAGGCCTTGCCCACCTCTGAGAATAAGGTTAGTTGCATGCATAAATTAACAACGAACTACTGCTACTAATAATTATTTCTATAGCGCTACCAGGCATACATAGCACAGATAATTGGTTATTAATGAGCATCAAAAGACTACAGCTGACTGCAACCCAGTCACATTTTCAGGATTTCCCCAATGAATATGCATGAGATCTATTTGCATGAAATGCCTCCATTCTGTGCAAATAGATCTCATGCATATTCATTGGGGACATCCTGAAAACCGGATGGATGGTTGTAGCCTCGTACAGCTTGTGATAACAATAATAATAATAATAAATATATATCGGGGGAGGGAAGTTACAAGATGCAAGTGAAATTACGGTTTTTCAGGTGCTGGACAGGTAGTAACTCCAAACGCTTCGTGCCAAGTTCTCTCACACCTTGCCCACCCCTGTATATAAGGTTAGTGCATCTATATAATAAAACCGTAGGCGACGCATGCGCAGTCTTATCGGCGTGCTTCCGTGATCAGTATGTCCGTGGCCGCCAAGACTGCAGCATGCCCCGCGCTTACTACGGCCCCACGCGAAGCTGACAAATTCCAACTACCCCCTCCTCTCCCGCAACAAACGCTAACGCTCATGCTCTCCTGCAGGAAAAATAAAAACTCACTGCTTGCTCTCCTCGACACGGCGCTTTACCCGGCAGACATTCAACAAAAAAGGTTGCCTACCCCTGCCGCTCTGGCAGCCTGCACGTCGCCGACTCCAACCCACCCCCTCCTCTCCCGCAACAACCACTACCGCTCATACTCTCCTGCAGGAAAAAAAAAACTCACTGCTTGCTCACACATTCAAAACAAAATTGACTACGGCGCTGCAGAAGTCAGCTCTTTGCAACGGCCCCACACTCGCGGTCTCGCTGGGGTTTTTCGCGGTGGCGGCTCCTCTTGCGTCCGGCCCTGTGTACTTACTAGACTCCCCCCTTCCCGCAAAAAACGTTACCGCTCCTGTTCAAAGCGGCCTGCTGAGGTTCGCGGCCGGCTGTAACGAACCTCGCAGGCCGCTCTCCACATGGTAGCACGTTCCCTCTGACGTAATCGCGTCTGAGGGAACATGCTACCAAGTTGGAGAGCGGCCTGCGAGGTTCGTTACAGCCGGCCGCGAACCTCAGCAGGCCGCTTTGAACAGGAGGAACTGCCACCATGGGGATCGTGAGAAGAGCCGCCGAAAAAAAACCTTCAGCCACAGCAGGCCAGCACGCTGGAAAGGAAGTGGGAGGGGCCGAACGGAGCAGGGCAGCTCACGGTAAGAGAAGGGAATGGGGTGTGGGGGAAAATGCTTCTACTGCTTCAGCAGGGACCTGGAGGGGAAGGGAAATACCGCTGCTGCTTCTGCAAAGGAAAGTGGGGGAGGGGGGGGAAGAGAAGGGAATGGGGTGGTGGTGGGGGGAAATGCTGCTACTACTACACAGGGATTTGGAGGGGAAGGGAAATATCACTGCTGCTTCTGCAAAGGAAAGTGGGGGGGGGGAGGGGAGAGACAGAAAAAAATACAGACAGACAAAGGAGACTAGGGAAAAATTGCAGGAGGGAGAGAGACAGAAAGAAAGGAAGAAAGAGACAGGAGCAGGGAGAGAGACATAAATAAAGACAGACAGCCAGTCATATATTCTAGGACCCCGTTAATGTAACGGGCTTAAACACTAGTAAATTAATAATGAGCTGATAATTGTGGTCAATGAGCAATAATAGCCTACAATTGCCCTTAATTAGGGCTCACTGGCACCAATTAGCAGTTATATATGCAACCGCCGATAGTCAGGATTTTCACATGCATGTTATACAATACCATCATGAGCACCTAATAGGGTGTATGGACCTGGGCGGGGCAGGTGGGGAATGCTCAAAGTGGGCAGACTGAGCCCCCTAGCGGGGAAAAGGGGAATTAGCGGGAGCTCTATCTTGCCTCTCAGCACCGTGGGACGCCTCAGGCCAACCTTCAGTCACGATTGGTTTATTAGGAATTACGGTATCTCCATCATCGCCCCCTCCTGTACAAAATGCATTATTGCGCTGCATTCGTTTACATATTGCAATCTGCAATTAAGCACACATATAATAGAATACTGTAGTTAGACAGATGCACTTACACCAGCCTTCGATGTGGCATAAGCACTTGCACCTAAAGCTGGCCGTGTATATGCAACACCTAAGGTTGGCCGTGTATATGCAACACCTAAGGTTGGCCGTGTATATGCAACACCTAAAGCTGGCCGTGTATATGCAACACCTAAGGTTGGCCGTGTATATGCAACACCTAAGGTTGGCCGTGTATATGCAACACCTAAAGCTGGCCGTGTATATGCAACACCTAAAGCTGGCCGTGTATATGCAACACCTAAGGTTGGCCGTGTATATGCAACACCTAAGGTTGGCCGTGTATATGCAACACCTAAGGTTGGCCGTGTATATGCAACACCTAAAGCTGGCCGTGTATATGCAACACCTAAGGTTGGCCGTGTATATGCAACACCTAAGGTTGGCCGTGTATATGCAACACCTAAGGTTGGCCGTGTATATGCAACACCTAAAGCTGGCCGTGTATATGCAACACCTAAGGTTGGCCGTGTATATGCAACACCTAAGGTTGGCCGTGTATATGCAACACCTAAGGTTGGCCGTGTATATGCAACACCTAAGGTTGGCCGTGTATATGCAACATCTAAAGCTGGCCGTGTATATGCAACACCTAAGGTTGGCCGTGTATATGCAACACCTAAGGTTGGCTGTGTATATGCAACACCTAAGGTTGGCCGTGTATATGCAACACCTAAAGCTGGCCGTGTATATGCAACACCTAAGGTTGGCCGTGTATATGCAACACCTAAGGTTGGCCGTGTATATGCAACACCTAAAGCTGGCCGTGTATATGCAACACCTAAAGCTGGCCGTGTATATGCAGACCCACACTAGTATTCTATACTGGCAATTCATTACAGAATTCACATTCTGCACACTGTATCCCCAGTTGTGTAGTAAGGCGGGGCTGGGAGCGGTCTGCCCTGGGTGCCACATTGGCGGGGGCGCTGGCACTCCTCCTCCTTTCCAACCCTCCCGGCCTCTTCCGCCTCCTCCCTTCCCCCATACCTTTAGTTCACCACCGTGAGCAACAGCGTGCTCCTTGCAACTGCATCATCTCTCCCGCCGATGTCACGTCTGGGTGCCGCACACAGTAAGTGACATCAGAGGGAGAGCCAAGGGGGGTCGCGAGGAGCCTGTTGAAGTTCTCATTGCTTGCGGCGGCGAAGAGGTACGGGGGAAGGGAAGGGGGTGTGCATGCAGCGGGGGGGGGGGGGGGGGCGGGGGGGGGAGATGAGGGCGGGGGAGGGCGCCTTTCACCCTCGCTATCCCAGTGCCTAATTTAAGGCCCCTTTTCTTCAATCTACCCCTAAGTGACTCTCAGGAATCTCTTTGGCTTTGACCGCTGCTTCCACCCTAGGCAGGCCTTCTCAGCGGAGTGGGTGTCCTCCAGTAGGGGGGTGGTGTGTTTTCAATGGCTTTGGACAGGCAGAACTCGCCTCTCTCACAATTGAAAATGTGATACTAAAACAGCACCTTCCACGGTTCACAGTCGTAAGCGCGTGAGACAAACGTGTGCCGACATTTGAGAGCGGACAATTGAGTGCAAGACTTCAGCGCGCTGCTCTAAAAGCTTATTTTAAAGGGCTCCGACGGGGGGGGGGGGGCTTGGGGGGGGAACCCCTCACTTTACTTAATAATGTTGGCGCTGCCATTGGGGGTGGTTTTGGGGGGTTGTAACCCCCCCCCCCCATTATACAGAAAGCAACTTTTCCCTGAAAAAATAGGGAAAAAGTTGTTTTCTATATAATGTGGGGAGTTACACACCCCAACACGGCAGCCAACCCCTCTTGACACCAAAACCCCACTAGACATCAACAAACATAACTACCCCATACAGCCCACCATTAAAATACTGGGTGTAACTCTGGACCAATGCCTCACCATGAAAGATCAGGTGGACTCCCTAATCAAAAAGAGTTTTTTCACCCTCTGGAAACTTAAATCCATTAAAGCATACTTTGATAACTCTGCCTTCAGAATCTTGGTACAATCCCTCGTATTAAGTCAACTCGACTACTGTAACATCGCCTACTTAGCAATCCCCCCAAAGAATATGCGACAATTACAACTAATGCAAAACACTGCGGTCAGACTAATCTTCGGTCTAAAGAAGTTTGATCACGTGACGCCATACTTCAAACAGCTACACTGGCTGCCGATGGAAGCTCGTGTAAAGTTTAAGTTCACCTGCCTCTGTTTTAAAGTTTTCTACGGTCTAACCCCTAAATACATCACTGACCTCTTCTCCTTCTCAGCCAACAAACACAAGAGAAGCTCCCACTTCGTTTCTCCCCCGGTTAGAGGATGCAAACTAAAAAAACACCATGAGCATCTTCTCTCACATCAGGCTGCTCTATGGGGTAAAGACCTAGAACAACTCCTGTTGCCCACCACTTATGAGGTATTCAGGAAACGCCTCAAAACTCACCTATTCCTGAAATACCTAGACAGCTGACCCACTTCCCTCCTTCCCCTCTCTTGCCCTTTCTCCCCATTGTTCCCACATCCCTTAAGTTAACTCAACTTGTACGTCAACTCAACTTGTACCCCACTAATCTTCTGTAAACCGCATAGAACTTAACGGTATTGCGGTATATAAACTGTTATTATTATTATTATTATTAAGTAAAGTGGGAGTTTCCCCTCCCACACCCCCCATCAGAGCCCTTTAAAATAAGCTTTTAGAGCGGCGCGCTGAAGTCTTGCGCTCAATTGTCCGCTCTCAAATGTCGGCGCGCGCTTTTGTCCCGTCACCCCGCCCACGGCAGCAGCCCCTCCCCCCTCGTCTCCGCCCCCCCCCACACTCCTTCCACAATCCCCTCTGCCTTACGCGCACCCCCTTCCTCTAGTTTGCCGCGAACAACAACAACTTCAACGAACTCCTCCCGACCCTGTCATCTCTCCCGCCGATGTCACTTCACGTGCGCGGCACCCGGAAATGACGTCAGCGGGAGAGACGACGTGGCGGCGAGGAGCACGTTAAAGTTGTTGCTCGCGGCGGTGAACAACTAGAGGTGCGGGGGAAGGGAAGGAGGGGCGTGCGCGTGTCGCGGGGAGGAGTGGGAAGGGGCGGAGAGCAGGAGGGGTGCCAACACCCCACCAACATGGTGCCCGGGTTAGACCCCCCCCCCCGCTCCCCTTTACTACGCCACCGACTGGCAAGACTTTAGGTGTAGGAGTTGCAGTCTCAAAGCCCAGTGGGCTGAGACCCGGGAGAGCCCGATTCCATTCTCTCCACGGCTCATTGTGACATCGGGCAAAGACAATTCTATAAGGCATTCGTGGCCTAAGCAAAGGTGCCGATTTGCATGCCAAATAAATAGAACAGCTGCACTTAAGCATCTGATTGGTGACAGAAATGAGCAGTTACATGTGCAAATTCTATATAGGACACCTAGTCATGGCTAAATTCAGGATCCACCACTAACTTTTTTAAAAAAAAAATTGGCTTAATTGGTGTGGTAATTGACCACGCTGGTTTTCAGCCAATCAGTTAATCAATTTAAGAGTTTGGCGCCAAACTCTTAGGAAGCCTAGTGGCGCCCTTATGGAGGTGCCCTCCCATGCCTAATGGCACCTAATCACGCCTATCTGAAAAAGTAGGGAAAAGCTGGCCTAATGGTGTTTAATGTCTAGAACGTGTAACGTTTATGAATTTATTCAATTTTATATACTGTTCTCCCAGGAAAGCTCAGAAGGGTTTACTGTATTTAGGTGCTCTAGCATTTTTCCCTGTCTGTCCCGACGGGTTCACAATGTGTCTAATGTACCTGGGGCAACAAGAGGATTAAGTGACTTGCCAAGTAAAGGACAATCCAGCCATTGTGACATCACTGATGAGGTTGGCTCTTAGGCATTGGTGGAATGAGGCATTATGACATCACAATACCAGCTCTGGTGATCAGAGGCTAAAACTTTTCACACTATTTATTAATCCTCCCAAGGGAGCTCAGTTTCCATGAATTTATTCAGGTACTCAAGCGTTTTTCCCTGTCTGTCCTGGAGGGCTCACAATCAATCAAATGTACCTGGGGGCAATGGGGGAATTAAGTGACTTGCCCAGGGTCACAAGGAGCAGCGTGGGTTTTGAACCCACAACCCCAGGGTGCTGAGGCTGAAGCTTTAACCACTGCACCACGCTAGAAAACATAATGTAGTAAAAGTGATCCAAGCGTAGGACAATCCAGCCATTGTGACATCACTGATGAGGTTGGCTCTTAGGCATTGGTGGAATGAGGCATTATGACATCACAATACCTGCTCTGGTGATCAGAGGCTGAAACTTTTCACTTATTGAGCTTTCTATACCGCTCTCCCAGAGGAGCTCAGGATGGTTTACTTTATCTAGGGGCTCCAGCATTTTTCCCTGTCTGTGCCAGCGGGCTCGCAATCTCTCTAATGTACCTGGGGCAAGTCTGACAAAGATGGCAAAACAAAGTTTACAAAGCTGGGTAAAAATAAAATGCCCAAGTTTGCGTAGGCGCCGCCAAGTGTGATTCTATAAATGGCACCTACCGGTTGGTTGACAACCACACAGAACAGCACCTAAATGTAAGCGCCAGTGGGCACCGTTTATTCGGCCCTTGGTGCACATGTCACTTACCCTCAGATTCCATATATAGCGATCAAAATTGTGCATGCAAATTTGAGCGTATGTCTAATTTCTGTGCCCAATGTAATTAACAAGTCAATTAGCACCAGTTATTGGTGCTAATTGGCTACCGTTCGGATTTTACTTGCACATCATGCTAAGGACCATTCTATAAAGATGCGTATGTAAATCTACAGGAGATGTTAAAACCAACCTTCAGTTACATATACCTTATCGGTGATTTTGCAAAGTCCAAAATCAAGTCCTTTAAACAGGGCAGTTTAGAACGTCTCTAGTTAATACAGAATACAGCGGCCAAACTTATTTTTGGAAAGAGAAAGTACGACCGTGTTTCCCCATTGCTGAGAAAACTCCATTGGCTTCCGGCCCATCATAGGATACAGTTTAAGGGCTCCTTTTACAAAGGTGCGTTAGGGCCTTAACGCGTGGAATAGCACACGCTAAAATGCCCCGCGCGCTAGCCGCTACCGCCTCCTTTTAAGCAGGCAGTAATTTTTCGGCTAGCGCGCGCGCAAGATTATAGCACACGCTAGCCGAAAAATTACCGCCTGCTTAAAAGGAGGTGGTAACGGCTAATGCGCGGGGCATTTTAACGCGCGCTATTCCGTGCGTTAAGGCCCTAACGCACCTTTGTAAAAGGAGCCCTAAGTGTGCATGTGCGGTTTTCAAACTCCTTTATGGGATATTTGACTCTTTGATGCCCCTTAATGGGAATTCCTTTAGATCTTGCTATTCAAAAATTATAACAATTCACAAATTAGCATTTCCTTCTCTGAAAGGAATTAAAAGCACTGGGAAGCTAAGTAAATCTTTTACTTTTAAATTGGTGAGAATCTAGAATGGACTTCCAGGTTCTCTAAGACTGGTAGATCAATTATTTCAATTTCGAAAAAGTTTAAAAACCTGGTTGTTTTCACAATCGTTAATTTGATTTTAGCTGTCGTATAGTAATTTTAAGCAATTCAACATATTTTTTCTAACTTTTCCCATCCATCTAATCTAACCAATCTCTGATTATTTCCAGGCTAGACTATTGCAATACATTATATCATGGCATAACACAGAAAGAAATAAGAAGATTACAAATCATACAAAATACTGGAATAAAGATTATTACTCATTCCAAAAAATACGACCATGTTACACCTCTTCTGCGAAATGCACATTGGCTACCGATTTCATATAGAATAACATACAAAATTGCGCTACTTATATTTAAAATTCAGAAAACTAATACCCCAATATTTTTATATCGGTACTTAATACCCTATTCCCCTGCCAGATCTCTTCGATCAGCAGAACAAAATTTAATAACCATTCCAACGCTAAAAATAATAGGCACTAGAAGAAATACAACTTTTTCTATTTTTGGACCTCAGCTCTGGAACAAACTTCCTATCTTTCTACGCGCTGAAATCTCTCTAGAAAAATTTAAAAAGAACTTAAAAAGTTACCTTTATAGAGATGCATTTGATTCTTAAATTAGATAATCTTTTCTTTTTTTTCCCTTTTCTTCCCCTATCCATACCTTTCCTGATGTTGTTCTTCCCTAAAAATGTTGGTTTGACAAGGTGCCCCATGAACGCTTACTGAAGAAACTGTGGAGTCACGGGGTGGAAGGGGACGTGTACAGATGGATCAAAAATTGGCTGGCGGGCAGGAAACAGAGGGTAGGAATAAAGGGGCACTACTCTGACTGGATAGGGGTCACAAGTGGTGTTCCGCAAGGGTCAGTGCTGGGACCATTGCTGTTCAATATATTTATTAATGATCTAGAAACGGGGACAAAGTGCGAAGTTATCAAGTTCGCGGATGACACAAAACTCTCCAGCAGGGCCAGAACTGTTGAAGAATGCAAAGAATTGCAAAACGACCTGAACAAACTGAGTGAGTGGGCAAAAAAATGGCAGATGAGCTTCAATGTGGAGAAATGTAAGGTCTTGCACATAGGGAAGGGGAACTCCAGGTACAGCTATACGATGGGAGGGAGGGTACTCGGGGAAGGCAGCCAAGAAAAAGATCTGGGGGTATTGGTAGATAACACAATGAAGCCGGCGGCACAATGTGCAGCGGCCTCAAAAAAAGCGAACAGAATGTTGGGCATTATCAAAAAAGGTATCACTACCAGAACAAAAGAAGTTATCCTGCCACTGTATCGAGCAATGGTGCGCCCACATCTGGAATACTGCGTCCAATACTGGTCGCCATACCTCAAGAAGGACATGGCAATACTCGAAAGGGTCCAGAGGAGGGCAACGAGGATGATAAAGGGTATGGAGAACCTTTCATATGCCGAACGGTTAGACAGGCTGGGGCTCTTTACCCTGGAAAAGCGGAGACTGAGAGGGGACATGATAGAAACTTATAAAATCATGAAAGGCATAGAGAAGGTGGAGAGGGACAGATTCTTTAGACTAGCAGGGACAACTAAAACAAGAGGTCATTCAGAAAAACTGAGAGGAGACAGATTCACAACGAATGCAAGGCGGTTCTTCTTCACTCAGAGGGTGGTGGACACCTGGAACGCGCTTCCCGGAGAGGTAATAAGACAGAGTACAATTCTGGGGTTCAAAAAGGGACTGGATGACTTCCTGGAAGCAAAGGGGATAACAGGGTACAGATAAAGGTTTACCGTACATTGAGCGAATAGGGTATGGATATTTTAGGTTAGGTAGGGAACACTTTCAGGTCGTGGACCTGGGGGGCCGCCGCGGGAGCGGACTGCCGGGCACGATGGACCCCTGGTCTGACCCGGCAGAGGCAACACTTATGTTCTTATGTTCTTATGTAATTTTATCCTAGTAATCCTTATGTATTTTTTATTGTCTGTGGATATGTCTTTATGTCTATTGTTTAAATAATTTATTTCCCCAAATTTTAATTTTTGTAATACGCATTGAAAATATTTGATATTGCGTGTAAATCAAAATCTTAATAAACTTGAAACTTGAAACTTTTTATCCCACAGTTTTTACTTGTTATGTTTCATTTTTTAACGAACTGTAAACCAAGTCGAGCTCCTTAGGGAGTAGATTTGGTCTATAAAATGAAGATTAGATTAGAGATTAACATAGAAAATGAATATGGTCCCTACTCGGATCCAAGTTTTGGCGGCTGTGTCACCTTCCTCAGGGAACAATAAAGGGCTTGTGACGCACTGCGAAAATTGCACAGTTACACGTTTTCCGCACAAGAGATGCCGACGTATAACCGCGCAATTTTAGCAGAGCATCACAAGTCCTTTGTTGTCCCCTGAGGAAGGCGACACAGTTGCTGAAACTCGAATCCGAATTGGGACCACATTCTTTATGTATGTTAAGGACTTGATTTTGGACTTTGAAAAATCACCAGTAAGGTATATGTAACCAAAGGCTGGTTTTAACATCTCCCGTGCCTCTTTCGTTGTTCTGTTCTAACCTGAGGCTTGGTACTAGAGGTCTAAACGGGAACGGGGATCGCGGGAATCCCCCCTAACCCACAGGACTCCCACGGTGACCCCCCTCTGGCCCACCGGACTCCCACGAGGACCTCCCTCTAGCCAACGGGACTCCCACGGAGATGGAAGGCTTTGGAAGCAGGGTTTGTCCATATAATATAATGGACATGTCAGCCTTAGTAAAAGAGGGGGTTTATAAGTTAATTACCTGAACAGAAAACAAAAAAAGGGTTCCACCAAAGAGATTCCACAAGGAAAACAGCAACGCAAACACAAAAGAAACTGTGGAATTGATGATCCTGTCAGAAGTAATTGCTGCTTTTTATGGGGACGGGCGGGGATGGAGGTAATTCCTTGCGGGGATGGGTGGGGACGGAGAGGATCCTGACGGGGACGGGTGGGGGTGGGGACAGAGAGGATCTTGGCGGGGATGGGTGGGATTTCTGTCCCCGTGCAACTCTCTACTTGGTACCTTCTTTTCTGCTGTATGTAAATCTGTTAGCGTGCAATGGAATGCAGAGTGCGACCTTGGGAGTAGCGTGGCAGGCCAAGGGCGTTTCACTCAAAATGTGTGCACTCATAGAGTTTGTGACCGATTTATGCACAAGGAGTTACAGCTAGTGTAAATCCTCGTGCCCAAAGTTGGATGCCAGTTCCAGCGCTGCACGCTATTCTCTACGCAGTGCCCATCTCGGAGCGCTTTTCATAAAATAGCGCTCATTTTCTCAGCTCCCAAATGTCATCACCATTTACAGATTCCGGGCCTTTCCATGAAATCACAAGTGGGCCAGGTCGTGATTATTGCAACACTGAGGGGCATTTTCGACAGTGCCTCTAAGTCCGACTTTGGACGTTTCCCACAAGGCGTCCAAAAGTCAGGGCGGGGGAATATCCATTTTCAAAACTGCTAGATGTTCTTTTCTCTTTTTAATTACCTATTTGGATGTCTTTGGCCATCAGGACGTCCAACCTTAGGACCCCTAACTCTGTTCACCATTTTCGAACATGGGCTTTGTGTATTAATGCCTTTCTCTCACTCTGCATATACAGAGGATAAATTTTTAGTAAATCAGGTCTCAACCATTTTCAATTGTCTTTTATTTGGCAAAGATACACACAAGCAAGAGATTTCTGAATAAATATATTTGGGGCATACTTTTAATTCTCAGAGTGAAATGCAAAGGAGGTGAGATTAGCCCACGGAGTTTAGAGTTTAAATGAGGGGAAATCTCTGAGTGTGTGGAATATGACCCTGATCATTCCAATAAATGTCAAACGATCCTTTAACATAAAATAGAGCCTTACCTCATGGCATTGCACTCTTCTGGAGCTGTGTTTAATTCAAGCCAAGATTTTTGGCAGGAGTTGCTTTCCTTCATTATTAAGTTCCAGCCTCATGCTAGAAGAAATGCAGAAATAATGGATGTTCCTTTCTTTCCACCTTCACAGATACAATTTACAATAGTCCTCCTGTAGTTCAGATAAATCACTTTTTTTTTTTTGTATTCCCAGTTACTGAATGCTGGAAATAGTTCGATTTCACCGAGGCAGAGATTCACTGAGGGGCTGATGCAATAAAGTTCACGTGGCTTTCTGCACGGGTTAGCTTGATTAGAGCAACCACATTTTTGTGGGCGCACAATGCAAAAATGAGTTTTGCACACAAGCTAACTGGGTGCAGAGCCTCAGCTGATCATTAGCACATGGCAGATTTAAACCCGCGGTAATGAAGCTATTAGCTATTCAGCGAGATGCAGAGAAGCACGTTGGGGTTTTAATGCACTCTAACTAGGGCAAATTGGAACCTATAAACTGTATATTACACCGGATAACAAAGTTTTTGTTTCTTCAACACTTTTGGGTATATCTTACAGATTTTTGACTGCTGATCATGAAAATCTAAACTAAATTATAACTTGGCTTTATATACCGGGTCATCAACCTGAGGAAGCTCGAATCGGTTAACAATAATTTAAAAAGATACACTAAAGGAAAACAACAAGAATTAAGGGAGGATTCATTTCCAAAATGTTTAGCGAATAAACCAGTTTTTAAAGATTTTCGGAAGAGTAGGAAAGGGCTAGGGCATCTCAAAGCTTAAGGGAGTTTGTTCCATAATTGAGAAAATTTAAAAACCAAAGAAAGGCTGAAGTTCTTGATTCGTTTAATCCCTCTTTTAGATGGAAGAGAAAGTTTGAATTGTTGAGTACCTCTAGCATAGGAAAATCTGGAAATGCTCCATAGCAGAGGGACAAGAGGAGTGAAAATACCAAGTAGAACTTTGAAGGTAATGCACTCAACAAAAAAGCAGTATACAAGTCCTCATTCCCTTTCCCTTTCATCAAGCCCTGTATCCTTTGGCCAACCGAGGTCACAAGTACCAGAAAAAATCCTAAAGAGTAGCAACATTCCAGAGCTGAGATTGCGATGTCATAATGCCTCATTCCACCAATGCCTAAGAGCCAACCTCATCAGTGATGTCACAATGGCTGGATTGTCCTATACTTGGCTCACATAAGAACATAAGAATTACCACTCTGGGACAGACTGAAAGTGTGGCTAACTGGTAGAGCTGCTGCCTCGGCACCTAGAGGTTGTGAGATCAAATCCTGCTTCTACTCCTTGTGACCCTGGGCAAGTTAATCCTCCTGTGCCCACTTCTTTGATGTGATAAAAAGGTGGTAGATAAGTCCCCATTCCCTTTCCCTCAATCTGTAAAAATTGTGCATGTAATTTAATTGAATAACAAACAAATTAGTACCGATAATTGGCATTTTAACAAGCAATTATTGGTGCTAATTAGAAATCAATTACAAGTTACATGCATAACCATAGGCATGGGGTCTGCACCATCCAGGAAGTCAACAAGGAAGAACTCTGCATTGAACTGGATTGCATCCATCACATTTTGCCACCTGGGAAGCACTCTCCACTCACCATAATGCCAAGCTGAAGGGCACCGTGAGGGAGTGATGGGTACTCTCTCACTGGTACTGCAATTACACCACTGGACAGCAAGATTTTGCCATCCCTGAGCCTGTGAACTAATCAAGAGTGTTGTTGCACCTTTCGAGTGTGTCTGACTGTGTGCGCGCAGGCTTAAAGTCCGCTCAGGCTAGTACGGGCACTTTTCAGAATGTGTGGGAAGTACTGAGGATTCTTTTTGTGCTTCCGGGCACCATCGCAAGCCGTGAGTACAGCTCCTCAAAGTTCAGGCTCATCAAAGTATGTTTGCTCGATGGGAATGAAAGACTGCTGTGACTGGTTATTCGTATTGAATAAAAATGCTACTGCCTGGCCCGCCATCTTGCCATCAGGCCCTGGGCCCGATTTGAGCCATTCCCGCTCCTTCCTGCCACTTTTGGTTGCCATATCAGTGCTGTTTTTGAGCACAAATTTGTCCATAGACCTGAGAGCAGCAGTGGTCTAGCCCTTGGGTAAATCCACTCATAGAATTTAGTTCAAAAGGGCTGATTTGGAGGGAGAACTTTACTCTGTTATGTTATGTGTATACTGGTTTGCTCAATAAAGAAATATTATATATAAAAAAAAAAAAAATGCTACTGACCTGTCTTGGAGTTTGTAAGAGCAAAGGCTAGAAGAGCAACCGGCTGACCTAAAAGACTAGAAACATAGAAACATAGAAATAGACGGCAGATAAGGGCCCACGGCCCATCTAGTCTGCCCACCTTAATGTCCCTCCCCTACCTTTGCCCTGTGAAGAGATCCCATGTGCCGATCCCATTTGGCCTTAAAATCAGGCACGCTGCTGGCCTCAATCACCTGTAGTGGAAGACTATTCCAGCGATCAACCACTCTTTCAGTGAAAAAGAATTTCCTGGTGTCACCTCGTAGTTTCCCGCCCCTGATTTTCAACGGATGCCCTCTTGTTGTCGTGGGACTCTTGAAAAAGAAGATATCTTCCTCCGCCTCGATGCGGCCCGTAAGATACTTGAACGTCTCGATCATGTCCCCCCTCTCTCTGCGCTCCTCGAGCGAGTATAGCTGTAATTTGTCAAGCCGTTTTTCGTATGGTAGATCCTTGAGTCCCGAGACCATCCGGGTGGCCATTCTTTGCACTAGGATTTACATTTTATGTTCTGAAGATTACTAAACATTGTTCCACCCTGTGCTACCCAAAGGCTGCTAAGTTATTCTTAAAATTAAAGAAGCATCAGCTTGGCCTGGTGCCTCAGTTGTTGTTCGGTGCATTGCAATGCAGGTGGTTCCTAGTTTAATTCCAGAATTAGACCTTCTGAATTCTAGTTTAAGGGAAAGGGGGTTATACAATCACGCTCAAAGCTAGCACGAGCAACTTCTGCTTGTTGCTCGCACCAGCCCGGTTCCCCTCTGAATCACTTCTGGGTCATGGGGCCAGGAAGTGATGTCAGAGGGAATCCAATGCTGGTGTGAGGAGCATGCTTGCAGAAGCCACTCACGCTGGCGAAGATTACGAGGGAAGGAGGGGAGGGAGAGCGCAAGTGTGGAATGGGGGGCGCGGAAGGAGTGGGGGGGGTGCGGAGAGGAGGGCGCAGTGAGCGCAAGGGGGTGCCACCATCCTAGGCACCTTATATCCTTACTGCGCCACTGCATTAAAGCCTACGAGGGGCCACTGAAAAGTTCTCAGGCCAACCAACAAAGCTGGGGAGGTCTCCACTGAGGGCTCTACATTTAGCCCAGCAATTTTCCACTTTTTTCTTTCCGTATTTTTCTGACGGAAGGAAAAAAGTGGGAAATCACCGGACTTGCCCCCTGTTTTACTAAGGTGCGCTATGAATTTTAACGTGCGCAAACTGCTAACGTGTCCACAGACTAACATGCACGCCTTAGCATTTAGCGCATGGTTAGCACGCGCTAAAATGCTTAGTGCACCTTTGTAAAAGGAGCACTACATGTATAGCCCTCAATGGAGACTGTCCCGGATTTGTTGGTTGAGCTGTGAGCATTTCAACGGCCCCGCGTAAATTTCATAGTGCACAATTCAAAATGGGTGTAGCTATAGGAGGAGTGTGAGCAGATCAAGGGATGTTCCAAAAAGTTGGCCTCGCCATTACACCAGGCTCCATTAATCTCAAGACTTGCATGTGCCCTGTGCAGAATATTAGTTTCACCACCGATCTTTTCGGCACTTAAATCTGGGTGCCATCTATTGAATCCAGCCCTATTTGCATACAATGCAATGCCGTCCCTGTTCCTCTCAAATTATACCCCTGTGAATGCCTATGCACAGATTGCATGCAAGCAGACCGTATCGGTGTCAGGTCAAAAGCGCGCCGGGACAAAGGCGCGCCCAGACAATTGAACGCAGTGCGCGCCGCCGCGCCGCTCTAAATTACTGTTTTTAGTGCTCCGACGGGGGTGTGTGGAGGGGGAACCCCCCCCACTTTACTTAATAGATATCGCGCCGTGTTGTGGGGGCGTTGTGGGGGGTTGTAACCCCCCACATTTTACTAAAAACTTAACTTTTTCCCTGTTTTTAGGGAAAAAGTTCAGTTTACAGTAAAATGTGGAGGGTTACAACCCCCCAAACCCCTCATAATGCCGGCGTGATGTCTATTAAGTAAAGTGGGGGGGTTCCCCAACAAAACCCCCCGTCGGAGCCCCTAAAAACTGTAATTTAGAGCGGCGCGGCGGCGCGCGCTGCGCTCAATTGTCGGCGTGCGCTTTTGTCTTTCGCGCCGTTGTATATGAACCGACTGTATCATGCTCCCTGTACGGTCTCTTAAGAGCCACTTTCTGCATGTAAAGTATGTTTTATGGTTGAAAGTTTTATATAAAATTACACTCAGGAGAGATGCTATAAAAATGCACAGGGGAATATGTATTCTTGCTGAAAGATAGCACGAACTTTCATGGTAAATGTGCATAAAAGTTTCCAGGGGTATCGTCTGGATGGAGCAGAGTCAGAGTTGCAATGGTGCACTTTTTAAAAAATAGATCTTTGAAGCAGATATAAATTTGTATGAGAGATTTATCTGCAACTGAGTTTGGTTCTGGATGCCTAAGTTGCTTTATAAAATAGACTTGAAACAGATGCCTTTGTGGGTTCCATCCTCGAGTTGGGGGGGTTCTGGCTGGAGGGATTGGGCACCCTCCTGCCGGTGATCTTCGGGGGGTGGAGGGTGTTCTAAGCAGGAGGGATTGTGCATCCTTCCTGCCGCGTTTGTTTGCGGGGGAGGGACTGGGAGCTGCAGCTGCAGCCGCTAAACTTATCGCGGCAGGGAGATTCCTTGCTGCGATAAGCTTAGCAGCCGCGTCTACAATAACCCAATAACATGGACGTCGGCTAGAGAATCGGGTTTACTTTAGGCGGCCTTAGGCCCAATTCTATATCGGAGACCCGTCGGCTTCTGGGACCGGGCCTCCTATACAGAAACCCGGCCTCAATGCTCAAATATATTCATTGCACTAAGATTTAAACATCCACCTCCTCCGTAGCCTTTATATAATCTTTCAACCCTTTAAGCATAAATAATTTTTAGCATCAGCGATTTACAAATGCAAGTGACTTTGCAAACAAAGCTTGACTTAATTCAAACTTATCTCAAAGATTTTTTTTTGTCCAGGGGATGCATGTCCTGTCATCCCAACAGCATAGTCTTCCAGCTCAAAAAAGGAAAAAAAAAAAATGTTTCTCTGTACTTAGATTTGTTTATTGACAGTCTGCCAAGAACCAATGCAGCGCCAAACAAGCCCGGTACTATTAATATTTCACTTTATTTACTGTAAGCTGCTCCGATGTGAGGCGTGAGCATTCTATCTTTCTTGATATGAATGCAAAGTGAGCAGCCCGTCCTGTGCGCAGCAGCACGGAGGGGCTGCAGATTACACCTTAATGGGTGCTTATTACAGGTCCTTGGGAGAGATTGCGATCTGTATGACGAAGCAGAAACACTTTCAACCACTTGAGTACTATAATCACAATAAACGGATCGTGCTGAACTGCTTATTGTTTGCATCAATTCATGCCTGAGCATTTTGTGTGGCAGGTCCTCGGCTGGGGAATGCTCTTCCAAAATCGGCTCGTCAACTGAGCTTGTTGTTTTACTTTTTCGTAAGCGTTGAAGCCACGTAATTTAAGTGAAGCTTTTTGGAGTTTTTTTTAAAAACTATTTTGTGACATTCCAATATTAGGGTTTGATGGAAGCAATTTCAAAGGAGTGTTGTGAAGGGTGTATGTTTTGATGTAATCTGTGTAAGTCGTGTGGGTTTTGGTGCAACCCGCTCAGATTTTAAGATGTGCGGGATATAAATGTTTTAAATAAATGAATTAATGTCCAATAATTTTTATTGAGTTTTAAAAATAAATATACATAGCAAAAATCTATCATCTCAACTCAGTTAATACCAGGGGTCTCAAAGTCCCTCCTTGAGGGCTGCAATCCAGTCGGGTTTTCAAAATTTCCCCAATGAATATGCATGAGATCTATTAGCATACAATGAAAGTAGTGCATGCACACAGATCTCATGCATATTCATTGGGGAAATCCTGAAAACCCGACTGGATTGCGGCCCTCAAGGAGGGACTTTAAGATCCCTGGTTAATACATTGTAGATATATAAATTTTTTAAAAAAATCAACAATCTTATCATTACAATACAGACACGATAAAGTACCTCCCAATACTCCCTCCTCCCTCCTCCCTTCCCATCCCCCATCCCATTTCCAAATATTACTAATAAATGAATTAAATAGATAAAATCAAATTGCAGAAGGTGATGCGTTTCAAACACCCCCGTGTACATCCTGGATAGGTCTGGTATGCCCAAAGTCATCAATTTTAGTCAAGGCTCTTTGAATGGCTCTTAGACCCAGATTCTGTAAACGGCGCCACTCAGCGCAGTTCTCAAACAAACAGCACCGTTTGTAGAATCATGCCTAGCGGTGCCTAAGCGGACTTAGACGTTGCTCGGTGACCTAGACATAGACGGCTGCTCCATTAGGCCAGTTTTTCACTCTCCTAATGTGGCGGCGCCTATGTCGGTCGCCCAACCACGCCTAAGTCAACCACAGCTATTCTCCACCCATAACCACACTTACTTTGTAACATAGGCATCGGTGGAGCTCCCTACCAAAGAAATTACAACTAGAAAAAGATACCAACAAATTCAAGAAAGGAATGAAGACCTTCCTTTTCTCAGATTAAAATCAGAATCATCAATGGTGGGGGAAGGAGGTTAGAAATATGGTGGAAATAGCTCACTGCTTCACAGTTCATACTTGAAAAGGTGAAGCAGGAATACTAAGGAAGTTTAAATTAAGATACATTTAAATGGCAACCAAAAGTTTAGTATCTATATTTATAGAGGTATAAGATATAAATAGTATAATAAATGGATACAGAAACCTAGAAACATGATGGCAGATAAAGGCCAAATGGCCCATCTGTAGCATCCGCTATCTCCTCCTCTACCTATTGGCTAAGGCTCTTAACATTTGCATCTCCTCTTCCTATAGGCTAAGGTTCTTTACACCTGCATTGTGAGGTCATAGAGCTTTATGGTTATAGAAACATAGACATATAGATCAAATACTTCCCACTTTTATGAAAAAGTGCATAGCATACTATTTCTACAGGAGGAGGCCTCAGTAATGGAGCCTATGCGTAGTCTTATTCAATGACTTTTATTGTGGAAGTTTTCCCACTAGGGAACCTCAGTTTAGTGTGTTAACTATAGAAACATAGAAACATGATAGCAGATAAAGGCCAAATGGCCCATCCGCAGCATCCACTATCTCCTCCTCTCCCTATTGGCTAAGGCTCTTTACACCTGCATTGTGATGTCATAGAACTTTATGGTTATAGAAACATAGAAACGTGATGGCAGATAAAGGCCAAATGGCCCATCCACAGCATCTACTATCTCCTCCTCTCCCTATTGGTTAAGGCTCTTAACATTTGCATCTCCTCTTCCTATAGGCTAAGGCTATTTACACCCGCATTGTGAGGTCATAGAGTAACCGCTCTCTCTTCCTCTCTTTGAGATCCCACATGCCTATCCCAGGCCCTCTTGAATTCAGACACAGGCTCTGTCTCCACCACCTCTTCCGGGATACTGTTCCACGCATCTACCACCCTTTCCGTAAAAAAAAGTATTTCCTTAGATTACTCCTGAGCCTATCACCTCTTAACTTCATCCTATGCCCTCTCATTCCAGAGCTTCCTTTCAAATGAAAGCGACGCGACTCATGCGCATTTACGCCACATAGGTATTTAAACATCTCTATCATATCTCCCCTCTCCCGCCTTTCATCCAAAGTCTACAGATTGAGATCTTTAAGTCTGTCCCTATACTCTTTATCATGAAGACCACACACCATTTTAGTAGTCTTCCTCTGGACTGACTCCATCCTTTTTATAGGGTTATAGTATTCTTTATTGTTGAGTCACTCAAGGAATGATTAAGAGAAATGATTTGTGTATATAAACTGTATGTATATTGGACATCGCAGAAACAATCTAATTCTATATGTTACATCATTTCTAGGCTTTTTCTATTATCGTAACTCCTTATCTATAGTTCACATATTGTGTAGCTCGAGCTGTACCATCATTACTGGAGTTAATGTTCATATTTCCATCTTAGCTGCTCATACAAACTGCTCTGAATTGACTTCATAGTCATTAGTAGCGGGATAGAAGCTTTAAATAAACAATAATTCCTAGCATCTTGTTTGCTTTTTTGGGCAGAAGGGTTTAGCATATTGTCTACAATGACACCCAGATGCTTTTCTTTGGCGCTAACCCCCAAGGTAGACCCTAGCATCTGGTAACTGTGATTCAGGTTATTCTTCCCAAAGTGCATCACTGTGCGTTTGTCCACATTAAATTTCATCTGCCACTTGGATGCCCAGTCTTCCAATTTCCTAAGGTCTGCTTACAATTTTTCACAATCTGCATGCGTTTCAACAACGTTGAACAGTTTACTGTCATCTGCAAATTTAATCACCTCACTTGCCATTCCAGTTTCCAGATCATATATAAATAAGTTAAATAGCACTGGTCCCAGTACAGACTCCTGTGGCACTCTACTGTTTACTCTCCTCCATTAAGAAGAATGATCATTTAACCCTACCTCTGTTTTCTATCTGATAACCAATTCCTAATCCACAACTGAACTTTGCCACCTATCCCATGACACTTTAATTTTCTTAGGAGCCTCTCATGAGAAACTTTGTCAAAAGCTTTCCGAAAATGTATATCAACCGGCACACCTTAATCCATGTTTATTCACACCTTCAAAGAAGTCAAGCAAATTAGTGAGGCAAAATCTCCCATGGCTGAACCAGTGCTGATTCTTACCCATTAAATCATGTTTGTCTACGTGTTCCATAATTTTATTTTTTATAATTGTTTCCACTATTTTGCCCGGCACTGAAGTCAGACTTATTGGTTTTTAATTTACCAAATCTCCCCTAGAACCCTTTTTAAAAATCGGCGTAACATAGGCCACCCTCCAATCTTCAGGTACTACAGACGATTTTGGCAACAGGTTACAGATCACTAATAGCAGGTCAGCAATTTCATGTTTGAGTTTTAGTACCCTCGGATGTATACCATCCAGTCCAGGTGATTTATCAATTTTTAATTTATCAATTTGGCTTAGTACATCTTCCAGATTCACCGAGATTTCTTTCAGTTCCTCCATATCATCACCCTTGAAAACCATTAATGGTTCAGGTAGATCTCTTACATCTTCTTCCACAAAGACCGAAGCAAAAAATTATTCATTCTCTCCACTATGGCCTTATCCTCCCTGAGCGCCCCTTTTTCTGCTTGATCATTCAATGGTCTCATGGATTCCCTCACAGGTTTTCTACTTCTGATGCACCTAAAAAAAATTGTTTCTATGAGTTTTTGCTTCTTTGTCAAGTTTCTCTTCATACTCTTTCTTAGCATTCTTTATCAACGCTTTGCATCTAACTTGCCAGTGCTTATGTCTCTTATTATTTTCTTTATATAGATTCTTTTTCCATTCTTTAAAGGATGGGGCTTTTTTTTTTGTCTCTGATAGCCTCTTTCACTTCACCTTTTAACCATGCTGGCTCTTGCTTGCTCTTCATTCCAACTTTGTTAATACATGGAATGCATCTAGTCTGGGCTTCCACGATGGTATTTTTAAATTACACCAATTTATGTCCACTACTGTAGAGGAGTGAAGCACAAGATAGGATATGTGTTTCTAAATGGAGAAAAGACCTCAGTTTCTTCCAGGGAAAGAAAACATTCACCTGGAGGATCTCTATGTCTGCCGTATACAACTTAAAGCAGCATAGGAAAAAACATCCCTGGTCAAAAACTCCATTATCAAATAATATCTGAAAAAACTGTTAGCATACAGTCCATAACATCACAAATCACTTATCTTTTAGATTCATTGTGGACATAAATTGGAATAATTTTTGTGAACTTTAAATATATTCCTCTTGCTATTTTTTGAACTATTTTTAAATTACATCCATGTCTGATTTACAGTCCTAACCTTTGCCACCAATCCTTTTAGCTTCTTTCCAACCATTTTCCTCATTTTATCATAGTCATCCTTTTGAAAATTAAATGCCACTATAGTAGATTTCTTTAGTGATATCACTAAAGAAATCTACTGTAGTGGCATAAATAAAACTTTATTCCATATAATATTTCTCAAATAGAAGGGATTTCAACTACTTTCTAAAGCATATAAAGCTCATTTACATACTTAATTGAAAAGGAAGTGAATTGCAAAGCTCTGGGCTAATACTAATTACAAGTCTTTTATACCAAGTTTTCAATCTGAAAGATTTAGCAGAATGTACACCTGGTAATCATCTTCAGATCTTATCTTAAACTTCTAGTTGGAACATACCATGTTATCCACTTCTCCAGAATCTTGAACTTACCGGTAAATAGAAGCACCTGAAAATCTATTCTTCTCCAAATGGCTAACCAATGAAGTAACATCAGATTTGGAGTTAAGGGACTGGAGGAGTTGCCGTACAGTGAGAGATTGGAGAAACTGGGCCTCTTCTCCCTTGAAAAGAGGAGATTGAGAGGAGACATGATCGAAACATTCAAGATAATGAAGGGAATAGACTTAGTAGAGAAAGATAAACTGTTCACCCTCTCCAAGGTAAAGAGAACGAGAGGACACTCTCTAAAGTTAAAAGGGGATAGATTCCGTACAAACGTAAGGAAGTTCTTCTTCACCCAGAGAGTGGTAGAAAACTGGAACGCTCATCCGGAGTCTGTCATAGGGGAAAACACCCTCCAGGGATTCAAGACAAAGTTAGACAAGTTCCTGTTGAACCAAAATGTACGCAGGTAAGGCTAGACTCATTTAGGGCACTGGTCTTTGACCTGAGGGCTGCCCCGTGAGCGGACTGCTGGGCGCGATGAACCACTGGTCTGATCCAGCAGCGGCAATTCTTATGTTCTCATATTTGGATTTACCCTGTGGAAACTTCTACTGTTGTGGAGTCGGCGAGAAGATGACCAACGGATACCTTCACATTTTGTACAGCAGCAGCTTCTCTGCCACTGGATTCAGGCAGAAGCTCTTTTCCTGTGTACTCTTCAGGTGCCACTTTTCAAGATCCCGTGTCCTTGGTTAGGTAGCGTTTAAGAAAGGTTCAAGTATTTATTTCAAGTTGTTTCTCCCCTCCTGCACATACTCATTGCTCTCGTAACCTATAACAACAAGATCAACAACCCGAGGATAAAGAAAAACAAGCTCCTTGAACAGTAAAAGCATCCAGAAGAGGATGTAGCCTATCTCACCCTCTTCCTTATTCCCCTCTGCCATATTTCATGTTCCACCGTTCCTTCACCTTGGCCAGAGAAAGCACCAGAGAATGCGTCTTTCCTTGGTTTTAATTTTCTGTTCTGTAAATAAGTTATGATTTTGTTAGTTTCAGCGTGAACTGATTTGTTGTATGTGACACATAGTTGTTTATGATTGCTGTCATTAATGTATGTGTAGTGTGAAGGAGGGATGTGACTAAAGGACCCGGGAGAATCTCCCCTGGATATATTATTCTGAGTGTAAAGATATAACTCTATTTAGTACTGCTGTGTAATGTCATAAAAAGCCTTTGTGGGTGAGTCATGTTTCCTAATGCATTCTGGAAATCTTATAAGGATATTTGAATTTCATTCAGCCTCTGTGCTCGTCAACACATCTGTTATTTTAAAAAATGTTGTACCGTATGGACTATAGCGTCAAGAAGCCAAAATTAAGACATTTTTCCTGCTTATAAAGACAGTAACAGATTGGACATGGGATGTGCATTACCTAAAGAGAGAACAAAGAGCAAATGAAACCACAGTCATCCATAAAGACATGTGTCCTACTGTAATCACAACCTCTGATCATTTTAATCCTCACCATGCATATTTGAAAAAGCATTGCAGATTATTTGAATAAATACTATACAATCCCCAGTGCTCTAAAGCCATATTTGTGATTCTTTCCAAAGCAGGATTACTCTGCTCTGTAATTAAAATACAAGCTGGGCATCGCTTAGAAATCTGTCAATGTTTATGTTTAATAATGTATAGCGTGCATGTCCTGGGACTGTCTCGGAATGACAGTCTAACGATTTTCCTCATCTCCAAGGAGAATGAATTTACAGTTTCAGGGATTTGAACCTACACGTACTCACTAATGGCGACAATCTTAGAGATCAATGTTAGCATTTTTTTTTTTTTTAAATTGTTACAATGATGATGATTAAGTGCTGTCAAGCTGAAGCCAACTCCTGGCGACCATATAAATTGACTTTCTTCAGAATGTCCTGTTTCTGTGGAAAGGCCTTTTAATGGAGCCTTTGTTTTTGTTTTTTATTTTTATTTTTTTTAAATTTATTCATTTGTTACAAATTATATATATAATAAACTCAGGAAAATCTACAAGTATCATCATAAACATTTACAAAAAGGAAAATAAAATCATTCGACGATCTAGCCCACATTATCTGGCCGACAGTACCTTCCTTATAGCAACATAAATTTAGGGATCCTTTTACGAAGCCGCATTAACGGCTTTATCGCACGCAACATTTTAGT
Organism: Geotrypetes seraphini; assembly: GCF_902459505.1. Taxonomy (NCBI): domain Eukaryota; kingdom Metazoa; phylum Chordata; class Amphibia; order Gymnophiona; family Dermophiidae; genus Geotrypetes; species Geotrypetes seraphini. The sequence goes on along the minus strand of NC_047093.1, from coordinate 16,166,847 downwards.
GTGCGCTAACCCCTGCGCAATCCGAAAAACTACCGCCTGCTCAAGAGGAGGTGGTAGCGGCTAGCACGGCTGGCAAATTATCACACGCTATTACGCGTGTTATACCGTTAATGCGGCTTCGTAAAAGGAGCCTTTAGTAAAGGAAAAACAACTAAGTAAGCAGAATGTGGCATCTATTTCTATACATTTCTTCAATTATCCAACCTTTCCTAGCGTAATTGCTTCTTCTAGGGCAGGGGTGGGCAATTCCGGTCCTCGAGAGCCACAGGCAGGTCAGGCTTTCAGGATCTCCACAATGAGTACATAGGATTTGCACGCACTGCCTCCTTGAGATGCAAATCTATCTCTTGCATGTTTATTCTGGATATCCTGAAAACCTGACCTGCCTGTGGCTCTCGAGGACCGGAATTGCCTATCTGGGATCCTACAAAACAATACTTGGAAGATTAAGATAAATTCAAAATACAGCAGTTCGCTTAATCTTCGGGCTGAGAAAACAAGAACATGTCAGCCCTTATTACCAGCAACTGCACTGGTTACCTGTTGAAGCTAGAATATGATTCAAATTTGCCTGCATTTGTTATAAACTGTTGTTTGGATTATCTCAGGTTACCTTATTTCTCATTTTGAATTGTGTAGATTGGCCAAGTTTACTCGTTGTACCAGCTTATTTATATTTCCAAATCCAAAAAACTGCCATTATGAAAAGTTCTTTGATAGAGCCTTGGCCTTTCAAGCAGGTAAAGCTCAATCTTAGCTAGATAGCTTGGTCCGTTAAACTGAATCATACTGTTCTTTCAGGAAACTAGTAAAGACCTATTTCGCGACCTTAGAATTACATGGTTCTAACTGTACCAAAATTCATCCTCGCACTTAGAACCTTGTAATCCCATGCATAGACTAATTTCTGTACATAGAACCATGTAATTTCTTATGAAATGAAGGAACAGTTAAGTTGCAATAAATCCTCGTGAGAACCCGGAAGTCATCGGACTTAAAAATACTGAAAATTGTCATTTAAAATCCTGTAATTCTAAGGTCGCAATTTGTTTTAAGAAATTCTTATCTGTCTAAGAACTCACTTAATTATATCTGAGTGGAGTAGAACGGGTACAAGTGGATCGATTTTTCACTCCGTCAAAAATTACAAAGACTAGGGGACACTCGATGAAGTTACAGGAAATATTTTTTTCATTCAGAGAATAGTTAAGCTCTGGAATGCATTGCCAGAGGTTGTGGTATGAGCGGATAGTGTAGCTGGTTTTAAGAAAGGTTTGGACAAGTTTATTGAGGAAAAGTCCATAGTCTGTTATTGAGAAAGACATGGGGGAAGCCACTGCTTGCCTTGGATCGGTAGCATAGAATGTGGCTACTATTTGGGATTCTAGAATCTTGTTACTCTCTGGAATTCTATAATCTTGCTATTCCTTGGGATTCTGTATGGAATGTGGCTACTCTTTGGGATTCTAGAATCTTGCTGTTCCTTGAGATTCTGTACGGAATGTTGCTACTCTTTGGGATTCTAAAATCTTGTTACTCTCTGGGATTCCAGAATCTTGAGATTCTGTATGGAATGTTGCTGTTCTTTGGGATTCTAGAATCTTGTTACTCTCTGGGATTCCGGAATCTTGCTGTTCTTTGAGATTCTGTATGGAATGTTGCTACTCCTTGGGTTTTGGCAGGTAGTAGGGACATGGATTGGCCACCATGAGAACGGGCTACTGGGCTTGATGGACCATTGGTCTGACCCAGTAAGGATATTCTTATGTTCTTTTGCTCACTGTATTTTTATCACTGATTGTCCAGTTTTTCTTATCTGTGTTGGTGGTATAGAAAATAAAGTTATTATTACCCCTGTTCTAGGGGTTCAAGCTGTTGCATAATATTGGGGAGAGTAAAAGGAAAGCTACCTACACACAATAGCATAGTAAGGAGTGGGGGCAGTCCATCCCGGGAACCATGTTGGTGGGGGCACTGGCAACCCTCCTCCTTCTGCCCCCCCTTTTCCCGTACCTATAGTTGTTCACCACCACGAGTAACAACGTCAACGTGGTCCTCGTGGCTACGTTATCTCATCCACTGACATCACTTCCAGGTGCCACGCATAGGAAGTGATGTCAGAAGGAGAGTTGACAGTGTTGCGAGGAGTAGAGAATGACACGGGGAAAAATTCTGTCCCCGTCACCGCCCCGTCCCTGGACCACCATCCTCTGCACCGCCCCATCCCCGCTGTCCCTTTCACTGCCCCGTCCCCATCCCCGCCCCGCTGACTCTTTCACCGCCCCGTTCCCGTCCTCATCTTCAGCGTCTTCTCCTCTCCATCCCCCCACCCCCAGCACCCTTCACGCGGTCCAGGAGCTCCCTCCCGCCTGCCAGCCATGCATTTCCCTCCTTTTCCCTTACCTTTTCTTCTTAAAATGGCGATTTCTATAAGGCTGTATTAGCTGTATTACAGCCGGAGCCCAAGTCACGTCGGGTTGTCTGCTAGAAGTCTCCTCTGATGCAAAAAGAAACAGGAAGTTGCGTCAGAGGAGACTTTTACCAGCAGGCAACGCAACGTGGCATCAAGGCTCCAGCTGTAATACAGCTCGTGGCCTTATAGAAATCACCATTTTAAGAAGAAAAGGTAAGGGAAAAGGAGGGAGGGAGATACATGGACGGCCAGCAGGAGAGAGTGGGCTGCCGGTTCGAACGCTCGGTCACTGTGCATTCAAGATTGTTCACCACCCCGTGCTACCATTCACCGTTCCACGGGGCGGTGAATGGCCTTGTCCCCGAACTTGCGGTGATCATTTTTTTTGGTTACCATTTTGGCGGGTTACCCGCGGCTAAACGCGGCTAGCTGCGGGTAACCGACACCGTGTCATTCTCTAGCGAGGAGCACGTTGAAGTTTTTGTTGCTAGCGGCAGTGAACAACTAGAGGTATGGGGGAAGGAATGGGGGCGCGCGCGTGGCAGGGGGGATCGGGGAGGGTGGAGGTGAGGGTGGGGGAGGGGCGCCACCATCCCTGGTGACTCTCACCCTCGCTACGCCACTGCCTACAGTACCCCATTTCTTCTCTGCTGCTACTACTACTACTATTTATCATTTCTATAATACAAAGATTTACACAGTGCTGTATATTAAACATTCATGACACAATCCCTGCTCTGTAGAGCTTACAATCAAATCAAGTAGATAAACAGGACAAGTAGAGGGTTAGGGAGTTTCTCAGAGAGGGAATGATAAAAGAGACATGGTTAGACATGGTTTGGGAGCCCCTCTCCAGCAGGGCACCTGGCCTCTGCTCCACCCCTCCCCCGATCCAGCAGGGGAGAAAACTTTAAAAAGAAGCAGCGTTTCAGCACTCGAGGCCAGTATCGGGAGCCCCTCTCCAGCAGGGCACCTGACCTCTGCTCCACCCCTCCCCCGATCCAGCAGGGGAAAAAACTTTAAAAAGAAGCAGCTCTAACGGTGCACAGCCGTTTGGCGCGCCGGCGAAGGCAGTGCGCCTTTGTGAAGCAACTGCCGGGAAGCCGACCGACCTGCTACAGACCAGATAGCTACCACTTCGCAGCGTATTTCGTCCCCCAGAAGCGGCTGGGAACCCTTACAACCACAGCAGCCAGAGCCGACCACCAGTTCCTACCCGCCTGCCTACTCCCACCAACAACAGAGACCTACTAAGATTTTTACCTAAGTTCCTCTGCAGGGCAGTCGGTCCTGCTACCTGCCCCCCACCCGCTCCAGCGCCCCATGCCGAGTCCAACAACTTCAGGGCTCCCAAGCCACCTCCCTCCTTACTAGGCCGGGCATGTGAGCATGTTCCACTCCCCCAGAAGCGACCCGGGTACCCTAATCCTGCAGCAGCTAGAGCTGACCACCTGCTACCACCCTCCTGCCTACTACTACCATTACCAACAGCCAGCTAAGATTTTCACCACCAGAGCAAGCTCCATTGCTATCGGGAGCTGCCCCAGCTAACCTCAACAGCGGCAGCTGCAAGGGAGGGAGTTGGAACTGGTGTGGGAGACGAACTCCGCCCCCCAACAGCCCTTGCGGCGTGAATTTTTCAAAGATCTCCATCTTCAAGGCAGCTCCACTGCCATCGGGAGCTGCCCCAGCTAACCTCAACGGCGGCAGCCGCAAGGGAGGGAGTTGGAGCCGGGGTGGGAGACGAACTCCGCCCCCAACAGCCCTTGCGGTGCGACTTTCCAAAGATTTTCACCACCAGGGCAGCTTCATTGCTATCGGGATCTGCCCCAGCTAACCTCAACAGCGGCAGCCGCAAGGGAGGGAGTTGGAGCCGGCATGGGAGACGAACTCCGCCCCCAACAGCCCTTGTGGCGCGACTTTCCAAAGATTTTCACCACCAGGGCAGCTCCATTGCTATCGGGAGCTGCCCAAGCTGACTTCATCGGCGACAGCCGCAAGGGAGGGAGTTGGATCTGGCGTGGGAGACGAACTCCGCCCCCCCCAACAGTCCTCGCAGTGTAAATTTTCAACAACTCCCTCCATGGACCGGGAGCACACAAGGACAAACACAATACACAATCAACTACTGAAAACCACACAGCCTCTATCATCTGCTCCCACTTTCATAATGAAGCTAATTCCACAAACAAACACCCAGATCATCCTATTAATGGCCAGTAGGAAAAAGGAGGTATTGATGCCCCCGTATAAGACTCTGGTGAGCCCTCATTTAGAATATTGTGTATAATTCTGGAGACCGCACCTTCAAAAAGATATAAAAAGGATGGAGTCGGTGCAGAGGAAGGCTACTAAAATGGTGTGTGGTCTTCATCATAAGGCGTATGGGGACAGATTTAGAGATCTCACTCTGTATACTTTGGAGGAAAGTGCAAAAGAAGAATTCTTCTAATTCCTCTCGGTCAACGCCATTAAAGGAACATACAACATTCTACTGGGAGACATAAATGTACACCTAGAACAAGTGGAAAAACCGGAAGTGATTGAAATCGACACATTCCTAACTACCCTGGGCTTCGAAATACCAGACAAAGAGGAAACACACGAAAAGGGACACCAACTGGACATCATCACTTTTTCCCACAAAGACCTCCCTACATCAAAGATTCAATACCACATAGGAAACTGGGAAAAATGCATTTGGACAGATCATTATATTTACAATTTCGAACTACGTTGGCAAAAGAAATACCCAATTGCAAAACACAAAAACAAAGCCAGACAGAAAAATATTGTCACCCGCAGAAGCATCATCAATCCAACAGAATTCTGGACCCACCACGAATCACACCCCAAACCAGAGGAAGAACAAGATTTCCCCACCAGATGGGAAAAATTTACCAAAGATATATTAAACCAAATAGCTCCTGTTCAAACTTATAAAAAGAACACAAGGGCATCAAAAGAATGGTATGATGCCGAATTACTAGCCCTCAAAAAAGAACTCAGAAAACTAGAAAGATTATGGCTAAAAACTGACAATGAGGGAGACAAATTCAATTGGAAACAAAAAATGAAAAACTACAAAAACTTGATAAAAGAAAAGCGTTACAATTGCTATGCACAGAAAATAGGAGCAGTCAATACAAACAGTAGAGAACTGTTCAAACTAGTGAACAAACTAACAGATTCTACACAGATCCTAAAAAATCACAACGAACTGATACCAGCGGTCAACACCCTCACCAACCACTTCAGCAAAAAAAATCATAGATTTAAGAGCAATACCTTCTCTTTCATCCAACTTCAAATTCCACTTCAAACCACAGGAAAAAGAGTCCAATGTCGACACGATCTGGAATCAATTCGAGCCCCCTGCTTGGAACAACTTCCTCACATTATTCAATAAATACGCCAAATCAAACTGTCTACTAGACGAATGCCCATCTCAGATCATGCAAGTTGCAGTTCCCGAATTTAAAAGGGATCTATTTAACTGGGCAACATCCACTCTTAAAAGTGGAATATACCAGGAAAATATGGGACACATTCTAATCACACCCATCCCCAAAGACCAGAAGACCTCACTCACACTGACGTCCAACTATAGACCCATCGCGAGCATCCCCTTCTTCACCAAAATGCTGGAAGGGTTGGTTAATCTGGAACTAGTAAACCACTTAGATAAATTCAATCTCTTAAATGATCACCAATCAGGCTTTAGAAAAGGATTCATTACCGAAACAGTCCTAGGCTCTCTCCTTAATCACCTATATGATCTCTTCAGTCAAGGCACCAGCGCCCTGATCTTACAATTAGACTTCAGTTGCGCTTTTGATCTAGTGGACCATGAAATAATGCTTACATGCCTAGACGCAATGGGACTATCGGGAAGAGTATTGACCTGGTTACAAGGCTTCTTAACTAAACGATCTTATCAAGTGGTCAATGACGGGAATTACTCTGAAACATGGAAAAGCCCCTCGGGAGTTCCTCAAGGTTCCCCCCTATCTCCCACCTTGTTTAACATATATATCACCCCCCTAGGTCACCTTCTACAAAAGTTAAACCTAATATATTACATATACGCAGATGACATCTCCATATTAATTCCAATAACAAATGTGACCAATTCCACCACCAAATACATCTCCTACATCATAACTGAAATCGAAGAATGGACTACAAATTTTAAACTGAAACTAAACTCAGAAAAGACAAAAATTTTCCTGGCAAGCCCAAAGGAAAAAATCACTACAACAACAATACATATTAAAGGTCACGATCACCCAATACTAAAAACTATAAGAATACTAGGAATCACCCTAGATACCCAATTGACCCTGACCAATCACACAAACTCGGTGACAAAAAAATGCTTCTCCACCCTATGGAAACTGAAAACCATAAAAAAATATTTCGACCCTCTATCTTTCAGATTATTGGTACAGTCATTGATTCTATCCACCCTGGACTACTGCAACATCATTTACTTGGGGGACACCTAAAAAAACCGTAAGAAAATTGAGATTAGTTCAAAACACGGCCGTCCACTTAATATTCGGACTAAAGAAAAATGATCATGTTAGTCCCTTCTACAGAATACTGCACTGGTTACCAATTGAGGAAAGAATTCTATTCAAATTCTCCTGCTTTTGCTACAAACTAATCTGGGGAATGGCCCCCAAGTACCTCCTACCCCACTTCGAATTCTACTCCTCCACTAGGTCTACCAGAAACCGCAACCTTTTTGCATACCCAAAAATCGCAGGCTGCAGATATCAAACCTTCCTGGACAGAACCTTCAAATTTCAAGCTGCCAGACAGCAATCTTGGCTAGGTTATTTCATGGATGTAGCTAGGCTGACCTACAGCGTCTTCCGGAAAGAATTAAAGACCACTTTGTTTAAGAAATTCATGTCCTAGCCAGAATTTCTGCCCGCAAACAAAACTACCACACCTTACCCTGAATTTCTTCCTTATATTAGGTATCCTATATTCTGTTTGTTAAAAATTTCATATTAGGTATCCTTTATTCTTTGTTTATTAAAAATTTCCTCTCCACAATTGTTATCCAGCTACTTGCTGGTGTCCGACCATTTCCAATGTAATATGTATAATAGTTAATTCTTATACTGCAACCTATGTTTAGTTTTTCTTCTAACCACCTTGCACCTGTAATCACTGATCGCTCAGTGACCTTTTATCTATTTATTTACTGTAATTCGCTGATTGTACAGCTATTCTTCATTGTGAACTGCCTAGAAGTCGCAAGATTGTGGCGGTATAGAAAAATAAAGTTATTATTATTATTATAGAGACGTTTAAAACTAACAAAATGAGTCGAGTCTCTCTCATTTGAAAGGAAACTCTGCAATAAGAGGGTATAGGATGAAATTAAGAGGCCCCGGAGTAATCTGAGGAAATACTTTTTTACAGAAAGGGTGGTAGATGCATGGAACAGTCTCCTGGAAGAGGTGGTGGAGACAGAGAGTGTGTCTCAATTCAAGAGGGCCTGGGACAGGCATGTGGGATCTCTTAGAGAGAGGAAGAGATAATGGTTACTGCGGATGGGCAGACTAGATAGGCCATTTGGCTTTTATCTACCATCATGTTACAATGTTTCTATAACCTTAAAGTTCTATGACATCACAATGCCAGTGTAAAGAGCCTTAGCCAATAGGAAGAGGAGATGCAAATGTTAAGAGCCTTAGCCAATAGGGAGAGGAGGAGATAGTGGATGCTGCGGATGGGCCATTTGGCCTTTATCTGCCATCATATTTCTATGTTTCTATAACCATAAAGCTCTATGACCTCACAATGCAGGTGTAAAGAGCCTTAGCCTATAGGAAGAGGAGGAGGTAGCGGATGCTGTGAATGGGCCATTTGGCCTTTATCTGCCATCATGTTTCTATGTTTGTACTGACTTACCCTTTCCAAAATGTAAGTCCATGCTCATCTTTTCATCCTGGCCTTTGGATTGAAGCAGTTGTATGCAGGGTTCTGGCAGGACCTGCTTTTCTGGCTTATTTGTCTCATTTTTTTCTTGCTCTAAGTGTGTATATCCATTTTTCTTATTTATTGATCATGTTTCTTTTCCACACTGTCTTTTATATTTTGTCATATTTATAAATCATATTGAGATGGTCTAATAAAGATGATATATCAACCCTCAATAAACCTTATGGCCAAGAGGAGAGGAAAATGTGAGATCACTGAATCATTTAGAAGCCTTGAATTCCTCAACTGAAAGTGTGAAAATGTGTAGCAAAATATTTTTGTTTGTGTGTGGGGGCTGCGCCCCAAGGCTTGCATATTCCAACTTTGTAACGTGTCTGATTTACAACAACCCTGTTCTTCTGTGCTAATGTAGAGTCATGAAATGGTTAACTGTTGTTTAAAATATTGCTCTGGCCTACATAGCTGAAAACAGTGTACAATCTACTGACCTCATCTGCCTAAAATGTATGTCACTACTTTACCACATTGTAAGCTGAATAGATAAGAGTTTGAACCATGATGTGCCCTGCCCTTCTGTACATGTAGCATTTAGACCTGTAAGATTTAGATAAGCAGAGAAATGAGCTAGTTTCCTATAGGACTATAAGTTGTACCCCTGAACCTATCATAAGTGCTGGCTTAGGACCAATAATAATTGTAGAAAGTTATAGAAGTAACAAATGAAAATTGTAGTTTTTGCATATATTAGTTTGCGAAAAGGGCATAAAAGTCCGTGTATTTCCTGTTTCTGACACTCTAGTAGGCAGGCTATTAACTGCACTAGAGTCCCGGCATGCTGTGAATAAAACTCTTGTACTGTACTTTCTTCACGCCTCTGACTTTGTGTATCCAAGTGACTTTTCACTTCTACTCTCTGCAGAGCCTCCAGTTGAATTCAGGTCTCTGATTGTGGACAAAAAACATCTCGATGCAAACAGATAAATGGTAATAGGATTTATACTGTAAGATCACCAGGCTATGGGGGCCTAGTAAGGAGAGGTATTTAATAACGTGGTGCGTGGCTGGCTGCAGGGCCTCAACAAGTGTAGCATACACATGCACAGGTCGAAAGTCAAAACACTTTTATTTATGGACATACAAGGAGAATAACTTGTCTAACTTTGTCTTGAATCCCTGGAGGGTGTTTTCCCCTATAACAGCCTCCAGAAGAGTGTTCCAGATTTCTACCACTCTCTGGGTGAAGAACTTCCTTACGTTTGTACAGAATCTATCCCCTTTCAACTTTAGAGAGGGCCCTCTCGTTCTCCCTACTGGTGTCAGGTCAAAACCGCGGAAGACAAAGGCGCGCGCCGACAACTGAGCGCAGCGCGGAGGCGTGCGCCGAAGAAAATAACTGTTTTTAGGGGCTCCGACGGGGGTGTGTGTGGGGGAACCCCCCCACTTTACTTTATACAGATTGCGCCGCATTGAGAGGGCGTTGTGGGGGGTTTGGGGGGTTGTAACCCCCCACATTTTACTGAAAATTTCACTTTTTCCCTAAAAACAGGGAAAAGGTTAAGTTTACAGTATAATGAGGGGGGTTACAACCCCCCAAACCACCCACAACGCCGCCGCAATCTGTATTAAGTAAAGTGGGGGGGCTCCCCAACAAAACCCCCCGTCGGAGCCCCTAAAAACTGTCATTTTCTTCGGCGCGCGCCTCCGTCTTGCGCTCAGTTGTCGGCACGCGCCTTTGTCTTCCGCGGTTTTCTCTATGAACCCTCCCTACCTTGGAGAGGGTGAACAACCTGTTTTTATCTGCTAAGTCTATTCCCTTCATTATCTTGAATGTTTCGATCATGTCCCCTCTCAGTCTCCTCTTTTCAAGGGAGAAGAGGCCCAGTTTCTCTAATCTGTCATTGTACGGCAACTCCTCCAGCCCCTTAATCATTTTAGTCACTCTTTTCTGGACCCTTTCGAGTAATACCGTGTCCTTCTTCATGTAAGGTGACCAGTGCTGGACGCAGTATTCCGGGTTGAGGGGGCGGGTCTGAGGGTGGGGCTGGGACAGGGATGGACTGGGGGTGGTACAGAGCGTGAGTTAGGTAGAACAGGACGTGACTCGGGTGGGGCAGGCCTGGGGGCGGGGCCATGGGTCCGGATTTTCATTCCTTTACCATATGTATGTTTCATTTTATGTAAACCGCTGAGGGTTAGACAATATAGAAATTTTAAAAATGAATAAATAATAAATAACCACAGTTCCAATAGCCAAAGGGATAATTAGCCTATCTTGGCAGTCTTCAGGCACCTCACTTGTGATCACGCAGTCCTGGAGGCAGAGACTTAAGGCTTCTTTTCACACAGGAGTGCAAAGTAGAGAATGACATGGGGACAAATTTTTCCCCATCCCCATGGGAACTCATTTTCCCATCCCGTCCTGTCCCTGTGAGTTCTTTCCCTGTTCTGCCCCATCCCTGCAAGCTCTGTCCTCATCTGCCCAAGCCTCAGACGCTTTAAAATCATAAGTAGCAATATTCTAGAGTTCAGACTGTGATGTCATAATGCCTCATTCCAGCAATGCCTAAGCTCCGTCCTCATCTGCCCAAGCCTCAGACGCTTTAAAATCATAAGTAGCAACATTCTAGAGTTCAGACTGTGATGTCATAATGCCTCATTCCAGCAATGCCTAAGCTCCGTCCTCATCTGCACAAGCCTCAGATGCTTTAAAATCATAAGTAGCAACATTCTAGAGCTCAGATTGTGATGTCATAATGCCTCATTCCACCAATGCCTAAGCTCCGTCCTCATCTACACAAACCTCGAATGCTTTAAAATCATAAGTATTCGAGGCTTGTGCGGTTAAGGCAGAGCTTACAGGAATGGGACAGGGACAGCGACAAAGCTCACGGAGAAGGGACGGGGAAATTGAGTTCCTGCGGGGACAGGGACAAATCTGTCCCAATGTCATTCTCTAATGCAAGGGTCTGAGCTAGGTTCACTCCTCTTCCCTGGGACTTCCTTCAGGTACTGCAGTTAAGCCAGAACTCCTCGGGAGGATCTTTGTTCAGGGCTCCCTCTGGAGACCTCTTCCCTTGGGAGCCACTCTGATCCACTCTGCTCCAGGGCATTTAACTACCTCCCAGTCTGAGCCACACCCCTCTGACTCAGCCTCTGACATGGCAGGCTAGTGCCATCCAGTGGCATACCTAGGGTATGCGACATCCGGGGCTGATGATTTTTTTTTTAATACCCACCCTATAAAAAGGGATCGGAAGAGCACCTCCTAGGAGCTGCACCTGGGACAGACAGCCCCTCCCCCCCTACTTTTGTACCCCACTGCCTGAGAAATGGGATTTTGGTCTCCAAAAGTTAGTTTTAAAAAGTATTAAAATTTGTCCAATAAAAAGATTATCTTATTTCCATTTTCTAGTTATAAGTTATAAGTTTTTATCAATACAGCTACAATACTACTTTATTCTAAAGCAACAAAATACATTTTTTTGCTACCTTTTGTCATCTCTGGTTTCTGCTTTCCTCATCTTCTCTTCACTCTCCATTCCATTCAGCGTCGTCTTCTTTCTCTGTCCCTTCCATTTTTCTCTTTCTGCCTCCACTCCTTTCCCCATGCTCTGGTATCTCTCTCTTCTCCTTTTAGTCCCTCCTTCCTACTCTAACTCACCCCATGGTCTGGCATCTGCTCCTCTTCCCCTATGCCCTGGAATCTCTCTCCTCTCTTCTCCTTCCATGTCTCCTTTTCCCTCCATTCTCTGGCATCTCCTTTCCATCCCTCCCTTCCTTCCCAATATTCTGGCATATCAGTCTCCTTCCCTTTCCTCCCCCATGCCCTGGCATCTCTCTCCTCTCCTTCCCTTCCATCTCTCCCTCCTCCTTCATGCTCTAGTATCTCCTCTCTTTCCTTTTCCTCCCTTCCTACTTTGTCCCTGGTCTGGGATTTCTGTCTCCTTCCCTTCCCATCACGCTTGCCCTGGCATCTCTTCTTCCCCCTCCATGATCTGGCATCTTCTTTCCTTCCTTCCTTTCCCTTCCTATCTTCCTTCCCCGTGGTCTGGCATCTCTCTTTCCTCTCATCTCTCTTCCCTGGTCTTCCTTCTCTCTCCCCTATTAGGTGAAGCATTTCTCTCCCCATCCCTCCTTCTATTTGTCACCCTTCAGAACTCACTGCTCTTACTGGCGTTGGGCCTTCCTCTCTGCCTGTCCTGCCTACTTCCTGTTTCCACAAAGGCAGGACCCGGCAGAGAGAAAGGCCTGATGCCAGCAGAGCAGCAAATTGTGAATGCTGCTGCTGCTGGAAGAAGTTCCCGGAGTCGGACCATGACGCCGGCCCTCTCGGAGCACCCTCTTATGGGCTGCCTGCACCTGGGACAGGCTGCCCCCCCTGCTTCCCCCCCCCCCCCTTGGTATGCCACTGGTGGTTAAACTACAACCTCAATGAGGGAGTGATCTTAGGGAAACTTGCTTTAACATTCACACCTTCACAAACCCCTTTTCCGAAGCAAGCCAGTAATATAAGTTACAGTATTTCCACCAAAACAGAACACGTTTTTCTGCTATGGCGTGTTCTGAGCTGGAAGCCTTGAAAAACATGAACTTTGCCTTGTCACTGTCTGTTTTCCAGTGATTCAGCAATTGTTTGCACAGAACATAACATCTGTTCTAGCATCTGTACTAAATTATCTCTGTCAAATGTGATATCTCAAGTGTCACCTGAGACGTAAGCAGTACAAGAATTGACAAACCAAAGCATATAGACCTGTTTAATATAAATATGACAGCTGCATTGCTAAGGTTAGGAATAGTTGAACTGCATAGATCTGGTTCTTGGTGAGTCATTTTAAGAAGGAAAAGCTCAGAACCACTGCGGAAAATATTTTCTCGCTGAGGAAGCCTGCCTGAAACAGGTTTCCAACAGAAGACACAGGAGCCAAAGCAATGGTAAAAATTCAAGTGTGCCTGGGAAATTCTAAAACTGGCAGCTAATATATGATGCCAGTAGATGCCCTACGGATGCCTAAATGAATTGAAAAATGCTGTTAGAAATAGCAAAACATGGCAAAGTTGCGCCGATCAGCACTTAAATAAAGGATGACGGAATTGCGCCTACCTAGGGCATTTTTTTTAAATGCTATATGTGTGATGATTTCGGATTGTTATGCTTTAGCGTTTGTGTTTTTTATGTATGTTATTTTGGAAACCGCTGAGACTTTTGGCGGGACAGAAATTTTGTAAATAAATAAAACTAGGCACTTTAGGCCACTGAACGCCAGAGTAGGTGTGGCCAGTGCTAGCAGCGGTGCCAGGCAAACTAAAGCGCTTGCGTTGCCAAACGACAGGCGCCAGAAATGTAGGCCCAGAAAACCCTGGCCTGCGTTTCTGGCGCCTATCTTTGCTGGGGGATCCAGACAGTAGCTTGCAGCCTGCCAACAGCTGATTGAGGCAGAGGAATCCCTGATCAGCGGGTTCCGCAGGACTCCCTGAAACTGCGGTTTCGGGGAATCCAGCCAACTCAGCTGATCTGGGATTCCCCAGCCAGCAAAGAATGCAGCAGCGGGCAGAAGACCCCCTCCCCCCAATTAGCAACAGGGATGCCCACTCCAGCCTGCCTGAACAACCCCCCCTGACTCTCCCACCCGAAATCAGCAGGAGAGATACCCATCCCTCCTGCCTGAACAATACCCACCCACCCCCATCCACCGGAAATTGACAGAAGGATTGCCCACTCCCTCCTGTCTGAATGATCCCCCCCATACCTTTCCTGGAAGACTGACAAGAGGGATGCCTACTCCCTCCTGCCGACAGGCCTGTCTCTTCAAAATGGTGGGCCTTCCCCTTCCTGATGCATCCTGGGATGCACTGGGCAGGGCCTAAGGCCCTGATTGGCTCAGGTGCCTAAAGCCTCATTACCTGTGTAAGAAGGGTTGATGGTGAGTAGTGGTTAGATTTCAGTGTTAGAGTTAAGATGAATTTTGATTGGTTGATGTTAAAATAAAGCTGTTTTAGGAAATTAGAATGGTTCCCTCCCCCCCCCCGCGGAGTTTTGAGTTGAGCCGGTCCACTAGGGGGTGGAGCGTGTCTCCCTTTGCTGCAGGATTGAGCTAGCGTTGGAGAGAGAATCTATGATGTTAGAAGGGTGGACCCATTGGGAATAGGAGGATTACTTTCAACTGGAGTGAGGGGGCTGGGGAGTGTTCCATAAGGTTTAAACACTCTTGCTTTTATTTGCAGTGTAATTGCAGTGTAACTGCACTGCGGAGAACCAGCTTTTGATCCGTACTGCTTTGGGAGATGCCCCTGATGAAGGACGCGAAACTGGGCTTTGTAGGGCAATCAGCTGGCACCCCACATGAAAAAACAAAACAGCGGTTTGCAGATAAGTTCCTGTTTTTCAGCCAAATTTATTAAGGGTTTAAAATTCACCAGGATTTATACTTCTCGGGAGCTTTTCACCAATGTCATTTAAAAGTGTTGTTGAATTGAATCCTATTTAAATTCAATTCTCCACACTATATAGACACCAGGGCTTTTGGGCAATTGATAACAATTCTTGCATTAATTTATAGCTTAAAGAGAAAAAGCAAAAAAGCAGATAAAAAAAAATTTTTGCACTACGAATTATAGATTTTTAGATTAGACCACAGAGTGTTTTAAAATGATGTGAGTGGGTAATGTCTGCCAAGCACGTTTGTGCATTTGGCGGTGTTGAACCCTGGTGAACTCGGACAAAACCTTTCACACGAGTTCCCACTTACTGATGTAACACTCTGCTTGTAACATCCAAACCAATATTTGGCATAAGGGGTTCAGTTAGCCCGAAACCCTTCAGGTGTCTGGAGAATAGAGAGCTGGTCTGGTTTTTGGAGTTTAAAATAAAGCTGTGACCAGGTTTTGGTCCGCGTTTGCAAGTTCGGGCGAGCATGTAAGCGAATGTGAGTGCCAGTGGTAGAGCTGAAGTCAGCACTTAACCACTTCAGTTAAGAGGCCAAATTGGACCACATACAACACAGTCCTATTGTTATGCAGTGTTGCTTAGGCGGTTAAGTGCAGTGGCACAGCGAGGGTCAGCAGCGCCCGGGGCGATGGTGCCCTTCCCCCTCCCGCTGCACGCACACCTCTTTCCTTCCCCTGTACCTTTTTAACTTGGGCGTGAGCAGCCACCAACTTACTGCCCGCGTTGGCTTCAGCTCTCTCTCTCTGACATCACTTCCTAGGTGCGGAACCCGGAAGTGATGCCACAGGGAGCGCCGAAGCCGACGCGAGCGGTAAATTGGTGGCTGCTCGCGCCCAAGTTAAAAAGGTACAGGGGAAGGAAAGAGGTGTGCGTGCAGCAGAGGGAGGCGTGGGAGGGGGCACTATGAGAAAGATGGTGCCTGGGGCAGACTGCCCCCCTCACCCCCCCCCACCCCCCTTTCTACGCCACTGGTTAAGTGCATAAGAAATAGCTGACTACAATTAATCCAAAATACCGCAATAAAAATCATAACAAACTCAATAAAATAGGATCATGTAAGACCACTTTTTAAAAACGCACACTGGCTCCCAAAGTCCCACCGTTTAACGTACAAAATTGCTTTATTATCATTCAAGATCCACCAGTCTAATCTTCCCACTTTCATAGATAGCGGATAGTGTAGCTGGTTTTAAGAAAGTTTTGGACAAGTTTCTAGAAGAAAAGTCCACAGTCTGTTATTGAGAAAGACATGGGGGGAAGCCACTGCTTGCCCTGGATCGGTAGCATGGAATGCTTCTACTCTTTGGGATTCTAGAACCTTGTTACTCTCTGGGATTCCGGAATCTTGCTATTCTTTGGGATTCTATATGGAATGTTGCTACTCTTTGGGGTTCTAGAATCTTGTTACACTCTGGGATTCTGGAATCTTGCTATTCTTTGAACATAAGAACATAAGAACATAAGAGTTGCCTCCACTGGGTCAGACCAGAGGTCCATCCCGCCCAGCGGTCCACTCCCGCGGTGGCCCATCAGGTCCGCGACCTATGAAGTGATTTCTGACCACTTCTATAACCTACCTCAAGTTCTATCTGTACCCCTCTATCCCTTTGTCTTCCAGGAACCTATCCAAACCCTCCTTGAACCCCTGTACAGAGTTCTGGACTATCACATCCTCCGGAAGCGCGTTCCATGTGTCCACCACCCTCTGGGTAAAAAAGAATTTTCTAGCATTTGTTCTAAACCTGTCCCCTTTCAATTTCTCCGAGTGACCCCTAGTGCTTGTGGCTCCCCACAGTTTGAAGAATCTGTCCTTATTCACTTTCTCTATGCCCTTTAGGATTTTGAAGGTTTCTATCATGTCCCCTCTAATTCTCCTCTTCTCCAGGGAGAACAGCCCCAGCATTTTTAACCTGTCAGCGTATGAAAAATTTTCCATACCTTTTATCAGCTTAGTCGCCCTCCTCTGCACTCCCTCGAGTACCGCCATGTCCTTCTTGAGGTACGGCGACCAGTATTCAACACAGTACTCCAGGTGCGGGCGCACCATTGCGCGATACAACGGCATGATGACTTCCTTCGTCCGGGTTGTGATACCCTTTTTGATGATGCCCAGCATTCTGTTTGCTTTCTTTGAGGCTGTTGCACATTGCGCCAATGGTTTCAGTGATGTGTCGACCATCACCCCCAGGTCCCTTTCCAGGTTACTCACCCCTAGCAGTGTTCCCCCCATTTTGTAGCTGAACATCGGGTTCTTTTTCCCTACATGCATGACCTTGCATTTCTCTACGTTAAAACTCATTTGCCACTTTTTTGCCCAGTCTTCCAGTCTCGTTAGGTCCCTTTGCAGGTCTTCACAGTCTTCCGTGTTTCTAACCCTGCTGCAGAGTTTGGTGTCATCAGCAAATTTGATAACCTCACATTTTGTCCCCGTCTCCAGATCGTTAATAAATATATTGAACAGTAGAGGTCCCAGCACCGACCCCTGTGGAACTCCACTCGTGACCCATTGCCAGTCTGAGTATTGGCCCTTTACACCAACCCTCTGTTTCCTGCCTGCCAACCAGTGTTTGATCCATCGGTAGATATCCCCTTGCACCCCGTGGTTCCACAGCTTTTTTAGTAGCCGTTCGTGAGGTACCTTGTCGAAGGCTTTTTGGAAGTCAAGGTAAATGATGTCTATGGATTCCCCCTTATCCATCTGGCTGTTTATTCCCTCAAAGAAGTACAGCAAGTTCGTGAGGCACGACCTTCCCTTGCAGAAGCCATGCTGGCTCGCCTTCAGTTGTCCATTGTTTTCTATGTGTTCGCAGAATGTGTCCTTTACCATTGCTTCCATCATCTTTCCTGGAACCGAGGTCAAGCTCACAGGCCTGTAGTTCCCCGGGTTACCCCTTGATCCCTTCTTAAAGATGGGTGTGACATTTGCTATTTTCCAGTCCTCTGGGATCTCCCCAGTTGTTAGGGAGAGGTTACATATTTGGCGAAGTGTCTCTGCTATTTCGTTTCTCAGTTCTTTTAGTACCCTTGGGTGGATGCCGTCCGGGCCTGGTGATTTGTCGCTCTTCAGTCTGTCTATCTGTCTGAGGACATCCTCTTTGCTTACCTCTAGTTGTGTCAGCCTTTCGTCGTGTTCTCCGTTTATAATCACCTCGGGTTCCGGGATATTGGATGTGTCCTCTCTGGTGAAGACTGACGAGAAGAATTTGTTTAACCTTTCAGCTATCTCTTTTTCCTCCTTTATCGCTCCTTTCCTGTCTCCGTCGTCCAGTGGTCCCACTTCCTCTCTGGCTGGTTGTTTCCCTTTCACATACCTGAAGAAGGGTTTGAAGTTTCTTGCTTCTCCTGCCAGTCTTTCCTCATATTCTCTCTTTGCCTTCCTGACTTCTTGATGGCATTCTTTCTGGTGTCTTTTGTGCTCTTCCTGGTTTTCCTTTGTTGGTTCCTTTTTCCATTTCTTGAAGGATGATTTCTTGTTGCTTATCGCCTTATTTACTGCAGTTGTTATCCATGCTGGGTTTCTAGTTCGATTTTTTTTGCACCCTTTCCTGAACCTTGGGACGCACAGGTCTTGTGCCTCGAGCAGTGTCCAGGCTTCCTTTACAGTCTTCACCTTCCCTGAGCTGCTGCTGAGCTTTTTTCCTACCATTTTCCTCATGTCCTTGTAGTTTCCTTTTCTGAAGTTGAGTGCTGTCGTTGTGGTTCTTTTCACCTTTGATGTTCCCATGTTTAATTTGTACTGTATCATGTTGTGATCGCTGTTTCCTAATGGTGCTAGTACCACCAGTTCCTTTGCGGGTCCCTCCAGCCCGTTGAGGATTAGGTCTAGAGTGGCCTCCCCTCGCGTTGGTTCCGTGACCAGCTGCTCCATGAAACAGTCCCTTACCGCCTCTAGGAATTTAGTTTCTTTCGTGCAATTTGAGTGTCCAATGTCCCAGTCTATTCCCGGATAGTTGAAATCCCCCATAACCACCACCCTTCCACTTTTGCACACCTGCCTCAGTTCGGCCTCCAGGTGCAGGTCGTTTGCTTCTGGCTGTCCTGGTGGGCGATAATACAGTCCCAATTTGATGTCAGCTCCTTCCCCTCCTGTCAGCTTAACCCATAATGACTCCAGACTTTCTGCCCTTATTGTTGTTTCTGTTCTGGATGAAGGAATGGAGTCTTTTATATACAGTGCTATTCCTCCCCCCTTCTTGTGTGCCCTGTCCCTCCTGTAGAGTTTGTACCCTGGCAGGGCCACATCCCATTTGTTGTCCTCTGACCACCATGTCTCTGTGATTCCTATTATGTCTAGGTCCTTACTTCTGGCTATAACTTCTAGCTCCCCCATTTTAGTCCTTAGGCTCCTAGCATTTGTATATAGGCAATTTAAGTCCTGGTTAGTTACCTTTCCTTTTGGGTCTACTCTTGATTTGATGCTCCTGCTGGTCTCCTCACGGGCTGCCTCCTGTGGTGTGTCTATCCCGTCCTCTGCCCGTTTCTTTGTTCTTTGATAGCCCTCTGGTTCCGGCTGTGTCCTCCTTGTCTTGCTCTTTAGCTCTAAATGCCTCTCTGGTCCCTGTACTGCATCAAAGGGTCGTGGACACTTGGAATGCGCTACCGGAGGAAGTGATCAGGCAGAGTACGGTACAGGGATTCAAACAGGGATTGGACGGATTCCTGAGGGATAAAGGGATCGTGGGATACTGAGAGAGGTGCTGGGATGTAACACAGGTATAGAAAGCTAACCAGGTAATAAGTATAGAAACCCAACAGGTCGTGCATGTGCAAGACCGGAGGGTTAGGACTACGATGGGAAGATAGGACTTCAATGAAAAACCAAGGTGGCAAGGGAGCCCCTTCTGGTGATTCAGACAGGTCGTGACCTGTTTGGGCCGCCGCGGGAGCGGACTGCTGGGCAGGATGGACCTATGGTCTGACCCGGCAGAGGCACTGCTTATGTTCTTATGTTCTTATGACCATAAAGTGTCCATTTTGTCTCTAGTCCACTATCTCCATTTCCTGTTTCAGTATCCTTGCTTGATACTGTGGTCCGATGTGTCGAGGTCAGATCGACTCTCGGCTTTCCCCTTGTTATCAGTTTAAAGTCATGTCTATGCAGGTCTGGATGTTACGTGCCAGCATCCTCGTCCCAGCCGTGCTCAAATGCAGTCCGTCTCTCCTGTAGAGCTTGTTTTTCCCCAGGAAGGTTGACCAGTTCCGTACAAAGAGGAAACCCTCCTCATCACACCATCGCCTCAGCCATCCATTTGTTGCTTGCAGCTCGGTCCGCCTCCTCACATCTGCCCTTGGTACTGGCAGGATCTCTGAAAAGGCTATCTTCCCTGTCCTCAGCTTCAGCTTTCTCCCCAGGATCTTGAACTGCTCGGTCAGTGTAGTCATGTTGAAATTCCTTCTGCTGACGTCATTGGTTCCGACGTGGATTATCACTGCTGTTTCCTCTGTCTCAGCTCCCTCCATGATTCTCTCGATTCTGTCGGAGATGTCCTTTGTCCTCGCCCCTGAGAGACATGTCACCAGGCGATCCGTTCTGCCTCCCGCTATGTGACTGTCCACCTCTCTCAGGATTGAGTCTCCCACCACGATAGCAGATTTTCCTCTCCTCAGCTTCCTCCTGGGTCTCAGGTCTGTGTCGATGATTGGGTCCTCCAATCCTTCTTTCTCCTGATTGGTTCCTCCGCAAGGTTCCTCTCCCTCGGCTCCTGGTGGGTCCCGGTGGCTCCTAGCGGGTCCTGTCCTCCATCTGTTTGTTCCCTTCTGAGGAGCGGGTGATCCTGTGTTTCTACCATCTTGCAGGCCTCCTCGATGAATCTTTCGAGCTCTCTGACCTGTTCGTTGATGTGGTATTCTCTGGTGGTGTCCTCAGTTGGTTCATATTCCCTTGGTTCCTCTATGGAGCGGAGTCCTTCTAGCTCTTGTACTTTGATCTGCAGTCTCCCGACCTCCTTCTTAAGACTAGCCAGTTCCTGACATCAACTGCATATGTAGGCCTGCCTCCCGGAAGGGAGGTAGTCATACATGTGACAATCAATGCAGTATACTGGAAAGCTTCGCTGGCCTTCTGCTGCCTCCATTATTCCTTCCTTGTGATTTAAAGTTCCTTGGTGTGCTGGAGTGTGCCTGACGTGTAGCTAGGTGGAGAAATAGAGAGAGAAAAAAAATAATGAGTATAGAAGAAAGGATTTTTTTTTTTTTTTTTAGAAGTTATTTAAGAAGATTGAAGATTGAATTTGCTGCTGAGCAGCCTGAACTCCTGGCTCCTTCTCTCGGCTCCTTCGCAAAGGCGCCCTCGCTAAGGCGAGCACCTTTGCCGTTCGCCGAACGGCCGCGCGCCGTTGGCTCGCCCCCTTTTAAGGGGGAGCCTGGGCACTGAAGCGACCTCTGACGCGGTGGGGGTGGACGGAGCTATCTCTCGCCGCTACCCCGATCAGCCTTCCTCCCTTCCTGGCTGCCCTTGCGTCTCTCCTCCCAGCCTTCTCAGCCCTGGCTTCCTCCCTTCTGCCTCCCGATCCTGCCCTGTAAGTACAAGAAAAAAAACAAGTAAGAGCAAGTTTGAACGCCGCCGCGGTCTGCCTCGTGAGATTCTGTATGGAATGTTGTTACTCTTTGGGATTCTAGAATCTTGCTATTCTTTGAGATTCTGTATGGAATGTTGCTACTCTTTTGGATTCTAGAATCTTGTTACTCTCTGGGATTCCGGAATCTTGCTATTCTTTGAGATTCTGTATGGAATGTTGCTGCTCTTTGGGTTTTGGCCAGGTACTAGTGACCTGGATTGGCCACCGTGAGAACGGGCTACTGGGCTTGATGTACCATTGGTCTGACCCAGTAAGACTAGTCTTATGTTCACCCTCTCCCGATGCCTGCGTTCATCTGATCAAAATCTCCTCTCTGTACCTTCCATAAAGATTATCAGCACGAGACGGGCCGATGTTTTTTCGGTCGTCGCTCCACATTTGTGGAAATCACTCCCTGGATGAATTAGAGAAGAATCTATACTAGTCAGGTTTAAAAGTTCATTAAAAACCTCTCTTTACAAAGATGCCTTTGATAACTAAATCTTTTTGTCTTTGATAACATTACGGCAGATATCCTTTGGATTTATTGATTTCAAACGTTCTATTCTTTTTTTCTTCCTCGACCTAGTGATTGGTTTGCGAGCCCCTTGCGACCCGATTTCCCTCCTGCAGTATTCACTAACCTGTTTTGCGATCCGATTCCGATCCGCACATGCAAATGAGGGGAACTGCATGCAAAGTAGACAGGGACGCGATTCACTGAACAAATTTGCCGATTCAACCCAAAAAGCGACTGCTGAGGACCAGTCGCTGAAGCCCTTTCCGACTGCCTTCTGCCGCCCTGCTCTCAGCCCTGTCGGCCCCGATCTCCTGCTTCTCCAATCTTCCTGCCTGCCCCGACTCTCCCGCCCTGCCCCGCAGTGTAAGCCTGTGGTTTTAACCCACAGGCTTTAAGCGGGTTAAAACCACGGGCTGTAAAAAAAGAAAGAAAATAAAAAGTGCCGGGCCGGAGATCCAGCGCATGCATAGGGATCGCTATAGAGCGATCCGTGCTGGCAGATGGGGGCGTTCCTCTGATCACCCCCATCTGCATGTTACAGTTTGGTGAATTTGTCGGACCTGGTCGGGCAGGTTAGTGAATCTAGCCCTATTTTATCCTTCATTGTTGCTTTTTCTAAAAGATTGTCGTTCTACCCTTTTTCCTTCTGTCTCTGTATGTCTGTCCTCAGAATTTGTCCTCGTACATATAATTCTGTGTCTTTTCTTACCCTGAATTCGCTTTGAAACTAATATTGTAAGCGTTTGCATCAAACTTTAATAAACATGAAACATAAACCCAGGTATTCAATGCTGATGTCTGCACATGCAGTGGCGGGGGGCACCAACACCCTCCTCCTCCCTGCCCCCGCCTCTTCCTATTTCCCCCTCCACACATGCCCCCCCTTCCCCCGTACCTCTAGTTGAAGTTGTTCATGGCGGTCAACAGCGTGCTCTTTGCCATCCCGTCGGCCCTCCCGCTGACATCACTTCCGGGTGCTGCGCGTAGCAAGTGACGTCAGAGGGAGAGCCGACGGGGTCATGAGGAGCGCGCCGTTGATTGCCGCGAGCAGCAACTTCAGCTAAAGGTAGGGGGGGAAGGGAAGGGGTGCGCATGGCGAGCGGGAGAGGGACACCAGCGCCCCGGGAGCCTCTCACCCTCGCTACGCCACTGGGTTCATGATCTGGCATTGAACGTCTGGAAATAATGCCAGCAACAGCTACAAAAAAATGCTAACCGTCGCTGGCTTTTTATCTACTTCTTTCTACTGTTAGAATCCAATTTTAATTGTCATCCCGGTGCTTTCCTCCTGCTCTTTTTGACTTCCACTGCAATAACAATCCGCGTTCTCTCTGCAGCTATAAAATCATAAAAGCCTTCCCCCTCTGTTTTATTTCCCACACAAAGAAAAGCCCGGAACTGTCTGGCTTTTCTACAAGCTACAAAGAACCAAAGAATGACTCATCCTTAGTGCTTGTCCTTGTTGATCAAACTTTTTTTTTTTTTTTTTTTTTTAATCTTATCTTCTGTTTACTTTGACTGCAGCTAGTTAATCTTTAGATAGACCACCTCTAATACCCTTCTCAGAGCAGAATCACTCGACCCTGGATTCTTTCTATAGGTAAAAGGTTTGTACAGGGCCCGTGATGTCATACTTTGTGTTACTCTGCGGAATTTCTTTCCTACACGGTGTCGTTGCAACAGCAGGTGAGTTAAATTAAACCGCACTAAGCTCAAGCTTGAATTTATAGAGCGTATCGTCTATACAAAAATAAAGCTCGACTCGGTTCACAGTAAGAAATGTAAGGGAAGAGACAGCAAAGAGGAAAAATTTACAGTTTGGTGAATAATAATAATAATTTTATTCTTATATACCACCATACCGAAAAAGTTCTAGGCAGTTCACAACAAGGTGAGCTAATACAGGGGATACTGATAAAATACAAATTAGAATAATAGACTTAAAAACGGATAAAGACAGAAAGCATTTACAATATAATGGCAAGGAAAGAAGAACAGATAAAATACATCAAGTTGAATATAAGGAACTTGATTGAAAAAACAAAGCAGAATGCATTAAGAAACCAGCCTATCAAAGAGCTGAGTCTTTAACAATTTTCTAAAATCAAGATAGGAAGAGACCTCGAACATCATTTTTCTAAGCCATACATTCAATTTAGCGGCTTGAAATGAGAGGGTTCTCTCGAGGAACTTCTTATAACGACAGGTTTTTATGGAGGGATATGAAAACAAATGCACGCTACGTGGGGTCTTTTTGGCGTGACTCGAAGAAAAATGAAACACAAGATAACCTGGTAATAAACCCGAAACTGATTTATAACAAATACAAGAAAATTTGAACAGAATAACCAAAGGGTCCTTTTACTAAGGCACGTTAGCCATTTTTGCACGCCTTAGTAAAAGGACCCCCAAGTTTTTAAGTGTTTATGGAAGATTTGATGTACAAAGGGATAATCCATAGCGCAGTTAATTTCAAGAAAAGAGACTTCCCCAATAGAAACTATGGGCTCCTTTTACAAAGGTGCGCTAGGGCCTTAACGTGTGGAATAGCGCGTGCTAAATTGCCACGCACGCTAGGCGCCACCGCCGCCTTTTGAGCAGGCGGTAGATTTTCAGTTAGCGCGCGCTAATCCGGTGCGTGCGATAAAACCGCTAGCGCACCTTTGTAAAAGGAGCCCTATGCCTTTCAGAGACGGAAAGGATCATTTAAGTCAGGGGTAGGCCATTCCGGTCCTCGAGAGCCGGAGCCAGGTCAGGTTTTCAAGATATCCCCAATAAATATGCATGAGATAGATTTGCCTCTCAAGGAGGCAGTGCGTGCAAATCCATCTCGTACACATTCATGGTGGAGATCCTGAAAACCTGACCTGGCTCCGGCTCTCGAGGACCGGAATTGCCTACCCCTGATTCAAGTTTTTGCATAGTTAATAACCAGCCCATAGTTTTTGGAGCTCCAAGGACAGATGCCGAGTAAGATTTTAAAGGCGAGACAAGGACATTTGTAATGTATTCTGAGGAATACAAACCAGAAGTTTCCAAACATCTGATATGCATTTTGAAAAGATCAGGCACCTTTTACACTGCTAAAAACAGAGTTAATGCTTCTAAATCAACATGTTCCAAGTTATTGAAGCTTGAACTGCCTGAAAGCCAGCTGGTGCTACTATTCATTATTTCTAGCAAGCTACCAGATGTATGCAGAGAACATAAGAACGTAAGAATTTTCGCTGCTGAGTCAGACTAGTGGTCCATCGTGCCCAGCAGTCCTCTCCCGCAGCGGCCCTTAAGTCAAAGACCGGTGCCCTAACTGAGACTGGCCTCACCTGCGTACGTTCCACTTTAGCAGGAACTTGTCCAACTTTGTCTTGAATCCCTGGAGGGCATTTTCCCCTATAACAGCCTCCGGGAGAGCGTTCCAGTTTTCTATCACTCTCTTGGTGAAGAAGAACTTCCTTGCGTTCATATGGAATCTATCCCCTTTCAACTTTAGAGAGTGCCCTCTCGTTCTCTCTACCTTGGAGAGGGTGAACAACCTGTCTTTATCTACTAAGTCTATTCACTTCATTATCTTGAATGTTTCGATCGTGTCCCCTCTCAGTCTCCTCTTTTCAAGGGAGAAGAGGCCCAGTTTCTCTAATCTCTCACTGTACGGCAACTCCTCTAGTCCCTTAACCATTTTAGTCGCTCTTCTCTGGACCCTCTCAAGAAGTACCGTGTCCTTCTTCATGTACAACACCAGTGCTAGACGCAGTATTCCAGGTGGGGGCGTACAGATTCACAAATGAGACGGTCCCTCTTTGAGAGAGCTTACATTAAGAACATAAGAACATAAGCAATGCCTCTGCTGGGTCAGACCTGAGGTCCATCATGCCCAGCAGTCCGCTCACGCGGCGGCCCAACAGGTCCAGGACCTGTGCAGTAATCCTCTATTTATACCCCTCTATCCCCTTTTCCAGCAGGAAATTGTCCAATCCTTTCTTAAACCCCTGTACTGTACTCTGCCCTATTACTCCCTCTGGAAGCGCATTCCAGGTGTCCACCACTCGTTGGGTAAAGAAGAACTTCCTAGCATTCGTTTTAAATCTGTCCCCTTTCAACTTTTCCAAGTGTCCTCTTGTTCTTTTATTTTTCGAAAGTTTGAAGAATCTGTCCTTCTCTACTCTCTCTATGCCCTTCATGATCTTATAAGTCTCTATCATATCCCCTCTAAGTCTCCTCTTCTCCAGGGAAAAGAGACCCAGTTTCTCCAATCTCTCAGCGTATGAGAGGTTTTCCATCCCTTTTATCAAGCGTGTCGCTCTCCTCTGAACCCTCTCGAGTAACGCCATATCCTTCCTAAGGTACGGAGACCAATATTGGACGCAGTATTCCAGATGCGGGCGCACCATCGCCCGATACAATGGCAGGATAACTTCTTTTGTCCTTGTTGTAATACCCTTCTTGATTATGCCTAGCATTCTATTTGCTTTCTTAGCGGCTGTTGCGCACTGTGCCGTCGGCTTCATTGTCATGTCCACCATTACCCCCAAGTCCCTTTCTTGGTTGCTCTCATTCAATAATATCCCTCCCATCGTATAGTTGTACCTCGGGTTTCTGTTTCCAACATGCAATACTTTACATTTCTCAACGTTGAACTTCATCTGCCATCTCGCCGCCCATTCCCCCAATTTGTTCAAGTTCCTTTGCAATTCTTCGCATTCCTCTTTAGTCCCAGCTCCACTAAATAGTTTTGTATCGTCCGCAAATTTTATTATCTCACACTTCGTGCCTGTTTCTAGATCATTTATGAATATATTAAATAGCAGCGGCCCGAGCACTGAGCCCTGCGGAACACCACTCGTGACCCCCATCCAGTCCGAGTAGTGGCCCTTCACCCCTACCCTCTGTTTCCTACCCGCCAACCAGTTTCTGATCCATCTATGTACGTCTCCGTCCACTCCATGGTTCTTCAGTTTCCGGAGTAGACGTTCGTGAGGCACCTTGTCAAAGGCTTTTTGGAAATCAAGGTATATGATGTCTATGGGGTCTCCTCTGTCCATCCGTTTGTTAATTCCTTCGAAGAAGTGCAATAAGTTCGTTAGGCACGATCTCCCCCTGCAGAAACCATGTTGGGTTGTTTTCAAAAGTTCGTTTCTTTCCAGATGTTCATCGATGTGTTCTTTAATCAGTGCTTCCGTCAGTTTCCCCGGAACCGAAGTCAAACTCACTGGTCTGTAGTTTCCCGGGTCACCTCTTGATCCCTTTTTAAAGATGGGCGTGACATTGGCTATCTTCCAATCCTCCGGGATCATGCCTGTTTTCAAGGATAGGTTGCAAATTTGCTGCATTAGTTCCGCTATCTCCTCCTTTAATTCCTTCAGAACCCTGGGATGGATTCCGTCCGGACCCGGGGATTTGTCAGTTTTAAGTTTTTCTATCTGCCTGTGTACATCATCAAGGCTCACTTCCATGGATGTTAATTTTTCTGCTTGATTTCCATTGAATATTTGTTCAGGTTCCGGTATGTTGGTTGTGTCTTCGTTTGTAAATACAGACGAGAAGAACATGTTGAGTCTTTCTGCGACTTCTTTCTCCTCCTTCACCGCTCCCTTCCTGTCTCCTTCGTCCAGCGGTCCTACCTCCTCCCTAGCTGGCTGTTTCCCTTTAACATATCTGAAGAACGGTTTGAAATTTCGTGCCTCCCTGGCTAGCCTCTCTTCATACTCTCTTTTGGCTTTTCGAACCACACGGTGACATTCTTTTTGATACTTCCTGTGCTCCTTCTGGTTCCCTTCAGTTTTGTCCTTTTTCCATTCCCTGAATGAATTTTTCTTATTGCCTATCGCTTCCTTCACTATTTTAGTCATCCATACTGGGTCTTTTGTTCGACCCTTTTTGCACCCCTTTCTGAATCTGGGGATGTGCAGATTTTGTGCCTCGCTCACTGTGTCTTTGAAAAAAGACCAGGCATGTTCTACTGTTTGCCATTTTTTGGAAGTGTTCCTAAGTTTCTTCCTTACCATTTCCCTCATTGCTTCATAGTTTCCTTTCCTGAAGTTGAAAGATGTCACTATGGTTCTCTTTCCGTTCGGTATGCCTACTTCAACCTTGAACTTGATCATATTATGATCACTGTTTCCCAACGGTCCCACTACTTCCACTTCCTTTGCAGGTCCCCTTAGTCCATTTAGGATTAAATCCAGAGTGGCATTTCCTCTCGTCGGTTCTCTAACAAGCTGCTCCATGAAGCAATCTTGTATAGCCTCCAGGAATTCTGTCTCCCTAGCGCATCTTGAGCTTCCAAGACTCCAGTCTATCCCAGGATAGTTGAAGTCTCCCATAACAACTGTGTAACCACTTTTGCATTCTCGCTTCATCTCGGCATCCATTTCTTTATCGCTATCTCCGGTTTGCCCGGGTGGACGATAGTATAGGCCCATCTTTATTTCATGCCCTTTCCTACCCGGTATTTTAACCCATAGCGATTCCAGTTTGTTGATCATCTCCGCTGTGTCCATTCTTGTCGATTGTATGCTTTCTTTTACGTATAGGGCTATTCCTCCTCCTTTCTGACCTGACCTATCCCGGCGATAGAGCTTGTACCCCGGCAGTGCTGTATCCCATTTGTTTTCCTCATTCCACCACGTTTCAGAGATTCCAATGATGTCTATGTCCTCTGCATTGGCCATGGCTTCTAGCTCCCCCATTTTGTTTCTTAAACTCCTTGCATTAGTATATATGCAGTTTAGATCCTGGCATTTTGTCGTCTTCATTTCTTTTCCCTGTGCTTCAGTCTTTGGTGTCTTCTCTTTTGCTACAATCTTTCTAACCTCCTCTTCTGGGTTAGTTGACTCCTGTAATTTGTCTCTTGTTTCTTCCCTGCCTTTTTTCCCCTTAGTATCTTCACGGGATACCTTCTTCCGAATCATCGACGCTAGGTCGACTGTCGGCTTTCCCCTTTCTCTTAGTTTAAAGCCTGTTCTATTCCTCTCTTGACGTTGTTTGCTAGAAGTCTTGTTCCCGCCACGCTCAGGTGCAGTCCATCTCTCCTGTAGAGCTTGCTCTTGCCCCAGAACGTTGTCCAGTTCCTCACGAAGTGGAACCCTTCTTCCTCACACCATCTCCTCATCCATGCATTTATTGATTGTAGTTCTTCCTGCCTTTTCACATCTGCCCTCGGTACCGGTAGGATCTCTGAGAATGCTATCTTCTGGGTCCTCATCTTCAGTTTCCTTCCTAGAATCTTGAACTGTTCTATCAGCGTGCCTCTTCTGTAGTCTCTCCTGCTGACATCATTCGTCCCGATGTGGATCATTACTGCGGTCTCTTCCGTCTCTGCTCCTTCCAAGACCTTCTCAATTTTGTCCACGATGTCCTTGGTTCTCGCTCCTGGGAGGCAGGTCACCAGTCGATCCTCTCTTCCTCCTGCTATGTAGCTGTCTACATGCCTCAATATCGAGTCTCCCACCAGGATCGCTGACTTTCCCTTCTTCAATTTTCTTATCGGTCTCAGGTCAATGTCCTCGGTGTGCTTAGCTCTCTCTTCTTCTGGGCATCGACTAGCCAATTCTTCCCCCTCGTGTGGTATTCTTCTGTGGGTGTCTTCTTTGAGGTCATCTGCTTCTTGCTCCCCCTTCCAAGTTGGTGTTGCATCATCTCTCATCTGGAGTTCGTTCTCTTCCACCCTCCTCCCATTCTAAACAGACAAACAGGATGCCGGGTTGGGGGATACTGTTAGGGGATTGGTTAATCTGCTGGCTAGGATGGTGAAAAGTGGGCAATTGGGAGTAGGGTTATGAATTGAAGGTAGGTTTTCAGTCTGCATAGCAGGTAAATAACTCCCATTGCATAAAATGGAACCTGTAAAATACTACTAGTGAATGCATGTTTGTGGGAAGTAATTTGGCACCAAGTTATAGTAATCTAGTCCTAAGCCTCTCTGTGGAATTTAAAAAGAATTTGCGTATTACATAGAAACATGATGGCAGATAAAGGCCAAATGGCCCATTCAGTCTGCCCTTCCGCAGCATCCACTATCTCCTCCTCTCCCTATTGGTTAAGACTCTTTACACTTGCATTGTGATGTCATAGAACTTTATGGTTATAGAAACATGATGGCAGATAAAGGCCAAATGGCCCACCCAGTCTGCCCTTCCGCAGCATCAACTATCTCATCCTCTCCCTATTGGCTAAGGCTCTTTACACCTGCATTGTGATGTGATAGAGCTTTATGGTTATAGAAATATGACAGTAGATAAAGGCCAAATGGGCCATCTGCAGCATCCACTATCTCCTCCTCTCTCTATTGGTTAAAGCTCTTTATACCTGCATTGTGAGATGATGCGGTATATAAACTTAAGGTTTAGATTAGATTGTGATGTCATAGAGCTTTATGGTTATAGAAACATGATGGCAGATAAAGGCCAAATGGCCCACCCAGTCTGCCCTTCCGCAGCATCAACTATCTCATCCTCTCCCTATTGGCTAAGGCTCTTTACACCTGCATTGTGATGTCATAGAGCTTTACGGTTATAGAAATATGACGGTAGATAAAGGCCAAATGGGCCATCTGCAGCATCCACTATCTCCTCCTCTCTCTATTGGTTAAAGCTCTTTATACCTGCATTGTGAGGTCATAGAGCTTTATGGTTATAGAAATATGACGGTAGATAAAGGCCAAATGGGCCATCCAGTCTGCCCATTCACTATCTCCTCCTTTCCCTAAGAGATCCCAAGTACCTGTCCCACGCTTTCTGGAATTTAGACAAAATGTCTTCACCACCTCTATCGGGAGACTATTCCACATTTCTACCCACCCTTTCTGTAAAAAAAATATTTCCTTAGATTACTCCTGAGCCTGTCACCTCTATAAGAATAAAATTATTATTATTAACTTCATCCTATGCCCTCTCATGATGGAGCTTTCTTTCAAATGAAAGAGACTCGCATATTTATGCTACTTGGGTCTCTGTCATATCCCCTTTCTCCCGCCTTTCTTCCAGAGTGTACATATTGTATTGAAGGTTAATTGTGCTATGTAATTACAGTATATTCATACTTACAATAGCGTTGCAGTCCAATTTTCAAACACAAAATATGCAGGTCTCTTGCACTGAAAAACGGATTTATTTTTCTGCCAGCGTAGAAGTATTCACAGACTGTTGCGTTCTCCTAGGACAAGCAGGATGAGTCAGCCACATATGGACTATCCTGCTGTCCACGGAGAACCTACGTTACAGGTAAGTAACTACACTGTTAGGAATCCGATTGAAAATGTATTCTTATGTTGTACTGGTTTCATTTCATGTAAAAAAGAAAAGGGTTGGGAATGATCTGTCTTGGTTCTTGTGTGATTTATAGGGGCAGCATTGTAAAAGCACAAATCCAGAGGTTGAAATTTTGTGTGACAAAACAATTTGGTCGACCCCTTTACACCTGTTGCTGCACTTCCCAATGGTCGTACCAACCTTTGGACACAGCAGATGATTCTTTCTCTTTAAAGCTCCTACATTTCACTCTGAGATGTAATTAGGAACCAACGTGCAAAAGACCAGTGATTGTACGAGATGATCTTAAGGTGGCCAAACGGGTTGAAAAGGTGACGGCGAAAGCTAGAGGGAGGCTAGGTTGCTTAGGGAGAGGTATGGCCAGTAGGAAAAAGGAGGTGTTACTGGGAAGGGGTAAAACACGGACCTCGCAGATCTAAAACCGCACGTCCTTAAAAATCTGAGGTCCGTGTCTGTGCCACTTGTAGTTTCTGTCTCTTACAGACCTCGATGACATTTTAGCGCTGACGGATCCGTCTCAGCATAGGGAGGGAAAAGTATTAGGATCCGTCAGCGCTAAAATGTCATCGAGGTCTGTCAGAGCCAGAGACTAGTGCTGGAGTGGCTCTAAAATGAATCCTTTAAAGCGGTTTCCTAAAATCTGAGGTCCGCGCCACTTTTAGGCTCTGGCTAAAAGTGAATTGCAGAAACCATACTTTACGCATATGTTATATGATGAGGTGGTTGTGGTTTTTTTTTAACGTAGGCACAGACATGTCAAGACTCCCACTTTTGCAGGTTATCTCCCGCACTCCTGCAGGGAAGCTGGAATCTCCCGCTGACTGGCTGCCCTGTCCAGCGGCAGCAGGAAACGCCTTCCTAAAACATCATTTCCTGCTACTGCTGGACAGGGTGGCCGCTTCTTTTGCCGCTGGCCATATATCGGCTGTACCAGGGGTGGAGCAATGGGCAGGGCTGGGCAGAGATGTGGATGGGCAGGGCTGTGAGCAGAGTGGGTGGGCTGGGGGTGAGCCCTAAATCTCCCACTGGGTGGGTCAGCCCTCTTAGCAGCTCTGTAAGCATAACATTTGTGCACGTCATAGGAGTGGGCATGCTATATGTGTAAAAATATGGTATAGAGCACACACACACACATTTGGGGGGGTCCATGCATTGGTATTTGCAAGCTATTAAACCTGGCTCATAAGCACCTAAGTTGCCTTTATAAAACAGACTTCAAATAAGAGGCTTTTTACCGTTTGGACATAGCTGTTCTGTTATGAAATTATCGGCCTGCTTTTCCATCCTATATTCATGGAGTCATCCAGCCTTGTGGTTTATTGAACGAATGCCATCTATAACATTGTACAATTGCAGCAGGAGCGTCATTAACGGCAACCGAAGCAGAGCAATTAAAGAACAAACGTTTATAGCATCTAATGCAAATCTCTTGCTCTTGATGCTGCAGTGTGCCCTGGGCCACCTCGAGTGGAGTTCGCTTCAGTTCAGCTTGAAAAAAGAGTGTATGAACCCGGAGAGGAAGTGACGTATGCATGCCAGCCTGGATACATACATGCCAGTGGTAGCAGGAGAGCGGTCTGCACTAATTCTGGCCGGTGGAGCGGCGTAGCATTCAGATGTATATGTGAGTATAGTCATATAATAATAATAATAACTTTATTTTTGTATACCGCAATACCACAAAACAGTTCAGAGCGGTTTACAGGAGAAGAGACTGAGTCAGATTAACCAGGGTAAAGTAACCAGTAACAATAACAATTAAAATTAAAAAGTAAGATAGGTATTTAGAAATTCCCTTACTGTCCCGAAGGCTCACAATCTAACTAAAGTACCTGGAGAATAACAAAGAAGTGAAAAATAGAGATAGAGGAAAAATAAGAAATAAACATTCAGACTTTATCCAGGCGCTGTTCCTTACAGATTGCACAAATAAAGTTTCATGATTTTGTATGCCTTACTTAAGATGATGCAGGACTGATAACGTTGCATTTTACAGATTTCATAAATAACGTTAACAATTTTGTATGTCTTGATAGGGATAAACCTCAGATCCTGTATTAGGGTACCCTAAAGGAATGCCTATGTTAAGGCAGGAGTTCATCAAGGGATGCTAACTAATTTAGTGCATGCTAACGATTAAGACTATAATGAGCATCATAGTGTGTAGTGTACGTTAACATGGCTAGAGCGTGTTAAATCAATTAGTGCCCCTTGATAAATTCCCCCGTAAGGGCTAGATTCACTAAGGGCACGGATTGGATCCGATCTGTGAGGGATCCGATCTGTGTCCGGGGGGCTGATTCACGAATTGCCCTCATGCAAATGAGGGTGATCAGAATCACGCCCCCAACTTTAAGCCCGCGGGTTAAAACCATGGGTTTGCACTGCAGAGAAGGGTGGGAGAGTCGGGGCAGGCAGGAGATCAGGGCAGGCGGGAGAGTCTGAAAGCAGGAAGCAGGGTTGAAAGCAGGAGTTTGGGGCAGAGATCAGGGCGGCAGAAGGCAAGTCGTCAGCAGTCGCTTATTTGTGATCGGCCAGCCCAGTCAGTGTTGCAGGGTTTTGGTTAGTGAATCGCTGCCTGCCATCACTTGAATGCCGTTCCCCCCGCATTTTCATGCGCGGATCGGAGGATGGTCGGGACACAGGTTGGTGAATCGGGTCGGAGGGAAATCGGGTCGCAAAGTGCTCGCAAACCGATCGGTTTCCTTAGTGAATCCAGCCCTTAGTCATCTAATGGTTAGATATATCATATATTTAAATGTAAAAAGAAAAGAAACAAAATACAAAATGATTACCGTCAAT
The DNA here is from genome assembly GCF_902459505.1 of Geotrypetes seraphini. Taxonomy (NCBI): domain Eukaryota; kingdom Metazoa; phylum Chordata; class Amphibia; order Gymnophiona; family Dermophiidae; genus Geotrypetes; species Geotrypetes seraphini. The sequence continues at coordinate 16,132,880 of NC_047093.1, read as the reverse complement.
GGATCTATGAAAAAACAACCACTGCACAAAATGCAGCAGGAACATCATGTCGCCTCGTTTGATCTGCCCCCCAAAATGCTGATTCACGGTCCAACCAGCCAACTTTCTAAATTCTGAGCGTTATTTCGCCTCTGTAGCTGAAAAGAGTATCTTACCACCCTCTTCTACAAAGGTGCGCTAAATATCGTGTGCTAAACATAGAGTTTGACGGAAGAAAAGGGCCGGCAGCCCAACGAGTCTGCCCACACAATAACCCTCCCTCCCACAAGTCTACTCAAGACGAACCCTCCCTCCTTGAGGTATCCATCTTTTAAGTAAAACCCTGTCTTTTGTGTTTCATTGGTACTGAATATTTGGATGGAGGACCCGGGAGGGGGGGGGGGTTGTTTGGGTTTGTTTAGGGGTGGGGGGGGTTGTTTGGGGGGCATGCGATCTGTGGGATTTGGGTTTTGACTTCCTAAAATGTTGAGCTGTCTTGTCTTTTGTATCATTGCTTTGTTGCAGTTTTTGTTTGCTCAATCAAATATATTTGAATATTAAGTAAAACCCTGTGGTACCCCCACCTGTTGGTCCCATCGACACTTGAAGTCAAGCACGCTACAGGCCTCGACCACCTGGCGAGGAAGACCATTCCATCGATCGATCATCCGTGCGGTGAAGAAGTATTTCCTGGTGTCGCCATGAAATCTTCCCCCTTTAAGTTTTAACGGATGCCCTCGTGTCGCTCTGGGACCCTTCAGAAGAAAGATTTCTTCCTCCCCTTCAATGCGACCCGTGATGTATTTGAATGAACAAAATAAACTTGAACCCTCTTCTCTTGAACCCTCAGCCTCCTGTTACTAATAATAATAATAACTTTATTTTTCTATACCGCCACAATCTTGCGACTTCTAGGCAGTTTACATTCAAGAGAGCTGGACATTTAGCGAGTTACAATATGCAGATAGTTAGAAGAAATACAGAGTACATCAACTTTAAGAATGCGAAAGTATAAAGTGTACGGTACGCAAAGACATTTTCAAGAGGACCTGTTAGGAAAAAGGTCGCGAATTATAAAAATACATTGAAAAATTACAATATACTGTTTAGGAAATTTTCAGAGGGGAATATTAGAAGATATGTCCCAAATTGCAAAATACTAACCCAGCACTCAACCCTTGAGCCAGCCAGGCTTTCACTAAACGCTAACGCGTGCATGTTATCCTAAGGATGCGTTAGCGGTTAGCGCACGCATTGATTCAGCGCGCGCTAAAACGCCTAGCGCGCCTTTGTAAAAGAGGGCCTTAGCTTGTCAAGTGGCAATTTGTAGAAAAAAAAAAAATCCCGGGGTCCTTTTTATTAAGGCGCGCTAAAGACTGGCGCACGCGAAATGCTAAAGCGTCCATTATAGTCTAACGGGCGCCTTAGGATTTAGCGCGCGCTCATCTTTAGCGCGCGCTAAATCGGTTAGCGCGCCTTAATGAAAGGAGCCGTCTATGCTTTGACATGGTTTCAGATCATTCATTGAACCATAACCGCGTCCGTCTCGTCTTGGTTGGGCCGAGGACTTTTCAGCACCCCCTTCGTGTTATTGCCACCGTTTAAAAAAAACAAAAAACAATCTGACTTCTGCCACCTCCTATATGCGGTTCATAGACAGTAACGCGGAAGAAAAAGGTGCGCGCCGACAACTGAGCGCAAGACGGAGGCACGCGCCCAAGAAAAAGACTGTTTTTAGGGGCTGCGATGGGGGGTTTTGTTGGGGAGCCCCCCCCACTTTACTTAATACATATCGCGGCGGCGTTGTTGGGGGTTTGGGGGGTTGTAACCCCCACATTTTAGTGAAAACGTAACTTTTTCCCTAAAAACAGGGAAAAAGTTAAGTTTTCAGTAAAATGTGGGGGGTTACAACCCCCCACAACGCCCCCACAATGCGGCGCGATCTGTATTAAGTAAAGTGGGGGGTTCCCCCACACACACACCCCGTCGTAACCCCTAAAAACAGTCTTTTACTTCGGCGCGCGCCTCCGCGCTGCGCTCAGTTGTCTGCTTGCGCCTTTGTCCCGGCGCGCTTTTGACCTGACACCCCTATATGCGATTGGCAGATGACATTAAAAAAACGCTGGGTTTTAATATGTGATTTATTTAATGGTTGTTTATTAAATGTTACATTTTTGTACATCTTTTGCTGCTGTTTTTCCATTTGTGCTTTCTCGGCTAATAAACCTCCAGCCTCTCTTTGTTATTTATTTTGAAATGTATGCATAATAAAGCATTATTATTTATCTTTTCTGTCTGCAAAACACAGTAAAAACATGCACCTACCCTGGACCGCTTCATAATGGAGAAATATATCACACAGAGCTAACGTACCAAAGCGTTATAAGCTTCTCTTGCAATGAAGGGTAAGGTATCATTATGAGATATGTAAAGCGTCAGAGAATGGCATGGTAGATGCATGGAATAGTCTCCCTGTAGGGGTGACAAAGACTGTATCTAAATTTAAGATAGCGTGGGGCAAGTATGTGGGATTTCTTAGGGAGAGGAGGAGATAGTGAATGGGCAGACTGAACGGGCCATTTGGCCTTTATCTGCCATCATGTTTCTATGATTCTTTTCATTGACCGAGCTGGGAATTTGCTTATTGAGATATTTTGCAATGCAATAGGTTAGAGAGAACGTCCCAGAAAGTGAATCGTAAAGTCCTCCAGATGAACTAAGCAAGCTCGGTGAAAGATACAGCCTTTGGTTTGTGCTTTTGCAAGAATAAGCATTTAAAACCGGGATAAAATCAAAGGAAGCCCCCGATATATCTCATCACTTATCTCCCCTTATATTGCCACCGCCCCCCTCCCCGTAAAATCTATTCACCAGGTAAGTCCCTATTATCTGTACCCCTCTCCTCCACCATCAACTCCAAACTCTGTCCTTTCTTTCTTGCCACACCAAAAGCTTGGAACAGGCTGCCAGAGTCAATAGGTCATGCCTCCATCGACGGCCAATGCAGCAGTCGGTAGTAAGGTGTTGCATGATTGAACTTCTTCAGCCCGAAAATCAGTTTGACTGCTGCATTTTGCACCAGTTGTAATCGTCACATATTCTTTTGGAAAATTGCCCTATAGGCGATATTAGAGTAATCAAGTTGACTCAGTACGAGGGATTGTAGCAGGATTCTAAATGCTGACATGTCAAAATATGATCTAATGAACCGAAGCTTCCAGAGAGTGAAAAATCCCTTTCTGATAGGAGTCTACCTGGTCTTTCATGGTTAGGCTCCGGTCCAATGTTACACCCTAAACCTTCATAGTAGATTGAATAGGATAACTAAGTTTATTGATGCATAGTGATGTTTTGGCGAAAGACGTAAGAAGACTTGAGGCGGTCCAGAGGAGGGCGACGAAAATGATAGGAGGCTTGCGCCAGAAGACGTATGAGGAGAGACTGGAAGCCCTGAATACGTATACCCTAGAGGAAAGGAGAGACAGGGGAGATATGATTCAGACGTTCAAATACTTAAAGGGTATTAACGTAGAACAAAATCTTTTCCAGAGAAAGGAAAATGGTAAAACCAGAGGACATAATTTGAGGTTGAGGGGTGGTAGATTCAGGGGCAATGTTAGGAAATTCTACTTTACGGAGAGGGTGGTGGATGCCTGGAATGCGCTCCCGAGAGAGGTGGTGGAGAGTAAAACTGTGACTGAGTTCAAAGAAGCGTGGGATGAACACAGAAGATTTAGAATCAGAAAATAATATTAAATATTGAACTAGGCCAGTTACTGGGCAGACTTGTACGGTCTGTGTCTGTGTATGGCCGTTTGGTGGAGGATGGGCAGGGGAGGGCTTCAATGGCTGGGAGGGTGTAGATGGGCTGGAGTAAGTCTTAACAGAGATTTCGGCAGTTGGAACCCAAGCACAGTACCCGGTAAAGCTTTGGATTCTCGCCCAGAAATAGCTAAGAAGAAAAAAAAATAATAATAATTTAAATTGAATCAGATTGGGCAGACTGGATGGACCATTCGGGTCTTTATCTGCTGTCATCTACTATGTTACTATATTTGGTATCGAGTGAGTGTGGCGAAGCTACAAAAAATTTGTTTTTCCTGAACAAAAAATGTTGTTTTTTCTGAATTTTGTTTTTTTTTTCTGAATTAGTAAAAGAGGACCTTACTGTGTGGGAGTCACTAAGGCCTGGATTCTCTAAGCGGTGCCGATATCGGTGGCCGCCTTAAAAGCGGCCACCAATCACGTGTTAATCACGCCATGACACCCGTTTAGAGAATCACGCCTTCAGGAAAGATAGGCGTCAGACATGTAGGCCAGGGATTTCAAGGCCTACACTTCCTGGCGCTTATCTTTGCTGTGAATCGCACCTGTGTAGATATAGGGTTACCAGACGCCTGGATTTAGCCGGACATGTCCTCTTTCTAGAGGACGGCCCAGGCGTGGATGGCTTTTCAAAACCCGGCACTCTGTAAAGGTTTTAAAAAGCTCTGATTTTGGGGCCGCATCTGGAGGGCAACTGCGCATGGGCGGATGCAACACGGTGATCTCGCATGCATGCACGCGTGTCTGTGACGTCATCGCATCACATCTGCTCGTGCTCAGAGTCCCTCCAAACGCAGCTCTGAACTCGAGGAGAAGAGGTTCAGGGAGTGAGGCTGGGGCGGAAAAAGGGTGGGGTTGGGTGGACATGGGGGCGGGACCACGTGTCCGGATTTTTCAATCGTAAAATCTGGTAACCCTATGTAGGTGCTTTATGGTGCCTAACACCACGTCCAGCGTTAGCCACTCCTATAGTGGTGATAGGCACCTCCCGAGGTGCGATTCCGGCACCTTTTGTTCAGGTGCCAGTAAGACGCTTTATATTTAACGTCATTTGCCATTTCAAACATAAGAATTGCCATATTGGGTCAGAGCAAAGATCCATCAAGCCGAGGATTCTGTTCCCAACAGGAGCTAACCCAGGTCCCAAGTACTGGCAAACACCCAAACAGTAGCAACATTCCAAAGCTGAGATCGTGATGTCATAATGCCTCATTCCACCAATGCCTAAGAGCCAACCTCAGTGATGTCACAATGGCTGGATTGTCCCATCCTCGGCTCACAAAAGGACATAAGAATTGCTGTACTGGGACAGACCGAAGGTCCATCAAGCTCAGCATCCTTTTGCGAACCCAGGTCACAAGATCCCAAGGAGTAAATCAGAGTCTGACCCAAAGTCTCCGGGCCCAAAATTCCTGATAAAAGTCCTCCAGAGGGTTCACAATATTTTCCCCTGGTACTGCAGGCTGCAGCTACTTTTCTCTAGCACTGGGCTGGCAGTACCAAGAGGAGGGCAGAACCTCTCTTTCGACTGCGCTTCCAAATTGACTTAGGCGCCGTTTATAGACTTTCCCTCTAAGTGCTCCCGTTTATGCCTGTGTTATCCAGTTAACGATGCTAATGCAAACGCCCATTCTTCACCCATGACATGTCCCATGTTAAAAATACTCATATTTATAAAAAAAATATGTAGCCTGTGCTTTAGCATATGCAAACAAGCAAATTACTGTGAAAGGCTTTAACAAATTTTGTGGCATGCCTTACCCCCCCATCAGTGGTGCAGTAAGGGGGGAAGGGGCGGTGTGCCCCGGGCGCTGTCTTCGTAGGGTTGCATCACCAATCCTCCTCACCATCCCCCCCCCGACTCCCTCCCCCCCCCCCCCCCACTGCCATGCACATGCGCTGTTTCCCTTCCGTCCGTGCCTGGCGTGAACAACAACCCCCAACCTGCTGTCGCACCTTCTTCTGATACCACCTCCTGGACCCACACCTAGGAACTGCTATCAGAGAGAGAGCCCACACAGGTGCGACAGCAGGCTGGGGGTTGCTGTTTGCGCCAGGAATGTTCCAGAAGTACGGGGGAAGGGAAATGGCATGCGCACACGGCAGTAGGGGATGCGGGGAAGGAGTGTGTAGGGGTGGGGGGCGGAGAAGAGGGAGGGGAAAGGGTTCCACCGGCCCAGGCGCCTTTCACCCTCGCTACGCCACTGTCTCCCATGTTAAGCCCAAGTTAGGGTTTAGCGCGCTTTAGTGAAAGAGCCCCTAAGTCAGGAGGGCTATTTTTTGGGTGTCCTAAATTTATCTGAGAAGCTATTTCCATAAAACTGAACACTATGGTGGAATGTCCATGCTCCGCCCCTTATCTGCCTTTGCTCCGCCCCCATCGCTATCCCAATAGTGCTGGCGTAGACTGTAAGAACTGTCATGGCACTATCCGTATAGTAAAAGTTTGCTTTAGGATCTGGATAGCAGCTTCCACTCTCCAGATAAATGTTTTTGAATACTAGGCCACATAAAAATTAAACAAATTATTCCTCCCTCTCCTCAAGGACTCTCAAAGTAGGGTAACAACAAATATCAGCAACATAATCAATCATAGTTTACATGGCATGACTCTAAAATGATTGTGAAATTAGATTAAAGTCATAGCAGGATTAAAATTATTATGCAGAAAATGACTAGCAGGAAAGGCATAAATCAAATGAATTTAGTCTTAGGAAACAAGGCGTCTGGTGTCGCAAAGGGGACACATTTCAGGTTGGAAAATTTGGAAATGTCTTCAAAATTATGTCATGCCAGGGTAGAGAAAAAAATAGCTCTTGTTGCACAGGTTCAGTGGCATAGAGAGGGTGAGGGGCACCCCTCCCCCGCCCCCCCCCCCCCCCCCCCCCCCCCCCCGCTTCTTCCACGATCACCCCCTGCTGCACGTGCGCCCCCCTTCCCCGTACCTCTAGTTCAGTGATTCCCAACCCTGTCCTGGAGGAACACCAGGCCAATCGGGTTTTCAGGCTAGCCCTAATGAATATGCATGAGAGAGATTTGCATATGATGGAAGTGATAGGCATGCAAATTTGCTTCATGCATATTCATTAGGGCTAGCCTGAAAACCCAATTGGCCTGGTGTTCCTCCAGGACAGGGTTGGGAACCACTGCTCTAGTTGGTTCACTGCTGCAAGCAGAAAGAACGCCAACGTTCTCCTCACCACCCCATTGTCTCTCCCACTGACGTCACTTCCTACGCGCGGCCTCCGGAAGTGATGTCAGCAGAAGTGACGACGCGGTCGCAAGGAGCATGTTAAAGTTGTTGCTTGCAGCAGTGAAAAACTAGAGCAGGAGTAGGGAACTCTGGTCCTCGAGAGCCGTATTCCAGTCGGGTTTTCAGGATTTCCCCAATGAATGTGTATTGAAAGCAGTGCATGCAAATAGACCTCATGCATATTCATTGGGGAAATCCTGAAAACACGACTGGAATACGGCTCTCGAGGACCGGAGTTCCCTACCCCTGAACTAGAGGAACGGGGGGAAGAGAAGGGTGTGTGCCCTTGGCGAGGGGAGGAGTGGGAAGGGGCGGGGCAGATGAGGTATGCCGGCGCCCCCACTAATATGGCGCCTAGGGCGGACCGCCCACGCCCCCTTACTACGCCACTGCACAGGCTTGTGGGTATGAAAACTGTTCTACGATGATCCGCAATGGCTTGAGAGCCAAGGTACGTTGTCGTTCACATATATGGCCTAGGTCTATAAATCACACAAAAAAAATTGCACGTGCTCAATTTCTGTGTGCAATTAAATTGAACAAACCAATTAGTGCAATAACTAAAATTTACACGTGCATTTTTAGGTGCTGGGATCCACTCATAAATTTTCCACGTGGTTCCCAAAAAGGGGGCGTGGCCAACGCAAGGTCAGGGGAAGATCAGGGGCGTTCCTGCAATTTATGCGTGCTAAGGAGGATCCATGCCTAATTTAAGCGACAGGATTTACACCAAGGTTTAGTTGATATAAATCCTCACACCTAAAGTTAGGCGTGGATCCTCGTGCTGTTATTCTATAAATGGCGCCTAAATTTGAGTGTTGTGTATAGAAAAGTGCTTCATGCATTTTTTTTTTTGCATAGGAGCCAACTTTTCAAAATGATTGGGGGCACTAAACCCAATGCAAAATTACCCATCCCTTGACACAGTGAAAGAGTTTGCTTAATATTGGGGTTGCTCAAATCCCCTCAGCACTCACAGGGCTAGCTCCTCGTACCTGTTGTATTTGTGACTTCTTGTCACGATCACAGTCCTTATTCTGCTGTTTAAAACAAACCGGAAAAATATATTTCTTTCTCAATGTGTGATTAAACTCTGGAATTCATTACCGGAGAATGTACTCAAATCAGTTATCATAGCAGGGTTTAAAAAAAAAGAGAACCCCATAATCCATTATTGAGATGGCTTGGGGAAATCCACTGCTTACTCCTAGGATAAGCAGCATAAAATCTATTTTACTCCATGGGATCTAGTTAGATACTTCGGACCTGGGTTGGCAACAGTTGGAAGATGGATACTGGGCTTGATGGACCTTCGATCTGTCCCAGTATGGCAATTCTTATGTGAGCCAAGTATAGGACAATCCAGCCATTGTGACATCACTGATGAGGTTGGCTCTTAGCCATTGGTGGAATGAGGCATTATGACATCACAATCTCAGCTCTGGAATGTTGCTACTCTTTGGGTTTCTGCCTGGTACTTGGGACCTGGGTTAGAAACCGGATGCTGGGCTTGATGGACCTTTTGGTCCGTCGCAGTATGGCAGTTCTTGTGTTCTTATTCTTTGAGTCTTTTTATGGTCCTTGGATGGTTCTTTTCGTGGGTGGGAATTTTGTGAACGATGACATTTTTACATCAGCCTTAGGAGTTTTTGGAACAGGAAACAAACCTTGGCCAGGCTGTCAAAATGAGGAGACTGTAGTCTCAGTAGGCAGAAAATACCTGAATGCTTTCCAGTTCTTGCATAAGACAGTGAGGATTACAGTGTTGGTGGGCTAGCCGCTGTTTGATGAACTGTCACAGTCAGCTGTTAAAGCTGTTCTGATTAGAGGTCTGCATGGGAACGGGGATTGCGGGAATCCCATAGGAATCCCCCCTAACCCACGGGACTCCCACGGGAACCCCCCTCTAGCCAACGGGACTCCCACGGGGATGGAAGGCTTTGGAAGCAGGGTTCATCCATATAATATAATGGACACGTCAGCCTTAGTAAAAGAGGGGGTTTATAAGTTAATTACCTGAACAGAAAACAAAAAAAGGGTTCCACCAAAGAGATTCCACAAGGAAAACAGCAGCGCAAACACAAAAGAAACTGTGGAATTGATGATCCTGTCAGAAGGAATTGCTGCTTTTTATGGGGATGGGTGGGGACGGAGAGGATCCTGATGGGGCCGGGTGGGGACAGAGCGGATCTTGGCGGGGACGGGTGGGGAAGGAGAGGATCCTGGCGAGGACGGGTGGGGACGGAGAGGATCCTGGCAGGGACGGGTGGGGACGGAGAGGATCCTGGTGGGGATGGGTGGGGATGGAGAGGATCCTGATGGGGCCGGGTGGGGGTGGGAACAGAGCGGATCTTGGCGGGGACGGGTGGGGAAGGAGAGGATCCTGACGAGGACGGGTGGGGACGGAGAGGATCCTGGCAGGGACGGGTGGGGACGGAGAGGATCCTGGTGGGGATGGAGAGGATCCTGATGGGGCCGGGTGGGGGTGGGGACAGAGCGGATCTTGGCGGGGACGGGTGGGGAAGGAGAGGATCCTGGCGGGGATGGGTGGGGACGGAGAGGATCCTGGCGAGGACGGGTGGGGATGGAGAGGATCCTGGCAGGGACGGGTGGGGATGGAGAGGATCCTGGTGGGGATGGAGAGGATCCTGATGGGGCCGGGTGGGGGTGGGGACAGAGCGGATCTTGGCGGGGACGGGTGGGGACGGAGAGGATCCTGGTGGGGATGGGTGGGGATGGAGAGGATCCTGATGGGGCCGGGTGGGGGTGGGGACAGAGCGGATCTTGGCGGGGACGGGTGGGGAAGGAGAGGATCTTGACGAGGATGGGTGGGGACGGAGAGGATCCTGGCAGGGACGGGTGGGGACGGAGAGGATCCTGGTGGGGATGGAGAGGATCCTGATGGGGCCGGGTGGGGGTGGGGACAGAGCGGATCTTGGCGGGGACGGGTGGGGACGGAGAGGATCCTGGCGGGGACGGGTGGGGACGGAGAGGATCCTGGCGGGGATGGGTGGGGACGGAGAGGATCCTGATGGGGATGGGTGGGGACATAGAGGATCCTGGGGGGGGGGGGATGGGTGGGATTTCTGTTCCCGTGCAACTCTCTAGTTCTGATCTGTCCCTGAGCAGGTATATTCTGAAAGGAGCCGACAGCAGTCAGTGCACTGAGAGGGCAGAATGGACCGAAGAGCTCCCTGTCTGTGAACGTACGTATGTACAGTATGCATACAGGATGATTATTGTAATTTCGCTGTACCGACTAGCTTACGAGGCCGATTGTGACAGGAGTGGAAGAGTAGCCTCACGGTTACTACAGTGAGCTGAGACCCTGGAGAACTGGCTTTAACTGCCGCCGCAACTCCTTGTGATTCTGGGCAAGGCACTTAACCCTCCATCGGTGGCGTAGTAAGGCGGGGCGCCATCTTGGTGAGGGTACAGGCAACTGCCCTCCTCTCCGCTCCTTCCCCCTCCCCCACTGCCATGCGCGCACGACACTTCCCTTACCCCATGTGTGTAAATAAATGCAATACTGACATTTACCTCCATTCTTAGCATATAATAATAATAATAATTTTATTTTTATATACCGCCAAAGCCATAATAGTTCGAGGCAGTTTACAACAAGAAGAGTTGGACAGTCAGCGAAAGAAATATAAACCTAGGCGACTCCTTAGGGAATTATCTAATAATGTGGATTCATTTATAATAGAGAATGACACAGGGACAAATTTTCCCCCGTCCCTGTGGGAACTCATTTTCCCATCCTGTCCCCGTGAGTTCTTTTCCTGTCCCTGCCTCATTCCTGCAAGCTCCGTCCTCATCTGCACAAGCCTCAGACACTTTAAAATCAGAAGTAGCAACATTCTAGAGCTGAGATTGTGATGTCATAATGCCTCATTCCATCAATGCCTAAGCTCCGTCCTTATCTGCACAAGCCTCAGACACTTTAAAATCAGAAGTAGCAACATTCTAGAGCTCAGATTGTGATGTCATAATGCCTCATTCCACCAATGCCTATGCTCTGTCCTCATAGCTTACAGGAATGGGGCAGGGACATGGACAGCAACAAACTCGCGGGGGACGAGATGGGAAAATTGAGTTCCTGCGGGGATGGGGACAAATCTGTGCCCGTGTCATTTTCTAATTTATAACACGATCAATGGGCCCCAACATCTGTGTTTTATAGGATCTGCAGTGTATATTACATTATATTTCATATCAATATATGGGTAATCTTATTGACGAGTGATCAATGCTGTTTTTATCTTGCTATCTGGTATCATAGCCACAGGGAGGGGGGCCTCAGGACTCCTCTGTCTTCATGACTGGCAGAGATGCCAAGCCTCACCAGCCAAAGACACTACCTACTTGAATTGTACATGCACCAGCCTCTTAATTCACTCAGGTGCATTTTGGCCACTGCTAGCTCTCTCACGCATGCTCAGTTCAGGTTTGAGTATCGAGAAAGACATGGGGGAAGCCACTGCTTGACCTGGATTGGTGGCATGGAATGTTGCTACTCTTTGAGATTCTAGAATCTTGTTACTCTCTGGGATTCCAGAATCTTGCTATTCTTTGAGATTCTGTATGGAATGTTGCTACTCCTTGGGTTTTGGACAGGTACTAGTGACCTGGATTGGCCACCATGAGAGCAGGCTTCTGGGCTTGATGGACCATTGTTCTGACCCAGTAAGGCGGTTCTTATGCACCAGAGAGCCGGCATTAGCAGCCAAAGCACGCTTGAGTAAAATGCTGCTGCAGACATGTCCCAACCCCACCAGCAAAGGTAATATTGCGGTGGATGGCATATGGGACCCCCAGTCCATTTCTGGAAACCCCGCAAAATGCACTTCTGGATATGCTCCTATTTCTAACTGGTGTGGGTTAGAGTTCGTTCTTATTCTGTTGCACCCTTCGTGAATGCAGTAGGAGACATTTCCTACAGATCAGTCGGAGCATCTCTGCTTTGTAGTCACCAGGACTGACAATGTTCTGTTTCTCCAGCTGTGACTTGTCCATTTCCCCCTGTTCCTGAATCTGGAGAAATCATCTTCCATCTGCCAAGGAAAGGAAACCTGTCCATCTTCCAAGATGTGGTTAGATATGCATGTCTGCCAAATTACGCCTTGTTTGGAAATGAAACAGTTAGCTGCTTGGCGAATGGAAACTGGAGTGATTTTCCAGAATGCAAGGGTGAGTAATACATTAGAAAACACACAGTGGTAAAGTTTCTGTTCCCTTTGTTATATGCCACCTTTTTATTTCCCAAAAGGGGGTCCACAGTATTTATATTAAAAATGATATATATTGATTCTATCTAATATAATAAAGCCCTAAGCGCGCATGCGCACTCCCACCTGCATGCTCCTGTTTTCCGTGCGCTGTAGGGACCTGCAGGTAGGAGTGCGCATGTGTGCAGCGGCGTGGAGCCTGTCGGCCATGGTGACTCTTGCCGTCTGAAGGATAAAGCTAATTCCTGGCTCCCAGGCTTCTCCTCCTGCTCTGGCTGGGCCCGCGTAAAAAAAACCAAAAACCCCAGAGCTCGCTTCGGGTCCGGCAAGGGCTGCGGGTCCTGAAACCTTTCAATTCAAGCAGCGTCTGCAGCACTCTACACACGCTGCTTCGGGGCCTTCTACTGCCCTGATTTGCTGGGCAGCGTGTATAGAGTGCTGCAGATGCTGCTGGAATCGGAAGGTTTGTCGGGACCGCGGAAAGGGAAGGGGGGGCGATAAGGGACTAAGGGAGCTGTCCAGACCGCGGTAAGGGAAGGGGGGTAGGGGAAATGCTGATGCTGCACAGGGAAGTGGTGTGGGGGGAGGGAAATGGAGGGGGAGGGATGCTGCTGTGGCTGCTGCATAGGGAAGTGGTGGGAGAGAAATGCTGCTGCATAGGAGGCAGGGAGAGAGACAGATAGATAGAAAGAAAAGAAGAAAGACACAGGGGCAGAGAGAGAAACAGAAAGACAGACAGACAAAGGGGGCCAGGGAGAGAGACAGCGGGAGGGAGAGAGAGACAGAAATAAAGACACACAGACATATATTCTAGCACCTGTTAATGTAACGGGCTAAAATACTAGTTTAAATATATTACAATAAACAATACATTCAGCAATCAATTATCCTCATAAGAATGACACGGTTACTTAGAGGCAGGTTTTACTAAGTCGCAGTGCTACCGCAGCTTACAATGGCATACTGGGGACGTGCTTAGGCAAGGGTGCTCAAAAGGTCGATCACGATCAACTAGTACCTCACAAAGGCAATGCGAGTCGGTCGTGGAGCCCATCTCGAGCTCCGCGATAGACTCGCATTGCCTTTACATTCTGTTCTCCCTGCTTCCCCAACGCCAGGCCAGGTGAATACAAGCATTAGGCCCACAGCCTTCCCCCCCCCAAATGTCAATTCTGACGTCGGAAAGGAAAATCCGGGATAGCCAATTGCTGCCTGGCTGGATCAGAACTTCCTCTCTGATGTCAGAATTGACATCGGGGGAAGGTTGTGGGCCCCACGCTTGTACGCGCCTGACCTGGTGTCGGGGAAGCAGGGAGAAAATGGCGGCAGTGGTTTGGGAGGGTCAGGGAGAGAGAAAGACAGACAGAAAGAAAGAAAGGAAAGGGGCAGGGAGAAAGAAAAAGAAAGAAAGGGAGGGGGGAATTTGGGGTTGGATAGCATTGCCTTATATTGAAGAGTACCAGTATGACTGTTTATGTTTTGGGGTGGAGATTTGACTATCTGGTGTATTTGCCATTGTGAAAATTCAATAAAATTTGTCAAAATTAAAAAGAAAGAAAGAAGGGGGAGGGGGCAGGGAGAGAAAGAAAGGGGAGGGGCAGGGGGAGAGGAAGAAAAAGTTGGTCTCATGGAGGGACAGAGAGAGATGTTGGTTGGGGAATGGGATGAGGTCTGGAGGCAGAAAGAAAGAAATATTGGATTTACAGTCAGAAGAAGGAAGTGCAACCAGAGACTCACCAAATCACCAGACAGCAAAGGTAGGAAAAATGATTTTATTTTAAATTTAGTGATCAAAATGTGTCTGAATTTATATCTGCTGTCTATATTTTGCACTATGGCCCCCTTTTACTAAACCGCAATAGCAGTTTTTAGCGCAGGGAGCCTATGAGCGTCTGGTGCAGCGCAGGGCATTTAGCGCAGCTTCCTGTGCTAAAAACCGCTATCGCAATTTAGGGCTACCGATGGAAGCACGCGTAAAGTTTAAGTTCCCCTGCTTCTGCTTTAAAGTACTGTACGGACTTGCCCCTAAATACATAACTGACCTTTTCTCCTTCTCAGCCAACAGACACAAGAGAAGCTCACATTCCAACTTTGTTTCCCCCCCAGTTAGAGGTTGTAAACTTAAAAAACACTATGAACACCTTCTCTAACATCAAGCAGCATTATGGGGTAAAGATCTAGAACAATTGCTTTTGCTCGCTACTTATGAGGAATTCAGGAAGCGTCTAAAAACATACCTGTTCCTAAAGTATCTAGACAACTGACCCTTTCTTCTCTTTCTCCTCAATAATGGTTTTCTTGTCCTATTAATCACTCTCTTCCACCTCTCTTATGTTCAATCAATTTGTTCCTTCGTTTAATCTTTTATAAACCGCATAGAACTTCACGGTATTGCAGTATATAAACTGTTATTATTATTATTATTATTATTATTAAAAGGGGAGGGGGTATATTTGTCTATTTTTGTATAGTTGTTACTGAGGTGACATTGCATATTTTAAAGTCATCTGCCTTGACCTCTTTGAAAAAATCCCCGGAATATAAATGATAATGAACATTTTCTCTGCGTACAGTGTGCTTTATGTTTATTTTTTAATTTTATTGTTGGTAGATCATTTTGACTTGGTCATTTTAAAAGTAGCTCGCAAGCCCAAAAAGTTTGGGCACCCCTGGTCTAGGCATCATACAGTAATTCCAAATCTGAACACGCTAAAAAAAATAGTTTTAACATTTTTCTCGGAGGGGCTTGTCTAGGGCAGTGGTTCCCAACCCTGCCCTGGAGGACCACCAGGCCAATTGGGTTTTCAGGCTAGCCCTGATGAATATGCATGAGAGAAATTTGCATATAGTGGAAGTGACAGGCATGCAAATCTGCTCCATGCATATTCATTAGGGCTAGCCTGAAAACCCGATTGGCCTGGTGGACCTCCAGGACAGGGTTGGGAACCACTGGTCTAGGGGCAGACAGTAGGCATTCCTGCACGGTATTAGTACATGCCAATTAACGCAGGATTATCACATGAGCGACCTGCAAAATAACCCCCCCCCTTTTCAAAACCGCGATAGCGTTTTTTTAGTGCAGGCTGGTGCGTTGAATGCTCTGCGCTGCTCCCGATGCTCATAGAATTCCTGTGAGAATCGGGAGCTGCAGAGCATCCAGCGATCAAGCTTCTTACAGTGTCTTAGGGCTCCTTTTACTAAGCTGCGTGAGGGCATTAACGCGGGGAACAGCGTGCACTGAATTGCCACGCGCGCTAGACCTTAACGCCGGCATTGAGCCGGCGTTAGTTCTAGCCGCGCAGCGCGCGGTAATATCCTGCGTGCGCTAAAAACGCTAGCGCACCTTAGTAAAAGGAGCCCCTTGTTACCATCGATTGGTTGTGTTTTTTAAGATAAGATACATACGCGATGGTGGCCAACCAGATTTCATGAACAGGCGTCTAAGCCCTTGCTCTCCTCAAAGCTCTCTTCGGTCCGTTTTCATAAGAACATAAGAGCATAAGCAATGCCTCTGCTGGGTCAGACCTGAGGTCCATCTTGCCCAGCAATCCGCTCACGCAGCGGCCCAACAGGTCCAGGACCTGAGCAATAATCCTCTATTTATACCCTTCTATCCCCTTTTCCAGCAGGAAATTGTCCAATCCTTTCTTAAATCCCAGTACTGTATTCTGCCCTATAACATCCTCTGAAAGCGCATTCCAGGTGTCCACCACACGTTGGGTAAAGAAGAACTTCCTAGCATTCGTTTTGAATCTGTCCCCTTTCAACTTTTCCGAATGCCCTCTTGTTCTTTTATTTTTTGAAAGTTTGAAGAATCTGTCCCTCTCTACGCTCCTCATGATCTTATACGTCTCTATCATATCCCCTCTAAGTCTCCTCTTCTCCAGGGAAAAGAGCCCCAGTTTCTCCAATCTTTCTCTATCTCTCTCTCTCTCTCTATTTCTCTCTGTCTCCTTTTCTCTCTCTCTTTCTGTCCCTCTCTACTCTCTCTATGCCCTTCATGATCTTAAAAGTCTCTATCATATCCCCTCTAAGTCTCCTCTTCTCCAGGGAAAAGAGACCCAGTTTCTCCAATCTTTCTCTCTCTCTCTCTCTGTCTCCTTTTCTCTCTCTTTCTGTCCCTCTCTACTCTCTCTATGCCCTTCATGATCTTAAAAGTCTCTATCATATCCCCTCTAAGTCTCCTCTTCTCCAGGGAAAAGAGACCCAGTTTCTCCAATCTTTCTCTCTCTCTCTCTCTGTCTCCTTTTCTCTCTCTCTTTCTGTCCCTCTCTACTCTCTCTATGCCCCTCATGATCTTATAAGTCTCTATCATATCCCCTCTAAGTCTCCTCTTCTCCAGGGAAAAGAGACCCAGTTTCTCCAATCTCTCAGCGTATGAAAGGTTTTCTATCCCTTTTACCAGATGTGTCGCTCTTCTCTGAACTCTCTCAAGTAACGCCATATCCTTCTTAAGGTACGGCGACCAATATTGGACGCAGTATTCCAGATGCGGGCGCACCATCGCCCGATACAGCGGCAGGATAACTTCTTTCGTCCTGGTTGTAATACCCTTCTTGATTATACCTAGCATTCTATTCGCTCTCTTAGCACCGCTGCGCACTGTGCCGTCGGGCTTCATTGACCTGTCCACCATTACCCCCAAACCAAAACTTACTTTCAATTCCTTCACTGAAGTACATGAACACGATGCGTTCTTGTATCTTTTCTGTAACAGCCCCTCCCCCCCCACCTTTTGCCATTCTGCACCAAATTTTCTAAGAGAGGAAAATATTAGTATTAGTAAGACGAAGATTATCATCTTTCCAGTAAGAGAAGGCCATTCTTTACCTGCCCCAATTTCCGTTTCATCAATTCCCATGCAAACAGTCCCAACACTAAGGGCTCCTTTTAAGAAGGTACCCAAGAGGAGGTGGTAGCGGCTAGCATGCGCAATTCCACGCATTAAGGCCCTAACGTGCCTTCGTAAAAGCTCTAAAACAAGGTTGGATAAGTTCCTACTGGAACAGAACATACGCAAGTAAGTCTAGACTCAAATAGGGCATTGGTCTTTGACCAAACGACTGCCGCGTGAGCGGACTGCTGGGCACGATGGACCCCTGGTCTGACCCAGCAGTGGCAAATCTTATGTTCTAGGTGTCACATTCGACGCAAAACTAAGCTATCACAGCCAAATTAGCACGGTAGTTTGAAGTTTTTTTCCAAAGACTATGTATGATACATTCACTTTACAGATTACTCGATCCAGTATCCATCAATCATTCACTGATAATTTCACGCCTGGATTACTGCAATTCCCTCTATAAAAGGAATAACTCAGAAGGAAATAAAACACTTACAAATTGCACAAAATACCGCAATCAAAGTAAGAGCAATTTGAAAACCTTTTTCTTCAAAGATGCCTTTGGACTGTGATCGTCCTTTTAAGGGCGCTTCATTCTTTTTGGTGACATTTTAATCTTGTTTCACGTTCAGCTGCGTTGTTTACCCTCCCCTTTTGTTGCGCCCTTCTCCCATCTTTTCAAAATATTGTAATTCTTCCATTATCCTTAAGTTTCATATTTGTTTGATTTATTTTTGTCTATTGTTACTCATTTTTTTGTCTTTTGGGGGGGCACTTTTGTATTAAGATATGTTACCTTATTTTATCTTTGTAAACCCCCTTGTATGCTGATTTGACAGTATATCAAACTTGAAATACTTCATTGGCAACAAGACCCCTGAGTCAGTCCTCATGGCCGAAACACATACGTGTCGGTTCTTAGCAGTGAATAAACAGATTGAGCTTCACAGGTCAAGTTTCAAGTTTAATAAAATTTTGATATACTGCCTTATCAGAATTCAAAGCGGTTTTACTGAATTTAAAATGACAAACTACAGGGCAATAGCCATTAAACGAAGACAAACGAATAGACATGACTTACTGGAATGAGAGGAGATGTGGAAGAAATAACATATACAACCTTATAGCCAACCAAGGGACCCGACACGGTCCGTGTTTCGGGTAACGTGCCTTCTTCAGGGGTCCAATAACGATCAGATGGAGTCAAGCAAGTCTTTTTTGTCACTGTGCAAGACTTGCTTGACCTCATTTGATCGTTATTAGTGTGTGTTTATCTTTTATGCAGTTTGCTTTATACCTTAACCTCCATGGACCAATGTTATACCCAGGGGGTAATCAGCATAATACGTGACATGTCTCCTCAAGTCTGCTTATCTGACCTCCGTGTCCTGAGGGTTACCTTGACAACACCAAAAGGACACCTCCTGGCTTCCTTTGCCAACATGTCGCTTGGATAGCATCAAAGAGACAGCAAACTGCAACACCTGCTTGCTTATCTGACATCCTGACCTCATTGATCTTCAAAGGACAGTAAAACCAGATGATCATCAGTAAAGACAGATGGGAAACTACATCAAAAAGAAAGGGACAGTGACAAGTATCTGCTGTCTTGACCTTTTTGACCTAGGAGTTGCCAAAACAAATAACAAAGGACCAGTACCAGCTGTCTTACTAAGAGGCAAGCAGTTTTCCCAGCTTTTCACCCAATATAAAAGACGGGACTTGCCTCTAACCTTAGAATCCATGACGTTTGGAGGGAGAATCCACGTCTCAAGGGACAGTCCTTTGGTCCACCCATCTATCTATTGCAGGGATTCCCAATGATGAAGATGGTTGTTATATGGGGTCAAGGTGATGCTATTTTATATTTAATTCTTATATATGTATAATAAAGTGTTATTGTTTATGCTTTATATTGTCTGTGTGCTTTTCTGAGTGTCACTGATCATCCCACTTGGTTGGCAGAAATAAGTGGCGGAACAACCTCTGAGGAAGGCGCGTTATCTGAAACACGGACCGTGTCGGGCCCCTTGGTTGGCTATAAGGTTGTATATGTTACTGAATTTATTAACAAACTACGCCTGCATCTTGTACATTATCTGCAGTCTGTTCGTTGTTTTCCTGCTTACTGTTGTTCACTGCAGACCACGTTGGATTTTCTTTCTCCCTGATGTGGAAGAAGTACAATATTTGGATAGTAAAGAACAAATAAAGGGAAAAACAAAAGGAGGGGAAAATGAAGAGAGGCCAAAATGACCAAACTAGCATGAACTAAAAGCATCCTTAAAAGGACAGTCAAATATATTTGTCTTCTTTTGTTCTACCTTGAGGAGGTAGAATCTCCTGTGTAACGTTAGCGCTTGGCCATTAATTCAAAAACGAGAAAATCGGCAATTTTACTGCTGCAGTAAGTGACTTTAGTGCACGGGAGAAACCTGCGCAAGGCCACACTAAGGCCACATTTTGCCACAGCTTAGTAAAAGGGCGCCAGAGTTATGTGCCTTACTTCTATGCACTATATAGAAATGCCATGTAAATGTGGTGACCCGTCAAATGCGCGCAGGACATTGGCGAGCCTACAATTCTGCCCTGACATTTGCACGCAGGACAAATGAGCGCCGCCCAAAACCTTCACGTTTCCGCTCTAAGTGGGGGGGGGGTTTGGAGGGGATACTCGTGCTCTCGTTGAGGAGGGTTGTTGGGGGTGTGGGGTGTGAACCCCCGCTACACTTACTACTTCCGCTCTCCTCGCACTCTGACCACTTAGAACTCGCTCTGCTGCCTATTGCCTTCCTGTTTCCGCTCTGAGGGGAGGAACCCCCCCTACACTCACGCTCTTGTCAGGGGGGCTCTCATTTCAAACATTGCCGCAACCCCCCCACTACACTTACAATTGCACCTTGAAAATCCCGCTCCCTTCGTGCACGCACTTGTCAGTGCGCACATTTGTCGGAGAGGAATTGTTAGGGTGCAATTGTCCTACGCACTATTGACGGTGTACCCTAAATGTACAAAATGAAACATAACTGTATAAAAAAGACAGGCATCAAAATAATTCAGCTATAATTTTTATTTCATGTTTAATTTAACTTGGTTTTATTTTTTTCTAGCCTGTCATTCCGGGAGTAATCCTCAGTTCCAAGCTTCATTTGATCTCCTTTTAAAATCTTTATTGTATCTCCATGTTTCTTGTTCTTCAGATGTACAATGTCCACGTCCAACTGGAATAGAGAATGGATTCATGAATTTTCACCTGAAAAAGTCATTCCACTACATGGAAAAAGTCTCCTATGGCTGTTCGCCCAATTATGTGCTGGATGGGCCCCGAGATTCAAGATGTGAAAAGACAGGAAACTGGTCCATCAAGCCATCTTGCAAAGGTACAGAGTAGACCTTCATATCTAGGAAACCAACGCCCTTTTATCATTTCTCAAAGCAGAACTGGGTACTAAGAACATAAGAATAGCCTTACTGGGTCAGACCAATGGTAGATTTACACACACATTAGATGCATAACTATTTAGAACATTAACATAAACGCTTGAATGGGGGTATATATGCCCATATATGCTAATATTTCACTTAAGCATTATTCTGTAAATAGAAATATGATGGCAGATAAAGGCCAAATGGCCCATCTAGTCTGCCCATCCACAGTAACCATTATCTTTTCCTCTCTCCGAGAGATCTCACGTGTCTGTCCCACGCTTTCTTGAATTCAGACACAGTCTCTGTCTCCACCACCTCTTCTGGGAGACTGTTCCATGCATCTAATACCCTTTCTGTAAAAAAGCATTTCCTTAGATTACTCTGGATTACACCTCTTAACTTCATCCTATGCCCTCTCATTGCAGAGTTTCCTTTCAAATTAAAGAGACTCGACTCATGCGCATTTACATTACGTAGGTATTTAAACGTCTCTATCATATCCCCCCTCCCCATTCGCATGCACAATTTATTCCATCTACATTTCTGCCGGTGTGGGTTGGGGGAGGGTGCTGTTTCACTATCACATTTTCAGTAGTAAGGGACATACAACTCTGCAGGAATCCAGAGAACCTGCCTGTCCCTAGTTATTGAAAATATTACATTACATTACATTTGTGATTTCTATTCCGCCTGTGCCTTGCGGTTCTAAGCGGATTACAGTTAAAAGAGATCAGGACATTACCGAGAGAATTACATTACAACAATTTAAGTAAATTACATGTTGTGGTATAGAAATACAAGTATAAGATATCTGGATTTATCGATAGAATAACTTGACAGGGTTCAAGTAGTTACAAGGTTCAGTGGGGAAAACAATATAGACAACTGAAGAAAGATACCTAACTTTGAAGGAATCAGTTAAGTGGATACCTAAGGGAGATGCTTTTTTAGGAGAAGGTTAAATGGATACCTAAGGGAGATGCTTATTTAAGGAGTTTGGATATTTTTGGTAAATGAGGTTCAAGGGGATGACTAGTGTGTTATTTGCTGGGGAGAGTGCAATATTGAAGCACGCCCCCCCCCCCCCCCATTGGGGGCAATGCAGTTGGTAGACTTCTGCTCAGCTTAGATCAGGGGTCTCAAAGTCCCTCCTTGAGGGCCGCAATCCAGTCAGGTTTTCAGGATTTCCCCAATGAATATGCATGAGATCTGTTAGCATACAATGAAAGCAGCGCATGGAAATAGATCTCATGCATATTCATTGGGGAAATTCTGAAAACCCGACTGGATTGCGGCCCTCAAGGAGGGACTTTGAGATCCCTGACTTAGAGGGAACAGTTCTCCAACTTAAACACTACTCTTTGGATTTCTGCCTGGTACTTGTGACCTGGGCTAGCCACTGTTGGAAACAGGATAATGAGCTTGATGGACCTTTGGTCTGCCCCAGTGCGGCACTTTTTATGTTCTGAATATTGTAACGTTCATTGCTGCCACTTTAGGCACTCATGTTTATATCAGATCTATGGCTGGCATAGGTGCAGGCATACAGATGTTCGGCACACCCATTACAACTATGCGGGAGTGAAGGTGTCTAGGTTCCATTTTAGGCTTCTGCAGTGCAGCCTTGGGGTAACTAAATAAAGCACCAAGTTATTGTGTATTGTGAGCTTCTATGCTGCTACTAATGACTGGGATGCCATTTCAGAGTGGTTTGCATGAGCTTCTGTAAAGGTGTTACAATACATGGGCTCTAAACAGAGTTACAGGGGCTTCTGTAGTGGGGTTACAATACAGAGTTATTAATACCAGCATGATTATGCCATAATCAGTCATCCTTCTGTGACATCACTGATGAGGTTGGCTCTTAGGCATTGGTGGAATGAGGCATTATGACATCACAATCTCAGCTCTGGAATGTTGCTACTCTTTGGGTTTCTGTCAGGTACTTGGGACCTGGGTTGGCCACTGTTGAAAACAGGATCCTGGGCTTGATGGACCTTTGGTCTGTCCCAGTATGGCAATTCTTATGTTTTTATGTGAGCCAAGTATAGGACTATCAAGCTATTGTGATATCACTGATGAGGTTGGCTCTTAGGCATTGGTGAAATGAGGCATTATGACATCACAATCTCAGCTCTGGAATTTTGCTACTCTTTGGGTTTCTGCCAGGTACTTGGGACCTGGGTTGGCCACTGTTGGAAACAGGATACTGGGCTTGATGGACCTTTGATCTGTCCCAGTATGGGAGCTCTTATGTTCTTATGTGAGAAAAGTATAGGATAATGTTTATGTTTATTGAGAGCTTCTATACCGCCACTAATGACTGGGGAGTCAATTCAGAGCGGTTTACATGAGCTTCTATAAAGGTGTTACAATATATGGACTCTATACAGAGTTACAGGGGCTTCTGTAGCAGTGTTACAATACAGAGTTATTAAGACAGGTACTTGGTAATTATGCCATAATTAGGCTGAATTTCATTTTAGTTTGATGCACTGTAAACCGCTTAGGTCAATAAAATGCAGGAGCGGCATATCATATCTAAAATAAACATAAACATAATCAGTCATCCTACTTATGTTACCAGCACGTTGATCATCCTACTTATTTGCATAAGTTCATATCAAATCAATCGTCCTACACGTCTAATATTAGGTTTACTATTGTAGCTAAGTACACTATGGGCTCCTTTTACGAAGTCACATTAGTGGCTTCAGCGCACGTGACTTTTCATCCCGCGCTAACCCCCGCGCTAGCCTAAAAACTACCGCCTGCTCAAGAGGAGGCGGTAGCGGCTAGCATGGCCAGCGGTTTAGCTCACGCTATTACGCACGTTAAACCGCTACCGTGCCTTCGTAAAAGGAGCCCATAGTCTATATACAGTACTCCCCCGAAATTCGCAGGTGTTCCTCCACCTGCAAATTTTGAAAAACCGCATATGCAGGTTTGTGCCTGTCAAAAGGCAGGAGAGGGCAGCAGGGGCTCCGGCGAGTGCACAAAATCATTCGCGGTATGCTCCGACTGCCTCTTCCTGTTACTAAAGTCAAGCTACACCAATCAGGAGCTGCTTTGACACGCAGCTCCTGATTGGTGTAGCCTGACTTTAGTACAGGAAGAGGCGGTCGGAGCATACCGCAAATTAGAGAGTCTGCGATTCGCGATCCGCGAATTCGCAGGGGAACACTGTATCTGTATCTTGTTTTATGTTTATCTTTAAGTATTATATTCCTCAGAGCAGTGACATAACAAGTGGGGGGCGGGGGCGGCGGATGGCCCCAGGTGCACACCCTAGGAGGGTGCATAGCCATCCGGGTCCGGAACATCCTGCCATACTGTTGAAAAAGACCTGCACCTCAGCGCAACCGCTGATGCACCCCCTCCGATGTACTTGCTCTGGACCAGGTCGGCAGCCACGCTGAGGTGCAGGAAGGTCCCGCGATGAGTACGTCTGACGGCTCTGCTCCGGAAGAAGTAAGTTACGTCAGAGAGGGTGGACCTGGCAGACACAGTCATTGTGGGACCTTGCCGCAACTCCCTGTGTCTGCTGGGTCCACCCCTTCCAACGTAACTTACTTCTTCTGGAGCAGAGCCGGCAGACGTACTCATCGCGGGACCTTTCTGCACCTCAGCACGGCTGCCGACTCTGCTCCAGAGCAAGTACGTCGGTGTGGGGTGGACCGACAGCCGGCAGCTATAGTCATCGCGGGATCTTGCTGCATGAAGGGAGAGAAGGGAGCAGGACTTCTGATATGGAAGAGTGGTGAAGGGAAAGAAAGGGGGTAGGGTGGTATGGAAGGGTGGTACTGATGGAATTGGTGTGCAGGGAAAGGGGAGAGAGGCATAAGGGGAAAGGATACTGGTTGGAATTGGATTGGAGGGAAAGAAAGGGGCTAGATGCTAATTGAAGAGGGGTGGATGGAGAGAGAAAGGGCAGATATTGGATGGTAGTGGGGAGGGTAGAGGGGGAGCCTATGCTGGATGGAAGTGCAGATGGGAGAGATAAGGGAGCAAATGCGGGGAGAAAATGCAGGAGAGAAATAGGGGAACAGATGCTGGATAGAAGTGAACAGAGAGAGGAGAAGGTACTATATGGAAGTGGTAGAGAAAGAAGGCACATGATGGAATGAGGGGATAAATAAAAGAAGGGCACATGATGGGGAAAAGGATTGAGTTAGTGAAATACTGGAGGAGGTGAGGGAAAGAGGTGGCGAACTGTAGGTAGACAGTAAAAACGGAAATTATTGAGAGGGTAGACAGATGCAGATAATAAATTGAAAAGGAAAATGAGGGAAAAAAGGGAAAGGGATTGCAGAGGAGAGGTATGGGAGAGGGAAGGAGAGGAGAGAGATGCCAGACCAAAGGGGGATGGAAGGAAGAGAATAACAAGAAGATGAGGAAAGCAGAAACAAGAGAAGACAAAGGTAGAATTTTCTATTTATTTATTGGTTTAGGAGACATGTGTCACTGTTTCTGTGGTGTTGCATTGTATGCAGAGTCCAGCTTCTTGGTGGTTCAATTTAACCTTTGTCTATGTACAGTATTTCTATTTCATCCCCCTTTTACAAAACTGTGGAGCGTTTTTTAGCGCCAGCCGTGATGGTAGCCACTCTGATGCTCAGAATTCTATGAGCGTCAGAGCTGTTACCACCATGGCTAAAAACCACACTACAGTTTTGTAAAAGGGGGCGGGGTTAGTTTGTGATGACATATTCCATACTAGGCGAAAGTGTTTTCTGTGTTCTGTGTGTTCGAAAGACATGGTTTTCTGTTAGGATTGATGGTGTAGGATTGATCTGTACTAGTCTGGAATGTTTAGTTTTACAATGGGTGTATTGCAGTATGTAAGATGCTGCCTTTTCCTAGGTACACTCTTGTGTGACATTACTAAAAATCATGTTTTTCATACAGATGGGGGGAGGGGGGTCAAAAAAACGATGGGCCCCGGGTGCCACATACGCTAGGTACGCCACTGCCTCAGAGTCTAGTTTTCTGGGCTTCAGCCCTTGGTTTATAGAGCTATCCTTTTCATGTGCGACTCTTCCATGGCCATGAGACACAACTTGTCAAATTTATTCCACCCCACCCCCCTTACAGCGCCTTGTTCCATAAGTGTTAAAAGAGCAGAAGTCCTATACTATGGGCGGAGAGTGAAACTGCAGGATATGGCTGAAAGACTCTTACAGCACGCCGAGATCATGGCTTTCTTCTGCAAAAATGATGAAAGAAAATGTGGTTATCCGGTGCGAACCCAGTGTATAAACGGAGTGTTTACAATCCCTGAATGTTTCAAGGGTAAGAAATGAAGGCTTCTATTTTACAGCTGAACCTGGGATAGTCTAGTTTGAAGGAATAAGTACACAGGTTCAGGACAGTCTAGTTCATGGGTGTCCAACCTTTTGGCTTCCCTGGGCCGCATTGGCCGAAAAAAAAATTTCTGGGGCCGCACAAACGCTGCAGCAAGACAAAGGAGAGAGCCGGCAAGATAGTAAACACCCAGGGGTAGCAGAGGAAAACACAGCATCGCCCTTGACCGGGGCCGCACAAAATACTTCAGAGGGCCGCATGCGGCCCTCAGGCTGCAGGTTGGACACCCCTGGTCTAGTTTGAAAGGATAAGTGCACAGGTTAGGATACTTTATTTTGAAGCCTTTTTGGGCCAATTACATCGCTTTGAATATCACACCAGTTGATTACAAAACAGGCTAATTTACATGCTTATTTAAATAAGCTATTTCTGCTGCTTACAGTAGGTGCAAAAACATAGAACATGAACCCACTAGAGACAAAGTACCTGCATATACCCTCCCCCCTTTTATAAAACTGTGATAGCGTTTTTTTTAGTGCAGGACGTTGGGGGGGGGAAGCGCTGCTGCTGCTGGCAACTAGGGCTTATTTTGGGGGTATGTCTTATTTTCGGAGAAACACAATAACTGCATCCAAACTAATTCTTAAGTACCATCGTTTTTCAATTTAATAACCCATTTTTTCAATAAAGACATTACTTAACAACTGTTATATATTCACTTTAAAAAAAAAAAAAAGGCAGTGCAGATCTGCTGACAAGCAGTAAACAAAACTCACCAAGGAACGCCTAGTGGACCTAAAAAAACCTATAGAATCATTTAACACAGTTTGGGGCAAATTCTATAAGAAGCCCCCAAAAGATAGGCGCTGATATAGGTGCAAATCACAAAAAATTGGCCGCTCTTTATTGAATTGCACTAAGCGGCGCTGAATTAATTATAAAACGGCTATATTAGATTAGCGTGCTTAAGCAGCTATTTTGTAGGCACTCATAGGCATGCTTTAGTGAATCATCAAGATAGGCGCTCTACAGAGTGCATAGTGATGTCAGCGCGCCTGATGTCATGATGTCATCAGCGCAGAGACAGAAGCTGTAGCAATTTTCTCTGGCTGATTCAACACTCAATAAAGAGGTCAGCCTCTTTATTGAGAAAGACCACCACAGTGGAGAATGACACAGGGACAAATTTGTCCCCGCAGGAACTCAATTTCCACGTACCGTCCAGGTGGGTTTTGTCGCTATCCCTGTCCCATTCCTGTAAGCTCTTTCTTAACCACAGAAGCCTCGAATACTTATGATTTTAAAGCGTTCGAGGCTTGTGCAGATGAGGACGGAACTTAGGCATTGGTGGAATGAGGCATTATGACATCACAATCTGAGCTCTAGAATGTTGCTACTTATGATTTTAAAGCGTTTGAGGCTTGTGCAGATGAGGACAGAGCTTAGGCATTGGTGGAATAAGGCATTATGACATCACAATCTGAGCTCTAGAATGTTGCTACTTATGATTTTAAAGCGTTTGAGGCTTGTGCAGATGAGGACAGAGCTTAGGCATTGGTGGAATGAGGCATTATGACATCACAATCTGAGCTCTAGAATGTTGCTACTTATGATTTTAAAGTGTTTGAGGCTTGTGCAGATGAGGACAGAGCTTAGGCATTGGTGGAATGAGGCATTATGATATCACAATCTGAGCAGATGAGGACGGAGCTTGCAGGAATGGGGCAGAGACAGGAAAAGAACTCACCAGGACGGGACGAGAAAATAAGTTCACACGGGGACGGGGGAAAATTTGTCCTCGTGTCATTCTCTATACTACAGTGCAACATTTAGGTGTTTTCATTTTCACCTGCCATAGACATGGTGTAAGTGGGTGGGGCTTAAATGTTAGTGCGTAAATATGACTGACACTAGCATTTTACAATGGAATACGGGCTCCCAGATCTTGTTATAGAATTCATGTTTAGTGCAGAGCAATTTTGTCACCTAATATTTGAACCCCTTTACTGAATTTCCCTCTCTATGTCGCAAAAGACATAAGAGCTGCCATACTGGGACAGAGACAGATTGCAGGGCGATCAAGCCCAGTACCCTGTTTCCAATAGTGGCTCATCAAGGTCACAAGCACCTGGCAAGATCCCAAAGAGTAAAACAGATTTTAAGCTGCTTATCCAAGAACTAAGCAGTGGATTTTCCCAAATCCATCTTAATAATGGCTTATGGATTTCTCTTTTAGGAAGTTATCCAAACCTTTTTTAAAACCCTGCTAAGCTATCTGCTTTCACCACATTCTCCAGTAGCAAGCGGCTCAAGTAAATGTTGGTAATTTGCTTCTTTTTCAGAGTATAACAGCTTCACAGCGCTTTTTGTAACCGAAGCGTCCTCCATGAAAGAGTGCATAGCAATGCATTAATTCGCACCCATAGCACCTGCCACGACTAATGTACCAGTGGAGACCAACTCTGCAAAAACAGTGTGGCTGAACAGTATTTTGTTAAATTATACATATATTTGGCTTTATTTTCTGTGTTATTTTAAAAACATCAAGTTAATCCATTGCATAAGTTTTACCCTTTTTGAAACATCTGACTCTGTTACCTACATTAATGTTCAAATTCTCAAAGGCACATGCACACCACTGTGTTATGTTACATTATGTAGCCTTTGGAAATAAAAAAAATCATTTGAATGTTTTAGGTTAATTCTTTTTGTAATTTTGGGAGATGTTTTAGGATTTTTAAACTTTTTTTTTTTTTTTAAAGTTTTTGCTGGATTTGTGTCTTCCATCTTGCCAGATCGACGAGGCAGAAGCTCTCAGAATGCGGGTGTTGAACAGAGCTGTGTCAGGTGCTTGTTACCAATTAATCAGACTTTTTCATTTTGGACTGATCTGCTTTTTGGTTGGCTCCTCAATTTGTGGCAAATCTTTGCCTCTGGTTTGTGTGTTCTTCAAAACAATGTCATACATACATTATAATCTAGAAATCACTGGAACTGGGTGTCAGAAAAGGCCTTAATTGCTTTACAAGTTTTAAATGATTTTCCTTTACACTAGCGGTGGCTGGTTTGTACTGGCCTAAAAAATAATGTATAGAGTCTACAATGGTGGCAAAGTCTGTTCGTACTGGTTGTAAAGAAGCCTGTTGTGGAAAGGGAAGCATAGCAAACCAGCAAGGATTAGCAGAAAAGCAGCAAAGAACTCCAAGCTTCTAATCTAATCTTCCATTTGTGAGTCGCCAATACCTATACAGGTTCAAGGCGACAGATCAAAGAGGAAGGGGAAGTAGTGGGGGAAGGGGGCATGGAGAAGAAGAGGAGGGACCTAGAAGTAGGAGGTTCTATATAGAATTGAAGAAAGTTAATTGTCAAAGAGGTGAGTCTTCAGGTTTTTTCTGAAGGTGGTGTAGTTTGTTTCTTTCCTGATAGCTTCTCGTAGGTCATTCCAGGTTTTTACACCCAGATAAGTTAACATAGAGTGGAAAATTCACTTGTGAAGGTATTTTGTGGATGGCAGGTTAGTTGGATTCTGTTAAGGATTCTTTTTGATATCGACCAAGCAGTAGAGAATAATTGAATAAGAGGGGCTGCTGAGTTTCCATATAGAATCTGGTGTAGGATACATGATGATTTGAAAATTATCCGGGATGAAATTGGGAGCCAATGTAGTTGCCTGATGAAGGTTGTGATTGAGTCAAATTTCTTTAATTTGTAGATTAGTCTATCGGCTCTGTTCTGGATGAGAGTAGTGTTGAAGCCAAGGTAGGCAGAGTTGCAATAGTCCAGTGGAGGTAGGACCATCATCTGGATGATCAGAGCAAAATAGTGTGGGTGGAAGTATGGTCTTGTGAGTCTCAGTTGACGCATAGTGTAGATGGTCTTTTTCCGAAGGTTAGAAATTTGTGGTTCCATTGTGAGAGTATCGTCTAAGATGCATCCTAGTACAGGGGTGTCAAAGTCCCTCCTCGAGGGCCGGAATCCAGTCGGGTTTTCAGGATTTCCCCAATTAATATGCATGAGATCTATTTGCATGCACTGCTTTCATTGTATGCAAATAGATCTCATGCATATTAATTGGGGAAATCCTGAAAACCCGACTGGATTCCGGGCCTCGAGGAGGGACTTTGACACCCCTGTCTTAGTACATAAGAACATAAGCATTGCCTCTGCCGGGTCAGACCAGGGGTCCATCATGCCCAGCAGTCCGCTCCTGCGGCGGCCCCCCCCAGGTCCATGACCTGTAAGTGATCCTTTACCTAAACCTTTTATTCCCTAATCATTTATTATTCTGTATAGTAACCCTCTATCTATACCTTTCAATCCCCTTCTCCTTCAGGAAATCATCCAATCCCTTTTTGAAACCCAATATCGTACTCTGTCCTACCACCTCCTCTGGAATCGCATTCCAGGTGTCCATCACCCTCTGTGTGAAGAAGAACTTCCTAGCATTTGTTCTTAATCTGTCTCCTTTCAATTTTTCTGAGTGCCCTCTTGTTTTTGTTTTCCCCTTGGTGGATTTTTCCATGATGAGAGTGAGGCCTGCTGGAAGAGTGTGGTTAGAAATGACATTCTGTTGTGCGGTGCGGAAACCAATGGCTTTGGTCTTAGTGGTGTTCAGTTTCAGCTTGTTGTTCGTTGCCCAGGTTTGAATTTTATCTATATTGTTTGAGATTTTTTCGGCAATATTAGGATAGTTTTTGGTTATGGGGATGAGGAGGAGAATGTCATCGGCATAAGATAGTACAGTTCATCTTCCATTTTGATGTGTCCCAATGAGCTCATGAATACATTGAATAGGATTGGGGATAATGGGGAGCCTTGTGGGACGCCACAGAATGCCTTCAAAGGGTTGGAGTATGATTTTTGTCTCCCGCACTATGGGCAACCCTTCTAGGCGGCTTGACAATCTGAAAAAAGGAAAGGGAAATATTGTTTTGGTAGGGTTGCCAGATTTTCCAAACAAACAAAGTGCCGGGTTTTGAAAAGCCGTCTGGACTCCTGGACATGTCCGGGGAAATCCGAACATCTCGTAACCCTAGTTTTCGTGATTGGAGACAAACATGAAAGTGAGGTTAGGGGGTTGAACAGGAAAGAAGGGAAGGACCCATAATGCCCTGCTCCCTTCTCACTGTCCTGTTAATTTTTTACTTGCTTATGGAAAGCCGAGTTTCCATACAGCTTCCCACCCACGTCTGCCTTCAAATAACTTCTCCCCCTCCTTTCTCAATACCTAACAGCCTCTCTCTCCTCCGAGACTTTTATAAAAAGATCTCGATGGGCAACCAACTCAGGCAGACTTGATGGGCTCTAGCCCTTTTCTGCCGTCATCTTCTATGTTTCTATTGTTAATGGCGCCCATTGAGACCAGCTCTCGGGCTTTGTATTTCTGCAGCCTGTTGAGTCAAAAGGCAGAAAACTTAATTAAATAATAAGCCTTTCCAGTTTGTCTGTCTTGACTAGATTGTAAGCTCTTCTGAGCAGGGACTGTCTTCTGTGTTTTGATGTACAGCGCTTTGCATGTCTAGTAGCGCTATAGACATGATTAGTAGTAGTAGCATGGAATGTTGCTGCTCTTTGGGGATTCCAAATAATAGCAACATTCCAGAACCTGAAAGAACAATAACATTCTGGAATCTTGACTCAATATTGATTATTCAGATCCAGACTCAAAGCCCACTTCTTTGAAGCTGCTTCAATTCCAAACTCCAACCCACCTGCTAAGCCCCAATATCTGTCTTATCATTCCCCCTCCTAAGCACAGTGTATTGACACACCTTCTTGTCCAGTTTGTCTGTCTTGACTAGAATGTAAGCTCTTTTGAGTAGGGACTGTCTCTTCTCTGCCTATGTCTAGTAGCACTATAGAAATGATTAGTGGTAATAGTAGTAGGACAACTTTGTGTTTCTATCAGGCTCATCCATAATTGAAAACAGAGGAAAAGGCACCAAGACTCATCCATTAGATCAGGGGAAGGCAATTCCAGTCCTGGAGAGCCACAGGCAGATCAGGTTTTCAGGATATCCACAATGAATTTGTATGAGATGGATTTGAACGCACTGCCTCCTTGAGATGCAAATCTATCTCATGCATATTTATTGTGGATACCCTGAAAACCTGACCTGCCTATGGCTCTCGAGATGCAAATCCATCTCATGCATATTTATTGTGGATATCCCTGAAAACCTGACCTGCCTATGGCTCTCGAGATGCAAATCCATCTCATGCATATTTATTGTGGATATCCCTGAAAACCTGACCTGCCTATGGCTCTCGAGATGCAAATCCATCTCATGCATATTTATTGTGGATATCCCTGAAAACCTGACCTGCCTATGGCTCTCGAGATGCAAATCCATCTCATGCATATTTATTGTGGATATCCCTGAAAACCTGACCTGCCTATGGCTCTCGAGATACAAATCTATCTCATGCATATTTATTGTGGATATCCCTGAAAACCTGACCTGCCTATGGCTCTCGAGATACAAATCTATCTCATGCATATTTATTGTGGATATCCCTGAAAACCTGACCTGCCTATGGCTCTCGAGATACAAATCTATCTCATGCATATTTATTGTGGATATCCCTGAAAACCTGACCTGCCTACCCCCTGCATTAGATAGAAGACGAGAGGAGTGGTACTCCAACAGAGATTATAAGTAGGCATCTTTGAAAAGCAAGGTTCTTCAGGTCGGATTAGAAATGCTCCAAGGGTGTTTGATGTCAAGGAGAATTCCATAGTTGCGGGCCATGTACTGAGAATATTGCGAGAGCCTTCAGCCTCAGCATCATCCTTCTGTGTGAAACTCAAGTAACACTGTAGGGATTATATTTTACCACTGATGGCAGATGTTAAGTGCTGGTCCATGTCCAGGCACTGGAACTCAACATCCGGGTTTATGCAACCGGCTACCTCTGATGCAGTTATGTACAATGTGTAGCACTTAACCACCTAAGCCACGCTGCATTAAGATAGGGCTGTGTTTTACGCGGTCCGATATGTTTGTATAACTTAGATGGTGAAGTGCCTTGTCGGCACTTAACTGCATAGGTGCCGACTCTGCTCCTGGATAGGGTTACCAGATGTTCACGAAAACCCGGACATGTCCTCTTTTTAGAAAGCTCCGAGCTCCGGCCGCATCTGGAGGGCCTTCAAGCATGCGTGGATGATGTCGCACGCATCCGCGCAAGCTGGAGGCCCTCTAGACGCGACCCGGAGGTTGGGAAAGAAGGGAGAGGCTTTGTGGGGGCAGAGCTGGGGGCAAAACGGGGCAGGGATTGAGGCAGAATGGGGTGAGACTGGGGGCAGAACGGGGTGTGGCCATGCATCTGGGATTTTACAATGATAAATATGGTAACCCAACCCCTGGCACAAACCAAAGGAAATTGACCCTAAGAGATCCACAGAGATGAAAATCCAAGACAAACAAAAAAAAAAACGCTGGAGGAGGAGCGTGTGGCGCGGTGGTTGGAGCTACAGCCTCAGCACCCTGGGGGTGTGGGTTCAAATCCCACGCTGCTCCTTGTGACCCTGGGCAAGTCACTTAATCCTCCATAGCCCCAGGTACGTTAGATAGATTGTAAGCCCACCGGGACAGAGAGGGAAAATGCTTGAGTATCTGATTGTAAAACCGCTTAGATAACCTTGATAGGCGGTATATAAACACCTAATGAAGTCCAGAAGTCCTTTGGAGAGACGATGATCCTGAAATGGACTTTAATGACAGTCAAAGTTCCAAATCTACATTGAAAAACCAATTTCCAAATAAACAAAAATAATCCACCTAAAAAAGAAAATCCGCATACAAATCGAAAGGACCTAGTGAGCTAATGGAGCAGGACCCAACATGGCCCGCGTTTCGACAAGATGGACCCCTGGACCACCACAAAAAAGCTGGCTTTCGCTGAGCAGTCTGTGGTAATATTCAGTGGCACTAATCTGTTAACACGCCACTTCATATCAGCAGACATGATTTAACCAGCCAAGAGCCATTTCTGTCTGGTTCAATCACTTTCAATACTGACCCTGGCTTCATAAAATTGGACTCCAAATTGGACTTTTTTGCCTAAAGACACAACATGGGAGATAGACTTCTGTAGATCTGTCCAGACAGGCTTTAAAAACATACACAAGAAGTCTTAGCTGAAAATCCCTCCCCCTCCCCCCATTCTTCCCTTCCCTTGCTAATTGCAGTCTGTCTCGCCTCTGAGCTCTGTCATCCAGGATCTCCCAGTCGGACCTGCCCAAGACTCCAGCCAGCTCTGAAGTCTCCTCTTGCGCAGCAGGTAAACATAATAATTACACGTGGCAGCCTGAGTAACTGCGTACAGGAGCGGCTCTCAACAAAAGACCCCAAAGTGCCTGCACGCTGAGAGCAGACGCAAAATCTCTGGAGCGCAGTGCTTCCCTTCACTGGTCTCTGCGAGATGCTGTAACCATGGTGATGCAGGCCACTCTCTCAAAGGCGCAGTGACCCCTGCTGTTTGGAAGCCGGGCCTGCATCGTCCGTGCCAGTAATGAGGAGGCCAGTAAATAATTTAAGAAAATATTCTGAAGAACTCCAAAGAACGAAGCTGATCTTTTAAAGCGCAGTTCTGCGCAATTAATGAAACGATCAGTTATGGTTATCCAGTTCTTGTGGTTGTTCTTTAGATTAAAAATTAAAAAGTCAACTTTCTAGACACCACTGTTTACATCAATAATGGATATATCCAAACATCTATATACAGAAAACCTGCAGACCGATGCAGCTTTCTCCACAACTCCAGTTTCCATCCCTCACATCCGAAAAAATCCATCATACACAGCCAGGCTACACGAAACCACCATAATCTGCTCTGTCCCAAAAGACAGAGATAAACACCTCAAAACCCTGACTGATGCTTTTAAATAGAGAATGACACGGTGACAAAATTCATCACCATTCCCGTCCCCATTCCCGTCCCCGCGGATAACCGCGGGAAATAAACCCATGTAATTTTCTATTGTCTATTTCATCCTCTGTCCTTCTACACCAGTATTATTCAAAGCAAAGCTTGCGGGTCAGTGGTTGTGGCCATTCATACTCTGATTCTTATGTGAGCCAAGGATAATGAAGCCATTGTGACATCACTGATGTGATTGGCTCTTAGGCACTGGTGGAATGAGGCATTATGACATCATAATATCTGCTCTGGATACCAGAGACTGTCATTCTGTAGTGTCTGTTTCAACCTCAGTCCTTCTACACCAGCATTCTTCAAAGCAAAGCTTGCGGGTCAGTGGTTGTGGCCATTCATACTCTGATTCTTATGTGAGCCAAGGATAATGAAGCCATTGTGACATCACTGATGTGATTGGCTCTTAGGCACTGGTAGAATGAGGCATTATGACATCACAATATCTGCTCTGGATACCAGAGACTGTCATTCTGTAGTGTCTATCTCAACCTCAGTCCTTCTACACTAGCATTCTTCAAAGCAAAGCTTGAGGGTCAGTGGTTGTGGCCATTCATACTCTGATTCTTTCCTCTTTCCTTAAAGAATGACATGAAGATGGTTTCCCGCGGTTATCCACGGGGACGGGAACGGTGATGAATTTTGTCACCATGTCATTCCCTACTTTTAAACTAAAACTCCAAAATCATCTCCAAGAAAATTGCCTCCTCCCTTGTAAAACCCAGAGAAAACCTATTGCATGTACAAAGGCATGAAGACCACAGAGAGACCCCCCTGCTCTCCGATCGGGACATACAACCCACAGCTGGAAAAACGGAAGAAAATCGTAAAAGATCTGCAGCTACTACTTCAGGGGAACGAATTACTAAAAGACTGATTCCCAGCCCCTCCCATGTTGGCTTTCTGACAACCACCTAGTCTGAAGCAGAAACTGGTGAAAGACACACTCCCGAAACACAAGGAAGAGAATGGCACACTTCCCTGCCACCGAACTAGCTGCAAACTATGCCAGCTTATTTCACAAGACCCAACAGTCACCCACATGGGGAAAAAAAAACATTCAGCATAAGGGGATCCTTCACATGCTCATCTTCAAATGTAGTTTAGGTCATTCAATGCAAAAGGTGTAGAGAAGGATGAAATATCGGAGAAACAAGCCAGATGCTAACGACTAGGATTAATTTATGCAGATATCATATTAAAAATTGCAAGGACAACCAGGATATCACTTCCTTGGAACTCGGTTTCCCCGTCCTTGTGAGTTTTGTCGCTGTTCCTGTCCCTGCCCCATTCCTGCAAGATCTACCTTAACCGCAAAAGCCTCGAACACTTATTATTTTAAAGTGTTTGAGGCTTGTGCAGATGAGGACGGAGCTTAGACATTGGTGGAATGAGGCATTATGACATCACAATCTAAGTTCTAGAATGTTGCTACTTAGGATTTTAAAGCGTTTGAGGCTTGTGCAGATGAGGACGGAGCTTAGGCATTGGTGGAATGAGGCATTATGACATCACAATCTGAGTTCTACAATGTTGCTACTTAGGATTTTAAAGCGTTTGAGGCTTGTGCAGATGAGGACAGAACTTGCAGGGACAAGAAAAGAACTTGCGGGGATGGGATGGGAAAATGAGAGCCCGCGGGGACGGGGAAAAATTGGTCCCCGTGTCTTTCTCTACTGCTGCGGTCAGTCTTTGCTCCATTTGTCTTTAACAATTTTGCCAACAATATTGTACGAGGGAAAGGTTTGAATCTTTGGGGATGATACCAAAATCTTGAGTAGGGTAGACACCCTGGAAGGTGTGAATTGCACAGATCTGCCAAGTCTCCCACTTTTGCGGGTCTTCTCCCGCCCTCCCGCCAGTGGGCCAGATTCTCCTGCTGAGTTGACTCTCTGTACGCTGCATCAAGAAAGGCCTTCACTAAAGGTCGTGGCATGAGGTGGCAACTCTTTTTGCCTCTTGCTGCCAATCAGCTAGGCCAGGGATAGAGCCATAGGGCTGGACGGAGCAATGGACGTGATGGGTGCGGGATGTTGCAGTGGCATGGTAAGGGGAGGCAAGGGAGTGGTCCGCTGGCACCCATCCTCCTCTCCGCCCCTTCCCACTCTTTCCCTCGCCATGGACGTGTCCCCCTTGTCTTCTAGTTGTTCCCTGCCACGAGCAGTAACTTCAACGTGTTCCTTGCGACCGTGTCAGCTCTCCCGCTGATGTCACTTCCGGGTACCGCGCAAAGGAAGTGACATCAGAGGGAGAACTGCCGACGTCACAAGAAGCACGAGAAGTTGTTACTGGCAGTGGTGAACAACTAGAGGAGAAGGGAAGGGGGGGTGCGCATGGCAGGGGGTATCGGGGAAGGAGCGGGGGCGAAGATGAGGGCTGGGAGGGGCGCCTCAGCCCCAGGTGCCTCTCACTCTCATTACGCCACTGGGGTGTTGGATGGGTTGGGGCAGAGCGATATGTTGGTCTGGGCAGAGTGAGAGATATGACAGGGTAGGCTGGGGGCTGACCCTGAACCCCCCCCCTTGGCATCTCTAAAGATATGAGGGGTGATCTAGTGAAGCTTGAGGAATAATCAAGAGCAGGGGTGAGCAATTAGGAGATTTTCAAGATTTCCACCACGAATATGCATGAGGTCTATTTGCATACAATGGAAGCAAAAAATCAATCTCATGCATATTCGTTATGGAAATTTTGAAAACCTAACTGAGTTGTGGCCCACGAGGACGAAAATGAATCCCAGGGACATGGGCAGTGGGGTAGGGAGAGCAAGCAGTGCCTGGGACGGCGGCACCCCTGCCGAGTGCACATGCTCCTTCCCCATACCTTTGTAAGTTCAGCACCATCAGTCACCAACATACTGCCTGCGTTGATTTCGGTGTTCCCTCTGATGTCACTTCCTAGGTGCGGGTTCCGGAAGTGACGTCAGAGAGAGCGCAAAGCTGACGCGGGCAGTAAGTTGGTAGCTTCTTGAAGTTAAAAAGGTACGGGGGAAGGGGCGAGGCTGTGGCAGGGGAAAGAGTGGGAAGGGGGAGGGTTGCTGGCACCCTGAGGAAGATGGCGCCCAGGGCAGACCTCCCCCCTTACTACGCTACTGGACATGGGACAAGCACAGAGGAGCCTTGAGTGAGAGAAAGGGATTGTAGGGACTAGTAGTTGCTATGGGTGGATAGAATGTATGGTCTTAATGAGCTTTAATTTTCTCTATCTATATGAGATTACATAAGAATAGCCTTACTGGGTCAGACCAATGGTCCATCAAACCCAGTAGCCCGTTCTCATGGTGGCCAATCCAGGTCCCTAGTACGTGGCCAAAACCCAAGGAGCAGCAACATTCCATACAGAATCTCAAAGAATAGCAAGATTCCGGAATCCCAGAGAGTAACAAGATTCTAGAATCCCAAAGAGTAGCAACATTCCATACAGAATCTCAAAGAATAGCAAGATTCCGGAATCCCAGAGAGTAACAAGATTCTAGAATCCCAAAGAGTAGCAACATTCCATACAGAATCTCAAAGAATAGCAAGATTCCGGAATCCCAGAAAGTAAAAAGATTCTAGAATCCCAAAGAGTAGCAACATTCCATACAGAATCTCAAAGAATAACAAGATTCCGGAATCCCAGAGAGTAACAAGATTCTAGAATCCCAAAGAGTAGCAACATTCCATACAGAATCTCAAAGAATAGCAAGATTCCGGAATCCCAGAGAGTAACAAGATTCTAGAATCCCAAAGAGTAGCAACATTCCATACAGAATCTCAAAGAATAGCAAGATTCCGGAATCCCAGAGAGTAACAAGATTCTAGAATCCCAAAGAGTAGCAACATTCCATACAGAATCTCAAAGAATAGCAAGATTCCGGAATCCCAGAAAGTAAAAAGATTCTAGAATCCCAAAGAGTAGCAACATTCCATACAGAATCTCAAAGAATAGCAAGATTCCGGAATCCCAGAGAGTAACAAGATTCTAGAATCCCAAAGAGTAGCAACATTCCATACAGAATCTCAAAGAATAGCAAGATTCCGGAATCCCAGAAAGTAAAAAGATTCTAGAATCCCAAAGAGTAGCAACATTCCATACAGAATCTCAAAGAATAGCAAGATTCCGGAATCCCAGAGAGTAACAAAATTCTAGAATCCCTAAGAGTAGCAATATTCCATGCTACCAATCCAAGGCAAGCAGTGGCTTCCCCTGTGTCTTTCTTAATAACAGACTATGGACCTTTTCTCCAAGAACTTGTCCAAACCTTTCTTAAAACCAGCTACGTAATCCGCTCTTACCACAACCTCTGAGTGAAAGAAAATGTCCTCCTATTGATTTTAAAAGTATTTTCCTGTAACGTCATCGAGTGTCCCCTAGTCTTTGTAATTTTTGACGGAGTGAAAAATCGATCCACTTGTACCGGTTCTACTCCACTCAGGATTTTGTAGGCTTCAGTCATATCTCCCTTCAGCCATCTCTTTTCCAAGCTGAAGAGCCCTAACTAATCCAGAATACTGGCCAGGAATCCCTTGGTTCCTATCAAAATAGCTCACAGTATGAGAAAAGGAACAAAATGTACATGTTGTGACATTTTTTTTTTTATAAGCTGATTTAACTAGCCTCATCGTGGGCTCATTTGATGCCTATAATTAGTGCAGCAAACATCAAATAAGTCTTTTTCCACTGGAGTGTAACTTTGTCATACAGGTTCCCCGTGAGTCATGAAACAAAAATAATAATTAGCATATAAAAAGCACTTGTCGTCCAAGCAAAAGGACGTTTATAATTTTAGCCCCATAGAAACCTGCCTGAGCTTGCACCCAGTGACCTCCAGAGCTGATAGCGCTGCAACGGATTTCATTGGCTGAGCCCTGCGTGGCACCTTCAAAACTGAACAGGCCAGAAGAAGCAATGTTAGACTCTGTTCTAATTCTATTTGGTTAAACTATGGGCTAGATGCACTAAAGTCTCCGATCGCCTAACGATCGTCGTCGCTAAACCGGTTTGACTGGTTTAGCAACCGATCGAATTTGATGACCAGATGCACAAAGCAGCTCACCGTGCCATCGCACATTCTCCGATTCTGGCATGCAAAAGAGGTCATTAATATTAAAACCAGCCATCCGATCAGTGGCCTAACATTGCATGCCAGAATCGGATCGGAACTACTGACCTAAAAAAATTGACAGGTCTACCTCTTTTTTAAATTCTTTTCTATAGGCACAGATGTGTGTATGTAACACACACAGTATCTGGCCCATAAAATAATGCCGTGCCATGCCATGCCAACCCCCCTAGCCAGCCCCCCCCCCCCAATGACCCCCAGAACTAAATTAGAGGCAAAAGGAATGCCCACTCCCTCCTGCCAATGCAAATCCCCTGCACCAGCCAAATTGCCCCCCCCATACATCAATAAAAATCAGCAGGAGGGATGCCCACACCCTTCTGCCACCAGACATCCTATCTTCCTACCCCCCCCCCACACCAAAACTCCCCTGTACCTGGTCATGAAATCAACAGCAGGAGGGATGCCCAGTTCCTCCTGCTTGCAGGCCTGCCACTCCAAAATGGCGGGCCTTCCCCTTCCTGGTGCATGGGGAAGGGCCTAAGGCCCTGATTGGCTCAGCTCTATGCTTTTGTAAAATGTGTGTGTGTGTGTGTGTGGGGGTGGGGGGGTGGATTAATTATTCATTGCCCCAGGTACAAAATAAGCATCTGTATACATATAAATCTCTTTGAATGTGTAACCACAAAACCAACAGTATACAAGTCTCATCCCCTTTCACCTAATCAAGTCAAATTTCTTAAACAGTTTCTCCTTTAAATGTAGGAGAGACATAGTAACAATGCAGTTAAACGTCCAATAGTGAGGGGGATTTGCTGTTTCTAATAAAGAACAATGGATTTCTTGGGCTGTTTTGTTTCTATCTAGCACAGCTCTTCATCCCTCCCTGTCCACTTTCCCCAGCTCCCTCCGGTCCTGGTTGAGCTGCCTGTCTCCTGGCTCGCTGGTAGTATATCATTGCTCAGTGAATATCTGCCACCTGCTGGCTCTGCTCAGTACAGGCAGTCCCTGGGTTATGAGCGAGTTACGTTTTTAAAGCTGTTCTTAAGTCGGATTCGTATGTAACTCGGAACTTGTAGATTTTAAGATTCTTGCTGCTCACCTCTGCTCCCAGCTGACAAAAGGTGACAAAGTGTTCCCTCTAAGGTACAGCATGCGCAACCACACACTGTTCTTAATGTGGCCATGCATCATTCCTGGATCTGCTGCAGGAGAAGTGGAGGAGTCTGGGGCTGGGCCCTACTGGAAATACTGCTCAGTGCAAATCAAATGAAGCCACAACTGGGCTCTTAAGTAGCAACATTCCAAAGCTGAGATTGTGATGTCATAATGCCTCAACTTCATTAGTGATATCATAATGGCTTGATTAGTCCTATACAGGCAGTCCCTGGGTTAAGAATGAGTTATTTTCTTTAAAGCTGTTCTTAAGTCTAATTTGTTTGCCACTCAGAACTTGTAGATTTTCAGATTCTTGCTGCTCACCTCTGCTCCCAGCTGACAAAAGGACCAACCTCTGCTCCCAGCTGACAAAAAGGACCAACTGTCAGTGTTCCCTCTAAGGTACAGCATACATAACCACACACTGTTCTTAATGTGGCCCTGCATCGTTCCTGGATCTGCTGCAGGAGAAGTGGAGGAGACTATGTCACTGGAAATACTGCTCAGTGAAATCAAATGAAGCTGTGACCACGTTCTTAAGTATGAGTCATACTTAAGTTGGGTCCACCTCGTTCCGCCCCTGGGTCTGTCCCTTTCCGCCCCCAGCCCCGCCCCGTTCCACCTCCCCAACCCAGCCCTGCACATTCCTCGTCTCTTCGGGCCGGGGCATGCGCACGTGCACTCCAGCCCAGGCCCCGATCTCACCAGCTTTTCAAAACCAGGAAATCTGGATGTCTGGTAATCCTACCTTTGGCACATAATATAGAATTAGGGGGCTAATTTCTTGGGGGGGGGGGGGGAAACAGGGGATACAGTTCCCTCAGTCCTTTTCCTAGCAGAATGGTATCTATATTTAGATTCATGGTAAAGGAACGAACTGGTTGATATTCAATGCGGTTTAACTGGCCAGAAATAGCCGCTGACCAGTTAAGTCGCTTGGTCGGGGCCATCGACTAAGTTTCAGCGGCACTTAACTGGTTATGGATGCTGAAAATTAGCGGTTAGCACTTAAGAGAAAACCAGCTATTTGGGGGGCATTCCAGGGGTGAGGTCAGCACTTGGCTAGTTAGTTGAGTGCTGATATTTAGCAGTTGACCGGTCAGGGTGACCACATGTCTTTATGGTCAACCAGTGGCTGATTAAGTGCCGAATAGAGACATAACTGGCTATTTTTATAGCTGGCTCCACATAAACTGGATATTCAACACTGAAGTCCAGACCCAGCTGGACATTGAATATTCAGGAATAATGCCAGTGGCGGTCAGCAAAACACTCATCTCTGCCAGCTTAAAATCGGCCCTGATATTCTTTATTTGCACTCTGCCTCTCAAAATATCTGCGTCCTTTTCCTTTTGTTTTCTCATAAGATGGGCATAGCTTGAAAGAAGCCTCATTACCAGCTTTTCAGTATCCCAAAGTCATCTCTTAGGATCCCTGGCTCAGGCCTGGGCCGCATTATGTGCCAGATTTTACTCTTGTAAAATCTGGACCCATAGCCCCGCCTCGAGGCCTGCCCAGTCCCATCCAACCCCGTTCCCTTTTGCCCAAGCCACGCCCCATTCCCACCCAGCCCCGCCCCCTCAACCTGACCTCGCCCACGGGACTGCG
Organism: Geotrypetes seraphini; assembly: GCF_902459505.1. Classification (NCBI taxonomy): domain Eukaryota; kingdom Metazoa; phylum Chordata; class Amphibia; order Gymnophiona; family Dermophiidae; genus Geotrypetes; species Geotrypetes seraphini. Next base: position 16,090,269 of record NC_047093.1, on the reverse strand, counting down.
TCGGCAGGTCATCTAGGCATACGCGGACGCAGCACAGAGATGTCACACGCGTGTGCACGACGTCACCACATCGCATCCGTGCACGTGCAGATGCCCTCCTGACGCGGTCTCGAGGCGGAAGCTTTCCCAAAACCCGGACAAGGTGCCGGGTTTTGAAAAGCCATCCGGATGCCCGGACACTGTCCTCCAAAAAGAGGCCATGTCCAGGAAAATCCAGACCGGAAAATCCAGACCAGTAGTGCAATGAAGCCCGCAGTACATTGGCAGTTTCTCTTCTGTCGGTGAATCAGCTCTCTTCTGTAATTGCGCAGATCAGTACTATAAATTCAGATATGACTTGGTTTCTCAGGCCTGTATAACTGTGAACCGAGTTATCATGTTAGGTCTGTAAATTCACATTTTAATTAAACCCTTGACTCCTCGTAAAGCCTGACATATTGCTGTTACTGTGTTCTACCCTGGCATGTCTAAGTGCCAGTTCAGTACTAAGTTGAATTTCAAACAGCTGCAGTTATAACACGAAAATATAAACTAATGCTAATTTGGGGAACGTACTATTAATGGACCAAACTTTAACCACCTCTCTTCCTGCCCCGGTCTTTCCCTTTCCTCCCCCCTCAATCCAATGTACTTCCTTTCCCCCGGCTTCTCCTTCCCCTCTCGGTACTCTCCTGTAACTGAAACTGATTACCATTATACCTGACAATTAATTATCTGTATCTTCGCTGTGTATGTACAGTCTCTTGCATTGTGAACCGCTCTGAACTGTTTGTGGTATTGCGGTATACAAAAATAAAGTTATTATTATTATTACAAGCCAGCACTGTACAATATTTCAGTGTTGATAACCAATTAAATGATGCTGAAACTAAGCTGATAGCCCCGACCAAGCGATTTAACTGGTTGGCGGCTGTTTCTGGGTAGAGAATGAGACAGGGAAAAAAAAATCTGTCCCCGTCACTGCCCCATCCCTGAACCCGCTGTCCCCTTCACTGCCCTGTCCCCGCAGCATCCACCCTTTCCTCGCCACCTCACCGCCCTTCAGCGGCCTGAAAATCTCCCGCCCTCCCCCTTACCTTCACGGCGTAAAGAAACTTAAGGGAGAGAAGGCGTGCGGTCCCTTCCCTCCCTCCGGCCAAATCTATCTCCCTCCCTCCCTCTTTCCTTCGTGGCGCTTTAGGAAAGAAACTGACGCTGGCGAAGCCTGTCTGTGCCGCCCTGCAATCACGTGTGTGTGGGCGGAAGCTTCTCCTCTGACAATTGTCATTTTATAAACACAAATAAAACAGAACAAGGTTCAACAAAGCCCGTCTCCCCTCCCTTTCACAAATATCCCCTTCACTATTGTGAAAATTGAACAAATCAAATTACTACAGAATGCTACATAGAAAAATCAAGGTAACAGAATACTTTAGTCACACATGGCAGGAATTGTGTTAGGGGACAGCAACTAGGGCAACGGCCCCCTGGTCAGAGAGAGAGCCCTAAGCCAGCTGGAAGCTAAAGAAGCACAGCCTGGGCTTTGCGGTTCCTAGTTATGTCTAATACCAGCTCTAGTAGGATACATATTTCAAATCTGAAATATTCTAATCACAAAATATAAAATAAGTTTGTTTTTTTTTTCTTTTTGTTGTCTGGTAATTTTATTCTTCAAATCACATTGGTCTCAGGCTTTGGTTTTAGGTTCCTTCTGTCTTCATCGTGGCATGGCTGGCTCCTGAAGGAAAAATAAGCACAAGAGGAGCTGGGGAGAAGATGCCGAGTCTGACAAGGGTGCAATTTTTTTTACCACAGGAGTAAGACTTTTCACCGCTCCCACGGGGCGATAAAAGGTCTTGTCCCCATTCCTGCGGTAAACCAGTTGCAAATGTCTCTATTCCTGTGGATTTACTGCGGTGACCCGCAGTTTACCGCGGTAAACGGTCCCCGTGTCATTCTCTATTTCTGGGCAGTTAAATTGTGTTGAATATCAACCAGTTTGTTCCTTTACAATGAATCTAAACATTGATACTGCTCTACTAGGAAAAGGACTGGGACGTTGCCTACTGCCTAACTACCTAACTGCTCAGTTCTTATTCTCATCGCCAAGCCGCTCCACACGTTCCCGATAATTTTTTACCTTCCCTTCAGTCAAAGGCTGTACTCAGAAAAAATGAATTAACTGATTCTCATCATACCAAGCTGAAAAGCTTCTAGCTGGGGATCGTGTCGGATGGCATCACGGCAGCCATTTTGGATGAGAGATCTGCACGGGGCAGGAACGTAGGAAGATCGCTCCTGCCCCGAAAGACCGCTAGCCCAACAGGTAAGGTCCGGTGCACTTGGCTGTAGATTTGGGTATTAATCAACTTAAGGAGGGAGGCGGGGGGTAGTCAGAACCAGTCCAAAAGTTATTTCCAAATTTTCAGTATTTGTGGGCCGGCTCTGCCCCTAACCCCCTGCGAATATTGAGGGATGAGTGTATATAAATAAAAATTTATGTTATGTTGCTAGATGCCAGATAAGTGTAGTTTCTGGTTGCTTGAGAGTTACTATTAAAAATAGGCCAAACTAATACTATACCCCCATACTGTGCCATACCATAAACCGTTCCAGATAATTTTGGACATATGGTACACAAAGCGTGGGCGTACTCAGGTGTGGCGTGCCAAGTTTACATTTAAATTTCTGCCAGAAATTGATTTTATTTTCATTTTTATTTAAAGTATTACAATATTTCTTAGATTTTTTTTGCTGGTTGCTTGAGTTCTGGTTCATTGAGTTCCGATTAACAGAGATTGTACTGTAGAATCTTATTCTACAGAGCAAGTTTATTTACAACTAGTGTTTAAGCCTGTTACATTAATGGGTGCTAGAATATATGTCTGTCTGTCTTTCTTTCTTTCTGTGTCTCTCCCTGCCCCTTCTTTCTCTTCCTTTCTCCCTCCCGCTGTCTGTCCTTCTTTCTTTCTGGTTCTCTCTCTGGCACCCTGTCTGTCTTTCTTTCTGTCTCTCTCCCTGCCCGCTGTCTTTCTGTGTGTCTGTCTTTTGTTCTAATGCGCTGCCTGCCTGCCTGTCTTTCTGTCTCTCCATGGCCCCCTTCTGTCTCCCCTCCCCCAAAGCAAACCAAGATTGCTCCCAGGCTCCCTTTCCCTCTCCGTCCCCTCCACTTCCCTGTGCAGCAACAGCATTTCCCTCCCACCCTTCCCTGTGCAGCAGCAGCATTTCCCCTCCCCACACACATTTCCCTGTGCAGCAGCAGCATTTCCCGGCCTTCCCTGTGCAGAAGCAGCATTTCCCCCCCCCACACACACACTTCCCTGTGCAGCAGCAGCATTTCTCCCCACACACACACACACACACTTCCCTGTGCAGCAGCAGCATTTCCCACCCTTCCCTGTGCAGAAGCAGCATTTCCCCCCACACATACACTTCCCTGTGCAGCAGCAGCATTTCCCTCCCACCCTTCCCTGTGCAGCAGCAGCATTTCCCCCCCACACTTCCCTGTGCAGCAGCAGCATTTCTCACCCTTCCTTGTGCAGCAACAGCATTTCCCACCCTTCCCTGTGCAGAAGCAGCATTTCCCTCCCCACACACACACACACTTCCCTGTGCAGCAGCAGCATTTCCCAGCCTTCCCTGTGCAGAAGCAGCATTCCCCCCCATACACACACTTCCCTGTGTAGCAGCAGCATTTCCCCCCCCCCCCACACACACACTACCTTGTGCAGCAGCAGCATTTACCAGCCTTCCCTGTGCAGCAGCAGCAGCATTTCTCGGCCTTCCCTGTGCAGCAGCAGCATTTCCCGTAGCCCCCTTCCCAGCCGCCGCGTTTAAATTCACAGAAAAGCGCTGCGCCGCGCTACCGCTGTCTTCGGCATCTTCTATCCACTGCGACCAACCCTAGCGGAAACAGGAACTATCAGAGAGGGTGGGCCGCAGTGGACAGAAGACGGCGAGGCCAGCTGTAGCGCGGTGCAGTGCTTTTCTCTGAATTTAAACGCGGGTGAGCCGGCAAGAAGGAGGAGGCTTAAAAGTAGCTGGTTTTGGCGGTGAGTGAGGGTGGGAGGGGGGAGTCACCGGCTGTGCTGTGTCTCTCCGTGTTCAAATTCGAAAATGGAATTCGGGACGGAAGGACACAGCACTTGTCAGGTACCCACAGCCTCTTAAGTGCGCATACGCGCTTTAGAGGATTATTATTATAGATAATATGCAGGCAATGCAATAATTTTAGCTATCAATTTAGGGGTCTTTAAACAAAGAGAATGTGCTACACGATAAACTATTGTTAGAGAGAAACACTGATTAATCACGCTCGAAGAAAGTAACACTCTGGTAATGGAGGTCTTGTATCTGCAGACGATAGCTTGAGGAGATGATGGTCCCTTGCTGAAAGAAAGGCTCTTCAGGTGCAGAATGGCTGGGAGCGGAACATGGAGACTTAGATGCAAAAGAGATGTCCAGCAAGGTGTGTTTGAAGTCCAGCAGCGATCCCAAGAGGAAGGGTGCTTAGGTGAATCTTACCTTTTATAGACTAGCAGCAGGAAGTAATGTGGTATGTAGCAGTCCAATCATAATTCAGAAGTTTAATTCAAAATTGAGTTGGTGATATCATCTGGTTTGGCTGGTCACATGCTTCATAGCTGGGCAGAGCCCTGATTAGATTTCAAGAGGGTCATTGTCTGGAAATATCCTGTGGCTTTTCTCTCATCCCAACCTCTGATTGCTAAGTATTGTCCATGGGGATTAGAGGTCGTTAATGCTTCTGCACCGTTGATTGTTGTGCATATTTTGGAGGATGAAAGTCTGTTGCAGGGGCTGATGTCCTTTTGTTGTGCATGTCTTGGAGGGTAGAATTCTGTTTGACACTGGTACACCAAACACCCCGCCATCCTTTGCCATCTATAGATTAGCCTAAAACAAAAGGTGTTAATTGCCCAGAGTCTTTCAGAGGTCAGTTTAAGGAATACCTTAATATAATTCTTAAATTCAGATATCCAGCCATACTTTTATAATTCTTAGATTATTTCAGAATTCAGTGCAAGAAATACATTTTATAATCTTTATATCCAGAGTTCAAGCCATTCTTTTCTAATTCTTAGATCCAGCTTCTACGTGGCTTTAAGGTATAAAATGATTTCTTAAGCTATTTTACCACAGGTCTCATTATGCAAAAACCTAGTTAGCCCACATTGATAACGTTGCCTCTTAGAAAATAAATGTCTTTGAAATCACTGCTTTATGTAATGAAAGTGAGCCGCATATAGGACAATCAAACCATTGTGACATCATCACCGATGAGGCTGGCTCTTAGGCACTGGTGAAATGAAGCATTATGACATCACAATACTGGCTTTAGCTACTAGAGACTGAAACTTTTCACACTAAGGGGGGAAGTTATCAATGTGGGATACAGTTAAGCTGGGTTATTTTATCATGAACTCGTGCTGTTTTGGAACAGGTGGGACAATCGTGCATGGACAAATGAGCTGAGACAATTGCGCACAGGACGTCAGTGCACCGGATTAAAAGTTAAATTTAAAGTGCTCCAAGTGGTGGTTTTGGGGGGGGAACCCCCCAGTTTACTTGGAAGTGTTGGTGCTGCCATTGGGGAGTTTGGGGGAAACCCCCCAATACAGTTTCCTCTGTAAGAGTGTGTGTGTGGGGGGGGGAGGGGGGGTTCCCTGATATATCCAGTCATTCAGTCAATAAGAAGATCCTACACAGAGAAATAATATGGTTTCATAAGATTTAAACTTAATGACATTTCACCATGAATTAGCTTTGGGGACAAAAAGGAATGTGCTGAATGATGGGTTGTTTCATGAGAAATAAATTTCAGACTAGGTAGGATTAACCGTTTAAAGTCAATACAGCATAATAAACAGGTTGACATGTAACGTATAATCAAACATGATGAATATAAAGGTTCATCAGCATAGTAAAAACTTTATGGGGTGCAATGAGAAGTTTGAACCAAATTTGATAGTTAATCGGAAGCCAGTGAAGATGGATGAATAATAGAGTAATATGATCAAGTTTTCTTGCTCTGCTGAGTAATCTGGTAGCAGTATTATGTAGGGTTTGTAAGCACTGTATTTGTGATTTGGGCAAACCAGTATAAATAACATTGTAATAGTTGACATGAGGGTTTTCAGGATTTCCCCAATGAATATGCATTGAAAACAGTGCATGCACATAGATCTCATGCATATTCATTGGGGAAATCCTGAAAACCTGACTGGATTCCGGCCCTTGAGGACTGGAGTTGCCCACCCCTGCTCTAGAGCAGTGGTTCCCAACCCTGTCCTGGAGGACCACCAGGCCAATCGGGTTTTCAGGATAGCCCTAATGAATATGCATGAGTGAGATTTGCATATAATGGAAGTGGCATGCATGCAAATCTGTTCCATGCATATTCAGTAAGGCTATCCTGAAAACCCGATTGGCCTGGTGGTCCTCCAGGACAGGGTTGGGAACCACTGCTCTAGAGCAGTGTTTTTCAACCTTTTTTGGGCAAAGGCACACTTGTTTCATGAAAAAAATCACGAGGCACACCACCATTAGAAAATGTTAAAAAATTTAACTCTGTGCCTATATTGACTATATATAAAGTAATTCTCTTGAATAGGAATCAAATAAACACAAAGAAAGTATTTTATAATGCTGCCACCGCCAACAACACCGTTGGCGGCGGTGGCACTCAAGTGGCTAAAGAGCCGCAGTTTGCCGGCCTAGGGACAACACTGGAGGGTGGCCAGCTGTGCACCCCCTTGGGACGTAAACCCGGGGTGGGGCAGACCGCCCCCCCCCCCCAACCTGGTATGCCACTATCTGTACCTCACTCCCTCCCTATGACCAAAAATTCTCCTTTCTTCTATTCCCCGTGTACACAACCATCTCTTTCCCTCCCTTCCTCTCTCCAAAGTCCATGCCTTCTGTGTCCAAACACTCATTCCCTCCCTTCCTCTCTCCCAAGTCCATTTCTTCTGTGTCCAAAAACGCATTCCCTCCCCCACCTCAGCATCTCTTTCCCTCCCTTCCTCTCTCCCAAGTTCATGCCTTGTGTCCAAAACGCACTCCCTCCCCCCTTTTGTGTTCCGTGTTTGCCTCCCAGCCCATCTTTGCAACTTTCTCAGCAAAACGAAGCTCAAGCCGCAAGGCTTGTCTTCTGCTTCCTGCCTGCCCTGCCGCGCACAAATAGCCGAACGGAAGTATTCTCCGACGTCAGCGCTGACGTCGGAGGGCAGGCTTTGCTTAAGCCCTCCCTCCGACGTCAGCGCTGACATTGGGGAACGCTTGCGATCGGCTATATGTTAGCTGCAGGGCAGGCAGGAACAGAAGACGAGCCTCGCGGCTCGAGATGTATTGAACTCCGCGGGTCCCCCGTCCAGCTCTCTCCTGTCCACGTGGGGCGGATCGCCCCTCTCCCTAGACTGGTGGTACTGCCCTGATGGCGGCCCTGACCGTACGGCACACCAGGCAACATCTCGCGGCACACTAGTGTGCCGCGGAACAGCGGTTGAAAAACACTGCTCTAGAGGCTCCAGTGGGAAAAAAGTGAGGATACTAACCCTCTTGATCCTCCCCTCTCTCTTTGCCAATACTTGAGTCTCTTCTAGTTCTCTATCCTCACACATTTACTGTAATTGTTTCCCTACCTCCTCATCTCACTTGTCAATAGGCATAGTATGGGGGGTATATTATTTTAATAAGAACTAGACCAGGGGTGGGAAACTCCGGTCCTCGAGGGCTGGAATCCAGTCGGGTTTTCCCCAATGAATATGCATTGAAAGCAGTGCATGCAAATAGATCGCATGCATATTCATTGAGGAAATCCTGAAAACACGACTGGATTCTGGCCCTCGAGGATCAGAGTTGCCCACCCCTGAACTAGAATATTGTTCAAGATGTTTTGCAAAGGGGCAACACCAGGACTGGATTAGTTGATTGTTCTCATAGAAGTGCCTGGGATTCAGTGGTATACCAAGGGGGGGAGGTCCGCCCCGGGTGCACGCTCCAAGGGGGTGCACAGCTGGCTGGTTCCGGAACCTCTGGCGCTGCTCCAAACTGCACCTCAGCGTGGCTGCCGTACTTATAACAGAGCAGAGTCAGCAGCCGCGCTGAAGCGAACAAAGGTCCCGCGATAACTGCGCCGTCTACCGCCTCTGTTCCGGAAGAGGTAAGTGACATCGAGGAGGGGTGGGGGGTGGACTGGCAGCTTCAGTCATCACGGGATCTTGCCGCAACTCCCTGCGTCTGCCGGCCCAGCCCCCTCCGACGTCACTTACCTCATCGCGGGACCTTGCTGATTTGGGGTGGAGAAAGAAAGGAGCATAATAGGGTGGTGAAGGGAGAGAAAGGAGGTCAGCGTGTTATGGAAGAGTGTGGAGGGTGTGAAAGGGGAGTCAGGGTGGTATGGAATCATGATGAAGGGTGAGAAAGAGGGTTAGGGTGGTATGGAAGGGTGAGGAGAGTGAGAAAGGGGGGTCAGGGTGGTATGGAAACATGGTGAAGGGTGAGAAAGGGGGTCAGGTTGATATGGAAACATGGTGAAGGGTGAGAAAGGGGGTCAGTGTGGTATGGAAGCGTGGTGGAGGGAGAGAAAGGGGCAGATGCTGATGGAATTGCGGGGAAAGAGACATAAGGGGGACGGATACTGCATGGAATTGGGTTGGAGGGAGAGAAAGGGGGCAGATGCTGATGGAATTGCGGGGAAAGAGACATAAGGGGGACGGATACTGCATGGAATTGGGTTGGAGGGAGAGAAAGGGGGCAGATGCTGATGGAAGTGGGGGGAAGGGAGAGGAGAGAGTGAAATGCCAGACCATGTGGGTGTGGGAGAGGGAAGGGAAGAAGAGGAGAGGATAGATGCCAGACCATTGGAGGAGGGAAGGGAAGAAGATGGATGCCAAACTAATGGGGGTGAAGGGAGAAATGGAAGGGGGATGTGCCAACGAAAATTAAATAATAGAGGAATTATTCCACTTATCGGTACTCCAATGGTGGCCAGCGTTTCACAAATTCATGCTGCCTCAGGGTGTATCCAGACCGATCAGGTTTCAGAACAGGACATCAAACCGCCTCTTGCTCCTAATTTTCGTTGGCACATTACAGCACAGCATAAGACTTTATCACATAATGAAGGTTTTTTGCCAGTGAGGTGAACGCTCGACCACCTCTTTGAGACGTTTTGGTGAGGTGGGAGGGCCCTTTCTGAGGCTTTTTCCTTCATTTTTTTGGATTGGAAATGGGATACACATGTGGTATCTCTAGGGGGGTAAATTCAAGGGGGTGGGGTCGTTAGAGTGGGCAGACTTGATGGGCTATGGCCCTTTTCTGCCGTCATCTTCTATGTTTCTATGAGTTAGGTCTAGGCTGTTCCTGGCTTACATTTTTGGACATCTTCACATTCAGTGTTGAAAGTGTTTACTCTAACATATGCTAGGTACACCACTCTGCTGGGATTGCCTTTCTTCCTAGTCCAGGAGGGAGACTTTTTGGCTAGCTGCTCTTGCATTTTTGCCAACTTCGTCCTGTTGCATTATGGAATCGTTACTTCTACAGCGCTACCAGATGCACACAGCACTGTACATACAAAGCAAGAGACGGTGCATACAGTCGAATTATTATGACAGCCATACCGAGTCATAGATTCCAAATGCTGTGCCAAAAGGTCTCCCTCGGCACCAGCTCTTGCCTCTAGTGCCCGGCGCTTCCATTAATCGCCGGAGCCTCGCTTGCAGTACCCCGTCCGACCGAGGCCGCCACGGGAGGCGCTGCTCCAGCGGCCAAGTGCGAAGCAGAAGCCAAGTAGAACTCCTCTTCCTCGGCGGTTGCCGCGGCAACCCCCGACGCCCGAGCGGCCGTTCCGGAAGCCGGAAGTGCGTCACTCTGTCAAGCCAGAGGGTGGAAGTTTAAACGGTTTGCAGGCGGGGCTGGGGCTCGGTTACTTCTTTATTTCTCGCTCTCTCCCTCTTTGACTCTCTCTATGCAGACTGGGGGGGGGTCGTGCCTGCTTTTCTTCTACGTGCAAATAAATGACCCATTGAAACCCGGAAGCCGACGCTCGAGCAGCCCCCAAGACTGAGCAAACGCCTTGTCTGCGGCCAGAGAGAGGTAATGGATGTCGGTCTTCCCCATAACGGTGTCCATGACATCCTGTTTGTCTGAGTAGACCAGGGGTGGGCCGGATTCCGATTGGGTTTTCGGGATTTCCCCAGTGAATATGCATTGAAAGCAGTGCATGCAAATAGATCTCATGCATATTCATTGAGGAAATCCTGAAAAACCAGGGACTATCTTCTTTTTTATGACTCTATTGCCCAGTGTACATCTGGTAACGCTATAGAAATAGTTCATAGTAGTAGTGTGAAGAGTTTCAGGCTTTGGGAAGCAGAGCTGAGATTGTGATGTCATAATGCCTCGTTCCACCAATAAGAGCCAACCTCATCAGTGATGTCTCAATGGCTTGATTGTCCTGCACTTCCCTCTGCCCTCCAACCCAGCCAGCTGATTAACTGTTCCCCTTAACTGTATCCATGACATCCTGTTTGTCTTCTCTGTTTAGATTGTAAGCTCTTTGGAGCAGGAACTGTCTTCTTTGTGTCTCTGTACAGTGCTGTGTGTGTCTTGTAGCGCTATAGAAATAATTCATAGTATTGTGAAGAGTTTCAGTTTGGGAAGCAGAGCTGAACTTGTGATATCATAATGCCTCATTCCACCAATAAGAGCCAACCTCGTCAGTGATGTCACAATGGCTTGATTGTCCTGGACTCCGCTCTGCCCTCCAACCCAGCCAGCAGATTAACCCTTCCCCTTAACTGTATCCATGACATCCTGTTTCTCTGTCTTGACTGTTTAGATTGTAAGCTCTCTCGAGCAGAGACTGTTTTCTTCTTCTTTGTGACTCTGTACAGTGCTATGTGCATCTGGTAACACTATAGAAATAATTTATAGTAGTAGTGTGAAGGGTTTCAGTCTTTGGGAAGCAGAGCTGAGATTGTGATGTCATAATGCCTCGTTCCACCAATAAGAGCCAACCTCATCAGTGATGTCACAATGGCTTGATTGCCCTGTACTCCCCTCTGCCCTCCAACCCAGCCAGCAGATTAACCCTTTCCCTAAACTGTATCCATGACATCCTGTTTGTCTGTCTTGGCTGTTTAGATTGTAAGCTCTTTTGAGCAGAGACTGTTTTCTTATTCTTTCTGACTCTGTGCAGCGCTGTGTACATCTGGTAGCGCTATAGAAATAATTAATAGTAGTAGTAGGGCTTAGCCCATCCATTCACTTGGAAAAATTGGCTCCTAAGGACTGAATTACAAAGTTGCAACTGGAGACATTAGCTGCAAAGGGGACTGGTCTGGGATATCAAGTGGTCCCAGACTCCAGCTGCCCCAGTGAAAGCTGTTCAAATGCACTTAAATTGTTGGAGAACCTGCCTGTAGCGAGGTTTGAATAGCTGCACTTGCTGTTCTCTTTTCTTGGCAGTATTCAAATCCAGGCTAAAAGCCCACTTTTTTGAAATTGCTTTTAATGCTTAACTCCCACTTGCTTGTAAAGCACCAATGTCTATTTTGCCATTCCTTCTCTGAGAAACTCCCTAACCTCCTACTTGTCCTGTTTGTTGGAGTAGGGACTATCTCTTGACTGTTTTAATGTACAACGTCTAGTAGCACTATAGAAATGATGATTGTAGTAGTAGTAGTAGTACATTGATCCTTGCTGCTGTCCAAAGCAAAGATGAAAAGTTTGATTGATGTGCAGAATTAATTCAGGAGTTATGCTCATTGACTTTGCAAAGCTTCCAGAGATCAACAGTCAAATAAATATAAGCATAACTATAACAGATCCTAGCGGAGACCATTTTGAGTCTGGGTATGCCTTTTAACCTTCTTCTGATAGGTTTTACAATTACATGACAATACTGGTCTGATCTGCACAATGTAAAGCACAGAGACAAAGTCCCAATGCTAGGGAACTTACCTTGTAAAGGCTGAATATATCCAGATAAATGGTTAATTTTATAGCCACACAGGAAGGTGGGACTGAATGTTAAGTCTGTAAGTCTGCTGGTAGCTTCTGTTGCAGTAAGCGTGGGAAGGACAGTTTTCAAAGCCCAGGGTAAGTTATCTGTTTGAAAGTTACCCTTCCTTAATGTGGTTAAAAGTACATGCATTGTTCTGCATCTTATATACTTTTTGCTGCATTTGGGTGAAGCATTCCTGGAGATGGAAGATAACGGACATGAATTTCATTTTCAAGTCTGCATGTTATTTTCTAAAAAAGAAAAAAAAAAAGTACCTGCAGAAAAGCATGTTTTGCCTTTCAAAATTAGTGCAAGATCTGTAGTAAAAACTACCAATGTGGGCAGTTAGAAAATTGCTGCCAAAGTGGTTGTCAGCCCTAAGAGATGAAGTTACTAGTAAATGTAAATTTTGGATATAGATTGAAATCCATCACTATTTCTACAAGTAACTAAAATATTATGACGTGATTATGATCTAAAACCTTTTCCGTTACTTGTATACTTTCTGTGGGGTTTAGGGAATTTTGATCCAAGATACAGAAAAACTGGGAAAAATTTAAAATGACCCCAATAATTTGCTTCTGGTGATTTCATGTAATTCATAGTATATATGTATTTCTGTGGCAAAGGAGAGCTATATGCCAAATTTCTATTCACGGGTACATTATTTTCTTCTTCTGTTTTGTTTTTCTTTTCTTTTAAAGTATCATAATGAGTACCTCGGAGGAAACGTGGGAAAAGTTGGATGCAGAGTTTGATCATTATCTGGTGGACATGAAACCATACGTTCTCAAACTGTCAAATAAACCAGGTAAGATTCTAATCATTCAAAGCAACCTTGTGCAAACCATTTTTCTTAACGGCTGCTATATTTTCTGAGGTGCAGAAAAATATTGTTAAATATTTTTGACACCTTTTAAGTATTTTTGCATTGTTTTATATATGAGGATGTGTACGATGAGGAAATAAGAGGATGTTTCTTCCTTATATCCAAGTGCATTTTTTCTTTATAAAATCAAATAGTTTCAATTTATTTATTTGGATTTATTAACTGCCTTCCCCCCCCCCCTTTTACAAATCGGCAAAAGTGGTTTTTAGCGCAAGCTGGCACACCGAATGTTCTGCGCTGCTCCCAATGCTCATAGAGTTCTGTGAGTGTCGGGAGCAGCGCAGAGCATTCAGCTCGCCAGCCTGTGCTAAAAACCACTCTTGTGATTTTATAAATGGGGGGGTGGGGTGGGGTTATATGAAGAAATTCAACCATACTCCAATAAAGCACAGTTACTTACCGTAACAGGTGTTATCCAGGGACAGCAGGCAGATATTCTCACATGTGGGTGACGTCATCCACGGAGCCCCAGCGCGGACAGCTTTTCAAGCAAACTTGATTGAAGTTTCAAGTTTGCACACTGCACCACGCATGTGTGTGCCTTCCTGATCCACTAGAGGGCGCATACCCTCCTCATGGTCCTCAGTTCAGATAGCTAGCAAAGAAGCCAACCTCGGGGAGGCGGGCGGGTTGTGAGAATATCTGCCTGCTGTCCCTGGATAACACCTGTTACGGTAAGTAACTGTGCTTTATCCCAGGACAAGCAGGCAGCATATTCTCACATGTGGGTGACCTCCAAGCTAACCAAAAAAGGGATGGAGGGAAGTTGGCAATTCAAGAAAACAGATTACTCAAAACCGACTGGCCAAACCGGCCATCGCTCCTGGACAGAGTATCCAGGCAGTAGTGGGAGGTGAAAGTATGAACCGAAGACCAAGGGGCAGCCTTGCAAATCTCCTCGATAGGCGTCGACCTGAGGAAAGCTACAGAAGCCGCCATCGCTCGGACATATGTCCCGCAACTTGACCATGCAGCTCGAGACCAGCCTGAGCGTAGCAAAAGGAAATACAAGCAGCCAACCAATTGGACAAGTTGCGCTTGGAACTGGGCGTCCCAACCGATTAGGGTCGAGGGACAAAAACAATTGAGGAACCGTCTGAGGAGACTGAGCGCGTTGAAGATAAAAAGTCAACGCCCTCTTACAGTCAAGTGTGTAAAGCGCCACCTCGCCCGGAGGCGAGTGGGGCTACAGGAAAGAGACCAGAAGAACAATGAAATGAGGGAGCGGAAAGCCCGAAACCACCTTGGGCAAGAACTGGGGTTGAGTACACAGAACCACCGTGCATGAAAAAATACAGGAAAAGACGGGTCTGCAAGCAAAGCTTGTAGCTCACTGACTCGCGAGCAGACGTGAGAGCAACCAGGAATACCACCTGCCTGGTGAAATAATTCAAAGAGCTCTAGCAATGGAATCAATAGAGGTAGCACCAATTGAGTCAGGACACACAAAGATCCCAAACCACCGGAGGGGCTTTGAGCGGAGGATGTACATTGAAGAGATCCTTCATAAAGCGGGGAACCGTCGGATGGACGGAGAGAAGCGTCCCATCAAGCGGCCGATGACCGGCAGCAAAAGCACAGAGGTGGGCTCGAATAGATGTCAATTCGAGACCAGACCGAGACAAGAGAAACAGATAAACCAGCACTGAAGGCAAGGAGACAGAGAGCGGATCCATGCGGTGCTCAGCACACCACGCAGCAAATCAGGACCATTTCCGGGAATAGCATTGCCGAGTGGAGATCTTTCGAGAGGCCTCGAAAACACCCCCACCGACTTGAAACAGAAGGAGGGAGGCACGTTGCGAGGAACGAAGCTGATAAGAGTAGAGACTGCAGAATGGAATGCAATAGAAACCTCAACTCTGAGACAGCAGAGAAGTGAGCAGAGGTAGGAACAGAGGCTCCCTGACATGCTGGAGGAGCCGGGAGAACCGCAGCTGCCAGGGCCACCGAGGAGCCATCAAGTCATGGTGGCGCAGACCGACAGGAGGAGTAACAAAGTAAGGGAAGGGAACCCATAGGGGAACCTGCCCATCCAATCGAGAAGGAAAGCATCCACCTCGATGCGAACCCTGGGAGACCATCCTCGAGCAAGATTGAGGCCACCAGTAAGTGAGGGGCAAAGCGAACAGAACTACCTGTGGGGTTCCCCACCAGGCAACCACATGCCGCAGAGTCTGAGAATGGAACGACCATTCATGCGGCTAAAAAGGGGTGACGCAACGTGTCCACCAGACAATGCTGCACGCCCCGAAAACACACCGCCCAAAGAAAGAAGTAGCGGGGTGACGCCCCCTGCCAAAGACGAAGGGCTCGCCTGCAAAGTAACAGGGAACCTTGTCCACCCTGGCTTGGTCACAGGATACATCGCCCCCGGGATGACGGGACTCACCAGGACCCCGCAATCCATTGACCAATAACGAAAATCCGTCCCGGCATTGAAAATGGCCCGGAGCTGCAGCAGATTGATGCAGCTGCGACGGTCCGCACCCGACCAAAGAATCCGATCCAAGCGCTGGGAAGCGGGATCCCTATCCTGCCATCACTGAAATGCTCGGGTGCAGTGGGGAACACGAAGAGGAAACCAGGCGAACATCGGGACATGAACCGTGGAGACCCAAGATCCCAAAGCATCAGCTCGGCCGAGGTCGAAAACCGCTGAGTCACCAGCTGACTCAGGCGCAGACAGGCGGCCTGCCGAGGCAGTGGCCGAAAAGACCGGAGGCGGACCGAGGACAGAGGGACCATCGTCTGGTATAAACAGACAAGGCCCTCTCCATGAGGTCGAGACAAGAAGGAGCGCAGACAAACTGGGTCCAGGTCCGCCCAGACGGACTCCAGAGACCGGGGCGGACAGAGACTGAAACGCTCCCAGATCAGAAACTAGTGCAGGTCCCAAAGGGCCCGGACCAGACGTAGCCCGGAGGATGGGAAAGCCCAACCGACAGAGGCGAGGCTAAACTCCCAGTGCGGAGACACGGTGACACCCCTCCCGAAGGGAGGGGAGAAATCCCCAGAAGAGAGCAGCCCGGAGGCTATGCGAGAATAGTCCAAAAGACGGCCAAGAGTCGCCGAAGCCGGCTGGACCCCAACCCGAAGCCGCTGCAGCTATAGCGACTGCCGCGCAGGAGGCCGAGATAACCCAAGAAAGGTATCCGGAGGGCCCCTCCGGAGAAAGAGTCAAAATCACCAAGTAAGAAGGGATTCAGCTGAAGGCGTCCCGATAGGCGAAGGACCGGTCGCGGTCTGAAAGGTGGTTAGTGGCATCGGCAAGAGAGGCCTCAAGGAACGCAGTACTCACGCAAGGGAAGGTGGTGAGACGAACCTGGAGGGTCCACAGCCCCACTCTGCCCCAAGCGAGATGACGCATGGCGGGAGCAATAGAGCGGGAGCAGGGAGAGAGTCTCCACCAGGAAACCAAACTCCGCACCACAACCAAATAGGAGCCGGAGACGCCGAGGCACAGAGCCACAGACGAAGTCGAGGCACGAAGCCCCTGTCGAAACCGGGGCGCAAGCCTCAGGTGACGTCGAGGCAGAAAGCCTCAGTCGACGGCGAGGCACAAAGCCTCAGTCGACCTCGAGGCACAAGCCTCAGGCGACGTCAAGGCCGAAAGCCTCAGTCGACGGCGAGGCACAAAACCTCAGTCGACCTCGAGGCACAAGCCTCCGGCGACGTCAAGGCAGAAAGCCTCAGTCGACGTCGAGGCACAAAGCCTCAGTCGACGGCGAGGCACAAGCCTCAGACGACGTCGGGGCACAAAGCCTCAGACAACGTCGGGGCACAAAACCTCAGACGACGTCGGGGCACAAAGCCTCCGTCGACGTCGAGGCACACAGCCTCAGACGACGTCGAGGCAGAAAGCCTCAGTCGACGTCGAGGCACAAAGCCTCAGTCGACCTCGAGGCACAAGCCTCAGGCGACGTCAAGGCCGAAAGCCTCAGTCGACGGCGAGGCACAAAACCTCAGTCGACCTCGAGGCACAAGCCTCCGGCGACGTCAAGGCAGAAAGCCTCAGTCGACGTCGAGGCACAAAGCCTCAGTCGACCTCGAGGCACAAGCCTCCGGCGACGTCAAGGCAGAAAGCCTCAGTCGACGGCGAGGCACAAGCCTCAGTCGACGTCGAGGCACAAAGCCCCCGTCGACGTCGAGGCACAAAGCCTCCGTCGACGTCGAGGCACAAAGCCTCCGTCGACGTCGAGGCACAAAGCCTCCGTCGACGTCGAGGCACAAAGCCTCCGTCGAGGCACAAAGCCTCCGTCGACGTACAAAGCCTCCGTCGACGTCGAGGCACAAAGCCTCGGTCGACGTCGAGGCACCAAACCTCAGTCGACGTCGAGGCACAAAGCCTCCGTCGACGAACGCAGCCTCAGTCGACGTCGAGGCACGAAGCCCCAGTCGACGTCGAGGCACACCGAAGTCGAGGTTCAGAAGTCGGCACCGTACCAATGAAACTGGTAAGAAAGGTGCAGCAGTACGCTCCATAAGGGCAACCTCGTGAAGAGTATTCCCATGAAAGGAGGCACGCATCGGAGGTCTCGTCGAGGCGGGCACGATCGCACTCGATGCCTGGAATGCCTGAGACTCAGCCGGTGGCGTTACCAAGGTAACGCACCTAGAAGAAGGAAAGAAAGAAAAACTTACCGGGGATCGAAGCTGCACAGTCCGATTCCAACGAAGGAAGAGGGTCCCGGCCATTCTGCTCACCCAAGGTGAGCCCAGAGAGAGGCCAGGGAAGAAGAAAATACAGCTGCAGGCAAATGAGGCCTAGCCGCATGGCTGAGGCCCCAGAAAGGCCTGCCGGAGGAAAAACACAATAAAAAGTCCTTTTTTTTTTTTTAAAACAAAGAAATACACGATCAATTAACAAACGCACAGCGACTCCTTAACAAAATAAAGAAGCCGCGGTGCCAGAAAGGCACTTAGAAGAACGCAGAGAAGAGAGACAGGGTCTTTCTGGCTCAGCGGAAAACTAAGAACTGAGGACCATGAGGAGGGTATGCGCCCTCTAGTGGATCAGGAAGGCACACACATGCGTGGTGCAGTGTGCAAACTTGAAACTTCAATCAAGTTTGCTTGAAAAGCTGTCCGCGCTGGGGCTCCGTGGATGACGTCACCCACATGTGAGAATATGCTGCCTGCTTGTCCTGGGATAATAAAATAATAATAATAACTTTTATTTTGTATACCGCCATACCCAGAGAGTTCTAGGCGGTTCACATCAGTTAAACAAAGTTACAAATGAAGAAGTCGTGGAAGTTAGGAAGTCAGTTAAACAGAGTTAGCTGACCGGAAGTCAGTTAAACAGAAGTTACAAACAATGAAGTCATTGGAGTTCAGAGAGTACAGTAAGAAGGAGTAGGTAGGGATTCCAGTACAAGGTGGGGGGGGGAGGTGGCGGAAGGTGTTAAGGGTTCTGTTCATGGAATAGGTGTGTTTTTAGTTGTTTTCTGAAGACAAGGTAGGTGGGGGCCTCGAGTATAATTTGAGCTAGCCAAGGGTTAAGTTTGGCTGCCTGGAAGGAGAAAGTTTTGTCAAGGAACCTTTTGAAGTGACATGATTTTAGAGAGGGAAAGGTGAACAAGTGAATTCTGCGGGAGTTCTTGTTGTTGTAATTTAAATTGAAGTGAGGGTTGAGGTAGCTTGGTGATATGCCAAATACTGTTTTGTAGCAAAAGCATGCAAACTTGAATAGGACTCTGGGTTCAAGTGGCAGCCAATGCAATTTGTGGTAGAAGGGGGGTGATGTGTTCCCATTTATTCAAGCCAAAGATAAGGCGGACTGCGGTGTTCTGGATCAGTTTCAGGCTCTTGATGGTTTTTCTTCGTGGAGCCCAGGTAGATGATGTTGCAGTAGTCCAGGATGCTGAGAATGGAGGTCTGAACTAACAGGCGAAAGGAGGTGTCGTCAAAGTATTTTTTTATTGTGCGGAGTTTCCAGAGCACCGAGATGCTTTTCTTAACTATGAGGTCTGTGTGTTTTTCGAGGGACAGATGTTTGTCTAAGGTGACTCCCAAAATTTTTAAGGTTTGTTCTAGGGGGAAATCCGATCCATTCACTTGTATTGTGGTGTCTTTGAGTTTGTCATTGGGGGTAACTAGGAAGTATTTAGTTTTTTCGGAGTTTAATTTTAATCTGTAGGATAGCATCAAGAGTTCTATCTGATTGAGTAAGTTTGATAGAGAGTTAGTCAGTTCTGGTGTGAAACTGGTTAGTGGGAGGACAATTATAATGTCATCTGCGTAGATGAAGAATTTGAGCTTAAGATTTTGTAGGAGGTTTCCTAATGATACGAGATAAATGTTGAATAGGGTGGGGGACAGGGGGGAGCCCTGTGGACTCCACAGGAGTTGGCCCAGCTGTAGGAGAGAGCATCGTTCTTGAACACCGAGTATGATCTATTTCTCAGGAATCCGCGGAACCAGTTAAGAACTTGGCCTGAGATGCCGATGTTAGCCAGGCAGTCTAGGAGAATAGTGTGGTCGACAAGGTCGAATGCACTGCTCAGGTCGAGTTGTAGGATCAGGGCGCTGGAGCCCTGGCTGAAGAGTGAGTGCAGGTGATCAAGTAGGGAGGCTATGATGGTTTCAGTGGTTGGAGCGAAAGCCCGATTGGTTGTCGTGTAGGATATTGAATTTTTCCAGATATGTAGAGTTCAGCATTTACCATCCCTTCTGCTATTTTGGTGACTAGCAGGATGTTGGCAATGGGTCTGTAATTAGATGGGGCGTTAGATGGTTCTTTTGTGTTTTTTATGATAGGAGTTATCATGATCTGGCCTTGCTCTACTGGGAAATTTCTTGTGGATAGTAAAAAGTTTATCCATGTCAACAATTTGGCTTTGAAGAGGAGCGGGGCAATTTTCATGAGGTTTGTTGTAGTATTTTTTAAAAGTTTGCCAGTCTGTGGTTGTGAAGTGGTTCCAATTTAGATCGGTTCTGGTTCCTAGGTCGGGTTTAGATATGTCGGTGTCGAGGAGAATTGGAAAGTGCCCGTGGGGGTTGGCCGGGGGGGGGGGGGGGGTTATCGATGCTTTTAGTTTTTGTATCTTGGAGTTAAAGAAATCTGCTAGGGCGGTTAGTGTAGATTCTTCTCGGACGTTGGTGAGTGTTTCGAGATTGTATAGGTCGTTGACTAGTTTAAAAAGGCTACTACTGTTGGTAGAGATGTTTCCAATTTTTTGAGCGTAGAATTTTTTTCGCTTTTCATTGGTGAGGTTTTTGTAATTTTTTACTTTTGTTCTCCAGGCAATTCTGTGTTCTTGAGTACCATATTTAATCCAGAGCCTTTCTGATTTTCTTAGGTCTCTCTTTACCAGCAGCAGTTCTGAGTCGAACCATCCCTCTAGGTTTGCAGTTCTTATTCTGCGGGTTTTAATGGGGGCTATTTCATTTAGAATGTTTGTGCTGTCTTTAGTCCAAGAGGTCATGAATTGATCCGTTTCTTTGTTTTGGTTTGCGATAGTCTCATAGTGGGACCAGAATTCGACCGGGTCAATTTTGCCTCTGGTCGTGTGAGATTTGTTGTTTCTTGTTTTATAATTTATGTTGGTCTTTTGTTGGCAGTTGATAGTAAAGTTACATAGTCTGTGATCAGACCATAGGGAGTCTGTCCAGTTGTCTTGTTCCCAGCAGAATTTGGGATTGGTTGGTTCTTTGGAGGAGAATGTTACCAGGTCTAACTGATGGCCTTTTTGATGGGTTATGACTGGAGGGGGTGTGAAATAGCCTAGTTGTGAGATAAGTAGCCAGAAATCTGATGTTTCTGGTTGGTCTGTTTGCTCTAGGTGAATGTTGATATCTCCGCATAGTAGGTTGTATGTGCTTGCTAATGAGCTAGTGAGTACTTATTCAGCAAAGTCTTCTTTGGCTAGGCTCCATTTTTTTGGTGGGACATAAAACAAGGTAGTTGTTAGGAAGGCGGATAGGGACTTTGCAGATATAGATAGTGATAGCAAGTCTAGGTTGGGGGAAGATTTGGTGTTTAGTATGGAGCAGTTTAGGGAGTCTCTAAAGATAATTGCTAATCTTCCCCCCTTACCCCAGGTTCTGGCTAGGGAGAGTATCTTGAAGCCTATGGGAAGACAGTCTTTGATGATAATGTCGTTGTCTGATAGCAGCCAGGTTTCTGTGAGTAAAACGAAATCGGGGTTAATTTCAGTCAGCCAATCTTTGATCAGTATGGATTTGTTTCTCATTGATCTTATGTTTAGGTAGAAACCTTGAAGGGTCTGGAATGGAGCATGGTCAGCTGGATAGTAATGGGAGTAGGCTAGTTTTTTTAGTGATTGTTGTTTTTTAGTGTGGAGCTGGGTTGATTTGTGGGGGGGGCGGTGGGGGTGGGCCCGGGAGAGGGCCAACCTCTGGGTAGTTGTATGGTGAATGGGGTGGGAAGGTTGGGTATTTGGTCTTTATCGTTCGGTATGAGGATATGGCAATACTTGAGAGGGTCCAGAGGAGAGCGACACGAATGATTAAGGGCACGGAAAACCTTTCATACACTGAAAGATTGGAGAGACTGGGGCTCTTCTCCCTGGAAAAGCGGAGACTCAGAGGAGACATGATAGAGACCTACAAGATCATGAAGGGCATAGAGAGAGTAGAGAGGGACAGATTCTTCAAACTTTCAAAACATAAAAGAACAAGAGGGCATTCGGAAAAATTGAAAGGCAGGGAAGTTTTTCTTTACCCAGCGTGTGGTGGACACCTGGAATGCGCTTCCAGAGGACGTAATAGGGCAGAGTACGGTACTGGGGTTTAAGAAAGGATTGGACAATTTCCTGCTGGAAAAGGGGATAGAGGGGTATAGATAGAGGATTACTGCGCAGGTCCTGGACCTGTTGGGCCGCCGCGTGAGCGGACTGCTGGGCACGATGGACCTCGGGTCTGACCCAGTGGAGGCATTGCTTATGTTCTTATGAGTAGTGAATAGGGATTGGAGCAGAATGTAGTGAGCTGATGGTGCAGATTCTGATGCAGATAAGGTAGAGTAGGAGTAGAAGTGCGCATCGATGAGAATTTGGCAGGTCCATGAAGCTATCAGGGGGGTTTGGAGGTGTTGAAGAGTATTTATGGTGCTCTGGGGGGGGGGGGTTAGTGGGGGAGGCAGAGAAATCATGCAAATCAGGCTTAGTGATGCTTAGTAGTGCTTAGCAATTCTTAACAATGCTTGATGGTGCTTATCAATGCTTATTAGTCTTGTCAGGCAGCACACCAGGCTGACAGACTACTAGACAGGTTATGCAATATTTCGCAGAGCTACACAGAATTGCTTATCGGATTTTACAATACTTAGCAGATTGGTCTGTAGGACCAGATCCGCAGTGCCGAGTGTGCTACTGCTTGAGGTGACCAAACTGCATCAAGACCAGTTTGTGAGGACTGGTCCTGCCGTGAGAGGTAGTCGCTAGTGGGGGAGTTAGAGGGTTTTGGATCCAGTCTGAGGTCTTTTGCGCAAAGTGACCAGTCTGCGTCCGGACCGGTCTGTGTGGTCTGGTTCTGCTGTGGATATTGGTCTCTGCTGTTTAGGGTCCCAGTGCTTCATGCAGACGCTTCACAAAAGCACGTGCTAAGGCGCACGCGCCTTTGTCGGCACACCGAACGGCAGCACGCCGTTGGTGCAGTGTCTTTTAAATTGTAGGTCTCCGGCTGGTTCAGGAGAGGGGCGGAGCAGTGCTCCCACGCTCCTCTCCTCTTGGGAGACGACGAGGGGCTCGGCAACCCGCAAGTATCAATGCGGGGGTCAAGGGAAAAAGGCCGCACTCCGCCGGTGCAGTGTCTTTTAAATTGTAGGTCTCCGGCTGGTTCAGGAGAGGGGCGGAGCAGTGCTCCCACGCTCCTCTCCTCTTGGGAGACGATGAGGGCTCGGCAACCCGCAAATATCAATGCGGGGGCCAAGAGAAAAAGGCCGCACTCTGCAGGTGCAGTGTCTTTT
Organism: Geotrypetes seraphini; assembly: GCF_902459505.1. Lineage (NCBI taxonomy): Eukaryota > Metazoa > Chordata > Amphibia > Gymnophiona > Dermophiidae > Geotrypetes > Geotrypetes seraphini. Next base: position 16,067,436 of record NC_047093.1, on the reverse strand, counting down.
AAATTGTAGGTCTCCGGCTGGTTCGGGAGGGGGCGGAGCAGTGCTCCCACGCTCCTCTCCTCTCCTCTTGGGAGACGACGAGGGCTCGGCAACCCGCAAATATCAATGCGGGGGCCAAGAGAAAAGGCCGCACTCTGCAGGTGCAGTGTCTTTTAAATTGTAGGTCTCCGGCTGGTTCAGGAGAGGGGCGGAGCAGTGCTCCCACGCTCCTCTCCTCTCCTCTTGGGAGATGACGAGGGCTCGGCAACCCACAAATATCAATGCGGGGGCCAAGAGAAAAAGGCCGCACTCCGCAGGTGCAGTGTCTTTTAAATTGTAGGTCTCCGGCTGGTTCGGGAGGGGGCGGAGCAGTGCTCCCACGCTCCTCTCCTCTCCTCTTGGGAGACGACGAGGGCTCGGCAACCCGCAAGTATCAATGCGGGGGTCAAGGGAAAAAGGCCGCACTCCGCCGGTGCAGTGTCTTTTAAATTGTAGGTCTCCGGCTGGTTCGGGAGGGGGCGGAGCAGTGCTACCACGCTCCTCTCCTCTTGGGAGACGACGAGGGCTCGGCAACCCGCAAATATCAATGCGGGGGCCAAGAGAAAAAGGCCGCACTCCGCAGGTGCAATGTCTTTTAAATTGTAGATCTCCGGCTGGTTCGGGAGGGGGCGGAGCAGTGCTCCCACGCTCCTCTCCTCTCCTCTTGGGAGACGACGAGAGCTCGGCAACCCGCAAATATCAATGCGGGGGCCAAGAGAAAAAGGCCACACTCCGCAGGTGCAGTGTCTTTTAAATTGTAGGTCTCCGGCTGGTTCAGGAGAGGGGCGGAGCAGTGCTCCCACGCTCCTCTCCTCTCCTCTTGGGAGATGACGAGGGCTCGGCAACCCACAAATATCAATGCGGGGGCCAAGAGAAAAAGGCCGCACTCCGCAGGTGCAATGTCTTTTAAATTGTAGGTCTCCGGCTGGTTCAGGAGGGGGCGGAGCAGTGCTCCCACGCTCCTCTCCTCTCCTCTTGGGAGACGACGAGGGCTCGGCAACCCACAAATATCAATGCGGGGGCCAAGAGAAAAAGGCCACACTCCGCAGGTGCAGTGTCTTTTAAATTGTAGGTCTCCGGCTGGTTCGGGAGGGGGCGGAGCAGTGCTCCCACGCTCCTCTCCTCTCCTCTTGGGAGACGACGAGGGCTCGGCAACCCGCAAGTATCAATGCGGGGGTCAAGGGAAAAAGGCCGCACTCCGCCGGTGCAGTGTCTTTTAAATTGTAGGTCTCCGGCTGGTTCGGGAGGGGGCGGAGCAGTGCTCCCACGCTCCTCTCCTCTTGGGAGACGACGAGGGCTCGGCAACCCGCAAATATCAATGCGGGGGCCAAGAGAAAAAGGCCGCACTCCGCAGGTGCAGTGTCTTTTAAATTGTAGGTCTCCGGCTGGTTCAGGAGGGGGCGGAGCAGTGCTCCCATGCTCCTCTCCTCTCCTCTTCTCTTGGGAGACGACGAGGGCTCGGCAACCCACAAATATCAATGCGGGGGCCAAGAGAAAAAGGCCGCACTCCGCAGGTGCAGTGTCTTTTAAATTGTAGGTCTCCGGCTTGTTCGGGAGGGGGCGGAGCAGTGCTCCCACGCTCCTCTCCTCTCCTCTTGGGAGACGACGAGGGCTCGGCAACCCACAAATATCAATGCGGGGGCCAAGAGAAAAAGGCCGCACTCCGCAGGTGCAGTGTCTTTTAAATTGTAGGTCTCCGGCTGGTTCGGGAGGGGGCGGAGCAGTGCTCCCACGCTCCTCTCCTCTCCTCTTGGGAGACGACGAGGGCTCGGCAACCCGCAAGTATCAATGCGGGGGTCAAAGGAAAAAGGCCGCACTCCGCCGGTGCAGTGTCTTTTAAATTGTAGGTCTCCGGCTGGTTCGGGAGGGGGCGGAGCAGTGCTCCCACGCTCCTCTCCTCTCCTCTTGGGAGACGACGAGAGCTCGGCAACCCGCAAATATCAATGCGGGGGCCAAGAGAAAAGGCCGCACTCTGCAGGTGCAGTGTCTTTTAAATTGTAGGTCTCCGGCTGGTTCAGGAGAGGGGCGGAGCAGTGCTCCCACGCTCCTCTCCTCTCCTCTTGGGAGATGACGAGGGCTCGGCAACCCACAAATATCAATGCGGGGGCCAAGAGAAAAAGGCCGCACTCCGCAGGTGCAATGTCTTTTAAATTGTAGGTCTCCGGCTGGTTCAGGAGGGGGCGGAGCAGTGCTCCCACGCTCCTCTCCTCTCCTCTTGGGAGACGACGAGGGCTCGGCAACCCACAAATATCAATGCGGGGGCCAAGAGAAAAAGGCCGCACTCCGCAGGTGCAGTGTCTTTTAAATTGTAGGTCTCCGGCTGGTTCGGGAGGGGGCGGAGCAGTGCTCCCACGCTCCTCTCCTCTCCTCTTGGGAGACGACGAGGGCTCGGCAACCCGCAAGTATCAATGCGGGGGTCAAGGGAAAAAGGCCGCACTCCACCGGTGCAGTGTCTTTTAAATTGTAGGTCTCCGGCTGGTTCGGGAGGGGGCGGAGCAGTGCTCCCACGCTCCTCTCCTCTTGGGAGACGACGAGGGCTCGGCAACCCGCAAATATCAATGGGGGGCCAAGAGAAAAAGGCCGCACTCCGCAGGTGCAGTGTCTTTTAAATTGTAGGTCTCCGGCTGGTTCAGGAGGGGGCGGAGCAGTGCTCCCATGCTCCTCTCCTCTCCTCTTCTCTTGGGAGACGACGAGGGCTCGGCAACCCACAAATATCAATGCGGGGGCCAAGAGAAAAAGGCCGCACTCCGCAGGTGCAGTGTCTTTTAAATTGTAGGTCTCCGGCTTGTTCGGGAGGGGGCGGAGCAGTGCTCCCACGCTCCTCTCCTCTTGGGAGACGACGAGGGCTCGGCAACCCGCAAATATCAATGCGGGGGCCAAGAGAAAAAGGCCGCACTCCGCAGGTGCAGTGTCTTTTAAATTGTAGGTCTCCGGCTGGTTCAGGAGGGGGCGGAGCAGTGCTCCCATGCTCCTCTCCTCTCCTCTTGGGAGACGACGAGGGCTCGGCAACCCACAAATATCAATGCGGGGGCCAAGAGAAAAAGGCCGCACTCCGCAGGTGCAGTGTCTTTTAAATTGTAGGTCTCCGGCTTGTTCGGGAGGGGGCGGAGCAGTGCTCCCACGCTCCTCTCCTCTCCTCTTGGGAGACGACGAGGGCTCGGCAACCCACAAATATCAATGCGGGGGCCAAGAGAAAAAGGCCGCACTCCGCAGGTGCAATGTCTTTTAAATTGTAGGTCTCCGGCTGGTTCGGGAGGGGGTGGAGCAGTGCTCCCACGCTCCTCTCCTCTCCTCTCCTCTTGGGAGACGACAAGGGGCTCGGCAACCCGCAAGTATCAATGCGGGGGCCAAGAGAAAAAAAAGCAAACAGTGCCCAGTTTTTCATGTGGCTATAACAGAAGCAAAAGGGTATTTCCAGATGGCATTATGTAAATGAAGAAAGAAATATGGTTGTATAAATTCTCTTTGACCTCAACAATGTAAATAAAAAATCCAAACCTTTTGCTAAATTGGGCCTGGACTTTGTTTGACTATTGGCTTCATCTGGTTCACTTTCCCCTGGTTTTCCACTCAACTGACATTCATTTTTATATTCCATCAAGACCTTTAAAAGCCAGCCTTCTGGTAGTACCACCATCCAGGGTGTTGAGGTTTGCAGGCTTTTGCAGTTACTGATTTTATTATCTTGCCCTCACACTCTGGAATTCTATAGTAGATACTGTGATCTGAGAGTTTTGAATCAAGATTTAAAGCTGGCATTAAGATTTTTGTATTGATTTGTTTCTTTTTATATTGATATTTCTAATAAGTTCCAATTTAGGACAAAAACTTATTCTCCTTTAAACTTATGTTTGCCAACTAATTTGTTAGTAATATAGTGTGTTTTTTTAAACTAAAGATTAGCTCATGTTTTCTATCAAAGGATCCCTTTTATTCCTACCATGTACCATATTGTTAGTAAAAGACCCCCATAGTTTGTGCTACTCATTTTCCTTTCTTTGCTTATGATATATTTTTTGTTGTTTTGTTTTTTGGAAGCTTGATTAGTTTAGTTTTGCCATGCATTAAAATCCTGCGTTATAACACATTAAGCCCAAAATTTGATGTATTTTAGTAGAAAGGCCTCTTAATATCCAGGATCTCGAAGGGAAGGGATGATAGATGGTATTAATGTGCAAGGTGGATAGGTCCTATGGTCTCTACCTACCTTCGTTTACTATATTTCTATGTTTAATATGTTTGTTAGCACATAATGACCTCATGAAGTCGATTTTACAATAGAGTGCCTAGCTTAATGGGCAAGAACGTGCCTGTTTTTAGCCCCTTCTATAAAAACACATGGGCAACTAACTGTGGGGTCCTTTTATTAAGACGCGCGCTAAATGCTAAAGCATCCATTATATTCTATGGGCACCTTAGCATTTAGCAAGTGCTAAACCAGTTGGCATGCCTTAATAAAAGGACCTATATATGTTTTTATTAAATACTAGCACAAAACCCTGCAGAAATCACACCTGCATTGAAGATATGGACATTTGCACCCGCTCAGGAGCAGGCATAAATCTTAGTATTTTACAACAAACTAGTCTTTAAGCCCGTTACATTAACGGATGCTAGAATATATGTCTGTCTGTCTTTCTTTCTTTCTGTCTCTCTCTCTCTCTCTCTCCCGCTGTCTCTCTCTCTCCTTGGCTCCCTTTTTCTGTCTGTCTTTCTGTCCCTCTCCTGCCCCTGTGTCTTTCTTCCTTTCTGTCAGTCTCCCTCCCTCCTGGTGTCATTCTTTCCCTCCATTTCCCTGTGCAGTAGTATTTCCACCCCACTTCCCTGTAACAGCATTTCCCTCCCCCCTCCCCCACCGACTTCCCTGTGCAGCAGCAGCGGTATTTGTCTTCCCCTCCAGGTCCCTTTGCAGCAGTTGCAGCATTTCCCCCACCGTGTTCTGGCCTGCTGCGATCTGGCTGCTCCGTTTGGCTCCTCGTGGTTGGAGTCCTCTTCTTTGTCGGCCCCCCCTTCCCTTCCCTTCCATTCCCGTGGTCTTGAGCTTCGGTCTGGTCTGGCCTGCTCGCCTTGCCGTATTTTTTTTTTTAGTTGAAAGATGCGGCAGTGACTCCTCTCATGATCCCCACCTGCGTCGGAAGTCCGACGCAGGTGGGGATCGTGAGAGGAGCCACTGCTGCGTCTTTCAACTAAAAAATGCAATACGGCAGGGAGCAGGCCAGACCGAAAAACAGAACCATAAGCCGCGCATGCGCACTTCATATGGGTCGCTACAGCCCACGGAAAACCGGCGCACGCATAGGAAGTGCGCATGTGCGGCTTACCGTTTTATTATATTATAGATGTGCATTAAGTATGACTTTGCCCAGACTCCTTCCCTGAGCAGCACCATATGTACTTTTAATCTTGGCCTAATTTTGTAAGAGGCTTTTTACATGTGGAAATCAGCTTTCTAACCCCCCCCTCTATAAAACTTGAGAATGGTTTGTAGCACTGGTTGCAGCGGTAACAGCTCCGCTGCTCGTAGAATTCCTGTGAGCGTTGGAGCTGTTACCACCATGACTGGCACTAAACACCTCACTACAGTTTTGTAAAAGGCGGGGGGGAGGGGGGTGGTAAATGTGAAAAAAGGTTTTTAAACTTACCCTCTAAAACTGTGTTTTTTTTTTTGGGGTAATTGGCACCACTTATATGTATAAAATTTGGCCATGTAAGTTGCTGTTTGGACAGTTATTCTTTTTAAATTGAGGTGGGATTCGGGACATTTTGGAAACATCTTAATGTTTTATATAGAGTGGCAAAATTCAGCTGGCGTCTGTCTGAATTCAGGAATAGCTTTAAATGGATAATTTATCCATGTCAAGTTATGCGTTTGGTTAAGCTGCTGAATATTAATGTCCAAGTTAACCTGCGTTCGGTTGTTTAACAATTCCATAACAAGCTGATGTGGCATTTGTCGCCCTCAGAACGCCAGAGATGTGCACTTTGGATTAAAAAGTTGTGTGATCCTTCTGGAGCAGGCACAGGAATCATGGGAAGGAAAAATCGGAACATGCATTCTAAACTTCTGCTGCACATGCTGAAACGAGGGGTCCTGGATGGCCCTTTTACCCAGAGACCCGAAGCTGGGGTTCTTAAAACGTTACCTTCATACATGGTATGTATAAAGTTTATCATGAGGTCAATAGTTAGCATATAAAGGTAAATAGATGACTTTCACTTGTGGGGTTGTTTTCTGGACCTATTCATTAAGGGTTCAAACTGAAATGGATGCTGTCCATACATGTTAAAAAGCTACTGGTGTGGTCCTACTTAAAGGGATAATTTAATTCAGATAGCCTCCTTCCTCCTAAGTGCCCTGAATTTTGAAAAAAGAAAGTGTGATGTGTTTTTTTTTTTTTGTTGTTATTTTTTTTAATGCAGAATTGAAGTAGCAGTTTGCAAGTTTGTAAAATATATAATAATAATAATACAGTAGTACCTCGGTTTACGAGTGCACCGGTTTGCGAGTGTTTTGCAAGACGAGCAAAACATTTGCAAAATCGGTACCTCGGAAACCGAGCATGGCTCGATTTACGAGCACCCCCCCCCCCCCCCCCGCAATCCGGCACCCCTCCCCTGCCTCGAACCGGCACCCCCCCCGCCACAATCCGACCCCCCCTGACACGATTGGGCACCCCCCCGACACAATTGGGCATCTCCCCCCGCCGCTTCTTACCCTCATCTGGGCACTCTTGAAGATCGGCCCTCATCTGCTGGGCCTTGAGCATCTGAGCATGCTCAAGGCCTGCGAGTTCACATTCTGAACGTGAACGTGAATTCGCAGGCCTTGAGCATGCTCAGATGCTCAAGGCCCAGCAGACGAGGAGTCCGATCTTCTAGAGTGCCCAGATGAGGGTAAGAAGCGGCAGGGGGGTGCCCAATTGTGTCGGGGGGGATGTCAGATCGTGTCAGGGGGGTGCCCAATCGTGTTGGGGGGGGTCGGATCGTGTCGGGGGGGTGCCCAATCATGTTGGGGGGGTTCGGTTCGAGGCGGGGGGGTGCTGGTTCGAGGCAGGGGTGGTGCCGGATTGCAGGGGGGGTGCCTGATCGCAGGGGGGGGGGCCTTCGAGGGGAGCAATGCCGGTTCTCGGGGGGGGGGGGGGAACGCATCAAAGCGAGTTTCCATTATTTCCTATGGGGAAACTCGCTTTGATAAACGAGCATTTTGGATTACGAGCATGCTCCTGGAACGGATTATACTCGTAATCCAAGGTACTACTGTAATTTTATTTTTCTATACCGCCAATACCCAAAAGGTTCTAGGCGGTTCACAGAATAAAGAGGACTAGACATTGCAGTGATGATACAAAGCACACAGAAAAGCAGTACAATATTTCAATAGTGAAAAATACAATAAGAAACTATGATATAGTCATCAATTAAGTACCAATTTTTTAAACAAATAGCTCTTAACCAATTTTCTAATGGTGCAACAAGATGCAGATTGTTGAATCAGGCCGTCTAACCATACTTGAACTTTACCTGCTTGATAAGCCAAAGATCGATCAAAATATTTTTTATAACGGCAATTTTTGGGATTAGGAAAAGTAAATAAACCAGTAGCCCTAGTCGAACAGTACCATTCAAAATGCGAGAGGAGATATAGCGGAGCTAATCCAAATAACATCTTATAGCAAATCCAAGCAAATTTGAAAAGTACTCTTGCTTCCATTGGCAACCAGTGTTCCTCAACTGGTTAAAAGCCTTCACCTTTGCTTTGGAACAGCTTGTCTCTAAGTTTTGATACTTGCTTATTCCTGTACTGTGGTCTCCTTGTTTTCATTTCATTTTCTTACTTGCCATCTGTATGCATGACTCAGAGTGCTTCTCTAATGGGCAAGTAACCAGTTTTATAGATAAAATAAATAAGTGTGGCTCTTGTGGTTTCAGAGTACTTTCAGCAGCACTTCAACATCCTATGCCTTCCCATTCCAGAGTTTCCTTTCAATTGAAAGAGATTTGCCTCGTGCACATTTATGCTACGTAGGTATTTAAACATCTCTATCATATTTCCCCTCTCCCGTCTTTCCTCCAATTATGAGATCTTTTAATCTGTTCTCGTACGCCTTGTGACGAAGACCACTGACCATTTTAACAGCCTTCCTCTGGACCGCCTCCATCCTTTTAACGAAGTTCATTTTTTAAATAACGCACACTATTTTAAAAAATGTACATGTTTTATTTTTTTGCAAGTATTTCTTTGGTGTCAGGTTAAAAGCACGCCGGGACAAAGGTGCGCGCAGACAACTGAGCGCAATGTGGAGGCGCGCACCGAAGAAAATGACTGTTTTTTTTGTTTGTTTGTTTTTCAATGACTTCACATTTTATTTATACAAAATGACTTAGCTGGACACAGAAGCCAGGCGAATGTAAGTCTAGCGTGAGCCAATCCTAGCACTGTCGATCTACGATTTGGCCTGCTTTGCCATGTTTGCTTGCATTTTCTTCAACCCCTTCTTGTTGTGTTTCTTGGCAAAACGCATATTCCTCAGAAATTTGGGATCAACCCCCTTAAGAGACTCATTATCTCTGGGATCTCGGTTTCTTGATGCCATTTCTGTGCCATTTGCGGGATTGATTATGAGTAGTATGGTTCTTAGACTGCCATGGTCACACCTGCCGAGTCGACGGAAGCGGCGGCCTCTCTGAAAGCAGGATGGCGACCGATTCCCCTTCGCCCTTCCCAAAAAGCATGACTTTTAAAGGGCTCCGACAGGGGGTGTGGGGGGGAACCCCCACTTTACTTTATACAGATCGCGCCGCATTGTGGGGGCGTTGTGGGGGGTTGTAACCCCTCACATTTTACTGAAAACTTCACTTTTTCCCTAAAAAACAGGGAAATAGTTAAGTTTCCAGTATAATGAGGGCGGTTACAACCCCCCAAACCCCCCACAACACCGCCGCGATCTGTATTAAGTAAAGTGTGTGGGGGGGGGTTCCCCAACAAAACCTCCCGTCGGAGCCCCTAAAAACACTCTTTTTCTTCGGCGCATGCTTCCGTCTTGCGCTCAGTTGTCGGTGCGCGCCTTTGTCTTCGCCAGTTTTGTCTATGAACCATTTCTTTACAGTCTTTCAATATAGTCTCCCTGCTTTGCAATGACATGAGAGTCCCAACGTCCGGGAAGCTTCATTATTCCATCCAAGACACTGTTTTTGTTCAGTTGCCAAATGGCTCAGGTACCGGCGGAAAAAAGCTCTTCCCAAGATGCAAAACGATGTCCACGCATAGATTGTTTCACCTTTGGAAAAAGGTTGAAGTCTGGGGAACTCATGTCTGGACTGTAGGGAGCTTGAAGTGACACCTCCCAGCTGTATTTGCGTAGTTTTTCAATGATGACGTCCCCTATGTGCGGGCGAGTGTTGTCGTGAAGAATGAGTGGCCCAGCCAAGAGCAACTGAGGTTGGGTTTTGTGCATTTTTTGCAAAAAATCACAATAATACACTGCTGTGACACTTCACATTCATAAGCAAAAATCATCGTTTGTTTGACTTTTGATTGAGCTTGTCCAAATTTTTTTTGTTGTGGGGAAGATGGAGCTCTCCACTCGTCATTGAAAAACTACACAAATACAGCTGGAGGTGTTACCTCGTGCTCCCTACAGTCCAGACATGAGTCCACCAGACATTGACCTTTTTCCAAAGTTGAAACAACCTATGCGTGGACATTGTTTTGCATCTCTGGAAGAGCTTTCTTCCACCGGTACCGAGCCATTTGGCAACTGAACAAAAATGGTGTCTTGGATGGAATAATGAAGCTTCCTGGACGTTGGGACTCAGTCATTGCAAAGCAGGGAGACTATATTGAAGGTTTGTAAAGAAATACTTGAAAAAAAAAAATAAATAAAACATGTAAATTAAAAAAAAAAATAGTGTGCATTATTTATGAAATGACCCTCGCATATCTTTCTGAAGTTGCAGCCTCCAGAATTGCACACAATATTCTAAATCAGGTCTCACCAGTCAAATGGGGGAATTATCACCTCTCTTTTTCCTACTGGCCATTCCTCTCTCTGCATCTAGGCATCCTTCTAGCTTTTTTAGCTGTTACATTTTTACCCGTTTAATCATCACATATGATCATACACAATTTCCACTCTTCTTTCTTGGCCTCCTAAACTGTAACTTTCCATCGTGTTTTTGCAGCACAAAAGCATGATCTTGAATTGTTTAGCATTAAATCTTAGCTGCCAAATTCTGTCATTCTTCAATCTTTGTTAGATCCTTCCTCATGTTGTCCACACCATTGGAGGTGTCTACTCTATTGCAGGTTTTAGTATCATCCACAAAAAGGCAAACTTTACCAGGCAGTTCTTCAGCAATATTACCGACAAAAGTGTTAAAAAGAAGTGGCAAAACAGAGAACCAAAGAAAAATACTGCAGAGACGATGTACTTGATGCCAAGTCTTTATTTCATGTATCAAAAGTATGTCTAGATTTTATTATGGTGTTCAATTCTTGATAACCTGACGCCTCAGCCCCACCACTCCGCCGCAATGTTCAATTCAAAAAAGCGGGAAGTTTAATGTGGGAGCCTCATCATTGGCTGTCGGGTTTATAATGATTTTTACTTATTTGTTTTTTATTTACTTTTTCAATTCTATTAAATTTTAAGAACCTTTAAAGGATAAATATTATAAGACTCTTCAATTCTTAATTTTCATAGTGAGAGTAAATACTAACTTTTAATTTACTAGAGATTGGAGGGAGAGGTTATACAATTGTATGTGACAACTTTCTCTTTTTTATACTCGACAGGGAGACCCTTGATAAAACACATCTGTGTGAAACATGTCGGGTCTGACTCCCTGGGTTTATGCTGAGATGAGTATTTAAACAACTTTTAGAGTTTATACTATGAAAATTAAGAATTGAAGAGTCTTATAATATTTATCCTTTAAAGGTTCTTAAAATTTAATAGAATTGAAAAAGTAAATAAAAAACAAATAAGTAAAAATCATTATAAACCCGACAGCCAATGATGAGGCTCCCACATTAAACTTCCCGCTTTTTTGAATTGAACATTGCGGCGGAGTGGTGGGGCTGAGGCGTCAGGTTATCAAGAATTGAACACCATAATAAAATCTAGACATACTTTTGATACATTGAATACTATCAGTCTGGGTTACATCATATAACCATCTTTTTGCCACACGGTTTGTAAGCTGTAAGTCTTTATTTCAGACAGTAAACATTGGTGTTTCGATGTGGTCAGAATCGACAGCAGTTCAATTCTTGCAAGGTACACGCGTTCCTTGTCATTGAGCTCATTTGCCAATCAATAGTAATTTCAAAGTAGAACTCGATTTATGCTCACTGATTCATCGAACAGAAAATAATGTCACATTAACCATTAACGTCCTTTTGTCATGATTGATGCCATTTTCCTAATATTTCTATATTTAATATGTAAGATAAGGGTGGGGTGGGGGGAGGGTTTCTATTACATGTAAAATAAAAATTACTAAAAGGATTTCAGGATGGGAGAGGGAGGGTTATATTTACAACTATAAGTTATAATGATAAGATGTACAAGTGGTTAAATCTATGTTATTGTGTTGCAATTTTTGTACACTTGATGAAAGTTTTAAAATGAATAAAGAATTATAAAAAAAAAAAAAGAAAATAATGTCACACACTATATCACAGGCGTTGATTGCTTGGGACATTTCCTAATAATTCCTTTCCAGTCAGCTTTCAGACTCCTGAGGCAGGCGCTTTTGGCTGAAACACAATCGTGTCGAATCATATTATACAAGAAAGCGACTGAGCACCAAAGGTCACCTTCGTTGTTGTTTCTTGTTATACAACAGAATCATTGTGGACATTACTCCACCCATCAAGACTTAAGTTAACAATTTTACCCTCTAGACCTGTTGCCCATTACTCCAGCAGAGAGTGGTAGAAAACTGGAACGCTCTATAGGGGAAAACACCCTCCAGGGATTCAAGACAAAGTAAGACAAGTTCCTGCTGAACCGTACGCAGGTAAGGTTAATCTCAGTTAGGGCACTGGTCTTTAACCTGAGGGCCGCCGCTTGAGTGGACTCCTGGGCACAATGGACCTAGCAGCGGCAGTGCTTATGTTCTCTGCTGTGCCGGATGGACTGTATCCTGGTTTTGGTGACTGAAACATATTAATGAAGTGGTGGGTTTTCAATCAGATGGAAACAATTTTTTCAACAATTACCTCTTTTTTTTTTTCCTGCTGGTTTTTATCATAAACTTATCTTTGATGGTTCCTGGATGGTTGGATTTTTTTTTTTCTTTCTTTCTTTCTTTCTTTTAGGTGCCAAGTTTCTTCACTGTTTGATATATTCCGACCATTGACAACTATCTGGTCGGTTTACAATGCTAAAATTAGGTTAAAAATAAAACCCCCAAAAGGGGACTAATTATAAATAACATAGGTATTAGACGAGACGGACAAATTGTGATGTTGTCACACCCCCGGTACTAGGTTGTCAGAATGGCTACCGGGCAGTGTGCAAAATAATAGTCCCGAGCGTGCCTTCTTAATGTAGAAGGGTCCTGCTGGCATTAATAACAGTGCAATGAACATTCACCAAAACACCAAAAACAAACCAAGTGTTCTGAATGAGAGCAAGCTTCAATAAGGCAGCGTCATTGAATTAGCAGTGCTGCCAGAACAGATACTGCTTCTCAAAACAGGCTTGCTAACAAACCCAAAATGGGAGGCCTTGCAAAAGGCAGGCCTCTGCCTTTCCACAGGTAAGTGCAAAGACCCGGTTCATGAATAAATTCACAGTCCTTGCTTCACAGTTCAAAACAAAACTATAGCAATATTGAGAATCAATCTTTCACAGTCTTTAAATTCAGCTTGTCAAAAGAGTTCCTCTATTTCAGTCCAGAACACTGGACTCGCCTGGCCTGCAACAGGCTTTCCACACCAGCTCTATAAGCAGGTGGGGGAGGGGTGCAGCTGAGTCCACACAATTAACATTTGCCAAACTGGCCCCACAAACCCAACCCAAAGATCTTCGGGGACTCACCCCACACTACCCTCAGTTAAGTTCCAAGTCTCCTGCAAGCAGTAGCAAAAGAAAACATCAATGCTCTGGAAAGTTTAAAAAACACCAAAAATGCTGAGCTTCAGTAGCAAGCCCAGCCCTGCTCACTTATTGGCAGCAGCAAATCCAAACTGGCAAGAGAGAAAAACAACACTTAACTCTCGTCCATAAGTTCCTCAGCAGGTTCCATAGAAGTGTCCATATCTTCTGTAGAAGGAAGGCTGGATAATTGGCTTGCTCCAGGGAAGGTTTCTAGTTCTTCCATCTCAATCTCATTCTCCAGGTGAGAGGGAGGAGAACTGGCTCTGAAGACCTCCTCTTCCCTTGGCTCAGGAGCTACTAATTTAAGCTTCCTGGATTGCTGGGCTTTCTCCTGAGCCCTAATTAGTTTCAGCAGCTGAGCAATTCCAGCATTAGGCTGCCTTCTGGGCTGTTCCTTCCTACCGGCTATCTCAGGTTCTTTGAGGCTGTTCCTATGACATTCCCCCTCCCCCCTGAGTCCCTGCACAAAGTCAGACTTTTTATGCTCAGCAACTTTGGGGCTAACAGAACTACTGCACTGATCTGCTCTTTTTAGCTGCAGTCTAGTAGTTTGGGGATTCCTACCTGGGGCAAGCCTAGCTCTAGGGCTGGGGTTGTTACAATGTATATGGTATGACTGAAACTAGAGGTCCCCCTGGCTTTTCAAAACCTGGCACTTTGTCCAGGTTTTGAAAAGCTGTGTCGGGCAGAGAGGAAGTCCGTGCATGCATGGCCGTCACTTGATGACGTGTGCATGCGCGGACTTCCTTTCTGCCTGACAAGAGCGGGGGTGGGGGCGCGTCCGGATTTTCTGGAAGGAAAATCTGGCATCCCTAACAGAAGCACTAACTTGGACTGATAATTCTTAACCTGTAAAACAGGAGATGGGGGCGACAAGATTCCCCTAAACAAAAAAAGTCAATGCTGCTGCTGTGTTGTTTTTTTTTTTTTTTTAATTCTTTATTCATTTTTAAACTCATCAAGTGTACAAAAATTCATAATAAACACAATTAATTTAACTACTTGAACATCTTATCATTATGACCTATAAACACAAATGTAACCCCCCATCCTCCCTCAAAGCCCATAATCATAAGATCATATACTTGAAATCCTCCCCCCACCCAATACTAAGTGGTGTATAATTAATAGAAAAATGGCATTTTAATCATGACAAAAAGATGTTAATGGCTCCCATATTTTAATAAAATTTTTATAATTTCCCTTCTGTACCGCTAATGATCTTTCCATTCTATGTATGTGACATAATGAATTCCACCAAAAATTAAAATTAAGCCTCCTATAATCTTTCTAATTATTAGTACAGTGGTACCTTGGATTACGAGCATAATCCGTTCCAGGAGCATGCTTGTAATCCAAAATGTTCGTTTATCAAAGCGAGTTTCCCCATAGGAAATAATGGAAACTCACTTTGATAGGTTCCCCTCCCCCCCGAGGCCAGCAGTGCTGCCCCCCCCCCCCACGAGAACCGGCATTGCTCCCCCCGAAGGCCCCCCTGCAAACCGGCACCCTTCCCCCCCGCGATCTGCAACCCCACCCCCCCGCCACCGGGGGGGGGGGGGGGCGCTGGCAAATCGAAGCGTGCTCGGTTTCCGAGGTGCCGATTTTGCGAATGTTTTGCTCATCTTGCAAAACACTCGCAAACCGGTGCACTCGTAAACCGAGGTACCACTGTAATATGTTGGATGACAACTCCAGTCATGATCAATAAAAGTTTATTATTACACGATGATATCTGACTTTTTCCTCATAGACATTCCAAATATCACAGTATCATAAGATAACGCTACAAGGTTTTCCAATAAACAATTTATTTGATCCCAGATTGAGTACCAAAAGGCTAAGATATGGGGACAATAAAACAAAAGATGATCCAAAGTCCCTACATCTAGATTACAATGCCAGCATCTATTAGACAAGGAACTATTTAATTTTTGTAATCTATGTAACAAAAAAAACCAAGTTTGTCTGTAATCTATGTAACAAAAAAAAACCAAGTTTGTCTCATAGACGCTGACATCGTACATCTCATTCTCCAAGACCAAATTTGCTGCTATTTTATTGTTGATACCTTTTCTGTTTATTTGGTATTATTCAACATATTCATGGCCACTCAGTACTGCCCCCCAAAAGGAAAATTTGCTTGTTTCAACTTCTTTGTTTCTTCGTAACAACTGTATCAAAATGACGGCAATGCAGTAATAATAATAAATGTATTTTTGCTGAAATATGACAGTTCAATTCAATTTAAATTTTTTAAATAGCTAAGAAGAAAAAATTAAAAAATTTAAATTGAATCAGGTTGGGCAGACTGGATGGACCATTCGGGTCTTTATCTGCCGTCATCTACATTCAAAATTCAACAATCACATGAGCCGTTATTTCTGGACAGACTACTAATACCTTACTCTTCACTTAGGACGCTAAGATCGTCGCAACAAAACTTATTAACTATTCCTTCTTTGAAAATAATTGGGACTAGAAGAGCAACCATGTTTTCAGTACAAACACCCCAACAGTGGAATAATTTACCAATCTATTTACGTAACGAACCATCATTAGACAAATTCTTGAACGCGGCTTGAAAAGCATTCTTTATAAAGATGCATTCAATACATAGATAGAACATTCCAATAAACGCAGTAGCTAATCCCCAAAGAATTAAATGACTAGGACATCAATTTGAAATTATAAGTGCTTTTATAATCTTAATCTTCCTACTTTTCTCTTCTTTTAAAAGGTCATTAATATTAATCTTAGTCTTCTTACTTTTTTCATGTAAAAGGCCATTTACATTTAAACTAATCAATCATTCTTAACATTATCTCATATTTTGAATTATTTCAAAATAATTAAAGCTTTTTTAATAAATTCTTTTTATATTCTTTTTCAAATGACCCTGTCCTTATGTGCAAACCTTAAATGTTCCTTTTTTTTAATTTAATTTTATTTTATAAATTGTATTTCTACCCTTTACCTATTTGTTCCAGTTTGTATCAATAGAATATAATGATTAGTCTGTATAATTTTGTCTGTATAATTTTGTCTCATTTGTATTTGTCATCCCTGGCTTTTATTGTATATTAGAATTATGTAATACGCATTGAAATATTTGTAATTGCGTAAAATCAAAATTTATTAAACTTGAAACTTAGCTCCTCAAGGCAGTCAAGAAATACGATGAAATCAAAACATTTTCTAACCTGAAGGTCCTACCTCTTCAAACATGTTCCTTTTGTCATCTTCATCAAAGCACTTGCCATGTTTAATTTGGGTCACCAGGCCTAGGTTACCAGATGGCCAGGAAAACCCAGACATGTCCTCCTTTTAAGAGGACTGTCTGGGTGCTTTGGAGGTATTTCCAAAACTTGGCAGGTTGCCTGGGTTTTGGAATGCCCTGAGCTTGTAACCGTGTTTTGGAGGGCCTCCGTGCATGCACGGATTCTGCTCAAAAGGTTTCACTTTCATTTTTATTGGTTGGCCCTGCTTTACAAAGCCACGCTAGCGTTTTTAGCGCCTTCCGCTGCGGTAAGAACTCTGATGCTCATGAGTTTTTGAAGTTCTTACTGCCTCGGCCGGCACTAAAAATCCTAACGTGGCTTTGTAAAGGAGGGGGTTAGCTTCTTGTGCAGACATATAAACTTAGCACTTAAGAGGTAAGGGGTTTATTCTGTTTACATTGATTTGCAAAGAAACAATGGAGCTAAGATCTTTTTCTCAGCTCTGTATATTTGATATGTGTCATCTTCACATCAAAAATGTTATCCCTGCAGACACAAATTCACAGTTTTGAGAAATACAAAACTAAGAATCTGTGATAATATCTTCTAGATAGAAAAATTGTCTGTGACATTATGAATTCAGTTTCCAAAAGATTTAAACATTGCATGAATATACAACCTCATGCTACCTAATTAAAAACTAATCTTTATTTCATGATGAATAACCTTTGCACTGTAATGAATCTTAAATAATCTTTAGATAGATTTTCTTTTCTCAAAAAAGCTTTTTATTAAAAAAAAATCAGATTTTTTTTATTTTAAACATTGATTTTTATACACCCTGCATTTTACCTAAAATGTATGTTTTCTAGTGGCTTTTATGCTGTGTGGATTTCTTAAAAACTAATTGTATGTGGATGTTCTTTTTAAATTTAGTCTATCTACTTTGATGAACCTCCTTCAAAAGTGTGCAGCCCTAGCCCTGAGGGATTACCTGACTGGGTGTTGGGGGAATTGAGGTCAGGAGACCTGAAAGCAGAAGAATTATGGAGACTGTGCGAAGTTCCTGCAGTCGAGTTACCAATGCGCACTCACAGGTATATCCTTTGCATGGATGGTATAGTATGCATTATCTTGAGAAGAAATGTCTATGATAGGCAGAGTGTAGCATTGCTTTCTTTGCTGGGTCGGATAACAGCATTAATAATATGTCCCTAGTATTAACAACAGTGATAATATGTCCCTAGTACTTGGAAAACTGTAAAGGCAGTATTTCTGCCTGTGAGACGTGCCAGTATAATCTGCTGAGAGAGATGCTTGTAGGCGTACCAAAGGGTGGGGGGGGGTGGTCCACCCCGGGTGCCAGCCATGAGGGGGGTGTTCCCGGCCTGGGAGTCATGGTCCAGAAACTTCCATTCTCATGGCCTAGCATATTCCCAGCTTTCTCTCCCTTTACCTTCTGTGAAGCTGAAAAAACTACTGGCCTTGGCAGTGATTCAGCTACGTCGCCCGCGGCTGACCTTCCTGCTTTCCGTGTCCTCCTCTGCAATCCGCCTGGGCGGAAACAGGAAGTTGAGTCATTGGCAGGCATGGAAAGCAGGAAGGGGAGCCGCGGGCGACGTAGCTGAATCACTGTCGAGGCCGGCAGTTTTTTCAGCTTCACGGAAGGTAAAGGGAGAGAAGGCTGGGAACGTGCTGGGCCTCGGGGACTATCTAGAGCCTTGGCACCAGGCCGTGAGAAGGGAAGTTCCCGGACCATGACTCCTAGGCTGGGAACACTCCCTCATGGCTGGCACCTGGGGGGAACATTACTAAAAATATTTTTTTACATTGGGGGGTGTAAAAAAAAACCAATGGGCCCCGGGTGTCACATACCCTAGGTACGCCTCTGCTTGTAGTACTTTTGACTATATGTGCTCCATACTCTAATCTAGGTGCAGTACAGAAGTGAAGTACTGAAAAGTAAAGTTGCCGCTGCCAACTGATTATAGTCTTGGTCCAGTGAGTAGTCCTACTTAAACAGGAATGCATGTTCTAAAAACATCCTGATCGATGGCCCATTTGTCCCTTGTATGATATGAAAATTCTCTAAATAGCCACACAGAAGGGGTATTTAAGAAAATTTCAGGATGTTTGGGAGCCTTTAACAAATTATTGTAATGATTGAATACTATTTTTCCCCTTAATTATGCATGTCCAAGGTTGGGGAAGGGGGGGGGGGGGGTTAGATTTTGGTCTTTGTATAAATGTAAGGAATGTGCGAATGGGGACTATTATATATTTTTCTGTGTTCAAAGATTGTTATTGATTGGGGGGGAGATAAGTTCTAAACTGGATTATTGCAGAATATTAAGGACTCCTGTTACGAAGCTGCGGTAGCGTTTTTTTTTTTTTTTTGTTGTTGTTTTTTTGCTTTCTACCCTTTGGAAAGAAAAACAGCTCTTTTCCAAAGCTGATTTCTTTTATAATTTCTTTATTCATTTTTAAACTTATATCAAGTGTACAGTAAATATCAACCAAATATAATACAACATCACTTGAAAAATTTTCAATATCATACACCAAGAAGATTTAACCCCCATCCCCCTCCCAAATTCATATACAACTAATATATACCACATGAAAATAATATCTTACGACAATCATCTAAATATTCTTAATGGAAAAACAAGAATCCCTCCCCCCCGCAAATCCACATGTGCATTAAGATTGGGAAAAGTGTAACTTATTCATTACTATAATTTAATAAAGGTCCCCACACATCCTTAAATTTATTATAATATCCTTTTTGAACAGCCAACGCTCTTTCCATTTTATACACATGACAAACTGAAGACCACCAAAAACAATAATTCAGTCTTCTACAGTCTTTCCAATTATGTGTTATTTGTTGGATGGCAACTCCTGTTAATATCAATAAAAGCTTGTTATTATTAGCAGATATTTGACATTTAGCTCTCATAGACATGCCAAATAAAATTGCGGTAGTGGCTTTAACGCGTGCGACTTTTAATCACGCGCTAACCCCTGCGCTAGCCGAAAAACTACCGCCTGCTGAAGAGGAGGCGGTAGCGGCTAGCGTGGCCAGCAGTTTAGCTCATGCTATTACGTGCGTTAAACCGCTACCGCGGCTTTGAAAAGGAGCCCTAAGCGTTGTATCTAAGATAAAAATGTTTTTATTTGCTGATATACTTATTGTAAGTTTTTAAAAAATGAATAAAGAATTAAAAAAAAAAAATAAAATTCTCTCTGCCTGACAGTGTCGGGCCAGTCGTAATTAGCTCAGGACAATGGGCTGGCTATTCAAAACACCTGTTATCTGAATAGTGCTGGGTTTTACTAAATGCACTGGCGAGGTAAATGCTCCGACATTCATAGGAATTGCGTTAAAAACCTCGAGTGCCGTTAGTAAAAGTGCCTTATTGAGGAAATTTCAGCAGCATTGTCCTGCTGAAAGTTTCTTAACAGATCGCACCAGTGCTGTCCAGTTAGTGTCCGCTTAGAGCATGGATGTTCTGCCTAACTTTGAATAACCGGACAATATTCAGCCACTCTTCAGATAGCTATGCGTGGATGAAACTAGGACAGCAAACAGGCTTTATCCTTGAAGCCATCTGCACAATGTGCTACGGCGGCAGAAAGGGCGAACGGCGGTGAAATGTGCTACGGCAGCGAAAAGGGTGAACAGAGTGCTAGGAATGATCAAGAAGGGGATCACGAACAGATCCGAAAAGGTTATCATGCCGCTGTACTGGGCCATGGTGCGCCCTCACCTAGAGTACTGCGTCCAGCACTGGTCGCCGTACATGAAGAAGGACACGGTACTTCGCGAAAGGATCCAGAGAAGAGCGACTAAGATGGTTAAGGGGCTGGAGGAGCTGCCGTACAGCGAGAGATTAGAGAAACTGGGCCTCTTCTCCCTTGAAAAGAGGAGACTGAGAGGAGACATGATCGAAACATTCAAGATAATGAAGGGAATAGATTTAGCAGATAGACAGATTGTTCACCCTCTCCAAGGTAGAGAGAACGAGAGGGCACTCTCTAAAGTTGAAAGGGGATAGATTCCGTACAAACGTAACGAAGTTCTTCTTCACCCCGAGAGTGGTAGAAAAATGGAACGCTCTTCCGGAGGCTGTTATAGGAGAAAACACCCTCCAGGGATTCAAGACAAAGTTGTACAAGTTCATGGAAAACTGGTGAGACTGGACTCATTTGGAGCACTGGTCTTGACCTTGGGGCCGCCGCGTGAGCGGACTTCTGGGCAGGATAGACCATTGGTCTGACCCAGCAGCGGCAATTCTTATGTTCTTATGTTCTAGTTCTCAGGAGAGTGGCTGTTGACCTCTGAATGCATATATTTAATAATAATAATAATAATAACTTTATTCTTCTATACCGCCATAATCTTGCGACTTCTAGGCGGTTTACAACTGAAGAGAGCTGGACAATCAGTGATTTACAGTATGCAGATAGAGAAATTATAGTATACAGACTCTTAGAAATGCAGCAATTATAATTTAGCACTGCTGCTTCTGCAGATAGTGGCACTGAATATACGCAGAAAATATAAACACCATAGCTGATGTATAAAATCTGACTGCGGTGTTTAGGATGTTATTTTTACTACTGACCCCCCCCCCCCCCCGAGTTAAAATATGATGTAATATTTAGCAATACTATGTATCGTGCTATATGCAAAGAACCCATTGTTTCTTGAACTGGTGATGGGTGACAGAAAGGTGGGGAACATACTTTAGAGAGAGGAAGAATTGGGGAGAAGGATGCTTTTAAGAAGAAGTAATAATGGCTCAGCATGGTGTAGGATGGGAGAAGAGAAGTGGAAGTTCAGGGCAAATGAGTGCTTCGGCTGGGTTGGGCTGTGTGATGCTTGGAGAAGGCAGGAAGGGGCACTCGGGATTGTCAGGGCCTTGTATTGTGCTGTTTTCCAGCAGCTCACAGATTTTGCCCCCTTATCTGTGGAAGGAGGGTCATGTATATACTTGTGTGGAGGAGTGTGTGGCGCTGTTGTTGGCGCTGCAGTCTCAGCACCCTGAGGTTGTGGGTTCAAAACCCCACACTGCTCCTTGTGACCCTGGGCAAGTCACTTAATCCTCCACTGCCCCGGGTACATTAGACAGATTGTGAGCCCTCTGGGATAGAAAGAGAAAATGCCTGAAATACCTATATGTAAACCACTTTGAGTACAGTTGTAAAACTACAAAAAGGTGGTATACGAGTCCTAACCTCTTTCCCTGATGTCATAATGCCTGGCAGAAACCCAAATAGTAGTAACATTCCAGAGCTCATATTGTGATGTCATAATGCCTCATTCCACCAATGCCTAAGGGCCAACCTCATCAGTGATGTCACAATAATAATAATAATAATAATAACAACAACTTTATTTTTGTATACCGCCATACCCAGGGAGTTCTAGGCGGTTCACATCAGTTAATCGAAAGTTATAAACAGTGAGGTCTTTAGTTAACAGGATAGGAAGGAGCAAGTCCTTGAAGTTAACAAGTTAGGAATGTAAAATAAGAAGGAGTAGGTGGAGATTCCAGATCATTGGTGGGAGGGGTGGGAGGAGTAGAAGAAGGTGTGTTAAGGGTTCTATCTGTGAAATAAGTGTGTTTTTGAGTTGTTCTATTCTTGGCTCACTTCTGATATTGCATTGTAAGAGTATGTGGCACTGTAGTGAGAGCTGCAGCCTCAGCACCCTGTGATGCTCCTTGTGACCCTGGGCAAGTCACTTAATCCTCCAATGCCCCAGGTACATTAGATAAATTATGAGCCACTGAGACAGATAGGGAACCCTAATAGAAATAGTAGTAACATTCCAGAGCTCATATTGTGATGTCATGCTGCCTCATTCCACCAATGCCTAAGGGCCAACCTCATCAGTGATGTCACAATGGCATCATTGTTCTATACTTGGCTCACTTTTGATATTGCATTGTAGGAGTATGTGGTGCTGTAGTTAGAGTTGCAACCTCAGCACCCTGTGATGCTCCTTGTGACCCTGGGCAAGTCACTTAATCCTCCAATGCCCCAGGTACTTTTAGATAGATTATGAGCCACTGAGACAGATAGGGAAAATGCTTGCGTACCTTATTGTAAAACCGCTTAGATAACCTTGATAGGCGGTATCTAAAATCCTAATAAACTTGCAGCTGGATAGATAACGTTACGTGCTACGGGCTCGAATGCTGATAAGGTGACGCAGATATTCAACTGTCCAAGGTAGGTGAAATGAGAATCAATTGAACACTTTTCCGAAGCTCACTCGCACTTTTTTTGGGTCTGTTTTGATCTGTAGGAATTTTGCTCATCAAGGCAAGTTTCATTTACTGTGGCTTATTCCTGTGCCAAAACGCATGGACTTAGTAAATGTTGGCACAGGAATAAGCCGCAGTAAATGAATTTTGTTCATCAAGGCAGGATTTATCGCATAGGTCAAACCTGACAAACAAAGGGACTGAGTGAGTTTTGAAAAAGTGGTCTTCAGTTGTAATTGACTAGTAATAGTTGTAAACTAGTTTTGTAAAGGGTTTTGGACAAAAATGTCGTGTTAGAACAGTATTGTAATACCAGAGAATTAGAAGTGTATTTATAGTTACATATAGAAGTATTGACTATGAGGGCATGTGAGTACAACAGTGTCTAGATCAGGGGTAGGGAACTCCAGTCCTCGAGAGCTGTATTCCAGTCGGGTTTTCAGGATTTCCCCAATGAATATGCATGAGATCTATTTGCATGCACTGCTTTCAATGCATATTCATTGGGGAAATCCTGAAAATCCAACTGGAATACAGCTCTCAAGGACCGGAGTTCCCTACCCCTGATCTAGATTGTCCCGTTTACTTCTTGGTGCATTAGTTAATTTCTGGCTTCCCCTTGCTTCATCACAGCTAAGAACCCACTGTTCTTATCACAGGCTTTCTTGAATATCATTAATATTTAGGCTGCCACTATCTCCACTGGAAGTCATTCGCGGTCATTTTCTAACCACGAATAACCGGGCAGGAGATGGCAGCTGGAGAGGCAGGAGAGGACAGCTGGAGCGCCGGCGAGTGAAGGAAATCACTCGCTGTATGCTCCGACCGCCTCTTCCTGTGCTAAAGTCGGGCCTTACCAGTCAGGAGCTGCGTGTCAAAGCATCGGTGATTGGTGAGGTCTGACTTCAGTACAGGAAGAGGCGGTCGGAGCATACAGCGAGTGATTTCCTTCACTCACCTGCGCTCCGGCTGCCCTCTCCTGTCTCCCCTGCCTAAAAACTGTATTTGCGGTTTTTCGAAATTCGCGGGGGTTCCTGGAACAGAACCCCTATGAATTTCAGGGGAGTACTGTATACCGATTCTACTAAACATGTTCAATTTCCTGTCATCGCATAATCCTGGTTGTATCTTTTCAGACGACAGATACAGTGGCGTCAAGAAAAAGACGGTGACAGGGAGCGAGGCAGAGCCGAGGAAGAGTTATTTCAATTCACAGGGAAAGCAGAGAGTGAACTGGAGAGGCAGAGAAGGAAAAGGTGAAATTAAACTAAGATCTCCATCACCATTTTATTTCTTACACTCTTCTGCAAGTAAAAGAGCTCCAAGCGAGTTCAAGCAGATTAGAAACCACAATGAGGTACTTTTATTCAACAAAACAATAAGGTTAATATCTGAAAAAGCCAGTGGTATGGTGATGAAAAACCTCTGAGCAAGGGGTACAGTGAGGAAAGGGAATGAGATAGTTTGGCTGTTTTGTAAGGGCTTGGAAGCGCAGCTTGAGAGCTGGGTTTTGTTTCTAGTCTGGACGCTGCTTCAGAGAGTCTTGATCCTACTAGTTTTCTGAAGACTAGCAGGCTGATGCCAAATGGAAGTGAACTCCCGAGGGCTGGAACTGACCCTATGAAGGTTTTCTCTTCGGTGCTCCTGAGGCATTGTTCCTCAGGTGTTGGCACCAGTAGGCAGGCGTGTAATAAGGCATGAGAAACTCGGATAAAATAATGTAGCAAAGGGAAATATTTTGAGGTGGAAAATGAATTTTACCTGTCATGGTTTAGAATTGATTCAGGAGTAATGTTAGGGGGCCTTTTTTTCACAACAAAGACAGATGATAGATGACAATATTGAAGTTCAAGTGAAAAAAAAAAGGGGCAGAGGATCTTTGACAGTGGGTAAGCAAGCTACTGACCAAGACAACCGACTAGAAAACTTTCAGGAAAGAACGGAAAACTATCCTTTTCAAAAAATTTGTCAATTGATCTAACCAAAACCTTATAAACCCTTCCCCAGATCCCATCGCTCAAGCTAGTCATCAATTCTTGTAAGCTCATTCTATCAACTTTGTAAGCTCCCTGGGAATGCCCAGACCAATTCTGTTTATAAACTGCCTAGAACTGAAAGGTATTGGCAGGATAGAAAACACGAATGGAATGGAGTAGGTGTACAAAGGTGAGATGGCAGAGACATCTTTGAAGGCCTTATGGTTCAGCACCATGATTGGATTGGGCTCAAATGAGTATATTGGAAGCCAGTGCAGGGATTTTAGGATAGAGGTGATCCATTTGAATGTCCTTGCACAGCAGTGTTCGAGTTGTGGTGTATTGAAAGAGCATCTTGGTGTATAATGATTTGCAGCAATTCGGGGGGGGGGGGGGGGGGTGTGAAGCTTGTCTGGATGGCTGGCAAAGGCAGTGACATTAAAGAAGGGATGGAGATGGCACAGGCAGTGGGAAGCAGAAGAATGCCAATTTAGCTATAGCTTTCACAGTGAGCTTGGGATTTAGTATAAATTATAAGCTACATTTCTGATGGTTGGAAGGCTTGGATGTTCCTTTTGAGCATAAACCTTGGCTAGAGTGAGCTTGGACGGCAACTTCAGCATTTGGAACCTAGGACAATACCAGACTTTACAGTCTATGACCAAGAAATATCAAAGAAGAGACGAGTTAATTTAATCATATATTTTTTAATGAATATAACTTATGGGCAGACTGGATGGACCGTTCAGGTAAAATAAAGTTTAGACAAATTCCTGGAAGAAAAGTCCATAAACTGTTATTAACAAGCTAGACGTGGAGAAAGCTACTGGCTATCTCTGTGGGGTAAGTCATATGGAATCTCTCATTTTGGGGATCGCGTCAGGTATCTGTGGCTTGGACTGACCATTATTGGAAACCGTGCTGGTCTTGATGGTTCTTAGACTTATCATTATGGCAGCTCTTAGCTATCACTTGTGACCTGGATTGGACCCTGCTGGAAATGGGATACTGGGCTTGATGGATCTGTGGTCTGTTCCAGTATGGCGGCTCTCTTATTCTTAGTAAATCTCCATTGGCTAGTGCCTGGTCCAGTGTCATTATACAAAACGTAGGTTCTTTGGCTAGTCACTTGACTGCTTGTTCTGTCACTTGGCATGCTTCATTTGTATGTTTAGATCCAAATTAATTATACTTCGCTTCTAGCAATGATTTTTCTCCGTCTGCTCTTCACATCGATTTTCTTTCATATGCATTTAGCGAAAATTCAGCATAAATATCTAAAGAAGACCTTGGTGGCTACACTTGAACTTATTTCATTTTAGTTCAAGTTCACTGTAGCAAGTCTCCTCATTGGTCTATCCCATGAGTAGGCAATTCCGGTCCTCGAGAGCCGGAACCAGGTCAGGTTTTCAGGATGTCCACAATAAATATGCATGAGATAGATTTGCATCTCAAGGAGGCAGTGCATGCAAATCCATCTCATACATATTATTTATGGATACCCTGAAAACCTGACCTGGCTCCAGCTCTCGAGGACTGGAATTGCCTACCCCTGGTCTATCCAAAATTATTAAGCAAACTTTATTATATAGTCAAGACACTTATCTTGATTTTCATGCTGTTTGGGGCTCCGACATGAATTCACGTTTCGCTAGCTCAGTTTCATTCTAAATTGCTAGACGTGAAGTATAATTAATTTGGGTCTATACAACTGCTTCACTTGATTTTTTTTAAGAATAGCCATTAAAAGAGTGGTATTCGTTTGTATGTTTGACACATGTATGTTTTTATACTGACTTATTTATTTTCGCTTAGGTCTTAAATTTCATGCTGCCTCATAAATGTTACAACCTCTTCAGGTTGCCCTTTGGAAAACCCCTTTTGATCTTGAAAGATTTTTCCCCACAGTGTTCGATTAATTTGTAAAATCTTTCCGTACTTAATTCTATTTTAAGTTATGCTGTTTGTGCATTTTGGGGCGGATTCTATAAAAGACGCCTAAATCAGTTGGCACCAAGAAAAATGGCCAAAAGATGTGAAAAATGTGTTAACCATGCAACTACAGATCCTCACAAGGTTAACTAAATTGTTCAATGCCTAAAGTGAAGGAAAAGATCTCAGATGACCACCTCAAGGATCACATGACCATTCTCCTTTGGTGGTTCGGTGGTAGAGGTTATCTTTCATAGATCCAAAACCTTCACAATTAAATGACTGTATAATTTAAACAGTCTTATTTAAATTATCTTTTCTACTCACACAATCAAAATTTTTGTTTTTTTAAATTCTTACACCACCAATAGTGTGTGCCTCTATCCATATTTTTAGTTTAAAGACACAGAAAGCACAAAAACTTCACTTATCTTGTGCTTGAAGTTGCAGTGTGTAGGGCCAGAACTGCATGCACCGTCTAATCAAAACTGCTTATAGCCTTTACGGTTGGACAGCCTGTAATTGGGACAGTGTAATTCCCATTGGACAGCCTGTATGGACGTCGGCAGCTGGTGTGTGTTTGCTAAAATGCCGTAGGCTTCCGGGAACAGCTTTAGTAACTATTTGGCAGTGGTGATGTACGCTGTGCCTTTCAAATGTTTATCCTGGTGCAAGTTGCTCATAATGTTTATCCGAATATGGTAGCCTGAAGTTTTTTGGATATTATCTCTACCAGGCTATCAGATTTATTTTTTGGATGAGTGAGAGTGGAGTTTTTTTTCCTCAAATCCCATGAAGCTTAACTGAGGTTTTTTTCTCCTCTCCTCATTCTATTTTTGTTTTTTATTTTTTCGATTTTTCCTGTTTGGATGACTGGCATTTGATGCACGCAACTTTTGGAGCAGGCTTTCTGTCTTATAGTGATTATCGTGCTCTTTTCAACCAACGAAAAGATAAAAGAAAAGTCAATTCATGTGAGCAGGCAGGAATATAATATTGAACAATCTATAAAAATACGGGGCGTAACTTTCGATAAATATCTGACTCTGGAAAAACATATAGACCTACTGTATAAGAAAAGTATTTCGGTTTTATGGAAGCTTCGCACCATCAAGAAGTTTTTTGATGAACCTTCTTTTCGTTTGTTGGTGCAGACATTCATTCTGAGTATTTTAGACTATTGTAATATTATATATTTAGGGGCTTACAAAAAAATACTCAAAAAATTGAGACTGATGTAGAACACTGCGGTTCGCCTCATTTTTGGACTAAAATAAATGGGAACATATTACCCCCTTTTATCAAAAACTTCACTGGTTGCCAGTAGAGTCCAGAGTTCTGTTCAAGTTTTCCTGTATTTGTTACAAAGCAGTTTTTGGGATGCTACCAGATTATCTTGCTTCTCATCTTTCTTTCAACTATTCTAATAAGAGTACACGTAGAATAAATCTATTTAATTATCCTTCTATAAAATCCTGTCAATCTAAGAAGTTTTTTGACAGAATTTTCTGTATCTTACTGTAAACATCCTGTAACTGTCCTCTTGTTGCTATCTTGTACCCTTTGTAAACACCCCAGTACCCTGTACTTCATTGTAAACATACTGTAACTGTTTATCGTGTTAATATTTCGTACCTTATTGTATCACCCAGTACCTGCACACTTTGTATTATCCTGTATCCTTCTGTTAACACTGTACTCTCTCTAGACACGACTTCACTGTAAACCGCTTCGAACTTAGGGTATAGCGGTATATAAGAAATAAAATTATTATTATTATTATTTCAGGCCACTAAATTGAATACATGGCTTGGAAAACCAATATTAGAGGCTACTTCTTATTCTGATTTTAGAAAATCGTTAAAGACACGCCTGTTTGACATGTTTACATGTTTACATCTTAGTTGTGGAATTGTTTAACTTATCCTGCTTTTTAATTGATGTATTCCAATTTTAATTGATTGTTTTAATACGTATTTTATCTATACTGACTGTATGTATTTTTCCCTTTCTTGTGAACCGCTTTGAACCTTTGGTATAGCGGTATACAAAAATAAATTATTATTATTATTAAAGTGATTTCAATTACCCCAACATTGACTGGTTAAATGTTACATCAGGGAATGCTAGGGAGGTAAAATTCCTAGATGTCATAAATGATTGCTTCTTGGAGCAACTGGTCCAGGAACCAACAAGAGGAGATGCTATTTTAGATTTGGTCTTTAGTGGAATGCAAACATAGTACAGGAGTTAACTGTGTTGGGTCCGCTGGGAAACAGTGATCATAATGTAATCAAATTTGAGCTGATACCTGAAGTGACATCGCAAAAGAAATCTACTGTAGAGGCATTTAATTTTCAAAAGGGCAACTATTATAAAAGGAAAATTGTTAAAAAGAAGCTAAAAGGATCAGTTGCAAAGGATAAGATTGTAAACCAGGCATGGAAACCATTGAGGAGGCCCATACTAGATGTATTCCACGTATTATCAAAGGTGGAAAGACAAGGAAATGAGAGCCAGTGTGGTTAAAAGGTGATGTGAAAGAGGCTATTAAAGCCAAAAAAAAAAATCCAAGAATGGAAAAAGGATCTGAATGAAGAAAATAAGAAGAAACACAAGCACTGGCAAGTTAGATGCAAAGCATTGTTAAAGACATCTAAGAAAGAATATGAAGAGAAACTTGTAAAAGAGGCAAAAACTCATAACAATTTTTTTAGGTACATCAGAAGCAGAAAACCTGTGAGGGAATCTGTGGGACCGTTGGATGATCAAGGAGCAAAAGGATAAGGCCATAGCGGAGAGACTGAATGAATGAATTCTTTGCTTTGGACTTTATGGAAGAAGATGCAAGAGATCTACCTGAACCGGAAATGGTTTTCAAGGGTGGTGATGCAGAGGAACTGCAAGAAATTTCTGTGAATCTGGAAGATGTACAAAGCCAAATCGACAAGTTAAAAAGTGATAAATCACCTGGACCGGATAGTACTAAAAGATCTCAAACATGAAATTGCTACCTGCCATTAGTGATCTGTAATCTTTTGCTAAAATCGTCTGTAGTACCTGAAGGGTGGCCAATGTTATGCCGATTTTTAAAAAGGGTTCCAGGGGAGATCCAAGACATTAGACCGGTAAGCCTGACTTCAGTGCCTGACAAAATGGCGGAAGCAATTATAAAAAATAAAATAGTGGAACACTTAGACAAACATGATTTAATGAGACGGAGTCAGCATGGGTTCAGCCGAGGGAGATCTTGCCTCACCAATTTGCTTGACTTCTTTGAAGGTGTGAATAAACATGTGGATAAAGGTGAACCGACTGATGTAGTATATCTAGATTTTCAGAAAGCTTTTTATAAAGTTCCTCATGAGAGGCTCCTGAGAAAATTAAAGAGTCATGGGATAGGTGACAAAGTTCAGTTCTGAATTAAGAATTAGTTATCGGATAGAAAACAGAGGGTAGGGTTAAATGATCATTTTTCTCAATGGAGGAGAATAAACAGTGGGATGCCGCAGGGATCTGAACTGGGACCGGTGCTGTTTAACTTATTTATAAATGATATGGAAAATGGAACGAGGAGTGAGGTGATTAAATTTGCAGACGACAGTAAACTGTTCAAAGTTGTTAAAACGCATGCAGATTGTGAAAAATTGCAGACAGACCTTAGGAAATTGGAAGATTGGGCGACCGAATGGCAGATGAAATTTAATGTGGACAAATGCAAAGTGAAGCACATTGGGAAGAATAACCCAAATCACAGTTACTGGCTGCTAGGGTCCACCTTGGGGGGGTTAGTGCCCAAGAAAAGGATCTGGTTGTCATTGTAGACAATACGATGAAACATTCTGCCCAATGTGTGGCGGTGGCCAAAAAATGCAAACAGGATGCTAGGAATTATTAAAAAAAGGATGGTTAACAAGACTAAGAATGTTATAATACCCCTGTATCGTTCCATGGTACGACCTCATCTGGAGTATTGTGTTCAATTCTGGTCTCCTTATCTCAAGAA
The DNA here is from genome assembly GCF_902459505.1 of Geotrypetes seraphini. NCBI lineage: Eukaryota > Metazoa > Chordata > Amphibia > Gymnophiona > Dermophiidae > Geotrypetes > Geotrypetes seraphini. Next base: position 16,036,896 of record NC_047093.1, on the reverse strand, counting down.
AGATATAGTGGCGTTAGAAAAGGTTCAAAGAAGAGCGACCGAGATGGTAAAGGGGATGGAACTCCTCTCATATTAGGAAAGACTAAAACGGTTAGGGCTCTTCAGCTTGGAAAAGAGACGACTGAAGGGAGATAGGATTGAAGTCTACAAAATCCTGAATGGAGTAGAACGGGTACAAGTGGATCAATTTTTCACTCTGTCAAAATTTACAAAGACTAGGGGACACTGGATGAAGTTTCAGGGAAATTCTTTTAAAACCAATAGGAGGAAATATTTTTTTCACTCAGTGAATAGTTAAGCTCTGGAATGCATTGCCAGAGGTTATGGTAAGAGCGGATAGTGTAGCTGGTTTTAAGAACGGGTTTGGACAATTTTGTGGAGGAGAAAATAAGAAGATTAACCCTACTCACAGTGGCTGTGGCTCAGAGCAAGTGGACATGTTTGACACATAAACTTGACATCATTGTGACATCATCAATATACACCTAGATGGCAGATTTGTCACAAAAAAATCCAGGAGTATGTGCTGGATTACCTGACCATCCTAGGCATTTGAACCCACCATCTTGGGAAGTTAGAAGAAGTGCCTTTAACCACTGAGCCACATCAGCTCTGGACCCCGGAAATGACGGAGTGCAAATGTAAATGCCAAAATCCTCTCTTATGACATCAAAAAGAGGATGTGAAAGTACCAGGCGGTTTTGCTCTGGATTTGAAATCACCAAGGCTCGCTCTGAACATTTTTGTTGGAGTCATATAGCATCAGGAGACTCACAGGGCAGAAAGCCGATGTGGCTCAATGGTTAAAGAACTCTCACGGCAGCCAATCAGCTAGCGGCTGTGCACGGGTAGGAGTGAAGGTAGGTCACTCTTGCCATGGTTTACCGCTGGACCATCAGGGATTCTAAAGGTACGTGGGGGAGGTAAAAAAATTCTTAGAATTGGCTGGGACAGGAGGTGGGAGGGAATCCCTCCGAGGGATCACTGATGTTATAATGCCTGGCTCTGCCCAACTCTACCTCTGGACTGCCCTGGCACTGCCTAGATAGTGCCAAAGCAGTCAGAGGATAATTCAGCAACTGTACCCAGTTAAGTGCCATTTAATATCCCCTCCTGACCCGCTCAGCACGATTTAACTGGGCAGAAGATTCCTCCTTGGTTAAAACCATCTTGAATATTAAGAGGAAATTATGGGAGAGCTTTCAGGGAAGAGAGAGCGAGACAGCTTCCATCTTGGATTGACCTGTCTGAACTAATAAGTGCCTGTTTCTACACAGAAATGGTTTCTTTTATGTGCAAAAGAGGCTTGCGAAGTTGCCTTACTGTTCACCAGATTGCACACCTTTAATATCACACTCACAAAAATCTTACTCCGTTTTTGTGGGTTTATAGTACAGGTTTCCAGGAAAGCACTGCAAGAGCAGAGCCCTCCATCAGTGACTTTACAGTGAGAATGCTAGAAGGAAATTTAAAGAAATTAAGACACTTTTGAAGTTTAGAACATAAGAATGCCTTACTGGGTCAGACCAATGGTCCATCAAGTCCAGTAGCCCATTCTCACTGTGGCCAATCCAGGTCCCTAGTACCAGGCCAAAGCACAAGGAGTAGCAATATTCCATGCTACCGATCCAGGGCAAGCAGTGGCGTCCCACACATGTCTTTCTCAGTAACAGACTATGAACTTTTCCAAACCTTTCTTAAAACCAGTTTAAAATGATGAAATTTTTTGACACCCACCAGAAAGGACTTAATGAAGATTTGGGTTTCTTATTGCATTATAAACCATACAATTACACTGTCTGTCACCATCTCATCACCCATCCGCCTTTCCATTTTTCTCCCTCCTACCCCCAACCTTTCACCCATGACTGTCATCGGAATGCACTTATATATTCTGATATTTGTCATTTGCTCATTTCAGGTATTGCTTTGAAAGCTCATAAAAAATGTATTATTAGTTCAATAAAAAGGCGTCATCTTAATTCTTTTTTTGTTCTGTTTCTATTTATTACATTTAAAAGTGGACTAGCACAGCTGCCCCACCATTTTATCCAAGAAAATCCTGAAGATTAATTCCCAACAGGTCTTTTTTCATCGTGCTAAATTGTAGTAAAGTAGTGTCGGTTTACTCACACCCAATATGTGTGCTGCAGTTGACTTAACATCACATAGAAGTCAAAACGGGAAAAAACTATATGATGGCCTCCTAGCCACACAAGCAGCAAAACTCGACAACCAGATCTCCAATCTACTAATTATGACCCCAGACTACAAAAGAAATAGTCTCTACTCTTCAAGAAATTCCTGCAAACGACTTAATACCGCTAGCTCCTTCCCAATTCCCCAAAGCAACCTCATCTAATAATAATAATAATAATTTTATTTCTTATATACCGCTAAACCATAAGTTCAAAGCGGTTTACAACAAGTTACATACAACGAGAGTAACAGATGTTTACAAGATACATACAATGAGTGTATGAGATGTAAGGGGAACAGAAAAAGTACTTTCTGGGATACAAATTGGAAATGGAAGAGAACCAAGATGGTTTGAATCAAAAGGAAGTATCTAGTCAGAGATTGGGATGCAGGGGAAAACAATTTGGGTGGAATACCTTTACAAATGGGAAGAAGGATGAGTTAATCTAAAATCAAGAGAATTGGGGAATGGAATGAGGATAACTCCGTATCTCCTCTAGAAATTACCAGATATCTTCTTCATGTAATACGTTTTTTTGTAATTCTTTTGTAATCCGTCTTGAACTGCAAGGCAATGGCAGAATAGAAATCTCTAATGTAATATAATACAACTTGTTTACTGAAACTGACAGTAGATGGCGATCTTGTATTGCTGAACAGTGAAAGGGCTCAAATGGGGATTCGAGTACAAGCTTGCAGTTTGAGCAGTGGCACCATTTCTTTGGTTTAGAAAATATGAACAGGGATGAAGTTTGGAAAAGGTCAAGAGGCAGCACTACTAACTGTAACTGTATTTATTCTTTCAGTGCATTATTTCCTTCGCTTATTCTATCAGTAAATGGACACGGTTAAATTTAGTAGCTGGAGATCTATTGTATATGGACATCTATGAGCCCTTTTTACTAACAAGCATTAAGCACTTCATGCGCGAATTAACATGTGCTAACTTTAGCACTGGGATGTGCTGACAGTTACCACGCTGCTTTGACATTTAAATGGCAGTTCTATAACTGGGCACCCGTGTCACCTGAGCATGTAAATGTACAGAATACCTCTCACATTAACAGATAAGTATATATTTACAGTGTAGCTACGGGCTGTTCTGTAAGAGCATGTGTAAGTGACACACTGTAAATACGAGGGGGCTTTGACAAAGACATACAGTACCTCTCAGTTCCGTGCATAAATTACAAGATATTGTAAGTTACACGTGCTTGCAGTCAGAGGCGTACCTAGGGTATGGGACACCCGAGGCCCATTGTTTTTTAACACCCCCCTGCCATCATTTTTGACACCCCCCAATGTAAAAAAATATTTTTAGTAATGTTCCCCCCCATAATGTTCCCCCCCAGGTGCCAGCCATGAGGGGGGTGTTTCCAGCCTGGGAGTCATGGTCTGGGAACTTCCTTTCTCACGGCCTGGCGCCAAGGCTCTGGATCGTCCCCGTGGCCCAGCACGTTCCCAGCCTTCTCTCCCTTGACCTTCTGTGAAGCTGAAAATACTGCCGGCCTCGGCAGTGATTCAGCTACGTCGCCCGCAGCTCCCCTTCTTGCTTTCCGTGTCTGCCTCTGCAATCCACCCGGGCGGAAACAGGAAGTTGCGTCATTGGCAGACGCGGAAAGCAGGAAGGGGAGCCGCGGACGACGGAGCTGAATCACTGCCGAAGCCGGCAGTTTTTTCAGCTTCACGGAAGGTAAAGGGAGAGAAGGCTGGGAACATGCTGGGCCACGGGGACTATCCAGAGCCTTGGCACCGGGCCGTGAGAAGGGAAGTTCCCGGACCATTACTCCCAGGCCGGGAACACCCCCCTCATGGCTGGCACCCGGGGCAGACCGCCCCCCCCCACCCTCCCCCTTGGTACGCCACTGCTTACAGTTAAACCTGTGGGTGCTTTAGGTTTTAGGTATGAAGATGCTGGATTATGCTAGTATTCTAATGGGATCTGGGCACCCAGGTGCATTATAGAATCAATCGACTGGCACCTTGCTGCCCACTTATGCAGTTGCCCCTTAGTTAAATGACATAATGTGTAAATGTTACTACCTGCATATGCTTTAATGCAATGGATTTTTTTATTTAGATGATATGGTTTTTGAAGAGCCAAAGTGTTCATTTTTTTATTGAACATGTATGTAATGTCCAATTTTATGTACGAGGGTCATTTCATAAATAATGCACAAGTTGGATGATGCAATTGCAGGAAATCTTGTTTCACTTTCACTTCAGTGCTTGAAGCAGCAGGACGTGTGCTTAGGAGCTCTGTAGTGGCTGTGAAAAGTGTGGGAAATGGAGGCTGCAGGTGTCTCGGGTACTGTGTCTGTTGACGATCAGAGTTCGTACATTAAGATTGAAACTCTACATGGCAAAAAACCAACAGAAATCCACAGTGCGTTACGTGAAGTTTGTGGTGAGTTAACAGTGGACCGTAGTACAGTTTCTCGGTGGCCAACTCGTTTTCATAGTGGTCATGTGAGCATAGATGATGATGCAAGACCAGGAAGGCCGAAATCAACAACTGATGAACAATGTGTGAAACAAATGATGATTTTTGCTTATGATCATGAAGGCATCATCATTACAGATAAAGTTCCATGTGGAAGAAGTGTCTGGACTGTAGGGAGCATGAGGTAACACCTCCCAGCCGTATTCGCGTAGTTTTTCAATGACGAGTGGAGAGTTCCATCTTTCCCACGACCAAAAATATTTTGACAAGCTCAATCAAAAGTCAAATAAATGATGATTTTTGCTTATGATCATGAAGGCATCATCATTACAGATAAAGTTCCATGTGGAAGAAGTGACGTGATGTTTTCCAAAAAATGCGCAGAAAAATGCACAAAACCCGGCCTCAGTTGGTCTTGGCTGGGCCACTCATTCTTCACAACGACGCTCGCCCGCACATAGGGAATGTCATCATTGAAAAACTACGCGAATACGGCTGGGAGGTGTTACCTCATGCTCCCTACAGTCCAGACATGAGTCTACCAGACTTCAACCTTTTTCCAAAGTTGAAACAACCTATGCGTGGACATCGTTTTGCATTTCTGGAAGAGATTTCTTCTGCCGGTACCCGAGCCATTTGGCAACTGAACAAAAATTGTGTATTGGATGGAATAATGAAGCTTCCCGGATGTTGGGACTCTAATGTCATTGCAAAGCAGGGAGACTATATTGAAGGTTTGTAAAGAACTACTTGAAAAAAACAACAACATGTAAATTGGGAACAACAGTGTGCATTATTTATGAAATGACCCTCATATGTTCTTATGTAAACCATATAGGCCTTATATGGTATATAATTTTTAAAAACTAAATAAATGCATTGCTTGGCATGGGGTGGGGGAATGCATGGTGGAACTGGCTATGTGTTATAGCTTAATATGAGCAGATGGCCGCAGCTAAGAAAGGTTCTATGACCATTTTCCATTCTACCGGCAGCCCTTTGAGGGACTATTGCGATGCATTATGATCCGGACTGGTCTAATTGTTTAGCTTGCAACAATTACTTCAGGTCTTTAGGCTGCTTTGTTGATAAATGATGATACATGGTTGAAGTCAATTTATACTACTGTTTTTACATTGCTGAACTTGTTATTTTCTGTTGTTTCGTTGTTATAAAAATACAAGCTTTTTAATTGGAAAAAAAACATTTACAAAGACTAGGGGACCCCCCCATGAAGTTACAGGGAAGTGCTTTTTAGAACTAATAGGATGAAATATTTTTTCACTCAAAGAATAGTTAAGCTCTGGAACGCATTGCCAGAGGATGTGGTAAGAGCGGTTAACGTAGCTGGATTTTTGGACAAGTTCCTGGAGGAAAAGACAGACATGGTATTGAGACAGACATGGGGGAAGCCACTGCTTGCCCTCGATTGGTAGCATGGAATGCTGCTACTCTTTGGGATTCTGCCTGGGCCACTAGGGAAACAGGATACTGGGCTAGATCCAGTATGGTTATTATGCTCCTATTCAGTAAATAGCGCTCAATTTAGGCACCGTAAAGCTCCGTGCTAAACTTGTATTCTATAATACCACGTCACCCCCGCCTATGTAGACTCTCCCTGGCTTCCGATAAAAGCAAGAACTCAATTCCAACTCTACTGCTTACTTTTCAAAGTAACCCATGGTATGGCCCCCAAATACCTGAACAACCGTCTTTGCCGCTACCGACTACCCAGATCAAGAAGAACTCAGAATCTTTTCACCTTCCCCCCTCATCATGGTACCCGACGTAAGAAACTTTACGACAGCCTTCTAGCAACTCAGGCAGCGAAAATGGACCCCACCATCACCAAACTGATGATCAAAACAACAGACATCAAAGTGTTTCTGAAAGAAATCAAAACATTTCTTTTCAAAAAACACGTCCTTACTTAATGTTCCCCTCCCCAATCGCACATGCACTCTCCCCAGCAAATAACACACTAGTCATCCCCTTGAACCTCATTTACCAAAAATATCCAAACTCCTAAATAAGCATCTCCCTTAGGCATCCACTTAACTGATTCCTTCAAAGTTAGGTATCTTTCTTCAGTTGTCTATATTGTTTTCCCCACTGAACCTTGTAACTACTTGAACCCTGTCAAGTTATTCTATCGATAAATCCAGATATCTTATACTTGTATTTCTATACCACAACATGTAATTTACTTAAATCGTTGTAATGTAATTCTCTCGGTAATGTCCTGATCTCTTTTAACTGTAATCCGCTTAGAACCGCAAGGCACAGGCGGAATAGAAATCACAAATGCAATGTAATGTAATGTAATGTAAAGGGTACTTCATGCCACGTGCCCTTTAGAGAATAGCATTTAGCACTGATTCCTGTACCCAGCCTCGGGCATGAGGACTTAATGCCTGCTGAAACCTAGTATAGCTACTGACACACAATTGTTGGGTATGGAAATTCAAATATTTTGTAACATTGCATCTAATTTCTGGGAACACCCCGAACCCACCTGTGGCCATGTCCTGTTTTGGGTTGTGTGCCAGTACCTTCGGTGCACCGCATTTTAGAATAGCATGTAGGTTAACGCCAGTGATTGCTGACAGCATGCCCAAATCTGGGGGTTAACATGCAGTCAGTTTTCTTCTGCGGTCACTGTAGGTGAAGATGTTGGGTATGCCCCCAACATTTAGTGCATATTAAATTTATACAAGTACAGTGGTACCTCGGTTTACGAGTGCACCGGTTTGCGAGTGTTTTGCAAGACGAGCAAAACATTTGCAAAATTGGTGCCTCGGAAACCGAGCATGGCTCGATTTACGAGCGCACCCCCCCTGCGATCCGGCACCCCACCTGCCTCGAACCAGCACCCCCCCGCCACGAACCGACCCCCGACACGATTGGGCACCCCCCACCGCTTCTTACCCTCATCTGGGCACTCTTGAAGATCAGCCCTCGTCTGCTGGGCCTTGAGCATCTGAGCATGCTCAAGGCCTGCGAGTTCACGTTCTGAACGTGAACGTGAACTCGCAGGCCTTGAGCATGCTCAGATGCTCAAGGCCCAGCAGACGAGGAGTCCGATCTTCTAGAGTGCCCAGATGAGGGTAAGAAGCGGCGGGGGCGTGCCCAATTGTGTCGGGGGGGGATGTCGGATCGTGTCGGGGGGGGTCAGATCATGGCGGGGGGGTGCCGGTTCGAGGCAGGGGGGGTGCCGGATCACAGGGGGGGTGCCTGATCGCAGGGGGGGGCCTTCGAGGGGAGCAATGCCGGTTCTCGGGGGGGGGGGGAATGCATCAAAGCGAGTTTCCATTATTTCCTATGGGGAAACTCGCTTTGATAAACGAGCATTTTGGATTATGAGCATGCTCCTGGAACGGATTATACTCGTAATCCAAGGTACCACTGTAATAGATTATCAAATGGCCCCTATGTCACTTAACATCTTTCAGAAATCCTCTTAGCTGGTCTAATATTTGGGTCTGTTGGCGCTGGCAGGATTTGCCATTTGGGAAATGGCTTCTGCTGGTCTGAGAACAGTGCTGAGAAGCTCACCCTTAGAGGAGACTGTCTTCCACGTCCAGCTGATCTACTACTACCTATCACTTCTATAGCGCTCAAAGGCGTACGCAGCGCTGTACATTTTGATATTTAATAGATGGCCCCTGCTCAGAAGAGCTTACAATCTAACTTGGACATACAGACATGTCATAGAGCAGTGGCTCCCAACCCTGTCCTGGAGGACCACCAGGCTAGTCGGGTTTTCAGGATAGCCCTAATGGAATATGCATGAGAGAGATCTTCATATAATGAAGGTGCCAGTCATGCAAATCTGCTCCATGCATATTCATTAGGGTTATCCTGAAAACCCGACTGGCCTGGTGGTCCTTCAGGACAGGTTTGGGAACCATTGTCATAGAGGGTAGGGGATGCAGAACCCAAGGTGAGAGGAGTTAGGAGTCAAAAGCACTCTCAAAGAGGTGGGCTTTTAAATGGGCCTGGAACACTGATCAAGGGACTTTTACGAGTTGTACGGGCAATTGTCCTGAGAGAGAGGCAAATTGAAAATGAACATAATTGTAACAGCAAGCAAAGTTATACTACAGATCCTTATGCTAATTAAAACGGCAAGCGTGACTTTACTTCTCCCTCCGTATCCATCAGGGTTAGGGGCAGAGCCGGCCCGCGAATATTAAAAAACCGCAAATAATATTCGGGCTGGTTCTGCCCCTAACCCCCGCATCCCCCAGGCTATTTTAAGCCCTGTAAGCCCCCCTGAAACCTTACCTGGTGGTCTAGCGGGTTTTCGGGGCAGGAGCGATCTTCCCACGCTCCTGCCCCGTGCAGATCACTCACAGGAAATGGCTGCCTTGAGTTCCCGTAGTCTCTCGAGCCATTTCCTGTGAGCGATCTGCACGAGGCAGGAGCGTGGGAAGATTGCTCCTGCCCCAAAAACCCACTAGACCACCAGGTAAGACTTAAGGGAGGCTTACAGGGCTTAAAACAGCCCAAAAAATTAAAATGGTTTTTTGGGTTTAAAACCACGAATAACTGAATCCGCGGGTTCGGAAGGGGAAATGTATACTGTAGAACTGTATTAGAATTTCGGTCATAGTCTGGCGAAACTTCTTATTTTCATGTGCTTTTTCTAGTAAACTTTTTTTTCTATCTTGACTGATTTGACTTAGAATCAGAAGCTGAAGCCCTATGTTTCATCCACAGCAGGAGCAGAGCCAGCACTGCATGAAGAAGTGTCTGTTGACTTCAGTTTTACTTGGGAGGGACCAATGTATAAATTGAGAGAGTTTAGTTCTTTTGATGTGCCAGTATGGAATCAGTTTATTTGTATATTAAAAAAAATTCTTAACCTCTTAACCATAAGCAGCTTACAAAATACGGTCATAAATAAGGTATCATTACATTAGGGATTTCTATTCCGCCATTACCTTGCAGTTCAAGGTGGATTACAAAAGAATTATCCAAGATGTATCACAACAAGAACTTACCAAAAAAAAAAAAAAAAAATTGGTCATTTTCAAAGAGAGTAAGAAATGGGTAAGGTTAATTGTTTGGGGTAGTTGGCTTTAGTGAGAGGTGGAGTTTTAAACTTTCAGTATTATTTCTTTTTTCTGAGTTTTCTTGAAGAGTATGGTCTTTATTTCTTTTCTAAAAGTCTTGTAGTCGAGGGATGCAGTCAGTAGATTGGCGATTTGGTTGTCTAGTTTGGCTGCTTGAGTGGCCAGGAGGCCATCATATAGTTTTTTTCCGTTTGACCTCCTTAATTGGGGGGTATGAGAATGGGGTGTGAGTTTTCCTATGTCTGGTTGCGGTGTTGTGGATGAGGCGGTTATTCAGGTAGTTTGGACTGTCTCCATATAAAGTCTTAAATAGTAGGCAGTAGAATTTAAATTGTATTCTTGCTGGGATCGGAAGCCAGTGCGATTGGAGATATGCTTCTGTAATGTGATCATGTTTCTTTAATGAGTAGATGAGTCTTAGTGCTGTGTTTTTGATAGTTTGTAGTTGTTTTGTTATGGTTGTAGGGCATGGGAGGTAGAGGATATTACAGTAGTCAAGTAGGCCTAGTATTAAGGACTGAACTATGAGCTGGAATTGTGTTTTCTCGAAGAATTTCCGAACTTGTCTTAAGTTTCTCATGACTAAGAATGACTTTTGTATTGTTTTATTGATTTGCGGTTGCATGGTGCAGCATCTGTCGATAGTTATTCCTAATAGTTTTAGGGTGGTTTGTATTCTCCAGGAATATCACCTACTTATTCATAAATAAATTTATCTTGAGTATCTTCTTGAAATTTTGCATATCCGAAAGTAATCTTAAGAATCCTTTCAGATTGTTCCATAAAGATGTCCCTACTATCGAGACCACAAATGTTCTTGTATTTTCGTAATGGATATGCAAGAACTCATTTGTAGATAATTGCATCATCCCGTCTGACCTGAAAGGTCTAGACGTTTGATACAATTTCATCACTTGCGATTCACTATAGTGATTCTATAGTGAATCACTTTGAAAACCAATACGAAGGTTTTGAAGACAATGCGGCATTTCCCAGGCAACCAGTGAAGTTTTTTAAGTAATGGTGTGATAGGGTCGAATTTATTTCTACCATATATCAAACGTGCCGCAGCATTTTGAATTGTTTGTAAGGCTTTGCGTCGTTTATGCTGCCAACTATCCAAATAATTAGAATCTCATACCAGTTCTGTTTTAAGTCTGTTTTTAGGTCAGACCCAGAAGTGTAAATGCATTTTTCCTTTATCAAATGCCACCTTCAGTATGAAGACTGGGAACTATGTTCTCTCTTTGATAGTGGGATATGTTTACCACAATAAAATCCAATCCAGTGGTCCAGATGAGTGGGGAAAAGATAGCTCACGTTTTATTATGTTTGTAAAGTTAGTCTTCAGTATGTTTTGTAAGGTTCAGTTTTTTGTTAGTTTTGTTTGTCCCCCCAATTTTGTAATTTTATTGATTTGTTCTTCGTTTAGAATTTTGAATAAGCGATTAATCAAATTTTATAATAAACTTGAAAGTAATAAACATTTGTAAGTAGGATCCAGACTAGTAGAGAGTTAAACTAGCACACATTTAAGATACTGAAGGGAATAGACTTAGCAGATAAAGACAGGTTGTTCACCCTCTCCAAGGTAGGGAGAACGAGAGGGCACTCTCTAAAGTTAAAAGGGGATAGATTCCGTACGAACGTAAGGAAGTTCTTCTTCACCCAGAGAGTGGTAGAAAGCTAGAACGCTCTTCCGGAGGCTGTTATAGGGAAAAACACCCTCCAGGGTTTCAAGACAAAGTTGGACAGGTTCCTGCTGAACCAGAACGTACGCAGGTGAAGCTGGACTCATTTAGAGCACTGGTCTTTGACCTGGGGGCCGCCGCATGAGCAGACTGCTGGGCAGGATGGAGCACTGGTCTGACCCAGCAGCGGCAGTTGTTATGTTCTTATGTACACAGCACATTTGAAAATAAATTCCCTTTCTGGGTACACCATAAGCCTATCTCTGCATATTTTTCTTTGCAGAGCAAAGGGGAGCCATATCTAAGGCATGACATGTTTTAGCCAAAAGAAATATAAAGTTAGCTTAAATCAGTGTCTTCTCTACTGGGTCTTACCCAAATATTAAAAGGAAATAATATTGTTCTTTATAGACTTTTAGGCCAAATTACATTCAGTTCTCTGAAGCAACAGTAAATCTGTAACTTAATCTTTTCTATTTACAATTCTCACTCTTATGTTTATTAAGTGCGGTTTCTCTCTCTCATGTGGTTTGGTGACAGGCAAAGATATGCATTCAGATCGCAGTCCTCAAGTCCCATTCGGCGCTTCGATGAAGAGAACCTCGCTACTCATCAGGTAAAATGGGGTTCAGCGGAGAATCCGCAAATTTTTCAAGAGCAGGGCCAGTGGGGTATCCCGCTTGAAATTTGCTGAGCAAGGTGGGGGAGGGGGGAGGTGTCGATCTATCCAGGAGTTTTCTATCATGTCTTTTTGTCTTCTTTGGCTGGCGGTTCTTCATCAGTCTTGCTGTTTTGTTACCATATGTGATAAAAGGAAACTTCTTTGTAGGCTGCATTCAGCCATAAACAGGAAAAGTGAGTTCAATGGGCCACAGTTTAAGAACATAAGAATCGCCATAAAGTATGCTGTACCCAGCTAGATCCCAAGTAGTATAACAGATTTTATGCTGCTTCTCCTAGTAATAAGCAGTGGGTTTCCCCAAGCCATCTCAATAATTGGCAATGGACTTCCCTTTTAGGATATCCAAACCTTTTCTTAAACCCCGCTAAGCTAACTGATTTCACCACATTCTCCGGCAATGAATTCCAGAGTTTAATTACACGCGTAATTTTTAAATCGGGCTGCATGTACAACAAAGTTGCCTTTAGCCAGGCTCCGTTTTACTTGGTTGCCTCATTTTCCATTGCCTCTCACAAGAATATTAGAAGATCTCGTGCCCTTTTTATATTTCCATCTGTTAAGGGCTGCAAAAGTAAAAAATATCATGATCGTACTCTTGCTTTTCAGGCAGCTTTTTATGATAAGGATTTTCAACCACTTCTATCGTCGTCTCATTTTTATCCACATTTTAGAAAACAATTAAAAACATTTCTTTTTTCTAGGTTTATAGCCAAATACATCTCACTTACATGATGTCCTCTTAATTTGTTTTTCTTTTATTAATCTTTGGTAAACCGCGTTGAACTTAATGACTATGCGGTTTAGAAAGCCTATGTTATGTTAGGTTGTGTGAAGAAATATTTTCTCCGATCTGTTTTAAATCTACTACTTAGTAGCTTCATGGCATGTCCCCTAGTCCTAGTATTTTTGGAAAGAGTGAACAAGCGTCTCGCATCTACCCTTTCCACTCCACTCAGTATTTTATAGACCTCTGTCATATCACCCCTGAGCTGTCTCTTTTCAAGTTTCAAGTTTAATCTTTATTTGATGAATCGCTTATAACAATATCTAAGCGATGTACAGTATAAAAACCATCAGAATGTGGTAATACATTTAGTTTACAGAAGTCAATTAAAAGACATACAATGTTGGACAAAACAGGAAGGGGTGGGAAGGAAGGGGAAAAGTTACAATTTTGTTATATGTTAGAAATTGACATCAAAAGGAAAGCACATTGGGTAGTAAAGGGTTAAGATGATATAAGAAAGATGTGAAAACCTAAAATGTTATGTTTTATGAATCAAATGCGTCTTGAAATAGATATGTTTTTAAAATTTTCTTAAACGCGACGAGGTCTGTTTCGTTTTTAATATAATTTGGAAGGGAGTTCCACAATGTAGGGGCTTTCACAGAGAACATATCATTACGTCTTGTGCCTATGATTCTTAGCGAAGGGATTGAGAGTAATTGTAATGAAGAGGATCTTAAAGAACGAGAGGAGTTAAAAAGAGACCTAGCTGCTTTAGCCTCTCATTTTCGTCACCCTTCTCTGTATCTTTTCTAATTCTGCTATATCTTTTTGAAATACGGTGACCAGAACTGCACTCGGTACAGTATTTAAGTTATAGATGTACTATGAAGTGATACAAAGCCCTGAGTTACAGTAAGAAAAATAAATATGCATGTACCGTATTTTCACGCATATAACGCGTGCGTTATACACGATTTTTACAAACCGAGTATAACCATGCGTGTTATATTCGTGAGCGCGTTATCCCCCTTTTTTTTTTTTACATAGTTCCCCCCCCCCGACGTCCGATTCACCCCGCAGGACCGCTCGCACCCCCACCCCAAAGGACCGCTCGCGCTCGAACACGCACCCGCACCCCCTGAAAGCCTGATGCCCCCCCCCCGACATCCGATTCACTCCCCCGCAGGACCGCTCGCACCCACACCCCGAAGGACCGCTCGCGCTCGCACACGCACCCCCACCCCGAAGGACCGCTCGCACCCCCACAGCGTCCCCACCCCCCCATCATGTAGAAGCTGCCTACCTTCGTCCTGCTGCTTCCTCTGCCGGCGGTCCTGCCCCTTTTCTTAGCCCTGCGTCTACGCTGCTTCCTCTTCCAGCGGTCCCGCCCTTTCTCTGACATCAGAGAAAGGGCAGGACCGCCAGAAGAGGAAGCAGCGTAGACCCAGGGCTAAGAGAAAGGGCAGGACCGCTGGCAGAGGAAGCAGCAGCACGATGGTAGGTAGCTTCTTCATGATGGGGGGGGTGGGGAGGCTGTGGGGGTGCGAGCGGTCCTTCGGGGTGGGGGTGCGTGTGCGAGCGCGAGCGGTCCTTCGGGGTGTGGGTGCGAGCGGTCCTGCGGGGGAGTGAATCGGACGTCGGGGGGGGGGGGCATCAGGCTTTCAGGGTGGGGACAGGACTTCAAGGGGGGACAGGACTTCAAGGGGGAGAGGAGAGTCGGGGTGGGCGAAAGGAGAGTCGGGCAGCGACGGGAGAGTTGGGGCGGCATGCGCGGTAAATAAAAATTTATTTACATAAATTACAGTTTCCCGCGCGCTATACCCGTTTTACACGGTTTTACACGGGTGCGCGGTATATGAGTGAAAATACGGTAAGTAACTTGGCTAAAGTTGGTAGCCCATCTCGGGGAGCTGTCCCTTTAAATTGGTGATAGAATTCTGATTTGGAGCCATAAAGTTCCCAAATCCATTAACTCACAAAGCATTTTATTTATTTACTGACATTGACCTTGAATGGTGAAATCCAACTTCAATCTGACTGCATGCTTATGTCTGTATTTTGTAGCTAGACTGAAAGCTTGTTCTCCTTTTCAGAGATTATAAATGACTTTTGCCTTTAGTGTGAACTGGTATTTCTTACTACATAAATTTCATTTGTGAGCTGAATCAGTTCAAAGGCCTTAGGCAGTGTTTATGCTCTTTTCTTTCCAAATTCTGAAATATTGTTTAGGTTGCAGCTGAAATCATGTCTCGGTAATAACTGGCCTTGGGAAACATTAGAGGTGTTTTAAGGCTGGCATTATTTTCATGGACTGATTTAGATAGATTTTTTTTTTTTTACTCACTTAGTAAATCATTTGATGTGAACAAAGCAAATAGCCTCATTTCATATCAGAACAGCATTTCCACAAACATCCTTAAAGGCCTCTGAATTTTATTTTCATGTAGAATTACTTACCCTTTGCACAATAATCCAGCATATTTTGGCTCTTGGGATGGTTAAAAGACCCATTTTTAATTGTAGTTTGAAGTTAATGCTCTGATTTTCTTTCCCCTAGCCTTTGCATATAATTTGGTTTGACTTTTGCGTACAATTTGGTTTGCCACCGTGGGCATCCTGTGTTTAAAATAAGTCCTCCGTTGAAATTATAAATAAATTAAAAAAAATAAAAATAAAATAAGTCCTCCGTACACTTACTGGGGACATGAAGTCACACTCTTTAAAAAGCACAAATTCACCAAGCTCCAGATCTATGTACAGTATATGGGGGTCAATATTCAAAGCAATTTAACTAGCCAGAAATGGCTCATGAGAGTTATATTGATCGTGCAGAACTATCTATTGATATTCAGTGGGCACAGACGGCTAAATGCAAAGTTTTTTAAAACATATTTATCAATGACCTAGAGGTGGGAATAGCTAGCGAGATAATTAAATTTGATGATGACACAAAGTTGTTCAATCGCAAGAGGATTGTGAAAAATTGCAAGAGGACCTTGGGAGTCTGGGCGTCAAAGTGCCAGATGACGTTTGATGTGAGCAAGAGCAAAGTGACGCATGTGTGAAAGAGGAACCCGAACTATAGCTACGTGATGCTGGGTTCTGTGTTTGGAGTCACCGCCCTGGAAAAGGATCTAGGTGTCATCGTTGAGGATACGTTGAAACCCTCAGCTCAATGTGCGGCGGTGGCTAAGAAATAGAATGTTAGGAATTATCAGGAAAGGAATGGAAAACAAAGATGAAAATGTTATAATGCTCTACGGTACGGCCGCACAATTCTGGTCGCAGCTCAACCTACCTGAACAACCGCCTCATCCAAACTACCTCAACCAGGCATAGAAAAATTCACACCCCATTCACACCCCCCCCTAATCAAAGAAGTTAAACGGAAAAAACTATATGACGGACTCCTTGCCACTCACGCAGCAAAACTAGATAATCAAATCTCCAATCTACTGATAACAACCCCAGACTACAAAACGTTCAGAAAAGAAATAAAGACTATACTCTTCAAGAAATCCCTGAAAAAATCTTAACACTATGAATACCTTCCTTCCTCCCATCTTCTTGACCCCCCCGAATCTTTACTTGCTCTGGAAATGACCAGAGATCTTCTTTTGTAACCCACCTTCTATATCTCTTTTGTAATCCGCCTTCAACTGCAAGGTAATGGTGGAAAAGAAATCTCTAATGTAATGTATCTCAGAAAAATATATAGCTGAATTAGGAAAGGTACAAAGAAGGGCGACGAAAATGATAAGAGATGGAGCAACTTCCCTATGAGGAAAGGCTAAAGCGGTTAGGGCTCTTCAGCTTGGAGAAGAGACGGCTCAGGGGTGATATGATAGAGGTCAATAAAATACTGGGTGAAGTGGAAAGGGTAGATGTTAAACACTTGTTCACTCTTTTTCCAAAAATACTAGGACTAGGGGGCACGTGATGAAGCTGCTAAATAGTAGATTTAAAACAGACCGGAGAAATATTTTTTCACACAATGTGTAATTAAACCCTGGAATTTGTTGCCAGAGAATGTGTTGAAATCAGTTAGCTTAGCAGGATTTAAAAAAGGTTTGGATAAATTCCAGGAACCCCTGCGAATATAAAAAAACAGCGAATAAGGTTTTTCATGGGGGAGCCTGAAGAGGGCAGCGGGAGAGGGTAGCAGGAAAGCAGCCAGAGCGCCGCGAGTGCAGGAAATCACTCACGGTACGCTCCGACCGCCTCTTCCTGCACTAAGTTGGGCCTTATCCAATCAGGAGCCGATTGTATAAGGGAACACTATATTGAGATGGCTTGGAGAAATCCACTGCTTATTCCTAGGATACGAGTAAAATAGCATAACTACTTGGAAGCTAGCTAGATACTTGGGACCTAGGTTGGCCATTGTTGGAAACAGGAGACTGGACTTGATGGACCAGTTGTCTGTGCCAGAATGGCAATTCTTTTGTTCTTATGTGAGCCAAGTATATGACAGTCAAGCCACTGTGACATCACTGATGAGGTTGGCTCTTAGGCACTGGTGGAATGAGGCATTATGACATCACAGTCTCAGCTCTGGATTGCTGCTACTCTTTGGGATTCTGCAAGGTACTTGTGACTTGGATTGGCCTCCGTGAAGATGGGATACTGGGCTAGATGGACCTTTAGTCTGTCCCAGTGTGGCAATTCTTATGTTCTTATGTGAGCCGAGTATAGGACAATCAAGCCATTGTGACATCACTGATGAGGCTGGCTCTTAGGCACTGGTGGAATGAGGCATTATGACATCACAGTCTCAGCGCTGGAATGTTTCTACTCTTTGGGTTTCTGCCTGGTACTTGTGACTTGGATTGGCCTTCGTGAAGACGGGATACTGGGCTAGATGGACCTTCAGTCTGTCCCAGTATGGCAGCTCTTATGTTCTTTCCGTATTCTGTGGACAGTTTGGGGAGAGGAGTTGGCACTTAAACAGAAAAGTGCTGATTTTAAGCATTTAACTGTCTAAGTTGAGCAGTTAAATAGGACTGACTTTTATGTGGTCCAATCTTCACGTGGCATCACTTAGGGTAGTTAAGAGTTGAATATTAACATTTCTATCATATCCCAGGCCCATTCCACCAATCTTCAGGCTTTTTCCAATGGCCTTTTAAGGGAAGGAGTGTGGCTGCTGGACCCACGAGGAGTGGGGGGGGGGGAGGTGCTGCTGCTGCATTCGTGATCGCAAGAGAGGCTGCTGACCTGGAGAGGTTGGTGGGAAGGAAGGCAACATGTGGCAAATCCTTTACTGTCGGGGCAAAGCCATTCACCACTAAATGGGGCGGTGAATGGCCTTGTCCCAGTACCTGCGGCAACCAGTTGATTTTATTTTTTTCCCCCGTTCCGGCGGGTTACACTTGGGTAACAGTCACCATGTCAGTCTCTACTCTGATCCTTCTCCCCCGCAGAACACCAAAACATTGGTACTTGTATGCAGGCATGAAAAGCCTAGGAGTAGGGTTGCCACATGGCTTCAGCAAAAAAAGAGGATGGATTAAAATATCCGGGTTTTATTTCTATTGATTGGGCGGTTCGCATTAATAAGACCTAATAAGGGAGAGGTATCTGTTTGTGTTTTTCTTTTTTTTTAATTTTTTTATCCACCATGATATGCTACAATTATATCTACTGTAAAATATCTTTACAAAGTTAGTATAGCCTAAGGGATAAGTCTAGAACAATTTAAACAGCTTAAAATATATTTGTTTGATGTTTGGAAAAATTGCAGTAGCTGCTGTTGTGAAAGACTCTCATAGCCTTGAGGAAGAGTATGGAAAGCATCTTTCCCTGGGCCAGCCTGAGTTCATTAAGCCCAATTACAGATAACATCAAAATGCAAAGCATTTAACCCAAAGTGAAAAGTAAGAAGACATGTAAAGGGCAGCTTTGCACGTCATACCTTTTGCAAATATCATGCGAGTGCCAGAATACCGTATTTTCACGCATATAACGCGCGCGTTATACACGGTTTTTACAAACCGTGCATAACCTTGCACTTTATACGCCTGAGCGCGTTGTACAATTTTTTTTCAATCCGATCGGCATCCCCCCTGCGAACCGGCATCCTCCCCCCCCCGCTTGCATCACCCCCCTCCCCCGCAATCCTACATCCCCCCCAGCACCACAAAACATGTCTTACCCAATTGGGCACCGGCACCAGCACCAATGCACAGGATGTGCCAGTGCCAGTGCCCGAAGATCCTCCCTCGTTGGTTTGGGTTGGTTTGGGCTGGGCTGGGCGGTGCGGTGCAGGAGAGATCCTCCTTCTTCCTGCGCCGGGCTGGACTAGGCTTTGAGCATTTGCGCATGCTCAAAGCCTTCTGGTCTCACTCTCTCGGAGATTAAGATTATCTCGGAGAGAGCGAGACCAGAAGGCTTTGAGCATGCGCAAATGCTCAAAGCCTAGTCCAGCCCGGCGCAGGAAGAAGGAGGATCTCTCCTGCACCGCACCGCCCAGCCCAGCCCAGCCCAACCCAAACCAACGAGGGAGGATCTTCGGGCACTGGCACTGGCACATCCTGTGCATTGGTGCTGGTGCCGGTGCCCAATCGGGTAAGACATGTTTTGCGGTGCTGGGGGGGATGTAGGATCGCGGGGGAGGGGGGGTGATGCGAGCGGGGGAGGGGAGAATGCCGGTTCGTAGGGGGGATGCCGGATCGGATTGAAAAAAAAAAGTTGTAAAACGCGGGTAAGCGAGCGGGGGGGGGGAGGATGCCGGTTCGGAGTAGGCGGGAGGAGGTTTTAGCATGCGCGGTATACATGTGTGCGCGCTATATTAAAATTTTTTTACATAGATTTGTGTTCCCCGCGCGCTATACCCGTGTGCGCGTTTTATACGGGTGCGCGTTATCTACGTGAAAATACGGTAGTCTTCATTTTCACACTTTACTGTTATGTTTGCCTTCTTTCTGGATGTTAAGTGCAGTGTATATTTATGGCTGTGTTGTAACTACAATAGTTTCCTTTTGGTTTTTTTTTATGATGGCATGAAAACTTTCCTGTTACAGTGCACATTTCTAAGAAAATGCATTTGAAAAAAATGCATGAAAGAAAGGGATCTTTTTTCTTTTTTACAAAATGGTTTATGCGTTTCCTGCTTTTATTTGGTCTCTAAGTCATGCTCCCAGACTAAAAGCTTCAGTCTCGGGAAATGATTCATTGCAATAGGCCTGTTCGTTTTAAATGAAAAGATCTCCCCTGCGGTGCATCCCTGTAACCAGGAAACCAGGGAGTGATTTACAGCCCCAGTGAACTTGTGGTACCGCACCACTCGGTGGACTGCATTTAAAGCAGTTTTGAAACTATGCTTTTCTTTTTTTGTTTTGGTTATTAAACTTGGTAACTGTGGGACTGGCCCCTTACTTCAGCCGTCCCACTGTGGTATATGAGCCTCCTGCCGGGCGAGAATGCAGCTTGGAGACTGTGTTCTCAGGCTCCAGGAGGGGAGGCGGTTGTTTGCTAATGACTCGGCTCCCGCTGCCACAAGTGATGTTACGAGTTTTAGTTTCATAGGAGCGGTGCCCTCTTGTCCTTGACCAGCGAGGGAGCCTGAGTCACCTGGGTCAGTTGTCTAGAGAAGAGCAAATCTGTCAGAAAGATTGTGGGGGAAGGGGAAGGCCAAAAAGTAAGCCCTGGATATTGGTTTGCTGGGTATTCATTTTGAAGGTCATTTTAAAAGTGATGTATGTGGATAAACCAAGTGGTTACAAAATTGCCTGGAGAATATGTCTAAAAATCTGCCCTGAACATCCTTTTACATTCCCAAGGGCGCTGTTATACTTGAGACGAGATTCAATTGGATTTTCAAAAGAAAGCAGTTACATTTTCCTGAACATTTTATTTGTACTCGATATAAACGCCTGATGTGGTAATTTTCAAAGCATGCACTAGCTTTTTCTTTGAAATTTGCTGCTGCTTGTGTGCATTACGTGCTGCAAAGGTTAGGTGATCTCTTGTGCATTATACTTTAAAAATAGAACAAAACATAAAACCCCCCCTCATCAGTACTGGGCAAGTTTCTCAAGTAATATCTTCATATAACATTTAAAGGTTTTTAAATATTGAAATGTGCTCATAAGCTCTTCAGCAAGGCACCACAGCAGCGGTACAACGTCGCTGGAAAGGTGCTTGAATTTTAATCATAACACATTGCCTGGAACAAGGAATCTTGCTTCTACTGGAGTGGCAAATGTTATGGCTCTACAAAAGTTGTTTAACAGTAGACCACTTATCTGAAAAGGTCAGTTCACGGCTCCAACACAGTCTGTGTTTCGCTACGCTACATCAGGAAGCTGGAAGGATGAGCTTTTTATATTGATTTTATTTGCAGTGTGCAGTGCCTGAGTCCTTTGGTCTACACCAGGGGTGCCCAATAGGTCGATCGCGATTGACCTGTAGCTCGCCAAAGCAAAGTGAGTCGATCGCCCAGGACTCACTTTGCCTTGGCGATCTCTTGGGCCGTTCAGTCTTCCTCTCCCCAACATCAATTCTGCCGTCGGAGAGGAAGTTCGGGCCAGCCAGTCGCTGCCTGGCTGGGCGGAATTTCCTCTCCGACGGCAGAATTGACGTCGGGGAGAGGAATGCTGGTCGGCCCGAAGCAGGGAGAGCTTGGGGTGGCGTCGGCTTTGGGGCCTGTTATCCATTGGTGGCAGATTGGGTCCTGTTCCCCGATGGCAGTGGCAGTGGCTTGGGGAAGGGCAGGGAGAAAGAAAGAAAGGGGCGCAGGCATGGAGACAGAAGGAAAGAAGAGAAACAGGAAAGAAAGAAAGGGGGCATGAAGAGAGAAAGAAAGAAAGAAAGAAAGGGCAGGGAGAGAGGAAGAAAAAGTTGAGGGAGGGAATGAGGTTTGGAGGAGAGGAAGCATACAGGCTGAAAGAAAGATTGGATGCACAGTCAGAAGATGAAAGTGCAACCAGAGACTCATGAATTCACCAGACAAGGTAGGAAAAATGATTTTATTTTAAATTTAGTGATCAAAATGTGTCTGAATTTATATCTGCTGTCTATATTTTACAATAAGGTCCCCTTTTACTAAACCGCAATAGCAGTTTGTAGCGCAGGGAGCCTATGAGCGTCGAGAGAGCGCTGGGCATTCAGCGCAGCTCCTTGCGCTAAAAACTGCTATTGTGGTTTAGTAAAAAGGGAGGGGGGTGGGTTTTGTCTATTTTTGTATGGTTGTTACTGAGGTGACATTGCATAGAGTCATCTGCTTTGACCTCTTTGAAAAACCCCCGGAATAGGAATGATAATTAACATTTTCTATGCGTACGGTGTGCGTTGTGTTTTTTTAAAATTTTATTGTTGGTAGATCATTTTGACTTGGTCATTTTAAAAGTAGCTCGCGAGTCAAAAAAGTGTGGGCACCCCTGGTCTACACACTTGATGTTGAAAAAAGACGCTCGGGAAAGAGAAAAAAATACCTAGATTTAAACTAGAATAACTTTCTGTTTCTGGTGGGAATCATTATGCCAGATTTATAAGTTTGAAAACATTAAGGGCTCCTTTTATGGTTAGCGGTTTTAGCACGCGCTAAACCCGCGCTACGCGGTTGGAACTAACGCCAGCTCAATGCTGGCGTTAGCTTCTAGCACGGCCGGCAGTTTAGCGCGCGCTATTACACGCGTTAAACCGCTAACGTGGCTTCGTAAAAGGAGCCCTAATTCTTCGCAGAGGGGATACCATAGCAAATTCAAGGAAATTCGGGGCCCGGTAACAAATTATTGTAAGTTATGAATGTGACTTATTAATATTATTATTAACATTATTTCCCTTTGATTCATGAAAGATTGTTATACACATCCAGGTGGGGTGGGGGGGGTTAGGTTGGGGGGGGGTTAAACAGCTATATATTATTTGTCGGAATAGAGTGCAGTACGTTATATTATTTGATCGTTCATATGCTTGCACTATGTATTTGATGTCAAAAACGAATAAAGAAAAAAAAATAAGAATGCACGTACATTTTCCTGAACATTTTATTTGTACTCGATATAAATGCGTGATGTGGTAATTTTCAAAGTATGCGCTAGCTTTTTCTTTGAAATTTGCTGCTGCTTGTGTGAATTACGTGCTGCAAAGGTTAGGTGATCTCTTTTTTTTAAATTACATTACATTACATTACATTAGGGACTTCTATTCCGCCTATACCTTGCAGTTCAAGGCGGATTACAAAAGAGCTAACTGGACATTTCCAGTGAAGTTACAACAGTTTTGGGTTTGTTTGTTTTTTTGTTACAAGGGAGGAGAGGTACCTGGATTAATTCTGGAAGAACTTGCAAATTGGATATTAAATTGACTGTATGTTACTGTGTGATATAACAAATAGATTACAGTTTTATAATTCTTTATTCATTTTTGACTCTTGCAATAAGTGTACAATATTCAATCAGATAATTTGTACAAATCACTTGACATTCTTAACAATTATTATCCATTACATATAAAAACAAAGACTCCCCTCCCCCCACCCAACCCAATCATCAATAATAAATTCATTAAATCACATAACATACCTCCCCATCCCCACACTAATTATATTCCTATGTAATAACAAGGTGTCCAAAGTGTCTAATCATTAGAATATGCAATCAATGGCCCCCAAATCTTTTTGA
This sequence comes from Geotrypetes seraphini, assembly GCF_902459505.1. Lineage (NCBI taxonomy): Eukaryota > Metazoa > Chordata > Amphibia > Gymnophiona > Dermophiidae > Geotrypetes > Geotrypetes seraphini. The sequence goes on along the minus strand of NC_047093.1, from coordinate 16,013,448 downwards.
ATCTATTATAACTTCCTTGCTGAAGAGCAAGCACTCTCTCCATTTTATAAATATGGTGGTTAGGTGATCTCTTGCTAAATCCTGTTCATGTGAAAGACCCAATGCCTGCTCTATACTTTAATTGTAACCTGTCTATAGAGGTGATCGGCTGAAAAACCTCCCTATGGTAAGAGTTCACCCTCCAGTCGTTGCAACTCAAAGACTTTGATGAATAGCTTAACTTGATATTAGTAATTCAAAACTAAAAATAGTAGTAATATCTTCTCTCTCTTCTCGTATCAATCGTGCGATCATCCCTGCAATTCACTTAGCTTGTAAATGGGGTTCACGGGGTCCCAACTTGGCCCCGTTTCGATCCCTGCTTCAGGAGACCCGAGTTGTACCTATTCAAAAGAGTTCCTGAATGCTGTTGACGGTGATACCTAATAACTTCGTGACATTCGATCAGTCAATTCCAACCGCCAGCTGTTCCCTTCAGAGTTTCATTTTATAAACATTTTTTTGATCACCCTCTATAGATAGGTTACCTTTAGAGGTCAATTCGCTTTATTTGTATTGAAACTTCTTTCTGACCTTGATCTTATATTTAGTACCCCTGAATTCTCTAAAGGAAACAAATTTGCTCTATATTCTAAGCAGAAATATCAGGAAAGAGAAAAAAATACCTAGATTTAAAATAGAGTAACTTTCTGGCCAGGAATAAGAAACGACATCCGTGTATCACTTCATTCTTAATGAGTCCAGTAGATAACCTTGAATTTTCACTTCAGTACTTTGTTTATTTACTGGTAAATTCTATATAGTCTGCCTAATTTTATTGGTTATTAGGCTTAATTGGCGCTGATGGCACTTAACCCCTCTAATTGCCGTTAATTGGACTTAATTGAAAGTTAGGTGCCTAACGCAAAAAATGTGATTCTATAAACAGTAGGCGCTTAGTCCAAAGTACAGTGGTACCTTGGTTTACGAGCATAATTTGTTCCAGAAGCATGCTCGTAATCCAAAGCAACTTTCCCCATGGGGGATAATGGAAACGCAAATGATTCGTTTCACAACCCACCTTGATGATGAAAAAGCACTAGCAGCCCACACTGTCTCTGTGTCCTCATCTTTCACTGGCAAGCCCGCACATCCTCGCGGGTTGGAGCACCCTGCCAGGCCCACTCCCGGGGCCCACAAGACGGCAATAACAGCAGGAAGCCACGTATAGGACCGTAAAGGCAGCCGACATGGACGCCGAAGCAGCAGGAGAGAAAGTGGCTCATGGGCCCAACCTCCTTCTCCTATGACCCGCACAGGATTGTCTTGCGAGCCTCTTGTCGCCCACCGGCGCAGCTCACTCCCCCTGTACGCGCGTCACCCTCCCGCTTAACTTGGAGTGCCACTTTCAATCTGCGCCGCCGTCTGGTACGCCTTGACTGCGCATGCACCCGCAGAGCCAACATCCAGGGACAGGCGCCGACTCTCGCTCTCCACCAATTGGAGGCTTCCGAACAGAAGAACGCGAGAATTTGGTGGTAGGTTTTGAAGGGAGGATGATGGGAAAGTTTTCTTTTGCAGATCATTATCTTTCGTGGTTTCTTTGGTTACGAGTTGACCATGTTGGGGAAATTCGGCGCATGCGTTTTTCAGAGAAGCTGTTCAGGTAGCCCTTGTAATGGTGGTTTGGAGGACTCGTGTATCGAGTCAACACTCGTCTTGCGAGTCACAGTTTGCTCGATTGTTTTGCTCGTCTTGCAAAACACTCGCACAACGCGTTATTCGCAAACCGAGGTTTGACTGTATTTAGTTAAAAGTGGGTATGAATTATGGGCGTGTTTTCGAGTTTGGCGCTGTTGCACGCCTAACTTAAGTATACGTATTTAGGCCAAAGAAATCCTAAATAAGGTGCACCTAAAAATTAGGACGTCTAGGTCTGCTTAGGCAGCGCCAAGCACGATTCTACACAGTGCGCCTAACTAATAGAATCGTGATTACTTTTTTAGATTAGCTATATAGAATCGGGCCATTACTTTTTTGCCTTTTGGGGGATAACATAATATAGATGAAAGTAATAAATCAATGGAGTAGCGAGGGGCATTTAGCGCGGTTTAGTAAAATAGGGCCAAAATAGAATAAAACAGACTCCACTCATGAGGAAAGTTAAGTGGACAGTTTGAAATTTTACAAAAATGTTCCTCCTAGATTCTCAAATTTTATTAAAATGTTGATATAACATCCAATAGAAGTAGTTTGCAGGGAGCAAACATTTTCAAATGGCAAATTTCATGGCTCAAGAGTTTAAATCCTATGCATGTCATTGTAGATCGCGGCATTGTGACACCGACCAGGGATTCAGGAGGCGGTGGGGGGATGTATGGGAAGTGGCCTAGTCTCGGCAAGGCTGCGGATTAGTCTTTGTCTTCCGAATGAAGACTAATGGTTAAGAGCCCTCGGCTATAGTATTGGGCAAAGCATCTGGAGGCAGCACCCGCGGGCAAGCCTCTTTTAGAAAGTAGAGAAGTCTTGTCATTGACTATTTTCTTTTAGCGAATTGTAATTGAATCCTCTGGTATCAGAAGTCAGTACTTCTTGACTTGGAATATAACACTTCAGATAAAAGGATCTAGACAATGTGAACGACTTGCTTTTATGGGTGAAATAGTTTGGCGACAGTGTGGTACAGTTTCATTTAATTACGGTCGTTTCAGGGCTGATACGGCAGTGGGCTAGAACCAATACAGCATAAAACTACTACTGCCACTACTATTAATTATTTCTATAGCGCTACCGGGCGTACGCAACACTGTACAGAGTCGCAAAGATGACAGTCCCTGCTCCAAAGAGCTTACAATATAAACAGACAAACAGGATGTCATGGATACAGTTAAGGGGAAGGGTTAATCTGCTGGCTGGGTTGGAGGACAGAGGGGACTACAGGACAATCAAGCCATTATGACATCACTGATGAGGTTGGCTCTTATTGGTGGAATGAGGCATTATGACATTACAATCTCAGCTCTGCTTCCCAAAGACTGAATCTCTTCACACAATTATTTCTATAGGGCTACCAGACGCACGCAGCACTGTACAGAGTCACAAAGAAGACAGTCCCTGCTCAAAAGAGCTTACAATCTAAACAGACAAACAGGATGCCATGGATACAGTTAAGGGGAACTGTTAATCTACTGGCTGGGTTGGAGGGCAGAGGGGAGTACAGGACAATGAAGCCATTATGACATCACTGATGAGGTTGGCTCTTATTGGTGGAATGAGGCATTATGATGTCACAAGCTCAACTCTGCTTCCCAAAGACTGAAACTCTTCACACTACTATTGCTACTATGAATTATTTCTATAGCGTTACCAGAGGCACATAGCACTGTACAGAGTCACAAAGAAGACAGTCCCTGCTCCAAAGAGATTACAATCTAAACACAAACAGGATGGATACAGTTAAGGGGATCAGTTAATCTGGTGGCTGGGTTGGTGGGCAATGGGGTGTAGGGTTATGGATTTGAAGGCTATATCAATCTGCTTTTAAACAAGGGAAGGGGCTTAGCATACCAACTTAAGTAATTTATTCCAGGCAGAGAGGACAGCTAGATGAAAAAGAAAGTGATTCTAAGATTGCCTTTCAAACTCATCTTCCAGGAGGACCATCGTAAAAGAGGTGCTGCTGTTTTGGATGACAGTGACATAGAAGTACGTCTCAACAGCTGGAACCTTGGGGTAAGGTAAACAAACTTAAAAAATGTGTTTATATCTTTTTTTTGGCCACAAGTTGAAAGCAGTCAGGCTATCATTTGCTTTGCCATTCGGTATGTGGAGGCCTCTTGCTGTTTTCCCAGGGTTGCGATAGCTGGCTACTTTTTAAGTACTTGGCATCTTAGAGGAATTTCATATGGGTTTTAAGTGTAAGCTCTTCAAATTTCTAAATGGGAAAGCAACTGGCCAAGAGCATATCTTTTTCAGAAGTAGGAGCGCAAAGTTTGTTTGTTTTTTCCATGCAGAAAAAAAAAAAATCTGAATAAAGTTTAACTTTTCCAGGGGGGGAAAAAAAAAGAAATTATGCACCTGAGAGATGATGAGAGCGTTTAGGATTATATGCAAAGGGGTACACTGAAAAAAATGGGATCACCTAACAATGAGGAATGTGTCTAGTGGTTCTGAACGCTAGGGTTTTGCATCTGAACCTGCAAGTTGCTTGCAGGGTGCTGTCTGTCATCTTTAGAACTCCGCCTCCTTCCCAGGGAGTTGCTTCTGCCCCCTCAGGTGGGTTTTTTTTTTGTTGTTGTTTTATTGCTATAAGCAAGTTGCTCAGAAGTGTTTGTACTCTGCTCATCGGTTTTATTATTTTCAGGTATTTTTTTTTTTCTAAGTGCTTGGTTGGAGGACCTCTGCCTGAGAGGAGACACAGACTCGCGCTTCAGGATCAGCCCTCGGGGACACTTAGCTAGTCAGCTTGCTGTTGTATTCTTTTGAGTTTAGGGGCCAACCCTTGCATAGCTGCTTGCATCCGTGATTTATCAGGAGCTTGAGTGCAGGCTGTTTGGCTCCTTCCTGGATTGGCTGGGATAAATTGTAGACCATCTGTGTGGTCCCCTCTCCTTTCGCAGCATGAGGTTTTCTAGGGGTTGAGGCTCAGTCTAACCTCAGTCCGACTGGCAACCTGAGGACCAAAATCTTCCAGCGAACTTGTGAGGCTGGTGTTCTCTATTTATTCCAGCTGCATTCCTGAACATCCACGTGGGATCCCTACGAAGGTCGAGCTAAGGAACTAAGTCATATGCACTCAGACTTAATGGGGTGGGTCAGTAGAGTGGGCAGACTTGATGGGCTGTAGCCCTTTTCTGCCGTCATCTTTCTATGTTTCTATGTTTCTATGAACTGAAGCTGGTAGGCACAGTGTATAAAGCTATTATAGCCTATGGGGAAAAATTGGGAGTGGGAGAGGTCTCCAAAAGTGAATTTTGAAGGTTTCTGCAGCCAGAGCCAAGGTCCCACACCTCTAAAACCCCTTTCCTTGTATTTTATGTTCTTCAGGGAAGTCTCCATGGGCCGTTTTTGGCATAATTTTACTGGAAGCAGCCATCTTGGATTTTAAACAAATTTTTTTCTAAAGCTTCCATCTGCCTCAAAACCCCTCGGTTTTACTTAAAATTGACAGGGTTGGACTCCTCAGACCTTCCTACCCCTATATCATGCCAGGTTTGCGCTGGATGGCTAGCCAAGGAGCGTCCATACCCGCATGCAACGGAGTGCATGGGAGAGAGGCGGAAGCCTTGGCCTCAGCCTACTTCGAGTCCTTCAGGGCTGGGAATGCACAGGAGGCACGTTTCCAAGGTGAGAGACCCTTTCCAGAGCCCCCTGAAGGTGTATTGGCCAAGTGCATATGTGTGGTGGCTGTGGCTCAGGAGGACCAGCAGGGTGACCCTGCTGTGGTCCTCGAGACCCCCGGTACTAAAGAATGACATGGGGACAAATTTTTCCACATCCCCACGGGAAGTCATTTTCCCATCCCATCCCCGCGAGTTCTTTTCCTGTCTCTGCCCCATTCTTGCATACTCTGTCCTCATCTATACAAGCCTCAAACACTTTAAAATCATAAGTGTTTGAGGCTTGTGCGGTTAAGGCAGAACTTACAGGAATGGGGCAGGGACAGCGACAAAACTTGTGGGGATGGGACGGGGAAATGAAGTTCTGCAGGGACGGGGAAAAATTTGTCCCCTTGTCATTCTCTACCCAGTGCAAAGTTTCAGCCCCAGATTTTGTGATAGAAACATGATGGCAGATAAAGGCCAAATGGCCCATCTAGTCTGCCCATCCACATTAACAATTATCTCTTTTTTGAATTCAGACACAGTTGAATGCATATTTGAACTGCTGAGGGTCCTCAGTGTCTATGTTCAGCGCGATGGAGGCAGTGGTGCAGGGATCTCCCCTCAACATGTGTCCCAACCAGACCAGGAGGTTCAGTCATAGACAAGAAGAGCAGATATGGTGGAACTCTCTACCACAACATATCACAAACGAAAGAGATCGTCATTCTTTTAAAAAAATTTTGAAAACTCACCTTTTTAAAGATGTAATGTAATGTAATTTATTTCTTATATACCGCTACATCCGTTAGGTTCTAAGCGGTTTACAGAAAATATACATTAAGATTAGAAATAAGAAAGGTACTTGAAAAATTCCCTTACTGTCCCGAAGGCTCACAATCTAACTAAAGTACCTGGAGGGTAATAGAGAAGTGAAAAGTAGAGTTAGAGGAAAAATAAAAATAAAATAAACATTTTAACAAGACAGCATTGATCTAAATACTTTGGAAGGTAGAAGAGAGGAGAGAAAGGAATAGAAGCAGAAGGGGGAGCCGTTGAACAGTAGAATTCTGCAGCATCCACTATCTCCTCCTCTCCCTATTGGCTAAGGCTCTTAACATTTGCATATCTTCTTCCCATTGGCTAAGGCTCTTTGCCTGCATTGTGATGTCATAGAGCTTTATGGTTATAGAAACCTAGAAACATGATGGCAGATGAAGGCCAAATGGTCCATGTAATGTAATGTAATGTAATTTATTTCTTATATACCGCTACATCCGTTAGGTTCTAAGCGGTTTACAGAAAATATACATTAAGATTAGAAATAAGAAAGGTACTTGAAAAATTCCCTTACTGTCCCGAAGGCTCACAATCTAACTAAAGTACCTGGAGGGTAATAGAGAAGTGAAAAGTAGAGTTAGAGGAAAAATAAAAATAAAATAAACATTTTAACAAGACAGCATTGATCTAAATACTTTGGAAGGTAGAAGAGAGGAGAGAAAGGAATAGAAGCAGAAGGGGGAGCCGTTGAATAGTAGAATTCTGGAGAAATTTTAATGATAGAAATAGAACAAAACAAAGACAAAAGGCAAAACAATAGATAAGATTAAAGATAAATCTTAAGCTGGAAAGAAAAATAAAATAAAACTTTGTCTTCAATCCACGGTTTCAGCGTCAGTGTTTTTAATACTCATTATTACAATTTTTTTTAATTTTTAATCTTTTACTTATCCCTGTTCCCTTATGTTTTTTTTCCCCGTATTTGTTTTTCTATATACAACAGATGCAATCTTTCCCCCATTTTTCCTCCCAATTCAAGTTTGTCTTGTCTTAAAACTGTTGTTACTGAGTTTTAATTTGTATCTTTATATTTTATTCTTTTACTTACGTACATCGCTTTGTGAACAGATTCAGCGATAAATCAAATATTAATAAACCTTGAACCTTGGAAAGTCCAATTCTAAGCCACTATTATCTCAAGATGCAGTTTCTCTGGCAGAATCTGGTTCTCTGCATGAGAGAAGCAGTCAAGAAGCAGTAATTGCCCTGGACTAGGGGGAAGATCCTATGGAACGCTGGCTGTTCAAAGCCTCTGCACTCTCAGGCATTATTTCTACTTTGCTATGAGAATTGAAGCTGAAAGTTCTTCCAGCCCCCTCGTCACAGTGCTCATTTAGGTGCGTCTCAGTTGCTCCAACTGCATTCTTTCCCTCGCATCTGGACATCACAAAGCTGGTCATGGATCACTGGGAGTCACCAGAAGGGTCCCTGAGAGTGGCTATGGCCGAGCTTTACCTGATGGTTGCGGATTTCCAGCAGCTGTTTGCTCAACTGAAGGTGGATTCCCTGGTGGTGCAGTTCACTAAATGAACCTCCTTGCCTAGTGAAGGAGGTGTGATGTTATAGGATACTTAGGACCATACAGTGGATGAGGTCCTCAAGCGGCAATTTGAAGCTTTGGCCCTAGGGATTAAGATGGCAGCTGAAGCTTCCTTTGTGGCACATGTTTACCACACCCGTCTGTCTTGAGTTCCGGCCTCAGAAGACAATGAAGATCCCCCAAATGCTCTTATCTGTGGTTGATTATAGTGCAGATGCTCTATATGATATCATCAGAATCAGAGTTATGAGCAAGATGTCTGACTGTGCTATCTCCACTTGGATGAAGCTCTGAATCAGACAGTGAGCAGGAGATTCAGCCTCTAAAGCCACTCTGAGCAGGCTTCCCTTTCAAGGGCAGATGCTATTTGGCATGAGTTTGGATGACCTGATGACCAGCATTAAGGACTGTCGCCTTAAGGCATGGTTGGACAGCAGATCCCAGATGACTCAGGGTACAGCATGGGAATTTTCAAGGCTCTTGAAGATTCCATCCTTATGCAGGAGGCCAAGTGACACAGAGGTCCTTTCAGGGGTCACAGCAGAGGCTCAGTTGGGATAGGAGACAGCAAGCCTCTGGCTCTCAACCTTCCTAACTTCCAAGAAAGTACACAAGAAGAGTGATCAAAGCCTCAGCTATGGGGCAGGCTGTCAACCTTTTGATCGGTCTGGGCCCAGATAGATGCAGACTGTTGAATCCTAGAAGTTGTTCAAGAAGGTTACAAAATCAACTTTTGTGCCCCCTTTCTAGATCTCTTTGTAGGTTCTCCAGCTTGTTGGCCTGCTGGAGAGAGCCCTCAGAATCCAGGTAATGATACAAAGGCTACTGGATCTTTGTGCCTTAGAACTGGTACCGGATGAAGAATGAGGTTCGGTCAGATACTCCATGTACTTAATTGTACCAAAGAAAGGCTCAGACGACTGGATGCCAGTTCTGGACCTCAAGTAGGTCAATGCTGCACTGAAGTCACATTTCCATATGGGGATCATTCAATTAGTCATAGTGGCAGTGGTGCCAGGGAAGTTTCTTGCCTCTCTCGATTTGATGGAGGCCTATCACATCCCATTTTTCTGGCCAATAGGAGATACTTAAGGTTTCATGTGCTGGAACAGCATTTCCAGTTCACAGTGCTCCCCTTCGACCCCGGGACAACACCTCGCACTTTTACCAAGATGATGGTGGTTGGATGATTTGGCTAATCAGAGCCCCATCCAAGAAGAAATGTGAACTGGAAGTTTCAAGAGTGGTTCAACTTCTCCAGGACTTGGGATGGATTGTCAACTTCAAGAAGAGCCAGCTGAAGCTGACTCAGCACCTGGAATACCTTAGAGTTTTGTTTGACATATCTTTGGTACAGGTTTTTCTTCCGGAGCCACACAGACTGAAGCTCTGGAAGCAAATTTTGAATCTTCTACAGAGTCTGACTCCCAAATCATGGCATCTGATTGATGGCGGCAGCCCCTTAGGCAAAGAGTTCACATGAGTCCTCACCAAGACTCTTCTCTCTCAATGGGTCTCCTCAGATGGACTCGCTTTAGCAACCGCCTCCTTGGGTATCATAAGCGACGAGCAGTCTGTGGTGGTGGCTGTAGCTGGCTGCTCTCTTGATGGGCATGCCTCTTCGAACATCCTCCTGGGAGATTCTAATGACCAAAGCCAACCTCTACGTTTTTTTTGTGTGTGTGTGTGTGTGTGGGGGGGGGAAATGTCTTTGCAACAGGCACTGGACACTGGCTCAGCAAAAGTGGTCCATAAATGAGCTAGAATTTGGAGCCATTCAACTAGCGCTTTAGGCATTGGAGATGCAGGGTTCTGAAGCTCCACCCTCTGTGTGCTTCACATACTTTCTGCCTTAAGATCAGTCCAAATTTGGAGAATTCTTTGTCTCTCATCTGAACTGAGAGGATATATTAAAAAAAAAAAAAAAAGAAAAATACATAAGAGCGTAAAGTTTGGGTTAAGTCTCTGCTTGATAGCAGGACATGCGAGTAGCTAGGAGCTCTATAAGATTAGTGCTGGTTGCACTGAGTATTTGTACCTGCTTTGATCAGTTACTTAAATGATATAATGTTAATGGATGTGTTTGTTACAGAGCAGAATAGAATTGTAGTGTCGGGGATTTTACCCCATTTCCCTCCTTCCGGTTATGTCTGTCATTTCAGTGCTACTTGATTGCTTTTGTACAAAATGAGGGGACAGGAGCAGCTCCCTGGGAAGGAGGCAGAGTTCAAAAGATGATTGACCACATTCTGTAAGCAACTTGCGGGTTCAGATGGAAAACCCTAGTGTTCAGGACCACTAGACACATCTACAACTCTGTGCAAGGTATACCAACTGACAAGATGCTTGAGGTCTGAAGATACAATGAGATTGACCTCAAGGAAGGAGAATACTGTTTGGTATGTTAAATCAAGAATAGCAATGGTATCCGTGGCAGGAGTAATACTATATAATCTCCTCCCTGGCATCTTGAGGACCTATTCGAATATTAAAAGAATGTTAAAAACACAATTTTATGTAGAGGCTTTCCTTTGAAGATAGGTGGAAGGGAGACACCTAAAGAGGAATTTGAATTATGACCTGGTGAGATCTCATTTAGAATATTGTGTACAATTCTGGAGGCTGCACCTTCAAAATAAAAAGGATGGAGTCAGTCCAGAGGAAGGCGACTAAAATGGTGTATGGTCTTCATGATAAGGTGTATGGGGACAGACTTAAAGATCTCAATCTGTAGACTTTGAAGGAAGAGGGGAGATATGATAGAGACGTTTACTGTAAATACCTGCGTAATAGAAATGTGCATGAGTCGAGTCTCATTTGAAAGGAAACTCTGCAATGAGAGGACATAGGATGAAGTTAAGAGGTGATAGGCTCAGGAGTAATCTGAGGAAATACTTTTGTACAGAAAGGGTGGTAGATGCGTGGAACAGTCTCCCAGAAGAGGTGGTGGAAACAGAGACTGTGTCTGAATTCAAGAGGGCCTGGGATAGGCACGTGGGGTCTCTTGGAGAGAGAAAGAGTTAATGGTTACTGCGGATGGGCAGACTAGATGGGCCATTTGGCCTTTATCTGTCATCAGGTTTTCTGCTATCTTTAGTGGGCTAAATGTATGTACTGAAAGCATTGTTATGTATGTTGTCCTCTGAGCCATTGTGAATGTTTTACATTGTAAGCCGCTTAGTTATAGGCAGTCAAGAAATTTTAGAAATAATAATAATAAAAAAATAATACAAGAAAGAAGATTATCGAGGTAAGAACTTAATCTTTCTTTTTTCACCTGTCAACTGATGTGAAAATAAAACATGTATGGATATCTCTAACATACAGAAGTGGTTCAGCTACTCATTATCCAACTTTTCTGTGTACTGCAGTGGTGAATTAGGCTTTTTATGTACTTTTTTTGTGTGGCTATACCTCCTAGACCTGTGCAATAACAGATTCTTATTAAAGATATAACTAACTTCTCCCCATGCAAATAATATCAAATGGAATACCATATTTCCCCATGTATAGGCAGTGGGTGTGGCTCCCTTATATGGGGCGGCCTTTCTAAAGGCATCGTAGATAAGCTGCCCCATTAGAAGATCAGCTGCGGAGCCCCCTTACCTGTAGCTCCCTCCTTGGATGGCTGGCTGCTTCCTGAAATGTCAGGGTCAGCGGTGCAGGGCAGAATCGATCTTTTCAGCATCCAGCCAGCCCGGCACTGCTTCCTCAATGAATACCTACATCAGTTCTCACGGGACTCGCGAGTCCTGACGCAGGCATTGAGGAAGCAGTGCCGGGCCAGCTGGATGCTGAAAAGATCACTCCTACCCTGCACCGCGGCTGTGACATGGCAGGAGGCAGCTGACGGAGGTATTTATAGGGGGGGGGGGGAGAGGGATGTATAGGTTGCCCCATTGTATAGGCTGTTTTAGGTTTTAAAACTCTTTGATAAGCCGCGGCTAGTAACATGGGACGGCTTATCTTAAGAATTTTAAAACCTAAAACGGCATTTCTTGCGGCCTATACATGGGGAAATATGGTAAAAGGAGGCAGGATGGGCAACTTTTTTGCTAACTGCTTAGTCCAGATTTCCACAGAAAGACTCATTATCTTGTAACATAGTAACATAGTAGATGACGGCAGATAAAGACCCGAATGGTCCATCCAGTCTGCCCAACCTGATTCAATTTAAATTTTTTTTTTTTGTGAACCCTTTTAGGAAGCTACAGCAAAAAGTGGCCTTAACGTGGGATTTTCCTGAGCATGAAGGCCATTTTTGTGCAGCTGTAAAGTGGCTAATTTTTCCTTTTTTGTATTAATGGCCATGTGCTAATGTTAACCCACACTGAAAAAAAGCCTCTCTTACCAAAGAAATACAAAATATCACAGCTGATTAAGGCTGGGGACAAAATACCTTGTAACGTACAGCTATCGGACTCAAAAAATTGTGTCAATTTAAATGTAACAAGTTAAAGAATACAATCATAAGAACATAAGAATTGCCGCTGTTCCTGAAGTATTTAGAAACTAACCTGTTCAATCCGGTGACGGGTCAATTGAGCGCAAGACAAACGCGCGCAGACAATTCAGCGCAAAGACTATAGCGCGCCAGACAATTATGTGCAAGGATAACTCAGCGCCAGACAATTGAGCGCAACGATAACTCAGCGCAATGACAATTCAGTGCGCGTCTAGATGGCGCCTGCCGAACGAAGGCCACGCGCACGTTCAGCACGTTAACACGTGATGACGTCACCACGTTGTCAGTATGGTTCCCTTGACTTTTTGCGTTTTCAATATAAGTCACGTGAATGCATTTTCGTTACTATGGTTACGTTTCCTCTTTATATATGTGCTCCGAACAGCCCGCCTTCTTTTCGCTGCCTGACTTTGTCCGTTATAGGTAAAGATCTGGTTTTGCTAGTACTTCATCTATAACGAATATTTGTCTTGCGCGGATTTTTATCACCTCTGGTGAGAGCGAACGTACTTCCCCATTTCTTCATTTACAGGTATGTTTATATTTTCGGTTCACGCGCACGCAGATCCCCTTTGCAAGCGATACAAGATGCGTGCTACACAATCGCAAGAAAAGCGAGGGTATAATAATAATAAAACTGAGCGCAATTAACTATGAACCGTTTATATTGGGTATGTTTATATTTGCGGTTTGCACGCGCACGCGGACCGTATTTGTTAATGTCGCTCTCTTTGCCAGCGATACAAGATGCGTGCTACATAATTGCAAGAAAAGCGAGGGTATAATAATAATAACTGATCTCTAGCGCTATTAATAACTAGCTTCTAACTTTGTTAATTCTACTTAATTTGTAACATCTTTTAACCATTGTAAACCGCATAGAACTTCACGGTCCTGCGATATATAAACTGTTATTATTATTATTATCGTGCCCAGCAGTCTGCTCACGCGGCGGCCCTTAGGTCAAAGACCAGTGCCCTAACTGAGTCTAGCCTTACCTGCATACGTTCTGGTTCAGCAGGAACTTGTCTAACTTTGTGTTGAATCCCTGGAAGGTGTTTTCCCCTATAACAGCCTCTGGAAGAGCGTTCCAGTTTTCCACCACTCTCTGGGTAAAGAAGAACTTCCTTACGTTTGTAAAAAATCTATCCCCTTTCAACTTTAGAGAGTGCCATCTTGTTCTCCCTACCTTGGAGAGGGTGAACAATCTCTTTATCTGCTAAGTCTATTCCCTTCAGAATTTTGAATGTTTCGATCATGTCCCCTCTCAGTCTCCTCTTTTCAAGGGAGAAGAGGCCCAATTTTTCTAATCAGAGTTAAGAGGAGGAAAAGACGTCAAGAGCTCATAGAGGCAGCACTTTAAAGCGTAATAGCTTTCATGTACTGCTCACATATATCGAGCCATCATTAGTCGGAAAAACCTCCTCGTCTTACAGTCATTGGAATTGGTATTGATTAAACAGAGGTTCATTTATCCTTATTTTCCTTTTTATATTTATTTTTTTCACGTTTCTCTTTACTCAATTACTATTTCTATGTCCGTTGAATGTCCTCTGGCTTCCACTTATTTCACAGACAGTCATACAATGCAGTCCATATATTTAATCTGACTAAAGTTCCCAAAAACCATTGAAAAAAACTCCAACTTAGCTTAATGTTGATCCAAAACTGGAAAAGCAATTCAATAAATACAGCGGCGTAATACACTCTATGGAGCTTCTCCGTTTCGCTGTAAAGAAACAGCTTTTTCAGGAGCAAAACTACTTTTCATCTTTAGATGACCGGACTTTCTGATAGCAAAGTCGGGCCGATATTCTTCTGCACCCAAAATCGATTGCGCTGTCCAGAAAGGAATTTACACTCTCCGTGCCGCTGAAGAAAAACATCCACATGCTAATGTTCATCCACATGCTAATGTTCATTCACGTGCTAATATTGCCATTGGCGCTCAGCCATGACAAATAATTACCATATGAGCCCTAACAACGACCCGTTTTGTAGGCAGTAAAGGCCCGATTTTATAAACAGCACTTAAAAATTTGGCATTGAGAAGTGTGGCGCTTAAGTGTGATTCTATAAAAGTTAACAAGTTGCTCACTCTCTCTTGATCACATCAGTCTTATTAATAAAGGTAATTTCTTTTTTTTTATAATTCTTTATTCATTTTCATATTTTACATGAAGTGTACAAAATATTGAGTTACAACTAATGAATACACAATATCACTTTTATATCTATTACATAATATTCTGAACAAATTTTTTTTATCCCCTCTCCCACCCCCCACCCTTCAAGTACTTTCCAATCACCTTATACATATTGTATACCATATTATAACATGTTATGTAAAATTATTTTCACTACCCCCCCTCCATGTGTGCCATAAAGAAGACAAGAAAAAGAAGAAAAGAAGAAGATAAATCCTATTATTCATTCAGTACAATACTTTGTCAATGGCCCCCATATTTTTATAAATTTAGGATATGTCCCTCTTTGTATTGCTATTACTCTTTCCATTTTGAATATATGACAAATTGTATTCCACCAAAATGTATAATTAAGGTTACTATGATTCTTCCAGTTATTGGTTATATGCTGAATGGCAACCCCTGTCATGACTAGTAAAAGCTTGTTATTTTCTGGTGAAATTTGACTTTTTTTTCTCATCATCATTCCAAATAACACTGTATCATATGATATTGCTACATGATTTTCCATCAATTTATTAATTTGTGGCCAAATTGCATTCCAAAAACTTTTAATAACAGCAGAGTAGCGTAATTCCAGCTGGCTGGACTCGTCGTTGTTTTGCAGTGAATCACTTCTAGCTTTCACCGTCACCTGTTCAACCTGTTGGGCCACCTTAATATCATCACATACGATCACACCCAAGTCCTGCTCTTCTGTCGTGCACATAAGCTCTTCACTCCCTAAACTACCTTCCCCTCGTGTTTTTTGAAGCCCAAATGGTTGACCTTGCATTTCTTAGCATTAAATTTTAGCTGCCAAATCTCAGACCATTCTTCAAGCTTCGCCAGGTCTTTCTTCATGTTATTCACACCATCCGGCGTGTCTACTCTATTGCAGATTTTCGTATCATCCGCAAAGAGGCAAATCTTACCCGACAGCCCTTCAGCAATATCGTTTTTAAACATGTTAAAAAAAATCAGGCCCAAGAGCTCTTATTTTGTGCAATGTATCATAATAGATTCTGAATAAGTTAATGATTTAAGATCTGTTACTTAGCTTTGCAATGCCACCTCTTCCAATGAGATATCGATTTCCATCACTTTCATCCGGGTCGAGGCGAATTAAAAAAATAACGTGCCTTTAGCACTGCTCGGTTTATTCGTTAGTTGCAAAGTCTGCCAGCTAAATGTAGTTGCATATGCTTATTGCAGTTCTCCCCACTTCCCCTATGTATAAGTCTGTAATATTTGTGTGTTTGTTGTAGTTAGTAATAGAGATTGACACGGTGACAAAATTCATCACCGTTCCCGTCCCCGTGGATAACCGCGGGAAATAATCCCATGTCATTTTTTAGTGTCTATTTCAACCTCAGTCCTTCTACACCAACATTCTTCAAAGCAAAGCTTGCGGGTCAGTGGTTGTGGCCATTCATACTCTGATTCTTATGTGAGCCAAGGAAATTAAGCCATTGTGACATCACTGATGAGGTTGGCTCTTAGGCACTGGTGGAATGAGGCATTATGACATCACAATATCTGCTCTGGATACCAGAGACTGTCATTCTGTAGTGTCTGTTTCAACCTCAGTCCTTCTACACCAGCATTCTTCAGAGCAAAGCTTGCGGGTCAGTGGTTGTGGCCATTCATACTCTGATTCTTATGTGAGCCAAGGATAATGAAGCCATTGTGACATCACTGATGTGATTGGCTCTTAGGCACTGGTGGAATGAGGCATTATGACATCACAATATCTGCTCTGGATACCAGAGACTGTCATTCTTCAGTGTCTATCTCAACCTCAGTCCTTCTACACCAGCATTCTTCAAAGCAAAGCTTGCGGGTCAGTGGTTGTGGCCATTCATACTCTGATTCTTATGTGAGCCAAGGATAATGAAGCCATTGTGACATCACTGATGTGATTGGCTCTTAGGCACTGGTGGAATGAGGCATTATGACATCACAATATCTGCTCTGGATACCAGAGACTGTCATTCTGTAGTGTCTGTTTCAACCTCAGTCCTTCTACACCAGCATTCTTCAAAGCAAAGCTTGCGGGTCAGTGGTTGTGGCCATTCATATTCTGATTCTTATGGGAGCCAAGGATAATGAAGCCATTGTGACATCACTGATGTGATTGGCTCTTAGGCACTGGTGGAATGAGGCATTATGACATCACAATATCTGCTCTGGATACCAGAGACTGTCATTCTGTAGTGTCTGTTTCAACCTCAGTCCTTCTACACCAGCATTCTTCAGAGCAAAGCTTGCGGGTCAGTGGTTGTGGCCATTCATACTCTGATTCTTATGGGAGCCAAGGATAATGAAGCCATTGTGACATCACTGATGTGATTGGCTCTTAGGCCCTGGTGGAATGAGGCATTATGACATCACAATATCTGCTCTGGATACCAGAGACTATCATTCTGTAGTGTCTGTTTCAACCTCAGTCCTTCTACACCAGCATTCTTCAATGCAAAGCTTTAGGGTCAGTGGTTGTGGCCATTCATACTCTGATTCTTATGTGAGCCAAGGATAATGAAGCCATTATGACATCACTGATGTGATTGGCTCTTAGACACTGGTGGAATGAGGCATTATGAAATCACAATATCTGCTCTGGATACCAGAGACTGTCATTCTTCAGTGTCTATCTCAACCTCAGTCCTTCTACACCAGCATTCTTCAAAGCAAAGCTTGAGGGCCAGTGGCTGTGGCCATTCATACTCTGATTCTTCCCTCTCTCCTTAAAGAATGACATGAAGATGGTTTCCCGCGGGGACGGGAACGGTGATGAATTTTGTCACCATGTCATTCTCTAGTTAATAACCGAGACCCTGTTTTTAATTGTAAATCGCTTTGAATTTATGATATTGCGATCCATCAGAATTTTAATAAAACTTGAAACTTAAAGTTAGGCCCACTTTATAGAATCACGTGAAGGTGGGCTTAGGCGTCGATAGGCGTCCTAACCTTAGGTGCACCCCATTTCTGCCAGTGTTTTCTTGGCCTAAATGAGTGTGCCTAAGTCTAGAGCAGAGCAGAGCCCCTAACTAGGCGCCTACCATCCAATTAAGTGCAATTTACATCAGTTATGAGGTATGATAAGATTGGCTGCAGATCTTATCATCAGCCCATAATAAAGACCTCGTGACAGTTACAATAAGATAGGTTTATTCGCAGTAAGCAAAAGGCAACTCACATGAAATAGCAATACAACAAATAACATACAATTGGAAAACATATGACAGGTTAAATTATAATTTTTGGTGGAATTCTGTATGTCATATATACAAAATGGAGCTCACAATAGCAACGCAAAAAGGTTATATTAGTAAATTTCAGAAAATCTGGGGACCGTTAACAGATTTTTGTAATGAATGATTAACTTTTCCCATGTTAAGGTATTTGATTAGGGGGGAAAAGGGTGGGTTTTACTTGTTATTATATAATACATGATTTCACAGTAAGAATAATTTTATGATTTATTGTTATTATATAATACAATAATTTCACAGTAAGAATAATTTTATGATTTATTGAATAGGGAGGGAGGGGGAGGGACTATTAGATTCAATAAGGATGATATAAATGTTAGATTTCTTTCATAGTATTTAAAATATTATAGAATTTAAATTTGTAATGAAATGTTAAATTTGATGCTTATATGAGAGTTAATCAAGTGTGTATCTTTAAGTTTTAAATGAGTTTATTTGCTACACTTATTGTAACAAACAAAAATGAATAAAGAATTAAAAAAAATAAAAAATTAAATAGCAAAGTACAGCATATTGGCTATAAGGATAACATACATACGAAATAGCAATCTGATGTTCTTTTGGGTCTGACTCCTCTCTCTTCTCTATCTGTTCTACCCGTCGGCGTAATATTTATAGCAGCCTAGGGAACCACCTAGTTACAGATTCCATCACATTCATCATTTTTATTGGCTATATGGTGTATACACTTATCAGGGAGCCATACTGAAACGTGACGTCTCCTGGTGCCAAAACTGACCTTTCTATATTTCCCTGACAAATGCATTCCCAATACCAAGGCTAATAACTTCCGAGAGTAAGCCCCCACCTTCCTGAGTTACACTGTCCTTCACTAGTACTTCTTAGGAGGACCTCTTATCATGTATTGGACTGTTCTGAAAAATCCCAAAACATTGATGTCACAGTCAGAAGATCTGACTGCTGGTTTCTGGAGCAAAGGTGAATCTAGCAGAGAGGAAAATGACTGCTTAGAAGTTTGAAGTTTGAAATCATTTGCACAATGTCTCTCTTAGAAAGACAGTGATATCTTGGAATCCGAACTTAATCCATTCCAGAACCCCGTTTGAGTTCCAAGACAATTTTTCCCATTGAAAATAATAGAAACGGGATTAATCTGTTCCTGGGTTCCATAAACTCAAATTTTAACAGGAAATACACTGGATTTTAAGGTAAAATATTAATAAATATTCCAAAGCAGCATTCAGATTCTGGGGCACAAACACACACATACAATGTGCAGGGTGTTCGGATTCCAAGACGAAATTTACCACAAAAAAAAGTCATTCGAGTTTTGGGGCGTTCAGATTCCGAGGTACCACTGTATAACTATTTGGGGTTCTCAGGGGTCTTCGCCTACAATATATGCAGGTCTTATGCTTGCGTCTTCTTCCGCCTACATTTTCATGCAGGTCTTATTCCTGATTCTCCCCTGATTCGTCCTCAAGTGGTAATTAATTATTAGTGCTAATTAAGTATATTAAAGAATTAAGTTAGATGCCTACATGGCTAGGTGCACCAATGTAGACATCAATTATAGAATCGGATCATAAAGGCTCATGTGGTAAGCCTGATGTAATAAAAGTTTCTTTTATTTGGGAGAGGGTGTCAGGATGGCTATAGTGTAGCTAAAACTGGCTAGCACAGGATTACCACATGAGCCTTTATGATCCGATTCTAAAATTGATGTCTATATCGGTGCACCTAGCCATGTAGGCATCTAACTTAATTCTTTAATATACGTAATTAGCACTAATAATTAATTACCACTTGAGGACGAATCAGGGGAGAATCAGGAATAAGACCTGCATGAACATGTAGGCGGAAGAAGACGCAAGCATAAGACCTGCATATATTGTAGGCGAAGACCCCTGAGAACCCCAAATAGTTATACAGTGGTACCTCGGAATCTGAACGCCCCAGAACTCGAATGACTTTTTTTTGTGGTAAATTTCGTCTTGGAATCCGAACACCCTGCACATTGTATGTGTGTGTTTGTGCCCCAGAATCTGAATCAGTGGATCAGTGCGCACTTAAAAGACACTTAAAAGAGACAGATACAGCATATAAAACCGTAGAAGCTAAAATAAATAAAAATTGGATTCTGTTAAAGGAACTTTTTTCCTTTCAAATAATAGACAATGCTTTGAAAAAATGTTGGAAGCTATTGAAAGTGTTTTTTTGGTGTTTTTTTTTTTTTTTTTAAAAGTAGCAGCAACTGCAAACAAAAAAAAAATCCTGGAAACCCTTAAAAGGCAGTTTCTTAAAAATATAGGCATGCACCTGCTCTTGTCAAAAAGTTGGAAGCCTTTAAAAAGCTTTTTGGGGGAGAATAACAAAAGTTTTAGCATAAATAACACTTCTTAAGTTGAAGTTTTGTAGTTTGGTTCTTGGTCAGCTGCGGTTGAGAGTTGGAATTAAAGGGCTTAAAAAGTGTTCTGCACGGAGTTACATTTATTGATTTATTCAATTTTCTATACTGTTCTCCCAAGGGAGCTCAGAACAGTTTCCATGAATTTATTCAGGTACTCAAGCGTTTTCCCCTGGGAAGGGGTAAAACGCGGACCTCACGGACCTGACGGACCTCGCAGATCTAAACCACTACGGCCTTAAAAATCTGAGGTCCGTGTCGGTCCGTGTCCGTGTCACTTGTAGTTTCTGTCGCTGACAGACCTTGATGAGCTTTTAGCGCTGACGGATCCGTCTCAGCATAGGGAGGGAAAAGTGTTAGGATCTGTCAGCGCTAAAAATCTCTTTGAGGTCTGTCAGAGCCAGAGACTAGTGCTGGAGTTTGGAGACTTCTTTTCCATAATGCACGTCCAAAATCTATGTCCCCGCTCTCTTGGCTTCTGCTCTGCCGCTCCAGCACGAGTCTCTGGCTCTGACAGACCTCGAAGAGATTTTAGCGCTGACGGATCCGTCTCAGCAGAG
This sequence comes from Geotrypetes seraphini, assembly GCF_902459505.1. Classification (NCBI taxonomy): domain Eukaryota; kingdom Metazoa; phylum Chordata; class Amphibia; order Gymnophiona; family Dermophiidae; genus Geotrypetes; species Geotrypetes seraphini. The sequence continues at coordinate 15,992,911 of NC_047093.1, read as the reverse complement.
GGAGGGAAAAGTGTTAGGATCCGTCAGCGCTAAAAATCTCTTTGAGGTCTGTCAGAGCCAGAGACTAGTGCTGGAGTTTGGAGACTTCTTTTCCATAATGCACGTCCAAAATCTATGTCCCCGCTCTCTTGGCTTCTGCTCTGCCGCTCCAGCACGAGTCTCTGGCTCTGACAGACCTCGAAGAGATTTTAGCGCTGACGGATCCGTCTCAGCAGAGGGAGGGAAAAGTGTTAGGATCCGTCAGCGCTAAAAATCTCTTCGAGGTCTGTCAGAGCCAGAGGCTAGTGCTGGAGCGGCAGAGCAGAAGCCAAGAGAGCGGGGACATAGGTATCGGAAAAGAGGTCTCCAAACTCCAGCACTAGCCTTTGGCTCTGACAGACCTCGAAGAGATTTTTAGCGCTGACGGATCCTAACACTTTTCCCTCCCTATGCTGAGACTGATCCGTCAGCGCTAAAAGCTCATCAAGGTCTGTCAGCGACAGAAACTACAAGTAACACGGACACGGACCAACACGGACCTCAGATTTTTAAGGCCGTAGTGGTTTAGATCCGCGAGGTCTGTCAGGTCCGTGAGGTCCGCGTTTTACCCCTTCCCTTTTCCCCTGTCTGTCCTGGTGGGCTCACAATCAATCTAATGTACCTGGGGCAATGGGGGGATTAAGTGACTTGCCCAGGGTCACAAGGAGCACTGTGGGTTTGAACCCAAAATCCCAGGGGGCTGAAGCTGTAGCTTTAACCACTGCGCCACACTCCTCCAAATCATGTTTTAATCCTTTATTTTTGCTTTATAAACTTGTGCTCATCTTAAATAGTGGTGTTACTGGCACATGTCTAGATGCACCCATTTGCCCATTAAATGAGAAAACCAGTAGTAGGATTTTTATAAAGTACAGCAGACAGTGACATGAGCAGGGGGCATAATTCTAAACATCAGGGGTGCCCAATACGTCGATCGGGAAGGCAACTGGAGTTTTTTGTAAACCGCTTAGGTATATAAGAATTAGATTAAATTAAAATTAAATTAAATTGATCGCGGAACCCATCCCAGGCTCTGTGACAGACTCGCGTTACCTTCGCGATCTACCAGGCCGATCAGCCTTCCTCTCCCTGATGTCAATTCTGCCGTCGGAGAGGAAGTTCCGGGCCAGCCAATCTCTGCCTGGCTGGACTGGAACTTCTGACGGCAGAATTGACGTCAGGGAGAGGAATGCGGGTCGGCCCGACGCTTCTAATCTGCAGGGAGAGCTTGGGGCAGTGGTGGCTTGGGGGCCTGTTCCCCGATGGCGGCGGCAGTGGCTTGGGGAAGGGCAGGGAGAAAGAAAGGGGAGGGGGCAGGGAGAGATGAAGAAAAAGTTGGGGGAGGGAATGAGGTCTGGACAAGAGGAAGCATACAGGAGGCTGAAAGAAGGGAAAAAATATTGGATGCACAGTCAGAAGAAGAAAGTGCAACCAGAGACTCATGAAATCACCAGGCAAAGGTAGAAAAAAAGATTTTTTTTTTTTTTTAAATTTAGTGATCACAATGTGTCCATTTTGAGAATTTATATCTGCTGTCTATATTTTTGCTCTATGGCTCCCTTTTACTAAACCGCAGTAGCGGTTTTTAGCGCAGGGAGCCTATGAGCGTCGAGAGCAGTGCAGGGCATTCAGCGCAGCTCCCTGCACTAAAAACTGCTATCGCGGTTTAGTAAAAAGGGAGAGGGTATATTTGTCTATTTTTGTATAGCTGTTACTGAGGTGAAATTACATATTTTAAAGTCATCTGCCTTGACCTCTGATAAAAACCCCGAATACAAATGATAATTCACATTTTCTCTGTGTACAATGTGCTTTGTGTTTTTTTTTTTAAATTTTATTGTTGGTAGATCATTTTGACTTGGTCATTTTAAAAGTAGCTCGCAAGCCCAAAAAGTGTGGGCATATTCTATGTGACCAATGTAATAAGATAGACTAAGAAGCTTTGCCATGTTTACACACAGAATTGCTGTGAGATGCTCAAATTGAGCAGGGGTGTGATTTGAGGAGTCAGCAAATATAATGGTTAGTGCAGTGAGCTGAGAGCTGAATATTTTTTTTAAATTAATCATTATTTAATTACATATTTCAAATTAAATAAAGTAAATGAATGTACATAGTCCACATTCAATGAGAAGAAACCACAAGAAATTACTTAACCAAACATTAAGTATATGGACCAGCACTACCTTATGTATTTAACACATCCCATATATCCCCTATATGCATTACAGAAACTTATTTTTCAATCAACAATCTCTCAAGCTGAGAAGGGTCAAAATAAATATATCTAATAGATTGTAAAGTTATTACACATTTACAAGGAAATTGAAGGAAAAAAGTACCTCCTTCAATTTCAGAAATTCCTCACGAAGTAGTTGTGTAGACTTAGCCACATCCAGAAAAATCCGGATGGGCTGGCCACAAAACTGAGAATGTTTAATTCCGGAAATAATTTTTTAAAAACATCAACTTTCTCCTGTTCTGTTGAAAAGATTGTAAGGAAGGTTGCTCTAGTAGTAATTTCCTCCTGAGAGGATTCAAGGAAATCTGATAAACTGATCAATTCTTTTGGTCCCTTCTTCACATTTCCCTCAACAGCCTCAGCTTTTGACACAGAAACATACTGAATATACAGTGGTACCTCGGTTTACGAGTGCACCGGTTTGCGAGTGTTTTGCAAGACAAGCAAAACATTTGCAAAATCGGTGCCTCAGAAACCGAGCATGGCTCGATTTACGAGCACCCCCCCGCAATCCGGCACCCCCCCACCACGATCCGACCCCCCCCGACACGATTGGGCACCCCCCCGACATGATCCGACATCCCCCCCCCGACACAATTGTGCACCCCCTCGCCGCTTCTTACCCTCATCTGGGCTCTTGAAGATCGGCCTACTCGTCTGCTGGGCCTTGAGCATCTGAGCATGCTCAAGGCCTGCGAGTTCACGTTCTAAACGTGAACGTGAACTCGCAGGCCTTGAGCATGCTCAGATGCTCAAGGCCCAGCAGACGAGTAGGCCTATTTTCAAGAGTGCCCAGATGAGGGTAAGAAGCGGCGGGGGGGTGCCCAATTGTGTCGGGGGGGATGTCGGATCGTGTTGGGAGGGGTGCCCAATTGTGTCGGGGGGGGGTCGGATCATGGCGGGGGGGGGTGCCGGTTAGAGGCAGGGGGGTGCCTGATCGCAGGGGGGGCCTTCGAGGGGAGCAATGCCGGTTCTCGGGGGGGGGGGGGGGACGCATCAAAGCGAGTTTCCATCATTTCCTATGGGGAAACTCGCTTTGATAAACGAGCATTTTGGATTACGAGCATGATCCTGGAACGGATTATGCTCATAATCCAAGGTACCACTGTACTTAATTCTTCAACTTTATCCCAAAGCAATACTTCTTTCAAATATTTGCGTAACAGAATCTCAGGGAACAGTAGATAACAAATAGGAAAATTCAATAAACATAATGTTTTAGCTCTCATTCGATTTTCAAGACATTCTAATTGCCTATGTTTAATCAGACTGTCTTTAACAAAAGCTGAAGTAGCCAATTGGTCATTAGACGCATTTGACGGCATCTGAGACAGTCTGGTATCCAATTGGCCAATTTTAGTATCAACTTCATGAAATTTTTTTTACTGCTTCCTGAGAAAAAGTACACAACTGTGGTATAGTAGACTTTACGCATTCTTCAGTTCTAACAACCACATGTCAAATATCCTTCAGGATAATTTTATGAGGTTGGTCCAAATTTTTAACCAAATTGTGTCAAATTACTGCTACTGGAAAATTACCATTAGCATTAGGTTGTACCTACCAGGGATCTAATACCAATGGGGCGGTGGCTGACATTGTCCCCCCCACCCCACTGTTTCGGCAGGTTACCTGCGGCTAGCCGTGGGTAAATTTTTTTGTTTGCGTTTATCTATTGGCCTTAGGCAGGGGAGTTAGGTGAAGAGGTGCAGTGTGTTTTTATTGCTTTCTTTTTTACAGTCTGGATTTTCTTCCAATACTTCCCAGGCATTCACATTTTCTTTTGCTGCTTGTCAGTGTTTACAGCTAGATTTTCAAAAATTGTTTGCCTGGAGGGGGTTTTAGTTCCTGCTTCAAATTGCCACTGTGAATAATTTTTATGTTATCTAATATAATAAAACGGTAAGCCGGGCATGCGCACTTCCTATGTGTGCGTCTGTTTTCCATGAGCTGTAGCTAGGAAGTGCGCATGCGCGGCTTACGGTCTGCCCTTCCCTGCTCTCCACCTGCGGAGCGGCGGCTGCCGGCTGTTATCACCCCCTGCCCTCTCCGTCACCTGGCTCCCTTGCTGGGGTTTTTGCGGTGGCGGCTCCTCTTGCGTCCGGCCCTGTGTACTCTGCCGTTGCCGAAATTTGACCCACCGTTCCTTCCCTTCCTCCATCAGGTACAATTCAGCTCCGCCTATGTTAAAAGGAGCTGCTTTGAAATTGGAGTCCTGCCGCCACCGTAACACGTTCCCTATGTCCCATATGTCAGAGAAGGGGCGGGACCAAGGCAGAGGAGAAAGTGCTACGGCAGTGGCAGGCCTCCGATTTCGACGCGACTACTTTTAACATTGGTGGATTCACTGCACCTGATGGAGGGAGGGAAGGAAAGGTGGTTGTGCGCTGTTGAGCCCCTCTTTGCCCTCAGACCCTCTCCTAACTGCTACCTCCTGTCTCAGACCACTGGGGGGAGGTGCCTGTCTTCAGCTGCAGGGATGGAGGGAGGGAAGAAGAAAGAAGGGGCCCTGGCAAGCCAGTTATCAAAAGCCAACCATAGCTTGGGACCCCTACATGATATGAATAATGACCAGACAACAAAAGGTAAGGAAAATAATTTTATTTTGTTTTGTGATTACAATATGTCAGATTTGAAATGTGTCTTGAGGGGGAGGGGCTGCCACTGCGAAGGGCTTTGGTGGGGGAGCCAGCCAGACTGCGAGTGTGGGGCCGTTGTAAGCGCGGATTGGTCAAGGAGCCGCCCGCAAACAGCTTTGCTCTGGGGGGGAAGACAGAAGAGGGTCATGGAGAGACATTTGGGGGGGAGGTGGGTGCTAGGGGCAGACAGCTTTGCTCGGGGGGGGGGAGGGGGAGACAGAAGGATACAGACAGCGGCCAAGGAGAGAGAGATAAAGAAACTCAGACAGACAAACACATCTATTCTAGCACCCGTTAATGTATAGGGCTTAAAGACTAGTTTATAATAATGTACATTTATAGAAACATTCACACTACTAGTTTAATAAAAGCATTGGAAATGGGGAAATTTGGGGATAGTTTGAATCCTGCAAGCCAATATTCAGAGGGGAACTCCACAGTGAGTTTCCTTTTGAAAATCAGGCTGGCTGTGGTAATGTAGCATTTGCATGTGAATTTGTGTCCATGTTATAGGTTCTTTTGGAACTCTCAAAGTAAAATCCCCCCCTTTTTTTGGGGGGGGGGAAGGGTAGGGTTTTGGGGCTTTTTTTTTTCTTTTTTTGTAAGTGAATCCATGTTTTACCTATGGAAGCCCCTTTTGAAAACCGACCTCCTAGTGAATCTAAAGTACGCCTTCTGATTTTTGTTTTTGCTTTAAGAAGATTTTTTTTTTTTTTAATAAATTATTTATTCATTTTCAAAATTACATTAAATGAATATATATATTCAAACACATTAACAATAAATATATCATTTTACCTTCTTTCATTTGTACAGTACATACATTTTTATCCCTCCCCCTTCCCACCCCTCCCTACCATATATATTTTTTTATGTTGTTTTGTTCACCAGTTTTATAAGCAGCTCTCTTGGCCATAGAAAGTCCCCAGAGACACATGGCCCCTCTCTCCAGGCCTGACTCTTCCTGACAGGGGTCACGTGTAAGTGGGACGATGCTCATTAAAATGTGCATGTAGGTTGTGCATGCAAGTCAGGGTTGGACATGTTTGTCCAAACAGAGAACCGCTGTTCTCTTCTCTCAAGGCTAGTTTATCTGTATGCATAATAAACCATGTCTATACTGAGATGTTAACGTTCTCATACCATAACATGTAATGTCAAGATTATACCACCAGATATGGCCAATCTTCTCTCCAGCCCATATTCCATAATCATATACCTTTCTAGTGCGACAGACACATTATTCCTGAACCTATGGTCACAGTCTTCCAAGCCATCAGTGAAGCTTGCTCTGGAGATAACCACGCTTCCAGTGGAATGTACCTATATAGATATAAGCGGTTGCTTCCCACTTCAATATAGACTGAAGAAATGACCATATGGATCCATCTTGAAATGGCTTTGAAGCTGGTCGACCTGTATGTGTAGCACCCATCAGTATAAAGAAATGATCGACAGTCAAGATTAAGAGAAAGTGGAGAGGGACAGATTCTTCAAACTTTCGAAAACTACAAGAACGAAAGGGCATTCGGAAAAATTAAAAGGGGACAGATTCAAGACCAATGCTAGGAAGTTCTTCTTCACCAGAGGGTGGTGGACACCTGGAATGCGTTTCCAGAGGGCGTGATAGGACAGAGTACAGTTTTGGGGTTCAAGAAGGGATTGGATGATTTCCTGAAGGAAAAAGGGATAGATAGAGGATTACTATACAGGTCCTGGACTAGAGAGTTGCGCGGGGACAGAAATCCCACCCGTCCCCGCCAAAATCCCACCCATCCCCACCCGTCCCCGTGAGGAATCCCTCCGTCCCCACCCGTCCCCGTGAGGAATCCCTCCGTCCCCACCCGTCCCCGCGAGGAATCCCCTCCGTCCCCACCCGTCCCCGCGAGGAATCCCCTCCGTCCCCACCCGTCCCCGCGAGGAATCCCCTCCGTCACCATCCTTCCCTATAAACTTCAGAAATAGTTATTTTATTTAATTATGCTACTGAATTAAAGGCTCTGGTAGAGACCCATTTACAAATAAGCAAAGAGACTATTAATTTGGAAATATTAATTGGGAAGAATACATACTTTGTAAATGGGTTTCTACCAGAACCTCTAATGTAAATATAAATACTCAGCTGATGAGAACCCACAAACTGTCAGCTGAGGACTTCCTTTGCAGTTGGCCTGGGGTCCCTTTTGCCAAGCTTGGCAGGCAGCAGTAGCGTCCCTGAGTCACAGATGCTGGCACCTCAGTGGCTCATGGATGCTGCCAGCGACTGCTGCGCTTGGTGGAGGGGAGTTCTGACCATCTCTAGAGGAGGTCCTCTGCTGGCGGTGCTTGGGGATCCCCACCAGTCACAGCAAGGGCCAACAAGTACTTCAACACTGTAGAAATAAAACCAGAAATGCATTTCCTTTTCTTTTGAACACAAAACAAAGATATCTGCCATATACATTTCCCAAGGCAGATGACTCTATGCAATGTCACCTCGGTAACAAAATACAAAAATAGACAAATACACCCCCTCCCTTTTACTAAACCGCAATATTGTTTTTTAGCACAGGGAGTTACGCTGAATGCCTCGCGCTGCTCTCAATGCTCATAGGCTCCCTGCGCTAAAAAACAATATTGCGGTTTAGTAAAAGGGAGCCATAGTGCAAAATATAGACAGCAGATATAAATTCTCAAAACAGACACATTTTGATCACTAAATTGAAAATAAAATCATTTTTCCTATCTTTGCTGTTTGGTGATTTCATGAGTCTCTGGTTGCACTTTCTTCTTCTGACTGTGCATCCAATCTTTCTTCCTTTCTTTCAGCCTCCTGTATGTTTCCTCTCCTCCAGACCTCATTCTCTCCCCCAACTTTTTCTTTCTGTCTCCCTGTTCCCCCTTCTTTCTGTCTCTCTGTCTGCCCCCTTTCTTTCTTTCTCCGTGCCCTCCCCCAAGCCACTCGGTTTGCTGCCACCGCCATCGGGGAATAGTCCCCAAGCCACCGCTGTCCCAAGCTTTCCCTGCAGAAGCGTCGCGCTGACCAGCATTCCGCTCCCTGACGTCAATTCTGACGTAGGAGAGGAAGTTCCGGGCCAACAAGGCATTTCTCCTCATTCCATCCAGCCTGAGCCCCATCTCTCCTTGATCCAGCATTTCCCTTCTGTGTCTGTCAGAATTACCATTCCACCTATTTTCCAGCATCACCCTTCTTTGTGTCCATCTCACCTATATCCCTATCTCACCACTTTTTCAGAATCTTCATTTGTCTCTGTCCTTGTCTTTACCCCATATTCACCATTTGCCCTTTCAATGTCTTTATCTCCCCCCCCACACACACACTTTTTCAGCATTACTTCTATGTCTCTATTTCACCTCCTCTTCATGTCCCCTCTGTATCTCTATCCTTATTCAGAAGGTCCTGCTTACCCTTTCTCTTCTTTGTGTCACTATCTCCATTTTCAGCTTTCCCCCCTTTTCCTTTGTTACTGCACCCTGTAGCCAGAATCTTTCCACCCTCTCTCCACTCCGGCCCAGCCCAGTATGAAATATTTCCTTTTGTTTCTCTCCCCTCTCTCTTCTCCTCCCTCACCCACGAGTCCTGCATCTGGCCCTCTCCCTTCTACCTGCACCTGGCAACACCCCCCTGCTCCGCGGCTCTCTTAAGCAACTCGTCAGCAGCGGTGATCAAGACAAGCTGCCGACATCGAGGCCTTCCCTCTACGAGTCCCACCTTTGTGGAAAAAGGAAGTTGAAACAAGCGGGACTCGCAGAGGGTAGGCCCCGACGCCAGAAGCTTGTGTCGATCGTTGCTGCTGAGTTGCCGAAGAGAGCCACAGGTAGAAGGGAGAGGGAGATAGGAAGGCTGTAGAAGCTCCGGAGCATGACACCGAACCCGGCCAGGATGATTTCTTTTTCAGGCTGCTGCTGCCGCTGCCATCCCCCACCCGAAATGACAAAAAACAGCCTAATGCCCGCGTCGGGAAATAGCCATGCTGAGCAGTGAGCTCAGCACGTACACAGATGAAAGCCTTGCTTGCTGATTGGTCCGGCGGCACGGTGGGGCGGGGCCGCCGGACCAATCAGCAAGCAAGGCTTTCATCTGTGTACGTGCTGAGCTCACTGCTCAACATGGCTATTTCCCGACGCGACGCCAGACTTGTAAGCTGCATGCTTGCATCGCCAGAATTTAGGTAGGTTGTTTTCATCCCCGTGGGAGTCCCGTGGGCAAGGGGGCGTCCCCGTGGGAGTCCCGTGGGTCAGGGGGGCATCCCCGTGGGAGTCCCGTGGGCCAGGGGGCGTCCCCGTGGGAGTCCCGTGGGCCAGGGGGGGAACCCGCGGGATCCCCGCGGGACCCGCGGGATCCCCGCGATCCCCGTTCCCGTGCAGACCTCTATCCTGGACTTGATGGGCCGCCGCGTGAACGGACTGCTGGGCATGAGGCATGATGGACCTCTGGTCTGACCCAGCAGAGGCATTACTTATGTACTTATGATCTTATGTTCGTAACTTCCAGATACTGCAGTAAACACTCTGTGCACATCTCACAATTTCAGCACTTTGTCACTCTTCCTGGATCCTGAGTGCATGAAGACAGGCAAGCTCACTTCCTAAGTGACCTGAAAATTGGAGACTATTTTTGGTAAGAAAGATAGTACTGTATTAAGTACTACACCCGAATCTAAAATTCTGAGGAAGGGATCACTGCATGCCAATGCCTGCACTTCCGACACAAATCAAGTTGAGTGATCATCACCAAAAACACCATTTTAACTGAAAGATCCATCAGTGAAGTTTTCTTTAGAGGTTCATAGGGTACTCTAGGACCAGATGAAGACTCCATTCCGGGAAAAAGCTGTTATAACAGAGGACATAGGCCCAAAGCGCTCTTCAAAAACTTGGTCACATCTGTATGTGCTTTTATTAAACTTAGGCCCCAAACCCAAGGAATCTGAGGATAGCCTAGAGAGATGGGATGTGGAACAAAAGAACCAGAGATTCAGGAATAATGTGTCTGTCCACTAGAAAAAAGGTTACCGAGGTAAGAGCCTAATCTTTCCACACAAATATAAACCGAGAAATCTATGTCATGAACCCTATAAGACAAACCAGAAACTGCAGTCTATTTGCATACCCAAGCATTACCGGCTGTAAATACAAAACCTTTCTGGATAGAAGTTTTATGTACCAAGCAAACAAACGACAACACTGGCTGGACAACTGCATTAACGGAGCTAGATCAGGGGTCTCAAAGTCCCTCCTTGAGGGCCGCAATCCAGTCGGGTTTTCAGGATTTCCCCAATGAATATGCATGAGATCTATGTGCATGCACTGCTTTCAATGCATATTCATTGGGGAAATCCTGAAAACCCGACTGGATTGCGGCCCTCAAGGAGGGACTTTGAGATCCCTGAGCTAGACTGACCTACGTCGCTTTTAGAAAAGTCATAAAAACTGCCTTATTCGACAGATATATCACCTAAACAGTAACTACACCAAACACTAAATCCAATTCTATTATTTCTAATATGTCCCCTCTGAAAATTTTTAATAAACTGTATCTTGTAATTCGCTGCATTTTAAGATTTTGCATTCTGTAATTTCACTGACTGTCTGCATATTGTAACTCGCTGATTGTACAGCTCTCTTCAATGTGAACCGCCTAGAAGTCGCACGATTATGGCGGTATAGAAGAATAAAGTTATTATTAGTATTAGTGAAATAATGCAAATCCTGGACATGGCCAGGCTTTTCTTAATTGTAAATTGCATTGAATTCCTTCTGGGGCATATTAGTGATCCATAAATACTCATGCAATATATTGTATAAGACTCCAGTGAGATCTCATGTAGAAGATTGTGTATAATTCTGGACTCCGCATCTTAAAAAGATATAAACAGGATGGAGTTGGTCCAGAGGAAGGCTACTAAAATGGTCAGTGATCTTCATCATAACCGGTATGGAGACAGACTTAAAGATATAAATCTGCATACTTTGGAGGAAAGATGGGAGAGGGGAGATATGATAGAGACGTTTAAATACCTACGTGGCATAAATACGGGCGAGTCAAGTCTCATTTACAAGGAAGATCTGGAATTAGAGGGCATAGGATGACGTTAAGAGGTGATAGGTTTAGGAATAATCTGATGATATACTTTTTTACAGAAAGGGCTGTAGATGTGTGGAATAAGCTTCTGGTAGAGGTGGTGGAAACAAAGACTGTGTCTGAATTCAAGAAAGCATGGGACAGGCACGTAGGATCTCTTAGGGAGAGGAGGAGATAGTGGATGGGCAGACTGGATGGGCCATTTGACCTTTATCTGCCATCATATTTTTGTTTCTATAATGCAATGAATGCAGACTTCTTGGAAGCTGAAAATAACACAAGTTTAGACAGTGCTTTTCGCCACCCCAGGCATTTATTATAAATACAGTGGTAACTTGGATTACAAGCATAATCCGTTCCAGGAGCATGCTCGTAATCCAAAATGCTCGTTTATCAAAGCGAGTTTCCCCATAGGAAATAATGTAAACTCGTTCTGCTGGGCCTTGAGCAGAAGAGGAGGCCGATCTTCGGGCACCGGCACCAAGCACAGGACATGCCGGTGCCGGTGCCCAGATGAAGGTAAGAAGCGGCGTGGGGGTGCCCAATCGCGGCGGGAGGGGTGCCCAATCACGTCGGGGGGGGGGGGTGCCGGATCATGTCGGGGACGGTACCGGATCGCGGGGGGGAGGGTGCCGGATTGCGGAGGGGGGGCGCTCATAAATCGAGCTATGCTCGGTTTTTGAGGCAGCGATTTTGCAAATGTTTTGCTCGTCTTGCAAAACACTCGCAACCGGTGCACTCGTAAACCGAGGTACCACTGTATATATATATATATATATATACGATACAAAGCATTGACCTATCTTGTAAGACCATGCTTCACTCCTGTTAACATTCTACTCAACCAACTCTCTGATAATACGTGTTGCAGCCTACAATGTGCTCAAGTGGTCTCTTCTTTTGAGATGGAGGCTGGTTCTCATTCTACAAATGCTGCCAGTGTTGCTTTTTGCCCACTTCAGTCCTACACCTGCCTCTTGCTTCCTGCCCACAGACGTGGTGTTATTTAAGCTTCACCAACACCCACGCAAGCTTAAGGTGCAAGAGGCTAGGATGCAAATCAGCTCTGTTAGCCAGTTTGACAGCATGAAGTACAGACCGCTAAACCACAAAGTTGGCCCCAGGATAAGTGGTTTTTATTATTTTACTTTCAAACTAAACTCTTCCAGAAGGCATTTCAGCACATTCCACTCGGAATGGCATTTCCAGCTTTCAAAAATGCTTATTCCCACCATTTCAGAAGTAATATTAAACTGTGTATTCATGCACATTCTGATGGTAGATTAAAAAAAAAAAATCCCATCCTAGCACATTGCTCTTGACACTTCACAGAAGTATTTTCTGTATTAAAATAAGCTGAATCAGTTTGTTAGATCGAAACAAGATTATGGAATGAAGCAAAACCCAGTAAAGCTGTTTAACCCTCTCCAAATCTTAAAGGTGGTTTTTGCTTATTTCTTTTCTTAATCCATGTTTTGAAAACAAGTAGCCATTTCTCTTTGAAAAGCTTCCTGTTTCACTTGTGCAAATAATTTCCTGTATTCCAACACAAAACCAGTTCTGGAGTGTATTTAGTAAGCCATGTAAGCTGTTGATGTCAAAACATGTGCTAACATGTAGCCTGGTGCTTTAGTGGTTGGGGCAGAAATGACTGCACCCACAGAAAGGAAGTATGTCAAATCCCTGACCCTTTGTTAACAGCTAATGCAGAATGGGGTGGGGGCTGCACCTTACTGTTAATATTAGGTACAATGTAGAGAATGACACGGTGGTTGTTACCCACAGGTAACCCGCCAAAATTAGTGGTTGCTGCAGGGACGGGGACAAGGCCATTCACCGCCCCGTGGAGTGGTGAATGATCTTGTCTCCGCAGTGAAGCCAGCACAGATCACGCGGTCCAGCATCTCCACCCGATTGCCGCATCCCACATCCTCCATCTCACCTTAGGTGCCAAGTCTGACTTTAATTGTTCTTCTCCCCCCAGTCGCACGCTTTCAATAAGCCGCGCGTGCGCAGCTGCTTGAATTGTTGAATCTTCTCCTCTGATGCAACTGGAAACAGGAAGTTGGGTCAGAGGAGAAGATTCAACAGCTCAAGCAGCCGTGCGCGTGGCTTATCGAAAGCGTGCGGCTTTTTTTAAAATTTATGGGAAGGATGAGAAAAATGGAGCATCTTTTAAGACTTCACAGAGAAGCCACTAACGTGCCTTACCGCTAGTGCTTTAAGGTGTCATCTCGGTAGTTCTTTTGGATTTTCTTTTTAATACATAAGAGTTCAATGCACTTTTATCTGTCTTATGAAGGTTACATGACACCAGTAGCAGAAACCAAATAGTACAGCAGCATTTAGGGCAGGGGTGGGCAATCGCAGTCTTCAAGGATTCCAATCCAGTAGTGGACATGGGGGAAGCCACTGCTTGCCCTGGATCAGTAGCATGGAATATTGCTACACCTTCGGTTTTGGCCAGGCACTAATGACCTGGATTGGCCACCATGAGAATGGGCTACTGGGCTTGATGGACCATTGGTCTGACCCAATAAGACTGTTCTTATGTTCTTATTACTTCTGATCGTTTTAGATCTGCATATACTGAAAATACCAAGCTCATGCATATTCATTGTGTCCAGGTGTGTCCCAAGGACGGGGTTGAGAACCACTGTTGTAGCATCAAGTCTTTTCAATAGAGATGGGTAGGATTAAGCCATAAGCAAAGTAGGCACCTGTCTAGGGCCCTCATAGATGTGCTAGTTCAGGGGCTTCCAAGACAGATAATTTGCCATGGTAAGCCAGCTGCTGGCAGAAAGATGATTGGGGAGAACCAGAAGGTTGTCTGTCCTTTCTTCCTCCTTTGCATTAACCTCACAGTAGACAGGTGGGGTTAGCAGCACTTCTTACCATGTATTTGTATTACAGTCAAATGTACAGTAGTGTTTTCAAGATTTCCACAATGAATATGAATGAGATTGTTTCCATTGTATGCAAATAGATCTCGTGCATATTCATTGTGGAAATCTTAAAACCTCGACTGGGTTGTGGTCTTCAAGCACTGTGGTTCAGTGCTGGAAACATTATCCTGTGGAATTTTCACCCACAGCTCTATGAAACCCTCCGACCATCCTGTAACATTTTGTTAGCAAAAGCAATCACATGTTGAAAATTTTTTCTTCTCCTGAAGATGGACATCTCAGGTCTTTTGATTCATCTGTACTTCAACAGTCGGTGTTTACATTTATTCATTTACTACCCCCCCTTTTTCTTTTCTTTTTTTTTTTTTTTTTACAAAAGTGCAGAAGAGGTTCTTAGTAGAGAATGACATGGTGACAAAATTCATCACCGTTCCCGTCCCCGTGGATAACCGCGGGAAATAATCCCATGTCATTTTCTAGTTTCTATTTCAACCTCAGTCCTTCTACATCAGCATTCTTCAAAGCAAAGCTTGCGGGTCAGTGGTTGTGGCCATTCATACTCTGATTCTTATGGGAGCCAAGGATAATGAAGCCATTGTGACATCACTGATGTGATTGGCTCTTAGGCACTGGTGGAATGAGGCATTATGACATCACAATATCTGCTCTGGATACCAGAGACTGTCATTCTGTAGTGTCTGTTTCAACCTCGGTCCTTCTACACCAGCATTCTTCAAAGCAAAGCTTGTGGGTCAGTGGTTGTGGCCATTTATACTCTGATTCTTCCCTCTCTCCTTAAAGAATGACATGAAGATGGTTTCCTGCGGTTATCCACGGGGACGGGAACGGTGATGAATTTTGTCACCGTGTCATTCTCTAGTTCTTAGCGCTGGCCATGTGCTGCTCCGACAGTCATAGAGTTCCTATGAGCATCAGAGCAGCGTTGGCTGGTGGCTAAAAACTTCTTCTGCGCTTTTGTAAAAAGGGGGGGTTAATTTGTTTTTTTTTTAATCTAATTCTCCCCAACGAGCTCAGAATGAGTTATGGGTTAGCATGCATAATATACAGTCAATTTATAAATATAGCCAAAATATAAACTTATTTAAGGCTATGAAGCCACCTTGTATGTAATTTTCAAAAATATTTTTTTAGAATTTTTTACCAATTTTTTACCCGACCCTCAGTGGCACCACTCAGGACTCAAACTTCTCATTGTCCTAAGCTTTATGTGTCTACTCGTCATCGGGACATTTTTCATAGAGCTTTCCGCTATTTATATTTCTATTAATGCTTTTCTTATAAAGATACTTTCTTATAAAGATAAATACTTAGCTTAAAATATGGCTAAGTCTTCTTGGTTAGAGATGTCAGCACTAATAAGGGATGTCAAAGCCGACATGTTTCGCCTCGCTTGCTTTTTCAAGGCTCAATCCCCTTAGCCATCTACCTCCGCTGTAAAGGTAAAGGATAGATTGTTACAGCGGAGGTAGATGGCTAAGGGGATTGAGCCTTGAAAAAGCAAGCGAGGCGAAACATGTCGGCTTTGACATCCCTTATTAGTGCTGACATCTCTAACCAAGAAGACTTAGCCATATTTTAAGCTAAGTATTTATCTTTATAAGAAAGTATCTTTATAAGAAAAGCATTAATAGAAATATAAATAGCGGAAAGCTCTATGAAAAATGTCCCGATGACGAGTAGACACATAAAGCTTAGGACAATGAGAAGTTTGAGTCCTGAGTGGTGCCACTGAGGGTCGGGTAAAAAATTGGTAAAAAATTCTAAAAAAATATTTTTGAAAATTACATACAAGGTGGCTTCATAGCCTTAAATAAGTTTATATTTTGGCTATATTTATAAATTGAATGTTCTGGCACCTTGAGAATAATTTCAATATTTGTGCGTGGATTTGATTAATATACAGTCAAGACAGGTTACAATTTGATAGACGGACAGTACAATGTGTGCATCTTGACTCTCTTTTTTTCTCTCTCTCTCTATATCTATCTATCTATCTATCTGTCTATATTTATTTTTTAATAATGTCTGTATTGAAACCATCCCAGGAAACGCAAACTCCTGTATTGTAACACCTTTACAGAAGCTCATGTATTGTAACACCATTTCATAGCTCATATAAACCGCTCTTAATTGACTTCCCTTGTTCTTAGAAGCTTGCATAAAACATCCATACATACAGAGGATCTAATTCCAATATTCATTTCTTATTTTTCTCAAGACTGGTTACAATGTTTATTGAAAGCTTCTATACCGTTGCTAACGACGGGGGGAGTCAATTCAGAGCAGTTTTATGAGCTTCTGTAATGGTGTTACAATACAGAGTTAGCGTTTTCTGAATTGGTTCTCAATAAAGCCCTCTTAAGCCATAATCAATCCTCTTTCTTATTTCCACCTATAATATATAATTAATCTACCTGCTTATACATACCTACTTGTACATACCAATATAAAATATAATTTATTCATTATACCTTCCTATACACACAAACAAAGATATATATATATATATATATATATATATATATATATATATATTTAGTATCGTGTATTGTGTTCATACTATACTTCTCCCTCCGTATCCATGGGGGTTAGAGGCAGAGCTGGCCCGCAAATATTAAAAAAACTGCGAATAATATTCGGGCTGATTCTGCCCCTAACCCCCCCGCTTCCTTCTGGCTATTTTACACCGTGTAAGCCGCCCCCTAAGCCTTACCTGGTGGTCTAGTGGGTTTTCGGGGCAGGAGCAATCTTCCCACGCTACTGCTCCGTGCAGACCGTTCACAGGAAATGGCTCGAGAGACTACGGGAGCTGAAGGCAGCCATTTCCTATGAGCAATCTGCACGAGGCAGGAGCGTGGGAAGATCGCTCCTGCCCCCCAAAACCCACTAGACCATCAGGTAAGGCTTAAGGGGGGGCATACAGGGCTTAAAATAGCCCGAAAAATGAAAGTGATGCTTTTGTTTTAAAATCGCAAATAACTGAATCTGCGGATGCTGAAACCATGGATTCGGAGGGGGAAGTGTACTCCTATTTCAAGTCATGCTTAGTGTCTTTATTGTGATCTATGTTCACCTTGGAAGTACTAACTTCCTGATAAATCTGGTTATCTGCGCTATGTTTATCTTATCCTCTGTCCCTACTGTGTTTACCCTATAGAATAGATGTTCCTAGTAGGGACTTGCCAACTATCTCCTCTTTGTTGCATTATTGGCTATAATATTCTGTGACGAGGATGGTCTTCATCCCTTTCTTGAACTTTCCGGTGTCCTTTTCTAGTTTTAGCTTCTTAGGAAGGGTGTTCCACCACCTTGGAACCATCACTGAGAACATTTTTTCTGACGCTTCTGTATTTGATGTCTCTGAAGGAAGGTATTCCCAGCAGGTGATTTTGGCTCAAGTGTAGTGCGCATGCTTGTGTGTGGTGATGTACGGTAGTCTGTCTGCTAGTTATTGTGGACATAAGATGCACACATTGTAATTGTACCTAGCTCAACCTATACAGAGGAACTAGTTGCAATATACATTTCTTTTATTTTTCTCATACAGCAATGAGCAAGAGTTTACTTGAAGAGATAAGATTTGTATTGCTTTTCCGAAATTTAAGAGTCCTTCAAGGGATTATTGTTTCAATAAAAATATATAAAAAAAAATCCAAAACAAAAAGAAGAAGTGAAGTTCCAGAGAGCTGTAGTATGAAGGGAAAAAGGATGCTTGTAATTAATAAACCATTTACTTCCACTTGGATTGGTCTGCTCCCTGGGGTTGCAGCTTGTGCCTCTTTGACGATCATTACAAAGAGTAGGAGACACTCAATGAAGTTACAGGGAAATACTTTTAAAACCAATTGGAGGAAATTTTTTTTCACTCGGAGATAGTTAAGCTCTGGAACGCGTTGCCAGAGGTTGTGGTAAGAGCAGATAGCCCAGCTGGTTTTAAGAAAGGTTTGGACAAGTTCCTGGAGGAAAAGTCCATAGTCTGTTATTGAGAAAGACATGGGGGAAGCCACTGCTTGCCCTGGATCGGTAGCATGGAATATTGCTACACCTTCGGTTTTGGCCAGGCACTAATGACCTGGATTGGCCACCATGAGAATGGGCTACTGGGCTTGATGGACCATTGGTCTGACCCAATAAGGCTGTTCTTATGTTCTTATTACTTCTGATCGTTTTAGATCTGCATATACTGAAAATACCAAGCTCATGCGTATTCATTGTGTCCAGGTGTGTCCCAAGGACGGGGTTGAGAACCACTGCTGTAGCATCAAGTCTTTTCAATAGAGATGGGTAGGATTAAGCCATAAGCAAAGTAGGCACCTGTCTAGGGCCCTCATAGATGTGCTAGTTCAGGGGCTTCCAAGACAGATAATTTGCCACGGTAAGCCAGCTGCTGGCCGAAAGATGATTGGGGAGAACCAGAAGGTTGTCTGTCCTTTCTACCTCCTTTGCATTAACCTCCCAGTAGACAGGTGGGGTTAGCAGCACTTCTTACCATGTATTTGTATTACAGTCAAATGTCCAATATACTCATTTGCCTAGGGCCTACTAAAGGGTTAATGCCGCTTTGGGCAGAATAATCTTCACTTGGTGAGTTAATTGGATTGTAATTAGCAATCACAAGAATATGGATTCAGTGAGTCAGTCTGGATAAAGTTACAGTACACATATGCAGCCTATATACAGGTGTCTCTTTATATGTAATTTAATAAAAACCTGTTTCTGCAAATAAAACAGCTTTAGCCACACACATACTTTTGAAAATTACCCAGTTGTTGTCTCTATTGATGGCTCTTTACATCCTAGAAGTAATTGTCTCTTTCTTTTAGCTTAAATGATATCTTAACATGACAGCCCTTGGAAGGCTATTCTCTAGTGCTAGAATCTGATGCCTTATATTTCCCAAGAGCTATATACTCCATAATGGGAGTGGATTAATGGAAAAGATGCCAGTGGCCAAAACAGTATTTAGGAATGCTAGAGGGAATGGGAGCACGGAAAGCGTCTGGTGGGCAAGGTTAGGGAAAGCTAGAGATGGAGGATTATCTGTAGTGCGAAGGAGAGGATACTGTAGGTGGGCTTGATGACTTTTTTATTTTTTAAATCTGGCATTGATTTCTGTTTTCAGATTAATTGAAACCATATGTGATTATTAATCCCCATTGAGAAGTAAATTGCACTATTTATTTTACATTTCTGTACAAAGCATCTTGGTAAATGAATATATTTTGAAAACCAAACACTGCTAATAAAAATAATTGAGGTTATTTGTCATTAGGAGAGTTTCCAGAACGTTAAAAAAAAACCCAACCAACTCTCAGGTTAGCAGACATCTCTCTACTCCTTGGATTGTGCAGGCTTTAGAAAACAGACACCAGGAAAATCATGGGAAGTTTGGGAAAATGCTGGAAATGGTGAAAAATGGCAAAATAATAGTTTCCATGACTTCTGTGACAAACACGCTGTTTTAATTAGAGCCAACTTCATCAGAGTAAGAAAAGGAGGACTCTGGCAGCAGTGTTACTGTTAAACCAGAGAGTCAGAGACACCAAAATCATTCCCTTTCAGACCAGCCAGTACAAACAGCAAAGTCCACGAAAGTCAACTTGAAACAAGCTTTTTTTGGACAGATCATCTTATTTTTGATACAGTGTTACAAATATTTCTCCTTTTGGATGAGCAAGGCTACTACATGGCATCCTACCGTGTTTCCCCCATTATAGGACCTCCTCCTTTAGTAAGACACCCCCCTTTTTTTCCCCACCTGGGAAATATAAGGGCCCCCCCCCCCTGAAAATAAGGCACTATTTGGCAAGCATGTCTTGGCGATCCAGAGTACTGGTACAGTACCATATGCGTGGTCAAACAACTTCCTGCTTCCGCTGTCCAGGAAAACAAGCCCAGGAACAGCCTCTGTACACCGAGGCCCTGATTCTCCAAAAGTGCGTCCCGATTTTAGGCAGCTGTAGACGTCCTACAGCTGTCTAATCAGCCAATCGGGATGCACGTTTTTTAAAAAAAAATGCTCCCCAGGCAGGCCGCCCGGGAGAGGCGTCCTATACTAAACGCCGATTCTGTAACCGGCGTCTTTAGAGAATCGGGTTAAATTAGACGCGGCCGCTATACTTATGGCAGCAAGGGATCTCCCTGCTGCAATATGTATAGCGTCCGCGGTTGTTGCGGCTGCCTGTCCCATCACCGACAGAAGAATGCCTAACTCCTCCTGTCGGAACCCCGAGCCCCCTCCCCCCCAAACTCGTAATCGCCGACAGGAGGATGCCCAACTCCTTCTGTCAGAACCCCGGAACCCCCTCCCCCCCCAAACTCGTAATCGCCGACAGGAGGATGCCCAACTCCTCCTGCCGGAAAGCCCAACGACCCCCCGCCCCAACTAATCTCCCTCCCCCAACTAACCTTTCAATGTTGGTCAGCTGGACGGGTCTTGCTGCCGTTCAGCCGACGGGTCTGCCTCGTGGAAATGAGATGGCACGCCCCTTCCCGGCCCATCCCCGCTAAATCTAAGGCCTGATTGGCCCAGGCTGTAGAAGCCTGGACCAATCAGGCCTTAGGCATAGCGGGTCCGCCCATCCCCACTAATCCTAAGGCCTGATTGGCCAAGGTGCCTAGCCTGGGCCAATCAGGCCTTAGATTTAGCGGGGATGGGCCGGGAAGGGGCGTGCCGTCTCATTTCCACGAGGCAGACCCGTCGGCTGGACGGCAGCAAGACCCGTCCAGCTGACCAACATTGAAAGGTTAGTTGGGGGAGGGAGATTAGTTGGGGCGGGGGGTCGTTGGGCTTTCCGGCAGGAGGAGTTGGGCATCCTCCTGTCGGCGATTACGAGTTTGGGGGGGAGGGGGTTCCGGGGTTCCGACAGAAGGAGTTGGGCATCCTCCTGTCGGCGATTACGAGTTTGGGGGGGGGAGGGGGTTCCGGGGTTCCGACAGGAGGAGTTGGGCATCCTCCTGTCGGCGATTATGAGTTTGGGGGGGGGGAGGGGGGTCCGGGGTTCCGATAGGAGGAGTTGGGCATCCTCCTGTCGGCGATTACGAGTTTGGGGGGGAGGAGGCTCGGGGTTCCGACAGGAGGAGTTAGGCATTCTTCTGTCGGTGATGGGACAGGCAGCCGCAACAACCGCGGACGCTATACATATTGCAGCAGGGAGATCCCTTGCTGCCATAAGTATAGCGGCCGCGTCTAATTTAACCCGATTCTCTAAAGACGCCGGTTACAGAATCGGCGTTTAGTATAGGACGCCTCTCCCGGGCGGCCTGCCTGGGGAGCATTTTTTTTTAAAAAACGTGCATCCCGATTGGCTGATTAGACAGCTGTAGGATGTCTACAGCTGCCTAAAATCGGGATGCACTTTTGGAGAATCAGGGCCTTAAATGTTTTTCTAGTTTGTGATACAGCTTTTCTGGTTTGTGATGACCTGTACCATATACAGGTAATAAATGTCTTTTTTTCAGCAATAAATGTGTACTGTATTTTTCTTCATGGAAAAATAAGACATCCCCCTGAAAATAAGACCTTGTGCATATTTTGGAGTTTTTAAAAACATAAGACAGTGTCATATATTCGGGGAAACAGGGTACAAGATTATGAACCATTTTTTTTGAATGATGTGCTCGTTCTAAATGATACACTGAACATGGAGAGCGAAATCACTAGCGGAATCAATAGCTTCAAGTTGTTGTTATAAAAATATACAGAAGAACATGCATTGGTATATTCCTAAATGTTTCTTTTACTACTAACGTATGCACCGTCAATTTCATAGGGTCCTAATTAGAGTTCAATTTCAGAATTTTCCTTATGAAAAAGAATTTGCATAGATTCACTAAGCAAACCAATTGTGTACCGATCGATTTGCGACCCGATTTCCCTCTGACCTGATTCACTAACCTCTCCTGCGATCCGCTTCCGATCCGTGCATGCAAATTAGGGGAAATGGCATGCAAAATAGGCAGGGACGTGATTCACTAAACAGAAGAAGGAAGACCAATTGGGCTTGCCGATCCGAAGTGAAGCGACTGCTGAGGACCAGTCGCTTCACTTCTTACCGACTTTCTTGCCCTTTAAAACCACAGGCTGGCAATGCGCTTTTGCAGAATACATAAAAAAGGAATTCTTCCTTTTTTATATTTTTTGTAAAATACATTGCTATCCCCCCCCCCCGCACTTATCCCTGCATGCACCAATGCCCCCCGCACTGATGCCCACCCACGCCGATTCCCCGCCGAAGAACAAAGGCAGGAGGGATGCCAACTCCCTCCTGCCATCTCAAACCCATCCTGGCCGGGCACAGCCCACCTCCCTCCCTGTAGCTTAAGCTAGGCTTGGCCCACCTCCTCCCCGTAACATTAAAATTGTTGAGAGCAGGAGGGGTACTCAGTTCCCCTTGTTCCTCCAGCCTCCTATGCAGCAATGACGGCCTTAGGCCATGCCCCTATGCATCATCTGATGCACGGGGAGGGGCCTAAGGTCCTGATTGGCAGAGGCACCTCGGGCTTCTCCGCCAATCAGGGACTTCCTTAGGGAGGAGTCTAAGGAAGTCTCTGATTGGCTAAAAACAATTGCCAATCAGGGACTTCCTTAGACTCCTCCCTAAGGAAGTCCCTGATTGGCTGAGGCGCCCCAGGCCCCTCCCAAGGGTTAGTGAATCTAGATCTTTGCCTTGGAATCTGCTACTCAGCAACTAATAGATGAACATCAGGTCCCAGAGACCTCCTGAAAACGCTCATCTCCCTCGAAAGGTGCTGGATTTAATAGCACTGAATTTTGGTGTCTAGACTTATTGCTACATCCAACTTTTCAACACAACACTAATTGCTTTTCCCAAGACACAGTGAGGGAGTTTGCTTAATATTGGGGTACTCAATGCCTGTTGCACCCACAGAGCTGGCAGCTATGACTCCAGTGAAACCAAGTACATTGCAACACCGTTGTGAATATCTGCTGAAGTCGTGAACCCACAAATTCATTCAGTTGAATGTGTAAAAAGTAGTTGACAGTGAGCGAGGCTTGTTGACTAGTCCAGATTCAGCCCTCGTTCAGGTTGAGATACAAAGCAAATAAACGTCATGATAAGAAAAAAATGTACCTAAAAGCCGTATTTATCATTCCACAGCTGGTACTTTCACAACTTCTTACATATGCATTCTGATTGTTTCATTTGCATGTTTTGCTGAAATGTGCATGCTTTCTTTTTGTTTTTGGAAAGGGGGGGAGGGAGTCGGGCTTTATTGTGGGATTGCTTCTTTATTGTGGCTTTATTAAGAGAACAAGACGTTTTGTAGAAGACCAGCATGAAAGAAAAATATGTTAAGACATTTTAAATGTTTACAGACCAGAAGAAGTGGATGTTACTTGTTGTGGATTACAAAGTGGGAACATTGAGCTTCAAAGCACATCTGGCTGCTGTTAGAGAATCAACAAACACATGACTAAGGGCCTCATAAAATAGCAAAGCTTCATTTCCTCCCTTAAAAAAAAATGTATCTCACATTGAACACAAGCTAAATTCGCTTTTGAATGAAACCAGTTCTGTGGAATTAAGGTTTTTTCCTAAACCAACAAAAAAATGTAGTTGGGTTGGCCCTTTACTTTCAGGCGAAACTGCTACACATTTTGTCTGTTTTCAGAAGGCAAAGAAGAAGCCTGTGTGTTTTGTATGGGTGTCCTGCTAATAGCTTCTGTGCTTAGTGTCCTATCCACATCAAATTTTGAGATGCCAGGTGGTAGGGGTAGAGGTTCAAGGACTGGCAGAGTCTGTATTTGTATTTCTATATGGAGATCTGCAGAGACCAGGTTTGAAGGACCACTGATCTGTCCCAAGAAGAAAAGGGAAAACTGTGCACTCCCACATAAGCCAAAAGCACTCAAAAACTATTTCTCTGAACCGGACTTTACACAACTTCTCTATGCCTTTGTCCTCTCCCACATGGACTACTGCAACTCATTATTCAATGGCTTGACCCAGAGAGTGGTGGAAAACTGGAACGCTCTTCCAGAGGCTATTATAGGGGAAAACACCCTCCAGGGATTCAAGACAAAGTTAGACAAGTTCCTGCTGAACCAGAACGTACGCAGGTAAAGCTAGACTCATTTAGGGCACTGGTCTTTGACCTAAGGGCTGCCGCGGGAGCGGACTGCTGGGCATGATGGACCAATGGTCTGACCCAGCAGCGGCAATTCTTATGTTCTTATATTAAGGAGCTGGAGGAGTTGCCGTACAATGACAGATTAGAGAAACTGGGCCTCTTCTCCCTTGAAAAGAGGAGACTGAGAGGGGACATGATCGAAACATTCAAGATACTGAAGGGAATAGACTTAGTAGATAAGGACAGATTGTTCACCCTCTCCAAGGTAGGGAGAACGAGAGGGCACTCTCTAAAGTTGAAAGGGGACAGATTCCGTACAAACGTAAGGAAGTTCTTCTTCACCCAGAGAGTGGTGGAGAACTGGAATGCTCTTCTGGAGGCTGTTATAGGGGAAAACATCCTCCAGGAATTCAAGACAAAGTTAGACAAGTTCCTGCTAAACTGGAATGTATGCAGGTGAGGATAGACTCATTTAGAAAAGTGGTTCCCAACCCTGTCCTGGAGGGCCACCAGGCCAATCGGGTTTTCAGGCTAGCCCCAATGAATATGCATGAAAGAGATTTGCATATAATGGAAGTGACAGGCATGCAAATCTGCTCCATGCATATTCATTAGGGCTAGCCTGAAAACTCGATTGCCCTGGTGGTTCTCCAGGACAGGGTTGGGAACCACTGATTTAGAGCACTGGTCTTTGACCCGAGGGCCACCGCGCGAGCAGACTACTGGGCATGATGGACCACTGGTCTGACCCATCAGCGGCAATTCTTATGTTCTTGACAGCAAAAAATATTAATCATCTCCAATGTGTACAAAACACAGCAATCGGACCACTGAAGAACCTTTGCACCCACAATTCACTATCCCAAGCACTAGCATCAGCCCACTGACTACCCGTAGCCAACCGCTGCATCTTCAAAGTTTTAGTACTTGCGCTCGAGTCCTTACACAGCATGGCGTCCAGCTACATATCAGCCAAACTCCCACCTTATGTCCCAAACAGACCCCTCCGCTCCCAGAAGGAAACACGTCTTCAATTATGCCCTAGTCGCAGCCTCCAACTAGAAAGTGCCAGATGAAGCTCATACTCTCACTTCTTACCAAAGTACTGGAATTGGCTGCCTCTTAACTAGAGAATGACATGGGGACAAATTTTTCCTCGTCCCCGCAGGAACTCAATTTCCCCAGCCCGTGTCCGTGAGTTTTGTCACTGCCCCTGCCCCGCCTTAATCGCACAAGCCTTGAACACTTATGATTTTAAAGTAGTTGAGGTTTGTGCAGATGAGGATGGAGCTTGCAGGAATGGGGCAGGGACAGGAAAAGAATTCGCGGAGATGGGACGGGAAAATGAGTTCCCGCGGGGACGGGGAAAAATTTGTCCCTGTGTCATTCTTTACTCCTAACTAGAGAATGACACGGTGACAAAATTCATCACCGTTCCCGTCCCCACGGATAACCGCGGGAAACCATCTTCATGTCATTCTTTAAGGAGAGAGGGAAGAATCAGAGTATGAATGGTCACAACCACTGACCCGCAAGCTTTGCTTTGAAGAATGCTGGTGTAGAAGGACCGAGGTTGAAACAGACACTACAGAATGACAGTCTCTGGTATCCAGAGCAGATATTGTGATGTCATAATGCCTCATTCCACCAGTGCCTAAGAGCCAATCACATCAGTGATGTCACAATGGCTTCATTATCCTTGGCTCACATAAGAATCAGAGTATGAATGGCCACAACCACTGACCCGCAAGCTTTGCTTTGAAGAATGCTGGTGTAGAAGGACCGAGGTTGAAACAGACACTACAGAATGACAGTCTCTGGTATCCAGAGCAGATATTGTGATGTCATAATGCCTCATTCCACCAGTGCCTAAGAGCCAATCACATCAGTGATGTCAGAATGGCTTCATTATCCTTGGCTCACATAAGAATCAGAGTATGAATGGCCACAACCACTGACCCGCAAGCTTTGCTTTGAAGAATGCTGGTGTAGAAGGACTGAGGTTGAAATAGACACTAGAAAATGACAAGGGATTATTTCCCGCGGTAATTCGCGGGGACGGGGACGGTGATGAATTTTGTCACCGTGTCATTCTCTACTCTTAACATCAAATCCCTTGATGGACTTCTGAGCTTTAGAAAAGCAATAAAAACCTACCTCTTCACCTGACTCCTCAGGACAAGCTAGCATTCAGGCTGTTACTCCCAAACCACTGGACGCTTAATATAGTCGACTCCACCTAAGTGCATGTCGGTTAAGTGCACGCTTCGGTTACCGCACCCTACCACCAAGGTCCCATTTTTTTTTTCCATTAAAGTCAACGGACATAAACTCCGGATATTTGCACTTCTGATAAGCGCACAATCCGCTTATGCGCACTGACGTCATAGGTCCCGCCTCTATTCTTTCACGTTAACTTCACTCCGGTTAAATGCAATCACGGGTCCTCTGTATTTATTGCACCGCATTTACTATCTCCCCACCCCCCCCTCCCCGGAACGTCACAGCATCGTGAGCCGTTCTAGGCAGCAAGTAGACGGGAGACTTGCGCCAGCGCGCCAAACACTCACCAGCACCGCTTGCTGTTGCCGCCATCACCCCAGGTAGCTGCCGATACCGACTAAACAACCACCTGACTAAAAAGTGGTACTCCTATTAAGCGCACGTGGCGGACTGGACCGGAGGCCTTGCACTTAAATGGAGTCGACCGTAGATGTAATAGTAACATAGTAACATAGTAGATGACGGCAGATAAAGACCCGAATGGTCCATCCAGTCTGCCCAACCTGATTCAATTTAAAATTTTTTTTTTTTTTTTTTTAAATTTAATTTAATTTTTTTTCTTCTTAGCTATTTCTGGGCAAGAATCCAAAGCTTTACCCGGTACTATGCTTGGGTTCCAACTGCCGAAATCTCTGTTAAGACTTACTCCAGCCCATCTACACCCTCCCAGCCATTGAAGCCCTCCCCTGCCCATCCTCCACCAAACGGCCATACACAGACACAGACCGTACAAGTCTGCCCAGTAACTGGCCTAGTTCAATCTTTAATATTATTTTCTGATTCTAAATCTTCTGTGTTCATCCCACGCTTCTTTGAACTCAGTCACCGTTTTCCTCTCCACCACCTCTCTCGGGAGCGCATTCCAGGCATCCACCACCCTCTCCGTAAAGTAGAATTTCCTAACATTGCCCCTGAATCTACCACCCCTCAACCTCAAATTATGTCCTCTGGTTTTACCATTTTCCTTTCTCTGGAAAAGATTTTGTTCTACATTAATACCCTTTAAGTATTTGAACGTCTGAATCATATCTCCCCTGTCTCTCCTTTCCTCTAGGGTATACATATTCAGGGCTTCCAGTCTCTCCTCATACGTCTTCTGGCGCAAACCTCCTATCATTTTCGTCGCCCTCCTCTGGACCGCCTCAAGTCTTCTTATGTCTTTCGCTAGATACGGTCTCCAAAACTGAACACAATACTCCAAGTGGGGCCTCACCAATGACCTGTACAGGGGCATCAACACCTTCTTCCTTCTACTGACTAAGCCTCTCTTTATACAGCCCAGAATCCTTCTGGCAGCAGCCACTGCCTTGTCACACTGTTTTTTCGCCTTTAGATCTTCGGACTATCACCCCAAGGTCCCTCTCCCCGTCCGTGCATATCAGCTTCTCTCCTCCCAGCATGTTCAACTGACTCTCTCCCTGTGCGTGCTTCAGGCTTCATGCGTCTGCCAATCCAAAACAATTGAACTAGACGCATCTCCCTGTACCCCTATTGTCTTGGTCATCTGTGCCTTGTTAATTCTTCTGTACCTTGTTTGCTAACTGTTGTGTTTGTTACCATGTAACCCATTCTGAGCTCCTTGAGGAGGACGGGATATAAATCAAATCAAATCAAATTAAATTTATTTATTATTTAAAAAATTTATATAAGGCCTATATGGTTTACATAAACACGAACATAAGATTGGCCATTACATACATGTTCAATTAAAAGGAAAACTTTGCTCTTCAAAAACCACCTCACGCAAATCAAAAAAATCTGTTGCATTAAAGCATAAGCCGATAGTAATAT
The DNA here is from genome assembly GCF_902459505.1 of Geotrypetes seraphini. Taxonomy (NCBI): domain Eukaryota; kingdom Metazoa; phylum Chordata; class Amphibia; order Gymnophiona; family Dermophiidae; genus Geotrypetes; species Geotrypetes seraphini. The sequence continues at coordinate 15,964,831 of NC_047093.1, read as the reverse complement.
TTACACATGATCTCATCATAAGAAAGCATTTACAAACAGTTGCATTTTCAACAGTTTCTCAAAACCTAACCTAACTGCACATAAGCGCAGAGCTCCCGGCAAAGTATTCCAAAGCTTTGCACCCCCTACTGACAACATAGGGCTCCTTTTACTAAGGTGTGCTAGCGTTTTTAGCGCACGTAGGATTTTAGCCCACGCTAAACCCGTGCTACGCTTCTAGAACTAATGCTCAATGCTGGCGTTAATGTCTAGTGCGCGGAGCAATTTAGTGCGCGCAATTCTGCGTGTTAAGGCCCTAACGCACCTTAGTAAAAGGAGCCCATAGTGTCGCCAATTCAGGAATAAATAAATAAAAGTTTGCAGGAGTGACCAACACAATGGATTGACTTCTGTCTTTCAAAGGCATCTTCTTCCTGGCTAAAGGATTTGTCGTGATCAGTTCTGGATCATTGTGTTGGTCATTTCTGCTGACTTTTGTGTGCCTCTGACCTGTCCCAACATGGCACTTATTTTCTCATGCGTGTGCATAATAATAATAATAACTTTATTTTTCTATACCACCATAGTCAGACGACTTCTAGCGGTTCACATCAAAAGAAGGCTGGACATTCAGCGAATTACAAATGCATGAGGGGAAAGTTACGGAAGAAAAAAGGGTTGTAAGGGGAGAGAAAGTGAGAGGTGTTGGAATTGCCTGAGAGATTGCTTCGGGTTTGTAGGGGGGAAATGCGTAGTGAGCGAAGGTCGGATTGTTTAGGTGATGAATTTGTCAAACAGAGCGGTTTTGATTGATTTTCGGAATGCGTTGTAGGAACACGAGGATACCGACAGAGGTGGGTTTTCGTGAATCCCTGCATTTATATCTTGGAATATAGAATTTGTTTAGTTTGGAATGGAAAATTTTGGGTTTTATTTCAAAATATAGTTCTAGCAAGAATCATCTTCAGAGGATTATTTATAAAAACCTTCTATTTTCTCTTGGCAGTGCTAAAATTGCACAAAAGGTTAATCAATAGAGCAAAAAACATCAAAATTTGATGATATTAATCAAAATGAAGGAAAAAGATCTCAGACTTGCCACTCCCAGGATCATAATAATATCATCCAAAAAGGAATTGTGGCGTGGATATCTTTCATTGATCAAAAAACCTTCATATTTTATATTATTAATATTTGACTTAATTTGTCAGTATTAAATGAATGTATTTTTATATATTTCTTAAACCCACTCCACATATAATTAATTTTTTGTAATTTTCTTTTTTTTAAAGTATAAATAAGTTATTTTTTAATTTTTTAATTCTAAGGACTGTGCAAACAAGCATGTAACAAAACTGTGCAAATAACAGTTGTCAAAATGGCTAGTACATTAGCTAGCCTGATGGTGCAAAAAAGCTATGCAATAAAGCCAAATACTAGCACTTATCTTTTGGCTTGATTAATCTTTTGGCGTGATGCCCGAAGATCTGCCTCCTGTGCTGGGCCTTGAGCATGCACACATGCTCAAGACCCAGCACAGGAGGCAGATGTTCGGGCACCGGCAGGACATGCTGGTGCCGGTGCGGAGGCTACACTGAAGTAAGAAGAGGGTTCGGGTGGGTTGGGGGACCTCAGGTCGTGGCGGAAGGGTGCCCGATGGCGGCGGGGGGGGGGGGTGCCGGATCGCGGGGGGGGGCCTTCGAGGGGAGAAATGCCAGTTCTCGTGGGGGGGAAGCAGTGCTGCTGGCCTCGGAGGGGGGTGGAGGGTGGGAACCTATCAAAGCGAGTTTCCATTATTTCCTATGGGGAAACTCGTTTTGATAAATGAGCATTTTGGATGCTCCTGGAACGGATTATGCTCGTAATCCAAGGTACCACTGTACAGTAAAACCTTGGTTTGCGAGCATAATTCGTTCCAGAAGCATGCTTGTAATCCAAAGCACTCGCATATCAAAGCAAATTTCCTCATAAGAAATAATGGAAACTCAGACGATTCATTCCACAACCCAAAAACTTTAATACAAAATACCATACGTACTTGTATTGCAAGACTGCGCTCGTTTAGAACAGTCACTACAATCCCGCAACGTCAGAGAGAGAAGAACCATCGGCTCAGTTGTGATGATGCGACGCATGTATACTGTATATACTCGTATTGCAAGACATTGCTTGTATATCAAGTTAAAAATTTAATCAAATGTTTCGCTTGTCTTGCAAAATACTTGCAATCCAAGGTTTTACTGTATTGGGTTTTTTTTCTGTTAAACATAATCTCAGTATGTGAGCTTTCCAGTACAAGAGCAAATCAAAAATTAAAGGCAATTGTTAAATTACATGATAACCGGAACAGAGCTAGCGAAATGCAACATATGCACTCGTGCATTGCGTTTTGGATAGTTTGTCCACGTATAGTGCAGCGCTTGGCCTTTAGTCATATGGCAACCATGAGGTCAGAAATATGGACACTCCATTGCAAGATTCCACCATCAAAGTAAAATCAGGGGGGGAGGGTAAGTGAAAATAAATATTTATTTAACATATAGGCTCCTTTTACAAAGCCACGCTAGGGCCTTAACGCGCGGAATAGCGCGCTATCCACTACCGCCTCCTTTTGAGCAGGCGATAGATTTTCGGCTAGCGCACGCTATTCCGGTGCGTGTGCTAAAACGCTTAGCGCACCTTCATAAAAGGAGCCCTGTGTCTATGTTCACTATAAAATCTAAGGGCTCCTTTTAGAAAGCTGCGGTAGCGATTCCCGGTGCGGCAAATGCGACGAGATCCATAGGAATTGAATGACCGTCATGGCGTTTGCCATGTGAGAATCACTACCGCAGCTTTGTAAAAGGAGCCCCAAGCAAGTTTACAACAAACAGCCATCAAAGTCAAGACATACTAGCACACCCGCCATCTATCTAAAAGTCATTTAAAATAAATATATAGGAAGATAAATGGACCCTCCTCCAGCATACACTGCCTTTTAAACAGACATTTATAAAGATTCTGTAAATCACAGTCAAAATGCTGATACGCAATGGAGTTAGAAAAATGACCTGCCCGATCGGTAAATCTGTCTTGTCGATGCTGGTGCCACTGGAGTTTTGTTCTACTGTCACCCCTTTGGAGAAGGCTCTTGCACTTGGTGTATGTTTTGTACTTTCAGTGCACAAGTCCTGCATGAGAAAGGAGAATGTGGTGCAGTGGTTAAAGCTACAGCCTCAGCACCCTGAGGTTGTGGGTTTGAACCCACGCTGCTCCTTGTGACCCTGGGCAAGTCACTTAATCCCCCCCCCCCCATTGCCCCAGATACATTAGTTAGATTGTGAGTCCGACAAGACAGACAGGGAAAAATGCTTCTGATCAATCCTGGGAGAACACTATAGAAAATTGAATAAATAAAGAGTATGAAAAGTTTCAGCCTCTGAAAACAAGAGCTAGTATTGTGATGTCATAATGCCTCATTCCACCAATGCCTAAGAGCCAACCTCGTCAGTGATGTCACAATGGCTTGATTGTCCTACACTTGGATCACTTTTACTACCTTTCAATTTCTAGAGAGGTGCAATGGTTCAAGCTACGGCCTCAGTACCCCAAGGTTGTGCTCCTTGTGACCCTGGGCAAGTCACTTAATCCCCCCATTGCCCCAGGTACATTAGATAGATTGTGAGCCCACCATGACAGACAGGGAAACATGCTTGAGAACCTGAATAAATCCATGTAAACCGTTCTGAGCTTCCCTGGCAGAACAGTATAGAAAATTGAATAAATAAATAGTGTGAAAAGTTTCAGCCTCTGATAACCAGAGCAGGTTTTGTGATGTCATAATGCCTCATTCCACCAATAAGAGTCAACCTCATCAATGATGTCACAAAAGCTGGATTGTCCTACACTTGGATCACTTTTGCTATATTTCAATTTCTAGAGTGGTGCAGTGGTTAAAGCTACAGCCTTAGCACCCTGAGGTTGTGGGTTCAAACTCACGTTGCTTATTGTGACCCTGGGCAAGTCACTTAATCCCCCCCATTGCCTCAGGTACATTAGATAGATTGTGAGCTCACCAGCACACACAGGGAACAATGCTTGAATACCTGAATAAATTCATGTCAACTGTTCTGAGCTCCCCTGGGAGAACGGTCTAGAAAATTGAATGACTGAATGAATACTTACGCAAAAAACTTACACTTACAGACTTTAAGTCAAAACTAAAGACATTTCTCTTTCTCGACGCGTTTTGACTCCTAATTGTCCTTTTAAGGACTACCCAGTATTTAGAAGGAATCTTAATACCTGTTCCCCTTCCTATTGTTCTTCTCCCTTTCATGTTCTCTTTTCTTTACATATTGTAGTTCCAGCCCTCCTTTCCCGCTTGTCTCTGTTTGTTAATTTTTTTGTTAGTTTATTAGTCCTTAAAAGCTAGCATTTACCCTAAGTGTTGTTGTGTGTTTTTTAAAACTGTATTTTAGTCAGTAGATGGTTTTTAACATTTTTGTACACTGCCTAGAACAGGGGTGTCCAATGTCGGTCCTCGAGGGCCGCAATCCAGTCGGGTTTTCAGGATTTCCCCAATGAATATGCATGATATCTATGTGCATGCACTGCTTTCAATGCATATTCATTGGGGAAATCCTGAAAACCCGACTGGATTGCGGCCCTCGAGGACCGACATTGGACACCCCTGGCCTAGAATAAGGATCTTAAAGTCCCTCCTTGAGGGCCGCAATCCAGTCGGGTTTTCAGGATTTCCCCAATGAATATGCATTGAAAGCAGATCATGCACATAGATCTCATGCATATTCATTGGGGAAATCCTGAAAACCCGACTGGATTGCGGCCCTCAAGGAGGGACTTTGAGACCCCTGAGTTTGATTAGGCGGTATAAGAAATTTTAAATAAACTTGAAACTTGAACTTGAAACTCAAATTATCTTTCAGATGAAGGGTAGTGTTGAATAATCTTAGAGAGAGGCCTTTTGGTCCTTGTTGCCATATTCTATGCTCATGGTTGAACTACATGGCGTGGTATAGGAAATACCAAAAGGCTAGATTTTTAAGAAACATATCTTTATATTTCAATATTTCAACACAAATCAGGGCTAATGCAAGAATGGCACACCGTTTTTTAATGCACTGCACAACATACAAAAGAGCATTATGTATAACCACTAACAAACATACAAACTAAAACCTCTCTCCCCACTCCATTGCTTTTATTTCAGCCCTTGCCAGGTTGGGTTTTGAGGATTTTCCCAAATTAATATGCATGAGCTGCATCTGCATACAATGGAAGAATTGGGGAAATCTTCTGTTGCAACCCTTGAGGACATTGAACAACCCTGCTCTATATGATACCAAGAAAAGGGAGAGCCACCCAAACCAGCCTTGTTGCAGGAGAAAGTCAATAGTGTGTCAGATCGACATCCACTTACAAATGGCTCCCAAACTTTCAGGAAGGTTGCCATTTGTATTACAGTGTTCCCCCGGTCATTCGCGGTATTTTCCAACCGCCGACCAAGAGAGGACAGCTGAAGAGGCAGGAGAGAGCAGCCGGAGCGCTGGCGAGTGAAGGAAATCACTCGCTGTATGCTCCAACCTCCTCTTCCTGAACTAAAGTTGGGCCTCACCAATCAGGAGCTGCTTTGACACGTAGCTCCTGACTGGTAAGGCCCGACTTTAGTACAGGAAGAGGCGGTCGGAGCATACAGCGAGTGATTTCCTTCACTCGCCGGCGCTCCTGCTGCTCTCTCCTGCTGCCCTCTCCAGTCTCCCCCACTAAAAACCGTATTTGCGGTTTTTCAAGATTCATGGGGGTTCCTGGAACAGAACCCCCCGCGAATATCGGGGGAGTACTGTATGCCTCTGGGCTGTCAATCTAGTCATCAAATATGATCCGGTCTGGTACGAATCTCATGCGGTTTCCTGTGTGCCACTAGAGCAGGGGTGTCAAAGTCCCTCCTCGAGGGCCGCAATCCAGTTGGGTTTTCAGGATTTCCCCAATGAATTTGCACGAGATCTATTAGCATACAATGAAAGTAATGCATGCAAATAGATCTCATGCATATTCATTGGGGAAATCCAGAAAACCCAACTGGATTGCGGCCCTCGAGGAGGGACTTTGACACCCCTGGCTGCACTAGGGCAAGTCTATTGGCCGTTACTACAGCAGCTTTCAGCTTCTGTTGTTTTGCTTAGAATCCTGGACTTCAACAGTTAAAAGCAAACACTTCATGCGTTTGTGATTGAGGGGTCCAGTATGTCTGAAATTAAACCAGTAATATTAGTCCAGTAAGCCTGCACTACTGTGCAATGTCACCAGATATCTTGGATTGGATTTGCCACCAAACCTTCAATCTGAAAATTCCTTAAATAAATTTAAGATATTCCTTTTCAAAGAAGCTTATCAAAACTCCAACTGAATCCCCAAACAAATATGGAAATATAAAAACACTTCTAGGAAGCGATATCCCATCCTTTCCTTCTGTTTTACCCTCCCCCTCTCCCCAAAATTTTATTTTTTATTTTCACATTGTAACTTACAAATCTTCCCTTCCCTCTCTTTGTATCCTACGTAATCAAGTCTTTGTCCTGACCCCCTTCCCCCTACTTTCATAAAGATTTTTTTTTTATATTTAGATTCAACTTTTATTAAAAAAAAAATTTTACAAAAATTTTTTATCTTCTTAATATTGTAAACCGACCAGATACATGTGATGGTCAGTATATCAAAATTCTAATAAACTTGAAATACCGCTTGAACATGAGTATTTAGTGGTTTACAATCCTAATGCATTAGAAATGAGGATTACATTTTCAATCATTAAAAAATTTTCCCTCTCTGGCCCAGCGGGCTCGCAATCTAATTATAGTATCTATGTAAGAAGTATTTAAATACATGCTAGAGAAATATGAAGAGAAGAAAGAGGTGTACTGCGAATTGGACAATTTCCTGCTGGAAAAGGAGATAGAGAGGATTACTGCAGACGTCCTGGACCTGTTGGCCGCCGCGTGAGCGGACTGCTGGGTACGATGGACCTCAGGTCTGACCCAGCTGAGGCATTGCTTATGTTCTTATGTACTAGAGGCCTACAAATAGGCAACATACGAGAAAACCTCAAAATTTCAGGGCTTCTTTTACTAAGCCACGTTAGGGCTTTAACGCGCGGAATAGCGCATGCTAAATTGCCGCCCGCGCTAGACCTTAATGCCAGCATTGAGCTGGTGTTAGTTCTAGCCACGTAGCGCGGATTTAGCACGCGCTAAAAACGCTAACAAGGCTTAGTCAAAGGAACCCTCAGTATCAAAGCGGAAAGAAAAGCCAGCAAGAAAAAAAAAAAAAAATAGCAAAATGAAGCAAACCCAGTAACAAAAAAAAAAAAAAAGAAAATTGGAAAACCGGCTTGGTATGGTAAAAGTCTTTCATGAATCTGGACACCAAGGGATGTTTAGATCATGGTTTCTTTTTCCAGAGGAGTATGAAAAGCCCTAATAGCACAGAGATGAAGCTTTGAGACCAGAGTTAGAAAAGTGCAGAAGAAATAGTCTTGAACCGATGGGACAGGAGACGTGATTAGGTCCAGGGAGTGGCGAGTACATCGATGTGTGAAGCGGGTCCTTTTGAAACGGTAGCAGTGCTGTGTAGAACCTCACCAGCATAGCTCTGACCCCAACCCATACATCTACTATAACATAAGAACATAAGAATTGCTGCTGCTGGGTCAGACTAGCGGTCCATCGTGTCCAGCAGTCCGCTCATGCAGCGGCCCTCTGGTCAAAGACCAGCGCCCTAACAGCGTACGTCCTTGTTCAGCAGGAACTTGTCTAACTTTGCCTTGAATCCCTGGAGGGTGTTTTCCCCTATGACAGACTCCGGAAGAGCGTTCCAGTTTTCCACCACTCTCTGGGTGAAGAAGAACTTCCTTATGTTTGTACGAAGTCTATCCCCTTTTAACTTTAGAGAGTGCCCTCTCGTTCGCTCTACCTTGGAGAGGGTAAACAACCTGTCTTTAGCTACTAAGTCTATCCCTTTCAGTACCTTGAATGTTTCGATCATGTCCCCTCTCAATCTCCTCTGTTCAAGGGAGAAGAGGCCCAGTTTCTCTAATCTTTCGCTGTACGGCAGCTCCTCCAACCCCTTAACCATCTTAGTCACTCTTCTCTGGACCCTTTCATGTAGTACCGTGCCCTTCTTCATGTATGGCGACCAGTGCTGTACGCAGTACTCCAGGTGAGGGCGCACCATGGCCCGCTACAGAGGCATGATAACCTTCTCCGATCTGTTCAGGAATGTAGCAGCGCTTCAGTAGGATGCTAGCAATTGATATGTTCAGTAAACCCCCGGAGTATATGGTCACATTGCCACACTCTCTCCCGTTGTGCTTGAAATGGTGACATATAAACACGAGATACTACTACTTATCATTTCTATAGCGCTGAAATGCGTACACAATGCTGTACATTTAAACATGCAATAGACGGTCCCTGCTCGGAAGAGCTTACAGTCTAATTTGGGCAGACATGCAAGACATCTCTGGGTTGGGGCCATTCTAGCAGAAGGAGTGATACAGTGGGTAAAGGTAACTGATGGTGAGTGAGTTAAGAGTTGAAAGCAGGTTCAAAAAAGTGGGCTTTTAGTTTGGATTTGAATATCGCTAGATACAGAGCATGACGTATTGATTCTGGCAGCCTGTTCCAGGCTTACAGCACGGCAAGAAAGAAGGGACAGAGTCTGAAGTTGGCAGTGGAGGAGAAGGGTACAGATAAGAGGGATTTACCTGACAAACGGAGTTTATTGGGGGGAGATAAGTGAGGAGGATATTGAGGGGCCACAGAACATAAGAATTGCTGCTGCTGGGTCAGAGCAGTGGTCCATCCTGCCTAGCAGTCCGCTGACGTGGCAGCCTCCAGGCTAAAGACCAGTGCTCTAAATGAGTCCAGCCTCACCTGTGTATGTCCCAGTTTAGCAGGAACTTGTCCAGAGATACATTCTGGAGACTGTCAAAGCTGTTTCAAAGGGAATCTTGTCCAGCACAAGTTCCCAAAATCTGCTCTTTGCATATAAGAGAACTCACGCTGGGGCAGTCCAGACTCTTCCATGAGCCTACTTCATCTTCTCCTAGTTGGGCCAATGTGTGTCACCCTTCCCTAACCCAGGATCTTTAGACTGTATTGGACTGCCTGGGCAAAAACCCCTGGGAGAACTGTATTGGAGTAGATGAGAAGAAGTTTGTTCCCCCACCAGTGTGAGCGCAAGATTAGAAAATGCGCGGAGAGGAATTCATTTGGGAAAATTTTGAAGACTCAACTATTTGTTGACGCATTTTTCTGAGCAATTGATTTTATGTAAGACTGAACTTGTCTGTTTTATTTTTTCTTTTGTATAGACTTTTAATATTTTATGTATGTAACTCCTTGTAAACTGGGAAAAAATGGTATAGAAATTTTAAAAATAAATAAATACTCTGAATCGAGTGTACCTCCTTTTCCAGGGCCCACAATACTGCCCATCCTAATTATCAACTTTTATTCCACAGTTTGGGAAAGTTACAATACTGTAAAGTAGAATACAGGTCCTTGTTGACTTACGACCGCAATTGGTTCCACAAGTCTTTCTGGACGTAAGTCGGCCTATACTAACTGCAGTATTTTTTTACCCCTCCCCACGTACCTTTTCCCTGGTGGTCCAGTGGTGAGGGGTAAAAAATAGTTAGTATGGGCTGAGATGGGGGAAACGCGTCGTAAAGTCGAACTGTCGTAAGTTGCATAGGTTCTAAGTCGACGAGGACCTGTACTTACTAAACTGCACTACAGTGTACCGTATTTTCTCGCATATAACGCGCGTGTTATACGTGGTTTTTACAAACCGCGCATACCCTTGCGTGTTATACGCGTGAGCGCGTTGTACAAAATTTTTTTTACATAGTTTCCCCCCCCACCGACGCCCGATTCATCACCCGGAAGGAGCGCTCGCACTCCCACCCCGAAGGACCGCTCGCACCCCCACCCGAAGAACCGCTCGCACCCCCACAGCCTTCCCCCCTCCCCCATGGAGAAGCTGTCTACCTTGTTTCCGGATGCCAGCCCAGCTGCTTCCTCTGCCGGTGGTCCTGCCCCTTCTCAGAGCCCTGTGCTGCGCTGCTTCCTCTTCAGGCGGTCCCGCCCTTTCTCTGATGTCAGAGAAAGGGCGGGACCGCCGGAAGAAAAAGCAGCACAGCAGGGCTCAGAGAAGGGGCGGGACCGTCGGCAGAGGAAACAGCTGGGCTCGCTGGCATCCGGAAACAAGGTAGACAGCTTCTCCATGGGGGAGGGGGGTGAGGCTGTGGGGGTGCGAGCGGTTCTTCGGGTGGGGGTGCGAGCGGTCCTTCGGGGTGGGAGTGCGAGCGCTCCTTCGGGGTGGGGGTGCGAGCGGTCCTTCAGGGTGGGGGTGCGGGTGCGTTCGAGCGGTCCTGCGGGGGGGTGAATCGTACGTCGGGAGGGGGCATCAGGCTTTCAGGGTAGGGACAGGACTTCAAGGAGGAAAGGAGAGTCGGGGCGGGCGAAAACAGAGTCAGGGTCTCCAGAGGAGAGTCGGGGCGGGCGAAAGGAGAGTCGGGCAGCATGCGCGGTATACGGGTGTGCGCGGTATATAAAAATTTATGTACATAAATATGTGTTTTTTGCGCGCTATACCCGTGTGCGCGTTTTACACGGGTGCGCGTTATCTATGTGAAAATACGGTAGTCCTTTTTTGGCAAGTGGTAGTACTCAAAACTACCACTGGGATCAAAGCTGCCATTTTGAATCTCAGCAGCAATGGGACAGCAGTGGAGGGGGGACTACAAGGGATAACTTGAGTAAAGCAAGGAACATGAAAATTGCCATGCTGGGACAGACTAAAGTTCCACCAAACCCAGTATCCTGTTTCCAACAGTGGCTAACCCAGGTCCCAAGTAGTAAAGCAGATTTTATGCTGCTTATCCTAGGACTTCTCATTTAGGAAATCATCCAAACCTTTTTTAAACCCGCTAAGTTAGCTGCTTTCATCACATATTCTGTCGGTGGATTCCAGAGTTTAATTACACATTGTGTGAAGCAATATTTTCTCTGGTTTGTTTTAAAGCTACTACTTAGTAGCTTCATCACATGCCCCCTAGTTCTAGTATTTTTAGCAAGAGTCAACAAGGAAGGGGGGAGGCCTCTTGAATTTTGGTGAAGGGGGTTGATTCTGGGGGGATCACACAAGGGGTCTTATTGACAGGTGCTTATCTTTGGGGAGCCTGAATTGGGTTTCAGTGTTCATATGGGAATGTTTTGCCAATGCATGTAATGCAGCCCCTTTGCAGTAAGTGTCTGTGCTGTGTGGTACATGTAGGACAGATAGGTTGTAGATGGGCTGGAGTAGATTTTGACGGAGATTTCGGCAGTTGGAACCCAAACACAGTACTGGGTAGAGCTTTGGATTCTTGCCCAGAAATAGCTAAGAAGCAAAAATTTAAATAGAATCGGTTTGGGCAGACTGGATGGACCATTCGGGTCTTTATCTGCCGTCATTTACATAAGAACATAAGCAGTGTCTCTGCTGGGTCAGCCCAAAGGTCCATCACGCCCAGCAGTCCGCTCACGCGGCGGCCCATCAGGTCCAGGCCTGTATAGTAATCCTCTATCTATTCCCTTCTATCCCCTTTTCCTTCAGGAAATCATCCAATCCCTTTTTGAACCCCAAAACCGTACTCTGTCCTATCACACCCTCTGGAAGCGCGTTCCAGGTGTCCACCACCCTTTGGGTGAAGAAGAACTTCCTAGCTTTGGTTCTGAATGTGTCCCCTCTTAATTTTTCCAAATGCCCTCTCGTTCTTGTAGTTTTCAAACGTTTGAAGAGTCTGTCCCTCTCCACTTTCTCCTTGCCCTTCATGATTTTGTAAGTCTCTATCATGTCCCCTCTAAGTCTCCGCTTCTCCAGGGAAAAGAGCCCCAGTTTCTCTAATCTTTCAGCCTATGAAAGGTTTTCCATACCTTTTGTCAATCGTGTCGCTCTTTTCTGAACCCTCTCGAGTATCGCCTTATCCTTCTATCTACTATGTTACTTTGTTATATGTTACTTACTGCACTTTAGTAAAGAGGCCCAAAAAAATAAATTTTGGGAGTAGTTTACTATTTTTGAGGAGGATAATAACATGGATATATATAAGTGACATGTTAAGCAATAAATTACCTTTAAAGCTGGAGATATTTCTCAGTTTTTGCTCTCTGACAACTTTGACAATGAAAACCTCGCCGTAATCAAGGAAAAAGGGGATGGATCTTTATACCGTCTTTCTATGGTTACAATCAAAGCAGTTTACATATATACAGATACTTATTTTGTACCTGGGGCAGTGGAGGGTTAAGTGACTTAGAATCACAAGGCCCTGGAGTGGGCATCAAACCCAGGTCCCCTAGAGGAGCCTGTAAAAAAATTAATAACTTTTCTCTCATAATCTTCCTGTGCAAGTGTCCCCCGGGGGGGGGGTCTTTTAAGGCAAACATTGGACTTAGGAGCAATCTAAACGTTAAATCAACAACTCAGCCTTAATTACTTGAGGCATGTCTAAATTTGTCCCCTTGAGCCTGTAACTGTTTTTAAAGAGAAATAACTCCCCGTACATTTTCATGCAACTATATAATTATGTATTTAAGGTTATTAACTGCCTTTATGAAGAGATTCACTTGAGGCAGTGTACAGCGAGTAAAGCTTGACATAAACAAGTTACATTATAATAACATCATAACCAAATGGAAGCATAATACAACTAATAGAACATTTAATCACGCAAGCCAGAAACCTAATGCCTCGTCAATGGAGGCGTTAGGGACTAGCGCGGCAGGTGGTTTAACGCGCGGTATTCTGCGCATTAAACCCCCTACCGCGGCTTTGTAAAAGGACCCCTTAGAAATGCTAGTAATCTTGTTCTAGAATCAGATATTCCCGTAACATATGAAGCCATAATTTGTGGTACTATGTTACACATTAAACCTCCCCTTGATAAATATAAAAGCCGTCTTCTCCTGGTTTTGACCGGAATGGCTGTTCAATTGATCACACAAAACTGGAAAAGCCATGATAGGTTAAACTACACATTTTGGTGGACGAACGTATGTACCACATACAAATTTGAAAGAATGAATGCAGAATGTTTAGGGTCCAGTGTTTCATTTAACAAAATGTGGGGGTCCATTGACTTTATTTGCTGCCTCGCATTAATGATTTATGTATCTTTCTTCTAAGTTATCCTTCCACATCCAGGATGATGGGGGGGGGGGGGGGAGGGAATTGTATTTGGGAAATTGATATTCATTCTTCATAAAAATGTAATCACTGAAGATGTCTTATATTATGAATAATTGAGAGGTGGGTGGGTGAAATGATGGTACTACAGTGGAACCTCGGTTTGCGAGTAACCCGGTTTGCGAGTGTTTTGCAAGACGAGCAAAACACTCAGCAAACTTTTGCCTCGCAAACCGAGCATGTTCTGGTGTACGAGCACCTCCCCCCGCTCTAACCAGCATCGCACCCTCCTCCCCCCTCCCGCGAGAACCGCAAAGCACCCCCGTGCTGAAATCGGCATCCGCCCGCCCTTCCTCCCAAGCATGGTCCTTACCCCTTCTGCTCGTTGTAAGGGTGAATGTGAACGAGATCTCCGAGAGAACGAGAGCCAGAAGGCCTTGAGCATGCGCAGATGCTCAAGGCCCAGCCCAGGCAAGAAGCGGGAGCTCGCATTCACCCTTACAATGAGCAGAAGGGGTAAGGACCGTGCTTGGGAGGAAGGGCGGGCGGATGCCGCTTTCAGCACGGGGGTGCTTTGCGGTTCTCGCGGGGGGGGGGCGTTCGCGGGGGTGGGGGGTGGTTGCGATGCCAGTTGGGGGGGTGCGATGCCGGTTAGAGCGGGGGGGAGGGGATGATGGAGCAGCGCCGGTAGCCTCGGGGGGGGGGGGGTTGGTGGAACGAATTGTTCAAGTTTCCATTATCTTCTATGGGGAAAGTTGCTTTGATATACGAGTGTTTTGGTTTAAGAGCATGCTTCTGGAACGAATTACGCTCTTAAACCAAGGTACCACTGTATATACTAATTATATAAAAATAGTGCAATCTCTGTAATATTTTTTTGTGTTTTGACTAAATGTATTACACTGTTTTAGTTTGTAAAACAATAAAATTTTTTAAAAATAAAAAAGAAATGCTAGTACTTTAGCAATATTTTGATAGGAGTGTTAATAATGTGTGTATTAAAACAGCACAGTAGAACGTCCACATCACCGAAATATGATGCAATGTCAGCATGATAGAACATTTATAGAAAGTCAATAGAGCATGGTGTTGGCACCTTGATGATTAGGTTTGTTTGTTTGAAGACTTGCTACTGCCTTTGCTGACATGCTCATCAAAGCAGTTTTACAGTTGGGACATCCAGACAATCCAACCAAAACAAGATCTGGTCCAAACTGCCGAAGATGCCAAATCATCTCTATATCCCAACATGCACTTGTACGGATGAAAAGACTTAGCCATGGCGAGAAAATCAGTGTAAATCTAGTTTCACTCACATTCTTAGGTTCCATGTTCTCTTTTATTGATCTAATCACTGAAACATTTTTCTTTAACTAACTACTGTGACTAATGTGCTTTTTTTTTAATATACCGTATTTTCACTCATATACTGCGCACACGGGTATAGCACGCGGGAAACTGTAATTTATGTAAAGAAATTTTTATATACCGCGCACACCCGTATACCGCGCATGCTGCCCCGACTCTCCCGTCACCACCCGACTCTCCTTTCGCCCACCCCGACTCTCCTCTGGCCACCCCGACTCTCCTTTCGCCCACCCCGACTCTCCTCTGGCCCTCCCCGACTCTCCTCTCCCCCTTGAAGTCCTGTCCCCACCCTGAAAGCCTGATGCCCCCCCCCCGACGTCCGATTCACCCCGCAGGACCGCTCGCACCCCCCCCCGACGTCCAATTCACCCCCCACCCCCGTAGGACTGCTCGCACCCCCACAGCCTCCCCACCCCCCCCCATCATGGAGAAGCTCCTACCGTTCTCCTGCTGCTTCCTCTGCTGGCGGTCCCGGCCCTTCTGTGAGCCCTGCGTCTGCGCTGCTTCCTCTTCCGGCGGTCCCGCCCTTTCTCTGACGTCAGAGCGGTCCTGCGGGGGGGGGGGGGGGTGAATCGGACGTCAGGGGGGTGGGGGTGCGAGCGGTCCTGCGGGGTGATTCGGACGTCAGGGGGGGGGGAACTATGTAAAAAAAACGTTGTAAAACGCGCTTACGCATATAACGCGCAAGGTTATGCACGGTTTGTAAAAATCGTGTATAACGTGCGCGTTATATGCATGAAAATACGGTAATTGATATTGACTTATCTCGTAAGGTCTGCACTTCTCACAGCCCAATGTGGACGGTTTCATCATACATACGTGGTTTCCTCAGGGGATTCACAAACGTGCTGCAATCGGTGCATTCATCTACAAGAGATATAGCTGCTTAAAAAATAATTCAGCATCCCTAAACATTAGTTTCTGACATTACACAGAAGCTTAGCTGACTTCAGCAGTCTCACATTTAGCTTCCTGCATGCTGACAGCCAAAGCGCAAAATGGCACTATTTATATAAAATGCCAGTGCATGTGTGAAATGTAGTGACATGCTCAAACTAGTGCTACCTATTGCAACACATGCATTCTTTATTGCCACAACAACCTTCATGCTTATTCTTCTCAAGTAATGTTTCCTGTGCAAACAGCTTATGGGAGTGGAACCCAGGATGCACCAGGAAGGGGAAGACCCACCATTTCAAAGAGGCGGGCCTGCAGACAAGAGGGACTGGGCATCCTTCCTGCTGCCATCTTTTTAAGGTATAGGGCAGGGCAGGAATGAGTGAGCATCCCTCATGCTGAGCATCTTCACGGGGGGGGAGGGGGGCTGGCTGCGATCTTAGCTGGGGGGAGGTTGCCTGGGTTGTGCAATTTTGGTGGAGGGGCCCCGTTTGCCGAGGCAGGAGAGAATGGGCATCCCTCCTGCTGAGAATTTTTGAAGGAGTGTGTGTGAGAGTGAGAGGGCCCGGATGGCTGAGGCAGGAGGGAGTTGGGCATCCCTCCTGCTTCTCTTTATTTTTGTTCCAGGGCATCATTGGGAGGTAGCCATCACCAATGGGACTGGCACGACTTTTTTTATGGGACAAATATTGTGCATGTGTAACACACACACAACATCTGTACCCATCAAAGAAAAAAAAAAGAAAAAGTATGGCAGACCTATTGGTAATCTCAGGCCCTTAGCAGCCATCGCTAGATTAAGGCATACGGGCATCGATCGGAAGGCTCATTTTAATATGAGTGACCTCATTTTAATACTAATGAGGTCATTTGCATGGCAGTGTCAGAGAATGTACAAACGCACGGAAAAGTACACAGTGAGCTATTGTGTACATCGGGTCGGCAAATTAGGACATCGCTAAACCAGTCAAACTGGTTTAGTGACGATTGTTAGGCAATCGGAAAATTTGGTGCATCCGGACCTAAGTCCTATGTGGGTAATTCTGTAAAGTGGCGCTGACTTCCTACCACCAAAAGTACTAGCACAGCTGTTTTGTCTTTGTGCCGTTAGTTGACATTTTGTACTTGTGTCTGATTAATGCTGCGGATTACAGAGAATCTCCATTACATGAGGTCAGCATCCATAATAGGCTCAGAAAAGGTTAGGATCATTATATATAGTAACATGGTAAATGATTATTTGGGAGTTTCTGTGGCATAAGCCAAACCAAGTATAGAGACAGTAACTTTTTATGTTTAAACGTTTATTCAAAAGAACAAGTCAAGAACAGGTACACTGGTACAAAATTTTACAATAACAGTGAAACTAAAACCCCAAGAAATACAACAGCATGAGCCCAGGTGTTGGTTCTTCAACCCTGACTTGGCCAACAAGAAAGCACCCCACAACCAGTCAACCCCTCCCACCCCACCAGCCCACTCTCCCTCTCAAGGATTAACAGCAGGCAAGGATGTTACTGCTGGCTTCTGCAGTCTGTTTATAATTTGATTCTTTACAGTGGGGGTTAGAGTATCTAGATAAGGGGACTAAACTGACAAAAAGACTTTACTCCGGCTTCTAGAGAAATGAGCTGACATAGATTCCCAAACTATTAAGAGGTGAAATTTATTTATCCAATACCAGATAGTGGGCAGTCCCATAACCAATAATTTAGAATGCATTTCTTCCCCAGGATATAACCTTTACTAAAGAGCAAATTATCCCCAGCAGAATGTTCCCTCCCCCCAATAACCCCTGGCCAGAAAAATAATCCCCTCAAAGTGACATGGGAAGGCACAGCCAACTACACTTCCCCCTCCGTATTTCCGGGGGTTAGGGGCAGAGCCAGCCCGCGAATATGGAAAAACCGCGAATAATATTCAGGCCGGTTCTGCCCTTATCCCCCGCTTTCTCCAGCTATTTTTAGCCCTGTGAGCCCCCCCCCCCCCCTTAAGCCTTACCTGGTGGTCTAGCGGGTTTTCAGGCAGGAGTGATCTTCCCACGCTCCTGCCCCGTGCAGATGCTCACAGGAAATGACTGTCTTGAGCTCCCGTAGTCTCGAGCCATTTCCTGTGAGCGATCTGCACGGAGCAGGAGCGTGGGAAGATCGCTCCTGCCCTGAAAACCCACTAGACCACCAGGTAAAGCTTAAGGAGGGCTTACAGGGCTTAAAATAGTCCGAAAAATGAAAGGAATTTTTTTGTTTAAAACCGCAAATAAGCGAATCCTTGGATTCGGAATTCGCGAATACGGAGGGGGAAGTATAGGGATTGGAGATACATACGTACTTCTTACTAAAAGGCACTGATCTTCAGACAGGACCATCGGCTATGTACTAGGGAGTTATCTAATCTGGTACACTTGATACATGAGACAGTAACTTTTTAATATTAATTTACTCCCTTTAAGGGTCTTCAGCCTTATCCTTGCCATGAAATTTTACTGTAGGTGGCTTCTCAGTGCTAATATGATTTCAATCATACTTTAAAATATATTCAGAAAGATCAAAACTAATTTTAAATGCCTTACTATATAATCTTTTGTGATGGTCTATCCATTTAGAGAACAGAGGTTTTAATCCAAACAAACGTTAAGAAATGCTTCAATGTTATTTTATATATATATAGGAAATGATTGTGGAAAAGTTTGTGTCACAATGATCAATAAGGTTTTATTGTGCTGTTTTGTTTTCAGATAGAAAACCCAAGGTATTTGCGAGAGAAACCTATCCCTCTGTCTCCGGTAGGTGTTAAATTCCCCTAGATGGGTCTTTGGATGCAAACCATAGACTGCCTTTCATAACTAAAGCAGTACCTTTAGATTTGAAAGGGATTCCTTGTGAAGTTGCTGCTCTGATCACTAAACCTCATCTTTCCTATTCAATAGATTTCCCCCAAAACAAGCCTGGGAAAAAGCTCCTTCCATGATGACCAAGCCCTGTTTCGCATACATGAAAAGGAGGTAAGGTGAAGAAGAGAGAGAGCCAAAATGTTGAGAATATGATATATACAAGTACAGATAACTAGAATTATCAGGGGTATATAAATCTAGGGTGAACATAAAACACGATACAGGTATTATGCATGTCTTGAGGGCTTGGAGCATGCGCGGATGTAGGTGACATCATCCACACAAGCTCAGAGGCCTTCCATATGCGGCCAGAGTTCATTGGGGCTTTCCAAAACCACGATCTCAGGCTGCTTTGAAGAGGAGCAGGTCAGAAGACGCCGGTTTGGAGGGAGGGTAAGAATGGGAACAATACAGGGGGAGAGGGAAAGTGGGCTGCTTTGGGGGGAGGGGTGTGCTGGGGACAAACAGCTTTGCTCTGGGGGAAGACAGAAGGGGCCATGGAGAGACAGTTAGGGAGAGGGAAAGGGGGCTGCTTTGGGGGGAGAGATGTGCTGGGGGCAGACAGCTTTGCTCTGGGGGAGAAGACAAGGGGTCATGGAGAGACAGTTAGGGAGAGGGAAAGGGGGCTACTTTGGGGGGAGGGGTGTACTGGGGGGGAGACAGAAGGGGCCATGGAGAGATAGGGAGAGGGAAAAGGGGCTGCTTTGGGGGGGGAGGTGTGCTGGAGACAGACAGTTTTGCTCTGGGGGGAAGACAGAAGGGGCCATGGAGAGACAGGGAGAGGGAAAGGGGGCTGCTTTGGGGGGAGAGATGTGCTGGGGACAGACAGCTTTGCTCTGGGGGAGAAGACAGAAGGGGTCATGAAGAGACAGGGAGAGGGAAAGGGGGCTGCTTTGGAGGGGGAGGTGTGCTGGGGACAGACAGCTTTGCTCTGGGGGGAATACAGAAGGGGGGCCAAGGAGAGACAGTCAGGGAGAGGGAAAGGGGGCTGCTTTGGGGGAGGGGTGTGCTGGGGGCAGACAGCTTTGCTGGGTGGGGGGGGGGAAGACAGAAGGACACAGACAGCGGCCAAGGAGAGAGAGAGAAAGAAACACAGACAGACAGACACATCTATTCTAGCACCCGTTAATGTAACGGGCTTAAAGACTAGTATGATATATATATAAGTATAGATAACTAGAATTATCAGGGGTATGTAAATCTAGGGTGAACATAAAACACAATACAGGTATTATGCATGTAAGTAAGTAGGTTTTAGAATGAATATAGGAAATGATATTAGTGTTATGTGTGTACATATGCATAGGATTAGGGTTATCATATTTTACAAAGGAAAACCTTGGACACATAACCCTGCTCTGTGCTGCCTCCAGCTCCGCCCAGTTCTGTCTCCAGTCCCACCCCTAGCCACGCCCCCGGCCAGCCTCTTCTCTTCTGTGATGAGCTTCATGTCTTGAGGGCCTGGAGCATGCGCGGATGTAGGTGACATCATGCGTCCAGAGTTCATTGGGGCTTTCCAAAACCTGGACAAATGCTGGGTTTTGAAAAGCCCATCCGGGAGCTTGGACAGTTCTCTAAAAAGAGGACATGTCTGGCGTTTCCCGGACGTGTGGTAACCCTACATAGGACGAGTGCATTAACCATCACTGGGACACTTAATCTTTGTTACAGAAGCTCATGTAATCCGCTCTGAATTGACCCTCCATTCATTAGTAGCGGTATAGAAGCTTTCAATAAACTAGATAAGTAATTCTTAACTGATGAAGTGCTGCTCATGTACTGATGCAAAGGATGGATGACATCTTACAAGAACCTTGAGCTAATATTAAGTGGAGCACAAGAGATTTAAGCTACGTGTTATTTGTTATAAAGTAAAGGGCAGATGAAGGCAGAAACTTCACCTTCACAGCAGCATGCTCTAATAGCCTAATCAGGAACGACTGATCGTGGCTTTTCAGAATAACTTATCCTTGCTTTTGCCAATGCTTCAGAAGTCATTTACATGTACATTCTAAATCTTTACATAACATAACAAATTCACGTATATACCACAGTAACCTCTCAGTTCAACACAGTTAACAACAATCAAAAGACTGTACAAGGCCAGTGTAATATAATCACATTTAAAAGAATTTGTTAAATAAGTAGGTCTTTAGCATTTTTCTAAAGGAAAAGATAGGAGTTGGAGTTTATCAGGACATAAAACGGTTTATCCCATGATCCAGCTTGAAAAGATAAAATTCTATGGAAAAATCTTTTGTATATGCAACCTATTATAAGACATTCTATAGACAAATCACATTCTATAGACATTCTATACACAAATCTCATGAATAAATACAGGATGTCCGGGGTGTTACTTGGAGAGATCTCCCAGGAAAGAGACTTGGGAGTTATGATCGACAAGTCGATGAAGCCGTCCACGCAATGTGCGGCGGCGGTGAAAAGGGCGAACAGAATGCTAGGAATGATAAAGAAGGGGATCTCGAACAGATCGGAGAAGGTTATCATGCCGCTGTACCGGGCCACGGTGCACCCTCACCTGGAGTACTGCATCCAGCACTGGTCACCGTACATGAAGAAGGACACGGCACTACTTAAAAGGGTCTAGAGAAGAGCGACTAAGATAGTTAAGGGGCTGGAGGAGGTGCTGTACAGAGAAAGATTAGAGAAACTGGGCCTCTTCTCCCTCGAGCAGCGAAGATTGAGAGGGGACATGATCGGAACATTCAAGGTACTGAAAGGAATAGACTTAGTAGATAAGGACAGGTTGTTCACCCTCTCCAAGGTAGGGAGAACGAGAGGGCACTTTCTAAAATTGAAAGGGGATAGATTCCGTACGAACATAAGGAAGTTCTTCTTCACCCAGAGAGTGGTAGAAAATTGGAATGCTCTTCCGGAGTCTGTCATAGGGGGAGGGGAAAACACCCTCCAGAGATTCAAGAGAAAGTTAGACAAGTTCCTGCTGAACCAGAACATACGCAGGTAGGGCTAGTCTCAGTTAGGGTGCTGGTCTTTGACCAGAGGGCTGCCGTGTGATCAGTTTGCTGGGCACGATGGACCACTGGTCTGACTCAGCGTAGGTAACTCTTATGTTCTTTCATTTTTTTTTATTTTTTTTTTAAATCTTTATTCATTTTTATATTTCCAACAAGTGTTTCATAATACAATACAATCATACAAACTTTAATATCTTATGTTCTTATGGCTGCTCTTTTCTGTGGAGATATATTCAGGGCTAGTAGAACATGGTAAGCATGATAGGAGGGTGCTGACTTTTAGGGGTGCCATGCTTACCTAGTGTACCATGGTGCTAGGTCCACACTCCAGCACTATATGTCTCATTCCTTCAGAAGGAGCGGGATGCAGCACTCGAATTGTGAAGGTAGGCCTTGGTCAGTGCTGTGGTGCAGACCAGAGAATGTCACGGGGACAAATTTTTCCCCGTTTCTGTGGGAAATCATTTTCCCGTCCCGTTCCTGAGAGTTCTTTTCCTGCTCCTGCCCCATTCCTGTAAGCTCTGTCTCATCTGCACAAGCCTCAAACACTTTAAAATCCTAAGTAGCAACATTCTAGAGCTCAGATTGTGATGTCATAATGCCTCATTCCACCAATGCCTAAGCTCCGTCCTCATCTGCACAAGCCTCAGACACTTTAAAATCCTAAGTAGCAACATTCTAGAGCTCAGATTGTGATGTCATAATGCCTCATTCCACCAATGCCTAAGCTCCGTCCTCATCTGCACAAGCCTCAAACACTTTAAAATCCTAAGTAGCAACATTCGAGAGCTCAGATTGTGATGTCATAATGCCTCATTCCACCAATGCCTAAGCTCCGTCCTCATCGGCACAAGCCTCAAACACTTTAAAATCATAAGTGTTCGAGGCTTGTGCAGTTAAGGCAGAGCTTGCAGGAATGGAGCAGGGACAGCGACAAAACTCATGGGGAAATTGAGTTCCTGCAGGGACGGGGACAAATTTGTCCCCATATCATTCTCTAGTGCAGACCCAGGAGAGAGGATTGTGGTAATGGTAGTGGCAGCAGCTAGGGGGAGGGTGATGAATGTGGCATCAGCATCAACAGTAGACCCAGTGGGGGGCAGTGCTGGGGTATAGTTGCACGGGGCTTTAGCAACCCTAACTCCATCCCTGTATCTCACCACATAGAAGGGCAGCCACCGTGATTTATCCTGTGTTGATATTATGAATGAGTTTCACTCCGTTTGCTTGCTGCGATTATTGGAGTGGAGGAGGGGCCTAGTGGTCAGAGCATCTGCCTCAACACCCTGAGGTTGT
The DNA here is from genome assembly GCF_902459505.1 of Geotrypetes seraphini. Taxonomy (NCBI): domain Eukaryota; kingdom Metazoa; phylum Chordata; class Amphibia; order Gymnophiona; family Dermophiidae; genus Geotrypetes; species Geotrypetes seraphini. The sequence goes on along the minus strand of NC_047093.1, from coordinate 15,942,169 downwards.
GAGTTCAATTCCCACTGCAGCTCCTTGTGACTCTGGGCAAGTCACTAAAACAGCTGACTAAAATACTCATATATAGACTCTCTTGACTGTGTAGCCACCTAGAAAAAGAGGTATATTGAGCCACATCTCCTTTACCCCTGTCATATAATTACTGATGCTCAACATTTTGATGTTATCCACCAAAGTTTGGGGTTTTCTTGAAGATTGGCAGGCTAGAAGATTTTCTAAATAAATATATTGGTATCGGCAGCACGCACAATTTATTACTTATGGGTTTTCAATCATACACTCTTTTATTGATTTTTCTTCTGTATCTTTTTTCTTATTGTCTTGATGGTGAGTTTAGAGTAAATTCCCTTGTTGAGCCAAGGAAGTCTCTTCTTCGCCTATAGATAAAGTGCCCTCTTTGGAACCAGGTCTCTCCTCTGTGATATTCAGCACTTCCTGCTTGGTATCTGTTAAGGGATTTGCTAATTCTGCAGTGAGTTCTCCTTGTGACCATCATTCTCTGCACCCAGATAAATTCTAGACTAGCATGTGGCGTTGAAAATGGGCCCAATTTTCTTTTTAGAACTGGGTTTTGTTTTCAGAGCACTTCAGAGTTCACCACAATTTATAAAAAGGAAAAATGCTATATTTGAAAGTCGTAATGGTAGGTCTTCTGTGACCAATCCTCCACCTTTTACAATTCTGGCTTGAATCGACTGTGTTGTTTTTTGCCTTTGTTGTCAAGTCCTTTTCCAGTTTATTCCCAGTTAGTCATTTCTGTTATTTTATCCTGTTTTACAGGAAACAATTAAAAGGACATTGTGGCTTTTGATGTCTTTGTCTTGTATGAAATAAAACATTTATTTTAAAAGATGAGAGAGAAGCAAGAGATCTTCAAGTTAATTATTGCTAGATTTATTAAAAGGCATTACCGCGTCTCCTTGTGTTAAAACACATTTAATGGACTGCCGGGCTCATTTTATGCAGTGGATCCTTTTTACTAATAGTTTGCATTGAGTGCATTAAACTAAACTAAACTAAAGCTTAATTTTGTCTACCGAGTCATCACTCTGAGAAGGCTCGACTCGGTTTACAGCAATTAAATAAACAGGGAATGATTTACAAATGACAAATAGAAGATAATAGCAAAATTTCAAAAGAATTAATTTTCAAAATGTTTGGCAAATAGAGTAGTTTTGAAAGATTTACGGAAAAATTGAAACGAACTGGAACTCCTTAAAAAAAAAAAGGGGAGATCATTCCAGAGTTGAGAGAGTTTAAAGACCAAAGATTGACTGAAGATCTCGACTCCTTTAATCTCGAGAGTTTAAATTGTTGGATACCTCTTGCAAAGGAGAATCGGTAAATGTTCCAAAATAAAAGAATAAGAGGATTAAAGATGCCATGTAGTACACTTCAGTAACCCCCTCTTCTACGAAACTGCGATAGCAGTTTCTAGCGCAGAGAGCCGCGCTGAATGGCCCGTGCTGCTCCCGATGCTCATTGAGTTCCTATGAGCGTCGGGAATTCCTATGAGCGTCGGGAGCGCTTCATTTGTGAAGTAGAGACGCCAACACGTTTGATACTGTCCCCTGAGGAAGGTGATGCTGTCGCCGAAACTTGGATCGTAGTCGGGACTTTCTTTGTTTTTACATATTTTAATTGTTTATTTTCAAATAAAAGACTCGTGACCATGGGTTGGCTGTTACATCTCCAGTGCCTCTTTTGTTCTCTTCACAATAATCCAAGGCTTTGTCTCTTCTTTTTTTTTTCTTCTCCAGTGTGTATATATGAAAAATGAATGGAAAAAATGGTGTTACAATTAGTACTATTATGGGGCGGAGATGGGCGGGGTCTGGCCCACGACTTAGCCTGTGTTTTGGATTTCGGCCCCTACACATTTTACATGGGGTCCAATGGTTAGGTACATGTGTCTCTCTCTGATCCTTTGTCTGAAGTTTCATGGGTGGAGGGATTGATTCTACAACTGGGCTACATGAATGCTGCTTTGTTTATTTATTTATTTATTTAATTTTACATCCCGTTCTCCCCAACAAACTCAGAATGGTTTACAGGATAGGATAGATCAAATTTAGACAACTGGGCTACAGCCTTCTTCACCGATTGCATGGCAGATCATAAGAGCCAGTCGGGGAAGAGATCAGTTGTGTAGCGATGCGCCTATGCTGGTAGAGAGATTGAACGAATGATGAGTAATATCAGCGGACAGGGATGAGGCAGTCACCTTGTGTGCAGTTGACTGTGTCTTACAGTAGCATGTGTACTAGAACACGTCATGTCTGAAGTTAGGCGCCTCAGTGCTGCCCGATCAACAGCAGTTCTATGACAGTATCTTGGCAGAAGCATCAGAAAAATAGTGAATGTCTTAATGGCGGGGTGGGGGAGGGGGTGTCAGTGATCACTGGGGCAGTGTGTTTAGGGGTCTGTACTTTGTCCCTGCAGTGGTTATCTGGTCACTTTGGATACCTTCTTGTGACTTAGACCTGGTTTTAGATGGCCTAAGTCACAACGTCCAAGTTCTGTCTAGTCAGTGTTGTTAAACTTTTGGTTATGCATGCAGTACGACTAAGTCATATAAACATAGAAAAGTGACGGCAGAAAAGGGCCAAGGCCCATCAAGTCTGCCCACTCTATTGACCCACCCACCCTCCTAACTACCCTGTGAGAGATCACACTCTGATGTCCCATTCCCTCTTAGAGATCCAACATGAGCATCCCATCTGTTCTTAAAATCTGGCACGCTACTGGCCTCGATAACCTGTGCTGGAAGCTCATTCCAATTGCCAACCACTCTTTCGGTGAAGAAGTACTTCCTGGTATCGCAATGAAACTTCCCGCTCTTTAATTTCAGCGGGTGCCCTCTTGTGGCCGAAGGTCCTCTCAGAAAGAAAATATCATCTTCTACCTCAGTACGACCAGTGATATACTTAAACGTCTCAATCATGTCTCCCCTCTCCCTACGTTCTTCGAGAGAGTATAGCCGCAATTTGTTTAGCCTTTCTTCGTACGATAGATCTTTGAGTCCCGAGACCATCCTGGTGGCCATTCGCTGAACCGACTCAACCTTCAGCACATCCTTACGGTAAATGTGGCCTCCAGAATTGTACGCAGTACTCCAGATGAGTCCTCACCATGGTTCTGTACAATGGCATTATGACATTGGGCTTCCGACTAACAAAGCTTCTCCAGATACAACCCAGCATTTGCCTGGCCTTGGATGAAGCCTTCTCCACTTGATTGGCAGCCCACGTCCCGCCCAAATCCCACCTCATCCTAAAACGCCCCTTTTTGCTCTGGGCGTACTGTGAAGGCCTAAGTCATTTTTAGATACGCCTAAAACCCGGTTCGATTATCAGCATTTGGTCGACTTGTCTCACTGATGGTCTAAGTGCCGATTTAGGCCAGTTTTTAGACGGATTTCCGTTTCGATTATGAGTCCCTTTATTTTTATGTATGACTTTTTATTCTTGTTATTACAATTTTTATATTTTGAAAATTTGAATTAATAAATAAAACTAAAAATAGCTGAATTTTTCTTGGTAATGCACATCCCTGAAACTCATCCTATGGTAGAAGAATGAATCTCAGTAGTCCTACAAAAACATTGGCCTTATTTATCCAAAATTTTTTCCTTAAACACAAAGGGTGTCTTTTACAAAGCATGATAGCAATGCTACTGAGGCAATTCCTATGGGCTTCAGTTCATTTACTGCGGCTTTGTATAAAGAGTCCAAAGTGGGATAAGAATGCCGAGGCAATTATGCATAGAAGGCCCAAAAGGGAGCAGTTTGAAAATGTGTAAGATAAAATGAGTTGATTTTTTTTTAGCTGTTGAGCCAGGTGGATATAATCTGACCATCCTACAGCAGCTGCAGAGTTTTATTTTTAGTCAATTTAATTACCAGAAGACAAATTTGAAAGGAAACATAGCACCATAGCTTCCCTTTTGACGCCGAAAGTCTTCTCTGGTAAGCTAAAGCAGTCAGAAAATGTTAAAGGAGAAGTAACTTAATAAATGAACAGCATAATTTCGAAGTTTCTTAGTTATAGAAATGTTTTGGCTTCTCAGTAATGAAATTGGGAGGACAAACAGATTAACTGTAGTTCCCTGTTCTTAACCTTTAGTCATTAGTCTATAAAACATTCTTGCACCTGTTTCGACTCTAGTGCCAAATTCACAACCAGTTTCAGTTGTAACCACATCACAGAGCTCAGCGAGTAGCCAAATCATCAGACAGTGGTTTTGAAGCTTCTATTCAGAGCTTGGGACATAGAGTAAACCACTCGGGAAACTGTCGTCATTGAAGAATCTTGGGTTCAAAAGAGGAAGAGGCATCAAAACAAGGGCAGATCAGTTTTCAGCAGTTCCTAACAATTGCAAACAGATGGTAGAAGAAATGACACTGCATGCTTTGAACTTCACCTCCACCCATCCAAAATGCCACCCACCCATAACCCAACAAAAGAGAATCAAGTTATTTATGTTTTTCAGAAATGCCAACCAACGTTTGTTTAAAGATTTTTTTTTTCCCCTCAGCTTGGAATGTAGAAAATAATAATTAAAACCATATTGGCTGTTCTAACACATTTGAACTTGTAGATCGGTATAAAATTCTTCATTTTAGACAATATTTGCTTTTTTTATACAGTTTTTCCGAACACAGACTCTCCTTTCAGTTTTACTGTGGAATAAGTTCTCACTTTTTGGACACTTCCCCGTCTTTATGCTTTTTATAGTACCATTTCAGTAAGATTTCATTTCTTTTTTTTTTTTTTTTACATTATAAAGCAGGGGTAAGGAACTCCGGTCCTCGAGAGCCATATTCCAGTCGGGTTTTCAGAATTTCCCCAATTAATATTCATGAGATCTATTTGCATGCACTGGTTTCAATGCATATTCATTGGGGAAAGCCTGAAAACCCGACTGGAATACGGCTCTCGAGGACCAGAGTTCCCTACCCCTGTTATAAAGCCAAGTTCTCCCCAGTTTTAACTCCCAGTAGCTTTCTTTTTTTTAAAATTTATTTATTAGATTTTCAATTTAACTCCCAGTAACTTTCTATTTACTGAAAGTACTTACGGATTATCCCAAGATGATAATGGGTTTAATTATTCTGCCATATATACTACTACTATTAATTATTTATTTTTATTTATTCTTTTTATTTATAAGATTCTCAATTTTACAAGCATGATATAACACTTGAATACAGATCAAGTAAATACAATTAAGCAAACAAAGCAGTAAGAAAATAAACTCTTATTTAGTCCACGATATGGGAGATCAAGAAAAGAAATTCACTTCAGTGGAAATTATCAAATAACTAATGCAATAGATACACCATCCTATTAATTATTTCGAGCTGTACAGAGTCACAAAGAAGACATTTCCTGCTCCAAAGAACTTGTATAAGAACATAAGAATTGCCGCTGCTGGGTCAGACCAGTGGTCCGTCGTGCCCAGCAGTCCGCTAACGCGGTGGCCCTTAGGTCAAAGACCAGTGCCCTATTTGAATCTAGCCTTACTTGCGTATGTTCTGTTCCAGTAGGAACTTATCCAACCTTGTCTTGAATCCCTGAAGGGTGTTTCCCCCTATAAGAGAAGAGCGTTCCAGATTTCTACCACTCTGGGTGAAGAAGAACTTCCTTACATTTGTACGGAATCTTTTCCCTTCTAACTTTAGCGAGTGTCCTCTCATTCTCTTCATCTTGGAGAGAGTGAACAGTCTCTCTTTCTCTACTAAGTTAATTCCCTTCAATATCTTGAATGTTTCGGTCATGTCCCCTCTCAGTCTTCTCTTCTCAAGGGAGAAGAGGCCCAGTTTCTCTAGCCTCTCGTTGTATGGCAACTCCCCCAGTCCCTTAATCATTATTGTCGCTTTTCTCTGGACCCTTTTTCATGTACGGCGACCAGTGTTGGATGCAGTATTCCAGGTGGGGGTGTACCATGGCCCGGATGTCATGGATACAGTTAAGGAGAATGGTTAATCTCCTGGCTGTGTTGGTGGGCAATGAGGAGTAGGGTTATGTTTTCCATTCCTTTCCTGATAATTCCTAACATCAAAAAGGTGGGTTTTCATTCTACTTTTAAACAAGGAAAGGGAAGGGGCTTAGCGGACAAACTCGGGTAATTTATTTCTGGCATGGGGGCAGAAGGATGAAAGTAACAAAGTCTGCAATTGGCAGTGGAGGAGAAGGGTACAACTAAGAGTGGCTTATCTGAGGAATGGAGTTCTCTGGGAGGTGTATAAGGAGAGAGAAGAGAGGAGAGATATTGAGGGGCAGCAGAGTGAACACACTTGTAGGTCAGCAATAGGAGCTTGCACTGTATGCAAAGGCAGATAGGAAGCCAATGAAGTGATTTAAGGAGAGTGGTGACATGACTGTAGCGAGGTTGGTAGAAGATGAGTCGTGCAGAAGAGTTTTGCACTGTTTGCAGGGGGGAGAAGCGGCACTGTGTGAGACCAGTTAGAAGTAGATTGCAGTAATATAAACGTGAGGTTACGAGAGTGTGGACAAGGGTCCGGGTAGTGTGCTCAGAGAGGAAGGGGTGAATTTTTGTGATGTAGAGACAGGCCTTAGCAGTTTGTTGGATGTGTGTAGAAAATGAGAGATCAGAATTGAAGACGACTCCAGCAGAGGAGTCTGGAATGATGACTATTATTTACAGAGATGGAGAAAGGAGGAAGAGGAACCGAGGGTTGAGGAGGAAAGAGGAGCAGCTCAGTCTTGGGACATGTTTAGTTTCAGATGACGGCAGGACATCCAGACAGCAATGTCACCCAAACAGGCAAAGACTTTTTCTTGGACTTTAGGTGACATTTCGGGTATAGAAAGGTAGATCTGGGAGTTATCAGCATATAGGTGATATACTGGAAGCCATGGAAGGAGATCAGGACACTGAGGGAAGAGGTGTAAAGAAAGAGAATCTCAAATGATCCATTGTTGGATGAGGGATAGGTGGAATGTGAAGGAGGTTAAAAAAAAGAAAAGAGGAGTATTTGTAAGACTTATAAAAACAGGAGGACTACGGTATAGACATAACTTTAAAAATGTGTGGTTTTGTGCCTTTCGATCACATTGGGCTCCTTTTACAAAGGTGCGCTAGCGTTTTTAGTGCACGCACAAGATTAGCGCACGCTAGCCGAAAAACTACCGCCTGCTTAAAAGGAGGCGGTAGCGGCTAGCGCGCGGGGCATTTTAGCGCGTGCTAAGTGAACGCTAAAACCGCTAGCGCACCTTTGTAAAAGGAGCCCATTGTATTTTTCTAGAATCTATTAAGCCACTCTAGTTGCCGATTGTAATCTGTTTCTCTCTCAAATACAGCGTGTACTCCTGTGGTTTAATTGGTGCCGCCAGAGGTGCTGATTGAATTTTGAATATCAAGCCACGTGATTTTGCTTGGTCATTTTTCCATCGGTATAGTACTCCTGGGGGAATTCTATTCAAAATTGGTTGTACAGTATTTAAAAATTCTGCATATTTTGTATAATTTTCTTGTGCAGATTTCCCCCTTTAAAAGGGCTGACATCTCCCCCTAAATACACACGTTCCCCAAACATCTTTTTCTAGCCCTCTACCTCATGACACACACTACTCCATTCACTTTGTTTCAGCGCCCTCCCCCCAACTCAAGCCCCGTCAAACACATATATGCACACTCCATCCACCTTTTTCCAGTCTGTTGATCTACCATTTAATTTTGTTCTCCCACAGATCTACATATTTAGGCTTTTCCAGTAAATTACATAGTAAATGACAGTAGATAAAGACCTGAACGGTCTATGCAGTTTGCCCTATAATTACATGCACTACAATTTCATGATTACATTGAAGTGTCTTTTTTCTTTGTTATTTCTGGGCCATAGACCTTAGAAGTCCGCCAGGTACTGTCCTTAGGTTCCAACTACTGGCGTTGCCATTGAAGCTCGCTCCATCCTATCCAAATCATCTCATCGTTTGCGGGATTCAGACTGTGAAAATCTGCCTAGCACCATCCTCATGTTCAAAATTGCTGGGGTTATCCCAGGACAAGCAGGCAGCATATTCTTTACGCATGGGTGACGTCACCGACGGAGCCCACGGTACGGACCTTTTTACTAGAAAGTTCTAGTTGGCCGCACCGCGCGTGCGCGAGTGCCTTCCCGCCCGACGGAGGAGTGCGTGGTCCCCAGTTTCTTCGTTTCCGCGGAGCGAAGAAGACGTGTGTTTTTCAACGTCGTTGAAATACTCCTTTTGCCTTCCCGCTCGCGTTCTTTTTTCGATTTTTTCACCTTCGGGTGCTTTTTTCTTTCTATTTAAAAAAAAAATCTACTTTTCGGTACCGGCCCGACTATGGATTCGACCTCTTCATCTGCGGCACCGTCGAAATCGACACCGACCACTTCGACACCGCCTGAGTCGACATCGGCGCCCCCGGCGCCAGGTAAGCCGGCTAAGAAGCCTTCCACCCTTGAGCGCCCTCCCACTTCGGGGACGACACCAGTCCTTTCGGCTCCACGCCGAGCCAAAAAACGCTCCACTCCGATTTCGGTGAGTGCCTCGTCATCGGCCCCCTCATCGCCGGAGTGTAGAGCGGCACCCATGGAACCAAAGAAGAAAAAAGTGGTTCCGGTGCCTCCCCTGGATGACCGCATTGCGGCCATCCTCCAGGACAAGTTGCAGGAACAACTCCACAAGCAACTTAAGCAGCTCTTACCCTCTATCTTGGCACCGCTGCTCTCGGTACCAGACCGGCCCGAGCCCCATACCGTCCAACCGGTATCCACTCCCTCGGTACCTATGGACTCCTCCATGCCCATTCTCTCGGCACCGCATCTCCATTCCCATGCCGAGGCTATGGCCTTGACGACGACCGATCCTCCTCGGGACCGGGCAGGGCACCGGTCTCCCCACGACTCTGACCGGCACCGTACTTCTCGGGACCGAGACAGACACAGGTCTACATCACCCGGTAATGTCTCGGTACGCTCAGGCAAGTCTTTGTCTAAAACTCACCATGCCGAGCCTTCCACTCCAGTCTCTCGACACGCACATACCGATGTCAGAGACCCGGACCTATGGGAACAATCCCCTACCGGTACCGAGGAGGATGCATCGTCGTCGGATGAAGAGCCTTCGGCACCCGATACCGCATCTAAACCTGAACAATCTTCCTTCTCAAAATTCCTCAGGGAGTTGTCGGGTGCTTTGTCTTTGCCTCTGGAATCTGACTCTAAGAAGTCACAAGCTTTCCTGGAGGCATTAGATTTCGATCAACCTCCCAAAGAGTTCCTAAAGTTGCCCGTGCATGATATCTTACGGGAAACTTTTTATAAAAATTGGGAGAACCCGCTGACTGTTCCTGGGGCCCCCCCGTAAATTGGACAGCCTCTATAGGGTTATACCAATCCCAGGATTTGATAAACCCCAACTCCCTCATGAGTCTCTCCTGGTAGAGTCCACTTTAAAAAAGACTCAGGGCTCCAGTGTCTATGCCTCCACCCCTCCTGGCAGAGAGGGCAAAACTATGGACAAGTTTGGCAAGCGGCTCTATCAGAATGCCATGCTTGCCAACAGGGCAAACAACTACTCGTTCCATTTTTCATTCTACCTCAAACATCTGGTAATGCAACTCTCCGCCATGCAAAAGTACATGCCAGAGCATAAGGTTCCACTTTTCCAACAGCACGTCTCTAGCCTGCTTCAACTTAGAAAATTTATGGTGCGCTCTATCTATGACTCTTTTGAGCTCACCTCCCGTGCATCTGCCATCGCCGTGGCCATGCGCCGCCTGGCCTGGCTCAGGGTCTCTGATCTGGACGTCAACCATCAAGACCGATTAGCCAACGCCCCATGCCTTGGTGATGAATTATTCGGAGAGTCCCTGGATACCACCACGCAAAAAACTCTCTGCCCATGAGACCAGATGGGACACTCTCATAAAACCTAAGAAAAAGGCTCCACCTGCTCGTCCTTACAGGCCACAAACCTCATATCAACGCAGGTTCTCCGCTAGGCCGCTCAATCCACCTCCACAGCAACCTAGGCGGGCCCGCCAACACCAGCACACCCAGGCTCGTGCCCAGTCTAATCAACCGGCCAAGGCTCTTCCTCCTGCCAAACCATCTCAGCCCTTTTGACTCCTCTCTCCAGGGCTTAGCCAGTCTTCCACCCTCATTGCCTCTTCCTCAGCCGATCGGAGGCAGGCTCCACATCTTCATCAGCCGTTGGGAGGTCATCACATCGGACCAGTGGGTCCTAAACATCATCCGCCACGGCTACTCTCTCAACTTCCAGACTCTTCCACCAGACAATCCTCCCGTAGAGTCTGCTTCTCTTTCAACTCAAACCCCCCTCCTCCTGAGGGAGGTCCAATCCCTCCTTCTACTCAATGCCATCGAAGAAGTACCTCTGGAACAAAGGGGCCGGGGATTCTACTCCCGTTACTTTCTAGTTCCAAAAAAGACAGGAGACCTACGTCCCATTCTCGACCTCCGGGACCTCAACAAGTGTCTCGTCAAGGAGAAGTTCAGAATGCTCTCCCTTGCCACGCTGTACCCTCATCTCTCTCGGAACGACTGGCTATGTTCCCTGGACCTCAAGGAGGCCTACACTCACATCCCAATCAATCCATCCTCACGTCGCTACCTACGATTCCAGGTGCACCATCGCCATTATCAGTACAAGGTGCTACCTTTTGGCCTGGCATCATCTCCCAGAGTGTTCACCAAATGCCTCATTGTGGCGGCGGCCTTCCTCAGGTCTCACAACCTCCTGGTGTTTCCCTACTTGGACGATTGGTTAGTGAAAGCACCTACGTCTCCACTTGTGCTACAAGCCACTCATCATACCATCTCTCTCCTCCATCTTCTGGGGTTCGAGATCAACTACCCCAAGTCGCATCTGTTTCCCACACAGCGACTTCAGTTCATCGGAGCGGTTCTCGACACCACACTAATGAGGGCGTTTCTCCCCTCCGATCGTCAGCGAACTCTGCTCCGCCTGTGTCGCCAGGTGCTCCTTCATCACTCCATTTCTGCCAGAAAAATGATGGTCCTCTTGGGCCACATGGCCTCGACGGTACATGTGCTTCCCCTGGCACGACTCCACCTCAGAACACCTCAATGGACTCTGGCCAACCAGTGGTCACAGACCTCGAATCTTCTTTCTCATCCCATCTCTGTGACATCGTCTCTTCAGCGATCTCTACAATGGTGGTTGGACTCCTCAAATCTTTCCAGGGGCCTTCTTTTTCATCTGCCCCCGCATTCCATGATCATCACCACGGATGCCTCCCCTTATGCATGGGGAGCTCACCTGGGAGACCTACGCACCCAAGGTCTTTGGACCCCGCAGGAGCGTCTCCATCACATCAATTTCCTGGAACTACGAGCCATGTTCTATGCTCTCAAGGCCTTCCAGCACCTTCTTTGCCCTCAGGTTCTGCTTCTGTGCACGGACAACCAAGTTGCCATGTACTACATCAACAAACAGGGCGGCACCGGATCTCGCCTCCTTTGTCAGGAGGCTCTTCGCATTTGGACCTGGGCCACGGCCCGCAGTCTCTTCCTCAAGGCTGTCTACATCCAGGGCGAACAGAACTCCCTGGCCGACAATCTCAGCCGCATCCTTCAACCTCACGAGTGGACTTTGGATCCTCCCACGCTCCACTCCATCTTTGCTCGCTGGGGCACTCCGCAGATGGACCTATTCGCAGCTCCTCACAACCATCAGCTGCCCCAGTTCTGCTCCAGACTCTTCTCTCCTCATCGTCTGGCCCCGGATGCATTCCTTCTCGACTGGACGGATCGGTTCCTCTATGCCTTTCCTCCTCTACCTCTGATGTTGCGGACTTTATCCAAACTCCGCAGGGACGGAGCCACCATGATCCTCATAGCTCCCCGGTGGCCTCGTCAACACTGGTTCTCCCTTCTACTTCAACTCAGCTCCAGGGAGCCCATTCCTCTACCTGTGTTTCCTACTCTACTTACACAGCAACATCAGTCTCTACTACATCCCAATCTGTCTTCCCTCCACCTGACAGCTTGGTTTCTCTCGGGCTGACCTCTTCAGGAAATCTGTCTCAGCCTGTCCGTCTCATTTTGGACGCCTCCAGGAAACCGGCCACCCTCCAATGTTACCATCAGAAGTGGACCAGGTTCTCCTCTTGGTGCCTCCGTCATCATCACAATCCCACCTCCTTAGCGGTGGAAACTGTTCTGGACTACTTACTCTCCCTGTCCAACGCAGGCCTCAAGTCTACCTCAATCAGAGTCCATCTCAGTGCCATCACGGCATTTCATGAGCCTGTCCTAGGAAAACCTCTCACGGCCCACCCTCTGGTTTCCTGATTCATGAGGGGCCTCTTCAACATCAAACCACCTCTGAAGCCTCCTCCGGTCGTCTGGGACCTGAATGTGGTTTTGTCTGCCCTCATGAAACCTCCCTTTGAGCCACTTGCCACAACTTCGCTCAAATTTCTGACATGGAACGTTCTTTTCCTCATTGCCATCACCTCTGCCAGGAGGGTTAGTGAGCTTCATGCACTGGTTGCCGATCCACCGTTCACTATTTTTCACCATGACAAGGTGGTTCTGCGCACCCATCCAAAGTTCCTTCCAAAGGTGGTCTCAGCCTTTCACCTCAACCAGTCCATTGTTTTGCCTGTGTTCTTCCCGAAACCTCATTCACATCCCGGAGAACAGGCATTGCACAGTCTTGACTGCAAGCGTGCCCTGGCTTACTATCTCGATCGTACAAGGGCTCACCGCTTGTCCCCTCAGCTCTTCCTGACCTTCGACCCGAATCGTTTGGGTCGACCGGTCTCTAAAAGGACGCTATCCAACTGGCTTGCAGCTTGCATCGCGTTCTGTTACGCTCGGGCCGGTCTGTCACTAGACGGTGCTGTCACGGCCCACAGGGTAAGAGCTATGGCCGCTTCTGTTGCTTTCCTCCGTTCCACACCCATTGAGGAAATCTGCAAGGCGGCCACCTGGTCCTCAGTTCACACATTCACTACTCACTACTGTCTGGATGCTTTCTCCAGACGGGATGGGCACTTCGGCCAATCTGTACTTCAGAATTTATTTGCATAATGGCCAACCATCCCTCCTCCCTCTGTGTTAGCTTGGAGGTCACCCATGCGTAAAGAATATGCTGCCTGCTTGTCCTGGGATAAAGCACAGTTACTTACCGTAACAGGTGTTATCCAGGGACAGCAGGCAGATATTCTTACGTCCCACCCTCCTCCCCGGGTTGGCTTCTTAGCTGGCTTATACTAACTGGGGACCACGCACTCCTCCGTCGGGCGGGAAGGCACTCGCGCACGCGCGGTGCGGCCAACTAGAACTTTCTAGTAAAAAGGTCCGTACCGTGGGCTCCGTCGGTGACGTCACCCATGCGTAAAGAATATCTGCCTGCTGTCCCTGGATAACACCTGTTACGGTAAGTAACTGTGCTTTCTCGTCGAAGCCCACCCTAGCTCATCCTAAACCAAATTACTATATACGGGACACAGCTTTAGTTCTTCAATTTTTACCATTCATTTTCTGATTCGAGATTCTCTGTGTTCATCCCACGCTTTTCTAAAAATTCTGTCACTGTATTCCTCTCTACCACCTCCCTCGGGAGGGCATTCCAGGCATCCACCACTCTCCCCAAGAAAAATAATTTCCTAACATTACTCCTAAGTCCCTGTAACCTGAATTTATGCCCTCTAGTTTGACCAATTTCCCTTCTCTGGAAAAGATTTGATTCTATTTTAACACCTTTCAAGTACTTAAATGTCTGTATCATATCACCTCTGTCCCTCCTCTCCTCTAGAGCAGGGGTAGGCAGCTCTGGTCCTCGAGAGCCGGAGTCAGGTCAGGTTTTCAGGATATCCACAATAAATATGCATGAGATAGATTTGCATCTCAAGGAGGCAGTGCACCTGTAAACTTGACCTGGCTCCGGCTTTTGAGGACCGGAATTGTGCCTGTCCCTGCTCTAGAGTATACATGTTCAGGTCTTCCAGTCTCTTGTACATCTTTTGGCGCAGACCCCCTATCATTTTTGTCACCTACCTCTGAAGCTTCAAGTCTTTTTATATCCTTAGCCTCAAATGACCTCCAAAACTGAACACAATGACCTGTACAGGGGCATCATCACCTCCTTTCTTCTGCTGGTTATGCCTCTCTCTGTACAGCCTAGCATCCTCCTATCTACAACCACCGCCTTGTCACACTATTTTGTCACCTTCAGATCCTCAGACACTATCATTCCATGGTCCCTCTCCCTCTCCATACATATCAGAATCTTGTCTCCTAGCACATACATCTCCCTTGGATTTCTACTCCCCAAATGCATCACTCTGCACTTCTTTGCATTGAATTCTAGTTGCCAGACATTAGACCATTCTTCCAACTTTTGCAGATCCTTTTTTATGTTTTCCACTCCCTCCGGAGTGTCCATTCTGTTACAAAGTCAAACCTTACCTCCTAACCCTTTGACAAAGTCTTTCACAAACATATTGAACAGAATCAGCCCCAGCACCAGTCCTTGAGGCACCTTTCCTTCTGAGCAAATTCCATTAACCACGACCCTCTGACATCTGTCTGTCAACCAATTTCTAATCCAGTTCACTACTTTGGGTCCTAGCTTCAGCCTGTTGAGTTTGTTCAAGAGCCTCCTATGAGGAACCATGTCAAAGGCTTTGCTAAAATCTAGCACACATCTTCAATCCAATTCTCTAGTCACCCAGTTAAAGAATTCAATCGGATTTGTTTAGCATGATTTACCAAGTTGTCTTGGATCTTGTAGAATCTGTTAGATTCTAGGAAATTCACTATCCTTTCCTTCAGTAGCGCTTACTGGCCTATAATTTCCCACTTCATCTCTGTGACCACTTTTGTGAAGAGCGATTACATCTTCTATTAGACAATCCCATGGAACCTCTCCCGTCTCCAGGGATTTATTGAACAAATCTTTAAGTGGACCCTCCAGAACCTCTTTAAGCTCCCTCTGTATCCTGGGATGGATCCTGTCCGGTCCCATGGCTTTGTCCACCTTTAATTTTTCTAGTTGTTCATAAACACTTTCTTCTGTGAACAGTGCGGTATCCACTCCATTCTCACATGTAGCTTTGCCAGCCAATTGCAGTCCTCCAGGATTTTCTTCCGTGAGCATAGAACAGAAGTATTTGTTTAACACATTGACTTTTTTCTCATTACTCTCTACATAACGGGTTCATAGTTTTTTTCAGTCTGGCAATTCCATTTTTCATCTTCATTCTATCACTAATATGCCTGAAAAAATTTTTGTCTCTTGAGCTACAGACCAATCGCCAACTCTCCATCCAAATCAAACTGGATTCAAAGCGCACAATTCAACGGAACATTCCCTCATTGGCCTTACTACAACAATCCTATACCATCTAGATCAGTGGTCTCAAACTCAAACCCTTAGTGGGGCCACATTTGTAGGCAGCGATTGGCTGGCCCGGAACTTCCTCCCCGACGTTAGAATTGACGTTGGGTGGCGAGAATTGGTTGGCTCCGAGCTGGGGAAGATATGCAGGGAGAGCTAAGACCTCGGGCGCTGACCTGTTTTCTGATTGCGGTGGCTTGGGGGAGGGCACTGGGAAGGGAAGCAGATCGGGGACCCCTGCTTTAGGCGAGGACAGATCGGGGGCCGCATGTGGCCTGTGGGCCACCTGTTTGAGACCGCTGATCTAGCTCAATGGTTCCCAACCCTGTCCTGGAGGACCACCAGCCAATCAGGTTTTCAGGATAGCCCTAATGAATATGCATGGGGCAGATCTGCATGCCTGCCACCTCCATTATATGCAAATCTCTCTCATGCATATTCATTAGGTCTATCCTGAAAACCTGACTGGCTGGTGGTCCTCCAGGACAGGGTTGGGAACCACTGATCTAGATCACCACAAACCTGTCATTCTAATATCAGATCTTTCTGCAGCATTTGATACAATAGACCACTCACTCCTTCTTAATAGATTAGCTACCATAGGCATTAATGATCAAGTACCCAGCTGGTTCAATTCATATTTCTCTGAATGCACTGCTAAGGTTAGCTTTAATAATTCTATATCGGATGCTGTCCCTTATAATTATGGAATTCCACAGGAATCCATACTCTCGCCATTTTTTTTCAACATTTTCCTTGCTCCATTAATAACACTGGCCCAATCTATTGGATTCACCCCATATGCTTATGCGGATGATATCCAACTTCTACATCCACTTAACACCGAGGATCCAAACGGAATTCATGATATAAATGGTAAATTAGACCAAATTAATCAATGGCTGAAGCTAAATATGTTAGCCCTAAATGTTACCAAGTCCAAGATTATCTTTTTCCCCTGGAAGGAAGATCAGAAACTACAAGAGCCAATTAAGATCAACAATATTCCCCTACAACAGGTTACAAGCATTAAAATTCTCGGGGTTATTATAGATTGCAAATTAATATACCAAGACCACATAACACAAACAGTGAAAAACTGTTTTTACAAATTGCGCATGATCAGGTCATTAGCAGAAGTGTTAGAACCATCAGCACTCAATATACTTATCCACTCTCTGGTTATTTTGAAACTCGATTATTGTAATTCTCTGCTAAAAGGCATCACCCAAAAACAAATAAGGAGACTTCAACTTAGCGAAAACATGGCAATAAAAATCATAACAAATTCAAAAAAGTGTGACCAAGTAACACCTCTTTTAAAAAATGCACATTGGTTGCCAATACCCCATCGTATTACCTATAAAATAGCATTACTTTCATTATTTTAATTCAATCTAATCTGCCTACCTTTTTGGACAGGTTACTGATCCCGTATACTCCATCCAGAACTTTGCAGTCCTCTGACCAAAACCTTTTTTCAGTCCCATCTCAAGTTATCGGCACGAGACGGGCAGAAATATTTTCAATACCTGCGCCTCAATTATGAAATTCTTTGACTGGATATATTGGAGGAGAATCCGCTCTAGATAAGTTTAAAAGTTTTTTGAAAACGTTTCTTTTTAAAGATGCTTTCGAAAATTAAAATTCACCAATCAAACTTATTGTAGGTCTTTTTAATCATTTTTTGCTTCTGTTCTTAGCCCCTCCACATTGTTTGACCCGTCATTGTCATCTTTATCAAAAAAAATTTTGGGGAGTTCCACCCCCTCTCCCATTGTTGTCTGTAAATCTGTCTATTCTTGTTAACATATGTGTGAAAATGTTCTTATTACCCCTTTTATATTTGTAATTCGCTTTGAAACTATGTTATAAGCATTTGCATCAAATTTTAATAAACATGAAACATGAAGGAGACCAGAATTTAACGCAATACTCCAGATGAGGTCACAGCATGAAGCGATACAAGGGCATTATAATAATAATGTATGGGAGAGTCTTAGATTGACATTTCACAAGTGTCTTATAGTAAACTAGTCTTATAGCCCGTTACATTAACGGGTGCTAGAATATATGTGTGTGTCTGTCTTTATTTCTTTCTCTCTCTCTCTCTCTCTCTCTCAGCCGCTTTCTGCATTTCTATCTTTCTGTCTTTCTTTCTTTCTGTCTTTTTTTTTCCTTGGCTGTCCACCACCACCCCTTCACTGCTCCCTTTATCCAGCAGCAGCCCATCTCCCTTTGTTTTACCTCCCCCTGTCCATCATCACCTGTTTCCTGCTCCCCCTGTCCAGCAGTAGGCCTCCCTTCCTTTTTCTTTCCCCCCTGTCCATCAGCACCTCTTCCCCTGTCCATCAACCCCTCTTTCCTGCTCCTCCTGTCCAGCAGTACCCTCCTTTCCTTTTTCTACCCCCCCTGTCCATCAGCACCTCTTCCCCTGTCCATCCCTGCTCCCCCTGTCCAGCAGTATGCCTCCCTTCCTTTTTCTGCCCCCCCTGTCCATCCCTGCTCCCCCTGTCCAGCAGTACGCCTCCCTTCCTTTTTCTGCCTCCCCTGTCCATCAGCACCCCTTACCTCCTTTCCTCACCTGCGCCGCTCCGTGAAGCCTCGGCACAAGGGGGAAAGGGCTTGGTGTGGGGGCGGGGTCTCTGTAACCCGTTAGAGCATTTAGAAGCGGCAGGAGGCCCCTGTTCCAGCAGGCAGTCCCCACAGGTGACAGCTACGGTGGCTTTCTGAGTCCCCAATTGCCGACACAAAGCGAACCAGTACCGAGCCGGAGACTCCAGGCAGCAGCGGTGAGTGTCTGCCGCAGGCTTGGGCAGAGGTGGAGCGAGCTGCACTTGTTTAGGGTTAGACGGGACGGTCTGGCTATCGCGGCCGGCAATCGGGACAGTGAGTACGTGGCTCAGGAGACCGGGAAGGCGTTAGCATCTGCCCTCCCCCAACAGTCGCCTCAAGCAGCCGCAGCCTGCAGGCGCCTCAAGCCACTGTGGCCTGCAGGCGCCTCAAGCCGCGGCGGCCTCCTACCGGCAGCCGTCGCTCCGCACCGCCTTTCATGCGCCTTAGCATGCATGCGCACTCTGCCGGCCACAGCCCGACAGATCAGGACTCAGGGAACACGGGATAAGAGTGCGCATGCGCGCTTAGCATATTATTATTATAGATAATAATAATAATTTTATTTTTATATACCGCCCTACCACATAGTTCTAGGTGGTTCACATACAATGCTAAAATTATACAATCAATGAATAAAAAAACAATATAGCATTCTTATTCTTATTAACCATCCCTTTTTAAATAATTCCTAACATCCTGTTTGCTTTTTTGGCCGCCGCCACACATTGGGCAGAAGGTTTCATCATATTGTATAAGATGACACCCAGATCCTTTTCTTGGGCGCTAATCCCCAAGGTGGACCCTAGCAGCCGGTAACTGTGATTTGGGTTATTCTTCCCAATTGCATCACTTTGCATTTGACAACATTAAATTTCCTCTGCCACTTGGACGCTCAGTCTTCCAATTTCCTAAGGGGGTGCTTTTCTTCTCGAGTTGCCTTCACTGGATCTAGTTCCTTCCCAATACTCTTTTCTTGAGCATCGCAGGGCACTAATGGATCTTCTACCTTCCAAAGTATTTAGATCAATGCTGTCTTGTTAAAATGTTTATTTTATTTTTATTTTTCCTCTAACTCTACTTTTCACTTCTCTATTACCCTCCAGGTACTTTAGTTAGATTGTGAGCCTTCGGGACAGTAAGGGAATTTTTCAAGTACCTTTCTTATTTCTAATCTTAATGTATATTTTCTGTAAACCGCTTAGAACCTAACGGATGTAGCGGTATATAAGAAATAAATTACATTACATTACATTACATTACATATCAAAAGAATTCTGTAGGGGCAACAATTGTGAGGGTGGATGCTTTTGTGTCACAGGTTGCAGTCTACCTGAGCCTACTGTGGTCCATTTATTCCTAGATTGCTATTCTTTGAGGCAGTGGTGGTAAATTGGTATGATTTTACGGAGTGATGGAAGCCACTTTGCCTCCAATTCCTGCTTAAGTTTACAAAGGTCCTGCTTTTTTTTTTTTTTATAATTCTTTATTCATTTTCATATTTTACATAAAGTGTACAAAATATTGAATTACAACTAAAGAATACACAATATCACTTTTATGTCTAGTACATAATATTCTAAACATATTTTTATCCCTTCCCCCACCCCCCACCCTTCAAGTACTTTTCAATCACCTTATACCTATTGTATACCATATTATAATATGTTGTGTAAAATTATTTTCACTACCCCCCCCCCTCTATATGTGTCATAAAGAAGACATCGAATAGAAGAAAAGAAGAAGAGAAATCTTACTATTCATTCACTACAATAAAGGTCCTACTTAATACCAGAAAGCTGAAGACAGATGGGGCGAACCTTAGTCCTCCAGATGGTGTACCTTGGAACTAAAGTATCACAATGATTGCACTGAATAAAAGTCATTCTGATTGGTTGATATGGGAATTGATTATTGGGTTGTCTATATATCAGTCGCAAACCCGTAGGTGGGGTGTGGGGTGGGACTATAAATCCCTAATTCAGCAGAGAACCAAGCAGAAGAAAGGGAAAAGGATTGGGACTTGGAAACCATACTCAAAGCGGTTGACATACAGGTACTTCAAGCATTTTCCCTGTCTGTCCCAGTGGCTCATAATCTATCTAATGTACCTGGGGCATTGGAGGATTAAGTGACTTGCCCAGGTTTGAACCCATAGCCTCAGGATGCTAAGTCTGAAGCTCTAACCACTATGCCACACACTCCAGAACATAAGAATTGCCGCAGCTGGGTCAGACCAGTGGTCCATCTTGCCCAGCAGTCTGCT
Source organism: Geotrypetes seraphini (assembly GCF_902459505.1). NCBI lineage: Eukaryota > Metazoa > Chordata > Amphibia > Gymnophiona > Dermophiidae > Geotrypetes > Geotrypetes seraphini. The sequence continues at coordinate 15,921,894 of NC_047093.1, read as the reverse complement.
CCCGTGGCGGCCCTTAGGTCAAAGACCAGTGCCCTAACTGAGACTTACCTGTGTATGTTCTGGTTCAGCAGGGACTTGTCTAACTTTGTCTTGAATCCCTGGAGGGTGTTTTCCCCTACAACAGACTCCGGAAGAGCATTTCAGTTTTCCACCATTCTCTGGGTGAAGAAGAACTTCCTTACATTGAATCCCTGGAGGGTGTTTTCCCCTATAACAGCCTCCAGGAGAGCATTCCAGTTTTCTACCACTCTCTGGGTGAAGAAGAACTTCCTTACATTGAATCCCTGGAGGGTGCTTTCCCCTACAACAGACTCCGGAAGAGCATTTCAGTTTTCCACCATTCTCTGGGTGAAGAAGAACTTCCTTACATTGAATCCCTGGAGGGTGTTTTCCCCTATAACAGCCTCCTGGAGAGCATTCCAGTTTTCTACCACTCTCTGGGTGAAGAAGAACTTCCTTACGTTTGTACGGAATCTATCCCCTTTCAACTTTAGAGAGTGCCCTCTCGTTCTCTCTACCTAAACTTTCCAAAATAGTAAAGGAACAGATTTTTTTTTTTTTTTTTTAAACCAGTGTAGAAGACTGAAGGGGACAAGGGAAAGTATAAGATTCTATGCCCAAAACAAAATCAGAGATATACAATTCAGGATTGCTTAGCTCTTAGAGATTTTCAGTGCTATAAGCACAAACCAGCAATATAAAAGGTTTGAATTGGGTCTACAACTGTTTTTCAATTTAAGCCATATAGGAGGAGTTTTCAGCATTTCAAACATCCTCCCATTTCATTCATTTTTTTCCCGGCATAGCCCTCCCCTCTGTCTTCACAAGCACTACTAACATCATGGCAAGACAGAGGCACTACACAATAGGCTGCTTTTTCCACCTCTGCCATCTGGGGGCCTGACAGTTCCTTTGAGAACCAGGGGCTTCCATAAAGCTGTGTGGCTTAAAGGAACAGCCAGGGACCAAGGCAGCAGAAAAGACGGAGCAGTCTGCTGTGCACCTTCCCCGTCTTGTCACACCTGTGTAAGTAGGCAGGGAGGGAAGGAGCCAGCTAGAAACAGAGGACAGAATTCCTCCAGGAGTAATATAACTGAGGAAAGGAACTTTCTGCAGCCTCAAGAAGTTCAGATTGTTTGCCTGGACCATATTAATTGCTGATACAAATAAATGGTGCCCTACATGCCTAGGGTCCATTCACAATTGCTTGAAATGCCATCTAGAGTACTTGGTGACCATGAGATTCAATCTATGTGCATGGGCGCTAGAGTCACTGACCTACATGAACCCAAGAGGTGTCCTTGCATTGAGAGGACATTGCTAATCTAATCTAAACCTTAAGTTTATATACCACATCCTCTCCATAGTTATAGAGCTTGGCACGATTTACAAGAGCTTAATAAAGGAAGGAACAACTTAATGAGGTTGGAAGATGAGTAGGGGGGAAAAGAGCATTACATTTTTGTGAATAGCCTAGTTTTCAGGTGCTTTCGGAATAGTTGGAAGGAGCCCAGATTCCGAAGGGGGACGGTAAGGTTATTCCACAGTTCAGTGATTCCGAGGAAGAGAGATTTCTGTAATTTTCCCGCATAGAGGATACCTTTTAGCGAGGGGAAGGATAGTTTAAGTTTTTGGGAGTATCTGGAGGTAGCAGGACTCAAGGAATTCCAAGAAAGTGGGATTAGGGGAGGGAGGATGCTGTGTAGGATCTTAAAAGCTAGGCAGTCGCATTTAAAATGGACCCTGGAAATTACTGGAAGCCAGTGAAGTTTGGACAGAAGTGGGGAAACATGATCAAATTTGCTTTTTGCGAAGATCATCTTGGCCGCGGTGTTCTGAATCCGCTGAAGTCTTTGAAGACTTTTGTTGCTGACCCTTGAGACTGTTGTGACCATCTGTTGATGAAGTCCCTTTCAAAGAAGTGGTGGGATTCTCACTTTTTTTTTTTTTAGCATTGAGGGATTCTGATGCTGTGCAACACACAGAGGCTAAGAAGCTTTGACATCAGTTTTTGTTAGAGTACAATGCCAGAAGCATGGAGATATTGGCAATTGCCAAAACTCTATCCAAGCATCTTAAGGAAGCACTATGATATATGTGTAACATTTTATAATTTGTGACTGAGTGTCCTTGGATATTAGCAGTTTTGTGTTTCCTATTCCTTGAATAGTACAATAATGACAGAAAGGTACACTTCCCCCTCTGTATTCGTGAATTCCCTCTACTCCCTCTAGATCACTTAGATCTATTGACCAGCATCTTTTGACAGTTCCTTCTCTTAAATCTATAAATACACGGCGACATTCTATTTTTTCTGTTACAGTCCCTCAAACGTGGATTCTACTTCCAATTTATATACGAGAAGAATCAGGTTTGGAGAGATTTAAGAGCAAACTAAAATGCTTTCTTTTTAAAGATGCATTTGATAGCTAATATAACTAGAATGTAGGACTAGATTAGGGTTTTCTACTAAGCCCTACGCTTTAAACTTTCTGTTTTTTATTTCTTCCCCCTCCCTAATGTTGTTTTGCCCTTATATGTTTCCTTTACTATTTTTTAAAATGGAATTTCTTTACCTACTCCCTTCCTTCTGTATCATTAATTTGTCTTGTCAGTCGTACTTACATTGTCTGTTTCCCTTCAACTATTGTAATTTAATATTTTATACTTTGTTCATCGCTTAGAATGTTAATAAGCGATTAATCAAATATTTAATAAACTTGGAAACTTTACTTGGAAACTTATTCACAGTTTTAAACAAAAAAAAAATCACTTTCATTTTTTGGGCTATTTTAAGCCCCCCCTTAAGCCTTATCTGATGGTCTAGCGGGTTTTCGGGGCAGGAGCGATCTTCCCACGCTCCTGCCCCGTGCAGATCGCTCACAGGTAATGGCTCGAGAGACTACGGGAGCTCAAGGCAGCCATTTCCTGTGAGCGATCTGCACGGGGCAGGCGCGTGGGAAGATCGCTCCTGCCTGAAAACCCGCTAGACCATCAGGTAAGGCTTAAGGGGGGGCTTTCAGGGCTTAAAATAGCCAGGGCAGAACCAGCCCGAATATTATTCACGTTTTTTTACTATTTGCGGGCCAGCTCTGCCCCGAACCCCCGCAAATACGGAGGGGGGGAGTGTATTGATACCCAGCATGTTATAGAACATGTTTGATTTGCTTGTATTATTTTGCTGAGAATCAGTGTATATGTAGATTTTTCTTTTTTGCCAAGCCAGATACAAAATGAGTCCATGTCTTCAGCTCCTCTTATATTATATATAGTGGTTTGTGGGAATACGGAGCTAGAGCTAATCCGTTTCAACCTTTGGAAGGAATGTAGTGCTTGCCCAAATGAAACATATTCCATGTTGCCTTGAATAGAAATCTAGACTCATCCCAAGGAAGTCTCCAACCTCTGTAACAGGTGCATTAACCAATAAAAGTGCTGGTGACCAGTTGCTTGGAGCCATCAGAGCACTTGAGAAGTGATAAAGCTTGACCTTAGCAATCCTTTTCATCACTGGAAGCCTTCAGCTGTGACTCCTCAAGAGAGAATCCTTTTGTAATAAAGAAATCTTCTATTTCCTGAGTTGCTGAATTGTTTGGCCAGTGAAGGGTTGCTTTGGGATAGCCAGCCATTTCTCTGCTTTTCTGACTAATGCATACTCCACATATTCCCTAAATGAGTTCTAGAAATAAGTATTCCGGAAAGATCTTTGAAGATGTTGCTGGTTAGATTTCATGCACAAAGAATTTCCCCGAGGACAAACTTCATGATGCATCATCTGCTCTTAAAGTGCCTTTTGTAATTTTTCTACTCCTTTTTACTTGTTGACTTATGCTACTGATTTAAACTCTCTTAGTCTAAATGCATGTCAGGATTACTTTGTAATCTTACGAAACAATATAACCTTGTGGTCACTTATTTCTGCCTTGGGTGCAAAATCTTCAGCTTCTGTTGATCCAGACAATACCATGTGTCTTTATACCTGACAGCCTTCCTTATACATTGGATTCCAATGCACTTTTCTAAGTTGCTGTTTCTTTTGTGAGGAACAGACTTTAGATCAAAATTGCCATGGGGATATAGTCACAAGGGGTGCTGAGCTGCTTTGGCTTCTTTCAGGGAAGGATTTCAGGCAAAAAGCATAAGTTATGATAGAATAGCACAACTTGACATTTGCCATTTCACTTCAGAAGTTCTGTAAATACTGGGAATTTGAAAGATTTCTACTGGTGTGACTTTAAATCTCAATACCAGTAGTATAAAGGGTGCATTAAATCTTGCTGAAATGCTAATTATAACCTAATGTCGTTAGGCAAAAGTCCTTGTTCTATTGCTTGCAGGTAGAAAGCAAACTGAGGCTGCACATGCCAATATTCTGAGCGTGTGATGGTATCCAATGTTCATGGTACTTCCTCAGGGCCTCATTTACTAAGCTTTGGCTCCTGGACTCACTGGCCCAGATTCTATAAGTGGCGCTGTTGTCCACCTAAAAAGCAGCTGCCGATTGCCTTGCAATCACACAACAGCGTAGTGTAAAGAAGCGTGGCTTCATGAAAGGTAGGTGACGGAAATGTAGGCTAGGGTTTTCAAGGCCTACCTTTCACGTGAATGACAGCTACAGAGGCACTGTACAATGCTTAATGCCACTTCCAGCATTAGCCATGCCTAAGTGGCGTTATGCATCGTAAAACACCTCTGTAGCCGTGATGCAGGCATCTACATTTTTTTTTTTAAACGCTGTTCTTTTTTTAAAGCACATTTCCACTTAAGTTAGGGGCTGGTAGGGCTTTTATGGAATATAGGTCACTAAAGAAAAGCACCTTCATAAATCAGGCTCTAAGGGCCAGATTCTATAAATGGTGCCCTATTCGCGGACGCCTAGCAATACCTAACTAAAATCCGTATGCAACTCAAATTGTTAATTAGCTTAAATGGTGTGGTAATTGACCACTCAAAGCAAAAAAAAAAAGTGCATTTCTGTTTTACTTTTCAATAGAAGCTTCTTTGGACTACCAGAGGTGTACAGATCCGGAAGTATTACTGCTTGACCCTTAAGTTCTTCATCAGTTCATCAAAATTTTCTTACTTTTATTAGAAAATCGACTTCATTTTAATTTAAATCTACTCGTATATGATTACTCTAATTTTTGCAGTTAACTTCTTAAGAAAAATACAAAAAATGCAAAAATATTTTTCAAGATTTACTGAGGCAGCATAAATATTTATCCTTGTTTACATCACACATACCTCACCACTGGCTCCCTCAAGCTGCATTTGTTGTGTTTACTGAAAATATGGCAACAACATTTTTAAAAAAACCTTCTCAATGTCATAATCACATGCAGGTTCTGTCCAATGATCTCAAACAGCTCAGACAAGCGCCATCCATTCTATCTCCCTGTTTAACCTGTAAGACTCAACTGCTTTCAATTTAAATATCCAATACTAGTTTTTTAGCCCATTACATTAACGGGTGCTAGAATAGATGTGTAGACTTGGGCATTTCTTTCTCTTTTGTCTTTCTCTCTCCCTGCCCCCTTTCTTTCTTTATGTCTGTCATTATTTCTGTCTCTCTCACTGGCCCCATGTCTGTCTGTATTTATTTATTTCTGTCTCTCCCCCCCCCTGTCCAGTAGGAACCCTTCCCTGCTCCCCCTGTCCAGCAGTAGCCCTTCTCCCTTCCTTGTAGCTCCCCCCTGTCCAGCAGCACCCCTTCCCTGCTCCAATTATCTAGCAGTAGCCCTTCTCCCTTCCTTTGACCTCCTCCCCTGTCCAGCAGTAGCCCTTCTCCCTTCCTTTGACCTCCCCCCTGTCCAGCAGTAGCCCTTCTCCCTTTCTTTTACCTCCCCCTGTTCATCAGCACCACTTCCCTGCTCCCCCTGTCCAGCAGTAGCCCTTCTCCCTTTCTTTTAGCTCCCCCCTGTGCAACAACAGCATTTTTCTTTCCCCCCCCCGTCCCTGGTCTTCCTTCTCCCTCATTCCCTCTGTCTCCCCAAAAGGTGCTGCTGCAGCATTCCCCCCACGGTCTCACACAGCCATCGGCAGCGTTTCTCATTCCACCCCTCCCCCGGGTCTCGCACAGCCATCGGCAGCGCAGCATTCAGAACTCGCTGCTCCTGCTTGCTTCGGTCCTTCGTCGCTGCCGTGTCCCACCTACTTTCTGTTTCCGCGAAGGCAGGACCCGTCAACGAGGAAGGCCCAAAGCAAGCAGGAGTAGCGAGTTGAAGCCTCCCTCCCTGCCCTATCTTTCTTCAACGCCACCTAGCCAGAAAGCAACTTCGGGCATGCTCCGGGGGCTCTAACACTGTGCTTGCCGGCTTCGCTTCTCCTCCCTCCCCCTGTCTCCGGTTTCGGAGGAACAGGGTCGGGAAGCACAGCGTAATCAAAAGTCAGCAGGCATCGGAGATCAGGAAATCAGCTGAGGCAGGCACTGCGCAAACATGGGCACGGCGCCATGGGTCATGGACCCACCAACTTTGAAGTGCGCATGCATGCTAAGGGAATTATTATAGCGGATTGTTCTTTAAAATTCAATTTGTTCTGTAAATCGCCTCCCACCCTCATACTTTCCACTACTTTTAAGATTCACCATCTCAAATCATTTAATGTATTGGCTTCAGTTAGCCAATATTGTACCATGGACCTTCTCCACTTTTGGTATGGTTATTAGATTTATGTTCAGTAAGTCTCACTTTTATGGCTCTACTACATCTCCCGGCTCTACTACAGACGGCCCGTCCACTTTGACTGTTCCTGTAATAAGCAAGCCTCCATTAGTGTCCCTCCCTGACGAAGAGACGAAATCCGGGTCGGAGGGACGGGAATTTAATCAGATAAGAAAAAACGATTAGTATTTAAGTTAAGCACTTTACACTTATTTTTTATTTTTATTTTTCATTGTTATTTCAATAAGTCACCAATGAGAGGCAACATCGTTAATTGCTCCCCAAAATAGATCAGCACCATAAATTGGATGCACTCACCAGATAGGCTCTACATAGGCCTTAAGATATAGGGAGGGCTGGGGACTGGTGAAGGCGATGATGGTCCCCTTGAAAACCTCATTGTAGTGACATCACTATTATATGGGTTTCTTGGTCTGAGCACTTCACAAATAATTTATAAACATATATTTTGTTTAATTATAAAAGAAAAAGAAAAATTTCTAATTAGAATATAGCTGTGATTACAAGAATATATATCTACTACATCTCCCAACATTTATGTCATGACATGGATATTGGATGGCATCCACAACATTTTCAGTAGTGCAGCTTGCTGATTTATTAATCCAAATCCTAAATCCAGTCTGTGGATCTCTCCATTCTGTTCCCGTTATAGTTGTAGGCAGTGGTGTAGTAGGCGAGAGGCACTTCCTGTAGGCAGTCAGCCAGCGCCAGCTCTTTTCTCTCCGCGCATCTTCCCTTTCAACAACTCCCACTGGCAACTCAGGGCCCGTCTGGAGGGCCTTCGCGCATGCCCGGATGTTGACGTGATGATGTCATACATGCGCATGATGTCATCGCGTCAATGCCCGTACATTTCTGGATGCCTAGAGCCCTGGCCACCTCATTTGGTGTGCTGCGGCTTGACAAAGTTTGTGAGACACTGCACTAAGGGGCTCTTTTCCTATGGGCTGCATGGCGTGTAGCACATGCTAATCATTAGCGTACGCTAAATCTGTTAGCCCACCTTAGTAAAAGGTGCGCTAGTGTTTTTAGTGCACGCAAGATATTACTGCACGCTACACCGTGCACTACGCGGCTAGAACTAATGCCAGCTCAGTGCTGGCATTAAGGTCTAGCGCGTGCTATTCCGCGCATTAATGCCCTAATGCAGCTTAGTAAAAGGAGCCCTAAATGTATCAAGATTCCAAAAAACATTTTATATACAGTGATACCTTGGATTACGAGCATAATCCATTCCAGGAGCATGCTCATAATCCAAAATGCTCGTTTATCAAAGTGAGTTTCCCCATAGAAAATAATGGAAACTCGCTTTGATATGTTCCCCCCCCCACGAGAACCGGCATTGCTCCCCCCAAAGGCCCCACTGCGATCCGGCACCCCTCCATGATTCGACACCTCCCCCACCACGATCCGGCATCCCCCCCACGCAATTGGGCACCCCCCCGCCACGATCCGGCACCCCCCGACGCTTCTTACACTCATCTGGGCACCGGCACCGGCATCGGCATGTCCTGTGCTTGGTGCCGGTGCCCGAAGATCGGCCTCCTCTTCTGCTAGGCCTTGAGCATCTGAGCATGCTCAAGGCCTGCGAGTTCACGTCCTAAACGTCTTGCCTATGATCCGGTGAGTCTTCCCCGCTATCTTCCTGCACAGTATTTTAAAAATTTCTATACTGCTTATAACCTAACTTACAGTATTCACACTCTAATGATCCAAACATTGACATTCAAGGTCACTCACTGAGTGCTAGATAAGGAAACAATCTATCTGCTGTATTAGAGCAGCTTTGTTATTGTCCTGAAGAAGGGGACCTGCGATGTCTCAGAAGCCCATGTTTGGCTGATCCAATAAGAGAGATTACAGTGCAGAAACTTCCCGGACCACTGCACTAACTGCCCCTTTTACGAAACTACGTTAGGCTTTTTTATCACCAGCCGCAGCAATATTAGCTCCGAGGCTCATAGAATTCCTGAGTATTGAGTGGTATTAGAATTGTGTAAATGTTTACCACATCTTAAATTTGTACTTTTTTATTAAAAGAATAATGAGATGCTTATTTTCAAAGCAGATAGATGCCTCAAAATACCTAGAAAAAAGGTCCAACTGCTAAAAACGTTCAAATTTCAATTTTGGAATGTCAAAATTGAGACATTTCACACTGCAGTTCATCCAAAGAGCGAGGGGATGTGTTGTGGGTGTGTTTTGGACAAGATTAGGGAGGGCCCAAAATAGGACATCCAATAGGGATTTTTGAATGGGAAGAAATGTCTAGACCTGTTTCAGTCATATCCATATTTTAAAAAGATGCTCTGACTGAGTAGCAGAGGAAAGGCTCTGGCAGTGCCTCTGTTTGTGGACCGCTGCTTTAGCTTTGGGAGAGTCCGCTTGTAAGAGATACCGGTTCTACACAGTGAGGGAGATCAGTCAGAGGCCAGGCCCGCACGGGGGAGGGAGGAGGATTGTCAGGTCAGGAGTAGGACGACAGGGAGATGCCATGGGGGGGAGGAGGAGGGCAGTCAGATAATGAGAGGGCAAACCTGCAGAAAATGGAGGGGAGATTGATGGTAGACTGCAGATGTGGGTGTGGAAAGGTTTGGGGTTTTTTTTTTTTGGGGGGGGAGAGAGATGCTGGACCCATAAGGGGGGGGGGAAGAAAATGACTCAGACTAGAAAGGAGTGTGGGAAGGGAGGAAAAGATGTGAGCAAGAGAGGGAGTGGAGTGGGGGTGAGGGGACATGGATGCTACAAGTAGGGGGGGGGTATGATAGAAAGAGGAAGAGACTCAGACCAGAAAGGAGTAGTGAGAAGGGAGGAAGAGATCCTTGGTCGTGGAGAGAGGGTGTGGGGGGATGGTAGAGAGAGGAAGAGTGTGACCCAGATCAGAAAGGGGGTGGGAAGGGAGGAAGAGATTCTTAGCTAGTGACAAGAGGGAGAGAGGGGTACCACACCATGGGGACCAGGGAGGGGATTCAGGGTGTAAGTGAGAGAGAGATGGGATTTAGAAGGAGACAAAACTGCAGTTGGAGTGAGAGAACAGAGGAGGCTGGAACCTAAGAAAGGAAAAAGTAGGAAGGAATTTCAGGCCTTAAGATAGGGGAATTCTATGCAAAACACTACAAATAAACTTTGCAGAATTTTGCACAGAATTTTCAAATATTGTGCGTGGAATTTTCAAAAATTTTCCACAGAATTTTCCATTTTTTTTGTGCAGAATTCCACTAGGAGTAACCCCTTCGCAGAATATTCTTAGATATCTTTTTCCAAAATATATTTCTTTTTTTCTATCGCCATGTAAACTTGGAAAATCCTGCTTCAGTTTATGCTCAAATTTACGTGCCCAGTGTATAGAACAGGATCAGTTGTGCGTGCCGCTTAATTTAATAATTGGCTGTGACTTGGCTTAAATTGGTGTTAATAAGTGCTATTTTATAAATTTTGTGCATCTCTTCAGGGGGATGTAAATGTGGGAGGGGCAGGTCAGGGTTGTGCCTCGGAGTTAAGCGTGCATGTCATAGAACACTAGGACTTATGCACATGACGGCCAATAGTCAAGTGCAAGCCTTTGACATGGCGTAAGTGATTGAACCTACAAAGGCGCGACACTAGTATTCTACATATAAACGCAGTTCCATGTGCAGTTGCTGATAAAGGAATCGTATGTATTTGAGTTTGCCTGAATTTTGTCACACTTTGAATGTACCCTATGTTGTTGTAAACCCAGGGCCAGTAATGTGAAGGTTTGATTATGAGAAAATCAATGCACTAAACTGAAATCAAGTATCTGACAGCATACAGTACTGGCTTCATTTGTAGTTCCTTCTATGGGCTAGAATTGACGGGAGCAAAAGTTTTTCTTTGCATGCAACAAATTTCAGTCATATTACTCTGTCAGCTCTACATACCACAGAAAAATTAAAATAGGAAGAGGTAGACTTTATTAATGCATTTCTGCTTCTACATCAGTGATGTGCATTTCCTAAAGCTCAAAATTATATAAGGAAAAACAACATAAGAACTTAAGAATTGCTGCTGCTGGGTCAGACCAGTGGTCCATTGTGCCCAGCAGTCCACTCATGTGGTGGCCCTCTGGTCAAAGACCAGTGCCCTAACTGAGACTAGCCCTACCTGCATACGTTCTGGTTCTTTGTCTTGAATCCCTGGAGGGTGTTTCCCCCTATAACAGCCTCTGGAAGAGCGTTCCAGTTTTCCACCATTCTCTTGGTGAAGAAGAACTTCCTTACATTCGTATAGAATCTATCCCCTTTTAACTTTAGAGAGTGCCCTCTTGTTCTCCCTACCTTGGAGAGGGTGAACAACCTGTCCTTATCTACTAAGTCTTTCCCCCTAAGGTGATGTTGTATAAACTCATAAAAAATAATCACCTTTTTCTCTTTCAACGATATACAACAAACTTATATGTGCATGTGAAAAGCTCAGACCCACAACCAAACCTCTAGTGATAAACTAAATTAAATTAAATTAAATCTTGGGTTTATATACCGCACCATCTCCACATTTGTGGAGCTCGGCACGGTTTACAAGAATTGTAATGAGAAAGGAACTCCGAGGGAGGGATGGGTGAGGATCAGAGGGCAGGGAGATCAGAAGAGGAGGGAGTGTTAGGTTTTTGAGAAAAGCCAGGTTTTCAGATGTTTACGGAAGGGTTTGAGGGTGCTCAGGTTCCGAAGAGGGGAGGCAAGGCTATTCCAGAGCTCAATGAATCTGAAGAGGAGGGAGGTCCCCAGTTTTCCTGGGTGGGAGATGTCTTTTAGTGAGGGGAAGGATAATTTTAGTTTTTGGGTGGGTCTGATGGTATTGAGATTTGAGAAATTCCAGGAGAGTGGAATTAATGGAGGAAGGGTGCCGTGGAGGATCTTGAAGGTTAGGCAGATGCATTTGAAGTGAACTCTGGAAATTATCGGGAGCTGGTTGTTAACTATCTCAAACCACCAACAGAGTTTAAACACTGCAAACATAATGCTGTTATATATATATTCAGTTCTTATCTGTACGGTGGACAAGCTGGGGCCCTTCTTTACCTGCTCCGTTTTATAGTGCTACGTGCTGTGCTTCTAAAAATGCTGTCTCAAACATCCCTCGACCTCCTCCCCCCAACTCGAGTTTCATAAATTGGAGCTTCTTCAGGAGGGGACACCGTTTGCGGTACTCCACCACCCGAACCTGCAGAGAGCACAAGCAACCGACGAATCCCAGGTGCAATGCGGTTCCTCTTCTGCCAGCAATGTGCTGACGTACAAACAGAACGTGGACTAAGCCCTCAAACTCTCCAACATTTCCTAAAGCTGACATATTCCAATTAATAAATTCAAAATAAATTGTATTCTTTTGTTGTATCACTGTTTTCTCTTCACTTTCCTCGGTCCTCTTCTTCAGTCCAGCATCTCCTCCTCTGCTCCTTCCTTCTACAGTTCATTCACCCCCTTGTTTTGCCCAGCACCTTCTTCTCCCCCTCCCCCCATGATACAGCATGTCCTCTATCAACCCTTATCTTTCATACAGTCTTAACAGCAACCAGGCCTTCTCTGTCCCCTCTCATACCCCCAATAATCTGCATATTTTTCTTCCCCCAAACATCTCTGACCTTCTTTTCTTCCATCATCTACCCTTAGTTCAGCATTTCTTCCTCTCTCTTTTGTAGTCCAATATCTCACTAACCCTCTCCAGCATTTCCCTATCCTCTCTCTTCCCCATACCATGGTCCAGCATCTCTTGATCCCCCCTCCTCCTCCTGTCTGATATCTCACCTTTTTCCTCCTCTAATTCCCCTGTACTGTGGCAGGTGCAACAAAGCGTCCTTTCCTGCTATGGGACAGCTGACCTGGGCTTGGAGTTTATCTCTGTGTCCATACTGGAGGCCTGCTGTATCCTTGCCCACTGCAAGAAGTTAGCATCAGAGTGGGAGGAGACATGACAGGTCTCACATGTGTGCATACAGATAAGCTCAGAGCCTAGATGCAGGCATCTTACCACAATGGCAGCACACAGCAGGAAAGAACAGAAGGGGGCAGTGGTGGCCTATGTGCCGTGTAAGAATATTGAGAAGTAAGGAAGTACAGAACTCCCCCGAAATACGCAGGGGTTCTGTCCAGGAACCCCTGCGAATTTCGAGAAACCGCAATTAGGTATTTCGCTTGTCAAGAGGCAGGAGAGGGCAGCTGGGGCGCCGATGGGTGCAGAAAATCACTCACAGTATGCTCCAACTGCCACTTCCTTGTACTAAAGCCATGGTTGTTACACCAGTCAGGAGTTGCTTTGACACGCCAGATAGTGTATCAAAGCAGCTCCTGATTGGTGTAACCATGACTTTAGTACAAGGAAGTGGTGGTCAGAAAATACCGCAAATTACTGAGTCCGCAATTCACGAACTGCAAATCCGCGGGGGTTTAGTGTATATGCCTATGCACTTACTCAACTTAGTTCCATTAGAACAAGAAGAAAAAATTTAAAAAATTTAAATTGAATCAAGTTGGGCAGACTGGATAGACCATTTGGGTCTTTATCTGCCGTCATCTACTATGTTGTGTTATGTTACTATCATAGCATTCTTTTATGGTAGAACCCAGGAGCAAAGTCTGACAAAACTCTCAAGACAGTGGTTTCCAAGTAAAATAGCAAGGCATCTTGGCAATCCTAACTCAATGTGAAAGATCTGTCCTTTGCAGTCTGGTTCCCTTTTTACGGGCGCTGCATAAGAAGTGAAAGGAAGATAATCTCGTTCATTTGCTGCACTGCATTTTGCATGCTTCATACCAGAACCATGACCTTTGATCATGGATTGATGTGGTCTAGATCAGTGTTTTTCAACCTTTTTACACCTATGGACAGGCAGAAATAAAATAATTATTCTGTGGACCGGCATCGGTCCGTGGACCGGCGGTTGAAGAACACTGGGCTAAGTCGTGAGCCAGACCCTGCCCCCATAATAGTACTAATTGTAACACTATTTTTTCCATTCATTTTTCACAGGTATACAATATAATATTATTAACAACACATAATGGTTAACCACAAAATTAAACTATATAAAGCACACTGACAGCAGATGTAAATTCTCAAAATTGACATAATTCAATCAATAAATTCAAAAATAAAATCATTCCCCCCTATCTTTGTTATCTCCCTCCCTCCATGCTATGCCTTACCTTCTGGCCTGTTCCTGCCTGGCCATTTTATGCCGCCCCCGGTATTATCTTCAGGCTGGCTCCCTCTTCCTCCCTGACGCAGTGCACAAAGCTGCGGGCAGCAGCTCCTTGCGCGTCCCATGCCTCATCTGGAAGCCTTCCCTCTGACGTTGCAACGTCAGAAAGAAGGCTTCCAGTTCAGGCGCAGGATGCGCGTAGGAGCCACTGCCTGTGGCTTTGTGCACTGAATCAGTGAGGAAGAGGGAGCTGGCTCGAAGATAACGCTGCATCAATCGCACCGTGGACCGGCGGTTGAAGAACACTGTTTTGGGTCTGATGCACGTGCTGGCCCTGTGGACCGGCAGAAAATTTCTGTGGACTGGCACCGGTCCATGGACAGGTGGTTGAAGAACACTGGTCTAGATGGACGGCGTATGACTGCTTAGGGACCTGGCCTTGAAAAAGCTCTTTCCAGCGAAACATGTTGGCAAAAAGAGTTCCTGTAAAATAGAGACCACAAACTGAAAGATAAGTGAAATAGTTTACACAAAATAATTATTTATTTATTAAGTTAAGAAAAAGAGAAATACAATATAAAATACTTATGATACAATATAGGATCCGGTGAAGACTTATGCACGTTAAGCTTAGCGTTATGAAATCTATTTGAACGTGGAGTGGTGCATCTGAGGATCGAGTCGACAATCTTGTTCAGTCTGTTTCAGAGGGGGAACAGTCTCGTTGTTTTGAATCATACCAGAACAAGGCATTTATTTTTAGAATTGCAATGGGATATCGTATTGATTGTGTTATAGTGAGATAACGCACATCCCATCTTGCTGATTGCTGACTGTTACCCTCCTGCGTCCCCCTGCTCAGCACATATGATCTCATGCCTACCACAAGCTTTGACATGTCCTGCAGCTTAATCTGTAATGAAGCACAGTGTACAGACCTCTTTCTAGATGAAATCCTAAAGAAAGTATCAATCTTTGAACTTTTAGTCATCTCTGTGTGATTAAATAATAATAACAGTTTATATACCGCAGGATCGTGAAGTTCTATGCGGTTTACAATGATTAAAAGGTATTACAGATCGAGTGGAATAAACAAAGTTCAGAGTTAGTGAATAAGAGTTCTAAAGATCATTTGTTGAGGACTAAGATTGTATAGGTCAGTTACCTAAGTGATTAAATGGAACATTGAGGTGTTAATATGATATCTGGCATCAATAGAATTGAATAGTATTTCAGTTTATAAGGCAGCATTTCATTGGTCTTTTAATGTGTAATTAATTAATTTTTGTGGATGCAGTAAATACGGTGACAATCACAGGTTCACGAGGAGGCAGGCTGCCCAACTTGTCGAAAAGAAATGCACATAAAATGATATTACTTTATGAATTCGCTTGTCCACACACTCATTTTCTCAGTGGTCAGTGCGAAAGCTGGACATTATGGAAACAAGATAGAGAGAAGACCGACTCATTTGAGCTTCGGTGCTAGAGAAGGATTTTAGCAAATTGATTCTGGAATGCCAAATGATAAAACTTACGACTGTCTTATTCTGGTCACACCATCAGAAGAGAGAGATCACTGGAGAAGGACATCATGTTTGGGAAGATCGAAGGAACCGGGCGAAGAGGGTGACCTGCAGTCAGGTGGCTGGACACATTGAAAGCAACCATGGGGATAAAGCTGGAGGACCTTTCCGGACTAGCGCAGAACCAATTCTTTTTAGATCCGCAATTCATTAAGTCGCTAGGACTCGAGCACGAGTCGATGGCACCTAACAACACAAATTTGCTCATCAATATGGAAGTCTGATATGCCCTGAAGAAGCGGCTGTATTACCGTGAAACGTTGGCTTCTAAATATATGGACTAAAGTTTAGCTGTAGTTCAGGGGTGTCAGTCCCTCCTCAAGGGCTGCAATCTAGTCGGGTTTTTGGGATTTCCCCAATGAATATGCATGAGATCTATTTGCATGCATTGCTTTCAATGCATATTCATTGGGGAAATCCTGAAAACCCGAATGGATTGCAGTCCTCGAGGAGGGACTTTGACACCTCTGCTGTAATTAGAAGTGATTTTTTTAAAATTCCCTCTTTTTGCTGTTGCCTTGATGCTCACCATTCAGACGAAAGGTTTTTTAATGCTGTTTTGGTGATTGGTAGAGCTTGTTTACACTCATCGGCAACCTGAGGCATTTTCTTTCGTCTAGGATAGGGTAGCTTGACTTGCGTGTCTTTTTTAGTTTAAGTAGAGAGTAGTAGTTTCGTGGACTGTTATGGTTCCCTCCACTCCTCGCTTTTTGTGATTTTGTTTAAAAAAAAGAATTCATGCATAAATGCAGTGGTAAAATTATTTCCCCTCCCCAGAAGCTGTTGCACAGCTATATGTGCTTTGAGGAATGCACTTCTTTTCTTGTTTAATAATAATAATAATTTATTCTTATATACCGCCATACCGAAAAAGTTCTAGGCGGTTCACAACAAGGTGAGCTAATCAATGGGATACAGATAAAATACAAATTAGAATAATGGCCTTAAAAACAGATAAAGACAGAAAGCATTTAATGCAGAAAATACCAGCATGGCAGGAAAAGAAGTAATACATAGAACAGATCAAATACATCAAGTTGAATATAAGGAACTTGATTGAAAAAATGAAGCAGAATGCATTAAGATGCCAGCCTATCAAGATTCCGGAATCCCAGAGAGTAACAAGATTCTAGAATCCCAAAGAGTAGCAACATTCCATACAGAATCTCAAAGAATAGCAAGATTCCAGAATCCCAGAGAGTAACAAGATTCTAGAATCCCAAAGAGTAGCAACATTCCATACAGAATCTCAAAGAATAGCAAGATTCCATAATCCCAGAGAGTAACAAGATTCTAGAATCCCAGAGTAGCAACATTCCATACAGAATCTCAAAGAATAGCAAGATTCCAGAATCCCAGAGAGTAACAAGATTCTAGAATCCCAAAGAGTAGCAACATTCCATACAGAATCTCAAAGAATTGCAAGATTCCATAATCCCAGAGAGTAACAAGATTCTAGAATCCCAGAGTAGCAACATTCCATACAGAATCTCAAAGAATAGCAAGATTCCAGAATCCCAGAGAGTAACAAGATTCTAGAATCCCAAAGAGTAGCAACATTCCATACAGAATCTCAAAGAATAGCAAGATTCCAGAATCCCAGAGAGTAACAAGATTCTAGAATCCCAAAGAGTAGCAACATTCCATACAGAATCTCAAAGAATAGCAAGATTCCATAATTCCAGAGAGTAACAAGATTCTAGAATCCCAAAGAGTAGTAACATTCCATACAGAATCTCAAAGAATAGCAAGATTCCATAATTCCAGAGAGTAACAAGATTCTAGAATCCCAAAGAGTAGCAACATTCCATACAGAATCTCAAAGAATAGCAAGATTCCAGAATCCCAGAGAGTAACAAGATTCTAGAATCCCAGAGAGTAGCAACATTCCATACAGAATCTCAAAGGATAATAATAATTTTATTCTTATAAACCGCCATACTGGAAAAGTTCTAGGCGGTTCACAACAAGGTGAGCTAATACATGGGATACAGATAAAATACAAATTAGAATAATGGACTTAAAAACAGATAAAGACAGAAAGCATTTACAATATAATGCAGAAAATACCGGCCTGGCAGGGAAAGAAGTAATACATAGAATAGATGAAATACATCAAGTTGACTATAAGGAACTTGATTGAAAAACATGAAGCAGAATGCATTACGATACCAGCCTATCAAAGAGTTTATTTCATGAATGCCTATTTCTGTGCATAGAACACTGTCTTTTTTATATTGTAAAATGGCTTACAAAGCTACTCCATTTTGTATGATCTGTATGTGTTTTATATTGGCTTTGAGAACATAAGAATAGCCATACTGGGTCAGACCAATGGTCCATCCAGCCCAGTATCCTGTTTCCACAGTGGCCAATCCAGGCCAAAAGTACCTGGGAGAATCCCAAAGTTTAGCAAGATTCAGGAATCCCAAAGATTAACAAAATTCCATGCTACCGATTCCAGGGCAAGCAGTGGCTTTTTCTCAATAGCATACTATGGACTTTAACTCCAGGAACTTGTCCAAACCCTTTTAAAATTTATCCACATTAACCGCTGTTAGCACATCCTCTGGCACAGAAATCTTTCGCAGTTATGAGAAATTTAAGACAAGTATGAAAATTCTTCGAAAGACCACAATTCCAGCTCATAGTTCAATCCCTTATACTAGGCCTACTGGACTACTGCAACATCCTCTACCTCCCCTGCCCTGCAGGAATGACTAAACAACTACAAACAATCCAAAATACAGCTCTGAGACTCATCTACTCACTGAAGAAATACGACCATATTACAGAAGCATACATTGACTCACACTGGCTACCAATTGAAGAAAGAATACTATTTAAATTCTACTGCATGCTATTTAAATCGTTAAACGGAGACAGCCCAATCTACCTAAACAACCACCTCTACCAAACTACATCTCCCAGACATAAAAAAACACACACCCTTTTCACACACCCTCCAATCAAAGAAGTCAAACGGAAAAAACTGTATGACGGCCTCCTAGCAACACAAGCAGCAAAACTGGATAACCAAATCTCCAACCTACTGATAACCACCCCCGAATACAAGATCTTCAGAAAAGAAATAAAAACGATACTCTTCAAGAAATCACTGAAACACTCTTAACATATCAATTACCTTCCATCATCCTGCCGTTACCCTGCCCCACAGATACTACCAGTTCTTCTCAACTTCTCTTGAATTCACCAATGATCTTCTACTGTAACTCACCATTTATATCTCTTCTGTAATCCGCCTTCTCAACTTCTCTTGAATTCACCAATGATCCTATATTGTAACCCACCATTTATAACTCTTTTGTAATCCGCCTTGAACCGCAAGGTAATGGCGGAATAAATATCTCTAATGTAATATTATCTTTTTTGACTTGACCCTCATTTAAAGGAGACTGGCTTCACAGACACAGAAGAGGGCAGATCATAGCTGCACAAGCACTTTGGCCCTGATTCTATAAAGTCCACTTAAAGCATTGATTGTATAACTCTTAGGTGCCCATTATAGAATCACACTCAGTGTCCTAATATTTAGGCGTATCTAAAGTTAGGCACTGATATCAGACCCTAACGGCAAATGATTCACAAAGAAGCACCTAACTCAAAGAAACGCCCATAATTCGCCCTTAATCACTCCCACTTTTAGTGGTAGGCGCTTTGATCTGGGGCGCCTACTTTTGATAGAATCAAGGTTTTCAAGTTAGGCACCTAACTTTCAAGTAAGACCAATTAAAACCTATTCTAAGTTTCAAGTTTTATTAAAATTTTGATGTATCGCAATATCATTAATTCAAAGTGATTTACAATTAAAACAGGGTCTTAATTATTAACTATTAACATAAGAACATAGGAACATAAACATCGCCTCTGCCGAGTCAGACCATAGTCCATCATGCCCAGCAGTCCGCTCCCGCGGTGGCCCCCCCAGGTCAATGACCTGTAAGTGATCTATTACTCTAAAGCATTTTGTACTGTATAGTAACCCTCTAATTGTACTCTAAGGTGTTTAATGCCAATTTCAATACCAATTAAGCCTATGTATCAATTAAGTTAAGTGCTGCCGTTGGTGCCTAACCTTTGGCGGCCTTTATAGAATCAGGGCCTTTCTACCCACAGTCTAGAAAGTTGATTGCAAAGGGAAGTGTTCTGCCAAGCTGCCCTTCAAAAATTCATTGCCAGTACTTTGACACCATAACGCATGGGGATTTCACAAATCAGATCCTCGTACACTCTTTTATTTCCTCCGCTCAGCAGAGCAGGGATGATACTGGATGCCTTCAGAAAATGTCCAGGACGCAAGACTAGTTTAGGCTTGTGCCAGAAGACGTATGAGGAGAGACTGGAAGCCCTGAATATGTATACCCTAGAGGAAAGGAGGGACAGGAGGGATATGATTCAGACGTTCAAATACTTGAAGGGTATTAACGTAGAACATAATCTTTTCCAGAGAAAGGAAAATGGTAAAACCAGAGGACATAATTTGAGGTTGAGGGGTGGTAGATTCAGGGGCAATGTTAGGAAATTCTACTTTACGGAGAGGGTGGTGGATGCCTGGAATGCGCTCCCGAGAGAGGTGGTGGAGAGGAAAACGGTGACTGAGTTCAAAGAAGCGTGGGATGAACACAGATGATTTAGAATCAGAAAATAATATTAAATATTGAACTAAGGCCAGTACTGGGCAGACTTGCACAGTAAAGCTAGACTCAGGGCATTGGTCTTTGACCTAAGGGCCACCGCGGGAGCGGGCTGCTGGGCATGATGGACCACTGGTATGACCCAGCAGCAGCAATTCTTATGTTCTTATGTCTGTGTCTGTATATGGCCATTTGGTGGAGGATGGGCTGGGGAGGGCTTCAGTGGCTGGGAGGGTGTAGATGGGCTGGAGTAGGTTTTAATGGAGATTTCGGCAGTAGGAACCCAAGCACAGTACCGGGTAGAGCTCTGGATTCTTGCCCAGAAATAGCTAAGAAGAAAAAATTAAGAAAAATTAAAATTAAATCAGGTTGGGCAGACTGGATGGACCATTCGGGTCTTTATCTGCCGTCATCTACTATGTTACTATGTTAGGATGTTCTTGTCCAGACATCTTCATTCTGGATACGGCACGATCCAAAATACAGTGAAAATAAAGGTTTCTAAGAAGTTTATCTTGAAAGCAAAAACGCTTAGGACATTAGGTTGGAAATTTAATACTCAAATCGTGAGGATTGTGATTTCTACCATGCTTTACAAATGCCCACTGAATGTGAAACTTTTTCTAAAATATATATAGTGCATCACCGAAATACATGTGCTATTTTAGACATGAAGAGGAAACATGCATTGTAGAAAAATCCACATGTAGAAAAATAGTGCCATCACTTAGGGCCCTTTTACTAAAGTATGGCACATGTATAAATAACTAATACCGCACTGTTCTAACTTTTATTATTACATAAGCATTCATTCAATAGAAGCCTTACACAGACCCAATCCCCCTCAGAATCAAGCCAACTGAATGCTAACTTTGATCCTCAGATGCACCACGCCACGTTCAAAACAATTTCATCACACTAAGCTTGATAAATACTTCTTTTAACTTTATAAATATTATTTCTTACTTAATGTGTTCTAATTTATAAGTACTTAGCTTTATTTTTGTGGTCAATGTTAGGGACTGCTTTTGCCAACATGTTTTGCGACAAACGCTTTTTCAAGGCTGGGTCCCTATAAGGAAACAGCTGAATTAATAGGGCACACTCAGTAAATTACTCCACCCACGAGGAGGACCTGTTATACATTAACTCAGCTCAGAGACATAAAACTCTGAAGAGGGGGAGGTAACCCCCTCTTGGGGCAAGAGTTTACCATCCAATCATAGCTTAATCAATGATAAAAGCGGGTCCAACTCAAAGGTGTAAAATTAATTGTATATATATCTTAATTGAAATACTATATTCAATGATTTCAAAAACTTTTGATTGCACGTTGCACGGACCTCTTTCACATTTTTGACCGATCACTATTTTTGAACTTAATATGGTGTGACTCCTTAGCAGAATTGATCTTTCAGTTGGCGGGGTCTCCTGAAGCAGACACCGAAACGGGGCCGCGTTGGGACCCTGATGAGCTTCCCCTGAAACTAAGTTAAATGAGGCTTTTTTAAGTTTCCAGTGTCAACCTGAGTGCAAAAGTTTTTGAAATCAAAAGTTTTTGAAATCATTGAATATAGTATTTCAATTAAGATATATATACAATTAATTTTACACCTTTGAGTTGGACCCGCTTTTATCATTGATTAAGCTATGATTGGATGGTAAACCCTTGCCCCAAGAGGGGGTTACCTCCCCCTCTTCAGAGTTTTATGTCTCTGAGCTGAGTTACTGTATAACGGGTCCTCCTCGTGGGTGGAGTAATATACTGAGTCTCTTATTTATAGCCAAGCGTCTTTTCTGACTCCTTTGATACATTGTCCCTGCTGTATTGGAAGCAGAATTAATAGGGCATACATAAAAACCTATAAAGCATGCATAGAAAACTCTTTTTTGTACCATATAAATATTATATCACCTAGAGAATGACACGGGGAAAAAATCTGTCCCCGTCACCGGCCCACCATCCTCTGCACCGCCCCGTCACCGCCGTTCCCTTCACCGCCCCGTCACCGTCACCGCCATCCCTTTCACCGCCCCGTCACCGCCACTGTCATCCCATTCACCGCCCCGTCACCGTCCCCGCTGCATCCATATAAGCCTTAGTACTGTAATATTTAGCTTATTCCTTTCTTATAAATCAAAGTTCCTGCTGCTGAACTAGAGAAAGAGATGTTCAGCTGGCAGGGCTTTGTTTATAAATTTTTATCAACACAACTAATATACTATTTTATCCTAAAGCAAAAAATAAATAAATAAATATAATTTTTTTTTCTACCTTTGTTGTCTGGTTTCTGCTTTCCACATCTTCTCATTGAATTCCTTCCATCCACTGTGTGTCTTCTCTCTGCGTCTTCCATTTGCTGTTACTGTGCCTCTCCCTTAACCCCCCCCCCCCAATTGGTCTAGCACCCATCTTCTTCCCTCCACTCCCGCATAGTCTGGCATCTGTCTTCTTCCCACTCTGTCTTCCACATTTCCCTTGGGGGTCTGTTCCTCTCCACCCTCCTTCAATGTCTGTTCTATTCCTTTCCACCACCACCCTTCCCTCCCTCCTTTACCATCTGTTCCTTTCTACTACCCTTCAGCTCCTCTCGCGTGGCCTATCTACCTTCCTTCCTCTTATTTTCATGGCACGTTACAATGTAATTTGTGCAAGCCACTGGAGCCTGCAAGCTCGGTCCCTGTCCCATCCCCACAAACCATCTCGCTTCTGTGCTCCTATTTTCTCCATTTCTAATATCTCCCCTATGTATCTGTCATTGCCCCCCCTGTGTCCATATACCATCCCCATGGCATGTCCCCTTTATGTCTCTGTCCCTATGCCCCATGCACATAATTTCCCCTCTTTCTGTTACCTTCCTGTGTCCAGATTTCCCCTATCTTCCTCTTCCATACCAGTGTGTCTCTTCTTTTCAACCCCATCTAGCTTTTTTCCCTCTTTCTTCCCCCCCCCCTGCTTCTAGCATCTGGCTCACCTGCCAGTCCTTCCCTTTCTTTCCTGCTGTGGGTTTTTCTTTCCGACTTCATCCCCTTGGCCCAGAATCCTTTTCCCTTTCACTCCCTCCTTCCAATTTGAGCCGGGAACACTAGCGATCGCACGGTCCCCGCAGCCACTACCTGCCTGCCCAATCGATCCTAGTGTTTAGCCAGCTCTCTCCCTTCTCCTCACCTTAGTTTATAGGTTTTCTTTTTCGGCGACCTGCACGCTTTCCCAAAGAGCCGCGCACGCGCGGCTGCTCAGTGTTCAATCTTCTGCAACTTCCTGTTTCCGGTTGCGTCAGAGCAGAAGATCGAAACTGAGCAGCAGCGGGTGCGCGGCTCTCTGATAGCGTGCGGGTCGCCGAAAAAGAAAATCTACAAACTAAGGTGAGGAGAAGGGAGAGAGCTGGCTAAACACTAGAATCGATTGGGCAGGCGGGTGTGAGCTGCGGGGACCGCGCGATCCTTCATGCCTCACTGCGGGGACAAGACCATTCACCGCCCCGCGGGCGGTGAATGGCCTTGTCCCCGTCGCCGCAGCGACTGCTAGTTTTCTTCCCCGTTTTCGGCGGGTGACCCGCGGCTAAAATGCGGTGGCCGCGGGTAAACCGCCACCGTGTCATTCTCTAATATCACCTACTATCACCTAATATCGAGGGGTGACCCCGGGAACTACAGGCCAGTGAGCCTGACTTCAATTATAGGGAAGATGGTGGAAGCTATGATCAAGGACGGCATTTGCGAGCACTTCGAGAAGAATGACCTATTGAGAACAAGCCAGCACGGATTCTGTAAGGGAAGGTCGTGCCTAACGAACCTTCTGTACTTCTTTGAGGGAATA
Source organism: Geotrypetes seraphini (assembly GCF_902459505.1). NCBI lineage: Eukaryota > Metazoa > Chordata > Amphibia > Gymnophiona > Dermophiidae > Geotrypetes > Geotrypetes seraphini. The sequence goes on along the minus strand of NC_047093.1, from coordinate 15,897,989 downwards.
AGCAGTCGGGTGGACAATGGGGAACCCATAGACATCATTTACCTCGATTTTCAAAAGGCTTTCGACAAGGTGCCACATGAAAGGCTGCTTAAGAAGCTGTGGAACCACAGGGTGGGAGGGGATGTGCACAGATGGATCAAGCACTGGTTGTCGGGCAGACTGCAGAGGGTCGGAGTAAAGGGTCAATATTCTGACTGGCGGGGAGTCACAAGCGGTGTACCACAGGGGTCGGTGCTGGGGCCGTTACTCTTTAACATATTTATCAATGACCTGGAAAAGGAGGCAAAGTGCGAGATTATAAAATTTGCAGACGATACCAAACTGTGCGGCAGAGTTAGGACCAGGGAGGAGTGTGAGGACCTACAAAGAGACCTGGACAAGCTAGAAGACTGGGCAAACAAATGGCAAATGCGCTTTAACGTGGACAAATGCAAGGTCATGCATATAGGGAAAAAGAACCCGTTGTTCAACTACAAATTGGGGGGGGGGGGTATTGTTGGGAGACAGCAGACTTGAGAGAGACTTGGGTGTGCTGGTGGATGCATCACTGAAGCCATCTGCACAGTGCGCAGCAGCCTCGAAAAAAGCCAACAGGATGCTTGGCATCATAAAGAAGGGCATAACAACCAGAACACGGGAAATCATCATGCCATTATATCGAGCGATGGTGCGTCCACATCTGGAATACTGCGTTCAGTATTGGTCGCCGCACCTCAAGAAGGACATGGCGGTACTTGAGAGAGTCCAAAGGAGAGCAACGAAAATGGTAAAAGGGCTGGAACACTGCCCATACGCCGAGAGGTTGGATAGGCTGGGGCTCTTCTCTCTGGAAAAGAGGAGGCTCAGGGGAGATATGATAGAGACCTTCAAGATCATGAGGGGCATAGAGAGGGTGGATAGGGACAGATTCTTCAGACTGAAGGGGACAACAGGTACGAGGGGGCATTCGGAGAAACTGAAGGGAGATAGGTTCAAAACAAACGCAAGGAAGTTTTTTTTCACCCAAAGGGTCGTGGACACTTGGAATGCGCTACCGGAGGAAGTGATCAGGCAGAGTACGGTACAGGGATTCAAACAGGGATTGGACGGATTCCTGAAGGATAAAGGGATCATGGGATACTGAGGGAGGAGCTGGGATGTAACACAAGTATAGAAAGCTAACCAGGTAATGAGTATAGAAACCAAACCAGGTCGTGCATGTGCAAGACCGGAGGGTTAGGACTTCGATAGGAAGACAGGACTTAAATGAGAAACCAAGGTGGCAAGGGAGCCTCTTCTGGTGATACAGACAGGTCGTGACCTGTTTGGGCCGCCGCGGGAGCGGACTGCTGGGCAGGATGGACCTGTGGTCTGACCCGGCAGAGGCACTGCTTATGTTCTTATGTTCTACCTAGTAGTGAAACGCCATCAGTCTTGACCATAACTGTACACAAGTAAAGATGGCGGCAGTTTGAAACAATTCCCTTTTAACACCCCACCCCTAAATAGGGTCTGTGTGAGTCATGTGTAAATAGCACAGCACAAAAATAACCTTCTTAATCCTATAAACTAAATTCTTTGTTCCATGAGGTGATCCAGAAAATTGCCGGACTAGTACCCAATGATTTACTTCCCAAATTCTATCCAGCAGCTTTGGATACTGGAAGTGGTAAAAATGCCAGTTCTTGAAATGAGGCTTTAACTACAGTTGGATTGGAGTTGACTTTGGTTATTATGATTTCTTGGAAATGTTACACTACTTATTTTTTTTAATTCTTACATCCAGATATTAGCCGCTGGGGAAAAAAATCATTTAAAAACAGATATGTCAAATAATTGGTGGCAGATGGCTATATTGAATGTGAAAATAACGGCAACCTCTTTCTCTCAAAGTTGGACATGAAAGCAAAATTGCTGGAGACCAAATTCCACGAAGAAAAGCTGATGCTACAACAGAAGCATGATACAGAGGTACAAAAGGTACAAAACCCTGTCGTGTGCTTTGCCTATGAAAGATCCCTTGTGATGAATGGATATATGCATGCTATCGTTAATCGAGGATTTCGAGAATCCAGGCTTTTATTTTTCTCTGCGGGGAGGGGCTTAGGGATTGGAGGAGCGGGGTTAATCAGATCAGGTTTTACACATTAATTTGTGCCATTTTTTTCATTGTTTCTTAAAATGTGATATACCATAACGCCTCCCATCATTGTTTGGCAAAGTCTCCTGTATTTTCAGTAATTCTTGTACTTTTCCTCTAGCCTTTTTACTTAGAGGCCCTTTTACAAAGGTGGGTTAACTGATTTAGCGTGCGCTAAATGCTAACACGCCCATAGAATATAGTGGGCGTGTTAGCATTCAGTGTGTGCTAAATCAGTTAACACGCCTTTGTAAAACTATCTATGTTCTGATAATCACTGCAGGTTCTCAGTGGATTCCTTATCTATATTGATAACTGGAACATCAAGATATCTAATCTAATCTAAACCTTAGGTTTGTATACCGCATCATCTCTACATTCGTAAAGCTCGACACAGTTAACAAGAGTTAGGGTAGAAAGGAACTCCAGTGGAGGGAAGAGGCAAAATGAAGAGAAAATTTAGAGGACTAGAATAACCAGAGAGGGAGGAGGAGTTACATTTTTAAGAATAACCAGGTTTTCAGATGTTTACGGAAGAGTTGGAGGAAGCTCAGATTCCTAAGAGGTTGTTCCAGAGCATATTACTCCATACCTTCGACAAGTACACTGGTTGCCAGTTGCATTTCAAATTCAATACAAAGCAATTGTGCAATGTCATCAATTCCTATATGGTACGATGCCTGAAATTTTAAAGAATATGATGTCTCGTTATTTATTTATTTATTTAGATTTTTATCCCGTCCTCCCAGTAGCTCAGAACGGTTTACAAGTAAACATTCACAATGGAGTGAATTGGACATACAAGATTATACAGTAGATTGAAATACTTGGACATAACAGACTGTGCAGCAGTTTAAGAATAGGGACTACACAGCAAATTAAGAACAGTAGTTTAAAAATAAGTAGTTTGGTTTAGATACAAGTTATTTGAGAGTGGACTATACAGAAATTTAGGCAGAAGATTAGAATGGAGAAAGAAAGGTAGAGGTGGGGTTAAAGGGGTTGGGTGTAGACTGAGGGTGACCTTTAGTTGAAGAGGAGGGTCTTTACCATTTCACGGAATGTCATTAGTAAGTTCTGTATTCTGAGTTGAGGGGGGAGTTGGTTCCAGAGTTGGGGAATGAAGTGGCTGTAGGAGTGTTTGCGGGCGGTTTCTGAGAGGAGGGACCTTCCGGGGGGAATGCATAGGTGTATCTCCGTTTCTGAGCGGAGGGTGCGGGTGGGGATGTAGATGGGTAGCTTGGATTTTATGTAGGAGGGGGTGGTGGCATAAATTCTTTTGTGTGCTATTGCCAGGGCCTTGAATGCACAGCGTTGGCTAATTGGGAGCCAGTGTTCAGTTATCAACCACAAAGATCCCTGCGTTCTGAAGGTGCCTCATTGCTGAAAACAAAGGCTAACCCTAAACATGTAGATACGAATGCCATGACTTTCACATGTGCAGGAGTCAAGCTATGGATGGCCTTGTTGGCCAGATATGAAAATGGGTAGAGAGGAATTCATTTAGGAAAATGTTGAAGAATCAACTATTTGTTGATGCATTTTTCTGAGCAATTGATTTTATATAAGACTGAATATGTCTGTTTTATTTTCTTATTTTGTATAGATTTTTAACATTTTATGTATGTAACTCCTTGTAAAATATATAACGTCAAGTGGAACATGAACAGTACTGCTTAGATTTAAATATGATGTGCCATTAAAAAAAATGGAGGAAAAAGCCTCAGACTGAGACCCTCCCACCTCCACAAAGGTGGTTAACAGGTGGTTAGGTGATAACCTCACTGGCAAAAAACCTCCATTGCACTCCCAAACGTCAAATCGTGCACTCAGCACTTGGTGCTCTACCCCCTGTCATGAAAACAAAGACAATACACAAGCGTTTTCAACTAGTGTGGGATTTTATTAGGCCGCAGCCATAACAGCACTATTACATCACAACTGTCATCAGCTGAGCAGAATAACTAATCAGGTATACCCACCACATGATCAGGTGCACAGCATATGCCTCGCCATCCTCTCCGAATGTGGGTTGCCGTAACAGCTTCCCCTGCTCGCTGGACCTATCCCGTTCAAGGATGTGTCCTCTCATCAGCAGTACGTTGCTGTGAAGATCATGGCCTGGCCTCCCTGCCGTCCAAGCAAGGTGACATGCCCAATTTCCTAAGCAATGTAAAGGTGTATGTCGTTGACTCATATGCTGTGCTTACCCTCCACTACCCGGGATAGCGAAACCTCGCTTATCGCGGGTTCCCCCCAAGTGCTGTAGCTGCGGCCTTATATGCAACCCACTGCATGGGTCTGCTAAAGTACTGATAACTTCATCGCCCCACTGCACGGGTAATGCGCACTAAATATATAAGCCAAAGTACTGATATCTGTCTCACCTCAGTGTACTGAATCGCCTCAGTGTACTGAAAATATACTGAAAATATATATATGCAACCCAATGCACGGGTACTGCGCTCCATAAACCAAGGTACAGATATATATGCCAAGGTACAGATAACTTCATCGTCTCAGCGTAATGAAAATAAATATATGCAACCCACTGCCAGGGTACAGCGCACTAAATATATATATATATATATATATATATATATATATATATATATATATATATATATATATATATATATATATATATATATATATAGCCTAGCCAAGTACAGAGGAGCATATCCAATGTACGGATGAGCCTAGCAATGTACAGAGAAGCATATCCAATGTACGGATGAGCCTAGCAATGTACAGAGGAGCATATCCAATGTACTGATGAGCCTAGCCCATGTACAGAGGAGCATATCCAATGTACTGATGAGCACAGGCCATGTACAGAGGAGCATATCCAATGTAATGATGAGCCTAGCAAAGTACAGAGGAGCATATCCAATGTACTGATGAGCCTAGCAATTATCTAATGTACTGATGAGCCTAGCAATGTACAGAGGAGCATTTTCAATGTACGGATGGGCCTAGCAATGAACAGAGGAGCATATCCAATGTACTGATGAGAGTAGCAATATACAGAGGAGCATATCCTAGCAATGTACAGAGGAGCCTATCCAATGTACTGGTGAGCCTAGCAATGTACAGAGGAGTATATCCAATGTACTGATAAGCCTAGCCAATGTAGTGATGAGCCTAGCTCATGTACAGAGGAGCATATCCAATGTACTGATGATCCTAGGCCATGAGGAGCATATCCCATGTATTGATGAGCCTATCCAATGTAATGCTGAGCAATTCAATGTGAGGAGCATATCAAATGTACTGATGAGTCTATCCAATGTAGTGAGGAGCATATCTGGATCAGTGTGTACCTATTACCCTACTTATCCCATGTTCCACATAATCCAAGAATGTGAGACCATTAAATATTCGGTCATAATATGTGTGTATAGTAGTTCTGGAAGGAATGTAAACCGTAAGGGAAGAGTCGGGCATAATGTCCCGTAGACGCTGTTGAGGTAAAGGAAACCCTCATTATGAAGGTCTTATAAAACCCCAATGGATAAAGCGAAAGTAGCCCTTTAAGGTAAAATAATATATTTTGTGAATTTATGAATTTATGTATTTATTTTTTTTTTTTTGTTATACATCCTTGACCTCAATGTAAAGCCCAAATCTAGCCAGCTTCCTTGTCAATATAGGACCCAGCTTCTAGTCTACATCCATTTACAACTTTCATGTAACCAGAGTAAAACTTGTTTCTAGCCACTATCTGTAGCCGATATATGAACACGCCGATTCCATCTATGTCCCTCTAAAGCCCTGTAAGGCTACGATTATAGACCCATGTATCGCATTTACCTCCCAGATGCTGATTATCGTACTGCCGATGCTTGTGAGTACAGGATTCCACAAGTCAGCTGTAGTGGGCTTGGTCTCTGGTAATGAGGTCGAAAGCAAGATGGTACATGATATCAATAGACTGTGTGGGAAAGAAAACCGTTAATACATGAGGTGTGCAGGAAGTGAGGTTAATCGAACTGGTGTGGTCAATGGAGCTCACATAGCATCCCCCGTATAAGGGGCCGGTAAGGTCAAGAAACAACATCAAGGAAGCTCAGTCGGATAACCCTGTCGACGGGCGATCTGGTCCCATCGGTTGTAGGGTTCGTGGAAGAGGACACCACCTGACGACCTGTGCTCTCGTATGGAGCAAGTGTTGTTCAGTAGTATGCATCGTACTCGTGAATCGAAGTCTAAGGGCAGGACCTGTAAATAGAAGTCCCCCCCGAGCTACCGAAGTCGTGAGGCATTTCCCCTAAGATGTGAATGCAGCCCAAATCTCGGGCGATCCTAGCCAGGGCTAAGCCACTGGACCATCTCATTGCCGAGCCTGATCATTTGCCCTCCTGATTAGTGGGGTTAAAGAGCGAGGGCAGTGATAATGCAGCTAAATTACTTCATAGCTGGAGTAATTACTTATGTGCTGGAAGAGTTTAGAACATAAGAAGTGAAGCATGTCAATAACAAATTTGATGCACGAGTATAGGATGTCAGTACTAGGAGAGACATCCCTAAGAGAGACTTGTGTATCGGCCACAAAGAGGGGAAATCAGATTGCTAGATCAAGGGGATCCGGAAGGTTAGCTTGCGGCTGTGGCAGGAGTCGGGTGTGTAGGGTCTGTTGTAGCTTGCCAGTAGCTTCTGGGGCGGGTGAAGACCCCGCTAATAAGCGTTGGGTCAGTGCGTGAACCGAGCATGGCTATCTGCTGTTGTACCACAGTCATGACGTCGGTGAGCTCCAGCTGAGCAGAGCGGCCGTAGCAGCCGCGGTAGTAGCGCGTGTGCAGAGGTGCTGGCAGCTTGGATGGCATGGCTACGAGAAATACTACAAGAATGAGACTGTAAGTACAGGCCTAAGTAGGGTGGAACACAATAAGCCTGTCATGTAAAAGAAAACCGAGCGGCCTCCACTTGTGGCTTCAGTGATTTATGAGGTTAAGTTCTATAGCAGAAAATGAATAAGGAAACCCAAATATTCTCCATCATTAAGTTGGTGAGGTCCTGCTGAGGCTGTGCGGCCGTAGAAGCCGCGGTAGTGCGTGTGCTGGCCGCAGGCTTCTTCAGCGCTGGCGGCTTGTATCGTGACTTGCGCTGTGATGGTATGGCAACGAGAAATACTAAGAGAATGAGACTGTAAGTGGTCATAAGTAGGGTGGAACATGATTGTTTATAAGCATGTCATGTAAAAGAAAAACCGAGCGGCCTCCAACTTGTGTCTTCTTTGTTTTATAAGGTTAAGTTATATAGCAGAAACTTAATAAGGAAAACACAGATAATGCAATCTGTCCCAATTGGTAATGCATAAAATGCTAATCCAGTTGAGGCTATTCCCATCCTGATCCTGATGTTTGAGATTTTGAAGATCTCAAAGCCAGATGCTCAAAAATTATTGCAAGTTATAGTTAAAGAAAATTCACGGAAATAAGAAATTTATAGATAAAGATAATTCCCGGAAATAAGAAAGTTATAGTTAAAGAAATTAATGGAAATAAGAAATGTGATGAATCCAGTGTCATAGCATAACTGGAAAGATAAATGCTGATCTAATTTGTAGCAATTGTAGCAATATTTCACATCCCGCGGATAAGAATTATAGGATCATTAAACATAGCTGATTGGACAGATGGCCAGACCAGAAATAACACAGTGAAGCATAACATACCCGTCTAACACAGCTCTGAAGGCAAGTTCCTATATTTTGTCCAGCACATTGTAGCAGAGAATTAGACTCAGATAGCAATAGGGAAATTACAAAATGCAGAGAATTAGACTCAGATAGTAATAGGGAAAGAACAGATTGTTCAGTGTGCTGAGTGCCTACCCTGCAAAATGCCACTGTATGGAGGCTGGGACAGCAACATGGAAGGTACCGGCTTAGCGGCCACGTGGGCGCTGTACCCTCACCCAGCAGCATGGCCCGCACTCTCCCGGCGACCCTCAACTTGCTAGCGAAAGAGGCAGCCGGGGCCGTCCCCATACACGAACCAGCAGTGCTGGCTAGGCGCCGAGACATGCGGCCGCGACTGGCAGCCCCCTGGGTGCCTGGAGCGCTATCTGGGTCGCTGGCCGCGTGAGGTAGGGGTAGGGCAGCCGGGAGACTGAGAGGGGGCTTTGGGCGGAGGCCATGGCGCGTGCCCGCCCGCCCCCCCCCTCATGCAGCGGAAGGGAATGCCGCGTGGCCTAGTGCGGCCGCGTGGAGTCGCAGGCCGCTATGGTGCCTGGTTCGGGGTAGAGGAGACGGCGATGGGCCATGTCGGAGGCCGCGGCCCGCTGCCGCGTGGCCGCTACAGCTCGGAGACCCAATTCCCTCTTCCCCCACCGCCGGATTGCTCACGCTGAGCGGGTGAGACGGCGCGGACAACCGCTGCCTCGTCGCGGCAGGAGATAGGCGCCTGGTTCGGGGTAGGAGTAGGGGGGCTGGGAGACAGTGATGGGCCCTGTTGGAGGACGCGGCCCGCTACCGCGTGGCCGCTAGAGGTCGGAGACACAAATCCCTCCTCCCCCACCGCCGGATTGCTCACGCTGAGCAGGTGAGACAGCGCTGACCATCGCTGCTGCGGCGCAGCAGGATGGGTGCTGGACGCGTTGGGGCAAGTAGTTGGCTGCCGCTGTAGCCGAAGACTACCCCCAATCTGCTCCCACGCGCCTGCGTCGGCTCGAGCCAGCGTTGCCTCCGTTGCAGCGTGCCTCGACCGAGAGAGTGCACGCTGCAACGGAGGCAATTTTTGGGATGGGCGCTCCCGGCCACAGCGGTTTGCGGCACAGACGGGCCAGCAACGCTCATAGGCTGCCTGTGCAGTGTTTAAGCCCCCCCAGCGCTGAGAAGCCGGCCCCCGGACAGAAGCCGGGCCTGGTCCACCAAGGGCACCCGGTCGGGATGGCCTCTCGCGTCGTCGGCATCGGAGGCAGAACGGCGGCCAAGCTGATCGCTCGTGCGCCACGTGGCCGATGGTGACCTGCCTCCCCGCTTCCCGGTCGGCACATGCTCACCAGTTGTACAGCCAAGCTCTGCAGGGGAACAGGAGCGCTCCAGCGCTACCCTGCCGGCGCCTCTGCAGGCCGGAGGAACATGAGCAATCCAGGATGCAGCAGCAAGGCTGTCCCCAAGAAGTCAGCATCGGGACTGGGCCAGCCACTGCTGTCCCACGTGGGGCGCACATGTAGGAAGCAACAGGAGAGCCGCTCCAGCCGCCGGAAAAACCCAAAGCCGGTAAGGGAAATTTGGTAAGGAAAAAAAAATTGGTGAGCAGAAGGGAAGCCGCGTCCACCTCGTGTGAAGCCGGATCCAAAGGGGCGACCTCCCCTCCGCTCACCCCTAATCTATCCTACCCCTCCCCCCCCCCTTACAGCTAGCCGATTGGCCCCAAGACTTCGGCCGATTTGTCATCGCTCCTCCCTATGTGGTTCGGAGCTTGTTCTAAAAACCTTAAACAGGGCTGTTAGTGCTGAACAATAAGAGAAATAACTTTCAACTTATCTTCTGTTGATCGGTACACCGACGGTGGCCAGCGTTTCACAAGTCTGCTGCCTCAGGGTGTAACATATCCGATCAAACTTCAAACGCATCTCCTATATCCTATATCCTTTGTGGAGTTGGGAGAGTCTCAGTTTGAGGCTTTTTCCTCCATTTTTTTAATGGCACATCACATTTAAACCTAAGCAATACTGTTCATGTTCCACTTGACATTATATATTTTTCTTTCTTTTTTTAAATAATTCTTTATTCATTTTCACAAATTACATTAAGTGTTAATATTTTCATTCACAGTAACAATAAATACATCACTTATAAACAATCATTGGTATATTACATATATTCTTATCCCTATCCCTCGCCCATCCCCCCAACCATATACTCCATTATTGTATGATATATGTAATAATAAAATACCCCCCTCCCTACCTCATAAACTAATAAACATAAGGGAAATAATTTTACTTAATCCTGACAATATTTTGTTAATGGTTTCCATACATCCTGAAATTTCTTAAAATATCCCTTTTGTAACGCAGTAAATCTTTCCATTTTATAGATATGGCATAAAGAATTCCACCAAAAGTTATAATTTAATCTCCTCCAGTCTTTCCAATTATATGTGATTTGTTGAATGGCAACCCCTGTCATTATAAGTAGCAATTTATTGTTGTTCGCAGAAATCTGACTTTTTGCTCTCATTTCCATACCAAATATCACAGTATCATAAGATAATGCCGCTGGGTTATCTAATAAATTATTAATTTGGTCCCAAATTGATTTCCAAAAATTCATAATATATGGGCAATGAAACAATAAATGATCTAAAGTTCCTGCTTCTAAATGACAATGCCAGCATCTATTAGACAAAGAACTATCTATTCTTTGCAACCTAACAGGGGTCCATAACGCTCTATGTAACAGAAAAAACCAAGTTTGTCTCATAGATGCAGACACCGTACATTTCATCCTCCAAGACCAAATTCGTGGCCATTGAGATGCAGTAATTTCATGCTTAATCTCAATGCTCCAAATATCTCTTAAACCAGTTTTTAATTTCTTCTTAGTAAATCCATTTAATAATTTATACCACTGGGCGGCCTGGTGACCCAAGAAGTCTGTCTGAAAACAAAGAAACTCCATACTATAATGATTATTAAGGTTTTTCCAATCAGGGAACCCCGCCTGATTGGCATGCTTCAGTTGCATCCATCTAAAACTTTCTGATTTATTAACTTATGTTGCAACTGTGAAAATTCAAGCATAGCACCATTAGAAATAACATTTTTCTTGTGAAAGTGTATTTTGGATATTACTTAGTTTTTCACAAAATCTGGGTTTCTTCAGCTGTAACTCCTTGTAAGCCATTTTGGGAAAAAAACGGTATAGAAATTTTAAAAATAAATAAATAAATTATACAAAGAGTAGTCCATTTTTAAGCAGATTTCATGTCTTAGGCTACTTTTTGAGTTCACGAAAAGTAAGATAATTCAAAATTCCCCTTTCCATAAAATACCTATAAGTATTACAGAGAATAAATGTATTTTTCCTGACTTTCACTAAACTTTTCCTGATTTGCATTTTCACTGAGTTTACTAGTTTTTCCCAAAGTTTTGTAAGAACTTAACAGGTCTCTCCTGTCAGAAACCGCACGCAAATGCTCCTACAGCCACTTCATCCCCCAACTCTGGAACCAACTCCCCCCACAAATCAGATTACAGAACTCATTAACGACCTTCAGGAAAGCCTTAAAGACCCTCCTCTTCAACTAAAATTACAACTGCAATCTACCCCTTCACCCCCTTAAATTCCTACCTTCCTTCTACCCTCTCTTCTCCATTCTTAACCTGTACTTAAACTACTGTATAGCCTTTGTATTCCACTGTGAATGTTTGCTTGTAGGCCGTTCTGAGCTACTGGGAGGATGGGATAGAAATCAAATGAAATAAATAAATAATAAATAAATAAGTAATTAAGTGCAGAAACACGAATGACTTACGAAAACCCATCTGCAATGCCTATTACCAATCTGGATTTATTTAGCACCTTTGATCCACACACACATCTTAAGGTATTTTCGGCCTCAGCACTTGCGGTCATACTTTTCTTGTTAAGAAAACAGGATTTGAAGCCCCAGAATTCTTTGTGATGAGAGACTTTAAAAAGGAGCGAGTCCTCATACTCGTGGTCATGTATGGGCCCATCCGACAACGCTAGGCAGCATTCTTTCATCCTCTTCTCTGCTACTCGCAAGCTGTGCACTTTGTAAGAAGACAGTCATAGAAACTTCTCCTTTCCTCTGCTTCTCAATAAAACTGTTTGTCATCTAAGGCTAGAAACGAAGTGCTTCGTCAAGCCATTCCAACCTAAAAGCAACCACATGGGCTCTTAGGATTCAAAGATTTGGCAATGCATCTCTTAACCAGAGGTGTCCAACCTTTTAGCTTCCCTGGGCTGCATTGGCAGAAAAAAATGTTTCTGGGGCCGCACAAACATGCAAACGCTGCCACAAGACAGAGAAGGGAGCCGGCAAGACGGTAAACACTTAGGGGCAGCAGAGGAAAACACTGCATCGCCCTCGACCGGGGCCGCACAAAATACTTCACGGGGCCACAGGTTGGACACCCCTGTCTTAGACATTTCTGGAGAAGAGGAAGGATGAGTAACAGTATTACTATTATCTTAATGCCAACAAATAAAATGAAATCAAAAGGTCTTGTCCAAAGGTCACACAGAGAATAGTCTTGGCAGAGGGGAATTTGAAGGAATATTTGAAGTGCACTGTCAGATGGAGCCATACGTTCCACTGTTCTCAGACCTAATTATTTTCCCCAATATTCTCAGAACCTTCTACAGGGCTGCAGTAAGCTCTAGCATGTGCTTACCACCGCTTACTATGACATACCGCAGGACAAATGCCAAATTAGTTCACACCCCAAAATATTATTTTTTTGTGCGGAGGGGGCATGTGTTAGAGGCAAATGGTAGATGTTTCTGCACTAAACGGTAAGTACAGCCATATTACCACACGTTAACTGATTTGCGCAGGATTACCACATGAGCCCGTAGGGCCAGATTCTGTAATTGGTGCCTAAAAAAAGATAAAATAAGATACCTGAAGCTAGGTGCTTCATGCATGTCAGTCACACTTAGGCGCCCATTACAGAATCACGCTTGGCGCCTAACTTAAAACGTAGCTAATGTAAGCCAGGGTTTTAAAGGTCTGCATGAATCAGCACATCTACGTTAGCACACGCCGTCTGATTAGTGCAGGATTACTGCGTGAGCCTTTACCGCCTAGAAAATAGGTGGCAGTATGAGCTTGCGCGGTCCTTTTTTTTAATAGCAATATTACTGCATGGACATTAATACAAATAAACAGAAATTTGGCCAGGGCAAGATTAACCAATAGGCCACGTAGGCACGTGCCTAGGGCCCGAAATGGTCTGGGGGGCCCGATGAAGGAGGGCATCAACATTGTTTTTTCCAAACGGTGATGGGCCCATCCAGAATCGATCGCCAACATGGGCCCCCCACCCCGATCGGCAACACGGCCCCCCCCCATCGACGGAAAGTAAGACAAGCAAGCAACGCAGATAAGAAAGGCAACGGGAACTGTAATTGTGCAAGCGGTGCTGCTTGCCCAAAGCTTCCCTCTGACACAGGTTCCTGTTTCCGCCTGGGTGCATGGTGGGGTGGGGCAGGGCAGGGGGCCCAGTGTACTTGTGTGCCTAGGGGCCCTCGATGAATTAATCCTGCCCTGAATTTGGCCATTTTGCTTCTGCAATGAAAATGGCTTTAGCACTTGGGAAAGACCTACATAAGGTGCCCTAAGGCCACTTTCTACTGCAGCTTAGTGAAAGGACCCCTTTCTGTTTATTTTATAAAGTCAAAAGAGTCTCCTATGCTCCCAGATTTACCCACAATGTTTTACCTACTCCCAGGCAAATCAGAATGCGTGCACCCACTTGTACTTTAGAAAATAGGCATCTGCATTGTAACACCGCCTCTGCTCTGCCCAAACTACTCCCCTGGGAATGCCATCATACCACTCGTGTATACCATATTTCCACATATATAGGTCACCCCATTGTATAAGCCGCAGAAAATGCCAATTTTCATTTTAAAACTCCTAGATAAGCCACCCCATTAGATAAGTCACGGTAGCTGAACTTTTTTAAAATCTTCCCCCCCCCTGGTACCTTTTTAAAATCCCCCTTAAATGCCTCCCTTGCTGGATGGCTGCCGGCTGCCTCCTCCAATTTCGCGGCCAGCGGTGCAGGGCAGAAGTGATCTTTTCGGCATCCAGCCTGACCCCATGCCACTTTCTGAATGGCGCTTCCTGAATCGTGAGAACTGACGGCAGCCATTCAGAAAGTGGCGCGGGGCCAGGCTGGATTCTGAAAAGATCGCTCCTGCTCTGCATCGCTGGCCGCGAGATTGGAGGAGGCAGTCATCCAGCGAGGGAGGTATTTAAGGGGGATTTAAAAAAGGTACGGGGGGGGATGATTTTAAAAGATTTAGATAGGCCGCCCCATTTAAGTAAGCCGCACCCCATAAGCAAGTTTGTAAAACCCATGTATAAGCTTCGGCCTATATATGGGGAAATACGGTAAATAGGTAAGCAAATGACTACACAATTTTATTCAAGCATTTTCCTGCTGTAAAACAACCCCTTAGGCAGGGGTAGGGAACTCCGGTCCTCGAGAGCCATATTCCAGTCGGGTTTTCAGGATTTCCTCAATGAATATGCATTGAAAGCAGTGCATGCAAATAGATCTCATTGGGGAAATCCTGAAAACCCGACTGGAATACATTTCTTGAGGACCGGAGTTCCCTACCCCTTCCTTAGGGGTAAAATGTGTTTCACCTGCATAAATCTCTTGTCTTCAAGTTGTCCCCAAAAGCAGTAGAACACTGAAGGCATTTTCAGGACAGGTTGATGTCGAGAAGAAGACTGTGTGCATAGTTTTGCTCGAAAGAAATAGCCACATGAAAGTGGATCCTTTTTCTAATGGTGATTTTACCCGCACACTCTCGTTTTCGTGGTGATGATGATTACAAATTACCTGTGAATTTTGCAACAGTGCATCCTGTTTTCTTTATCAGAAAGTGCTGTCACGACTTGGCATGGCATTTGCAAGACAAGATGAAGCAGAATTCGCCACAGAAGAGAAACAGTACTTAGATGCGATTCTTGTAGGAGTCTGATAAAGTGAATTTTTCATTGAGTTAAGCCTGATCATGTGATCTGAGCTCCTTTTTATTTAGATTAGCTTTTGAATATTCAGGTCTGTTATATTGCTTAGTTTATTTTGCTTTTCAGTGGACCGACTTGCGTTGATTGTACTGCTCTCTTCAACACTGCCATATGACTGTAAATGGTTACAAAAAGATTCTTCTTCGTGTGACCATATGGCTCCAGAAAAAAGGGGACGGATTGAGACATCCGGGTTTTACTTCCATTGAAAGCAACCAAGATGTCTCAATCTGTTCTCCTTACTTCCATTGCTTTCAATGGAAGTAAAACCCGGATGTCTCAATCCGTCCCCTTTTTTCTGGAGCCATATGGTCACACTATTATCTTGGGCCACGTTTCTATCCTGTGGTGTGTTGCTACAACACATGACAGCTTAATATAGACTCAGATATTACTGGCTGCTTCAGTTTTCATTTCCCAGACTGAATCACAGACAGGGAGGAAGTTGACACCACAGCATGACACATCAAAGGCTCGAGCAAAGGATGTTAATATTTGGTCAGGTGCGTATGTAACTCATCTGGTCACAACATATCCCCGTATCCCATCTCTGACAGAGATGGGAGCCTTAAGGGAACATCTTAGGAAAAATCAGAATTAGGTTAAAAAAAACCCCTTGGTTGTGCCTTCCGTTCTGCCAGCCAACATCTGTTAGCTGTCCCAACTTATCTCCAGATTCATTTACGTTCAGCTAAACCTTCTTGTTTTAGAAACATAGAAACATGAGGGCAGATAAAGGCCAAATGGCCCGTCTAGTCTGCCCATCCGCAGTAACCACTATCTCTTTCTCTCTCCAAGAGATCCCACGTGCCTATCCCTAGAAATATGAGGGCAGCTAAAAGATCTTGGTTCCGCACTCTCCAAAAAGTTTAAAACTTTCCTTAAAACATACGTTTTCTCCCCAGCACTTCCCAACTATTTCAAGTTTTGACCCCTGACACTGCCCTTGTGCAGCAGCTTCACTTGTATATGAGAACTTTTAATTCCTGCTTCTCCTTTTGTGTCCCAGATGTTAATAATCTCCCTGGAGAAAGTTGAGACTCGGGTGGCGGCTTCTCAAATCTGCCCTGGCCACTTGTGCTAAGGACAGCTCGATGATTCATTTGCAAATGGAATCATTAGAAAATGCCTCCAGGATTCTGATGTTATACAGCTATACGATGGGAGGGAGGGTACTCGGGGGAAGCAGCCAAGAAAAAGATCTGGGGGTATTGGTGGATAACACAATGAAGCAGGCGGCACAATGTGCAGCGGCCTCAAAAAAAGCGAACAGAATGTTGGGCATTATCAAAAAAGGTATCACTACCAGAACAAAAGAAGTTATCCTGCCACTGTATCGAGCAATGGTGCGCCCACATCTGGAATACTGCGTCCAATACTGGTCGCCATACCTCAAGAAGGACATGGCAATACTCGAGAGGGTCCAGAGGAGGGCAACGAGGATGATAAAGGGTATGGAGAA
Source organism: Geotrypetes seraphini (assembly GCF_902459505.1). Classification (NCBI taxonomy): domain Eukaryota; kingdom Metazoa; phylum Chordata; class Amphibia; order Gymnophiona; family Dermophiidae; genus Geotrypetes; species Geotrypetes seraphini. Next base: position 15,881,659 of record NC_047093.1, on the reverse strand, counting down.
CCTTTCATATGCCGAACGGTTGGACAGGCTGGGGCTCTTTACCCTGGAGAAGCGGAGACTGAGAGGGGACATGATAGAAACTTATAAAATCATGAAAGGCATAGAGAAGGTGGAGAGGGACAGATTCTTTAGACTAGCAGGGACAACTAAAACAAGAGGTCATTCAGAAAAACTGAGAGGAGACAAATTCATAACGAATGCAAGGAGGTTCTTCTTCACTCAGAGGGTGGTGGACACCTGGAACGCGCTTCCCGGAGAGGTGATAGGACAGAGTACAATTCTGGGGTTCAAAAAGGGACTGGATGATTTCCTGGAAGCAAAGGGAATAACAGGGTACAGATAGAGTTTTACCTTACAGGACATTGAGCGAATAGGGTATGGATATTTTAGGTTAGGTAGGGAACACTTTCAGGTCATGGACCTGGGGGGCCGCCGCGGGAGCGGACTGCCGGGCACGATGGACCCCTGGTCTGACCCGGCAGAGGCAACGCTTATGTTCTTATGTTCTTAAGATTATATTGAATTGTCCCGTTACTCATCTTTTGTCACCTATGGAATTCTTTAAAATTTATCTTGACAGTGATTAAGAGATTTCCATTTGTATATTATGTCCCTAGAGGAGTTAGACATGAAAATCAAGTGGGTGAACTGGTTAATTTGAATTCTTCAGGTAGTTCAGATCTCACTAAGTTCTTCGAATCCTCTCAAGAGAATATTGTTGAGGGCTACTTTTAAGTCTCTCTCAACAAATAAGAAAAGATGTTGATATTAAAAACTTGCTTTAAGAAGAAAAATGTACCTTTCTGTGGTCAATCTAATTTTGTGTTTCTTGGTGTCTCCAGACCAACTCAATTACGTCAAAAGGCCGCCTTATTGCTTAAGCCTAAGGTTTTGGCAATTGGGGGATCATTTTTTTCTCGTTTCCCTGTAAGTGTCTGGTCATATGGAGAAAATTCATATATTTTCTTAGATCCGCGGAGGGGCATAATCAAAAGAAACATCTAAGTCTGCTTTGGCCTAACTCACAAGTTGTCCAAAGTTGGACATAGGAAAAGGTCCATTTTCAAAAAATACGTCCAGCATATATATATATATTTTTTTTTTCTAAAATCGTCCAGCTGTACGTCCAGCCGTCTGATCGTCCAGACCGCTAGCTAAGTTGTCCATCTTTATACCCCATTTTCATCCAAAAATTCATCCAAGTCAAAAACGCCTAGAAAAAGACCTTTTGGACATGGGAGGGGGAAGAAAAGTAAGGGACTGGACACCCAGACATGGCAACAGAGTAGTGGGGCACCTTTCAGGGCACTGCTGTGAACTTTACAAAAAGGGTGCCACATAAACATCTCATAACAGCTCCCTTATAGCCCCTAAAACACCCCCAGAATCTACTAGACCCACCTATATACCACCCCAATAGCCCTTATGGCTGCAGGAGCCACTTATATGGCAGTGCAAAAGGGTTTGGGTTTTTTTTTTTTTTTTTAGGGGGTGCACATGTTTATCCATGAATGCAGTGATTAGAGTGGCTTATGGGCCTAGATCCTCCTCTCCAAGGTTCATTAACCCACTCCCAAGACCACTTAATCCACCTCTGTGCAGCTCTACTAGGCTTTCCTATGCCAGACTGCCAGGTGCTGATGTTCTGGAGGCAGATATGTAAAGTTGTTATTATGTTTTTTAGGGGGGGGGTCAGTGATCACTGGGGCAGTGTGTGGGGGTCTGTACTTTGTGTCTGCAGTGTTTATCTGGCCACTTTGGATACCTTTTGTGGACTTAGACCTGGTTTTAAATTGCCTAAGTCACAATGTCCAAGTTCCGTCTAGGCAGTGTTGCAAAACCTTTGCTTATACATGCAGTACAACTAAGTCTAGGACAGCCCACGTCCCGCCCAAATCCCGCCCTCACCGCTCCTCCTGAAACGCCCCTTTTAGCTCTGGTCGTTCAGCAGCGCTGTGAAGGCCTAAGTCGTTTTAAATCCGTCTAAAACCCTGTTCGATTATCAGCACTTGGACGTTTTTTGTTACGATGTAGTCCGATATTTAGACATTTTTCTGTTTCGATTATGAGCCCCATTACATTTAGAAAATTTTCTGACCGACAAGCTTTCAGTTTCAAAATAATATTCTATTGCAGGTTTATTAGGGTTTTATATTAGTTTGAACTCAACTCTATGAATCTGAATATTTTCTATTTCATTTTTCTGAGACTTGGTATCTCTCGATGACTTTATCCTTAATGTGGACTTGATACTGAATTTGCTTTTTCTTTCTAGATTGATATTTGTATTATGTTGTATTTCTTAATTTCTCTATTGATATCCTATCTCTTTATCTTATCTCTAGCTTTCCTATCTCTGATGGAATTCCTTTTCTAATTTGTCTATATTTTACTGTAAACCGCTTAGATCTGTAATATGCTTAAGTGGTATATAAAATGTTAATAAAACATAATTTTAAAAAAATCACCCTTCCTGCATCTCTTATTATATACTAGATATCATATAGTATCTTTAGGAAAGAACAAAAAACCACCTTGTTTAAGAAATTTATAACCTAACCAGACTTCTCCCCTAAAATCGGAGCCTCCTCCCATCCCAAGGAGTCCGTCTACCCTCTTCTGCCAAAATTTCTATCTTTAATTGTTACCAGTTTTTCCCACTGGTGCCCGTCCTTCGTTCAAATGTACCAAGTTAACAACTTACTTCTCATCAACATCTTATGTTATCTTTTGCACCTTTGTAACTCAAAGCGCAATCTCCTTTCTCTTCTCCTACTTATGCTCTGAATATCGTCGACTGTATAATGCTACTCATTGTGAAACCGTGTAATACACAGACCCTGTAACTCTCCTGTTACTATCACTAGATGTTCAATGCTATACTCTGTAATTCGCTGTCTGTACAGTTTCTCTTCATTGTAAACCGCCTAGAAGTCGCAAGATTGTTGGCGGTATATAAGAATAAAGTTATTATTATTATTATTAGTCTTTAAGCCCGTTACATAAACGGGTGCTAGAGATGTCTGTCTGTCTGGGTCTCCCCCCCCCTGTCTGCACCTCTCATAGTCCAGCATCTGCCTCCTCTCTTTCCCCTTTGGTCCAGACCTTTCTGTGTTTCTTCTGCTTACAACCCCCACCCCTTCTTTGCCTCTCTCTCCTTCCTTCCTCCCTATGTCCCCCTTACTGTCTTTCAGCATTTGTCCCACCCCTCCCCTGAAGCCAGCCTGCCTTCGTCCCTCCTGCGCCGAAGCCTGGCCTACCTGCTGGCGATACTTCCTCCCCCCGGTCCACTGCCACTCGCCACCCTTGACCGCCTTCCCGCCTCCTCCCAAGCAGACGTTGCCTCCGGCGTCACCCCGCCCTCTGGCGAGAAATCGACGGCTCGTTGATCGACCGCCGCGAGACTCGAGCCCTCTGCCATTTTAGGCGGGGACGTCAGGGGGCGGTGCTTGGGCAAAGTTAACTCTTGATCTGTCCGCGCGGAGCCTGCTTACGGAAGCCCTTTTATTTATTTTTCTAAGCGGCAGACATGGCCACACCACAGCGCTCGCGCCAGCTGAGAGGCCAAGGCGGGAAGATGCAGCCCGTCGCGAGCGCTGAATCCCTCTGTAGAGATGAAACTTTTTTGTCCTTCTCGCCTTGGGAGGACAGTTGAGCCGGGAGGAAGGAGGCACTGGCACACGCGCCTCAAGCTAGCGCAGGCGCTGTGAGGACTGGCACAGAAGCATACCTCATGGCGCCAGGAATCACGAAGTTTGAACAGCGCATGCGCGCTCTAGGGTTTTATTATTATAGATTGTAATTGTAAGTTGGACCCTTTTGTATTTTCCTCTGTTACCCTTTTATTTAATATTTTTTAGTTAATCCACTGCACCTTCTGTCTTAGTAATCTTTTTAAAACGTATCATAACCTGCAAAATAGAAAGCAGACATCCTTACTCCACACAGGACTTGTCTCCTAAATTGTGTTTGCTGTTTAGTGCATGAGAATACAAGAACTGGCAAAGTGGGTCAGAGCAAAAGTCCAGCAAGCCCCGTATCCTGTGTAGCCCCCACGTTTGCTGAATCCTTACATCAGCTCCCATTGTTATCATCAGTGGCCACATTTAGCCTCTTTTGATGTCGATCCTCAAACCGTCCGGCTTCACTTTCTAGTCTTACATCAAAAGAATATGCCAGATCATGGAGATAAGAAACAAATCCATTGAGTCCCACTGACATACATCATTATATGGAAGAAGCATGTGACGGGTAAAGCAGCTGCTCTTTAAACGGAAGCTCTCGTTGTTCACTTAGCAGAAATTACATCCTGAAAGTAAATAACATTTGTCCAGTGCTACAGAGCTTTGAGCACAGCTCCCGTGATGAGAGGGTTATTTTCTAACAGGAAAGGCACATAAGTACATCTAGTGCCTAGATTTTTTTTAGAATTTAGCTCATGCCTTTCCAGTGGCAGTTCATGGTGAATTAAATCCAGATATCCCCAGAGGGCCAGCAGTTTATGGGGTCCTTTTACTATACTTTTTTAAATAAGTCCACACGTAGAGTTTCTTTACATTTCCTTCTATTAAATTATGTTGTTATAAAAGATTTCTTGAGAGAACTCTCTCTTTTCAGGCTGCTACATTGAATGGTTGGTTTGGAAAAATTATGCTAGGAGCTTCCTCCTATCTTGATTTTAGAAAATTATTTCATAAATTTGTATCCTAATTGTATTCTGTCGTCTTTTTAAAATTTTATGCATTTCTTAGGTTTTATTATCTGATGTATTTCCATTTTAAATTGTATTCTTCAGTTTTTATTTGTTGTGAACCACCTAGAACCATTCCTGGTTAGGCGGTATCTAAAAAATAAAATTATTATTATTATTATCACTAAGCTATAGTAAGTACTAGTGTGCATTAACGCAACTTACAATACTTATCGCAGGATGCACTCAGGTGTCCTGTAGTAAGATCCAAACCGGTGCTAAAATGTTTGTTGGAGGCAGTGGCATACCTAGGATATGTAGCCGCTGGTAACCCAGATGTGATGAAAAACCAATGTATGATAGAGTAAACACTTTCAACACTGAATGTGAAGATGTCCAAAAATGTAAGCCAGGAACAGCCTAGACCAGGGGTCTCAAAGTCCCTCCTTGAGGGCCGCAATCCAGTCGGGTTTTCAGGATTTCCCCAATGAATATGCATGAGATCTATGTGCATGCCCTGCTTTCAATGCATATTCATTGGGGAAATCCTGAAAACCCGACTGGATTGCGGCCCTTAAGGAGGGACTTTGAGATCCCTGGTCTAGAACAGACATGGACAATTCCGGACCGGCTGGAATCCAGTCGGGTTTTCAGGATTTCCCCAATGAATATGCATGAGATCTATGTGCATGCACTGCTTTCAATGCATATTCATTGGGGGAAATCCTGAAAACCCGACTGGATTGCGGCCCTCAAGGAGGGACTTTGAGATCCCTGGCCTAGACCTAACTCAATCCAAAAAATGAAGGAAAAAGCCTCAGAAAGGGCCCTCCCACCTCACCAAAACGTCTCAAAGAGGTGGTCGAGCGTTCACCTCACTGGCAAAAAACCTTCATTATGTGATAAAGTCTTATGCTGTGCTGTAATGTGCCAACGAAAATTAAATAATAGAGGAATTATTCCACTTATCTTCACTGATCGGTACAGCAACGGTGGCCAGCATTTCACAAATTCATGTTGCCTCAGGATGTATCCCGACCGATCAGGTTTCATTCAGAACAGGACGCCAAACCGCCTCTTGCCAGTGAGGTGAACGCTCGACCACCTCTTTGAGCCGTTTTGGTGAGGTGGAAGGGTCCTTTATGAGGCTTTTTCCTTCATTTTTTGGATTGAGTTAGGTCTATGCTGTTCCTGGCTTACATTTTTGGACATTTTCACATTCAATGTTGAAAGTGTTTACTCTATCACACTCAAGGTCAACCATTTTTTAACATCCCCCCTCCCCCCCGATATAAAAAAATATTTTTTGTGATTTTATTTATTTATTTTTATAACCGGTCCTCCCCAAAGAGCTCGGAATGGGTTACAGTTTAACATCCACAGTATTACAATATAACATTACATAGGATTCCAAGCATACAGCGTAGCAAGGCTGAAAGGGCGGAGTCTGGAGTTGGCGGTTGAACAGATCACTGCGTTGCTGCCATTCCTAGAACACATTGTAATTAACTTTGCTGGGTATTAGCTGAATAGCAAAATGTCGGGACTCTTCCTAAGAGTTCAGTTGCCAACCCCTGGACTAATAATAATATTTATTTTTATATATCGCCATACTCAGGAGTTCTAGGCGGTTCACAACAATGGGATAAGATACAAACAGTACAAGTTATTTAAAAAGACAGCAATTGAAGGCAGCTGAAGAAAGAAATACATAATTTATGAAAAGCGTACTGGTTTATTTACTTTTCCTAATCCCAAAAATTGCCGTTATAAAAAATATTTTGATCGATCTTTGGCTTATCAAGCAGGTAAAGTTCAAGTATGGTTAGACGGCCTGATTCAACAATCGGCATCTTGTTGCACCTTTAGAAAATTGATTAAGACCTATTTGTTTAAAAAATTGGTACTTGATTGATGACTATATCATAGTTTCTTATTGTATTTTTCACTATTGAAATATTGTACTGCTTTTCTGTGTGCTTTGTATCATCACTGAAATGCCTAGTCCTCTTTATTCTGTGAACCGCCTAGAACCTTTTGGGTGCTGGCGGTATAGAAAAATAAAGTTGTTATTATTATTCATGCATTAATTCTGGCTGCTAATCTGCTTTGGTAAATCAGCTCCAAAGCTAAACTAAAGCATTAGCCATGTTCTTGTTGAAAAATTGTGTTTATATTATACTGAAGATTCAGCACAAGTTTTGCATTAACAAAATTAACAGTCTTCTAATTTCAGTTGATTCAGAACTGTTCAAGGTGTTACTTTGATATTCCATTTTATTTCTAATATTATCCTTCCTCTAATAATGGCTCATCCCTCCCCCTGTTTCAGCCTCAAAAACCCTGTAAATTTCATCTTCAAAACCAAATTTAGATTCCTCCAATAACAGACCATTTCCCAGAATTCACAGTAACTGACATGGTTCTCCTCTTCCTTCCCCACCCTCTCCCAACCCATGATGATCAGACTTCTCTTCTTTTTTTTTTTAAATTTATTTATCATTTTAATACATCCTATGGACAAAGATGTTTAAAGGCAAATACAGAAATATAATACTCTCTTAGTCATAACACAAACTAAGAACTAAAAATTAAACATACATAATAAGTCGTCTAATACAGTCCACAACCTGAAGAGAGGAGACAAGATGAAATAAAGCCCCTCGGGAAAGGGGACATATACAAAGGAAAATGAGAATATTAAAAAATAGAGCAGCTAGATCTTATCCTATCCAAAAAATTAAATACCGCATAAGTAACCTGTATCATTTGGAATGTATAGAGATTCCTTTACCTTCAAGGAAAAAGCCTAATGGGCAGGTTCAAAGAAAATATATTTACTCCCCTGATAGGAGACAAAACATTTACAAGGAAATCTCAACTGAAAACCTGCCCCCAAAGCAATCACCTTTGATCTATAAGACAAAAATTCTTTCCTCCTGGATTGCGTTCACCTCGAAACATCAGGAAATATATATACCCTTTCCCCCAAATAGGTAATTGCTTTAAATTAAAATATAATTTCAGCAACATCTCTTTATCTTGGAGAAATACCAACGAGACCAACAGTGTTGCTCTTCCCAGACTTCTCTTCTTACCTTTACTCATGTTTCTGGCGCTGAGCTACTGTGGGGCACAGACTCCACACTGGACCAGCGCCATAACCATGAGGAGAGCTGAGAAGAGAGATCCAGTCATCTTCAGGGGGAGTGTAGAGGAGAGCAGTGCCAGTTACCATGGGGAGCAGGGTGGAGGAAAGACTTGGTGATCTTTGAGGGGGGAGGAGAGAAATGGTTCCTCCATTAATGGCCCACCCTAGACTTCAGAAAAGTAGTTGAAACAATACAGTAGCTTTCTTTAAAATGTAGCTAGCTTTCAACGCAAGCTGTTTGCGCATGGGGCGTGCATGCTTATACGCTTTCAATTCTTCTTACAGATCTTGGACAGAAAAAATAATGAGATTGAGGAACTGAAGACCATGCACAGAAGTAAACAGAATGAATCGGGGGAGGTAATCCGGAAGCTTGAAAAAAAAGGTGACAAATGGATTTTTTTTTTTTTTTTTAAATAATGAAAATGTGCTGTGTACAACTGCTACAATTTGATGAGAGCCTAACTTACAAAAACAATGTGAAGGTTTAAACCCAATAGTATTAGAAATCGAAAACTTAAAACCTGTTTAAGAGTCATCGTATCCCAATGGTTAGGGCACAAAGTGACTTTGAAATCCAGCAAATTTTTCGAGATCACTGCAAGTTTTGGCGTCTCATAGTAAGGGCCAGATTCAGTAAACAGTGCTCAGATTTAGGCTCCTGGGAAAATCTGTGCAAAGCGCTATCTTATAAAGCAGGATCTGCCCGAGCACTAGTGCGGCTTTCTGCCTCCTGAAACCTGATGTAAATCCTGGCGTACAAGTTGGCCCTGTCACCTCAGTATTCTAAATTCTGACCTTGAGCTGTTCATGTCCCTCTTATGGCCACTCCCCCTGTTGGGTTGCACACGAGACAATTTAGGCGTACATAGATCTAAATTAGTGCCACGACATCAGTAATTGATTGCTGACACTTGCTTAACTCATTAATTTGTGTGCACATATGCCCTGTGTGCTCACCTATATAGAATCTGGGGACAAATATATTTTAACACAGATAATTATTTGTTAGAACTATGGGGTGGGGCTAATTTTATAAGTGATGCATTAGTAAAAAAGTGATTACATGCTGTCTGATATCAAATGCAAATAATGCATAATTTGCTCATCTATTTTGTTTTTAAAAATGACACTGAGGGCTTGATTCTCTAAAGGATGCCAATCTCGGCGGCCGTGCGTGTCAATCACACATTGGTGTCCTTTAGAGAATCGCGCCTTTTTTTTTTTTTTTCTAACAGCCGCCTTAAAAATAAAGGCCAGCATTTTATAGGCCTTCATTTAAGGCGTCTATCTCGTGCCTACGGAGACACATAGGGGTGCTTACGGACGCGCAAGGCCACTTCCGGTGGAAGCCACGTCCACGCCAGCTTTGGGTGTCAGTAGGCATGCCTAGACACATCCATAGGGGTGAGTCAGATGCCTGTATTGTAGGTGTCCTTTGCCGCATGGATTAAAAAAAATAAAACATGCATCCTGATTGGCTGGTGAGACAGCTTTAGGACATCTACCACCATCTACAATCATGACGCTGTTTGTAGAACCATTCCCTGATAGTATTTGGGCCAGGTTAAGGGCAGGACAGAGGCAGCCCTAAAAATTATTCAGTAGTGACAATATTCAGCCACTGTTTGGATAAGTTCATCTACCATGAGCTCTAAATTTCTCCTGGAATCTTCCAGTCTAACAATTGTAACTTGATACATTCCTGATTCTATGTACTGTAATATTCCTGAAATTGTCCAGTCTCTTAATTTGTAATCCGCTTAGAACCGCAAGGCACAAGCGGAATAGAAATCTGTAATGTAAATATAATGTAAATGTAAGTTCTCAGTTTTGTTTAGGCCTGTGGAATATTGGCTCAAAACTAGGTGGATAGTACCACACTATACGTATATTTGAGGCTGCTGTATGTATATATATATATATATATATATACACACTAAGGTAAGCACTGGTTTTGGCACTTAACTTGGTGACCTGTCATTCCCGCGACAATCACACGCAGGACTTAAAACAGTTACTGTTAGGGGTGTGTGTGGAGGAATCCCCCCAGTAAACTTACAAGTATTCGTGCTCCTGAGTGGGGAACCCCCCCCCCCCCCACTACACAAAAAACTGCCAAATACCCAAAAAACTAAGCAAAAAGGCAGTTTTCAGTGTAGGGGGAGGGATTCCAACTTCCCCAACGAAAGCACAAACACTTGTAAGTTTACAGGGGGGGTTCGCCCCCCACCCCCCTCACAGCGCTAACAGTAACTGTTTTAAGCCGGAGCACATAATTCCTGGGCGGGATTGTCGGCGTGCTTTTGTCCGGCGCGTTTCTGTTACGGTACCCTTAACTTTGTATGATCGCTGGGCAGTTCAATATGGACCCCAATTTCTGCTGTCCATGGACTTCTGCTGGATTTTCAAAGTAAAACTCTGTGCTTAATTTGAAAATTATCCTGGGAAAAATACCCCCACCCATGTAATACCCGCTGATTCAAGTGCATGCATGATTTGAAAGTCTGCAGGTGGTTCTAAATGCTTCCCTGGCGCCTCTTCCCAGGAAAATCTCCCCCTTTAGCAGGCAGAAGAACGCCTGTACTGTTAACCTGCACATAAAGAGGGTCTTTGTGAGACATCCAAAAAGAGGTACCTTTTGTCAAATAGGCAACCAGAACTAATTCACAAGGGCCCACACACAAAATTTATACCTGCTCTGAAAAAGGATTTACATATAAGGTAGACAAGCTCTCCCATACACTTGCATGGAAAACTATTAAACCTAAAAATAGGTTCTTACATGTTCCAGCTTAGGGGCCACCATATGTTCCAGTTTCTTTCATCTACATCTGCCCCTGAGATCACGTAAAAGCAGTTGCGCCCTTTCCATGCATCTGCTTTGAATGTGATTATGCATTGGGCAGTTTTATACAAGCCATTTCTTCATGTAAAAGAGGCTCTACATAGGCAACTTTATAAAGACCAGTTTCAGGCCAGTAAGGTGCTCTTTTATCCATGGTAATGACCCTTTGTAAGCAAATTTATATAGCAATTGCCAGTTTTAACAATTTTCTGTTATCTGGCTATTGCTATAGCCGGGCATAGCCTTTGTTTATTTGTAAGATAAGTTCTTCCATTGTCAACATTTCTCTTGTTGAGTTCATATTAATTATACTTTTTGTTACTGGCAGTGATTTAGGAAATCTTGTATGTAATTGTGTATTTTACCTGCTTCTATTTCCCTTATGTTTCAAGATCATTTCAGTTGATTGATCTTAGAGCTTCTGCTGATTTTACTAAATTTTTAGCAGAGAATTGCCTTGGCCTTTTTAGCCCATTTGAATATGTAAAAATGAGTCTATAAACAAATTGAAGATTATATCTTTTTATTGGACATATTTAATACATCTACAGTAAGCTTTTGGAAAGCTTCTCAGATATTTTAGTCCTGTAAAAAGATTTCACCTAATGTTGGTTGACCATTGTTATTGGTTTCACTAAAATTTATTAATTCTATTGAATTTGAATCCAACTTTGAAAAGTGAGAAAGAAAAATGTATTTGTATTGCAGCCAACTAGACCTGAAATAGCTGTTGTATAGAAAAATGTGAAGGCAAAAGGACTCTTTTTTTAATGTTTTGTTTTTGACCTCACAGTTTCTCACCACTCCTTTTGAGTTTTCAGCTCAGACAGCATAGACCTGTGGTGAGCTACAGTGTCACGAGCTTTCATTTGCAGTTCCCCAAGGTTTGGCCCATTTTCTGTCCTCGACCCAGTCTAATATTTGTAACAAATATCTTCAGCCAGGTATCCTAAATCATGGCTCCCTCCAGAATCTAGTTAATGTGGATCTTGAGTATGACCACTAGGTGCTGCTCTTGTGCAATGACAGAGACGCTTGATCTCCTGTGGTTCTGAACAGTGCCTCCTGTGGCTTCCCCAGCCATCCCAGAGAGTAGGGTTCTGATCCAGTAATTGAACTTAGGTTTTCTGCTCAACCACCATGTCAATTCCCCAGCATCTGGAATCTTCCGAAAAGTACAAATGTAACTTGAGCAGAAGATGGGCGTCTTTTTTCATGGCATCAAGTTTCATATACTTGATTCTGTTTAAGGCAAAATAACGAAGCCCATTTGCTCCAAACAGAGTGTGGTATGAATAGAAGCAAAAATGGTCTATGACACTGGAAGGAAAGGGCCAGATTTAATACTGGGGTTGTCTGAATATTTCACTAACACTGAAAGACTTCCTAGGGCACCCTGTTTCATTTTCTCATTCTGTGACAGTTCAGACCCTTGTACGAGAGTCGCAAGTGATCAGAGAGAGTAAAGAAAAGCAGATTTCAGAGTTAAAGAAGTTGTGTGATCAAAGCACAGATTCCCTCAAGAATGAGTGGGAGAAAAAGGTAAAAGAAAACACCTCATCTGATTTTGTCTTTGAAATAAAGCTTAATAAATAAGAGCAAAAACAAGAATATAAACTGGACTAACGTCATAACCTGTTTTTTTTTGTTTTTTTTTAATTAACATTCAGGAGCTGAATAGACTTCAATGCTGTTTCTAATTCCTTTAATGATATAGTGATTTGGTTAAAAAAAAGCCTAAAAATACTCTTAGGGATATTTGGAGCATTGATATTTCAGCATCTCAATGGCCACAAATTTGGTCTTGGAGAATGAGATGTACAATGTCGGCGTCTATGAAACAAACTTGTTTTTTTTTTGTTACATAGAGCTTTTTGGACTCCAGTTAGATTGCAAAAGTTAAATAGTTCTTTGTCTAATAGATGCTGGCATTGTAATCTGGATGTAGGGACTTTGGATCATCTTTTGTTTTATTGTCCCCATATCTTAGCCTTTTGGAACTCAATCTGGGATCAAGTAAATTGTTTATTGGAAAACCTTGTAGCGTTATCTTATGATACTGTGATATTTGGAATGTCTATGAGGAAAAAGAGTCAGATATCATTGTGTAATAATAAACTTTTATTGATTTTGACTGGAGTTGCCATCCAACATATTACTAATAACTGGAAAGATCATAGTAGGCTCAATTTTAAATTTTGGTGGAATTCAGTATGTCACATATATAGAATGGAAAGATCAATAGCGGTACAGAATGGAAATTATAAAAATTTTATTAAAATTTGGGAGCCATTAACGTCCTTTTGTCATGATTGATGCCATTTTTCTAATATTTTTCTATTAATTATGTAAGATTTAGGGTTGGGTGGGGGGTGGGTTACCATTATATGAAAATAAAATAAAATAAGTAGAGAGATTCGAGGGTGGGAGGGGGAGGGTTATATTTATAATTATAAGATATAATGATAAGATGCACAAGTGCTTAGATGTATTTTATTTATTATAAATTTTTGTACACTTGATGAAAGTTTTAAAATGAATAAAGAACTTTTAATAAAAAAAACCAAAAAAACATTCAGGAGCTGAAAGCCCTTTTCCTCAGGTCAGGATTTTTCATTGCAGAATAAAGTTACAAATAATTGCGCAAAGCCGTGCGTAAATTGGAATCTTGACCAAGCCAGCAGTTTGGAAAACGTTAGACCATTGGACATATTTTCAGATTGCAGCAGAATAATACAGAGTGATTTAAGTTCACTTTTTACAATATACGTCTCCATACCAGAAAGTCTCGTCATTGGCACATCTGATTCCCCTCCCTTGTCTTCTTAGAAGACGTACCATAACTTGATAACTGATTTTACAAGATAATCTCAGGTGTGCTCCAGCCCGCTGGAACAAACCTGTAACACATTCAGTGAAAATCCCAGAGAACCAAGTATTAATCTTTTATGGAATTCTGGAGACTGGGAAAGTTGCTATTGCCGATGGTAATGTGGCTTTTATCAAAGTAATAGTGAAAACAGGAGAGTAAAAGGATATGAGACACCCAGCATGATTTCAAAAAGTATATCTTTCCTCTCTTTTTTGGGGCTACCTATATTCTTGGCTTCACTATAAAAACTAATTTGACTGTCCTCACGCATAGCAAAATAGAAATTATTATCCTTATCACAAAACTCCTCCACAGACTTTTGGCCAATTTTTATTCCTATGAGGGTCTCACATCAAACTAGAGAGGAGGCTGGAACTAGTCTGGAACGGTTTGCATCGTTGCTAGACTTCAAGTCATGGGAAGCAAAGCTGCCAAGTTTATATTTGTTGGGTTATGAGCTTGAGAAGTTGAATTATACTGCGTTTTATCTATGCAGATGATATTACAGTGTTGATATCGTTTTCAGATCATTTAGAGCACAGGTGTCAAAGTCGATCCTCGAGGGCCGCAATTCAGTCAGGTTTTCAGGATTTCCCCAATGAACATGCATGAGATCTATTAACATACAATGAAAGCAGTGCATGCAAATAGATCTCATGCATATTCATTGGGGAAATTCTGAAAACCCGACTGAATTGTGGCCCTCGAGGACCGACTTTGACACCCCTGATTTAGAGCATGTGAGGTTCAAAGCGAGTCATTGTATAAATTTAATTGAGTAGTGGATGGTTGAGTTGGTTGAAATTAAATAGAGAAAACCAAAATTATTAATGGTAAACCATCCAAATTTAGGATCCTATGAAAGTTCCTTAAAGATCGATAATGTATAGATTATACAGTGAATTCAGTTATTAGGATCTTGGGGGTGCATCTTGACATTAATTTGTCATTGGCTCCACATGTCACAAAGTTGATGTAAAAAATCCATTGGGCTATTGTGGAGAATTAAGAATTATTTTGATCATTATCAATTTTGATTATTAGTTCAATCATTGTTTTTATCACTAATAGATTATTGCAATATCACTTTTTTGGAGCGTCCTAAAATAATATTGCGCAAATTACAAATGTTGAAAAATACAGCTATTAGGCTGATATTTGGGTTGATAAAAAGTGACAGAATTATACCATATACATTAGAGCTGCCCTGGCTCCCTGTTGAAGCTTTTCTGTATGGTGTTATATAAACTACCCCCTATTGCTGTGTTATTCAGATACAAGCAAAGTGGAGCACAAGTCTCTGGATGTCCAGGAAATCTTGTTTATTCAAATAGTCAGATTAAAGCCCAACTAAAATCAACTTCAGGATGTATTTAGATTCAAAATGTGTCACCTAGAACTGCAAGGTTAAGGCAGAATAAAAGTCACTAATGTAATGTAATGCTCACAAAAGTGAGACTGGGACCCTACATGGTCCATGTTTCGGCAAATTCTCAGCCTTCCTCAGGGGTCCTTAAAAATAAATTGACATTTAAAATAAGAAAAAAAATTAAGATAAAACTGATTATAAGATAGGAATAATAATAATAAAAGTGAAAATGCTAAAAAGATAAAGAGAGTGGTAAAACAAAACCTGAGGTGTGAAGAGTGAAAATGAACGAAAGAAAGTGAATGAAGGATAGTTGGTGGGTGCTATTTTGTGATGCGCTTATGGGGAAATTCTGAAACCCTAGTAAAATACTCAAAGAACTGTGATACATGGTGCACCGGGGAGGGGAAGTGCTGGGCCTCGGAGCTGGAGAGACTGTGCTTCCCTCCAGCTCTCAATGTCTACCAAAGGTACAGGGAGTTTAGGGAGTGGGGGTGGGGTTCGGGGGGAGCGTTCAGTGGCAGGAGGTAGTAGGCAATTTAGAGAATGACACGGTGACAAAATTCATCACCGTTCCCGTCCCCGTCCCCGCGGATAACCGCGGGAAATAATCCCATGTCATTTTCTAGTGTCTATTTCAACCTCGGTCTTTCTGCACCAGCATTCTTCAAAGCAAAGCTTGCGGGTCAGTGGTTGTGCCCAATTATACTCTGATTCTTCCCTCTCTCCTTAAAGAATGACATGAAGATGGTTTCCCGCGGTTATCCGCGGGGACGGGAACGGTGATGAATTTTGTCACCGTGTCATTCTCTAGTAGGCATCCCTTTTTTTTTTCCCGGGAGGAATGGGGGAGGGGAAGGGATGGGGGGGGGCGATGGTGTGTGGGAGGGGGGCATGGCACAGGGGTATTTGGCCAGGCAGGAGGGAGTAGGCATCCCTCCTGCTATTTCTGCTGCCATGGGGAGGGGGGGTCATTTGGGAGGGCCGTCATTGGCGGTTGGGGGACTTTTATTTTCTTTTTTTTAATGGGACAGATATTTTGCATGTGTAACACATGCAAAATATCTGTGCCATTGAAAAACCCGAAAAAAAAACAAACAGGCGGTCGTTTTTTTTTTAATAACTTAAACCCCTGTTTTTTTGCACAGCCAAGCGATGTTAGTGCATCAATTGCTTGGCTACTTTGCATGGCCAGATCGGAAAATGGGCGATGGAGGGGAAAAACACGCGGTGAGCCGTTTTATGCATCGGGTCGGTAAAAGCAATCATTGCTAAAGCTGTGAAAACAGGTTTAGCAACGATCACTATCTTTAGTGCATCTAGCCCTTTGAAGGGACAACACATCCATGTCGTGTCTGGTGCAATAGTCCTAGAAGTATGGCACTTTGAACCCAGATCCACATAGGCTGAACCACAGAGCTAGCCTAAAGAGTGTCATTTGATACTACTTGGTCCAGAAAATCCTGCAACTCCAATAACTCAAAAAGAAGCTATTCAATCCGTTCATTAAAGACCAAAATCGATATAATGTATTAACACTCAAAAGCTTCACATTTCATTTCACACCCCAATTTTGAACATTTCATAACAAAACATAAATAGTGTCCCCAAAAAACACCACAAAACTCATTCTCATTTATTAAAAAATAAAATAGGAAGAGATAATGGTTACTGTGGATGGGCAGACTGGATGGGCCATTTGGCCTTTATCTGCCATCATGTTTCTTTGTTTCTATAAAGAAATGGAAGGGCCTGACATTGTGTATTGCAATATAATACTATTTTAGTACTGTGAAATGTTAACAGTGATATCTGTTATACATGTGATATCTGTTGTAATATTATGCGTGCTTTTTATGGAAACTGCTTAGATTTACGCAGTTGATAAATTTTAAAAATAAATAAATCTCTCTAAATAACCTTTATACACCATTTTTGTCATCCACTCAACCTTTTTGCTGTATCAAACATACTTAAACTTGTAATTTATTATTAAATTGCACTTCTCTTCTGTTGCTTCCAATTGCGGCAGAGTTTATTAAACTATTTTTAAAGGGAGAGAACGCTTCCCCTTTTTTTTTGTAGATGCTGCCGCCATTTTCGGCTCAAAGAAAATAGGGGAGGATGGCGAATATGGCACAAAAGGATAAAGTTTAAAGGAATGGACAGGGTTACTTGAATAAGTTAATGCTTTTAGAAAGGATATACGACATTAGTAGTATTAATGTATTAAACAGCTTTTTTATGCTTCCAGGGCGTTGTCTTTGATAAAACCGGTATGAGCGAAACATGTGGCATATCGGACACTTTTGATTCCTCCTGGCCATTGGAAGCAACAAAAGAGAAGTGCAATTTAATAATAAATTCAAATAAGTTTACGTGTGTTTGATACAACAAAAAGGTTGAGTGAACTGATAATGGAGATGGTGTGTAAAGCGTAGGGCTACGAGAGATATTTGAGCCCTGAGTGACACCGCTGAAGTCCATAAGAGATTTGAGAAGAATGTATTGAATCCAGAGTTATATTTATCAGTGCCTATAATTATTAACACAACAAAGAAAAATGGGGAAACCCAATGATCCACAGTGAAAACAATCCACTGATGAAAACAAAAACAAAAAACTGTGGATACAGATGTTCTGGAGATAATTTATTATACACTAACATGTAAAAACATGAAAATTCAATGAAAAAGTACAATGATAAAATATATAGTGGTAAAAATCCAACTGGACTCTACATGGTCCATGTTTCGGAGAACATGCCTTCTTCAGGGGTCCAATTGTTTGCAAACTCACATATAAAGAATTGGACTGAAAACAATCTATTGCAGCGGTCTCAAACACGCGGCCCCTCCAGGGACTATTTTGCGGCCCACAATCTGTCCTCTCCACTTCACAAGTTTTCCGATTGTGGAGAGGACAATCGCGTACAGACCGCGACTGCGGCTCGCCTAAAACAGGGGTCCCCAATCTGCTTCCCTTCCCTTCTCACTGCCCTCCCTCAAGCCACCGCAATTGGGGAACAGGCCAGCGCCGAGGTCTTAGTCCGGAATTTCCTCTCCGACATTAGAATTGACGTTGGGTGGTGAGAATTGGTCGGCCCCACGCTAGGGAAGATAAGCAGGGAGAGCTAAGACCGCTGCGCTGGCCTGTTCCCAGATTGCGGCGGTGGCGGCCTGTTCCCCAATGGTGGTGGCTTGGGGGAGAGCAGGGAGAAATAAAGAAAGAAAGGGGAGGACAGGGAGACAGAAAGAAGGGAGATGGGACACAGACAGAAAGGGGCATGGAGAGAGAAAGAGAAAGAAAGGGGCATGAAGAAAGAAAGGGGGCACAGAGAGAGAGAGAAAGACAGACATATAGAAAGAAAGGGGGCATGGAGAGAGAGAAAGAAAGAAGGGGGCAGGGTGAAAAATAAAAAGTTGGGGGAGGGAAGGAGACAGATGCCAGACCAGGGGAAATAAAGAAGGAAGTAGGGAGGGAGAGAAAGGAAAGAAAGAAATGTCAGACCATGGAAATAGGAACGGAAGAAGAGAGAGATAGAAGGGAAGGTAAGACATGGAAATGTAGATTTTGAAAAGAAAGCAGAAAAATTTAATATTAAGTTAATGCCAAAGATGGATGCAAGGCAGAAAGTGAAGACGAAGAGAAAAACAGTCAAAGGATAAGAAGGTCCTGGAAACATAGTTAAAAGCACAGAAAAATAAAGTCACCAGCCAACAAAGGTAAGGAAAATGATTTTATTTTCAATATAGTGATTGAAATGTGTCAGATTTGAGAAAGGAAAGATATTAAACTTTAAATGTGAGGGCTGCAGAAAAAAAAAAGGGTACTTGGAGGGCCACAGAAAAAATATTTAATGATAATTTTGCATAAGGTAAAACTCTTTATAGTTTATAAATCTTTCCTTTAACTGTTAAAGGAAAGATTTATAAACTATAGTTTTACCTCATGCAAAGTTGTCATTTCTTTAATAAGACAGTAACTATTTTTTCTGCGGCCCTCCAAGTACCTACAAATCCAAAATGTGGCCCCACTAAGAGTTTGAGTTTGAGACCACTGGCCTATTGTTCTTTGTGAGAAAAGAACACTGCAGACAAGCTGAAGTAGCAAAAAAAGCCCACTATAGCTATAGTGCTGATTTTTTTTTGGCACCTAATTTTGAGTGACTATAAGATATTACATTATAATCGTGTAATGGTACGGAACACCTGTAGATGGAGACATTGTTGCCATATACGATATCCCATTCTAATCCAGGAATGCTATAGCTATAGCATTTTTTTGCTACTTCAGCTTGTCTGCGGTGTTCTTTGCTCACATGTTTAAAAACAATAGACTGTTTTCAGTCCAATTCTTTATATGTGAGGTTGCAATCCATTGGACCCCTGAGGAAGGCGTGTTCGCTGAAATACGGACCATGTAGGACCGGTTGGATTTTTAACACTGTATTTTTTTATCATTGTACTTTTTTCATTGAATTTTCATGTTTTTATATGTCAGTGTATAATAAATTATCTCCAGAACATCTGTATCCACAGTTTTTTGTTCCTATAACTATTAAGACATTTTAGCAGCAAAATATGTTGATCTTGTTCCATTTGC
The DNA here is from genome assembly GCF_902459505.1 of Geotrypetes seraphini. NCBI lineage: Eukaryota > Metazoa > Chordata > Amphibia > Gymnophiona > Dermophiidae > Geotrypetes > Geotrypetes seraphini. The sequence goes on along the minus strand of NC_047093.1, from coordinate 15,862,124 downwards.
ATTGTAAGATAGAAATAATGATTTATAATGAATAATGTTCTTGTGCACCTTCATCTTCCTGGGACAGTGACGGTGACCTGGTGTGCCGATCACTATTATAATTGTAGTTCTATATAATGCTTTCAGTGTTTTACTGAGATTGCTTGATCTGCGTTATGTATCCTAGCTCCACAGTGCAGTTGCAGACATGGAACAGGAAAAATTTGAGCTTCAGAAAAAGCACACGGAAAACATCCAGGAACTGCTGGATGACACAAATACGCGCCTTCTAAAAATGGAAGCGGAGTACGTATCGCAGACAAAAGCAACTGTAAGTGTTTAAATGTAGAATTGTACTGTTACCACTTTGGAGTTTTCCTGGGGAATATCATTTATTTTATTTTATTTCTTCCGTTTGTGCGTCGCGCAAACCTGTACAAGCTCTAGGCGACATTACAGAGGAAGGGGTTAGAAGAGGGTAGGGAGAACTATGGAGGGCAGAAAGGAGTGGAGAGGAGAGAAGCATGTCGAATATTTCATAGAAATTCCTAACTTTACAGATAGGAGCATCTAAATGAATTAAAGGAATGTGTAAAAAGGAATAGAAGGGCAAAACCGTTAAACAATAGAATTCAGTTAATAAAATAAAAAGAATAGGGGTAAAAACAATGGAATAAAATTTAAAATAATTCATAAACCGTGGTAAAAAAGAAATATCAAATACCGTATATGCTCGAATATAAGTTGAGACCTCCTTTTCCCCCCCAAAAGGAGGAAAAATGGTTGACTTGAATATAAGTCGGGGGCTTAATAGTCAAGTGCCCTGCCCTGTCAGGCTCTGCACCCAGCTCCCTTTCTGCCAGGCACTGCACCCAGCAGCCTTCCCTCCCTCCCCTGTCAGGCATTTCACCCAGCCCCCCATCTTTCCTTCCCTCCCTCCCCTTTCAGACTCTGCACCCAGTACCCTTCCTTCCTTCCTTTCCTCTCTCCCTCCCTCCTCTGTCAGGCTCTGCACCCAGCACCCTTCCTTCCCTTCCTCATTCCCCTGTCAGGCACTGCACCCAGCTCCCTTCCTGTCAGGCACTTCAACCAGCTCCCTTCCCTTCCTCCTCTGTCAGGCTCTGCACCCAGCACCCTTCCTTCCCTCCATTGTCAGACTCTGCATCCTCCCTCCCAGACTCTGTACCCTGCCGCCCTCCCTGTCCAAGCCTCATACCTCTACCTGATTGTCGGTGGAGGTGCAGCGGGCAGGAGCAAACTTTCCAAGTTCCTGTCCTGCTGTTAACTGGCTGCCGTGAGTTTCAAGTTTCAAGTTTCAAGTTTATTTACATAGGCAAATAGAATGTTGGGCATGATAAAGAAAGGAATCTCGAGTAGATCGGAGAAAGTTATAATGCCGCTTTATAGGGCAATGGTCAGACCACACTTGGAATACTGCGTCCAACATTGGTCTCCCTACCTAAAGAAGGATATAAAACTGCTGGAGAAAAGGAGACTGCGTGGGGATATGATCGAGACCTTCAAAATACTGAAAGGAATCGACAAAATAGAGCAGAGAAGATTATTTACATTGTCCAATTTGACACGGACAAGAGGACATAAAATGAAGCTAAGGGGGGGCAAGTTCAGGACTAATATCAGGAAGTTCTGCTTCACACAGAGAGTGGTTGACATCTGGAATACTCTCCCAGGGGAGATTATTGCAGAATCGACAGTCCTAGGCTTCAAGGGCAAACTAGATGCATATCTCCTTGAGAGAGGCATATAGAGATATGGTTGGCTATAGGGTAAGCCAGGTGTATACCTGGCAGGGCCTCCGCGTGTGCGGATCACCGGACTTGATGGACCGAAGGTCTGATCCGGAGATGGCGCTTCTTATGTTCTTATGTTCTTATGATGTATCGCTTATTACAAATTTCTAAGCGATGTACAATTTAAAAACCAGCAGATTGTGGTAATACATACAATTTTACTAATTTGGACAGTTGACAAAACAAATTTAGACAAACATGATTGAGAAGGAAGGAAGGGGAAAGTTACAGTTGCATTATTTGTTAAAATTTACATAGAGGGGAGAGTACAATAGGTATAAATAAGGGGTATAAATAAGAAAAAAATAGGAGAAGAGAATCTTAAAAACATATGAGTTTATAAAAAAGATCATTTCATAAGTCAAATGCATCTTGAAACAAGTAAGTTTTTAACAATTTTTTAAAAGAGACAAGATCTTTTTCATTTTTAATAAAGTTTGGGAGAGAGTTCCATAATGAGGGGGCCACCACTGAAAACATATCTTTACGTCTAGTGCCAATAATTCTTAATGAAGGGACTGAAAGTTGGTTAGATAAAGATGATCTTAAGGATCGCGGAGGATTATACGGAACTATCATTTTTGATATAAAGAGGGGTTCGTTTGATATTAAAGTTTTATAAACTAGGAATAAAGTTTTAAAGGTGATTCGGTGAGAGATTGGAAGCCAGTGAGATTTGATGAGTAAGGGGGTGACATGATCGTATTTCTTAGCTTTATGAATTAATTTAATGGCGGTATTTTGTATGATTTGTAGTCGTCTCCTTTCTTTCTGAGATATGTGAGTGTCTTTGGCCGCTGAGAAGCACGAGCAGGTGCGCGATTTGGCACTGCTGTTCAGTGCTGAGTGGCTTTCTTAATGGCTCCTGCGAATTCTCCATTAAGGAAGCCGCTTAGCAATGAGCAGCAGTGCCAAATTGTGCACCTGCTCGTGCTTCTCAGCAGCCGAAGACACTCACTGCAGCCAGTTAACAGCGGGGCAGGAACTTGGAAAGTTCGCTCATGCCCGCTGCACCTCCACCGACGATCGGCAGTAGAGGTATGAGGCTAAGTCGGGGAGAGCGGCAGGGTGCAGAGCCTGGTAGCGCCCTGCAATAATTTTGGAAGGTGGTGTATTGGCTCGAATATAAACCGGGACAAATCCCGGTTTATATTTGAGTATATACAGTAAGTCTGACAGAAGTCCAATTTCCTGAAGCAGCTCTGTTGCCTCAGCATATTTTAAATAATCCCAATGGCAAAAATCTAGACGGGACAGATATCAGTTCACATCAATGCAAACTATAAATAAATACCTTCTTCTCTTATTATTTCAAGGAAGTCATTTAGTAGCAAGTGTAAAAGAACTATAAACCATGATCCAGCATATTCTAGTTACTTACTTGGGTTAAAGCACATTAACTATACTGGATGCAGTTACACACATTAAGCAAATCACAAAGTGGCTCACATTTATGCATCAGTAAACAAGCTTGCAATATATCTTCACCCAGAGAGTGGTGGAAAACTGGAACGCTCTTCCAGAGTCTGTTATAGGGGAAAACACCCTCCAGGGTTTCAAGACAAAGTTGGACAAGTTCATGCTAAACTGGTGAGACTGGACTCATTTGGAGCACTGGTCTTGACCTAGGGGCTGCTGTGTGAGTGGACTGCTGGGCAGGATGGACTATTGGTCTGACCCAGCGGCGGCAATTCTTATGTTCTTATTTAACTGATTATGTTGCTGAGGTTTGATATTATCTAATAGTGCAATAAAATAGTTCTCATGTCAAAATGCTCATAATGCTTTACTGACGGACATCTTAAAGAGTGCCTCATTTGAATCTTATTAACTTCAGCTGTTAATATGTACCTCAAAGTGAGCATTCAAACTACATGCTCACTTTGGGGTAGTTTAGTCAATTACTCGCGGATTGGCAGCCATATGAGTACCGTGTACACTTGAATACAAACCAAGATTTTTGGGCTAAAAAAATGGTCCAAAAATTTGAATCTCGGTTTATATTTGAGTCTGCTGGTCTGCAGCCACCCCTCCACCCCCCGCTCAGACCTGTTGTGGGCTTGCCTTAAGCCCTGGTAGTCCAGCGGTGAGCCGGGACCGGAGCGATCCATCTCGCGTCCTACTCCATCCCACTTCCCGGATCCTGGGAACTCATGAGACTACCGCGGAAATTTATGGCAGCCATTTTTGATCATGAGGCAGGAGCACAGGTAGATCACTCCTGCCCCACTTCATTGCTAAACCACCAGGGTTTTAAAGGTAAGGTGTGAAGGGGTTTGGGAGGTGGGGTGGTTCAGAGTTGGCCGATACAGGAATCAGGAGGGATTGCTCCTGCCCCAGCTCATCGCTGGACCACCAGGGCTTAAGGCAAGCTTGCAATGGGGATTGTGAGCTGGTGCAGAGCTGGGAAGGAAGGAAGAAAGGAGGGAGAGAGGGAGAGAAGGAGGGCTGAGTACCAGGCAGGGCATTTCAATATAAACTCCTTGGTTTATTTTCGAGGCAACTATTTTCCACCCTATTTGGGGGAGAAAAAGGTTACCTTGGTTTATATCTGGATAGGTATATATTCAAGTACTAGTCTTTATGCCTGTTACATTGACGGGTGCTAGAATAGATGTGTCTGTCTGTCTTTCTTTCTGTCTCTCTCTCTCCCCCCTTGGCCACTGTCTGTCTGTCTTTTTTTCTTTGTCTCTCTCTCTCTCTCTCTCTTTGACTGCTGTCTGTCTGTCTGTCTCTCTGGCCCCCTGCCTGTCTGTCTTTCTTTCTTTCTTGCTCCTTGGCCGCTGTCTGTCTGTCTGTCTCTCTGGCTTCCTGTCTGTTTGTCATTCTTTCTGTCTGTGTCTCTCCCTGGCCCCCCTGCCTGCCTATCTCTCTCTGTTGCGTCTCTCCGTGGCCCCCTTCTGTCTCCCCCCCCCCCAAGCAAACCAAGATTGCTGCCTGCCCCCCAGCATACCCCTCCCCCCAAAGCAGCCCCCTTTCCCTCTCCCCCTCCATTTCCCTGTGCAGCAGCAGCAGTCGGACGCCTCGCAGCGCCCGCAGCCTGTCCGCTTCATCCAGTCCAAAGGACACCCTCCTGACTTTGCTCAAACCACCGCACGCGCCGCAAGCCAACACACGCCGCATGCAACGCAAATCGAACATGGCCACGGAGTCAGGGATCACTGCGTTATAAGTGCGCATGCACGCTTAGGGTTTTATTATAGAGGATATATGGTAAATGTGAGTAAAATACTGACCAGTGCCAAAGTACGCATGTGGGTGGAGATAGGGCAGAGCATGCAAGTATGTACATATGTATCCTTTTACAAAGCCCACTAAATACCAAACGACTCATACTATTCTTATGGGCAACTCAGCATTTAGCATGTGCTGCTCGGAAGCACGACTTTGTTAAACCCGCCATAGATTCTACAATATTATAATTTATGCATGTATTTGACAAATACTGGTGTACACATTTTCACCGGGTCTGCTGTAAATATCTGTTCCTGCCACCTACCGGTCTTTATAATTAGGCTCAAGATCAGGACCACCTTACGAATGTGCCCTGTCGCTGTCAGCAGAGGTAAACTGAAGACTCATCCAGGCCAATTAGACCTGCTAAGCAGCTACTGATTTAATTAAACCTGGCTTAAGATGAAAGACTAGACCGTCACTGAAAATTTGCTTCTCTTTATGAACCTTTCAAATGGCTTTTCCTTTTTTTAATGCCATTTCAAGCTGTCACTTCCTGTGAACGAGAATGAGCTGAAAGCTTTGCCTTTTGTGTGGATTACTGGCAGTGATTTTATTTTTATACTTGAAACAGAAAATAGTGTAGTGCGGTGACCACCACAGTTTGGAAACTCATTTGATTTATCGATTGTATTCATAAGTCATTAATATGCCAATTGTTTACTGACTCTGGAATATGTTTGCTAAAATAATCCCCTTTCATGTTGCTGTATAAAGAGAACAGCTGGTTTTATTTATTTATGTTTTCCTGCCCAGTATGAAATGTATTTTGCTACTAATAGACATACAGACCCATGCTCATATTTTTAGAATTACCGTATTTTCACGCATATAACGCGCACCCGTGTAAAACGCGCACACGGGTATAGCGCGCGGGGAACACAAATTTATGTTTAAAAAATTTAATATAGCGCGCACACGCGTATACCGCGCATGCTAAAACCTCCTCCCGCTTACTCTGAACCGGCATCCTCCCCCCCCCGCTCGCTTACCCGCGTTTTACAACTTTTTTTTTTCAATCCGATCCGGCATCCCCCCTGCGAACCGGCATCCTCCCCCCTCGCTCGCGTCACCCCCCCTCCCCCGCGATCCTACATCCCCCCAGCACCAAACATCTCTTACCCGATTGGGCACCGGCACCAGCACCAATGCACAGGACGTGCCAGTGCCCAAAGATCCTCCCTCGTTGGTTTGGGCTGGGCTGGGCTGGGCGGTGCGATGCAGGAGAGATAATCCTTCTTCCTGCGCCGGGCTGGACTAGGCTTTGAGCATTTGCGCATGTTCAAAGCCTTCTGGTCTCGCTCTCTCCGAGATCGAGAATCTCGGAGAGAGCGAGACCAGAAGGCTTTGAGCATGCGCAAATGCTCAAAGCCTAGTCCAGCCCGGCGCAGGAAGAAGGATTATCTCTCCTGCATCGCACCGCCCAGCCCAGCCCAAACCAACGAGGGAGGATCTTCGGGCACTGGCACGTCCTGTGCATTGGTGCTGGTGCCGGTGCCCAATCGGGTAAGAGATGTTTGGTGCTGGGGGGATGTAGGATCGCGGGGGAGGGGGGTTGATGCGAGCGGGGGGGGGGGGGGGGATGCCGGTGCGCAGGGGGGATGCCGATCGGATTGGAAAAAAAAAGTTGTAAAACGCGCTCACGCGTATAACGCGCAAGGTTATGCACGGTTTGTAAAATCGTGTATAACGCGCGCGTTATATGCGTGAAAATACGGTAGGTTTAAGTTAGAAGCCTGAATGGGCCTAGATACAAATTTGTGCTATATATTTTTTCTCCCTATCATTCTCCTAATACTCACCTTCCTTGCCCAGATGGTATGTTCCAGTGAAGAAAGGAGCCCCTCCCTGGCCCAGGGGTAGAGGGGTACCTCCTCCATGTAGCACCCTGGTCTAGCCAGCCCTGATGGAGAGTGTAAGCCTGGATCTCCCCGCTGCTTTGCTTTAGTCTCTCCCATAAGAACATAAGCAATGCCTCTGCTGGGTCAGACCTGAGGTCCATCGTGCCCAGCAGTCCGCTCATGCGGCAGCCCAACAGGTCCAGGACCTGTGCAGTAATCCTCTATCTATACCCCCCTATCCCCTTTTCCAGCAGGAAATTGTCCAATCCTTTCTTAAACCCCAGTACCGTACTCTGCCCTATTACGCCCTCTGGAAGTGCATTCCAGGTGTCCACCACACGCTGGGTAAAGAAGAACTTCCTAGCATTCGTTTTGAATCTGTCCCCTTTCAACTTTTCCGAATGCCCTCTTGTTCTCTTATTTTTTTGAAAGTTTGAAGAATCTGTCCCTCTCTACTCTCTCTATGCTCTTCATGATCTTGTAAGTCTCTATCATATCCCCTCTAAGTCTCCTCTTCTCCAGGGAAAAGAGACCCAGTTTCTCCAGTCTCTCAGCGTATGAAAGACGCGTCGCTCTCCTCTGAACCCTCTCGAGTAACGCCATGTCCTTCTTAAGGTACGGTGACCAATATTGGACGCAGTACTCCAGATGCGGATGCACCATCGTCCGATACAATGGCAGGATAACTTCTTTCGTTCTGGTTGTAATACCCTTCTTGATTATGCCTAGCATTCTATTTGCTTTCTTAGCGGCCGCTGCGCACTGTGCTCTCGGCTTCATTGTCATATCCACCATTACCCCCAAGTCCCTTTCTTGGGTACTCTCATTCAATAACATCCCTCCCATCGTATAGTTGTACCTCGGGTTTCTGTTTCCCACATGTAATACTTTACATTTCTCAACGTTGAACTTCATCTGCCATCTCGTCGCCCATATAAGTCCATGGGCCTGGTGCCAGTTCTGTGGTTGCTAACAGGAAATGATGTCCGTGCAGAACAGTTTCAGGCCTACTGGAGGTTCTTCAGAAGAGCAGAGCGGCCGCAGCAACAGCAGGTAGCGCTACCGGATGAAAGGAAAACCCCAAGGGTTCCCAAAATCTAGATGCTAAGCTAGTTCTCTACAACAGCGAATTTGTGTACCTGTTAAAGAATATTAACAACACTAAAGAATTGGCTAAGACGTCTGATGAAGTGAGACAAGCTTTTAAATAATGGACATATGATACTATATTATTTGGTACAGCAATGAGAACTCAGAGTCCGATTTCAGCAAAAAATAACAAACTATTATTAATATTGACAGGGGTCGCCATGCAACAAATAACTCAAAATTGGAAGGATTATACCAAATTAAACTATACATTTTGGTGGAATTCAGTCTGTCATATCTACAAAATGGAAAAAACAATAGCATTACAACAGGGAAATATTCACAATTTTAAGAAAATTTGGGAACCATTGACTCGTTATTCCAATGATCAGATTTCATAGCACATTAGTAATGGTTATATTAGAATGGGGAGGGGAGGGGAATGTATATTATATGGATTTAAGAAATGAAAAAAGGGGAGGGTTATATTTTATGTGATAAGATGAAATATTTGTAATCACAATTTTTCATGTATTAATTGAAGTTTATGTAAAATTAAATTATTGTAAGAATGAAAAATTTATAAATAAAATATTAAAAAAAAAAAAAAAAATAATGGGCATCAGTATGAGCCCTTGATGAATCATCGTGAACCTCTGGCTCAGGCGATATCTCAAAAGGAGTCTAAATGAGAATTGCCTCATACATCATATAGTCCATAAAGAAATTAATAAGTGTGTAAATCAAATCACACTCCCAATGAAGAATCAGACTTATATACCATGGAAAAGGGGTGGTAAAGGCACTCGACAGAGCTCCGTTTCGCTACTTCGTCAGGAGCAGAGATTATTTGAGAAAAAATAAAGAGGATGAAAAGAACCGGCATCAACTACTAGGTCTGTCGGTAAAAATCTCAAAGTTCCACAGCGTACTGCAGTCAAAAACGCTGGAACCAAAAAAATAGAACATGGCGCCTTCAGGATTTAAAGACGCCCTGGAGACCCTGCCTTTTCCTTGGTATATAAGTCTGATTCTTCATTGGGAGTGTGATTTGATTTACACACTTATTAATTTCTTTATGGACTATATGATGTATGAGGCAATTCTCATTTAGACTCCTTTTGAGATATCGCCTGAGCCAGAGGTTCACTATGATTCATCAAGGGCTCATACTGATATCCATTATTTAAAAGCTTGTCTCACTTCATCAGACGTGTTAGCCAATTCTTTAGTGTTGTTATATTTAGGATAATATTGGCTATTATCCAAAAGGGTTACATTATTGTGCTGTTTTGGTAAAGAATATTAACACCATTTAAAATGTCAAAAAAATGCAAAGTGATAATATGTGCCGGAATCACATCTACGGAGGCACTTTAAGCTGCTTAATGCCACTGTGGGCATGGCTAACGCCGGAAATGGCTTTAGGTGGCTTTAGATAACGAACCAGAACATCAGCCCCCTTTATAATACCACAACACACCCAAATCATTAAATTATAAACCCCAACCCAATCACCAACCATGAACACTATATTCAATTTAAGGAACATTTCTAATCATGTGTAAGCAGCACGGCACACAAACTGCTGTTAATATTTATTAATGTTGGAACTACCAGATGTACAATGTTATACCCTTTAATCCGCTGTATGTACAGTCTCTCTTTATTGTAACTACAGTTTATCTATATTGTAACTACAGTTTCTCTATATTGTAAACCACTTCTCTTTATTGTAAACCGCCTAGAAGTCGCAAGATAGTTGGCGGTATATAAAAATAAAGTTATTATTATTATTATTATTATTATAAAGTGCCTAATTAGGCTTGACTCAAGACAAAAATAGGCGTGGGTAATGTAGGCCTGGAAAACCTTGGCCTATATTTCCGGTGCCTGTCTTTTGCAGAGATGCCATTCTCTATAGGGTGCCGTTGCGTGTTTGACGTGCGATTGGTGGCTGCTGATATTGGCGGCCTAATGTAATGTAATGTAATTTATTTCTTATATACCGCTACATCCGTTAGGTTCTAAGCGGTTTGAAGAAAATATACATTAAGATTATAAATGAGAAGTAAGAAGGTACTTAAAAAATTCCCTTACTGTCCCGAAGGCTCACAATCTAACTAAAGTACCTGGAAATTAATAAAGAAGAGAAAATAAAGATGGTTGAAAAAAGAAAAATTCTATGTGAACTTATAGGATGGAAATTAAACTGACAGTGAAGAACTGTATGAAAAATACATATGGAATGCAGTTAGAGAGGGTAGGTTACAATCTATTTATGGTATTTGTTTAATTGGAAGGTGTTAAGGTGGGTAATTTGGGGGAAGGTTATCTGAAGGTAGGTGAATCTTCTGGAGGTAAAAGAGGAGGGGTTAAGATATTTGGATGAATTTTTTGAAAAGCAGGGTTTTGATTTCTTTTCTGAATGTTTTGAAGTTGTCTGATATTGTCATAAGATTGGAGATGGAATGGTTGATTTTTGCTGCTTGTGTTGCCAGAAGGTTGTCAAACATTTTCTTGCGTTGTGTGCCTTTGAGTGGGGGGGAAGGCGAAAGGGTTCGAGGTTCTTCTGTGTCTTGAGGTGGAGATTTAAGTACCTAAAATGAAGTGCGACTGCTTATTCTTGCCCTATGGCAGCAGGTGTCGATGTGACTTAACTGACAGTATTCGGTAAAGCCTGTGCTTACATGGTTGGAACATCCGTGCCCCCCCTCACCCACGGGCACACCCCCCCCTCCCCCGGCAGTTATTCCTGCCCTCGCAGAGCCATTAGCTGATTGGCTGCCACAAGTTCTCGCAGGACTGCGAGAAGCCACAGCAGCCAATCGCCTCATCCCCACTGCTGTCTCTCTAATTTAATCTAAGGCTTGGCTTTATATACCGAGACGTCAGTCCAAGAAAGCTCGACTCGGTTTACAATAGTTAACTTAACAAATAAAAACCATGAAGGATAAGACTAAGAGCTCCTTTTACGAAGGTGCGCTAAGCGTTTTAGCGCACGCACCGGATTAGTGCGCGCTAGCCGAAAATCTACCGCCTGCTCAAAAGTGGTTTTGGAAGATTAATTTTCAAAATGTTTGGAAAATAAACCTGGTTTTTTAAAGATTTACGAAAAAGTTGAAGTGAACCGGAACTCCTTAAAAGGAGGGGAAGATCATTCCGGACTTGAGAAAGCTTAAAAATCATAGATTGAGTGAAAATCTTGACTCCATTTATCCCTTTCTTGGAAGGAAGAGATAATTTGAATTGTTGATTACCTCTTGCAAAGGAGAATCTGTAAACATTCCAAGATAAAGGAAGGAGAAGAGTAAAGATACCATATAGGATTTTAAAAACAACGCAAGCATATTTGAATTGAACTCTAAAATAAACCGGGAGCCAATGGAGACTCTTTTCCACCTGAACCCTCTCGCTCTCTATTTCTCTCCGGGAGCCAATGGAGACTCTCTTCCACCTGAACCCTACCACGCTCTCTCTTTCTCTCCCTGTCTCCCTTTCTCTTTCTTTCCCACCCACAAGACTTTCTCTGTTGCTGTTTCTATTTCTGGCCACTTACAGGTTGCATTTTTTCATGCATCACAAGCATGAATATATTTCCTATTACAACACACACTGCATATTATTATATAGAGTAATACAGCCTGGTACTTTAGGAAAGTTGTTTGTTTGGTTTTGGGGGTTTTTTTGCTAAAATTTCTGACTCAGTAATAGTTAAAAGTATTTTTGGGTAAAAGAAATTATTGTTTGGCATCAAACAAAAACCAAAACAAAACTAGATTTTCTTTGTTGTATTAGTGAGAATAGGATTGTCTTCAAACGGGGTTTGTTGCTGGTAAATGTTTATTGTTAATAGAAACCGAATGTCGCAGTATATTTTTGCAAGCTTTGTTCTGTTAGAGAATTTGCCATCATGACTAATGCAACTTTGCTTTTATCGTTTTCCTCTAGCCCACCAGAGATTTCCAGTAGCTTTAGGCAGTGTAAGAACAATAGAAGTGAGCATTTGTTTATTAGCTGTATTTCTTAACAATGACCTGTTTTCACAGAGCCAGATGGTCCGAGATTTGGAAACTCGTGTCCAGCAGTTGACTCTGGAGGCAGAGAACAGTAATTTACTACGCCAAAAACTTTCTCAAGAAAAAGCAGAAGTGGAAAAGTATTATCAGACAACCTGTGCTGAACTGCAGGAATCTAGGACAAGGTGCAGTACGGTCCTAATTACACACCACCTCCTCCTTTGCTAGTTAAACCACTTTAGTAAATATACATAAAAGAAATCACTGTTTATTTTTTGAGGACTTGTCCAATAAAAGTACTTTATTTTTATAATGTTGACTTTCAACAGATTTTTAAGCACACCAAAGTATATGTAGATAACTCTAAAGGTGGAGGCATTGGCGGATGAAAGCTTTTGTGATCTGAAAACAGTTTCTTCTGCAAGTTTGGTTTACAATCTACTATAATAAAACCCTAAGCGCGCATATGCACTTCAAACTTCGTGATCCCTGCGTCCGTGATCCGTAGCTCTGTGCCAGTAAAATGAGCCTGTGGCGGTTTTCTGGCTCCTACTGCGCATGCGGAGTTTGAAATGGCGACCACGGACGCAAGGAGGCGGAGAGCATGCCAGCAGCTCCCCCCTCTCACCATCACTCACTCTAAAAGGAACACACAACGGAAGCAGCCGTGGTTTGGGAGCAGGGAAGAGGTGCTGCTGGACGGGGGGAGGTAAAACGAAGGGATAAGGGCTGCTGCTGGACAGGGGGAGCAGTGAAAGGGTGTTGCTGGACAGGTATTGATGGACAGGGGGAGCAGGGAAGAGGTGATGCTGGACAGCGGGGAGGTGAAATGAAGGGAGAAGGGCTGCTGCTGGACAGAGGGAGCAGGGAAGGGGTGCTGCTGGACAGTGGAAAGGTAAAAGGAAGGGAGAAGGGCTGCTGCTGGACAGGGGGAGCAGTGAAGGGGTGCTGCTGGACAGGGGTGAGGTAAAAGGAAGGGAGAAGGGCTACTGCTGGACAGGGGGAGCAGGGAAGGGGTGGTGGTGGACAGCCGAGGAAAGAGAGAAAGAAAGAAAGACAGACAGCGGCCAAGGAGAGAGAGAAAGAAAGACACACATCTGTTCTAGCACCCATTAAAGTAACGGGCTTAAAGATTAGTGAAGTATAACCATGCTGGAATCTCATTTGAAAACTATCAGTTGTCTCAATTTTATACCAAGAAAGTAATAATTGAACTCAAATATAAACGAACCCTTCAAATCATCCAATATTCAAAATTTATCAGACTAGTGTATGTTCACATTTAAGACCTCAGCAGTGTAACCCAGGACTGCTAAATTCAGCATTCAGTAGAAATGTCCATACTCCTCCGTCTTCATCTGTCTTATTTTAATTTCAAAAGTGCTTGAATTTTCTCCTTTACTTAAATATACTGACTCTTCTTTAATAAAAATTAGTTATATATGAAAAGAATAATATTAGAACTTAGCTTGATTTATGTCGGCAGGGACTTCATCCGACATATTTCACCATCAGGCTTTTCAAGAAAATGTCCCCTTACTTAATCCAACCATCATCTTGACCGCATAATCTCTAAAGCCATTTGCAGTTTTTGTGATATGTCAATGATATTATAGGCTTTAGTGTTTAATAAGTGCTTTACAAAATACAATCAAATCGAAACAAATAAAAGAACTCCATTGTTAAATAGAATAGACCTAACCCATACAAACAACAGGCACACAGGATAACATTCACTCCTAAAAAAACCCAATAATATAATATTAAGATTTCACAGGACTGCTGACTGAGGACCCCAAAATTCATTTAAAAGCCATGAGTTAGTTCAGATTGGATTGAATCTTGTCCAAATATGCCTTGACTATACATTTCCCTCTCCGTATTCGCGGTTTCGTTAACCGTGGTTTCGGTTAATCACGGTTTTTTTCCCCAGGCTCTGCCCCCAAATTTACATCACAGGAAATCGCTGCTCCCAGCGTTTCACAGAGAAAATTGATGCTCCTAGCATTGTACGGAGAAAATCACTACACTTGCAGGTCACGTTATTTGCGGTTTTGTGTCTTTTTTAGGGTTTTTTACTGAAAAACCGCAAATAACATACGAAAAGTTATTCGCTACCATGCTGTTCCCCTATCACCGTGAATGCGGAGGGGGAAGTGTACTGTGTATGTACTCCTGTAACCCGTTCTGGACTCTTTTGGGAGGACGGGCTAAACAAATGAATAAAAAAATAGTTAAACTCATATCTATAGGAAGCTGATGGTAATAAATAAATAAAGGTGTCATATGGTCCTTCCTATATGCCTTCCCTAGCAAAATAAGTGGCTGTAAAGTTTGTAATATTTTCATATTGGACCTGGTAATACCATCATATGTCACATCACCATAATCTATTTTTTTTTCCAAATCTTTATTCATTTTTATATCTCACAAGTGAACAATAATAAAACAATTGGTTCATACAAATCACTTGAAAATCTTTTCTATTATCATTGTAAATACATAAATTTAAGTCCCTCTCCCACCCTCCCCTTCCACCAATAATATAATTCAAGCATGAGATAGCATCAAACTGATCAAGGTATGTAGTGCTTCATCATGAAAAAGAGTCTAACTGATCAAAGCGCTCATAAGACAAAAAAAACCCTCAACTTTTCACTACAATAGAAATCTGTTCTGTGTAGAAAAGTTGAAAATCAACCACAATACCTAGGTATCTAAAAACATCTATCACTCTCACTGAAGTACCCTAGAGTACTGGAATCAAAGAAGTGTGAGTCAGCCAAACGCCCAGTAATCCATCAGGCATATTCAAGACAAATAAGAACATAAGAGCTGCCTTACTGGGACAGACCGAAGGCTCATCAAGTTTCCAATAGTGGCCAACCCAGGTCCCAAGTACCTTTCAGAAACTCAAATGGTAGCAACATTCCAGAGCTGAGATTGTGATGTCATAATGCCTCATTCCACCAATGCCTAAGAGCCAACCTCATCAGTGACGTCACAATGGCTTGACTTTCCTATAATTGGCTCACATAAGAACATAAGAATTGCCATACTGGGACAGACTGAAGGTCCATCAAGCCCAGCATCCTGTTTCCAACAGTGGCCAACCCAAGTCCCAAGTACCTGGCAATAACATTCCAGAGCTTCCAGAGCTGACTGTGATGTCATAAAGCCTTATCAGTGATGTCACAATACTTGGCTCACATAAGAATTTCTGTACTGGGACAGACTGAAAGTCCATCTAGCCCAGTATCCTGTTTCCAGCAGTGGCCAATCCAGGTCACAAGTACCTGGCAGAAACTCAGCTAGCAGTAACATTCCAGAGCTGATTGTGATGTCATAAAGCCTCATTCCACCAATGCCTAAGAGCCAGCCTCATCAGTGATGTCACAATACTTGGCTCACATAAGAACATAAGAATTTTTGTACTGGGACAGACTGAAGGCTCATGAAGCTCAGCATCCTGTTTCCAACAGTGGCCAACCCAGGTCCCAAGTACCTGGCAGTAACATTCCAGAGCTGATTGTGATGTCATAAAGCCTCATTCCACCAGTGCCTAAGAACCAGCCTCATCGGTGATGTCACAATACTTGGCTCACATAAGAATTTCTGTACTGGGACAGACTGAAGGTCCATCTAGCCCAGTATCCTGTTTCCAGCAGTGCCCAACCCAAGTATTAAAACAGATTTTATGCTGTTTATCCTAGGAATAAGCAGTGGATATCCCCAAGCCATCTCAATAATGGCCCATGGACTTTTCTTTTAGGAAATCATTCAAACCTTTTTAAAACCCTGCTAAGCTAACTGATTTCACCACATTATCTGGCAATGAATTCCAGAGTTTAATTACACGTGTGAAGAAATATTTTCTCTGGTTTGTTTTAAATCTACTACTTAGTAGCTTCATCGCATGTCCCCTGGTCCTAGTATTATTGTAAAGTGTGAACAAGCGATTCACATCTACCCTTTCCACTCCACTCGTTATTTTGTAGACCTCTATCATATCACCCCGAGCCATCTCTTCTCCAAGCTGAAGAGTCCTAGCCGCTTTAGCCAGTCCTCACAGGGAAGTTGTCCCATCCCTTTTATCATTTTCATCGCCCTTCTCTGTACCTTTTCTATTTCTGCTATAACTTTTTAGAGATACGGTGATCAGAATTGCACACAATATTCGAGGTGAAGTCGTACTATAGAGCGATACAAGGGCATTATAACATTTTTATCTTTGTTTTCCATTCCTTTCCTGATAATTCCTAACATTCTATTTGCTTTCTTAGCCGCCGCCGCACATTGAGCTGAGGATTTCAACATATCCTCAACAATGACACCCAGATCCATTTCCTGGGCAGCGACTCATAACATAGAACATAAGAACATAAGCAGTGCCTCTGTCGGGTCAGACCACAGGTCCATCCTGCCCAGCAGTCCGCTCCCGCGGTGGCCCAAAAACAGGTCAAGACCTGTCTGAATCATCAGAAGGGGCTCCCCTGCCACCTTGGTTTCCCATTTAAGTCCTGCCTTCCTATCGAAGTCCTAGCCCTCCGGTCTACACATGCACGACCAGTTTGGTTTACTCATTTCCTGGTTAACTTCCTACACCCGTGTTACATCCCAGCTCCTCTCTCAGTATCCCACGATCCCTCTATCCCTCAGGAATCCATCTAATCCCTGCTTGAATCCCTGTACCGTACTCTGCCTGATCACTTCCTCCGGTAGCGCATTCCAAGTGTCCACGACCCTTTGGGTGAAAAAAAACTTCCTTGCATTTGTTTTGAACCTGTCTCCCTTCAGTTTCTCAGAATGCCCCCTCGTATTTGCTGTCCCCTTCAGTCTGAAGAATCTGTCCCTATCCACCCTCTCTATGCCCCTCATGATCTTGAAGGTCTCTATCATATCTCCCCTGAGTCTCCTTTTCTCCAGAGAGAAGAGCCCCAGCCTATCCAGCCTCTCGGCGTATGAGCAGTGTTCCAGCCCTTTTACCATTTTCGTTGCTCTCCTTTGGACTCTCTCAAGTACCGCCATAGAACCCAGCTTCACTTAGGTATAGTCTGGGTTCACTAAACCAATTGGACACAGTTTATTTGAAGGTCTAAGATTTAATGTAGGTATTGAAACCTTTGTTGCCAATAAAATATGATCATGGCATAAGCACCCAAAATTTTGAATCACACACAGTGAAGAACTCAATAAGGCTGACCCTTGAGGGACACCATCTCTCAACCTCTATGTTTTTGACATACCTAGATTAAACTATGAGTGATCAGTTGGAGAGGAATGGTATAAACTAGTCCAATGCAGTAACACAAAGACCTTTTGATTGAAGATGAGACAAAAGAGGTTGATGGTTTACTAAGTCAAATGCAGGCAGCGTGTTCTGGGCTGCAGGATAGGGGCTGACAGGGCAGAGAGCAGGGCGGCAGAAGGCAGGCCAGCCCAGTCAGTGTTGCAGGGTTTTGTTTTGTGAATCACGTCCCTGCCTACTTTGCATGCCGTTGCCCTCATTTGCATGCGCGGATAGGAGGATGGTCAGAAGAGAGGTAAGTGAATCGGGCCGGGGTCGCTAAGGGGTCGCAACGATCGGTACACAATCGGTTTGCTTTGTGAATCTAGCCCATGATGTTCTCTTGAGAAGAGTTCATTATTGCACATTAAATACTAGATAATGCAATACAGATAGATACGGCTAGTATTAATTGCACCACATTAACATTTAAAATGCAGTAACTTATAACTTGCTAATTGTAAGGTGTACCGTATTTTCACGCATATAACGCGCACACGGGTATAGCACACGGGAACAAGGCATTTCTGTAAGAAAATTTTCTTATAGCGCGCCCACGCGTATACCGCGCTCCTCTCCCCTCCTCCATGTCCTGCCTGCTGCGGGGGCTGAGGCGAAGGGAGTCAGAGGAGCGGCGGTGGAGGCGGCTGAAGCCCGAATGTGCTGCCCAGCGCTGCCATAGGGGAAGGAAGGGAGGGAGGAGAGCAGGAGGCTGGAACTAGCCGCTGCTGCCACTGTTGCCTTGCCATAGCTGCTAACTCTCTTGTCAGGGCCGCCATGCCGGGACTCTCAGCAGCTTCCGGTTCCAAAGGCTGCTGCTTGTGTCCGGCCCGCGGGAAAGATGATGTTCGTGTGGGAAGCAGGACTCGCTGTCTCCAGCTCCGTAGCAGCAGAGCGGCACGCAAGGCTGCCTGCCTGGTTGGCTGACGTGGCTGCCTCTTCCCTTCTCTAGCGACAGAGTGGCAATGTAAAAAAAAAAATGTATAACGCGCTCATGGATATAACGCACATGGTTATTCCGTGTTTGTAAAATCTTGTATAGCGCGCGCGTTATATGCCTAAAAATACGGTAGTCCCCTCTGTCTGTTATCTATTCTCGACCTATTCCCCACCACAGTCCATGTTAGCTGTTAACGCAAAAAGTATCAGATGCTAAATGCTGTGCTACCTCTTTGCTTTCTACGTTAAATAAACTCCTTACTAAATTGCACAGGTAATGATGTCTATTGAAGATAATTCAGATTTATGTTCAATCATGTGTAATGAATGAGTTTTCTTTGCATGTAACAAGGTATTGAGCAACTAAGATGTGTTTACTTTATGACTGGCCTGCAGATGCAACTCAGTCCAGAAGGAGAAGGATCATTCCATACAAGACTATGAGAAGAAGCTTTATCACTTGCAAAAGAAATATGATTCAGACGTGAATTTTGTTAAGCAGGAACATGCATTGTCAGCAACTAAGGTACTGCATCTTTCCTAGCCAGCAAGTAATGGTACTCATGGTTCAGTAAAACATTTTCCGGTGTAATAGGTGAGACATTCTAGACCAGGGCTGTCAAAGTCCCTCCTCGAGGGCCGCAATCCAGTCGGGTTTTCAGGATTTCCCCAATGAATATGCACGAGATCTATTAGCATACAAATAGATCTTATGCATATTCATTAGGGAAATCCTGAAAACCCGACTGGACTACGGCCCTCGAGGAGGGACTTTGGGTTATTTCCCTATAGCCGTGTGCTGCTGCAAAAGGAATCCACTCCACATTTTTCACTCTGCTTCTGTTATACTTCACTGGGCTCTCTAGCTCCACCTTCAGTTCTTTCCTTCTGCACGCATGACTGCAGATGTGTTCTGCTCTCAGCAAACAAAAACAAAAACTGCAGAGATGATGTACAAAATACCAAGTCTTTAATCTTGATCAATAAAGTTTCAAGTTTTATTCAAATTTTGATGTATCGCAATATCATTGATTCAAAGCGATTTACAATTAAAAACAGGGTCTTAATTATTAACTACAACAGAAACACACGAACATGACATGCTGATACATAAGGGAAGTAGGGAGAACTACAATAAGCTTAGTAAAGGACACATGAAAGGAAAGTACAAAAGGAGGGTGAAAAAAATTGAAAAGAAAATTAAGAACTTTTTTAAAATAAAATTTCTCAAGTTTATTAAAAAATTTTATATACTGCCCAATCGGCCTTCTAGGCGGTGAACATTATTTTAAAAAAAATATGGAATAACTATACATCCTTTAAAACAATAATCATTATTAAAAACATTTAAAAACAATATAAAAACAAACAGAAACAAAAAAGGGAAGAAGGGTAGAACTACAATTTATCAAGTAAAAAGAGAGAACATATAGGGAAAAAACAAAAGGGAGGGTGTTTAAAAGTAGAATAAGACTATATGTAGCCCTAAAAAGGGCATTTAGATCTTGAAAGCATCAAGAAAAAGAAATGTTTTTAAATTCGTCTTAAAATGGTGAAGAGTTGATTCTTCCCGTAAGTGGACCGGAATATTATTCCAAAGAGATGGAGCGCTGACAGTGAAAATAGTAGACCTCATTGTGTTGATAAACTTCAGAGATGGAATAGATAAAAGATTTTTGGAAGAAGATCTTAGAGTCTTAGAACTATAGGGAATAAGAAGATTATTGATAATTCTGGTTGACTATTTTGTCTAGTTTTAAAGGTTAGTAAAAGAATTTTGTATGTGATTCTATATTCTACCGGCAACCAATGAGCTAAGACAGAGGACATGTGAGTTTATGCAGAGAATGGGATCAAAAGAGACTCCGATAATTAGGTCTCAAAAGCATCCTTGTACAACCAGCATTTTAACAGTCCTTTAAATTTACTTAGTGATTTTTCTTCCTTAATAAATGATGGTAAGGAGTTCCATATTCTGGGCGCTGTAACCGCAAAGATCGTATCTTGTCTTATATGTATTATACTAAGTGGTGGAATTACTAGAAGGTTTTTGTCTCTGATCTCAAACTTCTAGTAGGAATATATGGAATAATGTACCTTTCTAGGAATGATGGAGCTTTAGTTGTTAATAAACAGTTTGTATCCCCAAAATATAGTCCACTTTGGGCCCGTGTTTCGAAAAACACTTCACGTTTGAGTTAGGCTGCCTGGCACGTGTGCAAAGGTGAAGACTACAGTCAAAGGAGGGTATCGTGAAACCTGAGGGCTTTTTTGTAGATATTATAATAGAAATGTAAGATATTCTTCACAGTTCATTCAGGTGGTGGGAGAATTGCCCCAATACGAGTGAAAGAAGTTGCTAAAATGCTAAAATCAAGCTTTAGGAAAGAGAACCCCATACTGTTTAAATAATACAAACATCCTGTCTTTCTTCATTCCCTTCAGGCATCTAATGTGATTGAAGAACTGGAACAGTGTGCTGCCCAATTAAAACAGAAGCTACAAGAAACAGATCATCAAAGACTGCAACAGCTGAGGGTGAGGCCTGAATTCCTTTCGCAAGGAAAGTCCTTTCAACCTCTTTCCCGTGATTTATGCGAGGGAGCTCTCCTTGCTCAGCACACTTTGGATTTATTAGGAGAGGCTCTGTCCTGAAGGGCTCCCGTTTCCTGAGGGGGGCTTGTCCAGCTTAGCAAGCAGGGCTCTACACTTGTTGAAAAAGTTGCTCTGCCCTGCCCTAATATAATCTCTGGCTAAATTGTGCACATTTGTGATAGCTTCCTTCTATAGTATGTCCCAACCACTGCACAGTGGTAATGCTAATATGGTAGGCAAAGAAGACTAGGAGTTAGGCACTTGGAAGATCCACACTAAACTAGTATGTTCTGCAAAGGGCACTACTACTATTCATTATTTCTATAGCGCTGCCAGACTCCGCAGCACTGTACAGAGTCACAAAGAGTAAGAAAACAGTCCCTGCTCGAAAGAGCTTACAGTCTAAACAGGCAAGACAGACAAACAGGATGTCATGGATACAGTTAAAGGGAACGGTTAATCTGCTGGCTGGGTTGGAGGGCAGAGGGGAGTAAGGGCAATTAAGCCATTGTGACATCACTGACGAGGTTGGCTCTTATTGGTAGAATGAGGCATTATGATGTCACAATCTCAGCTCTGCTTCCCAAAGACTGAAACTCTTCACACTACTACTACTAATATGAATTATTTCTATAGGGCTACCAGACGCACGCAGCGCTGTACAGAGTCACAAAGAGTAAGAAAATAGTCCCTGTTCGAAAGAGCTTACAATCTAAACAGGCAAGACAGACAAACAAGATGTCATGGATACAATTAAGGGGAACGGTTAATCAGCTGGTTGGGTTGGAGGGCAGAGGAGTCGGGTTAAGGATTGAAACTATATCAAAAAGGTGGGTTTTCAGTCTTCTTTTAAACAAGGGAAGGGAAGGGGCTTGGAGGACAAACTCAGGTGATTTATTCCAGGCATAGGGGGCAGCGAGATGAAAGGAACGAAGTCTGGAATTGGCAGTGAAGGAGAAGGGTATAGCTAAGAGCGGCTTATCTGAGGTACGGAGTTCTCTGGGAAGTGTATAAGGCGAGAGAAGCGAAAAGAGATATTGAGGGGCAGCAGAGCACTCTTTATATAGAATACTATATGTACTGTATATATAGAATCTATATATAGAATACTAGTTTATTGTGGATCTTGCGTCTTGCTTTGGCCGTCACACTTACACCTGCTGAAATCTGGTGTACATGCTGGCATGCAGCTGATGACAGTTGAGCCTGTAAATGTCACCATTCTAGCTCCCCCCAGACATTCGAGCTTTAGAAGACCTACTATCTTTCCAAAGAGCAGTAAAAACCATCTTGCTCCCAAATCATGGGACTCCTGCACTGAAACCTTAGGGAATAAACCCTAACGCTAACCCAATAGCACACTACCAGGAACAAGGTGCTGATCGCTACGAATGCCTTCTATCCTCCTCACGTCAGTCCAATACGGACATTCCCTCTCCCCCTATAGCCATTGGCCTAAACTCATGGACCTGGCCTCGATGCTATCAACCGAGTACATGACATGACGTAAGTCCAGTCAGGATTAAATACCATGGCTACCTCCACTACTGCCCGAGCATCCTTGCTTCAAACCCAATGCCCCCAGCCAAGAGTGTGTGCTCAGCCCAACCCTCCCCCTGCAACATTTGATGTACAGTAAACTCCCGTGAATTTGCGGTTCGCAAATCACGGACTCAGTAATTTTGCAGTAGTTTCCGACCGCCTCTTCCTGGTACTAAAGTCATGGTTACATCAATCAGGAGCTGCTTTGACACGCTATCTGGCATATGAAAACAGCTCCCGATTGGTGTAACCCTGACTTTAGTACCAGGAAGAGGCGGTTGGAAAATGTGGCCGGCTTCGTAAGTACAATTTAAGCACCTGCCGGCACCCCAGCTGCCTTCTCATGCCTTCGATCAGCTGAAAAACTGTATTCACGTTTTTTTGACATTGGCAGGTGTTCCTGGAATGGAACTCCCGTAAATTTTGTGGGAGTACTGTATACACCCGATGCTTTACCCTTATACTGTAAATGTCCTCTCCCATCCCAGCAGTCCACTATACGCACATAAGAACATAAGCAATGCCTCTGCCGGGTCAGACCTGAGGTCCATCGTGCCCAGCAGTCCGCTCACGCGGCGGCCCAACAGGTCCAGGACCTGTGCAGTAATCCTCTATCTATACCCCTCTATCCCCTTTTCCAACAGGAAATTGTCCAATCCTTTCTTAAACCCCAGTACCGTACTCTGCCCTATTACGTCCTCTGGAAGCGCATTCCAGGTGTCCACCACCCGCTGAGTAAAGAAAAACTTCCTAGCATTTGTTTTGAAATATCCCCTTCCAATTTTTCCGAATGCCCTCTTGTTCTTTTATGTTTTGAAAATTTGAAGAATCTATCTCTCTCTACTTTCTCTATGCCCTTCATGATCTTGTAGGTTTCTATCATGTCTCCTCTGAGTCTCCGCTTTTCCAGGGAGAAGAGCTCCCGCCTCTCCAATCTTTCAGTGTATGAAAGGTTTTCCATGCCCTTAATCATTCGTGTCGCTCTCCTCTGGACCCTCTCAAGTATTGCCATATCCTTCTTAAGGTACAGTGACCAATACTGAACACAGTACTCCAGGTGCGGGCGCACCATTGCCCGATACAACAGCAGGATGACTTCTTTTGTTCTGGTTGAAATACCATTTTTAATAATACCCAACATTCTGTTTGCCTTCTTCGCGGCTGCTGCACATTGCGCATTACCTCTAAAACGTTAAGATTGTATTGTTTCTACCCTACAATATAGGATGTGCCGCTGCTCCTGTACCCCAAACACTGTGAATGCACTACTGTGACCCGTTCTGAGCTCCTGGGTAGGACAAGAACTGAAAATAAATAAATATTCCATAACATCGTATCTAATTTCTGGGAATGCCCCCTGACCCAGACCCTGCCCCTCCTATGGCCACGCCTCCTTTGGAATTGCCCGATATAAAATATTGGTGCACATTTTATAGACCAGGGGCAGGACAAATCTGCACACAAACCCAAATGTGTCAGTCAATACGGATTATTGATTGTTAATGACTCATTAACTAATTTGTTCGTGCATGGATATGCGATTTGTACCCAATTTTCCATACCCAACTTTGGGCAACCTACCTGGAATCCAGGGGATCATTTGCAAAGCCAAAAGTAAAACCATCCTCCTCTTCGTGAACAGGAGGAGTAACTGGGAAGCAGACTATCTCAGTGCTTGTTTTTGAAAGAGGATCTCATGGCTTTTATTGTAGGATTAACAGCAGGATTTCCAGGGTCGTTCTAAAGGTTTCTGTATGCAGGGGATCTGACTTTAGTTCCTGAGCGTGGGCCATAATGTTCACCAGCACCAGAAGAAGGAGTCTGACCTGTCCAGCATCAGTGATTTCCAGACTAAGGCAGCACGTGCGTGGAGTTGATGCCATTGGCTGCGCGTTCTATAAAATGGGGAGGGTTAAAAAACTGGGACAATACTCCTTGTGGTCATTATGTTGTAATTCCCCTCAATCAGAATCTGCTTTTATTTAGCTGAAATATCAAAGGAGTGGGAGGAAACTGCCTGTCCATAAGAAAAAGTTAATTTCTTCACCTGAAACAGAATCTCCTTGAGTTAAAACCCATTTCCTCTTTGCTATCCTTTTGGAAGCCAGTGTTTCTAGAAGTGTAAAGAAGACTAAACTAAACCTTAGGTTTGTATACCGCACCATCTCCGCAAGCGCAGAGCTCGGCACGGTTTACAGAAGTTAAGAGGAAAAGGAACTACAATGAAGGGATATGGGAGAGGGCTAAGAAGATAGAGAGGGACAGGGTACTAGAGAGCTATTTACATTATCTGCTGTGACATGAGTTACATATTCCGGCATCTCACATCCTGCATCTGATTGGGCTATATTTTGTTGCATTTGCAAATGATCTCTCTGATATCCCATAGGACTACACGAAAGGAGGTTGGCCCATGTTTAGAACTTGTAAGCAGACGTCAACCGTAGTTGTTCTGTGTTCATTCGTACCTTCCTGAGGCAGTCATTACAGAACGTTTTGTCTCAAGTGGACAGTGTGTCATCCATTTGCTTGTTCCATAGCCCCTTTTTTTTGACTTTTATGTTTTTATATTTAAGACAGCCAAGGACCAGCAGGCTAGCCCTAATGAATATGCATGGAGCAGATTTGCATGCCTGCCATGTCCATTACATGCAAATCTCTCTCATGCATTTTCATTAGGGCTAGCCTGAAAACCTGATTGGCCCGGGGGTCCTCCAGGACAGGGTTGGGTCCACTGCTATAGAAGATCCCTGAGGAAAGCATTTTTATTTTGCCGAAACACAGCCTATTTTGGGTCATTTTTATTGTATACATTATTTGGTTTCTGTCCTTCGGGTCATTTGTGGCTGTAGTGGATTTTTTATTTATTTATTTGGACGCTTCTTAAACTACGAACTGGTACATCCCATCTTCTGTTCCACAGGCGTTTTGTTGATTTCCAGTTACATTTTGTACATGATCTTCGCTGGACAAATTTCCTATATGTCTGCATGTGTAGGGGGAAAACTTTTACTACCTTTAATTTTACTTGATTTTATTTTTGTTCCATTGAATTTAAACATGTTGCTTCATTTTATTGCATATTTTTAAAATTTACACCTGAAATGAAACAAAACTGCACACCCTAGTCACTAGCACGATTTCTCTGAAGTGTTGGGCAAAACGAAAGATTTGCTTGGAGCAAATACAATAGACTGGCTGGATTTGAAATTGATCAGACTTGAATACTGATGTGGATTATATTCAGTGTGTTTAGAAAAGGTGCGGCTAATAGAAATAACATGTCTTTTTGTAGGATCAAGAAAATAAATTTCAGCAGCAGATTCTTCATCTAGAGCGTGCTCAGGAAAAAAAGGTAATGTTACAAAGGCAGCTTTCAGCTATATAGATTATTACCTACACTTTGAAATTGAACCGTTCTTGTTGAGATTTACAAATGACGGCAGAGAAAGACCTGAATGCTCCATCCAGTCTGCATTAGAAATGTATGATTAAATTGTCTTATATTTCTGGACTATATACTGTAGAAGTCTGCCCGATATAGTTTTTAGATTCAAACTACTGGAGTTGCCGTTGAAGCTCCCTCCAGCCTATCTAAACCAGGGCTGCCCAAGTCCAGTCCTCGAGATCTACTGGCAGGCCAGGTTTTCAGGATATCCACAATGAGTATGCATGAGAAAGATTTGCCTGCACTGCCTTCTTGGTATGCAAATCTCTCTCATGCATATTCATTGTGGATATCCTGAAAACCTGGCCTGCCAGTAGATCTCGAGGACTGGACTTGGGCAGCCCTGATCTAAACCATCTCAAATTACTGGAAGTCCCAAAGCCCTTCCCAGCCCATCCTAAGCTGATTATCCATATACAGGACATGGACCGTGTAAATCGGCCCTAGTTCTTCAATTTTTACCCTTCACTTTCTGATTAGAGATCCTCTGTGTTCGTCCAAAGTTGGTTTTTTTTTTTTTTTTAAATTCAATCCCCGTTTTGCTCTGCACCACCTCTCTAAGGAAGGCATTCCAGGCATCCACCATCCTTTCCGGGAAAAAGAATATCCTAACATTACTCTGGAGTCTACCACCCCACAATCTCAATTCATGCCCGCTGGTTCTACCCTTTCCCCTTCTCTGGAAAAGATTTGGTTCTGTATTAATAAAATATAAGTAGAAGATGGTTATTTAAATCCACAAGAATGAGAATTTAGCCATGTGAAAAGGTATTTATAACATAATAATAACTTTATTCTTCTATACCGCCACAGTCGAATGACTTCTAGGCGGCTCACATCGAAGAAGGCTGGATAATCAGCGAATTACAGAATGCAAGAAGTGAGGGTACAACTTATTACATAAGAAGTAGATAAAAGGACAGCATATTACACCGAGATTAACAGAGGGAAAACTAACATTGTAAGTGGTGAGGCTTCTGTTTAGGAGATGAATTTATCAAACAGTACGGTTTTGATTGATTTCCGGAATGCGCCGTAGGTCAGTCTGGCTCCATTGATGTAATTGCCCAGCCAGGACTGCTGTTTGTTTGCCTGGAACATGAAGGATCTGTCCAAAAAGGATCTGTATTTGCATCCTGTGATTTTTGAATATGTAAATATGTTTTGGTTTCTGGTTGGTCGTGTGGGATTGTGTAGTATGAAATGTGGTTGTAGGTAAGAAGGCACTAATCTCCAGACCTGCTTGTAACAAATACAGGCAAACTTGAACAGTACTCGCGCTTCCATTGGTAACCAGTGCAACCTTCTGTAGTAAGGGCTAATGTGGTCGTTTTTCCTCAATCCGAAGATCAAGCGAACTGCAGTGTTTTGCACTATTCTTTGGGATGCCTAGATAAACATGATAATAGGCAAATGACATCTATCACAAATAATTTTATAGAAAAATGGAAGATGCTGTTTATTTTGCCAAGCCATGTAAGTCTTAATAAGTATCTAAGATGGAAGATATTTTTGCTGTATCGTGTTAGCGGAAATACAGCAGTGACGTTTTATTTGTTGCTAGTTAATCTATAATAGGGTTTAATTTTTGGGAGAAAAGCAGTTATAGTCTGATTAGCTGCATATGTTGTTCAGCAGATTTTGCAAATCTGCTTAATGTTTAGTTTGGTTGGAAAAAAAAAAAAAAAAAAGACTGAGGCTATTGTTTGGGATCTAACAGATGCAGTGCCAGTGAGGACTGATTGAATGGAAAGGTGTGAAAGGAGTTACTTTTTCTTTCTAGAAAGGGAAAGAGGAGGGGCCTTAAGCAACCTGAGCCAATCAGAGCCCTAGGCCCCTTTCCGGCGCATCCCAGGATGCACTGGGGAGGGGAAAGCCCGCCATTTTGAAAAGGTGGGCCTGCTGGCTGGAGGGGTAGGCATCTCTCTAGCCAGACTTTGTACAAAAGGTAAGGGGGTGGTAGGTTGTTGGAGGCATGGGAGATTGTTAGGGACATGACGGCGTCGGGAGGGAGTGGGCATCTCTCCCGCTGCCAGGGGGTTGCATGGAGGTGGGAGGGAATGGGCATCTCTCAAAAGGCTGGGGGGAGGGGGGTGTTGGGGGGATGTTGCATGGCGCCAGGATTCAAGACAGGGTTGGACATGTTCCTGCTGAACCAGAACGAACACAGGTAGGACTGGTCTCGGTTAGGGCACTGGTCTTTGACTTGGGGGCCGCCGCGTGAGCGGACTGCTGGGCGCGATGGACCACTGGTCTGACCCATCAGCGACAAATTCTTATGTTCTTATGGCTGCTTGGGGGGGGTTGCTTGCCGTCGGTGACAGGTGGATGTGGTCATGCATCCCTCCTGCCGATCTTCGATTTGGGGTCTCTTTTTTATGCACGTGTTTATTCTGCACATGTGCCAATCGCTATTACATGCGATCGGCATATGCAAATTTAGCGAACCTCATTTGCATGCACGTTTTTAAAAGAATGACTCGTTACAGTAGCGTCCGAGACAGCTGCCCGACGGATTTTACCGCAAACATTTGAGAATCTTCCCCTGAGTATTTTGTAAAGTCAAGTCTGTGTCTACGTGACTCTTGCAACATGGGCTTGTAAAAATGCATGCGAAGACACAACGTTCGAAAATTACCCTCTTCAAATGCATTAGATTAGTACTTCTTCCTCACTTATGTCCCTTTGTTCTAGTAGATCAAAGTGATAGAAAGAGAGATGTTTAATTCATGAATTCATTGCAACATTTTATTGTTTTCTTTCATAATAAGTTCTTCCCACATTTGTTTGCTTTCCTTCCTTTCCATGTAGAGGACTTACAGCCATAATGTTCTCTGCAGACAACATTGGCTAGGAATTGAAGTAAACAGTATGCGTGGTATTACAAATTTCAAAATATGCCAAATGAAAAATGTCTGTGTGTGCAATGTTAAAAATAAGGCTATAAATATATATTAAATATGCTCAGTCAGAAAACAGCCACCTCACTCCAGCTGCTGGTGTTAATCAGAACTTCACGGCACCCACCTGCCTACCAATCGTCTGATGTTGGCATCCATGGCTAGTAAATATACTTCTTGAGAACATTCCAAGAAATCTTAAAGATAAGGTTGAAACGCTTATCTTTCAAATGATCAGCTGATCACCTTCCAAACTTTCATCCAGGCTGACGGGCGTATGGTGAGCCGTTATTGAATGAAACGCTGCCGGGATAATGTTTGTGTCAAATCAAATGTCCAATACCAAAAAACATGATGAAAAAACAGAAATATGTGCAATCATAAAAATGCCAAAATCGCTCCCTCAAGTCCGATTGCGTTTCTCATGACTTACTTCTTTAGGAGGAAGACTTGATATCTTCTGGGCTCAGACTGGATCGAAAACAAAAACGCGGGTCCTGACTAGAGAGTTGCACGGGGACAGAAATCCCACCCATCCCCGCCCATCCCCGCAAGGATCCTCTCCGTCCCCACCCGTCCCCATAAAAAGCAGCAATTACTTCTGACAGGATCATCAATTCCACAGTTTCTTTTGCTGTTTTCCTTGTGGAATCTCTTTGGTGGAACCCTTTTTTTGTTTTCTGTTCAGGTAATTAACTTATAAACCCCCTCTTTTACTAAGGCTGATGTGTCCATTATATTATATGGATGAACCCTGCTTCCAAAGCCTTCCATCCCCGTGGGAGTCCCGTTGGCTAGAGGGGGGTCCCCGTGGGAGTCCCGTGGGCCAGAGGAGGGTCTCTGTGGGAGTCCCATGGGTTAGGGGGGGATTCCCGCAATCCCCGTTCCCGTGCAAACCTCTAGTCCTGATATCTCCGTACACACCTGCCCCATAGTACAAATTTCAAAACTTACAGGAAAATGGGTAGCTCTTCCTACTTCAGAAAGCTTAAACTCTACTGAGAATCAAAGTGACATTCTCAGGTTTTACAGTTTAGCTTTCTAGCCATCATGCAGTACTTCTGGTCCTTATGGGAAAGTGCAACTGAAATTGCAAAGCACGTGCCACCGCTCTGGCACTCTTGAAATCAGCAGCGCGGCAGGTGCTTGAGTTTGCCGTCAGCTTTCTGAGTAGAAAACAAACGTTTCTTATTCTGTATGAGGAAAGACTAAAGCGGCTGGGGCTCTTCAGCTTGGAAAAGAGAAGGCTCAGGGGGGATATGATGGAGGTCTATAAAGTACTGATAGGAGCGGAAAGGGTAGATGTGGATCGCTTCTTCCCTCTTTCCAAAAATAGTAGGACTAGAGGGCATGTGATGAAGGTACAAAGTAGTAGATTTAAAACAGATCTGAAAAAATATTTCTTCACACAACGTGAAATTAAACTCTGGAATTCATTGCCAGAGAATGTGGTGAAATCAGTTAGCTTAGCAGGGTTTAAAAAAGGTTTGGATAATTTCCTAAAAGATAAGTCCATAGGCCATTATTGACATGGCTTGGGGAAATCCACTGCTTATTTCTAAAAGCAGCATAAAATCTGTTTTACTACTTGGGATCTAACTAGGTACTTGGGACCAGAGTTTGCCACTGTTGGAAACAGGATACTGGTCTTGATGGACCTTTTGGTCTGTCCCAGTATGGCAATTCTTATGTTCTTATAATCCTTAAATGTACTCATTAACACTTTTAAAAAAAAATTTTTTTTAGAGAGCTTTATTGAAATCTTAATCAAAAAATACAAGCTCAAAAGAAAGAATTATGAGATAATTACAATAACAAAGAGAACAATGAGAGCATGGGATTAAACTAGATATAACATAAGCAAATGCAAATTTTTATCAATTAAACAAGTTTTTAACCAGAATTCTAATAGCCCTTCCCCTCTCAAGTAGGAATCAAGTATCAAGATAAAAAAGTCTGTCCATGAATGCCGATACAGGTCCAAAAAAGGGAAACTCTTCAGTTGTCAAAAACAATTCTCCCCCCCAACCAAACAATTAATGGTAACACTTTAAAGAAATTGACATTTTTAACTATTATTTAAAGTTTCAAGTTTATATAACCCTAATACCACCAGATCCTCCCAGAAATTAAAACTATCCTTCCCCTCGCTAAAAGGCATTTCCCACACAGGAAAGCTAGGGACCTCCCTCCACTTCAAAATCACTGAGCTCTGGAACAACATTACCTCCCCTCTTCGGAACTTGAGCTCTCTCCAAGTTTTCCGCAAACATCTGAAAACCTGGCTTTTCTCAAAAAATGTAAGTCTCCCTCCAATTTAGGAATCAAAGAAACTCTTATATCTTGGCATCCCAAGTCCTCTAAATTTTCTTCACACTTCTACCTCTAACCCTCTGTTGTAGTTCCTTCCTATTTCTCCTACTGTAAACCGCGTCGAGCTCAACGAACGTGGAGATGATGCGGTATACAAACCTAAGGATTAGATTAGATTAGATTTAAAATGACTTATACCGCCCAATCAGTCTTCTAGGCGGTGTTCAAATTTGTAAAAAGAAAGGACAAACTTTAGCTAAAATAAAAGTTTGAAGTGTCACTACGTCACCAAACTATAACTATAAAAACTTTTAAAAACTATTAAAAACACAGACAAATAAGAACATAGGGTAAAAGGCAAGAACTACATTAGGCAAAGTTAAAGAAAACAATTAAGGGAAAAACAAGAGGAAGGGCTGCTGTAAGCTCAGTCAAATTGCCCTTAAAAGGACAGGTAGGCCTGGGTAATCATTTAAAAAATATTCCAGTGTTTGCCTACTTTAAGATAATTGGGCATCAACGCAGTCCTGTAAGGCAAAATGATCAAAGCTTCAGTGATTCGATTCTTATACATTATATACCGCCCTTTACACAAGATTTGAGAGCGGTTTACAATCACTCATTCTCTTAGAACAAAATTCACATACGATCAATGGTAAAGAAAAAACAAATACAAATAAGACTTAGGGCTCCCTTTACTAAGCTGCGCTAGCGTTTTTAGCGCGTGCTATATTGCCCCGTGCTGCAGGCCAAAAACTAACGCCAGCTCAATGGTGGCATTAGCGTCTAGCGCGTGCGGCAATGCAGCACGCGCTAGGCTCTAATGCCACCGTTGAGCTGGCGTTAGTTTTTGGCCTGTAGCGCGGGGTTAACGCGCGCTAAAAACGCTAGCGCACCTTAGTAAAAGGAGCCCTTAACCTTTTCCTATCGTGGTTCCCAGCTTACAGGACATTCCAAAAATGTCGTTGCCATCGTATGTCCCATGGCATGGGACATACAGTACACGACAGGAACACAAAATATTTCAATTTACAGACTTATGACTTATTTACATTATGTTTACAATAGCCGTAAATGATAACGGTGAATAATACAAAACTTTGCTAAAATATTTACGATTGGAACCAGCGTAACGTAAAATTTATTACGATAGGAAAAGGTTAAAATCCTAAGTAGCAACATTCTAGAGCTCAGACTGTGATGTCATAATGCCTCATTCCACCAATGCCTAAGCTCCGTCCTCATATACACAAGCCTCAGACACTTTAAAATCCTAAGTAGCAACATTCTGGAGCTCAGATTGTGATGTCATAATGCCTCATTCCAACAATGCCTAAGCTCCGTCCTCATATACACAAGCCTCAAACACTTTAAAATCCTGAGTAACAACATTCTAGAGCTCAGATTATGATGTCATAATGCCTCATTCCACCAATGCCTAAGCTCCATCCTCATCTGCACAAGCCTCAAACACTTTAAAATCCTAAGTAGCAACATTCTAGAGCTCAGATTGTGATGTCATAATGCCTCATTCCGCCAATGCCTAAGCTCCATCCTCATCTGCACAAGCCTCAAACACTAACCTTTTCCTATCGTGTGTCCCGGCTGACGGAACATTCCAAAAATGTTGTTGCCATCGTATGTCCCATGGCATGGGACATACAGTACACGACAGGAACACAAAATATTTGACTTTACAGACTTATGACTTATTTACATTATGTTTACAATAGCCGCAAATGATAACGGTGAATAATACAAAACTTTGCTAAAATAATTACGATTGGAACCAGCGTAACGTAAAATTTATTACGATAGGAAAAGGTTAATGATTGGTAGTATTAAATACTGAAGAAAAAAGCCAGGTTTTCATCATCTTTCGAAAAGTGAGACTTCCTAATGGATCAGAAATTACCAATGGCGCAAAAATGGGCCCTTTTCCTATTGGCTGTCAAGTGATTACTCTGTAATGAAGGAAGCTCGAACAAGCTGTATTGAGAAGATGGTAACACCTGACCCCGATTGAATTCCTTCAACGTCTCCCTGAGATCAGCTGGCTGTCGAAACCAAAATGCTTTGAAAACAAGACACAGTCATTTGAAAGCTATCCTTTCCTGAACTGGAAGCCGATGCAAATCTTTCAAAACGTGATCCGTCTTCGTCTTGAACGTAATGAATCTTGCCGCTGTGCTTGGGCTTAACTGAAGCCTTTTAAGATCGACCTCTGGAAGGCCAACGTACAATACATTCCAGTCGTCGAATCGACAAATTCCAAATGCAAAGATTAACTTAGCCAAATTCTCTGTTGTCAGGAGAGATTGTAACTGGCGACTGTTAACGCAGTTGAAAATAGCACGATTTAACTACCCCATTAAGTTGTTTCTCCAATTTTAGCTCTGAATCACAATGAACCCCCCCAGTGTAATCATTTTTGATTTTAAAAGTGGATACTGCTTTCTACATATCCAGAGGACTGACTACTTGTCTGTATTAAGAAATAAATCACGCTCATGAAACCAGGTCCCCGGTAAATCTGAACGACTCTTGATAAATACATGGTAATGCCTGCAGTGCTTTCTTCTTTCTAGTTGATTTTATCTTCCTTTATTTAGAGCCTCTAAAAATTAATCTAGTCCACCTGTTAAATTACCAGCCAATAAATCTTCAAAAGCAAACCTGCTGAAGACATCCTGGTAAGTTATTTTGAAGAGCTGCCTTTATAACACGAAAACAGTTCAGGTGTGTATAGAGTCACCACCACTGCGACATAAAAATGCATCTGAATTCTGTTATTGAAAGAGGCCGATGAAAGCGCGAGGAGGGTGCTGTGGCCGATCGTTCAAGTGAAGGAAATTGGCAGCATCAGTTAAACACATAAGAATGATCTAATAGCTTGTATAGATTTGCAGCGACTGTTCCCTGTCATTAAGAGCCTTCAACATCAAACAAATAATAGGTAATAAACCTAGATGTCACTGTTTGATGAAGTGGCTAATCTATTAAATCAGGAATCGGTTAGGCTAAATGGTTTTACTAGCAGAGAAAACACCTGCTTGGCACTGATAAGCTAGGAAAAGCGGCAGCACAGTTTCCAGAGAGTTGCCTTCAACACAGCTTGGCCGACATCTTGCTTAGAACATGACTGTAACAGACCACCTGGAGTGGCCGGCTGGCCTGTATTTTTAGGAGGGTCCACACACAAACAGACTTTTATTCTGGTTAGTTTGCCTCTTGAACCCCAATACTGTACTCTGCCCTATTACTCCCTCTGGAAGCGCATTCCAGGTGTCCACCACACGTTGGGTAAGAAAGAACTTCCTGGCATTTGTTTTGAACCTGTCCCCTTTCAACTTTTCCGAATGCCCTCTTGTTCTTTTATTTTTTGAAAGTTTGAAGAATCTGTCCCTCTCTACTCTCTCTATGCCCTTCATGATCTTATACGTCTCTATCATATCCCCTCTAAGTCTCCTTTTCTCCAGGGAAAAGAGCCCCAGTTTCTCCAATCTTTCTCTATCTCTCTCTCTCTCTCTTTCTCTTTCTCTCTCTCCCTTTCTCTCTCTCTTTCTTTCTCTCTCTGTCTCTCTCTCTCTCTATTTCTGTCTCTCTCCCTTTCTCTCTATCTCTTTCTATCCCTCTCCACTCTCTCTATGCCCTTCATGATCTTGTACGTCTCTATCATATCCCCTCTAAGTCTCCTTTTCTCCAGGGAAAAGAGACCCAGTTTCTCCAATCTCTCAGCATATGAAAGGTTTTCCATCCCCTTTATCAGACGCGTCGCTCTCCTCTGAACCCTCTCGAGTAACGCCATGCCCAATATTGGATGCAGTACTCCAGATGCGGATGCACCATCGCCCGATACAACGGCAGGATAACTTCTTTCGTTCTGCTTGTAATACCCTTCTTGATTATGCCTAGCATTCTATTTGCCTTCTTAGCGGCCGCTGCGCACTGTGCCATCGGCTTCATTGTCATGTCCACCATTACCCCCAAGTCCCTTTCTTGGGTACTCTCATTCAATAACATCCCTCCCATCGTATGGTTGTACCTCGGGTTTCTGTTTCCCACATGTAATACTTTACATTTCTCAACGTATTACATGTGGGAAACAGAAACCCGAGTTACAACCATACGATGGGAGGGATGTTATTGAATGAGAGTACCCAAGAAAGGGACTTGGGGGTAATGGTGGACATGACAATGAAGCCGACGGCACAGTGCTTACCTCGGCCAAATTGTGTCTACCTCAGACCTCTCCTTTCTCCTGGGACCTCTCTCCAACTGAGTTAAGCCTGGTCAGAAATACTCCTCCCTGAGACCCTTCTGACTCGGCACAGAGCCAAGCAGTACAGGGCACTCTGGGACCTGTAGTCCTTTTGCTGCCCAGTGACATAACAGCAGTCCCAGAGAGGGAAAATCCCTCAGTCTGCCACAGTGACACAATTGGAATACGTTTCCTTATCAAGCTTAGAGGGAAAGAAGTCCAAACCAAATAACTATGGAGTTTCAAAATATGAAAGAATTAGGGTAGATATGTTCCAAAGACATGAATTTCCTCCTAAAAGGTGATGGTTTTTATTTAGTTTGTTTATTAAACCATTTGGTATACCACCTACCATTTTCAGTATCCAGCGGTTTACAATCTACAATAACAGAAACAGAAATAAGAACTCCAAATTTATATCTAGAAGAGGCCTAAGGTCTCCCATGCCAGCCCACAAGGGCCATTTACTATCCCTTCACTGCAATTGTTTCCCAAAGGACATCTAGTGAATCCTACCATCCTGGGTTACATCAGCTCATTTGAGGCAGTAATAGAAATCATTTTTCTGGCTTTCGTGCCATCTATTCACTATAGATCCCTTGGCACCTGAAGAAACAAAACCCAGCTAGTCCTGAAGAGAGTAGCATCGTCTGTCTTGAGGCTCTGTATGACAGCTTCTCGAATGAAGAAGATGCCACTTGGAATGAGACATGATGTGCTCCCCCTCACCTCCCTCTCCCTCTTGGATCTCCATATCTACACCCGTACTGAGATCCTACCTCTGCCCATCCCTTGAGTTCTCCTTCCATTCTCCACTTGCTTTGTTCCTGACTCCGACCTTACCATGGTCCTTTGTTTTTTCCTATGTCACTTGTAATTGCATACTTATCTCTTAGGTACGATCTCTTCAGTTAGCTCCTGTTAACCGCATAGAACTTCACGGTGTATAAATAAAAATTTGTTATGTTAGAAATATGAGAGAGGCTAAAGGTGACCATAACCTTAGGAATGATCTGATATGGCAGTGTTTTTGGCAGATATGCTTGTGTCAGGCGTCTGAAAGATCTTTTTAAAGAAAGCAAAGCCTAGCAGAATGCGTTAATCAAAAGGATATTTAGGTGGAGACCACCCAATAAGGGAAAAATTCTCTTATATGGCAGTACATTCCAGGATGCAATGTGCTCATCCATTTTTCAAGATGGCGATGACCGAGGCAGGAGCAAGTTGACCTCGCTCCTGCCTCTTTTAAGGTACACCTCAGGGAGGCTTGGGGGAGGGATCGGGCAGATAGATGCACTAGACATCATTTGTTAATAATTGGTGGGAAAGATGAGGGAGATGTGAGGGATGCACTAAACACCCAGGGAAAGTTTTTTTGTTGTTGTTCTTGTTGTAGGTTTCCAGGTCTCACTGCGTCTTTGTCAGATAGAAACCGACATTTCTGCCATCATGCTGTGGCTTTCTTCAGGGTATGCTCTGAAGTCTGCAGTGTGACTTTGTAAACAGTGAGTTCGCTGACCCGATTGTGAACAGGGCAGTCCACCATTTTGAATTTTTGCGGGAAAGTCAGTTGGTCAGAAATTTGAATTTTGTTGTGAAAGTCCATAGAATGGAAAAAGCCTCTTGTAGGTTTAAAAATGTTCTCCCTGTGGAGCTGGGTTAGATGTTCTCTCTGGGTTTCCGCAGCTGGCATTGTGCTTGTTGCAGGTTTCCGGGTCTCGCTGCATCTTTGTCAGGTTGTTGCCTTTTTAAAAAATCATCGAGTGCAGAGAGGATGGTCCAGATAGGGGAGGTGTTTTGTCAGGGCATTAGTTTGGGAGGAGGCAATGAGGAATGCTTTTTGTTGCCTGCAACTTTCTTTGTTTATTTAAATGTCATATTACCTGTCAGTGCGTGAGCTGGTTCTTGTTCACGCACTGACAAGCAGGGTGGCATTTTGCAATGAGCTGTGGATCTGCTGCAGTAATTTGCAGGCCTGTGGCTTATATTTTGTGGCAAGGCTTTCTGCCCTCCACTCCTGCTGCCACTGCCAAAAAGGAGAGACTACATGCTCAGCAAACTCACTGAGGGCTCTCTCCCTAGTCCTTCCACTCAGCAGATTCTGAGGTGAGCGCCCAGTGAAGCCTTCTCACTGATCTGAAGTGTATAGTGTGGCCTGCCACTCACAAAATCTCTGCTATTTCATGGTGGATAGATTCTCTAATGAATTTCTCTATTTTTGCTTCAGATTGTTGAGGGGGTGGATGGGTTCTCATGTAATATGAAATAACAAGAAGAGAGGACACATTCATTTGGTTTTATAGATCTAATATAGAACAGCAAGCAGATCTTCATTGTTTGAATATCTTGACATTTTTGCCCTTGTTTGAACCTAAATCTATTTCACACCAGATTTACATACTTTCCCATTTGTCAATTTTTGGGAACATTAACCTTTTCCTATCGTAATAAATTTTACGTTACGCTGGTTCCAATCGTAATTATTTTAGCAAAGTTTTGTATTATTCACCGTTATCATTTACGGCTATTGTAAACATAATGTAAATAAGTCATAAGTCTGTAAATTCAAATACTTTGTGTTCCTGGCTCTTTATTAGTCCATACAGACTGCTTATCCACGATGGCAACACCATTTTTGGAATGTCCCGTCATCCGGGACACACGAAAGGAAAAGATTAAGGGCTCCTTTTATGAAGCCGTGGTAGCGGTTTAACGCACGTAATAGCGTGCGCTAAACTGCCGGCCGCGCTAGCCGCTACCGCCTCCTCTTGAGCAGGCGGTAGTTTTTCGGCTAGCGTGGGGGTTAGCGCGTTAAAGCCGTTACCGTGGCTTCATAAAAGAGCCCTAAATTTTGATATAACGATGTTTCGTGTTTATTAAAATTTGATGTAAACGCTAATAATGTAGTTTCAAAGCGAATCACAAATATAAAAAGGGGTAACAGGAACATTTTCACACATATTTAAAAAAATAGACAGACTTACAGACAATGGGAGAGGGGGTGGAACTCTAAAATTTTTTTAATAGATAACAATGAAGGGTCACATAAAAGGGAGGGGCTAAAAGTAGAAACAAAAATGTTTAAAAAACAAAAGATCTACAAAAATAAATTTGATTGGTGAATTTTAATTTTTGAAAGCATCTTTAAAAAGAAATCCCCTTTGGAGGTTTGCTGTTTATAGACTTGGGCCGTGATTCTCAAACCTATCCTGGGGCCTCCACAGCCTGTGAGGTTTTCAGGATATCCACAATGAATATTCATGAGAGAGATTTGCATGCACTGCCACCCCTGCATGCAA
Source organism: Geotrypetes seraphini (assembly GCF_902459505.1). Classification (NCBI taxonomy): domain Eukaryota; kingdom Metazoa; phylum Chordata; class Amphibia; order Gymnophiona; family Dermophiidae; genus Geotrypetes; species Geotrypetes seraphini. The sequence continues at coordinate 15,823,567 of NC_047093.1, read as the reverse complement.
ATTTTTCTCATGAATCTTCATTATGGATATCTTGAAAACCTGATTGGCTGGGGAGTCCCCAGGATAGGTTTGGGAGCCATTGGGCTAAGGTGTAGATCAGTCTGCGCAATTGCTAATTTGTGCTAATTAGAACTTGTTAAAGCCAATTAGTTTCCAGGCATAACTGTCCCTGCTCTTATAGGGGACAGATTCAGAACCAAGGCTAGGAAGTTCTTCACCCAACGGGTGGTGGACACCTTTAACGCGCTTCCAGAGGGAGTGATAGGACAGGGTACGGTATTGGAATTCAAGAAGGGATTGGACAATTTTCTGAAGGAAAAGGGGATAGAAGGGGATAGATACAGGGCTCTAGTATACAGATCCTGGACCTGATGGGCCGCCACGTGAGCGGACTGCTGGGCATGATGGACCTCAGGTCTGACCCAGCAGAGGCACGGCTTATGTTCTTTTTCATCTGCACCAGAAAAGTGTTTTGAAATAAGGGAAAAGATGATGTATGGGGCAGGGTTTATTTTGATCTTCGGTCTGGTGCTAGTCACCCATGAATACCTGCCCGGGGCTTTTGGTGATTCGAAGGGATAATTGAGCCCGTACTGAAATCCCCTTATTTGGATGTTTTAAATTTTAAATTTAAACTGCAGGTGTTATCCTTCGTTGGGAGTCAAAGGTTTTTTTTTTAAATCTATAAAAGGTACACACACCTTGTAGAATCGCTCTAAGTGCCATTATAGTCCGCACCAATTTTTTTGGGTGCTAAATATCAAATCAAGCCCTAAAGGCGATTCTATAAAAGTTATGTGCACTGTATGAAATTATACTTAGTGCAGCCATGTTTATGCCGGGGTTTTCTTCACCTAAATTCTTGCATCTAATTCAAAAAGAGGTGCCTAACTCAAAAACAAACCTATGATCTTCCCCTAACCATGCCCACTTTCAGATAGGTGCTTTGGACTGGGCGCCTACTTTCTATAGAATCACGATTTTCGAGTTACGTGCCTAAATTTCAATTAAGGCCAATTTATCTTCCCAGGCCAGTATGTGGAACATCACCTTAAGTGGTCTATTTGTGAACTCACTATCATACCAGATGAAATCTTACATGTATGATCAGCCATACAAATAACATAATTCGGAATGTATTCGTTTTGACAAATCTGTTTAAGAACTTCAGCCATGCAATTAATTTAATCTAATATGTAATTCATCTGCGTCTGGCAGATCTTGCTGTAACTGTCAAGGTATAGCGGGATATAATAAATTTGAATTTAGTGGCGATTATGAGGTATTAAAGGGCAAATTCTGTAAGAAGCGCCCAAAAGTTAGGTGCCTAATTAGGCCCTGTTCAGCGCGATTCAAGTCAAATCGGGCGCTGATTAATGAATCACGCTGAGCGGAACCTATTTTGGAGGCGCCCAATAAATAGGCCGGTTCTAGGCACAACTAAAAGTTAGGCGCTTAGCTGAGCGCCTAACATGCAGCCACGCCCACGCCTAACATGCATAGCGCCTAAATTTTTAGAGGCGCTTTGTTACAGAATCGCGCTTTCTTGATAGGCGCCTAGGTTTCAATCAGTGCTGATTAAAAAGCTTAATCGAGCTTGTCGTTCAATTTAGATAGGCGCCTACCTAGTTGGGCGCCTCCGAAATAGGTGCCTAGCTTTAGACGCTGGTTACAGAATTTGGGCCTAAGTGCCAGTTATTAGCACTGATTAAACCTATTGTTCAATTAAGTTTGGCGCTAATATCAGGTGCGCCGATGTAGCTGCCTATCTTTAAGGCAGGCTATATAGAATATGCCAGTGAGTGCCTAACACACTTTAGCACATTTGTACAGGGCAGCAAATTTCTTTAATTGTTAATTTCCAGTTGAATATTTTGTATATACAGTGGAACCTTGGTTCCAGAAGCATGCTCGTAAATCAAGCTACTCGTATATCAAAGCGAGTTTCCCCATAGGAACGAATGGAAACTCGCTTTGATTTGTTTTACCAACCCCCCCCCAACCGAGGCCACCGGCGCTGCTCCATCACCCCCTCACCCCCGCTCTAACCGGCATCGCACTGGCATCGCAACCCCCCCCCGTGAATGCCCCCCCCTCGTGAGAACCGCATCGCACCCCCGTGCTGAAAGCGGCATCCGCCCGCCCTTCCTCTCAAACACGCTCCTTACCCCTTCTGCTGGTTGTGAGAGTGAAAGCAAGCTCCCGCCTCTTGCCTGGGCCGGGCCTTGAGCATCTGCGCATGCTCAAGGCCTTCTGGCTCTCGAGAGAACGATGCCGGTTCGGGGGGTGCGATGCCGGTTAGAGCAGGGGGGGAGGGGCTCGCATATCGGAACATGCTCGGTGTGCGAGGCAAAAGTTTGCTGAGTGTTTTGCTCGTCTTGCAAAACCCTCGCAAACCGGGTTACTCGCAAACCGAGGTTCCACTGTATCATGTTTTTCTTGATATGTTGTAAATGTAAACTGTCTAATACCTTTCAAAGGGGCAGTATATTAAAGAAATAAATGGAACTGGAATGGTAAGTCTACAGTAACTGCCCCCTGTTACCTAAACAACCGCCTATACCGCTACCGCTCATCCAGATCAAGAAGAACTCAAAACCTATTCACCTTCCCACCTAATAATGGAACCCGTCTTAAGAAACTATACGACAGCCTTCTAGCGACACAGGCAGCAAAAATTGACCCCACAATCACCAAACTAATAATCAATACAACAGACATCAAAGTATTTCGAAAAGAAATCAAAACATTTCTATTCAGAAAACACGTCATTACCAACTAATATCCTCCCTTTATGCACAAGCTCTCCCTCGATAGAATAACACATTAATCAATTCTTAGAACCTTTCCTATCATACATACTCTGATTCCTATATAAACATTTTCCACACTATCCAATAAACTTCTTATGTCATTATTAGGTAACTTCCAATCTGTAAACCGTATATACTGATATTCTCCACTATATTCTCTTATCACCTGATTCCCTGATATGTAATTTTCATAATTGAATCCTCTACCACACCATGTAATGTACATGAATCACTGTTATGTAATTTATCTAGATAATCTTTATTACGCAATTCTTTTGGTAATGTCCAAATCTCCTATAATTTGTATTCCGACTTGAACAATATATAATGTATAATGTATTCAAAATTAATTTTCCTATGAACTGTTTTCCTACCTTCTTCTACTCTGTTTATAACCTAACTAATTTATTTTTCTCAAGTACTTTAGCAAGAATGTGAGCCTTTGGGACAGTCAGGGAACTCTAAGTACTTTCTCTTCATCTTAATTAATCTTACTTATTGCATTTCTTCTGTTTCTACTGTAAACCGCTTAGAACTTCACGGTACAGCGGTATATAAGAAATAAAATTATTATTATTACAGGTATCTCCTAAACTGTGAAATGTTTCCTTAAAATCACAGATACACGTACTGCAGAGTGAACTGGAGCAAGCGAAAGGCAATACTCAGAAGAAGATTCAGAAGCTAGAAGAAGTGTTCGTGTAAGTTACTAAATTAAATTCAGAGCTACTAGCTTTGGCTTTCCTTGGTCCATAGCCCCTACCACCTGTGTACCAGGGGCGTTAGAATGTGGGTTTAAACCGTTTTAACATCGGACTTTGCTGCACGCTAAGCTCATTTCTAGCACTGCAACATGTTAGACATTTTTCAATTATTTCTTTGCAGTCGTGCGCTAATGTTTGCAATAACCGTGTGAGCCGGGTTAATTCTGCGTGAACCAGTTAGCACGTGCTAATGCGAAAGGGCTAACTGGATAATACGTCCACGTCCATTATCTGCCCATGATATGCCCTTTCCTGAAAAAATTGCAAACAAAAACACACAATGTGAGCCGATAGGCAAAGTACCACAAAATGCCTTTTTTGCCCCACTCTAAGAGGCTTTTTACTAAGGGCTCCTTTTACGAAGGCACGTTAGCGGTTTAACGTGTGTAATAGCGTGCGCTGCGCTAGCCGCTATCGCTCCTCTTGAGCAGCGGTAGTTTTTCGGCTAACGCGGGGCTTAGCACATGATTAAAAGTCGCGCGCACTAAAGCCGCTAATGCGGCTTTGTAAAAGGAGCCCTAAATCTTAGAATGTACTAACGGACATTGGCATGTGCTCTAAATGCCAGGTGGCCCAGGTATAAAATGGGATGCGCAGCATTTAGCGTGCTAATGTCCGTAAGCTTTAGTAAAAGAGCCTGAAAGTGTGCGTTAATGCTTAACGTGGTTTTGTAAAAGTGCCCCTAAATTAACATCACAAATAAGAGCCCTAGTGTTAAAAAAAAAAAAGAAAAAGATACGTATTTGATTAATTCTGTCCATCAGCATGAAGCATAGTTCCAAGATTGCCAGTTAGCACCAAAGGAAAGGATTGCGAACATCTGCAAAGTGACATAATCAGGCTCGAGGAATGGGCATCGACATGGCAGATGAGGATCAACGTGGATAGGTGTAAAGTGATGCATGTTGGTAACAAAAATTTCATGCACGAATACAGGATGTCCGGGGTGGTACTTGGAGAGACCTACCAGGAAAGAGACTTGGAAGTTCTGATCGATAAGTCGATGAAACCGTCTGCGCAATGCGTGGCGGCGGCAAAAAGGGCGAACAGAATGCTAGGAATGATAAAGAAGGGGATCACGAACAGATCGGAGAAGGTTATCATGGCGCTGTACGGGGCCATGGTGCGCCCTCACCTGGAGTACTGCGTCCAGCACTGGTCGCCGTACATGAAGAAGGACACGGTACTACTCAAAAGGGTCCAGAGAAGAGCGACTAAGATGGTTAAGGGGCTGGAGGAGTTGCCGTACAGCGAGAGATTAGAGAAACTGGGCCTCTTCTCCCTTGAGCGGAGGAGATTGAGACGGGACATGATAGAAACATTCAAGGTACTAAAGGGAATAGACGTAGTAGATAAGGACAGGTTATTCACTCTCTCCAAGGTAGGGAGAACGAGAGGGCACTCTCTAAAATTGAAAGGGGATAGATTCCGTACAAATGTAAGGAAGTTCTTTTTCACCCAGAGAGTGGTAGAAAACTGGAACGCTTTTCCAGAGGCTGTTATAGGGAAAGCACCCTCCAGGGATTCAAGACAAAGTTAGACAAGTTCCTGCTGAACCGGAACGTATACAGGTAAGGCTGGACTCGGGGCACTGGTCTTTGACCAGAGGGCCACTGTGTGAGCGGACTGCTGGGCACGATGGACCACTAGTCTGACCCAGCAGCGGCAAATCTTATGTTCTTATGAGTATCTGACTGCCTGTGAAACGTTCACACATGAGCAAAAGAAGTAAATTAACCAGAACTAGCAGCGACGTCCACAAGCAAAACCTTTTTTTAAAAAAAATCTCAATCTCAGCATTAATTCATTTGTGCTGTATCACCTGTTTTTCCAATGAATTTGAAACCAAAAGATAATCAATTCTTGAAAAAGATTTATGAACTTGTGAAAAAAAAGAAAATTCCTGAACATATTACTAATAACTGGAAAGATCATAGTAGGCTCAATTTTAAGTTTTGGTGGAATTCAGTCTGTCACATATATAGAATGGAAAGATCAATAGCGATACAGAATGGAAATTATAAAAATTTTATTAAAATTTGGGAGCCATTAACGTCCTTTTGTCATGATTGATGCCATTTTTCTAATATTTTTCTATTAATTATGTAAGATTTAGGGTTAGGTGGGGGGTGGGTTTCCATTATATGAAAATAAAATAAGTACCGTGTTTGCCGGCATATAAGACGACTGGGCGTATAAGACGACCCCCCAACTTTTACAGTTAAAATATAGAGTTTGTTATATACTCGCCGTATAAGACTACCCCTTCTTCCGATTCGCGACCCCCCCCCCCCAAGCCGGCAAAAACAGCTTTGCACCGCAGGCCCAGCTGCCCAAGACGAGTTGGAGGCCCCTACCCGCCGCATCCTGCACGTGGGCAGACTCAGCACAAACGCTGCTGATGGCCCCAATCGACACGCTGACCTCCCCGCGCACGCTGACCATCTTCTCTCTGCCTGCACTTTCCCCGCGGCCCTCTTCGGCGACTCAGCAGGGGCAGCGATCAAGACAGGCTGCAAACGTCGGGACCTTCCCTCTCTGAGTCCCGCCTATTTTGTTTCAACTTCCTGTTTCCGCATAGGCGAGACTCACAGAGGGAATGACCGCCTGTCTTGATCGCCCGAGGCTGGGAGGAACAGAAGATTTCTGCAAACACCATCGGGGCAGAAAATTTAACGGGTCCATCTCGCCGGTCCTGTGCGGACCGGCAGGAATTTTCTGCGGACCGGCGGTTGAAGAACTGTGATGTAAACAGTACCCCGGCGTATAAGACGACCCCCGACTTTGGGGAGGATTTTAAGGTACTGAAAAGTCGTCTTATACGCCGGCAAATACGGTAGAGGGATTCGAGGGTGGGAGGGGGAGGGTTATATTTATAATTATAAGATATAATGATAAGATGCACAAGTGCTTAGATGTATTTTATTGATTATAAATTTTTGTACACTTGATGAAAGTTTTAAAATGAATAAAGAATTTAAAAAAAAAAAATTCATTTGTGCTGTAAAGCTAAGAGGGAAAGTGGTTTTGATGGGTTGACATTTGAATGTACAATGCTAAAGAATCCTTTTAAACAATGATGCAGGGCTTCCTTCGGGTTTTTGGTTTTTGACATTGTAATGAACAGGCAATAGCTGTTGCTTTGGAGTAACCCATGAGTTTTTATTTTTTAATAAATTATGACTGTCTCTGGCAAACATGACTGAAATGAGGTTGGAGCAAGTCACTTAATACTCCACTGCCTCAGGTACAAAACTAGATTGTTAACCCTCCGGGGACAGGGAAATACTTAAAGCCTCTTTTACAAAGCCGCGGGCTTCGGGGTCGTTACCACAGCAGCCGACGCTAAATGGCTTCGTAAAAGAGGCCCTTAGTGTGTCTGAGCGTAACTTACCTTGAGCTACTATTGAAAAGGGGGTGAGCAAAATCCCAATTCAAAAAGAATTAGAATAATAATAATGAATTCTATTAGAGCAAACAGTTTGTAATGCAAAACAGTCCTAACCCCATCCTTTTATGGGAGAAAATAAAAAAGTAATAGAAGTTGAAACGTGACCACTTTTGGACCCTAGACATAAAAATCGTCCCTTCTCAATATTTTGGATCACGACTTCAGTCATGTTTTCCCAGAGAGAGTCTCATTTAGGTGTAGCTGACAGAAATCCTGATCAATTGCTCGTGATGCTTCACATTGTGCTATAGCTTCCATGATGAGACATTTCGAAAGCTTTTCTCCTTTAGGACTAGATTTACTAAAGATAGCGACTCAATCGCCAATCAGGGATTTCCTTAGGCTCCTTCCAAAGGAAGTCCCTGATTGGCTCAGATGCCTCAGGCCCCTCCCAAGGGAGGAGCCCAAGGTGTCTGAGCCAATCAGGGCCTTAGGCCCCTCCCCATGCATCACATGATGCACCTGGGAGGGGCCTAAGGCCCAGTGTCATCGTGGAGGAGCAGGAGGTGTATTAAGTGCCTCCTGCTCCCAACATCAAGGTACGGGGGCATAGGGGCTGGGAGGGGGGCCTCTTGTGGCAGGAGTGAGTGGGCATCCCTCCTGCCTTTTTCTTCGGGGGGAGGTCTTTCCAGGCAGGAGGGAGTGGGCATCCCTCCTGCCGTTTTTTTGGAGGAGGGGGGAAAGTTGGGGGTGGAGTGAGCATGTGCCTTCATGGAAGGAGGAAGTGAACATTCCTCCTGCCTTTTTTGGGGGTCAGGGTAAGGGGGCAGTCCTTCATGGCAGGAAGGAGTAGGCATCCCTCATACCATTTGTTTTAGGTTAGGATGAGTTGCCGCAATTGGAGGGGGGTGCGCACAATTGTCGGGGGTTGTTGGGGAGGGCCGACAGTGGCAGTGGTTTTTTTTTTAAATTTTGCGTGTGTAATGTATGTAAAATATCAGTGCCATTGAAAAAAAAAAGAAACCCCAGGCAGACCTGGATCTCACAGAGGCATACTTGCACATTCCCATTTTCTGGCTCACTGCAAATTTTTATGGTTTCATGTTCTAGAACAGCATTACCAGTTCTTGGCTGTGCCCTTTGGGCTGGCGACAGCACCCCGGACCTTCACGAAGGTGATGGTGGTAGTGGTGGCTTACCTGTGGAAGATGGGTTTTCAGGTTCATCCTTACTTGGACGACTGGCTGATCAGAGCTCCCTCATTGGCCGAGGGATGGCACATGGTGGTGTGGGTGCTCCAGGTGCTGGAGTACCTGGACTGGATTGCCAACTTCAGGAAGAGCCATCTGACGCCCACACAATCGCTGGAATATCCAGGAGTCCATTTTAACACAGTGGTGGGCTGTATCTATCTTCCAGAAGCCTACAGGCAGAAACTGTGTGCCCAGATTTCTTCTTTTCTATAGCAGCTGGCTCCTTCGGCATGGGACTATCTTCAAGGTCTAGGCTCTGTGGTTGCCACACTGGATGTGGTTCCATGGGCGAGGGCACTCTTGCGTCCTCTTCAGCATGCTTTGTTCTCTTGCTAGGCTCCATACAGGGATGCTTTGCAGGCCTGTCTACCTTGAACTCTGGAAGAACAAGCAAGCATGGACTTGTGGCTTCTCCCGCAATCGCTCTGCAGGAACGTAATGCTACACATTACCTCCTGAATCGTGGTGATGACAGATGCCAACCTTCGGGACAGGGGAGCCCATTGCAATTATTGTTCTGTTCAGGGATGTTGGACGCCCTCTCAGCGAAAATGGTCAATCAACCGGTTGGAGCTCAGAGCCATATAACTAGCTCTGCCGAGACTGCAGAGGACTCTGGAGGGCCAAGTGGTCAGGATCTTCTCTGCCAAGGGTTTGTCAGATCACTGAAAGTGAAGATAGCAGGCCTTTCCTGTTTCCAAGCCCAGGGGGAAAGAGGCTCTATGGCCTCTCACCCAGTTGTCACCCAGTGCGTCTCCCATTCCCATCCTAGAAGCTTAACATCATATTGCAAGGTCTAAGTAGAGCTCTATGTGAGCCCTTACGAAAGACTTCCCTTCTGGATCTTATGATCAAGATGGTGTGGCAAATATATCGGAAGACGAGTTTCTGCATTATAAGTTTTGTCCTCTAGGAAGCCGTTTCTTAAGATTACAGAAGCAGGGCTTTCCTTAGATACGGTTCTGTCCTTACTAAAAGTAGTTTCTGCCTTTCACTTCAGTCAGGAAGTCCGTTTGCCCGCTTTTCATTCTGCGGGGTCTAAGAAATAAGATAAAGTATTGCGTTTACTGGATGTCAAGCGACTGCTTGTCTGGTACCTCGAAGTTACCAATGAGTTTTGCATATCGAATCTCCTTTTTGTTCTGACCAGTCATGCTACAATTTCCAGATGTATTAAAATGGCCATTACCTTCACGCAAGTGGGCTGCAATAAGCAGCCGCCGATTGTATTGAAAGCGCACTCCATCAGAGAAGTTGCTATACCATGGACAGATTTGCCCAAGGAAATCTGTAGAGCAGCTACATGGTCTACCCTTCATATCTTTACCAGGTTCTTTAGAGTAGACATAGCAGCCAGGAAAGATGTCGTTTTTAGGTCTTCTATTTTGAAGGCAGTCTCAGTAGGCCTGTCCTAGACTCAGGGGACTTCTTTGGTACATCCCTAGTATTCAGGACTACTAGACACATTACACTAGAAAGAAAGATTAGGTTCTTTCGTCAATATTCTTCTTTCTTGTAGATGTGGCTAGTGGTTCTGAAGCCCCGCCTTGTAAGTGGGCTTCGCCTGCCTTCTGCTTTGGGATCAATCTGCTTTGGAGACTTCTCTGTCTCTCAAGTAAGCTAAAAAAAAAAAAAAAAAACCCCAAACAAACCACAACATGCAAGAAAGTAAAGTCTGGTCCAAGTCTCTGCCTGACAGCAGGACATGCGAGTAGTTCTGAACTCTATATAATATTAGTGCCGGTTGCACATAGTTTTAATATCTGGTTTGATTAGTTAGTTGAATGTTATCTGAAAACCTGGCTTTTCTCAAAAATGTAAGCCTCTCTCCAACTTTGGTATCCCAAGTCCTCAAAAAACTCTTCATATCTGGCATCCCAAGTCCTCTAAATATTCTTCATACTTCGTCCTCTAACCCTTTATTGTAGTTCCTATCTCATCTCCTGTAAACCGTGCCGAGCTCTATGAACGTGGAGAAGCTGCGGTATACAAACCTAAGGATTAGATTAGATTAGATTAGGTTATAATGTTAATTGATATGTTTGTTATGAAGCAGCCATCCTTTACATACGTTTCGTGAAAAAACAAAACAAAAAGTGAACAACTAAACTTAAATACAAAAAGTGAGTGAAAAGCTCACGAGGTGGGGTGTCAGATATGACCAATCCAAGCAATAGTGCTTTCAGAGGTCTAGCAGTTCTTCATTCATCCCCCTCTGTCCTCATATATATAGAGTAATTTTTTTGAGTTTTTATATTCATATGTGTCTTCTTTTATATAACGATTTTTTATATATATATATATTCATGTGTGTATTCAAAAAGGTCTATCTTATAAGAACTTATCTTCAATTCATGATAGGCATTGATAGAGCATGTCTTATGTTCCGACATTCACTTAGTGCTCCCCTCTGCCGACGCGTTTCGCGGAGCTTTGTCAAGGCAGGGGCACTACAAGAAAACAATAAGACAAAACAGCCCATTAGAGAAAGAAGACCAGTCTTATACATAAGCAGAAATAAAACTATAAGAAGTACTAACCTGCATAATTGAAAATATCCTAAATGTATTGAAGAGCGGCTTCTGAAAAATGGCCGCGGCGTCTGATTTCACTCACTAATAAAGGTTACCCCCCCTGACGTCATGCCTAAAGGTTAGAAACTGAGGTCAACCTGCGCTAACCAATTTTTTCTGCTTATGTATAAGACTGGTCTTCTTTCTCTAATGGGCTGTTTTGTCTTATTGTTTTCTTGTAGTGCCCCTGCCTTGACAAAGCTCCGCGAAACGCGTCGGCAGAGGGGAGCACTAAGTGAATGTCGGAACATAAGACATGCTCTATCAATGCCTATCATGAATTGAAGATAAGTTCTTATAAGATAGACCTTTTTGAATACACACATGAATATATATATATATAAAAAATCGTTATATAAAAGAAGACACATATGAATATAAAAACTCAAAAAAATTACTCTATATATATGAGGACAGAGGGGGATGAATGAAGAACTGCTAGACCTCTGAAAGCACTATTGCTTGGATTGGTCATATCTGACACCCCACCTCGTGAGCTTTTCACTCACTTTTTGTATTTAAGTTTAGTTGTTCACTTTTTGTTATGAAGCAGAACAGAATCGTAGTGTCGGGGATTTTTTCCCTGTTTCCCTCCTTCCAGTTATGTCTGTTATTACAGTTCTCCTTGATTGCTGTTGTACAAACTGAGGGGGCAAGAGCAGCTGCCTGGGAAGGAGACAGAATTCAGAGATGATTGACAGCATTCTGCAAGCAACTTGCGGGTTCAGATACATAACCCTAGCATTCAGGATCACTAGACACGTCTACAAGAAAGAAGATTATTGAGGTAAGAACCTAATCTTTCTATATTGGAAACTTGGAGGACCTTGCCAATGTTCAGAACCCCATGGGTATTACCCATTTTAACCTCCATTTAATCCAGACCTTTGCAACAAAGTTAAGCAGAAGCGGAAACCAGCTATAATTGCTTAGCTATCATTGAAGAATGCTCTATAACAAATTCTATAAACCTTGCCAAGACATAACATGTCCTGTATTTGCAGAGAAATGAACAATTTACATTTACCAGATGGAAGTAAAACAAGGTTTGCCTTTTCCTTTTTTGATTATGAGGAATTGTAGAAAGTAGTTCCATATGATTTGGCCATGTTTATTTAGCTTTATAGCCATTTTAAAGTTCCAGAGAGAGATCTTGCTTTGAAAAGCTGAGGCTAACTCAAAAACAAGACAAGGAATATTTACTAAAAACTCGGACAAATGAGAGAGTCATTTCTCTAGATCAGTGGTTCTTAAACCTGTCCTGGGGGACCCCTAGACAGTCGGGTTTTCAAGATATCACTAATGAATATGCATGTGTGAGATTTTCCTATAAAGTTAGGCATACAAATTTCTCTCATGCATATTCATTAGGGACATCTTGAAAACCCGACCGGCGGGGGGGGGGAGGGGGGGAGGTGGTCATTCAGGACAGGTTTAAGGACCACTGCAGGACATTTGTGGCATTGAATCTCTGCTTTAATACAGGAAAAGAGCAGTTTGTTTATTCTGCATTTGACATATTGACGGCAGTTTCAAAGTTAAATTTATTAGTATGGCATTTCATTTCTCACAGGTGTTATTTAAAGCAGTGTTTCTCAACTCGGTTCTGGAGTTCCCCCCTTGCCGGTCAGGTTTTCAGGATATCCACAATGAATATGCATGAAAGATATTTGCATATAATGGAGGCAGTGTATGAATATTCATTGTGGATATCCTGAAAACCTGACCGGCAAGGGGGGAACTCCAGGACCGAGCTGAGAAACACTGATTTAAAGCTTATTTACTAAAGTGTGAGTGAGGAGCTACTTTCTCCCAGGGCAAACAATATGGCAATCACAAATGTGGGTGACATTGTCCAATGGGGCCAACATGAAGCATCTTCCGGATGTCATCCGGAAAAGCTTAAACTGTAGGAGCCAATTCTGAGGGAGACCGTGGGTGCTGAGGATCTCCTCTATTCAGCAAGCTCCTTCATCATGTTCAGGGAGGGGTAGTTTGCATTGTGTGTGGCACCCCCAATCCTTTTGACGTATCGGTGCCTATGGCTTAACAAATAAATATTTTCCAAGCGTGCATAGAATATCCGGCGAAGCCCGCTCAGTCTGTTTTTGTCTTTGATAGCTTTTGGATGCATCTTTTCTCTCTTTGCCATAGACCCCCCTCCTCTCTCCTTGCCATGAACTCGTCCTCTTGTTTTTTTCGGTTGGTCAGGCTTCCCCTGTCACCTTATTCTTCTACTGCTAAGATGCCGCTTTAAATGTTTACAGTTCATGCAGTTTAGTAAACAGGGGCCTTTGTCCCACCCAGGCAACCACTTGGGGCAGGAGAGGGTAATTTTAGAAACAGCATCTTAAGTTGAAAGTCCAAGAAGGAGCTTGTTTTATCACTGTTTAGGCAACATAAACTCTGGAATGCGTTGCCAGAGGATGTGGTAAGAGCGGGTAGCGTAGCTGGTTTTAAGAAAGGTTTGGACAAGTTCCTGGAGGAAAGGTCCATAGTCTGCTATTGAGAAAGACTGCTTGCCCTGGATTGGTAGCATGGAATGTTGCTACTCTTTGGGATTCTAGAATCTTGTTACTCTCTGGGATTACGGAATCTTGTCATTCTTTGAGATTCTGTATGGAATGTTGCTACTCTTGGGATTCTAGAATCTTGTTACTCTCTGGGATTCTGGAATTTTGCTATTGTTTGAGATTCTGTATGGAATGTTGCTACTCTTTGGGATTCTAGAATCTTGTTACTCTCTGGGATTCCGGAATCTTGCTATTCTTTGAGATTCTATATGGAATGTTGCTACTCCTTGGGTTTTGGCCAGGTACTAGGGACCTGGATTGGCCACCGTGAGAACAGGCTACTGGACGTGATGGACCATTGGTCTGGCCCAGTAAAGCTATTCTTATGTTCACCTAAGGGCTTTTATCAAATAGACAAGCAGATTCGGCTTCTGTAGAATGCAAATTCAAATGCCCAAATTTACACTTGCTACAATCATGGAGAAAATGTGTGCAAACCACACTGGGCGCACATCAGTCCTAAAATGACTGCTATTTTCATGAAAAACCAGCAGTGTGTGTGGGGGTGGGGGAAGGATGGAGAGTGCGCTGAAGAACAGTTGAGGTCAGCTAAGCAGAAGCTGTGGACACCAGTGGAGGGGTCACCACCTTGGGTGAATCTCTTCATAAAAGCGATTAAGAAATCCCAATAAATAGATCAACAAACAAGGATATCAAAAGGCAGAAAAAGTGACTTGTATGAGGAGGTATTGAGAAAGAGGTTGAGACAAGGGCACAGGCCTAGGAGGGGGGCACATGATGTGAGGAAATGTGGCCTGACTTACCTTTTTCATTGTGAAGGAAGAAGAAAAGAATGCAAGTCATGTGACGTGTCACTTCCTGTCCCCTGCGTGACGATTCATCACTGACATTTTCCCCCCACTCTCCCTTCCTCTTGCAAAATGACTTCATTGCAGTGGATAGGAGGGTACATCTCCTAAGATGGGTACATTTTGCTCCTGGGAACTGTCGCCCCCAACATTCACTGCGGACTAAATTGCAATATTATAATCATTAAGCATTACCATTTTGGTTGGCCTTGCTCATTTGAATATGCCATGGACTATGCCACTCAAGTACATTTTTTATGGCTACACAGCTTTAATTGTGTACATTTAAAAATTGCAGTATTTTTTGACCCACAATGAAATTTTATTTCATTTTTCATCCAAAAGTCTGAAATCAAATAACAAAATTGTAAAAGTAAAAAAATACATCGTCGAGGGTTTAGGACAGTTTCACTGCGGCTGTTTCAGCGTGATGAACAGTCCACAATGAATGATTCTCCTCCCTGCCCTCCCCATTGCAGCAATGCTCCCCACACCCCTCAAGATATAAAAAAAAAATAAATTTAAGAACATAAGAATAGCCTTACTGGGTCAGACCAATGGTCCATCAAGCCCAGTAGACCGTTCTCACGGTGGCCAATCCAGGTCACTAGTACCTGGCCAAAACCCAAGGAGTAGCAACATTCCACGCTACCGATCCAGGGCAAGCAGTGGCTTCCCCCATGTCTTTTTCAATAACAGACTATGGATTTTTCCTCCAGGAACTTGTCCAAACCTTTCTTAAAATCAGCTATGCTATCCACTCTTACTACATCCTCTGGCAACGCGTTCCAGAGCTTAACTATTCTCTGAGTGATGGGTGGTCAGTGCCCCCCCAAACTCCCAAGATATGAAAAATAAAATGTCATTGTGATGGGGGGGGGGCAAAGCCCCTCCCCCAATATATAAAAAATAAAATTTCATTGTGATTGGGGGGGGGGGGGTGCAATGCTCCCTAAACCCCCAAGATGTGAGAAATAGCATTTCATTGTGGTCTTATGAATGTGTCAAAAATTATAGGTCAAGTGAACAAAGATTATAATGACATATTCAGTTGAACCAAAATTTGCAAAATGAGAGGTCAATGCTAGGTAAGTAATGATTATGATATTACAATTTAGTACAGCGGGTAAAATTGAGGGGGGGTGTCCTTTTAGTGAAAGTAAACCTGGAAACCCATAGTAGGGAATTTGCCTCTCATTACTACGTCTGCCTTTAGAGGACCTACAAGGATGGAAGTTATTTCTGTACAACACTTAAAGGAAATGACCTACATATTCCAGTTGAATCGCTGAGCAGACGTATAATGTGTCTTTTCAGTGTTATTAAATATACTTGCAACACTAGACCAGCTGCTTGAATTCTGGCTTTCGGATACACTTTACTTGATGGTTTCCTGGAGCTTCGTTTCTGCTGCTTTCAAAGTGTGAGCTGGGAGCTTAAGTGTTTATCCATTAGTGCTTTTACCTAAGTACTCAAACCTGTCACTAAACTGATTTTGTTGAGGAATGCTATCCCTAGCCCAGATTGTCAGAGACTGAGAGGTGACATGATCGAAACATTCAAGATAATGACGGGAATAGACTTAGTAGAGAAAGAGAGATTGTTCACCCTCTCCAAGGTAGAGAGAACGAGAGGGCACTCTCTAAAGTTGAAAGGGGATAGATTCCGTATAGAATGACATGGTGACAAAATTCATCACCGTTCCCGTCCCCGCGGATAACCGCGGGAAATAATCCCATGTCATTTTCTAGTGTCTATTTCAACCTCTGTCCTTCTACATCAGCATTCTTCAAAGCAAAGCTTGCGGGTCAGTGGTTGTGGCCATTCATACTCTGATTCTTATGTGAGCCAAGGATAATGAAGCCATTGTGACATCACTGATGTGATTGGCTCTTAGGCACTGGTGGAATGAGGCATTATGACATCACAATATCTGCTCTGGATACCAGAGACTGTCATTCTTCAGTGTCTATCTCAACCTCAGTCCTTCTACACCAGCATTCTTCAAAGCAAAGCTTGCGGGTCAGTGGTTGTGCCCAATTATACTCTGATTTTTCCCACTCTCCTTAAAGAATGACATGAAGATCGTTTCCCGCGGTTATCCACGGGGACGGGGACGGTGATGAATTTTGTCACCGTGTCATTCTCTAATTCCGTACAAACGTAAGGAAGTTCTTCTTCACCCAGAGAGTGGTAGAAAACTGGAACGCTGTTCCGGAGTCTGTTGTAGGGGAAAACACCCTCCAGAGATTCAAGACAAAACTAGACAAGTTCCTGCTGAACCAGAACATACGCAGGTAAGGCTAGTCTCAGTCAGGGCACTGGTCTTTGACCTAAGGGCTGCTGCGGGAGCAGACTGCTGGGCACAATGGACCACTGGTGTTCTTCCAAATTATCTAGTGTATCTAAGAGAAATCTATAATATTTAAAAAAACTGAGTTTTTCCTGGAGGGAGTGTTGTAATTGACAATTCTAATCCATGGCTCATTCAGCCATTTCCCTTTTCTTCACACATGCTCCCAATTTATTTAGTCTGAAAAGCAAGCATGATATACGTGTGGCCTCCAAATAGCATGCCAGACCCTGGCTTTAGCGTAAGTGTTTAAACAGTTATCATCAACTAGAGTTGTAGGATGCGAAACATATCCTAACGCCATCTGCTATTGATATCAAAATGAGTAATTGTATTGGAAACAAGGTAATTGTCTAGTAGTCTTGTACTCGTAATTAGTGGGGATGCTGTCATTTGATCCCCTGAAAAGGACAATGATCCCCACACCAGACACCACCCGCAGTTTGCTGGCATATCTGCTAGAAGCGACTGAATGGTAAAAGCACAACCTGTTCTCTTTCATTAGTTTTATTTTAAGGTCAATTACAACTGCTCATACCTCTGTTCATCGAAAGCCAGTAATGCTCCAGGGTGGTTATAGTCCCACACTGGCTAACTTTTTTGGGGTTTTAAATAAATATTGAATATGACAGACAAAAGACCACTTGGGTCCACCCAGTTCACTTGATATACTTCCACAAATTATGCCCTTCTTTTCCCGCGTTTCTTCTTTAGTGCCGTAAGTCATATACGTAATGTAGGTCGCTCATGACACTTAGCAATCGAACTACTAGAGTATCCGTCTGATGATTTTCAGGTCACCCCTAGTGCAAGACTTGACCAGGCCAATAGTATTTAATGCAGTTTCCTGTTGAATTCTGGGGATGTCAGGAAATTCTCTTTGAAGAAAAGCATTTACTTATCTCTTTGCCAAATGATATCATATTTTTTATTCGCTCTGTAGATCTGATTTATGTAAGACCTTGCAAGTTCTGAGGCTGTTGCCTTCATTCAAAAGACTGCGGTTGAGTGATTCAGAGCTTGGAAGAGTAAACTGAAAAAACTAAAGCCTTGGAACTTCACCGCCTTGGTTATTCAGTTCAGTAATCTTCTTTTAGAGTCTGAGGAATGGTTATGTGAAGGTCTTCCAGCCTTTTTGAAATGGATTGACTTGGATAAATATTTTTGTAAGAACATAGAAGACAATTTTTGATCAGCTTCAGTTAAAATGGCCTTTAACTAGGGTAGGGGTGTTGGTCTGGATAAAATGACGCTTTAAAATCCTAAAAATTATAAAGGCTGCCTCTGAAATATAGAGATGAAGGGTCTTAAATGATAAGAGGCATTTAGATATACAGTATTTTAAAAATATCATACTGAAGTCTCAGCATACTGAGAAAATGATCACAAACACCAAATACTGAATTAAGAATGCTTTAGTCTTTTGAGATGCCGTTCAGTAGATTCCAGTAAAGCATCTTTCTAAGACTTTAAGATGAAGGTTAAGGTGATCTGTCTTTGTAGTTGTTTTAGATTCTGGAGAAGGATAGAAACATAGAAAATGATGGCAGAAAAAGGCCACGGCCCAACTAGTCTGCCCACACTAATGACTCACCCCCTAACTTCCTCGATGAAGGATGGGGGATGAGTGTCAAGAAGTTATGCTTAGATCAATGGGTGTTCCAGCAGTAGACTTCTACAGAAGGTGATGGTAGGATTAATAAATCAGAGGGAGAACTAGCTTAGAAGAGAAGGGAATAGGATTGGGGGCAGAATAATGGAGACTTTCTGTAGGGAGAGGTGGATTAGGGATTTCAAGGTGAGTTACATTCAGACAGAGTAGGTATTTCCATTTTTCCAGAAGGTTTACAATCTAACTTTGTACTTGAGAGGTAGGGGTAGATGTCTTTCCCAAAGTCACAAGGAGAATACAGCTCGTGTTCAACCCGTGGTAGCTTTCCGCAATGGCCTCTTATTGTGCCATGGTGAGACCTCATCTGGAATATTGTGTTCAATTCTGGAGACCACATTATCAAAAAGATGTGCGGAGAATTGAGTCGGTTCAACAAATGGCCACCAAGATGGTCTCGGGACTCAAGAACCTCCCATATAAGGAAAGACTGAATAAATTGCAGCTATACTCGCTCGAGGAACGTAGAGAGAGGGGGGACATGATTGAGACGTTTAAATATATCACGGGCCGCATCGAGGTAGAAGACGATATCTTCTTTCTTAAAGGACCTTCGACCACAAGAGGACATCCGTTGAAAATCAAGGGCGGGCAATTTCATGGCAACGCCAGGAAGTATTTCTTCACCGAAAGGGTGGTCGATCATTGGAATGAACTTCCACTGCAAGTGATTAAGGCCAGCAGCGTGCTAGATTTTAAAAAGAAATGGGATATGCATGTGGGATATCTAGCAGGTTGAAGTTCGGAGGGTGGGCCATTAGCGTGGGCAGAATTGATGGGCTATGGCCCTTTTCTGCCGTCATATTCTATGTTTCTATGAGTTGGACCAGGCACCTCCTTAGCATGGCCTCTTGTCCGGGTTTTCGGCCAAGAAGTATGTAGTATAACGTAGCAAACTTATAGAAAAGTAGCTTTATTATATTTTTGGCAAAATACAGACTGACTCAATCAATATAGCCAACATATGAGGAGGACAAGCACTGCTATCTTCAGAGCTCAGAGACTTGTAACTCTGAAGAGGGGAAATAAATCCTCTCTTAAGGTAAGAGTTTTTCATCCAATCATAGCTAGACATGCAGTAAGCAGGTCCAACTCAAGAAGGCAATAGGTTTGTGATGTTTGCAATACTAATATCTGAGATAATTCTTTGTTCAATTATTCTTTTTCAAAAATTGGAAGATTGCATTCAGGTTGTACAGAAAATGAACTTATCTTGTAAGCATAAAGCTATATTCAGGGTCCCGACGCGGCCCCGTTTCGGCGTCTGCTTCAGGAGACCCCGCCACACACACAAAATGCTTGCAAAAAAGACACACTGATAATGGAGTTCAAACTGCGGTCTGAAATACAAAAACCAAAAGGCAAAATGAAATGCTACAGATACAGCCTCTGACTCTCAAAAAGCTACTGGACCTGTGCAATTTTCATAAAAGTAAACGGCTGAAGTACATGAAAGGCACATAAAACATACATACCAGTCAAACAATAGAAAACTTCTGTGCAACAAGGAACGCCACCTCCCGCTCCAGTATTTAAAAGCAGGAGGGGGAGGGGTACCCCGTGCGCACGAACGTGATGACGTCATCGAATCACAGCTGATACAAAAGAGAACTGTCAAACGTACTTTTTTTGGACTTTTTTTGGACAATTCAGCGTTCCTAGACAAATGGAACGCGATACTTAATAAATGTTCCCTGGACCTGATGCTCCTTATCATAGAAACAACTAAAACAGAGCTAGATTCCTATCAGGAGGAATATCAATTAGCAAAAACTGCTTTACAGCAAGGTGTTAACCATGATGAATACACCAAATCATTACAAGAATTAAATCTTAAAATTGATGCATTTAAGGCAGACTTGAGGAAGACCAAAATCAAGAAGTTACGTAGAGATGAGACAGATTACACAAAAGGTTTTGTTTACATTTGGATGGACAAAGCTCGCAGTATCAAACGTCAGAAACGCCCCACTTACACCCATACATCGTCCGATTCTTCGGAGGATAATCAGAAAACACAGCAGGGTCCTGGTTCAAACCCAGCTCATAATGTCCATTTTCAAGGGGGCACCAAAATCACCAGCAAAAGACCAGTAAGGGCCCGACCCACGAAAGCACCTCCATAATTTCCAATATTTTCAATTTATCCCATCGTCCGTTGTCTCTTGTTGAGACTTCAGTATTAAATAAAGGCTTATCTTTTGTACCTACAAGTCTGTACGTTCCGTTTGATACCAGAGTAGCTCTGTTCAAATTCATTCGCTCCTGCAAACTCAAAAAATATTTTTACACAGATGAAGGTACACCTTCACAGCCTTATGACAGCTCACATACCCTACAGATTAAATCTTCTTGGTGCCCTCCAGGCACTGTTGACCCACACATTCAAACATTCGAAGATTTGGTTTTGAGGGATATTAGTACTTTGGAGCAGATGCCCCCATCTACCCGGTTCAACTTATCTAAACAACAATTTTTGGCAGTCTCTGCACTCGCTACGGATGCAAGTATAGTTATACGTTCAGCTGATAAGGGAGGGGGGGTGGTCATTCAAGATACTCAGGATTATGTTGTTGAAGCACAGCGTCAACTTAGTGACCCCACATATTATGAACTTTTACAGCAGGATCCAACACAATCCATACAGGATATCATTTCTCAGCTATTGTTGCAAGCATTAGAAACTGGGGTAATTACGGAGAGAGAATTCAGATTTTTGAGCTGTCCTCACCCTAGGATACCAGTAATCTATTTCGTCCCAAAAATTCACAAATCTGTGTCCCATCCTCCTGGTAGACCCATTGTTTCTGGCATTGGGTCTCTTCTTGAACCTTTATCTGCTTTTATAGATTTTCATCTCAAAGAAAGGGTGCCTCTGGCTCCCTCCTATGTTTTGGATTCCACCAGCATGATCCAGTTTTTGTCAGCTTTTCAGGATGTGCCTCATGATGCTGTATTACTTACCTTTGATATAGCAGCTCTTTACACCAACATTCCACAACGAGAAGCCATTGAAGTAATCCGTGCAGAGCTACAGCAGATGGATTTTTCAGCATCCAGGATTTCATTCTTGCTTGATGTGGCGCATGTGGCACTAAGTTTTAATTATTTCCAATTTGACCAGGATTTTTACAAACAGGTCAAAGGCACTGCTATGGGGTCAAAAATGGCTCCTTCCATAGCATGTTTGTATGTGTCACAATTTAAACATCGTTTTTTGTACCCTTCAGAGCATTGGCAGCACCCGTTATTGTGGAAAAGGTACATCGATGACATCTTTGCGGTTTGGACTGGTACAGAGCTTGAATTATCATCTTTTGTTGATTGGCTTAACAAATGTGACTCGAATCTCCAGTTCACTATGACCAGGGACTGTTTTCAGGTTGCTTTTTTGGATATTACTGTCACCCTACATCAGGGTATTTTTCAGACATCTATCTACCGTAAACCTACGGACAGAAACAATTTACTACAGTATGACAGTTTCCATCCTAAGCACTTAAGAGACAACATTCCCACTGGACAGTTCTTGCGTCTTAGGAGATTATGCTCATCAGTGGAAGAATATGTGTACAGGGCTGAGGAAGTAAGGAACAGATTTTTTCAGAAGGGTTATCCATCATCAGTCCTTAAGAAGGCCTACAAGCGAGGTTTATACGCCAACCGTTCTCTACTGTTACAGTCGCATCCTGCTCCTATATCACGTCCTTTGGTGTGTGTCTTACCATATTCTATACATGCGTTCCATATTAAAAAGATTATCAAAAGTCATTGGCCCATTTTGCAGTTTCATGATGCCTTTCATGAGATTCCCATGTTTGCATTTTCTAAAACCATGAACCTTAAACAGAGATTGACCCATTCTCAATTTTTGAGTCAACCCTCCCAGCTATCTCCTCTGGGACATCACTCTCCGTGTGGACATTGCAAGGTTTGTTTGTTCAGTGTACCAATTCATCAAATGTCATTACCTCCTCAATTGAAGTACACTCGTCTCAGCACTAATTGTAATTCACACCATGTAGTGTATGCAATTTCATGTCCGTGTCATCTGGTGTATGTGGGATGTACCACACGTCAACTGAAATTACGGATTGGGGAGCATATGAGTCGCATTCGTACAGGGGTGCAGGAAGCCCCTCTGGTTCAACACTGGCAACAAGCACACCATGTATTGGAAGATCTGACTTTTACAGTTTTGGACAGCATGGAGTGTCCTAGGGGTGGTGACATTGCTCGACTGTTGTGGAGGAGAGAACAGAAGTGGATCTTCAATCTAAATACGTTGCACCCTCATGGCCTTAATGGCGAAATCGAATGGGCTGCTTTTCTTTGACTTCAGCTGCCCGTGCAGTACGTTTGACAGTTCTCTTTTGTATCAGCTGTGATTCGATGACGTCATCACGTTCGTGCGCACGGGGTACCCCTCCCCCTCCTGCTTTTAAATACTGGAGCGGGAGGTGGCGTTCCTTGTTGCACAGAAGTTTTCTATTGTTTGACTGGTATGTATGTTTTATGTGCCTTTCATGTACTTCAGCCGTTTACTTTTATGAAAATTGCACAGGTCCAGTAGCTTTTTGAGAGTCAGAGGCTGTATCTGTAGCATTTCATTTTGCCTTTTGGTTTTTGTATTTCAGACCGCAGTTTGAACTCCATTATCAGTGTGTCTTTTTTGCAAGCATTTTGTGTGTGTGGCGGGGTCTCCTGAAGCAGACGCCGAAACGGGGCCGCGTCGGGACCCTGAATATAGCTTTATGCTTACAAGATAAGTTCATTTTCTGTACAACCTGAATGCAATCTTCCAATTTTTGAAAAAGAATAATTGAACAAAGAATTATCTCAGATATTAGTATTGCAAACATCACAAACCTATTGCCTTCTTGAGTTGGACCTGCTTACTGCATGTCTAGCTATGATTGGATGAAAAACTCTTACCTTAAGAGAGGATTTATTTCCCCTCTTCAGAGTTACAAGTCTCTGAGCTCTGAAGATAGCAGTGCTTGTCCTCCTCATATGTTGGCTATATTGATTGAGTCAGTCTGTATTTTGCCATTTAACACTTTTTCTGACTCTATTGTTACACAGTCCCTGCTATTGTGGAAACATTATTATATTTTTGGCCTATCTGCATACCAATCCTGCCTTTGACCATAGTTGTGCTGATTTGTTCTTGTAGAACAAGTTTGGGAACTACTTGGGGTACTGTATACTTTGAATTAAAATTTTTGAGGGATTAGGGACCTGTAAAATGTAATAGATCTACAGTCCACAGAGATAGGTCCTCCAAAATCTGAAGCCCTGAACAGGTGCCAGAAGACAACAAGCTTTTGTGAAATATTCTGAGTAGATAGATATGTCTAGAATAGATAAATGATGCCCTAATGCAGCTCATACTCTGTTCTTCCTCCATTGAAACAGAGACATGACGGCAGATGAAGGCCAAATGGCCCATCCAGCCCGCCCATCCGCAGCATCCACTATCTCCCCCTGATTCATTACATTACATTATTGACTTATATTCCGCCTTTACCTTGCAGTTCTAAGTGGATTACAGTGTAAGACAGCTGGACATATCCAGGAAGTTACAATTCAAGGGATGTATACAGATCAGGCGTAGAATAGAGGGGGATAGCTGGGGTTTTCTAGGAAGTTATAATTGGATGATGCTTATATAATAGATGCCGTAAATTACAATTTAGGAGAAGGGTTTAGGCTTGGTTCCTTGTTAGGTTCGGTTGGGAGGTTGTATAGTTTTTTTGAAAAGTAGGGTTTTGATTTCCTTTCGGAATGATTTAAAGTCGATAGTTGTTGACAGCAAATTGGAGATAAAGGGGTCCAGTTTTGCCGCCTGCGTTGCTAGGAGGCCATCATACATCTTCTTTCGCTGAGTTCCCTTGAGTGGGGGATAGGCGAATAGGTTCTTGGTTCTTCTTGTTCTGGGTGAGCAGTTGAAATTAAGGCGGTTGTTAAGGTAGGTGGGTGCGGATCCGTTTATTGCTTTGTAGAGTAGACAATAAAATTTGAATTGGATTCGGGCAAACTAGAGTTTGTGCAAAGACCTTTCTGTAGCTGTCATGTAAAGAAAATCACCCGATATAAAGAGTTTTACTTTTCATTATAAACGTTCTTGCATTTTGCAAACACCCCACAAGTTCAGTGTAGATTGCAGAGAAGTAAACCAGGCAATCTCTGAGAAGTAACAATTCAAATTTACCAAGAAAGCAACCAAAATATACAGATTACATGTGAGTGCTTTCCAACATTATCCCTAAGCATATGCGTCTACACATTAAGGGCTAGATTTACTAAAATTCAATTTGCAAGCATGTGCTAATACACCAAAGACTTGTTATTTGGGACTTGTGGTAAAAAGTACATGTTATTTCCGGCACTTGGACGCATATGACTTAATGAAACCCAGTCAACATGGATTCAGGAAAGGGAAATCATGTTTGACTAATTTACTCCAATTTTTTGAGACCGTGAACGAGCAAATCGATAGTGGGAAGCCGGTGGACATAATATATTTGGACTTCCAGAAAGCGTTTGACAAAGTTCCACACGAAAGACTTCTCAGGAAACTACATAGCCATGGCATAGAGGGGGATATACAAAGATGGATAGGCAAATGGCTGGAAAACCGAAAGCAGAGAGTGGGCATAAATGGGAAGTTCTCCGACTGGGAGAAAGTGACTAGTGGTGTGCCCCAGGGCTCGGTACTTGGGCCGATCCTTTTTAATATTTATATCAATGACCTAGAGGAAGGAACATCCAGTGAGATCATCAAGTTTGCAGACGATACAAAACTATGCCGGGCAATCAGATCGCAGGATGATAGAGAGAAACTCCAGAGCGACTTGTGTCAGTTAGAAACATGGGCGGAGAAATGGCAGATGAAATTCAATGTGGAGAAATGCAAGGTAATGCATTTAGGCAATAAAAATAAGGAATACGAGTATACAATGTCAGGTGCAACTCTGGGGAAGAGTGAACAAGAAAAGGACCTGGGTGTGCTGATAGACAGAACCCTGAAGCCGTCGGCACAATGCGCGGCAGCGGCAAAGAAGGCAAATAGAATGTTGGGCATGATAAAGAAAGGAATCTCGAGTAGATCGGAGAAAGTTATAATGCCGCTTTATAGGGCAATGGTCAGACCACACTTGGAATACTGCGTCCAACATTGGTCTCCCTACCTAAAGAAGGATATAAAACTGCTGGAGAGGGTGCAGAGACGAGCAACAAAACTGGTGAAGGGTATGGAGAAACTGGAATACGAGGACAGACTTATAACACTAGGATTGTTCTCCCTTGAGAAAAGGAGACTGCGTGGGGATATGATCGAGACCTTCAAAATACTGAAAGGAATCGACAAAATAGAGCAGAGAAGATTATTTACATTGTCCAATTTGACACGGACTAGAGGACATGTAATGAAGCTAAGGGGGGACAGGTTCAGGACTAATGTCAGGAAGTTCTGCTTCACTCAGAGAGTGGTTGACACCTGGAATGCTCTCCCAGAGGAGATTATTGCGGAATCTACCGTCCTATGCTTCAAGAGCAAACTAGATGCATATCTCCTTAAGAGAGGCATATAAGGATATGGTTGAATATAAATTACGCCAGGTGTACACCTGGCAGGGCCTCCGCGTGTGCGGATCGCCGGACTTGATGGACCGAAGGTCTGATCCGGAGAAGGCAGTTCTTATGTTCTTATTTAGTAACTGTTCAGTAGCCATTCTTTAAAGATTTCCAATTGTAACTTTTCTAATGTATGCATCAGATTTAAAAGTCCTACAACTTATGTCATATTCATTGGAAAAAAAAAAAAAAGAAGTTTAAAACTTTAAGCTGCTTCTTAATTCTGCATCTTGATAGTCTTCACATTTGGCTCTTCTGCTTGCAACCTCATTACCTCTGCTTCTGTGGATGGGGAGCAGGTCTCAGCAATATTAAGGAGCAATGTTTGCTGGACTGGGTCAATACAGAACCAATAAAATCTGCACATAAAACATCAGTCCAGAGAATGGCCACCCGGATGGTCTCGGGACTCAAGGATCTCCCGTACGAGGAACGGCTGGATAAGTTGCAGCTGTACTCACTCGAGGAATGCAGAGAGAGGGGTGGCATGATCGAGACATTCAAGTATCTCATGGGCTGCATCAAGGTGGAAGAAGATATCTTCTTTTTCAAGGGTCCCGCGGCAACAAGGGGGTATCCGTGGAAAATCAGGGGCGGGAAACTGCACGGGGACACCAGGAAATTCTTTTTCACTGAAAGGGTGGTTGATCGCTGGAATAGTCTTCCACTTCAGGTGATTGAGGCCTGCAGCGTGCCTGATTTTAAGGCCAAATGGGATAGACACGTGGGATCTATTCACAGAGAAAGGTAGGGGAGGGTCATTGGGGTGGGCAGACTAGATGGGCCGTGGCCCTTATCTGCCGTCTATTTCTATGTTTCTATGAGCTATGACACTTATCTTTCACTACAGCCTGCTGCAGAGAGGCTCTCAGCTCTAGAGGAAGTGGTCCCTGCAGGCCGGATCTGAGGTTGTTGGACCCTTCAGCTGTTGGACTTGAAGCTGGAATGCTTGGCAGAGGGAGGATTTCTGCTTGCTGGTCCTTGAACTTTCTGAAGAACACTTTTTTGTTTTCACCTGCTTGAAAAATGCAGCTGCAGCTTTGCTACAGTATAAAAAGTCAGCTTGTCTGTGAAATTATACACTGATGAAACCTAAAGGGTCCTGTTTGTTCCTCCAATACTCAGAGTAGAATAAGTGTATTAGCAGAAGCGATTATCGTATTGCTGGTCTGCAGTTCTTTGTAAAGTAATCACATTTTCGATATCCATTACCTATTGACATAAGTATTGTACACTTCTCCCTCCATGTCCACGGTGGTTAGGGGCAGAGCCGGCCTGCGAATATTTAAAAAAACTGCAAATAATATTCGGGCCGGTTCTGCCCCTAATCCCCGCTTTCCCCCCGGCTGTTTTAAGCCCTGTAAGCTCCCCCTTAAGCCTTACCTGGTGGTCTAGTGGGTTTTCGGGCAGGAACGATCTTCCCACGCTCCTGCCCCGTGCAGATCGCTCACAGGAAATGGCTGCCTTAAGCTCCCGTCGTCTCTCAAGACTACGACGGGAGCTCAAGGCAGCCATTTCCTGAGAGCAATCTGCACGGGGCAGGAGCGTGGGAAGATCGCTCCTGCCCCGAAAACCCGCTAGATCACCAGGGGGGGCTTACAGGACTTAAAATAGCTCGAAAAGTGAAAACGCATTTTTTGGTTTAAAATCGCGAATAAGCGAATCCGTAGATACGGAAACCGCGAATACAGAGGGAGAAGTGTATTGCTAGCTGTCACCATTCATCGTTGTGCACAGAGAAAGGTAATAAAAACGAACAAAGGGATGGATCCGCCTCCCTTATGAAGAAAGGCTCTTTGACTTGGAAAAGAGATGACTGAGAGGAGATATGACAGAAGTTTATAAAATCGTGGATGGGGTGAAATGGTTGTTTAAACTTTCAAATCGTCCTATAACAAGATAATACCCCATGAAGCTAATGACCAGCAGATTGAAAATACATCGTAGAAGATGTTTTCTAAGTCGTGCCTAATTAAGCTGTGGAATCTATGGCTGGAAGACATTGTCCGGGCAACTAACATAGTAGAGATTTTAAAAAGTTTGAACGTGTTTGAGGAAAAGTCCTTAAAAGAATTATGAGCCACATAGAAAGAGCTAAGAGAAAAAAAAAAATTTGCTCTATGAGATCTGCTACTACTAAAGTACTATAAATTATTTCCATAGCGCTACCAGACATACGCAGCGCTGCACAGAATCACAAAGAAGAAGAAAACAGTCCCTGCTCGAAAGAGCTTACAATCTAGACAGCCAAACAGGATGGCATGGATGCAGTTAAAGGGAAGGGTTAATCTGCTGGCTGGGTTGGAGAGCAGAAGGGAGTACAGGACAATCAAGCCATTGTGACATCACTGACGAGGTTGGCTCTTATTGGTGGAATGAGGCATTATGACATCACAAGCTCAGCTCTGCTTCCCAAAGACTGAAACTCTTCATACTACTACTACTATGAATTATTTCTATAGCGTTACCAGATGCACATAGCGCTGTACAGATTCACAAAGAAAACAGTCCCTGCTCAAAAGAGCTTACAATCTAAACAGGCAAGACAGACAAACAGGATGTCACAGATACAGTTAAGGGGAATGGTTAATCAGCTGGCTGGGTTGGAGGGCAGAGGAGTAGGGTTAAGGATTGAAAGCTATATCAAAAAGGTGGGTTTTCAGTCTGCTTTTAAACAAGGGAAGGGGCTTGACGGACAAACTCAGGCAATTTATTCTAGGCTTAAGGGGCAGCTAGATGAAAGGAACAAAGTCTGGAATTGGCAGTGGAGGAGAAGGGTAACGCTAAGAGCAGCTTATCTGAGGTACAGAGTTCTCTGGGAGGTGTATAAGGAGAGAGAAGAGAGGAGAGATATTGAGGGGCAGCAGAATGAACCCACTTGTAGGTCAGCAATAGGAGCTTGAATTGTCTGCGATTTAAGGAGAGGGGTGACATGAGCTTAGCGAGGTTGGTAAAAGATGAGTCGCGCAGCGGATTTTGCCTGGTAATTATAACTTAGACTGGATGCCGAGTTTGATGGACCTTAATGTGACTTAACATGGTTTTCTTATGTTCTTAACATATGCAGAAGCTTTGGTAAAAGGGGATTTTGCATACTAAAACGCACAAAGACACTGAATTATATTTTAGTTTGCAAAGCCCATTGTGCAAAAGTTTCTGCTGTTTTACACATCAGCTTCATAGTATGAATTTGTTGCTTCACTGTTAAGAAAATATTGTCTTAATAGATGAAGACAACTTGGTTCTGGCATGTCAGTTTTGAAAAAGTCAGTGCTACAAATAGCTATAGGCATTGAACCAGGATGAAGGAAGGGAGCCACACAGGTCCTGGCCCCACCTTGCAAGCTGGCAGATAGAAGGTGGAATCTGGGGCTTGAAGATGGCTCTGATAGAGGGAGTGGGAGCTGATGCAAAAGGGGGACTGATACTGGCAGATGGTGGGGATTGATGCAGGGGGCAGGTGGCAGAAGGGTCCTCAGACCTAACACAGGGACGGGGGACAGGAGAAAGACAGAGCTAAGAGTTGGAGAAAGGATCTCATTGAGCCTTGGAGCAGGGGCTGGGGCTGATAAAGGGCCCATGATGCCTTCAAATACAAAAAGCAATTAACGTACAAATTATCACAAGATACAAACTCCTTCCACACCTATACAAAAAGCAATTAATAACAACTGGATAAATACCACAAAGCCCCTTAATGCAGTTTTAAGCAGGCGTAGTGTGCTAAACGGCTCGTAAACTCCCAAATTCTATAAATAGCACCAACATTTGTGTGTAATCTTGAGATCTGCGTGCAAATAAATTAGTGTTAATAATCAGTAATGGGCTGTTAGCAATCAACTATTCACATTAAGTGGCTCTAATTCCGATTTGCCCGCAGATCTAGCTCAGTGATTCTGTAAAGATCCATGCCTGAATCCTCTCATGGCATTGCCATAGAAGGCATTCACACTAAAGATGGCACTATTTAACTTAGTTTCATTAATGGTTGGGAGTTATACAACACAAGTCTCCAATACTTCACCCAACCTCCACAATATCCAACATCCCTCTCCACAAAATTACAAGTTGTTCCACATGCTCTCATATAGTTCAAATCTGGCAAAATGCGGCCTAAGGTACATCTCCTCCACCCTTAGTAATGTTCAATAGAGGTAGGGATACCGGTGTTTTTATTCCTCATTGGCCCACATTCTTTTATTGCAGTTATTTAGGTAAACTTTTTAACTTTTTTATCCACCATAATCTTTTTAGAAGTTTCCTTGAGATTATTCTATTTAAACATATTCAAATAAATTGTATACTTAGCTTAGTATGCTACTGGATTACATGATCCGACATGTTTCGCAACAATTTGCTTTATCAAGGATCCACCAGAGCCATTATGTCCACCATCTTACTCAGAGGTTTTTTTTTTTTTTTGCAAAAAATAGGATCATGTAACCCAAAACACCAACCAAGTATTCAGATCCCTGAAATATAACGTAATCTTATTTGTACTCTAACTGTAATCTATTTGTTATATCACACAGTAACGTACAGTCAATTTAATATCCAATTTGCAAGTTCTTCCGGAATTAATCCAGGTACCTCTCCTCCCTTGTAACCAAAAAACAAACAAACCCCAAAACTGTTGTAACTTCACTGGAAATGTCCAGTTAGCTCTTTTGTAATCCGCCTTGAACTGCAAGGTATAGGCGGAATAGAAGTCCCTAATGTAATGTAATGTAATGTATCCCTATCTCTATTGAACATTACTAAGGGTGGAGGAGGTGTACCTGAGGCCACATTTTGCCAGATTTGAAGTTTCAAGTTTCAAGTTTTATTAGTGCTTGATAAATCGCTTATTGAATATCTAAGCGATGTACAATTCAAGTAAAATAGAGATACAAATACACTGACTTTAAATAAAAACATACTGGGTTAACATACATGAATCGTGAGGATTAATAATAATAATAATAATTTTATTCATATACCGCCATACCCAGCGAGTTCTAGGCAGTTTACATTAATTAGATTAAGATCCGCATAGACATGTAGATTTACAACAAATTTATCGGATTTACAACAAATTTAGCCAAACTTGGCAGATGAGGAAGGAAGAGGGTAGAAGAAGGGGAGGATAGGAGCTATCATGAAGGAGGAGATGAGCCGAGCAAGGGGCCCGGAGATTATCGGAAGGGTCGGTTAAGGGTCTTGTTTGCTGAAAAGGTAGGTTTTGAGTAATTTTCTGAAGCCGAGGTAGGTGGGGGCCTCGAGTATCATTTGGGCTAGCCATGGGTTCAGCTTGGCTGCTTGGAAGGCGAGGGTTTTATCTAGGAATCTTTTGAGATGACAAAGCTTTAGCGAAGGGAAGGCGAATTAAAGGGGAAGGCGATTAAAGGGGAAAGTTACAATATGTTTGTAGAAGAAGAAATACATTAAAGGGAAAAATAACTCGAGGAAGGGAGAGATTAAAAAAAGATGTAGGATGTCAAGCCTAGGGACAAAAAATTATAAGTCTGGGAGTCATATATTAAAAGAATCCTTGTAAAGATAAGTTTTTAAAGCTCTTTTAAAAGAAAAGAGGTCCTTTATGTCTCTAATGTACTGGGGCATAGAGTTCCACAAAATAGGGGCAATAATTG
Organism: Geotrypetes seraphini; assembly: GCF_902459505.1. Classification (NCBI taxonomy): domain Eukaryota; kingdom Metazoa; phylum Chordata; class Amphibia; order Gymnophiona; family Dermophiidae; genus Geotrypetes; species Geotrypetes seraphini. Next base: position 15,792,101 of record NC_047093.1, on the reverse strand, counting down.
AAAACATGTCTTGTCTTCTAGTTCCAATTATTTTCAGGGATGGAACTGTTAATAGATTGTTTGAAGCTGATCGGAGGGTCCGTGAAACGTTGTATGGAATGAGCATTCTAGTAATGAACTGGGGTTCATTATAGGTCATAGATTTGAAAACTAGCAGTAATATTTTGAATGAAATTCGATGTGCAATAGGAAGCCATATATGAGAGCATGTGGAACAACTTGTAATTTTGTGGAGAGGGATGTTGGATATTGTGGAGGTTGGGTGAAGTATTGGATAATTGCTATAGAAGGGGCATGGTTGGGTCAGGAGCATGCCAGAGAATTATGTGCAGCGTTATAAAATTTGGAGGCTGCACGCACTAGGCTTTAGCTGATGCAAATTCTCATGCCCAAAATTGGGCACCGCAATAAACATAGTAACAGTAAATGAGAGCAGATAAAGACCTGAACGAACCATCCAGTTTGCCCAATATTTACACTCGTGCATTCAGGTTTAAATTGTCTTCTGGGCAACAGACCATAGAAGTCCGCCAGGTACCGTCTTTAGGTTCCAACTAGAGAATGACACGGGGACAAATTTTTCCCCGTCCTCGCTGGAACTCGTTTTCCTGTCCCATCCCTGCGAGTTCTTCTCCTGTCCCTGCCCCATTCCTGCAAGCTCTGTCCTCGCCTACACAAGCCTCAAACACTTTCAAATCATAAGTGTTTGAGGCTTGTGTGGTTAAGGCAGAGCTTACAGGAATGGAGCATAGACAAGGACAGCGACAAAACTCACAGGGATGGGGAAATTAAGTTCCTGCTGGGACGGAGACAAATTTGTCCCCGTGCCATTCTCTAGTTCTAACTGCTGGAGCTGCCATCGAAGCCCACTCCAGCCTATCCTGACCATCCTGCCACTGAAGCTTAGAACATAAGAGCATAAGCAGTGCCTCCGCCGGGTCAGACCATAGGTCCATCCTGCCCGGCAGTCCGCTCCCGCGGCGGCCCAAACAGGTCACGACCTGTCTGAATCACCAGAAGGGGCTCCCTTGCCACCTTGGTTTCACATTGAAGTCCTATCTTCCCATCAAAGTCCTAACCCTCCGGTCTTGCACATGCACGACCTGGTTGGGTTTCTATACTTATTACCTGGTTAGCTTTCTATACTTGTGTTACATCCCAGCTCCTCCCTCAGTATCCCACGATCCCTTTATCCCTCAGGAATCCGTCCAATCCCTGTTTGAATCCCTGTATCGTACTCTGCCTGATCACTTCCTCCGGTAGCGCATTCCAAGTGTCCACGACCCTTTGGGTGAAAAAAAACTTCCTTGCATTTGTTTTGAACCTATCTCCCTTCAGTTTCTCCGAATGCCCCCTCGTACTTGTTGTCCCCTTCAGTCTGAAGAATCTGTCCCTATCCACCCTCTCTATGCCCCTCATGATCTTGAAGGTCTCTATCATATCTCCCCTGAGCCTCCTTTTTTCCAGAGAGAAGAGCCCCAGCCTATCCAACCTCTCGTCGTATGGGCAGTGTTCCAGCCCTTTTACCATTTTCGTTGCTCTCCTTTGGACTCTCTCAAGTACCGCCATGTCCTTCTTGAGGTGCGGCGACCAATACTGAACGCAGTATTCCAGATGTGGATGCACCATCGCTCGATACAATGGCTTCTATCAAAGCCCTCCCCAGCTCATCCTAAACCAAATTACCATATACGGGACGCCCAGTACCGGTCTTAGTGTGTTTTAAACCATTTATTTTCTAATTAGAGATCCTCTGGGTTTATCCCACGCTTTTTTGAATCTCTACCACCTCCCTCAGGAGGGCATTCCAGGCATCTATCACCTTCTCCGTGAAAAAGAAATTGCTAACGTTACTCCTAAGTCTGCCACCCCACAACCTCAATACCATTTTCCTTTCTCTGGAAAAGATTTGTTTCTATATTAATACCGCTGCTATTCTATAAAGATCTTTCATCCTGTAGCGCCGTTTACCGAATAGCGCCGAGCGCAAATTTTTCACAGTGTCTGCTTTTCGGCCCCCCATTTACTGAATCCAGCCCTAAGGCCCTGATTCTATAAAGTCCACCTAAGGTTAGGTGCTGAAAGTGGCAGTGATTCTATAAAACGTAGGCAGCACTCGGCATCCTAATATTTAGGTGTTCCCAATTTATGCCAGAGTTTTTTTAGGCCTAAAGTTAGACGCTGATATCAGAGCCTAAAGATACTTGATTCACAAAGAAGCGCCTAACTCGAAAACAAACCTATGATCTGTCCCACACCCACTTTTAGTGTAGGCGCTTTGGGCTAGTCACCTACTTTTTATAGAATCGAGGCTTTCGAGTTAGGCATCCAACTTTCAGTGAAGTCCAATTCAAGCCAATTGAGTGGTGGTGAGTGCCAGTACCGGCACTGATTTAAGCCTATTGTTCAATTGACGCCTAAATTTAGGCAGACTTTATAGAATCAGGGCCTAAGTGCTTAACACAGTTTAGTAATTGTTTTAACAGATGTATAGTTACCCCATACATAAGAACATAAGAATTGCCGCTGCTGGGTCAGACCAGTGGTCCATCGTGCCCAGCAGTCCGCTCTCACGGCGGCCACTAGGTCAAAGACCAGTGCCCTAACCGAGACTAGCCCTACCAGCACCCATTCTTGTTCAACAGGAACTTGTCTAACTTTGTCTTGAATCCCTGGAGGGTGTTTTCCCCTATAACAGACTCCAGAAGAGCGTTCCAGCTTTCTACCACTCTCTGAGTGAAGAAGAACTTCCTTACGTTTGTACGGAATCTATCCCCTTTCAACTTTAGGGAGTGCCCTCTCGTTCTCTCTACCTTGGAGAGGGTGAACAACCTGCCTTTATCTACTAAGTCTATTCCCTTCAGTATCTTGAATGTTTCTATCATGTCCTCTCTCAATCTTCTCGGTTCTAGGGAGAAGAGGCCCAGTTTCTCTAATTTTTCGCTGTACGGTAGCTCCTCCAACCCCTTAACCATCTTAGTCGCTCTTCTCTGGACCCTTTCGAGTAGTACCGTGTCCTTCATGTACATGTTTTTAACGTAATGTTTACCGCCTAGAAGACCGATTGGGTGGTTTATAAAATTCCTAAATAAACTTGAAATTTGAAACCTTCATTTTATGAAATCTTATAAGGAAGTGCCACTATTTACAGATACAAAAATTGTTCTTTGTTGTTGTTTGTTCCCATTGTACATACTCGGATGCAAAAGTCCAACAGGAAGAAGACCCACAAGAAAAGATTCAATGAAGAAAGTGGGGTTGCATAATGGACTTCTGATGAGAGTTCTCTTTGGAAGTACATTGCTCAACCCCTTTGTGCATACTGTCAAATATATATATTTTCAGGCTTTATATGGATTTTACTAAAGGTTTCATGTTCACATTGCAAATTTCAATCATCTCGACTTTTCTGACCTAGACACCCTATGCAAAATTGGGCTGCATGCTTCTACATTTTTTTCATTGGCTTTCTTCCCCATCCTGGAGGGACAGGAAATGATAAAGCCTCGTGTGAATGATGTGCTGTTTCAAAGTTGTGCAAGCACGTTGACTTACAGGCACTTCGCACTTTGTTGGCCTTTTGGCAAAAAACTTAAGTCTGGCTTATTTTGCAGCTGCTGCTACAGGTGCAATTTTTTCAGCCACACTCTGTCAGAGAGAGAATGAGAGCTAGAGACTGTGTTTGAGTGATCTGATTCTTAAAGCCTCATGCACAACATTTGTCTCGTGTGTTACCTGCCTAGAGAGCCAAGTCAAGGCATTTTGACTTGCAGCTACAATGGAATAAATGTCCACCAGCTGCTTCCTTTATATTCACTCTATAAAATTGTTTGTTTATGCAAGAAAATAGCAACACCTCTCTTTTCTATCACCCATCCATCTAGCTCTGATGATCCCATCTGAAGGCGAGGGCTTTATTTAATCTCATTGTAGTTTTGGCTGTTCCATAAAGAAACCTACGGCTTGTTCCTGGTTTATGACTTTGTAATCTGTACAGCACTGTGTACAGTTATCCTGTTTCTGCTGAGAACCAGCATATGAAAATGAAGTTAGAATTATTGTCTTTTAATCTTGTTTTCTTTCTCAGCTTTAATTTTGGAGAAAAAATCCTGGGGGAATGTCTCAGACCATTCATGGTGCAGCTAGGGTAGAATGGGTCCACAGCAGAAAAATTAAGACGGGAGGGTTGGAAACAGGTCCCCTAAGGTAGACTGTTCAAGGGGGATTTGGAAATTGAGGGGGTATCTCTTCTCTCCTATCCAATATCCCTCATATCCAGTATCTCTATCCCCCTTCCACACCATCCCTTGTGGCCAACTTCTCTCCCTTTCTGTTCCTTCCCTCCCTCCATCCCATTGTCCACCATCTCTCTCCCTTTCCTCTGTTTTTAGACCCATTATTTCTTCCCCTCCCTCCTCCCCTTCAGTCCAGCATATGCACATCTCTTTGGACCCCTCCCTCTGTGTACTTCTACACCAGCCCCCCCCCCCAAAAAAAGTCTGCAAGTTTCCCTCGTCTCTCTAGTGTCCTCCGGCTTCACCCCCTGGCTTCCCGGTCTCACATTCAAAGCTAATTACGGCAGCCTATAGAGGACCGCCGGTGCTGTAGTGATCTTAACAGGCTGCCGTCAGCCTCCGCTGCACGTTCCCACCCCTGATGTTAGAGGAGGGGCGGGAGCGCAGCAGAGGGAACGTGCTGTGGAGGCCGATGGCAGCCTGTTAAGATCACTACAGCACCGGCGATCCTGTGCAGGCTGCCATAATTAGCTTTGAAGGTGAGAACGGGTGGTCAGGGGAGGAAGCTGGAGGATGCTAGAAAGAAGGGGGAAACATGTCGGCCTTTAGGGGGGGGCCCTAAATCCATGGAGCCGAGGGTACCCAACGCTGGTGCTTATGCATCACTTCCTGACTGACGCTCCCCCCTCGCACCCCTAAAGCAGGAGCAGCAATGATAGTGGATGGCCAGCAAGAGACAGCACTTAAGACAGGCTGTTCGCTGCCACTCCTGCTTTAGGAGGCCCAAAGGTACAGGGGAGGAAGGCTGGTCACCGAATCGGTGAGCATGATTTTTTTTAGAAAACAAATCAGTTCGAATTGATTCACCAAAGTGAATCAATGAATTGGGCAGCAGTAGTGGAGGGGAGAGCAGAAGGAGTGAAGTGTAGAAAGGGTGCAAGACTGGTCTATAGTAGAGGGGAGATGTCCTAGTCTACAGGGAGGAGTTGGGGGATGCCAAGAAGGATTCAGAGACGATTCCTCACTTCTTCCCCCTTCCCATGGGGCATAGGAAATATTTCTAAAAGTTGGAAGGAGGCGAGCACAGCACACACACTGTTTTTACCTCTATCCGTGCTGCTGCACTGCTTTCCGGACAATCATCAATTTCTCCATACAGCTGGGCACCTGATAAAGCCCTTTAACTCAGGCTTCTGTTAGGTTAATTCTCACTGTGTGAGCCACAAGATCTCACATTTTTTTATTGTGAGATTTTTGCACTACAGTTTTAGTATTTTACATGCTGCCCCGTTGCATGGGGATGAGTTTAAAGACTGATCAAAAGGTGGCCTGACAGCACAGCTTGAGGTAAAAGAATGGATGTTGTCCTTACCTGCCTCCCGCACTGCTATTGCTCAAGAGTGGCTCAAGGCAAAAGGAATGAGATGTGCCTCACCCCCGAGGCATCCAAAAGAAGTAGCAAAGAGGAGGAACCTCGTTTAAAACACTAGTCAGGTGGTTGCACCCCCCCATGAAAAAAAGAATGCAACTCTATGCAAAGAGTTATTGTATACTAGTGTTTAAGCCCATTACATTTGTTACAGTAATGGGTGCTAGAATAGCCCCACCTATATCCTGAAGCCACCCATGCCCCGCCTGTACCATAGCTGGATTGTGCCTCCCACTGATCTCAGTCCCACCACCTCACCTTTCACCATTTCCTTAGTCCTCTGTACCCTTTAGACCCTCATCATGCCCTTTCCCTCTCTCACACCCTCTACCATCTCTCTGACCCTGTTTCACCCCTTTTGCCATCTTTTCCCTTCAGGTCCCCTTTGTCCTTCCCCAAGGCCATATGTCTTTCTTCTGCAGCAGCAGCATTTCTCTCCCCACATTTCCCTGTGCAGCAATTGCAGCAGCATTCCCTCCCCCTCCATTTCCTTGTGCAGCAGCAGCATTTCACTCCCTCCACTTCCCTGTGCAGTAGCCGCAGCAGCATTCCCTCCCCCTCCATTTTTATGTGCAGCAGCATTTCCCTCCCCCCACCCCACTTCCCTGTGCAGAAGCCGCAGCAGCATTCCCTCCCCCTCCATTTCCCTGTGCAGCAGCAGCATTTCCCTCCCTCCACTTCCCTGTGCAGCAGCCGCAGCAGCATTCCCTCCCCTTCCATTTTTATGTGCAGCAGCATTTCCCTCCCCCCACCCCACTTCCCTGTGCAGCAGCCGCAGCAGCATTCCCTCCCCCTCCATTTTTATGTGCAGCGGCATTTCCCTCCCCCCACCCCACTTCCCTGTGCAGCAACAGCAGTTCCCTCCCTCCACTTCCCTTTAGAACAGCAGCCGCAGCAGCATTCACTCCCCGTCCATTTCCCTCCTCCCACACCACTTCCCTGTGCAGCAACAGCAGCAGTATTTCCCTCCCCCTGCACTTCTCTGTACAGCAGCATTTTCCCCTACCCCCCTTTCCCTTCCCGCGGTCCTGACAAACTTTCCGACTCCAGCAGCAGCCACAGCACTCTAAACAAGCTGCTTCACGACCTTCTACTGCCCTGATTTACTTTGGCAAGTCCCTGATGACATCATCAGAGATGTGGCAGAGCAAATCAGGGCAATAGAAAGCCACAAAGCAGCGTGTTTAGAGTGCTGCGGCCGCTGCTGAAGTCGGGAGGTTTGTCGGGACCCAGGGAAGGGAAGGGGGGAGTGCAGCAAGGGACTACGAGAGCCAGCCAGACCGTGGGAAGGGAGGGTTGGATGGGAGGGTCAGACTGCGGTGGGAGGGTTGGATGGGTTCGTTGGAGTAATTTGTGGGGCCGTTGTAAGCGCGGGAGTACTGTGTGAGGCCGCGATCCACTTTGGGTTCAGCTGCCAGGGCATTTCGCGCGTTGGAGTACTGTGTGGGGCCATTGTAAGCACGCATGCGCACTTGTGACTGCCATGGACATACGGATCACGGAACACGCAGGTAGGAGTGCGCATATACGCTTAGCGTTTTATTATAGTAGATTCAACAAAAATTGTTTAATTTACTCTGGAATTCATATATATTGTAACCGGCAGCCTCAAGGCAATGGGTCTTGGGCCACCGGTAAAAGAAAAACCTCTTGTGAGCCGCTGCGGGCAGCACAAGGAAAAATAATAAAGCGTTTAGATTAAGGACAACACCGCACCAGGTAAGTTTTTCTCCAAAATAAACTTGCACTTTATTCCTCAAAGTAAAAAATAAACGGAAAGCTTGTCAGGACTCAATGTTATATGGCAAACTGAATAAGTCCCTAGTCTCTGTGGGTGTATCGCAATAAAAATAGTCCCAAAACATCCAACAGGAATATTTCCCCAACAGAGTTGAGTTCACATTAGTTCACAGTTCAAAAGCATGTATAACAAAAGAAAGAAAAACTCCAAAACTCAAAACAAACAAACTTCAGGATTACACCAATTCAGCACAAGTCAGTGCAACGGCAACGGCTTCTTCAGCAACGGCGTGCTGGGCAGAGTGTGCTCCGTGTGGTATTATTCTGCCAAAATTGGCCCTCTATCCCACCACATGAACATGGGGCAAACCCCACTGTCTGGGACTGAAAACAGTTCATTTTCCCCCACAAGGGAAAACAACAAACTTCCAAAAAGAAAAAAAAAAACAGTATCAAAAATACAATTCTTGCACAGTTCAAAAGAAAACTTCTTTACTCTTCAGCTGGCTTAGAAATATCCAGCACTTGCAAGCAATTAGAAAAACAAACTTTCAGTACTCACTACAACAGAGTCAGTCACTTGGCTTTCATACAGCATACCTCCATAGGTTGGGCTTCACTAGGCAAATCAGCATTTGTCTTAGGGTTTACTTCCAGCTCCATGTCATGTGGTTCTTCCAGCAAACCAAGAGGCATGTCTTCACCAGCCTCTATCAACTCCATGGCCTCTGGAATTGGGCTGACATTTAGAGCTCTCAGCCCTGAGTGCTGTGGCCTGTCCTGCCTGAGTTCCTGCTGCTTCTGATTCTCAAGTAGCTTGGCTCACAAGGATAGCAGTCTACAGCCCCGCCCCAAACCCTCAGGTGGAGATGATTTCTGGTCAATCACCCTAGGCTTCAGTGGGGGATGGGAATTCTGCATTCCTGCTCTCCCGCTCCCTCTACAGGACAAAGAAGGTAAGTCAGGAATTGACTGAAATTGTGCTTTAAAAGGGGAAATTTGAGTGGAGCCTGAAATGGACTTGTGCACTGCTCTAGGGACACTCCTAGCAGGCATAGTCTGCATACCACAATATAAAAAAACACTGACTTCTGACCTTGCACCCTTATGGTGTTAAATGGCACCATAGTAGATGACGGCAGATAAAGGCTTGTACGGCCCATTCAGTCTGCTCAACAAGATAAATTCATAAACTTGATTTGTCCATGCTATTTTCGACTGCTGGAGTTGCCCTCAAAGCTAACTCCAGCCTATCCTGATCTGTCTTGCCCTATACTGGACACAAACATATATTCTTTATCCACAGAGGCTGTCCTCAAGCAACAATGGTTTGGCGCGAAAAACGACATTCAGCTCTTAACTGCATACGATAATTCATAAATTGAGTCGCAAAGAAAGCTGTTATATCTTTATGTGTTTAAGTATCGAATATTTCAGTTATTGTGCAAGTACTATCTGGCCACATATGCCTGGATCTTCATTGCCAGTGCCCAGATATGACCCAGCATTGAATATTTGGGAAGAAGATTTTAGCGACAGGTTCTCTTAGTACCCTTGAAGGTCTTTTGAACTTTAGAAAAGCAATAAAAACCTACCTCTTCACCTGACTCCTCAGGACAAGCTAACATTCAGGCTGTTACTCCCAAACCACTGGACGCTTAATATAGTCGACTCCACCTAAGTGCACGTCGGTTAAGCGCATGCTCTGGTTATCCGCACCCTACCACCAAGGTCCCGTTTTTTTCCCCATTAAAGTCAACGGACATAAACTCCGGATATTTGCACTTCTGATAAGCACACAATCCGCTTATGCGCACTGACGTCATAGGTCCCACCTCTATTCTTTCACGTTAACTTCACTCCGGTTAAATGCAATCACGGGTCCTCTGTATTTATTGCACCGCATTTTCTATCCCCCCCTCCCCGTAATGTCACAGCATCACGAGCCATCCTAGGCAGCAAGTAGATGGGAGACCTACACCAGCGCGCCGAGCACTCACCAGCTCCTTCCTCTCAGCACTGCTTGCTGTTGCCGCCATTACCCCAGGGAGCTGCCGATAATGACTAAACGACCGCCTGACTAAAAAGTGGTACTCCTGTTAAGCACACACTCCGCTTAAGCGCACATGGCGGTCCGGACCAGAGGCCTTGCACTTAAGCGAAGTCGACTGTAGATGTTCAACTGACTCTCTCCCTGTGCGTGCTTCAGGCTTCAAGTGTCTGCTAATCCAAAACAATTGAACTAGATGCATCTCCCTGTACCCATATTGCCTTGGTCTTCTGTGCCTTGTTAATTCTTCTGTACCTTGTTTGCTAACTGTTATGTATGTTAGTCTGTAACCCAGTGGTTCCCAACCCTGTCCTGGAGGCCAATCAGATTTTCAGGCTAGCTCTAATAAATATGGATGAGAGAGATTTGCATGTATTGGAAGTGACAGGCATGCAAATCTGCTCCATGCATATTCATTAGGGCTAGCCTGAAAACCCGATTGGCCTGGGGGTCCTCCAGGACAGGATTGGGAACCACTGATGTAACTCGTTCTGAGCTCCTCGGGGAGGACGGGATATAAATCAAATTAAATATCTAACTAAATAAAATGCTGGCAACAGCTAAAAAAATGCTGACTGCGGCCAGCTGAATATTGGCTGGACTGTCTTTCTATATCTATTGATCTTTCCTTTTTTGAGGATAGTTTATTCAGAAGGCTTGGGGAAATGATAAATTGCTTAGAAAAGTTTGTTTTGTGTTTTGTTGGTTGTTTTATAATTGCATATGCTACTTCATTCTGGTAGATTATAAATAATAAAATAGTGATTTCAGCATACGAGAAAGCATGAATTTTGAGTTGTAATTTTTTTTCCCCAAAGGACCTGTCGATAGGGTGGGGTTACTTTGTTACCATTTTTCTCTACAGTATCCAAGGAAATCATTTGCTTATGCAGGAATTCCTGTAGGAATGGAAAACCAATTATGACTTTTAAAGCAGGAAATCATTAAAGAAATATGATAGGATGCACCATCTTGAATGCAGCAATAAAGAACTTTACTGTATTGTACCATGATGATTTTGCCTTTGCTCTAGAACAATCTCCCTACCCCCACCCCCCATTTTCTTGCTTCGCTGCAGTAAACATTTGTGTTATTTTGTACAAAGTAATCCTTTTGTTTTTAAACATACTCTGGTGAATTGAAGTGACTGAGAAGTTTGAATTAATTTTATCTTTACAAGCATAGTTTTTGGAGTTTCAGTGTAAAACATAGCAGCTGTTCCCCACTTTATGCTCAGCTGGGCATCTGAAACCATTTAGAGTACTCACAGTCAAAGTTTCCATTATGTTGTAAACATTCCTTTAGCTCCATTGAATACGCTGACTTAACCCTCATTCTAGGGGGCATAATGTAAAGTAGGAGCAGAGGACAGAAAATGTGCAATAAATTTAGTTCCTGGTCTCTGGGAGATTAATAAGTGCTTCCTTATATGCTGCTGGTTGACTACGATTTTCTCACATTCATTCCCTTCCGTTTTTCCCTCCTTCCCATCTCCTCTGTCTTCCCCCACCCTGAGCAGAATGGTTTAATGGTTTTGCATTGAAACAAATAGGTACATTTTCTCATGGTCAGACAGTTGTATAAGGCTAGATTTCTCATTAAGGGATCCTGATGACATTATATTCTTTTATAAGGTCTATGAATTAAAGATATAGCCTGTTTTTGTTGAACGGATTTCACCTATCTTGTGGATAAGACAAGAAGATGTGGAGCCTGAATTTGTTTAGTGTCTGGAGTGCCGCAGGGTTCGGTGCTCGGGCCTGTGCTCTTCAACATATTTATAAACGACCTACAAATTGGCACGAAGAGTGAGGTGATTAAATTTGCGGACGATGCAAAGTTATTCAGAGTAGTGAGGACACAGAAGGATTGCGAAGACCTACAAAGAGACATAAATACGCTTGAGGAATGGGCCGCAAAATGGCAATTGAAGTTCAACGTGGATAAATGCAAGGTGATGCATATTGGTAACAAAAATCATATGCACGAATGCAAGAGGTCCGGTACTATACTCGGAGAGAGCCCCCAGGAAAGAGACTTGGGAGTACTTGTAGACAAGTCAATGAAACCGTCCGCGCAATGTGCGGCGGCGGGTGAAAAGGGCAAACAGAATGTTAGGAATGATTAAGAAGGGGATCACAAACAGATCTGAAAAGGTTATCATACCGTTATACTGGGCCATGGTATGCATCCAACACTGGTCGCCGTACATGAAAAAGGACATAGTACTACTTGAAAGGGTCCAGAGAAGAGTGACAAAATTGATTAAGGGACTGGGGGAGTAGCCGTACAATGAGAGGCTAGAGAAACTGGGCCTCTTCTCCCTTGAAAAGAGAAGACTGAGAGGGGACATGATCGAAACATTCAAGATATTGAAGGGAATTGACTTAGTAGAGAAAGAGAGATTGTTCACCCTCTCCAAGGTGAAGAGAACGAGAGGGCACTCGCTAAAGTTAGAAGGGAAAAGATTCCGTACAAACGTAAGGAAGTTCTTCTTCACCCAGAGAGTGGTAGAAATCTGGAACGCTCTTCTGGAGGCTGTTATAGGGGAAAGCACCCTCTAGGGATTCAAGACAAGGTTGGATAAGTTCCTACTGGAACAACATACACAAGTAAGGCTAAACTCAAATAGGGCACGATGGACCACTGGTCTGACCCAGCAGCGGCAAATTTTATGTTCTTATGTGTAAGTCAAGACATTCCAAAATTTGCAATCTATTTTACAAAAGGCTTACTGAATGCAGAGCCTTTTGTAAAATACATATAAGGTTATGGGGAAAATATGTGCATTTTGGTGCCTGTATAGCAGACATTTTGTAACAAAATTATATTTAAAAGAAACAATACTATATCACTTGGAGCTTTGTGGGCCTAATTTTATAACTGGTCACTTATGTGAAAAGATTCCTAAAATAAGAATAACATAGGCCCTACGGGCCAGATTCTGTAAACAGCACCTAAATCGGCAGCTGCCTACAGAAATAGCAATGGCCACATGTCAGTCATGCTTAGGTGCCATTTAAAGAATCGTGACTAATGGAACCTAACGCAAAATGTAGGTGTCCGCAATGTAGGCCAGTATTTTACTGGTCTACATTGCAGACTCCTAAGTCTAACGGCGCCCAAAGTCATCTCCATCTCTAACCACGCTTACTTTGACCTTAGGTTCCATTAGGCAGCTTGCTGTAGATGTGATTACAACGCCTACATTTTTAAAGAGTTTTTAATTGTTTTTTAATGGCACGGTCAATTACCGCCGCCTAACTTACAGCGCTATTTACAGAATCTGGCCCTATGGGGCTCATTTTCAAAAAAGGAAAATATCCAAAAAGTGATTATAATAGGGTAGGTAGATGTTTTTCTCACCATACCCTTCCAATTTGCTCTTTTCAAAACCCATTTTCTAGACTTATTTCTATGCTGTTCATCAATAGTGTGTCTAAAAATCTCAAGGGTGAGTGTTAGAGGTATGGTGTGGACGGGACTAGGGCGGACTTATGATTTGGATATTTTTCTGCAATAATCAAATGTTTTAGAACAGTGGTTCTCAACTCTGTCCTGGAGAACCACCAGGCCAGTTGTTTTTTTCAGGATCGCCCTAATGAATATGCATGAGAGAGATTTGCATATAATGGAAGTCACAGGCATGCAAATCTGCTTCATGCATATTCATTAGGACGATCCTGATCCTAAAAACCCGATTGGCCGGGTGGTCCTCCAGGACAGGGTTGGGAACCACTGTTTTAGAATATGTCCAGGGCACAGTTTGGACATTTGAGGCTAGACCAGGATTGGGCAACTCCGGTCCTCGAGGGCCGGAATCCAGTCGGGTTTTCAGACTTTCCCCAATGAGTATGTATGAGATCTATTTGCATGCATTGCTTTCAATGCATATTAATTGGGGAATCCTGAAAACCCGACTGGATTCCGGCCTTCGCGGACCAGAGTTGCCCACCCCTGGGCTAGACCTATTTTAACAATGAAAAAGTTCCAAAAAGTTACCCAGATGACAACTGGAGAACTAACCCCCCCCCCCTCCCCATGCTCCCTCAGTGGTCACTGATCACATCCTACTCTTACACAAACAGGGAAGAATGGTATTATAATTATCCCAGGACAAGCAGGCAGGTATTCTCACTAGTGGGTGATGTCATCCGACAGAGCCCCGATACGGACATCTTGCAAGCATGTCTTGCTTGAAGAAACTCAGAAGTTTCGAGATGCCCGCACCGCGCATGCGCCAGTGCCTTCCCGCCCGATGTACCGGGCGCGTCTCCTCAGTTCTTTTCTTTCCGCGGAGCTGAGAAGTTCTCTTCAATTCTGCGCTGACTGAAATTTCAGTATTTTGCCTTCTTTCCCCGCGTTTTATTGTTTTACTTACTTTCTTTGACTTTTATTTCTATTTAAAAAAAAAAAAAAAAAAAAAGTTACAATTATTTCGTCCGGCGGTTCGGCCGGGCCGGCCTCGTGGCTGCGACCTAGCTCCTTCGACCTAGCAACGTCACTTTTCCGGCCTATGTCCCGGCCTATCACCGGTTTTAAAAAGTGCAGCAAGTGCCAGCGTGCGATTTCGTTGACGGACCCACACCGGCGCTGTCTTCAGTGTCTTGGTCCAGAACACGTTCCGAAATCGTGCCGGCCTTGTTCCACGCTCACAGCGCGCTCTTTTAAACGGCGCTGCTTACTTTGGGAGTCCATGTTTAAGATGGAGTCTTCTAAGGAGCCATCTGCTTCGACCTCGACAGATGTTTCACCGGTCTGTTCGAAGCCTGCATCTGCGACTCATGCATCGAGCATCGTGAAGCCAGCATCGTTCACACCGGCTTCTGCATCGAGTTCAGCATCGGTTCCTGCTCCCGTCTCCTCGGTTCAGGTACCGCCTTCCACTGTTCCTCCCGTGGTCATAAAAGTGCCCAAAGCTACCAAGCAGAAGCACTCGACCACGAAGGAACGCGATGACCGTGCAGGAGGACCCCCTTTCGGTGCGGATCCCTCCATATCGGCATCGCTTAAATCCCTGCTCGAAGCTCAATTTGTTGAGCTCATGCGGACGATGGGACCGAGGCTTATCGCTAATATTCAGGGCGATACTACGGTCCCGGTCCCGGAGAGCGGTCCGCCCCCTCCTCCTCCTCCTCGTCGTTCGATTTCCCTGCTCGACGAGGGGGAGCGGCGGAGGGCGGCGGAACCCACTAGGCGGGCTTCCCTTTCTGACATGCCGCCTTTAGAGCCCATTACACCTCCACGTCACCAGGGTACTACATCGGCCCCTGATAATCGGAGTCCTGGGCATACTGCATCGCAGGAGGAGTTCTTTCGCACTCCATACCAGACTTGGGTGGCACTGCGTGAGTCGGCATCGTTGCCTCCCATGCGCTCCACTGCATCGAGTCCAATCCATTCCTTCGAGGCTTCAAGGGATCGATCGATGCATCGAAGATCACGTTCCCCATCCCGGCATCGGGAGGGGCATCGATCTCGACATTCTTCTAGACACTCCTCGCGTCATTCAGAGGTGTCTCCACAGAAGAAAATGCAGCGTATGGGATACTCATCCTCAGATTTATCCCAGCCAGAGGGACCGGAGTATGAAGAACCATCTATCTCATACTCTCCATGCCGCTCCCAGCTCTCCCTGGAACCGGAGGCTTCCACGTCTTCTAGTCCGTCTCGCCGGCCGGCCTTGGCGGACCAACTTTCCTTTTCATCCTTTCTCAGACAGATGGCGGATGACTTGGATGTGACCTTAGATACTGGGTCGAAGTACTCTAAGGAGTATCTGGACACCATGCATTTACCTCATCCTCCGGCGGAGACACTTCGGCTTCCCCTGCATAAGTTACTTGACCAGACTCTCATGCGGTGTTTGGAGACACCGTATTCCATACCTGCGGTACCTAGCAAGTTGGATGCTCGATACCGCATCGTGCACCACAAGGGGTTTGAGGGAGCTCAACTCTCTCATCAGTCCCTCCTAGTCGAGTCTTCCCTTAAACGTTCGCACCCCTCCCAAGTCTACGCTTCCGTGCCTCCTGGCAGGGAAGGGAGAACGATGGATAAGTTTGGTAGACGTATCTATCAAAATTCAATGATGGCGACTCGAGTGCTCAATTACAATTTTTTCTTCTCGTCCTATTTGGATTTTTTCTTGCCGGTACTCCGCAAGTTCACACCTTTCATCGATGCTGAGGCTCGGTTTGAGTTTGAGGAGGTGGTGGCGACCCTGTCCCAGTTGCGCCTCCAATTGATGCAATCCTCCTATGATGCTTTCGAGCTCTCGGCTCGTGCTGCGGCCTGCTCGGTCGCCATGCGTCGACTGGCTTGGCTTCGCACCATTGATATGGATCCGAATCTCCAAGACAGACTTGCAAATGTGCCTTGTGCGGGAGCGGATCTGTTCGATGAGTCTGTCGAGACTGTTACTAAAAAACTGTCAGACCACGAAAAATCTTTCCAGTCTATCATGAGGCCTAAGCCTAAACCACAACAGTCTCGTCCTTCTAGACCGCCTATAATCTACCAAAGGCGTTATCAACCGAGGCAGGCCCCTCCTGCGAGACAGCCTGCAAAGCGACAGCCGCCTCAGAAGACTCAGCAAAAGCCTCAGATGCCGGCTGCTCCCAAGGCTACTCAGCCTTTTTGACTCTCCTCCAGGGAGCATAACCGATCTCGTTCTGTCTACCCCATATTTTCCCATAGGGGGTCGCCTCCATCATTTTTGTCATCGATGGGAGGCGATCACCACGGACCTCTGGGTCCTCTCCATCGTAAGAGAGGGATACTCTCTTCATTTCCAACGGGTCCCCCCGGACCATCCTCCAAGAGAGTATCCTTCCAACTCCACACAGACCGCTCTTCTTCTCCAGGAAGCTCAGGCTTTGCTCCGGCTTCGGGCCGTCGAGCCGGTACCGGTGGATCAACAAAACCAGGGGTTTTACTCCCGGTACTTCCTGGTCCCGAAGAAGACGGGCGATCTGCGTCCCATTTTGGACCTTCGGGTCCTCAACAAGTTTTTGGTCAGGGAACGGTTCCGCATGCTGACCCTTGCCTCTCTTTATCCCCTAATCGAGCAGAACGATTGGTTATGCTCTCTGGATCTCAAGGAGGCCTACACTCACATCCCGATTCATCCGGCCTCCCGCAAGTTCCTCAGATTCCGGGTGGGACATCTGCATCTGCAGTATCGAGTGCTTCCCTTCGGCCTATCTTCGTCGCCCAGAGTCTTCACGAAGTGTCTGGTAGTGGTGGCCGCTGCACTCCGGAACATGGGTCTCCAGGTGTTCCCATACCTCGACGACTGGCTCATCAAGGCCCCGTCCGCTCCCAAGGTCATTTCGGCGACCTTGACTACCATTTGTTTTCTGCAGAGCTTGGGCTTCGAGATCAACTTTCCAAAGTCCCATCTTCAGCCCACCCAGTCTCTCCCCTTCATAGGGGCTGTCCTGGATACCATTCAACTTCGAGCATTCCTTCCTCCTCCACGCTTACATGCTCTCCTTCTACTCTGCCAGTCAGTGTCTTCTCGCCAATCCATCTCAGCGAGACACATGATGGTCCTTTTAGGCCACATGGCATCTACAGTTCATGTGACGCCTTTTGCCAGACTACATCTCAGGATCCCTCAATGGACTCTGGCATCTCAGTGGACTCAGGTGTCCGACCCGTTATCTCGTCACATTGTGGTCACTCCTGCTCTACGGCAGTCTCTTCTCTGGTGGATGACCTCTTCGAATCTATCCAGAGGTTTGCTGTTTCATTCTCCTCCCCATCAGAAAGTTCTAACGACCGATTCATCGAACTATGCATGGGGGGCCCATCTGGATGGTCTTCGCACTCAGGGGTTCTGGACCAGTGCGGAACGACTCCATCAAATCAATCTTCTGGAGCTCAGGGCCATCTTCAATGCTCTCCAAGCTTTTCAACATCTGCTTCACGACATGGTGGTCCTTATTCGCACAGACAATCAGGTCGCCATGTATTATGTCAACAAACAAGGGGGCACGGGCTCGGCCCCTCTTTGTCAGGAAGCTCTTCGAGTCTGGGATTGGGCGGTTCGCCACAACACCTTCCTCAGAGCAGTCTACATTCAGGGGAAGGACAACGTCTTGGCAGACAAATTGAGTCGTCTACTTCAACCTCACGAATGGACGCTCCACTCCGACCCCCTTCATCAGATCTTTGCTCAGTGGGGGACACCTCAGATAGACCTCTTTGCAGCCCCCCACAACTTCAAGCTGCCTCAATTTTGCTCCAGGATCTACACTCCTCATCGCCTAGAGGCAGATGCTTTTCTGCTGGATTGGAGCAAACGTTTCCTATATGCGTTTCCTCCTTTTCCTCTCATTCAAAAGACTCTAGTCAAATTGAGATTAGACCATGCCACCATGATTCTGATTGCTCCTCGGTGGCCCAGACAACCTTGGTTCTCCCTTCTACTTCAACTCAGCAACAGGGAGCCAGTACTTCTTCCAGTGTTTCCTTCACTACTCACTCAACATCAAGGTTCACTACTTCATCCCAATCTGCAGTCCCTCCACCTGACAGCTTGGTTCCTTTCAACATAACTCCTCACCAGTTCTCTCAAGCAGTGAGGGAGGTCTTGGAGGCTTCCAGGAAGCCTGCTACTCGACAATGCTATTCCCAAAAATGGACTAGATTCTCTTCCTGGTGTATTTCCAATGCCACGGAACCTCAGCGAGCTTCCCTATCTTCTGTATTGGATTATCTTCTACACCTGTCCCAGTCTGGCCTCAAGTCTACCTCTATACGAGTCCACCTGAGTGCTATTGCGGCTTTCCATCAGCCTCTACAAGGGAAACCTTTGTCTGCTCATCCTGTGGTTTCCAAATTTATGAAAGGACTTTTTCATGTCAACCCTCCTCTCAAACCTCCTCCTGTGGTTTGGGATCTCAATGTTGTCCTGTCTCATCTTATGAAGCCTCCGTTTGAACCTCTCAACACGGCTCCACTCAAGTATCTCACCTGGAAGGTGGTTTTTCTAGTGGCCCTCACGTCAGCTCGTCGGGTCAGTGAGCTTCAGGCCCTAGTGGCGGATCCACCGTTCACCGTATTCCATCATGACAAGGTGGTTCTCCGTACTCATCCAAAATTCTTACCTAAAGTGGTCTCTGAATTTCACATCAACCAATCCATCGTGCTTCCGGTGTTCTTTCCAAAGCCTCATTCTCATCCTGGGGAATCTGCTTTGCACACTCTGGACTGTAAACGTGCTCTAGCTTTCTACTTGGATCGCACAAAGCCACACAGAACTGCTCCTCAACTTTTCGTCTCCTTTGATCCAAACAAGTTGGGACGACCGGTATCGAAGCGCACCATCTCCAACTGGATGGCGGCTTGTATCTCTTCCTGCTATGCCCAGGCTGGATTATCCCTTCCCTGTAAGGTCACAGCCCATAAGGTCAGAGCAATGGCAGCCTCTGTAGCCTTCCTCAGATCGACACCGATTGAGGAGATTTGTAAGGCTGCCACTTGGTCCTCGGTTCATACATTCACCTCTCATTATTGTCTGGATACTTTCTCCAGACGGGATGGACAGTTTGGCCAAACAGTGTTACAAAATTTGTTCTCTTAAGTTGCCAACTCTCCCACCATCCCATTGGGGTTAGCTTGGAGGTCACCCACTAGTGAGAATACCTGCCTGCTTGTCCTGGGATAAAGCAATGTTACTTACCGTAACAGTTGTTATCCAGGGACAGCAGGCAGCTATTCTCACGTCCCACCCACCTCCCCTGGGTTGGCTTCTCAGGCTAGCTACCTGAACTGAGGAGACGCGCCCGGTACATCGGGCGGGAAGGCACTGGCGCATGCGCGGTGCGGGCATCTCGAAACTTCTGAGTTTCTTCAAGCAAGACATGCTTGCAAGATGTCCGTATCGGGGCTCTGTCGGATGACATCACCCACTAGTGAGAATAGCTGCCTGCTGTCCCTGGATAACAACTGTTACGGTAAGTAACATTGCTTTTTGAATAGTCCTATTCATTGTCTATACCTGATTAAAAATCCAACAGTGAGGTAAACTGACATTTTACTCCCTATCAAACTAGGTGACTAGGACACAAAAAACCACACACTTGTTCTTGATCTGTTCCTGCTATCCTTGGGTCACAGTCCATAGAACTCTGTCCTATATTGGTTCTACTTCCCAATCATTGCGGTTGTCATTATAGTCTAACCTGCCTATCCATAATCAGGACACAGTAAAAGTATGTTCTGTTTTGTCATATTTGGAAACAGATTTTAGAAAACTGCCCAGTACTGGTCTTACTTTCTGTAACAGCACAAGCAGGGGTTGGAATTTTGGGGTTGTAAACACACAGCCAGACACGACCAACAATATTGCAGAAAATTCTTTATTGACTAAAAAGAACAAAACTCCCTGAATCCTGTTGCTTCACAGAATCGGGCACACAGAAAACAGTCTCTTGATTTGACAAACAAAAGTCCTGAGCTGAGCCTGGAGCTGGTACTACGATGCCCCAAACACAGACTCCCAAAAGTCTTGTTCAGAGCAGATAGCAAGGTCTAGTCCTAGCCAGACCTTAGAACAAATCTCACATAAGAACATAAGAATTTCTGCTGCTGGGTCAGACCAGTGGTCCATCATGCCCAGCAGTCCGCTCATGCGGCGGCCCTCTGGTCAAAGACCAGCACCCTAACTGATTCTAGCCCTACCTGCGTATGTTCTGGTTCAGCAGGAACTTGTCTAACTTCATATTGAATCCCTGGAGGGTGTTTTCCCCTATGACAGATTCCGGAAGAGCGTACCAGTTTTCTGCCACTCTCTGGGTGAAGAAAAACTTCCTTACGTTTCTTACCTGGATGTTGAAGTCAAGGAGTATGCTGGGGCCACTTCTTCCTCCTACTCTCCTGGGCCTTCTCAACCTAGTTCTGGCCTTGCCTTATACTTCCTGGTAGTTGCTTCCCTGACTCCTCCTGCCCATGTCACTTCCCTCTAAGGAGGAGCTACCTATATTAAGGCAGTGCTGACATTGTGAGGGAATATCTAAAGGGGGAGTGGTAGCGTCCTGTAGACTCCTTCACTCTTCCCTACTACTGAAATTGCTATCTATGCACCAGCAAGTTTTGTTTTGATTCCATCATTTTTCTGTATAAGGATTTTTGAATTCTGTTACTCCAGAGCTGGCTTAGCCTAAGGATCTGGTGAGGTCTTGGCCCAGAGTGCCAAAATCCCAGTCCGAGTTACCTTCAAACTTCTAGAGGGATAGATGCAAGACTGGCACCCTTTATCGTCAGTGCCCTCAGCCAGTGCCTCATCTGGTCCAGCAGAAAAGTGAGACTTGAGAGAGAGGGAACGATACTCGATCACAGATGGGGTGGAGGGGGAAAGGAGAGAGATACCAGATTGAAGAGGTGGGGGTGAGGCAGGAACACCAATGCAAAAGTTGGCTGAGGGTGCCACAGTCCCTTGAACTGGCCTTGTGCCACTCCAAAATTGATGTAAATGTGTACATTTATCCATGACCCTTTATAAAATATACATATTCATTGTAATTGTTCCACCCAAGCTACAGTCCCAGACATATATACAATGCATATCTGAACATACATTACCTTGTCCTACAGCTGTAGAAGGTGTGAACCAAATAAATAAAAGTCAATATGAATCTTTCTAATATCATGAAAACCAGCCTAATTAGAACCTGCTCCTTTAAGGTGATGTTTTCCTCCCTATTACTGTATATACTCGAATATAAGTCGATCAGAATATAAGTCGAGACCCATTTTTCCCCCAAAAAGGAGGAACAATGGTTGACTTGAATATAAGTCAGGCGGCTTAATATTCAAGTGTCCTGCCCTGTCAAGCTCTGCACCCAGCCCCCTTCCCTCCATCCCTCCCCTGTCAGGAACTGCACCCAGCACCCTTCCTTCCTCCCCTTCCCTGTCAGGCTCTGCACACAGCACCCTTCCTTCCTCCCCTTCCCTGTCAGACTCTGTGCCCAGCACCCTTCCTTCTTCCCTTCCCCTGTCAGGCTCTGTATCCAGCACCCTTCCATCCTCCCCTACCCTGTCAGGCTCTGCTCCCAGCACCCTTCTTTCCTTCCCCTGTCAGGCTCTGCACCCAGCACCCTTCCTTCTTTCCCCCTGTCAGATTCTGCCCTCTCCCTCCCAGGCATAGTGCCCGCAAACTGGAAGTTGGTGGTCATCAGACCAATTTTGAAAAATTCCACGCTCGACTCTAATGTACCCGGCAACTTTAGACCTGTCTCCAACCTACCCTTCGTCTCCAAGATCCTTCAAAAAAACAGTGTTAACTCACCTTCCAAAATCGGGATTCAGGAAATTCCATAGTACTGAAACCGCCTTTCTTGACATCATCGACGATTGCTGGAAATTCATGGATAAGGGTAACGATGTCCTTCTGATGCTGCTGGATCTCGGCATGGCTTTTGACACTATTGATCATTGTCTCCTCATTGAGCGGCTCTCTGAAATCGGAATCCGAGACATTTGCGCTATGATGGTTCTCCTCTTTCCTCAATAACAGATCTCAGCATTCTGCTTAACAATGGGCTCTATAAACCAAAACCGATCAAATACGGTGTTTTGCAGGGGGCTCTGTTACCCCTCCCCCCATTATGCAATTTCTACGTTAGACCTGTCCTACACATAGCCAACAAATATCAAATACAGATTCACTCCTTCGTGGGTGACATCCAACTGTACCTACCGCTGGGAGAAACCCATGATGCCCAGATTGCGAAACTCCAAAACTGCTTCTCGGAAATAAAAAACTTGATGTCCGTCAACAAATTATAACTAAACGCCTCCAAGACGGAACGCCTTTAGATCTGCAAAGAACGGTGTCTCCCTTGCTGCATTGGAATCTGACTACTATAACTGCAAAATATCAAGTTTGCAGCCTAGGAATACTCCTCGATTGCAAACTCTCGCTTTTCGACCATATCTCTCAGGTGATATCTTCCTCATTTTACTACATGCGACAACTCCAAAAATCAGAGCCTGACTTTGCCCAACTACTCTATGCCTTAGTACTCTCCCGCATGGATTACTGCAATGAGCTATTCAAGGTCTCATGGCGAAGAATGTATGACATCTCCAGCGTGTTCAAAATGCAGCAATCAGGCTTCTAAAAACCCTCAGTGCCCGTGACCCTGACTCCCAGGATCTAGCATTGGCTCACTGACATGCCACTGTACCGGGCCATGGTGCACCCTCACCTGGAGTACTGCGTCCAGCACTGGTCGCTGTACATGAAGAAGGACACGATACTACTCGAAAGGGTCCAGAGAAGAGCGACTAAGATGGTTAAGGGGCTGGAGGAGTTGTCGTACAGTGAGAGATTAGAGAAACTGGGCCTTTTCTCCCTCGAACAGAGCAGATTGAGAGGGGACATGATCGATAAAGACAGATTGTTCACCCTCTCCAAGGCAGAGAGAACGAGAGGGCACTCTCTAAAATTGAAAGGGGATAGATTCCGTATAAATGTAAGGAAGTTCTTCTTCACCCAGAGAGTGATAGAGAACTGGAACGCTCTTCCAGAGTCTGTTGTAGGGGAAAATACCCTCCAGAGATTCAAGACAAAACTAGACAAGTTCCTGCTGAACCAGAACATACGCAGGTAAGGCTAGTCTCAGTTAGGGCACTGGTCTTTGACCTAAGGGCCGCCGCATGAGCAGACTGCTGGGCACGATGGACCACGGGTCTGACCCAGCAGCGGCAATTCTTATGTTCTTAAATGTTGTGTCTTCAAGGGCCTGATGCTAGTGTTCAAATCCTTGCATGACATGGTGCTGGGCTACATGACAGCTAAGCTTCCTCCATATGTGCCGAACTGGTCCCTCTGCTCCTAGGACGAAATACGCCTTGAAATACCCCCTTTGACTGCAAACCTCCAAGTGACGGTCCTACTCCCACTTCGTACCGAGCCACTGAAATCAACTGTCCCCGCAGATCAGATATCCCTTGAAGGACTCCTCAGCTTTAGGAAAGTAATAAAAACATACCTCTTCACCTAAACCTCTGCCCTTGACCAATAGACTGCAAAGAAATGTATATTGGTACCAGAACTTGTATTGTAAAATCTTGTACTGTAACTAAGGCAAATTTAACTTGTCCAACCTTTTGCCTTCCCTGGGCTGCATTGGCTGAAAAATTGTTTCTGGGGCCACACAAACGCTGCAGCAAGACAGGAAGGAGTCGGCAAGACAGTAAAGACCCGGGGGCAGCAGAGGAAAACACTGCATCGCCCTCGACCAGAGCTGCACAAAATACTTCACGGGGCCGCAGGTTGGACACCCCTGCTTGTAAACTATCTGTGTGCCAAATTAGGATAAAACTTGTACTGTAAAACTTGTACTTTTTTTGCTGGAGAAGCGGAGACTTAGAGGGGATATGATAGAGACTTACAAGATCATGAAGGGCATAGAGAGAGTAGAGAGGGACAGAAAGAGAGAAAGGGAGACAGAGAGAGATAGAAAGAGAGAGAGAAAGGGAGACAGAGAGAAATATATAGAGAGAAAGGGAGAGAAAGAGAGAGAGATAGAGAAAGATTGGAGAAACTGGGGCTCTTTTCCCTGGAGAAGAGGAGACTTAGAGGGGAAATGATAGAGACTTACAAGATCATGAGGGGCATAGAGAGAGTAGAGAGGGACAGAAAGAAAGGGAGACAGAGAGAAATAGAGAGAGAGAGAGAGAAAGAAAGAGAGAGAGAGAGATAGAGAAAGATTGGAGAAACTGGGACTCTTTTCCCTGGAGAAGAGGAGACTTAGAGGGGAAATGATAGAGACTTACAAGATCATGAGGGGCATAGAGAGAGTAGAGAGGGACAGAAAGAGAGAGAGAAAGGGAGACAGAGAGAAATAGAGAGAGAGAGAGAGAGAGAAAGAAAGAGAGAGAGAGAGATAGAGAAAGATTGGAGAAACTGGGACTCTTTTCCCTGGAGAAGAGGAGACTTAGAGGGGATATGATAGAGACAAGATCATGAAGGGCATAGAGAGAGTGGAGAGGGACAGATTCTTCAAACTTTCGACAACTACAAGAACGAAAAGGCATTCGGAAAAATTAAAAGGGGACAGATTCAGAACCAATGCTAAGAAGTTCTTCTTCACCCAACGGGTGCTGGACACCTGAATTGCGCTTCCAGAGGGCGTGATAGGGCAGAGTACGCTATTGGAGTTCAAGAAGGAATTGGACAATTTTCTGAAGGATAAGGGGATAGAAGGGTATAGATAGAGGGCTACTATACAGGTCCTGGACCTGATGGGCCGCTGCGTGAGCGGACTGCTGGGCATGATGGACCTCTGGTCTGACCCAGCAGAGGCACGGCTTATGTTCTTATGTAAGGATAACTATGGCAAATTGTAACCAGTAAACTGTATATTAATATTAGACCCTATTATGTATCAAGTTAGGACCTGTAACCCGTTCTGAGCTCTTTGGGGACAATGGAATAGAAAACAAAATAAATTCCATTTTGGGGTCCTTTTACTAAGGTACGCTAGCCATTTTAGCGTGCGCTAAATCGGCTAGGGCACCTTAGTAAAAGGACCCCTATGCTCAGTTTCATTCCAGGTAAAAGGCTCTAGTAGTCCCTAGTAGGCCTTTGGCTTTCTCTTCACAGGAGTCAAGCATCGTGGGTTTGGAATACCATCTTCCTGTGGTATAGCCAAAGTGGTTGACATATATTATATTTATTTGTTTAGATTTATATCCCGTCCTCCCCTAAGAGCTCAGAACGGGTTACAATTCACATTTACAGTGTTAAATCTGCTTAACTTATATTGTAGCCGGGCTCACAATCTAAGTAAAATGAGAGAAAACCATCAATTAGATAAAGATAAATAGAAAAGAAGGAAGAAGCCCCCCCCCCCACCGAGAAACTTAAAACATTGTTAACAAGGAACCCAGAAAATCCAAGAAGAATGAAGCGATGTGGGTAGAGTAATAAATCTAACAAAATAAATATAAATACAATATCAAGCAGAAATTAAACTGAGAAAGATAAAACAAGTTAAAATTAAAATAAATTTCAGGCTGTTTATAGATCCAGGTGTCGTTCCGGTCCAATGGAACATCACATCCACCTCATCTTCACCCATGGATGGCCAGCAGGGCAAGGAAGGATCCAAGGTAGAAGAGCCCAGTTGGAGGCTTAGGTGACTTGCCCAGGGTCACAAGGGGCTGGTTTCCCAGGTTCTCATCCTGCTGTTCCTCCACTCTTTGCAACTAAGGATCTTCTGTGCTGATTTCATGCTTGCTTCAATTCTGCTATGCTTTTCTGATCTTTAGCACTTCTACTGGGAAGCCATTCCATGCATCTACCACTCATCAGATTGCATTTTGAAACTCCTACAACTTTTCGGTCTAGTTTCATGTATCTCATGGATTCAGATGGTTTGAGGGGAGCTTGACATCTTGCAGGTTCTCTGTTTTAAAGAATGTGTTGAATTAAGGTTAATAATGAGATTATTTTTTGATGAACTACAGGTTAAAAAAAAAGCATCCACATTAAAATGTGTTTGTATTTTACTGTAGAAAAACCACAGCTCCCTGGGTGTGTTATATTTGCTTTGTACTCTTAACTACCCTGAAAGTGTGGTGGTTCCTGTTATCTCTGTGTGTTATATTTTAGTTATGCAATGTTTTTGTTCACAATTGCCATCTCCCAAAATAGGCGTAAGAATGACTGCTCTTTGTACTGTAATATTTACCCACATTGAGATTCTCATTAGCCAATCAGATTATTTTGTTTATTCAAGCTATTGTATAGATATCTTCCCTTCTCCTTCTTCCTCCTCCTCCTCCAATATAAATATGAAATACACAATAGTTTTTACATTAGACAAGGTTTATTCTTGTTGCTCACAAGTGTGAAAAGGGGCCAAAACGTATGAAAGGCCAAGTTGACTGTTCTCACCAAATTTATCAAAGACCCGTTAGTGTCATCACCATCTTTCATCTGTTTTAATGAATAAACAAAGTGTACGTGGGCTGACTGAAGCCTATGTATATATACATTAAAGAGAGCTTGAATCTGCAAGGCACAGAGTAGGAAACATTTCTTGCCCCACCAGTTTTTATTTAGTTGAAAAGATTATGGACTCCTTTTACAAAGGTGCGTCAGGGCCTTAACGCGCGCTATATTGCCCCGCGCGCAAGCAGGCGATAATTTTTCGGCTAGCGTGCACTAATCCGGTGTGTGCGCTAAAAAACGCTAGCGCACCTTTGTAAAAGGAGCTCAATGAGTTGATCTATAACAGATAATACTGATTTTCTGAGAACAAGCAGGATATACCGTCCTCATAAATGGGTAATTTCATTGGATGGAATTCAGGATAAAACAGTAATTCTGAGAAAGAGATGGCAAATGGAGAGGGGGGGGGGTAGACTGACTGCAACAGGGTGTGCGTTTGCCTTCAGGTGTAGCTGCTGATTGGGGGATGGTGTCTTTCCTCATTTGTTGTAGGCAACCAAGGGAAGAAGATGAACCCTGCTGGCCTTATCTAGATAGTAAGAGCTTGCCTTCTTTATTTGATACTGCAGCTAAAAAAAACCTGAAGCCCTCTAAGAATGTGAAAGGGAGTGGAGTCTCTCCTTTCCCCTCCTCTAGCTCAGTATCTCAGTTTCCTCCCTCCTAACTTTACTTCTCACATTTGTGTTAGTGGGGAAAGATGGAACTAGACAGCCTTTTTCTTTCTAAGAGAGAGTTCAGCTCATCAGCGCCAAAGAAGAGGGAGACAGGGCAGCTTCCCATGGAATCTGCTACTCAAGAGTGTTTGAGCACACTAGCAATGAGGTGGCTTTTAAAAAATCGACAGGCCACCACTACTGTCATACATTGCAACCTCAGTGCTGCCAAAGGATTTTCTGTCTATTATCCCCCTCTTTCTTCTTCAATTGCAGGTTGGGCTCCATTACACTGCTTAGCTCCCTGGCTATACTGCCAAGGGAAGTTGCTCCTGCTCTGGCTACCTCTGTGCTGCACTGTTGCAGTGTCGGGGGAAGAGATGCTACAGAATGTTCCCCTAGTGCAGCATGTGCAGTCTGGGTGAAAATTCAAAGGAAATAACATAGTAACATAGTAAATGACTGCAGAGAAAGACCTGAATGGTCCATCCAGTTTGCCCAAGCATACACTCTCTATAATAATTTAATGCTTTAATTTAAATTGTTCTTTTTCTTAGATATTTCTTGGCCAGAAACCAAGAGCTCTGCCTGGAACTGTGCATCTACTAAAGTCTCCGTCAAAGCTTTCTCCAGCTCATCTAAACCATCCCAGGCCATCCTCAACTGAATGGCCATATACTGACCTTAGTTCTTCAATGTACTCGTATACCCATTATTTTCTGACTAGAGATGCTCTGTGTTCATCCCACGCTTTTTTGAACTCTGTCACCACCTCCCTCAGGAGCGCATTCCAGGCATTAACCACCCTCTCCGTAAAGAAGAATTTCCTAACATTACTCTTGAGTCTACCACTCCTCAACCTCAGATTATGCCCTCCGCTCTGGTGTTTTCTGAGAACTGGTATGAGGAAATTATGCTCATCTGGATAAAGAAAGAGTGGTTTTGGGAAGGGAACAATCTCAATAATAGCTGGAGGAGGCACTTGATTGCTAGGGTTGGATGAAGGAGAAGCGGCTGAATTATCACCATTGCCTTCTAGCAGTATTGAACAGTTGAATGAAAGAGCCTTGCCAGCTTTGTTTGCCAACTCGTGCTCTAAAGCTTCCAGAGCTCTCTGATATGCTTCATTGATGATGGGCAGGAAGTCTTATATCAGTCTTCACATGAGACCCTTCATAGGTTGCCTTTATCTACAGAGCTCGTTCTTCATTGAAATAAGACATAAGAATTGTCATACTGGACCAGATTAAATGTCCATGTAGCCCAGTATCCTGATATTAACAGTAGCTAAGTACACACAGGAAATCTAATATAGTAGAATTTAACTTTGAAAAAGGAGGCTATAATAACCTGAGGAGAATGGTAAAAAAAGAAACTTAGAGGAACAGTTTCAAAGGTCAAAAATTTAAATCAGGCATGGATACTATTCAAAAAGACTATTCTGGAAGCCCAGATTAGATATATTCCATGTATTAAAAAAGAAGGAAGGAAGAGCAAATGTAGCCGGTGTGGTTAACAAGTGAGGTGAAGGAAGCTATTAGAGCTGAAAGAAAATCTTTCAGAAAATGAAAGAAGGATCAGACTCAAAATAATAGGAAACAACACAAGGAATGGCAAGTCACTGATAAGGAAGGCAGAGACTTTGAAAAGAAGATTGTGTTGCAGGCAAAAACACATAGGAGTTCTTTTATCAAGGCGTGGTAGGGGTTTAACATGCGGAATACCGCGTGTTAAGCCGCCTGCCGCGCTAGTCGCTAACGCCTCTATTGGCGAGGCGTTAGTATTTTGGCTTGCCACGGGGGTTAGCGCGTGATGAAATGTCCGACGCGCTAACCTTGATAAAAGGAGCCCATAGTAAAACTTTTAGGTATATTACAAGCAAGAAGTTGGAAAAAGAATAATTTGGACCACTAGATGACCAAGGAGTAAAAAGGACACTCAAGGAAGACAAGGCCATAGCAGAGAGATTAAATAAAATATTTGCTTTGATCTTCACCGAGGAAGATGTGGGGGAGCTACTGATGCCAGAAATGGTACTCAATGCTGATGAGTCATAGAAACTGAAACAAATCTCTGTAACACTGGAAGATGTAATAGGGAAATTTGACAAACTGAAGAGTAGCAAATCACCTGGACTTGAAGGTATATATCCCAGAGTACTTATAGAATTGAAAAATGAACTTGCGGAGCTATTGTTAATAATTAGTAATCTGTCTTTAAAATCCAGCATACTAAAGGAAGACTTGCAAGTAACCAACATAAAGCCAATTTTAAAAAGGGTTCCAGAGGGGATCTGGGAAATTAAAGACTGGTGAATCTGATGTCGGTACTGGGCAAAATGGTAGAGACTATTATAAAGATGCTTATCTATCGCATCTATCCTTATGTTGCTTGTCAGCTAAAGCTATTGAGAAATTAAATGCCCCCATTTCTGGTATAGAAATACAAAGAACTATATCACATTTAAAATGACATAAAGTTCCGGGTTCTGATAGTTTTAGTGGGGAGATTTTTTTAACTTCTGAAATCCTACCTAACAGGACCTTTGGAGGCCTATTATACCTTAACTATTGCAAGTGGAAAATTCCCAGACTTACAGAATCAAGCTCTTATAACTTGAAGGGCTGAAGTTAGGACCCAAAGTGGTGAACTGGGTCAGAAACTGGCTGTCGGACAGACGCCAGAGGGTGGTGGTTAATGGAAGTCGCTCGAAGGAAGGAAAGGTGACTAGTGGAGTCCCTCAGGGTTCGGTGCTGGGGCCAATCCTGTTCAATATGTATGTAAGTGACATTGCTGAAGGGTTAGAAGGAAAAGTGTGCCTTTTTGCAGATGATACCAAGATTTGTAACAGAGTAGAGGGAGTGGAAAATATGAAAAAGGATCTGCAAAAGTTAGAGGAATGGTCTAATGCCTGGCAACTAAAATTCAATGCAAAGAAATGCAGAGTAATGCATTTGGGGATTAATAATAGGAAGGAACCGTATATGCTGGGAGGAGAGAAGCTGATATGCACGGAAGGGGAGAGGGACCTTGGGGTGATAGTGTCCGAAGATCTAAAGGCGAAAAAACAGTGTGACAAGGCAGTGGCTGCTGCCAGAAGGATTCTGGGCTGTATAAAGAGAGGCGTAGTCAGTAGAAGAAAGAAGGTGTTGATGCCCCTGTACAGGTCATTGGTGAGGCCCCACTTGGAGTATTGTGTTCAGTTTTGGAGACCGTATCTGGCGAAAGACGTAAGAAGACTTGAGGCGGTCCAGAGGAGGGCGACGAAAATGATAGGAGGCTTGCACCAGAAGACATATGAGGAGAGACTGGAAGCCCTGAATATGTATACCCTAGAGGAAAGGAGAGACAGGGGAGATATGATTCAGACGTTCAAATACTTAAAGGGTATTAACGTAGAACAAAATCTTTTCCAGAGAAAGGAAAATGGTAAAACCAGAGGACATAATTTGAGGTTGAGGGGTGGTAGATTCAGGGGCAATGTTAGGAAATTCTACTTTACGGAGAGGGTGGTGGATGCCTGGAATGCGCTCCCGAGAGAGGTGGTGGAGAGTAAAACTGTGACTGAGTTCAAAGAAGCGTGGGATGAACACAGAAGATTTAGAATCAGAAAATAATATTAAAGATTGAACTAGGCCAGTTACTGGGCAGACTTGTACGGTCTGTGTCTGTGTATGGCCGTTTGGAGGAGGATGGGCAGGGGAGGGCTTCAATGGCTGGGAGGGTGTAGATGGGCTGGAGTAAGTCTTAACAGAGATTTCGGCAGTTGGAACCCAAGCACAGTACCGGGTAAAGCTTTGGATTCTCGCCCAGAAATAGCTAAGAAGAAAAAAAAAAAAAAAAAATTTTTAAATTGAATCAGGTTGGGCAGACTGGATGGACCATTCGGGTCTTTATCTGCCGTCATCTACTATGTTACTATGTTAACTAAACCAGGGATGGACCCTTATACCTATAATCTTATCAGCCCATCTCTGTTTTGCGAGGAGTTGCCACTAAAGGAGGTGCATGGGGTGGTTAGACATTTGGGAGCCAATGTGCCTGTTGCTCTGAACAATCTTTATGATATTAATGTCAAGCCATTACTTTATGTGACTTTGGACAAGTTGGGCACATGGGAGAAGTTACCCACCTCCCCGTCCGGGAGGATATTTCTCTATACTATTTTAATAGTACCAAGATGGCTCTATCTATACCAGACAGTATTTAAGAACATAAGAACATAAGAAGTGCCTCTGCTGGGTCAGACCAGAGGTTCATTGTGCCCAGTAGTCCGCTCATGCGGCAGCCCATCAGGTCCAGGACCTGTATAGTAATGCTCTATCTATACCCTTCTATCCCCTTTTCCTTCAGGAAATCATCCAATCCCTTCTTGAACCCCGATACCTTACTCTGTCCTATCACATCCTCTGGAAGCGCATTCCAGGTGTCCACCACCCTTTGAGTGAAGAAGAACTTCCTAACATTGGTTCTGAATTTGTCCCCTCTTAATTTTTCCGAATGCCCTTTCGTTCTTGTAGTTTTCGAAAGTTTGAAGAATCTGTCCCTCTCCACTTTCTCTATGCCCTTCATGATCTTGTAATTCTCTATCATGTCCCCTCTAAGTCTCCGCTTCTCCAGGGAAAAGAGCCCCAGTTTCTCTAATCTTTCAGCAAATGAAAGGTTTCCCATCTCTTTTATCAATTGCATCGCTGTTTCCTGAATCCTCTCGAGTATCGCCATATCCTTCTTAAGGTACGGCGACCAATACTGGACGCAGTATTCCAGATGCGGGCGCACCATCGCCCAATACAGCGGCAGGATAACTTCTTTGTTGATCTCAAGAAAAATACTAGTCAGCAAATACTGCATATGGAACCATGAGGAGGTTTTTGTGGAAGGGGAAGAAACCCAGGATTATTAGACCTGGTCAGATATAACTTAGCTTGTGGAGTCAGACATCTTAGTGATTGGGCCTGTGGGAATGATGTGTTCACTTCTCTGGCCTTTGATTCTGCAGTGCTGTTCCCATTATCAGGTTTCTATCTTTAACTCATTATAAAAACACGTTGTGTGAAAATACATGGCAGTGGGTGTGGCGACAGCTAAATGAGTGTGTGGTGATTTTACCTATTCACCCCTATTACCAATAGTGGGAAATCAGTGGGACATCCACTTTTGTCAAATAGGGGCAGGGAATCAGGCTTAATTTTCATAGGAGATTTTCTTGATGCTTAATCTTGGCCACTTTCATTTACAGCTCTTCAAGATACCCATTATATGGACTTTGCAGATGTTTATACCCACGCTCAGATAGTGGCATTATATATCTAGCTTGCTGGGGGACTCTATAACAGCAGAGTAGGGCACAGAAGATAGATGGATGTTTACAGGTGAGACAGGAGGACAGACTCCAGCTAAAATTTTTATTCTTTCTTGGGAGATAGGCTAGAGGAGCTTTCATATGTAGAAATGGCTTAAGCCTGAGGGACAGATCTCTCTTGTGATACTGAGCCAGAGATTATTAGTAACGGCATACTTTCTATTTTCCAAATTTCTGTTAATGCGCTTATCTAAGAGCTTGAATATAAATTCATGCTTAGAATACACATTCCACCTTGGAGAGCATATAAAGCACATTTTTGCATTAGCAGGTGAATGTCTTAAATGCCAAGAAATGAGGATGACTTTTGCCCACATGCTTTCGGAACTGCCCACCAATACTGCTTGTTTGGCAGAGGCTAATACGATTTTTGAAAAAGCTGGGGTTTGCTACACTGATGTTTCATCCTCTAGACCAGTGATTCCCAACCCTGTCCTGGAGGAACACCAGGCCAATTGGGTTTTCAGGCTAGCCCTAATGAATATGCATGAAGCAAATTTGCATGCCTATCACTTCCATCATATGCAAATCTCTCTCATGCATATTCATTAGGGCTAGCCTGAAAACCCGATTGGCCTGGTGTTCCTCCAGGACAGGGTTGGGAATCACTGCTCTAGACCAGGGCTGCCCAAGTCCGGTCCTCAAGATCTACTGGCAGGCCAGGTTTTCTGGATATCCACAATGAATATGCATGAGAGAGATTTGCCCGCACTGCCTTCTTGGTATGCAAATCTCTCTCACGCGTGTTCATTGTGGATATCCAGAAAACCTGGCCTGCCAGTAGATCTCGAGGACCGGACTTGGGCAGCCCTACTCTAGACATACTCAAGCCTGCTGAGGGGAGTGAACTATTCCTATCTAAGGCCATCCTGCTAGGGAAGAACACTATTCTGATATGGTGGAAGAGCAAACAGGCACCTAATATATCACTCTCACATGGCCAGATGTTTAATTTACTTATTTTTGAGTGCAGGGGTGCAGGAGTTTCTGATAAGAACATAAGAATAGCCTTACTGGATCAGACTAATGTTCCATCTAGCCCAGTATCGCGTCATCACAGAGGCCAATCCAAGTCACAAGTACCTAGCAAAAACCCAAATAATAGCAACATTCCAGAGCTGAGATTGTGATGTCATAATGCCTCATTCCACCAATGCTTAAGAGCCAACCTCATCAATGATGTCACAATTGTTCTATACTTGGCTCACATAAGAACGTAAGAATAGCCTTACTGGATCAGACTAATGGTCCATCAAGCCCAGTATCCCGTCTTCACAGAGGCCAATCTAAGTCACAAATACCTAGATCAGTGTCTCTCAAACTTTTTTTTTTTAGCTCCGGCACACTAAACGAAGCAAATGTTTTATGTGGCACCCTAAATGGAGCAAAAGGTTTTGCTGCCCATTGTAATTGAAATTATAAAATTGCAAAACCAACAAAAAAATTAAATTTGAGAGTTATTTATTTAAAGTTCTTTAAGCTATGTATGGGTAATTGTAACAACGGTGAAACTAAAGTAGATAAAATAGAATTGCTAATTGATGCGATGGATGTGCTTATTTTTGAGTGTAAATTAACTCAAAACGCGACTCGATAGTTGACAAGCACCATCCACCATCTGCAGTTGTTCCCTTTTTTTTCAATTTCATTTCTGTAAGAGCTGAAAATCCAAGTTCACAAAGATAAGAAGATCCAAATGATAACAAAGCCTTGATTGCTTTGTTGTTCAAGTTAAAATAACTACTGCAGAAAAAATAAAACTAAAATTACTTTGTCGTTAGTTTTCAAGGACCTATCACGTCAAAGAATGATGCTTATCCGTACGCACACAGACACTCATAACATTGACAGACTCTTGTGTACACAACGTCCATGTCATCTATTTTAGGGAAGTTTTAAAAATAAAGTAAAATTCTGGAATCTCTTGTGGCACACCCAGAATATCTTTGGGACACACCATTGTGTCATGGCACACAGTTTGAGAGACACTGACCTCGATGGACCTCTTTTCGATTGATATGGGAATCATACTGGTCCTCTCTTACCCACAAACAGCGAAGCCTAGTTGTGATTAGGTGAACTATAGTTGCACTTTTGGGAGGGAGGTTGGGGAAGGGGAAGAGAAGGGAGGATTGGGGGGGGTAGGCTTAGAGGGTTTGGAAAGAGTTAGTGGGGATTAAAATAATAAAATGGAGTCTTTTTTGTGAGTAGCATGTCCATGAGAACCCAACAGATATTATTGTTGCTTATTCTGGCGTTCTTTTCTAGAAAATATGTTCCCATATTGCGGATGAGTTAAATGTGAGGCTGGGGGTGTAGATGGGAATCCACTTACCTCAGCCTCTTTGTGTTTATTCTTGCCTTCTCCTTGACTGGAGGGGGCAATATATGTCTATGCCTTCCTATATTCTGTTTAGAATGGGCTGGGGAGGGCTTCGATGGAAACCCCAGTAATTTGGACGATAAGGATAGCAAATGACAGTCCCGCAAATGACAAGATGGTTTGGATAGGCTGGAGTGGGCTTTGGCAACTCCAGTAGTTGGAACCTGAGGATGTTACTTCTATGATCTGTGTCCCAGAAATATCAAAGACAAAATTCAATTTAATCATGAATTTCTATGCGTGTGACTACTGGCCAGACTGGATCATTCAGGTCTTTATCTGCTGTCATTTACTGTGTTACCATGTTACTATATGTGTTTCTATCTGATCATTTACAGCATGATGATATGTATATAAATTTTTACTTGACTGAATTCTGACACAGATGTTCTCTCGTTTAATATGTATAATTGATTGTGTTGGATTGGATTGTGCTTATTTGTTTAATGCCTACCGTATATACTCGAATATAAACCGGGATTTTGGGGCCAAAAAATTGGCCCAAAAATGGGGGTCCCGGTTTATATTCGGGCCATCCCCCAGTGACCGGACTTCCTGCAGGTCTGCCTTAGGCCTGGACAGGAGGGATTCCTCCTGTCTCCTGCCCCAGCCGACACTAATAATTACCACCCTCCCTCGCGTACCTGTTCCGTGGTGGTCCAGTGTGTATCCCACGCTGAAATACTCCCGAAGATTGTAAATGTAGTAGCCAGCGGCGCACCTGGGCAGGCACGCAGCAGCGAGCTTTTCATGCTACCGGCTGGCCCTGCACCGCTCCTTGATAGGCTGCCGCGAGAACTGCGAATCCTGTGAGAACTTATGGCAGCCTATCAAGAAGCGGTGCAGGGCCGGCCGGCAATACGAAAAGCTCGCTGCTGCATACCAGCCCGGGTGCACCGCAGGCTACTACATTTACAATCTTTGGGAGGATTTCAGTGCGGGATACATGCTGGACCACCAGAGAACAGGTACGCGAGGGAGGGAGGGAAGGAGGGAGGGTGGTAATTATTAGTGTCAGCTGGGGCAAGAGATGGGAGGGATCCCTCCTATCCCGGCCTACCACTAGGTGGTTTAAGTTAAGGGGAAGGGTTAATCTGCTGGCTGGGTTAGAGGGCAGAGGGGAGTATGGACAATCAAGCCATTGTGACATCACTGATGAGGTTGGTTCTTTTTAGGGGGAAGAGGGTACAGGGAAGGAAAGTGGGATAGTGTTCAGAGCCTGGCAGGGAGAGGGGCTTGATAGGGAATGGGACTGAGCGCAGGGCAGGGCAGGGAGGGAAGGGGGCTGGGTACAGAACTTGGCAGGGAGGGGGACTGAGTGCAGAACCTGACAGGGAAGGACACTTGAATATTAAGCTGCCCGATTTATATTCAAGTCAACCATTTTTCCTCCTTTTTGGGGGGAAAATTGGGGTCTCGGCTTATATTCGGATCAACTTATATTCGAGTATATATGGTATCTGGTAGAATGGTGCCAATTCAAAAGTAAATAAATACATCAAAGAATAACAAGACTCGTTCTGTTCCAGCCTAATGAAGGGAGTGTTAGCTCCTGAGAGCCAGCCGTGAAATGTTAGTCCGATAAAAGGGTTTCACGATAAATCTTTTTGTTTTGTTTTTGTTAACCTTTCTGTGCATTCAAGTGGACTGACATAGCAACCACACTACTGTATCCAAGAATATGAAATAAAATGTCAGTTCAATAGTCTACCCCTGAGCAATATTTATATAAAATTCTACCCATTTCCAGAGAGATGATCAAAGCCTAATACAACAATGGCACAATTCCAATACAGTAAAAAAATCAACAACAAACCATACTCCCCTCAATTCCCTTCTTCTCCAGTCTTTCCTAAAAAGCCCTGCATAGCAGCAGAGTCGATTCCCCTCATACAGATGCTCTCCCTATTTCAGGAAAAAGTTAGGTCTTTTACTATCTATGGCTTAGCCCATAATTTCATTTCTATCACAACTTCTCTGTTAAATTATTCCACAGCACTAGGACCATCCCTGAGAAAGCCTTTGCTCTCATCTTCCCTTGTCGAAACTGCTTAAATGATAGCACCGTGAGATTTGCTTCTGGACTAAATCATAAATACCTGTCAGGTATGCACCAGATCAGCTTAACCCAATAAGTATCCTGGGCCTTCTCCTCATAGGCATTTGAATGCCAGAGGCAGTAATTTAAAACAAATCCTTCTCAAAATCCATCTTGGTTACTTTGGAATTACTCTGGCTGCTTCATGCCGAAACACCTGCAGATGTGGAATCAAGCCATCCTGACAAGTTCTCATACATTGATACCAATGTAGACATCGAAGAAAGGAGAAGACACTACAGATGTACAAACGAGAGGAAATGTAGGATAAAGGGGATAGGACTTGATATACCCCTTTTTCTGTGTGGTTATAATCAAAGTGGTTTGCATATTTTAGACAGGTACTTTTGTACCTGGAACATTAAGTGATTTGCCCAGAGTGACAAGGAGCTGTAGTGAGAATGGCCACCAGGATGGTCTCAGGACTCAAGGATCTCCCGTATGAGGCACGACTGGGTAAGTTGCAGCTGTACTCACTCGAGGAACGCAGAGAGAGGGGAGACATGATCGAGACGTTCAAATATGTCACGGGCCGTATCGAGGTGGAAGAGGATCTCTTTTTCCTTAAAGGACCCACGGCAACAAGAGGGCATCCGTTGAAAATCAGGGGTGGGAAATTTCAAGGCGACACCAGAAAATATTTCTTCACCGAAAGGGTGGTTGATCGCTGGAATAATCTTCCACAGCAGGTAATTGAGGCCAGCAGCGTGCCAGATTTTAAGAAAAGATGGGATTGGCATGTGGGATCTCTTCATGGAGGTAGTTAGGGGGTGGGCCATTAGTGTGGGCAGACTGGATGGGCCGTGGCCCTTTTCTGCCGTCATGTTCTATGTTTCTATTTGGCATGTGGGATCTCTTCATGGAGGTAGTTAGGGGGTGGGCCATTAGTGTGGGCAGACTAGATGGGCCGTGGACCTTTTCCGCCGTCATGTTCTATGTTTCTAACCTCAGAGTGCTGAGGTAGCTGCTCTAACCACAAAATTAAGGGGGGCAGTTATCAAGCAGAGTTTAATAAGGAAGCATAAACAGTCCGATCTGGGGCAAAAGACCGTTCTGAAGCCATCCCCGCTATTCCCATCTCCTCACACCACTGAAACAGCTCACACTCAACCATGAATAGCACTTTAGAAAATGAGAGTGGGCAGTAAATATTACATGACAATAATTTGAGGTTGTGCCTTTCCTTATTTAGTGCTCCTTTTTACAACACTGCAGTACGTGGTAACGCAGACTTAACATAGCTTAAAAAGGCTTACCTTTGAGGCATCCTGCGGAAAAAGCCCAATGTGTGAATGCAAACCATGCGCTAAAACTTTTCCTTGATTTTTCCTGGAGTGGGAGTGTCCGGAGGGGGGGTTGGAGAGTGGACATTACAGAGTAAATTAATTAGCGGAGCCATTTGACCGGGCACTAACTGATTAGCGTGGGACTAGGTGGTGGTAAGAGCTCATGTGCTAATTTTCATTAATGGCCATATGCGAATGGCAACATTAGCGCATGGCCATTGATTCAGAAAATGGAAAATCAGCCATTTTCTAGTTGCGACAAGAATCCTTAGCACACGGGAAACATCCAAGTAAAGGCGCATTAAAGCCACTTTTTGCCGTAGCTTAGTAAAAGAACTCCTTAACATTCAATTGACATAAAATATAAAAATTTAGAACACACATTAAGCTCTTTTTGAATAGAAGTGTTATAAATAACACTCGGAGAAATTGAAAGGGGAAAGGTTTAGAACAAACGCCAGGAAGTTCTTTTTCACCCAGAGGGTGGTGGATACATGGAACGCGCTGCCGGAGGATGTGATAAGCAGAAGCACTCTACAGGGCTTCAAAGAAGGTCTGGACAGGTACCTGGAGGACAAAGGGATTGAGGGGTACAGATAGGAGTAGAGGTAGGTAATAGGGACAGGATTAGAGGTAAATTATAAAATTAGTCAGAGACCACTGTTCAGGCAGTGGGCCTGATGGCCGCCGCGGGAGCGGACCGCTGGGCAGGATGGACCTCTGGTCTGCCCCAGCGGAGGCAACTTCTTATGTTCTTCTTAGTGGAAAGAAATTAGTGCATTCTATGAGGGCTGATTCAAAAGTAATGAGACTGCCGCTGGTTTTCTTTCCAAGCAGTAGCCGTGTCAGCGCTGTGCTGGTTCTTATGAAGCTCATACATCGACTTTTCTGATCCTGCAGTTGGACTGCCCTGGTCTTCCTTGTTGGGCCACAGTGAGAGGGAGAACTTTGTACATTTCATCAAGGAAGATGCATCTGTGAGAGTACGCCAGAGGTGTGCGATTGAATTTTGTGTTAAACTTGGAAAGAGTGGTAATGAAACACTTGAAATGTTACCGCAGGCATATGGAACTGCACAGAAAGATGGTCTCTTCGGACGATGACGTGAAAAACGCCACAGCCTCAGCACTAACAGTGATGTCACAAAATGTCACGTCTCCAAATTGGTTTTGAAACACTGCAAAAAAAATGTATGGAATATGAAGGACGCAACTATGAAAAAGAAAAAATGTTCAGATCCTGTGGAGTCATCTGATTCTAAACAAAAAAACAACAACCCAGTCTCATTACTTTTCACTCAGCCCTCGTAGAATATTATCATAGCACATTTAGTAGAATAGAAATACTGCTACTCTTTCACGTAGACAAGCATTTATTATATTTAGTTTCATTGAATAACAATAAAATTGTTGTCTATTTAAATCCTGATTTATTTATCGGCCCTGATAAATTCTAACAAGAACACAGCTTGGAAATATTGAACTCCCCAGAGATAGGACAGGGATGATGTTTTGAAGGTAATAAATATTTCAGCTTCACATTTCAGCCTTTCTTCTCTGCTCCTTTGATCTGGATTTGGTTTACTTATCATTCTGCATGAATGACTTCAAACCGTCTTTCTTACCCTGCACACCAAACAGAGGTGGCTGGGTGCGCGTTCCATATGCTCGGACTTTACCATTGTGGAAAGATGGCCCCAGTTTCCCTCACTCTTTTGTGGGAGTTGCTGGTTTGAAAAT
Source organism: Geotrypetes seraphini (assembly GCF_902459505.1). Classification (NCBI taxonomy): domain Eukaryota; kingdom Metazoa; phylum Chordata; class Amphibia; order Gymnophiona; family Dermophiidae; genus Geotrypetes; species Geotrypetes seraphini. Next base: position 15,752,151 of record NC_047093.1, on the reverse strand, counting down.
AGTATCTTTTTTTTTGATGCATTTAAGAGGCACTCACTTTGTGTTTTGGTTCCAGTATATAAAAGTCAATCTTAAATAATGCATTCCTATACTATAACAAAAACAGACCCTAATATGTGGGCCTGTTTATTTATTCAATTTTTTATACTGTTCTTCCAGGGGCGCTCAGAATGGTTTACATGAATATATTCAGGTACTCAAGCATTTTTCCCTGTCTAATGTACCTGGGGCAATGGGGGGATTAAGTGACTTGCCCAGGGTCACTAGGAGCAGCGTCGGTTTGAACCCACAACCTGAGGATGCCTGAGGCTATAGCTTTAACTTCTGCTCCACACTCTCAGTGAGCGCTAAGTGTCGGTCGCAGAATCGCGGCCATGTGTAAAGTAGGTGCCGGAAATGTAGGCCAGATTTTAAGAGCTTTTCTTTCTTTTTTAATGGCATTTTAAACTTTAGTGAGATGCGGATAGGGTGCCTACCAGTGCCTAGGGTGCTGTTTGTGTCTGTATATGGCCGTTTGGTGGAGGATGGGCTGGGGAGGGCTTCAATGGCTGGGAGGGTGTAGATGGGCTGGAGTAAGTCTTAACAGAGATTTCGGCGGTTGGAACCCAAGCACAGTACCGGGTAAAGCTTTGGATTCTTGCCCAGAAATAGCTAAGAAGAAAAAATTAAAAAATTAAAATTGAATCAGGTTGGGCAGACTGGATGTACCATTCGGGTCTTTATCTGCCGTCATCTACTATGTTATAGAATCCGGGCCTTGGTGGACATTAAGCAAGGTTTGCCGTACTGTGCTCACCATGCTACGTCTCACCATACCATGTTTTGTCGTATTATGTTTTACCATGCTTTGCTACCTGTTTTGCCATCTCTGCCAGACAATGTTTGCCATGCTATCTTCTACCATACAACGTCTGAAAATATGGCTCAGGCATTCATGACCGCAGAAGGACTTTGGATCTTGGACTACTGTCTCAAAGCACTTCACTAGCCTGATGCAGGCCGGTGTGGCCGAAACATGTACATGTCAAGTCATTGAGCTATTGAATGAATAAAAGAGAGCCGTGAAACAGTGGACATCTCCACTGTTTGTGTGACTCTCCTGTTTTGCACGCAGGGGTTGGGGCTACAGGTGCATTAGATAGATTGGGAGCACAATGGGACAGACAGGGAAAAAATACTTGAATACCTATATAAATCCATGTAAACTGTTCTGAGCTCCCCTGAGAGAACAGTATAGAATAAATAAAAGGCCCTTTGTCTTTTATAGATAGAATTAAAAATAAAAATGTGGTTTTAGTAGTATTTGCTAACACAAGTTGTGTTTCTTAGCATGATTTAAATGGGAATATGTGATAAATTGTTAATGGTAATGTACACAAATATGGAAATTAGGGGGGGGAGAAGGAATTTAAAAATAGCTTACTAATTATTATCCTAGCACAAATGCAGATCCTTTAATACTGATAAATAACCAAAACTCTAGAGTTAATTAAGTATGAAAGAATTTTATCACTTCTGCCCTTCCTTTAAGGGAATTAAATCCGCTGGGAAGCTCAGTCGATCTTTTGTTTTCAAGTTTGTAGAGATCTGGAATGAATTTCCTGACTCCATTAGGCTTTTAGGCCAGCTGCAATTATTTTGTAAATTCCTGAAAACGTTGTTGTTCTCGCAGTTTTTAAATGGGTTAACTACATCCTCAATGGAATGATAATAACCCCAGACTACAAGACGTTCAGAAAATAAATACACTTCCCCCTCCCCATTCGCGGTTTCCCTACTCGCGATTTCACATAATTGCAATTTGGGGGGGGAGGAGGAAACCCCCCCCCCCCATATTTTTGTCTTTCCCTCGGCATCCCGGCCTTACCTGGCTGTGTCGTGCAAGATAGCTGGGTGAGTCATTTGGGCTTTGTGTTCCATTTTGTGCAGGCCTCATTGTTTGGGACAGTCGCTCCGCTGTAGACACAGAGGCATCGGCAGCACGGGGAACTAGGGAGCAATTGTTTTCTGGCCGTTTGAGTTCGGGCATCGGGAGTGCGCCTATTCGTGGTAGTGCTCAGGAGCTGAATTCCGGCCTGCAGGATAGTGCGCTTTGCTGGTTGCGAGTGCTGATTTTCGGGGCAGGAGCGATCTTCCTACGCTCCTGCCCCGTGCAGATAGCCATTAGGAAATGGCTGTGGGGAGTTCTCGTAGTCTCTCGAGAGACTACGGAAACTCCCCACAGCCATTTCCTAATGGCTATCTGCACGGGGCAGGAGCGTAGGAAGATCGCTCCTGCCCCGAAAACCAACTAGACCACCAGGTAAGGCCGGGATGCCGGGGGAAGGCGGAAGGGAGGCGGGGGTGGGTCAGAGCTGGATATTCGCGGTTTTTCGCCATTCGCGGTCCAACTCTTCCCGTATCCCCCGCGAATAAGGAGGGAGAAGTGTAAAGACTATACTCTTCAAGAAATCCCGGAAAAAGTCTTAACACTACACGTACCTTCCTTCCTCCCATCCCAAAGTGATGCATTTAGGCAGAAAAAATAAAGATCACAAGTATAGTATGTCAGGTGTATCTCTGGGAAAGACCGAACAGGAAAAGGACCTGGGTGTACTGATAGATAGGACCCTGAAACCGTCGGCGCAATGTGCGGCAGCAGCGAAGAAAGCAAATAGAATGCTAGGCATGATAAAGAAGGGAATTACAAGTAGATCAGAGAAAGTTATATACCTCTCTACAGAGCCATGGTCAGACCACACCTGGAATACCGCGTCTAGCATTGGTCTCCATACCTAAAGAAGGATATAAAACTGCTAGAGAGGGTGCAGAGACGAGCAACGAAGCTAGTGAAAGGTATGGAGAACTTGGACTATGAGGAACGACTTAGGAGCCTGGGGTTGTTCTCCCTTGAGAAGAGGAGACTGCGAGGGGATCTGATCAAGACTTTCAAAATACTGAAAGGATTCGACAAAATGGAGCAGGGAAAGCAGTTATTTACAATGTCCAGTGTGACACGGACAAGAGGACATAGACTGAAGCTGAGGGGGGACAGGTCCAGGACGAATATCAGGAAGTTCTGTTTCACGCAGCGAGTGGTGGACACCTGGAATGCTCTCCCAGAGGAAGTAATTGCAGAATCCACCGTTCTAGGATTTAAGGGTAAACTAGATGCATCTCCTTAAGAGGCATACAGTGATATGGGGACTAAAACTATGCCAGGGTACACCTGGGGGGGCCTCCGCGTGTGCGGATCACCGGATTTGATGGACCCAGGGTCTGATCCGGAGATGGCAATTCTTATGTTTTTATGTTCTTCCTGACCCCTCCCCGAATCAACCTGATCTACTCTTTACTCGCTCTGGAAATGACCAGAGATCTTCTTTTGTAACCCACCTTCTATAATCTCTTTTGTAATCTGCCTTGAACTGCAAGGTAATGGCAGAATAGAAATCTCTAATGTAATGTAATAATATTGTAGTTTTTTTTCTTATGCTTTTCTTATGTACTTTAGTTTTTAATTAGTTCTTCCTTCACCTATGTTTTCTGCTATGTACTCTAGTCTTAATTATATGTGAACTGAGTTGAGCTCCACTGGGAGATGACCCGGTATATAAACCAAAGATTAGATTAGAATTGTATATGACATCTCTTCTGCATTGATGAGTAAGTTGTTAAAAAGCTCCTACATCTACTACTGCTGTTTCAAGACCACTATTAGATGTACGAAGTGTTCTATAAATTCATAGAAGAAGCTGTCTCTGTTCTGTAGATTTTAAAAGCCATTAAAGGTAAACAGGACAAATAAACATGAGCTTGAAATGACAGTATGTGTACCAATAATCAGCATTAAAATACGGTTGGGTTTCAAGCGCAAGTTGGATATACACCTTCTTGCAAATCATATTGGGGGATACGGTAATTTCAGGTCTCCAAAATGGAGAACCTAAATGGGCCGCCGCGTGAGCGGATCGCCGGACTTGATGGACCTCGGTCTGATCTGGTGAAGGCATTTCTTATGTTCAAAACCATTTATCTGGATAAATGGTTTAGTTGGGCCTTTCTCTGGATATTCAGAAGCAAATACTGCCTCTGACCATCCTTACAGACCAACTCGGCACTCTCTGGATAGTTCTGGGGTGATCTGGCATCAGAACCTGGACAGAGTTAGGAGTTATCCGGATAGTGATGATATACTAAGATTTGTAACAGAGTGGACACCCTGGAGGGAATGGAAAACATGAAAAGAAGATCCGAAAAAATTAAGTCTAATGTTTGTCATCTAAAATTCAATGCGAAGAAGTGCAGAGTAATGCTCTTGGGAAGTAGAAATCCGAGGAAACCGTATGTGCTGAGAGGCTGATATGCACGGATGAGGAGAGGGACCTTGGGGTGATAGGTCTGAAGATCTAAAGGCAACGAAACAGGTGGCTGTAACCAAAAGGATGCTGGGCTGTATGAAAAGAGGGCATAACCAGCAGAAGAAAGGAGGTTTTGATGCCCCTGTACAGGTCATAGGTGAGGCTCCACCTGGAGTACTGTGTTTAGTTTTGGAGGCCATAACTGGCTAAGGATGTAAAGAAACTTGAAGCGGTCCAGAGAAAAGCACTGAAAATGGTATGGGGCTTAGTTTTAACGCTAAAAAATGCAAGGCCATGCACCTTGGCAACAATAATCCGTGCAGAACGTACACATTGAATGAAGAAACCTTGGCAAGGACTGAAGCAGAACGAGATTTGGGAGTAATCATTAGCGAAGACATGAAAACTGCCAATCAAGTGGAGAAGGCTTCTTCCAAGGCCAGGCAAATGCTGGGTTGTATCTGGAGAAGCTTTGTTAGTCGGAAACCCAATGTCATAATGCCATTGTACAGAACCATGGTGAGGCCTCATTTGGAGTACTGCGTACAGTTTTGGAGGCCACATTACCGTAAGGATGTGCTGAAGGTTGAGTCAGTTCAGCGAATGGCCACCAGGATGGTCTTGGGACTCAAAGATCTATCGTACGAAGAAAGGCTAAACAAATTGCGGCTATACTCTCTCGAAGAACGTAGGGAGAGGGGAGACATGATTGAGACGTTTAAGTATATCACTGGTCGTACTGAGGTTGAAGATGATATTTTCTTTCTGAGAGGACCTTCGGCCACAAGAGGGCACCCGCTGAAAATAAAAGGCGGGCAGTTCCATGGCGATACCAGGAAGTACTTCTTCACCGAAAGAGTGGTTGGTAATTGGAATGAGCTTCCAGCACAGGTTATCGAGGCCAGTAGCGTGCCAGATTTTAAGAACAGATGGGATGCTCACATTGGATCTCTAAGAGGGAATGGGACATCAGAGTGTGATCTCTCACAGGGTAGTTAGGATGGTGGGTGGGTCAATAGAGTGGGCAGACTTGATGAGCCTTGGCCCTTTTCTGCCGTCACTTTTCTATGTTTCTATGTTTCTAAGAAGAAATTGGAAGACCTGAATTTGTATACTCTAGAGGAGGGACAGGGGAGATATGATACAGACATTTATATACTTGAAAAATATTAATATAGAAACAGCTCTTTTCCAGAGAAAGGAAAATGGTAAAACTAGAGGGCGTGAATTGAGGTTGCGGGGTGGCAGGCTTAGGAATAATGTTAGGAAATTCTTTTTCACGGAGAGGGTGGTGGGTGCCTGGAATGCCCTCCCGAGGGAGGTGGTAGAGATTCAAAAAAGCATGGGATGAAGACAGAGGATCTCTCATAAGAAAATTAATGGAATAAATCAAACTAAGGCTGGTACTGGGAAATCCTGGACAGTCTGTGTCCCATTTATAGTGATTTGGTTTAGAATGAGCTTTGACACGCAGCTCCTGATTGGTGAGGCCCGACTTTAGTGCAGGAAGAGGTGGTCGGGGCATACCGTGAGTGATTTCCTTCACTCGCGGACACTCCGGCTGCTCTCTCCTGCCTCTCCGGCTGCCCTCTCCCACCTGGTCATTCGTGGTCGGAAAATACCGCAAATGACTGGGACCGCGAATCGCCGACCGCGAATGACCGGGGGAGCACTGTATTGCCTCAGACTGTATGTATAATTTAATAACAGTTTGATAACTTTATGTAGCATGCAGAATTCTTTGCTACATATTTAACTCTATACAAAATTCTGTGTAACGATATGTTGCCTGTAACCTGCCTAAAACTCTAATTAATGAGAATTCGATGAGATATAAAATTGAACATAACATCCTGACCTCCACTAGATAGATGGATATTTCCAGTGACCAGTGTATTCTGCGTCTACACAGTCTTTTATAAAATGCATGTTTCTCTATTTGATTTATTTATTGATTAATTAGGATTTATTCACTGCCTTTTTGAAGAAATTTACCCAAGGTGATGTAGAGCAAGAACAATCTAGCAATGAATAAGAACAATCTTGCAATAAACATAAGAACATAAGCAGTGCCTCTGCCGGGTCAGACCAGAGGTCCATCCCGCCCAGCAGTCCGCCCCCGCGGCGGCCCAACAGGTCATGACCTGCCTTAATCACCAGAAGGGGCCCCCTTGCCCCCTAGGTTTCTCATCGAAGTCCTATCTTCCCATCAATGTCCTAACCCTCCGGCCTTGCACCTGCACGACCTGGTGAGCTGTCTATACTTATGCAACACCCCAGCACCTCCCTCAGTACCCCACGATCCCCTTTTCCCTCAGGAATCTGTCCAATCCCTGTTTGAATCCCTGTACTGTACTGTAATGAACAAATACTTGAGAAAACACCAGAATGTCTATGTTCTTTTGTTTCTTTTGACGTCAGTGAACCTGGGATTGCCATAGCCAAGTACACAAGGGGTAACTCTTAACCCTTTCAGGACCATAAGGATCGTAGGCCAATTTTTGTGGTTTTGACGACATTTGTATGGTAAAAAGGGCTTGCAGATGCCAAAAAATTGATTTTTTTCGTGAAATATCATTATTTTTATTTAAAAAAATCACACTTCTGGCTTATGGACAGTGTGGCAAGTGAATCTTCTCGTCAATCTAGCAACGACGCTAATGAATGAATGTCGGAACCAGTTTGTTTACATAAAGGCAGTATCATATGGAATCCGTACATATCAAATTTAGAACTGTAGACTATCCCAATCAAAATTTATAGGATTTTAAAGTTATGGGACAAATATGTCCCTTGGTCCTGAAAGGGCTACAAGGAACTGCCTGCTTTTAGGCAGCAGGGGCACATGAAAACGGCTTCAATATATTATAACCCATTAATGGAAAGTTACGCACCATATTTTGATGGCGCGTACTTTGCCAGTGGGCATGTGCATGAGCAGAATTTCATCATAGCAAGGGAGGAGCATTTAATTACACTTCCAAATTGTAGTATTCTACAATTTTCACATGTAGGGCTGATATAATGCACGGTATATAATGATGATGTGCACGGAAACAGCGGGACGGGAGTCTTGTGTCGGACCCAGTTACATCGGAAACAGAACATGATGACTTTCAATATCGAGTGGCTGTCATCCGGATCTCTTCCATGAAGAAGCTCTTTATTAAAAGACAATGTATTATTTTATTTTCTTTCCCTACTTATTTATGAATTACCTTTAATCTTACTTATTGTTATGCCTTTTTTCTTCGTTTTGTAACATTTCTGTCATTTTAAATTTCGCCAGAATTCCATTGTTTAACGGTTTCCCCTTATGCATTAACTCTTTGATCCTCTCTCTTCTATCTACCAAAAAAAAAAAAAAAAAAATTTAATTCAATGCTGTCTTGTTAAAATGTTTATTTCTATTCCCTCTTCTATCTTTATTTTAATTAATTTATTAATCCACAGGTACTTTAGTTAGATTGTGAGCCTTCGGGACAGAAAGGGAATTTTTTTAAGTACCTTTATTATTTTCATATCTTTAATTTTAATGTATATTTTCTGTAAACCGCTTAGAACTTAACGGATGTAGCGGTATATAAGAAATAAATTACATTACATTACATATAAGTGCTCATATCTTAATTGTAAGCACCTTTCCTGCCACTTGTGCCAGTGGATGCCCACTTTTGTTGAGTAAGCTTGAACTAGGCCCCTGTTTCACTTCTTATCCTAATCGGATAATAGATCACATTTCTTTTGCTTATACTCAAGCAGGCTTGACCCTGGAAGTAGAGAATGACACAGGGACAAATTTTTTCCCATCCCCGGAGGAGCTCAATTTCACCGTCGCTGTTCCTGTCTCTGCCCCAATCCTGTAAGCTCTACCTTAACTGCACAAGCCTCGAACACTTATTATTTTAAAGTGGTTGAGGTTTGTTCAGATGAGGATAGAGTTTGCAGGAATGGGGCAGGGACAGAAAAAGAACCTGCAGGGATGGGAAAATGAGTTCCCACGGGGACGGGGAAAAACTTGTCCTCATGTCATTCTCTATCTGGAAGGACATGTATCAAGTATCATAGTATCAAGGCCTTGGCATCAGAAAAGTAGTTTTGGTCAATTTGTCCTACGGCATTACTTTGAACTTTAGGATCCAACCCCACCGCCCTCTCCCCAAACTCGTTTTTATTATTTCTAGATTGTCTTTGTTTTAAAAAAAAAAATTATATAAAGAGCTGGATATTCAAAGATGTTTGCATTTAGAGGATCTTGCGCTGCCATCCCATAATAAGATCAAATAAAAATACAGCGGTAGAATACAATGCAAGTTCCCCCAGTTCATCCATCACAACCCTCTTCTCCAAACATGATAATACCCCCACATTGGAAGAAAAGATACCAAGGGGTGTGCTAGCGTTTTTAGCGCACGCACAAAATTACTACGTGCTAAACCGCGTGGTACGCTTCTAGAATAACGCCTGCTCAATGCTGGCGTTAAGGCCCTGACGCACCTTTGTAAAAGGAGCTCCAAGTAATAAGGACCAGAAAATCTGGAACCAACGAAGAGAAAGGCCATAGTACTTTCAAACTCCAAATTCCAAAAGAGATTTGTATTCTGCAAGGGTTCCATAGTTGTACTACTGATTTTTGATGAAGGCCTGCGTTAAACTCTGACAGGTTAATATTCAGCTGACAGAGTGTTATTAACAAGAAGGTGCAGGAGTGTGTGGCGCAGTGGTTGTGGGTTGTGGGTTCAAACCCTGCGCTGCTCCTTGTGATCCTGGGCAAGGCACTTAATCTTCCATAGCCCCAGGTACATTAGATAGATTGTGAGCCCACCGGGACAGAGAGGGAAAATGCTTGAGTACCTTGATTGTAAAACCGCTTAGATAATCTTGATAAGCGGTATATAAAATCCTAATAAAACTTGAAACTTAATAAATCACAAAGTTTTAGGTGGCTGCAACTGAAGCAGGCCATTCAGGTAGGGTTCCCTGAATGGAAAAATCTGGAATTTCTATGCTTTCAGGCGGACTTTCTGGGACACCAGGCCGCTCAGTGGTATAAAATTATAAGTGAATCTGTTAAAAAGAAAAAAGATAACTGAGAGGGGATGTGACGGTAAAATGGAAATAGAGAAACTTGATGGCAAGTGACCCATCCAGTCTGCCCATTTGCAGCATCCCCTATCTCCTCCTCTTCCTATTGACTAAGGCTCTTTACACCTGCATTGTGAGGTCATAAAGCTTTATGGTTATAGAAACACAGAAGCATGATGGCAGATAAAGGCCAAATGGCCCATCCACAGTATCCTCTACCTCCTCCTCTCCCTATAGGCTAAGGCTCTTAACATTTGCATTGTGAGGTTATAGAGCTTTATGGTTATAGAAACATAGAATCTATTTTTGCTTAATTAATTTATGCATCAAAATAAAATAATAACATTAAAGCTAAGTACTTCTAACTATAATGGGAGAGTAATGCATAAGAAATTCAGATTACTAGATCACTAAATCATTTTAAAAAAGTATAAAAAGTAAAAAATTTATAAACAAATGTTACAGAGAGTGTACGGGACCGATGATAGCTCACTGTATAGTTACTAGCCTTGAGAAAAACATCGGGCTTTTAGCTGTGAGCGCTTGAGACCCCTAGTTCCTCTCTATACTACCTATTTTGGGTGGTTATAGACTGGTTCATAGACAACCCCGCGAAAGACAAAGGCGCGCGCCGACAACTGAGTGCAAGACGGAGGTGCGCGCTGAAGAAAATTACAGTTTTTAGGGGATCCGAGGGGGGGTTTTGTTGGGGAGCCCCCCCAGTTTACTTAATAGAGATCGCGCCGGCGTTATGGGGGGTTTGGGGGGTTGTAACTGTCCACATTTTACTGTAAACTTAACTTTTTCCCTAAAAACAGGGAAAAAGTGAAGTTTTCAGTAAAATGTGGGGGGCTACAACCCCCCAAACCCCCCACGCCCCCTCCCCCCCCGTCGGAGCCCTAAAAACAGTAATTTTCTGCGGTGTGCACCCCCGCGCTGCGCTCAATTGTCTGGGCGCGCCTTTGTCCTGGCGCGCTTTTGACCTGACACCTATAGACGTGTGGTAGCCAAGTCTTAAGGATTTCAGTATGAGGAAAAAGAGCCAAATATCATCACATAACAAACTTTTATTGATAATGACAGGAGTCGCCATTCAGCATATCATAAATAATTGGAAAAACTACAGTAGACTCAATTACAGTTTCTGGTGGAACTCATTATGTCACATATATAAAATGGAAAGAGCAATAGCTATACAACAAGGAAGCTATAAGAAATTTAATAAAATTTGGGAGCCATTAACTTCTTATTGTAATGAGTAAACACCATTTTCTATTGTAATATACACCGTCTAATGATTGGGGGGAGGGGGAGGTATATTTTACTTTTTTCTTATTGGGGAAATAATAGAGGAATGATGGGAGGGGAGGGTGGTAATTTGATGTATTGTAAGATAAATCAGAAAGATTGTCAAGTGATGTGTTTAATTGTATTGTTTTATTGTTTGGGCCACTTGATGTAAGATTGAAAACGAATAAAGAATTTGAAAAAAAAAAACCACCTTGAAACTTTGAAAGCTTGTCAAAAATGTATCATTAGTCTAATAAAAAAAAAGTATCACCTTTTTGCTTTTATTCCCTTTAGCATAGTATTTCATCATGTTACCGTACTTTAGGCTTTCACCCTGGGACTGTGGCTCACTAAGCCCTTGTTTCAAACTGGGCTTGTCACATTTTAATTAAAACAGTTTATACCCAGACAAACTATTCTAAACATCAGCAAGACATTTCTGTAACTCATTTTTAAAAAAAAACTTAGGGCTTCTTTTACAAAGATGCAAACGCTAACGCATGCATGTTAGTCTGTGGCCGCATTAGCAGTTAGCGTGCTAAAACGCATAGCGCACCTTATTAAAACGGGGGGGGGGGGGAAGTAAAACAGTTTAAATTTGACCCACCATGTCTTTAGCATCAAAGCTTTGTTTTTGGTGCTGCTTTGATGTGAGTTGCCGTCTTTTTTTTCAGACACCTCAGTGTAATTTCTAGACCACGAGAAAATAACACTGTCCATTCCGGCCAGAGGTTTGTTATTTCATGGTACCTATTTGTAAGCAGTCTCTAAAGATCTTTTTTAAAGGAAATTTTGCATAGCTGGGACAGGAAATTGAAGCTGGGAAACTGTTAAATTGACGGGGTTAAAGACCCTTTTCTTTTTACTGCGTGTTTGATTTTATGCTCGAGCTCTGAAGAATTTCTCTGCCTTTCTAGGGAGAAGGAGGAGCAGCTGACTCGGGTGGCAGAGATACAGAGACTTCAGGCCCAGCAGGCCGACGCTACCCTGGAGCAGTTTAAGCGGCAGGTGGAGCTGAGCTCAGAAAAAGCCTACTCTGAAATGAAACATCAGGTGAGGGAGGTCACAGTGCCAGCCTTTTAATGACTCTCTCGCTGATCTCGTAATGCCAGAAGCGCAGCTTTCAAACCTTTCCCGGGTAATAGCAATTCTCGAGTCAGAACAAGTTGTCAGTAGTTGATACATCTTGACTCGCCTTTAGATGGGACGGTCAGAACTGCATATAATAAAGGATACAACGGAACTAGAAGAGTTCAGAGAAGAACAGAAATGATAAAGGAGGTGGAACACCTCCCTTATGAGGAAAGGCTAAACAGGCTAGAGTCCCTCAGCTTGGAAAAAAGATAACTGAGAGGGGATGTGACGGTAAAATAGAAATAGAGAAACATGATGGCAAGTGGCCCATCCAGTCTGCCCATTTGCAGCATCCCCTATCTCCTCCTCTTCCTATTGGCTAAGGCTCTTTACACCTGCATTGTGAGGTCATAGAGCTTTGGGTTATAGAAACACGATGGCAGATAAAGGCCAAAGGGTCCATCCAGTCTGCCCATCCACAGCATCCAGTATCTCTTCCTCTCCCTATTGGCTAAGGTTCTTTGCACCTGCATTGTGAGGTCATAGAGCTTTTGGTTATAGAAACACGATGGTAGATAAATGGTCCATCCAGTCTGCCCATCCGCAGCATCCAGTATCTCCTCCTCTCCCTATTGGCTAAGGCTCTTTCCACCTGCATTGTGAGGCCATAGAGCTTTTGGTTATAGAAACACGATGGCAGATAAAGGCCAAATGGTCCATCCGCAGCATCCAGTATCTCCTCCTCTCCCTATTGGCTAAGGCTCTTTGCACCTGCATTGTGAGGTCATAGAGCGTTATTGTTATAAGCTTAAGGCTCTTTACACCTGCATTGTGAGGTCATAAAGCTTTTTGGTTATAGAAACACAGAAGCATGATGGCAGATAAAGGCCAAATGGCCCATCCACAGCATCCTCTACCTCCTCCTCTCCCTATAGGCTAAGGCTCTTAACGCTTGCATTGTGAGGTTATGGAGCTTTATGCTTATAGAAACATAGAATCTATTTTTGCTTAATTAATTTAGGTCTCAAAATAAAATAATAATTTATTCTTATATACTGCCAAACCAAAATATTTGAAAAATATATCTTAATGTGTCTTAATTTGTGTATTGTGCTCAGTACACCTCCACCCAGGTCATAAAGTAAAACTTGGACCATGAATTGGAATGAAGGGAACCATCATTGCAGAATATTGTTCCCACTTGATACAGATCCAGCAATATCCTGTGTTCTATGAGTGCTATTCGTAACCAAGCATTTCTGCTTATCTGAATTGCTTGGTTACGAATTGCAGTCCAATTCACGTCCTTGAATCATGCGCTTATCCCCCAATGTGTGTAAAAATATATGATAACAAAAATTTTCCTGTGATCAGCTCCCGGTTACACCGTGTATATTCACTCACTGTTCTCCTACTCCAGAGGAGTTTCGCTAACGTCTTCAAGGAGAAGAAGTGTGTACCGGAACTGTACACAAAATAAGCACTTTACCAATTCCTCACTTTTATGGGTATAAAATTGCTTAACAAAATTTGTAACTTTAAACAAAATTCTTCCCTAAGAACTTACCCATTAATCACTTCTGTGACTGCGTGCCTCTCTCAGGTAAGTTTCTAGGGAAGAATTTTGTTTAAAGTTACTTAGGGCTCCTTTTACTAAGCTGCGCTAGCGTTTTTAGCGCGTGCTGCAGATTAGTGTGCGCTAACCCTGTGCTGTGCGCCAAAAACGAACGCCAGCTCAATGGTGGCGTTAGTGTCTAGTACGCGCGCTAAAACCGCTAGCCAGCTTAGTAAAAGGAGCCCCTACTGCGATGATGGTTCCCTTCGTTCCAATTCATGGTCCAAGTTTTATTTTATGACCTGGGTGGAGGTGTACTGAGCACAATACACAAATTAAGACACATTAAGATATATTTTTCAAATATTTTATTTTGTGACATATTTTAATTAGGAAAAAATAGATTTGCATAAACAGAATTAAATAAAATAAAAAAATAACAGAATAAAATAAAAACTAAACTGCATTTAAATATAAATTTCACTAGTAGTTGAATGCTGATATATTCAGTTGTATTTATTCCGAGTGTTTGACTTATAGAAACATGATGGCAGATAAAGGCCAAATGGCCCATCTACAGCATCCACTATCTCATAGAAACATAGAATATGACGGCAGAAAAGGGCTGTAGCCCATCAAGTCTGCCCACGCTAATGACCCACCCCCAGACTTCACCCGGCTAGAGATCCCACATACATATCCCATTTCTTTTTGAAATCGAGCACGCTGCTGGCATTAATCACCTGCAATGGAAGTTCATTCCAATGATCGACTACCCTTTTGGTGAAGAAATACTTCCTGGCGTCGCCATGAAATTGCCCGCCTTTGATTTTCAGCGGATGACCTCTTGTGGTTGAAGGTCCTTTAAGAAAGAAGATATTGTCTTCCACCTCGATGCGGCCCGTGATATATTTAAACGTCTCAATCATGTCCCCCCTCTCTCTACGTTCCTCGAGCGAGTATAGTTGCAGTTTATTCAGTCTTTCCTCATATGGGAGGTTCTTGAGTCCCGAGACCATCCTGGTGGTCATTCGCTGAACCGACTCGATTCTCCGCACATCTTTTTGATAATGTGGTCTCCAGAATTGAACACAATATTCAAGAAGAGGTCTCACCATGGATCTGTACAGGGGCATTATGACTTCGGGCCTCCGGCTGACGAAACCTCTACGGATGCATCCCACCATATGTCTAGCCTCCTCTCCCTATTGGCTAAGGCTCTTTTCAACAGCATTGTGATGTCATAGACCTTTATGGTTATAGAAACATAGAATATATAAATAAATAGGAGAAAATATATAAATCTATTCACCGACTTAATAATATAACAAATAAAGTGAATTAAATTATTAAATTATGATTTAATTATGATTTAATTATGATATGATACTGAAAATAATTATAGAGTGTTCATCAATCAATCAATCAATATCTTCTAAATTCAGCTAAGTATTCATTTATATATATTCACCACTATATATCTGCTTGAACAGTTCATATCCAACAAAATATTTAGGGCTGGTAGGTAGGTGAGTGCAATGATGCAATGTTAATACATCTTTATTCTATTAACCTGCTGGTTTTGAATAAGATATCACACTGAGCACTCTATAATTATTTTCAGTATCATATCATGCATTTTATATAATTAAATAATTTAATTCACTTTATTTGTTATATAGAAACATAGAAACATGATGGCAGAAAAAGGCCAAATGGCCCATCCAGTCTGCCCATCCGCAACACCCACTATCTCCTCCTCTCCCTATTGGCTAAGGCTCTTAACATTTGCATCTCCTCTTCCTATAGGCTAAGGCTTTTCACATTTGCATTGTGAGTTCATAGAGCTTTATGGTTATAGAAACATAGAAACATGATGGCAGATAAAGGCCAAATGGCCCATCCAGTCTGCCCATCCGCAACATCCACTATCTCCTCCTCTCCCTATTGGCTAAGGCTCTTAACATTTGCATCTCCTCTTCCTATAGGCTAAGGCTTTTCACATTTGCATTGTGAGTTCATAGAGCTTTATGGTTCTAGAAACATGGAAACATGATGGCAGATAAAGGCCAAATGGCCCATCCAGTCTTCCCATCCGCAGCATCCACTATCTCCTACTGTCCCTATGAGTTCCCATGTGCCTGTCTCACACTGTTTAACTTTACAAACAACACAAAAACAAGAGGACCCGCCATGCAACAAATAATCTGAGGATAAAAACCAAAACCTTATAAAACATCTTTTCAAGCAGCATATAATTAAGCTGTGGAATCTGCTGCCAGAGAATGCGGTCAAGGCAACTAGACAGGTTCCTGGAGGAAAAGCCCTAAAAAATGATTAGCCAGGTACGGCTATTGCTTATCCCATGAAATGAGCCAGGAGAAATGTGATCCATGTTTTAGAATCTGCTGGGCCCTTGTGACCTACTCTGGCTACTGTTGCAGACTGTTGTTGGACTTGATTACCTTTGGCCTGACTGAGCACAGCTCTTAAAGCTAAAAGTGCAATTGTCATTCTACTGTCTGCATTTAATTATAACATACTGGAATCGCAGTTGACATGGTTAGTGTATATTCTAACAAATCCTATGCAATTTCAAGTCTCCTTTTCATGCTCATACTTTGTTTCTTTTAGAGACCTATTTTCAGTGTGAATAAATAAAAATACCCTAGCGTAAACTCTCTGAATGTTGCTGTCCCTAGTCCCCCTCAAGGCACACGTAAAGGCAATTTCACACGAACGTGGCTTCTTATGAAATAGCGGCTGGAGTAAAATTACAGTTTGGATGTGATGGTGCATAGTTTGCCAGAGTTTGGGCGGAGCAATCCCGCACTTACGTCAATTATAAAATGCGCTTGTAATTTCTGTTAATAATTGACTTGCAGAAAGAGCAAGACCAAAGCAAGCAGTCTGAAAATTGCCTTCGTAATGATCATTCCTCTTTCGTATATAAATAGTTGTGAAAAACATTTTATTACCTGAGCTGGAATACTCTCAGTGTAATTAATTGTGGACCAAAGAAACTTTTGAGGCTGTCTCTTTTAAAAGGTTATCTTGAAACAGCTTGCTTCTACCTGTCTGTTCCCTTCCATTGACTTAAAGAAAACTAGAATGTTTAGGGGCCTTTGTGGCTTTTGAATAAGCACATACGAATATTTGATCATGTAAAATAATTTCTGCTGCTAGCCATATTTTTGTTGTCTTTTAGTTTCTTGTGTTTCTCTAGTCATGTATTTTTCCACCAGAAACATCAAGATATTAGTGTTCAGGTTTTTTTTTTAATTTCATTTTTGCGACTGTATTAACAACCCTCTCTCTAGACCCAGTTGGCCATATTGTATGTAGAATTAACTCGTATGAACCAAATTCCCCTTTTGAAAACCCACTGTAGATACAATTTTGGGAATGATCTTTTAAAGTTCTTAGTTTAGATATCCAGCACTTCTTGTGAAGTAGCGGTGGGTGAAACTTGGCAGATAATTCTTCTGTACTCATATGGATTTGCAATTCCAGAACACTGCATGGATTGAAAATCAGAACTGGGGCCACAACAGTTTTCTCCTGCTTCTTTCAGTTTCTAATTCAATTGGACCTGGCTGCCATTGTGTCTTCATTCACAACTACTGGAATTTGAGTCCTTATTTTATATCCTCTTACAATTCATATAGCGCAGTCATTGTATTGATACCCTCTGTTGGATTCTTGCATTGAAACTGAAACTTCTCCCCCCAACTCAAAGCGTCAACCATTCTCTGTCCCCTGTCTCCCTCTGTTCCAGTCTCAAAATTACTGCCATGATTTCCAGAGGCAGTCTTGTGGCAGCCATTTTGAATGTACAGCTGGCATGAGTTTGGTGTCGAGTGTGATGTTACTCAGAAAGGCGAATAATAGAGTGCCCCTGGAGAAGAGAGAAGGGATGGGTTATAATTAAAATGATTTATTTCTCCATTTCTTTTAAAGAGTATCTATCATTGGCTTCCTGTCTTATGCATAAGGCTTTATAGCTTTTAAAGTGTTACAGTGAGGTAATTGGGGAAATTATTAGTTCCATATAGGCCAACTTGTAATTTGCGCTCAGTATCCGCTCACCAATTAACTTTATCTTCGATTCATTTAGTTTATTTGGCTTCAATTCATAATTCTGCCTTCTTTTGCCTCTGTTCCTAGCTTATGGAATTTTCTTCAGATTGAAATTCATTCTGAACTTTCTTACCCAAGATTTAGGTCTCTTGTGAAGACACATCTTTTTGGTTTAGCTTTCTGAGGCAACTATTAGACTACTGTATTTTTCACTCCATAAGATGTACTTTTTTCCCACCCAAATGTGGGTGGAAATGTCAGTGCATCTTATGCAGCAAACATTTCCACCCACCCTGTTGTACCTTTTATTAATGTCCCGTTTGTTGGGGATGCACGGACTGACTGCCGCACGCCCCTGCCGCTGCTCCCCGCTTGCCTGCCTGCCACTGCTGCTCACTGCTCGCCACCGTTGTGCCGCAACTCCAGGAAGGTAAGGTAAGGGTCAGCGCGCAGCAATTGCACGCCACCAGCCCACAAACCTTCTCTTGACATCAGGATGTTGGAGAGATGGTCTGGGCTATCCAATCGGCTGGCCCGGACCTTCTCTCCAATGTCCTGACATCGCTGGAAGGCTTGTGGGCTACCGGTGTGCAATCGCTGCACACTGGCCCTTCCCTTACCTTCCTGAAGTTGCAGTGAGCGACAGCGGACCGGGGACAAAGGATGAGGAATAACTGTTGCAAAGGAGAAAACGTTGAGCCAGGGGTGTGTGTGTGTGCCTAGGCACTGTGATTGACTCAGGCTGTCCGGGGACCAGGGGTAGTCTCATCTCACCGCTGAGCACACAAAAATCAGAATGGCTGCTCCTCGGAAAGTTTGTATAGTGGGCTCAGGAAACTGGTAGGTAACACTGGCCTAACTCGGAACAGATCGAGGATCGGGGACTGTGGGCTGGGACTGTCTTAAGTTTACGCAGCACCAAAGCTGATCCAGGAAGCAGCATCCAGAGTCAGCGATTTCTGTGCAGCGATTTTCAATAGTGCAGCGATTTTCACTTGCAGAGAAAAATCAACGAGGAAAAAAGTGGCATCTCTTTCAGAGGTGTATAACAATGTGGGTTGAGACTTAGGGAAGCTGAGGTTCAAATTCTGCTTCTCCCATTGATGCTTCTTGTGACCTCGGGCAAGTCACTTAACCCTCACGCTTTCCTTTCTGTGCCATTGCTGCTGCAGCTAGTGCTGCTGCACGCTGGCCCTTACCTTACCTTCCTGGCAAGCAGTGAGCAGCGGTGGCAGGCAGGCAAGCGGAGAGCAATGGCAGGGGGCGTGCGGCAGTCAGCCCGTGCATCCCCAACAACAGCTGAAAGGAAGGGCAGGACCGCCATACCACCGGAGGAACTAAAATAAGGTATGGGGGGCCTGGGGCCCTTCCTGCCTGCCTGCTTGCCTCGGGGTGGGGGCCTGTCTGCCTGCCACTAGGCCTGCCTGCCCTGTGCCCTGTCCTGGCCTACCACTAGACCATCAGAGGGGGACAGGGTACAGAGCCTGACAAGGAGTGTGAGGTTGGGTGCAGAGGCTGGCAGGGAGAATTTTGTTCAGAATGTTTTTTCTTGTTTTCCTCCTCTAAATCTAGGGTGCGTCTTATGGTCAGGTGTGTCTTATGGAGCGAAAACTACAGTACTTGAATAATTTTTTTATTTTATTTTCGTTTTTAATGGAATTCCTTTCTTTTTAAATATTTGTAAACCTTGCTGATGCTAAAATAAAGTGCAGTCAAAAAAAACTTCAATAAACATAAACATTTACATATTATATACAGGGGCAATAGAGCGTTATGTGACTTGCCCAGAGTCACAAGGAGCTAGAATCAAAGCCAGTTCCTTGGGTTCTCGGGGATATCTTTTGTGGCCAATTATGTTCAAAATTGTTTATTCAAAGCTTCTATACGCTACTAATGACTGGGAAGTCAATTCAGAGCGGTTTTACATGAACTTCTGTAATGGTGTTAACAATATAGAGTGTTTCTGTGATGGTTTTCAGTACAGCTTCATATAGTACCCACTGATGGTTTTGGTTTAGGCGTCATATTATGGTGCCTTTACATATCTTTAACTTTTAGGTTTTTTGACTGAGTATACAGTATTTACATACTATCTTCATCCTTATATACACCAGAGAATACTATATTCACCGTATATATATATATATCACATCTTACATTCACCCTATGTATATATAATACTATATTCACCCTATATATATATATATAATTTTTTCTTACATATTTATACCATATTACACTCATCCTATATATATACATGCACATAATACTAGTATCATGTACTATGTTCTTTATAAATCCTACGTATTTACACACATAATACCACTATCATGTACTATGCTCATCCTAGATTTACATACATCCTGGTAATTCTAATTATCTGTACTTTATTTATCACTAGCTGATTACCTGGCATTGCCCAGATATTTATTTATCCCAATCTTCCGGTATTAGATTGTTTATTTCGTGGACATCTTCATTTTTAGCAGCAAGAATGGCCCTCTGTATGGGGCTGAACTTGGATTTAAATGTCATTGGGAGTGTCAGCATTAATCTCAGAGAGCCCGAAAACTATGGATTATACACTAATATCTGTCGTTTTCAATTATTTTTCCATGTCACCCCCACATGTCCCACCCCCACATGTCCCCTCCCCCCATGTCCCTCCCCAACATGTCCCTGCCCTCACATGCCCCACCCCCCACATGTCCCACAGGAATGTCCCTCTCTATGCGCTGAACTTGGACTTAAATGGCATCAGAAGTGTCAGTATTTATCTCAGTAAGCCCGAAAACTATAGATTAAACACTAATATCTATCGTTTTAGATAATGTTTAAATGTCACCCCCTTCTCACCCGCACAGTATTTTTCCCCAGATAGTAAGTCATATGTGTACCAAGTTTGGTTGAAATCTATCCATGCATTTTAGAGTTATGCTGAGTATTCATCCCAGTGAGCCCGAAAACTATGGGGTAGACACCAAAATCTGTCATTTTTGAGAATTTTTCCATGTCACCCCCCACATGTCCCACCCCTCCCATGTCCCACATGTCCTTCCTCCCACCATGTCCCACATGCCTCACCCACCCCCCACCCCCCACACACAAACAGGGATGTCCCTCTCTATGGGGCTGAACTTGGACTTAAACATCATCAGAAGTGTCAGTATTCACCTCAGCAAACCTGAAAACTATGGATTACATTACATTACATTAGAGATTTCTATTCCGCCGTTGCCTTGCAGTTCAAGACGGATTACAAAAGAATTACAAAAAAGTATTACAAAAAGAAGATATCTGGTAATTTCTAGAGGAGATAAAGAGTAGATAAGGTTGCTTCGGGGAATCGGGAAGGTATTGGAAAGTGGTATTGGAAAGTGGGAAGGAGCTGGCGGTATTAAGTCGTTTGCAGGAATTTCTTGAAGAGTAGAGTCTTTTTCTTTTCTGAACGTTTTGTAGTCTGGGGTCATAATTATTAGATTGGAGATTTGGTTGTCGAGTTTTGCTACTTGTGTGGCTAGGAGGCCATTATATAGTTTTTTCCGTTTGACTTCTTTGATTGGAGGTTGCATGAATGGAGTATGAGTTTTCCTTTGTCTAGTAGATGTGGCTTGGATGAGGCGATTGTTCAGGTAGGTTGGGCTGTCGCCATTTATGGTTTTAAATAGTAAACAGTAGAATTTGAATAGTATTCTTGCCGGAATTAGAAGCCAGTGTGAGTTGAGGTATGCCTCTGTGATGTGGTCGTGTTTCCTTAATGAATAGATAAGTTTCAGTGCTGTGTTTTGGATTGTTTGTAGTTGTTTTATCATTGTTGCTGGGCAGGGGAGGTAGAGAATGTTGCAATAGTCTAAAAGACATAGGACTAGGGATTGCACTAAGAGCCAGAATTGTGTTCTATCGAAGAATTTTCAAAATTGTCTTAAATTTCTCATAACTGCAAATGATTTCTGTATTGTTTTATTGATTTGTGGTTGCATGGTGCAACATCTGTCTATCGTCATTCCTAGTAGTTTTAGGGTGGGTTGAATGGGGTAATTGATTGAGTTAATTTCTATATTGGTTATGGTTGGGACTTTGTTATTTTTGAGGAGAATGAATTTTGTTTTGTCTGGGTTCAGCTTCAGTTTATGATCTTTCATCCATGTTACTACTGTTTCTAGTGTTTGGTGTAGTGTGTCTGTCATGGAGGGCTTGGGTTGATCAAAAGATATGAGAATGGTGATATCATCTGCAAAGCTATATGAGGTTAGGCCTAGTTTGTCCAGGCAGGCGCCGAGGGAGGCAGTATAGAGATTGAAGAGAGTAGGGGATAGTGGGGATCCTTGGAGTACGCCGCAGGGGTTAGACCAAGGTTCTGATTTTTCTTTATCCGACTTTACTCTGTAGGTTCTGGATTTTAGGAATCCTTCAAACCATGAGTATATCTTATCAGTGATACCTATTGTGTCCAAAATTAGCAGTAGGTTGTTATGGTCTACCACAGTGTTTTTCAACCTTTTTACACCTATGGACCGGCTGAAATAAAATAATTATTCTGTGGACCGCCCCCATAATAGTACTAATTGCACCTTGCATGTCCCGTGCCTCATCTGGAAGCCTTCCCTTTGACGTTGCAACGTCAGAGAGAAGGCTTCCGGTTCAGGCGCAGGATGCCCGTAGGAGCCACTGCCTGTGGCTTTGTGCACTGAATCAGTTAGGAAGAGGGAGCTGGCTTGAAGATAACGCCGCATTGATCGCACCGTGGACTGGTGGTTGAAGAACACTGTTTTGGGCCTGATGCACGTGCTGGCCCTGTGGACCGGCAGGAATTTTCTGTGGACCGGCACTGGTCCATGGACCGGTGGTTGAAGAACACTGGTCTACCAGATCAAATGCTGCGGTCAGATCCAGTTGTATGAGCAGCATTTTTTTTTGCCTGTGCTGAGGACACTAATATCTGTTGTTTTTGATCATTTTTAAATGTCACCCCCTTCCCACCCACACAGAGTTTGTTGCCGGATAGTAAGTGCTATGTATAGCAAGTTTGGTTGAAATCTCTCCATGCGTTTCAGAGTTCTGCTGGAACATACACACATCCATCCATCCATGCGATTTTATATACGTATATAGATAGATAAGAAAGGATTTGAAAATAAGCTCAGCACAAGAATTGGCCGAGCCAAGAATGAGGTCTGCTGATATATTTGAGATCTCAGGTTGTACATCCATTTTTAGAGAAGAAGCATCATCAGAAATAGAAAAGAAAAAGAATTTCTACAATGAGATGCTTCTTTTTTATAACCTACTCGGTTTTGTTCTTCCTTAAACTTCCTCTGCTTATTGGTAGGAAAATCTTCTAATTGTTTTTCATTTAATGACAAACAGAATTGCAATTTTGGATCTCGTTGTACCCCTCCAGTCTGTAAACATGGGCCTGCATAATTTGGCAGGAGAAGAAACACCAGACTCTGAAATGATTCTTTCTAAAATCAGCATTATGCATGAAATGTGAACCAGATAACCATAGCAACCAAAGGTGCTGGAAACTCGCTTATGAATTCTGTCTGAAATGTGAAATCTTTCAACTTGCTCTGCAATCTGTATTATTTAACACTTGGTCCTTTTTCTGTTATGAACTGCTGGTTTGCTTCAGAACATATAAGAGCAGTAAAGCTAGAGGGTCTCCTTTTTGGATTTGGAAATCTTCTATATAGACAGCAGATCATTGAGTTTTTAAGCCTAAACCCAGATCATCCGATATGAAAGCGAGGCTCACCTGGACAGTAGCCCCCTAAGATTTCAAAGACATCTGCTGGCATTTTCTCTGCTTGGAGCCTTATTGGTAGCTTGTCAAAGACTTAGTTAAAATAACGATAGTCTTCTCTGTCTCCTACAGAAACATGAGCTCTATAGTATCTGGCGTATTGCTTTTTTCAGCAGGTCTATTGATGACAGTAAACTCTGTAGAAGCATCGCAAAGAGTCATAATGCAATGTCAGTTTATTGCATGTCAGTTTATTGCATGCCTTTTTGCGGGCTGTCAGTGTGATACACCATGAATTATTTACCATGGCAGCTTCCTTGCCTCTTTATTTACTGCATTGTTATAAGCACATAAGCATTGCCTCTGCCGAGTCAGACCATAGGTCCATCATGCCCAGCCGTCCGCTCCCGTGGCGGCCCCCCAGGTCAATGACCTGTAGTGATCTATTACTCAAGAGCATTTTGTCTTGTATAGTAACCCTCTAATTGTACCCCTGGATTCCCTTACCCTTCAGGAACTCGTCCAATTCCTTTTTGAAACCCAAAACCGTACTCTGCTCAACTACCCCCCTCTGGAATCGCATTCCAGGTGTCCACCACCCTCTGGGTGAAGAAGAACTTCCTAGCATTTGTTCTGAACCTATCTCCCTTCAATTTTTTTGAGTGTCCTCTAGTTTTTGTTGCCCCCGCCAGTCTGAAGAATCTGTCTCTCTCTACCTTCACTATACCCTTCATGATCTTATAAGTTTCTATCATATCCCCTCTAAGTCTCCGCTTTTCCAGGGAAAAGAGCCCCAGCTTCTCTAGCCTCTCAGCATACGAGAGGTTTTCCATGCCCTTTATCATTTTTGTTGCTCTTCTCTGGACCCTCTCGAGTATCACCATATCTTTCTTTAGGTACGGCGACCAGTACTGGACGCAGTACTCCAGATGCGGTCGCACCATTGCCCTGTACAGCGGGAGGATAACTTCCTTGGTTCTGGTAGTGATACCTTTTTTGATAATGCCCAACATTCTGTTCGCCTTTTTTGAGGCCGCTGCGCATTGTGCTGCTGGTTTCATTGTTTTATTGATAGATTTAATATGGCCTAAGGTAAGTTGCTTGAGAAGATGCCCAAAATACCACGCTGCCCCCCCCTATCCAAATACAGAAAAATAAACAAAACTTCATAGGCTCAGAGTGACACCAACTTTTCCTGGGTTTGCTGTCCATTATTTGTTCTCAAGACAGGACAAGGCTGAAAGACTCCAAAAGACGTTTTATGGGTGCTCATAGATTAACCCCCACCCCACCACCCCACCACCAGCACCACAGTTTAAGGCTTTTTGGGATGTCCAGGCTGTGAGATCTTGCTAAAGAGGGAACAGAGAAGTTGGTGAGAATGGAATAAGATAAAGAGGAATTTGTAAGATCTCCACTGCACGGGCAGTATAATTTGGATAGGCATTATAAGAAAAAATGTTTGCTGCTCCATGGCTTCCAGGCTATGTTTCTTCTTGTACATTTGCCTTACCATTTTGCCAAGTCGTGCCATGCTTTGCAATACTAACCCCCTCTTCTATTAAACTGCGCTAGCAGTTTTTAACGCAGAGAGCCATGCTGAATGGCCCGCGCTGCTCCCGATGCTCATAGGAACTCTTTGAGGGTTGGGAGCAGCGTGGGCCATTCAGCGCAGCTCCCTGCGCTAAAAACTGCTAGCTCGGTTTAATAAAAGAGGCCCTATGTTTGCCAACCTATACTGACCATGCTTTGTCTCACCATATCATTTTTTTTTACCATACTTTGTTAGCTGTGTTTTGCCATCTTTGTCTAATACTTGCCATTCTGTCTTTTACCATACTATGTCTGAAAATGCAGCACCGTGGTTGCCCCGGGATAGATTGTGAGCCCACCGGGACAGACAGGGAATTATGCTTGAGTACCTGAATAAATTTGTGTAAACCATTCTGAGCTCCTCTGAGAGAATGGGAATAGAAAACCGAATAAATAAATAATGGAGACTACAACAGGGGCAAGCAGTGGGATATGATTTACAGGATCCTGCTTAAAGTCTCAGTAGTGAAAATGGGTATATGTCACTGATATTACATGCCAGAAGAGGATTTACGGAGCACAGTCCAGTTTGCTGGCATGGTTGTGGACATCCTAAGACCTTTAAGTTCAGGTTTTCTGGAATGGCATAGCATTGTATTGTTTATTGTATTTATTGAATTTGATATACCACTTGTGTAATAATAATAATAATGTTTATTTTTCTATACTGCCAACACCCAAAGAGTTCTAGGTGGTTCACAAAATAAGAAAACTGAACAATTCAGTGATGAAATACAAAACATATGATAAGCAACAGTGCAATATAGAGTTTTATACTACTATAATATTAAGCGGTTTACAAAGCTAATAATATAAGAGGCACACAAGCAAAATTAAGGCCCAGATTCACTAAAAATAGCGACTCAATCCCTGTTGGCCGATTCTCTGGCCGATTTTCAAACAGCGATTGATTCACTATCAAGTTTGCAAGCAAATGATTTGTACGGAGGTGCAAATCATTTGCATGCAAACTCACCGACTCAGTCACTCAGGGAGCCCTGACAGTAGTGACAGAAGAAGCAGCTTCCTGTCACTGCTGTCAGGGCTTCTGCCGGGCTTATTTAATTTTTTTTTTTAAATGGCACAGATATTTTGCGTGTATTTACACACGCAAAATATCTGCCCAATAAAAAAATAGGGAAAAAAAGCACACACACCCCGACAAAGCACCCCTCCCAACCTCCCCAAACCCAAAAAAATGGCAGGAGGGATGCCCATTCCCTCCTGCCACCAGACACTACCCATGAAGATCCCCCCATCCCCCCCGCACGAATATGGCAGGAGGGATGCCCACTCCCCCCCAGTGTGAATATGGCAGGAGGGATGCCCAAGCCCTCCTGCTGTTGGATTGGGTCGCTCCCCACCACCCCCGTAACTTTAAGTTGGGAGCAGGAGGGGTGCTCAGTCTCTCATGCTCCTCTGCCGGCCGCCGTCAACAATGCGGGCCTTAGGCCCTGCCCCGGTGCATCATGTCATGCACAGGAAGGGGCCTAAGGTCCTGATTGGCTCAGGTGCCTCAGCCAATCAGGGACTTCCTTAGGGAGGAGCCTAAGGAAGTCTCTGATTGGCCATTGTAGTTGTACTTAACAGGTTGGTTCCTAACTACTCATGTACATGATATGTTGCTTTGTTAATTGTTCTTTGTTCTATTGCATAAGTTTCAGAGCAGAACAGACGAAGCTCCCCTGTGCCCCTCCTCCTCTTTTTTTCTCTTTTGGTAGAGTTCGATTGCTTTGGTACCAACTGAAGAGGGGAGCTGTTCTCCACTGCAGAAGGGGAAGATTTCAAGATCTAAAAGTGACACCCTTCTGCAGATTTGCGGTTAGTGGGAATCAACAGCTAAAGTATGGACTTTTGTGTGCATTAAAAGGAACAAGCTTATCGAGGTAAGAACTTAATCTTTTAATTGAAGATTCGAAGAAGACATACTTCACCGATTGGAACTTTTTAACACACTTGCAGGGGAATTTGAACAGGAAAGTAGCACCCAGTTGTAAAACCTCTAGATGCAACCTCTTCATCTCTCTTGACTACCTAGATAGATTTGTACCTTATAATAAAGAAACAACTTTTGTCTATGCTTAAAATATCCTATCAACTATGGATTTCCTTTCTTCTTTTCTAAAGGACAGGATATCAAATTATAATAAATTTGCAAGGACAGCTCAAGATCAAGTAGGCATATGTTATCATTATCAAATACCAGGAGTTTATCTTGCTGGGCAAACTGGATGGATCTGCCATCATCTACTAAAATTTTAGCTCTCAAGTCCAACTGTTTCACCATACCAGGCAAACTTTGAACTGGAGGAACCAGCACTTTGCTTAAGGCCACTGTCACTTCCCATTTGTTGTCCATCGTGATAGAGGCCAAGTAAGAAATCAAAAATTTAGGTAATTGTATCTCATCAGCTCCAGGGCTTACAGTCATTGATTCTGACTCGGCAGCACCAACTACTTGTGATGATTAAGAACATAACATAAGAATTGCCATACTCGGATAGACCGTAGGTCCATCAAGCCCAGTATCCTGTTCCAACAGTGGCCAACCCAGGTCCCAAGTACTTGGCAAAAACTGAAAGAGTAGCAACATTCCAGTGCTGAGACTGTGATGTCATAATGCCTAAGAGCCAACCTCCTCAGTGATGTCACAATGGCTTGATTGTCCTATACTTGGTTCACATAGGAACATAAGAGCTGCCTTACTAAAGGTCCATCAAGCCCAGTATCCTGTTCCAACAGTGGCCAACCCAGGTCCCAAGTACCTGGCAAAAACTGAAAGAGTGGCAACATTCCAGTGCTGAGACTGTGATGTCATAATGCCTAAGAGCCAACCTCCTCAGTGATGTCACAATGGCTTGATTGTCCTATACTTGGTTCACATAGGAACATAAGAGCTGCCTTACTAAAGGTCCATCAAGCCCAGCATCCTGTTTCCAAGAGTGGCCAACCCAGGTCCCAAGTACCTGGCAAAAACTGAAAGAGTAGCAACATTCCAGAGCTGAGACTGTGATGTCATAATGTCTCATTCCACCAATGCCTAAGAGCTAACCTCCTCAGTGATGTCACAATGGCTTGATTGTCCTATACTTGGTTCACATAGGAACATAAGAGCTGCCTTACTGAAGGCCCATCAAGCCCAGCATCCTGTTTCCAAGACAGGTCACAGGTTCCCGGCAAGATCCCAAGGAGTCAAACAGATTTTATGTTGGAACACTATTAAGTCCTTCACTGAGATTGTAGCACCCAATTCTTCCTCTTTGCAGGCTTCTTCACCACTGGCTCCTGAGAGCCCCTCCAGTAACATTGTGGGTTCAGAGGCTGACTGACCGCTCTGCAGTGATTACTTAGAGGTGCTTGAAGATCTGGGTTGAGAGTGTTTGTGTCCATGGGAGCCACTGAGAACTCACTTTCAAATCTAAGCATTTTTAGCAGCCAATGCTTCGCAGATTCTGATATACTCACCTGCTCTGATTTCCAGACTTCTTTTTATATTCTTTCTCTGTATGTTGGTCTTGAGCTAGAAATCAGTTTTTGAACTAAAACACTGCTATCGTTTACTCTTTTCCTATTGCACCCCCTTTCCTCACCATGCAGCTTATAGTCCTCTGTTAGCCTTTGTTAGATGAATTTGTAACATTGCGATGCCTCATAATGCAATGAAAGCCAGGATGAATCTAAGCCATCTATAAATTAAAATAACAGGCAGACATTGCCAGAAGCCTGAAATGATGTTGCAGAGTGAGAGAAGATTAAAACACAGGGGCAGTGATGTTGGAACGCTTTTTATTTATCTACAAATTGTATTTTAATTTAAAACAAGAAATTGCTCAAGGAAATCTTTACCGTTGTTGATACGGAGAAAGGTACATTTCCTTGCATCATATTAGAGAAGCAAAATAAAAGCAAAGGAGCATTAATGCAAACCATATGTGACTCTCCTTTTCTGAGAAACATTATCATTGAAATGGTAAGAAATTGTGGACAGAGGCATTGAAAACATGTTTATTTGAAGATTGGATTTCTCAAAGTGCTTCATTAAATTGTTGATTTTGAAGATGTCCCTGCTGCACATATGTGCTCTTACATCTGGAGTGTGTCTCTGTGAGGGGAGTGACATGAATTAATCGGGGTGAAGTGGAAAAAAAAAAAAAAATCTGCTCAACTGTTTCAAAGAGTTGCAAAGCAATTCATAAAAAGTTGCAAGACAGCAGGGAAATTATGAATGCCATGGTGATGACTGTGTTATGAATATTGTGCAGTATCCATTTAGAACATAGCATCAATAGATTTAAATAGTATAGAATGTTCTATTTCATAGGTTGACATTGGCGAATAAGATAACCACTGTTGACAAAATGAACATTTCAATTAAAGCTAAAGCAGAGCGCAGAAACTTCAAAAAGTGTTCCCTCATGAACATAACTCAAGGTTATAATTTGAGTTTCTTCAATTATGAAAATGTTTCCTCCATTGTGTTTTTTCTCGAGGAAAGTCAAGTTTACAAGAAAATACCTTATTACTTTGCCTGCATACAGGATGGTAATACGCATTGAAATATTTGATATTGCGTAAAATCAAAATTTAATAAACTTGAAACTTGATAGGCTGGAGTGAGCTTGGACGGCAACTTCAGCATTTGGAACCTAAGACAATACCAGGTGGACTTTACAGTCTATGACCCAGAAATAGCAAAGAAGAGACAAGTTAATTTAATCATGTATTTGTAATGGGTATAACTAATGGGCAGACTGGATGGACCGTTCGGGTTTTTATCTGCCGTCATTTATTATGTTAATATGTTACCTGGCAGAAACCCAAAGAGTAGCAACATTCCAGAGCTTAGACTGTGATGTCATAATGCCTCATTCCACCAATGCCTAAGAGCCAACCTCAGCAGTGATGTCACAATGGCTTGATTAGATGGCAACTTCAGTATTTGGAACCTAAGACAATATCAGGTGGACTTTACAGTCTATGACCCAGAAATAGCAAAGAAGAGACAAGTTAATTTAATCATGTATTTGTAATGGGTATAACTAATGGGCAGACTGGATGGACCGTTTGGGTCTTTACCTGCCGTCATTTACTATGTTACCTGGCAGAAACCCAAAGAGTAGCAACATTCCAGAGCTGAGATTGTGATGTCATAATGCCTCATTCCACCAGAGCTTAAGAGCCAGCCTCATTAGTGATGTCACAATGGCTGGATTGTCCTATATTGTCCTATACTTAGCTCACAAAAGAACATATGAGCTACCATACTGGGACAGACCAAAGGTCCATCAAGCCCTGGATCCTGTTTCCAACAGTGACCAACCCAGGTCCCAAGTATCTGGTACAAACCCAAAAAGTAGCAACATTCCAGAGCTCAGATTGTGATGTCATAATGCCTCATTCCACCAATGCCTAAGAGCCAACCTCAGCAGTGATGTCACAATGGCTTGATTAGATGGCAACTTCAGCATTTGGAACCTAAGACAATACCAGGTGGACTTTACAGTCTATGACCCAGAAATAGCAAAGAAGAGACAAGTTAATTTAATCATGTATTTGTAATGGGTATAACTAATGGGCAGACTGGATGGACCGTTCAGGTCTTTATCTGCCGTCATTTACTATGTTACTATAAGATAGCAGTAAAACACACAAGAAATTATTGTAGTAAAGGTCAGCTGTGATCAAAGGACCACTGTATAAGCTTATTCGAATATCACTGAAAAGCTTATGCAAAAAAATAGTAAAGAAAAAAAGAGACCTCAGATAACTAATTCACTCCTCATCTCAGTACATCACAGTCATTGGTCTTTCAAAAATACTCCACAAAAACCACCATCCTAGATATTGTTTCAAAACTTAATCAAACTGAGTAAAAATACAGCCAGGTACTTATCTTCATTGTTGTCCAAGATGATTAATCACTGGTGTACATGAAACTTCCTCAGTTCTGTTGCTTCAATCCTCTAACAAACTCGAAAAGAAACGCAAGAAGAGAAACTTCAGCCAGGTCCGACAGCGGCCCTGTTTCACGCCAAGCTATTTCAAGAGCCTGGCCTTTTTCTCAAAACATATAGTGACCAACATCTTAGGCCATGTCCGGTACCGGTGAGTCTTATATGCACTAAGTAAATGAATGGCAGATCTTAAGAACCCAACTTTTACTCCAAAAAACTAAGATTAATTTTCAGCTGTAAACTTAGGCTCTTAAGTTTGCCCAAATATGAGGCACAAATTTAGAAAGGTAATGAAGGGGCCTAAATTTAGGAGCTCAATATCAGGCCCTTAATATTCTTAAGTTTTCTTAATATTCTTAAGTTTTCAATATCAGGCCCTTAATATTCATACAGCTTCCCTGATAGAATCCCTTTATCCCAAATTTAAAATGTGTAAGTCTCGTACCCACTAAATCCATTTCTCTTTATAGAGGGCGAGGCAAAAAAGTAACCCTCTGTTTTCTCAGCAACTGTTTATGTTAGTATTTTATAAAGGCAGCACAACAAAGAAAAATGGGGGGACCCGATGATCCACAGTGAAAACAATCCACCGATGAAAACAAAAACTGTGGGTACAGATGTTCTGGAGATAATTTATTAAACACTGACCTATAAAACCATGAAAATTCAATTCAAAAAGTACAATGCTAAAAAATATAGTGATAAAATTCCACCCGGACCCTACACGTCCGTGTTTCGGCAAACACGCCTTCCTCGGGAGTCCAATGGTTTGCAAACTCACATATAAAGAATTGGACTGAAAACAGTCTATTGTCTTTAAACATGTGAGCGTTCTTTTTGCTACTTCAGCTTGTCTGCGGTGTTCTTTGCTCACATGTTTAAAGACAATAGATTGTTTTCAGTCCAATTCTTTATATGTGAGTTTGCAAACCATTGGACCCTGAGTAAGGCGTGTTCGCCGAAACACGGACCGTGTAGGATCCGGGAGGATTTTTAACACTATATTTTTTAGCATTGTACTTTTTTCATTGAATTTTCATGGTTTTATATGTCAATGTTTAATAAATTATCTCCAGAACATCTGTATCCACAGTTTTTGTTTTTGTTTTCATCGATGGATTGTTTTCACTGTGGATCATCGGGTCTCCTCATTTTTCTTTGTTGTGCTGCCTTTATAAAATACTAGCATAAATCCTACAGAGATACAATGCAGCTTCTTATACCCTGCAAACTTCAACATGGAATCATTGCGGCTTACAGCAAGTTGAGTTACATTTGCCTGTCTTGCAGAGGCAGGTATTGTGGCTGTCCGAGAGCAGGTGTAAATTTTTGTTTATAATCAATGAAGCACACAAGGAAATGAAAATATTTTAATAATCAATGTGTGTACATCATAACGCTGCTTGTGCTCTGCCATGCAGTAAAAGCCATTGTATGTATTTTTACGCCTGGCACAATTTTATAAGCGGGGATTGACGGCCTAACCTTATTGAAGGACCTGACACGGGCCCTGTTATGGTGGAATACCTGCATCTGAGGTCATCACTGTCAATAATACAGTCTGGATAATATCCTCTGTTCTTGCAATATCAGCAGGCAATATCACCACATATGAAGGTAAGAGAAATGTAGCTAATTCTGTAAATGTGAGGACAAAAACACTGCCAGGGCTCTCTACTGAGGCGATAGAGCTTTACGTGAGTTGTTTACCTCACCTAATGTTCTGTTGCCTCAATAGAGCGCCCTGGCAACATCTCACATTTAGAGAATTAACTACATCGCTCTTACTTTTATGTGTGACATTGACAACCTCTGATGCACAAAGCAACAAAGCCAATGGGAGAAGGGAGTTCCAACTTTGTCTGCAGTAAAAAAAACAACCAGGAACAAACAAACCAAAACTGCAGATATGTACAACGGTGTAGGCAAAATTTATTGTGACAACCAAATTATATCTAAAAACCTTTTTACCAAACAGGGGACCCAACACGGTCCGTGTTTCGGACAACCTTCATCAGGGGTCCATGGTAGAAAAGGGAAGAAAAATATGTCACAAAAAAATATATAGTAGAAAAAACGGATTATATAAATCGCCAAGGGTCACTGGATATTGCCGAAGCAGAGCCTATATTGGGTCCTTCAATAAAGTTAGCTAGCAACACATTCTTGGCGGCCCATCGTGCTCTTTTGCTAAGTTTTGTTTTCTGTGGTTGGATGTATCGTCGTCAACCTTCTCCTCTTTTTATCTGCCTCTAGACTCCCACGCCCTCCGGTACTTCAGCAGCTCTTGGGATCTTGGTGTTATAGCAGGATCCTGTACCGCTAATCCCCACCACACCTTGTGCTCCTCCTTCTACCTTCCCACGAGCCTGCGGCTGCGTGTCCTTCTCTAGTTTACCTAACAACTGCTGAGGCTGGTGGAGGTGGATACTATTGACTCGCCGATCGGGGCTCAGCTCGGGCGGCTAACTGGAATTTCACTGGCTCAGCTAGGGCACAATGGACCAATCAGAAACGACCACAGAGTTCCTAAGGTCTAGTACTACTATTAATTATTTCTATAGCGCTACCAGACGCACGCAGCGCTGTACAGAGTCACAAAGAGGAAGAAAACAGTTCCTGCTCGAAAGAGCTTACAATCTAAACAGGCAAGACAGACAAACAGGATGTCATGGATACAGTTAAAGGGAACGGTTAATCAGATCGTTTGTGATTGGCTCATTGTGCTGCAGCTGAATCAATGAAAAAAACCCCCAATAACTCAGCAATAGGAGGTCCGGAACCGTCACACCCCCAAAATAGCCCATTTGCCTCGAAAAGTAGCCCAAAAACCCTCCACCCCCCCGAAGCCCTTTATTTCCTGCCGAGGGCCTTAAAAAGTAGCCCAATTGGGTGGGAAAACTGCCCAACTGGCAACACTGGATGGATGTTCCCTATAATTTTATAAGAGTCATTTTACACCCACATATTGCAATATGCATATGAAAATGACGTCATAAAACTGCCTCCAGTGAGCCGTAGTGACAGTTTAAGGGTTAAGGTTAAATCAGAGAGATGAGTTGATAATAAAACTGTTTTCAGCAAAACATTATCGTAACAAGCTCTCGAGTACTTCAAAGACCTAACTGACACACTATTTGCCTTCCCTTTCTGTTACTGTTTTGGCAACTCATGATCTTTGGGGTCCCATATGTTCCTTTGAAGACCAGATGACCCAGGACTGGAGGAAATGCCTTTCTGGCTCCCAGTTGGATGGATGGAATGCGGAATGATCCACTGACATCATGAAAGCAGAACCTCTGGTTGTCATGGCAACCCTGCATTATCTACTCGCAAACCCCGATGACTTCCATTCTGTTTTCAATGTAACTTGAAACTAAAGGAAGTAAACCATGGAATGGACGCTCATATTTCCCGTTAGTATTGTGAATATGACATTTCTAAACTTGCATCCTTTGTGTTTTGCAATGCGGCTCCTGTTTAAGCTTATGGGTATTAGAAGCCAACTCACATGCTAAATGTGTAACAGATGCACCATAAGCATTGGTGCCGCACTTTTCAGCGACATGTGGGTGGGTCAGCAGAGTGGGCAGACTTGATGGGCTGTAGCCCTTTTCTGCCGTCATCTTCTATGTTTCTATGTTTCTATGTCTTGTGTATTCTGTTTGCTTGAAATGCTGCTTTAAATAATAGCGATAGTAGTATGTTTACCTATGTAAACGTTTGAAAATGCACGGCGTATTGAGAAGTGCAGACACGATGTCTCTATAATTATCCATCTAAATAAACGAGAAACAAGGCCTGGGCTTCCAGTGGTAGGTAGACTTTGCAAGCTGTTTGGAGTTGTTTTTTTTGTATGTATGTATGTCACATTGCATATATTTCTATGTGTTGGGTGGAATTGTGAAGAATCAAAAAGTGATTTAAACAGTTAGGAGAGGCTCCTGGCCGTTTAATAATAATAACTTTATTATATACTGCCAGACCATAACGGTTCTAGGCGGTTCACAATAGAGAATGACACGGTGAGAAAATTCATCACCGTTCCGTCCCCACGGATAACCGCGGGGAACCATCTCCATGTCATTCTTTAAGGAGAGAGGGAAGAATCAGAGTATGAATGGGCCCAGCCACTGGCCCTCAAGCCTTGCATTGAAGAACGCTGGTGTAGAAGGATTGAGTTTGAGATGGATACTAAAGAACGGCATGGAATGCTTTCCCACGGTTATCCGCGGGGACGGGAACGGTGATGAATTTTCTCACCGTGTCATTCTCTAGTTCACAACAAAGTAAGGCTGGTCATTCAGCAAATATGTACAAGTCATAAAAGATACATTAATTTTTTGACAAGTCATAAGACATATTAGTCTTCAATTCGTGTAAGCTCACTCTATCTATCAACTCTGTAAGCTCCCTGGGAATGCCCAGGCCAACTCTTTTTGTAAACTGCCTAGAACTGAAAGGTATTGGCGGGATGGAAAACACTAATGTAATAATTATAATTGAAAGACAGTAAAAAAAACTTAAGTTACGAATTTATCAAATAGCTGTGTCTTTACTAATTTCCTAAAGGAATAAAAAGATGAGACACCTGGCATAATTTTACCAAACCAGTCATTCATTTTGGCTGCCTGAAAAGAGAGAGTTTTCTCAAGAAATCTCTTAAAACGACAAGATTTTATGGTAGGATATCTCTACCATAAAAAAGGTGAACTCTGCGTGTAGGCTTATTAGAGTAGTTCAAGGAGAAATGAGAAACAAGGTAACCTTGAGACATGCCGAAGATTGATTTAAAATAGATACATGCAAATTTGAATAAAACTCTGGCCTCCATTGGCAGCCAATGTAGTTTTTGGTAATAGGGGCTAATATGCTCCCATTTTTTCAGGCCAAAGATCAACCAAACTGCAGTGTTTTGTACCACTCTTAATTTTTTAAAGATGTACTTTTAGGCGCCCAAGTAAATTATGTTACAGTAGTCAAGAATACTTAATATAGATGACTGAATAAATTTAATGATGTACATATGTATTTTGGTATATATTGTTTAAATGGGTTGCCCAGGATTAATGGCAGATTTTCAGCAGTGCTTAACTGGTTACTATTGCTTTAATATCCACAGTTGGGGCTAAATTATATATAAGGTGCCCAAAAAAGCACTATTCCATAAGTTATGCTTAGGCACAGTTTATAGAATAGCGCTTATTACATTACATTACATTAGTGATGTCTATTCCGCCATTACCTTGCAGTTCAAGGCGGATTACATAAGAATTGTCATGAAATTAGGTAATACATAATGGGTAATTTGAACATTTTAGATTTGATAAGGAGTAGATAGTATAGCAGTCGAAGCTTGGGATCTGGTTATGTTAAATAGGTTTTATGTATTTTTTGAAGAGTAGGGTTTTTGTTTCTTTTTTGAAGGTTTTGCAATCTGTGATCGAAGACAGCAGATTGGTGAGTTGTCTGTCTGGTTTTGCTGCTCTGGTGGCCATTAGGTTGTCATATAGTTTTCTTCGTTTGACGTTTTTGGTTGGCGGGTGTGTGAATAGTGAGTGGGTTCTCCTGTTGTGGTTGAGGTGGATTGAGTTAGTCGGTTGTTCCAGTAGGTTGGGCTGTCTATGTTTTGTTTTGTTTTTTTCAAAAACCTTTTATTAAATAGCCAAGTAAAAACCAAGACAGCAGCAGATATAACATTTTCAAAATACAACAAAATACAGTGCACAAAACACCAAACAGGCGAAGACAATCCGAGCCCAGGTTGGGTTCTTATACTCGGACTCAGCAAAACCCCACCCCACAGAATGCCCCCCCCCCCCGCCCACCCATCTACCCCCCGACCCACCCTTAACCCACTGGGACCACTGGCTTCCGCAGCCGGTTGAGTACTTGGCTTTTAATCAACGGGGGTAAAGTGTCCAATAAGATGCCCAAATGGACAAGAAGAGCTTACTAAGATGACAAGAAAACCGAGTGGACAAGGATTCCCAGACCATTAATTGATGGAATTTGTTACGCCAATACCAAATGGTGGGTGGGGAGTCCTGGAGCCAATGATTTAAGATACATTTCTTACCTATTATATAACCCTTGCTGATAAGTAAAGAATCACCAGCAGAGAGCCCACCCCAAAAAACCTTAGCTAAAAAGAGAATCCCCTCAACCAGAGATGGAAGAGCATAGCCCAACAGGGTCTGCAAGAAACAACGGACCTCTGACCAAAAGGTAGCAATAGTCGGACAAGACCAAAGACCATGCACCAGAGAATTATTCACCCGGTGGCATTTCAAACAGATAGGGGTAGAAACACACCCAAAATGAAAAGCCTGTGTCTGAGAAACATAACCCCCGATGAAGGACCCGAAACTGACATTCCTGAAGCTCAGCACTCTGCACCACCCGAGGGATCTGCTGCACCAGAGGAGACAGGGATGCCACCCGAAGGCAGCAGCCCAAGTCCCGAGTCCTCAGAGACAGAAGCTGAGAATAATCCCGCCTCGGCTGCAGAGCCACCAGCCGGCGATGACATTTAGACACCGCTGTACTTTTTGAATTGCACGGTGTTCTACTAACAGGCCCACTTGGAAATTTCTTCCAATCTGTATACCTTATCCTCTCGCTCAGCAAATTGTATATCTATAATTTTGCTTCCTTAATGTTTCTGCACTCTGTATTTCCTCTGACTATTTGCACATTGTAACTCGCTGAATGTCCAGCTCTCTTGATTGTAAACCGCCTAGAAGTCGCAAGATTGTGGCGGTATAGAAGAATAAAGTTATTATTATTATTATTATCCCAAGCAGCATCAAAAAAGAAATCTGGGCTGTCTCTGTTTATAGCTTTAAATAGTAGGCAGTAGAATTTGAAGTGTACTCTTGCTTGTATTGGGAGCCAGTGTGAGTAGTGGTATGCCTCTGTGATGTGGTCGCTTATGTCCAGGAAACGTGACTAAGTTTAGGTGCAGCCATTTGCGTAATTTAAAGGAACATCCCTGATTCGCCCATTTCCATGACTCCCTTTTCAGACTTGCCCGTAAAATTTAGATGCGGACCCCATGCCTAAATTTACGGGCGTAACAGTTAATTGATTCTTAAATGCCAGTAATTGTTTCTTCAAATGCCCATCAGCGCTAATTAGCTTGTTATTCAATTAAATTGCATGCGCAGTTTGGGTGCGTGACTAAAATTGTGTGCAGAATTTTTAACACTTTTTATAGAATTAGGGGGTTAGGAGCAAATTCTCAAAATGGCACCTACCAACTGCCTAACTTAATTGTTTTAATTGGTTCAATTGACGCAGCAATTGCATTGGTTAAAAAGCAATTATAATGTCATTTAAAAAAAATGGAGGCGCCCTTGTTTCAACTAAAGAGGCACCTAAGGATGCCTACAGCCACTGTAAGCGTGATTAATGCCGAAAGTGGCCTTAGGTGCCTCTGTCAATGTGATTCTTGTGGCAATCTAGGCCTTTAAAATTCTGGCCTACATTTACAGCGCCTACCTGCGATTCTCCAAACGGCGCCGTTGTACCTTTAGGGGCTGATTCTGTAAGTTGCGCCTGACGTGTGTCTGTCATGGCCAGGCGCTGCTTTCAGAATCTGTTTTCTTACGAAATAGATGAGTTTTTAACTTTTTCCTACATTTTTCCTAATTGATTTTTGATCATTAACATCCTTGGCAATGAATTCCATACTTAAAAACCATGTGATATGAAAATAAAAAATGAAATATATATCTTTTTGAATAAGTTTAATGATGTACATGTGTATTTGGTATATATTTGTTTTATTCCTGAGTTTTTAAATGACCAGCTAAAGGATTTTTCCATTATGTACTACACCCTATCTAAAGATTTAATGGCACTTTTTGAGCATGTCTGATGCTTTGGTTAATATTAGCAAAATTTCTTGAATGTTAGCTACCACAATGACAAATAGGAAGAGACAAAATTGGGCTCATAATGTGCTTCTGAGTTCACCATATAATTAAGAACATCATGTACCTCTTTTTGATCTGCATTCTGTAGCTAAATTTCTCAAGAGTAGTTTTGCACATTACCGCAAACTAGAGCTTTTACCTGGTTATGGTAATGTGCACAGAGTTTTAAAAACATATCTCTGTTTTGCATGGAGATCAAGGATTTAAAAGTCCTTCATGGCGGAGACCCTCTCACCTGCTGCCCAGGGGGTCTTCAGTCCCTCGTAGTGAAGCAGTCCCCTGTCAGGTGCCCAATCCTGACTTGGGGCATAAATGTTTGAAAAGTCATCCCAATCCCCCAAGTGATGGAGTAGCGTCTTAAACCCCCTTTTTCTGAGTTTTAATGTTACAAGAACCTCTGCTGTTAACCCCCCTCCCCTCTTAAGATAGTCAAAAACTGAGGATCAGCCCTGACTTCCCTTGTGACCCCACCTCACTTGAAGGGTCTGGAGTAGAGAATGACACAGGGACCGTTTACCGCGGTAAACCGCGGGTCACCGCAGTAAATCCACAGGAATGGGGACAAGACCTTTCACCGCCCCGTGGGAATGGGGAAAAGACCTTTTTACCGCCCCATGGGAGTGGTGAATAGTCTTACTCCTGTTGTAAAAAAAATTGCGCCCATGTCAGACTCGGCATCTTCTCCCCAGCTCCTCTTACGCCTATTTTACCTTCAGGAGCCAGCCATGCCACAATGAAGACAGAAGGAACGTAAAACCAAAGCCTGAGACCAATGTGATTTGAAGAATAAAATTACCAGACAACAAAAAGAAAAATAAATTTATTTTATATTTTGTGATTAGAATATTTCAAATTTGAAATATGTATCCTGCTAGAGCTGGTATTAGACATAACTGGGGACCGCAAAGTCCAGGCGGTACTTCTTTAGCTTCCAGCTGGCTTAGGGCTCTCTCTCTGACCAGGGGGCAGTTGCCTTAGTTGCACTCCCCTAACATTATTCTTGCCATGTGTTACTAAAGTATTCTGTTAGCTTGATTTTTCTATGTAGCATTCTGTAGTAATTTGATTTGTTCAATTTTCACAATAGTGAAGGGGATATTTGTGAAAGGGAGGGGAGACGGGTTTTGTTGATCCTTGCTCTGTATTATTTGTGTTTATAAAATGACAATTGTCAGAGGAGAAGCTTCCGCCCACACACATGCGACTGCAGGGCGGCACAGGCAGGCAGGCAGGCTTCGCTGGCATCAGTTTCTTTTCTAAAGCGCCGCGAAGGTAAGGGGGAGGGAGATAGATTTGGCCGGAGGGATGGAAGGGGCCGTGCGCATGATCGGTGACCGCGCGCCTTCCCTCCCTTAAGTTTCTTTAAGCTGCAAAGGTAAAGGGGAGGGAGATTCTTGGGCCGCTGAAGGGCGGTGAGGTAGCGAGAGGGAAGGGTGGATGCTGCGGTGAAGGGGACGGTGGGTTCAGGGACGGGGCAGTGAAGGTGATGGCGGAGACGGGGCGGTGAGGGGGACGGTGGTCCGGTGACAGGGCAATGACGGGGACAGATTTTTTCCCCGTGTCATTCTCTAGTCTGGAGGACATCAGGGGCAAGAGTGATCCTGTTTCAGCCGTTTCCATGGTCAAAATGGCACTGTCTAATCCACAGTAGCTGCAAATACTACACAGTAATTGTCAGGGGTCATTCCTGCACATGAAGATGGCAGCCGTGACTCTAATGATAGGTACTGGTGCGACCATGTATTAAACAGCATGGCTGCTAATACTGAATATGCTTTATCTGCTGGGTTAGAAGTTAATATACAAGGCTCCTTTTACGAAGGCGCGCTACGGGTTTTACCCCACGCACCAATTAGCGCACGCTAGCCAAAAATCTACCGCCTGCTCAAAAGGAGGCGGTAGCGGCTCGCGCACAAGGCATTATAGCGTGCGCTATTCTGCGCGTTCAGGCCCTAGCGCAGCTTTGTAAAAGGAGCTCTAACTGCAGTACATACTCCCTGCCGCTTCGGTACCCCCTAATAGGAAATCCATGTTTGGGACCCTGTTTCCTAAAGCTCAGCAATGTTTTGTATTGATTTGTATTATTTTTAGTTTTTGCTATTTTGATTATACTGATTTACTTATTTCCCCTCCCCCTTTTAATGTATTTATAACTGCTTAGATTTTTAATATGTTGGCAGTATATCAAAGAAAAGGAATCTGCACCTTGTGCAGTTGCCAAGTGGTATCCGTATGCTTGGAAAATAAGCAGCATTTTGCAGCAAATCATGTACTGAATGGAATTTGTTTTTAGGTTGTACCATTTATTGTAGATCTTCCACAGCTAGAGCCATCTTCAAGGCCTGGACCATATTTCAGAAATGAACTCTTCTTTTTACTTGATCTTGCAGATGGAAAAAGTTGAGGCAGATCTACTCAAATCAAAGGTTCTTCGTGAGAAGCAGTCCAAAGAATTTTCATTACAAATTGAGGAACTCAGACAAAGATATGAGCAGCAGGTCAGTTCAGGTGCTTATTGGCAGAGTATCCTTGTCTTATTGGGCTCCTTTCATTAATGCATTTCGTCTTTGTATCATATTTCTGTTTTTCTGAATGTTCTACACTAGGATTTAATTTGTTTATTCCCAAGTTTACTTCCTTGTTCTAATTGTTTTACATGGATATATGGATTGTATATATGTGGATATACACTCCCCCCTCCGAATCCGCAGGTTTAGTACCCGCAAATTCAGTTATTTGCCCCGGACCACCCCCTAGTTTTTAAAGGCTGGATCACTGCGTCCCGGACCTCCTCAGACCTTACCTGGTGGTCTAGTGGTGACGCAGCGTACAAGCAATCTTCCTACACTCCTGTCCCGTGCAGAGCCGTCATCAAAAATGGCTGCTGTGAGTTTCCATGGTCTCACGAGATTAATAATAATAATAATAACAACTTTATTTTTGTATACCGCAATACCACAAACAGTTCAGAGCGGTTTACAATGTAAGAGAGACTGTACATACACAGCGAAGATACAATGCAAGGGAATGTAATATGCAGTTGAGCGCAGTTTACAATGCAGGGGATTGTACATATTCAGTATGGGTGTTTATACAGCGAAGAACAATGCAGATTTACAATGCAAGATTTACAATGGGAACTCACTGCAGCCATTTTTGATGATGGC
The DNA here is from genome assembly GCF_902459505.1 of Geotrypetes seraphini. Lineage (NCBI taxonomy): Eukaryota > Metazoa > Chordata > Amphibia > Gymnophiona > Dermophiidae > Geotrypetes > Geotrypetes seraphini. The sequence continues at coordinate 15,710,327 of NC_047093.1, read as the reverse complement.
TCTGCATGGGGCAGGAGTGTAGGAAAATCGCTTCTGCCCCGCGTCACCACTAGACCACCAGTTAAGGTCTGGGGAGGTCCAGGACGCAGGAGGGAGGCAGGGGTGGGTCAGAGTCAGCCCTAAAAATTACCTGTGATTTTTCCATATTCGCGGGTCGGCTCTGCCCCTAACCCTTGCGGATTCAGAGGGAGAAGTGTATGATATTCAGCACTTCATCAGCCAAGATAACCACATAAATAGGACCACAGAAAAGTCAATCCTATCTTTATGCAGCAACCCATAGTTGAATATTGCTCTTAACTATCTATGGTGTAACCAATTCTGGAAATTGAATGCCAAAGCCTGGACATGGCCCAGCATTGAATTTCTAGACATAACACCAGCAGCAGTCAGCAAAACGCTGAGTGCTGCCAGCTGAATATCAGCCTAATTGTTGATAAAACTTACAGGTACACCTGCGGGAGTCTGGTTAAAAGACAGAAAACAGAGCGTAGGGTTAAATTCTCAGTATTCTCAATGGAAAGGGTAGATAGATAATGGGGGGTCTTCAGGATCTGTACTTGGATCATCTCTTTTTAACATATTTTATAAATGGGATTAACTAGTAAGGTAATTAAATTTGTTGAAGACACAAAAGTTATGTATTCAAAGTTGCTAAATCACAAGAGCATTGAGAAAAACAGCAAGAGGACCTTACGAGGCTGGGCATCCAAACGGCAGAGTAAGTGCAAAGTGATGAATGTAGGAAAAAGGAACCTAAACTATAACTTCGTGATTCAAGGTTCCATATTAGGAGTCATTGCCCAGGAAAAAGGTTTAGGTATCATCGTTTATCGTGTGTAGTGGTGATTAAGAAATCAAACCTGATAATATTTTAATGACTTTTGTATCATGCCATTGTGCGACCACACTTCAAATATTGTGTATAGTTTTGGTCACTGCACTCAAAAGAGATGTAGCAGAATTAGAAAACGTACACAGAAGGGCAATGAAAATGATAAGAACATAAGCATAGCCATACTGGGTCAAACAGTTTCCTGTTCCCAGCAGTGGCCAAACCAGGTCACAGTACTGGCAGAAATGATAAAGGGGATGAAAGGCTAAAGAGTCTAGAGCATTTCAGCTTGGAGAAAAGATGGCTCAGGGGAGATACGCTATAGGCCTATAAAATACTGAGTGGCTTGGTTCTAGTAGACTTGAATCACTTGTTTACTCTTTCCAAAAATATAAGAATTAGGGATCATGCAATGAAGCTACTAAGTAGTAAATTTAAAACAAATTGAAGAAAACATTTCTTCTCTCAGCATGTAATTAATTCGTGAAATTTGTTTCCAGAGAATATGGTAAAAGCAGTTAGCTTAGCAGGGTTTAAAAAAGGTTTGCCCAATTTTCTAAAAGCATTATTAAGATGGACTTGAAAAAATCCACTGTTTATTTCTGGGATAAACAGCATAAAATCTGTATTACTCTTTTGGGATCTTGCCAGGTACTTGTGACCTGGAATGGCTACTGCTAGAAACAGGATACTGGACTGTATGGATCTTTGGTCTGACTCAGTATAGAAGCTCTTATGTTCTAAAAATTGGCCTGAAAGATAGTCTCTCTCTGTACATTTCTTGTAATAAGGAATGAAAGGAACTGAAAACACCAAATGCCCAAAAAAGGACAAAAATTTCTGAAATTCATAAGAACATAAGAAGTTGCCTCCGCTGAGGCAGACCAGAGGTCCATCTTGCCCAGCAGTCCGCTCCCGTGGCGGCCCATCAGGCCTATTGCCTGAGCAGTGGTCCCTGACTATTCCTATAACCTACCTCTACTCCTATCTGTACCCCTCAATCCCTTTGTCCTCTAGGAACCTATCCAAACCTTCTTTGAAGCCCTGTAACGTGCTCCTGCCTACCACAGCCTCCGGAAGCGCATTCCATGTATCCACCACCCTCTGGGTGAAAAAGAACTTCCTAGCGTTTGTTCTAAACTTGTCCCCTTTCAATTTCTCCGAGTGCCCCCTTGTACTTGTGGTTCCCCATAATTTGAAAAATCTGTCCCTGTCTCCTTTTTCTATGCCCTTCATTAGAAAACAAACAAATGTATTCTACTAACAGTAGATTTTTTGACTAGTTTGGAAGCTAAAGTCTTAGATCAGGACAGAATTTTGTAGTTTTGTAGAACGGTACTTGTGAAAGTTTATTGTTAAAATTTAAAGGTAACCCAGAACTTTGATCATGATTATTGGCCCCCAGGAGATGTTGAAGGAGAGTTGTTGGCATGTACAGAAATTCTTAACAACCCTTTTCCATGTAGATGCAGTAGTATCTAAATTGGCAAAAGATTTCTTGGAAATTATAAAAAAACATTGGATTATTGCCAATTCCTATGTGGCCTAACACATAATGCAAAGCACACATTTGTTGTTCTTTTTCCATATAGAAGATGATGGGAAAGGTGCCGGGAGGAGCGATTAGTGGAAGCTGGTCACAAAGGAGGGGGGTGAGGACTCGCTGGAAACCAGGAGGAAATAAGAAGGGAGCGTGAGCAGAAAGGAAATGGGGTAGGGCAGGTCTGCGAGCCAGAGGGAAGGGGCTCAAGGGTCCATTAGGAAGAGGCAGGAAGGGTGTGTCACGGCCATTTTCCAAGGCACACCCGCCCGCCTTTATAGCCGGCTGCCCCGGGGCAGCTTTAACAGATTGTCATGGTAGGCAAAAAGGGGCGACCCAGGAGACCACAAGGGGGGAGCCATGTTAAGGAAGGGGTTAGTGGGGTACCACTCTAAAGTAAGGGCTCCTACCCCACAATTGTAACTGGGTAACCTCTCTTGAACTGAGGAGTTGGCCTGAGCCAAGAGCAACGGTGCCTTCTTGCTTGGACAGTGAGGACGGAGGCAGACAACAGAGTCCAGGAAGCTTGTATGGCAACTCGGGCCGACCTGCTTGTACGGCGGTGTTTACCTCTCTGTGGATTCAGGGGCACATTGATTGATGAATAAATGTTATGTTCACACTGGCCCCAACCCCCTAGTATGATCGTGGCTCCGGGGATACAGATCATTAGAGTTATTAGTAATGCATAGGTAGATGTGTATTCAGTGGCTTAGCAAGGGTGGGAGGCGCTCGGGTCTTTTTGTGCCAACCCCCGTGCCCTCCTCTCTTCCCCCTGCCACGCTCGCACCATCTCTTTCCACCCCTGTTCCTCTAAATCTTTGCAATTGTGAGCAGCTTCTCTGCCATTTTCCTCATGACATCACTTCCTGGCCCCTTGACCCAGAAGTGATTTCAGAGGGAGCCAGGCCTGTGCGAGCAACAGGCTAGAGTGGTTGCTCGAGCTAGTAAAGATTTTAAAGAGATATGGGGAGGGGACAGGGAAGGAAGGATGCAAGCGTGGCATGGGGGTGGGGGTAGAGAGGTGCCGGCATGCCCTCCAAGACAGCGACTGCAGCGGAAACACCCCACCCCCAAAACTACGCAAATGTATATATTTTATAAACATAAGAACATAAGCGATGCCTTCACTGGGTCAGACCTGAGGTCCATCGTGCCCAACAATCCGCCCACGCAGTGGCCCAACAGGTCCATGACCTGTGCAGTAGCCCTCTATCTATACCCCTCTATCCCTTTTTCCAGCAGGAAATTGTCCAATCCTTTCTTGAACCCCAGTACCGCACTCTGCCCTATTACGCCCTCTGGAAGCGCATTCCAGGTGTCCATCACACGCTGGGTAAAGAAAAACTTCCTAGCATTCGTTTTGAATCTGTCCCCTTTCAACTTTTCCGAATGCCCTCTTGTTCTTTTATGTTCTGAAAGTTTGAAGAATCTGTCCCTCTCTACTCTCTCTATGTCCTCCATGATCTTGTAGGTTTCTATCACGTCTCCTCTGAGTCTCCGCTTTTCCAGGGAGAAGAGCCCCAGTCTCTCCAATCTTTCAGTGCATGAAAGGTTTTCCATGCCCTTAATCATTCGTGTCGCTCTCCTCTGGACCCTCTCAAGTATTGCCATATCCTTCTTAAGGTACGGTGACAAATACTGGACACAGTACTCCAGGTGCGGGTGCACCATTGCCCGATACAATCATAAGTGCATATTCTCCATCTCTGGGAGCATCTAGGTGTGCATTTCACTAAAGTAGGTGCTATGTATTCTGGAATACCAGCAAAACCCAACCCCAGCAATTCTACCAGCCATAAAACTGTGGGCATGTAAATGCAGCAAGGATGCATGCAGTGTACTATGGGCAGGATTCACTAAAGTCCCGAAATCTATCCGATTCGTGTCCTATCCGTTTCCGAGTCATTGTAGCCGAACGATTCAGTAAAGCTTGTCCATGCAAATGATCCATTCGTAAACACGCCGCTATTAGCGCCGAAACATCGAACGATGCACGTGTGCATTGTATCCTTGTTGGTTTTGAAGCTCATAACGCATGCGCTAGCCCTTTAGGACTTCACTGCGTAGAAATTGGGCGTGGTTTAATGGCGGACGTCATTAGCGGGCTCCGAATGCGCCTACCGCAAAGCTTTGTTGTCGTAAAAAAGGAAATATAAGGAAGTTTTCTTACCAACCATTATTTTTCTGAAGTACTATTGCAAGCTGTACAAGCTGTGACCGTAGGCAGGGAAGTGCTCGCCTTCTCGTTTCTCTAGCTGTAGCCTCATCTTCCTCGGCATACTCGTGTTCCAAAAGAAGCAGATAGTGTAGCCGACGAGCACCGTCCATTTCTCTCTGGAAAACTACTGTTAAGTTGCTAGAAGGCACAACAGTTAACAGCTGTTGAATGCGCTGGGATCAGGCGCTGTTATATACAGCCTACAAATCCCAGGAGGCTGTGTGGCTCTAACTGCCATGAAGCACGTAGCAACCACTAACAACACCCTGACGTCACATGCACACGACAATCCAGCTGGAAGGGAGGGGGGAGGGATGGCTGGCCCATAAAAGTTTTATTTGATTTTGGATTTTTTTTTGTTATTTGGCATTGATATTTGAAATGTACAATGCGCAAGGAGAGTACAGGGTTAATCCGTGATTTTCTCGCCATGCGCATTCCAAATCCGATATTCACTCCCGCTATGCGCATTCCAAAAAAATTAAAAAATATTTCTAATGCTTAGGTACATGAAAGTTTACATATATTTAAAAGTTTTGATATATTTTGGATTTTTGGAGGGGTAGATATATATTTTTAATGGGGTACTTAATATGCACGCATCAGTTGCTAGGCAGAAATAGTCGGCGAGGATGTAAACGACTGGTCCTTAGCACTCGTAACTTTTTGGACAGGAAAGACCAGTCGGTTTGGACAAAATGGTTTCATGAATTGACGCGTTAAGAAATTTGCATGCCTTTTTGCTCATTTGCATGTGCAGATCGGATCGGGTGCGGATGGGGTCTGGAGGAAGGTTAGTGAATCGAGCCGGAGTCGGAAAGTGAGCACTAACCGATCGGTACACGATCGGTTTGCTTAGTGAATCTAGCCCTATATTCTGTAAGTGGTGCTGCTTTGCTACCACTTGCGTATATACTTACCTGCAAAAGTGCCAGCGTTTCATACATTAATGTGGTCGCTCAGTTCTAAAATTACTTGTTCTCTGTGCTGAAGTTGCTTATTCAAAATGCTGTGCCATGTCGTGTCTTTGTACCCCAATGAACCAGAGCCTTCAAGAAAGAACCATATGGCGCCATCTTCTTAAGCCAATCTGAAGTTTCTGATCATAATTGAGCTGGCGCAACAGTGCTGGTAATTCACATCCAATGGGATTCACGCCTGAAGAAATGAGTACTATAGCTTTAAGATAAGGTAGTCTGGGCTCTTTCCTTGCACAAACAAGATCGATTTTGAGCAGGCTCCTACTGTTAGCTTTTTCATCTTCTAGGAATAATTCTCACGCTTAAAATAGACCAACGTTTTCTTGCTAAACAGCGTGGGGTGTTTTTTCACGTTCCCAAAATCCACCAAAACTGAAGAAAAATCCAAGTGACTGTTCTTAGCAGCTGTGTGGCCCGGAGTTCACTGGGGGAAGCTGGCTTCCTGCGGTCTCTATTCAGTACCTGCTTCAAAGGCAGCCTAGCTTGCTATAGTTTGCAGGCCAGGTAGGGTGCCATTGTGCTCAGTCTGTGAGGATTAGTATCAAAGCTGCAGCAACCAGGCCCTTGGTCTCCGGCAGCCATTCAGTCCTAGCGGGAAGAGGCTAAAACTGGCCAAGGTCACAGTATCCAGTGTGGTGGGGACTGGGAAAGGTTCCTGAGAATTGAATGCTTTTTATGAAATCATGGCGCTAGCTTTCAGCCCAGCGGGTTTTCTCCTGGAACACGTACATCTGTTTATGTTGGTGTATCGCAGCTGGCAACAAGAGAATTCGGCTTTGGTTTTATGTAATTATATTTTTAAGAAAAGGACAACTGTACGTCACATAATACAGATGAGTACTGAGTTTTTGTTTCAGAGTTTATAAAGCAACGTTAAATTGAGATCATTGATGCCTTTTTTCTTCCATTTCTAGACATAAGCGAAGAGGAGATTAGACCGACTATATTAACCATTTGCAATCCTTACTGCTGCTGATTAACAGCCGCAGTATTCTTTGGGAAAATAGATAATGAATAATTCTTGGGGTTTAGATATTACGGAGAAATTGGTGAAGGAGGTGCAAAATTTGCTTAGCGTTTGTTTTTTTTTTTTTTAATGATGTAATTGGTTAGGGTAAATATATTTCAATATAGCGTTAATATTAGAAAAAAGATGAGGTAGCAATGACGTAAAAACGTCGGCAATCTAATCGAACTAATGTGAAAAAATTAAGCTGTGGATGAGTTGTCATGACGACAGGGATGTTCAAATTGATGAACTGTACTTCCTTCATTGTCCAATCAGATGGTGGAGCAGAAGCTGGAGCATGAACAGGAGAAGACATACCTCTTCCAGCAGCACAATACGGAGAAGGACAACCTAGTCCGAGACCATGAACGAGAAATTGAGAAACTGGACAAGCAGTTCCGCATTGCCATGGAGGAGAATGAAAATAAAGCTAAGGCTTGGAAAAAACAAGATTCCCAGGTAATTTCAACATCGTCTTGTAAGAATCATAGTTCCATTAAAAAATATATATATATATGAATATACACACACACATATAGAGATAATGTATTTTTTTAAAAAACATTTATTATGACTTGTTGATGTTCGCTGTTTCGTCGGTTGCAAAACTCATATAAATGCAACATTTTTTTCTTGCCTTTGCCCTCCCGTCATAGGACTGACTGAGGCTTATGCTGCAAAAGCCGCAGGTAGCCAGATTAAAAATCCCATGGTGCGCTATAACTTGGCCTCTTATTTTTAACCTTGTCTCATTCTCTTTCATGATGGATTTGTTAAAGAAAAAAGGTATTTCCCATGTTCCCCTCCCCCCACCACACACACACACACACACACATAATATATATACATTTTGCAGTTCTCTATGGAGCATATCTATTCATTTATCTTTATTTGCTATTAAAGCTCTGCAGGTGGCCACAAATTACTGCTCTTTCATCTCTCATCTTATTTTTCTCTCGCTGACTCTTTGGTCTTCATTAGTTCTGGATAAGAGCCATTTAATTTTATTTTCTTTTGCACATTCACAGATGTATTTTTATATACGCACAGATCTATCCGCCCCTCTCATCCTTTAAGTCTATGGTCACTGTTGAAAGCCATTTGGCAGAATAACCCCCAGCTGTGGTGGTATTTAATTCTTCAGACTTGCGGACGAAATGCATTTTGTCAGCATGGAAAATGATCTTTATTGGTTTATAGTTTGGAAAACACTCTGCTGCTGTCTTCTTTCTCTTCCCACTTGTGTATGATTGAGTGCTTGCCTGGGAAGGTGGAACAGCTACATGTGGCCTGCAATAAATCCACTTCAAAATGGTTGTCGCTGCTAAAATTATAAACATCATACAGATCTTATGTGAAGAAGCAAAGCAAAAGTCTCCTTGTTGGTGCTGATCCCCTCTAGAGTATTCCAAGACACACACGTTATGTCTGTAGGGAGGCATTTTTTGTCTCAAGACTGTGGGTTTTCTCGCCACGTTCTTTCTTAATGCATCTTACCCATTTTTGTTAAATTTAAGCTTAGCTATGTGGTGATGCCAGCAGAAGCTATGAATTCATTTCTGATCATTATCGCATTTTTATTCTAGCATAGCACAGACGAGACAAAAACTGACAAATGTCTATTAGAGTCAATTATGTCAAAAACCAGATTAGCGCTTTAATCAAGCTGTACGCTGTTATTTCCTAGAAAAGAATCTATTCATCACTGGGCATACTCCATTTGAAAGATCCCAGTCAGTTGCCATCGAAGTAAATTTCACGTTCTTGACTTGCATCGGTGGATCAAAAAGCTACCGTATCATCTGCTGTGGAATAAAATTCCAGATTGGTTAACTGAGAGGGAGGAGCAAGGATGAAATATGTATATATTGCTTTTATGTGTAGAGAATATATCATCCTGATTTGATTGATATTCCACTCCATGCTATAGGCATCTGTTTTAAGAACATAAGAATTACCACTGCTGGGTCAGACCAGTGGTCCATCATGCCCAGCAGTCTGCTCCCACGGCGGCCCTTAGGTCAAAGACCAGTGCCCTAACTGAGATTAGCCCTGCCAGCATACGTCCTTGTTCGGCAGGAAATGGTCTAACTTTGTCTTGAATCCCTGGAGGGTGTCTTCCCCTATGACAGACTCCGGAAGAGCGTTCCAGTTTTCTGCCAGTCTCTGGGTGAAGAAGAACTTCCTTACGTTTGTACGGAATCTATCCCCTTTTAACTTTACAGAGTGCCCTCTCATTCTCTCTACCTTGGAGAGGGTCAACAAACTGTCTTTATCCACTAAATGTTTCGATCATGTCCCCTCTCAGTCTCCTCTTTTCAAGGGAGAAGAGGCCCAGTTTCTCTAATCTCTCGCTGTACGGCAACTCCTTCAGCTCCTTAACCATTTTAGTCGCTCTTCTCTGACCCTTTCGAGTAGTACCGTGTCCTTCTTCATGTACGGCAATCAGTGCTAGACGCAGTATTCCAGGTGAGGGTGCACCATGGCCCGGTACAGCGGCAAGATAACCTTCTCCGATCTGTTCGTGATCCCCTTCTTAATCATTGCTAGCATTCTGTTCGCCCTTTTCACCGCCGCCTAAATTTGAATAAAACTTTCAATTATTCTCAGTAAATGTGTTCATGGTTTCAACATTATGTCATCTGGTCCTTCTACAATTAAAAACCTCCTTCTATTTACGGTGTCATCATCTCAGTTATGGTTGACGGTTTCAGCAAAGGAATTATTAAAGTTTATGTATTCTTCAGAAGGGATTTCTTCATCTTCATCTGGAGAAATAAAGGTGGGAAGCTTTCAACTAAGAGAGGAGGGCAATATTCAGACTGCAAGCATTTGTGAAACTCCATGGATATATCCAATAGGCCTTGCACCACTAATCACAGCAAATCTATTTCAGTCGTTTTGCTTTGTAGTCCCTGGAAAGAGTAAATGAGAGATCTGAATCCACTTTTAAATGTGGATATTTTTCAGGTTCAAATAATGTATACCGTTTTGAAAATCCAAACCTGCCCACCTGGTTGCTGCTGCCTCCTCCTCATGTAAGCCAATTTACCAAACACCTGCAGACAGTTTGGACAAAATGGCATGTGTCGTAGAACTCGGGGGCTCTGAGAGAGCATCGTGATAGGCTGTCAGTGTGACGCATTCTTTGGACAGATAGACAAGGAGGCTTGAGTGGTTGATGAAGGGGCAAGGAGGCATTGCAGCTGAAAATTTTACATGCGTCCTAGAGTCCTCCAGATCTGGGGCTACTTTTTTGCTTAGATATCCTTGCAAATGTATCTAATATAATAAAATGGTAAGCCGCGCACGCGCACTTCCTATGCGTGCGCCGCTTTTCCGTGAGCTGTAGCGACCCATAGGAAGTGCGCATGTGCGGCTTACGGTTCTGTTTTTCGGTCTGGCCTGCTCCCTGCCGTATTGCATTTTTTAGTTGAAAGATGCAGCGGTGGCTCCTCTCATGATCCCCGCCTGCGTTGGACTTCCGATGCAGGTGGGGATCGTGAGAGGAGCCACCGCCGCGTCTTTCAACTAAAAAAAAAAAATACGGCAAGGCGAGCAGGCCAGACCAGACCGAAGCTCAAGACCGCGGGAAGGGAAGGGAAGGGAAGGGAAGGGAAGGGAAGGGGGGGCCGACAAAGAAGAGGACTCCAGCCGCGAGGATTCGAACAGAGCAGCCAGATCGCGGTAAGAGAAGGGAAGGGGTGGGGGAAATGCTGCAACTGCTGCACAGGGACCTGGAGGGGAAGACAAATACCGCTGCTGCTGCACAGGGAAGTCGGGGGGGGGGAGGGAAATACTGTTCCAGGGAAGTGGGGTGGAAATACTACTGCACAGGGAAATGGAGGGAAAGAATGACAGACAGACAGCAGGAGGGAGGGAGACAGACAGACAGACAGACATATATTCTAGCACCTGTTAATGTAACGGGCTTAAAGACTAGTTATAAAATATAAGGATAAGAAATATGTTTGTTTTTAAAAAATAGCTTTCAATTATCTCTGTTTCTTGCCGACATGGTCCCCTTAGCTATATCAACTCCCCAGGCCTCCTCTTGACCCTAGATCGATATGTTCAGGATCTGCTGTTCATTAGTTAAGTAATCAGAAATCTGCCATCTCTTTTTTTCTCTGTTTATGGGAATGTTTGGATGTATTTGTAGTGCCTAATTTAATTTAATTATAATTTAATTATATTATGATTACTTAGAGTATTCAGTCATGTCTCACTTTCTTTAACAAGACGTATCTTGTAGCATATTTTAAATTACATAAATTAAAAATTTTACATGTACATTCATCAATGGTTGATGAATCTCAGTTTGCCAGAGTGGATGGGCCACGTTAGCCATCGTCTGCCATTATTAATGTATTCAAATTCTGCCCATATTGAGGACAGGCAGTTTTCAAAGAGCATATACGAAAATGAACACAGTTTAACCAGTGGAAAAGGCTTTGAAATATGTCCTCAAACTGCATATTCCTATCAATTTATTTACAGTATGCTTTGTGGTCTTAACAGTTTTGATTCAGTCCTCTTCCGGTTTCTGGAAAGGAGGGGAGCAATGCATATTGCTAAGAAGAAGTAAATGGTTAAAATGAGTCAGAAGACCATAAGCCCCTCATTCTATAACTTGGTGCCCAAATTTCAACGCCATTTACACTCTTTTTAAAAAAATTTTTATTAAGTTTTCAAAGCTAACAAAAAGTGCAAAACAATATACATACATATAGTAATAATCATAATAAGCCCTTATAATCCATCAGTAACAATACAGAAAGAATAAAAGCTCCTCTCCCATCCAACATTTTCAATCAGGGAATAAAACCAATCAAAAGAGCTACCCTCCACCCTCCCCTGGATGTGTGTTAAAACAATGGAAAATAAAGATAAAAGACGTCAATGAACCCCAAACTAATTTGAATACCTTATTACGCCCCAGCATGTCGGCATTCATCTTCTCCAACTTATAAGCATAAATTCGCCCACCAAAAAGCAAAACTAAGGCGATCCCAATTTTTCCAATTGCGAGTAACCATTTGCATGGCTACCCCGGTCATAATAAAGAAAAGCCGATATTTATATCGGTCCAATGGGGGTTTAATATGCGATATCATCCCACATATGACTACATTACATTACATTAGGGATTCTATTCCGCCATTACCTTGCAGTTCAAGGCGGATTACAAATGGATTGTCCGGAGATTAGAAGTATTTAGGGAGTAGTTTGTACATTTCTTTGAGTTGCAAAGGATTACATCTGAGTTATCATGATATTGGTAATAGATATGTTGTCATGGTATTGGAAGTACATATGGAGTAGTTGCAGGTGATGCTTGGGACATTCTTGATTGTGTTAGTTCGGTTTTATGTGTTTTTTGAATGGAAGGGTTTTTAGTTCTTTTCTGAAGGTTTTGTTGTCTGTGCTCGTGGTCAGTAGGATGTAGAGTTGTGGGTCAAGTGTTGCAGCTCAAGTGGCTAGGAGGTGGTCGTACAGTTTTTTTTCTTTTGACATTTTTGGTTGGATGGTGTGTGAATGGCGCGTGGGTTCTCCTATGTCTGGTTGAGGTGGATTGAACTAGTCGATTATTCCAATAGGCTGGGCTGTCTCCATTTATTGCTTTAAATAGTAGGCAGTAAAATTTGAAGTGTATTCCCCACATTGAGCCATTTACACTCTTAAATTTATAGAATACTAGCATTTGCACAGGTGAAGTGTACACATGAGTGCATAAGTGGTAGATCAGTGCTCAGCATTCTTCTATAAATGACATGTGTAACTTGCTTAAGGCTGGATTCTGTATCTGATGCCCGTATGATTGCTGCCGCTGGCGGCCTCGAAGACAAGTTTGAAGGTGCTTTCTATGACGGATTAGGTGGGCTTTATTTCTAGTTCACCGTATTAAGGACCCCTGAGGAAGGCAACTTCTTTGCCAAAACACGGACCATGTAGGGTCTGCTGCTTTGATATACAGTGTCTGCTGATTTTTTTTATATAGCACTGTTTTTGTTTGGTGCACTGTTGGCATTAGCCAGAATTGCAAAATGTGTTTTTTTGATAATGAATTTTATGATACACCAATAAACATTGATTTTTACTCCTGCTAGTCTAGGATTTGGTTCCACTTTTTGCTTCTTTCACTAGTTATCCTTATGGTACCAAGGTCCTTCGTTGTGTGTCGTTGGACCACCGTTTTTTGGTGGGTACCACCCCACAGCGTTTTTGTGGTTCTTCGTTGACAGTGCTGGTTACAGCATCGCTCCTCCGGGAACGGTAGGTGCTGGAAATGTAGGGCCAGGGTTTTCCAGGCCTACATTTCTGGCGCCTACTTTTGGTGTGAATCGCGCCTCCATAGGCGCTGTAGGCTGCCTAATGCCACTTCCGGCGTTAGCCATGCCCACAGTGACTTTAGGTAGCCTAAAGTGCCTACAGAAGCATGATTCCAGCGCCGAGTTTTCAGGCACCTTGAAACTCATTTAAAAATGTTTATTAAACTACGTTTTGTTTTTTGGTAAGCTTGGACGCCTAAAAAAATGGCGCCATTTAGAGAATCCATGCCTTGGTGTGTAAATGCAAGGGTGTTTCCAGGGGAGGAGTCTTGGCAGAGCATGGACAGGAATATTTGCACATGTAACGTACAGTGTACTGCAAGTTACGCACTAAGGTACCACATCTCTGCACGCATGTTTATGCCTGCTATTGACATGGTGCAAATGGACACCTCTCAATATAGGCAGGTTGATGCCAAAATGGGTTAATATTTGATAATGGAATCTTGGTGCCCAGATGTAGTTATAGAATTAGTAATTGGCGGGGGAGGGGGGGCAATGCAGAAAAGGACTGGGCTGCAGCGTGCAGATAACGAGCTCGTTCTGGGCTGCTTGATGCAGGTAGGGCATTAGTGGCAAAATTAACTCACGCGGTAGCTATCAGAGCACAGCATATTAAAATGCGTTAAAATGCATGGCAAATGGACAATTAGCTAATCCACAGCAATGCAAAAAAGCTAGCAGTGTGGAAAATTAGCCACTCGGTGAAAAATTTACCACCCTGCTGCTACATTATTCCCTGGTAGTTTAGTGCCTGTCTCTCCACCTCCAAACCAATACAACTCCTTCCCAGGTCCCCCAGCAACATAATCGAAATGTCCTAGTAGTCTAGTGAACCTCCTGCCCCCATCATTGCAAGCCCTGGTGTTGAGAATCTGACGAGACTTAGGGGGGGTCAGGATAGGAGACTAAGAGGGGGCCACTGGACACCAGGGATTGTAATATTGGGAGGTGGGAGGAGGGGGGTCAGTATTTATAAGTCAGGAGGAGTCAGTTGGTTCTTTCAGCGGGTGGGGGTGGACTGGGGCCTGGTGCCGGTCACTTTTGAGGGAGGCACTAGACATTAGGATTCTGTTCAGTTGGAAACGTGGTCAAGCTGAGTTACGCAGGAGTGGAGGAAGATCAGGGCTGATGCAGATTGCCACCATTTTTTTTATGTCACCCTTCTTGTCAGTGTTGCATTAATTTATGTATCAAAGAAGGTCTACAGAGCTCTGTGGTGTTTCTGTTTTTGATATTATGTGATGTTGCGGCCCTCTAGAGCAGTGGTCTCAAACTCGCGGCTCGGGGGCCACATGCAGCCCTTCAGGTACTATTTTGCAGCCCGCGGTCTGTACTAGTGCTACCCGCTCTTTGCAGCGCCCTCCGGCTTCCCCCCTGGCCTCCAGCTGTTACCTTCAGATAATTACAGTAGCATCATGCTCCCTCTGCTGCGATCCTGCCCCTGACGTTAAAGGAGGAGCAGGACCGCGGCAGAGGGAACATGCGAAGGCCGATGGCAGCCTGCAAGGAATGTTACAGCACCGGCGATCCTCTCTGCAGGCATGGTAATTAGCTGAAACTAAGACCGGAAGGCCAGGGGAGAAGCTGGGGGATGCTGCAAAGAAGGGGGGAACATGCAGGCCTTTGGGGGGGGGGAGATTTATCTAATATAATAAAACGCTAGCCGCGCATGCGCACGTCCATCTGCGTGTTCCGTTTTCCATGCACTGTAGGGCACCACAGGTAGGAGTGCGCATGCGCGCAAAGCTCTCTCTCCCCCCCCCCGAGGCGGATGTCGGCCGCCGCGGCTGTCGGCGGCCCAAGGCGGATGTTGGCGGTTGCAGGCCACGGCGGCTGAGCCCGGACGGCATTTCAAAATAAAACAGGCAAGTTTTTAAAGTCCTGAAAAGCCATCGGCCATGAAGTATGCAGGCGGCATACTTCACGGCCGATGGCTTTTCAACCCCCCCCTTGCACCACCGCTGTACGTTTTAAAACCCTCTACCCCTCCCCCCCCAGCTTTGTGGTTAAGGCCTGGCTTCTTCGGGCAGCAGCAGCGTTTAAAATTCGCTGCTGTTGCCAGCTTCAGGCCTTCCTCTCTGCCGGGTCCTGCCTACTTCATGTTTTCATGAAGACAGGACCCGCCAGAGAGGAAGACCTGAAGCCGGCAACAGCAATTAATTATAAATGCTGCTGCTGCTTCTGCCCGATGAAGTTGAAGGAGGAAAGGGAGCAGAGGGGGAGAGAATGGTAGGGCATGGAGGTAAGGAGGAATGTATGGGGGGGGGGGAGGAAAATGCTGCACAGGGAAGTGGGGTGGGAGGGAAATGCTGCAGCACAGGGAAAAGGAGGGACAGAAAAAGGAAGGGAGGTGTATTGCTGGGCAGGGGGAGCAGGAAAAAGGGGTTGATGGACAGGGGAAGAGGTGCTGATGGACAGAGGGGGGCAGAAAAATGAAGGGAGGCCTACTGCTGGACAGGGGGAGCAGGAAGGAGGTGATGATGGACAGGGGGGAGGTAAGGTGAGCAGTGATGGGGTGGTGGAGGACATGGGAGGTAAAAGGAAGAGAGAATGGATAGGGGGAGCAGGCAAGGGGTGGTGGTGAACAGCCAAGAAAAAAAAAGAAAGAAAGAAAGAAAGACAGAAATACAGAAAGCGGCTAAGGAGAGAGAAAAAAAATAAAGACAGACACACACACATATATTCTAGCACCCGTTAATGTAACGGGCTATAAGACTAGTAAACTATAAAGAGTTTTACCTCATGCAAAATTGTCATTTCTTTAATAAGACATTAACTATTTTTTTCTGAGGCCCTCCAAGTACCTACAAATCCAAAATGTGGCCCTGCAAAGGATTTGAGTTTGAGACCACTGCTCTAGAGGTAGTGCTCACATTCATGTGGTCTTCTCTGTTTAAAGGTTGCCCACCTTTGGCTTAGTGTAAAGATCAAAATCCCCAGATAAAAATTCAGAGAAGTTGACAGCACCAGTATGAATTAAGCCAAAATATGTGAAAAGATTAATTATATATATATATATACCGTGAAAATAAGACCTACCCCAAAAAACAAGCCCTAGCATGATTTTGAGGGTAGGTCTTAATATAAGCCCTACCCCAAAAATAAACCCTAGTCCTGGGATTCACGGGCAGCAACTCTTCAACCCGTCCCCGCCACCGCGCAGCGGAACCCCTGCTGACCCTCCATCCTTCTCTCCCCGCCGACCGCGAGCGAGCCCTACCTTCAACTGAAGCAGCGTCGGGCTGGCAGCACTCTAAACAGGCTGCTTCGGCCTTGTCTGTCGGAGAATTCACTCTGCTGCGTTACTGATGATGTCATCATTAACATGGCAGAGTGAATTCCCCCAACGGACAAGACTGAAGCAGCCAGAGTGCTGTCGGCCCGACGCTGCTTTGGATGAAGGTAGGGCTCACTCGCGGTTGGCAGGGAGGGAGGGAAGGATGGAGTGTCAGCGGGTGTTCAGTTGCGGGGCGGGGGAGTGCTCAAGGGTTCTGCACAAGGGATGGGAGGGTGGGAAGGATAGAAGCTGGGCAAGGGTTATGTTGCACATGGGAGGGAAGGAAGGAAAGATGCTGCACATGTGGGGGAGAGAAAGGAAAGTGGAAGAATTGGGGTGAAGGAGAGATTATCATGTGCATACCCTGAAAATAAGACCTAGTGCGTTTTTTGGGCCCAAAATTAAGACACTGTCTTATTTTCAGGGAAATACGGTATATATATATATATATATATACTAGTTTTTTAGCCCGTTACATTAACAGGTGCTAGTAAAGCCTACTTCCCTCACATGTCCCCTATGGAATTGGCAGTGGAGGAAAAGGGTAAATCTAAGAGTAGCTGGTTTTTGGCCTGAAAATGTATTTTGGTAGGGCAGTTTTGGAGGGGCCATCTCGACGGCAGGACTCTGCGATCGCTCCCTCTGCCACCATCCGTGTCTTCTTCAGACCGTCCTGGCCCGGCGTCTGCCCTCCGCCTCGCCTCGAAGCCCTCCTCAGGCAACCACCGCCAGCACCGCTCCTATAAGCCCTCCTCCTGTAGCACATGTGCACTCTTGCCGCCACATCCCGACAGATCAAGGATCAGGGAACACACGGCACGAGTGCACATGCGTGCTTAGCGTTTTATTATTATAGATATATATATGTAGCCTCAGTGCAATCATCAAAGCTAATGGAGACTTGGCGAATCTTATGTTCTTATGGTCTGGAATTGATAATAATAATAACTTTATTTTTATATACTGCAATATCACAAACAGTTCAGAGCGGTTTACAGAGGACGAGACCGTATACAGACAACAATATTACAAAAAATTTTCTAAATTACATTAGCATACTAAGATTAATCAAATTTTTCCTGGAAGTGTTTTAGAAGTACATCACGCCCCCAATGTCAATCTTTTAGTGACGTCGCAGCGAATCAAATGCGGCTGATGGTATTCACTGTCTTCCCCATCAATAGTAACGAAACGTGCACAACCTGGGAGACGACATTGATTAACATTTACCGTAATCAGTTTGTACTTGTACTTTGCTATTCTTGTTGTACGTTGTATGCCATAATATAACAATGATTTCAAATGTCGTGATTTTTGCTTCTCCCCTACCAGAGACCACCGCACTCATCTCTCATCTGGTGGCAACATTAAGAAGTACATGCCACACTCTTTCAAACGTATATACACTTCTCCCTCTGTATCCACGGTTTCTATATCTGCGGATTCGCTTATTTGTGATTTCTGGCTGCTGACTCCGCCCCCTAATTTTCGTCATTGAACCCGGCGTTTCACATTGGAAATCGCTGCTCCCGGCATTGTATGGTGCAAATCGCAAGTCGGGTTATTCACGGTTTATTATCTTTTTCAGGTCTATTTTACCGAAAACCCGCGAATAACATGCAAAAAGTTAATCACGGTTTTTCGGTATTCACGGCTATGCTCTGCCCGCATCCCCCGCGAATACGGAGGGAGAAGTGTATTAGATTTCCAGTGTTGGCGCTTTTTCAAGAGAAAAAAAAATGGTTGCCATGACTTATGCATCAACCCTTGTGTAGAAGTAAGGCTCTTGGTGCATTAGTATAACAGAAACTGCAAATAGGGTTAGTAGAGTGTCTCGACTCCTGTAAGGAGAGCAGTTGTTCGTAAAATCATACAAGATGGCATCCCCATTCTCGACTCAGACAAGTCTGACAAAAGGAGCTTCCAAATAATATGCTTTCTATTGAAGAACGGTAGCCAAGATAGTGGTTCTTTTCCAAACTTATCCATCACTTTCTTTTATTCTTTTAAAAATAAATTGATAAGTTTAGTTAAGGACAGGAAGTTAAAACAGTGGCATAGGTGCTTTAAACAGCCATTAAAATCTAATGGAAATAAGCTGATTTGAAAGAATGTGTCAGCCGACATACAAAGAAAGTGAGTTTCTTTGAAAAAAGATGCTCCAGTTCAATGAAAATAGTGAAATGGTCGTTTCTATGGAAACTACAGTTGCAGAATTCTGGCCTCTAGATTTGCTCCTAACTCGTAATATATTATCGTGTTTCTCCTCTCATTGTATGTTTCTTTTGGATGCTACCTTGGAAACAAAACGTGACCCTTTTTAATTAATCCTCTATAAGAGTAAGTAAATAAAAGATTCTTCGACACAAGGAGGTGAATAGGCTTTAGGTTAAGTAAAAAGAGGTGGGATGCATTAATGAACTTGCAACTAGGAAGAAATTCTCCTGGGGTTGAACTGCCCTTTCTGTGTGATCTGAGCAAGTCATTTGACGGAGGGGGGGGAACAAGTCAATACTCTGCAGCACAATTTAGATGCTGAGGGGCCGATGCTGAAAGCCTTGTGGTAGAGCCCATGGCTCGGCTATAAAACTACAGCTCGCTCCAAAAACCTTGTGGTGTGCTCTACGCCAAAGGTGGAAATTTCACACAATTGCAAATACTCAACGGGGAATATCAACATTAATGTAAAGATCAAAATCGCCAGATAAAAATTCAGAGAAGTTGGCAGCACCAGAATGAATTAAGCCAAAATATGTCAAAAGATTAATTATATAGATATATATGTAGCCTCAGCGCAATCATCAAAGCTAACGGAGCACTGGCGAACCAGTGTTCCAGGCTCCAACTGGCAGTTAACAGCGCCATGGGTGGAACTCATTAGTTGCCATTTGAACAACGCTGCAAAGGGCTATGAAATGAACCGAAGATAAGTACTGAGAAACACGCCGGTTTTGAGCAGTAATTCTGATTCGTTGACAGCACATTTATTGTGTTTGCACATATCTGAAACTTTTCACTGTATTTGGTTCACATTTATGAGTTAGTGCACGCATATATATGCCCATGATGGCAAAAATAGCCTGGAACATACAGTTGAAGCCTGGAACACTGGATTGTCACTGCTGGGTCAGACCAGTGGTCCATCATGCCAAGCAGTCCGCTCCTGCGGTGGCCCTTAGGTCAAAGACCAGTGCCCTAACTGAGACTAGCCTTACCTGCGTACGTTCTGGTTCAGCAGGAACTTGTCTAACTTTGCCTTGAAATCCTGGAGGGTGTTTTCCCATATAACAGCCTCTGGAAGAGCATTCCAGTTTTCCACCACCCTCTGGGTGAAGAAGAACTTTCTTACATTTGTACGGAATCTATCCCCTTTTAGCTTTAGAGAGTACCCTCTTGTTCTCCCTACCTTGGAGAGGGTGAACAACCTGTCTATATCCACTAAGTCTATTCCCTTCATTATCTTGAATGTTTCAATCGTGTTCCCTCTCAGTCTCCTCTTTTCAAGGGAGAAGAGGCCCAGTTTCTCTAATCTCTCACTGTACGACAACTCCTCCAGCCCCTTAACCATTTTAGTCGCTCTTCTTTGGACCCTTTCGAGTAGTACCATGTCCTTGTTTAAGTACGGCGACCAGTGCTGGACTCAGTATTCCAGGTGAGGTCGCACCATGGCCTGGTACAGGGGCATGATGACCTTCTACGATCTGTTCATGATCCCCTTCTTAATCATTCCTAGCATTCTATTCGCCCTTTTCACTGCCGCCGCACATTGCACGGATGGCTTCATCGACTTGTCAACCAGTACTCCCAGGTCTCTTTCCTTGGGGATCTCTCCAAGTACTGCCCCGGACATCGTGTATAAGATTTTTGTTACCGACATGCATCACCTTACACTTATCTACGTTAAACTTCATTTGCCATGTTGCAGCCCATTTCTCGAGCATGTTTATGTCATGTTGCAGTTCTTCTCAATCCTCCTGCGTCCTCACTACTCTGAATAACTTTGTATCGTCTGCAAATTTAATCACCTCACTCGTCGTTCCAGTTTCCAGGTCGTTTATAAATATGTTAAAGAGCACGGATCTAAGCACCGAACCCTGCGGCACTCCACTTGTGACGCCATTCCAGTCCTAATATAGTCCATTTACCCCCACTCTGTTTCCTATCCGCCAACCAGTTTTTAATTCACATGAGTATTTCACCCTCAATTCCACTACACTCATCTCTCATCTAATGACAACATTAAGGAGTTCGCGTCATAAACGTTCAAACATATATTAGATTTCCAGTCTTGGCTTATTTTCGAGGGGAAAAAATAGTTGCTAAGACTTATGAATCAACCCTTGGTAGTTCTAATCTAATCTAATTTTCAGTTTATATACCGGATCATTTCCCGAAGGAACTCAATTCGGTTTACAGTTCATTAAAAAATAGATAACATACTAATAGGCCATATAGAATTAATACGATTAGTTAAGATTAGATAGATATTAAAAGGGTTAAAAAGAACTCTTGCTTTCCAGGCAGGCAAATGGAATGATTGGCTTAGTAACGTCTTCGCACTCTCATCATCCTACTCCAATTTTAGAAAACTGGTAAAAACGAATTTGTTCAATCGATTTGTAAACTAAGAATCAACTCAGCTCTGCCTATTCAACCAGTAACCCTAAGATCTATATAGCTTTCATATTCATTCATTATGTAAGATTGTATTGCTGACTTTGATTGTAACCTCTTCGCTGATTGTCCAGCGCTTCTTGCTGTAAACCGCCTCTAACTTCTATGGCTTTGGCGGTATATAAGAATAAAATTATTATTATTACTAGTCTTTAAGCCCGTTACATTAACGGGTGCTAGAATATATGTATGTCTGTCTTTCATTCTTTCTTTCTCTCTCTCTCCCTTTGGCCGCTTTCTGTCTCTCTCTTTCCTCGGCTGTCAACCATCACCCCTTGCCTGTTCCACCTGTCCAGCAGTAGACCTTCTCCCTTCCTTTTACCTCCCCCTGTCCAGCATCACTCCTTATCTGCTCCCCCTGTCCAGCAGCACTTCTTCCCTGCTCCCCAGTCACTCTTCCCTGCTCCCCTTGTCCAGCAGCACTTCTTCCCTACTCCCCTGTTTCTCTTCCCTGCTCCCCTGTTCCTCTTCCCTGCTCCCCCTGTCCAGCAGCACTCCTTATCTGCTCCTATCAGCATTCCCTCCACCTCCATTTCCTTGTGCATCAGCATTTCCCCCTCCCTACTTCCCTGTGCAGCATTTTCCTCCCTCCCCACTTCCCTGTACTGCAGCTGCTGCAGCATTTCTTCCCCTGTCCATTTTCCTGTGAGAGCCGGGTGAGAGCTGCTATCTTCAGCTGTTTTGTTTTGTTTTTTTGTAGTTGAAAGCCGCCGCTGCAATTAGGGTTCGCCGGCCGCCAGCGCTCAGCTGCACCCTGAGAGCCGGGTGAGAGCGGCAACCTGCAGTTGTGTATTTTTTTTTTTTTAGTTGAAAGCCGCCGCCTCAGCTTCTCTCTCGATCGTGGCGTGCCATGGTGCAAGAGGAACAGAGATCGTTGGCGGCGCGAGGTGGAGAGCAAGTGACGTAAAACCCGCGCATGCGCACTCGTGTTTCCGCGACGGGATCAGGGAACACGATTTTTGACTGCGCATGCGCGGCCTATCATTTTATTATATTAGATTATTATTAGTTACTTAGTCTTGTGCAAATACAGTCAAACCTTGGATAGCAAGTAATGTGGTTTGCAATAAATGAGTGTTGTCTGGCAGTATGAGCACATATTACGCATCACGTCATCAGAACCCACAGTTGAAGCGCGCACATCTTACGCTGAGCACAGATGAACGTAATAAAAGTGTCGCGCCTAATTTACCCACAGTTCAAACGCTCACAGCATACAGTATTTTGTATTAAAGTTTTTGGGTTGTGGAACGAATCGTCTTGAGTTTCCATTATTTCCTATGGGGAAATTTGACATACAAGTGCTTTGGATTACGAGCATGCTTCCGGAAGGAATTATGCTTACAAACCAAGGTTTTACTGTATAAAAGTAAATGCACCACTCAAAAGAAACGCACAGATGGGGCAAATAAGAATCATGAGTCAGTTTTCTAGGGCCCCCCTTTCCTGTTCCTTGTGCAAAATTTAAGATGTGTAGCTAGAATGATGCTGATGCCAGTGCAGAGTCTCACAGCGGCTTGGCTCACCCGTTTGTCAGAGTTATGAATGGCCTCTAAGTTGGAAGCAAAGTTCATCTAGATTGGCAGTTCAGTGAATGTAAGTAGAGAAGTATTGGTTTAGAGCACTGGTCTGAGAACCAAGGTTGCTGGTGCTCCTCTTGGACCTAACCCCCTTAGATTGTAAGCCCTCTAGGGACAGTAAAATACCCGTGTACCTGAATGTAACTCACCTTGAGCTAATACTGACTGTGTCCTGAGGACTGGATCAAGAACCCCTGGACAGAGTTGGAAATACAGTGGTACCTTGGTTTGCGAGCATAATTCGTTCCGGAAGCATGCTCACAATCCAAAGCGCTTGCATGTCAAAGCAAATTTCCCCATAGGAAATAATGGAAACTCGGACGATTTGTTCCACATCCCAAAAACTTTACTAGAAAATACGGTACTATACGTACTGGTATTGTAAGATCTTACTCGTTTCGAACAGTCACTACCCTGCGTGTGTGATGCTTTTATTACGTTCAGCTGCGCTCAGCATGAGATGTGCGTATATTGTGCGCGCTTGAACTGCGGTGCATGTATTACGTTCAGACGCGATCCGTGATGCAACGCGCATATATTGTGCATATTTGACGTGACGCGCGTAAATGTGCTCGTACTGCAAGACAACGCTGGTTTATCGAGTTAAAATTTAAGAAAATGTTTTGCTCGTCTTGCAAAACACTCGTAAACCCAGGACAAGCAGGCAGCGTATTCTCAACATGTGGGTGACGTCACCGACGGAGCCCCCTAGCGAACTCGCTATCCAAGGTTTGACTGTACTCATCTTGCTGCTTTGCAAAGCTGGTGGCAGTAAATAGTGTGTTTTGGAAATAATAAAACAGAGGCCTACAGTGGTAGCAGACAGCCTAATGGCCCTAATCTGTTGATCAGAAATTGTTCAGAAGGTACTGATCCATGAATCGCGTTGTAGACACAATGAAAGACTCAGGAGCTGTGTTTTTGTCTTGGCATAAGTCTCTTCTCTCAAAAATTACATCTAATGCCAGAGTTTTGTAGTAAATTTTTTTAGTCACATTAGCCCTGTTTGTCCTACTCTTTCTCTCTGTTTTGCTTGGGCAACTATGATTAGCTTTGCAGTCACAGTACTTCTTTATCTCTTAACAAACTTTTTACTTCTGTAAGAATTTCACAATTATCGTTTTATACTTAAAGACTTCTAGCCTTGACAGAGAACAAAGGGGCCCTTTTATGAAAGCTTATCATGTGCTTAGGAAGAAAATCTAGAAATGGCGTCTATATATAGACACCTGAGTTAAGTAACAAATGCCGTTTAAAACGGCAGAATATTGGACCATTAAAGCATCTACCAGCGCCTAAATAATAAACGCCGGAAGTGATGCTAGGTGCAATTCACAACAAAGATACGTGCCGGAAATGTAGGCCTGGACAACTCTGGCATACATTTCCAGCACCTATCTTTTACGGACATGTGATTCTTTGTAGGGTGCCGTTGCGTGACTGACACGCGATCAGCAGCCGCTTTTTAGGTGCCCGTCGATATCAGCGCCCTGTAGAGAATCCAGGCCTAAGCGCCATGTGTAAGGTGACCATACGTCCCGTTTTCAATGGGACAGTCCCGTTTTCGGACCGACCATCCCGTTGTCCCGACCCACCGCTTCGGGACACTGAAATGTCCCGTTTGACATTTTCTCTGCGTATAGTGTGCTTTGTAGTTTTTTTTAATTTTACGATTACCATTATGAATTAATATGAAGATATTATGTGTACATGAAAAATGAATGGAAGAGAATGGGGGCAGGGCTAGGGCGGGGTTGAGGCGGGGCTAGGGTGGGATTGGGGCGGGGCTAGGGCGGGATTGACAATTAATAGATGTCCCCTTTTGATGAAAAAAATAAATGGTCACCTTAGCCATGTGGCCCATATAATAGATATAAAATTGAACATTCTCTAGCATTTAGCCATTTTGGGGCCCTTTTTCTAAAGCTCAGTGCACGTGAAATGCACTGTATCCTATCTATATTTCAAAGAGCAATAATAGCCATCAAATAGGAAAAATTGCTGCATTCTATATTTGGAGCTTTATTTTACTGAAAAAGACGTAGTTAGGTGGGCTGGTAAAGAATTAAGATGCCCTTTTACTAAGGTGAGCTAACTGATATAGTGCATGCCAACGAGTAGTGTGTGCTAAATGCTAAGATGTCCTTAGGAATATAACAGATGTCTTAATAGTAAACTTGCTAATTGTTAGTAAAAGGACCCCTAAATGATTACGGGCTAGATTCACTAAATGCCCCGATTGTCTGCCAACCAGTTTGCGGGCATTCTCCGACCCCGATCCGATTCACTAACCTTCTGCCCAATCCGATCCGCCCATGCAGGCATGCAAAGTAGGAAGGCCTCGATTCACTAAAGAGAAGAAGGAATACCAATTGGGCTGGCCGATCCAAACTGAAGCGACTGCTGAGGACCAGTCGCTCTTGTCCTTGCCGACTGTCCTGCTCTCTGCAGAACAGTAACTATCCAAATTAAGCATTTCCTTTGTGCTAAAAGCGCCCTGCTCTCTGCCTCTCTTATCTTCCACCCTGCCTCTCTGCGAACCCGTGTTTTTAACCCGCGGTTTTCCGGGGCTGCACTACGGCATTGTTCCAGTCTGATTTAAATGATTCTCGTGCAGCCACCCCCCCCCCCCCTTTTGTTTTGACCTCAAGCTTTGCAAACGCATGCGCGGATCGCATCTCCAGGAAGAGAGGATGGTCTGCGCATGCATATGGATTGCTCTGCAGCTTATGGGCGTGTGTCCGATCAGATCATTTACACGGGGATTGTGAATCGGTCGCCCGAAAAGACTCGGCCACGAATCACCCAGATCGGTGAGTTTAGTGAATCTGGTAAGCAAATTTCAGTGTCTTCTCTCCCATTCTTTCTGTCACTGTGACAGAAGGCAATTAGCTTTCGTGGGAATGCCATTTATAATAATAAAATGAAGAAAAACAGGTTCATAAAAATAACAAAAGAAGCATCATGAGCAAAGCGGGTGTAGCTCAAAGCCATTTTCTCAACTCAGTCTTTGGGGCACACCCAGTCAGTTGGGTTTTCAGGATATTCACAATGAATACATATATGCAAATCTATTTCATTCATATGCATTGTGCACATCCTGCAAACCTGTCTGGCTAGGTGTGCCCAGAGGACAGGGTTGAGAAGTCCTACACTAGGGTCCCAAAAAGTACCATATATATACAGTTGAGTATATTTTTGTGCAGAATGATACGGAGTGGGACATGATTATGACTTTTTCCAGATAACGGGAGTTTATTATAAAATAATTTCAGACAATGAGCATTTTTCTGGCTAATGGATCGCTTGAATGGAACCAATTTTCAGGTAACAGAAAGTTTTTATAAAAAAACAGATCAAGTTGCATGGATTACAATTTTTCTTTGACAGAGCTTTCAACTAATGCAGTGGTCTCAAACTCAAACCCTTTGCGGGGCCACATTTTGGATTTGTAGGTACTTGGAGGGCCGCAGAAAAAATAGTTAATGTCTTATTAAAGAAATGACAATTTTGCATGAGGTAAAACTATAGTTTATAAAACTTTCCTTTAACAGTTAAAAGGAAAGATATATAAACTATAAAGAGTTTTACCTCATGCAAAATTGTCATTTCTTTAATAAGACATTAACTATGTTTTCTGCGGCCCTCCAAGTACTCTATTTTTTTCTGCAGCACTCACATTTAAAGTTCAATATCTTTTCTTTCTCAAAACTGGCACATTTCAATCACTAAATTGAAAATAAAATAATTTTCCTACCTTTGTTTGGTAATTTCATTAGTCTCTGGTTGCACTTTATTCTGCTGACTGTGCATCCTATACTTCTTCCCTTCTTTCAGCCTCCTGTGAGCAATGGAGCATTTACCTCGCTGGCCCGTGCTAAAAACCTCTAGCACCATTTAGTAAAACCCAGCGTTAATTTCATCAGTAGCCCAACATTTCAGATCCTTACTAGAACATAACATAAAAATTTATATATGAATCACAATATCTTTCAGTTCAGTGATATGTAAAAAAAAATAAAAATATATCTTTAGGGATACAGGGTGGGCCACGGAAAAGTAGCCCACCTCCGGCGATAGTATGACAAGATGAACGAGCAAGTGGATTGTTTTTATTCACTTACCCACAAGTTACAACAGATGGTGAAAGTGGTCCCCGTTCACGCCTCTGCACCTTTGGGCACGTCGGATCACGTTGGCTTATACTGCTTGCACCTTTTCAACAGTGATGCTATGGATAGCGTTCCTGATGTTCTCCTTGAGTTCATCCAGGATGTGTGAATTGTTGGTGTACATTTTCTGTTTTAAATTTCCCCATAGATAAAAATCGCAAGTGGTCAAGTCCGGGGAACGTGGTGGCCCAACCCCCTTTTTCACAGTTCATGAACCCATGCCAGTGAGCCGCGTGACGTGTGGCATGTTGCCCCATCTTGTTGGAAAAAGCAGTACATTTTTTCTTCTACATAGAAACATAGAAACATAGAAATAGACGGCAGATAAGGGCCACGGCCCATCCAGTCTGCCCACCCTAATGACCCTCCCCTGCCTTTACCTTGTGAATAGATCCCACGTGTCGATCCTATTTGACCTTAAAATCAGGCACACAGCTGGCCTCAATCACCTGAAGTGGAAGACTATTCCAGCGATCAACTACCCTTTCAGTAAAAAAGAACTTCCTGGTGTCACCTCGCAGTTTCCCGCCCCTGATTTTCCACGGATGCCCTCTTGTTGCCGAGGGACCCTTGAAAAAGAAGACATCTTCCTCTGCCTCGATGCGGCCCGTGAGATATTTGAACGTCTCGATCATGTCTCCCCTCTCTCTGCGCTCCTCGAGTGAGTATAGCTGCAATTTTTCTAACCGTTCCTCGTACGGGAGATCCTTGAGTCCCGAGACCATCCAGGTGGTCATTCTCTGGACCGACTCCATTCTCAGCACATCCTTGCGATAATGCGGCCTCCAGAATTGCACACAGTATTCCAGGTGGGGCCTCACCATGGATTTATACAATGGCATAATGACCTCCGGCTTACGGCTGACGAAACCCCTGCGTATGCAACCCATGATTTGTCTTGCCTTGGATGAAGCTTTCTCCACCTGATTGGCAGCCTTCATGTCCTCACTGATGATCACCCCTAAGTCTCGCTCTGCTACCATTCTTGTAAGGATCTCACCATTAAGGGTATAAGTCCTGCATGGATTTTGGCTAGCCAGGTGCAACTAACTTTGTTAGTTGGTCGTAAAATTGTTCAAAGATGTCCAGGTAAACCACGGTATTCACAGTTGATTCGAAGAAAATTGGGCCCATTATTCGTGTTCCTGACACTGCGCACAAAACATCAATTTTCTGGTCGTGAAGTGGTGTTTCGTGAGTTAAGTGGGGGTTTTCAGCAGACCAGTACCTCATATTCTGGGAATTTACGTGACCTGATAAATGAAACCAAGCTTCGTCCGTCATGAAGTACAGCGATGGGTCCAAATGTCCATCAGCAATCAGAGTCAGCAGCCATGTACAGTAATTTACGTGTTTTGCTTTGTCGGTTCCTGTCACTAGTGTCATTCCCAGAAATTCAGTGCTGGGTCATTTCTAGGTTCCATCATTGAGTTTCCGGTTATATGGGAGTGGTGAAAGTGTAGTTGGTAATGTGCGATATTCAGTACTTAACCAGCTATGGCAGACTACATAAATATAAGACTGACGTTTATGTAGAGTCGCTACATCTCCACTTCGACTCAGACTCCTTTATTTATGTATCTGTATAGGCGTTGTACTAAGCTCAAGATATGGCTTCTTGGGATTTTGGTTTAAGTTTCTCATTTAGGTTCAGGTATTATGGATTTGGCATTTGTGTTCTGTGTGTGTGACTGAGGTATTCTGTTGTTACGATTTTTCTATGCAGCATAACAACATAAGAATAGCCTTACTGGGCCAGACCAATGGTCCATCAAGCCCAGTAGCCCATTCTCACGCTGACCAATCCAGGTCACTAGTACCTGGCCAAAACCCAAGGAGTAGCACCATTCCATACAGAATCCCAAAGAATAGCAAGATTCCGGAATCCCAGAGAGTAACAAGATTCTAAAATCCCAAAGAGTAGCATCATTCCATACAGAATCCCAAAGAATAGCAAGATTCCGGAATCCCAGAGAGTAACAAGATTCTAGAATCCCAAAGAGTAGCAACATTCCATACAGAATCCCAAAGAATAGCAAGATTCCGGAATCCCAGAGAGTAACAAGATTCTAGAATCCCAAAGAGTAGCAACATTCCATAGAGAATCTCAAAGAATAGCAAGATTCCGGAATCCCAGAGAGTAACAAGATTCTAAAATCCCAAAGAGTAGCAACATTCCATACAGAATCCCAAAGAATAGCAAGATTCCGGAATCCCAGAGAATAACAAGATTCTAGAATCCCAAAGAGTAGCAACATTCCATGTTGCTGATCCAGGGCAAGCAATGGCTTCCTCCATGTCTTTCTCAATAACAGACTATGGACTTTTCCTCCAGAAACTTGTCCAACCTTTCTTAAAACCAGCTACGCTATCTGCTCTTACCACAACCTCTGGCAACATGTTCCAGAGCTTAAATATTCTCTAAGTGAAAAAAAATTTCTTCCTATTGGTTTTAAAAGTATTTCCCTGTAACTTCATCGAGCATCCCCCCCCCCCCCCCGTCTTTGTAATTTTTGACGGAGTGGAAAATCGATCCACTTGTACCCGTTCTACTCCAGTTATTTATCGTGTTCAGTTGTCTCGATAGTGGAGGGGATATTTGTGAGGGGGAGGGGAGGCAGGGATTTTGTTGATCCTTGTTCTGTATTTGTGATTTATAAAATGACAGTTGCACTGGATATTGTTTGTTTTTATACTTTAATAAAATGATTTCAGTATCAAATCATAACTCTTCAAGGCTTGTGTGAATGGGATCAGACAGAGTTCACGGGAACGGAGACAGAGTTTGCAGGGATCAGGCGGGGATGGGAGCAAATTTTATCCCTGTGTCATTCTCTAGTTGCCACTTTCACCAATATAAATATCATAAAATATATTACATTTTGTAATCATCAAAGAACTTGATATCAAAATATATTCTAAAAGTAAAACATATCCTGAAAAAAAATGGGTTGATCAAATTATTATCTGTAAAATAACGCCCCCCCCACTCCCCACTCCTTTTAAGATGCCACGTTAGTGTTTTTCATCGACAGAATTCTATGAGCGTCAGAGCTTTTCCTCTTGCAGCCGGTGATAAAAAATGCTAACACGGCTTCGTAAAAGGGGGGGTAGGGGTTAAGAAATTTAGGGCTCCTTTTACGAAGCCGTGTTAGGCTTTTTTATCGCGGTATTAGCTTCAACGCTCATAGAGTTCCTATGAGCGTTTTACTAATACTGACGTGGCTGGTGATTAGAAAAAGCCTAATGCGGTTTCGTAAAAAAAAAAAAAAAAGGGGGGGGGGCTGTTTAAGCATTATAATACTTGCATGACATACACTTTAGCTCTATTAGGAGTCGGAGTTGGAATTGGCACATTTTTACTGACGCCAACTCCAGTAACCCAAGAATTGCATCTGATTCTGAGTCTGACTCTGCAGCCTTGGTCGTATCTATGCAGTTTTCTTAGCCGGTCAAGTGCTGAATTTCGGTACTTAATTGACCAAATGCTGACTCTGCTCTTGGAACGTTCCCAAAATAGCCATTCATAGCTTGGGCGCTATCTGGTTAAATGCCATCGACTAAGTCCAATTAGCTCTGGACAGATGATTTAAACCAGTGTTTTTCAACCACCGGTCCATGGACCAGTGCCGGTCCACAGAAATTTCCTGCCAGTCCACAGGGCCAGCACGTGTATCAGGCCCAAAACAGTGTTCTTCAACCGCCGGTCCACTGTGCGATCGATGAGGCGTTATCTTCGAGCCAGCTCCCTCTTCCTAACTGATTCAGTGCACAAAGCCATGGGCAGTGGCTCCTACAGGCATTCTGCACCTGAACCGGAAGCCTTCTCTCACACCAAGCAGCATCATGGGGTAAAGACCTAGAACAATTACTTTCACCCTCTACTTATGAGGAATTTAGGAAACGTCTAAAAACACACCTGTTCCTAAAACATCTTGACAACTGATCCACTTATCTCTTTCCTCTCAATAGGACCTACTGTCCTTTTGATCACTTTTCTCCTCAACAATGAATTTCCTGTCTAATTACTTCTCTTTCTTCTTCCCCTCTTGAAGTCAGTCAATTTGTACCTTTGCTTAATCTTTTGTAAACCGCATAGAACTTCACGGTATTGCGGTATATAAGCTGTTATTATTATTATTATTATTATTCTCAACGTCAGAGGGAAGGCTTCCAGATGAGGCACGGGACGTGCAAGGTGCAATTAGTACTATTATGGGGGCGGGGTCTGGGGTGGAGATTGGGTAGAGCTGGGCAGGGTCTGGCCCATGACTTAGCCCCGTGTTCCTCAACCGCCGGTCCACGGACCGATGCCGGTCCACAGAATAATTCTTTTATTTCTGCCGGTCCATAGGTGTAAAAAGGTTGAAAAACACTGATTTAAACAGTCAGGAACCTCTCCTGACCATCTAAATCATTTTAAATATCGGGCCCACTATGTATATAATTGAAGACTATTTTTGGTATTACTCCTTTAACTTATGAGAACACAAGATAAGTGAGGTGTAGTGTAAAGTTAATCATTCATTTTAAAAACTTATAGGCCACTACATCTGCCAGTTCTGTGCGGGGTACAATTAAAACACACTCAATTACATGACATTACATGTTTTGTAAGTTAAGAGCTTGGTAGAGCTTGATGAGAGACGTTTTAAAGAAATAATTAGTTTTATAGGAGAGATCTTGGAATGTCTTCATGCTTATAAAAGTTTATGTCTTTAGATCTTCTTTGTAATAGAAAGTAAAGGCTCAGAGCTTATAAACATTGAAATGGTGAGAGTAGATAGCTTAAAAGGTTGAGATGACTTTGCCAGATATGCCGTTGTTCGTTTGAAAAAAAAACAACAACAAAAAACTCTGGTATTCTCAGTCTCAGCACAGATGGATTCCTCTACTACACATTAGACTCAACGTCCAGGTAATAGTAATTTGAGGAAGTTATTTCAAGAGTTTTCACAGTTTTTCAACAAAATGTTCACCTGGCTAAGAGTACCGTATTTCCCTATGTATAGGCCTAGGCCTATACATGGGTTTTACAATCCTGTGTAGTGGATGCGGCTTCCTTATATGGGGCAGCCTATCTAAAGACATCATAGATAAGCCGCACCATTAGTACCGGTAGATCAGCAGCGAAGTCCCCTGTACCTGTAGCGCTCTCGCTGGATGGCTGCCAGCTGCCTTCTGCAATGCCGCAGCCAGCGGTGAAAGGCAGCAGCGATCTTTTCAGCATCCAGGCGGCCCCGCACTGCTTCCTCAATGCCTGCCGTCAGTTCTCGCATGTCCTGCGAGAACTGACGGCAGGCATTGAGGAAGCAGCGCAGGGCCAGGCTGGATGCTGAAAAGATCGCTCCTGCCCTGCACCACTGGCCGCAACATTGCAGGAGGCAGCCGGCGGAGGCTTTTACCGGGGGAGGGGGGGAGAGGGGATGATGTATAGGCTGCCCCATTGTATAGGCCAATTTAGGTTTTAAAACTCGTAACATGGGGTGGCTTATCTAAGAGTTTTAAAACTTAAATCGACATTTCCTGTGACCTATACATGGGGGCAGCCTATATAAAGGGGCGGCCTATACATGGGGAAATACGGTAATCCTGTTAAAATTTACTATGGATTTTGGACTGGATTTTGAAAAATGACATCTAGAGGGAAAGCCAAAAAAGACATATTAGGCAACATTGATTCCTATGTGCCTTTACAAAGTAGATAGAGTATATACTCAAATATAAACTGAGATTTGTGGACCAAAAATGGGGGTTTGGTTTACATTCGGGTTCTCTGGTCTGCTTCACCCCGACCCGGACCTGTTGCAGGCGTCCCATGGTCCAGCAGTGAGCCGGGACAGGAGCCTTCCTTCCCGCGTCCTGTTCTAGCTGACTTTAAACTACCCAGCCCCCAGTAGACCTTACCTTTTAAAGCCAGGGTGGTCTAGCAGTGAAGCAGGGCAGGAGCGATCTTCCTACAATCTTGCCACATGAGTGCCGCGATCAAAAATGCCTGCCACAAGTTCCTGTTGCAGTCTCGTGAGATCACAGGAACTCGTGAGACTACAATGGGAACTTGCAGCAGGCATTTTTGATCACAGCTGTCAAGAGGCAGGAACGTAGGAAGATCGCTCCTGCCTCACTTTACCATTAGACCACCAGGGCTTTAAAGGTAAGTCTGCAGGGGTCAGGGAGGTGGGATTGTGTAGAGTTGGCCGAGACAGAATGTGGAAAGGATCACTCTTGTCCTGGCTCACCACCGCACCACCAGTGCTTCAGGAAGGTCTGTTGTGGGCATCAGGGGCAGAGAAGGAAGGAGGAAGGAAAGGAAGGCTGGGTGCAAGGCAGGGCACTTGATTACATACCCTCGGTTTATATTCGAGTCAACCTTTTTACCTCCTTTTTAATGGGAAAGGGTTACCTCGGTTTATATTTGGGTCACTTTATATTCAAGTATATACGGTACTCAGAATCAACCCCACTACTGTGCGTTTAAACCTGCTCCAAGATATGTGTAAATATGTCCATGTACTCTGTAGCCTTAATTCTATAAACCAGCACACATAAATTATACAATAGTGTCAGTTACACACATAACAATATCATTAGCTACATTATATTACATTACATTAGTGATTTCTATTCCGCCATTACCTTGCGGTTCAAGGCGGATTGCATAAGGAGTTATCTGGACATTTCCCGTGGTATTATGGAGTGGAGTTGGTTGCTATTGGGGATTGAGATGATTCTTGCTGTGCTAGTTTGTCTTTTAGGATTTCTTGAATAGCCGGGTTTATATTTCTTTTCTGAAGGTTTTGTAGTCTGGGGTCGTGATCATTAAATTGGAGAATTGGTAGTCTAGTTTGGCTGCTTGAGTGGCCAGGAGGCCATCGTACATTTTTTTTCGTTTATGTTTCCTCAACCAGACATAGGAGAACCCACGCACTATTCACACACCCTCCAACCAAAAACGTCAAAAGAAAAAATTGAACAACAACCTCCTAGCCACCCGAGCTGCAACACTCGACCTCCAACTCTACAACCTATTGACCTCGGCCACAGACTATAAAACCTTCACAAAAGAAATAAAAACCCTTCTATTCAAAAAACACATAAAACTGAACTAACTCAATCAGAAATGTCCCACGCATCACCTGTAACCAGCGTTCCCGCTAAGCTGCGCTGGGGTGCGCTGGCGCTCAAAATATTACCTCGCAGCGCACAAGTTTCTCGTCACAGCGCACACAGTGTAGAGCACAGTTCTTCAACCGCCGGTCCGCAAACAAAATCTTGCCGGTCCGCGAAGGATTCGGTCCCCGCCGCAACGAAAGGCTGGCGTCAGCTGACTTGCAACTTCCTGTTGCAGTCGCTGTGCCGGGACTCCTGCCTTCCACCGCGTTTGCCTCCTGCCTTGTCTCCACACCTCCAGACCAGCAGCGGCAGCTGTGTATGCTTTTAACTTCGGCACAGAGCTGCCCCTAATCAATAGTTTAGCGCGGTTTCATAAGGCAGCCTCGGGGCCTTTGCTAGGCCGGCCCACATCGCATCATCGAAGCGGGCCGGCTATCAAAGGCCCCGAGGCTGCCTCATGAAACCGCGCTAAACTATTGATTAGGGGCAGCTCTGTGCCGAAGTTAAAAGCATACAGAGCTGCCGCTGCTGGTCTGAACTCTTGGGCCGCTGAAGGAGGGCAAAAAGCAGCTGTCCTGGAGGTTTCCCTTCCTCTCGCCTTTACAGGTTCCTTTTTTCCACCTTTTTTTTTTTCCTTCAAACGGCAACGGGCCCCAGCATCGACATCAATCAAGTAAGTTCCACTGTCAATCAAGCGGTTCTGCTCGGCCAAAGCTTCCCCTGTGACATGAGCCACCCTCAGGGGAAAGAAAGTGACCCACAAAGGTGAGGGGAAGGGGGGCAGATGATGGAAGTTGGGGGGGGGGGAGAGAGAGAGAGAGAGAGAAGGGGCAGATGATGGAATGGAGGAGATGAGAGAGAGAGAGAAGGGGACAGATGATGGAAGTGAGAAGAAGGGAGAGAGAGCAGAAGGCAGATGGATGTCAGTTGAGAAGGGAGAGCAGATGCTGAATGGAAGTGGGGAAAGAACACATACTGGATGGAAGGAGGAGATAAATAAAGGGGGAAGAAAATAGTAAGATAATGGAGGGGTGAGGGAAAGGGGTGACAAGCTGTGTGTAGACACAGTGAAAAGAGGGAAATGGGACTAAATAGTAAGAAAGAATTTAATTTAGATGGAGGCAGAAAATAGAGAAGGAAGACCAGAGAAGAAAAGGGAAGAGAGAGCAGAGAATGATCAGATCTGAGTGGAGGAAATGAGAAGAGAGATATGCTAAAAACCACAGGGGGGAGGGAAGGATAGAGATGCCAGACCATGAGGGGAACAGAAGGAAGATGATGGATGCTAGACCAAATTGGGGGGTGGGGGGGGGCAGGAGGAGAGATGGCAGGGAAAGACAGACAGTGAATGGAAGGGGCAGATGCTGGACTGAAGAGACAGAGAAGGTTATCATGCTGCTGTACCGGGCCATGGTACGCCCTCACCTGGAGTACTGCGTCCAGCACTGGTACTTTAAGAAGGACACGGTACTACTCGAAAGGATCCAGAGAAGAGCAACTAAAATGGTTAGGGGGCTGGAGGAGTTGCCGTACAGCGAAAGATTAGAGAAACTGGGCCTCTTCTCCCTTGAGCAGAGGAGATTGAGAGGGGACATGATAGAAACATTCAAGGTACTGAAGGGAATAGACTTAGTAGCTAAGGCAGGGAGAACGAGAGGGCACTCTCTAAAGTTGAAAGGGGATAGATTCCATACAAACGTAAGGAAGTTCTGTGGTAGAAAGCAACATATTTATTTGGCTCATAACTTGCTGGCGCCCGATATTTTTAGCTCACAGTGAAAAAAGTTTGCTCACAACACCCGCCCGCTTAGAGGGAACACTGCCTGTAACTACTCCATATGTACTTCTAATACCATGACAATTCAAATGTAATCCTTAGCAACTCAAAGAAATGTACAAACTACTCCCTAAATACTTTTAATGTTCTGACAAACCACTTGTAATCGCAAGGTAATGGCAGAATACAAATCCCTAATGTAATGTAATGTAATGTTTCTGATTGGAGGGCGCGTGAATGGAGTGTGGGTTCTCCTATGTCTGGTTGTGGTTGTTTGGATTAGTCGGTTGTTCAAGTAGGCTGGGCAGTCTCCGTTTATGGTCTTAAATAGTAGACAGTAGAATTTGAAACATATTCTTGCTTGTATTGGGAGCCAGTGTGAATCGAGGTCAGCCGCTATGATGTGGTCATGTTTCCTCAGTGAGCAGATAAGTCTCAGAGCTGTGTTTTGTACTGTTTGTAGTTATTTTATCATGGTTGTGGGGCAGGGGAGACAGAGGATGTTGCAGTAGTCTAGAAGACCCAGGACTAGGGACTGGACCATGAGCTGGAATTGTTTTCTGTCCAATAATTTTCGAACTTGCCTTAGGTTTCTCAAGACTGCAAATGATTTCTGTATTATTTTGGTGATTTGTGGCTGCATGGTACAGCCTCTGTCTATCAGCATTCCCAGAAGTTTTAGAGTGGGTTGAATGGGGTATGTGATTGAGTTTATTACTAGGTTTGTGATGGTTGGGGTTTTGTTATTTTCGAGGAGGATGAATTTTGTTTTGTCAGGATTCAGTTTCAGTTTGTGCTCTTTCATCCATGTTGCTTGTGTTTCTAGAGTTCTGTGTAGTGTGTCTTGTCATGAAGGGCACTGGTTGATCAAAAGGAAAGAGAATGGTGATATCGTCTGCATAGCTATAGGAGGTTAGGCCTAATTTGTCTAGGCAGGTGCTGAGGGATGCAATGTCGAGGTTGAAGAGTGTGGGAGATAAAGGTGATCCTTGGGGTACGCCGCAGGGGTTGGACCATGGTTCTGATTTTTCTTTGTTTGACTTTACTCTGTAAGTCCTGGATTGTAGGAATCCTTGAAACCATATGCGTACCTTACCTGTGATTCCTATTGAGTCTAGTATTTGTAGCAGGATGTCCTGGTCTACCAGGTCAAAAACTGCGGTGAGATCTAGTTGTATAATCAGTATTTTTCTGCCTGTGCTGAGGTGTTGTCTAGTTGTGTCCAGGAGGGATCCCAGTAGTGTCTCTGTGCTGTAATTGGCCAGTTGGCTAGAATTGCTATTAATTGACATTAATTAGCAGTTACACTCATAACTGTCCTTAGCTGGAATTCTTCAAATTACGTTCACAAAATCCATCATGCACGGTTCATAGTCTAAAGCGCGCGAGGACAAAGGCGCGCAGACAACTGAGCGCAGGACTTCATCGCGCCAAAGAAAAACCGTATTTTAAAGGGTTCCGACGGAAGGGGGTTGGTGGGGAACCCCCCCCACTTTACTTAATAGAGATCGCGCTGGCGTTGGGGGAGGGTGGGGGGGTGTAACCCCCCTCATTATATTTGAAACTTAACTTTTTCCCTGTTTTTTAGTTTTTAGTATAATGTGGGGGGTTACACCCCCCCACCCCCCAACATGGCAGCGTGAGGCAGCACGATCCCTATTAAGTAGAGTGGAGGGGTTCCCCCATACCCCCCGTCAGAGCCCTTTAAAATACAGGTTTCTTCGGCGCGATTAAGCCCTGCGCTCAGTTGTCTGCGCTCGGTTGTCGGCACGCCTTTGTCCTCGTGCGCTTTTGACCCGTCACCATCATGCACAGCTGTGGATCTGGGAGGGACATGCATCTCATTATTTAATTGCATACAGTAGTGCAATTATAGAAAACCCCTTTCTAAAATGACCTTCTTTGTATATTTCTTTAACAGAACTGTTGTACTCATGTAATTCATTTTATTGCTTCTTCATGTATCTTGAGCTCGGGATAGCTACGCCTAATGAAAAATCCGATCTTCTGGAGCTGTCAGGTTGGCTATTGATTTTCTGTCACCTAGTAAGTGCAAGAGGGCTCTGATCACGCGCTGCTTTCTCCCACTTCAAAGTACAAGAGAGAAATATTCAGGCCAGCAGCAAAATGCATATGGCAGCCAGCAGTTAAATCATGCAGGCCTTGGTCACAAGTAGACGGTGTCCTAGAAACATCAGAACTGCAGTTAAAAAAAATACACACATGTTGTTTGCATGAGTTTTGTAACATGGATATCTGTTAAACAAAATGAAAAAGCAGCTGAATAGAACAAAAAGCCAAATGTTTTTCCAGGCAGATCCCACTTTCTAGTATTAAATTCATCTTACTGGTACTTTATGCTGTTTTCTTCATATGAAGTATTCCATGGAGGTGTCTCGGTTGAATAATAGCAATGTCCACACAGCAGGCGTTTGATATAGTCGTGGCTTCAGCTTCCCCTACACCCGAGCTTCCAGCCATTTGGAACATGCTCAAATCTCGCTTATTGGCATGTAATGGTGAAAGGGGAGCCAAAGCTGAGGCACAATGGCTTTTCATTTGTGGCTACCAGGGAGTAACCGGCTTCTTTCTATATTTCCATCATATTGATAAAATTCACAGAATGTGAATGATCTGTTAATTCAAATCTGATCTATGGACCATGATAGAGAAGGACCTTAAGGGTCTTCGTAGATGTGGACAATGCTCTATATGTACCATCACTTTAGAGGGGAGAGAGTTTCAAGATTTTTGTACTCTTTAAAACATTCTACTTAAGTGATATGTTTAATTTATTGATCCTGTTTACATTTGTATATTGGACAAACTTCTTGAGCCTTCAAAACCCAGATGATTGAACAAAGGCATTGCATATGCCATTGTAAAATGGAGGATCTTGTATAACACTGTTTAGAATACACCCATATGTTTAATAGTTTACATAGTAGCATAGTAACATAGTAGATGACGGCAGATAAAGACCCAAATGGTCCATCCAGTCTGCCCAACCTGATTCAATTTAAATTTTTTTTTTTTTTAAATTTTTCTTCTTAGCTATTTCTGGGCAAGAATCCAAAGCTTTACCCG
Source organism: Geotrypetes seraphini (assembly GCF_902459505.1). NCBI lineage: Eukaryota > Metazoa > Chordata > Amphibia > Gymnophiona > Dermophiidae > Geotrypetes > Geotrypetes seraphini. The sequence goes on along the minus strand of NC_047093.1, from coordinate 15,671,727 downwards.
GTACTGTGCTTGGGTTCCAACTGCCAAAATCTCTGTTAAGACTTACTCCAGCCCATCTACCAGCCATACATAAGAACATAAGCAGTGCCTCTGCCGGGTCAGACCAGAGGTCCATCCCGCCCAGCAGTCCACCCCCGCGGCGGCCCAACAGGTCATGACCTGCCTTAATCACCAGAAGGGGCCCCCTTGCCCCCTAGGTTTCTCATCGAAGTCCTATCTTCCCATCAATGTCCTAACCCTCCGGCCTTGCACCTGCACGACCTGGTGAGCTGTCTATACTTATGCAACACCCCAGCACCTCCCTCAGTACCCCACGATCCCCTTTTCCCTCAGGAATCTGTCCAATCCCTGTTTGAATCCCTGTACTGTACTCTGCCGGATCACTTCCTCCGGGAGCGCATTCCATTTGTCCACGACCCTTTGGGTGAAGAAAAACTTCCTTGCATTTGATTTGAACCTATCTCCCTTCAGTTTCTCTGAGTGCCCCCTCGTACCTGTCGTCCCTTTTAGTCTGAAGAACCTGTCCCTGTCCACCCTCTCTATGCCCCTAAGTATTTTGAAGGTCTCTATCATATCCCCCCTGAGCCTCCTCTTTTCCAGAGAGAAGAGCCCCAGTTTATCCAGCCTCTCAGCATATGGGCAGTTTTCCAGCCCTCTTACCAGTTTCGTTGCCCTCCTTTGGACTCTCTCAAGATGCATTGTGATTGATCACATTTCTTTAGATAGGTGTTACGGAGACGCGAAAAGAAAACTTTGGATTTTAAATTAAATACAGTGGAATCTGTGAGTTTGAATACTTTCTTGGAATGGAAGGTTTTTTATTGAGATTATTATCCTCGGGCAGCTTTAGTTTTGATTTTCTGTGATATTACTGAGCTTTGTGACTAAAATTACGCCAGGTGTACACCTGGCTGGGCCTCCGCATGTGCGGATCGCCGGACTTGATGGACCGAAGGTCTGATCCGGAGATGGCGGTTCTTATGTAACTTATATTGGTGGATTTGAATCTGGGCATATTAGATAAGAAGTGATTACTCCTATCGTTTTCTTCTAGTATACCTACTACTATCTCCTAAAGTAAGGCCAACTTTAGATTAAGCAGATCCTTACCTAATCATATCAAGGGTAAGGACTATTTGATCTCAAGTGCCCGCAAGTGATTAGGTAAGGATCTGCTTAATCTAAAGTTAGCCTTACGTTAGGAGATAGTAGTAGATAAGAAGTGATAACATGTTTGAAGTTTTCTTAAGAAAGTAGATCGTGTCCCTGATTCAGCCTTGGTGAATCAAGTGGCATCTGTTGGGTTTATGAGGGCCTACCTATGTACCAATATTGGAAATCAACTGGATAAATCAAATAGGTCAATGACCCTTACTTATAATTCCACATATGTTGATAAGCTGCTGGCTGGACAATTCGCATTCTAACGCACTTTATGTTGGTGTGTGTTTAGATGCTGATGGCTTTTTTCTCCATTAATTTATGTGTGGCAGACCAATGACCTTTTACGAAGCCGCATCAGCGGCTTTATCTCACGCACCTTTTTAGCGCGCTAACCCCCATGCTTGCCGAAAAACTACCGGCTGCTCAAGAGAAGGCGATATGGGCTAGCGTGGACGGCAAATTAGCATATGCTATTACGCGCGGTAAACCGCTAAAGCGGCTTTGTAAAAGGAGCCCTAAATAATTGAACCCCTTTGCTAGGAATTTACTTTCTGTTAGGAACATTTAGCACTGAGGTCAGGATATATATTATATATATATCCTATATAATAAAACCCTAAGCGCGCATGCGCACTTAGGGTTTCGTGTTCCCTGTCGCTGTGGTGTGTGATCCGTGGCCGTGTTCCATTTTAGAACCCGGCAGCAGGGAATATTCTGGTCACTTACCTCCTCCCGCCCTCACTCACCATTTGGAAGCCAGGCAAGCTCTCTCCCTGCCCGCATCCTCGGCAGGGAACACACCTCCCGCCCTCACTCGCCGCTGCCGCCGCCGCCGCCACCGCTGATCCTCCTCTTTACAGCAGCCTGTCCCGCCCTCACTCGCCGCTGCTGCTGCCGCCGCTGCTGCTGATCCTCCTCTACAGAGCAGCCTGTGATGGTGGCCGGCTTTAAAGAACCTCGCAGGCTGCTTTCCAACCTCAGTAGCACGTTCCCTCTGACGCACGGGATCGCGTCAGAGGGAACGTGCTACTGAGTTGGAGAGCGGCCTGCGAGGTTCGCTAAAGCTGGCCACCACGATCGCAGGCTGCTTTGAAGAGGAGCAGGCCAGAAGACGCCGGGATGGAGGGAGGGTAAGAAGTGGATCAATACCAGGGGCCGGGGGAGAGGGAAAGGGGTCTGCTTTGGGGGGGGAGGGGTGTGCTGGGGGGAGACAGAAGGGGCCATGGAGAGATAGGGAGAGGGAAAGGGGGCTGCTTTGGGGGGGGAGGTGTGCTGGGGACAGAAAGCTTTGCTCTGGGGAGGAAGACAGAAGGGGCCATGGAGAGATAGGGAGAGGGAAAGGGGGCTGCTTTGGGAGGGAGGTGTGCTGGGGACAGACAGCTTTGCTCTGGGGGGAAGACAGAAGAGGGCCATGGAGAGACAGTTAGGGAGAGGGAAAGGGAGCTTTTATACAGCTCATGCTTTAACCAACATCTAGTGCACTACAGTATGTAGAATATTTGGTTGATTCTGTAGTTGGAATGAGTCAATTCTGCTGCCTTTATATTTAATGGATTTTGGCAACTGAAACCACCCAGTACTATAGTGTTGTCCAATTTTCTCTAAATTCTGTTAACATTTTATCATCTGTTTCAAGTAGTTATAATTATACATTTGATAAATCTCAATGGCACTGCAGAAATTCATGGATCGGGTAGGGGAGAGAGAAAAGTTGCATCATATTTGAGACATTCAAGCCAAACTACAATATCAAATTATTTATTTAAGTTCTTTCTATACTGCCTATCAATGGAGGTTGTCTAAGTGGTTTGCATTCAGATACTCAAGCAGTTTTCCCTATCTGTCCTGGTGAGCTCACAATCTATCTAACGTACCTGGGGCATTGGAGGATTAAGTGACTTGACCAAGGTCACAAGGAGCAGCGCAGGGCTTGAACCCACAACCTTAAAGTGCTGAGACTGGAGCTCTAACCACTACTTCCTCCATATGATATCATTGTCATATCTCTTATTGCTCCAGGGACTTAAAAAAGGTCTTCATCAGTTTTCCTATTAGTGAATAGTATTCTTTAATAGTCAAAGAATGTGCATATCATGGCTATATTGTGAATTGTCTAGTTGAGTGTCTCTTGTCTGAAAGTGAGACTTTATTGGTGAACATTTCTAAATAGTTTTCTCTGTGGGATTGGAAGAGTACCCCCTATAATGAAAGTGCATACTTGAGCATAATCTATTATGTTTCAAGAGTTTTCCCTAATGACTTTAAAGCTCATTATTCAAGTTGGCAACCAATTATTTTCCATGGAGAGGTGTTGACATCAGAGCTTTCCCTTCATGTCTTCAGGGCATCGGGTTTTGTATCTCCGTAGTGATTGACATCATTGATATCTTCAGTTATAGATTCGGAACGCTTTTCTTGGTGAAATGAAGAGAACGCCAACATGCAAGCAATGATTGGTGAAGTGATGATACATCACACGTTCAAAGAATTGGCAAATTGAAGCTTATTGAGGTGACATTTTGCTGTCTATTGTGCACTAATTGGACACATGCCTGGTTGTACAGTGCCAAAGATATCGAACGTCTGAATGCTTACCATTTACAAAACGAGAGCAGTGAATGTCTGGAAACCCTACTGTTTCAAGGAAGAAACAATGCACTTTAAGATGAAGTAGCCTTTTAAAAAATTATTTTCTAGAGGAACGTAGAAATATAAAAGCACTTTCTGAAATGTTTTCATAGAACTTAAAAATTTTTATTTTCTTTAAAAGGAAGAAAAAGAATTTCAGCTGATCGCAATCACTACTTTTGAAGTTTCAGAATAAGCTTTATCGGGTTTAGGAAAACAGCTCCATTTAGCTCTGAACCTGGCGTGATGTTTTCATTCGAAACAGGTTTGAAAATTCCCTGATAAGCAAACGCCATGCTTTCTCTTGATGAAGCGGTTCTTTCAACTTTTCTCTGACAACTTGCTTTCATTTGTTCTGTGTGCTTGCCACCGTGCTGGCCTCTGTTAAAAGAAAGATAGGAAATGCTTAAGAAAGGCAGCTCAAGCCTCCATTGGTAGATTTGATAACAGATGTACAGCGTTTTGCCTATTGGGGTCTGCAGCCGCTAGGCACATACCAGCTTTAACTGTCTGCCAGTTTCAGAGAGCAAAACGCATTCTATTGCTCAGTAGCTGTAAAAAGGTACATGGAAAAGATAAAGCAGGTACCATGAATTCTTGCCAGATTAATTTAAAAGTTTATATCTTATTCATTTATATCCCATTTTATACAAAGCAGGTTCCAAAACGTACATCCATAATATTATCACATCACATACAATTAACAAATCTAACAAACAAAACGTTTCAGTGACCAGCGCTTACAAATATATTAAAGCTTCAATTCCCATATTTCATCTTACAAACAATACTTTTTCAGTCATTTCTTAAAATTGCATAAATTTGTCTGCTCCTGGATTTATAGAGGGATCTCATTCCATACCTGTGGGCCTCTACAGAAACACAAAAATCAGGGGAATAACAAAACCACAAGCAAAAGTGCCAAAAATGAAAAGAATGGAATTGTCCAAAGATGAATGATGTGCATAAAAATAGTGTCCACAAACTTACATAGTAACATAGTAGATGACGGCAGATAAAGACCCGAATGGTCCATCCAGTCTGCCCAACCTGATTCAATTTAAATTTTTTTTTTTTATTTTTAAATTTTTCTTCTTAGCTATTTCTGGGCAAGAATCCAAAGCTTTACCCGGTACTGTGCTTGGGTTCCAACTGCCAAAATCTCTGTTAAGACTTACTCCAGCCCATCTACACCCTTCCAGCCATTGAAGCCCTCCCCTGCCCATCCTCCACCAAACGGTCATACACAGACACAGACCGTGCAAGTGTAAATATGCAAATCTTTATTCTTCAAATATCGGCATAGTCCAATCAATGATTCAATGACTCGACATGTACATGTTTCGGCCAACAGGCCTGCCTCAGGAGTCTTGAGAATCACAGAAAAATTAAATGCTGCGTAAAACATAGACGCTGTTAATATTCCAATAAGATCTGGAAAAATCTGAAATGAAGCCTCCTCAGATCTAAAAAGCAACTCTTGGTGTCTCACGTGCATAATTGATACATCCATAATATTATCAAATCACATACAATTAAATCTAACAAACAAAACGTTTCAGTGACCAGCGCCTACAAATATATTAAAGCTTCAATTCCCATATTTCATCTTACAAAACAATACTTTTCAGTCATTTCTTAAAATTGCATAAATTTCCCTGCTCCTGGATGTATAGAGGGATCTCATTCCATGCCTGTGGGCCTCTACACGAAAACATACCTGCCCTTGACATCTGCAAACGCAAGTGTTTAACAGGCGGAGCAAACAAATTATCATGTTCCACAGAGTGAAGATTTGGGAAAGGGAACATATGGCAGACTACTATCCATCAGATACCTTGGTGCTAACCCATGTATACACAAGTACACTTCCCCCTCCATATTCACGAATTCCTTATCTATGGATTCGCTTATTCGCGATTTTAAACCACAAAATTCATTTTAATTTTTCAGGCTATTTTAAGCCCTGTAAGCACCCCCCCCCCCCCACTTAAACCTTACCTGGTGGTCTAGCGGGTTTTAGGGGCAGGAGCGATTTTCCCACGCTCCTGCTCTGTGCAGATCGCTCATAGGTAATGGCTCGAGAGACTACAGGAGCTCAAGGCAGCCATTTCCTGTGAGCGATCTGCACGGGGCAGGAGCGTGGGAAGATTGCTCCTACCCCGAAAACCCGCTAGACCACCAGGTAGGATTAAGAGGGGGGGCTTTCAGGGCTTAAAATAGCCGGGGGAAGCAGGGGTTAGGGGCAGAACCGGCCCGAATATTATTTGCAGTTTTTTCATATTCACGGGCTGGCTCTGCCCCGAACCCCCGCAAATACGGATGGGGAACCAGTAACTTTTAACATACGTTAGAATCAAAGTAGCATTTGGGAAAGCAGATACAATGTTAGGTTTACACATTGAGGGCCCAATTCTATATATGCTACCTAAATAAATCAGGGCTGCCTAGTGTGGAGCTAGGTGCACTGTATAGAATCTTGCTCTACGCACCTAAGCCGCGTTAGGTGTTGCTATGTGTACTAACTTTGAGGTTCACCCAAGGTTTTCTTGGCTTAAAAACATGCGCCTCAGTAGTGCACCCAACAATGCCCGAGTCAAAAACAAGCATGAAAACATGCCCACTGTTAGGTGGACGCTTTGAACTAGGCGCATACCACTTTGGGCTCTGGGCCTACCAAGTCGTGCGCCTAACTTTTGATTAAGTCCAATTAACATCAATTAAGAGTGGATTGTCAGTTAACATAGCCAGTTAAGTCTAGTAATAATTAAGGGCTCCTTTTACTAAACCATGGAAGAGCTTCTTACCGCAGGTCAGCAAGGTAGATACTCCAACGCACATTAAATTCCTGTGAGCATCAGAGCACTTACTTTACGATGTATTTTAAACAACCTCTCCCTCCCCTACTATCCTTTTGTCTCATGTATGTTAATTTAAATTTGTCCAGTATTTTTAACATTTGATAAACTACCGTTTTTATTTGCTTCCTTTAATTGTTTTTATAATTTTTTATAATGTACACCGTCTAGACATGTATTTTTATAGACGGTATATCAAAAATAAAGAATCTTGAATCTCCTCAGCCCACAGTAAGAAGCTCTACCACGATATAGTAAAACCCAGCGTACATTAGGTGCCTAACTTTAGGCAGACTTTGTAGAATTTAGGAGTGAGCTGAGAAAAATTATGGCAGAAATTCTATAACTTATCATCTCATTTTAGGTTCCACAAAGGGGCGTGCTTAGCACTAGTTCTATAACTGCTTACATATACTCCTGAGCCATTATGGAATACTAACACAAAGCTGCATTGGTGTGCTAAAAGTCAGGCACGCCTATTGCAACGTCAGTGGGACCATCTAAATTTGCCTTGCAATATGCAGAGCTGATAGTATTGTATAAGTTGCATATAAGAGGTGTGATCAAAAAATAGGGTGAATGTTTAAATAAAAAAAAACCATTATTACAGTAAGAGACACATTGCCATTAACCCCCTTGCTTTAAACACACTTATCCTATCGTTCTTGCCACTTTCTGAAGCAGTTTTGGAAGTCCTCTTTCATGAGAGCCTTCAGATACGCTGTCATGGCTGTCTCAGTGTCCTGAAGCGATTCAAAAACGTTTACCTTTCATGGTCATTTTGACTTTGGAGAAGAGTCAGAAGTCGCATGGTGCCAGATCTGGTGAATCAGGTGGATGAGGACACAACGTAATGTTTTTATTTGATGGAAATTGCTGTAATAGAAGCGATGTGTGACACGGAGCGTTGTCATGATGGAGGATGAAACCGTTTGCCCATTTCTCAGGTCGCACTCACTCGCCTAATGTTCAAATCTGTTGATAAAATGTTTTGAATGGAACCATAAGAGATGTGCGGATCCTCAGAAATTTCCCTAATAGTCAATCGCCTGTTTGATCGAATCATTTCACTTACTATTTCAACATTCTCTTAGGTTTTTGATGTTGAAGGACATCCTGATTTCTCCTCATCTTCAACTGATTTGCAACTATCATGAAATCGCTCGAACCACTTATAAACCGTTTTCAATGGTCATTGCAGCATCACCATCAACTAATTCTAACTTTTTGTATGTTTTTTTAGCACTGTTTTATAGTTTGAAACAAAATTTCATATTGTTTGTGATCCATGATTTATGGCACACTTTAAAATGCACCTTCTCTCAATTTTAGCTCACAACCGACTAACTGCACTGAACAAGTTGTCACACATTGGGTTTTTGTTTTTTAAAAAAATATCTTTATTAGCAATTGCAAAGGAACATACAACCAAAAAGGAAAGCAGATAAAAGCAAGGCAAAACAACCAAGTAATTCAACAAGCGAAAGAACATGCTCTGATTCATCTAGGGGCGGTTGACGCTCCTTTCTTTCTCTCCTGGGTAGATGCACACATGAGTGTTTCGTTGTTTGGGGGGTATGACTGTTGGGATGCCTGGTGAGTGATTGTTGTGACTTGATGAGACTGGCTGTGTGGGGTTTGCCTGAGTTTGTCTGGGGTTTTTCTATTACTCAAAATGTTAATTGTGTTGGGCATCCAATTGAGGGGACTTCGTACTTTGTCTCATTGTTACCATGTTCTTTCGCTAGTTGTCACACACTGTTAACTAAGTTTCCAAGTTTATTTAATATTTGATATACCATTTATCAAAAACATACCTATGATTAAATATGATTAAAAATAAATATGATTAAAAATAAAATAAAAAGTTAAAAATAAAAAAATAGAGGGGGCGACAAAACATGCAGACTTACTGGTACCAAAAGGCTTAAGTGGGAAATGGTAAGAGATTAAATACAATGAGAAAATAAAATCATAAAAGGGAGGGAAGAGAGGGAGGGGCTTAGTACACTAGGATAGGGGTCGCTTCGAAAGAAGCATTTCGATTCTGTAATGCCGACCGCATAGAAGCTGTTAGGGCTCTTATTGAAAAGAAGAAAGTCAGAATGAGTAGGCGTCTTTAAAGAGAAATGTTTTTAGTTTAGATTTGAACTTTTCAAGGGATGTTTCTAGCCTAAGATCCGACGGTAGTTGAAGACGGCAAATTTCCTTTTGTGTAATGCCTCGATACAAGGCATTGCAGTAGTCAATGTTAGAGATAACAAAGGAATGAATCAAGATGTTGATGGAGGGGGGGGTCTAATAGGGAAAGGATAGAGCAGATGAGTCTTAGTTTGTAAAAACACTTCTGAGTGACATTGCTGATTTGATGATGAAAGTTAAGATCTTCGTCAATAATAACTCCTAGGAGTTTGATTTTATTGTCAAGTTGGATAGGGTAGGAATCAATGCTAATTGGATGGTTCAAAGTTACTTTTGGAAAAGTAGAGACAAATATGCCCTTGGATTTGAAATGTTCAGGGAAAGCTTGTTTTGTCGAAGCCAAGAGCTACTTCCCCTTTATCATTTTCATTGCCCTTCTCTGTACTTTTCTTTTTTTGAAATGGGTGACCAGAATTGCACAGAGTGTTTGAGGCGCGGTTGCACCATGGAGCAATACAAAGGCATTTTTATAAGCTCAGTTTTGTTATCCATTTCTTCCTAATAATTCCTAACATTCCATTTGGGGTTTTTAGCTACCACTGTACTCTGAGCAGAGGATTTCAATGTGACATTGGGGCTCATTTTCAAAAGAGAAAAAAAATCCAAAAAGTGGCATTTAGATGTTTGGTTTGCTAAAACATCCAAATTACGCTGTTTGTTTGAAGTGCGTCTAAATCTCAAGGGGGGCAGGATTAGTATGGACATGGTTTGGGTGCTTTTGCACAATAATGGAACATTGCAGAAAATGTCCAGAGCAAAACTTGGATTTTTGAAGCCAGACCTGTTTCAGTAATGAATAAATGCCAAAACGGTGGCCAAACTGATCATTTGACCTCTGGAGGCACGAAGATATGGCCCCCCCTTACTCCCACCCACCCCAGTATGTGATTGAAACAGTACATATCAGTCTATCAGATGTTATTCTCAATCCTATTAGAGCAACAAGCAGGTCTCTGGAGTAGCCTGGTGGCCAGTGCAGTAGATTGAAGAGAGGGGGACCCTTGCCCATATCCCACTCTAACTAGTACAGTTGTGGTAGAAAGTGTGAGTCCACCAAAAACCTACTCTACTGACATATAAGTGACACCTGCAGGCATAAGGGCTACTGGGAACATAAGAATAGCCATACTGGGACAGACCGAAGGTCCATCAAGCCTAGTATCCTGTTTCCAACAGTGGTCAACCCAAGTCCCAAGTACCTGGCAGAAACTCAAATAGTAGCAACATTCCAGAGCTGAGATTGTGATGTCATAATGCCTCATTCCACCAATGCCTAAGAGCCAACCTCATCAGTGATGTCACAATGGCTTGACTATCCTAAAATTGGCTCACATAAGAACATAAGAATAGCCATACTGGGACAGACCGAAGGTCCATCAAGCCTAGTATCCTGTTTCCAACAGTAGTCCACCCAGGTTCCAAGTACCTATCTAGATCCCAAGTAGTAAAACAGATATGCAGTATACAGTTGGGTACAGTAGGTTCTAGGTGAGTTTTGGAGGGCTCACCATACAATTTAAAAGGGGTTTTGATAAGATGTGTACCTGGGACTTTTTATGTGAACTTTACTGCTCTGCTGGGATGTCATGCTGACCCTTCCTATGTCCAAATGGTTGGGTTTTGTGTGTTTTCAGTTGGATGATTTTTTTTTTTTTTTTTTTCAAAAATGGTTCAAAAAGATAGATGGAGTGAGGACAAACACATCTAGGAAATGACAATTTTTTTGGGGGGAAAAGACTTTTTTTCTGGTTTGAAAATGGACATTTTCTCTACTGGATTTTGGACGTCATATTGAAAATGCTCCTCCATGACACCTAGATCCATTTCCTGGGCAGTGATTCCTAACGAGTCTCTTGAAGATCTCATATTGCCATCTTATATTGCTGATGGAACTTAGGAAGCTCTGGAAGAGATGCTGAAGTGCCCAAAGTGTTTCCAGTAAAGCTTCCAAGATTCACATCCATATAATTATGTGGACAGTATTACTGCCTGGTACACTTTGATCTTTAGTGGATAGTCTCCGCCCCTACCCTCTCACTTTCCATAGACAATGACGGAGTCTGCCAAAGGAAGAGCTTACCTTGACAAGGCTTTGTAGAATCTCATTGTCAATACTGGCATGAGTAGAAAAGACTACACCCAAGATAACAGAATTTGTCAGTTGCATTCATTCAGTTAAGTAACTTCAGCGACAAATGTACACACTTTAGTGATAGAGAAAAAGCATTAACTCAGTCACTGAAATCAATCACTAAATTTAAAATAAGAACATAAGAATAGCCTTACTGGATCAGACCAATGGTCCATCAAACCCAGTAGCCCATTCTCACGCTGACCAATCCAGATCACTAGTACCTGGCCAAAACCCAAAGAGTAGCAACATTCCATATAGAATCTCAAAGAATAGCAAGATTCCGGAATCCCAGATAGTAACAAGATTCTAGAATTCCAAAGAGTAGCAACATTCCATATAGAATCTCAAAGAATAGCAAGATCCCGGAATCCCAGAGAGTAACAAGATTCTGGAATTCCAAAGAGTAGCAACATTCCATATAGAATCTCAAAGAATAGCAAGATCCCGAAATCCCAGAGAGTAACAAGATTCTAGAATTCCAAAGAGTAGCAACATTCCATATAGAATCTCAAAGAATAGCAAGATTCCGGAATCCCAGAGAGTAACAAGATTCTAGAATCCCAAAGAGTAGCAACATTCCATACAGAATCTCAAAGAATAGCAAGATTCCGGAATCCCAGAGAGTAACAAGATTCTAGAACCCCAAAGAGTAGCAACATTCCATGCTATCGATCCAGGGCAAATACAATCCAAATATGAGTTTCTTGCCATAATGTAGAGAGTAGCCAATACACAAATATAGCAAATTTATTTATTTAATTCATTTTCTATCCCGTTCTCCCCAAAGCGCTCAGAATGGGTTACAGGTTAAACACACATAACATGCAATATACGGGTTACAATTTGTCATAGTTACGATATAAGTTTTTATTCTAATTCGATTCGTACTAGGGATCTAATACCAATATATATATCTATAATAATAATATGCTAAGCGCACATGCGCACTCTCGCCGCGTGTTCCTGAGATCTGGTCTGTCAGGATGTGCCAAGGCGAGAGTGCGCATGCGCGCTGGCAGCATGGCCCCGATCCCCCTGCGCCCGCTCACCGCCCCACTGCCGAGCTCTGGAGCGAAGAAGCCGCGGTCCGGCCCAGCCCGTTGAGAGGGAGAGCGGCGCTGGCACCAGGGAAGGGGGGACACACATGAGGGCTCTGCCGCCCGCTCAGTTCGGCCGCTCCGTCTCTGCCGGGGCTAACAGCAGCAGCCCCCGAAGCTCCTCACCAGCCTGTCCCGCCCCCTCGAGAAGGGTTGAAAAGCTGGCCTCTTGCGCTCTGCAATCAACTGCCGCTCGCCTACCCGTGCCAGGGTGATACGCAGGCGCGAGGGCTCCAGCAGTGTCCGGAAGCGGCGATGGCAGCGCTGCTCCCGCTACTGTGCGCGAGCGACGCACCGGAGCTGGACCCAGCCTGTCGGCAGCGGCTCGACGAGATGGCGAACGGCAGTGGCTGACAGGAGGAGACAGAGGGGAGATGCTTGATTGATGGGAGATAGAGAGAAGGGATATGCTGGACTGTTGGGGGGATAGAGAAAGGGGAGATGCTGGACTGATGGGGGGATAGACAGGGGAGATTCTGGTCTGGTGGGGGGGGGGGAGGAAGGGAGGCCTAATGCTGGACAGGGGGAGCAGGCTGATGGACAGGGGGGAAAAAAAGGAAGGGAGGCCTACTGCTGGACAGGGGGAGCAGGAAGAGGTGCTGATGGACAGGGGGGGGGGAAAAGGAAGGAGGCCTACTCCTGGACAGGGGGAGCAGGAAGAGGTGCTGATGGACAGGGGGGGAAAAAGGAAGGAAGGCCTACTGCTGGATAGGGGGAGCAAGAAGAGTTGCTGATGAACAGGGGGGAGGTAAAACAAAAGGAGAAGGGCTGCTGCTGGATAAGGGGAGCAGTGAAGGGGGGGGGGGGGTGGACACAGGGGAGGTAAAAGGAAGGGAGAATGGACAGGGGGAGCAGGCAAGGGGTGGTGGTGGATAGCCAAGGAAAAAGAAAGACAGAAATACAGAAAGCGGCTGAGAGCGAGAGAAAGCAATAAAGACAGACACACACACATATATTCTAGCGCCCGTTAATGTAACGGGCTATAAAGCTAGTATATATATAATATGCAAGTTACAGGTTAGGTTTGCCTTAGTTACAGTGTAAGATTTATATATATTTAAATTTTTATTTAGTACTTTTACACCGCCTTTTTTTAAAAAAAAATGAGATCCAAAGTAGTTTACGGACTCTAAGAAAATACAAAACAAAATCCCTTGTATAAGTTTTTCCAACTTTATCTTTCAGTTCTTACTGTCTCACTTGTTCAAATACATAACACTGCATGAGTGGCCCTTAAATTTCTAGAAAAATGAAAAATAAGTGAAATAAAAGTAGATTTTATTTGACTTTGTTCATGGTGCATACCAATGCTATAACACACTAGGACTACTAAATATGTAATGTCCCGAATATCATCGTTCCACCAAGTTACGAGCCATAAGAATATTGTTAGGGAATTCGCACAGAAAAGCATGTTTTATTCTTACCTGACTCTAAAGGAATGTGGAATTATACAAATATGTGCACAATGCAGTCCTAATCAGGTGCTGTTAATCAGAAAATAGTGCTGAAAGTAGCAAATTAAAAACATAAGGATATGTCTGAGAGGGTTTTCAGTCTTTAAAAAAAAACAAAAAACTGCTTCACTTCTCAGCAAACTATTTAATGACAAATTCTTGCTCAGTGCTCCGATGTCTTCAAAGGCTCTGACATCTGTTGGCCTTTGAACTACCTTTAAAAAATATTATCCTATTTCCATTCTTTTATGCCCATTTTTTTTAATTATAGCCCTCCTTTCAAGTTAGGAACATGTTTGGTTTTAAATGATGCTGTCCTTTTCGTTTTCAGCCACCCAGCTGCGGTTTGAATAAATTGATGTAGAATCAAAGGCGGGACTTTAAAGGGAGAAGGCTTGATGGACTTGGACTCCGAACCAGATGAGGCTTTATGATGAAAAGGGTTTAATCCCAGGCACAGGCATTGGTTCTATCAGTAGAACAGTACAAAGTGATTTCATGCATATAGGTTCACGAGAAATGATCTTTAAAAAAAAAAACAACACGCAGCATAGATCTCTTCAGGACTTGCAAATGTGGCATTAGCTAATATTCAGAGAGCTGATTTCTTTTCATCCGCCAGAAGCTTATGATTATAGCACAGTCCTCGAATTGGAAATGAGACCTGCAACCCAGACTTAAAGCCACGCCGTCTGATTTGTATTCAGGATACATGTCACTGCGGGACAAGCTAGTCGAGACCGAATTGGTTTAACAACAATGTCAAAAAAAAAAAGAAAAGAAACAATTTCATTGTTTTAAGGTTTCAACTCCTTATCCATCATATAAGCATGTACCGGTGAAGATCACCTTCTGGTTAGCCAAGGTTCCTGGTAAGGTTGTGACTGGCTAGTTTTACTAAAATCACACCCTTGTTGGATTGTGAAATAAGAAAAAACAAGGAAGGCAACCAAGTCACATCAAGGTCTGTGAGGGGGAAGCTCAAAGTGCCTAACTTGGCTCACAACTTGCAAACCAAATATAGTGTAATATGTCAAAGAACATGTCACATTATATGATGTTATAGGGCGCTCTCAGTGTGAACCCTCAGTGATAGGAGCACAGCTCCGACACTTCACTTCTGGGCCAAGGCCATAAGCCTCCACCCGCACACCATCATCGAGCGCCCTGTGTGTGCAGAAATCAAACCAATCAACAATCAAAGTGAGTAAATAAAACTCAACACAAGCAACCTGAGCGACCCCCACACAAACCCTGCCAGCCAAACCCCCTCAAAAAACTCACACAAAATCACAAACAAAGTCAAAAACCATACCAAAAAGTGAAAAACGTGTCCAAAAGAAACAATACTTATCCAAAACTGTCACACAAACGGAAAAACCGCGCCAGGAGGAGAGGTTCAACCGCGCTGGTTTCGGGAGGAGCCCTTCTTCAGGAACCTGGCCTCCAACAGAACACAAGCAGAGAGGAAGGCTGGAGGGCGCCCTCCAGCCTTCCTCTCTGCTTGTGTTCTGTTGGAGGCCAGGTTCCTGAAGAAGGGCTCCTCCCGAAACCAGCGCGGTTGAACCTCTCCTCCTGGCGCGGTTTTTCCGTTTGTGTGACAGTTTTGGATAAGTATTGTTTCTTTTGGACATGTTTTTCACTTTTTGGTATGGTTTTTGACTTTGTTTGTGATTTTGTGTGAGTTTTTTGAGGGGGTTTGGCTGGCAGGGTTTGTGTGGGGGTCGCTCAGGTTGCTTGTGTTGAGTTTTATTTACTCACTTTGATTGTTGATTGGTTTGATTTCTGCACACACAGGGCGCTCGATGATGGTGTGCGGGTGGAGGCTTATGGCCTTGGCCCAGAAGTGAAGTGTCGGAGCTGTGCTCCTATCACTGAGGGTTCACACTGAGAGCGCCCTATAACATCATATAATGTGACATGTTCTTTGACATATTACACTATATTTGGTTTGCAAGTTGTGAGCCAAGTTAGGCACTTTGAGCTTCCCCCTCACAGACCTTGATGTGACTTGGTTGCCTTCCTTGTTTTTTCTAGTTTAGGATTTGTTTGGCAAATTAGGAGTGTGTTGTTGTTGGGGATTGTGAAATAAGGCATCAGTGACACTGAGATCCCTATGAGGGTCAAGATAAGGAAATTGGGTCATTAGGGCATAGACAGGGGGTGGGTAAGCAGAGTGGGCAGACTTGATGGGCTGTAGCCCTTTTCTGCCGTCATCTTCTATGAGATGTATTTGGTTGTGATACGCTGTGTTTCTGTAGCAAGTTGGGAAAAATATTTTGATGTGCTAATTCATATAATGAACTACTTTCTTCCCATACACTAATAAACTGAGCTGATGTAGTCTAAACAAATTCTGGATAATGGTTGCCTGTTGGCCCAAACTTTTAAAAATGTTTATGAGAGGGAGATTATTTTAGCTATCATCACTTTCATTGTTTTTGCTTCTCTGTATGTGGGCCAGTGAATACCTAATTGTAGTATTTGAAAAGTAATATGGCATTATCGGATCGTTTAATTTGCTAAACTGCCTGATATTATTCATATAAATGTGGGGAGAGAGCACTTAAGGCAGCCCTAAAAAGTTTCTGGATAGCAATAATATTTAAATGCTAATCAAATAAATTATCTGTTTAGTTTAGATCAGGGCTTAATTTGTAGGGGAATGGCCTGGAAAGCAGTTCCACTGCTTCATTTCTAAATCCAATGCCACAGGGGCATTCTGCTGTAGTCCCTCCCATCCAAGCAGCCGGCAGGGAAGAGGAGGGTAGGTTGTGAGATGGAGCAAAGCAGAGAACGGCTATTGTAATCCCTAATTCATCCCATTTTCTCCTATTGCTCCTGCACCACTCAAGCCTTTCCCTGCTCCACAGTTCCACTTTCTTTTTATCTGCAAATTGGGCCCTGGTTTAGGGCTGCACCAAGCAACCATGCAACTTCAAATCAGCAAAACGGTTCAGAAGGCATTCGTAACCATGCGCAACTTAAGACAAGTCCGAAAATACTTCAACAATGAACAATTCAAACTCATAGTACAAGTGCTAATCCTAGGACTCCTAGACTACTGTAACATACTTTATCTGCCTTGCCCTGCCAACGTGCTAAAACAATTACGAGCAGTCCAAAATACAGCCCTAAGACTGATATACTCGCTGAAAAAATACGACCACATTACCTCAGCTTTCCAAGACTCACACTGGCTCCCAGTCCAAGCACGCATACAACACAAATTCTACTGCACCCCATTCAAAGCCCTAAATGGAAATGGACCAAGCTATCTGAACAACCGCCTAATCTGGAAAAACGCATCCAGATCAAGCACACTTTACCCACCCCCCAATCAAAGGCATGCAAAGCAAAAAAATACATGACGGTCTACTAGCCACCAGAGCAGCGAAAATAGACCACCACCTCTCAAATCTGTTGACCACGACGCCCAACTACAAAGCATTCAGGAAAGAACTGAAAACCCTACTATTCAAGAAATTTGTCAAATGATCTAACCAAACCGTATCGACCCTTCCCAGATCCCGACGCATACTATAGCTATCAACCTTGTGATCTCCCTGAGAATGCCCAGGCTAATTTCTTGTTGTAAACCGCCTAGAACTGAAAGGTATTGGCGGTATAGAAGACATTAATGTAATGTAATGTTTAGACCCAATGAAGAGCAGGCCAGCGTGATCAACAGCTGGTATATGCGTTCAGCACTGCTGCCCATACAAAGCAGCATGGAATATATGGATTCCGTTAAATGCTGGCCGTAAGAACGTGTATAAGTTCATGCACATTCACTCACCAACTTTACCCATTCAAAGATTGTGCATGAAATCAATTTTATGAGTGTAAGACCTCCAAATGAGTGCACATAAAGTTGATTAATGTATGTACCTTTAATTTGGTGCTCATCCACCAAATTGGTAAGAGTTTCTGAAATTCATTTGAAAGTAAGCTCAATAATTTGTATGCACATCTGTAAACTATATGGATTTATGGAAATTACATTATATTACATTAGGGACTTCTATTCCGCCTATACCTTGCAGTTCAAGGCGGATTAAGATTGAGAGAGAGAGTCATCTTTTGGTTAATTATGAGCCATCACAGGATCTCCAAACCACAGCGGCCAATCAAATAATGATTCCTTCTGTGAAATTAGTCAAATTGCAGTCTCTCAATGTCTCCCTTTTTTGTAGCAGGTTCTGTAATTCAAAATAAGCGTCTGATGGTTCTCAGAACAGAAACAGATACTAAGCGATTTGGAAAGAATTTTAAGACTTTTCCTTTAGTTCAGGCTTTGGTAGAGCACAACTGAATTATTTTTATTGAAGTTGATTTTATTCTGTTGGCCGAATTATGGTTTTTATGTTTTTGGTTTTGGTTTCACTTTTTGGTGATGTTTTGTAGTAGACTATGGCATGTTGGGGGCATGTTGTCCAGATTTTGGAAAGCCTTGAGCTTGGAGCCACGTCTGGCGGACCTACGAGCATGCGTGCGTGAGCTTGGAGCCACGTCTGGCGGGCCTATGAGCATGCGTGCAACGTCATGGAGTCGCATCTGCACATGCTCAGAGGCATTCCAGACATGGCCCCAAGCTCAGGGAAGGTTTGTGTGGGGGTGGGGCTGGGGGTATGACTGGGGGGCAGAATGGGGTGGGGGGGGCCATACGTCCTCCTTGTTTAACGAGGAAATCTGGTAACCCTAATTCTTCTAAAATGACAGGTATGCCCATGTATGTGCCCGCACATACCCGCATATTCGGACATGCCAACATACAGGTGAACGTTGCCAATTGCAAAATAAGTGCTGCTTCCACACGTATCTGGCACATTCAGATCCACTCCTGCAAGTGTTTGGGAAAGGCTCTGCGTTGGTATAAATGAATAGTTTCTGCTCTATTTTCCTTAAGTTGAAAAGTCTTTCATTCAAAATGGTGGAACGGCTTGCTTTGTGATGCAAATCAGCTCTTCGGGGATTTCTCAGAACATCAGTTAAATGACTTTCAGATTTCTTATTGAAGAGAGAGAGAAAAGGATATGAAAGCGGAATAGACTTTCTTTCTCAGGCATTAAGAAGCATTTTAATGTAGTCATCTTGTGTAGGGATACCAGACGTTCGGATTTCCCCAAACATGTCCTCCTGTCCGGACGGCTTTTCAAAACCCGGCACTTTGTCCAGGTTTTGAAAAGCTTCCAGCTAGCAGCGACGTCGGGACGGCATCTGTGCATGCACGGATGCAACGCGGTGACGTCACGTGCATGCGTGTGACATCATCGCGTCATACCAGTGCATGGGCGGATGCTCTTCCGACAAACAAACAGGTTGAGGGGGTGGGGCTGGGGGGTGGAACAGGGTGTGACTCAAGTGGGGCGGGCTATGTGGAACTGGGCGGGCCCAGGGCGGGGCCATGGGCCTAGATTTTCATTCCAGAAAATCTGATAACCCTAATCTTGTGTACAACTTTCACAACGTGTACCTTCAAAATGCATCCTGTATTCTCAGTTTGCTAAAAGTTGTTTTCAGAACTAACATGAATGATAAAAATAAACCCGGTCAATTCTGATCTGGTAGCAGGCAGTATTTCTTTAAATGCTGTTCATCTCCAGTTAATTTAGACCAGGGTGCCATCGCCGAATATCCAGGTCTTTGGCAGTGCCTGGAAGTTATGCGGGTATGATTGATAGTCAGTGCCGTGACTGCACTGCTAATTGGGCAAAGTTAGGATGGTCATATTTACAGTCCCACATGACTGGTTAGCTGAATTTCACCAATGGTCCATCAAACCCAGTAGCCCGTTCTCAGGGTGGCCAATCTAGGTCCCTAGTACCTGGTTAAAACCCAAGGAGTAGCAACATTCCATACAGAATCTCAAAGAATAGCAAGATTCCGGAATCCCAGAGAATAAGAAGATTGTAGAATCCCAAAGAGTAGCACCATTCCATACAGAATCTCAAAGAATAGCAAGATTCCGGAATCCAGAGAGTAAGAAGATTCTAGAATACCAAAGAGTAGCACCATTCCATACAGAATCTCAAAGAATAGCAAGATTCCGGAATCCCAGAGAGTAAGAAGATTCTAGAATCCCAAAGAGTAGCACCATTCCATACAGAATCTCAAAGAATAGCAAGAATCCGGAATCCAGAGAGTAAGAAGATTCTAGAATCCCAAAGAGTAGCAACATTCCATACAGAATCCCAAAGAATAGCAAGATTCCGGAATCCCAGAGATGAACAAGATTCTAGAATCCCAAAGAGTAGCAACATTCCATGCTGCCGATCCAGGGAAAGCAGTGGCTTCTTCCACATATGTCTCAATAACAGACGATGGACTTTTCCTCCAGGAAATTGTCCAAACCTTTCTTAAAACCAGCTACACTATCTGCTCTTACCACAACCTCTGGCAACGCGTTCCAGAGCTTAACTATTCTCTGAGTAAAAAAAATATTTCCTCCTATTGGTTTTAAAAGTATTTCCCTGGAACTTCACCACTGCTTGCATAACTCCTGGCTCCTCCTTGAATCTGCCTTTGGACCACCCTGGCACTAACCGCTGACTGCCACAAGGGTCAGAGCCAATATTCACCAAGACTGTCCTGGTAAGTGCTGCTGAATACCACTTCTGGGATGCCCAGCACAATCAGAACTGCTTTGAATATCAACTTCAAACACTATTATTTCTCCATCATGCATAAAAAAAAAGAAAGGAAAGTGTTTATCTAAGAAGTAGGCCTTATGGAAACGTTTTCTCCGGAAGTATATAATGTAAAAAAGTATTTAAAAAAAAAAAAAAAAAATAAGGCTCAGTGTTTCTTACTGGAAAAGAATAAACATAGCTTAGTTGTTTTGATATAGATTGAGTCCACATTGTTTGAGATGAAGAAAAGCAAAAGAGCTTTTCTCTTGTCCAGACACTACACTTGTAGGGTTTTCCTGTATCAGGTGCATAATGAAACTAGGGTTACCATATTTTTCTCCAAGAAACCCCACCCTGTTCCACCTCCAGCCCCGTCCAAGGCTGCCTCCAGCCCCGCCCTGTTCTACTCCCAGTCCCACCCCCACAAAGCCTCCTCTCCTCTTCTGTATGGCCTCCAGCCACTTCTGGAGGGTCTGGAGCATATGCGGATGTGTGTGGCATCATTTGCGCATGCTCAGAGGCCCTCCAGATGTGGCTGGAGCTTGTCGGGGCTTTCCAAAACCCAGACAAAGTCCATCCAGGACCTCGGACAGTCCTCTAAAAAGAGGACATGTCCAGATTTTCCTGGACGTCCGGTAACTCTTAAATGAAACCAACTAGAGTTCACGGTTTCACCAAGATTACACAGAGTAATGAATGGTTTGTCGTACTCGATCCATCTATATTTAGTTTGTTGAAGTAACCCCAGTTCTGCATGTTTGACTTGCTGACTCTTGTTGGAAAGTGATTCAAGCATTCAGCAGTGTTTCTGTCTGAAAGTTTATGAATTCATTGTGTTGGTTTTTAATGTGTAGCCAACTCAGTGAATAAAAATCTTCTGGAAGGCAAATACCGTATAAACTCGAATATAAACCGGGATTTGGGGGCCAGAAAATTGGCCCAAAAATGGGGGTCCAGGTTTATATTTGGGCCAGGAGAATTCACGGGAGCCAGTCAAGAAGCCGCTCGGTGCTGAGCAGCAGTGCCAAAGCATGCTCCTGCTTGGTGCTCCTCAGCAGCTGAAGAAACCCGATCTCACGGCAGCCACCACCGACCAGATTAGCAGTGGGGCAGGAGCGCAGAAAGCTCGCTCCTGCCCACTGCACCTCTGGACAACCAGGGATCGGCAGAGGAGATATGAGGACAGGGCAGGGAAGGGGGACAGGGTGCGGAGCCTGGAAGGGAGGGGGGCTGGGTGCAGAGTCTGATAGGAGAGGGAGGGAAGGCGGCTGGGTGCAGAGCCTGACAGGGAGGGAGGGAAGGGGGCTGTGTGCAGTGCCTGACAGGGGAGGGAGGGATGGGGGCTGGGTGCAGTGCCTGACAGGAAGGGGGCTGGGTGCAGTGCCCGACATGGAGGGAGGGAAGGGGGCTTGGTGCAATGCCTGGAGGGAGGGGGCTGGGTGCAGATCCTGGCAGGGCAGGGTACTTGAATATTAAGCCAGCCGACTTATATTTTTCCTTCTTTTTTTGGGGGGGGGGGAATGGGGGCCTCGACTTATATTCGTATCGACTTATAAAACCCCCCAAAATATTAGTGACTTTTATTTTGCCATTATCTTGCAGTTCAAGGCGGATTATATAAGAGGTTATCTGGACATTTCCAGAAGAGTTACAGAGTTGAATGGGTTACTTTGGGGGACTGAAGTGCTTCCTGCGGTATTGGTTTGTTTGATGGATTTCTTGAATAGCAGGGTTTTTATTTCTTTTCTTAAAGTTTTATAGTCTGGTGTCGTGATCAGTAGATTGGATAGTTGGCGGTCAAGTTTCGCTGCCTGCGTGGCCAGTAGGCCATCGTATATTTTTCTGCGTTTGACGCTTCTGATTGAGGGGGTGCTTGAATGGTGTCTGGGTTCTCCTTTGCCTGGTTGTGGTAGTTCGGATAAGGCGGTTGTTCATATAAGTTGGGCTGTCTCCATTCATGGCTTTAAATAATAGACAGTAAAATTTGAATCGTATTCTTGCTTGTATTGGGAGCCAGTGTGAGTCGAGGTATGTGGTGGTGGTGTGGTCATATTTCTTATATTCGAGTACATAGGGTAATATTGAAATGCTTTTATGATATCTGAAGTTTTAAGGAATTAGCAGATTGCATCTTTCAGTTAATATGTGCTAATTACTTAAAAAAATTTACATAGCAAAGTTGCACATTGGGGACTGAATTCTATATATTGGGCCTAAAAAAATCAGCACTGAAAAAACTCAGCCTAAGCTCTATTCTAGAAAGTTAGGCATGGTTTATAGAATGATACTTGCGCTTGTGAGCCATACTTATCTTTAGGCGTGACCTTTTGCACCAGTGGATACCCCTTATTCCAAAATTGTGAGTAACATAGTAGATGACGGCAGATAAAGACCCGAATGGTCCACCCAGTCTGCCCAACCTGATTCAATTTAAATTTTTTAATTTTTTTCTTCTTAGCTATTTCTGGGCAAGAATCCAAAGCTCTACCTGGTACTGTTCTTGGGTTCCAACTGCTGAAATCTCCGTTAAAACCTACTCCAGCCCATCTATACCCTCCAGCCACTGAAGCCCTACCCCAGCCCATCCCCCACCAAACGGCCATATACAGACACAGACCGTGCAAGTCTGCCCAGTACTGGCCTTAGTTCAATTTTTAATATTATTTTCTGATTCTAGATCCTCTGTGTTCATCCCACACTTCTTGAACTCCGTCACCGTTTTCCTCTCCACCACCTCTCTCGGGAGCGCATTCCAGGTATCCACCACCCTCTCCGTAAAGTAGAATTTCCTAACATTGCCTTTGAATCTACCACCCCTCAACCTCAAATTATATCCTCTGGTTTTACCATTTTCCTTTCTCTGGAAAAGATCTTGTTCTACATTAATATCTGTCAAGTATTTGAATGTCTGAATCATATCTCCCCTGTCCCTCCTTTCCTCTAGGGTATACATATTCAGGGCTTCCAGTCTCTTCTCATACGTCTTCTGGCGCAAGCCTCCTATCATTTTCGTTGCCCTCCTCTGGACCGCCTCAAGTCTTCCTACGTCCTTCGCCAGATATGGTCTCCAAAACTGAACACCAGATACGGTCTCTTTGAGGAATGCCCTCCCCCCCATATCCGCTCTTGATTCTTCCATTTCCATGCCCCCCTTTGTGGCATCATGTGTAAATTTTAGGTGTAGATCTCATGCTTGAATTTATGCACATAAATTTAAATTAAAACCAGTTAATGTTAATAATTGCATGTTAAGAAGCCAATTATCAGTACTAATTCGCTCCTTATTCAATTAAATTGCATGCACAAGTTATGCAACTGAAAACACCATTTATAGATTTTGAGGGCTGATACCCAGTTACTGTATTTTTTTACCTTGTATTTTTCTTAGCCTCCTTTGGACTTCAACCTCAGTCAGATCCAAGGCTGGGGTCTGCCAGCAGGGAGCCTTGATTCAGTGCTAAAACCTTTCCCCTGTTCAATATCCCTCACGAACCTTTTAGTCCAATCATTCATTGCAATGGCTTCTCTCAGCATGCACTATTTTGGAAACACTGCAATCAAAGGCTCTAAATCTGGCCACTAGGTGTCACCATTACAATGTATCTGGCTCCCTCCCCCATCGCCAGAAACTGTGTAAGCTCCACATCATTTCCCAGTGACGGGACAAAAGCGCGCGAGACATCAGCGCGCCGACAATTTGGCGCAAGACACCAGCGCGCCGGTGAAATACTTACTTTTAAAGAGCTCCGACCGGGGGGTGTGAGTGGGGAACCCCCCTCCCACTTTACTTCATACTCTTCGCACTGCCGTGGGGGGGGGGGGTGTAGGGGGTGCAACCCCCCACATTATAGAGAAAACAACTTTTTTCTGAAAAAATCAGGAAAAAGTTAAGTTTTCTCTATAATGGAAGGTTCCAACACCCCAACCCTCCCCCCCCAACGGCTGCGCGAAGACTATGAAGTAAACTGGAGGGGGGGTTCCCCACTCACACCCCGCATCGGAGCTCTTTAAAAGTAAGTTTTTCGCCGGCACGCAGGTGTCTTGCACCGAATTGTCAGCGCTGCAATGTCGGCGTGCTGATGTCTCACACACGAATGACTATGAACCTCATTTCCCAGCCCCACCCAAACACATCTCCCTCCAATGCTGTGAGACTACTGCTAGAAGTTGCAATTTTACAGCCAGAGCTTCCAGGGGTAGGAGTGAGTGGAGTTTGATCCTGCCCCAATAACTAGGGTTACCAGATGTCCAGTAGAGAATGACACGGTGACAAAATTCATCACCGTTCCCGTCCCCATCTTCATGTCATTCTTTAAGGAGAGAGGGAAGAATCAGAGTATGAATGGCCACAACCACTGACCCACAAGCTTTGCTTTGAAGAATGCTGGTGTAGAAGGACTGAGGTTGAGATAGACACTGAAGAATGACAGTCTCTGGTATCCAGAGCAGATATTGTGATGTCATAATGCCTCATTCCACCAGTGCCTAAGAGCCAATCATATCAGTGATGTCACAGTGGCTTCATTATCCTTGGCTCACATAAGAATCAGAGTATGAATGGCCACAACCACTGACCCGCAAGCTTTGCTTTGAAGAATGCTGGTGTAGAAGGATTGAGGTTGAAATAGACACTAGAAAATGACATGGGATTATTTCCCGCGGTTATCCGCGGGGACGGGAACGGTGATGACTGTCCAGGAAAGCCCAGACATGTCCTCTTTTTAGAGGGCTGTCTGGGTGCCCAGAGGGATTTCCAAAACCCAGCAGTTTGTCCTGGTTTTGGAAGACCCCGAGCTCAGGGCCTTGTCTGGAGGGCCTCTGCCTAGAAGGTGACATGATGATATCACACACATGTGCATGACATCATCGTGCTGATGGTTGCACATGCGCAGAGGTCCTCCAGACGCAGCCCCAAGCTCGGGGAAGGAGACAAGAAGTTCGTGTAGAGTGGAATGGGGCGGGGCCAGGTGTCCTCTTTTTTTTAAGAGAAAATAACCCTTCCATTAACCCATCAGACCACTAGGGGATTGTAAAATAGTCTGGGGGCCAATTGGGATGTAGGGAAGGGACTTGTCATGTTGGGAAGATTGGGAGGGGAATCAGAATTTGCTGGGGGCTTGTTACGTTAGGAGAGGTCTGGGAGGGGGAACTGGAATGAGGGTTGAAAGGACTGACGTCCCCTTATGTGAGTCGCTGCTGATATTCAGTGGGGACCCATATAAGTGTGTTTTGCAGTTTCCAGCTGAATATCAGGCAGGACCTGCATATAGGTAAGGTAAGCAACCCACATAAATTATCGTATTTTTTTTTTTTCTTTATTCATTTAATAACTTACATCAAGTGTACAGTAAATCTCAAACAATTATAGTACAACATCACTTGAAAATCTACAATATCCTACAACAAGAAGATTTAACCCCCACCCCCCTCCCAAATTCATATACAACTAAAATATACCACATGAAAATAATATCTTATGTCATTCATATATATATTAATATTGTAAAACCAAGAATCCCCCCCCAATCCACATGTGTATTAAAATTGGGAAAAGTGTAAATTATTCATTATAATAGTTTAATAATGGTCCCCACACATCCTTAAATTTATTATAATAACCTTTTTGAACTGCCAACGCTCTCTCCATTTTATACACGTGACAAACTGAATTCCACCAGAAACAATAATTCAGCCTTTTACAATCCTTCCAATTACATGTTATTTGTTGGATGGCAACTCCTGTCAATATCATCAAAAGCTTGTTATTATCGTATTTTATCATTTGTACTCAAATTGAGACTCTTTTTTCCCTTGTCTTTACTGGTTGGCTTTGCAACTCGTAAACTAAGAGAGAAGGGTTTATTATATTCAGCATGGTTAACGTGACCATTTTTTTTTTTCTCACTAAAACGGGATATCTACTGATTTTCAGTCCCACCCCCAATCCCCGCCCTGCCCCCAATTTCTTCCTTTCATTTTTCATGTACACACAATATCTTATTAATTCATAATGGTAACCATAAAATTTTAAAAACCACAAAACACACTGTATGCAGAGAAAATGTTGATTATCATTTATATTCGGGGTTTTTTCAAAGAGGTCAAGACAGATGACTTTAAAAAATGCAATATCATCTCAGTAACAACTATAGAAAAATAGACAAATACAGCAAACCCTCAATATTCGTGGGGGTTAAGAGCAGAGCTGGCCCGCGAATATGGAAAAATCACAAATAATTTTGGGGGCCGGCTCTGACCAACCCCCGCCTACCTCCTGCATCCCCGACCTTACCTGGTCGTCTAGCAGTGAAACAGGGCTGGAGCGATCTTCCTACGCTCCAGCCCCATGCAGAACCATCATCAAAATGGCTGCCGCGAGTTTCCGTTGTAGTCTCGAGATTACAACGGGAGCTCACAGCAGCCATTTTGATGATGGCTCTGCACAGGACAGGAGCAATGGAAGATCGCCCCTGCCCCGTGTCACCGCTAGACCACTAGGTAAGGTCTGGGGGATGTCCGGGGCAGCATTTCGCAATTAAAAAACATGGGGGAAAAATCGTGAATAACCGAATTTGCAAATGGGGAAACCGTGAATCGGGAGGGGGAGCTGTATAGTGCAAAATATAGACAGCAGATATAAATTCTAAAAACTGACACATTTTGATCACTAAATTGAAAATAAAATCATTTTTCCTACCTTTGTTGTTTGGTGATTTCCTGAGTTTGTTAATTTCTCACCCGCCCTTATCCAGGGCAAATTACATATTAACATACAAAATAAAAAATGTACACTTCCTTCTGACTGTACATCCGTTCTTTTTTTCTTTCTCTCTCTGTGCCCCCTTCTTTCTTTCTCCCTGCCCCCCCCCCCCAAGCCACTGCTGCCACACTCCCCTAACTTTTTCTTTCTTTCTTTCTCTCTCCCTGCCTCCCCCCATGCTGCCGCCGCAAATTTTCCCTGCTTCCCTGCCGCCGACGCAGCAACAGGGTGAGGCGAGCGCAACGACTGCACAATGGCCAGCCCAGAAGCCTTCCCCCAACGTCAATTCTGATGTCGGAGAGGACGTTCTGGGCCAGCCAATTACTGCCTGGCTGGCCCGGAACTTCCTCTCCACCATTAGAATTGACGTCGGGGAGAAGGCTTCTGGGCCGGCCGTTGTGCAATCGCTGCACTCGCCTCACCTGGCCCTGTTGCTGCGTTGGCGGTGGGGAAGCAGGGAGAGAGCCCAGGCTCCGCGATCGCCTATCCCGTTGTCCCCACGCACAGCTTCGGGACGCTCTCTCTGAAAACGGGACATTTCGGCGTCCCAGAGCTGTGCATGGGGACAACGGGACAGGGGATCTAAAGACACATTAAGCATGGTGGAAATGGCATATGGGCATTGGTAAGGACTTCAAACAGATTCCACATTATCCCTCCCCCCTTTCCTGCAAGGTTCTTAAGTAATGCAATTCATCTCAGTTTTTCCAGCCTCCTTGTAGGAATTAAGATTTATCGCACTGGTCTAGCATCAGTGTGCTAGACTGGGATGGTGCCTACACCCTCAGCTGACCGGAACTAAGAAGGTGTTGAGTTAGTATTGTAGTATGGAGGTGTGACGGGTGACGGGACTAAATCGCGCGAGACAACGGCGCATGAGCGCAAGGTTGATGGCGCGCCGAAGAAAAGCACTATTTTAAAGGGCTCCGACGGGGGTTGTGGGGGGGAACCCCCCCACTTTACTTAACAGACATTGCGCTGACGTGGGGGGTTTGAGGGGTTGTAACCCCCCACATTATACTTAAAACTGAACTTTTTCCCTAAAAAACAGGCAAAAAGTTCGGTTTCAAGTATAATGAGGGGGGTTACAACCCCCCAACCCCCCCACAACGTCAGCGCAATGTCTGTTAAGTAAACACCTCCCGTCGGAACCCTTTAAAATAGTGCTTTTCTTCGGCGCGCCGTCAACCTTAGTCCTTACTCCCCGCATACACTCCAACCCACCCCCACCCCCACCTTCCTCTCCCCCCCCTCTCCTGGTTTCCCACTCCCTCCTTTTTATCTCCTAACCCAACTATGATAAACCTGTGCTAAAACTACTTTGCCTCCTTCCGCGCTACCTGCAATTCCGACAAAATTTTTGTAAATCCGTGTTCAGACCGGATCCTAATGTAACGGATGTGAACCGCCTAGAACTCTTTGGGTATGGCGGGATATAAGAACCTAATAATAATAATAATAATAACCTTGCGCTCAGTTGTCAGCGCGCCGTTGTCTCGCGCGATTTTGTCTATGAACCGAGGTGGCGTGTACGCTGGGCTGTGCAAGAGGGTTTGATAATATCCTTTTAAACATGAAGAATGTTGCAGAAAACAAACAGATACAAATAGCTGCATTTGAAAGCATAATCTGGAATAATTTATCCCAGCTAGAACGAGCTGACCGATATAACCTTTGGAATTTACGTTGCATAATCTGCAGCTTGAACAAGAAAGGATTTGTCCAGTTCTGCAGGAAGCAATAACCAGAAAAGTATGGCAACAAGACAGTCCTGTGTAATAACAATGCTCTGAAGTGAGTGTTGCTAACATTAATCTATCCAGACAGATGATCAGGGACATGCCAGGATCCTGACTCAGTTATCAGCTTTAGCCAGGAGATTGTCAACTACTAGACTGGTGGGGAATAATTAGGCGTTTCCTTTTTCTTTCAAAGATGGCAGAAGATAACATAGGACTAGATTCACTAAGCTTTGCGAGCCTTCTCCGACCCCGACCCGATTCACTAACTTCCTGGCCGATCAACGTCCCACCCGATCCGATCCGCCACACAAATGATTGGAAATGGCATGCAAAGTAGGAAGGCAGCGATTCACTAAACCAGTGGTAGGCAAACTCATTAGTCGAAAGAGCCAAAGATCAGCAGTACAACGATTAAGATTTCTTTTGAGAGCCATACCCCGCGCCCGCTTGCGCTACGATGGCTACGTCAACCCGACTGACACCCTGCTCGCCCGCATGTAGTCGAAATCGATTCCTTGGCAGAGCCTAGAGAATGACACGGGGAAAAATTTGTCTCCCTCCCGTCCCCGCCTCCCCCATCACCTCTTTAAAATCTTCGCCAGCGCAAGCAACTACTCTAGCCTGTTGCTCCCTCTAAAATCACTTCCAGGTCGCGGGGCCAGGAAGTGACGTCAGAGGGAAAGCCAGTGTGGACAGCAGACCGGAGAAGCTGCTCGCGCTGGTGAAGATTTGAAGAGGTACGGGCATGAGTGCGGCGGAGAAGGTTAGCGTCGAGGAAGTGGGAAGGCACCACAGCCCCGGGTGCCTCCTACCCTCACGATGCCACTGGATACAACACTACTGTGTCTCAAGGAACACTGCTGTCTTCACCCTGAATATACGGTATATACTATGCAGTAATAATACGTGACATAACTAATAATGCCCTGGTTGTGACCACCCAAGACAACCAGGCCATTAAGAACAAATTATATCCAAATCTGTCATAATTCTCCCGCCAGAATCTTTATGTGAACACAAAACTAGAATAAAGTATTATTTTAATTTGCAGGACACTTCACAGCAACTACAGTAAACATTTTGGCCCGGATTCTATAAACGGTGCTGCCGGCCACCTAAAAAAATGGACGCCAATCACATGTCAGTCACGTAATGGCGCCATTTATACAATCATGCTTTCGGGAAAGGTAAGCGCTGGAAATGTAGGCCAGGGTTTTCAAGACCTACATTTCTGGTGCCTACCTTTCACATGAATCACTGCTACGGAGGCGTTTTACGATGCATAATACCACTTCCGGCATTAGCCACACCTACAGTGGCATTAGGCATCGTAAAGCACCTTTGTAGCTGAAAAGAAGGCACTGGATTTTAAGGTGTCGATAGGCACCTATATTTTTTTAAACAATATTAATTGGTTTTAAACAGCATTTTCCACTTAAATTAGGCGCCTAATGTAAGGGGCCATTTGTAGAATATGGGCCTCTGTAAGTTAGAAGTTCTTTAAGTGAGATAACGAATTTCTTAGTAAACCATATGGGTTGCCGTCCATTCTTAATGCAACAATTCTACCCCATCATACTAAGCTAAGATTTTGATGTTTATAAATTGTTTATTACCGTATTTTTCACTCCATAAGACGCACCTGACCATAAGACGCACCCTAGATTTAGAGGAGGAAAACAAGAAAAAAAACATTCTGACCCAAATTCTCCCATGCCAGGCTCTGCACCCTGTCCCCAGCCCCTCTGGTGGTCTAGTGGTAGGCCAAAACAGGGCACAGAGCAGGCAGGCCTAGTGGCAGGCAGCCCCATACCCCTTAGGTACCCCCCAGTACCTTAAAACATCCCCCCATACCCCCATGTGCCCCCAGTACCTTAAATTATCCCCCCATACAACCACATGCCCTCAGTACCTTAAATCATCCCCATATGCCTCGCAGTACCTTAAATTATCCCCCATACACCACGTGCCCCCAGTACCTTAAATCAACCCCCCATACAACCAGATGCCCCCCAATACCTTAAATCATCCCCATACCCCCACATGCCCCCAGTACTTTAAATCATCCCCCCATGTGCCCTCCAGTATCTTAAATTATCCCCATACAACCATGTGCCCCCAGTACCTTAAATCATCCCCCACGTACCACCCCAGTACCTTTTTCAATCATCCCCCCATACCTTTAATCATATCCCTTCGGTACCTTTTTAAACTTTTCCCTCCTTAGATGGCTCTCATTTTTTCCAGCCAGTAGGCGCACAAGCCAGAAGCGCAGAGATCAGGAGCAAGCCCTCCATGCTCCTGCCTGGGCCCACGCCGATCTCCGAATGGCTGCAGTCAGTTCTTGCGACTCTGTGCGCCACTGGCTGGGAAATACACTGGACCACCAGGTGCGTTGGCAGCGGGTAGGCGGGTTTTAAAGATGCAGCAGTGGCAGGGTTTAAAAAAAATGTGGCGGTGGGTGTTTAAAAGATGCGGCAGTGGCAGGGGGTGTTTAAAAGATGCGGCAGCTTCAGGGGGGATTTAAAAATATGCGGCGGTGGCTGCAGGGGGGGTTTAAAAATATGCGACGGCAGAGGGAGTTTAAAAGATGCAGCGGCGGCAGGGGGGTTTAAAAGCTATGGTGGCAGCGGGCTTAATTTGTATCTTTGTGTCATAAGACACACTTACATTTCCACCCCCGTTTTGGGGGTGGAAAAAGTGCGTCTTATGGAGTGAAAAATACGGCAGTTGTCTCAGTGTCTCTCAAACTGTGTGCCCTGAGAGATTCCAGAATTTTACTTTATTTTAAAAAATTCCCTTCATAAGTATACTCTAGACCAGTGTTTCTCAACTCGGTCCTGGTTTACCCCTTTGCCAGTCAGGTTTTCAGAATATCCACAATGAATATGCATTACCTTGATTTGTAAATACTGCCTCCATTATATGCAAATTTCTTTCATGCATATTCATTGGGATATCCTGAAGACCTGACTGGCAAGGGGGTACACCAGGATCGAGTTGATAAACCCTGCTCTAGAATAGATGACATGTAGATTGTGAGCCTTCGGGACAGTAAGGGAATTTTCCAAGTACCTTTCTTATTTCTAATCTTAATGTATATTTTCTGTAAACCGCTTAGAACCTAACGGATGTAGCGGTATATAAGAAATAAATTACATTACATTACATTACATTACATGTACGCTGCATATGCAAGAGTCTGTCAATGTTATGAGCGTCTGTGTGCGTAAGGATGCAACTGCCCAGACAAGCATCATCCTTTGACGTGATTGGTCCTTGAAAACTAACGGCAAGTCATTTTAGTTTTCTTTTTTTATGCAGTCGTTATCCTAACTTGAGCAACAAAGCATTCAAGACTTTGTTACCGTTTGAATCTTCTTATCTTTGCAAATTTAGGGCTCCTTTTACGAAGATGCGCTAGCGGTTTTATCATGCGCTAAAATGCCGCACACACTAGCCGCTACTGCCTCCTTTTAAGCCGGTGGTAATTTTCGGCTAGCGCACGCTAATCTTGTGCGTGCACTAAAAACCTTAGTGCACCTGTGTAAAAGGAGCCCTTAGATTTTCAGCTCTGACAGACATTTAATTTTTTTAAAAAAAGAGAACGACTGCAGATGGTGGATGATGAAATGTGTGTTTGCTTGTCAACTATCGAGCCGCATTTTGAGTTAATTTGCACTCAAAAACAAGCACATCTATCGCATTGATTAGCAATTCTATTCTATCTACTTTAGTTTCACCGTTGTTACAATTACCCATAAATAGCTTAAAGAACTTTAAATAAATACCTCTCAAATTTAATTTTTTGTTGGTTTTGCAATTTTATAAGTTCAATTATAATGTGCCGCACAAAACATTTGCTCTGTTTAGTGTGCTGGAGGTAAATAAGTTTGAGAGATGCTGGTTTCTCTCATCTTTAACAATAACTATAGCTGCCAGCAGCCTCGGCTTGGACTTTCAACATCTCAATAAAAGTCTTGGAAGCTCTCTATCTATTTGGAACTAGAAGAAAGTAAAGGGTAGAATGATACAGCTGGGATAGCAATTCTTGTATTGGAGAAGCCTAAATTGCATTATGCACAGAAGAGAATATGTGAAACAGAGAAAGGAAATGAAAGCAACAGGTAAAGTGTAGGCAAAAAGATTGCAGGACAGGAAGAAAAGATAGGAAGTAGAAGAAAAAGAAGAAAAGAAAAAAGAAAGGACAGAGAAAACCAAAATCAAGATTGTGAAGTGGAAAGAGAAATGACAAATCAGTAAATGGATAGCTCAACATCAAAGGAAGGGAGATGGAAGTCTATGAAACAATCGCTAGAGCAAGACACAAGGTAAAAGCGATAACCCCCCCCCCCCAAAACCCTTCAATTTGCAATTGAAAATTAATCGTAATTTAGGAGTTTAAAGGGCTCATTTTCAAAACAGAAAACCATCTAAAAATGGCAAAGTGGCAGATAGACATTTTTTCAAAAACATCCAAATTGCTATACGAAGCTTATTTTAAGACATTTTTCTCCGCAGACCGTCTGTATCTCAAGGGGAGGTATGTTTTGGGCGGGACTTAGGCGAGCTAAGAAGGGAATGTGACATACAAGGGCAGTTTGAAAAGTTTGGTTAAAAAACAAGTTAAATACCTATTTTTCCTACGGGATGGAAAAAGTGGACACTCGCCAGACTTTGTTGAAAAATATAACTGATTTTTGTTTTGTTTTTTTAATATTTAACTTGTTTTTTTACCAAACGTTTCAAACCACCTTCATACTAGGCTCTATAACAGCTGTAGATATAATGGGCATTCATGACAGAGCCGCAAGCAGGTTCCCGGAATAGCCTAGAGGTCTTTGTAGGGGACTGTCGACAGTGGTGACACCAGGAAGTATTTCTTCACAGAAAGGGTGGTAGATCACTGGAACAAACTTCCGGTGCAGGTGATCGAGGCCACCAGCGTGCTCGACTTTAAGAAAAAATGGGACATCCACGTGGGATCGAGGGTCGAGTTAAGGAACTAAGTCATTAGCACTCAGAATTAATGGGGTGGGTCAGTAGAGTGGGCAGACTTGATGGGCTGTAGCCCTTTTCTGCCGTCATCTTTCTATGTTTCTATGTTTCTATGCTAGACTTTTTCCGTTATTCCTGGGAGTATGTCCTGCTTTTCTTGGATTTGTAAAGTGCTTAGAACTATATTTATTTATTTAAAAATTTATATATCGCATATAACTATGCGTTGTACAAGCTACATACTCAATATCTTGAGCTCCCTACGATCCCTTCAAGTGTAACACAGATGACTGTAGCAGTGTACAAGTACCATTATTATGTTATGTTTTCCTTAATGGTAACTGTTACCCATAAGAACATAAGAATTGCCGCTGCTGGGTCAGACCAGTGGTCTATCCTGCCCAGCAGTCCACTCACGCGGTGGCCCCCCAGGTCAAAGACCAGTGCTCTAAATGAGTCCAGCCTCACCTGCGTACGTACCAGTTTAGCAGGAACTTGTCCAACTTTGTCCTGAAACCTTGGAGGTCCCATCTTTCTTTTCAAAACGGCTAGCCATTCCACCCGAACACTCACTCACATCTGAAACAGCCCGGAAATGCTCTTATTCCGACTTCTTAACCAGATCGTTAAACAGTCTATGGAACTTCAGGAAGGCCTTGAAAACCTTCCTCTTTACAAACCCAGCTTCTTAGCTTACATATACATCACTGACTGACCCTTACATCAGACCAAAAACCCACCATACTTCAATGACGCACAAACGTAACCTTATGTTAGGCTATGTCCATATGGAAAATGATATCATTTAAGCCACCACAGGCTATGTCTTTTCAGAAAATGCTGCAATTTTAAAACATCCTATGTCCACTAAGTCTATATTTCCAAATCTATATGTTATGACTATACTGTAAAAGCTGAAATTTATACCTCTTTGTCCACCAAGTTTGTTTTTCCCACCAAAGTTTGTCCTGCTTATACTGTGAATATACTCTTGTAACCTGTTCTGGGCTCCTTTGGGAAGAAGGGCTAAATAAATGACTAAAGAAAGAAATATACAGCACAAATAATAGCAAAAAAATTATTTTTTTCTTTCTGAATAATATATTTATGAAGTTGGCATCCTTATGAATTTGAAAGAGTGATATTCTGTTGGTGTTGTTTATCTTTCAGCCATAAGAACATAAGCATCGCCTCTGCCGAGTCAGACCACAGGTCCATCATGCCCAGCAGTCCGCTCCCGCGGCGGCCCCCCAGGTCAATGACCTGTAGTGGTCTATTACTCAAGGGCGTTTTGTATTGTAGAGTAACCCTCTTAATTATACCCCTGGATCCCCTTTCCCTTCAGGAACTCGTCCAATCCCCTTTTGAATCCCAAAGTCGTACTTTGCTCTACCACCTCCTCTGGAAGCACATTCCAGGTGTCCACCACCCTCTGGGTGAAGAAGAACTTCCTAGCATTTGTTCTGAATCTGTCTCCCCTCAATTTCTTTGAGTGCCCTCTAGTTTTTATTGCCCCCGCCAGTCTGAAGAATCTGTCTCTCTCTACCTTCACTATACCCTTCATTATAAGTTTCTATCATATCCCCTCTAAGTCTCCGCTTTTCCAGGGAAAAGAGCCCCAGCCTCTCAGCATATGAGAGGTTTTCCATGCCCTTTATCATTTTTGTTGCTCTTCTCTGGACCCTCTCGAGTATCGCCATATATTTCTTTAGATACGACGACCAGTACTGGACGCAGTATTCCAGATGCGGTCGCACCATTGCCCTGTACAGCGGGAGGATAACTTCCTTGGTTCTGGTAGTGATACCTTTTTTGATAATGCCCAACATTCTGTTCGCCTTTTTTGAGGCCGCTGCGCATTGTGCTGCCGGTTTCATTGTTTTATCCACCAAAACCCCCAAGTCCTTTTCTAGGTTGCCTTTTCCTAATGTCATAGCCCCATTGTGTAATTATACATCGGGTTCCCTTTCCCTATGTGCATATTCCTTCATATATTTTTTGGATCCTTATATTATCTTTTATCATGGAGACTTTGATAGCTATGTATGTGCCCTTGTTCTAGAGCAGTATCTCCCAAACGTTTTCGAGCCAGGGCACACTAAACCTAGTGTCCCTGGCGCAAGACACCTGGAAGTGCGCTGGCGTCAGCGTGATGATGTCATACGCATGCGTGACATCAGCGTGCCCGCGCATGCGCAAAGGCCCTTCAAACGGGTCTTGCGCCAAGAGAAGAATCTGTGCTCGAGAGTAGGGCCGGCAGAGAGAAGAGGTGCCGGCGTCGGGAGATTGCTTACAGGACGTGCCTCTCTTCGCGGTGCCGACATCTCTCCTCTTCCCCAGTGTACCGCAGTACACCTGAAATCTCAGGAGGCACACAGTTTGCGATACACTGTTCTTGAGGCTTCTACAGTGATCTAATCAATTTGGTAATCACTAAAACAAAAAAAATAAAAAAAATGTAGAAGATATAAAGTGAGGTAAATTGGAAATCTCCGCAATCCAAAATACCCTCACTCATCAGGGTTAAATCACCAAATCTTTAAAATTCTTATTCAGTCTGTAGATAACTTTCTTCTTTATAATTCAAAAGCCATAAAAACAATCCACAGCTCATAAGTCATTTTTTACTGCACCTGCCCCGCAAACGAGAGGATGCCAAAAATAAGTGCTCCCTACTGGAACCCATGAGGAAGCCTGTTTAGGCGAAACACGTCCCGTCGGGCATACAATTGTTGGGGCAAGCAAATTATACTACAACTAGTCATTAAGCCCGTTACATTAACGGGTGCTAGAATACTGTTCACCCTCTATGTTGTCCCTTCCATTAACTGCCCTCTCTCTCTCTGTCCCATATGGCCTCTCTCCATTTCCTCTTTCCTTTTCCCTTGGTCTGGCATACCTTCCTCCTTCCCTCCAAGCCATTCTCTCCCCCTCTGCTCACTTATATAATAAGACCCCAGCTTTTTTATTTAGGTTACTTATCCCTTATTCTGCAAAGAGAATTTTACGATCTAGCGAACAGAATCTTTTATCTATTCCCTCACTAAAAATTATTAATACGAGGAGACAATTTATCTTCTCTTGTACAGCACCGCAGACTTGGAACGCCCTCCCTATGTTTTTACGGGAGGAGAAGGAGTTTGCAAAATTTAAAAATGAGTTAAAAACTTTTCTTTTTAAAGATGCATTCGCAAATTAATCTTTTATCTTATTGCTTTGGTTTATTTTATTCCCCTCATATGTCTTATTACCCTTTTGTATTTTCCCTTGATCTCTCTCCTTTTCTTTACGAATTGTATTTCATCCCTCCTTACCTATTGTTTAGCAATGTTAATTTTTAGTATATTAAGCTTATTTATTAATTGTATGGACTGTTTTGTTCCCTAACATATGTAAATTTTAAGTGTACACTGCTTAGAAACTTGGATTAAGCGGTTAATCAAGTCATCTAATAAACTTGAAACTTAAACTTGAACTTTCCTCCTTCAACTACTTCATCGGGCAACAGCAGCATTCATTATTCATTGCTGTTGCTGGCTTCAGGTCTTCCTCTCTGGCGAGTCCTGTGTTCATGAAAACAGGAAGTAGGCAGGACCGGCCAGAGAGGAAGGCCTGAAGCCGCAACAGCAGCGAATTGTAAACGCTGCTGCTGCCTGAAGCGCCCGAGGCAGAGGCTTCTCTCCCCTCCCAGCCCAACCCCCGCTGACTCTGGGACCCTCCCGGCGAGATGACTTAAATAACAAACCTCCCTCCAGCGTTGGCAGCCGCAGCACGCTAAACAGGCTGGTTCACGGCTTTCTTCTGCCGTTGAGTCTCTGTGTCGCGTCATTGATGACATCATTAGTGACGCGGCAGAGGGACTCAACTGCAGGAGAAAGTCGTGAAGCAGCCTGTTTTAACGTCCTGCGGCTGCCAATGCTGGAGGGAGGTTTGTTATTTAAGTTATCTCGCCGGGAGGATATGTGCAGAAGCTCTCCCCCTCCAGTACCTGTGCAGCACTTTGTCTGTGTCAATGCCGTCTCTGAGTGGAGTCTGTTTCTCCCGCTTTGTCTAGCCGCCGCATACGCACTCTGGCCACGGACCTACAGATCAGGGATTACAGATCACGCAGGTCTGAGTGCGCATGCGCGGCTAGCGTTTTATTATATAGGATAAAGGATAAGTAAAAAATGACTTATGAGCTGTGGATTGTTTTTATGGCTTTTGAATTATAAAGAAGAAAGTTATCTACAGACTGAATAAGAATTTTACAGATTTGGTGCTTCTACAGTGATCCTCAGTAGCAAACACATTCTCTCACACAGATTTACGCCTATGCCAAAGAAGGCATAAATATGTTTGTCCTTTTCCAGTTGTAAAATATGCTTTTCAAGAAATCCCTGCAAACGACTTAATAACGCTAGCTCCTTCCCACTCCAAATACCCCAAAGCAGCCTCATCTACTCTTTATCTCCTCTAGAAATTGCCAGATATCTTCTTCTTGTAATATGTTTTTAGTAATTCTTTTGTAATCCGGTTTGAACCGCAAGGCAAGGGCGGAATGGAAATCTCTAATGTAATGTAAATACTTTATAAAATCAGCCCCATTGTGTCCAGCAGTTCGTATTAATTTTCCTTCACATTCTTTCACACCATCATTGTGCTATACACAACTCGGTATAACAGACTATTTCATATTTATGGCCTATTAAATTAACCTGCTGACCTGTAGGATCCTGCTGTGCAGTCTGGCAAGAAAACTGGGAGTTACGTTTTGGGGAAATCACGAACTGTTCAAAGGTGAAGAGAGAGATGAAGCTTTTCCCGCGGCTGTATGCATCACCCATCTGTCACCGAGAATGTTCATAACCTGCCTCTCGGTCCAGAAGACAAGGAGGTTAATATTTCAAAAGGGCTAACACAGCAAACAATTTACCCCACTCCCATAGCTGGATTTTGTGTCCAGGCAAACTGTTGCCTCCTTAAAAAGAGG
Source organism: Geotrypetes seraphini (assembly GCF_902459505.1). Lineage (NCBI taxonomy): Eukaryota > Metazoa > Chordata > Amphibia > Gymnophiona > Dermophiidae > Geotrypetes > Geotrypetes seraphini. Next base: position 15,633,083 of record NC_047093.1, on the reverse strand, counting down.
AAAAACTGTGAGTGTGTACAGGGTATGTCTAAACCTAATTGGTCAGCGCCGGCTGGTTAATGAGAGTCTGGTTGTAAAAATCGCTCTCCTAACGGGAACAAATAATTTTATGTAGATATTTTCAGCAGCATTTACCCAGAAAACTACCATTGACTAACCCAAGAAAGAGACTTAAGGTCTTTAAATGTTAACTTCCGCAATTTATACAGATTGGAGCACGGTTTATCCTTATAGGAAGCTCTCATCAGGTCCTGCCTGAATTTTCTGTGTCACGTACCTGGATAGTAACAAGCAAAAAACAAAAGGAATTGACCCCAAAATATCCACAAGAAGAAAATCCAGAGAAAACCAAAAAAACTCTGTGGAGTGACGATGTTCCTAAATGGACTTTATTTGAAAATGTCAAAGTTCCAAAGGTACACTGAAATCATCCACATAAAATAATTTCATCCACATAAAAATAAATCATCCTCTTAAAAGCCTTAAAGGACCTAGTCCGCTAGGGATACAGGACCCAACACGGTCCGCGTTTCGACAAAAAGTCTTCTTCAGGGGTCCTATAAAGGTGAGTACGTGGGAAACAATTGTGTGGTGAGCCGTGTTGGGTCCTGTATCCCTAGCAGACTAGGTCCTTTAAGGCTGTTATGTGGATGATTTATTTTTATGTGGATGGAATTATTTTATGTGGATGATTTCAGTGTTCCTTTGGAACTTTGACACTTTCAAATAAAGTCCATTTAGGAACATCGTCACTCCACAGAGGTTTTTTTTTGGTTTTTGGTTTGTTTGTTTTTGTTTTCTACGTACCTGGATAGTGCCACTGAAAATCCAGCTGGCCCACCTCGGCAGGGCGGGCTGATGGCAGAGTCCTGGCTAGCCAGATAAAGTCAGGGGAGCAAAAGGGCACTCCCACAGTGATCTGGGGACCAGTCCAAATATCGCCAGTACTTGGACAAGCACCAGCAGCTGCATTATATCAGCTCTGGTATCTGTGGACAGTCTGCTTCTGAATGCCCTCAGTGAGAGCAACTTATTAGGAAATTGATAGCCCGGTACTGCCCACATCCTCATGAGATGTTGGTCCATCCCTGGATTTCCTTAAATGCATAGCACTGGGCTGCATTAAACCCAGACATAAATGCAAAATTACAGTGACCTGAAATTAAGTTGGGATTGACCCTTTTTCAGGTGAAGCTGGAAACATTCCAACAAGAGACCTTTTGTCTTATGTGACTCATTTGGTCTGTTAAAAAAATAACAAGTTAACTCTTTTAAACACTGATAATTAAGCCACCTTGGTTGTTGTATTATAACTGATGTCTTTTGAGAATCAGCTCTTTTCAATCAACACTGAGCATAAGTGGAAAATATATTCTAGAGCATTCCAAAAATATCAGACTTTGAACAGATGTGTCCTCAAGAGCCACATTTTTGTGGCATAGGGCGGAGCTTTATGTCCCCCCAGCTTGCTTTTGCTTTGTTAATGCAGTAAACCCAGATTTCTGGCCGCTCGCCTTGCAAACCCCGCCATGCTTCCTGCTTTCTCCATCCTAAGACTGTCTGTGACTCTGCCCTGTTTTTACGGTCTTCGTTTGAACATCACCACTGCAGAGTACGCTAGAAGCCCGCCTCTGGGAGAAGGATTTTTTTTAAGGAGGTCGAGGTGGTTTTGCATTTGGTGTTGGTGGTACTTGGCAATCCCAGTGGTGTACAGCACGCATCATTCACAAATTTCCTTCTCAAGACAGAGCTTTTGCTAGGCACATCATTATATTTGCAGAGAATGTGGTCTACCCGCTGCAACTGTCACTTGTTAATGGCTTTAATTATGGGATGATGATATACAGAGAGGCACATTCCTTGGATTGTGCAGAAAGAATCATTTTTAAGCCTTAACTTCACTAGTAAAATCAGATGAGATGAAAACCTTCTGCAGACTCTTCCCAGTTTCAACATACAAGGAGAGTATTCAAACTTCTAACTTTTCAAGGCTAGCATTCGGTTTATTATTTAATGCACAATACCTGAGACAAGTAATGTAGGATTAGAATATATATAAACCATATTGGTTGTTTGGCACTCTAAAAATAAATATTTTAGTCCATCAACAAATGAGGCTGGAGAGAGGAGATGTACAAGCGAACAGTAAACAAGCGTCTCCACACAGCTATGCTGTTTCAGTGCATTTTTCTAGAGAATGACACGGGGACAAATTTTACCCCGTCCCCGCAGGAACTCATTTTCCCGGTCTGTCCCGTCAAGTTCTTTTCCTGTCCCTGCCTCATTCCTGCCTCATTCCGTCCTCATCTGCACAAGCCTCAGACACTTTAAAATCCTAAGTAGCAACATTCTAGAGCTCAGATTGTGATGTCATAATGCCTCATTCCATCAATGCCTAAGCTCCACCCTCATCTGCACAAGCCTCAGACACTTTAAAATCCTAAGTAGCAACATTCTAGAGCTCAGATTGTGATGTCATAATGCCTCATTCCATCAATGCCTAAGCTCCACCCTCATCTGCACAAGCCTCAGACACTTTAAAATCCTAAGTAGCAACATTCTAGAGCTCAGATTGTGATGTCATAATGCCTCATTCCATCAATGCCTAAGCTCCACCCTCATCTGCACAAGCCTCAGACACTTTAAAATCCTAAGTAGCAACATTCTAGAACTCAAATTGTGATGTCATAATGCCTCATTCCACCAATGCCTAAGATCCGTCCTTTAAAATCCTAAGTAGGAACATTCTAGAGCTCAGATTGTGATGTCATAATGCCTCATTCCACCAATGCCTAAGCTCTGTCCTCATCTGCACAAGCCTCAGACACTTTAAAATCCTAAGTAGCAACATTCTAGAGCTCAGATTGTGATGTCATAATGCCTCATTCCACCAATGCCTAAGCTCCGTCCTTTAAAATCCTAAGTAGCAACATTCTAGAGCTCAGATTGTGATGTCATAATGCCTCATTCCACCAATGCCTAAGCTCCGTCCTTTAAAATCCTAAGTAGCAACATTCTAGAGCTCAGATTGTGATGTCATAATGCCTCATTCCACCAATGCTTAAGCTCCGTCCTTTAAAATCCTAAGTAGCAACATTCTAGAGCTCAGATTGTGATGTCATAATGCCTCATTCCACCAATGCCTAAGCTCCGTCCTTTAAAATCCTAAGTAGCAACATTCTAGAGCTCAGATTGTGATGTCATAATGCCTCATTCCACCAATGCCTAAGCTCCGTCCTTTAAAATCCTAAGTAGCAACATTCTAGAGCTCAGATTGTGATGTCATAATGCCTCATTTCACCAATGCCTGAGCTCTGTCCTCATCTGCACAAGCCTCAAACGCTTTAAAATCATAAGTGTTTGAGGCTTGTACGGTTAAGGCAGAGCTTACAGGAATGGGACAGGAACAGGGACAGGGACGAAACTCGTGGGAATGGGATGGAGAAATTGAGTTCCTGTGGGGACAGAGATAGATTTGCCCCCGTGTCATTCTCTAATTTCCAAGGCCGAGACGTGTGTTAAAGAATGCAATGGTTTGACATTGTGGAAAAGCATTGGCTAGGGAAGCAGCCGTTCAAGTTTCAGATCATCTCTAATGATTACTCAAGAGCGAGAATTGTGTCCATATTGTTTAATTTACTGTGGTATCTTATATACTGCTAAATCACGCAAAGGATTCGAAGTGGTATACAAAACAATTAAATTGACTTAAGTAATGGTACTTTGAATTTCCCTCACAATCTGACTATAGTACCTATGAAAGAAATAATTACTTGCATTTACCTATTATCTCTATTTTATTTATTTATTTTCTACCCCTGTTCTCCCCAAAGAGCTCAGAATGGGTTACAGGAGATCAATTGTTTTAAAATTCCAGTGTCGATTAATACTATGGGCTCGATTCACTAACCTTCCTCCAGACCCCCATCCGCACCCGATCCGATCTGCGCATGCAAATGAGTAAAAAGGCGTGTAAATTTCTTAAGGCCTAACCGACTGGCCTTTCCGTTCCAAAAAGTTTTGACTGCTGAGGACCAGTCGTTTACATCCTCGCCGACTATTCCTGCCTAGCAACTGCTGCGTGCATGTTAAGAACCCCATTAAACGTATATATATCTACCCCACAAAAAAATCCAAAATATATCTAAACTTTAAATATATGTAAACTTTCATGTACATAAGTGTTAGAAATATTTTTTTGATTTTGATTTTTTTGGAATGCGCATCGTGAGCGTGGGAATGAATCTCGGATTTCTAATGCGCATGTCATATTATATTTTTACCATGCTTTTGGTTTGCCATCTTTGTCAGACAGTATTTTCCATGCTATCGTATACCATACTATGTCTGAAAATGTGGTGTCAGGTCAAAAGCGCGCCAGGACAAAGGCGCGCGCAAACAACTGAGCGCAAGATGGAGCTGCGCACCGAAGAAAATGACTGTTTTAAAGGGCTCCGATGAGGGGCGTGGGGGGGAACCCCCCACTTTACTTTATACAGATCGCGCCGCATTGTGGGGGCATTGTGGGAGGTTTGGGGGGTTGTAACCCCCCACATTTTACTGAAAACTTCACTTTTTCCCTAAAAAACAGGGAAACAGTTAAGTTTCCAGTATAATGAGAGGGATTACAACCCCCCAAGCCCCCCACAACGCCGCCGCGATCTGTATTAAGTAAAGTGGGGGGGGGGTGTTCCCCAACAGAACCCCGCGTCGGAGCCCCTAAAAAGATTTTTTCTTCGGCGCGCGCTTCCGTCTTGCGCTCAGTTGTCGGCGCGCACCTTTGTCTTCGGCAGTTTTGTCTATGAACCGAAAATGTGGCAATGTTAGAACTGCAGGTTGTAGATTCCAACCAGAGAATGACACAGTGACAAAATTCATCACCGTTCCCGTCCCCGCGGATAACCGCGGGAAATAATTCCATGTCATTTTCTAGTGCCCATTTCAACCTCAGTCCTTCTACACCGGCATTCTTCAAAGCAAAGCTTGCGGGTCAGTGGTTGTGCCCAATTATACTCTGATTCTCCCCCTCTCCTTAAAGAATGACATGAAGATGGTTTCCCGCGGTTATCCGTGGGGACGGGAACGGTGATGAATTTTGTCACCGTGTCATTCTCTAATTCCAACCCACACTGTTCCTTGTGACCCTGGGCAAGTCACTTAATCTCCCCCATTGCCCCAGGTACATTAGAGAGATTGTGTGCTCAACGGGACAGACAGGGAAAAATGCTTGAGTACCTGAATAAATTCACGTAAACTGTTCTGAGCTCCCCTGGGAGAATGGTATAGAAAATTACACTTCTCCCTCTGTATCCGCGGTTTCCGTATCTGCAAATTTGCTTATTTGTGATTTTTCGGCTGCTGACTCCGCTCCCCCCTAATTTTCATCACTGAACCCGGCGTTTCACATTGGAAATCGCTGCTCCCGGCGTTGTACGGAGCAAATTGCAGATCGGGTTATTCATGGTTTATTATCTTTTTCAGGTCTATTTTACCGAAAAACCGCGAATAACATGCAAAAAGTTATTCGCAGTTTTTCGGTATTTACAGCTATGATCTGCCCACATCCCCTGCGAATACGGAGGGAGAAGTGTAAATGAATAAAGAAATAAATTGCATGGTAACTGCTTACCACACTTCAGTAAATAGGCTCCTCAATGTGTATTAGCTTGATAAAGTCATGGCTTTAGGGCAGTGGTCTGAAACTTGCGGCCCGGGGGCCGCATGTGGCCCACCAGATACTATTTTGTGGCCCACGGTCTGTACTAGTGCTGACTGCTCTTTGCAGCGTCCTACGGCTTCCCCCCTCCTGGCCTCCCGCTCTTACCTTCAGATGTTCCCCCCTTCTTTGCAGCATCCTCCAGCTTCCTCCCCGGCCTCCCAGTCTTAGTTCAGCTAATTACCGCTGCCTGCAGAGAGGATCGCCGGTTCTGTAGTGATCCTTGCAGGCTGCCGTCATCTCAGCAGCACATTCCCTCTGCTTCGATCTTGCCCCTGATGTCAGAGGAAGGGTGGGACCGCGACAGAGGGAACGTGCTGCTGAGACTGATGGCAGTCTGCAAGGAACGCTGCAGCACCGGCGATCCTCTCTGCAGGCTGCGGTAATTAGCTGAACTAAGACCGGGAGGCCGGGGAGGATGCTGCAAAGAAGGGGGGAACATTCAGGCCTTCGTTGGGGGGGGGAGATTTATAAACTATAAAGAGTTTTACCTCATACAAAATTGTCATTTCTTTAATAAGAAATTAACAATTTTTTCTGCGGCCCTCCAAGTACCGACAAATTGAAAATGTGGCCCTGCAAAGGGTTTGAGTTTGAGACCACTGCTCTAGGGTGAAGAAAGATGATATCATTTGGACGATGTTTCCATTTTGTTTTAGACTATCAGTGAATTGGAGAAGCAAGTCCAAATCCTAAAAGAAGAGCTGATACAAATGAACTCTCAACGAAAGCAACAGTTGGTGGAACTAGGCCTTTTGAGAGAAGACGAGAAGCAGAAAATTGCTCGGGATCACGAAGTTGCTATCAGCAAGATCAAGTCTGAGATGGAAAAGACAAAGCTAGACTTGCAGAAGACATATGCGTCAGAAACCGATATAGCAGTGGACAAGGTAGGTTGATTGCAAGGATGTCTTATGGTACCCTGCACCAGGCAATTCCAGTACTATGGGCTCCTTTTACTAAGGTGCGCTAGCGTTTTTAGCATGCGCTAACCCCCGCGCTATGCGTAAAATACTAACGCCAGCTTAGTAAAAGGAGCCCTATGTCTCTGGATGTAGAACTATATAATGTTTTGCAAACTGGAGTTTGGCCTTGAAGTCTGAGACTCCAGATGGTTTGATCTATGCTAGGAGAGTGCCTGCCTCTTTCTCCTTTGGCACGTTCTCTGGGATTTCTTTTGACTCTTTCTTCAGGTTTGTGGGTTCGGGACATCCACGGTCTGTTGTAACCTATTTCTTTGCTATCTTCCTTCAATTTTGCAAACTTGATTTTTATGGGACAGATCTGGAAGCTCATTAGTCATTTCTGTTCCTGTGCATGTGAGCTGTGTCTCTGTCAACTTGCCCATCCCTTTAAAATTTGGCTAAAAAAATTAAAACCATATAGTGAAAAGAGATAACAGGGCTTTCATTGGCTCGGATGTTTTTTTTTTTTTTTTTTTAATAACATAAGGATTTTATGAAAATGAGAACACCATCCATCTGGTGAAATTTTTCAAAAACCTAATAAAAAAGTACAATACATAACCACATAACTCTTTGTCAACATTTACGACAATCATTATCATCCCAACCTCCTTCCCTGTAACATTCTCCCTCTCCCCCCCCCCTTATTCATTCTTCTCCTGCTCTCTTCCTCCTTATTGCCCAACTCCTTCCCTTTCCCTGTTTTTTTCAGGAAAAAGTTTGCTCTTTCCATTGGACAATTAGCTGCTCTAGCAATGAAGGCTCTGTTATAGTATCTGGAAAAGATAATTAGTGATGCTTCTTGTTAAGCTATATAGCTACAGAGATCAACATTTAGCAGAATCTAGGCCTGAACAAATAATTCTAATGCCGTCTTCCTTAGAGGGGATAATTGGCCAAAACTCTATAAACATCTCTCTGGTGACTGTGACATGAAGAAACTTGAACAGGGGGAATGGCTGCCGGTTCATAGACAACAACGCGGAAGACAAAGGCGCGCGCCGACAACTGAGCGCAAGACGGAGGCGCGCGCCGAAGAAAATTACTGTTTTTAGGGGCTCCGACGGGGGTTTTTGTTGGGGAGCACCCCCAGTTTACTTAATACAAATTGCGCCGGCGTTGTGGGGGGTTTGGGGGGTTGTAACCCCCCACATTTTACTGTAAACTTAACTTTTTCCCTAAAAACAGGGAAAAAGTGAAGTTTTCAGTAAAATGTGGGGGGTTACAACCCCCCCACCCCCCCAAACCCCCCACAACGCCGCGCGATCTATATTAAGTAAAGTGGGGGGTTCCCCCCACACCCCCCCCTGTCGGAGCCCTAAAAACAGTCATTTTCTTTAGCGCGCGCCTCCACGCTGCGCTCAATTGTCTGCTCGCGCCTTTGTCCCGGTGCGCTTTTGACCTGACACCATGGCTGACGCTCCTCACTATTGCCTTTTCCACTATATGCCTAATAACCCCACAACCCCAATGTGAATATTGCATAACTTCGTCTCTTGAAGGAGGTTTGACCAACTCACGCCAACCACGTCCTCTTGTCATGCCATGTCATGTGGTGCTAGTTACTCTTTAAAAAGTAATTAATTACAGTTATTGGGATAGTGAATAAGTAGTTAACTATTTTATGGATTACTGCAAGAAAATATTTAACTGCAGTGACTACTGGTAAGTCAATATCTTGCAACGCTTTTTGTAACTTACAAGAGTAGATTCAGCTGGATAAGAGTGGTCTTATCCAGCCGAATCTGTTGCAAAGATAACAGGTCCGAAGGATCGTTTTGCCGCACTGAGGTGCCAAAAGGAGTCTGGGCATGAGGCCTTGCTGCAGGCAGAAATTACCCTTGGCTCGGACCCGTGGAGTCTGCTGTCAATGCCAGCGATCAAGGGCCAGATGTAGGAAGGTTCCCTTGTCTTCCGAGTGGCGAGAAGCTGGCCCTGCTGGTCACGTAGTCTCTCCAGATTTAGCTGTCCCATGGGAAGCAGCTCTTCCATCTGACGGTGTTTCACTGGCAATGGATGATGGTGGAGAGGGATTGCAGCAGAAGATTTCCCCCTTGGCCCTCATAGATCCATGTAAGCTGGATATTCATAAACCAAAGTTGATTACCTTAGATTCCCTCTGGGAACTTATGATAAAAATGAAGTGCTCCTTTACTCAAAAACTTGATTCTCTGTCCACTCAACTTAATGATTATTCTAATAAATTTATTGTTTTGGAACAGTTGCCTTCTATTAAAAAGAAGCTTGAGTGTATAGAGGCAGAGACTAAAAAAATCTTTGGAATTTCAAACAAATTTGATTAGAAGGGATTATTTAATGAATAGGAAAACTCAAAATTGTGAGAAATGTCCTAAGGTAGAAGACTTTCGGCTTCTTTTACAAAGCTGCGCTAATGGCCCCGAAGCCCATAGAGATTTAAAGGGCTTCAGGGCTGTTGCCGTGCGGCAGCCACTAGCGTGGCTTTGTAAAAGAGGCCGTTTGAGACTTCTGTGGCTTTCCTGATTACATTTAAATGTTACCTTTCTGAAATTTTAAGTGTGCTGGAAGAATCATATCGACCAATTTCACGTATTTGCTATTTATCTTCTGGTAGAATTGGACATTTCTTTTGATATGTTAAATCTAACTCAATGTTGACTATAAATTTTGTATCATGACTGTATTTTAAGTTAATTTTCATCATGGAAATGTTTTGTTTCTAAATAATAAGATGTGCCCATGCCATGCAGAAGAGACGGCAGCAATTTCTTAAGCTTAGGCTGAGGATTCAGCAATTGAGGGGGTTTTATTCTGGTTGAACCATAATATTTGATTCAGTTTTTGGATTCTAAAGCTTCTGTATTTTCCACTCCGCCTTTACCTATGCCAGTCATGTCTACTGTGTAATGAGAAGTTTAGCTGCTTTTTTTGTTGTTGTTTTGCTTTTTTCTGTATTTGTTGCAATTATTTTATAGAATTGTATCTGGTCTCCCTCCCTAACTTGAGGACTTTAAGAAGGAGTACAGTTGGTCCTCTGTATCCACAGGGATTGGTTCCAGGTCCACAATCCACGGATGCTCAAGTCTCTTAATTCTCTCACTCTTCCTCCTCTCCTGCTCCCCCCCCCCCCCCCCCCAGTGGTCTGGCATCTTGCAGCTCACTCTCAGGTCCTCTGTACCTTTCCTTCCAGTCTTCGACCCTGAATCAAGAGCAACAGCTGGATTGTTGCCTCTTCCGCTACTCCTAAATGTTTATCTGTACCTTCTTGATCAAGTTTCTTTTCCTTTTTTTTAATTTTCAAAAATTTCAAAAATAATTCAAAGAACTCTTTATACAGCGAAAAAAGGAAGTAACGTATGACTAATAATAAAAATAAGACAGGAAAAATCCCCTATCAGGGAAGTAATTACAGTCAGCCCTCCATATCCGCAGACTCAACCTACCACGGATCCGACTGCAACTCTCTCTCAGGTCCCCCGCATCCAGTGTACCTTTGTATACAGTCTTTGCCCCCCTCCCCCCCGCAAGAGCAGCAGCCGTACTCAAGGGCTGTGGCCTGCACTGGGCCTTTTCCTCTGACCCAGCCTACCCAGGAAGTTGCACTTCTGCAGCCACAGAGCTGGTGTAAGTGTTGGAGCCTAAGTACTCATTCCAATATAATAGGATCTGGATTCGTTCAAAATTCTCACTATATAATCTGCATCTTCAAGGACGCCTCAGCCCCACCACTCCACCGCTGTAATAGTTTGCTACTGCGGGAAGAATGATGTGGTGCTTCATCATTACCATATTAAGTAACGATATTTAAAGGGGCAGCCAATGATGAAGCACCACATAATTTGTCCCGCATTAGCAAACTATTACAGCGGCGGAGTGGTGGGCCTGAGGCGTCCTTGAAGATGCAGATTATATCGTGAGAATTTTGAACGAACCCAGATCCTATTATATTTGAATGAAGACTGATATTGAGGCGGATGCAAATATTGAAAGATAAAATCTGCCAGTTTGTTAAGCTTTTAGTGGAGCCTAAGTACTGGCATCTAACTTTTACCCACATATTTAAGCGGGCAGGCTATAAAGGAAAATAGGCACCAGTTCCTAGCAGGTGCCCTATGGGTGCTTAATTATAGGCAATTAATTATAGAATTGACCTCTATGTAACATCCCTGTGACCCACTGGAGAAGATACTAAGATAATGGCCCAATATTGACTTTTCCAATAATCATTCTTCTTTTATAACTTAGCAGGTCAGACCCTTTCCTACTACTGCTGCTTATCATATTTATAGTGCTGCTAGGCAGACACAGCGCTGCACATTAGAACATTCAAGAGACAGTCCCTTCTCAGAAGAGCTTCTAATCTAATCAACAAACAAACATGACAAGTAGGGGGTTGGGGAGTTGATTAGGCATGAATGCCCTACAGAGAGTGGGATTAGGAATTACAAGCAACCTCAAAGAAGTGGGCCTTGAGCCTGGATTTGAATACGGCCAGGGACGGAGTTTGATGTGATCCAGGGAGCCTGTTCCAGGCATAAGGTGCAGCAAGGGAGAAGGAATGGAGTCTGAAATTGGCATTAGTGGAGAAGGGTACTGATAGGAGAGATTTACCCGATGAACGGAGTTCCCGGGAAGGATGAGAGAGGAGAGATATCGAGGAGCTTCAGAATAAATTCATTTGTAAGTCAGTAAGAGGAATTTGAATTGTATGCAGCAATGGATCATATGGGGTATAGCGACTCTGGCAGAATATGTCATGCAGTGGAATTTTGGACAGATTAAAAGGGAAAAGTGTAGTTACTTACCTGTAACGTAGGTTCTCCGTGGACAGCAGGATAGTCAGCCACATATGGGTGTTGTCCCAACACCTCCCAATTTGCGGATAAGCTCTCCAATAGCTCAGAGAGATTTTTTTTTTTTTTTTTTCTCTGAGCACGTGCAGTGCCCGGGCCCCACTGGGCATGCCCGAGCCCTACCCATTTCCCCCTGCTTCCCCCTAATCCCCAGGATGTTCCTAGCTGTGGCCGGGTCGGCCGTATGGGGAGGCGGGTGGGTTGTGTGGCTGACTATCCTGCTGTCCACGGAGAACCTACATTACAGGTAAGTAACTACACTTTCTCCTAGGACAAGCAGGATGAGTCAGCCACATATGGGTGACTCCCTAGCCGAGGGATATACCGACTGGACCTGCGCCTTAGCGCTTTGTGCATCCCTCGCCTGGCTGTGGAGGCCGAGCCGGGCAGGGTAATCAGGCAAAGCAGGTAAGGTTGTGGAAACAAGGTTTTAGATAAAGTGCTGTGTTAACTGAGCAATAATACTCACAGAACAGTGAACTGGTCAATGACAATCAATGAACAGTGAGAGACCAACTGGTCCAAAGTGACAATTCGTACTTGCATGTGAGAATTCATACTTGCCTATTCCACATTCAGTCTAGACAGGAGTGCTGGAAGACCTACTTAACTCACAGAACAGCGAAACTGGTCAATGACAATCAATGAACAGTGAGAAAACCAACTGGTCAACAGTGACAATTCTTAACTGGTCAACAGTGACAATTCGTACTTGCATATGAGAATTCATACTTGCCTATTCCACATTCAGACTAGACAGGAGTGCTGGAAGACCTACTTAACTCACAGAACGGCGAAAACTGGTCAATGACAATGAATGAACAGTGAGAAAACCAACTGGTCAACGGTGACCATTCATAACTGGTCAATAGTGACAATTCGTACTTGCATATGAGAATTCATACTTGCCTATTCCACCTTCAGACTAGACAGGATTGCTGGAAGACCTACTTAACTCACAGAACAGTGAAATTGGTCAATGACAATCAATGAACAGTGAGAAACCAACTGGTCAACAGTGACAAATCGTACTTGCATGTGAGAATTCATACTTGCCTATTCCACATTCAGTCTAGAAGGAGTGCTGGAAGACCTACTTAATCAATATCTATAACACCCTACTTGAACAGTGTTTGTCGATATTTATAACACCCTACTTGATCAGTGTTTGTCAAGGCTGTGCTAGTGGTTGCTGTCCCTCCTGGGAGGGAACCTGTGCTTGGTGAAGGTGTGCATGGAGGACCAAGTGGCTGCATCGCAGATGTCCCCTATTGGTGTGTGGTGCAGATGTGCCGTTGTGTTGGCTATGGTTCTGCGCTGGTGGGCGTTGGCTCCCACCTGCAGTTGATGCTGCGCTTTTCTATAGGTGAAGGGGATGCACTCTTATATCCAGCGCGCGCGCCTGCGTTTGGTGGCTGGAAGTCCCGGTCTGTTTTGGTCGTAGGAGACGAACAATTGAGGCTTGTCTAATCTGCTGCATAGTCAGGGCCCGCACACAGTCCAGGAGGTGTTGCTGAGGTGGCAGTGTGCCTCCCTGTGGGGAGATGTAGAGTGCCGGGGGGCCCGTTGAAGCCGCCTTCGGCAAGAATCGGTGATGGGTACTGGGTACCACCCTGTTCTCATGAGGAAGTGTGTCGGTAGACACGATGATCAGGGTTTTCCCAGCCAGGAATACGGGATCTGCCTCCCCCAAAGGTTTGAAGGGGTCGAGGTGAGATGATGCGGCACCAAGTTGAGGTCCCATCCGGGCGGTGGTGGTCTGACCGGTGGGTGCAGATTGGACAGTCCCTTCATGAAATTTTGTGATTACTGGATGCCTCGACACTGGTTTGCTGTCTAGGCCAGCGTGGTATGCCGTGATTGCACTTAGGTGGACCTTGATGGAAGTGGGTTTTAGGTCCCCCTGAGATAAGCTCAGTATGTACTGCAGGATGTCCGGTATGGGGCAGTTGTAGGGGTCTCGCTGCGTGTCTGTGCACTGATAGCGGAACCTTCTCCCTTTCAACCCATAGCGTTTTCTGGTTGAAGGTCTTCTGGCTGCCATAAGAGTGTGCTCCACGTCTTGTGGTAGGTTCATCCTCTCATCATCCATGCGGTCAGGGCTAAGGAACGCAGGTCGTGGTGGAGGGGGCAATGAGAACTGCACTGATCTGGAGCAGGGAGAGGTTGGTGAACCGCTATCCCTTGCCAGAACGGGAACCATGGTTGCAGGAGCCCGATCAGGGCAATCATGATCACCGTTGCTCTGTCCTGAAGAATCTTCTGCAGGACTTAGGGTGTTCAAACTCACAGACAGACCGTCGGGGCTGAGACGGCGATGGGTTGATCTCTTTGCGCAGAAGGTCGAGTATTTTGAGTTTGGTTCAGTTGCAAACAGGTCGATGCTCGGTGTGCCCCAGGTGCTGAAGATCTTCTTAATCGCCGCTGGGTTGAGACACCACTCATCGGGATCCAGCTGGTGGCTGAGTCTTTCTGCCAGGTCGTTCTGCTCCCACAGGAGGTAAGTTGCCTGGATGGTGCATTGAATGGAGTTGGAGAACTCCCACATGTGGCAAGCTTCCTTGCATAGCGAGGTTGACCCTGTCCCTCCCTGTTTGCTGATATAGTGTGAGGCCACCTGGTTTTCTGTTTGGGTGAGGACTGCCCTGCCTGTTTGAAGGTTTCGAGGGCATTCCCTAAGGCCCTGAGCTCCAGTGGGTGGGTGGTCAGAGGTTGGGTACACTGGTCTCAGTGATGTCTGAGGTGCCCTTTCAGGGATCACATGAGTAGTCTGGTGTGCTGCACAACAAAGACCGGAGCGTGCTGACGATGAGCTGCTGGCAGGGAAGCACTGGGCCAGGGATGTCATGGCGTCGATCTGGTAGTCCCGTAGGACGGCCTTGGTCTGCGTGGTGTCGATGACTGCCCAGATGAACGATATCCCCTGGGTGGGTATCAGGTTGGGCTTCATGTAGTTGATGAGGAACCCCAGTTCTTGGAGGAGGGTTATGGTGGTTAATGGGGCTGCCAGCTGTCGAGATAAGATAGGACGCGCACCCCTTGAAGGCGAGGATGTGCCACTGCCACGCACTTTGTGAACGCTCTTGGAGCCGTTGAGAGTCCAAGGGGCAGGACCTTGTACTGGAGGCGTCTGTATTGGCTTTAGAAGCGACGATGCCTCCTGTGGGCTGGGTGCATGGGATACTAGCCAATACTCGGGCTGTAACAGGGCCAAGACTGTACCCCGAGAGTGCATCTGGACCTTGTGTATGTATCTGTTGAGCTTACAGAGATCCAGGGACGAGCGTTGTCCTTGTCCATGGTGACGCGGGGGTTCCCGGTGTAGAAACCCCTTGGTGATCTCCTCTGTTCGTCACCGCATCTATTGATTCTGCCGAAGCAGGTCCTCTCCTTGCTGCAGGAAAGTTGGGTCGTCAGATGGAGGGTGCCCCGCCCACTTGGGGGGGGGGGGCGGGAGTGGAGACGAATTCGGAATCCCTGCTTGATGATGCTGAGGGCCCACTGGTCGATGGTGATCCTGGGCCAAGCCTTCGCAGACAATCTGATCCTGCTGGGCCGGAGGGTGGTCAAGGTTCTATTTTTGTCTTGGGGAGAGGGCTGCCCTTGGATGCCCCTGCCCCTCGGGCGGTGCTTGTTTGCGTAGCAGTTATGTTACTGTTGCGAGTGCTGGGGCACAGACTGCTGTCAGTGTGGACTGGCTCAGTTGTGAGCTGGAGTCTCTATTTTATTTTATTTATTTATTTCCTCTCACTGGCCTCCTGATAAAGCCGCATCTGGAACTGGAGTGCAGCAATTCGTGCGCTCAGCATTGCGCCCTCGAAGGTCTTTTTCCCCGTGGAAACCAGGGTTTTTCAGGTCCTTCCCTGACGGGGGTTGGAGGGGGGGGGGGGGTTCGTGCTGCCCTGTTTCTCTTAAGCTACCGCAATGTCCATGTATGGCTGCTGCGGGTTGTCGAATCCCTGGGCTGGAAAGATCTGGTACTTCAATCCCAGTCTCCTTGATGTTGGTTGCCCTGAGGAGGGAGTCAGCCAAATCTTGTCTCTGCAGTCCAGGAGGTTCTTGTGGACTGGAATCGCCACTGCCTGCGTGAAGTACTGGTACTGGTAGTTCAGGCCTTGTAGTACTCTGTCTTGGGTACTTGTTGTCCCCCCACGTGGATTTTTTAGTAAATATTTATTTATTTTTGTGGGTGGTGACTCGGGGCGTGGCTGGAGGCTGGTGTGTAGCTTGTTCCTCCGTTGCTTGGGTGCATGGCCTTCCGCTGAACCGCGCCATGTTGTTGTGCGTGGCTCCCTCTAAAGGGGGGCATAGTGGGGAGTGTAGCCCGCTGAGAGAGGAGTGGGTCAGCAGGAGGATTAACTGTGGCTGCTGGTCCCACCCCTGGTGGTTCGCAGGTTCATGTGCTGCTCCACTTGACTGGTTGGGTGGCTCCATGTACCCCACCACCCTTCTCTGTCCTTCTTGAGAGGGGGGGAGAGCCTGCAGAGAGGGGGCAGGATGCACCCCTTCATCTGTGCCAGTGCTCCTGGCTGCGTTTCCCACTGTGCCTGGAGGCAGAGAAAGAGGAGTGATAATGCCTCTTGAGTGGGCTTCTGCTGCTGTACTGCCTATTGTATATTAAACTGTACAGCGCTGCATATGCCTTTCAGTGCTATAGAAATCATGAGTAGTACAGAGTCCCTCATGCTAGCTGGAAAAACACTCTGCCTAGGTTTTATGAAGAGCAAACAGCTTTTAGACTGAGGAGTTTCAAACCCCCACCCTTGGAGAGGCATGGTCTGACATGCCGCATCTCTGAAGATATCAGCACCCTGCTGAGAAAGGCAGACTCCTCTTCCCAACCTGAGAGGGGGAGGGGGAAAGGTGTGAATTGTAGACTCTGCAGGACCCCAAGAGGGAAAGAAACATCGAGTTGTTTTTTTTTTTTTTTTTTTTTTTCAGCATGTCCTTTATAAGCTGAACTCTGGGGCAGCATGTCTCCTACTGGGGGGAGAGGTCTGCAGGTCCCCTCCAAGGGAAAGAAGCATGGGAGATTCTTTCTCCTTAAATTCAGATTGGGAGGAGGGTGGGGCAGAGCCCTCGGGGCTGCAACAGATTATCAGAGGTTTTCCCAAAAACAAGCAGATAGGACTTACCTTTGAACCCCAATCGGCTCCCTTCAGAGGCCGGCTGTAAGAGGCAGCATGCCGTCTGGAGAGTGAAAGCCCCGATCTGTTGCTTGCAGAGGCTGTGGATTTACGCAGCAGCATGCAAGACTCCTGTCGGCTGCCCTGCAGAGGATGGCTGCGTGGCAACATGCAAGGATTCCTGGAGAGATCTCTCGGTCTGGCGAGACTCCTATCGGCTGCCCTGCAGAGGTTGGTTCTAAGCGGCAACATGCAGGGACTCCGGGAGATATTTCTCTACCGGGCCAAGTGCAGGCGGGGGGATTAGCTGAGCCAGGGCATCCTGGAGGCTCCTTGCCACTGTAGCATGTGGATCCCCCGCTGCTGCATTCTGATGAGGATGGCTGCTGGAGGAAGATTCTCGGGCCTCACTTCTCTTCATGCCTGGCTGTAAGCAGCAACATGCAGGAACTCCTGGAGAGATCTCTCGGTCTGGTGAGACTCCTATCGGCTTCCTGCAGGGGCCGACGGCTAGCGACAGCATGCAGGACTTCCGGGAGAGATTTCTCGACCGGGCAAGTTGCAGTCGGGGGGGTTGACTGAGCCAGGACGTCCTGGAGGCTCCTCACCGGATTCGTCTGTGGATCCCCCGCTGCTATGCTCCGATGAGGATGGCTGCTGGAGGGAGATTCTCGGGCCTCACTTCTCTTCATGAAGTCTCTCAGTGCCCTCTTCCTTAGCTTGCGTGCACGTGGTGACATGTGCGCACAATGCAAGCCACACGGAAACCTCGAGCGCCGGATCCAATCAGTGGGCGCACAATTCATGAGGATCCAGTGTATTCATCCTCCTCCTGCATCCCAGTTGTTTCTTTAGATGATTCAGGCATCTTCAAGTTGATGAGTAGAAAAGTTGTAATGGAGAGCTGTAGAAAATCCGACCGATGGGAACGGGCAGAAACTAAAGACTGGGGATTAGGGGGAAGCAGGGGGAAATGGGTAGGGCTCGGGCATGCCCAGTGGGGCCCGGGCACTGCACGTGCTCAGAGAAAAAAAAAAAAAAAAAAATCTCTCTGAGCTATTGGAGAGCTTATCCGCAAATTGGGAGGTGTTGGGACAACACCCATATGTGGCTGACTCATCCTGCTTGTCCTAGGAGAAAAGGTGGTTACAAGGAAGATCTGTGAGAAACAAGTTGGTTGTCAAAGCGAGGTGATAAGGACGTGGATGTGCTCAGAGAGGAGGGGTCAGATTTTTCATCTAGTACAGTGTCTCGCAAACTTTATGGCTGGTGGCACATTAAATCCAGTGGCCCACCCGGAAGCGCGCAGAGAACCATCTGGCTGGGATCCGCCAGTGGAGGGATCCGGGGGGTTCGGGGAGAGGAGGACAACACCGGCCAGGAGGAGAGTCATCTGCGCCGGCTGACTCCCTACAAGACGTGCCTCTCGCCTGTAGGAAGTCAGTCGGCATGGACGACTCTCCTCCTCGCTAGTGTGTCGTGGCACACCAGAAATCTCTGGAGGCACACAGTTTGCAATACAGTAGAATCTGTGTCCTAGTGCTCCCTGTTAGTGACACCAATGCAATAGCAGTGCTGGCACGTTAATGCTACGTGTTTGGGTTTTCTGGCTTCCATGTTATGGGTCTGATCTCCTGACTGACAAATCGCTCTGCTATCTCAAGCATAGACTATAACACCGACTTTGTTGGCAGATCGTATAATGCTTGGACTCTCAAATCAAAGCCAGATTCCTAATCTCTTTTGCCAGCACATAGCCATGGGAGTCTAATGTATAGACATGTACCATTTAGTATTTATTGATTTTATTTCTCCCAGAGGAGTTCAGAATGGTTTACATTAATTTATTCAGGTTCTGAAGCATTTTTCCTGTCTGTCCTGGTGGGTTCACAATCTATCGAATGTACCTGGGGCAATGGGGGGGGGGATTAAGTGACTTGCCCAGGGTCACAAGGAAAAGCGTGGGTTTGAACCCACAACCTCAGGATGCTGAGGCTGTAGCTTTAACCACTGCGCCACACTCTCCCCATGTATGTAAGTGTAAGCGACGGTATTGTTTAATCTAAGAAATTCACTCTGGCTACAGTTTTCATTAGAAGAGAGAAGACCCAACAAAACATATAGTATATTTATTTTGTAAGCTGGTTATAGGGCAGAGTTATTGGCCATGGAACCCCAAATTTCTAGTCTCCGAAAGAAATCCCTCTACATCCTGAGACAATTAAGATTAATCAGACCTTACTTTCACCAATACCACTTTGCCTTAATCGTAGAACTGATGATCCTACCACAACTGGATTACTGTAACTCCATCTACATGAATTAACACTGCTCTAATTCACAAACTGCAACTCATCTAAAACACTACCATAACAACTTGAGAAAATACGACTCAGTCACAACCTTCATCAAACAAATGCACTGGCTACCCATCCCATCACGAATAACATTCAAAATATCTTGCATCATTCACCACATACTTTATGGAAACTCTGCGGCCCCACTCATCCAACTCTTTTCAATAGCATGGTCCACATCCCAAAAACTTTAATAGAAAATTCAGTACTGTACATAGTTGTATTGCAAGATCTCACTCGTTTCGAACGGTCACTCCATTGCCCGCAATGCTTTTATTACGTTCAGCCACGCTCAGCGTGAGAGGTGCGTATGTTGTGCGCGCTTGAACTGCGGGTGCATGTATTAGGTTCAGACGCGCATATATGGTGCGTATTTGACCTGACGCACGTATATGTGCGTTTATCGAGTTAAAATTTAAGAAAATGTTTTGCTCGTCTTGCCACGTTACTCGCTATGCAAGGTTTGACTGTATTTGGCACTCATGACACGGCCTAAGCACGTCCCGCATTACTCCATTTTAAGCTGCGTTATGCGGTGTCAGGTCAAAAGCGCGCCGGGACAAAGGTGCGTGCAGACAATTGAGCGCAGCGCGGAGGTGCGCGCCACACAAAATTACTGTTTTTACGGCTCCGACGGGGGGCGTGGGGGGGAACCCCCCACTTTACTTAATAGAGATTGCGCCGCGTTGTGGGGGCATTGTGGAGGGTGTGGGGGGTTGTAACCCCCCACATTTTACCGAAAACTTCACTTTTTCCCTGTTTTTAGGGAAAAAGTTAAGTTTACAGTAAAATGTGGAGGGTTACAACCCCCCAAACCCTCCACAACGCTGGCACGATCTCTATTAAGTAAACTGGGGGGCTCCACAACAAAACCCCCCGTCGGAGCCCCTAAAAACTGTAATTTTCTTCGGCGCGCCCTCCATCTTGCGCTCAGTTGTCGGCGCGCGCCTTTGTCTTTCGCCGAGTTGTCTATGAACCGCATTATGCACATGTTAGCATGTAATGCAGCTTAGCAAAAGGGCCTCTATGTTGCCTTTGGAACACTGGAGAGGGTGTGATAAGTGCAGCTTTTATATATTTTGACAGCTATGAACACTGATATTCTTTAACAAAAAGAAATAATAAAATATAGTCCATAACAACATACACATGTTGTCTGAACAGTTTAGATGAAATTGGCATGACATTTACCTGCACTCGACTCCTGTAATTTTAAGCAGCATTCTAAGAATTATGTTGGCGGTCTTCCAAATCGAAACCATTAAGTGGCTTATGATCAACAGTTCTGCATTCAAACACCTCCACTTGGCATAATTATTTAAAGCCAAGGTCAAAGAAACTGCTTAAAGCTTTGAAATTCATAATTAAAGGTTTAATATTAACTTGTGAAGAAATATTATTATTATTTTTTTTTTTTTTTTGCAAAAAGAAGCAGAACTTGACTCTTATGTGATGGGGTTTCTTTCTACATTTATACCAGAAAACATGTTTTGCATCTATGGAAGAAAAGTTGCATATCCAGGAAAGCAGTTCTGGGATCGTTTTTTCCTTGCAGAACACAAACTCTGTGAGCAATGTGGATTCTGGAATCTGAGGGTTCCTTATTCAGCGGGACTTATCCAGGTAGGAATGGCTCCTAGCTGGATAAATCTCACTAAAAGGTCCATTTCAGTGGCACTGTCCGGATAATGCCACTGAAAAGCCAAGGCAGTCCAGGGGAAGAGCCAGTTGCCATTTATCTGATTAGGAGCAATACACAGTCTACCAAATGGTTATTTGCCTTATTATTTATAGAACTTGAAATAAAGCTGAGCGATTTACAGATAGAAGCTCAAGACAGAGCTGACAAGGAGAAAGGCAGAAGAGAATT
Source organism: Geotrypetes seraphini (assembly GCF_902459505.1). Taxonomy (NCBI): domain Eukaryota; kingdom Metazoa; phylum Chordata; class Amphibia; order Gymnophiona; family Dermophiidae; genus Geotrypetes; species Geotrypetes seraphini. The sequence goes on along the minus strand of NC_047093.1, from coordinate 15,612,217 downwards.
CCACAGTTTGGATATAGCGGAATTAGAAAAGGGCGGCAAAAATTATAAAAGGGATGGGTTGACTTCCTATGAGGAGTGGCTAAAGTGGCTAGGGCTTTTCAACTTGGAGAAGAGACGGCTCAGGGGTGATATGTTATAGGTTTATAAAATAATATGTGGAGTGGAAAAGGTAGACATGAATCGCTTGTTTACTCTTTCCAAAAATACTAGGACTAGGGGACATGCAATAAAGCTACTAAATAGTAGATTTAAAACAAACCAGAGAAACTTTTTCTTCACACAACATGTAATTAAACTCTGGAATTCATTGCTGGAGAATGTGGTGAAATCAGTTAGCTTAGCGGGGTTTAAAAAAGGATTGGATAATTTCCTAAACGAGAAGTCCATAGGCCATTATTTAGATGGCTTGGGGAAATCCAATGCTTAGTCCTAGGATAAGCAGCATAAAATCTGTTTTACTACTTGGGATCTAGCTTGGTACTTGGGGCCTGTGTTGGCCACTGTTGGAAAGAGGATACTGGGCTTGATGGACCTTCGGTTTGTCCCAGGATGGCAATTCTTATGTTCACATATGAAAATGCAGTTTCTCGCGTAACTTCTAGTCTTATGTGGTATGGTAGGGGAAACTATAAAAGGACTTGTGATGTGTAGCCTGCAGGTGGTGGTGAACGGGCAGAGTAAAGTCGAAATGTAGTTAGGGGCAGAAGGTTATAAATCTTTGTATACAAGAATGATTAATTTGTATAGTATGCATGCTGATACAAAAGAAAACTTTCAGATCTTGGTTTATTTCTATACCATTTATAGCCTAAGTCAGTGTTTTTCAACCTTTTTACACCTATGGACCGGCAGAAATAAAAGAATTATTCTGTGGACCGGCATCTGTCCGTGGACCGGTGGCTTAGTCGTGGGCCAGACCCCGCCCATCTCTACCCAATCTCCACCCCAGACCCCGCCCCCATAATAGTACTAATTGCACCTTGCATGTCCCGTGCCTCATCTGGAAGCCTTCCCTCTGACGTTGCAACGTCAGAGAGAAGGCTTCCGGTTCAGGCGCAGGATGCCCGTAGGAGTCGCTGCCCATGGCTTTGTGCACTGAATCAGTTAGGAAGAGGGAGCTGGCTCAAAGATAACGCCGCATCGATCGCACCGTGGACTGGCGGTTGAAGAACACTGGGCTAAGTCGTGGGCCAAACTCCGCCAATCTCTACCCAATCTCCACCCCAGACCCCGCCCCCATAATAGTACTAATTGCACCTTGCACATCCCGTGCCTCATCTGGAAATCTTCCCTCTGACGTTGCAACGTCAGTGAGAAGGCTTCCGGTTCAGGCGCAGGATGCCCGTAGGAGCCGCTGCCCATGGCTTTGTGCACTGAATCAGTGAGTAAGAGGGAGCTGGCTCGAAGATAACGCCACATCGATCGCACCGTGGACTGGCGGTTGAAGAACAATGTTTTGGGCCTAATGCACGTGCTAGCCCTGTGGACCGGCAGGAAATTTCTGTGGACCGGCACTGGTCCATGGACTGGTGGTTGAAGAACACTGGCCTAAGTGGTTCACATGCACTCTGAGGATAAGGGTGTTAATAGTGGTGTGCTGCAAGGATTAAACCTTGGTCGGAAAGCTTTGTCTTTTGGTGGATGGTACCAAAATCTGCAACGGAGCAGACACCTGGAAGGCGTGGCAAAGACGAGGAGGGATCTAGTGAGCTAGAGGTGCAGTCTAGAGTTTGGTAGCTAAGATTTAAAGCTAAAAAACAACGCAGGGCCATGCATTTAGGGGCCGATTCTCAAAATGCCTGTAGATGGTCTGCGCATGCTCTCCTCGCAAGGAAGCCCCGCCGTGTAGTCTGGTTTTGCCTAAGAAGACCGTTGCCGGCAGCGCTCGCTCTCCCCGTCCCCCTTCACCGTTTTACTTAACATATCGGCAATAGATTCAAGTTTCAAGTTTATTAATTTTTAATATACCGACCATCTACGGGAATCTAGCCGGTTTACAAGAAAATATTAAAAGAAGAATAAAAATAATACTAGTAGGGAATAAGTTTAAAGAGAGCAAGGGAAGTGTACATTGAAGACATTGACAAGACGAAATGGAAAGTGATGATAAAGAAAAGAAAGGAGGGGGATAAAGTTACATTATTAGAAGTTAAAAACAAAAAAAAAAGGGATAAAACATTGGGGATGGGATCGCTTCTTAAAAGCTGTTGGCTGATTTGAAGATGAGAAGGATCAAGAGCAGTAGACTGCATCTTGAAATAAGAATGTTTTTAAATTTGTCTTGAATTTATCGATTAATTTTTCGTGGCGAAGTTGAGATGGCAGAGCATTCCATAAAGTTGGAGCTACTACTGAGAAATTAGATTTTCTGGTATAGAAAAATTCCTTTATAGAAGGAATAGAAAGTAAGTTCTGATCAGCTGATCTAAGAGACCGTGAAGGGCGAAAAGGGGTGAGAAGCTTATCAAGAAAAGAAGGTTGATGGGAATGTTTGATTTTGAAGACTAACATAACAGTTTTGTAGGTAATGCGATGTGTAATGGGTAACCAGTGAGCTTCTTTCCGAAGAGGGGTGACATGATCATATTTCCCTAACTTATAGATAAGTTTTATTGCCTGTCCTGCTGATTTCAAACATCTTGCCCCAGATCCCTGGAGAAAACATCTTTGCCATAGTGCAGCCCTGCTTTTAACCCGCGGGTTAAAAGCACGGGCTCACAAAGGGGGCTTCTGAGCAGGCAGCGGGGAGTTTGGTCGCCAGAGAGAATCCTGCACTATTAACGGAGCAGGGCAGCAGAAAACTGGGGAAGCAGAGAGCAGGGCGCTTTTGATTGGGTTTTTTTCAGGGCGGCACAGAGCAGGACAGTTGGCAAGTAGGTGAGCGACTGGTCCTCAGCAGTTGCTCACGTTTGGATCGGCCGGTGTCAGATCAAAAGCGCGCCGGGACAAAGGCGCGCGCAAACAATTGAGCGCAGCGCGGAGGCGCACGCCGCAGAAAATTACAGTTTTTGCGGCTCCGACAGGGGGGGGGGAGGCAACCCCCCACTTTACTTAATAGAGATCGCGCCACGTTGTGGGGGGTGTGGGGGGTTGTAACCCCCCACATTTTACTGAAAACTTCACTTTTTCTCTGTTTTTAGGGAAAAAGTTAAGTTTACAGTAAAATGTGGAGGGTTACAACCCCCTAAACCCTCCACAATGTCGGCGCGATCTCTATTAAGTAAACTGGGGGGGCTCCCCAACAAAACCCCCCGTCGGAGCCCCTAAAAACTGTAATTTTTTCGGCGCGCGCCTCCGTCTTGCGCTCAGTTGTCGGCGCGCGCCCTTGTCTTTCGCGGAGTTGTCTATGAACCGGATCGGCCAGCCCAATCGGTTTGTGTAGTGAATCGCTGCCGGATGCATTTCCCCTCATTTGCATGTGTGGATCGGATCGGGTGCGGACAGGATCGGCCAGAAGGTTAGTGATTCGGGTAGGGGTCGGGACACAATCGGTCAGCTTAGTGAATCTGGCCCAATGTATGTTCAAATGCAAGATAAAGGGAAGAAGTGTTTGGCAGAAAGTATTTGCTGTAATGTGAAGAACTTTACTGATGTGTCATTTCAAAGTTAGTTTAGAATCAAAGAGGACACCTAGAAATCTTATTTTTTCACTATAGGCAAGTGTAACTGGACAATGAACAGGAGGAAGTGGGACAACACAGAAAGGATTGGTCAAAAGAATAGATTCCAATTTGGTAGCATTGAAAGTCTTTGATCTCCGAGCCAAGATGAAACCTGATCTAAACGAGAGTTGAGTGGATAAGTTGTCAGAATTGGAAGAAAGAGAAAGTGTTTAGATTTCATTTGTGTAACAGTAAGGTCTGCAGCCACACGATTGAATAAAGGAAAGATAAAAAGATTTAAAGAGGATGTGGGCAAGAATGAGGAACACCTGAGTTGCAAAAGTACTGGTAAACAGAGTTCACTCTGAGGATAGGGGTGTGCTGCAAGGATTAGACCTTGGTCCAGTTCTTTTTCAACATTTGTGTAAGTATCATTGCAGAAGAGCCGTCGGGAAAGTGTGGATGATACTAAAATCTGCAACATAGCAGACACCTGGAAGGCGTGACAAACACGAGGAGGGATCTAGTGAGCTTGAGGTGCAGCCTAGAGTTTGGTAGCTAAGATTTAAAGCTAATAAAAGGCAGGACCTGATTCTCGAAATGCGTGTCCTGATTGCAGGCACCTGGCAGCCAATCGGGACACATATTTTTAGAAAAAATTGCGCGAGGAGGGATGCCTGCATTGTAGACGTCTAGCGCATCTAAGGAAACACGTAGAGACGCTTAAGCATGCCCAAGTTAAGCATGCCCAAGGCAGGGCGTGGGTGTGGTTGCACCTGGAAGTGATCTTGGGTGGGCTTAAGCGTCCCTATGTGTCTCTGTAGGCACGAGACAGATGCCTTAAAATGTAGGCCTGCAAAATACGTCTGTTCAGTGATGTAGATGCGATTCTCTTTAGGACGCCGATGCAAGATGCCGTCTCTTAGGTGTCTGCCGAGATTGGCGTCATATAGAGAATCAGTCCCTTGGTCTGTAAAAGCTAAGGAGCAGTACCATAAAGGGAGTAAACTTCTTCTGTGGATGAAAGGAAAGTTGGACCTGCTCATTTTATTAATGCAGCCAAACAGGTAGCTAAGGTAATAATAATTTTTTTAAAAACGGATATTTGGGTGTGTTGATAGAGGTCTAAGATGGTTAAGGGGCTGGAGGAGTTGCCGTACAGTGAAAGATTAGAGAAACTGGGCCTTTTCTCCCTCAAACAGAGGAGATTGAGAGGGGACATGATCGAAACATTCAAAGTACTGAAGGGAATAGACTTATTAGATAAGGACAGGTTGTTCACCCTCTCCAAGGTAGAGAGAACGAGAGGGCACTCTCTAAAGCTGAAAGGGGATAGATTCCGTACAAACATAAGGAAGTTCTTCTTCACCCAGAGAGTGGTGGAAAACCGGAGTCTGTCATAGGAGAAAACACCCTCCAGGGATTCAAATAGGGGAAAACACCCTCCAGGGATTCAAGACAAAGGTAGACAAGTTCCTGCTGAACCGGAACGTACCCAGGTAGGGCTAGTCTCAGTTAGGGCGCTGGTCTTTGACCAGAGGGCTGCTTCGTGAGCGGACTGCTGGGCACGATGGACCATGGGTCTGACCCAGCAGCGCCAATTCTTATATTCTTAAGTCTAGCAATCAGGTAAAAGGAGGTGAGAATATATCTGTACAAGTCTAAAGTGAGACCTAAGGAAATAGAACATTTCAAAAATACAGACTGGATGGAGTTGATCCAGAAGACATCCTCTAAAAAACATCTGGGGACTGAGTGCAGAATGCACAAAGCCATTTCAGCACAAATAGGCAAATCATCTGCATGCTATTTGGGTTGAGCACAAGATCTAAGCAGTAGGCACAACTCTTTTGAGCAGGCCCAGTCCAGTTTCCGATCTCGGGAGCTCCAGAGCATTTTGGTTTGTTTTCATTTCGGCTCCAATATGGACACAGCTGTTGTATATCTGTTATGTGAGTGTGTGTCCCTTGCTTAATAGCTGCGTTCTGACCATAGGCGTGAGACATCCACTCACACAACAGATGCACAAACAGCTACTGACAGCTCCAGACCTACTGGAAACTTTTGCCCAGTAAGAGGTGGGCATTCCAAGGAGTGCTCATTTTAATACCAAACAGACTAAGGACTTTTCCTCCAAACTTGTCTTAAACTTAGGGCTCCTTTTACTAAGGTGCGCTAGGGCTTTAACGAGCAGAATAGCGCGCGTTAGTTCTAGAAGCATAGCGTGCGGTAATTTCCTGTGTGTGCTAAAAACGCTAGCGCACCTTAGTAGAAAGAGCCCTTAGCTATGCTCACTACTGTAACCACCTCTTCTGGCAAGGAGTTCCAGAGCTTAACTATTCTTTGAGTAAAAAAAAAAATCTCTTATTTGTTTTACAAGTATTCCCATGTAATTTCATTGAGTGTCTCCTGGTTTTTGTACTTTTGGAAAGGGTGAAAAATCGATTTACTCTTACCCATTCTACACCACTCAGGACTTTATAGACCTGAATCGTATTTCCCCTTAACCATCTCTTTTCCAAGTTGAAGAGCCCCCAACCTCATTCTTGCAGCCACATCCACTCTGCAAACTTAGCAAAGACATGTAGAGTGGACCAAGTCACTGCCCTACAAACCTCCACAGGGGAGTCTGCCCTAGCTTCAGCCCACGATGAAGCTGCACTTCTGGTAGAATGTACCTTAACGGAAACAGGGAACTGTTCCCTAAACACAATATATGCTGACGAAATGACCCTACGGATCCATCTGGAAATTGTGGCTTTGGAAGCTGGCGCACCTCACCTACCTGGATTGGTCAGCACAAAAAGTTGGTCAGAGAGCCTAAACTCGTATGGTGACCTTGGGATATTGAAGCTTGGGATATTTTCACATCCAGCTTCTTCAGAATCCAGTCCTGCTTCCTGGAAACCGTGGACTGGAACGCTGGCAATCTGGCTTCCTGACTGATGTGAAATGCCGAAACCACCTTTGTCAGAAAAGAAGGAATGGTACGTAACGAGACTCTAGTCTTGGTGATCCTAAGGAAAATAGGAAAAAGCCTGGAGCTCTGAGACCCATCCTGCCGAGGTTACAATCACTAGAAAAACTGTCTTGAGCATCAGATCTATCAGATGCTTCCTTCAGTGGCTCATAAGGAGCCTGGCTGAGGCCTTGTAAAACCACATTAAAATCCCACGAAGGGAAAGAAGGTTTCACTGAAGGCCTGATACATAGAACTTCCTTCAGAAATCAGTGTAGATCTACGGTATCGAGCTCTGAAACAACAGAGACTTGCCACTTGGACTTGAAGAAAAGCCACTATAAGTCCTTTGTCTTGGCCTGCTCAAGAGGAAAGCCAACACCACAAAAACCATTGAAAAATCTCCCATGCTTTCTTCATACAAGAGAAGTTTCATCTTCTATATCATTTTGGCTGTTCTTCTTTGAACCTTTTCTAATTCCATTCTATCTTTTTTGATATGGTGATCAAAACTGTGCGCAATAATGAAGGTGAGGACACATCATGGAGCGATACAGAGACCTTATAATATTAGCTGTCCCTTTCCTAATAATTCCTAGCATTCTTCATCACCTCTGAAATGAGGATAGCATTAGAATTCAATAAAGTATGGGACAAGCACCAAGGATCCCTGAGGGAGAAACAAGGGTCATAGAGAGAGGCAGGCATGGACTTCTTCTGCCGCCATTTTCTATATATCCATGTTACAGGGGACAAACTTTCTTTTGATTAAGGTCTAGCCTGGCCCCAATGGAAGTGGGGTTGGAATCACAATTAACCACAGTATCAGGGTGAAGGTATTTGCAATATTCAAGGGTGTGTAAGCAGATATAATTCAAGGTGATTCTACACCATCCAGCTTCCATGAGAATGATAAGAAATAGCTTAAAAATGTGTGAAATCCAAGAGTACCTATATTAATGTGTACTGGTTCACAGATTTAGGAAAATATTTAACAGACAACACTAGAAAAACTACTCTCAATATAAAATTGCTGCATTTTAACTCAGTCATACACAGTTCTCACTTAGCATCCCTAATGGTGTCTTATATTTATTCATTCAATTTTCTATACTATTCTCTAAGGGGAGCTCAGAACGGTTTACATGAATTTATTCAGGAACTGTGCGTCCTGGCAGGCTCACAATCTATCTAATGTACCTAGGGCAATGGGGGGGGGGGGATTAAGTGACTTGTCCAGGGTCACGAGCAGTGTGGGTTTGAACCCACAACCTCAGGGTGCTGAGGCTGTAGCTTTAACCATCGTGCTACAAAGCAGTTTACAAAAGATTCATTTTTTCATCTAAAACACCCTTTGAGTTCTGAGATAGATGACAGGAGCCTATGGGAGAATTTTACAGGTTGTGAGACCTATTCCTGCATTTTGCTGAAGTTGCTGAAGTCATGGGCTTGTGCAAACTGGTTTCAGTTCAGTTGCCGAGATGCTAATGTGTGGCATGTGAGTGTGTGGATTTCTTGCTGTGAAGTTTCTCAAGGACACCAACCAGTGCTGGAAAGACAATGAGCTATTTAACAGTGCTGAAAGAAAATGCTAGTCAGCAAGACACTCCATCATCCGGGAACCTAAGAACTGATAAAGTGATGCCAGGCTAATGCACTCAGGCACTGATACTGATGTACCCGTGTGAAGAATGGAAACTTCAAGAAGAAGATAGTTCTAGAAGCTATGCCTGTCCAAGGCCCCCCAGGGAAGAATGGAGGCATGGACTAGGAGAGGGTTAGATAGGCATTTGGTCTCTCCAATAGGGTGATACATATTCCCAGCCAGGGGAATTGTCTAAGACTATGACACCTTCTGTATAAAACCCCCATGCTCTGGCAGAGTTTCTTTAGAGAAGCTGTGCCATACTTACAGAAATATGTTGGCACTGATTATATGAGGTTTTTTATCTCTCCGTTGTATATGTCCAAACTGATTTATTTTTGATTTGACAAATGCTGCTATAATACTTATTACTAGAATAAAAAATTATTTGCTTTGGAATATACAATGTAATCTTGTGGGTTTTATTTTTATTTTGGGTTTTTTTTCCCCTTCACGACGGATCCCCAGTGAGGTAAAGTAAGCAGCCTTTTACTTCAGTTCTTAGGGCTACACATCTAGAACAGCCTACCTGCAATCTGCGGCAACTTACCACATACTCCCACTTCAGGAAAAAGCTAAAGACATACCTTATCCCCTTGTAATTACTAAATGCTTTTCAAATACAGTGGTACCTTGGTTTACAAGCATAATTCGTAAACCAAGGTAGCATGCTCGTAAACCAAAATACTCGTATATCAAAGCGAGTTTCCCCATAGGAACTAAGGGAAACTCGCTTGATACGTTCCCACCCACCCCCCGAGGCCAGCGGCGCTGCTCTACCCCCCCCCCCCCCGAGAACCGGCATTGCTCCCCCCGAATGCCCATCCCCGCGTAATCCGGCAACCTTCCACCTGCGATCCGGCACCCTCCCTCCCCCCCTCCCCCGGCGATCCGGCACCCCCCTGCCACGATCTGAAATCCCCAAGACCCACCCGAACATGCTTCTTACTTCCATCTGGCCACCGGCACCGGCATATCCTGTGCATTGGTGTCGATGCCTGAAGATCTGCCTCCTCTTCTTTGCTGGGTCTTGAGCATCTGCGCATGTTCAAGGCCTGCGAGTTCACACTCACTCTGAGATTCTCGGAGATCTGGGTCTGAGGGATTTCAGATCGCAGCGGAGGGTGCCGGATCGCGGGGGGGTGCCGCTCGCAAATAGAGGCAAGCTCGGTTTCCGAGGCGCCGATTTTGCGAATGTTTTGCTCGTCTTGCAAAACACTCGCAAACCGGTGCACTCGTAAACCGAGGTACCACTGTACTTCATCCCCAACCCATCAATGTTATCTCAAACCTTAGGTATCCATGTTAGATTCGCTTATCTCTAACCTAGAGTCACTAATGTGAAACCCTGTTGCTGTGAGCCATGTTGATTCTATGTCGAAAACTGTATTGGGTTGTATACCTTATTTTAGTGTTCAGTGTTCATTCTGCTCAATTACTGTAACCGTAAAGCTTACGTCAACCTGTGCAAAGACCATTGGCCTGTCTATATGTATCCTGTTATTGAATCCGTAAAACTTACCGTATTTTTTGCTCCATAAGACGCACTTTTTCCCCCCCAAAAAGTGGGTGGGAAAAAGGGTGCATCCTATGGAGTGAATACCCCCCCCCCCGCCTGTTACCTTATTTAGACCGCAGACCGCCCCTCGCCCGCTGCTGCTACTGGTTGCTCACTGCTGCTGCAAGAAGATGAAGGGAAAGGCCAGGCGAGTGCAGCGATTGCACGCCGCCGGTTCAGAAGCCTTACCTCCGACGTCAATTCGGACAGAATTGACGTCGGGAATAGGTTTCTGGGCCGGCGGCGTTTTAGGGCTCATTATTTATAGTTTAACAGCTGAAAGACCAACCTCCTATGGTTCAATCTATTATTGGGAAAGCCCGCCTCCTGTTCCAAAACGCCACCGCCATCTTATAATTAAAACTGAACGTGTGGGTTGGATGATAGCAGCTAAGGTAAGGAGAAGGTGGTTGAGATGGGTATGGTTTTTTGTATGATGGTAATACGATATACGGAAAAGATTATAATTATCGTGGCATTTATTGTAGAGTAGATCCCTGACGAAACTACGCTGAAACATGTCGGGTCCAACCGCTTAATCTACTGAAATGTAAAGAAACAGTCGATTATTACCAAGATAAGTAAAACTATAACAATAACATTTAAAAAGTAAGAGGTTTAAATAAAAGGAAGTAAATTGTTAAAATGGAGCCTAGACCGGTGAGGAGCTAACACAAGAATCTCCCCGTAGAATGACACCTAGAGTGGGATGGAGGAGTGGTGTTTCTGAGGTCTTGGGGCTAAGCATTGCATGTACTATCTAAAGGAGGAAGGAGAAAGGAATGAAGAGTGCAAGAGTACCTTAGAAAAAGTGGATTCAAGTGATGTGTGGATAGTTCTCAGCTTTAAAATAGTAGCCATTAACGACTGGAATTAAAAATAATGCAAGCACATTTGAATTGTACCGGTAACAAGTGTAGATCGCATAGTACAGGAGTTATTCTGTCAAATTGTTTTAGCCCACTAATTAGTCTGGCTGCCTTATAATGTAAGAGCTGAATTCTATACTGAAGTTTCGTTGTGATGCCCTCATATAGTGAATTACAATAGTCAGTTAGAGGCAACAATATAGCTTCAGCTAATGTGATCTAAAGATGTTTTAATACTTCTTAACAGGTGCAAGTTATGGAAAACCTTCCTAAGAAGGAAATCTACCTGATTCTTCAGAGCTAGTCCCGAGTCTAGTAGAACACCTAATGCTTTAAAACCAAATACAACTAAAATGCTCCAAATGATTCTGTTATGGAATAAACTCTCCCCCCCTCCCCTCATACTCCCCTTACATTCAGTTACTGGACATTAGCGTTTTATAACTTCAGATATCTGAGCACCTTTGCTGGCTGTTGTTTATTTATTTATTTTTTTTTTTCAATTATCTTTATTAACAATTGCAAAGGGACCATACAACCAGGAGCAGAGTAAGCATAAAAACAGATCAACCAGAAAAACAGCACTGGAAAACTAGTACAGTGGTGCCTCACACAACGAACTTAATTCGTTCCAGGAGCAAGTTTGTTATGCGAAAAGTTCGTTGTGTGAAACGCGTTTTCCCATAAGAATACATGTAAAACAAAATAATTCGTTCTGCAGCCCTACATTTCCCTCCCTCCACCTCACCTTATATGCAGAGTTTGCCAGCTTTCTTTTTCACCCAGCCGCACGATTTCAAAAAGCTGTGCACGCGCAGCTGCTGGAGTTGATCAATGTTCTCCTCTCCTGCAACTTCCGGTTTCCGGTTGCGTCAGAGGAGAAGATTGAACAACAGAGCATGCGCGCATGTGCTGCTCTTTGAAAGTGTGTGGCTGGCCGAAAAAGAAAGCCGGAAAACTCGGTATCTAAGGTAAGGTGGAGGGAGATGATGGAACACTGCATTCAGACAGGAGGGTGCTGCTGTTCCCGGCTCACATTAGGAAGCGGCGAGAGTAGTTCCGCCCCCCCCCCGGGCCCCTCGGGCGACTTCGTTGTGTGAAACGAAGTTCGTTATAGGGAGCAAGACAAAAAGTTTGTTATGCGCAGCGTTCGCTGTGCGAGGCGTCCGTTATGCGAGGCACCACTGTACATCAAAAAGTGCACCGTACAAGAACCCAATGGGAGTATGCCCTTCACAAGTGACATTTTGAAATATCCAATCCCCCAATCAAAACCACCCAGACCTCAAGCATACGGCAGCAAATCCCAACTAACAGACAACAAACACTCCACAAGCTTACCTCCAGACAGCCAACCACCCAAAGACTCACACCCGCACACACACCAGTGCAGCCACCCTGTGGAAAAGCAAAAACCAAAAGAAAAAGAGCCAAAGGAGCGCAACAGCCCTATCAAGAAGAAATATCAGGGTAGGGACTCCGTAGCTACCGGCTACAAGCCGGAACAAACAGTTAACACCCGTTTCCACAAGGCTTGATAGCAGCGGAGGACCAGAGTCCCGGACCTAGGGATGCGTTGAAGCTCATACCGCCCCCACCTCAGCAAAACGAGCAAGCCACTGTGGAAAAGAGGCCACTGAGTCAGCCACCCAATGCTGCAACAAGAGCTTTTTTACCACCAAGACAGCCATGTAAAGAACCCTGCGCCTGGGAAGCGTAAGCCCTCCCTCAATCAAAGCACGTTGATCTCCCAAGAGCAAGAAACCATAAGACCGGGGCACATCTTGTTGAAGAATGCGCTCCAAAAATGGAAGGACTTGCAGCCACAAGTCAGAAGAAGGACATTCCAAAAAATGATGCGTGAGGGTACCTAAGAAACGATTGCATTTAGTGCAAACTGCTCCCTCCCAGAGAACCATATGAGCCCCCTGAGCCCAAGAAATATAGGCCCGATGCAGAATATTAAATTACATTTCCTTAAAGTCCGTGGAACCCCCCCAAGGCGTGCACATTGGCAAACAGATCAAGGAATGCCTTACGATCCAGGAGAGTGCCAAGCTCTGATTGCCACTGGGAAGCCAATCAATTAATAGATCCCATGTCCGAAGCACATGCTTAGAACTGCATTAAACAACAGCCAGCATTTAACAAATTAGCTACCTGGTATCGGATTCTGAAGAATGCTGGCTGTTGTTTAATGCAGTTCTAAGCATGTGCTTTTTGTGTGTGTGTGTGTGTATAGTAAGAAAAATACACTTCCTGGAAACCCTCATTATCAGGCGGTCAGACTGAACCCTATAAATCACATCGTAAAGAAATGCATAATGAAAGCTGCAGGAAAAATTACAGAACTTTCCATGGCCCCAGCTGATCTTTTTATTCCCAGTTCTGCTGTTTGAAAAACAAATTAATCAGATGTGGTAAAACCATTTTAAGGGGATTTCTCAATGGCTTTGAAACAAAGAATATTGTAAACAAGCAAAGAGAAGAGACATTGATCGATGCTGTCCACTTTCTTTCTCCATAGGCAAGCATGTGAAGTGTCAGTGGTTTTCCTTTTTCAATAACCTTTTTGCCAAACCCTGGAACTGTGGGAAGATGGTATCAACCAACTGCAGTGATCCTCTGCTGGCCAATGAGGAGAAGGGACGCCCAGCAGCGCCAGTGCTGACAAGATTAGAGAATGGCACGGGGACAAATTTGTCCCCGCGGGTTCTCAGTTTCCCTTCCAGTCCCTGTGGGCTCTGTCCCTGCTCCGTCCCTGCAAGCTCTCTCCTCTGCACAAGTTTCGAACACTTTACATTCCTAAGTGTTCAAGGCTTGTGCAGTTAAGGCAGAGCTACACAACAAAGAAAAATGGGGAGACCCAATGATCCACAGTGAAAACAATCCACCGATGAAAACAAAAACAAAAAACTGTGGATACAGATGTTCTGGAGATAATTTATAATACACAGACATATAAAAACATGAAAATTCAATGAAAACATACAATGATATCAATGAAAACATACAATGATAAAAAATACAGTGGTAAAAATCCAACCGGACCCTACATGGTCTGTGTTTTGGCGAACACGCCTTCCTCAGGGGTCCAATGGTTTGCAAACTCACATATAAAGAATTGGACTGAAAACAGTCTATTGTCTTTAAACATATGAGCAAAGAACACCACAGACAAGCTGAAGTAGCAAAAAAAAACAAAAACGCTATAGCTATAGTGCTGATTTTTTTGGGCACCTAATTTTTAGTGACTATAAGATATTACATTATAATCGTGTAATGGTACGGAACACCTGTAGATGGAGACATTGTTGTCATATACGATATCCCATTCTAACCCAGGAATGCTATAGCTATAGCGTTTTTTTGCTTCTTCAGCTTGTCTGTGTTGTTCTTTGCTCACATGTTTAAAGACAATAGACTGTTTTCAGTCCAATTCTTTATATGTGAGGTTGCAAACCATTGGACCCCTGAGGAAGGCGTGTTCGCCGAAACACGGACCGTGTAGGGTCCGGTTGGATTTTTAACACTATTTTTTAGCATTGTACTTTTTTCATTGAATTTTCATGGTTTTATATGTCAGTGTTTAATAAATTATCTCCAGAACATCTGTATCCACAGTTTTTGTTTTCATCGGTGGATTGTTTTCACTGTGGATCATTGGGTCTCTCCATTTTTCTTTGTTAGGCAGACTAGATGAGCCATTTGGCCTTTATCTGCCATCATGTTACAATGTTTCTATAACCATAAAGCCCTATGACCTCACAATGCAGGTGTAAAGAGCCTTAGCCTATAGGAAGAGGAGATGCAAATGTTAAGAGCCTTAGCCAATAAGGAGAGAGATAATGGTTACTGCAGCTGGGCATTTTTTTGCTTCTTCAGCTTGTCTGTGGTGTTCTTTGCTCACATGTTTAAAGACAATAGACTGTTTTTAGTTCAATTCTTTATATGTGAGGTTGCAATCCATTGGACCCCTGAGGAAGGCGTGTTCGCCGAAACACGGACCGTGTAGGGTCCGGTTGGATTTTTACCACTGTATTTTTTAGCATTGTACTTTTTTCATTGAATTTTCATGGTTTTATATGTCAGTGTTTAATAAATTATCTCCAGAACATCTGTATCCACAGTTTTTTGTTTTTGTTAAGGCAGAGCTTACAGGGCAGGAATAGAACGCGCGGGGACGGGACGGGGATACAGAGATCTTGTTTCTCCTTTGCTGTTTTCTATTTGTCTGACATGATCGAGACATTCAAGTATCTCAAAGGCCGCATCGAGGTGAAAGAAGATATCTTCTTTTTCAAGGGTCCCATGGCAACAAGGGGGCATCCGTGGAAAATCAGGGGCGGGAAACTGCACGGGGACACCAGGAAATTCTTTTTCACTGAAAGGGTGGTTGATCGCTGGAATAGTCTTCCAATTCAGGTTATTGAGGCCAGCAGCGTGCCTGATTTTAAGGCCAAATGGGATAGACACATGGGATCTATTCACAGAGAAAGGTAGGGGAGGGTCATTGGGGTGGGCAGACTAGATGGGCCGTGGCCCTTATCTGCCGTCTATTTCTATGTTTCTATGTATTTAGTGTGATTTTTTTGTTCCTCGCTTAGATTTGTGGATAAGCAGGTTAGAAATCATTTTAAATCCTATATAATAAAAGACTAAGCGCACATGCGCACTTAGGATTTCGTGTTGCCTGCCGCTGTGGTGTGTGATCCGTGGCAGCCAACCCAGCGGCAGGGAACATTCTGGCCACTCCCCTCCTCCCGCCCTCACTCACCGTGGAAGCCAGGCAAGCTCTCTCCCTGCCCGCGTCCTAGGCAGGGAACACACCTCGGCCCTCACTCGCCGCCGCTGCCGCCGCTGCTGATCCTCCTGTAAAGAGCAGCCTGCGATGGTGGCCGGCTTTAGCGAACCTCACAGGCCGCTCTCCAACTCGGTAGCACGTTCCCTCTGACGCGATCCCGTGCGTCAGAGGGAACGTGCTACCGAGGATGGAGAGTGGCCTGCGAGGTTCGCTAAAGCCGGCCACCATCGCAGGCTGTTCTTTACAGGAGGATCAGCAGCTGAGAGGAGCCGCTGCTGGCACTTTTAAAAACTTAAAACGAAATCTTCGGCCGCAGCAGGCCAGCCCACAGGAAGGGAAGGGTGAGGGGCCGAACGGAGCAGGCCAGATCACAGGGAGGGGCTGAAACGGAGCAGGACAGCTCAGGTAAGAGAAGGGAATTGCTTCAGCAGGGACCTGGAGGGGAAGGGAAATACGCTTCTGCTTCTGCAAAGGAAAGTGGGGGGGGAGAGAAGGGAATGGGGGGTGGGGGAAAATGCTGCTACTACTTCACAGGGACCTGGAGGGGAAAGGAAATACGCTGCTGCTTCTGCAAAGGAAAGTGGGGGGGGGAAATGCTGCTACTACTTCACAGGATCTGGAGGGGAAGGGAAATATCACTGCTGCTTCTGCAAAAGAAAGTGGGGGGGAGAGAAGGGAATGGGGGGGTGGGGGAAAATATTGCTACTATTTCACAGGGAGCTGGAGGGGAAGGGAAATACCACTGCTGCTTCTGCAAAGGAAAGTGTGTGGGGGGGGGAGAGACAGAAAGAAATACAGACAGACAAAAGAAGGCCAGGGAGAGAGACAGACAGAAAAAAAGACAGACAGGGAACCAGAGAGACAGACAGAAAGAAAGACAGACAGAGACAAAGGGTGCCGGGGAGAGAGAGAGAAAAATAGCAGGAGGGAGAGAGACAGAAAGAAAGGAAGAAAGAGACAGGAGCAGGGAGAGAGACATAAATAAAGAAAGACAGACAGGCATATATTCTAGCACCCGTTAATGTAACAGGCTTAAACACTAATAAATAAATAAAATGGGAACATTTGTCTCCATGTCAAGGAGGGTGTCAGTGACCACTGGGGAAGTGTGAGAAGGGTCATGCCTTCATCCTTCCAATAGTCATTTGGTCAGCTTAAGTGCCTTTTAGGCCCTTATTCGCTTTGAAAATAGGTCTAGCTCCAAATGTCTAAATCAGTGGTTCCCAACCCTGTCCTGGAGGACCATCAGCCAGTCAGGTTTTTAGAATAACCCTAATGAATATGCATGGAGCAGATATGCATGTCTGTCACCTCCATTATATGCAAATATCTCTCATACATATTCATTAGAGTTATCCCAAAAACCCAACTGGCTGGTGGTCCTCCAGGACAGGGTTGGGAACCACTGGTCTAAATGGTGTCCTAGACATCTTGGTAAATGTGTGATTATGGCTGCAAAATATCCAAATGCTAAGCACACCCTAAGCCCCCCCCCATAACACTCCTCCAACACCCCCCCTTTTAACTTTGGATGTAGTACAGGCAAAAAGCCTAGAGAGACATCTAGAACAGGCGTCTCAAAGTCCCTCCTTGAGGGCCGCAATCCAGTTGGGTTTTCAGGATTTCCCCAAAGAATATGCATGAGATTTATGTGCATGCACTGCTTTCAATGCATATTCATTGGGGAAATCCTGAAAACCCGACTGGATTCTGGCCCTTGAGGACCGGAGTTGCCCATCCCTGACATACACACTCTAATCCAGGAGTCTCAAAGTCCCTCTTTGAGGACCGTAATCCAGTCGGGTTTTCAGGATTTCCCCAATGAATATGCATGAGATCTATGTGCATGCACTGCTTTCAATGCATATTCATTAGGGAAATCCTGAAAACCCGACTGGATTGCAGCCCTCAAGGAGGGACTTTGAGATCCCTGGTCTAGAAAGTCTGTTTCAAAAATGACTGCCTGGATGTCTTGTCCAGAAAAACGTCCAAGTGACACTTTATGCCATTTTTCAAATGTCTTTTTTTTTTTTTTTTCCAGCCCCATAACCCCTAGGGTTGCTTTAAAATATAATTTCCCCTCGTCTTCTAAATTTAAGTGTCGTTTACCTACATAAGTGCACACAGGGGAGGTACATGGCATAGGCAGGGTGAACATTTACACATTTTCTTTACAAAATACTGTAATTTATGTGCATAAATGTCACATAGGCAATCGCCTATGTCACAAATTCAAGTGTCTAAATGTAGGCACATTGATCTGGGTTTATGCTAGTATTCTTTGAGGGCGCTTTGTTCTGTATTTATTTAATCCATTTGATATACCGCAAAAGCTCTTTCCAAGGTTTCTAAGCAGTTTACAGATAAAAAAATTGAAGGATTAAAGAAGGAAAGAAAAAAAAAGTAGGATAAAAGGGACATGAGCACAGGGGAAGGAAAGGGTGAGAGAAAGAACTGAATTATTGCTAAGGCTGAAGGTCTCAGGGAATAGGTGAGTTTTGAATTGTTTCTTAAATACAAAGATGGAGGGTTGGCTCCTTAAATGAGAAGGGGGAGATCTTTCGTTTCACCTGAGATCGTTAAGTGTAAGGTTGAGAGGGATGGAAGTGAAAGGAGGTTATTGTCTGCTGAGTGGAGGGAAGAAGGAGGTTATAGAGGTAGGAGGGAGCTGCAGGGGAAACAACATTTGAAAACTCTTGTGCGAATTGCACAGTACGCCACAGCCTCAAGGAAGGCAAACAGAATGTTGGGCATCATTAAGAAGGGTATCACGACCAGGATGAAGGAAGTCATCCTGCCACTGTATCGTGAAATGGTGCGCCCGCACCTGGAGTACTGTGTCCAGTACTGGTCGCCGTACCTCAGGAAGGACATGGCGGTACTTGAGAGAGTCCAGAAAAGAGCAAGTAAGCTAATAAAGGGTATGGAAGACCTCTCATATAATGACAGACTGAAGAAGCTGGGGCTTTTCTCCCTGGAAAAGCGGAGACTTAGAGGAGACATGATAGAAACCTTCAAGATCCTGAAGGGCATAGAAAGAGTAAACAGGGACAGATTTTTCAAATTACGGGGAACCACAAGTACAAGGGGGCACTCAGAGAAATTGAAAGGGGAAAGGTTTAGAACAAACGCCAGAAGTTCTTTTTCACTCAGAGGGTGGTGGATACATGGAACGCGCTACCGGAGGATGTGATAAACAGGAGCACGCTACAGGGCTTCAAAGAAGGTTTGGATAGGTACCTGGAAGACACAGGGATTGAGGGGTACAGATAGGAGTAGAGGCAGGTTATAGGGATAGGATTAGAGGATCAGAGGCAGTTACAAAATTAGTCAGGGACACTGTTCAGGCAATTAGATCTGATGGGCCGCCGCGGGAGCGGACCGCTGGGCAAGATGGACCTCTGGTCTGCCTCAGCGGAGGCAACTTCTTATGTTCTTAATTTTGTATTTGATTCGAGTGATCACCGGAAGCCAGAGAATAGGCTTGCCACCTTCCCCCCCTCCCCCCATGCAGAAAGAAGGCTCCAAGATTTTGGTGACCTGTTGTATAATTGCGTGAACATTCTTTATAAAATGGCCTCCTTTTATAGCTCAGGCTGGCTGTGACATGTCAACTCTACCCATGTACTCAGCACCAGCTGCTGTCCATATGGGTCTAGGAGGATTCAGTGCAACTGATTCAGCATGGCAATCCGATTGATTTTTGGGTTAAAAAAATGGGAACACCTACTCTCAAAAGCTCCACTGGCTGCCCCTCGAAGCGAGAGTGGTGTTCAAATTTGCCAGCCTCTGTTTTAAATCCATTCTAGGCTCGGTCCCCATATACTTGGTTCCCCACTTCAACTTAGAACGCCCATCCAGACCCACACGCAGACTACGCCTATTTAACCACCCAACACTAAAGGCCTACCGTTACAAAAGATACCTGAACAGAACACTCGCCTTCAGAAAACTTGTAAAAACAAACTTTTTAACCAATTTGTAACCAAGTCCTCTCAAGCCTTTCCTCTCCAACCCTAACCGAATTGTTCCCAAAATCGGAGATGCGGAAGAGGAAATTAGGCCAGTAGAAGACCGCGAAGCAGCATGTTTACTGTGCTTGGGACGCTGCTGGAGCTGCAAGGTTTGTTGGCCATCTAGCGGTGGGAGGGTCGGCTGGGAGGGACAAGAGGGGTTTCGGGTGTGCCGGTTAGGGTCGGCACGGGGAGGGGGGGGGGTTAAAAACATGCTGCTCAGGGGGATGGGAGGCAGGCAGGCTGGCATTGGGGGGGGGGTTCAATGGAAACATGCTGCTCAGGGGGATGGGAGGCTGGCAGGCTGGCATTGGGGGTGGGGGGGGACAAAGTCTGGAAGATAATGATGGGGACATAGGAAGGAGGCACTGGGGGCACTAAGGACATAGAAAGGGGCACTAAGGACACAGAAAGGGACACTAAGGACATAGGATGCACTGAGGGCACTAAGCAGGACAGAGGCACTGGGGGCACTAAGGACACGGGAAGGAGGCGCTGGTGGAACTAAGGACATAGGAAGGAGGCACTGGGGCATTAAGGACACTGACACTGGGGCACTAAGGACACAGTACAGAGGCACTAAGGACATGGGAAGGAGGCACTGGGGGCATTATGAACACAGGAAGGAGGTACTGGGGGCACTAAGGACATAGGAAGGAGGCACTGAGGGCACTATGGACATAGGGAAAGACACAGACAGAAAAAATGACTGACAGGCAGGGTGCAAGGAGAGAGAGACAAAGAAAAAACAAACCAGACAGACAGACATCTACTCTAGCACCCGTTAATGTAACGGGCTTAAAGACTAGTTAAAGAATAAATAGATAAAAATATCTGGATAACTGGATCGCTTTTTTGCTTTCCCATACGAACGCCTCCGCTTGGCCTGACTTAAATAGCACACACTGTGGAGTCCCGCAAATACTTTTAGCTGGGTAAAGGATTGGCTTTACGTGGACAGCTGGCTTTTGAAAATTGCCCTATAAATAACTTATTCTGAAGCCATATTGTTTAACTGCTGCAGTCCTTAGAAATGAAGGTTTGTTTGTAGAGTTATTTATTCTCGTCATTCTTCCCTTCCTCTAAAGCCAACCACAGGGGCCCACCTTCCTCAAAAAGAAGTTGCAACCCACGTTGGAACAGCTGATGTCAGCTGTCTAGCAAAGAGCTGTAATCCTCAATAGACCAGATTTTCAGGTGAAGCAACAAGATTGTGATTTAATTCTGCTCAGCTTTGTTTACAGGGATGTTTATTCAATCCACCGATAAGACCTTTTAGTTTAAGTATTTTCTGATCCAAGCTCTCAAGGAGCTAAGGTAATTTGTTCCCAGGGTTTGTTAGGTTTCATGGTAAAACACCTGTTTTTCTATCCTGAATCCCTTTGAAAGCTGTCAGAGGAATGAAGCCAAGTTAATTTTTTTTTCTAGGGTGAATAGAATAGAGGAGGAAGAAACATCCTGTAACTTGTAGACTTCCAGCTCAACTTGAGCCAGCCTTGGCCCTTAGCCCCATTCATTGCTGTGATGGGCGGAGGCTTCTGCTGCCCTGCCAAGTACCCAGCATCTACCTGCAGTTCAGACGTCACAATGCCAGTGCTGCAGCCAAGAGGCACGGATCACGATTCCTTGTGCAGCCAGCTTTTTTGGCATGCCTGCATAAATAGTTTACTGAAATCTTGCTTGTCAGGTACTGGCAGGAACGTGGGAGACCGACAAGGAAATAAGCATCCAACTAACTGTTCATAGGATCTAAGCAAATACCCTCCAGATTTGAGGTGGAATCCAAATAAATCAGCTGACTGCAGCTCTTTGCCATATGCCATACTTCGCTAAAAGTAAATTTGACCATGTCTCCCGCTCCTGGCCAAGCTCCACTGGCTTCTAATAATCGCCAGGGTCCACTATAAATGCGCCTGTTTAACTTTCAAAATCCTATATGGTATCCTCCCTCCCTTTATCCCTCTTTCTTGGAATTCCTCAAACCCTAATACCACCAGATCCTCCCACAAATTAAAACTATCCTTCCCCTCGCTAAAAGGCATTTCCCACACAGGAAAGCTAGGGACCTCCCTCCACTTCAAAATCACTGAGCTCTGGAACAACCTTACCTCCCCTCTTCGGAACTTGAGCTCTCTCCAAGTTTTCCGCAAACATCTGAAAACCTGGCTTTTCTCAAAAAAATGTAAGTCTCCCTCCAACTTAGGAATCAAGGAAACTCTTATATCTTGGCATCCCAAGTCCTCTAAATTTTCTTCACACTTCTACCTCTAACCCTCTGTTGTAGTTCCTTCCTATTTCTCCTACTGTAAACCGCGTCGAGCTCTACGAACGTGGAGATGATGCGGTATACAAACCTAAGGATTAGATTAGATCCAGATACCAGGAAACAATGGAGCCAAAGGCCCTGCGGATACTGGTCCAGGCGCTGTAGAACCACTATAGGACATCGGTGTGTTGGCCGTAGCTTAAAAACTATAGGAGAACGGTGCAGGAAAGTCTAGAATGCTTTTGTGTCACTGAGGAACATAAGAATTTACCAAATTAAACGTCCATAACAAATTTAGGATTAAACTAAAAACATTCCTATTCAAAGAAGCTTACCATAGCATTTAAATATTTCCTCTCCAACAGCTAGCAAACTAAATGCGAACCGCTTTTAAGAAGCGATCCCCTTTCCTGATGTTATATTCTTCCCCTCTCTTCCTCTTCTTTTGTTTTTTTTTAACGATATAATTATTAACTTTCCCTTCCCCCTTTACCCCCAAGCTCACGTTCGTTCTTGTAATTTGTCCATTTAATGTTTACACTTCCCCTCCCCTCATAATAATTTAATTTTAACTTTTTATTTTTTATCTTTTTAACATTGTAAACCGGCCAGCTGTCCTTCGATGGTCGGTATATTAAATTAATAAACTTGAACTTGAACTCAAACTCAATCAAGGGCAGTGTCTCTGTTGGCCATGGAAGGGACTCCTGTGAGAGTCTACAGTCTGCCGTTGAGAAGGGTGGTTCATAGACAAAACCGCGGAAGACAAAGGTGCGCGCCGACAACTGAGCGCAAGATGGAGGCGCGCGCCGAAGAAAATGACAGTTTTTAGGGGCTCCGACGGGGGATTTTGTTGGGAAGCCCCCCCACTTTACTTAATACAGATCGCGCCGCGTTGTGGGGGGTTTGGGGGGTTGTAACCCCCCTCATTATACTGTAAACTTAACTTTTTCCCTGTTTTTAGGAAAAAAGTGAAGTTTTCAGTAAATTGTGGGGGGTTACAACCCCCCAAACCCCCCACAATGCCCCCACAATGCGGCACGATCTGTATAAAGTAAAGTGGGGGGTTCCCCCCTCACACCCCCCAGTCGGAGCCCCTAAAAACAGTTATTTTCTTTGGCGTGCGCCTCTGTGCTGCGCTCAGTTGTCGGCGCGCGCCTTTGTCTTCCGCGGTTTTGACTTGACACCAAGAAGGGTTCCACTTTTATAGGTTCAGGAGACCTGTGACTCTCCTGGAGAGTCTCCTAGCCCCCTTGCCTTCGAGGTTGCCATTTTAATACTTCTGGTTCTGACCTTTCTGAACTTTCAAAGAATAGCATTTTACAGCGGCTCTCTGTTGCAGTGTTTTATAATTCTCAAGATATGTTTAACTCATTCAGTTCATGGTATCCACATTGAAAAGGCCAGCTGAGACCTTGAAACACATTAGTACCAAACCAGTTTAGTTAAGAGCGACAAAAAATCAGTAGGTATACAAGTCCCCATTCCCTTTGCAAAGCAAGTTTTAGGGAAATCTTAGCTTCTTCAGCATGGTGGCCATAAGATCAAATGGAAGGAAAGGTGTGCCATCGGCTCTGCCAGTCTGCCAGTGGATACTTCTGGACTCAAGGTGTGAATCATAAGCTTCGATGAATGGAAAACAATATGTATTTGGGTTTTGGCCAGGAGAACGGGCTATTGAACTTGATGGGCCATTGGTCTGGCCCAGTAAGGCTATTCTTATGTTCTTATTCTTCACTGAATCCTTTTGGAAACTGGAACACATCTTTCAAGTGAAGAACACTTTCCCAAAACTCACCCAGTCCATTTTCCCCCTGATTCTGTAAAAAGTGCTGAAAATCACACACAGAAATTTGAGCTTATACCAAATTTGTGCATGCAAATTATTTGAATAACAAGCTAATTAACACCCATAATTGGCATTTCAACAAGCAATTATTGCCACTAATTAAAATTAAATATAAATTATGTAACTAAATTTAGGTGTGAGTCAAAAAGAGAGCACAGAAATGGAGGAGTCATGGACATATCGGAGGTGGTCCTTTAAGTTACGTATGTGGTTATAGAATAAGTATCTGCGCCATGGAGCGGTTCCTGGGCGTAAGCAATTTGCATGCTAAGGAGGAAGTGCATGCCAGTCTATCTCATGAATATTCATGTGGAGATCCTGAAAACCTGATGGGATTTAATGGCCCAAAGGACTGGGCTGAGAATTGCTCTATGCAAAACTGACTCAATCCAAAAGCTGCTCCCTATTTTCCTCAAAACTGCTGCTGGTGGACTAAGTGAGTTTTGGGAAAATTGCCCTTCCGAAGGACTTACAGATCCTGTATTGTAAACGGTGGTAAAGATAGAACAGAGTTGTCTATCCGTCCTCGAGGGCCACAATCTAATCAGGTTTTCAGGATTTCCCCAATGAATTTGCATGAGATCTATTTGCATGCACTGCTTCCATTGTATGCAAATAGATCTCATGTATATTCATTTAAGAAATCCTGAAAACCCGACCTGGCGAGGGCCGAGGTTGGACACCCCTGATATAGAATAGTAGTATTGTGCAAACATTTTGTTTTGAATAGTTCAATTGACAGTTAAAACCATATTTAATTACTGAAAACATTGCCTTTAGATCTTTGAAAATTCCTATCTTCTAGTGCTCTGGATTTAAGTAGATTGGTACATGGGATATGCCACTTAAGTCATTTGATGCCATGTTGACACAGCAGTATATACAGTAAATAATGGTATTTTGAGAGATGCATAGAGTGCCTTTACATCTTCATGGAAGACCTCAAAGATGTTGACAGTCTTCATTGTTGAGCATACGTTAAAACCCTCAGCTCAGTGTGTGGCGGCGGCTAAGAAAGCAAATAGAATGTTAGGAATTATCAGAAAAATATTATAATGCCCTTGTATCGTTCTGTGGTATGGCTGCACCTTGAATACTGTGTGCAGATCTGGTCGCCATATCTTAAAAAAGATATAGTAGAATTAGAAAAGTACAGAGAAGGGCGAATGGAGTGGAAAGAGTAGATGTGAATGAGTGTGTGGTGCAGTGGTTAGAGCTACAGCCTAGGCACCCTGAGGTTGTGGGTTTGAATCCCACACTGTTCCTTGTGACCCTGGGCAAGTCCCATTGCCTCAGGTACATTAGATAGAGTGGTTGCCCGCCGGGACAGTTAGGGAAAATGCTTGAATACCTGAATAATTTGTAATCCGCATAGAATTGTGGGATATGCGGAATATAAATTATAAAAGTAGTAGATTTAAAACAAACCAGAGAAAATATTTCTTCACACAACGTGTAATTAAACTCTGGAACGTGTAATTAAACGTGTAATTTGTTGCCGGAGAATGTGGTGAGAAATCAGTTAGCTTAGCGGGGTTTAAAAAAGGATTGGGTAATTTCATAAGAACATAAGAATTGCCGCTGCTGGGTCAGACCAGTGGTCCATCCTGCCCAGCAGTCCGCTCACGCGGCGGCCCCAAGGTCAAGACCAGTTCTCCAAATGAGTCCAGTCTCACCAGTTTAGCATGAACTTGTCCAACTTTGTCTTGAAACCCTGGAGGTTGTTTTCCCCTATAACAGACTCCGGAAGAGCATTCCAATTTTCTACCACTCTCTGGGTGAAGAAGAATTTCCTTACGTTTGTACGGAATCTATCCCCTTTCAACTTTAGAGAGTGCCCTCTCGTTCTCCCTATCTTGGAGAGGGTGAACAACCTATCTTTCTCTACTAAGTCTATTCCCTTCAGTATTTTGAATGTTTCGATCATGTCCCCTCGCAGTCTCCTCTTTTCAAGGGAGAACAGGCCATGGGCCATTATTGTGATGGTTTGGGGAAATCCACTGCTTATTCCTAGGAGAAGCAGCATAAAATCTGTTTTACTACTTAGGATCTAGGTAGGTACTTGGGACCTGGGTTGGCCACTGTTGGAAACAGGATACTGGACTTGATGGACCTTTGGTCTGTCCCTGTATGGCAAGTCTTAGGTTCTTATAATAATAAGAATATGATTATTTTTATGATTGGTAAATGACAATGAGATATATTAAGGCAAAAAAAAATGAATAAATTGTCTGAGATGACGGTCTGCAGCAGATCCAACCTGCAGGTTTTGTCTGTACTGGTTTTATATCATATCCCATAGCAGCCATCTTCTACCCTTCTGTACACTTCCCCGGCTTTCAGGGCAGAAGCGATCTTCCTACGCTCCTGCCCCTTGTAGATCGCCAATACAAAATGGCTGTGGGGAGTTCCCGTCGTAGTCTCGAGAGACTACGGGAACTCACGGCAGCCATTTCCTATCCCCGAAAGCCCGCTAGACCACCAGGTAAGGCCAGGATGCCAGGGGGAAGGCGGGAGGGAGGCGAGGGTGGGTCAGAGCAGGACCAGAAGATATTCGCGGTATTTCACCATTCACGGTCCGGCTCTGCCCCTATACCCCGTGAATCCGGAGGGAAGTGTATTCTTATACTATTAAATTTGGTAAATTATACTGTGGCTCTTTAGTTTTGATGGGGAGAAAATCTTTAAGAATCACTAATAATAAAACCCTAAGCACGCATGCGCACTCCTACCTGCGTGATCCATGATCCGTAGCTCCGTGGCCGTCAGAATGTTAAAGAAGGCGCACGTGATAACATAGAGGAAGGTCAAGAATTCCTCGAGGCTAAAGATTTTGGGCGAAAAGTAGGCGCATCCAACAGGACCCCCCCTCCAAAAAAATCCCCATCGCAGACATTCTCTAATAATGAGAATGAGAAGGATCGAGGAAGAGGAGAGAGAAAAAGAGACCAAGAATAACCAAGACTCTCACGGGACTCACACACAATCTGCCACTACAACAGCCACAGCCTTTCCCTTCCCAGAGCCAACCAAAGCCGTGCGTCTACTTCCAGCCGCTCACGTCACGCTTGTGTCCCACATCTGGGAGGAGGTAGCTAGGCGCTCGCCACAGGCTGAGGGGGAGGCGTCATTCTGGCCGCAAGCGAATGGCTGGAGGAGCAGAGGACGACAGTTTGAGGTGAGGACGGATGAAATGGGGGAAGGAGTGGGCGGGGCTTAGGGACTGTTTCTTAGTTGGTGTTCTTGGTTTCCAGACAGATCACTTGATCCTAAGGATGTAGGTAAATTGTAATGGCATAAGTTCTAATACTGGACCATGCTCCCCCCCAAGTAACTAATATATAATCTACTATTTAGGCCACCATTGTTGGAATCAAGAAAGGAAATTAAATTTCATTAAATTAACACAATAAAGAGACAGAAAGACACACAGACAGTGGCCAAGGAGAGAGAGAGAGCCAGACAGACAGGCAGCAGCCAACGAGAGAGAGAGAAAGAGACAGAAAGACAGACAGCAGCCAAGGAGAGAGAGACACACACACAGAAAGACAGACACACACAGAGAGCAACAGAGGGAGACAGAAAGATAGACAGCGGCCAAGGAGAGAGAGAGACAGAAAGACAGACAGCGGCCCAAGGAGAGAAAGAGACAGAAAGAAAGATAGACAGGCACATCTATTCTAGCACCTGTTAATGTAACAGGCTTAAAGACTAGTTTGAAATAATTTTCTTGCAGTTGTAGTAAATGTTTCAGGTCTGAATAAATCTTTTCTTACAGATGGTTTTTGAAGTTCTTGGGATCTCCCAGTAAATTATTTTATTCTTTATGATAATATGACTTACAAATGCGTCATTTATGAGCTGTATATAGTGATTCCAAAACAGGGCTTTTCTCTATCACTGCAGTAGGAAATTCAGCCAGCTAGAAATACAGTAAATCACATTATATTTTGAAATGCATTGAAAAGAACAATAAATTTGGGAAGCAAGATCAAAGTCATTTCCCAATCATGTCTAAGTGCATGTGTTGTCGAAAATTGTTCCAGCTCTGTGAGAATGTGAAATTGAATGACGTCCATGTAAAAGAAGAAAAGTTTTCCTTTGGCTTTAATTTTTTAATGCCAATTTCACTTAGAAACGTGTAATGGAGGGCAGAAAACGAATAAGCCGTTGAGTATCCCAAAATCTAACACATTTCTGCATCAAACTATTTGTATGGTTTTTGTGTCATGGTTCCTTATTCTCAGGACCGAAGAAGCTACGAGTATCAGGGCAGTTCTGTAACTGGGCACCTGCAGTTTATATGCACCTGAAACAATTGTCACTTAACAGACGGAAATGCATTAGGTGCTATTCTGTAAAGTAGTACATAAGTGCGTTATTGCAGTGCTTCTTATAAGAATAGCCTTCCTGGGTCAGACCAATGGTCCATCAAGCCCAGTAGCCCGTTCTCACGGTGGCCAATCGAGGTCACTAGTACCTGCCCAAAACCCAGAGAGTAGCAACATTCCATTCAGAATCTCAAAGAATAGCCAGATTCCGGAATCCCAGAGAGTAACAAGATTCTAGAATCCCAAAGAGTAGCAACATTCCATACAGATCTCAAAGAATAGCAAAATTCCGGAATCCCAGAGAGTAACAAGATTCTAGAATCCCAAAGAGTAGCAACATTCCATACAGATCTCAAAGAATAGCAAAATTCCGGAATCCCAGAGAGTAACAAGATTCTAGAATCCCAAAGAGTAGCAACATTCCATGCTACCGATCCAGGGCTTCCCCCATGTCTTTCTCAAAAACAGACTATGGACTTTTCCTCCAGGAAATTGTCCAAACCTTTCTTAAAACCAGCTACGCTATCCGCTCTTACCACAACCTCTGGCAAAGTATTCCAGAACTTAACTATTCTCTGAGTGAAAAAAAAATTCCTCCTATTGGTTTTAAAAAGTATTTCCCTGTAACTTCATCGAGTGTCTCCTAGTCTTTGTCATTTTTGACGGAGTGAAAAATCAATCCGCTTGTACCCGTTCTACTCCACTCAGGATTTTGTAGACTTCAATCATATCTCCCCTCAGCCGTCTTTTTTCCAAACTGAAGAGCCCTAACATAAGAATTGCCGCTGCTGGGTCAGACTAGCGGTCCATCCTGCCCAGCAGTCCGCTCACGCGGCGGCCCTCAGGTCAAAGACCAGTGCTCTAAATGAGTCCAGCCTCACCTACGTGCATTCCAGTTTAGCAGGAACTTGTCCAACTTTGACTTGAATCCCTGGAGGGTGTTTTCCCCTATAACAGACTCCGG
Organism: Geotrypetes seraphini; assembly: GCF_902459505.1. NCBI lineage: Eukaryota > Metazoa > Chordata > Amphibia > Gymnophiona > Dermophiidae > Geotrypetes > Geotrypetes seraphini. Next base: position 15,583,357 of record NC_047093.1, on the reverse strand, counting down.
AAGAGCGTTCCAGTTGTCTACCACTCTCTGGGTGAAGAAGAACTTCCTCACGTTTGTACTGAATCTATCCCCTTTCAGCTTTAGAGAGTGCCCTCTCATTCTCCCTACCTTGGAGAAGGTGAACAACCTGTCTTTATCTACTAAGTCCTTTTTAGTCTTTCCTCATGCGAGGAGTTCCATCCCCTTTATCATTTTGGTCGCTCTTCTTGTCATATTGTTTGCATTCTGTAAAGTAATGCATAAGTGCGTTATCGCAGGGCTTCTCAACCTTCTCATAATGTTTGATGCATCAGTTTTTAGAAGCACAAGTATTTATGCAGTGGAGATAATTCCCAACATATAGTTGTGACCCCTGATGTAGCCTGTTTTGGCAGAACGTGGCCAGGTCTGGTCATCTGATCAGTAAATTTGGGGACTTTTGTATTTGGATGTCTAGTTTCTTCTTTTGGGGGTTGGGTGTTTTTTTGGTCTTCTGATGATTGTGAGCAAGAACCAAGAACCAGTCGTTTTCACCTCTTGATCCTTTCACTTCACCTATTTGACAAAACATCTTATAAGACGATATTCTTTGCAAGGTGTGATATTGACTTGCAGTTTCCCAGGAGAACATATTGTTACCTCTCTCATGTTATTTGAAAAGTTTCCTTTCAGATCATTTGCAGTAATGTCTACTCCACAAAGATCAAGTTTTACTGGGCTTTGAAATGTACTTTGAACTTCTGTGGATCTCATCTATATCTTAGAACATTCCAAATAATAAAGCTTTCTTTGAGATACTTTGTTTTCCTGAAGAGTCATTGGCAGAAAACCAGAGAACATGGAGATAGGGGTCAACTTTAAACATATTGAGCAATGAACAGAAAAATTGAGCTTTAAAGATAGAACATACAAAGGGAGTAATCCTATAAACTGGCATGCAGAGGCAGATGCTACTAATGTGCGTCAAAGATGTTGTTAAATGATAGGCACCCATGTGAACTAGGCATGATTCTACAGGATGGCACCTAAATGTTATAATACCTAAATGCAAGGGGGGGGGTCTACATATGGATGGGGCATGGGCATACATTCCAGTTAGGTGCATAGTTTATAGAATACTATAAGCTCCACATGTCACTTGGCGCAACAAGGTATGCCAGATTTGACATGGCATAAGAGGGCACACCTACAATTGGGAACTCCAATGCCCACCTGTGACAGGGTGAGGATCCTGTCACTGTCCAGCAGAGGGAAGCCTCAGCAGTAGGAATGGAACTCATATGCATAGAGATCCTGCAAAGGCACCTGGGAGCTGTCCACTCACTCTAAATGGGAAAGGGTGCTGAAAAGAACAGTTCCAGCATAGAGAGCTGAAGAAAGGAAGGGGAGGAATGCTGGCTTCAGCCTAACCCTTGTTAAGCTTGATTTAGACCGGCCTATCTGGTAGAGCTTGGAGTGCAGAGAGAGGGCTCAAGCTTGACAATCGGCAGAGGGCCTGATGGAGAGAAGAAGTCTGAGTGACAAAGAGGTCCTCAGGGAAAGTGAATGACTACAAGAGTCCTCACAGAGAGCATCTGAGTGTCCAGAAGAGTCCTCAGGGCATGTGTCCAGGAGAAGACGACTGAGCAACTGGGAGAGTCCTCAGGGCGTGTGTCCAGGAGAAGATGACTGAGTGACTGGGAGAGTTCTCAGGGCATGTGAAGACTGAGCAACTGGGAGAATCCTCGGGGAGTAGTGTCATTAGAGCTTGGAATGACCGTAGAGTAGCTGGCTGTGATCAGTGGAGAGTCTGGCTGAAGGTGACTGGCAAGTAATCGTCAGAGGGAATGGAGGAAGTGGCCAGAAGACCCAGAGAGAAGCAGCTAGAGGAGTCCGGGTTCTAGGCTAATGGGGACTGGCAAGTGACCAGCAGAGGGAGTGGCGGATCCAGTGGAGATCAGTGGAGAGACTGGTAATGATATGAGGAGCTGCTAGAAGACCCAGAAGGAAGCAGCCTGTAGAACCAGAGAGCACTGGCCAAAGGTGATTTGTGAGGGACTGGTGGGGCCGGTGGCAACCAGCTGAGACTGGAATGGTACTGGAAGCAGTCCGAAGACCCAGAGAGCCAATGAGGATTGGAGAAGACCCAGTGAAGCGTGAGAAAACCTGGACTGATAGTGCCTGGTGAAAGGACTGACAGGGCCAGTGGCAGCCAGCGGAGAGACTAGTAATGGAAGCTGCCCAAAAACCAAGAAGTCAATGTCTCCCTCCTCTCCTCAGTACATGGAATTTATGCCTTCCCTTATAGAATTTAAGGGGTAGTTTTGTTTATTATGTTCTACATAACTTTTGGTGTGTTTAAAGAAGTCTGTTCATTAATTTTTGTGTCTTTGTGCATTTCCTACATATCTGTGGTTGATGAGGATAAGCAGTCACATAATGATAAAGAGAATTGCTTGAACTCAATGACAGAAGAGGGATTAGAAAAGAGTCACAGAGAGGTAAAGTGGCTTCCATGAAGTCACGCCCAATGTTAGCTATGTTATGTTAAGGAGGGATTTATATCCCTTGGTAACCATCCATCTTTCATTGAGTGATCTAACACATTCTTTGCTGTCCTTTCGGTGCTATTAGATGAATGAGAAACTTTCTCGGTTGAAATATCGAAATAAATGCTAGACCTCTCTATAGCTGTATGTCCAAATACTGTAACATAACATAACTTTATTCTTCTATATCGCCACAATCAAATGAATTCTAGGCGGTTTACACAAAAGAGAAACTGGACAATCAGCAAAATACAAAATATTAATGGAGTAAATACAACATGTTAGCTAAAAAAAGACAGCAAAATTTTTAAGTTATGAATAAAACTTCAAATTAGGAGATAAATTTATCAAATAGTATAGTCTTGATTTCTTTTCGCAAATACAGCTGGGAGGTGTCACCTCAAGCTCCCTACAGTCCAGACATGAGTCCACCAGACTTTGACCTTTTTCCAGAGTTGAAACAACCTATGCGTTGACATCCTTTTGCATCTCTGGAAGAGCTTTCTTCCGCCGTTACCCGAGCCATTCGGCAACTGAACAAAAATGGTGTCTTGGATGGAATAATGAAGCTTCCCGGACGTTGGGACTCAGGTCATTGTAAAGCAGGGAGACTATATTGAAAGACTGTAAAGAAATGGTTCATAGACAAAACCGGCGAAGACAAAGGCGCGCACCGACAACTGAGCGCAAGACGGAAGCGTGCGCCGAAGAAAAAGAGTGTTTTTAGGGGCTCCGACGGGAGGTTTTGTTGGGGAACCCCCCCCACACACACTTTACTTAATACAGATCGCGGCGGTGTTGTGGGGGGTTTGGGGGGTTGTAACCGCCCTCATTATACTGGAAACTTAACTATTTCCCTGTTTTTTAGGGAAAAAGTGAAGTTTTCAGTAAAATGTGAGGGGTTACAACCCCCCACAACGCCCCCACAATGCGGCGCAATCTGTATAAAGTAAAGTGGGGGTTCCCCCCCACACCCCCTGTCGGAGCCCTTTAAAACAGTCATGCTTTTTGGGAAGGGCGAAGGGGAATCGGTCGCCATCCTGCTTTCAGAGAGGCCGCCGCTTCCGTCGACTCGGCAGGTGTGACCATGGCAAAGTCTAAGAACCATACTACTCATAATCAATCCCGCAAATGGCACAGAAATGGCATCAAGAAACCGAGATCCCAGAGATAACGAGTCTCTTAAGGGGGTTGATCCCAAATTTCTGAGGAATATGCGTTTTGCCAAGAAACACAACAAGAAGGGGTTGAAGAAAATGCAAGCAAACATGGCAAAGCAGGCCAAATCGTAGATCGACAGTGCTAGGATTGGCTCACGCTAGACTTACATTCGCCTGGCTTCTGTGTCCAGCTAAGTCATTTTGTATAAATAAAATGTGAAGTCACTGAAAAACAAACAAGCAAAAAAACAGTCATTTTCTTCGGCACGCACCTCCACGTTGCGCTCAGTTGTCTGCGCGCGCCTTTGTCCCGGCGTGCTTTTAACCTGACACCAAAGAAATACTTGAAAAAAAATAAAACATGCAAATTTTTTAAAAAATAGTGTGCATTATTTATGAAATGACCCTCGTATAACCAGTAAATTGTATAGTATATTAGTATTAGACCCTACATACGTGTCTAGTTATAAAAAAAAAAACTTGTTTCGGAAACAAGTACTAAAGGTATGGCTAATCTAGTGTAAATTGTAACCTGTTAACTATATACTATATATGTTACACCTGTAACCCATTCTGGGCTCTTTGGGGACAACGGGATAGAAATCGAAACAAATAAATTCTGAGTTAAGGAAGCAAAGAAGTTCCCCGAGCACATCATAAGACTTCCTCATGCATGCCCGCGTTTAACAAAATAGTGCTCTGACTGTTTATTTAATAAGGGAAAACTGCTAACCGTAGCTGTTCTCAACATCTGTCAGATTACACAACGTTCAATTCTGATGGAGAGTGAAACGCTGTCATCAGAGCCTTAGCAGTGCGCCTAAAAGTGGAGTCATGAGTAACATTGACATTAGCTGTTTGATGTTATACTCTGCACTCAACATCAGAGAAAAAAGTTCCTTTCCCTGCAGCTAGTTAAATATTTTTGTACTTGCTCGCCTGCCTGGCTAATTAGCAAATATCAGATGGCATGAAGAGTTGTCCACTGCTTCTCGGTGGCTATGGTTGTTTTTTTCAATCTGATTAACTTTCTTCGTTGCTTCGCCACATCCGCTTGACACCAAATCACCACTATGTATCAATCATCTTAATGACCCTATCCAACCTACCATAAAGATACTAGTGCCTAACCATGAGAGACCAGGTGGACTCCTTGATCAGAAAGGGATTTTTCACTCTTTGGAAACTCAGATCCATTAAAGCTTATTTCGATACATCGGCTTTCAGAACCCTAGTCCAATCCCTCGTACTGAGTCTACTTGACTACTGCAACATCGCCTATTTAGCAATTTCCCAAAAGAGCATGCAACGTTTACAATTGATGCAAAATGCAGTGGTCAAACTGATCTTTGGGATGAGCAAGTTTGACCACGTGACACCCTACTACTGGCGGCTGCATTGGCTGCCAATGGAGGCGCGCGTAAAGTTTAAATTTGCCTGCTTCTGCTTCAAAGCACTACACGGACTTGCCCCTAAATATATAACTGACCTTTTCGTCTTCTCAGCCAACAGACACAAGAGAAGCTCGCATTCCAACTTCGTTTCCCCCCCCCAGTGAGAGGTGGTAAACTGAAAAAACACCATGAACATCTTCTCTCGCACCAAGCAGCATCATGGGGTAAAGACCTAGAACAATTGCTTTCGCCCACTACTTATGAGGAATTTAGGAAACGTCTGAAAACACGCCTGTTCCTAAAGTATCTAGACAACTGATCCTCTCTTCTCTCTCCCCTCTATAGCGATTAACTTGTTCAATTGATCACTCTCTCCTCAAAAATGGATTTCCTGTCCTATTAACCCTCTTTCTTCCTCCCCTCTTAGAGTCAATCAATTTGTACCTTTGCTTAATCTTTGTAAACCGCATAGAACTTCACGGTATTGCGGTATATAAGCTGTTATTATTATTATTATTACTATTATTATTATTAGCTCTTATTTGGCAGATGGTTCCTCAATCCATGGAATGTTTTCTTGACTATACCTATTCTTTTTGAGGACAATTTAATAACAGGCAAGTACACACCTACTTGGGTCTATTTTTATAAAGGCATCATAGGCGTCTAAGCACTTTATTTAAAAAAATAGCCTCAGAAGCCTTGCAGAAATCCTTAAAGCTGATTGTCAGTAGATGCGAATGTACAGATAATGTATTTATTGTGTTTTATTAATGGCACACTTACTTTGTGATTCTGCCCATGTTCTGCCTAATGTGCTTACCCTTGGGGTGTGTAAAATTACACAATTCCTTGTCATTACACATATTTTACATGTGGACTAATTTCATAAGAGGCTTTTTTTCTCATGAAAATTCCTTTAGGTCCATATGTGCTGTGAGACTTGTCTTTTGCAACAGACTTCATATCAGGGGAGATACAGCTTTCTGGTTGCTGTATTGGACTTGGACGAATAGGTTACATAGAAAATGATGGCGAAAACCATACAGCCTGTCTACGAGAGAATGACACGGAGACAAATTTGTCCCCATCCCTGCAAACTCTGCCATAACCGCACAAGTCTCGAACACTTATGATTTTAAAGTGTTTGAGGCTTGTTGTGCAGATGAGGACGGAGCTTAGGCATTGGTGGAATGAGGCATTATGACATCATAATCTGAGCTCTAGAATGTTGCTACTTAGGATTCTAAAGTGTTTGAGGCTTGTGCAGATGAGGACGGAGCTTAGGCATTGGTGGAATGAGGCATTATGACATCATAATCTGAGCTCTAGAATGTTGCTACTTAGGATTTTAAAGTGTTTGAGGCTTGTGCAGATGAGGACAGAGCTTAGGCATTGGTGGAATGAGGCATTATGACATCACAATTTGAGCTCTCGAATGTTGCTACTTAGGATTTTAAAGTGTTTGAGGCTTGTGCAGATGAGGACGGAGCTTAGGCATTGGTGGAATGAGGCATTATGACATCACAATTTGAGCTCTCGAATGTTGCTACTTAGGATTTTAAAGTGTTTGAGGCTTATGCAGATGAGGACTAAGCGTGCAGGAATGGGGCAGGGGAAGGGACAGGAAAAGAACTCACAGGGATGGGACGGGAAAATTAGTTCCCAAGGGGGCGGGGAAAAATTTGTCCCTGTGTCATTCTCTAGTGTCTATTCTGCCCATTTATACTAACTACTAAGCTCTATAATCCCTTCCTCTCCTCCAGAGTTTCTCTGTGTTCTTCCTAAGCTTTATTGAATTCAGATACATTTCTCTATTGCATGCATCTACCCTCTCTGTAAAGAAATATCTCCTTCGATTACTCCTGAGCCTGTCCCCTTTCACCTTTATCCTATGACCCTCTTTCCGGAACTTCCTTTCAAATAACAGGCCTGCCTCCTGTTCATTTACACCAGAGATATATTTAAATGTCTCTCTCATATCTCTATTTTGCCCCCCCCCCGTGCTTTATTCTGTTTGTATCTTTTTGAAGGTTCAATCTCTACATAGAAACATAGAAATAGACGGCAGATAAGGGCCCACGGCCCATCTAGTCTGCCCACCTTAATGTCCCTCCCCTACCTTTGCTCTGTGAATAGATCCCATGTGCCTATCCCATTTGGCCTTAAAATCAGGCACGCTGCTGGCCTCAATCACCTGTAGTGGAAGACTATTCCAGCGATCAACCACTCTTTCAGTGAAAAAGAATTTCCTGGTGTCACCTCGTAGTTTCCCGCCCCTGATTTTCAACGGATGCCCTCTTGTTGTCGTGGGACCCTTGAAAAAGAAGATATCTTCCTCCGCCTCGATGCGGCCCGTAAGATACTTGAACGTCTCGATCATGTCCCCCCTCTCTCTGCGCTCCTCGAGCGAGTATAGCTGTAATTTGTCAAGCCGTTTTTCGTATGGTAGATCCTTGAGTCCCGAGATCATCCGGGTGGCCATTCTTTGCACCGACTCCAGTCTCAGCACATCCTTGCGATAATGCGGCCTCCAGAATTGCACACAGTATTCCAGGTGGGGCCTCACCATGGATCTATACAATGGCATAATGACTTCCGCCTTACGACTGACGAAACCCCTTCGTATGCAGCCCATGATTTGTCTTGCCTTGGACGAAGCCTGCTCCACTTGATTGGCAGACTTCATGTCCTCACTGACGATTACCCCCAAGTCTCGTTCTGCTACCGTTTTTGCTAGGATCTCGCCATTAAGGGTATAAGACTTGCATGGATTCTGGCTGCCCAGGTGCATAACTTTGCATTTTTTGGCATTGAAGTTGAGTTGCCATGTCCTAGACCATCGCTCCAGTAGGAGTAGGTCGTGCATCATGTTGTCGGGCACTGAATCTTCGTCTGTTGTGCATTTGCCCACTACATTACTCAGTTTGGCGTCATCGGCGAATAATGTTATTTTACCTCGAAGCCCTTCTGCCAAGTCTCTTATAAAGATGTTGAATAGGATTGGGCCCAAGACTGAGCCCTGTGGTACTCCACTAATCACCTCCGTCATTTCGGAGGGGGTGCCATTCACCACCACCCTTTGGAGCCTACCTCCAAACCAGCTCCCAACCCATTTCGTCAATGTGTCACCTATTCCTATAGAACTCATCTTGCTCAGTAACCTGCGGTGTGGTACGCTATCGAATGCTTTGCTAAAGTCCAGGTACACGATGTCCAGGGACTCCCCAATATCCAGCTTCCCCGTTACCCAGTCAAAGAAGCTGATCAGGTTGGATTGGCAGGATCTCCCCTTAGTAAATCCATGTTGTCGGGGATCCCGTAGATTCTCCTCATCCAGGATCTTATCTAATTGGTGTTTGATTAGAGTTTCCATTAGTTTGCTCACTATCGATGTTAGACTCACTGGTCTGTAGTTTGCTGTCTCCATCTTTGAGCCTTTCTTGTGGAGTGGAATGACGTTAGCCGTCCTCCAGTCCAACGGGACGCTGCCTGTACTAAGGGAGAGGTTGAAGAGCGTGGACAGTGGCTCCGCCAAGACATCACTCAGCTCCCTAAGCACCCTGGGGTGCAGGTTGTCCGGCCCCATTGCTTTGTTAACCTTGAGCTTTGACAGCTCACCGTAGACACTGCTGGGCGTAAACTCAAAGTTACTAAACGGGTCAACTGAGCCAACCCTTGTCTGTAGCTGAGGGCCGAGCCCTGGCGCTTCTCGGGTGAAGACTGAGCAGAAGTATTCATTTAATAGTTGGGCTTTTTCTGAATCCTTTTCCACATAGTCTCCGTCTGGTTTCCTAAGACGTACAATCCCGCCTGAGTTTTTTCTTCTATCACTGATATACCTGAAGAAGGATTTATCTCCCTTCTGGATGTTCTTTGCTAGAGACTCCTCCATGAGGAATTTAGCCTCCCTGACTGCTGTTTTGACGGCTTTTGATTTGGCCAGGTAGTCTGCTCTAGAGTCCTGCTTCCCTGATTGTTTGTAAGAGATGAATGCTTTTTTCTTCTCCTTGATCAGGTCTGAGATCTCCGCAGTAAACCACTGTGGCTTATTGTTCCTTCGCCGTTTACTTACTGATTTTACATAGCGGTTTGTTGCTTCTTGTATGGTTGCTTTCAAAGTCGACCACATGTCTTCCACGTTATCGGTTTCTTCTTGGCTTTGTAGCGCCTGGTGAACGAAGTCTCCCATTTCTTTGAAATTTGTGTCCTTGAATTTGAGGACTTTGGTTAGTGTAGTAGATTTAGAGAAACCTTTCCTGATATTGAACCATACCATGTTGTGGTCACTGGAGGCCAATGTGTCGCCCACCGAGACCTCTGTGACACTTTCTCCATTGGTAAGTATCAGGTCCAGTATTGCCTGATCCCTTGTCGGTTCCAACACCAGTTGCCTGAAGCTTGCTCCTTTCATAGAGTTTAATAGCCTCCTGCTGCTGCCGGAAGCAGAGGTAAGTGTAACCCAATCCACATCAGGCATGTTGAAGTCACCTAGCAATACTGTGTCCCCACGCAAGGTGATATTTTCTATATCTTCGATTATTTCCATATCCAGGTCATCCTGTTGTCTTGGGGGTCTGTAAATTACGCCAAGATACAAGCATTTGTCCTTCCCTCTGGCCAAATTAACCCAAAGGGATTCCCCAGTATACTGGACATCTGAGATTCTCGTGACCTTAATGTCATCTTTAGTATATAATGCTACACCCCCTCCCTTCCTACCCTCTCTGTCCCGGCGAAGCAAGTTGTAACCCGGTATGACCATGTCCCACCCGTGGGAGTCTGTGAGCCAGGTTTTGGATATCGCCACCACATCCAGGTCGGCATTCCTTATTTCTGTTTCCAATTCCAGGATCTTGTTTCCTAAACTGTGTGCGTTGACGTACATAGCCCTCCATGTTATATTTTTGTTATGTCTCAGTGGGGATATTCCTGTTTGAGCTATTTGAACACCTTTAGCATTGTTTGTGTTATTTGTGCTTTCCTGAGGCTCAAAACCACAATGTGTACTCCCCATATACCCAGAACTACAGTGTGTACTCCCCCTAGACCCGGAATTACAATGTGACCCATAAATATGATGTGACCCTACTCCCGACTCAAAAGTGTGTGCACTCACCCCTGACCCAGAATTTTGGTGTCTACTTTCCTCAGCCTCATAAATGTATTGGCATTTTAGTTCGCCTGGTATGTTGTTTGTGCCTGTACCCTCCCCCGACTTACCTAGTTTAAAGCCCTGTGGAGTAGGCGGGCTAGGCGGTGTCCAAGGACATTCTTCCCTCTTCTGGTTAGGTGTAGCCCGTCGTGTCCCTGTAGTCCTTGCAATGCTTCTCCATGGTGCAGAAACCCGAAGTTCATCTCCTTGCACCATCTCCAACACTGCTTTTCAGGATCGCAATATAGTTTGACTTTCAGTGATAGTCGCTTTATATTTTTTGCCTTCACACCTCAGAGCAGTTATAGTGCAAACATCAGAGATTGTTCAGTGCTTCTACATTAACACTCAGCCCTGTTGATACACACAAACTAGCTTGCAGTAGTTTAAATGGTAAATCTGTGCTAATAAGGTAATGAGATGCAAAAATATGTAAAATAGCTCATTACCAAAGAACACAGCAAAATAATGTGTCTTAAAAGGTGCAAAAGTCACAAAGGGATAACGACAACCACAAAATAGAAAACCATCGAAATGAAAGTGGAAGAAAGCCACAGGAGTGTGTTAAAAATAGTCAAATGTTTATTAAAACTATATGAAATACAACCACAAGTCACAGTTGGAATGATATCACTTCTTCAACACTTTCGGGTGTATCTTATTGATTTTTGGCTGCTGATCATGAAAATCATGTTTAAAATTATGTAGCGCGTTTGTTTTAACAAAAAAGTGCATGTTTACAATTTCTTGTTATACTTTCAGGCTAATGCAATTAATTCTTAGCCTAATTCTTAATATAGGCCTATTGCTCACGTTATACCTTGCTGGATATAGTGTAGGTATGTCCAGGCGTGCATTCAGGGAAGGCTGCATAACGTCCATGAAAATGATGCAGAACATGGGCTTGATGGAAGGGCCTGAAAAGCATATTAAAGCATATCCAGTACATCTGGAACATCTGCGTTGATCTCAAGGTAGAAGCCCTGCTACTTGGAATGCACCTTGGATATACCAAGTACTGTTGTTTTATTTCTGAATGGGACAGCCGTGTTAAGGAGTTGCATTGCATTCAAAAGAACGGTTCACGGAAGTTTCGCCCCCCACATTTCGCCCCCAGCAATTCGCCCCTCACATTTCGCCCCCGCACATTTCGCCCCCCGGATGTTTCGCCCCCACACATTTCGCCCCCCGCACATTTCGCCCCCCGGATGTTTCGCCCCCACACATTTCGCCCCCGCACATTTCGCCCCTGAGTGTCAGACTATTCCTCTCGCAGGCGATTTCTTTGCCGACACGACGGCAGGCTACAAATTCAAAGTGCACAGCTGGCTGTTCTCACTGCCTCTAATGTCGGCCCTGCAGCTCCGGACTTCCCCACACCTGCTCTCTCCCCCCCCCCCCCGATCACTATTATTTTAAATGTTATTGCAGCCACGGCGCTGTATCCATCGGAGGAGACTTCTAACCTCGGCCATGAAGTTGCTGTTGCAGGAAGAGTTCCGGGGCAGGCCGAGGTTAGAAGTCTCCTCCGATGGATACAGCGCCGTGGCTGCCATAACATTTAAAATAATAGTGATCGGGGGGGGGGGGGGAGAGAGCAGGTGTGGGGAAGTCCGGAGCTGCAGGGCCGCCAGCTGTGCACTTTGAATTTGTAGCGGTTTTTTTTTTTAAGGAGTCAGGGAGTATGCTGATGCGCCCCCGAACGCCGGCGCCACCCCCCAGCGCGAAGAGAGTCGCTCGGCGCCGCGAGCCGCCAGCCCAAACGCGGCCCGCGCAGAGGCGCGGCCCCCCCCCCAACGACCAGCCGACCCCGAACGCCACCGCGAGCAGACAACCCCAACGCGGCCCGCGGCCCGGCAGTAGGGGAGCGCCGGTCCGCTGCGGTCGGCGCCGCCAGCCGCTACAGGGGGAGCGCCGGCACGCGCGTTCTGCGCCGCGAGCTGCTGGCCCTAACGCGGCTCGCGGCCTGGGAGGAAGGGAGCGCCGGTCTAATGCGTTTTTTGCCGCGGGCCGCTGGCTCCTACGCGGCTCGCGGCCTGGGAGGAAGGAAGCGCCGGTCTGGTGCGGTCGGCCATTGGTGCCGGAGGGGGAGAAGGAGCCCCCAAGCGGCCCGGCCGGGAGGAGGGGAGCGCCGGTACGGTGCGTTTTTGCGCCGCGGGCCGCTGGCTCCAACGCGGCCCGCGGTATGAGAGGAGGGAAGACTACCGGCTAAGGGCAGGAATCCGATCCGACGCTCCCGGGCAGGCGGACCAGCCCGCACGTGTGGGGCGACCCGCCCCGCTCATATAGTTGCCAGGAAGAGAGTTGTTCGGTGCCGCGAGCCGCTAGCTCACACGCGGCACGCGGCCTGGGCAGAGGTGCCGCCCCCCCCCAACGATTAGCCGACCCCGAACGGCAAAGCAACCTGCGGCCAGGGAGGAGGGAGTCGGCGGCCCTGAAAGCCGGCGCGGCCGACGCCCCGACTCCTTGCAAGCCGCACCCCCCCTCCTGCACCAGCTCCATGCGGGGAGAGCCGGCAACAAGTTTAAAAAACGCCGAGGGCAGAAAGCCGATCGGCAAGAAGGCGCAGCGCTCTAAGGCGGGCGGACCCGCACGCAAGTTCCGGGCGGGCCGCCCCCACCGTCCTCTCCCTCATCGAGAGCGCCGTCGTGTCGGCAAAGAAATCGCCTGCGAGAGGAATAGTCTGACACTCAGGGGCGAAATGTGCGGGGGCGAAATGTGTGGGGGCGAAACATCCGGGGGGCGAAATGTGCGGGGGCGAAATGTGTGGGGGCGAAATGTGTCTGGGGGCGAAATGTGGGGGGCGAAATGTGAGGGGTGAATTGCTGGGGGCGAAATGTGGGGGGCGAACCTTCCGGATCCCCAAAAGAACTGGCTACTCCATAAGAATTTGATTCCAGGACAGAAAAATGTGGTAAATGAACCACTTGTTGACCTGACAAAGATATTTTTGTCTCCTCTTCACATAAAACTTGGACTGATGAAAAATTTTGTGAAAGCGATGAACAAGGAAGGTTTTCTTTATCTAAGACAGATGTTTCCGAGAATAACTGACGCCAAGATTAAGGAAGGCATTTTTGTCGGTCCACAGATCAGACACTTCATCAATGATGAGAGAGTTGAAGATCTGTTAGTCGGGCCAAAGAAAATCACCTGGAAAGCATTCAAGGATGTCACTGAGAATTTTCTTGGCAGTTGCAGAGCACCCAACTAGATTCAACTGGTTGACAAACTTCTTAGAGCGTGCAAAACCATGAAGTGCGACATGTCACTGAAGATGCCCTTTCTACATACACCTTGGCCGTCTTCCCCGCAAATCTCGGTGCGGTCAGCAACGAACATGGCGAAAGGTTTCACCGAGGCATTGCCACTATGGAAAAAAAGATATCGGGGCCACTGGAATCCATCAATGCTGGGCACTGCAACGAGATGCACTGAGTACAAACGAAAATCATCAGGAAAACACTTTTAGCCATGACGAACTATCAAAGCGTATCAGAAACTTTGTGCATTAAAACATGTTATAGGCAATTAAAGATACCATCGTGTTTCTCAAAATTCCTATGTGATACAGTCAGTGGGAAATTATATTTGTCTTTATTCTGAAGGGACCTATCATAATCACCGGTTTGTTTTAAGGAAGCAAAACATTTGGAAACATTTGTTGTTCATTGTATTTATCAGGATTATTTTATTTTTTAGTATTTATATACCACTTATAGCCTAAATGTTTTTACATTCAGGTACTCAATCATGTTTCCTTATCTGTCCCAATGAGCTCATACTCTATTTAATGTACCTGGGGCAATGGGAAATTAAGTGAGTTGCCCAGGGTCACAAGGAGCACCGTGAGATTTGAACCCACAATCTCAGGGTGCTGAGGCTGTAGCTCTAACCACTGTGCCACACACTTCCCACATGGTCCGTGTTTCGGCCATAATAGGGTGGCCTAAGGGATCTGACCAATCGGAATGTTAAGCCACTCCCAGTGCATCCCAGAATGCACTGCAAGAGAGGCCTAAGATTCTGGTTGGCCCAGGTGCCTAAGACCCCTCCTATGGGAGGTGCCTTAAGTGCCTGGGCTAATCAGGGTCTTAGGCCCTACCCTGGTGCATCCCATGATGCACCAGGAAGGGGAAGGCCTACCATTCAGTAGAGGCGGGCCTGCTGGCCAGAAGGAGTAAGCATCCCTTTGGCCGGCCAACTCAATAAGGTACTTGGGGGAGGGCATCCCTCCTCTAGAGGGTGTATCAGAGGGGTGGGGTTTTTTCCAGCTGGAGGGACTGGCCGATCAAGAGAAGAAGCGACTGCTGGGGACCAGTCGCACATGTCTCTGCCAACTCTCCTGCTCTATTGCCACCCTGCACTCTTCCCTGATCTTGCTGTCTGATGCCTGATCTTAGCTGTCACTCGGGCTTTTTTTTCTCTGCACACAACAAAATGGAAGCCTGTCCAGTCCCGATCTTCCAGCCCTGCTTTCTCCCCCATGTCCTCTCTGCTCCGAGCCCTGGATCTCTACCACCTTCCCTACAGTGCGAGCCCACAGTTTAAAAGTGGAGCTGCACGGCGCAGTGCAACCTCGCTTTAAACCCACGGGCTCGCACTGCAGGGAAGGTGGCAGAGAGCAGGGCATGCCCATCTGACAGTGTCGGCAAAAGGGAAGAGGCTGTTGCTACCGGGGAGAGCAGGAGAGTCATGGGCTTCACTCAGCGCTGGGACAGCCGGGAAAGTGAGTGCTTCACTTCCACTCAAGCTGTAGGGCAGAGCTTTCTTGCACTTTAGGCTCCAGCAGCCCATGCACCATATTTAAACTGAGCCGGCTTAACTACAGCCTCCCCCAACTCCTATTAAGTGCACACTCCGTTTAAGCGCACGTGGCGACCTGGTGCAAAGGCTGTACACTTAAGTGGAGTCGACTGTATGTGTTTTTGCGTGCTAATGAAAACACAAATGGACTCACTGTTCAAAACCTTTCCTCTTCATCCTTCTTAATATAAAAATCTTAACATTTTATTGTTATTGACAATTTCTCTAATCCCTTATTACAGGGGTGTCCAATGTCGGTCCTCGAGGGCCGCAGTCCAGTCGGGTTTTCAGGATTTCCCCAATGAATATGCATGAGATCTATTTTCATGCACTGCTTTCAATGCATATTCATTGAGGAAATCCTGAAAACCCGACTGGAATACGGCTCTCGAGGACCGGAGTTCCCTACCCCTGGTTTAGTAAAAGAGGGAGGGGGAAGTGTGTTGGCTTCTAGAGCAGGGGTAGGGAACTCCGGTCCTCGAGAGCCGTATTCCAGTCGGGTTTTCAGGATTTCCCCAAAGAATATGCATGAGATCTATGTGCATGCACTGCTTTCAATGCATATTCATTGGAAAAATCCTGAAAACCCAACTGGATTGCGGCCCTCAAGGAGGGACTTTGAGATCCCTGATCAAGAGGGTTAGTATCCTCACTTTTTTCCTCTAGAGCAGGGGTGGGCAACTCCGGTCCTTGAGGTCCGGAATCCAGTCGGGTTTTCAGGATTTCCCCAATGAATATGCATGAGATCTATGTGCGTGCACTGCTTTCAATGCATATTCATTGGGGAAATCCTGAAAACCCGACTGGACTGCGGCCCTCGAGGACCGACATTGGACACCCCTGCCTTATTACTATCAAATGAAAAAACTACCCCTGCACCTCCCAATATAGGCTCTATTCTGACATTATAGATAATGCCAAATTTTTAGGCCTGATTCTATAAATGACATCTAGAATGTCGTCGCTTAGGACTTTTTAGCTTCCATATTGAAAATTACAGAAGTGAATATACCACTTTTGCAAAAGATTTATTATTTGAAAAAGACAATAAAAGAGATTGATACAACTACTGAACAAGATTTATCAGCACTTTTGGAATCATCAAAGCTTGAATTGTCTGCTCGAGCTCCATTAATAGTATCTTTAGTATTCCATCAGGACTAAGAAATGATTTTGAGATTGTACTATAGTTTGAAACAAATTTTCTTTTTGGGGAGAAAGAATATATATATACCTGGATGTTTCAAAGTGGACTCAGTCAAGAAGGAAAGAATTTCTTACATATCGGGACAAAGTTGTTTCATTAGGTGCCTCTTTTCAGTTAAGATTTCCCTGTAAATGTTTCGTTGTATTTCAAAATAATAGGTATATTTTTTATGATTCAGACCAATTACGTTTCTTTTTAGAAGGGAAAGGAGTTTCATTTGCACCATAGTGATTTCCAGAATAATTCAAGTCCATCGTTGAACCATCAATTTCACTTTAATTTCCTGTTATTAATGATAATATGTGTTCGTCCCTGGAAGAATTTCCTTCTTTATTTTCCTCCTCTACTTTGCTTGAGGACTTTGTTTAAGTTAAATAATACTTTTTGATTTATTCTGTTTAAACCAATAGAAAATTGGATTTATTAATTTGTATTATTACCTTTTTGATTTATTTTGTTTATTCCAATAATTTATTGGATGTATCAATATCGGAATATTTCCTGTTAAGCACAATTCTGTACTTAAATAAAAATTAAATAAAGAGGGTGTAATAGGGCAGAGTACGGTACTGGGGTTCAAGAAAGGATTGGACAAGTTCCTGTTGGAAAAGGGATATAGATAGAGGATTACTGCACAGGTCCTGGACCTGTTGGGCCGCCGCGAGAGCGGACTGCTGGGCATGATGGACCTTAGGTCTGACCCAGCAGAGGCATTGCTTATATTCTTATGGGAGAGGAGGAGATAGTGGATGCTGCGGATGGGCCATTTGGCCTTTATCTGCCATCATGTTTTCTATGTTTCTATAACCATAAAACTCTGTGACCTCACAATGCAGGTGTAAAGAGCCTTAGCCTATAGGAACATGAGATGCAAATGTTAAGAGCCTTAGCCAATAGGGAGAGGAGGAGATAGTGGATGGGCCATTTGGCCTTTAACTGCCATCAGGTTTCTATGACCTCACAATGCAGGTGTAAAGAGCCTTAGCCTATAGGAAGAGGAGATGCAAATGTTAAGAGCCTTAGCCAATGCGCTTCCAGAGGACGTAATAGGGCAGAGTACGGTACTGGGGTTTAAGAAAGGATTGGACAATTTCCTGCTGGAAAAGGGGATAGAGGGGTATAGATAGAGGATTACTGCACAGGTCCTGGACCTGTTTGGCCGCCGCGAGAGCGGACTGCTGGGCATGATGGACCTTAGGTCTGACCCGGCGGAGGCATTGCTTATGTTCTTTTTTGCTTATTTTAGATGATCACTTTTCTGAAGAGGTAGTAAAAAAGTTTGCCTTCTGATAAATCTCCCATGGAGATCATTGTAACTTAGCATTAAATATTGCAGAAAATATATTTAACTTTATACCATGTAGAAGTTGTGTCAGCTTCTGTTCTGCTGGGGGGGGGGGAGGGGTTTCAGCATTTTTTAGGACCAGATCACTGCATCGATGACCTTATGGTCAGAATACTAAGAAGAAATTATGAAACAATCCAGGAACATAAGACTTTGGAAGTTCAAATGATAAAATACTTTGACACCAAGAAAAAGGGACTTAAAGATCTAGGCTTCTTATCACAGTATAAACCATAAAATTATACTGCTTTTCACCTTCTGATCACCCTCGATTTCACACCCCGCCCCCATGTTGAGATTATCATTGGAATGCTTTCATGTTTCACTTATTCTGATAGTGTTATCTTTTGCTCACGCTGTCCTAACTTGAGGAAGAAGGTTCTAGCCTTTGAGAGCTAGCCAAAAATGCATTGTTAGATAAAATGATACCATTTTATTGGACATGTTTTGGGGCATATATTAACCTTTAAAGTAGACTAACAGGACAACCACACCACTTTATCAAAGCTTTTCTGTTCCGATGGAAAGTCATTGTACACTTTGATCTAAACTTTTGCACAGAAATGCACGTGTTTGTACTGCATTGTGTATACGTAGTAACTCTTCAGAAATCAGTATCAGTTGCAGTGTCACATTAGGATAAAAACTTGTAATACAAAGTCTTGCACTGTAACTAAGGCACATTGTAACCTGTTAACTGTATATTTTGTATATTGGTATTAGATCCCTTGTATGTGTCATAAGAACTGCCGTTGGGTCAGACCAGTGGTCCATCTTGCCCAGCAGTCCACTCACGCGGCAGCCCTCTGGTCAAAGACCAGCGCCCTAACTGAGACTAGCCCTACCTGAATACGTTCTGGTTCAGCAGGAACTTGTCTAACTTTGTCTTGAATCCCTGGAAGGTGTTTTCCCCTATTTGAATCCCTGGAGGGTGTTTTCCCCTATTTCAATCCCTTGATGGTGTTTTCCCCTATAACAGCCTCCGGAAGAGCGTTCCAGTTTTCCACCGCTCTCTGGATGAAGAAGAACTTCCTTACATTGAATCCCTGGAGGGTGTTTTCCCCTATAACAGACTCCAGAAGAGCGTTCCAGTTTTCCACCACTTTCTGGGTGAAGAAGAACTTCCTTACATTGAATCTCTGGAGGGTGCTTTCCCCTATAACAGCCTCCGGAAGAGCGTTCCAGTTTTCCACCACTTTCTGGGTGAAGAAGAACTTCCTTACATTGAATCTCTGGAGGGTGCTTTCCCCTATAACAGACTCCAGAAGAGCTTTCCAGTTTTCCACCACTTTCTGGGTGAAGAAGAACTTCCTTACATTGAATCCCTGGAGGGTGTTTCCCCCTATTTGAATCCCTGGAGGGTGTTTTCTCCTATAACAGACTCCGGAAGAACGTTCCAGTTTTCTACCACTCTCTGGGTGAAGAAAAACTTCCTTATGTTTGTACGGAATCTATCCCCTTTTAACTTCAGAGAGTGTCCTCTCGTTCTCCCTACCTTGGAGAAGGTGAACAACCTGTCCTTATCTACCAAGTCTATTCCCTTCAGTACCTTGAATGTTTCGATCATGTCCCCTCTCAATCTCCTCTGTTCACGGGAGAAAAGGCCCAGTTTTTCTAATCTTTCAAATTAGGATAAAAACTTGTATTGGAAAAACTTGTACTGTAGCTATGGCAAATCGTAACTTGTACACTGTATATTATATATGTTAACCTGCAACCCATTCTGAACTCGGGGAGAATGGGATAGAAAACAAATAAAATAAAATAAATTCATTCAGGCTAAATTCGCTATATGGTGCCAATGTATAAGCACCAAGAAAACATGAGCACCAGGCACTGTTCTATAAAAGATGCTCTTGAGTTAGGCACCATTTATAAAACAGCCCAGTGTCTCTCAAACTATTTGCCACGGCACAACGGTGTGTCCCGAAGAGATTCCAGAATTTTACTTTAGTTTTCAAAATTCCCTTCATAAGTATACACTAGAATAGATGACATGTACGTCGTGTATGCAAGAATCAGTCAATGTTATGAGCGTCTGTGTGCGTAAGGAGACAACCGCCTAGACCAGTGTTCTTCAACCACCGGTCCACGGACCAGTGCCGGTCCACAGAAATTTCCTACCAGTCCACAGGGCCAGCACGTGCATCAAGCCCAAAACAGTGTTCTTCAACCACTGGTCGACGGTGCGATCGATGCGGCGTTATCTTCGAGCCAGCTCCCTCTTCCTAACTGATTCAGTGCACAAAGCCAAGGGCAGTGACTCCTACGAGCATCCTGCGCCTGAACCAGAAGCCTTCTCTCTGACGTTGTAATGTCAGAGGGAAGGCTTCCAGATGAGGCACGGGACGTGCAAGGTGCAATTTGTACTATTATGGGGGCGGGGTCTGGGGTGGAGATTGGGTAGAGATGGGCGGGGTCTGGCCCACGACTTAGCCCCGTGTTCTTCAACCGCCGGTCCACGGACCGATGCCGGTCCACAGAATAATTCTTTTATTTCTGCCTGTCCACAGGGCCAGCACGTGCATCAAGCCCAAAATAGTGTTATTCAACCGCCGGTCCACGGTGCGATCGATGCGGCGTTATCTTCGAGCCAGCTCCCTCTTCCTAACTGATTCAGTGCACAAAGCCACGGGCAGCGGCTCCTATGGGCATCCTGCGCCTGAACCGGAAGCCTTCTCTCTGATGTTGCAACGTCAGAGGGAAGGCTTTCAGATGAGGCACAGGACGTGCAAGATGCAATTAGTACTATTATGGGGGCGAGGTCTGGGGTGGACATTGGGTAGAGATGGGCAGGGTCTGGCCCACGACCTAGCCCTGTGTTCTTCAACCACCGGTGCAAGGACCAATGCCGGTCCACAGAATAATTCTTTTATTTCTGCTGGTCCATGGGTGTAAAAAGGTTGAAAAACACTGGCCTAGACAAGCATCATTCTTTGACGTGATTGGTCCTTGAAAAACTAACGGCAAGTTATTTAAGTTTTATTTTTTTATGACGTAGTTATCCTAACTTGAGCAACAAAGCAATCGAGGCTTTGTTACCATTTGGATCTTATCTTTGGATTTTCAGCTTTGACAGAAATTAAATCGAAAAGAAAAGAATGACTGCAGATGGTGGATGTTGAAATGTGTGTTTGCTTGTCAACTATCGAGCCGCGTTCTGAGTTAATTTGCACTCAAAAACAAGCTCATCCGTCACATTGATTAGCAATTCTATTCTATCTACTTTAGTTTTCACCTTTGTTACGATTACCCTTACATAGCTTAAAGGACAATAAATAAATAACTCTAAAATTTTAATTTTTTGTTGGTTTTGCAACTTTATAATTTCAATTGTAATGTGCTGCGAAAAAATTTACTCCATTTACTATGCCGTGAAAAACATTTGCTCTGTTTCGTGTGCCAGAGCTAAAAAAGTTTGAAAGACACTGGAATAGCACAAAAGTTTAGGCATAAAGTTTTGCACCAAGTGAAATCCTTTCTGTAGTCGCCCCAACCCTTTGGAACTCAGCACCGAACTCATTAAGAAAGATAACAAACCTCGAGAAATTCAAGTCATCTCTTAAGACATTTCTCTTTAAAGATGCTTTCCAAGTTTGAGTGTCCTTTTAAGGATTTTTAAACTTTTTTAGTCCATCTACATTGGACCATCTTGTCATAGCCCCACGCTCATGTTCTTTTCCTTCTATCTTTCCTTTTCTTTAACATTATTGTAGTTCTTCCCCCCTTTTCCATTTGTACCTGTTTGTCCAGTGGTGTGTATTGTTTTTTGTTCGTTTATGTTAATGGGTTTTTATGATGTATTATCTGTATTATCCTAATTTTTATTGTACAACCACCTTGATATAAATGATAAGGTGGTATATCAAATCAATAATAAGCTTGGAAACTTGGTGGGGGGGTGGCCAAGATGGTGGTGAGTGTTAGTCCAGAGCATTTTCCTCTCTGCAACGCTACCAGCTTTCCTCTGACGATGACTCACACTAAGCGCAAAGGTGCAGTCTGGTTGGGACCCTCACCGGCGGATGCTGCGACGCTCTTGCGCCAGATGACACTGGACTCCTATGATTGCCGGAGAGCGAGGCTCGTTAGCGCTGGCGCCTGGGGCCATGGCAGCCGCGCTGGAGCCGGAAGTTTCTCTGTCGCCTCCGGATCCGAATGCTCCTCCGTGTCCCGTGAGTGAGACGCCCGATTTGCAAAGTGAACCCGATGCCGAGGTGGCTGCGGGGAAGGCCTTTTCTGAAGGAGGTCGAGCAGACTTAGATCTCGCGGAGAAGGTGAAATCAGCTGGGGTGGCAGGTTCTGCTACAAACAAGATGAAGCATCTGGAAAATGCTCTACAAAATGGACAGAACAGTTCAAAAGTCTGCCCAAGAAACAGCGGATTTGGTAAGGAAAGTAGATTCTCTGTCTAAGATTGTTGAAGACTCTAACGGCCTTTTTAACAAAGCCGGCCCTGAAGCCCATAGAGATTTAAAGGGCTTCGGGGCTGTTGCTTTGACACGCAGCTCCTGATTGGTGAGGCTCGACTTTAGTACAGGAAGAGGCGGAGCATACTGCGAGTGATTTCCTTCACTCGCTGGCGCTCCAGCTGCCCTCTCCTGCCTCTCCAGCTGCCCTCTCCTGCCTGGTCATTAGTGGTCAGAAAATACCGCGAATGACCGGGACTGCGAACTGCCGACCATGAATTTGCGGGGGAGCAATGTACTTCTGAAAATCACAAATTTCGTTTTTGGGGCAACAAATATGGATATTCCCTGGCGTGAACAAAGAAACTCAGGAAAGAAAGAAACTTTTCCTTGTAATGAGGCAAGAAACCAAAGATATTGGAGCGGCCTTTCAATTGATGTACCCCTGTAAACGCCTTTTTATATATGCAGGATAACTGGAAGTAATAGTCGATAGTAGGAGCCACCATTAAGCCTTTAGTTTTTTTTGGTACCTTTTTTCTTTTTCTTCTTAATAAATTTGGTCCCTTGTTTGTGACCACTCCCTCCACAGACTGTTGAGGTCTAGGAAGGATAGAATTTGTTTTCTTATGTTTTATTAATCTTGAGATAGTTAATTAATAACTGTTTTCCTTTCCGTTTTTCCTGTTCAAGTTGTAATACTTGTATGTTATTTCAAACTCAATAAATAAAGATTAAAAAAACAAACTTGGAAACTTGGTATAAATCCTGGCAAGTATAATAAATTAGGCACGGATCAACTTTATGTGGTATAAAATCAGCCTTTTTTCAACTGCGGATCCTAACAAAGATAAAACCTATGCTATCTGGCCCTGATTTTCAATCTGTAATGCAGAGCCTGGTAATTTCTAGGATCGATTTTTATAATGCGCCATTGTTGGGTGTGACAAAAACAAGAATACGGGCGCTGCAGATAGTTCAAAATACAACTACAAGATTAATCACAGGGACATCGCAATATGAGCATACTAGTTGTTTAGCCCGTTACATTAACAGGTGCTAGCAGCCCTTCTCCCTTACTTTTACCTCCTCCCTGTCCAGCAGCACCTCCACCCATTCCCTGCTCCCCCTATATAGCAGTAGCCCTTCTCCTTTTATCTCCCCCTGTTCAGCATCACCCCATTTCCAGCTCCCCATATCCAGCAGTAGCTCTTCTCCTTTGCAGGAGCCCTTCTCCCTTCCTTTTACCTTCCCCCAACCCCCCGTCTAGCAGCACCTCTTCCCTGCTTCCCCTATCCAGCAGTAGGCCTCCCTTCCTGTTACCTCCCCCCCTGTCCAGAATCACCTCTTCCCTGCTCCTCCTGTACTGCAGCACCCCCTTACCTGCTCCCCCTGTCCAGTCCGGTGATCTCCAGCCATCAGGCTGGCTCCTGCAGGGTGTCTAGTTCCTGTCCGGTCCCCGCCAGGCGTGCGAGCCTGCTCCGCCCCCTCCCGACCTGCCGGGAGTATTTGAATTAGACCCGACGGTTCCTGTTGAGGGAAGCACTCCTCACCAGACTCAGCGGTGAACTCCAGCCATCGGGCCGACATCCGCCTTGTTTTTTTTTTTTTTTTTAGTTGAAAGACGCGGCGGTGGCTCCTCTCATGATCCCCGCCTGCGTCGGAAGTCCGACGCAGGCGGGGATTGTGAGAGGAGCCACCGCCGTGTCTTTCAAAGAATCGTAAGCCGCGCATGCGCACTTCCTATGTGTCGCTACAGCTCACGGAAAACCGGCACACACTTAGGAAGTGCGCATGCACGGCTTACCATTTTATTATATTAGATTACTCCTGTATTAAAGCAATTACATTGGCTTTCAGTGTTTATATATAGATTTATATTATATATATTTATATACATATTTATATTTATTGACTTCTATTCCGCCTTAACCCTTCAGTTCTAGGCAGATAACAGTAAGAAATGTCCGGCCATTTCCAGAGAATCACACTAAAATACCTAATGTTAACACGCTTTGTTTAAGAGTAATAACAATCAGAATTCCCTTCACGAAGACGATAGATCTCAAGTGTCTGCAGCTAAACCTCGGAGCTAATCATAAGGAATAACCCATATGCAGGCTATCATTGATCGTATTTGTCTCAAGGGGACTGTTGTATTAAGAAATTTTTATGATTGTTGCCCTATATAGATTTATTTCTCATCGTCCATTGATATTAAATGAAAGCGATACTTAGCTTGGGTGAAGATTCTCTACCCAGCCAACTCAATCCAAGTACAACGTTACGACTGAAGATCTCCATTTCGCCCAAGAATCATTACATCGGGCTTTATTATTATAGATAATATCCCCCCCCCCCCCTTTTACAAAACCACAATAGCATTGGGAAGGGAGCAGCGCAGAGCATTCAACGCACTGGCCTACACTAAAAAACACTTTCACAGTTTTGTAAAAGGGGGGGGGGAGATTGTGCGCAAATTCCATTGAACACTCCTGACCCACCCATAGCCATTCTCCCTTTTGAGATCTGCACAGAAAATTTACATATGAATTTTTATAGAATAGCAACTATAGAGATGTGTGCATATAATTTCAATTATGGCTAATTAGCACCAATAATTGATAGCCAATTATTAATAATAATAACTTTATTTTCTATACCGCCAATACCCGAAGAGTTCTAGGCAGTTCACAAAGTAAAAAGACTGAACAATTCAGTGATGAAACAAAGCAAATAAGAGGAGAGGGGAGGGGGGATGAGAAACGCTACTGATGGCTAGCCTACTACAGGACAGGGGGAGCAGGGAAGAGATGCTGCTGGACTGGAGGATGTAAAAGGAAGGGAAAAGGGCTACTGTAGGACAGGGAGAACGGAATGGGTGCTGCTGAATAGGGAGGAGGTAAAAGGAAGGGAGAAGAGCTACTGCAGGACTGGAGGAGCAGGCAAGGGGGGGTGCACAGGGAACGGGGGAGAATGCTGCTGCTACACAGGGAAGGGGGGGCAATGCTGCTGCTGCACAGGAAAGGGAGGAATGCTGCTGCTGCTGCTGCTGCTGCACAGGGAAATGGGGGGGGAAGAGGGAAAGGGGACGAGGGAGCAATCTTGGTTTGCTTTGGGGAGTGAGACAGAAGGGGGCCATAGAGAAAGACAGAAAGACAGGCAGGCAGCGCACAAGAATGAAAGACATCCACCCAGAAAGACAGCGGGCAAGGAGAGAGACAGAAAGAAAGAAAGACAGACAGACAAAGGGGGCCAGGGACAGAGAGAGATAGAAAGAAAGACAGATAGCGAGAGGGAGAGAAATAGAAAGAAAGATAGACAGCGGCAGGGGGCGAGAAAGGAAGAAAGAGGCAGGGGCAGGGAAAGACAAAGAAAGAAAGAAAGATAGACATATATTCTAGCACCTGTTAATGTAACGGGCTTAAACACTAGTGGGTCTATAATTTGTTTTAATAGATATAGGTTCTTTATGATTTTTTATAATAGGCTTAGCCAGAGTATGACCCAGCTCATTCAGAAATAGACCATTTATCAAAGAAAAACTAATCCATTTTAACAAATCTGCCTTAAAAGTAATTGGGGCTTTCTTCATAATTGTCAGGGAACCCATGTCGAATAAACAGCTCGTTTGTTGGTGCTAATTGGCGCTAATTGGCTCATTAAGCAATTAAATCATGCACGCAGTTTTGAGCACCATATATAGAATTAGGGGGTTGCTGCAGAATTTTATTGCTTACCAATTTTGAAATGTTAACAGAGTTCAGCGTACATAGAGTTTCTACCAGACTTTCCAACTTCTTATTGCTTTCAAAGAAGTATTGCCAGCATTGTGAAATGGATGTTCCAGTACATTTTCTACTAAATAAAAAAAAAACCTCACATCAGAAAGCAACAGATTCTTAATCAGTTTTTCTTAAGCAATCACTGGCATATCTTTAATTCTTGGTCATCTTTGCATGACCTACCATTTGTTTGGTTAAAACAAACATAAGTTCTATTCTGGTGTGTGCAGAGACCAATGTGAAGTGAAATGCTCCAATTTTACTGCCTCTGCAAGTTTCCAGAACTTACATGTGAGTGGTAGGTTTATGTGTCAAGTTAGCCTGTTGGCTGCCTTATTGGCATCATAAATGGGAATTTGTGTATGCGGGCACCGGGCCATCAAAAATTACAAAGACTAGGGGACTCTCCATGAAATTGCAGAGAAATACTTTTAAAACCAATAGGAGGAAATATTTTTTCACTCGGAGAATAGTTAAGCTGCCAGAGGTTGTGGTAAGAGCGGATAGCGTAGCTGGCTTTAAGAAAAGTTTGGACAAATTCCTGGAGCAAAAGTCCATAGTCTGTTACTAAGACATGGGGGAAGCCTCTGCTTGCCCTTGACTGGTAGCATGGAATGTTGCAACTCTTTGGGATTCTAGAATCTTGTTACTCTTTGGGATTCTGGAATCTTGCTATTCTATGAGATTTTGTATGGAATGTTGCTACTGTTTGGGTTTTGGCCAGGTACTAGTGACCTGGATTGGCCACCATGAGAACGGGCTACTGGGCTTGATGGACCATTGGTCTGACTCAATAAAGTTATTCTTATGTTACTTTAGGTATTGAATTCTTGGTAAATTGTTTAGGGCATAATGAACCCAACATCCCTTGGCATAAGAGTCAAGTTCATTCGCCACTCTTCTGCCATTTTAATTAGATCGTTTTTTGATTACTTTTGCTTATACCTTGACAGGAATGAACCTCTATCCTGATGCCCAGAGTATGTTGATGATTATCTCAGGCTCTCAAATTCATTGTTGATCCTTGCCTCAATACTTATTCCTTCTGCAGTCCATAAGATATAATATCCAAGTTTCAAGTTTATTAGGATTTTTATATACCGCCTATCAAGGTTATCTAAGCGGTTTTTACAATCAGGTACTCAAGCATTTTTCCCTATCTGTCCCGGCGGGCTCACAATCTATCTAATGTACCTGGGGCTCTGGAGGATTAAGTGACTTGCCCAGGGTCACAAGGAGCAGCGCGGGGTTTGAACCCACAACCCCAGGGTGCTGAGGCTGTAGCTTCAACCAAAATACACTTGAAAATTCTTTGTAATCCAGCCTGTAATACCCAATACAATTGGGGTAATGTGTCTGTATCATCTTTGTGGAAGGATGGTTTTCCTTTGTGGAAGGTTGGCTGCAGATAGTCAGCAATAAAAGCTTCTTTGTGGTAGTGGGTGGGGCTTTGACCTGAGCCACCTCTACCATGGTCCATTGAGGAACGTAAAGGTGAATTAGGAGTCTGTACCTTAAGAAACAAGTCAGTCCACTGGAAAAAGGAATTTGAAGACCTAGGTTTCTTTTCTTTCCTTTCCTGCATGGTCTCATCCTTATATGATACAGATTTTGGATTTAGGCCTTAGACGATATAGAAATTCTTAAAATAAATAATTAAATACTCAACTTTCCAAACCCAGGTTACAAATTCAGGCACCTTAGGCATTTCTCTTAAACTAAGCTAAACTAAAACTTAGTTTTATACACCGGGTCATCAACCAATTTGGGTCTCGACTTGGTTAACATTAAGAATAGAGTAATACAAAAGAACAGAACAAAGAAATCTAATTTGGAAAAAGTAGAATAATTAATTTCCAAAATGTTTGGCAAACAAGATTGTCTTCAGAGCCTTCTTGAAAGATAAGAAGGGGCCTAAGCTTCTTAGCGAAAGTGGCAAGTTATTCCAAAGCTTGGTTAGTTGAATAGAGGTTGCATTCCATGGGCTATATTTACTAGTTTGGTTTAATACGAGTACATTAAGGCATGATACTTACATTTAACTTAATTAATTTTGATGAATGCATGTTAATAATAGGCCCACTGATAATATGTATTTACAGTATATAACAAGAAACTACAAATTAAATGGTTTTCTATAGATTAAATATATATATCTCGGGAACCATTAAAAAAGTCAAAATGAACTGTAGAACATATTAATTTAAATTTTTAAATTTAACATATTGAATTAATAATATGTTCTACAGTTTAATTAATATGTTCTACAGTTCATTTTGACTTTTTTAATGGTTTACAGTATATAAGACACATCACCAACATACTAGGCCAAATCTGTTTGACTTTATATATTTAAATCTTTTTATTAAACAGTGACAACAGCAGGTACAACGAAAGCATAAGACAAGGTTTACAAGAGCAACCAGCTACTGTGGAGGACTGATATCCTCCACGATCATGATCAATACCCCTACCCCCTAGAAAGAACACCACCCTCCCTCCCCCACCAAGAGAAATACAACAGTACACAAATGGGGGTGGGGGTGGGGGGGATGGTTAGATGTCAAACAGGTATACCTGATTACATTTGGAGTCTATTCAGGATATGGCTATGACTCGCAGGGGACAAAATGTTCAAGTATGGAGTCCAAGTGTTGACAAAGTCTCTGCTCCAGCGACGAGAAGAACAGGCCAAACGGGCCTCCCAGCCCATAAGCTCATGAAGCCGATTCCTCCAAAGCCAAAAGGAGGGGGGTCAGAAGAGAGCCAACAACATAAGATACTTTTCTTCCCCAAAATGAAACATTTACTAAGAAATAGTTTTTCTGAAGAAGTATACACAGAGAGTAAGGAAAAATGAGCAAATAACACAGACAGCACCGATACAGGCATGGGAACCTGCAACAGGTCCTGCAAGAAGGAAGAAGGCGCCTTCCAAAAGGCCTGTATTCCCTCACAACTCCAGAGACCATGAAAATAAGAGTTAACCTCCACGCAGAGTTGAGTGTCAATACAGCCCATATAATAAGCCTGACTTTGGGAAACATATGCCCGCAGGACTGTACGATAGTGACATTCTCGCAATTCAGCACTATAGACCAGACCCACTGTACGTTTCAATACCTTTAACAAAAAATTCCCCCCCCCCCCCCAAGTCACACTGCCAAGCTTCCAAAACCCCAGGAAATGTGACTTTGCTTTTCAAAGGATATATTCTACTTTATGAAAAAAAATGTTTACTATATAGGCCATGGCACACTGCTAACACTCCTCCACAAACTAGTTGATAATTTAGCTCTTTCAGATGTGTTTAAATATTTTTTTAATACAGAGCCTGACGGTAAGACCTGGGAAGGGAAGTTGAGTGTTGGATGAAATGTGGGAATGTGTATGTTTGTCTGTCAAAAATGACATTGAAATAAAACAACAAACACTGCCTCGGATCCGAAGCAGTCACGTTCCTCTGGCTGGCAGATGGGATATATCTTTAGCAGCACGGTCCAGGAGAATAACTGAGCAGACTAAATAGGCCCAATTGAGTGTTATTTGCCAACAGCTACTTTGTAAAATCATTAGGATTTTGGAATAATATAAACTTGCCAATAATTCCATGTGTTTATAGACATAGATAGGGTCTTATTTCCTAAGACTTTTCCCATTCTGTATCCATGGAGAAAGTTTAGTAATTCCTGCTCCTCAGAGGGCAGGTTTACAACAGGGCACCGCGCGTTAAGGCCCTAACGCACCTTTGTAAAAGGAGACCTAAGTGTTTTTTTAATAAAATGATCATGGGGAAAATAGGTGCATATTATTCCACCTGCTCCGAGGCAGGTATATTATGCATGTTTGTGCTGGTAAGTGTTGCTACGTATTTACACATTTTACATGCTATGTTCATAAATGTCACTCCCTTCCCTCCACCACCTATATTCTGCTTCACACGGCATCACTTGGAAGTAGATACTATAACTTCCATGAAGAGAATGGCACGGGGACAAATTTTTCCTCGTCTCCATGGGAACTCATTTCCCTTCCCGTCCCGGCAAGTTCTTTTCCTGTCCCTGCCCCTGCCCCATTTCCGCAAGCTCCGTCCTCATCCGCACAAGCCTCAGCCACTTTAAAATCCTAAGTAGCAACATTCGAGAGCTCAGATTGTGATGTCATAATGCCTCATTCCACCAATGCCTGAGCTCTGTCCTCATCTGCACAAGCCTCAAACGCTTTAAAATCAAAAGTGTTCGAGGCTTGTGTGGTTAAGGCAGAGCTTACAGGAATGTGGCAGGGACAGAGAAATTGAGTTCCTGCAGGGATAGGGACAAATTTGTCCCCATGTCATTCTCTACCTCCATGTACCTACTGTTCACACGTATGTACATTGAGCAATTTTGAGTGTATGAACTGCTTTTGACAAACATTTGAGTTACCATATATACTCAAATATAAACCAAGATTTTTGGGCCAAAATAATGGCCCAAAAATGGGGGGTCTTGATTTATATTCGGGTCAGCGCTGACCCGCCTCCCTCCCAAACCTGTTGCAGACCTCTGCTGGGCCTGCCATGAGACCTGGGGGACCAGTGGTGAGCCGGGATAGGAAGGATCCCTTCTATCTCCTGTCCCAGCTGACTCTAATAACTTTTACCTCCCTCCCCCTCTCCGGCATACCTTTTAAATCCCTGGTAGTCCAACGGTGAGCTGAGAGAGCAAGGATCCCTCCCACCTCCTGTCCCAGCCGATTCTAAGAATTTTTATTTTCCTCCCACTTCCCCCGTGTACCTTTAAATCCATGATGGTCCAGTGAGAACTCGTGGCAGCCAATCAGCTAGCAGTTCTGCACAGGCAGGAGTGAAGTAACATAGTAACATAGTAGATGACGGCAGATAAAGACCCGAATGGTCCATCCAGTCTGCCCAACCTGATTCAATTTAAATTTTTTTTTTTCTTCTTCTTAGCTATTTCTGGGCGAGAATCCAAAGCTTTACCCGGTACTGTGCTTGGGTTCCAACTGCCGAATTCTCTGTTAAGACTTACTCCAGCCCATCTACACCCTCCCAGCCATTGAAGCCCTCCCCTGCCCATCCTCCTCCAAACGGCCATGCACAGACACAGACCGTACAAGTCTGCCCAGTAACTGGCCTAGTTCAACCTTTAATATTATTTTCTGATTCTAAATCTTCTGTGTTCATCCCACGCTTCTTTGAACTCAGTCACAGTTTTACTCTCCACCACCTCTCTCGGGAGCGCATTCCAGGCATCCACCACCCTCTCCGTAAAGTAGAATTTCCTAACATTGCCCCTGAATCTACCACCCCTCAACCTCAAATTATGTCCTCTAGTTTTACCATTTTCCTTTCTCTGGAAAAGATTTTGTTCTACGTTAATACCCTTTAAGTATTTGAACGTCTGAATCATATCTCCCCTGTCTCTCCTTTCCTCTAGGGTATACATATTCAGGGCTTCCAGTCTCTCCTCATACGTCTTCTGGCGCAAGCCTCCTATCATTTTCGTTGCCCTCCTCCAAAACTGAACACAATACTCCAAGTGGGGCCTCACCAATGACCTGTACAGGGGCATCAATACCTTCTTCCTTCTACTGACTACGCCTCTCTTTATACAGCCCAGAATCCTTCTGGCAGCAGCCACTGCCTTGTCACACTGTTTTTTCGCCTTTAGATCTTCGGACACTATCACCCCAAGGTCCCTCTCCCCGTCCGTGCATATCAGCTTCTCTCCTCCCAGCATATACGGTTCCTTCCTATTATTAATCCCCAAATGCATTACTCTGCATTTCTTTGCATTGAATTTTAGTTGCCAGGCATTAGACCATTCCTCTAACTTTTGCAGATCCTTTTTCATATTTTCCACTCCCTCTTCGGTGTCTACTCTGTTACAAATCTTGGTATCATCTGCAAAAAGGCACACTTTTCCTTCTAACCCTTCAGCAATGTCACTTACATACATATTGAACAGGATTGGCCCCAGCACCGAACCCTGAGGGACTCCACTAGTCACCTTTCCTTCCTTCGAGCGACTTCCATTAACCACCACCCTCTGGCGTCTGTCCGACAGCCAGTTTCTGACCCAGTTCACCACTTTGGGTCCTAACTTCAGCCCTTCAAGTTTGTTCAACAGCCTCCTATGAGGAACTGTATCAAAGGCTTTGCTGAAATCCAAGTAAATTACATCTAGCATATGTCCTCGATCCAGCTCTCTGGTCACCCAATCAAAAAATTCAATCAGGTTCGTTTGGCACGATTTACCTTTTGTAAAGCCATGTTGCCTCGGATCCTGTAACCCATTAGATTCAAGGAAATACACTATCCTTTCTTTCAGCAACACTTCCATTATTTTTCCAACAACTGAAGTGAGGCTCACTGGCCTGTAGTTTCCTGCTTCATCCCTGTGACCACTTTTATGAATAGGGACCACATCCGCTCTCCTCCAATCCCCAGGAATCACTCCCGTCTCCAGAGATTTGTTGAACAAGTCTTTAATAGGACTCGCCAGAACCTCTCTGAGCTCCCTTAGTATCCTGGGATGGATCCCGTCTGGTCCCATCGCTTTGTCCACCTTCAGTTTTTCAAGTTGCTCATAAACACCCTCCTCCGTGAACGGCGCAGAATCTACTCCATTTTCTCGTGTAACTTTGCCAGACAATCTCGGTCCTTCTCCAGGATTTTCTTCTGTGAACACAGAACAGAAGTATTTGTTTAGCACATTTGCTTTCTCCTCATCACTCTCCACATATTTGTTCCCAGCATCTTTTAGCCTAGCAATTCCATTTTTTATCTTCCTCCTTTCACTAATATATCTGAAAAAATTTTTATCTCCCTTTTTTACATTAAGGTTGCTCCTGCCACATTTCACTGCTGGACTACCAGGGATTCTAAAGGTACACGGCGGAGGCGGGAGGGAGGTAAAAATTCTTCAGCTGGGACAGGAAGCGGGAGGGATCCCTACTGTCCCGACCCACCGCTGGACCACCAGGACTTATGGCAGGCCTGGTGGAGGCCTGCAAGGCATAGAGAGGGATGGGGACAGGGTACAGAACCTGGGAGTGAGGAGGGCTGCGTGCAGAGACTGGTAGGGCAGGGGAAAGAGTGAATGAGGGGGCTGGAAGCAGTGCCAGGGAGGGAGTGGGAATAGGGTGCAGAGCCAGGCAAGGCACTGCACTTGAATATTAACCTCCCCAGTTTATATTCGAGTCAACCTTTTCTCCTCCTTTTTTTGGGGAAAAAAGGTTATCTCTGTTTATATTCGAGTATATATGGTATGTGGTAATGCTGTCATTCTCCTGGATTCTGTAGAGGTCGCCCAAATTTGGGTGTGGATCCCAGATCCATATATAAATTATGCAGTCAAGTAGGAGTCAATTCATGGAGTTAATTAGCACTAATTTGGAGTTATGCGCAGATCTGCCCTACACTCTATTGATAACACGTGCACCTAAATTTGATAGCACACAACTCCAAAAAGGGTGTGGCCATAGAAATACATTTCTCCCTCCGTATCCATGGTGATTAAGGGCAGAGCAGGCTCGTGAATATTTAAAAAATCGCGAATAATATTTGGGCTATTTCTGCCCCTAACCCCCACTTCCCCCCAGCTATTTTAAGCCCTGTAAGCCCCCCCCCCCCTTAAGCCTTACTTGGTGGTCTGGCGGGTATTCAGGCAGGAGCGATCTTCCCACGCTCCTGCCCCATGCAGATCACTCACAGGAAATGGCTGCCTTGAGCTCCCGTTGTCTCTCGAGACTATGACGGGAGCTCAAGGCAGCCATTTCCTGTGAGCGATCTGCACGGGGCAGGAGCGTGGGAAGATCGCTCCTTCCCGAAAACCCGCTAGACCACCAGGGAAGGCTTAAGGGGGGGGGGGCTCACAGGGCTTAAAATAGCTCGAAAAATGAAAATGATGTTTTTGGCATAAAATCGTGAATAATCGAAACCGTAGATACGGAAACCGCGAATATGGAGGGGGAAGTGTAGCATGGTCGAGTCAGGGGCATTCCCAGAAATTAGGTGCAATGTTACAGAATACAAGCATATGTGCACTAAACTGCCATTAGTTGGGTTCCCTTTCCATAAGCTTTTCACGATTCTCAGAGGGCTATAGAATCCCTTGGTTCGTGTGAATTCTATCACAGAACCCAATTGTCATAGGATCAATAGTTTATGTACTTTTTTAGTTTATAAATTAGTCATATTTTATTTATATATCAAAGCTATTTAAAACTTTTTCCTTAGTATTATACTTAGCTTGGTATTAGTAGCCAGTGTTAGGGAGCGCCTCTACCAACATGCACATGTTTCAAGTTAAACTTTTCATCAGGGCTCCCGTAGTTAATCTAGAACAATCAAAAATATCAAAAATATATTATCCTAAGCCATATGAGAATATCAAAATTCAATTCTAACAAAAATACCATACTAACAAGGACCTGTCTGCAGTTATTTTACTGTTATTGTTTAAAACTTACTATCGTGCTTTTTCAAGAACCGCTTCTCTCCATAAGGTATCATAGTTTTGGCGACATCAGTTCCGGTTTATACAAAAATTCAAACCGAAACTAAACGACCTTTCACCCTCACTACACCATTGGCCCCTCTTTTATCTCACTTAAACTATGGTACTTTGGTCCAACAATAAAGTTTTTCCCAAATTCCAGAGGGCCCTTGATGCTTTTTTTGTTCGTTTGTCTTGACCAAATGACCAAAGTTTTATGAAAGGAAGTTGCAAACTTTGCAGAATACTGCCCCCTTCAGATGGTTAGGCGTGCACAGAGGACTGATCCCATAACTCCACTTATGGCTTCTGATAATCTTCCTTCAACCTTTTGGGGCCTAAGATGGTTGTATGCGCCTGGGCAGCAAGTGAGGTTCGATTGGTTCTGCTGCCCTCTTGCCCCGAAGGCTAATGGGCCTCCGTATTTGCTGTGATAAGGGATTAACAGAACCGCGAATACAGAAAAACCGCAAATAACTTTTCATGTTATTCGCTGTTTTCTGTTAAAAACCATCGTGAATATGGTGAAACCGCGAATAACATGGTGGGAGACCTGGCCTGTTCCTGAAGGAGAGGCAAAACACGATGAAGAAAGTGCTGGGAATCGGCGATTTTCTCTGTAAACGCTTGGAATCAGCGATTTCTCTATGCGAGCTGATGTAATTGGGGGGGAGGAGTCAGCAAGCTAAAATCTGTGAATAATCTAAACCACAATTGCTGAAACCGCAAATACGGAGGGAGAAGTGTACTGCTTTTCTTAAATTTTGTGTTGTACACTACTGAAAGTCAAATTTTAAATAAACTATAAACGGGTTTAGAGTTGTCCCCTTACTGTTCAATAATTTGGGCCCTTACCATGTGGCAAGTGCAAAACCATGTTTCACTTTAGTAAAATGCCTCCTGATTACCCAGTAGCTATTTTCTATAAAGTGTCAAGAGCAGTAAAGGCCTCAGTTGTGGCTTGTTTTATTTCATAACTTTGCCTCATATTCAGAGGGAAAAATGAATTGAGGCTGGAGGAGCCAGGGGTGGGGAGAGGATACAGGCCTCAAAGGGACCTTGCAACATTGCTGAGTTTCAAAAATAAGGATGATAAGATTTTCACAAAAGGAAACTGCATACCAGCTGCTCCACGAAATTCATATACTGCCTCTATCACGCTGTACCCTCTTGGCCTTCAGTGAAGCATGCAGAGTTCCTTTTCCCTTTTCTTTGACTTAACTTAGGTGAAGTCATCCTGATAAACCTCTCTCTCTCTCTCTTTCTCTTTAATGCACAGAGGCCTTTATGTTTTTCCAATAATTGGCAGCAGAGGTAGAATTTTTTTCCCCCCTTTCAAGTGATGAATAGTTGGCAGGGGATCAAAGCTAAGCCCTTGTGCTTTTCTGGCTGCTACTAAAGGGCGTCGGAATTGGCACAGATCCCAGCTGCTTAGCAATAGGCATGCAGATGAGGTGCCAAGCGCAGGGGTCAGTGGCAAAGTGTCTGTACACGTTCTTCATCTCTGCTAATCTAGTTTTGTTTTCTCTCTTGTGTGTATATTTGTGTGTCTGTTTTTCCAGGCCAACAGTAGAATGAAGCTGGTGGAGAAGGAATACAGTCAGAAGCTCTCGAAATCCTCAGTGGTAAGACAATGCTAAAATCCTGCAAAAGTACCTTCATGTGCACATAAATTCTTTTTTTTTTTTTTTGTACTGTGGGCATGGAGCATATCTTGCCCGTGTGTATAAATATTTATACTTGTATAATCTGTCTGCTGCTATGACATGTCACCACCCTATACAGCTGGGAATTAAAAATCCCTATTGCCTGGAACCAAATGATCAACATTCCATCGGGGACCGTTCAGCATCCATCTTGGCAAAGCAATAGGTTGAGAGAAAAATCCAATTTCATGTGATTCCATTTTTACCAGGTTTTCTTTAAAATAAGTTTCATGGGTTTATATTTTCCTCATTTTTTTAAAGATGGATTTGATCCATTTTAGAGAGGTACGGCCATTTGAAATGAAACGATCCATTAGACCAGGGGTGTCAAAGTCCCTCCTCGAGGGTCACAATCCAGTCAGGTTTTCAGGATTTCCCCAATGAATATGCATGAGATCTATTTGCATGCACTGCTTTCCTTGTGTGCTGATAGATCTCATGAATATTCATTGGGGAAATCCTGAAAACCCGACTGGATTGAGGCCCTCGAGGAGGGACCTTGACACCCCTGCATTAGACAAAAGAAAAGAAAGTACAATTAGTTTTTCAGTCATTAAAACAAACAAACAAACAAAAAAAAAACCTCCTAAGTACTGCCAAAAGTATACACACACGTGCTCCTCTCCCTCAAAACAAAAGAAATCAGAAAAAATGGCCCTACGAAATATACAAAAGGAGGGATGGAAAACCAACAACTCTTAGGGAATGACCCCCAGTTACCTTCTACCTCACCTCAAATTCTATTCCCCCATTAGATCTACCAGAAACCACAACCTGTTTGCATACCCGAAAATCGCTGGCTGCAGATATCGAACCTTCCTGGACAGAACTTTCAAGTTTCAAGCTGGTAGACAGCAATCATGGCTAGGCTATTTCATCGATACCGCAAGGCTGACCTACAGCATCTTCCGGAAAGAATTAAAGACCACTTTGTTTAAGAAATTCTTGTCCTAGCCAGACACTCTCCCGCGAACATAACTTCCACACCTTACCCTGAATTTCTTCCTCACACTAGGTATCCACCTTCCCTGTCTGCTAAAATTCCCTCTTCATAATTGTATCCTGATATTCACTGGTGTTTGACTATTTTCAATTGTAAGATGTAAAATAGTTAATTTCTTATAATTCAACCTATGTATAATTTTCCTTTCAACCACCTTGTATTCATCTACTGTAATTTGCTGATTGTACAGCTCTTCTTCTTTGTGAACCGCCTAGAAGTCGCAAGATTGTGGCGGTATAGAAAAATAAAGTTGTTATTATTATTAAATGTCTAGATACAAAGGTTTATTGCAGCATACCAATTGGATCCAACACGGTCCATGGTTTGGCTTAAGAACGGCTGCCAGCCTAAATATTGTTTTTTTAGCACCCACCGCCGCCCCTGCAGCCCTCTCCCACCTCTGATCCGCTCCTTATCCGCATTCATGGGTGCTCCTGGAACCCCCGTGAATTTCGGGGGAGTACTGTATTGCTTTCCTAACATTTATGCAACTCTAATAGGGGTGTGCAGGCACATATATTTATTTATTCCATTTTCTAAACCGTTCTACCAAGGGAGCAAAATTTCCTCCTGCCGACCCTGATGACGCAGTGATAATGAATTGTCTGTAACGCTTTTTTTTAGTTTTGCTGCTGACAACATTATCCTAAACTGTGTGGCTTCTATGAACCTTTGTTTCCAACACCCGCATGGGGAAGATGTTCGGGGAAAATTCTGCCTCTGAGGTTTATACAAAATAAACAATTAGCTGTGTTCTCTGGAAATTACAGTCCCGAGCAGTCTGTCATCATAAGAACATACTGGGACAGACTGAAGGTCCATCAAGCCCAGTGTCTTGTCATCCCACGTTAAGGATCAACAGTCTCATTTCTTAAAGCTTTGTAAGGACTCGATTTCTGAATACAGTGAACCTCAGAAAGAGACATTCAATGCATGTAAAGTCAGGATCGCAGAAAATAACTTAGACAAGAAGAAAATGCATTTCTGCTATATTTCAGCACTACTGTTTTTCCAACCAAATTAGAAAGGCTGTTTACTTGCATTGTGCTTTCTGACTTCCTCCTTTTCTTCCCCCTTATAGTTCTAAACTTTTTAAGAACTCTTATTATTCTAGAAGAATGTAGAAATTTGTTTTCCATACAAGAGCACATGAAGAATGCATTTCAACTCAGATGTTGGCTTGGCCTCTACTTGCATTTCTGTGATAGAATCCTGATGCTGAAATATCCCAACATGCCTCTTGGTACACAGCTGGAGGAATTAGCGATGCCCCCGTGTAACAATGCCCAGATGCTCCTTTCATTGGGTTTGCTCTAGGGAAAGCCACAGGAAGATACGCGCTGCTTGACAAGTTGGTGTGTTGCAGGAAAACCGTAAGTCAGGCCAGGTGCAAAGGAAGCAAGAGCTCCCCTCGTTGCCAGCAAGCTCCTTGTTCCAGCCAGCCGGGAGATGTGCCGCTCTCCAGTTTATGGGAAAGTGGAAGAAAATAGAAGCCTGCGTGCGAATGGAATCCATCCAGTTTCTGCATGCTGCAGAAGGATTCTCACTGGCAGTCCTGGGGTTCTGTTCTGACATAACACTTTGATTTAAGCTCTGTTCCTACTAAGAGCAAAACATGTGGCCCCATTACTACCATGAATTCATATATCGTATGAAGTACTAGTTCTATTGAAAAAGTCTGTATTAAACGCGGTTCATAGACAACGGCGCGAAAGACAAAAGCGCGCGCCGACAATTGAGCGCAGTGCGGAGG
This sequence comes from Geotrypetes seraphini, assembly GCF_902459505.1. Taxonomy (NCBI): domain Eukaryota; kingdom Metazoa; phylum Chordata; class Amphibia; order Gymnophiona; family Dermophiidae; genus Geotrypetes; species Geotrypetes seraphini. The sequence continues at coordinate 15,544,626 of NC_047093.1, read as the reverse complement.
TGCGCACCTCACAAAATTACAGTTTTTAGGGGCTCCGACAGGGGGTTTTGTTGGGGAACCCCCCCAGTTTACTTAATAGACATCGCGCCGGCGTTATGGGGGGTTGTAACCCTCCACATTTTACTGTAAACTGAACTTTTTCCCTAAAAACAGGGAAAAAGTGAAGTTTTCAGTAAAATGTGGGGGGTTACAATCCCCCACACCACCCACAACGCCCCCACAACGCGGCGCGATGTCTATTAAGTAAAGTGGGGGGGTTCCCCCCCACGCCCTCCCGTCGGAGCCCTAAAAACAGTAATTTAGAGCGGCGCGTGCCTCCGCGCTGCGCTCAATTGTCTGGGCGCGCCTTTGTCGCGGCGCGCTTTTGACCTGACACCATTAAACGCTCAAGGTTTGTGTATTATACTTCCCCCCTTCCTTCTCTAAACTGCCCTGGCTGGGATTCCAGGGTTCTGCTCTCTCCTGGTTTTCTTCCTATCTCTCCCATTGCACCTTCAGTGTACACAATGGTGGTTCCTCCTTGCAATCTCGGAGTCATCTTTGATTCCTCTCTCTCCTCCACCCAAAAACAACACACCGCTAAAACCTGCTGCTTCTTCCTCTTTAACAGGGGTGTCAAAGTCCATCCTCGAGGGCCGCAATCCAGTCGGGTTTTCAGGATTTCCCCAATGAATTTGCATGAGATCTATTAGCATACAACGAAAGCAGTGCATGCAAATAGATCTCATGCATATTCATTGAGAAAATCCTGAAAACCCGACTGGATTGTTGCCCTCGAGTCGGGACTTTGACACCCCTGCTCTATAATAATACCAAAATATGACCCCTCCTCTCCGAGCATAATACCAAAACCCTTATCCATACCCTCGTCACCTTGTGCTTAGATTACTGCAACTCTTAGGTCTTCCACTCAGACATTGTTCTCCCTTTCAATCTGTTCAAAATTCAGTTGCACAACTTATATTCCGCGAGAGCCGCTGTGCTCATGTTAGACCTCTCCTAAAGTCACTTCATTGGCTCCCCATCCATTTTCAAATACAATTCAAACTCATCTTACTGACCTACAAATGCATTAACACGGCAGCCCCTCATTATCTCCCTTTGCTTATCTCCTCCTATGTCCCCCCCCAGCCCCCATGAGCTCTATTCAGCTGGTAGGCCCCTTCTATCTGTGCCCTTCTCCACTGCCAACTCCAGACTCCGTCCCTTCAGTCTTGCTGCGTTGTATGCCCGGAACAAACTACCCGAATCCCTATGGTGGGATCCATCTCTGGCGGTGTTCAAATCCTAGTGCCCAACTCTTTGAGACTGTTTTCAACTCCTAACTCCTCCTACCCTATATGTCATGTCTTTCCAAGTTAGACTGTAAGCTCTTATGAGCAGGGACCATCTATTAAATGCCTTTCAGCGCTATAGAAGTGATAAATAGTAGTAGTAAGCTCCCTATTTTCCTTTTTTTCTGTTCCCCATGAATGGTACTAATAATAATAATAATTTATTTCTTATATACCGCCAAAGCTGTAGAAGTTCGAGGCGGTTTACAATAAAGAAGGGCTGGACAATCAGCGAATAGGTACAATCAGAGAAAGGGTACAATCAGCAAATACAATTGGTGAATGGGAACAATCCGCAAAATAGATACAAGTAGTAAATGTGAGCAGGGGAGCTGGTACAATATAAGGAGTTAGGAGTAGGTGAACGGGAAGGAAGTAGAAAAGGAGATCTAGGGGGCAAGGGTAGGGTAGGGGTCTTGGGCTACAAATCGGTTAAATAGATTAGTTTTTAATAATTTTCTGCAGTTTAGGTAGGATGAGGAGCGCGAGAAAATATTGCTCAGCCAGTCATTTAGATGACCTGCTTGGAAGGCTAGAGTTTTGTTACATAGTAACATAGTAGATGACGGCAGATAAAGACCCAAATGGTCCATCCAGTCTGCCCAACCTGATTCAATTTAAATTTTTTTATTTTTTCTTCTTAGCTATTTCTGGACAAGCATCAAAAGCTCTACCCGGTATTGTGCTTGGGTTCCAACTGGCGAAATCTCCGTTAAAAACTACTCCAGCCCATCTACACCCTCCCAACCATTGAAGCCCTCCCCAGCCCATCCCCCACCAAACGGCCATACACAGACACAGACCGTGCAAGTCTGCCCAGTACTGGCCTTAGTTCAATTTTTACTATTATTTTCTGATTCTAGATCCTCTGTGTTCATCCCACGCTTCTTTGAACTCAGTCACAGATTTACTCTCCACCACCTCTCTCTCTCTCTCTCTTTCTTTGTCTTTCTCTCTCTCTCTTTGTCTTTCTTTCTCTCTCTTTGTCTTTCTCTCTCTTTCTTTGTCTTTCTCTCTCTCTCTTTCTCTCTCTCTTTTTCTCTTTCTCTCTCTGTCTTTCTTTCTCTCTCTCTCTTTCTTTCTCTTTCTTTGTCTTTCTCTCTCTCTTTCGCTCTCTTTTTCTCTTTGTCTTTCTCTCTTTCTCTCTCTGTCTTTCTCTCTTTCTCTTTCTGTCTTTCTCTCTTTTTCTCTTTCTCTCTCTGTATTTCTTTCTCTCTCTTTGTCTTTCTCTCTCTCTCTGTCTTTCTTTCTCTTTCCCTTTCTCTCTCTCTCTTTCTTTGTCTTTCTCTCTCTCTTTCTCTCTCTTTGTCTTTCTTTCTCTCTCTCTGTTTCTCTCTTTCATAGTAACATAGTAGATGACAGCAGATAAAGACCCGAATGGTCCATCCAGTCTGCCCAACCTGATTCAATTTAAATTTTTTAATTTTTTCTTCTTAGCTATTTCTGGACAAGCATCCAAAGCTCTACCCGGTATTGTGCTTGGGTTCCAACTGGCGAAATCTCTGTTAAGACTTACTCCAGCCCATCTACACCCTCCCAGCCATTGAAGCCCTCCCCAGCCCATCCCCCACCAAACGGCCATACACAGACACAGACCGTGCAAGTCTGCTCAGTACTGGCCTTAGTTCAATTTTTATTATTTTCTGATTCTAGATCCTCTGTGTTCATCCCACGCTTCTTTGAACTCAGTCACAGATTTACTCTCCACCACCTCTCTCTCTCTCTCTTTCTTTGTCTTTCTCTCTCTCTCTTTGTCTTTCTTTCTCTCTCTTTGTCTTTCTCTCTCTTTCTTTGTCTTTCTCTCTCTCTCTTTCTCTCTCTCTCTTTTTCTCTTTCTCTCTCTGTCTTTCTTTCTCTCTCTCTCTTTCTTTCTCTTTCTTTGTCTTTCTCTCTCTCTCTCTTTCGCTCTCTTTTTCTCTCTTTGTCTTTCTCTCTTTCTCTCTCTGTCTTTCTCTCTTTCTCTTTCTGTCTTTCTCTCTTTTTCTCTTTCTCTCTCTGTATTTCTTTCTCTCTCTTTTTTTCTTTCTCTCTCTTTGTCTTTCTCTCTCTCTGTCTTTCTTTCTCTTTCCCTTTCTCTCTCTCTCTTTCTTTGTCTTTCTCTCTCTCTTTCTCTTTCTTTCTCTCTCTCTCTTTCTCTCTTTCATAGTAACATAGTAGATGACAGCAGATAAAGACCCGAATGGTCCATCCAGTCTGCCCAACCTGATTCAATTTAAATTTTTTAATTTTTTCTTCTTAGCTATTTCTGGACAAGCATCCAAAGCTCTACCCGGTATTGTGCTTGGGTTCCAACTGGCGAAATCTCTGTTAAGACTTACTCCAGCCCATCTACACCCTCCCAGCCATTGAAGCCCTCCCCAGCCCATCCTCCACCAAACGGCCATAGACAGACACAGACCGTGCAAGTCTGCCCAGTACTGGCCTTAGTTCAATTTTTACTATTATTTTCTGATTCTAGATCCTCTGTGTTCATCCCACGCTTCTTTGAACTCAGTCACAGATTTACTCTCCACCACCTCTCTCGGGAGCGCATTCCAGGCATCCACCACCCTCTCCGTTCAGGTGTCTTTTGTAACGGCAGGCCTTTAGAGTCGGATGGCTGAGGAGATGAGCTTTGTGAGTGGGCCTGGATGGACGATCCATGGTAAAGTGGGGGACCATGTATAAGGGGGCCAAACCATGGATGGATTGGTAGCCGAGGCAGGCAAACGAACAGCACTCTTGCTTCCAGGGATAGCCTGTGGAGTTTTTGGTAGTAGGGAGTAATATGTTCCCATTTTTTCAGCCCAACTAGACATGACAGACCCGATCTTCAGACCCCTAAATTTGTGCCCTATTCAGCTAATCTTAGGAGCATAACTTTTTAGCTGAAAATGTATCTTAATTTAAAAGCTTAAAGGTTCTGCTCATAAATTTAGTCCTCTTATTCATTTCCCTAGGATTTAAGAGCCTAATTTACGAGGCTAGTGTTGAAAATCAGTGCTAAGCTCCTAACTTTGTTCTACTCCCTAAATCCGCCCTTGTTCCCATCCACTGTTATGATCCTAAATTAAACAGCTTAGTGAAATTTTGAGTTAAAATGTTAACACTCAGTCCAATCGCCTATCTGGCAATTTCCCAGAAGAATATGCGGCAATTACAATTGGTGCAAAATGCGACAATCAAGCTAATTTTTGAGTTGAAGAAGTTCGATCGTGTAACACCTTCCTAACGACTTCTACATTGGCTACCGATGGAGGCACGCGTGAAGTTTAAGTTGGGATGCTTTTGCTTTAAGGCACTATTCGGTTTAATCCCTAAATATATAACTGTCCTCTTCTCTTTCTCAACCAACAGACATAAGAGAAGCTCACGCTCGAATTTTGTTTCCCCACCGGTTAAAGGATGTAGATTTAAAAAACACCATCAACATCTTCTCTCACATCAAGCGGCATTATGGGGCAAAGATCTGGAACAATTGCTCACGCCTACTACTTATGGGGAATTTAGGAAACACCTAAAAACATACCTGTTCCTGAAGTATTTAGGCAACTAACCTGTACAATCCTACTTCACAATAACTGATCTCTAGCGCTGTTAATAACTAGTTTCTAACCTTGTTAATTCTACTTAATTTGTAATATCTTTTAACCATTGTAAACCACATAGAACTTCACGGTCCTGCGGTATATAAACTGTTGTTATTATTAGTAGTAGGTTTTCGAAGAGGCCAATTTATGAGCATAACTCAAAAGGTTATGAGTGTTGAATATCTGGTCGGACACATTGTCTTAGATGAAGGCTGCACAGTTGGGTAAGCTACCTCCGATTTGGGAATCATTGAGTCTGGAATCGAATTCCATGTCTATGCTTTGCCGCCCTAAGGTTTGAGCACTTACGATTGAATAGCATAGAATGGGTCAGACAACATTCTTGGACTCGCTGCAATATCAGGAGCCCGTCTTTGCCAGGTGGTAAGAGAATAAAGACATACTGTGACAAAAAATTTTTTTTGAAAAACCCCCAAGGTCGAGCAAAGGACTATTCCACAAGCAACTAAAAACCTGGCTCTTCTCTAACATGTAATCTCTTTTCCCTTACTTCTCCACTCAATTTACAAACTTATGTAAACCTTTTCCTACCCTTTCTCATTTTAAGCTCTTGTAAACCGTGCCGAGCTCTACTTCCGTGGGGATGATGCGGTATATAAACTTAAGGTTTAGTTTAGTTTAGTTTAGAATCCAAAATCAACTCGCACTTTTTTGACTGTTCTCTGATCCTAAAACTAGTTCAGTGATTTCCATCTCATCCACAGAACAGAAAAGGACTTCAAGAGAATGGGGTTGGTTGAATTAGCGGCCTGCTTGAAGTGCCACTGTGGGGAGGGGACCTCTTTCATTGTTTTCTAACTTTCATAAGGATTTCAGGGTTTTGGAACGAGTTTCAAGTTTATTTTATTTGATATACCGCTTCTAAAGCCTAAGGGGCTCATAATAATAATAAAAAAAAAACAACAAACATTCAAAACGTGGCCTAAATCGGTACTTGGACGATCAGAAAGACAGATCGTCCAAGTACCGATAATCAAAGCTGATTTAGACGTATCTAAAACCAGCTTAGGCCTTTACCCTGCCTCTGAACACCTAGAGCGAAAAGAGGCGTTTTTAAAGGAGGGGAAAGGGCAGGAGGTGGGCCGACCTACACTTAGTAGTGCGCAAGTGTAACCAAAAGTCTAGGGAGATTGCCCAGTTGGAACTTATGTGATTTGACCTAGATCAAGTCAAAACAGGTCCGAATAGGGACCGCCGAACTGATTACGGCTGCCACGATCAGCTCAGCAACCTGACCACTCCCCACTGCAACGATTGTGTCAGGAGAGATGCCTAATCTCTCCTGCCGCAATCTCTATCCCCCCCCCCCGAATGGCCCCGAACCAGCAGGAGGGATCTCAAGCGGGTGGGGGTAGGCACTCCGACATAGAACTATGTTTCGCCCGTGAGGGCTTTTTCAAGGAAATCCCCCTAGCTAAAACGGATGAACGCGGGAAGCATGAGTCTGTTGCTCTAAGGGGGATTGCCTTGAAAAGGCCCTCACGGGCGAAACATAGTTCTATGTCGGAGTGCCTACCCCCACCCGCGTAGAGGAAGATGAGTATTTCATTAATTAAAAAATCTAAAAATCTAATTAATGTTTATAAGATATTTACATGAGACCGTATGACGATTTGGGTGCCACTACTCTGTATGTTTAAAAGTTTGGATACATGCAGAAGGTACCGCTGAGGTCTCTAAGATTCTCTATATGAAGATCTTTTGACTCTTTACATATAAGTTTATACCCATAAGACTCTGTTGTGTGTCTGTGATTCTATAAAAGGCATTTAACTTCCAGATGCTATTCGGTGTGTTTGTCATTTGTCCTCTAGGGGTGCTGTTTATAGAATCACACCTAGATGGTACCTAAGTGTTCTTAGACACCGGTAGGTGTTGAATGCATAATCACACTGCCTTTTAATGGCGCTTCCAATTGTCGGCATTGAATGAGCCAATTAAAAAATTATGTTAGGTGCCTAGATTGGCCAAATGTAGAAAGAGCAGTCAACTAGGAGCACCCTTTATAGAATGACGCAGACACGGAACATGATTTTTCTTTCCCAGCACCTAATTTTCAGTACCATGGGATTCTACGGGTAGGTTGAGGGGAGTGGGATCCCCCATTCTCTGCGCAAGTGTTATATACGATAGATCTGGGATTTGTTTGTTTGTGTTTTTCAGCTCATTACTGAACTTCAGTCCTCCATTTCCGCTCTCAGAGAGGAGAGCTCTCTGCAGCAACTCACTGCCGAAAAGCAGCAACATGATTCAACGCACAAGTTTGAAGAGGAGAAGAGATTGTTGATCAAAGATAACGACAGGGCAATTAAGGTGAGTGAGGATTTTGGTCATAACAGCGAACACATGAATGTAGGTAGGGAATTTGGATTTGCTTCATGCTTTTTCAGCGGTAGCTCAAAACGAGTTACACTAAAGAACGGGAAATAGTCGCCTGTCCCCAGAAGGGGCCATTTCACTAAAAGGGCACCAAGTGCTTAATGCAGCATGTGTGTGGGAAAATAGACTGCTGCCAAAATTGTTAAAGCGTTTTGTGGTGATTTGCTTGCTTTGGTGCGCTAAGGGCCAGATTCTGTAATAGGCGCCTATTACATTTCCATTTCTAGACCACAAATACCTTTCAGTTCATTACGGTGTACAGTGCTCCCCTGGTCATTCGCGGTCGGCAATTTGCGGTATTTTCCAACCGCGAATGACTGGGCAGGAGAGGGCAGCCGGAGAGCCAGTGAGTGAAGGAAATCACTCGCGGTATGCTCCGACTGCCTCTTCCTGCACTAAAGTCGGGCCTCACCAATCAGGAGCTGCATGTCAAAGCAGCTTCTGATTGGTGAGGCCCGACTCTAGTGCAGGAAGAGGCGGTCGGAACATACCGTGAGTGATTTCCTTCACTCGCCGGCGCTCCAGCTGCTCTCTCCTGCCTCTTCAGCTGCCCTCTCCTGTCTCCCCCGCTAAAAACTGTATTCGCGGTTTTTCAAGATTTGCAGGGGTTCCTGGAACGAAACCCCCGTGAATATTGGGGGAGTACTGTACAAAGAAATGAAGAGAGTGTAAAACAACGGTGACTTACAAACAAAATTTGCAGAAAACTATTTGTAGTTAAAATAGCAAGAGTTTTTAGTTATAGAATAAAAATTTACTGGATTTTCAATTACCAATAAATTTAGCAAACAATGATGATTTCAATAGCTTTCTAAATTGCAAATATGAAGATGACAATGATAGCAACGTACGAAATTCAGCGTCCCAACTAGCGGCCTAAAAAGAAATCAATCGATGTAGGAACCTCTTATAAATACATCCTCTTACCGATGGAAAAGTAAATAGAGAAGTAATCCGTAAAGAGCGATTTGTATTTTTTCAAAAACCCTGAATTGGGCCGTTCAGGGCTCCTTTTACAAAGCGTTTTTAACGCACACACCGGATTAGCGCATGCTATAGCGCGCGCTGGCCAAAAATCTACCGCCTGCTCAAAAGGAGGCAGTAGCGGCTAGCGCAGGCAGAAATGTAGCACCCGCTATTCCGCACGTTAAGGCCCTAGCGTGCCTTTGTAAAAGGAGCCCTAAGTATCCTGGAATTTGTCCCTGAAGAGATTTAGAACATAAAGTTCCAAATTTAAACATAACCCTTGCCGCTAAAGGAAGCCAGTGAAGATCTCTATAATATTGTGATGGATGGTCAGACGAACAGCAGCATTTTGGATTCTTTGTCAATCAAACTTAGGCAACCATTACAGAATCGTATTTAGGTGCCTATAATGTATTCCTTTAAAACCCTGGCCCACATTACAGGCGTCCAGGTCCTTTATCATATCAAGCTGCCATATGGGGTAAAGACCTAGAAAAACTAATTGCACACACAAACAACTATGAAGAATTCAGAAAACACCTAAAAACTTACCTATTCTTGAAATACCTAGGTAACGAACCGGAACATCAACCCCCCTCGTAACATCACCACCAGTGTTCCCTCTAAGCGGGCGGGTGTTGTGAGCAAACTTTTTTCACCGTGAGCCAAAAATATCGGGCGCCAGCAAGTTATGAGCCAACTCGCCCGATTCTCCTCTCGCCGCCCTGCCATCTGCCGTACGCCTCTTCCGATCGTGCGCTGTGACGAGAAACGTGTGCGCTGCGATGTAATATTTTGTGCGCCAGCGCACGCCAGCGCAGCTTAGCGGGAACACTGGTTCAAATGGTTTTATTTATTTCCCCAAATTTATTTTTGTTATACGCATTGAAAATATTTGATATTGCGTTTAAATCAAAATCTCAATAAACTTGAAACGAGTGCCCGTGAGATTGTGGGAGGGTTAAATACTCAAAACTTAGAAGTTTTTGCTACGCCAGCTTTCTGGTATCTTTACATACAGTGGCGTACCTAGCATATGTAACATCCGGGGCCCATCATTTTTTGGCACCCCCCCCATCTGTAAGAAAAACATGATTTTTAGTAACAAACCACACGTCACACATGAGTACCTAGGAAAAGGCAGCATCTTACATATTGCAGTGAGCAGTACATCAATACACCCATTGTAAAACTAAACAAGCCAGACCAGCACAGATCAATCCTACACCGTCAATCCTAACAGAAAACCATGTCTTTCGAACACACAGAACACAGAAAACACCTTCGCCTAGTAAGGAATATGTAATCACAAACTAACCCCTCCCTCTTTTACAAAACTGTAGTGTGGATTTTAGCTACGGAGGTAACAGCTCTGATGCTCATAAAATTCTGAGCATCAGAGCTGCTACCACCAAGGCTGGTGCTAAAAACGCTTCACAGTTTTGTAAAAGGGGGGATAAAATAAAAATACATAGACAAAGGTTAAATTGAACCAGCAAGAAGCTGGACTCTGCATACAATGCTTCACAGAAACAGTGACACATGTCTCCTAAAGCAATAAATAAATAGAAATTTTTTTCTACCTTTGTCTTCTGTGGTTTCTCCTTTCCTCATCTTCTTGTAACTCTCTTCCTTCCATCCACTGTCTGCCGTCTCTCTTCCCCTATATGGCATCTTCTCTCCTTCTATGCCCCTTCCAGAAACTGTATGCCTCCCCCTTCCATCTCTCCTTTCACCCCATTGGTCTGGCATCTCTCTCCTCGCCTTCCCTCTCCCACACCTCTCCTCATAGTCTGGTATCTCCCCTTCCCTGATTCTCTGGCATCTCTCTCCTTTCCTTTTCTTCCATCTTTCGCTCCCCCTCCCTGCTCTCACATCTCCCCCTTCCTTTTCCCTTAGACTGGCATACCTTCCTCCTACGCTCCAAGCCCTGGCATCTCCTTTAATTCCCTCCCTCATCTTCCTTCTCCCTCCAGCTGGGTACCGCAACACTCTTCCCTGCAGCTCTGCACTTCCCCACAATTGCCATGCTTCGGTTCCTCTTCTTCCTTCCTTCCTTCCTCCCCCCCCCCCCCCCCGCGGGACCCTGCGGCACCATCAACTCTTACTCCCTCTAATGTCGGCCCTGCAGCTCCAGACTTCCTCGCACCTTCTCCCCTCCCCCTTTGGATCGCTATTATTTTAAATGTTATAGCCGCGGAGCTGTATCCATCAGTGGAGATGTCTAACCTCGGCCTGCCCCGGAACTCTTACTGCAACAGTGACTTCCTGTTCCTGCCTAGACGGGCGTCTGCTGCAGTAAGAGTTCCGGGGCAGGCCGAGGTTAGACATCTCCACTGATGGATACAGCTCCGCGGCTATAACATTTAAAATAATAGCGATCCAAAGGGGGAGGGGAGAAGGTGCGAGGAAGTCTGGAGCTGCAGGGCCGACATTAGAGGGAGTAAGAGTTGATGGTGCCGCAGGGTCCCGCGGGGGGGGGGGGGGAGGAAGGAAGGAAGAAGAGGAACCGAAGCATGGCAATTGTGGGGAAGTGCAATCCCCCCAATGCGTCCCCTTACCTTACCGACGCGTGTGTGCGCTGTGAAGAGAAACTTTGCGCTGCGATGTAATATTTTGTGCGCGAGCGCAGGCCAACGCAGCTTAGCGGGAACACTGATCACCACACACCTGAATTTGCAACTGTTAACCCCAAACCCCCCTAATCACTAAACATGAACACTATACGAACCTACGGAATATTTCTACTTCTGTCTAAACAACTTGGCGCTTCCTGACACAAACTGACATTAACATTACTAATGTCATCAGATGTACAATGCTATACTCTTTAAGTAGTTGTACAAGAGATACACTGCCATACTCTCTAATTCGCTGTATGTAAAACTTCTCTTGATTGTATTTACAGTTTCTTTATTGTAAACCGCTATACTCTCTAACTCGCTGTATGTAAAACTTCTCTTGATTGTATTTACAGTTTAGTTTATTGTAAACCGCCTAGAAGTCGCAAGATTACAGGCGGGATATAAGAATAAAGTTATTATTATTATTATTACAGGATCGTGCTTAGCAGTGCCTAAGTCTTTCTCCACCCCTAAACACGCCTACCTTAAAGTTAGACGCCCCTAGGTACCATGCGATAGGCGCCTGTCTTTTGTGGAATCACACCTAAGAAGATAGGGCCCGATTCACTAAGCAAACCAATCGTGTACCGCTCAGTTTGCGCTCACTTTCCGACTACGGCTCGATTCACTAACCTTCCTCCAGACCCCATCCGTACCCGATCCGATCTGCGCATGCAAATGAGTAAAAAGGCGTGTCAATTTCTTAAGGCATCGATTCATGAAACCATTTCGTCCAAACCGACTGGCCTTTCCTTTCCAAAAAGTTTCGATTGCTGAGGACCAGTCGTTTACATCCTCGCCGACTATTCCTGCCTAGCAACTGCCGCGTGCTTATTAAGAACCCCATTAAAAATATATATCTACCCCACCAAAAAATCCAAAATATATCTAAACTTTAAATATATGTAAACTTTCAAGTGTTAGAAATATATATATATTTTTTTTGTAATGCGCATAGCGAGCGCGGGAGTGAATCTCAGATTTGAAGTGCGCATAGCGAGAAAATCGCAGATTAACCCGTGCTCTCTTTGCGCATTGTACATTTGATATATCAATGCCAAATTTAAAAAAAAATCCAAAATAACTTTTAAGGGCCAGCTAGATTGTCGCGTGTATCTGACGTCACGCAGTCGCCTTTGGTTGTTTCGTGCTTCACGGCAAGAAAGAACCGCACAGCCTCCTGGGATTCGTAGGCTGTATATAACAGTGTGTGATCCCAGCGCATTCAACTGCTGTTAACTGTTGTGCCTTCTAGCAACTTAACAGTTCTTTTCCTGAGAGAAATGTTAAGCTGTTCGGAAGCGGGCAATAAACTTCGAGATCGATCAGTAAAAAAAGGACAAACTTGAAGAATTCCACAGCTCGCTCACAAACCTCCGATGCTATTTCTCCTTAAACCTCTCCAACAAATTTTTCAAAAAGCAACGGTCACAGCTTAAACAGCTTGCAACAGCACTTAAGAAAAAAAAGAGAGGTTGCTAAAAACTACAGTTCTTATACTGCATTTTTTACGACAACAATGCTTTGCGGTAGGCGCATTTGGAGCCCACCAATGACGTCCGTGATTAAACCCCGCCCCATTTCTACGCAGTGAAGTCCTAAAGAGCTAGCACATGCGTTATGTGCTTCAAAACCAACAAGGAGACAGTGCGCACGCACAGTCGATCGATGTTACAGCGAGACATGTGGGCGTGTTTACGATTTGATCGTTTGCATGGACAAGCTTTACTTGAATCGATCAACTTTATTCTTCTATACCGCCATAATTGTGCGACTTCTAGGCGGTTCACAACTGAAGAGAGCTGGACAATCAGCGAGTTACAATATGCAGATAGTCAGTAAAATTACAGTATGCAGAATCTTAAAATTACAGCAAATTACAATATACAGTTTGTTTAAAGGGCCTTTTTAGAAAAAGTGGCGAATTACATAATACAATTTGTTAAGGATTTCAGGGAGGACATATTAGGAAAAAGAAATGGAAATTAGTGTTTGGTGTAGTTAATGTTTAGGTGATAAATCTGTCAAATAAGGCAGTTTTTATGACTTTTCTAAAGGCGTTATAGATCAGTCTAGCTCCGTTAATGCAGTTGTCCAGCCAGTGTTGTTCTTTGTTTGCTTGGTACATAAAAGTTCTATCCAGAAAGGTTTTGTATTTACAGCTGGTAATGCTTGGATATGCAAATAGATTGCAATTTCTGGTTTGCCTCATGGGACTGTATAATACAAAGTGTGATAACAAGTATGTAAGAGCCAGTCCCCAAACCAGCTTGAAGCATATGCAAGAGAACTTGAATATTATTCGTGCCTCGTCAGATCCAATTGAGTGCCAGTGTATTGTGTATTTCATCATTCACGTTTTTTAAGACTACCCGAGGCAGGCCTGAGGGCCGAAACATGTACATGTCGAGTCATTGAGTCGTTGAATGTGTTATTTTGATGTTTGAACAATAAAGACCTTCATATCACCAGACATATTGGAAGACATATTTTCCAGTGCACATCTTTCTTATTTGGACAATTCCACTCTGGTTTTTACATATCAGAAACGGATAGGATAATGATTAATGTTAATTTATTATTCTTTTTCCTTATATGATAATTGAAAGAATGGGTGGATGGGGGATGGGTGGGTTATGATAATTTAATATATATGTGCATAATTTAATTGATTAATATACATAGGAATTATATTATTCATGTATAGATATGAGATGGGGGTGGGATATAAATCTTTTAGTTATATATTGTTATGGAATTATCAAGTGATAATGTAATATGTTGTGTTCATATTTTAATGTACACTCGATGTATATGTTAAAATGAATAAAGATTTGGAAGAAAAAAAAAAGAAACGGATAGGACACGAATAGGATCGATTTGTGGACTTTAGTGAATCTAGCCCTTAGGTGCCTATCTCCCAATTAATTTATATAGTTTTTCAATTATGAGCTTGTTAAAGCTTATAATTGAAGCCAGTTTAATTAAGTTAGGGGCCTCTCATTAGGCACATCTTATAGAATTTCCCCCTAACTGTGCATTAACTTTTTTTTAAAGTATTTTTGTGGTGGGAGTGTGTTTGTGTGCTTAAAGTAAGAGCACTTTGCACCTCCGAAATTGGAGGCTGTAATAAGTGTTCCCACATTAATTTTTTGCAGATTTCACACCGTAATGGCAACATTAGCACACAACCTGCAAATAAAAAGACCTCAAAAGGGTCATCTTTAAATCTGAGCTTAGTGAATGGAAAAGTCCCCTGTTAAAATGCATTAGGCTCAGATTTCAACACCCCGTTAGTCAAAGGGCCCCTAAATTTGTACCTGAGGCCACAGAAGATTAAGTGAGCGGCAGTGAGATTTAATCCTGGCTTCCCTGGTTCACAGCTCGCTGCTCCTCCAGGCAGTTCAATGGTTTCATTCAGTGGACCTTGGCTTTGATATATTCAGTCATTCGTTCTATCATGCAACACAAATCAAATGCCTTTAAGGATTAATGTCCAAATACAGAGCAGTTTACAACAAACACTAGACAAATGCTTAAAAGAAGAGGAAATGCAGAGGGAGAATAGAAAAGAGTTATTTTTGCAAGTTAGAGCCACCCATGTTGGAGAGAGAGAGATTCAGAAGAATTAGTTCTTCGTTTCTCTTTGCAACCTGGTTTTGGATAGTTTTAAAAATAGAATTTCATGTCATAAGAATTTCTTTCAGTAAAATTCTGCTCATGTACAAAAAGAGATTGGGGGCCACTATAGCATTTCCTGGGCCACTTTTGTGTTACTGAAATATTGTATGACAGTGAAAAAAAAATCTTAAATATTTCCGTCGATCTCCGTTTTCAAAGCCAGGTTTGTCAATTTGGATCTTGGTTTTTAAAATAACCCCAATGTACTTTCTTTGTGAAACAGGGAAGCCTGGAATTATAAACAAAAATGAGTAGTTGTATCATGCTACAAGATTGACACTGCAGTTAAATCGTAAAAATAAATAATAATGATAAATTCCCACCAAGTCACCAAGGTTCTTGGTGGGTAATAGTTAAATATTCTTTCTAATCCATTGAATTCGTACCATACACCCAGGCAGTTATTTCTTATGTCCAAAGTTTATCTCCTGTCTTAAGGTAGAAAAAGGCCTCAGATCTAGAGCGTATACACCAGGGGTGCCCAATAGGTTGATCGCGATCAACTGGTAGACCGCCAAGGCAAAGTGAGTCGATCATGGAGCCTATCCCGGGCTCCGTGATAGACTCGCATTGCCTTCACAATCTACCAGGCCGATCAGCCTTCCTCTCCCCGACATCAATTCTGCCGTTGAAGAGGAAGTTCCGGGCCAGCCAGGCAACGATTGGCTAGCCTGGCAGAATTGACGTCGGGGAGAGGAATGCTGTTCGGCCCGACACAGGGAAGCAGGGAGAGCTTGGGCAGCGGTGGCTTTGGGGCCTGTTCCCCGATGGCGGCAGCAGCTTGGGGGCCTGTTCCCCGATGACGGGGGCAGTGGCTTGGGGGAGGGCAAAGAGAAAGAAAGAAAGGGGGCAGGCAGGGAGACAGAAGGAAATAAGGGAAACAGAAAGAAAGAAAGGTGGCATGAAGAGAGAAAAAAGGAAAGGGAGGCAGGGAGAAAGAAAGGGCAAGGAGAGAGGAAGAAAAAGTTGGGGGAGGAAATGAGATCTGGAGGAGAGGAAGCATACAGGCTGAAAGAAGGGAAGAAAGATTGAATGCACAGTCAGAAGAAGAAAGTGCAACCAGAGACTCATTAACTCACCAGACAACAAAGGTAGGAAAAATTATTTTATTTTCAATTTAGTGATCAAAATGTGTCCGTTTTGAGAATTTATATCTGCTGTCTATATTTTGCACTATGGCCCCCTTTTACTAAACCGCAATAGTGGTTTTTAGCGCAGGGAGCCTATGAGCGTCAAGAGCAGCACTGGGCATTCAGCGCAGCTCCCTGCGCTAAAAACTGCTATCGTGGTTTAGCAAAAAGGGAGGGATATATTTGTCTATTTTTGTATGGTTGTTACTGAGGTGACAGTGCATAGAGTCATCTGCCTTGACCTCTTTGAAAACCCGTGGAATATAAATGATAATTAGCATTTTCTCTGCGTACAGTGTGCTTTGTGTTTTTTTAAATTTTATTGTTTGTAGATCATTTTCACTTGGTCATTTTAAAAGTAGCTCACAAGCCAAAAAAAAGTGTGGGCACTCCTGGTATACCATCCGGTGTTAGTAGCCGAATGCAGTCGCTCTTGATTTTAATCATCGGCCAAAACCACCATCCTACCTATTATCTTTTTTTCATATAGTATTCATTTTTTTGCTCTTTACTTTCTATTTTCTCTTTTTTCCCTTGGATTGCAAGTAACTTGGCATGCAAGTATTTTGCAAGACAAGCAAAACATTTTATTAAATTTTAACTTGATAAACAAGCAAGGTCTTGCAATACAAGTACATACAGCATACATAATAGCCAATGGTTCTTCTCTCTCTGATGCTACGGGAGTGTAGTGACTGTTCTAAACGAGCGAAGTCTTGCAATACGAGTACATACAGTATACACGCGTCACATCATCACAACTGAGCTGATGGTTCTTCTCTCTCTGACGCTGCAGGAGCATAGTGGCTGTTCTAAACGAGCGAGGTCTTGCGATACGAGTACATACAGTATACACGCGTCACAACATCACAATTGAGCCGATGGTTCTTCTCTCTCTGACGCTGCAGGAGTGTAGTGGCTGTTCTAAACGAGCGAGGTCTTGCGATACGAGTACATACAGTATACACGCGTCACATCATCACAACTGAGCCGATGGTTCTCTCTCTGACGCTGCGGGAGTGTAGTGACTGTTCTAAATGAGTGAGGTCTTGCCATACTAGTACATATGACGTGTACATGTGTACATATGTGAAATACGGTACAGTTTATCATTTATATAGTGCTGAAAGGCAAAGGCAGTGCTGTACATTCAACAAGTAATAGGTGGTCCCTGCTCAGAAGAGCTTACACTCTATAGAACAAATGGAACAGATAAGGATTGGAGAGTTTCTTTCAGAGAGAATGATAAGATGGACATAGGTGTCTTATGGTGAGTGGGAGTTAGGAGTTGAAAGCAGCCTCAAAAAAGTGTACACTTCTCCCTCCCTATTCGCGGGGGTTAGGGGCAGAGCCAGCCCGCGAATAGAGAAAATTCACGAATAACTTTTGGGCTGGCTCTGACCCACCCCCGGCCCTTATCTGGTGGTCTAGCAATGACGCGTGGCAGGAGCGATCTTCCTACACTCCTGCCCCGTGCAGAGCCGTGCTGTGAGTTCCCGTGGTCTCATGAGACTACAACAGGAACTCCAATTGTGAGACCACAGGAACTCACAGTAAGGCTCTGCACGGGGCAGGAATGTAGAAAGATCGCTCCTGCCCCGCGTCACCGCTAGACCACCAAGTAAGGTCCGTGCTCCTGGGGCGGCTGCTGAATTCCTCTGCCTCCGATCGCCTCCCTCCGCCTCGATCGCCTCCCTCTGTCTCCGATCACCCCCTCCTCCTCTGATCGCTCCTTCCGATCACCTCCCTCCTCACCCGACCGCCTCCCTCCGCCTCCGATCGCCCCCTCCACCTCCGATCGCCTCCCTCCACCTCCAATCGCCTCCCTCCGCCTCCAATCGCCTCCCTCCGCCTCCGATTGCCTCCCTCCGCCTCCGATTGCCTTCCTCCGCCTCCAATCGCCCCCATCCTCCTCCAATCGCCCCCATTCACCTCCGATCACCTCCCTCCTCCAATCGCCTCCCTCTGCCTCCAATCACCGTCCTCCTCCTCCAATCGCCTCCCTCCGCCTCCAATCACCTCCAATCACCCCCTCCTCCTCTGATTTCCCCTTCCGATCGCCTCCCTCCTCATCCGACCACCTCCCTCCGCCTCCGATCGCCTCCCTCCGCCTCCGATCACCCCCCTCCGCCTCCGATTGCCTCCCTCCGCCTCCAATCGCCTTCCTCCGCCTCCGATCGCCCCCCTCCGCCTCCGATCACCTCCCTCCTCCAATCGCCTCCCTCTGCCTCCAATCACCGTCCTCCTCATCCAATCGCCTCCCTCCGCCTCCGATTACCTCCAATCACCCCCTCCTCCTCTGATCACCCCTTCCGATCGCCTCCCTCCTCACCCCAATCGCCTCCCTCCGCCTCCGATCGCCTCCGTCCGCCTCCAATCACCCCCTCCTCCTCTGATTGCCCCTTCAGATCGCCTCCCTCCTCACCCCGACTGCCTCCCTCTGCCTCCAATCGCCGCCCTCCTCATCCAATCGCCCCCCTCCACTTCCGATCGCCTCCCTCCTCGCCCCGATCCAAGTCCCAGGACCATTTTTTTTTCGATGCGGGCAGCCAACGAGCGATTCTCGGGGGGGGGGGGGCTGGGGGAAAAAAAATCACGATTAATCAAAACCGCAAACGTCGAAACCGCGAATAGGGAGGGGGAAGTGTAATTGACATGCTAGAACCTATGTTATAGATTTATCCCCGATTTGTCGTGGGTCCTGGAAAGAGATTAAACAGATCAGAAAGAGGCCCAGAATAAAGCCTCACAGCATCAGCTAATTGGGTGCATATTTGCACTGAAGAAACGGATGTCTTTTTCCTTCCTTCCTGGTACCTTCATTTCTGGGCTCTCCCACAAAGGTTGAAACATCCTCTTTGATCTCATTCGCACAAATCTCACATAAAGCAGAAATGTTTCATCCTGTTCTTGTAATGCAATTTGTCTACTATTTCACAATTTAGATTTACCAGCGCTTTAGAAGAGGCTCATGAATAATCATTTCAGTAAATGACGATGTGAAAAAATACCCCTTTTGGATTATCATTGTTCAGACCATTTTGGATGAAATGCTCTATATGAACCCAAAAGCTGTGTTGCTATTATTTTGGTTCTGCAGGGCAGCTCAGCACGGTTTTTCTCAGGAGAGAATGTCAGCTTTTGTTCTAAGTGACCTTGGGCCAGATAAGAAATGCTTCGAAAGGCACATGGTAGAGGGAGGCCTGTGGTGGCACTTACATTTTCCTTTGAGTTACTATAGACAGTGTTGGTGGAGAGTTTACAGGAAATAGGAAAAGAATCCCAGAAAGAAAAGAAAGAGAATTCTTGTCAAAGCTTCAATAAGCTAGCTGGCCACCTGGAGAGATGTCGATGTATAAAAGCTTAAGGTAAATATTTTGTTATTTTATATTTATTTATTGAGATTTGATTTATTTATTTGGTTGCTTTGATATCCCATCCTAAGAACATAAGAATTGGCACTGCTGGGTCAGACCTGTGGTCCATCGTGCCCGGCAGTCCGTTCACACGGCGGCCCTCTGGTCAAAGCCCAGTGCCGTAACTGAGACTAACCCTACCTGCATACATTCTGGCTCAGTAGGAACTTGTCTAACTTTGTCTTGAATCCCTGGAGGGTGTTTTCCCCTATGACAGACTCCTGAAGAGCGTTCCAGTTTTCCACCACTCTCTGGGTGAAGAAGAACTTCCTTACGTTTGTACGGACTCTATCCCCTTTCAACTTTAGAGAGTGCCCTCTCGTTCTCCCTACCTTGAAGAGGGTGAACAACCTGTCTTTATCTACTAAGTCTGTCCCCTTCAGTACATTGAATGTTTCAATCATGTCCCCTCTCAATTTCCTCTGTTCGAGGGAGAAGAGGCCCAGTTTCTCTAATCTCTCACTGTACGGCAACTCCTCCATCCCCTTAACCATCTTAGTCGCTTTTCTCTGGACCCTTTCGAGTAGTACCATGTCCTTCTTCATGTACGGCGACCAGTGCTGGATGCAGTACTCCAGGTGAGGGCGCACCATGGCCCTGTACAGCGGCATGATAACCCTCTCCGATCTGTTCGTGATCCTTTCTTTATCATTCCTAGCATTCTGTTTGCCCTTTTTGCCGCCACCGCACATTGTGCAGACGGCTTCATCGACTTGTCGATCAGAACTCCCAAGTCCCTTTCCTGGGGGGTCTCTCCAAGTACCGCCCCGGACATCCTGTATTCGTGCATGAGATTTTTGTTACCGACATGCATCACTTTACAAACTCAGAACGGGTAACAAGGTTTATGAATTTACATTAGATCTACGGCGAGTCAATTATTATCAACCTTTATGAATAGGTTCACCCAAGGCGGTGTACAGGAAGTACAGTTTAACTTAAAACCTACCTTCTCTTCCCTTCCCGTTCCTGCTGTCACCCACTGATCAGAACCAGGAAGATGAAGGGTGGCAGTATGTCAAGAGATGTCTGCTCAGAACCTCGGTTGTACTTTGACCTACAGTATTAATTTATTTATTTATTCAATTTTCTATACCGTTCTCCCAGGAGAGGTCAGATCAGTTTACATGCAGTTATTCAGGTACTCAAGCAGTTTTTCCCTCGGGCTCTCAATCGATCTAATGTACCTGGGGCAACAATAGGATTAAGTGGCTTGCCAAGTAAAGGACAATCCAGCCTTTGTGACATCACTGATGAGGTTGGCTCTTAGGCATTGGTAGAATGAGGCATTATGACATCACAATACCAGCTCTGGTGATCAGAAGCTGGAACTTTTCACACTTTATTAATCCTTCCAAGGGAGCTCAAAACAGTTTACATGAATTTATTCAGGTTACTCAAGCGTTTTTCCCTGTCTGTCCTGGAGGGCTCACATTCTATCTAATGTACCTGGGGCAATGGGGGGATTTGCCCAGGGTCACAAGGAGCAGTGTGGGTTTGAACCCACAACCTCATGGTGCTAAGGCTGTAGCTTTAACCACTGCACCACTCTAGAAACAATAATATAGAAAATGTGAGCCAAGTATAGGACAATCAAACCATTGTGACATCACTGATGAGGTTGGCTCTTATTACTGGAATGAGGCATTATGATGTCACAATACCAGCTCTGGTTATCAGAGGCAGAAGCTTTTCACACTATTTATTTATTCAATTTTCTATAGTGTCTCAGAACGGTTTACATGCTTCAAGCATTTTCCTGTCTGTCCCGGCGAGCTCACAATCTCTCTAATGTACCTGGGGCAATGGAGGGATTAAGTGACTTGGCCAGGGTCACAAGGAGCAGCGTGGGTTTGAACCCACAACCTCAGGGTGCTGAGGCTGTAGCTTTAACCACTGCGCCACACTCCTGGCTCAGAGCATAACACCCCATTTCCAGGTGGTTGAAGCTACCATTGCTATCCTCTTGTCAGTTCTGATTGATGGCTGTAGTAGCTGAGTCACTTCACTGGCTCCCCAGCCATTTCCGAAAACAGTTCAGACTCCTCTTACTGGCCTAAAAGTGCACTCATTCTGCAGCCCTTCGATATCTTTCCACACTTCTCTCCCCCTATCCTTCTCCTCCACTGCCTCCTCCAGACTCCATCCCTTCTAGCTTGCTGCGCCCTGAGTCATTACCTCAGGCACCGACTCTGGCAGTATTCAAATCCAAGCTAAAAGCCCCCTTTTTGAAGCTGCCTTCAACTCCTAACTCCCCGACCCCTGTCTTTCCTTTCTGTCTGTCCAATTAGATGGTAAGCTCTTCTGAGAAGGGACCATCTATTGTGTGTTGATTGTACAACACTGTGTATGCTTTTCAGCGCTATAGAAACTATGATCAATAGTATTTATTTCTTTATTTTTATACCACTTATAATCTAAGCCCCTCTTCTACGAAACCGCGCTAGCGTTTTTTAGCGCAGAGAGCCGCACTGAATGGCCCGCGCTGCTCCCGACGCTCATTGAGTTCTTATGAGCGTCGGGAGCAGCGCAGGCCATTCCTAGAAACTGCTAGCGCGGTTTCGTAGAAGAGGGGGGGTTAGTGTTTTTTATATTCAGATACTCAAGTATTTTTCCCTGTCTGTCCCAGTGGGCTCACACTCTGCCTAATGTACCTGGGGCATTGGGGGATTAAGTGACTTGTCCATGGT
This sequence comes from Geotrypetes seraphini, assembly GCF_902459505.1. Taxonomy (NCBI): domain Eukaryota; kingdom Metazoa; phylum Chordata; class Amphibia; order Gymnophiona; family Dermophiidae; genus Geotrypetes; species Geotrypetes seraphini. The sequence goes on along the minus strand of NC_047093.1, from coordinate 15,522,816 downwards.
CACATACCAGTAGAAGGATGGTCATCCAGGAGACATGGGAGGCAGAAGGTTTTCAGGCTCCTGAGAGCTAACCTCTATGACAAAGTGCTTTATAATTCTGCCTATTTTATTGGGAAAAAAATAAGAGCCATATTAGGCCACTGTCGGATGGGAGAATGAAAGAAGTCTGAGCTGACCTGGCACTAGCAAACGAAACTACGGTACGTGGTCATCTTATCCCACCACGGCCAGGACGAAGGAAGTCATCATGCAGCTGTATCGTGCAATGGTGCGCCCGCATCTGGAGTACTGTGTCCAGTACTGCTCGCCATACCTCAAGAAGGACATGGCAGTACTTGAGGGGGGTCCAGAGAAGAGCGACTAAACTGATAAAGGGTATGGAAAACTTCTCATTTGCGGACAGGTTGAAAAAGCTGGGGCTATTCTCCCTGGAAAAGTGGAGACTTAGAGGAGACATGATAGAAACCTTCAAAATCCTGAAGGGCATAGAAAAGGTAGACAGGGACAGATTCTTCACACTATGGGGAACCACAAGTACAAGGGGGCACTCGGAGAAATTAAAAGGGGGCAGGTTTAGAACAAATGCTAGGAAGTTCTTTTTTACCCAGAGGGTGGTGGACACGTGGAACGCGCTTCCGGAGGCCATGATAGGCCAGAGCACGTTACAGGGCTTCAAAAAAGGTTTGGATAGGTTCCTAGAGGATAAGGGGATTGAGGGGTACAGATAGGAGTTGAGGTAGGTTATAGGAATAGTCAGGGACCACTGCACAGGTGATAGGCCTGAAGGGCCGCCGCGGAAGCGGACCGCTGGGCGGGATAGACCTCTGGTCTGACCCAGCGGAGGCAAATTCTTATGTTCTTATGAAGAAACTTTCTCTCAGACCATCCATTCCACACAGTTTGGGCTAGATTCAACAAATGGCGTGCAGAAATCAGCACCGAAAGAAAATCGGAGCCCAGTGCTGTTCTGCAATGGGCACTCGCATTTGGAACACGCCTGACCCGCCCATGCACTTCCCATGGCCAGTTCCCCTTTTGGGTTGCACGCTATGGCAATTGGGCACACATTGTTATGGCATAGCACATAGCAAAATGTATGCAGAAATTTAAATTACTGACGATTAGCACACAATTCTTGGCACTAATTGGCTCATTAGCCAATTGAGTTGGACGCCCATCATGGATCGGCACCCAATTTTGGGTACCATATATAGAATCGGGGAGGGGGGGCCATATTCTGTAAACAGTGCCTAAATCAGTAGCCACCTACAAAAATGGTGCCAGCCACGTGTCAATGGCACCTTCCACCAAATTTAGACACCTGCAACGTGGTCCAGGGTCTACACCTAAGCTCTTTTGAGAAGCCCGTCTAATGGTGCCTAAGGTCATCTCCTCCCCAAACCACGCCTACTTTGACCGTAAGCATCTACTTTATTTTCTAATGACTTTTTAATTGGTTTTTAACAGCGCAGTCAATTACCACGCTGATTAAAATCAATTAAAAAATTAAGTTAGGCATCGGTACGGCACCGTTTCTAAAATCAGGCCCAAATTGTATTTCCATCGCATCGAGTGCACTTGAGAGATCAATTGAATTCATCAAGTCCATACTATGGGGTGAAGTAAATGTTTCTGTCTCCAGCTAAGGAAGCTTCTTTCATTTCATCGTAAAATCTAATATGTATGAAAGCATTTCCCCATAAATCTAGAAAGGAAAAAGACCTACCTCTAGGAGGTATAAACCTCTTGTTGCATTTTAGTTCCTGTCATTCGCGCCATATTCAGTTAAAGCTCCCTCGGCACCTGTATAAATATTTATAGGTCATGCAACGTCTCATTAGTAAATTGTGATCTGATGTTTCAGACTCATATTCTGCATTTCACCCTCATTTAATACTAAAATTGCATATTGCTAATGTCCCAGTCTCCAGGCTGTTCTTAGAAACGGTCTTTATTATGGTATTATTTTGGGGAAAATAAATTTTTTTTAATATATTAAATGTAAGCAGCAGCACAGGGAGAAAATTATATTGGAAAAAATCAAAACAGAATGTACTTAAGAACATAAGAATAGCCTTAGTGTATCAGACCAATGGTCCATCAAGCCCAGTAGGCCATTTTCACCGTGGCCAATCCAGGTCACTAGTACCTGGCCAAAACCTAAGGAGTAGCAACATTCCATACAGAATCTCAAAGAATAGCAAGATTCCGGAATCCCAGAGAGAAACAAGATTCTAGAATCCCAAAGAGTAGCAACACTCCATACAAAATCTCAAAGAATAGCAAGATTCCGGAATCCCAGAGAGTAAAAAGATTCTAGAATCCCAAAGAGTAGCAACATTCCATTCAGAATCTCAAAGAATAGCAAGATTCCGGAATCCCAGAGACTAACAAGATTCTAGAATCCCAAAGAGTAGCAACATTCCATTCAGAATCTCAAAGAATATCAAGATTCCGGAATCCCAGAGACTAACAAGATTCTAGAATTCCAAAGAGTAGCAGCATTCCATGCTACTGATCCAGTTGGAATTTAGCTGTATTTTTTTTTCAATATCAACATTTGGGCCCTGATTCTATAAATGGCGTCTAATTCCCAAGTGCCGTTCAGCATGGTTGTCAATCAACACTTAAGTGCCATTTATAGAATCATGCCTAGCATTGCCTAAATGGTCTTAGGTGCTGGTAGGCGTTAAATACTTAGTCACACTGAGTGTAGGAGTGGTCTAGTGGTTAGGGCTTACAGTCTCCGCACCCTGGGGTTGCAGGTTCAAGTCCAGCGCTGCTCCTTGTGACCCTGGGCAAGTCGCTTATCACTCCATTGCCCCAGATTGTGAGCCCACCAGGACAGATAGGGAAAAACACATGAGTACCTGAATGTGAATCAGTTAGGGCTCCTTTTATCAAGTCGCTCTAGCGGGGTTAATGTGCGTGACTTTTCATCACGCACTAACCCCTGCACTGGCCATAAACTACCACCTGCTCAAGAGGAGGCGGAAGCAGCTAGCGCGGCCAGCGGTATAACAAGCGCTATTACACGTGTTAAACCGCTAGCACGGCTTGATAAAAGGAGCCCTTAGGATGTAAGTCATCTGTATATACCAAAGTAACCCCCTCCCCCCTTTTTTACAAAACTGCGTGGTTTTTATTGCTGGCCATGGTGGTAACAGCTCTGGTGCTCATAGGATTCTTATGATTGTTGGAGCTCTTAACGCCATGGCCGGCACTAAAAAACAGCACTATGGTTTTGTAAAGGGGGGATAAATAAATATTTAGGCCAGTGTTTTTTTGGCCTAAATGAGTGCACCTATTTTAGGCACCTATTGGCGCCTAAGTCAAGCCACGCCCAGAATCAACCCCCTAACCACGCCTACTTGCTGTGCAGGTGCCAGTAGGCACCTTGGTCTAGATGTCTCACTCAAAGTTACTGAGTTAGGCGCCTACGGGCAAATTAAATTTTTTAATTGGTTTTTAATGGCGTTCAACTATCCGTGCTGATTAAGCCAATTAAAAAACTTAAGTAAGACGCCTAAATCGGCAAGATGCGCCGAAGTAGGCACCTAATTGTAAGTGTCTTTTCTAGAATCAGGGCCTTTGTTAGTTCACCTTAACCACAACCCTACTAGGCCTAAATGACAAGACAGCCTGGAAGTCCTGCTGAAGCGATCGCTTAGTGATTTCATTCCGATACTAGGGCCAGAAGTTTGAAACTGCATCAGAGAAATTCCATGGGAATACATGACGTCTTTAGGAGTCTCCATAAGTTCTGAGGCCAGATTTTGACGTTATATTCTAGCAAACATCACTTGAAGTTGATCAAAATTGTACACTTCTCCCTCCAAATCTGCGGTTTCAGTATCCGTGGATTCGGTTATTCGTGATTTTTTTTTTTATACAGGAAAAGCTGCATTACGGACCTTCCCGGACCTTACCTGGTGGTCTAGCGGGCTTTCGGGGCAGGAGCGATCTTCCTACGCTCCTGCCCCGTGCAGATCACTGAGACAAAATGGCTGCGGGGAGTTCCACGTCGTAGTCTCAAGACACTATGGGAACTCCCCGCAGCCATTGTGTCTCAGTGATCTGCACGGGGCAGGAGCATAGGAAGATCGCTCCTGCCCCGAAAGCCCGTAAGACCACCAGGTAAGGTCCAGGAAGGTGGGGGGTGATTCAGAGCCGGCCAAATGGATATTTGCGAATTTTCAACATTCCCGGGCCGTCTCTGCCCATAACCCTCGCGAATATTGAGGAAGAAGTGTAACAAGCTTCAAGTTGATTTGAGTCAGGTAGGTGTAGAGAAAGGGTCATGGATTTGATTTACTGCCTTTCTACAGTCCAATCAAAGTGGCTTGCATCTATTATATACCGGTGCTTTCTCTGTCCCTAGTGGGCTCACAATCTATGTTTTGTACCTGGGTCAGTGGAAGGTTAAGTCAGTTGTCCAGGGTCACAAGGAGCTGGGGTGGGAATCGAGCCCAATTCCTCAGGTTCTCGGTTCTCTACAGTAGCCATTAGGCTTAGGGATACCAGACGTCCAGATTTCCCTGAACATGGCCTCCTTTTCGAGGACATGTCTGGGGGTTTGGACGGCTTTTCAAAACCCGGCACTTTGTCTGGGTTTTGAAAAGCTTCCAGCTAGCAGCGATGTCGGGACGGCATCTGCGCATGCGTGGATGCGACATGGTGACGTCATGTGCATGCATGTGACGTCAGCCCATCATACCATCACAATCGCAGATGCCCTTCCGACAAGCAAACAGGTTGAGGTGAGAGGCTGGGGTGGAACGGGGCAGGGGCAGGGCCATGGGTCTGGATTTTAGTTCTGGGAAATCGGGTAAACCTAGGCTACTGCTCCACAGATGGTCTGAATCAAGCAAGTTCACCCATCTTGCTTTTCATTAGCTGTTGCAGGTGCCATGTTTGTTGCTCTGGTATCTTTTCTCTAAGGATACATTTGTTCCATAACTAGTCTTTAAGCCCGTTACATTAATGGGTGCTAGAATAGATGTGTGTGTCTTTCTTTCTTTCTTTCTCTCTCTTTCCTCGGCTGTCCACCACCACCCCTTGCCTGCTCCCCCCTGTAGAGCAGTATCCCTTCTCCCTTCTCCCTTCCTTGTATCTCCCCCGTGTCCAGCAGCACCCTTTCACTTATCCCCCTGTCCAGCAGAAGCCCTTCTCCCTTCCTTTTACCTCCCCCCTGTCCAGGAGCACCTCTTCCCTGCTCCCCCTGTCCAGCAGTAGGCCTTCACCCTAACTTTGACCTCCCCCATCCAGCAACACCTCTTCCCTGCTCCCCCTGTCCAGCAGCAGCCGTTCTTCCTTCCTTTGACCTCCCCTCTGTCCAGAAGCACCTCTTCCCTGCTCCCCCTGTCCAGCAGTAGGCCTTCACCCTAACTTTGACCTCCCCCCCATCCAGCAGCACCTCTTCCCTGCTCCCCCTGTCCAGCAGCAGCCGTTCTCCCTTCCTTTTACCTCCCCCCTGTCCAGCAGCACCTCTTCCCTGCTCCCCCTGTCCAGGCAGTAGCCCTTTTCCCTTCCTTGTACCTCCCCCGTATCCAGCAGCACCCCTTCCCTGCTCCCCCTGTCCAGCAGTAGGCCTTCTCAAACCGCCACCGCCACTGAAATGACTGCCCGCGCTGACAGCCTGCGCAAGCGCCTCAAGCTGCCGCACGCCGCAAATAGAATATGGCCACGGAAGGACACAGCACGCTGTCACGGATCAGAGTCTCCTAAGTGCGCATGCGCGCTTAAGGTTTTATTATTGAGGATGTAATTCTATGTAGCCCAAAGACTTCTCTTCTCTTGAATTAGAGAGATTTATATCATAGAGACTAATATCTTGTACATTTAGGCCAGCCGCTTCTCCATCCTATTTGTTGTGCCTCAGTTTGTTACCTGTACGGTCCTAAGCTCACACACAGCACAGACCTGTCATACAAGACTCTTTGAAACAGAGAATGCGGCAAAATGTCAGTCTTTTTACAGATCCAGCAAAGCTGCCAAACATTGGACAGAGTCCCTGACAGTCTAGTAAATCAGAAAGCATATACCGTGCCGTCTTCAGTACACATCAGACAAGAATACAGCTAATGGCCAGCAGTTTTCCTTTCCTTTCCTGCTGTGTGTTCTTAGACTGGGAGACGCAAAGAAAGATACCTCTTGAAACCTGATATTTGAGTCACATCTATCTCTACCTAATGCTGTTTGCTTTTGTGTGCTGGCATTTCATCTTCTTTTCAGCGCCAGGACCCCTGCAATGTTCTTTAATAAACTTAATATTTTGGTCTCCCCAGGAAATGGCAAATTGTGCTCTGCTGGGATGCAGAAGAAAGCAAACCTGCGCTTCTGTTATCTCTGACATGCTTTGTGAGACACAGAGGCGAGTTCTCTTTTCTTCTTCCTGGAACATGCTATGCACTCAGCTGGCATCTCTCATCCTCCTTATGGTTAAGAGTAGAATTGGACCACAGCTTGTAGAAAAGGCACAAAATTAGAAGGGAAATGCTGACTTCCAGGTGCTCTGAGGGCGATCACTGCAATTTTAGTTGACATTAGTTTGCTTTTAAACTCGCTTGTTTCTAAAATGATCAGGTTTTAGGGGCATAGATAGGATTCCGTTTGGGGGACGGGGGCCCAAGGGCGGAACTGGGGTCCATGCATTTTTGTCTCTACTCAATCCCCTCATCTCATTGATGATTTTACCTTTGCTGGTGGGGATGTCCAATTCCCCACCAACCAACGAGATCTGCTGCGCAGAACTGCCCCAGCGCTGCCTCAGCAGCGAAGACATCGGTGGCTTCCTTTCCAAACACCAACCCTGGTGCTCTGTGCCACAGGTAGTAGAGGCCCCTTGTTCCTTGGCTTTTCATTTAGGCAAAGAGGACTGTTTGGTTTAGTGGTGGTCTCAGTGAGGTCAAAGCAAATGATATGGTCAAAAAGTAGTTTTTAAAATGCCCTGCCATTGGACAGTGGTTATTACCGTAAGCAAATATATTAATTTAATTTATTTCTTCAGTTTTCTATACCGTTCTCCCCAGGAAGCTCAGAATGGTTTACATGAATTTATTCAGGTACTCGAGCATTTTTCCCTGTCTGTCCTGGCGGGCTCACAATCTCTCTAATGTACCTGGGGCAATGGGGTGTTTGCCCAGGGTCACAAGGAGCAGCGTGGGTTTGAACCCACAACCTCAGGGTGCTGAGGCTGTAGCTTTAACCACTGCGCCACTCTAGAAATTAAAGTATAGTCAAAGTGATCCAAGTGTAGGACAATCCAGTCTTGTGACATCACTGATGAGATTGGCTCTTAGGCACTGGTGGAATGAAGCATTATGACATCACAATACCTGCTCTGGTTATCAGAGGCTGAAAATATTCACACTATTTATTATTCAGTTTTCTATACTGTTCGCCCAGGGGAGCTCAGAACAGTTTACATGAATTTATTCAGGGAACATAAGAACATAAGCAATGCCTCCGTTGGGTCAGACCTGAGGTCCATCATGCCCAGCAGTCCGCTCATGCGGCGGCCTAACAGGTCCAGGACCTGTGCAGTAATCCTCTATCTATACCCCTTTATCCCCTTTTCCATCAGGAAATTGTCCAATTCTTTCTTAAACCCCAGTACCGTACTCTGCCTTATTACGCCCTCTGGAAGCGCATTCCAGGTGTCTACCACGCATTGGGTAAAGAAGAACTTCGTAGCATTTGTTTTGAATCTGTCCCCTTTCAACTTTCCCAAATGCCCTCTTGTTCTTTTATTATTCGAAAGTTTGAAGAATCTGTCCCTCTCTACTCTCTCTATGCCCTTCATGATCTTATAAGTCTCTATAATATCCCCTCTAAGTCTCCTCTTCTCCAGGGAAAAGAGACCCAGTTTCTCCAATCTCTCAGCGTATGAAAGGTTTTCCATCCCCTTTGTCAGACGCGTCGCTCTCCTCTGAACCCAAGCATTTTTCCCTGTCTGTCCCGGTGAGCTCACAATCTATCTAATGAATCTGATAGATTGCACCAGACTTGAAAACATGAAGTCTTCATGTTTTCAGTTTTGATGGTATGTTGCTATTATAGAGCCAATACGCTAAGTACTAGTGCAACTACTTATCATTTCTGTAGCGCTATGCATTAAGACATACAAGAGACAGTCCCTGCTCAGTACAGCTTAGAATCTAATTAACAGATGAACAGGATGAGTAGGGGGCTAGGGGCTTTCTTAGGCATTTGTGCATAACAAGGGAGTGGGGCTAGGAGTGAAAAGCAACCTTAACCTGACATACTGACTTGGGCAGTTTTTTCCGGGCAACAAGAGAGAAGTTACGTTGTCTGGAGTTGGCAGTAGAGGAGAAGGGTACAGTTAAAATGAACAGAGTTCCCGGGAACACGTGCAGGAAACAATAAGAGAGGAGAGAGATTGAGGAGCCTGCAGAGTGAATGCACTTGTAGATTAGTAAGAGGAGTTTGAACCGTATGTGAAAGCAGATAGGGAACCAGTGAAGTGATTTGAGAAGAGGCGAGGTATAGCGACATTGATGGAATATGAGGCATGCAGCAGGGTTCCGAACAGATTGAAGAGATGGTTAAGTGGAGAGAGATGGTTAAGTGGAAGGCCAGTGGTAAAACAGGGGGGACAAGACATTTTGTTTAGATATATCAATGATAAGAAGTGCTTTGGAAAGGAGGGGGGGAAATTCACAAAGATAAAAAGATCCTGAAAAGAATTAGGTCCCAATTCCTGCCCCACACTCTTTCTCTGTCTGTCATTTGCAAGACAGATGCATCTGGGGACATATCTTAGAGGCAAGTAATTATCTCCCAAACATGTCCGCTTTATTGTCAGCTTTACATCCCTTTTATATCATTTTACATGAATCAGTGTTGTCAGCATGTGATGTAAACACAAACCATATATGGACACAGGTCACATGAAACTTTAAAGAAATAACAAGCATTTTACTATCTAAAGACTGAAATCCAAAGGGTGCCTTGGTCAGCAGAGCCTCTTATCTAAAGCTGCTTGCAAATACAGCTATGAAAACAATTGAATTCACTTCACAACAAGATAACACACATCTTCTCAAACATAAAATGGCCTTGTAGTATTTCAGCAAGAGAAGGCTAACAGTGTCTGGATTTACAGCTTCAAACATAGCCTAAGGAAAACTGCAAGACGTGTCCCTTCAGATCCAAAGGATGACAAAGCCTCGATTGCTTGGTTGCTCAAATTGCTGCATAAAACTAAAATCACTTGCTGTTAGTTTTCAAGGACCAATCATGTCAAAGAATGCGGTTTGTCTCCTTACGTACACAGATGCCCATAACACTGACAGAGTCTTGCGGACGTGACGTACATGTCATCTTTTCTAGTGTATCTTATGAAGGGAATTTTTAAAAATAAAGTAAAATTCTGGATTTTCTTCATGGCACACAGTTTGAGACTGCTTTAGAGAATTGCGCCTAATAGCACCTAAGTCCTTCTCCGCCTCTAAACATGCCTACTTTGCAGGTAGGCACTGCCAAGTGCCACGCGATAGGTACCTATCTTTTGTAGAATCACGCCTAAGAAGATAGGCGCCGATCTCCCAATTAAATATTATTTTTTAAGTTATGAGTTTGTTAAAGCTCAGAATTGAAGCCAATTTACTAATTAATGCAGGGCTGCCCAAGTCCGGTCCTCGAGATCTAATGGCAGGCCAGGTTTTTTGGATACCCACAATTTGCATACCAAGAAGGCAGTGCAGGCAAATCTCTCTCATGCATGTTCATTGCAGATATCTAGAAAACCTGGCCTGCCAGTAGATCTCAAGGACTGGACTTGGGCAGCCCTGAATTAATGGATCCTTTTACTAAGGTATGCTAGGCATTTTAACGCACACTAAACGCAAACACGTCCATTATATTCTATGGACGTGTTAGCATTTAGCATGCGCTAAAACGGCTATCACGCCTTAATAAAAGAGGGGATAAGTTAGGCACCTATTTATCTAGGCTGCTAGTTGAAGTGAGAATATTGTTGAAGTTTCGTTGTATATGTTTTAAGTCTTTACAAGTCTTGACCGCTTTGAATTTGATAATAGAAAATGCCCTACACGGGGTTCGTGAATATTTGACTTTTCATCTATTAAGGAATGTGTTTATCATCCCACTTCCTGATTTTTCCATATCTTCAGGGATTCTTGAATAATGTTTAATTGTGATGATAATAAGAAACTGCATTGTTCAGATTTCATTGTACTTTTCAGATTGTGTAGCACTGTTAACTACAGTGGTACCTTGGTTTACGAGCATAATTCATTCCAGAAGCATGCTCGTAAACCAAAATACTCGTATATCAAAGCGAGTTTCCCCATAGGAACTAAGGGAAACTCGCTTGATACGTTCCCACCCACCCCCCAAGGCCAGCGGCACTGCTCTACCACCTCCCCCCCTGAGAACCGGCATTGCTCCCCCTGAAGCCTCCCCCCCCGCATGATCCGGCACCCCCTGCTCGTGTCGCCCCCCCCCCCCCCCCGCTGCGATCTGAAATCCCCCAGATCCACCTGAACTTGCTTCTTACCCCCATCTGGCCACCGGCACCGGCATGATGCTCAAGGCCCAGCAAAAAGGATAGCAGATCTTCAGGCACCGGCACCAGCATGTCCTATACATTGGTGCCAGTGCCGGGTGCCAGATGGAGGGTAAGCGATGTGTTCGGGTGGGTGGATGGATGCGTGGGGGATGCCGGATCACGGCGGGGGTGGGGGTGCCGGATCGCAGGGGGGGGTGTGCTGGGTCGCAGGGGGAGGTGCTCGTACATCGAGGCAAGCTCGGTTTCCCAGGCACCAATTTTGCGAATGTTTTGCTCGTCTTGCAAAACACTCGCAAACCGGTGCACTCGTAAACCAAGGTACCACTGTAATTGAAATTTTAATTTTAAAAAAAGAAAATTGTTAAAAACATACTTCTTTGGTAACTTTTTTAACTAATGGCTTGTAATTCACTGTGAATCTCCAGTATCTTTACTCTGTAAACCGCACAGAACTGAGAGGTAGCTGCGCTATGCAAGCATATTGTTAGGTTTTCTTTAGGTGCCTCTTATGGAATTTTCCCCTTAGAGCCAGATGTAAATCCTAGCACGTGCGTTGGGCGTGCAACCCCCAGCATTCTAGAACACTGTGCCTAAATTTTCAGAATGTCATTGCCTCTCCCTTGGCTGCGCCTCCTTTTGGTTTGCGCGCTAGGGATTTCCGCGCCCAGTGTTATAAAATTGCTTGCAAGTAGATGCGTACACAACTCCTACTAGGGGCCAATTAATGTCAGTAATTGCTTGTTAATGGCTTGTTAACCAATTCTGTTCCATAATTTGCGCGGTCTTTATAGAATCTGGGAGATAATGCTGATTTACCGTACATATACAAATTCATTATTTATAATTATAAAAAATGGCAGAGCCTTCTAAAATTCACTCTTAAATATGCGTGGCAAAAACTGATGCCCTTCAGAGCCCTCTTATACCACAAGGCTGGCAAGAATGGGAGAGGCAAAATGCTGCTATCATGGGGGACTAGGGTTCTTATTAGGTGAGCGTGGAAGACTCTGCTGAAAATCGTATCTTATGAAAAAGCAACTTAGTAGAAACTGGAAATGTAAGTCCTATATAAGAACATAAGACTAGCCATACTGGTCAGACCAAATGGTCCATCCAGTCCAGTCTGCTGTTTTTTCAACAGTGGCCAATCCAGGCCATATGTACCTGACAGAAATTCAAAAAGTAGCAACATTCCATGCTTCCGATCCCAGGGCAAGTAGTGGCCTCCCCCATGACTATGGACTTTTCCTCCAAGAATTTGTCCATGTGTTTTTTTGAATGCAGCTATACTAACCGCTGTAATTACCTCCTCTGGCAATGAGTTCCAGAGCTTGACTATTATTTAAGTGAAAAAATATTTTCTCCTACTTGTTTCATGTAATTTTATTTCATGTCCCCTTGTCTTCTTATTTCTTGAAAAAGTACAAAATCAATTCACTTTTATCCATTCTATACCTCTCAGGATTTTGTAGACCTTAATCATATCTCATCAGCTGCCTCCTTTTCAAGTTAAAAAGTGCTCATCTCTGTATCCTTTCCTCATATGAAAGGAGTTCATCCCCTTGATCATTTTAATTATCATTTAAAAGCAATCCAGGAAAGTTAAGAACGTTACGTTGGATAGGTAAGGAGAAATCGGGAAAGGGTAGAAACATAGAAACATAGAATATGACGGCAGAAAAGGGCTATAGCCCATCAAGTCTGCCCACTCCAATGACCCACCCCCCTGACTTTACTCCCTTAGAGATCCCACGTGAATGTCCCATTTTCTCTTAAAATCTGACACGCTGCTGGCCTCAGTCACCTGCAGAGGTAGACTGTTCCAATGATCGACCACCCTTTCTATGAAGAAGTATTTCCTGGAATCACCACGAAATTTCCCTCCCCTGATTTTCAGCGGATGCCCTCTGGTGGTCGAAGGACCTATAGGACAGAAGATATCATCTTCCACCTCGATACAGCCCGTAACGTATTTGAACGACTCAATCATGTCCCCCCCTCTCTCTTCGTTCCTCTAGTGAGTACAGCTGCAATTTATTTAGCCTTTCTTCATACTTGAGATCCCTGAGCCCTGAGCCCATCCTGGTGGCCATTCGCTGAACCGACTCAATTCGCTGCACATCTTTCCGGTAGTGTGGTCTCCAGAATTGAACACAATACTCCAAATGAGGTCTCACCATGGATCTGTACAGTGGCATTATCACTTCAGGTCTCCTGCTGACAAAACCCCTACGGATACAACCCATCATTTGCCTTGCCTTGGAGGAAGCCGTAAAACACGGACCTAACGGACCTCGCGGATCTAAACCCGCAAGGCCTTAAAAATCTGAGGTCCGTGTCCATGCCACTTGTAGTTTCTGTCTCTGACAGACCTCGATGAGATTTTAGCGTTGACGGGTCCGTCTCAGCATAGGGAGGGAAAAGTATTAGGATCCATCAGCGCTAAAATCTCATTGAGGTCTTGAGGCCCGCGTTTTACCCCTTCTCCAAGAAAGGCAGAGCAGAGGGGTACATGGAGCAATTCAGAGGAAGGAAAGCAGCCGAGGCTCTGCCTCATGCCTACAATCCTCAGACTGAACCCCGGCAGCACTCAGCAACGTTTGGAGACTTCTTTTCCATAACGCATGTCCGAAACGTATGTCCCCGCTCTTTTGGCTTCTGCTCTGCCGCTCCAGCACTAGTCCCTGGCTCTGACAGACCTCGATGAGATTTTAGCGCTGACAGATCCTAATACTTTTCCCTCCCTATGCTGAGACAGATCCGTCAGCGCTAAAATCTCATCGAGGTCTGTCAGAGACAGAAACTACAAGTGGCACGGACACGGACCTCAGATTTTTAAAGCCGTGCGGTTTTAGATCCGCGAGGTCCGTCAGGTCTGTGAGGTCCACGTTTTACCCCTTCCCGGAGAAATCATTTCAGACAAATTCAGTCTCTTGGTGTATAGTTTACCAGATAACATAATATAACAATCAGCTTATATACCGCAGGGCCGTGAAGTTCTATGCGGTTTACAAAAGATAGGATGTGCAATTACGTAAAAATTAAGGCCCTCTTTTACTAACCCCCTCTTCTACTAAACCGCGCTAGCGGTTTTAGCGTGGGGAGCTGCGCTGAATTGCCCGCGCTGCTCCCGACGCTCATTGAGTTCTTATGAGCGTCAGGAGCCGGGCAGGTAATTCAGCACAGCTACCCGCACTAAAAGTAGAAGAGGCCCTAAGGTGCGCTAACCGATTAGCGCGTGCATGTTAGTCTATGGACGTGTTAGCGTTTAGCGCACGCTAATCAGTTCGCGCACCTAAACTAAACTAAAGCTTAACTTTGTCTACCGAGTCATCATTCTGAGAAGGCTCGACTCGGTTTACAGCAATTAAATAAACAGGGAATGATTTACAAATGATAAATAGGGGAGATCATTCCAGAGTTGAGAGAATTTAAAGACCAAAGATTGACTGAAGATCTTTTTTTTTTTTTTTAATTCTTTATTCATTTTAAATCTTGTAACAAGTGTACAGTAATATATCATTATAACAAATGAAAACACTTGAAAATCTTTCTAATAATATCATACATACTTGAATTTTTACCCATTCCCACCCACCCTACTTCAATTAATTCAATTAAACATATCTAAAAGAATATAATGACGTAAACATTTAATAAAAATTCCAAAACAGCCCCCCACCCCCCTAATTATACACATATTATCTAAGGAAAATGATGTCTACTCATTACAATAATTTTCCAACGGTCCCCAGATCTTCAAAAATTTATTGTAAGACCCTTTCTGCAAAGCAATTGCTCTTTCCATCTTATAAATCTTATAATCCCTTTTTTTAGAAGGAAGCGAGAGTTTAAATTGTTGGATACCTCTTGCAAAGGAGAATCGGTAAACATTCCAAAATAAAGGAATAAAAGGATTAAAGATACCATGTAGAATTTTAAAAGAAATACAAGCGCATTTCAATTGTTTTCTAAAATAAACCGGGAGCCAATGAAGAATCTGAAGCAAAGGGGTCACATTTACGTTTTCCAAAGATCATCTTCGCAGCAGTATTCTGGATTAATTGTAATCTATGAAGACAAATTTTTGTAATGCCGAGGTAGATAGCGTTACAGTAATCAAGACGAGATAATAGAATTGATTGAACTAAGATAGAAAAATGAGGGTGATGAAAAAGATGTCTAACCTTCCTCAGCATTTCTTGACCAAGGAATTTATTTGGTCCTTAAAGGAAAGAGAGGAATCAAAAAGGACTCCCAATATCTTGGCAGAGAACTCAATTGGTAAGGAGGACCCAGATATCAGAGCTACAGTAGGAGGAAGACAGTCCAATCTTGGACCTAACCACAAAAGCTTAGTTTTAGTTGTATTAAGCTTCATCCAAACAGATAAAGCCCAGGCTTGAAGTTTGGAAATGCAAAGATTTACCAATGCAATTTCCGAAAAGAAGGCGTTATATGAAGAAATATAACCATATAACACCTATTTTTTGGAAACTGCATTGGTTGCCGGTGGAAGCACGGGTGAAGTTCAAATTTGGTTGTTTTTGTTTTAAGATTTTGTTTGGTCTTACCTCTAAATACGTAATCGATCTTTTTTCCTTTGCAACTAAGAAACACTGGAGAAGTTCGCATTTGAATTTCGTCAGCATAATGTACTGTGTAGTAGGCATCAACTCTGTCATCACTGTGAGGCTTTATTTTCGTTTATTGGAGTTCTTGGAAGGGAACATTCTTTTCTTGCATTGGTTTAATTTTCAGTATTATTCAAGCATTTTTAAAACAGGAACTCAGTGTTTTAAGAGCTTTCCCTTCTGTGATTTTAAACCAGATTTAGCTTAGGGATAGTTATTTTTTTAATTAGATTACTTGCACACATTTCTTAAGATCTTGCCAGAGTTAATCACCGCAAACAAACTACCATGTAACCACTGTCCAACACTAAAAATGTTAATTTCACAAATTACAGTTTATGTGTAGGTCATTCTTCATCTCGAAGAGAACTTGCCTGTGATTTGAGGTTCTTGAAAGCTCATAATTTTCTGTCATGAAAATAGATTACCTTGTGCTGGGGGGGATCACAAAAAAGTATGCTTTAAACCAAGGGGTATCTGAAAAGTTCATTTTAGAAAACAGAGAATGCCGGCCTATAAATTTCCTTGAGTATTCAGGAACTGGTTGTACCATCTTCTCTTTGTGCTCATCGTCATCATGAGCTGAGTTTTGGGAAATCCAAAATATGCCTAGAGCAGGTCAAAAACAAGGTGCGGAGGAAGTGGAGGAGAATTCTGATCCCAATTCAAATCCCACTGCATCTCCTGGTGACACTCCATTGCCTCAGGTACAAGCACAGTGGTGTAGTAAGGGGGGAGTGGTTCGCCCTGGGCGCCATCTTGGTGAGGGCACAGGTACTCGTCCTCCTCTCTGCCACCCCACCCCCACTCCTTCCCTGCCCACCGCTTCCCTTCCCATCGGCTCTTCCTCTGATGTCACTTCCTGGACCCATTCCTAGGAAGTGATGTCAAAGGAAGAGCTGACGCTGGTGCAACAGCAGCTTGGGGGTGGTGCGCATGGCAGTAGGGGGCGGGGAAGGAGCATATGAAGGTGGGGCGGGGGAGGGGTTCCATGGCCCCGGGCGTCTCTCACCCTCGCTATGCCACTGCTCCAGGGACAGAAAAATATCAACTGTCTGCATGCATATTTGATAAAATATTGTATAACTAGCACTCTTATAGTAGGGAGTTATTCCATACAATCAATGTAATAACCCTTAAAATATAACGCCCTTCAGAAGTTTCACCGATCCTCAGAAACACCACTTTGGGCTCCTTTTACTAAGGTTTTTAGCTCGCGTTAAAGATTAGCATGTGCAAACCACGCGCTAAATGAAAAATACTAACGCAAGCTCTATGGAGGCGTTAGCGTTTAGCGCGTGCGGCATTGTAGCAC
Organism: Geotrypetes seraphini; assembly: GCF_902459505.1. Taxonomy (NCBI): domain Eukaryota; kingdom Metazoa; phylum Chordata; class Amphibia; order Gymnophiona; family Dermophiidae; genus Geotrypetes; species Geotrypetes seraphini. Next base: position 15,506,312 of record NC_047093.1, on the reverse strand, counting down.
AAAAGCTTTATGTGTTGCATCGTCATTGGATCAAAAGTTGTCAATAAATATTTTTGATATATTTTGTTTGTGTTTTTTGTCTTTAGATATAAATATTTCTTTCTCATTCGTTATTATAAGAAGTATTAGCTATTACTTAGCTTTTCTCTGTGGTCTAAGTCAGGGACACTATTTCACCGACCTGTTTCGCATTATTGCTTTCTCAAGGTGAAGTCCCTTATAGTCTTCTAGGATATAGTGGTCTATGAGGAAGGTGACAAGACTATGAGGGACTTCACCTTGAGAAAGCAATAATGCGAAACAGGTCGGTGAAATAGTGTCCCTGACTTAGACCACAGAGAAAAGCTAAGTAATAGCTAATACTTCTTATAATAACGAATGAGAAAGAAATATTTATATCTAAAGACAAAAAACACAAACAAAATATATCAAAAATATTTATTGACAACTTTTGATCCAATGACGATGCAACACATAAAGCTTTTGTGTAATGGATGAAAGTAGCCTAGCGAAGAACTTAGGGGTACTGGTGGACAAAACAATGAAGCCGTCGGCACAGTGCGCAGTAGCCTCTAAGAAGGTGAACAGAATGCTAGGCGTTATCAAGAAGGGTATTACAACCAGAACGAAGGAAGTTATGCTGCTGTTGTATCGGGCGATGGTGCGCCCGTTTCTGGAGTACTGCGTCCAATATTGGTCGCCGTACCTTAAAAAGGATATGGCGATACTCGAGAGGGTTCAGAAAAGAGCGACACGATTGATAAAAGGTATGGAAAACCTTTCATATGCTGAAAGATTAGAGAAACTGGGGCTCTTTTCCCTGGAAAAGCGGAGACTCAGAGGGGACATGATAGAGACTTACAAGATCATGAAAGGCATGGAGAAAGTTGAGAGGGACAGATTCTTCAAACTTTCGAAAACTACAAGAACGAGAGGGCATTCGGAAAAATTAAGAGGGGACAGGTTCAGAACCAATGCTAGGAAGTTCTTCTTCATCCAAAGGGTGGTGGACACCTGGAATGCGCTTCCAGAGGATGTGATAGGACAGAGTACGGTATCGGGGTTCAAGAAGGGATTAGATGATTGCCTGAAGGAAAAGGGGTTAGAGGATTACTATACAGGTCCTGGACCTGATGGGCCACCGCGTGAACGGACTGCTGGGCATGATGGACTTCTGGTCTGACCCAGCAGAGGCAATGCTTTTGTGTAACGAAAATTTATTGAACACAAAGTGGTGTTTCTGATGATTGTAGAAATTTCTGAAGGGCATTATATTTTAAGGGTTATTACAAGAGAATATTTTATAAAACATACACATATATTGTAACTTCATCCCAGGTTCACCAAAACTAGGGGCTCCTTTTTCTAAGGTGCGCTGCATTGCCGCGCGCTTGCCCCACGCTACCCGCCAAGAACTAACGCCAGCTCAGTGCTGGCATTAGGGTCTAGCGTGCACGGCAATTCAGCACGCGCTAAGTGCACGCTAAGACCGCTATCGTAGTATAGTAAAAGGAGCCCGAGGTCTTAGGAGATGTTAGATGTAGATCTGATGAAAATAGGCACAATCTTCTGCTTTGCTTGCTTTTCATGTATGTATACGCTTGCTCAGTTTAATGGGAGACATTTTCTTCGTACGTTATTCATGGAAAAGTTTTATAAAATTACACTCTCTAATTTCAAAAGCAGGATTTCCAAGTTGCCTCTAAAAAAACACTCCTTGCGGGCGATCACAGGTACATATATGCTGGGTTAATTACCCCTTTTGTTATAGGGGAGCTCCTGCATGGTTTTAAATGTGGTCATGATCAGGGCTGTAGAGTCAGAGTCGAGGAGTCGGAGTTGGAGTAAATTTCGGGTACCTGGAGTCGGAGTCGGAGTCAGAAGTACAAAAAACTGAGGAGTCGGAGTCGGAACATTTATCTACCGACTCCATTTTTGAACTTGGCATACCAATCACGAGCGATTCTTTCAGCTATAGCACCCACTATATACACAGCACAAATGTTGCGAGCAGCTTCTGCGGCCTTAGAACCTTGATTAAAAGCAAAAAGAAGGTGGTGTCGAAAATGCTCATTTCTCTCAACTGGACATTCCATTTTAACGATCTGAAAATTAACCAGTGCTGTGGAGTCGGAGTCGAGGAGTCGGAGTCGGAGGAAATTTCGGGTACCTGGAGTCGGAGTCGGAGTCAGAAGTACAAAAAACTGAGGAGTCGGAGTCGGAACATTTATCTACCGACTCCACAGCCCTGGTCATGATGGCGTGGCTGCATAAGAGGGTGTTTAGTGTTGTCGCCTGTGCTTTGCCGGTCACAGCTGTTTGCTATTCCAGCAAAGATATACAAACTGTTCATCTGGCCGATTCAAGGTGGCCTGTGATAATTCAGTAGCTCTCATTCAGCAGGTTGAGCTTGATTTGGTTCTGTTCCCTCTTTTCAGTTTGCAAGCTAACAGGAAGTTTTCGGGGGTTTATTCCTCTGTGAATCTTGAATGGAAATATGTCGCTTTTGCAATTGCATATTTATAGTTTCCATCTTATATAGAACCCATCCTACTTTAGTACATTGATTTAGATGTACGCCATTCCCAGTTTGTGTCTAGTTCTTGAAGAGGCTGATCTGTGTTTCGTTGAAATTCGGTTGATATTTATTAACAGTATAGGCAGGAAGTCTTATTAATCCCACTGTCAAAGTATGCTCAGTCCAGGTTCAGACTTCTGCTTGCACCGTTGTTGCTAGGTTACTCAACAGGGAACTTCTTTTCATTGACCCAACACGAGCCATGTTTCAGCGTACAACGCCTGCATCAGGGGTCGGCCAATAAGCAACCAAACTTCAGGGATCAAAATGATTCCCAAAGCCCGAGCACAGAGAACAATCTCTTAGTCCTGTGTTGCTTCACTTCTCGTGTTGGGTCAATAAGAACATAAGAATTGCCGCTGCTGGGCCAGACCAGTGGTCCATCGTGCCCAGCAGTCCGCTCCCGGGGTGGCCCCTAAGTCAAGGACCTGAGCCCTAACTGAGTCTAGCCTTACCTGCGTACGTTCTGGTCTAGCAGGAACTTGTCTAACTTTGTCTTGAATCCCTGGAGGGTGTTTTCCCCTACGACAGCCTCCGGAAGAGCGCTCCAGTTTTCTACCACTCTCTGGGTGAAAAAGAGCTTCCTTACGTTCGTACGGAATCTAGCCCCTTTTAACTTTAGAGAGTTCCCTCTCGTTCTCCCTATCTTGGAGAGGATGAACAACTTGTCTTTATCTACTAAGTCTATTCCCTTCATTATCTTGAATGTTTCAATCATGTCCCCTCATTGTGGCCCTTGGTGCTTTTTTTGCTGTATTGTATTTGGTATGCTCTGTTCCTCTCTGTGCTGGTCGTCGCTAGGTCACTGGCATAAATAAAGTTGCATTCATCCAAATGACTTGCTTGGCTCTTCAAGAAGGAGCAGTGCCACTATACTTCCTTACAGTAAGCCATTCCATTTTTGGTGACAATAGCTGTGACAAAGATACAATATTATTGGTATTTGGATCATATGGACTAGGTAATGGTTCTTTATCATGCCAACCTTCTGAAGCAGCATCAGTGGTTGACAGTGTCATATGTCTTTGAGATTTTGACAAAAGCAAAGCTAGTGATTTGGGATTTCTCAGTCATTCTTCATTCCCAGGTGAGATTCAGTACCTGGCCAGGGAATTACCTCCATCTTCAAAAGCTGGCTGGTTCAGGGATGAGCTGTGTTTCCAACACGGATGGGATCTAATGCAAGATGAAGCATTGAAGAAGTTTGTAGAGGCAGCAAAGCCAGGAAATTGACTAATGCTCTATGGATCCAAGGGGTCAGGGCAGCATACCTCCGTCGTCTCCAGCTAGTGGGCGCAAGAAATTGAGCCGTTTCAGAGGCCAGTCCTTTGTTGCTGATTTCAATCTTTTTAATTTGTTCTGGGTGAATGTCATCAGAAACTGCAGCCTTTCATTACAGTTTTCAATTTATCTGAGTTTGATATACTGCTATTAAGTGATACTGGCATAGCAATTTACATGGAATATAACAAAATATATGAAAATAACAGAAGATTGTATTCAGAGCTGAATAGAGAGATTTTGTTACATATCTTCAGCCTCTTGTTACTGGGTTTAAGAACATAAGAATTTGCCTCCGCTGGGTCAGACCAGAGGTCCATCGCACCCAGCAGTCCGCACCCGCGGCGGCCCATCAGGTCCATGACCTGTCATGTTTACTTGATTTAGCCCTATACCCCTTTGTTTTTATCTTTACTCTTTCCATACTCTTATCTACCCTTATCTGTATCCCTCAATCCCCCTATCCTTCAGGAATCCATCCAATCCCTCTTTGAATCCCTCTTTATTTTATTTTGTTTCATTGCAGTTTCCATTCGTGAGTTTTGTTTGAGGACTTGTTTTATTCCAAATGTATAAGGCTATAAAGTATTAAAATGCTAGGTTTAGAAAACACAAAATGCAAAATAGTGAGGACAAAACCTGTATCAAGTGAATTTTTTTGCTAGACCTCAAACACCCAAGGCACTACTTTTTGACTTTATTCGTGTCTTTACTGGGGTGTTGTTCTCATCATTGGTCTTAGCAAGTGACATATGCGAAAAATTATTTTGTGTAAATTAATTTCAAACAGGCTCTTATATAAATTATACAGTGCTGTAAAGGAAAGGCACTTATCTGTATGCCCTATCCAGTCGAGGTTTAGAAAACAGCCATGAAAGAAATCAAAAGCGAAAGCATGAACTGTGAAATAGGTAAGTTGCTATAGGAAATATTCTCTTTTCTGCCGCTTTTCTAAAACAGTAAGAGATCGGAGTCCAGGCATTGTCATGTTTTCTGAAACTGTCCATTTGTACCATAGTGGAAAGCTTTTTCCACCTGTAAAACCTGTTTACCTGTAAAAAAGGAGTAAAAAAAAATTGTGATCATATATGCTAGTATAATTATTTGTGCTAAGATGGTACCTACTTACATGCGCAAATTCCCATGCAGAATTGTGAGACATATATGTTAAAACATATGAGGACATGTATTCGTTTACATCGGTCTTAGACCAGGTGCAAATTTATGCCTGTGAATTTGGGAATAGTTCTGGATAGCTATTTCTATAAAGGCACATGGACGTCCAACAAAACCCCCACCAACCCCCAAAATTGTAGAAATTAACCATCTCGAATAGCAAGTTTGAACAGTGTAGCAAACAATTCAGTCTGACCCAGTGGCGTAGCAAGGGTGAGAAGCGCCCCTCCCCCACCCTCTTCTCCGCCCCTCCACATGCTCCTTCCCCACCCCCTCCCGCCGTGTGTGCGCTGCTTCCCTTCCCCCGTACCTCTGTAACGTTCCCAGAGTGAGCAGCAAGCCCCAAGCTGCTGTCGCGCCAGTATCAACGCGCCTCTGACATCACTTCCTAGGTGCGGGTCCAGGAAGTGGCGTCAGGAGAAGAGCTGACACTGGCGCGACCTCGCGTCAGGACCATTACAGAGGTATGGGGGAAGGGAAGCAGTGCACATGCACGGAGGGGGGGGCTTGGAAGGCGCAGGGGGCGGACAGGAGGACGGGTGCCTGCACCCTCACCAAGATGGCGTTGGGCGGACCACCCCCATCCCCTCACCCCCTTACTATGCCACTGGTCTGACCACATATAACAACGTATACAGCATAGAAACCTAAAAATGGCGCCGGCCGCATGTCAATCACATTAAGGCACCATTTACAGAATCGCAGCTAGCAGTGCCTATGTAAAAACGGAGGCACCTGAAATGTAGCTGAGGATTTTAAAAGCCTACATTTCGAGCGCCTAAGTTTTTGGCGAATCCTGCTTCGCAGTGCCTCAATCATGCTCTGCTCATACAAGTGTCCGATTACTGTTGGCATTAGATACTGCTAAGTGCCAAGCAATTGGCATCTATCTTTTAGAGAATCGGAGAGGCGCCTTTCACACAATTACATTTTTTAAAAACAATTATTGAGGCTATTAAGGGTAGTTTGCCCATTAAGTTAGGCGTCCTTTATAGAACCAGCCCCAACATGTTTTCATTTCTCACTTAATAATAATCATCAGTCCTGATGGTTGAAAAATCTGTTTTTTGTCATTTTCTTAAGATAAGTCGGTATATTGGGAGCAAGTTTTTGAGTATGTAAGCAGATTAATTCAGATCCCACTTAAGCGGAACCCTGAAAGGGCATTGTTGGGAGTAAGAAAAGAAGGTTTAACATTTTCTCAATCTAAACTTTTGGACTTGGCTTTTATAGATGCCAGATTGACATTAGCTCAGCATTGTCGTATGTTAAATGTACCTACTTTGAAAGATGTGAGGGAACGCTTAGGAAAAATGTGCGAAATCTATAGACTTTCGGCCCTTTTAACTAATCAATGGGCAAAATTTAATGATATATGGGAGACTTATATTGAATTAGAAAAAGAAGCTTTATGAAGAACTATCTTACTCATATGGTTTTGGAACCAGGTCTCCTGGGAGGGGGGGATGGGCGAGATAGGGAATTGGGACTGTTTAATTGCAGTATTGATAAGATGTGCTATTCTTATTAGCTTATTAAGTTTATGAATTATATTCAATGCTAATTGTGCCTTGCATTGAGTTTATTGTATTAAAATTATTAAATAAATAAATTTTTTTTTTTTTAAAAGATAAGTCGGTATAAGCATGATGCGATCAGTCTTGAGCAAATTCTCTCGAAAATGAAGTAAATACAAATGATTCCAAGCCCATGCTTGCATCACCTGTTACAAGATCAGTGAACATCATCGGTCCCTTCATTATCCTCAGGCCACGTGGTATCATCTGTTTCCTGCAGTACTCTAGAAGGAATGCGTGATGTAAATCTAGTCTAATGACTTCTTTATTGAGTGCGACAATATCCTTCCACTGTTCTAAAAGGGTAGGTGCATTTTCATCAGCTTCTATCGGGGGTAAATCCCTAAAAAGGTTCTGTAATCATTCCTCTGGGAAGCTGAGTATGTGGTCCCACGTCTTCACCTTTATAGGATCCCCAGGGACCCCCTGAAGAAGACTTTTTGTCGAAACGCAGACCATGCTGGGTCCTGTATCCCTAGCGGACTAGGTCCTTTAAGGCTTTTATGTGGATAACCTATTTTTATGTGGATGAATTTATGTGGATGAAATTATTTTAAGTGGATGATTTTGGTGTATCTTTGGAACTTTGACTCTTCAAATAAAGTCCATTTAGGAACATCGTCACTCCACAGAGTTTTTTTGGTTATCACCTGTTACAAAACAGGTGCTTTTTTGGACTTTCCACATGGCATCTTGTTATCTATATGTATATATAATCGGATGTATCTGTGTGTGTATGTATGTATGTTCCAGCATAACTTTGAAACACATGGACAGATTTCAACCAAACTTAGTATACATATGACTTACTATCTAGGAAAAAATACTGCGGGGGTGGAAAATGGGTGACATGTAAAAATCGATCCAATACTGGAAGATTGGGATAAATAAATATCCAGGCATGCTGGGTGTTCAGCTAGTATGTTATAAGGGAAAGGGGGTGGGACTTGATGTATCATCTGAAGGAATTAAAACTGGAAAAGGACACAGGATTGTATAAGAAAAGGATAAAGACCATCCTTTTCACAGACTACTTTAACTAATAATGCAGCAGTCAGGGGGAGCAGCCACATAGAAGAACAGCTGGCTACATCCAACTAAGAACGCAATAGAGTGAACACAAAGATAAATAAAGGGCAGAGAATGAAAATGAACGGGATCTGCTATAAAGTAACATGAGTCTAGTAAGATATATAGACATAAGATGGATGAGCATATAAGGTGAATATGGTTATATGGGATGGGGAAAGTATGTATATATTGTATACTAAAAAAACCCCAACAACCTATAATCCAGCACTGTACTGTAGCACCTTTACAGAAGCTCCTGCATGAAAAACAATCACAGAAACCGCCAAACTCCGAATTGTAACACCATTACAGAAGCTCATGTAAACCACTCTGAATTGACCCTCCAGTCATATAGAAGCTGTCGATAAACAAATCTTTCTATGGTTACAATCAAAGTAGTATAAGGTACTTATTTTGTACCTGAGTAATGGGGGTTATAATACACCTGAAGAAAAGGCCAAATGGGAACCATTCCGATGGAAACACCAGAGCAAACAAAAGAGTCTTAAGACAGACGTCCACAGCCAAAGTCCGGTTCAACCAAAACAGACTGTTTATTTTGCAAACCTTGGCATAGAAAGCTAGACCATGACCATCAACATATTGCATGACCATCAAATGATAATGAATTTTATTTATCACAAGTATAAAATGAATTTGAACCAGCTGCCTAAAAGGGAAACAGTTTGCTTTTCTATGCTCAGGCACCGTCATCTTTCCTTATTCCCTAACTCTTTGTATTGCAACATCACAAAGAAAGGACTTCAGAGGTTGCTGCTACTCCAGAACATAGCGGCTAGTCTGGTTTTCCATAAGGCCCAATTTGAGAGGGCCAGATCGCTGCTGATAGAACTACAATGGCTGCCACTCAAGTCTAGAATTCAATTTAAAATTGCATGTATAGTTCACAGGGCTATATACTGTATGGAGAAAGCTCGACTGAGCTAACTTCAGCCATCCAAGTTGCACGCTCCTTCTATAACTCAAGAATGACTCAACGCTATAAATTACCTCTTCCCTCTCCATGAAAAGTTTGGAGGAAATCACTCTTCGAATCCACCTTCAAGTTCCAAGGCCTCAACATTTGGAACTGCCTTCCGACCTCCTCCTATCTTCAATTAAGGAAGGTTCTAAAAATGCATCTCTTTTCATTATAGTCTTGCTTTGATTCGTAATGTCTGTGTTGCTAACCTTATTAATCTTATGTAAGCCGCAATGATTCCCAGTTGACATTTGCGAGGTAGAAGAAACAATATGATATGGTGTGGTAAAAACAATGGCAATCCTTCATCAGGCTTATTTCTTTGAATGTTGGAGTTGGAAGTAATTATGAATAGGTGCAAGGAAATTTTTATTAAAATAAGTGGTAGGTGAAATTATTTTGTTCAACTAACTGAATGCATCTATGACTAACTTTCGAGAGCTATGCTTTTGAAAGCTAGTCCAAGAGAAAAATACCACCTACACTTAGTCATTGACAACCTACCTAAACCTACCAACCTACCTAAATGACCGCCTCATCTAAACCACCTCTACCAGGCATAGAAAACCGCACACCCCATTCACTTACCCCCCAATCAAAGAAGTAAAACGGAAAAAACTATACAACGGACTACTGGCCACTCAGGCAGTGAAGATAGACAACCAAGTCTCCAACCTATTGACAACAACCCCAGACTACAAGATGTTCAGAAAGGAAATAAAAACTATACTCTTCAAGAAATCCCTTAATAAAGCTTAATACCATGATAAAGCTTAACCCCCCTCTTACCATCCCCTCCCTAACCCCAGATCCTACTTTTCCCTCTCTTAGAAACCTTCTCTGATCTAACATTGTAATCCTTCTTCCATAACTCTTTTTGTAATCCGCTTTGAACCGAAAGGTAATGGCGGAATAGAAATATGTAATGTAATGTAACAATTGTTTATTTAAATGTTAACTTTCAGTACAATCAAGTACCCAAAACAGGAATTAACAAGCCCACATCAATAGGGAGAGAAAGAGAATTAAGAGAACAATCCATAAAAATCTGGCAACAAATTTTTAAGGTCATTCCTACTTAAATATGTTCAAGCTGTGTTGGATTAAAAAAGACATAATTAACATCGGGAAATGTATTCAAACACTTGCAGGGAAATTTCAGAAAGAAACTCGCTCCCAGTGCAAGTTGAAATAATTTCCTTTGCAATTGTGTAGATTATGACATAACAGGAAATGCTTCTATTTTTTAAACCACAAAACAAAAGATCTTTTTTATGAAAATAAGATTTTACCATGGCCAGTTTATCCTGTTCCAGAGAAGAAGTAAACGGGAGTTGAAGCACATGAGATGTTGTTCTATGTATCTCAAGGAATTTTGTTAAATGAAAGGAATCAGGAATACACTTCTCCCTCCGTAGTCGCGGTTTCAAGCGTTCGGGGTTTCGATTATTCACGGTTTTTAACTTGCTGACTCCTCCTCCCAAATTGCATCAGCTTGCATAGAGAAAATCGCCGATTCCCAGCACTTTCTTCACCATGTTTTGCCTCTCCTTTAGGAACAGGCCAGGACTCCCACCATATTATTCACCATATTCACGATGGTTTTTAATAGAAAACAGCGATAACATATGAAAAAGTTATTTGCGGTTTTTCTGTATTTGCGGTTCTGTTAATCCCCTATCACAGCGAATACGGAGGGAGAAGTGTATAGCACAGCCTCTTTATTTTCCTTTCTAATAATGAGACAAATAAGAACACAAATTTGGATCACAACAACACTGCTATGAAGTACTTTCTCTGCAATATTTCTGGAGACAGAAATGAAAAAAATGGAAATGTAAAAAAATCTTTTTTTTTTTTTGTATAAACTGTTTATTCACAAGAGAAGAAAAAGACACGCATGACAGAGGAATCACATGTTTCCAATACAAAACAAATATCAAACACCCAACAAGAGACCCTAGAAAACAGTGAGAGGCCAGGCCTGTGTTCTGATAGCCTGGACCCCTCCAGATCAAATCCCAAAATCAACCCGCCCACCCACCCCAACCCAAGACCCCCCAACCCCCGAAACCCCTCCCTCAACCCACTGGCAATACGGGAACTACTGGCTTCCGCAATCGATTGACCACCTGGCTTTGTATCATAGGGGGCAAAGTGTCCAAATAGGAGGCCCAAATGGACAGAAAAAGCTTACTCCGAGATCTAGAAAACCGAGCGGACATGGACTCCCAGACCATTAAAAGATGAAATTTATTGCGCCAATACCAGATGGTGGGTGGGGAGTCCTGAAGCCAATGATTAAGAATACATTGGTTCTTCAAAGGACTTCAATTGACTATGGAGAACCAAACTATCTTTCTCAAAGCGGAAACAGCGACAGCAGTGGCAAACTGAAACAGATTGGCTCTGGAACCACTTTCTCTGATGTCACTTCTTCCAGGGCGGAGCCAACAGCCGTGGATGTGTATGGAAAGGTCCGACCGCCCAGTCTGCCGCTGCTGCTTTAGGAAAGTAAAGGATAGGAATGATCACAAAGTTCTATGAGAGAGGAAGTATCAGAGCCTGGTAGAGAAGTCCCAGGAGTATCACTCTTCGTAACAACATGTCTGTCCATGAGATCATGCAAAAAGCAACCACCAACAATTCACCAGATACATCAATTAACACAACATTATAATATTGCTTCTGTGCTCAGAGATACATTAGATTCTACTGTCTACTATTTAAAACCATAAACGGTGAAAGCCCAACCTACCTGAACAACCGCCTCATCCAAACTACATCAATTAGACACAGGAAAACCCACACTCCATTCACGCACCCTCCTATCAAAGAAGTCAAAGAGAAAAAACTATCTGATGGCCTCCTAGCCACACAAGCAGCAAAACTCGACAACCGAATCTCCAATCTACTACTTAAGGACCCTAGACTACAAAACATTCAGAAAAGAAGTAAAGACGCTACTTTTCAAGAAATTCCTGCAAATGACTTAATACCGCCAGCTCCTTCCCACTTCCCAATACTTTCCCGATTCCCGAAAGCAACCTCATCTACTCTTTATCTCCTCTAGAAATTACCAGATATCTTCTTCTTGTAATACGTTTTTTGTAATTCTTTTGTAATCCGCCTTGAACCGCAAGGCAATGGCGGACTAGAAATCTCTAATGTAATGTAATGTTAAGAGAGCAAAACCCACTGTAATAACAACTCATGTTCTCAATCATTGCACACGTAAATTTCTTTTGGGTTTTTTCCTTTTTGGCTTTTTTTGGTGCTTAATAAGAAGTACTCAAATACAGTAGATATGAAACGGTATGTGCTCAAATTGGTGGTACTTAAAAATCCAAACGCGGGTCGAGTTGTAGTTGGTCTTAGCTTTTCTATTACCCTATCTTTAAGCACAGTTCGTACAAGAAAGAAAAATCCATTAGAGCATAGATCAAACAGAATTTCCTGGCTTCACCTGGGCTCCAAAGAGGCCAGGCTTGAACTTATTCTCCAGCATTAGCCCAGTTAGATGGTGCTGGCTGGCAGACACATGCTGCAGACACCTCCATTTACCTCCTGTACCACCAGCCAGGTACTGTTTTTCTCATTCTTTTTTCCAAATTTCCCCAGACAGGGGGCCAACCCTGGAGAATAAGATCATGCCCATCGATGAATGACATCAACAGCCGACGTTTGCTTCAACAGCTCCACCTTCCCATGCAGGTGCTGCTGTTCTCCCTGACCATTATTTTAAAGTATCCTATTCAAAATGGAAGATACTGAGTGACTTACTACCTTTTATTAACAATGGGGTAGATATTCAGCGGAATTTAACTGGATGAAAAGGCTCCTATATGGTTAAATCCCAATGGCCGGCTCTGCCACTAATATTCATAGCAACATAGTAGATGACGGCAGATAACGACCCGAATGGTCCATCTAGTCTGCCAGTGGCACTTAAATGAATAGTATGCATCAGTGAAATATAGTGCGTAAAAGTAACTTCGTATGCGAACGTTTGAACGCAAGGGAAGTTTAAAAGCCTTTTAGGTGAGACTTTGCTTCTTGTTTAATACATCGTAAGAGGAGGCACATAACATCATAGACCCCTGACGCAGGCTTTAGGCCGAAACATGGGCCGTGTAAGTCTCCTTTCCTAGTTCTGCAGGCCACTTATGTTTTTTCTGTTGCATGCTTTATAGTATTATATGTTTGGTTATCCCTTTTTTTTTTTTTTTTTTATTATGCTTTTGAATACTTTACAATATCCAATATTTCCAAAGGGAAAAAGGAAAAAATCACACAAAGCAATACATAATCAAATCATACATACATAATTCCTTTTAAGCCCACATCAATGGGGAGAACATGTTACTATTTCTAATCAAATAAATTTAAGAAAACTAAAGGACAATAATTCTCGGTTTGTACTAGCCCACCTTGAATCATTCCTTACTATGGGATATTAATTTAATTACTCCTCTTATTCTCAGCTAGGTGAAACAAACTCATTTCTATTCTCTTGCAACTAGAAATTGTTGTAGTTGTATAGGATCCCAAAAAGCATACTCAATATCTTGCAACTTAATTAAACATTTACAAGGAAATTTCAGGTAAAAAGATGCCTCTAGGGCCAAAACTCTATCCTTCAATTTCAGAAATTCTTTATGTTTGGTTATCCCTTACGTTGTTCTCTTGTCTAAAGTGAATAGTGCCGTGGAATATCAGCACAGACTGCCATGGCACGATCTGGTTAATTATGCTCAAATTAAGCCCCCGACTCAAGTTTTGTGGCCTTCATCAGGAGAGGAAACTATAACAAATAAATAAATCAACAGTCCTTTACTAACAATTCTCAAAATCATGTAATATTACTTCTAAATATAAGATCTAACATACCTTACTGCGGCTGCACTAACCAGATGAGCTGGCAAGGTGAAGACTGTAAGAGTGCGTTTGCAAACTGGCTCGCTGACCCTACCTATAAAAGGGCTCTAAAAACTGACATAATCCCCAAGCTTTCTACTTGGAGACTACTGCTGGAAGCATTTCAAATCCATATTGAGACTTAGGGATGTTAATGTCTGCCATTTAAATATAAATCTTTGTTCTTTTATAAGTAAAATTTGAGATACATCAACCGTACATTGCTTGATGTGACATAAAACAGTATATCTAAGATCTTCTAAAGCAGTGTTTTTCAACTTTTTTACACCTATGGACTGGCAGAAATAAAAGAATGATTTTGTGGACCGGCATCGGTCTGTGGACCGGTGGTTGAAGAACACTGGGCTAAGTTGTGGGCCAGACCCTGCCCATCTCTACCCAATCTCCACCCCAGACCCCACCCCCATAATAGTACTAATTGCACCTTGCACGTCCTGTGCCTCATCTGGAAGCCTTCCCTCTGACGTTGCAACGTCAGAGAGAAGGCTTCCGGTTCAGGCGCAAGATGCCCGTAGGAGCCGCTGCCCGTGGCTTTGTGCACTGAATCAGTTAGGAAGAGGGAGCTGGCTCAAAGATAACGCCGCATCGATCGCACCGTGGACCGGCGGTTGAAGAACACTGTTTTGGGCCTGATGCACGTGCTGGCCCTGTGGACCGGCAGGAAATTTCTGTGGACTGGCACTGGCCCATGGACCGGTGGTTGAAGAATGACCCTGTTCACTCCAATGAGCAACTAACGAGGCTTGAATACGGTTTCTACGAATGTTGCTTAAGTGTTCCGCAATGGACCTAACTGTATGCCCAAAGTAATATTTATCACATGGGCAGAGTGTGCAATAAACTACTGCCTGTGATTCACATGTTGTATTAATTTTTAATGTAAATAACCGTCCACGCCGTCTCTACCTTGCCAGCTCGTGCAGACATTTACATGTGTTCCAGGACAGGTGTAAATCACTACATCTTCAAGGCAGGCACAATTTCTACTCATATGCCAGTATTTTATAAAGACATACCCTAGAGGAAAGGAGAGACAGGGGAGATATGATTCAGATGTTCAAATACTTGAAGGGTTTTAACGTAGAACATAATCTTTTCCAGAGAAAGGAAAATGGTAAAACCAGAGGACATAATTTGAGGTTGAGGGGTGGTAGATTCAGGGGCAATGTTAGGAAATTCTACTTTACGGAGAGGGTGGTGGATGCCTGGAATGCGCTCCCGAGAGAGGTGGTGGAGAGTAAAACTGTGACTGAGTTCAAAGAAGCGTGGGATGAACACAGAGGATTTAGAATCAGAAAATAAGATTAAATATTGAACTAAGGCCAGTACTGGGCAGACTTGCACGGTCTGTGTCTGTGTATGGCCGTTTGGTGGAGGATGGGCAGGGGAGGACTTCAATGGCTGGGAGGGTGTAGATGGGCTGGAGTAGGTTTTAACGGAGATTTCAGCAGTAGGAACCCAAGCACAGTTCCAAGTAGAGCTTTGGATTCTTGCCCAGAAATAGCTAAGAAGAAAAAAATTTAAATTGAATCGGGTTGGGCAGACTGGATGGACCATTCGGGTCTTTATCTGCCATCATCTACTATGTTACAGGTGGAGGGGCATTTTTGATATAACGTCTAAAACATCTCAGTCCATAACTGAACCAGAAAAATGTCTAAATTTCTGGTTTGATTATGGCTTTGAGCTAGATGTTTTCAGACCAAACACATCCATCTGTAAGTACCATTTTCAAAAAAAAAAAAAAAGGCATCTCAAGAAAAAATGTAGAAAAGCAAGCCATAGGGACATCTGTCTGGCATCATTCGTAGTGAACTGGCTACACAGACTTCCCAACAGTGCAGAGGGACAGCCTAGTGGTCTGTGTAGTGGAGTTCACATAAAGGAACCCAGGTGCAAATCCCACCTAAACCCATTCGTAGAGTATGGTGAACCCTCCAGGAACACCTGAAAACCTAATGTTTCTCAAAGGCACCACTACACTATTTATTTATTCAATTTTCTATACTGTTTTCCCAGGGGAGCTCAGAACGGTTTACAAGAATTTATTCAGGTACTCAAGCATTTTCCCCTTGTGTCTATCTAATGTACCTGTGGCAATGGGGGGGATTAAGTGACTTGCCCAGGGTCACTAGGAGCAGTGTGGGTTGGAACCCACAACCTCAAGGTGCTGAGGCTGTAGCTTTAACCAGTGCACCACTCTAGAAATCAGAATGTAGTAAAAGTGATCCAAGTGTAGGACAATCCAGCCATTGTGACATCACTGATGAGGTTGGCTCTTATTGGTGGAATGAGGCATTATGACATCACAATACCAGCTTTGGTTATCAGAGGCTGTATCTTTTCACACTATTTATTTATTTATTACATTTTCTATACTGTTCTCCCAGGGGAACTCAGAACAGTTTACATGAATTTATTCAGGTACTCCAGCATTTTTCCCTGTGTGTGCTGGTGAGCTCACAATCTATCTAATGTACATGAGGCAATGAGGGGGATTAAGTGACTTGCCCAGGGTCACAAGGAGCAGCGTGGGTTTGAACCCACAACCTCAGAATGCTGAGGCTGCGGTTTTAGCCACTGTGCCACACTCACACCCCCCCCCCCCCATCTCCCTTCAGGCTTACAAGGCACATTTTGTATATTTAGGTATAGGAGATATTTTAATGTTCTAGGAGAGCTCACATATTTCTACTGAGATGAAAGAATTAACGTGGGAATTGAACCTGGCCCATTGTACAGACTACCAGGCTGCCCCTTCCACTTGCTTGCTGCTTTCTTAGGAATGGCCATAATATCTGGAGCTGTCATAGAGCCTGAGATTTACTGTCACAGATTTAGGAGGTGGGATGGAATCAGTGACCAGTGGGACAATAAGGGGGGGGGGGAGTCATGCCTTCATCTCTTCAGTGGTCAGCTGGTTGGTTAGGGCACTTTTCCTGACTTAGGCAAAGATGCACTAAAGCCAGCGATCGTCGCTAAACTTGTTTTAACAGCTTTAGCGATGATTTTATTTGCTGACTCGATGCAAAAAAACGGCTCACCACCTGGTTTTTGCACAATCGTTCATTCCCCAATCCGACCATGCAAATAATCTGATTAATATGCAAATAAACTGATTAATATGCCATTTAAACTAGTAGAACGATTGATGTTTTAAAATGGCTTCCCGATTCACTAAAAAAAGTGATCGCTTTTAGCGATACAAAAAAAGCAACTGGTCAAGACCAGTTGCTTACCTATCTAACCTCCACTTGGGGCCTTAGTTGTCTGGCCAATCAGAGCCTTAGGCCCCTCCCCTTGCATCACATGATGCACTGAGAAGGGAAATGCCTGCCATTTTGGACTGGCGTACCTATGAGCGGGTGGACTGAGCTTCCCTCCTGCTCCAACTTCTCTGAAAAGGTATGGGGGGTTTGGAGGGTGGGGTTTCAGGGGACCTCTGTTGGCAGGAGGGCGTGGGCATCCCTCCTGCCTTTTTTTCGGGGGGGAGGGAAGGGGAGGATGGGGATGTTTGGGGAAGCTTCTGGTGTGGGCCTTCAGTGGCAGGAGAGAGTGGGCATCTCTCTTGCTATTTTGCTGCTGTGGAGGTGGGGGTAGTCACCAGGCAGTTGAGAGCAGGCATCCCTTCTGCCATTTTTTCTCATGTGGGGGAGAGAGGTTCGACATAGCAGGCGGAAGTGGGCATTTCTCTTGCTATTTTGCTGCTGTGGTGGTGGGGGTAGTCACCAGGCAGTTGAGAGCAGGCATCCCTTCTGCCATTTTTTCTCATGTGGGGGAGAGAGGTTCGACATAGCAGGCGGAAGTGGGCATTTCTCTTGCAGTTTTGCTGCCGCTGTGGGGGGGGGGGGATAGGAGGGAGTGGGCATCCTTCCTGCCATTTGTGTCTTGTGGGGTGTGGGGCACGAATGGCAGTAGAGAATGGCCATCCCTCATGCCAATTTTCACTAGTGCAAGGGGGATTCCCAGTGTCATGTTCGTCGGGGGTCATTGGGGAGGGCCATAATCAGCAGGAGTGGGGGCTTTTTTTAATGGGGCAGATATTGTGCGTGTGCCCATTAAAAAAAAGAAAAAATGTTTCCTGCCCCAAACAGCTCACCCCCTTTTCTACGAAACTGCCGCGCTGAATGGCCCACGCAACTCCCGACGCTCATAGGAACTCAATGAGGATCGGGAGCAGCGCTGGCCATTCAGTGCGGTTCCCCGTGCGTAAAAGGAGGCCTCAGTGGCAGGAGACATTCTCCTGCCTCTCAGCTGTTTGGGCTTCCCCTGCCGGCTCTGCGCATGTGTGAGAGTCACTCTTACAGCGATCCATCGGATCGGAGAGCCATGGATTACGGCGAACATCTGCGTGAATCATTTGCATGCAAACTTTTTAGTGCATCAATAGCTCTTTCTGAATTGGCCAAAAGATCAGATCGGTGCAGACCGATCCTCTTAGTTCATCTAGCCTTAGTCGTGACTGAAACAGGTCTAGAGAAAAACGCACTTCTTTTCTGCTATGGACCTTTTTTTTTAAACCTGCCTATGTCCTGCCCAAAATACACCTCCAAGGTGCTTCCTTGCTATTTGGACAAAGTGAGTGAAAAGCATCCTAATTCTGTCTTTGAAAATTGCAATTTAAAAGTTTTGGTGAGAAAATATCCAGCTTGCGTTTTGTGCCACTTTTGAGAGGTTTTTCTCTTTTGAAAATTAGTACCACAGACATGTAGGTGCCCACTTGTTCTGGTAAATTTGGTAATCCTCAAAATTTTTGTGAAACACACTAAATACTTGTGAAATTGGCTAAAACACAAGACAAAATATCCAAACTGGATGTGTAGGAGAAATACTATAAGGATCTCAAGCGCTCACAGCTAAAAGCCCGATATATTTTTCAAGCTGATAACCATAGGGTGAGCTATCATTGGTCCTATGAATTCTCCTATTTATTTAATTTTTTATCAAAACATTTTTATATATTTTAAATGTATTAAATATGGTACAAAACCTATTTTGCTTCATAGGTTTTGCAAAATAGGTTTTGTACCATATTTAATACATTTAAAATATATAAAAATGTTTTGATAAAAAATTAAATAAATAGGAGAATTCATAGGACCAATGATAGCTCACCCTATGGTTATCAGTTTGAAAAATATATCGGGCTTTTAGCTGTGAGCGCTTGAGATCCTTATAGTATTTCTCCTACACATCCAGTTTGGATATTTTGTCTTGTGTTTTAGCCAATTTCACAAGTATCTGGTAAATTTGGTGCCTTTGCTTTCACATTGAGGCTTGACATTGGGGTTTTAAATACAGTGTAAAATGCAAATAGGATCTTTCTTCACTATAAAAGGATGAAAATTCCTGGAGGATTTCAAAAGACCATAAGGAAAAGGGAGATAAAAGATGATGCCACCACATTCTTGCCATTTCTCTACGTCTGTGGTTTTCAGAAGAAAGGGGCTTTCCAAAGTACAGTGCAACCGTTGTAAGACTAGGGTTTGGGAAGACTTTCATCTGTGCGATGTGCAGATCAGATAACAAAGTCACCCAGACAACCTCGCAGAGATTCCATTTTTGCTTTGCTGATCAAGGCCACAGTGGTGCAAGCAGCAACCATCCTCACGAAATGGGTCGGATCGCCACGTGCCGTGTCTCACAAATAACTTAATCAGGCAGTGACGATCCTTTTGTCTTCTAAATGTGCAAGTGCAGAAACAGCTGTAGAAGAGATTTACTTTCCCAAATGATTGCATTGTGTATAATTAATTAAAAATATTTTATTCTTTATAATAGGAGTGTGGAATAATTTTATGCCAACAGTCAAAACTGGTGCTTTTGTATTAAACAGCCATTTTCATAAGTACATGTTTTTTCAGTTTATTTCACACATTTGAATAGTGATTTTTTTTGGGGGGGGGGCTTGGGTGAGACTAGGGGGGGTGCATGTTTATCCTCATCATTCTGATTATCGGAAAGTCTAGGTTTTACGAAACTGGTCACATTGGGTATTACTCTACAGAAAGAATTAAGGGAGGTTGCCCCCTTAATCCTCTTGTCTTCCCTGCCCCTCCCCCCCAGTTGTTTCTACCAAATGATTGTGGGCTCTGTTCTTAATTGAGTATATATTTGTACGTTGCCATGTTGGCTCCCTTGATAGTTTAGACATTAGTTCTACTAGACATACGCAATGCTGTACATCAAAACATAGAAGAGACAGTCCCTGCTCAGAAGAGCTTACACTCTAGATATTGACACTGAGCAGTGGAGGAGTAGCCTAATGGTTCAAGCAGTGTTCTGAGAACCTTGTGAGTCTGGTCAAGTCACTTAACCCTCCCTTGCCTGAGGTAGAAAATAAAGGCCTAGATATAATATATAAACCGCGCTGATCATGCTTTTTCGTTGTTCCGAGAATTACACTTCAGCCAGAATAGATTTTTAGTTTTAAGATTTTATGTGGGCTCTGTCCTAGTTATTTGACAGACTTGATAATTGTATGCAAATCAACAAGAGAATTACGTTCCTCAGAAGAACTGCGGTTAGCGATACCATCCATTAAAGACTGTAGATTATTTTCCTCTAGAAAAAAAACTGCTGGGTAGAGCTGCAGAGCTATGAAACGTTTTACCCAATGCAATTAGAGTTGTTTAGAAAGACAATAAAGACATGGTTATTTCAGAAACCTTGATTGATTAAGATTGTTGTTAATGATCTTTTAAATGTATACTATCTGCTGGGTGGGCCTGTGCCCACCTGTGGCTATACCACTGACACTTACTCGTCTATTCCACTCTATCTTCCTTCTTTTCATATCAGGGAAGGGTTTTCTAGCTTGACGGGGTCTTACTGGACTTCAACGAAATGCCATTGGACTGTGTGGTGCACCTTTTCAGATGAGAGGAGCTCAGTACAATCTGGAGCGATTCGGTCACGATGCAAATGTAAATTACATTGATGTGCCGATGACTGTCTTCTGAGAGCTAGGAATGCATTATGAATTAGATGAGAGAGCGCGAAATAAAAGGAGGTGAGCCGCTAGATGACATCATGTACGACATTCTCATCTCCTCCTGGAATTTATTTATGCAACATTTTTACTAACCTATCAATCAAAAAGGTTTCATTTGTCCAAGGCTAGAAGTTGAATTATTTCCCAGACGAGTGGCTGTGACGAGTGTCCACGGCAAATTATAATGATACTAGTCTTTAAGCCCGTTACATTAACGGGTGCTAGAATAGATGTGTGTGTCTTTATTTCTTTCTTTTCCTCTCTCTCCTCTTGACCGCTTTCTGTCTCTCTCTTTCCTCGGCTGTCAACCATCACCCCTTGCCTGTTCCACCTGTTCAGCAGTAGACCTTCTCCCTTCCTTTTACCTCCCCCTGTCCAGCAGCACTCCTTACCTGCTCCCCCTGTCCCTCTTCCCTGCTCCCCCTGTCCAGCAGCACTTCTTCCCTGCTCCGCAGTCATTATTCCCTGCTCACCCTGTCCAGCAGCACTTCTTACCTGCTCCCCTGTCCCTCTTCCCTGCTCTGTCTGTCCAGCAGCACTCCTTCTTTTCTCCCCCTGACCCTCTTCCCTGCTCCCCCTGCCCAGCAGCACTCCTTACCTGCTCCCCCTGTCCCTCTTCCCTGCTCCCCCTGTCCAGCAGTACTTCTTCCCTGCTCCGCAATCATTATTCCCTGCTCCCCCTGTCCAGCAGCACTTCTTCCCTGCTCCCCTGTTCCTCTTCCCTGCTCCCCTGTTCCTCTTCCCTGCTCTGTCTGTCCAGCAGCACTCCTTCTTTTCTCCCCCTGACCCTCTTCTCTGCTCCCCCTGCCCAGCAGCACTCCTTACCTGTGTCTCTCTTTCTCCTTAGTGTTTTGTTATTTTTTTTCAATCTGTCTCTTTAGCCTCCTGTCCTTCTGTGAGTGTCTGTGTGTCTCTGTCGTTGTGCACTGTTGTTTGTTTGTTTTTTTAAATCTATGTTTAGTTCCTGATCCCCTCTGTTTCCATGGCAAGCATGTTCGCGGATGTGAGGGCCGTTTTGTGGTGCCGGATCTGGCGGCGCTGTGTAGGTCGGAAGACCGGCCTCAGCGTTTTGTAGGTCCGGGTCTGGCGTTGCCGTGTAGGGCGGAAGCGGGAGGCGGGGCCTCAGCACCGGCCGGGCGGCTCGCGCCGCCGGCCCCCAGTAGCTCGAGGCCGGCGGCGGACAAGGCTTGCGTTGCATGGTGGAGGAGGAACATTGGTGACGTACAACCCGTGCATGCGCACTAAAAAAAACGCGACAGATCAGGGAACACGATTTTTTTAGTGCGCATGCGCGTCCTACCATTTTATTATATTAGATACGTTTAAAAAAGAAAAACGAAATGAACAGTGTGAAAGAAAATGAGATGACCTGGCCTGGAATGAATCTCATCATCAGAGAGCCTCTTCAAGCCCATCGGATTTTGATCCTTTTCATTTGAGTAGAAATCGCGAAGTCCAGAGAACCAGATCACGGCACTTCAGCAGTCACTTGTAAAGGCGCTGGCCGGCTGTCCTCACTTAAAGCAGGTCACAGTCAAGAAAAGAGAGAGAGCGTGACCTTTACAGCCTGACACTCCAAAGCCAGAGCCTGAAGGTTGCAAAATGAAGCATTTTGGAACATTTGAATGTCGTAGAAAAGAGCAGGGCAAACTGCATATAGATTGGCCGCCTGCCGGAGCCTTTACAAGCAGTTAGGCATTCATGAGGCTATTTACAGGAGATGACGTGAGCATAATAGGAAGAAAAAAAAGCAGGACAGTGACGCTCTCTAAATAACAGAGGCATATCCTTATAGGACTTTATATTTAGAACCCTTATGCTTTTCTTTCTAAAGTTAATGTAATTCATATCCTTTATGGTTCTCCCTCCAATTCACTACAGCTGGAACTGTAATTACAGAAGGCTACACAGTGATTTGAAGTGTATCAGCAGGTTCTAATTGTCTGCATACCTGATAACACCCTTGACCATCGCTATCTGCCAACAACCCAGCTTAGCTAAGATCTCATATTACGCATTTCCTTAGCACTACCAGAAGCCACAATTTGCCACATGTACTTTACCCCACCTAGGCATAAAGCTTGGAAACCAATATAGATATATGCACACGAAGATTGCGCTATTTTTCTCTCAATACTGCGCCAACACTGGATATCTAATACAGCATATACGTTTGAAAGAAGCAGACCAGTGATCCATTGTGCCCAGCAGTCCGCTCCCGCGGTGACCCCCAGGTCAAAGACCAGTGCCCTGAGTCTAGCCTTGCCTGCGTACGTTCTGGTTCAGCAGGAACTTATCTAACTTTGTCTTGAATCCCTGGAGGGTGTTTTCCCCTATTTGAATCCATTGAGGGTGTTTTCCCCTACAACAGCCTCCAGAAGAGCATTCCAGATTCCCACCATTCTCTGGGTGAAGAAGAACTTCCTTACGTTTGTACGGAATCTATCCCCTTTCAACTTTAGAGAGTGCCCTCTCGTTCTCCCTACCTTGGAGAGGGTGAACAACCTGTCCTTATCTACTAAGTCTATTCCCTTCATTATCTTGACATGTACTTCTTAATGTTGCCACCAGATGAGAGATAAGTGCAGGAGTTTCTGGTAGGGGAGAAGCAAAAAACATGACATTTGAAATCATTGTTTTATTATGGCATACAATGTACAACATGAACAGCAAAGTACAAGTACAAACTGTTTAACTGCACTAGATGTAGTGTATTTAGAGTTTAGCAAAGCCTTTGACAGAGTGCCGTTGGGATGGGTCCCAAAGTGGGTCAGGAACTGATTGAATGGAAGGCGACAGAGGGTAGTGGTCAATGGAGATCGCTCTGAGGAAAAGGATGTTACCAGCGGTGTGCCTCAAGGTTCTGTACTTGGGCCTCTTCTTTTTAACATTTTTATATGAGATATTGCTAAAGGGCTCTCGGGTAAGATTTGACTCTTTGCGGTTGATACCAAAATCTGCTATAGAGTAGACACGCCGGATGGCGTGAATAACATGAAGAAAGACCTGGCGAAGCTTAAAGAATGGTCTGAAATTTGGCAGCTAAAATTTAATGCTAAGAAATACAAGGCCATGCATTTGGGCTGCAAAACTCCCGAGGGAATGGTGCAGTTTAGGGGGTGAAGAACTTACGTGCATGATGGAAGAGCGGGTCTTGGGTGTGATTGTATGTGATAATCTTAAGGTGGCCAGACAGGTTAAGTTGAAACAGTTTTTATTGCTGACAAAAGACCAACAATAGCAGCGTAAGCAGAAAGGTACAGTCAAGGCATCAATTTTCCCCCTTGTTCCAAACTAGGAGAGAAACCCCCCTCCTCCTCCAACACATGTCTAGCCCGCATCCAAATAGCCACCAGCAAGAAAAAGGGACCAGACAAGAAAGAACTAAAGAGAACATCAAATTCCCCCCAGTACTCCCCACCTCAGTCTACAAAGGAAAAAGAACAAGAGACACAGTTCACTTATCTTCATCGATGTCCACAATTAGCATTTCATGCTCAGTCAGCGAATTGATCTTCCTGCTGTAGCAAACTTAACGTTGGAATGAAGATGTTTAAATACCTACATGGCATAAATGCGCAAGAGTCAAGTCTCTTTCATTTGAAAGGAAGCTCTGGAATGAGAGGATATAGGATGACGTTAAGAGGTGATAGGCTCAGGAGTAATCTAAAGAAATACTTTTTTACAGAAAGGGTGGTAGATGCGTGGAACAGTCTCCCGGAAGAGGTGGTGCAAACAGAGACTGTGTCTGAATCTGAATTTAAGAAAGCGTGGGACAGGAGTAGATAGTGGATAGTGTGGATGGGGAGACTGGGTGGGCCATTTGGCCTTTACTTGCCATCATGTTTCCATCTATGTTTCTATCCTTGAAAGTAGTCTCCCAGGTTGTCTTCTGTGTCATCCACTTTGTGAGGGACGCAGTGGACCGGATTCTGTAAACAGTGCCATTGGTGGTAGCCGCCTAAAAAACAGCCACTGATCACATGTCAATCATCCCATCCCGGGCTCCGTGATAGACTCACGTTGCCTTCCATTCTACCTGTTTCCTGACCCTGTAAAGAGGACACTGAAGCGCCGGGCTGACCAATGTTCCTCTCCGACGTTAGAATTGATGTCGGGTGGGGAAGGTTGGTCGGCCCGGTGCTTCAATGTCCTCTTTATAGTGTCGGCCTGTTCCCCGATGGCGGTGGCAGCCTGTTCCCTGATTGCAGCGGCGGTGGCTTGGGGGAGGGCAGGGAGACAGAAAAGGGGCATGGAGAGAGAAAGACAGGGAGACAGAAAGAAAGAAAGGGGGCATGGAGAGAGAAAGACAGACATACAGAAATAAAGACGGAGAGAACGAAAGAAAGGGAAGGAGGGCAGGGAGAGAGGAAGAAAAAGTTGGGGGAGGGAATGAGGTCTAGAGGAGAGAAAGCATACAGGAGGCTGAAAGAAGGGAAGAAAGATTGGATGCACAGTCAGAAGAAGACAGTGCAACCAGAGACTTATGAAATCACCAGACACCAAAGTAGGAAAAATGATTTTATTTTCAATTTAGTGATCAAAACGTGTCCGTTTTGAGAATTTATATCTATCTATATTTTGCACTATGGCCCACTTTTACTAAACCGCAAAAGCGGATTTTAGCGCAGGGAGCCTATGAGCATCGAGAGCAGTGCAGGGCATTCACCACAGCTCCCTGCGCTAAAAACCGCTATCACTGTTTAGTATAAAGGGAGGGGTATATTTGTCTATTTTTGTATAGTTGTTCCTGAGGTGACATTGCATAAAGTCAGCTGCCTTGACCTCTTTGAAAACCCGCGGAATATAAATGATAATTCACATTTTCTCTGCGTGCAGTATACTTTGTGTTTTTAAAAATTTTTTATTGTTGGTAGGTCATTTTGACTTGGTCATGTTAAAAGTAGCTCGCAAGCCCAAAAAGTGTGGCCACCCCTGATATACAATTTACAGGTTACAATTTGTCATAGTTACTATGCAAGGTTTTTCAATACAAGTTTTAGTGACTCTAGGTTAGAGATAAGCGAATCTAACATGGATACCTCAGGTTTGAGATACCATTGAGGGGTTGGGGATGAAGTATTTGAAAAGCATTTAGCAATTACAAGGGGAAAAGGTATGTCTTTAGTTTTTTCCTGAAAAGACAGTAGCTGGTGAGTTGCCGCAGATATGCAGGCAGACTGTTCCAAATGTGTGGTCCCAGGAACTCAAAGGGCTTTTTAGATGAAAAGATGTAATCTTTTGTAAACTGCTTTGAATCCAGTAGGGGAGAGTGTGGAGTGAAAGCTGGGATAGGCACATCCAAATGTCATTAATATTTGCATATTGTAAAGGGTTGGGGCAGGGTAAACAAAGAGATGTGCTTTCTCCATTTCAAAAGGGTTGCATGTTTGGCTGCCAACTCCCACCTTGGGATTTACATCTGCTCCGGAGGACTTCTATGTTATACAAAGCTAGTTATTTTGAGACCTTTTACAAAAGCTTAGCACACATTAAGGTCCATATTCTCTAAATGGTACCGTAAGTTAGGCGCTGATAGGTGCCTTGATCATGCGTACCGGCGACTAACTGAATTGCTTTAATTGGCACGGTAATTGACTGCATTGTTTGAAAAAATGTAGGTGCTTGCTGGGGTAGGCGCCCAAGGTCAAATAGGTGTGGTTAGGGGCAGAGATGACCTTAGGCGCCACTAGGCCAGATTCTCCCAAAAACCTAGGCCTGATTCTCCCAAAAACGTAGGCCTTTCAACCCTGCATTACAGGTGCCTAGGTTTTCTCTTAGGTGCTGGTAGCCATGAACCTAAGCATGATACATTTACAGAATCTGGGCATAAATGCTAAGAAACCCATTTTATACTTGTAGGCTTCTTATCCCATGCTAAGCTTTAGTAAAAGGACTCTTTTGTGCATTACTCTACTGGAGAGATAAGGGTTATAGGGCACTGGCACAATATGTCCTAGGATAAGCAGCATAAAATCTGTTTTCCTCCTTGGGATCTGGCTAGGTACCTGTGACCTGGGTTGGAAACAGGATACTAAGCTTGATGGGCATTTGGTCTGTCCCAGGGTGGCAGCTCATATGTTCTTTTGTGAGCCAAGTATAAGACAGTGAAGCCATTGTGACATCACTGCTGAGGTTGGCTCTTAGGCATTGGTGGAATGAGGCATTATGACATCACAATCTCAGCTCTGGAATGTTGCTATTTTTGGGGTTTGTACTAGGTACTTGGGACCTGGGTTGGCCACCGTTGGAAACAGGCTCCTGGGCTTGATGGACCTTCAGTCTGTCCCAGTATGGCAATTCTAATGTTCTTAAGTGAGCCAAGTTTAGGACAATCAAGCCATTGTGACATCACTGATGAGGTTGGCTCAGGTATTGGTGGAATGAGGCATTATGACATCACAATCTCAGCTCTGGAATGTTGCTACTCTTTGGGCTTCTGCCAGGTACTTGGGACCTGGGTTGGCCACTGTTGGAAACAGGTTCCTGGGCTTGATGGACCTTTGGTCTGTCCCAGTGTGGCAGCTCATATGTTCTTTTGTGAGCTAAGTATAAGACAGTGAAGCCATTGTGACATCACTGATGAGGTTGGCTCAGGTATTGGTGGAATGAGGCATTATGACATCACGATCTGAGCTCTGGAATGTTGCTACTCTTTGGGTTTCTGCCAGGTACTTGGGACCTGTTGGAAACAGGAGACTGGGCTTGATGGACATTCGGTCTGTCCCAGTATGGCATTTCTTTTGTAGGTATGTTCAGAAATACTAACATACACCTGAATGTGCTGTCACTTACAGATTTATGTTGCCAACTTGTAAAATGGATGCTCCCACGGCCTATGACTGGTGCATACATGTTCCTTCCAGGATGTATTTTGACACAAGCTCGACTTCAGCAGAAATTGTTCTAAAACATTGACACATCTTGAGCTGGACATCTCAAATCTGATTTTTGCATTCTCTCTAACATGTGTCTTAATATTTCATTTTTAAAAATCTGTTTTTCCATTTCAGGTACTATAAAGAAAGACATATTATTCATGCATTGTAAGACTTCCTTCGACAGGGATTTTTGCCATAGGCAAAGGAAGAAGAATTTCACTCCATTAAACCAATAAAGAACAACTTCCTATACACATACTAAGTTCTTTGTATCAGGTTTTAGTTCAGTTGCTCAGTAAGTGATATTTTTCCACTGCTGGGTCATTCTAGTGTTACGGAAGTACTATTTTCATTTGATCAGCAAGTGGCATGCCAATAACTTCTGTCACTCTAGAGAAGCATTATCAACAAGAGACACTATCAAGGGTAGCTGATAATTTATTTCCCCGTGCCAACAAGTTACACCAAGTGTATGTGCCCAATTCTCATCCTGAAGTTTGGTGACCTTTAACTTTCATTAACAATTCTGCACTGAAATTTTATTTTTAACTTACCATGGGGACAGACTTAAAGATCTCACTATGTATACTTTGGAGGAAAGACAGGACATGGGAGATATGATAGAGATGTTTAGATACCTACAAGCTCTGGAATGAGAGGACATAGGATGAAGTTAAGAGGTGATAGGCTCAGGAGTAATCTAAGGAAATATTTTTTTTTACAGAAATAGTGGTAGATGTGTGGAATAGTCTCCCGGTAGAGGTGGTGGAAACAATGTCTGTGTCTGAGTTCAAAAAAGCGTGGAACAAGCATTTCGGATCTCTTAGGAAGAGGAGACAGTGGATGCTGCAGATGGGCAGACTGGATGGGCCATTTGGCCTTTATCTGCTGTCATGTTTCTATCCTATAATGAAAAGCTAGGCACTAAATATAATCAATTTGAATGAAGAATATTCTCATATAACAGCCAGCTTCAGTAAGATGTTATCTCACTGATTTACCAAACTTCATTCTGCATGACTTCACAGTATTTTAAGGTCCTCAGCGGGCCACCACACACTCAAACCATCTCATTGTGTGGGGCTTATGCTCCCACTCGTCATTGCACCCATCTATATTTTTTTTGTGCATGTATCGCAAATATTAATTTTTAGAGAAATTTTTGTATATATAAATATATGCTAAAAGTATTTAGCTTGTGGATTTGACGCTAATCGGGAGGGTAGAAACATCAATCACCCAACATGTTTCGCCCATGCAATTCAAGGGCTTTATCAAGGCTCCCTCTCCTTGCCAAAGTCCTACAGCCCTATATTGCAACCGCCACCACTGCCTGGGATGCCTCGTTGCTTGGTTCAAGCACCGGAACCAAGCAACGAGGCATCCCAGGCAGTGGTGGCGGTTGCAATATAGGGCTGTAGGACTTTGGCAAGGAGAGGGAGCCTTGATAAAGCCCTTGAATTGCATGGGTGAAACATGTTGGGTGATTGATGTTTCTACCCTCCCGATTAGCGTCGAATCCACAAGCTAAGTACTTTTAGCATATATTTATATATACAAAAATTTCTCTAAAAATTAATATTTGCGATACATGCACAAAAAAAATATAGATGGGTCCAATGACGAGTGGGAGCATAAGCCCCACACAATGAGATGGTTTGAGTGTGTGGTGGCCCGCTGAGGACCTTAAAATACTGTGAAGTCATGCAGAATGAAGTTTGGTAAATCAGTGAGATAACATCTTACTGAAGCTGGATGTTTCTATCTTAGCCATCTTGCTCCCTTCCAATCCGTCCAGAATTCGGCTATATGACTCATATTCCGGGAGAGCCGCTTTACTCACGTTACCCCTCTCCTAAAGTCACTTCATTGGCTTCCCATCCGTTTCTGAATACAATTCAGACTTCTCTTACTGACATACAAATGCACTCACTCATCTGCCCCTCACTATCTCTCTTCACTTATCTCCTCCTATAATACACCCCCCCCCCCCGTGAGCTCCACTCAACAGGCAAGTCCCTCCTATCCATGCCCTTTTCTTTAACTGCCAACTCCAGACTCCATCCCTTTTATCTTGCTGTGCCGTATGCTTGGCACAAGCTTCCCGAATCCCTATGGCAGGCTCCGTCTCTGGCAGTGTTCAAGGCCCGGTTAAAAGCCCACCTCTTCGAGAGTGCTTTCGACTGCTTACTCCTCTCACCTTGGGTTCTGCATCCCCAACCCTAAATGTCATGTCTGTCTGTCCAAGTTAGATTGTAAGCTCTTCCAAGCAGGGACTGTCTTTAAATGTCAAAATGTATAGCGCTCTGTACGCCTTTCAGCGTTACATAAGTGATAAGGTGTAGTAGTATGTTTCTAAAGCTCTATGACTTCACAATGCAAGTGTTAAGAACAGGTTGAGCTGCTGCCTCTGCACCGAGAACATGTGAGATCAAGTCCCGGTGCTACCCCGGGCAAATCACTTAGGGCGCTAAACGAAAAATACTAATGCAAGCTCTATGGTGGCGTCAGCGCCTAGCACACATGGCATTCTAGGGCATGCTAAGCGTGCGCTAAAACCGCTAGCACACCTTAGTAAAAGGAGCCCTTAAACCTCCAGTGTCCACCGCTTTGAAATGCCAAAGTGCCAAAAAGGCATTGTACAAGTCCACCATTCTCTTTTCCCTTAGCTTATAACCATAAAGCCAATAGGAAGAGAAGATGCAAATATTAAGAGCCTTAGCCAATAGGGAGAAGAAGAGATAGTGGATGCTGCGGATGGGCCATTTGGCCTTTATCTGCCATCATGTTTCTATAACCATAAAGCTCTATGACATCACAATGCAGGTGTTAAGAGCCTTAGCCAATAGGGAGAAGAGGAGATAGTGGATGCTGCGGATGGGCCATTTGGCCTTTATCTGCCATCATGTTTCTATAACCATAAAGCTCTATGACATCACAATGCAGGTGTTAAGAGCCTTAGCCAATAGGGAGAAGAGGAGATAGTGGATGCTGCAGATGGGCCATTTGGCCTTTATCTGCCATCATGTTTCTATAACCATAAAGGTCTATGACATCACAATGCAGGTGTTAAGAGCCTTAGCCAATAGGGAGAAGAGGAGATAGTGAGTGCTGCAGATGGGCCATTTGGCCTTTATCTGCCATCATGTTTCTATAACCATAAAGGTCTATGACATCACAATGCAGGTGTTAAGAGCCTTAGCCAATAGGGAGAAGAGGAGATAGTGGATGCTGCAGATGGGCCATTTGGCCTTTATCTGCCATCATGTTTCTATGGTTCTATAACCATAAAGGTCTATGACATCACAATGCAGGTGCTAAGAGCCTTAGCCAATAGGGAGAGGAGGAGATAGTGGATGTTGCGGATGGGCAGACTGGATGGGCCATTTGGCCTTTATCTGCCATCATGTTTCTATAACCATAAAGGTCTATGACATCACAATGCAGGTGTTAAGAGCCTTAGCCAATAGGGAGAAGAGGAGATAGTGGATGCTGCAGATGGGCCATTTGGCCTTTATCTGCCATCTTGTTTCTATGTTTCTGTGGTACCAGATACACCAGTAGCACAAGCTGACTTATACCTAGGTAGTGCAGGATTTCACCGGACTTGTAGCTTGCTCTTCTGCTCTTCCAATTAAGAATTAGGTATTAAAGCAGGTACAAATAGCAGGAAAGATAGATACCAAAAGTGGAAATTTTCACTCTAGCTAATAATTTTGAAGCGTTGAGAAAGTATTTTAGTGTGTGTGTGTGTGTACCTTCAATCTGATTTCTTACTCTGCAGTTGGAGTTTTCATAACAAGGCAGGAGTTAAAGAGCTTTCAAAGACAGCGTGATAAATGTTTCTGACAAAGCGCCAGCTCAGCATTAGGTGGAATTTTGGAAAAGCCTCTTTCAAGTGGCTTTGATGGGAAGTTTTGAACTTTTTCTCTGTAAGTCGATGCTACAGTTGTCTTGGTATTTGGGGTGGGGGAGGGAAGATTAGGAAAGGATAGGCTTGTCATACCAGATCCTCGCTTTTTGACCTTTCTAGTTGTGGGCAGAGACAGTGTTATTGTAGAGCTTGAAAATCAATTGCTATAATAAGTGTGCCGGGGCTGCTTTTGATCATCATTCATTGTATACTGGTAGCTATTAGACATACCAGGTAAATGAAATAAAAATGTATAGGTTTGGCAAGAATCTTTAAATAATTATAAAACATTGAGCTAGATT
The DNA here is from genome assembly GCF_902459505.1 of Geotrypetes seraphini. NCBI lineage: Eukaryota > Metazoa > Chordata > Amphibia > Gymnophiona > Dermophiidae > Geotrypetes > Geotrypetes seraphini. The sequence continues at coordinate 15,474,619 of NC_047093.1, read as the reverse complement.
CACTAACCCCCGATTCCATGTCCGATCCATTCTGCAGGCCGACGAATTCACAAAAGGTCTGATGCAAATGGTGACGATCATTGACACGCCCCCCTCCCACGGCACGGATCACTAGAGAGCGATCCTTGAGCATACGCAGACCCTGACAGGAGTGACAGGAGAAGCAGCCTCCTGTCACTGCTGTCAGGGCTTCTGCTGGCTTTTTAAAATTTTTTTTGTAATCGGGCAGATATTTTGCTATAGGTACAGGGAGGGAGGTGGGCCGGGTTTGCGATGGCAGGAGGGAGTTGGCATCCCTCCTGCCATATTCTTTCGCACGTGGGGTGGGTAGTTGCAGCGGGTATCAGTGCGGGGGGGATTTTTTTTTTGGCTCAGGGAGGGGGGGGGCAGTGTCAGGTTAAAACCACAGGCAACCAATGCATTTTGCACAATATATAAAAAAGGAAATCCAAAAACACAGAGCACAGAGAGACACCGGAGCCATACACCTATAGGAACACTGGGAGTGTTTTTGGATTTTACATGTATTTTTGGCTGCATGTCGTGCTGCTACTTTCCTCCTTATAGATAGGCAAAAGTCTGCCTGCTGTATTACATTATGTAGATAATATTTTGTGAATTTTTGCATTCGTACGGCATGCATGCTTCTTGCCTTGTTAACATTTATTGTACTTCATCTACTAAACTCAATAAAATTTTGTGAACTGAAAAAAAAAAAAAAAAAAGGAAAAATTCCTTTTTTATATATTCTGCTAAAAGCATTGCGAGCCCATGGTTTTAAAGGCCCGGAGAGTCGGCAAGGATAGAAACGACTGGTCTTCAGCAGTCGCTTCTTTTCTGATTGGAAAGCCCAATCGATGTTGGGGAAATTGTTTAGTGAATCGCTGCCTTCCAAAATTTGCATGCCATTTGCCTCATTTGCATGCGCGGATCGGATCGGGTGGTAATCTGATCGGGAGGAAGGTTAATGAATCGGGTCGGGGAACAATCGGGTCGCAAACCGATGAGTACACGATCGGTTTGCTTAGTGAATCTAGCCCATTCTGTTATATTCCGATTATCAGTGATGTGCACTTTGGACTAAGCGCCTACTATATATAGAATCACGTTTAGCGAGTTAGATGCTTAAGTTTCAATTAAGTCCAATTAATGACTATTAGGAGGTGTTAAGTGCCAATTAAGCCTTTTAACCAATTGACCCCCTATTTTGCTAAGCCTGATAGTGTGGCCGATGTGTTAAATGCTCCGACACCCGTAGGGATTGAATGGATGTCTGTGCATGTGCCGCGCAGCATTCGCTCCCGTGGCTTAGTAAAAGGGGGCACAATAAAGAAAAATGGGGAGACCCAATGATCCACTGATGAAAACAAAAACTGTGGATACAGATGTTCTGGAGATAATTTATTATACACTGACATATAAAAACACGAAAGTACAATGATAAAACAGTGGTAAAAATCCAACCGGACCCTACACGGTCCGTGTTTCGGCGAACACGCCTTCCTCAGGGGTCCAATGGTTTGCAAACTCACATATAAAGAATTGGACTGAAAACAGTCTATTGTCTTTAAACATGTGAGCAAAGAACACCACAGACAAGCTGAAGAAGCAAAAAAATGCCCATCTGCAGTAACCATTATCTCTCTCCTTATTGGTTAAGGCTCTTAACATTTGCATCTCCTCTTCCTATAGGCTAAGCTCTTTATACCTGCATTGTGAGGTCATAGGACTTTATGGTTATAGAAACATTGTAACATGATGACAGATAAAGGCCAAATGGCTCATCTAGTCTGTCCGACAAAGAAAAATAGGGAACCCAATAATCCACAGTGAAAACAATCCACAGTGAAAACAAAAAACTGTGGATACAGATGTTCTGGAGATAATTTATTATACACTGACATATAAAAACATGAAAATACAATGATAAAAAAATACAGTGATAAAAATCCAACCAGACACTACACGATCCATGTTTCGGCAAACACGCCTTACTCAGGGTCCAATGGTTTGCAAACTCACATATAAAGAATTGGACTGAAAACAGTCTATTGTCTTTAAACATGTGAGCAAAGAACACCGCAGACAAGCTGAAGTAGCAAAAAGAACACTCACATGTTTAAAGACAATAGACTGTTTTCAGTCCAATTCTTTATATGTGAGTTTGCAAACCATAGGATCCTTGAGGAAGACATGTTCGCCGAAACACGGACCATGTAGGGTCCGGGTGAATTTTTATCACTATATTTTTAAGCATTGTACTTTTTTAATTCAATTTTCATGGTTTTATATGTCAGTGTTTAATAAATTATCTCCAGAACATCTGTATCCACAGTTTTTTGTTTTCATCAGTGGATTGTTTTCACTGTGGATCATTGGGTCTCCCCATTTTTCTTTGTTGGGCAGACTAGATGAGCCATTTGGCCTTTATCTGCCATCATGTTTCTATGTTTCTATAACCATAAAGTTCTATGACATAACAATGCAGGTGTAAAGAGCCTTAGCCTATAGGAAGAGGAGATGCAAATGTTAAGAGCCTTAGCCAATAGGGAGAGAAGGAGATAGTGGATGCTGCGGATGGGCCATTTGGCCTTTATCTGCCATCATGTTTCTATGTTTCTATAACCATAAAGCTCTATGACCTCACAATGCAGGTATAAAGAGCCTTAGCCTATAGGAAGAGGAGATGCAAATGTTAAGAGCCTTAGCCAATAAGGAGAGAGATAATGGTTACTGCAGATGGGCATTTTTTTTGCTTCTTCAGCTTGTCTGCGGTGTTCTTTGCTCACATGTTTAAAGACAATAGACTGTTTTCAGTTCAATTCTTTATATGTGAGTTTGCAAACCATTGGACCCCTGAGGAAGACGTGTTCGCTGAAACATGGACCGTGTAGGGTCCGGTTGGATTTTTATCACAGTAGTTTTTATCATTGTACCTTTTTAATTGAATTTTCATGGTTTTATATGTCACTGTTTAATAAATTATCTCCAGAACATCTGTATCCACAGTTTTTGTTTTCATTAGTAAAAGGGGGCCCAAATTAGGCAACTTTCTATATCGGCTAGGCACACTGATGTAAGCCCCTAACTTTAGGGGCACTTTATAGAATTCAGGAGTAAAGCTGTAACAGTGTCTTTGCACCCAGATTCCATTTTAAAATACTAGCGTAAGTTGGCATCTGTGCCCAATTATGCCATATCGGTAGCAGCCGTAAATGCGTCATGTTATCATATAGCTTACAGCAGAGGTGTCCACCCTTCTTGGGCTTGCGAGCTACTTTTAAAATGACCAAGTCAAAATGATCTACCAACAATAAAATTTAAAAAAAACACAAAGCACACTGTACGCATAGAAAATGTTAATTATCATTCCTATTCCAGGATTTTTTTAGAGGTCAAAGCAGATGACTCTATGCACTGTCACCTCAGTAACAACCATACAAAAATAGACAAATACCCCCCTCCCTTTTTACTAAACCACGATAGCAGTTTTTAGCGCAGGGAGCTGCGCTGAATGCCCAGTGCTGCTCTCGAAGCTCATAGGCTCCCTGCGCTAAAAACCGCTATTGCGGTTTAGTAAAAGTGGACCATAGTGTAAAATATAGACAGCAGATATAAATTCAGACACATTTTGATCACTAAATTTAAAATAAAATCATTTTTCCTACCTTTGTTGTCTGGTGATTTCATGAGTCTCTGGTTGCACTTTCTTCTGACTGTGCATCCAATCTTTCTTCCCTTCTTTCAGCCTGTATGCTTCCTCTCCTCCAGACCTTATTCCCTCCCCCAACTTTTTCTTCCTCTCTCCCTGCCTCCCTTTCTTTTTTTCTCTCTTCGTGCCCCCTTTCTTTTTTTGTGTTTTTCTTCTTTCCTTCTGTCTCCCTGCCTGCCCTCTTTCTTTCTTCCTGCCCTCCCCCAAGCCACTGCCGCTGCCATCGTGGAACAGGTCCCCAAGCCGCCATCCAATAACAGGCCCCAAAGCCTGTAAAACATGGTCTAAGTCACAAAAACCCACCTAAACTCACCAGATAAGCACTTCAAACACATAACACAAACCCCCCACACACTACCCCAGTGATCACCAACCCCCCCCCCCACATAAAATTTTATTCACAACTTTAAATTTCAGCGTCCAGACCATCATCACCTGGCCGCTTGGAATAGGAAAGCCTAGTCGTCCAGCCCAGAGGTAGCTTAAGTCGTCTTGGGGGTGGGTTAGGGATCCATAGAGAAGAGGACCCATGCCCATAAGCCCCTGTAATCACTGCATTGATACTTAAACATGTGCACTCCCCTATATACCCCAAAACCCTTTTTTACTGGCATATAAGTGGCTCCTGCAGCCATAAGGGCTGTTGGAGTGGTAGATAAATGTGTCTAGGGGATTCTGGAGGTGGTTTGGGGGGCTCACCATGACCTATAAGGGAGCTGTAGTGAGGAGATGCCATGGCACCCTTTTTGTGAAGTTCACAGCAGTGCCCTGTAAGGTACCCCACTATTTAGGTGGCATGTCTGGGATTTCAATCCATCATTTTGCAAACCCCTCCCACGTCCAACAGGGCTTGTTCTAGGTGTTTTGGACTTGGACGGAAAGTTGGACGGAAATGTGGTATAAAGATGGACGATTTAGCGGCTTGGACAATCAGATCGGCAGGACGTATAATTAGACGATTTTCGAAAGTAAAAAAAAGTTGGACGTCTCTTTCGAAAATGTGTCTTAGGCTCTTTTTAACTTTGGACGTCTTGCGAGATAGACGTCAACGGACTTAGACGTCCCTTTCGATTATGCCCCTCCATGGCTCTTAACATTTGCATCTCCTCTTCCTATAGGCTAAGGCTCTTTACACCTGCATTGTGAGGTCTTAGAGCATTGTTGGTATAAGCCAAGGTTCATAACACTTGCATGGTGGTCATAGAGTTTTATGGTTATAGAAACATGATGGCAAATAAAGGCCAAATGGCCCATCTAGTCTGCCCATCTGCAGCATCCACTATCTCCTCCTCGCTCTGAGAGATCCCAAATGCTTGCCCCACGCTTTTTTGAATTCGGACACAGTCTTTGTTTCTACCACCTCTACCGGGAGACTATTCCATGCATCTACCATCCTTTGTGTAAAAAAGAATTTCCATGCAGTTATTTAAATGTCTATCATATCTCCCCTCTACAACTACTACTACTACTTATCACTTATATAGCGCAGCACTGTACATTTTGACATTTGTAGACGGTCCCTGCTCGGAAGAGCTTACAATCTAACTTGGACAGACATGGCATAGAGGGTAGGGGATGTGGAACCCAAGGTAAGAGGAGATATGAGTCAAAAGCACTCTCAAAGAGGAGGGCTTTTAATCGAGCCTTGAACATTGCCAGAGATGGAGCCCGCTGTAGGGATTCAGGCAGCTTGTTCCTCTCCTGCCTGTCCCCATATGCCTTTTGACGAAGACCATTTTAGTAGCTTTCCTCTGGACTGACTCCATCCCGTTTATATTTTTATGAAGGTTTGGTCTCCACAATTATACACAATATTCTAAATAAGGTTTTGCCAGAATCCTATCCAGGGGCATCAATACCTGCTTTTTCCTACTGGCCATACCTCTCCCTATAAACCCTAGAATCCTTGTAGCTTTTGCCGTCACCTTTTCAAATTATGGGACATGTTTAGAATATGGATTTTGGTGGAGGTTTTTTTGTCATAATTTTGCTCACATCTTTTTAATTCAAGGTGAGTTATATTTAGATACACTAAGTATTTCCCTGTCCCTAGAGGTGGAGAATGGCACAGGGACAAAATTTGTCTCTGTCCCCATGAATTCTGTCGCTGTCCCTGCCCCATCCCTGCAAACTGTTCTCATCTGCACAAGCCTCGAGGCAGGGGCAGGAACAGAACCCGTGGGGATGGAGATAGATCCCACAAAGACAGAGACAAATTTGTCCCCATGTCATTCTCTAGAGTTGAGCGACCTGCCCAAGGATACAAGAAGCACTAGTGGGATTTAGACCATGGCTTCACTGTGTCTCAACCCACTGCTCTAACCATCGGGGTACTCCTCCACCCTCTATACACTGAGTAGAGGTGGGATTCCTGAGAATTTAACCTTTAACTGAAGTCTGTGTGGCCATCCAAGATGTAATTTAATCATTGGTTTTATTATTTACAGTTGGGGTATATTATATACAATCTCACAATCTCTCTAAGAACAGTGTAAAGCATAGATTTAGTAAATTTCTATATTGTTTATGGCTATTGATTAATTAGAAAGATGCTTTTTGAGGATATGGTGACAAGGATATAGGCCAGGTATCAATAATTTGTGATGGGAACTTCATATTATATTGTTTGGTAGAATGACAATGGCCAATGGACATAGCTGAAGAAACCTTAATGCACTTGAGGAAAAAAACCCTCATTTCCGGGACACAAACCACAGAAAAGTCTCCTTTTAGACTGCATTAGTGGACGCTACATCAAAGCATAATTTCTCATATACATATGGTGTGTTGCAAGAGCAAGTACAGATGAAATTCCCACCAACAGGGAATTTTGCCATATGTGAACAGAAAGCATATGGATTAGGTTAAAACCGTAAGATTTCCTTCTCTATACACTGAAAGCAAGAGTGAAATGGCATGGAGTTTAAAGAAATAGCAAGGCCTAATCTCAGTCAAAATCATGGCAAGAGTCTCTGTAGCAACATTACTTTTAGCGTTTCGTTTATATTTATGATGTAAATTTCAAATTTGTTAACCAATTGTAGACTTAAACGTGATCCAGATAAATCAGCATCTATAACTTTCACTCCTTATGATCATGTTACTCTGCCGATACAGATTCAGTTAAACAATGTACCAATCCCTTTGGTTGCCACTACTAAGATTCTTGGGGTCATATTAGTGGTTTTAGCGTGCACGCTAGATGCTACCATCAGCATTGAGCTTGCGTTAGTTCTTGGCACGAAGCGTAGCGTGGGGTTACCGCGCACGCTAAAAATGCTAGCTCACCTTAGTAAAAGGAGCCCTAAGTTATCTTAGAACATAAGAACATAAGAAGCGCCATCTCCGGATCAGACCTTCGGTCCATCAAGTCCGGCGATCCGCACACGCGGAGGCCCTGCCAGGTGTACACCTGGCGTAATTTATAGTCCATCAAATCCTTATATGCCTCTCTCCAGGAGATATGCATCTAGTTTGCTTTTGAAGCCTAGGACTGTCGATTCCGCAATAATCTCCCCTGGGAGAGTATTCCAGATGTCAACCACTCTCTGTGTGAAGCAGAACTTCCTGACATTAGTCCTGAACTTGCCCCCCCTTAGCTTCATTTCATGTCCTCTTGTCCGTGTCAAATTGGACAATGTAAATAGTTTTTTCTGCTCTATTTTGTCGATTCCTTTCAGTATTTTGAAGGTTTCGATCATATCCCCATGCAGTCTCCTTTTCTCAAGGGAGAACAATCCCAGTGTTTTAAGTCGATCCTCATATTCCAGTTTCTCCATACCCTTCACTAGTTTAGTTGCTCGTCTCTGCACCCTCTCCAGCAGTTTTATATCCTTCTTTAAGTAGGGAGACCAATGTTGGACGCAGTATTCCAAGTGGGGTCTGACCATTGCCCTATAAAGCGGCATTATAACTTTCTCCGATCTACTCGAGATTCCTTTCTTTATCATGCCCAACATTTTATTTGCCTTATTTGCCGCTGCCGCGCATTGTGCCGACGGCTTCAGGGTCCTATCTATCAGTACACCCAGATCCCTTTCTTGTTCACTTTTTCCCAGAGTTGCACCTGACATTCTGTACTCGTATTCCTTATTTTTACTGCCTAAATGCATTACCTTGCATTTCTCCACGTCTTATCAATCACAAATTTCCCAGGTGGTTAAATGATCCTTTTTTTAAATTCCTTCTTATTAGATCTGTTCGTTCTTTGCTCTTCCCAGAGGCTCTGAATATTTTGGTACATTCATTAGTAATCCAGCAACTCGATTATTTGTAATGCTCTTGATGTCAGTGTGCATCAAAAAGATATTCAGAGACTTCAGACTATACAAAATACAGCTATTCGGTTAATACAATATATCCATAAAGGATATATGGTAAAACCAGAGGACATAATTTGAGGTTGAGGGGTGGTAGATTCAAAAGCAATGTTAGGAAATTCTACTTTACGGAGAGGGTGGTGGATGCCTGGAATTCGCTCCCGAGAGAGGTGGTGGAGAGGGAAACGGTGACTGAGTTCAAAGAAGCGTGGGATGAACACAGAGGATCTAGAATCAGAAAATAATATTAAATATTGAACTAAGGCCAGTACTGGGCAGACTTGCACGGTCTGTGTCTGTATATGGCCGTTTGGGGGAGGATGGGCTGGGGAGGGCTTCAATGGCTGGGAGGGTGTAGATGGGCTGGAGTAGATTTTAACGGAGATTTCGGCAGTAGGAATCCAAGCACAGTACCGGGGAGAGCTTTGGATTCTTGCCCAGAAATAGCTAAGAAAAATTTAAATTGAATCAGCTTGGGCAGACTGGATGGACCTTTCAGGTCTTTATCTGCCGTCATCTACTATGTTACCCCATTTTTGAGCGTCGGAGCTAGTACCACGTTAAAAATGCCTAACGCGGCTTCATAAAAGACTCTTACTGACTTGTAACGTATTAATGATGGGTTAGCCTCCCTATCTTGTACGTTTCTTGAACCCATGTACACCTTTGAGAGCTCTCAGATCAGAAAAATCAAAATCGTCTTATAATTCCATCATATTGAGAAATTGTTCATGGACATATTATGGCCGTTACTTTTTCCGTCAATGGTCCACAACTTTGGAATTCCTTACCTTTAGCTCTTGTTTATTCAGACCTATCGATAAGTTCAAAGCAGATTTTAAAACATTTCTCTTTTCAGATGCGTAGCTTTCTGCTAGATACAAAAAATGTTTTAATATTTGTAGTTCTCCCTTTAAACCCTACTTATATGTCGTGTGTGATTTTATGGTACCATTTTTAGTTTGACTTTGACTTTAGATTGTAAGTCACCCAGAAGGCTTTGCCCTTGGGGTAGGATAGTAAGATTTGCATAAACTTGGATATACAGTAAAACCTTGGTTTGCCAGCATAATTCATTCCAGAAGCATGCTTGTAATCCAAAGCATTCGTGTATCAAAGCAAATTTCCCCCATAGGAAATAATGGAAATTCAGACGATTCGTTCCACAACCCAAAAACTTTAATACAAAATACTATACGTACTCATATGGCAAGACCTCTGAGAGAGAAGAACCATCGGCTCAGTTGTAACGTGTGTATATTATATATACTTATATTGCAAGACATTGCTTGTATATCAAGTTAAAATTGAATCAAATGTTTTGCTTGTCTTGCAAACCAAGTTACTGGCAATCCAAGGTTTTACTGTATGTGTTTTAATACAAATATGGAATGTTGTAACACCTGAGATCATTTTGATAACTGGTTTAGCTTCTGTTTGTAAATCTGAGCTACACCCCCGTCCCCCCCCCCGTCCCCTCCACAACCAGCACCAAGGGTTGGCTCGCAGCTTAAGGCTTTCTCCCCCCCCCCCCCCCTTTCCCTATTTGGGAGTCCCAGGGCTCATCAAAGGGTTAATCCTACCCTTTGGGTATCCCAGCAATTTTTATTTTAAGAGTGCTTTAATCCTCCCTGGATTCTAACAGCATAAAATTTGTGGGTGGGGAGGGAACTTGTAGAAGAGGTGAAAGTTCTCTTGGAAAAAGCTCATACTGGCCCTCCACTTCTGAAATTAAAACATCCAAAACTACCCCTTTTAAGTTGCTGACAGTGCTTTTCTGTGTAGTACATGTTCAAATGTATTCAGGTGCTATCCTTGCTACCAAATTCAAACCCCTAACCTTAAAAATCTGAAGCTATATTCTTTACCAGAACTAGAAATTAATGTACCTTAAAGCAGGAAGCTAAGAGCTACAGAATGATGTTTCTGCCTGAAGTCACGTTATCAGCAGCAAAATCTTCTCTACGGGTGGTGCGCCCGAGATAGATTTTGTATTGTTTGCATTCTAACTTTAAAAACAGGAGCATTTTGATTTTAAATCTGTATCAATTGGGCTAGGGATTCTGTTTTGGTTTGTTTGCATCTCTCAAAATCAAATTCAAATGAACCTTGCCTTTCAGTTCTCATTGGTTCCTCAGACCTTATCACCTCATTTACATTTTTAAGTGCTTTTCAAAGTGTAGGATATCTCCGCTGGAAAAGCATAGCGTATCATTCCTTTGTTCTCCAGCCAAGACAAAGCTTTCCCAAGGTCAGGTATGGTGTAGACTTTCAACTGTACGCTTGTTTACAGGGCCAGCTTGAGCAAAGGGGAAAAGAACCTTTGCTGCAGTCATGCGTTCATTCAGCAAAGCTGAGCAAACCGAGCTAAAGATGCCCCATGAAAATATTGCTCAAATTTAAGGAGCATTGGTGGCATCTACAAAAAACTGGCTTGCCCTGCTTTTCTATGTGGTTATGTTAGGTCTAATTTTTTTCCTGGCATCATGCTTAGAGAATGACACGGTGACAAAATTCATCACCGTTCCTGTCCCCGCGGATAACCACGGGAAACCATTTTCATGTCATTCTTTAAGGAAAGAGGGAAGAATCAGAGTATGAATGGCCACAACCACTGACCCACAAGCTTTGCTTTGAAGAATGCTGGTGTAGAAGGACTGAGGTTGAAACAGACACTACAGAATGACAGTCTCTGGTATCCAGAGCAGATATTGTGATGTCATAATGCCTCATTCCACCAGTGCCTAAGAGCCAATCACATCAGTGATGTCACAATGGCTTCATTATCCTTGGCTCCCATAAGAATCAGAGTATGAATGGCCACAACCACTGACCCGCAAGCTTTGCTTTGAAGAATGCTGGTGTAGAAGGACCGAGGTTGAAATAGACACTAGAAAATGACATGGGATTATTTCCCGCGGTTATCTGCGGGGATGGGAACGGTGATGAATTTTGTCACTGTGTCATTCTCTAATCATGCTTTTTAACAGAACCATAAATCCAGCTGACTGACTCTATGAAAATTGGTAGAAAAAATATCACCTTTATACTTGTGGAATTATCATCTACATACAGGTTTTGAGGTGAATTTAGAAATATTCAATATTTGCACATGTGTAAATCGGCATCTACTGTATGTGTAAGTAGTGATTTTTAAACTGGTGCTACTTATGCGTTCTTTCCTGTCAGATACTTTCCAGCGCTCTTCCCTCATTTCTATTCAGTTTTCTGTCTGCCTTGCAATCTTCCTCAAACCGGGGCACACTAAACCTAGCGTCCCTGGCTCAAGACACCCGGAAATGCACGATGTTGACGTGATGATGTCATGTGCGCGCGTGACATCACGTCGACATCCGTGCATGCGCAAAGGCCCGTCAAACTGCGAGGAGAAGGGCAGCTGGAGAGAAGGCGAGGCGCTGGCAAGGGCTGATTGTTTATAAGAAGTGCTTCTCTTTGCGAGAGGTACGTCCTGTAGGCAGCCGCCAGCACCTCTCCTCCTCCCCAGCGGTTTAGGGGCAGGTGCACTCTCATGACTGCCACACAGCAAATTCTGCAGAAGGCATTTGGAGGGCTTGCTTTACTGGCCACGTCCTCCCAGATGTTTCAGCTAAGCCTGGGCTAGTCATCCACTGCCTGAGGGTCCTTCACTAAAATCTCACTCTTCCTCGCTCTGTAGATTTATGAGTGAGCCAATAACCGACACATCTAGTTCTTTTTCCCTCACTGTTCTCTTCTTACTGTCCATCTTCCCAAGTTTCAAGTTTAATAAAATTTTTGATGAATCGCTTAATCATATTTCTAAGCGATGAACATTTTAAAAAATTACAGTATTTGGGGGACAATACAATACTTAACAATATTTTACATCCGAGCGGACTAAAAGACATACTTAATAAACAGCAAACACAAGGAAAACGGAGAATGAAATACAAAATCATTAAAGAAAAGTAAGACAATCAGGGTAAAAAAACGAAAGGCAGGGAAAACAAAAGTCATAATATTAGACAATAGAAATAAAAATTTAACCAGCGGACTGTTAACTAATTATCTAAAGCATCCTTAAAAAGAAAAGTTTTTAAATTACTCTTAAATTTCTCCAGATTGCGTTCTTCCCTTAAGTAAATAGGGAGAGAATTCCAAATTTGAGGTGCAGTAACAGAAAAAATAAATTGCCGTCTTGTATTAATGACCCTAAGAGAAGGGATCGTCAATAGATTTTGTTCATTGGATCTCAGTGTTCTATTTGGAATATACGGGATTAATAATTTATAAATGAATGCTGGAGTTTTATAAAACAGGGATTTAAAAGTAAGTATGCATAATTTATATGTTATCTGGTGAGATATAGGAAGATTCTGATTGGCCACATATAACTGGTTTGTGCTAATTTTCATTTTTGCAAAGCTTGTTTAAGTCACATGTACTATATATGTTCTACTATCACATTATTTTAGCATTCTTAGTATATGCTGACTAAAAATACATACAGATATCTTAGTCATATAAAGTTATATGTTGCTACAAGTCCTTTACCCTTTATAAGCCGAACTAGTATTTTAGCCCGTTACATTAACGGGTGCTAGCTGTCTCACACTTGCCTGTGAAGCAGTATTTCCCGGCCTTCCCTGTGCAGCATCAGCATTTTCCGCCGCCCCCTTCCCAGCCGCCGCGTTGAAATTAATAGAAAAGCGCTGCACCGCGCTACCGCTGGCTTCGGCATCTTCTATCTACTGCGGCCAACCCTAGCAGAAACAGGAAGTAGTCAGAGAGGGCGGGCCACAGTGGACAGAAGGCGGCGAGGCCAGTGTTAGCGCGGTGCGGCGCTTTTCTCTTAATTTAAAGGCGGGTGAGCCGGCCAGAAGGAGGAGGCTTTGGCGGTGGTGGTTTGGGCAGTGAGTGAGGGCGGGAGGGGGGAGTCGGCGGCTGTGCTGTTTCTCCGAGTTGTCTGGCCGCCACATCCGCACTCCTGTTTGCCACGGACCTACTGATCACAGATCAGAGATCACGGAAGCACGCAGGTAAGTGCGCATGCGCAGCTATGGTTTTATTATATAGGATGGTCCCTCAGGATATGATGAGTATCTGTTCAGATAAAACATCTTGAGGGATGGGATTTTGTACTGTGAGCATGCAGTGAATAACCATGTTATTTCTGAATGATTTTTTTAGAAAGCTAATTCATTTTTTATGGCATTTCTGCTTAAAACTAGTCATTAAGCCCGTTACATTAACGGGTACTAGAATATATGTCTGTCTGTCTTTATGTCTCTCTCTCTCCCTGGCCCCCTTTCTCTGTCTTTCTGACCATCTCCCTTCCCCTCCAGGTCCCTGTGCTGCAGTAGCAGCATTTTCACCCACCCCCCCTTCCCTACTCTTACCAGATGTGGCCTGCTCCTTTTGGCCCCTCCCCCTTCCCTCCCGCGGTCTAGCCTGCTCAAAGGGCCCCCCCTTTCCTTATCAAGTTTCCCGCAGGCAAGCCAAGCTTCTTACCTTTTTTTTTTTTAGTCTGTTTCCCTCCCTCGCATGGCTCGCGGCTGGAGTCTCTTTGGCGCGTTCCTGCCCGGCCCGCAGTCTGGCCTAATCCGGGCGAGTATCGGTGCGGCTCCTCACGATCCCCACCAGCGTCGGAAGTCTTCTCCGACGCTGGTGCGGCTCATGAGAGGAGCCGACACCGCTGGTGCGGCTCATGAGGGAGTCCAACGCTGGCGGCCATTCCTTTCTAGGTAAGTGCTGGGGACCTGCGCATGCGCACTCCTGCGGCCACAGAACTACATCTCACAGATCAGAGATCATGGAAGCATGCAGTATGAGTGCGCATGCACGGCTAGCTTTTTATTATATAGGATGTTTGCTTTTGAGATTTTCGTGAGGGCAATTTAATAAACTGGCACCGAGAGGTTTGCATCCATTCAAACACGCAGAGGGACAGATTTTGCAACTGGCGCCGGTATGAGCCGGCGTCTCCAGAACTGGCACCATTTGCGTTTTACTCAGGCCCTGGTGCTGCTTACTGAATCACGGCCATATCCAACATAGGTGCCAGGGTTTTGAAAGCCTACATTCCAGCGTCTATGGAAACGCCTACCAGTGTCCAAGGTCATTTCTGGCAGGCACCAGTAGGCATCTCCTTAGATGAGATTCTGGCGCCTATCTTTTTTTAATGCAATTTTCATTGCTTTTAAATGACGTGGTCAATTATCGCATCGCTTAAAGGCAATTAGACCAATTAAGTTAGGCAGTGGTAGGGTGCCTACTGCCACCTATTTTCTGGCCCCGCTTCCGGAATCAGGGCCATAGCGCTTAATGGTTCATAGACAACGGCGCGAAAGACAAAAGCGCGTGCCGACAATTGAGCGCAGCGCGCGCCGCCGCACCACTCTAAATTACAGTTTTTAGGGGCTCCAACAGGGGGTTTTGTTGGGGAACCCCCCCAGTTTACTTAATAGACATCGCGCCGGCGTTATGGGGGGTTTGGGGGTTGTAACCCTCCACATTTTACTGTAAACTGAACTTTTTCCCTAAAAAACAGGGAAAAAGTTCAGTTTTCAGTAAAATGTGGGGGGTTACAACCCCCCCCACCCCCCACAACGCCCCCACAACGCGGCGCGATGTCTATTAAGTAAAGTGAGGGGGTTCCCCCCATGCCCCCCCCCCCGTCGGAGCGCTAAAAACAGTAATTTAGAGTGTCTTGGCGGCACACGCTGCGCTCAATTGTCTGGGCGCGCCTTTGTCCCGGCGCACTTTTGACCTGACACCGCGCTTAATGCTCCCAGTCAATGGCAAAACCCCCCCCCAAAAAAAACCTTCCCATAAAAGCTATAATTCCTCACTCTTATATACCAACACATTTGTATTACACAATTCAACAGTCAGAAACATTTCCACTGACTTGCAATTCTTTGATCCTGCTCCAACAATGGTCAGTTTTCACAATTGCTTTAAACTCCGCTGCTTCAGGAAGTAACTCAGATCATAAACAACTGTAAAGAGATCAAAAAATAAGTTAAAGCAACATCCAAAAATTTCATACCAATCTAGAATATACAAGAACTATTTATACATTTATTTATCAAGGGGTCGATATTTAACCAGCAGCGGTGAGTGTTTTGCTCACTGGGCTTTGGCTTTGAATATTTGGATATTTTTGAATTGGCTAATGCGTAGCTGCTTAAGTCAATATTCAGCACTTAAGCAGCCCACGGGTTAGCACGTAAAGATAGGACAGACTTTTATGTGGTCGCATTTAAGCGCTAAACCTGACTGCTTAAGGACTGAATCTTAGCACTTAAGTGATCAAGTAATAACTCTGCCTCCAGAATACTTCCAGCATAGCTGGCATTGAGTTAGGCGCTAACCGCAGATTTCTTCAGCACTTTGCCGGTTAAGTGCTGCTGAAAATTAGCGGCTGTCCCCAACCAAGCGATTTAACCGGTCACCAGCCAACTAAATCACTTTGAATATCGGCCAGCAAATTTATATACCCCATTATGAGACCTATCTAAGTGGTTTAGAAAAAAGCATAACATAATCATAAAAATATGCAAAATATAATTACTAAAAAGAAAAAATCACAGCATAACATACAAAATCATTACGTTTTGCAAAATGACAGCATACATTTGGCTGTCCACTTCTTTCAATTCTTTAGTATTTGCGATAAGTGTTAAGTGAAGTTTTTTTGTGTTTGATGCCTAGAAATATGAGCTAGAGAATGACATGAGGACAAATTTGTCCCTGTCCCCGCAACAACTCAATTTCCCCGTCCCTGCGAGTTTTATTGCTGTCCCTGCCCCATTCCTGTAAGCTCTGCTTTAACTGCACAAGCCTAAAACACTTATAATTTTAAAGTGTCAGGCTTGTGCAGATGAGAACGGAGCTTAGTTATTGGAGGAATGAGGCATTATGACATCACAATCTGAGCTCTCGAATTTTGCTACTTAGGATTTTCAAGTGTTTGAGGCTTGTGCAGATGAGAACGGAGCTTAGTTATTGGAGGAATGAGGCATTATGACATCACAATCTGAGCTCTCGAATGTTGCTACTTAGGATTTTAAAGTGTTTGAGGCTTGTGCAGATGAGGACGGAGCTTAGGCATTGGTAGAATGAGGCATTATGACATCACAATCTGAGTTCTAGAATGTTGCTACTTATGATTTTGAAGTGTTTGAGACTTGTGCAGATGAGGAGGGAGCTTAGGCATTGGTGGATTGAGGCATTATGACATCACAATCTGAGCTCTAGAATGTTGCTACTTATGATTTTAAAGTGTTTGAGGCTTGTGCCGATGAGGATGGAGCTTAGGTATTGGTGGAATGAGGCATTATGACATCACAATCTGAGCTCTAGAATGTTGGACAGAGGATAGAGCTTGCAGGAATGGGGCAGGGACAGGAAAAGAACTCATGGGGACAGGAAGGGAAAATGAGTTCCTGCAGGGACGGGGAAAATTTTGTCCCCATGTCATTCTCTAATATGTATAATATTTGAAAATCCCCACAGTCAAATAATTGGTAATTAAAAGATCCAAAATGTATATCAAAGGTGCCATGAATTGACAGGTACCTAGGTGCTCCAGGATCTATTCTATAAGGTAGACCCTAAGAGCTCCTTTTACTAAGGTGTGTTAGGGCCTTAACACGTGGAATAGACCTTAACGCCAGCATTGAGCTGTGTAGTGCGCGGTAATTTCGTGCGTGCGCTAAAAACGCTAGCGCACCTTAATAAAAGGAGCCCTAAGTCAAGTTTCAAGTTTATTTAAGTTTTAATATACCGCTCATTATAAAAGTGGGGAAAAAGAAAAATTACATAAAATGGAGGAGTTCACACATTGTAATAATAGACATAAGATACGATAGGATAAAAAGTTAAAGGGGCGGGAGAAGAAGTACAATATCTTGATGGGAAAGAAAGTGAGGGAGAATTACAAGAGGGAAAAGGGTAGGAAGTTTTGTAAATAGATCCTTGATCAAATTGAGATTAAATATTTCATGATGATATGCCTTAATATAGGTGTCATTGAATAGAAAAGTTTTATGACTAGACTTAAATTTAATTAAAAAGGCTTCATGACGGAGGTGCGATGGAAGAACATTCCAGAGAGTGGGAGCAGTTTCTGAAAATATGGTCTTACGGGTGGGGCATGGGCGCATCTTCTAGATACAAGTATCGTTTGTCGCTTGGGTACTTAGGTATTTCAACATAGGCATGCCAAAATACGTCTGCCATTGACGTGGAATAAGAGCGCATGCCTAAATATGAGTGCGCCAATACTGGCCGACACTAATGTTCTTTAACAAAATCTTGGTGCAAGACGCCATTCTAGAACTGTCACGGTGTTGAGGTGCCAGTTTATAGACTTGCTGCCCTGGTCTTTTAAAGTCATGCGAATGTGGTTAGAATTTGGATACATGAAAAGCTGGATAGAGTGGAATCTGGAAGTGGGGTTTCCAGCTACTGTTTCCAGCCAAAGCATTGCTACAGTGGAATTACGAGAAAATGAGCCTAGGCCTGGCGATACGGCGTATGAAAAGCAAAGCTTTCGGAAAGTTAGCAAAGGTTCAAATAAGATGAGGATAGGAAAGTCTTATCCCAGGCCCCTTTCCAAAACAGCTAGAAGTGGCAAGAATTTGCAGTTTCTACATTTTATTTTGCTGTTGGAAATTGAGGGTCTGTTGTAAGATCTTCAGATTAGAGAATGGCACGGTGACAAAATTCATCACCGTTCCCGTCCCCGCGGATAACTGCGGGAAATAATCCCATGTCATTTTTTAGTGTCTATCTCAACCTCAGTCCTTCTACACCAGCATTCTTCAAAGCAAAGCTTGTGGGTCAGTGGTTGTGGCCATTCATCCTCTGATTCTTCCCTCTCTCCTTAAAGAATGACATGAAGATGGTTTCCCGCGGTTATCCGCGGGGACGGGAACGGTGATGAATTTTGTCACCGTGTCATTCTCTACTTCAGATTTCTTTTGTGCGTGTGTGTTTATTTTGTGTCGATTGGTATCATTGCAGATTTTGCAAGATGAAATTGAAAGCTGTTGCAACCAGGTCCGGTGTCTGGAGAAGAAGCTACAGCATAAGGAGCTGGAGGTACAGGAACAGGTGAGGAGGGCTGGGCCCACTGCGTTTCCTGGCCTGGGCAAAGGAGCTCATCACTGTCTCTCATTCTGAAAGTAACAGCTTAAGAACACAAAAGGGTACAATTTTCTATTGGCTTTCTAGCTTACCTTCCTCCTGCCCCCTTTTTTGGGTTAATAATAGAAAACGTACTGTCTGAACAGGTCTTTGAGCTGTAGAATATCCTCCCACATTGATCAGGTGAAAAGAAAGACACATCAACACGCAGGATGAACTGCATCGTTTTTTAAAGCCTAAAAATGGCTCTTCCAACAAAAGGTTCCCCTTAAGAGCTGCTGTTCAAACATTTGACACTCCTCGATGCATAGAACCAGTGGTGATTTTAAAAGAAGCTACTGGGCGATTTGGTGCCCGACTTTTTCTCTCAGATTTTCTTTCCTCCCCTCTGATCCAACCCACGAAGGATCAAATAAGAGCAAAAGCAATTTTATAACATCTCACCTAGATTAAGAGGGTCTTATAGAAACACAAGGGGGTAAACTGGCTGAAACTGCAATTAGATTCAAGCTCAGAATCTAGTAGAAATGTATGTTCGACCTGCGTAACCAGTGGGGGGGGCCAGTGGCGTAGTAAGAGTGAGCGACACGTGGGACGGAGGCGCCCCAACCCCCCGGCTCCGCCCCTTCCCCGTACCTTTTTAACTTCTACAGCATGAGCAGTATGCCCACGTCGGTGTCTGCTCGCCCTTGACGTCACTTCATAGGTGCAGGTCCTGGAAGTGACGTCAGAGAGAGCGCCGATGCTACGCAGACAGCATCCTCGCTAGAGAGTTGTGCGGGGACAGAAATCTCATTCATCCCCGCCTGGATCCTCTCCGTCCCCGCCCGTCCCCGTCAGGATCCTCTCCGTCCCCACCCGTCCCCGCCAGGATCCTCTCTGTCTCCACCAGGATCCTCTCCGTCCCCACCCATCCCCGCCAGGATCCTCTCCGTCCCCACCAGGATCCTCTCCGTCCCCACCCGTCCCCGTCAGGATCTTTTCCGTCCCCACCCATCCCCGCCAGGATCCTCTCCGTCCCCGCCCGTCCCTGCCAGGATCCTCTCCGTCCCCACCCATCCCCGCAAGGAATTACCTCCATCCCCGCCCATCCCCATAAAAAGCAGCAATTACTTCTGACAGGATCATCAATTCCACAGTTTCTTTTGTGTTTGCGCTGCTGTTTTCCTTGTGGAATCTCTTTGGTGGAACCCTTTTTTGTTTTCTGTTCAGGTAATTAACTTATTAACCCCCTCTTTTACTAAGGCTGATGAGTCCATTATATTATATGGACGAAACCTGCTTCCAAAGCCTTCCATCCCCGCGGGAGTCCCGTTGATCCTTCGCGGGGGGTCCCCGTGGGCCAGAGGGGGGTCTCCGTGGGAGTCCCGTGGGCCAGAGGGGGGTCCCTGTGGGAGTCCCGTGGGTTAGGGGGGATTCCCGTGGGACTCCCGCGAAACCCGTTCCCGTGCAGACCTCTAATCCTCACGCCAGGGAAGGCAAGGGACGTGCATGGCAAGGAGAGGAGTGGGGGGGAGTGGAGAGGAGAAGGGGTGCCATGCCCTTAGGAAGACCACGTACCCTGAACCCCCCCTTACTACGTCACTGCCTGGGGCGGAAGGAAGATGGTACCTGGCATCCCCCTCCACTCAGCAATGGGGAGGACTCTCTTAGCTGCACTTCCCCTCATACCTTTTATTTCCTTCTGTTCTTCACCAGCAGCGAGCAAAGATTCCTACTCTGGCGTAATTCCTTGGTCCCACGAACAGGAAGTTATGTCTTTGGAAGGGCTCGGGGCCAGCGTGAGTAGTAGTAGGTAAACGTTCTGGTGAAGAATAGAAGGCATTAAAAGGTACCCGGTGGGGGAAGTGCAGTTAAAAGATACATCATTGCAGAGGATGGGGGGGGAGAGGCGAGATGCTGGGAGAGCCCTGCCAACTGTATTACTGCTGGGTGGCACTCCTGCCCCGTTACTATGCCGGTGTGCACAACTGCAAGTATTTTATAAAGAATGCATGTGGGCTCCATCTGTACAAAACGCAAGAGCAGGCCTATGTGTGCATCGTGTAAATATACATGCTCTTTTGCTATCGTGTGTACTTCTGTGCATATATCAGGGATGATTTTATTAAAACCCTTTGCTTGAAAAAAGTATATAAAATGACTAAACTAAACTAAATCTTAGGTTTGTATACTGCATCATCCCCACATTCGTAAAGCTCGGCACGGTTTACAGGAGATGGGATAGAAAGGAACTACAATGAGGGGTAGAGGTCCAGGTATGAAGAGTTTTTAGAGGGCTTAGAATGCCAGAGATGGAATAAGTATCAGATTTTTTAGAATAGCCAGGTCTTCAGATGTTTGCGGAAAAGCTGAAGAGAGCTCAGGTTCCGAAGAGGGGAGGAATTGTTGTTCCAGAGCTCAGTGATTTTGAAGGGAAGGGAGGTCCCTAATTTTCCTTTATGGGAAATGCCTCTTAATGAGGATAATTATTTAAACTTTTTTGTGTGTAAATGGGCTTCTATAGAATTTGGTCACATCTAATTTATACAGTGGTGCCTCACACAACGAACTTAATCCGTTCCAGGAGCAAGTTTGTTATGTGAAACGTTCGTTGTGTGAAACGCGTTTTCCCATAAGAATACCTGTAAAACAAAATAATTCGTTCTGCAGCCCTACATTTCCCTCCCTCCACCTCACCTCACATGCAGAGCCTGCCAGCCTTCTCCCTCACCCAGCCGCACGATCTCAAAAAGCTGTGCACGCGCAGCTGCTGGAGTTGATCAATGTTCTCTCTCCTGCAACTTCCGGTTTCCGGTTGCGTCAGAGGAGAAGATTGAACAACAGAGCATGCGCGGGCATGTGCTGCTCCCTGAAAGCGTGTGGCTGGCCGAAAAAGAAAGCCAGAAAACTCGGCATCCGAGGTAAGGTGAGGGTGCTGCTCACATTAGGAAGCGGCGAGAGTAGTTCCGCCCCCCCCCCCCGGGCCCCTCGGGCGACTTCGTTGTGTGAAACGAAGTTCGTTATAGGGAGCAAGACAAAAAGTTCGTTATGCGCAGCGTTCGCTGTACGAGGCGTCCGTTATGCGAGGCACCACTGTATGTGATGTAAGCCAGTGCATACTTGTATAGTGGCCACATTGAGAGGCAGCAGGGGCTCAGTATGGTGGGTTATCCACCGGAGAGCAAATGGCTTGGCCAACAATACACTACTTTTAGCACAGAGAGATTTTTGGGAACTTGGGGAGGGGGTAAAACCTTTTGTAAAGGCTGTAGCTCTTTTTGGAACTACTGCCTACTTATGGAAAGATTACAAAATACTGAGAACTTCAATAGGTGGTTCAAAGCCTGGTGTCATCAAGAAGGCTTCAGGTACATAGAAGGATGGGGAAATACATGGAAAAACAAGAGACTATATTGTAATGATGGGCTGCATCTTACAAGGGCAGGAACTAGAATCCTTAATGAGAAGTTCAGGCAATATGTTCTAGGCATTTTAACTAAAGGGTGGGGTTGCATATGTAAACAGAACACTTAAGATGGCCACCCAAAGCAAATGACAAGATATGTTGATAGTAAAGATAGCAACACTTTTTAGCAAGGCAACAGGAAATGTGACTAAACAAAATAACGATACAAAAAATGAAATTGCCACTGAAAGGTAGCTGGAAAGCAATGACCACAAATGCTCACAGTCTAAGCAACCAAAGCCATGACCTGCAAGCCCTGATGTTAGAGGCAGACTTGGATAGCGTTGCTATCACAGAGACACGGTTCAGTGATTCCCATGGATGGGACGCAAACATACCAGGCTTTAAACTTTTTAGGAAGCACAGAGATAGTGGAAAAGGTGGAGGAGTAGCTCTCTATGTAAGGAACAATATCCAAGCGACTGAAATGCAGGGGGCCTGGAGAAAGGAAGAAGCAATATGGCTCGCCTTGAAAAGAGAAGAAGGAACTTCTGTCTACCTGGATGTTGTTCACAGATCTCCAACACATTCAGAGGAACTTGATAAAGATCTGGTTGCAGATATCCAAAAGTTGGGAAAGAAAGGGGAGGTGCTGTTGCTGGGTGATTTCAACCAGCCAGATGTGGATTGGAAAATTTCATCTGTGAACATAAGAACATAAGAATTGCCGCTGCTGGGTCAGACCAGTGGTCCATCGTGCCCAGCAATCCGCTCACGCGGCAGCCCTCTGGTCAAAGACCATCGCCCTAATTGAGAAACAGAAGTAGAGTGATCATGGATGCCTTTGAAAGTGCTACAGGGCTTCAAAGAAGGTTTGGATAGGTACCTGGAAGACCAAGGGATTGAGGGGTATAGATAAGAGTACAGGTAGGTTATAGGGATAGGATTAGAGACAGTACAGAATTAGTCAGGGACACTGTTCAGGCAATTAGGCCTGATGGGCCGCCGCGGGAGCGGACCGCTGAGCAAGATGGACCTCTGGTCTGACTCGGCGGAGGCAATTTCTTATGTTCTTATGCTCTTCTTAGTTGAATGATGAGAGAACCCATGAGGGAAGGAGCAATGCTGAATCTGATGCTCACACATGGGGAAATTGTCTGTAATGTCTAGCGGGTGCCCACCTGGTAGTGATCACCAAACAATTTGGTTTGATATAACAGCTAAAGTGGAGGCCAGCCACATAAAACTCAAAGTCCTGGATTTCAAACATGTGGGCTTTAGTAAAATGGGGGAGTACCTGAAGAAAGAAGCTGATAAGATGGGAGAACATATGAGAAATGGGAGAAACAGTGGTCCAGGCTGAAAGGAGCAATACAAATGACTACCAACCTTTGTTGTTAGGTGCCATCGACTCGTGCTCAAGAACTAGTGACTTGATGAATTGCAGATCTAAAGAGAAATCAGTTTTGTGCTAATCCGGAAAGGTCCTCCAGCGCCATCACCGTAGTTGTTTTCAACGTGTCCATCCATCTGACTGCAGGACTCCCTCTTCTCCTGGTTCCTTCAATCTTCCCAAACATGATGTCCTTCTCCAGTGATATCACTCTTCTGATGGTATGACCAAAATAAGACCTTTATGTGGGGAAAATAAATAAAAGAAAAAGGAAACCAATATGGTTCTCCAAACAAGTGGCAGAAAAAATAACGGAAAAAGAGTTGGCCTTCGTTAGAATAGTTTAAATTTAGTTTTACTGAAAGTCTAGCTAGGACTAAAACCTAAGTGGTATAGTTATTCTCAATTCTACTTATTCAGCGTTTGCTTTTTGGTTCCTACTTTTGCTATTTCTTTAGCTGTAACTTATAAAATTGAATTAAACACATGGCTGACATCATAGGAGCCTTCTGATTCCCCATAAAGTCTGGAGGGTTGGGAGTTGCAAAGTAATCGGAGCTGACATTAGGAAGGGGGAAAGGCGAACAGAAAGGAGACCCCTTAGTGTAGCTGAATGATATGACTCAGGTATATGGCAATGACTGAACCTATTCTTTAGATTTTGTCCTAGACCCAAGTGTGTCTAATCCTAACACTCCATTACATTACACTGGTGTCGTCTATCCCGTCAACACCTTACAGTTCTAGGTTGTTTACAACAAGAAATTAGCCTGGGCATTCCCAGGGACATTACAAGATTGCATCGGGATCTGGGAAGGGTCGATACGGTTTGGTTAGATCATTTGACAAATTTCTTCAATAGTAGGGTTTTCAGTTCTTTCCTGAATGTTTTGTAGTTGGGCGTCGTGGTCAGCAGATTTGAGAGGTGGAAGTCTATTTTCGCTGCTCTGGTAGCTAGTAGACCGCCATGTATTTTTTTTTTGCTTTGGATGCCTTTGATTGGGGGGGGGGTAACGTGTGCTTGAGTTCTCCTTGATCTGGATGTGTTTTTCCCGATTAGGCGGTTGTTCAGATCGCTTGGTCCATTTCCATTTAGGGCTTTGAATGGGGTGCAGTAGAATTTGTGTTGTATGCGTGCTTGGACTGGGAGCCAGTGTGAGTCTTGGAAAGCTGAGGTAATGTGGTCGTATTTTTTCAGTGAGTATATCAGTCTTAGGGCTGTATTTTGGACAGTTTGTAACCCTTTCATTGACCAGCTATATTTAACAAGTTCGTCTGAGGCTTTTAAACAAAACAGAAGAAAATGAAATAGCCTTTTCGATATGCTGTTTATTTGCTTCTGTTATCACCGAGGTTCTAGTCTACCGAGATGGCGGCCTTCCTCTCCCCCCTTGTCATTCCTTGGCTGGACTGCCTGGAAACTCACTTTAATCAAGGCACTGCTGACAACAGTAGCGAGTCTCGGATCAGACACTCAATACTAGATCTGCAGGGCAGCTACTTTGAACTCTTTTGGCAACTGAACAAGCGCCATTCGGGGCCTTCAGTTGCCTTTTGCTTGCGTTGTGTTATGTTTCTTTGTTGTTGGTTTTAACTTCTGTTTTTCATTAAGAAAACATAACTTTTGGTTTCATTCGATAAAAAAAAAAAAAAAAAAAAGAATTGAATAGAAACTCCTTCTTTCTTGTGTTTTTCTGGGGGGAGGGGTTTAACTGGTTTTCATTACCGTTTGGATGGCAAAGGGACCCTTTCACATTATAAACAGGCTTTTACTTACATCGAAAAAAGGTGTTACTCTCTGTGAACCATAGGGGTGCACAGTGGAAAATGCTTGTTTTTGTCAACTTCTATGTCTGGGCTATTAATAGAAAC
Source organism: Geotrypetes seraphini (assembly GCF_902459505.1). Lineage (NCBI taxonomy): Eukaryota > Metazoa > Chordata > Amphibia > Gymnophiona > Dermophiidae > Geotrypetes > Geotrypetes seraphini. Next base: position 15,449,801 of record NC_047093.1, on the reverse strand, counting down.
AATGGGCTCTATGGAATCTAGGATAGGCAAAATGTATATAATGATGGGTTCAAAGCCAGCACATTACCAGTAATCTGTGACTTAAAAATACAACTGGCTGTTATCCCAATGCTGTCGCAGGCATCTGGTTTCTTTTGCCAATTTAGCATTGGAGGGCGGGGACAGAAACTACATCTTTTTTGAATGTGGGTTGTTTTTTGGGGGTTTTTTTGTAAATGGCTGTTTACGCTTTATGTGTGATCAATTATGTGTTCAGTGAGCCTTTTGTAAAATACACGGCAAACTGTGAATGTCCCAGTTTGGACATCCTTTTTCCAACCTAGATGACACTAGGTAAAATCAGGCTTTACATGTTATCATTTGGGTAGTAATATAACAAAAGTATACTTGAGGAAGTTCCAACCACATATACTTCATCTAATTAGTGTTGCAACTAATTTGCATTTATGAAAAACAGAAAGGAAAAAGTCTCAGAAGTTGATAATTGGCACTGATGTGCAGTGCTCTTATATGCTCTCAATCATATTTTCTGTCTCCATTTCCACTGCCCGGGATCTCTCCCTGCCTGCCCCCTCACTGAAGCCACTCCCCCCGTTGCCGTAGATTTCTCCCTGCCTCCCCACCCCTGAATCTGACCCTGCCATGCTCCATTCTCCCACCGCCAATGATGCAGCAACAGAGACTGGCCAGGTGCGTGCAGAATTGACGTCAGGGGGAAGGCTTGTGGGCCGGCCGCTTGTGCAGTCACTGCATGTACCTGTTCCGTCTCTGTTGCTGCATCGGCGATGGCGGCGGGGGAATGGAGCGTGGCAAGGTCAGCTTCAAGGGTTGGGAGGCAGGGAGAAATCTGCGGCAGCAGCGGGGGAGGGGTGGCAGGCAGGGAGAGATCCCATGCAGCGGCCAGCCCACGTACCCCCAACAGGCATCCCGCGTACCCCCTAGGGTACGCGTACTGCGTGTTGAGAAACACTGTTCTAGGTGACTGCTCTAATAAACGATAGCATTTATTTTAGTGTTCAAATGGCTGTGTCTATGCTCATAAAATCAAGTCTAACAGTGGCCAACATTTCTCAGAGTCGTCCCCAAACACATTTAACTGCTTCCAATTATATGGACACCGTATTCATTATTATACCCACTAGATGGATGCTAATTGTATAAATTGGCATTGAAATTTAGGGGTCACAATGGATGCATCTAAGCCTTTAAAGAATAATCCACTTAGGTGCGATGAAAGCTAGGGGTGTCAACTCATACCATGTCAATTGAAACATAGAAACATAGAAATAGACGGCAGATAAGTGTGCAAGCAATGCATACAACTGATAACATTCTACAAGTTGTGTACATTACTTGGCAACTCGCCCATGACAAACCCATCCTCCACCCACATGTATGCCCCTGTATAGTTGTGTGCTTACCCCAAATTTGAGCATGAATCAGAGATGCACATACAACTTAATTGGTTAATAAGCCATTAGCTCATAATAATTGGGCACGAACAAGTAATTCTTGATGTTAATTGGCACCAATTAGGGTTCACACAAGCATCTGCCAAGTGCGCTATTCTATAATGATGGGCACCCAACTTTCATAGCGCTTATCTCAAAAGGGGGTGCTGCCATCGGAGAGATATGAGCAGGTCAGGGCCATTCTGAATATTAGGGCATAATATTATAGCATATGGGGGATGAGTACCCAACTTGCGCTCAGTTAGGCGCTGGAGTCTACACTAAGCGTTATTCTGTAAAGAGCACTGAGCCTGGAGTGGCATTTAATGAATCTGGCCCTAAGCAAGTACACATTCCAGTTGCAGAATAGCACGTAACGCCTGCGCAAATTCTTTTTCATTATTGGCATCAATTATGCACAAAAGTACTAGAATTCTGTAACGTACAGACACTGTTAGAGCCTAACTTTAGGGCCCAGCTTATAGAATTGCCTTTATGGTACTTTAGAATTCAGCTAAGGATCCGTTATTCAGCTGGTGGCTATCAGTGGAGTTTTGTTTTTTTGTATTTCATGAAATTTTATTGAGATTCAAACATATCATTCAGCACTCTCTAGCGATAACCGCCTCTGTGTTTCTCTGTGGCGGGCATTTAAGTGACTGACTCCATTGCCTCGCTGTGACTCTGCTTTGCAGGATCCTAGGGGCTCGATACTGATTGCCTACTCTCAAGCCGGTATGATTGGTGTGCGCATGGGGTATTTGTCAGGGGTCTATTTGGTGTGGTCAGTGTGGTATGCTTGATTGGATATTACTTGATGGGATGGTAATGAGTGTGAGTGAGGAATTGGGTTTCCTATTTCAAAAATGACTATTGCAGCCCTGGTTAGTTCTCCAGGAGGGTGTATTACTATACTGTACTCCTATTGTAGGAGGTTATTTCTACTGCGGTGAAAGCTTTCTGATGTACTCCTAAATCCTTTGGGCCGTGCATTTTTTGGTATTTTCTCGCTGATGCTCTGTTGTTGTGCTTGCTGTATATTCTGTAACCCTTCCTGGATTGTTTGCATTGTTGTTGGATTTTCTTGTGACATGACTTGTTATGGTATTGGCTGCATTTTCAATAAAAATTCTTTCAAAAAAAAAAAAAGAAAAAATTAATTAAGAATTTACAATACATCAAAAATACCACAGAATTCAAGAAATTGATATAACATAACAATTGAAAAATATCTTAGGGAGTTTCAGTAATAACGTCTGATCATCAAGCTGGCAACAATCGGTGTTATGCTGACCCAGGCGCTGGATTTCTGAGTGTCTGCAGATGGCTAATGCATAGCCAGTAAATGCAATATGCAGCACTTAACCGGCTATGGGTGACTTTTATTTAGTCCTGTTTATGCAGTTAACTTGGCTAGTTAAGTGCTGGCTCTGCCCTCAGAACGCCCCCAAAATAGATGGCTGGGCCAATGCCATTGAAAATTAGCGGTTAGCTGGCCAGTTAAATCACTTTGAATAGCGACCCCTGCATTTTTTATTTTTTAGTTTTAGTTTTTCATATTTGTAATTTTATAGAATAGAATATATGTAAGTTAAAGGAGTTCACTTACATTATCCTCCCCTGCCCCTCCCACCCACTTTTACAAAGGCGTGGAAAAGGTTTTTAGTGCCAGCTGGCGTGCTGAATGCTCTGCGCTGCTCTGACGGTCATAGAGTTCCTATGAGCGTCGGTGCAGCACAGAGCAGTCGGCGCACCAGCCAGCGCTAAAAACTTCTTCCACGCTTTTGTAAAAAGGGGGCCTATTTTTAAATACCGTTTTTTAATTTTTGATCATTTTTGCTGTAACAGTTCTAAAAATGAAAGAGCAGGCTAAAATATAATTAGAAATAGATAATGAAAATGATAAGAACATAAGAACATAAGCAGTGCCTCTGCCGGGTCAGACCACAGGTCCATCCTGCCCAGCAGTCCGCTCACGCGGTGGCCAAAAACAGGTCAAGGCCTGTCTGAATCATCAGAAGGGGCTCCCCTGCCACCTTGGTTTCCCATTTAAGTTCTGCCCTCCTATCGAAGTCCTAGCCCTCCGGTCTTGCACATGCACGACCAGGTTGGTTTACTCAGTACCCCACGATCCCTCTATCCCTCAGGAATCCATCCAATCCCTGCTTGAATCCCTGTACCGTACTCTGCCTGATCACTTCCTCCGGTAGCGCATTCCAAGTGTCCACGACCCTTTGGGTGAAAAAGAACTTCCTTGCATTTGTTTTGAACCTGTCTCCCTTCAGCTTCTCAGAATGCCCCCTCGTATTTGCTGTCCCCTTCAGTCTGAAGAATCTGTCCCTATCCACCCTCTCTATGCCCCTCATGATCTTGAAGGTCTCTATCATATCTCCCCTGAGTCTCCTTTTCTCCAGAGAGAAGAGCCCCAGCCTATCCAGCCTCTCGGCATTCTGAGTTTAGCTGGCGAGTTTGAAATTTAAATTGAAAGATATTTTCAAGAGGTTTGTCCCTTGGATCCAGAAAGGGAGAGAAGCTTTTAATATACAGGCCCAATTAAAAAGGACATACCAGAGCAGCCTGCACGAAAATCTATTCTCTGTTCTATGAAAATAGAAACAAGCCTTTATCCAGAGTCTGTCATTTGTCCTGGGTATCAGTTCACCACACTACATGCCATCGAAATGAATGGGGGAACACCACAAAACCACTAATCTCTGTGTAGAGCGACGCTGGAATTTCACTAATTCTAACATTCTAATGAGCGAGTGACTTCAGCCCAGTGAGAATAGTTTGATAATTACACTGCCTGGGTCTTTCAATCATAGAAACATAGAAACATAGAAATAGACGGCAGATAAGGGCCGCGGCCCATCCAGTCTGCCCACCCTAATGACCCTCCCCTACCTTTACCTTGTGAATAGATCCCACGTGTCGATCCCATTTGGCCTTAAAATCAGGCACACAGCTGGCCTCAATCACCTGAAGTGGAAGACTATTCCAGCGATCAACTACCCTTTCAGTAAAAAAGAACTTCCTGGTGTCACCTCGCAGTTTCCCGCCTCACTCAAGTTGCTCAGCTCTGTATAAATGCACAGTGTAGACAGAGGGCAGGTTGGAGAAGGAGCTAGCCAGCTAACCCCCAGGTGAAACGTCATAGCAGAAGACGGGGCCCATCTCTCAGTTGATGATTTGAAAGACGTACATCGTTTTCCTCTCCCCCTCGCCAAACCCCACTGGCTGCAGAGTAGGATTAACCCTTTGGCAGATCCTGGGCAAAAAAACAAAAGCACGTCGTTAATATTATTGCAATATTATTGATTGGGGATTTAGTGTTAACATTTATAAACCGCTTAATATCAAACATACGTAATTCTAAAAACAATCAACAAAATAACAAGTAATTACAGAAATTCGGGAGTATTTGTAATTGGGGCTAGTCACGTTTCAATAAAATACTTTCACAAATGTAAATCATGCCTCGTCAACCTTTCTCTACCATTAATCCCCCCTCTTTTGCTATGCTTTTTAGTGCGCATTAATCACGGGCTAAACGCTAACGCATGCATGTTATCCTATGGACGCATTAGCGGTTAGCGCACGTGTGGATTTAGCGCGAGCTAAAACGCTTAACGCACCTTTGTAAAAGAGGGCCTAAAACTGGAAACCACCCAAACCGGAGAATCAAATCCCACTAGATTTTACAAAAAAGCATCTCTAAATAGTTGTGTTTTTAAGAGTTTCTTCAAAGTCTTACGAGTCTTACATACTCTCAAAGCTCCAAGAAGGGAGTTTCATAATTTTTCCCCAGCTATAGAAAACATAGCCATCTTTGATCTAACATAGGGGGTGCCTTTGTATTAAGGCATGCTAATCGATTTAGAGCAGTGTTTTTCAACCTTTTTACACCTATGGACCGGCAGAAATAAAAGAATTATTCTGTGGACCGGCATCGGCCTGTGGACCGGCAGTTGAGGAACACGGGCTAAGTCATGGCCAGACCCCGCCCATCTCTACCTAATCTCCACCCTAGACCCCACCCCCATAATTGCACCTTGCACGTCCCGTGCCTCATCTGGAAGCCTTCCCTCTGACATTGCAACGTCAGAGAGAAGGCTTCCGTTTCAGGCGCAGGATGCCCGTAGGAGCCGCTGCCCGTGGCTTTGTGCACTGAATCAGTTAGGAAGAGGGAGCTGGCTCGAAGATAACGCCGCATCGATCGCACCGTGGACCGGCGGTTGAAGAACACTGTTTTGGGCCTGATGCACGTGCTGGCCCTGTGGACCGGCAGGAAATTTCTGTGGACCGGCACTGGTCCATGGACCGGTGGTTGAAGAACACTGATTTAGAGCATGCTATAATGCTAAGGTGCCCATAGAATAGGTTATAGCCAGAGAGGGTCCATAATTCTTATTCCCTATTTTCCCTATTGTGAGTTACCTTTTCGGTACTCTTTCCTCATATTTTGTAGTTCTCCCAATTTTTCCCATTGTTTTATGCTGGTCAAGTATTGTCCTGTGGGTATCTACCTGTTTGTCTCCCCCTTTTTAAATATGAATTGTAAAACGCTTACAAGCCTTGATTTGCGTTTTATCAGAATTTTGAATAAACTTGAAACTTAGCATTTAGCACGCACTAAATCATTTAGCGTGCCATAATAAAAGGACCCCATAATGAACCCCATCTTCCTTCATGCTAATCAATCGCATCCGTCCCTCAGATCTCAATTTTCTCGCTGGTCAGTAAAGCTCCCAGAGTTTTCGAAAGCATAAAGGAGCAGATGAATATAATACTTGGTAGTATATCCGCTGCCGTACTTGTATCCAACTTCAAAGCCGGAGTAATATGTTCAGTCCTGCGTTTTCATGAAGAGATTCATCCAAAGCAGTTTACAATACATTACATAATAATCAGGTACTTTTAAGTACTGTATTTTCCCTGAGCCCCAGATTCTGTTAAGAACATAAAAATAGCTTTACTGGGTCAGACCAAAGGTCCATCAAGCCCAGTAGCCCATCCTCACAGTGGTCAATGCGGGTCACTAGTACCTGGCCAAAACTCAAAGAGTAGCAACATTCCTAAGAATAGCAAGATTCCGGAACCCTGAAGAGGAGCAACATTCCAGAATCCTAAGAATAGCAAGATTCCAGAACCCTGAAGAGGAGCAACATTCCATGTTACTAATCCAGGGCAAGCAGTGGCTTCCCCCATGTCTTTCTGAATAACAGACTATGGACTTTTCCTCCAGTTACCCTACCTACGGATCTAGCATAACTGTAGGCACCTACAAACAGTGCCCCGCATGGTTCTGACTGCAGAAAATATGGAGGAAGCCACAGATAGAATTCTGCTTTCTGACGCCTCCTGCCCAATGGAAAGCAATATGCATGGGCATCTATAGTCTCATCTATGTTTCTGCTTGCAGCCGATTTACCAGGGCAGAAATCTGCCTTGAGAGCCATTGAAGTGACATCTCTGAGGGGACCCTGCTAAACTTTGTGCCCTTAGCAGATGCTTAATTTTGCTGTGCCTTATCCCTGCCCTGATCCTGCAGAAGTAACAGAGGCATGGTGCACGAGTACCTTTCTGCCTGTGTATATATTAGTAATTTTTAAAAGGGAAATACTTGGTCAGTTTCCCTTTGAAAATCCCCTTAAGGTACGAGTGCCAAAATATTCATGTACTTTGTCTCCTCCCCTCCCCCATAATGTACATGCAAATGCATACTCAAATTTGAAAATTCAGTACAGATTTTATTCCATATCATATAATGTCTTGTGCTCTGCAAATTTCAACTGGGATTCTATGCAGTTTACAATAAGCTCTCAGAAGTTACATTACATTTTTGGTTAAGAATTGAAGTAGATAAGAAGTAGATATTGTGTTCAGTTTTGGAGACCGTATCTGGCGAAAGACGTAAGAAGACTTGAGGCGGTCCAGAGGAGGGCGACGAAAATGATAGGAGGCTTGCGCCAGAAGACGTATGAGGAGAGACTGGAAGCCCTGAATATGTATACCCTAGAGGAAAGGAGAGACAGGGGAGATATGATTCAGACGTTCAAATACTTGAAGGGTATTAACGTAGAACAAAATCTTTTCCAGAGAAAGGAAAATGGTAAAACCAGAGGACATAATTTGAGGTTGAGGGGTGGTAGATTCAGGGGCAATGTTAGGAAATTCTACTTTACGGAGAGGGTAGTGGATGCCTGGAATGCGCTCCCGAGAGAGGTGGTGGAGAGTAAAACTGTGACTGAGTTCAAAGAAGCGTGGGATGAACACAGAAGATTTAGAATCAGAAAATAATATTAAATATTGAACTAGGCCAGTTACTGGGCAGACTTGCACGGTCTGTGTCTGTGTATGGCCGTTTGGTGGAGGATGGGCAGGGGAGGGCTTCAATGGCTGGGAGGGTGTAGATGGGCTAGAGTAAGTCTTAACAGAGATTTCGGCAGTTGGAACCCAAGCACAGTACCGGGTAAAGCTTTGGATTCTTGCCCAGAAATAGCTAAGAAGAAAAAATTAAAAAAAGAAAAAAAAATTAAATTGAATCAGGTTGGGCAGACTGGATGGACCATTCGGGTCTTTATCTGCCGTCATATACTATGTTACTATGCTTTGGATGTCACTGGGTGAAGATATATGTTTTTAGCTCTTTCCTGACCCGGTACTATGAAGGGATCTGAAGCACGCATTGTGGCAGGCTATTCCAGACCTTGGGTTCTTGGATTTCAAAGGTGGACTTGAATAGTTTCTTCCAGCGAATTTTGTAGAGGAGATGGAAAGGTCATGTTACCTTAATATCAAATATTAGTCCCTGAGAGTATTCTCCATATATGTAGTCCATAGAAGCAGCCTTAAACAGTGTTTCTTTTCTTTTTTTTTTTTTTTAGTTCTTGCAGCAGCGGACTGGCCTGTTCAAATCAGTTTAATCAAAAGATAGACTGACTGCAGGGTTCTGGAGCAGTTGTAAATCATTTTAATTCCTTCTTTGTGATACCGGAATCCAGAGAGTTGCAATAGTCCAGATATGGGAGTAGGACAGCCTGTGTAACAGTCCTGAAACTATTCTGGCTTAAAACTTGTCTTATCAATCTAAGCTGTCTTAGCCTGAAGAAGAACGTTCTATCTATGGAGTCAATCTGGTCTCCGAAAGTCAGATATGAGTCCGGAATAACAAGAACTTTGGATGATTTCTCTATTTTTAGTTTCTCTCCTAAGATTAACATCAGGTCTGTATGAGGAAGGGAATTGTACTCCCCAAACCAAAGGACCTTGATCTTCATTTTATATAGTTTCAGGAAGTTTCTCTGCATTGTAGCCGGCAAGCTCCAGGCAAGGTGTCTGGGCTCACCGGTACATACGAACTCTTATGAGCCGCTGAGGGCTGCACAAGGAGGTAATAATATTGCGTATAATGTAAGAGACACCATCAAATGTAATAGGCCCAGCTTCAATAAAAGCAGGAATTTTAATCTGCACAAAATAAACAGCTTCTTTGTCAGGGATAAATCTGTAGGAGCCTACTGGCTTCCAATACACATTTCAAAACTATCTCAAAACAAAATAGTCTCTGTGAGAGAAAACCAAAGAGTCCAAAATTACATAGCAGAATCTTTTCTTCACAGAGTTAAGTTTCCTTTCAGTTTATAGTCCAACAAGATTCCATAACAAAAGAAAAGAAAACTTCAAAACAAAAGCAATACTTTCTGATCTGTAACCATCCAGCTCCAAGCTAGTACCACTGTACTGACTTCTTCAGCAAGGAGCGCTGGAAATACAGTGTGCGCCGTGTGGTCTTTAAATTGCCAATAATTAGGCCCACTATCCCACCATGAAACAAGGGGCAAACCCCACTGCCTTTAATTATCACAGTTCAAAATAAAGTCTGCCCAGTTCAACAACAGCGAAAATTCACTCATTGCAGTATTCTTTAGCAAACCTTTAGTTGCTTGCTTTCAGGAGACAAACTTTCATGGGTGTTGCTTCAGGAGTCAACTCAGCACTGGTATCAGGGCTCATCTCAAGTTCCATGGCAAGCGGTTCCTCCATCGGACTGTGTGGTACTTCTGCCCCAGCCTCTGTTAACTCCATAGCCTCAGGAGTTTGGCTGCTATCAGGAGCTCCCAGCCCTGAGCACTGTGACCTGTCCTGCTGCTGTTCCTTCACCCTCTGATTCTCCAGAAGCCTAGTTCTCAGGGACAGCAGCTTGCAGCCCCGCCCCCAATCTTGTAGAATCAGGGTCTTATTGCAAACTGAGTGTGTGTTTAAGTAGAGGCATTCTGTTAGCTTGTATTCCTCCACTGAGGGTGTTTCCGTATTGCATCTGTTGTGTTTTAGGGTTTTGCCTTCCCTATAGCAATGAGACACTGAGGAATAAGCCCATGTGTTATTTGTAATCACTTTTGGCACCTCTAGCATATCGGTATCATGATCCGGTGTGGATTCTTGCTTATATCTAACTAGTCTTTAAGTCTGTTACATTAACGGGTGCTAGAATAGATGTGTCTGTCTGTCTTTCTTTCTCTCTGTCTCCTTAGCTGCTGTCTGTCTGTCTTTCTTTCTTTCTCTCTCTCTCTCTCCTTGGCCGCTTTCTGTCTGTCTGTCTGTCTTTCTTTCTGTCTCTCTCTCTCTCATTGGCCGCTGTCTATCTTTTTTTCTATGTCTCTCTTTGGCTGCTGGCTGCCTTTCTGTCTGTTTCTCTGACCCCCTTTCTCTCTGTAATTCTTTCTGTCTGTGTCTCTCCCTGGCCCCTTATCTGTCTGTCTTTCTTTCTTTCTCTCTCCTTGGCCGCTGTCTGTCTGTCTCTCTGGCCCCCTGTCTGTTTGTCATTCTTTCTGTCTGTGTCTCTCCCTGGCCCCTTGTCTGACTGTCTTTCTGTCTTGCTCCCTGGCCCCCTGCCTATCTCTCTCTGGCCCCCTGAGCAAACCAAGATTGCTGCCTGCCCCCCAGCACACCCCTCCCCCAATAGCAGCCCCTTTTCCCTCTCCCCCTCCACTTCCCTGTGCAGCAGTAGCAGCTGGACGCCTCACAGCACCTTGAAGGACACCCTCCTGCCATTGCTCTCACCGCCGCACGCACCGCAAGCTGCAAATCGAACATGGCCACTGAGTAACAAATCACACTTTGAGGGATCACACCGTTGTAAGTGCACATGCGCGCTTAGGGTTTTATTATAGAGGATTCCATCTCGACTTTTGAGACGGCATTCTCTGCTGTAGTAGAGCTGCATGTTGCCTGCTAGTATGTTGCTTGGGGCAAGATATGGTGAGTCCCATCAGCCCGTTCAGACCCAAATAAGAGTAAATATATCAAGGTTAAATAAAGGAGCAGTAGCCACTTCATGTGTATGTCTTTGTGACTGACCCGGCTGGTCACTTCCGGATACTTTGGTCACTTCAGTCACTCCTGATCACTTTCGGTTAGACCAGGGGTAGGCAAATCCGGTCCTCGAGATCCGGAGCCAGATTTTCAGGATCTCCACCATGAATATGTGTGAGATGGATTTGCATGCACTGCCTCCTGACCTGGCTCCGGCTCTCGAGGACCGGAATTGCCTATCCCTGGTTTAGATTAACCTGCAGTTTCCTCCTGCCTGGGCTTGTCTGTCTCTCTCAGCTGCCTCTGCTCAGCTTCTCGTCCTCTTGCACAGACTTTCCTTTCCATGTAGCATAGAAACATGGTCTCTTCTGCCTTCTCTCATCTTTCTGTATGCAGCAGATTTCTAGTACATTTGCATATGTGATTCTGAGAGAAAGTTGAACTTAATCCGGACTCATGTCTAGTTAAGAGAAATATCTTCCGATGCCTTCATCCCTGTCTCTGATTCTGAGGGATTACCGTATTTTCACGCATATAACACGTGCGTTATACACGATTTTACAAACCATGCATAACCATGCGCGTTATACGCGTGAGCGCGTTGTACAAATTTTTTTTTACATAGTTCCCCCCCCGATGTCCGATTCATCACCCTGAAGGACCGCTCACACCCCCACAGCCTCCCCCCCTCCCGCATGGAGAAGCTGCCTACCGTTGTTTCCGGATGCCAGTGAGCCCAACTGCTTCCTCTTCCGGCGGTCCCGCCCTTTCTCTGACATCAGAGAAAGGGCGGGACCGCCGGAAGAGGAAGCAGCGTAGCGCAGGGCTCAGAGAAGGGGCAGGACCGCCGGCAGAGGAAGCAGCTGGGCTCACTGGCATCCGGAAACAATGGTAGGCAGCTTCTCCATGCAGGAGTTGGAAGGGGGGTGCGAGCGGTCCTTCGGGTGGGGGTGCAAGCGGTCCTTCGGAAAGGAGAGTCGGGGCGGGCGAAAGGAGAGTCGGGGCGGCAAGAGGAGAGTCGGGGCGGCGAATGGAGAGTCGGGGCGGTGAGAGGAGAGTCGGGGCGGCGAGAGGAGAGTCGGGGCGGCATGCGCGGTATACGCGTGTGCGCACTATAGTAAAATTTTTTTACATAAATTTCTGTTCCCCGCGCACTATACCCGTGTGCACGTTTTACACGGGTGCGCGGTATATGGGTGAAAATACGGTAGTTTAAATCAGAAAGCTCAAGAACAGGTTCCCCAACAAAAAGGCCAGATTTTGGCCATATCTGTCACTGTTCACGAAGCATCTTCATTTTCAGTTTCAAAGCATGCAGAATCCAAGCCAGGCTGCTGATGATGTGAAAAACCTGAGTCACATCTGAAAGGGGTCAGGGGAATACAGTCTGAAAGTAGAGCAGCAAGCCAGCTGGCTTCCCCATCCCATAAGCTCTTTTTTTCCATGCCAAAAAGGTCATCCAAATGGTTCCTAAAAGGAGGAAAAATCTTTGTAACTGAGAAGCAGGGATTCTGCCAGGGCAGATCTTGTAAAGCAGCTCCCACAGAGTACCATTAGCAGTAACACGTATCTTCCAGGCTTAGCTATGTTAGCGATACCTGAGCCAGGAAACAGAGAGAGAATATTTTAAAATGACAAATGTTGACGAGTGCTGGAATTGCATATGGAGAGGCCCAGGAGCCTGCGTTGTATTGCATGAATTCTTTCTCAGTGATATGGGGCCCCTTTTACTAAAATGCATTAAGATTGGGGCTTTCCATTGCAAACGCAAGCAGTGTCTCACTTCCGGCTCACCACACAATTGTTTCCCACATATTCACCTTTATAGGACCCCCAGGGACCCCTGAAGAAGACTTTTTGTCGAAACGCGGACCGTGTTGGGTCCTGTATCCCTAGCGGACTAGGTCCTTTGAGGCTCTTATGTGGATGATTTATTTTTATGTGGATTATTTCAGTGGACCTTTGGAACTTTTGACACTTTCAAATAAAGTCCATTTGGGAACATCGTCACTCCACAGAGTTTTTTTGGTTTTCTCTGGATTTTCTTCTTTGTGGATATTTTGGGGTCAGTTCCTTTTGATTTTTGCTACTTAGGATTTTAAAGTGTCTGAGGCTTGCGCAGATGAGGACGGAGCTTAGGCACTGGTGGAATGAGGCATTATGACATCACAGTCTGAGCTCTAGAATGTTGCTACTTAGGATTTTAAAGCGTTCGAGGCTTGTGCAGATGAGGACGGAACTTAGGCATTGGTGGAATGAGGCATTATGACATCACAGTCTGAGCTCTAGAATGTTGCAAACACAAGCAGTGTCTCACTTCCGGCTCACCACACAATTGTTTCCCACGTATTCACCTTTATAGGACCCCCCAGGGACCCCTGAAGAAGACTTTTTGTCGAAACGCGGACCGTGTTGGGTCCTGTATCCCTAGTGGACTAGGTCCTTTGAGGCTCTTATGTGGATGATTTATTTTTATGTGGATGAAATTATTTTATGTGGATGATTTCAGTGGACCTTTGGAACTTTGATACTTTCAAATAAAGTCCATTTGGGAACATCGTCACTCCACAGAGTTTTTTTTGGTTTTCTCTGGATTTTCTTCTTTGTGGATATTTCAGGGGTCAATTCCTTTTGGTTTTTCCTTAATGTACTATTATGCAGGATTTAAACATGCACTAAGCCCAAAACTAATACTGTGTCAAGAAGGAGCGTTCCCACTCATTTTTTATTGCATGTCGTGGATTAGCATTCAGATTAATGCACGGTACCTGACTAATACGGAAGCACTTAGGCCCAAATTCTGGAACATAAGAACATAAGAACATAAACCTATTTTGGAGGCGCCCAACTAGGCAGGCGCCTATCTAAATTGAACGACAAGCTCGATTAAGCTTTTTAGTCAGCACTGATTGAAACCTAGGCGCCTATCAAGAAAGCGCGAATCTGTAACAAGGCGCCTCTAAAAATTTAGGCAACCTTCAAAAAAATAGGCGCTATGCATATTAGGCGTGGGCGTGGCTACGTGTTAGGCGCCTTGTTGCAGAATCTCTGCTCTTAAGCGTCCTTGTGCGCTCAGCTAAGCGCCTAACGTTTAGTTGTGCCTAGAGCCGGCCTATTTCTCGGGCGCCTCCAAAATAGGTTCCGCTCAGCGTGATTCATTAAATAGCACCCAATTTTACTTGAATCGCGCTGAACGGGGCCTAATTAGGCGCCTAACGTTTGGGCACTTCTTATAAAATTTGACCTTTGGAGGCTAATTCTGTAAGTGGCGCCTGATAAAGATCCTAAGCGCCGGAAACGTAGACCAGGGTTTTACAGGCCTACATTTCTACATTTAAGGTCTTTGTAGAATTGCGATCAGTGACGTGTAGTGACACTGAAGTCCAGCGCCACCCACTTCCAAGCTTCAGTGTCACTAAGCGCCGATTCTGGAGGGTGCGTCGCGGCACCTAATTTTATTTGTAAATCCATTTTTACATAGTTACATAGTAAATGACGGCAGATAAAGACCCGAGTGGTCCAACCATACATGCTCCATAAATTAATTTAGTTTAAATGCTCTTTTTTCTTAGATATTTCTGGGCTAGAAACCCAGAGCCCTACCCATTAGTGTGCTTAGGTTCCATCTACTCCATCAAAGCTCACTCCAGCCCATCTTAACCATCCCAGCCATTGAAATCCTCCCCAGCCCATCCTCAACTGAATGTCCATATACGGGACACAGGCCGTGCAAGCCTGCCCAGTACTGCCCTTAGTTCCTTCAATGTGTACCCATTGTTATCTGATTAGAGATCCTCTGTGTTCATCCCACGCTTATTTGAACTCCGTCACCGTTTTCTTCTCCACCACCTTCCTTGGGAGCGCATTCCAGGCATCAACCATTCTCTCCGTAAAGAAGAATTTCCTAACATTACTTTTGAATCTACCACCCCTCAACCTCAAATTAAGTCCTCTGGTTTTATCATTTTCCTTTCTCTGGGATAGATTTTGTTCTACCTTAATATCTTTCAAGTATTTGAACGTCTGAATCATATCTCCCCTGTCCTTCCTTTTCTCTAGGGCAGGGGTGCCCAACTTCGGCCCTAGCCAGGCCAGGTTTTCAGGATTTCCCAAATGAATATGCATGAGATCAGTATGCATACAATGGAAGCAGTGCAGGCAAATAGATCTCATGCAAATTCACTGGGGAAAACCTGATTGGATTTGGCCCTCGAGGGCCGGAGTTGTGCATCCCTGCTCTAGGGTATACATATTCAGGGCTTCCAGTCTCTCCTCATACGTCTTCTGGCATAAACCTCCTACATTTTCGTCGCCTTCCTCTTGATCGCTTCAAGTCTTTTTATGTCCTTCGCCAGATAAGGTCTCCAAAATTGAACACAATACTCCAAGTGGGGCCTCGCCATCGACCTGTACTAGGACATCAACACCTTCTTTCTTCTACTGGTTACGCCTCGCTCTATACAGCCCAGCATCCTTCTGGCAATAGTCACCGCCTTGTCACACTGTTTCTTTGCCTTTAGATCTTCGGACACTATCACCCCAAGGTCCCTCTCCCCGTCCGTGCATATCAGCCTCTCCCCTCCTAGCATATACGGCTCCTTCCGATTTCTGATCCCCAAATGCATTACTCTGCATTTCTTTGAATTTTAGTTGCCAGGCATTAGACCATTCCCCTAACTTTCGCAGATCCTTTTTCATGTTTTCCACGCCCTCCTCGGTGTCTACTCTATTACAAATCTTGGTATCATCCACAAAAAGGCAAACTTTTCCTTCTAACCCTTCAGCAATGTCACTCACAAACATATTGAACAGGATCGGCACCAGCAATTATCACACCACTTAAAGCCAATTAAAGACACTTAAGTTAATTGTCAGCAGGCGTGATCTAGGCACCTGCCGGCACCTAAATTGCAGAGGCTTTTTGAGAATCCAGACCTTAGAGGTAATAGGTGGTTCCAGGTTAACTCTGCTTTATCCATTAGCACAGGGGTGCCCACACTTTTTGGGCTTGCGAGCTACTTTTAAAATGACCAAGTTAAAATGATCTACCGACAATGAAATTAAAAAAAAAACAACTCAAAGCACACTGAAAGGCAGAGAAAATGTTAATTATCATTCATATTCTGGGGTTTTTTCAAAGAGGTCACGGCAGATGACTCTATACAATGTCACCTCAGTAACAACTATACAAAAATAGACAAATATACCCCCTCCCTTTTTACTAAACCGCAATAGCACAGGGAGTTACGCTGAATTCTGCTCTTGATGCTCATAGGCTCCCTGTGCTAAAAAACGCTATTGCGGTTTAGTAAAAGGGAGCCATAGTGCAAAATATAGGCAGCAGATATAAATTCTCAGAAAGGACACATTTTGATCACTAAATTGAAAATAAAATCATTTTTCCTACTTTTGTTGTTTGGTGATTTCATGAGTCTCTGGTTGCACTTTCTTCTTCTGACTGTGCATCCAATCTTTCTTCCCTTCTTTCAGCCTCCTGTATGTTTCCTCTCCTCCAGACCTCATTCTCTCCCCCAACTTTTTCTTTATGTCTCCCTGTTCCCCCTTCTTTCTGTCTCTCTGTCTGCCCCCTTTCTTTCTTTCTCCCTGCCCTCCCCAAGCCACTCGGTTTGCTGCCGCCGCCATCAGGGAACAGCCCCCAAGCCACCGCCGCCCCAAGCTTTCCCTGTAGAAGCGTCACGCTGACCAGCATTCCGCTCCCCGACGTCAATTCTGACATAGGAGAGAAAGTTCCAGGCCATCCAGGCATTTCTCCCCATTCCATCCAGCCTGAGCCCCATCTCTCCTTGATCCAGCATTTCCCTTCTGTGTCTATCAGAATTACCATTCCACCTATTTTCCAGCATCGTCCTTCTTTGTGTCCATCTCACCTAGATCCCTATCTCACCACTTTTTCAGAATCTTCATTTGTCTCTGTTCTTGTCTTTACCCCAAGTTCACTATTTGCCCTTTCAATGTCTTTATCTCCCCCCCCCACACACACACGTTTTTAGCATTACTTCTATGTCTCTATTTCACCTCCTCTTCATGTCCCCTCTGTATCTCTATCCTTATTCAGTAGGTCCTGCTTACCCTTTCTCTTCTTTGTGTCACTATCTCCATTTTCAGCTTTCCCCCCTTTTCCTTTGTTACTGCACCCTGTAGCCAGAATCTTTCCACCCTCCCTCTACTCTGGCCCAGCCCAGTATGAAATATTTCCTTTTGTTTCCCTCCCCTCTCTCTCTCTTTCTCTCTCTCTCTTCTCCTCCCTCACCCACGAGTCCTGCCTCTGGCCCTTTCCCTTCCACCTGGATCCAGCCACACACCCTGCCCTGCGGCCCTCTTCAGCAACTCGTCAGCAACGGTGATCAAGACAGGCTGCCGACATCGATGCCTTCCCTCTGCGAGTCCCGCCTTTGTGGAAAAAGGAAGTTGAAACAAGCGGGACTCCCAGAGGGTAGACCCCGACGTCAGAAGCTTGTGTCAATTGCTGCTGCTGACGAGTTGCCAAAGAGAGCCGCGGAGCAGGGGGTGTGGCCGGATGCAGGGAGAAGGGAGAGGGCCAGATAGGAAGGCTGCTGGAAGAGGTAGAAGCTCCTGAGCATGACACCGACCCCGGTCAGGATGATTTCTTTTTCAGGCTGCTGCCGCCGCCACACCCCTACCCCCCACCGAAATGACAAAAAAAACAGACTAAAGTGGATGCCCGGCGTCAGCGTCTTTGACATCGGGGAGAGAAAGGCTGATAGGCCCGGTAGATGGGGACAGCAACACAAGTCTTTCTCGGAGCCCGGGATGGGCTCCGCGATCGACTCATGTTGCCTTCCCGATCTACCGGTCGATCGCGATCGACGTATTGGGCACCCCTGTATTAGCACATAATAAATGTAACATGCTAGTTGGCTAACATTGCCACGCCCCTCTGTGCCCATGCCACGCCCATTTACAGAAAAAGTCTAAAAAAATGAGGTCATGGGTGCTTTATTTAGTTATTTAATTCATTTTCTATCTCATTCTCCCCAAAGAGCTCAGAATGGGTTACAGATTAAACATACATATTATACAGTTAACAGGTTACGATTTGCCATAATTGTAGTACAAGTTTTATGATACAAATTTTTATCCTAATTTGACCATCCTAGAGGTCTAATACCAATATATAAGTTAGAATTTGCCATAGTTGCAGTGCAAGATTTTTCAATCCAAGTTTTTATCCTAGAGTGACACATACATTTCTTTGTAATCCTTCGGTCACGGGCAGGGGAGTTAGGTGAAAAGGTAGGTTGTTAATGCACGAAATCAGGCAAACTACCACAAAATCACTTAGGGCTAGATGCACAAAGCAAACCGATTGTGTACCGATCAGTTTGCGACCCTGGCCCGATTCACGTACCTTCACTTACTTGTCCTCCGATCCGCGCATGCAAATGAGGGCAAGGTCATGCAAATGTAGGCAGGGACGCCATTCACAAAACTTTTTTCCAATCCGACTGTGCTCGCAAAAAGCGACTGCTCAGGACCAGTTGCTGAAGCCCTTTGCGACTTCTCTGCCTTCTGCAGCCCTGCTCTCTGCCCTGTCAGCCCCGACCTCTTGCTGCCCCGAATGCCTCCTGCAGCCCAGAACGTGCCTGCCTGCCTGCCCCAATTCTCCCACCCTTCCCCGCGCTGCAAGCCCGTGGTTTTAACCCATGGGCTTAAGCGGGTTAAAACCACAGGCTCCCAAAAGTTCCTCGATCACCCCAAAAAAAAAAAATCTATTGCCGGCCCTGAGGTCCAGCAATAGCATTTTTATAGGCTTTCTTGCGGCCCTGGCTGCGCTAAGAAGAAGAAGGAAAAAAAACAACCCACAACTCAACTGGCACAGAGGTTCCACGCATGCTCAGACCATCTACAGATGGTCTACACATTCGCGGGGATCGCTATAGCGTGATCCGTGCCTGCAGATGGGGCGTTCCTCCGACCGCCCTCATCTGCATGTTAAAGTTTACTGAATTAGTCGGACCTGCCCTGATCTGGCAGGTTAGTGAATCCTGCTCTTAATGTAGTCGTGCAATAGCTTGTTTCTGCGCATTAACCACACATCAAAGGCCCCTTAACTGTTTAATTACTCTAGTAATTAGTAAACATCAAAGATTTCAATGCAGGTAGACGCTTGGGTAGTGTAGAGGTGATGCCACCTGTGAGTGACCCCCTGGAAGGTAGTTTGGGGTGGGTTAATAGAGTGGGCAGACTTGATGGGCCATGGCCCTTTTCTGCCGTCATCTTTCTATGTTTCTATGTAAATGCTTATATCAGTAGCAGTAAAGTAAATAAAAAGTCCAATCCAGTCCATTGAGGGTCTTGATCAGCGTGCTCAGAAAGGAAGGGTCTGATTTCAGCAATATTGTAGAGAAAGAAATGGCAGGTTTTGGCAGTCTGTTGAGTATGTAAAGAGAAGGAAAGAGATCAGTCAAAGATTACCCAAGGCTGCGAGTCAACGAGACAGGAAGGATGCGGGTGTTGTTCATAGAAATAGAGAACAGGGGAAGAGGAGACAGGTTTAGGTGAAAAGATAAGGAGCTCAGTCTTGGCGAGACATCCAGGTAGCGATATCCTGAAATCCTGACTGGCAAAACACTGGACTGCTGACTAGATGGGAGTGACTGGCTAGCTGAGTCAGTTAATGGTGAGTGGCTAGTGAAAGGTGGTTAAGAATTGAGGCCTAAGTGGGGAAGGGGGGGGGAGGGAGAAGAGAAGATGGTCATCTAGTTGGAAGGTGGCTAGTAGGGTGACGGGACAAAAGCGCGCGAGACTTCGGCGCACTGACATTGCAGTGCAGACAATTCGGCGCAGGACCCCAGTGCGCCGCCTAAAAAGTTACTTTTAAAGAGCTCCGACGCGGGGTGTGTGTGGGGGGGGAACCCCCAATTTACTTCATACTCTACGTGCTGCCGTTGAGAGGGTGTGTGGGGTGCAACCCCCCCCCCCCATTATAGAAAAAACTTAACTTGTTCCTAAAACATCGGGAAAAAGTTAAGTTTACTCTATAATGGAGGGTTCCAACCCCCCACCCAACGGCAGCGTGAAGAGTATGAAGTAAACTGGGGGTTCCCTCCCCCCACACCCCACGTCGGAGCGCTTTAAAAGTAACTTTTTAGGCGGCACGCTGGGGTCTTGCGCCGAATTGTCTGCGCGCAAATGACTGAACCGCTAGTAGCATGGAGGGGTGACAGGGGTGAGGATGACTGATGACTGGGAGATGATGGTGATACTGGGGTGAGGGTTAAAACTGTTAGGGATGAAGCCGTTTGAGAAAGAATGACTTGGTGAAGGGACTGAGAGAGAGAGTGGAGGAGAAAAAGGGGTCGCTGATTCATGATGCATTCAGGGCCTGATTTATTCATGGAATCGAAAAATATGTCTTAAAGGGGCTGCAGCAGGCTTCAGAAGGGATCTCTCCACCTCCCCCATCCCACTCTTTAAATTTAGTTGGATTAATGCAGGGGGGTCTCGGCCACTGGCTCCTGCATTTTTGAGCTGACCCCTACATTCAAAGAAAGTCTCTGAAGGCCTGATCAAATTTCACTGTAAGAAATCTGTTGTGTAATTAATATGTGAGATT
The DNA here is from genome assembly GCF_902459505.1 of Geotrypetes seraphini. Taxonomy (NCBI): domain Eukaryota; kingdom Metazoa; phylum Chordata; class Amphibia; order Gymnophiona; family Dermophiidae; genus Geotrypetes; species Geotrypetes seraphini. The sequence continues at coordinate 15,429,437 of NC_047093.1, read as the reverse complement.
CCCACTTATTTGTTAAACGGTTTTGCCCCTCTATTAATAGACCTGCTAATACCTCTGTGCAGGAAGCTGGATGTTTCCAACACACATTTCCAGTGCTGGAAATAGATCAGCAGGGTAAAGTAATACATGAAATCTTAATCTAAGAAGCATGTGCGCGATCAAAACAAACCTGAACAACCACCAGATGGGTCGACAGCTTAAAAAAAATTCCAGCACAAGGAGGCAGTCGGTGGCTTTCTTCTTATCAGTCAGGATGCCAGGGAGTCCAAATACCTGGAAATGTCATTATATTCCACCTGAATTGTAAGAATGTGGGTAGAGAAAGGTAGCCCTGTCTCAATAGGGGGCATGATCCATTATTTAGGGGATAGTTATTTAGGCATGGTGTGGTTAAAACACTTGGCAAATGGCAGTAATGTGTTATATTACTGTAACACAGATTAATAATAGTTACTATATAATCAATAATAATAAAATGTTAAGCGCGTACGCGCACTCACGCCGCGTGTTCCCTGTTCCGTCGCGACGGCACGAGTGCGCATGCGCGCTTATACGTCACAGTCTCCTTTTTTTACAACCCGGCTCGCTGAGAGGGAGAGCGTTGCTGGCACCGGGGAGGGGTGGGGGACGCCAGTTCAGCTCGGCCGCTCCGTCTCTGCCGTCTCAGCAGCCCCCGAAGCTCCTCAGCAGCCTGTCCCGCTCCCTCGAGAAGGGCTCCCGATGGCAGCACTGCTGCTGGTGGCGCTGCTCCCGCTGCTGTGCGCGAGCGACGCGCCGGAGCTGGACCCCGCGAACGGCAGAGAGAGGTGAGGATGGATTGATGGGAGATGCTGGACTGTTGGGGGGATAGACAGAGGGGAGATTCTGCTTTGGTGGGGGTTGGGGAAAGGAAAGGAGGCCTACTGCTGCACAAGGGGAGCAGGAAGAGGTGCTAATAGACAGGGGGAAAAAGGAAGGAAAGCCTACTGCTGGACAGGGGGATCAGGAAGAGGTGCTGATGGACAGGGGGTGGGGGGAAAGGAAGGAAGGGAGGCCTACTGCTGGACAGGGGGATCAGGAAGAGGTTCTGATGGACAGGGGGGGAAAAGGAAGGGAGGCCTACTGCTGGACAGGGGGAGTAGGGGGAGCAGGAAGAGGTGCTGATGGATGGGGGGGAAAAAAAGGAGGCCTACTGCTGGACAGGGGGAGCAGGAAGAGGTGCTGATGGATGGGGGGGAAGGAAGGGAGGTGTACTGCTGGACAGGGGGGAGGTAAACAAGGGAGAAGGGCTGCTGCTGGATAAGGGGAGGTAAAAGGAAGGGAGAATGGACAGGGGGAGCACGCAAGGGGTGGTGATGGACAACCAAAACAAAGAAAGACAGAAATACAGAAAGCGGCTAAGGAGACAGAGAGAGAAAAAAATAAAGACAGACACACACATACATTATAGCACCCGTTAATGTAACGGGCTATAAAGCTAGTGTATAATAATGCGATGCGAACAATGCAAATGCATAGGGTTACCGGATGTCCGGGAAAACCTCGTAAATGTCCTCGTTTTAAAGGAGTGTCCGGGTGCCCAGAGGGATATCCAAAACCTGGCAGTTTATCTGGATTTTGGAAGGCTCCAAGCTCGGGGAAGGAGACACGCGATTCATGTGGCGGTGGGGCGTGGCTGGGGGGCAGAATGGGATGGGGTCTGGTGTCCACTTTTTCTTTTTTTAAAGAGAAAGTCTGTTAACCCTAGAAATGCATGCAGAACACCTCACTTCTATGTAAGTCAAATGATGCAGCTTGCATGAGGGTAGGGGGCTCTGATTCAGAGGCCCTTGGGAAAGGTCATTGGTGGCTCGTGTGGAGGCGGAACTGGGGGGTGGAGCAGCGAGGGACTGGGGCAGAATGGGGTGGGGTCTGGTGTCCACTTTATTTTTTTTTTAAAGAGAAAGTCTGTTAACCCTACAAATGCATGCAAAACACCTCACTTCTATGTAAGTCAAATGATGCAGCTTGCAAGAGGGTAGGGGGGCTCTGATTCAGAGGCCCTTTTTGTGGGGGGGGGGTGATTAGGGGAAGGCCTTTGTGCTGAAGGTCTGGGGGATTCAGGGGTATGCTGGGGGGAAAAGAGAGATTAATAATTAGTGCCCAGCCTCTTCAAGATGCAGCCCTGTAGAATAGTGGCCCAGTGCTCGCAGGTAGTATAAATAATACTGTTTATGAAATTGATCGCAGGCCGTGTTCTTCATGTATTTTAAGAGTCATTAAGTTACTGCAGGTTAGTGTGAATTAAGGTGGACTCAAATCCCATCTTTTACCAGTGGAACCTTTTCTTCTGCAGGAGCTTAACGGGCTCATAATCGAAAGAGAAAAATGTCCAAAAATCAGCCTAAGTCGGCACTTGGATGAACATTGTCAAAATATGTCCAAGTGCCGATAATGAAAACGGGTTTTGAACGTATTTCTAAACGACCTAGGCCTTCATAGTGACCTCATTTAGAATATTGTTACACTTCTGGAGATCGCACCTTCAAAAAGATATAAACAGGATGGAGTCGGTCCAAGGGGTGACTACTAAAATGGTCAGTGATCTTCGTCACAAAGCTGTTTTAATAAATGTGAACTGTTTAGGAAAGGCAGAGATGGTAAAAATGGTGTCTTCTATCCCACCAATACCTTTCAATTCTAGGCGGTTTATAACAAGAAATTAGCCTGGGCATTCTCAGGGAGATCACAAGGTTGATAGCTATAGTATGCGTCGGGATCTGGGAAGGGTCGATATGTTTTGTTAGATCATTTGACAAATTTCTTGAATAGTAGGGTTTTCAGTTCTTTCCTGAATGTTTTGTAGTTGGGTGTCGTGGTCAGCAGATTTGAGAGGTGGTGGTCTATTTTCGCTGCTCTGGTGGCTAGTAGACCGTCATGTATTTTTTTGCTTTGCATGCCTTTGATTGGAGGGGTGGGTAACGTGTGCTTGAGTTCTCCTTGGTCTGGATGTGTTTTTCCAGATTAGGCGGTTGTTCAGATCGCTTGGTCCATTTCCATTTAGGGCTTTGAATGGGGTGCAGTAGAATTTGGGTTGTATGCGTGCTTGGACTGGGAGCCAGTGTGAGTCTTGGAGAGCTGAGGTCATGTGGTCGTATTTTTTCAGCGAGTATATCAGTCTTAGGGCTGTATTTTGGACTGTTTGTAAACAGACAAGACAGACAAATAGGATGTCATGGATACAGTTAAGAGGAACGGTTAATCTAAATTTAGAATAAGATAATTCAGAACGAATTTCAAGTGGAAGGGAGTTCCATAAAAACAGGACTGAAGCAAAAAAAAAGGCAGAATTACGAGTAGATGACAATTGATGAGCATTGGATGATCTTCTGGACTGGATGATACGGAACCAAAGGTTTTGTCAAGTAACAAGGTTGGCCTGAACTTATAGCCTTAAATGCTAAAGTTAGAGCCTAATGATCAGTCTAAATTTAACTGGAAGCCAATGATGTTTCTTAAATAGGGGACTAATATGGTCATATCTACGCGCATTAGTAAGAACTCTAATAGCAGTATTTTGCACAGTTTGTCATTTTTGAATTACTGCTGCTGGAAGCCCAGTGTAGACAATAATAATAATAACAATAACTTTATTTTTGTATACCGCAGTACCACAACAGTTCTGAGCGGTTTACAGAGGAAGAGACTGTACACAGACAGCGATGTTACATACAAGATTAGCTTAGCAAGTCGGGATTAGTCAGGTATATCCAGAGGCATATCAGAGATACAAGGCAGGGAGTGAATCAGATAAATTTATCAAAGAGATAGGTTTTAATTGATTTCCTGAAAGTTTGGTAGGAGGGTGAATTTGAAATGAGGGTGGTTAGACATTTGTTCCATTTGCCTGCTTGGAATGACAGAGATCTATCAAGGAATCTCTTGTAGATACAGCCCTTTAAGGACGGGAAGGCAAACAGGTAGGTATTACGTGTGCGGGAGGGGCCTGAGAATTCAAAATTTCCGACAGGTAGATTGGGGAAGAGCCTGTTAAGGTTTTGAAGCAGAGGCAAACAAACTTGAAGATGATCCTTGCCTCCATCGGCAGCCAGTGCAGTTTTCTGTAATAAGGGCTTACATGATCTGATTTTTTTTTTGAGATCGTAGATGAGGCAAACGGCAGCATTCTGTACGATTCTCAAGCGTTTGATGGTTTTCTTAAAGGATCCCAGGAATATAATGTTGCAGTAATCTAAGCTGCTTAAGATTAGTGATTGGACCAGCAGTCGAAAGGAGAGGAAGTCGAAATAGTGTTTGATGGTGCGAAGTTTCCAGAGGGTACAAAAGCATTTTTTAACCTGAGCATTGGTATGGACTTTGAAAGTCAGGCATCGGTCCAGGATGACTCCAAGGATTTTGATAGTAGGGTTAATTGGGTAGTTTAACCCGTTTAATTTCAAAGAGGTATTTGTTAACTTGCCAAGAAAATCTTGGGTTTTTCTGGGTTCAGTTTTAATATGAATAGTATGGTCCATTGTTCTATCTTGGTGAGGACGGATGAGGTGAATTGTTCCGTCTCTTGTGTCAGAGAGGTTATGGGAATGATAATTGTGATGTCATCTGCGTGTATATATATGATTTCAGTTTTAAGTCAGATAACATATGACCCAATGAAGCCATGTAGATGTTGAATAGAGAGGGGGATAGAGGGGAGCCCTGTGGAACTCCGCAGGGATTGCACCAGGATTGGGAGAAGGTTCCGTTACAATGAACCTGGTAAGTGCGGTTTTTTAAGAAGCCTGTGAAACAGTTTACTACCTGTCCAGTGATGCCAATGGAGTCGAGGCATCTGAGCAAAATGTCATGGTCAACCAGGTCAAAGGCACTGCTCAAGTAACCAGGGCGTTTTTTCCCAGTGAAAACAAATGGAAGAGGTAATTAGTCAGTGAAGCTAAGACAGTTTCTGTGCTATGATTTGTACGAAAACCAGACTGGGAGTCGTGAAGAATGTTGAACTTCTCTAGGTATTTCATGAGGTAATGATTAACTAGACCTTCCATAAGTTTTGGAAGAGTGGTATATTGGCAATGGGTCTGTAGTTGGAAGCCAAAGAGATTGGTTCCAGTGTTACAGTAATCTAACTTAGAAGTGACCAAGACATAGACTCAAAGCAAGGTTTATCGATAAAACTCTGGATGGATCTTATTTTACGAAGAGAATAAAACCAAGATCTAACAACCAAAGTTATCAGAGGATGCAAAGTTAAATGCAAAATCTAACTGTACTCCAAGATATCTCATAGTATTTAATAACTGAATGGGCTGCAAATGTAAGAGAGATGCAATAGATGGAGAGTTAGCAGATCCTGTAATCCACATCCCTGTAGTTTTCTGCAGGTTCAAAACCAATTTATTTTGAAGTGCCCATTCTTCAATCATTTCAAGACGTTGAAATAAACCTAAATTAGGATTTGTCAAATTTTGGGGGAAAACCAATGAAATGTCAGCATAAAAATAATATTTAATCTGAAACTCCTGAATCCTTAAAGCAAGTGGATTAAAAAAAAATTTAAATAATAAAGGGGAAAGCACCGAGCCTTGTGGTACCCTGCATGTGAGCTCACAAGGAGGCCAAAAAGCAGAAGAAAAGGACACTTTAAATGTCCTGTCTGACAAAAAAGATTTAAACCAGTTAAGAACAGTACCTGTAATTCCTAATGATTGTAAACGAGATATGAGTGAAGAATGGATCCCTAATAAATGCTGATATTAACATTTGTGTTAATCATTCTCTCTTGTAGACATTGAGCAAAAGAAACGGCAATCAGTGTTCCAGTTAAATATGGCTGTGGCATTTTTAGAGAAAATGTTTCTAGATAGATTTGTGACTAGGATATTTGTAAAAAGAAATCTTACCTAGAAATAAAGAAAAAACTATGGCAAGAGAAATGATTTCCGATTAATGCCTGCAAAGACCTTGCCAGCAAATTTCAGTCCACTGCAGAAAGTGAAACTTCAGGGGCTCAAAAGTTTCAAGAAAGAAGGTAAAATTGTAATGGATGAAGCAGATCTAGTCATACCATGAGTAACAGGATCTAGTTGAATAATCTGCCGCCATTCTTCCTCAAAAAGCTTTTATAGAACTTAAAATCTAGAGATATAAATTTTTTTTTTTCTAAAAGTGAATGATTTTGCTGTTTCCCTTCCAACAAAGTGCAGGGTTAAGAGAGAATGTTTTGATTTATATCTAATGGAGAGACACTTCTACGATGGTCGGATGTAAGTTGTCTACAGATGGAATGAAGACGAGTGCAGGTTCAATGTAGAAATCAACGGAGGAAAAAGCCTCAGACAAGGGCCCTCCCACCTCCACAATGGTGGAATAGCGGTGGTAAGGCGTTCACCTCATTGGCTAAAAAAACCTCCTGAAATCTTTTTGGATGCTTGAGGTGCTTTTGCGTCCGTTTCTAAGTTTTGATCGGAGACGTTACACCCTGAGGTAGCTGTAGAGTGAAACACTGGCCACCGTCGGTGTACCTATCATTTAAAGCTAAGTAGTGATAAGATATATTTTTTATCTATCATTCAGTATTTCTATTTAAGAACGTTTTAATAGTGCAGAGTTCTTGTTATTTCAGGAGGTTTTTTAGCCAATGAGGTGAACGCCTTACCACCGCTATTCCACCATTGTGGAGGTGGGAGGGCCCTTGTCTGAGGCTTTTTCCTCCGTTGATTTCTACATTAAACCTGCACTTGTCTTCATTCCATCTGTAGATAACTTACATCCGACCATCGTAGAAGTGTCTCTCCATTACAATTGTGTTTCTACTATATCTGTATTTTGTGGCTATTGATTTATATCTAACACATGCAGTTTACATAATTCAAAGAATATTATCCCGGAAAACCTATATGACAAATATTCTTTAAAGAAGTCAGAATATAATCTCAGCTAGGATAGGAGTGGATACGTATGTGCAGCCAGTGTCTCTCCGTGTCTGTCTGTGACTAGTTATTTTTTTCCATTAAAAGCCGGGGGGGGGTGGGGAGTGTATGTGTGTGTGTGTGTGTATATATTACAGTGTGCCGCAAACTTTTTAAAGCCACAGTACACTAAACGTAAGGCTGCGGCTGGAGGCTGGAGGGAATCTGGAAGTGCACAGACATCGACGTGATGATGGCATGTGCACGTGTGATGTCATCATGTAGACATCCACATATGCACGGATGTGCTCCCGCTGCAGCCCTGAGACTCCTATTGGCACCGGTACTGGGGGTTCTGGAGAGGTGCAGAGAGCAGGAGAGGCACCGGCGCCAGCTGACTGCCTATAGCAGGGATGTCAAAGTCCCTCCTCGAGGGCCGCAATCCAGTCGGGGTTTCGGGATTTTCCCCAATGAATATGCATTGAAAGCAGTGCATGCACATAGATCTCATGCAGATTCATTGGGGAAATCCTGAAAACCCGATTGGATTCCGGCCGGTCCGGAATTGCCCATGTCTGTTCTAGACCAGGGATCTCAAAGTCCCTCCTTGAGGGCCGCCATCCAGTCGGGTTTTCAGGTTTTCCCCAATGAATATGCATTGAAAGCAGTGCATGCGCACTGATCTCATGCAGATTCATTGGGGAAATCCTGAAACCCGATTGCATTCCGGCCTATAGGCACGTCCTGTAAGCAGTCAGCCGGCATCTCTCCTCCTTGGGCTTCTCGCGGCACACCGTTTGCGTTACACTGATATATTATGTGCCCTACCATTTACAGCAGCTCATGATCAGACATAAATCTTTGCAGCTTCAATCTAGCCAGAGTTTCTGCCACTTTACTCCGTAGTGTGGCTATGGGGTTATTTTCGAAGCCTCTCCACATGTGCAGATTGCATCCACGTGTAATTGGCAGTTTCAAGAAAGCATGTCGGTGGGACCAAGATCTATGGGTTTCATTTACTAAAGTGCACTAATGCACCTCTTAACTTCATCCTATGTCCTCAAATTCCAGAGCTTCCTTTCAAATGAAAGAGACTCGCCTCATGCGCATTTACACCACGTAGGCATTTAAACGTCTCTATCATATCTCCCCTCTCCCACCTTTCCTCCAAAGTATACAGATTAAGATCTTTAAGTCTATCCCCATATGCCTTATGACGAAGACCACACACCATTTTGGTAGTCTTCCTCTAGACCAGTGGTCTCAAACTCAAACCCTTTGCAGGGCCACATTTTGGATTTGTAGGTACTTGGGAGGGCATCAGAAAAAAATAGTTAATGTCTTATTAAAGAAATGAGAATTTTGCATGAGGTAAAACTCTTTATAGTTTATAAATCTTTCCTTTTGGCTAAGTCTTAATAATAATATTATAGCTAAAGAGACAGATGATCAAGAAACTTTTATTTTACTTTTGTGATTATGATAAACAGACCGAGGGCCTCAAAATAGTACCTGGCGGACTGCGGGTTTGAGACCACTGCTATAGGCTAAGGCTCTTTATACCTGCATTGTGATGTCATAGAACTTTATGGCAGATAAAGGTCAAATGGCCTATCCACTATCTCTTCCTCTCCCTATTGGCTAAGGCTCTAACATTTGCATCTCCTCTCCCTATTGGCTAAGGCTCTTTACACCTACATTGTGATATCATAGAACTTTATGATTATAGAAACATGATGGCAGATAAAGGCCAAATGGCTCATCCAGAGCATCCACTTTCTCCTCCTCTCCCTATTGGCTAAGGCTCTTAACATTTGCATCTCCTCTTCCTATAGGCCAGTGGTCTCAAACTCAAACCCTCTGCAGGGCCACATTTGGGATTTGTAGGTACTTGGAGGGCCGCAGAAAAAAAATAGTTAATGTCTTATTAAAGAAATGACAATTTTGCAGGAGGTAAAACTCTTTCTAGTTTTGGCTAAGTCTTAATAATAATATTGTCATTTCTAGCTAAAGAGACATATGATCAAGAAACTGTTTTATTTTACTTTTGTGATTAGGATAAACATACCCAGGGCCTCAAAATAGGGCCTGGCGGGCCGCGAGTGTGAGACCACTGCTCCAGACTGACTCCATCCTTTTTATATCTTTTTGAAGGTGCGGCCTCCAGAATTGTACACAATATTCTAAATGAGGTCTCACCAGAGTCTTATTCAGGGGCATCAAAACCTCCTTTTCCCTACCGACCATCCTTCTAGCATTTGCCGTCACCTTTTCAACCTGTTTGGCCACCCTAAGATCATCACATACAATCACACCCGAGTCCCGCTCTTTTGTCGTGCACATAAGTTCTTCACCTCCTAAACTCTACCATTCCCTTGGGTTTTGCCCTCTTTACCCTGGTGGCCTGTTATAAGATTACCCTTTGTGAAATTAGGCTGGGTTTTATTTATTTTTGCACTATAAGCACTTCAGAACTCACATTGCTCTTTTTGTCAGCGCAAGTGACAAGATCACAGATACCATCATATTTTAAGAAGGGAATGAGAAATTATCTAGATGTTATTCATGTTGTGGAGTTAAATGGAGCAAGAGGGAAAGGTTCTCTGTTTTCTTTGGTTTTTAAAGTCTTATTACAACCCAGCGGTTTGAAATTAAGAATTATTATGGCAGATTCTGGGCCCTGTTTTTTTTACAGGGCTTGTCTTGTCCAGTGTCTATAGTACAAAATCTTTGAAAGCAGCACCCTTTTCTATCTCACTTCCAGACCCAGGTAACTTGAAAACAGATGTTCCTTCTCTGTGATTCCAGATATTTTCCCCAGAATTACTCTATCTACACAGATGCCATCAGGTTTTAATAATATCATGAAGACAATCGGAGACATCAGGGGACGTCTTTCTCTACTTTCATAAGCCAGACTGCATGATGCATCTGAGACTATTTAGTTCAGGGGTGCCCACACTTTTTGGGCTTGCGAGCTACTTTTAAAACGACCAAGTCAAAATGATCTACCAACAATAAAACTTTAAAAAACACAAAGCACACTGTACGCAGAGAAAATGTTAATTATCATTTGTATTCGGGGTTTTTTCAGAGGTCAGGGCAGATGACTTTAAAATATGCAATGTCACCTCAGTAACAACTATACAAAAATAGACAAATATACCCCCTCCCCTTTTACTAAACCGTGATAGTGGTTTTTAGCACAGGGAGCTGCGCTGAATGCCCCTCGCAGCTCCCGCCGCTCATAGGCTCCCTGCGCTTAAAACCACTATCGTGGTTTAATAAAAGGGGACCATAGTGCAAAATATAGACAGCAGATATAAATTCTCAAAATGGACACACTTTGATCACTAAATTGAAAATAAAATCATTTTTCCTACCTTTTGTCTGGTGATTTCATGAGTCTCTAGTTGCACTTCCTTCTTCTGTAAATCCAATATTTCTTTCTTTCTGCCCCCTCTTTATTTCTGTCTTTCTTTCTCCCCCGCCTACCTGTCTTTCATTCTCCCCTGCCCCCTCTTTATTTCTGTCTTTTTCTCTCCCCCTGCCTGCCTGTCTTTCTCTCTCCCCCTGGCCCTCCCAATCCACCACACCGATTTCTCCCTGCTTCCCCGAACCAGGCCTGATGCATACAAGTGCCGGACCCACAAGCCTTCACCTCCGATGTCAATTCTGACGTCGGAGGTGAAGGCTTGTGGGTCCGGTGCTTGTACACACCTGGCTTGACTCGGGGAGGCAGGAAGAACAAGATTGAAAGGCAACGCGATCGACTCGCGTTGCCTTTGCGATCTACTGGTCAATCGCGATCGACCATTTGGGCACCCCTGGTTTTGGTGGTACCTCTTCTACCTTACTATTGTTTATTAGACTTGATATACCTCCTTTGATGCAGAGCAAATCAAGGCAGTTCACAATATTTAATTAAAATTAAAAAAAGAAATTGAATTCCATTAAAAAAATAGGACAGAGACATGCAGTCATACAAAGATTTTGGGCATCTACTGTAAGGGGTTGATTCTGTAAGCGATGCTTCTGTTGCAGGTGCCTACAAATGGGCACCTGTTGCGTATCGATTACCAGGTGCCGCTTCCTGAATCGCAGCTTCACAGGACCCTAGGCGCCAGAAACATAGGCCAGGGTTTCACAGGATTACATTTCCAGCCCCTTGGTTCCCAGTAGACTCACAGCCAGCGCACATAGGGCTCCTCTTACTAAGCCGCGTTAGGGTATTAACGCGTGGAGTAGCGCGCGCTACAATGCCATGCACGCTAGACGCCAACGCCAGCAATGAGCTGGCGTTAGTTCTAGCTGCGTAGCGTGGGGTTAGCGCACGCTAATCTGCATGTGCTAAAAACGCTAAAGCGCCTTAGTAAAAGGAGCCCATAGTGATGCCGAAGTCTGGCGCCGACTCTAACCACACCCACTTCAAGGCTTTGGCGCTGGTCTCGGAGGCCACAGAGCGATGCCTTTTTAAAAAATTACTTTCTAATTGGTTTTAAATGACCTGGTCGATTACCTCATCATTTAGCAATTAAAACCATTAAGTTAGGTGGCAGTAAAACGCCAACCATCGGTGTCCCGATGAGAATCCAGGCCTAAGTTTTTGTGGCCTTCATAGAAGTGAAACACGACGTCTTCAGCTCATCCAAAACACTGCAATAAAACTTATATATAAACTAGGGAAATATGACCACACGTCACTCCTCTTCTGAAAGAAGCGCATTGGCTACCTATTACACATCGTATCACTTACAAAACTCTTATGTTGGTCTTTAAAATCAAATCTTCCCATCAACCATCCTTTCTTGACAAACTTCTTATTCCATTTTGCCCTTCACGGACCGTTAGATCTGCTGACCAAAATTTACTATCTGTTCCCTCTATAAAGGAATTCTTCTATACTAGGAAAACCAATTTTTCTGTAGTAGCTCCTACTTTATGGAACGCCCTGCCATCCCAACTTCGTCAGGAAAAACTCATTGATTAATTCAAGACTAATCTGAAAACCTTCTTATTTCAAGACGCATTTTATTACTCATGATTCTTCCTTCACCATTCACCTAACCGCTTTAAAGAAGCGCCCTCCCTCCCTCTGTTCCTTCCCTCCCCCTCCCTCTCATATTCAAACCTTTTTTTTTTTTCATCACTATAATGTAACTTTCCCCCCTCCTCTCTTGTTAACCTCACTTTTATGTCTGTCATTGTCAAATGTCCTTAATGTTCACTTCCCCCTTTATTCTTTTTTTTTTTTAATTAATTTTATAATCTATAATTATAATTTTACCTTGATTTTAACTTTTATTGTAAACCGGCTAGATACTTGTTGATGGTCGGTATATTAAAAATCAATAAAATTGAAACTTGAAACCCCCCCCCCACTTTACTTCAGACTGTTTGCGCTGCCGTTGGGGTGTGTGTGAGGAGTACAACCCCCCACATTATAGAGAAAACTTAACTTTTTCCTAAAAAATCAGGAAAAAGTTAAGTTTACTCTATAATGGAGGGTTCCAACCCCCCAACCTTCCCCCCAACGGCAGCGCGAAGAGTATGAAGTAAACTGGGGGGGTTCCCCACTCACAACCCCTGTCGGAGCTCTTTAAAAGTCACTTTTTAGGCGGTGCTTTGGTATCTTGCGCCGAATTGTCGGCGCTGCAATGTCAGCGCGCTGAAGTCTCGCGCGCATGACTGTGAACCAGTTCCCAGTGTCTTTAACTTGTTTTTGTTTTGTTTTTCACATGGCATACAATGGTGTTTTATTGTATAAAACATTTCTAATATGTTTTGCCTATATACTTAGGGCTCCTTTTACTAAGGTACGCTAGCGTTTTTAGCGCACGCAGGAAATTACTGCGTGCTACGCTTCCAGAACTGACGCCAGCTCAATGCTGGCGTTAAGGTCTAGCGCATGCTTTTCCGTGCGTTAAAGCCCTTAAATTCTGATATTGTGTGCATTCGGGCTTTAATGATTTTTTACGCTGAGTCAGCAGTCCGTTTAGTGGAAGAGTTTGGTTGTATTCATTTTAATAGTCCCAAACCTGTTTAGCTTCTGCAATTCTTAGAAGATGGCCTCTGATTTCTTCCTGTTCCGACGCGTCTTGCCATTTTTGCGGTTTTCTACGTAAATCATTTCCCATACTTGTAATCCCTAGTTGGCCATGTGGGTAATCAGTGGCTCTTTTACCCGACTTCCAGTTGATAAATTCAGCTTTTAATTGATTCTTGTGACATTAAAGTCAAAGAATGGTGGAATTTCAAAACCTAAGATGCCAGTGGTAAACTTGAGTAAACAAAACCAGTGTGACAGGGTAATTTTTAAAATCAACAAAGCCCTCGCAGGAGGCCCCGGGATTAAATCAACTCATGAAAATGAAGGAGACAAAAAAGGCTTTTCTCAAAGCCGAAGGAATGCTGGCACAACAGCAAGTGAAACTCAGCTACATCATCGAGCAAAGTATAAAGCCCTCCTGGGGCAGAGGAATGCAATTTAAGGTACCGTATTTGCTAGCGTATAAGACGCACCCCCTTTTTTATACACATTTTAAAGAAAAAAAAATCATTTTCTACATTTTTTCATACCTTTCCATAATTTTTTACTGTACTGATTTTATAGTTATTTATGTCTATAAAAAATGTAACTAGGGAACACTGTAGTTAGGTACCTTTTAATCTTCATCCTCAAAACCCAGAAACAATGTGACGGGTGTGTACAGTGCGTACTTGTGAGACCTTGCGACGTCCGAGAGAGAGCAGAAACAACGTGACGCGTGTGTACAGTGCGTACTTGTGAGACCTTGCGGTGTCATAGAGAGAGCAGAAACAACGTGACGCGTGTGAACAGTGCTTACTTGTGAGACCTTGAGGCGTCCGAGAGAGAGCAGAAACAACGTGACGCGTGTGAACAGTGCGTACTTGTGAGACCTTGTAGCGTCCAAGAGAGAGCAGAAACAACGTGACGCGTGTGTGCAGTGTGTACTTGTGAGACCTTGCAGTGTCCAAGAGAGAGCAGAAACAACGTGACGCTTGTGTATAGTGCGTACTTGTGAGACCTTGCGGCGTCCGAGAAAGAGTAGAAACAACTTGACACATGTGTACAGTGTGTACTTGTGAGACCTCGCGGCTTCCGAGAGAGAGCAGAAACAACGTGACGCGTGTGAACAGTGCATACTTGTGAGACCTTGTAGCGTCCAAGAGAGAGCAGAAACAACGTGACGCGTGTGTACAGTACGTACGTGTGAGACCTCGCAGCATCGAGAGAGAGAGCAGAAACAACGTGACGTGTGTGTACAGTGTGTACTTGTGAGACCTCACGGCGTCCGAGAGAGAGCAGAAACAACGTGACGCGTGTGTATAGTGCGTACTTGTGAGACCTTGCGGCGTCCGAAAGAGAGCAGAAACAACGTGACGTGTGTGTACAGTGTGTACTTGTGAGACCTTGCGGCGTCCGAGAGAGAGCAGAAACAACGTGACGCGTGTGTATAGTGCGTACTTGTGAGACCTTGCGGCGTCCGAGAGAGAGCAGAAACAACGTGGCGCGTGTGTACAGAGCGTACTTGTGAGACCTTGCGGTGTCCGAGAGAGAGCAGAAACAACGTGATGCGTGTGTACAGTGCATACTTGTGAGATCTTGCGGCATCGGGAGAGAGCAGAAACAACGTGACGCGTGTGTACAGTGCGTACTTGTGAGACCTCGCAGCGTCCGAGAGACAGCAGAAACAACGTGACAGTATATTAATATAAATTTGAAGTTTTAGACTGACTGAAATTTCAATTCATAATTTTGATTTCCGGCGCATAAGATGCACCCCATATTTTAAGCGTATTATGAGGGGGGAAAAGTGCGTCCTATATGCCAGCAAATGCGGTATTTCTAAGAAGCTGCAAAGGGGCTGCAATTTGTGGGCAGTGGGTAACCGATGTCAATTCTGCAAAGCAACTCCAAGGTCTTTCAGATCATAGACTGTGAATTAAAAGCTTCTCAAGTGTAAAAAAAAAAAAAAAATAGAACCATGCCCCTTCTCTAGTGGTTTATAGCAACAGGGAACATTCTGCCACCACAGCCTTTAACGCTTTACCTAAAAATCTAAGAATGAATTGAAGCAGTTAGGAGCAATACTTCCTCTAAGGATTAATAATAATAATAACTTTATTCTTATATACCGCCAACAATCTTGCGACTTCTAGGCGGTTTACAATAAAAGAAACTGTAAATACAATCAAGTGAAGCTTTACGAACAGCTAATTAAAGAATGTAGCAGTGTATATTTCGTACAACGAATTGGAGAATATAGCAATGTGCATCTGATGACGTTAATGATGTTAACGTCAGTTTGTGTGTTGCAAGGCCAGGAAGTGCCAAGTTGTTTACACAGAAGTAGAAATATTCCGTAAGTTCATAGAGTGTTCATATTTAGCGAATAGGGGTTGGGGTTAGCAGTTTGCACGTTCAGGTATGTGGTGATGTTACGAGGGGGGTTGATGTTCCGGTTCGTTACCTAGGTATTTCAGGAATAGGTAAGTTTTTAGGTGTTTCCTGAATTCTTCATAGTTGTTTGTGTGCATAATTAATTTTTCTAGGTCTTTACCCCATATGGCTGCTTGATATGATAGCAGTTGTTGATGGTGTCTCTTATATTTGCACCCTCTAGCCGGTGGGGAGACAAATTTCATGTGTGTTTTTCTTTCATGTCTGTTGGTTGGGAATGAGAAGAGGTCTGTAATGTATTTTGGGGCTAGACCATTTAATACTTTGAAGCAGAGACATCCTAGCTTGAACTTCGTGCACGCCTCCATCGGCAGCCAGTGTAGGAGTCGGTAGGAAGGGGTTATGTGATCGGACTTCTTCAGCCCGAAAATCATCCTGACTGCTGCATTTTGTATCAGTTGTAGTCTTTGCCTTTGCTTCTGGGGGATTGTCAGATGGGTGATGTTGCAATAGTCCAGGTGGTTTAGTATTAGGGATTGTACTAGCATTCTGAAAGCGGAAGTGTGGAAGTACGCCTTAATGGACTTAAGTTTCCAGAGAGTGAAAAACCCTCTTTTGATTAAGGAGTCTATGTGGTCTTTCATGGTTAGTCCTTGGTCTAGTATTACTCCTAGAATCTTCATCGTTGGTTGAATGGGGTAGTTTAGATTGTTAATGTGTAATGGTATTGTCGTATTCTGTGCGTGTGGCGAGGCTATGAAGAATTTAGTTTTTTCTGAATTGAGCTTCAGTTTGAAATCTGTGGTCCATTGATCCATCGTGTTTAGCGCTTCAGTTGCTGTGGGGGTGATTTCAGAGGGGGATGTTGTAAACGGGATTATGATTGTGAAGTCGTCTGCATAACTGAATACTTTTATGCCTCGCTGGGTTAGCTTCGTTCCTAGTGAAGCTATATAGACGTTGAAGAGTAGTGGGGATAGTGGGGACCCCTATGGAACGCCTGATGGGTTTCTCCATGTTTTAGAGAGGTTGCAATTGAAGCGAACTTGATAGGTGCGGGTCGTAAGGAAACCTCGGAACCAGTCCAGCACTTCGCCTCCTATGCCGATTGAATCTAGACATTGTAGTAGTTTTTTGTGATCTACCAAGTCGAAGGCTGAGCTCATGTCGAATTGCATCACTAAGGCTTTGTGGCCCTTACTAAATAATTTACGTAGCTAATCTAAGATTGCTGCTATCACCGTCTCAGTACTGAACAGAGGTCTGAAGCCTGACTGGGTTTCATGTAGCAGTGAGAACCGATCTAGGATTGGCCAGTTGCATGCAAAGTTTTCCTCATGCAACATATTCTAAAAATTATTTTTCATGTCTGCAACAAGGTCTGGAAGCCAACAATTTTCCAGATTTTCAAGTATTTTTGTGAGTGACCCAGTAAAATCTATGAGTGACACCCCTAGAATGTATGAGCAGCTGCTCAAGGAACAGCTTAGAGCATCCCTATCCTCTTGTTTTAACTATTTCCAATAAACTTGTCATTTTGCTTGAAGTTAGAGCAGCTCCTCTATCTTTTGGACACGCTTTTTAATACCTTTGCAAAGCTTCCAAGGTTCTCTGAAAAGAAATAATAGGGAGTTTAGGAAATCTGAAGTGCAAGAAGGGAGCAAGCTATCTCCTGAACCAAAATAGTGGACAAAAGGTTCTGTAATTATGTTTGAGCGAATAGTCAAATGCCTTTGAAAAGCCCTGTGAGAATTCTGAAGAATGTGTAATTGAAAATAATGCACAGTAAGGATTATGATGAAAATCTTGCAAGATATGAAGCAACATGTTTTCCAAACTATCAAGTGTGAGCTGCTCAGTGAATTTTGTTTGCTTAGATACATAAAAACCTGCTGATAGTTTGGACTTAACTAAATTCCTAGAGAGATCGGATGCTGAGGCTCAAGTTTCTGCAACATTACTTCTATAGTTTGCCATAGATTCCGATAGGGATTGGATGTTAAAATTGTTCTTTAAATATGGAGATGTACCCTTTATGTCATGTAAAGTAAGAATGTACCCTGATATCATTAAATATATTTTATTGAGCAAATACAATCAAAATCAAAAACAAAGAACAACAAAGTAGCTCAAAATTGTATACAAAAACCATCGAACCCACCCTACCAACCCAACCAATCACCCCACCCTCCCCCTCTCACTGATGCTAAACAAAATGAGGTAAATAAAAGAATAATACCCTAGCAGTTCAAAAGGCGGCTACGAGCCACCGGAGATAATGTAGACCAAAAAGGCTCCCAAATTCGTTGGAAGGCCCGTCCAGGCAAGGAAGAAATGTCTTGAACACCTCTCCGCTCCCAAGAAAGCAACGTAATCATATGACTACGCCAAAGGAAATAGTCAGGAGCCTCCGCTTCCATCCACTTAAGCAAGATGCACTTGATAGCAACCGCAGCCATCCAGCGAAGAAATGCAGAGGCCCCAGGTCTACGAGGATGAAAATGCAAAGAGGCTCCAAATAACACCAAGGCTGATCTCTGAACTGTAATGTTCCAGATGTCATCCACAAAAAGAAAAACAGCGTCCCAATAGGTCTGTATGGATGAACAGGACCAAAACATGTGGCCAAGACCAGCATCCGGAGCACCACAACGCCGGCAGTCCGCAGTCAAACAGAGCCCCGCCAAAAAAGCTCTCCGAGGAGAAATATATAGGCGGAGAGTCAATTTGAAGTGTTGTTCCCAAAAAATAGCATATTTACTATACAAAGGCAATTTTTTAATAGCATTCAAAATTACTTCATTGGAAAATTCCATATTCAAATCTCTCACCCAAGCATCCTGTAATTTCAGACAATCAAGCATAGGGGATTCGTCTTTCAGATGTCTATGGTAAAATTTCAACGGAACAGGCTGTTGGGAACCAAATGTAAAGGCCTCCATCAATAGTTCTCGACAAGAGGCCAAAAGATGAGTATTTGACAAAGAAGAAATGTAGTGGCAAATCTGAAGATAGGCATAGACATCTGTACGAGGTAGAGAAAATTCCTCACAAAGCAGGTCAAAAGAATATAAACCAAAAATGGGGTCCCGGTTTATATTTGGGTCACCACCTCTACCCCCTTCCAAAATTATTTGTATTCTGCCGCTCTCCCTGTCCTAGCCTCGGGCTCATACCTCTACTGATGATCGTCGGTGGACTTGCAGCGGGCAGGAGCAAACTTTCCAAGTTCCTGCCCCGCTGTTAACTGGCTGCCTGTGAGTATCTTTGGCCGCTGAGAAGAAGCACGAGCAGGCGTGCAATTTTGCGCTTCTGCTCAGTGCTGAGCGGCTTCCATAATGGCTCCTGCGAAGGATAATAGATATGTTTTCTACGAACCGCAGCAGCTTTCTAAATTTATAACTACTAAACTTTAGAGTTCCTCTGCTATGAGAAGTGCGATCAAGTAATACCGTTTTGAGAAGTTTGTTTTGGGACTGTCAAGCTGCGTCTTTATTTTCCTCTTTTTTTTATTTCGAATTGATGATTTCAGCCTAATATATCAGCTCCGTCTCCAGTTATTGAGGACTAAAATATACTTAGGATTGGACTTTATTTTCCTTTTATTAATGAGAAGCAAGGATAATTAATCCTTACTAAATAGAATTTTTCTCTCCCTTTTGTATTATTTGCTTTTTGACTGTTCTCTTGTCAAATGTTTGAAAATGCATAAATAAAGAATTTTAAAAGAAGATGCACTCTGAATATTAAGGCTTTACTGAGTGTAGGATGTCAGGAGGATGTTAACGCTTGACTACCGAGTCTCCCCTGAAGATGGTCTCTCAATAGCAGAGTCAAAGAAACTGCACCAGTGATTCCCAGTGGTGATTCACCTTTTCTTAAGGCAACCCATAGCAATGACCTCAGGTTCACAAGCCAACAATGGGCTCGATTTATGAA
This sequence comes from Geotrypetes seraphini, assembly GCF_902459505.1. Classification (NCBI taxonomy): domain Eukaryota; kingdom Metazoa; phylum Chordata; class Amphibia; order Gymnophiona; family Dermophiidae; genus Geotrypetes; species Geotrypetes seraphini. The sequence goes on along the minus strand of NC_047093.1, from coordinate 15,410,192 downwards.
ACTTGCACAAGCCAGTTGTGAAATTGACATTGACCTTCAAGTATGTGGTGACGCTCGTAGTGTGCCAACACGATCAAAGCCTTTTTTGTGAGGCTGGTGTTGGTACAAGACTTCTTATGATCCTGTCGGTTCAGTGAGCGCTTACCCCATTCAAGTGTGGGCACAATGAGGTCTGTCAAAGAATTATCACAGTGTCTGGCACCGCAGTCCTTTGATCTGGCCCTGCCACTTCAGATCAGGTGGTAAAGCCAGCACAAATCCACAGAATACCCACTGGCAGGAAAAGTCTTACCACTAATAGACAGATCATGTAGCATGTTCTGCAGTCATTTCCGACACTGCTGCCAAAAATCTATGTGTGTAGTCTTCATAAGGAGAGCTAGGAAGTACAGTGGTGCCTCGCATAACGGCCGCCTCGCACAGCGAACGCTGCGCACAACGAACTTTATGTCTTGATTCGTACAACGGACTTCGTTTCACACAATGAAGTCGCCCGAGCTGCATCCTTCCGGGGTTCCTGCGGGGTTGGATCGCAGCGGGGTTGGTCGAGCCGCGAGGGTAGTCTCCTTCTCCTTACCTGCCCTGTCGCAGCACACAGCCGAACGGAAATCTTCCCGATGTCAGCGCTGACGTCGGAGGGAGGGCTTAAGCAAAGCCCTCCCTTCCTCCGACGTCAGCGCTGACATCAGGAAGACTTCCGGTCGGCTGTGTGCGGCTGCGGCAGGGCAGGTAGGAAGAAGGCAATGGCGAACGAAAGAGGGGGGAGGGGGCGGTCCGCCCCGAAGAATGTGCACAGCTGGTCAGGTCCCCCGATCGACCGACAACAGGCCCGGCCGACAAACCTCCCTGCCCTGTAGCCGCGAATCTAAATTACCTCTTACAGCAGCTTCAATAATCCAGCTGCTGTAAGAAGGTAATTTAGATTCGCGGCTACAGGACAGGGAGATTTGTCCGACCGGGCCTGTTCTGTTGTCGGTCGGGTGCAAAAGCGCCACAAAGGTGGAGGCAGGGAGGGAGGAAAGGTGGAGTGGAGAAGAAAAGACGCTTAAGGGGGGAGAAGGCCGCTGAAAGCACATGTTGGAGCAGGGGATGAGAGGGAGGGAGAGAAGGGGAAATATTGGACAAGGGCAGAAGGGATGCTAAATCATAGGGTGACAGGCAGAGAGAACAACAGGAAAAAGAGTGGAAGCAATCTTGAACCCTGAGGGTGAGGGAAGAGAGAGGTGGTGAGATGATTGATCATGGGGAGAGGGACAAAAGGGAATAGAGATGGGATAGGAAGATAGTGGAAGTAAAAGGACAGGGAGATGTATGTTTTTAGATGTATCTAAATAAAAATAATAACAAAAAATTTATCTTTTTTTATGTCATCTTAGCATATTTTATGCTACAGAACGAATTATTTTTTTTAACATGTATTGTTATGGGAAAACGCGTTTCACATAACGAACTTTTCGCATAACAAACTTGCTCCTGGAACCAATTAAGTTCGTTGTGTGAGGCACCACTGTACAGGGATACCCAGGCGCTTCGTTTTGGGTGTCTGTCTGAATTTATTTTGTGTTTTGATTGCACCCAACATGTACAAATGCACCTGTACCTATCCATAGGTCTCCATCGTGTCACACCCAAGGGTTCTGCATTGTAATGCAACCTGTAGATTGTTCAACTCCGGAAAAATCCATCCTGGGCAGTCCAGACTTTGGCAAAGTTCCTGAAATGTTCACTATCATTCACAAGTACTCAAATACACCTCCGGCTTAGTTTATTTCAGAATAAACGAAGCCGTGACCATCCGTGACAAATCCCTTTCCTTTTCATCAGGCGCCACAGCTTTCGGAAGTAATCTCAAAGCCCTCGTGTTAGTTGTACCACACTATCGACGCAATTTGTAATCTGTTAGGAAACGAGGCGATTTTATTTCACTTTTTTCTTAGTGTACTGATTACTTGTGCTCTCTTGGGGATCCTTTTATTGGGTACACCGACAAATGAGCGCAGGACAATTGCGCCCCGTCAAATGCACGCGCCAACAAGTTCACGCAGGACAATGACGGCCCGTCAATTACGCTAGTGTTAGGGTAAGGTTTAAATGAGGATTAAATCCTCATCTAAACCTTACCCTAACACTAGATACCAAGTGAATATTTTAAGTGTAATTGGGGGGGGGGGGGGGTTTCCCGTAACCCACAAAAAGACAAAATAGTATCCATGGCACCATTGTCCTGCGTGCACTTGTTGGTGCACACGTTTGTCAGGCCACGTTTTGTTAAGGCGCTCTAACCGATTTAGCGTGCACATATTCTATGTGCACCTTAGCATTTAGCATGCACTAAATCAGTTAGTGCACCTTAATATAAAGGACCCCTTAGAACATAAGAGGGTCAGACCAGTGGTCCATCGTGCCCAGCAATCCGCTCACGCATTGGCCCTTAGGTCAAAGACCAGTGCTCTATTAGAGTCTAGCCTTACCTGCATACGCTCTGGTTCAGCAGGAACTTGTCCAACTTTGTCTTGAATCCCTGGAGGGTGTTTTCCCCTATTTGAATCCCTGAAGGGTGCTTTCCCCTATAACAGCCTCCGGAAGAGCGTTCCAGATTTCTACCACTGTGGGTGAAGAAGAACTTCCTTACATTTGTACGGAATCTTTTCCCTTCTAACTTTAGCGAGTGCCCTCTCGTTCTCTTCATCTTGGAGAAGGTGAACAATCTCTCTTTCTCTACTAAGTCAATTCCCTTCAATATCTTGAATGTTTTGATCATGTCCTCTCTCGATCATGTCCTCTCTTGAAGGGACAAGAGGCCTAGTTTCTCTAGCCTCTCATTGTACGGCAACTCCTCCAGTCCCTTAACCATTTTTGTCATTCTTCTCTGGACCCTTTCGAGTAATAACTCTTTTGTGTAACAGTACATTTGTAAGCATAAAGACTAAAACACAATGGGATATTTGAATTCTGGTATATCTATATTATTTTGACAGACTAGTTTTATTTTTTGGATCAGACTGTTCCTCTTTTCTCCTCTCGCTGCCAGTACAATAAGAAATCATTTTAAACATCGGCCCCAAGCTATCTGTCAGCTGTCAGTAAATCATATTTTTTCTGTTTCTCAGTAGCATAAATGCTTCTTCAGGCATTAGACTTAGTAACAGTATTCATATTTCTGCTTACTTTTCAAGCATTCTTTAAGTTGGAAGGGGCAGTCTTTTTTAATACTTTCATTCTGATATATATAAGTTTGGGAAAAGAAAAGAAGGTACCAAGCCTCGAAGCAAAGCAAAACCAACAAAGAGGCACTGGAGATGTGAAATCCAACCTGTGGTCACAAATTCTTTATTTGCAGTTTGTATCAAAGTTTTATAGGAACCTATCTAAACCTTCCTTGAACCCCTGTAGCATGCTCTGGCCTATCACAACCTCCGGAAGTGTGTTCCATGTGTCCACCACCCTCTGGGTAAAAAAGAACTTCCTAGCGTTTGTTCTAAACCTGTCCCCTTTCAATTTCTCCGAGTGCCCCCTTGTACTTGTGGTTCCCCACAGTCTGAAGAATCTGTCCTTGTCTACCTTCTCTAAACCTTCAAAATCCTGAAGGGCATAGAGAAGGTAGACAGGAAAAGATTCTTCAGACTGTGGGGAACCACAAGTACAAGGGGGCACTCGGAGAAATTGAAAGGGGACAGGTTTAGAACAAACGCTAGGAAGTTCTTTTTTACCCAGAGGGTAGTGGACACATGGAACACACTTCCGGAGGTTGTGATAGGCCAGAGCACAGGGGTTCAAGGAAGGTTTAGATAGGTTCCTAAAGGATAAGGGGATTGAGGGGTACAGATAGAAGTAGAGGTAGGTTATAGGAATAGTCAGGGACCACTTCACAGGTCATAGGCCTGATGGGCCGCCGTGGGAGCAGATCGCTGGGCGCGATGGACCTCTGGTCTGACCCAGTGGAGGCAACTTCTTATGTTCTTATGTTCTTAAGCAAAATTCCAAAAGACAAAGTCCCAACTAGGATCCAAGTTTCGGCAATACCATCGCCTTCCTCAGGGGACAGTTATGAACTTGCAAAGTGCTGCAAACTGTGCGTGTGAACGCGTCGGCGTCTCTTCGTCCAAAAAGAAGCGCCAAAAACTATATAAGTTTTGCACATTACAGGGAAGAGAATGTGAATAATAGATATATTTAAGGGATGGGGTGAAAGAAGGACCATCAAACCATTCAGTTTAGGAGAGTTCTGGACCTGAATTGGATTTAATTTTTGTACTCGGAGGGAAGGGGTAGAGGTCTACAAAATCCTAGGAGAAGTGGAATGGGTAAAAGCGAATTGATTGTTTACTCTTTCAAGAAGTACAAAGACTAGGGAGCATGCCATGAAGTTACATGGTAATACGTATAAAACAAACCTACTTTTAAGTTCTGGAGCATATGATGAAAGCAGTTAGCATAACTGGGTTTAAGAAAGGTTTGGATAACTTCCTAAAGAGAAAAGCTCTTAAACTGTTTTTTAAGGAAAACCTGGGATCTGAAGCATGGAATCTTGTTTTTCTTTGGGGTTCCAGAATCTTGCTACTTGTTGGGATCCTTTTGGAAGCAGGATGCTGGGCTAGATGGACCTTTGGTCTGACCCAGTATGGCCTTTCTTATGTCCAAAGCCACAAAACAAAAGTGGGATGGGGCAATGGTCTTTCCAAATGAAAAGGTAAATAAAAGGATCATTAAAATCATACGTTTACTATGTCCATCCACAAAGAAGTAGACCCAACCCAGCACTGTGTTTCAGCGTTTGGCACACCTGCCTCAGGAGTCAAACATGCACTAAAATATAAAACGGACAGAGAGCAAATATATCAATCACGCATCTTTTGTAAAACTAATACTCATAAAGATAAAAATATACATTAAAACAAATAAATATAAGTGTCATCTAAAGACCATTGCCTCATCCCACTTTTGCTTTGTGGTTTTGCTAATTTCATGGGACTGATTGCTGTTGGACTCCCTTTGTGATTTCTTATGTCCAAGCAATTTTTCCTTAGTAATTTCATTACAACATAATCTCAAGAAAAGACATTAAAGGGGCAATTCTATAACTAGGTACCACAATATAGGCGTCTCGAAGCTGTGCACTGAGCACTAATTCGAGGTCGTATTGAGGTAGAAGATGATATTTTCCTTCTTAAAGGACCCTCCGCCAAAGGACACCTGCTGAAAATAAAGGGCGGGAAGTTTCATGGCGACACCAGGAAATACTTCTTCACCGAAAGAGTGGTTGACAGCTGGAATAAGCTCCCAGTACAAGTGAGCGAGGCCAGCAGCGTGCCAGATTTTAAGAACAGATGGGATGCTCATGTCAGATCTCTACGAGGGAAAAGGTCATCAGAGAGCGATTAACTAGGGGGGTGGGTCAATGGAGTGGGCAGACTCGATGGGCCTCGGCCTTTTTCTGCCGTCACTTTCTATGTTTCTATGTAATTCTGTAACTGCATATAGACGCCAAGAGGTACATAATCGAAACATAAATACGTCTAAAAACCCACCAAAAAGACAGGTCGTCCAAGTGGCGATAATCAAAATGGGTTTTAAACATATCTAAAAATGGCTTAGGCCTTTTCAGTGCTGCTGTACGCCCAGAGTGAAAAGGGGCGTTTTTGAAGGAGTGGTTAGGGCGGGAGGTGGGCGGGATGTGGGCCGACCTAGACTTAGGGCCAGTTTTACAAAGCCGTGCAGCAACGGCCCCGAAGCCCTTTAAATCTCTATGGGCTTCAGGGCTGTTACCGTGCTGCAGCCGCTAGCGCGGCTTTGTAAAACAGGCCTTTAGTCTTCCTGCAACGAAATTGAAAGTTCAACGAGACTTCCTAGACCCCCATCTGGAATACTGTGTACAATTCTGGAGGCCACATTATCAAAAAGATGTGCGGAGAGTTGAGTCGGTTCAGCGAATGGCCACTAGGATGGTCTCAGGACTCAAGGATCTCCCGTATGAGGAACGACTGGGTAAGTTGCAGCTGTACTCACTCGAGGAACGCAGAGAGAGGGGAGACATGATCGAGACGTTCAAATATGTCACGGGCCGTATCGAGGTGGAAGAGGATCTCTTTTTCCTTAAAGGACCCACGGCAACAAGAGGGCATCCGTTGAAAATCAGGGGTGGGAAATTTCAAGGCGACACCAGAAAATATTTTTTCACCGAAAGGGTGGTTGATCGCTGGAATAATCTTCCACAGCAGGTAATTGAGGCCAGCAGCGTGCCAGATTTTAAGAAAAGATGGGATTGGCATGTGGGATCTCTTCATGGAGGTAGTTAGGGGGTGGGCCATTAGTGTGGGCAGACTGGATGGGCCGTGGCCCTTTTCTGCCGTCATGTTCTATGTTTCTATTTGGCATGTGGGATCTCTTCATGGAGGTAGTTAGGGGGTGGGCCATTAGGGTGGGCAGACTGGATGGGCCGTGGCCCTTTTCTGCCGTCATGTTCTATGTTTCTATGAACTTATACGTTGTGACTTAGGCGATCTAAAAACAGGTATAAGTGCTCAGAAGGTATGAAAAGAGACCAGATTACAACTACAGGGACAAAATATAGACCCCCCTCCCTCCCCACCCAGTGATCACCTCTTAATTTTTTTTATTTCTAATCAGCTAAGTAGTCCATCTCAATACCATCTTCTAGAAGCCAGTGAAGACCTGGCACACTAAGTAGAAGGAAACTGTGGAAGCTACAGTTCTCTGCTCACAGACAGTGTATTCAAGCGATTATGGTGAACTTACAGGGCAGCATTTTGCCACTTTTTAAATCAGCTGCTTTGTTGGCTTTTAGAGAATGACACGGTGACAAAATTCATCACCGTCCCCGTCCCTGTGGATAACCGCGGGAAACCATCTTCATGCTATTCTTTAAGGAGAGAGGGAAGAATCAGAGTATGAATGGCCACAACCACTGACCCTCAAGCTTTGCTTTGAAGAATGCTGGTGTAGAAGGACTGAGGTTGAGATAGACACTGAAGAATGACAGTCTCTGGTATCCAGAGCAGATATTGTGATGTCATAATGCCTCATTCCACCAGTGCCTAAGAGCCAATCACATCAGTGATGTCACAATGGCTTCATTATCCTTGGCTCCCATAAGAATCAGAGTATGAATGGCCACAACCACTGACCCGCAAGCTTTGCTTTGAAGAATGCTGGTGTAGAAGGACCGAGGTTGAAATAGACACTAGAAAATGACATGGGATTATTTCCCGCGGTTATCCACGGGGACAGGAACGGTGATGAATTTTGTCACCGTGCCATTCTCTATTGGCTTTCCTTTGACTAGGAGGCAGCTTTGATCACTAGGACTCGTTTTGCCCAAATGATCAACTGACTCCAAAACTAGTTTTCATTTACGAATGAAGCAGTCCTTGAAATCATGGCAGAATCTTCCGACTGTATAGAATTCATTTCAGCTGCTGATCTGTCATTTCACAGGGATCTTTTTCGGTCTTATAATCTTCAAACTGAGGTGGGAAACTTTTCATAGAAATCCAAAGTCAAGAGTTTAATTGTTAATTTAGAATCTAATGGTGTATTTTAGCCTGCTTTTTTCTTTTCCTGCCACAGGGTATGTTGTGGCTGATTCATTAGGAAGATGCTTCATTTCCTAGAGAGCGTCTCATAGTTGCTGTGGTAACAAACAAGATAGATTTTTCTTGAACGAGCAATTCACGAGAAGCTTAACTTTGCTTTAATGTGTATCTATCTGTATGTGTATGTACGATTAATGATTTTGAGCCAGGAGGATAACATAACAAATGCCCTTGGCGCACATACACACATGTACCTTAGACTTAAAATGAGCTTTTAGAATTAGCTCACAAGAATCTTTGAAAGTTAAAACTTCTTTAAAATCCTATTGTGCACTTGAATCCCCAGCTGGGTCCTGGAGAAAAGAGAGAAAATGCCAAGAAGGAAGCGGTAGCATTTGGTCGATGAATGAGTCTTCAGATTGTTCGAAAAGTGATTAATCTTCCGGCAGCAAGTTCTTCCTCTGATGCAAAATAATACTTCTGCAGCTGAGCTCTCTAGAATTTTTATACAACAGAGGAAAAGATAGGGGTGATAGGAGCACTGTAGCCTGCTTTCATACAATCCCTCTGCTGTGGTTCTGATCCAGAAGAACATCTAAGATAAGACCTGATTAAACAAAAGGCCATGTGATAGACCTCTGTCATGGTTATTTAACAATCCCATTTCCGTCCACCTGATATATTTCAAAGATTGGAGTTCTGTCCTCTTCTGCTTAGTTGATTCAAACATATAGGGTCAAAGGGTAAAGGGTCACACTCTTAGGAGTGCCATAAGAAAGCTGTTCCAAGGGCGAACCCTTCACTGCTGCTCACTAGCATGGTGTCACTGGCTGGATATTGACCAGACACTTTTCAGCCTGCAGACTCTTCAGAATTTTCAAAGTAAAATGCCACGCGTTCTTTCACATTTACATCTGCAGTGATCTCAACGTCCCTCCTTGAGGGCCGCAATCCAGTTGGGTTTTTAGGATTTCCCCAATGAAATATGCATGAGATCTATTTGCTGCACTGCTTTCAATGCATATTCATTGGGGAAATCCTGAAAACCCGACTGGATTGCGGCCCTCAAGGAGGGACTTTGAGATTCCTATGCTAAAGTGTACGGGGCATCGGCTAACTGAAAATTTGGGAAGATTCAAGAGTATGCACATAGCTCCAAATACTGCCTCAAACCTGCCCCAGGAACTGCATCCCCTAAGGTTTAAAGTGCAGACGTAAAGACCACTTTTATATTGGGGTGCCTGGTTTAGCAGGGTAGGTAGGGGTTTATTTGGGCCCTATTTGATAAAGTCTTTATAAAATACTAACGTGAGTGGTAGTGTTTGCTCTGAATGACTACATGAACATTTAGGACCAGATACTATAAACGGCGTCCTGATTGTAGGTGGCGGTAAGCATCCTACCACTGTCTAACCAGCCAATTGGGACACATGTTTTCTAAAAAAAAAAAAAACAAAATCCCAAGGCAGGCTGCCTACACTGTAGGCGTTTGTCGTGGTTGAGGGAGAGTGTTCCCGCTAAGCTGCGCTGGCGTGCGCTGGCGCACAAAATATTAGGTCGCAGCGCACAAGTTTCTCGTCACAGCGCAGGACCGGCAAGATTGACTCATTTGAACTTCTGCAAGATCAGCATCGGAAGCGTGCGCTGGGCCGGAGAGATCTTGGGGAGCCTCCGACAGTGGCTTTCTCCCCTCTCTGCAGCTCTCCTTTACTTCCCAGCGCAGCGATTCACGAAGGCAGCCTCGGGGCTTTTGCTGAGTCGCGGCTGCCTCTGATGATGCAACTTCCTCTTTCCTCAGAGGCGGCGCGACACAACAAAGGACCCGAGGCTGCCTTCGTGAATCGCTGCGCTGGGAAGTAAGAAGAGCTGCTGGGAGGGGAGAAAACCACTATCAGTCTGGGAAGCTGCTGGGCAGGGGAAAAAAGGGACAGCTGCTACTGGAAAGGGAGAAGGAGAGATGCTTCTGGGAGGGGAGGAGGGAAAGGAATCTGGGAAGCTGCTGGGCCAGGAAAAAAAAAGGGACAGCTGCTACTGGAGAGGGAGAAGGAGAAGGAGAGATGCATCTGGGAGGGGAGGAGGGAAAGGAATCTGGGAAGCTGCTGGGCCAGGAAAAAAAAGGACAGCTGCTACTGGAGAGGGAGAAGAAGGAGAGATGCTTCTGGGAGGGGAGGAGGGAAAGGAATCTTGGAAGCTGCTGGGCAAGGAAAAAAAGGGACAGCTGCTACTGGATAAGGAGAAGAAGGAGAGATGCTTCTGGGAGGGGAGGAGGGAAAGGAATCTGGGAAGCTGCTGGGCTAGGAAAAAAAGGGACAGCTGCTACTGGAGAGGGAGAAGGAGACGGAGAGATGCTTCTGGGAGGGGAGGAGGGAAAGGAATCTGGGAAGCTGCTGGGCTAGGAAAAAAAGGGACAGCTGCTACTGGAGAGGGAGAAGGAGACGGAGAGATGCTTCTGGGAGGGGAGGAGGGAAAGGAATCTGGGAAGCTGCTGGGCCAGGAAAAAAAAGGACAGCTGCTACTGGAGAGGGAGAAGAAGGAGAGATGCTTCTGGGAGGGGAGGAGGGAAAGGAATCTGGGAAGCTGCTGGGCAAGGAAAAAAAAGGGACAGCTGCTACTGGAGAGGGAGACGGAGAGATGCTGCTGGGAGGGGAGGAAGGGAAGAGAGTTACTGCTGGACAGGAGGCTGGGAGAAAGAAAGAAAGGGGGCAGGCAGGGAAACAGAAGGAAAGAAGAGAAACAGAAAAAAAGAAAGAAAGGTCAGGGAGAGAGGAAGAAAAAGTTGGGGGAGGGAATGAGGTGTGGAGGAGAGAAAGCATACAGGCTGATAGAAGGGAAGAAAGATTGGATGCACAGTCAGAAGAAGAAAGTGCAACCAGAAATCACCAGACAAGGTAGGAAAAATGATTTTATTTTAAATTTAGCAAAGTGGAGGCAGTATTACCACAGTTTTCAAAGGAATTTGCCCAAATAACTTAATAGTTAACTGGGTAAATTCCCAGAGATGAAAACTTCCCTTCACTTACTATGCACAGTTCTGAATTTATATCTGCTGTCTATATTTTACAATATGGTCCCCTTTTACTAAACCGCAATAGTGGTTTTTAGCGCAGGGAGCCTATGAGCGTCAAGAGCAGTGCTGGGCATTCAGCGCAGCTCCCTGCGCTAAAAACTGCTATTGTGGTTTAATAAAAAGGATGGAGGGTATATTTGTCTATTTTTGTATGCTATAAAAACCAAATACAGAGAGAGACTGAGAGCTGTTGACGAAGAGCTACGTGTGTGTCTTTCTTCCATTCCAGCCAGAATATCAGCTTTGTGTTCAGCCAAACAGGCCCAGGTTTCGCACTGAATAAAGTATTTTATAATTTTTATTTCATAATAAAGTAATTATAAAATACTTTCTTTGTGTTTATTTGATTCCTATTCAAGAGAATTACTTTATATATAGTCAATATAGGCAGAGAGTTAAATTTTTTAACATTTTCTAATGGTGGTGTGCCTCGTGATTTTTTTCATGAAACAAGTGTGCCTTTGCCCAAAAAAGGTTGAAAAACACTGGTCTAGAAATTGAAAGCATCAAACGTATTGTCTTCTGGACTGTTTTTAATTTACAGTTTACACATATGGATGTAACAGACATAACTACATTTGTTGTAAAACATTTATTAAGATATCATTTCATCCCTACAATTTCTGTGTTCTTAAAAATATTATTTAACGTTATTTAATTTAGCGTGTAGGCCTAAAATTCCTTTGAATACCTCGTCCTCATGTATCAGCAACTTTGACAACATATTTATTTGGCTCATAACTTGCTGGCGCCCGATATTTTTAGCTCACAGTGAAAAAAGTTTGCTCACAACACCCGCCCGCTTAGAGGGAACACTAGACATGTCAGGACACTTAAGCTCACACAAGGCTGGGCATGGGCGTGGTTTCACCCGGAAGTGGCCTTGGGTGAGCTTAAGTAGCCCTAGGCGTCTCCCTAGGGCCATAACAGAAGCCTGAAATATAGGCCAGCAAAATGTTCAGGCATCTAAGCCAATCAGAGCCTTAGGCCCCCTCCCCAATGCATCCCAGAATGCACCGGGAAGGGGAAGGCCCACCATTTTGGTGTATACCAGTGGTCTCAAACATGCGGCCCGTGGACCACATGCGGCCCACCAGGTACTATTTTGAGGCCCACGGTATGTTTATCATAATCACAAAAGTTAAATAAAACAGTTTCTTGATCATATGTCTCTTTAGCTATAAATTACAATATTATTATTAAGACTTAGCTAAAAGGAAAGATTTATAAACTATAAAGAGTTTTACCTCATGCAAAATTGTCATTTCTTTAATAAGACATTAACTATTTTTTCTGAGGCCTTCCAAGTACCTACAAATCCCAAATGTGGCCCTGCAAAGGATTTGAGTTTGAGACCACTGGTGTATACTATATAGAGGGGCCTTAGCTGTGTATCATAGATATAGATATATACCAAAATAGAATATATACCAAAATAGAAAAGGAAGATAATCTATAAAGTATATAAAGTAATCAAATCATCAAAACTAACGCCATTCAAGAAAGCCACTATGGCATCTAATATAAGAAATCTAAATCTAAATGTTATTATAAATGTTCAAGATATAATTAAGTCATGATCCTAATTGAGTATTTGGATGTTTAAAGAAAACTGTGGTGGACATATCATAAAATATACAGACTTCAATCTTTGGAACCTCTTATGATGTATACCATTCCAAGTTCCTGTCTTGAATCATTTATGTCCACCACGAGATGATGCGGTATATAAACTTAAGGTTTAGTTTAGTTAGATTTCTTATATTAGATGCCATAGTGGCTTTTTTGAATGGTGGTGTTTTGATGATTTGATTACTGTATATACTTTATAGATTATCTTCCCTTTTTCTATTTTGGCCACCATTTTGGTGTGGCAGGCCTGCCGGCTGGAGGGTGTAAGCATCCCTCTGGCCTGACAAAGAGGTATGGGGGGTGGGGGGCTTTGGGGTGGGGAGTCTAGAAGCTGGGGGAAAGTGGGGGGGGGGGCCTGAAGGGAGGTTGCCGGCTGGGGGAGGTCGTCAGTTGGGGGTTCTGGAGGGAGTGGGCATCCCCACTGCCGGGGGTATCCGGGGGGGGGGGGTTTCAGGGGTTACGGCAGGAGGGAGTTCACTGCCACAGCCACTCATCTGATCACGGCAAAGGGGATTCTCTCGCTTCGATCAGCTGATGGCAAAGGGATTCTCTAACCAGTGCCTGTGACATGGGCACCAGTTAGGCAGGGTTAAGTGTCTGTCTGTTAAGGCAGACAATATTCTGTATAGGACACCAGTCTGTGATTCTCAGCCGCTTCTTAGGTGGCTGTTGAGACCAGCGTCCTATACAGAATTTCTCCTTTGCAGCGGTTGTACTTATAAGCTGCATGTATACATGTGAACTGTATCTCTACATGCCTCCCAGCAAAATATACTCCGTCATGTCATGGTGTCTAAAAATCCGTTTATGCACATATGTAACCACAAAATGCAATATCAAACTACATGCAAACAACTCAAAAAGAGCTTTCCTACTACAGAGAACGCCTAAAAAAGCTCTCCATCTATTCAAAATTTCAATAGTTCAAAATACTTAATACAGTCTTCTGGTTACATAAAGCAAAAACAGAGGGTATATAGAAAAATTAAACAATCCTTCAAGGCTCCCTTCCAGTCATTGGCATAACAACCTACCCTCTGCTGCTTATTTTCAATTTCTATTTAAATCACACTGAGTGTTTAAGCGGACTTGAGCACTCAGTGTGATTTAAGCAGAAATTAATCTCGTAACTACCAGAGAGGGTAGGTTGTTATGCCAATGACTTGAAGAGGGAGCCTTGAAGGATCGTTTGATTTTTCTATATGACTCCCGTATAATTTCTGAGGCTTTTCCTACCCTCTGTTTTTTTGCTTTATGTAACTAGAGTACACTTCTCCCTCCGTATCCACGGGGGTTAGGGGCAGAGCTGGCCCGCAAATTTTAAAATACCGCGAATAATATTCGGGCCGGCTCTGACCTTCCCCCTGGCATCTCTTAAGCCTTACCTGGTGGTCTAGCGGATTTTCGGGGCAGGAGCGATCTTCCTACGCTCATGCTCCGTGCAGATCACTCATAGGAAATGGCTGCCGTGCACTCCCGTCGTAGTCTCGAGAGACCCGCTAGACCAGTGTTCTTCAACCACCGGTCCATGGACCAGTGCTGGTCCACAGAAATTTCCTGCCAGTCCACAGGGCCAGGCCCAAAACAGTGTTGTTCAACCACCGGTCCACGGTGCGATCGATGTGGCGTTATCTTCGAGCCAGCTCCCTCTTCCTAACTGATTCAGTGCACAAAGCCACGGGCAGTGGCTCCTACGGGCATCCTGCGCCTGAACCGGAAGCCTTCTCTCTGACGTTGCATCGTCAGAGGGAAGGTTTCCAGGTGAGGCAAGGGATGTGCAAGGTGCAATTAGTACTATTATGGGGGCGGGGTCTGGGGTGGAGATAGGCGGAGTTTGGCCCACAACTTAGCCCCGTGTTCTTCAGCCGCCGGTCCACGGACCGATGCCGATCCACAGAATAATTTTTTTATTTCTGCCGGTCCCATTGGTGTAAAAAGGTTGAAAAACACTGCGCTAGACCACCAGGTAAGGCTTAAGGGGGGGTCTAAGAGGGTTTAAAAATAGCCCAAAAAATGAAAACGTATCTAAAATAAATTGCGATGCTGAAACATAGAAACATAGAAAAAAGCGGCAGAAAAGGGCTATAGCCCACCAAGTCTGCCCATTCCAAGTATCCCTCCCCCCTGAGTTTACTCCCTTAACGATCCCACATGAGTATCCCATTTTCTCTTAAAATCCGTCACGATGCTGGCCTCTATCACCTGGAGTTGGAGTCTGTTCCAATGATCCACCACTCTTTCGGTGAAGAAGTACTTCCTGGAGTCTCCATGAAACTTCCCTCCCCTGACTTTCAGTGGATGCCCTCTGGTGGTCGAGGGTCCCATGAGCCAGAAGATATCCTCTTCTGTCTCGATGCGTCCCGTGATGTACTTATACGTTTCAATCATATCTCCCCGTTCTCTTCTTTCCTCAAGTGAGTACAGCCGCAATTTCTTTAGTCTTTCTTCATACGTGAGATCCCTGAGCCCCAAGACCATCCTGGTGACCGCTCGCTGCACCGACTCGATCCTCAGCACATCCACCACGGATTCGGAGGGAGTAGTGTAGTGAATAAAGTATTTTGAATAGTTGGAGAGCTTTTTTAGGCGTTCTCTATAGTAGGTAAGCTCTTTTTGAGTTGTGTGCATGTTAGTCATATGTGGCCACCTATAGTCCACATAAAATTGACTGTATAAAATTGTGCACAGTTCTTTAGAAGCCCATTTCCATGGACAAAGCACTAATTAACCACAGCAGTGACTTTGATAATTATCCTCTGGGCTTTCAGATGGAGCCAGCCTTTATGTCACGCTGTTCAACTATAGATACATCAAAGTGCTATGTGCAAACACAAGATGATTTCATTACTTATAAAAAAAAAGTGCTTTTATTTCACCTGGATTTTGGAAGCACTGCTATCCCCTCATTTGTTAAACTGTTAGGCACATCGGCAACAATGTTCTAACCCGTCTTTTGCTTGAGACCTTTCAGACACGTCTCTCTTTTCCGTTAAATTCCAAACAGATGTTAACAAAAGCCAGAAGCCCTAGTTCATAGAAATGAAAATCTTTCATTGATTTTAGTGCTCCAGAAAAATTTTTGCCAACCAGCATCCAAACAGTAAATTTGCTATCATTAAATCTTTTCACCCGTGAAATAATACTTCGATTGGCATGCTGTGTTCAATTCTGATTGTCTTCTCTCAAAAATGATATAGCAGAATTAGAAAAGGTTCAAAGAAGAGCAACCAAGATGATAAAGGAGATGGAACTCCTCTCGTATGAGGAAAAACTAAAGAGGTTAGGGTACTTAAGCTTGGAAAAGAGACAGGTGAGGGGAGATAGGATTGAAGTCTACAAAATCCTGAATGGAGTAGAACGGGTACAAGTGGATCAATTTTTCAAAAATTACAAAGACTAGGGAACACTCGATGAAGTTACAGAGAAATACTTTCAAAACCAATAGGAGGAAATATTTTTCATTCAGAGAATAGTTAAGCTCTGGAATGCGTTGCCAGAGGATGTGGTAACAGCGGTTAAACTAGCAGTTTTTAATAAAGGTTTGGACAAGTTCCTGGAGGAAAAGTCCATAGTCTGCTATTGAGACAGACATGGGGAAAGCAACTACTTTCCCTGGATTGGTAGCATGGATTGTTACTACTATGTATTGGGGGTTTTGACAGGTCCTAGTGGACTGGATTGGCCGCCGTGAAGACAGGATACTGGGGTAGATGGACAACTGGTGTGTTCTTCTGTTCATCCTGTCTGTGCAGTGGCAAGGGCCTGTACAGATATAAGGGCGGTGTGTACTCTTTTCAAAGGCATTTCTTCGGTGACTCTGGAATTCGAGTGATTTTTTTTTTGTTATGTATTTGACAAGGAATATAAGAGGCCTGTTGATCAGTCAGCCAATAACACACCAAACAGTAAGGGGAGAATTCCTCTAGGGGCACTACTCTGTTAACATGCACTAATCGTGTTGGCACGCACTAAACGCGAAAGATGGCCATAGGAATAAAATGGGTGTCTTTAGCATTTAGCACGTGCCAACGCAGTAACACCTTTTGATGAATTCCCCCCCCCCCAGGGGCCAATTCTATAAGGGACGCTAAAGGTTAGGTACCCAAATTCTAGGTGCTAAGCTGGCGTTCTGTAATAGCACATTTGTGCGTCTAGTGCATTACAGAATATTAGTTAAGTTAGCAATTAAGGGCCTAAATTTAGCTCCTCTTATGCCTTCTCTAGGGCCAACGTAATAAACGCAAGTGAATAAACGTAAGAGTAGGTGTCTAACTGACAATATTCAGTAAAGCACAGGCTGAAGTAGAACAGCCATGCTGCGCTCATGTCAATGCCCTCTTTGCAATTACGCTCTAGAACACTTAGGCGCCAAGCTATAAAATCTCAACTAAGTGTACTTAGGTGCCTAACTCCCATGTTGTTGCTTAATTACCATTAGGAGACTAATTGGTGCATAATTTAGCCCCCAAGGGAGCAGTTCTTTAACTGGACGCTTCAATTTGTGGTGGTTGTTATTAGGTCCCATCGACTCGTGCTTGAGTCCTAGCGACTTGAAGAATTGCGGATCTAAAAAAGAAATCAGTTTTGTGCTAGTCCGGAAAGGTCCTCCAGCCCCATGGTTGTTTTCAACGTGTTCTGCCATCTGGTTGCAGGTCGCCCTCTTCGGCCGGTTCCTTCGATCTTCCCAACCATGATGTCCTTCTCCAGCGATCTCTCTCTTCTGACGGTGTGACCAAAATAAGACAGTCGTAACGTCATCATTTGGGCTTCGAGTGACATAGCCGGTTTGATCTCTTCCACAATCGATTTGTTAGGTCTCCTGCTGGTCCACGGCCTAAACTCCTTCTCCAGCACCAAAGCTCAAATGAATCAATCGTCTTTCTGCCTTGTTTCCGTAGTATCCACCTTTCGCATAAGTAACTGGCCACTGAGAAATTGAGTGCGTGGACAAGTCTTCACTTGTTTTGAGTCTCTTCTAAAAGGTCACTTAAGTGGAAAAGTACTCTCTAAGTCAGAATCAGCAAGCCCACATTTAGATGTGCACGCCGATGCCATGTCAATAGCAGATGTAAATGTACGTACCTAAGTGCAACAGTTCCGCACATATCTTACAGTATTCTGAAAGTTGAGCATGTAACCTTTGACCCCTTATATACTTCATCCCCTTATAAATGTTGTGTGTGTAAGCTATGGAGTACCACTGAAAGTGCAGCTAGCAGGAGTAAGAGGATAATTATATATGACGTTGCCTAGGTTTAAAGGTTAGGAAGGTGCCTATTTTTAGCTTACATAGGCACTAGCTGAAATCATGGCTGGGAGGCAGATCGTTTTGCTTAGGGGGGAAGACAGAAGGGGGGCCACGGAGAGACAGTCAGGGAGGAACTGGAGGGGGAGAGGGAAAGGGGGCTGCTTTGGGGGAGGGGTATGCTGGGAGGCAGACAGCTTTGCTTGGGAGGGGAGACAGAAGGGGGGGGCATGGAGAGACAGGGAGGAACTGGAGGGGGGAGAGGGAAAGGGGGCTGCTTTCTAGCACCCGTTAATGTAACGGGCTTAAACACTAGTCATTTCATAAAAGCCCTTATACCCACATCAAAAAGGTTTATGATATGCCCATGTTCCCTCTCCCCCATAGGCAAAGATTGGGTATAAAGCTTTAGTGAATCGCTCCATTTTGTTTTTTCAGTAAGTGCTTTCCAATTTCTCTGATCCTAATAAGAGTAGTATTAATTTCAGAACCACAAAACAATATGGAAATTCTAAACAGGAATCTCAAGGGTACATTGTTTCTACGTTTATGAGTTGGCAAACAGAACGGGCACGATGAGCAGAAACATCTACGTGATGTTTGATCCTATCAATCATCCCAAGCATTTGTTTGAACTGACTCTAAATGTGAAATACAAATAAACGTACTTCATAAGAAAAAGGAACTATGATAGGATCCATAATTAATCAACCGGTGGCATGGAACCAAGACATGTAAATATGAATGGTTCTTGGCAGTGGTTACTGGTTTCAGGTGCATGTTAATGTATTTCTTTTCCACTGTTCACGTTTGGACCCCTGCCTCCTACACCCACAGCCCTTTACGATGTACTGTATGAAATTACACTCGTGGCGAGTATAGTTTCAAGTTTTTATTGAAATTTGATACTATCTCTTATCCAACTTCTAAGTGAGTTATAGATAAGGTAGGGAGAACGAGAGGGCACTCTCTAAAGTTGAAAGGGGATAGATTCCGTACGAATGTAAGGAAGTTCTTCTTCACCCAGAGAGTGGTAGAAAACTGGAACGCTCTTCTGGAGTCTGTCATAGGGGAAAACACCCTCCAGGGATTCAAGACAAAGTTGGACAAGTTCCTGCTAAACTGGAACGTACGCGGGTGAGGCTGGACTCATTTAGAGCACTGGTCTTTGACCTGGGGGCCGCCACGTGAGCGGACTGCTGGGCACGATGGACCACTGGTCAGACCCAGCAGTGGAAATCCTTATGTTCTTATAATCGGGAATACAAAATAAAAAACGCCAGTAACAATACAAATTAAAAAAGAGATTAAAAAAACTTAAGCAAATGGAGTACCACAAATAGGACAAATTGAACTAAACTAACCTGATACAGAAGGAAGATGGGGAAGAAATACAATTGATATTGGATAGAAAACAATTACGGAAAGGACAGAAAGAAGAGGAATGCTGTGATCTGATTCTTTTGAAAGGAGAACTTGTGTGACCTAGAGGAAGATTTAAATATTAAAGCAATCTTTGAATAAATGGGCCTTAAGAAGGCCTTTAAAGCGGTCTAAGTTATTTTATTCTTTTACTGGGGCTGGAAGAGTATTTCCAAGCTGCGGTGGGGGGGGGGGGCAACTACTGAAAAGATATCTTGACACTTGGTACCTATTATACGTAAAGAGGGGGTGGTTAGTAATTTGCGATCTGAAGTTCTGAGGAGACGGGATGGCTCGTAAGGAATAAAAAAATTTTCAATAAATTGAGGAGATTTTGTTTGCATCGTTTTAAAAGTTATTAATGAAATTTTATAGGGAATTCTGTTTAATAGGCAACCGACGAGCTTTACGTAACAAAGGGGTCACGTGATCAAACTTAGGTGGAGAAGCCAAGGGAGTTGTTTTATACAGATGCACAAAATACGAGCACAAATCCAGTAGAAATAGCTGCTCTCATAACATTTGTACGTTCACACCAGGGTTGGAGCTGGTGTTCCATAAAGAAAACCATTTTTCATCTTTAATTCTGCAAAATAAATTCTAGGTAACAGAAATGCTTTTAGCTTTATGGTTTTCTATTCATTTGTCACCGGGTAAAAAGAAAAATTGTTGTAAATTAATTACAGACTGTTCAAAATCCATTGGCATCAAAATGCTGGAATTATGTAACGCAACTTGATTGGTTCCCTTCCAGGTAAATCAACTTCGACAAGTGTATGAATTGAAGCTCAAAGGTCTAATGCCGATGTCCTTAAGAAAGGAACTGGAAGATACTATTTCTTCGTTAAAATCTCAGGTAATGTATTGAAGTCATAATGAATATATAGGGGTCTTTTACTAAGCTGCATTAACCCGCACTGTTTTCTGTGCTAAAAAGTAGCCAGCATGGTAAAATCCCATGTTCGCTGCTTAAAACTGGAGTGGGTGAAGCTGAAGGTGACATGGGTGGTGAAAGGGCGGCCAACTGCGATAGCTAGTGAGCGGATCAGTACCATACGGTGTCACAGTTGAACTTACCACCTTGCAGGACATGCAGCTGCACTACCAGCAGTCCAGCATAGCTGACACGGCAGCACTTGTTAAGCACATGTGGTTCACCCTTCCCCACATGACCTATATATCAGCTCACCCTTCTGAAATCACCCTCTTACACTTCATATCTCGCTCCCTTCATCATCCCATGCACAAACCCCCTACATCATTCTAATATATCCAGACACTGCCAACCTTGTCCCCAATATATCCCTCCTTGCCCCCCAATAGGCAAAGCACCCTTTGATCCCCATCCAAAATCTTACTCCCAGTCTCCCCTGAGACCTATGCAGGGGTGTCTATAGTACTGGGATCCAAAATAGCCATCATGACCCCTATCAGTCATCTCAATAGGGGTCATTCCTGCCATTGTGTCTCCAAGTGGCATCCCGGGCAGCAGCAGAGGAGCTCAACTGTCACACAGCCACCACTGGCCCACCATGGGCACTCTCGGGTAATTCCTGCAAGGGACTGTTGGTGGGGGTGGGATCAAGGTCTTGGGGGGGGGGCCGCAAGATTTTGGACTGGGGAATTTGACGGTCGGAGAGGTCAGAAGGAGGGACATGGGGGTGACTGGACATGTCATGGTCACATTGAGATGATTGGACGTATTGGGCATATTGGGATCATGGGGGGGGGGGAATTGGACACGTCGAAGTGATGTGATATCTGAGGGTGATTTCAGGAGAGAGCGCAATATGTGGGTCGTGGGAGGGCATCTGATATATGGGTTGATGTTGGAGGGTGAACTGATGTGGGGGGAGGGGAGTGCCACCACAGTAATAGCAGTTTTTAAATTTTATTTTTGTGGGCCCGCACCTCAAATAGCATGTGTGCTCCTTTATTGTCTGCCACTGCATGTGCTCTGTGCAGTAAACATGGGGAAAATGCAGAGCTATTTACCCCTCCCCATTTACCTCAAAGGCTTTGCACTCACTGTACCTTAACAGCAACAAATGTGCTTTTATAAAGCAGTACCCCAGTGCACAAGCACAAATGTACCTCCGAGACACGCCTTCACGGTTCATAGTCAGTGGCGCACAAGACGCCAGCGTGCCGACAATTCGGCGCAAGACAGAAGCGCGCAGGGGAAAAAGTAATTTTTAAAGAGCTCCGACGGGGGGTTGGGGTAGCAACCCCCCACTTTATTGGTTAGTGTTCGCGCTGCTGTTGGAGGGGGGTTCGGGGAGTTGGAAACCTCCATTATAGAGAAAACGGAACTTTTTCTGATTTTGGGGGGGGAAAAGTTCAGTTTTCTCTATAATGTGGGGGGTTTCACCCCCCGCAACGGCAGCGCGAACACTAACCAATAAAGTGGGGGGGTTGCCACCCCAAACCCCCAGTCGGAGCTCTTTAAAAATTATTTTTTCCCCCGCGCGCTTCTGTCTTGCGCCGAATTGTCGGCACGCTGGCATCTGGCGCGTGATTATCCCGTCACCGAAGTGACATCTGTTGGGCTGTAGCACCACAAGCCTTCAATCACAATTACCCAAAGGGAGGGGCCGCATACCTTTGCTCCTTCTAGAACCCAATTAATGTAAACCTTAAGTTTTTCCAGCAATTGGCGCCATTGAATGGTTTACTCTCCCTCTCCTTCCCCCCCAAGGGACTTGAAACACTTACTCTGCAGCTTTCTGGCTCTAGCCAGGCCAGGGAGCAGAAGCTAAGTTCAGGAACTGCGTGTTATTAGGTAGCACTTGTCACTGAGCCACCGAGCCACCAGTCTGGCTCTATATTTGCTTATTTAATCTGTGTGTTTATCTTATACCAGTTGCAAAAAGCCTTGTGGCAATGTACAAAACAGGATCAACAGCATACGGTAATCCCTAACAAGGGAAAACAATGGAAAATACAAAGAGAACCAGCAGAGGAGAAGCCAAAAGAATAAATTAAATTAAACAGTAAAGAAAAGAAATGGTTAGCCTTGGCTGTAATGATGCCAGCATCCTGCAGTTACCGTTTAATAATTCTTAAGGGCTCTGTGCTTTTGAAGTCCAAATAGTACTGCCCTGTCTTTACTTTATAATTGTAAATTAATCCCCTGAAGGATAATTTCGTAGCAGGTCTCCTCAGCAGGAAGTCAGGATAGGTGCCTGTTTTATAGAGACAACTTAGGGGCAGATTTTAGAAAAGACAGCCAAGTCAGTACGTTGCACATGGGACCTCCATTTCTCCTGTATCTTAGGAAAAAAATTGGCCGCATTACATAGAAACATAGAAAGATGACGGCAGAAAAGGGCTATAGCCCATCAAGTCTGCCCACTCTACTGACCCACCCCATTAAGTCTGAGTACTAATGACCTAGTTCCTTAACTCGACCCTCGTAAGGATCCTACTAGGGCATCCCATTTATTCTTAAAGTCAATAACGCTGGTGGCCTTGATCACCTGCTCTGGAAGCTTGTTCCAGTGATCTACAACCCTTTCTGTGAAGAAATACTTCCTTATGTCACTATCGAATTTCCCTCCTCTGAGTTTGAATGGATGCCCCCTTGTGACCGAGGGTCCCCTGAGAAAGAAGATGTCTTCTTCCACCTCGACACGTCCCGTGATGTATTTAAATGTCTCAATCATGTCCCCCCTCTCCCTGCGCTCCTCTAGAGTGTAGAGCTGCAATTTGTTTAGTCTTTCTTCGTACGAGAGACCCTTGAGCCCTGAGATCATCCTGGTGGCCATCCGCTGAACCGACTCAACTCTAAGCACGTCTTTTCGGTAATGTGGCCTCCAGAATTGCACACAGTACTCCAGATAAGGTCTCACCATGGTTCTGTACAGTGGCATTATGACTTCAGATTTGCGGCTAACGAAGCTTCTATTGATACATCCCATAAGTTGCCTTGCTTTGGATGAGGCCTTCTCTACTTGTTTGGCGGCCTTCATGTCCGCACTGATGATTATTCCCAAGTCTCTTTCTTCTGAAGTCCTAGCTAGTGTTTCTCCATTTAAGGTGTAAGGTTTGCATGGATTTCTGCTACCAAGATGCATAACCTTACATTTCTTAGCGTTGAAGCCCAGCTGCCATGTCGAGGACCAGTTTTCCAACGTAAGCAGATCCTGCGTCATACTATCCTGCAGATTGCTTTCACTTACTATATTACATAGTTTGGCGTCATCAGCGAATAGAGTTACTTTACCCTGAAGCCCTTGGGTCAAGGTCCCACATGAACGACTACTTCGAAAATTTGCGAGCCATGGGATCGAGGGTGGAATACTCACGTAGATTAAAAACTAGTTGGCAGATAGGAAACAGAGAGTGGGAGTAAATGGAACATACTCACACTGGAAAAGAGTCACGAGTGGAGTGCCGCAGGGTTCGGTGCTTGGACCCGTGCTCTTCAACATATTTATAAACGACCTGGAAATTGGTACAACGAGGGAGGTGATTAAATTTGCAGATGATACAAAGTTATTCAGGGTAGTAAAAGCACGGGAGGATTGTAAAAACCTCCAAAGTGACATAAACACACTCGAGAAATGGGCTGCCACATGGCAAATGAGGTTTAACGTGAATAAGTGTAAGGTGATGCATGTCGGTAACAAAAATCTTATAAACGAATACAGGATGTCCAGTGTGGTACTTGGAGAGACCCCCGAAGAAAGAGGCTTGGGAGTACTGGTCGTCAAGTCAATGAAGCCGTCTGCGCAATGTGCGGCGGTGGCAAAAAGGGCAAACAGAATGCTAGGAATGATTAAGAAGGGGATCACAAACAGATCAGAGAAGGTTATCATGTCGCTGTACCAGGCCATGGTACGCCCCCACCTGGAATACTGCGTCCTGCACTGGTCACCATACATGAAGAAGGACACGGTACTACTCGAGAGGGTCCAGAGAAGAGCGACTAAAATGATTAAGGGACTGGAGGAGTTGCCATACAGTGAGAGATTGGAGAAACGGGGCCTCTTCTCCCTCAAACAGAGGAGATTGAGAGGGAACATTCAAGATACTGAAGGGAATAGACTTAGTAGATAAAGACAGGTTGTTCACCCTGTCCAAGGTAGAGCGAACGAGAGGGCATTCTCTAAAGTTAAAAGGGGATAGATTCCGTACAAATGTAAGGAAGTTCTTCACCCAGAGATTGGTAGAAAACTGGAACGCTCTTCCGGAGTCTGTCATAGGGGAAAACACCCTTCAGGGATTCAAGACAAAAGTTAGACAAGTTCCTGCTGAACCAGAATGTACGCAGGTAAAGCTAGACTCAGGGCACTGGTCTTTGACCTGGGGGCCGCCGCATGAGTGGACTGCTGGGCACGATGGACCACTGGTCTAAACCCAGCAGCAGCAATTCTTATGTTCCTATTCTGTTCTTATGTTCAAAATATGTATATGAAAAAGAGATGTCCAAGTGCTGGTTTTGTCCTGTATGAACATCCATGTTAAAAACCAAAACATCCAAACTATGAATGGTGTAAAATAAGGGGCATGGACATTAGCATAGGAACGTCAATTCATGTGGGGGAGTAGCAAACTGCTGCGACTTCCCTTACTCCTTCCCGTGGAGAACTGCTCAGTCAGAGCACCTTTCTGTAAAATGGACATGCCAAGTACTACCACTACTATCCGTTCAGTCGTGTCCGATCCTTGGATACTCTGTAGGCCACTCCTCGCCATGCTTCCCTGTTTTCCACGGCTTCTTTCAATTGCTTGATGTTCGTTCCCATGTCATTCTTGATGGTATCCAGTCAACGGGCCTTTGGTCTCCCCCTGTTTCCTTTTTCCACTGACCATTCCAAGTAGCACCTCTTTTTCTAGTGTATTTGCCCTCATCACAAATCTGAATATGGAGGTCCATCTTTTTCAACATGGCCGTCTCTTCCCTTTATGCGATTAGACTTGGACGCCCATCTTTTGATCCCTTCCTAGCCCTGCCCAAACTACATTTCCTTACCACATGGACATACTGCAGTTTTAGACATCAGTATCCTGGCATTATAAAATCAGAATTTGGGCACCATGCAATATGGATGTCTAAAAGCCTATTTTCAGCTATCCGAAGCACAAACAGAGCTCCTAAAATAAGAGCCCATAGGGTACCTAGGTATCTTCATAAAATAGCTGCACCAAATCTGCAATGATTGCAGATATCTCTTCCATTGGGAGCTGGTATAGATGTATGTATATTTTATATAACTAATAAAAGGAAAATATGTATGTGGGCAATGTGTAATAAATGTTTGAATTTAGAATTTGTTTATATAATGTGCTCAGTAACTCACAAGTGCCACATATCAAATGAAGGAGAAAGCAGCTTGTAACACATCACAACACATTAGATCAGAATGTAAGCTCAGGTAGACTGGGACCACCGTTTCAAATATCACCTCCCTTGCCTTTTTTTCTATGACTGTCCACCTCAGGTAGACTGAAATCCAAATTAACGCCAGTAATTGATTGTAAGGGCCCAATTTTTTGCACTAGTTGACCCGTTAATTAAACCTTCCTCCCTCCCTTTTTTTTTTTTTTTTTTTACATTAGATCTTAGATTTTTTTTACATTAGATCTCAGAAATTCATACTATCATTCCCCTCTTTAAAAGGCATTTCCCATACAGGTAAACTTGGAACATCCCTCCTCTTCAAGATCACCGAGCTGTGGAACAGCTTATCCGCCCCTCTCCGGAGTGCGACCTCCCTCCAACACTTCAGAAAACATTTGAAAACTTGGCTTTTCTCCAAAATGTAACCACTCCCTCCCTCTCCTCTACACTTAATCCCTTCTCTCTCCCCTTATTACCAAGCTCTTCTTCTTCCCATTGTAACTCCTTTCTTTTGTAATTCCTGTAAACCGTGTCGAGCTCTACTTCTGTGGAGATGATGCGGTATACAAACTTAAGGTTTAGTTTAGTTAGTTTAGTTTAGTTTAGTTTACAAAACCGTAGCATGGATTTGAGCAGCGGCCAAAGCAGTAACAGAGCTCCTACGCTCATAGAATTCCTATGAGCGTCGTAGCTGTTACCACTGCGGCCGGCGCTAAAAACCACTCTATGGCTTTGTAAAAGTGCGATTTAGGCGCGCACTCAGATTTGCGTACACAGCTGTGGGTACCATACATGGATTCCAGGTGTTAATGTCTTATCGAGTTCAGGGTTTTCAAACATGTTGAGGTTCCAAGGATATCCTCATGGGGTGTTTTATTTAAAACAGACACATATATGAATATGGAAACACAAATATTCTGTAAGGTAAGCTCCATTAGTTCTGCATGGAACGACTCATTTAGTCTCAGTGTTTTGTAGATTGATTTTAATGCTTATCCCTCAATAAAATCCTGTTATTATAAAAAGTTCCTTGAAAGAACCTTTTCTTTTCAGGCAGCCAAACTGAATTTATGGCTTGCCAAAACTGTGTTGGAAGCCTCCTCCTATCTTGATTTTAGAAAACAGATAAAAACTCAGTTATTCAATAGACTGGGTTCTTAATGTTTCTTATTATTTAACTTAACATTTTTTATTCCATTTTAAAATTGTCTGTATTTGTCTTACATTGTATTTATTTCTTCCCATATCGTATGCATTTAACTTGCCAAATCTCAAATGATTTGTATTGTATGTACCATGCTTAATTGTTGTGAACCACCTAGAACTTTCGGGTATGGCAATATATAAAAATAAATTATTATTAACATAGTAACATAGTAGATGATGGCAGATAAACACCCGAATGGTCCATCCAGTCTGCCCAACCTGATTCAATTTAAATTTTTTCTTCTTAGCTATTTCTGGGCAAGAATCCAAAGCTTTACCCGGTACTGTGCTTGGGTTCCAACTGCCGAAATCTCTGTTAATACTTACTCTAGCCCATCTACACCCTCCCAGCCATTGAAGCCCTCCCCAGCCCATCCTCCACCAAACGGCCATATACAGACACAGACCGTGCAAGTCTCCCCAGTACTGGCCTTAGTTCAATATTTAATCTTATTTTCTGATTCTAGATCCTTTGTGTTCATCCCACGCTTCTTTGAACTCAGTCACCGTTTTACTCTCCACCACCTCTCTCGGGAGCGCATTCCAGGCATCCACTACCCTCTCCGTAAAGTAGAATTTCCTAACATTGCCTTTGAATCTACCACCCCTCAACCTCAAATTATGTCCTCTGGTTTTACCATTTTCCTTTCTCTGGAAAAGATTTTGTTCTACGTTAATACCCTTCAAGTATTTGAACGTCTGAATCATATCTCCCCTGTCTCTCCTTTCCTCTAGGGTATACATATTCAGGCCTTCCAGTCTCTCCTCATACGTTTTCTGGCGCAAGCCTCCTATCATTTTCGTCGCCCTCCTCTGGACCGCCTCAAGTCTTCTTACGTCCTTCGCCAGATACGGTCTCCAAAATTGAACACAATACTCCAAGTGGGGCCTCACCAATGACCTGTACAGGGGCATCAACACCTTCTTCCTTCTACTGACTACGCCTCTCTTTATACAGCCCAGCAGCCACTGCCTTGTCACACTGTTTTTTCACCTTTAGATCTTCGGACACTATCACCCCAAGGTCCCTCTCCCCATCCGTGCATATCAGCTTCTCTCCTCCTTCTCTCCAGCATATACGGTTCCTTCCTATTATTAATCCCCAAATGCATTACTCTGCATTTCTTTGCATTGAATTTTAGTTGCCAGGCATTAGACCATTCTTCTAACTTTTGCAGATCCTTTTTCATATTTTCCACTCCCTCTTCGGTGTCTACTCTGTTACAAATCTTGGTATCATCTGCAAAAAGGCACACTTTTCCTTCTATCCCTTCAGCAATGTCACACACAATCATATTGAACAGGATTGGCCCCAGCACTGATTATTAAAATGTTTGATAGTTCTTGTTGCTGTATTGCTCCTTATCTGAATTTCACGCAGATATCCACTAATGAATTTATAACATGGATATAGCATAAGGAACTTGTATGAACTTAGGAAAGGAGACTATTTAAAAATAAAAGAGAACATATTTATTATAAAAGTTGAAGTCTAGTCTAAAGAGTAACATAAGAGATACAATTGTGTGCATTAATGGACAATAAAGAGACATCAAGAAATAATATGATTAGATAAGGTCAAAAGGTGATGATGATTTCAAAATCCAACTTGTACCATTCTCTCTCATTTTTTCTCTGTTGTCTTTTCATATATTGCCATTATTTGCTTATAATACAAAATGGCTACCTTACCATTTTGATTCTTTAAGACTGAATTATATATTCCTAGCCATTAGATTCAAACAGTTTTTATTGAAGCAAACAACATCAAGGCGCTTAGTACAACAATGATGCATCAAATATAATAATATAATATACATAATAAAATAAACATATATAAATAGAACATAACAGCAAACTAATTCTCTCCTCCCTTCTACAATACTTGATGAGTAAAAGGAGAGAAGGCATCCCCAGGCCCCTTCCAGTAAACCCCAGTTAATCTATATATGACAATGTGTTTGAACCTTTCAGTAACCTCTACCTCCCCTCCCCAAACCCCCTTCCTCTCCCCACCCAATGGTACACTCTACCCCACATCATCAAGACACACCATTACTATCTCAATCCTACTAAATGAAAGCCCAATTAGGATACCCATCTTAAAACTGCACTACGGCCTTTAGGATGTAAAGCCTGCAAATATGAATCCCAGATTTGCATAAACAACATCTTTTGCTTCCTAGATTGTAATAGCTAGATAGCACTTCTCACTCCTGTCAGAAACTGGCCGGTGTGGGCAGAAGAAGAATTAAACAGTTATCAGTGAGATTTAATTTCAGTTTAAGGTGCAGCGGTGTTTTTGGAAGAGTAATTTACCCAATCAGTTTAAGAAGAAAGCATTCTGTGAAGGTCAAAAGTAGAATCCAGCACCCTGACTTGAATTGGAGGGGGGGGGGAGGAACCCCCAAAACAGATGTGCAAACCCACCTTCCTTTAGCTGCAGCTTGCAAAACTGGGACTCTGCCCAGAGCCAGACACCTGCTGGCTGTGTTTGTGCCACGTTACTTTCCAGTGCAATTGGCAGGCAGGGTGCGGTGGCAGCCCAGCCTTCCTCAGCGAGTGAGGCTCGGGTTTTGAAGCACAGGTGTTACTTCACCGTTGTAAAATAGCTGAAATTCCTGGGTAAGAACATCAGTCAGAAAAGTCAGAGGAGTCCTCAAACTTGTTGGAATTATTAATTGTTTCAGGCAGTGATGGAAGAGAAGCGGAGAGGGATTAGTCAGTGTGTATGTTGTGGTGGTGGTGGGTTGAGATTTTCTTGTCTGTAGCAATCAAAATGGTTGACCTGTCAGTCCACAGACTTCTGTTTTAGGAGGGCGACAAAAATGATAGGAGGCTTGCGCCAGAAGACGTATGAGGAGAGACTGGAAGCCCTGAATATGTATACCCTAGAGGAAAGGAGGGACAGGGGAAATATGATTCAGACGTTCAAATACTTGACAGATATTAATGTAGAACAAGATCTTTTCCAGAGAAAGGAAAATGGTAAAACCAGAGGACATAATTTGAGGTTGAGGGGTGATAGATTCAAGAGCAATGTTAGGAAATTCTACTTTACGGAGAAGGTGCTCCTGAGAGAGGTGATGGAGAGGAAAACGGTGACTGAGTTCAAAGAAGCGTGGGATGAAAACAGAGGATCTAGAATCAGAAAATAATATTAAATATTGAACTAAGGCCAGTACTGGGCAGACTTGCACGGTCTGTGTCTGTATATGGCCGTTTGGTGGGGGATGGGCTGGGGAGGGCTTCAATGGCTGGGAGGGTTTAGATGGGATGGAGTAGGTTTTGATGGAGATTTTGGCAGATGGAACCCAAGCACAGTACTGGGTAGAGCTTTGGATTCTTGCCCAGAAATAGCTAAGAAGAAAAAATTTAAAAAATTTAAGTTGAATCAGGTTGGGCAGACTGGATGGACCATTCAGGTCTTTATCTGCCGTCATCTACTATGTTACTATGTTATGGTAAGTTAGGTCATTGCCAGTCAGAGTGGCAGTACTTTGGGCTCTTTCGACCAGGGTTTAATCAGGTGATACCTTGAATGGACTCTCAAGTCGGGTCTTTTTTCTGTGTCTGGGCCTGCTTTATGGATCTCACTCCCTTTAAAGCTATTTTATCCATTAAGGCACATCTTTTAAGCAGACCTTGCTGTTGGCACCCTGAGATCCATGTGTTCTTTATAATTTGTCTGTTTTGAATACTTCTTATGCTTTTTTGTAATTAGTTTAGGACTGCATATAAGTGGATGGCTCAGTATTCAGTCTTTGGTGGTCTGTGTGTTTTTTAAACACTGAATGTTGTTCTTTATTGAATCACAGCTCTTTATTATGTTTTTAGCTATCAAGCCAATATATTAAAATCAAACATCTATCATTCCCAACAAAATGATGATTCAGTTTCCAATAACGCTGCAACTAATCATATGATTAGATAGTATATCGCAATGTCTAAAAGATCCGACCATTTTTTATCGTACCCATGGTGGAACAAGAATAAAAGTCAATAGCAGCGTCAATGGATTGTGCAAAAGTACAAACTGTGCAAATAATTTTTTATGTAATGTGCTGAAGTGCTCTTAAAGTGCTAGATAAAGTGCCAAGTGCTTTTTACTTCAATGCCTGTCCCCCCGACCCAGGTTTCGTTTTCTTCGTCAGGAGGGGTCTAGGTAAAAACAGACTAACATTAAAAACATTACAGCAATCAATCAAATACACATTCAATATTATAACTGAATCTCACCAATCATCTATCAAATATCAAGACTTCTCTATTATCAATGTAATGGTTGTTAAACATACCTTCTCAGGCAAACTACATCGGGGAACGACACCGGAAGAGGAACTGGCTAAAGTCGCTCTAACTTCCGGGTTTAAATACATACGCACACTAATACATCCGGCAGATTGGGATGCTGCAATTTAAGCAGCGGAAATGGCGTAATATCCGAGGGCACCACACATACGCCTACATGTTTAACCACTCAATTTCTGAATTTAAACCATCAGGAGATAAGGTATTCCAATTATAAATGAAACGCTGTTCTTTCTGCAATAAAAGTTTACATATATCTCCTTCATATTGATCAATGTGGATAAGCACTGTATATTTAAGATCTTGTAACGAATGATCCTCCCTCAACCAGTGATCCACCAGGGGGGCGGACTCTCTGCCCCTGCGGATGTTGCTAAGATGTTCAACAATACGAGTTTTAATTTTTCTGCTGGTTTGACCAATATACAATAAACCGCAGGGGCAGATCACGCAGTACACAACTCCCTGGGAATCACAGTTGGTGCCCGTAGTGAGATCAAACTTCTTACCCCGTGAATTTGGAATAAATATAAAGGGTTGACCCCATATAAAGTTACAGGTGCTACAATGACCACAAGGTTTGTGAGCTGACAATCTTTGTCTGCAATAAGGTCGCCTCCTGCGTCTAAGCTTTTCACCCAAGTTACTGGCCCTGGTAAAGGCAAATTTAGGAGTATCCCTAAATAAAGAATGGTATTGGACAATGGGCCAATATTTTAAGATTATTTTCATGTAATTGGCTAAGGGCTTCTCTTTGATAATCCATATAGTCCTGAATGACAATCCCACCCCCTTTGTCGGCCCTATGTATAATTATAGTTTGATCATTTTGTAAATCCTGAATGATCTTAATCTGATCTGAAGAAATATTAGAGTGTGTGTTTTACCATTTACCAGTAAGAGTAATGCTATCAAGAAAATAATCTTAAAATATTGGCCCATTGTCCAATACCATTCTTTATTTAGGGATACTCCTAAATTTGCCTTTACCAGGGCCAGTAACTTGGGTGAAAAGCTTAGACGCAGGAGGCGACCTTATTGCAGACAAAGATTGTCAGCTCACAAACCTTGTGGTCATTGTAGCACCTGTAACTTTATATGGGGTCAACCCTTTATATTTATTCCAAATTCACGGGGTAAGAAGTTTGATCTCACTACGGGCACCAACTGTGATTCCCAGGGAGTTGTGTACTGCGTGATCTGCCCCTGCGGTTTATTGTATATTGGTCAAACCAGCAGAAAAATTAAAACTCGTATTGTTGAACATCTTAGCAACATCCGCAGGGGCAGAGAGTCCGCCCCCCTGGTGGATCACTGGTTGAGGGAGGATCATTCTTTACAAGATCTTAAATATACAGTGCTTATCCACATTGATCAATATGAAGGAGATATATGTAAACTTTTATTGCAGAAAGAACAGCGTTTCATTTATAATTGGAATACCTTATCTCCTGATGGTTTAAATTCAGAAATTGAGTGGTTAAACATGTAGGCGTATGTGTGGTGCCCTCGGATATTACGCCATTTCCGCTGCTTAAATTGCAGCATCCCAATCTGCCGGATGTATTAGTGTGCGTATGTATTTAAACCCGGAAGTTAGAGCGACTTTAGCCAGTTCCTCTTCCGGTGTCGTTCCCCGATGTAGTTTGCCTGAGAAGGTATGTTTAACAACCATTACATTGATAATAGAGAAGTCTTGATATTTGATAGATGATTGGTGAGATTCAGTTATAATATTGAATGTGTATTTGATTGATTGCTGTAATGTTTTTAATGTTAGTCTGTTTTTACCTAGACCCCTCCTGACGAAGAAAACGAAACCTGGGTCGGGGGGACAGGCATTGAAGTAAAAAGCACTTGGCACTTTATCTAGCACTTTAAGAGCACTTCAGCACATTACATAAAAAATTATTTGCACAGTTTGTACTTTTGCACAATCCATTGACGCTGCTATTGACTTTTATTCTTGTTCCACCATGGGTACGATAAAAAATGGTCGGATCTTTTAGACATTGCGATATACTATCTAATCATATGATTAGTTGCAGCGTTATTGGAAACTGAATCATCATTTTGTTGGGAATGATAGATGTTTGATTTTAATATATTGGCTTGATAGCTAAAAACATAATAAAGAGCTGTGATTCAATAAAGAACACTATTATTTTCATCACATAATCTTAGTGATTTTCTCCCTACTAGTAAATTTTTAAACACTGAATGCCATGCACTTTTAATATCCTGACATTCAGCAACAAGCCATGCCTGGATACCAGTGTTAAATATCTGGGATTAATGCAGCAGCATGTCAGTTACCAGTGATATTCAGACTGGACCCCGGATTCCCGACAGGCTTTTGCTCTCTTAACTTTATTTGGATGGTTAACTGGTTAGCAGATTAAATTTTGCCACAAAATGTCTAAGTCATGGCCAGTGGTGGGGACCACTCTGGACGCCATCTTAGTGGGGGCATTGGCACTTCTCCACCCCTCCATGCCACGCTAGTGCTCTTTTTATCCCACCCCACCTCTTCAAATCTTCGCCAGTGCAAGCAACTTTCCCAGCCTGTTGCTAGCACTGGCCTGGCTACCCTCTGAAATCACTTCTTAGTCGTGGAGCCAGGAAGTGACATCAGAAGGAAAGCCAACACCAGCCCGAGCAGCAGGCTGGCAAAGCTGCTCACGCTGGTGAAATTTAAAGAGATAAGGGGGGAAGGGAGGGGGGACGAGTGTGGCGTAGGGGGCAGGAGAGGAGGGCGTGGGGGGAGTGCCTCCTCCTCTCCCTAAACCAGTGTTCATGGCTCCACTTTAACGCCAAAGAAGAACACAATAGCAAAACTCTCACAAGGAATAAATATAGTCCTGTGTGATATATGAAATATAACTAAATTATTAAATTGGTGGATCCTCAGCAGCCAACAAGCTCTTTTGCTCCAAAATAAGGGCACAGTAATGATAGTGGAGTCATTTACAACCACTGTGGGCTAAACACCGTCATCAGAGTCCACCTTTGTGTAATACACTTCTCCCTCCGTATTCGCTGTGATAGGGGATTAACAGAACCGCAAATACAGAAAAACCGTGAATAACTTTTTCATATGTTATTTGCTGTTTTCTATTAAAAACCATCGTGAATATAGTGAAACTGCGAATAACATGATGGGAGACCTGGCCTGTTTCTGAAGGAGAGGCAAAACATGGTGAAGAAAGTGCCGAGAATCAGAGATTTTCTCTGAAAACGCTTGGAATCAGCGATTTCTCTATACAAGTTGATGTCATTTGGGGGGGAGGAGCCAGCAAGCTAAAAACCGTGAATAATCGAAACCGCGAATGCTGAAACCACGAATACGGAGTGAGAAGTGTAAAATGAATTGGCAGTGAATGGCCAAGAAATCCAAAAAGTATATACCTAGTTAAACTATAAGTAAATCAAAAGTGATATTGGAATAAATAGCTACATTGCACGAGAGTGTCGTTCACTTCGGGGAATTGCTTAGGGGGGGTGTTCTTTTAAGGGGAGGGTTCTTTTGAGTGGGCAGACGTGTTGGGCCGATGGCCCTTTTCTGCCATCATACTCTATGTTTCTATGTTCTATGTTTCTATCGTTCCATCAAACACTGTGGAGAAGCTCAGTGTAATATTAATATCAGATAGCGTACAGACAGTTCGCCAGGAAGTCTGTAATTTCGGCTAAATAAAGAACTTGCACCATTGGTCTTCAAGTCCTACAGAGCTCAGTTTCAGGGACGCAAAACCCTTTCTTCAGGTTCTTCCAGAACCAAACTGTAAAATATAAATAACACCATCGCTGCCCGCAATCTAGCAGCTTCCACCACTAGACCGCCCTGGCACTGCCGAATGGCGCCATGGCAGTGTGACTAGATTTTCAGCAACACTATCCAGTGAGTGGCCTTGAAAATCCAGATTTATTTATTTGCTCATTTATTTAGCCCAGAACGGGTTACAAAGTACATCCACAATATAATCGAGATAGGACACAGAAGACATAATTTACAATATATGTTAGCCTTTGGCACTAATTTAACCAGCTTAGATGAAGAACTATCGCCTTCACCAGACGCTATGGTCGGTTTGAATGATTAAAAGTAGGGAGTGGTAGCCTTGAAAAAGCCCTTTAAATGTCACGAGTGAAACATGTTGGTGATTCTACCCCCGCATGAAGCGTCTTTGCACAGCTAAGTACTTTTAGTACATATCTATTTAAGATTTATACAAAATTGTAAACGCATAAATATTTAAATAATTTAATAGAACCCGATGATCCGATGACGATTGGGAGAATAAAGCCCGGCACTGTGAAAGAAGTTGAGTGCCTGGTGGCCCGCTGAGGATCAATAAGACAGCTTGTATTATGATGAATGAAGTGCTCCACAAATGTTAGATTAGTTCTGACATTTTTTGACTGATAATTTACAATATAGACATGACAATAAGCAGAATCTGGTGAGAGTAGGTGGCGTAGGTGCATTGACTCTGAATGGCGTTTCTGGGTGCACGCCCTTAAGGCGCTGGGTTTGTGAAGAGGAAGGTTATCACAGCCTTCCTGAAGCTCCAAAGTCCATCTAGTGTTCTAACAGATGGGGGGATGGTGTGCCATAGCCTGGATATGAAATGTGAATAGGAGCGTTTGCGGGCTGTTTCAGTTTTGAGGGAGTGGCCGGGAGGTATGGGACCTCAGTGGTTGCTTTGGGAAGTAGATTTGTAGTTTAGTTGTCATGTAGTGTGGAATCGTTTCGTGGAAGGTTTTGAAAGCGAGCATCGGGGCTTTGAAGGCGCATTGTTTTTAAATGGGCAGCCAGTGCGTGGAAGATAATGCAGGGGTAACGTGATCGCGAATGCCAAGGTTTTTCAGGAGGCGGATTGCAGCATTTTGCACCCTTTGGAGGCGGGAGAGAGTTTTGGTAGGCAGGCCCACTAGTAGGGTGTTGCAATAGTCTAAGAGGGATAGTACAAAAGCGTACAGTAGTTGGGCGAATTCGGGTTCTGAGAAGTATGCACGTATAGTTTTTAGCTAGCGGAGGTAGGAGGAGGAGGAGGATACTAGTTTGGATATGTGATCCCGTGATCTGGCCTCGTCAGCAGGAATTATCTGGGAAGATGCCGCTCAGCGTGCATTTTTTTCCAGTGGCGAAATGTGAGCGTCATTTACTGACTCTAGTGTAGATGTCCCTGGACTGTAGTTTGAGCACAATGAGAGAAAATTGTGTTTCTCGTTTATTAAAAATTCAAGTTTCAAGTTTTATTAAAAATTTGATTCATTCGCTTATCATAATTTTACAAAAAAATAATCAAATGCCAATTATTAAAAGACAAAAGGACATATTTACATTGAGAGACATTGAACAAGTCAACTGGAACAGAAGGTAAAAAAGGGGTGGAAATGCAATCTTTATAGGAAAGGGAACATGTATGGGAAACACAAAATGTTGAGGGTCGGAATAGAAGGTGTGTGTGTAGAATGCATCCGCAAGTTTACACCAGCTTCAAAGCAGGTGTGAACGAATACATTAGTGGTCTCAGACGATTCCTCGTGGCCAGTTACTCATGGCCGTTTCAGTGCGATGAACTGGCCGTGGTGATCGTCCAATTCTGGGTTTTTATGATTCAGCATTTGGGAGGGCAAAGCCCCCCCAAAAAAATTATGCCCTCCTCCTCTCCTCCCCCATCCGAGCCCCTTCCAGGCATTGGTACCCTCGCCTCCCATTGCCTCGGCTCATCAGACAGGCGTTTGGGGCATCTCCTGTCCGCCGTTCTGCTCTGGTGTAGGGCCAGATGGGGCCGGGTACTCAACAGACCATTTGCACCCAGTGTGGTATGCTGCAGTGCACTCTCCACACCGGCCCTGGGACTGCCAACCCCACCCGCCAATGACTCTGGGACTCCCAGTGATTGGGGCTTTGTGTGGTGCCGAGTGCCTGCCGGGTCTCCCCACTCTCTGGACACGTGGAATTGAGACAATTCAACGCAGAAAACAACAAAAGGAATTGACCTCAAAATATCCACAAAGAAGAAAATCCAGAGAAAACCAAAAAAAAAACTGTGGCGTGACAATGTTCCTAAATGGACTTTATTTGAAAGTGTCAAAGTTCCAAAGGTACATTGAAATCATCCACATAAAATAATTCCATCCACATAAAAATAAATCATCCACATAAGAACCTTAAAGGACCTAGTCCGCTAGGGATACAGGACCCAACACGGTCCGCGTTTCGACAAAAAGTCTTCTTCAGGGGTCCCTGGGGGTCCTATAAAGGTGAGTACGTGGGAAACAATTGTGTGGTGAGCCGGAAGTGAGACACTGCTTGCCCTTTCTATTGCAAACGCAAGCAGAGTCTCACTTCCGGCTCACCACACAATTGTCTCCCACGTAGTCACCTTTATAGGACCCCCAGGGACCCCTGAAGAAGACTTTTTGTCAAACGCGGACCGTGTTGGGTCCTGTATCCCTAGCGGACTAGGTCCTTTAAGGCTCTTATGTGGATGATTTACTTTTATGTGGATGGAATTATTTTAGGTGGATGATTTCAGTGTACCTTTGGAACTGTGACACTTTCAAATAAAGTCCATTTAGGAACATCGTCACTCCACAGAGGTTTTTTTTTGGTTTTCTCACAATTCAACACAGCCCATGATGAAACAGCTGTGATGACTCGTCCCATTCCGTCTGTGTACTACTGGAGTTGGATCTGGGAGCCTATCTTATAAAGACACAGAGACACCAATGTTGCCTTGCTGGAATAATCTTCCAATAGACACTTTTTTGGTAAATCGACAAGATTTGGTTTTACCATAGTTTGATGGTCCATCAAATTCTAAATAAAGGTAAAACTAAACCCTTTTGAACTTCTCACATAAGCCTCTTGAGATAAAATCAGATGCTTATGTGAGAAGTCGAAAAGGATTTATAAAATATAAAACCAGGCCCCAAGTACTTGAACTTTGGCTGTGAACACTGGTTAGGTGAAAATCCTTGGCCCATGGTGCTAAAACACATTTCTAAAAAAGTGGTTCAGAATCTCGCTTGACTAGTTTAAATTGCACTCCCCCTAATTGTATTCATCTGTTTCATGAAAGAGCTTTTAACTTCCCAGAGGGCTGTGATTGCAAATTTTCAGCAAATATGCTTTTGAAATTGGGGCTCTGACAAAAACTAAAGGGCAAATTCTATAAGAAGCGCCAAAAAGTTAGGCGCCAATATAGACACCGTTCAGCGTGATCCAAGCACAGTTGGGTGCTGTTTAGTGAATCACGCTGAGCGGCGTCTGTTTTGGAGGCGCCCATTAAATAGGCCAGCTCTAAGCACAACTAAAAGTTAGGCGCCCATGCAAGCGCTTAGGCACGCTTAAGAGCAGTGATTCTGTAAGAAGGCGCCAAACACATAGCCACGCCCACGCCGAACATTCATAGCGCCTATTTGTTTGAAGGCCGCCTAAATTGCTAGAGGCGCCTTGTTACAGAATCGCGCTTTCTTGATAGGCGCCTAGGTTTCAATCAGTGCTGAATAAAAAGCTTAATTGAGCTTGTCCTTCAATTTAGATAGGTGGCTATCTAGTTGGGCACCTCCGAAATAGGTGCCTAACTTTAGGCGCTGGTTCCAGAATTTGGGCCTAAGTCTTTAGTTGTTGTCAACCCATTTGTCGGGACACACCCAGTCAGTCAGATTTTTAGGGTGCGCACAAAGTTCCAGATTCTATGGCTGCCGATCATGTGTCAAGTCACGCAGTGGCGCCATTTAGAGGAATCACGCCTCCAGCAAAGGTAGGCACTGGAAATGAAGGCCAGGGTTTTCAAGGCCTAAGTTTCCGGCACCTACCTTTGACCTGAATCACGCCTCCAGAAGCATCTACTGGCACCTACCACCATTTCTGGAATTAACCACATCTACAGGGGCATTAAGCTCTGGAGGTGTGATTCCAGTGCTGTTTTTTTGATATAAATTTAACAAATATGGTCAAAGGATAATTTGAAATGACTTATATAATTCTACAGTATAACCATCACCACCTGGAGTGGATCCAACTCTAAGAGACTTCAATGCTATTTCTAATTCTTTTAGAGATATAGGTTCTTCTAAACTTCCTTTTATATGCTCAGGAATTTTTGGTCCATTAATTCAATTTAAAAATACTAAACCATCTTGTTCTTTGGTTCCTATAAGTCTCAGAAGAATATAGGTCCTTATAGAAAGTAAGAAACTGTTGTAAAATATGCTCAATTTTAGTATGTAGTTTTCCTTTATTATCTTTTATTGCAATAATTTTTGTTTTCTTCTTTTTTGCTTTAATTTGCTAATAATTTTCCTGCCTTGTTTGAATTTCCATAATACTGAGTTTGCTGATAAAACAAATCATTCCTTACTAATTTAGAAGATAATTCATTATACTTGGCTTTTGCTTTTAATAAAATTTGTAAGGTACTCGGTTCCTATCTATGAACTAATTTATTTTCCAATATTTTAATTTCTTTTTCCAAATCATAAAATTGTTTTTTAAGTTGTTTTCTAGTATATGCCGAATATGAAATAATATGCCCTCTCATGGTTGCTTTAAATGAAGTGGGTGCCTTGTAATTGCTCTTAAGTCGGCTTTTAAATGGCCATTTGGACTTAAGCGCCAGTAGGGAGCCTACCGATGCCCAAGTTAAGGCGCCATTCATAGAATATTTGCCAGTCTGTGTGCATAAGTTAGATTTGCCTACAAGGGAGGTAATAAAGGCATATCTGCATATTCCTGGTGCATATTATGAAGCTTGGACCGTTGGATGTGTCCCCTAGACTGGGCTGACAATGCCTGCTTTAATCCAAGCTGACAGCTCAAAGAAATAGATGGTTTACGACGTGGTCCTCCTGTAGCACGCTCTTCTGGTGCTGGGCAGCATCTTTAGTGTTCTTTATAGAGTATGTTCAGTGTACAGCTTCCAGCGGTGTAAGAGAGTGTGGCGCGGTGGTTAGAGCTACAGCCTCAACACCATGAGGTTCTGGGTTCAAATCATGCTGCTCCTTGTGACCCTGGGCAAGTCACTTATTCCCCCCATTACCCCAGGTACATTAGATAGGCTGTGAGCCCTCCAAGACAGACAGGAAGAAATGCTTGAGTACCTAAACAAATTCATGTACCGTATTTTCACTCATATACCGCGCACCCGTGTAAAACGCGCACACGGGTATAGCGCGCGGGAAACTGTAATTTATGTAAATAAATTTTTATATACCGTGCACACCCGCATACCGCGCATGCCGCCCTGACTCTCCCGTCGCCGCCCGACTCTCCTTTCACCCGCCCCGACTCTCCTTTCGCCCGTCCCGACTCTCCTCTCACCCTTGAAGCCCTGTCCCCACCCTGAAAGCCTGATGCCCCCCCCCCGACGTCCGATTCACCCCCCTGCAGGACCGCTCGCACCCCCACTCCGAAGTACCGCTCGCACGCACTTGCACACGCAGAGAAAGGGCGGGACCGCCGGAAGAGGAAGCAGCGCAGACGCAGGGCTCACAGAAGGGCCGGGACCTCCGGCAGAGGAAGCAGCAGGACAACGATAGGAGCTTCTACATGATGGGGGGGGTCGGGAGGCTGTGGGGGTGCGAGCGGTCCTTCGGGGTGGGGGTGCGGGTGCGAGTGCGTGCGAGCGGTCCTTCGGGGTGGGGGTGCGGGTGCGAGTGCGTGCGAGTGGTCCTTCGGGGTGGGGGTGCGAGCGGTCCTGCGGGGGGGTGAATCGGACGTCGGGGGGAGGGAACTATATAAAAAAAAAAGTTGTAAAACGCGCTCACACGTATAACGCGCATGGTTATGCACAGTTTGTAAAAATCGTGTATAACGCGCGCGTTATATGCGTGAAAATACGGTAAATCATTCTGAACTCCCCTGGGAGAACAGTATAGAAAGTTGAATATAAAAAAAGGTTATGTAGTTTCCTTTCCAAAGAACAATTTGAACATTTATTTTATTTTTTTATTCATTCTGTGCCTGGAGTATTAACTGATTGTCTCAACCTTCAGTTCCCACCTGAAGACTGATTTCTTCCTTGAGACAGTGGTGTAGCGAGGGGGTGGACTGCCCCGGCACCTCTCCTGCTTTCTGCCCTCCCACCAAAATCTACAGCGACAGTAAGCAGAATCTCTTAGCTGCTGCTTGAATTGGCCTCAGGTCGCATAGAAACATGGCGGCAGATGAAGGCCAAATGGCCCATCTAGTCTGCCCATCCCCAGTAACCATT
This sequence comes from Geotrypetes seraphini, assembly GCF_902459505.1. Taxonomy (NCBI): domain Eukaryota; kingdom Metazoa; phylum Chordata; class Amphibia; order Gymnophiona; family Dermophiidae; genus Geotrypetes; species Geotrypetes seraphini. The sequence continues at coordinate 15,369,181 of NC_047093.1, read as the reverse complement.
AATTCTTTTTCTCTCCGAGAGATCCCACATGCCTATCCTTTTGATGTCACTTCCTGGTCGCAGGACAAGAAAGTGAGGTCAGCGGGAGAGCTGAGGCTAGCATGGTACACAGTGAAGTGATGCCAGGAGCCTCCTTCCTCCGCTACGCCACCGCCAGGAGACATTCCCTAAGTTCAGCATTTCAAGCGCCTCTCTAAAAGCTGTTTGAGGCAGGAAATTCCTTATTGTATTACATCCACATATATTAATCATTCATTTTGTCCTTGTATTAAGAATTGCCATACTGGGACAGACTGAAGGTCCATCAAGCCCAGGTCCCAAGTACCTAGCTAGATCCCAAGTAGTAAAACAGATTTTATGCTGCTTATCCTAGGAATAAGCAGTGGATTTCTGGGGCCATCTCAATAATAGCCTATGGACTTCTCTATTAGGAAATTATTCAAACTTTTTTTAAACCCTGCTAAGCTAACTGATTTCAGCACATTCTCCAGTAATGAATTCTTAGCATGTAAGACATTGTCAGTACTCTATGAAAATCAGAAAACATGAACACAGATTGCATCTTGGTACTCTGAATTTTATAGCTCTATGTCCTATCCACAAGCCTAAGGAATCTATTCCTAGAAACACGGGACGTTAGATATATGACTTCAAAGCATCTTACAGCACACCCAGTAACTGACATCTGCTGGGGTCTATTTTGCAGGTATGTTTTCTGCAGAAGAGAGCAGCTGTCCTCCAAGAAAACCTTGATTCTTACCAAAGCAGAAGGTAAGGTCGTCATCCATCATATCATCAGGTCATCCTGTACCATATTACACCTGTTCCTCTAAGAAGTCATTGATGTTTTAAACCTTAATTAAGACACTTCAACCCCGTGGCTTGTATATGAAAAGCAGTGTATTTTTAGTAAGCAGCATCACTGACATGGGCCCAACTATTCTAACCACAATACTTACTCGGTGCCCTTTCCAAGCCAGATGGGGGAGTTCTGCAGGTGCACTACAAGTCCAGGCCTCACCTCACTGTTCATGATGAAACAAGGCCTTCTGCCACAGCTGCTAATTTGTGTCTGTATCTAGTCTTTCAAGGCGTATGATGATGCAAGCATTACTTCTGCGGATCATAACTTCAAAGTAAAGAATCTTCACAAACTTTATCTTTGTTCCAAAACATTCCCACAGTCCAAAATAAATTACAGTATTAAGAATATTGTGCAAAACAAGACAAAAAAAACCCCAACCTTCAGTGCCCTGGGTATAAATGATTCATAAAGACCATATGTTAGAAGAGAACTGCGACATGTGGGCGGCTGAGTTTTCCTCATCGTCATCATTAATTATGGCAAACATCAAATACACCAATCAAAGAATTCCAGTTTTAGCAATGGTTTTTTCTTATCCTTTCCTGGGACAGCTTTGAAGCTCCAGGGTGCAAGGGATGCCAGTAAGTGATATTTCTCATGCACTTTGGAGGCAGCAGCTTTCCGGTTTCTAAACGAAAAGGAATGAAAATTCCATCCTGAAACTTTTCAGCAGTTTGATTTTAAAATAGGAGATTTCTCCTAGAAAGTATGGGAAGCGATGCCAGGTCATCAAGACGGTGAACGTCGATGCCAAGCCACTAACGCCTGGATTCTATATATGGAGCCCAGGTTTGAGGGCATTTCCTAAAATGCGTGAACAATTTAGGAGCTGTCAATGAGCAATAATTGGATGCTATCATCGAATTATTGATGTTAATTGGCACCAATCAGGATTTGCCTGCTGTTTTATAATGTCCTAAATCTTATAGCGCACACTCCGTGGTCATGGGAGGGCGAGCAGACATGGACAGCTCAGGGGCGTTCCAAAAAGTTGCCCACAGTGTTATAGAAATTATTCCCCGTGCCCAACTTGGGCAGCAGGATTTGCACCACGTGTCAGCAGGCGTACATCTGGCACCCAGAATTGGCGTACGAATAGCACTTAGGCCCTGATTCTATAAACAGCGCCTAACTCCTGGGCACTGTTGAGCGCATTTGTCAATCATCCGCTAAGTACCATTTATAGAATCTTAGGCATTGAATCCATGGTGGCACGTCAAAAGCGCATCGGACATTGGTGTGCCGACAATCATGCGCCGAAATCTGCGCGCAGGATGAATGTGCGCCGCTGGTTCTGCCACTTTTACGCCTTATGTTAGCATTCTGAAGGGGGAGAACCCCCCCACTACACTTATAACTGCTCACGCTCAGAGTAGGATTAATTTGTCGAGGGCCCCTAGGCACACAAGTACACTGGGCCCCTGCCCCGCCCTACCCCACCATGCGCCTAGGCGGAAACAGGAAGCTGCGTCAGAGGGAAGCTTTGGGCAAGCAGCACCGCTTACACAATTACAGTTCCCGTTGCCTTTGTTACCCGGGTTGCTTGCTTGTCTTACTTTCTCTCGATTGGGGGGGGGCTGCGTTGCCAATCGGGGTGGGGCCCGTGTTGCTGATCGGGGGGGGCCCATGTTGCCGATCAATACTGGAGGGGCCCATCACCGTTTGGAAAAAACAATGTTGATGCCCTCTTTCATCGGGGCCCCCCCTGACCATTTCGGGCCCTAGGCACGTGCCTACTTAGCCTATTGGTTAATCCTGCCCTGCTCACGCTCCTGCTGGGGGGAGTGTGGGGGGCCCACTACACTGAAAACTCCCGAACAGCGAGAGAACGGAAGTTTCCAGTGTACTGGGGAAGGTTTCCCCTCCCAAACCTCCCCCCCATGGGAGTGCAGACCAGTTCTAAGTATACTAGGGAGGGGGGGTTTCCCTCCCCTCCCTTCAGAATGCTAACGGTAAGATGTGAAAGCGTCGGAACCAGCGGTGCACACTTGTCCTGAATGCAGATGTCGGCGCGCCAATGTTCTGCGCTCTTTTGGCGGTGTACCAAATCCATAGACGTACTTCCATTTAGGCCAGGGTTCCTCTCCTAACCATGTTTGCTGGTAGGCACTTCACTGTAGATGCCTACCTTGAAGTGGTACGTGCCTACCAGCTAATTCATTTTTAAATGAATTTTTAATAGTGCTTTCAATATATATATGTATATATTAGGTAATAGAGAATGATACGGTAACAAAATTCATCACCATTCCCGTCGCCGCAGATAACCGAGGAAAACCATTGCATGTCATTCTTTAGTATTTAATCTCAACTTCAGTCCTTCCACACCAGCTTTCTTCAGTGCAAGGCTTGAGGGTCAGTGGTTGGTCCAATTCATACTCTGATTCCTCCCTCTCTCCTTAAAGAATGATATGGAGATGGATGACTTCCTGGAAGCGAAGGGGATTGCAGGGTATAGATAGAAGGTTACTCTACAGGACAAAAGCGAAAAGCGTATGTGAGTTTTAGGGTAGGAGCACTATCAGGTCCTGGATCTGAGGGGCCGCCGCGTGAGCGGACTGCCGGGCACGATGGACCACCGGTCTGACCCGACAGAGGCAATTCTTATGTTATGTTCTTATGGTTTCCCGCGGTTATTCACGGGGACGGGAACGGTGATGAATTTTATCACCGTGTCATTCTCTATTAGGTAATATTCTGATATTATTAGATGCAAGAATCTGAAATTATTGAATGATATTTATGTTACCTGAACAGAAATTAGTGTAATGTATGTAATATCTACCGTATTTTCATGCATATAACGCTCGCGTTATACACGGTTTTTACAAACCGTGCATAACCTTGCGCGTTATACACATGAGCGCTTTTTACAATTTTTTTTTTACATAGTTCCCCCCCCCCGACGTCCGATTCACCCCCCCCCCCCCCGCAGGACCGCTCGCACCCCTACCCCGAAGGACCGCTAGCACACACCCCCACCCCGAAGGACCGCTCGCACGCACTCCCACCCGCACCCGCACCCCCACCCTGAAGGACCGATCGCACCCCCACAGCCTCCCGACCTCCCCCCCTCATCATGTAGAAGCTCCTACCGGTGTCCTGCTGCTTCCTCTTGGCGGTACCGGCCCTTCTGTGAGCCCTGCGTCTGCGCTGCTTCGTCTTCCGGCGGTCCCGCCCTTTCTCTGACATATATGTCGGTTTCCCACGCGCTATACCCGTGTGCGCATTTTACACGGGTGCGCGTTATCTACGTGAAAATACGGTACTGTTTTTTTATTTGTATGACACTGTTTTTGATTAAAAATCAATAAAAAAAATTAAAATAGTGCTTTCATTTATCAGCACCAATAAAGAAAATTAAGTTAGGTGCCTAAATCGACGAAGAACGCCTAACTTCAGGCGTCATTTATAGAATCTGGGCCTTAGGCCCTGATTCTGGAAGCAGCGCCAGAAGATAGAGGCGCCCTAGCGCTGCCTAACTTAATTGGCCTAATTGTCTTTTTTTTAAAAAAATGTATTTATTATATTTTGAAATACAAAGCAAGCCTACACCTTTTACCTACATGTTTCAATTTGTATTAATAGAACATAATGATTAGTCTGTATTTTGTCTTATTTGTATTTGTCATCCCGTATTACAATTATGTAATACGCATTGAAATATTTGATATTGCGTAAAATCAAAATTTAATAAACTTGAAACTTGAAAGGAAACAAAAATATGAGGAAATACATTTTTACCAATTAGACATCAATAACTTCTTCTTAGACCCCAATGAAAATTCTACGGGGAAGTGGCGCCAAACAAAAAGGACTTATACTAAACAGGAAAACCATGGGAAGGGGTAAAACACGGACCTTGCGGATCTTTCAGATAATTATCTTTCAGATAATAAAAAAAACAAGAGGGCATTCGGAAAAGTTGAAAGGGGACAGATTCAAAACGAATGCTAGGAAGTTCTTCTTTACCCAACGTGTGGTGGACATCTGGAATTCGCTTCCAGAGGGCGTAATAGGGCAGAGTACGGTACTGGGGTTCAAGAAAGGATTGGACAATTTCCTGCTGGAAAAGGGGATAGAGGAGTATAGATAGAGGATTACTGCACAGGTCCTGGACCTGTTGGGCCGCCGCGTGAGCGGACTGCTGGGCACGATGGACCACAGGTCTGACCCAGCGGAGGCATTGCTTATATTCTTATGGGAGAGGAGGAGATAGTGGATGCTGCGGATGGGCCATTTGGCTTTTATCTGCCATCATGTTTTCTATGTTTCTATAACCATAAAACTCTGTGACCTCACAATGCAGGTGTAAAGAGCCTTAGCCTATAGGAACATGAGATGCAAATGTTAAGAGCCTTAGCCAATAGGGAGAGGAGGAGATAGTGGATGGGCCATTTGGCCTTTATCTGCCATCAGGTTTCTATGACCTCACAATGCAGGTGTAAAGAGCCTTAGCCTATAGGAAGAGGAGATGCAAATGTTAAGAGCCTTAGCCAATGCGCTTCCAGAGGACGTAATAGGGCAGAGAACGGTACTGGGGTTTAAGAAAGGATTGGACAATTTCCTGCTGGAAAAGGGGATAGAGGGGTATAGATAGAGGATTAATGCACAGGTCCTGGACCTGGTGGGCCGCCGCGTGAGCGGACTGCTGGGTGTGATGGACCTCAGGTCTGACCCAGCAGAGGCATTTCTTATGTTCTTATCTAAACCCGCACGTCCTTAAAAATCTGAGGTCCGTGCCGCCTGTAGTTAGTTTATGGCTCTGACAGACCTCGGTGACAATTTAGTGCTGACGGATCCGTCTCAGCATAGGGAGGGGAAAGTATTAGGATCCGTCAGCGCTAAAATGTCACCGAGGTCTGTCGGAGCCAGAGACTAGTGCTAGTGCTGGAGCGGCTCCAAAACAAATCATTTAAACTGGTTTCCTGCAGCCCCAGTAAATCGGCTCTGACAGACCTCGACGACATTTTAGCGCTGACGGATCCTAATACTTTCCCCTCCCTATGCTGAGACGGATCTGTCAGCACTAAATTGTCACCGAGGTCTGTCAGAGCCATAAACTAACTACAGGCGGCACGGACCTCAGATTTTTAAGGCCGTGCGGGTTTAGGTCCGTGAGGTCCACGTTTTACCCCTTCCCGAAAATCATTTGTAACATGGCCATTAACGGGAATACTCCTCTATATCAACTTAAGGACCAATTCAACCCTTGGTGATCTTCTTTAAGTCCAGAAACGTCCGCAAATGGTCTGGAACAAAGGAAGTGTACTTCAAACCAACATATTTAATGAGGCATTTACATGGGTTTGCTAGCTGAGAAGTTGCTCCCAGATCCTTCACTTCTTGCCTCATGTTAAGGAAAAGTTTTCTCCTCTCTTGGGTTTCTTTGTTAACATCAGGGCAAATTCAAACCCGTTGTCCCATATTGCCTTTAATTGATGCAGAAATTGACCGCGTTGTTTAAAAGCAATTAAAATTGCATGAAAAAAAAAACAAAACCAGGTGCCCGAATCTCATCGATGGAAGCGCCTAAGGTTGACGGAGGCGTGGTTAACACTGGAATTGACCTTAGGCGTCTCTGTAGATGCAGTTCAGGTCAAGCAGAGGCATCGGAAACGCAGGCCTTCAAAAGCCTGGCCGAAATTCTTTAACCGGCACCAGTGCTCGATTGACGTGCAACCGGCACCGGTTTTGGAGGCACCCGGTTGCCGAATCTGGCCCCAGTGCCCATGTTTTGGCATGCCATGTGTAGAATGCTTCCTGTGGAATGCTAATGGGTCAATATTCAACCACCGCGGTTAGCATTGTTTTTAAATGCCAGCCACGGTAGATAAAATTAAAATACACACATTTGGCACCAGTGTCCTGATTATAGCCCTGCATTGCAGCCCATTCCGGTACCATCCAGGTAGCGACAACATGGAGTCCGCTATCCAAATATCTTAACACGCTGACCATGAATTATCTCAGCATTATCCAGACAGAGCCAAGATGGTCTGTGAGGATGTTCAGTGGCAGTTAAATATCCAGCTAATATTGACCTTTAAATGTTTTACATGCCCTCAGCAACAAAAATGTGTTTAAAATCATAAGGAACAAGCATTTCTACTACACTGTAACTGTTTCTCTCTCCTAGTTGTGACTTCGCATCTCTGGCGCACAGAAGGCCACATGTAGACATGTCTTCCTGATAAACACATTGAAAAGTGAGGCTCTCTGAGATTCCCTATTTGCATTGACCTCCTGCCTGTCTTGTCTCTACGCGGTGTTGTTGAATGCAGTGTTTTAAATTGCAGGTAACCTTTGGATCATTGGACTTGGACAAAATGACGTTCTTGCAAAGTAGGTGTGAAGCTTCTACCTTGTGAATGAAACTGTGAGACTAATGGCGCTTCTGTTAATAAAAGCCTTAAGACTGAAAAAAAAAACCCCGGCAAATTCTTATTTCCTGGCAGTATTGGTTTACCTTGTGTGTGTTTTTCTTGTATTTTGTTACTTTTGCTCTGCATTTACATTTTGACCCCTCATTGTTTGTACGTGCAATCCATCTATTTATTGAGAAGATGTAGGTCTCTCGGCCAGTGTGTATTTTGTTAAAGACTAAATTGAACCAGTTTCTAAGAACTCCGAATCATGTTTGGTGATATATTATATTGTCCACAATGTGTTTGCACTTTTTTTTATATCGCTTTCATGTTCATATTCATATGCCTGCACAACATTAAAATATTTTTATACATTTTAGTTTTTCTGTGTGTGTTTTGTGCCAACATGTGTTTTTACCTTTTAAGTCACAAATCATAAAACTAGTAAGGACCCCTATCTTCATAATATGCTTTTTCAGTCTCTACTTATGGTAAATGTTATTTGTTTAAAGAAAAGACCAAAGTTTGATGCCTAAATCAGTGGTTCGTAACCCAATCCTCGGAGCAACTCCAGCCAGTCGGGTTTTCAGGATATAATGATCTCATCTAATCTAATACACAACTTATTATCTGCACTATACCAAAAAGGTTCAAGGCAATTTACATTCAAAGAGGCCATAAAATCTACAAGAAAATACAAAGACAATAATTAAAATATCATCATAACATGAATATTACAACAAGTCATATAAGAAAGTTTTCAAATTTTTACGAAACCTTACCCTACCACCTTCTTCCCCTCCCCCACTCAGACCTCAAAGTCTAACTTCTGAATAATTAAAAAAAAAAAAAAAAATGGCTGCCTGTAGAAAAAGTACAATGAAGTCCATTGTTCCATAGAGTATAAATCTCTGAGGAGGAAGTGATTTAAGGCTTTTGGATAGGAGACAACTCTCAAAAGGATTTCAAACAATATCAGTAAATACTCACTAAAACAATCCCTATATGAATATATATAAAAAAACACAATAAATAATAATGAATATAGTACTCAGTCACATTAATAACAATTAGTGCCAGCAACAGTGAATCTAATAAGGTGTTGTTAGATACATCCTAGCATTCCCTTCCTGCTTCCCTTATGTGTAAAGCAAGTCGCTTAAAAAGAAAAAAAGAACACTTATCTTGCTAAGATCTCGTCTGTATAAATCAGTAGGAGTGCACGCTTCGTGAGGGTAGTGCTAGCGTCATAAGTGGCTGATTCCGTTGTGGGAGCTCACTGAAAAGTGAAGCTCAGTGTGGACTTTTCGGTGAGCTCCGACAATGGAATCAGCTGCTTATGATTCTGGTTCTTATATATATTCATATAGGGATTGTTTTAGTGAATATTCACTTATATAATACCCATATGTAATTTATATTAGCTAGAACTCTACTGGAAGTCAATTTTGTATCACTCTGAGCATCATTTATAACTCAATGGTTTTCTTATGATAGCTTTTTGTGCCATCGTAAATATGGAACAAGAATAGGGACTTGTCACGGATTCTTTAGTAGGCTGTGATATTATTATTTCGCTATTTAGGAGCTCTCTTACTAAAAGGTGCTAAAATTTGCTGTAATGTGGCTTTGCGGTCAAAAGTAACGTGGAATGACAGCAAAATTAGCATGCCAATGTGAAGGGATGTTCCCAATATGTTAGCTATTCAGTCACCCACTAATATTCCAGTTAGCCAGTTAGAACTGTGTTAACATCAAATATGGCAATTAGTGTATGGTATGTCTTGCGTGTTACCACCCACGCCTCACCCACTTGGGTGCTATCCCTTTAATATACGAATTAGTGCACAGAGGAATTAATTCTATATATGTTGCTGCGTCTATGTATTTTAATTTTAAGTAGATAGTGATGATGGAGGGTTTTTTATTACTATGTTATTAATTATGGATGTTAAAGAGTAATGTGTGGTTTCGTTATTTTGTGATTGTTATTGTAATGCTATCTATTTTATTATTTATTTCTTTAATTTTACATCCCATCCTCCCTAAAGAGCTCAGAATGGGTTATAGTTTCCATTCATAGTGTTACAATATATATATATATATATCATTACATAAGGCTACTTTCTAGATATTGCAAAGTTTTAGAGGCATCTTGGTTATCTAAATCAGTGGTTCCCAGTGGTGGAGGACCACCAGGCCAGTCGGGTTTTGGGGGCAGATTTGCATGCCTATCACCTCTATTAGATGCAAATCTCTCTCATGCATATTCATTAGGGCTATCCCAAAAATCCCGACTGGCCTGGTGGTCCTCCAGCACAGGGTTGGGAGCCACTGGTCTAGACAAGGGGTAGGCAATTCCTGTCCTCGAGAGCCGGAGCCAGGTCAGGTTTTCAGGATATCCACAATAAATATGCATGAGATAGATTTGAATCTCAAGGAGGCAGTGCATGCAAATCCATCTCATACATATTCATGGTGGAGATCCTGAAAACCTGACCTGGCTCCGGATCTTGAGGACCGGAATTGCCAACCTCTGGTCTAGACTAAAACACTTTTTATATCAGGGATCTCAAAGTCCCTCCTTGAGGTACGCAATCCAGTCGGGTTTTCAAGATTTCTCCAATGAATATGCATTGAAAGCAGTGCATGCACATAGATCTCATGCATATTCATTAGGGAAATCCTGAAAACCCGACTGGATTGTTGCCCTCAAGGAGGGACTTTGAGACCCCTGTTTTATATAAAGAGACCAAGATGTGAGGAACTCCTAAGGCAGGGGTGTCAAAGTCCCTCCTCGAGGGCCGCAATCCAGTCGGGTTCTCAGGATTTCCCCAATGAATATGCATGAGATCTGTTAGCATACAATGAAAGCAGTGCATGGAAATAGATCTCATGCATATTCATTGGGGAAATCCTGAAAACTCGACTGGATTGCGGCCCTCAAAAAGGGACTTTGACACCCCTGCTTTAAAGGCTTCACTATTGTCTAAACCAGGGGTTGGCAACTCCAGTCCTCGAGGGCCGGAATCCAGTCAGGTTTTCAGGATCACAAAAGGGGTGGTACATAAACATCTCACCACAACCCCCTTATAGGTCATGGTGAGCCCCCCCCAAACACCCCAAAACCTACTATACCTACCTGTCTACCACCCCAATAGCCCTTATGGCTGCAGGTGGCACCTATATGGCAGTACAATAGGGTTGGGGGGGTTGGTGGGTGCACATTTCACCATAAATGCAGTGGTTAGAGTGGCTTATGGGCCTGGGTTCTCCTCACTAGCCCACCCCCAGACTACTTAAGCCACCTCTGTACAGCTCTACTAGGCTTTCCTATGCCAGGTGCTGATGTTTTGCAGGCAGGTATGTACGTTTTTATTCTCATTTTTATGGCAGTGTGGGGGATCATTGATCACTGGGGGAGTGTGTGGGGATCTGTATTTTGTGTCTACAGTGATTATCTGGTCGCTATGGATACCTTTGGGAGATTTAGACCTGTTTTTAGATTGCCTAAGTCATTAAGTATAAGCTTCATCTAAGGAGTTTCGTTAAACTTTCGGTTGTACTTGCAGTACGACATAGTCTAGGTTGGCCAACATCCCACCTACCTCCCGCCCTAACCACTCCTTCAAAAACGCCCCTTTTCACTCTGGGTGTACAGCACCACTGAAAAGGCCTAAGCTGTTTTTAAATACGTCTAAAACCCTTTTCGATTATTGGCACTTGGACTACCTGTCTTTTTGATCGTCCAAGTACCGATTTAAGTGGGTTTTTAGACGTTTTTATTTTTGGACTATGAGCCCCTAAGCCTCCAAATTATTTGATGATTTCATGAAAACTGCAGTACATATTCCTCTTAAATATGGACATCATTGTATTTAGAGTGGAAAGCATTTAGAAAAAGAAACGTTGAATTTGATGGTTCAATAGTTAGATGGCCTAAAGTACATCCAGAAAAATTTGCAGTATATTGTGGTGATAAGGGAAGTCAATTTCAACTGGCCCCTATGTAATGATAAAAAGAGCAGTAACCACAGCCATCTGAGGGGTGAAGGTGCTCAGCACTGGACTAGAGCCTTTCACCTCTACCTGACACAGTTCTTGAAGCAATATGTACCTTCTAGAAGTTTGAGATTTCAATTCGCATTGAAGTTATTGACTGATGCATTAGGTGAAATGCATTATAGAAGAACACAAATAACAGCCGTTTCGGTCATTGGTCCACATTTATGGAACACTTTGCCAGGGTGCTTGAGATTATGCAAAGAGAAAATGTTATTTAAGAAGCAATTAAAAACCTTTTCATGTGCCAAAGCTTTTTGTTAGCTTAGTATAATACTGCATTTTATGGTTCATGGAGGATGAACATTTTTACGAGCATTATGCTAGTTTTAACGATTATATGTGGAAGAATAAGATAAGATGCATATATTATAGCATGTTTGAGTGTGTCCTGAGTATGTATGTTTTCTACTGTTCACACAAAAAACAGTGGGAACGGTCAAAGAACACTCCACAAGAAATCAAAAATGTAAAAACTGACTTGTTGATTCCAAAACAAAGGGACAAACATCAACTGTGGACCTGACACAGTACTGTGTTTCGGCGAATAAACGCCTACATCAGGGGTCACTGTAATATTGTAATACACAGGTGAACAAGTCCTTTGTTGATACAAGGTTTGGTCAATCACATACACACAAAAACCCAAAAGCTAGCAAGCTCGAGATTTTGTGTGTATGTGATTGACCAAACCTTGTATCAACAAAGGACTTGTTCACCTGTGTATTACAATATTACAGTGACCCCTGATGTAGGCGTTTATTCGCCGAAACACACTACTGTGTCAGGTCCACAATTGATGTTTGTCCTTTTGTTTTGGAATCAACAAGTCAGTTTTTACATTTTTGATTTTTTGTCCATTCCCACTGTTTTTTTGTGTGATTTTAAACTCGTGGGATTTTTGATTTTTGGTTCGATTGATTTTTGGTTTAAAAAAAGAACGATAGAATACACGGATAAAAATAGGAAGAAGGCCAATGATTGGAGTCAGGGAGCAGCACAACCACGCCGAATATCTCAGTCTGTGAATACGACTGTGCGTGGGCTCCGTTACTGAGGCCTCTTCCTACACACACATTTTCTAGTATATAAGTGATATACACTTTTTCATATATATATGGGAATATTGTGAGTAATAATATTTTGTGATAACCTTTCCCATTAGGGGACTGTATTTGAGTGTAGTAATATTTTTTTAAAAAAGAACGACCATATTAGTCCATATTATCGTTTATTTCATTGCTTGCATTTTATTTCATTGGTTGCCTTTGGAGGCAAGAGTATTATTCAAATTCTCCTGTATCTGCTTTAAGCTGATATCGGGATTGTCTCCAGCTTACCTTTTTCCTCATTTTGTGTTGCATAGACCATCAAGAGAAACTAGAAACTTCTACTTATTTGCTTATCCAAAAATTAACAGGTGTAGATATAAGACCTTAGATAGGACCCTAGCAACAATCTTGGTCAGGTAAATGTATTCAGCAAGCTATGTTTCCCTATCGCTGTTTTCGGAAATTAATTAAGACCACTTTGTTCGATAAGTTTATTACTTAGTGAGTTTTATTATTGAAATTCTATTTTACAAATATTTGTATTTTTTACTGTATTATTGTATTTCACTGATTGTCCAGCTCTGTTTAGTATAAAAAGCCTAGAACTTTTGGTTATGGCGGTATAAAAGGATAAAGTTATTATTATTATTGTCCTGTTGGACTTTTGCTTTTTGCTTTCTACTGTTACCCGCTTAGATGTTAAGCAGAGAAGAAATTTTTAAAATAAATAGATATCATAAATTTGTCACACTTCATTACATGAAGGCATCAAGTGTGATCCTTCATTGTAGCTGGTTGGAAATCAGGTGTTAACCCCAGGAAACAAGCTGTTTTAGGCTGTAACCTTCGTGAGAAAATTGCCTTTGGGCCTACAGCATCTAACAAAGCAGTTGTCAAAGTCTAGATGAGGACAGTTTCACTCCCTGGCTTGCAAAAAACAGTCAACCCACAACACCACTAATTCAGAAAACAAGACATATAATAATGGCATATAATAATCTAGCATTTTTCATGATGAGGATTCCCGTGTTTTACTACCCCAGAGGATTTGAGGTATGTTAGCATGTTCAAAGAGGCCTCATGGGGCATAATAGAAGTTGCGTACCATTAGAAAATATTTTGATTTTATATCATTTAAAATTCTGGTTCAATCGTCAATTCTTTCAATATTAGACTATTGCAATGTTATTTATTTGGGGGCTCATAAAAAAAACAACCAGTCGATTAAGATTAATTCAAATTACAGCAATTCGTCTGATTTTTAATTTTAAAAAACATGATCACATCAGCTCATATTATCAAAAACTTCTCTGGCTGCCGTTCGAGGCTAGAGTGTTGTTTAAATTTGGATGCATTTGCTATAAAGTTTTATTTGGGTTAGCTCCATCTTGTTGCTCATTTTAGATTTTTTATATGTAAAAAAAATATACGTAGAACAGGTTGGTTTTATTTTCCTTCAGCAAAAGCGTGCCGTTTTAAGAAAATTTTAGATAGGACTCTGGCGTTTCAAGCTGGAGTAATGAATTCATGTTTGAATGCTCTTATTACTCCAGCCCTCACTTACCATCAATTTCAGAAAGATCTTAAAACTTAACTATTTAAATAATACAATATTTAAAGGATTTCAAAATTATTATGATAGGCGGATTTTTTTTATTATTTTTATTGAGTAAGGTTTACAGTTGCTTATCTATTTTAGTATAAATCTGTATTGTGTATATTTTATTTTGAATAAGTTAGGGTTGTACTTTGTTAGTCAGTATCTTTTATTGAATTGTGTTATTTCCTTTATAAGACATTGTTATTTGGATCTGTATTTTGATTACTTCTTGTAATTATTATTATGTAAACCGCCAAGAACTGATGGTTTGGCGGTATATTAAAAAAAAACTATTATTACTATTATAAAAAGAAGGATAAAAACTTGTACTGTAACCGTGGCTCATTGTAACCTGTTAACTGTAACCCTTTCTGAGCTCTTTGGAGAGGATGGCGTAGAAAACGAAATACATATGGAGGTGCTGAAGGAGTTTGGTCCTTTCCAGCTCCAGGTGGGACCCTGTATCATCACTGGCAAAATCCAGTAAAGGTGAGAGGGAGACAAAAGAAGAAACTCCGGAAAGTAATTATTAAGTGGGCCTTTTTTTGTGATGAATTTGTCAGTTCTCAGGGGAAATAGATTTGAAGTATATGAGAACTTCTGGTACCTGTATTATAGCTTAGAATACATCAAGTGGATTCTGTTCTTACTTTCCTCCTAAATCTTTGATCTGGTATCACTAAAATATAGATAAAGTTTACATGGCTGAAAGTTTGTTACATGAGAAAATTTTAAAAACATGAGGGCTTGTCATAACAAAAAGAACACATTTTCTGTTCCAAAGTTCAAGGAAGTTGTAAGAAATGCACTAACTTTGAAAAAGGAAGAAGAGGAGACCTGGGAAAAGAAGAATCCTCAAAACTTTGGCAAGGTATTATATTTTGGGACAAGGCCATACTTGTGCTTGGAAAGAACAATTCATGGCAGCCTCATTTTGAATGTTCCGATGATGGGTTTGTTCTTAGCTGGGTTGTATTCATGCTACTAACCATGAAAATTGAATTTTTGAAATGCCAGCTACTAGTAAGGTGCTTTCGTTACCTCCCTGCCTCTTTTGGTGTTTCTCTCCCAGAATTCCTTTGGTACTTTGGTTCTCTTCCACTGATATCAAAGAGAAGCAGACCTGTCAGTGGAAAGTCACAAAGCGAAAGGAGAAGCGGAAGCCATGGAAAGGCAGCTGGGATAAGATGTTTTTAGGGAAGTAGACACTGGATTGGTCTGATGAAAACACCTTGGAGACTAGTTAAAAATCTTCTTCTTCCCTTGTACAGCAAAATGTGTCTGCCACAGGCGTTACTGACAAATGATGGGCAGAAATTCTGCTAGGAAGGAGCCCTTAGCAGGCCACTGCATTAGCCTTTAGGCTATTCCACGCCAACAATGTTAGAGCCGGTCATTGATGTTGCCGCTGTTTGTGATCGAGGCCAGGCTATGCTGGGCCGGAGGCCGTTTGGAGGCTGTAGCACTTCTTTCAGGGCTGGGGGTGTATGGGTTAACCACAATAGGATGCAGCTTGTCTTTACCGACTGAGATTAAGATGCTGATAAAGTGATGAGGGATATAGTCCGGGCAATATTCAGCTGGCACTGGTCATTGTTTTTAGGTCCAGTGCCAACTGTATTCCCACTTGTATGTTGGCCATTAAATCCTATGTAGTTAAGTGCAGTAATCATCCCTTAACTGTATAAACCGAACGACATGAAGATCTGACTGCTCTTTTGCATTCCAATTTATGCGGTGATCTTAGGTGGTTGTGGGCTGGACATTGGCAATTAACTGCAGAAGCGCCAACTCCACCCCTGGAAAGCCCACAGAAGGGCCGGTTTCAGCTCAGGTGCCAACCCCTGAATATTCGTGCTTAGCCAAGGACATGTTTAAATGGCCAGGAGTTTCTCTGGGCCGTTTAAATTGCTTTGAATATTGGGTGGACTGTTTTCTCATCCAAGGACTCAGCGATAGCTTTAATTCATAGTGCAAGAGTTAGGGATGAGAAATTACATTGACGTTTTAGAAGCCAAGGCCATGATTTCTTTATAATAAAACGAGGTGTGTTTTCTCTGCTATGATATTTTTGGGAAGGTAATTTCTTTTAAGTGTAATCCTTAAGAATTGTTCTTTGAAGTCTGGCATTAAGTAGACAATAATATAAAGATCGCCAAATGTTAGGCGTGAACATGCATGTGCAAATTGCTAATTCAATAACAGTATCTGGGTAGTC
Organism: Geotrypetes seraphini; assembly: GCF_902459505.1. Classification (NCBI taxonomy): domain Eukaryota; kingdom Metazoa; phylum Chordata; class Amphibia; order Gymnophiona; family Dermophiidae; genus Geotrypetes; species Geotrypetes seraphini. The sequence continues at coordinate 15,353,016 of NC_047093.1, read as the reverse complement.
AGATTGTGTTCTATGATACTAGCATAAGTTGGCGTTTACACATCGACATGTAAACACGCCCACTTGTACCATGTCAATAGCAGGTGTAAATGTGTGTAGAAAAGGGGGCGGGGACAAACTTTGTCCCTTTGTCATTCTCTAAAAACTTGAGACTAGTATTAACATGTAAAACTTAACACAACTGCTTTTGGATTTTAATGAACTACTGTTAAATAACATCATTTGTGTTTTGTCTGCCATTTGAAATGTCCTTCCATCATGTGCCCAGCTGCTCAAGCATCTTACTGTTACTGCAACAGATTCATCCATCGTTGCTGGCATCAAGGAGCATTTTCTAACATTTAATAGATGCTTATTTTCCTGTTCATCAACTACACAGTTTAGGTTCTCTTCTACACACGTCTGAAAGACAATCCAATTACCTTCCCAGATGATGTAAAAACAAGCAGCTGAATTTTTGGGAAGGTTGTTCCAAAACCACATTGACATGGAAGGCTCTATTTGTGATTTATAAACAGTTGTACAGAATATTGACCCTTTTTATAAAAAGATTGAAATGTACTCGTAAAATCATAAGTGTTTGAAGCTTGTGCAAATGAGGATAGAGTCCAAGGGAGGCAGTGCAGGGACAGGGACAGAGCCTGCGGGGATGGAGAAGGGCTGGGGTCAGTGCTCGCAGGGACAGGGTCAAACTTTGTCCCCATGTCATTCTCTATGTATACCTAAATGTGACCTGCCTATGTCACGCCCACTTACGCTCTCTGTGCACGCCCTCTTTTCATTTACGCATAAGAGCCTTATTCTATAAACAGCGCCTAAGTCGTAGGTGTCATTAGGTGCAGCTGTCAATCATCAACTAGGCGCTGTTTATACAATCACGCCTAGTGGCGCTTAAGCATTCTTAGGCACCGGTAGGCGTTGAATCCTTAGGCGCACTACCATTTAGACCAGAGTTTTCGTGACCTAAATGAGTGCACCTAAGGTAGGCGTCTACCAGTGCCTGTCAATCCATGCCTAAACTCCAACCCAAATCTGCCTCTAACCACGCCTACATGCTGGTAGGTGCCTTGGTGTACACGCCTACCTCAAAGTGGTGGCATCTACCGAAATAGGCAGTGGAGGAGAGTGTGATGCAGTGGTTAGAGCTACAGCTTCAGCACCCTGAGGTTGTGGGTTCAACTCCTGTGCTGCTCCCTGTGACCCTGGGCAAATCGCTTAATCCTCCACTGCCCCAGGTACATTAGATAGATTGTGAGCTCATTGGGACAGATAGGGAAAATGCTTGAAGTACCTGTATGTAAACCACTTTGAGTGTGGTTGTAAAATTATAAAAAGGCGGTATAGAAGTTCCAACCCCTTTCCCTGATGTCATAATGCCTGGCATTATGACATCAGTAAATAGTAGCAACATTCCAGAGCTCAGATTGTGATGTCATAATGCCTAAGAGCCAACCTCACCAGTGATGTCACAATGGCTTCATTGTTCTATACTTGGCTCACTTCTGATATTGTATTGGAGGAGAGCGTGGCACAGTGAACATAAGAACATAAGAAGTTGCCTCCGCTGAGGCAGACCCTAGGTCCATCCTGCTCAGCGGTCCGCTCCCGCGGCGGCCCACCATGCCCATTGCCTGAGCAATGGTCTATACCTATCTATACCCCTCAATCCCTTTTTCTTCCAGGAATCTATCCAAACCTTCTTTGAAACCATTTAATGTTTTCTTGTCTACAACAGCCTCTGGAAGCGCGTTCCATGTATCCACCACCCTCTGAGTGAAAAAGAACTTTCTAGCATTTGTTCTAAACCTGTCCCCTTTCAATTTCTCCGAGTGCCCCCTTGTACTTGTGGCGCCCCTTAATTTGAAAAATCTGCCCCTGTCTACTTTTTCTATGCCCTTCAGGATCTTGAAGGTTTCTATCATGTCTCCTCTAAGTCTTCGCTTCTCCAGGGAGAAAAGTCCCAACTGCTTCAATCTTTCAGTATATGGGAGATTTTCCATTCCTTTTATCAGTCTAGTTGCTCTTCTTTGTACTCCCTCAAGTACCGCCATGTCTTTCTTGAGGTACGGTGACCAGTACTGGACGCAGTACTCCAGATGCGGCCGCACCATTGCACGATACAGCGGCATGATGACTTCTTTCGTCCTGGTTGTAATACCCTTCTTAATGATACCCAACATTCTGTTTGCTTTCCTTGAGGCCGTGGCGCATTGGGCCGATGCCTTCAGTGTTGCATCTACCATCACTCCCAGGTCTCTCTCCAGGTTACTGACCCCTAGTGGTGTTCCCCCCATTTTGTATGTGAACATCGGGTTCTTTTTCCCCACGTGCATGACCTTGCATTTCCCCACGTTGAAGCTCATCTGCCATTTTTCGGCCCACTTTTCCAGCTGTGTTAGATCCTTTTGAAGATCTTCGCAGTCTTCCCTGGTTTGAGCCCTGCTGTATAGTTTGGTGTCATCTGCAAATTTAATGACCTCACACTTGGTTCCCGCCTCTAGGTTGTTTATGAAGTGGTTAGAGTTACAGCCTCAACATCCTGAGGTTGTGGGTTCAAACCCCCTGCTGCTCCCTGTGACCCTGGTACATTAGATAGAATGCAAACCCACCAGGAGAAATAGGGAAAATACTTGAAGTGCCTGTATGTAAACTGCTTTGAGTGTGGTTGTAAAATTATAAAAAGGCGGTATAGAAGTCCCAACCCCTTTCCCTGATGTCATAATGCCTGGCATTATGACATCAGTAAATAGTAGCAACATTCCAGAGCTCAGATTGTGATGTCATAATGCCTAAGAGCCAACCTCACCAGTGATGTCACAATGGCTTCATTGTTCTATACTTGGCTCACTTCTGATATTGTATTGGAGGAGAGCGTGGCACAGTGGTTAGAGTTACAACCTCAACATCCTGAGGTTGTGGGTTCAAACCCCCTGCTGCTCCCTGTGACCCTGGTACATTAGATAGAATGCAAACCCACCAGGAGAAATAGGGAAAATACTTGAAGTGCCTGTATGTAAACTGCTTTGAGTGTGGTTGTAAAATTATAAAAAGGCGGTATAGAAGTCCCAACCCCTTTTCCTGATGTCATAATGCCTGGCATTATGACATCAGTAAATAGTAGCAACATTCCAGAGCTCAGATTGTGATGTCATAATGCCTAAGAGCCAACCTCACCAGTGATGTCACAATGGCTTCATTGTTCTATACTTGGCTCACTTCTGATATTGTATTGGAGGAGAGCGTGGCACAGTGGTTAGAGTTACAGCCTCAACATCCTGAGGTTGTGGGTTCAAACCCCCTGCTGCTCCCTGTGACCCTGGTACATTAGATAGAATGCAAACCCACCAGGAGAAATAGGGAAAATACTTGAAGTGCCTGTATGTAAACTGCTTTGAGTGTGGTTATAAAACTGCAAAAAGGCGGTATATAAATCCCTTTCCCTAATTTTAAATTGTTTATAATGGCCCTTTCAATTATCAGCGCTGATTAAGCCAATTAAAATAATTGTTAGGCGCCTAGACACAGTGACCCGGGTGCCTAACTTGAGGTGTCTTTTAGAGAATCAGAGCCTAAGACCTTCTTTTACAAGGATGTGCTTACCGCAGCTTAAAAGGGCTTACCACAGGATGCGCTAAGGTGTCCCGTGTAAGTTCTGCAAGCCACATGCTAAAAAATGTAAATTTTTCTTGGAGAGAGCTTATCTAGGGGGTGGAGAAGGGATGTTTCTGTGCTAATCAGCGCATCGACCTTGCTGCATGCAGGGAAAGGGCATCAGCCCTTACCAGCTTCCAAATAAGCAGTAGTAATGGCCTTGCGCCAATGGCAGCATTAGTGCGTGCACATTAATTCGGCAATAGAAAGCTGTCCATTTTCTGGCAGTAGTAAAATGGACTTAGGGTAAGGCCCACACCAGGTCCACTTTCTACTGCAGCTTTGTAAAAGGTTTGAGGGGAATATGATTGAGGTTTACAAAATCCTGAGTGGTGTAGAATGGATGAAAGTGAGTTGATTTTTCTCTCTTTCAAAGGTCCGGATTCTCTAACCAGCACCATTGGCGGCCACCAATTGCGCTTCTGGCAAAGGTAGGTGCCAGAAATGTAGGCCAGGGCTTTTCAGGCCTGCATTTCTGATACCTACTTTTGAAGTGACTCGTGCCTCCGTTGGCATTTTACGAGGCCTAATGCCATTTCTGGCACCAGTTTTATAGGCGCTGATAGTTGCCTTGTAAATCAGTTTAAAACATCGTTTAAACGGCATTTTTCACTAAGCTTGGGTACCTAGAAAACCAGGGCTGTTTAGAGAATTCAGGCCTCAATGAAATTACATGGAAATACTTTTAAAACAAAAAAGAAGAAAGACTTTTTCACTGAGAGAATAATTAAGCTCTGGAACTCGTTACTGGAGGAAGTGATAACAGTGGGTTTAAAAAAGGGACAAGTTCCTGGAGGAAACATCCATAATCTGCTATTTTGATAGATAATGGGGGTAGCATGGAATGTTGAAACTCTTTTGGATTCCGGAATGTTGCTACTCTTTGGGTTTCTGCCAACCTGAATTGGCCACTGTTGGAAACAGAATATTGGGCTAGATGGACCATTGATTTGACCCAGTATGGCCAGTCATATGTTCTTATGTGAGCCAAGTATAGAATAACTAAGCCATTGTGGCATCACTGATGAGGTTGGCTCTGAGGCATTGGTGGAATGAGGCATTATGACATCACAATCTCAGCTCTTTGGGTTTCTGCCTGGTACTTGGGGCCTGAGTTGGCCACTGTTAGAAACAGGAAGCTGGGCTTGATGGACCTTTGGTCTGTCCCAGTATAGCAATTCTTATGTTAGCCATTGTGACATCACTGATGAGGTTGGCTCTTAGGCATTGGTGAAATGAGGCATTATGATATCACAATCTGAGCTTTGGAATGTTGCTACTCTTTGGGTTTCTGCCAGGTACTTATGACCTTGATTGACCACTGTTGAAAACAGAATACTGGGCTTGATGGACCGTGGTCTGACCTGAGTGACGTGCACTAAAGTTATAGAAAAAAACTTAGCACGCAAGCAGGGTGTACGTGTGTAACTGCAAATATTCTATAACTCATCATTTCGAATTCTAGTACAATCCCTTATTCTGAGTCAACTCGATTATTGTAACATCGCCTACTTGGCACTCCACCCAGAAGTACATGCGGCGATTGCAACTAGTTCAAAATACAGCGGTTAGACTACTTTGTGGACTGAAGAAGTTTGATCATGTCACACCTTCCTATCGACTCTTACACTGGCTACCGATGGAGGCACGTGTGAAATTCAAGTTTGGTTGTTTTTGCTTCAAGGTACTCTATGGCTTAGCCCCTAAATACATAACAGACCTTTTCTCTTTCTCAACCAACAGACACAAGCGAAGCTCACACCTGAACTTCGTTTCTCCACCGGTTAGAGGTTGTAAATTTAAAAGTCATCACCAACATCTTTTCGCACATCAAGCAGCTTTATGGGGTAAAGACCTTGAACAATTGCTTGTGCCTACTACCTATGGAGAATTCAGGAAACGCCTGAAAACACATCTATTCCTGAAATACTTAGGAAACCAACCTATTCAATCTTAGTCCTTAACAACCGAGCGCAAGAACCACCTGTCGCTAAATCTGTACTTTGTTTATTCATTCAATCTGTAACATTTCTAATCATTGTAAACCGCATAGAACTTCACGGTCCTGCGGTATATAAACTGTTATTATTATTATTATAACTCGGTGTGCGATTGCAAGTTAGTAGAACTAAAATAATCAAATTTAAGTCAGGTCACTGAAACCCTCTTCTTTAATAAGATCCACTAGAAATGGAAAAACAAAGATAATGAGAAAATCATATGTTTTAATCAGAATATTTTCTGTGGTTTTTTTGGTTTATTTACGGTACTCGATCTATCACCTTTAGTCCAAACATCAAGGGCTTTTTTGTTAGGTAAATATTAAATCTAATGTTTGATGCGCTTTTTCACTGTGGATTTATAGAAATCGTGGAACTCTACTGCTGAAAACGAACAGAAGGTGCAAAAACCCAGCTAGCACTCAACAGCAAAGAGCTCTGGAGGAATGAGTTTTTGCATTTCCCTGCACAAATCTTTGAGACCCCTCGCTGGAGTACCTACAAACGAGGCCTTTTCTTCTTATCGCAAAAACTAATCCACAGTCTGCTGCTGTCTTCCAAAACAGATATAGTTGGCGAATAATGGAAAACTTCAACAGACAGTCCAGAACACAGTAGATTGTTAAACAGGGAAGCACAGAGAATCCTCTTCTAATACAGGCTTCCCACTGTTTCTCTGAAGCTCCTCTCCTTTGAACTCCAGGAAAACAGCAGAAGTACTTCTTTGTTCCTTTGAAATATTCATAGTCAATAGGAACCCTACTAAGCCAGCCTGGATCCTCTGGCTCCCTTCACCTTTCTGTGAAGCTGCTCCCTGAAAGGTTCAGGTTTTTTTCTGAAGGCCTCAGGCTGGGCACAAGTCCTTTGGTTGCCCTCTGCCACTCCTCTGTCTCTGTGGTCACTGACTCATCCAGTTGGAGACAGGAATGGGGAGAAGTGAGGGCATGAGTGTCACATCGGGGGGCAGAGAAGGAACAGTGGAGTGGAGAGATGAGCGTGGAAAAGCGACATCACCCGGGCACCTCCTCCTCTCACTACGCCACTGCCTGCAACACGCATGATGCCAGCTGCGGAAACCCTGAGAGAATAGCTAATATAGAGGTCCTTTTACAAAGTTAAGGTAAAAAGTGGTTATAGCCTGCTCTTTCGTGGGTCTTTCCCATGTGCTAAGACCATTAGAGGTATTCAAGCTTTAGGCAGGCTTTCACACTCTATGGCTTATGCCTTGGTAAAAATCTGGAATGACCTCCCTTCAGAAATTATTCCTTTCCGCTTTGACATGTTTTAGAAAAACTCTGAAGACGTATTTGTTTAATAAATTTTTAGCTTCAGAGTCTTCATTGGCTCCCGGTTTATTTTAGAATTCAATTGAAATGCGCTTGTATTTCTTTTAAAATTCTACATGGTATCCTTAATCCTCTTATTCCTTTATTTTGGAACGTTTACCGATTCTCCTTTGCAAGAGGTATCCAACAATTTAAACTCTCGCTTCCTTCTAAAAAAAAGGGATTAAAGGAGTCGAGATCTTCAGTCAATATTTGGTCTTTAAACTCAACTCTGGAATGATCTCCCCTTTTTTTCAGGAGCTCCAGTTTTAATTTTTCCGTAAATCTTTAAAAACTACTCTATTTGCCAAATATTTTGAAAATTAATTCTTTTGAAATTTTGCTATTTATCGTTTGTAAATTATTCCCTGTTTATTTAATTGCTATAAACCGAGTCGAGCTTTCTCAGAATGATGACTCTATATACAAAGTTAAGCTTTAGTTTAGTTTTAGTTTAGCTGACAAATAAGGGATTGTAGTATATGATCTTCCTGTCCAATTATTGTTTTTCTATGTACTTTTGAGCTAATTTTTGTTAACTGGTTCGAGTCCCATTTGGGAATGACCCGGTATATAAGACTAAGGATTGGATTGGATTTTTACCACAACAGTAAAATGGCCTATTTTCGGAATGAATGATCATGTGCAACTGTTGCCTTTAGCGTGTGAACCCTTACCCCACGCTAATACCGAGGTAATAAGGACCGGATTCTGAAAGCGGCGCCATAATTTGACAGGTGCCTGAAAAAACGGCGCTGGTCACACGTCACTCCAACTACAGCGAATGTGTAGTGTTGTTGGGATTTGTGTTTAATTTAAAATGGAGTTGAATTAACTAATTGGCGTGCTATATATGAGCGGACTCCAACTACAGCGCCATTTTTGGAATTGTGGCCTATGTCTAAGGTAGATGTCGGAAATGTAGGTCATACTTTTGCCTCTACATTTCCAGCACCTGACTTCAATGTAGAATCACGCTTAGTGGCGCAGAACATCAATCCCACCCATAACCATCTTTTGACATGCAGCGCCACTAAGTGTTTGTGTAGATGTAATTCCGGCACCATGTTTTGTAGGTACCGCTCAACACCTACGTTTTTTTTTCTTTTAATTGTTTTATAACGATGCGGTTAATTACCTCGCTGTTAATAGTCAAAACAATTAACTTAGGCGCCACTTGCAGAATCCGGGCCATGATAACATAGATTACTATATAATCTTTATTTATATACCACCAATACCTCATGGAAGTTCACAGCGGTTTACATAAAATAAATGATTACAACATTATGAACTGACTAAAGATATCTTTTTAAGTACCAATTCATCAAACATGCCAGTAAAATCTCTCAGATCAGAAGAAAAATCCTTGCTGGTAATTCCCTCTAAAAATTATTTACTCAAAGAGGGATATGATCTTTTCAGTCACAGCTCCCCAAATTTGGAACTCTCTTCCTCTCAATATAAGAGAAGAAAAATTACATACTAAATTCAAGTTTCAAGTTTAATGGAGATTTGATTAATCGCTTAATCATAATTCTAAGCGATGTACATAATAATAAAATTACAAAATGTGGGGAACAATACAATAAATAACAAAAATCAGGTCTGACAAGACTATTGACAAATGTAACAAAACTAAGAACATAAGGGAAGAGAGGGATAAGAACTACAAATTATTTAAAAGTTAAAGAGACATATAAGGGAGATACAGAAGGAAAGGGAAGTTAAAAATTACTTCAATAAAATTAGAGAGAAAAAGTAAAATTGGTTGGAAAACTAAATGGCTAATTTTCAAAGGCGTTTTTAAAAATTCAAAGGCCTACTAAAAAGCTGGCTGTTCAGGGATGCCTTTAACTGATCTTTCTTAATCACATTACTTCTTTCTTTGAACTTATCTGGACCAGGAACACTGGTTAAGTAGAGATTAAGATGGTACTTTCCCCTACCCTTCTGTTTCCTTACCCATCCTTTCATTTATTTTTATATTGTATTTAATCCATTTTTTTTTCTCCCCTCATTTTCTTTAGTGTTTTTATGTCATAATTGTTTTTTATGCCCTGTTTGTTGAAAAATTTTCTCTATTTTTTATTTTACCTACTTTTAATTTTGTTAATCGCATTGGATTTGGATACTGCGATTATATCAAATACCACAATAAACTTGAAACAGGCCATTAGGTCTTTTTTTAAAAACTTTTAAAGTTATTTTGGTGATTAATCATGGTAGGTAAAGTTTTCCATAGTTTAGTCGCTTGATAAGCCCAGGTTGAATTGCAAAAGGAATTTGTAAAAGAAATCATTGCAGAGACTGGAGGGGAGGATGAAATGTCCAGAACCAGCAAGTGAGATCAGGACAGTCTATTTTCGTCTCTTCATGTGCCATCACTCACCTGTCCTTCAAGCAAATGACTTTAAAAACCTCGGTGGGATATTTGCCTATATATGTTTTACTAATAGCTACTAAGTGATAACTGATTTCTGCAACAGATTAGGAACTTACCACAGGACGACTGACCAGGTCCTACGGTAAGTTTTTATTTTATTTTTTTTAGTGTTTAATAATTTTTATTGAGTTTTAAAAATACAAAGAATCTCATCTCAACTCAGTTAATACATTGTAGATACATAAATTCAAAAAATCAACAATCAGTTATCACCACAATACAAACCTCCCAATACTCCTTCCCCACTTCCCATCCCTCCCTTCCCCCCATGCTGTTTGTGTTTTTCTTGGATCAATTATTTCTAGAATCGTGGTTCCTTCCCCCAGATGGTATTATTTCTTCAATGGGACAGGATTTTTAAAAAAGGGGTTAGGGAATTATTTCAAAAATCCTTTATTACAGGTCAAAAATGTATTTTACAACATTGGTTGGAAGAAAGTCCACCCTGATTTTGGCATTGGAGGACAGCATTTCATGCTCTTATGATTAAGGAAGCTAGGGCGACCTCCCCATCGTATAAAAAAGAGTAAATTTGGGATGACCTGGGAACCTTATATACAGCAATTATCAGTCAGCACTATTTACGGTAAGTCCTTTTAAACTGTGGTAAGCAAGCATTAGAACTTACCGTAGCTTAGTAAAAGGAGCCCACAGTAAATTCAATTTTTACATAGCATATAATACACAAGGATAAAATTAAGAGTTTATTATACAGGCTGAATCACATTCTGTACTCTCATTAAGGGATAAGGCAGGTTACAGTGGGAAATAGAAAGGGGCTCTTTTAGGGGGAAAGGGGGGGAGGGATTGGAACTTGTATACCGCCTTTTTTGTAGTTATACAACCATACTCAAAGCAGATTACATATAGGTACTTCAAGCATTTTTGCCATCTGTCCTGGTGGGCTCACAATCTTATCTAATGTACCTGGGACAGTGGAGGATTAAGCGACTTGCCCAGGATCACAAGGAGCAGGGCAGGGTTTGAACCCACAACCTCAGGGTGCTAAGGCTGTAGCTCTAGCCACTATACCACACTCTACTAAAATATGGAAAAGGTTGGGCTTAACACGTTTCAGTGCAGACTTTCCTGCACGCTAAGCCCATGCGTAATGCAGTTCTAATGGGGTAGGAGGGGTTAAAATAGTTTACCGCTACTCGTAATGCTTTACCTCCACCAACTCTACACCCACTTTAAAAAAAAAACTTGATAATGCGCTGGTTAGCATATGCAAATGGGCAAAATACTGCAATACTTTTTTGCAGTAGCCTGTTCCTGCACGCTAACTGTGCCTTAAGGATTTAACCCCTTGTAGTAAAAGGATCCCAAAGATAACAGTAAAAATAGTTTCTAAAGACAAAAAAATATAAATAAACAGCCCACCCTATAGCATCATACTTTTCGGGGATAAACTGACAGTGGTCTGGCCTCCCAGGCAATGAGGGTCATAATCCTCTAACCACCTTTCAAAAGTGATTAAATGTCCCCTACTGCTGTGGGCCCTCGGGCACTACCCTATTTTCATAATGGTCAGTCCACTCCTGATACTACCTGTGAGCCACCCACCAACTCTAGGTAACTATCATAACTCAGTCACGTCACTGAAAAAAGCAACCCTCTAATAGCAGTTAAAGATTGTAAGGCCCATCTCGTCCCTCCAGTTTGCCCTCTTATGCAATGTCAAAGATCCCAGTTAGGGTTACCAGATTTTGAGTTAAAAAAAGAGGATGTGTGGCCACGCCCCATTCTGCCCACAGCCCCACCCACAGCCCGCCCCATTCCGCCCACAGCCCTGCCCCATTCTTCCCTCCAACCCCAGCCCCACACAAACCTCATCTCTTCAGGGCTGCATCTGGAGAGTCTTTGAGCATGCGTGAATGTGATTCGATGATGTCACATGCATGTGTACGACATCATTGTGTCGTATTCATGCAAGCACAGAGGCCTTCCAAACACAGCCCCAAAGAGATGAGGTTCTCATAACCCATCCAGACACTCGGATACTCTTCTAAAATGAGGACATGACTGGGTAAATCCTGTCATCTGGTACCCCTAATCCCAGTAGATCTCTGGTTTTCCCTTTACTCATTCAGAGCTAGGATTCTTCTCTGCTCATTCTGTCACTTCCTGAATTCTGTTATTCTTGTCTCAGCCACCTCACGTGGGCAGCTATTTTATACATCCACTATTCTTTCCATGAAGAAATTTTTGACAATGCTTTTCCTGAGTCTCGCATAATGATCTCTTGTTCTAGAATTTGCTTTCTTTGAAGGTTTGCTTCCTTATTTATATTTTGAGGTAATTATCTATTTATTAAAGCTTATAAATCACTTCCTCAGGCTACAGTACAAAACTCTACAATTCAAACAAAACCATAAAACATACATCAGTCAAATTGCGTCCAACCCCAAAGGCGAAACAAATAATGCTAGCAGAGATGGGCCTCAGGACCTGACTGGCCTTCACTTTCTTCTGGAAAATCAACTACTGTAGTCGGTTTCCCAACCAATCTCTACCAGCAAGCAACAATCAAAAAAGTCCTGGCCTGAAGCACCTTCTTAAGGGGGGACTTCTAAGATAAAACGCTGGCTGGACTCCAGCTCCCCTAGAAGAAGACCATTGTAAATTACCCACTAGAACAGAGATGGTTAATCCTGTCCTGGAGTCACACCTAAACAGTTGGGTTTTCAGGAGACCATATCTGCCTCACGGATATTCCTTGTGATAATCTTGAAAAATTGATTGGCAAGGTGCACAGAGAACGTTCCTCAGATAAGTTCCTTTCATCAAGCTGCCCCCTATGCCTGGAATAAATTACCTGAGTTTGTCCTCCAAGCCCCTTCAATTGTTTAAAAACAGACTGAAAACCCACCTTTTTGATATAGCCTTCAATCCTTAGCCCTACTCCTCTGCCCTGCAACCCAGCCAGCAGATTAACCGTTCCCTTTAACTGTATCCATGACATCCTGTTTGTGTTTAGAATGTAAGCTCTTTGGAGCAGGGACTGTCTTCTTTGTGACTGTACAGCGCTGCGTACGCCTGGTAGTGCTATAGAAATCATTCATAGTAGTAGTAGTAGTAGTGTGAAGAGTTTCAGTCTCTGGTAACCAGAGCTATGATTGTGATGTCATAATGCCTCATTCCACCAATAAGAGCCAACCTCATCAGTGATGTCACAATGGCTTGATTGTCCTGTACTCCCCTCTGCCCTCCAACCCAGCCAGCAGATTAACCATTCCTCTTAACTGTATCTATGACAACCTGTGTGTCTGTCTTGCCTATTTAGATTGTAAGCTCTTTTGAGCAGGGACTGTCTTCTTTGTGACTCTGTACAGTGCTGCGTACATCTGGTAGTGCTATAAAAATAATTAATAGTAGTAATTAATGGTAGTGGTAGAAGCACTGCAGTAGGAAATGAAACTGTCTTTGAGGTGATACTCAGCTAAAACCAGCAACAGTCCTAAATAAGCAGCCAATAGATTGAAGTATCTCTAACATATCCACCCTGTCTCTAAGGATATATGTAGACCCTTATGGGTTTTGGTGCAAACTAGGGCCCCGTTTCAGTAGCTGTTCTATGAACCGTCTCCATTCTCTCTCTATCTTTTTAAAAAGGTATAGCCTCTACAGCTGGATCCAATATTCCAGTTGATATCTCACCAACATCTTTATAGAGGTATTTTTTTATGCCCTTTCATATACAACCTCACCTTGAGTATTGTGTTCAGTTCTGGTCACCATATCTAAAAAAAAAAAATATATATATATATATATATATAGTGGAATTAGAAAACGTTCAAAAAAGAGCAACTAAAATGATATGAGGAAAGGCATGAACATAAGAATTGCCACTGCTGGGACAGACCAGTCTGCTCCTGCAGCGGCCCCTTAGGTCAAAAACCAGTGTCCTAATTGAGACTAGCCTTACCTGCTTCTTGAATCCCTGGAGGGTGTTTTCCCCTATAACAGCCTCCGGAAGAGCGTTCCATTTTTCTACCACTCTCTGGGTGAAGAAGAACTTCCTTACTTTCGTACGGAATCTATCCCCTTTTAACTTTACAGAGTGCCCTTTCGTTCTCCCTACCTTGGAGAGGGTAAAGAACCTGTCTTTATCTACTAAGTCTATTCCCTTCATTATCTTGAATGTTTCGATCATGTCCCCTCTCAGTCTCCTCTTTTCAAGGGAGAAGAGGCCCAGTTTCTCTAATCTCTTGCTGTGCAGAAATTTCTCCAGCCCCTTAACCATTTTAATCGCTCCTCTCTGAACCCTTTCGAGTAGTACTGTGTCCTTCATGTACGGCAACAATGCTGGACGCAGTATTCCAGGTGGTGTAACTAACCATGGCCCGGTACAGCGGCATGATAACCACCTCCGATCTGTTCGTGATCCCCTTCTTAATCATTCCTAGCATTCTGTTTGCCCTTTTTGCCGCCACCACACATTGCACGGACGGCTTCATTGACTTGTTGACTAGTACTCCCAAGTTTCTTTCCTGAGGGATCTCTCCGAGTACTGCACTGGACATCCTGTATTCGTGTATAAGATTTTTTTACTGACATGCATCACCTTACACTTATCCACGTTGAACCTCATTTGACTTGTCGCGGCCCATTTCTCGAGCATGTTTATGTCATGTTGCAGGTCTTCGCAATCCTTCTGTGTCTTCATTACTCTGAATAACTTCATATCATCTGCAAATTTAATCACCTCGCTAGTCATACCAATTTCCAGGTTGTTTATAAATATGTTGAAGAGCACGGGTCCAAGCACCAAACCCTGCGGCACTCCATTCGTGACACTTTTCCAGTTAGGGCTCTTGAGCGTGGAAAAGAGACGGCTGAGGAGAGATATGATTGAGGGCAACAAAATTCTTAGTGGTGTAGAACAGGTAAAAGTGATCTGATTTTTCACTTTTTTTAAAAAATGCAAAGACAAGGGGACACAATGAAATTGCAGGGAAATATTTTTAAAATAGATAATATTTTTCACTCAACAAATAGTTAAGCTCTGGAACTCATTGCCAGAAGATATGGTAACAGTGGTTAACATATTTGTGTTAAAAAAAAAATGTATGGTCGAGTTCCTGGTGGAAAAGTCCATAGTCTTCTATTTTAGGCAGACATGGGAGAAGCTGAAAACTTGCCCGGGATTGATAGCATAGAATATTACTACTATTTGAATTTCTGCCAGGTACTTGTGACTTGAATTGGTCACTGGTGGAAATAGGATACAGCTAGATAGATCATTGGTCTGAACCATTATGGCTGTTCTTACGTAATTCTATAAAAATGTGAGTGACACAAAGGGGCTCATGTAACACAAATTCTATAAGGCTATTAGGGCATGCCTAACCTGTTAGAGAATATTAGAGCACAACAACCTAGGACATAACAATGAACCAACGATGACCTACTTCAACTTGTAACTATGTATTTGTAACTATGACCTAACTATATTAATAACTGGACTGATCTACCTGTACTAGCAACCGTATTGAATGTCAACGTCAAACTGTCCATTGTAACTTCCTGGGTAACTGACCCAACCTCTTGTAATGTAATCCGACCTTGAACTGAATAGGTAAAGGCAGAATAAATTTTAAGTTTTTATTAAAATTTGATTCTATCGCTTACCCAACTTCTAGGCGAGATACAGATAAAATATAATGGGGAAAACAAGTAAGAATTAAAAAAAACACCAGTAACAGGACAAATTAAAAAGAAGTAAAAAAACATCGAGCAAATGATGTAACTAACATAGAACATCTTACTTGAAACAAAAGGAACTACAATTTGTATAGGAAAGAAAACCGAAAAAAGGGAAAAACGAGAGGAGGGTGAACACTGCGACTTGTTTCTTTAGAGAATTTGACTGGAGGGTACTAAAAGAGGGCATTAAATATTAAAAGATTTTTTTGAATAAATGGCTCTTAAGTAGGCCCTTGAAACGGTTTAAGTTACTTTCTCTCTTATAAGAGCTGGAAGGGTATCCAATAGTTGTGTGGCCATCACTGAAAAAATGTTGTGTCTTTTCAAACCTATTATTCGTAGGGATGGAACTGTGAGCAATTTGCAATTGGACGATCCAAGAAGGCGGAATGGCTCGTATGGAATCTTTGTTGTTGTTTTGGCTGTGTTTTGCTTTCTATATTTGCAAAGATAGCCATGGGAATTATTCAGGCTATGAATTCTTTTTTCTGATTAGGGCTGGCCCAACCACTCGTACAAAGGACTAGGCAGTTGCCCAGAACAGCAGCTTCGAGGGTGGGGTGGGGGAGGGACAGCTCCAAAAATGAGCTGCACTCAAAGGAAAGCATTATGTCCTGATCACAAAAATGATAAGAAACAACAGCAGGCAAGGTGGGTAATTTTCAAGTAGACACTGAATCGGAACAGGCCTCAACGAGAAGACGAGAGCACACAGCGAAGGAGTCGTGAGGACAAGATGTCAAAGGATCAGCCAAGAATATATAGTTCAAATAGTCACTTTATCGATAAGAATGCCACAATGGGTTTTTACCAGTGATCTTCAGTTTTACTTCGGACACTAGTATCTACTTTGTTTTTACTGACATCTTTACAGTGCATCTACATGAGTGTATGTATGCACTGTGCCACATTCAAGACAGACTCTTGATAAAGGCACAGTTGCCGAAACACTGCCAGTGTTGAGTCTTTGAGCCATTGCGGCATTCTTATCAATAAACATAATAACATAGTAACATACATAGTAACATAGGAGATGACAGCAGATAAAGATCCAAATGGTCCATCCAGTCTACCCAACCTGATTCAATTTAAATTTTTTTCTTCTGGTCAAGAATCCAAAACTCTACCCAGTATTGTGCTTGGGTTCCAACTGCTGAAGTCTCCGTAAAAACTCACACCAGCCCATCTACATCTTCCCAGCCATTGAAGTCCTCCCCAGCCCATCCTCCACCAAACGGCCATGTACTGTACAGACACAGACTGTGCAAGTCTGCCCAGTACTGGCCTTAGTTCTTCAATATTTACTATTATTTTCTGATTCTAGATCCTCTGTATTAATCCCACACTTCTTTGACTGTTTGAACTATATATCCTTGGCTGATCCTTTGACATCTTGTTCTCACGACTCCTTCGTTGTATAATTTTCAAGTAGTCCATTTATACCTCCAGGATGGTCCCTTCAGCTGGAGAGTGCCAGTAGGCGAGTCTACTCCCAATTCCTACAGTGACTTTGGAATCAAACAGTATCATCCATGAGATCTTTAGAAGGATGACTGAAATTCAGAAAAGCAGTGAAAACACACCTTTTTTACAAGAATATGACTGCAAAGATTATTTGACTGTCAAATGGGACAACCAAAGTTGTCTACAACTCTGTAATCAAAAATTAACATTATCCTAGGTAAGGTTATCAGTCTGTCCTACCGAGTTGCTTAATTATACTGTGTAAGTTTATTTGTAACCTGTTCTGGGCTCTCTTGGGAAGATGAGATAAAAAAACCAAACAAACCCTCAAATAAACAGATAATCAGTCCTGAGAAGGGACTAGATGGGCCTTACAGTTCTTATAAGGGTTGCACTTTACAGAATGACCATATGACTGAGCTATGATACTTATTTAGGGTTGGCGGGTGGGTCAGAGATATTATGATCGTGATTGTGGAGAGGTCGAGGGGAAAGGCTACAGGTCTGCCTGGGGTTCCCAGCCAACACAGGCTTTGTTTCTGATAAAGGTAGTTGAACTGTAGAGCAGGATGGTTATTGAAGCAATGATGTGGTCTAACAGGAGGTCATAGAGAAGGGCAGGGGCTAGAGACCGAGTCAGTAAAATAGTTTTTGACAGTGCTTTAATGTCAGTAAATTTGTGTCTTAATATAACCAGCCAGATGATGCAACAGTTGTTTCTTAATAGCTCAAAACTTCAAACAGTTTTCATGGGTATCTCATTTAAGCCTCTTAATTTGCAACAGAGCCAGGACAGATGTGGTTTATTGAAATTACAGCAACTCATTATTGCTCATCAGTCCCATTTTTCATCTGATGCTAGAGCCCTTTCCAGTAAGTGCTTGATTTCGAACAGGTGGGTAGTTTGGGGTATGTGTTCAAGTTTAAAGGCTTCCCTTTTTTTTCTTGTGTGGAAAGTCTCAACCCTCTTGTGGCAACTTTTCTCCAGCTGGAGCCACGGGTATCCAGACTGTCTCCAACACGCAGACCTTTAAGTATCTGTTGTAACAGTCAAAATTCTGCTGACACAAATGAAAAAGTTTGAACTCACCCTTGTCAGGAGGATGCACACCATATCAACCTAATCATACTGTCATTGATAGATTCATCTGCACTACTGGGAACAGACACGGATGGAATTTCATATCCTATGTGGCATGTGTTGTGACTTTGATGCCAAACTGTCAGCCCCCTTGAATGCCCAGGATTTGCCAATGAGAAGGAACATTATTAAAATGTAATATTAAATCATTTTGGGGCTCTTTTGCTAAACCTTGGCAGACATTAGCACGCACAAGGGGGGAGGGCAACATGGCTCTGGCTCATGCAAAGTGCCGCTGACGCTAGCTTTGGGAAGTTTCCAGTCAAAGGAAGAGGAATGCTTTTGCTGGCAGAGCTCGGGAATCCATGCCAGCCACAGCAACAGTGCTGCAATTTGGGGGCAGTGAGGCTAAAGTGGGGGCCCCTTGTGGCTACATCACTGCTGCGGATCGCAATCGTTGAGTGAATCACTCTAGCACAGGGGTCTCCAAAAATAGGGCCCGCGGGCCACACGCAGCCCACGATATGATTTTATCCAGCCCGCGAAAGAATTGTGTGGACATGCGCCAATTGGACTAAATTTCCAAAGAGAATCCGCAAAAAAACCAAAAACACAGGTTATTGATAGATTTCAAATGCATAAATTAAAATTGTGTTCAAAATATACTGATATTTCATATTATGTAGCTCTGGCGCTGTGACTAATCTTTAAATTGAATCTGGAATTTCGTTACTAGCCATTACGGTTAATTGTCCATAAGAATAATAATAATAACTTTATTTTTGTATACCGCAAATACCACAAGCAGTTCAGAGCGGTTTACAGAGGAAGAGACTGTACACAGACAGCGATGTCACAGAAAATATTTTCAAATTACATTGATAAGTCGGGAGGGTTAGGTATATCCGGAAGAATAACATGGATACAACAATACTTGCAGTGGTGCAGTGGAATACTAAATTTGTAATTGCATAAGTATATATTTAAAGGTACTTATTCACATTAATGGTTTTATTATAATTTGTGATAAAAATATGAGAATTTGCTGGTCATTTTCGTCATCATTAATATACGATAATCTCACATACTCTAATTAGTTTATAAAATTTTCTGCTTTCAATAAAACTCATATATCTAGAATTATTTGTCTTTTTTTTTTTTTTTTTTACTACGGCCTGCTGAAAAGTGCTGAAGTACCCAATGTGGCCCTCGTGACAAAACGTTTGGAGACCCCTGCTCTAGCAGATAGATCCACAGGACACGTCAAGCTTGAATGTAGACAAAAAAGTTAGTTTTGTTTATTGAAGTCCAGTAACTGTGATGCAAGGACCGATCACAAGTTTGTGGGCCCCTAGACCATCTAGCACTTAGGGGCCACTCCTCCTTCCTGGCCACATTGCCAAATACATAGTTTGCTATCCATCACCAAGAAACACAATATAGATACATACAACTGTGTAAATATTTTCCACTGACGTATGAGGCGGTCATATGTGGAGCGTTATTACATGTTGAACCCCCTATGGATTGTTATAAATGCCACCTTTTTCTTGTCATGACCGGGTTAGCCATGCAGATGGTAACCCAAAATTGGAAGAACTATGACGCCTATATTTTCCTTTCTGGTGGGCAAATTTGTGCTCCAGCTGTAGATATGAAAAAATGATGCCGATAGTATGGGGCACAGTAATTTATTTAAGTTGGTTTGGGGGCCGATGACATCATATATTACCTCACTATAGTAGGCCTTTGATTATGAGTCAGTTTTGGTTTATTTTCGTACACATCCAGGAAAGGGTGGGGGTGGGGGGGTATTTCTGTCCTAATTTGACTTCGAGTATGTCCACCTGGGGTGGGAGGAGGGTGGGAGGATATTTTTAATCTGAATAGGGTAAGGTTATTGGGATATGAGCTCCTTTTACAAAGGTGCGTTAGGGCCTTAATGTGCGGAATAGCACGTGCGTTAGCCGCTACCGCCTCCTCTTGAGCAGGCGGTAGTTTTTCGGGTAGCGTGCGCAAAAAAACGCTAGCACACCTTTGTAAAAGGAGCCCTATGTTTCTGGGTTTTATTGAATAATCATTGGGTGGGGGGGAAGAAAATGGTTGGTTATGCATATTTGTAAGTTGAATGTGCTTTTACTTATTATATGATATTATATGATTATTACATGATATATATTTGTGTATTGCACTTTTGAAGTTTAGAAAATCAATAAAGAATTTTAAAAAAACCCAGCAACTGTGTAAATATTTTAAATTTACATAAGTACATGTATAACATCAGGTTACTGCTTGTGTTATAGTATATTGACACAAGCATCAATAAATGGTAAACTTCAGGATTTCAGCAGTTTATAAATAGATTTATCAAGTTCCTGGAAAACACAGGCTGCCATGCAATGCCCACCTGGATAATGAGAAGCCCCCCCTCCCCCCCAGACCTTTGGGCCCAGTAGGCCCTTGTGGGGGATCTGTCCCTGGTCCTGGCTAAGCTGCGGCGAGGCCCAGGGAGCAGAGCTGATTTACCCAACCTTAGGAAATGCACAGATTTTTAGACTGAGCGCACTCGGGAATTTTTGTGCATTCTAAATTCTGCTGCTTTCCCAGCCACGAGTTACGGACAGTTGCTTTCCTCATACTTTGTGTGTGTGGGGGGGGGGGGGGGTTTAGCTCACTGTTTCCAATTGATCGTTCCCACAGTCTGTTTCCTACCTTCTCAATTTTATGGTTATGAGGTTTAATTTTTTACTGAAAAGGGAACTAGTTACTTTTACTACATATTATTTACCAGGTCCAGGGCAACACCTTGGACACACAATAAAGTTCTTGCTTTTTAATATTTAACTTGCATTAAAGTTGCAAGCCGTATCCTTTTGGCTCATTCAAAAGAGCTTCTCCCATTGTGTCTCTGTGGGAAAAATGTTTTTGTAAGTTCAATCGTTAACGGTATATTAGAATCCCTTCAATTCTGGTGCACATTTCTCTGTTTCTTTTGCCAGCAGAACCAAACCCTAGATTTAAATATTTCCCTATTCTGAATCTGAGCTCTAGACAAATTACAATCAGGCAGATGAGTTATTTCCTTGTCCCGAGAGAGCCTACGATCTATGGGACACAAGCTCTGTGACTCTCACTGGGATCTGGTCACTAATAGCTCACGTTACGTGCAAGTGAATGCATGTTAATACATTAGTAATGCAAGAGGAAATATTTTATCACTCAACATATCAGGTAGAGAATGACACGGGGACACATTTTTCCATGTCCCCGCAGGAACTCATTTTCCCGTCCCTGTGAGTTCTTTTCCTGTTCCTGCCCAATTCCTACAAGCTCTGTCCTCACTTTAAAATCATAAGTGTTTGAGGTTTGTGTGGTTAATGCAGAGCTTACAGGAATGGGGCAGGGACAGCGCCAAAACTCACGGGGACGGGACGGGGAAATTGAGTTCCTGCGGGGATGGGAACAAATTTGTCCCCGTGTTATTCTCTAATATCAGGGCTTTAAAAAGGTTTGGACAAGTTTCTGGAGGAAAAGTTCATAGTCTGCTATTCCGGTAGATATGGCGGAAGTCACTGGGATCGGTAGCATGGAATGTTGCCACTCTTTGGGTTTCTACCAGGTACTTATGACCTGGATTGGCCACTATTGGAAGCGGGATTGAGCTAGATAGACCATTGGTCTGACTCAGTAAAACATATTAAGAAACCGAACTCTGAGTTTGTACTACTGGCAATGGCAACTGAAGAATTGGTTGCATTCCTGATGGTCACACGGAGCATTGGTAGCTGCAAGATTTGAACCCTCTTACCACTAGGCTACTCCTCCACTAACATAAGATGAGCCATATTGGATTAGACTGAGCATAGAAATATCATGGCACATAAAGGCCAAAATGGCCCATCCAGTCTGACCATCCGCAGTATCCACCCTCCTCTCCCTATTGGCTAAGGCTCTTTACACCTGCATTGTGATGTCATAGAACTTTATGGTTATTGAAACATTGTAGAAACTACAAAAAGGCAGCAATAGTCAAGGTTCAGAGAGTGGTCACTCAGGGTAGAAACCCCACACACCTTACAACACTGACGAAAAGATGATATCATATAATATAGGGTGCCCTCAGTGTGGGGAAACAGCGACGGGAGACAAGGCTCCAACGCTTAGCAACACCAGGTGAAGGTAATATACCCACACCCGCACACCATCATCGGGCACCCAGAAGTGTGCAATAAATCAAAAGTGCTAAACACAACTTAGAAAAAACACAAATCAATCAAAGTGTGTATGCAGAGTAAACCACTGAGCGACCACTCACTGCACCCCCCAGCCAACTCCCCAACAAAAATAAAAAATAAAAACGCGGACTTAGCTGAAGGATAGAGACAGCCCTGGGGCAGAAGAATCAGGACCTCACAGGCTACCAGGTTCAACCAGCATGGTTTCGGGATCAAACCCTTCTTCAGGAACCCATGAAAAAAACAATGGGAGTCTGAGTCAGCTAGAGGGTGGGTGGAGCTTCTGGGTGCCCGATGATGGTGTGCGGGTGTGGGTATATTACCTTCACCTGGTGTTGCTAAGCGTTGGAGCCTTGTCTTCCTTCGCTGTTTCCCCACACTGAGGGCACCCTATATTATATTATACTAGCTGATGCCCCGGCGTTGCACGGGTATTTAATTATAGCAATAACACTGTAAATGGATTCAAATAAAGATACTTTATAGTGGTGAATGAAAGTATTTTTTTACAGCTTAATAAAAAGTACAATATTCAAATAATAATGTGAAATATTTGACAAAATGAATACAATACAACTAACGCAAAACGTGATTATAAACAACAATTTTAGTTTCACCTCCTGGAGCAGCCGTTTGTGAATTACTGTGAGAATGGCAGCTTTTTACATATTTTCCATTGACATGAATGGGTGAAATCTGATTTTCTGTTTGTAGCTCCGCCCACGTGTGCAGGTGGGCCGCGAGACCCCCAGAACATATCACCCCAGGTAGTGAGGGATCTGCATACCAAGTTTCGTTCAAATCGGTCAAGCCGTTTTTGAATTACAGTGAGAATGGCAGCTTTTTACATATTTTCCATTGACATGAATGGGTGAAATCTGATTTTCTGTTTGTAGCTCCGCCCACGTGTGCAGGTGGGCCGCGAGACCCCCAGAACATATCACCCCAGGTAGTGAGGGATCTGCATACCAAGTTTCGTTCAAATCGGTCAAGCCGTTTTTGAATTACAGTGAGAATGGCAGCTTTTTACATATTTTCCATTGACATGAATGGGTGAAATCTGATTTTCTGTTTGTAGCTCCGCCCACGTGTGCAGGTGGGCTGCGAGACCCCCAGAACATATCACCCCAGGTAGTGAGGGATCTGCATACCAAGTTTCGTTCAAATCGGTCAAGCCGTTTTTGAATTACTGTGAGAATGGCAGCTCTTTACATTTTTTCCATTGACATGAATGGGTGAAATATGATTTTCTGTTTGTAGCTCCGCCCACATGTGCAGGTGGGCCGCGAGACCCCCAGAACATATCACCCCAGGTAGTGAGGGATCTGCATATCAAGTTTCGTTCAAATCGGTCAAGCCGTTTTTGCGTGATCGCGGCACATACACACACACATACATACATACATACATACACACATACATACCTCCGATTTTATATATATATAGATGATATCATCTTTTCTTCAGTGTTGTTAGGTGTGTGGGGTTTCTACCCTGAGTGACCACTCTCTGAACCTTGACTATTGCTGCCTTTTTGTAGTTTCTAGTATAGATCTTTGGCAGCATTTTTGGAGTTTCTGTTTGGGGTATTGAAACATTGTAACATGATGGCAGATAAAGACCAAATGGCCCGTCTAGTCTGCCCATCCGCAGTAACCATTATCTCCTCCTCTCCCTATTGGCTAAGGCTCTTAACATTTGCATCTCCTCTTCCTATAGGCTAAGGCTCTGTGCACCTGCATTGTGAGGTCATAGAGCTGCCCATCCGCAGTAACCATTATCTCTTTCTTTCTCCGAGAGATCCCACGTGCCTATCCCAGGCCCTCTTGAATTTAAACACAGTCTCTGTCTCCATCACCTCTTCCGGGAGACTGTTGCACGCATCTAGCACCCTAGAACTTTACGGCATCTTCCATCCCATAGAACTTTCCTGCCTTGCGGTATATAAACTGATTATTATTATTATTTCTGTAAAAAAAGTATTTCCTGAGATTACTCCAGGGCCTATCATCTCTTAACTTGACTCTATGCCCTCTCATTCCAGAGCTTCCTTTCAAATGAAAGAGAATTGACTCATGTGCATTTACACCACATAGGTATTTAAACGTCTCTATCATATCTCCCCGCTCCCGCCTTTCCTACAAAGTCTACAGATTGAGATCTTTAAGTCTGTCCCCATACGCATTATGATAAAGACCACGCACCATTTTAGTAGCCTTCCTCTGGACTGACTGACTCCATCAAAGCCTGCATCATGCCAGTCACAAATTTCCAGTGGGATCCCTAAGGGCATTCACTTCCATAACTCTGAAGCAGCAACACCGTGCTTACCCCCCACCCCCACCAAGTATGAGCGATTGATAGTTGCAGCCCAGGACAGCAGATTACAAATGAGATGGTTTATAACAGGGATCTCAAAGTCCCTCCTTGAGGGCCGCAATCCAGTCGGGTTTTCAGGATTTCCCCAATGAATATGCATTGAACGCAGTGCATGCACATAGATCTCATGCATATTCATTGGGGAAATCCTGAAAACCCGACTGGATTGCGGCCCTCAAGGAGGGACTTTGAGACCTCTGGTTTATAACAACTACAGAAAAAAAAAAATGGTGCAATAGGCATCTAGATTCAGCCAATGGCAGCATGTTTACTTCACTCACGCTGACCGCGGCCCAAAGAGTGTAGTGCTGGAAACCAAAAAGGGTAAAAAAGTGCCAAATCCCGGTGTGGAGGTGGAATGACATTCTGCACAGGCTCCGCAGGCCGCACCAGAAGTCTCGGAGGGCCACCATTGGCTCGCAGGCCTTGCAATGAAGACCACTGCTCTATGACCTCACAATGCAGGAGGAGGTGGTGGATGCTGCGGATGGGCAGACTGGATGGGCCATTTGGCCTTTATCTGCTGTCATGTTACTACTCTTTCAGATTTTTGCACCCCCACCTGCATAATATTGCACTTTTTTTTTGCATTGGAAAATGTTACCCAGGCAGAAGGAGTGGTTCCATGTGCAAGCTGTCTTCAGTTTGAATTTAGAACCCTACTCCCCTCTACCCTCCCCAGCCAGCTGATTAACCGCTCCCCTTAACTGTATCCATGACATCC
Organism: Geotrypetes seraphini; assembly: GCF_902459505.1. Taxonomy (NCBI): domain Eukaryota; kingdom Metazoa; phylum Chordata; class Amphibia; order Gymnophiona; family Dermophiidae; genus Geotrypetes; species Geotrypetes seraphini. The sequence continues at coordinate 15,328,002 of NC_047093.1, read as the reverse complement.
TGTTTGTCTGTCTTGTCTGTTTAGATTGTAAGCTCTTTGGAACAGGGACTGTCTTCTTTGAAGGCCCAGGACTGGAATGGCCACAGCCTTTGGCTTTCTACTTCTGAATTCTTTGCCATTAAAGTCGACGCCCTAAGCGGATGCATTTGAAGCTGTGTTTACAATACAACACCAGGTCTGATGCTCTCTGTATCTTTTCCTTTTAGGGTGAACTGCCCAGAGGTATGTTTGGGAATGTAAATGGGTGAAGGTAGTGAATAATACCCATAAAACACCCCCGGTATTTCTTATTTAAACATGAATGAGTGCGGCAACAGAACCAGATTTTCTATACTTGGAACTGCTTAGCCATCATTAATGGATTTGAAAGTCTAAACCCCCCCCCCCCCCCGGTATCTTTTTTCCCACCTATTTTATTTATATGCTTCAATTTATCAGACAGAAAGCAAGTTGCTATTTACCCTAGAGCAGGGGTGTCAAAAGTCCCTCCTCGAGGGCTGCAATCCAGTTGGGTTTTCAGGATTTCCCCAATGAATATGCATGAGATCTATTAGCATACAATGAAAGCAGTGCATGCAAATAGATCTCATATATATTCATTGCGGAAATCCTGAAAACCCGACTGGATTGCGGCCCTCTAAGAGGGACTTTTGACACCCCTGCCCTAGAGCTAGTAAACCTGGAATTACTAATATTTCTTTTTTTCTATAGCGCTGAAAGGCGTACGCAGTGCTGTACGTTTTAACATATAATAGACAGTCCCTGCTCAGAAGAGCTTACAATCTAATTTAGACAGGACATTTCAGGGTTGAGGAGATTATAGTGGGTCTAGATATCTGACAGCAGTGAGGGGGAGTTAAGAGTTGAAAACAGAGTCAAGAAAAGTGGGCTTTTAGCTTGGATTTGAACGCTGCCAGGGACGGAACACGACGTATTGAGTCAGGCAGCCTGTTCCAGGCATATGGCGCTTCAAGAAAAAAGAGACAGAGTCTTGAGTTGGCAGTGGAAGAGAAGGGTACAGATAAGAAGGGCTTGCCTGACGAACGGAGATCACAGGGGGGGGAGGGGAGCTTAGGGGGAGATAAGTGAGGAAAGATTTTGGGGGGCTTCAGAGCGAACTCACTTCTAAGTCAACAAGAGGAGTTTAAACTGTAATCTTGCGTAGTGTTTCATAATTGAACCGGTGCACGCAGGCAGGGATTCCGTAACCTTAAAAGCAGCCACCGATCGCATGTCAATCACACGACGGCAAAGGTAAGCAACGCTTTTCCAGGCCTATATTTCCGGCGCCTACCTAAGATGTGAATCGCACCTCCGTAGGTACCTTGGGCCGTCCAATGCTACTTCCGGCGTTAGCCACTCCCACAGTGGCGTTAGGCAGCCTAAAGTGTCTACGGATGCGGGATTCTGGTGCCAAATTTTTAGGCGCTGGTAGGCACCGTGAAACTCAGTTAAAAACGGCATTTAAATGGTGTTTTTTGAATGCGCTCGGGCAGTGGCATAGCACCCTTCCCCCGCTCTCTTCTCCGCCCCATCCTTCCCGATCCCCCCTGCCGTGCACGCGCCCCCTTCCCCTGTACCTTTTAAATTTTCCTAACATGAGCAGCATCACGAACTTGCCGCTCACATCGTGTCGGCTCTCCCTCTGACGTCGTATCCTAGCCACAGGACCCGGAAGTGACCTTAGATCACCGAGCTGTGGAACAGCTTATCTGCCCCTCTTCGAAGTTCGTCCTCCCTCCAACGCTTCAGAAAACATTTGAAAACTTGGCTTTTCTCTAAAATGTAACAACTCCCTCCCTCTCAACTCTACTTAGTCCCCTCCTTCTTTCCTTTTTACCAAGCCCTTCTTCTTCCCATTGGAGTTCCTTTCTTTAGTAATTCCTGTAAACCGTGTCGAGCTCTACTTCCGTGGAGATGACGCGGTATATAAACTTAAGGTTTAGTTTAGTTTAGAGAGAGCTGACACTGAACGCGGGCGGCAAGTTCTCGATGCTGCTTGTGCTGGGAAAATCAAAGAGGTACGAGGGAAAGGGAGGGAAGGGAAGAAGCGGGGTGGGGGCGAGTGCCAGTGCCCCCACCAAGACGCTGCCCGGGGCGGTTCGCTCCCCCATACTATGCCACTGAGCTATGCCACCTAAAAACATTGGCGCCGGTTAGAGAATCCGGGCCTCAGTGCCAAATACAATGTCCCAGAAAATCAGGCATGAACTTGGTAGGCAACAATCTTGGTATTCAGCAAGCTATGTTACCCTATCGCTGTTTTCGGAAATTAATGAAGACCACTTTGTTCGGTAAGTTTATTACTTAGTGAGTTTTATTATTGAAATTCTATTTTACAAATATTTGCTTTTTTTTTTTTACTGTATTATTGTATTTCGCTGATTGTCCAGCTCTTTTTAGCGTAAACCGCCTAGAACTTTTGGTTATGGCGGTATAAAAGAATAAAGTTATTATTATTATTGACGCAGCCCAACGTAGAAGAGCTGAAAGAAATTGCAAAAAAAGGTTTCTAAGCAGTTTATCTCTCTGAGCGTGACGGGCATAGCTCCTATGGAAATATCAGAGGTGGGAGCTGGGAAGTAACGCACACCCTCACTCACATGGATACCTAAATTGAGGGCCCCTTTTACTAAGCTGCGATAGCGTTTTTAGCGCGTGCAGAATTGCCGCACGCGCTAAACCCGCGCTACGCGGACAGAACTAACACCGGCTCAATGCTGGCGTTAGCGTCTAGCGCGCACGGCAATTTAGCACGCGTTAAAACCGCTATCGCAACTTAGTAAAATTAGCCCTAAAATGCCATTTGTGGGAGTGGATTGGCCACAGGTAGGCCTGAGTGGGCACAGGTCCACCCAGCATTGGCACAGCCGTTCACGTGCTTTGTTTTGAAAATGAGTGTATTTTGAATTCATCTACTAACATTTGGGCATGTGCCTTCCTGTCTCTTTTAAAAGAAATATCACACCCCTATGCAATCACATTGGTAAGTTATTTGACCTTTTTTCAGGATCTTCAGAGTTGTGCACAGCAATCGTTCATAGGGCTAGATTCACTAAGCGACCCCAACACGATTCAATAAACTTCTGGCTGATCCTGTCCGCACCCGGGAAATGGCATGCAAATCTAGGAAGGCAGCGATTCACCAACATTTTTCAGGCCCACCGACTGGGGCTGGCCGATCCGAAACCAAGCGACTGATGAGGTCCAGTCACTCACTCATTTCCTGCGCTGAAATACCAGCCCTGTAGCCCTGAAAAAACCTCTACTCTCCGCCGCCCTGCCTGTCTCCTGTGTTCAAGCAGCAAGCCTGCTTCTCCGTCCGCTAAACCATTGAGTCTGTGGAGGAAAATGCCGCCCCCGACTCTCCTGCTCTCTGCCGCCCTTCCCTGCAGTGCAGCCCCGCTTTAAAACCACGGGCTTGCACTGCGGGGAAGGCCGGCAGAGAGCAGGAGAGTTGGGGCGGGTTTCGTGTTCAGTTCCATAGTCTGGCAGTTCCTTCCCCCTCGGCTTTTTTAAAAGAGGCTGCAGTGATTACGGTTGGCCCAGGCACTTTAGGCCCCACCTTTGGGAGGGGTTTGAGCCACCTGGGCTAATCAGGCCCTAAGGCCAGCCATTCATGGGATGGCTGGCCTGCCGGACGGATGGGCTTGGCACCCATCTGTCCGGACATTGTTTACGGGTACGGGGAGGGGGATTGGGGGTGGGTGGGTTGAGGGGTCGGCGAAGGGGGTCTCACGGGTCGGCAGGGGGGGCCAATCAGGGGTTCAGGGGGGTGATCGTGGGAGGGGGGTGCGTCGAGGGCAGGAGGGCCTGGGATCCCTCCTGCCCATATCTTAGGGGAGTGGGAGGTAGGGGGTTTGATCGTCCAGAACGCCAGTACGTCTATCTTTATACCATATTCTCATCCAAATATTTGTCCAACTCCCAAATGCCCAGAAGAAGACCTTTTGGACGTGGGAGGGGCCAGTAATGTGATGGACTGGCCACCCAGACGTAGCAAGAGAGCAGTGGGGCACCTTACAGGGCACTGCTATGAACGTCACAAAAAGATTACCACATAAACATCTCACCAGAACTCCCTTATAGGTCATGGTGAGCCCCCCCAAAACCTACTATACCCACCTGTCTACAACCCCAATAGCCCTTATGGCTGCAGCTGGCACCACTATGGCAGTACAGTAGGGTTTTGGGGGGGCTAACATTTTCCATCATGAATGTAGTGCTTAGAGTGGCTTTTTGGCCAGGGTCTTCCTCTCTATGGTTCACTAGCCCGCCCTCCAGACCACTTAAGCCACCTCTGTGCAGCTCTACTAGGCTTTCCTATGCCAGGTGCTGATGTTCTGGAGTCAGGTATGTACGTTTTTATTCCAATTTTTATGGCAATGTGGGGGAATCATTGATCACTGGGGGAGTGTGTGGGGGTCTGTACTTTGGCCCTGCAGTGGTTACCTTCTGGGCGCTTAGACCTGGTTTTAGAAGGTCTAAGTCACAATGTATAAGTTCCGTCCAGGCAGCCTCGTCAAACTTTCGATTATCCCTGCAGGACGACTAAGTCTAGGTCGGCCCACATCCCGCCCTAACCACTCCTCCAAAAATACCCATTTCTGCTCTGGGCACACAGCGGGATTCAGAGGCCTAAAAACCTGTTTCAATTATTGGCACTTGGATGAGTTGGGATGGAACTAAGGGGAGGTTATGCAAATGAAGGAAGGGAGAGAAAGTGGAGGTCTCTAGCACACATTCCATCCAGAATCTCAGTCTGTGGTGTAATTTAGTACAGATCGAAGACCTTTTTCCACACAAATTCCATTATAGAATAGAGATGTAAACCCACAATTATGTGCACAAAGAGAGATATGATCACTTAGACTAGGTCAATGGCAGGCATGAATGGCACAGTTAGGGCTCTTCAGCTTGGAAAAGAGACAACTGAGGGGAGATCTGATTGAAGTCTACAAAATCCTGAGTGGAGTAGAACGGGTACAAGTGGATCGATTTTTCGCTCCGTCAAAAATAACAAAGACTAGGGGGCACTCGATGAAGTTACAGGGAAATACTTTTTAAAACCAATAGGAGGAAATTTTTTTCACTCAGAGAATAATTAAGCTCTAGAACGCGTTGCCAGAGGATGTGGTAAGAGCGGAAAGCGTAGCTGGTTTTAAGAAAGGTTTGGGCAAGTTCCAGGAGTAAAAGTCCATAGTCTGTTTTTGGGAAAGACACAGGGGAAGTCACTGCTTGCTATTCCGGAATCTTGCTATTGTTTGAGATTCTGAATGGAATGTTGCTACTCTTTGGGGTTTTAGAATCTTGTTACTCTCTGGGATTCTGAAATCTTGCTATTCTTTGAGATTCTGTATGGAATGTTGCTACTCTTTGGGATTCTAGAATCTTGTTACTCTCTGGGATTCCGGAATCTTGCTATTCTTTGAGATTCTGTGTGGAATGTTGCTACTCTTTGGGATTCTAGAATCTTGTTACTCTCTGGGATTCCGGAATCTTGCTATTCTTTGAGATTCTGTATGGAATGTTGCTACTCTTTGGGATTCTAGAATCTTGTTACTCTCTGGGATTCCGGAATCTTGCTATTCTTTGAGATTCTGTATGGAATGTTGCTACTCCTTGGGTTTTGGCCAGGTACTAGTGACCTGGATTGGCCACCGTGAGAACGGGCTACTGGGCTTGATGGACCATTGGTCTGACCCAGTAAGGCTAGTCTTATGTTCTTATGTGTTGATGGTCTCGTAATACTTTTTTATTTAAGAGTCCTTTTCAGCATATATTGATTCACCATTTTTGTCCAGATTGTAAGCTGTTTCGAGCAGGGACCATCTAGTAGCGTTATAGCAGTGTCTCACAAATTTATTAATGACCACATGCCACAGCTTCTCTTTTCTTTTTTCTTTCAATGCTTCCTTTAAATCGACACAGCAAGTTACAGTAGTATTCTGCATTAATTCTTCAGCTCCTTGGAAGATACCGTGTTTCCCTGAAAATAAGACAGGGGCCCAAATAGGTCTTATTTTCATGGTATGCACATGATCATCTCTCCCTCCCTCTCCTTCACCCCAATTCTTCCTCTTTCCTTTCTCTTCCCCACATGTGTAACATCTTTCCTCTCCTCCCTCCCTCCCATCCCCCTGTGCAGCAGAAGTTTGCCCAGCTTCTATCCTTCCCTCCCTCGCATCCCATATGCAGCAGAATCCTTTCCCAGCTTCTATCCATCCTTCGCTCCCTCCCATCCCTTGTGCAGCAGAATCCTTGAACACCCCCCTCCCCCACAGCCGAACCCCTGCTGACCCTCCATCCTTCCCTCCCCGCCGACCACAAGCGAGCCCTACCTTCATCCGAAGCAGCGTCGGGCCGGCAGCACTCTAAACAGGCTGCTTGGCCTTGTCCGTCGAGGATTTCATCAGTAATGCGGAAGAGTGAAATCCCCACTGACTTTTGAGTCTTAAATTTCCTTGGCCTTGGAGAGCCTGAGTGCCGCCATTGCAAGGACTGTTGTTTTGTCTCAGGATCATAGTGGTGGGCCCATGTTTCATCAACAGTAACTAGTTGTTCCAAAATGTTGGCACCAGCTTGCTGAAAATACTGCAAAATCAACTTGGAAGTGTCCATTCGACGTAGTTTCTCATCAACATTCACACATTTGGGTATTCACTTGACTGACAGCTTCTGCTCATGGAACATACGCCCAACCTATTCCCTGGATATCTGTAGTGTCTCAGCAATTGTCTTAGACAATATTTGCCAATCTGCCAAAACAAGGTCATGGATTTGGTCAACAGTTTCAGGAGCTGACACCGTTTGAGGCCTACCAGATCTTGCTGCATCTTTGGCTTCACAATCTTCACGCTGAAAGTTTGCCCACCAACTTCATGATGGCTCAGAGTTCCACACTTGAAAATTCGGTGTCAGGTCAAAAGTGCGCTGGGACAAAGGCACGCGCAGACAATTGAGCGCAGTGCGGAGGCGCGCGCCACAGAAAATTACTGTTTTTAGGGCTCCGACGGGGGGGCGTGGGGGGTACCCCCTACTTTACTTAATAGAGATCGCGTCGCGTTGTGGGGGGTTTGGGGGGTTGTAGACCCCACATTATACTGAAAACTTCACTTTTTCCCTGTGTTTAGGAAAAAAGTTAAGTTTACAGTAAAATGTGGAGGGTTACAACCCCCCAAACCCTCCACAACGCCGGCGCAATCTCTATTAAGTAAACTGGGGGGGGGGGGCTCCCCAACAAAAACCCCCGTCGGAGCCCCTAAAAACTGTAATTTTCTTCGGTGCGCGCCTCCGTCTTGCGCTCAGTTGTCGGCGCGCGCCTTTGTCTTTCGCGGGGTTGTCTATGAACCGAAAATTCCACACTTTTCGTTGACATGGTTCAATCAATGATCTGAAGCAATGTCAAAACATAGCATTATGATTCCTCAAATTGAAACTTTGCAAAATAAAATAGCATTCTTTTCAGCTACAGTGGCAAAATAATACTCAGAATTTAGAAAGTTGGCTGGACTGAGAACTTTTAAACACCCCATCAAATATTCCAAGCGTCCACCACCCTCTCCATGAAGAATTATTTCCTGATGTTGGAACCCAAGCACAGTACTGGGTAAAGCTAAGAAGAAAAAATAAAAAAATTGAAATTGAATCAGGTTGGGCAGACTGGATGGACCATTCGGGTCTTTATCTGCCGTCATCTACTATGTTACTATGTTACTCTTAAGTCTACCACCCTACAACTTCATCTGGTTCTACACTTCCCCCTTTCTGGAAAAGATTTGGCTATATATCAATATATCCTCACTCTATCACATTCTTTTGCATTAATGAGCTGCATCGCATGATTTTGCATCACAACAACTGGTTAATGCAAGATTTATATAAACATATGCATAGCGGACTTTTACCAAGAAGGGTACTTTTGAAAAGTGACTGTGCTTTTGTATATAGAACCCTTTGTCTCAGGAGAAGTATAAAAATGAAAATAAAAAATGTTTTGCTATGTAGTCTGATATTTAAACCTTTTTATTAAGGAATGCTCTCACCATAAAAAGATAAGAATATCCATCCTGTGTCAAACCAATGGTCCATCTAGTCCAGCAACCTGTCTCCAAAGTGGCCAATCCAAGTCACGAAAACGGGCTACCTGGCCAAAACCCAAATAGTAGCAAGATTCCATGCTACCGATCCCAGGGCAAGCAGTGGTCTCAATAGCAGACTATAGACTTTTCCTCCAGGAACTTGTCCAAACTGTTTTTTTAAGCCAGCTACTTTAACCATTCTTATCACTTACTCTGGCAAAACATTCCAGAGCTTAACTATTCTCTTAGTGAAAAAATGTTTCCTCCTATTGGTTTTAAGAGTATTTCCCTAAAACTTCATCAAGTGTCCCCTAGTCTTTGTCATTTTTGACGGAATGAAAATCCGATCCACTTGTACCCGTTCTACTCCACTCAGGATTTTGTAGACTTCAATCCTATCTCCCCCCTCAGCCGTCTCTTTTCCAAGCTGAAGAGCCCTAACCGTTTTAGTCTTTCCTCATACGCGAGGAGTTCCATCCCCTTCACCATCTTGGTCGCTCTTCTTTGAACCTTTTCTAATTCTATGGAGCTATACAGAGACAGTATAACATGCTCAGTCTTATTTACTATCTCTTTTCTACTAATTTCTTGCATCTTGGTCCCTTTATTGGCCGCCACCGCACACTGGGCGGACGCTTTCAGTGTGTTGTCTACAATGACTCCCAGATCTTTTTCTTGGGCGCTGACCCCCATGGTGGACCTAACTGTGATTTGGGTTATTCTACCCAATGTGCATCACTTTGCATTTGTCCACTTGAAATTCCATCCGCCATTTAGACACCTAGGGCTCCTTTTTACTAAGCTGCGTTAGGGCTTTAACGCGCTCTAGACCTTAACGCCAGCATTGAGCTGGCGTTAGTTCTCGCTGCGTAGCGCGCGGTAATTTCCTGCATGCGTTAAAAACATTAGCGCACCTTAGTAAAAGGAGCCCCTAGTCTTCCAGTCCCCTAAGGTCTTCCTGCAATTTTTCACAGTCTGCATTTGTTTCATCAACTTTGAACAGTTTCGTGTCATCTGCAGGTTGAACCACCTCACTTATAGCTGGCTCGATCTGGGTTGCTGGTCCAGCGTTTGTGAAAACAAAGGACCACGGCGGAACGCGACCTAGGGGTGATCATTAGCGAGGACATGAAGGTTGCCAATCAAGTGGAGAAGGCTTCCTCCAGGGCAAGACAAACGATGGGGTGTATCCGCAGAGGTTTCGCCAGCAGGAGACCTGACGTTATGATGCCGTTGTACAGAGACATGGTGAGGCCTCACTTGGAGTACTGTGTTCAGTTTTGGAGACCACACTACCGAAAGGACGTGCTGAGGATCGAGTCGGTTCAGCGAACGGCCACCAGGATGGTCTTGGGGCTCAAGGATCTCACGTATGAAGAAAGATTAAAAAAATTGCGGCTGTACTCACTTGAGGAAAGAAGAGAACGGGGAGATATGTTTGAAACATATAAGTACATCACGGGACGCGTCGAGTCAGAAGATGATATCTTCTGGCTCATGGGACCCTCGACCACCAGAGGGCATCCGCTGAAGATCAGGGGAGGGAAGTTTCATGGCGACTCCAGGAAGTACTTCTTCACCGAAAGAGTAGTGGATCATTGGAACAGACTCCCACTCCAGGTGATAAAGGCCAGCAGCGTGACGGATTTTAAGAGAAAATGGGATACTCACGTGGGATCTTTAAGGGAGTAAATTCAGGGGAGGGGATACTTGGAATGGGCAGACTTGGTGGGCTATAGCCCTTTTCTGCTGCTTTTTTCTATGTTTCTAAGGTTGGCAAACAGAGTGCCTGTTTAGGTCAGTGCAAATCTTATGAAAGGAGTGTGTCTCTGGAAAGCCAGTCAAAACTTTATCCAATACAAAGGCCTCGCCCGCCATTTGCTCATTGACCTCTGTCAGAGGGCAACACATTTACTTCATTCCCTTTCGTCCATTGCTCCTCCAAAGAGGCTCTTGAAAAGATTCTTCCCGCTGAGTTATTCACACACCTCAAATAAGGAAAAGAGGTTAATAAAACAGGCCCAGGAAAATAAGATTAGACACTGGTATTTTGGTGTGAGGCCTTTTCTCAGACTTCAGGGGAGCAAAAATAGGGTAAGGTTATTATTATTTTTTCCCCTCCAGAGCTCAAAGAGAGACATACTTGATATATCAAGTCTAATTCAGCATTACACTTCTGATAATAGTGTTAAATATTTTATTTTGCACAGACATTGATATAAGCGTTAGCTCAGTTTACTTTCTTAAGAAATCAATTAGAATTCTAGTGAACCTTCACCTCTCCTCTTCGCTTAAGATTTTTGCTCCATCTAATATAATAAAATGGTAAGCCGCGCATGCGTACTTCCTAAGTGTGTGCCGGTTTTCCGTGAGCTGTAGCGACACATAGGAAGTGCGCATGCGCGGCTTACGATTCTTTGAAAGACGCGGTGGTGGCTACTCTCACGATCCCCGCCTGCGTCGGACTTCCGACGCAGGTGGGGATCATGAGAGGAGCCACCGCCGCGTCTTTCAGCTAAAAAAATAATAAAACAAGGCGGATGTCGGCCTGATGGCTGGAGTTCACCGCTGAGTCCGGTGAGGAGTGGTTCCCTCAACAGGAACCGTCGGGTCTAATTCAAATACTCCTGGCAGGTCGAGAGGGGGTGGAGCAGGCTCGCACGCCTGGCAGGGACCGGACAGGAACTAGACTCCCTGCAGGAGCCAGCCTGATGGCTGGAGATCACCGGACTGGACAGGGGGAGCAGGTAAGGGGGTGCTGCAGTACAGGAGCAGGGAAGAGGTGATTCTGGACAGGGGGGGAGGTAACAGGAAGGGAGGCCTACTGCTGGATAGGGGAAGCAGGGAAGAGGTGCTGCTAGATGTGGGGGGGGAGGGGGAGGTAAAAGGAAGGGAGAAGGGCTCCTGCAAAGGAGAAGAGCTACTGCTGGATATGGGGAGCTGGAAATGGGGTGATGCTGAACAGGGGGAGATAAAAGGAGAAGGGCTACTGCTATATAGGGGGAGCAGGGAATGGGTGGAGGTGCTGCTGGACAGGGAGGAGGTAAAAGTAAGGGAGAAGGGCTGGTAGCACCCGTTAATGTAACGGGCTAAACAACTAGTATACAAATAAATAACAGACATTTGAGCTGAGTATTTCGTACTAAGATACTAACGAACTGTTGCAATTCAAGAACAAGGGGTCTTTTTACTAAGCTGTGGTAAACACTAATGCGCACACAGGCATCCCATGATCATTTCACGATCTGTAGGTGCTACCTGTGTGCTAAATAATACAATTTATTTATTAGCGCAGGGGGCATATTTTGGAGCAGAGAGGTGCTAATGGTGAAATTAGTGCATGGCCTTATAGAAACATGACGACAGATAAAGATCAAATGGCCCATCCAGTCTGCCCATCTGCAGCATCCTCCATCTCCTCCTCTTCCTATTAGCCAAGGCTCTTTACACCTACATTGTGAGGTCATAGAGCTTTATGGTTATAGAAACATGATGGCAGATAAAGGCCAAATGGCCCATCCGCAGCATCCACTATCTCCTCCTCTCCCTATTGGCTAAGGCTCTTAACATTTGCATTTCTTCTTCCTATAGGCTAAGGCTCTTTACTCTTACATTGTGAGGTCATAGAGCTTTATGGTTATAGAAACAGAAATTTGATGGCAGATAAAGGCCAAATGGCCCATTCGCAGCATCCACTATCTCCTCCTCTCCCTATTGGCTAAGGCTCTTAACATTTGCATTTCTTCTTCCTATAGGCTAAGGCTCTTTACTCTTGCATTGTGAGGTCATAGAGCTTTATAGTTATAGAAACAGAAATTTGATGGCAGATAAAGGCCAAATGGCCCATTCGCAGCATCCACTATCTCCTCCTCTCCCTATTGGCTAAAGCTCTTAACATTTGCATTTCTTCTTCCTATAGGCTAAGGCTCTTTACTCTTGCATTGTGAGGTCATAGAGCTTTATGGTTATAGAAACATGATGGCAGATAAAGGCCAAATGGCCCATCCACAGCATCCACTATCTCCTCCTCTCCCTATTGGCTAAGGCTCTTAACATTTGCATCTCCTCTTCCTATAGGCTAAGGCTCTTAACACTTGCATTATGAAGTCATAGAGCTTTAGGGTTACAGAAACATAGAATTTGCTAATCATCCAATCACCAGGTTTTTATATAAATTTCATAAAATATTAATTAAAATTGTGATAAAAATGCTCAGTACCCACTCTCCCGCTTTGGAGCAACCTGAAGATTGTTAGGGACCATCACTGGGCTTTTAAACCCCCCCCCAGTAAACTGATAATTTTATCAATAATCCATTTTTGACAATAACAGTTCTTTTACAGATTAACTTTTAATAGGTTGGAGAGGCACTCATCTCATCTCATAAATGATGTTTTCTTTTATTCAAGCCCCATAATTTATTCTCCAATACGGCTCCGTGGGAATCCTTCACTGTGTGATCATTTTTGAAACAGTGTTACGTTTTTCTTTTTTTTTTCTTCTCCTCCTCCGTGTCGATGTCTGCGCTTGTGTGACGTCATCACGTCAATGTCTACACTTGCGCAGAGGCTGTCCAGACAGGCCCTGATCCGCCAGTGGGAGGTGCCAGCAGGGAAAATGGACGGAGAGAACAAAGGGCACTGGCGCCAGCTGATTGCCTACGGTATGGACCTCTCGCTGGCACTGGCATCTCTCCTCCTCAGTGTCTCATGGCACACCTGAAATTTTAGGTATACATTTGTATACCACAGTTTCCGATACACTGTGGTATACAAATGTAATGTTATGTTTTTAAAAGTTTCTTTCAATGCTGAATCATTTGGAGCTGGCGCTTTGTAGTCAGACCTGGTCAAGAAGGCCCACATTTTTTGCTAGCAGGTATATCAGAAGGTGCAGCCTGGGCAGAGCACTTGCTGAGCTCATGATTGTGTGCACTAATTTTAAAATAATATATGCAATGCGATGGAAGCAGCAGAGACAAAACCAGTGACGGAATTCAATAATGTGTGGCACAAGCACCGAAAATCACGATATAGAAGCAGGATGAAATCAAAACCAAATCTTAGTGGTGTTTAGATGTCAGCTCCAGTAGTTGGGAAGTAAGGCCAGGGCCAGATTTGTAGCCCAAAAGGCAAGACAGGTCGGAATGGGATTTGATGGCAACTCTAGACCTTGGAAGGTACTAATCGTGTGGTCTTCTGTGGTCTGGGTCTGAAAATGACCAAGACAAATCAGGATGAAGGAGGCGGGGGTTCGGCTGCGCAGGGGGAGGGGGGATAGAGAGATGCTGTGAGTTTGTGAATGGGCATTGTTTCTCCGAAAATAAGACCTAGTGGGTTTTTTGGGCCCCAAATTAATATGGCAGTGTCTTATTTTTGGGGAAACACGGTAGAAGGCACAAACAAATAAGCGACCAGCGCTTACACCATCACAAATGCCTTATTTCATGTTACAGAATAGATATCTTTTCAGTAACTTTTTAAAAAACATCAAAATTACTCTGCTTTTGAATGTACAAAGGTAACCGATTCCATTCCTGGAACCGATTGTAACCTGCATGGAGTGATGTGGGGCTCTGGCCACCTTGTAGGGCTGACTAGATGGAACTATGCAGGTTTGTACCATTATTTACCAAGTTATTGTGTCACCACATTACTATTAGGGGCATTTCCAAAACACTAAGATGTCCAGAAAAAACGGACATCCTAATCGCCAGAAGTCCATGTGCCGATTTTCAAAACCATTTTCCGGATGTCTTGTGAGGCGTCCTAGCCACTGTGCATGCAGAACTAAAGGGAGCATATTGGCGCATGTTCTGGGCGACTTTTGTGCGGGCTTAGACTTGGACGGTTTGCAGTAATAATCGAATCCCAAAAAGTCCTGGATGGAACTTAGACATTGTGAGCTAGACCTGTTTTAAAAGCATCTAAGTGCCACAAAGATACCCAAACTGACCAGATGACTACTGGAGAGATTAAATTATGACCCTCCTCACTCCCCCCCGTGGTCATTAACCCCCCCCCCTCTCACCCCCTCCAAAATCTGAATGAAATAGTACATACGTATCTCTAGGACAGCAGCACCTGGCATGGGAAGGCTTAGTAGAACTGAACACAGATGTCTTAAGTGGGCTAGTGTTTGATTTGTGTGTATAGGTATATTGATTGATTTTATTTTTATGACTCTTGACAAAGGCAGAATTGCCAAAACACTGTCAGTGTTGAGTCTCTGCTGCTGACAAAATAAAATTTGCTTTAGATTGCCCACTGCTGTATGGTTGACATCTTTTCCTCGGTACACTGTCGAAAGTGCGCCGGACTTTGGCGCGCCGACAACCCTGCGGTGACATTTGCATGCAGGACCTATGCGCACCGCTGCTTCCACCGCTTTTAAGGCTTTCCTGTAGCTCTGTGAGAGGGGCGTGGGTGGAACCCCGCCCACTACATTTACAAGTCCTCGTGCTCCCGTTGGGGGGGAGGGTTGGGGGGAACCCCCCAAGTACACTGAAAACTCCCGTTTTCCTTTCTGTTTTCGCTTTTGGGGAGTTTTCAGTGTAGTGGGGGTTCCCCCCACTTCCTCCCCAATGGGAGCGTGAGGACTTGTAAATGTAGTGGGGGGTTCCCCCCCCACACCCTTCCTTCCAGCGCTAATGGAAAGCCTTAAAAGCGGCGGAAGCGGTGGCGTGCAAATGTCACCGTGGGATTGTCGGAGCGCCAAAGTCCGGTGCGCTTTTGATGGGTCACTCTATTCCTCACAACTCTTGTATCTGGGAGGACTACTGCAGTGTTTCTCAACTTGGTCCTGGAGTACCCTCTTGCCAGTCAGGTTTTCAGGATATCCACGTTGAATTTGTATAAACTTGATTTGCATACATTGCCCCCATTATATGCAAATTTCTTTCATGCATATTCATTGTGGATATCTTGAAAACCTGACTGGCAAGGCGGTACTCCAGGACCAAGTTCAGAAACACTGGACTAGTGAACCATAGAGAGGAAGACCCGGGCTCATAAGCCACGTTTCTGGTAGAAATTATGAGGCCACCAAAACCCTGCTATATAGGTTCCACCTGCAACCATAAGGTCTATTGGGGTGGTAGATAGGTGACTATAGTTGATTTGGGGGCTCAGCAAAAATGATAAGGGGTATATATGGTGAGATGTACATCTGGCACTCTTTTATATGAAGTTCACAGGAATGCCCTTTAAGGTGCCCAACTGATTTGTTGGGATGTCTATTTGACCAGTCCATTACAATGCTGGCCCCTCCCATGTACAAATGGCCTGGATTAGGATGTTGTGAAGTTGGATGTTTTTGTGGATACATCAATCCCCACTTTAACCTTTACTGCACCAACAAGAAATCCCGCAGAATTCAGCTGTTCGCCTTCCCTTCGCTAAAGCTTTGTCATCTCAAAAGATTCCTAGACAAAACCTTCGCCTTCCAAGCAGCCAAGCTAAACCCATGGCTAGCCCAAATGATACTCGAGGCCCCCACTTACCTCGGCTTCAGAAAATTACTCAAAACTTACCTATTCAGCAAACAAGACCCTTAACCGTCCCCCCCTTCCTGCAATAACTCCTGGCCCCTCGCTCTGCTCTTCTCCTCCTTCATGATAGCTTCTATCTTCCCTTTCCTCTACTCTCTTTCCTCTTCATCTGTCAAGTTCGGTTAAATTTGTTGTAAATCTGATAAATTGTTGTAAATCTGCATGTCAACGCGGATCCTAATCTAATTGATGTGAACCGCCTAGAACTCACTGGGTATGGCGGTATATAAGAATCAAATGATTATTATTATTATTATTATTATTGAAAATGGTGAACAAAGTTGGGGGTCCTAAGGTTGGATGTCCTGGAGACTAAGACATCTAAGTAGGTGATTAAAAAAATTGGGGGGGGGGCACGTCTAGTGGTTTTGCCAGTTTCGAAAATAGTCATTTCTCCACCTTTGACTTTGGATGTCTTGCGGGAAACATCAAAGTCAGACTTAGAAGTCCTATGAAAAATGTCCCTCCACATTTCCCCATCAGCAAAGAGTCCTTCACTAGTTTGGCCAGCAGGGGTCACCTCAGTAGCTGCTGCTTCCCTCCCTTGAATTCAGCCAGGGGCCTTGCTAGGCATGACTCCCTCTCTTCCCCCCCCCACCCCCAACACTATTGGACAAAGCCAGGAATTACAAACAGCAGAGGTCAGCTGGAGATCATCAGGAAGAAGTTGGTAGCAGAAAGTATAATGAGGAAGTTTTTGATATTATTTGGCAATGTAGTGTTTTACAGAGACATATGAAAGATGGGACCTCTCTTTAGAGCCTTTTCCTCCTGCAACAGTAAGAAGAGAGAGGCGAGAGCGGAGAGCAGGACTGACCTCGACATTTAGGGCTCCTTTTACGAAGGTGCGCTAGCGTTTTTAATGCGCACACTGGATAGAGCGCGCAAGACGAAAAACTACTGCCTGCTCAAGAGGAGGCGGCAGCAGCTAGCGTGTGGGGCATTTTAGCGCGTGCTATTCCGCGCTTTAAGGCCCTAGGGCGCCTTCGTAAAAGGAGCCCTTAGCTCCAGAGATTAACTTGACAGCTGTATTTTGAATCAGCTGCGGTCTTCTAACGTCACTTAGACAAAAACCTTTAGGGCATTACAATAATTCAAGTGTCCTAGCACTAAGGTATTAAGCAAAATTCAAAGTATCTTTTGCTTGAAAAAGGACCTGACAGAATGTATTTTCTTTGACTGTGAAAAATATTTTCAAACAGCTGAAGAAATAATGTGATTGAAAAGTTAAGCCATCATCAATGATTACCCAAGAACTTTTTCAGAATCAGCTATCTGGATATTCACTTCCGCCATCAAAAGAGGGCTTTGCAATATAACTTCTGATTTATGTGGGGGGAAAAATAAAACCTAAGGCCCTGGTCTTGACAGGGTTGAGTTTTGATTTGTGCGAGCTTAGCTAATCTGCAATTGTTTCAAGCTTTTTATTTAAAGATGAGCTAGCACAAGGGACCGTATGATCTAGATTGTAGAAGACATCATAATTGAATATCTTCTACATAAAAGAAAGGGGTTCTCTCTAATGTTTGAATGTTGCTAGGGGAGAGAGAAAATTGTTAAATGACCTTGGTGCTATAACGGATCCCTGAGATGCTCCACATGAATGGGAAATGGATGAGGTGAAGACTTTTTCCGTAGCAATATATATTGTCCATTCATCAGAACTATGTGACAGCTATACCTGATATACCGATATTCCGAAGTCTCTCGATTAAGAGGGCATGCTCTAATCTAAACTAATCTGGTATTTGTGTATGCGTCGCCCAATACCTATAAAGGCGCAAGGCGACTTACATCATAGAAACATAGACATAGAAACATAGAAATAGACGGCAGATAAGGGCCCACGGCCCATCTAGTCTGCCCACCTTAATGTCCCTCCCCTACCTTTGCCCTGTGAATAGATCCCATGTGCCGATCCCATTTTGCCTTAAAATCAGGCACGCTGCTGGCCTCAATCACCTGTAGTGGAAGACTATTCCAGCGATCAACCACTCTTTCAGTGAAAAAGAATTTCCTGGTGTCACCTCGTAGTTTCCCACCCCTGATTTTCAACGGATGCCCTCTTGTTGTCGTGGGACCCTTGAAAAAGAAGATATCTTCCTCCGCCTCGATGCGGCCCGTAAGATACTTGAACGTCTCGATCATGTCTCCCCTCTCTCTGCGCTCCTCGAGCGAGTATAGCTGTAATTTGTCAAGCCGTTTTTCGTATGGTAAATCCTTGAGTCCCGAGACCATCCGGGTGGCCATTCTTTGCACCGACTCCAGTCTCAGCACATCCTTGCGATAATGCGGCCTCCAGAATTGCACACAGTATTCCAGGTGGGGCCTCACCATGGATCTATACAATGGCATAATGACTTCCGCCTTACGACTGACAAAACCCCTTCGTATGCAGCCCATGATTTGTCTTGCCTTGGACGAAGCCTGCTCCACTTGATTGGCAGACTTCATGTCCTCACTGACGATTACCCCCAAGTCTCGTTCTGCTACCGTTTTTGCTAGGATCTTGCCATTAAGGGTATAAGACTTGCATGGATTCTGGCTGCCCAGGTGCATAACTTTGCATTTTTTGGCATTGAAGTTGAGTTGCCATGTCCTAGACCATCGCTCCAGTAGGAGTAGGTCGTGCATCATGTTGTCGGGCACTGAATATTCGTCTGTTGTGCATTTGCCCACTACATTACTCAGTTTGGTGTCATCGGCGAATAATGTTATTTTACCTCGAAGCCCTTCTGCCAAGTCTCTTATAAAGATGTTGAATAGGATTGGGCCCAAGACTGAGCCCTGTGGTACTCCACTAATCACCTCCGTCATTTCGGAGGGGGTGCCGTTCACCACCACCCTTTGGAGCCTACATCCAAGCCAGCTCCCAACCCATTTCATCAATGTGTTACCTAATCCTATAGAACTCATCTTGCTCAGTAACCTGCGGTGTGGTACGCTATCGAATGCTTTGCTAAAGTCCATGTACACGATGTCCAGGGACTCCCCAATATCCAGCTTCCCCGTCACCCAGTCAAAGAAGCTGATCAGGTTGGATTGGCAGGATCTCCCCTTAGTAAATCCATGTTGTCGGGGATCCCGTAGATTCTCCTCATCCAGGATCTTATCTAATTGGTGTTTGATTAGAGTTTCCATTAGTTTGCTCACTATCGATGTTAGACTTACTGGTCTGTAGTTTGCTGTCTCCATCTTTGAGCCTTTCTTGTGGAGTGGAATGACGTTAGCCGTCCTCCAGTCCAACGGGACGCTGCCTGTACTAAGGGAGAGGTTGAAGAGCGCGGACAGTGGCTCCGCCAAGACATCACTCAGCTCCCTAAGCACCCTGGGGTGCAAGTTGTCCGGCCCCATTGCTTTGTTAACCTTGAGCTTTGACAGCTCACCGTAGACACTGCTGGGTGTAAACTCAAAGTTACTAAACGGGTCAACTGAGCCAACCCTTGTCTGTAGCTGAGGGCCGAGCCCTGGCACTTCTCGGGTGAAGACTGAGCAGAAGTATTCATTTAATAGTTGGGCTTTTTCCGAATCCTTTTCCACATAGTCTCCGTCTGGTTTCCTAAGACGTACAATCCCGCCTGAGTTTTTTCTTCTATCACCGATATACCTGAAGAAGGATTTATCTCCCTTCTGGATGTTCTTTGCTAGAGACTCCTCCATGAGGAATTTAGCCTCCCAGACAGCATACCTGAAGACTTCAGGGCCCTGGGGGAGAAGCTGAGGAGGATGGATGCGCAGGTAGTCTTCTCCTCGATTCTCCCAGTGAGGGGCAAGGGCAGAGCCAGAGAGGATCGAATACAGAGGGCGAATGACTGGCTGCGAGGATGGTGCAAGGAGATGAACTTCGGGTTTCTGCACCATGGAGAAGCATTACAAGGACTACAGGGACACGACGGGCTACTAAATCTACTACACTACTACACTAACCAAAGTCCTCAAATTCAAGGACACAAATTTCAAAGAAATGGGAGACTTCGTTCACCAGGCGCTACAAATCCAAGAAGAAACCGATAACGTGGAAGACATGTGGTCGACTTTGAAAGCAACCATACAAGAAGCAACAAACCGCTATGTAAAATCAGTAAGTAAACGGCGAAGGAACAATAAGCCACAGTGGTTTACTGCGGAGATCTCAGACCTGATCAAGGAGAAGAAAAAAGCATTCATCTCTTACAAACAATCAGGGAAGCAGGACTCTAGAGCAGACTACCTGGCCAAATCAAAAGCCGTCAAAACAGCAGTCAGGGAGGCTAAATTCCTCATGGAGGAGTCTCTAGCAAAGAACATCCAGAAGGGAGATAAATCCTTCTTCAGGTATATCGGTGATAGAAGAAAAAACTCAGGCGGGATTGTACGTCTTAGGAAACCAGACGGAGACTATGTGGAAAAGGATCAAGGAGGGTAAAGTGGAGGGATTTAGCGGGAGATTGCGATTAGGACAATACTTAGACATTACAGTTTGAAGATTCTTAATAATAGGGAACCATTTCTATGTAGGGGAGTATTACTTAAGTCAAAGATCTTTGGTCCGAGTGGAGATGGAAGCGTTGTACATGTTGAGATCTTTATTAGTTGTTGAGTAGCGGCGTGGTTGATGAAGGGATTGAGGTAACTGGATTCGTGTAGAGTTCAGGTATCAAAAAGAAGAGTTTTCAGTTTCTTCCGAAATGTGGTGTAGTTAGGTTCTGTCAAATACAAGTTTCAAGTTTCAAGTTTATTGATTTTTGATATCCCGATCATAAAACAAATATCTGACCGGTTAACAATATAAAAAAAAATTTAAAATAGGAGAGTAAGAACTAGTTAATGGGGTGTTTGAGAAATATGCGAAAACATATTAGACATATACTGACAAACATGACCGTGAGGAGAGATGGGAAGGAAGGGAAAAGTTACATAATATTAGAGGAAATGAAATAGAAGGAAGGGATAGAACATGAAGGACAGGGGTGCATGGTATAAAAGATATGCGCTGAAATAAAGGGGAGCTTTTAGGACAATGATGAGTAAGTAAGTGAATAAAGTGGTTAGGGGTTGTTAAAAGCATCCTTGAATAGGAAAGTTTTTAGATTAGTTTTGAATTTAGATAAATGAGTTTCATCCCGAAGAAATTGAGGAAGAGAGTTCCATAAAGTAGGAGCTGTTATAGCAAAATTGGTTTTCCTTGTATAATAAGATTCTTTTAGAGAAGGGATGAAAAGGAGTTTTTGGTCCGTAGAACGTAAGGTACGGGGAGAACTTTGAGGAATTAGTAATTTGTCTAAAAATAAGGGCAAATGGGAGAGTTTGATTTTAAATGAGAGCAGTAGAATTTTATAAACTATACGGTGTGTGACTGGGAGCCAATGAGCCTCCTTAAGAAGCGGGGTAACGTGTTCGAATTTTCCTATTTTGTAAATGAGTTTGATTGCGGTATTTTGTATAATCTGCAAACGGCGAAGTTCTTTTTGGGGTAGTCCATTTAATAATGAGTTACAGTAGTCTAGGTGAGAAATAACTAAAGAATGAATGAGGATATTGATAGAGTCGGTATTTAGGATGGAGATGAGTGAGCGAATGATACGAAGTTTAAAGAAACAAGTTTTTACTACAGTGCTTATATGATCATGGAAAGTGAGATCTGTGTCTAGAGTAACGCCCAGTAGTTTTATTTTGGTATCCATAAGTAAGGGTGTGGATTTGATGTAGATAGTTCCTGGTAAGGTTTCAGATTTTTTAATGGGAAGGAGTAAGCCACAAGATTTAGCAACATTGAGTGAAAGTTTATTAGAGAACAGCCAATCACTTATGATATCTAATTTAGAGTTGAGATCATTAATATCTGAGAAGTTTGAGGTATTGATGGGGTAGAGCAGCTGAATATCGTCAGCGTAGGCGAAAATTGAGAATCCTAGTGATTGGGCCAGAGAAAGAAGAGGAGATAGAAAAATGTTGAATAGGAGTGGGGATAAGATTGAGCCCTGAGGAACTCCAAAAGATTGAGTTACAGAAGGAGAAGTTTGGTTTTTTATATGAACTTTAAAGTTGCGTTGATGAAAGTACAGATGAAAGGTCTAGTGAGATCAAGCCTACTGTTTTATCTCGATCAATCTGAGTCTGAATAAACATAATACTCCTCCTGAGTGTAGTCTCTGCACAGAAATTCTTCTGAAAACACATTTTTCATGGATTCAACGAATTGGCTGATCAAAAAAATATGATAGTTGGTTAGATGCCACATATTCAGAAAGTTGAGATAGAACTGGTAGATTGATAGTTGGATACCCCTGACACTCTCTTCATGTTATTTTCTACCGTAGGACAAATGTAGGCTGATTTCCAAAGCTTGGGAATGGTTAGGGTTACCATATGGCTCTAGAAAAAGGAGGACGGATTGAGACATCCGTTGAAAGCAATGGAAGTAAGGAGGACATATTGAGACCTCTGAGTTATACTTCCATTGAAAGCAAGAGAAGTAAAGCCCAGATATCTCAATCCGTCCTCCTTTTTCTGGAGCCATATGGCAACCCTAGGTATGGTACCAGGTTCTAAGCATGAAGTAAGATTATGCAGGTTGCGGAAGAATAAGGTGTCAAAATCCTTAACCAGAACAGATGTGATGGAATCATGTGGAGCGGTAGTAATCATAATAGTTGGGGTTTTTTTTATTTTTAGAATTTTATGAATTGTGGTTATGGAAGGAATATTAACCCTTTAACTGACAGATGGTGAAATGGCTGCTTTACGTAACTTGAACAAAAGCAACAGTGCCAAGTAACAGGCATTTGGAGATGTAGATCTCCCATAAGAGCCACAGAAGACACATTTTGCTTCTGAGCAACCAGGCCAAATAAAGGGTTAAGGGAACAGAGTCTAGTGCATTGAGATTTAGCATCTGTGGGGACGTCTGAACATACAGATGAAGAGGCTACACTAGAGGACTGGAACTTAGGTTATTTCTCAATAAGGATATTGATGTTGATCCCTGTGTAGAAGATCTCGTATTAGGAAGAGCAAATGCAAGATGTGTGACTAAGTTATCAGCTAATGGTAAAAGAGGAGATATAGATTAGAGAATGACACAGGGACAAATTTTTCTTGTCCCTGCCCCATTCCTGCAAGCTCCGTATGCACAAGCCTCAAACACTTTAAAATCCTAAGTATCAACATTCTAGAGCTCAGATTGTGATGTCATAATGCCTCATTCCACCAATGCCTAAGCTCCGTCCTCATCTGCACAAGCCTCAAACACTTTAAAATCCTAAGTATCAACATTCTAGAGCTCAGATTGTGATGTCGTAATGCCTCATTCCACCAATGCCTAAGCTCCGTCCTCATCTGCACAAGCCTCAAACACTTTAAAATCCTAAGTATCAACATTCTAGAGCTCAGATTGTGATGTCATAATGCCTCATTCCACCAATGCCTAAGCTCCGTCCTCATCTGCACAAGCCTCAAACACTTTAAAATCCTAAGTATCAACATTCTAGAGCTCAGATTGTGATGTCGTAATGCCTCATTCCACCAATGCCTAAGCTCCGTCCTCATCTACACAAGCTTCAAACACTTTACAATCAGAAGTGTCCGAGGCTTGTGCGGTTAAGGCAGAGCTTACAGGAATGGGGCAGGGACAGTGACAAAGCTTGACGGGACAGGGAAAATGTGTCCCTGTGTCATTCTCTACACTGCACCACTCTAGAAATCAAAGTGTAGTAAAAGTGAGCCAAGTGTAGGACAATCTAACCATTGTGACATCACTGATGAGATTGGCTCTTATTGGTGGAATAAGGCATTATGACATCACAATACCTGCTCTGGTTATCAGAGGCTGAAACTTTTCACACTATTTATTTATTCAATTTTCTATGCTGCTCTCCGAAGTGCAGAATGGCATGGGGACAAATTTTTCCCAGGGAGCTCATTTCCCCGCCCCCATCGCCACGAGTTTTGTTGCTGTTGCTGTTGCTGTTGCTGTCGCTGTCCCTTCCCCATTTCCACAAGCTCTCTCCTCATCTGCACAAGCCTCAAACACTTTAAAATCATAAGTGCTCGCGGCTTGTGTGGTTAAGGCAGAGCTTGCAGGAATGGAGCAGGGACAGGGACAGTGACAGAACTAGAGAGTTACGCAGGGACAGAAATCCCACCCATCCCCGCCCGTCCCCGCCAGGATCCTCTCTGTCCCTACCCATCCTCACCAGGATCCTCTCCGTCCCCACCCGTCCCCGCAAGGAATTACCTCCATCCCCGCCCGTCCCCATATAAAGCAGCAATTACTTCTGACAGGATCATCAATTCCACAGTTTCTTTTGCTGTTTTCCTTGTGGAATCTCTTTGGTGGAACCCTTTTTTGGTTTTCTGTTCAGGTAATTAACTTATAAACCCCCTCTTTTACTAAGGGTGACGTGTCCATTATATTATATGGATGAACCCTGCTTCCAAAGCCTTCCGTCCCCGTGGGAGTCCCATGGGCCAGAGGGGGGGTCCCTGTGGGAGTCCCGTGGGTTAGGGGGGGATTCCCACGGGACTCCCGCGGGACCCGCGGGATTCCTGCGATCCCCGTTCCCGTGCAGACCTCTAGACAGAACTCGTGGTGACGGGACGGGAAAACTGAGTTCCTGCAGGGACAGGGATAAATTTGGCCCCGTGTCATTCTCTAATATAAATCTGTCTGACCATGATCATGAAATATGAACAAGTTTAGCAGAGTTGGGAGTTGTGGCAATTTCTTTTGAGAATTAGGCTCATCTAGTGGCCTGGGGTGTCGATTATTTTTAGATTCAAGGCATTTGTTTGTAGGGCCAACAGATTACCTGTTGCATGATTTTTTTTTTCCCTCCATTTCTGCTCTTTATGACGTATCTGGATTTTAATTCATGCTTTCTTTCTCCTGATACTATGATCTGTAAGTTTTACTTGGGCAGCCTTATATAGAGCTGAGGACAAAAAGGAGTTCCACAAGATAGCTTTATTCTCTAGTTCAGGGGTAGGCAATTCCGGTCCTCGAGAGCCGGAACCAGGTCAGGTTTTCAGGATATCCATAATAAATATGCATGAGATAGATTTGCATCTCAAGGAGGCAGTGCATACAAATCCATCTCATACATATTCATTCTGGATATCCTGAAAACCTGACCTGGCTCCGGCTCTCGAGGACCGGAATTGTCTACCCCTGCTCTAGTTGAAGGGCTGAGAACTTTTCACTCTTTTTCAAAATATGCATCAAATATTTCTAGAGTTGGACAACCATCTACCCTTTTATGAAAAGTTTGGTTTTTGAGTAGCAACTTCCTGTGATTTGATAAATCAAGAGAAATGTAATAAACTAATGGTTCTCCTCCGCTCTGGATACCCTTGTGCCCTCACGACCTGTAAGACACGACAAACCCCAGCCCTGGCTAACCTCCAAGATCCGCCGCTTCTGTTCCTGTTCCCGGTCTGTGGAACGCCACTGGCCGAAATCCCGCACTCATGCTGACTTCGTACACTTCAAATTCATGCCGACCTCCTTCCAAGCTGCCTTCTCGCATATTCTGTATACTCTGCAGTTACTTTATTATACTGCAACGTCTACATTTAGTTAGAGTGAGGCTACGTTAATAAAGTAACTGCAGAATATACACCCTGAAGGTTTATTTAAAACATTATTTAATTGAACATTTTTGATATGAATATTTTAATATGGACTTTTAGGGTTTAACTTAGGGAGAAAAAAGAAAAAAAGTTTACAAAAATTAATATTTAGTTAGAAAAAAACTTTATAGACTCCAGGTTTTTTGGCCTATGACTGGAGCGTGGAGTGCTTTACTACGCTGACAGTTCAGTCCATGATAGGACTACGCGTAGGCTCCAATTCTGAGGCCTTTTCCTGGATTAGGATTTAAGTTTGTGTTGCACTTTCCATATTTAGTGGGTTATATCCTTTATATGATTATTCCTACTTATGCATGCCATTTCCCCAGGCCAGGATTAATTCGTCGAGGGCCCCTAGGCATACAAGTACACTGGGCCCCCTGCCCTGCCCCACCCCACCATGCGCCCAGGCGGAAACAGGAAGCTGCGTCAGAGGGAAGCTTTGGGCAAGCAGTACCGCTTGCATAATTACAGTTCCCATTGCCTTTTTTACCTGCGTTGCTTGCTTGTCTTACTTTCTGTCGAGGGGGGGGGGCCGCGTTGCCGATCGATGCTGGAGGGGCCCATCGCCGTTTGGAAAAACCAATGTTGATGCC
Organism: Geotrypetes seraphini; assembly: GCF_902459505.1. Taxonomy (NCBI): domain Eukaryota; kingdom Metazoa; phylum Chordata; class Amphibia; order Gymnophiona; family Dermophiidae; genus Geotrypetes; species Geotrypetes seraphini. The sequence goes on along the minus strand of NC_047093.1, from coordinate 15,302,167 downwards.
CTCCTTCATTGGGCCCCCCTGACCATTTTGGACCCTAGGCATGTGCCTATTTGGCCTATTGGCTAATCCTGCCCTGCATTTCTCCTCATTTGCATGAGTGGATCGGATCGGGTGGGAGATTGATCGGGCAGAAGGTTAGTGAATCGCGTCGGGGAACGATCAGTGCGTTTAGTGAATCTAGCCCTATCATAACTGGAAGGATTTTTTTTTTCCTCCTGGGACTTTGCTGTTTGAAAAAAAGGAGGTGGGTAGGGGAGTAGTTATTTCTTGTATATTTTATGTATAACAATTTTTATTGAAAGAATCAAATAATCAGTACAATAGGATAATACAAAAATACATTCAATACAATAAGAATCACAATAATATTTCAGACAAATTTAAATCATTCTTTCAAATTTAATTTCCATATGAATTAATTCAATCTTATCTACACCTCTTGTATATTTTAATCTATTTTCTGGACAACCGTTCACAATTGGATTAAAGTCCCCAAATAGAAACAAACATGCGTTAATACGCTGTGTTTTAGGGTTCATAGACAACAACGCGGAAGACAAAGGCGTGCGCCGACAACTGAGCGCAAGACGGAGGCGCGTGCCAAAGAAAATTACTGTTTTTAGGGGCTCCGATGGGGGGTTTTGTTGGGGAGCACCCCCAGTTTACTTAATACAAATCGCGCCGACGTTGTGGGGGGTTTGGGGGGTTGTAACTCCCCACATTTTACTGTAAACTTAACTTTTTCCCTAAAAACAGGGAAAAAGTGAAGTTTTCAGTAAAATGTGGGGGGTTACAACCCCCCACACCCACCACAACGTGGCGCGATCTCTATTAAGTAAAGTGAGGGGGTTCCTCCCCCCCCACACACACCCCCTGTCGGAGCCCTAAAAACAGTCATTTTCTTCGGCGCGCACCTCCGCGCTGCGCTCAATTGTCTGCTCGCGCCTTTGTCCCAGTGCGCTTTTGACCTGACACCGTGTTTTAGGCCGGCTATAGGGTACCTAGCTCCTGAACTTTAAAAGCCCCTTTCTCCGTCACACAAAAAAAGGCTGCATTTGATTGACTTTCTTCAGTGGATGGAGTTGACAAATTAGGGGTTTGTCCCTTTAGGGAACAAATCTCTCTCAATGAATGGAGGCGCCTTCCTTTAGAAAGAAAAACTTACAACAATGTTACCTACCAGAACCAACATCAAAGCCCTAATTACAATCTTTTTTTTTTTTAATGCTTAATTGCTTTCCAATCCTCTCCCTCAGCCTTTGATGAGTCCTGCACCCCTGTCCTTTCCAGTTACCTTAACATTTCCTTTGATTTATTTCTTTTAGTTCGATTTTAGCATCTATGCAAAAAGTTCTAGCCGGGTTTTTTTTTTCCCCCTGGTTCTCCTATCACAGGAAAACCCCCCCCCCCCTCACTACCACCTTTTCCATCCCCAAAACAAGAAGGGCCTGCAGTTAAGGATTCTCACCTCCTTTCTTCCCGACCTTCCAAGGGGATATCATTTATTATAGCCTTTAAATTCTTCAAGCCGGTCATAGATAAAAGGATAAATCACTTCAAAGAGAAGTGTTAAAAGAGTTTAACCCTCCAAGCTAAAACAAGTGGACAAGACGATAATTGAGGGGTAATAAGTGATCACAGGGCTTTCTCTCAAAGGAGCTGCCAAGTCCCCCCCTTTTCAGATGGGTTTAATTTTATTAGCATTTTGTTCTAGCTCTGGATGGGTTGGAAATCATTAAAAAAATACACACACACACAAAACTTCAAAGATGGGTAACACACCGGTGCTAGGGGAAATAAAGCTCTTTTCCATCTGATAGTGTGTCAGTGGTAGATCAGACTAACCGTGGAGATTGAACATCAAATTACTACCGGCGTTTATTGGGACATGAGATGAAAGTATGCAGTAACTTCCAGGATCTCCTTTGATTTGAAACCCGCATCTATCCTTGGAGCTTCCTTTCCCTTCTTTCTGGGACAGCTGAACGGGCCTAGATTCACGAAACGCACCTTTCTGATCCGTGGCCGAGTCTTTTCGGGCGACCGATCCACTAAACAGTCCTCATGCAAATTATTTGATCGGAGGCACGCCCCACGCCGACCGCACGGATCGCTGCAGAGCGATCCAGACGCCTGCGCAGTGAGATCAAAACACAGGGGGTGGGGGTGGGGGTGGCTGCAGTTTTGAACGGCCAGAACACGCTTTAGCCAGAACACGCAGCAGCCAAATGGAACAGAACACGCTGCAGATGGAACAGAACACGCTTTTGACCAGCGGGTTAAAACCGCAGGTTAAAACCATGGGCTGGCACTGCAGGGAAGGGCGGCAGAGAGCAGGAAAGTCGGCAGAGTTTGCCTTCTTGTCCTTTTTGCACCAGGGGAGATGTGTTTAAAATGTTTTATTTTTGTTTTGATACTGGGATTTCAGGACGGCGGAGAGCAGGACAGTCGGCAAGGCCGTGAGTGACCGGTCCTCAGTGGTCGCTTCTTTTTGGATCGACCAGCTCATTCGGTGTTCCTTCTTCTGTTTAGTGAATCGCTGCCTTCCTACTTTGCATTTCCCCTCATTTGCAGACGCAGATCGGATTGGGTGGGAGGTTGATCGGCCAGGAGGTCAGTGAATCGGGTCGGGGGTCGGAGAAGGCTCGCAAAGCTTAGTGAATCTAGCCCTATATACTGGTGGTTTTAACCCTTTGGTTGTCCCCCTGCAAACCCTCCCTCTGTGTCATGGCAATCAGCCATGGACAGTGCCTATGCCCCTGTGGAACTGGAGTAATAATTTAACCCATCAATCAGAGGTCAAGGAAACACCCCTGATAATTCACCAATAGAGCCAAATCTCAGAAGGAGCAGGAGAATGTGGAGCATGAGTCCCCTGGAAATTATCTTGATCAAAGTGAAGTCATTTTCGGCAGTATCAAATTTGAAAACCACATCTCACAGAAAGAATGTAATAAGATGGGGGTCAGACCCAGACCCCCAAAAGATAAGAACATAAACCCTGTACAGTACTCCCCCAAAATTCGCAGGGGTTACGTTTCAGGAGCACCCGCGCATTTTGGAAAACCGTGAATATTGGAGGCGGGGGATCGGAGGCGGGGGCGGCCACTTTGCTGCTTTTCGGGTGCGATCTCGCCGGAGGTGCTCCTAACGACAACCTCTCGCTCTGGCAGCCCTCTCACTCTCTTTCATCACTCCCCGCATTGTTTTAGTGGATGGGGCAGTTTGAATTGGTGCAGTAGGTTCAGGGGGGGGGGGGCGGCCGGAGGATGCGCGCAGCGGGGGGTCCCGAGTTGCAGAATAGGCGGACAAAAAAAGCCTGCGAATGACTGGGGCCGCCAACTCGGAACCGCGAGTTTGTGGGGGAGTACTGTATTGGGTCAGACCAAAGGTCCAGCAAGCCCAGTAGTTGTAGAAACCAATTTAAAAAAAAAAAAAAAACCAAATTCTTGGCTGCCCATCCCTATTAGTAAGAACATCAGAAAATATTTCTTTATGGAGAGGATGCTGGATGGAAGGAATGTCTAACCAGGCCAGAAGGTGAAGAAGAAAACAGTGACGGAATTCAAGAAAGCTTGAGATAAATGCAGGGAATCCCTAATTGTCAAACATAACACTTGCCATACTGGGACAGACCAAAGGTCCATCAAGTCCAGTATCCTGTTTCCTGCAGTCAACCCAGGTTCCATGTACTAAGCTAGATTTTATGCTGCTTATCTTAGGAATAAGCAGTGGATTTCCCCAAGTCATCTTAAGCCTATGGACTTCTCTTTTAGGAAATTATCCAAACCTTGTTTAAACCCTGCTAAGCTAACTGATTTCACCACATTCTCTGGCAACAAATTCCAGAGTTTAACTACACGTTGTGTAAAGAAATATTTTCTCTGGTTTGTTTTAAATCTACTACTTAGTAGCTTCATTGCATGTCCCCTAGTCCTAGTATTTTTGGAAAGAATAAACAAATGATTCATATCTACCCTTTCTGTACCACTCAGTATTTTAGACCTCTGTCACATCACCCCTGAGCCGTCTCTTCTCCAAGCTGAAAAGCCCTAGCCACTTTAGCTTTTCCTCATAGGGAAGTCGTCCCATCCCTTTTATGACTTTTGTCACCCTTCTCTGTACCTTTTCTAATTCCACGATATCTTTTTTGAGATACGGTGACCGGAATTGCACATAGTATTCGAGGTGAGGCCGTACCATAGAGCAGGGGTGTCAAAGTCCCTTCTTGAGGGCCGCAATCCGGTCAGGTTTTCAGGATTTCCCCAATGAATATGCATGAGATCTATTTGCATGCACTGCTTTCATTGTATGCTAATAGATCTCAGGCACATTCATTGGGGAAATCCTGAAAACCCGACTGGATTGCGGCCCTCGAGGAGGGACTTTGACACGCCTGCCATAGAGCGATACAAAGGCATTATAACATTTTCATCCTTGTTTTCCATTCTACTTGCTTTCTTAGCCACCGCTGCACATTGAGCTGAGGGTTTCAACGTATCCTCAATGATGACACCTAGGGCTGGATTCTCAAAACTTACCATGCCCTTAACGATGGTCGCTAAACCGGTTCCAGCCGGTTTAGTGGGCCAGTGTTTTACCAGTCCTTCACATTTTTCTGAGAGATCTCTGAAGGTAATGAATTGTATCCAACATCAGAGAGATGAGCCATGTTCTAGGATGTGTTTGCTGCAGAAAAATGACATTTCATTACTGAAACGGCTTTGGGGGGTGCTATTTGCAAATCAGCCTTTTGTTTTCAGCTTTTCATCATTAAACTTTGGTAAATGTATCTATATCCATAAAGTGCCTCAAGACAATGATAAAGTCATCAGGAAAATGCTTGCAAATGCTAATTTGTTGGGGGGTTTTTTACAGCTTGGATGGGGATTGGGTGGCACATTCCAGTACATCTTTGGCCTTTATTTGCAAATGAAATGAGCAGCTTATGCACCAGGCATCCCCTCCAGAATATCACAAAAACTGCAAAAACCCATGTGGGACAATTTTTAAGTGTCCTCAATTTAGGAAACCTCCAGAAACTGAAAATTTGCATCAGTCCTGATCCCCGTCAGCTGAGGGCCACGATGTGCCTAGGTTTGTGAATTTGCCGGAGCAATCGGTCTCATCACTGCAAAAGCCTGACCTATTTTCGCTGGACCACAATGAGATGCAGGCGAAACGATAGGGCCGCGCTCAGAGAGCTCTCGTGTCCTGGAGTGCTACGCATGAGTACGGGTTCCAAGACTTCTAGGGCGAAAATCAGCTTTTGCATGTGGCAGCTCAGAGATATTGTTAATGAATGTGGTTAACCCTTTCAGGACCAAGGGACATATTTGTCCCATAACTTTAAAATCCTATCAATTTTGATTGGGATAGTCTACAGTTCTAAATTTGATATGTACAGATTCCATATGATACTGCCTTTATGTAAACAAACTGGTTCCGACATTCATTCATTAGCATCGTTGCCAGATTGACGAGAAGATTCACTTGCCACACTGTCCATACGCCAGAAGTTTGATTAAAAAAAAAATAAATAATGATATTTCACAAAAAAAATCAATTTTTTGGCATCTGCAAGCCCTTTTTACCATAAAAATGTCGTCAAAACCACAAAAATTGGCCTACGATCCTTATGGTCCTGAAAGGGTTAAAAAGTGATTATTTCTTCACAAACTGGAAGAAGGAGCAGAATGCAAATAGGGAACAGCGTGAGGAATGGTAAGTCAAGTGCATGGTGCAGATAAGCAAGGCAAACAGAGACTATGAAAAGAAGATGAAATCGCATAATAAAAAGCTTCGTAGATACTTTCAGCGCAAGGAACCTGCTACGAGAATTAGAGCCAGATTATCTGGGTTCATAGACAGCCCCGCGAAAGACAAAGGCGCGCGCCGACAACTGAGCGCAAGACGGAGGCACGCGCTGAAGAAAATTACAGTTTGTAGGGGCTCCGACGGGGGTTTTTGTTGGAGAGCCCCCCCAGTTTACTTAATAGAGATTGCGCCGGCGTTGTGGGGGTTTTGGGGGGTTGTAACCCTCCACATTTTACTGTAAACTTAACTTTTTCCCTAAAAACCCCAAACCCCCCACAACGCCCCCACAATGCGGCACGATCTCTATTAAGTAAAGTGGGGGGTTCCCCCCATGCCCCCCATCGGAGCCCTAAAAACAGTAATTTTCTGCGGCGCGCGCCTCCATACTTAGCTCAATTGTCTGCGCGCGCCTTTGTCCCGGCGCGCTTTTGACCTGACACCACTCCAGAGACCTATTTGCTACTCTACCAGGACTGGCCATAACATCTGAAGCTGCCATTCAGTCTGGTATATACTATTTCATTCACATCTTTGAGGGGTGGGAGAGGGTCATTGACCACTGGAGCAGTAAAGGGGGGGGGGGGAATCAGGTCTTCATGACTCCAGTGGTCATCTGCCCAGTTTGGGCACCTTTTTGGCACTTATTCATTACTGAAGCAGGTCTAGCCTTAAACGTCCACGTTTTGCCCTGGATGTTTTCTGCAATGTTCCATTATCATAAATCCACCCTAATCCCACCCAAAACATGCACCTGACATGCCCCCCCCTGAGATCTAGGCGCACTGTAGTCAAATAGCATAGAAAACTGTCTACAAAAAAAAAAGTGTTTTGAAAATGGCAATTTGGATGTTTCAGCATTTAAAATGTCCAAATGCCATTTTAGGGCATTTTTTTTTTCTTTTGAAAATGAGCCCCATAGTGGAATTAGAAAAGGTATAGAGAAGGGCGACAAAAATGATAAAGGGGATGGGACGACTTCCCCGTGAGGAAAGGCTAAAGCAGCTAGGGCTCTTCAGCTTGGAGAAGAGATGGCTCAGGGGAGATACGTTAGAGGTCTATAAAATCCTGAATGGAGTGGAGCCGGTTGACGTGAATCACTACAGGGGATGCAATGAAGCCAAGCAGTAAATTTAAAACAAATTGGAGAAAATATTTCTTCACTGAATGTGTAATTGAACTTGAACTTATTGCAGTTAGCTTACCAGGGTTTAAAAAAAAAGTTTCGCTAATTTCCTTAAAGAAAATACCATAATACCTAAAGTATCTAGACAACTGATCCTCTCTTCTCTCTCCCCTCTATAGCGATTAACTTGTTCTATTGATCACTCTCTCCTCAAAAATGGATTTCCTGTCCTATTAACCCTCTTTCTTCCTCCCCTCTTAAAGTCAATCAATTTGTACCTTTGCTTAATCTTTGTAAACCGCATAGAACTACACGGTATTGCGGTATATAAGCTGTTATTATTATTATTATAAGACATTATTAAGAGGGAACTGGGAAAATCCACTGCTTATTTCTAGGATAAGCAGCGTGAAATCTGTTTATTCTTTTGGGATCTTGCCAAGTGCTTGGATTGGCCACTGCTAGGAACAGGATACTGGGCTTGATGGACCTCCCGTCTGTCACTTTTGCAAACCAGATGAGAACATATCAAAAGAAAGTCACATGATACCTTAAGCAGTCTAGGTAACTGGACTAATGCTGTAATTAACAAGTTGTGTTAAGATTTCATGGAGCCCTGGGTAGCAGAAGATCTTTATAGTTGGCGGGGCCAGTCCTCTCCCACATTTTCTAGTTGTTGATGCCGTATTGAGAGAAATAGTAATAGGGCCATTGCCATGCCACTGTCTATGATAGGGCCTGGTTTTTGCTATGTTATTGTAGATATTTGCATATGTTTGTCAGTAAAACAAGGATAAGTCAGCTTTCAAACCACTTGATATCTGCCCGTGGCAGGGTGGCTTTAGAAATGATTGATTTCACTGTGTGTCTTTTTGTTCCTGAGATTACATGGCGGTCAGATCAGCACGTGCTCGGTTCCGAGCACGTGCGGACTTGCTGGCATCCGTAGCTGAAGCCCCGCCTCCCTGTCGGCAGCGTGGGTGGGGGCTTGGCCAGTGAATCTCTTCGGCTGCAGGGACTTGGAGGGGGAAGCGGGCAGAGCTAGGGAGTGGAGGGAGAGAAGAGCTGAAAGGAAATGCTTGCCCCCCCTCCCATCCACCCCTGGGCTTCCTCAAAATTGAACTTCTGGTCAAGCCCCTAATGCAAATGAAGGAGCCACCCATGCACCTTTCCCTGTACATAACCCCTTGCATTTATACACTAAGCGAGTGAGACAGCTGCTACTGAGGTATTTGAGGCTGCCTCAAAATTTGCCACTCGGCTGAGGACTCACCGGAGGCTGGCGTGAGCGGCAGGTCGGAGATACTGCTCGCATTCCTGAAGATCCCCAAAAGGTTAATCTACCGAAAACTATAGACCATTAAATATAATGGTAGTTTTACAAATGAAGGAAAGATCTCAGAGTTGCCACTCCCAGGATAATATTGTTATTGTCCAGAAGGGAATTGTGGCTTGTGGTATCTTTCATTGATCAACCTTCATTGTTAATTTGTAGTGATATAATTATTCTTTAAATCTACTTTAAAAATTATTAAATATTACCACTCTAAACTATTTTCTTATTTTCTTTAGAGAGTATTTATCCTATATATTTTTTCTTAGTTTTTTCTTATTTTTTGTGCAAAAATGCAAATATTTCCTAAAGTGACTAGTGCACATCTAGCTTATTTATCTAAATATGCTGTGCAAAATAGCAAAATAGCAAAGATAGAGCATCATGAGAGAGGCCTAAAACTGGTACTTATCTGTTAAACATGATGTATCAGAAAAACGGCACATTCATCTGGCCGTAAGAAACCCATGTATCCCAACCAACGGGAACCCGTTTCGCCGCACTCGAGCGGCTTCCTCAGGGTAATATAAGGCAAACGGGTTATATCACATAGCAATCTGACAACAGCCCGGATTGCTATGTGATATAACCCGTTTGCCTTATATTACCCTGAGGAAGCCGCTCGAGTGCGGCGAAACGGGTTCCCGTTGGTTGGGATACACGGGTTTCTTACGGCCAGATGAATGTGCCGTTTTTCTGATACATCATGTTTAACAGATAAGTGCCAGTTTTAGGCCTCTCTCATGATGCTCTATCTTTGCTATTTTGCACAGCATATTTAGATAAATAAGCTAGATGTGCACTAGTCACTTTAGGAAATATTTGCATTTTTGCACAAAAAATAAGAAAAACTAAGAAAAAATATATAGGATAAATACTCTCTAAAGAAAATAAGGAAATAGTTTAGAGTGGTAATATTTAATAATTTTTAAAGTAGATTTAAAGAATAATTATATCACTACAAATTAACAATGAAGGTTGATCAATGAAAGATACCACAAGCCACAATTCCCTTCTGGACAATAACAATATTATCCTGGGAGTGGCAACTCTGAGATCTTTCCTTCATTTGTAAAACTACCATTATATTTAATGGTCTATAGTTTTCGGTAGATTAACCTTTTGGGGATCTTGTTAATAGTGGTTAATCTGTTCTCTTGCCCTATACTACTCGCATTCCTGAAGAGCCAAAGAGGTATGAGGGGGGGGGGGGGCGGAGAGGTGCCCAGGATGGCCCACCCCCCTCACCGCCCCTTCTTACACCACTGGTTCTTATGTTCGTAAGAGAAGAGGTCACGGTATGAAGATCCACGGAGGCACGCCGAGGACGCATTCCCGTAACATTTCTCCAAGGAAAGAGGAGTGGATCTATGGGAACGGCATCCCGGGAAAGATGGTGGAGACAAAAACCGTAGCACAAGCCAAGAAACACGGTGAAAAGCGCAGAAGATTCCTAGTTACAAAGTGCAGGAACAGTCACAGATCACTTGGGGCTCCGTTTACGAAGGCGCACTAGCGGTTTTAGCGCACGCCAAAATGCGCACGCTAGCCGCTACCACCCCCTTTTCAGCAGGCAGTCATTTTTGTGCGTGCGCTAAAAACGCTAGCGCACCTTATCAAAAGGAGCCCTTGGAGTCTCTGGCACTTTAGATTAAGCAGTATAATCAGGGAGTCCATTTAAATATTGGTCGCCGTACCTTAAGAAGGACATGGCGTTACTCGAGAGAGTTCAGAGGAGAGCGACACGTCTGATTAAAGGGATGGAAAACCTTTCATACCCTGAGAGATTAGAGAAACTGGGTCTCTTTTCCCTGGAGAAGAGGAGACTTAGAGGGGATAAGATAGAGACTTACAAGATCATGAAGGGCATAGAGAGAGTAGAGAGGGACAGAAAGAGAGAAAGGGAGATAGAGAGAGAGAGAGAAAGAGAGATAGAAAGAGAGAGAGAAAGGGAGACAGAGAGAAATATATAGAGAGAAAGGGAGAGAAAGAGAGAGAGATAGAGAAAGATTGGAGAAACTGGGGCTCTTTTCCCTGGAGAAGAGGAGACTTAGAGGGGATATGATAGAGACAAGATCATGAAGGGCATAGAGAGAGTGGAGAGGGACAGATTCTTCAAACTTTCAAATAATAAAAGTACAAGAGGGCATTCAGAAAAATTGAAAGGTGACAGATTCAAAACAAATGCTAGGAAGTTCTTCTTTACCCAACGAGTGGTGGACATCTGGAATGCGCTTCCAGAAGATGTAATAGGACAGAGTACGGTACCGGGGTTTAAGAAAGGATTAGACAATTTCCTGCTGAAAAAGGGGATAGAAGGGTATAGATAGAGGATTACTACACAGGTCCTGGACCTGTTGGGCCGCCGCGTGAGCGGGCTGCTGGGCACGATGGACCTCAGGTCTGACCCAGCGGAGGCATTGCTTATGTTCTTATGTTAATCACAGGATAACAATTATTTATAATATGAAAACTATTGAAATAATGTGACGGGAAGTGCTCAGATGACCAACCAAAGTGCCCGTAGGTTGCCATGGGGACCATCATCGCTCCCACTGTCCCAATCCGCCAAACAACATTTTTTCATCCTTTAAAGCAGGGGTGTCCAACCTGCGGCCTGATGCGGCCCCGGTCGAGGGCGATGCAGTGTTTTCCTCTGCTGCCCCCGGGTGTTTACCGTCTTGCCGGCTCCCTCCTCTCTCTTGCCGCAGCGTTTGCGCGGCCCCGGAAACATTTTTTTTTCGGCCAATGCGGCCCAGGGAAGCCAAAAGGTTGGACACCCCCGCTTTAAACAATCTTATATCAAAGAATCTTAAACACTTATCTTTACGGACTCTTCACTCGGAGGGTTTTTTGGCTCCCTTTTAAGTTATACATTCACTCCCGAAGCAAACCGGCAAATTCTATAAAGTTCCCCTAAAGCAGGGGTCTCAAAGTCCCTCCTCGAGGGCCGCAATCCAGTCGGGTTTTCAGGATCTCCCCAATGAATATGCATTGAAAGCAGTGCATGCAAATAGATTTCATGCATATTCATTGGGGAAATCCTGAAAACCCGACTGGATTGCGGCCCTCGAGGAGGGACTTTGAGATCCCTGCCCTAAAGTTAGGCGCCTGGCCGATGCAGAAGCCTAACTTAATTGGTTGATAGGCTTAGTCAGCGCCGATAATTGGCCCTTAATACCTCATAATTGCCATTAATTGGAATTAATGGAGAGCTAGGCGCCCGGCTCGAAACACACGCTTCTATAAAAAGTAAGCGCCTACCTAACAGCGGGCATGGTTAGGGGGCAGATCGTAGGCATGTTTTCGAGTTAGCTGCCCCTTCTTGAATTAGACATAAGAGGCGCAGGGATTTAGGCGAAGAAAATCCTGGCATAAATACCGTGCGCCTAAGGATAGGATGACTAGCAACGCCTAATGTCACTGAGCGTGATACTAGACAGTGCAACCCACTTTTATAGAACCGGGCTTAACACTACACTAGTTGGCGCTAATTTTTTAGGTGACCTATATCCAGTAGATTCTGGCCCATGATGAAAATAAATAAATGAGGCCAACCTGTCATCAGCTTCTGTATTTCTAATCTAATCTGCAGTTTTTGGGTCGCTCTATGCCTAACAAGGTTCAAGATGACTTCCAATTCACAGGATTGGCAATGTGGTGAGGAGTACATACGGGCAAATAACACACAGAGTGCCAAGCACTGGAGAACTGGGGAGTGGGTTATTGCAAGGAAAATAAAGAGAGGAACCCGTACACAGAACAGAGTCTTTGTTTGCAATTCTGTGTAGGCAGAAAAGTAGGTCTGTTTAGTGATCTGCTTATTTTTCATCGTCTAGGGAGTACAATTCCTCAGAGATGAGTTTTTAGCATCTTTTAAAATCTAAGGTAGGAATATGTCTGCCCTGTTACTTTTAAAATGCCCCTATCAAGTGTCAATGCTCCTTCGCAATCACTTAAAAACACAGCTTTGAAGATGCTGGAGTTGATGCCTATGCTTCTTTCTGATTGGCTAAAGCAATATCATTTATAACATCATAGCTAGCATGGACCAAGACACCCCGTGCATGTGCGGTTTGTGACACTCTTTCAAGTACAGTAAAACCTTGGATTGCAAGTAACTTGGTTTGCAAGTGTTTTGCAAGACAAGCAAAACATTCTATTAAATTTTAACTTGATAAACAAGCAACTTGCAATACAAGTACATACAGCATACATAATAGCCGATGGTTCTTCTCTCTCTGACGCTGCGGGAGTATAGTGACTTTTAAATGAGCAAGGTCTTGCAATACGAGTACATACAGTATACATGTGTCACATCACAACTGAGCCGATGGTTCTTCTCTCTGACGCTACGGGAGTGTAGTGACTGTTCTAAACGAGCGAAGTCTTGCAATACGAGTATATACAGTATACACGCGTCACATCATCACAACTGAGCCGATGGTTCTTCTCTCTCTGACACTGCGGGAGTGTAGTGACTGTTCTAAATGAGCGAGTCTTGCAATACACGTACATATAGTATTTTGTATTAAAGTTTTTCAGTTGTGGAACGAATCGTCTTGAGTTTCCATTATTTCCTATGGGGAAATTCGCTTTGGTACACGAGTGCTTTTGGATTACAAGCATATTTCTGGAACGCATTATGCTCGCAAACCAAGGTTTAACTGTATTTATTTATTAAGGAATTTTGCCCTTTTTCCAAGATGAGTTACATTCAGGAACTGTAGGCATTGTCCCTGTCCTAGGGGGTTCACAATTTAAGAGGCTCTTTTATTAAGGTGTGCTAGAACCTGGGCTTAAAGTGGGTTTTTTTAATGCAGGATTTTGCCAGGCGCTAAGCCCAGATAGAGCGTGGCATCTTTTGGAGACGCATCCCTATCTTTTATTGCAGGTAATGAGTTAACTTGCTGAGAATTTGTGTGCGAATGCCTTAATGTGTTTGTGCGGTAGCCTGTTCCTATCCACTGATTGCATGTTAAGGGCTTAATACCCTTTAGCAAAAGAGGCCCTAAGTTTGTACCCAAGGTGCAGAAGGGTTAAGTGATTTGTACAAGGTCACAAGGAGCCACAGTGGGATTTGAACCTGATACACCCCAAATTCTGGAGAACAGGATGGGCATAGAGCAGTGGTCTCCAACCGTGTCCCGACAAATGCACGCAGGACAATAGCGCCCCGTCAAATGCGCGCCCCGACAAGTGTGCGCAGGACCAGGTACCCCGGATACTATTTTGTCTTTTTTGAGGGGAGAAACCCCCCCCCACTTAAAATATTCACTTTGTATCTAGTGTTAGGGTAAAGTTCAGATGAGAATTTAATCCTTATCTAAACCTTACCCTAACGCTAGCGCAATTAACAGGGCGCCATTGTCCTGCACGCACTTGTCGGTGCACGCATTTGATGGGGCACAATTGTCCTGCACGCATTTGTCAGTGCACGCATTTGATGGGGCGCAATTGTCCTGCACGCGCTTGTTGGTGCACGCATTTGATGGGGCGCAATTGTCCTGCACGCGCTTGTCAGTGCACGCATTTGATGGGGCGCAATTGTCCTGCACGCACTTGTTGGTGCACGCATTTGATAGGGTGCAATAGTCCTGCACACGCTTGTCAGTGCACGCATTTGATGGGGTGCAATTGTACTGCACGCGCTTGTCGGTGCACGCATTTGATGGGGCGCAATTGTCCTGCACGCACTTGTCGGTGCACGCATTTGATGGGGCGCAATTGCCTTGCACGCATTTATCGGTGCACGCATTTGATGGGGCGCAATTGTCCTGCACGCACTTGTTGGTGCACGGATTTGATGGGGCGCAATTGTCCTGCACGCACTTGTCGGTGCACGCATATGATGGGGCGCAATTGTCCTGCACGCATTTGTCGGTGCACGCATTTGATGGGGCGCAATTGTCTTGCACGCACTTGTCGGTGCACGCATTTGATGGGGCGCCATTGTCCTGCACGCACTTGTCGGTGCACGCATTTGATGTGGCGCAATTGTCCTGCACGCACTTGTCGGTGCACGCATTTGATGGGGTGTAATTGTCCTGCATGCACTTGTCGATGCACGCATTTGATGGAGTGCAATTGTCCTGCACGCACTTGTCGGTGCACGCATTTGATGGGGCGCAATTGTCCTCCACGCATTTGTCGGTGCACGTATTTGATGGGGCGCAATTGTCCTGTACGCATTTGTCGGTGCATGCATTTGATGTGGCGCAATTGTCCTGCACGCATTTGTCAGTGCACACATTTGATGGGGCGCAATTGTCCTGCACGCGCTTGTCGGTGAACGCATTTGATGGGGGCGCAACTGTCCTGCACGCATTTGTCGGTGTACCGTCTCCAACGCGTGGCTCTCACAGTCCATTTTTGCGGCCCATATGTCCAGTGACACCCCCCTGCTGCTACTGCGGGTAAAGGCCTCATGAAGCTCCACTGGATCGTGAGCGCTTGCACGGTGACATCGATGCGCAGGTGTACGCACCCACATCCCAGCTGACTCACCTCTCCCCATGTGTGTGTCAATGTGATCATGCAGTCACACACGTGCGGCGGTGGCACCCCTCCCCCCACTCCTTCCTGACTCCTCCCTGCCATGCGCCGCTTCCTGTCCCCTGTACTGCTTTAATTTTCCCGGCACGAGCAGCATCACAAACTTGCTGCCCGTGTCATGCCTGCTCGATGACCCATCCAATGCACGCAGGACAAACGCATGCTGACAATTGCGCCCTGACATTAGCGTGCACTAAATTCATGCACTGAATGGGAGGTCCGTCCCGACAGGATACTATTTTGTCTTTTTGAGGGTTACAAAGTAACCCTCTCTTTTGAGGGGGGTGGGGTTGGGGGAACAACCACCCCCCCGCCCACTACACTTAAAAGAGTCACTTCCTATCTAGTGTTATGGTTAAGTTACAGCAAGATTATGGGAACCCTTTTACTGGGCATTTGGAATACCTGGGCATTTGCTGAGACTCCTCAGGCCCAGCCCCTTGGGAGGGGCTTGAGGCGCCTCAAGCCCCTTCCAAGAGGTGGGGCCTGAGGAGTCTCAGCAAATTAGGGCCTTCCAGATATCCTTCACGGGCCGCAATTGTCCTGCGCGCACTTATCCGTGCACGCACTTGTCAAGGCGTATTTGTCTGAGCGGAACTGTCCTGCGTGGAATTGTCGGTGCACCGTCTGATCTCCCTCTGACATCACTTCCTAGGTGCGGGACCCAGAAGTGACGTCAGAGAGAGCCGACACCGACGCGGGCAGCAAGTTCGTTATGCTGCTTGCGCCGGGGGGGGGGGGAATTTAAGAGGTATGAGGGAAGGGGAGCGGGCGGCGTGGGAGGACTCAGGAAGGAGTGTGGGATGGAGAAGAGGACAGGTGCCGGCACCCGGCGTGGACTGCCCCTCCCCCCTTACGACGCTACTGCACATACGACCCAGCACAGCTTTACAGAACCTTTTCTCGATCCGCAATAGTAGCAAAACCTCTGCTCCAGCTCACCATGAAAATCTCAGCAGAGTTACAGGTTTATTGGCTGCTGGTGAATAAACCGCTCCAATTTTATTTTATTTATTCATTCAATTTTCTATACCGTTCTCCCAGGGGAGCTCAGAATGGTTTACATGAATTTATTCAGGTACTCCAGCATTTTTCCCTGCCTGTCCCGGTGGGCTCACAATCTATCTAATGTACCTGGAGCAATGAGGGGATTAAGTGACTTGCTCAGGGTCACAAGGAGAAGCGTGGGTTTGAACCCACAACCTCAGGGTGGTGAGGCTGTAGCTTTAACCACTGCAGCACTCTAGAAATCAGAATGTAGCAAAATGATCCAAGTGTAGGACAATCCAGCCATTGTGACATCACTGATGAGGTTGGCTCTTATTGGTGGAATGAGGCATTATGACATCACAACACCTGCTCTGGTTATCAGAGGCTGAAGTTTTTCACACTATTTATTTATACCCTCAGGGGATCTCAGAACAGTTTACATGAATTTATTCAGGCACTCAAGCATTTTTCCCTGTCTGTCCTGGTGGGCTCACATTCTATCTAATGTACCGGGGGCAATTTGTAATCATAAAGTGAAGCTCTATATATTATTTATTAGTAATATTTGGAAATGGGATAGGTGTAGGGGGGAAGGGGGGATGGAAAGGGGAGAGGGAGTGTTGGGAGGTACTTTATCGTGTTTGTATTGTGGTGATAATTGATTGTTGATTCCTTTGAATTTATATATCTTCAATGAGTTGAGATGAGATTCTTTGTAAGATTTTTCTTATGTATATTTTATTTTTAAAACTCAATAAAGATTACTGAACATTAAATTCATGTAAACTGTTCGGAGCTCCCCTGGAAGAACGGCCTAGAAAATGGAATAAATAAATGATGTTGCACGGACTGATGCCAGCGTGCTCGCAGAATCAAAACGTTAGTATTTAAAATTACATTTTGTGAGCCTAAACTTTTTGGGTGGCCCCCAGAGCTTTCTCGTTTCCACTTTGCAGTCCTTTTTATGGAAAAGGTTGGAGACCACTGGCATAGAAGGTAAATTAATTATGCTTTTATGCAACATTAATAATATATATATATATATATATATATATTTTTTCCATCCAACAAATAACATACAATTGGAAGAATTATAAAAGATTGAACTATTGTTTCTGGTGGAAATCAGTATGTCAAGTGTATAAAAAGGTTATTCTAACAAATTTAAAGATGTGTGGGGGCCATTATTAAATTATTATAATGAATAATTAACATTTTTCCCAATTATGATTTACTTGTGGTTTGGGGTGGGGGATGGGCATATGGATGTTTTACTAATTGTATATATGATCAAAAAATAAGATATTATATTCATGGGGTGTATTCGGTTATTGATGAAGTCGGGTGGGGGGGGGTAGGGCTTTTAACTTTCTAGGTATATATTATTATAGAATGTCAAGTGATGCTATTTTAAATTGGTTGTTATTTCATTGTACACTTGTAGTTTATGTCAAAATGAATAAAGAATTATAAAAATAATAATAATTTTTTAATGACTGTGGGCCACTGGAAATCACATGGGTAGGGGAAAAAAATTCAAGGCAGCTTGCTGCAAATTGTCCTTAATTACTATTTACTGTCCTACGAGTCTATTACTAGGTTGCTTAGCTTCCGATTTGAAAAGTGGTCTCAAAATTAAGTGCAGTCAGAGCAATCACTGGACAAAGGGATGCCCTGGGCAAGACCTGCTTTCTGTGGCTTAGTGCCCAGGTGGTTGTGACTGTCTTGCCTGAGGTTTTCCTATCTAGGTTCACCATAACTTGTCTTTGTGTTATCATTTCTCAGCAGTACCTAATATGGATAAACTGGACTAGAATTGTTGGAGCAGGGACTGTCTTCTTTGTGACTCTGTACAGCGCTAGACGCAGGGGTAGGGCACTCCGGTCCTCGAGAGCCGTATTCCAGTCGGGTTTTCAGGATTTCCCCAATCAATATACATGCACTGCTTGTGCATGCATATTCACTGGGGAAATCCTGAAAACCCGACTGGAATACGGCTCTCGAGGACCGGAGTTCCCTACCCCTGCGCTAGAGAAATAATTGTAGCAGTTATTGAAAGCTCTTATACCACTAGTAATGACTGGGGAGTCGATTCAGAGCGGTTTTACATGAGCTTCTGTAAAGGTGTTACAATACAGAGGGCCAGATTCTCAAAACTTTAACGCCGTCGCTAAACTGTCTTCCGGCGGTTTAGCCTGCACGCCTTTTAGTGGCGGATTATCAAAACGGATTATCTCTGTCTTTAGCGAGGTTTCTAGCCGTCTCCGACAGTGGCATGCAAATGGGCTCTTTAACGTTGAAATGAGCCCTCCGGTGGAATCTTAAAAATCGCCGAGGCATTTTCGAAGAGCGGCGTCGGCTTTTGACGACAAAAAAGCAGCGACTGGTCCGGGGGTGCCGTTACAATGCCAGCACTTGTATTTTGACTGTGGCTTCTGGAAAAAAAAAAAAAAAAAAAGCGTATCTATATATTTTTAGTGGAGGGTAGTAAAATCAAGCTTCTTTTGAGTTATTGTGAGAGACAGGCATGCTTCATGGGCGCTTGTTAAAAGCTGACGTTTTTTCGTGAGCGCATGTACGATACCCTTGTCTTGTGTGTTTCTGGCTGTGGGTCTTGATTAAATGTTACATTAAAAACAAATTATTAGATTTACCTGAATTATACACTTCTCCCTCCGAATCCGCGGTTTCAGTATCCGCGGATTCAGTTATTCACGATTTTTTTAAGCCATCCAAGCCTCCCCAGAACCTTACCTAGTGGTCTAGCGGTAAAGCGGGGCAGGAGTGATCTTCCTATGCTCTGTCCCGTGCAGAGACATCATCAGAATGGCTGCCGGGAATTCCCGTTGTAATCTCGCGATTATAACGGGAACTCACGACAGCCATTCTGATAACGGCTCTGCACGGGGCAGGAACATAGGAAGATCGCTCCCATCCCGCTTTACCGCTAGATCACTAGGTAAGGTTCCGGAGACGCAGGAGGCAGGCAGGGGTGGGTCAGAGCCGGCCGAGAAGTTATTTGCGATTTTTCATACTTCGCGGTCCGGCTCTGCACCCAACCCCCGTGGATACGGAGGGAGAAGAGTAGTAGTTTTTTTTTTAAGAGAAAGGCATGTTTCAGGCGCGCTTCTTTAAAGCTAACGTTTCTTCTTGAGCGCTTGTATGATTACCCTTGTCTCGTGTGTTTCTGGCTGTGGGTCTTGATTAAATTTTACATTAAAAGCAAATTACAAGATTTACCTGAAAAGTTTTTTGGAGAGAAAGGCACGTTTTACGCGCAATCGAAAAAAGTCGATGCTGCTTCTTCGCTCCTCTCCCTTCCATTCCTCCAATAGTGCAGCAGGAGAGTGTGTTTTTTTTTGGTGGGGGGGTTTACGCTGTTTTTCTGCGCATGTGCCCATCAGCGATGGACACATGCAAACGTAGGAAATCTTTGCTGCTGTCCGCTGACCTTATTTGCATGCGCAATTTTTTTTTAAAAAAAACGTCTCGGGTTTTTAGATTCGGTATCAAAACAGCTGCGGTCGCTTTTTAACACGGATTTTTGAAAATCCTGGCCTTGGTTAGCTGTTTTCCGAAATGGTTTTCAATATAGACCAGGGGTCTCAAAGTCCCCGCAATCCAGTCAGGTTTTCAAGATTTCCCCAATGACTATGCATGAGATCTATGTGCATGCACTGCTTTCAATGCATATTCATTGGGGAAATCCTGAAAACCCGACTGGACTGCGGCCCTCAAGGAGGGACTTTGAGATCCCTGATATAGACACATTTATACCCAGGGGTAGGGAACTCCGGTCCTCGAGAGCCGTATTCCAGTCGGGTTTTCAGGATTTCCCCAATGAATATGCATTGAAAGCCATGCATGCAAATAGATCTCCTGCATATTCATTGGGGAAATCCTGAAAACCGGACTGGAATAGGGCTCT
Source organism: Geotrypetes seraphini (assembly GCF_902459505.1). NCBI lineage: Eukaryota > Metazoa > Chordata > Amphibia > Gymnophiona > Dermophiidae > Geotrypetes > Geotrypetes seraphini. The sequence goes on along the minus strand of NC_047093.1, from coordinate 15,282,421 downwards.
CGGGGACCGGAGTTCCCTACCCCTGCCATAATCAATCATCAGAAAGTTAATTATTTTGGGACCACATTGTGTACAGAATGTGTTCTTACTTTGCACTTCTGGACAAAAACTTGGAAATGCCACCTCTCCAGCAAGCAAGCTCCAAGCTGTGACGTGCAGCTAGAAACGGAGAAAGCTGGGGGTTCGAATCCCAGCAGTTTGAAGGCTAGGCAGGAGAGCTCGGGGCGGCGAAGGGGTTAAGGAGCGAAAGGCGCTGTCTCTTTAAGGCTCGGCGGCCTAACGCGATTGGGGCGGCAGGATCACTTACATCTGACGCTCCAAAGCCTCGGGGAGTTGGCAGCCGATCGCTTCCCTTTGATAAGGTCCTGGCACTTGAGTAGAAAGCCCCTGTGCCCGATGCACCCTGCAAGGAGCCTGGAGGAGAGCCCTCCCCTCCCCCCCCCCCCGGGATCAATGACTGCAAAAAGTCAGTGCAGCCAGCCAAGTCACGTTGCAAGCTTTTCCCGGCTTGGGATAGAGGGGAGGTGGGGACCGGGGGAGGGCAGATTTGGGAAGTGGGGGGAGGGGGATATCATGCACTTCTAATTCCCCTTGCAGGACCCTCGTGTCGGCTGCCGCCTTTGATGTTCACTGTTAAACCCACAGCTCAGTTTTTGTTGGAATAGCCTGGAGGACATTTGGTGCATGGAATGACTGCTTGAAACAAGACCTGGGTGGAAAGGGGGAAGGAGGGAGGGAATCGGATCTTTTGTAGGAGAGGGAGAAATCACGTTCAGCTCCCCTTTGATCGTCTCTCTCCCCCCCCCCCTCGTCCCCGAACCCTCTACCCGATGGAGCCGCTGCAGCCGGAGGAGCCGGCAGCCGTGTAAGGGGCAAGGGAGGGAGCCGGGTCCCCCCCCGACCCAGATGAATGGTAAGTTGCTGGCGAGCCTCTGATGGCCCCTCTCTGGCTCGCTTTGATGTGCTCTTGGCTGGCTTTGAAGTTTGGGGCTTTTTTTTTTTTTGCTGGCTTTGAAGGGGGGGAAAAAAGCAGAATTTGCAGAAATCAGCTGCTTTCGGGGTCGGGGGCCGAATCCTGCCTTGTTGCTGGGGAGGAGGGGGTTTTGAGGGGGGGGGGGGGGTTGCACTGGAAGGTGAGATGTGTGCTGAGACTCCCCCTCTCCTGCTTTCTCCCCTCCTGGTCGCCCCCTCTTCTCTTTCCTCCTCCCCCCTTCTCTCTCCTCCCCCCCCCATCAGCACGCCCAGTGAACTCAAAAGAGGCGCTGCAGGCTTAGTTAGGGGTCAGTTGTTGCAGGAGACTCGGAGAGGGAAGCGAGTGGCTCGGGACTTTTTTTTGTGTGTCACCCCTCACTTGAAACCCGAGATTTCTCTCCCCCCCCCCCCCCAGCCTATCGCCATTGCTGCGGCGTTTGAAGGATTATCGTGTCGGTCTTTTGGCGCCTGCTGGATTGCTATTATTTTTGTTTTGGGGTGGGGGGGCGGGCTTCATTTTTAGGAAGGGGGGCGGCGGTGGTGTATGTTCCCGGTTTTTTGCCGGGGGGAGGGGGTCCCCCTTTTCCGATCACCCTCCTCCCCTCGCGGCTGCGCGGGGCTTGCGGGGCAGCTTCCAGCCGACTCCTTTGAAATCGGAGATGAGAGAGAATGGCCCGGTCGGCGGTGCGTTAAGGTAAGGCGGCCCTTTTAGCGATTCTGTCACCTCGCTTGCTCTCCCTTAAGTGCAAAATGAGCCCCTTATTTTGCCCCCCCCCCCTCCCCTTTTGTGCCACTTCTGGCTTGTCTAAAACGTGCCACCAAACTTGTTTGTCTGTAACAATACAGTCACGGAAACCCCAGGATATTTTTTTTTTTTTTTTTTGGGGGGGGGGGCGGTTAATTCCTTTTGCATCGCATTTTCAGCAGATTTTTATATCTTCTTTATATCAGTCTAAAGCTCAGAGCTGCAGCTTGTGCTGTGCCGAAAGGTTTTCTGGTAACCTTAATGCTAACCTGATGGCAAACGAAATGGGATGGGGGGGGGGCAGATTTTACATTCAAGTTTATGGTGTGAGGAGGGGCTGCTTGCCAAAAAAGGAGACATGTTTAACCTACAAACAGCCCGGCAGCTATGTTTGACGTGCGAGCGAATGATCTTTATAATAGATATACAATAAAATTGATGAGTGCACTATAATAAGTGCTTGCATGTGACCCTTTTGTATTTATTTTCTTCTCCCAGTTATTAAATGTAGCTTGGGAGTTTAGATTGCACCTTTAAAAAATAATCATAAAAAAAGTAGATCTGCAACTTTTGATTGCACTGGAGAGAGTTGGGCTGCCTTATTTGATTTGAAACGCCTGTTTACTTTTTTTGCCTTTGATGTTGGGCGGATCTGGTTTTGATTAGATCAATGCCTTTTTTTTTTCTTTCTCTCTCTCCCTCTCCTCTCTCTCTCTCTCCTTGCTTTTCAGAGGGAAGACGGCTCAGAGGATCCCCTGCTGACTCGGGAACCAGAGAGCTGATTGCTGCGGACCCTCCCCACCTCCCCCAGATCGCCGAGCGGAGAAGAGCCATGAGCAGGGCCGTCCTGCTGCCCCCCCTCCCGGATCCCAGCGGCAGCTTCAGAGAGGACGCCCCGCGCCCCCCGGTGCCAGGGGAAGAGGGCGAAGCGCCATGCCAGCCTCCGGGCCCCCTCCCCAAACCGCCAGCCTCCAAGGCCATGGCGCTTTCTGGGCCCCCCCGGAGGAATGAGGATGGCCTGGGAGAGCCGGAAGGCAGTGCCACCCCCGATTCTCCCCTGGCCCGATGGACCAAATCTCTGCATTCCTTGCTGGGCGACCAGGACGGAGCTTATCTGTTCAGGACATTCCTGGAAAGGGAGAAATGTGTGGATACCTTGGACTTTTGGTTTGCCTGCAACGGGTTCAGGCAGATGGACCTTAAGGATGCCAAAACTTTGAGAGTGGCCAAAGCCATCTACAAGAGGTACGTCGAAAGCCACGGCATCGTCTCCAGACAGCTGAAGCCCGCCACCAAAACCTACATAAGGGATGGCATGAAGAAGCAGCAGATCGATTCGGTGATGTTCGATCAAGCCCAGACGGAGATCCAGACTGTGATGGAGACCAACGCTTACCAAATGTTCTTGACTTCTGACATATACCTCGAGTACGTGAGGAGTGGCGGAGAGAACCCTGCCTATCTGAGCGCCCACGGTGGGCTCAGGAGCCTCAAAGTCGTCTGTGGCTATCTCCCGACTTTGAACGAGGAGGAGGAGCTGAGCAGCGCCGACCTGCAGAGCAAAATGCTGGCACTCTCCAGCAAGGCTCTGAGGGCCACGGCAGCGCCCGACCCTGGCTACAGGTAGGTCCGGTCTGGAGACCTGGTCTTGGCTTATTAAAAAAAAAAAAAAAAAATGCAGATTGCCTTGGGGCCAGTGCAAACTTGACAGCTGTAAAGAAAAGGGGCCACTTAAAAATGCCTAGAGGACACTGTTAGGCATCTGCTTTATGGTGTTGTTGTAAGCTCTTCGGAGTAGGGACCGTCTGTTGAATATTAAGCCTGCGCCTTTCAGCGCTATAGAAATGGTGCATAGTAGTAGTTGTACATTTAAAGGGATCATTTTCAAAGTACTATGGCACTTTGTGTGTCTAAGTGCTTTGAAAATGAGCCCCTTAGTAGCCTAAGATAGACGTGGAAGGTGACGGAGTGGAGCTGCTGTGGGCTCGTTTCGGGCTCCACGTGTTAGCTTGTCCGGTTTGTGTACATAATGGTTTCAGTAGAGTCGGGACCTTTCCTGCCCATGTGGCCATTAACCCATCGTTTGCCACCTGGTTTCAGGTAGGCTTCTTTTGGTCGCCTGAGTTTCTGCTTTTATTTATTTTATTTTTTTTGCATAGGAGCCAGATCTGTGGCTGCTGAAGAACCCGGTCAATGCTGGAGGGGGGGGGGGGGGTGCTAATCCGTGTCATTTGCATTGTGATGGGCATCCCCCGGGCTTGTTTGTGCCCCCCCCCTCCCCCGCTCTGTTACATACTCGGTTGTTAGTTAGCCCTGAGCTGGGCTCATCTGCCTTCCATTAAATCCTCTGTTTCAACATCAGTGAGAGCGGCCTCTCTCTTTAAGTAGGTTGGGGGGCTAACAGATGGCCCTCTGTTGGCTGAAAGAGCTTCCTGTCCTTTGAAAGAACTCGCTGATGGATTTCATTTGCTGCAAAGTTATTGGAACCGAGTTTGGCTTCAATTATCAAAGCCTGGAGTTTCTGCTCCGCGGTTCCAGGTTTTTTTTTTTTTTTTGCAAATTGTGGTTTAACATTCTTAGCAAAAAAAAAAAAGGTTTTAGCACCCAATTGTCCAATGTCATTTTCATTTCAAAACAAAGGGTTTCTTTTGCCTTATGAGATGTGTTCTTGTAGAGTACGAATCTTGCCAGAGGTTTTCTTTAGGAAATGCTTAATTTGAGCGAGTAACAAAATCTATGGGGCGGGGGGGGGGGGGGATGAAGGGAAGACCAGACGGTCTGATGTTACTTTTCAAGTGGCTTTTGACTTGATGTGGGATAGTTCTGCCAGGATGCGCAGAAACGGAAAATGTCTTGCTATAATAACAGATGAAGTGCTCCAATGCTACCTGGCAGCTGAACATAAGTGTGTGGTGGTGATGATGGGGGGGGGGGGGGGAAGGATGTATTTATTATTGTTTTGTGGTGTTGGTGATGGGGGGGGATAGAGTTCTCATACACACTTTCCATGCAAAGCAGATTTGGAGAAATTACAGTACTTAGTCCAGCGCTTTTTTTTTTTTGTCTTTAAGTAACCCTAGGTAAACGGCCTTGATCCGCTTTCACTGGTGGTCATTTCAGTGGCACTGGCGACCTTGCCACATTCCATCGCCTCTGTAATCTAACCAGCGGGTTTGTCAATTATTTTTGGTGTGTTTGGTAGGGTAAGGAATTTAGGATAAGTCAAAGGGATAGATAAAACTGACTTGGTTGTAAAAAAAAAAGCCTTCATTGTTAACATGCTGAATTTTGATAACACTTTAGTGGCTTCCTCGCTGGCATAAAGCGAGCGAAAGATACTTATGCACTTAAAAAGCAAATGCAGAGCTGTGTTGCATGTAGGCAATGAGGATCTTGAAACCAAATAGTGTACTCCGGCAGACTTGGGAGCAAGGCTGGGGCCTGGGTTTTCTAAAGCCGAGCATGGTGATTTTTAAAAAAGCAAAGGAGTGGTTCTGCAGAGTGCTAGCTCACAGTGATGGAAGGGATGTCACGGGGACCTCCTGGAAGATGATTTCACATTCCCCCCCCCTCCCTCCCAGCTCTTTTGTGATGTAATCCTCTTTCATCTAAAGCATGTGGAACTAATTTCTGCTGCAACTTATGCTATCTCGCATTTTTGTGCGTTTAGGGGTTGTTGTTTTTTTTTTTTTTTGGGTGGGGGGGAGGTTGTTTTTGATCTTCCCACTGAAATTACTGAGCATGCCTTCTGAAAGAAAAATGTAATTCCCAGCTGTGTCAAATACCTGACTCTGCGTAGGCCAACTGAGAACTGAGGCCTAAAACTTTAGTCATGCTGCCTTTGTGGTAGCAGGCCTCTCATATCGAAGAGGCCCAGCTCCCCCCCCCCCCCACCTTCCTCTCCTTTAAGCCTGTGCTAAGAGCTCAGGTTTTCTTCCTCCGTGAAGAACAGTGGAATGCAACGCAGCAGGGGAGCAGGCAAACTTTGTTTGCCAGAGCAAGGGAGTAAAGACTGCTCAAGAGGTGGAAAGTGGATAACCAGGGGCCGGGAAAACAAAGAGAGTAGCGATATCAGAGGCAGGGGTGGGGGGGGGGGGGAGTGCTGCTTTCCATTAAGACAGCTGTGCTGCTCACTTAAATCAAAACTTCAGTCACCTCGTAAGACCTGCAAGTGTTTTCATGGGTGGGGGAGGGGATCTTGAAAGGCCCATAAGAAGCCCTGCTGTCCCATCGCCGGGAATGGGGGAGCAAGTTTCTCTCGTAAGTCGGGCCTGGCGATCCAAATCGGTAGAGCCTGGCTGAAGAATGAAAGGCTTCACCTTTTTGTGGCAGCCGCCTTCCGGAGCTTATGGAAAAGCCTGGAAAACGAGAGGTTTTGTTTTGGGAATGCTTAATTTGACTGTGAAGTTGATGGGGGGGAAACCTATAGTAAGTCCTGTGACATTTATAAGGTGGGAATTTAAGTCATTTGATAAACAGAGCACGTTCGGGGGGGGGGGGGTTCTTCAGTTAGGTACAAAGTCACTATGCAATATTCCCGCAAATTTTGACAAACCACGAATGCAGTTTTTCGCCTGTCAAGAAGCAGAGGAGGCAGGAGAGGGCAGCTGAAGCGCCGGCAGGTGAAGAAAACCACTCGCGGTCTGCTCCGACCGCCTCTTCCCGTAGTAAAGTCGGGCTACCCCAATCAGGAGCTGCTTTGACACACGGCTCCTGATTGGTGTAGTCCAACTTTATTACAGGAAGAGGCGGTTGGAGCAGACCACGAATGAGCGAGTCTGCAATTTGAGAATTCAAGGGGGAACACTGTACTACTTTGAGGGGGAATTCTATAAATAGCACTCAAAAATGGATGTGCCTCTTTATAAAATACCTCATAACTCCTATTTGCATGCCTAACCTTGGGTGCCGGACTGAGTATAAGATGAAGTACCCCTTTTCCCCTCCAAAAAGGAGGAAAAAATGGTTGCCTCGAATATAAGCCGGGTGGGGGGATTATATTCATGTGCCCTGCCCCCACCCTCACTCTCTCCCCTGCCAGGCTCTGCACCCTGTCCCACCTCCCTGCTCTCTACCCTGTCCCACCTCTCTCCCGATGTCCTGCAGGTCTCCAGTAAGCCTGCCGTATGACTTGGCAATTTTTTTACCTCCCTTCCACCTCCCCCCGCATATCTTTTTGAATCTCTGGTGGTCCAGCGGTGTACCAGGCAGAAGTGATCTTTCCGCATTCCTGCCCCACGCTGAGCCCCTCCCTAAACGGCCACCTCGAGTTCTCATGGCCCAGCAATGTACAGGGCATGAGCGAGCTTTCATGCTCCCATCCGGCACTGAGTCCCTTCCTGAATAGCCACCTCAAGTTCTCGCGGCCCAGCGGTGTACCGGGCATAAGCGCTCCTGTCCAGCGCTGAGTCGCTCCCTGAATGGTTGCCGCGAGTTCTTATGAGTCCTATGAGAACTCATGGCAGCCATTCAGCGAGTGGCTCGGCGCCGGGCAGGAAGGAGCATGAAAACTCGCTCATGCCCTGTACATCGTTGGGCCGTAAGAACTCAAGGTGGCCATTTAGGGAGGGGCTCAGCGTGGGACAGGAATGCGGAAAGCTCACTCCTGCCCGGTACACCGCTGGACCACCAGGGATTCAAAAGATACGCGGTGGGGGGGAGGTGGGTGGGAGGTAAAAATAATTGTCAGAGTTGGCTGGGACAGGAGATGGGAGGGATCCCTCCTGCCCCGGCCTACCCCACGAGATCATACTGTAGGCCCAACGGAGGCCAGCAACAAGTCCGTGATGGGGGGGGGGGGGCGCTGACTCAAATATAAGCTGAGACCCCCCCATTTTTGGGCTGGTTTTTATGGCGCCAAAACCTAGGCTTATATTCGAGTATGGAAGTTATATTCGGCACTATGGGAGTTATAGTAGCCAGAGGTGCAGGAAAATTTAAATGAATGTCAGTTGCCATTGTTAATTAGTGGTTGGCACCCAGTTATTGATGGTTAAGTGCGCATTAAGCAATTGATTCTATAAAATCTGCCTAAAGTTAGGCACCTACATTTGGCGTGCAATTAGCGCCTCGTAATTGGCGTTAATTGCACTTAATTGGCTATTAGGCACTTAACTTAGTAAACATCTATCACTTTGAGGCGGGCGCCTACCATAAAGTAGGCGTGGCCACAGGGCAAATCATGGGTGTGTTTCGTATATAGGTGCCTGTTTTGAACTTGGGCGTCTGACTTAGTTGCGGGTATTTAGGATAAGAAAACTCTGGCCTAAATACAGGACGCCTAAAGCCACTTAGGGCTAGATCGACCCCTCCCCCCCCTTTGCGCCCTGATTTCCCTCCGGTCCCGATTCACTTACCTCTCTGCCGACCATCCTCCGATCCGCGCATTCAAACGAGGGCAACGGCGATTCACTAACCCAAACCCTGCAACACCGACTGGGCTGGCCGATCGCAAACGAGCGACTGCTGAGGACCAGTCACTCAAGCCCTTTCCGACCGCCCTGCTCTCTGCCCTGTCAGCCCCGATCTCCTGCCCCAAACACCTTCTGCAGCCCCAACTCTCTAGCTGCCCCAGATCGCCTGCCTGCCCCCGGCTCTCTCGCTCTTCCCCGCAGTGCAAGCCCGTGGTTTTAACCCGCGGGCCTAAGCGGGTTAAAACCACGGGCTGGGGGGCCCAGATCTCTCTATAGCGATCCCAGTGCATGCGCAGACCATCTGTAATTGGTCTGCACATGCACTGGATCTCTGGGCCTAGCAGAGATTTTTTTTTTTTCCTTTTAACTTTTTTGAAGCCCGTGGTTTTAACCCGCTTAGGCCCACGGGTTAAAACCACGGGCTTGCACTGTGGGGAAGAGTTCCTCCAAGCGCCCCCATCTGCATACTCTAGTTTGGGGAATCCATCGGGCCTGCCCGGATCGGACACGGATCGGTCCCGATTGGGCAGGTTCGTCAATCTATCCCTTAGGCGGCATTAAGTGTGATTCTGTAAAGTGCGACTAACTTTTATAGCTCCCCACTAAAATGTAAGTGCCATATATTGAATCCGGGAGTACGTGATAAATGATCGTGTCTCCCAGTGGCGACAACCGGTTAACCTCTTGCCTCCGTGGTTTGGTTTCAGAGGCAAATATATGCAGCGAAAATGAAAACCAAACCTTCCTGTCCAAACAACCTTCTGTGTCCATTGGGCTGGGATTTTCTGAGGGAGGGTTCAGTAGGTTGCATCCGGCCGAAAACGCTGCCGGAATGAAGTGGCGCTCTGCATTAGATAATGAGCTGGTGGACGTCACGCTGGCACGTTATTTTGCATCGGGATTCACACACCTTAGATAGGTTCAGCTCCCCTAGGCTGTGATGAAATTGCTCACATGCTTCTTCTCTCTTGTCAGGTGTTACAAAAGAAACGATGCGGCTAATCCATACCATGTGAATTCGGGCTATATTTTTGCACCTGCAACCAGTGCCAATGACAGCGAAATATCCAGCGATGCTCTGACAGACGATTCGCTCTCCGTGACGGACAGTAGTGTGTAAGTATTTCAATTTGGAGATCCGTTTATCCACGATGCAAGAGGTGTGCTCTTTTTGTCTTATCTGCAAGAGAAAATGTTGCGCTTGGGTCTCTTCTCTGAAGAACCTGTAACCAGTTAGAGCCCAGAGAAACTGAGTGAACTTAACCAAAAGCCCACAAAAGCGAGCAACGGGGGTGAAATTTATGGCTGCAGTCACTTTTTGATCACTAGGGCCAGAGATAGGTGACTTGTTCTGCAAAAACCAAACCATGTTTCCTGGCCTTAAGAGTTCTCCGAATTTGCATATGTTGGATGGTCTGTTTTGATCTCCTTCATACTTAGGCCAAAGTTTCAGGCCCATGGAGGGTCTGCTGAACCCAGTATCTCGTCGGAAAAGTTTAAAAGCACCACACAGCGAGCTGGTAATTGCAGTGGCCTTATTCCAGAGAGTCACAAAGTGTGAGGCCTGCATCACCCATTTAGCAGTGAGGGTGATCTTTGGAAATTTTGCTGAGTTAAAGTTTTCTGATTTGTACATCTGGACAAAACCGTTTTTGAAACTGGGCCGGAATAACATTGTAAGTGGAGACTGCAAACATTTGACACCTCCTTGCTCTTTCGCAGGCCTTCATCAACTGATGCCATGGCATCAAAATTGCTATTTTGTATGGTCCTCTACTGAACTATCCTACTGGAATTAAAGCACCAAAGTAGAAAAGTGTAATTCTCTCTCTCTCCAGTAACCTGTAGTCTCATTCAAATCTAATTTAACAAATTGTGCATAACTTGGAGAAGTGTTTAGACCACGTGCACTCTCTTTGAAGAGGCCAAAAAAACGTATCTGGGGAACAGAGTCTTTCTGCTCCTGCTGAAAATGAGGTTTTCCGCTCAGGGATTGAAAAGTGTGGTAAATACACCCATGAATTTGCCAGCCCACACTGTAACTGCATCTGTCATCAGCACAGCAAGGAACGAGGCCGTGTATTTTATCTCTGTCCTGTGTGTCTCTGATTGTCAACAATCATTGCATGGTTAAACCCTCCGAATGCCAGATGTAAATATATTTAAAATGACACCCATAGCTCTCTCTTTCATTAGCGTGTGTGTGTGTGTTTTGGACTCTCTGGCTCTTTTGAGCAATATTACTGGTTGTTAAATTAAAGAGAATCGGGTCATACAGAGACGCCTTTCTTTCCCCCCTCTGCCCCTGCTTGTGTATATGGGATCATGCGTCAGTGGATCATTCATTTGGGTTAGTCATTTTTTGAACCAGAGTCGGGGTCACCAGGGATTTGCAGGGTTGGGATTATCGGCTTCTCTTCACAGCAGTGCCAGTGCAGATGAGAGCGCTGATTGAGAAATAAAGGCCCTTTGGTGGATGAAGGGCTTGACTGAATCGCTTTCAGCCTATTGTTAGTCTAGGGGAGCTTAGAGGGGATAAGAACGTACCAGGCTGCTTTGAAATTTACTTGAACAAGTGAATGGGAGATGCCCCATATAGCAGCTATGAAAGGACGGGGACTGTTTTTTCCTGCCAACAACAATAGGCAGGCAGGCTATGAGTTGCTGGGGAGGCTTGGCTGATTAAGCTCCAGGGAGCTTCAGGTTTGAGGAGGTGGGGGAGGGGGATAGCAAAAGGGTGTTTGCAGGACAGGGAAGGGAGTTCTTCACTTTGTGCTGCAGCCAGACCTCCATAAAATATACTGCTGCACTGCTGCAGGAATTGCAGAGCAAGGTAAACATTGATGGAGGGGTGCATATGTAGTGCTGCTCCCAGCTGAGTTCCCCTAGTGGTGGTTTTATAGTATTACATTATGAACAGTACGTTATGCATTAAGTTACTGAAAACTTCACTTTTTCCCTAAAAAACAGGGAAATAGTTAAGTTTCCAGTATAATGAGGGGGGTTACAAGCCCCCCACAACGCCGCTGCGATCTGTATTAAGTAAAGTGGGGGGGTTCCCCAACAAAACCCCCCGTCGGAGCCCCTAAAAACACTCTTTTTCTTCGGCGCGCGCTTCCGTCTTGCCCTCAGTTGTCGGCGCGCGCCTTTGTCTTCCGCGGTTTTGTCTATGAACCAGTATGGTCACTACATTTTGTTATTATTTTAAAAAACATTGTTGAGGCTTAAGACTTAAAAGAAAAATTTTCTGCAATGTCCTTGAATTGTTTTTTTCTTCCCTTTTTAACATTCTGGAGAATCAGACTCTCATGATTCAGCTGCCTATTGTAGCGTCTCCGGCCCCCCCCCCTCCTGCTCCCCCTCCCATTTTCCCTTGAAATGGAATACATGCGGTGAGTTTCATGCCTTTGTTGTGTGAATGCCTTTGATTTCCTCTGTTAACACTGAGCAGAAATATCATGCTGTTGCACGTGATCACTTAGTTTGGGGCTTGTTCCTTCATGACGCTTCATGGGGATGAAAAGGATTTTTTTTGTTTTTAAGGGGGTAGATCAGGGGCTATCAAAACTTGCAATGCTGGAGGGCCACAAACTAGTTAGGTTTTCAGGCTATCCCTCTTAAATATTCGTAAGAGATTTGCATGCACTCTCGCCTCTCTATGCAAATATATCTCGCACATATTCATTATTTATTTATTTATTCATTTTTCTATACTGTTCTCCTAGGAGAGCTCAAGAACGGTTTTCATGAATTTATTCAGGTACTTGAGTGTTTTTCCCCGTCTGTCCCGGTGGGCTCACAATTTGTCTAATGTACCTGGAGCAATGAGAGGATTAAGTGACTTGCCCAGGGTCACAAGGAGCAGCGTGGGTTTGAACCCACAACCTCAGGGTGCTGAGGCTGTAGCTTTAACCACTGCACCACTCTAGAAATCAAAATGTAGCAAAAGTGATCCAAGTATAGGACAATCCAGCCATTGTGACATCACTGATGAGGTTGGCTCTTATTGGTTGAATGAGGCATTATGACATCACAATACCAGCTCTGCTTATCAGAGCCTGTAACTTTTCACACTATTTATTTATACCCTCAGGGGAGCTCAGAACAGTTTACATGAATTTATTCAGGCACTCAAGCATTTTTCCCTGTCTGTCCTGGTGGGCTCACATTCTATCTAATGTACCTGGGGCAATGGGGGGATTAAGTGACTTGCCCAGGGTCACAAGGAGCAGTGAGGATTTGAACCCCCAACCTCAGGGTGCTGAGGCTGTAGTTTTAACCACTGCGCCACTCTAGAAATTGAAATATAGCAAAAGTGATCCAAGTGTAGGACAATCCAGCCATTGTGACATCACTGATGAGGTTGGCTCTTAGGCATTGGTGGAATGAGGCATTGTGACATCACAATATCTGCTCTGGTAATCACAGGCTGTACTTTTTCACACTATTTATTTATTCAGTTTTCTCTACTGTTCTCCCTGGGGAGCTCAGAACAGTTGACATTAATTTATTCAGATACTAAAGCATTTTTTCCTGGCTGTCCCAGCGGGTTCACAATCTATCTAATGTACCTGGGACAATGGGGGGGGGGGGGTGTTAAAGTGACTTGCCCAGGGTCTCCCTGCACATTAGATAGACTGGTTTTACAGCCCACCAGAATTGCACTTTTAGAGCCCTGGCCTAGGGGATAAAGTTCTGAAGTGTCGGAAATGATATTGTAAAATGGTCTTTGAAATTTTGCCTAGGACTTAGGATTAAGATCGGCAGAGTACCAAAAATGAAAGAACTGACATGATGTTGCTTTCGGAACTCATCCTCGGTATCTTCAAATCCTTCTGGACTCCTTTTCTTTTGGCTTCACTGGTGATGTTTCCTGATGCTATTGGGTTCTGGTTTTTTTTTTCTTCTTTTTCTGGAGCTCTTTTGATTTGTATAATTTTTTTTTTTTTTGCCAAGTGCCCCTAATGCGTGTTGGAAGTGCAATTTCCATTTCTTGACAAAGAGGGAAGGATTTTTTTGTACTCCTTATTTATGGATGTATTTTGGACACAGGGGAATGCTGCTGAGTGAACTTCAAACAGCGCCTTATCTTACAAACCAGGCTTTTGATGTTGCCAAGATTAGAGCCTTGTTTCTCAGCTTTTGCCAAAATAAAATTGGGAGTAAACCCATGCGTGCGTGCATCTGATCTTCCCAAAGCAGAAGCACAGTTATTTTCAGGTTAGGCTGGGCATATCTGAGCTTCCCAGCGCCGCTTTAAATGGCAGGAGGACTGGACCAGAGCAGACTTCAAATCGTTGTTCCCCTAGAAAGGACTTGGCTTCCTGCTAAAATGGTAAGCTAAACTCTTCATAGTTACAATCTAAGCTATTCCATGCCCAGGTTCAGGAGCTTTTCCCTAAAACCACAGTATTCCATTTTTCCTCTAAGGAAGAGGTTTTCAACCAGCCAGCCAGGCAGGTTTTCAGGATTTCTTCAGTGAATATCCATGAGAAAGATTTGCCTGTACTATCTCTAGTTACCATTGCAGAAAAAGCTTTTAACGGCGACCCAAAATGGATTATTCCCATTAGAGAATGACACGGGGACAAATTTTTTTCCCCATCCCCACGGGAACTCATCTTCCCGTCCCCACAAGTTCTTTTCCTGCCCCTGCCCCATTCCTGCAAGCTCCGTCCTCATCTGCACAAGCCTCAAACGCTTGAAAATCATAAGTGTTTGAGGCTTGTGCGGTTAAGGCAGTGCTTGCAGGAATGGGACAGCGACAAAGCTCATGGGAATGGGGAAAATTTGTCCCCGTGTCATTTTCTAATTCCCATTCCATTTATATGAGAGTCCAGCAGAATTCGAGATCATTTGGATAAGGCATTTTCAGTATGTTTAACTTGAGAGTTTGTATCCTTCAGACTGTTTGTTTAACTTTGATGAGGACTTTATATTTAAAATAGTGTAAAAGGCTTTAAAAAGGAGAGTGCATGGTATATGATAGAAACATGATGGCAGATAAAGGCCAAATGGCCCATCCGCAGCATCCACTATCTCCTTCTCTCCCTATTGGCTAAGGCTTTTAACATTTGCATCTCCTCTTCCTATAGGCTAAGGCTCTTTACACCTGCATTGTTATGTCATAGAACTTTATGGTTATAGAAACATAGAAACATGATGGCAGATAAAGGCCAAATGGCCCATCCGCAGCATCCACTATCTCCTTCTCTCCCTATTGGCTAAGGCTTTTAACATTTGCATCTCCTCTTCCTATAGGCTAAGGCTCTTTGCACCTGCATTGTGATGTCATAGAGCTTTTTGGTTAAAGAAGCATAGAAACTTGATGGCAGATAAAGGCCAAATGGCCCATCCAGAGCATCCACTATCTCCTCCTCTCCCTATTGGCTAAGGCTCTTAACATTTGCATCTCCTCTTCCTATAGGCTAAGGCTCTTTGCACCTGCATTGTGAGGTCATAGAAACCTGATGGCAGATAAAGGCCAAATGGCCCATCCACTATCTCCTCCTCTCCCTATTGGCTAAGGCTCTTAACATTTGCATCTCCTCTTCCTATAGGCTAAGGCTCTTTGCACCTGCATTGTGAGGTCATAGAAACCTGATGGCAGATAAAGGCCAAATGGCCCATCCACTATCTCCTCCTCTCCCTATTGGCTAAGGCTCTTAACATTTGCATCTCCTCTTCCTATAGGCTAAGGCTCTTTGCACCTGCATTGTGATATCATAGAGCTTTATGGTTATAGAAACCTGATGGCAGATAAAGGCCAAATGGCCCATCCGGTTATAAATGTTATTAAATGCTTATTGGTCTTAACATTTTTGCCTTCTGCAAACAGGACCCTAAACTTTGAGGCATGTTTGGTTTTCATTTGGAACTTCCAAATCTTAAAAGTGCAACTTCTGTGGATCTCGTTTTAAATGTGAGCATTATTAGTCTGCTGGAAGGCACAGCAATGGATAGGGCATACAATATAGTCTTATGCTGTTAGCTTTCAAATATGATTAAGAGCCACCGGGGGGCGCTGCTAGCAATCCCACAGCAGCTGACCTTTTTTGCAGTTTGCCACTTCCCTGGGATCATTCACTGGGAAACCACAATTAAGATGCAAACGAAGAAAAAGTATTTCTGGAAATGCTCAGAGACGCACGAAAGAACAACACTCCCTGGATCCGGCATTACACATCAAGTTAATTTATAAGGAAGCTTATTAATCTGTGGTGTTCAGGGCACCGTTATAATCATTCTTGCTTCCGGTTTCTATCTTTGCAAACTATATATTTTCCACATGGCAATAAACATCACGCTTGTGGGAATTCTTAATCTTTGATGTCATGTCAGAAGTTGAATGGAGCTTGGGCATCCAGTTCAGAATTTAAAGAGGTCGCGGAGCTACAGAGCAATCGGTCTTGTAATGGAATGATGCAAATTCACTGTGAAAAATAAACCACAGCATTCGGAACAAACCAGAATTGCTAATGGCCCCTCCTGTATCGGTGAAAATTCTTCTGGCAGAATCAGAGAGACTTATTCCTCTCGTGCATATTCATTAGGGATGCCCAGCAATCTTCTCTGTGGCCCTCGGAGCCTGTCGGTGAACAACAGTGCTCTGTAGAAGTTGGGTTTTGACCCGTCCATAGGACACCCCAAGCGGGTCATGTTTTCAGGGTGTCCGCGATGAATGAGGTTGGCATGCAAATATCTCTGACGTATTCATTCTGGATGTCTTTAAAACATGACTGATGTGGAACAGCATTATTTTATTAAATTCTGTGTTGATCTAATATCAGCTTCATCTCGGTCCAAATTTTTTATTTGATTGTTGCAATTGTCCAGATCTTGCCAGCCGAGGAAGTCTAAAAGAACAAAGTTTTTTTTTGTTTGTTTATTTAAATCCAGAAGCTGAACAGGGAGACAGCGACTCTATAACAACTGAACTTACTGGTGGTCATGGTTGTGGTAAGAGCGGATAGCGTAGCTGGTTTTAAGAAAGGTTTGGACAAATTCCTGGAGGAAAAGTCCATAGTCTGTTATTGAGAAAGACATGGGGGGAAGCCACTGCTTGCTCTGGATCGGGAGGATGGAATGTTGCTACTCTTTGGGATTCTAGAATCTTGTTACTCTCTGGGATTCCGGAATCTGGCTATTCTTTGAGATTCTGTATGGAATGTTGCTACTCTTTGGGATTCTAGAATCTTGTTACTCTCTGGGATTCCGGAATCTGGCTATTCTTTGAGATTCTGAATGGAATGTTGCTACTCTTTGGGATTCCGGAATCTTGCTATTCTTTGAGATTCTGTATGGAATGTTGCTACTCTTTGGGATTCTAGAATCTTGTCACTCCTGGGATTCCGTAATCTTGCTATTCTTTGAGATTCTGAATGGAATGTTGCTACTCTTTGGGATTCTAGAATCTTGTCACTCTCTGGGATTCCGGAATCTTGCTATTCTTTGAGATTCTGTATGGAATGTTGCTACTCTTTGGGATTCTAAAATCTTGTTACTCTCTGGGATTCCGGAATCTTGCTATTCTTTGAGATTCTGAATGGAATGTTGCTACTCTTTGGGATTCCGGAATCTTGCTATTCTTTGAGATTCTGTATGGAATGTTGCTACTCTTTGGGATTCTAGAATCTTGTCACTCTCTGGGATTCCGTAATCTTGCTATTCTTTGAGATTCTGAATGGAATGTTGCTACTCTTTGGGATTCTAGAATCTTGTCACTCTCTGGGATTCCGTAATCTTGCTATTCTTTGAGATTCTGTATGGAATGTTGCTACTCTTTGGGATTCTAAAATCTTGTTACTCTCTGGGATTCCGGAATCTTGCTATTCTTTGAGATTCTGAATGGAATGTTACTACTCTTTGGGATTCCGTAATCTTGCTATTCTTTGAGATTCTGTATGGAATGTTGCTACTCCTTGGGTTTTGGCCAGGTACTAGGGATGTGGATTGGCCACTGTGAGAACGGGTTTCTGAGTTTGATGGATCATCGTTGTGACCCAGTGAGGCTATTCTTATGTTCTTATGGTACGTTTGTAAAAGAATATTCAAATGATAAAGCTCACATTCGATGAAACCTGACCCCCCCTCCCCCAAATAATAAAAGAAAGCAGAAAATGAATACATCCTGCATCAGACGATGGCCAGAGAAACAACAGACAGGTTACACATAGTGCTGAATTAGAGGGAGCTCAGAAGTTGACCAATGCCAGAGCTCCTACTGCCCAGCAGCTGGTTCAGTGGGTGAAAAGAACAGGCATTGGGTTAAGTTCCTAACTCTGACAACTTAAGCCAGTCTTGTTAGCCCACCCTCATTTATTTCATCATGTCAGTTGCCTTAAGGTCACCATAGCCCAGCTGCGGCATACAGAACGGAGGAAGGGAAGATCTCTCTTCAACCAGATCATCTGGAATGAGAGATTCTTATGGAGAACGGAGAACGTTGCACGCTACCAATCAGAATCTCGTTGGAGAATATATTTCAGGCTAAATTATAGTTCATTAATTCTTCTTGGGTGTTCGGTTTTGGCTTTGCTTTGAATTTCACAAGCCCAGGCATGATATTCTTTTCAGCACGGGATACTTCTGGTTGTGGGGTTTATTTGTTTGAGCTTATAATGCTAATATTTGGGTTCTCCACCTACCCATAAGAACATAAGAATTGCCATATAGGGACAGATCGAAGGTCCATCAAGTCCAGTCTCCTGTTTCCAACAGTGGCCAACCCAGGTCCCAAGTACTTGGCAGAAATCCAAAGAGTAGCAACATTCCAGAGCTGAGATTGTGATGTCATAATGCCTCATTCCTCCAATGCCTAAGAGTCAACCTCAGCAGTGATGTCACAATGGCTTGATTGTCCTATACTTGGCTCACATAAGAATTGCCACACTGGGACAGACCGAAGGTCCATCAAGCCCAGGATCCTGTTTCCATCAGTGGCCAACCCAGGTCACAGGTACCTGGCAAGATCCCAATTAGGAATAAGCAGTGGATTTCCCAAGCCATCTCAATCATGGCCTATGGACTTCTCTTTTACAAAATTAGCCAAATCTTTTTTTTTTTTTAAACCCCGCTGAATTCACCACATTCTCCAGCAGTGAATTCCAGAGTTTTTAATTACACATTGTGTGAAGAAATATTTTCTCCAGTTTGTTTTAAATCTACTACTTAGTAACGTCATCCCATGCCCCCCTAGTCCTAGTATTATTGGGAAGAGTTAACAAGCGATTCACATCTACCCTTTCCAGTCCACTCTTTTTATAGACCTCTAACATATCACTCTCTTCTCCAAGCTGAAGAGCCCTAGTCGTTTTAGCCTTTCTTCATAGGGAAGTCGTCCCATCCCTTGTATCGTTTTGTCGCCCTTCTCTGTACCTTTTTAAATTCTGCTATATCTTTTTTTTGAGGTACGGTGACCAGAACCGCGCACAGTATTCAAGGTGCAGCCGTACCATAGAGCGCTATAAGGGCATTATAATATTTTAATCTTTGCGTTCCATTCCTTTCCTGATAATTCCTAACATTCTATTTCTTAGCCACCGCCGCACATTGAGCTGAGGGTTTCAATGTATCGTCAACGATGACACCTAGATCCTTTTCCTGGGCAGCGACTCATAACATAGAACCCAGCTTCACTTAGGTATAGTTCGGGTTCCTCTTTCCCACATGCGTCACTTTGCTCATGCTCACATTAAACGTCATCTGGCACTTTGACGCCCAGACTCACAACGTCCTCTTGCAATTTTTCACAATCCTCTTGCCATTGAACAACTTTGTATCGTCAGCAAATTTAATTATCTCACTAGTTATTCCCATCTCTAGGTCATTGATTTAAATGTGTTAAAAAGCAATGGTCCCACCAGAGACCCCTGGTGAACCCCATTATTTACCCTTCTCCATTGAGAATATTGACCGTTTAAACCCACTCTCATTCAACTAAGGGCAGTGTCTCCAAATGAGTTGATTAGATGTATACTGTGACCCTAATGAACCTTGCACCCTGAGGCAAGGTGTGCGAGTGTGATCTCTGTTTTAAGATGCTCTTTTAGAGCTTACACTTCCCCCTCCGTATTCGCGGTGGTTAGGGGCAGAGACGGCCCGCGAATATAAAAAAAAAAAACCCGTGAATAATATTCGGGCCGGTTCTGCCTGGCTATTTTAAGCCCTGTAAGCCCCCCCTTAAGCCTTACCTGGTGGTCTAGCGGGTTTTCAGGCAGGAGCTATCTTCCCACGCTCCTGCCCCGTGCAGATCGCTCACAGGAAATGGCTGCCTTGAGCTCCCGTAGTCTGTCGAGCCATTACCTGTGAGCGATCTGCACGGGGAAGGAGCGTGGGAAGATCGCTCCTGCCCTGAAAACCCGCTAGACCACCAGGTAAGGCTTAAGGAGGGGCTTACAGGGCTTAAAATAGCCTGAAAAAAGAAAAAGGAATTTTAGGTTTAAAATCGCGAATAAGTGAATCCGTAGATACGGAAACCGCGAATACGGAGGGGGGAAGTGTATTCTAGTGTTTGCATCTTGTTCTAGAGTGCTTCCTTCTAGAGTTTCTTGACAAAGCATGTACAGGCAGCCATATTTGATAGGTCTTCGAGGGTGAGCGTAACCAGAAGATATAAGCAAATACTTATCGCCATACTATTGAATTTGATAGACCTGTGCCTCAGTTATGGCTCTGCCTTGTCTTTACGATAACCAGCACTTAGCCTTAAACTGTAAAAAGTTTAATTTTCTTAGTTCAGCTATTCTTATTCATTCTGTGCTGAGAATTTCATGCATCTGGAGGAGGAAAGGTGCCTTACTCCTTTTAAGCAGTAGCTTCTCTCTCTAATATTGTGTTTTCCGTGGTGGTTTAAAACTGATTTGCTCGTTAGTTTTCAAAGTAGGAAGCCATATTGCATTGTTTCAGCAAAGCTTTCTTGAGAAATCGCCATAGTCTGCCCATCAAGTCTGCCCACTCTACTGACCCACCCCATTAAGTCTGAGTGCTAATGACCTAGTTCCTTAACTCGACCCTCGTAGGGATCCCACGTGGATGTCCCATTTTTTCTTAGTCGAGCACGCTGGTGGCCTTGATCACCTGCACCGGAAGTTTGTTCCAGTGATCTACCACCCTTTCTGTGAAGAAATACTTCCTGGTGTCGCCACTAAATTTCCCTCCTCTGAGTTTGAGCGTTGATGATGAGAAACAGTGACGGCGAAAAATAATTTGGCTGCCTCTGTTAGTGCCTACCTCGGTCGCCAGGTGAAATTGCCATTTCTGCTTTTCCTGAAGGGTCTTCCAGTTTTTATGTTGTAAATATCCTACCCCCAGTTTGAAGACACCAAGTCCCTTGTGTTTTTGGCAGCTGCTTTCAAATCGGGCATTATTGGCTAAGAAAGTTCCATTCGTTGCTCTGCCAGGAATGTGCCGTCATCCTGCCCCTCTCCACTATTCTCTCTGAAGTCTCAAGAAAGCAACCCCGGTCATGTAACCACTCCACCTTATGTGTCATGCAAGATAGACCAGGGTAATGTGAAACCACGGGCGAACCAATCTTGTTGCTCATATGGAGACTTTTAGCCCAGTTTGGAATTGTGAAATGTTTGTTGCTATCAACATTCATTTTCTTTGCCTGGTCATTCTCTGTTTCCCATCTGTTTACAGCTCATCGAGAACAGATTTTTGGCCCAAGCAAATGATTTGGCATGATGAAATATGAGGTGGAAAGAATGTTTGGAATGCAAGGCCAACTTTATTGTGGGCTGATGTAGTGTGAAGACAGTTTTGGAAGGGGTGTCTTGGTTTGTTGTAGAAGAATTTGGAAGTAGAGTTTTTGGTTGATTGCCGATGTCTTGTTCAATGTTTGCAGAGATGGGGTCCCTCCGTATCGACTTGGGAGCAAGAAGCAGCTACAGAGAGAGATGCATCGTAGTGTGAAAGCCAATGGACAAGTTTCTCTACCTCATTTTCCAGTAAGTGTAAAAGGTGGTGTAGACCATGAAGTGGGAACTCGCTTTAACCAATGAAATGTATCTCCAATAAGAAGGAATGTTCCAACTCTAGAATGATACATGAGACATATTTAGGGAGGGCCAAGAGGGATGGAGGGAGGTTTTAGCTGAGGCTTCATCTTGATCCCACTCCTTTGGGTACCAGGGGTTCTAATGGTAGTATTAGCTATGCTTTTTTCCTTACCCCAAACTCGATTGCCACTCTACTATTGCAAACTGTGTGCCGCGGCAAGATTTCGGGAGTGCTGCGAGACGCTGGTGAGGAGGAGAGGTGCCAGTGCTGGCTCACTGCTTACAAGACGAGCCTCTTGGCGGCAAGAGGCAGGTCCTGTCGGCAGTCAGCTGGCACCTGTCCTCCTCGCAGCACTCCCGGAATCTCGCCGCGGCACACAGTTTGCAATACTAGAGTGGCAATTGAGTTTGGGGTAAGGAAAATAAAACCGGCGTGGTAGTTGCAGACTTGGGGCTTGTCTGGAGGGCCTCAGCGCATGCATGCGACATCATCGTGTCGCCGTTCATGCGTTTCCGGATGTCCTCCTGCCGCGGCCCTGAGTTTAGTGCGCCGTGGCTTTAAAAGGTTTGCGGAGCACTGCTCTAGATCAGTGGTTCTCTGTCCTGGAGGGTCAGTCGGGTTTTTGGGATGGCCCTAATGAATATGCATGAGAGAGATTTGCATATAATGGAGACGACAGGTCATGCAACTCTTCCCCACACGTATTCATTAGGGCTATCCCAAAGACCCGACTGGCCTGGTGGTCCTCCAGGACAGGGAAGGGAACCACTGCTCTGGGAGTTTGGCCGAGTTATGGGGCTGTAGTTTTAGAAGCCACTGAGGCAAATCTATAAGCTTGCGCCAAGAACTAGATGCAACTTACGCGCATCAAAGGTACCTTTTTAAATTGCCATTTTCACGTGTGAGGCAAATCTATAAGCTGGCGCCAAGAACTAGATGCAACTTACGCGCATCAAAGGTACCTTTTTAAATTGCCATTTTCACGTGTGAGACAAATCTATAAGCTGGCGCCAAGAGCTAGATGCAACTTACGCGCATCAAAGGTACCTTTTTAAATTGCCATTTTCACGTGTGAGGCAAATCTATAAGCTGGCGCCAAGAACTAGATGCAACTTACGCGCATCAAAGGTACCTTTTTAAATTGCCATTTTCACGTGTGAGACAAATCTATAAGCTGGCGCCAAGAACTAGATGCAACTTACGCGCATCAAAGGTACCTTTTTAAATTGCCATTTTCACGTGTGAGACAAAATCTATAAGCTGGCGCCAAGAACTAGATGCAACTTACGCGCATCAAAGGTACCTTTTTAAATTGCCATTTTCACGTGTGAGACAAAATCTATAAGCTGGCGCCAAGAACTAGATGCAACTTACGCGCATCAAAGGTACCTTTTTAAATTGCCATTTTCACGTGTGAGACAAAATCTATAAGCTGGCGCCAAGAGCTAGATGCAACTTACGCGCATCAAAGGTACCTTTTTAAATTGCCATTTTCACGTGTGAGGCAAATCTATAAGCTGGCGCCAAGAACTAGATGCAACTTACGCGCATCAAAGGTACCTTTTTAAATTGCCATTTTCACGTGTGAGGCAAATCTATAAGCTGGCGCCAAGAACTAGATGCAACTTACGCGCATCAAAGGTACCTTTTTAAATTGCCATTTTCACGTGTGAGACAAATCTATAAGCTGGCGCCAAGAACTAGATGCAACTTACGCGCATCAAAGGTACCTTTTTAAATTGCCATTTTCACGTGTGAGGCAAATCTATAAGCTGGCGCCAAGAACTAGATGCAACTTACGCGCATCAAAGGTACCTTTTTAAATTGCCATTTTCACGTGTGAGACAAATCTATAAGCTGGCGCCAAGAACTAGATGCAACTTACGCGCATCAAAGGTACCTTTTTAAATTGCCATTTTCACGTGTGAGACAAATCTATAAGCTGGCGCCAAGAACTAGATGCAACTTACGCGCATCAAAGGTACCTTTTTAAATTGCCATTTTCACGTGTGAGGCAAATCTATAAGCTGGCGCCAAGAACTAGATGCAACTTACGCGCATCAAAGGTACCTTTTTAAATTGCCATTTTCACGTGTGAGGCAAATCTATAAGCTGGCGCCAAGAACTAGATGCAACTTACGCGCATCAAAGGTACCTTTTTAAATTGCCATTTTCACGTGTGAGGCAAATCTATAAGCTGGCGCTAAGAGCTAGATGCAACTTACGCGCATCAAAGGTACCTTTTTAAATTGCCATTTTCACGTGTGAGGCAAATCTATAAGCTGGCGCTAAGAGCTAGATGCAACTTACGCGCATCAAAGGTACCTTTTTAAATTGCCATTTTCACGTGTGAGACAAAATCTATAAGCTGGCGCCAAGAGCTAGATGCAACTTACGCGCATCAAAGGTACCTTTTTAAATTGCCATTTTCACGTGTAAGTGATTTATGCTGCTGCTACTATTTTAATTATTTCTATAACATTACTAGGCGAACTCAGCGCTGTACACATGATATGCAGGTACTATCTCTGTCCCTAGTGGGCTTACAATCTAACCCCCTTTTTTACTAAGGTGCGGTAAATGCGATGCGTTCATAGAGTAACGGGCATTTAGCGCACCTTAGTAAAAGAGGACACAAGTTTGTTGTTTTTTTGTTTGTTTGTTTGTTTTTGTACCCAGGGCAATGGAGTGTCAAGCGACCTATGCCCACGGTCACAAGGAGGCCACAGGGGGTGCTTTAGGGCAAAGGGGTTATGAGTTAAAAGCAACCTCGAAATGGTGGACTTATAGTCTGGACTTTGAATACTGTAATGTAGCGCCCAAGTGCTAGGGCAGAGATCTCAAAGTCCCTCCTCGAGGGCCGCCATCCAGTCGGGTTTTCAGGATTTCCCCAGTGAATATGCATTGAAAGCAGTGCATGCAAATGAATCTCATGCATAGTCATTCGGGAAATCCTGAAAAACCCGACTGGATTCCGGCCCTCGAGGACCGGAGTTGCCCACCCCTGTTCTAGGCCATTCCCCCTCCCCCCCCCCAATTAAGCACTGTCAAGAGGGTACCTTTCCCTTCCCCTTTCTATACACTTCATGATTTCTTACGATACAGAGTGAGAGAGGTGCCAGTTCCCTTACGACAGGGGTCTCAAAGTCCCTCCTCGAGGGCTGCCATCCAGTTGGGTTTTCAGGATTTCCCCAGTGAATATGCATTGAAAGCAGTGCATGTAAATGGATCTCCTGCAGATTCATTGGTTTACCACACACTGAACAATTTCGGGATTTATAATATCAATTCAATAGCTCTACTATATTAAAATATATTTTCTAAATACAAAGAGCTATATTTGTTACAAATTTATAAACTAAAATTCCACACATTCATGAATTACTTCTATTTATTTTATACTTTTTAAAAAAAAAAAAATATTTTTTCACCCCCACACACGTGTTAATACTTCATATCATATAAATATATACATAAATAACTTACTAAAACCTTCACAACCTAACCAACCAACCAAGTAATTCATGAATGTGTGGAATTTTAAGTTATAAATCTGTAACAAATATAGCTCTTTGTGTTTAGAAAATCTATGCATATTCATTGGGGAAATCCTGAAAACCCGACTGGATTGCGGCCCTCGAGGAGGGACTTTGAGACCTCTGTGCTAGAGTGCGCAGCTCCGAGGTGGATTGAAACATGGGAGGCCCATAACTTATAGAATGCTCTTGGCTCTGCGTGCTATTGGCATATTTAGGTGTGATTATTTACAACTGCCTTTGAAATGTCTAAGGTTGGACGTGCCAGTTCGGGTGTGCCCAAGTGCCATTCTAGAATTGGCGCTAAGTGCACCCCGTTATAGTTCCTAAATTAAGGCGCCAAGTCGGAGAACTGCCTCCATATGTTTACATAGGGCCAGATTCGGCATAGTGCAATCGAAGCTGCACGCACGGATCTGTGCACGTTGCCGATTTGCGGGCAAAACTTAATGAATTAGTGAGCCAAGCAAATACGTTCATTGGCCTTAGTTAGAATGTGCACACACAGCTTTCTGAGAGTGGTCTATGAAACTCTGCGTGCAAATTCTAGTGTGTAGATCTCAGAAGGGGGTGTGGCCAGGGGAGGAGCATAGGCAGATTGTGATCTTTTCCTGAAAGTTAGGCGCACTGTTTTTTGAATATGCCCAATCCATGCACAACTTAGGAATGAATAGGGGTTACCAGTTTTTCACAAATGTAAAATCCGGACCCCTCTAGACCTGCCCCCAGGCCCGCCCGGTTCTACCCATCCCCGTTACCACGCTCCAGCCTTGCCCCGCCCTCTTCAGCCTGCTCGTCTTGGTCAGGAGGGCATCCGTGCATGCACGGATTCTCCTCCCGACGCAATTTGCTTTTCAGAACCCGGACAAAGTACCGGGCTTTGAAAAGCCGTCCGGACATGCCCTCTTCAAAGAGGACGTGCCCGAGTAAATCTTGATATCCTGTAACCTTAGGAACGGGTATTTAGGCCTCATTTTCAAATGTGGTTAGTCAAACGCACGGGTGCTATGTGTGATTCTGTAAACTGCGACTAACTTTGGAGGCATTTTATAGAATCATGATAAGCGCTGTCCTTTAGGCTTCATATATAGAATATGGCCCACAGATCTCGAGGGCTCTTGAGAAGGCCTGAGGCCTCTACTGTATATTGGGCAAAAATTTAATCTTGAATCATATTTGCTATCTAAGCTACATCGCCCCCGCCTCACTCCTTTTCGGTACACCGTCCATAGCGCGCAGGGCATTGACACGCTGACAATTCCGCTCCATTAAATGCGCGCAGCGGCAGGAATTGTCGAGGCAGAATTGTAAGTGTAGTCGGGGGGGGGGGATTGCGGCAATGTTGTAATTCGGCAGCATGAGTTGTAAGTGTAGTGGGGGTTCCCCCACACTCGACGAGAGCGCGAGTGTTTATGGGGTTCCCCCCCACACCTCCCTCAAAGTGCGAGTTGTAAGTGTAGTTGAGGAGTTACCCCCCCACACCCCCTTAACAAGAGCGTGAGTGTTCCCCCCCACAACCCCCTCTCAGAGCGCACACGGGAAGGCGTAAGGGTGGCGCGCAAATGTCGGGGTGGAATTGTCGGCGGGCCAGTGTCCTGCGTGCATTTGATGGGTCACCCTCCTTATCCTATCTCCCTTGCTGAGTCTAGTTCAGGCTCTCTTATGAGGCTTGGTCGAATCGGTGGTTTGAGGGAAACTTTGCATACTGTCACGTACATGCTCTTAACATTTAAAAAAAAAAAAATTTCTTTTTATCCATTAATTGAAGACGAGATCTTGGATGATATTTTGTGATTTTTGCGTGTGCAGTGTTTCTTTTCTTTGGGAAAAGAAAATTCAAAAGTTTTTGAGCTTGTAAATTAGATTATGTTGGCCTGGGGCGTGCAAATCGACTTTCTCCACCAGACAGCGCTTTGATCAAGCCCTGAATAGAGCCAGCTTGTGTAAAAGTGACAACTTCCAGCGGCGTGGCCTTTTTTTTTTTTTTTTCTCCCCCCGCATCATTTCTGGAGTTAAATGGTTGCCGTGGCAAAGGGCCCTACCTCATTTTGCAGGCAGGATGCTAGGGAAGGGGCTGATTACGCTGTTCGCTTTGGGGGGAGGGAGCCAAAATAAATACAAACAAATTTTTAGTGTGGGGGGGGGAAGAGGTTAATGGCAGATGACATGAAGAGGAGAGAGAGAGGGAAGAAGTCAGTGGGGGTTTCGTGTGGCTCCTTGCACTGGCAGATGCAATATTTTATTTTTTTTTTTTTTTGGGGGGGGGGGTCTTTTTATGTTTCTGTTCTCTGGTTGGAGACATCCTCTTTTTCCCTTGATGGATCTGCTTCAGGCAGGCGAAATCCCAGCAATACTCCACCGGTAGCCCAGAGCAGTTTTTTTTTATTCCAAGCTCTGTACAAAGAGAGTTGGGGAGAGGGAGAGGTAGGAGGGAAAAGATCAGGGACACTGAGACAACACTACCTCAAAGGTGCCCAGTGTGTAGCCAAGAAATAAATTACCACATCTTCTCTGATCTGGAGCCGTTTCACTTCTTTTTGTCCTCTTCCCTCCCTCCCCCCCCCCCCCCAGTTTTCAACTCCTTTCTGTTTATATGCTACTTTCCTTCTTCAAGTAAAAGTCTCTCTCCCTCCCTCCCTCCCTCCTCCTGAGTTTGGGATTTTTTTTTTTTTTTTGATGTTTGACAACAGTCTTTGAAGATTTTTCTGCTTCAGAGTAGCTACTGATGGGCTGGTTGTACTACAGAGAGAGCAAGCAGGGGCTCCTCGGAGCGCAACCAACTGGTCCAGCCGTAGGCAAACGCTGACGGGAAGGATGTCGCTCCATGAGGCCGCAGCGCTGGCTCATAAAAATCCTAAGCCGACCGTACCTGCTCACGGTTCTCCTTTCATCCCGACACGGAAGCATTGCGACGCTCGCGCTAAGCATTTGCCCTGTGCGCCGTCCGAGCTAAACCATGGCCCATCACGCCTCTCCTTCTCTGCCCTCTGTAGAGAACGCACCGTCTTCCTAAGGAGATGACCCCAGTGGAACCAGCCGCCTTTGCCGCCGAGCTCATCTCCAGGCTGGAAAAACTGAAGCAGGAGCAGGAAACCATGAATGACCTGGAGGAGAGGCTGCAACAGATGAAAGAGGTAGAGGGGGGTGTTTAACGCCTCATGTGCCCCTGGGAAGATTTGGGGATGCTGTGGGGGGGGGGGAGGGGTTCACCTGTGTGTTAATTTGCAGCTGCTGTGTCTGGGAGGGAGAGTCAAGGTTTGAGATGATCATATAATTTTGCTATAACATAAACAGAATTGATTTCTCTCTCTTTCTTCCTCTCCCCCACCTCCCCCCTCCCTCCCGGCTTGGACCCGTTTCTATCTCTGATGTTGCTTTTCAGTGTCTTCTCATTATGTTTTGTAAAGGATGAAGAGAGAGAGGAATTGGAGCTTTCTGTCGGTCCACCATCCAGTCAGGAGACGGCAGCTGTTCAGCATCCACTGACCCTCCTGCCGTCGGGCACCTGCGAAGATGACCCTCAAGCGATCCTGGATGAGCATTTGTCACGCGTACTAAAGACCCCCGGCTGCCAGTCCCCCGGCGCAGGGAGGTACAGCCCTCGCGCCCGATCCCCCGACCCGTTCCGTACGGGGAAGATGCCGCCGTTGCTGGCGCCCCCGCCCTCTTGCGTGCAGCTCAACAACAGATTCATCACCAAACAGACGACCAAGCACGTGCACCATCACTACATCCATCACCACACTGCTCCCAAGACGAAAGAGCAGATCGAAGTGGAGGCGGCTCAGAGAGTGCAGTGTTACTGCGCCAGCGGTAGCGATTACTGCTGCTTCCTAAAGAGCAGGTTTCCTTCGAAAGCTTCGGACTTGCCTCCCGGCCAGCTGGAATCGTTTGGGTAAGCTGCTGAATCTCTTTATTTTTCTCACTTACAAATAGGGGGGCCCTAGATAAATGGATTTCAGGCTGCACGGCTTCCGTTGTATAGCGGTTTGTATTTCCCGTATTTTGGCTGGTTAATAAACCCATTTTGCAGCAAGCATATGTGTGTGGAAGCATAGACACTTCTCCCGCCGTATTCGCTGTGATAGGGGATTAACAGAACCGCAAATGTAGGAAAACCGTGAATAACTTTTTCATATGTTATTCGCTGTTTTCTGTTAAAAGCCATCGCGAATATAACGAAACTGCGAATAACATGGTGGGAGGCCTGGCCTGTTCCTGAAGGAGAGGCAAAACACGGTGAAGAAAGTGCTGGGAATCGGCGATTTCTCTATGCAAGTTGATGTAATTTGGGGAGGAGAATTCAGCAAGCTAAAAACCGTGAATAATCGAAACCGCGAATACGGAGGGAGAAGTGTGCGTGTAGATAGCATTGTCTTCAAAAGAACAGTGCAATGTCTCGTCTGCCAATGACGCGGCTGAGTATGTGCGCTGAGAGCCTGAGATGGGATTTAAAAGAAGGCGTCAAAAGCTATAGGCGGTTGCCTCCTAGGGCTGTATCGGCAGCAACAGGCGTATTAGAACAGAACAGCCATTCTGTTGGCAGGTTACTCAGCTGCGTATGTGGCTTTTTTTTTTTTTTTTTTTCCCCTGTAGAAGCAGAAACGGCACATTGGGTAGGAGGAACAGCAGGAGTTTAACGGACAGTCCGATATTCGCAAGTAGCGAAGGAGGCGTATCCCAGCTCCCGGGCGACGAAACGGATCGCTTGCAGAACGTCAGGCAGTGGATAATGGAGAGTGACCGTCAAAACAAGCACAAGCCCCACAGGTAAAGAGAGCCTAATGGCGATTCCGTTACACTCTGCAAAAAGCAAGCAGCGTTGCGCTTCCAGTGGGCTGAGCTCAGGGTTATGTCTGGCAGAAGTTCACCTTCTTATTGTAAGGTTTTGTTTTTTTTTTTGCAAATGACTTTTTTTTTGTGTGGGATTTTGGGAAAAGTCTGCATTGATTCTGCATTTGGTGATAGGGGTTTGACTGAGTTGCCTGGGGTGTGCAAATAAAAAGGTGCCTGCCCCAAAGAGCTTAGACTGAACCGTAGTGAACCGATAGGCTATTGAATCTTGGGACTCTTTCTGTGAACAAAATTTAGGGTTGGTTTGCCTGCCTTCCTCTGGAACAGCATCTGTTCTGTCCTGAGAGTGTGACGTAGTGGTTAGAGCTACAGCCTCAGCACCCCGAGGTTGTGGGTTCAAATCCTGTGCTGCTCTTTGTGACCCTGGAAAAGTCTCTTAATGCTCCACTGGCCCAGGTACATTAGATTGTGAGACCACTGGGACAGATAGGGAAAATGCTTAAAATACCTGCATGTAAACCACTTTGGGTGTGGTTGTATAACTTCAAAAAGATGGAATACAAGTCCCAACCCCTTTCCCTGATGTCATAATGCGTGTCAGAAACCCAAATAGTAGCAACATTCCAGAGCTCATATTGTGATGTCATAATGCCTCATTCCACCAATGCCTAAGAGCCAACCTCATCAGTGATGTCACAATGGCTTCATTGTTCTATACTTGGCTCACTTCTGATATTGTATCAGAGGAGAGTGTGGTGCAGTGGTTAGAGCTAGAGCCTTGGCACCCTGAGGTGGTGGGTTCAAACCCCATGCTGCTCCTTGTGACCCTGGGCAAGATAGACTGTGAGCTCACAGGGTCAGATAGGGAAATATTCTTGCGTACCTGATTGTAAACGCTTAATACACCTTGTCCAAGCAGTATATAAAAATCCCATTCCCTTCTAAAAGGGGGATCAGAGGCTGGTTTATTGACCCTAGGGGCAGGGGTTAGATGGGAGTTTCCTTGCTTCCACTTGGTGACCCAACATTTCCTTTCTGTCTCCTTGTGTTTGCAGTGCCCAGAGCGCAAAGAAGGTCTGTACGTCAGAGTGTGTGAGAGGGCCAGCCACAGAGCGCGCAGGACGCCATCACCAGTGGGGTGCAAGTGGGCTCCCTCGAACCATAAAGCCAGCTCATCCCTTCATTCAGGACCCTGCCATGCCACCTCTAACACCTCCCAATACGCTTGCCCAGTTGGAGGAGGCTTGCCGGAGGCTAACGGAAGTCTCCAAGCCCCAGAAGCAACGGTAGAGTTTATAAATTAGCATTACCAAAATAATGTGATATTTAATCTAATCTAATGTTCCATTTGTGTGTTAAGAGGGGTTTAGAGGGGGAGCTTAAGGAGGAGGGCCTTGACAGTGAGGGAGAAGAAGGGAGCGAAGAAAAACTCGATTTGGGGGTGGTTGGGTAGTGTACGATTGCCAGTTTTCTGAAATTGGACACCTCGTGTTGTAGAAGTTCACTAGCCTAGGGCATAAATTTCCTTAGGCGTTCACTGCGGCATCTTTAGCGTCCCTTCTCGATGCTGGTACTTTGGCTGCTGAAGAGGTAGAAAGGAGCTACCGCATAGCGCTCTTGGGCCAAGTGGCCTTATGGTCACTATATCAGAGTAGTAGAACCCCGTTATCAAAACTTCATCTTAAGATCTTTTAATGTATTGAGGCTATTTTTACTGTAACGATGACAACTGCAAAAAAAAAAAAAAAAAAAGAGGTAAATAAGACGTGAATGTAACTTTCTGTCGAGGCTCATTTTCAAAAAAAAAAAAAAAAGATAGACGTCCAAAAGACAGCGAAATCCAGCACTTGGACGTCGTACTAGTCAAATCGTCCAGGTGGGCGTTCTCAAAACAGGCTTTCTAGATGTCGTTCTGGTTGTTTTGTCTCCAGTGCGTCCAAATCTTAAGGGAGCGTGTTAGAGGCGTGTTTTGGGCAGGCTTAGGATGGGCTTAGGACTTGCACGCTCGTCAGGCATAATCAAACCTTTAACAAAAAGTCCTGGGCTGCTTTTTTTTTTTTTTTTTAAATAGACGTTTGGGGCTAGACCTGTTTTAAAAGTGTCTAAATGCTAAAAAGGTGCCCAAACTGACTAGATGACCACTGGAGGGATTAAGGCATGACCCCCCCTTTAAGGCATGAATCCCACCCCCCACACTTACTCCCCCTGTGCTCACCAACCCCCTCCCACTACCCAAGATGTTAAAAAAAACAAACAAACCCCAAAACTCCCCAGTACATTCTAGCCTGTATTACGAGGGGGTGCTGAGAAGTTCTCAGACCAAACAGCTTCAGATGTTAACACAGACATTTGAGCCCAGAGAGCAGAGAGATTGTAGGAATTTCACCTTAAAAAGTCCCAGGTACAGATGTCATTATCTTGCTTATCTTGCTTATAGTGTACAGTGGTGCCTCACACAACGAACTTAATTGGTTCCAGGAGCAAGTTTGTTATGTGAAACGTTCGTTATGTGAAACGCGTTTTCCCATAGGAATACATGTAAAAAAAAATAATTCGTTCTGCAGCATAAAATATGCTAAGATGACATAAAAAAGATAAATTTTTTGTTATTATTTTTATTTAGGTACATCTAAAAACATACATCTCCCTGTCCTTTTACTTCCACTATCTTCCTATCCCATCTCTATTCCCTTTTGTCCCTCTCCCCATGATCAATCATCTCACCACCTCTCTCTGCCCTCACCCTCAGGGTTCAAGATTGCTTCCACTCTTTTTCCTGTTGTTCTCTCTGCCTGTCACCCTATGATTTAGCATCCCTTCTGCCCTTGTCCAATATTTCCCCTTCTCTCCCTCCCTCTCATCCCCTGCTCCAACATGTGCTTTCAGCGGCCTTCTCCCCCCTTAAGCGTCTTTTCTTCTCCACTCCACCTTTCCTCCCTCCCTGCCTCCACCTTTGTGGCGCTTTTGCACCCGACCGACAACAGAACAGGCCCGGTCGGACAAATCTCCCTGTCCTGTAGCCGCGAATCTAAATTACCTTCTTACAGCAGCTGGATTATTGAAGCTGCTGTAAGAGGTAATTTAGATTCGCGGCTACAGGGCAGGGAGGTTTGTCGGCCGGGCCTGTTGTCGGTCGATCGGGGGACCTGACCAGCTGTGCACATTCTTCGGGGCGGACCGCCCCCTCCCCCCTCTTTCGTTCGCCATTGCCTTCTTCCTACCTGCCCTGCCGCAGCCGCACACAGCCGAACGGAAGTCTTCCTGATGTCAGCGCTGACGTCGGAGGAAGGGAGGGCTTTGCTTAAGCCCTCCCTCCGACGTCAGCGCTGACATCGGGAAGATTTCCGTTCGGCTGTGTGCTGCGACAGGGCAGGTAAGGAGAAGGAGACTACCCTTGCGGCTCGACCAACCCCGCTGCGATCCAACCCCGCAGGAACCCCGGACTTCGTTGTGTGAAACGAAGT
Organism: Geotrypetes seraphini; assembly: GCF_902459505.1. NCBI lineage: Eukaryota > Metazoa > Chordata > Amphibia > Gymnophiona > Dermophiidae > Geotrypetes > Geotrypetes seraphini. The sequence continues at coordinate 15,249,492 of NC_047093.1, read as the reverse complement.
CCGTTGTACGAATCAAGACATAAAGTTCGTTGTGCGCAGCGTTCGCTGTGCGAGGCGTTCGCTGTGCGAGGCACCACTGTATTGCTTGAGTAATCTGAACATCAGAGCACGGAGCATTTGGTGCAGGATGGCTTAGGTTAGTAAATCCTGAAACTCCTTCTTGAATGGGAAACTGGCGAGGCCTTGTGTCTCTGGGTCGGCGCTGTGTACTGCCATGGGAAGGCCCCTTAACGAATCCCCGATTTTGGGTTGGCTGTAGCTGGAGATGCTGCTTGGTTGGTGGTCATTGTTTAAGGGTGACACCTGCTGGCTGGATTTAGGACTCAAAATTAATTACACAGTAACACGCTAAATAATGGCAAAGGCCTGGCATGGTCATGCCAGTTTGCCTGACAAGGCGGCCACTGCCGCAGTCACCACTCTGTGCCAGTTACTCCTTCATGACTGAATACTGGCATCACAACCAGGACACGTGGCAATTTATTACTTTTAGGCAGTTCTATATGTTGCCACAGTATCGCCAACACCATACTGAGAGAGAACATAATACCCGTACTCACAGATGATTTAAATGCGATATAAAATACAGTTAATTGATCCTGACCTGTCTTTGCCATTTTTGAAGTTAAGGGTTCAGGAAGTAGGCCCTATTTCTGCATGAGCTCCGTATGCCCAAGACCATCTTAGACTGTTACTTGGAAACGGATATAAAAAAGGAAAAAAATCCCAAATACAGTAGTTGCAAATGAAGGTTTAGGAGCCAGACCCCAGGAGGAAAATTTGCGTCATTAAAGAATGCACCATATATACTCGAATATAAGTCGAGACTTCCCATTTTTCCCTCCCAAAAGGAGGAAAAATGGTTGACTCGAATATAAGTTGGGCGGCTTAATATTCAAGTGCCCTGCCCTGCTAGGATCTGCACCCAGCCCCCTTTTCCTCCCTCCCAGGCTCGCCACCCTGTCTATCGTACCTCTTCTGCTGCTGGACTCCCTGGTGGTCCAGAGGTGTAGTGGTATCGCTCAGTGGCTGAAGCCGGAACTTGCGGCAGCGACTGACCAGATTAGCAGTGGGGCAGGAGCGTGGAAAGCTCACTCCTGCCCTCTACACCTCTGGACCACCAGGGATTCCAGCGGGGGGAAACAGGGTGCAAAGCCTGGAGGCCCGCAATAAGTCTGAGAGGGGATTGGGTGGGCGCTGCATGCTGGCCCGAATATAAAGTGGGAAGGGTCCCAAAATCCCAGTTTATATTTGAGTATATACGGTATGAAATCTATGCTTTTTGTATCTGAAGAAATTGATTTTGAGGGATGAGGTTGGTTTTTTTTTTTTTTTGATGCATGATTTTAGTGCCAGTTCAAAAATGATGAAGTAAATCTGGCACCTCTTCCCAAAGATAGCTTAATGAATAGCATTGTCAACTCAACGAACCATTTGATAATGGTCTTCAGTGAGTTTGTTGGTAGAAAGTTCAGAGTGTAAAATTGCGACTTTACAAGAGTGAGAAATCCATTTCTGTTCAGTTTGGCCATTGGCTGGAGAGGTTCTAGCCTGGAACGATGTCTTCACCTGAATGTGGATGCCGAGGTGGCATCGCCACTTACTTGCGAGAGCTTGACTTAGGAAGATGACATCAACATTGCTCTTCTTGTTTTTCAACCTTCAGATCTTCAACGTCAACGTCAAATCAACAGCGAGATAGAAATCACTTTACCACTGCCCAGATAGCAAATACGTCTTTCACCACTTCCAGTCCAATAACAGAAGAGTGAGTATACTTTCTGAGCATAATTTAATTCTGACTAGTTCTTCATTACCTAGGATTTTTCTAGAACTAAAGTTTTGGGACAGTGCAGGAGATGTAAGTAGACATTTTCCACATCGTGTCTCTCTTTTAGATGGGGCTGTTGATTGATGCATCTTAATTTTTAGCATGATTAATCATCGGCTTAGGCCAGCGCACTTTGGTTTTATGGTTTATTAATCTACTAGCTGATGCCCCGGCGTTGCACGGGTATTTAATTATAGCAATAACACTGTAAATGGATTCAAATAAAGATACTTTATAGTGGTGAATGAAATTATTTTTTTACAGCTTTATAAAAAGTACAATATTCAAATTATTTGACAAAATGAATACAATACAACTAACACAAAACTTGATTATAAACAACATTTTTAGTTTCACCTCCAGGAGCAAGAACATATAAATTCTTGGGTGAACCCACCCTTGAGCAAGCAACATAGAGTTGTCCATGGGAAAAACAGGGGGATCTTAAATCCACTCCACAGTATGTAATAGTCTGTCCCTGTGATTTGTTGATTGTGATAGAGAATGCAAGTCTCACTGGAATTTGCAATCTCTTAAACTGAAAAGGAAGATCTGTTGGAATAAGTGGCATCCAAAAGTTCCAGTATTGATTTAAACAACTCAATATGTGGAAACTCAGGTTGAAAAGAAACTCCATGCAGTTTGTTCCCGGTTCTGAATGGAACCTGTGTTCCTAGTTCAGGATATGTGAGTACTCATGTAATGTAATAACATTATGAACTGGGGTGCATGAAGAAAACAGTTACAAACACAGTTAGAACATACAAACTCTATATGTATGGTGTCCGTGGTAGAATAGAAACGATGTCCCTAGTGGTTATAGTGTCATAGAAAGTGTTTTATAGTTGGAATTACTGTGAGAATGGCAGCTTTTTACATCCTTTCCATTGACATGAATGGGTGAAATCTCATTTTCTGTTTGTAGCTCCGCCCACGTGTGCAGGAGGGCCGCGAGACCCCCAGAACATATCGCCCCAGGTAGTGAGGGATCTGCATACCAAGTTTCGTTCAATTCGGTCAAGCCGTATTTGAAGTAATGTGAGAATGGCAGCTTTTTACAATTTTACCATTGACATGAATGGGTGAAATCTGATGTTCTGTTTGTAGCTCCGCCCATGTGTGCAGGTGGGCCACGAGACCCCCAGAACATATCACCCCAGGTAGTTGGAATTACTGTGAGAATGGCAGATTTTTACATTTTTTCCACTGACATGAATGGGTGAAATCTGATTTTATGTTTGTAGCTCCGCCCACGTGTGCAGGTGGGCCGCGAGACCCCCAGAACATATCATCCCAGGTAGTGAGGGATCTGCATACCAAGTTTCGTTCAAATCGGGCAAGCCGTTTTTGCGTGATCGCGGCACATACATACATACACACATACATACCTCCTATTTTATATATATATAGATAGGTACCGTCTTTTTATAAGTAGTGACAAACAATTAATAGGGAAAACAGAAAGGAACTACAAATTATGCATAGGGAAGCAATAGAATAGAAGAAAGTCGGGAAGCTAGAGGTTTAACAACAAAAAATAGTAGGTCCTGAGTCAGGGGTTAGATGCTGGTCTTAAAGGGATTAAACTGAGGGCTGATGAAAATGCAAATCAGGCATTGAAGGTTGCAGCAAACAGATGGGTCTTTAGGACTGATTTAAATTTGGGGTAAACCAGCTCAAGACGCAAGCGTTTGGGAAGGGAGTTCCAAAGGGATGGTTCAAAATAAAGACAGAAGAGGAGCATGTAGAGGCATGGCGTACTTGTGATGGTGCTGGAAGAAGAAGCTGACGATTGTGTGCAGTGTGTAAGATACGCAATGGAGTATAGGGTAGAGAATGACACGGGGAGAAATTTTTCACCGTCCCCACCGGAACTCATTTTCCCATTCCTGCAAGCTCCATCCTCACCTGCACAAGCCTCGAACGCTTTAAAATCCTAAGTAGCAACATTCTAGAGCTCAGATTGTGATGTCAAACACTTGTGCAGCTGAGGACGGAGCTTAGGCATTGGTGGAATGAGGCATTATGACATCATAATCTGAGCTCTAGAATGTTGTTACTCAGGATTTTAAAGTGTTTGAGGCTTGTGCAGATGAGGACGGAGCTTAGGCATTGGTGGAATGAGGCATTATGACATCATAATCTGAGCTCTAGAATGTTGTTACTCAGGATTTTAAAGTATTTGAGGCTTGTGTATATGAGGACAGAGCTTAGGCATTGGTGGAATGAGGCATTATGACATCATAATCTGAGCTCTAGAATGTTGCTACTTATGATGTTAAAGTGTTTGAGGCTTGTGCAAATGAGGACGGAGCTTAGGCATTGGTGGAATGAGGCATTATGACATCATAATCTGAGCTCTAGAATGTTGCTATTTAGGATTTTAAAGTGTCTGAGGCTTCTGCAGATGAGTAGAGAGCTTGCAGGAATGGGGCAAGGACAGGAAAAGAACTTGCAGGGATGGAAAAATGAGTTCCCATGTCATACTCTCTGTCCAGCTCTCCCCCTCCAGTTATTTTTTAACTTACCTGTGCTGCGGTCAGCCATCTACAATGCTAGCAGGCTTCCTCCACCGGCTCCGAGAGCCTCCCTGAAGCTGCAGCTTACACCACTTTGGAAACAGGAAGTTGCATCACAGAAGGCAGGAAGCAGCTGCTGGAAGGCTCTTGGGATTGGTGGAGGAAGCCTGCTAGCATTGCAGTTGCTGCACGCGGCACAGGCAAAGTTAAAAAAATAACTGAAGGGAGAGAGAGAGAACTTCCAAACCACTGGGATGGGGTTGGGGGAGGGGTGGCCAGCAGTACAGTTAACGCAAGACTAATTTTGAAATTTTTTATTTATTTATTTATTTTTTTTTTGTAACCTTGAGATTAATCAGGATTAAACATTTTAAAATAACAGCTCTTACTGTTTGACTGGAAAAAGAGAGAGAAATTTGGCCTATGCTAATTACAGAATTGATTCGTTCGTTTAAAAATATATTCTTTCAGTAAGGCCTAAAATTGACTAAATGATTCATATTTTCATGCCCGACCTCCTTCATCCTAAGCAGTGGGTTATTTTTGAAGCCACCTGAATAGAATATTTCCATTTTAATTGGCCGACCTTATATCCACCAGCTGTCTTTGGAAGATGCGGGGTTTTTTTTTTTGTTTTTTTTAATGAAACCTCTCTACAAAGACTTGGAAGAAAATATGGAGCATAGCACTGGGTGATCCCTTGCCATGGAAATGATAACTTTCTTCAGAAGTAGCTCTTGATTTGGTCGCATTTCTCATTCTCTTCCATCCCCTTCAGTAGGACTTTTTCTGTAATTCTCTATATTTTGATTTAGCTCATGACTTTCAACAGTAGAATGAGTTGGTTTTATTTTTTTTTTTTTTTAAATATTCAGGGTACAGGGGATATTTCTCTGTCTCCAGGAATTCTTCTTTTCCATAAGAATTTGTGGCATTCTCCCAAAGAGTCTCTTCTGGGATTGTGCAGTCTGGTGGGCACAGAAAAAAATCAACCAGGCCATTAATCCTTGTATTAAGGAGTACTGCGAATTCAAGGGTACTTGATTGTGGGAATCTTTTTTCAAAGACCTTACATTCCTATAGTACAATGCTTCGCAAACTGTGTGCCTCGGCGAGATTCCTGGTGCGCCGCAAGATATAGGCGTCTGTGCCCCCTGGGGTACCGGAATTTTAGGGTTACCAGATGGAGGGATTTCCAAAACCCAGCAGTTTGTCCGGGTTTTGGAAGGCCCCCTGAGCTCAGGGCCGCGCCTACGAGGGCCTCCAGATGTTGACATGATGGTGTCATGCTTGTGATGTCATCAGTCGACGACTGCACACGCTTGGAGACACTTTAGACATGGCCCCCGAGTTTAGCGTGCTGTGGCTGAAAAGGGTTTACGAGACGCTGATGTAGTGCCTGGTCTGTTTGGGTTTCAGTCCTGTTTTAGCAGATCCAGGGGTCCTGTCATGAGCTAAGCTTTAATAAAAGGCTCCTTAGAGAGGCAGACGAACTATCCAGCATCGCCTGGTATTTCAAGGGGTGCTATAGTGGGGTTCTGGTGCAGATAAGGGATAAATGCTTGGATACGCAGCTCCTGATTGGTAAGGCCCGACTTTAGTGCAGGAAGAAGTTGTCGGAGCATACAGCGAGTGATTTCCTTCACTCGCCGGCTGCTCTCTCCTGGTCGGCGGTTCGCGGTCAGGAAAATACCGCGAATGAACATAAGAACATAAGAAGTGCCTCTGCTGGGTCAGACCAGAGGTCCATCGTGCCCAGCAGTCCGCTCGCGCGGCGGCCCATCAGGTCTAGGACCTGTGTAGTAGTCCTCTATCTATACCCCTCTATCCCCTTTTCCTTCAGAAAATTGTCCAATCCCTTCTTGAACCCTAATACCGTACTCTGTCCTATCACGCCCTCTGGAAGCACATTCCAGGTGTCCACCACCCGTTGGGTGAAGAAAAACTTCCTAGCATTGGTTTTGAATCTGTCCCCTTTCAACTTTTCCAAATGCCTTCTCGTTCTTGTAGTTTTCGAAAGTTTGATGAATCTGTCCCTCTCCACTTTCTCTATACCTTTCATGATCTTGTAAGTCTCTATCATATCCCCTCTAAGTCTCCTCTTCTCCAGGGAAAAGAGCCCCAGTTTCTCCAGTCTCTCAGTGTATGAAAGGTTTTCCATACCCTTTATCAAACGTATCGCTCTCCTCTGAACCCTCTCGAGTAATTCCATATCCTTCTTAAGGTACGGCGACCAATATTGGATGCAGTACTCCAGATGCGGACGCACCATTGCCCGATACAATGGCAGGATAACTTCTTTCGTTCTGCCTCGTAATACCCTTCTTGATTATACCTAGCATTCTATTCGCTCTCTTAGCGGCTGCTGCGCACTGCGCCGACTGCTTCATTGTAAGGATTAAAGTTGACTACCGTGTTTCCCCAAAATTAAGCCCTAGTCGTAGGCAGCTATGCTTCCCACCGAACCCCTGCTGACCCTCCATTCTTCCCTCCTGACCAGTCCCCGCCGACTGCCACCTTGCTGCAGAGGAGCGTTGGGCCAGAAGCACTCACAGGCTGGTTCGCGGCCTTCTCGCTGGGGCCGTCTGTGTACTGATGATGTCATAAGTACACAGAAGGCTCCAGCTAGAAGGAGGGCACAAGGGGGTGGGTGAGAGGGGAGGAAAGATGTTGCACATGGGGGGGGGGGGAAGCAAAGAGGAAAAATTGGGGTGAAGGGGAAAAAAATAAGCCCTACCTGACAATAAGACCTAGTGCCTTTTTTGGCCCCCAAATGACTATAAGGTGCTGTCTTATTTTCGGGGAAACACGGAATTTGTACTCTTGAGTGTTCTAGGTCAGTGTTCTTCAACCTTTTTACACCCGTGGACCGGCAGAAAAAAAAGAATTATTTTGTGGACCGGCAAACTACTAGGACTAAAATTTAAAAACCCCATTTCCGTCCCATCTCCGCGAGCTCGGTCCCCACAAATCATCTGATCCCATCCACACAAGCCTCAGTTATGATTTTATATTGAATGTATTTTCTTAAAGTATAAAAAGAAACAATATTCTGTACAATTGTCATTTTATAAATACAAATAATTCAGAGCAGGATCAACAAAACCCCTGTCTCCCCTCCTCTTCACATATATCCCCTCTACTATCAAGAAAACTGAACAAGCCAAATTATTACAGAATGCTACACAGAAATATCATGCTAACAGAATACTGCAGTCACACATGACAGGAATAGTTTTAGGGGAGTGCAACTAGGGCAACTGCCCCCTGGTTAGAGAGCGCCCTAAGCCAGCTGGAAGCTAAAGAAGCACTGCCTGGTTTTTGCAGTCCCCAGTTATGTCTAGCACCAGCTCTAGCAGGATATATATTTCAAATCTGATATATTCTAATCACAAAATAGAAATGAAATTATTTTTTTCTACCTTTTGTCGTCTCTGGTTTCTGCTTTCAATCTTCTTTTCACACTCTTCCTTCCAGCGTCTGCCCTCTCTGTCTCTTCAATCCAGCATCTGCCCCTTCCATCCACTCTGTCTGTCCTCTCCCCCTTCCATATGGTATCTGTCTTCTTTCTATGCCCCTCTCCCCTTTCCATCCAGCTTGTGCCCCCTCTCTCCTTTTTACATGATTCATTCCAGCTTCACTGCTCTTCATTTTTATCTCTCCTACACCAGATCTATCATCGTTGTCCCTCTCTGCTTATTTTTCTGCTGACTCCTTCCTATCATCAATCTCTCTACTTTCTCGTGCCTGTGTCTCCCCTTCCCCTCCTCTAATCTCTCTGCCAGCTGTTTCCTTCCTTTTTTCATTCTCCCTTCCCTCCTCCTCCTGTCCAGCAGTAACTCTCTTCCCTTTCTCCCCTCCCAGCAGCATCTCTCCTTCTCCCTCTCCAGTAGCAGCTGTCCCTTTTTTTCCCTTGCCCAGGAGCTTCCCAGATTCCTTTCCCTCCTCCCCTCCCAGAAGCATCTCTCCTTCTCCTTCTCCCTCTGCAGTAGCAGCTGTCCCTTTTTTTTCCCTGCCCAGCAGCTTCCCAGATTCCTTTCCCTCCTCCCCTCCCAGTAGCATCTCTCTTTCTCCCTCTCCAGTAGCAGCTGTCCCTTTTTCCCCCCTGCCCAGCAGCTTCCCAGACTCTGATAGTGGTTTTCTCCCCTCCCAGCAGCTCTTTTTACTTCCCAGCGCAGCGATTCACGAAGGCAGCCTCGGGTCCTTTGTTGTGTCGTGCCGCCTCTGAGGAAAGAGGAAGTTGCATCATCAGAGGCAGCCGCGACTCAGCAAAAGCCCCGCGGCTGCCTTCATGAATCGCGCTGGGAAGTAAAGGAGAGCTGCAGAGAGGGGAGAAAACCACTGTCGGAGGCTCCCCAAGATCTCTCCGTCCCAGCGCAGACTTCGGATGTTGATCTTGCCGGCCCTGCGCGGACCGGCAGGAAGTTGAAGTCAGTCAGTCTTGCCGGCCCTGTGCGGACCGGCAAAAATTTCCTGCGCACCGGCACCGGTCCGCGGACCGGCGGTTGAAGAACTGTGTTCTAGGTGATTTGGGAGCTTTGTAGCCGCCCCAAAGCCCTTCATTGCGCCAACCCTTTTACTTTTACTAAGGGGTCCTTTTACTAAGGCGTGCTAACGATTAGCGCACGCTAAATGCTAACGTGTCCATAGAATTTTGTGCTAAAGAGGGTTTTAGTGTGATCTCAAACAGGTCGCATGACAAATTGCACACAAAATATTTATAAAGCGTTTCTATGATTGCTTGCTTCTGATTGGTCATTGACACGACGCGGACAACAAAGACGGCTCAAACCACTTTAGATGTCGTCTTGATGATTCTGTAATGGCAGAATGGAACATAAATGTAGTATTCTGTAACTACCTAACACTCCCGGAGGCAACCGTGCCCTTATGAGAGCCAAGTCCCCTTTGAAGTTGTGTGCCCTGGAATGTTAGCTCGCGGGCCCATATTCTATAAACGGCGCTGGTATGCACCAAAATGCCTTTTAGAAGACCCTTTTTAAAATGATTTTCAAGGCACTGAAATCGCACCTACAGAAGTGGCGTGAGGCGCAGTCCAGCGCCGCCGTGGGCGCGATTCACCTCAAAGTCAGGCGCCGGAAATGTAGGCCTTGGAAAACCCTGGCCTTTGTTTCCAGCGCCTACCGTTGCCGACAGCACAAATTCTATAAACGGCGCCATCGCTTGATGGCCGCGCGATTATTGCGGATCATCTAATCTAAGACTTAGATTTATACACTGTATCTTGTATAAACAGGAGCACGCTACAGGGGTTCAAAGAAGCTTTGGATAGGTACTTGGAAGACAAAGGGATTGAGGGGTACAGATAAGAGTAGAGGTAGATTATAGGGATGGGATTAGAGGTAAGTTATAAAATTAATCAGGGATCACTGTTCAGGCACTAGGCCTGATGGGCCGCCGCGGGAGCGGACCCGCTGAGCAGGATGGACCTCTGGTCTGACTCAGCCGGGGGCAACTTCTTATGTTCTTAAGAGGAGCTCGACTCGGTTAGCAAAAAAGGGTTCGGTCAAGGTAGATGTTATATCGATTAGATAGTAAATAATAAGTGAAGATTAAATAATAAATAACGTCTAATCTAATTATCCATTTCTATACCGCATAACCCAAAAAGTTCAATGCGGTTTACAAAAATTTAAGAGCCATACCAAAGAATCAGAATTCATTAATTACCAAACAGATAAGCCTTCAGTTGCTTTCTAAAATGATCAAGACTCCAGAACTTAGTAACGGGGGTTTCAATTCCCCCCATCCCAAAGAACCGCCTAGTTACAGAACAAACGGTGGTGATATTTTTTTTTTGTAACAACATCCTTTGATGTAAAATTGAAAAGGCCACAAGTATTTTGCGAATGTTTAGATTGAACAGTGGAAAATGATTCAAGTGGGTGTCGTGCCAAAGAGAACATTGGCGCAAAAACACCCAGACTTAAATTTTAAACATGTGCCTCAATTGGCAACCAGTGTGCTCTATAAAAGGGGCTTACATGATCGTACTTCCTCAAGCAATAAATCAAACGAACTGCAGCATTCTGGACTATTTGCAACCTAGAAAAATTTCTTTTGTGAGCCTGCCAAAAATGCTATGTTGCAATAGTCCAGTTGACTCAGCACCAACCATTGAAACGGCAATTTTAAAGATGTGACATCAAAGTAGGATCTTATGCTATGTTAATGACTAAACTAATAGCCAAAATAATTAACATTCTCTGGAACAGTTACCTAAGTACTGTTGGAAAAGCAATGTTTTCATAGACTTATGAAAAAGTCTGAAGGGAAAATGAAATTCTAGTACATGATAGAACTTCATTCCAGAAGGCTTGACCGTATTTCCCCTTGTATAGGCCACAGCTTGCTTATCTGAGGCAGCCTATCTAAAGATAACCCTCCCCCCCCCGTACCTTTTTAAATCCCCCTTAAATAGCTGCCGGCTGCCTCCTCCAATCTTGCGGCCAGCGGTGCAGGGCAGGAGCGATCTTTTCGGCATCCAGCCTAGCCCCGCGCCGCTTCCTGAATGGCTGCAAGAACTGACGGCAGCCATTCAGGAAGCGGCGCGGGACCGGGCTGGATGCCAGAAAGATCGCTCCTGCCCTGCACCGCTGGCCGCGAGATTGGAGGAGGACATTGAGGGAGGTATTTAAGGAGGATTAAAAAAGGTATTGGGGGGGGGGAAATGATTTAAAAAAAAAAAAAAAAGTTCAGCTACTCTAGATAAGCCGCGGCCCACCTCATTTCGACTAGTAACTGTTAGATAAGCCGCGGCTAGTAACATGGGACGGCTTAGATCTAACAGTTAACGTAATTCAGCATTTTCGGCGGCACAATGGGGCGGCCTATAGTTGGGGAAATACGGTAAATCTATATATAAAAGATCGAGAGATCTTACCAACTGATTTTGTTCCCTTAACCCTTTCAGGACCATAAGGATCGTAGGCCAATTTTTGTGGTTTTGACGACATTTTTATGGTAAAAAGGGCTTGCAGATGCCAAAAAATTGATTTTTTTTTGTGAAATATCATTATTTTTATTTAAAAAATCAAACTTCTGGCTTATGGACAGTGTGGCAAGTGAATCTTCTCGTCAATCTGGCAACGACGCTAATGAATGAATGTCGGAACCAGTTTGTTTACATAAAGGCAGTATCATATGGAATCCGTACATATCAAATTTAGAACTGTAGACTATCCCAATCAAAATTTATAGGATTTTAAAGTTATGGGACAAATATGTCCCTTGGTCCTGAAAGGGTTAAAGGATGGAAAGGAGATAATATAGATAGACATTTCCTGCAGTATATCACCTTGGACAAATCTCTTTGTAGAGAAGGTTAATACATTCCATTAAATAAATGTACTTTCTTCTTTTTTTTTTTTTAGGCACAGAGATCCAAAGAAGCCAGCGGCGGGTCACACGCCCCACTCCAGCGAGCTGGTGGTCACTTATTTTTTCTGTGGGGAAGAAATTCCCTACAGGAGGATGCTCAAATCCCAGAGCCTGACACTTGGACACTTCAAAGAGCAACTGAGCAAAAAAGGGAATTACAGGTACGAGTTCCTTGTCTCCTTCTAATAAATGTAGTTCTTCCCCCCCCCCCAAAAAAAAAAAATTAATTTCTGTTGCATCGTGACCCTGTTTATTGACCAGCTTTGCAGAGTTTTACTGGAACTCTGGCTTTCTAGCAGGGCTTTGATGAAATGGGTTTGAATCTGGCTTGGCTCTGGTTCATATTTTTGCCATATGAATGGCAGGAAGATGGTCTTTTGAGCTTTAACCAGCCATGCTACCTATAGGCATTATTAATATGTAGGAGACAATGTCTTTATCTCCAGAAAATACTCTGCTTCCCATTTTTTGTTGTATTTTTCATTGTAAAAGGTCATTTGTTTTGCTGTTTTGTCTCCCATAAAGTTATGAGACATTGTTTGATTCTCACTTCTGTCCAGGGCCTGTGGAGTGTCCCTCTTTATCCATAATGTACAGCCTTTGGGATCTGGCAGGACCTTATGAAGGTGCTACTGTAAACGTGGACAAATCCGATAGGTATATTGATGAAAATATTTAAACCAGATCTTCAAAAATTGCTCCTATGAATTATAAGAACATAAGAATAGCCTTACTGGGTCAGACCAATGGTCCATCAGGCCCGGTAGCCCGTTCTCACGGTGGCCAATCCAGATTCCTAGTACCTGGACAAAACCCAAAGAGTAGCAACATTCCATACAGAATCTCAAAGAATAGCAAGATTCCGGAATCCCAAAGAGTAACAAGATTCTAGAACCCCAGAGAGTAGCAACATACCATGCTACCGATCTAGGGCAAGCAGAGGCTGCCTCCATGTTTTTCTTAATAAGACTATAGACTTTTCCTCCAGGAAATTGTCCAAACCTTTCTTAAAACCAGCTACACTATCCGCTCTTACCACATCCTCTGACAATACGTTCCAGAGCTTAACTATTCTCTGGGTGAAAAAAATATTTCCTCTTGGTTTTAAAAGTATTTCCCTGTATCTTCATCGAGTGTCCCCTAGTCTTTGTAATTTTTGACAGAGTAAAAAATTGATCCACTTGTACCTTAACTGTATCCTGCAAGCTAAGCGCACCAGTCTGTTATTGAGAAAGACATGGGGGAAGCCACTGCTTGCCCTGGATCAGTAGCAAGGAATGTTGCTACTCTTGGGGATTCTAGAATCTTGTTACTCTCTGGGATTCCGGAATCTTGCTGTTCTTTGAGATTCTGTATGGTATAGTTAAGCTCCGGAACATGTTACCAGGTTGCAGTAAAAGTGGATAGTGTAGCTGGTTTTAAGAAATGTTTGGACAAGTTCCTGGAGGAAAAGTCCATAGTCTGTTATTGAGAAAGACACGGGGGAAGCTACTGCTTGCCCTGGATTGGTAGCTTGGAATGTTGCTACTCTTTGGGATTCTAGAATCTTGTTACTCTCTGGGATTCCAGAATCTTGCTATTCTTTGAGATTCTGTATGGAATGTTGCTACTCTTTGGGGTTCTAGAATCTTGTTACTCTCTGGGATTCTGGAATCTTGCTATTCTTTGAGATTCTGTATGGAATGTTGCTACTCTTTGGGGTTCTAGAATCTTGTTACTCTCTGGGATTCTGGAATCTTGCTATTCTTTGGGATTCTGTATGGAATGTTGCTACTCTCTGGGATTCTGGAATCTTGCTATTCTTTAGGATTCTGTATGGAATGTTGCTACTCCTTGGGTTTTGGCCAGGTACTAGGGACCTGGATTGGCTACTGTGAGAACGGGCTACTAGACTTAATGCACGAGAGAGATTTGCATGCTAAGGCAGTGCGCGCAAATCTCTCTCGTGCATATTCATTGTGAATCTCCTGAAAACCGACCTGCCTGCGGACCTCGAGGACCAGAATTTGAGTAGCCCTGATGCAAGAGTGTGAATCAGTGGCTTCTGGGAACATTCACCACAGTTTGTCCTGAATGGGCACCGATGTGGCTACCTCTAAGGGCTCTGTTTCATCTGCGGTTTCACTGTTGCGGCTGGACTTTGAGTAGAGTTTCAGGTGGACCTTCGGAGGCGGCGGGGCTGTCCTTGCCAGTCACAGGCAATGGGAAGGCTGCAACCAGTCAGTTTTTGGGTCACATCTGGCCTTCATTTCTCTTTAAGGCACACAATAAGCAGACCTTTGAAGCCTCTATCTTTCATTTAGTGCTCAATTGACAGACTTTTGGATTCTTTACTAATTGCATCAGTCTACGGCCCGGGTACTCCGAGCTTCTTTCGCTTACTTTTAGCTTTGCAAATTTCTCTGCGGAGAATGTCCTGCCCACTGGATAGGTCTTACCTGCAGCCATTCAGTTGTTCAAATTGTAACTTGCTTTTTTTTCTCTCTCCCCCCCCCCATCCCCAGCGGTAGAGGTTATACACACACATATGTGTGCATACACGCATGCACCGTGCCTGCCCAAACATATTGATACCAGATGCTGTCGAAAGCAGCTCTTGCCACTTAAAACATGTTTCAGTGGAAAACTCTGTTTGTGCGAGTGCAGCTCGATTGAAGAGGCTGTGGGGGAGGATCTTGTCTTTCCTTTCTGAGGAAAATAAGGTTGTAATTATATTAAAGGTCACTGTGTGTGTTGGGGTTTTTTTTTTTTTCTTTTTTCCTCCCTCAAAGATGTAGAAAGCTCCAACAAAACCTAGATGCCAACAGAGACAACACTCAGGAAGGAAGTAACTGGTGAAGGAGGTCTCTGTAAACTATTGGGTGGGGACTGGCAGATCGGCAGTTCAGAGAGTTTCCCTCCCCCCCCACTCCCTCTTCTGCATCCCAGTGTGCTGTGGTTGTGGTATGTCTTGGCCTGCAAACCCTGAAAGCGTTAGGATGGGACTTGGGGGGGGGAGGGGGCGGGGAAGCAGGCCTGGACCAAAATCGCCCGACGGCCTGAGCCTGCTGAAACTGAACAGCACGGGCTAGAACCGTATTAGAGTGGACGTGCAAAAGTGGGGGAATGGACCCAGCTCTGGGGGAGGACTTGACATTGGGGTTCTTCACCTTTTCAATAAAGATATTTATATCCGATTATAATAATAATAATAATAACTTTATTTTTTTCTATACCGCCAACACCCAGAGTTCTAGGCGGTTCACAAAACAAGAAAACTGAACAATTCAGTGATGAAATACAAAACATGAGAAGCAACGATTAAAATATACAGTTTTATACTATTACTAATCTTTAATCCCGTTAATGGGTGCTAGAAGAGATGTGTGTGTCTGCCTTTCTTTCTCTCTCCTTGGCCGCTGTCTGCCTGTCTGTCTTTCTGCCTGTCTCTCAAAGACCATCTTTGAGCGAGATTGGTGGTGAAGGTGAAGCATTTCCCTAGGGCTATAATGCAGAGAAAAAAAACTTTTTTTAAAGAAAAATTACTCGCTGAAGTTTAAGGCTCTGCATCAAAAATGTGTTGAGTGCTATATTCTAATAATTTACCCCTTCCCACATCCCCTCCTTTTAGGGACCCTTTTACTTAAAGGGTGTTAAGCCCTAACGCCCACTTAGCGTAAGAAGAAGCTACTGCATGCATTAACTATTTAAAAAAAATAAAAATTATTATTTAAAGATGGGGCATGTCATGAGTGGAGAGTGAGTGATTCCATGTTATCCATCTAGATCACTGGTCTCCAACTTAAACCCTTTGCAGGGCCACATTTTGGATTTGTAGGTACTTGGAGGGCCTCGGCAAAAAATAGTTAATGTCTTATTAAAGAAATGACAATTTTGCATGAGGTAAAACTCTTTCTAGTTTTGGCTAAGTCTTAATAATAAAATTGTCATTTATAGCTAAAGAGACATTTGGTCAAGAAACTCTTTTATTTTACTTTTGTGATTAGGATAAACATACCCAGGGCCTCAAAATAAGACCTGGCGGGCTGCGAGTTTGAGACCACTGAATTAAGGGGAACAGCTAATCTACTGGCTGGGTGGGAGGACAAAGGGGAGAACAGGACAATCAAGCCATTGTGACATCACTGATGAGGCTGGCTCTTATTGGTAGAATGAGGCATTATGACATCACAATCTCAGCTCTGCTTCCCAAAGACAAACAGGATGTCATGGATACAGTTAAGCCAGTGGTCTCCAACTCCAACCCTTTGCAGGGCCACATTTGGGATTTGTGGGTACTTGGAGGGCCTCAGAAAAAAATAGTTAATGTCTTATTAAAGAAATGACAATTTTGCATGAGGTAAAACTCTTTCTAGTTTTGGCTAAGTCTTAATAATAATATTGTCATTTATAGCTAAAGAGACATTTGGTCAAGAAACTCTTTTATTTTACTTTTGGGATTAGGATAAACATACCCAGGGCCTCAAAATAGGACCTGGCGGGCCGCGAGTTTGAGACCACGGAGATAGAGCAAGTTTATCAAGTGTTTATATACCGCCTATCAAGGTTTATCTAAGCGTTTTTTATAATCGGGTACTCGAGCAGTTTCCCTATCTGTCCCTATCTAACGTACCTGGGGCTATGGAGGACAGAGTGACTTGCCCAGGGTCACAAGAAGCAGTGCAGGGTTTGAACCCACAACCCCAGGGTGCTGAGGCTCTTGCGCCAACCACTACACTATGCAGTGTGTCGCAAGCTTTTTAAGCTGTGGCACACTAATTCTTGGGGCTGCGGATGTCCTCCAGCAGCGGCCCTGAACCTCCTATTACCGCCAGTGGGGGGAAGGGGGGGGTGCTGCAGAAGAAGAGGCGAGGAGAAGGAGCTGGGGCGCAGGAGCCGGCTGACTACAGGACGTGCTTCTCGCCGCGAGAGGCACGTCCTGTGAGCAGTCAGCCGGCGCATCTCCTTTTTGCCGGTTTCTCACGGCACACCGGAAATCTGCCGGGGCACCCGGTTTGCGATAACGCTGAACTGGATCATTCGTATTGGCGCGCGCTAACTGGATAACGCAGTAAGGCCCCGATTCAATAAAGACCATCTAAAGATAGGCTCCGATATCGGAGCCTAACAGCTCGTAGCTCACAGAGAGGTGCGTAACTCGAAAACACACCCATGATCCGCCTCCCCCCCCACTACGCCCTCTTTTAGGGTGCTTTAGGTTAGGCGCCTACTTTTCATAGACTCACGTTTTTCGGGTTAGGCGCCTGGCTTTTAATAGAGTGCAATTAAAACCAATTGTGAGGTGTTTGAGTGCCAATATCGGCACTGATTAAGCCTATTAAGTAAAGATCTAGAACAATTGCTTACGCCTACTACTTATGGGGAATTCAGGAAACGCCTAAAAACATATCTGTTCCTGAAATATCTAGGCAGCTGACCCGTACGACTCTTTCTCCTCAATAACTGATCCCTTGAGCTGTGTTAATCGCTAGCTTTCACCTCTCTGTTAAGTTCAATCAATTTGTACCATCTTTTAATCTTTGTAAACCGCATAGAACTTCACGGTCCTGCGGTATATAAACTGTTTATTATTATTTTTAAGTTAGGCGCCGATAACCGGTGGCAAACTGTAGGAGGACTTTATAGAATCAGTGCCTAAGCGCATAATTTTAACGCCGCGGAAAATCTGGACTTGGGCATGTGGGAAAGTACCACGTTAGAATATGCTAGACCCAGATTGCACCACACCTTACTCGAAGGACTCTTAATTATACGACTGTTCCAATAAACTAGTCCTAAGTCGTAAAGTAAGTCTCCCGGGTTTTTATTATTTTTGATTGTATTTTGAATATTACACTAAAGCACGGACTTTGCCAGGCTTGTTCCACCTGGAGTGGACGAGTGACCTAGTGGCTAGAACCACTGCCTCAGCACCCTGAGGTCACGGGTTTGATTCCTGTGTTGCGCCTTGTGACCCTGTGTAGGTCAGTTAACACTTTGTTGCCCCAGGTACCGTCAGATAGAGGACCTGGATGTAAAAAAAAAAAAATCATCTTGATGGCCTTGCAAGGGGCTGAATATAAGGACCTCATAAACCTAACCTCTGTCCCAGCAAGAGCTATTTTTCTGGCTCTTGGGAGGCTTGGTCAATTCTCGTGGCACGTACAACAGGATTCCTGCTTCCCCACCCCAATTTGGCTTTGTATAAGGTTGAGCCAGACAATGCCAGAAGTTTGGATTGGTGTTGTGGTTTCAAGTCTCTTGAGACTTCCAGGCTTGCTGAGAGCTTTGTCGGGGTGGGGAAGCTGGAATCCCGCTGCTTGTTCTACGGCTGAAGCCAGGTGGGGGGAACGTAGGGAGAGGTGAGACATGATCGAAACATTTAAGTATCTCACGGGACGTGTCAAAGTGGAAGATGATATTTTCTTTCTCAAGGGACCCTCGGCCACAAGAGGGCACCCGCTCAAACTCGGGGGCGGAAAATTTAATGGCGACACCAGAAAGTATTTCTTCACAGAGAGAGTGGTTGATCATTGGAACAAGCTTCCAGTGCAGGTGATCGAGGCAGACAGCGTGCCAGACTTTAAGAAGAAATGGGATACCCATGTGGGATCCCTACGAGGGTCAAGATAAGGAAATTGGGTCATTAGGGCATAGACAGGGGGTGGGTAAGCAGAGTGGGCAGACTTGATGGGCTGTAGCCCTTTTCTGCCGTCATCTTCTATGTTTCTATATATGAAAGAGAGAGAGACTAGATGAAGGCTGGGGAGGGGGAGGTAAGATAGAGAGGGAGGGTAAAAGCTGGGGAAGGGATAACACGTCAAGTTTCAAGTTTATTAAATAATTTGTTATCCCGCATTTTTATATTACAAAGTGGCTTTACAATAAATAAAAAAACAGAAAACAGGGTAGTACAGACCCACATTAAAATGAGTAACTAATTTTTATCCAATAAAAACATCTACAAAGTCTCACAAATCAAACTTGCACGAGAGGAAAAAGGGGAGAACTATAAGAAGCAGAAAGAAAAGAACAGTTAAGGAAAAAACGGAACGGAAGCGGTAAAAATTTAAACTGTATTGCTATAATTGTCACAGAAGCGGGACTAGAAATCAATTTAAATGGCCTTAAAAGGACAGTCATAGACATCATTGTATTTTGACACGGCTAAAATATGATGGGGCATATCTTGGATCTGTCAATGTTGCACAATATAAAATGTGGTCCCCCCCCTTCCACCTAATAGAAAAAGGTTGGACAAGCCTGGACCATACTAATAGTTGACATAGTCACGTGATATGTAGCCTGCGCTGTTTCCTGCGTTTAACCGCATAGTGGAAAATAGTCTTGGACGACTCCTGGCCGTTAATGCACCGTAACTTAATGCAGCGCAACGGTTAACAACATAGCAGATCACTTTTCGCCATCCTGTCTCTCATGCACTTAACGTGCTTATTAACTGCGTGCGCAGATGCTGGGCGCACCCCAAACGTAATGCAGAAGCCTTGCTGTTGCTGAGCTGTAATTTGGGGCAAATACAATGCAGAAAATTCAAGACTTTCAGGTAGCTTTGTAAAAAGGTGCCTGGATTTTTCTTAAAAACATTAACTTCAAGCAAATAGAATACGGCAAAATTGTAGAATGTAATATATCCAGTCCAATCTTATAAGTATGAAAATGTAATATGTCTGGATAATGAACTTATTGTTGTTTTTCAAAGCGACGCCTCAGCCCCACCACTCCACCGCATATATTATTTCATACCGCGGGAAGCATATTGTGGTGCCTCATCATTGGCTGTCGATTTATGAAAAATATGTGTTTAATTTTTAAAATTTTCTTTTTATATACTTGTTTGTGTAAGTTCTTTAGAAATGAATATTTAAAAACAGTTTAAACTTATTTCCCATCATCTTATAAGCTTTAAAAGTAGATAGTACTTATCCTCAGCCAAAAACCCAGGGAGTCTCAGACCCGACATGTTTCACACGTACTGGTGTTTTTTCAAGGGTCTCCCTGAAAGATGAACAGAAGAGCTGTTACATACAGTAATGTCCCGCCCTTCATAAATTTATATTCTTTGTATCCAAAAATATTTCAAAGCGTGCTTACCAAGGGTGCCGCTGTCATCCGACTCCTATCGTTTGTGAGAAAAAGATGGCGGCGGCGTCCTCCGGTCCCGATTTAAATACTCCCTTTAAAAGAAAACTCCGCCCCCTGCGATTGATTGGTCCTGGCTAGAATTACAGTGTCCCCCATTCAATCTCGCTGTTAAGTCCACGCGGTTCAACAGTGTCCAGCATAAAAATGAATCTTTGTTCACTTTCGTTTAATTTAATCGGATCTCCCTCTCCAGCCCACCCTGTCACTTTTTTTATATATGTCGCTTTGAAAAACAACAATAAGTTCATTATCCAGACATATTACATTTTCATACTTAATGGATTTTTCTTAAGGCAGCACTTTAGATCTCTGAAAATAGCGAGCAGCTGTGAGCACTAGGGTACTTTTAAAAGAAAGGGCGCCAAAAGTTAGATGCAAAAAAAATGGAGCGCTAAGCAGGTGTTCTATAAAGGCAAATTTTTTCCAGCAGTGGACAATCCAGGTCACAAGTTCTTGGCAGAGACCCAAAGAGTAGCAACGTTCCAGAATCTCTTAAGAATAAGCAAGATTCTAGAACCCCAAATTTTTAGCAACGTTTCAGAATCTCAGAGTAAGCAAGATTCCAGAATCCCAAATTGTAGCAACACTCCATGCTACCAATCCAGGGAAAGTAGTGGCTTCCCCCATGCCTGTCTCAATAGCAGACCATGGACTTTTCCTCCAGGAACTTTTTTTTTTCAAACCCAGCTACGTGAACCGCTGTTACCAAATCCTCTGGCAACGCGTTCCAGAGCTTAACTATTCTCTGTAGGGAAAAAAAAATGTTTCCTCCTATTGGTTTCAAAAGTATTTCCCTGTAACTTTGTGTGTCCCCTGGTCTTTGTAATTTTTGATGGCGTAAAAACTCCATCCAAGGTTCTCCTTATGTGTCTTGTTTGGTGGGTGGCCTATAACAGTTCCCCTGTGATCCCTGTGTCTCACCCACTGCTTGCCCCATTTTTCTTCTCTCAGTGTTATTCGGGCACAGAAGAACCAAATCAAACTTTTTGGGGTTTGAAACTGAATTCTTATTTTGTTAGAAAGGTAGAATGTAAACTGCCTTCTACACCAGGCCCAGACAGTTCAGTCACGTTTCGCAGACTTCAGAACTGAATTTGCTGATACGGTGCCTTTTAAGCCCCCCCCCGCCTCCCCAAATTCACTAACTTCTGACACGATAATTTGGTTAGGGAGGAAGAGGGGTACTGCTTCCTCCTTCTGAATTCTTCCTGCCCAAATTATGTGATCTTTAACCCTAGGGATCCTTTTGTTGACTGGAAATTACAAAAAAATGGTGGTGGGGGGGGCTTTTAATCTTAGTAGATGGGGATTTGAGGAGCTGGCAGTGGGGATGGTAGAAGTGCTTTTAAGTCACTAAGCAGCAACGAGGAGGTGTGTGTGGGGGAGAGGCAGACGCGCAGGCACCCGAAATGCTAACCTTCTGAATGGAAGCCCTTCATTTGGTCATATGCAATTAAGCAGTCTTAGAAGGCCGAAAGCTTGAGAGGGATGAAAGGAACCTTTAATCAAGAAGCGGAACGGTCTAATTCAGGATAATGGTGAGGTCCTTGCTGTTTGACACAGTGGGGGTGGGGGCTTTGGTGCCGTCTCTTCGTGATCTGCTGACCCCAGAGCCCGAGAAAGGTCAACCGGTTGCATCTTGCATTCCTTTCGCTGTCAGTTGGTTGCACACTAAACCCTGTTTTTTGGTTGTTTTTTTTTTTTTTTTTGCTCGCTTCCTACTGGTCAAAGGGAAAAGGGAAATACAACTGTATCTTTTTGCATTAAATCGTGCATTTTATTTTGCGCTATCAAGATTTTGGCATTGTGCTTGCCTAAGAAATATAATTCTATATTTAGATTGTAGGATTGTGGAGAAGTGTGAAGTTTCAGGTTCGAAAATGTGCCCCAAGCTGCTCGATGCATTTTTCCTCCCCCCCGGGTTTTTTTTTTCTGATAAAATTGAAGTTAGATGCAGTATGTCTCGCAATCAAAATTGTTGACGTTGACCCCAGAAAAAACAGGATGTCTCTTATATTAATGACTAGTCTTTAAGCCCGTTACATTAACGGGTGCTAGAATATATGTCTGTCTGTCTTTCTTTCTTTCTGTCTTTCTCTCTCTCCCGCTGTCTCTCTCTCTCTCTCTCTCCTTGGCTCCCTTTTTCTGTCTGTCTTTCTGTCCCTCTCCCTGCCCCTGTGTCTTTCTTCCTTTCTGTCTGTCTCCCTCCCTCCTGCTGTCTGTCTGTCTGTCATTCTTTCCCTCCATTTCCCTGTGTAGTAGTATTTCCACCCCACTTCCCTGTGGAGCAGCAACAGCTACAGCATTTCCCTCCCCCCCCCCCGACTTCCCTGTGCAGCAGCAGCGGTATTTGTCTTCCCCTCCAGGTCCCTGTGCAGCAGTTGCAGCATTTCCCCCACCCCTTCCCTTCTCTTACCGCGATCTTGCCTGCTCCGTTCGGCCCCTCCCCCGCGTTCTGGCCTGCTGCGATCTGGCTGCTCCATTCGGCTCCTCGCGGCTGGAGTCCTCTTCTTTGTTGGCCCCCCCCTTCCCTTCCTGCGGTCTTGAGCTTCGGTCTGGTCTGGCCTGCTCGCCTTGCCGTATTTTTTTTTTTTAGTTGAAAGACGCGGCGGTGGCTCCTCTCATGATCCCCACCTGCGTCGGAAGTCCGACGCAGGCAGGGATCGTGAGAGGAGCCACCGCTGCGTCTTTCAACTAAAAAATGCAATACGGCAGGGAGCAGGCCAGACCGAAAAACAGAACCGTAAGCCGCGCATGCGCACTCCTACCTGCGGGTCGCTACAGCTCACGGAAAACCAGCGCACGCATAGGAAGTGCGCATGCGCGGCTTATCGTTTTATTATATTAGATGCGGCAAAATGCTAAAAGAATAGTTGCCATTGGTAATTTCTGTTTTTCCGCATTCAAGAGTTTTTTTCTTGGATGCAAATTGATAATGAATAATAAAGATTAATTCAAAGAGAAAATGTTTATAAAGTCTCTGACTTGGCGTTCTTTCTCTCTCTCGCCTTCTGCAGGACAACTAACATATTATTACTGTATTTCCCCATGTATAGGCCGAAGGAAACGCCTATTCTCGTTTTAAAACTCCTAAATAAGCCGCGGCGCTACTGGAGTATCCCGTACCTTTTTAAAATAGCTCCCTCGCTGGACAGCTGCCGACTGCCTCCTCCAACGCCGTGGCCAGCAGTGCAGGGCCGGAGCGATCTTTTCAGCATCCAGCCTGGCCCCGCGCTGCTTCCTCAATCCCGGACGTCAGTTCTCGCGGGACTCGCGAGAACTGACGACAGACGTTGAGGAAGCAGCGCGGGGCCAGGCTGGATGCCGAAAAGATCGCTCCGGCCCTGCACTTCTGTCCGCAACGTTTTCAAAGGTACAAGGGACTCCAGTAGCGTGGTGGCTTATCTACGTTGTCTTTAGATAGGCCGCCCATATAAGGAAGCCGCACCCACTGCATTGGTTTGTAAAACCCATTTATAAGCCGCGACCTATACATGGGGAAATGTGGTAAATGCTTAAGTCAGTTTTTGTTTTTCTTGTTCGCTGTACAGCGATGGCCAAGGACATAAGCACTGGTACCCAGCGATTAGGAATTGGCTCAATTTGCTGTTTTAAGTTTTGAATGGGGGGGGGGGCTGTGATATCAAGTTCGCCCTGAAATGGGAAGTGAGCTTGGAAACTGGACCTTGGGTTTTAAGGTTTAGTCCTATGAGTTCGAGGCTAGGAAAATGGGGCGCGGTATCTGAAATCTGTCCTGGGGCTTTCGGGATACCCCCAATAAGGATCCATAATATAAATTTGCATATGCTGGGCTTCCAGTGTACCCAGATCTATCTAACGCAGGGGTAGGGAACTCCGGTCCTCGAGAGCCATTTTCCAGTCGGGTTTTCAGGATTTCCCAATGAATATGCATGAATCTATTTGCATGCACTGCTTTCAATGCATATTCATTAGGGAAATCCTGAAAACCCGACTGGAATACGGCTCTCGAGGACCGGAGTTCCCTACCCCTGATCTAACACATATTCATTATGAATATCCTGCAATTTTGAGTGGCTCGGAACAGATTTGAGAAGACCTAATGAAGGAATTTGCTTTGGTGACAAATAGAGGACATGTATTTAGAGCACCTCCTATTTCTTTTTGGGATCTGGAAACTGAAATATCTCATTCTGGAGATGGGTGTGCCAGGGAGCAAAATTTGAATTATAGTTGTATACACTAGAGAATGAAACGGTGGCAGTTACCCGTAGCTAGGCGCAGGTAACCCGCCAAAACGGTGGAGGGGGGGAGGGAGAAGTGCTCACTGCGGGCACGGGGACAAGGCCATTCACTGCCCTGTGGAGCGGTGAATGGCCTTGTCCCCGCAGTTAAGGGAGGGAAGGCGCGCGGTCACCTCCCTCCCTACGGCCAAATCTATCTCCCTCCCCTTTACCTTCATGGCGCTTTAGTAAAGAAACTTACTGAAGCCGGCGAAGCCTGCCTACCTGCAGTCGCGTGTGTGTGGGCGGAAGCTTCTCCTCTGACGCAACTTCCGGTTGCGTCGGAGGAGAAGCTTCCGCCCACACTCGCACGACTGCAGGCACAGGCAGGCAGTCTCCGCCGGCTTCAGTAAGTTTCTTTACGAACGCGCTGCGAAGGTAAGGGGGAGGGAGGGAGATTCTTGGGCCGCTGAAGGGCGGTGAGGTGGCGAAAGGAAAGGGTGGATGCTACGGCGATGGGTGGGCGTGGCAGTGACGGGGACAGATTTTTTTTTCCCCATTTCATTCTCTAGTATACACCCATGTTGACAAAAAAAGACCTGCGTTACCAGAGCCTAAATAGAAATCAGCTCTACCTTTCTGATGTTAATAAATTGTTTTCACGTATTGGCTAAAGGACATTTTAAATTTCTTGTATTGGTTTTTGACGGAATTATGTATTTCACTGATCAAACTCCATGTTTTGTTTTTGTTTTTTTGTCGTTTCTAGGTATTACTTCAAAAAAGCCAGTGACGAGTTTGAGTGTGGGGCAATTTTTGAAGAGATCTGGGCCGATGACACCGTTTTGCCCATGTACGAAGGACGGATACTAGGGAAAGTGGAAAGGATTGATTAGTGTAGTGAATAAAAGATGGACGTGGAAGCTAAAGACGATTTGAGGACAAAATGCCTCCTGAAGGAATCTGAACCAATGAAGAAGATGGAGACGGTCCCCAAGAATCCTCGTGGCCTCGAAGGAAAGGCATTCTTCATTGTTCATAGACTACAAAAGATGAGGAAGGCCCTTGAACTATTTATTAAAACTATGACCAATGTCAACTCTTGAAGATGTAGACTTACGTTGAAGAGACTTCGATCCATGGCAGGATTTCCTGGCAATCTGAAATCTGTCTTGCTATGAGCAAAATGAGAGCTATATCCTACTTTTAAAAACCGTAATCATTTTATTGATATTTATTAAACATTCTAGTTCCCTAAAAAAAAGTCCAGTTAATGGACGTGCTGCTTTTTTTTTACAACTTAAGAGGAAAGAGTGCAAGGGTGGGGTGGGGTGGGGTGGGGCAGTTCATGGTCTTAGATTCCCTCATTTCAATGGGTTTGACAACGGAATGTGCCAGATGCTTGTGGCATATACCCTGTTTTTGTTTTTAAGATGTTTTTCCGCCTAGCTGTCCAGTGCTTTTTTTTTTTGTTTGTTTTTTTTTTTTTTTAAATCTGTGCTGCTGTATTTTTATTTTGCATATCATTATTTACTGGTTAACGAGTTGGATGCCTCGATTCAGTAGCAAAGCCTTCTTGCTTTCGGGCCCACATCACAAGCTACCCTGCGTTTCTATATATGGCGTTCGGTTGCGCGCACAAATTTGGATGTATGCCCAATTTGCGCATGCCGGTAATAGGGCGCTAACGGTCAAATTTGGATTGCCGTACGCATCTTGCTAGCCGCTATTGTGTAAAGATTTGCATGCGACACGCAAATTGGAAAGGGGCGTAGGGGTGTTGACTAAAAATGCACGCTCTACTTTAAAAGAGTTCAGGGAATCCGCGCCTAATTTACGCAGGAGGACTTACACCGGGTTTCATGTGGCATAAATCCTCACAAAAATGGCAAAAGTAAAAAGAATGGAATTGTCCAAATTATGCACGTGAGACGCCAAGATTTGCTTTTTAGATCTGAGGAGGCTTCATATCAGATTTTTCCAGATCTTATTGGAATATTAATAGCGTCTACGTTTTACGCAGCAATTAATTTTTTCTGTGATTCTCAAGACTCCTGAGGCAGGCCTGTTGGCCGAAACATGTACATGTCGAGTCATTGAATCATTGATTGGACTATACCGATATTTGAATAATAAAGATTTGCATATTCACAGATAAGTTTGTGGACACTATTTTTTATGCACATCATTCAACTTTGGACAATTCCATTCTTTTGTCATTTTTGCTTGTGATTTTGTTGTTCCCCCTGATTTTTGTGTATAAATCCTCGCGTCCATAGTTGGGGCGTACATCCCAGCGCTGTGGGCCATTCTATAGAATAACGCTCCGAGTCTGGTCCACGCTTAAATGTCTCAACAATGAAAGCAATTACTTCCGTCTTAATATAACAAAGGCAAGCTTTTTGCTCGTCTCTCAAAATGGTTAAGAAGGTGATCGTGTCCGCGGGGAGGGGGAGGGGGGGGGGAGGGAGACTTATGCCCTGAATGGCTATCAGTATGTGGAATTGGTTATCAGTATTTGAATTGAACCTAAGAATTTGGCTAATTTGGTAACTTTTCCTATGAAACAGTCTTAAGGATGTTAACCATTGGGAAATGGCTGTGGTTTATTGTGGGGACGAAGATTACCAGAGCGGTTCAGTATTTTATTGTCGTTGATTTAGGAAGGGGCCGAATTTGTCATAAATTAACATCCCCTTGACCAGTAAAGCATGTTTTAATAATCCATCCTGTCAGAGAGTGAGTGAGTGTGTGTGTATGTTTTAGGGGTTTTTTTTAAAGCATTTTATGCCATTTTGAGCTCCTTTTACGAAGCCGCGTTAGCGGCTTTATCGCTCGTGACTTTTAATCACGCGCTAACCCCCGCACTAGCCGGAAAACTACCGCCTGCTCAAGAGGAGGCGGTAGCGGCTTGCGCGGCCGGCATATTAGCACGCGTTAAACCGCTAACGCGGTTTCGTAAAAGGAGCCCTTTGTGTCCATACCTGTCTCTCTCCGGCCAAGCTTTGTGCAGTGCAATTTTCAACACACATCCCAGATTAGGAAGAAAGGTTGCGAGATAAGCTAGACCAAGTCCCCGTTTCCCATATTTATGCAACTGACAAATTTGAAAGGCAGGTTGAAGCCTAGCGAGCCGAGACAACGCGCTTTTTTTTTTTTTCTTTCTCGACCCATTTCCTTCTGCAAAAAGTGTCCTGCCAGTCCCTACCTCCTTCCCCAAAGACCTTGAATTTCTCCGTTTGGGATTGTGTTTTAAAGTTTCTCTGTGCATTCTCTCTGCTCTGGTGTGCAGGAAGTCTGTATATATTGTAAGAAGCGTATATTGAAAGACGAAGAAAACACGGTCTCCGGTGTTTTAAGTTTTACGAAGTGCAGTACCTGTGCCTGCGTGGTCCTAATTCGCCATGCCTTGCCCTATATTCAGGGTTCCAGCTCTCCCTTGGTTTTTTAAGGGGTTTATGTATAAATATTCTTTATGCCTTTTGTTAAAAGTCTTGTACTTATGACTTGCCATGGCATTTTGTTCTACTTATTACTGTAAATTATACATTATAAAGAGTTTCATTTAAAGAAAATTACTTGGTACAATAATTATTGTAATTAAGAGATGTAGCCTTTATTAAAATTTTATATTTTTCAAATTAATATGTTGTCTGCTCTGTTTTGGGGGGGGGTTTGGGGGAGGGTGTGATAAAAAAAACTGTGGGGTAACTGTGTAACTAAGCGTTACCATTTAGGCGCCTAGATGAAAGCACAATAAGGCCTAGATTCTATAAGAGGCATCTAGATTAGTGGTGCCTAGCTGATTTTCTGTGCGGAACCTAAATACCTCCGTTTAAGAGCGCACCGGTTTGCGAGTGTTTTGCAAGGCGAGCAAAACACTCAGCAAACTTTTGTCTCGCAAACCGAGCACTGCCCCGATAAACAAGCTTTGTTTGCAATGGTGGCCCAGGGGTGAGTACCTGCCTACGGGTGCTGCAGTGCTTCCAAAGTGGTGGCTTCCTTCCCTCAGGGTCCCCATGCGGCTGCCATCCCGCTTCGGCCAATGCCTCTGCCGTCCGTCAGTGCCTCCCGGCTCCCGATCCAAGCCGGCCGCCATCCTGAACGAGCATGCGCGCGGCCTCACTTCTCTCCTAAGTCAGCCGCTGCCCCGACAACACGCTCGCCACATACAAGCACGCAGGACGTCCTGCGTGCTTGTACATGGCGAGCATGTTGTCAGGGCAGCGGCTGACAGAGGAGAGGAGAAGTGAGGCCGCGCGCATGCTCGTTCAGGATGGCGGCCAGCTTGAATAAGAAGCGGGAGGCGCTGGTGGACGGCAGCCGCAGTGAAGGGCAGCCGCACGGGGACCCCGAGGGAAGGAAGCCACCACTTTGGAAGCGCTGCAGTACCCGCAGGCAGGTATTCACCCCTGGGCCACCATTGCGAACTTTGGTTGTGGAACGAATCTTCTGAGTTTGCATTAAGACCTATGGGGAACTTTGCTTTGATAAACGAGCGTTTTGGATTACGAGCATGATCCTGGAACGGATTATGCTCGTAAACCAAGGTACCACTGTCTATATATATTTTTAATTGACTTAAATGGTGTGATTGAGAAACCCAATTTTTAAAAAAAAATGATTAAAATTTCACATGGAAATTATCACAGCACCTACTGGTGCTTACGTGAAGTGGGTGTGGCCAGAGGGGGCGGAGTTTGGGCTTAGAATGGCTTGGGCGTTGGTAGATTTTAGGTGTCGACTTAAATTAGAAAACAACAAGAAAAAAACTGCAGACAGTGTATAAGATGTAGGCTATGTTTATTATACCAGATATTTAATGCGGTTACTAATGTCACCTTTTTACAAACCAGGGGACCCGACATGGTCCGTGTTTCGGAAAACACGCCTTCCTCAGGGGTCCTAATAAATATGAATAAGATACCTAAGAATATACACCAATGGTGTGCATAAGTGACAAAGTAATGACTTATGTAAGATAATGAGGAAATGATCTAAGTGATAACATAAGAATAGCCTAACTGGATCAGACCTTAGGTCCATCTAGCCCAGTATCCCGTCTTTACAGAGGCCAATCCAAGTCACTAGTACCTGGCAAAAACCCAAATAGCAGCAGCGTTCCATGTCACCGATCTAGGACGAGCAGTGGCTTCTCCCATGTGTGTCTCAACAGCAGTTTATGGACTTTTCCTCCAGGAACTTGTCCAAACCTATTTTCAAACCAGCTACATTACCCGCTATTACCACATCCTCTGGCAATGCATTCTAGAACATAACATAAGAATTGCCATCTCCAGATCAGACCCTGGGTCCATCAAGTCTGGCGATCCGCACACGCGGAGGCCCCGCCAGGTATACCCTGGCCTAGTTTTAGTCCCCATATCACTATGCTTATAAGGAGATGTGCATCTAAGTTTACCCTTAAATTCTAGAACGGTGGATTCCGCAATTACCTCTTCTGGGAGAGCATTCCAGGTGTCCACCACTCGCTGCGTGAAACAGAACCTCCTGATATACGTCCTGGACCTGCCCCCCCTCAGCTTCGGTCCATGCCCTCTTGTCTGTGTCATATTGGACTTTGTAAATAACTGTTTTTCCTGCTCTATTTTGCCGATTCAGTATTTTGAAAGTCTCGATCAGATCCCCTCGCAGTCTCCTCTTCCCAAGGGAGAACAAGACCCAGTCTCTTAAGTCGTTCCTCGGAATCCAGGTTCTCCATACCTTTCACTAGCTTTGTTGCTCGTCTCTTTGGGGACATGTAAGTGCTTAAATAAATTAAATAAATGTGAGATTAAATAAATAAAACAAAATGAAGAAAACAAATGTGACAAAGGAATACATGAATAAGAATACAGAAGTGAAAAATGATTGTAAATATAACATAGGAAAGAAAAAATGTATAAAGCCATGGGGCAATAGAGACCAGTGAAAGTGCAACGTGCTTAAAATAAAGGAACCTACCATGGTTGATAAGGTTTAAAACGACCCACAATTAAAATTGGTAATGAATTAAAGTAAGAAATAAAAATATAAGAATAAAACATTCATGCAACGTAAAATGGAAGTATACAAAAAAAGTTAAGGGAACCATATTTATTAAAAATTCATATAATCATCCTTTATTAAAAAGTTCATATGAAAAAATGGTCAGTGCTGCAAAAGCTATCTATGATAAACCAGGTATAAAAGACCTATTGGAGTAAAATAATGTTTTTGTGTTTTTTTTAAATTCTTTATTCATTTTCAAAATTACATTAAATGTATATATATATTCAATCACATTAACAATAAATATATCATTTTACATTCTATCATTTGTACAGTACATACATTTTTATCCCTCCCCCTTCCCACCCCTCCCTACCATATATTCCATAATCATATAAAAAAACATATTAATAAAATATCCCTCACCCTACTCAAATTACTGCTGTAAATGTACAGTCTCCTGCATGTTAAATCTACATTGTTCTTCGCTGTATAAACTCCTTTTACTAAATTATGTACAGTCCTCATTGTATCTTCGCTGTAAATGTACAGTCTCTTACACTGAAAACCGCTCTGAACTGTTTGTGGTACTGCGGTATATAAAATAAAGTTATTATTATTATTATTATTATTAATTGATACATTAAAGGGAAACATTTTCAACTAATCCTTATAAAATTTTGCTAATGGTTTCCACACATCCTGAAATTTCTTGAAATATCCTCTTTGTACTGCAATAAATCTTTCCATTTTATAGATATGGCACAAAGAGTTCCACCAAAAACTGTAATTTAGTCTCCTCCAATCCTTCCAATTATATGTAATTTGCTGAATGGAAACCCCAGTCATTATAAGTAACAATTTATTGTTGTTCGCAGAAATCTGACTTTTTGCTCTCATTTCCATACCAAAAATCACAGTATCATAGGATAATGCCACTGGGTTAGCTAATAAATTATTAATTTGGTCCCAAATTGATTTCCAAAAATTCATAATATATGGGCAATGAAACAATAAATGTTTTATGAGGGCGCCGATGAAAAATTAACCATCATACAGATATAAATATTAAAAAACTTTATAAAAAGAACGGGGATGGCCCTTTACGATACAACGTGGTGACTTCTCAAAACAGACCACTGAGCATACCAAAGGAAGCCAGCCAGGAAACGAACCAATAAGCATAGCAAAAAGTTTACTCAACCTTTACAAATGGGAGATAAGTAAAACTGAACAGAATAAAAGTCAGATTAAATTAGGCCAGGAAGGCTGTAGCCCAGGGGTGTCCAACCTGCGGCCCCTGACGTATTTTGTGTGGCCCCAGTCGAGGGCGATGCAGTGTTTTCCTCTTCTGCCCCCGGGTATGTGCCGTTTATAGAATCGGTGCCTAAGAGTCAGATTCTAAATATTGCACTAAAAAAATGAGCGCCGGGAAAGATTGGCGTGATTATAGAGACGTGGCAGAGCAAATCAGGGCAGTAGAAGGGCCCGAAGGAGCGTGTGAAGACTGCTGCACACGCTGCTTCAATCACCGGGTTCGTAGTCTGGTCCGCAGGAAGGGAAGGGGGGTGGCCGGCAAAGGACTCGGACTCCTCTGGTCTGTCGCGGAGGGCAGCCCGGCTCCATTTCTCGTTTCGTCCTGGAGAGGGGGGGGCAGGAGGCGCTCTTTGTGGAAACTTCTGGAGGCGATCGTCAACTGGCTGGGAGCGGGCTTGTGGAGGCGTTCGTCGGCTGGTGATGTACGCGCCTGCGCACTCATGCTGCCACACCCCGACAGAGCAGGGATCAGGGAACACGCGGCGCGAGTGCGCATGCGCGGCTAGCATTTTATTATTATAGATATCTAGGTTCGTGCTTTGGGCTGACTCCAGCACCCAAACTTTAAGCGCCAGGCTTACGCCTTCTGAAAGCAGGTGTAAATGCTGACGCTCAAGTTTGAACATGCTGAGCCAGTATTCTATAACTACACACGCAACTCGGTGGAACGCTCTCGACTAGGGTTACCCGATTGTCCTTTGTGAAAATCCGTAACCTATGGCCATGCCCCCAGGACCGCCCAGTTCTGCCTCTGTCACGCCATGTTGCGCCCCCAGCCCCCATCCACGCAGGCGTGGACGCGATGCAATAACGTCACCATGTTGCATCTGGGTATGCGCGGATGCACCTCCCCTATGCGATTTTTGTCGGGAAGCTTTTCAAAACCCGGACAAAGGGCCAGGTTTTGAAAAGCCATCCGGACCCCCAGACATGTCCAGGGAAATCCGGACGTCTGGTAGCCCTACTCTCAAAGCTCATGGCCCCACCCCTTTTGAGATGCATGCTACTGGAATTAGGCACCCTGCCTTATTAAAAGAGCGCACAGACAGATGCTTGCGCAAGTTTTAAGAGGTGCCAATTAACTTCAGTAGCTGGGCACCCAATCATGATGGGTTTTGAGCTCATTATTCAATTAATTTTCATATGCGTCTGAGGTGCACACAAATTTGAGTGCGCAAATCTGGGTGGCAAATATAGAATTGGGGTGTGAATTCTATAATGTCTTCTGGGCACTGGGCTATTGGAGAATACCAGCATAAGTTGGCATTGCGTAGCTACGTTTAGGCATGCCCACGTACGTCATATCAATAGCAGGTATTAGAGACTGGCATGGGGGACAGCTTTTCCTCGTCCCCGTGGGAACTCATTTTCCCGCCCCGTCCCCACGAGTTCTTTTCCTGTCCCCGCCCCATCCCTGCAAGCTCCGTCCTCATCTGCACAAGCCTCAAACACTTTAAAATCCTAAGTAGCAACATTCGAGAGCTCAGATTGTGATGTCATAATGCCTCATTCCACCAATGCCTAAGCTCCGTCCTCATCTGCACAAGCCTCAAACACTTTAAAATCCTAAGTAGCAACATTCGAGAGCTCAGATTGTGATGTCATAATGCCTCATTCCACCAATGCCTAAGCTCCGTCCTCATCTGCACAAGCCTCAAACACTTTAAAATCCTAAGTAGCAACATTCGAGAGCTCAGATTGTGATGTCATAATGCCTCATCCCACCAATGCCTAAGCTCCGTCCTCATCTGCACAAGCCTCAAACACTTTAAAATCCTAAGTAGCAACATTCGAGAGCTCAGATTGTGATGTCATAATGCCTCATTCCACCAATGCCTAAGCTCCGTCCTCATCTGCACAAGCCTCAAACACTTTAAAATCCTAAGTAGCAACATTCGAGAGCTCAGATTGTGATGTCATAATGCCTCATTCCACCAATGCCTAAGCTCCGTCCTCATCTGCACAAGCCTCAAACACTTCAAAATCCTAAGTAGCAACATTCGAGAGCTCAGATTGTGATGTCATAATGCCTCATTCCACCAATGCCTAAGCTCCGTCCTCATCTGCACAAGCCTCAAACACTTTAAAATCCTAAGTAGCAACATTCGAGAGCTCAGATTGTGATGTCATAATGCCTCATTCCACCAATGCCTAAGCTCCGTCCTCATCTGCACAAGCCTCAAACACTTTAAAGTCCTAAGTAGCAACATTCGAGAGCTCAGATTGTGATGTCATAATGCCTCATCCCACCAATGCCTAAGGTCCGTCCTCATCTGCACAAGCCTCAAACACTTTAAAATCCTAAGTAGCAACATTCGAGAGCTCAGATTGTGATGTCATAATGCCTCATCCCACCAATGCCTAAGCTCCGTCCTCATCTGCACAAGCCTCAAACACTTTAAAATCCTAAGTAGCAACATTCGAGAGCTCAGATTGTGATGTCATAATGCCTCATTCCACCAATGCCTAAGCTCCGTCCTCATCTGCACAAGCCTCAAACACTTTAAAATCCTAAGTAGCAACATTCGAGAGCTCAGATTGTGATGTCATAATGCCTCATTCCACCAATGCCTAAGCTCCGTCCTCATCTGCACAAGCCTCAAACACTTTAAAATCCTAAGTAGCAACATTCGAGAGCTCAGATTGTGATGTCATAATGCCTCATCCCACCAATGCCTAAGCTCCGTCCTCATCTGCACAAGCCTCAAACACTTTAAAATCCTAAGTAGCAACATTCGAGAGCTCAGATTGTGATGTCATAATGCCTCATTCCACCAATGCCTAAGCTCCGTCCTCATCTGCACAAGCCTCAAACACTTTAAAATCCTAAGTAGCAACATTCGAGAGCTCAGATTGTGATGTCATAATGCCTCATTCCACCAATGCCTAAGCTCCATCCTCATCTGCACAAGCCTCAAACACTTTAAAATCCTAAGTAGCAACATTCGAGAGCTCAGATTGTGATGTCATAATGCCTCATCCCACCAATGCCTAAGCTCCGTCCTCATCTGCACAAGCCTCAAACACTTTAAAATCCTAAGTAGCAACATTCGAGAGCTCAGATTGTGATGTCATAATGCCTCATTCCACCAATGCCTAAGCTCCGTCCTCATCTGCACAAGCCTCAAACACTTTAAAATCCTAAGTAGCAACATTCGAGAGCTCAGATTGTGATATCATAATGCCTCATTCCACCAATGCCTAAGCTCCGTCCTCATCTGCACAAGCCTCAAACACTTTAAAATCCTAAGTAGCAACATTCGAGAGCTCAGATTGTGATGTCATAATGCCTCATCCCACCAATGCCTAAGCTCCGTCCTCATCTGCACAAGCCTCAAACACTTTAAAATCCTAAGTAGCAACATTCGAGAGCTCAGATTGTGATGTCATAATGCCTCATTCCACCAATGCCTAAGCTCCGTCCTCACTTGCACAAGCCTCAAACCCTTTAAAATCCTAAGTAGCAACATTCTAGAGCTCAGATTGTGATGTCATAATGCTTCATTCCACCAATGCCTAAGCTCCGTCCTCATCTGCACAAGCCTCAAACACTTTAAAATCCTAAGTAGCAACATTCGAGAGCTCAGATTGTGATGTCATAATGCCTCATTCCACCAATGCCTAAGCTCCGTCCTCATCTGCACAAACCTCAAACACTTCAAAATCCTAAGTAGCAACATTCGAGAGCTCAGATTGTGATGTCATAATGCCTCATTCCACCAATGCCTAAGCTCCGTCCTCATCTGCACAAGCCTCAAACACTTTAAAATCCTAAGTAGCAACATTCGAGAGCTCAGATTGTGATGTCATAATGCCTCATTCCACCAATGCCTAAGCTCCGTCCTCATCTGCACAAGCCTCAAACACTTTAAAATCCTAAGTAGCAACATTCGAGAGCTCAGATTGTGATGTCATAATGCCTCATCCCACCAATGCCTAAGGTCCGTCCTCATCTGCACAAGCCTCAAACACTTTAAAATCCTAAGTAGCAACATTCGAGAGCTCAGATTGTGATGTCATAATGCCTCATCCCACCAATGCCTAAGCTCCGTCCTCATCTGCACAAGCCTCAAACACTTTAAAATCCTAAGTAGCAACATTCGAGAGCTCAGATTGTGATGTCATAATGCCTCATTCCACCAATGCCTAAGCTCCGTCCTCATCTGCACAAGCCTCAAACACTTTAAAATCCTAAGTAGCAACATTCGAGAGCTCAGATTGTGATGTCATAATGCCTCATCCCACCAATGCCTAAGCTCCGTCCTCATCTGCACAAGCCTCAAACACTTTAAAATCCTAAGTAGCAACATTCGAGAGCTCAGATTGTGATGTCATAATGCCTCATCCCACCAATGCCTAAGCTCCGTCCTCATCTGCACAAGCCTCAAACACTTTAAAATCCTAAGTAGCAACATTCGAGAGCTCAGATTGTGATGTCATAATGCCTCATTCCACCAAT
Organism: Geotrypetes seraphini; assembly: GCF_902459505.1. Lineage (NCBI taxonomy): Eukaryota > Metazoa > Chordata > Amphibia > Gymnophiona > Dermophiidae > Geotrypetes > Geotrypetes seraphini. Next base: position 15,213,630 of record NC_047093.1, on the reverse strand, counting down.
GCCTAAGCTCCGTCCTCATCTGCACAAGCCTCAAACACTTTAAAATCCTAAGTAGCAACATTCGAGAGCTCAGATTGTGATGTCATAATGCCTCATCCCACCAATGCCTAAGCTCCGTCCTCATCTGCACAAGCCTCAAACACTTTAAAATCCTAAGTAGCAACATTCGAGAGCTCAGATTGTGATGTCATAATGCCTCATTCCACCAATGCCTAAGCTCCATCCTCATCTGCACAAGCCTCAAACACTTTAAAATCCTAAGTAGCAACATTCGAGAGCTCAGATTGTGATGTCATAATGCCTCATTCCACCAATGCCTAAGCTCCGTCCTCATCTGCACAAGCCTCAAACACTTTAAAATCCTAAGTAGCAACATTCGAGAGCTCAGATTGTGATGTCATAATGCCTCATCCCACCAATGCCTAAGCTCCGTCCTCATCTGCACAAGCCTCAAACACTTTAAAATCCTAAGTAGCAACATTCTAGAGCTCAGATTGTGATGTCATAATGCTTCATTCCACCAATGCCTAAGCTCCGTCCTCATCTGCACAAGCCTCAAACACTTTAAAATCCTAAGTAGCAACATTCGAGAGCTCAGATTGTGATGTCATAATGCCTCATTCCACCAATGCCTAAGCTCTGTCCTCATCTGCATAAGCCTCAAACACTTTAAAATCCTAAGTAGCAACATTTTAGAGCTCAGATTGTGATGTCATAATGCCTCATTCCACCAATGCCTAAGCTCCGTCCTCATCTGCACAAGCCTCAAACACTTTAAAATCCTAAGTAGCAACATTCGAGAGCTCAGATTGTGATGTCATAATGCCTCATTCCACCAATGCCTAAGCTCCGTCCTCATCTGCACAAGCCTCAAACACTTTAAAATCCTAAGTAGCAACATTCGAGAGCTCAGATTGTGATGTCATAATGCCTCATCCCACCAATGCCTAAGCTCCGTCCTCATCTGCACAAGCCTCAAACACTTTAAAATCCTAAGTAGCAACATTCGAGAGCTCAGATTGTGATGTCATAATGCCTCATCCCACCAATGCCTAAGCTCCGTCCTCATCTGCACAAGCCTCAAACACTTTAAAATCCTAAGTAGCAACATTCGAGAGCTCAGATTGTGATGTCATAATGCCTCATTCCACCAATGCCTAAGCTCCGTCCTCATCTGCACAAGCCTCAAACACTTTAAAATCCTAAGTAGCAACATTCGAGAGCTCAGATTGTGATGTCATAATGCCTCATCCCACCAATGCCTAAGCTCCGTCCTCATCTGCACAAGCCTCAAACACTTTAAAATCCTAAGTAGCAACATTCGAGAGCTCAGATTGTGATGTCATAATGCCTCATTCCACCAATGCCTAAGCTCCATCCTCATCTGCACAAGCCTCAAACACTTTAAAATCCTAAGTAGCAACATTCGAGAGCTCAGATTGTGATGTCATAATGCCTCATTCCACCAATGCCTAAGCTCCGTCCTCATCTGCACAAGCCTCAAACACTTTAAAATCCTAAGTAGCAACATTCGAGAGCTCAGATTGTGATGTCATAATGCCTCATCCCACCAATGCCTAAGCTCCGTCCTCATCTGCACAAGCCTCAAACACTTTAAAATCCTAAGTAGCAACATTCTAGAGCTCAGATTGTGATGTCATAATGCTTCATTCCACCAATGCCTAAGCTCCGTCCTCATCTGCACAAGCCTCAAACACTTTAAAATCCTAAGTAGCAACATTCGAGAGCTCAGATTGTGATGTCATAATGCCTCATTCCACCAATGCCTAAGCTCTGTCCTCATCTGCATAAGCCTCAAACACTTTAAAATCCTAAGTAGCAACATTTTAGAGCTCAGATTGTGATGTCATAATGCCTCATTCCACCAATGCCTAAGCTCCGTCCTCATCTGCACAAGCCTCAAACACTTTAAAATCCTAAGTAGCAACATTCGAGAGCTCAGATTGTGATGTCATAATGCCTCATTCCACCAATGCCTAAGCTCCGTCCTCATCTGCACAAGCCTCAAACACTTTAAAATCCTAAGTAGCAACATTCGAGAGCTCAGATTGTGATGTCATAATGCCTCATCCCACCAATGCCTAAGCTCCGTCCTCATCTGCACAAGCCTCAAACACTTTAAAATCCTAAGTAGCAACATTCGAGAGCTCAGATTGTGATGTCATAATGCCTCATCCCACCAATGCCTAAGCTCCGTCCTCATCTGCACAAGCCTCAAACACTTTAAAATCCTAAGTAGCAACATTCGAGAGCTCAGATTGTGATGTCATAATGCCTCATTCCACCAATGCCTAAGCTCCGTCCTCATCTGCACAAGCCTCAAACACTTTAAAATCCTAAGTAGCAACATTCGAGAGCTCAGATTGTGATGTCATAATGCCTCATCCCACCAATGCCTAAGCTCCGTCCTCATCTGCACAAGCCTCAAACACTTTAAAATCCTAAGTAGCAACATTCGAGAGCTCAGATTGTGATGTCATAATGCCTCATTCCACCAATGCCTAAGCTCCATCCTCATCTGCACAAGCCTCAAACACTTTAAAATCCTAAGTAGCAACATTCGAGAGCTCAGATTGTGATGTCATAATGCCTCATTCCACCAATGCCTAAGCTCCGTCCTCATCTGCACAAGCCTCAAACACTTTAAAATCCTAAGTAGCAACATTCGAGAGCTCAGATTGTGATGTCATAATGCCTCATCCCACCAATGCCTAAGCTCCGTCCTCATCTGCACAAGCCTCAAACACTTTAAAATCCTAAGTAGCAACATTCTAGAGCTCAGATTGTGATGTCATAATGCTTCATTCCACCAATGCCTAAGCTCCGTCCTCATCTGCACAAGCCTCAAACACTTTAAAATCCTAAGTAGCAACATTCGAGAGCTCAGATTGTGATGTCATAATGCCTCATTCCACCAATGCCTAAGCTCTGTCCTCATCTGCATAAGCCTCAAACACTTTAAAATCCTAAGTAGCAACATTTTAGAGCTCAGATTGTGATGTCATAATGCCTCATTCCACCAATGCCTAAGCTCCGTCCTCATCTGCACAAGCCTCAAACACTTTAAAATCCTAAGTAGCAACATTCGAGAGCTCAGATTGTGATGTCATAATGCCTCATTCCACCAATGCCTAAGCTCCGTCCTCATCTGCACAAGCCTCAAACACTTTAAAATCCTAAGTAGCAACATTCGAGAGCTCAGATTGTGATGTCATAATGCCTCATTCCACCAATGCCCAAAAACAAAACAAAAACCAAAGGACGGACAGCCCAAACAGGCAAAGTACTAAGGATCATACTACAGGTTCTATGAGGCAAGGAGTGTATATATAAGGACCCCCAGACCTGCAAAAAAATGAAACTTAGATTGTCGCAAGGAATGACGCAACCGACCAGCAACATCAAAGCATGCAGACGGTTGCGCCAAGCCCAATAAGAAGGAGCACGATCCGAAACCCACTCCCCCAATATAATCTCCTTCTCTACCAACTCTGCCTGACGCAAAAAGAGCCGGCCAACACCAGGGGGAAATTGAAAGCTTCATATTTATCTAAAAGAATAAGAGGCGAGTAATATTTATTTAAAACATTTTTAATTCGCCTTTATCCAGGGCAGCTTACAAGTTGCTATACACAGTAAAATGGCAAAATAAAAAGTTTCCATACAGAATAAAATCACAAAATTAAAAAAGGCGTACATTAAGTAGAGGAAAATACAGAGTTAGAAAAGTCTATTTGCATAGTCACAATGGGCTTCTTTTACTAAGCTGCGTTAGCATTCTTAACGCATGCTTTAGTGCACGCTGTGCGCTATTCCACGCGCTAAGGCCCTAAACGTGTCTTAGTAAAAGGAGCCCAATATGAATGCATTCAAACTGTTCTTGAGTATCATCGTTCTTCACGTTAATAAACCATTTACCTGTTCAAACCTAATTCAAACCACTGTTATGTAGTCACTTAAAAAAAAAAAAAAAAGCAACTTCCTGAATTGTAAGAGTTCTCCTAGGACAAGCAGGATGAGTCAGCCACATATGGGTGTTGTCCCAACACCTCCCAATTTGCGGATAAGCTCTCCAATAGCTCAGAGATTTTTTTTTTTTTTTTTTTTCTGAGCACGTGCAGTGCCTGGGCCCCACTGGGCATGCCCGAGCCCTACCCATTTCCCCCTGCTTCCCCCTAATCCCCAGTCTTTAGTTTCCGCCCGTTCCCATCGGTCGGATTTTTCTACAGCTCTCCATTACAACTTTTCTACTCATCAACTTGAAGATGCCTGAATCATCTAAAGAAACAACTGGGATGCAGGAGGAGGATGAACACACTGGATCCTCATGAATTGTGCGCCCACTGATTGGATCCGGCGCTCGAGGTTTCCGTGTGGCTTGCATTATGCGCACATGTCACCACGTGCACGCAAGCTAAGGAAGAGGGCACTGAGAGACTTCATGAAGAGAAGTGAGGCCCGAGAATCTTCCTCCAGCAGCCATCCTCATCGGAGCGTAGCAGCGGGGGATCCACAGACGAATCCGGTGAGGAGCCTCCAGGACATCCTGGCTCAGTCAACCCCCCCGACTTCAACTTGCCCGGTCGAGAAATCTCTCCCGGAGGTCCTGCATGCTGTCGCTAGCCACCAGCCCCTGCAGGAAGCCGATAGGAGTCTCACCAGACCGAGAGATCTCTCCAGGAGTTCCTGCGTATTGCTGCTTACAGCCAGCCTCTGCAGGGCATGAAGAGAAGTGAGGCCCGAGAATCTTCCTCCAGCAGCCATCCTCATCAGAATGCAGCAGCGGGGGATCCACAAGCTACAGTGGCAAGGAGCCTCCAGGATGCCCTGGCTCAGCTAATCCCCCCGCCTGCACTTGGCCCGGTAGAGAAATATCTCCCGGAGTCCCTGCATGTTGCCGCTTAGAACCAGCCTCTGCAGGGCAGCCGATAGTCTCGCCAGACCGAGAGATCTCTCCAGGAATCCCTGCATGTTGCCACCTACAGCCATCCTCTGCAGGGCAGCCGATAGGAGTCTTGCATGCTGCTGCGTAAATCCACAGCCTCTGCAAGCAACAGATCGGGGCTTTCACCCTCCAGACGGCATGCTGCCTCTTACAGCCAGCCTCTGCAGGGAGCCGATTGGGGTTCAAAGGTAAGTCCTATCTGCTTGTTTTTGGGAAAACCTCTGATAATCTGTTGCAGCCCCGAGGGCTCTGCCCCACCCTCCTCCCAATCTGAATTTAAGGAGAAAGAATCTCCCATGCTTCTTTCCCTTGGAGGGGACCTGCAGACCTCTCCCCCCAGTAGGAGACATGCTGCCCCAGAGTTCAGCTTATAAAGGACATGCTGAAAAAAAAAAAAAAAACCAACTCGATGTTTCTTTCCCTCTTGGGGTCCTGCAGAGTCTACAATTCACACCTTTCCCACCCCGCCCCCCTCCCCCTCTCATGTTGGGAACGAGGAGTCTGCCTTTCTCAGCAGGGTGCTGATATCTTCAGAGATGCGGCATGTTAGACCATGCCTCTCCAAAGGTGGGGGTTTGAAACTCCTCAGTCTAAAAAGCTGTTTGCTCTTCATAAAACCTAGGCAGAGTGCTTTTCCAGCTAGTATGAGGGACTCTGTACTATTCATGATTTCTATAGCACTGAAAGGCATATGCAGCGCTGTACAGTTTAATATACAATAGGCAGTACAGCAGCAGAAGCTCACTCAAGAGGCATTATCACTCCTCTTTCTCTGCCTCCAGGCAAAGTGGGAAACGCAGCCAGGAGCAGTGGCACAGATGAAGGGGTGCATCCTGCCCCTTCTCTGCAGGCTCTCCCCCCCCTCTCAAGAAGGACAGAGAAGGGCGGTGGGGTACATGGAGCCACCCAACCAGTCAAGTGGAGCAGCACATGAACCTGCGAACCACCAGGGGTGGGACCAGCAGCCACAGTTAATCCTCCTGCTGACCCACTCCTCTCTCAGCGGGCTACACTCCCCACTATGTCCCCCTTTAGAGGGAGCCACGCACAACAACATGGCGTGGTTCAGCGGCATGCCATGCACCCAAGCAACGGAGGAACAAGCTACACACCAGCCTCCAGCCACGCCCCGAGTCACCACCCACAAAAATAAATAAATATTTACTAAAAAAAAACCCCAAAAAACCCCCCCACAAATGAGGACTCACCCTAAGTCCCTCCAGAAACTCACAGCCTTTCTCAAGATCCACGTGGGTGGACAACAAGTACCCAAGACAGAGTACTACAAGGCCTGAACTACCAGTACCAGTACTTCACGCAGGCAGTGGCGATTCCAGTCCACAAGAACCTCCTGGACTGCAGAGACAAGATTTGGCTGACTCCCTCCTCAGGGCAACCAACATCAAGGAGACTGGGATTGAAGTACCAGATCTTTCCAGCCCACGGATTCGACAACCCGCAGCAGCCATACATGGACATTGCGGTAGCTTAAGAGAAACAGAGCAGCACGACCCCCCCCTCCAACCCCCGTCAGGGAAGGACCTGAAAAACCCTAGTTTCCACGGGGAAAAAGACTTTCGAGGGGGCAATGCTGAGCGCACAAATTGCTGCGCTCCAGTTCCAGATGCGGCTTTATCAGGAGGCCAGTGAGAGGAAATAAATAAATTAAATAAAATAGAGACTCCAGCTCACAACTGAGCCAGTCCACATTGGCAGCAGTCTGTGCCCCAGCGCTCGCAACAGTAACATAACTGCTACGCAAACAAGCACCGCCCGAGGGGCAGGGGCATCCAAGGGCAGCCCTTTCCCCAAGACAAAAACAGAACCTTGATCACCCTCCGGCCCAGCAGGATCAGATTGTCTGCGAAGGCTTGGCCCAGGATCACCATCGACCAGTGGGCCCTCAGCATCATCAAGCAGGGATTCCGAATTCGTCTCCACTCCCGCCCCCCCCCCCCCCAAGTGGGCGGGGCACCCTCCATCTGACGACCCAACTTTCCTGCAGCAAGGAGAGGACCTGCTTCGGCAGAATCAATAGATGCGGTGACGAACAGAGGAGATCACCAAGGGGTTTCTACTCCGGGAACCCCCGCGTCACCATTGACAAGGACAACGCTCGTCCCTGGATCTCTGTAAGCTCAACAGATACATACACAAGGTCCAGATGCACTCTCTGGGTACAGTCTTGGCCCTGTTACAGCCCGAGTATTGGCTAGTATCCCATGCACCCAGCCCACAGGAGGCATCGTCGCTTCTAAAGCCAAGACAGACGCCTCCAGTACAAGGTCCTGCCCCTTGGACTCTCAACGGCTCCAAGAGCGTTCACAAAGTGCGTGGCAGTGGCACATTCTCGCCTTCAAGGGGTGCGCGTCCTATCTTATCTCGACAGCTGGCAGCCCCGTCAACCACCATAACCCTCCTCCAAGAACTGGGGTTCCTCATCAACTACATGAAATCCCACCTGATACCCACCCAGGGGATATCGTTCATCTGGGCAGTCATCAACACCACGCAGACCAAGGCTGTCCTACGGGACTACCAGATCGACGCCATGACATCCCTGGCCCAGTGCATCCCTGCCAGCAGCTCATCGTCAGCACGCTCCAGTCTTTGTTGTGCAGCACACCAGACTACTCATGTGATCCCTGAAAGGGCACCTCAGACATCACTGGGACCAGTGTACCCAACCTCTGACTACCCATCTACTGGAGCTCAGGGCCATAGAAAATGCCCTCGAAACCTTCAAACAGGCAGGGCAGTCCTCACCCAAACAGAAAACCAGGTGGCCTTGAACTATATCAACAAACAGGGCGGGACAGGGTCGACCTCGCTATGCAAGGAAGCTTGCCACATGTGGGAGTTCCCCAACTCCATTCAATGCCCCATCCAGGCAACTTACCTCCTGTGGGAGCAGAATGACCTGGCAGAAAGACTCAGCCACCAGCTGGATCCCGATGAGTGGTGTCTCAACCCAGCGGCGATGAAGAAGATCTTCAGCACCTGGGGCACACCGAGCATCGACCTGTTTGCAACCGAACCGAACTCAAAATACTCGACCTTCTGCGCAAAGCGATCAACCCATCGACGTCTCAGCCCCGACGGTCTGTCTGTGAGTTGGAACACCCTAAGTCCTGCAGAAGATTCTTCAGGACAGAGCAACGGTGATCATGATTGCCCTGTTCGGGCTCCTGCAACCATGGTTCCCGTTCCGGCAAGGGATAGCGGTTCACCCACCTCTCCCCGCTCCCGATCAGTGCAGTTCTCATTACACAATGCGGGAACCTTACCCTCCACCACGACCTGCGTTCCTTAGCCCTGACCGCATGGATGATGAGAGGATGAACCTACCACAAGACGTGGAGCACACTCTTATGGCAGCCAGAAGACCTTCATCCAGAAAACGCTATGGGTTGAAAGGGAGAAGGTCCCGCTACAGTGCACAGACACGCAGCAAGACCCCTACAACTGCCCCATACCGGACATCCTGCAGTACATACTGAGCTTATCTCAGGAGGACCTAAAACCCACTTCCATCAAGGTCCACCTAAGTGCAATCACGGCATACCACGCTGGCCTAGACAGCAAACCAGTGTCGAGGCATCCAGTAATCACAAAATTTCATGAAGGGACTGTCCAATCTGCACCCACCGGACAGACCACCACCGCCCGGATGGGACCTCAACTTGGTGCCGCATCATCTCACCTCGACCCCTTTAAACCTTTGGGGGAGGCAGATCCCGTATTCCTGGCTGGGAAAACCCTGACCATCGTGTCTACCGACACACTCCCTCATGAGAACAGGGTGGTACCCAGAACCCACCCCCGATTCTTGCCGAAGGTGGCTTCAGCATGCTTCCTGGCACTCTACATCTCCCCACAGGGAGGCACACTGCCACCTCAGCAACACCTCCTGGACTGTGTGCGGGCCCTGACTATGCAGCAGATTAGACAAGCCTCAATTGTTCGTCTCCTATGACCAAAACAGACCAGGACTTCCGGCCACCAAACACAGGCGCTCGCGCTGGATATAAGAGTGCATCCCCTTCACCTATAGAAAAGCGCAGCATCAACCGCAGGTGGGAGCCAACACCCACCAGCGCAGAACCATAGCCAACACAACGGCACTTCTGCACCACACACCAATAGGGGACATCTGCGATGCAGCCACTTGGTCCTCCATGCACACCTTCACCAAGCACTACTGCCTCGACATAGCATTCCACGCTCCAAATGCATTCGGCCGAGCAGTCTTGGAAGTGGCTCTTCCCTCCCGGGAGGGACAGCAACCACTAGCACAGCCTTGACAAACACTGATCAAGTAGGGTGTTATAAATATCGACAAACACTGTTCAAGTAGGGTGTTATAGATATTGATTAAGTAGGTCTTCCAGCACTCCTTCCTAGACTGAATGTGGAATAGGCAAGTATGAATTCTCACATGCAAGTACGATTTGTCACTGTTGACCAGTTGGTTTTTCACTGTTCATTGATTGTCATTGACCAATTTCACTGTTCTGTGAGTTAAGTAGGTCTTCCAGCAATCCTGTCTAGTCTGAATGTGGAATAGGCACGTATGAATTCTCATATGCAAGTACGAATTGTCACTATTGACCAGTTATGAATTGTCACCGTTGACCAGTTGGTTTTCTCACTGTTCATCGATTGTCATTGACCAGTTTTCGCTGTTCTGTGAGTTAAGTAGGTCTTCCAGCACTCCTGTCTAGACTGAATGTGGAATAGGCAAGTATGAATTCTCACATGCAAGTACGAATGGTCACTGTTGACCAGTTGGTTTCTCACTGTTCATTGATTGTCATTGACCAGTTCATTGTTCTGTGAGTATTATTGCTCAGTTAACACAGAACTTTATCTAAAACCTTGTTTCCACAACTTTACCTGCTTTGCCTGATTACCCTGCCCGGCTCGGCCTCCACAGCCAGGCGAGGGATGCACAAAGCGCTAAGGCGCAGGTCCAGTCGGTACATCCCTCGGCTAGGGAGTCACCCATATGTGGCTGACTCATCCTGCTTGTCCTAGGAGAAAGTGTAGTTACTTACCTGTAACGTAGGTTCTCCGTGGACAGCAGGATAGTCAGCCACACAACCCACCCGCCTCCCCATACGGCCGACCCAGCCACAGCTAGGAACATCCTGGGGATTAGGGGGAAGCAGGGGGAAATTGGTAGGGCTCGGGCATGCCCAGTGGGGCCCGGGCACTGCACGTGCTCAGAGAAAAAAAAAAAAATATCTCTGAGCTATTGGAGAGCTTATCCGCAAATTGGGAGGTGTTGGGACAACACCCATATGTTGCTGACTATCCTGCTGTCCACGGAGAACCTACGTTACAGGTAAGTAACTACACTGTTTCTACAAAGACGTAACGTTCCTGACGATGCATTCCACAACTGTGGACCAGCTAACGAGAATATGGTCAAATTTGCTGGCTTGAAGGAAAAATCTATAACTTTGTTCTGGATGGTTAAACTTAGAACGCAAGGCATGTGTGCAGATAAGTGTTTAATAGCCAGTAATGATGACGGTTTGGAATAGGTAAAACTGCCCTACAGTGTTACCGTCCCTGAATTTTTTTCACTCCTTTTCAGTGTTGGCTCAAGCGTGAGTTATATTCAAGCAGAGTGATTGCACTTCCCCCTCCCTATTCACGGTTTCGATGTTCGTGGTTTCGATTATCCCCGGTTTTTTTCTCCTGGCTGCCCCCCTGAGGATCGCTTGTTGGCATCGAAAAAAAACCTGCCCCAGGACTTGGAGGGGGGGCAATCGGAGGTGGCGAAGGGAGGCGGCCAGGGTGGGCAATCGAAGGCGATCAGAGACAGCTGGGGGGGGGGGGCGATCAGAGGCAGAGGGAGGCGATCAAAGATGGCTGGGGGGTGGGGCGATCAGAGCATGGACCTTACCTGGTGGTCTAACGGTGATGCGGGGGCAGGAGCGATCTTCCTACACTCCTGCCCCGTGCAGAGCCGTGCTGTGAGTTCCCGTGGTCTCACAATTGGAGTTCCTCTTGTAATCTCGTGAGACCACGGGAACTAAGCAGCACGGCTCTGCACGGGGCAGGAGTGTAGGAAGATCGCTCCTGCCCCCGCGTCACCGTTAGACCACCAGGTAAGGTCCAGGGGCGGGTCAGAGCCGGCCAAAAATTATTCGCGATTTTTCCCCATTTGTGGGCCGGCTCTGCCCCTAATCCCCGCAAATAGGGAGGGAGAAGTGTATTTCTCTCTTGAGGGCTCAGAAGCAGAGGCCTTGAACTCTAGCTTCCCCACCTACTTCTCCACACAGAATAAGAGAGCAGGAAATAAGGACAGATTCTGTAAGTGGGTGCGTAAAATTAAGCACCTATTTCATGGCCATCGCACTTAGGTGCCCATTACAGAATCGGGCCTAACTAAAACTTAGGCGCCAGGCTTAAAGCCTATATCATAGGCACCTAAGTACTGTAGAGAATCACGCCTAATGGCATCTATGTCTTTCTCCGCCCCTAAACACGCCTACTTTGAAGTTAGGCGCTGTTGGACGCCATAAGATAGGTGCCTATCTCCCAATTTTTTATTTTTATTTTTTTCAATTATGATCTTATTAAAGCTCATAATTAAAGCCAATGTACTAATTATGTTTGGTGCTTAACTCAAAAACAGGCCTTCAACCCGATCACTTTTCACTAGGGCCTAACCGTTGTAGAATGTTGCTACCAAATTAGGTGCCTAACTTTCAGTTAACTCCAAGTCGTTCCAATTACGAAGTGTTGAGTGCCGATTTAGCCTATTACTAAGGTTAGGCATTGGGAGTCAATGAGAAAGCTATTCCACAGTCAGTGCCAACGGATCTTCGATCTTACTTTCTATCAGTCTGCCAGTTCCGGTCGTTGATAGTCTTGACCGACAGAATCTGCCCTTGATGCCAAAACTATGTGAAAGTTCTGTATATAGATCTCTCCTAGGTAGGAGACTGGGTTGAAATATCAACAAATTCATTTCACCTTGCAGCATAACAAGGTGTTGTAACTTTTTCAGAGCTGGTCTTTCTTTGATCTCGGCTGTTGTGGAATGACAGTCTCTGTTGCTGTTGATTTTCATGGCTGTGCTCACAGGATATCTGAAATTTTTGGTGGCAAATTCCCTCCCCCCACCCCAAATCAGTCTGGTTTTCAGTCCCACCAAAGGATTCCAACTTCATGCTGAGTTCAGAGAGCCAAGAGCTGAATGTGTGAGCTGGAAGTCGTGCAACGCATCCCTCTCTCTTCTGAGGCTGAACTGGATGCCAGCTTATTTGAACACCTGGTAGAGAGGCTTCATGATAACTGATGGTTATTAAGCTAGATGGTAGTAGGTAGGCTTGTAGCTGAATTTCCAACAACATGCACAGGGAAGCTATTTTGAAGTCCCTTTTATCAAAAGTTCTGAACTTAGCAGTGTATTGTATATTTTTCAGCTATTAAAATGAATCCTACTGAGCCATATCTTCCTTCCTGGGAAGATGAATGTCTCGGAGTTAACTTGAAGCCTGTTGCTGGTACTCGGGCCTTTGCTTCTCTATGTTTCAAAGCTCCTGCTAGTGTTTTTGGATGTCTCTTATAAGCAAGAAGCCTCATGTCCGTGGTCGTCTGTTTTAATTTAAATTAATAAGTGTTTGGACCTGTTTAAAAAAGGAGTAATGAAACAAGACCCTTCATCTTAGCATGAAACAACCTGTTGAGACCAAGCGCTAAATAAATTGGTTTCAAGTTCTTAAAAATGAACATCGTGCCATCAGAATGAAATGAGCAGAGGTAACGGCATGCTGGCTTGTTTTTCCTGGTGCCCTGGGTTCAGTGATTTAATGAAAACTAGCCTACAAAGAATGAAATTACCCAACTTGGGCCAAGAAGGTCCTTTAGCATTCCTTCTATGATTTTCTAGGGAGTTGAGGGGGGAGGATTATATTAGGATTTTCTACGGTGACCGAAGATATGTTAAAGCCAAATAAAATAACCCTGGATAACGGATGGCACTTGCGGTTATGGGTTCTGATTTTTCAACCTGGGTTTTGTATATTGATGGAACCGATGTCGTACGGAAGCTATTTTTCACTTCTCCGTTGTTGAGGAAACATGGGTATTAGGATTCAAGAAAAGTAAAGTAGATTGATGGTTGGACAGTTCTGTGAAGGGGTCCAGAAGTAATTTCACATGGTTTCCGATTTTTTTTTTTTTTTTTTTAATGCCACTGGTTTGTTAGGTTTTTGCGCTATGTCTGACGAGACATAACACAAAACCCTGTAAGGAACACACACAGAGAAGCAAATAAGATCTCATGGAATTAAAAGCAAAAAAAAAAAAGAGCGAGCCACAGATAACAAATCCAGGTAGGTAATCAATGATTATTTGATTATGAGGGCTCAAATTCAGATGCGTAAAAAAACAACTGTATTGTAGGGACTCGACACCACCGTATTTTGGTGTTGCAGCAGGAGACCCATCACCTTAACCCTTCAACACCCACGTCTGAAAGACAATCCAATTACTGTACTTTCCCAGATGATGTAAAAACATAGGCAACTGAATCTTTGGGAAGGTTGTACCCAAACTAGATTGAAATGGAAGGCTCTATTTGTGTTTTATAAATAGTTGTACAGAATATTGTTCCTTTTTATGTTCAAATCTATTTTATTAAGTAAGTAAAACAGCAGTAGAAAACAGGGTATACAATTTCACCCAACAACCGCGGAAGACTGGACTCTGATGTCCTCCACGATCAAAACAACCCCCCCACCCCACCCTCCCCACCCACCCAGAAACACATACAACTCTCAAACAGGGAAAATCAATGGCAAATAGATGCCCTGAATCAAAGGTGGAGTCTGTTCAGGATACGGCTACGACTCTCAGGGGACAAAATGTTCAAGTATGGAGTCCAAGTGTTAACAAAGTCTCTGCTCCGGCGACGAGAAGAACAGGCCAAACGGGCCTCCCAGCCCATAAGTTCGTGAAGTCGATTCCTCCAATGCCAAAAGGAGGGGGGTTCAGGAGAGAGCCAGCAACATACGATACATTTTTTCCCCAAGATAAAACATTTACTAAGAAATAGTTTTTCAGAAGAAGTATACATGGACAGGAAGGAAAACTGGGCAAACAACATAGAAAGCACTGAGACCGGCACAGGCGCCTGCACCAGGCCCTGTAAGAAGGATGCCAGCGCCTTCCAAAAGGCCTGAATTCCCTCACAATTCCAGATACCATGAAATTAAGAATTAACCTCCACCGAACATCGAACACATAACTGAGTGCCAATACAACCCATATAGTAAGCCTGGCTTTGGGAAGCATAGGCCCGCAGGACTGTGTGATAGTGACATTCATGTAATTCAGCACATTCCTTTTTATACTATAAAAAAAAAAGAATTAAATGTAAAATCATAAGTGTTTTGAAAATGAAGACAGGGTCCATGGGGACGGGGCAGGGATGGAGACCGAGCTCCCAGGGGAGGGTGCAGAGATGGAGCCGGTGGGGATGTCCCCATGTCATTCTCTATTAAGGATTTTAAAGCAGAGAGCAATGAGGGGGAGAAGTGGTCTAGTGGTCAACGCTGCTGCCCCAGCTCCATGAGGTTGTGAGTTTGAGCCCAGCCTGCTCCTTGTAACTCTGGGCAAGTCACCTAATACTCCCATTGCCCCAGATACCACAGTCAGATTGTAAGCCTGCCAGGACAGATAAGGAAAATACTTAAAGAGTACCTGATTACTATTCAATGTATTGCAAACCACTTTGGATGAATCTCTTCATGAAAAGAGAGTTAATAAATCCCAATAAAATCAATCCATCAATATAACATATTTTGAGCGCCAAGCAATCTGGTTTTGAAGACTATGAGATAATGTAGAGGGAGCCAGTGATGTCACACTTTCAAACTTTTTTTCCTCTAGAACTCAATCTCACCATGCAATATTCTGAGTCAACTGACGTTCATTCTATAATTCGGAAGATATCCCACATAAACAGCATTGCAAAACTCAAGAGGTAGCATGACCTATCACTTGTGCAAAGTTCGGAAATCGCTCTCTCTGAAAAAGAGAACCAGAACTGAAATTCTAAGCTGCCTGGTATATGCATGTGCAGTGGCTTGCTATTTGGACCTGTTTTCCCCAGAATACTGTATCTCATTAGGTGCTGTTTCAAACGGGCGTCCGAGGGATCATTAACCTTTTCTCTTTCTTTGAGCTGGGAGGGATGATGAATATTTAAAAACGAGCCTTGGTTTGTTTAGCCAGGTCATGAGCTGCAGGAAGTCTGCCAACCTGGTAATGTGAGAATTAATTTTTCTGTTTTAAATAAGTTATATAGAAACATAGAAATAGACGGCAGATAAGGGCCACGACCCAACTAGTCTTCCCACCTCAATGACCCTCCCCTACTTAACTCTGTGAAGAGATCCCACGTGACGATCACATTTCTTCTTAAAATCAGGCACGCTGCTTGTCTCGTTCACCTGTAGTGGAAGATTATTCCAGTGATCAACCACTCTCTCGGTGAAAAAGTATTTCCTGGTGTCACCGTGCAATTTCCCACCCCTGATTTTCCATGGATGTCCTCTTGTTGCCGTTGGACCTTTGAGAAAGAAGATATCTTCTTCCACCTCGATATGACCTGTGAGATATTTGAACATCTCGATCATGTCTCCCCTCTCTCTGTGTTCCTCGAGTGAGTATAGCCGCAGTTTATCCAGCCGTTCCTCGTACGAAAGATCCTTGAGTCCCGAGACCATCCGGGTGGCCATTCGCTGGATTGACTCAAGTCTCAGCACATCCTTGCGGTAATGAGGCCTCCAGAATTGTACACAGTATTCCAGATGGGGTCTTACCATGGATCTATATAATGGCATAATGACTTCAGGTTTACGGCTGACGAAACTCCTACGTATACACCCTATGATCTGTCTAGCCTTAGATGAAGCCTGCTCCACTTGATTGGCAGTCTTCATGTCTTCACTGATGATTACCCCTAAGTCCCGTTCTGTTGCAGTCCTTGCTAGGATCTCGCCATTAAGGATGTAAGTCTTGCATGGATTTTGGCTGCCAAGGTGCATGACTTTGCATTTTTTGGCATTGAAACTCAGTTGCCCGGTCCTAGACCAGTGCTCCAATAGGAGTAGGTCGTGTATCATATTGTCCGTTGTGCTCTTGCCTACTATATTGCATAGTTTGGCGTCATCGGCGAATAACATTATTTTACCTCGAAGCCCCTCAGCCAAGTCCCTTATAAAGATGTTGAAAAGGATCGGGCCCAAGACCGAGCCCTGTGGCACTCCACTGATCACCTCCATCATGAGTTCAGGCTCCTTGGCCATTGCATTCCTGGTCTGACATAAGGAAATCTATTTACTTTTCCTCTGCTAGATTTGGTTTCTATGTTTTCACTACTTTCACAAAAGAGAGTCTTCCAACCCAGGGTCCTAAAAGAACTTCGCCATGACATTGCTGATCTGCTATTAGTGATTTGTAACCTGTCACTAAAATCATTCATAATACCTAAAGCTTGGAGGGTGTCTAATGTAAAGCCGATTTTAAAAAGGTTTCCGGAATACAGCAGTAAAAGTCATCTGCAAGGCCAAAAGATTCGACCACGTAACTCCTCTTCTGATAAAAGCCCGTTGGCTTCCCATCCATCACCGTGTCATTTATAAGACTCTATTATTGACTTTTAAAACAAGAAACACTGGACAGCCAGAATTCATTAATAAATTTTTGATGCCATACGCTGCTTTGTGTTTGCTTCGTTCCTCGGAGCATAATTTATTAGCAATCCCAACCTTGAACCATATTAACACCAGAAGAAACACTATCTTTTCAATAGTTGCCCCAACCCTCTAGAATTTGGCACCAAATGCTCCAAGAGAGATAACTAATCTTGAGAAATTAAAATCTTTTCTTAAGACATTCCTTTTCAAAGATGCCTTTCAAATATAAATGTCCTTTTAAGGATTAAAAATTTTTTTAAAAATCTTTTATGAGTCCGCTTTTATTGGACTTGCTTGTTTTTAACCCCTCCCTTTTGTTTATACCTTTATATCTTACTTTTCTTTAATCATTATAGTTCTCCCCTTTTTTCCACTCGTACCCATTTGTCCAGTCATGTATGTTATTTTTTTGTCTAATCGTGTATGTTTATTTTGTTAAAGTTACGTTAAATTGTATTATCTGTTTTTACCCTATTTTAAAATATATAACTACCTTGAAATAAATGATAAGGTGGTATATCCAATTTTTAATAAACTTGAAACTTGATCTGGGAAATTATGGAAACATGTTGACAAACGTGATGTAATGGGATAGAGTTGGCATAGATTCAGCCGAGATCTTGCCTCACCATTTTGCTGCATATCTTTTGAAGGTGTGAATAAACGTGTGGATTAAGGAGAGCTGGTTGACGTGGAGGAGCATAATCAAAACAAATGTCTAAGTACGATTCAGACGGATGGCGCTAGACGCCCAAAGTCGGCAGTGGGAAAATGACCATTTTCGAAAAACACATCTAGAATTTTTTTTTATTGAAAATGATCTATCCGGATGTCCAGGCTATTATTCATCCAGACTGCCAGAACATCCACATTGGAGACCAAAATTTCATCCCAAGTTCTAAACACCCAGAACAAGACATTGGAGGGGCCGATCTTGTAATGGACTGGCCACCCAGACATGACAACAGTGCAGTGGGGCACCTTAGAGGGCACTTCTGTGAACTTCACAAAAAGGGTGCCAGACAAGCATCTCACCAGAACTCCCTTATAGATTATGGCGAGCCCCCCACTGACCTGATTGGGAAGAGGGCAATCCATGGGGAGAACATCTATAAACCTACCAGAGACTTTTCCATTCTATGGACTTTCACAACAAAATTCAAATTTCTGACCAACTGACTTTCCCGCCAAAATTCAGATTGGTGGACTGCCCTGTTCCCAATCAGTGACCCACACTGCATACCCTGAAGAAAGCCACAGCATGGTGGCTGAAACGTCAGTTTCTACCTGATAAAGACGCAGTGAGACTCGGAAACCTGCAACAAGCACAATGCCAGCTGCGGAAGCCCTGAGAGAACATCTAACCCAGCGTCACGGGGAGAACATCTTTAAACCTACCAGAGACTTTTTCCATTCTATGGACTTTCCCGCCAAAATTCAAATTGGTGGACTGCCCTGTGCCCAATCAGGTCAGAGAACCCACTATTTCCAAAGTCGTGCTGCAGACTTCAGAGATCCGTGTCTGATCCGGGCAGGGACGATCGATTCTAGAAGCCAGAATATTCTAATGGGGGCGATCTGAGGCACGCCCCCATCCGCCGACATGGATTGCTAGGAAGCGATCCCGACGCATGCGCAGACCATCTACTTTGCCTGTAGATGGTCTGCGCATGTGTTTGCTGTCTGTCTTAGTTTTTTTCTTAACATTTTTTTTTTACTGGCCCCGACTCACCTGCTCTCTGCCACCCTTCCCTGCAGTGCGAGCCTGTGGTTTTAACCCGCAGGTTTAAAGTGGGTTAAAACCACGGGCTCGCCCTGCAGGAAAGGGTGGCAGAGAGCAGGAGAGTCTGGGGAGGCAGAGAGCAGGTCAAGGCGGAGAGCAGGAGAGCCGAGGAGCCAGAGAGAGAGTCCGGGAGGCAGACAGGTTTATTTCAGCGCTGCAGGACCGGCAGGACCGTCGGAAAGGACGTGAGCTACTGGTCTCCAGCAGTCGCTTCTTGTTGTTCGGCCAGCCCAGTTGGTGTTCAAGAAAAAAGTTTAGTGACTCGCATCCCTGCCTACTTTGCAGGCCGTATCCCCTCATTTGCACGCATGGATTGGAATCGGATGGGTACACAGGTCGGAGGGAAATCGGGTCGCAAAGCGGCTGCAAACAGGTCGGTACACGATTGGTTTGCTTAGTGAATCTAGCCCAAAGACACAACGAGACCTGGAAACCTGCAAGAAGCTAAGTAAAGGGTGTTAGAGTAATCAATTGTAGGAATCAAAATTGCACTGTACGGAAGTCCTGGACTAGCAAAAAAAAAAAAAAAAATCTCTTAATTTACAAAACAGCCGAAGCTTAAAGAAGGCTTTAGACCAGTGGTCTCCAACTCAAACTCTTCTGGGCCACATTTTGGATTTGTAGGTACTTGGAGGGCCTCAGAAAAAAATAGTTAATGTCTTATTGTCACCTAAAAAAGTATCTACACCTAACACTACATATGTCCACTCCTGCTTTCAAATCTGAAATGTCTAATATTATATTCTGCTGCCTTTTTAAGACTCTGCTTGCTGTATTTTCACTGCCTTTTGTAAGATTCCATATGCGGTATCTCTCTGCCTTTTTGTAAGACTCTATATGCTCTTGTAAGATTCTATATGCTATATCCCGGACTTCAACCCATTGTAACTCGATGATTGTCCAGCTCTCTTCGGTGTGAACCGCCTAGAAGTCTCACGACTATGGCAGTATAGAAGAATAAAGTTATTATTATTATTATTATTAAAGAAATGACAATTTTGTGGGAGGTAAAACTCTTATAAATCTTTCCTTTTGGCTAAGTCTTAATAATAATATTGTCATTTATAGCTCAAGAGACAGATGATCAAGAAACGGTTTTATTTTACTTTTGTGATTATGAGAAACATACCGAGGGCCTCAAAATAGGACCTGGTGGGCCGCGAGTGCGAGACCACTGCTTCAGACCTATGTACGTATGTATGTTAGATCTATGCATTATTTCTCCCTGGATCAGATAGTCTGAGGTCTGACTTACACCCATTTTTGGGCAGGTGCTAAATGTTTCTTTACCACTTTATTGCTTGTGGTAAAGTCTTGTAAGCAGGCCATCCCTCTGTGTAGCAGAGATGTGCGAGACTCCTAAACCCTGAAATAAGTGACTATTCACTTTTAAGTAGCCGTTAGGGCTTTTGTGTTGCTACTCTTTGTAGATTAGTAATGCTTCTGAAAAGCACTCAGAACTGTTCGACATGGGGTATTTAATTGCCAGGTAAAAGATTTTTTTTTTTTTTTTGTAGAATCCATTTAATTATTTGATTTTGCAGTTACTGAAAAGCATGAAGGGCTGTTGCTGGGGAAAGCACATCAAAGCAACGCCTTGATGTTTCAGAGTGGGCATTAATGGTTGCTCTACGCAGGAGATTGCCTTTATGAAAAAAAAAAAAAAAAAATGAAAGCCCTCTTCATGAGCTTGCTAGCAAACTGAAAACTGACAAAAAAGATACATAAATAGTCAAATCTGCCTGGAAAAAAAATAAGTGCTTCAAAGGAATTTGCGAGTTTAGTGCAAAGTTTGGACCTTGATTGATTTCTTGTATTTCCTTTCCTCTTGTGTTCCTTTCGATCTGTCTTGCCTGAGATCTGGTGAGTCTTCCCCGCTATCTTTCTGCATGGTATCCTCCGGGTATACCAGTTCCCGAACCATCGACTCTCTCTGTCGACTGTCGGCTTTCCCTTTCGTCCTAGTTTAAAAAACTTCTCAACTTCTCTCTTGATGTTGCTTGCAAGTAGCCTCGTTCTGTCTCCGCTGAGGTGGAGTCCGTCCTTCCTGAATAGCTTCCTCTTCCCCCAGAACGTTGTCCAGTTGCGCACAAAGTGGAATTCTTCTTCCTCACACCAGCGCCGCCATCCACACGTTGACCGCGTGCAGCTCCGTCTGCCTCTTCTCGTCGGCCCTGGGTACTGGCAGGATCTCCGAGAATGCTATCCTCTGCGTTCTGGTCTTCAGCTTCCTTCCTAGCATCCGGAACTGGTCCTTCAGCATTTCTTTGTTGTAGTTCCTGTTGCTCACGTTGTTTGTCCCCCACATGGATCACCACCGCTGTATCTTCCTCTTCCACACTGTCGATGCGGCTCACTAGCTCTTCTACCTTGGCTCCCGGTAGGTAGGTCACCAGCTGATCCCGTTTCCTCCTGCTATGTGGCTGTCAACTTGTCTGATGATGGAGTCCCCCACGACGATCGCTGTCCTCTCTGTCTTCTCTCGATTCTCCAGCCGCAGGTCCGTGTCCCTGGTGTTTGTCCATCTCTCCAGCCGTAGGTCCGTGTCCTTCGTTCCCATCCATTTTCTTTCTTCCTGGAACGCACTTCCGGAGTCTGTTATAGGGGAAAACACCCTCCAGGGATTCAAGACAAAGCTGGACAAGTTCCTGCTAAACTGGAACGTACGCAAGTGAAGCTGGACTCAGTTAGAGCACTGGTCTTTGACCTGGGGGGCCGCCGCGTGAGCAGACTGCTGGGCACGATGGACCACTGGTTTGACACAGCAGCGGTAATTCTTATGTTCTTATTTATTCAATTTTCTATACTGTTCTCCCCGGAAGCTCAGAACAGTTTACATGAATTTTCCCTATCTGTCCTGGCAGGTTCACAATCTCTCTAATGTACCTGGGGCAATGGGGGATTAGGTAACTTGCCCAGGGTCACAAGGAGCAGCGTGGGTTTGAACCCATAACCCCAGGGTGCAGAGGCTGTAGCTGTAACCACTGCGCCACTCTAGAAATCAAAACATAGTAAAAGTGAGCCAAGTGTAGGACAATCCAGCCATTGTGACATCACTGATGAGGTTGGCTCTTATTGGTGGAATGAGGCATTGTGACATCACAAGCTCAGCTCTGCTTCCCAAAGACTGAAACTCTTCACACTACTGCTAATATGAATGATTTCTCTAGCGCTACCAGATGTAGGCAGTGCTGTACAGAGTCACAAAGAAGACAGTCCCTGCTCCAAAGAGCTTAGAATCTAAACAGACAAGACAGACAAACAGGATGTCATGGATACAGTTAAGGGGAACGGTTAATCTGCTGGCTGGGTTGGTGGGCAGTGGGGAATATGGTTATGGATTGAAAGCTATATCAAAAAGGTGGGTTTTAAGTCTGCTTTTAAACAAGGGAAGGGAAGGGGCTTGGCGGAGAAACGTGGGTAATTTATTCCGGGCATAGGGGGCAGCTAGATGAAAGGAACAAAGTCTGGAACTGGCAGTGGAGGAGAAGGGCAAAGCTAAGAGGGGCTTATCTGAGGAACGGAGTTCTTTGGGAGGTGTATAAGGAGAGAGAAGCGAGGAGAGATATTGAGGGGCAGCAGAATGAACACATTTGTAGGTCAGCAATAGGAGCTTGAACTGTCTGCGAAGGTGGATAGGGAGCCAGTGAAGTGATTTAAGGAGAGGGGTGAAATGAGTGTGGCAAAGTTGGTAGAAGATGAGTCGTGCAGCAGAGTTTTGCACAGATTGCAAGGGGGAGAGGCCACACTGCGGGAGACCAGTCAGAAGTAGATTGCAGTACGGTACTCTAAGCGTGAGGTTACGACAGTGTGGACAAGGGTTCGCAGAGAGGAAAGGGCGAATTTTGGTGATATTGAAGAGATAGAAGCGACGGGTCTTAGCAGCATGTTGGTTGGGCGTAGAAAATGAGAGGGAGGAAGGGGTGGGGCAGGGCACCATGGGTGGGACAGGGGGTGGGGCATGGGCAGAGGGGGCGGGGTCACGTGTCCTATTTAGCACAGGGAGCATAATACAAGCCATAAAGACAATGTTAATTGGTCAGCTGTTATCTTTGATATATTACCTCAGACTGTATGCACCATTTGATAACCTTTATATGTAGTATTTCTAATTCTTTTATAGCATATACTAGTGTTTAAGCCCGTTAGATTAACAGGTGCTAGTAAAACCCATTTTTACCCCCCCCCCAGCCCCCTTCTCCCATCTTTTCCCTTTCAGCTTCCAGCCCCAGCCCCCTTTTCTCACATGTCCTGGTGCCTATCCATCACTGAGAAGCCCCACCCTTCTCTACCGCAAACGGAAGCGTTCCTTTCCCCCCTCTGCGGCAGCGGTTGTTTTTATTTTTGGTCTTGGCTGAGGTTTCTCCCACTCTTCCTCCCCTTCCCCTTTTGCCCCCTCTCACTGGTTTGCTCTCCTGTTCTCACCCATTTTCTGCCTCGCTTTCCCTTTCTCTTCCAGGACCTGTCTTGCTGCCTTTTCCCGGTCCCCTCTCCTGTATTCTCTTGCTCTCCCTTTCTCAGTACGGTATTAGCGTTTCAGACCTGCCCTTGTTATTCTCTAATCCTGGTAAATAACCTCTTTCTTGGCTCTGCAGCCTTCTCACTCCTGCCCACTGCGCATGCGGAGGCACGGACGCACGGAGTTTCAAGTGTGCATGCGCACTAAGGGTTTTATTATTATGGATAAGTCTTTGTAACATGTTTAACTCTAAACAGAATTCTATGTAGCGATATGCTGCTTATAACCCACCTAGAACTCTAATTAATGAGAATTCGGCGGGATATAAGATTGCATATAACATAACAATGTATTCATTGGCTGAAAGGCTCTTCTGAATTATCGCTACTGATGTGTATCCTGCCATTCAGGTTGAGAAAGAAACAGTGAAAGAAGTAAATCCAAATGGGCGGATCATATATGTTACTAAACCAAACTGAACAAGACTCCACCTTAAATGTACAAATTATCCCAGGTCCGACTAAGAAATATCTATATTGGGAAACGGCCTGGGTTTGTACCTATTTTATGAATGCTTTCAAACAGGCTTGATGGTTTATTTTTAATAGCAGTGTGTCTTTCTTCTTTTGTTGTACTCGTATGGCTTTTGTTTATTGAATATTTGGCTTCTTTGGAACGTGTGGTATTCGAAAGTAAAATACAAAAAAGTTGTACCAATTATCGCTTAATCCCACAGAATGCTCTAGTTCATACAAATGACTGTGGATCTTCGTATATGGTTCATCGGTGCTGCCTTACAATGCTTGGCCCACTCGAAGTACCTATTTTTAAAATTTTGCTTTGCATGTAAGTGCTTCAAGTGGACCGACAAGAAACCAAAATGTTTGTGGGCCGTGAAGGCCCACAATGTTATCTGTATGAAATAGACTGTGACGTGAGATTGAGCGCTTCGGTAACCCAGGAGGTCATAGTGTACGAGGGGGGGCCGCTGAAAAGTTCTCACCCCAACCAACCAAGCTGGGGCAGTCTCCATCGAAGGCTACACTCGATTTTCCACTTTTTTTTCGTTCCACCTTTTTCTGATGGAATGAAAAAAAGTGGAAAACCACAGGACTAAGTGTATAGCCCTTGATGGAGACTGCCCCAGCTTGGTTGGTTGGGCTGAGAACTTTTCAGCGGTGCCTCATATGTAAGTTGCATGTGTACATAGTTAGAATACTAGCATTTAAATATGTGCACACATACCTGTGTATGTCCCCAAGTACTTTTTTTTTTTATTATTTTTTTTTTTTAATTTATTTATTTATAATTTTCACAAATTGTTTAACAACAATCTAAAGAAATTAACAATTGAAAAAGAAAATAATTACATTAAATTATATATAATAATTCCACATATATGACTAATCAGAGTCCACATATTGAGGAGAGAGTCCTTCACCTCCAAGGGAAGTTGGATCTAAAAGAAAAGAAAAACTCATACAAATTTACAGAGTGCGGTTGGATTTAATCATCTGCCTGGATGGAGGACTGTATGGAAGGATCTGGAGCTGGAGTCCCCAAGTACTTTACTGCAAAAACCTACCTCGCTCTAATACCCCCCTTAAGATTTAGACGCATTGGAGACTTCTGGAAAGTGAATTTCAAAAATGGCAAATCGGACATTTTGATTAGCTAGAGGTCCAAGTGCCAGTTTCTGCCATCTTTTGGACATCTATCTTTTTTTAAAAAATGAGCCCTTTAGGCTCCATTATAGAACAGGCAATACGGAATGGCACAGGGGACAAAGTTTGTTCCCATCCCCACCCTGTCCCTGCAAACTCTAAGTAGTTCCATCTTTTTTGATAAAAGACAATCGCTCACTTTTTCTATAAATGAGATTTTGTAATGTTGCAGGACAGGGTAGGGATGGAGTTTGAGGGGATGAGGACAAATTTTGTCCCTTTGTTATTGTATAGCGTCCACGCCTGCCACTTATATTAATATTTTATTTTGGACTAGTAGGGTCACCTCCTTGTCTTTATAGAGTGGGCTCAATTTTCTATACTGTTCTCAAGTTTATTAGGATTTTTTTTTTTTTCAAGTTTATTAGGATTTTATATACCGCCTATCAAGGTTATCTAAGTGGTTTTTACAATCAGGTACTCAAGCATTTTCCCTATCTGTCCCGGTGGGTTCACAATCTATCTAACGTACCTGGGACAATGGGGGGATTAAGTGACTTGCCCAGAGTCACAAGGATCAGTGTGGATTTGAACCCACAACCTCAGGGCATGGAGGCTATAGCTTTAACCACTGTGCCACACTCTCTTAACTAGATACCCCCTTATACAATTCCCCTTTCAAGGGGGGGAGTCTTGTTTGAACTGAAATCCATTGCTTTCATTGTCTTCCTACCCTTCTTCCTTAGCAGGAACCCTACACAAACCTGGCTTCTTTCTCATTAACACAACAGAGAGAAGAGAAGGGTCTAGATAATTTGGATCTATGTTTTGAATTTTTAAATGTCCTTTTTTTTCCACCAATAAGCATACACAGCTGCGAGCAGAGTTAGCTTTTGAGCATCCTTTGAACATCAGGATGTTCAAAGTTTCTCTTGAGGCATCCATTGATCTTTAAACCTGAGAGAGAGTCAAGGTCAAACCAGGGAGATCTTTAGCAAATCTTTTGAACTTTTCCAGAGTTGACCCCTAATGTTTGAAAATGTGAACCTCCGGAGGTTTAAAGGACAGGACACTAATGAAAACCAGAACAAATAAGCCCAGTGCTCAGTGGCCTTGTGCATTAGGTTTTGTTTCTATCCAGAATGCAAGATCAGAAGAAGTGAATATATATGCTAAAATTACTTGGACAGCAAATACCTATTCATAAGTGTATGGCTACCTGGCCTCATGCTAAGTCCCTTAACAAATTGCTTTTGCAGTAGTAAACTAATATTAGATGTGAATAGAGGTAGGACGACTGATTTGGCCTGAACATATACATATAAGTAGGACAATCAATGTGCCGGTAACATAAGTATTGATTATGCCATAATTTTGCCAGTATTAACAACTCTGTATTGTAACACCGCTACAGAAACCCCTGTAACTCTGTATAGAGTCCATATTAACACCTTTACAGAAGCTCATGTAAACTGCTCCGAATTGACTCCCCAGTCATTAGTGGCGGTATAGAAGCTCTCAATAAACATAAATATTATCCTATACTTGGCTCACATAAGAACATATGAATTGCTGTACTGGGATAGACTGAAGGTCCATCAAGCCCAGTATCCTGTTTTCAACAGTGGCCAACCGAGGTCCCAAAGAGAAACCCAAAGAGCAGCAATATTCCAGAGCTGAGATCGTGATGTCATAATGCCTCATTCCACCAATGCCTAAGAGCCAACCTCATCAGTGATGTCACAGAAGGATGACTGATTATGGCATAATCATGCTGGTATTAATAACTCTGTATTGTAACCCCACTACAGAAGCCCCTGTAACTCTGTATAGAGTCCATATATTGTAACACCTTTACAGAAGCTCATGCAAACCGCTCTGAATTGACTCCCCAGTCATTAGTTGCGGCATAGAAGCTCGCAATAAAGAATAGGTACAAGATCGATTTCCTGGTTTTGCAATATGTACCCCATTCTTGAAAAGAAAGAAGAAAGACGATGCACCCTGATGGGTTACCAGGATCACTCCTCAGCTGAAGAAAGGGGGTGGGATGTGTCATTATGGAGGTACTAGTATAAACCAGCCATGCCAGTATTAACAGAGCAATTAGTAAACGGTGACAAAGACCAGTATGGTTCATCTTGCCTGCTTGATAAAGTGACTTGAGTTGTACCTGGACAACGGACAAACTTTACTCTTTCAAAAACTACAAAGACTAGGGGACACTCAACAAATAGGAGATATTTTTTACACTCAATGAATAGTTAAGCTCTGGAACTCATTGCTGGAAAATGTGGTAATAGCAGTTAGCATATCTAGGTTTTTAAAAAAAAGGTTTGGACAAGTTCCTGGAGGAAAAGTCCATAGTCTGCTATTGAGACAGACGTGGGGGAACCAACTGGTTGCCCTGGACTTGGTAGCATGGAATGTTGCTGCTATTTGGGAATCTGTGCAGATATGTGTACATTGTGGGATCATGTTTGTTCTTAGATAAATTTCTGATGTGGTGAGTTGGTGTGTGGAGTATTTATTTTGTAATCAAGGGCATGTAGTTCAAGAGTTGGGTCAGGCTAGGCCAGGGGTGGGCAACTCCGGTCCTCGAGGGCCGCAATCCAGTCGGGTTTTCAGGATTTCCCCAATGAATGTGCATTGAAAGCAGTGCATGCAAATAGATCTCATGCACATTCATTGGGGAAATCCTGAAAACCCGACTGGATTCCGGCCCTCGAGGACCGGAGTTGCCCAGCCCTGGGCTAGGCTCTTGGCCAGGATTTTTAGAAGAGCCAATTTTTTAAGGGATTTGTGGAACAGAACATACATGGGGGAAGTGCAGATCTCTGCTGATGCACTTCTCCCTCTGTATTCGCGGTTTTGATTATTCACGGTTTTTAGCTTGCTGGCTCCTCCCCCCAAATTACATCAGCTTGCATAGCGAAATCGCTGATTCCCAGCACTTTCTTCACCGTGGTTTGCCTCTTCTTCAGGCACAGGCCAGGCCTCCCACCATGTTATTCACGGTTTCACTATATTCACGATGGTTTTTAATGGAAAACAGCGAATAACATATGAAAAAGTTATTCATAGTTTTTCTGTATTTGCGGTTCTGTTAATCCCCTTTCACAGTGAATACAGAAGGAGAAGTGTAATGTGTTCCATGATTTTTCAAGTCGGTAGTTAAAGCAGTCGCTATGTTGCCTGTTATACTTTCCTTTTAGAGAAGAGGAGGATAATATCAGGCAGTTTGTGTTACTTTCTTCAGTCAATCTTCCAGTAGTATTGCATTTCCGGGGAATCTATCGGGAGACTCTCCATGTAGGATCTTGAAAGCTAGGCAGCATGTCTTAGATTTGATATACTTGTCAACTGTTTGCTAATGTAATAGTGGCGTGATGTGATTCAATCTTGATTTGTAGAATATGAATCTTGCTGCTGTGTTCTCTGTTAGTTGGAGGTTTTTTTGTTTGTTTCTTCAATAGTCCTGAGAGAAGTACATTGGTGTATTCTACTATTGACAGGATTATTGACTGGACGAGTATCCTGTAGTGTTGGCAGAGGAAATAGGGTCTAATCATGCTCAGCTCTATCTTGTTAATATGGTTTTCAAATGACAGTGAGTTGTCTAATATGACTCCCAGGACTTTGATAGTTTTCTTGCACTTGAGGTTGACCTCATTCGTCAGTGGAGGGAGGGGATCAGGTGCGATGTCAGTCCAAACCATAGTTCGACATTTAGTTTGAGCTGGTGTTTTCTGGCCCATTCTTATACTGTATTTAGAGCATAGGATATCTTGGTAGCGAGGTTGGTTGGAATCAGATCTATGGGGATTAGCAGAAGGATGTCGTCTGCATATGAAAATAACCATTCTCCAGGGTCTAGTTTGATTGAGTTACGAGTGGTCTTGAAGATACTGCACAGTAGAGATGAGATAGGAGATAATTGAGGTACTCCACATGGTGGGGTCCAGTAGTTGGAGTAGATTTCATCTTTCAGTACTCTCTTAGTGAGGAATCCCTGAAATCATTGTAAAACATGGCCAGTGGTTCCTAGTTTGGGTAGCCTATTGAGTAGGAGAACATGGTTTACTGTTTTGAAGGCTGCCAAGACTAGTAGCATTTGTTTACCTTTACTTAGTGCCATTCTTACCCTGGACACCAGATCTATTAGGCAGGTCTCTGTACTATATGAGTTCCTGAACCTTTGTTGAAAAGGTAATAGTAGGTTCCAACTTGCAATGTAATTTTTTAGCTGGAATACAACTTCAAATTCAATCAGTTTAGTTATGAAAGGCATACTAGCAATTGGTCTAGTGACCTGGATTGGACACTGAGGACAGGCTATTGGACTAGATGAACCATTGGTCTGACCCAGTAAGGCTATTCTTATGTTCTTATAACCGGCTGTTTGAGATGGATCTTGATCTGATAGTATTGGGATTGAGGTAAGATTTCATTGAACGCTTCTAAGAACCACCCTTGTGCCAAAGTAGAGTTTATCATCTGAGTCAACCATTTGAGTATTTCTTCTGGTATATCATGGTATAGATGTGGTGGGCATAGGCGTAGCTTGCAGCCTGTTCTGGCTAATCTGTTTACAAGAGGTCTTAATTCATTAGTTTTGACCATGTTGAAATTTATCAGTTCTATCAGTTGGGATGTTGACTAGGGTTGCTCTCAGAAATCGTGTCATCCGATTGATTGAACATAAGAACATAAGAATTGCTGCTGCTGAGTCAGACCAGTGGTCCATCGTACCCAGCAGTTTGCTCCCATGGCGGCCCTTAGGTCAAAGACCAGTGCCCTAACTGAGTCTAGCCTTACCTGCTTACGTTATGGTTTAGCAGGAACTTATCTAACTTTGTCTTGAATCCCTGGAGGGTGTTTTCCCCTATAAAAGCCTCCGGAAGAGCATTCCAGTTGTCCACTTCCTTACATTTGTACGGAATCTATCCCCTTTTAACTTTACAGAGTGCCCTCTCGTTCTCTCTACCTTGGAGAGGGTGAACAACCTGTCTTTATCTACTAAGTCTATGCCCTTCATTATCTTGAATGTTTCGATCATGTCCCTTCTCAGTCTCCTCTTTTCAAGGGAGAAGAGGCCCAGTTTCTGTAATCTCTCACTGTATGACAACTCCTCCAGCCCCTTAACCATTTTAGTCGCTGTTCTCTGAACCCTTTTGAGTAGTACTATGTCCTTCTTCAAGTACGGCGACCAGTGCTGGACGCAGTATTCCAGGTAGGGGCGTACCATGGCCCGGTACAGCAGTATGATAACCTTCTCTGATCTGTTCGTGATCCCCTTCTTAATTTTTCCTAGCATTCTGTTCGCCCTTTTCGCTGCTGCCGCACATTGCGCGAATGGCTTCATCGACTTGTCAACCAGAACTCCCAAGTCTCTTTCCTAAGGGGGTCTCTGTAGTATTGTCTATATTGTCAAATACGAAGATCATTTCATAAATAATGCACAGGTTGGCAACATTGGGGAATGGATGAGCAATTGCAGTAAAACTTGTTTCACTTTCACTTCAGTGCTTGAAGCAGAAGGACGTGTGCCTAGGAGCTCTGTAGTGTACATAGTGTGGCTGTGAAAAGTGTGAGAAATGGAGGTTGCAGGTGTCTTGGGTACTGTGTCTGTTGACGATCAGAGAGCAGCAGCAGAAATGCCTGAACAATGCAACCGTGTTAAAACAAAGATTCGACATTGAAGGTCAGACATTCTTGAATCTCATTGTTGCTATTGATGAATTGTGGGTCAGAGACTTTGAGCCGGAGCTGAAATCACAGTCCACTGAGTGAAAAGCTCCATCTTCCCCACAACCAAAAAAAATTTTGACGAGCTCAATCAAAAGTCAAACAATTGATAATTTTTGCTTATGAACATGAAGGCATCATCATCACAGACAAAGTTCCACGTGGAAGAAGTGTCACAGCAGTGTATTATCGTGATTTTTTGCAAAAAATGCACAGAAAAATGCATAAAACCCAACCTCAGTTGCTCTTGGCTGGGCCACTCATTCTTCACGACAATGCTTGCCCGCACATAGGGAATGTCGTCATTAAAAAAAGCTACGTGAATACAGCTGGGAGGTGTTACCTCATGTTCCCTATAGTCCAGACATGAGTCCACCAGACTGTGACCTTTTTCCAAAATTGAAACAACCTATGCATGGACATCGTTTTGCATCTCTAGAAGAGCTTTCTTTTACCGTTACCTGAGCCATTCGGCAACTGAACAAAAACGGTGTCGTGGATGGAATAATGAAACTTCCCGGACGTTGGGACTCGGTCATTACAAAGCAGGGAGTCTATATTGAAGGACTGTAAAGAAATACTTTAAAAACAAAACATGTAAATTAAAAAAAAAAAATAGTGTGTATTATTTATGAAATGACCCTCGTATATTAAATATTGATTCAGTTTTGGACAAGAAATAATGATTAGCATATGGATTATGCAAGAGCCCTTAATACCTGCTGACGCATTAATGGTCATTCATTAGTAGGAAAATTAGCATGTGGCTATTAATTTTTTTTTAAATAGAATAACTTGTGGTTTTAGCGTACGGAAATGACTCCTGTAAGGATGCACTAATGCAGTTTGGTAAAAGGCCCATAAATTTGGAAACTACCTTTAAAACAGTTCTAATTAGCTTTTTAGAAGGACGGACTCAGGGCCGGATTGAGATGAAAAGAGGCCCTAGGCTATTCCACTTATGAGGCCCTTTCACCTCCCATTTTTAAGTTTGTAAATTACATGAGAGATAATAAAATACATCATTACTGTGATATATATCAATATGTTAAATGAAACATGTTGTCATTGGTACTAACCTTTATAAAAAAATGTGACACGGATAATAAATAAAAAAACGTCGAGAACACTTATTTGGACATTTATTCTCAGCACCATATATAGTACTTGTAACAATAACTAATCAAACATAACACACAACATTGCCCCTTCCTATGTCCATAGTGCCCCCAGTGCGTCCTTCCTCACCTCACCCGCCCCCTCCGATGCCTGTCCGCCTCCCATCCCCCTTCCATTGAACACCCCCCCATGCCATCCTTCCTGCCTGCCTTCCATTAAACCCCCCACCCCCACCCCCCCTCCGATGCCAGTCTGGGCCGCCCTGTACTGACGGATCCACGTTTTGCCTCTCTCCCCGCAGCTGTTTCCGGACTGACGTCTTTCCCTCCCCGATCCTCCTCCCAGGGCGAGAAAAAGAAAGGGAGAAGCCGAGTCGGCGCCCTGTTGCGGCCGGAGCCGGTTCCGATCCCAAAGCGTAGAATTTCTCCTTATTTTCGGTTCAGTGTTTTAGTGTTCACTGTTTTTAGAATAGTGTAATTTTAATTTTGCTAACAATTTGAATATAGGCCCCTCTTGATCATGAGGCCCTAGGCTGAAGCCTAGTTAGCCTAAAGGAAAATCCGGCCCTGGTCGGACTGTTGTCACATTCTCTTGTGGATGGCGCAGAATTGATGATGCCATGAAAGCGTTATTTGACACCTGCTTCAGGAGGACAAAGCTCTACTAAATATATTACATTGGTGCTGAATTAAATCACATTTCATATGTTGCCACATCTTTATAACAATAAATCAGAAAGCCTTAGAATGAACCCCCCACCCCAACATAGTTCAGAATCGCCTCAGATCTACAAAAACAAACCCCTTGACGAGCTTAAATGGGATTCTGTTTTCCTTAGACCTGCACAGCACCAGCTAAATCAGATTAAATTATCTGCAATTGCTGATGTTTTAGGAGGGGAGGGGGGGGGGTGATATTTAAAGTCAGATCAAAGTGATTTAGCCGGCCGTTTTTGTGGCACTTTTGATGCGAAACACAGGTGCATGAGTATATTAAACCAGCATGCTGGCAGATTTTTAAATAAAATGCCTACTGAAGCCTTTCGTCTGATCTCTTAAATATCAATCAGGAGAAGAAAAATGATGTTTTAATCAAAGATTCAACTTTTCTTATGCCACTGCGGTAGAGGAGCCAGGATATTCTGGTTTTAATTGAGAATAAAGTATACCGTACTTGAGGCAACGCTGCAAAGCGGCTGTCTGTCCATCTTCTCCGCTCTCTCCCCTCCCACAAGCACCCTCTTCTTCATTTTCTCATTACAGTGAGAACGTCATTTGATGCACAGTGAGATTCTGGTCCATGAAACCGGAAAGACATTAAAGCAAAGTCAATAAAAACATGTCAGTTTTCCTATGCCATATCAAATGATGGATATGCTCACTTTTAACCATGAAATTTGGGACCCTTATATTCAAAATCTTTCATCTAGAGCAGTGTTCTTCAGCCGCCGGTCCATGGACCAGTGCCGGTCCACAGAAATTTCCTGCCGGTCCACAGGGCCAGCACGTGCATCAGGCCCAAAACAGTGTTCTTCAACCGCCGGTCCACGGTGCAATCGATGAGGTGTTATCTTTGAGCCAGGTGTTATCTTCCTCATTGATTCATGCACAAAGCCACGGGCATTGGGGGGCGTGGCTTGGAGCGCGCACGATATGGCAGCCTAACTGCAGCGCTCCCGTATCCAGGCAACAAACGGAACAAAAATAATACTTCTACTTTTTCAAATCGCGATTAAAAACACTTAAAACAACGTTGGAGATGGCGAATATGAAGCAGGGGAAAGCTGAAAAACCTTCGACATCAGGTATCTCAGCAAAAAGAACAAAAGTTACTCCCCTGTCACCATCGAGTGTCCCGTTCCCGATGGAGACTGAAGAACTCACTGAAAAGGCTGATATAATGACTGAACTATATAAAATAAAACTGATGCTGACTGAAAACTCCAATAAAATATCTGAAGTAAAAGAAGAGCTTCTTAACATGAAACAAGAAATCCAAACTGAGAGACTGAGAATGACTGTGCTGGAAGAAAAAGTGGAGAGGTTTGAATCTTTCACAAAGGAATATGACAATGATAAAAAAGAAATAGCAGCTTTAAAAAATCAAATGGTGGACATGGAAAACCGAGGAAAAAGGAAGAACATCAGAATTTTGGGGCTGGCTGAAAATATTGAAGGAGAAGATCCAGTACAATTCCTGGAAAATCTGTTACCTAAACTGCTTCAGCTCAATTCAAAATGGCCGTTAGAAATTGAAAGAGCCCACAGAATCCCCACAAGAAAGCCTGTAAACCAGGCTGCTCCAAGACCTTTGATATTCAAGGTGCTACGGTATCAACAAGCTCAAGAAATATTAAAAATGGCAAAAGCAAATAAAAACTTGAATTATAAAGGATCAAAACTGATTTTAGTACCGGATTTTGCTAAATATACTGCTAACATAAGAAAACAATTCCTCACATACAGACAGCAGCTGAAGGAAAAAGGATACATATATGGTCTATATTATCCATCCACTATGAGAATATCCAGTGGAAATAAATCCATATATTTTCAAGACCCGGCAAAGCTGAAAGAATTTCTGGCACAAAAAGATCCTAAGTTTATATAAAAAACAGAACAATTCAGCTGAAGAAAGAAGAAAGAAGAAAGAAGAATGAAGATGGAAAAAAATGAAAATAAAGAAGATTATTAAAAAAAAAAAAAAAATTTTTAAGACATAAGAAATGTTATTAACTGGAAATAGTATTTATTGGAATAATGGATGCAATAATATAATAATATTTAAAAATCAGCATCCAATATTATTAATTATTATTATATTAAAAAAAAAAATATATATAAAAATATTTATTATCAAAATATAAATAAAAAATTATATATAAAATACAAGTTTTAATCAAATTAGATAATACATTTAATTATATAGCATATTAAATTATTAAGATTAAGTAATAATAAATGAGTAACAAAGAAATTATCATTAAATATTGAAAAAAAAAATTTTGTAATTGTTATATTGAGAATAAGATTTAATAATGAAATATATTAATTTATTATAAAATCAATATTTTACCTCTGTATAAGGAAATTATAATTTTAAGAAATATATATAAGAAAAATAATTGATTATTTACAGAAATAATTAACAAAATAGATGTCTAATAAATATTTTATTTTATTTAATTATTCAGTCATAATAACTTATTATGATAAATAAGAAAATAAGTAAATGAATGATAGATATTTAATAAAATATGAATTTATTATAAAACTTATGTATTGACATAAAATGTATATTTTAATCAATTATTCATTCAAATTAATTTATTATGAAGATGATTTATGAAAATGATTGAAATACATTATTATTAAGATTCATATTATATATTTATATTAAAAATGGATATACTTAATTTATATGAAGATATATAGATATATATATAGAGAATAAGAGCTACATTTGAAATATGTTTATCTATTAAGAATATTATATTATATGTATGCATATTGAATATAATTTATGATTCAAATATATATAAATTTCATATATTTATAAAATTTTATAGATTAAATGAATATAATTTTTAAGAATATAAGGGTAGAAATATAAAGAATGTATTGAATTCAAAAATATGTTTTTAAATAATATAATGAATTATTAGTTGCCTGGAGATGGAGTTGTAGGTTTTGCATGACCAATGCGTGTTCCAAATCAGAATAAGATAAAGGGTGGGAGGGGAGGGAAATTAATGGGTGGGATAGGGGATAAATTTTTAATGAATGTGCTAGGAACTAATCATGTAAATAATCATAGAATAGTGGATAAATATTGGATAAATATAATTATTAATTAGATGGATCTAAAAATGTATTCACTGAATGTCAATGGTTTAAATCATCCTATTAAGAAGAAGAAATTGTTATCGTTCCTTAAAAATCAAAATGCGGACATTTACTTTATTCAAGAAACTCATCTATCGGAAATTGAATCAAAAAAATTATCTGGAGGTTTTATTTCTAAATGTTTATTTGCACCGGCTTTAAAGAAAAAGGCTGGAGTGGCTGTTTTAATAAATAAAAAATGTAATGCAGATTTTAAATTAATTAATTATGATCCCTTAGGAAGATGGGTACATGTCGAAATGGTTCTGGGAAATACTACCCTGAATTTATTCAATTTATATGCTCCTAATACGAATCAAATGGAGTTTTTTAAACAAATTCAACAGTTGCTTTTACCACTGGCTACATCTAATTTAATAGTAGCAGGGGATTTCAATGCTGTAATGGATCCGATATTGGATAAAAAACCAAGTAAAGTTATAAAATCATTAGGCTTAGATAATTTGATACTATCTTGTGATTTAGTAGATATATGGCGAATTCTTCATTTTAATGATCAGGAATTTTCTTTTTGTTCTCAGGTCCATAAATCTTTTTCACGAATTGATTATATATTTGTTTCTAATAATATAGCGCAACGCATCTTAAAAGCAGTAATTGATCCCATTATAATTTCAGATCATGCTGGTGTGTGGATTAATCTTCAAAATTATGATGTTGAAAACTTAGATTTAATTTGGAGATTTAATAATGATTTATTAGCGGATTCAAAATTTCTTGAAGATCTCAAAATAAAAATGCAAGAATTCTTTCAATTTAATGAAACAGATGATATTAATGCTGAAATCTTATGGGATGCTTTTAAAGCAACTATGAGAGGAAATATTATTTCATATTCAACATTTATTAACAAAAAAAAAAAAAACAATTTCTTGAGATGGGAAAGCAAATTAAATTATTAGAAAATAAATTAATTGAGAAATGGGAAAATAATACATTACAAGAATTATTAAAATTAAAAGTTAAATACAATGAAATTTCTTCTCAAATTGTGAGAAAAGACATTTTCAACAAACAAGTACAATATTATGGAAATTCAAATAAAGCGGGGAAATTATTAGCAAACTTTCTAAAAGCAAAGAAAAGAAAATCTAAGATTATTGCAATTAAAGATACACAAGGTAATACACATACCAACACAAAAGATATTATAACACAATTTCTTGATTTTTATAAAGAATTATATACTTCCAATTCTTATAAAAATAAAGAACAAGACGGATTAACTTTCTTAAATTCATATATTGGACCAAATATTCCAGATCATATAAAAGGAAGTTTAGAAGAACCTATATCTTTAAAAGAATTAGAAACAGCATTGAAGTCTCTTAGAGTTGGATCCGCTCCAGGTGGAGATGGGTATACTGTTGAATTTTATAAATTTTTCCAAAATATTATATTACCACATCTGTTAAATCTATATCAATATCAATTAAAGAATGAAAAAATTTCTGGTACTATGGCAGAATCGATAATTATAGTCTTACCAAAACCAAACAAAGATCCTACTCTGGTATCAAATTACAGGCCTATTTCATTATTGAATGTGGATAATAAATTAATGGCTAAAGTATTAGCATTAAGATTGGCAAAAGCTCTCCCTTTCATTATTGATGTACATCAAACAGGATTTATTGCTAAAAGACACTCATCAAATAATACTAGATTAGCATTCCACTCATTAAATTTAGCAAAAAATATAAATGATCCAGCTTTTTTAATATCTTTAGATGCAGAAAAAGCTTTTGACAGAGTGGAATGGAATTTTATATACCAAGCTTTACAATGGTTTGGTATAGGATCCGGTTTTATTAAAATGATTCAGACATTGTATAGCTCTCCTGGAGCAAGATTATATATTAATAATAATTTATCAAATAGATTTAACTTGCATAGGGGAGTTAGACAGGGATGCCCTCTGTCTCCTTTACTTTTTGATATTGTCCTAGAACCTTTATTAATTGCAATAAACAAAACTAAGGAGATAGAGGGAATATCATTTACCAGTTTTGAATTTAAATTATCTGCATATGCAGATGATATATTATTATATTTAAGAAAACCGGAAACTACTATTCCATGTATACTAAATTTAATAGAAAAATATGGTATTTTTTCTGGATATAAAATTAATTGGAATAAATCTGAAATTCTCCCAATAAATGTTCATTGTACCAAAGGATTATTTGACCCATATTCATTTATTTGGAAAGAGGATGGTATAAAATACTTAGGAATTATGATCAAAAATACAATAGAAGACACAATCAAAGAGAATGAAAAACTTTTATTAAAAAAAATAACAGAAATGTGTGAGCAATGGAATCCATTACATCTTTCTTGGTGGGGAAGAATTCAAACAATTAAAATGATGATATTGCCTGTGGTTTGTTACCAAATGAGTATGATTCCAATATTTTTTCAGGGGTCATTTTATAAAAAACTTAATAATATTCTTACAAAATTTGTTTGGTGTGGGAAAAGACCAAGAATCGCTTTAGTATCATTACAAAGACCAATTGTGGAAGGGGGGGTAAATTTTCCAAATTTTTATAGGTATCATCAAGCCTATATCTTAAGACAGGGTATGTATTGGATCCTCCCAGACCTTTTAGAAAATGTACCAGATTGGCTATATTTAGAATGGCGGCTCCTGTTCCCTTTATATCCAGAACAATTAATAACCATAACAATGCCTAAAAGATACAAAGACCACAGAATTTTATTTGACACTTGGAAAACATTGAGATATATCAGTAATCTATCACCAGAACCTATTATTAAATCTCTAACTCAATCAATATGGATAAACTCCAGGATCAGAATTGGCGGATATAAAATCGTCTGGAAACAATGGATAAATGCAGGAATAAGAACATTGAATGATGTCATATCAGAAGGATCACTGCTTAGTTTTTCACAATTGCAAAACAAATTTGGTTTAAATAAAACACAATATTTTAAATGGATGCAATTGAAGCAGGCCATTCAGGTAGGGTTCCCTGAATGGAAAAATCTAAATAATCAATATAGCCTACAGGTTCTATGTTTCCAGACGGATTTTTTGGGTCACCAAGCCGCAAAATGGTACAAATTGATATACGGATTTTTAAATAAAAAAAAGAAAACAGGTCTTAGAGATATTTGGAGTATTGAGATTGGACAGAAAATTTCTGAATCTCAATGGCCAAGATTTTGGTCCTGGAGATTAAGATCTACAAGGTCAGCATCTATGAATCAAACATGGTTGTTCTTATTACATAGAGTGTTCTGGACCCCAACGCGCCTGCAAAAAATAGATAGTACTAGATCTAATAGATGCTGGCATTGTAAATTAGAAATAGGGACGTTAGATCATTTAATCTTTTTCTGTCCCTATGTAAATGCTTTTTGGAATTCAATTTGGCCCCAAATTAATAAATTACTAGAAAATCATGTAGGACTCTCATATGACACCATATTATTTGGCACTGCAATGAGAAATATGAGTCCGATTTCAGCAAATAATAATAAGCTATTACTGATATTAACAGGAGTCGCCATGCAACAAATTACCCAAAATTGGAAAGATTACACCAAATTAAATTACACATTCTGGTGGAATTCTGTTTGTCATATTTATAAAATGGAAAAAATAATAGCTTTACAACAGGGAAATCTTCTTAATTTTAATAAAATTTGGCAACCATTGACAAATTATTCTAATGATTAGTTCTTAGCACAAGGATAAATAATTATACATGAATGGGGTGGGTTTTGAATAATTAATGAAATATATTATATAAAAAGGGAATGGGATTTATATTATACATATTATTGTATAAGTGTTATCATATTATATTTTCAACATGATGTATTATTAATGATAATATTTAAGATATGTAATAATTAATTGTATATTATATTACTTAAATAATGTAAGAATGGAAAACTTATAAATAAAAATTTAAAAAAAAAAAAGCCACGGGCATTGGCTCCTACGGGCATCCTGCGCCTGAACCGGAAGCCTTCTCTCTGATGTTGCAACGTCAGAGGGAAGGCTTCCAGATGAGGCACGGGATGTGCAAGGTGCAATTAGTACTATTATGGGGGCGGGGACTGGGGTGGAGATTGGGTAGAGATGGGCGGAGTCTGGCCCACGACTTAGCCCCGTGTTCTTCAACTGCCGGTCCACAGAATAATTCTTTTATTTCTGCCGGTTGAAAAACACTGATCTAGAGCATGAAGTATGATTCTTAACGTTTTACATTGAAGCTTTGGAAACATTCATTGCATCCTAATACCTGGTATATTGTGTCACCTTCCATTCAGGGGGGAGGGAACTGGGGGATGTATGAGTAGGATGGAATTGGTTATATGGAAATGTATTCCAATGTAATAAATTGAATATAAAATAAAAAGAATGGGGGGTAGAGATGGGTGGGAAGGGAATATAGGGGGTGTAGGGGGGTTTGAAATAGGTCATATGGAAATATATTTTGGAGGAATGATAGAAATATGTATGGAAATATCATAATTGTGAATTTAATTGTAATGCATATCTATTTGTTTTATATTATTGTATATTTACTTGTTTCCTTCAATAAAATGTTATAATATAAACGGGAAGGGGGGTGAAAGGGGGGAAAAGGACTTGTCATAAAATATTTGGAGGAATGATAGTATTTAATGAAATATATGGATTTGAATTTCCAAAATTTGTGAAATTATTTGTAATGCATATCTATTTGTATTATATAATTGTTTTACTTTGTTCCTTCAATAAAAATGTTTGAAAGTTTAAAGTTTCCAAG
This sequence comes from Geotrypetes seraphini, assembly GCF_902459505.1. Classification (NCBI taxonomy): domain Eukaryota; kingdom Metazoa; phylum Chordata; class Amphibia; order Gymnophiona; family Dermophiidae; genus Geotrypetes; species Geotrypetes seraphini. The sequence goes on along the minus strand of NC_047093.1, from coordinate 15,173,470 downwards.
TTTATTAAAATTTTGTTATACCATTAAATCAAAACTTCTAAGCGGTTTACAGCGCATTAAAAAGGGATTGGACGACACGTCATTGTTATTGGATATGTATCATGTACTAGTTATTTCTTCCTTTTTTCTTTTTCCTCCCCCTCCCTCTCTAATATGGATGCTGTATTATCATTGCCTAATTCTGGGCGTTGACTTGTGCATTTATTGTTTTCCAACACAAGAATTATTGTCAGGATCTCTTGTGTTGTATTAGTATTGTTTTATTCTTATGGTATGTTATGAAAAATTTTCAATAAAACATACTGAACTTAAAAAAAAAAAAAAAAGGGATTGGACTATTTCCAACTATTCCGAAAACATCTGAAAACTTGGCTATTTCAAAGCTGTAAATTCCGCTCCTCTCCATACTATTCCAGATTCATATTGTACTTGTTCTCCTTTCTAATTTGTGTAAACCACGCCGAGCTCTATTGTTATAGAGAAGATGCGGGATATAAGCCTAAGGTTTAGCTTAGTTTAGTTTAAACAACAAAGCAAAAAACATAAAATAAACCAACAGACTCAAAACAGGACAAAACGACAGAAACTTAACAAAACCTTGAACAAGAGGAATATGGGGAGAACGACATTCTTGATAGGAAAGAAGAGAACAAGAAAAGGGAAATTCAGTAGGAAGGGGAAACAAGTCCATTAACAGAAAGAAGAATCAAATTATTTAAAAAAGAAAAGAACGGGAGAACTCGTCCTTATAAGGACGGTTAGAGCCCGACGGCATCTTTTAATTTATAACATTTTATTGAAGGAAATAATCAATAATAATAAAACGCTAGAGCGCGCATGCGCTCTCGAAAATTTGTGCGGTGTGGCGCCATGAGGTGTGCTTCTGTGGCAACATTCTAACCTCACGGCGCTTGCGGGGGCTGAAGGCGCGTGACTGTGCTCTCTACAAACCTCCCGGTTCCAGCGGAGTAGGCAGCACCAGTGGACAGCAGCCCCGCTCCGGCTGTTCAACCTCCACAAAACTCCCGGCTTCAGCGGCATAGGCAGCACTATAAACACGGTGCTTCGCGCCCTTCTCTGCCGATTTCCTCTGCCGCGTCTCTGATGACATCATCGGAGACAGACGCGGCAGAGGAAATCGGCAGTAGAAGGCCGCGAAGCAGCGTGTTTAAAGTGCTGCCTACGCGGCTGGAGCCCCAAGGTTTGTCGGCGGTGGGAGGGTCAGGAGCAGGCCAGATCGAGCAGGACAACGGCAGTACAAGAAGGGGGAGGGGCCGACAGAGTAGGGAAGAGAAGGTAAGAGAAGGGAAAGGGGGGTGGGGGAAAATGCTGCTACTGCTTCTGCACAGGAAAGGGGGGGGTAGGAGGAAAATGCTGTTGCTGCTGCATAGGGAAGTGGGATGGAAATGCTGCTGCACAGGGAAATGGGGAAAAATGACAGACAGACAGCGGAGAGAGGATGACAGAAAGAAAGAAAGACACAGGGGCAGGGAGAGGGACAGAAAGACAGACAGAGAAAAGGGGCCAGAGAGAGAGTCAGCGGGAGAGGGAAAGGGGGCTGCTTTGGGGGGAGGGGTGTGCTTGGGGCAAACAGCTTTGCTCTGGGGGGGAAGACAGAAGGGGCCATGGAGAGACAGGGAGAGGAAAAGGGGGCTGCTTTGGGGGGGAGGTGTGTTGGGGACAGACAGCTTTGCTCTGGGGGAGAAGACAGAAGAGGGCCATGGAGAGACATTTGGGGGGGAGGTGGGTGCTGGGGGCAGACAGCTTTGCTCGGGGGTGGGAGGGGGAGACAGAAGGATACAGACAGCGGCCAAGGAGAGAGAGATAAAGAAAGACAGACAGACACATCTATTCTAGCACCTGTTAATATAACGGGCTTAAAGACTAATTAAATCTATATATATAAAATAGGAGGGAGGTATGTGTGTATGTATATATGTGCCGCGATCACGCAAAAACGGCTTGACCGATTTGAACGAAACTTGGTATGCTGATCCCTCACTAACTGGGATGATATGTTCTGGGGGACTCACAGCCCACCAGCACACGTGGGCGGAGCTACAAACAGAAAATCAGATTTCACCCTTTCATGTCAATGGAAAAAATGTAAAAAGCTGCCAACGCAAAAACGGCTTGCCCGATTTGAACGAAACTTGGTATGCAGATCCCTCACCTCCTGGGGTGATATGTTCTGGGGGTCTCATGGCCCACCTCCACACGTGGGCGGAGCTACAAACAGAAAATCAGATTTCACCCATTCATGTCAATGGAAAAATTGTTAAAAGCTGCCATTCTCACAGTAATTCCAACTACCTGGGGTGATATGTTCTGGGGGTCTCGCGGCCCACCTGCACACGTGGGCGGAGCTACAAACAGAACATCATATTTCACCCATTCATGTCAATGGTAAAATTGTAAAAAGCTGCCATTCTCACATTACTTCAAATACGGCTTGACCGAATTGAACGAAACTTGGTATGCAGATCCCTCACTACCTGGGGTGATATGTTCTGGGGGTCTCGCGGCCCTCCTGCACACGTGGGCGGAGCTACAAACAGAAAATGAGATTTCACCCATTCATGTCAATGGAAAGGATGTAAAAAGCTGCCATTCTCACAGTAATTCCAACTATAAAACACTTTCTATGACACTATAACCACTAGGGACATCGTTTCTATTCTACCACGGACACCATACATATAGAGTTTGTATGTTCTAACTGTGTTTGTAACTGTTTCCTTCATGCACCCCAGTTCATAATGTTATTACATTACATGAGTACTCACATATGCTGAACTAGGAACACAGGTTCCATTCTGAACCGGGAAACAACTGCATGGAGTTTCTTTTCAACCTGAGTTTCCACATATTGAGTTGTTTAAATCAATACTGGAACTTTTGGATGCCACTTATTCCAACAGATCTTCCTTTTCAGTTTAAGAGATTGCAAATTCCAGTGAGACTTGCATTCTCTATCACAATCAACAAATCACAGGGACAGACTATTACATACTGTGGAGTGGATTTAAGATCCCCCTGTTTTTCCCATGGACAACTCTATGTTGCTTGCTCAAGGGTGGGTTCACCCAAGAATTTATATGTTCTTGCTCCTGGAGGTGAAACTAAAAATGTTGTTTATAATCAAGTTTTGTGTTAGTTGTATTGTATTCATTTTGTCAAATATTGTACTTTTTATAAAGCTGTTAAAAAATAATTTCATTCACCACTATAAAGTATCTTTATTTGAATCCATTTACAGTGTTATTGCTATAATTAAATACCCGTGCAACGCCGGGGCATCAGCTAGTATAATATAATACAAATAGATTTCATTTCAAATAGATTCATAATTATAATATTTATATACATATTTTTATCATTCTTTCAAAATATATTTCCATATGACCCAAATCAACCCCCCCTACTACCCACCACCTCCCTTCCCCCCTTCCCCCCTCCCCTTCCCCCTCCATTTTTTTCCTCCTATTCACATTATATTAAAGTAATTAATAAAACTATAATATAAAATGAAATTTATCATTCCTTAAACAAGAATGTTTTAAAGTTAGATTTAAAATTCTTTAATGAGGAAGCTTCTCGTAAATAAGGGGGAATAGAGTTCCACAGAGACGGAGCCGTTACTGTGAAGATCTAAGCCCATAAGGTGTTGATGTGTCTTAAAGATAGGATTGCAAGTAGATTCTAGGAGACTGACCGAAGACTTCTTTGCGGAGAATACAGAATCAGAAGCCAGTTTATAAATTCTGTTTGGTTGGTTTCAAAGGTTTTAAAGATTAATAGCAGGCATTTGTAAGTAATTCTGTGTTCGATGGGTAACCAGTGGGCTGAGATCAACAAAGAGGGGTCACATGGTCATATTTTCCGGCGTGAGCTATTGTTTTGACTGCTGTATTCTGAATTGTATGTAAACGCCTGATTTCCTTTTATCTTATTCCTTTGTATATGGTATTACTGTAATCAAGGTATGTAATGACGAGTGAATATATTAATGTGTTTAAAGATATGGGGTCGAGTAATGTAGAAAGTGAACTGATCATTCTTAGTCGGTGAAAGCATTTTTTACCACCAAACTAATTTGATCGTGGAAAAATTCAAAGTGGTTTTCCCAAGAAGGTTAGAGCACTTAGGGCTAGATTCACGAACCTGCCTGATCGGGCCCGATCCGGGCAGGTCCGATGAATTCATGAAGCCCCATTATGCAGATGGGGGCGATCAGAGGAACGTCCCCATCTGCCTTCCTGGATCACTCAATAGCGATCCCAGCGCGTGCGCAGATCTGTGCATGCGCTGGACCTCAGGGCCGGCATAGATTAAAAAATAAAAAATAGGCAATCGTATTGGAGCCCATGGTTTAAACCCGCTTAAATCCGCGGGTTAAAACCACGGGCTTGCAGTACGGGGAAGGGAGGTAGGCAGGGAGTGTGTTCAAGGCAGGCAGGCAGCGTGTTCGGCACAGGAAGGCAGGCAGCGTGTTCGGCGCAGGAAGGCAGGTGCGTTCGCGGCAGGCAGGCAGCGTGTTTGGCACAGGAAGGCAGCGTGTTTGGCGCAGGAAGGCAGGTGCGTTCAGGGCAGGCAGGCAGTGTGTTCGGGGCAGGCAGGCAGCGTGTTTGGCGCAGGAAGGCAGGCAGCGTGTTTGGCGCAGGAAGGCAGGCAGCGTGTTCGGGGCAGGCAGGCAGCATGTTCGGGGCAGGCAGGCAGCGTGTTTGGTGCAAGAAGGCAGGCAGCGTGTTCATGGCAGGCAGGCAGCGTGTTTGGCGCAGGAAGGCAGGCAGCGTGTTTGGCGCAGGAAGGCAGGCAGCGTGTTCGGGGCAGGCAGGCAGTGTGTTCGGGGTAGGCAGGCAGGTGCGTTTGGGGCAGGCAAGCAGGCACATTCGGGGCTGCAGGATAGGGGCTGACAGGGTAGAGAGCAGAGCGGCAGAAGGCGGGGCAGCCGGAAAGGGCTTCAGCACCTGGTCCTCAGCAGTCGCTTTTTTGTTTTGATCGGCCAGCCCAGTTGGTGTTGCAGGGTTTTCTTTAGTGAATCGCGTCCCTGCCTACTTTGCATGCCGCTGCCCTCATTTGCCTGCGCGGATCGGAGGATGGTCGGTAGAGAGGTAAGTGAATCGGGCCGAGGTCGCTAAGGGGGTCGCAAACCGATCGGTTTGCTTTGTGAATCTAGCCCTTAGCTAGACATTCATCTGGTGTTGCAATCAGAACCATTAAAGAGCGGAGGGAGTGCCACATAGTTATTTCTAGGTGGGAAACAGAATGTCATGCGTTTTGATGGGGAATTAAATTAGAATGAATGTCCTTTGTTTGCCTGGTTGACTAGAGTGCAGCTGAGTTTGTGTGAGATATTTCCCCAAAACACCGACATCCTTTTATTTTGCTTTCAATAATTTTTCTGGGTGCAATGCCAAAAAATGCAAAGTCATGCACCTGGGCAGCCAAAATCCATGCAAGACTTACACCCTTAATGGCGAGATCCTAACAAGAACGGTAGCAGAACGAGACTTAGGGGTGATCGTCAGTGGGAACATGAAGACTGCCAATCAAGTGGAGCAAGCTTCATCCAAGGCAAGGCAAATCATAGGTTGCATACGCAGGAGTTTCGTCAGCCGTAAGCCTGAAGTCATTATGCCATTGTATAGATCCATGGTGAGGCCCAATTGGAATACTGTGTGCAATTCTGGAGGCCGCATTACCGTAAGGATGTGCTGAGACTGGAGTCGGTCCAGAGAATGGCCATCCGGATGGTCTCGGGACTCAAGGATCTCCCGTACGAGGAACGGCTGGATAAGTTGCAGCTGTACTCACTCGAGGAACGCAGAGAGAGGGGTGACATGATCGAGACATTCAAGTATCTCACGGGCCGCATCGAGGTGGAAGAAGATATCTTCTTTTTCAAGGGTCCCGCGGCAACAAGGGGGCATCCGTGGAAAATCAGGGGCAGGAAACTGCACGGGGACACCAGGAAATTATTTTTCACTGAAAGGGTGGTTGATCGCTGGAATAGTCTTCCAATTCAGGTGATTGAGGCCAGCAGCGTGCCTGATTTTAAGGCCAAATGGGATAGACATGTGTGATCTATTCAAAGAGAAAGGTAGGGGAGGGTCATTGGGGTGGGCAGACTGGATGGGCCGTGGCCCTTATCTGCCGTCTATTTCTATGTTTCTATGATTAACATGGTAGTCATGATGGCAATGCCAGGTGCCTTTGAGCATTTGCCCTAAACATTTGCATGTAGTGGAAAGGGGCCCCAGGTCTATCGGGTGGGAGTGGGGAGCAAACAGAAGATTAAAAAAAAAAAAAAGAGAGAAACTGAACACAGGTGTGAAATGAGACCTACTCGACAAGCTGAGTAAGGAGCTCTAGTGGAAACCAAATATGCTTCAATCTAAGAAAAGGTGCCAAGTCTTAGTGCACGCTTAAGAACATAATAATAATAATAATTTTATTTCTTATATACCGCTGTACCATAAGAATTTCTGTACTGGGACAGACTGAAGGTCCATCAAGCCCAGTATCCTGTTTCCAGCAGTGGCCAACCCAGGTCACAAGTATCTGGCAAAAACCCAAATAGCAGCAACATTCCAGAGCTGAGATTGTGATGTCATAATGCCTCATTCCACCAATGCCTATGAGCCAACCTCATCAGTGATGTCACAATGGCTTGACTTTCCTATAATTGGCTCACATAGGAACATAAGAATTGCCATACTGGGACAGACTGAAGGTCCATCAAGCCCAGTTTCCTGTTTCCAACAGTAGCCAACTCAAATAATAGCAACATTCCAGAGTTGAGATTGTGATGTCATAATGCCTCATTTCACCAATGCCTAAGAGCCAACCTCATCAGTGATGTCACAATGGCTTGACTTTCCTATAATTGGCTCACATAGGAACATAAGAATTGCCATACAGGGACAGATTGAAGGTCCATCAAGTCCAGTATCCTGTTTCCAACAGTGGCCAACCCAGGTCCCAAGTACCTAGCTAGATCCTAAGTAGTAAAACAGATTTTATGCTGCTTATCCTAGGAATAGCAGTGGATTACCGCAAACCATCTCATTAATGGCCTCTGGACTTCTCTTTTAGGAAATTATCCAAACCTTTTTTAAATCCTGCTAAGCTAACTGATTGCACTACATTTTCTGGCAACACATTCCAGAGTTTAAATACATGTTGCGCAAAAATATTTTTTTCTCTGGTTTGTTTTAAATCTGCTGCTTAGTAACTCCATCGCATGCCCCCTAGTCCTAGTATTTTTGGAAAGCTGAATAACTCAATGGTCCATTTTCTTGGATTGTGACACAAATTATCTGATGGGCAATATCACCCTAATTTTATGACAAGGGTAGCAACACAGGGAACTTTAGCTGCAAGCATCTTTCTTCTCTCTTTGTTTTCATTTCCTCTAATTTAATTTGTACAGAGGCAAGATTTTTTTTTTTTTTTTCTACAGTTTTCCATATCAGTCCACATGAAAGCTTCCGGACGCCTGACCCTAAATGTCTTTCATACTTACGCCAAACGCTATTTTCATGTGGGATGTTCCACTGTAAATGTTTAAATGTAAATTAATGACCCATAAAAACAAGAGCCTACATTCATTCTGAAAATATCACCAAAGTCATCCTTTACGTCTCTGTAGTACAGTTTTATTAAGGCTATGGAGGGGGGATGGGGAGGGGCAGCTTTCTTTACACTCAAAATAAAACAAGTTTGCTGCAGTGACATAGCGAGGGTGAGAGGGACCCAGGCCAGGGGCCTCAAAAAGACAAAATAGTATCCACATAAGTGCATGACTCTTTTGGGGCGCGGACCTCCCATCCAGGGTGATGGGACTAAATCGTGCGAGACAACAGCGCGCCGACAACTGAGCGCAAGGTTGACGGCGCGCCGAAGAAAAGCACTATTTTAAAGGGCTCTGATGGGGGGGGGGAACCCACACACTTTACTTAACAGACATTGCGCTGGCGTTCTGGGGGGTTTGGGGGGGTTGTAACCCCCCACATTATACTTAAAACTGAACTTTTCCCCTAAAAAACAGGCAAAAAGTTTGGTTTCAAGTATAATGAGGGGGGTTACAACCCCCCAAACCCCCCACAATGCCAGCGCGATGTCTGTTAAGTAAAATAGGGGGGTTCCCCACCAACACCCCCCCGTCGGAACCCTTTAAAATAGTGCTTTTCTTCGGCGCGGCGTCAACCTTGCACTCAGTTGTCTGCGCTCAGTTGTCGGCGTGCCGTTGTCTCGCACGATTTTGTCTATGAACCCCCATCCAGTGCACGCATTTGACGGGTCACCGTGTGCTGCTGGTAGTTCTCCTCCCCCCCCAATGACGATTATGACACGCGCCTAGAATGCACTACAGTAAGACAGGCCTATGGCTTGCGTACCCTACAGCGTCGCTTTTCCTGGTGGCACGCGCCCATTTACGCCTAGTTCTACAAACTGTTCTACGCACGTGTCAACCGCTTTCTCCATTGACTGATCGGATGGGATTTCTGCGGACCTCATTTGCACGTGAAGTTTTTGGAGCATCGCTCGACGTTTAGAAATCGGAAAATTTACCGCCACTACGGCGACTTTAGAGCATCGGGGGGGGGGGGGGGAGGAGAGGGGGAGGGGGAGGCGCCACAATTTGAAAGCTGTGTCCAGCTGTGCTTAGCACTGAAGTCCTGGGTCACAGTTTGTACTTTTCGAAACGGATTAGCAGAATCCTGTTGTTTGGCTATTTGACTTCTCAGATGCATTGTTGTGAAGGTGTGACCCTGTTTATGGTTCTCTTTCCTTCGCAGCTTTGAAGTTCTCCTGGCCTTTCATTCCCTTTCCCATCTCAATTACCCAGGCCCTCCATTGTAAATATTCTAAGCTAATACCACTTGTAAAACATGCATTCAAAGGGTCTTATACAGTGGGCTTTGGAAAAGCTATTTTTCTCATGGCATAAAAAACTGATAACACTGTAATGTTTTCGGGAGGGGGGTTTCCCTCCAGGACACGTCTATTGTGTGTCTAGTAGCAGTCTGTCTCCTTTGTTGTGTCTGTTCCATTTTTTATTTTTTTTTTCATCTTGCAGAAGCCATATTCCCCATCTGTCTGATCTACTAGGAATTGTCTGCAGGAATGGAAAAATGTTTCTACCCCCTGGTGTCTGCAAATTTCTCTATGCCAAGCCTTGACTGCAAGCAAGATGCTTTTAAGGGAGCAGAAAGTCCCTCTTCCAGAGCCAGGGAGAGGATCCACAGGTTCTATGGCTGTCTTTCATCGACTGTTCCAACTAGAGAATGACACGGTGACAAAATTCATCACCGTTCCCTTCTAGTGTCTATTTCATCCTCTGTCCTTCTACACCAACATTCAGTAGATCTGGGGCAGAGCTTGGTTGGGCCTAGGGAGGTCTGCGGTTGGAATACTCAGTTGATATTTGGGATATGTAGCTTGAAATAGTTGAGAAACACTGCTGTAGGCAATCAGCCGGCACCAGCGCCTCTCCTCTCTGGCCCTCTTCCCTGCTGGCGCCCCCAACTGGCATCTCAGGGCCCGTCTGGAAGACCTCTGCGCGGACGTCGATGTGATGATGTCATGCATGCACATGATGTCATCACGGTGATGTCCGCATACTGCCGGGTGCCTCACGCGGTGGCCACTACCTTTAGTGTACTCTGGCTCGAAAGTTTGAGGGACACCGCTTTATCGGTTGCCCTGCTGGTTCATTTGTAGGTAAATGTGCACTTAGGTGTTATGCATACAAAGGAAAAGTATATGCAGGTGCACCGTTAGAGAACTGCCCTGTGAAGGTTCAGAGTGCCACTGAATTACCCATGCAAGCTTTTTTGGCATTTCACGGTGCATAGGAAAAGTTTCCCTAGCTGCAAAAATATTCACTTACATTGGAACTAGAGAATGACACGGTGACAAAATTCATCACCGTTCCCGTCCCTGTCATTTTTTAAGGAAAGAGGGAAGAATCAGAGTATGAATGGCCACAACCACTGACCCTCAAGCTTTGCTTTGAAGAATGCTGGTGTAGAAGGACTGAGGTTGAGATAGACACTGAAGAATGACAGTCTCTGGTATCTAGAGCAGATATTGTGATGTCATAATGCCTCATTCCACCAGTGCCTAAGAGCCAATCACATCAGTGATGTCACAATGGTTTCATTATCCTTGGCTCACATAAGAATCAGAGTATGAATGGCCACAACCTCTGACCCGCAAGCTTTGCTTTGAAGAACGCTGGTGTAGAAGGACCGAGGTTGAAACAGACATTACAGAATGACAGTCTCTGGTATCCAGAGCAGAGATTGTGATGTCATAATGCCTCATTCCACCAGTGCCTAAGAGCCAATCACATCAGTGATGTCACTATGGCTTCATTATCCTTGGCTCACATAAGAATCAGAGTATGAATGGCCACAACCACTGACCCGCAAGCATTGCTTTGAAGAATGCTGGTGTAGAAGGACTGAGGTTGAAATATACAGAAGAAAATGACATGGGATTATTTCCTGTGGTTATCCGCGGGGACGGGAACGGTGATGAATTTTGTCACTGTGTCATTCTCTAGCTCCCATCACCCGACACCAGCTGTAAATTCTGCTACTTGCCTCGCTAAGCCTTCTTTCCACATCTTATTCATTTACAACCTGCGATTTGCTTCTGTATATGTGAAACAGCATCGGAACTCGTTCTTCAGTGATGTCATGAACAAAGCAAACCTCCCAACCTCACATTCATGTTAAATTTATTTAATATACCACAAATATAAAGCCAGAAGGCAAATCTAAGCGGTTTACAATAAAAAATTTTAAATCTACAAAAAACATATTAAATAGGGTAAGAACAGAAAGAAGACAAAACGTCAAGGAAAACAATAGAGACGATGGGGAAAGGTGGAATCAGAGATTACAATAAAAATAAAAAGGTTGGGGGAAAGGGATGAACAATGTAGTAAGGAAGAAAACAAAGCATTTAATTCTGCCCACACAAAAGAAAAGTAGCCGTCAGGAGGAAGTAAGTTAAGAGCTAAAGGCCAAAGAGAAGTAGTAAGCCCAGGTGAACTAAACTCACCGTTCATTAACGATCATCGCCAGCCAGTTGGGTTTCAGAATATCCACACTGAATGTACACAAGAAAGATTTGCATGTATTGCTTTCTTGATATGCAAATGTGTCTTATGCATATTCATTGTGGATGTCCTGAAGCCCAAGTGGCTGGTTATGCCCTGAGGACTGGATTGAGGGCCACTGCGGAAAAGTCGGCTCTTTGGGATAGGGATTTGAAACCCCTATCGGATCCCCTCTCAGAAGAGAAGACTGAGAGGGGATCTGATAGAGACTTTTAAAATACTAAAAGGAATCGACAAAATGGAGCAAGCTCCCTCACCAGCAGGGGGAAAGGATGGTGAGCAAGAAACAACGTTATTCACATTGTCAAATGTGACTCGGACTCGGACAAGAGGTCATGGACTGAAGCTGAGAGGGGACACGGCCAGGACAAATGTCAGAAAGTTCTGCTTCGCACAGCGAGTGGTGAACGCCTGGATATGTGAAGGTTGGAAAGTGAACACCTGAAAAAATACGTCAGAAAGAGATGTTTGAGACTACCTTTGAATAGATAGATACCTCTGATAGAGACTTTTAAAATACTAAAAGGAATCGACAAAATGGAGCATGCTCACTCACCAGCAGGGGGAAAGGATGGTGAGCAAGAAACAACGTTATTCACATTGTCAAATGTGACTCGGACTCGGACAAGAGGTCATGGACTGAAGCTGAGAGGGGACATGGCCAGGACAAATGTCAGAAAGTTCTGCTTCGCACAGCGAGTGGTGAATGCCTGGAACTCTCTCCCGAAGGAGATGGTGAAGGAAACCACCATTCTAGGATTTAAGGAAAAATTGGACGCACATCTTCTTGCAGGACACATTGAGGGATACGAGTGACTAAGGTATTCACCGGGGTACACCTGGCTGAGCCTCCACGTGTGCGGATCACCGGACTAGATGGACCCCAGGTCTGATCTGGTGTAGGCATTTCTTATGTTCTTATGAAGTTTGGTGTCATATTGCCACTTCAGGAAGCAATTGAAGACATACTTGCTTATCAATTAATCAATTTCTGACTTATTTGGTATGTTTCTTTTCTAATCTTTTGTTAACCACATAGAACTTGCCGGTAATGTGGAACAGAAATGGTTTGTTACGTTATGTTAAGCTTTTGTGCAATAGAAAAGGATGCTCATTCACCTTTGTTTGTACAACACATCTTCAAAAGCGGTAAACCAGCAGCCCTAAACTCCTTTACCGACTTTTCATGTGAACCTGTTCCATCATCTCTTTCTAGCGAAATTCTGAATATAAAATGTCTCCAAATGACTGATCAGACAATGATTCAGGTGTGCCCTCTACCTTTCTCTCTGGCACCCCATGTGGGCTTTAAATATGTCAAGATCAAAGTGTCTTTCAAAGGTAGTCAGAGTCCTTGAGACATAAAGATCCCTTTAGTCTGGCTAGGCTGAAACAAAGGCTGTTGGCTGCTGAGACAAGACACTTGAATTTTATTGCTTGGAGGGGTTCTTCTGACATCTTTAGCCCAGAGGCTAACAAGGACTCTACCCAAGCCAAGAAGATCATTTTTTAAAATTTCCTCTTCATTAAATTGCTTTGAACCCTGCAAGTATTCCTCGAGTCAGCTCCGCCGTCCTTTCAGCCTAAGCCACTATCTGCAATCTGGTTAACAAAACAGTACCGATGAGATTGGTTCATAGTCAAATGCGCGTGGCGACAAAGGCGCGCCGAGACAACTGAGCGCAAGGCGGAAGCCCGCGCCAAAGAAAAACAGTGTTTTAAGGGGCTCCTACGGGGGGGTGTTGGTGGGGAACCCCCCGCTTTACTGAATACAGATCGCGCCGGCGTTGTGGGGGGTTTGGGGGGTTGTAACCCCCCTCATTATACTGGAAATTTAACTTTTCCCCTGTTTTTTAGGGAAAAAGTGAAGTTTTCAGTATAATGTGGGGGCTTACAAACCCCCAAACCCCCCACAACGCCACCCATATCTGCAAATACCTCCCCCCTCACACACCTCGTGCTGACCTGCTGACCTAGACTCTCCCTCTGTAAAGACCTTTCTAGAAAGGTCTTGATGTGAACCGTTATTTATCTGAGTAGCTGCCTTGTTCCTAAAACTAACAAGCTGTAAGAACATAAGAATAGCCTTACTGGGTGAAACTAAAGGTCCATTAAGCCCAGTAGCCCGTCTTCACGATGGCCAATCTAGATCGCTAGTACCCGGCAGAAACCCAAAGAGGACCAACATTTCACATAGAATCCCAAAGAGTAATAGATCAAAGTCACACATTAACTTCACCGCTTAAAGAAGCAATTTGCAAATCGAGCTATGCAAGGTGATAGGGTTGCAGCATTGCTGTGCAGAAAATCTCTGAAACGAAGGCAGCACAAGTAGCTAATTAAAGTCTCGGGTTTGTTAATTATTTAGCTGTTTTTCTTTACAGTAACAGAAAAGTAGGCCTGGAATGGTTTTGAAATGTATGGTGGAGGCGGGGGATGAGGGCGACAAATGTTCTCTTTTTTTCTCCCTATTAAAGATTTTTGAAGTCCTGTTGGGGGGGGGGGGGAAGGGGGGAAATGAATACCGTTAGGCCTAGATTCACTAAACTCACCGATCTGGATCATTGTTACATAGTAAAATAGTAGATGACGGCAGATAAAGACCCGAATGGTCCATCCAGTCTGCCCAACCTGATTCAATTTAAATTTTTTTAATTTTTTCTTCTTAGCTATTTCTGGGCAAGAATCCAAAGCTTGGGTTCCAACTGCCAAAATCTCTGTTAAGACTTACTCCAGCCCATCTACACCCTCCCAGCCATTGAAGCCCTCCCCTGCCCATCCTCCACCAAACGGCCATACACAGACACAGACCGTGCAAGTCTGCCCAGTAACTGGCCTAGTTCAATATTTAATATTATTTTCTGATTCTAAATCTTCTGTGTTCATCCCACGCTTCTTTGAACTTGTTGGGTGATTCGTGGCCGAGTTATGCCGAGTGACCGATTCGCTACAGATTGAGCAATGCAAATGATCTGATCGGATGCACGCCCACAAGCGATGGAGACATATGCGCTGATTATCCTTGTTGGTTGTAGATGCCATTGGCGCATGCGCTTGCTCTTCGCATAAGCGAGCTCAAAATACAAGGGGAGGGGGGCTGCAGTTTACTTGCTGGCCCTACGCACATTTTAAAAGGAATCATTTCAATTTGTGCAGCCAAATAGTTAGTAATACCAAAATTTTAGGGGTGATCTTCGATCACAAACTGAATTTTCATGATCACATTAGTAACATCATTAAAACAACCTTTTACAGATTAAGACAAATTCGATCAATCTCAAAATTTTTATGTTCTAAATCACTTAATATCCTAATTCACTCTTTGGTGATCTCCAGGATTGACTATTGCAATGCTCTTTTTAAAGGAATCTCTTTAAGTGAAATAAAACGCTTACAGATCATTCAAAACGCCTCAATTAAACTTATAACTAAAACTAGGAAATTTGATCACGTAACACCCCTCTTAAAAGACACGCACTGGCTTCCAGTCTCCCATCGGATACCATACAAGCTATGCATACTCACCTTCAAAACCCTTCTTAATAAAACCCCAGCATTTATTTACAAATTATTGATTCCATATTCTCCAAACAGAACCCTGAGATCCAACGAACAGAATTTACTAACTATTCCATCCCTTAAGGTCATCAATACAAGACGACAATTCATTTTCTCCGTTACTGCACCTCAGCTATGGAACGCCCTTCCAATTTATTTAAGGGAAGAGCAGAATCTTGAGAAATTCAAAAGTAACTTAAAAACATTTCTCTTTAAAGACGCTTTTGATAATTAACGAAACTCACCGCAGCTCAGATTATTTTATTGTACTATATTATACTGGTTTTTTTTGTTACTCATTTTGTATTTTTCATTTTTTGTTCTACTTTTCTATAATTATTTTGTATTTCATCTCCCCCTCTTCCTTGTGTATATAAGTTTATAATGGTAATTTTTAAATTTTGAATGTTATTATGTATTGTTCTGTCATGTATTGTTTCCCAGAAATTGTAATTTTAATTTGTTCATCGCTTTGAAATACGATTAAGCGATTAATCAAAACGATTATTAAACTTGAAACTTGAAACAAGCACACGTTTTGATTATGGAACAGAACACACTTTAAACCCGCGGGTTAAAACACGGGCTCGCACTGCGCTTTTTGCCGAATAAAAAGGGAGTTTTATTTTTTATTTTATTTTGATGGCTGTTTTGCAACCTCGATACTGGAATTTCAGAGCGGCGGAGAGTCGGCAAAGACAGTAAGCGGCTGGTTCTCAACGGTCGCTTCGTTTCGGATCGGCAAACCCAATCGGTGTTTCTTCTGCTTAGTGAATCGATGGCTTCCTGCTTATGCGTGCCATTTCCCCTCATTTGCATGGGCGGATCGGATCGGGTGGGAGATTGATCGGGCAGAAGGTTATTGAATCAGGTCAGGGATGGGAAACGAACGCAAACGGGTCGGGACACGATCGGTGAGTTTAGTCAATCTAGCCCAGTCTGTCTTTTGTGAACAAAAAAAAAAAGTGTTACGGAGGGATGGACGGCTGCTCAGTTTGCATGCCTTGTTCTCGCAGAGTCAGTCCCAAGATGTTCGAAACCTACTGGGCCTTCGATGATCGTCGCTAAAGCAGTTCTAAGCGGTTTAGTGTCAAAGTATTTTAGCTTCCGATGCACATAATGGATGTGCGTGGTCGTTTCTGTGCTTCGTAGCATCCTCCGATAATAATATAGTACAACGAGGTCATTAATATTAAAATGAGCGTCTCAGGCACGTGGGTTAAAGGCATGTTTATTTTTATTAAAATTTTATATACTGCCATATGTTAACGTAGTTCTCAGTGTTTTACATCAATAAAATTATTATTATTATTATTATTACATTATAATTGATGTCTTCTATCCTGCCAATACCTTTCAGTTCTAGGCGGTTTACAACAAGAAATTAGCCTGGGCATTCCCAGGGAGATTACAAGGTTGATAGCTATAGTTTACGTCGGGATCTGGGAAGGGTCGATAAATAAATAAAAATGAATGCCATAGAAGATAGGAAGCTTTAATCAATACCAGTGTATTTATTTTTGAATCTAACACCAACCCTCTCTAATAAGATAGATAAATGAACAAACTAGGTTGGCATATTTTAGATATAAGTGTCTTCTCTGAAATACCTCAGCCCCACCACTCCACCGCTATATTGGTTTCAAAAAAGCGGGAGATTTTTTGCACAGAATCTGCACTTGTGAGTCGGATGACAACAGCGGCCTCGGGAGACCCTTGAGACAGCACTGTTTGTGCGAAACATGTCGGGTCAGACTCCCAGGTTCAGCTGGGTGTAGAAGCTAAGTATATACTCTTTAAACTTTTACACTATTCTAATTTATTGAAAAAAAGAGGTACTTTTATGAACACGTTAAAACTGACACAGCGATTGAAAACGAAATACCTATGATGAGGCACCACATAAATCTCCCGCTTTTTTGAAACCAATATAGCGGTGGAGTGGTGGGGCTGAGGTATTTCAGAGAAGACACTTATATCTAAAATATGCCAACCTAGTTTGTTCATTTATCTATCATAGAAGATAGGAAAGCACACAGAAAACACCCAAACAACAACATATACAAGTACAGTGGTGCCTCGCATAACGAACGCCTCGCACAGCGAACGCTGCACACAACGAACTTCATGTCTTGATTCATACAACGAACTTCGTTTCGCACAACGAAGTCGCCCGAGCTGCCGATGTATTGCATCCTTCCGCGCAGGCACTGCAGGCAGTCGTTAGTCACTGCGCTTAACTGCCCTCTCTCACAGCCCTTCGCCTGGCTCCCTGTGCAGTGGCGGACCGTCGGCTCGCCTCCTTTTATGGAGGGGCCCGGCGCCTACTGCTGATGCGTTGGGGGGGGGCGGAGCTACTCTCGCCGCTTCCCCGATGCTAGAAAAAAAAAAAAAAGAAAAGTTAAGTCCCAGTTTTTGCCGCTGAGACTCTGCCCTCTCTCACTGTATACAGTCGTCCTTTTAAGATAAACTCAATATTTTTTATATATCATGGCTTCTAAAAAAAGCAGGAAGGTGATTTCTGTTGAAATGAAACGGGAAATAATTAGAAGGAGTGAATGTGGGGTAAAACAGTGTGACCTCGTCAAAGAGTTTGGCCTCAGCAAGACCACCATTTTCACCATTTTGACAAATTTATCTTTTTTTATGTCATCTTAGCATATTTTATGCTGCAGAACGAATAATTTTTTTTTAACATGTATTGTTATGGGAAAACGCGTTTCACATAACGAACTTTTCGCATAACAAACTTGCTCCTGGAACGAATTAAGTTCGTTGTGTGAGGCACCACTGTATTACCGGTAATTACATTATGCATTTAAGGAATGTCTGCTGATGGATCTTATCCACTGGTAAAGAGTCTGCCCCAAATACCGACTGAAAAAAGTAGGTTTTTAACAGTGTCTTAAAAGCCTTGATATTTGCTTCAGACAGTATAGAAAATTGAATAAATAAATAGTGAGAAAAGTTTCAGCCTCTGATAACCAGAGCAGGTATTGTGATGTCATAATGCCTCATTCCACCAATAAGAGCCAACCTCATCAGTGATGTCACAATGGTAGGATTGTCCTACACGGCTCACTTTTACAACATTTTGATTTCTAGAGAGGTGCAGGAACTCAATTTCCCCGTCCCCGTGAGTTTTGTCGCTGTCCCTGCCCCATTCCTGTAAGCTCCGCCTTAACCGCACAAGCTTCGAATGCTTATGATTTTAAAGTGTTTGAGGTTTGTGCAGATGAGGACGGAGCTTGCAGGGACAGGAAAAGAACTCACGGAGAGGGGAACGGGGGAAAAATTTGTTCGGTGTCATTCTCTGTTCCAATGGTTAGGTGCTATTATGAGTGGATTCCCACTTGTTCTACTTACGGCTAGATGTATCTATTATATTGCATCGATCTTAACATACGCGTGCGGGCATCAGAAGTATACATTGGCAGGTTTGGGCTGCCGATTGCGTGAGAGATGAAGATACATTTAATATATGTGATTGGAACCTGCCATATAAGCATGCGTTAAAAGTGCATCTCATGCATGTCTTAGAAGCACGTATCATGCGTACTCATTAAAAGCATATGCCAGTAAGTCTGGGGCTGCCAATTGCATGAGCGGTGGAAGTCCTTACACCACACGGCGCCCGGCTATATATCAGCCAAGCTCCCGCCTTATGTCCCAAACAGACCCCTCTGCTCCCATGAGGAAATGCGTCTTCAAATGCCCCCCTGGTCGGAGCCTCCAATTAGAAAGTGCCAGACGAAGGTCATACTCTCACTTCTTACCGAAGAACTGGAATCAGCTGCCTCTGAACATCAGATCCCTTAATGGACTTTTGAGCTTTAGGAAAGAAATAAAAATCTACCTCTTCACCTGACTCCTCCGGACAAGCTAGCATTCAGACTGTCACTCCCAAACCACTGTATTCTTAATAGATGTCCAACTGACTCCCTCCCTGTGCAGGCTTCAGGTTCCAAGGCCCTGATTCTCCAAAAGTGCGTCCCGATTTTAGGCAGCTTAGACTTAGTGGGGATGGGCGGACCCGCTATGCCTAAGGCCTGATTGGTCCAGGCTTCTAGAGCCTGGGCCAATCAGGCCTTAGGCTTCAGCGGGATGGGCCGGGAAGGGGCGGGCCCGCCTCATTTCGACGAGGCAGGCCTGCCGGCTGGACGGGCAAGAACCGTCTGGCCTTAAAAAAGGTTAGTTTGGTGGGGTGGAGGTTTGGGGGTTGTTAGCGCCGGGGGGGGGGGGAGGGTACGTCTTCGGGCAGGAGGGATTGGGCACCCTCCTGCCAGCGATCGGTAGTGTCGGGGTGAGAGGGAGATCGGTAATGTCGGGGGGGGCGGTTGGTAGTGTCGGGGGGGGCATCTTCTGGCAGGAGGGTTTGGGCACCCTCCTGCCAGCGATCGAACAGGCCGCGGCCCGCTATACTTATAGCGGCAGAGAGATCCCTTGCCGCAATAAGTATAGCGGCCGCGTCTACTTACAATGTAGACCAGCATTTTGCTGGCCTACATTTTAGCATTTCTCTTCTACTAGGGAGATGCGTAGGGCCGCCTAGGTTCGCCTAAGGCCCGCCTAAGGCCCTTAGGCGAGCTTAGGCATCTTGCGGGTCTCCCTAGGCTCCCGGAGGCGCCTTCAGGCCTGCCTGGGGAGCATTTTTTTTAAAAAACGTGCATCCCGATTGGCTGATTAGACAGCTGTAGGACGCCTACAGCTGCCTAAAATCGGGATGCACTTTGGAGAATCAGGCCCCAAGTGTCTGCTAATCCAGAAGAGTTGAACTAATCACTTCCCCCTCCATATTCGCGAATTCAGTATCTACTCACTTCGGTTGTTGGAAAAATAATGGAAGTGTTGCTGAAAGAAAGGATAGTGTATTTCCTTGAATCTAATGGGTTACAGGATCCGAGGCAACATGGCTTTACAAAAGGTAAATCGTGCCAAACGAACCTGATTGAATTTTTTGATTGGGTGACCAGAGAGCTGGATCAAGGACATATGCTAGATGTAATTTACTTAGATTTCAGCAAAGCCTTTGATACGGTTCCTCAAAGGAGGCTGTTGAACAAACTTGAAGGGCTGAAGTTAGGACCCAAAGTGGTGAACTAGGTTAGAAACTGGCTGTCGGACAGATGCCAGAGGATGGTGGTTAATGGAAGTCGCTCTGAGGAAGGAAAGGTGAGTAGTGGAGTCCCTCAGGGTTCGGTGCTGGGGCCGATCCTGTTCAATATGTTTGTGAGTGACATTGCTGAAGAGTTAAAAGGAAAAGTGTGTCTTTTTGCAGATGATACCAAGATTTGTAACAGAGTAGACACCGAAGAGGGAGTGGAAAATATGAAAAAGGATCTGCAAAAGTTAGAGGAATGGTCTAATGCCTGACAACTAAAATTCAATGCAAAGAAATGCAAAGTAATGCATTTGGGGATTAATAATTGGAAGGTGAGAAGCTGATATGCACGGACGGGGAGAGGGACCTTGGGGTTATACTGTCCGAAGATCTAAAGGCGAAAAAACAGTGTGACAAGACAGTGGCTACTGCCAGGAGGATGCTGGGCTGTATAAAGAGAGGCATAGCCAGTAGAAGGAAGAAGGTGTTGATGTCCCTGTACAGGTCATTAGTGAGGCCCTACTTGGTGTATTGTGTTCAGTTTTGGAGACCGTATCTGGCGAAGGACGTAAGAAGACTTGAAGTGGTCCAGAGGAGGGCGACGAAAATTATAGAAGGCTTGCGCCAGAAGACGTATGAGGAGAGACTGGAAGCCCTGTATATGTATAACCTAGAGGAAAGGAGAGACAGGGGAGAGATGATTCAGACGTTCAAATTCTTGAAAGGTATTAATGTAGAACAAAATCTTTTCCAGAGAAAGGAAAATGGTAAAACCAGAGGACATAATTTGAGGTTGAGGGGTGGTAAATTCAAGAGCAATGTTAGGAAATTCTACTTTACAGAGAGGGTGGTGGATGCCTGGAATGCGCTCCCGAGAGAGGTGGTGGAGAAGAAAACGATGACGGAGTTCAAAGAAGCGTGGGATGAACACAGAGGATCTAGAATCAGAAAATAATATTAAATATTGGACTAAGGCCAGTACTGGGCAAACTTGCACGGTCTGTGTCTGTCTGTATATAGCTGTTTGGGGGAGGATGGGCTGGAGAGGGTTACAATGGCTGGGAGGGTGTAGATGGGCTGGTTTGAGCTTTGATGGAGATTTCGGCAGTTGGAACCCAAGCACAGTACCGGGTAGAGCTTTGGATTCTTGCCCAGAAATAGCTAAGAAGAAAAATTTTAAAAAATTTTAATTGAATCAGGTTGGGCAGACTGGATGGACCATTCGGGGTTTTATTTGCTGTCATCTACTATGTTACTATGTTACGGATTCGGTTAGTCGTGATTTTTGACCAAAAAATAAATTTTAATTTTTCGGGCTTTTTTTTTAGCCCTGTAAGCTCCCTCCCCCCTCCCCCCCTCTTGAGCCTTACCTGGTGGTGTAGCGGGTCTTCAGGCAGGAGCGATCTTCCCACGCTCCTGCCCCGTGCAGATCACTCACAGGAAATGGCTCAAGAGACTACGGGAGCTCAAGGCAGCCATTTCCTGTGAGCGATCCTGTGAGTAGACGGGGCAGGAGCGTGGGAAGATCGCTCCTGCCTTAGAACCCGCTAAACCACCAGGTAAGGCTTAAGGGGAGGGGGCCGGGGATAAGGGCAAAACTGGCCCGAATATTATTCGTGGTTTTTCCATATTCGCGGGCCGGCTCTGCCCCTAACCCCCGCGAATACGGAGAGGGAAGTGTAGTCTTCTGTTCCCTGTTGTTAACTGTTGTGTGTCTTGTTTGCTGGTATGTATGTATGTTACCATGCAACCCGTTCTGGGCTCCTTGGGGAGGACAGGATATAAATCGAAAAACTGGGATTGTTCACCCTCCAGAAGAGAAGGCTGCGAGGGGATATGATAGAGACTTTTAAAATACTAAAAGGTTTCGACAAAATAGAGCAAGAAACTTCGTTATTCACATTGTCAAAAGTGACTCGAACAAGAGGTCATGGACTGAAACTGAGGGGCGGCAGACTCAGGACTAATGTCAGGAAGTTCTGCTTCACACAGCGAGTGGTGGACGCTTGGAATGCTCTTCCGGAGGAGGTTGTGACAGAGACCACCATTCTGGGATTTAAGGGCAAGTTGGATGCACACCTTCTTGCAAATCACATTGAGGGATACGGGTGAACAAGGTGTCCATCAGGGAACACCTAGCTTAGCCTCCACGTGTGCGGGTCGCCGGACAAGATGGACCTAAGGTCTGATCCGGTGAAGGCATTTCTTATGTTCTTAAATAAATAAGTTAAAAAAAAATACAGAGGCAGCATTTGCATGGTTTGCTGGTAGTTCTTCGCACCTCCTCTCTGCTTATGGCATTGACGGATGCTTATGCCATGCGCCCATGATGTGCTACAGTAAGGCTTGCCTATGATTGACACTCTTTCATGCCGACGACATAGCATTTCCTGGTGCATGCGCACATCTAGGCCTCATTCCATGGACCATTCTGCGCACGTGTCAGTCGCTTTCTCCGATGACTGATCTGATGGAATTTCCGTGGACCTCTGCAGAGCTCATTTGCAGGCGCCGCTTGTCTTTTTGAAATCAGAAAATTTACCGCCGGCTACAACGACCGGCAGGATTTTAATGGTAAGTTTAGAACATCAGGGCCTCAGACTCTAGGCCCAGAGATTCTAATAACATTCGGCACACAGCCAGTGATGTTTTCATAGAGCAGGAAGAGAAGGGACCGACCTCTTAAAGAAATTGAAATGATCCCTTTGTTGAGAGACATGGAATGCTTGAATTAAATAGTCTTTGACAGGCTCACAAGTAAAAACAATTCAAGGACTCATTTTTCAAGTTTAAATAGCGATTTAGGCTAGTGTTGTTATTATTTAAAAAAAAAAAAAAAATTAGTGTCATATCAAATAATAAAATCAGAGCAAAGCAGATTGGAGAGCCGGTCATAAAAGGGATTCCAATGTCTTAAACATTTCTCTTTTATACTCAAAATGTGTATTAGAACCTTTTTCCTCATCATATTTTTTTTTTTCCTACGAGAGCCTTCTTCTTGGGCTCCATTTTGGGAGAACCAAGCGATCCAATCCCGGTTTTACCGCAGGGCACACAGCGACACACCGTGCTGAATTTCTTGTGAAAACTCAGTGGGGGATTTCGAAAGTACAACCTCTACATGAAACATGGTGAAGCCAGGACAGAATCATTCTTTCTCCTCACAAGAAGCCGAATGATTTTTCTTGGCCGTCCTCCTGTCCATGAGGTTATCATGCATAGCCTCGTCTATCTCATTTTTAATTTTTTCTCATTGGGCTCCTTTGACTAAGGCACGCTAACCGACAGAATACAATAGGCGCCTTAGAATTTAGCACGCGCTAAATCGGTTTGCATACCTTAGTAAAAGGACCCCACTGTTTTCCACATCAGCCAAATACTAAACTAACCTCTAACAGCCATGAGAGTGTGATGAAGCTCCCTTTGGAGCAATTTACAACATGATTCTTTGGTTAACTTCTTTGGTTAACCAATCTTTGTCTCCCTCAAGATCTCCATGCAAAAACTGTTTGAAATACTTCTTGGAACAACACAAAAGAGGCACAGGAGATGTCTTGAAACAACCTTAAGTTGCATATGCTTTATTGATATCAACGAGTGTTCCCCCCTCCCCCATTTTATTTTTAAGTCCTTCACTTATAGTACAAGTAAAGTCCCAAAACTTTTGGCGCCCTTTTTAAGAGAACAGACGCTGTCAAGCTACACAAGTTCTTCGTTGTCCCCTGAGGAAGGCACGGATCCTTATCAGGACTTTACTTCTACCATATGTGAAGGACTTTAAAAAAAAAATTGGACGTTCGTTGATATCGATAAAGCATATGTAATTTAAGGTTGGTCCAAGACAAGTCCTGTGCCTCTTTTGTGTTGTTCCGTTAGACTACGAGGCCTGGGACCTTCTTTTCTTCTTGAAATACTTCTTGCCCATCTGTGCACATCATTCTTTTTAGTATTACTAATAACACAACCAAATTAAACGCAGGACCTTGACGTGGTAATGAAAAGCCACTGCTTAGTTTATTGTAAGTATTGCATTGGCTTGCCTTTATTTATTGTTCGCCTTATACAAAGCAAAGTACAAAATGCACATAAAAAATAATATACTCCAAACATACATTAAATCTTACAGAGAACATCCTAACACAACACCATAAAACATTCTCAGGCAGGACAGTCATGCTCAAAGCATATACATCGGGCCATAAACAAGATAGATCGCAAATAATCTCTCCACTCCTACTTCCTCACTTCCCCTCATCAGCTACACTTCATTTCACAAAAAAAGGTGACATTTCAGCAGTTTCGAAAAATTCGTCAAATCCCCTTGTTGGCGTATACACTGCGGGAGCTTTTTTCCATGCCTCAGGACCAGCACAGGAGAAAGTTACAAGGTGACAAAGTCCAAAATAATAGTGCATCCACACTCGAGCTGAAACAAAACGTCATATGTCAGTAGAATAAGAATAACAAACAGTGGACAATCCAGGTTAGAAGTACAGTCTAGAAATGGGTTTATTGTACTTGACAGAAACCCAACTAGCAGCAACATTTCATGCTACTGATCGAGGGCAAGCAGTGGCTTCCCCCTGTCTGTCTCAACAGCAGATTATGGACTTTTCTTCCAGGAACTTGCTCACACCTTTTTAAACCCCGCTACGCTAACCGCTGTTACCACATTTTCTTAATTTTTTCCAGACAGGACCCCCTTGATAGTGACATACAATCCAGAGCTGGAAAAACTAAGAAAAAATGATAAGAGAGATCTACAACCACTACTCCAGGAATATGAATTCCTAAAAGAAATACTCGCAGCTCCACCTGTGCAGGCCCTTCCGTCAGCCACCTAATATGAAACACAAAATTGGTAAAAAGCAAGCTCCCCATGAAGAAGAGAATATCACACATCCTTTTGGTGTGACAAACTGCAAATGGTGCAAGCACATCTTAAAGGATCCCATGGTGACTCAGAAAGGGATCCTTCACATGGTCATCTTCTAATGTGGTAAACATCATTCAGTGCAAAAGTGGAAAGAGGGATGTTACATTGATGAAAAAGGCCAGATGCTAAAGACCAGAATCAACTTATATAGATGTCATATTAAAAATTGCAATAACAACCAAGATGCCACCTCTGTCAGACAACACTTTGGAAAAACTGACCACTGCACCAATAATTTTATGGTGAGAATATTAAAAGGGAACTTTAAGACAATCCATAAATGTAAAACCTTTGAAATCAAAACGATAAGGTATTTTGACACCTACCAGAAAGGACTTAACAGAGATCTGGGCTTTCTTCCCCACTATAAAGACATTTATTCTCTCAAGAATTCACGGGAGCTAGTCAAGAAGCCACTCAGTGCCGAGCAGGAGTGCCTAAGCCCACTCCTGCTCGGTGCCACTCAGCGGCTGAAGAAACTCAATCTCGCGGGCAGCCACCACCGACCGGGTTAGCAGCGGGGTAGGAGCGGAAAGCTTGCTCCTGCCCGCTGCACCTCTGGACCGCCAGGGATCGGCAGAGGAGGTACGAGGACAGGGCAGGAAGAGGAGGGGCAGGGTGCAGAGCATGGTGGTGGCCTGCAATAATTCTGAGAGGGGGGATTTGGGCCAAAATCCCGGTTTATATTCGAGTATATATGGTAACATTTACAAAGGTCTGGATTCTCATCTGGACGCCGAAAGTTAGGCAGTAGCAGACATCCTGACTTGTTTTAATTGATGCTAAACGACATGGTAAACCAATTAAAAAGATGCTGTTACGTGGCCTCCAGGACAGGCGCCTCTTGGCTAGTGACACAAAGGGCTCCTTTTACAAAGGTGCGTTAGGGCTTTAACGCACGGAATGGCCACGCGCGCTAGACCTTAACGCCAGCTTTGAGCTGGCATTTAGTTCTAGAAGCGTAGCGCGGGTTTAATACACGCTAAAATCCTGTGTGCGCTAAAAACGCTAGCGCACCTTAGTAAAAAGAGCCCATAGTGAGGCCAAAGCCCGGAAATGGGTGTGGTTAAGAGCAGCGCTGGACTTTAGCATCACTGTGCACCGCTGTCCATGATTCTGACGGGACCCTAGGCACTGTGAAACCCTGACCTACATTTTTGGTGCCTAGGGTCCCGTCAAGCAACAATTCTGGAAGCAGTGGTGCCGGTCGGTGACTGACAGCAGGCATCACTTACAGAATCTGCCCCAAATTGTGTTAACCAATTCACAAGATTCCGTGGTATTATTCTCAACAAATATGATGGAGAAGATAGGGAAAGGGGTTGGGACTTGTAGACTGCCTTTTTGTGGTTATACAACCACACTCAGAGTGGTTTACATACAAGTACTCTGATACAATTATCGGAAGTGGGCCAAGTATAGAACAATGAAGCCATTGTGACATCACTGATGAGGTTGGCTCTTATTGGTGGAATGAGCCATTATGACATCAGGGAAAGGGGTTGGGACTTGTATTCCGCCTTTTTGTATTTTTACAACCATACTCAAAGCGGTTTACATACAGGTACTTTAAGCATTTTCCTTACCTATCCTGGTGGTCTCACACTCTATCTAATGTACCTGGGGCAGGGGAGGATTAAGGGACTTGCCCAGGGTCAAAGGGAGCAGTGTAGGATTTGAACACACAACCTCAGGGTGCCGAGGCTATAGCTGTAACCACTGCACCACACACTTATTTCAGCTAAGAAGCACTTAATTGACACTATGACTCCATCAAGTCCAGTATTCTGTTTCCAACAGTGGCCAACCCAGGTCCCAAGTACCTCACAGAAACCCATGGAGTAGCAACATTCCAGAGCCGAGATTGTGATGTCATAATGCTTCATTCCACCAATGGCTAAGAGCCAAACTCTTCAGTGATGTCATAGTGGCTTGATTGTCCTATACCTGGCTCACATAAGAACTGCCCTAGTGGGACAGACCGAAGCTCCATCAAGCCCAGTATCCTGTTTCCAACAGTGGCCAACCCAGGTCCCAAGTACCTTACAGAAACCCAAAGAGCAGCAACATTCCAGAGCTGAGATTGTGATATCATAATGCCTCATTCCACCAATGCCTAAGAGCCAACCTCACCAGTGATGTCATAATGGCTTGACTTTCCTATAATTGGCTTTACTGGGTCAGAATAATGGTCCATCTAACCCAGTAGCCTGTCTTTATAGTAGCTAATCCAGGTCACTAGTACCTGGCAAAACCCCAAATAGCACAGATGACAACCCAACTTGCTGGGAAAGGGTAGGTGCCTGACAGCTTTAGGGATCTTCAGTAGTGATAAGCAAGATGCCCTGCAGAGCAAAGTGCACTGACATTCTTCCTACTCAGATGTTCAGATAGCAGCTGTTTTGTTTCAATGGATACAGCTGACAATTTAGCAGAAGCATTTGGTAGCTGACAAGAAGCAATACACTGTTGGCAACACTTCCAAGTTCCTTTTGATGTGTTAGACGATCGGCACAATATGCTTTTATCTGAAAGGTGTTCATAATTTGCAGGTCTGGTCATTTGCAATCCGAGTCCTGGTTTGGTTTCCAGAGTTTTGAAGGAGACCCAAAAATGCTCTCGCTGGGGCTGGAGCAGCTTATCTTTGTTCAGTTTGCTGTTGCGCATTTAACGTGCAAGCCAGAAGATGGATTTGCTAAGCTGCAGGAAACATTGGTAAAGTACAGTCAAACCTTGGTTTGCGAGCATAATTTGTTCCGGAAGCATGCTTGTAATCCAAAGCACTCGTACATCAAAGCGAATTTCCCCATAGGAAATAATGGAAACTCAGCCGATTCGTTCCACAACCCAAAAATTTTAATAGAAAATAATACGAAGAAGTTATATGGAGATTCTTTTAAAACCAATAGGAGGAAATATTTTTTCACTCAGAGAATAGTTAAGCTCTGGAATGCGTTGCCAGAGCATGTGGTAAGAGCGGTTAATGTAGCTGGTTTTAGAAAAAGGTTTGGACAAGTTCCTGGAGGAAAAATCCGTGGTCTCCTAGTGAGACAGACAAGGGGAAGCCACTGCATGCCTTGGGTTGGTAGCATGGAATGTTGCTACTACATAGTTGGGTTTTTGCTAGATATTTATGGACTGGATTGGTCACCCTGAAGACGGGATACTGAGCTAGATGGATCTTTGGTCTGACCCAGTAAGGCTATTCTTGTGTTCTTATGTCTGGCCAGTTTCATTCCTGGTGCAGTACAATAGATCAGATTTGATCTATGGCTTTGCCTTCACTTCATTCTAACTGAGGATCCAATGGTTTTATCATAGGCTTTCTCAAACTCATTTTCCACATTTGTCTGCTCCACCTCCCCTTAGGATGTTGTATCATGCATTACCCATTTTTTGAGCCAATCAGGGCCTTAGGCCCCTCCCACTGCATCCCAAGATGCGTTGGGAAGGGGAAGGCTCGTCAATCTCAGCATGCAGCCCTGTTGGCAGGAGGGAGTGGGATTCCCTCCTGCCGATTTGTCTTTGGAAGGTCCGGGGATGTGGGAGGGGAGTTCCAGGAATGTTGGGGGATGTGGAGGGGGGATGTCGGGGAGGATCTAGGGATGTCAGAGAGGGGGGGGGGCCCGGGGATGTCAGGGAGTTGTTGGGGTATGTCGGGGGAAAGGGGTGTGGAGATCCACAGCTCAGCTGATCCTGGCAGGGGCAATCCTCATCAGCTGAGCTGGCAGGAATCTCCAAAACCAGTTCAGCTGGCAGGGATTCCTCTGCCACGATCAGACAAGGTAGTTGGGTGCATCTACAAAACTTGCTTTTGTGCATTTTTCATGTGGATGTTTTTATTTTTGAAAATGGTCAAAAAAGGTAGACGCCCTAAGGACCAAAACTTATAATCAGGTCATTTTCAAAAATAAAAGACATTCGTCTGGCAGTTTTGCAAATGGACATACAGTCAAACCTTGGTTTGCAAGCATAATTCGTTCCAGAAGCATGCTTGTAATCCAAAGCACTTTAATGGAAACTCGGACGATTCGTTCCACAACCCAAAAACTTTAATAAAAATACAGTAAAACCTTGATTTATGAACATAATTAATTCTGAAAACATACTTGTAATCCAAAACACTCGTATCAAAGCAAATTGCCCCATAAGAAATAATGGAAACTCAGACAATGTGTTCCGCAACTCAAAAACTATAACACAAAATACTATATGTATTTGTATTGCAAGACTTTGCTCGTTTAGAACAGTCACTCCACTCCCGCAGCGTCAGAGACAGAAGAACCATTGGCTCAGTTGTGATGTGTGTATACTGTATGTACTCGTATTGCAAGACATTGCTTGTATATCAAGTTAAAATTTAACAAAATATTTTGCTTGTCTTGCAAAACACTTGCAAACCAAGTTACTTGCAATCCAAGGTTTTACTGTACTGTATTTTCTTGCCCAAAACGTCCAACCTCAGACTTATCGAAAACGCCCTTCCACGTGTATAGCCCTCGATGAAGACTGCCTCGGCTTTGTTGGTGGGGCTGAGAACTTTTCAGCAGCCCCTCATTAGAGAAATGTTATGGTGTCATTGTTCGTGAAGGGAAGGGGTAAAACGCGGCCCTCACGGACCTGACGGACCTCGCAAATCTAAACCTGTATGGCCTTAAAAATCTGAGGTCCGTGTCGGTCCGTGTCCGTGCCGCTTGTAGTTTCTGTCGCTGACAGACCTTGATGAGATTTTTGCGCTGACGGATCCGTCTCAGCATAGGGAGGGAAAAGTGTTAGGATCCATCAGCGCTAAAAATCTCTTCGAGGTCTGTCAGAGCCAGAGACTAGTGCTGGAGCGGCAGAGCAGAAGCCAAGAGAGCGGGGACATAGGTTTTGGACGTGCGTTATGGAAAAGAAGTCTCCAAACTCCAGCACTAGTCTCTGGCTCTGACAGACCTCGAAGAGATTTTTAGCGCTGACGGATCCTAACACTTTTCCCTCCCTCTGCTGAGACGGATCCGTCAGCGCTAAAATCTCTTCGAGGTCTGTCAGAGCCAGAGACTCGTGCTGGAGCGGCAGAGCAGAAGCCAAGAGAGCGGGGACATAGATTTTGGACGTGCATTATGGAAAAGAAGTCTCCAAACTCCAGCACTAGTCTCTGGCTCTGACAGACCTCGAAGAGATTTTTAGCGCTGACGGATCCTAACACTTTTCCCCTCCCTATGCTGAGATGGATCCGTCAGTGCAAAAATCTCATCAAGGTCTGTCAGCGACAGAAACTACAAGCGGCACGGACACGGATCGACACGGACCTCAGATTTTTAAGGCCGTACGGGTTTAGATCCGCGAGGTCCGTCAGGACCATGAGGTCCGTGTTTTACCCCTTCCCATTCGTGAAAGCAAGGACTGTATTTGTATGTGGCCTTAAAACACTTTTCCAAAAATTCTACCAGCTTCACTACAACTTAACCAAGCATCCGTCTCTCATATTCCTTCCATACATTTCACACTTCCAGTCTGTTTTGTACAAAGGCAGAACCTACGGTTCAATATCGCTTCTAAGACTATCCCCTGCAGTATTGGTTAATCCCTAGGAATTCCAGACATTTTTCATTTAGTACAAGCAAACGCGGATTCCTTAACAACTATTTGCCTCAGTGTTCAAAAAGGGGCCCATCGTCCTAGACTAGGGCTGCTATCATTTTCTTGGAACGAGAACCGGTCTCTTTGATCTCATCGAATTCTTAAATCCAGCAGTTGTGTATCCGAACATCAATGGAAATGCGGTTTCAAGCTTCCTCTTTCATTATCTTTCTGAAAGATAAAAAGGGGGGGGGGGGGGAGGAAAATCTGCTTCTGAGCTGCAGAGATGAAGCAATATTTTCACAGGCACTTTTTTTTATTATTATCTGATTTTATCTGGTTTACAGGGACTGTTTTTTAGGAAATACTTTTTTTTTTTTTCTTGCAGTTTCAATACCTGTTTATCCCCTTCGCTTCCAAAATGCTCTGATGTCTGTTCTAAGCTAACTTGGATTCACGTGTTGGGGGCAGGCATGGGTGAGAGGCGCCCAGGGAGGAGGCGTCCCACCCCACCCTCTTCTCTGCCCCCCTACCTGCACCTTCCCGCTCCCCCCCCCCTCACTGCCACAGGCGTGCACACCGCTTCCCTTCCCCCCCAACCTGCTATCGTACCTGCTTGGGCGCTCCCTCTGTTGTCACTCCCTCGGCGCGGGTCCAAGAAATGACGTCAGAAGATCTGCCGATGCACCAGGAACGTTACAGAGGTATAGGGGAAGGGAAGCGGTGTGCACATGTGACAGTGGGGGGCAGGGAAGGAGCAGGGGGTGAGGAGAATAGGTGCCATGCCCCTACAAAGACGGTGCCCGGGGTGGACTGTCAGCCCTGCCCCCTTTAGAAACATAGAAGATGACGGCAGAAAAGGGCTACAGCCCATCAAGTCTGCCCACTCTGCTTACCCATCCCCTGTCTATGCCCTAATGACCCAATTTCCTTATCTTGACCCTCGTAGGGATCCCACATGGGTATCCCATTTATTCTTAAAGTCTGGCACGCTGTCTGCCTCGATCACCTGCACTGGAAGCTTGTTCCAATGATCAACCACTCTCTCTGTGAAGAAATACTTTCTGGTGTCGCCATGAAATTTTCTGCCCCTGAGTTTGAGCGGGTGCCCTCTTGTGGCCGAGGGTCCCTTGAGAAAGAAAATATCATCTTCCACTTCGACACGTCCCGTGAGGTACTTAAATGTTTCGATCATGTCTCCCCTCTTCCTACGTTCACTGTGTCACTGGTCTCTCCTAATGTTTAGAGTGGTGACCCGTCAAAAGCGTGCCAGAATTTGGCGCGTCGACAATCCCGCAAGGATAATTGCACGCAGGACATATGTGTGCCGCCACTCTAGCCGCTTTCAAGCCATACCGTTAGTGCTGTGAGGGTGGGGTGTGGGGAGGAACCCCCCCACTATACTGAAAAACTCCCGATCACTGAAAACTGAAAGGAAAACGGGAGTTTTCAGTGTACTTGGGGGAGGGGGTTTCCCCCCAACCCCCCCCCTCAATGGGAGTGTGAGTACTTGTACATGTACTGGGGGAGGGGGTTCCCCCTCCATACCCCCTCACAGCGCTACCAGTAAGGCTGTAAAGTGGCAGTGCACTTATATCCTGCGCGCAATTGTCGGAGCGTTTTTGTCCTGCACTCAATTGTTACGAAACCGTTTAGAGCAGTAGGCTGAGATCCAGGGTTCAGATTCCACTGCTGCACCTTGTGACCTTGCCTCAGGTACAAAACCTTAAATTTCAAGCCCTCTGGGGACTAGTACTCATCCACTGTACAGGGATGTCATTCGCCTTCAGCTATTACTCCAAATTCTTCCTCTACTGCATTAAAGCAAGGATGCTCAATGTCCCCTAGTCTTCGTAAATTTTGACTTGTACCCGTTCTACTCCCCTCAGCCGTCTCTTTTCCAAGCTGAAGAGCCCTAACCGTTTTAGTCTTTCCTCATAAGAGAGGAGTTCCATCCCCTTTACCATCTTGGTCGCTCTTCTTTGAACCTTTTCTAGTGCCAATATATCTTTCTTGAGATAAGGAGACCAGAATTGAACGCAATACTCCAGATGAAGTTGCACCATGGAGCGATACAGAGGCATTATAGCATTCTTAGTCTTGTTAATCGTCCCTTTTTTAACAATTCCTAGCATCCTATTTGCGTTTTTGGTTACCACCGCACATTGGGTGGAAGGTTTCATCATATTGTCTACAATAACACCCAGGTCCTTTTCTTGGGGGCTAACCCTGAAAGTGGACCCTAGCATCTGGTAACTGTGATTCAGGTTATTCTTCCCAATGTGCATCACTTTTGCCCACAAAATAATTTAAAGTAAAATATAATACAAACATGTATTTGATATATCAGTGAGAGCTAAGGGCCAATTATGTTCCAACAATAATATGCTTGTACTAGTCTTATAGCCCGTTACATTAACGGGTGCTAGAATATATGTGTCTGTGTCTGTCTTTATTTCTTTCTCTCTCTCTCTCCTTAGCCTGTTTCTGTATTTCTGTCTTTCTTTCTTTCTGTCTTTCTTTTTCTTCGGCTGTCCACCACCACCCCTTGCCTGCTCCCCACGCAGCCATAGGGAAACAGTGATTTAATTCCCAAAAAGTCACCAAAAGATATCCACCTAAATTTCTGCGTTCATAGACAACAACGCGGAAGACAAAGGCGCGCGCCGACAACTGAGCGTAAGACGGAGGTGCGCGCCGAAGAAAATTACTGTTTTTAGGGGCTCCAACGGGGGGTTTTGTTGGGGAACCCCCCCACTTTACTTAATACAAATCGCGCCGGCGTTGTGGGGGGTTTGGGGGGTTGTAACCCCCACATTTTACTGTAAACTTAACTTTTTCCCTAAAAACAGGGAAAAAGTGAAGTTTTCAGTAAAATTTTCAACATGGCGCGATTTGTATTAAGTAAAGTGGGGGTTCCCCCCACACACCCCCTCTGTCAGAGCCCTAAAAACAGTAATTTTCTTCGGCGCGCGCCTCCGCACTGCACTCAATTGTCTGCTTGCGCCTTTGTCCCGGCGCACTTTTGACCTGACACCAAATTTCTGCACACTCCCCCATCTACTAAACCAAAATAGGACCACAATCCATTCATCTTGAGTCAGTTTCAAAATTAGAATGCTGCCTGCACTGAACTGTGAGCAAAAAAAAAAAAAAAAAATTAATGAATCAGGCAATGTGACATGAGCAGCAAAATATGTTTTTGCTGAGTGAGTTATTCACTATTAATGGCAAAATTCACTGCAGATCTTTGCACAACAACAAAAATAAATTCCAAAAGACAATGATGGAAAAAGTGTTCAATAATAACTGATTTGGTAATAAATTCTAAGATAGTTTCTTATCAAACTTTCTGTAGCCCTGATAACCAGAAGCTTACTTTTCATCCAAGCTATGCTTTTGGCCTTCCTACAGTTTCAAGACTGACACTGCCGCCCCCCTACCCGCGGTCCCGACTATGAACTTGGTGATTCCAGCAGCGTGTTCAGCAGTCTTCACACGCTGCTTCGGGCCCTTCTACTGCCCTGATTTACTCTGGCACATCCCTGATGACATCATCAGAGACGCGGCAGAGCAATCAGGGCAGTAGAAGGGCCCGAAGCAGCGTGTGAAGACTGCTGCACACGCTGCTGGAATCACCAGGTTCATAGTCGGGACTGCGGGAAGGAAAGGGAGGGGTGGCAAAGGACTCGGGTCCCGGGTGGCGTGGTCAGCGCAAGAGCCGGGGTGGAAAGTTGCTGGGCTCCTCGGTGGGGGCGCTGATCGCCCGTGATCCCTCTCCTCCGAGACTCCCCCCCCCCCCCTCCGCTGGAGGAGCAGAGCAAGCTGATGATCCAAAATGGGGAGACAGGAGGAGCGGAGCGGGCTTGTGGAGGCGATCGGCGGCTGTCTGCGGTACCAGCTTGTGAAGTCGACCCTGGTGACGTATTAAGCGCGCATGCGCACTCTCGCCGGCACATCCCGACAGATCAGATCTAAACTAAACTAAACCTTAAGTTTATATACCGCATCATCTCCACGGATGTGGAGCTCAGCACTGTTTACAAGAACTTAAAATATAGGAAGAGAAAGAAAAAAAGGTTTACATGAACTTATATATAGAAGAGAAGATCTCAGGGAGTGCGCATGTGCGGCTAGCATTTTATTAGTATAGATTCATTATGACAGGGGTTGCCATACAGCATATTATGAAAAACGGGAAAAATTGGGACCGTCTGAATTACAGTTTTTGATGGAACTCATTGGGCTCCTTTTACGAAGCCGTGCTAGCGGCTTTAACGCATGCGACTTTTCATCACGCGCTAACCCCCGCGCTGGTGAAAAACTGCCGCCTGCTCAAGATGAGGCAGTAGCGTCTAGTCAACCGCTAATGTGCCTTTGTAAAAGGAGCCCTTTGTGTCACCTCTTTAAAATGGAAAGGGTAATAGCTACACAGCAGGGGAATTTTAAGAAATTTCAGGGTGTTTGGGAGCCATTACCTAAATATTGTAAAGAATGAATATTACTTTTTCCCCTTGAATACACACATCCGAGTTGGGGGGAGGGGAGAGGGTGGGGGTATTGGATCTGAATTGGATTTTGATAGATTAATAAATGATGTTAAAGTATAAATTGACTTTATCTTATGTTGCACTTATTGTAAGTTTTAAAAATGAATAAAGAATAAAATAAAACCAACCCCCCCCCCCACCAAATATAGCCCCCAGAATTCTGATAAATATGCTTGCTTTCTTTGAAGCATCCATGTTTGGAAGTCTGTCACATGAACAAAGAGCACAATAATCCAATCTGATTGGTCCATACAATCCTGTGAGCTCACTGGTGTCATCATAATGCACTTGGGTCAGTCCAATGTAGTGTGTTTGATGTTATTCTCTTCCTTACTATTACTGTGTGTATTCAAACCCAGAAGTTGCAAGGAAGCAGTAAAACTGTACTTAAAGGATTTTAGATTAAGATTTGTATACTCATTATGACAGGGGTTGCCATACAACAGATTAGGAATAATTGGAAAAATTGGGATAGGCTGAATTATAGCTTTTGGTGGAACTCTTTGTATCACATATTCAAAATGGAAAGGATAATTGCCAAGCAGCAGGGAAATTTTAAGAAATTTCAGGTTATTTGGGAGCCATTAACAAGATACTGTAAAGATTGAAATTACTGCATGGAATCTTATATAATAAAAGGTTAGTGGCGTATGCGCTTTTAAAAAAGCGTGATTACTGCGGCCATGGTGTGTGATCCGTGGCCGTGTTCCATTTTAGAACCCGGCCAATGATCACTCTGGCCACGCCCCTCCTCCCGCCCTCACCAACCCGAAGGAAGCTCAGCAGACCTCCGGCCCTCACATCACCAAGCTGGAAACCATACCTCCCGCCCTCGCTCACCGCTGCTGTCGCTGCCACTGATCCTCCTCTTCGGGCCAGCCTGCGATCGTGGCCGGCTTTGGCGGGCCTCGCGGGCCGCTTTCCGGCCTCGGTGGCACGTTCCCTCTGACGCACGGGATCGCGTCGGGGGGAGCGTGCTTTCGGGTTGGGGAGCGGCCTGCGAAGTTCGCTGGGGCCGGCCACCACGATCGCGGCCTGCTTTGAAGAGGAGCAGGCCAGGTAAGCAGGGGGATTAATTCAGGGGGCCAGAGGGAGAGGGAAAGGGGCCATGGAGAGATAGGGAGAGGGAAAGGGGGCTGCTTTGGGGGGGAGGTGTTCTGGGGACAGACAGTTTTACTCTGGGGGGAAGACAGAAGGGCCCATGTAGAGACAGGGAGAAGGAAAGGGGGCTGCTTTGGGGGAGGGGTGTGCTAGGATGAGACAGAAGGGGCCATGGAGAGATAGGGAGAGGGAAAGGGGGCTGCTTTGGGGGGGAGGTGTTCTGGGGACAGACAGTTTTACTCTGGGGGGAAGACAGAAGGGCCCATGTAGAGACAGGGAGAAGGAAAGGGGGCTGCTTTGGGGGAGGGGTGTGCTAGGATGAGACAGAAGGGGCCATGGAGAGATAGGGAGAGGGAAAAGGGGCTGCTTTGGGGGAGGGGTGTGCTGGGGGGAGACAGAAGAGGCCATGGAGAGATAGGGAGAGGGAAAGGGGGCTGCTTTGGGTGGGAGGTGTGTGCTGGGGGCAGACAGCTTTGCTCGGGGGGGGGGGGGGAGACAGAAGGACACAGACAGCAGCCAATGAGAGAGAGATAAAGAAACACAGACAGACAGACACTCTATTCTAGCACCCGTTAATGTAACGGGCTTAAAGACTAGTAAATATTAATATTTTCCTTTTGTTTTAGGGTGGGAATATTTCATGATTTCTTTTGCTTATTAATAATTGTTGGGTATAAGGGAGGGGGAATATTTGATGAGAGTTCGAATTTGATGATATATTAAGTGATGTATAAAATGATTGTATTTTATGTTAGCTCAAAACAGGGGACAAAACAAAACCACAGGTAAAATACCAAAAAACAAAGAATGGAATTGTCCAAAGAAGAATGATGTGCACTAATCAAGTGTCCACAAACTCATCTGAAGGTATAGCGATCTTTATTCTTCCAATATCGTCATGGTACAATCAATGATTCAAATGACTCGACACGTACATGTTTCGGCCACCAGGCCTGCTTCAGGAGTCTTGAGAATCA
This sequence comes from Geotrypetes seraphini, assembly GCF_902459505.1. Lineage (NCBI taxonomy): Eukaryota > Metazoa > Chordata > Amphibia > Gymnophiona > Dermophiidae > Geotrypetes > Geotrypetes seraphini. The sequence continues at coordinate 15,136,548 of NC_047093.1, read as the reverse complement.
CAGAACAAAAATGAACTCACTGCCCCGATCTCAGTCTGCTTGAGTTGTTCAACGTGCTAATTTCATTCGAATATTACTAGCGTCCACGTATCTTTGACAGTGAGTTCATTTTTGTTCTGTGATTCTCAAGACTCCTGAGGCAGGCTTGGTGGCCGAAACATGTACGTGTCGAGTCATTTGAATCATTGATTGTACCATGACGATATTGGAAGAATAAAGATCGCTATACCTTCAGATGAGTTTGTGGACACTTGATTAGTGCACATCATTCTTCTTTGGACAATTCCATTCTTTGTTTATTTGTATTTTATGTTAGACATATTGTGAGTTTTAAAAATGAATAAAAATTTATATATTAAAAAAAAAAGATTTGTATATGATGGAGAATGAGCATTCCTACATGCTCATGAATGTTTCCAGTTCTCTAGCTAGAACTGCTTTCTTTTAAACTGTTTATTCTTCCACATTTTTTGGGGGAGAAAGTACCTTTTCTCATGACCTTTGTTTAGAGGAAGAAAAGTCTTGTCTTGCACCCCAATTTCTCACCAGAACTGGCGACCCTGGCGCCCGATGCAGTACCTCACTCTCTTTCCATTTTGATATACTTTTTCCCTTTCTCCTGAACTGAAGTGTGTACAAAGCAAGGACACTTTCTGATCTCTCATCCTCCTAAAACTGTGAACATCAAAAAAAAAACCCAGTTTACGACCAATAAATGAAGATGCTTTGAAACAGAAGCAAAGAAAACTATCTGGAGTCATCTAGACTTTTTTTTTTTTGTCAGGATCGCTTTGATCGCTGGCCTTAAATGGGACTTATCAAATGGCTCTTTAAAACTTGTAGCTTTTGTTTGATTAGCCTACTGCAGATAACTTTTATTAAACCTGATCTAAAATTATACCCATGGACTGGTACTTCTTTGATGCCAAAGCTGTTTCATTTCCTGTTTATTCCGTGATACAAGACGTGCTGGAAGATAAAGCTCTTCTGAGGGATATTAAGACATGAAAGTCCCTTGGCTATTTTCTGCCACTGTTTTGATGTTTGCTTGCTCCCTGGAAATTAGCATATCTTTTTCAAAGACTAGCTCTGATGACAGTAATCCTTTGCAGCACCCTGTTTCCTAAAAGTCATCAAGGATATTGTATTGTGTAGAGAAATGACAGATAAAAGGGGCAGTGCTAGATTATTGATAATAAGGCAATTCCATGCCCCTCTGCTTCTCATTTTGGTGAAACATGACATCATAAACACATTTAACTTACGCTAATGAAGTCGGAATAAACAAAGATACTTTGAAACATCTGCTTCCAATAGGATTGTTAGAAAAGAATTTGGCATTTTCTTTAGATCAAAATGAAAGTTCATAGGAAGAATTAATATTATGTTTGTTCTGATATTAACCTGTATATGTTGGTTGTAACTTGGAAGCCACCAATACAGGATCTTGTATGCTCAGCTACCCAGTGTAGGCAAGAATAAATGCGGAGTAGCTCCTAGGGATCTGGGTTCAATTCCCACCACAGCTCCTTACATTGCATTACATTTCTAGACCCCCGAAACCTTACGGATCGATGCGGTTCACAAAAAGATTTTAAAACCCGGACATTCCCAGCGATCTACACAACTTGACATAAGACCGTATTAGTACTCTAGGAATTTTGTAAATAATATTGATTTCGGTTTTCTAAAATGTAAGTAGGAACAAGACTTTACCCCCTTCTTTACTCACGCCTAGCGCGGGTTTCAGCGCTGGCAGCAGCGGTAACTGCTTCGATGCCCATAGGAATTCTAAGAGCGTCGGAGCGGTTGCCGCCGCTGCTGGCGCTGAAACCCGCGCTAGGCGTGAGTAATAGAGGGGGGTTTGCGAATAAAGCACGTAACTCCCTGGCCTAGCTCGCTGCCTGAAAAGCGAGCAGACGCTGCTGGAATCTCTTTTGAGTACAACCTCAAACTGGGGGGAGGAGGGGAGAAAGACAAATATAGTAGAGTTGCGTAAAGAACGGTTTGGTGTAAATAATTCTAGTAAATGCTCCGGCGCCTGGCCGTGTAAGACTTTATAACCGAGAGAGGAAGCCACTTGACTCTCCGTTGTCCCAGGTCCAAAAAACGCCTTAGGTCAGTGGTCTCCAACTCAAACCCTTTGCAGGGCCACATTTTGGATTTGTAGGCGTGCTCTCTGACATCCCTTCCGGGACCCGCGCCCAGGAGGTGACATCAAAGGGCGAGCGGACACCGACGTGGGCAAGCCGCTCACGCCGGAGGAGTAAAAAAGGTATGGGAAATGGAAGGGGGTGCGCGCTCAGTGGGAGGAGCAGGAGAGGGGTGGTATCACCCCAGGCACTGCTCACCCTGAATACGCCACTGCCGCCCTCTATTTAAATTGTAATTGTAAGACACCCAGAAGGTTTCCACAAAAAAGCGGCCTAGAAAGTTCTAATAAACTTGAAACATAATAACTGGGTTGACCGACAATGATCCGCTTGACTTTTTACTGCATCAGCTGCTGCGTTTGGTATAAATGACAAACTGACTTTTATGAAAAGGTAACATGGCAATGCTATAAGGGAGCCTGTAAGTTAGTGTCCATTCACGTACTCCCCCAAATTGGAGGCGTCAAACGCAAAAAAATGTACGATGGCCTACTGGCCACTGGGGCAGCGAAACTGGACCACCAATTATCCAATCTACTGATGACGACACCAGACTACAAAAATCTTCCGAAAAGAAATTAAAACCCTTCAAGACAAACTAACTCCATAGGAAGTATCTCAACCCAACCAAAGTAACCCGCTCAACTATGTCATTTCTCTTGGAATTGTCCAGATAACCTCTAATGCAGGGGTGTCCAACCTGTGGCCCGAGGGCCGCATGCGGCCCGTGAAGTATTTTGTGTGGCCCCGGTCAAGGACGATGCAGTGTTTTCCTCTGCTGCCCCCTGGTGTTTACCGTCTTGCCGGCTCCCTCCTCTGTCTTGCTGCAGAGTTTTGTGCAGCCCCAGAAACATTTTTTTTTGACCAATGCGGCCCAGTGAAGCCAAACGGTTGGACACCCCTGCTCTAATGCAATCCACCTTGAACCGCAAGGTAATGGCAGAATAAAAGTCACTAATGTAATGTAATGTCGGTCACATGACAAAAAGTCCACATGTGCGTATTGGGGAGCACATTAGCAGAATTACCACTCAAGTGTCAGAAGCTCCCCTTGACAATCAATACACTGTCTCAACCCTGAAATATTCCATCTTAGAAGCACCCACTCTCCCTCGGGTGGGGGGGGGGCAATCTGAGTGAACGACGGGCTAAGGGCTCCTTTTATGAAGCCGCGTTAGCATCTTTTTAGCGAGCGCTAAGCCCTGCGCTAGCTGAAAACCTACCGCCTGCTCAAGAGGAGGCAGTTGCGGCTAACGCGGCCGGCAAATTAGCGTGCGCTATTATGCGCGTTAAACCGCTAAGGTAGTTTCGTAAAAGGAGCCCTATATTTAAAAGAGCAGGGCTGGATTTTTAAACTTGGCACGCTACAACCAGGTGGGCTTCATAGCGAGATTGAGTGGCGTGCTTTTTTGTAATAATAGTGTGGGCGCATTTATCAGCCTCCCTGCGGTGAGTTTTTCGGCACCGTGCCGTATATGTATTTAAAACTTTTTTCTATGATTCTTGTGGCTTCTATTTTTTGTGTGAGACGGGAAAGGTTTTGAGCTATCATGACATCATCACCAGCTGTGGCATTCTTTACGGTTTTACGTCTCTTTTGACGCTTTTACACCTGTAATGTCTTGACGTTGTTATGTCGGTCCTCCACCTGGGACTTGAATGAAATCCACGGCGTTCTTTTTGCCATTGAAAACCGGTGGATGAAGTTAGCCTGTTGGCTACCTCTTTGAACATTTTGGAGTATTTTGGGTGAGTCACCTCTGTAAAGCCAGGATTTTTTTTTTTCATACAGTTTGCAAGAATGTAGTATTTAAAATGTTTTCAAATATATTAACCTTTTCCTATTGTAATAAATTTTACGTTACGCTGGTTCCAATCGTAATTATTTTAGCAAAGTTTTTGTATTATTCACCGTTATCATTTACGGCTATTGTAAACATAATGTAAATAAGTCATAAGTCTATAAATTCAAATATTTTGTGTTCCTGGCTTTTTATTAGTCCCAAGACTGTTTATCCACGATGGCAATGACATTTTTGGAATGTCCCGTCATCCGGGACACACGATAGGAAAAGGTTAGTGTTCTAGGCTTGTGCAGATGAGGACAGAGCTTAGGCATTGGTGGAATGGGGCATTATGACATCACAGTCTGAGCTCTAGAATGTTGCCCCTTAGGATTTTAAAGAGTTTGAGGCTTGTGCAGATGAGGACGGAGCTTAGGCATTGGTGGAATGAGGCATTATGACATCACAATCTGAGCTCTAGAATGTTGCTACTTATGATTTTAAAGCTTTTGAGGCTTGTGCAGATGAGGACGGAGCTTAGGCATTGGTGGAATGAGGCATTATGACATCACAATCTGAGCTCTAGAATGTTGCTACTTAGGATTTTAAAGCTTTTGAGGCTTGTGCAGATGAGGACGGAGCTTAGGTATTGGTGGAATGAGGCATTATGACATCACAATCTGAGCTCTAGAATGTTGCTACTTATGATTTTAAAGCTTTTGAGGCTTGTGCAGATGAGGACGGAGCTTAGGCATTGGTGGAATGGGGCATTATGACATCACAATCTGAGCTCTAGAATGTTGCTATTTAGGATTTCAAAGTGTTTGAGGCTTGTGCAGATGAGGGCGGAGCTTAGGCATTGGTGGAATGAGGCATTATGACATCACAATCTCAGCTCTAGAATGTTGCTACTTAGGATTTTAACCTTTTCCTATCGTAATAAATTTTACGTTAAGCTGGTTCCAATCGTAATTATTTTAGCAAAGTTTTTGTATTATTCACCGTTATCATTTACGGCTATTGTAAACATAATGTAAATAAGTCATAAGTCTGTAAATTCAAATATTTTGTGTTCCTGTCGTGTACTGTATGTCCCATGCCATGGGACATATGATGGCAACGACATTTTTGGAATGTCCCGTCATCCGGGACACACGATAGGAAAAGGTTAAATGTAATACTTCTATGTTTTCAGAGACGACACCATCCTAGAAAAATTTTGGTGAACACACTAATTGGTTCCCTGACTCAGGATCGAAACGGGCCACGTCGGAACCTGTGATTCAAGATAAGTTTGTTACCTTTGAATCTGTAGCAGCGTAAGAATACGTTAGACTGTGTTCAGCAACCAAAAGAAGATTTTTTGATTATTTATTGAACCACACTGATATGCGATGATTGGGTGGTGAGGCGACATTCTCGGGGTTCTCACCTTGTTTCTGCCTCCACGTCTTTGAGCATATGTTTCATCACAAGTTGGTATAACTTCTTAAAAGAAGTCAAATTTAAGTACTAGAAGAGTTGTGATTCGATTTCAGATTTGCTATATTCTCTTTAATCACATCAAGTCTGTGGTCCCCTTATTTATCTTTGACTTAATGCTAAAAACATGGCAAAGTTATAAACATGCAAATATACAAAAAAAAAAATGCTGATACTCCAATGGCAGGTTTTCCTTCAGGGGGGTGGGGTGATCACTAAAGGACCTAACCCACAATATGCAGGCTCCCTGCAATAAGCCACAAGTTCCTAGACGGAAAAGTCCATAGTCTGTAATTGAGAAAGATATGGGGGAAGCCACTGCTTGCCCTGTATTGGTAGCATGGAATGTTGCTACTCTTTGAGGTTCTAGAATCTTGTTACTCTCTGGGATTCCGGAATCTTGTTATTCTTTGAGATTCTGTATGGAATGTTGCTACTCTTTGGGATTCTAGAATCTTGTTACTCTCTGGGATTCCGGAATCTTGTTATTCTTTGAGATTCTGTATGGAATGTTGCTACTCTTTGGAGTTCTAGAATCTTGTTACTCTCTGGTATTCCAGAATCTTGCTATTCTTTGAGATTCTGTATGGAATGTTGCTACTCTTTGAGGTTCTAGAATCTTGTTACTCTGGGATTCCGGAATCTTGCTATTCTTTGAGATTCTGTATGGAATTATGCTATTCTTTGGGGTTCTAGAATCTTGTTACTCTCTGGGATTCCGGAATCTTGCTATTCTTTGAGATTCTGTATGGAATGTTGCTACTCTTTGGGGTTCTAGAATCTTGTTACTCTCTGGGATTCCGGAATCTTGTTATTCTTTGAGATTCTGTAGGGAATGTTGCTACTCTTTGGGGTTCTAGAATCTTGTTACTCTCTGTGATTCTGGAATCTTGTTATTCTTTGAGATTCTGTATGGAATGTTGCTACTCACGTGGACAGTCACAACGCAGGAGGAAGAGAGGACAGAATCGTCACCTGTCTGCCTGGAGCAAGAGTGAAGGATGTGGCCAACAGGATCTCCAGGATCATAGACAGCGAAGGGGGAGAGGATACTGCTGTGCTCATCCACGTGGGAACAAATGATGTGAACGGACGGAAGTATGACAGGGAAGAGATGAAGGGCCAGCTCCGCTCACTTGGAAGACAGCTGAAGATCAGGGAAGTGAAGGTGGCATTCTCCGAGATCCTTCCAGTACCAAGAGCGGATGGAAAGAGACAAGGGGAATTGCAAGCTATTAACGCCTGGATGAGACGATGGTGCGAAGAAGAAGGCTTTGACTTCGTGCGCAACTGGACGGCGTTCTGGGGAAAAAGCAAGTATTACAGAAAGGATGGACTACACCTCAACAAGGAAGGAGCGAGAGTATTGGCAGGCAACATGAAGAAGGCCATCGAGAAGGCTTTAAACTAATAAATAGGGGAAAGCCGACAGTCGACCACCAGTCGATGGCACGGACGACAGGATGCCCCGATGAAGGAACCATGGGCTACTACTCATGCACAGCAAATAAGTAAGACAAGGCAGGAAGGGACAACTCAGATACAGGAGGGGATGACCGCACAGCAAACAAGGGAGACAACACTAGAGCACTTAAGGATACCGTGAAAGAAACAGTACGGACAGCAAAGAGTAGAAAGTCCAAAAAGGTAACACGAAGAGAACTCAAATGTATGTATACAAATGCTAGAAGTCTAGGAAACAAAATGGGGGAACTAGAGACAATAGCAAGACATGGATATCATTGGCATAACAGAAACATGGTGGAATGAAGAAAACAAATGGGACACAGTACTACAGGGATACAAACTATATAGAAGAGATCGAGTAGGGCAGAAAGGTGGAGGTATGCCCTATATGTTCAGGAAGGAGTAGAATCTGTTGGAGTGGCTATGACGGAAACGAAAGAGAAGCTGGAGTCCCTCTGGATCAAGATTCCTGGACAAAACAGCGCAGACACGAAAATTGGCCTTTACTATCGTCCCCCAGGACAGGCAGAGGAAACTGATTCAGAAATGATAGAGGAAATCAAACAGGAATGCAAGACGGGCAATGTAATAATATTGGGAGACTTCAATTTCCCGAGGATAGACTGGAAACTAGGAACCTCCAACTGCAGCAAGGAGGCCAAGTTCCTGGAGGCGCTAGGGGATTGCTTCCTGGAACAAATGGTAAAGGAGCCGACAAGAGGCAATGCCACCCTGGACTTGGTACTAAACGGCCTCACGGGACTGACAAAAGAAGTGGAAGTTACGGTACCACTGGGGACGAGCGATCACAATGTGATCACCTTTAAGCTTGACATCGGGAATAGAAAACGTGCCAAAACCTTAACCACAACCTTAAACTTTAAAAAGGGCAAATACGATCGCATGAGAGCCATGGTGAAACAACGTCTCAAGAAAAAGGTGGACAAACTCGAAACAGTAGACCAGGCATGGTCCCTACTGAAAAATACTATCACAGAAGCACAAAATCTCCACATTCCGATGTTATCCAAAGAAGGGAGAACAAAAGGTAAGGGAGAACCGGCATGGCTTACCAGACAGGTGAGGGAAGCCATAAAAGAAAAGAAAGACTCCTTCAAAAAATGGAAACACATGAAAACAACCAAAGCATGGAAAAAACATAAAGATGATCAGAAGAAATGTCACAAGGCGGTGAGGGATGCCAAAAAGGACTATGAGGAAAAAATAGCGCAAGAGGCCAAAAACTTCAAGCCCTTCTTTAGATACGTGAAAGGGAAAAAAACCCACAAAAGAGGCGGTGGGACCCCTGGACGACCAGGGAAGAAAAGGGTACATCAAAGAGGATAAACAAATTGCAGACAAACTAAATTCCTTCTTTGCGTCCGTCTTTACGGAGGAGGATACCGCAAAAATACCAGAAGCAGTGAAAGTGTTTAGTGGAGTAATAGAAGACAGCCTCACCACAGTTGAAGTGGAGTTGGACCAGATATACTACCAGATCGACAAACTTAAAAGTGACAAATCCCCTGGACCGGATGGAATTCATCCGAGAGTCTTAAAAGAATTGAAGATTGAAATCGGAGAGTTATTGCAAAAACTCGCCAATCTGACAATCAGAACTGGACAGATACCAGATGACTGGAAGATAGCGAACGTCACGCCAATTTTCAAAAAAGGATCGAGAGGAGAACCGGGCAACTACAGACCTGTGAGCCTAACGTCTGTCCCTGGAAAGATGGTTGAAGCACTGATCAAGGATAGCATAGTCCGGCACTTAGATACACACGACTTGCTGAAACCCAGTCAACATGGGTTCAGGAAAGGGAAATCATGTTTAACGAATTTACTTCAATTTTATGAGACCGTGAACAAGCAAATTGATATTGGAATGCCGGTGGACATAATATATTTGGACTTCCAGAAAGCGTTCAACAAAGTTCCACATGAAAGACTTCTCAGGAAACTACAAAGCCATGGAATTGAGGGAGATATACAAAGGTGGATAGGCAAATGGCTGGAAAACAGAAAGCAGAGAGTGGGCATAAATGGAAAGGGAAACAGCCAGCGAGGGAGGAGGTGGGGCCCCTGGACGAGGGTGACCGGAAGGGAGTGGTGAAAGAGGAAAAAGAGGTGGCCGGTAGGCTAAACAAGTTCTTCTCGTCGGTCTTTACAATAGAGGACACATCCAGTGTGCCAGAACCGGAAAAAATCTTCAGGGGAGATCAAGAGGGGAAACTATCATGCATGGAGGTAAGCCTCGAAGACGTTCTCAGGCAGATAGATAGATTAAGAACGGACAAAGCTCCGGGCCCAGACGGGATCCACCCGAGAATACTGAAAGAGCTTAGAGACGAAACAGCAGAATTACTGCAGCATATTTGCAACCTGTCCTTGAGAACAGGGGTAATCCCGGAGGACTGGAGGATAGCGAATGTTACACCGATCTTCAAAAAAGGATCGAGAGGCGACCCGGGAAACTACAGACCGGTGAGTTTAACCTCTGTTCCGGGGAAGATGGTCGAATCAATAATCAGGGAAGGTATCAACGAACATATAGAAAAAAATAATCTGATGAGATCGAGCCAGCATGGTTTCTGTAAGGGCCGATCATGCCAGACAAATCTACTGCATTTCTTTGAGGGGATAAGTAAGCAATTGGACCAAGGTGACCCAGTGGACATTATATATCTGGATTTCCAAAAAGCCTTTGACAAGGTGCCCCATGAACGCTTACTGAAGAAGCTGTGGAGTCACGGGGTGGAAGGGAACGTGTACAGATGGATCAAAAATTGGCTGGCGGACAGGAAACAGAGGGTAGGAGTAAAGGGGCACTACTCTGACTGGATAGGGGTCACAAGTGGTGTTCCGCAAGGGTCAGTGCTGGGACCATTGCTGTTCAATATATTTATTAATGATCTAGAAACGGGGACAAAGTGCGAAGTTATCAAATTCGCGGATGACACAAAACTCTCCAGCAGGCCCGGAACTGTTGAGGAATGCAAAGAACTGCAGAGCGACCTGAACAAACTGAGTGAGTGGGCAAAAAAATGGCAGATGAGCTTCAATGTGGAGAAATGTAAGGTCTTGCACATAGGGAAGGGGAACTACATGTACAGCTATACGATGGGAGGGAGGGTACTCGGGGAAGGAAGCCAAGAAAAAGATCTGGGGGTATTGGTGGATAACACAATGAAGCAGGCGGCACAATGTGCAGCGGCCTCTAAAAAAGCGAACAGAATGCTGGGCATTATCAAAAAAGGTATCACTACCAGAACAAAAGAAGTTATCCTGCCACTGTATCGAGCAATGGTGCGCCCACATCTGGAATACTGCGTCCAATACTGGTCGCCATACCTCAAGAAGGACATGGCAATACTCAAGAGGGTCCAGAGGAGGGCAACGAGGATGATAAAGGGTATGGAGAACCTTTCATATGCCGAACGGTTGGACAGGCTGGGGCTCTTTACCCTGGAGAAGCGGAGACTGAGAGGGGACATGATAGAAACCTATAAAATCATGAAAGGCATAGAGAAGGTGGAGAGGGACAGATTTTTTAGACTAGCAGGGACAACTAAAACAAGAGGTCATTCAGAAAAACTGAGAGGAGACAGATTCATAACAAATGCAAGGAGGTTCTTCTTCACTCAGAGGGTGGTGGACACCTGGAACGCGCTTCCCGGAGAGGTGATAGGACAGAGTACAATTCTGGGGTTCAAAAAGGGACTGGATGACTTCCTGGAAGCGAAAGGGATAACAGGGTACAGATAGAGATTTACCTTACAGGACATTGAGTGAACAGGGTATGGGTATTTTAAGTTAGGTAGGGAACACTTTCAGGTCATGGACCTGGGGGGCCGCCGCGGGAGCGGACTGCCGGGCACGATGGACCCCTGGTCTGACCCGGCAGAGGCAACGCTTATGTTCTTATGTTCTTATGACTGGGAGGAAGTGACTAGTGGTGTGCCCCAGGGCTCGGTACTTGGGCTAATCCTATTTAATATTTATATCAATGACCTGGAAGACGGAATATCCAGTGAGATCATTAAGTTTGCAGACGACACAAAGCTATGCCGGGCAATCAGATCGCAGGAGGATATCGAGGAAGTCCAGAGCGACTTGTATCAGTTAGAGAAATGGGCAGAGCAATGGCAGATGAAGTTCAATGTGGAGAAATGCAAAGTAATGCATTTAGGTAATAAGAATAAGGAACACGAGTATAGAATGTCAGGCGCAACTCTGGGTAAGAGCGAACAAGAAAAGGACCTGGGTGTACTGATAGATAGGACCCTGAAGCCATCGGCACAATGCGCGGCAGCGGCAAAGAAAGCAAACAGAATGTTAGGCATGATAAAGAAAGGAATCACGAGTAGATTGGAGAAAGTCATAATGCCGCTTTATAGAGCAATGGTCAGACCACACTTGGAATACTGTGTCCAACATTGGTCTCCCAACCTAAAGAAGGATATAAAACTGCTGGAGAGGGTGCAGAGACGAGCAACGAAGCTAATAAGAGGTATGGAGAACTTGGAATATGAGGAACGACTCAAGAAACTGGGACTGTTCTCCCTTGAGAAGAGGAGGCTGCGAGGGGACATGATCAAGACGTTCATAAAATCATAGATAAAATAGAGAAGGAAAATAAATTATTTACATTGTCCAACGTGTCACGGACAAGAGGACATGGTTTGAAGCTAAGGGGGGACAAGTCCAGGACAAATGTCAGGAAGTTCTGCTTCACGCAGCGAATGGTGGACGCCTGGAATGCTCTCCCAAAGGAGGTTATTAAGGAATCCACTGTGCTAAGATTCAAAGGCAAATTAGATGCACATCTCCTTACGAGAGGCATAGAGGGTTATGGGTGACTAAAACTACATCAGGTATATACCTGATAGGGCCTCCGCGTGTGCGGATCGCCGGACTCGATGGACCATGGGTCTGATCTGGAGATGGCAGTTCTTATGTTCTTATGTTATGTACTCTTTGGGATTCCGGAATCTTGCTATTCTTTGAGATTCTGTATGGAATGTTGCTACTCTTTGGAGTTCTAGAATCTTGCTGCTCTCTGGGAGTCCGGAATCTTGTTATTCTTTGAGATTCTGTAGGGAATGTTGTTACTCTTTGGGATTCTAGAATCTTGCTGCTCTCTGGGATTCCGGAATCTTGTTATTCTTTGAGATTCTGTAGGGAATGTTGCTACTCTTTGGGATTCTAGAATCTTGCTGCTCTCTGGGATTCCGGAATCTTGTTATTCTTTGAGATTCTGTATGGAATGTTGCTGCTCCTTGGGTTTTGGCCAGGTACTAGTGACTTGGATTGGCCACCGTGAGAACAGGCTTCTGGGCTTGATGGACCATTGGTCTGACCCAGTAAGGCTATTCTTAGGTTCTTATGTGCGAAAAGTTAGAATTGATATTAAGAGCTTGGGGATCAATTCTAGCAGATAATGGAAAAGGTGCTGGTCCTCAGTATCCCCTGAGAAAAAGCCCTGATTAAATCTAGAGGAAATTTAGAAACCAACGAGCAGAAGAGAAAGGCGGAATCTAGCTACTCTCATGGTTTTCATTTACCAACTGTTCTAATTTGCATAATTCTCAGAATAAATACTGTACATAGATTAAGAAATTCCAAGAAACTAATCTTGAACACCTGGATCGTAGGATCTAAACTAGCAGGAAAAGATCTGGGACACAAACAGATTATTTAGTGAAAGAAAATATGAGTAAATAATACTATACTGGCCTTAGATCAACATCTGTGCTGTTTAGATATTACATACAGACCACCGTCAATTTGAATCATTTTATAAGTAAAAAAAAAAAAGAAACAATGAAAACCTTTCAGAAGTCTAGGGAATAGCTTATGAAAGACTCATCATCACACAGGTTAATCAAACGTAATACTGAGCAGAGAGATGGCAGAAAATGGCTGACTGGTCCACCCCATTGGCTCATAAGAACATAAGAATTGCCGCTGCTGGGCCAGACCCGTGGTCCATCATGCCCAGCAGTCCGCTCACGCGGTGGCCCTCTGGTCAAAGACCAGCACCCTGAGACCAGCCCTACCTGTGCACATTCTTGTTCAGCAGGAACTTGTCTAACTTTGTCTTGAGTCCCTGGAGGGTGTTTTCCCCGATAACAGCCTCCGGAAGTGCATTCCAGTTTTCCACCACTCTGGGTGAAGAAGAACTTCCTTACATTTGTACGGAATCTAACCCCTTTCTACTTTAGAGAGTGCCCATTCGTTCTCTCTACCTTGGAGAGGGTGAACAACCTGTCCTTATCTACTAAGTCTATTCCCTTCAGTACTTTGCTATTCTGCTAAGGGGTTACATCCCAGCTGCCAGCAGAAGTTTGACTGTTTGTAGGATAACCACTAACAGGGGATATGAGATGTTCCCCCCCCCCCCCACACACCTCTTTCCCTGAGGTGACAGAAGATAAGTAATGAAAGATAAGCTCCTTAGCCTCCAAGGTTACCTTGAGATTTAATAATTACAGCAATTAAAAAACATAATCAGACCAGACAAGGTTAATGGAATAAAATATGGCCGCAAGCTTTTTGGGGTTTTTTTGAGTTGTAAATAGGTTTCAAGTTTAAGTTTAAGTTTCAAGTTTATTAATTGGCTTGTTCAATCGCTTAATCGGATTTCTAAGCGATGTACAATAAAATATACATCCATGTGGAAACAAAGACATTACATACACTTAATTAATTATAATATAAACAAAAGGTAAGAGGGGATGAAATACATTTTTTTATAGTAAAGAAAGAACATACAGGGAAAATACAAAAGGAAATTGAGAAAACAAAAAAAAAAAAAAAAAAAAAGAGCATAATAATTCACTAAAAGAACACTTTATAAAAAAATTTAATTAATTTGCAAATGCATCTTTAAACAGAAAGGTTTTTAATTCGCTTTTAAATTTCCCAAACACCTTCTCCTCCCGTAAAAACATGGGAAGCGCATTCCAGATCTGGGGAGCTGTACATGAGAAGATAAATTGTCTTCTTGTACTGATAATTTTTAACGAAGGAATTGATAACAGGTTCCGTTCACTAGATCTTAAGGTTCTTTTAACTGAATATGGAATAAGAAACCTAAATAAAAATGCTGGAGTCTTATTTTCTAATGTTTTAAAAAATAATTGTACATAATTTATGCGTTATTCTATGAATGACTGGAAGCCAATGAGCCTTTTTAAGGAGTGGTGTCACATGATCAAATTTTTTAGATTTTGTTATTAATTTAATAGAAGCATTTTGAATAATTTGTAATCGTTTAATTTCTTGTAAAGCAATTCCTGTAAATAATGAATTGCAATAATCGATTTTAGACATCACCAGGTAAAGTATTGCAGCAATTACCCAAGCTTAGATGAAGCAAAATGATATAAAATCAGCAAACAAGGACTACCTGCTGTCCATAGCTAGGAGCAGGCCCGAGGCGAGGGGGAGGTACTGCCGGTATAGCGCTCCAGGGCCTATGAAGCTCAAGGGGGCCCAATGAGGCCCACGAATCATCACGAAAACCGAAACGTGTCGTCTCAAGAAGGAGACAACCTTACAAACTAAGACGAAGGATGGTGTGAGAAATTTCACGTACAAGATCGTGAACCGTTGAGGTGAGCGCGAAGCAACAGAACGCCGTGACAATGATAAAATACTTTTGAGTGACATAATACGGTGCATTCGAGATTCAACGAACAAAAACTTGTGAACGCAACTGTCGACGAGCGTTCTCACGCGCTCATTCCTAGCTTCAAACTCATTGCTCGGACCACTCCTCCTTCCTTTCCCACCGAATCCCAGGAGGAAGAAGAAAACGTGATACGAGCCGCGCTGATTCATCGTGGCCTGCACAGAAGACTTTTACTAAGCTGCGGTAGCGTTTTTTAGTGGGCGCTGAAGATTAGTGCATGCTAACCCCCGCGCTATGCGGAAAAACTAACACCAGTTCTGTGGAGGCGTTAGCGTCTAGCACGCGCGGCATTGTAGCGTGCGCTAAAACCGCTAGTGCAGCTTAGTAAAAGGACCCCTTTATGTAATTGAGTTTCGCTAGGAGAAAGGCCAGGAAAGCACCTTTCTTTGGCAGACAATAAATATTATTATAAACATCTTTTACAATTATAAATATATTACTTTATTATTACACTTATACCTATACATACTTATGTAAGGGCTCCTTTTATGAAGCCGCGTTAGCGGTTTAGTGTGCATAATAGCGCGTGCTAATCTGCCGGCCATGCTAGATGCTAGTTCTAACCATGTAGTGTGGGTTTAGCATGCGCTAAAAAGCTGCATGCACTAAAACCGCTAACGCGGTTTCGTAAAAGGAGCCCTAAATGTTTCAATGTAATAATAATAACTTTATTCTTTTATACCGCCATAACCAAAAGTTCTAGGCGGTTTACACTAAAAAGAGCGAAATACAATAATACAGTAAAAAAATACAAATATTTATAAAATAGAATTTCAATAATAAAACTCACTAAGTAATAAACTTAACGAACAAAGTGGTCTTAATTAATTTCCGAAAACTGCAATAGTAGCTTGCTGAATCCATTTACCTGACCAAGATTGTTGCTAGGGTCTTATCTAAGAAGGTCTTATATCTACACCCGTTAATTTTTGGATAAGCAAATAAGTAGAAGTTTCTAGTTTCTCTTGATGGTCTATGCAACACAAAATGAGGAAAAAGGGAAGCTGGAGACAATCCCGATATCAGCTTAAAGCAGATACAGGAAAATTTGAATAATACTCTTGCCTCCAAAGGCAGCCATTGAAGTGAACGATAATATGGACTAATATGGTCGTTCTTTTTTAAACCAAAAACCAATCGAACAGCTGTATTCTGTTCGATTGTAATTTTTTTGGGTGCTCCTAGATAGATGATGTTGCAATAGTCTAAAATAGATAAAACACTGCCAGTTGAGTGGGGCTTTGGATCTCTTAGGTCTCCGTGAAGGATTAACACGGATGTCCTTTGCATGGTCTGCTTCCGTTGTAAGTTCTGTTGTATTGTTGTTGAGTTTGGGATGTAATCTATGTAAAATTTTCAAGAAAAATATATATATTTTTAACTTCATGAAAATTTTATTGAATTTAAATAACACAACAGGAGAACACAGGAGCAACAGCCTTAAAATGCGTACAGTACAGTAAGAGGACACATAGTAATAGAAATTAGATATAACAGATATATACAGTGTACATAAAGAAAAGTAGAATAATAGAAAAAAATAAAATAAAATAAATGGTAAATATATAGAACCGAATTCCATATCAGCAAAAATGCCTCCGTAACATCTGAATATTACAAATCTTTTGCTTAACTGCGACAACTTAAGACACAGTAAGAAGAGTGGTAGTAATACCCTTACTATGCGATAGCCTTTCTTAATTATGCAGACAATGCAAAAGAAACCCCTAATTAGAAAAATTCAGTTAGCGACTGAATAAGGAGATTTAGCAAATATTAACATCGGTGCCCACAATTCTTCAAACTTCTTCAAGGAGTGAGTTCTTCCAGCTGCAATTCGTTCAAATTTAGCTGTCATGCAGACCATGTTCTACCATTCGTTGTACTCCACTGCATCGAAAGATTTCCAGTTTGAAAGGATCAGTTTTATCGCTATGAGTAGAAGGATATTCATGAGATCATCTGTGTCTTTCCTTAGCACATTTGAGTTAGCATAGTTACCTATAATAAGGGTGGAATAAGATAAAGGAGTAGTTATTTGTAGCAAAGAACATAGATCACTCCAGACTTTGGTCCAAAATATTTTTAAATGTGGGCAATAATAAAAATATATTTTTTAAAAAATATTTTTTTTAAAAAAACAAACCAAACACTCATAACCGCTTCAGCTTAAATTCTGTCACAGACGTCCAAGTGAGATCAGAAAGCCATAGGCCCAATATTCACCACCTGGTGAAGAAGTACAGGAGATCAACAGAAAGGATGGGATGGAGGTGGGGAGGGGAGGAGCAAGAAAAGAAGCTCCTGGGCACCTGGAACTGCTGGCTTAAATCCCTCAGCCCGCATCCCCACCCTGGGAAAAGAAAGGCCGCCTGTGACTGGACAGTCTTTCCCACTGGTCCAACTTTTGAAAAATTGCCGCTGATGGGTGAATGCCTTCCCTCCAGAAACCCAGCCCCAGCTCCCATTTCAGCGGTGGGGGAACGCCCTGCCCTTCTCTTTGGATAAGTTACAGCTATACTCACTCGAAGAATGCAGAGAGAGGGGAGACATGATCGAGACGTTCAAATATGTCACGGGCCGTATCGAGGTGGAAGAGGATCTCTTTTTCCTTAAAGGACCCACGGCAACAAGAGGGCATCCGTTGAAAATCAGGGGTGGGAAATTTCATGGCGATACCAGAAAATACTTCTTCACCGAAAGGGTGGTTGACCGCTGGAATAATCTTCCACAACAGGTAATTGAGGCCAGCAGCGTGCCAGATTTTAAGAAAAGATGGGATTGGCATGTCGGATCTCTTCATGGAGGTAGATAGGGGGTGGGTCTTGGTGTGGGCAGACTGGATGGGCCGTGGCCCTTTTCTGCCATCATTTCTATGTTTCTATGAGGTTCAGCCTTTCAAAGGGGGGAGGCCACTTCATCACCCCACTAATGTTGGGCTCTGGACAAGTCGTCATTCTGTTGTTCTTATGTTTAGTCACTTTCTGGTGTCATCCTGGACCATTCTAGGTAGATTAACATCAGGATTCCATACTTACCCCCACTTCTACGAAACTGCGCTACCAGTTTCTAGCGCAGAGAGCGTCGGTAGCGGCGCGGGTCATTCAGGGTGGCTCTCTGCGCTAGAAACTGCTAGCACAGTTTCGTAGAAGAGGGGGTTAATCTATCACCTAAGACTAGGATTCCCCCGGCCACGACCTCCTTTTTGAGGACATGTCCGGGGGTCCGGATGGCTTTTCAAAACCCGGCACGTTGTCCAGGGTTTTGAAAAGCTTCCCGTCAAAATCGTTTCAGGAAGAGGCATCTGGGCATGTGCGGTGAAATCATGCACACACCATTGCACCGTGTCCATGCATGCACGGATGCCGTCTGGGGGGAGGCCTGGGTGGGGCGGAATGGGGCGTGACTGGGAAGGCCTGGGGGCATGTCCATGGGTCCAGATTTTCCTTCGGGGGAGGGAGGGGGGGGAAGAATCTGGTAACCCTACCTAAGGCATGCACAGAAGGATCTGTGAATGACAGGAAGTTCTTAATTTGCATTAGCGTACTTGACACCTTTTTCAGTTAGTGTGAATAGGCAGATTGGACAGGATGGATGGCGTTGATCTGCTCTCCTTGTCTGTTTCTCTGGTTTCATGCAGGGAAGTTGACCACATTCTTTTGCAAGTCACTTAACCCTTCATTCCCCCGGCTACAAAAACTGAGACCGTGAGCCCAGTAAGGACAGAGAAAGCAGAATAGCTGCATAGGATATGCAAATTGCATTGGTTATATACAGAAAAGTGTTATTTATCCTCTATAATAAAATCCTAAGCACGCATGCGCACTTACAATGGCGTGATTCCTGCCTCCGTGGCCATGTTCGATTTGCGGCACGTGCGGCGCTTAACGCGGCGGTTTGTCTCCTGTGGTGTGGCGGCAGTGATAGGAGGCGGCGAGAGGATCGGCAGGTGGGTGTCCTTCGGCCTGAACGAGGCGGACAGGGTGCGGGTGCTGCGAGGCATCTGGCTGTCAGAAGAGATGTTTAGCCGAATGAATGAGTCCTCCCATGCTGGTAAGAATTACTGCTGATGCACAGGGAAGTGGAGGGGGAGGGGTGGGAGACAGACAGACAAAGGGGGCCATGGAGAAAGACAGACAGAAAGACAGAGAGACACAGCAGCCAAGGAGAGACAGAAAGACAGATAGCGGCCAAGGAGAGAGAGAGAGAAAGAAAGACAGACAGACAGTGGCAAGGAGAGCGAGAGAGAGAGAATGAAAGAAAAAAAATGACAGACAGACAGCAGCCAAGGAGAGAGACAGAAAGAAAGACTGACAGACAGACACAGCAGCCAAGGAGAGAGAGAGACAGAAAGAAAGACAGAAAGCGGCCAAGGAGAGAGAGAGAGAGAAAGACAGACATCTATTCTAGCACCCGTTAATGTAATGGGCTTAAAGACTAGTAATTATAATAATAAATTTATTTTTATATACCGCCAAAGCCATGAAAGTTCGAGGCAGTTAACAACAAGAGGAGCTGGAAGACAGCACCATACAAAGCCATCGAATAGAAGCTTACAGAATGGAAGAAGTGAAAGACTAACACATTTCTTAGGATGCAAATCGGTTAAACAAATTCGTTTTTACAGATTTTCTAAAATTAAGGTAGGATGAGGAATGCGGGGTGATGTTACCAGCCAATCGTTCCATTTACCTGCCTGGAAGGCGAGAGTTCTGTCCAGAAATCTTTGGTAGTGAAAGTCCTTTATTATCGGATGAGTTTTACGTGTGGGCCTAATAGAACTAGCCAGATTTATAGCAAACATACAACAAAGAGCTAGATTCACAAAGCAAGCCGATCGTGTACCGATCGGTTTGCGACCCCCTTAGCAACCAAATTCCTCTCCGGCCCGATTCACTTACCTCCCTGCCGACCATCCTCCGATCCGCGCCTGCAAACGAGGGGAGGGACATTCAAAAGTAGGGAAGGCAGTGATTCACAAACCAAAATTCTCGGTCCGACTGGGCTGGCCGATCGACTCCTACAGCGACTCCTGGGGACCAGTCGCACACCTCTCTACCGACTCTCCTGCTCTATTGCCGCCTCCGCCCTGCTCTCTGCTGCCCCGATCTCGCTGCCCGTTTCAGGGGCTGCGGAAGCCATGGGGCAGGGGGGAAGAGCAGTGCCTGTTGGCTCTCTGACTTCCAATTAGCAGGACATTACCGTAGATGTGGATACGTTAAAAACACTTGCTGCTCTCAAAATATCTGTGCACTGCCCCAGATCTGCCACTCAATTTTCATACAAAGGCAAAACGACACGAAACCTTCTAAATGAACATTCATTGCGGTAAGGGGGCCAAATATGAGAAAACTGATCTCTGCTGCCTTCCCTGCAGTGCGAGCCCATGGGTTTAAAGCGGGGCTGCATGCTGCAGTGCAGCCCCGCTTTAAATCCGCGAGCTCACACTGCAGGGAAGGAGGGAAGAGGCTGCTGCCGGCGGAGATAGGAGCAGGAGAGTCGGGCCCGAAAACCCCCCCAGTAAAAAAACAAAAAGGACACAAAACGCATGCGCAGACCATCTACAGAGAAAGCAGATGGTCTGCGCAGGCGCGGGGATCGCACACCCGGCGATCCGTGCAGGCAGATGGGGGCGTTCCTCCGATCGCCCCCATCTGCATATTTATGTTTCCTGAATTTGTCGGACCTGCTCGGATCGGGTCCGATCGGGCAGGTTAGTGAATCCTGGCCAAAGTATTAATATCAGTGAGGAGCATGTTGGACGGTTCCTTTCAATTCCACCCGGGGCTGCCTTTCCCGCAGGCGCAGGGTTTAAAGAGGCCGCCTCAGACCGGCACTGATTTAACTTTCCAGGAGGCTTGTCAATTTCTCCCTTTCCCGGCTGGAAATCTTTGGCCATTAGTCACTGTTAGAGAATGACACGGGGACAAATTTTTCCCTGTCCTGTCCCCGCGAGTTTTGACCCTGTCCCTGCCCCATTCCTGTACGCTCTGCCTTAACCGCATAAGCATCGGACAGTTGTGATTGTAAAGTGAGGCTTGTGCAGAGGAGGACAGAGCGTACAGGAATGGGACAGGGATAGGAAAAGAATTAATGGGGAAGGGACAGGACGGAGAAAACTTTGTCCCTGTGTCATTCTCTAGTCCCTTCTGTCCCTTCTAGCACTGTATGACCTTGAGCAGGTGCCTTGTGCCTCACCCATTATCATGCCCTGTACTATACTTAGACAGATACAGGATCATTCACTTGTATAAGATTAGCGTTGAGAAGATAATTTTACAATGAGAGCACGCACCAATTGCATGACATACTTTTTCTTAGAAGTTGGATAAGCGACAGTATCAAATTTTAATAAAAACTTGAAACTTTCTTGTGCTGGTACTGGCAAATTTTCAAAATGAAAGGCTGCTCCTACACTTCGCTGTGCTAGGGGATAAACAGAACCGCAAATACAGAAAAAAACGCAAAGAACTTTTTCATATGTTATTCGCTGTTTTCTATTAAAAACCATCGTGAATATGGTGAAACTGCGAATAACATGGTGGGAGACCTGGCCTGTTCCTGAAGGAGAAGCAAAACGCGGTGAAGAAAGTGCTGAGAATCGGCGATTTTCTCTGTAAACGCTTGGAATCAGCGATTTCTCTATTCAAGCTGATGTAATTTGGGGGGGAGGAGCCAGCAAGCTAAAAACCGCGAATAATCAAAACCACGAATGCTGAAACCGCGAAGACAGAAGGAGAAGTGTATATGTTTGTTCTGGTGCTCTTCAATTGTTCCTGCTAATAACGATAAAATTAATACACTTCTCCCTCCGTATTCGCTGTGATAGGGGATTAACAGAACCGCAAATAACTTTTTCATATGTTATTTGCTGTTTTCTATTAAAAATCATCGTGAATATGGTGAAACCGCGAATAACATGGTGGGAGACCTGGCCTGTTCCTGAAGGAGAAGCAAAACGCGGTGAAGAAAGTGCTGGGAATCGGCGATTTCTCTATGCAAGCTGATGCCATTTGGGGGGAGGAGCCAGCAAGCTAAAAACCGTGAATAATCAAAACCGCGAATACTGAAACTGCGAATACGGAGGGAGAAGTGTACTGTCTTTCGGAAAATTACTCCGGGGAATTTTGCGCTCTATTTAAACCTGCGATTTCCCACATACCCATATTCAGGGCTATGTTATTTGCATAATTGCAAACCCCCCCTCCCCCACCCCAGTCCCTGGGAATCCCTCCATTCATTTTGGGCAATGTTACAAGCATACCGATCTGTACCCGTGTAACTTTCCATGCATATCGGTTGTGCCACGTTATAAACACCAATTTCTAACGAATAAAAATCCTGCTCTACGCTCAGAAACAGCTTTTAAAATGGCTCCTAAGTACGCTGCTTTATCTCACTCTCTGCACTGCTCTTCTGTGCATGTCAAATAAAAACATGAATGGTCTTAACGCTGGCAAGATTTTTCCCACTCTGTGCCCATGGTGAAACACAGAGCTTGAACTGTAATAACATCCTCCCTTTAGGGTAATGGAAAACATTAGGAAAGACTGGCACTGGAAATCAGATCTTTGGATCGAGAAGCCAAATAAAAGGAGGAACATCTGGTTCAGCTTTTCGTGTGAAATCATCTCACACTGACCGAGCACTACCTCCTCTGAAGTCTGTATAAACGCAGAAGACACACACATGGTTGTTATCAAACAGGGCTGTGCAGAATTAAATTGGCTATTCCACCCCCCCCCCTTTGGAGAAATGGAGAAGGAGAGAATACATTGCAAACATCTGCCCATGCATGAACTGCATAGACCAGCTTTCACAGCATGGTAGAGACCGACACCGTTCCATGAAAACGGTGAAGAATGCATGAGTTGCGGACTTTGCTGATTTTCATTCCAAGCCCAGTTTGCCAGAATTGTTGACGAACCCCCTTTGACTAAACCGCGCTAGCGTTTTTTTAGCGCAGGGAGCCACGTTGAATGCCCTGCGTTGCTCCCGACACTCATAGAGTTCCTATGAGCGTAGGGAGCAGCGCGAGGCATTCATTGCAGCTCCCTGCGCTGAAAAACCCTAGCGCGGTTTAATAAAAGGGGGCCTATGAGCGTCGGGAGCAGCGCGGGGCATTCAGCGTGGCTCCCTGCGCTAAAAACCGCTAGCGCGGTTTAGTCAAAGGGGGGGAGGAGTACGTTATATTCCAGTGGACTTCACTTTGGAGGGGGTTTTGTAAGCTGGAGTTCCTCTTGCATTGACCCCTGATGTAGGCATTTGTGCTGAAACACTGCCTGTGTCAGGTCCACTATAGAGGTCTGCATGGGAACGGGGATTGCGGGAATCCCCCCCTAACCCACGGGACTCCCACGGGGACCCCCCTCTAGCCATCAGGACTCCCACTGGGATGGAAGGCTTTGGAAGCAGGGTTTGTCCATATAATATAATGGACACGTCAGCCTTAGTAAAAGAGGGGGTTTATAAGTTAATTACCTGAACAGAAAACATAAAAAGGTTTCCACCAAAGAGATTCCACAAGGAAAACAGCAGCGCAAACACAAAAGAAACTGTGGAATTGATGATCCTGTCAGAAGTAATTGCTGCTTTTTATGGGGACGGGCGGGGATGGAGGTAATTCCTTGCGGGGATGCGTGGGGACGGAGAGAATCCTGATGGGGACGGGTGGGGACGGAGAGAATCCTGGCGGGGACAGGTGGGAACGGAGAGGATCCTGGGTCCACTCCTTTTCAACATATTCATAGGGGATCTGACTCAAGGGCTTCAAGGTAAAATAACACTATTCGCCGATGACGCCAAACTATGTAATATAGTAAGTGAATGCAGTTTACAGAATTATATGGCGCAGGACCTGCTTACATTGGAAAGTTGGTCCTCAACCTGGCAGCTAGGCTTCAATGCTAAGAAATGTAAGATAATGCACCTCGGAAGCGGAAATCCATGCAGGACGTACTTCTTGAACGGAGAAACTTTAACTAGGACTTCAGCAGAACGAGATTTAGGAGTAATCATCAGTGCAGACATGAAAACTGCCAATCAAGTGGAGAAAGCTTCATCTAAGGCAAGGCAGATATTGGGTTGTATCAATAGAAGTTTCGTCAGCCGAAAGCCTGAAGTCATAATGCCGTTGTACAGGGCCATGGTGAGACCTCATCTGGAGTACTGTGTGCAATTCTGGAGGCCACATTACAGTAAAGATGTGCGCAGAATTGAATCGGTTCAACGGACGGCCACCAGGATGATCTCGGGTCTCAAGGGTCTCTCGTACGAAGAGAGACTGAACAAATTGCAGCTCTACACTCTTGAGGAACGTAGGGAGAGGGGAGACATGATCGAAACATTTAAGTACCTCACGGGACGTGTCGAAGTGGAAGATGATATTTTCTTTCTCAAGGGACCCTCGGCCACAAGAGGGCACCCGCTCAAACTCAGGGGCGGAAAATTTCATGGCGACACCAGAAAGTATTTCTTCACAGAGAGAGTGGTTGATCATTGGAGCAAGCTTCCAGTGAAGGTGATCGAGGCAGACAGCGTGCCAGACTTTAAGAATAAATGGGATACCCATGTGGGATCCCTACGAGGGTCAAGATAAGGAAATTGGGTCATTAGGGCATAGACAGGGGGTGGGTAAGCAGAGTGGGCAGACTTGATGGGCTGTAGCCCTTTTCTGCCGTCATCTTCTATGTTTCTATGTTTCTATGGGGCGGACAGGTAGGGACGGAGAGGATCCTGATGGGGATGGGTGGGACGGAGAGGATCCTGGTGGGGACAGGTGGGAACGGAGAGGATCCTGGGGTGGACAGGTGGGGACAGAGAGGATCCTGGCGGGGACGGGTGGGGATGGAGAGGATCCTGATGGGGACAGTGGGGACGGAGAGGATCCTGGCAGGGACAAGTGGGGACAGAGAGGATCCTGACGGGGACGGGTGGGGACGGACAGGATCCTGATGGGGACGGGTGGGGACAGAGAGGATCCTGGCGGGGATGGGCGGGATTTCTGTCCCCGTGCAACTCTCTAGTCTACTAATAAAGAGAACTCTGCTGTCCTGATCTGAAAGGCCTTTGGAGACTGTTCTAAGCTACACAGACAAATAGACTTTTGTGTGCCAGTTAAGGAAAATGGTAAAACTAGAGGGCATGAATTGAGGTTGCGGGGTGCAGTGGCGTAGCGAGGTGAGAGTCATCTAGGGTGGTTGCGCCCCTCCCCCGTCCTCTTTGCCCCCTCCTGCCATGCGCGTGCACCCCTTCCCCTGTACCTCTGCTCGCACTAGTGTCAGCTCTTCCTCTGATGTCACTTTCTAGGTGCGGGTCCAGGAAGTGATGTCAGAGGAAAAACCGACGTTGGCGCGAGGTTGCTGTTCACGCCCGGAACGTTAAGGAGACACGGGGGATGGGAAGGAGCATGGGCGTAGAGGTGATCGAGTGCTGGCATCCCCACAAAGATAGTGCCTGGGGCGGACCCCCCGCTTACTATGCCACTGGCGGGGTGGCAGACTTAGGAATAATGTTAGGAAATTCTTTTTCACGGAGAGGGTGGTGGGTGCCTGGAATGCCTTCCCGAGGGAGGAGGGATGAAGACAGAGGATCTCTCATAAGAAAATTAATGGAATAAAACAAACTAAGGCTGGAATTGGACAATCCTGGACGGTCTGTGTCCCATATATGGTGATTTGGTTTAGGATGAGCTGGGGAGGGCTTTGATAGAAGCTCCAGTGACAGGATGGTCAGGATAGGCTGGAGCGGGAACCTAATGACAGTACCAGGCGGACTTCTATTGCCCAAAAATATGAAAGAAAAGACCATTTAAACATGAATGCATAATGAGTGTGGCTGTTGAGCAGACTGGATGGACCGTTCAGGTCTTTATCTGCTCTCATTTACTATGTTACTATAAATGTTCCAGAGCAGTGGCTCTTAAACCTGTCCTGGGGGGACCCCCAGCCCGTCAGTCTTCAAGATGAAGTTACACGGAAATACTTTTATAACCAAGAGGAGGAAATTATTTTTCACTCAGAGAATAGTTAAGCTCTGGAATGTGTTTTCAGATGATGTGGTAAGAGCGTATAGCGTAGCTGGCTTTAAAAAAGGTTTGGACAAGTTCCTGGAGGAAAAGTCCATAGTCTGTTATTGAGAAAGACATGGGGGAAGCTACTGCTTGCCCTGGATTGGTAGCATGGGATTGTAGAATCCTTTCTGGGATTCCGGAATCTTGCTATACTTTGAGATCCTATGTGGAATGTTGCTACTCTTTGGGATTCTAGAATCTTGTTACTCTCTGGGATTCCGGAATCTTGCTATTCTTTGAGATTCTGTATGGAATGTTGTACTCTTTGGGATTCTAGAATCTTGTTACTCTCTGGGATTCCGGAATCTTACTATTCTTTGAGATTCTGTATGGAATGTTGCTACTCTTTGGGGTTCTAGAATCTAGTTACTCTCTGGATTCCGGAATCTTGCTATTCTTTGGGATTCTGTATGGAATGATGCTACTCTTTGGGATTCTAGAATCTTGTTACTCTCTGGGATTCCGGAATCTTGCTATTCTTTGAGATTCTGTATGGAATGTTGCTACTCTTTGGGTTTTGGCCAGGTACTAGTGACCTGATTGGCCACCACGAGAACGGGCTACTGGGCTTGATGGACCATTGGTCTGACCCAGTAAGGCTATTCTTATGTTCTTATGCAATGAATAAACATGAGGCAGATTTGCATGCCAGTCACCTCTATTATATGCAAATCTGCCTTATGTATATTCATTAGGGATATCTTGAAAACCCAACTGGCTGGGAGTCCCCCAGGACAGGTTTAATAACCGCTGGTCCAGACTCCAGAGCATAAATATTTGTTAGCCATTATAGAAACATAAGCTTTCATTTGCCCTGAATCTGTCACAGAACCTGGAATCCCTTTAAGTTTTGCTTTAAGGGGGAATATCAGCCCCTGGGGAATTAAGGCAGTGACGTCCTCAAATCCCCCTCCAGTGAAGCGCTGCTAAATCTGAGCACCCTTCTAAAACCAAGACATCCCTGGTAGCAGGTATAAATCCCGACGTTGATCTTATTGGACGAAGACGAGCGTTTCCCTTCTGAAAGGGGGGAATAACTGTGGATTTTGGACATCTACAAATCTGTATGAAATGAAGAATGCTATCGCTGGAATTATTCATTCACAGAATCCTATAAATTTATATAGCACTTTATATGAGAAAGGAGGGAAGGTATTATACCAGGCTTAAATGCAAAGGATGGAAAATGCAGATCTTTAGATAAGCCAATGCACTTATAACATATGAGATATATTACTAGAACATATGAAATATTACTTGATAAGCTAATATGCAAATGGAACTTAGTCAATAAATAATAATAACGTTATTCTTTTATACCGCCATAACCAAAAGTTCTAGGCGGTTTACACTATAAAGAGCGAAATACAATAATACAGTAAAAAATGCAAATATTTGTAAAATAGAATTTCAATAATAAAACTCACTAAGTAATAAACTTAACGAACAAAGTGGTCTTAATTAATTTCTGAAAACTGCAATAGGATAACGTAGCTTGCTGAATCCATTTACCTAACCAAGATTGTTGTTAGGGTCCTATCTAAGAAGGTCTTATATCTACACCCATTAATTTTTGGATAAGAAAATAAGTAAAAGTTTCTAGTTTCTCTTGATGGTCTATGCAACACAAAATGAGGAAAAAGGGAAGCTGGAGACATAGGCACAGAATGGGAATGATTTCTTGAATAATGCATAAAGAAGGAAAATGTGGAAAATCATGTATTCATTCATCACTTTTATGTCCCGTCTACTGTTACACTTCTAGGCAGGTTAAAAGAGAACCTTCAGATTTAAAATACAAGCTTAAAACTAACATCATAACATACAAACTCAGTTCTTAATCCCCCCCCCAAAAAAAACAAAACAGCATTTTAGAAAGAACCTACAAACTGAAATTCAGGCTTCCAGGTCGGGACTTCTTAAGTCCTGCTAGCACTGAAGAGCAGGCTCTGCTGACGTGCCCAACACTGATGGATTCCAGTGGCCCCGATATCTTTTTTTCCATAGTGGCAATGTCCTGGTGAAACCTTTCGCCGTGTTCGCCGCTGACCGCACCAAGATTTGCGGGGTAGAAGTCCAAGTGTGGATGTAGAAAGTGCGTCTTCAGTGACATGTCGCACTTCATGGTTTTGCACGCTCTAAGAAGTTTGTCAACCAGTTGAATATAGGGGGGTCTTTTACTAAGGCATGCTAGCCGATTTAGCATGTGCTAAATGCTAATGCATCCATAGAATATAATAATAATAATTTTATTCTTATATACCGCCATACCCGGCGAGTTCTAAGCGGTTTACAACAGTTAAATTAGGATCCGCGTTGACAAGCAGATTTACAACAAATTATAAGATATATAACAGATTTTAACCGAACTTGATAGAGGGGGAGGGGAGAAAGGGGAAGATCGGGAATAGAAGCTATCGTGGAGGAGGAGAAGTGCGGGGGGGGGGGCGAAGTGTAATGAAATCAGGGGGGACCACTTAGGGGTTTTGTTTGCTGAATAAGTAAGTTTTGAGTGATTTTCTGAAGCCGAGGTAAGTAGGGGCCTCGAGTATCATTTGGGCAAGCCATGAGTTCAGCTTGGCTGCTTGGAAGGCGAAGATTTTGTCTAGGAATCTTTTGAGGTGACAAAGTTTTAGCGAGGGGAAGGCGAACAGCTGAATTCTACTGGATTTCTTGTTTGTGCAATAACGGTTAAAGTGAGGATTGATGTAACTTGGTGATGAACCATTTACCGATTTGTAGCAGAAGCATGCGAATTTAAAAAGAACTCTGGATTCGAATGGCAGCCAGTGAAGTTGGTGGTAAAAGGGGGTGACGTGTTCCATTTCTTTAGGCCGAAGATGAGACGTACGGCGGTATTTTGGATTATTTTTAGTCTCCTGGTAGTTTTCTTCGTGGCGTTAAGGTAAATGATGTTGCAGTAGTCAAGAATGCTGAGGATGGAAGATTGTACAAGTAGGCGGAAAGAAGTGTCGTCGAAGTATTTTTTTATGGTGCGTAGCTTCCAAAGTACGGAGAACCTTTTCCTGACAATGAGGTCGGTGTGGTTTTCTAAGGATAAATTATGGGCATGTTAGCATTTAGCGCGCGCTAAATCGGCTAGCACGCCTTAGTAAAATACTCCCATAGTTTGGTGCTCTCTAACTGCCAAGATGAGCAGCCAAAAATCTGTAAGATACACCCGAAAGTGTTGAAGAAACAAAAACTTTATTGTCTAGGGCAGGGGTAGGCAATTCCGGTCCTCGAGAGCCGGAGCCAGGTCAGGTTTTCAGGATCTCCACCATGAATATGTATGAGATGGATTTGCATGCACCGCCTCCTTGAGATGCAAATCTATCTCATGCATATTTATTGTGGCTATCCTGAAAACCTGACCTGGCTCTCAAGGACCGGAATTGCCTACCCCTGGTCTAGGGTGCTGGATCAGACAAATGAGATGCATTAAAAAAACAGTTCTATTTTTTTTTAGTTCAATCATCTTTATTAGCATTTAAAAAGTATACATACAACCATAGGCACGAATGACATTATCCATGACAGTGACAACGAAATGCATGTGGATTGACATCCATGCCTCAGTGCATAATCATAGTAATAATGATGCAACAGGAACAAACAACAAAACCAGAACTAATAGAACTGGTCAGACGTGGTAGCCTCTACCAAATATGAAAGGGTGGCAGCTACTCGGAAGGGATTTCTATCTAGATTTGAAAAAATGTGGGCGCCACTTCTTACATTTACGGAGTATGGGATGTGAGTCCTGAGCTGCTGTGGCCCCTGTGGACTTAACGATCCTACCAATACTAAGGACCTAATGATTACATTGTTATCAATGATATCAC
Source organism: Geotrypetes seraphini (assembly GCF_902459505.1). NCBI lineage: Eukaryota > Metazoa > Chordata > Amphibia > Gymnophiona > Dermophiidae > Geotrypetes > Geotrypetes seraphini. The sequence goes on along the minus strand of NC_047093.1, from coordinate 15,107,047 downwards.
TGCTGTAGCTACTGTGATACTATGATTATATTGCTAATATGCTGATTTTTACTCACCAAGCTAGCCTTTGAGTTTAGATCTAACATTATACTTTGATTTATATTGTTTTAAAAAACAGTTCTATCTACCCCAGTTAGGTTTGTGGGTGCCAGCACCGAAATTAAAAAGTAGCTCCTTTGAGCAGTGTTAGAACAGGCACACCTGTTTAGGGCGACCCAGAAATTAAAGATTAGATTCAATTCGATCGACTGGTTAGCGGTGATTTTCGGTCTACTAATTGGATATGAAAGAGCAAAAAGTTAAGAAAGCAAAAAAAAAAAAAAAAAAGGCTGTCCTAATTTTATCCGTGGAGCTAACCAGACTCTGGTCTGAATATTGGCTGGAGCCTGGTTAACTTCTAAATGTACATCCTGACCTGGAAATTCAATGCCAATGTGCAGATGTGGCTTGGCTTTAAATATTGGAATTTAATAAAGCCTATGACTGTTAGCGATTTAAAACCCGCTGACTGCCATTGGTCTCGTCCGTTTTTCTTCAGCCCCAAGAACTGAATTTTCCATTCCGTCAGGAGTGAAGAGACTGGAGGCTCGGAGGGAGAGGCATCCCAGAGAATCGATTCCTTCCCCTCCCCCAACCCTCCAGTGCCACAGAAGCCCTGAAAGGAGAAAGGCTTTTCCTTTAATTAACAGCTTTAAAAAGCGGTACCAGAGAGGTCCTTATGTTTATATCAAAAGCACCCCTAAAGTGTTCAGTGCCTTTTGCTAAAATTCACAATGACTTTTCTTAAAACTTTCAGCGAAGATCTTTTGTAATTGTATAGAAAAACCAACAGACAGATTTATGCCACTTTGAGTTTTATATCTGTTTTCAACTTGAATCCATAAACCATTAAAAAGAAAAAAAAAAACCAATTCTGCTGGACACTTTATAATCCTTCAGATTTACTGCAAGACATTATTTTATCTGGATTTATGCGGAAAACAGGAATACGATTTCCCTTCATGCTCTCTCTGTCTAATAAATATTCAATTAACTTAGCATCCAGCTGGTAAAAAAAAAATGAGGTGCTTCCTGAGTCTTATGCTTTTTAAATTACTTTTCTTAAAATGCTTTGTACTTTGTCTGGGCCATCCTGCTGAGGAAAGGGTTACATATTGCTAATATCCTGCCCAAATTTGACTTGTCTCCATGTGCCACGGTGCTAAAGAGAACAAAGTCCTGTTGTAATTTTGGGTCCTGTTGTAATTCTTTCAGGGCCTAAGTAGATTTAGGATCCCTGGTGATTAACTTCCTTAAGTTTGATTTTGTGTTGGCTATCAGAGTGTGGGTTTAAATCTATGCTGCTCCTTGTGACCCTGGATAAATTACCTAATCCCCCCCATTACCCCAGATACATTAGATAGACTTCCTTTGAGGTACAAATGACACGGGGACAAATCCATCCCTGTTGGATCTCAATATCCCCTTACTGTCTCTGTGAGTTCTGTCCCTGCCCCATTCCTGCAAGCTCTGCCTTAACCACACAAGCCTTGAACACTTATGATTTCAAACTATTCAAGGCTTGTGCAGTTGAGGACAGAGCTTTCAGGAATGGGGCAGAACAGGGAAAGAACTCACTGGGATGGGACGGGGACAGAGAGATCCCATGGGGATGGAGAAAATTTGTCCCCGTGTCATTTGTACCTCAAAGCAAGTTACATTCAGCCACAGTAGATATTTTCCTGTCTCTATGAACTGAAGCCAAAATCTCTTCCCCTTTATCATCTCTTTCATCTCCGATTCCCTAGGTCATCAGGGGTGGTGGGACAGATGCCCCCCAAAAGATCTACAAAGAAAAATCAACTCTTTTATTCAAAATCTGATTCATCGTTTAATCTTACTTCTAAGCGATGTACAAAAAATAAAAAGATTTAAAAACATTCAGGGAAGTGCAATATATGAGACATGGACTTAACGCACCAATACTTACATTACCAATGGGGAAGGGAGGTAAGAAGATAGGAAATAGGAGATAGGAAAGAAATGAATATGGGGAAAACATAAAGTAGGGATTTAAGAAAGGAAAAGGAGAGAAAAAATGAAAGACAAGAGGGTTATGAACTAGAGTTAAAATCAGAATGGAACTTAGTCTAGCTTAAAGAGTCAAAAAACGAAAGCATCTTTAAAAAGGTAACATTTAAGATTGCTCTTGAACCTGTCGAGAAGACATTCCTCTCTTAAATGATCTAAGCTAAGTATATGCTTAAATTACTTTTAAATAAGTTTAATATACATAAAAGTTAAAATGAAATAGACAAACCAGATTAAAAAGTGGGACCCAATGACGAGTTGACACATAAACCTTAGATCAGGGGTGTCCAACCTTTTGGCTTCCCTGGGCCGCATTGGCTGAAAAAAATGTTTCTGGGGCTACGCAAACACTGCAGCAAGACAGAGGAGAGAGCCAGCAAGACGGTAAACACCCGGGGGCATCAGAGGAAAACACTGCATCGCCCTCGACCGAGGCCACACAAAATACTTCACGGGGGTCACATGCGGCCCTTGGGCCGCAGGTTGGACACACCCTGCCTTAGAGCAATGAGACAAATTGAGCTCTAAGTGGTACCGCTGAGGATTTGGATTAAAAATAAGTATTAACAAGGGTTGTAAGACAAAATAGTGGATAAGTTTACTACTGTTTTGATGATCAATTGAATAAGATTCACACCCTTTGTAAGATATTCAAACTTATGGTGTGGATTAATTGAATATACAGAAGCAGCCAGCTGACCTTTTCTTGTGTGAGAATCACCCCCTTGGGCTGGTGAGGACTTTGGTGGCAAAGCCCTCCAGCTGCAACTTTGGCACGGGGACGTCATGAAGGCTACATTTTTTTTGCTGGCTACCTTATGACCAAGAGAGGGTTGTTGTTGGGTCTTTATTTTTTTTTTTCTGGTAAGGCTTCTTACAGCTGTTTGTTAGCAGGTGAGATGACTTTGGCACTCTCTTCCGTTTTGTGCTCCGTAAAACCAGCTGTTCCCACCAGCAATGACAGAGCGAGCATGCCAGGGTGAGGCCGCAGGCTATGTTTAGATGTAGACAAAATACAATACAAACATGCTCGGATCATGTAAGGAAACATCTGGACTAATCCTTCCAGCACCACCCCGTAAATCCTCTGATAAATCACCTAGCAATTAGGCGGTAGAGAATTCTTGGGGGGGGGGGGGGGGGTGGATTAAAAAGTGAAAGCTGGCGCTGTCACAGCAAGGACAGTATTTCTTTGTTATCTTGTGATCTAAACAAAGAAATCAAGAGCAGAAAGTTTGATCTTTGGCATTCACTTCTCTCTTGATTACATGGCTACTTTTTTTTTTTTAAATTCCGATGATAAAATGTGTAGCCATTGTCCTATGGTGTACATAGATTGAAATAAGGCCAGTGTGGGCATGGTTTGCGCCAGAAGTGGCCTTAGACATCCGTAGGCGTGAGGCGGGCGCCGTAAACGTAGGCCTTTAAAATGCTGGCGTACATTTAAGGCGGCATGGTTTAAAAAAAGACGCAATTGAATGTGGAGCCTGCCGGTGATTGACATCCAATCCAGTCCCATCCTTGGTTTCATATGCCGATTTATCCCTTACAAAAAAGGGCTCGACTCGGTTAACAAGATTGCTGAAATTTGAGGCTATAGTGGTGCATTTGAAAGTGGGTGGAGCCCATTGACATCATTTATTGAGTCACAATAGTTGTCATGTACCTTTTCTTTTTATTTGTCCTCCTTAAACATCCAGGGTGGGATGAACTAATGATTTTAATACTGAATGTAACCATTAAATAATTTTCCTTTTGTTTCATTTTAATTTGTTGAAATACCCTTTAAGTGTAATGTTATATTTGTATTTTAGATAATCGTCTGTTTTTATTTAATAATTGTAAGTGTGTTACCAAAAATTTTTTATTTATTTGTACATCGCCTTGAATTTTGAATTGGCGATAAATCAAAAATACTTAATAAACTTGGAATAAACTTGGAGGGAGATGGGAAAACTTTACAATTATATCTATTTTATTGAAATTATACTTGTGGTTTTATTTTCATTAGTTAAGGAGATGGGGGGGTGAAAATATTTGTTGTTGAAATATTTGTATATTTAAAATGCTTTTGTTTGATTCGTTTATGTTTTTTAAATTCACTGTATTGCACTGTTAATAATTGAAAACTAATAAAGATTTACAAAAAAAAAAAAAAGATTCCCTAAATTCAGCTCGAGAATGAGTTGATTCGATTCCAAAATTATCTTGGCAGTGGCATAATAAGGGTGAGCGGCGCTTGGGGCGGTGGCGCCCCTCCCCCGCCCTCTTCTCTCCACCCCCTTCCCTCTTCTCATACCTTTTTAACTTCTCCAGTGTGAGCGGCATGCCTGGAAGTGACGTCTGAGAGAGCGCCAACGTGGGCAGCAACCTCACGCCGTAAAAATAGGTATGGGGAAGGCAAGGGGTGCACACGCATGGCAAGGAGAGGAGTGGGGGGAGGGGGAGAGGAGGAGGTGTGCCACACCCTTAGGAAGACAAATCCCGGGGCAAATCGCCCCCCGCCCCCCCCCCCCCCCCCCCCCTTACTACGCCACCGGTGACTGGCGCCTGTCATGGCAGGCGCCGCTTCCAGAATCAGACTCTTTAGGACCAGAACAGCATCTGGGGGTCTGGTCTCAATAGCTTGTAGCAATAAGAGACATAGTGGCCCCCAGACATACAGGAGTTTCTTTCTGAACACAAGTCCTTACTCAGCCCTCTCTTTCCTAGACACAATGCCAGACTTGGAATTTAGGAATTAACAAGAAAGTCATGAATGGCATGTAGAACAGATCTTAATTTTGTGGCCCACATGTTGCATCCAGGACCAACTCCTCGTTTCCTGTCTGGAGTTGTTCCAGCCTCTGCCTCATTTTCAAGCTGAATGAGACGGACTGAGCACTCAGAAGTCACTGAGAAACCCTGCATTCATTTAAAATGACATAGGAAACGGTAGGGAACCCCACCCCCTAAATGTGGGGTTCTTTTCCTGCGTTGTACATAGGGTGCCCTCCTTCGAAAAAGCATGCACTGTTGGAAAGAGCGAACATAGATATTACACCCCAAATGGAAAAATGAAAAATAGAAAGCTTGAACAGAATGAAAATTCTGGTAAACAAAGTGCAGACCCCAACCGAGCACCAGATGTGACTCTCTCTGAGAGCTGAGGGGGTTCACAGCGGTGGAGGAGTTCTGGCAGCCACATGCGACACACGGAGGGAGCTGGAGTCTGGAAGTGAACAGGAAGAGACCGAGAGGAGAGAGGAAAAGATAGGGCGAGACACGATGAGAAGCTGAGGATAGGGGAGGAAGAGAGTGCAATCAGCGGGAGCATTTACAGTGGGTTCCAAACCTGGCCTAGGGGAACCCCAGCCAGCCAGCTTTTCAGGCCAATCGACCTCGTGCAGATTCATAGAGGATATCCTAAAAACCTGACAGGCTAGGGTTCCCTCAAACTCCAACCCTTTGCAGGGCCACATTTTGGATTTGTAGGTACTTGGAGGGCTGCAGAAAAAATAGTTAATGTCTTATTAAAGAAATAACAATTTTGCATGAGGTAAAACTCTTCATAGTTTATAAATCTTTCCTTTTGGCCAAGTCTTAATAATAATATTGTCATATATAGGTAAAGAGACCTCAAAATAGGACCTGGCGGGCCGCATGTGGTCCCCCGGGCCGCGAGTTTGAGACCACTGATCTAGAGGGTGAAGAGAAAGGGGCAGAGGGACGATGTGCCCATGTTACATGACGGCGGAGAGAGGGAAGCGAACATCAGCAGTAACATAGTAACATAGTAGATGACGGCAGATAAAGACCCGAATGGTCCATCCAGTCTGCCCAACCTGATTCAATTTAAAATTTTTTTTTTTTTTTTTTTTCTTCTTAGCTATTTCTGGGCGAGAATCCAAAGCTTTACCCGGTACTGTGCTTGGGTTCCAACTGCCGAAATCTCTGTTAAGACTTACTCCAGCCCATCTACACCCTCCCAGCCATTGAAGCCCTCCCCTGCCCATCCTCCTCCAAACGGCCATACACAGACACAGACCGTACAAGTCTGCCCAGTAACTGGCCTAGTTCAATCTTTAATATTATTTTCTGATTCTAAATCTTCTGTGTTCATCCCACGCTTCTTTGAACTCAGTCACAGTTTTACTCTCCACCACCTCTCTCGGGAGCGCATTCCAGGCATCCACCACCCTCTCCGTAAAGTAGAATTTCCTAACATTGCCCCTGAATCTACCACCCCTCAACCTCAAATTATGTCCTCTGGTTTTACCATTTTCCTTTCTCTGGAAAAGATTTTGTTCTACGTTAATACCCTTTAAGTATTTGAACGTCTGAATCATATCTCCCCTGTCTCTCCTTTCCTCTAGGGTATACATATTCAGGGCTTCCAGTCTCTCCTCATATGTCTTCTGGTGCAAGCCTCCTATCATTTTCGTCGCCCTCCTCTGGACCGCCTCAAGTCTTCTTACGTCTTTCGCCAGATACGGTCTCCAAAACTGAACACAATACTCCAAGTGGGGCCTCACCAATGACCTGTACAGGGGCATCAACACCTTCTTTCTTCTACTGACTACGCCTCTCTTTATACAGCCCAGAATCCTTCTGGCAGCAGCCACTGCCTTGTCACACTGTTTTTTCGCCTTTAGATCTTCGGACACTATCACCCCAAGGTCCCTCTCCCCTTCCGTGCATATCAGCTTCTCTCCTCCCAGCATATACGGTTCCTTCCTATTATTAATCCCCAAATGCATTACTCTGCATTTCTTTGCATTGAATTTTAGTTGCCAGGCATTAGACCATTCCTCTAACTTTTGCAGATCCTTTTTCATATTTTCCACTCCCTCTTCGGTGTCTACTCTGTTACAAATCTTGGTATCATCTGCAAAAAGGCACACTTTTCCTTCTAACCCTTCAGCAATGTCACTTACATACATATTGAAAAGGATTGGCCCCAGCACCGAACCCTGAGGGACTCCACTAGTCACCTTTCCTTCCTTCGAGCGACTTCCATTAACCACCACCCTCTGGCGTCTGTCCGACAGCCAGTTTCTGACCCAGTTCACCACTTTGGGTCCTATCTTCAGCCCTTCAAGTTTGTTCAACAGCCTCCTATGAGGAACTGTATCAAAGGCTTTGCTGAAATCCAAATAAATTACATCTAGCATATGTCCTCGATCCAGCTCTCTGGTCACCCAATCAAAAAATTCAATCAGGTTCGTTTGGCACGATTTACCTTTTGTAAAGCCATGTTGCCTCGGATCCTGTAACCCATTAGATTCAAGGAAATACACTATCCTTTCTTTCAGCAACACTTCCATTATTTTTCCAACAACTGAAGTGAGGCTCACCGGCCTGTAGTTTCCTGCTTCATCCCTGTGACCACTTTTATGAATAGGGACCACATCCGCTCTCCTCCAATCCCCAGGAATCACTCCCGTCTCCAGAGATTTGTTGAACAAGTCTTTAATAGGACTCGCCAGAACCTCTCTGAGTTCCCTTAGTATCCTGGGATGGATCCCGTCTGGTCCCATCGCTTTGTCCACCTTCAGTTTTTCAAGTTGCTCATAAACACCCTCCTCCGTGAACGGCGCAGAATCTACTCCATTTTCTCGTGTAACTTTGCCGGACAATCTCGGTCCTTCTCCAGGATTTTCTTCTGTGAACACAGAACAGAAGTATTTGTTTAGCACATTTGCTTTCTCCTCATCACTCTCCACATATTTGTTCCCAGCATCTTTTAGCCTAGCAATTCCATTTTTTATCTTCCTCCTTTCACTAATATATCTGAAAAAATTTTTATCTCCCTTTTTTACATTTTTAGCCATTTGTTCTTCCGCCTGTGCCTTCGCCAAGCGTATCTCTCTCTTGGCTTCTTTCAGTTTCACCCTGTAGTCTTTTCTGCTCTCCTCTTCTTGGGTTTTTTTATATTTCATGAACGCCAACTCTTTCGCCTTTATTTTCTCAGCCACTAGGTTGGAGAACCATATCGGCTTCCTTTTTCTTTTGTTTTTATTGATTTTCTTCACATAAAGGTCCGTAGCCATTTTTATCACTCCTTTCAGCTTAGACCACTGTCTTTCCACTTCTCTTATGTCCTCCCATCCTAACAGCTCTTTCTTCAGGTACTTTCCCATTGCATTAAAGTCCGTACGTTTGAAATCTAGGACTTTAAGTATCGTGCGGCCGCTCTCCACTTTAGCCGTTATATCAAACCAAACCGTTTGATGATCGCTACTACCCAGGTGAGCACCCACTCGAACATTAGAGATACTCTCTCCATTTGTGAGGACCAGATCCAATATCGCTTTTTCCCTTGTGGGTTCCGTCACCATTTGTCTGAGCAGAGCCTCTTGAAAGGCATCCACAATCTCCCTACTTCTTTCCGATTCCGCAGACGGAACATTCCAGTCCGCATCCGGCAGGTTGAAATCTCCCAACAGCAGAACCTCCTCTTTCCTTCCAAACTTTTGGATATCCACAATCAGATCCTTATCAATTTGCTGCGATTGAGTCGGAGGTCTGTAGACTACACCCACGTAGATAGAAGTTCCATCTTCTCTTTTCAGAGCAATCCATATCGCTTCTTCCTCTCCCCAGGTCCCTTGCATTTCGGTCGCTTGGATATTGATCTTTACATAGAGAGCTACTCCTCCACCTTTATGACCATCTCTGTCCTTCCTAAAAAGATTATATCCCGGTATGTTTGCATCCCATCCATGTGATTCACTGAACCATGTCTCTGTGATAGCAACAATATCTAGATCTGCCTCTAATATCAGGGCTTGCAGATCATGAACTTTGTTGCTTAGACTGCGAGCATTTGTGGTCATCGCTTTCCAGCTATTTTTCAGCAATAATCTCCTTTTTCGTATGGATTTTTGTGTCGTTTCACTTTCCGTTGCAATACTAAGAAATGAGTTGCTGATATTGCTTATGTTGCAGCCTTTACTACTATCACATCTTTTCTTTTGCCGGGGGTGGTCTCTATAATTGTCCTTCGTACATACACCACCCCCACCTTCTAGTTTAAATGCCTGGAAAAATATTGTCTAAATTTCTCTGCAAGGTTTCTTTTTCCTGCTGTAGTAATATGTAGCCCATCAGTGCAATATAGCTTCTTGTCCTTCCATGTATTTCCCCATCCTCCTATGTACCTGAAGCCTTCTTGATGACACCAGGCTCTGAGCCATCTATTAAAGTCCTCTGTGTTTTTCATTCTTTGCTCTCCTTTTCCATATGCAGGCAGTATTTCAGAAAAAGCTAAAGTCTTTACAAAAGGTTTCACGCCCTCACCAAGCTCCCGAAAAGCTTTCTGTGCTGCAAGTGTGGAGTTGTTGGCCAAGTCATTTGTTCCCAGATGGATAACAACATCAGTGTTAAAATCCTTAGTTTCTTCCTTAATTATAGTCAGTATTTGCCTGGAACTCCTGGTAGCTGAGGATCCTGGAAGACATTTCACTATTTTGGACTCCTCGCCCTGTGTTCCAAGGTTAATGCCTCTGATGATGGAATCCCCCAACAGTAATAGTTTTCTGTTTTTGGCTTTTTTATTTGTACTTAGGGTGCTCTTGTTCTCTTGAGTTTCCTTCATTGGTTCCAGTCCCACCTCCCTTCTGTTTTCCTGAGTATCGCAGTGCACTAGTGGAGCGAAGGAATTCTGTAGAGGTAATATTAGTGAAGGTGGATGTTTCTGTGTTACATGTCGCAGTCTTCCTGAGCCTACTGTGACCCATTTATTCCTGGGCTGTTTTATTCTTTGAGGTAGAGGTGGTAAGTTGGTATGATTTTGTGGAGTGATGGAAGCTGCTTTAATTGTATTCAATTCCTGTTTAAGTTTGCAGAGCTCCTCCTTAATACTGGCAAGTTGAAGACAGATGGGGCAAGCCTTAAGCCTCCAAATAGTATGTCTTGGAATTAAAGCACCACAGTGATTGCATAGAATAAAGGTCATCTTGATTGGTTGTGAAGTCCTGATTATATGGGTCTCTATATATGAATAGTGGTCCCTGGGGTTGGTGGGACTATAAGTAAGACTACTAGTAAGGCAGAAATATAGGCTCTATACCACCTAAAACACAGTATTTTAAACAAAACTGCAGGAAGAAGAAATAAGATTTAACAGAGGAAAGAGAAGGATTTTTTTGTGCTTTTTTATATTTTTTTTTAGTAAGAAACAGGGAGGAGAAGAGAAATTAAGCAGATATAATGCTGAAAACCAGTGAAAAGAGCAGAATATGAAATGGTGAGTAACTTAGCTTTTAGAAGTTCACAGGGCAGCCTTGTTTCAGCAATGTCCCAAAGATAATGCAATTAACCTTAGAAGTAAAACAGAACCCCTCCCTTCTCCACCTAATCAGCAGAAAACAATGGCTGAATACTGGTAAGACAGAAATATAGGCTCTATACCACCTAAAACACAGTATTTTAAACAAAAATGCAGGTTCTATCAGTGCTACCCTAAAACACAGGATTTATAACAGGATTTTCCCTACTTTAGTCACCCTGAGCCACAGGCACCAGAAATATAGGCTCTATACCACCTAAAACACAGAATTTTAAACAAAAATGCAGGTTCTATCAGTGCTACCCTAAAACACAGGATTTATAACAGGATTTTCCCTACTTTAGTCACCTAAAACACCTAAAACACAGTATTTTAAACAAAACTGCAGGAAGAGGAAATAAGATTTAACAGAGGAAAGAGAAGGATTTTTTGTGCTTTTTTATATTTTTTTTAGTAAGAAACAGGGAGGAGAAGAGAAATTAAGCAGATATAATGCTGAAAACCAGTGAAAAGAGCAGAATATGAAATGGTGAGTAACTTAGCTTTTAGAAGTTCACAGGGCAGCCTTGTTTCAGCAAGGGGGGTGTCTTTGGGGTGTGCAGTGACAAGAGGAGCAAACTGACCAAGAGAGTGAAAAAGCTTCATATTTTATTTACTGGTATTCAGATTTATTATCCAGCTCTGTGAAAAGATTCACCCAAGGAATCTTGTGTTAGAGAAGCCAAGAAGATGGTGAAGAAAATTCACAGATAGAATCACTACAGAAACAATACCAGCAGCAGTTATCGGCCTGATAGTATATTTATAGACATGTAGTTTACATTAATGCAACCTATAAGCTAATGTTATTCAGTAGCTGCCCCCAGAGCTGACCCTACCATTAAACAGCTGTGTCTTGCACACATGGCCCTACGCTCCTACCCCTCCTGACTTATGCAAATGAAGCCCCATAAAATGTCTCTGAACATGACCTCAAATCTCTCTGCCTCCCCCCTGGGTTGCCCTTAGCTGTCATAGTTCCCTGCCATAAGGCAGGCCTGTCTGTTCGAGTCAAAAGCCACTGAAACCCTGCTACACCCAGGGGTATATGCAATGCATCCCCCTACTATTTGTCATTGGAATCTTTTTTTTTTTTTTATCATGGAAATCAACCAATAAATCATCATTAAGTGCATCTTTCTCCACGCTCTCCTTTTGTTTTTGTCTGTTTGGACGCAGTATTCCATGGTGCGCCCCCACCTGGAATACTGCATCCAGCACTGGTTGCCGTACAAGAAAAAGGACACAGTACTACTCGAAAGGGTCCAGAGAAGAGCAACAAAAATAGTTAAGGGACTGGAGCAGTTGCCGTACAATGAGAGGCTAGAGAAACTGGGCCTTTTCTCCCTTGAAAAGAGGAGACTGAGAGGAGACATGATCGAGACATTCAAGATATTGAAGGGATTAGACTTAGTAGAGAGAGAGAGATTGTTCACCCTCTCCAAGGTGGAGAGAACGAGAGGGCACTTGCTAAAGTTAAAAGGGGATAGATTCCGTACAAACGTAAGGAAGTTCTTCTTCACCCAGAGAGTGGTAGAAATCTGGAACGCTCTTCGTGAGGCTGTTATAGGGGAAAACACCCTCCAGGGATTCAAGAAAAGGTTAGATAAGTCCCTGCTGGACCAGAACATACGCAGATAAGGCTAGACTCAAATAGGGCACTGGTCATTGACCTAAGGGCTGCCGCGTGAGCGGATTGCTGGGCACGATGGACCACTGGTCTGACCCAGCAGCGGCAATTCATATGTTCTTATGACTTCACTCGTGCCAGACTTTAAGAATAAATGGGATACCCATGTGGGATCCCTACGAGGGTCAAGATAAGAAAATTGGGTCATTAGGGCATAGACAGGGGGTGGGTAAGCAGAGTGGTCAGATTTGATGGGCTGTAGCCCTTTTCTGCCGTCATCTTCTATGTTTCTATGTTTCACTCCACTGTGGAGTATTTGGGTCTTCTTGTTTTGTTGTTTTTAAAATTTCAAACTCAAAAAAAATCATGAAAGCTCTACATGACGTAAATCAGGCGTTCTTTAATATTAACTCTAAATAACATATCACCGTAACATTTTTTTCCCCCCAAATTTTGACTTCTTTAAATAAATAAATAAATACATAAAAATGTGTGCATGTGAAAAGCTCAAACCCAACAACCAACATGAAGATCTGCACGGAGCAGGTTGTTAATGAGACCATCACAGCTGATCACCATCTCGTACCACCGCATACAGACATAGATCTTAAACACTAACTTATCAGCCTGTTTTTATCTTAGGCGGTGGTGCTGCTGGTTCCTGTCTCTTAACCGCTCTGGTCTTAAAGCCTTGTGATCAAAATTCTAATGCTGTCTCATATTTCCCTCGACCCCCCCCCCCCCCCAAACTCAAGTTTCACAAATTGGAGCTTCTTCAGGAGGGGACACCGTTTGCGAGACTCCCACCTGAACAAACTGACTGCGTGGAAGAGATGAGATGGTGATCAGCTGTGATGGTCTCATTAACAACCTGCTCCGTGTTGATCACATTGGCTTCCCATTAACCAACGAATAACCTATAAAATTTTGCTTTTAGTATTTAAAACACTATCTACCAATGAACCTCAATTTATAGATCGGTTACTCATCCCTTACAACACGACACGTTCACTCCGATCTACAACTCAGGGACTGCTAATGGTTCCTTCTTTGAAAATTATTGGAACCAGACGTAACGATATATATTCTGTAATGGCCCCTTTAACCTGGAACGCCCTTGCCTTTATATATAAGAGAAGTTAAAGATCTCAGCAGATTCAAAAATAATTTTAAAACTTTTCTATTTAGAGATGCATTTAATGTTTAAATAATTCATTTCTAACAATCTTAATCCCATTCCATATGTTTTTCCCTTATTTGGTTTTTCTTTTCTTCCCAATTATGAAAAATATCAATATTGTAACTGTCTTCTCTTCCTTTTCCTTTCCCTTACGTATCTGAGTCTGTCTGTTCTGTCAGTTTGTTTTTAACCCCTTTTAAAGCTGTATAATGAACTCTAGATCTATCTTATATTTGAATGTTACTCGCTTAGTATGTAATAAGCGATTTATCAAATTTAAATAAACTTGAAACTTGATCACTAGAGGTTGGTTGTTCGGTCTGAGCTTTTCACATACACTTTTTTTTTTAAAAAAATTTATTTTTATTCATTATCATATTATTCATAAGTAATACAACTTGTTAAAGCAATACAGAGTCATAATCTATCATGTAAAAAAAAAAAAAAGACAAAACAAGAAATATTCACATTCCTATCGGAAACAAAGCCAATTCTTAATGGTTATAACTCCTTCATAGACCTCAATTAAGAGGAACGATCTAAATTACAGGGAGATATTCAAAGTAAAATTACAAATTATAAAATAAGAACCAGGCTTATTACGTCTACCCCCCCCCCCCCCCCCCCCGGATTTTAATTTTTAGAGCTAGACTCTCCACCTCTGAACCTCTGATTAACCCCTTAAGGTCCAAAAAGGATCTAAGATGATCAGGTGCATAAAAACCATATTTTAAATCCATATACTTAATTATGCACTTACAAGGATAAGCTAAAGTAAAAGTAGCCCCCATCTTCTTTGTATTTCTCACATTGCTAAAAATAGCTTACACTTTTCTTGTGTTGGTTTTGTAACATCATGGTGTAGCCATATATGTTGGCCACAGAAAGGCGTACCTATTTTCTTTAAGAATAACCTCATAACTGAAATGAGATCTTGCTCAAATATAACATTTACAATTAATGTAGCTCTGTCCTTTATATCCATGAAAGAATTTTCCAAAACTGCTGTTACATTTTGGAAGTCAACTGGTAAATTTTTAGAAACAAGTAATTCTTCCGAGCCACTATTTCTTTTTGATGTTGATAAATTATAAGCCTTATTTATAGGTGGTAATTGATCCAGTGGAAAAGACAAGTTCTCCACCAGAAATTTTTTGAAGACATCAATCGGCGAGATAGAAAATTTTTTTGGACAGTTCAGTACTCTCAAATTGAGACGACAATTGTAATTTTCAATCATTTCTATCTTGTGTGAAAGAGTGGTTTGATCTCTGATTATTGTAGTAATGGAATTTTTCAAGGGAATAGTCTCAGAATCTACCTTCTCTAAACATTCCTGTTTCACATTTTCAATACTTGAAGTAAAGGAGTCTACTTTAGTTACCAGTGCTGTAACATCTGAAGCAGTCTTCCCCACCTTCTCTTCCATCCTCCCTATGGCCTCCAGAAGGATATCCATTGTGTTAGCAGGGGTTTTTGCCAAGGCTTCGGCTCCCTCAGAGTTCTTACTCCTCTGCTCTTCAGCCGAGAGTGTAGCTCCACCCGCTACCTGCTTCGGGATAACTCCCTCCTCCCCTCCGCTGGACAAAGTGGTGCAGAGATCGTAGGCGGTGACAGAGATGTTTCCAATTCCAAAGGCTCGAGTGCTCCCTCACTCAGAGCCACCACGGAAGTCTGTAGCCACTGGGAGATCCGAGGGTCAGCGGTGTTCTGCGGCTCGAAGAAACGCTGAAGCATTTGTTGTGTCAGTGAGGAGGTAAGGGCCGCGGGTTGAGATGCTCTCACGGCCCCTTTCTTCTTAGTATGGGGCATGTTAGAAACGTCCTGGGGAGCAAAAAGCAATATATTTTTGAAGTAAAAAGATACAGCCAGAATGCCACCGCTACACGTCCACCATCTTGGATCGTTCCCTGTCCCACATACACACATTTTTATGTATTTATTTATTTAAAGAAGTCAAAATTTTGAAAAAAAAAAATTTAAGGTGATATGTTATTTAGAGTTAAAATTTCAAAGACAGACTGAGCATATAAAGCGGTTTATCGAGACATTTGAAACTTGAAATGATACTCTTCTTCATCACCGTGCTAGTCTGCTCTCCCATGATCTAACCAAACTTGACGATGCTGTAACAGAAATTTCCTCTTGGCTATGTGAGAATCATCACATTCTTAACCCGTTAAAATCCACTTCCTGTTGGATTATAGGCAATTCTAACGTGGCTTCGCTCTCCCAAACAATTACATGACACCCTTATTTCCCTTGTGTCTCATTTTAAATGCCTGAGAGTTTTTCCTGATCAGGAACTTTCTTTTAATCATCACATATCTGCTTTGACAAAAACTTGATTTTTTTTTTTTTTTTTCTCACTTAGACAATTCAGAATAATTTGCTCCTTCTTAGATGAATCCTCCTGGAAAATTAGGCTTCATGTTCTCCTAAACTACAGCATATCATGAAGGGCATAGAAGGGCATAGAAAAAGTGGACAGGGGCAGATTTTTCAAACTAAGGGGAACCACAAGTACAAGGGGGCACTCGGAGAAATTGAAAGGGGAAAGGTTTAGAACAAACGCCAGGAAGTTCTTTTTCACCCAGAGGGTGGTGGATACATGGAACGCGCTGCCGGAGGATGTGATAGGCAGAAGCACGCTACAGGGCTTCAAAGAAGGTCTGGACAGGTACCAAGAGGACAAAGGGATTGAGGGGTACAGATAGGAGTAGAGATAAGGTTATAGGGACAGGATTAGAGGTACCTAGAGGACAAAAGGATTGAGGGGTACAGATAGGAGTAGAGATAAGGTTATAGGGACAGGATTAGAGGTAAATTATAAAATTAGTCAGAGACCACTGTTCAGGCAGTGGACCTGATGGGCCGCCGCGGGAGCGGACCGCTGGGCAGGATGGACCTCTGGTCTGCTCCAGCGGAGGCAACTTCTTATGTTCTTATATATAGAATATAGAGTGGAATTGTACTAGTCAGAGTGATGTCCACACAGAAAAATGTCCTCAATCTCATCTGATGGTCCAAGTAACTTTATTCATCCGGTAACTCAATGACTTGATATGTACATGTTTCGGCCAAACAGGCCTGCCTCAGGAGTCTTGAGAGTCTTCCGAATAATGTGGGATGAAACGAAGGGTAAATGTGTGGTCTCTCATGTAGAAATGAAGACTTCTGCAGAAGAGCTTGGTACGTCAGTTGGCTCCGAGCACTGCTGCATAATATAACATAACTTTATTCTTCTATATCGCCATAATCAAACAATTTCTAGGCGGTTTACACAGAAGAAGGCTGGACAATCAGCAAAATACAATTAGTTAAAATACAACAAGTTTCCTAAAATATTCAAAGTAAGATTTTAGTTAACAGTAATATCATTTAGGAAATAAATTTGTCAAACAACGTTGACTTAATTACTTTACGAAATGCACCGTATCTGGCGAAGGACGTAAGACTTGAGGCGGTCCAGAGGAGGGCGATGAAAATGATAGGAGGCTTGCGCCAGAAGACGTATGAGGAGAGACTGGAAGCCCTGAAGGGAGGGACAGGGGAGATATGATTCAGACATTCAAATACTTGAAGGGTATTAACGTAGAACAAAATCTTTTTCAGAGAAAGGAAAATGGTAAAACCAGAGGACATAATTTGAGGTTGAGGGGTGGTAGATTCAAAGGCAATGTTAGGAAATTCTACTTTACAGAGAGGGTGGTGGATGCCTGGAATGCGCTCCCAAGAGAGGTGGTGGAGAGTAAAACTGTGACTGAGTTCAAAGAAGCATGGGATGAACACAGAAGATTTAGAATCAGAAAATAATATTAAATATTGTACTAGGCCAGTTACTGGGCAGACTTGCACGGTCTGTGTCTGTGTATGGCCGTTTGGTGGAGGATGGGCAGGGGAGGGCTTCAATGGCTGGGAGGGTGTAGATGGGCTGGAGTAAGTCTTAACAGAGATTTCGGCAAGTGGAACCCAAGCATAGTACCGGGTAAAGCTTTGGATTCTTGCCCAGAAATAGCTAAGAAGAAAAAAAAAAAAAAAATTTAAATTGAATCAGGTTGGGCAGACTGGATGGACCATTCAGGTCTTTATCTGCTGTCATCTACTATGTCACCATAAGACAACATAACTCTGCTGCTTACTTGCTTGAAATGCTAGAGTCCTATCCAAAAAAGTCGTATATCTGCACCCAGTAATTTTTGGATAGGCAAATAAATTGGAATTCCTGGTTATCCTCGTTGGACTATATAACACAAAATGAGATAAAAGGTCATTTGGGGAAAATCCCCAAAACAGCTTAAAACAGATGCACGAAAATTTGAAGTTTTCATTTCTATATGAGAGACCACACATTTACCCTTCATTTCATCCCACATTATTCAGAAGAGTCTTAAGACTCCTGAGGCAGGCCTGTCTGGCCGAAACATGTACATGTCGAGTCATTGAGTTACCGGATGAATAAAGTTATTTGGACCATCAGATGAGATTGAGGACATTTTTCTGTGTAGACATCACATAGAGTCCAGTTATTCTCATATCCTACTGTCAAATCGTGTCGTTGGAAGAGATTTCTCGAGAGAACTCTCTCTTTCTAGGCAGCCAAAATGAACGCCTGGTTTGGCAAAATCATGCCAGCAGTCTCATCCTATTATTTTTTTTTAGAAAACTATTAAAGACACAGCTGTTTGACAAATTTGTAACCCAAGCTTCCTAATAGCTTTTTAAATATAACATGTATTGTGTACATTCTAGAAATTGATGTATCTTTTTGAACTGTATATTCACTGGATGTTCTGCCTTATCTGCTGTGAACCACCTAGAACCATTTGTGGTCTGGCGGTATACAAGAATAAATTATAATAATAATAAACTTTATTCTTATATACCGCCCAACCAAGAATTCCAGGCGGTTCACAATCAAGAAGGAATGTACATGTAAGTTTTCAACAACTTTCTGAAGGCATAATATGATTGCGTTTGAGGAATCAAAGAACTTAACCAGGAATTCATTTTTCCTAACTGGAAATCAAAAGTCTTATCTAAGAATCTCTTGTAACGACAAGCTTTTACAGATGGATGCATGAATATGCAGACATTTTGAGTATTTTTATTTGACTTGTATAATTTAAATTGGGAGGCTAGGTATCGTGGAGCCAGACCAAAAAGGACTTTAAAACAGATGCAGCCAAATTTGAACAGAATTCACGCTTCGAATGGCAACCAGTGTAGTTGTTGATTGAAAGGACTCGAATACGATTTAAGGTTTTCTTATAAGATGCCAAGTAGATAACATTGCAATAGTCAAGAGCAGATAGAATTAGAGACTGAACTATTAATCTGAAAGAAACTAAGTCAAAATATTTTTTAATAGTTCAAAGTTTCCAGAGAATCATAAAACATTTTTTATCATAAGATCAGTATGATCTTCTAATGTTAAGTAACGATCTGTCACCCCCAAGATCTTAATTGAGGTGACTATATTAAAATTTTGATCGTTAATTTGAAGTTGTTTTTTTATCTGTAATGCTATCGTTTGGACTGGCAAGAAAAAATTTATTTTTTTCTGAATTAAGCTTAAGTTTAAATTTAAACATCCAGTGTTCTATCCGTGCCAGGAGAGCAGCAATCTGATCTTTTATGTCCTCTGAGAAGGCTGACATTGGCAAAAGTATGGTCAGCGTAAATATAAAATTTGACTTTCAAATCTTGCAATAGATTGGCCAAAGAAATCAAATAGATGTTAAAGAGAGTGGGCGACAATGGAGATCCCTGTGGCACTCCTGATGGGTTACTCCAAGAAGATGAATATTGCCCAGCTGAATAGACTTGATACGACCTATTTTGCAAAAAGCCTTTAAACCTCTTCCAAACGTTCCCAGTGATTCTAATAGTATCTAAGCAGAACAGTAAGATCTCATGATCTACCAGATCAAAAGCGCTACTTAGATCTAATTGAAGAATCAAAACGCTTGAACCTAAATTGAACTGCTTATAGAGATAATCCATAAATGATGCAAGAAATGTTTCTGTACTATAACTGGAATGAATCCTGACTGATGATCATGAAGGATATCAAATTTATCTAGATATTTTACCATGATAGCAACATTTTAGAACAAAGAAGTAGTGTTACGTTACAGTAGGCTACTCGAGGTAGGATTAGGAATTGCACTAAAATTCAGAAAGGCTCTGGTTTGAAGCATTTTCTGATGGGTCTTAGCTTTCTCATCACTAGGAAAGATTGTTTTGTTATTGATTGATTCATGGATAGGTGGTTATCAATTTCTACTCCTAAGATTTGGGATTGTAGTTCTAATGGAAAGTCTGTGTCATCTATTGTGATCCTTGGAGTGTAGCGTGGGTCAGTCCAAGGTCTTAGCCAAAGGAATTTGGTTTTATTCTTATTTAGTTTGAGACGGTATGCTGAGGTCCAGTTTTCTATGATGTGGACACATTCTACGACAGTAGGGAGGATATTGAATAATGCCTCATCACAGTCGAAAAATGTGTCCGCATTATAGAACATATCTGCCTACTTTTCCTTCTCATTCATCTCTAGTACCCTTCCCAAGCCTTTCATTCTTTAAATGAGTGATATCTCCAAATTCCTACCATCTATCAGTGGCACGATGAGTATATGAGGGACAGAGCTTCTCTTTGTATGGCATCATCTCTCTGGTTCTCTCAGTGTTGGGGAAGATTTTTTGTTATTTGATCGTGTGGATTGGTTGTGGATTACTGTTCACTTTTAGTTTTCACTGGATATTGGACACTTTTTGTGATTGAGGAATACGTTAATGGTTACTACCTCCAGCGACCTCCAGCTGCATCCTGAGTGAAGAACTGACTGGAATGCCAGCTTGTGACATAGTAACATATAGTAACATAGTAGATGATGGCAGATAAAGACCCGAATGGTCCATCCAGTCTGTCCAACCTGATTCAATTTAAATTTTTTAATTTTTTCTTCTTAGCAAATTCTGGGCAAGAATCCAAAGCTTTACCTGGTACTGTGCTTGGGTTCCAACTGCCGAAATCTCTGTTAAGACTTACGGTACTCCAGCCCATCTACACCCTCCCAGCCATTGAAGCCCTCCCCAGCCCATCCTCCCCCAAACGGCCATATACAGACACAGTGAGATAATAAGTGTTATTTAGTAGCTGGGTGGATAGGTGGTTATCACTGACTGAGCACATCCTATTTATTTCACATATATATATTTTTTATTTGTTTTATTGATGATAGATTCATTTCATATTTGTTGTGATTTTGTTTTGAATGGATCTAAAATAAATTTTTGCTAGTTGATTTCCCATTTTTATTTATTAATCTTCTCTCTGGAACAGTCTAACTCAATTGCTTAGACTTGAACTTTCCTACTCAAGAGTCGGATCATATTAAAAACCTGTTTATTTGAAAAAAACCTTTGACATACAGGCAGGTGACAGCGTTTCCATGAAGATTTACTAGAATGTGCAAACCTTCCCCTCATCTTCCTTATGACTAATTTTGACATAAATTCCTTCATTTTCTCTTCTGTAGTCCATCCGTACCTTCCCTCCCACATCTTTACTACTGATGATTTCTGCCTCCTTGTCTTCTGTTTCCGATAAAATGTGGCGTTCCATTTCCTATTTCAATTGAATTTTATATTTCTCCACTTTTTTTATTTGCAGGAAAGAAAATGTATCACATAAAGGAAACCATGGGTCTTTTGGCGTTCTCCCAGTTCTCTTCTGAGTCGTTCGAGGTCTCTCCATCTCTAGTCACCTGCTCTGAGGTGATTGCTGTGCCACACATCATACTTAATCCAATCTTACATTATTTTTTTAAAAAATTGGGTTTTTTTTAAAGTAAGTTCAGTGTAAATCGTTTCCGTACTGTAATAAGAAGTAGAATATAAAGTTAGTCCAATCCAAACTCGCCAAGTCACTATGTTGGGTTGGCAAAGTCTAAGAAACACTGATATCATGGAAGAGTATCAGTTGCCCATCTGCTTTTTCAGCAGTGGAGGTACGCTCATGCATTGCCTTGCGAGAATCTCTTCATAAAGCACGGAGGAGGAGTTTCATGCAGTGGGCGGGGTTAAATTCTCACTGGGGCTCCATGTGACTCTTGGCAAGTCATTTAACCCTCCGTTGCTCAGGTGCCAAAACAGCATCTGGATAAAATAAATGAAAACCACTTTGGTTGTACCATAGAAAGGTGGAATATCAGATCTATGACCTTTTTACCTTTTGGTTGATAAATCTCAATAAATAAATGATGTGTTGGTCTTCGTAAAAATTAGAAACCTGGCTTCAACAGTGCAGTTATTTGGATATTCATCTTTTCCAGTGGTAGCTCAAGATCAGTTAGAGAATGACACGGTGACAAAATTCATCACCGTTCCCGTCCCCGCGGATAACCGTGGGAAACCATCTTCATGTCATTCTTTAAGGAGAGAGGGAAGAATCAGAGTATGAATGGCCACAACCTCTGACCCGCAAGCTTTGCTTTGAAGAATGCTGGTGTAGAAGGACCGAGGTTGAAACAGACACTACAGAATGACAGTCTCTGGTATCCAGAGCAGATATTGTGATGTCATAATGCCTCATTCCACCAGTGCCTAAGAGCTAATCACATCAGTGATGTCACAATGGCTTCATTATCCTTGGCTCACATAAGAATCAGAGCATGAATGGCCACAACCACTGACCCGCAAGCTTTGCTTTGAAGAATGCTGGTGTAGAAGGACTGAGGTTGAAATAGACACTAGAAAATGACATGGGATTATTTCCTGCAGTTATCCGCGGGGACGGGAACGGTGATGAATTTTGTCACCGTGTCATTCTCTAAAGTTACCGTCAAATACAGAAAGTGTTTCCCTATCCTTGTACCTGCAGCAATGGAGAGTGTGGTGTAGTGGTTAGAGCTACAGCCTCAGCACCCTGAGGTTGTGGGGTTAAACCCTTTGCTGCTCCCTGCGACCCTACACTTAGCTAGATTGTGAGCCCACTGGGACCAAGAGGGAAAATGCTTGAAGTACTTGAATGTAAACCACTTTCAGTGTGGTTGTATAACTACAAAAAAGGCAGTATACAAGTCCCAACCCCTTTCCCTGATGTCATAATGCCAGGCAGAAACTCAAAGAGTAGCAAAATTCCATAGCTCATATGGTGATGTCATAATGCCTCATTCCACCAATAAGAGCCAACCTCATCAGTGATGTCACAATGGCTTCATTGTTCTATACTTGGCTCACTTCTGATATTGTATCAGAGGAGAGTGTGGTTCAGTGGTTAGCGCTACAGCCTTGGCACCCTGAGGTGGTGGGTTCAAACCCCATGCTGCTCCTTGTGATCCTGGGCAAGTCACTTAATCCTCCACTGCCCCAGGGACATTAGATTGTGATCCCACTGGGACAGATAAGGAAAATGCTTAAAGTACCTGTATGTAAACCGCTTTGAGTACGGTTGTAAAAATGCAAAAAGGCGGAATACAAGTCCCAACCCCTTTCCCTGATGTCATAATGCGTGTCAGAAACCCAAATAGTAGCAACGTTCCAGAGCTGAGATTGTGATGTCATAATTGCCTCATTCCACCAATAAGAGCCAACCTCATCAGTGATGTCACAATGGCTTCATTGTTCTATACTTGGTTCACTTCTGATATTGTATCAGAGGAGAGTGTGGAACAGTGGTTAGTGCTACAGCCTTGGCACCCTGAGGTGGTGGGTTCAAACCCCATGCTGCTCCTTGTGACCCTGAGCAAGTTACTCAATCCTCCATTGCCCCAGGGACATTAGATAGATTGTGAACCCACTGGGACAGACAGGGAAAATGCTTGCAGGGTCTGTATGTAAACCGCTTTGAGTGTGGTTGTAAGACTAGAAAAAGGCATTATGCAAATGCCAACCCCTTTCCCTTAAGTGACTTAACCAATGTCAGAAGAGGCTGTAGTGCGATTTGACCTGGGATCTCCTGGTTCCCAGCCAGCTTCGGTAACCATTAGGCTTCTCCTCCAGTCTGTTGCAGGGACTATGCCAAGCAAATCTTTTTAGACGAACATTTCAACGTCACTAAGACCCATATACAAAGCATCCTTACCTCCAACCTTTTTACACGCTTAATTAAACGATGAGTTGGATTTTCCTCTTTTATGTCTGGTTTGCTATAAAGTAATACAACACGAAAGGCACAACTGACCTAAGTACTTATTAAAAATGCTAATATGCATTTGGCCTTTGATGTCAGGCACACAATAAAGCGAGAGCTTTTCCTCTGGGACAGCGTAAATTCTTTATGTGTCATGAAGTTATGATGCCCAGCAGAGGGCTGTGACAGTAGAAATCAATCATACCTTGCGCACGGCAGGCCCTCTATGCCTCCTGCAGGGACCAGGCACTTTAATTAGCTTTTTTCTCTCTCTCTCTCTCTCTCTCTGCATAGCATAATATACATCTGCAGCTCCAGCGAGAAAAAATAATGGAGGGAAGTATTGTCTTAAAAAGAAAAAGTTTTTATAAATAAGAAAAAGAAAAGAAAGCAGGGAGACATGTCATAATCATTTGCAACAGAACACTTCTGGAGGAAATGGAGAGGAGCGGGGAAAGATTGTACGATACATAGTTAAATGTGGATTCAGTTTTGTAATTAATAGATCATTTTGCTGCAAACACACCAGATGCCTTGTTGTAAAGGTTTTTTTATTTCTTCAAGCAATCTGTGTTGCTTTTTTTTCTCAAAAGAATAAGGGCAAAGGAGCTTCCTGCTCAAAAAATGTTCTGGGTTTTTTGTGTTTTTTTTTTTTTGGGGGGGGGCGTATCTCCCTAAGGAGTCAGTATAAGACTGGAGTCAGTATAGAGGAAAACAACCAAAATGGTAAGAAGACATTATGAGAAGACACTGGAAGTAGAGAGTTGCGTGGGGACAGAAATCCCACCCATCCCCGCCCGTCCCCGCCTGGATCCTCTCCGTCCCCGCCCATCCCCGCCAGGATCCTCTCCGTCCCCACCCGTTCCCATCAGGATCCTCTCCGTCCCCACCCATCCCCGCAAGGAATTACCTCCATCCCCGCCCGTCCCCATAAAAAGCAGCAATTACTTCTGACAGGATCATCAATTCCACAGTTTCTTTTGTGTTTGCGCTGCTGTTTTCCTTGTGGAATCTCTTTGGTGGAAACCTTTTTATGTTTTCTGTTCAGGTAATTAACTTATAAACCCTCTCTTTTACTAAGGCTGACGTGTCCATTATATTATATGGACGAACCCTGCTTCCCAAGCCTTCCATCCCCGTTGGAGTCCCGTTGGCTAGAGGGGGGTCCCCGTGGGAGTTCCATGGGCCAGAGGGGGGTCCCCGTGGGATTCCCGTGGGTTAGGGGGGGGATTCCCTCGGGACTCCCGCGGGATTCCCGTGATCCCCGTTCCCGTGCAGACCTCTAACTGGAAGTCCTAAATACAAAAACCCTAGAGGAGAGGACTTTTAAATACATCTTCTTTCTCATAGCCTGGAAGGAGAATTTCTTGCCTCCGATACACTAATTTTGATGATTTTTTTTTTTTTTATTATTATTTATTTATTATTTTCAACTTAAATTTCAAGTATTACACTTGTACAGAAAGCAAGAATAGGATAGATATCAAATACAAAGCAATATAAATCTTAAATTAAACAATTATACTATTTATGCTCAAGTCCACAATTAGGATCCAAGAATTATTGAAAATTGGCGAAATTATCTAAAAAGAAAATTGTAATAGAAGCTGAGAACTATAGCACTGAGATGAGGTCACAATATCCTAAATATAGGGCTCAAAGATTGTTAACATTTAGGCGAGACATAGCCACAAAGTTTGTCAATTGTGATGGTTCAAAAAACACATATTTAAGAGTACGGTGATATACAATACATTTACACGGATGTCTCAAATAAAAGGTTGCTCCCAAAGATAAAACCCCAGGTTTCAAAAGAAGAAATTCACGGCGATGCCTTTGCGTCTCCCGTGCCAAATCTGGGAACATTTGTATTTTATAACCAAGAAAGCTTTTTTGTCTATTTTTAAAGAAAAGTTTTAACAACCATGTTTTATCAATTGGCAAAGCTAAAGTAATAATCATGGTGGCTGGTGATGCTAGATCCTTCTCAGATGTTTCTAAGATCTGTGATATATTTGGAAGTTCTTGATCTGAAGGTTTTTCTTTTAGTTGTTGATTTTGTTCTTTATCAGGCAAATAATAAACCCGTGAAAATGGTGGTAATGAATCTTCGGGTATCTCTAAGTTCTCTACTAGATATCTCTTAAGCATTTCTCTAGGTGTTACTAACTCAAGTCTTGGAAAGTTAATTAACCTTAAGTTATTACTGCGTGAATTGTTCTCAAGCATTTCAGTCTTCTTCCTTAGGTTAATATTATCTTTAACTAAGACCTCTTGAACTTGTTTCAATGATACAATTTCTTTTTCCATTTTTAGAACAGATAAATTAGAAATATTCGTTTCTTTTCTTAAATCCTTCAATTCTTTATCATGCTCCTTAATTTTCCCTTCAATTTGTTGAAGTGTAGGAGTAATTTTTTTAACAAAACCAGCCAATAAGTCCCAGATAGAGTCTAAAGTCACTTCTGCAGGTTTAATCAATTCAATTGAGGTTTGTGTAGGTGTAGAGTGCTCACCGTTCTGAAGTCCTTCGGGGGGTGTCTTCAGCCCTTCCCCCTCATGTTGAGATGATATTCCCCCAGGTACCTCCATAGGGGCCCTGGAAAAGTGGGCCCCAGTCTCCAAACTCTCCAGTAAATCTTCCCTTGCCTCTGGAGAGGAGAAAACCAATGAATCCGGGGTTTCCCCGCCCCTGGGAGAGCTGGTCGTCTGGGGTTGCGGGGGCGGTGCCCTAACGTCGGGGCTCAGTGTAGTGTCGGGCCCAGGAACATCCACGTTGGTTTCGCCTCCCTGTGTTGTCAGCGGGCCGCCATCCGACGTCACTGCGACCTCCTGCATGCGCCGCAGTAAATCCTGAATATTCCCGAGACCCGGGGCTCCAGGACGCCACGAGGCAGAAGCGGCACTCCGGCCCCGTCTCTTCGGCATCGCGGTAAGTAATTACCGTTAAGGAAATTAAGAGAAGTACAGTCCTGGGACACGCAGCTCAGCGCGTCCTGTCTCAGATCGCCATCTTGGATCTCTTGTCAATTTTGATGATTTTATATAACAACATTGTTCTTCACATGACTCTCTCTACATGATACATCAGATATCCCGGACCCCTGAGGAAGGAGTGTTTCTCCGAAACATGGACCTTGTTGGATCCGTACTCCATGTATACGAGAGCCATTTTTATGGATTACAATTTTGTATAGACTTTTAATAAAGATTCCACTCTGCAGTCTTTTCTTTGTTTTTGGTGTACAGACCTTTAAATACCTTTATTTATTTAATTCGTTTTTCTATCCCATTCTCCCCAAAGAGCTCCGAACAGGGTATAGGATAACATACGATAATATACAGTTCACATGTTACAATTTGCCATAGCTACAGTACAAATTTTCAATCGCCGGTTTTAAGAAAGGTTTGGACAAGTTCCTGGAGGAAAAGTCCATAGTCTGTTATGCCACTGGTTGTCCCGGATTGGTAGCGTGGAATGTTGCTACACCTTGGGTTTTGGTCAGGTACTAATGACCTGGATTGGCCACCGTGAGAATGGGCTACTGGGCTTGATGGACCATTAGCCTGACCCAGTAAGGCTATTCTTCTGTTCTTAGCCTAACTCAACACATACTAGGGATCTAATACCAATATCCCTAATATACAGTTTACAGGTTATATTTTGCTATAGCTATAGTGCAAGATTTTTCAATACAAGTTTTTATACACATACCAAGGATCTTGTATCAATATACATTTCTTTGTAACCTATAGGTCGTGGGCACAGGGTTAGGTGAAGAGGTATGTTTTTATTGCTTTCCTAAAGTTGAGGAGTCTTTCAAGGAATCTAATCTGTGGGGGCAGTTGATTCCAGTGGCTCAATATGACATGGGAGTAGGAACATAATTTGGCAGCTTGCAGTTGGAGCGATTAAAGGAATTACTGTACAAACAAGCCTTTTCCAAATGAGGAGAAGCTACAGAGGATGTGATATGAAGCTTCGTCCCTTTTAATAATTCCTAGCATCTTGTTTGCTTTTTTGGCTTCTGCCCGATGTGCACTGGAGGTCAAAAAAGCAAACAAGACGCTAGAAATTATTTTAAAAGGGATGGTTAACAAGACTGAGAATGTTATAATGCCCCTATACCGCTCCATTGTGCGACCTCAACTGGAGTACTGGGTTCAATTCTGGTCTCCTTATCTCAAGAAGAATATGGTGGCACTAGGAAAAGATTCAATGAAGAGCGACCAAGATGATAAAGGGAATGAAACTCCTCTCGTATGAGGAAAGACTAAAAAGGTTAGGGCTCTTCAGCTGAGAAAAGAGATGGCTGAGGGGAGATAGGATCAAAGTCTACAAAATCCTGAATGGAGTAGAATGGGTGCAAGTGGATCGATTTTTCACTCCATCAAAAATTACGAAGACTAGGGGACCCTCGATGAAGTTACAGGGAAGTACTTTTAAAACCAATAGGAGGTTGCTCTCGATATTCCAAATACTCCAAGTGCTAAGCGTGCTTGCCAATGATGTTCTAATGTTCAGATACCTAAAACTGTGATCCACTTGGACTTTTTATAAGGCTTGATTTTACATATATGATATGATTTTATGTTATTTTTGCTTATAATAAAATTGTATTTGTTCCTTAAGGTTGATCTATTCATTCTCTTCCCCACTTCTTCTTTGGTTTACCTAGTTTGTTTGTTTGGGTGGGGGGGTGTCCTTCCTTTTGGATTAAGAACATAAGAACATAAGAATAGGCTTACTGGGTCAGACCGATGGTCCATCAAGCCCAGTAGCCCGTTCTCACGGTGGCCAATCCAGGTCACTAGTACCTGGTCAAAACCCAACGAGTAGCAATATTCTATGATACCAATACAGGGCAAGCAGTGACTTCCTCCATGTCTTTCTCAATAACAGACTATGGACTTATCCTCCAGGAACTTGTCCAAACCTTTCTTAAAACCAGCTATGCTATCCGTTCTTACCACATCCTCTGTCAATGAGTTCCAGAGCTTAACTATTCTCCGAGTGAATAAAAAAATTTCCTCCTATTGGTTTTAAAAGTATTTCCCTGCAATTTCATCGAGTGTCCCTTAGCCTTTGTAATTTTTGACAGAATGAAAAATCAATCCACTTGTACCCGTTCTACTCCACTCAGGATTTTAATTATATCTCCCCTCAGCCATCTCTTTTCCAAGCTGAAGAGCCCTAACCGTTTTAGCTTTTCCTCATACGAGAGGAGTTCCATCCCCTTTATCATCTTGGTCGCTCTTCTTTGAACCTTTGTATCTGAACATTAGAACATCATTGGGGAGCACAATTAGCACTTGGAGTATTTGGGATATTGTGAGCAACCGACTGAGTGGATTTCCAGATAAGTAACCCTTCATTTCATCTATACTTGCTTGCTTTTTTTATAAAAACATCAGATTTTTGGTAGGCAGGAGGGGTGCTATGATGTTTTAAAGCCTATACTGTTGAAATCCGTGTCTCCTATATTTCAAATTATTTGGCTTTCAGTTAAAAAAAATAATTATGTTAATTTTGATGATATGTATTTAATCGTTAATCCTCTATAGTGAAGAATATAGTATTTATGTTGAGGATTAAATTTTTCTGAGTATTTTTACTCCCATAATATTATATGAATTGGTCAATTACCATGTCGATTAAAGCCAATCAAGGCAATTAAGTTAGGCTTTGGTAGGTGTGATCCAGGCGCCTACGGTGTCTAACATACGGTGCTGTTTTCAGAATCTGGGCTTTAGCATCGCTCATTAAAGAGGAAGTAAGTGGGGCCGTGTTAACTCAAGACTAATTATATCAGTAGCAGAGACAGCCAAGACAATTCCTCCACTAACCAGTTAGCACATCTACATTACCTTAAACATAGAAACATAGAAGATGGCGGCAGATAAGGGCCATAGCTCATCAGGTCTGCCCACTCTACTGACCCACCCCCAAGTCTAATATCCTAGGGATCCCACTCCTGGTAACAGGTTCCCTTGGCTTAACCCTCTAAGGGATCCCACTGGGCATCCCATTTGCTCTTAAATTCTTGCACACTGTTTGCCTCGATCACCTGCACCGGGAGCTCGTTCCAAGGATCAACCACTCTCTCGGTGAAGAAATATTTCCTGGTGTCGCTATGAAATTTCACGCCCCTGAGTTTGAGCGGATGCCCTCTTGTGGCTGAGGGTCCTTTGAGAAACAGAATCTCTTCTTCCATCTCGATACGGCCGGTAATATACTTAAACGTCTCGATCATGTCTCCTCTCTCCCTACGTACCTCGAGTGAGTACAGCCCTTGTGCTAACTAGTTAGTGTATGGATAACACGGGCGACCATACTGCTTATGAAAGAGGTAGTGATAAGCGCTCCCACAGTCATTTTTTAAAATGGCATTGCTTAGGGTTACCAAATTTGTTAAATAAAAAATAAGGTACCTGACCCCACCCCTGCCTCACCCAGAGTGCTATGCCCGGCCCCTGCCTCCCACTAGTCTCGCCCCTAAACCACCCCACGCCCCAGCCTCTCTTTCTCCAGCCTCCACCCAGGCCACCCCAAAGCCGGGTATGGCTTTCTGAGTCTCCCCTGTCTCCGGTACCTCCTCCGGCACTGCAATTTTACAAAACGTCAGCCAGCTGGCAGCGTCAGCAAGAGGATCCTGCTTAGAGAATGACACGGGGACCATTTACCGCGGTAAACCGTGGATCACCGCAGTAAATCCACAGGAATGGAGACATTTGCAACTGGTTTACCGCAGGAATGGGGACAAGACCTTTCACCACCCCGCAGGAATGGGGAAAAGACCTTTTACCACCCTGTGAGAGCGGTGAAAAGTCATACTCCTGTGGTAAAAAAAATTGCGCCCATATCAGACTCGGCATCTTTTCCCCAGCAACTCTTGCGCCTATTTTACCATCAGGAGCCAGCCATGCCACGATGAAGACAGAAGGAACCTAAAACCAAAGCCTGAGACCAATGTGATTTGAAGAATAAAATTACCAGACAACAAAAAGAAAAAAAATAAATTTATTTTATATTTTGTGATTAGAATATTTCAGATTTGAAATATGTATCCTACTAGAGCTGGTATTAGACATAACTGGGGACCGCAAAGTCCAGGCTGTGCTTCTTTAGCTTCCAGCTGGCTTAGGGCTCTCTCTCTGACCAGGGGGCAGTTGCCCTAGTTGCACTCCCCTAACATTATTCTTGCCATGTGTGACTAAAGTATTCTGTTAGCTTGATTTTTCTATGTAGTGTTCTGTAGTACTGTAATTTGGTTTGTTCAGTTTTCACAATAGTCAAGGGGATATTTGTAAAAGGGAGGGGAGATGGGTTTTGTTGAACCTTGCTCTGTTTTATTTGTGTTTATAAAATGACAATTGTCAGAGGAGAAGCTTCTGCCCACACACACGCGACTGCAGGGCGGCACAAGCAGGCTTTGCTGGCATCAGTTTCTTTTCTAAAGCGCCACGAAGTTAAGGGAGAGGGAGGGAGGGAGATAGATCTGGCCGGAGGGAGGGAGGGAGGGAGGGAAGGGGCTGCATGCGCGATCGGTGACCGCATGCCTTCCCTCCCTTAAGTTTCTTTACACCGTGAAGGTAAGGGGGAGGGAGGGAGATTCTCAGGCCACTGAAGGGCGGTGAGGTGGCGAGAAGGAAGGGTGGATGCTGCGGGGACGGGGATGGGGCGGTGAAGGGGACGGCAGGGATGGGAACAGGGCAGTGAAGGGGACAGCAGGTTCGGGGACGGTGCTCTGGTGACGGGGACAGATTTTTTTCCCCATGTTATTCTCTAATCCTGCTGCCATTAACCTGCCTCGAAGCCTTGGCTCTGCAGCATCCAGCCTAAGCAGGAATAGGAAGTGCTGCAGAGCGAAGGCTTCCAGGGCAGGCTGACGGCAGCAGGATCCTCTTGCTAACGTTGCCGGCTGCTCAAAGTTTTGTGAAATTGCAGCCCCGGAGGAGGCACTGGGAGACTGCTGACTCCAGGGTGGGGGCTGGACTGGAGAGAGTGAGTCCAAAATCCAGGCAAACTCCCTCTAGTCCAAGAAACCTTCCAGACACCTGGACAGTCCTCTAAAAATTGGACATGTTCAGGTAAATCCGGACATCGGGTAACCCCAGGGCCGGATTTATTCCACTTATGAGGCCCTTTCACCTCCCATTTTTAAGTTTGTAAATTACATGAGAGATAATAAAATCCATCATTACTGTGATATATATCAATATGTTAAATGAAACATGTTGTTATTGGTACTAACATAAAAAATGTGACACGGATAATAAATAAAAAAACGTCGAGAAAACTTATTTGGACATTTATTCTCAGCACCATATATAGTACTTGTAACAATAACTACGTAATCAAACATAACACACAACATTGCCCCTTCCTATGTCCATAGTACCCCCAGTGCGTCCTTCCTCACCTCACTCTCCCTCCGATGCCCGCCTGCCTCCCATCCCCCTTCCATTGAACACCCCCCACCCCCCCTCCGATGCCAGCCTGCCTGCCTCCCATCCCCTTCCTCTGAAATCCCCCACCTCACCCCACTCCCGATGCCAATCTGGGCCGCCCTGTCCTGACGGATCCACGTTTTGCCTCTCTCCCTGCGGGGCTGGGCTTTGCCCAGCTGTTTCCGGACTGACATCTTTCCCTCCCCGATCCTCCTCCCAGGGCGAGAAAAAGAAAGGGAGAAGCCGAGTCGGCGCCCCGTTGTGGCTGGAGCCGGTTCCGTTTCCGAAGCGGAACCGAGGTAACCGGGGAGCGGCTAAAACCTGAACCGGAGGCAGGATCGGACCGTGGACCGGTGCGTGCCCCCTCCCGGAGCTGAGACCGATTCCCCTCCGGAGCCGGGAAAGAGATGGGGGGGGGGAGAGAGGAGCAGTGGGATCCGATCCGGAGCTGGAGCACATGTGCAATTCGGATTCCCCACCCCCGGCTGAATTTTGATGAGTCGCTGGCGCCGGCGCCGTGAGGAGTGACACAGAAGCACACCTCACGCCACCAGGACTCACGATATTTCAACAGCGCATGCGCGCTCTAGGATTTTATTATTTATGATATAATCATGAAAATATAAAATAAAGCACGTAATATACATTTTAAAATATGCAAATTAAAACATATGTTAAGAACTTACTTAGAATTCCGCGAAATGAAGATATTGTCCCCAAAAAATTTTTTCAATAGTCTATAAACACTTCACTAAAGTATTGAACCTACTGAACTCAAAAGGCGAGAATCAAATGATCGTGTACGCAATCCTACAATAAGAATCTTTTCTAATAACATTAACACGTGTTTCATATTATCGAAGTAACACGAATCTAACCGAACGTCGGGATATCAATAGGTCTGTTCGTTTGTCTGTTCCAATCTACACCAATCTGCACTTTATTGATGCAAGAACAAACCAGAGCTTAGTAGCATAAGGCACGTCAATATTTGCCATAGCAATCAGTGAACGTATGAACTATACTTTGGTGCAATCTAGTATATACAAACGAACAGACCCAATGAGCAGAACGCGTTGATCTTAACCAATACATTATGCCATTGTATAGATCCATGGTGAGGCCCCACCTGGAATACTGTGTGCAATTCTGGAGGCCGCATTATCGCAAGGATGTGCTGAGACTGGAGTCGGTGCAAAGAATGGCCACCCGGATGGTCTCGGGACTCAAGGATCTACCATACGAAAAACGGCTTGACAAATTACAGCTATACTCGCTCGAGGAGCGCAGAGAGAGGGGGGACATGATCGAGACGTTCAAGTATCTTACGGGCCGCATCGAGGCGGAGGAAGATATCTTCTTTTTCAAGGGTCCCACGACAACAAGAGGGCATCCGTTGAAAATCAGGGGCGGGAAACTACGAGGTGACACCAGGAAATTCTTTTTCACTGAAAGAGTGGTTGATCGCTGGAATAGTCTTCCACTACAGGTGATTGAGGCCAGCAGCGTGCCTGATTTTAAGGCCAAATGGGATCGGCACATGGGATCTATTCACAGGGCAAAGGTAGGGGAGGGACATTAAGGTGGGCAGACTAGATGGGCCGTGGGCCCTTATCTGCCGTCTATTTCTATGTTTCTATGTTTCTATGTTTACATTTTTATGTTTGTGTATTAGTCATATGCGTAGAATTTCTCCTTATTTTCAGTTCAGTGTTTTAGTGTTCACTGTTTTTAGAATAGTGTAATTTTAATTTTGCTAACAATTTGAATGTAGGCCCTTCTTGATCTTGAGGCCCTAGGCTGAAGCCTAGTTAGCCTATAGGAAAATCCGGCCCTGGGTAACCCTAGCCTTGTTCTAATGGCAGCATTAACGCACAGCCAGTAATGAAATAAATAGTAAATCAGGTGTTTGTGATTTTTTACAGCAGTGGTAAAAATGGCCTTAGGGTGTGGAAATGACCCACTAATGTCATTTCTTACTGCAGCTTAATAAAAAAGACCCCTTAAGAGACAACACAGACAGTTTGGTGACATGCTTAGGGTCACATAGTACGAAACGGAGGTAAGATTTGAATCAGGCTTTCCAGGTATGTTCACGAGGAGGAGATTACAGGGCCAGCTCTAGCAGCAGATAGTTGAAATTGCCAGGTTTCCCATTTGCCAGTTCACAGTGCCATCAACTTGCCTCCCCCCTCCCCCCTCCCCCCAGCAATATGTTACCCTTATATAATCTGATGCTTCTCACTTCCAGCACATTCCAGGGTCAAAAGTTAGACGTGATCCTTAAACCCTTGGCTGAGGTTCCTGGAGCAAGTTCCGGTCTCTTCTGCCAGCCTGTAAGCATTTGATGACTCTGAGCCAAGTTGGTTATTGGTTTTGATTGTCCTTGCTGTCACCTCTGCAATCGGACCAAACCCTCGGTGCTGGAATGCATTGTTCTCACTCTCTGCTCTGAAGACGTGCGCCGGAGAACTCACCTGCGGAATACAAAGGCCCCTTTGTGGAGACCATGGATTGTGTTACTGAGGCTTGCTGCTCTGCCTTAACTTCGTAGAAAGAAAGATGGCCAAGGAGATGACAGATCTGGTTAAATGACAAAATATCCTAGCCTCGCTAACCCAACTTTGTGATCAGCCCAAGGCATGGCATTGCCTTATGAATGCTCAGTTTACAAGAAAAGTTTTAAAAATTCCAGGTCCAGCCTTTCATAATAATTAGGGTTACTACACTCTAGAAACATAGAAACATGATGGCAGATAAAGGCCAAATGGCCCATTCGCAGCATCCACTATCTCCTCCTCTCCCTATTGGCTAAAGCTCTTAACATTTGCATCTCTTCTTCCCATAGGCTAAGGCTCTTTACACTTGCATTGTGAGGTCATAGAGCTTTATGGTTATAGAAACATGATGGCAGATAAAGGCCAAATGGCCCATTCGCAGCATCCACTATCTCCTCCTCTCCCTATTGGCTAAGGCTCTTAACATTTGCATCTCCTCTTCCTATAGGCTAAGGCTCTTTCCACCTGCATTGTGAGGTCATAGAGCTTTATGGTTATAGAAACATGATGGCAGATAAAGGCCAAATGGCCCATTCGCAGCATCCACTATCTCCTCCTCTCCCTATTGGCTAAGGCTCTTAACACCTGCATTGTGATGTCATAAAACTTCACAGTTATAGAAATATTGTAACATGATGGCAGATAAAAGCCAAATGGCCCATCCAGTCTGCCCATCTGCGGTAACCATTATCTCTTTCTCTCTCTGAGAGTTTATGATGGATCATTTTATTATTGTTCTGCTGTTAACAAAATTGTAAGTTTTATGTCAATCTGAGCATGTTGTATACCAACTTGGATAAATCTCTTCATAAAGGCGGTTAATAAATCCCAATAAATCCATAAATATATAAACATCTCTCTCTCTCTCTCTTCATATATGTAGAGCAGGGGTGCCCAAAAGGTCGATCGCGATCAACCGGTAGATCGCAAGGGCAATGTGAGTCGATTGCTCACGTTGCCTTTGCGTTCTCCCTGCTTACCCGATGCCACAAAAGCCAGGCGCGTGCAGCCACTGTACAAGTGCCGGGCACACAAGCCTTCTCCTCCGACGTCAATTCTGACGTCAGAGTGGATGTTCCGGGTCAGCCAATCGCTGCCTGGCTGGCCTGAAACTTTCCAACATCAGAATTGACATGGGAGGGAGGGGAAGCTTGTGGGCCCGGCGCTTTTGCAGTGGTTGCATGGGCCTGGATTTTGCTGCATCGGGGAAGCAGGGAGAAATCTGCGGCGGTGGCTTGGGGGGGCAGGGAGAGAGAAAGAAAGAAAGACAGACAGAAGGAAAGAAAGGGGGCAGGGAGAGCTAAAGAAAGGCAGAAAGAAAGAAAGTGGGGCAGGGAGACAGAAAGAAAGTGGGGCAGGGAGAGAGAAAGAAAGGGAGCAGGGAGAGAGAAAGACAGACAGAAAGAAAGAAAGGGGGGAAGGGTGAGAGAAAGAAAGACAGAAAGGGGGCAGGGAGAGAGAAAGAAAGACAGACAGAAAGAAAGAAAGAGAAAATGAAAGAAAGAAAGGATGCAGAGTCAGAAGGAAGTGCAATCAGAGACTCATGAAATCACCAGACAACAAAGGTAAGAAAAATGATTTTATTTTCAATTTAGTGATCAAAATGTGTCCGTTTTAAGAATTTATATCTGCTGTCTATATTTTGCACTATGGCCTCCTTTTAGTAAACCTCTTCCAAAATCACAGCTCTATTTGTATTATTAAAACTTTAAATATCATTAATAAATAAATCCTATATAATAAAAGCCTACCTCGCGCATGCGCACTCCTATCTGCGTGCTTCCATGATCCGTAGGTCTGTGGCCGTAGGAGTGCACATGCACGAGTCCCCAGCCTTACTTCCCAGCACCTACCACTCGCCGGCAGGACTGGACGCCAGCGCTGGACTCCCTGTTCTCCATGTCGGCTCCTCTCACCAGCGTCGGAGAAGGCTTCCGACGCTGGCGGGATCAAGAGGAGCCGCGGTGACACCTCGCGGGGCGGGAAAGGAAGCCCAAAACACTCCAGCCACAAAGGGATGCCAAGGTCCCGACTCCAAACCAACTGATTCCAGCAGCGTGTGCAGCACTCTACACACGCTGCTTCGGGGCCTTTTACTGCCCTGATTTGCTCTGCCGCGTCTCTGATGATGTCATCAGGGACGTGCCAGAGTAAATCAGGGCAGTAAAAGGCCCCGAAGCAGCGTGTGTAGAGTGCTGCACATGCTGCTGGAATCGGCAGGTTTGTCGGACCGCAAGAAGGGAAGGGTGGGGGCGGCAAGGGACTAAGGGAGCAGGCAAGACCGAGGGAAGGGAAAGGGGGGGTAAGGGAAACGCTGCTGCTGCACAGGGAAGCGGTGTGAATGCTGCTGCTGTGGCTGCTGCACAGGGAAGCGGGGGATCTAAATGCTACTGTACAGGGAAGTAGTGGAGGGGGAGGGAATGCTGCTGCACAGGGACATGGAGGGGGAGGGAATGCTGCTTTAGCTGCTGCACAGGGAAGTGAGGGGGGGGGAGAGACAGATAGATAGAAAAAAAGCCAGACAGCGAGAGGAAGGGAGACAGAAAGAAAAGAAGAAAGGCACAGGGGCAGAGAGAGACACAAAAAGACAGACAGACAAAGGGGGCCAGGGAGAGAAACAGACAGAAAGAAAGACAGCGGGAGGGATAGAGGCACAGAAAGAAAGACAAACAGACATATATTCTAGCATCCTTTAATGTAACGGGCTAAAATACTAGTAATATATAATTAAATTAATAGAGTGCTCAGACCCTTAACCAATCTGTTTAGTGATAACACGGAACTATGGTTACCAATGGGACCATCATCCCCTCTATAGTCCCAAAGCCACACTATAACAGCCACATTAGCAATGCTTATA
Source organism: Geotrypetes seraphini (assembly GCF_902459505.1). Lineage (NCBI taxonomy): Eukaryota > Metazoa > Chordata > Amphibia > Gymnophiona > Dermophiidae > Geotrypetes > Geotrypetes seraphini. Next base: position 15,069,850 of record NC_047093.1, on the reverse strand, counting down.
TAGAGGCGATGATGGTCCCATTGGTAACTATAGTTCAGTGTTATCACTAAACAGATTGGCTAAGGCTAATTGAGCACTCTATTAATGTAATTATATATTATATATTTATTAATGATATTTAAAGTTTTAATAATACAAATAGAGCTGTGATTTTGGAAGAGGTTTAATATCACTATCACAGAATAATAAAATATAGCTCCTTAGACAAGTACAGTATCATTAAGGCTCCTTTTACTAAACCAAAATAGTGGTTTTTAGCGCAGAGAGCCTATGAGCGTTGGGAGCAGCACGGGGCATTCAACACAGTTCCCTGTGCTAAAATCCGCTATCGCGGTTTAGTAAAAGGGGAGGGGGTATATTTGTCTATTTTTGTATAGCTGTTACTGAGGTGACATTGCATATTTTAAAGTCATCTGCCTTGACCTCTTTGAAACCCCCCCCCCCATATCTATATATATAAAATCGGAGGTATGTATGTGTGTGTGTATGTGCCGCGATCACGCAAAAACGGCTTGACCGATTTGAACGAGACTTGGTATGCTGATCCCTCACTACCTGGAATGATATGTTCTGGGGGTCTCGCGGCCCACCTGCACACGTGGGCGGAGCTACAAACAGAAACTCAGATTTCACCCATTCATGTCAATGGAAAAAATGTAAAAAGCTGCCATTCTCACAGTAATTCAAAAACGGCTTGACCGATTTGAACGAAACTTGGTATGCAGATCCCTCACTACCTGGGGTGATATGTTCTGGGGGTCTCTCGGCCCACAACTCTATGTTGCTTGCTCAAGGGTGGGTTCACCCAACAATTTATATGTTCTTGCTCCTGGAGGTGAAACTAAAAATGTTGTTTATAATCACGTTTTGCGTTAGTTGTATTGTATTCATTTTGTCAAATATTTCACATTATAATTTGAATATTGTACTTTTTATTAAGCTGTAAAAAAATAATTTCACTCACCACTATAAAGTATCTTTATTTGAATCCATTTACAGTGTTATTGCTATAATTAAATACCCGTGCAACGCCGGGGCATCAGCTAGTAAATGATAATTAACATTTTCTCTGCGTACAGTGTGCTTTGTGTTTTTTAAAATTTTATTGTTGGGAGATCATTTTGACTTGGTCCGTATTAAAAGTAGCTCGCAAGCCAAAAAAGTGTGGGCACCCCTGATGTAGAGCATAGGCCACCCCCAAAATTGGTGGTCTGGGTTGATGCCCGCCCTCCAACTTGCTTCTTGGTGTTGTACTTTAAAATCTTTGGGCGGCCGCTGCTCAGCGTCAACGAGCAGGCCTGCCCCAGAACCCTTCATTCTACTTTTGGGGGCTGGCCTGCTCGTTGACGCTGCGCACTGGCTGTCCAAAGATTTTAAAGGTCAGCACTGGGAGGAGATGGGTAGGAGAGTCAGGAGCTGGTTAGAAGCCACGCTACGCTGCAGGATTCCACTGGGGCTAGGGCAGAGCTTCTGGGCACCACCCCCCCCCCCCCCCCTCGAACCAAACAATGCTCCACTGCTTATGATGTAGAGAGAGGAATATACAGAAACACACACACCTTGTAACCGTGAAGCTGAAAGCAGGTATATAAAGAGAAAATCCTTCCACATCCTGTGCCAGCCCTGTCGCAAGTAATGCCTCTTCTCTCCACAGAAAATCTGTGCCAGTTTTTAAAAGGACTGTCTTAATAACAGACTATGAACTTTTCCTCCAGGAACTCGTCCAAACCTTTCTTAAAACCAGCTACGCTATCCGCTCTTACCACAACCTCTGGCAAAGCGTTCCAGAGCTTAACTATTCTCTGAGTGAAAAAATATTTCCTCCTATTGGTTTTAAAAGTATTTCCCTGTAATTTCATCGAGTGTCCCCTAGTCTTTGTCATTTTTGACATGAGGATATCTTTCTAAACGAATGTCCTGTAGGTGTCTTAGGAAGGTGTGGCCTAGTATTGGCCAGAGAGCTGTACTAGCAGGTAAAATGTTTTGTTATTAATACCTGCTAATCCTATGATTTTATGATTTGGGATGGACCCATTTTGTCTCCTCTCTTGTCACATTGCAGCCCACAATCATTGCTTCATAAAACTATAACTTGAAACATGTTATAGTGAAATAATTTCTATGATGTTTGAATGCTCTACAACCAAAACACATTTGAGAACAAGAATGTATATTTTCCAATAAGACTTCAGAAACTTGACATTAAATGTAATGGTGCCAAACCCAATAAAAATAACACCAGTTTTTCTAGAGCTGGGAAAGTCCTCTGCCTCTCTGTGGTTTCTGATTAAGGGAAATTTGAGATAGAACTCAAGCCTTATGGAATCTTGCAAAGTTGTTTTGGCTTCCAGGGCAACTCAGTAACATAGTAGATGATGGCAGATGAAAACCCACACAGTGCATCTGGTTCCCCAACAAGATATACAGTAGAGAATGGCATGGAGACAAATTTTTTTCCTGTCCCCACGGGAACTCATTTTCCTGTCCCTGCCCCATTCCTGCAAGCTCCGTCCTCATCTGCACACGCCTCAAACACTTCAAAATCATAAGTAGGAACATTCTAGAGCTCAGCTTGTGATGTCATAATGCCTCATTCCACCAATGCTTTAGCTCCGTCCTCATCTGCACACGCCTCAAACACTTCAAAATCATAAGTAGGAACATTCTAGAGCTCAGCTTGTGATGTCATAATGCCTCATTCCACCAATGCTTTAGCTCCGTCCTCATCTGCACACGCCTCAAACACTTCAAAATCATAAGTAGGAACATTCTAGAGCTCAGCTTGTGATGTCATAATGCCTCATTCCACCAATGCTTTAGCTCCGTCCTCATCTGCACACGCCTCAAACACTTCAAAATCATAAGTAGGAACATTCTAGAGCTCAGCTTGTGATGTCATAATGCCTCATTCCACCAATGCTTTAGCTCCGTCCTCATCTGCACACGCCTCAAACACTTCAAAATCATAAGTAGGAACATTCTAGAGCTCAGCTTGTGATGTCATAATGCCTCATTCCACCAATGCTTTAGCTCCGTCCTCATCTGCACACGCCTCAAACACTTCAAAATCATAAGTAGGAACATTCTAGAGCTCAGCTTGTGATGTCATAATGCCTCATTCCACCAATGCTTTAGCTCCGTCCTCATCTGCACACGCCTCAAACACTTCAAAATCATAAGTAGGAACATTCTAGAGCTCAGCTTGTGATGTCATAATGCCTCATTCCACCAATGCTTTAGCTCCGTCCTCATCTGCACACGCCTCAAACACTTCAAAATCATAAGTAGGAACATTCTAGAGCTCAGCTTGTGATGTCATAATGCCTCATTCCACCAATGCTTTAGCTCCGTCCTCATCTGCACACGCCTCAAACACTTCAAAATCATAAGTAGGAACATTCTAGAGCTCAGCTTGTGATGTCATAATGCCTCATTCCACCAATGCTTTAGCTCCGTCCTCATCTGCACACGCCTCAAACACTTCAAAATCATAAGTAGGAACATTCTAGAGCTCAGCTTGTGATGTCATAATGCCTCATTCCACCAATGCTTTAGCTCCGTCCTCATCTGCACACGCCTCAAACACTTCAAAATCATAAGTAGGAACATTCTAGAGCTCAGCTTGTGATGTCATAATGCCTCATTCCACCAATGCCTAAGCTCCGTCCTCATGTGCACAAGCTTCAAACACTTTAAAATCATAAGTGTTCGAGGCTTGTGCGGTTAAAGCAGAGCTTACAGGAATGGGGCAGGGACAAGAACAGCGACAAAACTCACGGGGACGGGAAGGGGAAATTCAGTTCCTGCAGGGACAAATTTGTCCCCGTCTCATTCTCTACACTGCACCACTCTAGAAGTCAAAATGTAGTAAAAGTGATCCAAGTGTAGAACAATGAAGCCATTGTGACATCACTGATGAGGTTGGCTCTTAGGCATTGGTGGAATGAGACATTATGATGTCACAATACCAGCTCTGGTTATCAGAAGCTGATACTTTTCACACTGTTTATTTATTCAATTTTCTATACTGTTCTCCCAAGTAGAGAATGATATGGGGACAAATTTTTCCCCATCCCCCATGGGAACTCATTTTCCCGTCCTGTTCCCCCGAGTCCTTTTCCTGTCCTTGCCCCATTCCTGCAAGCTCTGTCCTCATCTGCACAAGCCTCAAAAACTTTAAAATCGCAAGTATTTGAGGCTTCTGCGGTTAAGGCAGAGCTTACAGGAATAGGGCAGCGACAGCGACATAACTCACGGGGACGGGATGCGGAAATTGAGTTCCTGCAGGGATGGTGACAAATTTATCCCCGTGTTATTCTCTAATATACAGTATTACATCGTACCATATGTTTGAGTTGAACATGCGCATAAGTGATTTTGATCTGTCCTTGCCATTTTCAGGGCACAGACCACAGAAGTGTGCCCGGTACTGGTCTTATTTCTCATCTACTGGAGTTCCTATCGAAGCCCACTCCAGCCCATCAAGACCTGTCAAGCCATAATCGGCCTAAAGAAATGGGAACACGTCATCCCCTTCTACCACCAACTTCACTGGCTGCCATTTGAATCTAGAGTCCTCTTTAAATTCGCATGCTTCTGCTACAAATCGATAAATGGTTCAGCACCAAGTTACATCAATTCTCACTTCAGCCTCTACAACACAAATAAGAAATCCCGTAGAATTCAGTTGTTCGCCTTCCCGTCTCTAAAACTCTGCCACCTTAAAAGATTCCTAGACAAAACCTTCGCCTTCCAAGCAGCTAAGCTCAACCCATGGCTTGCACAAATGATACTCGAGGCCCCCACTTACCTCGGCTTCAGAAAAATCACTCAAAACCTACCTATTCGGCAAACAAGACCCCTAACAACCCCCCCCCCCCCGCTTACATTACTACATGCCCCCCACCCGCCCCCGCTCTTCTCCTCCCCTTAATTGCTCCCCTCTCCCCTATCTCCCCTCCGCAAGTCATCCTCTGTAAAGTTCGATTAACACTGCTTATATCCGATAAACTATTTATATCGGATAAATTGTCTTTGCATGATAAAATGCTGTAAACCCTGCTTTAACATTTGTTTTTATCTGATAAATTGTGTATTGCTGATAAATTGTTTAAAATTGTTCAAACTGTTTGTAAATCTGCGTGTCAACTCAGATACTACTGTAACTGATGTAAACCGCCTAGAACTCTCCGGGTATGGCGGTATATAAGAATAAAATTATTATTATTATTAAAATTATTATAATTGGGACACAAACTATAGACATCTGTTCCATTTTAGCCTTAGATCCAAATGACTAGAGGTGCCATCTAAGTGTCACTACATTCAATGACATTCTCTTCCCATATAGGAATCCTTTGTGTTTATCCCAACTTCAATGAAATCGGGAGTTAGAGAGACAAGATCATCTTGGATGGTGGCATTGGGCTTCGCCTGTTGTGCTTTATTTGAGAACATAAGAATTGCCGCTGCTGGGTCAGACCATTAGTCCATCCTGCCCAGCAGTCCGCTCACGCGGCGGCCCCCACGTCAAAGACCAATGCTCTGCATGAGTCCAGCTTCACCTGCGTATGTCCCAGTTTAGCAGGAACATGTCCAGCTTAGTCTTGAATCCCTAGAGGGTGTTTTCCCCTATAACAGCCTCCGGGAGAGCGTTCCAGTTTTCCACCACTCTCTGGGTGAAGAAGAACTTTCCTTACGTTTGTACGGAATCTATCCCCATTTGAACTTTAGAGAGTGCCCTCTCGTTCTCCCTACCTTGGAGAGTGTGAACAGTCTGTCTTTATCTACTAAGTCTATTCCCTTCAGTATTTTTAATGGTTCGATCATGTCTCCTCTTTTCAAGGGAGCAGAAGCCCGGTTTCTCCAATCTCCCACTGTACGGCAACTCCTCCAGCCCCTTAACCATTTTAGTCGCTCTTCTCTGGACCCTTTCGAGGCAGGTATTTTTGAATTATGTGTCACTTTCACCTACAGTGTAGGAAAAAAAGGGATGCATTTCTTCTCTGTTGCTCCTGCACTGTAGATAGCAGATTTGGCTTTGGCTTGCAGAAAAATTTGTTGGATCTACAATTAGCATTGGGCTGGGACATAGAAACAGGCCTTAGTGGTGCCTCTCCTTGTCCATTCATAACTGCTATCAGCTCATTACGTGTGAGGCAAGGGAACAGGGTTCAGTTCTCACTGCAGCTCCTTGTGACGCTGAGTAAGTCAGTTAACCCTCCATTGTCCAAGGAACAAAATAAGTACTGGTCTATAATAAGTAAACAACTTTGATTGCAACCACGGAGAGGCGGTATCTAAAATTCAATGGAATGGGACACTTCATCGCCGCCTTTTAAGAGCCGCCATTTCAGCCGCCTTTCATCATGGGACTATTCAGCGCGGCCTGTGTCAGAAAGTCTTTTAAAAAGAGGACATGTTTGGGTTTCCCTGGAAGTCTAGGAACCCTATGAAGGGAGTACATAGAGTTGGTGGCGTTTCACTGAATTTGTGCCATGGGGCTGGCCAGAGGGATTTAACTAGGTCAACGGTCTCAAACTCACACCCTTTGCAGGGCCTCATTTTGGATTTGTAGGTATTGGAGGGCCGCAGAAAAAATAGTTACTGTCTTATTAAAGAAATGACAATTTTGCATGAGGTAAAACTCTTTATAGTTGATAAATCTTTCCTTTTGGCTAAGTCTTAATAATAATATTGTCATTTATAGCTAAAGAGACATATGATCAAGAAACTTTTATTTTACTTTTGTGATTATGATAAACAGACCGAGGGCCTCAAAATAGTACCTGGCGGGCTGTGGGTTTGAAACCACTGCTATAGGCTAAGGCTCTTTATACCTGCATTGTGATGTCATAGACCTTTATGGCAGATAAAGGCCAAATGGCCCATCCACAATCTCCTCCTCTCCCTATTGGCTAAGGCTCTTAACATTTGCATCTCCTCTTCCTATAGGCCAGTGGTCTCAAACTGAAACCCTCTGCAGGGCCACATTTTGGATTTGTAGGTACTTGGAGGGCCTCAGAAAAAATAGTTAATGTCTTATTAAAGAAATGACAACTTTGCATGAGGTAAAACACGTTATAGTTTATAAATCTTTCCTTAATTGCTTCTGATCATTTCAGCTATACACAGAAAGTGAAGTTTAGAGAGTTTTTCACTTTCTGCATGTTGCACTGCTTTCAGCTGTTTATAGCTGAAATGATCAGAAGCAATTAAGGAAATATTTATAAACTATAAAGAGTTTTACCTCATGCAAAATTGTGATTTAGATTCTGAAGTATCAACTGCAAGAGACAAAATTTGGGGGAAGTCCTCCAGGCTTTTTTGTAGAGGGGAGAATCAATATATGACTTGTGCCTGGAAAACTTGTGCCTTAAGTGTCCGGTGGTCGCGTCCGCAACCACCTTCAGCTCTCACCTCCTCCAGCACCGGACACAACCGCCATCTTAACAACTCAGCTTCAAAGCCAAAAAATGCAAAGTCATGCACTGGGCAGCCAAAATCCATGCAAGACTTACACCCTTAATGGCGAGATCCTAACAAGAACTGAAGCAGAACGAGACTTAGGGGTGATCGTCAGTGAGAACATGAAGACTGCCAATCAAGTGGAGCAAGCTTCATCCAAGGCAAGGCAAATCATAGGTTGCATACGCAGGAGTTTCGTCAGCCGTAAGCCTGAAGTCATTATGCCATTGAATAGATCCATGGTGAGGCCCCACTTGGAATACTGTGTGCAATTCTGGAGGCCGCATTACCGTAAGGATGTGCTGAGACTGGAGTCAGTCCAGAGAATGGCCACCCGGATGGTCTCGGGACTCAAGGATCTCCCGTACGAGGAACGGCTGGATAAGTTGCAGCTGTACTCACTCGAGGAACGCAGAGAGAGGGGTGACATGATCGAGACATTCAAGTATCTCACGGGCTGCATCGAGGTGGAAGAAGATATCTTCTTTTTCAAGGGTCCCGCGGCAACAAGGGGGCATCCGTGGAAAATCAGGGGCGGGAAACTGCACGGGGACACCAGGAAATTCTTTTTCACTGAAAGGGTGGTTGATCGCTGGAATAGTCTTCCACTTCAGGTTATTGAGGCCAGCAGCGTGCCTGATTTTAAGGCCAAATGGGATAGACATGTGGGAACTATTCACAGAGAAAGGTAGGGGAGGGTCATTGGGGTGGGCAGACTAGATGGGCCGTGGCCCTTATCTGCCGTCTATTTCTATGTTTCTATGTTTCTAAAGCAGTCACCACCGAATTTCACGAGATTACCTAAACATTCACAAGCTGCACTGCCTCCAATGGTGACCTTATGTTCTGGAACGCTGCCCAACTCACTGCTGTAACCTCACGCAAGCGTTTTCCTGCATTTGTACACGACCTCAATATCGCGTAAAGATGCAGGAAACCGCTTGCGTGAGGTTACAGCAGTGAGGTGAGCAACGTTCCGGAACAATGGTAACATACCGAGGGCCTCAAAATAGTACCTGGCGGGTCGTGAGTTTGAGACCACTGAACTAGGTGCAAACCTTCGTGCCTGGTTATTTATTTGGTTATTCCATTTTTTTAGCTTATCTTCTCAAAAGGCCCAGAACAGGTTACAGATCAACATAGACAATATGAATTAGCAGTAGGGCAATACCAACATGAGTTCTTACATAGGCACCTAGAAGAAAACAAAACTCTATTTAAATTTAAACTATTTAAATTCTACTGCTTGCTATTCAAAACCCTAAACGCCCATCCTACCTAAACAACCGCCTCATCCAAGCAACCTCAACCAAACATAGAAAAACGCACTCCCCATTCACACCTCCACCGATCAAAGAAGTAAAACGGACAAAACAATACGATGGCCTTCTAGCCACTTGAGCCGCAAAACTAGATAACCAAATCTCCAACCTACTGTTAACCACTCCAGACTACAAGATTTTCAGAAAAGAAATAAAAACTATACTCTTCAAGAAATTCCTGAAACAGGCCTAACTCCACTTACTCTTTACAACTCTAGAAATGACAATTGTTCTTCCATTGTAACCCCCATTTATATATCTTTTGTAATCCGCCTTGAACCGCAAGGTAATGGCGGAATAGAAATCTCTAATGTAATGTAATGTAATATCGACTCAGTTTCTCTCTATCTGCAGCCTCTCCTCGCTGACTTTATCAAGGACCCAGGGGTTTGAGCTTGCATTCCTCAAATTATTGGCTAAGGCCTCGCTATTCCCGTTCATCGTTCGACCTGGCAGGTGGCCTGGGGAAATGTCTTGCCTTTCTTCCTCAAAGAAAACATGAAAAGGGGCAGCACAAGACTTTCTGCTAAATGACAGGTCTTCGGAAATATGAGCTTAGCTAAGTGCAATAAAGAAAAGACTTGGATTAGGAAACTTTAAACAGTGTTTTTATTGGCTAAAAATATTTACATTCGTGTTCTGCCTCCCTGCGATGCTTCGGTGTTTTAAAATAAGTGTGAAGCTAAATGCTGAGTTCATAACAGGGAGAAAACCTGGCACATGTGAATCCCCCATCACTTCTTGTCCTCTTTCTGGCTAAGAATGGCTGTAAGGTGTAAATAATGCCCCAGAGAATGGTTGCCTCCTCTTCTCTTCCACTGAAAACCTGTACAATATATATACTACAAGGGGACTATTGCCCTACCCACTGTACAATTGGGAACACCAATACGTCACCGCACCTCAAGAAGGACATGGCGGTACTTGAGAGAGTCCAAAGGAGAGCAACAAAAATGGTAAAAGGGCTGGAACACTGCTCGTACGCCGAGAGGCTGGATAGGCTGGGGCTCTTCTCTCTGGAGAAAAGGAGACTCAGGGGAGATATGATAGAGACCTTCAAGATCATGAGGGGCATAGAGAGGGTGGATAGGGACAGATTCTTCAGACTGAAGGGGACAGCAAATACGAGGGGGCATTCTGAGAAACTGAAGGGAGACAGGTTCAAAACAAATGCAAGGAAGTTCTTTTTCACCCAAAGGGTAGTGGACACTTGGAATGCGCTTCCGGAGGAAGTGATCAGGCAGAGTACGGTACAGGGATTCAAGCAGGGATTGGATGGATTCCTGAGGGATAGAGGGATCGTGGGGTACTGAGTAAACCAACCTGGTCGTGCATGTGCAAGACCGGAGGGCTAGGACTTCGATAGGAGGGCAGAACTTAAATGGGAAACCAAGGTGACAGGGGAGCCCTTCTGATGATTCAGACAGGCCTTGACCTGTTTTTGGCCACCGCGGGAGCGGACTGCTGGGCAGGATGGACCTGTGGTCTGACCCGGCAGAGGCACTGCTTATGTTCTTATGTTCTTATGTTCTTATGTTGAGTCTGGCCAGTAGGTGTCACTGATGAGCAATGACTGGAGCATCTTCTCACCTTGGACTATGAATGCCATGCAGTGAATATAATCCTAAATATTTAGGGGCCATTTTACTAAACCTCGTTGAGCCCTAGCAGACGCTTAAGATAGGAAAAATGTTTACTGCAAAATGTGTGAAAGCGTTTTGCCATAGTTTGCTTTCCAGTGTGCGCTAACTAGCATGATGCATATTCTGCAAATATTTTGGGCTGGGGATGTGTTATGGGCGGAGAAGTGTTAAGTCAGGGGTGTCCAATGTCGGTCCTCGAGGGCCGCAATCCAGTCGGGTTTTCAGGATTTCCCCAATGAATATGCATGAGATCTATTAGCATACAATGAAAGCAGTGCATGCAAATAGACCTCATGTATATTCATTGGGGAAATCCTGAAAATCCGACTGGACTGCGGCCCTCGAGGACCGACATTGGACACCCCTGTGTTAAATAGTTAACATGTTAACACAGGAGCACTTTGGAGCGGGAAGTGCCAGATGCTATAAACGGCTCCTAACTCAGTAAGCGCCTAGAAAGGCGGCACCTACCGCATGGTAATCAAAGCTAGGCGCCGTAGGTAGAATCTAAACTGACCTAAGTATACCTTAGTCACTGGTATATTGCCAGGGTTTTCTTATTTATGGAATTATCTAATTCGTTTTCCATCCCGCTTTCTCTAAAGAGCTCAGAACAGGTTACGATTTCCACTAGATTGATGCTAATTTGAAACATTCCATTCTTATCTTATATTTAGGAAATTGCTGAAAACTTATCTAGTTGATAAAGAAGAATGTTGATTCTTAACAGCTTATTTATGATGGTGTATTTTATTAATGGGTGCTAGAATAGATGTGTCTGTCTGTCTTTTTTTCTGTCTCTCTCTCTCTCTCTCCTTGGCCGTTGTCTGTGTGTCCTTCTGTCTCTTTCTCTCTCTCTCTTGTTGGCCGCTGTCTGTTTGTCTTTCTGTCTCTCTCTCTCCCCTTTGCCACTGTCTGTCTGTCTTTCTGTCTCTCTCTCCTTGGCCGCTGTCTGTGTGTCTTTCTGTCTGTCTCTCTCTCTCTCTCTCTCTCCTTGGCCGCTGTCTGTGTATATGTCTGTCTTTCTGTCTCTTTCTCTCCTTGGCCACTGTCTGTGTGTCTTTCTGTCTATTTCTCTCTCTCTCTCCTTGGCTGCTGTCTATGAGTCTTTCTGTCTCTCTCTCTCTCTCCTTGGCCACTGTCTATGTGTCTTTCTGTCTCTTTCTCTCTCTCTCATTGGCCGCTGTCTGTCTGTCTTTCTGTCTCTCTCTCCTTGGCCGCTGTCTGTCTCTCTCTCTCTCTCTCTCTCTCCTTGGCCGCTGTCTGTGTATATGTCTGTCTTTCTGTCTCTTTCTCTCCTTGGCCACTGTCTGTGTGTCTTTCTGTCTATTTCTCTCTCTCTCTCCTTGGCTGCTGTCTATGAGTCTTTCTGTCTCTCTCTCTCTCTCCTTGGCCACTGTCTATGTGTCTTTCTGTCTCTTTCTCTCTCTCTCCTTGGCCGCTGTCTGTGTATATGTCTGTCTTTCTGTCTCTTTCTCTCTTTGGCCACTGCCTGTGTGTCTTTCTGTCTATTTCTCTCTCTCTCCTTGGCTGCTGTCTATGTATCTTTCTATCTCTTTCTCTCTCTCTCTCTCTTTCACTCCTTGGCCTCTGTGTGTCTTTCTGTCTCTCTCTCTCTCCTTGGCCGCTGTCTGTCTGTCTCTTTCTCTCCTTGGCCGCTGTTTGTGTGTCTTTCTGTCTCTGTCTCTCTCCTTCGCTGCTGTCTGTGTGTCTTTTTGTCTTTCTGTCTCTTTCTCTCTCTCTCGGCTGCTGTCTGTCTGTCTTTCTCTCTCTCCCCTTGGCCACTGTCTGTATGTCTTTCTGCCTCTTTCTCTCTCTCTCTCTCTCTCTCTCTTTCCTTGGTCTTTCTGTCTCTTTCTCTCTCTCCTTATTGCTGTCTTTGTCTCTTTCTCTCTCGTTGGCCACTGTCTGTCTGTTTTTCTGTCTCTCCCCTTGGCCGCTGTCTGTGTGTTTGTGTGTCTTTCTGTCTCTTTCTGTCTCTTTCCTTGGCTGCTGTCTGAGTGTCTTTCTGTTTCTTTCTCTCGGCTGCTGTCTGTCTGTCTGTCTCTCTCTCCCCCTTGGCCGCTGTCTGTCTTTCTGTCTCTTTCTTTCTCTCTCTCTCTCTCTTTCCTTGGCCGCTGTCTGTGTGTCTGTCTGTCTTTCTGTCTCTTTCTTTCTCTCTCTCTCTCTCTCTTTCCTTGGCCGCTGTCTGTATCTGTCTGTCTTTCTGTCTCTTTTCCTCCCTCCCCCCCCTGCGGTAGCGCCACCAGCCTCTAGCGCAAATAGACAAATGCTCATCCTCAACCCACCCAACAAACAAATTCAGAGGTAAGGGGTGTTGGTTCGCCGCCAGGCAGGCAGAGTGCGCTGCTCTTGCGGGCTGCAAGGGTGCTCTGACCCAGAGGGGAGAGTGGAGGCAGAGGAGAAGGCCGTGCGACCAGGGAGCGGCAGTGGTTGTGGCCTTCCTTCCCCTAGCTCCGTAGCTCGGTTGGCCACTGCCTCCTTCTTTCCCCGATGTCAGCCCCGAACGTGCGCACGTGCCGCATCCTTTAACATTCTGCTGACCACGGAACTACAGATGCACGGAGCCACGAAAATTGAAGTGCGCATGCGTGCTAAGGGAATTATTATAGCAGATGCATTTAATTGTATTTTTAACTGATGTTGTATTTAAAGTAGCAATGTGTTTTTTTGAAACTGTATTTTTTACTGAAATGTCTCAGTTCCCTTGTGAACAGCCTAGAACTACTGGTGGGGCGGTATACAAGAAAATAAATTAATATTATTATTATTAAGGAGGGATCTAATACCAATATACATAATATGCAGTTTACAGGATACATTTGACATAGTTACAGCGCAAGATTTAACAATATATTTTTTATCCTAATGTGACACAATCGATATAGATGAATATTTCTTTGTTCTGACCACATCACAGAGGCCTACCACGACTCACACTGGCTCCCAATACAAGCCAGAGTACACTTCAAATTCCACTGCCTACTATTTAAAGCTATAAACGGAAATAGCCCAACCTACTGGAACAATCGACTAATTCAATCCACCTCAATCAGACACAGGTGAACCCACACACTATTCATACACTCGCCAACCAAAAACGTCAAACGAAGAAAAATGTATGACATCCTACTGGCCACCAGAGCAGCGAAACTGGACAGACAACTCGCCAATCTGCTGATCTCGACCACAGACTACAAAACCTTCAAAAAAGAAACAAAACCAATATAACACAACCAGACATGTCCCAAGCTTCACCTGCAATGCTATCTACTCCTTAGCAAATTAGAAAATGTTTCAGACTATTCCTTAAAGTTCTTCTTAATATCATAACAATTGTTATGTAATCTGCCTTGAACCGCAAGGTAATGGCGGAATAGAAATCATTAATGTAATGTAATGATGTTGTATTCTGTATTGTTGAGTTTGGTGTGTAAATCTGTAATATGAAAATCTCAATAAAAATCTATATAATAAAACCCATTCTTAACTGCGTGCTTCCATGATCTGTAGGTCTGTGGCCGCAGGAGTGCGCACGCGCGAGTCTCCAGCCTTCTTCCCAGCACCTACCTACACTGCTGACAGGACTGGCTGCCTGCGCTGGACTCTCCACAATATTTGGCTCCTCTCACCAGCCGCACCAGCGTCGGAGAAGGCTTCTGACGCTGGCGGGGATCGAGAGGAGCCGCGGTGACACCTCACGGGGCGGGAAGAGAAGCGCCGAAAAACCACTCCAGCCGCTACGTTCTTTGCGGTCCCGACTCCAGCAGCGTGTGCAGCATTCTACACAAGCTGTTTCGGGGCCTTCTACTGTCCTGATTTTCTCTGCCGCGTCTCTGATGATGTCATCAGGCATGTGCCAGAGTAAATCAGGGCAGTAGAAGGCTCAGAAGCAGCGTGTGTAGAGTGCTGCACACGCTGCTGGAATCGTCAGATTTGTCGGGACCACGGGAAGGGAAGGGGGGTAAGGGAAATGCTACTGCTGCACAGGGAAGTGGTGTGGGGGGAGGGAATGCTGCTACTGTGGCTGCTGCACAGGGAAGTGGGCGGGGGGAACAAAATTCTGCTGTACAGGGAAGTAGGGTGGGGGGAAATGCTGCTGCACAGGGACATGGAGGGAGAGGGAATGCTGCTGTGGCTGCTGCACAGGGAAGTTGGGGGGAAAGAAAGATAGACCACTAGCACCCGTTAATGTAACGGGCTAAAATACTAGTTTAAATATAAATATATATATATACAGTATATATTTCTTTGTAATCTATTGACCTTAGGCAGGGGAGTTAGGTGAAGAGGTGTGTTTTCATTGCTTTTCTAAAGCTGAGTTCTTTAAGGGATCTGATCTGTGTGGGTGATCTGCCGATTCCAGTAGCTCAGTATGCGTGCATGTGATGTCATCGCATGGCATCCATGCATGCGTGGACTTCCTCCCTACCAGACAAGATTAGGCAGGGGGGAGGGGGGGGCTAGGGTGGGAAAGGGCGGGCCTGGGGGGGGCGGGTCTAGGGTTCCGGTTTTCCGATTGGAAAATCTGGCAACTGTACACCTGCTGAACCTGATGTGAATCCCGGCACCCACATTGGAGGCAGAGACCCATTATTTCTCAACCTTTTGGAATGCCATGACCCGCCCATGCCCCTCCCATGACCACACCCCCTTTGGGGGGGTTGCCCACTATGGGTTTTAGGTGCCCTGGGTTTTAGAATAGTGTACAGCAAAAAGAGCACCAAAGACCTCACAGAATAGGATAGTAGAGTTCTCATGATCAGATACTACTATGACTACTTATCACTTGTATAGCACTGAAAGGTGTGCACAATGCTATATATTTTAATATTTATAGACGGTCCATGCTCAGAAGAGCTTACAATCTCACTTAGACAGACAAGGCATGACATAGAGGGTAGGGGATGCAGGTCCCAAGGTGAGAGGAGTTAGGAGCCAAAAGCACTCTCAAAGAGGTGGACTTTGAAACAGGCCTTGAACATTGCCAGAGACGGATCTCATCGTAGGGATTCGGGCAGCTTGTTCCAAGCATATGGTGGAGCAAGACAGACGGGACGGAGTCTGGAGTTGGCAGTTGAAGAGAAGGGCACGGATAGGAGGGACTTACCAGCTGAGCCAAGCTCACGGGGGAAGGGGAGGGGATCATAGGGGGAGTTAAGTGAAGAGATATAGTGAGGGGCAGCTGAACAAGTGCATTTGTAGGCCAGTAAGAGGAGTTTGAATTGTATTCAGAAACGGATGGGAAGCCAATGAAGTGACTTTAGGAGAGGGGTAACATGAGCATAGCAGCTCTCCTGGAATATGAGTTGTGCAGCCAAATGCTGGAACGAGATGGCTAAACGGAAGGCCTAAGAGTAATGAGTTGCAGTAGTCTAAGCGTGAGGTGATGAGGGTGTGGATAAATGTTTTGGTAGTATGCTCAGACTGGACGGGTTGAATTTTAGTAATATTATAGAGGAAGAAGTAGCAAGTTTTGGCAATATGTTGTATCTGGGCAGTGAAGGAGAGAGAGGAGTCAAAGATGACCCCGAGATTATGAGCAGGCAAAAACAGGAAGGATGAGAGTGTTGTCCACAGAGACGGAGAACAAGGGAAGCGGAGAGGTAGATTTAAGTGGCAAGATGAGCAACTCTGTTTTAGCCATATGCAATTTTAGATAGCACCGAGACATCCAGGTGGCAATGTCAGGCAGGGAGGCTGAGTCTTTGGTCTGGGTCTCAGATGAGCAATACGAGCTGTGTTTCGGCAGAAATGCCTGCATCAGGGGTCCACTTGTCCAAATGATCAGTATGTCAAAATGCGAGAACTCTCAAAACAGTCCTCGCAAGACTGCTGTGAGAAATTAATTTGCGATGTCGCTGAGCTAGGTGCGCATTTTAATTCCCTCTTCTTACACTCATAGAATAGTTTAAGCCAGACGCATGCAGATAAACCTGAATAACTATTTGCTAGCATCCAGTATTAACATAGAACAAAATCTTTTCCAGAGAAAGGAAAATAGTAAAACCAGAGGACATCATTTGAGGTTGAGGGGTGGTAGAGTCAAGAGCAATGTTAGAAAATTCTACTTTACGGAGAGGGTGGTGGATGCCTGGAATGCGCTCCCGAGAGAGGTGGTGGAGAGGAAAACAGTGACTGAGTTCAAAGAAGCGTGGGATGAACACAGAGGATCTAGAATCAGAAAATAATAGTAAATGTTGAAGAACTAAGGCCAGTACTGGGCAGACTTGCACGGTCTGTGTCTGTATATGGCTGTTTAGTTGAGGATAGTGCTGGGGAGGGCTTCAATGGCTGGGAGGGTGTAGATGGGCTGGAGTAGGTTTCGGCAATTGGAACCCAAGCACAGTACAGGGTAAAGCTTTGGATTCTTGCCCAGAAATAGCTAAGAAGAAACAAATTTAAATTTTTTTAAAAAATGAATCAGGTTGGGCAGACTGGATGGACCATTCTGGTCTTTATCTGCCGTCATCTACTATGTTACTATGGTTAACGCATCATTAGCCAAATAATTTATGGGCACATCTTGGCAGTGTGTCCAGAATTGGGTGCTGAAATCTGGTCCCCACATATAGAATCCAGGGTTGAATGTGTGGAAAAGTCCCACATGAAAATGAGCTAGGCACATATTCTAACACAGCCTAGTAGAAGGGCCCCCTTGGCTTGTAGAAGGACATCTATTTATTTAAATAGTAGAAACATCTGTACTGCTTCAAAATAGAGGTCTGCATGGAAACGGGGATCGCGGGAATCCCGCGGGTCCCGCGGGGGTCCCGCGGGAATCCCCCCTAACCCACGGGACTCCCACTGGGATCCCTCTCTGGCCCACGGGACTCCCACGGGGACCCCCCTCTAGCCAACGGGACTCCCACGGGGATGGAAGGCTTTGGAAGCAGGGTTTGTCCATATAATATAATGAACACGTCAGCCTTAGTAAAAGAGGGGGTTTATAAGTTAATTACCTGAACAGAAAACAAAAAAAGAGATTCCACAAGGAAAACAGCAGCGCAAACACAAAAGAATTGTCAGAAGTAATTGCTGCTTTTTATGGGGACAGGCGGGGAAGGAGGTAATTCCTTGCGGGGATGGGGGGGGGATGGGTGAGATTTCTGACCCCGCGCAACTCTCTACTTCAAGACCATTGGGTTAATTTGTATTCGCAGGGAATGGGTGGCCTAGAGAAATATGAGTACTTGATTAAGGGCTTCGTTTAATAAGGTGCGCTAGCGGTTTTAGAACGCCCTACAATACCGCGCGCGCTAAACGCTATCGCCTCCATAAAGCTGGCGTTAGTATTTTCAGTTAGCGCGTGCTAAAAATGCTAGCGCACCTTAGTAAAAGGAGCCCTATGTCATCGGACGGTATTACATGGCAGACGGAGCCATTTTTCTATTTAACCCTCCCCCTCCCACCCCCAATAAAATCAAAACATTTTTTTCCTACACAAGCATGCCTGATGCCAAGCATCATTCCCCTACATTTTTGGCAGATGTTTGCAGAACAGATATTTATCTGAAGTCAGTTGTAGTAATTCTCACCACTTTCTTCCATCCTATCTATATAGTTCCCTTCTCAAACCCCTGTTATTTCATTGAGCTATGTGCTGCTGGGATTCATATGGAGAAAAATGGGAACATATTTTCATAAGACAACATCATGTCTGATAATATATAATATATAATTACTCCACTCTAATGAGTTCACTTTGGAAATAAGAACATAAGAAGTTGCCTCCGCTGAGGCAGACCAGAGGTCCATCTCGCCCAGCGGTCCGCTCCTGCGGCGGCCCCTCAGGCCCATTGCCTGATCAGTGGTCCCTGGCTATTCCTATAACTTGCCTCTCACTCCTATCCCTGTACCTAACTCTACTCTTATCTGTACCCCTCAATCCCTTTGTCCTCTAGGAACCTATCTAAACCTTCTTTGAAGCCCTGCAACGTGCTCCTGCCTATCACAGCCTCCGGAAGCGCGTTCCATGTATCCACCACCCTCTGAGTGAAAAAGAACTTCCTAGCGTTTGTTCTAAACCTGTCCACTTTCAACTTCTCCGAGTGCCCCCTTGTTCTTGTGGTTCCCCATAATTTGAAAAATCTGTCCCTGTCTACTTTTTCTATGCCCTTCAGGATCTTGAAGGTTTCTATCATGTCACCTCTAAGTCTCCGCTTCTCCAGGGAGAACAGCCCCAGCTCTTTCAGCCTGTCAGTATATGAGAGGTTTTCCATGACCTTTATCAGCTTAGTTGCTCTTCTCTGGACTCCCTCAAGTACTGCCATGTCCTTCTATAGTAAGTGGTTTGATTGGATAGCAGAGGAGAAATTTAAGGGCTGAGCAGCACTATTTGTTTCATGCACGCGGCACTTTGTCTCACCATTGCTGTATCAGTATTTTAATATTTTATTGTTTAACCTTTGAGTTTCAATTGTTTTTACCTTGCTTTTACTTTCTTCTACAGCCTCTCATCTAAACTTTTGCCGCCGCACAGCGGCGGCACGCTGAGGACTCCGCCCCCAATCACCCCGGTATATGGCCTTTAAAATCAAGCCTCTTGCGGCGCACGCCAAAGGAGCGCACCTAAGGAGCAGGTACTGCTCCTTAGTGCACTCCTTCGTGCGCTTCCTGAGGGTGCTGCCACTTACTTTAATCACACAAGTTATAGGAAACTATTCCCTCATAGAAACCTTTTCCCAATTTTCTTTTTACTTGGCATTGCTGCTTTGCTAACCATGTTAACACAAACTTCCAATACAAACAACCATGATTTAAACCTACCCACTAACATACCAACACATTGGGGCTTCCGCCCCCCCAAGAAGAAAATCAATAACACACTTGAGTCACGATATCCAGCAGTCACACCAACTGCATTGAAGCAGATTACAATTAATAAAAATAATATCCCTATTCCCAATTTTCCTACACTAGCCTTTCCAGAATCCAACATACCAAGTCAAACGAAATTAAAAATAGGACTTATAAATACCAGAGCTATTAAAGGAAAATATCATCTAGTCAAAGAAAAAATCCTTGCAGAAGGTTTCCACCTTCTCTGCATAGTAGAAACTTGGCTAAAGGACGGTGAAGAGGCTTACTTGTCCTACTGTTGCCCATTAAACTATTCATTCATATTTAATCATCGCCAGAAAAGAAAAGGGGGTGGACTCGCTATCATTTATCAAAAGGATATTATAAAAACTATAGACCACTCCGCCGGAAACGCAGAAATAGAATTTCTTCAGATTCAACTAAACACTAACCCAAAAATAGACATACTTCTACTATACATCCCTCCACCAATCGTGCAAAATAACTTATATCTACTACAAAATCTGATCTTTGATTTCAGTTCCTCTTCTGAAAATCCCTTAATTTTGGGCGATTTCAACTTTCATTTTGATGAACTCACTAATCCTTTCACCAAGGAACTCCTAACCTACACTGACGCTCTTAACTTTCTACCTCTTATTCATGAGGCTTCACATTTGGCTGGTCATATCTTGGATATGATTTTCATTGCAAAAACGGAATTTCTTTCTTACTCTAACATTCTTAATACTTCAGTCCCCTGGTCAGACCATCATCTTATCTCATTTAATCTATTGTTAAAAAAGAGAATATCTTCGATCTTCTTACCCAAACAAATAACATATCGCGATTACACAAATTTAGACCCATCGTCAGTTGCTTCTTTCCTTCTCTCAAGGCCCTCAATCCTTGAGACAGATCCTCTTGAAGATCAACTTAACTCATGGAATGACACAATTCACACCCTTCTTGACAAAGAAGTCCCCCTCATCACTAAAACACTACCTAATAAAAAAGTCCAAAACCCTTGGCATACACCAGAACTTACATTTATTAAAAGGCAACTTAGATCCCTTGAAAGAAAATGGCGTAAAAATAAGACCATTAATAATACGAAAACTTTCAAAGAATTTTCTCAATACTACAAAATCAAAATAAATGAAGCTAAATGCAACTATTATTCCAATAAAATTAAGACAGCCAAAAACTCATCCATTTTATTTTCTATTATAAAATCCTTTAACCCAACCTCAAAACAAGAAAATAAAAAATCAATCCTTTCAGCCCAACTTCTCGCTGATACTTTCTGCAATAAAATTACTAAAATACGTACCAAATTTGCAACCACTTCAACTATTGCCCCTACTGAAACAAACAATAACTATATCCTTCCCTGTTCCAAATGTTCCAATTTTAAAATTCCAACTTTAACAGAAATCAAATCAATCATTCTAAAAACAAATCTAAAGAGTTCCCCTTCAGAGATTATTCCTCCAGTTATCTTAAAGAAATATTTTTCCTGCTTTGGACCACTCATACAAACTCTTATCAAAACAAGTCTCTCTACCGGAACTGTACCTAAGACCTGGAAAACATCTATAATTTCTCCTATATTAAAGGATCATAAAATCAGCCCTGATGACCCAACCAATTACCGTCCTATCGCCAACATACCGTTCCTAGCAAAAATCACTGAGAAGGTGATATTCAACCAGTTAGCAGATTTTGTCCAATCCACTAACATACTTCACCCCAACCAAACGGGTTTTAGGAAACACCACAGCACAGAATATTCCTTAATTGGACTAACAACAAATATCATCTACAATTTAGACCACCATAACTCAGTTATCCTTTTCTCCCTCGACCTCTCAGCGGCATTCGACACCATAGATCACTTCCTCCTCTTAGATAGGCTGCAATCAATAGGTGTCAGTGACTCAGCACTACACTGGTTTTCTTCCTTTCTAACTGACCGGACCTCGACGGTACGCTTTAATAACTCATCCTCTACACCATTCTCACATAATTATGGAATCCCTCAGGGCTCAATCTTGTCTCCATTGCTGTTTAATATTTTCTTATCTCCATTACTCAGCCTTAGTCAATCTATAGGCTTCACGACGTACGCCTATGCTGATGATATTCAATTGATTCATCCAGTCAATTCGGAAAACTCCAATGAAATAATACAAATCAATCAAAAATTAGAAAAAATCAAAAATTGGCTTACTCAGAATAAGCTTGCGTTAAACATAACAAAAACAAAGGCGTTGTTCTTTCCGTTTAAACAGGGCTTAAATCTCTCTATGCCTTTTTCTATTGATAATACAGCAATTGAACTCGTCGCATCCCTTAAGATATTAGGAGTAATAATCGACGACAAATTCTCTTATCAAGAGCACATCAACAACACAGTCAAAAGTTGTTTTTACCGTTTACGTTTAATCCGCTCAATGTCGAAATATCTGGAATCAAAATCCCTAAATATTTTGATACACTCCCTTATAATATCCAGACTCGATTATTGTAACTCACTCTTCATGAACATCACCCAGAAGGATCAAAGACGATTACAAATAATACAAAATATTGCCATTAAAATAATTCACCATGGGAAAAAATACGATCACGTAACTCCCTATCTCATAGAATCTCATTGGCTGCCCATCAACCAACGTACAACATATAAAATAGCATTACTGGTATTTAAAACACTAGATACTAATGAACCACAGTTTATAGATCGGCTCCTAATTCCTCATACTTCAAAACGTTCACTTCGGTCCAATACTCAAGGTCTATTAATGGTCCCCTCATTGAAAATAATAGGAACTAGACGCCATGACATCTTCTCAGTTATGGCACCTCTTATCTGGAATACCCTCCCCCTATATATCAGAAACATCAAAGATCTTAACTTATTTAAAATTAATCTAAAAACATATCTCTTCAAATCTTCATTTAACCTTTAGAATAACTTCTCTGCGTACATCTAAACAATTAATACGTCCTCACACATTTCCCCCAACCTAATCGTTTGGTCCTACCCATATCATACCCCTTTCTTCCCTTGAGGAAACAACAATTTGTAACTTTTATTCCCTAATGTCCTCTCCTAATGTTTCTTAGTTCGTCTGTATTGTCAATCTGTCATAGCCCTTTGAAAATTGTTAATGTAAAATAACTTGTTTTACTGTTTTATACTACTATCCTTTTTACTATGTAATTCGCTTAGATTTAATAGGCGAACCATCAAATTTTATTAAACTTGAAACTTGAAACTTAAGAACATAAGAATTGCCATACTGGGACAGACCGAAGGATCACGTTTCCAACTGTGGCCAACCCAGGTCCCAAGTACCTGACAGAAACCCAAAGAGTAGCAACATTCCAGAGCTGAGACTGTGATGTCATAATGCCTCATTCCACCAATGCCTGAGAGCCAACCTCATCAGTGATATCACAATGGCTTGACTGTCCTATACTTGCTCAGATAAGAATTGCCATACTGGGACAGACCGAAGGTCCTTCAAGCCCAGTATCCTGTTTCCAACAGTGGCCAACCCAGGTCCCAAGCACCTAGCCAGATCCCAAGTAGCAAAAGAGATTGTTCTTTCTCATCTCTAAGCTTGTGAGATTTCAGTTGCATCTGCAGCTCTTTCCATGGCCCTAAATTTATGCCTTTAAAGAAGCAAAACCAGGCAGCAGGGGAAATGGTAGTGGCAGGCCACCATTTTGGATGCCCTCTTCCATGCAGTAAAAATAAGGAGGATCTTCACAGAAAGGGGAGGTGAATACATGGAACAGAATTCCAGGGGAAGGGACATGATCAAAGCAGAATGGCAGGAATTTGAAATAAACATTAATTACAGCATTCAAATCAGCCTATACATGTCTATCAAATACGGTAACCAAGTTTTCAGTCTTTTTCGGAAAGAAAAATAGTTGGATTCTAACCTAAAAAAAAGAGATGGTATTGAATTCCAAAAAAGGACCACAGAAACCATACATACAGTGGTGTACCTAGGGGGGGGTGTGGGGGGCGGTCTGCCCCGGGTGCACGGGCCCAAGGGAGTGCACAGCTGGCCTGCCACAGGGGAAAGGCTGCCATTGCCGCGAAAGAAGCCGGCAACAGTTCTCCCTCCCTCCGAATTCGCCCTGCTTCTTTTCCCATGGGCCGACCAACTTTAGCCGTCTGACGTCAATTCTGATGTTGGAGAGGACATTCTGGGCCAGCCAATCGCTGCCTGGCTGGCCCGGAACGTCCTCCCCGACGTTAGAATTGACGTCGGACAGCCAGAGTTGGTTGGCCCACGGGAAACAAACAGGGCGAATTCGGCGCCGGCCTGTTTCCGATGGCCAGTGGCAGCCTTTCCCCGGCGGTGGTGGCAGCATGGTGGTGGTAGCGGCAGCGGTGGCATGGGGGAGGACAGGGAGAAAGAAAGAAAGGGGGGAGACAGGGAGTCAGAAAGAAAGAAAGGAGGCAGGGTGAAAGAAAGAAAAAAATGGGGCATGGGGAGAGAGAGAGAGAAAGATAGACATACAGAAAGAAAGGGGGCATGGAGAGAGAAAGAAAGAAGGGGACAGGATGAAACAAAGAAAAAGTTGGGGGAGGGAATGAGGTCTGGAGGAGAGGAAGCATACAGGAGGCTGAAAGAAGGGAAGAAATATTGGATGCACATTCAGAAGAATAAAGTGCAACCAGAGACTGATGAAATTACCAAACAAAGGTAGGAAAAATGATTTTATTTTCAATTTAGTGATCAAAATATGTCTGTTTTGAGAATTTATATCTGCTGTCTATATTTTGCACTATGGCCCCCTTTTACTAAACCGCAATAGCGGTTTTTAGCGCAGGGAGCCTATGAGCGTCGAGAGCAGCGTGGGGCATTCAGCGCAGCTCCCTGCGGTTTACAATGAATTAGAAGATTCTACAAATTGAATGGAACATTCATAGTTAGAGATTAGTGGTTAACAGTTTACGGGATCAGATTTGGGGGTTGAGATTGTGATGGGGTCGATTGTGCAGATTCGTTACCTAGGTACTTCAAGAACAAGTATGTTTTTAGATGTTTCCTAAATTCACCATAGTTGTTTGCGTGTATAATTAGTTTTTCCAGGTCTTTGCCCCATAAGGCTGCTTGATACGATAGAAGTTGTTGATGGTGTCTCTTAAATTTACATCCTCTTGCCGATGGGGAAACAAACTTCAGGTATGTTCTTCTCTTATGTCTGTTGGTTGAGAAGGAGAAGAGGTCAGTTATGTATTTAGGGGCTAGACCGGATAGTACCTTGAAGCAGAGACATCCCAGCTTGAACTTTGCACGTGCCTCCATTGGCAGCCAGTGCAGGAGTCGGTAGGAAGGGGTTATGTGATCGGACTTCTTCAACCCAAAGATCAACCTGATTGCCGCATTTTGTATCAGTTGTAGTCTCTGCATTTTATTTGGGGAGATTGCCAGACGGGCAATGTTACAATAATTAAGATGGCTTAGTATTAGGGATTGTACCAGAATTCTGAATGATGTAGGCAATCATATATAACATAATAATAATAATTGATTTCTTATATACCGCTATACCGTGAAGTTCGAAGCGGTTTACAATAAAGATACATTTGACAGTACATGGGATAGAAACGGTTTACAATAAAGATACATTTAGTCAGTACAAGGGATGCAAGTGGTTTACATTAAAGATTCATTTAGTCAGTACATGGGATGCAAGTGGTTTACATTAAAGATTCATTTAGTCAGTACATGGGATGCAAGTGGGTTACAATACAAGTGGTTTACTATCAAGGTGCATTTTGTCAGTGTAAGGGATACAAGTGGGTTACCATAAAGATACATTTAATCAGTACATGGGTTACAATAAAGATACATTATGTCAGTACATGAGATTCAAGGTGGAAAGTATAATTAGTTTCAGGCCTTGGAATTAGGGGGCGAGGTGGAAGGGTCATGGCGAGGAATAGTTGGGTATGGGAATTTAGAATTTGTTAAACAGTCGAGTTTTCAGGGATTTTCTAAAGTCCGCGTATGTAGTGGCCTCAAGTATGGGCTTTCCAAGCCATGTGTTCAGCCTGGCTGCCTGGAATGATAACATTCTATCTAGAAACTTTTTGTATTGGTAAGATTTCAAGGAGGGGTAATTAAATAGGTTTGTTCCGCGAGTGCTCTTGTTGGACTCGTTGGACATCCTAGTCAATGAATACAATGCAACTTGAGGTATGTCTTACAATATAAATGCTCCCACGAGAACCACTGAGGAGCTGCTCTTAGCATTTCAAAACAAACTAAAAAAGTATTTTCATATTTTATGCAGTCCGAGGTGAATATCACTAGTGTTTGTGTCCATTCCATACTTGGCACATGGCAGGATCAGACTTCTTTTCCATAATTTGATTTACTGTCTCACGAGTGATTGCTAAGCGGGAAATCATGCATCAATAATGAGTTTTTCCAGTTGACCGACAGCTGAGTTTCGAGGGCTGAAGTTGTAATCGTGATAAAGGAGTTTTGTGCAAAGTCTACTGCTGAACTTCAAAGAGATTGTGGAAATGAATAGAAAACAAACCCATTTGAGGTACAAACTGTACAAAGAGTTCTGAGGTCAACTATGCCGGGAAAACATATGAAAGGAGCAACGGGGGAAATAGTGGAAGGCCTTAAAATTGCCAAAGACCAAAAGCACAGCTTGCCAATCAGCTTTTCTGCACATTTGCTTTGATGTCTTCTCTGAGGCAGGAGCAAGCAGGAAAGCTGATGCAGCCAGTTAAAGAAGATGGTGGTATTCTGCTGAATCGATCCAAAGACGCACTTGAGTATTGCCCGAGTCAAATGAACGCTGCAAACTGCTTTGTGTTTCCAAACGTGGGGTTGCGCGTTCTTTCTTGCGGTACAGTACTATATAGCAACGGTCCATAACCTTTTTTGCACCAGGGAACGGTTTCATGCAAGGCAGTTCGCAGCGTTCTTTTTTTTTTTTTTTTTTTACTTGCACACTGGCACCATCTACTGGATTTTATCTACACGCCCCTGAGGAAGGCTTTTTTTAAAAGCCGAAACACAGACCGTGTTGGGGTCCAGCACAAAAAGGAATTAAGGAATCTCTATGAAGCTTGCCTTATGTTCTGTTTTCTAGACATTTATTTGTATATGCTTTTATTATTTAACTAGTCTTTAAGCCCGTTACATTAACGGGTGCTAGAATAGATGTGTGTGTCTTTCTTTCTTTCTTTCTCTCTCTCTCCTTGGTCGTTTTCTATCTGTCTTTCTTTTTCTCTCTCTCTTTCCTTGGCTGTCCACCACCACCCCTTGCCTTCATCCCCCTGTCCAGCAGATCCCTTCTCCCTTCCTTTTACCTCCCCCCTGTCCAGCAGCACCCTTTCCCTGCTCCCTCTGTCCAGCAGCAGCCCTTCTCCCTTCCTTTTACCCTCCCAGTCCAGCAGCACCTCTTCCCTGCTCCCCCTGTCCAGCAGTAGGCCTTCTCCTTTCCCTGCTCCCCCTGTCCAGCATCCGCTAGCCCGGGCAGCCTCGGGGCTTTTGCTAGACCGGCTCAACTTGCATTATCGAAGTGGGCCGGCCTAGCAAATGCCCCGCAGCTGCTGCGTTTACTGGTCGGGGGGTGAGAAGAGGTGTCCCTGCAGTGCAGGAGTCAAACCACCGCTGAAATCGCCGTCGCAAGCTGCCCCACGTGCCGGAAATCGAATTCGGCATGGACGGACACAGCACGGTGGCAGGGATCACAAAACCCTGTGTGCATGCGCGTTTAGGGTTTTATTATAGAGGATATGCTTGCAATAAATTGATTGGTCCTGTGGCTGATGTGTGGTGGTGTCCCTTCCCCGCTCTTTTTGCTTTGCCTATCCGCTACTATATAGAGCAGGCTCTTAGGGGCAAATTCTGTAATGGACATCTATGCATTATAGAATCGCGCTAAGCCTTCTGCTCCTGGACGTCTATATGACGCCTAAGTTTTAAGTTTCAAGTTTCAAGTTTTTATTGGCATTTGATGAATCGCTTATTCGATTTACTAAGCGATGAACAAAATTATTTTAAAAAAGGGTAAATTACATAAAGACAAATCAAATAACAAAATTCTTTAATATAATACGAACATGAATAGGGAGGGAAGGAGGAAAAGTTACAATTTTTATCTTAGAAGAAATAGACAAAGAAGGAAAAAACAAGAGGGAATGGGGGAGGTAGAAACTTGAGGACATTTAAATTTGTGATAAATTTAAATGTTAAAAGCATCTTTAAAAAGATAAGATTTTAAGGATTTTTAAAAAAATGTAAGATCCTTTTCGTTTTTAATGTATTGTGGCAAAGAGTTCCACCATTGGGGGCCCATTACGGAGAACATGTCTGACCTTCTCGTGCCTACTATTTTCAAGGAAGGGACAGATAAGAGATTTTGGTGTGATGACCGAAGTGAACGTGAAGTGTTATGGGGTATTAACATTCTGGCTATAAATTGGGGTTCATTAAAGGTTAAAGTTTTAAATATAAGCAGCATGACCTTAAAGGAGATGCGATGACTGATTGGAAGCCAAATGGCCCTTAAATGGAGATTCCTTTCCCAGTTATAAATCTGCCCCCATGAGTCTTCGTTCACAGCTAGTCCTCTTCCAGCTTTTAGCCAAGGAGATGCCATTCGTTTACATTTGTCATTTATTCAATATTTATAGACCACTTATAGCCTAAGTGGTCACAAGGAGCAGCGTGGGATCTGAACCCAAAACCTCAGGCTGCTGAGGCTGTAGCTTTAACCACTGCACCACACACTGCTAATGCGGCTCTTAAGCCTACAACGGAAGCTGAGAGTCCTTCTGGGGACTGTGATGCTAAGGCTATGACATGTTCTGTTGGCCTAGGGAACAGAAGCCTGACCCGGGAGTTGAACCCAGATTCCTGAGCCAGGCTTTTGCTTAACCACCACTGAGTCACCACTCGCTGGTTTTTAAGTGCCACTTATGTTATACCTATTATATCATTGTATTTATTTATTTCGTTCATCTTAGCAAACATTCTTTATCTCGGGGTTCAAAGCGATTCACACATAACATCCATAAAATCCATCAAATACAAAAATCTTCAGACCATAAATAAAATATACACCCAGCATATTTACATGTAGATAAATCAAAGCCCTGAATACTCCTTAATTATTACATTTGAACAGAATTGCTATTGCCAGCCAGAACATTCCCCCCCCCCACACACACACACACATCCCTTCCTCTCTCTCCCGTCTCCCCCCTCCCCACCATCACATTGACGTGCTTTACGATTCATTTGCACTTTCTGACAATATCCTACTTCTTCTCATTCTGTTCTGGGACATGAGAAAGGGGAACGTCAGCTCCTAAAAACCAGTCCCAGAACGTTCAATAAAGACACATGACCATATGCTATTTTTTTTCCCAGACAGAATGTAATATTTTCTTTAAGTTTCAAGTTTCAAGTTTATTTACATTTGATGTATCGCTTATTACAAATTTCTAAGCGATGTACAATTTAAAAACCAGCAGATTGTGGTAATACATACAATTTTACTACTTTGGACATTTGACATTACACTTCAAGAATTCCTCCTTCTTTGTGAGACAGTGCCGAATGTAATAATAATAACTTTATTCTTCTATACCGCCACAGTCGAATAACTTCTAGGCGGTTCACATCGAAGAAGGCTGGACAATCAGCGGATTACAGAACGCAAGAAGTGGGGATACAACTTATTACATAAGAAGTAGATAAAAGGACAGCATATTACACCGAGATTAACAGAGGGAAAACTAACATTGTAAGTGGTGAGGCTTCTGTTTAGGAGATGAATTTATCCAACAGTACAGTTTTGATTGATTTCCGGAATGCACCGTAGGTCAGTCTGGCTCCATTGATGTAATTGCCCAGCCAGGACTGCTGTTTGTTTGCCTGGAACATGAAGGATCTGTCCAAAAAGGATTAATTAATTAATTAATTAATTAATTGTAAAAGACCCGCGGAACAGACTGAGAGCGAAAAGCTATATTTGCTGATATGCCTTAATTCATTAACCTAAAATTAATTAACATTTAGCACGCACTATTGCAGTCAACATGAATTATTAGTTAATACGTAGTTTCATTGTCAGTAAAGGGGGATGCTTTAAATAATGCATGTTAAAATCATATTGACACATGTTAATATACTTTCACATACTCATTAGTTTCCACTAAAGTTGCTTGACCCGCAGGGTTAAAAATCTGCTTGTATTTCTTGTTAATGAGAGCGCCTGCATTTCATCTTTATTCAGTTAACACAGAAAAAAAAACCGAGGGCTCATAGACAGATTAATTGATCCCGACCCAGAAGCAAAGACAAGAAAACACAAAGCTTTGATATCGTTTTCACATTAAATATCTTGAACAATGCTGGCTTGAGACATAATATGGGGGGAGGCATTCTGGTTTCTTTGCAAGCACACCTATAAATAATTTAAAAACCCGGAATAACCAGTCTACAAGATGCACAGCTGGTTTGCGAGAGTTGTGCTAAGATTCTGGCGCAGGGGTGCAGTAGGGGTCTCCTAATTGGAATGCCTCGCTGGCAGCTAAATTGTCATGTTTTTGCCATTTTTCTTTCAAATAATTATGTACAGTGACAGTAAACCTGACGGAATGTGTGACTGCCTGTAGGGACGGGGGAACTAAAGGACAGTGGCTTCCAATCCAGTCATAGAACCTTAATTAGCAGGCCTGGTTATCGTACCGTACATGTGGCTTAGGGGGGGTCGATAATCGGCCGAGAGAGATCAGCGTTTTGCTGATCGCTACCGGCACTAAGCTCAAAAATTCGGCGCCAGGCCAGGATGGGACATCAACATTGAATTTCCAGTTTGCAGAGCTAGCTAACATATAGCCAGTGAAATGCGATATTCAGCTCTTTACCATCCAAGTGCTGATTTCACCCCCCAAATTCCACCTAAATAGCCAGTTTTTTTTTTTTTAAATTTGGCACTACGAGAATGTGCTGAAAAGTTCTCAGCCCCACCAACCAACTTCCTAAATTCTGCGCATTATTTTGCCAATTCGCAGAGACGAAATTCTCTGTTTTCACATTGTTTCAGATCATTGGTTGAACCATATCCGCGTCATTCTCTTCTTGGTTGGCCTGAGAACTTTTCAGCCCCTCCTCCTAGGGCGAAGACTTTCAGTCTCTGAGAACTGAGATTGTGATGTCATAATGCCTCATTCCACCAATAACAGCGAACCTCATCAGTGATTTCACAATGACTTGATTGCCCTATACATACTAAGGGGTGCTGAAAAGATCTCAGCCCAACCAACCAACTTTCTAAATTCTGACCGTTAATTTGCCACTGGAGCTGAAAAGAGGGTTATGTCGTTAAGTACCAATTTGCAGAAACAAAATTCTGCGTTTTGACATTGTTTCAGAGCATTGATTGAACCATATCCACGTCATTCTCTTCTTGGTAGGGCTGAGGACATTTCAGCATCCCTTCGTAACTGGTTCTTTTCAGGGGTGCTTGCCAGTTAAGTGCTTCTGAAAATGACTAGTTAGGCCTGAACAGGTAATTTGCTCGGCCAGGAGCCATTTCTGACCAGTTAAATCACATTGAATATCGAGGATGGTGGAGGATGGGCTGGGGAGGGCTTCAATGGCTGGGAGGGTGTAGATGGGCTGGAGTAAGTCTTAACAGAGATTTTGGCAGTTGGAACCCAAGCACAGTACCGGGTAAAGCTTTGGATTCTTGCCCAGAAATAGCTAAGAAGAAAAATAAAAAATAAAAAATTTAAATTGAATCAGGTTGGGCAGACTGGATGAACCATTCGGGTCTTTATCTGCCGTCATCTACTATGTTACTATGTTACTATGACCCTGTTGTAATTAGTGTAGTGGCCTGAGAGTTCAAATTCAGCTCCTTGTAACCCTGAACAAATTGGCTCATTACCCATTGTGTCAGGTAAGCATCATAGACTGTGAAAGAGAAACCCTATAAGCTGGTGCCTATATTTGGGTACCAGTAATCCACCTAGTTCATGAAATGGTAGCGCTTGTAACATAGTAAACGATAGCAGATAAAGACCTGAATGGTCCATCCAGTCTGCCCATTAGTTATATGCCTTATAAATTCATGATTAAATTGAATTGTCTTTTTATATACTGTACTAATCTTTAAGCCCGTTACATTAACGGGTGCTAGAGCAGATGTCTGTCTGTCTGGTTTTTTTTCTTTGTCTCTCTCTCCTTGGACGCTGTCTGTCTGTCATTCGTTCTGTCTTTGTGTCTCCCTGGCCACCTGCCTACCTATATTTCTCTGTTGCACCATGCCTGCCTGTCTTTCCTTGGCCCCCTTCCATCTCCCCCCCCTTCCAGAGCAAAGCATGATTGTTTTGTGCCCCCCAGCACACCCCTCCCCCCCCAGCAGCCCCCTTTCCCTCTCCCCTTGTTGTGCCATGCCTGCGTGCTCCGTGGCCCTCTTCTATTCCCCTCCCCCCCAATGATTGCTGTCTGCCCCCAGCACATCCCTCCCCCCAAAGCAGCCCCCTTTCCTTCTCCCCTGGTCCCCTGTTCTGCCATGCGTGCTCCATGGCCCCCTTCTGTTTCCCCCTGATGATTGCTGTCTGCCCCCCTCCCCCTCTCCCTCTGGTCCCCTGTTGTGCAATGCCTGCCTACTCCGTGGCCCCCTCCTGTTTCCACTCCCCTCCCATTCTTCCCCTCCCTCCATCCCTCCAACTGGAGCTGGTCCTCTCAGCCCAGATTGTGCATCAGGCTGTGGTTGCTGTTACTGCCGAGCCCCCCCGTGCAGCAGGCCCGGCGTCCTGCCCCGGTATTGGTCACCGTCGACCAGGTTCTCCTGCTTAATGGTGGGCGGGGCTGCAGGAAGACGCGTGAGTGTGGCGGCAGCGGCAACCCCCGGCTCCTTCAGCACCATGTCGGGAAGGTGGAGAGCGGCCTGCGGGGTTCGCTACAGCGCCTGGTGAACCTCAGCAGGCCGCATTGAAGAGGAGCGGCAGCGGGAGGGAGGAGTCGCTGGCGTGTTTTGCACACACACGCGCCTCCAGCTAGCGCAGGCGCCGTGAGGACTGCCACAGAAGCACACCTCAGGGCACCAGGAATCACGATGTTTCAACAGCGCATGCGCGCTTAGAGTTTTATATATAGAGATATATACCGGTATTTCTGAGCCAAAGTCCAGAGTCCACCTGGTAGTGTCTTTAGGTCCCAACTCCTGGAATTGCCTTCGAAGCTCACTCCAGCCTATCCAAATCACCTCGTTGCATGTGGGATACATACCGTAAAGTCTGCACAGCAACATCCACATGGTCCGAGTTCCTGGAGGTCCCATCAATGCCCTCCCTAGCCCATCCTACACCGAATTGCCACATACGGGACACAGACCACGTAAGTCTGCCCAGTAGCGGCCTCACTTCTTCAGTTTATACCAGGGGTGTCCAATGTCGGTCCTCGAGGGCCGCAATCCAGTCGGGTTTTCAGGATTTCCCCCATGAATATGCACGAGATCTATTTGCACGCACTGCTTTCACTGTATGCTAATAGATCTCATGCATATTCATGGGGGAAATCCTGAAAACCCGACTGGATTGCGGCCCTCGAGGACCGACATTTATACCATTCATGTTCTAATTAGAGATCCTCTGTGTTTATCCCACTCTTTTGTAAATTCTGTCTCCAATTTCCTCTCTACAACATCCCTCAGGAGGGAATTCCAGGCATCCACCATCCTCTCAGAGAAAAATAATGTCCTAACATTAGTCGTAAACCTAGCTCCCTGCAACCTCATTTTAAGCCCTCTGGTTTTTACAATTTTCCCTTCTCTGGAAAAGATTTGCTTCTATAGTATATGAATACAGTACAGGAGATGAACTTCGGATTCCTGAATCACGGAGAGACACTACAGGGACTACAGGGACCAGACGGACTCCACCTGACCAACAGAGGCAAGAATGTCTTCGGACACAGACTAGCCCGCCTACTTCGAAGGGCTTTAAACTAGGTAAGTCGGGGGTGGGTACCCACTTTCACACCAGAGCAGTAAGTAATAATCCTGATGTAGCGAACCAACATTACACTTCTAGGTCTGAGGTAAGTACCCTTACTGCAAACGAACCGCTGGGAGACAATTTGAGCAAACAGAAAGAGTGGAGAGCTATGTATGTTAACGCACACAGCCTAGGGAATAAATTTCTAGAACTAGAAACAGAAATAGTTAATGCAGACCTAGACGTAGTAGCAATATCCGAAACATGGTTCACAGACTCTCATGGGTGGGATATAACCATACCAGGATACAACCTGATTAGACAAGATAGAAAGGGTAGGTTAGGTGGTGGGGTAGCACTTTACATCAAAGAGAACATTAAGACAACCAGGATCACAGATGTCAAGTATACTGGGGAATCCATCTGGGTAAACTTGGCCAGAGGTAGAGAAAAATGCCTGTACCTTGGTGTGGTATACAGACCTCCGAGACAATCGGAGGAAAAGGACGCAGAATTAATTGAAGACATTGAGAATATCACCTTACGGGGGGAGGCTGTTCTATTAGGAGACTTCAACATGCCTGATGTGGACTGGAAAACACTATCAGCGACAACTTGTGATAGCAGGAGGATATTAACGTCCATGAAGGGAGTACGGCTCAAACAAATGGTACTAGAGCCCACTAGGGCCCAGGCCATCCTGGACCTGGTACTTACGAACGGGGAAAGCGTCTCAGAGGTCTCGGTGGGAGAGACGCTAGCCACCAGTGACCATAACACGGTATGGTTTAACCTTAAGAAAGGCTTCCCTAGATCACAAACAAAAACAAGGGTACTCAATTTCCGGGGCACTGACTTCGCACGCATGGGAGATTTCGTCTATCAGACGCTGCAGGTTCAAGAAGTAACTACTAATGTGGAGGCTATGTGGTCAACCTTGAAATCGATCCTTCATGAGGCAACTATCTGCTACATAAAATCGGTAACCAAACAACAAAGAAAAAAGAAACCCCAATGGTTCACAGATGAGGTATCATACCTCGTCAAGGAGAAGAAAAGAGCATTTCTCTCATACAAACGCACGGGGGAAAAAGAAGCAAACATTGAATACAGGAAAAAGTCTGCAGCAGTCAAAACAGCAGTCAGGGAGGCCAAAATTCGTATGGAAGAAACTCTAGCAAAGAACATCAAGAAAGGGGACAAATCCTTCTTCAGATACATTAGCGACAGGAAAAAGAACGCAAACGGGATAGTACGCCTTAGAACGCCAGACGGGAATTATGTGGAAACTGACTCCGATAAAGCCGAACTACTGAATGATTACTTCTGTTCAGTCTTTACCTGCGAGGCACCAGGGCACGGGCCTCGGCTGGATACAAAGCAAAGCCTGGATGACCCATTTCAGAAGTTTGAGTTCACACCAGCTGATGTTTACAGAGAACTGTCAAGACTCAAAGTGAACAAAGCCATGGGACCGGACAATCTGCACCCAAGAGTGCTCAGAGAGCTATGCAATGTTTTGGCGGAACCGTTAGCCATGCTCTTCAATCTCTCCCTAAGTACGGGGAGAGTCCCCCTGGACTGGAAAACTGCCAATGTTGTTCCTCTGCACAAAAAGGGTTGCAGAGCAGAGGCTGCAAATTACAGACCAGTAAGTCTCTCATCAATAGTGTGTAAACTCATGGAAACTCTACTTAAAGGGAAATTAGACACGATATTGGATGAGGGGAATCTGAGGGATCCCTGTCAACATGGATTCACTAGGGGCAGGTCATGCCAATCCAATCTTATCAGCTTCTTTGACTGGGTGACAGGAAAGCTAAACTCGGGAGAGTCTCTGGACATAGTGTACTTGGATTTCAGTAAAGCGTTTGACAGTGTCCCACACCATAGACTATTAAACAAGATGAAATCGATGGGGTTAGGTGAGAAACTAACGGCATGGGTCAATGACTGGCTGAGTGGAAGACTTCAGAGGGTGGTGGTCAATGGCACCCTCTCTAAGACATCGGAGGTGACTAGCGGAGTACCGCAGGGTTCAGTCCTGGGACCATCCCTTTTTAACATATTCATAAGGGACTTGACCCGAGGGCTTCAGGGAAAAGTAGCACTGTTTGCCGCCGCCGCCAAACTGTGTAATATAGTAGGTGAAAGCGATCTCACGGATGGTATGGCGCAGGATCTGATCAAGTTGGAAAACTGGTCCTCAACATGGCAGCTGGGCTTCAACGCAAAAAAGTGTAAGGTGATGCATCTCGGCAGCAGAAATCCATGCAGAACATACACCTTGAATGGAGAAACACTAGCTACGACCTCAGAAGAACGGGACTTGGGAGTAATCATCAGTGCAGACATGAAGGCTGCC
The DNA here is from genome assembly GCF_902459505.1 of Geotrypetes seraphini. Taxonomy (NCBI): domain Eukaryota; kingdom Metazoa; phylum Chordata; class Amphibia; order Gymnophiona; family Dermophiidae; genus Geotrypetes; species Geotrypetes seraphini. The sequence continues at coordinate 15,034,234 of NC_047093.1, read as the reverse complement.
AAACAAGTAGAGAAGGCCTCATCCAAGGCAAGGCGGATGATGGGATGTATCAATAGAAGCTTCGTCAGCCGTAAACCTGAAGTCATAATGCCACTGTACAGAGCCATGGTGAGACCTCATCTGGAGTACTGTGTGCAATTCTGGAGGCCACATTACCGTAAAGATGTACTTCGAGCTGAATCAGTCCAGCGAATGGCCACTAGGATGGTCTCCGGACTAAAGGGTCTCTCATACGAGAAAAGACTGAGCAAATTGCAGCTCTACTCTCTAGAGGAGCGCAGGGAGAGGGGTGACATGATTGAGACATTTAAGTACGTCACAGGTCGTGTCGAGGTGGAAAACGACATATTCTTTCCTAAGGGACCTTCAGTCACAAGGGGACACCCACTCAAACTCAGAGGAGGGAGATTTGGTGGTGACACCAGGAAGTATTTCTTTACAGAAAGGGTGGTGGATCAATGGAACAAACTACCGGTGCAGGTGATCGAGGCCACTAGCGTGCTCGACTTTAAGAATAAATGGGACATCCACGTGAGATCTCTACGTGGGTCGAGCAGCACTCTGACTTAATGGGTTGGGACAGCAGAGTGGGCAGACTTGGTGGGCTGTGGCCCTTTTCTGCCGTCATCTTTCTATGTTTCTATGTTTCTACCTTTCAAGTATTTTAACGTCTATATCATATCACCCCTGTCCCTCCTCTCCTCCTGAGTAGACATGTTGAGGTCTTCTAGTCTCTTCTCATACTTTGATTGGCGCAAACCCCTACCATTTTTGTCGCCTTCCTCTGGACCGCTTCAAGTGTTCTTATATCCTTTGCCAGATATGGCCTCCAAACTTGAACAAGCTGTATCTGGTGAATGATATAAAAAGATCTGAAGCAGCCTATAGGAAGGCGATAAAAATGGTGGGGAGAGGGGGTATGCCAAGAGAACATAAGAATAGCCTTACTGGGTCAGACCAATGATCCATCAAACCCGGTAGCCCGTTCTCACGGTGGCCAACCCAGGTCACTAGTACCTGGCCAAAATCCAAGGAGTAGCAACATTCCATACAGAATCTCAAAGAATAGCAAGATTCCGGAATCCCAAAGAGTAACAAGATTCTAGAATCTCAAAGAGTAGCAACATTCCAGAATCCTAAGAATAGCATGATTCGGGAACCCCGAACATTCCATGCTACCGATCCAGCGCAAGCAGTGGCTTCCCCCGTGTCTTTCTCAATAACAGACTATGGACTTTTCCTCCAGCAACTTGTCCAAACCTTTCTTAAAACCAGCTACGCTATCCGCTCTTACCACAACCTTTGGCAATGCATTCCAGAGCTTAACTATTCTCTGAGTGGAAAAAAATTTCCTCCTATTGGTTTTAAGAGTATTTCCCTGTAACTTCATCAAGTGTCCCCTAGTTTTTGTAATTTTTGACGGAGCGAAAAATCGATCCTAGAGTATTGAAAGAACTAAAGGAGGAAATAGCGGAACTACTACAACAGGTTTGTAATCTATCCCTGAAAACAGGCATGATCCCGGAGGATTGGAAGATAGCTAATGTTACGCCCATCTTTACAAAGGGATCGAGAGGTGACCCAGGGAACTACAGACCGGTAAGTCTGACCTCAGTTCCGGGGAAAATGGCGGAAGCGCTGATAAAAGATAGCATCGAGGAGCATGTAGAGAGGCATAAACTTATGAAAACAAGGCTTCTGCAAGGGAAGATCGTGCCTGAAGAACTTATTGCACTTCTTCGAAGGAATTAACAAATGGATGGACAAAGGGGACCCCACAGACATTGTATACTTAGACTTCCAAAAAGCCTTTGACAAGGTACCCCATGAATGCCTACTTCAGAAACTAAAGAACCATGGGGTGGAAGGAGACGTACACAGATGGATCAGGAATTGGTTGGCGGGCAAAAAACAGAGGGTAGGAGTGAAGGGCCACTTCTCGGACTGGAGGAAGGTCACGAGTGATGTTCCGCAGGGGTCAGTGCTTGGACCACTGCTATTCAATGTATTTATAAATGATCTAGAAATGGGAACGAAGAGCAAAGTAATAAAATTTGCAGATGACACCAAGCTATTCAATGGGTCTAGGACTAAAGAGAACTGCGAAGATTTACAAAGGGACCTAAACAGTGGCATACCTAGGGTATGTGGCACCCGGGGCCCATCATTTTTTGACACCCCCCCCCCCCCCCCCTCATGGAAAAATTTTTTTTTTTTTTTTTTTTTTTGCAATAACCATGAAATGGAATAAATGGTCAGAATAGAAACAGGCAGTGAAAATTTTCTTTTATTGAACCTCATTTATGTAACCATTATTCCAAACATAACATAACATAAATTATGTCGGAATTGTCATGACATCAGAAGTACATATGGAGTAGTTGCAGGTGATGCTTGGGACAGTTCTGATTATGTTAGTTTGGTTTTATGTGTTTTTTGAATAGAAGGGTTTTTATTTCTTTTTTTAAGGTTTTGTAGTTTGTGGTCGAGGTCAATAGGTTGTAGAGTTGGGGGTCAAGTGTTGCAGCTCGAATGGCTAGGAGGTTGTCGAACAGTTTTTTTCTTTTGACGTTTTTGGTTGGAGGGTGTGTGAATGGTGCGTGAGTTCTCCTATGTCTGTTTGAAGTGGATTGAATTATTTAGCTGAAGAAATTAGTTACCCCCCCCATTCCACACACATTAATTCTCTTCCATTTTTGTTCCCATTATAAAAAAACACTGATAAGTTCCCAGGAAAAAAATACATTAAAATAAGAAGTGAAAACAAAGGCCCCTACAGATGAGAACATAACATAAGAATAGCCTAACTGGGTCACACCAATGGTCCATCATGCCCAGTAGCCCATTCTCATGGTAGCCAATAGTGCTGCCCGATTCAGAGAAAAATATTTCATTCGATTCGATTCACCCTGTTGAATCGATTTTTTCGATTAGATTCACTGTTAATGACACCGCTTTTTAAGTTTAAACAAAGTATAACAATAAATTTCACAACAACAATAAATTTCACAAAGTACTTAAAAAAAAAAAATCACATTTTTCCATTAAAGCAGTTCTGGAGACATTTGCTTGAACAGTCTTTTTTCCCAGTCCATAAGCAAGCAATATGAAAAAGATTTCCTTAATTATCTACTCAAACATTTTTGCTATTTACTTTCATTGTACCTAGACTATTATTCAGTAGAAAAAATTTAGTTTGTTCAATCAAGCAGAACATTCACTCATAGAAGTCCAATGTCCACACAGGATTTGATTGAACAAACCATATTTTTTCTACTGAATAATAGTTTAGGTATACTGAATAGCAAAAATGTTAAAGCCACACAGAAAAGCAGTAAAAGTCAATAGGTTCTCCAAGTGGGAACAACCTGATGTCTCAGCACTTGAGGAAAAGACCACGTAATAATGTTTATAAGATAAATCATATAAATGATTATACTGAAGCAGGGTGTCCTCAGCGTGAGAGGTAAGCGAGAGGAGAGAATTCTCCAGTGCTTTACACAATAAGGCTCCTCTGCCTGCAGTGCACACCATCATAGGACACCTCAGGTGTGCTCAAATTAATCAATGTGATAAATTAAACAGTGATAAACAATTGGTCAATCACAAGAGTGCAAGATCAAACAGGTTGTTCCCACTCAGAGAACCTATTGACTTTACTGCTTTTCTGTGTGAGTAGATAATTAAGCAAATTTCTGATAGCCTACAGAACTGATTCTCACCTTCCATCCCCAGCCCCCAAGACTTACCAGACCCCCCCCTGCCGATGCATTTACTTACTGCCTGAACTGGATATTAAATCGTGGGGAAGAGAGGAGAAATGCGGGGAAAGAGCCAGCCAAAACTAGTATTTGTTGCTGCTGAGTGCACCAATCCAGGGCAAGCAGACGCTTCCCCCATGTCTTAATAACAGACAATGGACTTTTCCTCCAGGAATTTGTCCAAACCTTTCTTAAAACCAGCTACGCTATCTACTTTTAACATAACTTCTGGCCACTTCATTTTTAAGCTTAGATCTTTCCTTCCAAACAGAGACCTTGCTAGATGTCAAATACAGCACAAGGTAACTTCACATGGACTTAACTGTGCAGGAAATGAATCTCCTCATACACCCACCATATAGTGCAAAAATGTGCAAAGGTCTGTTTTTTTCTTTCGATCACTACATAGCCTAATGCCACACAAGCAGCGCTGTTACAAACATATTCTGAAGGTCAATGCTAAGGTTGACAAAGTTTCCTTCCTTGGACCAGAAGGAGATACTGACAAACCACTGGAAGAGATTCTAAAACAACTACCCAGAAATAACACCCAAAGACCCACTCAGTGTGTGAACCAGTTGAGTGGAGTGGACTAACTGGGGGTGGAAATGGGCCCAGAGTTTGCTCAGCAGAATTTCCCAGACTACCTCTTCCTCTCAACACACTGACATGCTACCACCACCACCAACACTAGGAACACCTCACCGAGTATGCCAGCAATGCTTATAAACTTTATAAAACACATTATTATATTTTCTTATAAAGCATATATTTTAACTGAACTCAGCCTTGCCATTCACAAAAATAGAAAAGTTCCCATTTCAAGCTGTCTCATGTACACTTTTCAAATCTAACATATTGTAATCACAAAACAGAAAATAAAATTATTTTTTCTACCTTTTGTTCTCTGATCAATATTCAAATCTTGTTGGTCCCAGGCTCTTGTTGTCTTGCTTGCCAGGGTCTCCTTTCTCCGTGCTAACCATCCGTCTGCCATCTCTGTTCTCCCCTTCCGTTTCCCTTCCCTCTCCCGGAGATCTGGCATCTTTCCTTTTTTTTGTCTCCATCCACAGATTCACCTTTTCTCAACTCCCCACCACCCCAGGATCCACCATCTCTCCCTTTCTGTTCCCAACTATCCTCCTATCCAGTATCTCTATCCCCCCTCCACACCATCCCCTGTTTCCAAGTTCTCTCCCTTTCTGTTCCTTCCCTCCCTAAATCCCATTATGCACCATCTCTCTCCCACTCCTCTGTTTTTAGACCCATTATTTCTAACCCCCAAAGTCTGGCATATGCACGTATCTTTGAACCCTCCCTTCCCTCTCTCCCTCTGTGTACTTTTACACCAGGACCCCCCTCCCCCGAAGGTCTGTCCCCCCTCAGAAGGGCTACACCCCACCCCTGAAGACCTGTACCCTCCGAAGGACTTTACCTCCCACCCGAAGGTCTGTCCCCCTCTGAACGCCTAAACCCCACCCCTGAAGGCCTGCACCCTCCCCGAAGGATTGTACCCCCCACCCGAAGGTCTGTCCCCCCCTGAAGGCCTGCACCCATCCCGAAGGCCTGCACCCACCCCGAATGCCTGCACCCACCCCGAAGGCCTGCACCCCCGAAGGCCTGTCCCCCCCCCTTGAAGGCCTGACCCCCCCCTTGAAGGCCTGCCTGCTTGTCCCCCCTTGAAGGCCTATCCCCCCTTAAAGGTCTGCCTGTCCCACCCCCTTGTAGGCCTGTCCCCCCTTAAAGGTCTGCCTGTCCCACCCCCTTGTAGGCCTGTCCCCCCCTTGAAGGCCTGACCCCCCCTTGAAGGCCTGCCTGCTTGTCCCCCCTTGAAGGCCTGTCCCCCCCTTGAAGGTTGGCACCCCCCCAAAGGCCTGCACCCCCTTGAAGGCCTGTCCCACCCCCTTGTAGGCCTGTCCCCCCCTTGAAGGCCTGCCTGCTTGTCCCCCCTTGAAGGCCTGTCCCCCCCCTTGAAGGTTGGCACCCCCCCAAAGGCCTGCACCCCCTTGAAGGCCTGTCCCACCCCCTTGTAGGCCTGTCCCCCCCTTGAAGGCCTGCCTGCTTGTCCCCCCTTGAAGGCCTGTCCCCCCCCTTGAAGGCCTGCACCCCCCCTTGAAGGTTGGCACCCCCCCAAAGGCCTGCACCCCCTTGAAGGCCTGTCCCACCCCCTTGTAGGCCTGTCCCCCCCTTGAAGGCCTGCCTGCCTGTCCCCCCCTTGAAGGCCTGCACCCCCTTGAAGGTCTGCACCCCCCCCGAAGGCCTGCACCCCCCCGAAGGCCTGTCCCCCCACTTGAAGGGCTGCCTGCCTGTCCCCCCCTTGAAGGCCTGCACCCCCTTGAAGGTCGGCACCCCCCCCTGAAGGCATGCACCCCCCCTGAAGGCCTGTCCCCCCTTGAAGGCCTGTCCCCCCCCCCTTGTAGGCCTGCACCCCCTTGTAGGCCTGTCCCCCCCCTTGTAGGCCTGTCCCCCCCTTGAAGGCCTGCCTGCCTGTCCCCCCCTTGAAGGCCTGCACCCCCTTGAAGGTCTGCACCCCCCCCCCCGAAGACCTGCACCCCCCCTTGAAGGCCTGCCTGCCTGTCACCCCCCTCCCCCTTGAAAGTCTGCCTGCCTGCCCGCCCCGCCCGCCCCACCCTGAAGGCCTGATGCCCCGACCCACCCCGAAGGACCATTCGCCCCCCTGGCCTCCCCGCACTACCTATGAAGCAGCCGCAGCAGGATCGCGACGTCAGCTATCTTTGCGCTGCTTAGGAGCTGCTTCCTGCGCCGGGCTACCTTAAGCTACTGCCCCCCCCCACGCCCGAAGGACCGCTCGCCCCACTGACCTTCCAGCACACCTATGAAGCAGCCCGCAGCAGGATCGCGACGTCAGCAATCCCTCAGCTGCTTGGGCGCTGCTTCCTGCGCCGCGGTCCCGCCCCCTCCTCTGACGTCAGAGGAGGGACGGGACCGCGGCGCAGGAAGCAGCGCCCAAGCAGCTGAGGGATTGCTGACGTCGCGATCCTGCTGCGGGCTGCTTCATAGGTGTGCTGGAAGGTCAGTGGGGCGAGCGGTCCTTCGGGCGTGGGGGGGACTGAGCGGCAAGGCCGGGAACACCCCCTCAGGGCTGGTACCCGGGGCGGCCCGCCCCCCCCCCGCCCCCCCCTAGGTACGCCACTGGACCTAAACAAACTAGAGGAGTGGGCGACGAGATGGCAGATGAAGTTCAATGTAGAGAAATGCAAAGTCTTACACATAGGAAACAGAAATCCGAGGTACAGCTATACAATGGGAGGGCTGTTATTGAGTGAGAGTTCCCAAGAAAGGGACTGGGGGTAATAGTGGACATGACAATGAAGCTATCGGCACAATGCGCAGCGGCTGCTAAGAAAGCAAATAGAATGCTAGGAATAATCAAGAAGGGTATTACAAGCAGAACGAAAGAACTTATCCTGCCATTGTATCGGGTGATGGTGCGCCCACATCTGGAGTACTGCGTCCAATATTGGTTGCCGTACCCAAAGAAGGATATGGCGATACTCAAGAGGGTTCAGAAGAGAGCGACACATTTGATAAAAGGTATGGAAAACCTTTCATACGCTGAAATATTAGAGAGACTGGGGCTTTTTTCGCTGGAGAAGTGGAGACTTAGAAGGGATATGATAGAGATTTATAAGATCACAAAGGGCATAGAGAAAGTAGAAAGGGACAGATTCTTCAAACTTTCAACAACTACAAGAACGAGAGGGCATTCCGAAAAATTAAAAGGAGACAGATTCAGAACCAATGCTAGGAAGTTCTTCTTCACCCAACGCGCTTCCAGAGGGAGTGATAAGACAGGGTACGGTATTGGAGTTCAAGAAGGGATTGGACAATTTTCTGAAGGAAAAGGGGATAGAAGGGTATAGATAGAGGGCTAGTATACAGGTCCTGGACCTGATGGGCTGCCGCATAAGCGGACTGCTGGGCATGATGGACCTCAGGTCTGACCCAGCAGAGGCACGGCTTATGTTCTTATGATCCACTTGTACCTGTTCTACTCCACTCAGGATTTTGTAGACTTCAATCATATCTCCCCTCAGCCATACGATATGAGACTGGAAGACCTGAATATGTACATTATACTCAGTGATTAACAATTACCAACTTAAGTGCTAGGAGTTATTCTATAAATAGTGACGGGGGCATAAACATGTGTGGAGCTTGGATATATCATTGGCATGTAGCCATGTGTTATACTCAACATATACAACAGAATACTATCAGTTACACATATTGCATAGCGCACTTAGGGCTCCTTTTACAAAGGTACGCTAGCGTTTTTAACGTACGCATTGGATTAGGGAACGCTAGCTGAAAAACTACCGCCTGCTCAAGAGGAGGCGGTAGCGGCTAGCGTGCGTGGCATTTTAGCGTGCGATATTCCGCGCATTAAGACCCTAACGCACCTTTGTAAAAGGAGCCCTTAGGCGCACTACTTATACCAGCTGTCTAACTTTTGGTGTGCCAGTGCAGCATTGCACTAGTGTTCTATAATGACTCAGGTGTGCTTAATGCCAAATTCTTTAATGGGTATTCAAGAATTTGGCATTACGCACATCCCCTTTGTGGCACCTACAAGGAGGTGCTGATTTATAGAATTGCTGCCTAGCATAACATAACGTAGCATAACAAAAACATTTGTTTGCCGCAAAGCCGCATGGATCTAAGGGGTTAACAGTCAATTAAGAAAAACTGGACATCTGTCAGTGAATTCTACAAAAGAATTGGCCATTTCAAAAATCTATCATACAAATGAGATTTTAATTGTTTTCTAAAATTCCGATAGAGACTTATAAGATCACGAAGGGCATAGAGAAAATGGAGAGGGACAGATTCTTCAAACTTTCGACAACCACAAGAACGAGAGGGCATTTGGAAAAATTCAAAGGGGACAGATTCAGAACCAATGCTAGGAAGTTCTTCTTCACCCAAAGGGTGGTGGACACCTGGAATGCGTTTCCAGAGGGTGTGATAGGATTCAAGAAGGGACTGGACAATTTTCTGAAGGAAAAAGGGATAGAGGGGTACAGATAGAGGACTACTACACAGGTCCTAGACCTGATGGGCCGCTGAGCGAGAGGACTGCTGGGCACGATGGACCTCTGGTCTTACCCAGCAGAGGCACTTCTTATGTTCTTATATATGACATGGAAGCAAAAAAATAGCGGAGAACGGAGTACTGGACAACTGCTTGATATGAAAGTAATTTATTGTAAAATCTTTTATAACTCAAACATTGTCCTCTTCTGCAGGGAAATAACTCATGCATCTATACTGCAATTCACCTTGAGCTTGGATTTGGAAAAAGTGATTGGCTAAAAGCCAATTCTACTACTACTATTCCGATTTCTTATTTCTATAGCGCTACCAGATGCACTCAGCGTTGTACATTAAACACTCAAGAGATAGCCCCTACTTTAAAAAACTTATAATCTAATTAAGATGGACACACAGGACAAAAGGTGAATCTATGCATATTGCTCAGGTAGAGATTTACTAGAGGACTGATGAGGCGGATAGGGTACGGAACTTTAGGGGGGGGGGAGGAATGTATGATTATCTTGTCCCTTACAATAACCAGAACAAAAAAATTGACCCTGAGATATCCACAGAGAAGAAAATCCAAGAGAAACCAAAAGACACTGTGGAGTGACAATGATCCTGAAATGGACTTTATTGAAAATTTAAAAGTTCCACAAGTCAACGTAAACAATCCACATAGAAATAAAATGATCCACATAAAAACCTTGAGGACCTAATCCGCTGAGAGTGTGGGACCCAACGCGGTCCATGTTTCGACAAGATAGTCTTTTTCAGGGGTCCCTGACAGTCCTAAGGTAGTAGATACGTGGAATAAACAGTCCAAACAGAGCAAATGCGTGGAACTCCGCAGAGAACGCGCTGCATAAACCAAGAGCAATATGGAGCGCGTTCTCTGCGGAGATCCACGCATTTGCTCATCCAAAACTCTACCATGTACAGTAAAACCTTGGCTTGCGAGCATAATTCGTTCCAGAAGCATGCTTTTAATCATAAACACTCGTACATCAAATCGAATTTCCCCATAAGAAATCATGGAAACTCAAACGATTTGTTCCACAACCCAAAAACTTTAATACAAAATACTATACGTAATTGCATTGAAAGACCTCGCTCATATAGAACAGTCACTACACTCCCGGAGCGTCAGAGAGAGAAGAACCATTGGCTCAGTTGTGATGATGTGACGCGTGTATATTGTATGTACTCGTATTGCAAGACGTCGCTCATTTAGAATAGTAACTACACTCTTGCAGCGTCAGAAAGAGAAGAACCATCGGCTCAGTTGTGATGATGTGACGCGTGTATATTGTATGTACTCGTATTGCAAGACCTCACTCATTTAGAACAGTCACTACACTCCCGCAGCGTCAGAGAGAGAAGAACCATCGGCTCAGTTGTGATGTGTATATACTGTATGTACTCGTATTGCAAGACCTCACTCATTTAGAACAGTCACTACACTCCCGCAGCGTCAGAGAGAGAAGAACCATTGGCTCAGTTCTGATGTTGTGATGTGTGTATACTGTATGTACTCGTATTGCAAGACTTTGCTCGTTTAGAACAGTCACCACACTCCTGCAGTGTAGGAGAGAGAAGAACCATCAGCTCAGTTTGATGACGAGACACGTGTATACTGTATGTACTCGTATTGCAAGACCTTGCTTGTATATCAAGTTAAAATTTGATCAAAATGTTTTGCTTGTCTTGCAAAACACTTGCAATCCAAGGTTTTACCGTACTTCTTAGCAAGAGAACAATGTAAAAAACAGAAATTTTCAGCGTATTGTTTCAACAAAGGCAAAGAAAGATAAAGGTTAGTAAACATGGAAAAAATCAGAAAAGGCTGATATTCCAAAGAACTTACATGTGGTCCACATTGGTTGCCACACTGTGCGTCACCTGGTGCCCATGAACTGATGATGGAGAAAAGAGGAAAGGGGGAGGCATATAACCAGACCTGGTATTTTGGGTGGGCCCAGAGTAACCATGGACGGATTCAGGCATACAGATGTGAGTGGCGCCTGGTATGGTTTTAAATAATGCCTTAGAATGCACTGGATGGCAGATTTCACCCCTACCTACAATTTGTTGGCCACATAAAAGGTTATCCCCCCAATAGGTGGGATAAGAAGTTCAAAATGAACTCAAAAACAACCAACATAAACCACAAACGCAATTATGGAAACTTTGGAGACACCGATATTTTTAATCATGGCTGCATTCTATAACTCAAACTTTGCTATTATAGCAGACAAGTGTCTGGTCAACATCTCAACACACATCACAGAATCCTGCAATATAATTACAGCAGCTTTGCTTTATAAGAAATAGAAATTCCTTATTAAGCTATATTAATCCAACAGGTCAAAATAGCTTTGAAGTCCTTCCCCTTCCTCTGGCTCTCTGCTTTCTCTCCCTGCCGATGCCGACAAAATAGAATTATCATAATTTGGCACAAATCCTTCAACTTTCCTTTGTAACAAATATGAATTATTTAGTAACTTGTATTAATCCAACAAACAAATACCTTTGAAGTCTTCTTTCCCTTCCTGTAACAACTCTATTCCTTTCTCTCCCTTCTGAGCCTGACATTAACCAGTTCAAGCCCTTGAAGTTCCTAAGAGTCCCTTCCTCCTTCTCCTGCCTACAAAGGAGCAGACAAAGGGTTGTCCTAGATAAGGGGAAAACCTTGGAAATGGTCCGACCTCTTAGCAGTGTATCCATAGCCGTGTGGACAGCAGTACTGGGCAGACTGGATGACCAAGTTTTTCCAACTTTTTTTTTTAGTCAAGGTTTTTTTTATTGAAAATTTTTTGGAATGAAATATACATACAGAAAGATGACAAAACTAGAGTTATACGAGTTGCACAGGCAGAGATATAGGTAAACTAGCAATGAGATAAAGTAAGAGTGACACAGTAAATGATATAAATAACATTTGTATAACCCATAATCGTACAACTAGTAGAAAAACAGTTCAACAGCATGAATCAAAAGGAAACGTATGGGAGAGGAGACAAAAGCAAAAGAGAGAAGGTAGTCGGAAAAATCAAAAAGTAGGAATATGAAGAAATAGTCTCAATGAATTCCATCTGGTTTTAAAGCGAGGGAATCTATAGGTGGATTTAGCCAAGTAAGCTTCAGTACGGTAAGTGAGGCAAACTAAGTTCCACCATTGGGAGTGTGAAACCTGAGTAAGGTCTTTCCAAGAACTAAGGAGGACCTTGAGAGCTAGGGAGAGCAAAAAGTCCATCAGATAGGCGTCATCCTCAGTAAGTAAAGATCTCAGGGCAGAAGACTTCAGTAGAAGCATTTGATAAGTGAGAGCAATATTAATGTGGAAAACGGAACAAATGGTGTCCCAAACGCAGTGGCGTACCAAAGGGGGGGCGGGAGGGGCGGTCCGCCCCGGGTGCCAGCCCTGAGGGGGTGCTCCCGGCCTTGCCGTTCAGCCCCCCCCACCTCCGAAGGACCGCTCGCCCCACTGACCTTCCTGCACCACCTGTGAAGCAGCCCGCAGCGTCAGCGATCCCTGAACTGCTTGGGCGCTGCTTCCTGCGCCGCGGTCCCACCCCTCCTCTGATATCAGAGGAGGGGCGGGACCGCGGTGCAGGAAGCAGCGCCTAAGCAGCGCAAGGATCGCGTCGCGATCCTGCTGCGGCTGCTTCATAGGTGGTGCAGGAAGGTCAGTGGGGCGAACGGTCCTTCGGGGGTGGTGGGGGGGACTGAACGGCAAGGCCGGGAGCATAGGTAGTGCTGCTTCATAGGTGGTGCGGGGAGGCCAGGGGGTCGAGCGGTCCTTCGAGGTGGGGCAGGCGGGCAGGCAGGCAGGCTTTCAAGGGGGAGGGGGGGTGACAGGCAGGCAGGCCTTCAAGGGGCGACAGGCCTTCAAGGGGGGGAGTGACATGCAGGCCTTCAAGGGGGGAGGCAGGCCTTCAAGGGGGGGGACAGGCCTTCAGGGGAGTGTGCAGACCTTCAATGGGGAGGGACAGGCCTTCAAGGGGGGGCAGGCAGCCTTCAAGGGGGGGACAGGCCTTCAAGGGGGGGACAGGCCTACAAGGGGGTGGAACAGGCCTTCAAGGGGGGTGCAGGCCTTCAGGTGGGGTGCAGGCCTTCGGGGGGTACAGGCCTTTGGGGGGGTGCAGACCTTCAAGGGGGTGCAGGCCTTCAAGGGGGGGGACAGGCCTTCAAGGGGGGGGACAGGCAGGCAGGCCTACAAGGGGGGACAGGCCTATAAGGGGGAGACAGGCAGGCAGGCCTTCAAGGGGGGGGACAGGCCTACAAGGAGGTGGGACAGGCCTTCAAGGGGGGTGCAGGCCTTTAAGGGGGGACAGGCCTTTGGGGGGGGGACCCTGGTTTAGAAGTACATGGAGGGAAGGGGGTGTTCAAAGAGACGTGCATATGCCAAACTTTGGGGGGGAGGAAGAAATAATGGGTCTGAAAATAGAGGAGAGGGAGAGAGATGATGGACCATGGGATTTAGGGAGGGAAGGAACAGAAAGGGAGGGAAATTGGACACAAGGGATGGTGTGGAGGAGTGATAGAGATACTGGATAGGAGGGTAATTGGGAAAAGAAAGGGAGAGATGGTGGACTCTGGGGTGGTGGGGAAGGAAGGAGAGATGCTGGATGAAAGGGTAGTTAAGAAAAGGTGGATCTGTGGAGGGAGATGAAAAAAAGGAAAGATACCAGACTTCCTGGGGAGGGAAGGGAAATGGAAAGGAAGGACAGAGTTGGCAGATGGATGGTTAGCATGCAGAAAGAAGAAAGAAGGAGACCCTGGCAAGCAAGTTATCAGAAGAAAACCAGAGCCTTGGACCAACAAGATTTGAAATATAACCAGACAACAAAAGGTAGAAAAATTAATTTTATTTTCTGTTTTGTGATTATAATATGTCAGATTTGAAATGTGTATCCTGCCAGAGCTGGTGTTGGACTGCAAACGTGAGCTAGGATTTAACAGAGAGAGGAAAAGTCCTTTTTGTTTCTTTATTTTATTTACACCATAGCGCCAGTGTGGTTAGGAGAAGCCAAAGGGCGTGAAAAAGCTATAAAACCCACCAGGAGTTTTGAAAAAAATCACCCAACTGGGCAGGAAAATCGAATTAAAAAACCAATTCAATAGGCTGAATCGAATCAAAATTTTTTTTCCTGAATCTGGCAGCATTAGTTTGCGCTACTGTCTTAGACTTTAGGACCTGGGATTGGGGAGAGATTGCATCCTCAGTACTTTATAATGCAAGTGAAACGAGGATTTGGTCAGACTTTTGAAGGGTCTGCAGAAAAAAAATATTGTATAGGCTGGGGACATGAGACAGCAGGAAATGGGAACTTTTCGTCCTTCTATTTTTGTGAATGGAAAGGCTGAGGATGTCAGAGAGTTCAGTAAAAATATGTGCTTTATAAGAAAATATAATAACGTGTTTTATAAAGTTTATAGCATAGCTGGCCTACCCAGTGAGGTATTCCTAGTGGTGGTGGCGGCAGCGTGTCAATGTGTTGAGAGGAAGAGGTGGTCTGGGAAATTCTGCTGAGCAAACTACGGGCCCATTTCCACCCCCCAGTTAGTCCACTCCACTCCACTCAACTGGTTCACACACTGAGTGGGTCTTTGGGTGTTGTTTTGGGATCTCTTCCAGTGGTTTATCAGTATCTCCTTCTGGTCCAAGGAAGGAAACTTTGTTATCCTTAGCATTGACCTACAGAATATGTTTGTAACAGCGCTGCTTGTGTGGCATTAGGCTATGTAGTGATCAAAAGAAAAAAACAGACCTTTGCACATTTTTGCACTATATGGTGGGTGTATGAGGAGATTCACATTTCCTGCACAGCTAAGTCCATGTGAAGTTACCTTGTGCTGTATTTGACATCTAGCAAGGTCTCTGTTTGAAAGAAAAGATCTAAACTTAAAAATGAAGTGGCCAGAAGTTATGGTAAAAGCAGATAGTGTAGCTGGTTTTAAGAAAGATTTAGACAAATTCCTGGAGGAAAAGTCCATAATCTGTTATTAAGACATGGGGGAAGTGTCTGCTTGCCCTGGATAGGTAGCATGGAATGTTGCTACTCTTTGGGTTTTGACCAGGTATTAGTGTCCTGGATTGGCTACGATGAGAATGGGCTACTGGGCATGATGGATCGTTGGTCTGACCCAGTTAGGCTATTCTTATGTTATGTTCTCATCTGTAGGGGCCTTTGTTTTCACTTCTTATTTTAATGTATTTTTTTCTGGGAACTTATCAGTGTTTTTTATAATGGGAACAAAAATGGAAGAGAATTAATGTGTGTGGGATGAGGGGGTAACTAATTTCTTCAGCTAAATAATTCAATCCACTTCAAACAGACATAGGAGAACTCACGCACCATTCACACACCCTCCAACCAAAAACGCCAAAAGAAAAAAACTGTTCGACAACCTCCTAGCCATTCGAGCTGCAACACTCGACCCCCAACCCTACAACCAATTGACATTGACCACATACTGCAAAACCTTCAAAAAGAAATAAAATCCCTTCTATTCAAAAAACACATATAACCGAACTAACACAATCAGAACTGTCCCAAGCATCACCTGCAACTACTCCATATGTACTTCTGATGTCATGACAATTCAGACATAATTTATGTTATGTTATGTTTGGAATATAAGAAAATTTTCACTGCCTGTTTCTATTCTGACCATTTATTCCGTTTCATGGTCATTACAAAAAATATTTTTTTACATGGGGGGGGTGTCAAAAAATGATGGGCCCTGGGTGCCACATACCCTAGGTACGCCACTGATGGGAGGATGCTGGACATGGTGTGGGGTTGTAGGGTAAAGAAAATACAGGACATGGGGTGAATAAGAAGACAGAATGGAAAAGATGCTGGATGTGAAGGGGAAGGAAGACAAAGGGGGTGCTGGGCATTGGATAGGGATAGGGACAGAAAGGGGAAATGCTGGACATGGGAGGAATAAGGAGATGGGGAAGATGCTGACAGATGGCAGAAAGGGATATAGAGGGATGCTGGATATAAAGGGGAAGTAGGATGACAAGGAGAGATGCTGGATGGAATTGGGGGATAGGAGATATGGTGGGCCTCTTCTCCCTTGTAAAGAGGGACCTGATCGAAACATTCAAGATAATGAAGGGAATAGACTTAGTACAGGGGTAGGCAATTCCAGTCCTCGAGAGCCGGAGCCAAGTCAGGTTTTCAGGATATTCACAATGAGATGAATTTGCCTCCTTGAGATGCAAATCTATCTCATGCATATTTATTGTGGATATCCTGAAAACCTGACCTGGCTCCGGCTCTCGAGGACTGGAATTGCCTACCCCTGGTCTAGTCATATTTTAAGTTTGTGGTCACTTGAACTGTTCTAGGCAAGGGTCTATTTATGTTCCGTATTTGTGACTGAGATCAGGAACTCTATCCGCGTGGAATTTCTATTTAACCCTTTCATGATGGTGAAAACGGCTGCTTTACGGAACTTGACGTTGAACGAAAGCAACGGTGCCAAGTAAACAGGCATTTGGAAACGCAGATCATCCGTAAGAGCCAGAGAAGACACATGTTGCTTCTGAGCAACAAGGCCAAATAAAGGGTTAAGCATCTGTAATAATTCAGCTTGTTCAGTTTTCCATTAGGCATATTACAATATTATTAGTATAATAATAATAATATATGGCTTATAGCCTGCAAATACCGCAATTAATTAATTGTGGGTTGCAACATTAAGAATGATTGAACCAATAATTCGGGAGCTCACAGAATTAAAATAATGTTTATTGGTTGCCATTTTCCTAGGTAGGGACCTCTTTATTGAGTTCCTTCGGTAAGTTAGTGGTGTTATGGTAGAGAAGATTAGCTGTTTAGGTCCTGAATGAGGTTACACCAAAATTAGAATTTTTATTTTGGTCTGGTGAGGTCCTAAAGAAATGCCCATTTTCTACTAGGCATCCACTCTTAGAGGATGCGATGAATGCCTGAATGCGGCAGGTCATCTTTGGGCCTGATGGTGATTCTCTTGGCATGGTTAATGCAGAGTTTGGTGTCTTCGGAGAGTACCATCAGATAAGCCTCGCTAGCCCCTTTGTAGGGCCATGACAGCCGAGATCTGGAAGCGCAAATCGGTCTCGCACCAGCCATTGAAAGGGCAGCTCACGAATAAGCAACTCGGTAGACTTCGGATAGTGGCAGATTTCTCTGCTGCAGTGCCCGGTTGGTAGCAGTGAGGTTTCTTCATACCGGCCATGGCAGGGGCACTTTTGCGGGCAGCCTTGGTCGCTAACTGCTTGCGAGGAGCTTTTCCTCCGGTAGACTTACGGGCGGTCTGTTTGGTACGTGCCATACCGGACACACGCCTCCTTCCTTCCAGCGGCTATGGGGGGTTCTCTGAGGATGCAAAATATATTTTTTAATTATCAGCCTGATGGCGCAGTGTGCAGTGTCAGGGGGGGGTCAATATTTTTTATATTAGATTCCAGATGTCTTTGTGCATCTGAAAGTCGCATATCATCTCAAACATGCCATAACGTAGGGGGGGTGAGGGTTTTTTCTGTCTTGGTGTGTGGAAAATGAACCGATATATCGCAGCCACTTGCAACAGATTTCTCCTTACCTGGGACAGCACTTTTGCTAAGTTCTTGACCTCCAGTCTAGGCCACGACCAGCTTATTCCCCTGCGCCTGCTTTGGACTTCGGCCTGCCTCCTGATCTAGGATCTACCCTGCCTCAGGTCCCCTCTCTATCCCCTGTCCCGTGTGTGCAGCCAAGCCTGGATAGCCCCCAGGGCCTGGAGGCTCAGTTGGAGGGTGAGTTGACTGCTACAGGTGAATACCACACATACCTGCCAGGAATCGTGTTTGCAAGGGGGAGGCCTCACAGCAAAGAAGAGAGGAAACATTGCTGGAGGGACATTTTCGAAAGGACATCTAAGTCTGACTTTGAAAGTTTTGAGAAAAACATCTAAAATCGGGTGGAAAAAATGTCCATTTTTGAACACATACGACGTCTTAAAAAAATTTTTTTTTAAATGGCCCATCTAGATGTTTGTCCAGCTAGACATCTAATTTTTTTTGCCAAATTAAAAAATCCAAATTAAAATTGTCCAAAACAAGGAAGGGCTGGGAGGCAGCATTTTTCATGGACTGGCCACACAGACATGCCAGCAGAGCAGTGGGGCACTGCTGTGACCTTCACATTAAGGGGTCGGGACTCATCTCACCATAACCTTCCAAACCTCCCCCAAAACCTACTGTATCCACCTGTCTACCACCCCAGTAGACCTTATACCTGCAGGTTTATATTTAGTATTATACAGTAAAACCTTGGTTTGCTAGCATGATTCATTCCAGAAGCATGTTCATAATCCAAAGCACTCGTATATCAAAGCAAATTTCTACATAAGAAATAATGGAAACTCAGACGATTCGTTCCACAACCCAAAAACTTTAATACAAAATACTATACATACTCGTATTTCAAGACCTCGCTCGTTTAGAATGGTCACTACACTCCCACAGCGGCAGAGAGAAAAGAACCATCGGCAAAAGTGGTGATGATGTGATGCGTATATACTGTATGTACTCGTATTGCAAGACCTCGCTCGTTTAGAACAGTCACTACACTCCCGCAGCAGTAGAGAGAGAAGAACCATCGGCAAAAGTGGTGATGATGTGATGCGTATATACTGTATGTACTCGTATTGCAAGACCTCGCTCGTTTAGAACAGTCACTACACTCCCGCAGCAGTAGAGAGAGAAGAACCATCGGCAAAAGTGGTGATGATGTGATGCGTATATACTGTATGTACTCGTATTGCAAGACCTCGCTCGTTTAGAACAGTCACTACACTCCCGCAGCAGTAGAGAGAGAAGAACCATCGGCAAAAGTGGTGATGATGTGATGCGTATATACTGTATGTACTCGTATTGCAAGACCTCGCTCGTTTAGAACAGTCACTACACTCCCGCAGCAGTAGAGAGAGAAGAACCATCGGCAAAAGTGGTGATGATGTGATGCGTATATACTGTATGTACTCGTATTGCAAGACCTCGCTCGTTTAGAACAGTCACTACACTCCCGCAGCAGTAGAGAGAAAAGAACCATCGGCAAAAGTGGTGATGATGTGATGCGTATATACTGTATGTACTCGTATTGCAAGACCTCGCTCGTTTAGAACAGTCACTACACTCCCGCAGCAGTAGAGAGAGAAGAACCATCGGCAAAAGTGGTGATGATGTGATGCGTATATACTGTATGTACTCGTATTGCAAGACCTCGCTCGTTTAGAACAGTCACTACACTCCCGCAGCAGTAGAGAGAGAAGAACCATCGGCAAAAGTGGTGATGATGTGATGCGTATATACTGTATGTACTCGTATTGCAAGACCTCGCTCGTTTAGAACAGTCACTACACTCCCGCAGCAGTAGAGAGAGAAGAACCATCGGCAAAAGTGGTGATGATGTGATGCGTATATACTGTATGTACTCGTATTGCAAGACCTCGCTCGTTTAGAACAGTCACTACACTCCCGCAGCAGTAGAGAGAGAAGAACCATCGGCAAAAGTGGTGATGATGTGATGCGTATATACTGTATGTACTCGTATTGCAAGACCTCGCTCGTTTAGAACAGTCACTACACTCCCGCAGCAGTAGAGAGAGAAGAACCATCGGCAAAAGTGGTGATGATGTGATGCGTATATACTGTATGTACTCGTATTGCAAGACCTCGCTCGTTTAGAACAGTCACTACACTCCCGCAGCAGTAGAGAGAGAAGAACCATCGGCAAAAGTGGTGATGATGTGATGCGTATATACTGTATGTACTCGTATTGCAAGACCTCGCTCGTTTAGAACAGTCACTACACTCCCGCAGCAGTAGAGAGAGAAGAACCATCGGCAAAAGTGGTGATGATGTGATGCGTATATACTGTATGTACTCGTATTGCAAGACCTCGCTCGTTTAGAACAGTCACTACACTCCCGCAGCAGTAGAGAGAGAAGAACCATCGGCAAAAGTGGTGATGATGTGATGCGTATATACTGTATGTACTCGTATTGCAAGACCTCGCTCGTTTAGAACAGTCACTACACTCCCGCAGCAGTAGAGAGAGAAGAACCATCGGCAAAAGTGGTGATGATGTGATGCGTATATACTGTATGTACTCGTATTGCAAGACCTCGCTCGTTTAGAACAGTCACTACACTCCCGCAGCAGTAGAGAGAGAAGAACCATCGGCAAAAGTGGTGATGATGTGATGCGTATATACTGTATGTACTCGTATTGCAAGACCTCGCTCGTTTAGAACAGTCACTACACTCCCGCAGCAGTAGAGAGAGAAGAACCATCGGCAAAAGTGGTGATGATGTGATGCGTATATACTGTATGTACTCGTATTGCAAGACCTCGCTCGTTTAGAACAGTCACTACACTCCCGCAGCAGTAGAGAGAGAAGAACCATCGGCAAAAGTGGTGATGATGTGATGCGTATATACTGTATGTACTCGTATTGCAAGACCTCGCTCGTTTAGAACAGTCACTACACTCCCGCAGCAGTAGAGAGAGAAGAACCATCGGCAAAAGTGGTGATGATGTGATGCGTATATACTGTATGTACTCGTATTGCAAGACCTCGCTCGTTTAGAACAGTCACTACACTCCCGCAGCAGTAGAGAGAGAAGAACCATCGGCAAAAGTGGTGATGATGTGATGCGTATATACTGTATGTACTCGTATTGCAAGACCTCGCTCGTTTAGAACAGTCACTACACTCCCGCAGCAGTAGAGAGAGAAGAACCATCGGCAAAAGTGGTGATGATGTGATGCGTATATACTGTATGTACTCGTATTGCAAGACCTCGCTCGTTTAGAACAGTCACTACACTCCCGCAGCAGTAGAGAGAGAAGAACCATCGGCAAAAGTGGTGATGATGTGATGCGTATATACTGTATGTACTCGTATTGCAAGACCTCCCTCGTTTAGAATGGTCACTACACTTTCACAGCGTCATAGAGAGAAGAACCATCAGCGCAGTGGTGATGATGTGACACGTGTATACTGTATGTACTCATTTTGCAAGACCTCGCCCGTTTAGAACAGTCACTACACTCCCTCAGCGTCAGCGAGAGAAGAACCATTAGCTCGTGATGTGATGTGTGTGTACTGTATGTTTTTATATTGCAAGACCATGCTTGTATATCAAGTTAAAACTATACAACCTCCCAACTGACCCTAACAAGTAACCAACCCTAATCTCTTCTTCCCTACTAGTATTCCTCAATTCTCCCCCTTCCCCAACTTCTCCCTCTGCCTCCTCTATTAAACCTTCCCTATACAGTAATCCCGCTACATCTACTATGCAAACGTCCCCTAAATTGTAATTCCTTGCATCTATTATGTAAGCATCCCCCAATTGTAACTTCCTAGAAAATCGTATTCTATATCCCGCTTAGAACTGTAAGCATCCCCTAAATTGTAACTTCCTGGAAATGTCCAGCTGTCTTATACTGTAATCCGCTTAGAACTGCAAGGTAAAGGTGGAATATAAGTCATTAATGTAATGTAATGTAATAAAATGTTTTGCTTGCCTTGCAAAACACTTGCAAACCAAGTTACTTGCAATCCAAGGTTTTACTCTATTTATTAAAAAATCTTTACATAACGCTCAATTTGTCAAATAGGATCAAAGCAGTTAACAACATAATTCAATCAAAATAATGAAAAGAAAAAACAAAGTACATTTCTAATGTAAAGTGGGTTTCTGGTGGGCTCACACTCTCCACCACAAGTGTACTAGTTAGAGGGGCAAACGGGCCTGGGTTCCCTTCTCCGCAGTCTACTGAACTGCCCTCCAGGCTACTCCACAGACCTGCTTGCAGCTCTACTGCAGCTATCAGAGACAGATATGTTCTCTTTCATGCAGACATTTGGTGGATGGGAGGGGGGGGTCAGTTGCCACTGGGGGAGTTTGGGGCCCATATTTTCATCCTTCAAGTGGTCACCTGGTCAGTTTGGGTACTTTTTTGACCCTTATTTAGATTCAAACAGTTTCATTGATGCAAACATCATCAAATACAACAAATACAGCATCAAAGCCCATCAATAATGCATCAATTTTATAATATAATATAATATAATATACATAATGAAAAACTAATTCCAATTTCAATAAACCCCCATTTTATCTATATGTGTTTGAACCCACACCGTCCCTCTTCACACCCACCCCTCCCCACCCAATAGTACCTTCTACCCAGTGATACTCTCTTCATTTAACTAAATATAAACCCCAATTAGGTCTAGCCCAAAACGTCCAAACTGTGCCCTTGATGTTTTGTAAAATGTTTGATGATTTCTGTAAAATGTCCACGTGCTAAGCCCACCCTAAACCGACCCAGAACATGCCTCGAACACGGCCCCTTAAGATTTAGACCCACTGGAGATAAAACGACCAGAAAGACGTCTAAAAAGTCCGTTTTGAATATGCCCACTTGGACGTTTTGGCTAGTAAGATGGCCAAGTGCTGCTTTATGCCGTCTTTGGGGCGTCTTTCTTTGTTATAAATGAGTCTCTTAGTCAACAGCACAGAAACATGATGAATTACAGTCACACCATGTCCAAGATTTTTCCTTATCTATAACAATCCTTTGTAGGGAGAAGAGGGTTGAAGGAACATAAGAATTGCTGTTGCTGGGTTAGACCAGTGGTCCATCGTACCCAGCAGTCCGCTCACATGGCAGCCCTTAGTTCAAAGACCGGCACCCTAACTGAGACTAGCCTTACCTGCGTACGTTCTGGTTCA
The DNA here is from genome assembly GCF_902459505.1 of Geotrypetes seraphini. NCBI lineage: Eukaryota > Metazoa > Chordata > Amphibia > Gymnophiona > Dermophiidae > Geotrypetes > Geotrypetes seraphini. The sequence continues at coordinate 15,011,624 of NC_047093.1, read as the reverse complement.
GCAGGAACTCGTCCAACCTTGTCTTAAATCCCTAGAGCAGTGGTTCTTAACCTTGTTGAAGGTACTGAACCCCACCAGTTTCATATGCGTGTTCACCGAACCCTTCTTTATTGGAAAAATAAAATATGATTTTTACAAATTCAAAACATAGGTATACAGTGAGGGAAAAAATAATATCAATTTTGAAAACAAAAAAGTTCTCCTATATTTCGAATAATAATAACATAATAATGAAATTTACTGCAAATCAGTGTGACTTCTGCTGTTGCCTCTCAAAGGGATTAAAATATTAAGATAGGTATCACACGACGTACCATCACAACAGTTACAATTCGACTACTGTGCGCATCAAATCCCCTGCAGCACAGATAGGCCAAGCGATGTTGCGTGATCACCTGCAGCCAATTATGGAGAAGCGGGGCGTATCATCACGAATCATAAGCGCTTCGGTCACGTTCAATCATCTATCAGTTAAATCACAAATTTTGATCAGGAATTGATTGATGTATATAAGGCGTTAGTTACAGATTGATAGATCAAGAAACCGAGTACACGATCAGTCTTGATCAAAATCACTGAATAACTGATAGATGATTGAACGTGACCGATGCGCTATATGAGTCGGAGGTGTGTTTTGACCTCCGCTGAACCCGCGAGACTGACTCACCGAACCCCTGGGGTTCGGTCGAACCTAGGTTAAGAACCACTGCCCTAGAGGGTGTTTTCCCGTATAACAGCCTCCGGAAGAGCGTTCCAGTTTTCTACCACTCTTTGAGTGAAGAAGAACGTCCTTACATTTGTACGAAATCGATCCCCTTTTAACTTTAGACAGTGCCCTCTCGTTCTCCCAACCTTGGAGAGGGTGAACAACCTGTCTTATTTTGAATGTTTTGATCATGTCCCCTCTCAGTCTCCTCTTTTCGAGGGAGAAGAGGCCCAGTTTCTCCAATCTCTCACTGTACTGTTAAGAGCTCCAAGGACGTGAACTGGTTAATGTCAAGAAGAGAAGGGAGCAAAAGGAGTAGAGCAAGAGGAAGGGAAAGAAGACTTCAAAGGTATATTTACCTGTAGGATTAATACAGTTTAATAAAGAATTCAAATTTGTTATAAAGGAAAGTTGAAAGATATGTGCCAACTTGTGATTATTGTATTTTGTCGGCATCGGAAGGGAGAGGAAGTAGTAGAGCCAGAGAAAAGGAAAGGACTTCAAAGCCATTTTGACCTGCTGGATTAATACAGCTTAATAAGGAATTTCTATTTGTTATAAAGCAAAGCTGCCGTAATTATATTGCAGGATTCTGTGATGTTGTGTTGAGATGTTGACCAGACACTTGTCTGCTATAATAGCAGTGTTACAAAATATCAGGGGTCCTTTTACTGAGGCGCGGTAGCCATTTTAGCGAACGTTAAACGCTAATGCGTCCATTATATTCTACGGGCGCGATAGCATGCACTAATATTTAGTGCGCACTGAAACGGCTAGCGCCTTAGTAAAAGGACCCCCCAGTGTTTCCACAGTTTCCATATGTAGTATTCAGTATGTTGATACTATTGCGGAGACTTAGAAATACGTCATCCAATGCACGCTAGGCCAGTGGTCTCCAACTCCAACCCTTTGCAGGGCCACATTTGGGATTTGTAGGTACTTGGAGGGCCTCAGAAAAAAGAGTTCACGTTTTATTAAAGAAATGACAGTTTTGCATGAGGTAAAACTCTTTATAGTTTTGGCTAAGTCTTAATAATAATATTGTCATTTATAGCTAAAGAGACATTTGATCAAGAAACTGTTTTATTTCACTTTTGTGATTATGATAAACATATCGAGGGCCTCAAAATAGGACCTGGTGGGCCGCGAGTTTGAGACCACTGAGTTAAGGGGAACGGTTAATCTGCTGGCTGGGTGGGAGGGCAGAGGGGAGAACAGGACAATCAAGCCATTGTGACATCACTGAGGAGGTTGGCTCTTATTGGTGGAATGAGGCATTATGACATCATAATCTCAGCTCTGCTTCCCAAAGACAAACAGGATGTCATGGTTACAGTTAAAAAGATACAAAAAAGAAGGCAAAAGATGTCAGTAAGGACTCTATGAGTGTGTCTATCAGCTAATCACTACTAACAGACCAAACCACACAAATACCAAATGTCAATTGAGGAGTAGGGACGCTCTCAGTGTGAGGTTATTAGCGACGGGAGAACAAACTCCAGCGCTTCCACTACAAAGACGGAGGTGAATCACCCCGCCTGCACACCATCATCGGGCGTCCCTAGTGTGCAAAATCAACTGTGCAGAATTAATAACAATAAATAAGTCACAAACAGTGAACTAGTGAGAGAGTGAATCACACTGAAAACCCACTCATAGAGTCCTCCCCAGCCTAATCCCCAAGATACAAAATGAAACCACAGCCAACTTAGCTTTTAAAGCAAGCCAAATGAGGTCAATGAGAATTGCAGGAGACCAGAATAGTCATTGGATCAACCGGTTTCAGGTGAAACCCTTCATCAGGATCTTAAGGCTGGAGCAGAACCGGCTGGGAGGGAAGCAGGAGAGCCCGCAGAGGTTACAGTTAAGGCAGTGGTCTCCAACTCAAACCCTTTGCAGGGCCACATTTTGGATTTGTGGGTACTTGGAAGGCCTCAGAAAAAAGAGTTAATGCCTTATTAAAGAAATGACAATTTTGCAGGAGGTAAAACTCTTTATAGTTTTGGCTAAATCTTAATAATAATATTGTCATTTATAGCTAAAGATACATATACATAGTAACATAGTAGATGACGGCAGATAAAGACCCGAATGGTCCATCCAGTCTGCCCAACCTGATTCAATTTAAATTTTTTAAATTTTTTTCTTCTTAGCTATTTCTGGGCAAGAATCCAAAGCTCTACCCGGTACTGTGCTTGGGTTCCTACTGCCAAAAAGTCCATCAAAGCTCACTCCAGCCCATCTACACCCTCTCAGCCATTGAAGCCCTCCCCAGCCCATCCTCCACCAAACAGCCATATACAGACCATAAAAGTCTGCCCAGTACTGGCCTTAGTTCAATATTTAATATTATTTTCTGATTCTAGATCCTCTGTGTCCTCCATAACCGTTTTCCGCTCCATTACCTCTCTCGGGAGCGCATTCCAGGCATCCACCACCCTCTCTGCTGTGTGCTTCCATGGCCGTGTTTGATTTATGTTGCGTGTGTGCGGGTGGGCGGCGGGTGGAGGGCAGCGGCTTGCAGTGCATGCAGCAGTTTGAGTGGCGCCGAGAGCAATGGCAGGATGGTGTCCTTCGGCCTGGACGAAGCGGACAGGGTGCGGGTGCTGTGAGGCGTCCGGCTGCTACTGCTGCACAGGGAAGTGGAGGGGAAAGGGGGCTGCTTTGGGGGAAGGGGTGTGCTGGGGGACAGGCAGCAATCTTGGTTTGCTCAGGGGGGGGGAGACAGAAGGGGGCCACGGAGAGGCAGGCAGGCATGGCGCAACAGAGAGAGATAGGCAGGCAGGGGGCCAGGGAGAGACACAAACAGAAAGAATAACAAACAGACAGGGGGCCAGAGAGACAGACAGACAGCGGCCAAGGAGTGAGAAAGAAAGAAAGACAGACAGGGGGCCAGGGAGAGACACAGACAGAAAGAATGACAAACAGACAGGGGGCCAGAGAGACAGACAGACTGCAGCCAAAGAGAGAGAGACAAAGAAAAAAGACAGACAGACAGACAATGGCCAAGGAGAGAGAGAGAAATAAAGAAAGTCAGACAGACAGACAGCGGCCAAGGAGAGAGAGAGAGACAGAAAGAAAGACAGACAGGCACATCTATTATAAAACCCGTTAATGTAACGGGTTTAAAGACTAGTGTTATACAAACTTGTTGAATTTCGGGCTCCAACCAATAGACTTATGATGGCTACAAAAGTGAGAACAATACAGCGGTTCACAAAACAACAGTATAACTTGCGGCTGGCATGAAACCTACAGAAATATATTTCAAGCACTGTCCAGAAATAAATGCATCCAAGAAAACTTCTCTTAGTAACTGGAACAGATTTTTCTAAAGCCCAACCATTAGCTTCAGCTCTGTTGTCTTTTCCCGACAGGGGTCCAATGTTTCGCAGCATATGCCGTATACATACAAACGTAAAATGAAATAATGTTGAGGCAACGATCAATATCAAACAAGCAAATCCTAATTGATACTAATTAACATCTATTGATTGTTAATAGAGAATGACACGGTGAGAAAATTCATCACCGTTCCCGTCCCCGCGGATAACCGCGGGAAATAATCCCATGTCATTTTCTAGTGTCTATTTCAATCTCAATCCTTCTACATCAGCATTCTTCAAAGCAAAGCTTGCGGGTCAGTGGTTGTGGCCATTCATACTCTGATTCTTCCCTCTCTCCTTAAAGAATGACATGAAGATGGTTTCCCGGGTCAGTGGTTGTGGCCATTCATACTCTGATTCTTCCCTTTCTCCTTAAAGAATGACATGAAGATGGTTTCCCGCGGTTATCCGCGGGGACGGGAACGGTGATGAATTTTCTCACCGTGTCATTCTCTAATTGTTAACAGCCAACTGTTGTCATCAATTGGCTTGTTAACCAGAAAACTGTGTGCGAATCTCAGGATTGGGCCCACATTTTGGCACATAAATTTGAGTGACCTTTATAAACTTTGAGGACATATCTACAGCCTACATTTTCCCAGCTCTTGTCTTGCTCTCCTGTACGTTATTTTACCCATCTCCAGCTTTGACCAATGTGCAGCTTCTGGAAACATCTGTCACGAGCCAGTCTACTACTGTATGTCCAAAATCAGGAAATACCTGTGTGTCTTGATGACCATTTTTAGTCAAAAAGGATCAAAGCTCTGCCTGCCAGTTATCTTAAAAATAGTTCCAAAGATTAGATCATGAGTTTATTACTTTAAAAAAAAAAAAAAATCTTGTTTTGGTCAATAGCAACAGGGAAGACAATAAAAAGAAATGACTAACAGCAAGAATTATGTCTTGTGTTAGCTTTCACATATAAAAAGAGCAAGAAAGAGCCAATATTAGCCTCTATTACCTGCAACAAGAGACAGGGATGATGCGTGGGGTCTAAGAGGTGCTTTCCTGTTGCAATCGGTTCTTAGAGAAACCCCTCTCTTGGAAGAGCTGCCTGTAGAGAATATCCGTCTCTTATTGTCTTTGGCGGTCAAACGTTCAACACTGAGATATGGCACTGGGACAAAACCAAAGTGCAATAAAACGATCAAACGGTATAAAATACTGAATGTCTTAACTATTTATTTTTGTAGGACTGTCAGGTGCTTTCGCTTCACTGGACCCTTTGATGGCTCTCTCTGGGTTCCAGCTGCATGCCTAAAAGGTATGAAAGCAAACTGCCCCCACCTCTACCTCCTCCCCATTTCCTCCTTCTCAACGGGAGGCATGGGGATTCTAGATCAGTTGCTTGTTCTTGCGCTAAATCTGATCCAGTTTCAATTTTGTTATTTCTACCTTGTTCTGCCTCCCCCCCATCGCCTTAATTTTACTTGATATGTTGTTGAAATTATAACTTTGAACTGTCCAGAAAAAGTGAAAAATGCCACTTCTGGAAGAGAGAAATTTGGCATGAGATGAAGTAGCAATATTTTGCCTTCCAGCCCAAAGCAAGTTGGATGTTTGTTAAGCCATAATACTATACATATTTTCCCCCTCTGAGCTGGGATGTGCCATTGTCCAAACCTCCAGCAAATGTTTTCCTTCTTGCTTTTCGATGTTCGTACTAATAAGTAGGTATTTTTTTTATATACCACCAGTACCTAGAGGCTCAAGACGCTCCACAATGAAATCTAATATAATAAAACGCTAGGCCGCGCATGCGCATTCCCATCGCGTGCATCCGTTTTCTGTGAGCTGTAGGGCACCGCAGATAGGAGTGCGCATGCACGCGAAGCTCTCTCTCTCCCTCACCCCGAGGTGGATATCGGCCGCGGTGGCTGTCGGCGGCCCGAAGCGGATGTCGGCTGCAGCGGCTGCTGGCCGCCCGAAGCTCTCTCTCTCTCTTCATCCCCCCCCCCAGGCGGATGTCGACCGTGGCAGCCCAAGGCGGATGTCGGCCGCGGCTGCTGGCGGCGGCGGCTGGCGGCGGCTGCAGGCCGTTAACATAAGTAGGGCATGGAGTTCAGCAGGAAGGTATTGGGGGGAGGAAAATACTGCACAGGGAAGTGGGGTGGGAGGGAAATGCTGCAACACACGGAAATGGAGGGACAGAAAAGGGGTTGATGGACAGGGGAAGAGGTGCTGATGGACAGGGGGGGGGAAGAAAAAGGAAGGGAGGCCTACTGCTGGACAGGGGGAGCAGGAAAGAAGTGATGATGGACAGGGGGGAGGTAAAACAAAGGGAGAAGGGCTTCTGCTGGATAAGGTGAGCAGTGATGGGGTGGTGGAGGACACAGGGGAGGTAAAAGGAAGGGAGAATGGATAGGGGGAGCAGGCAAAGGGTGGTAGTAGACAGCCAAGGGAAAAAAAAAAAAAGACAGACAGAAATACAGAAAGCGGCTAAGGAGAGAGAAAAAGAAATAAAGACAGACACACACACATATATTCTAGCACCCGTTAATGTAACGGGCTATAAGACTAGTAGATCTATAAAATAATTAAAAAGATAGATACGAGGGACCGCTGAAAAGCTCTCAACCCAACCGACAAAGTTGGGGGTAGTCCCCATCAAGGGCTATACACTTACCCACCTCTTTTACTAATGTGTGCTCACCGATTAGCGTGTGCTTTAGCACAGTATTCTTCAACCACCGGTCCATGGACCGGTGCCGGTCCACAGAAATTTCCTGCCGGTCCACAAGGCCGGCATGTGCATCAGGCCCAAAACTGTGTTCTTCAACTGCCGGTCCGCGGTGCGATCGATGCATTGTTAATAAGATGATATTGTGTGTATGTATGAAAAATAAATGGAAAAAATAGTGTTACAATTAGGACTATGGGGGCAGGGTCTGGGGTGGAGATTGGGTAGCGATGGGCAGGGTCTGGCCCACGACTTAGCCCAGTGTTCTTAAACCGCCGGTCTGCGGACCGAAGCCGGTCCACAAAATAATTATTTTATTTCTGACGGTCCATAGGTGTAAAAAGGTTGAAGAACACTGCTTTAGCACTCCTTAGTAAAAGAAGGCCTTAGTCCAGTGATTGTCTACTTTTTTCGCCATGTCGGCTAGGTCCAGAAAACATTGACCGAATTTAGCGGGTCCTTCTACTGTAGAACCGGTAAATCATTTTCCTTAGAAGAATCAAACGATTTCAGTTTCAGAATGTTTCGCTGAAAGATCTGGAGACGGAATTTCTGTATCGTATTCCACTGAATTCTACTGTATTTTGTGTCTTCGCTGATATGTCTCAGTTCTCTTGCTGTGAACCGCCCGAAACTTCCGGTTGGGCGGTATATAATTTAAAAAAAAAATATCTCTAAACTCTATATTTCATATCCCGGCAGATTGTCACCGGGATATTGTTGTAGAAATTGATTCTGCTCATTTGACTGGCTTAATTTTAAAATTTGGTAAGAGCTTTTGTGAGCTACGTAGATCCTTGCCCAACTGCAATAGACATTTCATGAAGCAACTATGTGGCTGGCAAGTGAACTAAGGGCTCCTTTTATCAAGCCGCGCTAGCGGGGTTACCGCGTGCGACTTTTCATCACGCGCTATCCCCCGCGCTGGCCAAAAACTACCGCCTGCTGAAGAGGAGGCGGTAGCAGCTAGCTTCTAAACTACTGATCAATGCTCCAGCTACAGGCCAGCCCAAAATATACCTTTTCTGCTCAAATTAAATGAAGAAATTGTAGTGGGTCATTTACAGCAGTGGTTTTCAACCTTTTTACACCTATAGACCGGCAGAAATAAAAGAATTATTCTGTGGACCGGCATCGGTCCGTGGACCGGCGGTTGAAGAACACTGGGCTAAGTCGTGGGCCAGACCCCGCCCATCTCCACCCCAGACCCCGCCCCCATAATAGTACTAATTGCACCTTACACGTCCCGTGCCTCATCTGGAAGCCTTCCCTCTGACGTTGCAACATCAGAGAGAAGGCTTCCGGTTCAGGCGCAGGATGCCGGTAGGAGCCGCTGCCCGTGGCTTTGTGCGCCGAATCAGTTAGGAAGAGGGAGCTGGCTCGCAGATAACGCCGCATCAATCGCACCGTGGACCGGCGGTTGAAGAATACTGTTTTGGGCCTGATGCACGTACTGGCCCTGTGGACCGGCAGGAAATTTCTGTGGACCGGCACCGGTCCGTGGACCGGTGGTTGAAGAACACTGATTTACAGGATTACGAGGGGCTGCTGAGAAGTTCTCAGCTCAACCAAGAAGAGAATGATTTGGAACCGTTAAAATTTGCAAGTTATTCCACACCTTTCTTGACACTTTTCATTTCAATGATATGAAATGAAACAAAAAGTGTGGAATAATTTTTAAGTTTCATGGCTCCCCCTCATTCTCTTCTTGGCTGGGCTGAGAACTTCTCAGCGGCCCCTGGTATCTGGAAAGAGTTGATATTTCAGTGGTTCTTAGAATTTCTGAAAAACCGCTCATATCAAGTAAGATGGCATGGAGAATTATCATGGAGAGCAATTTGTGGAGTACCACAAAATTCCTCATTACCACCCATGCATTCGAGCATGCACAGAATGTAACATTTTAGATGGTACGAATCCTCTGGAGCTAACCAACTGCATGTGTTTACTGATAAGTAAACTTACCCTGCTTTTTTGTATGGTAATCCGTTTATTATCAACTTGGAGAGAAGTTTGTGGGGGTCACTTCACAATTATGGAATTTTCTTCCGCTAGAAATAAGATTAGACACTCATTATTTTCATTTCTATAAGTAATTGAAAACTTAGGGGTACTTTTATCAAGCTGCGGTAGGGGTTTAACGCACATAATACCGTGCATTAAACCGCTGCCGCGTTAGCCGCTAACGCCTGCATTGAGCAGGCGTCAGTTTTTTTAGCCGGCCGCGGGAGGTTAGCGCATGATGAAATGTCCGACAAGCACGGCTTGATCAAAGGAGCCCTTAGTATAATTATTCAAAAAATATTTATTATCTTTTTAATGTATTCCTGATGTTTAATTATGAGGGGCAGCTGAAAAGTTCTCAGCCCAACCAACAAAGTTGGGGCAGTCTCCATCGAGGGCTCTTCACTCAGTCCAGTGATTTTCCCCTTTTTTTCTTTCCATAATTTACAAATGGAAAGAAAAAAGTGGAAAATCACTGGACTTTAGTATCCTAGCTGGTCCAGCTGTGAACCGCGGCAGGAGCGACCTTCCTTCGCTCCTGCTCATGCAGAGCCGCTAGCTGATTGGCTGCCATGAGTTCACAGCAGCCAATCAGCTGGCGGCTGGACAATCAAGGATACTGAAGGTACACAGGGGAGGCAGATGAGAGGTAATAATTATTAGAATTGGCCGAGACAGGAGGCGGTTGGGATCCCTCCTGTCCCGGCCACTGCTGGACCGCCAGGTCTCATGGCAGGCCTGGCAGAGGCCTGCAATAGGTTTGGCAGGGAGGCGGGACCTGAATATAAACCAAATGGCCCCCAAAATTTTGGTTTATATACACTACAACTACTATTTATCACTTCTGTAGCACTGAAGGGTTTATGCAACACTGTACATTTTGACATTTAATAGATGGTCCCTGCTCAGAAGAGCTTACAATCTAACTTGGACAGACGTGACATATAGGATTAGGGAAGCAGAACCCAAGGTGAGAAGAGTTAGGAGTTTATTTATTTATAGACCACTTATAGCCTAAGGGGCTCATAATCGAAATGGAAAGATGTCTAAAATCCTGCCTAAATCGGCCCTTGGATGATCTACAAGACAAGTCGTCCAAGTGCCGATAATCGGAACGGGTTTTAGACGTACCTAAAAATAGCTTAGGCCTTTTCAGTGCTGCTGTACGCCCAAAGCTGAAAGAGGCGTTTTAGGACGAGTGGTGAGGGCGGGATTTGGGCGGGACGTGGGCTGACCTAGATTTAGTCGTACTGCAAGTATAACTGAAAGTTTAACGAGGCTGCCTGGACGGAATTTGTATGTTGTGATTTAGGCGATGTAAAAACAGGTCTAAGTGCTCAGAAGATATACAAAGTGACCAGATAACCACTGCAGACACAAAGTACAGACCTACACAAAGTACAGACCTACACACACTTGAATGTCTTGCAGCAATAATCAAATGTTTTGCAAGATGTCCTGGACAGAATTTAGACGTTCTGAGCTAGACCTGTTTTACAAGTGTCTAAGTGCCATAAAGGTGCCCAAACTGATCAGATGAACACTGCATGCATCAAGGTAAGACAGCGCTCACTGACCCCCCCACCCACAACACAAAAATGGGAACAAAGAGATACATACCTGGCTCTAGAACAGTAGAATCTGGTTTGGGAAACCCTAGTAGAACATCACACAAGTGTCTTAAGTAGCCTGGTGGGTGAGTTAGTGAACCATAGAGAGGAGGACCCAGGTCCATAAGGCACTCTAACCACAACATCTATGGTATTAAGTATGAACCTATCAAAACCCATCCAAATCCTACTATACTGCCATATAATCCCATATATAATCCCATATATACAGGATTGACGGTCAGTCTAGAGGAGGTGTGTAGGCAGATTGATAGGCTTAAATCCCCAGGACTGGATGGCATCCATCCGAGGGGTCATCAAGGAACTGAAAGGGACCATAGCTGAACTGCTTCAACTAATAGCCAATCTGTCGATCAAATCAGGAAAGATTCCGGAAGACTGGAAGGTGGCGAATATTACGCCGATCTTCAAGAAAGGTTCAAGGGGAGATCCGGGAAACTACAGACCTATGAGTCTGACGTCGGTACCGGGAAAGATGGTAGAGTCACTGATCACCTTGATGGACACGGGCTGATGAGGACCAGTCAGCACGGTTTTAGCAAAGGCAGATCGTGTTTGACAAACTTACTGCACTTCTTCAAGGGAGTAAACAGACAGATAGACAAGGGCGATCCGGTCGACATGGATTTTCAGAAGGCGTTCGACATGGTTCCGCATGAACGACTACTTCGGAAAATTGCAAGCCATGGAATTGAGGGTGAAATACTCACGTGGATTAAAAACTGGCTGGAGCATAAGAAACAGAGAGTGGGGGTAAATGGACACTACTTGGACTGGAAGAGCGTCACCAGTGGGGTGCCGTAGGGCTCGGTGCTTGGACCCGTGCTCTTTAACATCTTTATAAACGATTTGGACATAGGTACGACAAGCGAGGTGATTAAGTTATTCAAAGTAGTGAAGACACAGGGGGATTGCAAAGATCTGCAATGTGACATAATCAGGCTCGAGGAATGGGCATCGACATGGCAGATGAGGTTCAACATGGATAAGTGTAAAGTGATGCATGTCGGTATCAAAAATCTCATGCACAAATACAGGATGTCTGGGGCAGTACTTGGAGAGACCTCCCAGGAAAGGGACTTGGGAGTTCTGATTGACAAGTCGATGAAGCCATCCATGCAATGTGTGGCGGCAGCAAAAAGGGCAAACAGAATGCTAGGAATAATAAAGAAGGGGATCACGAACAGATCAGAGAAGGTTATCATGCCGCTGTACTGAGCCATGGTGCACCCTCACCTGGAGTACTGCATCCAGCACTGGTCGCCGTACAAGAAGGACACGGTACTACTCGAAAGGGTCCAGAGAAGAGCGACTAAGATGGTTAAGGGGTTGGAGGAGCTGCCGTACAGTGAAAGATTAGAGAAACTGGGTCTCTTCTCCCTCGAACAGAGGAGATTGAGAGGGGACATGATCGAAACATTCAAGGTACTGAAGGGGATAGACTTAGTAGATAAGGACAGGTTGTTCACCCTCTCCAAGGTAGAGAGAACAAGAGGGCACTCTCTAAAGTTGAAAGGGGATAGATTCCGTACAAACATAAGGAAGTTCTTCTTCACCCAGAGAGTGGTAGAAATCTGGAACGCTCTTCCGGAGTCTATCATAGGGGAAAACACCCTCCAGGGATTCAAATAGGGGAAAACACCCTCCAGGGATTCAAGACAAAGTTAGACAAGTTCCTACTAAATAAGGACGTACGCTGGTAGGGCTAGTCTCAGTTAGGGTGCTGGTCTTTGACCAGAGGGCTGCCGTGTGAGCAGACTGCTGGGCATGATTGACCACTGGTCTGACCCAGCAGCGGCAATTCTTATGTTGTTATAAGTGCCACCTGCAGCCATAAGGGCTATTGGGGTAGTACACAGGTGGGTATAGTAGGTTTGGGGGGAGTTTAGGGGCTCACTAAAAATTATACAGGAGTTATGGTGAGATACAGTACAGGTCATTGGTGAGGCCCCACTTGGAGTATTGTGTTCAGTTTTGGAGACCGTATCTGGCGAAAGACGTAAGAAGACTTGAGGCGGTCCAGAGGAGGGCGACGAAAATGATAGGAGGCTTGCACCAGAAGACATATGAGGAGAGACTGGAAGCCCTGAATATGTATACCCTAGAGGAAAGGAGAGACAGGGGAGATATGATTCAGACGTTCAAATACTTAAAGGGTATTAACGTAGAACAAAATCTTTTCCAGAGAAAGGAAAATGGTAAAACCAGAGGACATAATTTGAGGTTGAGGGGTGGTAGATTCAGGGGCAATGTTAGGAAATTCTACTTTACGGAGAGGGTGGTGGATGCCTGGAATGCGCTCCCGGGAGAGGTGGTGGAGAGTAAAACTGTGACTGAGTTCAAAGAAGCGTGGGATGAACACAGAAGATTTAGAATCAGAAAATAATATTAAAGATTGAACTAGGCCAGTTACTGGGCAGATTTGTACGGTCTGTGTCTGTGTATGGCCGTTTGGAGGAGGATGGGCAGGGGAGGGCTTCAATGGCTGGGAGGGTGTAGATGGGCTGGAGTAAGTCTTAACAGAGATTTCGGCAGTTGGAACCCAAGCACAGTACCGGGTAAAGCTTTGGATTCTCGCCCAGAAATAGCTAAGAAGAAAAAAAAAAAAAAAAAAAATTTTTTAAATTGAATCAGGTTGGGCAGACTGGATGGACCATTCGGGTCTTTATCTGCCGTCATCTACTATGTTACTATGTTACTATATCCTTCTGACACCCTTTTAAGTGAAGTTCACAGCAAAGCCCTTAAGGCGTCCCACTGCTCTATCGGCATGTCTGTATGGCCAAACCATTACTATGCTGGCCCCTCCCACGTCCAAATGGTCTGGATTAGGATATTTTGAACATGGGCACAAAATTTAGATGTCCTAAAAGCCAAGACGTCCAAATAGGTCATTTTGACAAAAATAATTTGGACATCTAGCGGTTTCAAAAATGGATGTTTCCCCACCCTGATATTTTTACATCTTGTGGAAAATGTCCAAAGTCGGACTTAGATGCACTATGAAAAATGTCCCTCCACGTATCCTCATTTAGGGAATGGTTGCAGGCCTGTTTTAGGTCTGAAGCCTGGAACATATAAACAAAAGTGTTTCCTTACTGGGTCAAACCAAGCCAATATGTAGCTCAATATCCTGTTTCCAACACTGGCCAGTCCAGGTCACAAGAACATGGCAGAGTCCCCCCCAAAATAGCAAGATTCCATGCTACTTATTCCCAAGGATAAGCAATGATGTTTCCAAGGTCTATTTTAATAATGGTTTATGGACTTTTCCTCCAGGAATTCGCTCAAAGATTTTTAAAACCCAGCTACATTAACTGCTTTTACTACTTGTACTTGCAGTGAGTTTTCAGAGCTTAACTATTTGTTGAGTGAAAAAAAAAATTTCTCCTACCACAGAGTATTTAAACTCTGAAAATGTTTGGGGGTGGGGAAGCAATTTTTTCCTGCTCCTTTGAGCATCCAGGGAACTTGAAATAAGCCTTCATTCATAATTGTTTTCCTCTTTTTTCTGTCCCACCCTTTCCACCCAGTCACTGAGAGTCAATAGCCCTTAACAAGGGGTTATGTACACAAGGCTCCTTCCAGAACCCAGCAAGCCTGGGTCTCGAGTAGGACTGATGCTGACCCAGGAAACAAACAGATTCTCTGCCACTGAACCGCTGCATTTGTCCCCCTGTGGATGTTTAAGTCGTGTGGCTGTGTGTCACTAGATTTCCACATTCGGCTTCGGCTGTCATTCTTCTAAGAACTGTACTGAAAATATTCTACAAGGAGGACATTCTAGGGCAGGGGTGTCCAACCTTTTGGCTTCACTGGGCCGCATTGGCCGAAAAAAATGTTTCTGGGGGTCGCACAAACGTGCAAACGCTGCAGTAAGACACAGGACGGAGCCGGCAAGACGGTAAACACCCGGGGGCAGCAGAGGAAAACACTGCATCGCCCTCGACCGGGGCCACACAAAATACTTCACTGGGCCGCATGTGGCCCTCGGGCCGCAGCTTGGACACCCCTGTTCTAGAGTTTTCAAAGCTTGAACTTTTACGACTGAATTTTATTTTTTCTTCTTACCAGTAAAGAATGTCTCTAGCACATGTTGAAAAGGTGAGCCACGGACTGGCAGCAGTGTTGAAAGCCAATAACATCTGGAGAGAATTCCATTGGTAATTTCCCCAGAGGGTTAAAATTTAAAGCTGCACAATGGAAGCTGATAATCTTTGTCAAACAGGAAAAAAGCTCTACTTCTTGTGGCAATGGTGCACTAAGCCCCCCCCCCCCCCCCCAACTTTTAAGAAGCCGTGTTAAGGGGTTTTTATTGCCGGCTGCTCCGGTAAAAGCTCTGATGCTCAGAGAATTCCTATGAGTGTTGGAGCTTTTACCGCAGCGGCCAGCGATAAAAAAAACCCTAACGCGGCTTCCTAAAAGGATGCCTAAGTTTGAAACTCTCTGCCAAATGGTCGGATTTACCCGGACATGTCCTCTTTTTAGAGGACTGTCCAGGCGTCCAAATGGCTTTTCAAAACCCGGCCCTTTGGCCGGGTTTTGAAAAACTTTGAGCTCGGGGCCACATCTGGAGGGCATCTGCGCATGCATGGATGCAAATTGGTGACATCGCACGCATGCGCACACGCGTGTGACAGATACCCTCCAGATGTGACCAGATGTGGGGCTGGGGTTGGGGGATGGAACGACGCAGAGCTGTGGGTGGGATGGGGCGGGGTGGTGAGCAGAACGGGGCGGGGCCAGGGGGTGGAACAGGGCGACAGGCCACGCCTCCTCTTTTTGCCCAGCAAAAATCGGGCAGCCCTAAACAGAGCCTATAAATTAGATGGATACTGTGAATGTTTGCGATTTACCTCAGTCAGCAAAAAGCAAAATGGAGGGTGAGAAAAATGACTTAAGAACATAAGAAGTTGCCTCCGCTGGGTCAGGCCAGAGGTCCATCGCGCCCAGCAGTCCGCTCCCGCGGCGGCCCATCAGGTCCAAGACCTGTAAGGTGATCCTTGTCTAAAACCCTTTATTCCCCTTTACGCTTCTATCTATACCTTTTCATAAGAGAAAGTAATAATGCCGCTTTATAGGGCAATGGTCAGACCCCACTTGGAATACTGCGTCCAACATTGGTCTCCCTACCTAAAGAAGGATATAAAACTGCTGGAGAGGGTGCAGAGACGAGCAACTAAACTAGTGAAGGGTATGGAGAAACTGGTATATGAGGATCGACTTAAAACACTGGGATTGTTCTCCCTTGAGAAAAGGAGACTGCGTGGGGATATGATCGAGACCTTCAAAATACTGAAAGGAATCGACAAAATAGAGCAGAAAAGATTATTTACATTGTCCAATTTGACACGGACAAGAGGACATGAAATGAAGCTGAGGGGGGACAAGTTCAGGACTAATGTCAGAAAGTTCTGCTTCACACAGAGAGTGGTTGACATCTGGAATACTCTCCCAGGGGAGATTATTGCGGAATCGACAGTCCCAGGCTTCAAAAGCAAACTAGATGCATATCTCCTTGAGAGAGGCATATAAAGATATGGTTGGCTATAAAATAAGCCAGGTGTATACCTAGCAGGGCCTCCGCGTGTGCGGATCGCCGGACTTGATGGACCGAAGGTCTGATCCGGAGATGGCGCTTCTTATGTTCTTATGTTCTTATAATCCTATCTCTACTTCTATCTGTATCCCTCAATCCCCGGTTCATAGACAACAGCGTGAAAGACAAAGGCGCGCCTGGACAATTGAGCGCAGCGCGGAGGCACGCGCCACTCAAAATTACTGTTTTTAGGGGCTCCGACGGGGGGTTTTGTTGGGAAACCCCCCCCCCCACACACACACTTTACTTAATAGACATCACGCCGGCGTTATGGGGGGTTTGGGGGGTTGTAACCCTCCACATTTTACTGTAAACTGAACTTTTTCCCTAAAAACAGGGAAAAAGTGAAGTTTTCAGTAAAATGTGGGGGGTTACAACCCCCTAAACCCCCCACAACGCGGCACGATGTCTATTAAGTAAAGTGGGGGGATTCCCCCCCCATGCCCCCCCCCCTGTCGGAGCCCTAAAAACAGTAATTTTGAGCGGCGCACACCTCCGCGCTGCGCTCAATTGTCTGGGCGCTCTTTTGACCTGACACCCAATCCCCGCATCCTTCAGGAATTTATCCAATCCTTCTTTAAAACCCCGTCGTGTACTCTGTCCTATCACAACCTTTCCTCTTGTGTACAAAATCCAGCAATCCAGAAGATGTGATTAATCTCAGCCATCTGTTGAATCTATTAGGGCTGATGAAATACTCGCCTGACCATGCTACACTTATCCTCCAAACAAAAGCTTCGCTTGCAGGTTCCTTGTAGAGATGATTGGAGATAGAGGCCAGCTGGCCCCCAAATCCTTTTTTTTTTTTTTTTTTTTTTGCCTGTTTTTGGTTTCAGCCAAAAGGTTGTTTTAATTTTTGTCTATGTTTTCAGTTTTGGTCGAAAATGACTTGTGTTCTCAGCGGAAGCACAAAATTGAGCTTTCTCCCATTTGTCTCCCTGTCTTCATATGAGGGGGGTGCTGAAAAGTTCTCAGCCCAACCAACCAACTTCCTAAATTCTGCGCATTATTTTACCAATTTGCAGAGACGAAATTCTCTGTTTTCACATTGTTTCAGATCATTGGTTGAACCATATCCGCGTCATTCTCTTCTTGGTTGGCCTGAGAACTTTTCAGCCCCTCCTCCTAGGACGAAGACTTTCAGTCTCTGAGAACTGAGATTGTGATGTCATAATGCCTCATTCCACCAATAACAGCGAACCTCATCAGTGATTTCACAATGACTTGATTGCCCTATACATACTAAGGGGTGCTGAAAAGATCTCAGCCCAACCAACCAACTTTCTAAATTCTGACCGTTAATTTGCCACTGGAGCTGAAAAGAGAGTTATGTCGTTACGTGCCAATTTGCAGAAATAAAATTCTGCATTTTGACATTGTTTCAGATCATTGATTGAACCATATCCATGTCATTCTCTTCATGGCTGGACTGAGAACTTTTCAGCCCCCCCCCCCTCGTAGCCCTGCATCTGAACAGGAGTCACATCTCGTCCCAGCCCCCCTTCTACACAGTAACATAGTAAATGATGGCAGAGAAAGACCTGAATGCTCCATCCAGTCTGCATTAGAAATGTATGATTAAATTGTCTTATATTTCTGGACCATATACTGTAGAAGTCTGCCCGATACAGATTTTAGATTCAAACTACTGGAGTTGCCGTTGAAGCTCCTTCCAGCCTATCTAAACCATCTCAAATTACTGGAAGTCCCAAAGCCCTTCCCAGCCCATCCTAAGCTGATTATTCATATACAAGACACGGACCGTGTAAATCAGCCCTAGTTCTTCAATTTTTACCCTTCACTTTCTGATTAGAGATCCTCTGTGTTCGTCCAAAGTTGTTTTTTTTTTAATTCAATCCCCGTTTTGCTCTCCACCACCTTTCTAAGGAAGGCATTCCAGGCATCCACCACCCTTTCCGGGAAAAAGAATATCCTAACATTACTCTAGAGCAGTGGTTCCCAACCCTGTCCTGGAGGACCACCAGGCCAATTAGGTTTTCAGGCTAGCCCTAATGAATATGCATGAAAGAGATTTGCATATAATGGAAGTGATAGGCATGCAAATCTGCTCCATGCATATTCATTAGGGCTATCCTGAAAACCCAGTTGGCCTGGTGGTCCTCCAGGAGAGGGTTGGGAACCACTACTCTAGAGCAGTGGTTCCCAAACCTGTCCTGGGGGATCCCCAGCCAGTCAGGTTTTCAAGATATCCCTAATGAATATGCATGAGAGAGATTTGCATACCTGTCACTTCCATTATATGCAAATCTCTCTCATGCATATTCATTAGGGATATCTTGAAAACCTGACTAGCTAGGGGTCCCCCAGGACAGGTTTGGGAACCACTGCTCTAGAGTCTACCACCCCACAATCTCAATTCATGCCTGCTGGTTCTACCCTTTCCCCTTCTCTGGAAAAGATTTGGTTCTGTATTAATACCTTTTAAGTATTTACACATATATCTCCCCTGTCCCTCCTGTCCTCTAGAGTCTAGAGCAGTGGTTCCCAATTCTTAGTGAATCGTGTCCCTGCCTATTTTGCATGCCGTTGCCCTCATTTGCATGTGCGGATCAGAGGATGGTCGAAAGAGAGGTAAGTGAATCGGGCCAGGGTCGCTAAGGGATCGCAAGCCGATCGGTACACAATCGGTTTGCTTAGTGGATTTGGGCCTTTGTTTTATTTTCCACTGTTCATTCCACAGAATTTATGTAAGCTTGTCAGGCTGAAGAGCTTTAAGTTGTTAATTAGTTGATGATAATATCTAGAGAACTCTTCCAAAGAAGGAAGATCAAAGTTTCATATTCAAACACAATGCATGGAAGAAAAAAAGAAAAAAAAAAAAAAAAACCAAAACAACCCAACATCTAGGCAAGATGAATGAATATATTGGTTCTGTAACTACTGTGTAAAGTTATTAAAGAGCCACAAATCACCGTTTAGGAAGGGTAGAGCCGTCTGGGCTTGGACGTGTGTGTGATATTGCGAAATTGCCTTTTAAGTCTGCCTTAAACAGTAACTAATTAACATTCTTTTGGAAGTGATGAAAGGAAGACAACAAGACTGAAGAAAAATGTTTTGGATTATTGGATATCTAGATTTCTTGCATTTTTTTTTTAAAGATAGGCTCCCGGTTCATTTGAAAATAGAGTAGGCATTTTTTTTTTTTTTTTCTTGGGGGGGGGGGGGTTTACCAGACAGAAATAGTGGGGCTGATAGTCAAAATCATTGAACTGGGAAGGAAAAGCTCCAATCCAGTTGCTTATGTGGCGCAGTGGTTAAAGCTACAGCTGCTCCTTGTGGCCCTGGGCAAGTCACTTGATCCCCCCATTGCCCCAGATACATTAGATAAATTGTGAGCCCGCCGGGACAGGGAAAAATGCTTTAGTACCTGAATAAACTCATGTAAACCATTCCAAGCTCTCCTGGGAGAACGGTATAAAAAATTGAATAAATAGAAACATAGAAGATGATGGCAGAAAAGGGCTCCAGCCCATCAAGTCTGCCCACTCTGCTTACCCACCCCCTGTCTATGCCCTAATGACCCAATTTCCTTATCTTGACCCTCGTAGGGATCCCATTTATTCTTAAAGTCTGGCACGCTGTCTGCCTCGATCACCTGCACTGGAAGCTTGTTCCAATGATCAACCACTCTCTCTGTGAAGAAATACTTTCTGGTGTCTGCAGCAGCCACTCTCTCCTCCTCTCCCTATTGGCTAAGGCTCTGAACATTTGCATCTCCTCTTCCTATAGGCTAAGGCTCTTTACACCTGCATTGTGATGTCATAGAACTTTCTGATTATAGAAACATAGAAACATGATGGCAGATAAAGGCCAAATGACCCATCATAGAAACATAGAAACATAGAAGATGACGGCAGAAAAGGGCTACAGCCCATCAAGTCTGCCCACTCTGCTTACCCACCCTCTGTCTAAGCCCTAATGACCCAATTTCCTTATCTTGACCCTCGTAGGGATCCCACATGGGTATCCCATTTATTCTTAAAGTCTGGCATGCTGTCTGCTTCAATCACCTGCACTGGAAGCTTGTTCCAATGATCAACCACTCTCTCTGTGAAGAAATACTTTCTGGTGTCGCCATGAAATTTTCTGCCCCTGAGTTTGAGCGGGTGCCCTCTTGTGGCCGAGGGTCCCTTGAAAAGAAAATATAATCTTCCACTTCGACACGTCCCGTGAGGTACTTAAATGTTTCGATCTATATTGTTTCATTTTACCATGTATATTATTAGCTTAGTTTTAGCACATACTATGGGACATGGAGCGGAGGGGTGGCCTGGTGGTTACAGCTGCTGCCTCAGCACCCTGAAGTTGTGAGTTCAATCCTAGCCCACTTCCTGTGACCCTGGGCAAGTCGTTTAACACCCCCCAGGTAATACAGTTAAACTGTGAGCCTGCCAGGACAAAAAGGGAAAATACTTAAGAGCACCTGATTACTATTCAATATATTGTAAACCACTTTGGGTGAATCTCTTCAAGAAAAGGCAGTTAATAAATAACACAGGCCAAAAAACAACAACGTTTCTTGGGTTTTTGATCTGTTCCTGGAGTTATTTGGGGCGCTCATTCAGAAAATTGCATTGGATAGATCGCATCGGCTCTAGTTTCTTAGATCAGTGGTTCCCAACTCTGTCCTGGAGAACCACCAGGCCAGTCGGATTTTTGGGATAGCCCTCATGAATATGCATGATAGAGATTTGCATATAATGGAGGTGAGAGGCATGCAAATCTGCTCCATTCATATTCATGAGGGCTATCCCAAAAACCCGACTGGCCTGGTGGTCCTCCAGGACAGGGTTGGGAACCACCGACTTAGACTTTGCCTTTGGGATAGTAGAGCCAAACATGAACATTGGGCAAAAAAATGATTGGCCTCCGAGGGAATATATGGTGGTCAGAAGACAAAATGTAACCAGTGAACCCTTGGTAGCACGAGATACAATCCTACTGCCAACCCTACATATAAAGTTAGGCCTCGGGTTGGGGTGTTGGATCTGTATCGTTTGTATCTTGGTTGCAGTTGGTTGTATTCCATGGTTGATTGTATTTGTATATTTTTGAAAATAAAAATTGATTATACATAAAGCTAGGCCTGATAGTTTTTTGAATAAAGACGGTTCGTGCATCGACTACAGAGCGCATATGTTACCTGGACATACCATGGAAAAACTGAAGGCAGGAATTTTATTTTATTTTTTTAATAATTTTTTAATAATTTTTTAATAATTTTTATAATTTTTTAATTAATTTTCAAATGTTAACAGTGCCACACAATGAATTTAAACATAAACACTACACAGAACGCACTTTAAATACACAACTAATTAAAAAAACAATCATTTTCTGCCCCCTCTTCCCCATAATTAATAGAAGTAGTAAATATTTAATTTCAATAATATGGATAATTAAGTATAGCAAACAATAATACATTCCCCATCCTGGATGTGTAAGGAAGTCAAATAAAAGGAAAGGTATTGTGACTCATTAAATACGGTCAATGGGCTCCACGCCATTTTGAATGCGTTACTATATCCCAAACATTCCGCATTCATTCTTTCATACTTGTAACTGGAACGTAGGTTTGCCCACCAGAAAGTGTAATTCAGTCGATCATAACTCTTCCAGTTACGTGTAACCATCTGGAAGGCTATTCCCGTCATTATCAAGAAAAGCCGGCTCTTATGTCGATCCAAAAAGGTTTAATATGTAATAGAGTACCACAAATTATGGCTTCATAAGTCATTGGTATCGATGACCCAAGTATAACATTGATTTGTCCCCAAATTGACTTCCAAAAATTAAGTATCAATGGACAATAGAACAACAAATGACCCAACATCCCTATATTAAAAGGAATTTTCGATGGGCACAGATCAGAGAACTTATTAATGACCCACACATGGTTGCATCAATGAATGAAATTGAATCATGTGTGAAAAACTTTCTTGGTAACAAGAAAGCAGACAACCACACACAATTAGTAGAGGATATGCTCTTTCATTTCAACAGGCTTGGCTGTAACATGAGTGTTAAAGTCCAGTCACTTAGATTGCTTTCCAAAAAACCTTGGTGACTTAAGCAAAGAGCAAGGTGAAAGATTTCCCCAGGATATAAAAACAAGGAAGATGGGATGCACACGTGATGGTAGACTATTGTTGGAATCATATGCAGGATTGTCCTGGCAGATCCCCCTCTCAGAAGTCTTACAAAAGGAGCTTCTTGTGTGTCAAATGACTGGAAAGTTTGTATCATAAACTTGTGCTTTTGGTATAAAATACGTAGATTTTCATGTTGCTCACTTTTCTTTTAATTGTTAATGTTTCCTTCATGCTTAAAAGATATTAAACACTACATTAAAATATCCTGATTTTGTAATGGGCAAGCAGAGTGAAGACTGGTATATGGCACATCTTCTGTATCTCAAAAGCTAGAGCTGACAGGAGAAAACTGGTGCCATTTTTGGAATCCAACAAAGAAAAATGGGGAGATCCAATGATCCACAGTGAAAACAATCCACCGAGAGTAATAACAAAAAACTGTGGATACAGATGTTCTGGAGATAATTTATTATACACTGTCATATAAAAACATGAAAATTCAATGAAAAAAGTACAATGATAAAAAATACAGTGGTAAAAATCCAACCGGACCCTACAAGGTCCGTGTTTCAGCGAACACACCTTCCTCAGGGGTCCAATGGTTTGCAAACTCACATATAAAGAATTGGACTGAAAACAGTCTATTGTCTTTAAACATGTGAGCAAAGAACACCACAGACAAGCTGAAGTAGCAAATAAAATGCCCATCTACAGTAACCATTATCTCTCTCCTTATTGGCTAAGGCTCTTAACATTTGCATCTCCTCTTCCTATAGGCTAAGCTCTTTATACCTGCATTGTGAGGTCATAGGACTTTATGGTTATAGAAACATTGTAACATGATGACAGATAAAGGCCAAATGGCTCATCTAGTCTGTCCGACAAAGAAAAATAGGGAACCCAATAATCCACAGTGAAAACAATCCACAGTGAAAACAATCGACAGTGAAAACAAAAAACTGTGGATACAGATGTTCTGGAGATAATTTATTAAACACTGACATATAAAACCATGAAAATTCAATTAAAAAGGTACAATGATAAAAAATACAGTGATAAAAATCCAACTGGACCCTACACGGTCCGAGTTTCGGCAAACACACCTTCCTCAGGGGTCCAATGGTTTGCAAACTCACATATAAAGAATTGGACTGAAAACAGTCTATTGTCTTTAAACTCAGTGCAGGATTCAGAAGACCCTCAATCAAACCCTTAATCTGCCTCTCTGGTTCATCATCGCCATTTTGGGAATCAGCACGTCAAAAATACCCAGAAACAGATCTAACATTTGAGGCACTACAATGAGTGTAATATTCCACCACCAGTTAAATGGCGCTCAGCTGTCTATCTGGGGATATTCAGCGTCAGTGAATATTCCCCCTGACCATGAAAATAAAACCTAGCTATTTTGTGGGTGGTCTGGAGGGTGGAGTCAGCACTTTTCTAGTTCAAAGATGATGGTCAGCTCTTATCCGGATAAGTCAACTGGACAAATTATATGCCTACACAAACACAAACCAAGTTATCTGTGTCATGAATCCTAACAGAACAACACGAAAGGCAAGGGAGTTATCCTTTCAACCAACAGTATTTTTATTCCTTAGATGTTTTGTTCCAACAAGGATCCAGGTTTCGACATATCACTGTGCCTTCCTCAGGGGATATCAATCCTGGAGAAATGATAAAGACCCTTCCACATTTCTATTCGTTATCACAGGTTTCAATTTCAAAAGTATGACCATAACATTATTTTTTTTTCCATGAAACTTTATTGAAAATTTTTGGCAAAATACCAAACAAAAACATGGGAAAGACAATATAACAAGAAGTGTGGAGGTTTGATAACACATGACAAGCACAATTATCAGAAATAAACCTTCCAAAATTCTGATATCAATGTGGTCAAGGAGAGAAAAGGAAACAAACAGAGAAATAATATAAATCTTTCCATCTTATCTTTTCGGTATAGTAAAGTTTAATACGATCAGCGGATCGTATTAAACTTTACTATACCGACAAGATAAGTACAAGTCTAATCTATGAAAAGATTTATATTTAAAAAATTAGAGAAAAGTCGGTCAAAAATATCCACCATAGTTGATGGAGCCGTCCGCGCAATGTGCGGCAGCAGCGAAAAAGGCGAACAAAATGCTAGGAATGATTAAGAAGGGGATCATGAACAGATCAGAGAAGATTATCATGCCACTGTACTGGGCCATGGTGTGCCCTCACCTGGAGTACTGCGTCCAGCACTGGTCGCCGTACATGAAGAAGGATACAGTACTACTCGAAAGGGTCCAGAAAAGAGCGACTAAAATGGTTAAGGGGCTGGAGGAGTTGCCGTACAGTGAGAGATTAGAGAAACTGGGCCTCTTCTCCCTTGAAAAGAGGAGACTGAGAGGGGACATGACTGAAACATTCAAGATAATGAAGGGAATAGACTTAGTAGATAAAGATAAGTTGTTCACCCTCTCCAAGGTAGGGAGAACGAGAGGGCACTCTCTAAAGTTAAAAGGGGATAGATTCCGTACAAACGTAAGGAAGTTCTTCTTCACTCAGAGAGTGGTAGAAAACTGGAACGCTCTTCCGGAGGCTGTTATAGGGGAAAGCACCCTCCAGGGATTCAAGACAAAGTTGGACAGCTTCCTGCTGAACCGGAACGTACACAGGTAGGGTTGGTCTCAGTTGGAGAGCTGGTCTTTGACCTAGGGGCTGCCGCGTGAGTGAACTGCTGGGCATGATGGACCACTGGTCTGACCCGGCAGCAGCAATTCTCATGTTCTTATGAGTAAGCGTAAGTGGCTAAATGCACTCTTTGTCAGCTTGTGCTTGATACCCAAAAGAGTGTCACTTCTGATGGCTTTGGTTGGTCAAACATAAAGAAGTTAATCAAGATGACGTTCTGAAAAATGGTACTATAAGAGATTGGATTTAGAGGATTGATACGGGTCATAGATCTTTATGTGTATATGATTGCTTTCTTTTTAAAGGCATGCACTTTAAAATCCTTGGGAGTCCGCAAGATCTTCTTTTTAACTTGTACCTTTGCTGGCTTCTTTTCTGTTGGTGGTACTGAATACTAAAGCGTGCGGCCTTGTAAAGAAAGCGGCCGTGGCATCGGGTCCGCAGGCATCCTCCTTTTAACACCCGCAGACCTCACAGATCCATAACTCCCACAGACCTCACGGATCCCACTCACCCCTGAGGTGAACAGATGTTTATGGATGTGACTCTACAATCAGAAAGAAATTGCCCAAATTTAACTTGCATGGGATGTATGCAAAGAGGAAAAAGTGTAGTTACTTATCTGTAACGTAGGTTCTCCATGGACAGCAGGATAGTCAGCCACATATGGTTGTGTGGCTGACTCATCCTGCTTGTCCTAGGAGAAAGTGTAATTACTTACCTGTAACATAGGTTCTCCGTGGACAGCAGGATAGTCAGCCACATATGGTTGTGTGGCTGACTCATCCTGCTTGTCCTAGGAGAAAGTGTAGTTACTTACCTGTTACATAGGTTCTCTGTGGACAGCAGGATAGTCAGCCACACAACCATATGTGGCTGACTCATCCTGCTTGTCCTAGGAGAACTTTACTCTCTAAGAGAAACATCAAGGCCAGACTGAAGTTTGAAAACATAGACAAACACCAGGACTTCTGGTATAGTGTCCTATGGACAGATGAGTCTAAAATTAAATTATCTGGACACCAGAAAAGAGGACATGTTTGACGTACACCAAATATAGCATTCCAGGAAGAGAACCTCATACCAACTGTGAAGCATGGAGGTGGAAGTGTCATGGTTTGGGGATGCTTTGCTGCAGTAGGACCTGGCCAGCTCACCATCATAGAATCCACCATGAAGTCTACCGTGTATCAGAGGGTGCTTGAGTAACATATGAGACCATCTGTAAGAAAATTAAAGCTGAAGCGGAACTGGACCCTGCAACACGACAATGACCCAAAACATGCCAGTAAATCCACCAAGGACTGGCTGAAAACTAAGAAATGGAGAGTCCTGGAGTGGCCAAGTCAAAGCCCTGATCTTAATCCCATTGAGATGCTGTGGGACAAGGTTCATGGGCTCCATGAGGTCCACGTTTTACCCAATCTCGAGACTGGCTTCATCCTTTGAAAGAAATGGCCATCAGTTTCATAAAATTGTGCAAGTTTTTTTTACTTTTTTGCGTGGAACTCCTACGGTGGAAGGTTCACCAAAGGTTGAACACTGAGAGGCTGCGCGACCTCCATCCTCAGGGAATCATTAGGAGATGTAAGCTGTGGTTAGAGAAGTGGCAAGAAAGGGACGTGTTTCTCATGTGAAAATGCCAGCTACTAACTCGCTTCAGGCAATGCTGCAGATTTAAATATGTAACACACCTGCACCAGCGAAGTGTTTTGATAATTAATTTCATAGACAAAACAAACGCGTTTCCCACTTTTCATTCCAAATGATTTTTCATTACTCATAGATAATTGCCGTGTCTCTCTCTTTCATCACATGAAATGATTCTTCCAGAAGCCCTCCTTTATCGTTAATCACTTGCGTGTGGAAGGCGGAAGAGATGGTTTTCATTTAGTGCAGCGTAAACCCCGAAGCTCACCGTGGAGTTGCTTTTTCAAAGCGCTGTGAGAGTTTCCGACGGTGAAAAAACCTTTGATGTCAAAGCTGAAAACCTGGCACTGGATTTATAGCCCGGGGAGGGCAATCGAAATGTGTTTCCACGGAATACGTATATATGTTTGCAGTCCTTTCTCATCAAAGGAGGATGAGAAGCTGCTTAACCACGTCACTTTTGAAACAACTTGTTCCTGTGCCAACTCTCTGAGGTTCCTTCCTACATGGTGAACAAGGACAAGGAGAAATAGCCTAGTGCTTAGAATAAGTTTTGGATCCAGTAAAACCGCAATTCAGATCCTGTTTCTCTCACAAACACTCCTTGTGACCTTAGGTCCAGTCATCTCCCATACCTTCTGGCTCCCACTCAAAATTATTAATTGTTTTGGGTCAAGAATTATCAAATCTAGATACTTATCACATTGGACAGTGCTGGATATAACATAACATAAGATAAGATAAACTAGTGTTTAAGCCCGTTAAATTAACGGGTGCTAGAATAGATGTCTGTCTTACTTTTTTTTCTGTCTCTCTCCCTGCCCCATCTATCTTTTTTTCTTTCTTTTCCTCTCTCTCTCTCTCCCTACCCAGACTCTCACTGAAGCCGCCTTCCAGCTGTGCCAGCTAAAGGACCCCTTGTCCTTTCCTCAATCCAGCTGTGGCTTTCACTTTCCAGTGGCTATCCCATGTCTCTCTTCTCCTCACTAACCCAGGCCCCAACTCCCAATCAGGCATCTCTTTCCTCCCCCACCCAAATATCAGTAGCAGTGGAAGCATCCTGACCCTCCAAGCAGCAGTGGCAGCGCTGTAAACAGGCTGTTCGCAGCCATCCCCGACAGGGCCTTTCTTCTAATGCAGGGATCTCAAAGTCCCTCCTTGAGGGCCACAATCCAGTCGTGTTTTCAGGATTTCCCCAATGAATATGCATTGAAAGCAGTGCATGCATAGATCTCATGCATATTCATTGGGGAAATCCTGAAAAACCGACTGGATTCGGTCCTCAAGAAGGGACTTTGGGGACCCCTGATGTATAGGTTACGTCTCTTACATGTTCTATATCAGGGATCTCAAAGTCCCTCCTTGAGGGCCAGAATCCAGTCGTGTTTTCAGGATTTCCCCAATGAACATGCATTGAAAGCAGTGCATGCAAATAGATCTCATGCATATTCATTGGGGAAATCCTGAAAACTCAACTGGATTGCGGCCCTCGAGGAGGGACTTTCAGACCCCTGATATAGAACATGTAAAAGACATAACCTATACATCAGGGGTCCCCAAAGTCCCTCCTCGAGGGCCGCAATCCAGTCGGGTTTTCAGGATTTTCCCAATGAATATGCATTGAAGGGAGTGCATGCACATAGATCTCATGCATATTCATTGGGGAAATCCCTGAAAACCCGACTGGATCGCGGCCCTCAAGGAGGGACCTTGAGACCCCTGTTCTAATGCATCCGAAGTGATGCGGCAGAGGAAAGGCCCTGAAGGGCTTGCCGCGAACAGCCTGTTTACAGCGCTGCCACTGCTGCTTTGGGTAAGGAATGGGGGGTTGGCAGGTCAGGACTGCTGCCACTGTGCTGAGACGCTTCCCTGGTTGGCGGTTCCTCCCTGCTTGGCGGCTTCCCTTCTCGGTGGATTCCTCTACTGCAGGGGTGTCCAATGTCGGTCCTCGAGGGCCGCAATCCAGTCGGGTTTTCAGGATTTCCCCAATGAATATACATGAGATCTATTTGCATGCACTGCTTTCAATGCATATTCATTGGGGAAATCCTGAAAACCCGACTGGATTGCGGCCCTCGAGGACCGACATTGGACACCCCTGCTCTACTGTGTGTGTGGAGGCACAGCTAGGGTTTTTAAAAAAAATGATATAGATATTTATTTATATACCGTATGAGCCTTTCAGTTCAAGGCGGTGTACAGGGTAGTAAAAACCATCAGGAACAATAATTTTTAACAAATTAGAATAATACAGTTTTACAAACGCATAAAAAACAATAAACAAAAAACCGAGGTTTGCGATGGGGTAAGATGATGAATGAAAGTTGTCTAGTCTTGAGACAACATGGGTACATTTAAAACTGGGTCGTCAGGTTTGGGAAAGAGGTGTGTTTTCAGGAGCTTCCTAAAATGCATGTATGATGTAGAACAGGGATAAGGCACTCCGGTCCTCGAGAGCCGTATGCCAGTCGGGTTTTCAGGATTTCCCCAATGAATATGCATGATATCTATTTGCATGCACTGCTTTTAATGCATATTCATTGGGGAAATCCTGAAAACCCGACTGGCATACGGCTCTCGAGGACCGGAATTCCCGTCCCCTGATGTAGAAGAACGGACCGGATGACTCCATTCTGGATCTTTAGAAGCTGCCTGATAGGAAAAGAATTTATTGATGAATCTCATATGCGAGAAATCTGTAACTGATGGGAAGGAAAAGAGTGACTGGGGTCGAGAAGTCCGTCTGGGTCTGGAAAATAAGAAATGATTGGTGAGGTAATCAGGTAATAATAAACCATATAGGGCCTTATAGAAGAGACAGCCGAATTTTAAAAATACCTGATTCTCAATTTTTAACCAGTGGAGTTTGTTGTAGTACCCGTATTCCCCTGAAAATAAGACAGTGTCTTATATTAATTTGGGGACCAAAAAAGCATTAGGGCTTATTTTCGGGGGATGTCTTATTTTTTTTCATGTACAACAATCATCTCTCCCTTCCTTCCTCCACCCCAATTATTCCCCTATCTCCCACCCCCCTTATGCAGCATCTTTCTATGCCTCCCTCCCATCCCCCTGTGCAGCAGAGCCCCATCAACCATGAGACTGACATACTTCCGCTCCAAGGCCTCAAAAAAGAGCAGCGGCGACAGCACTCTGAATGGGCTGCTTTGTGGCCTTCCCTCTACATTAATGGTCTCAAACTCAAACCCTTTGCAGGGCCACATTGTGGATTTGTAGGTACTTGGAGGGCCGCAGAAAAAATAGTTAATGTCTTATTAAAGAAATGAGAATTTTGCATGAGGTAAAACTCTTTATAGTTTATAAATCTTTCCTTTTGGCTAAGTCTTAATAATAATATTATAGCTAAAGAGACAGATGATCAAGAAACTTTTATTTTACTTTTGTGATTATGATAAACAGACCGAGGGCCTCAAAATAGGACCTGGCGGGCTGTGGGTTTGAAACCACTGCTATAGGCTAAGGCTCTTTACACCTGCATTGTGATGTCATAGACCTTTATGGCAGATAAAGGCCAAATGGCCCATCCACAATCTCCTCCTCTCCCTATTGGCTAAGGCTCTTAACATTTGCATCTCCTCTTCCTATAGGCCAGTGGTCTCAAACTCAAACCCTCTGCAGGGCCACATTGTGGATTTGTAGGTACTTGGAGGGCCGCAGAAAAAATAGTTAATGTCTTATTAAAGAAATGACAATTTTGCATAAGGTATAGTTTATAAATTTAACTTCCCCCTCCCCGAAGGCCTGCAAGTTCCCCCCTTCTTTGCAGCATCATCCAACCTCCTCCCTGGCCTCCCGGTCTTAATTTCAGCTAATTACCGCAGCCTACAGAGAGGATTGCTGGTGCTGTAGCGTTCCTCGCAGGCTGCCATTGGCCTCCGCAGCATGTTTCCTACTCAGCAGTCTCGCCCCTCCTCTGACATCAGGGGCAGGATCGCAGCAGAGGGAACGTGATGCTGAGGACGACAGCAGCCTTCAAGGATCGCTACAGCACCGGCAATCCTCTCAGTAGGTTGCGGTTATTATCTGAGGGTAAGAGAGGGAGGCCAGGGGGGGAAGCCAGAGGACGCTGCAACGAGCGGGCAGCACTAGTACAGACTGCGGGCCGCAAAACTGTACCTGGTGGGCCGCATGTGGCCCCCAGGCCGCAAGTTTGAGACCACTGCTCTACATCGATCATAACTGGGGCTTATTTTGGGAATAGGGCATATATTAGAAGCATCTTTAAAAAATCATGCTAGGGCTTATTTTTGGGATAGGGCTTATTTTCGGGGAAACAGAGTATGTATAGTAGTGCTATAAAAATACAATTATTATATTACATCAAAGTTTCAAGTGAGATCTTTGGATTGGATACACTTTATAAAATAGCCTTTTCAAAATGTCTCACCTAGAACTCGTTATTTGACCTTTAGTTCTGTGCTTCTAAGTGGAATAGGCAGCATTCTACGTGGGAAAGTCCGCTTCCTCAGGGCACAGAGAAAGAGAGATCCCAGTGAAAGAATAACATACAATCAAATAATTAGCAGATATTTACATCATGCGGAAAGCATGGGGCATCACCAAAACCATCGACCATTCCAAACAGAACCTATAATTCTTTTCATGGAAGGAGTGAGCATTCAGTGACCCCAACTGAAGTTCCTTGAAGTCACATGCGCTCAGCCTTCGGCGGCTCTCACCATTCACAGGCACAGAGAAGTGACGAGAGCCGGCTCTTCTTTGATTTCTGTGTAGAACTGGTTGGCAACTAGTATATTCCCAGGGCTTTTGTGCAGACCGAAGAATGGGCTTGTTCTCAGGATTTCAGCAGTTGTTCCAGTTCTCAAATGACTCAAGGCAGAAGGGGAATCTTGCCTCTTCTCCCCACGGTATCAGCCTAGTTAGGGTGGTCTCTCCGGTGTCCCATCTGCAATTGTTTTATGGAAGCAAAGTAGGTTTGCAGGAATCTCCCCTGCAAACTCGTTGGGAGTGGAAGTGGAGGGGTAAAATCATAACAGGGATCCAAAGTGAAATAGCCAAAAAGGTGCCTTTTTATTTCCTGTTTTAAAAAGACAACATAGGTGCATGCATCTTTGTACAATAGGTTCATACAATGACCCTAGAAGCACACAGATTCTCTCACACAAATTTACATCTGCTCTGAAGAAGACATAATGTGGGTAATTCTCAGGTTGCCTAAAGAAGTCTATAATTGGCAATTACATGTATAATTGGGACTTGGGTTGGCCACTTGATGGACCTACGGTCTGTCCTAGTACGGCATTTCTTATGTTCTTATGTGAGTCACGTATAGGACAATCAAGTCATTGTGACATCACTGCTGAGGCTGGCTCTTAGACATTGGTGGGATGAGGCATTATGAGGTCACAATCTCAGCTCTGGAATGTTGCTGCTCTTTGGGTTTCTGCCAGGTACTTGGGACCTGGGTTGGCCACTGTTGAGAAACAGGATCCTGGGCTTGATGGACCATCGGACTGTCCCGGTATGGCAATTCTTATCTAATATAATAAAACGCTAGCCGCGCATGCGCACTCCATCTGCGTGTTCTGTTTTCCATGCGCTGTAGGGCACCGCAGGTAGGAGTGTGCATGTGCGCGAAGCTCTCTCCCCCTCCCCCCCCCCGAGGCGGATGTCGGCCGCGGTGGCCGAGCCCGGACGGCATTTAAAAATAAAACAGGCAAGTTTTTAAAGTCCTGAAAAGCCGTCGGCCGTGAAGTATGCAGGCGGCATATTTCGCGGCCGATGACTTTTCAACCCCCCACCACCACCACCACCGCCGCTGCTGTACCTTTTAAAACCCTCCCCCCCCAGCTTTGTGATTAAGACCTGGCTTCTTTGGGCAGCAGCAGCATTTAAAATTTGCTGCTGTTGCCGGCTTCAGGTCTTCCTCTCTGGCGGGTCCTGCCTACTTCATGTTTTCATGAAGTAGATAGGACCCGCCAGAGAGGAAGACCTGAAGCCGGCAACAGCAATTAATTATAAATGCTGCTGCTGCTGCCCGATGAAGTTGAAGGAGGAAAGGGAGCAGAGAGGGAGAGAATGGTAGGGCATGGAGGAAAGGAGGAAGGTATGGGGGGGAGGAAAATGCTGCACAGGGAAGTGGGGTGGGAGGGAAATGCTGCAGCACAGGGAAATGGAGGGGCAGAAAAAGGAAGCGAGGCGTATTGCTGGGCAGGGGGAGCAGGAAAAAGGGGTTGATGGACAGGGGAAGAGGTGCTGATGGACAGGAGGGGTAGAAAAATTAAGGCAGGCCTACTGCTGGACAGGGGGAGCAGGAAGGAGGTGATGATGGACAGGGGGGGAGGTAAAACAAAGGGAGAAGGGCTGCTGCTGGATAAGGTGAGCAGTGATGGGGTGGTGGAGGACACAGGGGAGGTAAAAGGAAGGGAGAATGGACAGGGGGAACAGGCAAGGGGTGGCGGTGGACAGCCAAGGAAAAAAAAAGAAAGAAAGAAAGAAAGACAGAAATACAGAAAGCGGCTAAGGAGAGAGAAAACAAAATAAAGACAGACACACACACATATATTCTAGCACCCGTTAATGTAACGGGCTATAAGACTAGTGTTCTTATATTCCTCAACACAGTATGAGTTTCGCCACTGGCTTCTTCAGTACAGGACTGGCTCCCAATCCTTGCACCTACAACAACTCAGGGCTCCTTTTAAAAAAGCGTATTAGGGCCTTACCGCGCAGAATAGCGTGTGCTAAATTGCCCCGTGCGCTGGCCGCTACCGCCTCCTTTTGAGCAGGTGGTAGATTTTCGGCTAGCACACGCGCAAATCCGGTGCGTGCGCTAAAACGCTTAGCGCTCCTTGTTACAGGAGCCCTCAAAGTTAGGCATATCTAAGTCTGACTTTGGACATTTCCTGCAAGATGTCCAAAATTTGGGGTGGAGAAACTTTCATTTCCGAAACCACTAGACGTCCAAATGTTTTTTTTTTTGGGGGGAATGACCTATTTGGAAGTTTTGGTCCTTAGGCCATCCAGCCTTTTGGGCCATTTTCAAATACAAAAAAGTCCATGTTCATAAAGTCCAAATCAAGCCCATTTGGACGTGGGAGGGACCTTCGCCTTAATGGACCGGCTACGCCGACATCCCAAAAGGGCAGTGAGGCACCTTAGAGGGCACTGCTGTGAATGCCAGGTACATATTTCACCAGAACCCCCTTTTGGTGTATGAAGCGCCCTCCAAAACGCCCCCCTAACCTACAGTATCCACTTATGCACTACCCCAATAGCTCTTATGTCTGCAGATGGCACCTAGAGTAGGGTTTTGGGGAGTTTTGTTGGACTCTTACTTTCCAGAAAAACTCTGTGGAGTGACGATGTTCCCAAATGGACTTTATTTGAAAGTATCAAAGTTCCAAAGGTACACTAAAATCATCTACATAAAATAATTCCATCCACATAAAAGTAAATCATCCACATAAGAGCCTTAAAGGACCTAGTCCGCTAGGGATACAGGACCCAACACGGTCCGCGTTTCGACAAAAAGTCTTCTTCAGGGGTCCCTGGGGGTCCTATAAAGGTGAGTACGTGGGAAACAATTGTGTGGTGAACCGGAAGTGAGACACTGCTTGCATTTTATGTGGATGATTTTAGTGTACCTTTGGAACTTTGATACTTTCAAATAAAGTCCATTTGGGAACATCGTCACTCCACAGAGTTTTTTTGGTTTTCTCTGGATTTTCTTCTTTGTGGATATTTTGGGGTCAATTCCTTTTGTTTTTTGGACTCTTACTTTCCACCATAAATGTAGTGAGACCTGCTACCCGTCCTCTCAATGTCAAAGCAGCTCCCGATTGGCGTAGCCCGACTTTACAACAGGAAGAGACGGTCGGAGCAGACCGCGAGTGATTTTCTTCACCCGCCGGTGTTCCAGCTGCCCTCTCCTGCCTCCCCTGCCTTTTGACAGGCGAAAAACCATATTTGCGGTTTTTCAAAATTCGCGGGGGTTCCTGGAATGGAACCCCCATGAATTTCAGGGGAGTATTGTACTCAAATGTGCATATTCAGTTGTGCAGTTTCATAAGAGCCCTTTCCCATGTGTGAAAAATGCTTTATATACAAAACAGGCTTTATAAAACGATCCCCAAAACAGAGAAACCACTATGTGTACCAGACCCTATGGGTTTGATTAATGAACGTCTTTCTGCCCTTCTCTGTTGACAAAATGAAAAGTGTAATTTAATCCTAGTAGTAGCTGATTTGACCCTGGGTATATACAAACCTCACATGTTACTCTCGGTCATCCTTTTCCGTAAAAACAATACTCTGGAAGAACCAACTGAGTTTCTCAAATGATATTTATTTGGGGCCCTTTTTCTCATTTCAACAACTTCAGAAAGCTCACTTCAAAACCAAAATCAAAAGGCAAAGTGCTTTGAAGACCCTGTTTCTTCAAGGCTCTTTGCTAACAAACAATCCCTGAAGGGGAAATTCTGTGTTAATTTTCCTATTTAAGCAACAGGGCTGAGAGAAAGCAATATCGTTGGTGACCAGAGGAAAAATTAGCAAACAATCAAACCTGTAGAAGATTACTCAAAAAACAATAAACATGATAATGGGAACCTTTGCCAAACTCTTAAACAATGTGCACCGGATGTCGAATGTTTAAAGGCCGTGGAATTTTCTCAGTCTTTGATGCCATAAATTAACAGCAGGGTGAGCAGTCAGACCTTCTCTGTCACGCAGGGATCTCAAAGTACCTCCCTGAGGGCCGCAATCCAGTCGGGTTTTCCCCAATGAATATGCATTGAAAGCAGTGCATTCACATAGATCTCATGCATATTCATTGGGGAAATCCTGAAAACCTGACTGGATTTTCACCCAAAGGGTCGTGGACACTTGGAATGCGCTACCGGAGGAAGTGATCAGGCAGAGTACGGTACAGGGATTCAAACAGGGATTGGACGGATTCCTGAAGGATAAAGGGATCATGGGATACTGAGGGAGGAGCTGGGATGTAACACAAGTATAGAAAGCTAACCAGATAATGAGTATAGAAACCAAACCAGGTCGTGCATGTGCAAGACCGGAGGGTTAGGACTTCGATAGGAAGACAGGACTTAAATGAGAAACCAAGGTGGCAAGGGAGCCCCTTCTGGTGATACAGACAGGTCGTGACCTGTTTGGGCCGCCGCGGGAGCGGACTGCTGGGCAGGATGGACCTGTGGTCTGACCCGGCGGAGGCACTGCTTATGTTGTTATGTTCTTATGATTGTGGCCCTCAAGGAGGGACTTTGGGGATCCTTGATGTATAGGTTACGTCTCTTACATGTTCTTTATCAGGGATCTCAAAGTCCCTCCTTGAAGGCCGCAATCCAGTCGGGTTTTCAGGATTTCCCCAATGAATATGTGTGCATGCACTACTTCAATGCATATTCATTGGGGAAATCCTGAAAACCCGACTGGATTGCAGCCCTCAAGGAGGGACTTTGAGACCCCTGCGAGTGCTCATTCGGTAATAGCGAGTGATGGCTTGCTTCCTTGTCAAGAGATCAGCCAAGGGTGTATTGTTCAAAAAGGCCACTTTATTGGTGGATATGCCTCAGTGGATCCAGAGACTCAGGATTAGAGAATGACACGGTGACAAAATTCATCACCGTTCCCGTCCCCACGGATAACCGCAGGAAACCATCTTCATGTCATTCTTTAAGGAGAGAGGGAAGAATCAGAGTATGAATGGCCACAACCACTGACCCGCAAGCTTTGCTTTGAAGAATGCTGGTGTAGAAGGACCGAGGTTGAAACAGACACTACAGAATGACAGTCTCTGATATCCAGAGCAGATATTGTGATGTCATAATGCCTCATTCCACCAGTGCCTAAGAGCCAATCACATCAGTGATGTCACAATGGCTTCATTATCCTTGGCTCCCATAAGAATCAGAGTATGAATGGCCACAACCACTGACCCGCAAGCTTTGCTTTGAAGAATGCTGGTGTAGAAGGACCGAGGTTGAAATAGACACTAGAAAATGACATGGGATTATTTCCCGCGGTTATCTGCGGGGACGGGAATGGTGATGAATTTTGTCACCGTGTCATTCTCTACTCAGGATCACTGATCTTCAATTCAGACACTAGCTTTCAGTTTCACTTTCATTGACATATCCACAGCACGTCTCACTGAGGAAGGCACAGACGCCGAAACACTGCCAGTGTCGAGTCTATCGAGCCATTGGGGCATATCCATCAATAAAGTGACCTTTTTGAACAATACACCCTTGGCTGACCTCTTGACATCCTGCTCTCAAGACTCCCTCGTTGTGCGCTTTCGTCTTGTCGTTGAGCCCTGTCCTTGGCTTCCGATCCAGTTGCGTCCTCGTAATGCACGGACAGTAAATGGTGTGTCCTGGAGTCTCTTTCCTTTATCCGTCACTTCAAAAGGAGTGCAACTTATTATTTATTATATGCATTTATTTATTGATTGATCGGGATTTATCAACCGTTTTTGTGAAGAGAGATTCACCCAAGGCGGTGTACAGCAAGTTTTAAAATCAGGTACCCGTGGAGGACCATTTTCAATAGGACGTTAAGTTGGATTATGGACATTTCCCGCAAAACATCCAAAGTCAGAGGCAGAGGAATGGCCATTTTCAAATGGGACGTTCAAATAATTTTTTTTTTTTTTCCCCAAAAATCCCCTACTTGAATACCTTGGCTACAAAAACGTCTAGACCGCCAGAACATCTAATTTTATTCTTATACACCTTCCAGAGAACTCCATTCCTCAAATAAGCCGCTCTTAGTTGTACCCTTCTCCTCCACTGCCAATTCCAGACTTTGTTCCTTTCTTCTAGCCTATGCCTGGAATAAATTACCCGTTTGGCCTAGATTCACTAAACCTTCCGTTCCTGTACCAACGATTGCAAAACCAGTTTTACTGGTTTTGCGATCGTTCCCTGACCCCGAATCGATTCACTTAATGATGTGATCCGATCCAAACGAACACAACATTCCTTGATCAGGGAATATTAAAGGCTTGCAAGAGCCATTACATGCAAGAGCTGTACAGCAAGGCCTGTGAAACTTTAGGGTTGTCCAGCATTGGTCCTTGAGGACCACAATCCAGTTGGGTTTTCTGGATTTTCCCAGTGAATTTGCATAAGATCTATTTGTATGCACTGCTTCCATTGTATGCAAATAGATCTCATGCATATTCATTTGAGAAATGCTGAAAAACCCATCCTGGTGAGGGCCGAGGTTGGACATTTCTGGTTTATATGCTGACCAGGGAACCACCATGTTTGATTACTGGAAGAGAGTGACAGTAAGCAGTGTAATAGACTATGTTGGCATAGCCTGGGATGGCATCATCACACAGGCTATTTTGAACAATTGTTGGAAAAACAAGTTTGGCCAGACCATGTAATAGACTTTGAAGATTTTGAAGGTGTTGCTGAAAACACAAATAGAAATATGGAAACCATCATGTGCTGTGCTCAAATAATCAGCGGAAAAGGCTTCGAGGACATGACACCCAGAGAGTGGTAGAGAACTGGAATCTCTTCCAGAGTCTGTTATAGGGGCAATTACCCTCCAGGGATTCAAGACAAAGTTGGACAGGTTTCTGCTGAACCGGAACGTACGCAGGTAGGGCTGGTCTTGGTTGGAGCGCTGATCTTTGATCTAGAGGCCGCGGCGTGAGCGGACTGCTGGGCACGATGGACCACTGGTCTGACCCAGCAGCGGCAATTCTTATGTTCTAACCCATGCAAATTAGTAAAATCCCATGCAACATAGCCAAACGATTGCTTCACTAACAATTGCTTGGCTATTTTGAATCGGATTTTACTATTCTAAAATCCGACTGCTGCAGACCTGGCAGTCTTTTTGACAGGTCTGCCTATCTTCCCCCCCCCCCCCATGGCACAGATATTTTGCGTGTGTTACACAGGCAAACTATCTCCTCCCCCCCAAAAAAAAAGACAGGCAGACCTGTCAAAAAAACTGCCACCTCCCCCCAACAAACGCAACCCCTCCCCCCCCCGTGACCCACAAATGGCAGGACGTATGTCCACTCCCTCCTGCCACCAGATGTCCACCGACCGCCGCTGATGTACAACTAATCCCCCCCATCTGCCGAGCCTCTTCCCTTGTTTAAAAGCAGACTGAAAACCCACCTTTTTTGATATATCCTTCAATCCATAACCCTACTCCCCACTGTCCACCAACCCAGCCAGAAGATTAACTGTTCCCCTTAACTGTATCCTTAACATCCTGTTTGTCTGTTTAGATTGTAAGCTCTTTGGAGCAGGGACTGTCTTTTTTGTGACTCTGTACAGTGCTGCGTGTGTCTGGTAGCGCTATAGAAATAATTCATAGTAATAGTAGTAGTGGGAAGAGTTTCAGTCTTTGGGAAGCAGAGCTGAGCTTGTGATGTCATAAGGCCTAATTCTACCAATAAGAACCTACCTCATGAATGATGTCACAATGGCTTCATTTTCCTGTACTCCCCTCTACCCTCCAACCCAGCCAGCAGATTAACCGTTCCCCTTACCTGTATCCATGACATCCTGTTTGTCTGTCTTGTCTGTTTAGATTGTAAGCTCTTTGGAGCAGGGACTGTCTTCTTTATGACTCTGTACAGTGCTGCCTACATCTGGTAGCGCTAGAGCAGGGGTGTCAAAGTCCCTCCTCGAGGGCCAGAATCCAGTCGGGTTTTCAGGATTTCCCCAATGAATATGCATTGAAAGCAGTGCATGCAAATAGATCTCATGCAGATTCATTGGGGAAATCCTGAAAACCCGACTGGATTCTGGCCCTCGAGGACCGACTTTGACACCTGTGCGCTAGAGAAATAATTCATAGTAGTAGCATAGTATTTGCAGAATTTTAAGCGATTACTCAAACGTCATATGGAGCCTGATTTCTGAGTTTAGGACGAAAGTGGGGTACTGGTCAACTATCTAATTTTTATTGTTTGTAATTTGTTTTGTATGGTTGTTGATGTTACATGTATGTAATTTTGTAAACCGCCTAGGGGTAAGGGTGGGAAATAAATTTAAAAAAACCCTAAACCATTCACCGTTTTCAACCACAGAAACATCCGAGTTAGAAACGGCCACATCAGCACCATTTAGACATGGGAGGTTCCAGTACTGTATTAACACAGAAACATAGAGTATGACGGCAGAAAATGGCCGTCGGCCCAACATGTCTGCCCACTCAAAAGAACCCTCCCCTTAAAGGAACCCTCCCCTTAGTTTCAAGTTTCAAGTTTATTAGCATTTAATGAATCGTCTATACAAAGTTTCTAAGCGATGTACAAATTAAAAACCATCAGATGGTGGTCACATATATAATTTTTACACATTAAATTTTAAAACAAACTATTGACATTTTAAACAATGGGAAAAAGACAAACATGAATAAGTGGGAAAAGAGGGAAAAGTTACAATTCATTCTTAAAAGAACAATCCCTCTAAGCAATTCCCCTGAGTGAACCCACATGTTTATCCCATCACATAAAGTGTGCCAAATGTGCGTTTTACCATAACCCCCTTATAATTTATGGTGAGTTCTCCAAATCTCCCCCAAAACCTACTATGCCCAGCTCTCTCCCACCCCAATAACCCTTATGGCTGCAGGTGGCACCTATACGGCAGTATAGTAGGATTTTTGTGGGTTTCGTGAACTCCCTCCTCCCTCCCCCCCCCCAAAAAAAAAAAATATGAATGAAACAGTACATACCTGTCTCTAGAACAGCAGAACCTGGTATGGGAAAGCTTAGTAGAGCATCACACAAGTGTCTTAAGTAGCCTGGTGGGGGGGCTAGAGAGCCAGAGAGAGGAAGGCCCAGAAGCCACTCTAAACACTACATTTATGGTGGAAAGTTTAAGTTCACTAAAACCCACCAAAATCCCTCTATACTGCCCTATAAGTGCCACCTTCAGCCATCAGGGTTATTGGGGTGGAGACAGGTGGGCATAGTAGGATTGGGGGGAGTTTGGGCGGGATTACCATAAATTATAAGGGGTTATGGTGAGATGTATAAGTGGCACCCTTTATGTGAAGTTCACCGCAGTGCCCTCTAAGGTGTTCCACTGCTCTATTGGCAAGTCTATGCGGACAGTCCATTACAAGGCTGCCCCCCAACCCCTTACTACGTTAATGGTTCTGGAATCTGCTTACACTGAGATTCTGGAATATTGCTGCTATTTGGGTTTCTGCCACTGTTGGTAACAGGAGACTGGGCTAGATGAACCATTGGTCTGACCCAGCATGGCTGTTCTTATGCTATCATTTTCACTGGATGATATCTATGAGTATATGCTTTGATTTACCGAGGTTAGTTTCGATCTCATAGTTGGACTTTTTAGTCCTCGTTTTATTGATTGATTGAGATTTCTATCCCATCCAACAGCTCAGAACGGGTTCCAAAAGGACGTTCACAGTGTAGGAAGAGGACATGAAGCTAAAGACAGGGACTACGGAGGACAAAAGAACTATAAAATGAAGAGATGATACCTATAGAAGCATACATGGAGAT
The DNA here is from genome assembly GCF_902459505.1 of Geotrypetes seraphini. NCBI lineage: Eukaryota > Metazoa > Chordata > Amphibia > Gymnophiona > Dermophiidae > Geotrypetes > Geotrypetes seraphini. Next base: position 14,970,652 of record NC_047093.1, on the reverse strand, counting down.
AGTTTACTAACTACAGTATATAGGCACGAGAGGATACAGAAGTAGCTATCGAAGGGGGTCATACGAACATAAGAATAGCCTTACTGGGTTAGACCAATGGTCCATCAAGCCCAATAGCCTGTTCTCACAGTGGCCAATCCAGGTCACTAGTATCCGGCCGAAACCCAAGAAGTGCAACATTCCATACAGAATCTCAAAGAACAGCAAGATTCCGGAATCCCAGAGAGTAACACGATTCTAGAACCCCAAAGAGTAGCAACATTCCATACAGAATCTCAAAGAACAGCAAGATTCCAGAATCCCAGAGAGTAACAAGATTCTAGAATCCCAAAGAGTAGCAACATTCCATTCAGAATCTCAAAGAATAGCAAGATTCCGGAATCCCAGAGAATAACAAGATTCTAGAATCCCAAAGAGTAGCAACATTCCATACAGAATCTCAAAGAACAGCAAGATTCCAGAATCCCAGAGAGTAACAAGATTCTAGAATCCCAAAGAGTAGCAACATTCCATGCTACCGATCCAGGACAAGCAGTGGCTTCTCCCATGTCTTAATAACAGACTAAGGACTTTTCCTCCAGGAATTTGTCCAAACCTTTGTTAAACCCAGCTACACTATCCGCTTTTACCACAACCTCTAATCAGTTTACATGGAGTCGGTTCATTTAGTATCCTCTGAAATTGTTCTTGAGACCATAACAAGGGCCTATCTAAAATTCCAAAGACTACTGATCATTGGCGACATAAACCTTCACCTAGAGGACAACACCAACAAGGACACAACTGATTTCAAAGACTTCCTCATTTCTTTAGGCTTCACCGCCCCACCGCCCACCCCTACCCACGAAAATGGGCACTCCATCGACATCATCAGCTTTCTTGACCTGACTGAGCACAAAACCTCCACTTATGAGACCCGTTGGGAACCTGTCCCCTGGTCTGATCACCTCCTAGGTTCTTTTTGCCTCCCTGTCTTCATGTCAGTCCTTGGTACCCCTACCTGAGCCTCAAACTCCATCACCTACCGCAAAAAAATCACTAGTGAACTATTCTGGTCCCAGTTCCTCAACAAACTCCCTCCTCTTCCCAATCACACGGACCCAGACGCAATCTGGCACAACTGGGTGACTCTCTCCGAAACCACGTACTGTGCTCTTACCCCTCTAGCCACTAAATCCATCTCCTACTCTCACAAGGCCCCCTGGTATCTCCCATACCACAGGGAATTAAAACAGAAATGTCGAGAACTAGAGTGAAGATGGAAAAAATCGAAATCCCCTTCAGATAGGCAATCCTGGAGAGAAAACATCAAATTCTACAACTCCGTACTAAAAAAAGCTAGGAAGATCTTCTATGGAGATAAAATCTCCAGATCAAAAAACCAAAACAGTACACTCTTCCACATCTGGCGAAACCTAACTTCTAAAAACGACTCTTCCCCCTCCCCCACCCTCCCATCTCCAAATGACTTAGCCAATTTCTTCAACGAGAAGATCACTACCATAAAGAGTTCGTTCCCCCCAGCTATCTCTTACAACTCTCTTCCTCTGAAAGACTCCGACCCTATCCCTGCTGACAGATCATGGACTACTTTCGAACCTGTATCCGAGCCCCAGATCTCTAAACTTTGCCTCAAACTTAAATCCTGCAAGTGCATCCTAGATCCTTTCCCATCTTACCTCTACGAAAACATCCCAGCGCAGGCCATCTCTTCCCTTACAAACCTTATAAACAAAGCTTTACTATCGGGCCTGTTCTCCTCAGAAATGGGTCACATTGCCTTATCCCCTCTTCTGAAAAAAGCCGATCTTGACCCTTCCTTGCCATCGAACTACCGCCCCATAGCTAACATCCCTCTTTTAACAAAACTTCTGGAGACCATAGTCGCTACCCAGTTCTCCTCTTACCTAGAGAGATTCTCCATCCTCCAACACTACCAATTCGGATTTAGGCCCAACTTCAGCACCGAGTCCCTCCTAGTTTCCTTAATCTCAAAGGTGCAACAACTACACGCCCGAAACAAATTTGCTGTTCTCCTACAGTTCGATCTCTCCGCAGCTTTCGACGTCGTGCACCACGACATACTAATCTACCAACTTTCCGAGATAGGAATAGACTCCTTTGTCCTAAAGTGGTTCTCAAACTTCCTTCGCACACGTTCCTACACTGTCAACGCAAACGGCTCCAAATCCGCTTCGTGGACACCATCCTGTGGGATCCCACAGGGTTCTCCCCTATCCCCTATTCTCTTCAACATGTATATGACCTCCCTGAAGCTTCTCAAACTATCCCCCCTTGAAACAATATACACTTATGCAGACGATATCCTTATCCTCCTCGAAACAGACCAGAACCTTACAAACCTCCAAGAAAATATCACCTCATGCATAATGAGACTTCATGCCTGGTCCCTCTCTGTTCAGATGAAATTAAATGAATCAAAAACAAAACTACTCTGGCTCGGCCCAAAGTTAGTACACCTGCCCACCCTCTTCACTCTACCCACAGGTCCTGCTCTTCACCTTGAGTTCTCAAGCAAGGTCCTCGGCATCATTATCGATTCCTCCCTCTCCCTCAACGATCACCTGAATTCCTTGGCAAAATCATGTTTTTTCAGCCTTCACATGCTGAGGAAAGTTAGATCCTATTTCCACCAAAAACACTTTACCGTCCTGGTACAATCCATCATCTTATCCAAACTCGATTACTGTAATGCCATTTACCTATGCCTAACAAAAAAAAAGTCTTCACAGACTCCAGCTCATCCAGAATACTGCGGCCAAACTGATTTTTGCTAAACGCAAATTTGATCACGTCTCCCCCTTACTTACCAATCTTCACTGGCTCCCTGTACTTTCCAGAATTCACTTCAAATGCTCCTGCCTGGCTTTCAAGATAATTCATGGCATCCTTCCGCCGTTAATCCCTCTATCCTTCCTCGCCCTAACGCCTGCTACCACCAGATCAGCCCACAGACATAAACTATCCTTCCCCTCTCTACATGGCATCCTCCACGCAGGTAAACTGGGAAGATCCCTCCTCTCCAAAATCACGGGCCTTTGGAACGATCTCACTATCCCGCTGCGGAACCTGGGCTCCCTCCAACTGTTCCGAAAACAACTGAAAACCTGGCTTTTTCTCTAATATATAATCATCTCCTGCTTACTTCCCCTCTTTTCATTTGCTCTTGTAAATTCTCTCTCCCCTCTCTCTTGTATTTTTAAGCTTTGTAAACCGTGTCGAGCTCCACTTCTGTGGAGATGATGCGGTATATAAACTTAAGGCTTAGTTTAGTTTAGTATCTTTGGCAAAAAGGAAGGTTTTTGTTGCTCTCTGAAAGGCCATTAGCGAGTCCAGTGACCTGATCTGAGTAGGTAGCTGATTTCACATTTTGAGCCATTATAAAACAGGCACCTTCTTGGTCTAAAAGCAAGTCCAAATATCCCGAACAACAAGAAAAACATACCTTGACATATTTACAGTAGGAAGATTTTACTTTAGTTGACTGGTGCTCTCTGACTGATGTATGTAAAGCTGCATTTTGTTTGTGAGTTAGTGTAAGTTGGCACAGCTAAGCTAGAAGCTGTCCAATACCATATTTATAAAATAAGATACACAACTGGGGTCAAGCAAAAATACTTTCTTGGCCAGTCAGCATTTCAAAACTAGAGATCTTGGTGCCGGTCAACGAGTCTTTTATCAATGAACCAAAGATGTGTTTATGTTTGATCCTGATTAAAGGCACAATCCCTTGCTGGTGAATCATTGGTGTGATGCCACAGCAGCGTGTGAGAACCCTAGACCTGGCTCTGCAAGATCAGAGAGGATTATTATTCCGCACTTTTTTTCCCTGGGTTTTTGATTGGCGCTTTCTGCAGACCTTTGATGCCATGAGAAAATAGTTTGAAAATTCCCCTAACTCGCTTGGGCGCAGTCACAGATGCAGTGTGCCACACAAACTGCCATAACATCGGCCAGGGAAGAAAGGATGCCCCATGTTTGCTTAAACTGCAGGGCATTTCCTTTCCAGAGAGCAATATAATCACACTTAAGTATAGGTTTATTGTGGTGTAAAAGCACAGGCATCCCAGTTATCAGCTTTCCCAGGAGAAAAGTGCCGGAGTCCCAGGCACCAGTTAAATGTTCTAAGGTTCATTACACTAGCTGACTGCAGAAATTACCAGCATTATCATATCTCGTTCTCATTCCCACACTGTAAAGAATGCTTTTGTGGTTCACGTTAACACTTTGTTTTAATCAAGGGGAGGGGGGGTTTCCCCCTGGTATGAAGTCCTCAAGCATCACTGTGGGTTCCTAACTCCTCCTTTCCCATGAGCCTCTGCCCACTCACATATGTTTGAAGTTGTCTGTACTCCAGATGGCTTCGCTAGAACCCATCCTAATTCTGCCTCGTTGCATGCTGGGAATCAGAGACTTGCTTTCATTGGGAGCACTTGAGTGAAAAGGTATGGTGGCCATGTTAGTCCACTTTCCAAGGTAATATATAGAAATTAAAAAGAAACAACCCCAAAGGAATAAGGTAATACCTTTTCAATTGGACTAACTCAAGGCATTTTATGATGAGTTTCAAAGGTAACCCTTTCTGATCTGAAGAAGAAGGGTTACCTTTGAAAGCTCATCATAAAATGCATCGAGTTAGCCAAGGGGTAGGCAATTCTGGTCCTCGAGAGCCGGAGCCAGGTCAGGTTTTCCACCATGAATATGTACGAGATGGATTTGTAGGCCCTGCCTTCTTGAAATGCAAATCCATCTCATGACTATTTATTGTGGAGATCCTGAAAAACTGACCTGGCTCCGGCTCTCGAGGACTGGAATTGCCTACCCCTGGACTATACCTACCAAAAACATCAAATGAAAAAAGCTGTACGACAACCTCCTATGCCAGGGGTAGGCAATTCCGGTCCTTGAGAACCGGCGCCAGGTCAGGTTTTCAAGATCTCAACCATGAATATGTACGAGATGGATTTGCATGCACTGGCTCCGGCTCTCGAGGACCGGAATTGCCTACCCCTGAGTTAGTCCAATCAAAAAGGTATCACCTTATTTCCTTTGGGCTTTGATGTATTTCTTTATATTAGGAGCACTGGATGGGTCCTGTCTCCTTATGACCTCAAGTCATCTGTAACGTTGCCACCCCACTTAAGTCAGTCCTGACAGGCTGATCCGATTCTGGTTTTCCCTATGTTATCTGTGGACTAGCAGTACTTTGTTTTCTCAGGAAACTGGAACTTCAAGCCTTCAGATGCCGGTGGAGGGGTAAAACTGAATCAATCTGTTACAGTGACCTGGATAAAATGGGACCTGAGTATGGGACCTCGGTATGGAACTCTGGCTCTCGAGGACCGGAGTTCCATACCCCTGCCATAAGTCAAAGGCCAACTCAATGGTGTGATCCATCCATCACATACAACTTTCTTTAAATTAGGCCCTTTGGGCTAGATTCCCTAAACTCTTTTTTGGGGGCAATTCATGTCCGAGTCTTGCCAGGCAACTGATTCACTAGAGTCCCCATGCAAATGATCTGATCGGACACAGGGCAGGATTAATTCGTTGAAGGCCCCTAGGCACACAAGTACACTGGGACCCCTGCCCCACCCCACCATGCGCCCAGGCGGAAATAGGAAGCTGCATCAGAGGGAAGCTTTGGGCAAGCAGCATCGCTTGCACAATTACAGTTCCCGTTGCCTTTCTTACCCGCGTTGCTTGCTTGTCTTACTTTCTGTCGATGGGGGGGGGCCGCGTTGCCGATCAATGCTGGAGGAGCCCATCGCTGTTTGGGAAAAAACAATGTTGATGCCCTCCTTCATCGGGCCCCCCTGACCATTTCGAGCCCTAGGCACATGCCTACTTGGCCTATTGGTTAATCCTGCCCTGATCGGACACACGCCCACAAGCGATCCCATGGATCGCTGCAGAGCGATCCAGACGCATGCGCAGACCATCTTCTCTGACTGGAGATTCAATCCACGCATGCACATGCTCTCCACACAAGCTTGAAGGTGGGGGAGGGGGGGCTGCACTCGCTGGCCCCACGAGAATCATTTCAAGGGAACAGAACATGCTTTGCAGCCAGACTGGAACAATTAAGCAGAAGACGCCGTAGTGTAGCCCGCTTTAAAGCCGCACGATAAAACCATGGGTTAAAAACACAGGCTTGCAGAGAGGTAGGGTGGCAGAGAGCAGGGCGCTTTTTGCACAAGGGAGATGTTTTTTTATTTTGATGGTTTCAGGGCGGCAGGGCTGGGATTTCAGGGCGGCAGAGAGCAGGACAGTCGGCAAGGACGTGAGCGGCCGGCCCTCAGCAGTCGCTTCTTTTTGGATCGGCCAGCCCAGTCGGCGTTCCTTCTTCTGTTTAGCGAATCGCTGCCTTCCTATTTATGCAAAAAATAGAACCCTAAATGGAGGAGGTACAACAACAAGCTAACAAATGAAAGAACCTCCCTCACCCCAAGAAGTCTACAAAGATTAAGGAAAAGAGATGAAGTCCAACTCCAAACTGAGCAAAGAATGAAAATAATTCTATAATTTAATTTAAGAGTATTAACCGGACAAGCCCTCAGTCACACAGCAACCTCTGGAAACTCCAGGGAAAAGCTGTCGCGGATTTACACCCAGGAAGGTGTTAACTGCGAAACATCCCCGGGCTTGCTCCGGATAATATTTGTGGTGCTTAACTAGTGCAAAATGTGCAATGTGTGAAAAAACTCAAATGAAAAAAACACACATTATCAAAATAAAGAAGGAATTCATCTCTTACCCCTAAGCTGGGGGCCAAACTGGAAAGTTAGTGTCCAAATCCAACCAAGCTCAAAAATACACAGGCTGTAAGAACTTAGCTTCTCCGTGTGTAATGGAAATGGTGATCCATAAGCAGTAAATGAAGTAAATGTCCAACGGACTCCGTTTCGGGGGTGAACCCCCTTCCTCAGGAACCGCACTGCTCGATGACTCTCAAGTTCGTGAATGAAGCAGGAAAGAAATGCATGCATGCATGCATTTCCCCTCATTTGCATGTGCGGATGGGATCGGGCAGAAGGTTAGTGAATTGGGTCAGGGGCGGAGAAGGCTCATAAACTGGTCGGGACGCGATCGGTGAGCTCAGTGAATCTAGCTCTTTATTCTCTATCTAACTCTTGTTACTCTATCTTATCTGTTCATATGTGCCACCCTATTCTGTCTACGATGATGTTTCATTCTGTATTGCGTTGCCATTGTAAGTAACACGGTATGTATGCCATGCTATGTACTATGTTGATATTTTTACTGCTGTAATTATCTATTCCCTATGTTTGAATAATATTCGTGTTGTACTCTGTCTTGGTTGCTTTTTTCAAAAAGGCAGTAAATGAATCATAAGAAATCAAACAACTATAGGATATAAGGGAGGGGGATTATTCAATATAGTTTAGAATTTGATGATATATTAAGTGTGATTTAAGTATAAATGATTGTATTATATTTAATTTAATTTAATTCTTATATACCGCTAATAACCGTGAGGTTTCTAAACGGTTTACAAAAATGAATGCATTAAAAGATACAATAAATAAAAATAAATAAGATATATGTTATATGTTACACTTACTGGGAGCTTTAAAAATGAACAACGATTAATTAATATAACAAGTTATGGGGAGGGGAAAATTATTATTTTATGTATTAATTGTGTATTTAAAGTGCCTTCTTTGTAGTGTTTATATCTGAATTAATTATATGGCACTGTCAAAGTTTGAAAATCAATAAAGATTAATTTAAAAAAAAAAAAAAAGAAATCAAACAAAGATTATGGAGGCCGCACTTTCAAAAAGATCTAAACAGGATGGAGTCGGTCCAGAGGAAGGCTTCTAAAATGGTGCGTGGTCTTCATCCTAAGGCATATGGGAACAGACTTAAAGATCTCAATCTGTATACCTTGGAGGAAAGGCGAGAGAGGGGATGAAGACGTTTTAATACCTATGTGACATAAATATGAACGCGTCCAGTCTCTTTTAATTGAAAGGAAGCTCTGGAATAAAATGGCCTAGGATGAAGGTGAAAAGGGACGGATTCAGAAGAAACCTCAGAAAATGCTTTTTCATGGGAAGGGTGATGAATGCATGGAACAGCCTCCCAGTGGAGGTGGTAGAGACAAAGAGTGTATCTGAGTTCAAGAAAGCTTGGGATTAGTACGTTAGGAGTCTCTACGACCGAGGATGGCATGGTAGATGCCATGGTTAGGTAGACTAGATAGGCCATATGGTCTTTATCTGCCTTCGTTGTTCTCTGTCTCTATGGACTGGGAGATGTTATAAATGGCGCTGAGAAAATAATGTTAAGTGCTATTCTATAAATGGTGTTGAAAATTAGGCCCACAAAGATGTGGACACGCCAACAGAACCGGGACGAATAGTTCTTTATTCTGTGAAAGACCTGACACTGCCAGAATCCCAACTCGATACATCAGGCTCCATCTCTGGCATTATTCAAATCCAGACTCAAAGCCCACTTCTTTGAAGATGTTTCAGTTCCAAACTCCAGCCCACCTTCTAAGCCCCGATAGCTGTCTTATCTTTCCCTCTGTAATTCCCCCACCTGAGCACTGTGTATTGATACACCTTCTTGTCCAGTTTGTCTGTCTTGACTCGTTTGTAAGCTCTTCTGAGCAGGGACTGTCTCTTCTGTGTTTTGTATGTCTAGCAGTGCTATAGAAATTAGTAGTCGTAGTAGATATGCAAGGAGCATTTAGCTCATGAATATTCATTGTGGCTATCATGAAAATCAGTCCTAGGGAGTTCTCCAGGGCCAGATTGAGAAACACAGATCTAAGTCACTGTTTGATGTCAAATAAATCTCTCATCCAGTGCCAAAAGAAAGACAGCCGTGTATTCAGCTTCCACCGCTGCGTGCTTATGAGCGAGAGGTTGATGGGTCTGCCTAGAGCAAAGGAGTGGTGAGAATGACAGGTCCTGATCCGGCTTCCTCGCTCTACCAAAAGCCAAGAGGCCAAAGGTCGGATTTCCTAAGGCTTCTCCCTGAGTTGAAACATGCAGCTTGGTGGAGACTTTTGTGAGGTTTACTGAAGGCTCCAAGGCCAATCATTAGTCACCAGAGCTGGCTTTTTACCCAGTTTCCCCAATGCTGACAGATAGGTGAAGGTGTTCCAAGATGTCTTCTCTGATTATTTAATACCCCTGCTTTGTCGTTGCTCCTGTATGCTCAGCTTTGTAATAATGGGGATAATTCTATAATGTGGACGCTAAAATTTATTTTATTATTTATTCAATTTTCTATACCAGAACCATTTACAGCAGGGATGTCAAAGTCCCTCCTCAAGGGCCGCAATCCAGTCGGGTTTTCAGGATTTCCCCAATGAATATGCATGAGATCTATTTCCATGCACTGCTTTCATTGTATGCTAATAGATCTCATGCATGTCTAATGTACCTGGGGCAACAGGGGGATTGAGTGACTTGCCCAGGGTCACAAGGATCAGCATGGGTTTGAACCCACAACCTCAGGGTGATAAGGCTGTAGCGTTAACCACTGTGCCACAATGTAGGCACCGGACACATTGGCAAATTACCTAAATACTGGCATATACGAGGGGCTGTTGAAAAGTTCTCAGCCCAATCAAGAAGAGAATGATGTAGAGCCATGAAATTTATAAGTTATTCCACACTTTCCTTGACAATTTTCAGTTCATTTCATATCATTGAAGTGAAAAGTGTCAAGAAAAGTGTGGAATAACTTGTAAGTTTCATGGCCCCACTTGGAGTATTGTGTTCAGTTTTGGAGACCGTATCTGGCGAAAGACGTGAGAAGACTTGAGGCGGTCCAGAGGAGGGCGACGAAAATGATAGGAGGCTTGCGCCAGAAGACGTATGAGGAGAGACTGGAAGCCCTGAATATGTATACCCTAGAGGAAAGGAGAGACAGGGGAGATATGATTCAGACGTTCAAATACTTGAAGGGTATTAACGTAGAACGAAATCTTTTCTAGAGAAAGGAAAATGGTAAAACCAGAGGACATAATTTGAGGTTGAGGGGTGGTAGATTCAGGGGCAATGTTAGGAAATTCTACTTTACAGAGAGGGTAGTGGATGCCTGGAATGCGCTCCCGAGAGAGGTGGTGGAGAGTAAAACTGTGACTGAGTTCAAAGAAGCGTGGGATGAACACAGAAGATTTAGAATCAGAAAATAATATTAAATATTGAACTAAGGCCAGTTACTGGGCAGACTTGTACGGTCTGTGTCTGTGCATGGCCGTTTGGAGGAGGATGGGCAGGGGAGGGCTTCAATGGCTGGGAGGGTGTAGATGGGCTGGAGTAAGTCTTAACAGAGATTTCGGCAGTTGGAACCCAAGCACAGTACAGGGTAAAGCTTTGGATTCTCGCCCAGAAATAGCTAAGAAGAAAAAAAAAAAAAAAAAAAAATTTTAAATTGAATCAGGTTGGGCAGACTGGATGGACCATTCGGGTCTTTATCTGCCGTCATCTACTATGTTACTATGTTACTATGTTAAAAGGAACTCAGTCTTTTTAAAAATAAATTAAAAACTTTCCTATTTAAAGATGCTTTTAATCTTTAATAGAAATACTTTTATTACTGTAGTTAAGTCATCCCTACCTTATGTCTTTCCCTTGAATGTTCCCTTTTTTCTTCTCGAAACATCTATTATGTAACTTTTCCCCTTTTATCATTATGTGTCTTCGTGTTTGTCTGTTTATGAGTCTGTTTTTTATTTAGTACTTGATATCTTAAACAATAAAATGCTAGCCCGCGCATGCGCAGTAGCGAAACGTGTTCCCTGATCCCTTTTCTGTCGGGATGTGGCCGCACGACTGCGCATGCGCTAGATGGCGCGTTGAGGAGTCATAATGCAGACCCGGAAGAGCGAAGGAAGCCTCACACTGAGCAACTGTATTTACACTGTGCAACGAGCCTCTGCAACGGTCCCGGGTTCCTCTCAGCCCACCCTTCTCGCGGTCTGGCCGGCTACCTTAGTCCTTTGCCTCCAGCAGCCGCCGCCGCAGCACTGTAAACACGCTGTTTCGCGGCCTCTACTGCCTTCATTTGCTCTTCCGTTTCTTTGATGACGTCATCAAGGACACGGAAGAGCAAATCGGGGCAGTAGAGGCCGCGAAGCAGCGTGTTTACAGTGCTGCGGCAGCTGCTGGAGGCAAGAGTTTTGTCGACCGCGGAAAGGGAAGGGGGTGGCGGCGGCAGCAAGGGACTAGGGGAGCTGGCCAGACCGCGAGAAGAGAAAATCGCGTGAGCCACGAAGAGACAGGGAGGAACTGGGAAGAAGGAAGAGGAAGAGGGAAAGGGGCCTGCTTTGGGGTAAGGGTGTGCTTGGAGGCACACAACTTTGCTTGGGGGGGGAGACAGAAGGGGGGCCACGGAGAGACAGGGAGGAACTGGAGCTGGAGAGGGATGGGGGCCTGCTTTGGGGTAAGGGTGTGCTTGGAGGCACACAGCTTTGCTTGGGGGGGGAGTCAGAAGGGGGGCCACGGAGAGACAGGGAGGAACTGGAGCTGGAGAGGGAAAGGGGCCTGCTTTGGGGAAGGGCTGTGCTTGGAGGCAGACAGCTTTGCTTGGGGGGAGACAGAAGGGGGACCACAGAGAGACAGGGAGGAACTGGAGCGGGAGAGGGAAAGGGTCTGCTTTGGGGGAGGGGTGTTTTTGGAGGCAGACAGTTTTGCTTGGGGGGGGGAGACAGAAGGGGGGGCCACGGAGACACAGTCAGGGAGGAACTGGAGGGCCAGAGGGAAAGGGGTCTGCTTTGGGGGAGGGGTGTGCTGGGAGGTAGATAGCTTTGCTTGGGGGGGAGACAAAATGGGGGGCCACGGAGATACAGTCAGGGAGGAATTGGAGGGGTAGAGGGAAAGGGGTCTGCTTTGGGGGGGAAGGGTGTGCTGGGAGGCAGACAGCTTTGCTTGGGAGGGGAGACAGAAGGGGAACCACGGAGACACTGTCAGGGAGGAATTGGAGGGGTAGAGGGAAAGGGGGCTGCTTCAGGGGGAGGGGTGAGCTGGGAGGCAGATCATTTTGCTTAGGGGGGAAGACAGAAGGGGGGGGCTACGGAGAGACAGTTAGGGAGGAACTGGAGGGGGAGAGGGAAAGGGGGCTGCTTTCTAGCACCCGTTAATGTAACGGGCTTAAAGACTAGTTATTAATATGTCTTTTAAAATGCTTATATTTGTCTTAAAATGTTTATGTGTCAGTCAGCTCATGAGTCCGTTTTTATCTTGTACTTGATATTATTAATATGTTTTTAAAATGCTCATGTATCTTATTGTAAATCGCTTAGTAAATTTTGGATAAGCGATTCATCAAATGAATAAATAAACATAAACATAAAATCATTCTCTTATGGGGAATTTAGGAAACGCCTAAAAACATATCTGTTCCTGAAGTATTTAGGCAACTGACCCGTACAATCTTATTCCACAATAACTGATCCCTAGAGCTGTTAATCACTAGCTTTTAACTTTGTTAATTCCACTCAATTTGTAGCATCTTTTAATCATTGTAAACCGCATAGAACTTCACGGTCCTGCGGTATATAAACTGTTATTATTCTCTTCTTGGTTGGGCTGAGAACTATACAGCAGGCCTTTGTATGTACACAGGTGCGCCCTTAGGCATGTAAATACCTATATTCCAATCACAATATTCTTCACCTAAATGTGATAATAATAATAATAATAACTTTATTTTTCTATACCGCCATAGTCAGGCGACTTCTAGGCGGTTTACAATGTAAGAAGGCTGGACATTCAGCGAATAACAAAGGTCTTAGTACAGTACAATGCTAATACAATACAATAAGTCCACATATAATACAATACAGTAAGTCTAAATACAATACTATACAATAAGTTTAAATACCGTACCGAACAAAGAGTCTAGATGCCGTACAATAGTCTAAATGGTAAACTTACATATTAATTGGAGATCTAAGGGTAATGAGTGTCTGAAAGATTTAGAACATCCATGAGGGGGGTCTTAGTGGGGGAGGGGACCGTTTTAGTCAATGAATTTAGCGAATAGGGTGGTTTTGATCGATTTGCGGAATGTATAAGTCATATTTGGTTCGTTTATGTGGCACAGAGATGATGGGTGTACACTGGGCAGGGTCCACAGTTACACACACAACTTATAGAATGGAAGAATGGGCATCCGAATGGCAGATGAAATTGAATTTGGACAAATGCAAAGTGATGCACATTGGGGAGAATAACCCAAATCACAGTTACTGGATGTTAGAGTCCACCTTGGGGGGGTCAGCGCTCAAGAAAAAGAACTGGGTATCATAGTGGACATTACGATGAAATCTTACGTCCAATGTGCGGCGGCAGCCAAGAAATCAAACAAGATGCTAGGAATTATTAGAAAAGGGGTGGTTAACAAGACTAAGAATATTGTAATGCCTCTGTATTACGCAATGGTGCGACCGCACCTTGAGTATTGCATGCAGATAGAGCGGCCATAGAAAAGGTTCAAAGAAGAGCGACCAAGATGGTGAAGGGGATGGAGCTCCTCTCGCATGAGGAAAGACTAAAAGGGTTAGGGCCCTTCAGCTTGGAAAAGAGACGGCTGAGGGGAGATAGGATTGAAGTCTACAAAATCCTGAGTGGAGTAGAACGGGTACAAGTGGATCGATTTTTCACTCCGTCAAAAATGACAAAGACTAGGGGACACTCGAAGTTACAGTGAAATACTTTTAAAACAAATAGGAAGAAATACTTTTTCACTCAGAGAATAGTTCATCGAGAGGAGTGCCAGGCAACTATAGACCTGTGAGTCTCAAGTCAGTCCCTGGGAAGATTAAGGATTAGCGCTGATTAAGGATAGCATAATCCGGCACTTAGACACACACAACCTGATGAGAGCCAGCCAACATGGATTCAGCATAGGGAAGTCATGTTTGACGAACCTACTTCAATTTTTTGAGACAGTGAACAGACAAATTGATAATGGAGAACCGGTGGATATTATATACTTGGATTTTCAGAAAGCGTTCGACAAGGTTCCACATGTAAGACTTCTCAGGTCATGCAATAGAAGGAGATATACTAAGATGGATAGGCAAATGGCTGGAGAACAGAAGGCAGAGAGTGGGCACAAATGGGAAGTTCTCAGACTGGGAGAATGTGACTAGTGGTGTGCCCCAGGGCTCGGTACTTGGGCCCATCTTATTTAATACTAGTCTTTAAGCCCGTTACATTAACTGGTGCTAGAATATATGTCTGTCTGTCTTTCTTTCTGTCTCTCTCCATACCCATACCCCTGTCTTTTTCTTTCTGTCTCTCTTCCTCCCGCTGTCTTTCTTTGTGTCTGTCTCTCTCCCTGTCCTCCTTTGTTTGTCTGTGTTTCTGTCTCTCTCCCTGCCTTTGTGTCTTTCTTCCTTTTTTTCTATGTCCCTCCCCACTTCCCTGTGCATCAGCAGCAGTATTCCCCCCCCCTCCCACTTCCCTGTGCAGAAGCCGAAGCCACTTCCCTGTTCAACAGCAGCAGCAGCAGTATTTCCCTCCCCCTCCACTTCTCTGTGCAGCAGTGGTATTTCCCCCCCCCCCTACGTCCCTGTGCAGCAGCATTTCCCCCCTCCCCCCCCTTCCTGCGGTCTGGCTGGCTCCCTTTCTTTGACTGTTGGGACTCTGGCATCCCCACCAGTATTATACCTAATGTGTGGAGGAGAGAGAAGAAATGTGTGCTGCTCAACAACCCATTGGCTGTCCTTTAGTGTCCGCAAGAAACTCCCTGTTAGAGAGAGTATGCAAATATGGAGATAGTTTCCTCTGTCCTTTGGTACCTTTGGCAGATTAATATATGAAAGACACAAAACATTTTCTGAATATCCTGTCTCAACTTGATGCAAAATCAGAAAAGATTTGATTATTGGCGTTGGATGTTCAGGCTGAAGCTTGTGCGGTGGGAAAGACAATCACCCCAGACCTTTCACAGTCAGAGGCGGGAAACTACGAGGTGACACCAGGAAATTCTTTTTCACTGAAAGGGTGGTTGATCGCTGGAATAATCTTCCACTGCAGGTGATTGAGGCCAGCAGCGTGCCTGATTTTAAGGCCAAATGGGATCGACACGTGGGCTCTATTCACTAGGCAAAGGTAGGGGAGGGTCATCAGGGTGGGCAGACTAGATGGGCCGTGGCCCTTATCTGCCGTCAATTTCTATGTTTCTATGTTTCTTTCACAGTCCTTACTGGGTTTTGTTTTTTTTTATTATAACAACTTTTAAATTTGGCATTGTACAGTTATGAGAAGTGGGCCAAGTATCCTTCAGTCTTGGTCTCCTTCAGCGGCTGTGTTTTTGCTTTGGTTTTCACCCTTTATTGTAAGGAGCACGTTTTGTTTGTAAAGTGGTAGTGGTATATGATAGTGCGTTTTAAATTGAGGGAGGGGGAAAAAAAAAGCCTTGGACACGTGATGTTAATGGTTGGAAGAGCCATATTGTTCATTAAAGAAGTATGTTTACTACGCTCTGTTGTGAGAACCGATGATATGTGTTAGTGGAGTGTCCATTATCATGTCGAAATACCTGTGTAAGCTGTGCTTAAATGTATCTTCCTGGTTTGAAAACAAAACCAAGCACCTTTCATTAAAATTGTGTGCTTGAAGCCAACGGGAGAGAGGCAGCCCCCTGAAGTTGGTTGTCTCCCCGACACACCCGATCAGTTTATTATTAATTCTGAAGGTGCCACAGCGGCTCCCCTCACGATCGCCGCCTTCGTCGGAATCCTTCCCTGACGCAGGTGCGTCTTGTGAGAGGACCCACTGCAGCGGCGCGAGGTGGAGAGCAGGGAGGCTAGTCTGGCACACATGTGCACTCCTACCAGCCACAGCGTGATAGATCAGGGATCAGGGAAGCACGCGGTAAGAGTGCGCATGCATGCTTAGCATTTTATTATATAGATTTTCATCAATGACCTAGAGGATGGAACATCCAGTGAGATCATCAAGTTTGCAGATGACACAAAGCTATGCCGGGCCATCAAATCGCAGAAGGACAGTGAGGAACTCCAGAGCGACTTGAGTCGATTGGAGACATGGGCAGATGAAGTTTAATGTGGAAAAATGCAAAATGATGCACTTAGGCAGAAAGAATAAGGAACACAAGTATAGTATGTCAGGTGCAACTCTGGGAAAAACCAAACAGGAAAAGGACCAGGGTGTACTAATTGATAGGATCCTGAAACCGTCGGCGCAAGGTGCGGCAGCGGCGAAGAACGCAAATAGAATGCTAGGCATGATAAAGAAGGAAATCACGAGTAGATCGGAGAAAGTAATAATGCCACTTTATAGAGCGATGGTCAGACCTCACTTGGAATACTGCATCCAACATTGGTCTCCCAACCTAAAGAAGGATATAAAACTGCTGGAGAGGGTGCAGAGACGAGCAACGAAGCTAATAAAAGGTATGGAGAACTTGGAATACGAGGAACGACTTAAGAGACTGGGATTGTTCTCCCTTGAGAAAAGGAGACTGCGAGGGGATATGATCGAGACGTTCAAAATGCTGAAAGGAATCGACAAAATAGAGCAGGAAAAAACATTATTTACAATGTCCAATGTGACACGGACAAGAGGACATGGACTGAAGCTGAGAGGGGACAAGTCCAGGACAAATATCAGGAAGTTCTGCTTCACGCAACGAGTGGTGGACACCTGGAATGCTCTCCCAGAAGAGATAATTGCGGAATCCACTGTTCTAGGATTTAAGGGTAAACTAGATGCACATCTCCTTAAGAGTGGCATAGAGTGATACGGGTAAGGGTAAATTAGATGTACATCTCCTTATGAGAAGCATAGAGTGATATGAGGACTAAAACTATGCCAGGATCCACCTGGCGGGGCCTCCGCTTGTGCGGATCGCCGGACTTGATGGACCCAGGGTCTGATCCGGAGATGGCACTTCTTATGTTATGTTCTAGAATGCATTGCCAGAGGATGTGGTAATAGCGGGTTAATGTAACTGGTTTGAAAATAGGTTTGGACAAGTTCCTGGAGGAAAAGTCCATAAACTGCTGTTGAGACACACATGGGAGAAGCCACTGCTCGTCCTAGATCGGTGGCATGGAACGCTGCTGCTATTTGGGGTTTTGCCAGGTACTAGTGACTTGGATTGGCCTCTGTGAAGACGGGATACTGGGCTAGATGGACCTAAGGTCTGATCCAGTTAGGCTATTCTTATGGTCTCATGTTCTTAATGCTAAAAGTTACACATGTATCTTCTGAAACTAGGCTTGAGTATTTGAGCCCATTTTGTAGCTGGTGTAACGGCTTAGAACTAAGTGCATACGTATGTGGATACCCAGTTATGTTAGTATTCTGTTAAAAAAAAAAAAAAAAGTAGGTCCCTGCTTTACTCTAGAACAAGGTCCCAGCAGAAGCCTTGTTCTAGAATCATCTGCATGCACTAGCCCTGCATCTTTGGCAATTCTATTTGGATGTAGCTCGTCTTTTCAGTGGTAGTTCAAGGTTGCCCGGAGGGCTCACAATCTAACTTTCTACCTCACGCAATGGAGGGTTAAGTGGCGTGCCCCAGATCGCAAGGAGCGCCAGTGGAATTTGTGACATAGTAGATGACGGCAGATAAAGACCCGAATGGTCCATCCAGTCTGCCCAACCTGATTCA
This sequence comes from Geotrypetes seraphini, assembly GCF_902459505.1. Classification (NCBI taxonomy): domain Eukaryota; kingdom Metazoa; phylum Chordata; class Amphibia; order Gymnophiona; family Dermophiidae; genus Geotrypetes; species Geotrypetes seraphini. The sequence continues at coordinate 14,952,997 of NC_047093.1, read as the reverse complement.
ATTTCATTTTTTTTTTCCTTCTTAGCTATTTCTGGGCAAGAATCCAAAAGCTCTACCCGGTACTGCGCTTGGGTTCCAACTGATGAAGTCTCTCCGTCAAAGCTCACCCCAGCCCATCCTCCACCAAACGGCCATATACAGACCCAGACCGTGCAAGTCTGTCCAGTACTGGCCTTAGTTCTTCACTATTTACTATTATTAGTTCCGTCAATTATATTATCTCGCCTCGACTGCTGCAATGTGATCTACCTCAGTACCACAAAAACTTGGCTTCATAGATTGCAACTGATTCAAAATACTGCTGCGAAATCGATCTTTGGGAAACGTAAATTTGATCACGTGACTCCGTTGCTCCAGAGTCTCCATTGGCTCCCGGTTTATTTTAGAGTTCAATTCAAATATGCTTGTGTTGTTTTTAGAATCCTATGCGGTATCTTTACTCCTCTCCTTCCTTTATCTTGGAACGCTTACAGATTCTCCTTTGCAAGAGGTAATCAACAATTTAAATGATCTCTTCCTTCCAAAAAAGGGATTAAAGGATTCAAAGATTTTTTAGTCAATCTCTGATCTTTAAGTTTTCTCAACTTTGGAATGATCTTCCATTTCTTTTAAGGAGTTCCGGCTCCCTTCAATTTTTTCGCAAATCTTTAAAAACTGCTTTATTTGCTAAACACTTTAATTTCCCGAAATGTAGGGCTCCTTTTATGAAGCCGCGTTGGCGGCTTTATCGCACGTAACTTTTTAGCGCACGCTAACCCCCGCGCTAGCCGAAAAACTACTGCCTGCTCAAGAGGAGGCGGCAGTGGCTAGGGCGGCTGGCAAATTTGCACGCGGTATTATGCTAAGGCGGTTTCGTAAAAGGAGCCCTTAGTCTTATTTTTCATGGTTTTTATTTAAGTTAGTTATTGTAAACCAAGTCGAGCTTTCTTAGAATAATGGCTCGGTATATAAAGCCAAGCCTTAGATTAGATTAGATTATTTTCTGATTCTAGATTTGAACCCTGGCTTCACTGATTCTCAGCCCACTGCCCTAACCACAAGTTTCGTTCTCCACTCTGTATATCAGAACCTTTTCCCCTCCTTCTTGGTCACCTGAAAGGCAATTTTCTTGGAGAGGTTCATGCCTTTTTCTCAGTGGGCATAACTTGCAAATGTCTTGGCATCTCTCCAAAAGACAAATGATAGGCATGTGTCATTGTGTCGTGATCCCCAAATCCTCTCCCTTCTCCCACCCCTGAGCTTCCAACCTGATCCACCGAAAGGTCAGAATATGTTGTCACTTAGTTGTTTTCTGGCTCCAGACATTGTTTTGTGCATACATGTTTGTTCATGAAAAAATTCTGTATCGTAAACCTTGCTGAAGAGACCACCCAAGAGACCAAGAGAAACAATGCCCTTGAAACTATTTTTCTTTTGAACAGTTGAGATGGAAAAAAAAAAAATAGACCTCAATGTTATTATCCTGCTACAAATGTGGTCTTTATGAAAAGTTCACATGGATCCATCATTTTTTTAATTACTGGAACACAGATACCATGCAACCAAAGCATGTGAATTTTTTCCTGACAAAGTACCTACATTTAAACAAGTTTGTACTCTCTTCTTTATAGTCATGAAAGGACGAATATTTCAGCAAACACGATCATGATCATTCAACTAGGGGACACTCGATGAAACTGCAGGGAAATACTTTTAAAACCAATAGGAGGAAATATTTTTTTCACTCAGAGAATAGTCGATGGTCGGTATATTAAAGTTTAAAGAAACTTGAAACTTGTTGTGGTAAAAGCGGATAACATAGCTGGTTTTAAGAAAGGTTTGGACAATTTCCTGGAAGAAAAGTCCATAGTCTGTTATTGAGAAAGACATGGGGGAAGCCACTGCTTTCCCTGGATCGGTAGCATGGAATGTTGCTACTCTTTGGGATTCTAGAATCTTGTTACTCTCTGGGATTCTGGAATCTTGCTATTCTTTGAGATTCTGATGGAATGTTGCTACTCTTTGGGATTCCGGAATCTTGCTATTCTTTGAGATTCTGTATGGAATGTTGCTACTCTTTGGGATTCCAGAATCTTGCTATTCTTTGAGATTCTGTATGGAATGTTGCTACTCTTTGGGATTCTACAATCTTGTTACTCTCTGGGATTCTGGAATCTTGTTATTCTTTGAGATTCTATATGGAATGTTGCTATTCTTTGGGATTCTAGAATCTTGTTACTCTCTGGGATTCCGGAATCTTGCTATTCTTTGAGATTCTGTATGGAATGTTGCTACTCTTTGGGATTCTAGAATCTTGTTACTCTCTGGGATTCTGGAATCTTGTTATTCTTTGAGATTCTGTATGGAATGTTTCTACTCTTTGGGATTCCGGAATCTTGCTATTCTTTGAGATTCTGTATGGAATGTTGCTACTCTTTGGGATTCTAGAATCTTGTTACTCTCTGGGATTCCGGAATCTTGCTATTCTTTGAGATTCTGTATGGAATGTTGCTACTCTTTGGGATTCTAGAATCTTGTTACTCTCTGGGATTCCGGAATCTTGCTATTCTTTGAGATTCTGTATGGAATGTTGCTACTCTTTGGGATTCCGGAATCTTGCTATTCTTTGAGATTCTGTATGGAATGTTGCTACTCTTTGGGATTCTAGAATCTTGTTACTCTCTGGGATTCTGGAATCTTGTTATTCTTTGAGATTCTATATGGAATGTTGCTATTCTTTGGGATTCTAGAATCTTGTTACTCTCTGGGATTCCGGAATCTTGCTATTCTTTGAGATTCTGTATGGAATGTTGCTACTCTTTGGGATTCTAGAATCTTGTTACTCTCTGGGATTCCGGAATCTTGCTATTCTTTGAGATTCTGTATGGAATGTTGCTACTCTTTGGGATTCCGGAATCTTGCTATTCTTTGAGATTCTGTATGGAATGTTGCTACTCTTTGGGATTCTAGAATCTTGTTACTCTCTGGGATTCTGGAATCTTGTTATTCTTTCAGATTCTGTTTGGATTTTTGCCAGATACTAGTGACCTGGATTGGCCACCATGAGAACAGGCTACTGGGCTTGATGGACCCTTGGTCTGACCCAGTATGGCTATTCTTATGTTCTTAACTGTTTAGTGACTTTGAACTTTGTGGACTTGGGCTAATTGCTTTGAAAAGTCACTATCCGTGTGTAATGTTCAAAGCACTAAAAGAACTGAATTCACAATTGTAAGGCGACGAATATTAAAACAACATTGTATCCCATCAAGAAAAGTCCTTCTTTTTTACATGTGGCTAATGCAAGAAGAACAACGGTCTAGATTTCCTGAAAAGTTCTTAAACAGAAAAGCACATAAGGGGAAAACAGTCATCTGTGATCCTAAGCCACAAATAAATTCATGTAAGAAAATCGTTCTGATCTCCCCTGGAAGAACAGTATAGAAAAATGAATAAATAAAGAAATATAAATATTTTGTATTATGTGATAAGAGGACATCAGATAAGACATGATTAGGGTCGTAGGATCTGTCATAGGTCTTACACTTAGGTGGCTCATTTCTCCTCTGCTAAACCCGGTGAAAAACCATCGACCAGTGGAGCTATATATACATTTTTATAAAATCATTTTAATGGAAATTACAATTGTCAAAAGAGTTCTGTTTTTCTTTTGACATTTTTTGTGGATTCATTATAGTTGTCTTTACATCTTTATTTCCCGTTGTTTTAGTACCCACACATCCAGGGGAGGGGGGTATATCTTGTGTGTGATTTTATTCCCAGATGAAAATGTTAGTTGGGTGGGGGTTTTATTATTGTATGGATACTGATAGTTTATAAGTACATATATGATTATTATTAGTTGTATGTATATTGTATTGCATTTTTTAGCAGCTTCGAAAATTCAATAAAGATTTATTTAAAAAAAAAAAAAAGAGTTCTGTTTTTCAAAATAGTATTTTCAAGCCACTTTTTTAAGAACACTTTTTATATAAACTTCAAAAAGGCAATAAACTAATCTGTATCCCAGCACTGGACAAGGTTGTGAGTTAAGGGGCTCATTTTCAAAAGAGAAACATGGCAAAAAGTGGCATTTGGACGTTTTGCTGCTAAAAAGGTCCAAATTGCCATTTTCAAAACACTTTTTATAGACAGTTTTCTATGTTGTTTGTCTGAAGTGCATCTAAATCTCAAGGGGGCATGTTCTGGGCGGGATTAAGGGTGGACTTATGATCTGGATATTTTTCTGCAATAAGGGAACATTGCAGAAAAAGTCCAGGGTTCAAGCCCCACCGCAGGCTCCTTGTGACCCTCCATTGCTCCAGCTATAAAAACTTAGGGCTCCTTTTACGAAGGTACGCTAAGCGTTTTAGTGCGCGCTAGCCGAAAATCTACCGCCTGCTCTAAAGGAGGCGGTAGCGGCTAGCGCATACGGCAATTTAGCGCACGCTACTCCGCGCGTTAAGGCCCTAATGCGCCTTCGTAAAAGGAGCCCTTAGGTTGTGAGCCCACTAGGGACGCAAAAATTACCTGTATATAATGTGTACAGCACCGTTTACATCCAGTAGCACTACAGAAATGATTAGGAGTAGATTTGATCCAAAGCAAGAAAAAAAAAAATAATTGTGAACTCCAGATCAATTAGCAAAGCTTGCAGCATTTTCTTGGAACCAAAGTTTAAGATGAGGCCATTGGAATCAGAAGAACAAAAAAAAGTGGAATTGACCCAATCAGAGTGGTGTGCATTCAAAAAAAGTGTCCTTCAACTCATCTGATAAATCCAATTGCCTTTATTCATCCACAGCCTCAGAAAATTCATCCAATGACTTCATGACTCATATGACTCGAGATGCACATGTATCGGCCCAACCGGCCTGCATCAGGAGTCTACAAATACATACATGGATATAAATTTAAAAAATTTTAAAAAAAATATAAAAAAATTATTATTTATACATTAATTAAATATTGTATGTTTTTAATTTTTTAAATTTATATCCATGTATGTATTTGTAGACTCCTGATGCAGGCCGGTTGGGCCGAAACATGTGCATTTCGAGTCATATGAGTCATGAAGTCATTGGATGAATTTTCTGAGGCTTTGGAAGAATAAAGGCAATTGGATTTATCAGATGAGTTGAAGGACACTTTTTTTGAGTGCGCACCATTCTGATTGGGTCAATTCCACTTTTTTTTGTTCTTTTGTGTTTGTGGTTTTGTTTCACCTGTTCTATCCTGCGCCTGGTTAGAACAGGAAGCACTTTGATTCTGCCAGACAGCAAGGAAGTACTCCGTGCTGGCAACGAGGGGCAAGGGAGGGCTCGGATCTATTGAGAACCTATCAAGTCATTGTGCCTTTCCGTAGTGATAACCCTCAGTAAGCTGATTCTACCAAGGACACATGCAATCTTGTTATATCACGCTATTGCTGTCTTATTTATTTTGTTTTCTGCTCAAAGAGCTCAGGACAGGTCACAGGTCAGCATACACAATGTACAGTTAAGAGGTACAAGTTATTGTCCTAACTCAACACATACTAGGGATCTAATACAGTACTCCCCCGATATTCGCGGGGGTTCTGTTCCAGGAACCCCCGCGAATGTTGAAAAACCTCGAATACGGTTTTTTTAGCAGGCGAGGCAGGAGAGGACAGTCGGAGCGCCGGCGAGCGAAGGAAATCACTCGCGGTATGCTCCGACCGCCTCTTCCCGTACTAAAGCCGGGCCGCACCAATCAGGAACTGCTTTGACATGCAGCTCCTGATTGGTGAGGCCCGACTTTAGCACAGGAAGAGGCGGTCGGAGCATATCGCGAGTGATTTCCTGCACTCGCCGGCGCTCCGGCTGCCCTCTCCTGCCTGGGCAGTCGGAAAATACCACGAATGACCGGGACCGCGAATTCACGGGGGAGCACTGGATAACTTTGTCATAGTTGCAGTGCAAGAATTTTCAGTACAAGTTTTTGTCCTAACACGACACATACTGAGGACGCCGAGAGGTTGGATAGGCTGGGGCTCTTCTCTCTGGAAAAAAGGAGGCTCAGGGGAGATATGATAGAGACCTTCAAGATCATGAGGGGCATAGAGAGGGTGGATAGGGACAGATTCTTCAGACTGAAGGGGACAACAAGTACGAGGGGGCATTCGGAGAAACTGAAGGGAGATAGGTTCAAAACAAATGCAAGGAAGTTTTTTTTTACCCAAAGGGTCGTGGACACTTGGAATGCGCTACCGGAGGAAGTGATCAGGCAGAGTACGGTACAGGGATTGGACGGATTCCTGAGGGATAAAGGGATCGTAGGATACTGAGAGAGGTGCTGGGATGTAACACAGGTATAGAAAGCCAACCAGGTAATAAGTATAGAAACCCAACCAGGTCGTGCATGTGCAAGACCAGAGGGTTAGGACTTTGATGGGAAGATAGGACTCAATGGGAAACCAAGGTGGCAAGGGAGCCCCTTCTGGTGACTCAGACAGGCCGTGACCTGTTGGGCCGCCGCGGGAGCGGACTGCTTTGCGGGATGGACCTATGGTCTGACCCGGCGGAGGCACTGCTTATGTTCTTATGTTCTTATTATATATTTCTTTGTAATCTATCGGTCGTGGGCGGGGAAGTTAGGTGAAGAGATGTGTTTTTATTACTTTCTTAAAGTTGAGGAGTCCTTCAAGGGATCTAATCTGTGGGGGCAGTTGATTCCAGAGGCTTGGTACGTTTGGGATCTGTTTGGCATGTACGGAAGAAGCCATATTGTGCAAAATATTTGAACGCTAGCATCAGGCCCTTGAAGACACAACGTTTGGCTGCGGGCAACCAGTGTGCCGACGACAGAGCCAGGGAGACAGGGTCGCGGAGGTGGTTGAATTTATCAGTCAGACTGTGAGAAACCATCTGACAGAGCTGATAATATTACACTCAGGGCAGGATTAACCAATAGGCCAAATAGGCACGTGCTTAGGGCCCGAAATGGTCAGGGGGGCCCGATGAAGGAAGGCATCAACATTGTTTTTTCTAAACGGTGATGGGCCCCTCCAGCATCGATCGGCAAGCGGGCCCCACCCCGATCGGCAACTTCCCCATCGACGGAAAGTAAGATAAGCAAGCAACGCGGGTAAGAAAGGCAACGGGAACTGTAATTGTGCAAGCGGTACTGCTTGCCCAAAGCTTCCCTCTGACGCAGCTTCCTGTTTCCGCCTGGGCGCATGGTGGGGTGGGGCAGGGCAGGGGGCCCAGTGTACTTGTGTGCCTAGGGGCCCTCGACGAATTAATCCTGCCCTGATTACACTTACATAATGTAAGGGAAGCAAGCCCTCCTTCACTCATAGAAGAGACCCAAATGAGTTTACACATGGTTCAGTCTAGGCCCTAGGGTTGTCAGATGTCCGGATTTCGGGGTCTGGACGGCTTTATAAAACCCGGCACTTTGTCCGAGTTTCAAAAAGCCTCCTGAAATCACGTCAGGCAGGGGAGGAAGTCCACGCATGCTCGGATGCCATGCGATAACATCACGTCCACGCGCACGCGGGCATGCGAGTGAGGTCATGGCGTGGCATCCACGCATGCACGGACTTCCTCCCCGCCCGACAAGCGTAGGCAGTGGGGGGGGGGGGGGGGGGGCTAAGGTAGGATTAAGGCGTTTACAGGGCGGAACTGGGCGGGCCTGGGGGAAGGTCTAGGGGGGTCTGGATTTTCCAAATGGAAAATCTGGCAACCCTAGCTCAGCCTCAACAGCAACCAGCTTCTAAAATCATAAAAACTATTCCATTAGCATAAAATCAAATCAGAAACTATTGTAAGTGAGTTTTTTTTCTGACCACCTGGGCCCTTTCTTCAAAAGTCATATTAGATGAAAGCATGGGAAGATCTGGAAGGAATAGTTGACCCAGGTATCAGACTTCTTTACTGCAAAATAACCATGCATTGGAAAGGAGCAGAGTAAGGCCACTCCCACACAATATCTGCCTAGGTGTAACCATCGGCTCTATTCTTGTTAGATGTGTAATGGAGAAATTAGAAAGCCTTTATCGGAAGGTGTTGCCCACGCCATTTGAAAGGGCTTCTCCATAGCTGGCACCTAGCCCACTTCCTTCGGGTAAGACCAGATTCAGCGCTGGCAGAGATGTTGAGAAACCTTAGCACATGGCCTGAAATAGTTACGACGAGATGAGCCAGTCTCTATTCCATTGCACCTACACGCAGTAATTAAAATAACCTGACACCTGGAACAAGAGAATGAAATGCATCAGATGCGAGCATGATTGCATTTTCCTTTGATGTGGTATTTGTACTTTGCCAGTCTATTTTTTTTTATTAATTAAAGGGTGGTTAATTTTCAAAGTAATTTCTGCAGGTACCTTTTAAGTATTTTTCCTAGAAATGGGCTTTTAGAACATTTCTGTCTAATGCGCAGGTAGTTACATTCATTCTGCCTCTACGTTCTTCTGCTGTCTGAGGTGGGTTCCAGAAGGTAGGGTGGGGGTGGGAATTGCATTTCTCTGTGTTCATCCAAAAATTCACAAGTATATGAGTGTTTAAATCCAGAAAAATTATAGAAATATAGAAACCTGATGGCAGATAAAGGCCAAATGGCCCATCCGCAGCATCCACTATCTCCTCCTCTCCCTATTGGCTAAGGCTCTTAACATTTGCATCTCCTGTTCCTATTGGCTAAGGTTTTTTACACCTGCATTGTGATGTCATAACTTTATGGTTATTGTAACATTGTAACATGATGGCAGATAAAGGCCAAATGGCCCATCCGCAGCACCCACTATGTCCTCCTCTCCCTATTGGCTAAGGCTCTTAACATTTGCTTCTCCTCTTCCTATAGGCTAAGGCTCTTTACATCTGCATTGTGATGTCATAACTTTATGGTTATTGAAACATTGTAACATGATGGCAAATAAAAGCCAAATGGCTCATCCAGCCTGCCCATCTGCAACATCTACTATCTCCTCATCCTCTCTCCAAGAGATTCCATGTGCCTATCCCACTTTCTTGAATTCAGACAGTCTATGTCTCCACCACCTCTACCGGGAGACTATTCTGTAAAAAAAAGTTTTTCCATAAATTACTCCTGAGCCTATCACCTCTTAATTTCATCCAAGGTTGTTCACAAAAGATGAGCATAGTCAGTGGCATAGTATGGGTAGGAGGCACCCAGGGAGATGACACCTCCCCCTCCCTATGGCCCCATGCCCTCCTCTCCATGCTCCCATTTCTTCCACTCACCCCGCTCCTTCCTGCCCCCCATTCCACACTTGCGCTCTCCCTCCCCCGTACCTCTTAATCTTCGCCAGTGCAAGAATTCGCGAGAGCCAGTAAGTAAGCAGCTCAGTGCCGAGAAGCAGCGCCAAATCGCTCTGCTGCTTGTGCCACTCAGCTGAAGAAACTAGATCCACGCAGCCGGTTAGCAGCGGGCTAGGAGTTCGGTAAGCTTGCTCCTGCCCACAGCACCTCCACCAGGGATCGGCAGAGGTATGATAGGGCAGAGAGGAGGAGGGGGCAGAGCCTGGTGGTGGCCTAAAATATTCTGGGAGGGGGTGTTGGCCCGAATATAAACCGGGACCCCCATTTTTGGGCCCACAAATCCCGGTTTATATTTGAGTATATACGGTAAAACTGTGAGCTCCAACATAATTTGGCAAAGGCGTTTTGACAATAGAAAAGTAGTCCTTTGAATATCGAACCCAACGGAAACAGAAGCTTTCTAAAAGTGAAAAAAATAAAGAAATAAGATACGGGATATATTGACGCGCAAAACAATTATAAACATGGGAATAAGATCATAGCAGAGAAATATGAAACATCAAAGAATGGCTTGATCCTTTGCTGAGTCTAGCTAGTCCTGCTCTCTTAAGAGACACAGGCTTCATGTCTGCCTAAGAAAGAGCTGACTCGTTGAGCAGGTGGGGGTGGATGCCAGTGGATCTGACATTAGGGAGGGTCACAACACAAGGCGTGGTGCATTTGCTCTAAGCCTTGTGCCATGCCTGCCTCTCCACACCGGCGCTAACATCAAAAGCATGGCCGGGTGTATTCGTGCCAATTACTAAACACAGTCAGGGACTATTCACATTCATTTTGCAACTTGTAAATGGGGTTTGTTTTGTTGATACGCTGGAGTCAATACAGGAAACTAGTTTTTGTTGGTTTTTTTTGGTTCAGGTAAGCAAGGCTAGATTCTATATATGTGATAAGAACATAAGAATAGCCTTAATAGGTTAGACCAAAGGTCCATCAATCCCAGTAGCCCATTCTTAACGTGGCCAACCCAGGTCACTAGTACATGGCCAAAACCCAAGGAGTTGCAACATTCCATACAAAATCTCACAGAATAGCAACATTCCGGAATCCCAGAGAGTAACAAGATTCTAGAATCTCAAAGAGCTGCAACATTCCATACAGAATCTCAAAGAATAACAAGATTCCAGAATCCCAGAGAGTAACAAGATTCTAGAATCTCAAAGAGTAGCAACATTCCATACAGAATCTCAAAGAATAGCAAGATTCCAGAATCCCAAAGAGTAGCAACATTCCATACAGAATCTCAAAGAATAGCAAGATTCCAGAATCCCAGAGAGTAACAAGATTGTAGAATCCCAAAGAGTAGCAACATTCCATACAGAATCTCAAAGAATAGCAAGATTCTAGAATCCCAAAGAGTAGCAACATTCCATACAGAATCTCAAAGAATAGCAAGATTCTAGAATCCCAAAGAGTACAACATTCCATACAGAATCTCAAAGAATAGCAAGATTCTAGAATCCCAAAGAGTAGCAACATTCCATACAGAATCTGAAAGAATAGCAAGATTCCGTAATCCCAGAGAGTAACAAGATTCTAGAATCCCAAAGAGTAGCAACATTCCATACAGAATCTCAAAGAATAGCAAGATTCTAGAATCCCAAAGAGTAGCAACATTCCATACAGAATCTCAAAGAATAGCAAGATTCCGGAATCCCAGAGAGTAACAAGATTCTAGAATCCCAAAGAGTAGCAACATTCCATACAGAATCTCAAAGAATAGCAAGATTCCGGAATCCCAAAGAGTAGCAACATTCCATACAGAATCTCAAAGAATAGCAAGATTCTAGAATCCCAAAAAGTAGCAACATTCCATGCTACTAGTCCAGGGCAAGCAGAGGCTTCCCCCATGTCTTTCTCAATAACAGACTGTGGACTTTTCCTCCAAGAACTTGTCCATACCTTTCTTAAAACCAGTTATGCTATCTGCTCTTACCACAACCTCTGGCAACGCGTTCCAGAGCTTAACTATTCTATGATACTTAAAAAGAAATGGCACTGAAAACCCCCCACTGAGCGCCAAATTAATTTATTGTGTCTCCTGGGAAGGTTTTTTGAGGGGGTTTTCTATTTATTTATTGGTGTTCTTTTCCACCCTCCCCCTCTTTAAATCCTCATGGGCTTCGGGGCAGTTACCACAGTGACCCAAGCTAATCAAAACTTTTAATAAACTTCAAACTTTATTATATCGTAAACTGCTTATATTCTCTGTATGGTGAAATTATGGTATCTATATATATATAAAATCGAAGGTATGTATGTGTGTATGTATGTGTGTGTGTGTGTATGTGCCGCGATCACGCAAAAACGGCTTGACCGATTTGAACGAAACTTGGTATGCAGATCCCTCACTACCTGGGATGATATGTTCTGGGGGTCTCGCGGCCCACCTGCACACGTGGGCGGAGCTACAAACAGAAAATCAGATTTCACCCATTCATGTCAATGGAAAAAATGTAAAAAGCTGCCATTCTCACAGTAATTCACAAACGGCTTGACCGATTTGAACGAAACTTGGTATGCAGATCCCTCACTACCTGGGGTGATATGTTCTGGGGGTCTCGCGGCCCACCTGCACACGTGGGCGGAGCTACAAACAGAAAATCAGATTTCACCCATTCATGTCAATGGAAAAAATGTAAAAAGCTGCCATTCTCACAGTAATTCACAAACAGCTTGAACGATTTGAACGAAACTTGGTATGCAGATCCCTCACTACCTGGGGTGATATGTTCTGGGGGTCTCGCGGCCCACCTGCACACGTGGGCGGAGCTACAAACAGAAAATCAGATTTCACCCATTCATGTCAATGGAAAAAATGTAAAAAGCTGCCATTCTCACAGTAATTCACAAACGGCTTGAACGATTTGAACGAAACTTGGTATGCTGATCCCTCACTACCTGGGGTGATATGTTCTGGGGGTCTCGTGGCCCACCTGCACACGTGGGCGGAGCTACAAACAGAAAATCAGATTTCACCCATTCATGTCAATGGAAAAAATGTAAAAAGCTGCCATTCTCACAGTAATTCACAAACGGCTTGACCGATTTGAACGAAACTTGGTATGCTGATCCCTCACTACCTGGGGTGATATGTTCTGGGGGTCTCGCAGCCCACCTGCACACGTGGGCGGAGCTACAAACAGAAAATCAGATTTCACCCATTCATGTCAATGGAAAAAATGTAAAAAGCTGCCAATCTCACAGTAATTCAAAAACGGCTTGACCGATTTGAACGAAACTTGGTATGCAGATCCCTCACTACCTGGGGTGATATGTTCTGGGGGTCTCGCGGCCCACCTGCACACGTGGGCGGAGCTACAAACAGAAAATCAGATTTCACCCATTCATGTCAATGGAAAAAATGTAAAAAGCTGCCATTCTCACAGTAATTCACAAACGGCTTGACCGATTTGAACGAAACTTGGTATGCTGATCCCTCACTACCTGGGGTGATATGTTCTGGGGGTCTCGCAGCCCACCTGCACACGTGGACGGAGCTACAAACAGAAAATCAGATTTCACCCATTCATGTCAATGGAAAAAATGGAAAAAGCTGCCATTCTCACAGTAATTCACAAACGGCTTGACCGATTTGAACGAAACTTGGTATGCTGATCCCTCACTACCTGGGGTGATATGTTCTGGGGGTCTCGCGGCCCACCTGCACACGTGGGCGGAGCTACAAACAGAAAATCAGATTTCACCCATTCATGTCAATGGAAATAATGTAAAAAGCTGCCATTCTCACAGTAATTCACAAACGGCTTGACCAATTTGAACGAAACTTGGTATGAAGATCCCTCACTACCTGGGGTGATATGTTCTGGGGGTCTCGCGGCCCACCTGCACACGTGGACGGAGCTACAAACAGAAAATCAGATTTCACCCATTCATGTCAATGGAAAAAATGTAAAAAGCTGCCATTCTCACAGTAATTCACATACGGCTTGACCGATTTGAACAAAACTTGGTATGCTGATCCCTCACTACCTGGGGTGATATGTTCTGGGGGTCTCGCGGCCCACCTGCACACGTGGGCGGAGCTACAAACATAAAATCAGATTTCACCCATTCATGTCAATGGAAAAAATGTAAAAAGCTGCCAATTTCACAGTAATTCAAAAACGGCTTGACCGATTTGAACGAAACTTGGTATGCAGATCCCTCACTACCTGGGGTGATATGTTCTGGGGGTCTCGCGGCCCACCTGCACACGTGGACGGAGCTACAAACAGAAAATCAGATTTCACCCATTCATGTCAATGGAAAAAATGTAAAAAGCTGCCATTCTCACAGTAATTCACATACGGCTTGACCGATTTGAACAAAACTTGGTATGCTGATCCCTCACTACCTGGGGTGATATGTTCTGGGGGTCTCGCGGCCCACCTGCACACGTGGGCGGAGCTACAAACATAAAATCAGATTTCACCCATTCATGTCAATGGAAAAAATGTAAAAAGCTGCCAATTTCACAGTAATTCAAAAACGGCTTGACCGATTTGAACGAAACTTGGTATGCAGATCCCTCACTACCTGGGGTGATATGTTCTGGGGGTCTCTTCACCCAAGAATTTATATGTTCTTGCTCCAGGAGGTGAAACTAAAAATGTTGTTTATAATCACGTTTTGCGTTAGTTGTATTGTATTCATTTTGTCAAATATTTCACATTATAATTTGAATATTTTACTTTTTATTAAGCTGTAAAAAAATATTTTCATTCACCACTATAAAGTATCTTTATTTGAATCCATTTACAGTGTTATTGCTATAATTAAATACCCTTGCAACGCCGGGGCATCAGCTAGTATTAAATAAAACCTGTATCCCATAAACAATGCTTTAAGTTAGGCCTGGTTTATAGAACAGTACTTATGCCTGGGAATCACGCCTAAATGCAAAACCTCACGCTGCTGACCAGTTAAAGAGCACTTAGCCAGCTAAATCCAAATATTCAGCACGAGATAACCGGCTATATTGCAGAATAACTGACCATTTCTCAGTACTAACCGGGCAAGTTTAGAGCCAAACTGGGCAACGCAAGTAGCAGTCCCATCTTTGGCCACTATAAACTTAACCAGCCAGCTCTGAATATCAACTAGGCTGGCTAAGTTTACGAAGGCCAAAAATAAAAACTGCATAGTTTCAAGTTTATTTAAAAATTTGATTTAATTGCAAAAATATTAATCCAATGCGATTTACAAATAGCAATCAAATCAGAGTAAATAAAAACACATTAATTGCACCAGACAATAATGCAACTTTTGGCCAACCAAGCACAACAGGGAAAAAAAAAAAAGATTAAATACAATTTATAAATAAAATAAAAAGGGCATGGGTAAAGAAACAGAATTGATTCAGAATTGAATATCGACGGTCACCACCAACCACGGGAGTATTCCTGCTTCATCCCTGTGACCACTTTTATGAATAGGGACCACATCCGCTCTCCTCCAATCCCCAGGAATCACTCCCGTCTCCAGAGATTTGTTGAACAAGTCTTTAATAGGACTCGCCAGAACCTCTCTGAGTTCCCTTAGTATCCTGGGATGGATCCCGTCTGGTCCCATCGCTTTGTCCAAATTCAGTTTTTCAAGTTGCTTATAAACACCCTCCTCTGTGAACGGTGCAGAATCTACTCCATTTTCTCGTGTAACTTTGCCAGACAATCTCGGTCCTTCTCCAGGATTTTCTTCTGTGAACACAGAACAGAAGTATTTGTTTAGCACATTTGCTTTCTCCTCATCACTCTCCACATATTTGTTCCCAGCATCTTTTAGCCTAGCAATTCCATTTTTTATCTTCCTCCTTTCACTAATATATCTGAAAAAAATTTTATCTCCCTTTTTTATATTTTTAGCCATTTGTTCTTCCGCCTGTGCCTTCGCCAAACGTATCTCTCTCTTGGCTTCTTTCAGTTTCACCCTGTAGTCCTTTCTGCTCTCCTCTTCTTGGGTTTTTTTATATTTCATGAACGCCAACTCTTTCGCCTTTATTTTCTCAGCCACTAGGTTGGAGAACCATATCGGCTTCCTTTTTCTCTTGTTTTTATTGATTTTCTTCACATAAAGGTCCGTAGCCATTTTTATCGCTCCTTTCAGCTTAGACCACTGTCTTTCCACTTCTCTTATGTCCTCCCATCCTAACAGCTCTTTCTTCAGGTACTTTCCCATTGCATTAAAGTCCGTACGTTTGAAATCTAGGACTTTAAGTATCGTGCGGCCGCTCTCCACTTTAGCCGTTATATCAAACCAAACCGTTTGATGATCGCTACTACCCAGGTGAGCACCCACTCGAATATTAGAGATACTCTCTCCATTTGTGAGGACCAGATCCAATATCGCTTTTTCCCTTGTGGGTTCCGTCACCATTTGTCTGAGCAGAGCCTCTTGAAAGGCATCCACAATCTCCCTACTTCTTTCCGATTCCGCAGACGGAACATTCCAGTCCGCATCCGGCAGGTTGAAATCTCCCAAAAGCAGAACCTCCTCTTTCCTTCCAAACTTTTGGATATCCACAATCAGATCCTTATCAATTTGCTGCGATTGAGTCGGAGGTCTGTAGACTATACCCACGTAGATAGAAGTTCCATCTTCTCTTTTCAGAGCAATCCATATCGCTTCTTCCTCTCCCCAGGTCCCTTGCATTTCGGTCGCTTGGATATTGATCTTTACATAGAGAGCTACTCCTCCACCTTTATGACCATCTCTGTCCTTCCTAAAAAGATTATATCCCGGTATGTTTGCATCCCATCCATGTGATTCACTGAACCATGTCTCTGTGATAGCAACAATATCTAGATCTGCCTCTAATATCAGGGCTTGCAGATCATGAACTTTGTTGCTTAGACTGCGAGCATTTGTGGTCATCGCTTTCCAGCTATTTTTCAGCAATAATCTCCTTTTTCGTATGGATTTTTGTGTCGTTTCACTTTCCATTGCAATACTAAGAAATGAGTTGCTGATATTGCTTATGTTGCAGCCTTTACTACTATCACATCTTTTCTTTTGCCGGGGGTGGTCTCTATAATTGTCCTTCGTACATACACCACCCCCACCTTCTAGTTTAAATGCCTAGAAAAATATTGTCTAAATTTCTCTGCAAGGTTTCTTTTTCCTGCTGTAGTAATATGTAGCCCATCAGTGCAATATAGCTTCTTGTCCTTCCATGTATTTCCCCATCCTCCTATGTACCTGAAGCCTTCTTGATGACACCAGGCTCTGAGCCATCTATTAAAGTCCTCTGTGTTTTTCACTCTTTGCTCTCCTTTTCCATATGCAGGCAGTATTTCAGAAAAAGCTAAAGTCTTTACAAAAGGTTTCACGCCCTCACCAAGCTCCCGAAAAGCTTTCTGTGCTGCAAGTGTGGAGTTGTTGGCCAGGTCATTTGTTCCCAGATAAATAACAACATCAGTGTTAAAATCCTTAGTTTGTTCCTTAATTATAGTCAGTATTTGCCTGGAACTCCTGGTAGCTGAGGATCCTGGAAGACATTTCATTATTTTGGTCTCCTCGCCCTGTGTTCCAAGGTTAATGCCTCTGATGATGGAATCCCCCAACAGTAATAGTTTTCTGTTTTTGGCTTTTTTATTTGTACTTAGGGTGCTCTTGTTCTCTTGAGTTTCCTTCATTGGTTCAAGTCCCACCTCCCTTCTGTTTTCTTGAGTATCGCAGTGCACTAGTGGAGCGAAGGAATTCTGTAGAGGTAATATTAGTGAAGGTGGATGTTTCTGTGTTATATGTCGCAGTCTTCCTGAGCCTACTGTGACCCATTTATTCCTGGGCTGTTTTATTCTTTGAGGTAGATCTTGCTTCTAGCGAGAGTTCTTAGAGATCCAAACAGAGGCTGTGAAAGCCAACAGTTTGACAGCTGTTCAGTGTTCACTCATTGTCTTGCAAAATGTAGGGTTACCAGATTTTCTGTCTGGAAAACCCGGATCCCTAGACCCACCCATCCCACCCCATCATGCACCTGATCCCGCCCCAGAATAGCCCCGTCTCTAATCCCGCCTCAGCCCCGCACCCGCTGCCTTTTCTCGTCGGGCAGCGCATCCATGCACGCGTGGATGCGATGCAATGACATCACACGCACCTGCATGTGATGTCATCATGTCATATCCGCACATGCACGGATGCACTTTTGCCAGATTAAGTGCCAGGTTTTGAAAAGCCGTCCGGACCCCTGGACATGTCCGGGGAAACCCAGATGTCTGGTAACCCTAGCAAAATGGGAAATAGAGAATGACAGGGGGACAAATTTTTCCCCATCCCCACGGAAACTCAATTCCCCTGTTCCATCCCCGTGAGTTTTGTCGCTGTCGCTGTCCCTATCCCTGCCCCATTCCAGCAAGTTCTGTCTAGAGAGTTGCACGGGGACAGAAATCCCACCCATCACCGCCCGTCCCCGCCAGGATCCTCTCCATCCTCGCCCATCCCCACCAGGATCCTCTACGTCCCCACCCATCCCCGCCAGGATACTCTCCGTCCCCGCCCATCCCCGCCAGGATCCTCTCTGTCCCCGCCAGGATCCTCTCCGTCCCCACCCATCCCCGCCAGGATCCTCTCCGTCCCCACCCATCTCCGCCAGGATCCTCTCCGTCCCCACCCGTCTCCGTCAGGATCCTCTCGGTCCCCACCCATCCCCGCAAGGAATTACCTCCATCCCCGTCCGTCCCCATAAAAAGCAGCAATTACTTCTGAAGGATCATCAATTCCACAGTTTCTTTTGTGTTTGCGCTGCTGTTTTTCTTGTGGAATCTCTTTGGTGGAACCCTTTTTTTGTTTTCTGTTCAGGTAATTAACTTATAAACCCCCTCTTTTACTATGGCTGACGTGTCCATTATATTATATGGACGAACCCTGCTTCCAAAGCCTTCCATCCCCGTGGGAGTCCCATTGGCTAGAGGGGGGTCCCCATGGGAGTCCTGTGGGCCAGAGGGGGTTCCCCGTGGGAGTCCCGTGGGTTAGGGGGGATTCCCGCGGGACCCGTGGGATTCCCGCGATCCCCGTTCTTGTGCAGACCTCTAGTTCTGTCCTCTTTTGCACAAGGCTCAAACACTGTAAAATCCAAAGTGTTCGAAACATTTGCGGTTTAGGACAGTGAGTGATCCATGCTCAGTTTCAAGGCTTGATGCAACTAGCTGAGCCTGGCAACGTGCGTTTATTATTCCAAATTATTTACATTTCCAAAGCAACACAAGAAATCATTTGCTCCTCTAACTTTCGAACCATGAAAACAGTTCTCTGAAGAAGGTTCTTGTGTGTTTTTGAAATCTCACATACGACTCTTGCACTGTTTCAATAAAAAAATTTAAAAAAAAATCATAACCTGCCAAGGAACCAGTTCGATAATGGAAATACAAAACGGGAGAAAGCAGAGCTTGCTTTTTTTTCTGCATATGTGAATATGTAATGCCAAACCCCGAGGGCTGTGTTTTCAGAAGTTTGTTCCAGCTGTTATCTCGACTCACTAACATAGTGTGGTCGCATTTTAGTCCTCTTAGATGAGTGAAAATAGAAATTCTAAGAACGTGAAAACAGAACTGCAATGTGCTTGCTGTTCTTTGTTTCTTCAAGCCCTGAAATGATTAAGCATTCATGAAAATCCAGGGTTGTACACTAGGGGGCAGCAGAAAAGTACAATGAGCAGCATTCTAAAGCTCATCGTAGAAATGGGTCCAGGGTCACTTCGAGGGTTGTAGGAATAGCGCAGCCATGGAGGGTGCAAGGAAGACCGGGTGGCTAAAACTGCTTCCTGGTCATTGGCTTCCCTGTGATGGCCACAGCAAGGCGGGGCACTAAGGGGCGGGTCATATGGAGCCAGTGGAGAGAGCCCCCAAGAAAGAGATTTGGGGAGTACTTGTAGACAAGTCAATGAAACCGTCCATGCACTGTGCGGCGAAAAAGGCCAACAGAATGCTAGGAATGATTAAGAAGGGGATCACAAACAGATCGGAGAAAGTTATCATGCCGCTGTTCCGAGCCATGGTACGCTCCCACCTAGAATACTGCGTCCAACACTGGTCGCCGTACATGAAAAAGGACATAGTACTACTCGAAAGGGTCCAGAGAAGAACGACAAAAAATGATTAAGGGACTGGAGAAGTTTCCATACAATGTGAGGCTAGAGAAACTGGGCCTCTTCTCCCTTGAAAAGAGGAGACTGAGAGGGGACATGATCAAAACATTCAAGATACTGAAAGGGATAGACTTAGTAGATAAGGAGAGGTTGTTCACCCTCTCCAAGGTAGGGAGAACGAGAGGGCACTCTCTAAAGTTGAAAGGGGTCAGATTCCATAGAAACGTAAGGAAGTTCTTCTTCACCCAGAGAGTGGTAGAAAACTGGAACGTTCTTCCGGAGGCTGTTATAGGGGAAAACATCCTCCAGGGATTCAAGACAAAGTAGATAAAGACAGGTTGTTCACCCTCTCCAAAGTAGGGAGAACGAGAGGGCACTCTCTAAAGCTAAAAGGTGATAGATTCCGTACAAACATAAGGAAGTTCTTCTTCACCCAGAGAGTGGTAGAAAGCTGGAACGCTCTTCTGGAGTCTGTCATAGGGGAAAACACCCTCCAGGGATTCAAATAGGGGGAAACACCCTCCAGGGATTCAAGACCAAGTTAGACAAGTTCCTGCTGAATCAGAACGTACGAAGGTAGGGCTAGTCTCAGAGGGACGTCGCGTGAGCAGACTGCTGGGCACGATGGACCACTGGTCTGACCCAGCAGCGGCAAATCTTATGTTCTTATGTTCACTCCCAGATAAACGCGATTAACCTTAACATGCTAATGTAATTTCAAAAGTTTTTTTGTATTATCGCAGTCTGCATACAGTCTCTTCCTCTTACTTTTGTGGTACTGCAGTATATAAAAATAAAGTTATTATTATTATTATTATTATTATTATTAAAAATCTGGTTAATGGCAACCAAGCAAAGTTCCTCAGCTATTTTACATACTCAGGAGATTAAACCTCGTTTTTCCAAAAGATTTTGTTGACAGTTCCATAGCATAAGTGTGTGTGGATAGAAGCTAGCTTTTCAGAAGGATTGGGGGTGCTAAATTAACTTCAAAATGCCCCTCCTTGAACAAAGTGAAGGCAGGGATTCAATATTGGGAGTGTTAACAATTTGTGTCTGATAAATCTTAGCATTTTTAAGGTGTTAACAGCTCTATATAATGACGATTGTTTATTGTTTATTTAATTATTTGATTAAACGCTTTATCGATTCTACAAAGCGTTGTACAGAATAAAAAATTTTTCCTTTAGACAAACAATATTACAGTTAATACATACTTTCTAAAAACTACAAAGCGAACAATAATACATGCAAAGTTATTGTGGACGAACGAACAAAGGACACACAAGGTAAAGAGGGAGGAAATACAATAGCTATAGTAAATGGAAGAAACATTAATGGCAAGTACAAAAGGGCAGGGAGTTAAAAAAAAAATATATTAAAATAAGACATCAGTTAAAATCAACTTAAAAAAAAATAAATTTCGATAAGCATTGGCTAACCTTCTGGCCGATCCGCTCCACCCATGCAAATGAGGGAAATGGCTTGCAAACCTAGTAAGGCAGCGATTTTTCAGGCCCACCAACTGGGCTGGCCGATCCAAAAACCAAGCGATTGATGAGCACCGGTCGCTCACTCCTTTCCTGCGCTCTCCCGTGCTGAAATACCAAGCCCTGTAGCCCAGGAAAACCCTTCCTGCCTCGTGTGTTTAAGCAGCAAGCCTGCTTCTCTGGGGGCGGGGAAAGTACCGCCCCGACTCTCCTGCTCTCTGCCGCCTGTCCACGCTGTGCAGCCCCGCTTTAAAACCACGGAGGAGGGCAGCAGAGAGCAGGAGAGTTGGGGCGGGTTTCGTGTTCTGGCTAGGGCATCTGCATGGGTCTCCTCTTTACCCAGCCTTGCATCTAAGCTGCCTTGCCCTATCTTCTTCCCTTTTGTCCCCCAATCCTGCAACCTGGGTGATACAGCAGCTCTTCTGGCCTCAACTGAATCAATGGCCTTTGCCTGCGATTACCGTACTTCCCCAACCCTTCCCCCCTTTGTTTTGACCTCGCTGGTGCAGGAGAGCAGCGCATGCACCGATCGCATGTACAGCCATCAATGATGGTCTGCGCATGCGTCGCGATTGGTCTTCAGCGATCTGTGGGATCGGTTGTAGGCGTGTTTACGATTAGGTCATTTGCATGGGGAGCCTTTAGTGCAGGGGTGGGGAACTCCAGTCCTCGAGAGCCGTATTCCAGTCGGGTTTTCAGGATTTCCCCAATGAATATGCATTGAAAGCAGTGCATGCAAATAAATCTCATGCATATTCATTGGGGAAATCCTGAAAACCCGACTGGAATACGGCTCTTGAGGACCGGAGCTCCCTACCCCTGCTTTAGTGAATGGGTCGCCCAGCAAGACAAGGAAACGGATCGGAACAGGATCAGGCAGGAAAGGGGGCTTTAGTGAATGTAGCCCTTAGTCCCTGCCAGGAAGTGCTTACGCTCTAAGGAAGTGGTTCTTAACCCAGCCAGTCGGGTTTTCAGGATATCCTTAATGAATATGCATGAGGCATATTTGCATCCCTGTCTCCTCCATTATATGCAAATCTCTCTCATGCATGTCCATTAGGGATATCCTGAAAACCCGACTGCCTAGAAATTCCCCCAAATACCTCTGTTACAAAAATTCTATGCGAGCTGGTTACCAATCTCGCATAGAATAATTTATAAAATCGCACTGATAACCTTTAAAATCCAACAAACTAACGCACCAATATTTCTGGATCGTCTTCTGATACCATATTCTTCATTTAGGACACTTAGATCAACCGAACAGCATCTGCTGACTATCCCCTCTTTAAAAGTAATAGGTATTAGGAGATCTACTATCTTTTCGGTTATAGCATCCCAGCTCTGGAACAACCTACCAAATTACTTACGTGGTGAATCTTCACTAGAAAAATTTAAAAGCTCTTTAAAAAGTTACTTGCATAAGGATGCATTTGAGACATAGATAGCATTATTCATCTATCATTAATGCTTATGCTCTAATACCTAATTTTAATCAGACTTTATGTATAGGTCGCAATCTCCTTTACCTTCTCCTCTAGGTTTAGCCATGCTTTTAAGATTATTTTTATTACCCTCCAGATGTTTTTTCCCTAATTGTATCTCTATTTTCTTTAAAGATTGTAGTTCAAGTTTCAGGTTTATTGTGTATTTGATTAATCACTTACTCAAATTTCTAAGCGACGAACAAATCTTTCAAATTACAGATTAAAACTGGGGTTATTAAAAACAAGTAGACACTAAGCAAACATAACAGATTAGTAACTAACAATATAAACAATAACAGAAGAAACAGAAGGAATGAATGGGTAAGGAAATACAATATTGATGATAGAAAGAGGAACAATTATGGTAGAGAACAATAGGAGGGGAATAAAATAGTAGCCTTGTAAGAGTTTATAGCGGTAGGTACGGACTCTTAAGCATCATAGGCATCTTTAAAAAGAAAGCTCTTAAGTTTACTTTTAAATTTATCTAAGTTATTTTCTTCTCTTAAATAAATAGGAAGGGAGTTCCAAGTTTGAGGAGCTGTAACAGAAAAAATAAAATGCTCCCTGTGTTGATAACTTTGAGTGAGGGTGTAACTAATAAATGTTGGTCGATAGATCTCAGTGATCTGGATGGGGTATAAGGAATTAATAACTTATAAATGAAGGCAGAGGTCTTATATACTAGAGATTAGTTTATATTGAATTCGATGTGCAACTGGAAGCCAGTGTGCTTTCTTAAGAAGAGGAGTGACATGATCAAATTTCCTTGCTTTCATTATAAGTTTAATTGAGGCGTTTTGAACAATCTGTAAGCGTCTAATTTCTTTTTGGGCCATTCCCTTGAATAAAGCATTGCAGTAATCAATTTTTGAGATAACCAAGGAATGAATTAGAATATTGAGAGACTTTGGGCATAAAAATTTGGATAGAGAACAAATTTGACACAGTCTGTAAAAGGTAGATTTGACAATATTACTAATGTGGTTATGGTAAGTTAGTTTATCATCAAAAACAACCCCCAAAATTTTGATATTACTTATCAGTTGTAAAGCGGTACCCTTAATAGAAATTGGAGAGGAAATTTTAGAGCTATCTTTCCAAGGGAAAAACATGATGTTTGATTTATTAATATTGAGGGCTAATCTGTTCAAATCAAGCCATTGATGAATCTCCTCTAGTTTCCTGTTAATTGCTAATGTTTCCGAGGGGTTGTAGGGGTCAAATGGATGTAAAAGCTGAATGTCATCAACGTAAGCATATGCGGTAAAGCCAATGTCTTGGCAAAGTGTCATAAGTGGTGCAAGAAAATATTAAACAATAACGGTGGAAGAATAGACCTCTGCAGAATACCATATGTTAATGAAAAACTTTCTGAATTTGTATTATTGAAAGATACAGTTGAGGTGCAATTTTCAAAATAAGATTGAAACCAGAGGAGGACCTGATCTGTTATACCTATAGATTGCAATCTATCTAAGAGAAGGTTGTGGTCAATCGTATCAAACGCAGATGAGAGATCAAGAGAGATCAAAAGAACGGATGTGTGATGGTCAAGAAAGTAAAGGATGGAAGTGGATAAACCAATCAAGGAATGTTCCGTAGAGTGATACTGTCTAAAACCCGTTTGGTTTGGATGTAAAATGTTCGTTTTTTTCTATGAACTCAGATACTTGATTAAATACAGTCAATTTTGCCAGAAAGGGGATATTAGCGATTGGCCTATAATTAGATTTTTTTCCTCAGAACTGATTTTTTGGTCCTTAATAATGGGTCGAATAACTGCTTCTTTCCATGCTTCAGGCATTACGCTTTTTTGAAGACTTTCGTGAATTAGTGTTAGAATGAAGGGACCAAAAATGGTAAAATAGCGCTTGAGAATAAAAGGGGGGATGGAATCCGTTTGAGAGCCCTTAGTATTAATGGTTTTAATAAGAGATTCAATCTCTAGAAGATTTGGTAGATTAAACTGAGAGCATTTTGAAGATAGTGAGAGTCTTGAATCAGATTGATCCTGAACCGATACGGAGTATAGATTTATAGTAAGATTTTTCCTAATGTTGTTAATCTTCTCTGTAAAATAAGTAGCAAGTTCTTGGGCAGTGGGCAAGATATTAGTTGTTTGGTTTTGTTTTTTGGAAATTGATTTTAGCGCGGAGACGTTTTTTGCTTTCAAAATTAGACCTGAATAGTATTTCATTTTTGCCTGGTTTATTTTTAGTTTATATAGATTAGAGTGTTCTTTATATTTTTCAAGGTCTTATTTTTTCTCCACCTGCGTTCAAGGGATCGAAGCTGTTTTTTCACCTTCCTTTCCTTTTGTACCAGTAATTTTTTGTACGAATACACTGTACGTTTATTTGTAAAAAAAAACTGTTTGTCCCCTAATTTTAAACTGTCATACGCATTGAAGTATTTGGCATTACGTGTACAACAAATTTATAATAAACTTGAAACTTATTACGAACCACTGCTCTAAGGGGATAACTTTATTAAGGCTTTTCCTGCATGTAAAGCCTGGGGCTATGGAAGAGAGGAATTTATGCAAGCTAACAAGGCATGCTAGTGGGATTTGAACCCATGCTCATCCTGGTTGGTCTCTGTCAGAGCACAACATTGCAAGGAGTGCGCCCTGGAGCCTCGGTGAACACAATTCTTTCGTGAACATTCATAGTGGGGCTCATGCCCAGGAGAGGATGGAGAAGCCCCATCCTGTGGTCTTGCTTACAAAACCATTACTTAGCCTCGTCTCTCAAAACACATTCTTTAATTATATCAACTGTATTTCTCTCCACCGCATCTATCCAGAGCATGCAAGCTGGCAGTGTCTCCGGGCCCAGCTGCTGCACAGATCAAAGAATAGGCTTATTCCGTATCCCCACCTCCTGGTTCCCCAGCATTCCTTTGCAGCCGAGGACGTCGGTGGCTCCGATCCAGGACCGTCACGCTCTCTTACAGATGGCACACACATTTCTGAGTGGGAGCGGTGGCCTTGAGTTATTGATTTAGTCCATAGCATTGTCTCCAAAGCGGAATGAGCACTTCCGAAAAGGATGAGTATCCCTAGGCTGTTGATTTGATCTGTGCTCTGCACCATTCCCACATGCGTGTCCCTGGATCCCACCAGGCAGCAGAAGTAAAGCTACTCATACTGCTTCTCTTGTGTGTGCTGTCATTACATTTCTCTGATATTATTCAATATTTTGTGAAGCTTCAAGGGAACACCAATGCCCTAAAGAATATTGGCAGTAGAGAATGACCCGGGGGAAAAAATTTTATCACCATTCCCGCCCCGTCCCCATGAGCTCAGTCCCATCCCTGCCCCGTTCCCGTCCCTGCCCCATTCCCATGAGCTCAGTCCCCGTCCCTGCCCCATGAGCTTCGTCCCCGCCCCCATTCTGCAAACTGTCAGATCCCACTCGTACAAGCTTCGAATAGTTATGATTTTATACTGAACTTATTTTATTAAAGTATAAAAAGATACTATTCTGTATAATTGTCATTTTATAAACACAAATAATACAGAGCAAGGATCAACAAAACCCCCGTCTCCCCTCCCTTTCATAAATATCCCCTCCACTATTGTGAAAACTGAACAAACCAAATTGCTACAGAATGCTACATAGAAAAATCAAGCTAACAAAATACTGTAGTCACACATGGCAAGAATAGTGTTAGGGGAGTGCAACTAGGGCAACTGCTCCCTGGTCAGAGAGAGCCCTAAGCCAGCTGGAAGCTAAAGAAGCACAGCCTGGACTTTGCAGCCCCCAGTTATGTCTCATACCAGCTCTCCTTTAAACAATATCTATTATTCTTAATATCTTTAATCAGTTCAATATCACTTGTAGTCCAGTCACACACGATAACTTAAATAGTGCCAGAGGGATATCAGATTACCCTCTGAGCAGCATAGCTCTGAAGGGTTACTTCCTCATCTTACCCGTGGGCATGTCTATTTTTTCTTCACTTTTATATATTAATTTTTCATTTTAATAAATATTTTTTCAATAAATAGGTTATTTTATAAATCATTCACTTAAACTTAGCTTTCAGCCATTGCTGGAAATCCCCTCAGCCAACGCGTTTCGCTCTCTTTTTCAAGGCAGTGGGGAGGCTATTTTCAATAAATAACCTATTTATTGAAAAAAAATATTTCTAAAATGAAAAATTAATATATAAAAGTGAAGAAAAAGAAAATTATCTATAAAATGAAAGATTAATATATAAAAGTGAAGAAAAAATAGACGTGCCCACGGGTAAGATGAGGAAGTAACCCTTCAGAGCTATGCTGCTCAGAGGGTAATCTGATATCCCTCTGGCACTATATAAGTTGTCGTGTGTAACTGGACTGCAAGTGATACATATTTCAAATCTGAATTATTCTAATCACAAAATATAAAATAATTTTTTTTTTCTACCTTTTGTTGTCTGGTAATTTTATTCTTCAAATTATATTGGTCTCAGGCTTTGGTTTTGGGTTCCTTCTGTCTTAATCGTGGCATGGCTGGCTCCTGAAAGTAAAATAGGAGGAGCTGGGGAGGAGATGCCAAGTCTGACATGGGTGCAATTATTTTTACCACAAGAGCAAGACTTTTCACCGCTTCCACGGGGCGGTGAAAGGTCTTGTCCCCATTCCTGCGGTAAACCAGTTGCAAATGTCCCCATTACTGCTGATTTACTGCGGTGACCATGGTTTACCGCAGTAAACGGTCCCCGTGTCATTCTCTAATTGGAAGCTCTAGTCTGGAGGATGATGTTCAGATCAGTTTCACTGTGTCTCACACAAAACGTTGGCGCAGACAGCAGCGAGAGAGACTTGCAGGGAAGGGGTAAAACACGAACCTCGCGGATCTCAACCACACGTCCTTAAAAAATCTTCACTTATTATTGACAGCCGAGGTTTCAGATTTCATGTCTGCAGGTCCGCATTTTAGCCCCTCATTCCACCGCTGTAACTTGCCGTTTCTGACCCCACGGATCTGTGCTGACAGTCTTATTAATAATTAATTTGAGGAAACACTTCAGCTAAGGGAGGTCTGCCTTTTACCCCCATAGCTGCGGCAGGAAAATGTATTTTTGCTTGGTTCAACTCGGACTTGAATGCAGATCAACAGGGCCCAAGACAGCTGCCCTAACCTCTGGGCTACTTTCGTAGCCTGTGAAATAATAAAGTTTTGTCACTTTTAGTCTCAGCATAGGTCATGGCTCTCTGACAGACCTCCATGACACTTTAGCTCTGATGCACCCTAATGCATCTCCCTCCCTATGCTGAGACTAAAAGTGGCAAAACGTTATTATTTCACAAGCTACGAAAGTAGCCCAGAGGTTAGGGCAGCTGTCTTGGGCCCTGTTGATCTGCATTCAAGACCGAGTTGAACCAAGCAAAAATACATTTTCCTGCCGTAGCTCTGGGGTAAAACGCAGACCTCCCTTAGCCTCAAATTAATTATTATTAATAAGACTGTCAGCACAGATCCGTGGGGGTCAGAAACGGCAACAGTTACAGCGGTGGAATGAGCGGCTAAAACGCGGACCTGCAGACATGAAATCCGAAACCTCAGCTGCCAATAAATGGAGATTTTTAAGGGCGTGTGGTTGAGGTCCTCTGCGTTTTACCCCTTCCCAGGTTTGCAGAAATTGATATGAGTAAACTCACTTGTAAGAGTCACTTGCTTTCCAGCATGCTAAGCCTGTTTCTAGTGTACCCAGGAAATAAGGCATTTTCAAGTATGTCTTTTTCAGATCATGTGCTAGTGTTCGCCTTTGTGGGGATAACTTGAAAAAAGTTAGCATGGGATCACTTAGGTGGTGGTTGGATCTCCTGTAAAATGAGCGTACTATTTATTTTAGGTATTTATATACTGCATTTGAAAGTTATTTAAGTGGTTTTTTTTTTCTTTCCTTTAGCTAGCTGGTGCGGGTGGTTGTAGGCACCGGGAGGCGAGCGGAGAGGAGAGAGGAGCAGCGTTGGAGAGGGCAGGCAAGTCGGAAGGCAGGCGGACAGTGTGGGGTAGCGGCGAGAGGAAGCTCCGCCTACCCCCCAGCGTCACAGCAGCGTCGGCAAGCCCAGACTCCCCCTTAAAAGGGGGCGTGCCAACGGTGCGCAGCCATTCTGCGCGCGGTAAAGGCGCTCGCCTTAGCGAGAGCGCCTTTACGAAGGAGCCGAGAGAAGGAGCCAGGAGTCCAGGCTTCTCAGCAGCAAATTCAATTCAATCTTCTTAAATAAAAAAAAAAAAAAAAAATATATATATATATACCCTTTCTTCTATACTCATTATTTTTTCTCTCTTTACTTCTCCACCTAGAGACACGTCGGGCACACTCCTGTGCACCAACTTTAATCACAGGGAAGGAAAAATGGAGACAGCAGAAGGACAGCGAAGCTTTCCAGTATACTGCATTGATTGTCACATGTATGACTACCTCCCTTCCGGGAGGCAGGCCTACATATGCAGTCGATGTCAGGAACTGGCTAGCCTAAAAATGGAGGTCGGGAGACTGCAGATCAAAGTACAGGAGCTAGAGGGACTCCGCTCCATAGAGGAACCAAGGGAATTTGAACCAGCTGAGGACACCACCAGAGAAAACCACATCAACGAACAGGTCAGAGAGCTCGAAAGATTCATCGAGGAGGCCTGCAAGATGGTAGAAACACAGGATCACCCGCTCCTCAGAAGGGAACAAACAGATGGAGGACAGGACCCGCTAGGAGCCACCGGGACCCACCAGGACCCACCAGGAGCCGAGGGAGAGGAACCTTGCGGAGGAACCAATCAGGAGAAAGAAGGATTGGAGGACCCAATCATCGACACAGACCTGAGACCCAGGAGGAAGCTGAGGAGAGGAAAATCTGCTATCGTGGTGGGAGACTCAATCCTGAGAGAGGTGGACAGTCACATAGCGGGAGGCAGAACGGATCGCCTGGTGACATGTCTCTCAGGGGCGAGGACAAAGGACATCTCCGACAGAATCGAGAGAATCATGGAGGGAGCTGAGACAGAGGAAACAGCAGTGATAATCCACATCGGGACAAATGACGTCTGCAGAAGGAATTTCAACATGACTTCACTGACCGAGCAGTTTAAGATCCTGGGGAGGAAGCTGAAGCTGAGGACAGGGAAGATAGCCTTTTCAGAGATCCTGCCAGTACCAAGGGCAGATGCGAGGAGGCAGACCGAGCTGCAAGCAACAAATGGATGGCTGAGGCGATGGTGTGACGAGGAGGGTTTCCTCTTTGTACGGAACTGGTCAACCTTCCTGGGGAAAAACAAGCTCTACAGGAGAGACGGACTGCACTTGAGCACGGCTGGGACAAGGATGCTGGCACGTAACATCCAGACCTGCATAGACATGACTTTAAACTGACAACAAGGGGAAAGCCAATAGTCGATCTGACCTCGACACATCGGACCACAGTATCAAGCAAGGATACTGAAACAGGAATTGGCGATAATGGACTAGAGACAAAATGGACACTTTATGGACATAAACCCAAAGATGCAGCACAGGGACCCGAGAGGCAATTAGAGCTAAAGAGCAAGACAAGGAAGAAACAGCCGGATCCAGAGGGCTATCAAAGAACAAAGAAGCGGGCAGAGGACGGGATAGACACACCACAGGAGGCAACACGTGAGGAGACCAGCAGGAGCAACAAATCAAGAGTAGATCCAAAAGAAAAGGTAACAAACTGGGACTTAAATTGCCTATATACAAATGCTAGGAGCCTAAGGACCAAAATGGGAGAGCTAGAAGTTATAGCCGGAAATAAGGACATAGACATAATAGGAATCACAGAGACATGGTGGTCAGAGGACAACAAATGGGATGTGGCCCTACTAGGGTACAAACTCTACAGGAAGGATAGGGCACACAAGAAGGGGGGAGGAATAGCACTGTATATAAAGGACTCCATTCCCTCATCCAGAACAGAAACAACAATAAGGGCAGACAGTCTGGAGTCACTATGGGTTAAGCTGACAGGAGGGGAAGGAGCTGACATCAAATTGGGACTGTACTATCGCCCACCAGGACAGCCAGAAGCAAACGACCTGGACCTGGAGGCCGAACTGAGGGAGGTGTGCAAAAGTGGAAGGGTGGTGGTTATGGGGGACTTCAACTATCCGGGAATAGACTGGGACATTGGGCACTCAAATTGCACGAGAGAAACCAAATTCCTAGAGGCGATAAGGGACTGTTTCATGGAGCAGCTGGTCACGGAACCAACGCGAGGGGATGCCACTCTAGACCTAATCCTCAACGGGCTAGAGGGACCCGCAAAGGAAGTGGTGGTACTAGCTCCATTAGGGAACAGCGACCACAACATGATCCAGTACAAATTGAACATGGGAACATCAAAGGTGAAAAGAACCACAACGACAGCACTCAACTTCAGAAAAGGAAACTACAAGGACATGAGGAAAATGGTAGGAAAAAAGCTCAGCAGCAGCTCAGGGAAGGTGAAGACTGTAAAGGAAGCCTGGACACTGCTTAAAGGCACAGTGCTCGAGGCACAAGACCTGTGCGTCCCAAAGTTTAGGAAAGGGTGCAAAAAAAAATCGAACTAGAAACCCAGCATGGATAACAACTGCAGTTAAAAAGGCGATAGGTGACAAGAAATCATCCTTCAAGAAATGGAAAAAGGAACCAACAAAGGAAAACCAGGAAGAGCACAAAAGACACCAGAAATAATTTCATCGAGAGGTCAGGAAGGCAAAGAGAGAATATGAGGAAAGACTGGCAGGAGAAGCAAGAAACTTCAAACCCTTCTTCAGGTATGTGAAAGGGAAACAACCAGCCAGAGAGGAAGTGGGACCACTGGACGACGGAGACAGGAAAGGAGCGATAAAGGAGGAAAAAGAGATAGCTGAAAGGTTAAACAAATTCTTCTCGTCAGTCTTCACCAGAGAGGACACATCCAATATCCCAGAACCCGAGGTGATTATAAACGGAGAACACGACGAAAGGCTGGTACAACTAGAGGTAAGCAAAGAGGATGTCCTCAGACAGATAGACAGACTAAAGAGCGACAAATCACCAGGCCCGGACGGCATCCACCCAAGGGTACTAAAAGAACTGAGAAACGAAATAGCAGAGACACTTCGCCAAATATGTAACCTCTCCCTAAAAACTGGGGAGATCCCAGAGAACTGGAAAATAGCAAATGTCACGCCCATCTTTAAGAAGGGATCAAGGGGTGACCCGGGAAACTACAGGCCTGTGAGCTTGACCTCGGTTCCAGGAAAGATGATGGAAGCAATGGTAAAGGACACAATCTGCGAACACATAGAAAACAATGGACAACTAAAGGCGAGCCAGCATGGCTTCTGCAAGGGAAGGTCATGCCTCACGAACTTGCTGTACTTCTTTGAGGGAATAAACAGTCAGATGGATAAGGGGGAATCCATAGACATCATTTACCTTGACTTCCAAAAAGCCTTCGACAAGGTACACGAACGGCTACTTAAAAAGCTGTGGAACCACGGGGTGCAAGGGGATATCTACCGATGGATCAAACACTGGCTAGCGGGCAGGAAACAGAGGGTTGGAGTAAAGGGCCAATACTCAGATTGGCAATGGGTCACGAGCGTAGTTCCACAGGGGTCGGTGCTGGGACCTCTACTGTTCAATATATTTATTAACGATCTGGAGACAGGGATAAAATGTGAGGTTATCAAATTTGCTGATGACACCAAACTCTGCAGCAGGGTTAGAAACACGGAAGACTGTGAAGACCTGCAAAGGGACCTAACGAGACTGGAAGACTGGGCAAAAAAGTGGCAAATGAGTTTTAACGTAGAGAAATGCAAGGTCATGCATGTAGGGAAAAAGAACCCGATGTTCAGCTACAAAATGGGGGGAACACTGCTAGGGGTGAGTAACCTGGAAAGGGACCTGGGGGTGATGGTCGACACATCACTGAAACCATCGGCGCAATGTGCGACAGCCTCAAAGAAAGCAAACAGAATGCTGGGCATCATCAAAAAGGGTATCACAACCCGGACGAAGGAAGTCATCATGCCGTTGTATCGCGCAATGGTGCGCCCGCACCTGGAGTACTGTGTTGAATACTGGTCGCCGTACCTCAAGAAGGACATGGCGGTACTCGAGGGAGTGCAGAGGAGGGCGACTAAGTTGATAAAAGGTATGGAAAATTTTTCATACGCTGACAGGTTAAAAATGCTGGGGCTGTTCTCCCTGGAGAAGAGGAGACTTAGAGGGGACATGATAGAAACCTTCAAAATCCTAAAGGGCATAGAGAAAGTGAATAAGGACAGATTCTTCAAACTGTGGGGAGCCACAAGCACTAGGGGTCACTCGGAGAAATTGAAAGAGGACAGGTTTAGAACAAATGCTAGAAAATTCTTTTTTACCCAGAGGGTGGTGGACACATGGAACGCGCTTCCGGAGGATGTGATAGGCCAGAACTCTGTACAGGGGTTCAAGGAGGATTTGGATAGGTTCCTGGAGGACAAAGGGATAGAGGGGTACAGATAGAACTTGAGATAGGTTATAGAAGTGGTCAGAAATCACTTCATAGGTCGCGGACCTGATGGGCCGTCACAGGAGCGGACCGCTGGGCGAGATGGACCTCGGTCTGACCCAGTGGAAGCAACTTCTTATGTTCTTATGTTTACAATCGGGTACGCAAGCATTTTCCCTACCTGTTCCTGTGGGCTCACAATCTATTTAATGGACCTGGGGCAATGAAGGATTCAGGTGTAAATTATGGCATGAGCATTTTGAATTTCTGGGATTAGTTTTGATTGCTTTTTAAATATAGATAATGTATATAGGCTTACAATGGGCACTTTTCAATGTCCGAGATTTCCATAAGCTCTCCTGTTTTAGCATAAGAACATAAGAATTGCTATACTGGGACAGACTGAAGGTCCATCAAGCCCAGTTTCCTGCTTCCAACAGTGGCCAACCCAGGTCCCAAGTATCAGACAGAAACCCAAACAGTAGCAACATTCCAGAGCTGAGACTGTGATGTCATAATGCCTCATTTCACCAATGCCTAAGAGCCAACCTCAGCAGTGATGTCACAATGGTTTGATTGTCTTATACTTGGCTCACATAAGAACATAAGAATTGCCTTACTGGGACAGACCAAAGGTCCATCAAGCCCAGTATCCTGTTTTTAACAGTGCCCAATCCAGATCGCAAGTACCTGGCAAGATTCTAAAAGTGTAAAACAGATTTTAAGATGCGTATCATTCTTCAGTGAAGGCTCTTGACAAAGTATTCAAAGGCAAGGAGGTGACACTCCAAACGAAGATCAGACTTGTTCACACACTCATTTTCTCAGTGGTCAGCTGAAGATGCAAAAGCTGGACACGATGGAAGCAAAGATTGACTCATTTGAGCTTTGGTGCTGTAGAAGGATTTTAGGTGAGCCATGTACTACCAGAAGAACTAGCAAATCAATTCTGGAAGAGATCAAACTGGCTATGTCACTCGAAGCCCAAATGATGAAGTTACGACTGTCTTATTATGGTCACACCATCAGAAAAGAGAGATCACGGGAGAAGGACATCATGTATGGGAAGATCAAAGTAACCAGGCGAAGAGGAGGACCTGCAATCAGATGGGGGTTTGACACTGGAGGACCTTTTCAGACTTTTTTAGATCCGCAATTCATCAAGTCAATGGCACCTAACAACCACATCCTAGAAATAAGCGGTGGATTTTTCCCAAGTCCATCTTAATAATAGCTTATGTACTTTAGGAAATTTTCCAAACCTTTTTTTTAAACCCTGTTAAGCTTTCACCACATTCTCTGGTATCGAATTCCAGAATTTAATTGCATGTTTTTCTTCTCTTACAATTACCCATGTACCCCTTTTGTCTTTTTCTTTTTTTTTTTATAAATCTTTATTTAAATTTTTCAAATAAACAACAATTATGTTTAAAGGCAATATACGATATTAATACATCCAATATTAGTAATCATAATTCAAAACAAAGATAATACAAAATAAATCCATTTTCATTATTGGAAATATATTGACAGAAAGAAGTAACCCATACTTTTTATTTAACATAGTCCTCAATATCTTTTGTCTTTTTCCACTATTTTTGTATTCAGCTGAAAATATTACACGTTAAAAGAAATAAAATAATAGTTTTTTAAAAACCCCAAACTCACTTCATTGGGCTTTCCCGCTTCATTGCTACAACCATATCCCTCACTGAGGGAATCTGACGACTTACTACGAAAAAGAAATGGACAGGGATCTATGGAGACAAATGACCTCCCTCAAACCAGTGCTTTCGCCCACTACAACCGATTTAAAAGAACCTAAGATCATTCTGGGAGTTTCTTTGTAAGGTCTAGTTGTTTTCTCTATTATTGGACATACTGTGTAACAAATGTTAGAGAACGATGAAGTGAAGCAATTAAAATCGAATGTTTTTCAGGAACAAATTAGCCCCCTTCCATTTAGTAAATGCCAGAGGATTGCTTAACTGATTTGCTATTTAAAAAGAGAAATGTAGGCAATTTCCTTAGCCATAGACCACTAGCTTTGACAACATCCTCCAGGAACAAATTCCAAAGCTTTAACTGGGGAAAAAAAAACCCAACCACTTTCTTAAATGTGCTTAAATCTGCTGTCTGTCCCTAAGTCCTGGTATTATTTGGAAGGATAAGTAACCATTCTCTAATCAAAGCCAGGCCAATGCTGGACTGCATAGGGAGAGGTGGGTTATGTCCCTGTACAAGTCGCAGGTAAGGTCAAATTTGGAACCAGTGTTCAGCTTTGATGGCTGTATCTCAATATGGACTATGGAAGTTGAAAAGTACACACCTAGGGTGTGACAAGGTGGAACGTTTCTCCTTCCTCCATTTTCAAACTCAGGCATACAGATAGACAAACAGACAACAGACAAGCGCTCCTCCGGTACGCACTATTGCTTGGGTGAAAAGGTGCCTAAAACAGTTTGGAAGTGATCCAGAGAATGGCAACAGTAAAACTAGTAGACATAATATGAAGCTGCCGGGAGGGAGACTTGGGAACAATGTCCTTGTGCATGGAAAAGGTGGTAGATGCCTGGAATACCCTCCTGGAGGAGGCAGTGGAGACAGATACGGTACTGAAATTTAAAAAGGAATGGGGATAGGCATAGGGAAGACCCAACTATTAGGCAAGACTAGACTTCTTCGGGAAGCAAAGAGTAGCTACAGCCAACGCAAAACAATAGTCCTGACCGCCCAGAAAAATTCAACGACCAATTAGCTCCTACTTTATTTTTATAAGGTTTTGTGTGATGGTTATGATTGTTATGCTTAATCTCATGTGGAGATGGGGGGAGGGGGAGAGGACTCCAGGCAGGTCTAGGCTGATTCATTGTGGCCCATTCAGCATGGCCATTTCATCTACCTAGGATTAGAGAATGACACGGTGACAAAATTCATCACCGTTCCCGTCCCCGCGGATAACCGCGGGAAACCATCTTCATGTCATTCTTTAAGGAGAGAGGGAAGAATCAGAGTATAATTGAGCACAACCACTGACCTGCAAGCTTTGCTTTGAAGAATGCTGGTGTAGAAGGACCGAGGTTGAAATAGACACTAGAAAATGACATGGGATTATTTCCCGCGGTTATCCGCGGGGATGGGAACGGTGATGAATTTTGTCACCATGTCATTCTCTACCTAGGATCTCACAAAAAGACCATCAAGAAATTGAGACTTATCCAGAACACAGCCGTCCGACTAATCTTTGGCCTGAAAAATCGGACCACATCATCCCATACTACAAGAAACTCTACTGGCTACCTATAGAAGCAAGAATAATTTTCAAATTCGGTTACCTCTGCTTCAAGACTCTTGTCGGCACCGCACCCACCTACCTCCTGAAACACCTCACCCTGCAGGACAAACTCCACTTCTCACGCAGAACACTGCTGTTCGCAATCCCTTCCCCCAAAGGATGCAAATTCAAGAGATTCCTCAACAGAACACTCTCCTTTCAAGCAGGGGTCCGGAACAACACCTTAAGTCAGGGGTCTCAAAGTCCCTCCTTGAGGGCCGCAATCCAGTCAGGTTTTCAGGATTTCCCCAATGAATATGCATGAGATCTATGTGCATGCACTGCTTTCAATGCATATTCATTGGGGAAATCCTGAAAACCCGACTGGATTGCGGCCCTCAAGGAGGGACTTTGAGATCCCTGCCTAAGTGACCTAATCATGAACTCTCTAACATACCACTCTTTCAGAAATTCACTAAAAATCTACCTATTCAACAAATTCACCAGATCCTCCAAATCTGCATGACACCTACCTCATCTTACACACCTCGACCACCTCATCACATAACTGTCTTTCTATCCCTCCCCGATTCTAATTGATATTACCTCGCTGTTCTTACAGCACCTCTTGTTGTACACCATCTTGAACTGAAAAGGTATGACGGGATATAAATAAAGCTATTATTATTATTACTAGTCTTTAAGCCCGTTACATTAACGGGTGCTAGAATATATGTCCGTCTGTCTTTCTTTCTTTCTTTCTGTCTCTCTCTCTCCCGCTGTCTCTCTCTCTCTCTCTCCTTGGCTCCCTTTTTCTGTCTGTCTTTCTGTCCCTCTCCCTGCCCCTGTGTCTTTCTTCCTTTCTGTCTGTCTCCCTCCCTCCATCCATCCATCCATCCAGGGGATGCGGCAGAGGAAATTAGGCCAGTAGAAGACCCGAAGCAGCGTTTAGTGTGCCTGGGACGCTGCTGCTCCTGCCGGGTTTGTCAACCCTGTAGCGGTGGGAGGGTCAACGGGGGTTTCAGTTGTGCCGGGTAGGGTCGGCGGGGTGGGGGGAGGAGTCGGGTGGGGGGAGTCAGGCAGGCATCGGAGGGGGGGTGGGGGGGTTCAATGGAAGGCAGACAGGCAGGATGGCATGGGGGGGTTCCATGAAAACATGCTGCTCAGGGGGATGGGAGGCAAGCAAGCAAGTGCCGCAGCACTACCTCCTTGAGATGCAAATCTATCTCATGCATATTTATTGTGGATATCCTGAAAACCTGACCTGCCTGTGGCTCTCGAGGACTGGAATTGTCTATCCCTGGGCTAGGGGGTACTCCAGACCTGGCTTGAGAAACACTGGTTTCTAATTCTGAAGTGTAGATAAGACTGCAGAGATCCAAGGAATAGCCTATGAGGCTCAGAATAAAAAAAAAACCTAACCCCGCTCTTTTACAGAGGTGCCTAAGCGTTTTAGC
Organism: Geotrypetes seraphini; assembly: GCF_902459505.1. Classification (NCBI taxonomy): domain Eukaryota; kingdom Metazoa; phylum Chordata; class Amphibia; order Gymnophiona; family Dermophiidae; genus Geotrypetes; species Geotrypetes seraphini. The sequence goes on along the minus strand of NC_047093.1, from coordinate 14,915,447 downwards.
GCATGATAACTGATTTAGCCCGTGCTAAATGTTAATGCGCCCATTATAGTCTATGGACCCGTTAGCGTTTAGCGTGCGCTAAATTGGCTACCGCACCTTTGTAAAAGGGGGCCTAAAACATCCCAAAAATTGCCTAAGTTGGGCACATGGATGTCCTAATTGTTGGAATGTCCAAGTATCGATAACCCAAAATGAGCAAATGACCACTGGATAAATTAAGGTATGACCCCCCCCTCCCCATTACACACTTCCCTACTGCTCACTATCTCCCTCCCAGCCCCCCAAAATCTGAATGAAAGATTATACACCTGACTCTAGAACCGCAGCACCTGGAATGGGAAAGCTTAGTAGAGCATCATGCAGGTGTCTTAAGTAGCCTGGTGGGGGGGCTAGTGAGCCATAGAGAGGAGAACCCAGGCCCATAAGCCACTCTAGCCACTACATTTATGGTAGAAAGTGTGAGCCTACCATATCCCACCAAAATCCTACTCTACTGCCTTATAGCTGCCATAGGGGTTATTGGGGTGGTAGATAGGTGGGTCTAGTAGGTTTGGGGGGGGAGTTTTGGAGGGCTTACCATAAATTATAAGGGGGGTTACATAGTAACATAGTAACATAGTAACATAGTAGATGACGGCAGATAAAGACCCGAATGGTCCATCCAGTCTGCCCAACCTGATTCAATTTACATTTTTTTTTAAAAAAAAATTTCTTCTTAACTATTTCTGGGCAGTGGCATCCTTTATGTGAAGTTCACAGCAGTGCCCTCTATGTTGGCATATCTGTGGACAGAAAGTAACTGGCACTGTCAAGCGCTTCATCAGAGATGACTGAGTTTAATTTTCTACTTGAATGCAAAGTCCAAGAGAAATTCAAACTGTCATTATTTTACTTTTTTTTTTAAAATAAATCTTTATTCATTTTCAAGACTAATACAAAGTGCCATGAAGTATACAAACTCTTTTCTTACCAGCCCAGGGGCTTTACAATTTATTTCCTGCATTTTTATGCCATTTTATTTTGCCACTATCCTCTGCCTGCTTCCAGACAATGATTAGGTTCACAATGAAAGGTCCTTTGACTATCCCTGGTTGGGAGTTTTTGTTCGTGGATTTGCGTACCTGGCGGCAGGTGTAGTGCTGAGATGGGCAGTGTACGATTAAAGATGGCTTTCCAGCGGCTCTTTTCTCTTTCAAGAGAAGTCGTCTGGAATTCACACCTGCAGCTCCTGACTGGCACTGCCAAGAAATCGGGCAGAAGACAGCTGAGATCAGATACGCTGCAGCTGGGTCCAAAAGGAAGTGAGAGCATTTTGTTACACTGGATTACTTCAGCAGAAAGCTGCGTTTGTTCAAGGAGAAAGACCGCATTTGTTCCCTTTTAAGTAATGAATTTGTGTCGCTCTTTAGAGTGAGATCAGCCCCTGACTTGGGCCGTGGAGCAGAAACTCATTCTCAGCGCTCGGTTAGGAAAAATATGGTTGGATGATAGTGGCTTATGGTCATGGAGCGGAACCTCTGTACCCCAGGTCAGCCAGGGCTGGGGAAGATGCAGAAGCAGTGTTCAGTGGAGGAGGGAATTGGGATCACTGCTAAGAGTGACACCTGGTGGTCTGATTTAGAGCCCACAATATACTGGGGTATGAATGAAAATTAAAGGCATACATAGTTCCAAATTAGTGAGAAGACAAAGGAAAAAGAGAAAATAAGAACACAAGAATAGCCCAGTAGCTCATACTCACGGTGGCCAATAGAGGTCACTAGTACCTGGCCAAAACCCAAAGAGTAGCAACATTCCTTAGAGAATCTCAAAAAGTAGCAAGATTCTGGAATCCCAGAGCGTATCAAAATTCTAGAATCCCAAAGAGTAGCAACATTCCATACAGAATCTCAAAGAATAGCAAGATTCCGGAATCCCAGAGAGTAACAAGATTCTAGAATCCCAAAGAGTAGCAACATTCCATACAGAATCTCAAAGAATAGCAAGATTCTGGAATCCCAGAGAGTAACAAGATTCTAGATCCCAAAGAGTAGCAACATTCCATACAGAATCTCAAAGAATAGCAAGATTCTGGAATCCCAGAGAGTAACAAGATTCTAGAATCCCAAAGAGTAGCAACATTCCACGCTACCAATCAAGGGCAAGCAGTGGCTTCCCCTATGTCTCTCTCAATAACAGACTATGGACTTTTCCTCCAGGAACTTGTCCAAACCTTTCTTAAAACCAGCTACATTATCTGCTCTTACCACAACCTCTGGCAACACGTTCCAGAGCTTAACTATTCTCTGAGTGAAAATATATTTCCTCCTATTGGAGGTCATCTGGTCCCTTCCCTATCCCCAGGCAGGACTCACTATATCTACAATGAGCTTTATTGACACAAATTAGCTTTGTCATAATCATGTGCCACGAATGAAACTTAGTACAGCTGACCATTCCTTTTTCTAATTATCAACATCATGTGGCTCTGCATGCTTTGAGTTTTGATAGCAAATAATATTCAGAACATCTTAAGGAAAAGTGTCTGCTTTGTTCTGTAGAAAGGCAGCTGTGTATTTTTATTTTTCTGAGAACATTTAAAGTAGAAATGCAAAAGTTATGAATAATGAATACCAATGTTTGTGTTCTGATACCCGATCAAAGGAACAGCGCTATTTTTCTTTTATAGTAAAACATCTTCCACTCTCTACATACCTATTATAAAAAGATGTTTCTTTTACTAAGAAAACTCTTGATGAGGTATAGAAGATCCAAAGCTATTCTCTTTACTGATATGGAAAGAAGGGAGTAAATAAACATTGGACAAAAGACTCTGACGGACTATAAGAACATAAGAATTGCCATACTGAAAGTCCATCAAGCCCAGTTTCCAACAGTGGCCAACCCAGGTCACATGTATCTGGCAGAAACCCAAAGAGTAGCAACATTCCAGAGCTGAGATTGTGATGTCATAATGCCTCATTCCACCAGTGCCTAAGAGCCAACCTCATCAGTGATGTCACAATGGCTGGATTGTCCTATACTAGGTTCACATAAGAACATAAGAATTGCCAAAGGCCCATCAAGTCCAGTATCCTGTTTCCAACAGTGGCCAACCCAAGTCCCAAGTACCAGACAGAAGCCGAAAGGGCAGCAACATTCCAGAGCTGAGATTGTGATGTCATATGCCTCATTCCACCAATGCCTGAGAGACAACCGCATCAGTGATGTCACAATGGCTTGGTTTTCATATACAGTACTTGGCTCACATAAGAACATACGAATTGCTGTATCAGGACACATCGAAGGTCCATCAAGCCCAGTATCCTGTTTCCAAAAGTGGCCAACCCAGATCCCAAGTACCCAGCTAGATCCTAAGCATGTGTTCTACTTTTCTCAAGAGTTCCATAAGTGTGGTGACATCATGATGGTGGCCGTGTGCAATGACAAAGATCATGGTGGACTAAAGAAAGAGCTTCATCTATTGAATAAAAGCCAAACTTGAAAATATCTGGTATATTTCTCTAAAATGCATGAATTTCATTTTTTTAAAGTTCTATGGATGCCCCTCCTTCTTTTTCAATAGCTCTTAGTGAGGTAATTTGAGGGCCCCCAATGGTATTTCAATGATCTACTTATATCTATCCAAATGGGTAAAAATCGGAATAGAAATGGCATAGCTGTTTGTTGCATGCACTTGTCCTTGTAGACCACTACAATATATGATGAATTTTCATAGTAAGTGGCCTCTAGGCCAGTGCCAGAAATGTGTTCTGGAAGTCCAGAGTTCAGATCCCAGAAGGGAACTTGGAAATAGGCCAGTTTCACTGCATTGGCTACCAAACTCTCAAAGTAACATCTTAGGTGTTTTAGAAGTTCACTGATAAAGCGTGATGCACCCCAGTCACTGGGACCCCACCCCTATTCAATAAGTCTGCTAAACATCAAGCCAAGCCAATGTAATCTTGCTTTATTTGTTTATTCATTCAATTTTCTATAAAAGGGGTAGGGAACTCCGGTCCTCAAGAGCCGTATTCCAGTCGGGTTTTCAGGATTTCCCCAATGAATATGCATGAGATCTATTTGCATGCACTGCTTTCAATGCATATTCATTGGGGAAATCCTGAAAACCCGACTGGAATACGGCTCTCGAGGACCGGAGTTCCCTACCCCTGTTCTCCCAGGGAAGCTCAGAACGGTTTACATGAATTTATTCAGGTCCTCAAGCATTTTTCCCTGTCTGTCCTGGTGGGCTCCCAATCTATCTAATGTACCTGGGACAACAAGAGGATTAAGTGACTTGCCAAGTAAAGGACAATCCAGCCATTGTGACATCACTGATGAAGTTGGTTCTTATTGGTGGAATGAGGCATTATGACATTACAATACCTGCTCTGGTTATCAGAGGCTGAAACTTTACACTATTTATTCAGTTTTCTATACCATTCTCCCATATGAGCTCAGAATGGTTTACATGAGTTTATTCAGGTCCTCGAGCATTTCTCCCTGTCTGTCCTGGTGGGTCCACAATCTATCTAATGTACCTGGGGCAATGAGGGGATTAAGTAACTTGCCCAGAGTCACAAGGAGCAGTGTGGGTTTGAACCCACACCCGCAGGGGGCTGTGGCTATAGCTTTAACCACTGCACCACTCTAGAAATTGCTGTGGACAATACTTAGACCTCACAGCCCTCCTTCTGACTGAAGATCCTGCTATTACGGCCTTCACCGACAGACCACTCGACTCTCTATATGCTGGTTCAAATAATATGAGTTTAATAATCAAACAGCAATAGTTTACAAGAACAAACTACACAGCATACAGAGTATCTTGCACCAGGCTGGCCAGACTGATGGAGAACTTCCAAATAGTTCTGACTCCTTGATTCAAAGAGCTTTCTTTTATATGACTCTGACAGCTCTGGCCCACGTTGGTGCATGTTACATTTCACACTTTCATTGGTTAATCATATTCCTCATCTCATTTATTAATCTATGGATTGGTTAACATAATTGAGTGATACTGTGTCACGCCTTCTTTCATCTACTTCTCCCTTACTTCCCCGTAAATGTCCTTTTAATATATCAAGAACCTCCCTCGAGTACCTGGGCCTAACGGTTTTCCAGCTCTGTGGTCAGCTTTCTTGTTTCCTGCGCAGCATTCGTCCTTCTTCTTGCAAAACCTTCATAAGCTTCTCATACCTTTATAGGGCTAAGATCTCTCTTTCACTAGAATTGTTTTTCTCTCCAACTGTGCCTTTTGTTTGACCCTGCTTTCAAGAAAAGCAGAAGTGTCTTTCCAGAGCTGGCTGTTTTTTAGTCAGAGTGTCCATTTTGCTTCTTTCAGCAACCATTTTAGGTCTTAGCTGTATTGGCCTGTTCCTGCTATATTGGGAAAAATTTTCAGGGGTCTTCACCTGGGCTTACAGAACTTCTCATCCCTTCCTCATGACACACTGTCCATTTACTGTAAGATTCCATTTCCATTTAGCTAGTGGGAGGGCGTAGTTATTCTTCCTCTTGGTCCGGCCGCTCGCCTAGAGGGCCCTGCAGCGATCGGGGAGATATGTGCAAGGGCAGCTGTTTCCCGTCTGGGACCCTGCCCACCTGCTTGCCTGTGCTGTTTGTCAGCTGTGTCATCGGGCTCTGATATCGGCACGGTGGTCTAGGTGTCAGGTCAAAAGCGCGCCGGGACAAAGGCGCGCCCAGACAATTGAGTGCACCGCGCACCGCCGCGCCGCTCTAAATTACTGTTTTTAGTGCTCCGATGGGGGGTGTGGGGGGGAACCCCCCCACTTTACTTAATAGACATTTCGCCGCGTTGTGGGGGTGTTGTGGGGGGTGTGGGGGGTTGTAACCCCTCACATTTTACTGAAAACTTCACTTTTTCCCTGTTTTTAGGGAAAAAGTTCAGTTTACAGTAAAATGTGGAGGGTTACAACCCCCAAACCCCCCCATAACGCCGGCGCGATGTCTATTAAGTAAACTGGGGGGGTTCCCCAACAAAACCCCCCGTCGGAGCCCCTAAAAACTGTCATTTAGAGTGGCGCGGTGGCGCGCGCTGCGCTCAATTGTCAGCGCGCGCTTTTGTCTTTCGCGCCGTTGTCTATGAACCGGCGGTCTGCTGTGGTGCTGTGAGCACTGGCTCCCGCCCTTGTAGGCCAGGAGACGGATGTGCGCCGTTCACCTGCGGTTGGGATCCTGAGGCCATCTTCGGCCAACGACAGATTGACGTCGAGGGATCACCTGCGGCCTACTTTCCCTCCCGTCCATCATATCCTGCTACCGTCTTACGCTGAACGGAGCCGAACTGAACTTTCATCTTGCATCATTTTTATTTTTTCTTACAACCTGCTTTTCCTTCCCTTTTTATATCTCTTTTATTGCAATTTAATATTTTATGTTAATATGTTAGTATGTTAATAAATGTTTAATATGGTGCTTTGGTTAGATTGTGAGCCTTTTTGGACAGATAGGGAAGTTTTAAGCATCCAGTGTCAACCGTTTTGATCTGGAAATAATTGTGAAGAAAGGCGGAATATCAAATACGGTAAAATAAACATTTATACATACATACTTGCATTCATTATTCTTTACTGTTAGGTTTTAAAATCAATGCTTAAGATTCTATTACTATTTATTATTTCTATAGCACTTCCAGAAGCATGCAGCGCTGTACATTAAACACGCAAGAGACGGTCCCTGCTCGAAAGAGCTTACAATCTAAGCTATGACAGACACACAGGACACAGGGTGGATCCATATATGGTACTCATGATGGGACAAACAAGGAAAGAAGAGGTTACCTGGGTAACTTTATATGTCCAGACATTCCTTCCAATTATTATTTCACCACTTTATCATTTAATTTTCTAATAAATTCTTCTAATCCACTCCCCCTCCCCTCTCAACTTCTGAGCAGGGTCCTGGCAAAACTGCACTCTCTTTGCCACCCCTCTCATCGAGCCTCCTGACAGCACACATTGTACAGTTATTATCAGACCTGTCAAAGACCTGGTGCCTCACCGCACACCTGAAGCACGCACTTACGGGAAAACAATGCGCTCCCTGTTGTGTGCAAGAGATCAAATGTGAAACGCTAATGCCATGGATTAAAAAGGCAGTTTATTCAGAAAAATGTGAAAGTTAGCAGTAAACCCCCCTCCCCAGATATTAAAAATGGCCACGCTGCATCTAACACAGGCATTCATCCTCTCTGGCAAAGGGCAGAATTCAGCATTACAGTGGCGACAAAGCAATATTATTAACTAACAGCTAAACCTGGAGGGACTGGAGTAAAAATATTGAACAGAAACGCACAATCCAGGAAAAAAAACTTCTGAAAACAATGGCACTGTTCTGTGCCCACCCAGGGCAGGATTAACCAATAGGCCCAGTAGACACGTGCCTAGGGCCCGAAATGGTCAGGGGGGGCCTGATGAAGGAGGGCATCAACATTGTTTTTTTCCAAACGGCAATGGGCCCCTCCAGCATTGATCGGCAACGCGGGCCCCCCCTGATTGGCAATGTGGGCCCCGCCCCGATCGGCAAACCCCCCTCCCCCCCCCCCCCCATCGACGGAAAGTAAGACAAGCAAGCAACGCGGGTAAGAAAGGCAACGGGAACTGTAATTGTGCAAGCGGTGCTGCACGCCCAAAGCTTCCCTCTGACGCAGCTTCCTGTTTCCGCCTGGGCGCAGGGTGGGGTGGGGCGGGGCAGGGGGGCCCGGTGTACTTGTGTGCCTAGGGGCCCTCGACGAATTAATCCTGCCCTGTGCCCACCCCCAGCACACATTGATATAACCGGAGGAAAAAGGCCTCAGATGCAACGGTGAGAAAACCCCACCAGACCTAAGAAGTACTTAGGCATCGGCAGGAGTCTGTGTTAGGTGCCGGTAAATTAGGGCAGGAAAACCCTATACTGGCGTCTACGGCGAGTTAGGCGTCGCTAGGTGTGATTCTATAAAAGACGCCTAGCGGTTGATCGGCAACCGCGTCGAAAGGCGCCATTTATAAAACCAGGGCCTAAGTGCCGCTGCGTTCTTTTTTTTTTACAGACGCAACTCATGTTTCTATGATTCTATGTTTCGTTAGCACATCACCAGTCAAAAAAAAAGGGAAAATGCCCACTTTAACCCTTTCAGGACCATAAGGGTCATAGGCCAATTTTTGTGGTTTTGACGACATTTTTGTGGTAAAAAGGGCTTGCAGATGCCAAAAAATTGATGTTTTTTTGGTGAAATATCATTATTTTTATTTTAAAAAAATCAAACTTCTGGCTTATGGACAGTGTGGCAAGTGAATCTTCTCGTCAATCTGGCAACGACGCTAATGAATGAATGTCGGAACCAGTTTGTTTACATAAAGGCAGCATCCTATGGAATCCGTACATATCAAATTTAGAACTGTAGACTATCCCAATCAAAATGTATAGGATTTTTAAAGTTATGGGACAAATATGTCCCTTGGTCCTGAAAGGGTTAACGTCACGGTGAATCTGGGCTTAGTGCGTGGGCAAGTCAGATATTAGAAAACACTAAACCCAGCTTCCACAACACCTGAGCAAACTGTGTGGCAGAGTCACCTTTTCAATGACCTCGCAGGAAGTCGCGTGCTGAGTTTTGCTCCCTCTCCCGTGTGTTTCTCTAGTTAGGCAACCGATACTCAGTGTGTCGTGTTATTGTAAAAACATAATTAACCTATTGTCATTTACGTGAAAGACTCCGAGAACTGTGTTTGCAAAGCAAGGAAGGTGGGTCTCTCACTAGATCCCAGCAGAAATGGTCAGATCTAGGGGAATAATGCAAAGGAGAGAGAAGGGGGAAGGACTTTGAGATCGGTTCAATCAAATATACCACAAGTAACAAACCCCATGTAGAAGGGTTCAGGGCCTCTGTCTGAACCCACACACTTGGTTGGCTGCATGTCTCTCATTATCAATAAGAAGAGTTATAAAACCTCACCAAACAGGAACTCATAGACTAAAAGCATGTAATTTAAACAGGCTCAAAGCAAAGAGGTCTTTTTAGTGTGAGGGTGGTCTTTTTCAAAGGAGGAGGCACCTGCTAGCAAGTCCTGGGACACTGGCATCTGTGTAAACGTGCCCCCTCCCTATGCCCACGGGTCTTAGAAGGTGTTGAATGGACTGGCTTCATAAGACGAGCACTGTTAGAAGCAGATTTCTAAGGCTTATATATACCTAAGTAAAACAGAACTGGTGCTGTGCTGGGCTGGGATGGATTACAAGGGACCACAGGGAGGCCCATTAATTATTGTGACAAGATGATCATGGATTGGGTTCCAGGGGTTTTGCCAACAACAAGCTCCTCTGTCAAACTCGTAAGAACGCGTATTAGAGTTTGAAGGATTTAGGGGACAAGGGTAGGAGATTAGAATCCTCCACTTGACGCTCGCTTCGCTCCCCCGTCCCTGGAATTCCACACTGCTGTACAAGGTAACCTTCTGTTTCCGTTTCCCAGAATTCTAGGTGGCCCTATGACGTCATAATGGTCTGTTTGGTGCAACTACCGTGTTTCCCTGAAAATAAGACAGTGTCATATTAATTTGGGGTTCAAAAAACGCACTAGGGCTTATTTTGGGGGATGTCTTATTTTTTTCATGTATAAGAATCATCTCTCCCTTCCTCTCCTCTACCCCGATTCTTCCTCTCTCCTTCCTCCCACCCCTCATATGCAGCATCATTCCTCCCCTCTCACTCATCCCCTTGTGCAGCAGAACCCCACCGACCCTCCCACCGTGAGACTGATATACCTCCGCTCCGAGGCCTCCCACAGGGGTGGGGGGTTGCTGAACTGACGATCCCAACTTTTTCAGCAAATCAGGCAGCACTAGTGTCAGGGATTATGTCAGCGAGTGTCGGGGACATTTGGGAGGGGGGCTACAGGGGTTTATTTTTGAGGAGGGCTTATATTAGGAGCATCTTTAAAAATCATGCTAGGGCTTATTTTCGGGATAAGACTTATTTTGGGGGGAAACAGGGTAACTGCAACGCAGTTTTCAGATAAAGCAGTGATTCTGAACTATTGCGTCATGAACAGCTAGGAGACGTGTAATCAAAGTTTGACGTAGACAGAAAGCCCTCCGCTTCCTTACTAACTAATCCATTAGCGTGCCTAAGTAAAAAGACCCGACAGTGAACTCGTATTGTCTAGTATGACCAATCTTTTCTCCACCGTCTTGTATTCTTTCAAAGCCCATCAGAAACCCTATTAAGATAGCACAGAGAAGGTCAGTTCTGGCCTCACTCAGCCTTGACCCGTCAAATGCACGCAGGAGAAACGCACCCCATCAATTGCACCCTGACATGTGCGCACACTGAATGGGAGGTCCGCCCCGACAGGATACTTTTTTGATTTTTTGAGGGTTACAAAGTAACCCTATTTTTTGAGGAGGTGGAGGGAAAACATCCCCCCCACACACTACATTTAAAAAATTCATTTCCTATCTACTGTTAGGGTTGGATATCTGGAAGGCCCTGATTTGCTGAGACTTCTCAAGCCCCATCCCTTGGGAGGGGATTGAAATGCCTCAGAAGCCAAAGAGTAGCAACATTCTAGAATTTCAAAGAATAGCAAGATTCCGGAACTCCAATGAGAGCAACATTCCAGAGCTGAGATTGTGATGTCATAATGCCTCATTCCACAGTGCCTCAGAGCCAACCTCATCAGTGATGTTACAATTGTCCTATACTTGGCTCACATAAGAATAGCCATCAAGCTCAGTAACCCATCCTCACAGTGGCCAATCCAGGTCACTAGTACCTGGCTCAAACCCAAGAAGTAGCAACATTCTAGAACCCCAAAGAGTAGCAACATTCCATTCTACCGATCCAGAGCAAGCAGTGGCTTCCCCCATGTCTTAATAACAGACTATGGACTTTTCCTCCAAGAAATTGTCCAAACCTTTCTTAAAACCAGCTACGCTATCCGCTCTTACCACAACCTCTGGCAACATGTTCCAGAGCTTAATTATTCTCTGAGTGAAACAAAATTTCCTCCTATTGGTTTTAAAAAGTATTTCCCTGCAATTTCATCGAGTGTCCCCTAATCTCTGTAATTTCTGACAGAGTGAAAAATCGATCCACTTGTACCCGTTCTACTCCACTCAGGATTTTGTAGACTTCGATCCTATCTCCCCTCAGCCGTCTCTTTTCCAAGTTGAAGAGCCCTAACCGTTTTAGTCTCTCCTCATACGAGAGGAGTTCCATCCCCTTTACCATCTTGGTCGCTCTTCTTTGAACCTTTTCTAGCGCCAATATATCTTTCTTGAGATAAGGAGACCAGAATTGAACGCAATACTCCAGATGAAGTTGCACCATGGAGCGATACAGGGGCATGATAACACTCTTAGTCTTGATAGCCATCCCTTTTTTAATAATTCCTAGCATCCTGTTTGCTTTTTTGGCTGCCGCCGCACATTGGGCAGAAGGTTTCATCGTACTGTCTACGATGACACCCAGATCCTTTTCTTGGGCGCTCACAGAACATTTGTTAGGTGTGCGCAGGTATGACAGGACTATGGCTGCTATGACTGAGAGCACCTGAATGGAAGACTTGGAAGATGGAGTGAAGGAGTAGCGAAATGGTGAGTTGTAGTGCCCCGAGAACCTGTATGTCGAGTCGATGTATGTTGCAATTGAAGAAATAAAGGAATGTGTGAAATATCTTGAGTTCACCAGTCTTTGTTGGATTTTTCCACTTCTCTGTGTCCGAGAGTCAGCACAACATGGTTCAATTCCCACCAGTGGCATAGTACCCCATGCACCATAATGTTGGGGGCGCCAGCGCCTCTATGACCCCCATGCTACACTCAAGCTCTCCTCCCATACCTCTTTAAAGCTCCACCGACGCAAGTAACTTCTCAGGCCTGCTGCTTGCGCCAGCCTGGCTCCCCTCTGAAATCACTTCCGGGTAATGGGGCCAGGAAGTGACATCAGAGGGAAAGCCGTCACTGGTGCGAGCAGCAGGCCAGAGAAGCTGCTCACACTGGTGGAGATTTAAAGAGATATGGGGGGGGAAGGGGGGGCATGAGTGTGGCATGGTGGCAGGGAAGGAGCAGGAGTGTGGAAGGAGTGGAGAGGAGGGTATGGGGGCGTCTCCTACCCTTGCTACACCACTGATCCCCAACGTAGTTCCGTGTGATTCTGGACAAGTTACTTAACCCTCTATTGCCCCAGGTACAAAAGAAATACCATGTGGCACAAACAACCACAGTAAAAATCTTATACATGAATACAGGATGTCCGGTGCAGTATTCGGAGAGACCCCCCCAGGAAAGAGACTTGGGAGTACTTGTAGACAAGTCAATGAAGCCGTCTGTGCAATGCGCAGCGGCAGCAAAAAAGGGCAAACAGAATGCTAGGAATGATTAAGAAGGGGATCACGAACAGATCGGAGAAGGTACGCCACTACCTGGAATACTGCATCCAGCACTGGTCGCCGTACTCGAAGAAGGACGTAGCACTACTCAAAAGGGTCTAGAGAACAGCAAATAAGATGGTTAAGGGGCTGGAGGAGTTGCCGTACAGCGAAAGATTAGAGAAACTGGGCCTCTTCTCCTTCGAAAAGAAGAGATTGGGAGGGGACATGATTGAAACATTCAAGGTACCGAAGGGGATAGACTTAGTAGATAAGGAGAGGTTGTTCACTCTCTCCAAGGTAGGGAGAACGAGAGGGCACTCTCTAAAGTTGAAAGGGGATAGATTCCGTATGAACGTAAGGAAGTTCTTCTTCACCCAGAGAGTGGTAGAAAACTGGAACGCTCTTCCGGAGTCTGTCAAAGGAGAAAACACCCTCCAGGGATTCAAATAAGGGAAACACCCTCCAGGGATTCAAGACAAAGTTAGACAAGTTCCTGTTGAGCCAGAATGTACACAGATAAGGCTAGTATCAGTTAGGACACTGGTCTTTGACCTAAGGGCTGCCGCGGGAGCGGACTGCTGGGCACGATGGACCACGGGTCTGACCCAGCAGCGGCAATTCTTATGTTCTTATATAAAAAGGTGCAACTACAAAAGAGCTTTTATTTTTCTAGAGACCGGAATCCGTTTCCTCACAGACTCAGGAAAGGCAGAAACAGCTGCTTAGTTTTCATAGCTTTAAGTCACTTCCACATTAATTTTTTTTATGGGCTTGGCTTACCCTGCTTCAGTAGAGCCCAGTTTCCCCTGGAGGTTCTTGCAAACGTCCCAGATCTTTCCAAGGCTCCCTCATCCTATAGCTAGGAAAAGGGAAGTTTCTCTCTCTCCCCGGGACTCCTTCCTTCCTCAGAGATTTCTCCCTCTCATGGGGACCTCTGACTCAGCAGAGTTACCTTGTTATGGTGGCTCATCACAGAGCTGTAAAGCCCAGTGTGGTCTGGGACATGTAGTCCGCTCAGTCTTGTGCTGTATGGAGAGCCCAGTTACCCCTGGAGGTTCTTGCACACGGCCCAAATCTTTCCAAGGCTCCCTCATCCTATAGCTAGGAAAAGGGAAGTTTCTCTCTCTCTCCCCGGGACTCCTTCCTTCCTCAGAGATTTCTCCCTCTCATGGGGACCTCTGACTCAGCAGAGTTACCTTGTTATGGTGGCTCATCACAGAGCTGTAAAGCCCAGTATGGTCTGGGACATGTAGTCCGCTCAGTCTTGTGCTGTATGGAGAGCCCAGTTACCCCTGGAGGTTCTTGCACACGGCCCAAATCTTTCCAAGGCTCCCTCATCCTATAGCTAGGAAAAGGGAAGTTTCTCTCTCTCCCCGGGACTCCTTCCTTCCTCAGAGATTTCTCCCTCTCATGGGGACCTCTGACTCAGCAGAGTTACCTTGTTATGGTGGCTCATCACAGAGCTGTAAAGCCCAGTGTGGTCTGGGACATGTAGTCCGCTCAGTCTTGTGCTGTATGGAGAGCCCAGTTACCCCTGGAGGTTCTTGCATACGGCCCAAATCTTTCCAAGGCTCCCTCATCCTATAGCTAGGAAATGGGAAGTTTCTCTCTCTCCCCGGGACTCCTTCCTTCCTCGGAGATTTTTCCCTCTCACGGGGACCTCTCCACCATGATTCTCCTCTGTGGCAGATAAACACCTCCCTGCTGAGTCCCGCACCCTGACCCAGCAGAATTACCTTGTTAAGGTGGCTCAGCACTGAGCTGTAAAGCCCAGTGTGGTCTGGGACATGTAGTCCGCTCAGTCTTGGGCTGGCAGCCCCTGCTGTATGGAGGTGGAATGGTAGCACTAGTGGCAACTAACCCCTTACTCTTCCACATGCCAATACATAAACTACTTTGCCAGGGAAACTTAAAAGAATAAGATAGACTTAAAGATCTCAATCTGTATACTTTGGTGGAAAGGAGGAGAGGGGAGATATGATAGAAATGTTTAAATACCTACATAATGTAAATGCGTATGAGTTGAGTCCCTGGAATGAGAAGTGATAGGCTCAGGAATGATCTAAGGAAATACTTTTTTACAGAAAGGGTGGTAGATGCGTGGAACAGTCTCCCGGAAGAGGTGCTGGAGACAGAGACTGTGTCTGATTTCAAGAAAGCCTGGGTTGGCACGTGGGATCTCTTAGAGACAGGAAGAGATAATGGTTATTGCGGATGGGCAGACTGGATGGGCCTTTGGCCTTTATCTGCCATCATGTTTCTACATTACATAGAATATAAACATCATTATATCAGCAGCTTTTAACAGACAGATAGAGCATGTACACAACTTTCAAGGCCTGCAGGAAAGTTTTCAAATAATACTTTGCTAAATGCATTGAAACCCAGAGGTCATACTGAATCCAGCTTGAAAGGGGGAAAAAAAGTCTCTTTTGTTTTCAGTGCATATTTGGAATTTTATAAGCAGATTCTTTGGGAAAAGAATCCCTTTCTGGCAGGCCAATGTAGACAGATAATTTGGAAGAAGCTTCTACGTTAAGTTTGTAATTGTTATGAATGGATTCTTCTCTGAGCTTAGAAGAATCGTGAAGGATTATAAAATAAGACTCTTTGGAACAGCCTGTAATGCAGCGGTAAAACTGTTCCACGGGCTCTCATTGGAAAGCTCAGGCTGAAAGTAGACTGGGAGCCCGAGGTCAGTCAGAAACGTGGCACATTCATTCTGTTGGGTGGCTCTGGTATCTGAGTCCTATCCTTGCCAACTCATTAGACAATCAAAGCCACGGGCAAGTCACTTATTCCTCCACTGCCCCAGGTATATTAGAAAGACTGTGAGCCTGCCGGGACAAATGCTTGAGTGCCTGATTTGTAACCCATTCTGAGCTCCTTTTGGAGGACAGGCCAAAAAATCAAATCCATATATATAAAATCGGATGTATCTGTGTGTGTGTATGTATGTTCCAACATAACTCTGAAACGCATGGAGAGATTTCAACCAAACGTGGTATACATATGACTTACTATTTGGGGACAAATATTGTGGGGGTGGGAAGGGGGTGACATGTAAAAATTATCCAAAACAACAAATATTACTATCTGCCCCATAGTTTTTGGCCTCGCTGAGATGATGTTCCAACATAACTCTGAAACGCATGAAGACATTTCAACCAAACTTGGTATCAATATGACTTACTATCTGGGAAAAAATACTGTGGGGGTGGGAAGGAGGTGACATGTAAAATTAATCATAAATGACAGATATTACTGTCTAATCCATAGTTTTTGCAGTATAACTCTGGAATGCATGGAGATATTGCAACCAAACTTGGTATACTTACTATCTGGAGAAAAATACTGTGGGGGTGACGTAAAAATTATCAAAAAAAGACAGATATTAGTGATTAATCCAGACATGGGCAACTCCAGTCCTCGAGGGCCGGAATCCAATTGGGTTTTCAGGATTTCCCCCAATGAATATGCATGAGATCTATTTGCATGCACGGCATTCAATATATATTCATTGAGGAAATCCTGAAAACCCGATTGTATTCCGGCTCTCGAGGACCGGAGTTGCCCATGTCTGGGCTAATCCATAGTTTTCGGGCTTGCTGAGATGAATACTGACACTCCCAATGCCACTTAAGTCCTAGCTCAGCCCCAAAGACAGGGACATTCTTGCTGCTAAAAATGAAGATGTCCACAATATAAACGCTCGATTACTTGCCGTTTTATCAGGCGTAATCACTGAATACAAGTCTATCGATACCGGAAGATTGGGATAAATAAATATCCGGTCAACGCCGGGTGATCAGCGAGTGAATACATAAATAGTACTTGACCTATCAAGTAGATTGGGCGTCATCTGTGGAAGATATTCTGGAGGTTCAGCTGGGACCAGCCTAACCTTGAAGGTGTCAGGTCAAAAGCACGCCGGGACAAAGGCGCGCCCAGACAATTGAGCACAGTGCGCGCCGCCACAACGCTCTAAATTACTGCTTTTAGTGCTCTGACGGGGGGGGCGTGGGGGGAAACCCCCCCCCATTTTACTTAATAGACATTGTGCTGCATTGTGGGGGGTGTGGGGGGTTGTAACCCCCCACATTTTACTGAAAACTTCTCTTTTTCCCTGTTTTTAGGGAAAAAGTTCAGTTTACAGTAAAATGTGAAGGGTTACAACCCCCCAAACCCCCCATAACGCCGGCGCGATGTCTATTAAGTAAACTGGGGGGTTCCCCAACAAAAACCCCCATCGGAGCCCCTAAAAACTGTAATTTAGAGCGGCGCGCGCTTTTGTCTTTCGCGCCGTTGTCTATGAACCAGGACTGTCTCAGGGCTAACCTCAAAATTCACTTGTTCGCTCTCATCTTCTCCTGATCGGTAGAATCAGCCCTTCCCCCGTACCATTTTAATTTTCCAGGCGAGAGCAACAGCGCGAACTTGCCGCTCACGTCATGTCGCCTATCCCTCTGATGCTGTTTCTTAGGCGCGGGGCCCGGAAGTGACATCAGAGAGAGGCGCCACTGATGTGGGCAGCGAGTTTGTAACGCGGCCTGCGCAGGACAAATGAAAGAGGTACGAGGGAAGGGAAAGGAAGGGGCACAGGCGCACGGCAGGGGGGTCTGAAAGGGGGGGTGCCCTTTACAAAGACCACATCCAAGGTGGACCACTCCCCCCCTCCCCCGCATTCCCCTTACTATACCAGTGACTAGAAAGATAAACTGGCCCTGAGAACAAGCCACAGAAGCTTGTCAAAAGTTGGATAAATGTAGGGCCCACTTGGAGTATTGTATTTGGCAAAGGACATAAGAAGACTTGATGCGGTCCAAAGGAGGGCGACGAAAATGGTAGGAGGTTTGCGCCAAAAGATGTGTGAGGAGAGACTGGAAGCCCTGAATATGTATACCCTAGAGCAGGGGTCTCAAAGTCCCTCCTTGAGGGCCGCAATCCAGTCAGGTTTTCAGGATTTCCCCAATGAATATGCATGAGATCTATGTGCATGCACTGCTTTCATTGTATGCTAATAGATCTCATGAATATTCATTGAGGAAATCCTGAAAATCCAACTGGATTGCGGCCCTCAAGGAGGGACTTTGAGATCCCTGCCCTTGAGGAAAGGAGGGACAGGGGAGATATGATTCAGACGTTCAAATACTTGAAGGGTATTAACGTACAACAAAATCTTTTCCAGAGAAAGGAAAATAGTAAAACCAGAGGACATAATTTGAGGTTGAGGGGTGGTAGATTCAGGGGCAATGTTAGGAAATTCTACTTTATGGAGAGGGTGGTGGATGCCTGGAATACGCTCCCGAGAGAGGTGGTGGAGAGGAAAACGGTGATGGAGTTCAAAGAAGTGTGGGATGAACACAGAGGATCTAGAATCAAAAATAATCTATCATAGTAAAACCCTTAGCGTGCATGCGCACTTCAAACTCTGTGATCCCTGAATCCGTGATCCGTAGCTCCGTTTCTCCGCATGCGCAGTAGAAGGAGCCTGTGGCGTTTTACGTGCAGCAGTTTCCTGGCTCCTTCTACTGCTTATGCAGAGACACGGAGTTTGAAGTGGCGAACACCACGGCAGCAACTCCTCCCTCCCGCCCTCATTCTGTCTAACACTAAAGGTATCCGCCGATGAGAAGGACTAAACACTGAACCAAGGAGCCACGGGGAAGAAGGATGGCCAACCAGCCCATGATCCTCAACGTGTAAATCATGATACTATCGTGTAAATCATAGCCGCTCACTACATAGCTCTGATTTACACGATAGTATGACGCATGACCTTTTTTTGTTGGAACGTTGGTCATCTACCTGGCAGCTGGGCTTCAACGCCAAGAAATGCAAGGTCATGCACCTCGGCAGTAGGAATCCATGCAGAACTTACACCTTAAATGGTGAAACCTTAGCTAGGACTGTAACAGAACGAGATTTGGGAGTGATCATCAGTGCAGATATGAAAGCTGACAATCAAATGGAGAAGGCTTCATCTAAGGCAAGACAAATGTTAGGTTGTATCCGCAGAAGTTTCGTCAGCCGGAAGCCTGAGGTCATCATGCCGTTATACAGAACCATGGTGAGACCACATCTGGAATACTGTGTGCAATTCTGTAGGCCACATTATCGTAAAGATTCAGCGGATGGCCACCTGGATGGTCTCGGGGCTCAAGGATCTCTCATACGAAGAGAGGCTGAACAAGCTGCGGCTCTACTCTCTCGAGGAACGTAGGGAGAGGGGAGACATGATTGATACATTTAAATACATCTCCGGATGTATCGAGGTGGAAGAAGATATTTTCCTTCTCCAGGGACCCTCAGCCACAATAGGGCATCCGCTTAACCTCAGGGGCGGGAAATTTCACGGGGACACCAGAAAGTATTTCTTCACCGAAAGAGTGGTTGATCATTGGAACAAGCTTCCAATACAGGTAATCGAGGCCAACAGCGTGCCAGATTTTAAGGGTAAATGGGATGCCCATGTGGGATCCTTAAGAGGGTGGAGTTAAGGATAGGTCATTAGGAGAGGGATCTCCAGGAGAGCAGACTCAGGGGGGTGGGTCTGTGAAGTGGACAGACTTGATGGGCTATGGCCCTTATCTGCCATCATTTTTCTATGTTTCTATGTAACGTGTACGACATAGTGAGGAAAGCCGCTAAAACTTTAGAGGCCACACAGGCAACAGCGCTGCTTTCCGGCATCAGGTAGCACCAGAGTGACCGAGTGGCATAATAAAGTGTTTTTATAATTTGAGTAGCCCTTTTCCCTTCCTTTTACCTACTCCCTGTCCAGTAGCACCCCTTCCCTGCTCCCCCTGTCGAGCAGTAGCCCTTCTCCCTTCCTTTTACCTCCCTACTGTCCACAAGCACCCCTTTCCTGCTCCCCCCTGTCTAGCAGCACCCCTTCCCAGCTCCCCTGTCCAGCAGCAGCCCTTCTCCCTTCCTTTTACCTCCCCTGTGTCCATCAGCACCCCTTCCCTGCTCCCCCTGTCCAGCAGCAGCCCTTCTCCCTTCCTTTTACCACCCCCCCGTCCAGCAGCACCCCTTCCCTGCTCCCCCTGTCCAGCAGTAGCCCTACTCCCTTCCTTTTACCTCCCCACTGTCCAGTAGAACCTCTTCCCTGCTCCCCCTGTCCAGCAATAACCCTTCTCCCTTCATTTTACTTCCCCCTGTCCAGTATTACCACTTTCCTGCTCCCGAAAGTCCAGCAGCACCCCTTCCCTGCTCCCCCTGTCCAGCAGTAGCCCTTTTCCCTTCCTTTTACCTACCTCCTGTCCAGCAGCACCCCTTCCCTGCTCCCCCTGCCCATCAGTAGCCCTTCTCCCTTCTTTTTACCTCCCCACTGTTTAGCAGCACCCCTTTCATGCTCCCCCCGTCCAGAAGCACCCCTTCTCAGCTCCCCCTGTCCAGCAACAGCCCTTCTCCCTTCCTTTTACCTCCCCCGTGTCCAGCAGTACCCCTTCCCTGCTCCCCCTGTCCAGCAGTAGCCCTTCTGTGTGTGTCTTTCACTCCTGCCTACCTGTCTTTCAGTGTGTGTCTCTCTGTTTATCGTGCAACCTTCTCCCACCTACCTTTTTTTAACACGGGCAACCGGCACACAGTAAACCACCACGCGCGCACTCGTTGTAAACCGCCCAACCCGCACTAACATTTCTCTGCTGGCCACAGAGCTACTGATCACGGAGGCAGGGATCGCGCAGGTAGGAGTGCGCATGCGCACTTAGGGTTTTATTATTAGTGACTAGTTCTATCTCATTGTTCATTTCCATACATCTTATGCTGCTCTTTTGTGAACTGCATTGAACTATTTGGTTATGTGGTCTAGAAATTGAGGTATTGTATTGGAGGGTGCAGATGTTGACACACTGATGTCACACGCATGTGTGATGTCATCACAATGTCCGTGCATGTGCAGAGGCCCTCCAGAAGGGGCCTTGAGCTTAGTATTGCTACGCTAGTGGGGAGGGGGGTACAAGAGGAGAGGGGGTGCGAGAAGAGGTGCCAGCTGACTGTTGCCGCGAGAAGCACGTCTTGTAGGCAGTTAGCCAGCGCTGGCGCCTCTCCTTACTGGCGTCTTGCGACACACCTGGAACCTCCTGCAGCACACAGTTTGTGATACACTGCTATAGCGCTACCAGACTCACGCTGTGCTGTGCGTTAATAATAATAACTTTACTTTTATATACCGCCAACACCCGAAGAGTTCTAGGCGGTTCACAAAATAAGAAAACTGAACGATTCAGTGATGAAATACAAAACATATGAGAAGCAACAGTACATGCAAGAGGCAGTCCCTGCACTAAAGAGCTTACAATCTAATTATAAAAGACACACTGTACAAAAATGGTGAATAAATTTATGCAGCTCATGTAGGGAAATACAAAGGGATGTAAGAAAATATTAGGATGGTCTGATGACAAATCTGCTTTTGGGATTATTGGGGACATGGTTACAGTTTACCCATAGGGAAACAGAGTGAACAAATAGCCTCATGGTGAAAGCAGTGGGTGCTGCTTTCAGAAGACCAGGGCTCAAGTCCCACCACTGTTCACTGTGGTCTCCGCTAAGAACTTAAGGGCCAATTCTCAAACTGCGCGTATTAGGCGGCAGTGGGCGTCCTACCGCCGGCCGGCAGCCAATCCGGACACACGTTTTTTTAGAAAAAATGCTGCTGAGGACGGACGCCTGCGAGGAAAACATCTGTGGTGTGGCTACGGAGACGCACAGGAACGCTTAAGCACGCCCAAGGCAAGGCGCAGGCCTGGTTTTGCCTGGAAGTGGCCTTGACCGTAGATGAGAATCAGACACCGTAAATGCCGGCCTCCAAAGTGCTGGCCTACATTTAAGGCATCCGTCCGGGCGTGATGACTCGCAATCGGCAGCAACGTCTTAATCTGCCACCGATACCAATGTCCTGTACAGAATCAGGCTCTTAAGGTCTGATATTTAAACACGCTTAGGCAGCTAATGTGACCTACATAGGGTAGAAATTTGTCTTCTCACATACATTCAGGGATGCTGGGGGACAGGCAGTAAAGTTAAATATAGAATAATGAAATTCAGCTCATTTGCATATAACTTCTGTGCACAAATTATGCCAGCAAAGTAGTAGGCCTTATTTATGTGTGGAAGTGGTGACAGATTGCTGGTTAGGTTAGGGCTCTTCAGCTTGGAAAAAAACGGCTGAGGGGAGATAGGACTGAAGTCTACAAAATCCTGAGTGGAGTAGAACGGGTACAAGCGGATCGATTTTTCACTCCGTCAAAAATTACAAAGACTAGGGGACACTCGAAGTTACAGGGAAATACTTATAAAATCAATAGGAGGACATTTTTTTTTTGACTCAGAGAATAGTTAAGCTCTGGAACGCATTGCCTGAGGATGTGGTAAGAGCAGGTAGCGTAGCTGGTTTTAAAAAAGATTTGGACAATTCCTGGAGGAAAAGTCCATAGTCTGTTATCGAGAAAGACACGGGGGAAGCCTCTGCTTGTCCTGAATCGGTAGCATGGAATGTTGCTACTCTTTGGGGTTCTAGAATCTTGTTACTCTCTGGGATTCCGGAATCTTGCTGTTCTTTGAGATTCTGTATGGAATGTTGCTACTCTTTGAGGTTCTACAATCTTGTTACTCTCTGGGATTCTGGAATCTTGCTATTCTTTGAGATTCTGTGTGGAATGTTGCTACTCTTTGGGGTTCTAGAATCTTGTCACTCTCTGGGATTCCGGAATCTTGCTGTTCTTTGAGATTCTGTATGGAATGTTGCTACTCTTTGGGGTTCTAGAATCTTGTTACTCTCTGGGATTCCGGAATCTTGCTGTTCTTTGAGATTCTTTATGGAATGTTGCTACTCTTTGGGGTTCTAGAATCTTGTTACTCTCTGGGATTCCGGAATCTTGCTGTTCTTTGAGATTCTGTATGGAATGTTGCTACTCTTTGGGGTTCTAGAATCTTGTTACTCTCTGGGATTCTGGAATCTTGCTATTCTTTGAGATTCTGTGTGGAATGTTGCTACTCTTTGGGGTTCTAGAATCTTGTCACTCTCTGGGATTCCGGAATCTTGCTGTTCTTTGAGATTCTGTATGGAATGTTGCTACTCTTTGGGGTTCTAGAATCTTGTTACTCTCTGGGATTCCGGAATCTTGCTGTTCTTTGAGATTCTTTATGGAATGTTGCTACTCTTTGGGGTTCTAGAATCTTGTTACTCTCTGGGATTCCGGAATCTTGCTATTCTTTGAGATTCTGTATGGAATGTTGCTACTCTTTGGGGTTCTAGAATCTTGTTACTCTCTGGGATTCCGGAATCTTGCTATTCTTTGAGATTCTGTGTGGAATGTTGCTACTCTTTGGGATTCTAGAATCTTGTTACTCTCTGGGATTTCGAAATCTTGCTATTCTTTGAGATTCTGTGTGGAATGTTGCTACTCTTTGGGATTCTAGAATCTTGTGACTCTCTGGGATTCCGGAATCTTGCTATTCTTTGAGATTCTGTGTGGAATGTTGCTACTCTTTGGGTTTAGGCTAGGTACTAGGGACCTGGGTTGGCCACCCTGAGAGCAGGCTACTGGGCTTGATGGACCATTGGTCTGACCCAGTAAAGCTGTTATGTTCTTATGTTCTCTACTTGAACAACTGACTAATCCAAACTACCACAACCAGACATAAGAACATAAGAATTGCCACTGCTGAGTCAGACCAGTGGTCCATCATGCCCAGCAGTCCACTCACGCGGCAGCCCTCTGGTCTAAGACCAGCACCCTAACTGAGACTAGCCCTACCAGCGCACGTTCTTGTTCAACAGACATAGGAGAACCCACACTCCATTCACGCACCCTCCAATCAGAAACGTCAAATGAAAAAAAAATGTACGATGGGCTCCTGGCCACCCAAGCAGCCAAACTAGACTACCAGTTTTCCAATTTACAGACTAGAAAACCTTCAGAAAAGAAATAAAAACCCGCCTATTCAAGAAATCCTTAAAGACAAACTAACACAACAAGAATCATCTCAATCTCCAATAGCAACCCGCTCCACTCTATAATACCATGGGAGATGTCCAGATAACTCCTTATGTATTCCTAAATTTGGTACGTCACTGAGTTATCTTAACCCTCACTTCACTTTGAGTTATAAATAAGAGCTCTCGAAGAATACATTTGTTTGCTTTTCCCTCATTAAAATTATGTCATTATAAAAGGTTCTTTGAAAGAATCTTTTCTTTCCAGGCGGCTAAACTAAATTTATCTTGATTTTAGAAAGCAGATTAAAAACTAAATTATTTAACAGGCTGAGTTCCTAATATATTTTAGTATTATAATATTTTATTCTTTTAAGATTGTTGTACGCTCTTTATATGGCATGTATGTATTTTTCTTATATTATTTGCATATAACTTGTTGAATTCAATGATTTGCATTGTTTGTATTTCATTTAATTGTTGTGAACCGCCTAGAACTTTTTGGGTATGGCGGTAAATAAAATAAAATTATTATTATTATTAAATGTCCTAATAACTCCTTATGTAATCTGCCTTGAACCGCAAGGTAATGGCGGAATCAAAATCACTAATGTAATGTAATGTATATCCAGCAATGCTGTTTAAATGTCCACTGAAAGTCTATATTTTTTTTAAATAGCAACTCCCATTTGCACTCCTACAAAGGTGCCTTTGTTTGGCAGAGATTTGTGTATAACGCCACTGGATTTGAATATGTCCCAACTTAGGCATTTGAATTTCAACCTCAATATCTTTGTATCAGCAGCTCTTAATGCATAGAGCATGTAAGTACTTTAGAGGACAGGTTCATTGTTCCTGATTGCAGAAAAATTGTCAAACACTCTGAAAGCTATACAGAATCCAGCTTGAAAGGGTAAGGTTACCAGATTTTACTATTGTAAAATCCTAATCCATGGCCCCACTCCCAGGCCCTCCCAGTTCCACCTGGCCACGCTCCATTCCCCCCAGCCTTGCCCCCAGCCTCGAACCCCCCCTCACCCTGTCCTCATGCTCAGAGCTGCGTCGGGAGGGCATCTGCGCATGCTTCCGGTTTGATGTGACGACATCACATGCATGCATGCATGCATGCACGGTCCCGAGCTGGAAGCTTTTCAAAGCCCAAACAAAGTGCCAGGATTTGAAGAGCCATCCGGACACCCGGTCAAGTCCTCTAAAAAGAGGACATGTCCTGGTAAATCTGGACATCTAGTAACCCTATGAAAGGGGGGATTGGATCTCTTTCTTCTTCAGTGCGGAAAAAAATGTGCATATTTGGAATTTTAGACCCAAAGGGGCTCATTTTCAAAAAAGATAGACAACCAAAATACAGCATAAACTGGCACTTGGATATCTTACTAGTCAAAGCGCCCAAGTGGGCATTTTGGAAACTGACTTTCTAGATGTCTTTCTGGTTGTTTTGTCTCCTGTGCTTCTAAATTATAAGGGACAAGTTAGAGGTGTGTTTTGGATGGGTGTAGGGCGGGCGTAGGGCGGGCCTAGCACTTGGATGTTTTACACAATATTCAAACATTTTACAAAATGTACAGGGCACAATTTGGATGTTTTGGGCTAGACCTGTTTTTAAAACGAATAAGGGCCAAAAGGCACCAAAACTGACCAGGTGACCACTGGAGGGATGAAAATATTGCCCCTACATCCTCCCCAGTGATCACTCACCCCCACATATCTGCATGAAACAGTATATCTATGACAGCTGCAGTTACTATGGCCAGTCCCAGCTGAGCTGCAAGCAGGTCTCTGGCATAGCCTGGTGGGCAGTGCTGTGAACTGCAGGGAAGGGGACCCAGATCCATATGCCGCCCTAACTGGTACACTTGTGGTGGAAGGTGTAAGCCCACCATACACCTACTGTGCTGCCACATAAGTGGCACCTGCAGGCACCTGAAGTTAAGAGGTGATAAGCTCCGGAGTAATCTAAGGAAATACTTTTTTACAGAAAGATGCGTGGAACAGTCTCCCAGTAGAGGTGTGTTTGAATTCAAGAGATAATTCGGAGAGAGAAAGAGATAATAGTTACTGCGGATGGGCAGACTGGATGGGCCATTTGGCCTTTATCTGCCATCATGTTTCTATAATCATAAAACTCTATGACCTCACAATGCAGGTGTAAAGAGCGTTAGCCTATAAGAAGAGATGATGCAAATGTTAAGAGCCTTAACCAATAGGGAGAGGAGGAGATAGTGGATGCTGCGGATGGGCCATTTGGCCTTTATCTGCCATTCATGTTTCTGTGTTTCTATAACCATAAAGTTATCCCAGGACAAGCAGGCAGCATATTCTTAACACATGGGTGACGTCACCGACGGAGCCCTCGGTACGGACCTTTTTAACTAGAAGTTTCTAGTTGGCCGCACCGCGCGTGCGCGAGTGCCTTCCCGCCCGACGGAGGAGTGCGTGGTCCCCAGTTTCTTCGTTTCCGCGGAGCGAAGAAGACGCGTGTATTTTTTCAACGGCCGTTGAAATCACTTTTTGCCTTCCCGCTCGCGCTTTTGTTCTAAATTTTTCTCCTTCTACCTTCGGGTTTCCTTTTTATTTGAATTGCAAAAAAAAAAAAAAAAAAAACTTTGATTTTTTCCTTTTTCTTTCGTTTTTGCCCCGGCGGGGCCTGTTGCCATTATACAGGCCTCGGACTTCGATTTTGCGGAGGCTATCTTCCCCTTCATGCCCCCGCAGGTCGGTTTTAAGAAGTGCCAGCGGTGTGCACGCCCGATCTCCGTATCTGACCCACACAATTGGTGTTTGCAGTGCCTGGGTCCGGAGCATCGGGCGGACTCTTGCACCCGCTGTGCCACTTTGCAAAAACGAACTCTTAAAAACCGAAGAATCCAGCAAACCCTTCTCTTCGGCACCGAGTCGGCGATGGATTCCTCACCTTCAACGGCGGTACCGCAAAAATCGGCACCGTCAAGCTCGACACCGACCGACCCCGCATCGGCGCCACTGGCGCCAGGTAAGCCGGCTAAGAAGCCTTCCTCTTCCCTCGAGCGCCCTCCTGCTACGGTGGCGACACCGTCCCTACCGGCATCGCACCGGTCCCGTAAACGCTCCGCCCCGATATCGGTGAGTGCCTCGTCATCGGCCTCCTCATCGCCGGGGCGTGGAGCGGCATCCAAGGAACCGAAGAAAAAGAAAGCGGTTCCGATGCCACCCCTAGATGACCGTATTTCGGCCATTCTACAAACTCAGCTTCAGGAGCAGTTGAAGAAACAGCTTGAACAACTGCTACCCTCTATCCTGGCACCGCTCCTTCCGGTACCAGACCGGCCCGAGCCCCGCACCGAGCCCCCGGTGTCCACTCCTTCGGTACCGGTAAACACCTCTATGCCGATCCTTTCGGCCCAACAACTTCATGATGATCCAGTGGTTCATTCTCAACCCACAGTGGATCCTCCTCGGCACCAGGCGGTACGGCACTCTTCTCGGGACCGAGAACGACGCCGATCGTCCTCCCCCGGTACCGTTTCGGTGCGCTCGGGTAAATCTTTGTCCAAGACTCGCCACACCGCACCCTCCACCCCGGTGTCCCGACATGCACCAGAGGTCAGGGACCCTGATTTATGGGAGGAGACTCCCCTCGGTACCGAGGAGGATCCCTCCTCATCTGATGAGGAACCATCGGCACCTGATGCCACCTCTAAACCTGAACAGTCCTCTTTTTCTAAATTTCTGAGGGAAATGTCTGCTGCTCTGTCCCTTCCCCTGGAATCTGACTCCAAAAAGTCCCAAGCCTTTTTAGAAGCCTTAGACTTTGAGCAACCTCCTAAGGAGTTCCTCAAGCTTCCCGTGCATGACATCCTACGGGAGACATTCTACAAAAACTTGGAAAATCCCCTCACGGTACCGGGTGCTCCCCGTAAACTGGACAACCTTTACCGTGTCATCCCTATTCCTGGATTCGACAAATCTCAATTGCCCCATGAGTCCCTTCTGGTGGAATCCACCTTAAAAAAGACTCAGGGCTCCAGTGTCTATGCCTCTACCCCTCCTGGCAGAGAAGGTAAGACCATGGACAAGTTTGGCAAGAGGCTTTACCAGAATGCCATGCTTGCCAACAGGGCAAACAACTATTCCTTCCATTTTTCCTTCTATCTCAAACACTTGGTCCAACAGCTGTCTGCCCTCCAGAAGTACCTACCTGAGCGCAAGGTCCCGCTATTCCAACAGCACATCTCTGGCCTTCTCCAAATGCGCAAGTATATGGTCCGCTCAATATACGACTCCTTCGAGCTCACCTCTCGGGCCTCTGCCATGGCTGTAGCCATGCGTCGCTTGGCCTGGCTCAGAGTCTCCGACCTGGACATCAACCACCAGGACCGTCTGGCCAACGCCCCCTGTCTCGGGGATGAGCTTTTTGGAGAGTCACTGGATTCCACCACCCAGAAACTCTCTGCCCATGAGACCAGGTGGGACACCCTGATCAAGCCGAAAAAGAAGGCACCGCCTACCCGACCTTATCGGCCACAAACATCTTATCAACGGAGGTTCTCAGCCAGGCCACTCAATCCGCCTCCCCAGCAATCTAGGCGGCCCCGTCAACAGCAACATCACGCTCAGGCTCGATCTCAGGCCTCTCAACCCTCTAAGCCTCCTCAGCCTACTAAACAAACTCAGCCCTTTTGACTCTTCTCTCCAGGGCATAGCCAGTCATCCACCCTTGCTACCTCTTCCACAACCCATCGGAGGTCGTCTCACCATTTTCTCCAGCCGTTGGGAAATCATTACATCGGACCAGTGGGTCCTCAACATCATCCGCCACGGCTACTCTCTCAACTTCCAGACTCTACCTCCGGACAACCTTCCCGTAGAGTCTGCTTCAAACTCATCTCAAACCCCCCTCCTCCTGAGGGAGGTTCAATCCCTCCTCCTTCTCAATGCCATCGAAGAAGTACCTCCAGATCAAAGGGGGCAGGGATTCTACTCCCGCTACTTCCTGGTACCCAAAAAGACGGGGGACCTCCGTCCCATTCTCGATCTCAGGGACCTCAACAAGTGTCTGGTCAAGGAGAAGTTCAGAATGCTCTCCCTTGCCACGCTCTACCCTCTTCTTTCTCAACACGACTGGCTATGTTCCCTGGACCTCAAAGAGGCCTACACTCACATCTCCATCAATCAAAATTCTCGCCGCTACCTGCGTTTCCAGGTACTGCACCATCACTATCAGTACAAGGTGCTACCGTTCGGCCTCGCTTCCTCACCCCGGGTCTTCACCAAGTGCCTTATAGTGGTAGCGGCCTTCCTCAGGTCTCACAACCTCCAGGTGTTCCCCTACTTGGACGATTGGTTGGTGAAAGCACCTTCATCTCAACTCGTGCTACAAGCCACTCATCACACCATCTCTCTCCTCCACCTCCTGGGGTTCGAGATCAACTACCCCAAGTCGCACTTGCTTCCCACCCAGCGACTTCAATTCATTGGAGCAGTTCTGGACACCACGCTAATGAGGGCCTTTCTCCCCTCCGATCGCCAGCGAACTCTGCTCCATCTCTGCCGTCAGGTACTCAGGCACCCCTCCATCCCTGCCCGACAGATGATGGTCCTGCTGGGTCACATGGCCTCGACGGTGCATGTCCTTCCTCTGGCACGCCTCCACCTTCGTACACCTCAGTGGACTCTCGCCAACCAATGGTCACAGACTACGGACCTTCTTTCTCATCCCATATCTGTGACATCATCTCTTCAGCAATCTCTCCAATGGTGGTTGAACTCCTCAAATCTTTCCAGGGGTCTGCTTTTTCATCTGCCCCCCCACTCTATGATCATCACCACAGATGCGTCCCCCTACGCATGGGGAGCTCACCTAGGAGATCTACGCACCCAGGGTCTGTGGACCCCACAGGAGCGTCGTCATCACATCAATTTCCTGGAACTCAGAGCCATGTTCTACGCCCTCAAGGCTTTCCAACATCTCCTCTGCCCTCAAGTCCTCCTCCTCTGCACGGACAATCAAGTCGCCATGTACTACATAAACAAGCAAGGCGGTACCGGATCTCGCCCCCTCTGTTTGGAGGCTCTGCGCATCTGGACCTGGGCCACGGACCGCAATCTCTTTCTCAGGGCGGTCTATATCCAGGGCGAACAGAACTCTCTGGCCGACAATCTCAGTCGCATCCTTCAACCCCACGAGTGGACGTTGGACCCCCCGACTCTGCTCTCCGTCTTTGCTCGATGGGGCACTCCGCAGGTGGACCTCTTTGCAGCTCCTCACAATCATCAGCTGCCCCTATTCTGCTCCAGACTCTTCTCTCCCCACCGTCTGGCCCCGGATGCATTCCTGCTCGATTGGAGGGATCGGTTCCTGTATGCCTTCCCTCCACTTCCTCTGATGTTGCGGACCTTGTCCAAACTCCGCAAGGACAACGCCACCATGATTCTCATCGCACCTCGGTGGCCTCGCCAACACTGGTTCTCCCTCCTGCTCCAACTCAGCTCCAGGGAGCCCATTCCTCTTCCTGTGTTTCCTACTCTACTTACGCAACAGCATCAGTCTCTGCTACATCCCAATCTGTCTTCGCTCCACCTGACAGCTTGGTTTCTCTCGGGCTGACCTCTCCGGAGAACCTATCTCAACCGGTCCGCCTCATTTTGGACGCGTCCAGGAAACCGGCCACTCTCCAATGTTACCATCAGAAGTGGACCAGATTTTCCTCCTGGTGTCTCCGGCATCATCAGGAACCCACCTCCTTAGCGGTGGAAACTGTCTTGGAATATTTGCTCTCTCTGTCCAACGCTGGCCTCAAAACTACCTCCATCAGAGTCCACCTCAGCGCCATCACTGCGTTTCATGAGCCTATTTTCGGAAAACCTCTCACGGCTCATCCTCTGGTTTCCAGATTCATGAGAGGCCTCTTCAACATCAAACCGCCTCTCAAGCCTCCTCCTGTCGTCTGGGACCTGAATGTGGTTCTCTCAGCTCTTATGAAACCTCCGTTTGAGCCTCTTGCCACAACTTCTCTCAGGCTTCTAACCTGGAAGGTGCTTTTCCTAATTGCCATCACCACTGCCAGGAGGGTTAGCGAACTACATGCACTGGTTGCCGACCCACCTTTCACTGTTTTTCACCATGACAAGGTTGTTTTGCGTACCCACCCTAAATTCCTTCCCAAGGTGGTCTCAGCTTTTCACCTCAACCAGTCCATTGTGCTGCCCGTCTTCTTCCCTAAGCCTCACTCGCATCCTGGGGAACAGGCGTTGCACACGCTGGATTGTAAGCGTGCCCTTGCTTACTATCTTGATCGTACCAGAGCTCACCGAACATCCCCTCAGCTCTTTTTGTCTTTCGACCCCAACCGTTTGGGTCGTCCTGTCTCCAAACGGACACTTTCAAATTGGCTTGCTGCCTGTATTGCTTTCTGCTACGCTCGGGCCGGTCTCTCTCTGGAAGGAACTGTCACGGCCCACAGAGTCCGAGCTATGGCTGCTTCCGTAGCTTTCCTCCGCTCCACGCCCATCGAGGAAATCTGCAAGGCGGCCACTTGGTCCTCAGTTCACACGTTCACTACTCACTACTGTCTGGATGCATTCTCCAGACGGGATGGACACTTCGGCCAATCTGTGTTGCAAAATTTGTTTTCCTAATGGCCAACCATCCCACCTCCCTCTTTGTTAGCTTGGAGGTCACCCATGTGTTAAGAATATGCTGCCTGCTTGTCCTGGGATAAAGCACAGTTACTTACCGTAACAGGTGTTATCCAGGGACAGCAGGCAGATATTCTTAAGTCCCACCCACCTCCCCGGGTTGGCTTCTTAGCTGGCTTATCCTAACTGGGGACCACGCACTCCTCCGTCGGGCGGGAAGGCACTCGCGCACGCGCGGTGCGGCCAACTAGAAACTTCTAGTTAAAAAGGTCCGTACCGAGGGCTCCGTCGGTGACGTCACCCATGTGTTAAGAATATCTGCCTGCTGTCCCTGGATAACACCTGTTACGGTAAGTAACTGTGCTTTCTATGACCTCACAATGCAGGTGTAAAGAGCCTTAGCCTATAGGGAGAGGAGATGCAAATGTTAAGAGCCTTAGCCAATAGAGAGAGGAGGAGATGGTGGATGCTGCGGATGGGCCATTTGGCCTTTATCTGCCATCATGTTTCTCTGTTTCTATAAGGGCTATTGGTGTGGTAGACAGGTAGATACAGTGGGTTTGGGGGGGGCTCATCATATAATGTGCAGGAGTTATGATGAGATGTGTACCTGGCACCCTGAATAAGTTCACAGCAGTGTCCCTTAGGGTGCCCCATTGCTCTGCTGGCATGTCAGTGTGGCCAGTCCATTAAAAATGCTGGCCCTTCCTACATGCAAATGGCTTGCTTTGGACATTTTTAATCTTTTTTTTTTCTATAATGGCAAAAAAAGATTAGACGTCAACAAAGTGAAATAACAGACAAGAATTCAAGTAAAGAAGACAAGGCTCCCCCCCCCCCCTCCAAGAGGACTGGACTCTGATGTCCTCATAGGTTACAAAGAGCCCCTAACTCCCAGCCCCCCCCCAAAACAGACCCCCCCCCAGAACACCACACCCCCAAACCCCCCTTCCCCCAAATCAGACAGGCAGAATGGAATACAACTGCAGTCTGTTCAAGATACGACTACGAACCCGGGGAGACAAACTGTCCAAATAGGGAGACCAGATATGAACAAAGTCTCTGCTCCTTCGACAAGAGGAAGAAGCCAGGTTGGCCTCCCAGCCGAGAAGTTCATGCAATTTATTCCTCCAGTACCAGAAGGAGGGAGGAGTATCAGCCAACCAGAAATTCAGAATACACTTTTTCCCCAAAATATAACATTTGCTCAAAAACAATTTCTCAGCAGAGGTATAAACAGAAAACAGAGAAAAATGAGCAAACAACATATGATATACAGAGACAGGAACAGAAACCCATAAGAGACCCTGAAGAAAGGAAGCCAAGGCCTCCCCAAAAGCTCTGAATATTCTCACACCCCAAATTTCTTTTTAATAAAAAACAGATTTCAACTAAAAGATAAGACGTCTAACTGGGAGAAAAATAAAAGATGATATGCAGGTTCAAAAATGGACACTTTCTCCATCCGATTTTGGGACGTTTCTCTCAAAATGTCCAAAGCCAGGGTTAGACGTCCTATCGAAAACGCCCCTCAAAATCTTTAGTAAAAGAATCTCCAGCCTGTGCGGACACATAGGGCTCCTTTTACAAAGCCGCGCTAGCGGTTTAACGCGTGTAATAGCGACCTCTAAACCGCCAGCTGCGCCAGCCGCTATCGCCTCCTCTCGAGCAGGCGGTAGTTTTTCGGCCAGCGCAGGGGTTAGCGCGTGATGAAAAGTCGCACGTGTTAAACCCGCTGGCGCGGCTTTGTAAAAGGAGTCCATAATTTGAACTTTTTTTTTTTTTAAATTTATAAGTTTTCACATTATTTAACAAGCATATCATCTTGTACAGAAAGTGTAATTAAGATAACATAATATTAAAATTACTTTCCATCCAGAAAATAAATCAAATTATAATAGGAAATTATTTCTCTACTGAATCACACACTAGTCACTGCCAATCAAGTGGAGCAGGCTTCGTCCAAGGCAAGACAAATCATGGGCTGCATACGAAGGGGTTTCGTCAGTCGTAAGGCGGAAGTCATTATGCCATTGTATAGATCCATGGTGAGGCCCCACCTGGAATACTGTGTGCAATTCTGGAGGCCGCATTATCGCAAGGATGTGCTGAGACTGGAGTCGGTGCAAAGAATGGCCACCCGGATGGTCTCGGGACTCAAGGATCTACCGTACGAAAAACGGCTTGACAAATTACAGCTATACTCGCTCGAGGAGCGCAGAGAGAGGGGGGACATGATCGAGACGTTCAAGTATCTTACGGGCCGCATCGAGGCGGAGGAAGATATCTTCTTTTTCAAGGGTCCCACGACAACAAGAGGGCATCCGTTGAAAATCAGGGGCGGGAAACTACGAGGTGACACCAGGAAATTCTTTTTCACCGAAAGAGTGGTTGATCGCTGGAATAGTCTTCCACTACAGGTGATTGAGGCCAGCAGCGTGCCTGATTTTAAGGCCAAATGGGATCGGCACATGGGATCTATTCACAGGGCAAAGGTAGGGGAGGGACATTAAGGTGGGCAGACTAGATGGGCCGTGGGCCCTTATCTGCCGTCTATTTCTATGTTTCTATGTTTCTATGTAGTCCTCAAAATTAGGATCCATGATTAAAGAATAGGAGTGATTGAACTAAATAATTTGAACATTTTTATTGTATAAGTAGTAGGAACAAATACTTTTCTGAGGTTTGTAGGAAAGCTAAAAAGAACGTTATCAAATTGAGGGGGGAGGGGGTAGAATATTATTTTTTCATTAAACCTTACTGCCTTTGATGGGTCAGTGCGACATATTAATAGCAAAGCTGAAAGTGAAAAAGCAGAGGGATGAACAGAGCCCGGTGCGTTCACAGTTTGAGATTAAATACATAAAGGATAAACCGACACCTGGCAATGCCTACGGGCTGATAAGCCCATAACTTTAAGATATATATTTCCCCCCCCTCCTCTGATGACTGACGCGCACACTCCATGCGGCCCTTATGCTGTGACCCCGTCGGTAATAGTAACAATGCTTTGATGTGCCCCTTCTCATTCCACAAAGAGCTCTTTGGTTCAAAGCAAAGAAACAGAGGCGATCCGCGGCTTTCAAATGATTAGCCTCCCTGAGTCTCCCGTAATGATATAGTTTGACTGAAGTGTTCAGTTTATTAACTAGATAAAGACGATATTATTAAAGCCGTGAAAGGCGGCTGCAACTTTTGCCTTTCAGCTCAGCGGCAGGGGTCCCTAGTACTTTGATCTCAATCAATGCTAAATGTCTCTGTGAGGCGGGGGGGGGGGAGGGAGGGAGCAGCTGAAATTGCCTTTGGCACTGAGGATGTATTAATTATTTAGCCCCCCCACCCCATTTTTTTTCTTAGAAATTAAAGTGTTCTTCAACTTTTCCCCCCCACTTTTTTTTTTTGGGGGGGGGGGTTGTTGTTACAGAAGGGACATGTGATTCCAGGGAAGACTTCTGTGTTCTAATAAAAGCATTCTGAATTTGACCTTTGCAGAATTCGGTCTCACTTCTATTTGAGGTAGAATTTTTTTTTGTGTCTCCCTAGAGCAGGGGTAGGCAATTCCTGTGCTCGAGAGCCGGAGCCAGGTCAGGTTTTCAGGATATCCACCATGAATATGTATGAGATGGATTTGCATGCACTGCCTCCTTGAGATGCAAATCTAGCTCATGCATATTTATGGTGGATATCCTGAAAACCTGACCTGGCTCCGGCTCTCGAGGACCGGAATTGCCTACCCCTGGCCTAGAGTTAAAAAAAAAAAAGGAAAGGTGGGTTTTGTCTTATTCATGTTGAGACCACATTGCCTGCGGTGGTCCTATAAGCGGGCAACTCCTTGAGGATCTCAAAATCCCTCCTTGAGGGCCGCAATCCAGTCGGGTTTTCAGGATTTCCTCAATGAATATGCATCGAAAGCAGTGCATGCACATAGATCTCATGCATATTCATTGGGGAAATCCTGAAAATCCGACTGGAATACGGCCCTCAAGGAGGGACTTTGAGACTCCTGCCTTAGCCCCCTTCCCCATGCCACACACTGAAAGCCTATTCCATAATGGCATCTGGGTGGCCAGATTCCATTGTAGATCAGTGGTTCCCAACCCTGTCCTGGAGGATCATCAGGCCAATCGGGTTTTCAGGCTAGCCCTAATGAATATGCATGGAGCAGATTTTCATGCCTGTCAAGTCCATTATATGCAAATCTCTCTCATGCATATTCATTAGGGCTAGCCTGAAAACCCGATTGGCCTAGTGGTCCTCCAGGACAGGGTTGGGAACCACTGTTGTAGATCTCAAGTGTGACTCATTTCAACATGCCTCACATTTAGGCAACTGAAGTTATACCAGTCATAGAGTAGGCAGCGGGGGGTGTGGGGGTGGAGAGGACTGGGGCAGAGCTAGGGCGGGCCTGGGGGGGAATGGGTCAAGCAGTCTGGATTTTACTATACCAAAATCTGGTCTCAACCCACACCTTATGACACACTAAGCCAGTTTGGTTTTCAGGATATCCACAATGATGGGGTTGATGTATCACCCAATGCTGCATCCCTTCCTCCCTTCCCTCCACCACCATGTTCAACATTGCTCCCTCTTCCATCCCTCTCCATCTATCCCACCCTTCCCTCTCAAAATCCAATATTTTTCCCTCCTTCCTCTCCACTACTACCATGTCCAACAATTCTCCATTCTTTTTCCATCCCCCACTGGCAGCATTTCTTTCTTTCCCTTCCCACCTAATCCACCTGTGCAGCATCTCTCTTTTCCTCACCCCCCAGCCCATGCATCTGTCCTTCCCAACCCTCTCCCATCTGTCTTTCCCAAGACCCTGAGCATCTGTCCCCCCCTGCCATCCCAACCCCCAGCCCGTGGCATGTAGCATATGTTCTTCTTCCTTTCCCACCACCAGCAGGACCTCTCTCTTCAGCTGCCAACTCCCCCACATAATGAGATTGTGGTAAAAGCAGATAGCATAGCTGGCTTTAAGAAAGGTTTGGACAAATTCCTGGAGGAAAAGTCCATAGTCTGTTATTGAGAAAGACATGGGGGAAGCCACTGCTTGCCCTGGATCAGTAGCATGGAATGTTGTTGCTATTTGGAGTTCCAGAATCTTGCTATTCTTTGAGATTCTGCATGGAATCGTCATACTCTTTGGGGTTCTAGAATCTTGTTACTCTCTGGGATTCCGGAATCTTGCTATTCTTTGAGATTCTGTGTGGAATGTTGCTACTCTTTGGGATTCTAGAATCTTGTTACTCTCTGGGATTCCGGAATCTTGCTATTCTTTGATATTCTGTGTGGAATGTTGCTACTCTTTGGGATTCTAGAATCTTGTTACTCTCTGGGATTCCGGAATCTTGCTATTCTTTGAGATTCTGTATGGAATGTTACTACTCTTTGGGATTCTAGAATCATGTTACCCTCTGGGATTCCGGAATCATGTTACTCTCTGGGATTCAGGAATCTTGTTACTCTCTGGGATTCCGGAATCTTGCTATTCTTTGAGATTCTGTGTGGAATGTTGCTACTCTTTGGGATTCTAGAATCTTGTTACTCTCTGGGATTCCGGAATCTTGCTATTCTTTGAGATTCTGTATGGAATGTTACTACTCTTTGGGATTCTAGAATCATGTTACTCTCTGGGATTCCGGAATCATGTTACTCTCTGGGATTCAGGAATCTTGTTACTCTCTGGGATTCCGGAATCTTGCTATTCTTTGAGATTCTGTATGGATTGTTGCTGCTCTTTGGGTTTTGGCCAGGTACTAGTGGCCTGGATTGGCCACTGTGAGAACGGGCTACTGGGCTTTATGGACCATTGGTCTGACCCAGTAAGGCTATTCTTAGGTTCTTGTACCCATTAGTAAATAGATTAGGAAGAGCTTCTGCACAAAGCCCTGTGAAAGACCTTTTAGAGCAGTGTTCTTCAACCGCCGGTCCACGGTGCAATCGATGTGACGTTATCTTCGAGCCAGCTCCCTCTTACTCAGTGATTCAGTGCACAAAGCCACGGGCAGCGGCTCCTACGGGCATCCTGCGCCTGAACCGGAAGCCTTCCCTCTGGCGTTGCAACGTCAGAGGGAAGGCTTCCAGATGAGGCACGGGACGTGCAAGGTGCAATTAGTACTATTATGGGGGTGGGGTCTGGGGTAGAGATTGGGTAGAGATGGGCGGGGTCTGGCCCACGACTTAGCCCCGTGTTCTTCAACCGCCAATCCACAGAATAATTATTTTATTTCTGCCGGTCCATAGGTGTAAAAAGGTTGAAAAAGACTGTTTTAGAGCAAGTGCATCGGAAGGGTGTTAATATCAAAGAATCGCTGATGGACATCAGATCTTATTCTGTGCCACTTTTCTTCCACCGCTCCAAATTTCATTATAGAGGAGACCAGAAGGAGAAAAATGTTCTGCTATTTAGAGAGAAAAACTTAAGATGTTCCTTTTGGCACTCATTAATTATAATTTATGAGCAAAGCTATCTCTAAACAGCATTGCTAATCAGAACATTTAATCCTGAACTCTGCATGGCATCCGTTTCCAAAGCCACAACAAGGGAGGCAGGAGTAATGATAGCTCAGTCAGTGCAGGTCCTTGGGGAATTAACCCCCCCCACCTCCCCTTTTACAAAGCCGCGTTAGGCTTTTTTAGCGCCGGCTGTGGCAGAATTATAGGAATCCTATAAGCATTGAAGCTAATGCAGCTGCGACTGGCATTAAAAAAGCCTAATACGACTTTGTGAAAACTTCTATCTCACTACTTTCACTTATCTTCCCCACCCCACCCCGTGAGCTCCGCTCAGCTGCTAAGTCCCTCCTATCTGTGCCCTTCTCTTCAACTGCCAACTCTAGACTCCGTCCCTTCTGCCTTGCCGCGCCATATGCTTGGAACAAGCTGCCCGAATCCCTATGGCGGGCTCCGTTTCTGGCATTGCTTAAGGCCCAGTTAAAAGCCCACCTCTTTGAGACTGCTTCCGACTCCTAATTCCTCTCACCTTGGGCTCTGCATCCCCAACCCTGTAGTCTATGTCATGTCTGTCTGTCCAAGTTAGATTGTAAGCTCTTCCGAGCAGGCACCGTCTATAAATGTCAAAATTTACAGCGCTGCGTACGCCTTTCAGCGCTATGGAAGTGATAAGTAGTAGTAGAGATTATTCTGAACAAAACCCACGCTTGTGGTAAAACAAACCACTGTTATGATGTTCTTTGCGCCCCAGGGCCCACCAACCCAGCCTGCAGATTGACCATTCTCCCTAAATGTACCCATGGCATCCTGTTTATCCAAACCTTTCTTAAAACCAGCTACGCTATCCGCTGTTTAGATTGTAAGCTCTTTGGAGCAGGGACTGTCTTCTTCTTTGTGACTCTGTACAGCGCTGGTAGCCCTATAGAAATAATTCATATTAGTAGTAGGTTTAAAAACACTGTTTTAGAGAGAAGTGACTAAGGACTACACTAACAATTAGTTACGATTTATCAAGTCTCATGGCGAGAGGCACGTCAGCTGGCGCAGACGACTCTTCTCCTGGCCAACGTCTCTCCTTCTCTCCCCGCATCTCCACCGAAGCGGGTCATGGCCAGATGAGCCTCCGCGCAAGCGCGGACGTCAACGTGACGTCATCACGTTGACGTCCGCGCACTTCGGGGTGCCTTCCGGCCGGGACACTAGATTCAGGGCTATTTTTACTAAGCTGCGTTAGCGTTTTTAGCGTGCGCTACGCAGCTAGAACTAACACCAGCTCAATGCTGGGCGTTAAGGTCTAGCGCGGGTGGCAATTTAGCGCGCACTATTCTGCTCGTTAAAGCCCTAACATGGCACAGTAAAAGGAGCCCTTAGTGTGCCGCCGGCCGGAAAATTTGCAAGACACTGAGGTGAAGATAGGTAGGACGATTGATTTGGTATGAACATATACGTATAAGTAGGACGATCGATGTGCTGGTAACATAAGTAGGATGACTGATTGATTATGCCATAATTTTGCCGGTATTAATAACTCTGTATTGTAACACCGCTACAGAAGCTCATGTAAACTGCTCTGAATTGACTCCCCAGTGGCGGTATAGAAGCTATCAATAAACATAAACATTATCCTATACTTGGCTCACATAAGGATTGCCGTATTGGGACAGACCGAAGGTTCCATCAAGCCCAGTATCCTGTTTTCAACAGTGGCCAACCGAGGTCCCAAGTACCTGAGAGAAACCCAAAGAGCAGCAACATTCCAGAGCTCAGATTGTGATGTCATAATGCCTCATTCCACCAATGCCTAAGAGCCAACCTCAGCAGTGATGTCACAGAAGGATGACTGATTATGCCATAATCATGCTGGTCTTAATAACTCTGTATTGTAACCCCACTACAGAAGCCCCTGTAACTCTGTATAGAGTCCATATATTGTAACACCTTTACAGAAGCTCATGTAAACTGCTCTGAATTGAATCCCCAGTCATTAGTGGCGGTATAGAAGCTCTCAATAAACATAAACATTATCCTATACTTTTCTCACATAAGAACATAAGAGCTCCCATACTGGGACAGATCAAAGGTCCATCAAGCCCAGTATCCTGTTTCCAACAGTGGCCAACCCAGGTCCCAAGTACCTGGCAGAAACCCAAAGAGTAGCAACATTCCAGAGCTGAGATTGTGATGTCATAATGCCTCATTCCACCAATGCCTAAGAGCCATCCTCATCAGTGATGTCACAATAGCTTGACTGTCCTATACTTGGCTCACATAAAAACATAAGAATTGCCACACTGGGGCAGACTGAAGGTCCATCAAGCCCAGTATCCTGTTTTCAACAGTGGCCAACCCAGGTCCCAAGTACCTGAGAGCAGAAACATTCTAGAGCTGAGATCATGCTGTCATAATGCTTCATTCCACCAATGTCTAAGAGCCAACCTCATCAGTGATGTCACAGAAGGATGACTGATTATGGCATAATCATGCTGGTATTAATAACTCTGTATTGTAACCCCACTACAGAAGCCCCTGTAACTCTGTATAGAGCCCATGTATTGTAACACCTCGC
This sequence comes from Geotrypetes seraphini, assembly GCF_902459505.1. Taxonomy (NCBI): domain Eukaryota; kingdom Metazoa; phylum Chordata; class Amphibia; order Gymnophiona; family Dermophiidae; genus Geotrypetes; species Geotrypetes seraphini. Next base: position 14,875,487 of record NC_047093.1, on the reverse strand, counting down.
AGAAGCTCTGTAGTATAACACCTCCATAGAAGCTCATGTATTGTAACATCTTTACGGAAGCTCATGCAGATGCTCTGAATTGACTCCCCTGTCATTAGTAGCAGTATAGAAGCTCACAAGACACAATAACCTTCTCAGTTTTGGCATTCCTGTGATGTGCTTGCCTTAAAGTTTTGTGCAATAGCTTATTGCCTCATTACCATAGAGTTTAAAAATGATATGCGAGATTTTGTGCAGGGCCAGAACACTTTTTCTGTGTTTATGGTCTCAGAAAAATGTGTGTAGGCATTGCACGAACTGTGTGAGCTCTCTGCATTGACCTCTGAACCTAGGGGAAAATGCTTGAGTACCTGAATAAATCCATGTAAAAACCGTTCTGAGCTCTCCTGGGAGAACGGTATAGAAAATGGAATAAATAAATAAAAAATAGAAATAGTTGTATGGATTATTAGAGAATGACACAGGCACAAATTTATTGCCTTTTCCCATGTGATCTATCTCCATCCCCATCATAAGTGTTCAAGGCTTGTGCAGATGAGGGCAGAGCTTGCAGGGACAGGGACAGAACTCACAACAGGACTGGATGGAGATAGATCCCCAAATTTGTCTCTCTCTAGTACGGACTAGTAGAATTTCGTCACGTTCTTTGTCCCATGTGTTGTGTGCGCCCTCTTCTGGTGAAGAGTGAGAAGGCGCTGTTTTCGGAGTAGGCATCTTTGCCTGGCGCTCTCTGAAAGGCAGAAAGGGGAGATATTTTGTCAGATCTGCAGCTACCCTCATCCACTTTCAAGTTTTAAAAGGAGGCAATGTGAAGGTCTTCACCCACTTTGTAAAAGCCAAATCCCATGTTGTGATGGCTTTAAGAGGCAGCCAGTTTTCATGAACTCTTCCACAGAGGCTACAACTTTTTCTGGTTTTGTTTCCTTGTTTTCTGGTTTTGTTTCCTTGTTTTCTGGTTTTGTTTCCATTTTCCCACAGTCCTATAGGTCTCACAGTAAAAGTAAATGTATGTGTACCGATGCGGAACACCTGCGAATTTTGAAAAACCGTGAAAGCGGTTTAAGGGGCTGCTCGAAGGCAGGAGAGGGCAGCTGGGGCTCCTCCGGTGGGTGCTGAAAATCATTTGCGGTATTTTTCCAACCGCCTCTCCCTGGTACTAAAGTCAGGCTACACCAATCAGGACCTGCTTTGGCACGCCAGACACCATGACTTTAGTACCAGGAAGTGGCGGTCAGAAAATACCGTGAATTACTGAGTCCGCGATTCGTGAACCGCGAATTCGCAGGGGTTTACCGTATGTGTACTTTACAAGAGGTAGCCAGAGATGAAGCTCCCTTTACAGTATGCCAAAAACAAGAGAACTGGGCAGACAAGATGGACCTTGACGTCTTTATCTGGTGTAATATTTGACATTTCTGTGTTTACTTCCCCCCCCCCCTCTCTCTGCCCCTACGTCCTCTCTCTGCCTCTGTCCCTTTCTCTCTCTCCAGCCTTCAGATTAATTAATTTATATATTTAATTAATTTTCTACCCCATTTTCCCCAAAGAGCTCAGAACGGGTTACAGGTTGACATAGTTAATGTACAAGATTTTTTTGATACAAGTTTCATCCTAACATACTAGGGATCTAATACCAATATACATACTATACAGATCACAGCTTAAATTTGTTATGGTTACAGTTCAAGTGGTTAGAACTACAGCCTCAGCACCCTGAGGCTGTGGGTTTAAATCCCTCACTGCTCCTTGTGACCCTGGGCAAATCCCCCCATTGCCCCAGGTACACTAGATAGAGGTTGAGCCCACCGAGACAGATAGAGAACTATGATAAAGTGCCTGAATGTAAAGCCACTTAGGATATAAGTGGTATATAAATAAACAATACATTTCTTTGTAATCCGTCGGTCGTGGTGGGGGAGTTAAGTGAAGAGGTATCGCTTTCCTCCTTCAAGGGATCTGATCTGCGGGGGCAGTCGATTCCAGTGACTCGGGAGTAGGAACATCGTTTGGCGGTTTGCCATTGAAAGGCATGACCAGGGGGCATTTTGAGGCGTATTTCATCCTGGCACGTACTGAGGAAGCTTGGCTGTGACGTAGCCTGGTGTCATGTCACGCAAGGATTTGAACGCTAGCATCAGGCCCTTGAAGACCCAAAGAAGAATCATCAGCCTTCATTGAATAGAATAACAAATGATCTAATGTCCCAGGTTCAAGATGACAGTGCCAGAATCTATTAGATTTACAGCTGTCTAACTTCTGTAAATGAACTGGGATCCAAAATGCTCTATGTAACAGAAAAAACCAAGTTTGTCTCATAGATGCAGACCCTGTACATCTCATCCTCCAAGACCAAATAAGTGGCCATTGAGATGCAGTAATTTGATGCTTGATCTCAATGCTCCAAATGTCCTGAAGACCAGTTTTTGGTTTCTTATTTGAAAATCCAGATATTAATTTATACCACTGAGTGGCCTGAAAGCATAAGAGCGGCAAACTATACTGATTACTGAGATTTTTCCATTCAGGGAACCCAACCTGAATAGCCTGCTTCAACTGCAACCATCTATAATTTTGTGATTTATTAAGACCGAATTTGTGTCGCAATTGTGAAAAATCAAGCAGCTTACCATCTGAAATAACATAATCCAAAGTACGTATACCCGCCTTCATCCAATACTTCCAGATGACCTTAAATCCGCCGATTTGAATCTTGGAGTTTAGCCATAGGGTCTGATGAGTTGATTTATGAACTGAAATAGGTGTTAAATTATTCACACATAATCTAGGCATCTTAATACTTAATATATGACTCAACCTCAAAGGTGACATGAGTTGCCATTCCAACCATAACCAGTCTGGGAGATTTTCCATGAGCTCAGGGAGCATCCAGTACACACCCTGACGCATAATATAGGCTTGATGGTACCTATAAAAGCCTATTTTAAGGGGCTACTCCGAACAAATAGCATGCATATGATTTGCATGCTTTTTTGTTTGTGCATAGCCCTAAATCACATCAGGCTGCTCTATGGGGTAAAGACCTAGAACAACTCCTATTGCCCACCACTTATGAGGTATTCAGGAAACGCCTCAAAACTCACCTATTCCTGAAATACCTAGACAGCTGACCCACTTCCCTCCTTCCCCTCTCTTGCCCTTTCTCCCCATTGTTCCCACATCCCTTAAGTTAACTCAACTTGTACGTCAACTCAACTTGTACCCCACTAATCTTCTGTAAACCGCATAGAACTTAACGGTATTGCGGTTTATAAACTGTTATTATTATTATTATTATTATTATTAAATCCCAGCTCTCTTATTCTGAAAGAGGCAGACGCTTGGTACAATAGGACAGTTTGGGACAAAGGAATCACCCGATGAAATGCAATACTGAATGGGAGTTGGAGATAAGTTTGTTAAGATGATATTAGTTAAGGATATAAAGCATGTCTTGTTTTAATTAGATCTTTACAATAATGATAATAAATTAATTTTTATATACCGCCATACCCGAAAGTTCCAGGCGGTTCACAACAATTGAACATGATAATAGATTGGTATTACCACAGTTTCTAGGACTACTCGATCAAAAGCATTTTCTACTTAGCTCCTAGTCTTTGGAACCAACTCCTTTGGCGCCTAAGAGGCCCATAATCAAAAAACATAGACGTCTATAAAGCATTCTAAATCAGCACTTGGACGTCCCACTGCGTCACGCACTCATACTGCTTGACACCCAACGGGAGGTTATGGTGGATCCACAGTTTTAATTTGTGAGCGTGTGTGTGAGTAAATTTTATAGAGTTCCTTTTCTATTTATATTATGTTTTTATTATAAACCACTGAGAGCTGTCGGGAGCTTCGGCAGTATGCCAGATTTTAATACACATAAACAGGTGTTAAGTTTAAGAAGTTAGTAAAGACACAACTGTTGATGCCTATATGCAAAATGGATGAAAAATTCCCAGGTTACTTTGGGTATATGGCCGCCACGGAGCAGCAGATAATGAATGTCGTTTTATGACTATGTACGTATTTTAGGGAAATTTTTATGAACGTTTGATACTGGAAACCGCTTAGATTGTAGGCAGTATATAAATGCATTAAATAAATGCATCATGAAATTATTCTGAACTCTTGTTGCCCCAAACCAAGTTCCTCATCTAGCCATCTATAATTCAATCACAAGTAATATCCAGTAGCTCCATAATCCTATTTAACCGTAGGTAGACTTTAATTCATTTATTCACCTCATGTCTTGTTGATGGAAACCAGCTACTTTTTTTTTTTTTTCTTTGCATTATAGAATTTAATAGGGTGGGAACAGCAGATAAACAATAATTTGAAATGGTGGCTTAAACTTTAGCAAAATATTATTTCCAGAACGCCACAGAAACTCTCCTGGCGCCTTTCACTGGAGAAGCAGGAGTTGCCTTGAGGTTATGGGTCAGGAGACAAACCAAGTCAAATATATAAATGAATTAATTGAAACAAAAGGACATAAATAGCAGGACTGCAAGTTATTCTAGTAGCAATATTGATCTTGGGGAAATCTTGAATCTTAGGGCCTAATTCTCAAAACTCACTGTGCCTTTAATGATGGTTGCTAAACCAGTTCTAGCCCGTTTAACATGCCAGTGTTTTACCACTGGTCTATTCTGAGCTACCTAGCCCAGGAGTAGACAATTCCGGTCCTCGAGAGCCAGAGCCAGGTCAGGTTTTCAGGATATCCACAATAAATATGCCTGAGATAGATTTGCATCTCAAGGAGGCGGTGCATGCAAATCCATCTCATACATATTCATGATGGAGATCCTGAAAACCTGACCTGGCTCCGGCTCTCGAGGACCGGAATTGCCTACCCCTGACCTAGCAGCCTCTGACTCTGCCATGCAAATGTAGTACAATGAGGTCATTAACATTAAAATAGTATTACAACGAAGTCATTAATATTTAAACAAGCACTCCAGGTGATTCTCCAAACGAAACCCAAATCACCGACCGGTCCACGGGTGCTAGTACTGTGAAAAGTGCTTCTCAGGTGCGTGTATCTGGATGTGGCTCATGACAAAAATAAAAACACACTATTAACATAAATTATAGTACTGGTGAGAAATTTCAAAAGCACGCTTCTCTAGCGTGTGAATTCGAGACGCATCTCGAGCGCATGATTTAAAGGCACGTCTTATGCGTGTGCTCATTGATAGCTGACGATTGACCCTCCCCTCCATCCAATAGCAGTGGCACACCTATGATTGACCAACGATATATTGTTCACTGGTAGTTCTCTGCCCCTCCTGTCCACCCATGCCATCCATAGCCTGTGATATGCGTGCCTGGGGCGTAGCTTTTCCCAGAACATGCACACGTTTAAGCCTCTTTCTGTGAACTATTCTGCATATGTGCCAACCACTATCACCAGCGACTCGTCTCATGGAAATCAGGTGAACCTCATTTGCATGCGAGGTTTCGTGAGAAGTGCTCGTCTATTCTGAATTGTTAGGTTTACGGCCACCACAGCAACCCAGCGAACTTTACCAGTGAGCTTTGAGAATCTGGTGCAAATTATTTTTCACAGGATTCTCAAACTGAGAAGCATTTCAAAACACCGCAATCCTTTTCTTGCAAGTTGAGTTGAAATGAACCGAACTCCCAATGAAAGTTCTGTGTTCCGCGGATGCCAAATATTCTGGGTGTAGCCTGAATTAGCAAGGTATAAGACCCTCAGATGCAGGCTCTTTCGTGGGCTGCCTGGGTCAAGGGATCTCTTTCCAAAAGATTTGAAAGATATAATCTTAACACCAATAGTCTTGGGTTCTTTGATTAGATCGTATATTCCCTCCCTTTCTTTGCGATCCATGTCTCAACATCTTTTGGACGTTTCCTCTTTGCAAATTATTACAAAAGCTACGATTCGCTCTAGGGTACTTGGTGTCATGGGTCTGTACTTCCAGATGTGACATGTCAGATTCCTTTGGGGTCCTTTTACTAGGGGCTCCTGTTACAAAAGAGTTTAGCCCCAAAATTACCGTCTGCTTAAAAGGAGGCGGTAGCGGTTAGCGCAAGTGGGATTTCAGCGCACACTAAAACCGTTAGCGCACCTTTGTAAAAGGAGCCCTAGGGCGTGCTAGCCGACTTAGCGCTTACTACATGCTAGCGTGCCCATTACATTCTATGAATGTACGCTAATTAGCACGCCCTAAATCGGCTAGCACGCCTTAAGGCTAAATGCTAACTAAGTAGTAAAAGAGGGAGGTTGTTTCTTTCTTTTCAAAAAGCCTTGAAGGCTTATTGTTTCCAGGAAGCTTTTGGTAATTCATGAAGGGAGAAAAGCGTATTTGTAATATTTGATTGCAATTTTATTTGTAATTTTAATGTGTGACTGTTTGTTTTAATCCAGGGGTATTCAACCTGCAGCCCGAGGGATGCATGCGGCCCTATGAAGTATTTTGTGCGGCCCCGGTTGAGGACGATGCAATGTTTCCCTCTGCTGCCCCCTGGTGTTTACCGTCTTGCCGGTTCCCTCCTCTGTCTTGCTGCAGCATTTGCACATTTGTGCGACCCCAAGAAACATTTTTTTCGGCCAATGCGGTCCAGGGAAGCCAAAAGGTTGGACACCCCTGTTAAATCTTTTGTATTGTATCTACAATGTATTGCCTTTAAACACCGATTGTAATTTCTTAATAATTTTCCCTCTTGTTTTGACATTGTTTGTATAAGTTATTATATTTAACAGACTTAAATTTTGTCTAGGAATGTTTGTGTTTGTCGATTTAACTTGTCTAGATTCATGTTTCTTAGATTTGTTTCGCATATTTTGTATTTTTATCTAGTGTACATCGCCTAGAATTTGGAATAGGCGATTAATCAAATTTTATAATAAACTTGAAACTTGTATGTATTTTGTAATCCACATAGATTTTTGTGATATGCAGAACATAAATGTTTTAAAATGACATTACATTACAGATTTCTATTCCGCCATTACCTTGCGGTTCAATGCGGATTACAAAAAGAGTTATAGGAGGAGGGTTACAAAGTTAGATCCAAGAGTGGGTCGGGTAGGATCAGGGGTTAGGGAGATGGTAAGAAGGAAGGTATTCGTGGTTTTAAGCCTTATTCAGGGATTTCTTGAAGAGTATTGTTTTTATTTCCTTTCTGAACATCTTGTAGTCTGGGGTTGTTATCAATAGGTTGGAGATTTGGTTATCTATTTTTGCTGCTTGAGTGGCTAGTAGGCCGTCGTATAGTTTTTTCTGTTTTGCTTCTTTGATTGGGGGGTAAGTGAATGGGGTGTGTGTTTTTCTATGCCTGGTAGAGGTGGTTTGGATGAGGCGGTCGTTTAGGTAGATTGGGCTGTCTCCATTTATACTTTTAAATAGTATACAGTAGAATTTAAATTGTATTCTTTCCTGGATTGGAAGCCAATGTGAATCGATGTATGCCTCTGTAATGTGGTCATGTTTCTTCAATGAGTAGACGAGTCTCAGAGCTGTATTCTGAATTGTCTATAGTTGTTTAATCATTATTGTCTGGGAGGGAATGCATGGATGGGAGAACATCGCAGGGGAGGAGACATAGGCATCCTGGGACTGTCTGCCAAGTCTCTTCCCTGAAGAAGCCCTTTATGGAAACGTCAATCGCTCCTCCTAAACTTACTTGCTCCACTTCATCACTGACGCTGAAACCGTGGATTGAAGACAAAGTTTTATTTTATTTTTCTTTCCAGCTTATGATTTATCTTTAATCTTATCTATTGTTTTGCCTTTTGTCTTTGTTTTGTTCTATTTCTATCATTTAAATTTCTCCAGAATTCTACTGTTCAACGGCTCCCCCTTCTGCTTCTATTCCTTTCTCTCCTCTCTTCTACCTTCCAAAGTATTTAGATCAATGCTGTCTTGTTAAAATGTTTATTTTATTTTTATTTTTCCTCTAACTCTACTTTTCACTTCTCTATTACCCTCCAGGTACTTTAGTTAGATTGTGAGCCTTCGGGACAGTAAGGGAATTTTTCAAGTACCTTTCTTATTTCTAATCTTAATGTATATTTTCTGTAAACCGCTTAGAACCTAACGGATGTAGCGGTATATAAGAAATAAATTACATTACATTATTGCAGGGCAGGGGAGGTAGAGGATGTTGCAGTAGTCTAGGATACTTAGGATTAGAGATTGTACTAAGAGCTGAAATTGTGTTTTTTCGAAGAATTATCGGACTTGTCTTGGGTTTCTCATAACTGCGAAAGATTTCTGTATTGTTTTGTTAATTTGTGGTTGCATGGTGCAGCCTCTGTCAATAGACACTAACCCCCTGTTTTAAGAAGCCGCGCGGCAACCGAAGCCCTTTAAATCTCCATGGACTTCGGTGCCGTTACCGCTGCGCAGCTGCGAGCGCAGCTTCGTAAAACAGGCCCGAAGGAAAAGTTAGATCAGGTAACCAAGTATAGACTAGTGGCATTAATACCTAGTTTGGCAGATAATCAATTACATATTTATCTAGATAAGTTTAATATCTTACACCCTTTACAATCTGGACTTCGTAAGGGTCATAGTACCGAAACAATCCTAGGATCTATGTTAGATATTTTAAGAACTCATATATCAAAGGGGAACGAGGTTATAATTCTGCAGTTTGATTTGTCCAGTGCCTTTGATTGATTGGTGTGACGATGTTAGCTGTAGCGGGTGTAAGGCTGTGGAATATCCTGCCAGGAATTCTGCGTTTGAGTGCTGCTAGAATGAATTTTAAGAACATGTTAAAAACTCAACTGTTTTTGATGGCTTTTTTGAGTTGAAATTTGATATTCAAACTGGGTTTGAAGATTTCCGATGTTTTTTTTTAACAACTGAACTGTGTATGCTTGTTTAACATTTTATGCTTGTTACTATGGAAACCGTATAGGTAATATACGGTATATAAATTTTTAAATGAATCTAATATAATAAAACGCTAGGCCACGCATGCGCACTTCCTATGTGTGCGCCGGTTTTCCGTGAGCTGTAGCGACACATAGGAAGTGCGCATGCGCGGCTTACACTTTGTCCTGCTCCCTGTTGAAAGACGCAGCGTCTCCCTTACAGTAACATTGCCGTCGCTACCTCTCCGCTCTCTCTCTTCCTCCCTCCCCCCCCCCCGAGGTGGATGTCGACCACGGCAGCCCGAGTCGGATGTCTCAAATCAAATCAAAATTTAAAAAATGGAGACTTTCAAAGGTATGGATGAGCGAGAAGGCAGAGAGTTGAAAGATTCTTGGTCACCTGGGTGGGGGGAGAGGAGAGGAAGCAGAGATGCTGGGCAGGGGATGGGGACTCATGCCCAATCACTTTAGGCTCAGGCCCACCCAAATGCTGCAACACACGGAAATGGAGGGCAGAAAAGGGGTTGATGAACAGGGAGGGTGGGGGCAGAAAAATGAAGACAGGCCTACTGCTGGACAGGGGGAGCAGGAAGGAGGTGATGATGGACAGGGGGAGGTAAAACAAAGGGAGAAGGGCTTCTGCTGGATAAGGTGAGCAGTGATGGGGTGGTGGAAGACACAGGGGAGGTAAAAGGAAGGGAGAATGGACAGGGGGAGCAGGCATGGGGTGGCAGTGGACAGCCAAGGAAAAAAAAAAAGACAGACAGAGGAGAGAGAAAAAAAAATAAAAACAGACATACACATATATATTCTAGCACCCGTTAATGTAACGGGCTATAAGACTAGTAAATAAATAAAATAACCCATCCTCTCCAGGAGCCCAGAACGGGTTATAGCGATACATCCACCATGAACTCCTTTTGCTAAGCTGCGAATTTTAGCGCGCGCTAAACCCGCACTACGTGGCTAGAACTAACGCCAGCTCAATGCTGGTGTTAGCGTCTAGCGTGCACGGCAATTTAGCACGCGCTAAAACCGCTAACGCAGTTTTGTAAAAGGAGCCCAATATTTTGGAGACACAGGATTAAGGATACATTCGCATTATACTGTGGAATAGGAGTAAAGGTTACAGAGGTACATTCACAATTAGGTTGGGGACTTTAGATTGATAAGGCCGACAAAGTTGCTGCCCGCGTCAGCTTCGGCGCTTTCTCTGATGTCACGGCAGGGCGGAGTGGGGAAGAGGGCGGGAGAGGGGCGCTGGTCACCCTCGCTATGACACTGCATGCAATAGAGACAGTTCATGCAAATCTCTCTCATAAATATTCATTGTGGATATCCTGAAAACATGACTGGCTGATGATCCCCAGGACAGGTTTGGAATATAGGACCAGTGGCATAGTACGGGTAGTAAGTTCAATATAAAATCATAACTATTTGAGGTTTGTGCAGATGGGATCAGACCTTTTGCGGGGATGAGGACTGCGCTTGCGGGGATGGTCCGAGAGCGGGGACAAAATTTTTTTCCCCTGCGTCATTCTCCATTTGCCTGTCCCCCTCACGTTAGAAAATGTTGATTGTGAAACAGCGCCCCCCACTGGCACCAATGCTGTTGGAGGAATCCCGCTGTGCTTAGAGGGAACAGTGAACCAGTGGCATAGAGATCACCACAAAGATGTACCAGTTTCAGGGAGAAAAAGCTGTCTTCTCTCTTTGAGCGCTTTGTTCTGATTGGGCCACGTTCGTTCCCAAGTGCGCGTCGCAGATTCTACGGCAGTCGTGTCCCCTGAGGAAGGCGTCGTTTGGACACCGAAACTAGGATTCTTGTGTTTTCGAATAAAGACAGTTTTCCCCCCCAAAAAAAGGGATTTGTGTCTTTGTATGAAGACAGTTTTCCTTGGCTGATTGGACTCCTCCCTTGCCTCTTCTGTAACATAGAAACATAGAAAATGACGGCATCAATCGGACAGCATAAAACTCTATCAAGTTTAACCTTGGCAGCTGTGGGAATAATTATAAAATCTAATATGGTCGGAAAGGAGTCCTGGCTGTTGTTTCTGGTATGATCTGTGGAAAGCAGGATAGTTTCCAAGTTTCAAGTTTATTTAATCGTTGATATACCGTTTATCAAATATATACCTAAACGGGTAGCAATTATCAATGTTATTAAATAAATAAATAAATAAATTTAGAAGGGAGAACAATACAAACTGACTTACTGGAACCAATAAGGGTGAGGCAGGAACTGGTAAGTGAATAAGTATATTGAGATGAAAAAAAAAACTCCAAAAGGGAGGAATGCGAGGGGAAGGGATTGATACAAGAGAGTGCTGTAGGGGTAACTTCAAAAGAAGGGTTTTAATTTAGTATAACCAACTGCATGGACTCATGAAATAGAAGAAATCAGAAGTCATAGGCGTCTTTGAGTTTGGACTTGAACTTTTCAAGAGAGGTCTCTAGTTGGAGGTCCAACGGAAGGGCCTTCCATAGAGTGGGGGCAGTGACCCAGAAGATAGTTTTTCGGGTTGTGTCGAGATATAACTCACAAATAGACGGGACTGTAAGCAGATTTTGTGTGTTGGATCGAAGAGTCCAGGAAGGAGCATAAGGAATTAGAAGTTTATCGATGAAAGATGGTGAATTGGACTGTTTGGAGATGACAGAACCTGTAACCAGGTGGATGCAAAGTTGGCAGAACCCATCACTGCAGTGAATTTTGGGCATGGTTGTGGGGGTGGAGGTAGAGGGCAGTGGGAAAAATTTAAAGGTCATGGAAGAGGTGCTCGTGCAGAGTTGCATATCGGAGCTTGTATGTGCACCAATGTGGACAAATCACAACTGATTAGCATGGAAAGACTATTTTGGTCTTTTTCTGTTATCATGCACTATTACTATCAGTTAGCCCAGGATAGAGAGATATTGAGTATTTCACATTAGAATTGGAGACATGGCTCCAGAGACAAACTATTTGAATGTAATAGTAAGAACATCAAAATTGTCATACTGCCTCAGACCAAAGGTCCTTCTGGCCCAAAATCCTGTTTCCAACAGTAGCCAATCCATAAGTACCAAAAAGTAACGAGATTCCATGCACCTTCATACATGCAAACTCACTTCATCCTGCACAACCCCACACGAGCAACCAGAAACAATAACTTCTTTGCATACCCAAAGATTACAGGCTGCAGATATAAATCATTCCTGGACAGAACCTTTAAGTTCCAAGCAAGCAGACAGCAAGTTTGGCTGAAAAACTACATAAACGAACCCAATCTGTCTTACAGTGCCTTCCGTAAATCGATCAAAACCGCCCTATTCGCTAAATTTGTTGACTAAAACTGTCCCCTTCCTAGGACCCTCCCTCACTAGGACTCCCCTCCCCGTAAACGCCCTTTTCTTCCTCTCAAGAAGCTTCTCATCTATTCAGATATCCTCTACTCATAGAACTCCTACTCATATGTAAGCTCTAAAGTATTCAGGTATTCATTACCCATAGAACTCCAATTAGCACGTTAGTTTCCCATTAGACTATTATATTGTATTAGACACATTGCATGGTATTGTATCTAGTCTTATTGTATTGTATTGTATTTAGACTCACTGTATTGTACTGTACTGTATTGTATTGTATTGTATGTAAACTTATTGTTTTGTATTAAGACCTTTTGTTATTCGCTGAATGTCCAGCCCTCTTACAATGTAAACCGCCTAGAAGTCGCCTGACTATGGCGGTATAGAAAAATAAAGTTATTATTATATTATTATTATTATTATTATAAGCATAAGCAGTGGCTTTCCTCAGATCTATCGTAATCATGGTTTATGGATTTTGCCTCCAGGAATTTGTCCAGACCTTTTCAAATATTACATTACATTAGTAATTTCCATTCCGCCAATACCTTGCGGTTCAAGGCGGATTACATAAAGGTTTTACAAGAGGTTACAAGAATTTTGACATAGCCTAAGAGTTACATAAGAAATTACCAAAGAGTTGTCGAGATCTTAAGGTGATAAATGAGGGTAATTAGATTTGTATTAGAATTTGTTGGGTAATTAGAAGCATATTAGAGTATATTAAGGATATAGAATGGGTAGTTGGGGATTGGGTAGGAATTGGTCGTGTTAAATAGGTTTTATGTATTTTTTGAAGAGGAGGGTTTTAGTTTCTTTCTTGAAGGTTTTGTAGTTAGAGTAACCGCTTTCACCATATCCTCCAATAACTATAGACCCTCTTTTACTAAGGTGGGCTAACCATTAGCGTATGCCTGTTAGTCTATGGATGCGTTACCATTTAGTGCACGCTAATCGGTTAGCGCATCTCACGTATGAAGAAAGATTTAAAAAATTGCGGCTGTACTTACTTGAGGAAAGAAGAGAACGGGGAGATATGATTGAAACATATAAGTACATCACGGGACGCATCGAGTCAGAAGATGATATCTTCTGGCTCATGGGACCCTCGACCACCAGAGGGCATCCGCTGAAAATCAGGGGAGGGAAGTTTCATGGCGACTCCAGGAAGTACTTCTTCACCGAAAGAGTAGTGGATCATTGGAACAGACTCCCACTCCAGGTGATAAAGGCCAGCAGCGTGACAGATTTTAAGAGAAAATGGGATACTCACGTGGGATCTTTAAGGGAGTAAATTCAGGGGAGGGGATACTTGGAATGGGCAGACTTGGTGGGCTACAGCCCTTTTCTGCTGCTTTTTTCTATGTTTCTATGATGGCAGATAAAGGCCAAATGGCCACAGCATCCACTATCTCCTCCTCTCCCTATTGGCTAAGGCTCTTAACATTTGCATCTCCTCTTCCTATTGGCTAAAGCTCTTTACATCTGCATTGTGAGGTCATAGGGCTTTATGGTTATAGAAACAGACTCCCACTCCAGGTGATAAAGGCCAGCAGTGTGACGGATTTTAAGAGAAAATGGGATACTCACGTGGGATCTTTAAGGGAGTAAATTCAGGGGAGGGGATACTTGGAATGGGCAGACTTGGTGGGCTATAGCCCTTTTCTGCTGCTTTTTTCTATGTTTCTATGATGGCAGATAAAGGCCAAATGGCCACAGCATCCACTATCTCCTCCTCTCCCTATTGGCTAAGGCTCTTAACATTTGCATCTCCTCTTCCTATTGGCTAAAGCTCTTTACATCTGCATTGTGAGGTCATAGGGCTTTATGGTTATAGAAACAGACTCCCACTCCAGGTGATAAAGGCCAGCAGTGTGACGGATTTTAAGAGAAAATGGGATACTCACGTGGGATCTTTAAGGGAGTAAATTCAGGGGAGGGGATACTTGGAATGGGCAGACTTGGTGGGCTATAGCCCTTTTCTGCCGCTTTTTTCTATGTTTCTATGATGGCAGATAAAGGCCAAATGGCCACAGCATCCACTATCTCCTCCTCTCCCTATTGGCTAAGGCTCTTAACATTTGCATCTCCTCTTCCTATTGGCTAAAGCTCTTTACATCTGCATTGTGAGGTCATAGGGCTTTATGGTTATAGAAACAGACTCCCACTCCAGGTGATAAAGGCCAGCAGCGTGACGGATTTTAAGAGAAAATGGGATACTCACGTGGGATCTTTAAGGGAGTAAATTCAGGGGAGGGGATACTTGGAATGGGCAGACTTGGTGGGCTATAGCCCTTTTCTGCTGCTTTTTTCTATGTTTCTATGTTTCTATCTTAGTAAAAGAGGAGGTATGTGTTGAGTGGAAAAATATTTTCTCCTTTTTATTTTAGGGGTGTTATTGTGTAACTTTGCGGCAGATCCCCAAGTCCAGGGTTTCTCAACCCAGCCCTGGAGCCAGTGGTATAGTAAGGGGGAGGGGCAGTCCGCCCCGGGCTCCTTGTTGGTGAGGGGGAGCCAGCCCCTGCCTCTTCCCACTCTTCCTCTTGCCATGCCCGCGCCCCCTCCCTTCCCCCATACCTCTCGTTGTTCACCACCACGAGCAACAACTTTAACATGCTCCCCGCGACTGCATCATCTCTCCCGCGGACGTCGCTTCTGGGTGGTGCGCATAGGAAGTGGTGTCAGCGGGAGAGACGACAGGGTTGCGAGGAGCACGTTTAATTTCTTGCCGCTCGCGGCAGTGAACAACTAGAGGGGGAAGGGAGAGGGGCGCGCGTGCAGTGGGGGGATCGGGGAAGGAGGGGGGCGGTCGACGAGGGTGGGGGAGGGGCGCCTCTCACCCTCACTACATCACTGCCTGGAATGCACCCAGCCAGTTGGGTGTTCAGGATATCCAGAATGAAAATGCTGGAGAGAAATTTGCATTCCAAGGCGGGAGTGCATGCAAATCTCTCTCATGCCTATTCATTATGGATATCCTGAAAACCCAATGAGCTGGGTTGAGAAGCACTGCTCTACTCTTTCTACATTTCGAAAGAGTAAACCATTGATTCGTGTTTTCCCGTTCCATTTCACTCAGAATTTGGTAGACTCCCATCACCGTGTTTCTCAAGTCGATCCTGGAGTACCTCCTTGCCAGTCAGGTTTTCAGGATATTCACAATGAATATGTATGAAAGAAATTTCCATATACGAGTACTGACCTTTTCTCCTTCTCAACCAACAGACACAAGAGAAGTTCACATTCTAACTTCGTTTCTCCCCCCAGTGAGAGGTTGCAAACTGAAAAAACACCATGAATTCCTTCTCTCACACCAAGCAGCATCATGGGGTAAAGACCTAGAACAATTACTTTCGCCCTCTACTTATGAGGAATTTAGGAAACGTCTAAAAACACACCTGTTCCTAAAACATTTTGTCAACTGATCCACTTATCTCTTTCCTCTCAATAGCGACCTACTGTCCTTTTGATCACTTTTCTCCTCAACAATGAATTTCCTGTCTAATTACTTCTCTTTCCTCTTCCCCTCTTGAAGTCAGTCAATTTGTACCTTTGCTTAATCTTTTGTAAACCGCATAGAACTTCACGGTATTGCGGTATATAAGCTGTTATTATTATTATTATTATTATTATTATTATTATTAATGGAGGCAATGTATGCAAACCAATCACATGCATATTCATTGTGGATATCCTGAAAACCTGACTGGCAAGGGAGTGCTCTAGGACCGACTTGAGAAGCACTGCTCTATCCTATCCCCCTCGGTCATGTCTTCTCCAAATTGACGAGCCCTAACCTCTGCATATGAGAGCTGTTTGTTGCCTTCCTCTGAACCGTTTCTAATTTTGTGATATCGTTTTTGAGATCTAGAACTGCAAACAATACTCAAGGTGCAAAACCGAGGCATTGCAATATGATAGAATTCATGAGTAATCATCCAAGCTGCAAAGGATTTATACTTAGTAGGTTTATTCATTTTCAAGAAATATTTATGCAAAATACAGTGGTGTTGGCAATATTTGGACCGAGTTTGTTGCATTTGTTTGATGCACGTTAAAACACATACTTAGAGTTATAAGAACATAAGAATAGCCTTACTGGGTCAGAGCAATGGTCCATCAAGCCCAGTAGCCCGTTGTCATGGTTGCCAATCCAGGTCACTAGTACCTGTCTAAAACCCAAAGAGTTGTTACAAGAAAAGAGGGAAGATAATCCAATGAATGATACAATTAATCAAGAAATTTTAGTGGAATTTGTAACTAATAATAGCCATTATAGCATCTAATGAATCATATCTAGATATATATATCATATCATATATCATCATATATTATATCATATATTATGAATCATATCTAGATATATATTATATATATATATATTTTAATATATTATGAATTCATCTATATAGATATGATTCATTAGATGCTATAATGGCTATTATTAGTTACAAATTCCATTAAAATTTATTGATTAATTGAATCATTCATTGGATTATCTTCCCTCTTTTCTAGTAACAATTATCTGATATATAGGGTTGATATATGTTTAAGGCCTTATCATGCAATATCTATAAGGTAATTTATTTAGGCCTCTTTCTTCAAATGTTTTTTTTTTTATTTTCTAAAACCCAAAGAGTAGCAACATTCCATCCAGAATCCCAAAGAACAGGATTATATCGGAAAAATCAATCCAACAGTGCAGATTCCACTCCCGCCTCCACCCAGGGAAAGAATGCCGTTTGCTGAACTATTTATCAAACTGACCTCCAGGGATATCTCCTAGCGACCTCCATCCTCCGCTCTGAAAGCAGAGCTATATGTTCTTTGGACCTCAGTAAGTCTTTATATAATTGGGAGATAAAACTGGAGCCTCGCTCATTATAAATGACCGTGATTAAATATATTCAGTTCATGAAAGTCAATCCATAGTCACAAAGTGCAAATGGACAAAATATAAGAAGTTTATATATTTCTGTCAATGAATAACAATAACGTAAGCATATACAAATGTTGTATAGTGATATTAGCTCAACACTGCATCCTGGAAGTACACCTATGGCCTTTAGGCTATGTATAATATGCATTTTCATATTATACCATTCCTGAGAACCCCAACACAACTTACTAGGAACAAGCAGGATTCTCTAGACAGAAAGTACATGTCGGCAGAATACCCCCACCTTAGTCACAGGTGAATTATATGGACAGAGCCTCACCACATACAAAATAAGTAGCCCACAAATTAGAAATAGAAATGTGCGGAGAAAATCTGGCCTGGAAACCCCATGAAGCCCCATCCATAGCCAGTATGTTCCCCTTCTCTCCTTTCTTGTCCAGCATCAGCCCTCTCTTTTCTTCCACCATGTCCAGTATCTCCCCTCTTAGGCCTAGATTACCGTAAAGACGTGCTTAGAGTTGAGTCGGTTCAGCGGATGGCCACTAGGATGATCTCGGGGTTCAAGGGTCTCTCGTACGAAGAAAGACTAAACAAATTGCAGCTCTACACTCTAGAGGAACGTAGGGAGAGGGGGGACATGATTGAGACATTTAAATACATCACGGGACGTGTCGAGGTGGAAGAAGACATCTTCTTTCTCAAAGGACCCTCGGTCACAAGGGGGCATCCGCTCAAACTTCGAGGAGGGAAATTCGATAGTGACGTAAGGAAGTATTTCTTCACAGAAAGGGTTGTAGATCACTGGAACAAACTTCCAGAGCAGGTGATCAAGGCCACCAGCGTGCTTGACTTTAAGAATAAATGGGATGCCCTAGTGGGATCCCTACGAGGGTCGAGTTAAGGAACTAGGTCATTAGTACTCAGACTTAATGGGGTGGGTCAGTAGAGTGGGCAGACTTGATGGGCTATAGCCCTTTTCTGCCGTCATCTTTCTATGTTTCTATGTTTCTAGATTCACTAAAACTCACTAATCTGGCCGATCCGTGGCCGAGTCATGCTGGGCGACCGATTCACTACAGAGTCCTCGTGCAAATGAAGTAATCGGACACATGTCCATTAGCAAACCCACGGATCGCTACAGAGCGATCCAGGCGCATGCGCAGACCATCCTCTTTGCCTGTAGATGTGATCCGTGGATGCGCGTGCTCTCGGCACAAGCTTGAAGTCAAAACGAAAGGGAGGGGGTGGCTATACTCGCTGGCCCCACGAGTGGACTGCAGGAATCATTTCAACGGAACAGAACATGCTTTGCAGCCAGACTGGAACAACACGGAACAGAACACGCAGTAGTGCAGCCCCGTTAAACCCACGGGTTAAAACTAGGAATTAGAGGTCTGCACGGGGATCGAGGGAATTCCCCCCCAACCCATGGGACTCCCACAGGGACCCCTCTCTGGCCCAAGGGACTCCCACAGGGACCCCCTTCTAGCCAACAGGACTCCCATGGGGATGGAAGGCTTTGGAAGCAGGGTTCGTCCATATTATATAATGGACACGTCAGCCTTAGTAAAAGAGGGGGTTTATAAGTTAATTACTTGAACAGAAAACAAAAAAAGGTTTCCACCAAAGAGATTCCACAAGGAAAACAACAGCGCAAACACAAAAGAAACTGTGGAATTGATGATCCTGTCAGAAGTAATTGCTGCTTTTTATGGGGACGGGCGGGGATGGAGGTAATTCCTTGCGGGGATGGGTGGGGACGGAGAGGATCCTGACGGGGACAGGTGGGGACGGAGAGGATCCTGATGGGGACGGGTGGGGACGGAGAGGATCCTGACGGGGACGGGTGGGGACGGTGAGGATCCTGGCAGGGATGGGTGGGATTTCTGTCCCCGCACAACTCTCTGGTTAAAACCGTGGGTTAAAACCATGGGCTCACAGAGATACAGGGCGGCAGAGAGCAGGGAGATTTCAGAGATTTCAACAGTGCGGCAGAGAGCAGGACAATTGGAAAGGACGTGAGCGACCGGTCCTCAGCGGTCGCTTCATTTTGGATCGACAAGGCAATCGGTGTTCCATCTTCTGTTTAGTGAATCGCTGCCTTCCTACTTATGCATGCCATTTCCCCTCATTTGCATGTGCAGATCGGATCGGGCAGAAGGTTAGCGAATCGGGTCAGTGTCGGAGAAGGCTCGCAAACTGGCTGGGACACGATCGGTGAACTTAGTGAATCTAGCCCTTAGGGCTCCTTTTACTAAGTCGCGTTGGCGGCTTTAGCGCACGTGACTTTTTTATCACGCGCTAACCCCCGCGCCGGCCGAAAAACTACCGCCTGCTCAAGAGGAGGCGGCTGCGGCTAGCGAGGCCGGCAGTTTTAACGCAGCTTCGTAACAGGAGCCTTTAATCTCTCTCTTTTACCTTCTCCCTGCACTATCCAACATCTTCCTCATCTTCCCTTCCAACCCTCCCATATGTTTAAAAACTCCCTGCATACATTAGAAACCCTGTTTAGCAAATCTATTTCAGGCATATTCCCATATATTTTATTTATTTAAAAAATTGCTATACTGTATAAGACCTATAGGTTTTCATAAAAACATACATAAGATTGCGCATTGCATACAGGTTCAATAAAAGGGAAAACACTTTGCTCTTCCAAACCATCTCGTACAAATCAAGAAAAGTCTGTTGCATCAAAGCATTAGCAGGTAAAACAGTTGCGTTTTCAACAGTTTCTTGAAACCTAGCCTAAGTGCACATAAGCGCAGAGCTCCCGGCAAAGCATTTCAAAGCTTTGCATCTCCTACTGACAACCCAGTGTCACCAATCCGGGAATATATATTAAGGGCAACATGAAAACTAGACTGATGAGGTTTGCGAAACACTGCATTAGCTAACTATGGGACACTGAGAAATGCACCGATGATACAGATACAGAAAACAAGATACTTAAAACGATTTCAGCTATATCAACTGATCTATGGAGAGTTAAAGAGCTTTGGAGATAGCGTGACATAGTGCTTGGCTGGCACTTTCTACTGTCTACTTAAACACATGGAAGGGTGCACGTCAACAGAACTGGGACAATTCATTCTTTATTCAATGAAAGAACCGACACTGCTAGTGTTTCGGCTCTTGGCCTGCTTCAGGGGTCTTTTTAGTTGTCTGTCCTACGAATTCCTTTTATAAATGACTGCCCCAAAAGAGGAAAGTCTTTTTCTCAGAGAAGAGCTTCTGTTGAATGTCGACCGTAGCAAACGGTTTAATTTGATATCGGGACAGTCATTTATAAAAGGAATTTGAATGGCAGACAACTAAAAAGACCCCTGAGGCAGGCCAAGAGTCGAAACACTAGCAGTGTCGGCTCTTTCATTGAATAAAGCATTATTTGTCCCGGTTCTGTTGGCGTGGTCACTTCTTCATAGGTATTATTGACTTTTTTGTGTGTATTTTGATCCCTTTCTTTGTGTGATACATAGATATGGAACACTCTCGTTCCCAAGGCTGGGGTTGATCAACATTCAAACATGAGTGTAGGTTCATTCTTTGAGTGTCTTTCTTGTTGGTTCAGTCCAAGAAGAGAGGGGTAGATTCATTCTGAGGGCCTCACGTCCCTTCAGCTTCATTTTCTTGAATGGGTCTGAGCCTGCAGTAGGACCATTGTATATCGAGAGGAGGTTTTCGGCAGCGTCTACCTCCAGATTCTAAAAAAAAAACAGAGATTCACAGGTCCTACAAGAGGGCTATTACCAAATGGGAGATACCCCAGGATTAGTCCTTAGTCTTAGGAGGTGAGGTGTGGCCTAGTGGTAGACCCACTGCCTCAGCACGTAATCTTCCATTGCTCCCGGTACAAAATAATTACCTGTATATATAAACTGCTTTGAATGTGTAACTACAAAAAGGCAGTATATAAGTCCCACCCCCTCTATAGGGGCATTAGAACACACTGAGACAAGCTTATATGGCTGTTTTTTCTATCATCTGCTTAGATGCATGAGAGGATGACAGCTTTATGTCCTTATTTATGAGGCTGTAGATGCCACACATCAGACAGAAACCAGGACGGGAGTGGAAAAACCAATATTAGTTGATGCTATTGGTGCTTCAAATGTCTGCCAATGCAGTGACATTCTGCCAGGGTGGGGGGTGGAATAGGTGAGAGAAGCAAAGTGCATATCTAACATAGGAGCCATAGGAGCTACCCCCAATTTTGCCTTCACTGTGGCCAAGGAGGGACAATTTGTTCTAAGTTTTAGCGCTCTGATCGTTTGAAAAGTTGGCTCCTATGTCATGTCGGTGTCATGAGCTTTCCGATTTGTCCTTCTCAGCTCTATAACGCTTCCTTAACAAAGCATCCATCATCCTGTATTGAGTGGACAGATCTTAATTGACGCATTTGTAACTAATGCATGGAGAATCTTATGGAATTTTCAACAATTCTTGGGATAACAGGGCACTTTGAAGAGGACTAAGTCGTCTTTAAAGGGCTGAAGTTACTCAAAGGACAGCATACAGATTCTCCACTATTAATCTCACTTACACTATAGTGTGAGGATACGCTCATGGTTTTCAAGTCTACAGTAAGAACATACAAAAAATAAGGACAAGCAGCATCTCACTGACTTCAAAGACCTGTTTTTAGCAAACGTAATAAGGCAATAAACTAGTCCCCTAACGGCTGAGTTTCTTTCTGGGTCTGATTTTCCAAAGACGTCCAGGAAATAGAAGCCAATTCACAACGCAAAGACCGGTTCACGGCTGTCACAAAATGTATTCCTTCATTGCCAGCGCATCCTGTGCTCCCCCTCAGTTCAAAAGACTCCAGTACTTCCCTGGCCATGGTTTTCAGGTGCGTAAATTTGGCGAGAAAGCATCCATCTCCGGAGTTGCTAGCCAGCCTTCCCTTCCTTGGTGAGATTCTCCCAAGGGCAGATAACTTCCTTCCCTGAGTCTTTAAAAGCGTCCTCCTCCTCCTCCTCCGAGTCAATTGGATAGATTCGACACTCCAGAGGAATGTCCACTTTTATCTGGAAAAAGCTGGGTTTCAAAATGAGAACTGGATGAAACATTGTGAGACCATGACATGTAAATAAATAGATGTACATGCATATTGTATTTTTTTGGATTTAGTTCACCCCTTACCCCCAATAGTTCATGGTGAGCTGCGTTCAGGTACAGTTTCCCCTTTCCCCAGAGCGTTTACATTTTAAACGTGCGCTTGAGCAACGGAGGGTGAAGTGTCTTGCCCAAGAGTACAAGGAGCAGTATACAGAGGTGTAGTTTTCAAGTTTTATTTAAAATTTGATATATCGCATAAAAAACTGGCTAAGCAGTGTACAATATTACAACTATTAAAAACAAAGGGGATACAGTGTTCCCCCGCGAATTCGCAGTTCGCAAATCACGGACTCACTCATTTGCGGTCTGCTCCGACCGCCTCTTCCTGTAGTAAACTCGGGCTACACCAATCAGGAGCTGCATGCCACAGCAGCTCTGGATTGGTGTAGCCTGACTTTACTACGGGAAGAGGCGGTCGGAGCAGACCGCGAGTGATTTTCTTCACCCGCCCAGCTGCCCTCTCCAGCCGCCCAGCGCTCCAGCTGCCCTCTCCTGCCTCTCCAGCTGCCCTCTCCTGCCTCCCCTGCCTTTTGACAGGCAAAAAAACGTATTCACAGTTTTTCAAAATTCGCGATGGTTCCTAGAACGGAACCCCCGTGAATTTCGGAGGAGTACTCTAACATTAAAACCAAAAAGACATTAATGACATATAGAAACATAATGATAAGGGGAGAAATACAATCTATGATCTTTTGACAGGCAAAAAAAACGTATTTGCAGTTTTTCAAAATTCGCGGGGGTTCCTAGAACGGAACCCCCATGAATTTCAGAGGAGTGCTCTAACATTAAAACCAAAATGAAATTAATGACATATAGAAACATAATGATAAAGGGAGAAATACAATCTATGATCTTTCCCTGCCATGCCGGTATTTTCTGCATTATATTGCAAATGCTTTCTGTCTTTATCTGTTTCTAAGTCCATTATTCAATTTGTATTTTATCTGTATCCCATTTTATCTGTATCACCTTGTTGTGAACCGCCTAGAACTTGTTCGGTATGGCGGTATATATGAATAAAATTATTATTATTATAAAGACGGAAAATGATTTTGGGCATGAGAGAAGAGACAAGGAAGCTAGGTGCTACTTTTTTGCTAGCTTATCCATGCAAATGTGTTATTAAGTTTAGGGGTCTGAAATATGTGTACTTTATACCAGATCATCTACGTTCCTTTTTAGATCTCAAAGGTTTATCTAGTGGAGGGAATGTCGCTTAAAGGAAATGCCGGGTTGTAGCATTTAAGTCTTTACCTTTTTCGTTGTATTATTGTAATATTACTCCCTATAATATCTTTGTTTTTCTTTTTTCCTCCTCCTAATTGAGGTCTAAGGAAGAGTTAAGTTTCATATATATATTTATTTTAAATATTGTAATGTTTAATGATGTTTTTCTTTTGGAACATGATTCTGTATTTCTAAACCAAGCAGTTATACTTGTAAAGTATGTTAAATTCAATAAAAATAAAGTTTAAAAAAAAAAAAATTATTATTATTATTATGAATGGTCAGTACATGAGGAGGGAGGAGATGCTCTTCCTTCTGCCTAAGGTCTGAAATCTACTTTGTCCTAGGCGTCCTTAAAGAGAAAGGTCTTTCGATTGGCTTTAAATTTATCTAAAGGTAGTTCCTCCTGAAGATGCCAGGGTAAAGAGTTCCATACTGTGGGCGCTGTTACGGAAAAGACCTTCTTTCTGGTTGTGTCGTAAAATAGGCGTCTCGGGGATGGAATTTCCAGAAGATGCTGGGTACTGGATCGTAGCGAGGGTGAGAGGCACCTGGGCCGGTGGTGCCCCTCCTCCGCCCTCATCTACGCCCCCTCTCTTTCCACGATCCCCCCGCTGCACATGCACCCTCTTTTCCCGTACCTCTAGTCTAGCTGTTCACCGCCATGAGCAACAAGAATTTTGATGTGCTCCTCGCCACCCCGATGGACCTCCCTCTAATGTCACTTCCTCTGCGCGGCACTCGGAAGTGGCGTCAATGGGAGAGGCGACATGGTCAAGAGGAGCACGTCGAAGTTCTTGTTGCTCGTGGCGGTGAACCACTAGAGGTCCGGGGAAGGGGGCCTGTGTGCGGTGGGGGGAGGAGTGGAGGAGGGTTGCTGCGCCTTTAGGAAGATCATGCCCGGATCGGACCGCACCCTCTTGCTTCGCCACTGTACGCAGCGCTGCAGAGTAATATTCAATGGCGCAGTCTGCCCCACTCACCGAGGTCTTTTTCCTCCTGTTGTGAGATATAATATAATTTCATAGTGAAAAATCATTTTAGATCTGTCAAGTCTGGCGACACCAGAAAGTATTTCTTCACAGAGAGAGTGGTTGATCATTGGAATAAGCTTCCAGTGCAGGTGATCGAGGCAGACAGCGTGCCAGACTTTAAGAATAAATGGGATACCCATGTGGGATCCCTACGAGGGTCAAGATAAGGAAATTGGGTCATTAGGGCATAGACAGGGGGTGAGTAAGCAGAGTGGGCAGACTTGATGGGCTGTAGCCCTTTTCTGCCGTCATCTTCTATGTTTCTATGTTTCTATGAGTCCTGCTTTGAGTGTGCACATATTGGACTACAGTATAATCTCGTTATAACGGACTTCAAGGGATCTGGAAAAACAGTCCATTATATCCAGAGTCCATTATATCCAGAGTTGCATTTTTTAAAAACTTTATTTAGGTCACCTTGAAACAACATTCAATCAATGAACAACAGTCACTGCACAAGCGTATCAGCCACATCAATAACAAAACTCAGCAAAACATTGGTACGGCACGAAACGATTGAAAAAACCAGAACCCTACAAGATGTTCTAAAGCATTATGTCGTACTGTCCTGGAAAGAAAAATACTCTGTCATTTTCTTCTGGGCTGCATTTTGATACTGTATCACCGGTATGCCACGCGCCTTGTAGACGGAGCCTGCATGTCCGTTAAAGCCAAACAAAACTACAGCTAAAAGCGGCTCTGGGGGACCAAATTGGTTGTCCGTTATAGCCGAAAGTCCATTATATGCGAGTCCGCTAAATGCGGTGATTTTCTGCATGTTCATAAAGGCGCACGGCCAGGACCAGCGGACCTTTAGACGAGGTTCCGTTATAAGCGAGTCCGTTATTATGAGATTATACTGTATATCATTTTTGGTGTGAACCTTATTCCCCCTGTTGGATATACTGTGTATAGCAGCTATGATTTTTCAAAATACCCACAATTAGGGTTACATAGTAACATAGTCAATGACGGCAGATGAAGGCCCGAGTGGTCCATCCAGTCTGCCCAGCCATACATGCTCCATAAATTAATCGTTTAATTTAAATGGTCGTTTTTCTTAGATATTTCTGGGCCAGAAACCCAGAGCCCTGCCCGGTAGTGTGCTTAGGTTCCATCTACTGGGGTCTCTGTCAAAGTTCACTCCAGCCCATCTTAACCAGCCATCGAAGCCCTCCCCAACCCATCCTCAACTGAATGTCCATATACAGCACTTTGTCCGGGTTTTGAAAAGCCTCCTCATATTACATCGGACAGGGAGGAAGTCCGCACACGTGTGGACTTCCTCCCTCCCGACAAGAGCATGCAGTGGGGGGCGGGGCTAGGGGTGTTACAGGATGGGGATGGGCAGAAATGGGCGGGCCTGTGGGCGGATCTAGGGATCCGGATTTTCTGATTGGAAAATCTGGCAACCCTACCCACAATGAATATGCATGAACAACGTTTGCATGAACTGCCTCCGTTATACTCATATGTAGATCTTGCTCATGCATATATATCATGGGTACCCTGAAAACCTGACTGGCTGGGCGTGTCCCAAGGGCTGGGCTAGAACCCCTCAGGTAGATCCAAGAATTCATATCTAGTACACCAACAATGGAGGGTGAAAAATAAAAAGCAATCCAACAGCTGAAAGTTTTGAAAAGAAGATATTCAGGGAAATGTATTTCTGTCCCCATCCTTTCCTCACGTTTTATTATGTTTGTTAAGTTAGTCTTCAGTATGTTTTGTAAGGTTCAGTTTTTTGTTACTTTTGTTTGTCCCTCCTATTTTGTAATTTTATTGATTTGTTCATCACTTAGAATTTTGAATAAGCGATTAATCAAATTTTATAATAAACTTGAAACTTATGGTAATTTTGCCCCGGTCGCTTCCTCCTCCTACATTCCACTTCAAGTTGAACAAGCCCTTTCTTTGGCCATGGGCCTCTGTTTGCAGCTACCTGAGATTCTGCTCCAGATTTTTTATAGTTCGCCCTAGCTCACCTATTACGGTGATGATCTTTGGCCGGGAGACGCAGACCATAGTTCCCTTTGCAAACTAATATGCATACAGCCTAGGCTCCACCAATAGGAGTCGCTACTGAACAAAGGTGTGGACTCCCTTCTCTGTAGAGACTAGGAATGCTGTCTCTGTGGCATTTCCAGGTGGACTAAGCAGCTAAGGAAGTAAGTCTCTGGTCTTCCACAAGAGGGCGCTACACTGCTGTTGAGCCATGGGACTAAATCAGTGTCTCTCAAACATTTTTTTTAGCTCCGGCACAATAAATGGAGCAAATGTTTTTCATGGTACATTATAATTGAACTTATAAAATTGCAAAACCAACAAAAAATTAAATTTGAGAGATATTTATTTAAAGTTCTTTAAGCTATTTATGGGTAATTGTAACAACGGTAAAACTGAAGTAGATAGAATAGAATTGCTCATCAATGCGATGGATGAGCTTGTTTTTGAGGGCAAACCACAGGGTGCAAGGGGAGGTCCACCGATGGATCAAAAATTGGCTGGCGGACAGGAAGCAGAGGGTTGGAATAAAGGGACATTACTCAGACTGGAAATGGGTCACAAGCGGAGTACCGCAGGGGTCAGTGCTGGGACCGCTCCTGTTCAATATCTACATAAACGACCTAGAGGTGGGAACAAAATGTGAGGTCATTAAATTTGCGGATGACACCAAACTATACAGCAGGGTTAAAACCATGGAAGACTGCGAAGATCTCCAAAAGGATCTAACGACACTGGAAGAGTGGGCCAAAAAGTGGCAAATGAGCTTCAACATAGGGAAATGCAAGGTCATGCATGTGGGGAAAAAGAACCCGATGTTCAGCTACAAAATGGGGGGAGCACTACTAGGGGTGAGCAACCTGGAAAGAGACCTGGGAGTGATGGTAGACACAACACTGAAGGCGTCGGCGCAGTGCGCCACAGCCTCAAGGAAAGCAAACAAAATGTTGGGTATCATTAAGAAGGGTATCACGACCAGGATGAAGGAGGTCATCCTGCCACTGTATCGCGCAATGGTGCGGCCGCATCTTGAATACTGTGTCCAGTACTGGTCGCCGTACCTCAAGAAGGACATGGCGGTGCTTGAGAGAGTCCAGAGAAGAGCAACAAAGCTGATAAAGGGTATGGAAAATTTCTCATATACTGACAGACTGAAGGAGCTGGGGCTGTTCTCCCTGGAGAAGCGGAGACTTAGGGGAGACATGATAGAAACCTTCAAGATCCTGAAAGGCATAGAGAAAGTAGACAGGGACAGATTTTTCAAACTAAGGGGAACCACAAGTACAAGGGGGCACTCGGAGAAATTGAAAGGGGACAAGTTTAGAACAAACGCTAGGAAGTTCTTTTTCACCCAGAGGGTGGTGGATACATGGAATGTGCTTCCAGAGGCTATGGTAGATAGGAGCACTGTACAGGGCTTCAAGGAAGGTTTGGATAGGTTCCTAGAGGACAAAGGGATTGAGGGGTATAGATAGGTGTAGATATGGGTTGTAGGGATAGGAGTAGAGGTATGGGTGTAGATAGGTGTAGATATGGGTTGTAGGGATAGGAGTAGAGGTATGGGTGTAGATAGGTGTAGATATGGGTTGTAGGGATAGGAGTAGAGGTATGGGTGTAGATAGGTGTAGATATGGGTTGTGGGGATAGGAGTAGAGGTAAGTATAGGAATAGGAGTAGGTTATAGAGCTAGTCAGGGACCACTGCTCAGGCAGTAGGCCTGATGGGCCGCCGCGTGAGCGGACCGCTGGGCGAGATGGACCTCTGGTCTGCCTCAGCGGAGGCAACTTCTTATGTTCTTATGTTCTTAATTAACTCAAAATGCAGCTCGATAGTTGACCAGCAAACACACATTTCATCATCCATCATCTGCAGTCGTTCTCTTTTTTTTATTATTTAATTTCTGTCAGAGCTGAAAATCCAAGTTTGCAAAGATAAGAAGATCCAAATAGTAACAAAGCCTCGATTGTTTTGTTGCTCAAGTTAGGATAACGACTGCATAAAAAATAAAACTTAAATTACTTGCCGTTAGTTTTCAAGGGCCAATCACGTCAAAGAATGATGCTTATCTGGGCAGTTGCATCCTTACGCACACTGACGGTCATAATATTGACAGACTCTTGCGTACGTGACGTACATGTCATCTATTCTCGTATATACTTATGAAGGGAATTTTTAAAAAATAAAATAAAATTCTGGAATCTCTTCGGGTCACAGCACTGTGTCGTGACACACAGTTTGCGAGACACTGGGCTAAATGGAAGAAATTCTGAAAATACTAAAAGTTCCTCTAGATCTCAACAAGAACTTGCTGAGATTGAATTCTCAAACAGTCCATAAACGTTTTAAACTGATCAACCCAAGCACTTATCTTGCAGGAGATTGGAGGCAGAGAATGACACGGAGACAAATTTGTTCCCGTCCCTGTGGGAACTCATTTTCCTGTCCCCACGAGTTCTTTTCCTGTCCCTGCCCCTGCCCCATTCCTGTAAGCTCTGCCTTAACCGCACAAGCCTCAGACACTTATGATTTTAAAGTGTTTGAGGCTTGTGCAGATGAGGACGGAGCTTAGGCATTGGTGGAATGAGGCCTTATGACATCACAATCTGAGCTCTAGAATGTTGCTACTTAGGATTTTAAAGCGTCTGAGGCTTGTGCAGATGAGGACGGAGCTTAGGCATTGGTGGAATGAGGCATTATGACATCACAGTCTGAGCTCTAGAATGTTGCTACTTAGGATTTTAAAGCGTTTGAGGCTTGTGCAGATGAGGACGGAGCTTAGGCATTGGTGGAATGAGGTATTATGACATCACAATCTGAGCTCTAGAATGTTGCTACTTAGGATTTTAAAGCGTTTGAGACTTGTGCAGATGAGGACGGAGCTTAGGCATTGGTGGAATGGGGTATTATGACATCACAATCGGAGCTCTAGAATGTTGCTACTTAGGATTTGAAAGTGTTTGGGGCTTGTGCAGATGAGGCATTATGACATCACAATCTGAGCTCTAGAATGTTGCTACTTAGGATTTTAAAGTGTTTGAGGCTTGTTCAGATGAGGACGGAGCTTGCAGGAATGGGGCAGGGACAGGAAAAGAACTCACGGGGATGGGACAGGAAAATGAGTTCCCACGGAGACGGGGAAAAATTTGTCCCCATGTCATTCTCTAATTTGAGACCCATTTTGCAATTATTAGCACTCTGCATGCATTGTAACAGTATGCTGGAGAGGGAAGTCTTACTTTGATACTTTCTTGGGCATTTGCTGTAGTTGCTGCTCTCGGTCATTCAGCGGCTGGACCTTCCCGTGGTTCACAGCAGGGCACTTTGGCGAAAGCGTGGCGAAGATTGGAGAGTTGGCACATCCTCGTTTCAGGAGCTTGCTGAAAGACAAAGCCATCCGGGACTTTGGCGAGGGTCTGGCATCAACGGGCGTGCGGAGAGGGCTGCACGCGCTAGAGTCAGATCCCATCGAGAGGTCTGTGCTCTTGGCAGTGGGCGGGAGCTGGCTTGAACATGCGCCATTCTCTTCCCACTTCCTGTTTGTGACAGGAGTGCTTTCTATGGCCACGTTAATAGGCGAGGGGCAGGCCGCACTGTTTGGCAGGGTGACATGTCCAGGCGATTGGGAAGAGAGGTCGTTTGGGGTGTGGCAGAATAGGAGGCAGCTTGACGGAGATGGAGGAATGCTGGCACCAGTATACACAGCCAAGTGGGGCACAGGAGCTGTAAAACTGCACAGCTGTAGGGAAAGGAGATGAGATACTTTAATGATCACAATGACACAACTTGTCAGGTAAGGGAGACGTGAGGCAGAGATGTCTAAAGGGGTCAATAAGGAGCCTATTTGATAGGGTTACTAAACGGCTCAGAGAAAGGAGGCCGGATTGTGCTTTCACTGGAAGTAAAACCCGGATGTCTCAATCCATCCTCCTTTTTCTGGAGCCATATGGTAATCTTGTCTTTTTACTAAAATGTGTTAGACATTTAGGGGGTCCTTTTATTAAGGTACACTATCCGATTTAATGCGTGCTAAAGATTAGCACGCACTAAATGCTAAGGCAGGGGTGTCCAATGTCAGTCCTCGAGGACCGCAATCCAGTCGGGATTTCAGGATTTCCCCAATGAATATGCATGAGATCTATTAGCATACAATGAAAGCAGTGCATGCAAATAGACCTCATGTATATTCATTGGGGAAATCCTGAAAATCCGACTGGACCGCGGCCCTCGAGGACCGACATTGGACACCCCTGTGCTAAGGCATCCGTTATATTCCTTAGCACTTAGCACGTGCTAATCTTATGTTCAAATATTTTATTTAAAGAATAAAGTAAAAATACATATATATTATACCAGTGGTTTCAAGCTCAAACCCTTTGCAGGGCCACATTTAGGATTTGTAGGTACTTGGAGGGCCTCAGAAAAAATAGTTAATGTCTTATTAAAGAAATGACAGTTTTGCATGAGGTAAAACTCTTTATAGTTTATAAATCTTTCCTTTTGGCTAAGTCTTAATAATAATATTGTAATTTATAGCTAAAGAGACATATGATTGAGAAATGTTTTATGTGGAGGAAAAAGACTTTTGTGATTATGATAAACATATCGAGGGCCTCAAAATAGTGCCTGGCGGGCCGCATGTGGCCCCCGGGCCACGAGTTTGAGACCACTGTATTATACAGAAAGATATTCTTTACAAATGATTTCACAAATGTTAAAAAATTCTAATCCATATATTCTGTAAACGTGTCAATCTTTAGCGTGTGCTAAATTGCTTAGTGCAAATTAATAAAAAGGACCCCTTAATACTCAGTTAACACAAGAAATCAGGCTTCTGCACAGACACGTTAAAGCATTTTTGCAGTATTTTTCCTATATAAGCATGCTAAATCATGCATTACTAAATTTTAAAGAATTTTTCTATCCGGGGGTGTGGCACGAGCAAAGAGTGGGAACGTTAGCCAGTTAACACATTATAAATATCATGTGCAAACTGGCTAACCCAGGAATATTTACCACTCTTACACACAGTGGCATAGTATGGGGAAAGTGCCCCGGGCGCGGTCACCCTAAGGGTGCAGCACCCCTCTTCCTTTCTGTCCCCTGCTAGGGGACACTCGATGAAGTTACAGGGAAATACTTTTAAAACCAATAGGACATTTTTTTTCACTCAGAGAATAGTTAAGCTCTGGAACGCGTTGTGAGAGGATGTGGTAAGAGCGGAGAGCGTAGCTGGTTTTAAGAAAGGTTTGGACGAGTTCCTGGAGGAAAAGTCCATAGTCTGTTTTTGAGAAAGACAAGGGGGAAGCCACTGCTTGCCCTGGATCGGTAGCAATAAATATTGCTACTCCTTGGGTTTTGGCCAGGTACTTGCCATGTGCCCCATACCTTTTTTTTACTTCCCTGGCACGAGGTTGCTGCCCGCGTTGGCATCGGCGCCCTCTCTGACATCACTTCTGGGACCCGTGCCTAGGAAGTGACGTCAAAGGGTGCCAACATCAACGTGGGCACGCTGCTCACGCCGGAGAGGTTAAAAAGGTATGGGGAAAGGGAAGGGGGCGCGCGTGCGGTACGGGGGCCGGGGAGAAGGGCGGGGGACGGGCAGCGCTCACCCTTACTACGCCACTGCTTAAACAGAAGACTCCCGTGTTAATATTTGGCAGCTAATGCATGCTAAGAGGAACATTAGCACATGACCTACCAACAAGTGGAAAAGCCCTTAAAAAGTGCTGAGTTATTGGTGAATGAGGGAGACATGGAAATTGTTCTCTCTAGCTCAGGGGGGTCAAAGTCCCTCCTCGAGGGCCGCAATCCAGTCGAGTTTTCAGGATTTCCCCAATGAATATGCATGAGATCTATTTGCATGCACTACTTTCATTGTATGCTAAGAGATCTCATGCATATTCATAGTGGATAACCTGAAAACCTGGCCTGCCAGTAGATCTCAAGGACCAGATTTGGGCAGCACTGGCCTATAGCATTCTCAGTACACCTCTTTCTTCTCTTCCTATTTCTCTAGGCCAGGGGTCTCGAAGTCCCTCCTTGAGGGTCGTAATCCAGTCGGGTTTTCAGGATTTCCCCCATGCATGAGATCTATGTGCCTGCACTGCTTTCAATTCATATTCATTGGGGAAATCCTGAAAACCTGACTGGATTGCAGTCCTTGAGGAGGGACTTTGACACCCCTGCTCTAGCTCAGTGATTCCCAACCCTGTCCTGGAGGAACACCAGGCCAATCGGGTTTTCAGGCTAGCCCTAATGAATATGCATGAGAGAGATTTGCATATGATGGAAGTGATAGGCATGCAAATTTGCTTCATGCATATTCATTAGGGCTAGCCTGAAAACCCGATTGGCCTGGTGTTCCTCCAGGACAGGGTTGGGAACCACTGCTCTAGCTGATCATAAAAGCATCCGTGAACCAGGATATTATATCAGAAATCCCTATAGGTTAGAGTCCAGGGCTGCCCAAGTTCGGTCCTCAAGATCTACTGGCAGGCCAGGTTTTTAGGATATCCACAATGAATTTGCATTAGAGAGATTTGCATACCTAGAAGGCAGTGCAGGTACGTGGGATCTCTCGGACTGGATGGGCCATGTGGCCTTTATCTGCCATCATGTCACAATGTTTCTATAACCATAAAGTTCTATGACATCACAATGCAGGTGTAAAGAGCCTTAGCCTATAGGAAGAGGAGATGCAAATGTTAAGAGCCTTAGCCAATAGGGAGAGGAAGAGATAGTGGATGCTGCGGATGGGCCATTTGGCCTTTATCTGCCATCATGTTTCTATGGCAGGGGTAGGGAACTCTGGTCCTCAAGAGCCGTATTCCAGTCGGATTTTCGCAGTGCATGCAAATAGATCTCATGCATATTCATTGGGGAAATCCTGAAAACCCGACTGGAATACGGCTCTCGAGGACCGGAGTTCCCTACCCATATTCTATGGAATTAAATTAATTGAAACTGTAACGGATCAACACCTTTAGAAGGAACAGCCAGTTAAATCCTGTAAGTGAAATGAAGCTCTAAATGTGGCCATGTCAGGTGATTCTTGCATCTATTGACTAAATTTCTCTTCTGCCTGTAATTTTTTATCCAGCTTTGTGATTATCTGTGATTTGTTGCTGGGTTTCTGCCTCTATATTAGACAGCTGAGATATAAGGCAGCTTTCTTTTCCAATTACAAGTCAAGACAAGACCATTTTACGAAGAGGCAAGTTCAGGTCAGTCTTTGAACAGAATAAACTCCAGGCTAACACTATATAATAGGCAGCGGATGGTGTAATGCAGGGATGTCAAAGTCCCTCCTTGAGGGCCGCAATCCAGTCGGGTTTTCAGGATTTCCCCAATGAATATGCATTGAAAGCAGTGCATGCACATAGATCTCATGCATATTCATTGGGGAAATCCTAAAAACCCGACTGGATTGCGGCCCTCAAGGAGAGACTTTGGGACCCCTGGTGTAATGGCAGCGGATGGTGGTACATCTTGTAGGGGTAGGTAATTCCAGTCCTCGAGAGCCAGGTCAGGTTTTCAGGATCTCCACAATAAATATGCCTGAGATAGATTTGCATCTCAAGGAGGCAGTGCATGCAAATCCATCTCGTACATATTCACGGTGGATATCCTGAAAACCTGACCTGGCTCCGGCTCTCGAGGACCGGAATTGCCTACCCCCGATGTAGGGAATATAGAAAAAAAAACACATGATGGATCGTTTTGCCACATTGCATCACCAACATGGGATAACTGATGTATCTCTTATATGCGTTATATAACCTGGGAATGTATACTTATGAGAGTATACATTATAATAATCTAGGAATCTGCACACGGCATGGAAGGTGCCTTTGGAAGCAATGGGCGTGTAGGATGGCGCAACAAATTATGGATGATGGAACGGCAGGAGGGGAATGTATGATTTAGGATAAAAGCGTGTTTATTTATCAATATGCAGCCCTAAGCCAGCTACTATGATTTTGGCCAAATATAAGAAATGGGGTGAATTTGAAACAATTCAGCAAGAAGAGTGATACGGAAAAGTATTACAACAAAAACCCACTCTAGATAATGCTTATAAATTATGCAATGGAGATGGTATAATTAGGTCTACAAAAATTTTTTGTGCTCAGAATCATGGAAGGGTAACTGGGGAGAACCCCAGAAAGTACCACCTCACCGCCCAATCATCGCATGTGAAAAGGTAGACAGCCGATTATATCATGTCTTTTAAAGATGTAAACTCTAAGAAGCCCATAAGAAGCACGTTTCGTTCCTGCCTCAAGGAACCAACGATAGTATGTAGAAAACACTCATGCGGTGGGCATCAAAGATTCAAAAATAACACCTGTCTCACGTGAAAAACGGAGAACATTTCTCACATGATATAATCTACTGTCTACCTTTTCACATGCGATGATTGGGCGTTGAGGTGGTACTTTCTGGGGTTCTCCCCAGTTACCCCTCCATGATTCTGAGCACAAAAAAATTTTGTAGACCTAATTATATCATCTTCATTGCATACTTTATAAGCATTATCTAGAGTGGTTTTTTGTTGTAATACTATGATTTTGGCAGCAGTCACCCTTTCTTCATTCCCTTCTCAACAAAATCCGGGACTGCTAGACCTGCCTAAAGTCCTCAGGATAGGGCCAGCCAGTCAGGTCTGCAGGATGGTACAGTTGTACAGTATATAATATTATCTCATGCATATTCATTGTGGATAAACTGAAAACTCAACTGGCTGGGTCTGAAGAACTTGATGGAGAACCCCCTAGTCCCTTGGTCTGACGACTGCTCTTCAAGGGCTGCCAACAGATCCCAAATAAATATACATGAGTAAGATCTGCATACGGTGGAGGAGTAGGCATTCAAATCTCTCTTATGCCTAGGCATTAGGGATTTCCTGAAAACCTGACCTGTTGGTAGCCCTTGAAGACTGGAAGTGAAGACTATGGGACAGATTCTATAATTGGGTACCTAAAAGATAGTCGCTGAAAGTCAGGCACCTATTTCACGTGTAGGTGCCCATTACAGAATCAGGTCTAGGTGCCTTAAATGTAGGCCAGGGTTTCAAAAGCCTACATTATAAGTGCCTAAGATCTTTAGAGAATTGTACCTAATGGCACCTAAGTCCTTCTTCACCCCTAAACACGTCTGCTTTGGAGTTGGCGTCTATCTTATGTAGAAAAGTGCCTATCATCCAATCAATGAATCAGAATTTCTCTGTAAGGGCCTAGTCTAAAACAAACGTTTCCAATGGTTCCTTAAGTAGGGGTCTATTTGCATACAATGGAAGCAGTACAAGCATATCAACCTCACACACATTCATTGTGGAAATGCTGAAAACCCAACTGGGTAGTGGCCCCCAAGGACTGTAGCTGCCCACCCCTGCCTTAAAAGCAGAGGTTCTTAATTCAGTCTTCAGGGCACATTCAGCCAGTCACGTTTTCTGGCTCTCTACAAGGAATATGCATGAGATACAATGGAGACAACACATACAAATCTCATTTTGGATATCCTGATTGGTTGGGTGTGCTCCGAAGACTGGGCTGAGAATCACTAATGTAAATAAAAACAGTTTCCTACAATGGCCCTTCTCAATCTTGTCCTGGAGGCAGTGACGTAGTAAAGGGGGCGGGGTGGCCTGCCCCCCTCCTCCTCTCTGCCCCTGCCTCTTCCCACTCCTCCCCTCCCTTCCCTTCCCGGTACCTCTAGTTATTCACCGTTGCGAGCAACAACTTCAACGTGCTCCTCGCGACCGCGTCATCTTTCCCACTGATGTCATTTCCAGGTGCCACACGTAGGAACTGACGTCATTGGTAGAGCCGACGTGGTCGTGAGGAGCATGTCGAAGTTCTTGGTGCTTGTGGCAATGAACAACTAAAGGGACGGGGAAGGGAAGGTGGCAGGGAGTATTGAGGAAGGAGCGGGGGGAGGCAGAGATGAGGGCAGGGAGAGGTGCCACCGCCCTGGACGCCTCTCACCCTTGCTATGTCACTGCCAGTCAGGTTTTCAGAAATACCACCGTGAATAGGCATGGGATAGATTTGCACACAATGGCATCTGCCAAGCGATCTTACACATTTTTAAATTTAAATTTAATTATTTATATTCCACCTATCAAAGTTGTCTACGTGGTATACAATCAGGTACTCAAGCATTTTCCCTGTCTATCTAAGGTACCTGGAGCAGTAGAGGATTGAGGGAATTACCAAGAGTTACAAGGAACAGTGTGGGGTTTGAACCCACAACCTCAGGGTGCCGAGGCTAGAGCTCTAACCACTGTGCCACACACTCCTCCAATACAGTATTCGAAGTAAAGGACAATGAAGCCATTGTGACATCATTGATGATGTTGGCTCTTAGGCATTGGTGGAATGAAGCATTATGACATCACAATCTCAGCTCTGGAATGTTGCTACTATTTGGGTTTCTGCCAGGCACTATGACATCAGGGAAAGGGATTGGGACTTGTATTCCGCTTTTTTGTATTTTACAACCACACTCAAAGCGGTTTACATACAGGTACTTTAAGCATTTTCCTTATCTGTCCCAGTGGGATCACAATCTAATGTCCCTGGGGCAGTGACTTGCCCAGGGTCACAAGGAGCAGCTCGGGATTTGAACCCACAGGGTGCTGAGATCGTAGCTTGAACCACTAGGCCCCCTCCCTCCTCATTTTCACAGTGATAACCCATGAAACCTGACTGGTTAGGTGTGCCTACGGAATAGGGTTCAGAAACAATGCCTTAAAATACATGGAGGTGATACGGTGCAGACATGGAAAGAGACACACGAAACTGAACGCGAAGCAAATATGGCGGCAGTGAATGAATTGTTTATTTGATAAATAAGGTTAAACAAAAGTAAAATGCTGAGGCTGAGGAACACATTATCAACAAAAGAGAGGGGGGGTTGTTTTTCATTGGTAACAAAATAGTAAATATTATAGATTTGTCATAGTAACATAGTAGATGACGGCAGATAAAGACTCGAATGGTCCATCCAGTCTGCCCAACCTGATTCAATTTAAATTTTTAAATTTTTTTCTTCTTAGCTATTTCTGGGCGAGAATCCAAAGCTTTACCCGGTACTGTGCTTGGGTTCCAACTGCCGAAATCTCAGTTAAAACCTACTGCAGCCCATCTACACCCATTGAAGCCCTCTCCAACCCATCCTCCCCCATATACAGACACAGACCGTGCAAGTCTGTCCGTTTTGTGTACAAGCTCCCCAAATTACTGGTTGTGGTAAAGAGGTAGTAGTTCCATAGACATTTTAAAAAATGACATGAAACATTTGTCAAGTAGCTGATTCAGGCCTGACTGTGCCCCACTGCATGCAGGGAGATGTAGTTTTGATTTTTTCTTATTGCATTTTCATGCATACACTGAAGTTAAAATGGATGTTTCCAACGGACTTAAAGAATATATGAAAAGGCCCACCACAGGCTAACTTAAGCATGTCTATCCTCAATATTAACTGTTCCCAGCTATTAAGGATAGACACGCTTAAGTTAAGCTATGGTAGGCCTTTTCATATATTCTTTAAGTCTTTTGGAAACATCCATTTTAGACCCAGTTTGCTCTACGCCAGTGGTTCCCAACCCTGTCCTGGAGGACCGCCAAGCCAATCAGGTTTTCAGGCTAGCCCTAATGAATATGTATGAGAAGAGATTTGCATATAATGGAAGTGAGAGGCATGCAAATCTGCTCCATGCATATTCATTAGGGCTAGCCTGAAAACCCGATTGGCCTGGTGGTCCTCCAGGACAGGGTTGGGAACCACTGTTCTACGCCATATGTCATTCTGGGTAGGATGATTATACAATAAGGAAGTCCTCTTCTTGGTTTACACTGAAGTTAAAGGCAGGTTGTGCTACTAATTTCAAACCAGGATTGATCAACCAAATCCTCGGGGCACATCCAATCAGTCAGGTTTTCAGTATATCTATAATGCATATGCATGAGATACATTTGCATACAATGTTCATGCAAATATATCTTGTGCATGTCCATCATGGATTTTCCAAGAACCTAGCTGGCTGGTCAGTAATCCCTAGTTTGACACCGCAAGACAGACCAAAGCCGAGCTTTAATTCAAACAAGCTCGTGTTGTTAATAAATATGTCATGATCACAGGTCACCTTGTGGGTTTTGGAAATATGGACTAGAGAGTTGCGCGGGGACAGAAATCCCACCCATCCCCGCCAAGATCCTCTCCGTCCCCACCCGTCCCCACCAGGATCCTCTCCGTCCCCACCCGTCCCCGCCAAGATCCTCTCCGCCCCCACCCGTCCCCACCAGGATCCTCTCCGTCCCCACCCGTCCCCGCCAGGATCCTCTCCGCCCCCACCCGTCCCCACCAGGATCCTCTCCGTCCCCACCCGTCCCCGCCAAGATCCTCTCCGCCCCCACCCGTCCCCACCAGGATCCTCTCCGTCCCCACCCGTCCCCACCAGGATC
This sequence comes from Geotrypetes seraphini, assembly GCF_902459505.1. Lineage (NCBI taxonomy): Eukaryota > Metazoa > Chordata > Amphibia > Gymnophiona > Dermophiidae > Geotrypetes > Geotrypetes seraphini. The sequence goes on along the minus strand of NC_047093.1, from coordinate 14,836,526 downwards.
CTCTCCGTCCCCACCCGTCCCCGCCATGATCCTCTCCGCCCCCACCCGTCCCCACCAGGATCCTCTCCGTCCCCACCCGTCCCCGCCAAGATCCTCTCCGCCCCCACCCGTCCCCACCAGGATCATCTCCGTCCCCACCCGTCCCCACCAGGATCCTCTCCGTCCCCACCCGTCCCCGCCAAGATCCTCTCCGCCCCCACCCGTCCCCACCAGGATCCTCTCCGTCCCCACCCGTCCCCGCCAAGATCCTCTCCGCCCCCACCCGTCCCCACCAAGATCCTCTCCGTCCCCACCCGTCCCCACCAGGATCCTCTCCATCCCCACCCATCCCCGCAAGGAATTACCTCCATCCCCGCCCATCTCCATAAAAAGCAGCAATTACTTCTGATAGGATCATCAATTCCACAGTTTCTTTTGTGTTTGCGTTGCTGTTTTCCTTGTGGAATCTCTTTGGTGGAACCCTTTTTTTCTTTTCTGTTCAGGTAATTAACTTATAAACCCCCTCTTTTACTAAGGCTGACGTGTCCATTATATTATATGGACGAACCCTGTTTCCAAAGCCTTCCATCCCCGTGGGAGTCCCGTTGGCTAGAAGGGGGTCCCCATGGGAGTCCGGTGGGCCAGAGGGGGTCCCCGTGAGAGTCCCGTGGGTTAGGGGGGTTTCCCCCTTGGGATTCTCGTGATCCCCGTTCCCGTGCAGATCTCTAATATGGACTAAATAAATTATGCGTGCACACAGACACGAAAATAAAGTCCCAGATGTGTTGATGAGCACCGTGCTTTCAAGAAGGGACTGTACCATAGAGTGTATGTAAAATGAGAGATCCAAATTAACAGACAAATATCCTGCCTCTAAAAACATGCAGCCCTACCCACAGACATAGCCCAGCATTGAATATCGGGGAATAATGCCCACAGCAGCTAAAATAATACATCCATCGCTGTGGGCTGAATATTGACTCCTAAATTCCTAAGACTAAAATTCTAGACAGCCAGGAAATTTTCCAGATGGTGGTTCTAGGCCTCGTGTTGGAGCCGACTCCTACGGTCTAGTTTGCTCAGAACCTGGGTGATGTCCACCGTATTCGCAGCCTCTTTGGCCCGCGCCTCTTCCTCCTTTTGCCTCAAGATCACAGGGCTGGGGCTGGACCGGCGGTGGCGACGCATGAATGGGAAGTTACTGAAAGACAAAACCGCAAGAATTTAAAATGGGTTAAGTGTAGGGTGGAGTGGAGGTAGACAGGTGCCACAGGTGAATCCAGGCATGGACAAACTAACCCCAGAGATATACCTTGCCCAAGTGAATTCTACTTATGTTTAAATTATGTCTATTAGACAAAACAAGTTACCTTCAATTTGGCACAAAATTCTTTGATTACATTAATAATATAATCTAATCTAAGGCTTGGCTTTATATACCGAGACATCTAATCTAATCTAAACCTTAAGTTTATATACCGCATCATCTCCATGAGTATGAAGCTCGACACGGTTTACAAGAACTTAAATAATAGGTAGAGAAGAAGAAAAGGGTTTACGTGAACTTATGTGTAGAAGGGAGGAGAAAAAGGGGGGGGGGAGGATAGAGTTACAATTTGGTGAAAAGCCAAGTTTTCAGTTGTTTGCGGAATAATTGAAGGGAGCCCAGGTTCCGCAACGGGATGGTGAGGTCGTTCCAAAGACCTGTGATTTCCAAGAAAGCTCGACTCGGTTTACAATAGTTAACTTAACAAATAAAAACCATGAAGAATAAGACTAAGGGCTCCTTTTACGAATGTGCACGACTTATGATCACGCGCTAACCCCGCGCTAGCCGAAAAACTACCACCTGCTCAAGAGGAGGCGGTAGTGGCTAGCGCGGCCGGCGGTTTAGCGCGCGCTATTATGCGCATTACACCGCCACCGCGGCTTCGTAAATGGAGCCCTAAGTTTCGGAAGATGAATTTTCAAAGTGTTTAGCCAATGAAATGTTTTTTTTAAAGATTTACGAAAAAGTTGAAATGAACTTAAAAGGAGTGGGAGATTGTTCCAAAGTGGAGACAACTTAAAAGTCAGAGATTGACTAAAAATCTTGACTCCTTTAATCCCTTTCTTGGAAGGAAGAGATCATTTGAATTCAAAACTTACAATATACGCAATCTTAGCTTAATCAATTCAGCCTAATTTACGGATCCTCGGAGTATAATGCAGTGACTTTTCCTTCATTTGGTTTTTAGAAAAGACGGCTTCAATCGTCATCGATCCTTAATAGATCTTATTTTTAATTATTTTTATTCATTGTGTTCATTTATTCTCTTTCTATTGCAAACGCAAGCAGTGTCTCACTTCCGGCTCACCACACAATTGTTTCCCACGTACTCACCTTTATAGGACCCCCAGGAACCCCTGAAGAAGATTTTCTGTCGAAACGCGGACCATGTTGGGTCCTGTATCCCTAGCGGACTAGGTCCTTTAAGGCTTTTATGTGGATGATTTCAATGTACCTTTGGAACTTTGACACTTTCAAATAAAGTCCATTTAGGAATATCATCACTCCAGAGTTTTTTTGGTTTTCTCTGGATTTTCTTTTGTTTTTTGCTACTTATGATTTCAAAGTGTCTGAGGCTTGCGAAGATGAGGACGGAGCTTAGGCATTGGTGGAATGAGGCATTATGGCATCACAATCTGAGCTCTAGAATGTTGCAAACGCAAGCAGTGTCTCACTTCCGGCTCACCACACAATTGTTTCCCACGTATTCACCTTTATAGGACCCCCAGGGACCCCTGAAGAAGACTTTTGTCGAAACGCGGACCGTGTTGGGTCCTGTATCCCTAGCGGACTAGGTCCTTTAAGGTTCTTATGTGGATGATTATGTGGATGGAATTATGTGGATGGAATTATTTTATGTGGATGATTTCAGTGGACCTTTGGAACTTTGATACTTTCAAATAAAGTCCATTTGGGAACATCGTCACTCCACAGAGGTTTTTTTTGGTTTTCTCTGGATTTTCTTCTTTGTGGGTATTTTGGGGTCAATTCCTTTTGTTTTGGGTTTTTTTTTTTTCATTTATTCCATACATTCCCCCTCTTTCACTAAGGCACGCTAGCCATTTTAGCGTGCTTTAAATATTAGTGCGCACTAAACGCTAACACATCCATAGACTATAATGGACGCATCAGCGTTTAGCGTGCCTTAGTCAAAGGACCCCATTATTATTTTTTAAAAAAGGGATTTGAGCTGGTGCACTTATCTTTATAGCTGAACCTCTTGTTAGTGGAAGCCCCTAACCGACAAGAGCTTTAGCTATAAAGATAAGACCCCCCCAGAAAAGAGACTTGGGAGTACTGGTCGACATGTCAATGAAGCCGTCCGCGCAATGTGTGGCGGCGGCAAAAAGGGCGAACAGAATGCTAGGAATGATTAAGCAGGGGATCACGAACAGATCGGAGAAGGTTATCATGCCGCTGTACTGGGCCATGGTAGGTCCCCACCTGGAATACTGCGTCCAGCACTGGTCGCCATACATGAAGAAGGACACGGACCTACTCGAGAGGGTCCAGAGAACATCGACTAAGATGGTTAAAGGGCTGGAAGAGTTGCCTTACAGTGAGAGATTATAGAAACTGGGCCTCTTCTCCCTCGAACAGAGGAGATTGAGAGGGGACATGATCGAAACATTCAAGGTACTGAAGGGAATAGACTTGGTAGATAAGGACAGGTTATTCACCCTCTCCAAGGTAGGGAGAACAAGAGGGCACTCTCTAAAGTTGAAAGGGGATAGATTCCGTACAAACGTAAGGAAGTTCTTCTTCACCCAGAGAGTGGTAGAAAACTGGAACGCTCTTCCGGAGGCTGTTATAGGGGAAAACACCCTCCAGGGATTCAAGACAAGGTTGTATGAGTTCCTGCTGAACCAGAACGTATGCAGGTAAGGCTAGTCTCAGTTAGAGCACTGGTCTTTGACCTAAAGGCCGCTGCGTAAGTGGATTGCTGGGCATGATGGACTACTGGACTGATCCAGCAGCGGCACTTCTTATGTTCTTATGTAATTCCCTTTAAAAAAAAAGAAGAATGTTTGGAATAAACAAACACAATGAATAAAAATAATTAAAAATAAGATATATTAAGGATCGATGACGATTGAAGCAGTCTTTTCTAAAAAACAAATGAAGGAAAGAGCATTGTATTATACTCCGAGGATCCTTAAATTAGGCTGAATTGATTAAGATTGCATATGTACATTGTGAGTTTTGAATATTAGATAAAAGAAACACAATTCCAAACGGATACAGCGATTTTCATGAAAGATTCACAACTGTAACATACAAGTTCATCTATGCATAACAATCTCTCAGCCAGGCTCACTTCCACCCCCCACTGCTCCTTCCCCGATCTCGCCTGCCACACCCCGATCCCGCCTGCGCATCCCCCACCGCTCCTTACCCGATCCTGCCTGCTACACACCCCCACCGTTCCTTCCCCAATCTCGTCTGTGCGTCCCCCCATTGCTCCTTCCCCGATCTCGCCTGCCACACCCTGATCCCGCCTGCGTATCCCCCGCTGCTCCTTCCCCGATCCTGAATCCCATGTGTGGCCACCCCCACCGCTCCTTCTCCGATCCTGCCTGTGCATCCCTCCACCGCTCCTTCCCTGATCCCCCCCACTGCTCTTTCCCCAATCTCACATGCCATGCATGACCCCTTGCCGCTCCTTCCCAAATCCCACCTGTGTGCCCCCACCACTCCTTCCCTGATCCCACCTGCGCGTCTCCCACACTGCCCCCCTTCCCTCGAGGTTGAAGTTGTTAGTCGCGGCGGTCAACAATGTGCTCCTCGCAACCTCGTCGGCTTTCCCTCTGATGTCACTTTCTATGTGCGACACCCAGAAGTGACATCGGCGGGAGAGCCAACGGAGTTGCAACGAGCACGTTGTTGACCACTACGAACAACTTCTTCAACTACAGGTATGGGGGAAAGGAAGGGGGGCGTGCATGGAGGGGAGGAATGGGAAGAAGCGGAGAGGAGAAGGGGTGTCAGCGCCCCCACAAATAAGGTGCACAGAGCAAACCGCTCCCCCTTGCTATGCCACTGCAGGTCATTTTCTCCACTCCTTTCAACAACATTCCTCTCACCTTCTAGTACAATCTCATTTTGCTCAACCATCCAATTTTAGGGTGGCGGATATTCACCACAGAGAATTCGCTTCCACTAGATTTGCACTTAGAGTTACCCCTTAAGAATTTCAAGATTCAACTTAAGACATTTCTTTTCTAGGGCTTTTTCCCTTTCACTACTTCAGTGCTATGACTGATGCTATAATATCATTTTAAAGGCTTCGCCATGGTCCAAGTGCAACCTTTCTCGGGTGTTTTTTTTTTTTTTTACCTTGTCTCTTGTGCTCTTTAACTCCTTCCCTTCCTTTACCATTAACCAAATCCCTCCCTTTCCCAATTCCTAGAACCCTTTGTGCCTTTGTACCTGGAATACTGTGTCCAGCATTGGTCTCCGTACCTAAAGAAGGATATAAAACTGCTAGAGAGGGTGAAGACGAGCAACGAAGCTAGTGAAAGGTATGGAGAACCTGGATTACGAGGAACTACTTAGGAGACTGGGGTTGTACTCCCTTGAGGAGACTGCGAGGGGATCTGATTGAGACTTTCAAAATACTGAAAGGATTCGACAAAATGGAGCAGGGAAAGCAGTTATTTACAATGTCCAGTGTGACACGGACAAGAGGACACAGACTGAAGCTGAGGGGGGACAGGTCCAGGACAAATATCAGGAAGTTCTGTTTCACGCAGCGAGTGGTGGACACCTGGAATGCTCTCCCAGAGGAAGTAATTGCAGAATCCACCGTTCTAGGATTTAAGGGTAAACTAGATGCACATCTCCTTAAGAGTGGCATAGAGTGATACGGGTAAGGGTAAATTAGATGCACATCTCCCTTGAGAAGCATATGGTGATATGGGGACTAAAACTATGCCAGGGTACACCTGGCGGTGCCTCCACGTGTGCGGATCACCAGACTTGATGGACCCAGGGTCTGATCCGGAGATGGCAATTCTTATGTTCTTATCTCCATTTAACCTTTTATTTAGTTCAACTTGTCTCTTGTAAACCACATAGCTCAGTATCTCTCAAACTATGTGCCACGAAGAGATTCCAGTTGTGCCACGACAGATTCCAGAATTTTACTTTATTTTTACAAAATTCCCTTCATACCAGAATAGATGACACGGACACAAGAATCTGTCAATGTTATGAGCATCTGTGTGCATAAGGATATAATCGCCCAGACAAGCATCATTCTTTAGAAACATAGAAACATGATGGCAGATAAAGGCTAAATGGCCCATCTAGTCTGCCCATCCACAATAACCATTATCTTTTTCTCTTTCCGTGAGATCCCACATGCCTATCCCAGGCCCTCTTGAATTCAGACAGTCTCTGTCTCCACCACCTCTACCGGGAGACTATTCCATGTTCCATGTTCTGGGAGACTGTTCCACCCTTTCCGTAAAAAAGTAATTCCTCACATTACTCCGGAGCCTGTCACCTCTTAACTTCATCCTATGCCCTCTCATTGCAGAGTTTCCTTTCAAATTAAAGAGACTCAACTCATGCGCATTTACATTACGTAGGTATTTAAACGACTATCATATCTCCCCTCTCCCGCCTTTCTTCAAAAGTATACAGATTTAGATCTTTAAGTCTGTCCCCATATGCCTTATGATGAAGACCACATACCTTTTTAGTAGCCTTCCTCTGGACCGACTCCATCCTTTTTATATGTCTTTGAAGTAATTGGCCCTTGAAAACCAACGGCAAGTAATTTTATATTTATTTGTTATGCAGTAGTTATTGAGCGTTTGGATCTTCTTATCTTTGCAAACTTGATTTTCAGCTTTGACAGAAATTAGATCGACGAAAAGAGAACGACCGCAGACGGTGGATGACAAAATGCGTGTTTGCTTGTCGACTATCAAGCCGCATTTTGAGTTAATTTGCACTCAAAAACAAGCACATCCATCGCATTGATTAGCAATTCTAGTCTATCTACTTTAGTTTCACCGTTGTTACAATTACCCATACAGAGCTTAAAGAACTTTAAATGAATAACTTATAACCTAGTAACATAGTAGATGACGGCAGATAAAGACCCGAATGGTCCATCCAGTCTGCCCAACCTGATTCAATTTAAATTTAAATTTTTTTTATTTTTTTATTTTTAATTTAACTCTCAAATTTTAATTTTTTGTTGGTTTTGCAATTTATAATTTCAATTATAATGTGCTGCAAAAAAACATTTGCTCCATTTAGTGTGTCGGAGCTAAAACAAAAATTTGAGAGACACTGACTTTGCTACTTTGTAATTTGTGGTATATCAAATGAAATGTGAAATATATATGGAAAGTTATCCCTTTTTCCCTTTGTAAAACACTTCATATAACAGCTGAGGCACTTCACCATCAGCTGTAAGAAAATTCCCAAAGGAATCTCAGCTTCCAGCTTCAAAGGTTCATTATTAGTTGTTTCATTAACGGGCTTATGCAGGAGCTTCTATGTCCGTCTTGATGTCCTTGAAAATGCCTCTTAGCAGTTGCAGTACCGTGACTGCCCACACCATACCACAGTGGCGCTAGAAAAGGTTCAAAGAAGAGCGACCAAGATGGTAAAGGGGATGGAATTCTTCTCGTATGTTCTTCAGCTTGGAAAAAAGATGGCTGAGGGGAGATATGATTGAAGTCTACAAAATCCTGAGTGGTGCAGAACGGGTACAAGCGGATTGACTTTTTACTCCATCAAAAATTACAAAGACTAGGGGACACTCGATGAAGTTAAAGGGAAATACTCTTAAAACCAATAGGAGGAATTTTTTTTTCCACTCAGAGAATAGTTAAGCTCTGGTACGTGTTGCCAGAGGATGTGGTAAGAGCGGCTAGCACAGCTGGTTTTAAGAAAGGTTTGGACAAGTTCCTGGAGGAAACGTTCATAGTCTGTTATTGAGAAAGACATGGGGGAAGCCACTGCTTGCCCTGTATTGGTAGCATGGAATATTGCTACTCCTTGGGTTTTGGCCAGGTATTAGTGACCTGGATTGGCCACCATGAGAATGGGCTACTGGGCTTGATGGACCGTTGGTCTGGCCCAGTAAAGCTATTCTTATGTTCTTATGTCCTACCAGTGTACCCATATATGTTCCAAAATGCCAGCTCATGTAAGTCCCTAAAGCCCAGAACAAACATGGCATTTATTTAGTCTTAAAACAAAGTTCTGTTTGGTTATGCATCAAAGTTTTCCTCTGGTGTGAAAAACGGTTCCAGCTGCATTGAAGAAAGTATTCCAATTATGGAATAAAGTCAAAGGCATAAATGTTTGCAGTGAAGCAAAACTCGGTCAAATGACCCTGTGTATCTGTTAACACTTCCCACAGTCTTTTGGCATTAGGTTGACACACTGCGTGGGCAAGCACATGGCTACCTCTGAAGAGTTTCCAAACGTTTGCTCCGTCCAGAATTTCGGCAAGTATGGGAAGTGGATTTGCAGATGTTGCCTTTTAATCGTCTCCAACAGCTGCAGCCCCTGCGCAGCCTTTCAAAGAACATGAGCTCCATGTTGACATTCTAGGCATTTGCCTAAATCGCTGACCCCCGAGGTTGACTTTTTTTTCATGATCTTTTGGATCGTATTAAATTTACCCTTGCTGCTCCATCCCAGATTCACCTCTTGCCTGTTCTTTTCACACTACGAAGATTCAATCTGGGGGGAAAAATCAGAGCTTTGACGTTCCTAATCTTCCGGTGAACAAAGCAACAGATGTGGAAGCCTTCAGACTCATCCCCATATTCCCTTTTTCCGTTCCTTTCCTAATGACCGAACTGTTTCAACAACAATAAATTCAGTAAAACATAGACAAAACTTTGATGTGAGTCACTGGTGTATTTTAGTCCTTTTGGCTTCTCCAGGGTGTTGTCAGGAGTTTGGCTGGTTGAGGAATATTGCTGTCTGAGAGCTACGAGGGGCCGCCGAAAAGTTCTCAGCCCAACCAAGAAGAGAATGACGTGGAGCCATGAAACTTACACGTTATTCCACACTTTTCATTTCATATCATATCTTTGAAATGAAAAGTGTCAAGAAATGTGTGGAATAACGTGGTGCAATCAGTTAGCTTAGCGGGGTTTAAAAAAGGTTTGGATAATTTCCTAAAAGAGAAGTCCATAGGCCATTATTGAGATGGCTTGGGGAAATCCACTGCTTATTCCTAGGATAAGCAGCACAACATTTATTTAACCTCTTGGGATCTTGCTTGGAACCTGGGTTGACCCCTGTTGGAAACAGGATACTGGGTTTGATGGACCTTTGATCTGTCCCAGTACAGCATTTCTTATGTTCTTATGTGAGCGAAGTATACGATAATGAAGCCATTGTGACATCACTGATGAGGCTGGTTCTTAGGCATTGGTGGAATGATGCATTATGACATCACAATCTCAGCACTTACTTTGGGCTTTTCCCGCTGGACGCCTCTGCGCTTGTTTAAGCTGCAGTAAACACGTGCCAGCATGTAACGCAGCTGAGTAAAACAAGCTCATAGAGAGGTATTTCCAAAAATTTGCACTTTAATGTCAATCCTTCCCAACCCATCCCCCATCTCTGGGAAGATGTACATATGCCCACTGAATGCTCATCCCGCCCATCGAGAGAGCAACTTTGATAAAGGTCTATTTTATCCCCAGAAACGCTTTGCAAAAAAAACACTCTCCAAATTATTACCAAGTAACTATGGCTTTAAAACAGTGGTTCTTAACCTTGTTGAAGGTACTGAACCCCACCAGTTTCATATGCGTGTTCACCGAACCCTTCTTTATTGGAAAAATAAAATATGATTTTTACAAATTCAAAACATAGGTATACAGTGAGGGAAAAAATAATATCAATTTTGAAAACAAAAAAGTTCTCCTATATTTCGAATAATAATGCAATCAGGACGCTGACTCCCATCACGTTCCGACCACTTTCGTATTTTGCTCGACATAGTTAGTAAGGGATTAAAATATTAAGATAGGGATCACACGGCGTACCATCACAACAGTTACAATTCGACTACTGTGCGCATCAACTCCCCCGCAGCGCAGATAGGCCAAGCGATGTTGCGTGATCACCTGCAGCCAATTATGGACAAGCGGGGCGTATCATCACGAATCATAAGCGCTTCGGTCACGTTCAATCATCTTATCAGTTAAATCACAAATTTTGATCAGGAATTGATGGATGTAAATAAGGCGTCAGTTACAGATTGATAGATCAAGAAACCGAGGACACGAATCACTGAATAACTGATAGATGATTGAAACGCTATATGAGTCGGAGGTGTGTTTTGACCTCCGCCGAACCCGCGAGACTGACTCACCGAACCCCTGGGGTTCGGTCGAACCCAGGTTAAGAACCACTGCTTTAGAAGGAGCCAGTTTGAGCTTCAGGGATCGTGTTATAAGTAATAATCCCCTGTCACTGACAAAAAGCATGCTTTTATTACATAAAGACCATATTCACATCCTTTTTGCCAGTTCACAAGCGTGTGTGGGGGGGGGTGCAATATGTAACCTGCAATTATAAGCTTTAAACTTACCCTTTTTTAGTCTCTTGAGGATGAATAGCCTTATATAGCATTTCCTTGTATATCGGAGACTTTAAATAGCGAGCGTAAGAATCCTACTGGGATCAAAACAAAGAGCGGTTGTCAGACACCGAGATCAATTCAGGACTAAACAGACAGCGGTTTCTACAAAGGAGACCCTCACGGATGCTCCACGGAGCAGGCCACAGATGTCCATCACTCAGTAAGACAGAAGGAGAATACACTGCCACCTCGGAATCCGAACGCCCCAGAACTCAAACAACTGGGAATCCAAATTTTTTTTTTTTATATTAAATTTTGCCCTGGAAGCTGAACGCTGCTTTGGAAGCTGAACGTACGGCAACTGCAAGCGCTGCTCAGCCCAAAGCTTCCCCTCTGACGCAACTTCTTGTTTCCGCCTGGGAGGGAAGCTTTGGGCTGAGTACCGCTTGCAATTGCCGTTGCCAATCTTGCTATCTCTGCCAGGGGGACCCGATCTTGCTGTCTCTGCCAGGGGGACCCGATCTTGCTGTCTATGCCAAGGGGACCCGATCTTGCTGTCTCTACCAGGGGGACCCGATCTTGCTGTCTATGCCAAGGGGACCCCTTCTTGCTGTCTCTGCCAGGGGGACCCGATCTTGCTGTCTCTGCCAGGGGGACCCGATCTTGCTGTCTCTGCCAGTGTGTTTACTGTTAAATTTATTGAAAAATCTGAGTTTGTGGGACCAAGGAATGGATTAATCCATTCTATTATTTTCAATGAGAAAAATTGTCTTGGAACTCAAACGGGGTTCTGGAACGGATTAAGTTCGGATTCCGATGTACCACTGTAATTCTATTGCAGCTTTTGGAACACCTTTCTTCCAAGCGCACTAGATGTTTCTGTGGCTCAGAAACTTATACATAACCTCCTCGGGGGAGGCCACTTAGTGAAATTTCAAGGAAGAATGTGTATCCGAGGCAGTGGCGTAGTTAAGGGGGGAGGGGCAATCCACCCCAGATGCCATTTTGGTGGGGGCGTTGAAACCACTCTTCCTCTCCGCCTCCTCTCACTCCTCCCCTCACCATGTGTGCCCCCTTCCCCAGTGACTGTGTCGTCTTTCCCGCTGATGTCACTTCCAGGTACCGTGCGTAGGAAGCAACACCAGCGGGAAAGACGGGGTGGCGAGGAGCATGTTGAAGTTCTTGTTGGTCACGGCAGTGAACAACTAGAGGTATGGGGGAAAGGGAGCGCGCATGCAGCGGGGGGAGCGGGAAAAGAGCAGGAGGAGCAGAGACAAGGGCGGGGTGCCCCTCACCCTCTCTACGCCACTGCTCAGAGGTGCCCACAATCCTGTCCTAATGATTATGCAAGTGACAGATCCACATTCACGCTGTCTCCTCTGGATATTTAAGTCTATCTCATGCATATTCATTACAGATATCCCCAAAACCTCAAGACCTGGACTTGTCTACCCCTGATGCGTATCCAGCAGGTTTCCAGGAGAGGGTCTGGGTTTGTGTCTAGGGCTCTAGTGCTATCCCTTCATCTTATGTCAAATGGGCACCTCCAAGAAGGACCTACCATATAGAATATTTATATATACACACACATATCTGTACATTCAAGGTGAGCCAAAAGTAGGTGTTCAGTATTTATTCATGATTTTTTTTTTATTGGACAGGTACAGTTCAGCAGTGTTTCTCAACTCGGTCCTGTAGTCCCCCCTTGCCAGGTTTTCAAGATATCCACAATGAATATGCATGAAAGAAATGTGCATATAATGGAGGCAGCATATGCAAATCAAGTTTATGCAAATTCAATGGGGATATCCTGAAAACCTGACTGTCCAAGGGGGTACTCCAGGACCGAGTTGAGAAACACTATAGTGCAGCGCTGGACAATAATGAAGTAAAAGCGAAACGATGTCACTTATTTATTTAAAATTTTCCGATACCGCTTAAGAACTGAACGGTTCACATGAGTTAAAACAAACAGAATAATTATGACAAACTAAAATCTTAGAATCAACAGGGGAGAGCTATCTTTTTCTTTGCCACAGAACTGTTAAGTCATAAGAAAGCGGTTTGGGTTTATGGCTGGTTCGATGCATGGTCGCAACTGACCCACCAAAGCGCTCCACATCTTAACACCAGCTCTGCAGAATGTCAGTGCTCCAGTGTCTTCATAGCAACTTTGCTTCCTTGAGGTTAATAGAATTTTATTTTCAGATCGTAAAGATCTGCCTGGTTTATAGTTCTCAAGACTTGTTGAAAATACCACGGTGTTTGATGGTAGACAATTTGAGGGATCGCAGAAATAACCTTGCATTGTACTCGAAATAGAACTAGTAATCCGGTGTAATTTCTTCAAAATTGATGTCATATGTGTCATCCTATCTACACCAAAATTAACCTGGCCGCAGCATTTTGTATCAATTGTAACGCTCTTTCTCTTGTCTTGGAAATTCCAAGATAGTGCGTTGCAATAGTCCAGGGGTAGGGAATTCCGGTTCTCGAGAGCCGTATTCCAGTCGGGTTTTCAGGATTTCTCCAATGAATATGTTTGAGATCTATGTGCATACACTGCTTTCAATGCATATTCATTGGGGAAATCCTGAAAACCCGACTGGAATACGGCTCTTGAGGACCGGAGTTCCCTACCCCTGCAATAGTCCAACCTTGACACTGATACAAAAACGCCACACAAATGTTATTCGTGACACCTGTATAATAAAAAGAAATCATGAATATTGTATGCCCACACTATATTATGTATTGCATTTATTTCTTTATTGGGATTTCTTAACAGACTTTATGAAGAGATTCACCCTAGACCAGGGGTGTCAAAGTCCCTGCTTGAGGGCCACAATCCAGTCGGGTTTTCAGGATTTCCCCAATGAATATGCATGAGATCTATTTGCATGCACTGCTTTCAATGCATATTCATTGGGGAAATCCTGAAAACCCGACTGGATTCCGGCCCTCAAGGACTGACTTTGACACCTGTGCCCTAGACAGTGTTCAACAGGTATAGCATGCCTTGGCGATCTGGCACCACCTACTTTGGGCTCAGGTCCTTCCAAAACTGCAGCAGCCATTCAACGGCTGGTGGGGAGGCTAAAGCCCCATTGCCCATAGAGGTCTGCTGCTCAAGCTGCCCCCCTCCCCAAGCTGTGTCACAGGCGAGGAAGTCAGTGTCATGCTTCCGGCTGTTGATGCCGGCGTTCCCTGAGCAAGCTCAAAGTCCCAAGGAGCTGTGGTGGAATATGAACCCAGTTCCTTAGCTTCTCAGCCCATTGCACTAACCATTAGGCCACTCCTCCAAGGGGAGGTCCTTGCAAGTATAAAGCATGCTTAAATGTGGGCGTGTAGATGTCGACTTACACTAGTGTTCCATAAGAGAATCTGGGCGCTCAAGTGCCGATACAGAAGTAGTGCACAGTACGCTGAGTCTAGGTGCCAAATTTGGGGTGCCCGGTTCTTGAACTGCCCCCCTTCGGAGGGGAGTTCATCAAGGGGTGCAAACAAATTTATGGCACACATGGGCATATAATGGGCCTCTTGAAATTTAGCGTGCACTAAATCAATTAGCGCCCTGTGATAAATTCCCCCTTTAGTGCCAGTCGACTTCCCATACGGCCCTGGATCAACCAGTGTCACGTCAGCCCCCCCGGGGGAGGCGGGAGTAGCAGAAAAAGGGAGGACAATGAATCCTGGGTTATCTTTCCTTCTGTGACTAATAATCTGCGCTTTGTGCATCCTTCAGCAAACTAAGAGAGCCGTCAGGGACCTAATAGATATAATTAGATTGGGAAGGGGTGACAGTAGACACAGGGGATGATTTTACAGGAATCGGTCATGCCAGGGGGTATGGGTTATCACTAGACAGCAAGGATGATTTTATCAGAGGTCAGGAAGATAAGGAGAGAGAGGGGGGGCAGTAAACGATCAGGGATTTGGTTTTTCTATTTCAGGGGGCAGGGGGTCAGAGATGGGAGCGGTGGGAGGGGGCTGCTAGACTCCCAGAGAAAGCTATCTGGAGCAGGGTGGTCAGGTTGAGGGGGAGAGACGTGGTGCAGCTTGACACACACACACACACCCCCCCGCTCCTTTCAACCCACCCTTCTATGCTCCCCCAAACCTGGCACCCTTGTGCACGCATCGAGAACTTTTTTTTTTTTTAATTGCACAGTTGCAGATTTAGTAACGACCGTGTTGCCATTCATTTGTGTGGTTGTCGTGATGGCGCAAGTTAACACCCGCACAGGGTGCCCCCCCCCAAGAATTGGGTTGAGACCCACTGCCCTGTGTGATCAATTGCTGACTCTACCCTCGTCAGTCTCTGCAAGGTTGGTGTCAACAGTGCTCGGCTGGTAACTTGGCGGTAGTTTTCTGCATTGGCCTCTTAGGGCCGTGGATTCTTCAAATAACAGACAAACCTTTTTCATCAGCATATAAATGTGAGTCTGGGCAGCGTCCAAGACATAGCGGTGAGGGTGCTTCAGGCCTTTCACAGTGATGTCCATGGTTTTACCATCAATGTTAATCCACCGCCTGGCTCCCGGAGCTAGAAAAAGTCTAAAAGCCAGAAAAATCAAAATACTGAAGTCAAGCAAACACACACCAGTGTGAGGACCCCATAGGGAAGACCCTCCGCCCTCTCTAATACCATGTCGATCCGGAATCAATCAGAGGAACCACACGTAAGTGAAGGCCTTTCTTATTCCACCCTTGGCTCTGCCGTGAAAGGTACCCGTTTTTCTTTGTCCCACTCTGCTGTGAAGATTAAACATAAGGAGGAAAACCCGAAGGTAGAGTTCTCTTGACAGGAAGAAGTGGATTCTGGGAACATTAAACCCATGACAGAGTTCAAGAACTCTCGATGGTGCAAAATTACTGATTCTATATGGGGGGGGAGGGTTTGCCTCTCATTTTTTTCCATCTGAATATTCATAAGATGACTGCTCCCCCTGTACGTTCCGGCAAATACATATGCACTCCTGACCCTCTTCTAAGTATTTTACAAAATGCCCCACATATGACAGAGCCTTTTGTGAAATACTGCCAGACTTGAGCGTGTCCCAACCTGGTCTCAATACCAATCTCAGTAGTCTATGTGAAATGGGCCTTCATGTGGGTTACAAGGGTGGCTTCATCGTAATGTTCATGGACCTAGCCTAGAAGGATACTTGTGGCTACTTCACAGAGCAGTAGGTTATGATGGCACAGAGTGAAAACTAATCAAGGATCTTGACAAAGGATTTCATCTCACTAATACTCACTTGTAAATTTCTTCAGCTTTTCCTTTGACCTTGGATTGATCTCCGTATTTCAAATCCTCACAGGCTTCCCAGAATCCCATATTTTCACCTAATTAGAGTCAGGAGATAAGAGGTTTAAAAGAAACCAGGAGGCTAAATAAAATGCCTTTTGTACAGCCGAATTTTGACATTCTCGTCACTCTGTTTTTCATTTCCCGAATCCCACCACATGGTGGAAAGCTCCAAAATGTCGCTGCTCGGCATTTCAAGAATCCCTTCCCTCTAAAAGATTTCTGGATCGGATTTTTCACTCTGCTCTTATAAATCTAGAGTGCTCATTATTTAACTTTGTTGCATATTTTGAAAACCAACGAGGCTCCCACATTAAAGAAGGAAAAATCTAATATAAAGGATAGTATGATGATACATGCTAAATTAGAAAAAATGGAAAATTCTATCAGGGGTAAAAATCTTCGCTTGTTAAATTTTCCAATCACACATTATCTGTCCCCGATGGAACTCTTGAGAATGTATTTGAAAGATATATTACATTATACTAAAGTGGAGACCTTTGAGGTTGATAATCTCTATTACATCTCAAGAGATTCTAAGGAAAGGGCAGATGAAGGTGAAATGGATAAAATAGAGTCACCTGAGAGTTTGAATGTGTCACAGTTTTTGGAATCATCTAAAGATATAATAGATAAGCGAGCAACTCTTCTCGTGACCTTTAAGACAGAGCTCGAAAAACAAGATATTTTAAAAATTATATTTTTTGAAAAAACAAGAGATGTTTTGTGGTCAACGGGTGATAATGTTTCCGGATGTCTCTAGACAGACTCAGTTCAAAAGGAAACAGTTCCTTCAACTAAAGCCTAAGGTTTTGGCAGTTGGAGCTACTTTCTTTTTGAAATTTCCATGCAAATGCCTTATTTCATATGGTAGTGATAAATATGTGTTTTATGATCCAGTCCAGTTAGAAGACTTTATTAAAGATAAACCATTGTTGAAAGCTTAATTTCAAATACTGTTTTTACTTTTGGAGAATGTTGTATAGATATATAAAATGCCAGTTGCCTGTCCCTAGATAAGTAGACAGAAAGATTTGAAGTTTTATTTTAAAAAGCATTGAGCTGGCGTTAGTTCTAGCCACGTAGCGTGGGTTTAGCATGCGCTAAAATGCTGCGTGCGCTAAAAACGCTAATGCGGCTTCGTAAAAGGAGCCCTTCGTATATGTCGACAGAAGCAGTCGTCAAAATTTGGCTGAAACTTACTGAGCAGTGGCGTAGGAAGAACGGGGAACGATGGGGGCAGTCCGCCCCAGGAACCATTTTGCTAAGGGGTGACACCCTTCCTCCTCTCTGTCCCCCACCCGTGCTTCTCCTTGCCACATGTGGGCGCCCCTTGCCTTTTCCTGAACCTTTTATAATTCCCCGGCATGAGGTTGCTGCCCGCGTTGGCATCGGCGCTCTTTCTGATGTCACTTCTGGGACCCGAGACTAGGGAGTGACATGGGCACACTGCTCATGCCGGAGAAGTTAAAAAGGCATGGGAAAGGGAAGGGAGCGTGCCTGCGGCAGGGAGGGCAGGGAAGAGGCACTCCCAGGCACTGCTCACCCTTACTACGCCACGTTACCGAGCACAAGTGTTGGATAACTACTAAAACTTTATCGGCACCATTGGTCTCTCATTGGCTGGAGAAAAATCATCAGATGGCAAGTTATTAATCAGATTCAGGTAGGGTGGGAGCTATGAGTGTCAGTCGAATTATTGCGAGCAATATTGGGTATTTAAGCAGGGTTGAATGCGGATGTGGAATGAATGACATCGGTACAAATAGGCTTCGTTATTGGTCCCTTTGAAAGTCTGATTGAACGGAATGTTATAAAAATTTGTCGCCGCCATTTTCTGAGAAGAATCGCTTATGAAGGTGGGTGCGCATCGTAAGGTAGGTTGGTAGAGTCAGTGGTATATTCAGTGGTGTAGTAAGGGGAGGTGGTGGTGGGGGCGCAGGCACCTCTCCGTCACTCCCACGTCACGCTCGCGCCCTGCCTTGCCTCCACTCCCTGGAATCTCTTTAAATCTTCACCAGCGCGAGCAACTTCTCAGACCCGCTTGCTCCCCTTTGAAATCACTTCCGGGTCATGGGACCAGGAAGTGACATCAAAGGGAAAGCCAAAGCCGGTATCAGCAGCAGACCAGAGAAGCTGCTGGCGAACATTTAAAGAGGTATGGGGGGGAGGGCACGAGTGTAGTATGGGGGGCATGGAAGGAGCAGGGGGGTAGAGAGAAGGGCAAAGGGTGGGGGCACTACCACCCTGCATGTCTTGCTACACCACAGGATATATTTAGGATTTTTTTGTTTGGGATTTCTTTTTCTTGTAAGGAACATACCTTGATACAGCATATGGCACTTCTCCCTTGGTATTCGCGGGGGATAGGGGCAGAGCCGGCCACGAATGGAGAAAAACCGCAAATAACTACTCGTCCGGCTCTGACCCACCCCCGCCTCCCTCCCGCCTTCCCCCCAGCATTCCGGCCTTACCTGGTGGTCTAGCACAGTGGTTCCCAACCACTGGAGGACCACCAGGCCAGTCGGGTTTTCAGGCTAGCCTTAATAAATATGCATGAAGCAGATTTGCATGCCTGTCACTTCCATTATATGCAAATCTCTCTCATGCATATTCATTAGGGCTAGCTTGAAATCCCGATTGGCCTGGTGGTCCTCCAGGACAGGGTTGGGAACCACTAGTCTAGCGGGCTTTAGGGGCAGGAGCGATCTTCCTACGCTCCTGCCCCGTACAGATCGCCAATAGGAAATGATTGCCGTGAGTTCCCGTAGTCTCTCAAGACTACGACGGGAGCTCATGGCAGCCATTTCCTATTGGCGATCTACACGGGGCAGGAGCATAGGAAGATCGCTCCTGCCCCAAAAGTCCGCTAGACCACCAGGTAAGGCCGGGATGCCGGGAGGAAGGCTGGAGAGAGGCAGGAATGTGGTAAACTATGGGGGTTCCCTCCCCCCCCAAAAAAATAGCAAATAAATGAAACCGCGAGTGTCGAAACTGCGAATGGGGAGGGGAAGTGTATCATGTCGGGAATTCCCGTTTGAGACTCTAGAGTAGACATGGGCAACTCCGGTCCTCGAGGGCCAGAATCCAATCGGGTTTTCAGGATTTCCTCAATGAATATGCATTGAAAACAGTGCATGCAAATAGATCTCATGCAGATTCATTGGGAAAATCCTGAAAACCCGATTGGATTCCAGCCCTCGAGGACCGGAGTTGCTCATGTCTGCTCTAGACCTAAAAGATGGGACCGCTGGGCAAGATGGACCTCTGGTCTGCCTCAGCGGAGGCAACTTCTTATGTTCTTATGAGTAAATGAAATAAGCAAATTGTTTAGGGAAACTGTGAAATTGCAAGCAATTCGTATAAATAAAAACTGAGTGATTCAGACTGATGAAGAAATTGGCTCTTTGAGCCCTCAAGGAAACAGGTCATAGTTTGGCTAATTTATTGAGTATAGATGAGGTGTTATAGTGAAGGAATGCTTATTATCCTCGTCATTTGATCTGAACAATAGTGTCTTGGAATTGGATCTTTAGAACATGCTCACACCAAATACAATCAGTCTTCTTCTAAAGGGCATAAATTAATACACTTTTCATGATTCAACACAAATCAATAAAGCAAAGAGGAATGCCATTAAAAAGAGTTTATTGGTATTCTTTGAAACGCTACCTAATTCACTTCCACTACAATTCTAGGGTCAATCATCATTACTAGATTTTTTTCAAAAAAGGCAACACAGAATGTTTACTGAAAGCCTTTATCGAACAAGCGTAACACAGATACCTTTTTGGACTTTTCACAGAAGCACTCTTTTAGCACTGACCCCATTTCTGAGTAGGGGGAAAAAAGGAGATGGGTATCGCAAAGAAAAGAATACATAGGACACGCAAAAAAGTAGGGTCCACCATTATCTCATTGTTCAACGTAGTGTAGCTGATCTAAAAATTCAACTAGAAAAGGCCACAGTCAGGCACAGGACCTGGGACAACGGAGGGATGTTGCGATCACTGAAAACCACTTAAGACTTAAGAGCATAAGAACAGCCTTACTGGGTCAGACCAACGGTCCATCACGCCCAGTAGCCCGTTCTCACAGTGGCCAATGCAGGTCACTAGTACGTGGCCAAAACCCAAGGAGTAGCAACATTCCATACAGAATCTCAAAGAATAACAAGGGGACAGGTTTAAAACAAATGCTAGGAAGTTCTTTTTTACCCAGAGGGTGGTGGACACATGGAACGCGCTTCCAGAGAATGTGATAGGCCAGAACTCTGTACAGGGGTTCAAGGAGGGTTTGGATAGGTTCCTGGAGGATAAGGAGATAGAGGGGTACAGATATAACTAGAGGTAGTTTATAGAAATAGGCAGAAACCACTTCACAGGTCACGGACCTGATGGGCCGCCGCGGGAGCGGACCGCTGGGCGAGATGGACCTCGGTCTGACCCAGTGGAGGCAACTTCTTATGTTCTTATGTTCTTATGTTCACTCTTTTAGCACTGACCCCATTTCTGAGTAGGGGGAAAAAAGGAGATGGGTATCGCAAAGAAAAGAATACATAGGACACGCAAAAAAGTAGGGTCCACCATTATCTCATTGTTCAACGTAGTGTAGCTGATCTAAAAATTCAACTAGAAAAGGCCACAGTCAGGCACAGGACCTGGGACAACGGAGGGATGTTGCGATCACTGAAAACCACTTAAGACTTAAGAGCATAAGAACAGCCTTACTGGGTCAGACCAACGGTCCATCACGCCCAGTAGCCCGTTCTCACAGTGGCCAATGCAGGTCACTAGTACGTGGCCAAAACCCAAGGAGTAGCAACATTCCATACAGAATCTCAAAGAATAACAAGATTCCGGAATCCCAGAGAGTAACAAGATTCTAGAATCCCAAAAAGTAGCAACATCCCATACAGAATCTCAAAGAATAGCAAGATTCTGGAATCTCAGAGAGTAACAAGATTCTAGAATCCCAAAGAGTAGCAACATTCCATACAGAATCTCAAAGAATAGCAAGATTCCAGAATCCCAGAGAATAACAAGATTCTAGAATCCCAAAGAGTAGCAACATTCCATACAGAATCTCAAAGAATAGCAAGATTCCAGAATCCCAGAGAATAACAAGATTCTAGAATCCCAAAGAGTAGCAACATTCCATGCTACCAATCCAGGGCAAGCAGTGGCTTCCCCCATGTCTTTCTCAATAACAGACTATGGACTTTTCCTCCAAACCTTTCTTAAAACCAGCTACACTATCCGCTTTTGGCCACAACCTCTGGCAACACGTTCCAGATCTTAACTATTCTCTGAGTGAAAAAAAATATTTCCTCCTATTGGTTTTAAAAGTATTTCCTTGCAGTTTTATCGAGTGTCTCCTAGTCTTTGTAATTTTTGACAGAGTGAAAAATCGATCCACTTGTACCCGTTCTACTCCACTCAGGATTCTGTAGACTTCAATCATATCTCCCCTCTTTGATCAGTTCCAGTATGGCAATTTTTATGTGACCAAGTATAGGACAGTCAAGCCAATGTGACATCACTGATGAGGTTGCCTCTTAGGCATTGGTGGAATGAGGCATCATGACATCACAAGCTCAGCTCTGGAATGTTGCTACTCTTTGGTTTTCTGCCAGGTACTTGGGACCTGGGTTGGCCACTGCTGAAAACAGGATACTGGATTTGATGGACCTTTGGTCTATCCCAGTATGGCAGCTCTTATGTTCTTTGTAATCATTCATATACATTGTACTTCATGTCTTTTGTCACTAGGTGGCGCCAAATTCCTTGACTATAGCACCATTTCATATTCTGTGACTACGAAAATCTTTCTTGAATAAGGATTTGTGTTCAAGTTCTCAGAACAGATTAGAAGAAAAAAAAAAGCTCCATTGAGCCAAGTGATATCATTGGTCAACAGGCCCTGTCCAATGTCCCCATCTTGTGTACACAGATGGAATATCTGACTATATCCAACATCAAGGCTTAGCTGAGTTTTGAAAGAAATGTTTTGTTTCACAGATTTCTTTCAGATCTATCATATTTGGTCATCAGATGCATTTTTCATTCACTGTAAATGAGCACAGCCCACCTATTAACAGCATTGTCACTCTTCAGGACGGTTGCTAAACAATACATCTAGAGCAGGGCTGCCCAAGTCCCGTCCTCGAGATCTACTGGCAGGCCAGGTTTTCAGGATAGTCACAATGAACATGCATGAGAGAGATCTGCATACCAAGAAGGCAGTGCAGGCAAATCTTTCTCATGCATATTCATTGTGGATATCCTGAAAACCTGGCCTGCCAGTAGATCTCGAGGACTGGACTTGAGCAGCCTTGATCTAGAGCAGTGGTTCCCAAACCCTGTCCTGGGGGACCCCCAGCTAGTAGGGTTTTCAAGATATCCCTAATGAATATGCATGAGAGAGATTTGCATACCTGTCACTTCCATTATATGCAAATCTCTCTCATGCATATTCATTAGGGATATCTTGAAAACCCGACTGGCTGGGGGGTCCCCCAGGAAAGGGTTTGGGAACCACTGATCTAGAGTTTGTGATAATAAGCCACAGATTCTGTGCACTCTAATTTCCTGCAGTCCATCCCAGTGCTGAAAACGAAAGACATTTTCAAGGGTTAACAGCAATTCGCAAGTTGGACCTTCACTGCATGCAAATCTATCTCATCCATAATCATTAGGAATATCTCTCTTTCTCAACCGACAGACATAAGAGAAGCTCACACTTGAATTTTTGTTTCCCCACTGGCTAGTCCAGGGGTGTCAAAGTCCCTCCTCGAGGGCCGCAATCCAGTCGGGTTTTCAGGATTTCCCCAATGAATATGCATGAGATCTATTAGCATACAATGAAAGCAGTGCATGCAAATAGATCTCATGCATATTCATTGGGGAAATCCTGAAAACCCGACTGGATTGCGGCCCTCGAGGAGGGACTTTGACACCCCTGGGTTAGAGGATGTAAATTTTAAAGACATCATCAACATCTTTTCTCACATCAGGCAGCATTATGGGGTAAAGACCTGGAACAATTGCTTATGCCTAGTACTTATGGGGAATTTAGGAAACGCCTAAAAACATATCTGTTCCTGAAGTATTTAGGCAACTGACCCGTACAATCTTATTCCACAATAACTGATCCCTAGAGCTGTTAATCACTAGCTTTTAACTTTGTTAATTCCACTCAATTTGTAGCATCTTTTAATCATTGTAAACCGCATAGAACTTCACGGTCCTGCGGTATATAAACTGTTATTATTATTATCCTAAAACCCCGACTGGCTAAGGGGTATACCATCGACTTAGGAACCTCATTGGCTCCCCGTCCGTTTCCGAATACAGTTCAAACCCCACTTACTGACTTACAAGTGCATTCACTCTGTAGCCCCTCAAAATTTCTCCTCACTTATCTTCCCCTATGCCCCCCCCCCCCCCCCCCCCCGTCAAACTCCATTCGTCGGGTAAGTCCCTCTTATCTATACTCTTCTCCTCCACTGCCAACTCCAGACTCGGTCCCTCCTTTCTTGCCACGCCATACGCTTTGAACAGGCTGCCAGAGTCAACACGTCCTGCTCCGTCTCAAATCCAAGCTAAAAGCCCACTTTGTTGAAGCCGCTTTCAACTCTTAACTCCCACTCGCTGTCAGATACCCATCGTATCATTCCTTCTGCCAGAAACTCCCCAACCCTGAGATGTCCTTTCTGTTTGTCCAAATTAGATTGTAAGCTCTTCTGAGCACGGTCCATTTATTGACTCTTAAATGTACAGAGCTATGTATGCCTTTCAGCGCTGTAGAAATGATAAATAGCGGTCGTATTCGTGGTTTAGAGAACCACCTAGTAGAGAGATTGATTCTGTAATGGGCTTTAATATCAGGAGCAGAAGCTCCCCGTTACATTTTTCCACTGTCATGCTCCTCTTTCCTAGCCAAACATTTTTAAAATAGGAATTCTCTACGCAGTCCTGGGGGGACACCCAGCCAGTCAGGTTTTCAGGATATCTACAAATGAATATGTGTGAGACAGATTTGAAGACTCTGCTTCCTTTAGATGGAAATCCACCTCCTGCGTAAACACGGTGAATATCCAGAAAAGCCAATCCGTGGGCCTCTGTTCTGAAAACGTACAAACATACCACTGAATTCTTTCTTTAGAAAAAGCTGGAAGCTCTGCCGCCCTTTGGGGTCCCGGATCAGTTCGCTGAAGTTGAAAGCCCACCGCTCCACCCGAAGCTTGGTGGGCACTTCCACCCTGAAAGAAGCAGAAGAAAGAAAAAGAAATGATGACCCCCCCCCCCGTCCAACAAGGGAAGCCCTTTGTCTAATTAACAGCTCCGATCAGACCTGCATGCCGGTTTCAGATGCTGTCCACGGCAGAGGTACTTGTTGGGAACAAGGGCAGTGGCGTAGAAAGGGGGAGGTGCGGTCATCCTAAGGGCGTGGCGGCACTCCTCCTCCTCTCCACCCCCATCCGCTCGCTTTGCCCGTCCGCCCACCCGCCCGCTCCTCTCCTTGCCGTGCATGCCCCTTGCCTTCCCCGTACCTTTTTTGGCGCTATATGACGTCACTTTCGAGACCCGCGCCTAGGAAGTGACGTTATAGGGCATGCCGACACTTTGATATTATTATTGGTTTTTCAAGGGGGCTTGTGTTGGATTTGATTGTCTAAATATGATCATATTTCACCACATTGCCAAAAATTGCACTGGCTCACAGTCACCTTCAGAGTACAGTATAAAAGCAGTGAGGTTGTGATAGGCCAGAGCACAGTACAGGGGTTCAAGGAAGGTTTAGATAGGTTCCTAAAGGATAAGGGGATTGAGGGGTACAGACAGAAGCAGAGGTAGGTTATAGAAATGGTCAGGAACAACTTCACAGGTCATAGACCTGATGGGCCGCCGCGGGAGCGGACCGCTGGGCGCGATGGACCTCTGGTCTGACCCAGTGGAGGCAACTTCTTATGTTCTTATGATGATTTGCCATCGTTTAAAAATAATATATTTAGCTATACATCAAAAAGATCTTTGCATTCTGAAAATTTAGCTTTCCTGAGGACGTCTGTGAAGCCAAGACTTGTCGAGACTGGTAAAATGACGTTCTGTTGTGCAGGAGTTAAGTTATGGAATTCCTTGGTGGGTCAGATACGAAATTGCTATGGAAAGGGCAGGTTTAGAAAATATTAAAAGACGTGGCTATTTGTAGATGCCTTTTTCTAGCTATCTCTAGTAAAATTGATGAACTATCCACGATTTTTAGTATTGAAATTATGATATCTTTCTGGGGACTGTTTGCATGTTTATTTTATCACAGGTCTATTTTATCATGTGTTTATTTTTATATTGTGTGTGTAAATTATGTAAACCGCTTAGTTTTAAACGGTATATAAATGTTTAAAATAAATCAATTTAAATTAAATTAAAGAAATAATGCATACTTTTGAAGTATTTCCTGATCTTCCTCTGGCCACAGTGAACTGAGGAGAAAGAGGAAGAGGCTCAGGGTCTCAGGCAGTGGCGCAGCGAGAGTACGAGGCGCCCGGGGCGGTGGTGCCCACTGCGCCCTCCTCTCTGCCCCCAACCCCGCTCCTTCAGCGCCAACTCCCCACACCCTCCTCGCTGCCCTGCCTTCCCAACCCACAGCTCTTCAAATCTTCGCCAGCACGAACAGCTTCGCCGGCCTGAAGTTCGCGCTGGCTTTCCCTCTGACGTCACTTCCCGGCCCTGCGACCCAGAAGGGATTTCAGAGGGAGCCTGGCCGGCGCGAGTCATAGGCCGGAGAAGTTGCTCACGCTGGTGAAGATTTTAAAGAGGGACGGGGGCGAGGAAGGGAGGGCGCGAATGTGGTGTGGGTGGGCAGAGAGGTGCCAGCGCCCCCACCAAGACGGCGCCAAGGGCGGTCCACCCCCCTCCCTCCCCCCTTACCACGCCACTGGTCTCAGGGCATACATTCAGCTTAATGCACGAGACACAGACTTACAGTTTAGCATTGAATTCCCAGAACATGGCATCATCAGTAATCCAGGGGTTGCTGGGAAGACATCCTGACATGATGGGGTCATGGGAAAAGTACAATTCACTGAACTTCAAAATGCTGAACAAGGAACAAAAACAAAAAACAGAGATTCCATTCATCTTCTCTTTAGCATTTACATCAGAGGTGTCACATGGCCTGCTGTGGTTGAAAGTGTGGACCGGGCGCTGGGCATCACGCTACTGAATGTATTAACCTAGGAAAACCTACCTTCTCTGCAGGCTACGATACCCTGTATTGAACCAATGTAATATTCCGATGAATATTGCATTGAACCAATGTAATATTCCAAAGAATATTCCCAAAAAGTTGTAACACCAGATAGGACTTCCCTGAATTTGGGTTACCAGATTTTACTACTGCAGGCAGCCGGGGGGGAGGGAGGGTGGCGGGGCTAGGAAGAGATTGGGGGCGGGACTGGGATGGTTGGAATTGGGCGGGCCTGGGGGGCGGGTCTAGGGTGTCCGGAATTTCCAAACGGAAAATCTGGTAAACCTACATGCAGTACAACACCAGAGAAATAGAAAGAAATGTGTTTCTTCCTGAACAGAACAAAATATAGACAGCAGATGTAAATTCTGAAAAATGACACATTTCAATCACTATACTGAAAATAAGCTCACTTTGTGGTCTGGTGATTTAATTTTTCTACTCTTTTCCCAGTCTGTGCTCTTAACTCTGTTTCCAAGGCCTTCTTATGCATTTACTGGTTTTCTCTCCTTCAATTTCTGCCCTAACTCCATCTTTGTACTATCCAATAACACTACCCTCAATTTGACTTAAATTGTTATTCAATGAATGCTCAGAGACCTGGAGGGTTTTTTTCTGGAAGGTAAACCCCCCTATAACACCTCACCACCCAATCTTTGCTAGATCTTTCATACTTTTAAGCATAAATTCGTGCCAAATCAATACCAAATCAGCTTGGTTTCTAGAGCTTTAAGTTACGAAATGTTGAACTTTTTTGAATTATTTACACTGATTTGGTATTGATTTGACACTAATTTATGCTTAAAAGTATGGAAGATCTAGCAAAGATTGGGTGGTGAGGTGGTATAGGGGGGTTTTCCTTCCAGAAAAAAAACCCTCCATGTCTCTGAGCATTCATTGAATAACAATTTAAGTCAAATTGAGGGTAGTGTTATTGGATAATACAAAAATTTTTTCACTCCCCCCTTTTTGCATGAATGGTATATATATACCTTCTTCCTGCATATGTTGGACTTCGTCTGCATCCACCTTTGGCATTAGCTTTTAACATTCAACTTTCTTCCATTTTTCTGCTTCCTCCTCAGGTCTATCTACTTTTCCATGTCTTCCCTTCCCATCTATCCCTATGCACTCTCTCCTCCCTCTTTCTGCCCTTCCCTACCATCCATGTATGCCATCTCCTCCCTCTTTCTTCTTCCCTATTCCCATCTATCCATAAACAGTATTTCTTCCACCTCTTTTCCCTTCCCTACCCCTCCTATCCCTGTGTACCATGTCCTCCCTCCCTCTCTCTCTCCTTCCCCTCCATCCCTGTATATCATCTCCCCCCTCTCTTTCCCTCTCCTATGGTCTGACATCCGTCTTCTCCCTTCCTCCTCCTATGGTCTCTCTCCTCCTTCCTTTCCCTCCTCCACCCTTTGTGGTCTGGCATCTCTCTGTATTTCCCTTCACTTCCCTGCCTTAGTCTGGAATCTCTCCCTCTACCTTCCTTTCCCTGGTCTGGCATCTTTCTCTTCTTCCCCATCCAGTGATCTGATATCTCTCTCCTTCCCCTCTTCCCATGGTCTGCAATCTCTTTCTGCCCCTTCCCTTTCTTCCCTTGGAAGTCTGGCATCTTTCCTTCCCTTTTCTCCCCATCCCCAAGGACCAGCATGTTTCTTACCCTCCCTATGCTATCTCTCCCCCTCTTCCCCCCCCCCATGCAGGATCTGGTGCTTGCTCACCCGGCGCTGCTGTAAATCTTTGACCATCAGCAGAGTGAGTGAAGGAAACACACTGTCTTTGGTGGCCCAGAAGCTTTTCTCTCTGCTACTGCTTCCCACCTATGTGGGAACAGGAAGCAGAAACAGAGAGAAAGCTTCCAGGTTGCCGAAGGCAGTGTGTTTGCTTCACTGACGCTGCTGACGGCTGAAAGTTACAGCAGCGATAGGTAAGCAAGCACCACATTCCACGAGGAGGGGAGAGGGAAGACTCCGGATACATGTACAAGTTTCCCTGGATAAAAAAGTTGTAAAATTGAAAAGCATGCCCAGACTGAGTCCCTACACAGTCCTCAAAAAGAGGACATCTGGACATCTGGTAATCCTAGCTTTGGGGTGCTTATAAGATGTGCCACACAGGATCACACTAGAGGTCTATTGATCCCAGCGCCCCGATTCCAGCTCACAAAAAACATTCCTTGTTGCTGGTTGCTTGGGATAAGTAGCTTTCCCCATCTACCTAGCTAATAAGCGGTTTATGAACTTTTCCTCCAGGAACTTGCCCAAATAACACAATGTCCAATAGCAGAGACAATCATATTTGACTCCCTGAATGACGGAAGCCCATCATTGCACGTCTCCACACATTGACCCCTCTGCTGGAGCACTCACCCTCCCAGTGAGACTGAGGACTTCACTGTGGATCTCATGAGGGCCTGCCGATGGTACATAATCTAGAACGCAAAGATTAAATACACGGTTTAGCTACTGACACAATGCGCTTAAACATTTCTCAGAAAATCTGTGACGTGCAATTGGAAAACAGGCTTTAGGTCTTCTCCCGCGGTGATTAGCAAGTTCTTCCGGAATTAATCCAGGTACCTCTCCTCCCTTGTAACCAGAAAAATAACAAACTCCAAAACTGTTTAAACTTCACTGGAAATGTCCAGTTAGCTCTTTTGTAATCCGCCTTGAACTGCAAGGTATAGGCGGAATAGAAGTCACTAATGTAATGTAATGTAATATCGAGATACCGAATAGGGCATTTTAGCAGATGGATCATTTTTTGAGGCATTTAAGTCAGGCCAGCAAGTAATTTACCCAAGTAGAAATTCCCAAAATTCTCCTTCCTCAATACTGCTTTAAAAAAATGCATCTTTTATCGTTCGAGCCTCAGGAATAAATGTCTTCCTATGTTTAAAACATAAGAACATAAACATTGCCGCTGCTGGGTCAGACCCGTGGTCCATTGTGCCCAGCAGTCCACTCCCGCGGCAGCCCGTAGGTCAAAGACCGGCGCCCTAACTGAGTCTAGCCTTACCTGCGTACGTTCTGGTTCAGCAGGAACTTGTCTAACTTTGTCTTGAATCCCTGAAGGGTGTTTCCCCCTATTTGAATCCCTGGAGGGTGTTTTCCCCTATAAAAGCCTCCGGAAGAGCATTCCAGTTTTCCACCACTCTCTGGGTGAAAAACTTCCTTACGTTCGTACAATCTATCCCCTTTCAACTTTAGAGAGTGCCCTCTCGTTCTCCCTACCTTGGAGAGGGTGGACAACCTGTCCTTATCTACTAAATCTATCCCCTTCAGTACCTTGAATGTTTCGATCATGTCCCCTCTCAGTCTCCTCTTTTCAAGGGAGAAGAGGTCCAGTTTCTCTAGCCTCTCATCGTACGGCAACTCCTCCAGTCCCTTAAGGAAACTAGAATGTGCGCACAAAGAGAGTGACTCTAAAACAGCGTGAATAAATATAGATCTATAGGTTCAATTCAAATATTTACTACTCACTGTATAGGGTGTGTTATGTGATCTTTGGTAAGATTAATTACCTGTCTTCTGTAAAAGTCGAATGTTTTTTTCTGCAAGACAAAGGTATAACTTGTTAATCTGAGTTGATGCACAAATAAAGTTTTCTTTAAACCACATAAAAGAAAGAGAATTTCCCCAGCCATAGATTACGGCTCGGGCTAATTCTAAGAAGCTGCATCGCTGGAAGAGAATTGACAACAGGGTGGAATAAGCGCAGAGGATAAGTGGCGTAGCGGGGGGGGTGAGCGGTGCCAGGGGCAGTGTCGCCCCTCTCCCCCGCCCCCCTCTGCCGCGACTCCCCCCTTTTCCCATCTCCCCCCTCCCCCTTACCTTTGGCACAAGTAGCCACGATGTAGCTGCTTGCATCAGCTTCGGCACTCTAGGTGCGGGTCCTGGATAAAAGGGTACGGGGAGGGAAGGGGCGCGCGGCAGGAGGGTAGAGAGCAGGAGGGGTGTGAGCGCCCTGAGGAAGATCGTGCCCAGAGCGGACCACCCACCCACCCCTACTACACCACTGGTCGTGAAGCAGTGAAGGAAAGTCAATTGGACTCTGTTAGACAGATCAGGGTAAATTCTCTAATTCCCCACCCCCACCCTAAGAGTGATTTCTACCGTGGCCCGGAGCGCTAAATGCTCCGACGCTGCTCCAATGCACGTATAATTCTCGTGAACGTCGGAGAAGCGTCGGAGCATTGAGCACCCTGGGCTGCAGTAGAAACCTCTATCTCGGCCTAAATTCTCTCCAAAATCAGCCTGGGGGAAAATAAATGCACTTAACACTAGTCTATAAACCACACCTATACGAAGCAACTGCAACGACGTCCATGAAAAAGCAAAATCAAACCAAGACAGGGTGGGAAGTGAAGAGGGGAAAACGTGACTCGTTTGCGTGAGGGTGGAAGGAACGGTTCCGGGGGGGTCTTCCACTGCATGAGGGACAGGCGTCTTGCAAAGCAGTCAATCAAGACACCGGATGAGATTTGAGAAAAAGAGACAGAAAAGCTGGGAAAAGAAGAACAAAATGAATTAGTGTGAATGGATTGAAAACAAAAAAAATATGCCACGCGGTAAGAACAGTAGCTATTAGGACGGGAATTTGGACTGGGGTCTCTCAGACAAGCTGCTTTAGCTTGGGTTGTTAATGCCCCTGACTCGTTCCCTCCACTTTTCCTACTGCCCACATGAAGGCGCTCATTCTACTTTACTCAGGACCATATTTTCACACCCACCAGCAGGGGGCGAGGGGAGGAGGCGCTGGCACCCAACCTCCTCTCTGCCCCCCCTCCCCCGTTCCTTCTAGACCTCCCTCTGCCACGTGCTCCTTCCCTTGTGCCTCATTCACTTTACCCAGCGCGAGCATCGTGGCGTACTTGCTGGCCGCATCGGTGCCGGCTCTCCCTGACATCGCATAGAGGTTCCGCAACGTAGAAGCGACGTTAGAGGGAGATCAGATACAAGGCGGGCAGCGGGTTCGTGGTCCTGCTTGCGCCGGGAAAATTAACGAGGTATGGGGGTGCGGGGGAGGGGCACCAGTACCCCTCGGTTCATAGACAACGGCGCGAAAGACAAAGGCGCGCCCAGACAATTGAGCGCAGCGCAGAGGTGCGCGCCGCTCAAAATTACTGTTTTTAGGGGCTCCGACGGGGGAGGTTTGTTGGGGAACCCCCCCCCCACTTTACTTAATAGGCATCACGCCGGGAAAACAGGGAAAAAGTGAAGTTTTCAGTAAAATGTGGGGGGTTACAACCCCCCCCACCCCCCCACAATGCCCCCACAACGCGGCGCAATGTCTATTAAGTAAAGTGGGGGGGTTCCCCCCCACGCCGCCCCTTCGGAGCCCTAAAAACATTAATTTTGAGCGGCGCGCGCCTCCGCGCTGCGCTCAATTGTCTGGGCGCGCCTTTGTCCCGGCGCGCTTTTGACCTGACACCGTCCCCCTCACTATGCCACTGCCTGCCAGATAGGACTTAACAAAGATCTGGGTTTCCAGTCACATTACAAACCATAAAACCGTACCGCTCTGTTACCCTCTGATCCACCGCCCAGCTCTCCCTGATTCTCTCCCTCCCCCCCCCTACTTTTCCCAAAGAGAATGTCATTGTGGGGTTACCAGACGTCCGGATTTACCTGGGCACGCCCTCTTTTTAGAGGACGTGTCCAGGAGTCAGGAAGGGTTTTCCAAAACCGGGCAGTTTGTCTGGGTTTGGAAAACCGCTGAGCTCGGGGCTGCGTCCGGAGGGCGCGTGCGGGTACGAGGCGATGATGTCACTCGCATGCGCGTGAGGTCATCGCATCTGTGCATGCGCAAGTGCCCCGAAGAGACGAGGTTTGGTCGGGGTTGGGGGGGGGCGGATAAACACATGTACTAAGGCCTTTTTCCTCCAATTTTTTTATCTGATAACCTTGGAATATTAGGGCTCCTTTTACAAAGGTGCGTTTGGGAATTAATGCGCGGAATAGCGCTCGCTAAATTGCCACGCGCGTTAGCCGCTACCGCCTCCTTTTAAGCTAGCGTGCGCTAATCTTGTGCGTGCGCTGAAACCGCTAGTCCACCTTAGTAAAAGGAGCCTTTAATCTTGTTTTACACTAATTTCCCTGTTGTTCGGTTGGTTGTTTTGTATCAGGTCAGTGAGAAACCCCTGAACTCAGATACCTACACCAGCTACTTCTCAAGTTTGAAAACCCCAAAAAATTTGACAGGCTCCACCCAGAACTAAAGCAATCTCCTGAAATGCAATAATTATTAGGGGGGCGATGCCTGGCCCTTTGCAATGTATGCTAATGACCATTTAAGACGTATCAAACAAACCTAGAAACTCCGATGCCTTCCCATAAGGAAAAAGACCAGTGGACTGTAAAGAGGTCAGGGTCACTCTGAGTCTCCTGTTTAACTTTACAATGTCAGGGGGCTGAGGTGTCTCTCATTTTTAAATTATATTACATTGGCATAGGCTTAAAACAGTGGTCTCCAACTCAAACCCTTTGCAGGGCCACATTTTGGATTTGTAGGTACTTGGAGAGCCTCAGAAAAAAAGGGTTAATGTCTTATTAAAGAAATTACAATTTTGCATGAGGTAAAACTCTTCATAGTTTATAAATCTTTCCTTTTGGCTAAGTCTTAATAATAATATTGTCATTTATACATATGATCAAGAAACTGTTTTATTTTACTTTTGTGATTATGATAAAC
Organism: Geotrypetes seraphini; assembly: GCF_902459505.1. Lineage (NCBI taxonomy): Eukaryota > Metazoa > Chordata > Amphibia > Gymnophiona > Dermophiidae > Geotrypetes > Geotrypetes seraphini. Next base: position 14,803,667 of record NC_047093.1, on the reverse strand, counting down.
ATACTGAGGGCCTCAAAATAGTACCTGGCGGGCCGCATGTGGCCCCCGGGCCGCATATTTGAGACCACTGGCTTAAAAGAAGGTTGAAAAAGTAGAACGACAATTCTGCTCTGTAAACTAGGAATTTTTTTTACTATTAGGGGGAGAGTGTGGCACACTGGTTAAAGCTACAGCCTCAGCACCCTGAGGTTGTGGGTTCAAACCCACGCTGCTCCTTGTGACCCTGGGCAAGTCACTTAATCCCCCCATTGCCCCAGGTCCATTAGATAGATTGTGAGAGGGAAAAATGCTTGAATACCTGAATAAATTCATGTAAACCGTTCTGAGCTCCCCTGGGAGAATAAATAGTGAAAAGTTTCAGCCTCTGATAACCAGAGCTTGAGATTGTGATGTCATAATGATTCATTCCACCAATGCCTAAGAGCCAACCTCATCAGTGATGTCACAATGGCTGGATTGCCCTACACTTGGATCACTTTTGCTACATTCTGATTTCTAGAGTGGTGCAGTGGTTAAAGCTACAGCCTCGGCACCCTGAGGTTGTGGGTTCAAACCCTCGCTGCTCCTTGTGACCTTGGGCAAGTCACTTAATCCCCCAGGTACATTAGATAGACACAAGGGGAAAAATGATTGAGTACCTGAATAAATTTATTTGAACCATTTTGAGCTCCCTTGGGAGAACAGTATAGAAAACTGAATAAATAAATAAATATTTGCTCTCTCCAGTCACGGTACATGGGCTTGTCGCGCCACTGCAGTTTGCCCACATCTGAGAAGCTGAAAGCTATGCCGTCGGTACTTTTACTCCCAGCAGGGCCTCCCAAGGCGGACAGGTTTCAGCAGAGATGTCAGACTAACAATGTACCCCCCTCCCCATCCGGGCAGCGTTGGGGGCGGAGGATCGCGTTTGATGCGACGACATTGAATTTATACCGCGCAGAAGAAAGGCCCGGCAATCTGCTTCTGTCTTCTGCCACAAAAACTCGACGATGTTCATCAAGTCGCTGGGACTCGAACGCGACTCGATGGTACCTATCGATTGCTCTCTACACCATATACATAATTGGGCAAAGCACCGAGTAAATGGGGTTCCTAAACCGTAATTCAAAAGATCTAAGTTAAAATCGGTTCATAGACAAAACCGCCAAAGACCAAAGGTGCGCGCCGACAACTGAGCGCAAGACGGAAGCATGCGCCGAAGAAAAAGAGTGTTTTTAGGGGCTCCGACAGGTGGTTTTGTTGGGGAACCCCCCCCCCCACTTTACTTAATACAGATCGCGCCAGTGTTGTGGGGGGTTTGGGGGTTGTAATCCCTCATTATACTTGAAACTTAACTGTTTCCCTGTTTTTTAGGGAAAAAGTGAAGTTTTCAGTAAAATGTGGGGGGTTACAACCCCCCAAACCCCTCACAATGCGGCGCAATCTGTATAAAGTAAAGTGGGGGGTTCCCCACACACACACCCCCGTCGGAGCCCTTTAAAACAGTCATTTTCTTCAGCGCCCGGCTCCACGTTGCGCTCAGTGGTCTGCGCGCGCCTTTGTCCCGGCGTGCTTTTGACCCGACACCGTTAAAATCATTCTACTCTTAATTTGTGTCATAAAAACACCGCACCCAGGACTGGATTTGCCTCAGGATTTTAGGCTGGGATTGATGTAGCCGTCACTGCTACCTATTTTCCAGCGGCTGCCTCCAACTATGAAAAATTGCTTTACTTCCCAGCATCTTCCTCGTCTTCCCGTTTCCAGGGCAACCAAACCAGCCAGACCGAAGCACTGTAATGTTTCTGACACATGCAAAAATCCAAAGGATCTTTCATGGAGATGAAGAATGGGATTAATTAGCATACGAGCACCGGGTTGAGTCAGTATCTTTTTCGTGCTCATAAATTCGGGATCGGGACAAAATCTGGGCTTAAACCATATGCGGTATGGCTGGTAATAAAACCACCCAACTCCACTGTCCAAATGAACAAGGAGAAGCCGTGAGGTCTTTATTCCACCACCCAAAAACCAGCATAAAGGCCCCCAGGTGGCCAATTTTAATCACCGAAGCAGTCAAAAACACAGAGCAAGAATTACTCAAAATGCTGATACTCTGGGCTGGTCCAACCATAAGGCAAGACTAGGGAGTCGTCTAGGGCAGCAGTTTCAGAGGGAGGGGGGGGGGGGAGGCAGCAAACAGCAGCTGCAATCAAACAGGATTTCTTAGGTGTGCAGATTAAGGGCCTGAAATTTAACTGAGTGGGGGTGAGGGGGGGGGGGCGGAAGACTGAACATTTACTGAAAGTATCCAAAATGCAGGGCTAGCTCAAAGGATTATGGTGCCCCCCTGCCCTCAAAGCTTAAGCTCCCCCCCCTTCAGTCCAACATTTCTCACCTTCTCTCTCCAGTCCCTAGTCTAGGATTCCTCCAATCCCCACAGCCCTTTAAATATAGGGTTACCAGGCTTCCGGATTTACCCAGACATGTCCTCTTTATAGAGGACATGTCCAGGCATCCGAACAGACTTTGTCTGGATTTTGACAGCCATTGAGTTCGGGGCCGCGTCTGGAGGGCACCTGTGCATGCGCAGATGCAATGAGATGATGTCACACGCACGTGCAGATGCGGCCCCAAGAGACGGTGTTTGTGCGGGGCTGGGGTCAAGGGGCAGAAGGGAGCAGGGCGGAATGTGTTAACTGACAGCCTGCGTCTCCCAGTGGCTTAGTAAGGGGGATTGGGGGGGGGCAATCCACCTCGGGTGCCCTCATGATGGGGGCATCAGCACCCGACCTCCTCTCCGCCCCCCCCTTCCCTGCCCCCCACTACCGCGCACCACTCCCCTTCTCCCATACCTTTTTAACCTTCGCGGCGCGAGTGGCAACGCCAACCTGGACCCATGCCTAGGAAGTGACGGCAGAGGACGAGCCGAGACTGGTGTGAGCAGCAGGTGGGGGGGAGGGAGTTGATGCTTGCGCCACGAACATTAAAAAGGGAAGGGGCGCGCACGGCGGAAGAGGGCAGGGAAGGAGCGGATGGAATTGGGGATCGGAGGAGAGGGCGGGGGAGGGACGCCACCTCCCCCCTCCCACTACACCACTGACTACTACTATTATTATTTCTAGAGTGCTACCAGTGTGCCGAGTCACAAAGGAGACAGTTCCTGCTCGAGTGAGCTTACAATCTAAACATTCAAGGCAGACAAACAGGATGCCAGGGGTTAAACTGCTGGCTGGGGTGGTGAGCAGAGGACGGTGGGGAGTAGGGTTACGAGTTGAAGGCTGTCTCGGAACGGTGGGTATTCAGCCTGTTTTTGAACAAAGGAAGGGAAGGGGGTGGGGCGGAGGGACTCAGATCGTTTATTCCAGGCATGAGGGATGGCGAGATGAACGAAGTTTGGGATTGTAAATGGAGGTACAGATAAAAGCAATTTGTCTGAGGAATGGAGTTGTGAAGTCAATAAAGAGGACACATGACTCTGCCTACGCCCCACCCCACCCCACCCCAACCCCTCTCCTGACTCACCTCCCACTAGTCTCTCCCCTGCCCCGGCCCACCCCATCTTTCACCCATTTCCTTAGTCCCCCCTCCTTTCCATCTTCTGTACCTTTTTAGTGCTTCTTTCTTTCCCTTCCCCCTGTGAGTGCTACTCTCTTTCTCTCCCTCTCTCCAACCCCTCTCCCATCGGTACTTCTCCCTCCTTCCCCTGCGAGTGCTTTTTTTCTCTCTCCCTCCAACTCCCATGGATGCTTCTCTCACTCTCTTTTTCTCTCCCTCCATTTCTCTCTCCCTCTCTCCAACCTCCCCCCTGGACGGTGCTTCTTTCTCTCCCTGTGGCTCTCCTTTGTCTGCCGCCTAGCTCCTCACTGAAAATGAATCTTTGGGCCGACCGGCAGCAGCAGCAAGGTGAGGCTGCTGCCATCAACCTGCCCTGGAAACCACATCTCTGGAGCATCCCGCCTACGCAAGAACAGGAGGTTGCTCCAGAGTGAAGGCTTCCAGGGCAGGACAATCTCACTGCTGACGGCCCAAAGATTCAATTTCAGCAGAGCCAGAGGTAGGTGGGGGACAGGGCAGACAGGTTAGGGCTCTAGACACTTTCTCCCCAGACAAGGGATAAAGTTATACAGACATCCAGACAGCCTCTAAAAAAAGGAAATATCCAGGCCCATGACAGGCTCTAGTAGCTTCTTCCAGTTTGGGAGAGAGCTGATGTGGGGCAGAGATGGGACAATCCAGTTAAAAACGTGCAAAGCTCCAAGCTCCAATGGAAGGTGGTAAGTGCACCTACATTGACCCTGTGCAGATATTGCTGGCTAATGACAATATTAGTGCATCGCCTGTAATAAAATATTTTTTTTTTATAATCCTGTGATTTTACTCAACAGACTTGACTGTATGGTTGTCGTATCGTTTGCACTTTCTGTGTAGTTTTGATCCTAGTTTGCCAATCTTGCTATTATTGTTTAACATCTATTAAAAATAATTACAAAAAATATATATATTCAATTTAAATTCGTGCAAACTCACCTGTGTTACCTTAAGTGCATTAGGATCCGTTGCACGATTCAGTCCATACGCCATTACATCCAGAGCTCCAGGCTGTTCCACAAAAGAAATATTAGTCTAGGGAAATTCTTAAAAATGGAAAGATCTTCAGCTAATAGAAGTCTCAACGGCCTTAAAAGATGGGGCAAACTTTAAGAATTCTTATGACAAAGGCAATATAGGCTTGAAGGCAACCCCTTTTTTGATTCATACAATATTACATTACATTACATTAGTGATTTCTATTCCGCCATTACTTTGCGGTTCAAGGCGGATTACATAAGAATTGTCATATTGCTAAATAAATAAAGCGGATAACATATGAGTTGTCATGATATTTGGATATACATAAGGAGTAGATTGAACTTTTTTTTTTTGCTGAGATAATCTGGTTGTGTTATATAGGTTTTATGTATTTTTTGAAGAGTAGGGTTTTTGTTTCTGTTTCGAAGGTTTTGTAGTCTGGTAGAGAGTTGCGCGGGAACAGAAATCCCACCCATCCCCGCCCGTCCCCACCAGGATCCTCTCCGTCCCCACCCGTCCCCGCCAGGATCCTCTCCGTCCCCACCCATCCCCGCAAGGAATTACCTCCATCTCCGCCCATCCCCATAAAAAGCAGCAATTACTTCTGACAGGATCATCAATTCCACAGTTTCTTTTGTGTTTGCGCTGCTGTTTTCCTTGTGGAATCTCTTTGGTGGAACCCTTTTTTGTTTTCTGTTCAGGTAATTAACTTATAAACCCCCTCTTTTACTAAGGCTGACGTGTCCATTATATTATATGGACGAACCCTGCTTCCAAAGCCTTCCATCCCCGTGGGAGTCCCGTGGGCTAGAGGGGGGTCCCCTTGGGAGTCCTGTGGGCCAGAGGGGGGTCCCCGTGGGAGTCTCGTGGGTTAGGGGGATTCCCGCGATCCCCGTTCCCGTGCAGACCTCTAGTCTGTGGTCGAAGACAGCAGATTGGCGAGTTGTCTGTCCAGTTTCGCTGCTCTGGTGGCCAGTAGGTTGTCATACAGTTTTCTTCATTTGATGTTTTTGGTTGGCGGGTGTGTGAATAGTGAGTGGGTTCTCCTGTGTCTGGTTGAGGTGGATTGAGTTAGTCGGTTGTTCCAGTAGGTTGGTCTGTCTCCGTCTATAGCTTTAAATAGTAGGCAATGGAATTTGAAGTGTACACTTCCCCCTCTCCATTCGTGGTTTCGGCAATCGTGATTTCACATATTCGTGATTTTAGGGGGAGGGGGAAAAAATAAAACCATCGTTAAGTCTTCCCCCCAGCATCCCGGCCTTACCTAGTGATCTAGCGAGCTTTCGGGGCAGGAGCGATCTTCCTACGCTCCTGCCCCGTGCAGATTGCCATTAGGAAACAGCTGTAGGGAGTTCCCGTCGTAGTCTCGAGAGACTACGGGAACTCACAGCAGCCACTTCCTAATGGCGATCTGCACGGGGCAGGAGCGTAGGACGATCACTCCTGCCCCGAAAGCCCGCTAGACCACCAGGTAAGGCCGGGAAGGTGGGAGGGAGTTGGGGGTGGGTCAGAGCCGGATATTCGTGGTTTTTCGCCATTCGCGGTCCGGCTCTGCCCCTATCCCCCACGAATCCGGAGGGAGAAGTGTATTCTTGCTTGTATTGGGAGCCAGCGTTTCACTCTAGCCCATGGGATCTCAACCCAATCCTCAGGACACAGCCTGCCAGTCAGGTTTTCATAGGTTTACCAGACATCCTCCTTTTAGGGTCCGGACGGCTTTTCAAAACCCGTCACTTTGGGTTTTGAAAAGCTTCTCGACATAGTTGCTGGGAAGGGGCATCCGCACATGTGCGGCTGTAGCTTGGTGATGTCACGCACACGCACGCATGATGTCATTGTGCCGTGTCCACGCATGCGCAGATGCTGGCCAGGGGCGGAGCTGGGAGTCGGAAAGAGGCGGAACTGGGGGCGTGGCCGTGTGTAACCCTAAGTTTTCAGGATATCCACCAAGAATATGCATAGTATAAATTTGCATACAATGGAGGTAGTGCATACAAATGTATCCCATGCATATCCATTGTGGATATTGTGACAAACCCGTAGCCAGCTTTGTCCCTGTAATGGATAAAAGCATAGCATGGTCCCTGGTCAGGAGAGCTGACCAGGTTAAAAATAAGGATATGGAAATTGACAGTGAGGTAGAGCAGGAAAGGTATGAGCCTAAGAATATCCAGCAGGGAGTGCCATATCATAATAAGTATACCAGAAAGCCTGATAGGACTTTTACTGAGAAGTGGAGTCCTAGTCCTGCAAGGTATGCACATTATCAGCCTAGGAGAAACCAGAGTTATTTCCCTAGGGATTTCCTGCCCAACCTCCCTGCTCCTAGGAGAGAGGGGTGGGGCTATGGCACACGTAACAGCAGAGCCCTGAATCACAGGGGGGGGAAAGAAGGAACTGAGGGAAAGCTGAGGAACCAAGGCAAAGGCACGACCAGCAGCAGTGCAAACAGGCAGATGAGGAGAGAAGTCTCCCTCCTCAACCCCACAGAAGTGAAGACGTGGAGATGGCAGAGGACTTCCCAAGCTTGAGCCCAGCTGCTGGAAAAAATTGTCATTTCTTTAATAAGCTATTAACTATTTTTTCTGAGGCCCTCCAAGTACCTACAAATCCCAAATGGGGCCCTGCAAAGGGTTGGAGTTGGCGACCACTGATATAAAGGGGGAAGGGCAAGGGGTCATGGGTTTGATATGCTGCTTTCTGTGATATAACTATATATTGTGGGGTCCTTTTTGTTAAGGTGCGCTAACCAATTTAGCGCATGCTAAAAATTAGAGTGCACTAAATGCTAAGGCATCCATTATATCGTATGGGCATGTTAGCATTTAGCAAGCACTAAATCAGTTAGCACGCCTTAATAAATGGACCTCTATGTGCAGGTACTTTCTTGACCCTAGTTGGCCAATCTAAGGGGGTCTTTTCAGTAAGCTTCAGCATGTCCTTACATGGGTTTTTCCCATGTATTAAGGCTATTTTTGTCGCATCCAGGAAAGGACCAATTTTCCATAATTAATGACCATGTGCTAATGTTGCCATTAGCATATGGCCAATGAAAATTATTCAACTAATTAGACAAAAAGCTAACCTTTCAGTTCATAAAAGTTACTGTGTTTATTATACAATATTTATTTATTTAACCATTTATATACCACGTAAAACTATGCGGTTTACACATTGGTTACATATATATTATCCTGGTCACCCTTTAGTCACTAAACATATAATACAAACAATGGATAAACATAAGTTTTGCATAATATCAAAAACAAACATTATCAAATCATAATCTTATCAAATACAGCAAAATTGCTACATACAACAATCACACCATTCACACCATACTCGTTGCTCTTTACCATCATTAGTATGCAGGGTGACATTGGATAACCTGGACATACAGATGATTCAACTGGACACTACAGACATATATTTTCCCATAGCCAGCCTGTACCTTGATGTCTGTGAACATCTGCAGCCTTTGCAATGCTAACAATGATGTTCTTGTTTCCATTCCCTGCTGGGAGGATATCCCTTCAAGGTTCTGTTGAACTGTTATCAGTGCTGTATGACTTCATATGCCAGACACCCTAGAAAGCCATAAAACCTTTATAATGAGCAAAGAGCCCTGCTCATGTGGGTGTAACGAGATGAAAGAACTTGGTACCAAAATATTTGCTCTCTGTCTCTGAACCAAGCTATGGGAACCAGACAGCTGAATTGTTGAAGGGTCACCTTTGCCAACTTTTCATCTTACAAGGACACCATCCCGAATATGCACAGAATTGTAAAACCACCAATTAGCAGCTACATGTCTCAATGCTGAAAGAAGAAAGTTCACCATGAGTTCTCTGTTTCTGCAAGGCCCCCCTTTTACTGGGGAGGGGGGGGTGGAGGTGAGAGAGGCGTGGATGGAGGGGAGGAGTTAGCTATACATTATGTTATGTACCAATAGGGAATTACATAACCAGAATTCGGGGATGGACTTTCTTGGAACAAAGGAAGAATTGCTCTGTATAAAAAAAACACGTGTATTCTATGTAGAGCCAGAGAGATTTGCTTACTTATGCTGCAGGGAACTGCTAGCCCCCTGCTAAGCATATGAGTGTTAGTTCTGCTCTCCATTGCATATCCTAAACTGACAATATATTTACTATGCCTTTGCTACTGCCATTTTGTAATCTTTTATACTAACAATAAACAAATATTGTCTGTTTTTGGAACATACAATGCTGTCTTGTAGTCATTCCAATGAGGTAAAATAAGTGGCATTACTTCAAGGGGTAGGGAACTCTGGTCCTCGAGAGCCGTATTCCAGTCGGGTTTTCTGGATTTCCACAATGAATATGCATTGAAAGCAGTGCATGCAAATAGATCTCATGCATATTCATTGGGGAAATCCTGAAAACCCGACTGGAATACAGCTCTCGAGGACTGGAGTTCCCTACCCCTGCCTTAGACCAACAAATCAACTGGTTATTTTATTGTTGTTGTTGGCCTGTGTTATTTTTGACGAAGCAGGAGCTGTTTTCATCTTCTATCACTGCCTCTTCCTCCCTTTTCTTTCCTGACATTGAACTCGTATATGACTGAACTGTTGGCATAAGAAATCAACAGAGCCTTCTTCGTGAGTTCCCAAGGAATATAACTTATCACCAAAACCAACGGTCCCAAAATAAATTCTGTATGCATCAGGGTAACTCTCAAAGTAACACGAGCAGGATTGCCTATGACAGCAAGATTGAGGCTTCAGATGCACCACACGATCAAATCTGAGAGGAGGGCAGGGGCCAAGACAACCTATCATTTCTCCCAGTGCGAGGTTGTTACGCTTTATCAGCAAGACATGTGCTGCCTTTTCAAACGAGAAGAAAGTCACAATGACATGTGTTTCAGGTTGCATTCTTTCCCATCCAAAAAGACCCCCCAAAACAAGGAAATGTCAGTTTGTTTTCTTTCTATGAAAGACTTTTGAGGAAATTAGAAAGTCATGGGATAGGAAGTAATATCCTATTCTGGATTAAGAACTGGTTGAAAGACAGAAAACAGAGAGTGGGTTTAAATGGTCAATATTCTCAATGGAGAAGGGTAAATAGTGGGGTTCCTCAGGGGTCGCTGCTTTTTAACATATTTATCAATGATCTAGAGATGGGAATAACTAGTGAGATAATTAAATTTGCTGATGACACAAAGTTGTTAAATCGCAAGAGGATTCTGAAAAATTGCAAGAGGACCTTGAGAGACTGGATGTCAAAATGGAGGATGACATTTAATGTGAGCAAGAGCAAAGTGATGCATGTGGGAAGGAGGAACCCGAACTATAGCTACGTGATGCTGGGTTCTGTGTTTGGAGTCACCGCCCTGGAAAAGGATCTAGGTGTCATCGCTGAGGATACGTTGAAACCCTCAGCTCAATGTGCGGCGGCGGCTAAGAAAGCAAATAGAATGTTAGGAATTATCAGGAAAGGAACGCAAAGATGAAAATGTTATAATGCCCTTGTATCGCTCTATGGTACGGCTGCACCTCAAATACTGTGCGCAGTTCTGGCCACCGTACCTCAAAAAAAGATGTAGCAGAATTCGAAAAGGTACAGAGAAGGGCGACGAAAACGATAAATAGTCTCTCGAGACTATGACGGGAACTCCCCACAGCCATTTTGTCTCGGTGATCTGCACGGGGCAGGAGCGTAGGAAGATCGCTCCTGCCCCGAAAGCCAGCTAGACCGCCAGGTAAGGTCCGGGACGCTGGGGGGAAGGTGGGAGGGAGGCAGGGAGGTCCAGAATGCAGCGTTTCCTGTTTCCAAAAAAAAAAAAAAAAAATTGCGAATAACCGAATCCGCTGATATTGAAACCACGGATTCGGAGGGAGAAGTGTATAACAAAAAAGTTCCAATAGTGTCACTGTTGAACCAGGTACCTTTGAGCTACCTCTGTTCCATTCGCTTTTTTGCCCTTTAGCATCTCTGAGAGTCCTGATATTTATGGAGCTCCTATTGAGATAAGTGATTTTTTTTTCTTCTTTATGTTTGTGCGGTACTCCTATTTTGCCGACTGTGTGGGCGCAGCTTGGTGAGTGCACATAAATATATTTTTTGTTAATTATGAAGTGTGATTACACTATATTTTCACTCTTTCACTTTACACGCGTGAAAACTCGATGATGGTGTGGTGTGTTAAACGTTAATTTGTTCACCTGACTGTTTAATCCACACTGAGGTCTTCTCACACATTAAATATTATTTCATTACACCTTTCTTTTCTGCGCCCCCCACAGCTGGTTCAACAGTGGCACTATTGGAACTTTTTTGTTATAATTAAAGGGTTAAAACATCGTTTTTTACAAAAGCATGCAGAAATCCTTGAACCAGGTCACATATCTCCCCCCCCCCCCCCTACCACCAGGGTGCTGCAATGACACCATATAAAAGCATATATTACCCCCCCTGGCCTATCTTTTATTTAACTCATCGATCATCAGCTGACTCCGCTGGCTTTCAATGATTTTCATGTGCTCAGTGCTTCAGCCATTATCATCATTAGATCATAATAACTTTTTAATTTAATTTATTTTTATATTTTTTATTCATTTTTACAACTTTCAATAAGTGCAACTTAAGATATAATCACTTTACACTTTAACAACACTTAATATTCCATCAAAAAATAATATACATAAAATATTGCCCCCCTTGTACCATGAATTGAATTTCAGACAAGAAACATAACATATCCCTCCCCCCTTCTATCCCCCCACCCTGGACGTGTATAAATAAAGGGGAAAAAACCCCAAACAATATTCATTCTGTACAATATTTTGTTAATGGCTCCCAAACATCCTTAAACTTCTTAAAATGCCCCCGCTGTATGGCAATTACTCGTTCGCTTAATTTAATTTTTATTTTTTTCTTTCTCTTTTTATTTTATACACGTACCAACTTTAGACCAGGGGAGTAATATATGTAATATGCTATTCCCCTTATTATAGTAGTTCACTAAAGATTTGGACCATTTAAAAGCATGCAGAGATCCTTCTACAAGGGCATTCCCAGTGCTGGGTTTAGAAAAGTCGTCCGGACCCCCGGATATGTCCTCAAAAAGAGGACATACTCAGGGTAACCCTAATTGTGGCTCTTTGTAAATCTTGGGTCAAACATTTAGGACAAAATGGCTCTTTGCTTCAAAAAGGTTGCTGACCCTCTGCCGCAGGCTGAAACAAGCAAAAAGAGTGATCTGGACCCCCTAGACCCGCCCCTCAGTTCCACCCAGCTCCACCCATCCCCGCCAGTAATCCAGAGTACTAAGGATCAAAGACCGCACCGATAATCTGAAGGAAGAAGAGTCAAAATAAGATTTGATGGTGCCTCTGTGGTTAAAATGAAGCTGGATTTTCGGTGCTGGTACAATATCTGGTTTCAGCATCATCCCGGAAGCACTATCCACTTAGGGAGTTATCGGGAAAAATATAGCCAGCCTTTTTGCTATCTTAAACCCTCTTTTATTGAGCCGTGGCGGGGTTTCTACCACAGCCCAGGGCGCTAAATGCTCCAGTGCTCATAGGAATTCTATGAATGTCGGAGCATTGAGCGCTCTGGGCCACGATAGAAAGTTCTACCGCAGCTTAGTAAAATGAGGGGGAGGGTGGGGGGGGTCATTTTATCTGGTTTGTTTTCTGATTAGCAGTCCGGATAGTCCGCTAACTGGAAAACTTCCAATTCCACCTAAGCTCCGCCCTTGCAGATAGTGCCAAGACAATGGGCTCCTTTTACAAAGCCGCACCAGGGCCTTAACGCACGGAATAGCCCGTGCTAAATTTCCACTCGCGCTAGCCGCTACCGCCTCCTTTGGAGCAGGCGGTAGATTTCCGGCTAGCGCACACTAATCCAGTGCGTGCGTTAAAACCACTACCTAATATCCTCTTTCACCAGTACTTACCTGGTTAGCAGTGCCTTTCAATATCAGCTCCTACATGTATTTTAAAATGGACCAAGCGATCTGGACAACCGCCTAATCGGGACCAAGGAGAACTCAAGCACACGTTACCCACCCCCCCCAATCAAAGGCATCTAAAGCAAAAAAAAAAAAATACATGGTGGTCTACTAGCCACCAGAGCAGCGAAAATAGACCACCACCTCTCAAATCTGCTGACCACGACGCCCAACTACAAAACATTCAGGAAAGAACTGAAAACCCTACTATTGAAGAAATTTGTCAAATGATCTAACCAAACCGTATCGACCCTTCCCAGATCCCGACGCAAACTATAGCTATCAACCTTGTAATCTCCCTGGGAATGCCCAGGCTAATTTCTTGTTGTAAACTGCCTAGAACTGAAAGGTATCGGCGGGATAGAAGACACTAATGTAATGTAATGTAATATATTCAATATTTAATAGGGAGTCTTGATACTTACAGGTGGTCGATGAACCAGCCAATAAGCCTTTTCTTGAGATTCCAGAACAATCTTGTCAGCCTTCTTCTGCTCTTTACCCGCCCTGCAAACTCAAGGAAGAGCTAGAATTCAGTCTTTTATTATGTTTTCCAGGCAGGATTTGCTTTATATTGGTAGTATTGTACTGTATTAACCTTGGAGAAAGCACATTGCATTTGCTGGACCAATAAGGAAATTATAGGGAGACATTCTTTATCAGCCTTCAGAACTATGTGGGTCCCTTCTTCAGACCATGACCAATTATGCTAGATTGTACGAGGAGGGAAACTTCAGTATAAGGCTCACACTAGAACAGTAACCATGGGAAAGGCCTGGAAAGTGACAAAAGAGTTTTGAGGACTTTATAAGGAACCAGGAAGACCATCAAAAATCTCTGGCAGCAAATCAACTGTGACAAGAAGGTGGCAAGAAGGAGGGATGTGTTTTATTTCATTTAGATTTTTAAAAAATTCGCATCATTCCCTTTTGTTATATGAGGGTCATTTCATAAATAATGCACGCTATTTTTTTAATTTGCATGTTTCTTTTTTTTTTTTAACTATTTCTTTACAGTCCTTCAATATAGTCTCCCTGCTTTGCAATGACCGAGTCCCAATGTCTGGGAAGCTTCATTATTCCATCCAGGATACTGTTTTTGTTCAGTTGCCGAATGGCTTGGGTAATGGCGGAAGAAAGCTCTTCCAGAGATGCAAAACGATGTCCACGCATAGGTTAAGAACATAAGAGTTGCCGCTGCTGGGTCAGACCAGTGGTCCATCATGCCCAGCAGTCTGCTCACGCGGCAGCCCTTTTGGTCAAAGACCAGCACCCTAACTGAGTCTAGCCCTACCAGCGTACGTCCTTGTTCAGTAGGAACTTGTTTAACTTGGTCTTGAATCACTGGAGGGTGTTTTCCCCTATGACAGCCTCCGGGAGAGCAATCCAGTTTTCCACCACTCTCTGGGTGAAGAAGAACTTCCTTACGTTTGTACGGAATCTGTCCCCTTTTAACTTTAGAGAGTGCCCTCTCATTCTCCCTACCTTGGAGAGGGTGAACAACCTGTCCTTATCTACCAAGTCTATTCCCTTCAGTACCTTGAATGTTTCGATCATGTCCCCTCTCAATTTCCTCTGTTCAAGGGAGAAGAGGCCCAGTTTCTCTAATCTTTCGCTGTACGGCAGCTCCTCCAACCCCTTAACCATCTTAGTCGCTCTTCTCTGGACCCTGTCGAGTAGTACCATGTCTTTCTTCATGTATGGCAACCGGTGCTGTATGCAGTACTCCAGGTGAGGGCGCACCATGGCCCAGTACAGCAGCATGATAACCTTCTCCAATCTGTTCGTGATCCCCTTCTTTATTATTCCTAGCATTCTGTTTGCCCTTTTCGCCGCCGCTGCACATTGCTTCAACTTTGGAAAAAGGTCGAAGTCTGGTGGACTCATGTCTGGACTGTTGAAACTATTAATGAAACATGGGTCAGAGACTTTGAGCTGGAGCTGAAATCACAGTCCAACAAGTGGCAAGCTCCATCTTCCCCACGACCAAAAACATTTTGATGAGCTCAATCAAAAGTCAAACAAATGATGAGTTATTGCTTATGATCATGAAAGCATCATCATCAAAGACAAAGTTCCATGTGGAAGAAGTGTCACAGCAGTGTATTATTGTGAGTTTTTGCAAAAAATGCGCAGAAAAATGCACAAAACCCGACCTCAGTTGCTCTTGGCTGGGCCACTCACTGTTCACAACAATGTTCACCCAGACATAGGGAATGTCGCCCTTGAAAAACTACGCGAATACGGCTGGGAAGTTGTTACCTCATGCTCCCTATAGTCCAGACATGTTGAAACAACCTATGCGTGGACATCATTTTGCATCTCTGGAAGAGCTTTCTTCCGCCAGTACCCGAGCCATTTGGCAACTGAACAAAAACGGAATAATGAAGCTTCCCGGACACTGGGACTCAGTCATTGCAAAGCAGGGAGACTATATTGAAGGATTGTAAAGAAATACTTGAAAAAAAAAAAAAAAACATGTAAATTTAAAAAAATAGTGGGCATTACTTATGAAATGACCCTCGTATAATACTGCATACTATCCCCAAATAGCACATGTTATTTATGGCCGTACTTATCAATGTGGACTGCAATTAAGATGTGCTATTTTACCGTTAATCTCAGTAATTAGTAACTAGCCCCATCTTTTACAAACACATAGCGCAGGTTTTAGTGTCAGTAGCGGCAGTAACTTTTCTGACGCTCATAGAATTCTGAGCGTCGGAGAAGTTACCACTGCTGCCGACACTAAAACCCATGTTATGCGTTTGTAAAAGAGGGGTTAGGTCTCATTGCACAAGACTTGTGATATAATAGCACAAAATAACACATCTTAATGGTAGCCCACGTCGATAAGAACATAAGAATAGCCTTATTGGGTCAGACCAAAAGTCCCTCAAGCCCAGTAGCTCGTTCTCACGGCGGCCAATCCAGGTCCCTAGTACCTGGCCAAAACCCAAGAAGTAGCAACATTCCATACAGAATCTCAAAGAATAGCAAGATTCCGGAATCCCAGAGAGTAAGAAGATTCTAGAATCCCAAAGAGTAACAACATTCCATACAGAATCTCAAAGAATAGCAAGATTCCGGAATCCCAGAGAGTAAGAAGATTCTAGAATCCCAAAGAGTAGCAATATTCCATAGAGAATCTAAAAGAATAGCAAGATTCCGGAATCCCACAGAGTAACAAAATTCTAGAATCCCAAAGAGTAGCAATATTCCATAGAGAATCTCAAAGAATAGCAAGATTCCAGAATCTTACAGAGTAACAAAATTCTAGAATCACAAAGAGTAGCAACATTCCATGCTACCGATCCAGGGCAAGCGGTGGCTTCCCCCATGTTTTTCTCAATAACAGACTACGCCCCTAAATGAAATAGCACACACTTGTACAAAATGAAATGAAGAAGTCGTCAGGGCTTCAAAAGTCAGGAAAGAATAAGACTCTTTTTACTCACTTGTACTGCTCTTTGGCCTGCATGATGACAAAGTCCCATTTATGATTGATTTTTTTATTCAGAGAATTGTAGCTTTCCTGGAAAAAAAAGAAGAAACAGAAAACTGAAATAGGTATAATAATATTATATCTGCTGACTATTGAAAGTATCCATTTCTGCACCATTATTCCCCATTATTCTGAGTTTCTAGTGACTAGATTTGTCACAGGGCTACGAAGCCTTTTTATTTCCAGGTCAAAGACTTAAATCCAGTTCAGGTAAGCAGTGACAGAATCATTTCTCTCAGGAAGCTCTTCAGTGAGCCATATGGAATGAATTTGTGATCTTATGACACTTTAAAAGCCAGAACTGACACCTACAGGGTTGTTCTATAACTGGATGCTACATTTTATAAACGAGAACACCAGCATTTACACACACGCCCAAGTGCAGACCTACATTCGTATACAAATGCTAGAATAGCCACCTAAGCGCTATTCTGTACGGGCTTATCCGACATAGAATGTATTTGCAAGGGGAGGAGCATGGGTGGGTCATAGGCAGGGCTCTCACTTACGAGCGTAACTTTAAATGGGTTGCTTCTACACTTGGGCCATACGTCGGTCAGCTTGTTTCGCCATTGTCCCATCACTTTGGAACTTCCTCCCTATGAAACGTCATCCCGAGCTCTCTTACCCCCAAATTCTGAATCCTCCTAAAAATCCATTTGTTTGCCTTGGTGTTGGCGGGTGAGAACTGAGTATGCAGGCTGATGATTTATGCCACTCTCTTGACCATTTGTGCCCCTTTCCTGTCCTCTCTCTATTTTCCTCTCTACCTCTTTTCCCTTCTTCCGTCCTTTTAAGGATTTGTAGTTCCTTTTGTACTCCTGAAAATTTGTAAACCGCCTTGATATGTATTTGATAAGTGGTATATAAAAAACTTTGTAAACATTAAAGGGGAAATTCTATAAACGGTGCCTTAATTTAGGGAAACGCTGTTTCAAATAGTGCTTATATAAAATTTCAAAGTGCTTACCAGCATCTAAACAAAGAGCGCTGGAATCGTGCCTCCGGAGGCAGCTACTAGGGACTAATGCCACTGTGGGCGTGGCTAATGCTGGAAGTGGCATCGGGTTCTGGTAGCTGTCTCCAGAGGTGCGCTTCACACCAAAGGTGCTATAGGTCCCAGAAATGTAGGCCTTGAAAACCCTGCCCTACATTTCCGGTGCCTCCCTTAGCTGGAAGCGCAATTCTCTAAACAATGCTGTCGTTTGATTGACACACGATCAGCAGCCACTTTTAAGATGGCTGCCAACAACGGCGCTGTTTAGAGAATCCAGGCGTAAATGATTGAACCTAATGCTAGATGCGTACATATCGGTTACGCTAGCATTCTATAAAGGATTGTGGGCGCCTATGTTCCTAATGCATGTACATCAGGAACCTAAACCTAGGCTCTCTCAGTCCTATTGGCGGTCAGCAGAAGCCAAAGGTTCAGAATGGAAACTCAATGGCCCCTGAATCCTTTCTCCCCATATCAGGAATCGGGCATTTTGGGAGGGCAATGTATTGGTCAAAAGTACCTGTTGCCACTGCCTGTACTATAAGAATGCAGGTGGTCTTCTCCTCGATCCTTCCAGTGAGAGGTAAGGGGAGAGCCAGGGAAGATCGTATCCAGAGGGCAAACGAGTGGCTAAGCGGATGGTGCAAAGAGATGAACTTCGGGTTCCTGAACCATGGAGATGCACTACTAGGACTACAGGGACCAGACGGGCTCCACCTGACTAGAAGGGGTAAGAACGTCTTTGGACACTGACTAGCCCGCCTGCTTCTTAGGGTTTTAAACTAGGTAAATTGGGGGAGGGTACCCACTCACATACTGGGGAGACACGGTCGAGACGTTCAAATATGTCACGGGCCGTATTGAGGTAGAAGAGGATATCTTTTTTTCTTAAAGGACCTACGGCGACAAGAGGACACCTGTTGAAACTCAGGGGTGGGAGATTTCATAGTGACACCAGGAAGTATTTCTTCACCGAAAGGGTGATTGATCATTGGAATAGTCTTCCACTGCAGGTAATTGAGGCCAGCAGCGTGCTGGATTTCAAGAGAAAATGGGATAAGCATGTGGGATCACTTCAAGGAAGAAATTAGGGGGTGGGTCATTAGAGTGGGCAGACATGTTGGGCCGTGGCCCTTTTCTGCCGTCATCTTCTATGTTTCTATGTTTATGTTTCTATAAGAATAGCCTCACTGGGTCAGACCAATGGTCCATCAAGCCCAGTAGCCCATTCCCACGGTGGCCAATCCAGGTCCCTAGTACCTGGCCAAATCCCAAAGAGTAGCAACATTTCAAACAGAACCTCAAAGAATAGCAAGATTCCGGAATCCCAGAGAGTAACAAGATTCTAGAATCCCAAAGAGTAGCAACATTCCATACAGAATCTCAAAGAATAGCAAGATTCCGGAATCCCAGAGAGTAATAGCAACATTCCATACAGAATCTCAAAGAATAACAAGATTCTAGAATCCCAAAGAGTAGCAACATTCCATGCTACTGAACCAGGGCAAGCAGTGGCTTCCCCCATGTCTTTCTCAATAACAGACTATAGATAATTGAAGGATTCTTGTTTTAAGTATTGTCCATATGAGCTCTTTATAAGGAATCAATTCACTAAGGGGTCCTTATACTTTCTACAGTATAGTGTTCTAGCTAACTGCCCGATTACACACAATAAAGTAACACAGTTACTTACCGTAACAGGTGTTATCCAGGGACAGCAGGCAGCTATTCTCACATATGGGTGACATCATCCACGGAGCCCAGATGCAGACAGCCTCGCAAGCAGACTTGCTTGTAGAAACTCAGAAGTTTTGAGTCTGCCGCACCGCGCATGCGCGAGTGCCTTCCCACCCAGCACAAACTATGACGGGAGCTCACGGCAGCCATTTCCTATGAGTGGTCTGCACGGGGCAGGAGCGTAGGAAGATCGCTCCTGCCTCAAAAGCCCACTAGACCACCAGGTATGGTTCCGGGGTGTCTCAGAGACCTTAAGGTAAGGTCCGGGATTCCGGGCAAAGGCAGGGGTGGGTCAGAACCGGCCCGAATATTATTCACGGTTTTTTAATATTTGCGGGCTGGCTCTGCCCCTAACCCCCATGAATATTGAGGGAGAAATGTACCTGATACCATCCTCAAAACCACTGTTGTTTTGGTGTCCTTTGACACCTGCTACAGGGTTTGCTTATTTCTCACCCGCCCTTATCCAGGGCGAGTTACATATGAACATACAAAATAAGACATTAACATTTTGTCGTACAAATCAATACAAAAGCACACTATAAAAAATTACACACTTACATATAAAATAAAATTGCATGACATACACGTCGAATCAACGATGAATATCATTTAAGGCAGTGGTTCTCAACCCTGTCCTAGAGGACCCCCAGGTCAATCGGGCTTTCAGGATAGCCCTAATGAATATGCATGGGGCAGATTTGCATGCCTGTTACTTCCATTCTATGCAAATATATCTCATGCATATTCATTAGGGCAACCTAATTGGCCTGGGGGTCCTCTAAGACAGGGTTGGGAAGCACTGATTTAAGGCAAAAACTGGCGAAACCCTAACATGCATCAAAATATAAAATTACATAAGGCATACAAGATGCCCCAATGGCAGACATCACAATGCTAGATAAAACAGACCAGACCATCGAACACCTCCATAACCAGCCCTCAGCACTCAACAGTCATCACTCCTTCTCCCTCAGCCTAACTCAGACCCTATATTTCATCTTACAGAACAGGTGTCTTTTCAGCATTTTCCTAAAGCTCTGTAAATTTTGCTGTTGGTGAATGTATCCTGGAAGGTTGTTCCACTCCCTGGGGCCGATGCAGGGAAAGACACTGTTTCTGGAAGAGGAAAGCCTTAAGTCCCGCACAGATGGAACAGACGGATCGTAATGCTCAACTGAGCGAAGCAGTCGAGCCAACTCATGCGGCAAGATGCTCTGGACCAGGTGTGTAGGGGCCAACTTCTGTAACCAAATGAAACTATATCATACAACAAGGTGTGAAGTCCTGGTGAGGAATGTAGTACCCCCCACGTTTCTCAATGAAAACAAACTAAAAGAAGAAAAAAAACTGGATTTCCAAACCTTTTCGTATTCTTCCAAAATGCCTCTCTTGCGAATATTTTTCTTTGCTAGGTAAATTGCTGAGGAAAGAAAGGATTTCATATTTAACCTATCACAGAAAATGCTAAAAACGAAACATAGCTCTATGCAAATGAATTGCAAAAGTACAGATAATTAGAATGATCAGGATGCATGGACCTCTAAGATGAACCTAGAACGCGATGCAGGTATTATGTGTGCAAATGACTCCGCCGAAAGATCAATGGCCATAATGTAGCAGTAGACGTCAAGTCTCACAAAGAATGAGGTGCAGAAGCAGCTCCTCCTATGCCTTGTTGCTTGGCCCAGTAGGACCAATCCACAGCCACACTTTGAATACTGACTGAACGTAGAACTACCATTGAGCGTGTACACATAACAAGCATTTTGTATTTACTGTGGAATAATGACATTAGTTACCAGTCATCACCGAACAATGCATAATAAATCATTAAGGGGTCTTTTAACTACGGCGCGTTAACCAATTTATATAATGGACGTCTTAGCATTTAGCACACGCTAAATCGATTAGTAAAAGGACCCCTAAGCCAACAAGCCTATATTCAGCTTGTTAAAATACTCAGTTTGTATTTTAACTTCTTTTCATGTGCATTTGCTCACAATTCAGGTTTAGATAGAAAATTAATATAAATTATTTTCGTACACATCCAGGGAGGGGGGCTATTTCTGTCCTAATTTTGACCTTTGAGTATTTACACTTGGGGTGAGTGGGAGATTGAGAGGATATTATTAATTTGAATAGGGTAAGATTATTGGAAAAATTTATGTTTCTGTGTTTTATTGAATATTGGGTGGGTGGGTGAGTGGGGGAAAATGGTTGGTTATGTATATTTGTGAGCTGAAAGTGCTTTATTGACTTATTATATGTTATATATTTGTGTATTGTATTGTTGAAGCTTGGAAAATCAATAAAGAATTAAAAAAAAAAAAAGAAAATTAATATAAATTCTGTACTTGCATTTTATGTATTAAATTAAAAATCATTGAGCGGCCTTTAAATGTTCACCAAAAGGCCTATAATTCCATCGTAGGCTCCAGATCTTTGTGGCCTCCGTTGAACTAATGTTGATGATGTTTTTTGGTTTTCTAATTGGGAGTTTTGTTTTGTTCTGGGGTCCAAAGTAGCTGGAGTGGCTTAAATTCACGATCGTCTTTTAATTGTGCTATTGCTGGGCCTGTTTATGTGTTTTTGCAATTATGCGTGAATTATGAAAATGTATTTTTATGTGTTGAGACACTTTGGGCAGGGTTTACTGTCAATAGAAATAGATCATGAATATTTAGCTTAATTTAGGGGGCAAGTTATTATCATTAAGAGATGTTATTTTGCTGTTAACTCTGTTTATTAGTATATAATGGGACCATTGCTACAATAGAATCCGTTAATGGTAAAATAATACATCTGAATGATCCTTTTCCCTCTAAATTACATGCGTTTCCAAATCCAAGCTCAGTTTTCTGTTGTATCTGCATGCATTTCCCTGCCCCAGAGAACTTACAATCTAACTTTTCCACCTGAAATATCAGATGGAGAAGCAGGATTTGAACCCTAACCTCCCAGGTGCTTAGCTTGTTGAATTAACCACTAGGCAATCTCTCTAATCCAAGTCAAATAACATGCACAAACTTGCTTGAATTTCCTCATGAAAAGCAGACCTGCAAATGCACAGAAATGACAAGGGCAACCCAGCGGTGGATCATCAAGTTCCAGATAACCTGGAAATTCCTGGTATCACCCTGTCATGAAGAGTATTCATCTACTTACCATAGTCTGTATCTTCTGCTGGCCACTGCTGGGTAGGCCAGAAATATGGGGTCTGTGGAAACAGGAAACAAGCAGTTTATCAGTCACAAAAATATATATTCTCCTGTTACAAACTGCAGTATCTGGTTTATTTTATGTGGTATTGTTACAAGGGATGGGCAGCTTAAAGAAGTCTGTACTTTCAAAACTAAATTCCCCGAGCACCCAATCCCCTTTCAAAAGTAACCCTGATCCTCCAATCCCATCCCAAATTACTCCTCCAGACCTTTAACCCCCCAGTTCCCTTTTCGAAGTAACACTCTGATCCTCCCACCTCTTTGTACATTTCTTGGCACCTACCAATGATCTCCCTTTTAGCTAGTAGGTGGCAGCATAAATGCCTGGGTGCTCTTTCCCTTGCAGTTCCAAGATTCAAAATGACCATCTCAGCCCCCTAGCTGTAGTCTCATGATACTGCTAAGAAGTCAAGCTGCCAATATTTGGTAAAAACAAGCCATTTTACCACAGGTTTTTAAAAAAAAATATGATGGTAAATGGATGCAACAATTCACAATGTGAGTGCAAATAATAAAATGTATCACTTTTCATTAAATCCATTATTATTCACACCTACTATTGTGGTACTCCACAGAGTCCTTTTGGCTAACAGAGAATGAAGGAACCTAGCAGCTATTTGTGATAAGTGGAAACACAGTCTATAGGCAGTCCCTGAGTTACTTAAGAATGAGGTTGCAGTTTCATTTGATTTCACTGAGCAGTATTTCCAGTGGCATAGTCTCCTACACTTCTCCTGCAGCAGATTTAGCAATGATGCATGCCCACATTAAGAACAGAGTGTGGTTGTGCATGCTGTACCTTAGAGGGAACACTGGTAGGGACAGTTGACCCTTTTGTCAGCTGGGAGCAGAGGTAAGCAGCAAGAATCTTAAAATCTACGAGTTCTGAGTTGCAAACAAATCTGACTAAGAGCAGCTTTAAAACGTTAACACGTCCTTAATCTGGGGACTGCTTGCATTTAAATATATTTCCAAAATTGTTTAATGAACTTGTATAAAAATGCACCTGAAACCTGTACAGGCTGTGGTCTGCCTTGAGAACAAGGTTCTTTGGTTCCTGCAGTGGGTAAATGTAACCAAACTTGACTATCAAGTTGCCAAGGTTCTGGGCCTCTAAAAACAAATTAAAAAAACAAGAGGGAAATAAACTGAAAAGAAGATTAGGATGCAGAACTAGCAAAGACTTTTCAACTTCTGTGAGAAGAATCCTGTTTTCATGATCATCAAGCATGACCAACAAACCTGAGACTGAATTTTCACTGCAGTTCAGCACCATGGGCTGGACAGCTCCTGTGACAGACACACACATACATTCAAGGTAATTCTATGAAAGGGCGAAGAAGCCTATTACCCTAAAGCAGTTACCCAATTCTGGTCCTCGAGGTCCCCAAGCAGCCAAGTTTTCAGGATATCTACAATGAGTACGCATAAGAGAGATTTGCATGCACTGCCTCACTGTATGTGGATCTCTATCATCAATATTCATTGTGATATCCTGAAAACCTGGCCAGCTCGTGGACCTCGAGGACCAGAATTGAGTATTAATAATAATAATAATAATAATAACTTTATTTTGTATACCGCCATACCCAGGGAGTTCTAGGCGGTTCACATCAATTAATTAAGGTACAAACAATAAAGTCATTGGAGTTAACAGTTTAGAAATGTACAGGTCATTGAAGTTGACAGGCATATACAAGAGTAATGTAATGTAATGTAATTTATTTCTTATATATCGCTACATTCGTTAGGTTCTAAGCGCTTTGAAAAAAATATACATTAAGATTATAAATGAGAAGTAAGAAGGTACTTAAAAAATTCCCTTACTGTCCCGAAGGCTCACAATCTAACTAAAGTACCTGGAAATTAATAAAGAAGAGAAAATAAAGATGGTTGAAAAAAGAAAAATTCTATGTGAACTTATAGGATGGAAATTAAACTGACAGTGAAGAACTGTATGAAAAATATATATGGAATGCAGTTAGAGAGGGTAGGTTACAATCTATTTATGGTATTTGTTTAATTGGAAGGTGTTAAGGTGGGTAATTTGGGGGAAGGTTATCTGAAGGTAGGTGAATAGAGTGTACAATAGGAAGGTAATATTTATTTACAGGAAAAATACAGGTCATTAAAGTTAACAGGTTAGGAGAGTACAATAAGAAGGAGTAGGTGGAGGTTCACGTGCATTGAGGGGAGTTGAAGGAGAAGAAGAGGGTGTGTTAGGGATTCTGTCCCTGGAATAATTGTGTTTTGAGGTTTTTTCTGAAGTCGAGGTAGGTGGGGGCGTCGAGCACAATTTGGGCTAGCCATGGGTTCAGTTTAGCCGCCTGGAAGGAGAAAGTTTTGTCAAGGAACCTTTTGAAATGACATAGTTTCAGGGAGGGGAAGGCGAACAGATGAATTCTGCGGGGGTTCTTATTGTTGTAATTTAGATTGAAATGTGGGTAGAGGTAGCTCGGGGATAAACCAAATACTGTTTTGTAGCAGAGGCATGCGAACTTGAATAGGACTCTGGATTCAAATGGTAGCCAGTGCAGATTATGGTAGAAGGGGGTGATGTGTTCCCATTTATTTAAGCCAGTAGCCCTGGCCTAAAGGGAGACAAGTGCCACGTTCCCTTGTAGAACACTCGCTTAACTGGGATATATGGGTGTAGTATTGCATTATTTATTTATTTATTTAAAAGGTTTCTAATCCACTCCATCCACAATTCTGGGCAGAGTACAACAAAAATGAAAACAAACTTAAGTCATAAAACGAACACATAACAGACAATGATCAAAACAATAATAGAATGCAGGTTTCACAGATGAAGAGCAACTCTCAGTGAGTCTTATCTTGAGGAAATATTAAAGGCACACTGAAACACTGGTACAAATGCTCACACCTAAATGGCAGAGATACGCATAGGAATGGATGGAAATAATGTGCCCGCTTTCCCTTTGAAAACTGGAGTAATGTATGCACATAAGGGGAAATTCTTTAAAGTGGGTGCTAACATTTATATGCTCAATTGAGTGCATACATGATTAGAATCCTGGTTATGTGCACATTTGTACCGAGATGCACATATAAGCGAAAGTCTACCTAAATGCTATTTTGTAAATGTGTGCTTATCTTACATAGAATGTATTTAATAGGTAGGTAAACACATGGGTGGAGTCTGGGAGGAGCTTGTCTGGGACTCACATTTACATGCATCTAGATAGGAGCATTTTCAGTAGCTCCACGGCTGATGTAAATAATTGCACTAAAATTAATGGCGTATATTTTTTATATATAATTAGTGCAAACTATATAGTTGAAAAAGTCTATAAAGATGGGAAAGTAGAAATCAACACATAATACAAGGGCTGGTCACTGCTAAGACCCCCTGGTAATTTTCCCAGCATAGTATTGAATGCAATTGACCCTCAGTATCCCTTAGAATGGACCAGTATAGCTAAGCTAAGTATTAGCTCTTATCTACAATAAGTTTTACTTTGGCACTATTGCACTTTATGAAAAACTAAGATATTCACAAATTTAAAAACAAAACAAAAATGGCCCGGTGAGGATATAATGTATAAATCCAACCACTATGAAACATATTTGAGTGGCTGGTGGCATTTCTGAGGGTCAATTGCATTCAATACTACGCTGGGAAAATTACCAGGGGGTCTTAGCAGTGACCAGCCCTTGTAGTATGTGTTTATTTTTTATATAGGCACAGTCTTACAGAATTATTATAGAATTACTGAATGCACATCACCCTGTTCCTGTTCCTGTACGTGAACAGTTTTGTGGAGGCCTCTCTCTGTCCAATGCCTATCAGATACCAGGTAAACCACACTGCAGACTGATGACATCCCTGCGCTGTCTGGGTGTAATAACAATGCAATTTTGATTTTCTTTGCTCGGCGACCTGATTGAACTGTTTTTTACATCCGTGCAACTGGAGGCATCCGTTACAATCAATCTAGCATTGGAAATACAGATACGAGAAGAATTATGGATGCCCTTGATCAAAGACTCCATAAGAGCCCTGGAAACCGCACTGTCTGACAGTGTGCAGATGATAAAGTGAGGACCAGAATAGTCAAGGCCATAGAGTTCGTACTTTTCTTACCTTCTTCAGTGATTTGTAGCCGCTGAATAATCCACTCCAGAATATCATGACCTACAAGAAGACAGCTTTGGTTTAAATTAAATGCAATAGTATCAACTGCTACCACTACTACTACTGCTATTAATTATTTCTAGAGCTCTATCAGATCGCTGTACAGAGTCACGAAGGAGACAGTCCCTGCTTCAGTGAGCTTACAATCTAAACAACAGACAAACAGGATGCCAGTTTTTATCCTAATGTGACACTGGCTTCTGATAAGCCATAAAATCAAATTCAAACGACTGTTTGTGGCAGGGGTGTCCAACCTTTTGGCTTCCCTGGGCCGCATTGGACAAAAAAAATGTTTCTGGGGCCGCGCAAACACTGCAGCAAGACAGAGGAGGGAGCCGTCAAGATGGTAAACACCCGGGGACAGCAGAGAAAAACAATGCATCGCCCTCGACCGGGGCTGCACAAAATACTTCATGGGGCCGCAGGTTGGACACCCCTGGTTTATGGCCTATAAAACCACGTGGGTTGTTTTAGCAGCCTCTCTTTTGATGCAGTTATTCCTCTTGCCTCCCCTAAGCAGCTGTTCTCCTATCATGGCAAGCCACTAGCAATTCCTCCGCCTTCTCAGGCGTCATGGGCTTCCACGGGAGTGTCTGAATTCTACGTTCATGTAACCACTGCTGTGGAATTCCTTGCCTGACTATCTCCGTCTTGAGGCCTCCTTATCAAAATTTAAAGCTGCACTCAAAACCTACCTCTTTTGCCAAGTGTTTGGGGGAACACAATAAGCAAAGACTAAGGCGTGTATTTTTCTAATTACCTAGGAGCAATGTTAGGAAATTCTTCTTCATGGAGAGGGTGGTAGATGCCTGGAATGCCCTCCCGAGGGAAGTGGTGGAGAGGAAAAAGGTGATGGAATTAAAAAAAGCATGAGATAAAAATAGAGGATCTCTAATTAGAAAACAAAGGATGTAAATTAAAGAACTAAGGCCAGTACTGGAAAGACCTGCACGGTCTGTGTCCCATATTTGGTGATTTGGTGTAGGATGGGCTGGGGTGGGCATCAATGGGAACTCCACTAATTTGGAACATGAGGATGTTACTGGCCAGACTTTATGGTAGATATCCTGCAAACAGGATGGTTGGATAGGTTGGAGTGAGCTTGGACGGCAACTTCAGCATTTGGAACCTAGGACAATACCAGACTTTACAGTCCACGGCCCAGAAATATCAAAGAAGAGACAAGTTAATTTAATCATGTATTTGTAATGGATATAACTAATGGGCAGACTGGATGGACCGTTCAGGTCTTTATCTGCCGTCATGTACTATGTTACCTGGCAGAAACCCAAAGAGTAGCAACATTCCAGATGTGATATTGTGATGTCATAATGCCTCATTCCACCAATGCCTAAGAGCCAATCTCAGCAGTGATGTCACAATGGCTTGATTAGATGACAACTTCAGCAGTTGGAACCTAGGACAATACCAGGTGGACTTTACAGTCTATGACCCATAAAATCAAAGGACACTTTAATGTAATCATGTATTTGTAATACATATAACTAATGGGAAGACTAGATGGACCGTTCGGGCCTTTATCTGCCGTCATTTACAATGTTGCCTAGCTTTATTACAGTCACACCTTCTTTATTGATTTTGTGATGTAAACCACTTTGACAACGTATTGAACTGTGGTATGGAAAGTTTAGTCATAAATATAAACAGAAACGTTACTCTGCCCTGGCCTCGCCATCTGCTGGAGGTTTTTTCGCTTGGATAAATGAATTACTTTTCGTTAAGCACTAACACATTAAAATATGAAACAAAACTAGAGTATGTTAAAAAATAGTAGCGCGAGCAGGAATTTTGGATGCATCATTGTGTGGTTCTCTGTAAACAGTGCTGGACATATGGTTCCCAGTGACAGGATCCAAAAAGGGCTGCTTTGCCTTACAATACTTTGGCAAGTTGCTCAAATATAGAGTGTACCGATAATGTTTATGTTTCATATCATTTCTTATACCGAAATGTACCATATTACACAGACCTCAGCGGTTTACATTCTAAGTTACATTAAATATCTAAGAAAATCAATTGCAAGCCTAGCTGGTTTTAAGAAAGGTTTAGACAAGTTCCTGGAGGAAAAGTCCATAGTCTGTTATTGAGAAAGACATGGGGAAGCCACTGCTTGTCCTGAATCGGTAGCATGGAATGTTTGGGATTCTAGAATCTTGTTACTCTCTGGGATACCGGAATCTTGCTATTCTTTGAGATTCTGTATGGAATGTTGCTACTCTTTCGGATTCTAGAATCGTGTTACTCTCTAGGATTCCGGAGTCTTGCTATTCTTTGAGATGCTGGAATGTTGCTACTTTTTGGGTTTTGGCCAGGTACTAGTGACCTGGATTGGCCACCGTGAGAACGGGCTACTGGGCTTGATGGACCATTGGTCTGGCCCAGTAAGGCTATTCTTATGTTCTTATGAGATGAAGAAAAGAAATTGCATCAAGGCATAAACAAAGCTTTCTAGACCATACATGTTCACTGCAACCTAACAAATGTGATTTAGCAATCACTGGGGGGGGCAGGAAGTTTCAAAGGTTAGGGGCCTAAACTGTGTGCACTAAGGGCTGGATTCTGGAAATGGCACCCACATCAGCAGCTGCCTACAAAAACAGCGCCAGCCGCATGTCAGTCACGCAGAGCCGCTGTTAATGGAACCGGGGCTACCATCAACACAAGGTTTTGAAGGCCTGTGTTACCAGCACCTATGTTTGATGGAGAATCAGGTATAGCTGCATCTAAGGTCATAGCCAGCCCAAACCACGCCCACTTTGACCTCCAGCCCAAACCACGCCTACTTTGACCTCAGGCTCTGCTAGGCGCCTCTGTAGATGTGATTCAGGTGCCTTTTGTAGGGACCTACATTTTTCTTTTTACGACATCTGAGGCTGATTCTTCCCATGCTGTTTGCCGGCTGCCGGGAACGGGGGTGCGGGGGGTGGGGGGGGTGAGTGAGGAGTCAGCAACGCATCCTGATTGCAATCAGCCCTGCCTTCAGACCCAGTCCCACTAAACCAGCTGGCAATAATGAAGCCAGAAGCCTCAGGGGCCTTCCCTCTTGCCTAGTAGCTATAGGCTCTGCCAGTCTCGATTCTGCCCTGGCTACTACTACAAGGGCCAGGGCCTTACTGCCTATATAATGGGTGGTGACAGAGACTCACACACTAATGTGAAGATTAGTGCATAGCCCTTAGTACAGAAAATAGGAAAAAAAAACTGTGGTTTTGTGAAAGGAGGGGTAAATCTCTTTGAATATCGA
Organism: Geotrypetes seraphini; assembly: GCF_902459505.1. NCBI lineage: Eukaryota > Metazoa > Chordata > Amphibia > Gymnophiona > Dermophiidae > Geotrypetes > Geotrypetes seraphini. Next base: position 14,774,247 of record NC_047093.1, on the reverse strand, counting down.
CTCCACATAGTTAAATGTGATATTCCAAATTTCCTATCAAACCCTTTATCTCAGAATGCCACTAGAGAAAAGTGTCAAATAAGATTAATTTGCTGGGTCAGAAAAACGCAGTCCCATATTGTACTGGTTTACCTGTCACAGCATGGGGAATGGTGGTGATCATTAGCCTCTGTATCTGCGTTTTGATCCCTGAGTCCGGGTCCTGCATCTCTACCAACAACGCTTCAATCTGTACAAAGAGAAAAAGCGTCACTGGGTGTGAATAGTGTGGAGACGAACCCAGAAAATCAAGTATATTTGCTTAGGATCATTTTTAACATAATGTGACAAAACACTTAATTTTTATTCCGCAAAACTTTCCAGTTCTATGCGTATAACAAAATACGAAAAACTGCGCAAACACAGAGAACTACAACATCGTAATCAATATAACAAAACATATTAACCAGTAATCATTACTTCCCAAGATATTTTTGAAACAAATAAGTCTTAAGTCAGTGGCGTAGTAAGAGGGGGGTGGAATGCCCCTAGCATGGACTTCCTAAAGGCGTGGCACACCTTCTCCTCTCTGCCCCTCCCCTGCTCCTCTCCTTGCCGTGAGCGTGAGCCTCCCTTGCCGTTCCCGTACCTTTTTTATTTCCCCAGTCTGAGGTTGCTGCCTGCATCGGCATTGGCGCTCTCTCTGATGTCACTTCCGGGACCCGCTCGTAGGAAGTGATGTCAAAGTGCGAGCCAACACAAAGCTGCTCATGCCAGAGAAGTTATAAAGGTATGGGGAAAGGGAAGGGGGCACGTGCACGGCGGGGGAGGGGAGCACTGCCCCACCGTCTTCAGTAACTTTCTAAAATGAAAATACAAAACAGACACACTGGTGAATAAAATTATCATTCACATTAATGGTTTTATTAGAAGTTGTGAAAATATGAATATTTGCTGGAAGCGTTCATCATCATTAGTAAATGATCATTTGGGCCTCCTTTTACAAGGTTTAAGGTTTATTAAAAATTGGTTAAACTGCTTAATCTGAAATTCAAAGCGGTGGGTGTACAATAAAATTCATTGTCAGCATACAATGACATAAAAACAATAAAATTCATTGTCAGCATATAATAACATAAAAACAATAAAATTCATTGTCAGCATACAATAACATAAAAAGAATTGATTAAAAACAGAACATATCATAACGGGGGATTTGTCAGTACACTTCTCCCTTTGTATCCACGGGAGTTAGGGGCAGAGTCAGCCCGCGAATATTAAAAATCACAAATAATATTTGGGCCGGTTCTGCCCCTAACCCCCTCTTCCCCCTGGCTATTTTAAGCCCTGTGAGCACCCCCTTAAGCCTTACCTGGTGGTCTAGCGTGTTTTCAGGGCAGGAGCGATCTTCCCACGCTCCTGCCCCGTGCAGATCGCTCACAGGAAATGGCTGCCTTGAGCTCCCGTAGTCTCTCGAGCCATTTCCTGTGAGCGATCTGCACGGGGCAAGAGTGTGGGAAGATCGCTCCTGCCCCAAAAACCCGCTAGACCACCACGGGGGGGGGGGGGGGATTACAGGGCTTAAAATAGTCTGAAAAATGAAAATGGGTTTTTGGGTTTAAAATCGCGAATAACCGAATCCGCGGATGGGGGGAGGGGGGAAGTGTGAAAACATGTCAGTAAAAACAAACGTACATACACCAGACAAACAAAAGTAACAAGAGGAAAAAGGGGAGAATTACAATCAGTAAAGAAAAGAACAAATAAGGAAAAGGTAGACCTGAAAAATAACGAAGAAATTGTTGCCCTAACGAGGGCAGTTATGTCTCAAAAGCGTCTATTAATAGGAAAGTCTTCAACTTAATCTTGAAAGAGCCAACGGAAGTTTCTTCCCTTATATAGTTGGGAATGGAATTCCAAAGGGAAGGTGCTGTCACGGCAAAATTATTGGATCTTAAAGTATTAATATATTTTAAGGATGGAATGTTAAGGAAATTGTTGTGAGCTGCAGAACGGAGAGATCTGGATGGGCTATATCAGGGATGCCCACACTCTTTGGGCTTGCGAGTATCCATGTAAAGACTGCTTTTCATTTCCCTGTTTCTGTATTGAAATTCCAATAAAACTTTATTGAACTGAAAAAATGACCAAGTCAAAATGATTACCAACAATAAAATTTTAAAAAAACACAAAGCACACTGTACACTGAGAAAATGTTAATTATCATTCCTATTCTGGGTTTTTTTTCAAAGAGGTCAAGGCAGATGACTTTATGCACTGTCACTTCAGTAACAACCATACAAAAATAGACAAATATACCCTCCTCCCTTTTTACTAAACCACAATAGCAGTTTTTAGTGCAGAGAGCTGCGCTGAATGCCCAGCGCTGCTCTCGATGCTCATAGGCTCCCTGTGCTAAAAACCGCTATTGCGGTTTAGCAAAAGGGGGCCATAGTGCAAAATATAGACAGCAGATATAAATTCAGACACATTTTGATCACTAAATTGAAAATAAAATCATTTTTCCTACCTTTGTTGTCTGGTGATTTCATGAGCGTCTGGTTGCACTTTCTTCTTCTGACTGTGCATTCAATCTTTCTTCCCTTCTTTCAGCTTTTATGCTTCCTCTCCTCCAGACCTCATTCCCTCCCACAACTTTTTCTTCCTCTCTCCCTGCCCTTTCTTTCTCCCTGCCTCCCTTTCTTTTTTTCTCTCTTCTTGCCCCCTTTCTTTTTTTGTTTCCTTTCTTTTCTTCTGTCTCCCTGCCTGCCCCCTTTCTTTATTTCTCCCTGCCCTCCACCAAGCCACTGCTACCACCATCGGGGAACAGGCCCCCAAGCTGCTGCCATCGGGTAACAGGCTCCAAAGCCGCCGCTGCCCCAAGCTCTCCCTGCCTGCGTCGGGCCGACCAGCATTCCTCTCCCCAACGTCAATTCTGCCGTCAGAGAGGAAGTTTCGGCCCAGCCAGGCAGCGATTGGTTGGCCCGAACTTCCTCTCCGACGGAAGAATTGACATCGGGGAGAGGAAGGCTGATCGATCTGGTAGATCGCCAAGGCAAAGTGAGTCTATCACGGAGCCCGGGATGGGCTCCACGATTGATTCACTTTGCCTTGGCGATCTACCGGTCGATCGCGATCGACCTATTGGGCACCCCTGGGCTATATGGATGGGCAATCTGGATGGACTAATGAGTTCCTATGAGCGTAGGGAGCAGCGCGGCTCCCTACATTTGATTGCAGTTTCATAAAAGAGGGAGTTAATCTCACATACTCTGTAATTAGTTTCTAAAATTTTCTGCTTTCAATAAAACTCATATATCTAGAGTTATTTTTCTTTTTTTCTTTTAATACGGCCTGCTTAAAAGTGCTGAAGTACCCAATGTGGCCCTCGTGGAGAAAAGTTTGGAGACCCCTGTCTTACAGAATAGTGAGAACAACTCAATAGCAAATGCTGTGAGAAACTTCAAGCTAGAGTGGGGCTTGATTTATTCTACCACATGATACTATGCTAGGTAGCCCACTGGTGTTACAAAGTAGATTTTCGTGATCATGAAGATCATCACCCTTGAGGTTGAGTCCATTGACACCTTCGAGAACATAAAAGCCAAAATCCAAGAGAAAGAAGGTTTTCCTTCTGATCAGCAGAGCTTAATTTTTTTCTGGCAAACAGCTAGAAGACAGTCATACCTTGAGTAACTATGACATCCAGAAAGAATCCATTTTGTCCCTGGTGCTTTGTCTGGGTGCTGGTATCACTGAGCCATCCCTTGCCAGCTTGCTCAAAAGAACAGCAGTGACAAAATGATATGTTATGCCCACCTTCATCCTTGCGCAGTATTTGTTTTTTTTGTTCCAGAGTACAACACACCGACAAGGCTATTTGCGTACAACTCATTAACAAGTATCTCACTAGTCCCCTGAGGAAGGCTTGGTGCCGAAACTGGGATCCTAGTTGGGATCACTACAGATGAGAGTGGTTCTTTTGTTGGACTAATAAACGTGTCTCATTCGGTTGTTTTCAGACATCTCGCTTGTCCCTTTTTTGTGTGTTTTGCAGTATTTGAGGAAGAAGCATTTTTAAACAGATGAGGAACACTGCTTAATTAGGAAGCAGTAGCTGCAGGATGAGCAATTTGCATATTTTTATTGGGTTTTATTTGTATTCTATGCATGTATTCTATAAGTTTATATAAAACATGGGGGAAAACCACTGCTTGCCCTGGATCAGTAGCATGGAATGTTACTACTCTTTGGGATTCTAGAACAGGGGTGTCCAACCTGCGGCCCGAGGGCCACATGTGGCCCCGTGAAGTATTTTGTGCGGCCCCGGTTGAGGATGATGCAGTGTTTTCCTCTGCTGCCCACGGATGTTTACCATCTTGCTGACTCCCTCCTCTGTCTTGCTGCAGCGTTTACACGTTTGTGCGGCTCCGGAAAAAAATGTTTCGGCCAATGCGGCCCAGGGAAGCCAAAAGGTTGGACACCTCTGTTCTAGAATCTTGTTACTCTCTGGGATTCCGGAATCTTGCTATTCTTTGAGATTCTGTATGGAATGTTGCTACTCTTTGGGGTTCCAGAATCTTGTTACTCTGGGATTCCGGAATCTTGCTATTGTTTGAGATTCTGTATGGAATGTTGCTACTCTTTGGGATTCTAGAATCTTTTTCTTTCTGGGATTCCGGAATCTTGCTATTCTTTAGGATTCTGTATGGAATGTTGCTACTCTTTGGGATTCTAGAATCTTGTTACTTTTTGGGATTCTGGAATCTTGCTATTCTTTGAGATTCTGTATGGAATGTTGCTACTCTTTTGGGTTCCAGAATCTTGTTACTCTGGGATTCCGGAATCTTGCTATTGTTTGAGATTCTGTATGGAATGTTGCTACTCTTTGGGATTCTAGAATCTTTTTCTTTCTGGGATTCCGGAATCTTGCTATTCTTTAGGATTCTGTATGGAATATTGCTACTCTTTGGGATTCTAGAATCTTGTCACTCTCTGGGATTCCGAATCTTGCTATTCTTTGAGATTCTGTATGGAATGTTGCTACTCTTTGGGATTCTAGAATCTTGTTACTCTCTGGGATTCCGAATCTTGCTATTCTTTGAGATTCTGTATGGAATGTTGCAACTCTTTGGGATTCTAGAATCTTGTTACTCTCTGGGATTCCGGAATCTTGCTATTCTTTGAGATTCTGTGTGGAATATTGCTACTCTTGGGGATTCTAGAATCTTGTTACTCTCTGGGATTCCGGAATCTTACTATTCTTTGAGATTCTGTATGGAATGTTGCAACTCTTTGGGATTCTAGAATCTTGTTACTCTCTGGGATTCCGGAATCTTGCTATTCTTTGGGATTCTGAATGCAATGTTGCTACTCCTTGGGTTTTGGCCAGGTACTAGGGACCTGGATTGGCCACCGTGAGAGCGGACTACTGGGCTTGATGGATCATTGGTCTGACCTAATAAGGCTATTCTTATGTTCTTAAATTTACTAAATATATCCAATTTCTGGCTAGGGGTGCCATGAGCAGGAGGTTTTCTAGTTGCTGCTTTGAGAAAGTTAACATTGGCACTTGCTGTCTTACAAGACCCTGTGGAAGAGGCTTCTCCCCCCCCCCCCCCCCCCCCCCCATCTGCGTAATTAATGGCAACCTGTCCTTGCAAAAAGCAGCTGCTCTTGTCACCAAGAATTCAGCCATTGAAACGAATAAAGCAGCCACAAACCAGACAGAGCTAGACTGTGCATGGGGGGGGGGGGGGGAAATAAGCCGGATTACTGCCTAGGCGTTTCTTCATAAATCTCTTCAGATACAGCTGATCTCCCCCGGGGATATCTCTCTATTACAAAACAGCCTTCAAGAAGCCACCAAAGCTCTTCTCTGCATTCCTCAAATACTCATTAAATCCCTGTGTTTCACCTGTAGAGATTTGTTAGCACTAAAACACACAGATCGGAGCTCTTTCTTATCGAATCACAGTAAAATTAGGGAAAAACACACCATTTATCCCACCCTAGGGAATAGGAGAAAAAACATCACTCTGAAAATCAAAATGTATCAGAAGGATAGGTAACAGTGGAAGGCAGAATTTGACGAATAAATGCTGATTATTCTATTGGGGGGGGGGGGAGAGAAGCAGGCACGAAGCAGCTGAAAAATTCTCCTGCCCGGAGCAAATGAAGATTGCGCGTTCGCAGGATTTAGCAACTAGCGCGATGCACGATTGTTAGCGCTCCATAAACGGGCGAAGGCACGAGTTTAATCGCCTCCCAGCGAAAGCGAAGCACAGAAAAGTACCTTTTTCAGGAAAGCCATCCGGGGCCTGCAACGCTGGCCCTGATCCAGTTGCTTGACCGTCATCCCGGCCCCCTGCCACGAGCCAAGCCGGGAGAAAGAGGTGCCGCGAGCGGGAGAGGCTCTCCGGAGGAACCGTGCCCAGCCTGAAGACGGGAACCCTGGGCTGCCCTCAGTGGCCAATCAGAAGGGGCTGTGGTTTCGTTGCAGCCAGCAAATTCGCCCCTGCAACTCATCCTTCAGGGGATTTGCATGCAAGGCGGGTGCCACGAATTCATTTTGCTTTGCTGGGATTAGCCTCCTTGCAAAAGGGCTGAAGGCATATGAGATCACCGTAGTGCTCACGTGCCCCGTATCCCCTCCCAACATCGGTAATGTCGCTTGATGGCATACCGGGAGGGGAGGGGGAGGGGGAGGGGGGCTGCGTGGACAGTGCGGCCACAGAGGGTGCAAGCATGGAGAGAGGTGGGCAAAATGGTCAAAACTCTCTCATTGGTAATGGTGGTGGTGGGAGAGTCATTCAGGACACGAGTATAGTGCAATGGAACCCTGATGTAGAGGGGTTGATGTTCAAAGTGAGTTATCTGGCCAGAAATGGCTCCTGGCTGCTTAAGTCATTTGTTTGGGGTAGAGAGTTGCGCGGGGACAGAAATCCCACCTGTCCCCGCCAAGATCCTCTCCGTCCCCACCTGTCTCCGTCAGGATCCTCTCTGTCCCCACCTATCCCCGCCAGGATCCTCTCCGTCCCCACCTGTCCCCGTCAGGATCCTCTCCGTCCCCACCTGTCCCCGTCAGGATCCTCTCCGTCCCCACCTGTCTCCGTCAGGATCCTCTCTGTCCCCACCTGTCTCCGTCAGGATCCTCTCCGTCCCCGTCAGGATCCTCTCCGTCCCCACCTGTCCCCGCCAGGATCCTCTCCGTCCCCGTCAGGATCCTCTCCGTCCCCACCTGTCCCCGTCAGGATCCTCTCTGTCCCCACCTGTCTCCGTCAGGATCCTCTCCGTCCCCACCCGTCCCCGTCAGGATCCTCTCCGTCCCCACCCGTCCCAGTCAGGATCCTTTCCGTCCCCACCTGTCCCCGTCAGGATCCTCTCTGTCCCCACCTGTCTCCATCAGGATCCTCTCCGTCCCCACCCGTCCCCGTCAGGATCCTCTCTGTCCCCACCCGTCCCAGTCAGGATCCTCTCTGTCCCCACCCATCCCCGCAAGGATCCTCTCCGTCCCCACCTGTCCCCATCAGGATCCTCTCCGTCCCCACCTGTCCCCGTCAGGATCCTCTCTGTCCCCACCCATCCCCGCCAGGATCCTCTCCGTCCCCACCCATCCCCGTCAGAATCCTCTCCGTCCCCACCCATCCCCGCCAGGATCCTCTCCGTCCCCACCCATCCCCGTCAGAATCCTCTCCGTCCCCACCCATCCCCGCCAGGATCCTCTCCGTCCCCACCCATCCCCGTCAGGATCCTCTCTGTCCCCACCCATCCCCGCCAGGATCCTCTCCGTCCCCACCCATCCCCGTCAGAATCCTCTCCGTCCCCACCCATCCCCGCAAGGAATTACCTCCATCCCCGTCCGTCCCCATAAAAAGCAGCAATCACTTCTGACAGGATCATCAATTCCACAGTTTCTTTTGTGTTTCCGCTGCTGTTTTCCTTGTGGAATCTCTTTGGTGGAACCCTTTTTTTGTTTTCTGTTCAGGTAATTAACTTATAAACCCCCTCTTTTACTAAGGCTGACGTGTCCATTATATTATATGGACGAACCCTGCTTCCAAAGCCTTCCATCCCCATGGGAATCCCGTGGGCCAGAGAGAGTTCCCCGTGTTTTTACCGTGCTTTGTTAACTAAGATGTTGTGACATCTTTGTCACAACGATCAGTTCATGCAGTCATTCTGTATTTGCATCGTCTACAGCAGGGTCCCCCGAAGAATGCGTCTTTTAAATGCCGAAAGAAGGATCCTTGTTGGGACTTATTGCTTTGAATAAGGGATTTAGGGCTCCTTTTACTAAGCTGCGATAGCGTTTTTAGCGCACGCTATACCTGTGCTACGCAGCTAGAACTAACGCCAGCTCAATGCTGACGTTAGCGTCTAGCAAGCGCGGCAGTTCAGCACGCGTTAAAACTGTTATCGCAGTTTTGTAAAAGGGGCCCTTACTGTTTTGAATAAAGATCCATTTTGGTTGTTTAACCCTTTCAGGACCAAGGGACATATTTGTCCCATAACTTTAAAATCCTATAAATTTTGATTGGGATAGTCTACAGTTCTAAATTTGATATGTACGGATTCCATATGATACTGCCTTTATGTAAACAAACTGGTTCCGACATTCATTCATTAGCGTCGTTGCCAGATTGACGAGAAGATTCACTTGCCACACTGTCCATAAGCCAGAAGTTTGATTTAAAAAAAATAATAATAATGATATTTCACAAAAAAAATCAATTTTTTGGCATCTGCAAGCCCTTTTTACCATAAAAATGTCGTCAAAACCACAAAAATTGGCCTACGATCCTTATGGTCCTGAAAGGGTTAAGACACCCCCTTTGTCTTTCCTTGTTGTTATAGCCTATATCCCAAGACGAGAGGCTCTTCTGTTTTGCCTTCTACTGGGGTTGTAGACAGGTGGCTATAGTGGGTTTTGGGGGGGCTCACCATAACATATAAGGGAGTTCTGGTGAGATGTTTATGTGGCACCCTTTTTGTGAAGTTCATAGCAGTGCCTCATTGCTCTATCGCCATGTCTGGGTGGCCAGTCCATCACAATGCTGGCCCCTCCCACGTCGATAAGGTCTTCTTCTGGACATTTGGGACTTGGATGAAATTTTGGTCGAGAATGTGGTATAAGGATAGTTGATCTGACAGTCTGGACAAACAATAGCCTGGATGTTCAGATAGACGATTCTCGGAAAAAAAAAAAATAATAATAATAATCTAGATGTATTTTTCGAGAATGGACATTTTCCCACTGTCGACTTTGGGCGTCTAGCATCATCCATCCAAATTGGACTTAGACGTATCTTTTGATTATGTCCCTCCACGTTTAAAAAAAAATAAAAGTGCACAAATTTTATGAAGATCCCTCGTACATTTGCTATGTTTTATCTCAATTGAGTTTATCTATTAACATATGTGTTTTTTATACATCTCAATGTGTTGTTATGTATTGCATTTTTCTAGACCTCTGAAGCAGGCTGCAAGCCGAAACATGGGTCACATTGGGTCATGTGAATTAAAGTAACTTATGTCCGTATTCTTCAGGCCTGTGTGCTTTTTATTTCAAGTTTCAAGTTTATTCATAGCTTGATATACCGGCCATCACAGATATCTGGTCGGTTTACAATAACAGGAATAATAAAAAAATAATAATAATTAAAATATTTAAAATTACTTAAAAAGAATAAGATAAGAGTAGGGGGGATGTGGCCAAGACAAGGACATAATTTGGACGGATGGGAGAACAAGAGGAGAGAGAGGGAAGGGAGAATTTTAATTACATTGTATAAAATAAAAATAAAAGGAAGGAGAGAGGGGAAGGATAAAACAAGAAGGGAAGGGGGATGTCGTTTCTTAAAAATGATTCTCCATTTATTGTTGTTTTTTTTTTTCATTTTTCCTTATTTTAGGTTCTCAATTGGAATTTTGATAGGCATCTTTAAATAGAAATGTTTTAAGGTGTGTTTTGAACTTGTTTAGGGAATTTTCAGAGCGGAGGTGTGGTGACATTGCGCTCCAAAGCGAAGACGCAACTGCGGAAAAAATGGTGTTTCTAGTATAGTATAAGTCCTTAATTGAGGAGACTTTCAATAAGTTCTGATTAGTAGATCTAAGGGCCCTAGCAGGGGTATGTGGGATGAGATATTTGTCTAGAAAGGCAGGCAGGTGGGAGATTCTAATTTTGAAGACGAGAAGGAGGATCTTATAAGTTGTCCTATGAGAGACTGGTAGCCAGTGAGACTCTCGAAGAAGTGGGGGTAACGTGATCATATTTTTGGTTTTGTAGATGAGTTTGACCACGGTGTTTTGAATTAGTTGCATTCGACGGGTTTCCTTTTGGGTTATTCCATGGTAGAGTGAGTTGCAATAGTCTATGTGTGAGATGATTAATGAATGGATTAGAGTTTGAATAGAGGCAAGTTCTAAAACTGAAGTTATGGAATGAATTAGATGGAGTTTGTAAAAGCAATTTTTGGTCAGAGAACTAATTTGGTCATGGTAGGTGAGGTGTTTATTGAAGATGATTCCTAGGAGTTTAAGTTTGGATTCAATTTGAAGGGGAGCAGAATTGACGGTTATTTGTCCAGTTAGGGAGTCATTATTTTTAAGTGGAAATAGAATCCCTCAAGATTTTGTTATATTCAATGAAAGTCTATTGGTTCAAAGCCAGAAGCTAATTTTGTCTAATTTGAGATTAATTTCTTTAATATCATTAATATTAGCTGGGTTGATAGGGTGAAGGAGTTGAATATCGTCGGTGTAAGCAAAAGGGGTGAATCCAGTGGTTTGAGCAAGAGTCAGAAGAGGGGCTAGGAAGATATTGAATAGAAGCAGGGAAAGAACTGAACCTTGTGGGACACTGTATGTTTGGAAGATTAGCGAGGAGGAAGTTCCTTTGGAGTGAACTCAAAAGTTCCAGTCAGTGAAGTAGGAGGAGAACCAGAGAAGAGTTGAATCAGTTATTCCACTGTTTTCCAGATGAGTGAGGAGTAAGTTGTGGTCAATCATGTAGCCGATAGATAAGGGAAATTTAGAGAACTGATTTTCTATGATCATGATAGTAGTATATAGTAGTGGTGAGACCATGGAGAGACAATTCCGTCGAGTAGTTTGAACGAAACCCAGTTTGATTTGGGTGAAGGACGCTCGTTTGTTCAAAGAATTTGGTGATCTGGCAAAAAACAATTTTTTCAGTTAGTTTGGCGATGAAAGGTAAGTTGGCGATGGGTCGGTAGTTGGCAGTTTGTGTTTCATCCAGGTTTGGGTTTTTTAATTTGGGGAAAACTAGAGCTGATTTCCAAGATTTTGGAACAACGTTGGTTGAAAGACTTTGGGTGATCATTTCTAACAGGTATGGACCAAATGATGGGAAAATTTTTTTAATATTGTAGGTAGAATGTTCTCTAATGGATTGGTAGAAGTGTTCATAGATTATGGATAGTTTTTAGCAGTTCAGCTAAAGAAGGAGGTTTGAATTTAGAAAAATTACTAAAAGGAAAGTGGTGATCCTGGTTCAAAGAATCTGAGGAATTTAAAAGTGAGACGTTGTTGAAATTTGATCTAATATCTTTTAATTTTTGGTCAAAGTAATTGGCCAGATCTGTTGCTGGGGGTAGGTTCGATATAGTTGGGGTTTTTTTTTGTTTTTGGATAGGGGGAAAGAGATCAAACTCGAGAGGGTTCAGAGGAGAGCGACGCGACTGATAAAGGGTATGGAAAACCTAACATATGCCGAAAGATTGGAGAAACTGGGCCTCTTTTCCTTGGAGAAGCGGAGGCTTAGAGGGGACATGGTAGACACTTACAAGATCATGAAGGGCATGGAGAAAGTGGAGAGGGACAGATTTTTCAAAATTTTGAAAAATACAAGAACGAGGGGCATTCGGAAAAGTTAAGAGGGGACAGATTAAGAACCAATACTAGGAAGTTCTTCTTCACCCAGAGGGTGGTGGACACCTGGAATGCGCTTCCAGAGGGTATGATACGACAGAGTATGCTACAGGGTTTCAAGAAGGGGTTGGATGAATTCCTGAAGGATAAGGGGATTGGAGGGTATAGATAGAGGATTGGATGATTTCCTGAAGGAAAAGGGGATTGAGGAGTACTGATAGAGCATTACTATGCAGGTCCTTGACCTGATGGGCCGCCACACAAGCAGACTGCTGGGCGGGATGGACCTCTGGTCTGACCCAGCAGAGGCACTGCTTATGTCCTTAAACTATGGAATATAATGCTGATGTATTGCGGGCTGTTATGCATTTTGAGTAATATTCTTTTTTTGCGGTTTGTAGTGCATTTGTAAAGAGTTGCTAATTCTTTATATTGGTGGAGAGAAAGGGTAGAATGTGATTTTCACCATTTGTGTTCTGAGGAACGGAGTTGGAAGCATAGAAGTTTCAGGTTTTCTGTAAACCATGGTTTCTTTTTGGGGTATGAGTGGTGTATTCTTTGCTGGATAGGGGCTAGTGTATCGATGAGTGAGTTTTGTCATTCCAGTGTATCGATGAGTGAGTTTTGTCATTTCAGTGTATTGATGAGTGAGTATCGATGAGTGAGTTTTGTCATTCCAGACAGCCGATTGTTCTTCAGATTCTAGAAGCGTAAATTCATTCAAATCTGGATTTAAAAAGTTTTGAATTGAAGAGGTAGTAATTTTAGAATAATCTCTGAAGTTATAAGTGTGGTGGAGAGTTGAAATATAGTCTGTAGGTGAGTGAAGGAAGACGTTAATGAGGACATGTTCTGACCATGGGAGAGGGTGGCTTGTTGGATTTTGGAACAGGTGGGCTATTGTATCGGCACCAAATATCATGTCGATGGTGTGTCCTGCTTGATGGGAAAAGATCAAAGGAGTTAAAGAGATGTCTGAGATTTTGCTTAAGATACATCAGGGAGTCCTACTCATGCTCCATATATAACCGTCCACCCCCTTCATTTATGTGCTACACAACACAGGCATGCTAGTGCTTAGGTATTCTGCAGGATAAGGTTGATCGAGCACTTGGTTTACCCTGTTGCATGCAGGGACTTGTAGTTCTGATTTCTCCATTGCATTCACTAAGAAAAGCAAGACTACAAATCCCAACATTCAATGGAGTAAACATAGGACTGGATCAACCCTGTCCTGTGAATCTGGGTCCAGTTGGAAGCCTTAACTTACATGCATTGTATTCTAGACATCTACACCTCCAACGGGTATGTAAATGTAGACACCTAGATTATAGAATTGCCCTTCATATGGCTAAGATGGTCTGAGTGATTTTTTTTTTAGCAACACAACTAAAATATAGCATAAGAAATGTAGATGCAGCTTTACAAAAGGTGTCCTATCTCATGAAACTGATGTGCAGAAGATGTTACTTTCAAGTGTCTGTTTTCCTTCAAAGCCTGCCATCTAGTGGAGATGTTTAGATAATATCCAATGGATGGTGAGCCATCACATACAGCTTCGAATGGAGATGCAAAATTATAGTTGCAGACACTGGTACTTACTAATATCAAAGTGGGTTGCAGTGTTGGTGTCTCCTATGGAGCAAAGTATTTATTGTAAGAGCAACACTTTCCAAAATAAGGGAATTACCAAAGCAAGTGGAATGTCTGTGAAAGTCTGCAGGAAAGCCGCTCTGTTACTCAATGACAGAGGACAAGTTTTGGGATACAATTGGAAAAAGTAGGACAGGTTAAATTACAATTTCTGGTGGAATTCTGTATGTCATATATACAAAATGGAACTCACTATAGCAACGCAAAAAGGTTATTTTAGTAAATTTCAGAAAATCTGGGGACCATTAACTGATTTTTGTAATGAATGATTAACTTTTCCCATGATAAGATATTTGATTAGGGGGGAAATGGGTGGGCTTTACTTGTTGTTATTTCATAATACAGGACTATTTGAATAGTTTTACAGTAATGATACTTTTATGTATTATTGAATAGGGAGGGAGGGGAGGTTATTCTATTCAATAAGAATAATTTAAATATTAGATTTCTTACATAATTTTTAAAATATTACAGAATATTAATTTGTTATGAAATGTTATACTTAAAGCATATATGAGCGTTAATCAAGTGTGTATCTTTAAGTTCATATGAGTTTAACTGCTACACTTGTTGTAACATGCACAAATGAATAAAGAATTTAAAACAAAGTTTTGGGGACACATAATCTGATTGCTCCAAAGATCCACACTAACATTTGGCAGATCCAAGATGGTGAGCATACATATCAACTTTATAATGACTTTTTTTTTTAAGCACAGAGGATCTAGGATAGTAGACTTGGGGGTGGGTCAGTAGAGTGGGCAGACCTGATGGGCTATGGCCCTTATCTGCCGTCATCTTCTATGTTTCTGTGTAGGACCTCTTTTACAAAACAGCGGTAGCAACGCTGCCGGAGTAAATGCTCTGAAGCACATTCAATTCCTGCGGGCTTCAGTGCATTTTCAGCACAATATCTCTGCTACAGCTTTGTAAAAGGAGCCTTAGTTGGGAGGAATTTATTGTGAAACACAAGTGCACAAGTTAAATCAACATGTTAATATTAGTTGTCCAGTGGTTGGCAACTCTGTTAGACTCTGCTGGAGAAAATAAGACAGGTTCTGGGACCAATTTAGAAATTCAGAACCTGGGTCAGTGGCATCATGGTGTGTCCTTATAGAAGAAGCACAGCCCTAAATAGCATGGAATGGCCTAGATTGCAGATGGGCTGCTAGAAAGCATTTAATTCCAACATGTGTTCAACTGAATGACACCCTTCCCAAAACAGAAGATAGGAATGTGATCATAGGAGGGAAGATTTTTCAACCTAGTAACCCCGGCATTTACCCCCAGCAACATTGCTACTGCAGTTTTGTAAAAGGGGCTCTAAGGTTCCTTTGTGCTTAAAAAAATAAAAAATAAAAAGTATGGGCAATAGGAAAAAGGAGGTATTGATGCCCCTGTATAAGACTCTGGTGAGCCCTCGTTTAGAATATTGTGTACAATTCTGGAGGCCGCACCTTCAAAAAGATATAAAAAGGATGGAGTCGGTCTAGAGGAAGGCTACTAAAATGGTGCCTGGTCTTCGTGATAAGGCATATGGGGACAGACTTAAAGATCTCATTCACAATCTGTATACTCTGGAGGAAAGGCGGGAGAGGGGAGATATGATAGAGACGTTTAAATACCTACGTAATGTAAATGCGCATGAGTCGAGTCTCTTTAATTTGAAAGGAAGCTCTCGAATGAGAGGGCATAGGATGAAGTTAAGAGGTGATAGGCTCCAGAGTAATCTAAGGAAATACTTTTTTACAGAAAGGGCGGTAGATGCATGGAACAGTCTCCCAGAAGAGGTGGCAGAGACAGAGACTGTGTCTGAATTCAAGAAAGCCTGGGATAGGCACGTGGGATCTCTTAGAGCAGGGGTGTCCAACCTGCGGCCCCGTGAAGTATTTTGTGTGGCCCCGGTCAAGGGCGATGCAGTGGTTTTCCTCTGCTGCCCCCGGTTGTTTACCGTCTTGCCAGCTCCCTCCTCTGTCTTGCTGCAGCATTTGTGCGTTTGTACGGCCCCAGAAACATTTTTTTCAGCCAATGCGGCCCAGGGAAGCCAAAAGGTTGGACACCCCTGTCTTAGAGAGAGAAAGAGATAATGGTTACTGCAGATGGGCAGACTGAAAGGGCCATTTGGCCTTTATCTACCATCATGTTACAATGTTTCTATAACCATAAAGTTATATGACATCACAATGCAGATGTAAAGAGCCTTAGCCAATAGGAAGAGGAGATGCAAATGTTAAGAGCCTTAGCCTAAGGGAGAGGAGGAGATAGTGGATGCTGTGGATCTTTATCTACCATCATGTTTCTATGTTTAGCAACTCTATTGCCCTTTCTTAGCCACTCATATTTCCCTAACACTTGCATGAGATGATTCATATCCCTTGGCAGGCTCACATTTTCTGAGACTGAGAGATAAGTTCAAGGGTCTGAGCACATCCCTTAATTCCTCTTCTCCAAGGATCTAAGCAAATCACCTCTATAGTCTACCTGTAGCCCATTAGCTGTGAAGGACAAGACATCTATGTGTGTGTCCATAAACAGGCAATTCTGATCTTCTAAAAATCAGGCTTGTGTTTACTGGGGGCTGGACTAGTTGTCCATTTCTGAACAGAAATACAAAATACATAGCAATACAAGAAAAAGGCAGTGGCATCTCTAAACTACACAATTCATAATGCATCAACATCCGTCCAAATAGCGTCTCATAAATTAATCTAATCGAATTTAATCTAATCTAATAAAATGCTATTATTCTGCTAATACCTTGTAAATTCTATGTGGATCTTGGAAAAAGCCAGGAGTACCTGGGAAAATAGTTATTTGACCCTTTTATAACATACCCATAAAAAACATTTTGGTGTAACTTGACCTTTACTGAAGCAAATATCTTTCAAGTAACCAAGTTTTTAGAACTCTCCAAAACAAAAGAATTATGCATCAAATAATGATACAAATGCATTAACATTTGACCCAAATAATGAACATATGGCATATTTCTTTAGTAATGTAATGTAATTTATTTCTTATATACCGCTACATCCGTTAGGTTCTAAGCGGTTTGAAGAAAATATACATTAAGATTATAAATGAGAAGTAAGTACACAGAAACCATCTCTTAAATTTATAAAAACTAACTACAGGCAGTCCCCAAGTTACAGACTTGTACTTAAGAAAGCGTTGCTGTTTCATTTGATTTCACTGAGCAGTATTTCCAGTGGCATAGACTCCTACACTTCTGTAGAAGATTCAGGAATGATGCATGGCCACATTAAGAACACTGTGTGGTTGTGCATGCTGTGCCTTAGAAGAAATACTGGTAGGGACAGTTGGCCCTTTTGTCAGCTGGGAGCAGACGTAAGCAGTAAGAATCTTAACATCTACAAATTCTGAGTTACATATAAATCTGACTTAAGAACAGCTTTAAAAACGTAACTTGCTCTTAACCCAGGGACTGCCTGTAAAGGAATAATCTAGCCATTATGACATCACTGATGAAGTTGGCTCTTAGGCATTGGTGGAATGAGCCATTATGACATCACAATATGAGCTCTGGAATGTTGCTACTCCTTGGGATCTTGCCAGGCACTTGTGACCTGGGTTGGCCACTGTTGGAAACAGGATACTGGGCTTGAGGGACCTTTGGTCTGTCCCAGTATGGCAACTCTTATGCTCTTATGTGAGTCAAGTACAGGCAGTCCCCGAGTTACAGACGACCGACTTAAGCATGACTCATACTTAAGAACATGGTTGCAACTTCATTTGATTTCACCGAGCAGTATTTCCAGTGGCATAGACTCGTCCTTACACTTCTCCTGGATCAGATTCAGGAATGACGCGTGGCCACATTATGAACAGTGTGTGGTTGTGCTTGCTGTGCCTTAGAGGGAACACTGTGTAGGGACAGTTGGCCCTTTCGTCAGCTGGGAGCAGAGGGAAGCAGAAAGAATCTTAAAATCTACAAGTTCTGAGTTACATACAAATCCAAGTTAAGAACAGCTTTAAAAACGTAACTCGTTCTTAACCTGGGGACTGCCTGTATATACAGTAATACTTAACGTGTTTGAAGTCCATGGGCCACTAAATCCTTGCCAATGTCCATGATGTCATATTTCTGCACTGTTGTCTCTCATTTGCTCATCCAAAAATTGTTGACGTATGCCTTTGCCTTTACTCTTTCCTCTCTTTGCCCCTTGTCAAGGTAGAACAAAGAATCTTTAGTCTCAGACACCCAAATCTGGTCCCCGGCACCTTTCATGTGTCTTATGCTACTAGATAAACAAATGCATTATAAAATGCATTATAAAACAAAAAGCTGCTTTGCGAATCACAAGATAGCTGCTTTCCATCTGGCCTTTAAAAACAGGAACCATACATGGCAAGTAGGCAAAATGCAAGGCACAGAAAACAAACCACAAAAGATACAGGAAGGAAAAAAAGGAATTACAAGAACACATAAGGAGGCTCAAAAGTTCTAGTTTTCTAAGATACCAGATATTTAAAATAAAAATAATCTTCATGTAGAAAGAATTCCACTCCATTGTGCTGCAAGATACTAATCAACCCTGGTGCTCACTAGAGAATGACACGGTGAAAAAATTGGTCCCCGTCACCGCCCCGTCCCCGTCTCACCATCCTCTGCACCGCCCCGTCACCGCCATTCCCTTCACCGCCCCGTCACCGCCACTGCCACCCCATTCACCGCCCCGTCACCGCCACTGCAACCCCATTCACCACCCCGTCACCGTCACCGCTGCATACATAAAAGCCTCAAACGGGTACGATTTTATATACTTTTCTTTATTTACGTATAAAGGAAACATTCTTTAAAACTTTAAAACTTAGTTAAATATTAGTTAATAACTATACAAAAACAAAACACGCAGAGAAAAAATTAATTAATATAAATTCTCAAAACTGACACATTTTGATCACTAAATTTAAAATAGTTATTTTTCATACAATTTTTCAATCACTAGTCTTCCACCACCCCTGGGGCTAGCAATGCAAAAACAAACACGACATGTACTTTAAATGCTTACAATGTTAGCCTACATGGTAAGTAGACGCGGCCGCTGTACCTAATCGCGGCAAAGATCTCCCTGCCGTGATTAGCATAGTGACCGCGGCTACGGCTGCAAGTCTCCCCTCCCCCCAGCGATCACGGCAGGAGGACACCCAACCCCTCCTGTAGACCCCCCCCCAACGGCCCTCCCGACAATCGCAGCAGAAGGGTACCCAACCCCTACTGCCGGTCCTCCCAATGGCCTCCCCTAAGATCGCCGGCAGGAGGGTACCCAACCCCTCCTGCTGGACCCCCCCCCCAACGAACCCTCCCACCCCGGAACCCCCTTAGTCTTACTTTCCAAGTTGGACCGGACGGCTCCTCACACGTATGGCCAACAGGCTTGCCTCCGTCCAAATGAGGCGGGCCCGCCCCTACCCTGCCCAACCCACAGGATCCTAGGGCCTGATTGGTCTAGGCACCTAAAGCCACTCCCGCTATAGGAGGGGCCTTAGGTGCTTGGGCCAATCAGGCCCTAGGATCCTGTGGGTTAGGCAGGGGAGGGGAGGGGCGGGCCCGCCTCATTTGGACGGAGGCAGGCCTGCTGGCCAGACGAGCGAGGAGCTGTCCGGTCCAACTTGGAAAGTAAGACTAAGGGTGGTGTTTCGGGATGGCGAGGTTTGTTGGGGGAGGGTCCGGCAGGAGGGGTTGGGCACCCTCCTATTGGCGATATAGGGGGCCTTTGGGGGGGTCGGCAGGAGGGGTTGGGCACCCTCCTACCAGTGATCATAGGGGGGCTGTTGGGGAGCTGGCAGGAGGGGTTGGATATCATCCTGCTGCGATCGTCGGGGGGGCTGTTGGGGTAGGCAGGAGGGGATGGGTACCCTCCTGCCGCGATCGTTGGGGAGGGCTGGTTCTGTCGGCATGAAGGGATGAGCACCTTCCTGCCGGCGATCGTCGGGGGGGGGGAGGCGGGTTCTATTGGCAGGAAGGGTTGATCTGACAAAAGAGGAGCACGGTGAAACACAGGTAAATAGCGGTTCCTAGAAGGGGGCACATTGGCCTGCGGGGACAAATCTTTTCACCGTTTTTGCGGGCGGTGAAAACTTTTGTCCCCGTGTCTGCGGTGATTTGGCTTTGGAGTCTCCATAACCCGCAGCCAAACCGCAGCCACGCCGCAGCTGCCTGCGGGAATCGCTCCCCGTGTCATTCTCTAGTGCTCACCCTTCATTTGAGGTCTATGACCCAATTTATGGGTGAGTAACAGATGATTAAAATACTCCTGTGCTCACCTAATCATCTACAGTAGTTATAAAATTTCCAAGAAATCACTGCTACATGTAATAAAAGTGAGCCAAGTATATACTTGAGTACCTGATTGTAAAATCGCTTAGACAATCTGGATAAGTGGTTTATAAAAACCTAATAAACTTGAAACTTTTATAGGACGATCCAGCCATTGTGACATCACTGATGAGGTTGGCTCTTAGGCATTGGTGGAATGAGGCATTATGACCTCACAATACCTGCTCAGATACCAGAGACTGTCATTCGTTAGTGTCTCTCTCAACCTCAGTCCTTCTATACCAGCATTCTTCAACGCAAAGACTTGAGGGTCAGTGGCTGGGCCCATTCATACTCCGATTCTTCCCTCTCTCCTTAAAGAATGACATGGGAACGGTGATGAATTCGATCACCGTGTCATTCTCTCTGTGTCTATTCTATAACTTCCTTTTAGATTATGAGTCAGGACCTGTACTTTAATAATCCCCTCCTTTACAAAGCCGCACTAGTATTTTTAACACCGGGCGCGGCAGATGCTCATAGGAATTCTATGGGCGCCGGAGCTGTTACTATGGCGGCCAACGCTAAAAACACTAGCGCAGCTGTGTAAAGGAGGGGGTAAAATGGCTCTCCAGTAACTTACATGGAAGCTATCCCCCTATGCTCCAGAATGATCCCGGGCTTAAGTAGGGATAAAAAGGGAAACAATTTGAATATATAAAAAAATAAAACATGGCAGCGAAAGAAACCTAGAACAAAGCCAAAAAAGGAAGCAAGGGAGGTGCTGGAAGAAATATTGCTGCTGCCTGTATTTAAAAAGCAGTTATGCAGACTTAAGTAATTCAATTTTTTCAACATCACATTTAACTCTCTGCTTTAGCAATGGTCAGAGTAATTGAGAATGCAGCGGTTCGCTTGATTTACAGTCTGAAGAAGTATGATCATATTATGCCTTGCTATCGTCAATTGCATTCACTACCGATTGAAGTGCGGATTAAGTTCAAGTTTGGTTGTTTCTGCTTTAAGGTATTGGCAGGTTTAATTCCAGAATATCTCTTGGAATCATTTACATTCAATAACTCCAAACATTCCAGGAAATCACATGCACTATTCTCAAAATTTAAAAGATTTCAACGTCTGCTGTCCTTTCAAGAGGCACTATGGGATAAGGATTTGACTTCCTTAATTATACCGACTGACTCTTATCTACAATTTCAACGTGTATTAAAAACGTATCTTTTTACTGAATATAAGAACATAAGAAGTTGCCTCCGCTGAGGCACCAGAGGTCCATCTTGCCCAGCGGTCCGCTCCCGCGGCAGCCCATCAGGCCCACTGCCTGAACAGTGGTCTCTGACTAATTTTATAAATTACCTCTAATCCTATCCCTATAACCTTACCTCTACTCTTATCTGTACCCCTCTATCCCTTTGTCCTCCAGGTACCTGTCCAGACCTTCTTTGAAGCCCTGTAGCGTGCTTCTGCTTATCACATCCTCCGGTAGCGCGTTCCATGTATCCACCACCCTCTGGGTGAAAAAGAATTTCCTGGCGTTTGTTCTAAACCTCTCCCCTTTCAATTTCTCTGAGTGTCCCCTTGTACTTGTGGTTCCCCATAGTTTGAAAAATCTGTCCCTGTCCACTTTTTATATGCCCTTCATGATCTTGAAGGTTTCTATCATGTCTCCTCTAAGTCGTCGCTTTTCCAGCGAAAAAAGCCCCAGCTTCTTCAATCTGTCAGTATATGAGAGGTCCCCCATACCTTTTATTAGCTTAGTTGCTCTTCTCTGGACTCTCTCAAGTACCGCCATGTCCTTCTTGAGGTACGGCGACCAGTACTGAACACAGTACTCCAGGTGCAGGCGCATTGAAAATTAGGCATGCTCTGGCTTTCTTCTCATCTTTTGTACATATGATCTTTTTTGAACTGCATAGAACATGGTGGTATTTGAGGTATAGAAGTGAGTTTGTTATTATTAATATCTTTGGGGTCCTCTTATTATACTGCAGAATAAAGTGGCCTTAGTGCCCTTATGTAGATTTTTCCTACATACTAAGGCCATTTTTACCACATGTTGCCAATAGTGTGTGGCCATTAAAATTTTTTACCATGTGAGCACTTACTGCTACAGGAGATGCCTTAATAAAAGGTAATCATCTGCTCCTGCAGTACCAGTTTCGGGATAGGAGCTGAAAATTTTGCAGCTCTTATTACAAGACTGGTCTTGAAGCAGCCGGAAATTATATCATATTAAGTATCTCTGTTGCTGCTGAGCCAGAGTTCTTAGTAGAGAATAACACAGGGATGGGTACCCATGGGGCAAAGAGGGACAGAGCCTGCGGGGCAGGAATAGGGACAGATCCCATGGTGACGGGCGGGGATGGGGACAGAGTTCGCAGGGATAGGGACAGGGACAATTTTTTTTTTTTTTTTAAATCTTTATTGAAAGTTTTTTCTATAGATGTATTCTATATCAAAAGGCATGTATGATTGGACATAAATGCATATTGCAATATTGGTTACAGAAAGATCCTTCTAGTTATTGGCATTGGAAGAATCAATTCCATCGTTTAATTTTATTTGAGGTTTGGGAGGTTTGTAAATTTCCTAGAAGAACACATTTATTTTTAAAAATTTGGGACCCTTATATACAAAAATTATCCTTGATAGCAAGAAGTATGATTCTTTTTTTTTTGTTTCAATTTATAACATTTTATTGAAGGAATCAAATAAATATACAATAATATGATACAAAGAGATATTGAAGTATGATTCTTAATATTTTATATTATAGCTATGTAAATGTTCTTTGCATTTTTATATATTTGGTATTTCATGTCACCTTTCATTCTAGGGTAGGGGGGAATAGGAAGGATAATTTTAATATGTGTTAAATTACTTGAACTGAATTTCTGTTTAATTCATTTATTATAATGTTATAATAATATTAAAAAAAACAATCTAAGGTGAAAGTTTTTTCTTTAAACCAACAAAGATAACCAAGTACTGCAGAAAACAGTTGTAACATGACTCTTGGAAACAAGGCTTTTATACACATCAATACAGTACCAGAAACTGGGGCAGGGACAAATGTTAAGAACATAGAATAGCCTTACTGGGTCAGATCAACCCCAGTAGCCTGTTCACATGGTGGCCAATCCAGGTCCCTAGTACCTGGCCAAAACCCAAGGAGTAGCAATATTCCATGCTACTGATCCAGGGCAAGCAATGGCTTCCCCCATATCTTTCTCAATAACAGACTATTCTCTAAAAATCTGAGACACTGGCAACTGAATTCAATGACTTAAAAAACCTGCAGAAGCTGGTTTGGGATTTAAATGAACTATTGTTAAATGACATCATTTCTGTCTTGTCTGCCATCCGCAATGTGCTTTCATCGTGCGCTCAGCTGCTCAAGCATCTTACTGTTACGGCAGCAGATTAATCCATCATTGCTGTCATCAAGGAACATTTCTAACACTTAATAGACACTTATTTTCCTGTTCATCCACTACATAGTTTAGGTCCTCTTCAACACCAATGTCTGAAAGACAATCCAATTACTGTACTTTTCCTGATGATACAAAAATATGGGCAACTGAATCTTTGGAAAGGTTGTATCAAAACCAGATAGAAATGGGAGGCTCTATTTGTGATTTACAGAGTTGTAGAAAACATTGTCCCTTTTTATACTTGAATAAAAACATTTATTTATTTATTTTTGATGTTTTGAAAATGATTTATTATACACTCTTACACATAAAACCATAAAAATGCAATTGTAATAGTCCAACCGGACCCTACACGGTCTGTATTTTGGCGAACACGCCCTCCTCAGGGGTCCAGTGGTTTTCAAATGCATAGATAAAAGAACTGGACTGAAAACAGTCTAATTGTCCCCAAACATGTGGTCAAAAGAACCCAAACAAAACGCAGACAAGCATGAATAGCAAGAAAAATCACTTGTCTGCAAGGTTTTTTTTAACCACATGTCCAAAGACAAGACTGTTTCCAGTCCAATTCCTTAAATTTATAAGATTTTATTGAAGAAATGCAACAAATACATAATTAATAATATAATATAGTAAAATAGTCATTACATTTAAATTTAGAATAAATGTAATGACTATTTTACTATATTATTATGTATTTGTTGCATTTCTTCAATAAAATGTTATAAACAATCTAAAGTAATAAGGGGGATATAGGGCAAAATAGATTAGATATTTTGGAGGAAT
Source organism: Geotrypetes seraphini (assembly GCF_902459505.1). Taxonomy (NCBI): domain Eukaryota; kingdom Metazoa; phylum Chordata; class Amphibia; order Gymnophiona; family Dermophiidae; genus Geotrypetes; species Geotrypetes seraphini. Next base: position 14,750,202 of record NC_047093.1, on the reverse strand, counting down.
GATAAAATATATATGCAAATGTTTTTTTTTATGAATATAATTGTAATGAATATCTCTTTGTATCATTTTATTGTATATCTATTTGATTCCTTCAATAAAATGTTATAATATATAGAATAAAAACATTTAAATAAAAAATCATAAGTGTTGGAGGCTTGTGCAAATGAGGACAGAGTGTACAGGGACAGATTCTTTGTCATTCTCTAGTTCTTAGCTACCCAGGAAACTTGCACAGGGGTGGACATGTCTCATACGTTAACCCTAGGAAATGGGTAAAGGGTGGGGCCGGGGCGAGGGGGTGGGGCCAGGGTCACGTGCCTTTTTTTTTTTTTTTTAACTTCACTAATAAGGTAATCCTATTCATTGGAGGTAGGCCGAGAACCCGACTGGCTGGGTGTGCCCCGAACTCGTGTGTGTCACAGCAGAGAGGACCAAAAAAATGGGCCCGAGCTCAAGCGCTACAAGAAGCCGCCTCGCGCGCTAACAGCCACTGACAGGAGCGCGCCTCGCAAGCTCAGCGGGACTTTCGGCAAACAAGGGCGCTTCCACTTCCGGCATCGCGCGCCAGACGACGCTGCGAGGCGGGGGGAGGGGAGCGACGTCGCGTCCGCCCGCTCCTGCCGCGGCTCGCGCAAGGCGGAGCGTCGGCGGACGCCGCTTGCGTGCTCGCTCGCGCCCCGTCCTCCTCCCCCTCCTCCCCGCCCTGGCCAGATGAAGTTGCAAGATGGCGGATTTCCTTCCGTCCCACTCTATGCTCTCGGTCTGCTTCCCGAACTGCGTGCTGACGAGCCGCGAGGCCGAGCAGCAGCGCAAGTCCAAGGAGATCGACAAGTGCATCTCGCGCGAGAAGACCTACGTGAAGCGGCTCGTCAAGATCCTGCTGCTGGGCGCCGGCGAGAGCGGCAAGTCCACCTTCCTCAAGCAGATGCGCATCATCCACGGCCACGACTTCGACCAGCGGGCCAAGGAGGACTTCCGCGCCACCATCTACAGCAACGTGATTAAAGGTGCGGGAGGGACGAGGGGGCCGCCGTCGCCGCCGCCGCGCTCCTTGTCCCTAGTCTCCGGGAGGCCTCCCGGGCGCGCGCGCGCGCCAGGGCGGTGGGAGTTGGCCGCTCCCGGGGGGGAAATCCGGGTGACTTTGCAGCACGGCCGCTGCGTTGAGGGGTTAAAAAACCCGTGACATTTCCCCCCCTCACTTTCTGCCTCTGAAGACGGACCGGCTTCCCCGCCCTCGACTGACAGTTGGCAGGAGGGGGGGGGGAGGGGTTGTACAGTGTTTTGCTGAAGTGATTTGGGGGGGATTGGATTTATTCTAGTTGATATGTCGCTTGTACTTAAGTTTTAAGCGGTTTGCAATACTAATAGATTTTTTTAAAAAAAAAGTTCCCTCTCAGGCCCACTGGGCTCACAATCTAGTTATAGTAGTCAGGTAAGAAGTATTGAAATACAGCCTAGAGCAGGGGTCTCAAAGTCCCTCCTTGAGGGCTGAATCCAGTTGGGTTTTCAGGATTTCCCCAATGAATATGCATGAGATCTATGTGCACGCACTGCTTTCAATGCATATTCATTGGGGAAATCCTGAAAACCCGACTGGATTGCGGCCCTCAAGGAGGGACTTTGAGATCCCTGATATAGAACATGTACGAGACGTAACCTATACATCAGGGGTCCCCAAAGTCCCTCCTTGAGGGCCGACTCCAGTCCGGTTTTCAGGATTTCCCCAATGAATATGCATGACATCTATGTGCTTGCACTGCTTTCAATGCATATTCTTTGGGGAAATCCTGAAAACCCGACTGGATTGTGGCCTTCGAGGAGGGACTTTGACACCCCTGGGCTAGAGAAATAGGAAGCGAAGAAAGAGGTGTACTGAGAATGCTATAGACCAGGGCTGCCCAAGTCCGGTCCTCGAGATCTACTGGCAGGCCAGGTTTTCAGGATATCCACAATGACTATGCATGAGAAAGATTTGCCTGGTATGCAGATCTCTCTCATGCATATTTATTGTGGATATCCTGAAAACCTGGCCTGCCAGTAGATCTTGAGGACCGGACTTGGGCAGCCCTGCTATAGGCATACAAAAAGGCAACACAGGGCTCCTTTTACGAAGGCGTGTTTAGGGCTTTAAAGCGCAGAATAGCGCGTGCTAAAATGCCGCTCGCGCTAACCGCTACCGCCTCCTCTTGAGCAGGCGGCAGTTTTTCGGCTAGCACGCGCTAATCCAGTGCGTGCGCTAAAAACGCTAGCACACCTTCGTAAAAGGAGCCCATAGACTAGGTAGAAATTGGCCTCTTGCAACAATTGCAGGTCTCTTCACAAAAATCACAAGGGCAGGTGTTTGTTTTGAGTTTTCTTTTAGTTACCTCACTGCAGTTGAGTTCAAAGAAAGAAACTTCACAGAATAAACTACCGGTATACGCCAGTAATATTGTAAAAATAATGCTCAAAATAGCTACTGTGGTTTTATCTTCACTAATGCAGCAGTGTTTCTGACTAATTTCCTGGTAACAAATAAGGCGAATTATCAAACTAGCATCATACAATGGTTCTCTCCCAATTACTAGTGACTGATATTGGAAAATTATCCATTTTTTAACGTTAGAAGAAAAATAACTTGTGCGTTGTTTTGCATCAGTTTGAGCAGCATATTGAGTGTTCACAGGGGAAAATGCTAAGAGCAAATTGTTGACTTACCTTTGTAATCTAAATAAAATATCCCTTATTCAAACACTTGCATCCTTTGCAAGCTTTCCTGTACAGTATACCTGCTACTAGGTGGCAGCCTGCTATTGTGAAAAAATATTATTCCATATACTCTTTTAAATATAGTTTTATTCTTTGAAATAATGCTAGCTTTATGGAACACTGAGCTCCCTTGGGAGAATGGTATAGAAAACTGAATGAATAAATAAATGTGGTTTTCAGGATATCCACAAGGAATATGCAAAAGATATGTTTGACTATAAGGGAGAAGTATACACAGATCTCATGCATATGAAAACCTGACAGGATCTTTGTCCAGAGAACTGGATTGAGAACTTTTTGATTAGCTGAAAAGCCAAATTGAAAACTGATCATTTTTCCAGAAACTGTGCCTTTGAAACCAGCATCAAAACTATTCAAGACACCTAGAAAGTTAGCAAGAGATGCCCAAGTTCAGTGTTCTTCATGTGCATTTTTACCCACTTTCAGCCCAATACTAGCATCAAGAGATTTTTCAAAATGAGATCTGGCAGCTCTTTAGCCTAACTTAGTTTATAGTCAAGCATATCTTCTGCATATTCCTTGTGGATATTCTGAAAACCACATTTATTTATTCAGTTTTCTATACCATTCTCCCAAGGGAGCTCAGAACGGTTTACATCAGTGGTATCAAACTCGCAGCCCGGGGGTCACATGCGCCAGGTACTTTTTTGAGGCCCTCGGTATGTTCATCATAATCACAAAAGTAAAATAAAACAGTTTCTTGATCATAATGTCTTTTTAGCTATAAATGACAATATTATTATTAAGACTTAGCCAAAAGGAAAGATTTTATAAACTAGAGAGAGTTTTACCTCATACAAAATTGTCATTACTTTAATAAGACAATAACTATTTTTTCTGAGGTCCTCCAAGTACCTACAAATCCAAAATGTGGCCCTGCAAAGGGTTTGAGTTTGAGACCACTGGTTTATATGAATTTATTCAGGTACTTGAGCATTTTTCCCTGTCTGTCCTGGCAGGCTCACAATCTATCTAATGTACCATGGGATCTGTGTGTCTTGGGAAATGAGTTAACGACTGATCTAATCCCATCTTCATAATAACTAAAATTGATTCATAGTAAATGACGTAGTAAGATTAACTAGCAGGCTGGTAATAGAACCGTGCGGAAGTTTGGATCCTCGATGAAGTGGTAGACATAAACAAACTGTTGGGTCTTTGGCTGTGCAGGGAAATATTAGAAACAGTTCGGTTACTTCTTATTAAACGTCATAGATAACTGAGTGGGCCTACTACCGTGTTTCCCTGAAAATAAGCCATAGCATGATTTTTAAAGATGGTTCTAATATAAGCCATACCCCCAAAATAAGCCCTAGTTAAGATTGACCCCCGAAACCACCCCAACACTGCCCAACTTGCTATTCATCTCTCCCTTCCTCTCTTCCACCCCAATTTTCCTCTTTCCTTTCTCCCCCCCCCCCATGTGTAGTATCTTTCTTCGCCTCTCGCCCATCCCCTTGTGCAGCAGCACCGAGGCCTCCAAAAAGAGCGGCAGCGCTCTGAACAGCCCTTCCTTATCCCTCCCTCCCTTCTGTGCAGCAGAACTCCACCAACTCTCCTACCGTGAGCCTGACATAGCTCCAACTCCGAAGCCTCCAAAACAGTAGCAACAGCTCTGAATGGACTGCTTCCTGGTCTTCCCCGCCAGGGCCTTCTCTCTGCTGCATCACTGATGTCATCAGTGACGCGGCAGGGGGAAGGCCGCGAAGCAGCCCATTCAAAGCTGCTGCCGCCTCTATGTTAGAAGTATGTCAGGCTCACAGTGGGAGAGTCGGTGGGGTTCCGCTGCACAGAGGGATGAGAGGGAAGGATAGAAAGACACCGCAGAGGGAAGGCCCGTTCAGAGCGCTGCCGCTCTTTTTGGAGGCCTCAGAGCTGCTGCACAGGGGGATGAGTGAGAGGTGAGGAAAGATGCTGCACATGTTGGGGGTAGAGAAAGGAAAGAGGAAGAATTGGGGATGGAGGAGAGGAAGGGAGAGATGATTGTTGTACACACAAAAAAGACATTCCCTAAGTGCGTTTTTTGGAGCAGAAATTAATATAAACCCCTGTCTTATTTTCGGGGAAACATGGTAGTCCTTATCTGTGGTCTTTTTCTTTCTGCATCACTGCAGCTATCGATTATATCCCATCTTTAAGCTGTACCAACTTAACCACATTCAAGTCAGTTTTGTTGTGTTGCCTCTTTGGTCCTCTGCTAGCCTACATGTTTGTTTCGCCATGCATTTTACATGGTCACTTAGGTGCTGTTCTAGATCTGGTGAAAGAGTAGCTTAGTGCTTAGAGCACTGGGCTTGACATCCAGGGGTGCTATACTTCAAATCCCAGTGCTGCTCCTTGTGACCTTGGGCAAGACACTTAATCCTTCATTGCCTTAGGTGCAGAATTTGTGTCATACGGGTGTAAGTTATATTTACCAATATTTTAGAACCAAAGCCAAAAATTTTAAGCCTAGTAGGAGTTGGAGTCAAAGGTGGTTTGACGTTCCATAACCACAGCCCTGATCTGATAGAAGAGAAAGGAAATCTTCGCATAATGGAGATACACTTGGGGCTCCTTTTATCAAGCTGCGCTAGCGGTTTAACGCGCGTAATAGCACGCATCAAACCACCGGCTGCGCTAGCCGCTACCGCCTCCTCTTGAGCAGGCGGTTGTTTTTGGCCAACGCGGCGGTTTGCGCGTGATAAAAAGTCGCACACGTTAACCCCGCTAGCATGGCTTCATAAAAGGAGCCCCTGGTGTTTACCTAATCTCACACACAGCCATTAAACATTATAGTAAATAGATATGGCAATACTCATCAATATCTCCTTCCAGAACTGTACCCGCAAGATTAGCAATAACTCAAAGTTCCAGATATAACTCTTTTCATAAATACCATAAATCTCTATGAAGAGACCTCAGTCCCACCACTCCACCGCTGTAAATTGTTCGTGCGGAAAGAATCACGTGGTATACCTCATCATAGGTCTCATCATATTCTATTATTATTTTTTCTTTTTTCCAATCTTAAATACTTTTAAATCAGTATACAAAATACTTAAATATTAGCATAAATCACTTATCTCAGCCAGCCTTAATACGGGAGTAATGACCCAACATGTTTCGCACATTGCTGTGCTTTTTCAAGGGTCTCCCTAAAGAAATAGAGAAGGGACAGTTACAAAACCTTCTTATAACGACCCCTATCCCTCAAATATATCACTGGGTGCGCATGGATCATAAGATTGAAGATATAAGATGGCGTGTAATTGAGCAAGTTATTGGGTGGGATGGTGGGAAGGATTTCAGAAGGTTGAATGAGAAGGAACAAAGATACATTTTTACATTTGACACTGTGGAACCTAATGATTTGAATGGGGAGCTGGATTGGTTGATTGGTGGACCAATAGGAGACGGGGGGTGGTACTTTAACACAAACTTAACTGATATTTAAACATCGGGACTAGACGCCGTCGCCATCTTTCTCTCATATATTATAGGAAGTCGGGTGACAGGAACAGCCTCGGTAAGAATTTTTTGATGGGGAGGTAATGAATAAGTTCTACCAAAGGGGCTTGGACGACCTTGTTGACAATCCGGGATTTATGTTCGGTTAACCTAACACGAACAGCCCTGTTCGTCCACCCAAAATATAGCAGTCCACAGGGACATTATAGTGGCACATTGGAAGGATTTTAGCCCTGTGGGTTGCAGCAAAAGTGAATGGTTGAGAGAGGGCTCATGAAGCAAGGGGAATATTGTATTGGTCATTCGTTCAGTATTTTGAATTTTTGTTCCTTCTGTGGACGATATTGGCTTTGTAGACTATAAACCAGTGTGGTGGTAGGATGGCATCATGAGTATCTGCTCATCAGTAATCTTTAAACTCTTCCTCTTTTCAGAGAGAACTTGACGTATATAGAGCTTCTGTGTTCAAGAAACACTTAGCCAGTTGAGACCCAAAATAAAATTATGTATTAAGATTTAGACCTTAAAAGGTACCTGCAGAAAATCCATCTGAAATGAATGTTCTTTCAAGTCCAATCCCAGTACTTGTTTTGGTTCTAGCAGAACCATTACTAAATTGACGCTGGTGGGGTATTACCAGTTTTCCTAGAATGTCCAAGCAACTGAAAAATTTATTTTCCCATCTATCTACAAGTGTATTTGCACAGAACGCTATCCTTAAAGACATAGAATGTGAGCCTGATTTTACATAGTTTAAATTTACATGTCGCCAGTATGAAAGAAGCATGCACATTACCTTTGTATTTGGAAGAGAATGTTTTTTTTCCCAGTATCACACACACTGTCCTGTGCAAGAAATTCTGCCTGATTTAGTTGGAAGTACCAACTAGTAGTAGAGCTGTACCAAATAGCATAGTTATTATTTGGCTGATTATGAACAATGAAAAATATTTGACTGAATACTGATTATGACTACTGTAATAAGCATAGAGCTTTAATATAACATAACAGAAGCAATGTGAAAGCCAGGTTTATTTTGGTAGGATTTAACAGAGTAGAGCCATGGAATTTAAATCACTCGGCAATACAAATATTTGATACTAGTGTTTAAGCCCGTTACATTAATGGGTGCTAGAATAGATGTGTAAACTTTTAGCACAATGGGGCACTGAGGCCATTCTTTTTTTGCTTCCTGCTCTCCCTGTCCAGCATTACCCCTTCTCCCTTCCTTTTACCTCCCCCCTGTCCAGCATTACCCCTTCCCTGCTCCCCCCTGTCCAGCAGTAGCCCTTCTTCCTTCCTTTTACCTACCCAGTATCCAGCAGCACCCCTTCCGTGCTCCCCCTGTCCAGCAGTAGCCCTTCTCTCTTCCTTTTACCTCCCCCTGTCCAGAAGCACCCCTTCCCTGCTCCCCCTGTCCAGCAGTAGCCCTTCTCCCTTTCTTTAACCTCCCCCCTGTCCAGCAGCACCCCTTCCCTGCTCCCCCTGTCCAGCAGTAGCCCTTCTCCCTTCCTTTTACCTCCCCATTGTTCAACAAAAGCATTTCTCTTCCCCCCCCCCTTCCCTGGTCTTCCTTCTCCCTCTTTCCCTTTATCCCAGGACAAGCAGGCATGATATTCTCACATGTGGGTGATGTCATCTACGGAGCCCCAGCGTGGACAGCTTTTCAAGCAAACTTGATTGAAGTTTCAAGTTTGCTATGCTGCACCACGCATGTGCATGCCTTCTTGCCCACTAGAGGGCGCATCCCCACCTCATGGTCCTCATTATCCCAGGACAAGCAGCCAGCATATTCTCACATGTGGGTGACGTCATCCACGGAGCCCCGACGCGGACAGCTTTTCAAGCAAACTTGATTGAAGTTTCAAGTTTGCTGGTGCTGTACCACGCATGTGTGTGCCTTCCTGATCCACTAGAGGGCGCATCCCCTCCTCATGGTCTTCAGTTCTTAGTTTTCCGCGGAGCCAGAAAGCCCTGTCTCTCTTCTCTGCGTTCTTCTAAGTGCCTTTCTAGCACCGCGGCTTCTTTATTTTGTTAGGGAGTCGCTGTGCGTTTGTTGATTGATCGTGTATTTCTTTGTTTAAAAAAAAAAAAAAAAAAAAGGACTTTTTATTGTGTTTCTGCTGGTTCCACCGGCAGGCCCTTCTTGGGCCTCAGCCATGCTGCTAGGCCTCATAAGGGGGATTTTGGTACCTTTATGGCCAATTTGTCTCAGCTGCGTCTCTACCTTTTTTATGCAGTTTACGACGCGTTTGAGTTGGCCTCTCGTGTATCCGCCTTTGCGGTGGCGATGCGCCGTCTCGCATGGCTCCGTACCCTGGATATGGACCCGAACTTGCAAGAACGTCTGGCCAATCTTCCATGTGTTGGCTCCGAGTTGTTCGATGAGTCCTTGGAGGCGGCGACCAAACGCTTGTCTGAACATGAGCGCTCTATCGCCTTATTGGTCCGTCCTAAACCCCGGGCCCCGCCGCAGAAGCCATTTAGACCTCCTCCGCGGCGATACCCGCAGAAGTCGACGCCGGCTTTCTCGAGGCCTCCGCCCCGGCGTCCCCCTCAGCAGGGCAGAGCGTCCCAACCAAAGCCTCAGGCGCAAGGGGCGTCTAAACCGGCTCCGTCTTTTTGACGTGATGCGCGGTTGGGGGCGGGCCCCCTCCGCACTGTCAAGGACCCCCTTCCTATCGGGGGCCGATTGCAGGCCTTTCTTCCAGCCTGGGCCGAGATCACATCGGACGCTTGGGTGCTCCGGATCATCTCCGAGGGTTACTCGCTAAACTTCTTAGCCATGCCGCCAGAACATCCGCCGGGGGCTTCTCTTGGCTGTCGAGACCAGCTTCCTCTTCTCCTGTCTGAAGCCAGGTCCTTGTTGAGCCTTCGGGCGGTGGAGCCGGTGCCCCCGAACCAAAGGGGACGGGGGTTTTGCTCCCGTTACTTTTTGGTCCCGAAGAAGACAGGGGACTTACGCCCCATTCTGGACCTCTGGAGGCTCAACAAGTTCCTTGTCCGGGAGAAGTTCCGTATGTTGTCCCTTCCAGTCCTGTACCCTCTGTTAGAATCGGGGGACTGGATGTGCTCCCTGGACCTGAAGGAGGCATATACTCATGTTCCGGTGCATCCCGCCTTCCGCAAGTTCCTCAGGTTTCAGGTGGGAGGGTTGCACCTCCAGTATCGGGTCCTCCCCTTTGGGCTGGCTTCGTCCCCTCGAGTCTTCACGAAGTGTATGGTGGTGGTCGTGGCGGCCCTGAGATCTTGGGGGCTGCAGGTCTTCCCCTACCTGGACGATTGGTTGATCAAGGCGTCCTCCAAGGAAGGGGTTATTTCAGCGACCCATCAGACTATCATCTTCCTTCAACGTCTGGGGTTCGAAGTGAACTTCCCCAAGTCTCAGTTGTGCCCGGCTCAATCCCTTCAGTTTATCGGGGCCGTACTGGACACGGTTCGCCTCCGTTCGTTCCTCCCCCCGCCACAGTTGGAGGCCCTGCTTCGATTAAGTCGACAGGTTTCGCTTCTGCCCTCAGTTCTGGCGCAGCGCCTGATGGTTCTGCTCGGCCACATGGCGTCGACGGTCCATGTCACTCCGTTCGCCTGTTTGCACCTGAGGCTTCCTCAGTGGACCTTGGCCTCCCAGTGGCGTCAGGATCCGGGACCCAGTCTCCTCCCCTATAACAGTGACTCCTTCCTTGAGACGCTCGCTCCATTGGTGGACCAACTCTTCCAATCTTTCTGGGGGTTTGCTCTTTCTCGTTCCTCTGCATCGCAAGGTCCTGACCACGGACTCTTCGGAGTACGCGTGGGGAGCTCATCTGGACGGTCTGCGGACTCAAGGTCTATGGTCGGCAGAGGACCGGAGTTGTCACATCAATGTTTTAGAACTTCGTGCCATTTTTCTGGCTGCTCGAGCGTTCTGCCACCTGCTGCACGATCAGGTAGTCCTCGTGCAGATGGACAACCAGGTGGCCATGTATTATGTGAACAAACAAGGGGGAACGGGCTCTTGGTCCCTGTGCCGGGAAGCCCTGCGCCTTTGGGAATGGGCGGTCTCCCAGAACATCTTCCTGCGGGCGGTTTACATTCAGGGAGAGAAGAATTGTCTGGCCGACAAACTCAGTCGTCTTCTCCAGCCGCACGAGTGGTCGCTAAACTCCCGAGTTCTGCGCGAGGTCTTCGACCGCTGGGGGACTCCTCAGGTGGATCTGTTTGCCTCCCCGGAGACTCACAAACTGCCCCTCTATTGTTCTCGGATGTACTCCCCGGACCATCTCGAGGCCGATGCCTTTCTTCTCGACTGGGGAGGGAGGTTTCTCTATGCGTTTCCTCCTTTCCCTCTGATCTTGAGGACGCTGGTTCATCTAAAATCGTCCAGAGCCACTATGATTCTCATTGCGCCTCGTTGGCCTCGTCAGCACTGGTTCTCCCTGCTCCTTCAACTCAGTGTCAGGGAGCCTCTGCTTCTGCCTGTTTTTCCCTCTGCTGTCTCAGAGTCGGGGTTCGCTGTTGCATCCCAATCTTCAGTCTTTACATCTGACGGCTTGGTTCCTTTCCCCATGACTTCACAGGTTTCTCAGTCTGTGAGGGAGGTTCTGGAAGCCTCGCGCAAGGTCTCGACTAGGCTTTGTTATTCTCAGAAGTGGACCAGATTTTCTTCCTGGTGTTCCTCGAACCATCTGGATCCGAGTTCGGTTCCGGTGTCTTCGGTTCTGGAATATTTGTTGCATTTGTTCAAGTCTGGGCTGAAGACGACTTCCATTAGGGTGCATCTCAGTGCGATTGCTGCTTTCCATTGGCATCTTGAGGGTTGATCTCTCTCTCTTCATCCTCTGGTGATTCGTTTCATGAGGGGTCTAGTGAATGTTAATCCTCCTGTTTCCAAGCGCACCTTGTCCAACTGGTTGGCGGCTTGTATTTCTTTTTGCTATGCTCATGCTGGTCTCGCGCTCCATGGTCGAGTCACGGGGCATAAGGTCAGGGCTATGGCAGCTTCTGTTGCTTTCCTCCGGTCTACTCCTGTGGAGGACATATGTAAAGCTGCCACTTGGTCTTCGGTTCATACGTTCACCTCCCATTACTGTCTGGACACTTTGTCCAGAAGCGACGGCCGGTTTGGCCAGTCGGTGTTAGTAACCTGTTTTCCTAAATTGCCATCCTCCCACCTGCCCTTTTTTGGTTGGCTTGGAGGTCACCCACATGTGAGAATATCATGCCTGCTTGTCCTGGGATAAAGCACAGTTACTTACCGTAACAGGTGTTATCCAGGGACAGCAGGCATATATTCTCACAACCCGCCCTCCTCCCCGGGGATGGCTTCTTTGCTGGTTATGGAACTGAGGACCACAAGGTGGGGATGCGCCCTCTAGTGGGCAAGAAGGCATGCACATGCGTGGTGCAGTGTAGCAATCTTGAAACTTCAATCAAGTTTGCTTGAAAAGCTGTCCACGCTGGGGCTCCGTAGATGACGTCACCCACATGTGAGAATATATGCCTGCTGTCCCTGGATAACACCTGTTACGGTAAGTAACTGTGCTTTCTGTGCACCCTCCTTGTCTGGCCGCAGGTTGTGATCTAAGGCTCATTAAGGAGCTCTAATTCAAGCTGCACACTTGGACTGTACAGATTTGTAACTTTTTCAGTGAGAAGTCTATGGTAGGAGCTTCAGAAAAGGGTGGGATCTGGATCCTGCAGGGCCTTACACTGCCTTCAGGAGGAAAGAGAATGTGAAATGTTTATTAGAATTTCAGTATTTGCTGAGTTCATTCAAACTGGTACATACAATACATGTGTAGTTGTCATCTGTCTAAATTGGGTAATGCTGGAATTCTGTTTGGCTACACTCAAGTCAGTATTTTTATAATGATCTTGAAATCTGAAAAAAAGCAGAAGTGTTTATTTAGCATCCAGCTACACAATCTTTACAAGTGGATTGTATTATTCTACCAAAAGAGGAAAAGAAAATGATTGATTTTCTTCCAGTCACTTTTCTGACACATAGGCTGATGCTCTCTGGAAAACTCCAGTACCTACATAAGGTGGTAGGTGGTTCTGGCTGGAGTAGCAGGTTCCAGGACTAGCTCCCCACTGTGCAGGGCCAAGGCTTTGCTCCATGATAGACTGAGGGCTGTGCTTACAGGGTCCCCGACCTATCCTATTGGAGCATTGAGTTTGGATATGTAGTCCAAGTCTTCACCCATAGGTGATAACTAAGTTGTTGTAGCATTGGGCTAGGTCCCATGGGGCCCTTGCCTTTGGGGTTAGGAATGACCCTTCCCTTCTATCATCCTGCAAAGCAAGGTAACCTAAAAAAAGAATATTTGGCTTGGCTGACTGGCTTAGTTTTGTTTCACTATTTAAACCATTTATTTCTTCTTATTTTGGGCATCCTATTGAAATTGGGGTTGGGGTCCTTTGCATGATCATTCAGCTCTAGTCCAGTTACTCCTTGGTAAGGGATCAACCCTGCCCCAGTGCTCCATGTAGATCCCTTAAGCGAGTACAGCCTGAAGCATGCTCAGATTAACTCAGTAAAGAATATTTCTGCAAAATTTTAAAGTAAAACAGCTTCAAAAAAATTATATAACTGCAGGGGGGATTTTCATGGGCAGTTATGTGGTGTCTCGTGCTAGCTTGGAATAGAAATAGGATACTCTATTCTTGTCTGGTTAATATTTTACTTAGAAGCAATAAAAACACAGTAGTAATGGCCTAATGTGCACTTTAGATCACAACCACTTTGCCCCTGCTGGAATTTACTTTGAGGTTTTAAAAGAGCACTCAAAAATTGTATGTTTATAAATAAATCTTTTAAAGTATTTTAGGGTTATCCCAGGACAAGCAGGCAGGTATTCTCACTAGTGGGTGATGTCATCCGACAGAGCCCCGATACGGACATCTTGCAAGCATGTCTTGCTTGAAGAAACTCAGAAGTTTCGAGATGCCCGCACCGCGCATGCGCCAGTGCCTTCCCGCCCGATGCTCCGGGCGTGTCTCCTCAGTTCTTTTTCTTCCGCGGAGCTGAGAAGTCTATCTTCAATTTGCGCCCATTGAATCTCTTTTTTTGCCTTCTTTTTGCCGCGGGTTGAGTTCTTTTGGCTCTCCTGTGCATTTATTTTTTTCTTTGATTTCTTTAAAAAAAAAAAAAAAAAAATTTTTCCTACCGGGTCGGCCACGTGGCTGGGGCCCCGCGCCTTCGACCTTGCGGCGGAGCTTTTCCGGCCTATGTCCCGGCCGATCACCGGTTTTAAAAAGTGTAGCAAGTGCCAGCGCGTGATTTCGCTCACGGACCCTCATCGACGCTGCTTACAGTGTCTGGGACCGGATCACTTCCCGAAATCGTGCCGGCCTTGCTCCACTCTGACGGCGAGAGCGTTTAAGCGTCGCTGTCTGCTGTGGGAGTCCATGTTCAAGATGGAAGCTTCATCGGATCCTGCAGCTTCGACGTCGACAGGTGCTTCGACTCCTTCTGCGAAGCCCTCTGCCTCCCCGGCTGCTTCGAGCCTCCTGAAACCGGCGTCGTTCACACCGATTTCGGCTTCGGCGCCGGAGCCTTCATCCGTCTCCTCGGAGCAGGTATCGACCCCGACAGTTCCTCCGGTGGTGCTCAAGGTGCCGAAGACTGGCAAGCAGAAGCACGTAGCACCCAAAGAGCGCGGAGACCGTGCGGAAGGGCCCCCTTTTGGTGCGGATCCCTCCATATCGGCTTCGTTGCGGTCCATCCTGGAGGCTCAGTTCGTGGAGCTCATGCAGACCATGGGGCCTCGGCTGATTGCCACCATCCAGGGTGACCTCCCAGCTTCGGCTTCGAGGGGTGGTCCGCCTCCTCCTCCTCCTCCTCGCCGCACGACCTCGTTGCTCGGTGAGGAGGAGCGGTGTCCGGGTCCTCGAGGAGGTCCTCCGTTAGCGCTGTACCTCCTTTGGAACCGATTCCCTCGAGGAGGGCCTCCCTTAGTGATATGCCTCCCTTAGAACCCATCCCCTCGAGGAAAGCCTCGTTTAGTGACCTGCCTCCCTTGGAACCGATTACTCCGCCCCATGACTCAGTGTGGCGTCCACCTTCGGGGCCTCCCAGTCCTGGGCATAGCAGGAAGCAGGACGAGTTCTTCCGAACCCCCTATCAAACCTGGGCGGCGTCGGGGCAGCCTCCGACTCTGCCGCCTCTGCGATCGACGGCATCGAGTCCAATCTGCTCCTTGGAGGCGTCTGACCCAGTTTCTCACAGACGGGCTTGATCCCCTTCCAGGCATCGGGAGGGGCATCGATCCAGACATTCTTCGAAGCATTCCTCTCGACACTCGACCGTCTCGCCTCAGAAGAAATTGCCTCGGTTGGGGTATGCTGCTTCGACTGGGTCTCCTCCGGGCCCGGAGTTCGAGGACCCCGAGGTTTTCTACTCGTCCTGTTGCTCGCAGGCCTCTCTGGAGCCTGAAGCTTCTTCTTCTTCTAGTCCGTTTCGAAGACCGGCGACGGCAGACCAACTGTCCTTTTCATCGTTCCTCAGGCAGATGGCGGATGACATGGACATTACTCTCGATGCTGGGTCTCGATATTCCAAAGAGTACCTCGATACCATGCACTTGCCTCGTCCTCGGGCAGAGTCCTTGCGGCTTCCCCTGCACAAGCTCCTCGATCAGACCTTCATGCGATGTTTCGAGTCTCCTTACTCTATCCCTGCGGTCCCTGGCAAATTGGATGTGCGGTACCGCACGGTGCATCATAAAGGCTTCGAGGGTCCTCAGCTTTCTCACCAGTCCCTCCTGGTCGAATCCTCGCTCAAGCGGTCTCATCCTGGCCAGGTCTATGCTTCAGTGCCTCCGGGCCGCGAGGGCAGAACCATGGATAAGTTTGGTCGACGCATCTATCAGAATTCGATGATGGCGTCTCGAGTCCTGAATTACAATTTCCACTTTGCAGCCTACTTGGAATTTTTTCTACCTGTGCTTCGGAAGTTCACACCATACATCGAATCCTAGGCTCGGTTTGAGTTTGAAGAAGTGGTTGCTTCGCTGTCCCAACTTCGGCTCCAGTTGATGCAATCTGCCTATGATGCATTCGAGCTCTCCGCCCAAGCGGCGGCCTGCTCGGTGGTGATGCGCCGGTTGGCCTGGTTGCGGACCATTGATATGGACCTGAATCTTCAGGACCGCCTGGCGAACGTCCCGTGTGCTGGGGCGGATCTTTTTGACGAATCCATCGAGACTGTCACGAAGAAGTTGTCTGACCACGAAAAGTCATTCCAATCTATCCTTCGGCCGAAGCCTAAGCCTCAGCAGTCTCGACCTTCTCGTCCGCCGTTGATTTATCAGAGGCGTTATCAGCCGAGGCAAACTCCACCTGCGAGGCAACCGGCGAAGCGTCAGCCTCCCCAGAAGGGTCAGCCTAAGTCTCAGTCGCCTGCTGTCCCTAAGACCACTCAGCCTTTTTGACTGTCTCGTCGAGGGCATAACCAACCTCGTTCTGCCTCCCCCTGTTTTTCCCATCGGAGGGCGCCTCCATCATTTTTATCATCGCTGGGAGGCCATAACAACCGACCTCTGGGTCCTTACTATCATCAAGGAAGGATACTCTCTTCATTTCCATCGGGTCCCTCCGGACCACCCTCCAAGAGAGTATCCTTCCAACTTGACTCAGACCGCCCTTCTTCTTCAGGAAGCTCAGGCTTTGCTCCGGCTTCGTGCCGTGGAGCCGGTCCCGGCGGACCAACTGAACCAGGGGTTTTACTCCCGGTACTTCCTTGTTCCGAAGAAGACGGGCGACCTGCGACCCATTTTGGACCTCAGGGCCCTCAACAAATTCCTAGTCAGAGAGAGGTTTCGCATGCTGACACTTGCTTCTCTCTACCCTCTCCTCGAGCAGAACGACTGGTTATGCTCTCTGGATCTCAAGGAGGCCTACACTCACATTCCCATTCATCCGGCCTCCCGCAAGTTCCTCAGATTTCGGGTGGGACATCTACATCTGCAGTATCGGGTGCTTCCATTCGGCCTGTCCTCGTCTCCCAGAGTCTTCACAAAGTGTCTGGTGGTGGTGGCCGCTGCACTCCGGAACATGGGTCTTCAGGTATTTCCATACCTCGACGACTGGCTCATCAAGGCCTCGTCAGCTCCAAAGGTCATTTCGGCGACCTTGACAACGATCTGCTTCCTGCAGAGCCTGGGCTTCGAGATCAATTTTCCCAAATCTCATCTGCAGCCTACCCAGTCCCTTCCCTTCATCGGGGCGGTACTGGACACCATTCAGCTTCGAGCATTCCTTCCTCCTCAGTGCATGGATGCTCTTCTTCGTCTCTGCCAGTCTGTGTCTTCTCGCCAGTCCATCTCAGCGAGACACATGATGGTCCTCCTGGGCCACATGGCCTCTACAGTGCATGTGACACCCTTTGCCAGGCTCCATCTCAGAATTCCTCAGTGGACCCTAGCTTCTCAATGGACTCAAGTGTCAGACCCGTTGGCTCGACACATCATAGTCACTCCTGCTCTTCGGCAGTCTCTACTTTGGTGGATGACCTCTTCGAATCTATCCAGAGGTTTGCTGTTTCACACTCCTCCTCATCAGAAGGTTCTCACAACCGATTCCTCGACCTATGCCTGGGGGGCTCATCTGGATGGGCTTCGCACTCAGGGATTCTGGACCAGTGCGGACCGCCTCCATCAGATCAATCTTCTGGAGCTCAGAGCCATCTTCTATGCTCTTCGAGCTTTTCAACATCTGCTTCACGACATGGTGGTCCTCATCCGTACAGACAACCAGGTCGCCATGTATTATGTGAATAAGCAGGGGGGCACGGGATCGGCCTCCCTCTGCCAGGAAGCTCTCAGAGTCTGGGATTGGGCAGTTCGCCACAATGCCTTCCTCAAGGCTGTCTACATTCAGGGGAAGGACAATGTCTTGGCAGACAACTTGAGTCGTCTCCTCCAGCCTCATGAATGGACTCTCCATTCCAACCCCCTTCATCAGATATTTGCACATTGGGGGACGCCTCAAATAGACCTCTTTGCGACTCCCCGCAACTTCAAGCTGCCTCAGTTTTGCTCCAGGATCTACACTCCTCATCGACTCGAGGCAGATGCCTTTCTGCTGGATTGGGGGAATCGATTTCTGTATGCGTTTCCTCCATTTCCTCTCATTCAGAAGACTCTGGTCAAGTTGAAATCAGACCAAGCCACCATGATTCTAATAGCTCCTCGGTGGCCCAGGCAACCTTGGTTCTCCCTTCTACTTCAACTCAGCAGCAGGGAGCCATTCCTTCTTCCAGTGTTTCCTTCACTGCTTACTCAGCATCAGGGATCTCTACTTCATCCCAACCTGCAGTCTCTCCACCTGACAGCTTGGTTCCTCTCAACATTACTCCCCACCAGTTTTCCCAGGCGGTGAGGGATGTCTTGGAGGCTTCCAGGAAGCCTGCTACTCGTCAATGCTACTCCCAGAAATGGACTAGATTTTCTTCATGGTGTATTTCCAATTCTAAGGAGCCTCAACGAGCCTCCCTATCCTCTGTGTTGGATTATCTTCTACACTTGTCTCAGTCCGGTCTCAAGTTGACATCTATACGAGTCCACCTGAGTGCTATTGCGGCTTTCCATCAGCCTCTACAAGGGAAACCTCTCTCTTCTCATCCTGTGGTTTCCAGATTTATGAAAGGACTTTTTCATGTCAATTCTCCTCTCAAACCGCCTCCAGTGGTTTGGGATCTAAATGTTGTCCTTTCTCAGCTTATGAAACCTCCTTTTGAGCCTCTGAGCAAGGCTCCACTAAAGTTTCTCACTTGGAAAGTGGTTTTTCTGGTGGCCCTCACATCTGCTCGCAGGATCAGTGAGCTTCAGGCCTTGGTGGCGGACCCACCTTTCACTGTTTTCCATCATGACAAGGTGGTCCTCCGCACTCACCCGAAATTCCTGCCTAAAGTGGTCTCTGAATTTCACCTCAACCAATCCATTGTGCTTCCAGTGTTCTTTCCAAAGCCTCATTCTCATCCTGGAGAATCAGCTCTTCACACTCTGGACTGTAAACGTGCTTTGGCTTTCTACTTGGATCGCACCAAACCACACAGAACTGCTCCTCAACTTTTCGTCTCCTTTGATCCAAACAAGTTGGGACGACCTGTATCGAAGCGCACCATCTTCAACTGGATGGCGGCTTGTATCTCTTTCTGCTATGCCCAGGCTGGATTACCCCTTCCCTGTAAGGTCACAGCCCATAAGGTCAGAGCAATGGCAGCCTCTGTAGCCTTCCTCAGATCGACACCGATTGAGGAGATTTGTAAGGCTGCCGCTTGGTCCTTGGTTCATACATTCACCTCTCATTATTGTCTGGATACTTTCTCCAGAAGGGATGGACAGTTTGGCCAAACGGTGTTACAAAATTTATTCTCCTAAGTTGCCAACTCTCCCACCATCCCATTGAGGTTAGCTTGGAGGTCACCCACTAGTGAGAATACCTGCCTGCTTGTCCTGGGATAAAGCAATGTTACTTACCGTAACAGTTGTTATCCAGGGACAGCAGGCAGCTATTCTCACGTCCCACCCACCTCCCCTGGTTTGGCTTCTCTGCTAGCTACCTGAACTGAGGAGACACGCCCGGAGCATCGGGCGGGAAGGCACTGGCGCATGCGCGGTGCGGGCATCTCGAAACTTCTGAGTTTCTTCAAGCAAGACATGCTTGCAAGATGTCCGTATCGGGGCTCTGTCGGATGACATCACCCACAAGTGAGAATAGCTGCCTGCTGTCCCTGGATAACAACTGTTACGGTAAGTAACATTGCTTTATAACCAGGGCTATGAAGTCGGTAAATAAATCCTTTGACTCCGACTCCTCAGTTTCTGGTACCCATGACTCTGACTCCAGGTACCCAAAATTGTCTCCAACTCTGACTCCTTGTGACAGCTGTTGCCATCTGTGCTTTCCAGTAGATCCAGTTGATTTATTTGACCGCTACTCAAGCTTATACCATAACCTCTGTTCTGTGTAGGTTACATAATGCCTTCCAGGAAGCACTGCAAGATTAAATCCTGCTATTTTGGGCTGCAACTGCTAGGCTACGCCTTCTTCTACAAAGTATATATAAGATAATACCAATATATTTTCTCCAGTTAACACACTTATGTTTCTGTGTGTGGCACATTACAAGCATTTTATTTTGTGCCAAATGGGGAAAATAAAATGCTGGGAAGACTTACAAGTGTTGAATTGAGAGGGAGTTGTGGAACTCTGCTGTCACAAAATCAGCTAAAAGCATGGCACCAATTCAGAGCTGGTCCTCAGTGGAGGGGTTGTGTTCTGGAAGCACTAAATTGATCAGGCTGATAGACCACGGTGGTGAGTGAAATAAAGATGCCGAGCATTGCGGGAAGGATTTTGAGAAAACTCTGCGTTCATAAGTCAGCAGTTCACTTTAAGCACGGGCCTTCTTGAATATATCTGTAGCATTGAACTGAGAAGTAGTAATATGCAAACCGAAATGAGATACTTAAATTACACTTTTTTATTTTTTATTTTTATTCAGGTGTGCGTGTACTTGTCGATGCGCGTGAGAAACTGCACATTCCATGGGGAACTCCCTCCAGTCAGAAGCACGGGGAAGTAATGATGGCATTTGACACTCGGTCAACTATGGCAATACAGGGATTAGTGGAGCCAGAAGTTTTTTCACAGTATCTTCCATCGATTAGAGCATTATGGGCAGACAGTGGTATTCAGCATGCCTATGACAGACGCAGAGAATTTCAGCTGGTAAGATATTGATTATACAGGGCTGTGTTTACATATTACATGTAACCTTTTAATTGTTGGGTATTCTAAAATAACAAAATATATATAACCCTGCCTGTCAGCATTATTTTTCCCCAAAGCACCTACAGGTAGTCCCGAGTTACAGATGCCAGACTTAAGTATGACTCGTACTTAAGAACGCATTTACGGCTTTTTTTTATTTCACTGAGCAGTATTTCCAGTGGCCTAGACTCCTACACTACTTCTCCTATAGCAGATTCAAGAATAATGCATGACAGCATTAAGAATAGTGTGTGGGTGCGCATGCTGTACCTTAGAGGGAACACTGTTTGTCCCTTTGTCAGCTGGGAGCAGAGGGAAGCAGAAAGAATCTTAAAATCTACAAGTTCTGAGTTACATACAAATCCAAGTTAAGAACAGCTTTAAAAACGTAACTCATTCTTAACCTAGGGATTGCCTGTACTTATTTCAGAGAGAGTAAAACTTCTTTGCACATGCTCTCTGTTTCTAGTTAGTTGACTACAGTAGGGGAGAAAGTTTGAGTGAAGGTTATGTCGTATGTATTTTGTGCTTAAGATGATTGGATTACAAATGGTTTTAAATAAAAACAGTAAAATGTAATAGGGTCATTCTGTGTCAAGTGGTCTAGGGCTCCCAAGCTCACAATTACAGATTTTGATGAAACTTTGTATGCTGAATCTTACATGACCCAAACGAACTCTAGTAAAGTTTAAGATCAGCCAGTGGAATATAGCTCTTTATTTGATACCATACTATGACCGTGTACAGTATCCATGCACAATGTTGGCAACTTTGAGTCAAAATATTTCCTTGGCCATTGAAGCAAAACCAATGAAACTTGGCAATCTTATACAGTGTTTTACATCTATTCAATGGAACTAATGCAGATTTTCATTTTTTGAAACTGAGGTACGTAAAAAGCCTCAAAGTGGGCCAAAAAAGTTCAAAGTTTATCTTTCTGTGACTCCTGTAATAATGAAGCTAACCCTGTAAAATTTTGTCTGTTATTTTGTGACATGACTTTGTTGTCAAATATACAATTTCAACTTATTAGCTAATATTGTTGCTTTATAATTTCAGGGTAGTTTGTGTTTTTTCAAAAAATATCAAAAATTGGGTATTTTTAACCAGTGCTTATAAAAAAGAATATTCTGGAAACATTTTCAAACAAACTTTATATTAGAGCATATTTCAGACCCCCTGAAAAAGTTGGTTTTGTTTTTCAATGCAAGCAAACAGTGCCTGAAAATAAGGGTCAAAGGTCATGGAAGTTTCCATAGTGTTGTCATACATTAACATCAAAATATGGTCAACTTTTCAATTTCTAAACTGTTTTGCATTTCTTCTGAGGAAAATATTTGTTATCCCAGGACAAGCAGGCAGATATTCTCACTAATGGGTGACGTGATCCAACGGAGCCCCGATACGGAAAAGTAAGATCTAAAAGAACGTGAGAATAGCTGCGAGCTGTCCCTGGATAACAACTGTTACGGTAAGTAACATTGCTATTGCGTTGTTCCGTGGTGGCATTGTACAAATTTTGGCCTGTAGATCTTATGACTCACAGATTTGATTTGTTTTCCAAAAAAAGTGGATTAGGTTGGCTCATATGTAGTTAAAAAAAAAAAAAATCCTATGAATCCCAGTGCTAATGGTGAGCTAAATCAATTTATATCTGTCAGCCCTGAAGGTATGATCCATAAAATAATGTCTAGGATTGTATAAACCAACCAAATAGGAGTTCTTTAAACCTCCTAATTATCTATACATATTATGTAGCTTAAAGTTGGTGACGGTGCAGTGTATTTCTTCAATGACTGACAAAAACTGCTTGTGCCTTCTTAAACAAGTTTCCAAAACTGTACTACTGAAATCACTCAAATGCTTCTTGGCCCTGTTCTGATACAGTGGTGCCTCGCATAACGGACGCCTCGTACAGCGAACGCTGCGCATAACGAACTTTTTGTCTTGCTCCCTATAACGAACTTCGTTTCACACAACGAAGTCGCCCGAGGGGCCCGGGGGGGGGGCGGAACTACTCTCGCCGAAGCCGGGAACAGCAGCACCCTCCTGTCTGAATGCAGTGTTCCATCATCTCCCTCCACCTTACCTTAGATGCCGAGTTTTCCGGCTTTCTTTTTCGGCCAGCCACACACTTTCAAAGAGCAGCACATGCGCGCATGCTCTGTTGTTCAATCTTCTCCTCTGACGCAACCGGAAACCGGAAGTTGCAGGAGAAGAGAACATTGATCAACTTCAGCAGCTGCGCGTGCACAGCTTTTTGAAAGCGTGCGGCTGGGTGAAAAAGAAAGCTGGCAAACTCTGCATATAAGGTGAGGTGGAGGGAGGGAAATGTAGGGCTGCAGAACGAATTATTTTCTTTTATATGTATTCTTATGGGAAAACAGGGCTGCAGAACGAATTATTTTGTTTTACATGTATTCTTATGGGAAAACGTGTTTCACAAAACGAACGTTTCACATAACAAACTTGCTCCTGGAACGGATTAAGTTCGTTGTGTGAGGCACCACTGTACATAGTTTTGAAATCATGGAATAGGTGTCAAGAGTTAAGCATTGCTAAATTTTCAACCAAGTTAGTCCATTAAGCAAGCTTGTGTGTAATCAGAGTTGTCACTAGCCTATAGCGCTACCAAAGCCACTGATGTGCTCAGCAACTACATACCGCCCAAAGAAAAGGGTAGTTGCCTGACCAACAGCCACATGCTCAACTGAATCACCTTCCATGCCATGTGGTACAAACATTTATAGAAACATAATGACATAAGGAGCTTAATGTCGGTCTAGTCTGCTCATTCACAGCTTAGACTAAAATAGAAAGCACACCTACTTTGTATGTTTTCACAGGTTAATTTTTGAAAAGTCACTTTTTATATTGCTCAAGTTGTTACTGGTCATCTGGCTATCCAGAAGTAAATAGGACTATGAAATGGTAATACCATTACATTACATTGGTGTCTTCTATCCTGCCAATACCTTTCAGTTCTAGGTGGTTTACAATAAGAGTTGGACTGGGTATTTCCAGGGAGAATACATAGTTAATAGATGTGTCGGGATCTGTGGAGGGTCGATCAGGAGATCATTTTACAAATTTCTTGAATAGAAAGGTTTTAAGTTCTTTCCTGAATGTTTTGTAGTTGGGCGTTATAGTCAGCAGATTGGAGAGGTGGCGGTCTACTTTTGCTGCTTTGGTGGCTAATAGTCCATCGTATATTTTTTTTGCTTTATATACATTTTGATTGGGGGGTGGGTAAAGTATGCATGAGTTCTCCTTGGTCTGGATGTGTTTTTCCTGATTAGGCGGTTGCTCAGATAGCTTGGTCCGTTTCCATTTAGGGCTTTGAATAGAGTGCAGTAGAATTTGTATTGTATACGTGCTTGTACTGGGAGCCAGTGTGAAGCTCAGAAAGCGGTGGTAATGAGGTCATATTTTTTTCAGGAAGTAAATCAGTCTAAGAGCTGTATTTAGCATGTTGGTTGGGTTTGACAGGTATAGGATGTTACAGTAGTCCAGGAGTCCTAGGATTAGCACTTGTACCAAGAGTTTGAATTGTTAATTGTTAAAGTTTTTTCAGATTTGTCTTAGGTTACTCATGGTTGCAAATGCAATTTTCCCTAGCAACAGCAGCAGATGAATCCAGAGACCAATGGGATAGCACACATCTACCAGCAGGCGGAGATAGAGAAACTGATTAACAGGTGGTCCCATTGGCTGGCACTCCTCCTGTATCTCCAGTATTCTCTATCTCCCAGCAGGAAATGGTCGCTATTCAACTAGCTCCTGAATTCTGGCTGTGACTGGAACTTTATTTTCTCCTGTTGAGGTTTCTCTTCAGTGAGCTGGCAATGCTATTTCTCCTGTTGAGATTTTCTCTTCAGTGAGACAGGGGTGTCCGGCTGAACGGTGCCGGCTTTAGGGATTACACCTGGGTCCCCCGAGGTCCCTGCCTCACCCTCCCTCTATTGCTAGAGGGTCTGACTGGGTCTCAATTTTTTTCTTCTTTCCCTTCTCTGTAAAAAAAAAAAAGAGAGACCACAGTTACAGCTACATTCTGCTCTGTTACTGCTGCTCAACCAGCTTTAACTGGCTTCAACCAGCCCTAACAACAAGCTTGTGAGTATGTCTGTGTTGTTTTACTGTTGCTTGAACTTCAAGTTCTGTTTGGGAGTCTTAGTAATGTGGGTTCGCTCAACATATGTTTAAGGAATTGATATTTTATTGAGGCTAAGTTTTATGACTAGAAATCCGTGGAGGGAGCTGGGACTTCCCGCCCTTTGCATGCACGCGCTTGGTTTCCTTGTTGGTTACAGCGCGGCAGTAGCGGTGCGATTTCATGCTCGCACTTGTTCTCATTGTTGGGTTTCAGTGCAGCAGTAGTAGTCCTGTTTATTCTGAGGCTCTCTTTCATCGGTGTTTGTCACGGCCATGTGCAGCTGATTGTGCAGGTGCCGGTTTATAGCAGCGAGCATGAGATGGAACATGTTTTTTCCGGCGTTGTGGGCCGTTCTTCTGGTTATTCCCCGAGTCTGATTTTCTTTCTATGCAAGCCGCGGCAGGGTAAATTTTGCGGGGCTTGAATCTGACTATGTTTCTAGGAGCGTTGATGCAGTGGCCACGTGTCAGCGAGAATCAGGCGTGCACTTGGGTCTCCGGCGATGGCAGGAGAGCTGCAGCGTTCCAATAGTTTGTTTCCAGCTGACTTTGGTCAGGGTATGCCGGGGCTTCTCTCCTTTCCGGTTCAGACAAGTTGTATGTGTTTCACCAGCTTTGGGACAAGCTTGGGCAGATTTATATGTGTATGTCTGTGTTCCTGCTGTACTCCCTTGAAGGAAGCTGCTTGTTTAATCGGACTCTGGGGTTTGCACTCAAGGGGTTTACCAGAGAGACTCTGACCTGTACTAGGTTTGTCTCCGGACTGGGGCGACATAACGGCAACTCACGGCACGGTGAGATCAGCAGTAAGATAGTGCCCTGTATTTCACACAGGTATCTCATTGTCTCGCTTGGGGTCCCTGCAGATTGAGCCTTTGTCTGTTGGTAACTGTCTTTATTTGGGCCTCTGTGCTGAGCTGCATGTGTCTAGTAGTGGCACAGGATATATATGCCTAAAGGTAGTACAAATAGATTCCAAGTTCGGGCTGTCTCTATGAGCATAATGACACTTCGCATCTTCCTATAGCCAGGACTCTCTTTCTCTATTTCTGAGGGGGCCTGGACTTCAGATTTCCATGCTTATCACGCTGGTTTCTCCTGTCGCCATTTTCTCATGGCACATGCTAGACGGGCCCCCCGACCAGACAGGAAGGGCTGTACAGCTCCTTTTAACCAGGAGCCAGTTACCTATTCTATCAAACCGCGGAGGATCACGCGCTATTTGGCTGTTAGCCTCATCCCTGAAGCTCTCATTAGCGATGTGAGCTTTGTCCGATACCTGTAAGGATGCTGTTGTTTTCCACGGGGCGTTAGATGCAGCATCTTGATTGAGTCTAGTACGTATTCACTTTAAAGGACGTACGTATTTCGCTCATGTTGCATGGAGTTAGTACTGTTTTCATGGTTCCAGTATATTCCTCTTTACATTGCGAAACTTGATTTTTCCTAGGAGAATCTTCTTGCAGATCCTACAGTTCTCATCCTGCCATTCTCTGACCTTCTGCACTTCATTCTGAGGGGATCTTGACTTCTTCCAATGACTCTTCAGACTTTCTCATGAGGGAGAAGATGCTATAATGTCAGGTCAGGGGGCTGTGAAGATTTTTCAGGATGCTTGCAACTTTGCATCCTCCTCAGGTTTCCAGTTTGTTCTTGGTGTCTCTATGTTTTGTGTTTCCCTTTTCAGTGTTACTGGTCCTCAAGGCAGTTCTTGTAGTTCTTCGGGAACTAAGGGACGTTGTTCCACTTACTGCATGGTGCCCAAGACGGGGGCATTGGGCTGGCTGGATCCCATTCTGCTGAATTAGTTTCTCAGGGTTACACATTTCTGCAGAAAAACTGGGAGAATATTTACATTTTCCCTATGGACTCCGAACAGCACTAGGTTTGCTTGCCTCTCTTTGAGCAGCACTTTCGATTTTGGCACATGCCATTTTACCTACCCAAGGCTTCAAGAACATTTTAGAAAATGTGGGCAGTGGTACCGTTTTGGCGCTACCAGGTGATTCATCTATTTCTTCTTGACTGACTTCTTGATTCGGACGTCTTCCAGTCGGGCCATTTGACTGACAAGAAAAGGGTGGTTTCTTTTCCTCAGCGCTCTTTTCTCCTGTACTATTTATAGGTATATCGGAGAGATTTTTTATTCATATAGGAGAGAAATGTGTTTCTTCCCAAGACTAGGGCGATGGGTCACAGTCTCAGGTTTGCATCCTTCTTTGGTCACCATGACCCAAAGTATGGGATTCTGTACAGGTTATAGGATCCATGTTGCTGACTCCACTGGGAACTTCGGTTTGCTTTCCCATTATGCCGCTATAGCAGTCGCTTTTGTTCCAGTGGTTCCCGGTATCTCAGGGCTCCAATTATTTGGTAGGCTCCTCAAGTATCGCTCTGTATGATTTGGTGGCTCAGCGAGATTTCTTTTTTCAAAGGCATGCCTCTGTCTTTTCTGGACTAGCTCATGGCCACCAAACATCCCGGGCTGTCGGGTTGGGGGGCTCGGTGCCTTCCATCCTCAGCTCCAGGAGTCTGGTCTTAAGAGGCGACTCAGTACTTGTTCATTCTTCTACTCTTGAGCGTTGTCAGGCTACCTTTCTGGAGCTTCAGACCATTCTTCCGGACTGCCGCTGAGGGTCCTTTCATTCAGTATTATGATGGGGGTATTTCTCTACAGCTTGGGCAGTAGGTGATGTACTCAGTTGCCAGGTATGGTTGTTGTTCTACTTCAGTGGGTGGACCCTCATCTTCCTCTTCTGTTGGCAGATCATTTTAAGGGTGAGGAAAAGAGTTTGGATAGACTTTCTCTCCGCGAAATCTGAGCATGGCCCATTTATTGTATGT
The DNA here is from genome assembly GCF_902459505.1 of Geotrypetes seraphini. Lineage (NCBI taxonomy): Eukaryota > Metazoa > Chordata > Amphibia > Gymnophiona > Dermophiidae > Geotrypetes > Geotrypetes seraphini. The sequence goes on along the minus strand of NC_047093.1, from coordinate 14,723,229 downwards.
AACATTGAAAGGTACATGGGGGAGGTGGGAGGGAGGTAAAAGTTGTCACAGTTGGCCGAGGCAGGAGGGGTCCCTCCTGTCCCAGCCCATCAGGTCTTAAGGCATGCCTGGCGGAGGCCTACAACAGGTCTGGGAAGGGGGGCTGGTGGATGCAGACCCGAATATAAGCCAAGACTCCCATTTTTGGGCTTTTTTTTTTTTTTGATCAAAAATCTTGGCTTATATTGAGTACATACAGCACTCTTGAGTCTATCTCCTCTTAACTTCATCCTATGCCCTCTTGTTCCAGAGCCTTTCCTCCAAAGTATACATATTGAGAATTTTAAGGCTGTCCCCATATGCCTTATGACGAAGACCACACACCATTTTAGTTGCCTTCCTCTGGGCTGACTCCATCCAGCCTCCAGAATTGTACACAATATTCTAAATGAGGTCTCACCAGAGTCTTATACAGGGGCATCAATACCTCCTTTTTCCTACTGACCATACCTCTTCCTATGCACCCTAGCATCCTTCTAGCATTCACGTCACCTTTTCAACCTGTTTGGCTACAATCACACCCAAATCCCACTCTTCTGCCGTGCACATAAGTTCTTCACCCCCTAAACTATATTGTTCCTTTGAGTTTTTGTAGCCCAAATGCATGACCTTACATTTCTTAGCATTAAATCTTAGCTGCCAAATTTCAGACCATTCTTCAAGCTTCACTAGTTCCAGCCTCAAGGTACAGTATATGGATGCTATCTTTATACATCTTCCTGTTATTTGACTGGGCAAGGCTGTGTACCATTTGCTTTTTCTGTAATGTAACAGAACTGTGCTATGTTTGAATTACAAATTGTAAAATTCTTAGCTTGACAGCTGGACAATCCTTTTTTCTTGAAAGAAATGTTATAAGATATGGAATGTTTAGAATGACACAGGGACAAATTTTTCCCCGTCCCTGCAGGAACTCATTTTCCCATCCCCATGAGTTCCTTTCATGTCCCTGTCCTGCAAGCTCTGACCTCATCTGCATAAGCCTCAAACACTTTAAAATCATAAGTGTTCAAAGCGTGTGCAGTTGAAACGGAGCCTACTGGAATGGGACAGGGGCAGCGACAAAACTCGCAGGGATGGGGAAAAATTTGTCCCCGAGTCATTCTCTAATGAAATGTCTGAAGAATACAACACAAGCTTGAATACTGGTACATAGAAACATGAAACATGGCAGCATGTGATGAAATAACTATCAAGGCTGTGTTTTCATAGACTGATAGTCAGAATTTTCAGACTTTCCATCCTGTGGAAAAACAATACAATTATTTCAATTGAGTTTTCAGAGGCTGCATTTTTTTCATGCTCCTCCTAAAATAAGTATAGGAAACGTAGGACTGCATAACCCAGGTCTGTTGTATCAAGAATAAGTATTTTTTGTTTGCAGGTACTGTTCCATCAATATGTATTATTATTTATTTTATTTTTTACAGGGGGAATCTGTAAAATATTTCCTGGACAATTTGGATAAACTTGGAGAGCGAGTGAGTTCAGTCTTTTTCTATTTATATTATTGGAGGTTTGTCTTGTTAATGTGTTTATAAATGTAAAATTCAGTGTGTTGTTTTCCAGCTAAAGTTTTTTTTATAGTATTAAATCCTGTATATTTGTGTGTGCTTTACACCATAGATACTACCATATATACTTGAATATAAGATGAGATTTTTGGCAGGAGTGAGCTTTCCGCACTCCTGCCCCACGCTGAGCCCCTCCCTGAATGGCTGTCACGAGTTCTTGCGGTCCAGCGGTATACCAGGCAGGAGTGACTTTTTTGCACTTAGGTCTGACACTGAGCCACTCGCTGAATGGCTGCCACCAGTTATCACGGGACTTGTGAAAACTGGTGGCAGCCATTCAGGGAGTAGCTCAAGGCCGAGCAGGAATGCAGAAAGCTCACTCCTGCCCAGTACACCACTGGTCCACCAGGGATTCAAAAACGTACACGAGGGGAGGTGGGAGGAGATTAAAAAAAATTGTCAGAGACGGGAGGGATCCCAGCCTACCACTGGACCACCAAGTTTCAAGTTTATTAGGTTTTTATATACCGCCTATCAAGGTTATCTAAACGGATAATGAAGCTACAATTACGGTTTTACGATCAGGTACTCAAGTATTTTCCCTAGCTGTCCCGGTGGGCTCACAATCTATCTAATGTACCTGGGGCTATGGAGGACTGAATGACTTGCCCAGGGTCAACAAGGACAAGCGCAGGCTCGGTGGAGGCCTGCAGGAAGGTGGGACAGGGTGCATAGCCTGGCAGGGAGGGTGGACAGGGTGCAGATCCTGGCAGGGCACATGAATATTAACCCCCCCTGGGCTTATATTTGAGTCAACCTTTTTTCCTCCTTTTTTGGGGGGGGGGGAGGGTACCTCGACTTTTATTCGGATCGTCTTATATTCGAGTATAGTTGCAAATCTTCGTGCAATTGAAGGGCACAAAAGCATTTAAAAGAAGGCAAAGGGAGGGTTGCAGTGGGAGGGAATATAAATATTAAGGGAAAGTGGCGTTAATGTGGTCAAAGGCTTTAATTATAAAAGTGATTCACATGATGCAGGTTTACAGAAACCATTGTACTGTGCATGAGGTGTCCCTGTTCTACCAGCAGAACTGCTTCTCTTCACTCACTGCCCTAAATTCTGTTAATGATTTTCAACCAGTTTTAAATATCAGTTCTTACACATAATGCCTCATGTATAGAATGTTTTGAAATTAACTGATAAATGATGAATTAAAATATAACCACAAGCCAAAATGTATTCTATTCAGTTGTTTACCCTTTTTTGTTTGTTTGTCCAGATAACTTGAGGAGGAAATGCTGCTGAATAATCCTGCGAAATTCGTAGGCCCAAAGAGATTTAGAATTCAGATGTTTGTAGTCTTGTTATTTACTTTCCCCGATGTGTAATTCCCAGAATAAATTTAGTGGGAGAATATGTAAATGGATCAGTAGGTCTAGTACAGATAACTGTGTCAACAGATTTGCATGTATTTGCCTACTTATCCATATATATAACAATTCCGGCATGGACTTTGACTGTATATACTCTGAGCCCATCTATTTGAATGTGTTCAAAGAACTTTATGGTTAAAGGGGAAAGACTAGAAAAAAATCTACCGTATATACTCGAATATAAAAATTGGCCCCAAAAATGGGTGTCTCAGTTTATATTCGGGAATCTCGGAGAGAGCAAGAACCAGAAGGCCTTGAGCATGCGCAGATGCTCAAGGCCCAGGCAAGAGGCAGGAACTTCTTGCACCAGCACGTCCTGTGGGCTGCGTGCCAGATGGGGAGTGCCAGTTCACGCGCAGGGGGAGCAATGCCAGTTCTTGGGGGGGGGGGGGGCGGTGCTCACAAATCAAGTCAACACTCGGTTTGCGAGAATGTTTTGCTCGTCTTGCAAAACACTCGCAAACTGAGGTTTGACTGTACTTTTTTTTTTTTCTTCCTCTAGTGGGCTCACATTCTGAGTTCAGTACTTGGAGCAATGGAGGCATAAGTGACTTGCCCTGGGTCACAAGGAGCTGCAGTGGGATCCGATTGACCTTCTAGTAAAGAATCCCCTTTCTCTTCCCAGAAGTCAAGATCTTCTCAGGCAGGGACTGGTAGAAATGGAAGATCTGGATCCCTTTTGTCTTACAGTATGGCCACTGAGAGACGCTGTTTAGAGAACCATAGGTATTCCCCTGCAGAGACATCTATGCTGTTTTACTCTAGGAAATCCTTTAAATCCCTAGCTTATGTCGGGGTCTGGTGTGTGAGACCTGGTGTGTGGGAACAGTCTCTTTTTCTGGGATCCTAATTTGTTTTTCTTCAGCACAATCCAGATCAGGGGCTGATGTTGAGATCCCTGAAGTTCAGGTGGCTGTACTATCAAATTTAGGGGGGAAAGCAAAAGGCCATCTCTTTGGTTCTGCATGGAGAGGTGGCCTGGTGCATTTGCATCCCCAATTTCGTTCTTCCTTCCCACAGTGGGACCTTAATTTGGTCCTCGGCACTGCAGTTAGAGAAGCCAAACTCCCAAGGCAGTTTGTGTGGTGGCTATCACCTCTGCACAGTGGGTCTCAGAATTCCAGGCTCTGTTGTGTCGGGGCCCATATCTCTTCTCAGAGGATTCAGTGTCTATGTCTGGCTCCACCACCCTTTCTACCGAAGGTGGTGTCGCCATTACTTTGAATCAGGTCTGCTTGCCCTCCTTTGTAACGGGGTTCAATTCCTGTGGGACTGGAAGCTTCATAAGCTGTCATATCGTAAGAACAAGAACAGCCGTTCGCATTCATGCTCAGAATCCCATCTTCACAATAGCCAATCCAGATCATGTACCTAGCAAAAATCCAAATAGTAGCAATATTTTATGCTACTGAACTAGGGCAAGCAGTGGCTTCACCCATGTATGTCTCAATAGCAGACTGGACTTTTCCTGTAGGAACTTGTCCAAACCTTTTTTAAAACCAGCTATATTAACTACTCTTGCTACTACATCCTCTGGCAATGCATTCCAGAGCTTAACTATTGTCTGAGTGAAAAAATGTTTTCTCCTATTGGTTTTAAAAGTATACAGGAGGCCCTTGAAGTTGCCTACTTGTTTCGTATGACACGTACAAAAATGTTAAGGCCTCTACCTAGACACCTCTTACTACATGAATTTCAGGTTTTAGGGGTTGAAAATTTGCATGGCTTAGTGCCATAAGTTAGGGTATCTACATGCCAAGTTTCATTAAAATTGAAGATGGTAAGTTGGGGACCACTTGTACAGTTGGCATGGACTGACATTACATTACATTAGTGATTTATATTCCGCCATTACCTTGCGGTTCAAGGCGGATTACATATGAATTGTCAGGACATTTAGAAGTACATAAGAACATAAACAGTGCCTCTGCTGGGTCAGACCAGAGGTCCATCATGCCCAGCAGTCCACTCACGCGGTGGCCCATCCGGTCCAGGACCTGTCTAGTAATACTCTATCTATACCCTTCTATCCTGCTCCTGATTGGTGAGGTCCGACTTTAGTGCAGGAAGAGGCGGTTGGAGCATACCGCGAGTGATTTCCTTCACTCGCTGGCGCTCCGGCTGCCCTCTCCTGTCTCCCACTGCTAAAAACAGTATTCGTGTTTTTTCAGCATCTGCGGGGGTTCCTCCATATCTAAACTAAACTAAACCTTAAGTTTGTATACCGCATCCTCTCCACAATCGTAGAGTATCCTCTGGACATTTTCTAATTCGAACTCATATGAACTTTATTTGCCGTCAATTTATTTGTTTCTGTTATACTGGAGGAAGTGGGAAAGGCATGTCAAATACTGTACTTTTTATCTAATGTATGTGACACAGCAAACACTAGAAGTCACATTGTTTATAAGTTTAGAATGAATTTTCCTATCCTGTATCAAAAATCCTATATGCAACACACCAATCCCAGACTTTTCACTTTGTCATACAACAAAACAAATATATTTTCAAATTCTGGTGTCACCTCAATTACAGTAATACAAAATTCCTCCACTGTCAGCTACTGTTAAGCCACACTCAAAACCCTACAAATATAATACTCAGAAACTATATAGCAAACGTCAGACCTTCAACATGATCAGTTGGGGCTGGAGGAAGCAGTTGTTATTGAAGTCAGTGGAAAAGCAGAAATAGGGACCAGTTACTGGGATTTCAAGAACCTGACTCGAGATTGCTGGTCTTCCCAGCTTGCAGATAATGATGGTTGTTAAGGAAACACCAAACATTTCCCATCTCTTGGGGACACGCTGGCTGAGAACCACTGCTCTAACACATGACTGATTTTACACACAATTGCAAAGGCCAACCTAAGCTTTTGGTGCTTGACAGCTGAAAAATCATCAATATTCTGTTTAATTGCTTATTCAACTACAGTCTTTAAAACTATATCATGAGCATTGAGCCCTAGGAACTTTTGAAACTGGGAAATGGCCAAGCTCAAATAGGTTAGTAACCTGGTCAGTTGAAATTGATTCATATTTATCTCTAGTTTATTGCATTTATCAACTAGTATTTTTAAACAATTTTTATGGTTATCAAAATAAAGGACAACAGCATTACAAACTATGAATGGCAATATAAAAACCAATTTCTTTTAACTTTACCACAAACAATGGTAATATAAACAGTGAGTTCCCCCCAACCCCAAACCAAAAACCTAACCTGCAATACATAGCATACCGGGTTCTTTCTTGGATCTTTACAGCATAAAACACTGGCCTTCTATCCTTCCAAAGCTCAAGCTATACCACCATAAATCCCCTGAAAAGGGAATCTCCACTAATTGTCCAAAATAACCTTTGAGAACAAATTTCTTAATTTGCTGAAGTTACCATGATTACAACTGTATAGAAACAATTGTTTTGTGTTTTGTAGGATTATCTACCATCTCAGCAAGACATTCTGCTAGCCAGAAAACCCACCAAAGGAATTCATGAGTATGATTTTGAAATCAAAAATGTCCCATTCAAGATGGTTGATGTCGGTGGTCAAAGATCAGAGCGAAAACGATGGTTTGAGTGCTTCGACAGTGTAACTTCAATACTGTTCCTTGTGTCTTCAAGTGAATATGACCAGGTGCTGATGGAGGATCGACTGACAAATCGTCTTACAGAGTCTCTAAACATTTTTGAAACAATAGTCAACAACAGGGTTTTCAGCAACGTCTCCATCATCCTTTTCCTAAACAAGACAGACTTGCTTGAAGAGAAAGTAAAAATAGTGAGCATCAAGGACTACTTCCCAGAGTATGAAGGGAATCCCCACTACCTGTCAGATGTCCAAAAATTTCTGGTAGATTGCTTCCGCAGCAAGCGCCGGGATCAGCAGCAGAAGCCTCTCTACCACCACTTTACCACGGCTATCAACACGGAAAACATCCGCCTGGTATTCCGTGACGTCAAGGACACCATTCTTCATGACAACCTCAAACAGCTTATGCTGCAGTGATGTGGGCAGACTTCAGTTGTAATGCTCTTCCTTATGTGTTCCTCACTTAAAACATTTTAGCTGTTTACAGCAGAAGTAGAAAAATCAGTTTTCTTGCGGCTGCCTTAGTGTTTGGCTGAAGGGCTGATGATGAACATGCCAATTTCTGCTCAAGATCTGGCTTTTTAACTTCCACTTTTAACTTCAAGCCCATCTGAAATTTTTAGTAGTATGAAGCTTCAAGCTTTCATCTCTCCCAGCTATGGAACTGGTTTGGTGGACGATTAATGTTGTAGGCATATGCCGAGGTAAAAGATTTCCGAAGAAAGCCTCTTCTGAAATTTTTAATTTGTATTTTATGTTAAGATGATTTAAGTTGTAATTGCTGATACAAAGGTTATAGGAAAAATCAGATGCTGAACTTGAGTCCTCCACCACATTAAAAGTTTGCTGCACTACTTGTCCTTACATCCCCCCCCCCCTCCACTGGAATTTGGAAGATAACGTCTGCATAGATGAGAACCATAAAATTTTAATTCTGTTTGGTTTTCCTTGTGTGATGATTTTTTAAATGTTTTAAAGTTTACATTGAATGCAGTTTTGGTTTAAACTAATGACAGATGATCATCTAATGGGTAGGAAAGGCCAGAACTACAAATTTGTATTCCAGCATGTCTTGACAATGTTTGAAAGGAAATGTCAGTTGTTTTTTTTTTTGGGGGGGGGTGTATTGGAGCACATACTATAATACCATTTTTTGAAGTCTGCCACTAGAAGTCAAAACTGCATTTATCTGTACAGTATCTATTGCAATTAACACATGAAATTTTCCAGACTTCTTGCATTCAAAGCAAATTCTACCTAATAGTCAACTGAAGGGAAGTGCCTTCTGATCTGTTGTGTTCCATCACTGTCCTGGGAACCTCTAGGCTCCATTTGTAGCTTTCTTTTTGGTTTTTATTTTAAAGTAATTTTATACTAAAGGTGAAAGAGAGAAAGCACACTTGGATAATTGGTTAATTATTGGAAGTTATCTACTTGAAGTTGCTTTTTATAAATGCTTGCCTATTTGAGACGGGAAATTGTAGAGCTGGTTAAATACCCTCACTTTCCCTGGAATGACCACTTGCTAAGTGTTATAAAGGTATTGATTCAGATAGAAAATTCAGTTTTTCCATTGTTAACATTTAAGTTCACAACTTAGATGCTGAGTTGGATTATGAGTATTAAGTCTGAAACGAATGTTCCATTTTCAAGATTTTGGGGTGTTTTTTTCCCTGAAAAACCTGGTTAAGATTATTGGAGCTAAAAGGAGAAAATAGTGTGATTTGATGTGGGGTTTTTTTTTTTTTTTTTTGTAGCTAAGATAACCAAAACCTCCCTGGGCTTTTTATGGCTCTGTTGAAAGGGAGACTTGGTTTTAGTGAACCTGATTTTTATTTAAAGACTTCAAACCTAAAATTTTAAGAGGTTTTTCTGTAGTGGTCAGCCATTGTGAGATATTTGAATCTCCGCACCAAACAGTATTTGGTTTTGTCCAGCCACAAATGCATATCTAGCCAAATTTTGTGTTCTTGCCAAATAAATCCTGCTCTTGCCAGTGGCTCCAGAATGAGAAATTTATTCTGAACTGCTTTCATCCATTGAGTTTTAAGTATGAGAACTTTTTTTAGGTGTTTAACTTGTTGCCAAGTGTTTCAGTGACCTACTGATGGAGTGCTTTAGAACAAGCAGCTAGTTGGTTGACAAAAGTGATCTGAATTGTTTTGTGGTGGTACCATTTTTGGTAGCAGATAACAAGCCAAACTGTTTCCTTCACTTTTAAACTGCCTTAATCCTGTTATGCATGTGGGAAATGGTGTGTCCCTGTAACACACTTGCAGTTGGTTAAGAAGGACGATTCCATGGTTTTGGCGTGTTATTTAATATATTTACATTAGGGAATTGTCTTTGTTAGTTTCTTTCCTTGTGGGAAAAAAAACACATTTTAGTAGTGTTCACACATTGGCACTAATTTTTCCAATAGTTTTAAAGATGTATTGAACATAGAATGAAGGATTTTGGATTCCCCCTTCTGTTATATTTGCACCATGACTGATCTGTCATTTTTTCCTGTTCTGCTGGTTAAGCCAAATGTCATGCTGTTAAGTATTTCACAAAGAGCAAGAGTGCTTATACTTTACCCGTAAGCAGCTAGACTTAAAGATTCAGATTACTGAACAGAGGACACCAGAAACATGTTTCATTATCCAGTTTGTAAATTGTAAAAGACCATTTAGAAGATTGGGCACTAACCTTAGCTACCAGATTGGATGTTAGTTTTAGGGCATGAACTGAAGCTGGTGAAAATCTGCTCTGTATGTTTGCTACTGTAACTTAAAATGTAAGTCTTCTGTTTGATCTTTCTTTTATGAAGAATTCTTTTAGAAGGTATTCAATATAGATAAGGGGTGCGTCACAGTTGTACACTTTCTCAAGGTGTTTGATTCATTCTAAAACAGTTTTACATGTTGCTTTAAACGACAATGAGCACAATGATGTGAGTTAGCAGAAAAAAATAGAAAGATTGTGTAGTTTTGTGTTGTAATGCAGAGGATGCTGGATTTATCAAGCCGTTTGCCAGCAGAGTTTTATGTCCATTTAACCAGCTAAAATTTAGATGGTGATTTTATTGCTAACCTTCCTCTTGACTCCTCTTCATGGGAGTGTATTAACAGTGCCTGGACCTAAATGTAGTAGCTGTTTCCCAAAAATCAGACTTGAGTGCCTATCCGGTTTATTATGTTCGAGTAGCCTTAATAAGTATAAATACCTTATTGTGTAGCCCGTTGCCTTACTTAAGAGATAACAAAGTTCTGCTGTCAAGCTATAAACCAAGACATTAACTTTACACATAATTTAAAAGGTACTTAAGCCAACCAAATGCCTTAATTTACCTATTGACGGGGCTCAAAATTCTGTTTCCTTTCAGACGGTAACATATGGTATGGCTTGTTTTTACTAGTGATTTCTTAGCCACATATTTGGGGGTTTTTATGTACACCCTACACGAAATTCCAAGATGTTTGAACTTTTATCTCAAAGTGGGTTAGTTACTTATTTTATGTCCTTTATTGAAAAGTTTTCATCTCAAAATTAGGCTCAAAATTGCTTATTTCTATGTCATTAAAGTGACCCTTTTAATCTAATCTAAAACATATACTGTAAGACAGTGGTTCCCAAACTTTGTCAATTCACGGCATCCTTACTGTTTAATTTTTTTCATGGTGCCCCTAGGCCACACAGGTTCTCTTGTGGGTTCCCCTCCTGCCACCCCCTAGTGGCAGCAATCGGTCCTACCTTTGCCAGTGGATGTGCCCAAGCACTGCTCCATGCTACCTGCATGCTTCTGTTGTCGATACTGGCCCTCCGTATCCTCTGGACCACTTCAGGTGACAGGGCTTGGGCATCCCCATCAGCCATTCCATGGGTGCCACAATTGTGAAGGGGGTCTTAAAATAAGTCATGGCATACATCGTTTTGGAACCACTATTGTAAGATATTTTGTTAGTACTTTATGTATATACAAAAAGTCTAATATTTAAACAGTTTATAATGGAACTGTTGGATGCCTCTCTCACTCTCAGGACACAATTTCTTGTTTTCTTGCTGGTGCAATTACAATTTTTTGATTCAGTGTTAATCACTTGTGCATCGGTTCATTTTGTATAGTGTAGTGTGCTAGACACACAGTACAGTCTCCGCTCCTTGAAGCTTAAAATCTAGTCAGGACTGACAAGACTGCAGTCAGAAATTGAGGCCCAGAATTAAACCAAGGAAAGGTCTGTTTACACCCTGTGGGGAAAACCCCCCCACCTGGTTTAGTTTTTCCCATCATGTTTCACTCTATTGTCTTACTGATCACAGTATAATTTCATTGTCATACATTATCAAGACTTTTAAGAATAAGGGTTCCTTTTATGAAGCCGTATTGGCGGTTTAACATGCATAATAGCACTAATTTGCTAGCTGCGCTAGCCACTACCACCTCCTTTTGAGCAGGCGGTATTTTTTCGGCTAGCGCAAGAGTTAGTGTGCGCTAAAAAGTTCCATGCGATAAAGCCGCTAACGCGGCTTCGTAAAAGGAGCCCTAAGTTATCTGGAATGAGATTTCACTTCATTGTTTATCCCAGTTTTAAAATTTTGCCATTTTTTTAGCTTGGGTCTTTTCTAAGTCCCAGTGGTACAAAAAGGGCAGGGGTCATGCCACTTACAAAGCAAACGCAGGATAAAATGCTTAAGATTTATCCTCATCCTGTCTAGAAGTGGTAACTTTATTCATTATTGTTGGGTAGTAAGTAATGATCACTGTGATTTGATGTGTAATTAACATCGAGTGCAAACTTTTGCAATTAAATTTTACAACTGTACAATTTATGGTTGCTGTTTGGTACCAAGACAATTTTTTGATCCAGTAATAGGTGTGAATTTTTTTGTTCTGTTTTTGTTTTAACTGTTAAAATAGTGTAGAGTTTGAAATAACTCTTAGCTTGCAGTTGCTCAGGTCTATAAACTAGAAATCTGTTTACAATATGGCACACATTCATTTTTTTGTTATTTTTGTACTTAGTTTGCATTATTGAGCTGAGTGTTCATATTGCCACTTAAGTAGACAATATCATTTTTATGTCCAAAAATAAATGTACAGATAACACACACTAAATAGCACAAACTAATGTTCTCGTATTCAAATGGCCAACAGAGCATTCAAACATTTTTTGTTTCCAACAAGGGTTCTCTTAGGACATTACAGTATATCACAGTAAAAAAGATGCCTTTTCTAAGTTTTGCTAACTTGTGTTTGAAAACAGTTGACTTTGAATTATCTAATACTGTATGGTGATGGAAATAACCTATGTTAAAGCTTTAAGTGAGTTCCTCTGGGGATGGATAACTTTCCTTTTCTCTGTAGCTCTGCCAAACTTGACTGACTGCTTCTGACTTGTCTCCCTTTTTAGGTTGACTTATTTGTGATTTATAGTTCCTCTGTGTTGGAATGAATGTGATTGGATGAAACAAATTTTCCTTTCCTAGTCTAGCTTAATCTAAATAGCTCTGACCAGCCCATTAACATGGTCTGAAGACCATCCCTACCAGCCCCATTTAAGCTGATTGTGTGAGGTAAAAGGGAGAGGGCACTAATCTATTGTAAATAACGTGGAGAAAGTTTCTGTATCCAGTCAGTCTCGTGTTGGTGAATAGGAAGACTTTCATTATGTTCTTCAGAGGAACCTCCCCAGATAACCATTTTTATTGGTTTTGGATAAAAAGTTTTGTGACTTAGGATTTATTCATACAGTATGTATCTTTAAAAACTTTCCAGGGACAGAGCATAACTTGATTTGGTTGTAGATTTTCTTGCTTTCATTCAGTTGGCAATAAATTATTTCTAAAAGTGATTATGCAAAATGTGTTAACATCCTCTGGTTTAATAGAACCTTGCTACTAATAAAGCTTTGTTGCTTTCAGTTGTCCATTCTGTACATACATTTTGCAAATATGTTCCTTTTTTTTTTTGCTTTGTGTTAAAAATACAAACAAACAATTACTGACCTTTTAATAAACATTATAAAGACTGCTACAACCATGGTTTATCATTTCTTACAGTTCAAGTGCAAAAGGTGCTAGTGATATTTCTAAATGTTAGTGTTGACTTTAAGACTTACTCCTGTACTAAGTTTCTCCCAATCCAATCTTTTAGTTTCTATACCGGATCATCCTCCAGACAACAGAGGCTCAACTCGGTTCTTCAAATAAAATTACTTATGTAACAATTTTTTGAAAAAGAAAAGTCTTCAGATATTTTCTAATGACATAAAGGGAAAAAGTAGATCTGATGTCAACTGGTAGTTCATTCCAAATAGAAGTAAAGATGTATATAAAAGAGCAAGATCAACAAACACAAGTGTGGAAGAACAATATAATTCAAAATACAACACCCTCAATAACACTTCACGGAAAAGAGGACAAAGTGAAAGTGAATATCAAAATCCTGTCAGTGCAAGGGCTTCAAAAACATCTCAGACAAACCAATGTAAAGGAAAAAGCCTCAGAGCCCCCCCCCCCCCCCCAAACATACACCTTGTTGAGTGAAAAAAATGTGGGGAAAATTTACCAGGAGTGAATCTCGTCATTGGCATAAAAAAACCTTTCATAGTGGGAGATGTTAAAAGCCTTAAGAAATGCAGGGACACTTGCTCTACATACCTACTATCTCGTGGGATAAGTATATTTTTCTTCATGATTATTTGAATGAAGAAGAATGTTTGAGTATAAAATCTGTTTTCCCTGCATTGCTTAAGGTTTTTAACATCTACCAATGTGACAGTTTTTTTATGCCAATGATGAGATTCACCCCTGGTAAATTTTCCCACATTTTTTTCACTCAACAAGGTGTGTGTGTGTGTTGGGGGGGCTCTGAGGCTTTTTCCTTTATATTGGTTTGGTTTGCACTGAAAGGGATTTTGATATTCACGTCCTCTTTTCCGTGGAGTATATTATTGAGTAGAAGGGTGTTGTATTTTATAAAAGAGCAAGAAACATAACCTAATGCCTTTATCCCTTTAATTGAAGGGGAAGAAAGTTTATACAGTTGAGAGGTCTTTGGTCTTATAGTTCATAAAGTATTAAGAGAAATAGGAACCAAAGGCAGAAATAGTCCATTCAAAATTTTGAACACTATGGTAGCACACATGAACTGAATTCTAAGATGAACTGGCAACTAATGAAGAGACTTCAACAAAGGAGATACATGATTGTACTTCTTTTTCCTATAAATCAATTTGGCTGCTGTATTTTGGATCAACTGCAACCTCTTCAAGCTGCCCTTAGTTAGGAAAGCGTACAGAGTTGTAATAATCCAGTTGTACCAGTATAATAGACTGGGCCAAAATCCCAAAATGTTGTTGATGAAACAAATTTGAAGACTTAGAAAACATTTTCTTGAAAGGTTATTAACCTGACTGTGGAACAAAAGTGAAGAATCCAACATGAAACCCATTATCCTTGATGAGAATTCAATAGTCAACAAGTCACCAGTCTTCAAAATCACCGATGAAGGTAAAATAATAATAATAATTTTATTTCTTATATACCGCTGTACCATGAGGTTCTAAGCGGTTTACAGTAGAAATAGAAGAAATGCTTTAAGTAAGATTAATTAAGATGAAGAGAAAGTACTTAGAGTTCCCTGACTGTCCCAAAGGCTCACATTCTTGCTAAAGTACTTGAGAAAAATAAATTAGTTAGGTTATAAACATAGAGTTGAAGAAGGTAGGAAAACAGTTCATAGGAAAATTAATTTCGAATACATTATACATTATATATTGTTCAAGGCGGAATACAAATTATAGGAATTACCAAAAGAATTGCGTAATAAAGATTATCTAGATAAATTACATAACAGTGAAGATCCAATTTAGGGCCAAATCACAAAAGTTTAGTCTTTGCGGAGTTGTTTCATCTGGACTGTAGAGGCCCAAGTTTGAAGTCTAGTGATACTGAAATTAATATCCAATGATAAGTTAATCAGTGGCGGGTCAACCTCCAACAATATATAAAAATGTCATCCGCATAGGTGAAGATTGATTCAAGTCTTGTCAGCTTAAGGTTTCTTAATGTGGTTATGTAAATATTAAAAAGAAGTGGGGACAAGGGAGAACCCTGAGGAACACCACATAATGATCTCCAAACAATGAATTACCTTCAGCATGGACTTAGGATCGCATAGTTAGAAATCCTCTAAACCAGGGGTGTCCAACCTTTTGGCTTCTCTGGGCTGCATTGGCTGAAAAAATGTTTCTGGGGACGCGCAAACACTGCAGCAAGACAGAGGAGGGAGCCAGTAAGATGGTAAACACCCGGGGGCAGCAGAAGAAAACAATGCATCGATGCCCTTGACCGGGGCTGCACAAAATACTTCACGGGGCCACAGGTTGGACACCCCTGCTCTAAACCAATTTAACACATTTTGGCCCAGCCCAATACTTGATAGCAGATAAAGTAGGATATCATGGTTGACTACATCAAAGGCAGCTGAAAAATTGAATTGTAAGAGTATAGCATATTGATTCTGAGATAAACTTTGAATTTTAGAGACCAGAGAAATCAGTATGGTCTCTGTACTAAAATTAGGGCAAAAACCATGCTGAAAAGGAAGAAGTATAGAAAATTTTTTCTAAGTAATCAGAAAACTGTTTTGATACAATTGATTCAATCATTTTTGTCAGTAGTGGTATATTCACAATTGGGTCACTCGGAGAAATTGAAAGGGGACAGGTTTAGAACAAATGCTAGAAAATTCTTTTTTACGCAGAGGGTGGTGGACACATGGAACGCGCTTCCGGAGGAAGTGATAGACCAGAACTCTGTACAGGGGTTCAAGAAGGGTTTGGATAGGTTCCTGGAGGATAGAGGGGTACAGATAGAACTTGAGGTAGGTTATAAAAGTGGTCAGAAACCACTTCACAGGTCGCAGACCTGATGGGCTGCCGCGGGAGCGGACCGCTGGGCGAGATGGACCTCGGTCTGACCCAGTGGAGGCAACTTCTTATGTTAAAGGATCTAAATCGGACCCTTTCAGTAAAGGAATCAATGCAATATGACCCATTTTGTTAGAAAAATAACCCTTTTTGAGTACACAGTTGATCAAAGTTGTTAACCATAACAAAGCCAAAGAAATAGTGTGAAAAATGTAAGAGGGAAATGGGTCTAATATGCAGTGTTTCAGTCCAAGTTTATTGCACAATTTTCCCAATTGGCAAGTATCTATACAGCTAAAAGAATACCAAGTTCTATCAGCTGGAATATCATCTAAGATTGCTTCAGTGTAGAATAGATCATAATCAAGTATGGTGTGTACAAATGAAGAATTAATAGTTGTAATCTTATCATTAAAGAACTATGCCAAATTATCCACTCTAGGTCTTAAGTTGTTTCTAGATGTATCTACCTTACTTGTCAGGGATTTCCACAGTTTAAATAGGGCCTTAGATTGCTCTTTTAAACTACACTTCCCCCTCCCCATTCGCAGTTTCGGCTGTGGGGAGTTCCCGTTGTAGTCTCGAGAGACTACAGGAACTCACAGCAGCTATTTCCTATTGGCGATCTGCACGGGGCAGGAGCGTAGGAAGATCGCTCCTGCCCCGAAAGCCCGCTAGACCACCAGGTAAGGTCAGGGAGGCGGGGGTGGGTCAGAGCCGGACCAGAAGATATTTGCGGTATTTCACCATTCGCGGCCCGGCTCTGCCCCTATCCCCCGTGAATCCAGAGGGAGAAGTATTTATTTTATTTCCAAAGTAAATTCTTCTCATTTTATTTCATCCCTGGTTGTATTCCTTTATCTACATCTGAGTTTCTTTTTTTTTTCCATTTCCTTTCCAGTTTCCTACACTCACATTTGAGAACATAGTGATCTTGTGTAAACCAAGGGGCTTTTTGTTGATATGTAATCATTTTTTGTGTGTAAGAGGCGCTAATGAATTAAAAATCCTCTCCCCCTCAACACGGAGTTAGTAAATCAGACCCCAAGTATTACATTGCCAAGCCTTGGCTCAAGTAGCTAGAATGCAGAAGAGGATAGCAATCTGAACAGATTTCAACATGGCTTCTAAAGAATCCCAGCACCATTTTATCCTGACTGCATGCACAAGTGAGCCATTTAAAACAGTGTATAGATCTTTGAAGATGTCATGTATTGCTGCAACATAACCTCGATGTACTCCTTTCTTTAATATAGTTGACACCATCTTTACCGTAAGTAGTTCATGATTTGTTAGTGATCTCCTGGGGCATACCTGGTGGCTAGAAGTTGTTTGCTTGGAACACAGAGGAGACTCCTGGACTCCCTGTGGTTTAGTCATAAAAATAGAAACTTGCCAAACCAAAAAAGCAGCTGTTTTTGAAAACTGGATATGCTGAAATTCTGCCAGTCTGGATTTATTTAAAAATTTCTTACTCGCAACATCCTACAATTCTGTGCCGAGTTGCAAAAATAAAAAAAAAATTCATAATAAAAACATACATCACAGATAAAGAGCTTCATTAAAATGAGGGAGGCTGGTTCCATGGGGGGGGGGTTGTTTTGGGGTTTTTTTACCCACAAAACTGTACCGGAAAACCAAGATTTTTTGTTCAGATCTTTATAGACTTTTTGACCTAGTGAAAAAGTACAACAAACATCCTGAAACATGATTAATCAAAGTTTGTTCCAAACCATTATTACTGTATTTTTTGCTTCATAAAACACACCCTAGATTTAGAGGGGGAAAACAAGAAAAAAACATTCTGAACCAAATTCTCCCTGCCAGGCTCTGAACCCTGCCCCTCCCTCTGGTGGTCTAGTGATAGGCCGGGGCAGGCCTAGTGACAGGCAGGCCCCACACCCCCCCCAGTACCTTAAATCATCCCCCATGCCCCCCAGTACCTTTTTTTAATCATCGCCCCTCGGTACCTTCTTAATTCCTCCCATCTTTCCCAGCCAGCGGTGCACAGGCCAGAAGCACCACATATTTTTTTTAAAAACCCACCACTGCTACAACTTTAATCCCGCTTGCCCGCCTGCTCACCGTCATACCTGGTGGTCTAGTGAATTTCCCGGTCAGAAGTGCAGAGATCAAGAGCAAGTCCTCTACGCTCGTGACTCCCACTCACTGCTGTCAGATATGTAGACCCACCGTATCATTTCCTCTACCATGATCTCCCCAACCCTGAAATGTCCTGTCTAAATTAGATTGTAAGCTCTTCTGAGCAGGAGCTGTCTATTGTAGGTTAAAATGTATAGCCTTTCAGCACTATAGAAATAATAAATAGTAGTAGTAGTCACCAGCAACATCACAATAAATAGATAAGGTTACAACTGTTTGAGAGAAATGTGTGTGTGTGTATATAAATGCATCCCTCACAAAGCATGCACTCTTATTTGTTGTTATAGTGTACTCAGACTCCTGACCCAGGCACTATTACGGAAACACAGCCTGTGTCACATTGTACATTTTTAGCATGGAAGTGTTATCAGTTATATTCTTAAAGTCTTGATAGCACAATAGAAGGTGACTGGATGGGTGCCTTTATTCTGATTCTAGGTCTGGTCATAGAGATGTTCCCTAGGCCAGTGGTTCCCAACCCTGGCCTGGAGGACCCCGAAGCCAGCCATGTTTTCAGGATAGCCCTAATGAATATGCATGAGAGAGATCTGCATATAATAGGGGTGCCAGGCATGCAAATCTGCACCATGGATATTCATTAGGGCTGTCTTGAAAACACGACTGGCCTGGGGGTCCTCCAGGACAGGGTTGGGAACCACTTCCCTATGCCATCTCCAGATATTACAAAAACTAGGGTACCAGACTCCAAGTGGTCCGAGTGATTCAGATTTAGTAATTTGCTTGTCTGCTTAGGTATTCAGAGTCCATACAAGTGGATTACAATAAAATCTGAATTGTGAAAGGCATGCCAATTACTTCAAGGAAAGGAAAGAATAAAAGAGCTTGACCCCCAAAATATTTCCCAGCTTGAAAAACCACCAACAGTAGCCATAAAGTAGCTGTTTACTTATCTAAAAAACGCTGCCTGAAACAAAGGTGCTTTAAGTTGCTGTTTAAACATGGGTAAGGATAAAATAGCCTACCCTCTGGCAATTTGTTCCAAAGTACTACTGCTACTAATCATTTCTGAACATCAAAACAGAGAGGAAACAGTTTCTGCTTAAAAGAGCTTACAATCTAGTCAAGACAGACAAGCAGGTGCATCAATATACACTGTTCAGGTGGGGAATTACAGAGGCAATGATAAGTACTAGGTCCACAACTGGCTAGGGGACCTGGTGAACAGATGGCACTTGAACAAGAGACTGCTCCGATGAATGCAAAGACATATGTGGCAGGTAACAACAGATCATACAAGCCTGAAACAAAATATATAAAAAGAACTCTAAACGTACTTGGCAACCACTGTTCTGCTTGCAATAAAGGGCTAAAATAATCTCACTACACTTTCGACCTGGTTTACAGCACAGCACAACTATTCATGAAAGATCAGCAGAGTCCACAAAGAGAAGTACTAAACATTCCACAGGCATAGAGTTCCAGAACAAGGCAGAAAAACCCACATTTTGCACATCAGCAACGCTTCTTCTGTGAAAATTATTAAGAGGAGGAAAAAGCCTCAGATCCCCCCCTCCACCAAACTGAGAAACTCAGGTTGAAAACAGGTGGAGTTTTACAGGGTGTAATAAAGTCACTGGCATAAAAAACCTCCTCAATAATATTTCAATAGAGAAAAGCCTCATGCAATGCAAGTGGAATATACTCTGCCTTGTATCAGGACCCCTATGATCTGAAAATGATTTGAAAAGCCAAATTCTATTGAGTAAACAGAAAGACACTGCACATCGACGGTGGCCAGCATTTCGCTAATTATAAGCTGCCTCAGGATGTGAAGTCACAGTCAATCCTGCAAAACACAAAGTTATATATGATCAAATACTTAACGTTTGAAGAATAGTTGCTCAAACCTCTCAATGAAATGGACCGGACAATAAAGGGCCGTCATCAAATCTTTTGACCCTATAGTAGCAGTTTCACTGCTGTGTTCTGTATAAACTGAAGTTGCCACATGGCCTCACAGCTCTTCTTTAAAAGTTACAATAATCTTAAGTGTGAAATTACTAGAGCATGCCATGTGATAAGGTGCTTAATTGAATGAATTTAACTTAAAACATTTTCAAACCACCTGCCTACATGTGGTCAGTGAAAATAGTTGAATCAAAATGATGCCCAAGATCTGAAGTGATGAACAAACTTGAAGGCAAGTATTACACTGCTTCAATGAGGGCAGAGCCTTAAGGGCTGGAGGCTTTGTGTGAAAAATAACAGCTTGATCTTAACCACATTCAACTTCAATTTATTGGGCTATAAGCCTGTCTCTGATTTGAGAGAACTTTGTGTCCAACTCCTGAACCATATCCTCTAGGGCTAGGCGCTTTGTCATTAGCATAAATAAAAGGCACAAGCCCAAGTATATATTAAATAACAATAGGGCTAACAAAGAGCCCTGTGGCACTCCATGGGGGTGGGGGAATATGTGGTGGAACAAGTACACATTTTGATGGGAGTATCATGCAGAATGGGATTTTGTGCAACCAGCTAGCCTGCACAAAGTCTTAGGGCACATAACATATACTAATAGCGATACTTCACCATTACAGACGAGAAGTGTGCTGAAGCATGAAAGACATACTGAGGTTTTAATGGCAAGTCAGAGCAGGTGCAAATGTGCAATTTGACTTCAGTATAGTACTTCATTTCAAATCGCAGATCCTCCCCATTCTCTCCCCCTCAAAAAAAAAAATTCCTAGTGTTGCGTGGCCGGATTTCCTCACCATTGGCTTGTGGGCCTTGCAATGAAGACCACTGCTGTAAGGTTACTAGATGTCCAAGTTCGCCGGATAAAAGTAGTAAAATTAAAAAAAGGCCATCCTGACAGAGTACACAGAAAAAGGTAACCCAGTCTATTGCCCCAGGTACTTTAGGTAGATTGTGAGCCCGCTGGGACAGACAGGGAAAAATGCTTGAGTACCTGAATAAATTAATGTAAACTGTTCTGAACTCCCCTGGGAGAACAGTATGGAAAATGAAATAAATAGACAGATAGATATTGGCCAGCCAGTAAAATTTCCAGTGCAGAAATCAGTCCAATATGGTTAGCAGGAGGATACCCTTGGGAGACCCATAGGCAAGGTCCTTTTTCAAAGATCCGAAGCTGAAGAGTTGTGGGCAGAGCATTCCAGAGTATGGGTCCAACATTTAATTCTGCAGCCCTGCATGATCTCCGAAAGAGGATTGAACTCCAAAATCTTGCATTCTTTGGGGCTTTTTAATGTCTTTAACGCCTTAGATTCAATAATGGCGGGTGCACCTAAGCAGGAAAAACTTTCCAAACCCAAGAGCAGCACCTCTTTCTTTTTTTGTTTATAAGTATTCTTGTATCAAACTTCTATCACGTCCCCGAGCGCTTCACGCAGCCTACAAAGCTCGCTCATCCTGCCTTGGGGCTGCTGGGCGGGGCGCGCGCCCACCCTCT
Source organism: Geotrypetes seraphini (assembly GCF_902459505.1). Taxonomy (NCBI): domain Eukaryota; kingdom Metazoa; phylum Chordata; class Amphibia; order Gymnophiona; family Dermophiidae; genus Geotrypetes; species Geotrypetes seraphini. The sequence continues at coordinate 14,702,137 of NC_047093.1, read as the reverse complement.
CTCTTCTGCGCAATCGCGCTGACGTACTTCCGGAGCTCTGCGCTTGCGCGCTATCGGCGTTGTGCTTCTGGGGAGCGACCGGAAGAGCCTGTGCTGTTGAGTTTTTCTTTTCCCGCCCCGGCTCCGGTGAGTATTCTGTAACGTTCATCGGAGAGCAGCGGTTTGTGCTCCTGTAGCCAATCCCACAGCTGGCACGTGCGCGAGCTTTTTATTGTTATTATAATAATAGTTATTTATTTTATTATTATCAATAGTAGTCATGACAACATTGCCAATGACTCTAAAAAGCAGCGCGAGAAGCCGTTGTCTGGAAGGAATCTGGTGCGCGGGTCTCCCGGGATGACGACTTGTGTACCGCATTTTTGTGGCTTTGGTATTTCAAAGCTGACATTCAAAGAGGTGGGCACAGGAGGATTAAGTGACTTGATCTCACAACCTCTGGGTGCAGAGGCAGCAGCTCTACCAGTGCGGCAACTCTTATGTGAGCTGAGGATAGGACAATCAGGCCATTGTGACATCACTGATGAAGTCGGCTGCTATTGGTGGAATGAGGCATTATGACATCACAATCTCAGCTCTGGAATGTTGCTACTCTTTAGGATTCTTCCAGGCTTGGGACCTGGGTTGGCCACTGTTGGAAACAGGATACTGGGTTTGATGAAAGGGAATAGGGACTTGTATACTGCCTTTTTGTTGCTTTGGCATTTCAAAGCTGACATTCAAAGAGGTGGGCACAGGAGGATTAAGTGACTTGCCCAGGAGCAGCACCCGGGATTTGATCTAACAACCTCTGAGTGCAGAGGCAGCTGCTCTACCAGTGAGCCACAGGACCTGGGTAAGAAAAATTGGAGTGGCAGGATAGTGTGGGGTAAGAAGAGAAACATCATTGGAGAAGGACAAAATGTTTGCCTGGTTCCATCGATCTTCCCAAAGAGGGCAACCTACAATCAGATGGCTGGACATGTTGAAAATGACCATGGGGTTGACACTAGAGGAACCAATCTCGTTTTAGATCTTTAACTCATCAAGTCGCTAGGACTCGAGCATGAGTCACTGACACCTAACAATACTACTCTCAACCACATTTTATCCCAAATGTACTAAGTTACCACAAACAACTACTGCAACTAGGACTCACTCTAGGAGACCATTGAAAAGAGTACAGTATTTAACTGATCCCTACCATACACAGTTTTACACCTCTTCATCATAATTCTGCTGTCATTGCTTCCTTGATACTAAAGAACCTGCAGGATGAGCATATCCTTGAAAGGAACAAAGGCAGAATTCACAATTTGCCTAGTGTGTGTTAAGATTGGATTTAGGCATAAATGTTTACTGCTTATACTGGGGGAAGGGAGGGTACAATTTAGCATTGGCAACTGTAACATTTGGGAGAGGGCATCTTTATCCCTCATCTTCACTGCAAACTATATCCATGGATTTAGGGTTTAATTGCTTTCCAACCTTATGCTCAAGATGGGTGATATTTCAGACGGTCCAGATCCCAGCGAGCCATAGTTTACTATATCCACAGGTGTGAGCAGCAAAGAATAGAGGTTATTCCTAATGACCTGAATTGGTCACTGTTGAAGGCAGGATGCTGAGCTCTAAGGGCCTTCAATCTGACACCTTGGGGCCTTAAGGGAAGGCTGTCAAAACAAACATTAATTTCAAGATACTGCTGATTAAAAGTTGAATTCAATGTGATGAATTTCCTTTTTACTAAAATGAAGCTGTTGAAGCAGTGCATGCTGGATAAAGGGAACAAGCACAAATATAGAAGGGGAGATAACATGGAATTGCAGCTATTTGTGAGGCTTCTTGACAATTCCTTTTCAAACTCGGAATGACTTTTTTTTTCTTCCTTCTCCAAATCAGTTTTCCCTCCTCCTCCTCCCCATTCCCAATCCTCTTTTCTTCCCTCTCCCTACCCCTTCTTTATACTTGAATTTCGCCACCAATAATTTCCCAAAAAAGAAAAGTCAGAAAACTTTTATTTTTATAATGCAAAAGTTTTATTTTATATGGAAAACCAAAATTTATGCAAATGTACATTGCTCTGAGCTGGTATATAAATATTAAATGAAATAATTGCTGCAGCATTTTGGAAATTTTTCTGTAGAATTTGCAATCTCCTGCCACAGGCAGTGAAGGCTGTGCTTTTAAACAATCCTGTTGCACTACCTCAATTTTGTGTGTGAAAATTTGCTGATGTGTTAGAATAAAGAAAATCTGATAAAAACAAACAGGCAAAATGAGACACACACATTCAGTAATGAGTAGTAATATGTAAGATGCTTGTCTTTATCTCAGATGCAGGTTATCAGACATTCGGAACAGGCCCTGAAAACAGCATTGATCTCCAAAAATGCAGAGCTCATTAAACTGTATGAGAAGCTTAGCCAAGGAGAGAGACGTTTGCTAAATGAAGCATTCCGGCCAGATTGCATTCTGTTCCAGCCAATTACTGTTCATTCTGAGTCTGACTGGATTCCCTCTCACCCAGAATCAACTCAAGACTTTGAACAGTTTTATCAGAATCCTTACAGAAACACACCAAGTGCAAAGAGAAGTACCATCTATGTTCAGCCCATTGGTATTACAATTTACTATTGTTAATGAATGTTTGTTCTGGCTGTTGAACTGTGAGAAGCAGAACAAGAAGACCCAATATTTCACAGAAAAATGAGCAATCCAAATAGGAACAAACTGTAGAAAAACACAATGTTCTTGACTTCCCTTTATTTTTTCCAAAAGTCTTCAAACAGTATTAAAAAAAAAACTTGTCCACATTGATCATATTATTTATTTATTCAATTTTCTATACCGTTCTCCAGGAGAGCTCAGAACGGTTTACATGAGTTTATTCAGGCACTCAAGTGAATTGTTATGACACGGCACAGGAGGGAAAAAAGGGAGGGTTTACAATTTATAGGATAAAGAAATTGAAAAGGTAATGGGGAGAACGATATGGAGAACACTTACCCCCTCTTCTACTAAACAACGCTAGCGGTTTTAGTGGGGGGAGCGCGGCTCTGCGCTTAAACTGCTAGCGCGATTTAGTAGAAGAGGCCCTAATGTAATCCATTTAACTAACTCTGAAAAGCATCCTTAAAGAGACAGGTTTTAAGGTTAGTCTTAAAATGATTAGAGTTAGTTTCCAGTCTTAACGCTAAGGGGAGGGCTTTCCATAGAGTAGGAGCAACTACAGAATAAATAGTTTTGCGAGTTGTCATAAAATAACTGACGAACAGATGGAACCGAAAGAAGATGTTGTTGAGATGATCGTAAAGTACTGAGAAGCTTGGAAAATTCAAAGCTCAAATTTGACAAAATAGAAGTGAGACTTATCTGTGTGTCAAAATGTGATATTGTGATGTAAGAATGAAAATACCATATCACATTTCAACGCAGATAGTCTCACTTCTATTTTGTCAAATTTGAGCTTTGAATTTCTCAAGTTTCTCAGTACATGTTTCACATGATATAATAATAACTTTATTCTTGTAAACCGCCACACCACCCAGTTCTAGGCAGTTCACAAAACAGATGCACAAGTTTGTTCTCACTATCACATTTGCAACCACTTTAGTGCACACCATCGACTTTTTCTGCCCCCCATAAAACACTCATTTCATATTGGTCTTTTATTTAACACCTTAGGACCCTTGATGAAGGCTTGTCAACCGAAACATGGCTGTTAGACTTTAATATGATCAATGTGGACAAGTTTAATACTGTTTGAAGACTTTTGGAAAAAATAAAGGAAAGTCAAGAACATTCTGTTTTTACACAGTTTGTTCCTATTTGTAGTGGCTGTTGGTTATATCTCATAAATGATGGCTTCATAGATTTTGACACTTTTCTTCCCCTCTATCCAGATTCCAAGGCTAAAACCTTCAGTATTAATCATTCTCAAGTAGGGGTGTCCTCTTGACAAAAATCTTCCCTCTCTGTTCTGGAGTTCATTACCTCTGTCTGTTTCCAGGACTGTAAAAATATTCCTCTAGGTATCATGGAATCATTAGTTTGTGCCTACCGCTGATGTTTGACATTGCCCTCCAGGCCCCTGTTGAGTCAGAGTTGCCTCTTGCCTTAATGCATTCTGCTGGCGTTGTGGGAAGATGAAAAAGAGTCTTGAGGAAAAGAGTAAAGAGGAGAGATGAGTGTAAGGGGGCAAAAGCATGGAGAGATGGACATGGTACCTTGAAGGAAGAGCCACTGGTAGAAAGTAAAGAGAAGTTTTTATTTTTGCCTCTTTTTCTGTTTCAACTTAAATAAAGAGGGGCAAAAAGGCAACAAAAATTCTTAGTGCCTAAAAATATTTGTCCATCCTTGCCTCTTTAATCATTATAGAGTTGTGAGTGATAGCAGGTGAATAGACTTAACTTTCACTTGTAAAGCTAGGGGTTCTTTAAAGACTGGTTTAACTGGGACAAACTTTGTTTGACTGGACTATGTTCACTTATTCTTTCTAACCCAACAGCAATTGGAAAGAATTATACAAAAGGGGTTGAGAATGGCTTTTGGGAGCAAAAATAACTGAAATTTTACCAGAATGGGGTGATATTTGATGTATGAAGAAAAGCAGTGAAATGGGCTGGATTGGACTAGGGATTAAATTGAAATAAGCCTCCTCCCAAAAATGGCCCAATACATGTCTTTGATAAAAGTAGTTCCAGCTTCTGTAGCGTAAAAACAAAGTTAAACTGAAACACAGCAGTTAAGAATTTGCTTCTTTCAAACTGCCTCTTCCCGTTCTCTGTTCTCCCTACCCTCAAAAGCAACCTTCACAACTACCCTCATTACTCTCAAACTAACTCCTGCAATAACCCTCTCTTCCCTCAACATGCTCCCAATCCACTCCAAACACCCCTCCCCAAGCGGAAGAATAATTTAGTGGTTAGAGTACCACCATGGAAGCCTAGGTCAAATTCTACTGCTGCTACTTGGAGTCTTGGGCAAGTCATTTAGTCCCCCACCCCATTGCTTCAGGTACAGAGTGACTCAAGAGTGTAAGCCCACCAAGAACAAGGAAATCGGGTGAACCTGAATGTAACTTGCCTTGAAATAATACTGAAAAGGGAGTACTTATTTGTTTAGATTTAACTCGCCCCCTACCCCAACAGAGCATATAAACAGCAAATGCAATGATAACGAGTATTAAAAATATATATATATCCTTTATGGCAGTGTTTCTCAACTTGGTCCTGGAGTACCTCTTGCCAGTCAGGTTTTCAGGATATCCACAATTACTATGCATGAAAAAAAATTACATAAGGTGGAGGCAGTGTATGTAAATCAAGTTTATGCATATTCATTGTAGATATGCTGAAAACCTGACTAGCAAGGGGGTACTCCTGGAACTGAGTTGAGAAACGCTGCTTTATGGGATACATTTTTATTTTGGTCTATTTTAGTTTTTGTTACTGTTAATTGTTAAGATGTGGCCACTTGTTTTTACAGAACAGTTTTTGAATTGCTATGTGTATAGTACTGCCAACTAGAGCTCTAAAAGATATTACTATTTGGCTGAATATGAAAGATGCGTCCGTCAATGGAGCGTTTTGTGCATATGCACTATGAAAATATGAGAGCAACTGTGATTTTCATTGCAGGAGTTGTTTTATGGAACAAATTGACAGGACCAATGAGATCACTTTCAGATATTCTGAAATTTTAAAAAGGTCTTAAAACTACTTTGTTTATGGAAGCTTTTAGTTAAGGAACTAGTCTTTAAGCCCGTTACATTAACGGGTGCTAGAATAGATAATAATAATAATAATAACTTTATTTTTCTATACCGCCGTGTCTGTCTGTCTTTCTTTGTCTCCTTAGCCATTGTCTGTCTATCTGTCTTTCTTTCTTCCTGTCTCTCTATCTCCTTGGCCGCATTCTGTCTGTCTCTCTCCTTGACCGCTGTCTGTCTGTCTTTTTTCTTTGTCTCTCTCTCTTTGGACGCTGTCTATCTCTCTGGCTCCCTGTCTGTCTGTAATTTTTTCTGTCTGTGTCTCTCCCTGGCCCTTGTCTGTCTATCTTTCTTTCTCGCTCCTTGGCCGCTGGGTGTCTGTCTGTCTCTCTGGCCTCCTGTCTGTTTGTCATTCTTTCTGTCTGTGTCTCTCCCTGGCCCCTTGTCTATCTGTCTTTGTTTCTGTCTGTCTCTCTCCCTGGCCCCCTGCCTATCTCTCTCTGGCCCCCCCAAGCAAACCAAAATTGCTGCCTGCCCCCCCCAGCATACCCCTCCCCCCAAAGAAGCCCCTTTTCCCTCTCCCCCTCCACTTCCCTGTGCAGCAGTAGCAGCTGGACACCTCGCAGCACCTCAAAGGACACCCTCCTGTCATTGCTCTCACCGCTGCACGTGCCACAAGCCGCCGCACATTGAACATGGCCACGGAGTCACAAATCATGCTGTCAGGGATCATGGTGTTGTAAGTGCGCATGCGCACTTAGGGTTTTATTATATATGATAATGTTATAAGGAGTTTACAGGACTTGTATGTTGTTTGATAGCTATGTATGTTTTTTTGTAAACCGCTTAGGTTTAAGTGGGTTAGAAATGTAATAAATAATGGGCATTGAGCTTTAACATAATAAAAGAAGCAGCATCAAATCAGAGATCAAGTATTTATTTAAGTAGGATTTAGCACAATAGAACCCCAGATTATTCATATTAGAGTTAAAATCACTATTTAGCTGGACATGAATAATGTATTCAGGGCCAGATCGAATCAAATACAAATATTTATTACAGCCCTAATATCTATTGTGGGCAAGGTCAGGTTTCACTATTGGGCAAGGTCAGGTTTCACTATTGGCAAGCGACGCTCATACTTGGGTCAAAAAATATTTAGGAACACCATGAAAGATGTACTTGGGACTCGGAAGGTCAGGTTTACCAACTGTCTGGCTTTCTCTATCAATTTTAGCACAGTGAGGACACCGTCATTTTGAGTTGTCTGATGATTACATTGTGGCGTGTTTTGATTTGGGCCAAAAAGGTTTCAAGTAACAATTCACTCGTATCAAACATGGCCCGTGTTGGGTCTAGTTAAACTAAGTGATTGTCCAGATCTGGCAGGCCCTTTATGCTTTTTCTAGGTTTCAACCAATTTCAACATCTAGAAAAAGTAAAAAGATGGCTAATGTATCCAGACATTTTTTTGAGTTCAGAATGGTGGAGGTTTTATTTCCCCTCCCCACTTTCAGTAAGTGAAGGTGACTTGCTTGCTTTCAATGTAACTAGCAACAGAGGAATTGGATAAGATCTAGTCAAAGTTGAGGGCAAAGCACTGAAGTCAGCTCTAGTCACAGAAAGAGAAAAACTTGAGAGAAGTTCTTCGCTATACAAATATTTTTGCAAGTGTGGGGGGGTATAAATGAAGCCCTTTCCTCCAAAATGCCCCAGTACACTTCTGTAGGAGAACCAATTCTAACGGCTGCAGCATACATATGTACATTAATTCACGGTAACGGAGATTAAGAAATTGCACATTTCAAACTGCCTTCCCCTCTCATGTCATCTTCTAATCACAGGTACACAGACCCTCAGAGACACACAAAACAAATGAGCATATAGAGGTTTTGGAAAGAATTCATGAGCTGTGCTCTACATGCTTCTCTCACTTGTTAAAGAAGGAATAACTGCATATCAGAGTCCCATCTAATGACTGATATGATTTTGCCCAGTGTCATAGTTCTTTGTTGAAATACTGATTTACATATATGGAAGTCAAATTTTTCATGTATTGATGTTTGTATGTATTGTCTTGTTTCTGGCAGTCAAAATAGCAATAAAAATATTATTTTTTCTTTTGTATAAAAAAAATCATCATTTTTCATTGTTTGCCCATCAAGAATGCAGTGTCTTACAAGACAGAGCTTTACATGTTACAACTGAACAGAAATATAAATCCAGAGCTGCCAAGAGAAATTTTGGGCCAGGCCTTGATTTCTGACAAACCCATACTGATGCATTATGGCATTTACGGCACCGATTTCAGTGGGTACTATCGAGGACTGCTTTGAGATATAAGTTCAAAACCAGGACTGGTCAAGAAGTCTGCCTCCTGGAAATGGATAACTTAGCAACTTTGAACATCATATAAAAGATATGTTAACATACTTTCTAGTGCAATAGGTGTGTCATTCTGCTGGACGATAGGGTGTTCGCCCTATGCTTGTGAGCCATGCAGAAGGAATCCACACCAGGTTTTTTATTCCTCCTCTTTCACCAGAGGGCTCTTCTGTGCTCTTCAGTTCTTCCTTCTGAATGCAAGCCGGAAGGAGTCTTTCTGATCTGCTGTGTATATTTTTTATTTTCTGAGGGTTTTGATGGGTCTTGGTGGTTTTGGTGCTCCAGAGTTCCTCAGGTTGAGGGGAAAGCTCTGCCTGCGTGGAGAAGAAGCAGATTTGAGATCTGCAGCTGACAGGCCAATCCTTCTGTGGTATCTGTTGGCCAGCCTGCAAAAGTTGTTGTGAACCTCTAGTAGCTTTACTTGCCTATTGGGTTACAGGGGCTTGAACACAGACTGTTAGCCCCCGCCCCCCCCCCCCCCCCCCCCCGGGTGATCAGTGGGCTCTTCAGGGCCTTTGTGTATGCCTTTGCTGTTGCAGAGCGAGCCCTCCCTGCTGGGAGAAACAGGGTCACAAGCAGGAGTGAGTACGTAAGATACGGTGGTGGCCAGCTCTTATGGAGTTCATTACTGACTCCCTGCAGGAGTTATAGCTGCACTCCCAGCAGGCTCTGTCTTCTCCATGCTCTATCCTCAGCAGAGCGAGATCTCAGTCCTCTTCTTTTCCCTAGCATCCTGACATGAAGTCTTAGTCACAGAGCAGTGCTTCTGAAGACTTTTTAAAGATAGCCAAAGCAGTGGCTAGGCTTTATTCTTGACATAAGTGTATCAGCAGATGTTTCCTCAACCTAAGGTGGATTACTTAGTTGTGCAAGTAATTAAACGCACTTCCTTGCCAAGTGAGGGAGATGTGGTATTAAAGGATATACAGAGTGAATGTGATCCCTAGCGCTTTATTTGGCATTGTTGCTCAGAAGCAACATGTGCCTTCTTTGGCTCATATGGGAGATCTGCATTTCCAAATGCCTGTTACTTGGCATTGTTGTTCTCGTTCAACATCAAGTTCGTACTGGAAGCCAGAAATATCCACCTCTGGGAGCAGGGACAACAACTGGAATAAGCCATGAAAACAGCCCTAGAGTGGGGCAGGGAGCAATTGGTGCAGCCATAATGGGGAGTGAGTGACATGGTAACGTATCCAGAGGATATGTGGATTACAACCCCCCAGAATTTTTCCTGAATGGTTCTCCCTACCTAATGGATTCTGTCTGGTTTTTACCAAGTTGAGTAATAAATCAGGTGTCCTCAAACGGATGGACCATTCGGGTCTTTATCTGCCGTCATATACTATGTTACTATGTTACTATATGAATGTCCTTAAAACCTAAGGATATAAGGACACCCCTTACTAGAAAACACATTTCTAGTTCTTGATTTTTGGCCACGTTTAAGCCAGGCTTTATAGAAACCTATGCTGTAAAGCAGCCGTTTCACCATCATCTCTCCCTTAGCAAAGGAAAAGTCCTAGACTGGAAAACAGCTAATGTCATTCCACTCCACAAAAAAGGAAGCAGGACGGAAGCTACGAACTACAGACCAGTGAGTCTCACATCAATAGTAAGCAAACTAATGGAAACTCTAATCAAACACCAATTGGATACGGTCCTTAACGAGGGGAATCTGCGAGATCCCCATCAACATGGGTTTACAAAGGGGAGGTCCTGTCAATCCAACCTGATCAGCTTCTTTGACTGGGTGACGAGGAAGCTGGATATTGGGGAGTCCCTGGACGTCGTGTACTTAGATTTCAGCAAAGCATTCGATAGCGTACCACACCGCAGGTTGTTGAGCAAGATGAGCTCTAAAGGTTTGGGAGATATCTTGACTACATGGGTGGGGGACTGGCTAGGAGGTAGACTTCAGAGGGTGGTGGTGAATGGCTCCCCCTCCGAAACGACAGAGGTGATAAGTGGAGTGCCGCAGGGCTCAGTCTTGGGCCCAATCTTGTTCAACATCTTCATAAGGGACTTGGCTGAGGAGCTTCAGGGTAAATTAACGTTATTCGCCGATGACGCCAAATTATGCAATATAGTGGACAAGAACACAACAGGACCTGACAACAAATCCAAGACCGATAGTATGGCACACGACCTCCTCCTACTGGAGAATTGGTCCAGGACCTGGCAACTAAACTTCAATGCCAAAAAATGCAAGGTCATGCACCTTGGCAACAAAAATCCATGTAAGACTTACACTCTTAATGGTGAGATCCTAGAGAGAACTGTAGCGGAACGAGACTTAGGGGTAATCATCAGTGAGGACATGAAGACTGCAACTCAGGTGGAGAAAGCTTCATCTAAAGCCAGACAAATCATGGGTTGCATACGAAGGAGTTTCGTTAGCCGTAAGCCCGAAGTCATAATGCCATTATATAGGTCCATGGTGAGACCCCATCTGGAATACTGTGTACAATTCTGGAGACCACATTATCGCAAAGATGTGCTGAGACTTGAATCGGTCCAGCGAATGGCCACATGGATGGTCACGGGGCTCAGGGATCTCCCGTATGAGGAACGGCTGAATAAATTGCAGCTCTACTCCCTAGAGGAACGCAGGGAGAGGGGGGACATGATCGAGACATTCAAGTACCTCAAGCGCCGTATCGAGGTGGGGGAGGATATCTTCTTCTTCAAGGAACCCACGTCAACACGAGGGCATCCATGGAAAATCAGGGGAGGGACATTGTATGGCGACACCAGGAAATACTTCTTCACCGAGAGGGTGGTGGATCGATGGAATGGTCTTCCGATGCAGGTGATTGAGGCCAGCAGTGTGCCTGATTTTAAAGCTAAATGGGATCGAAAGGTGGGATCTCTTCGCAAAGGGAGGTAGGGGAGGGTCATTGGTGTGGGCAGACTTGATGGGCCTTGGCCCTTATCTGCCGTCACTTTCTATGTTTCTATGTTTCTGCCAATTAAAGGGTTAAAAGACATTTTGAGGTGCTGGCCTTTGGAATCAAAGCAGCTGCAGTGGCCTGTTTTGTGGTATGAGCCTGTCATTCCAGATTGCATAGGTTTACACTGGAACAGGGTGAGCCTGTGCCTCAGAATTTAGTGCCAGGGGTAGATTATGTGGCTGATGCTGTCTGTGACATGAGCTACATCTTGGCTTATTCTATCTCAGCCTGAAAACTGCTTTGGATCAGGCAATGGGTGAGAGATTCCACCTCCAAGGCTGCGCTCAGCAAACTTCCTTTCAAGGTACAAAGGTTTTTCAGAAAGGAAATGGAAGATCATCTGGCCAGTGTAGCAGATCACCGACCATAGTCTTTACCTGACAGCAGATCGTGAACCTCAAGAGGCCCCGGGCAGTCTAATTTTCATGGCTCCAGATGCTTTCAGCAGTACTTGGAAGGAACCTTATCTCATAAATCCTCTCGGGGAGACCATTGAGTGCTAGGGATCATTTGGAGTAGTTACAAGCTCAAATTTGCCCATCCCTTAGCAGACTGGTTTGTGGACTCTCCAGCAGGGTGCCTGGAGAAGGCTAGCTGGATTTCAATCACAGTCCGAAGACTGGTAGAAATTCAGGCCATAGAACCCATGCCACCCAAGGGGTTGGGCTTGGGCAGATACTCCATATACTTCATACTGCCCAAAAAAGGCTCAAAGGATTGAAGACCCATTCTGGATCTCGCACATGTCAATTCAGTGCTGAAAGTTCCATGCTTTCCTATGGAAACAGTATGGTCAGTCATCACAGTGGTTGTGCTGTGGGAATTTCTGGCTTCCCTAGATTTGACAGAGGCCTTCCTTTATATTCCCATCTTTCCAGAGCACAGGATGTTCCTGAGATTTAATGTCCTGGAGAATCATTACCAGTTCTCGGCACTTCCCTTTGGTCAGGTGACAGCATACCTCAAGGTCACCGAGGTGATGGTATTGGTAACTGCGTATCTCTACAGGATAGGTTTGCAAGTGCTTACCTGGATGACTAGCCGATCAGGGCTCTGTTGTTCTCAGGATGAGAGCAAGCAGTGACAGGTAGTCCGAGTTGTGTGAATAATGAATTTTCAAAAGAGCTAACTGATGCCATCCCAGTCTCTGGAATACCTGGGACTCTTCAACACGGCAGAAGGCTGTTTCTGTCTTCCAGAGGCATGCAGACAGAAGCTTTCTACCCAGCTAACCAACAGGATGGCCAAGCCAGCTCCGTCCTTGTGGCACCACCTTCAAGTGCTAGGAGCCATGGCATCTACAATAGATGTGGGCCAAGGCTCCCATGCAACCTCTTCAGAATGCATTGCTATCACGGTGGACTCCGGAATCCTGTGCCAGTATGATCCGGTTGCTCAGTCCACAGACGTTGTCAAGAAGCATGCCTCTCAGACTAGCTTTGTGGGTGATTGTGACCACGAATGCCAGCCTCTTCAGCTGGAGAGCTCACTGCAGTAGACCTCCAGTCTAGAGGCATTGGTCGATCTCCCAGACGAAGTGGTTGATCAGCAGATTGGAACTTTGGGCCATTCGTTTGGCGTTGCAGCAGCTGAAGAAGAGGCTGGATGGTCAGGCAGTCCGAGTCTTTTCGGACAATGCTACAGTGGTGGTGTATGTCTTTCGCCAAGGAGGTGCCAAAAGTGCACAGATGAGTCTGGAGGCCCGCTTATTGTGCTGGTGGGCAGCGCTACACCTGCAGGCTCTTTCAAAAACCTGGAGTGGATGCCTTCTGCATAATATGCAAGCATAGGGAGAATACCTTATCAGGCAGTATAACACACCTATCTACGAGAAAATATATTAGCAAGGTAAGAACCTGATCATTTTGTATATTGTCTGCACCAGGAAAAACATAGAAGCCTACAGTAGATATACCGTATGTCTTGTATTACTAGATGGGTCTCACTTTGGGTAGGTTAAAGAAAATCAAATGTGTGGATCCAGCAAGGTTGCATCTTCACAATAAGAGTATTTTAAAGATAGTTCATATGGGGAACCTAGTTAGGTATTAGTCTGATGTGCCATATGTTCTGAAGATTAACAAATTAATTGTCAGTCTGGTTTTGAAGATGTTTTTTTTTTTCATCCTCATAGCAGTAAAACCTTTTGCTCCTCATTTGAGTTATGGACAGTATGCTAAAATCAGTTGAAACTATGCACTTTTTAGGCTGTTGATTGAAGGACTGCACTAAAAACTTCATTGGTTTCTCACAAATCAAAGGCTCAGTTATACTGGAGGACCAAAAAAGCACTGGCAGCATAGTAGATGATGGCACAAAAAGACCAAATGGCTCGTCTAATGTGCTCTTCCACAGAATGCATAAAGAAATAGATTTATTTAGGAGACTAGAGGAAATATTTTTATAAGTAGTACAACTTGACATGCAAGTTTTTCTGTGTTGATAAAAACTAGCATTGACGGTGTGTGAACAGATCCTGATAGTATTACTGTTGTCTGCTCAGGCTCCTTTGGTGACTCGAGAGTTACTGCGGAAGATTATCTTCACTGGCTGAAACGTTACTGTGAAGTGTTTTATTATGGCTTGGCTGTGAAAATCTTGCAGCCCATTCCTGTGTCATCTACTGGCTGTGCATTTCGAGTCAATGAGAACACACACAACCTACAGATTCATGCAGGTATTAAGTGAAAGTTTTTAAAGTAACAGTGACTCTTCTGTAGTACTTTATCACAGTGCCTACAGTCTGAAAGGATCATTAAGAAAATGAAACCAATTGACTAAGAAAATTTCACATAATCTTCAGCCAGCGGCTTTTTTGCAATTATGAGTAGTTAATAAGGAAAAAATTCCAGAACTACAGGCAGTTCCTGTGTTAAGAACAAGTTACGTTTTTAAAGCTGTTCTTAAGTCGGATTTGTATGTAACTCAGAACTTGTAGATTTTCAGATTCTTGCTGCTTACATCTGCTCCCAGCTGACAAAAGGGTCAAAGTGTTCCTCTAAGGCACAGCATGCATAACCACACACTGTTCTTAATATGGCCATGCATCATTCCTGAATCTGCTACACAAGAAGTTTTAGGAGTCTGTGCCACTGGAAATACTGCTCAGTGAAATAAAATGAAGCCGCAACCGCGTTCTTAAATACGAGTCATACTTAAGTTGAGTGTCTAACTCGGGGACTGCCTGTATTCACAAACCAGTTCCTACATTCATTGCTGACTGAAAGTTGCAGTACTCAAAGCTACCACAAGGTAGAAGTACTGTATGATCTATAAAGTTGCTTCCAAAACTGTATTAAGGTAGTCCAATAAATAGAAACAGAAACAAGATGGCAGATAAAGGCCAAATGGCCCATCTAGTCTGCCCATCCGCAGTAACCATTATCTCTTTCTCTCTCCGAGAGATCCCACATGCCTATCCCAGGCCCTCTTGAATTTAGACACAGTCTCTGTCTCTACCACTTCTTCCGGGAGACTGTTCCAAGCATCTACCTAAAAACCTAAAGGACCTAGTCCGCTAAGGACGCAGGACCCAACACAGTCCGCGTTTCGACAACAAGTCTTCTTCAGGGGTCTTGGTTGCAAGCAGCGTTTCACTTGAGGCTCTCCACATATTGGCTCTTCCATGCATTCACCACTATAGGACCCCCAGGAACCTCTGAAGAAGACTTGTTGTCGAAATGCGGACCATGTTGGGTCCTGCGTCCTTAGTGGACTAGGTCCTTTAGGCACGTGGGATCTCTCAGAGAGAGAAAGAGATGATGGTTACTATGGATGGGCAGACAAGATGGGCCATTTGGCCTTTATCTGCCATCATGTTTCTGTTTCTATTTATTGGACTACCTTAACACCTTAATAACTTTATAGATCAGAGGTGTCCAATAGGTCGATCACGATCGACAGGTAGCTCGCCAAGGCAAAATGAGTCGATCATCCAGGACTCACTTTGCCTTGGCGATCTATCGGGCAGATCAATCTTCCTCTCCCCGACGTCAATTCTGCCGTCGGAGAGGAAGTTCGGGCCAGTCAATCGCTGCCTGGCTGGTCGGAACTTCCTCTCCGACAGCAGAATTGACGTCAGGGAGAGGAAGATTGATCGGCCCAAAGCAGAGAGAGCATGGGGCGGCGGCGGCGTTATCCATTGGTGGCGTTTGGGTCCTGTTCCCCGATGGCAGCGGCAGTGGCTTGGGGAAGGGCAGGGAGAAAGAAAGAAAGGGGGCAGGCAGGTAAACAGAAGGAAAGAAGAGAAACAGAAAAAAAGAAAGGGAGCATGAAGAGAGAAAGAAAGAAAGGTCAGGGAGAGAGGAAGAAAAAGTTGGGGGAGGGAATGAGGTGTGGAGGAGAGGAAGCATACAGGCTGAAAGAAAGATTGGATGCACAGTCAGAAGAAGAAAGTGCAACCAGAGACTCATGAAATCACCAGACAAGGTAGGAAAAATGATTTTATTTTAAATTTGGTGATCAAAATGTGTCTGAATTTATATCATGGTCCCCTTTTACTAAACCGCAATAGTGGTTTTTAGCACAGGGAGCCTATGAGCGTCGAGAGCAGCGCTGGGCATTCAGCGCAGCTCCCTGCGCTAAAAACTGCTATTGTGGTTTAGTAAAAAGGGAGGGGGTGGGTATTTGTCTATTTTTTTTATGGTTGTTACTGAGGTGACAGTGCATAGAGTCATCTGCTTTGACCTCTGAAAAAACCCTGGAATAGGAATGATAATTAACAATTCTATGCGTACAGTGTGCATTGTGGTTTTTTTTTTTTATTTTATTGTTGGTAGATCATTTTGACTTGGTCATTTTAAAAGTAGCTCGCGAATCAAAAAAGAGTGGGCACCCCTGTTATAGATCATACAGTACAGTGGTGCCTCGCATAACGGACGCCTCGCACAGCGAACTTCTTGTCTTGATTCGTACAACGGACTTCGTTTCACACAACAAAGTCGCCCGAGCTGCATCCTTCCGCGCAGTGTGCGTGACGCTACCGGCTACTATCCTCCTCCTCCATCAACCAAATGGGAAGTTACATCATGAGGGGAGAGGAAGGAGGAAGGAAGCCGTTGGCAGCATACGCACTGTTAGAGCCCCGTGGCTTGTGTTAAAGTTGTTTACAGACTTCAACAGCAGCGGGAGAAAGCAGTCGCCGGCCCTGTTTCGCCGATCGAGGGGGGGCCCTGTTTCGCCGATCGAGGGGGGGCCCTGTTTCGCCGATCGAGGGGGGGCCCTGTTTCACCGATTGAGGGGGGTGCCTGGTGTTGCCGATCACTGCAGGGGGGGGCGGGCTTTGGCAGAGGTGGGAGAAAGCAGTAAATGAGTGGAAGTTGGCAGGCCTGGGGATGGAAGGGCAGTCGAAATACGGTATGTTGGAGCAGGGGATGAGAGGGAGGGAGAGAAGGGGAAATATTGGACAAGGGCAGAAGGGATGCTAAATCATAGGGTGACAGGCAGAGAGAACAACAGGAAAAAGAGTGGAAGCAATCTTGAACCCTGAGGGTGAGGGAAGAGAGAGGTGGTGAGATGATTGATCATGGGGAGAGGGACAAAAGGGAATAGAGATGTGATAGGAAGATAGTGGAAGTAAAAGGACAGGGAGATGTATGTTTTTAGATGTATCTAAATAAAAATAATAACAAAAAATTTATCTTTTTTTATGTCATCTTAGCATATTTTATGCTGCAGAACGAATTATTTTTTTTAACATGTATTGTTATGGGAAAACGCGTTTCACATAACGAACTTTTCGCATAACAAACTTGCTCCTGGAACCAATTAAGTTCGTTGTGTGAGGCACCACTGTACTTCTACCTTGTGGTAGCTTTGAGTACTGCAACTTTCAGTCAGCAATGAATGTAGGAACTGGTTTGTGAATACAGGCAGTTCCCGAGTTAGACACTCAACTTAAGTATGACTCGTATTTAGGAATGCGGTTGCGGCTTCATTTTATTTCACTGAGCAGACTAGGTCCTTTAGGTTTTTATGTGGATGAACTTATTTCATGTGGATGATTCTATTGTACCTTAGAACTTTGATATTCTTAAAGTCCATTTAAGGAACATCGTCACTCCATAGTGGGGGGGTTTTTGTTGTTGTTTTTTTTCTGGATTTTCTTCTCTGTGGATATATCTACCACCCTTTCTGTAAGACAGTATTTCCTTAGATTTAACTTCATCCTGTGCCCTCTCATTGCAGTTTCCTTTCAAATGAAAGACTCAACTCATGCATATTTATATTGCATAGGTATTTAAACATCCCTATCATATCTCCCCTCTCCCGCCTTTCCTCCAAAGTATACAGATTGAGATCTTTAAGGGCTCCTTTTACAAAGGTTATTAGAGCCTTAACGCACGGAATAGCGCGTGCTAAAATGTCACGCACGCTAGCTGCTACCGCCTCCTCTTGAACAGGCGGTAGTTTTTTGGCTAGCACGCGCTAATCCGGTGCATGCGCTAAAAACGCTAACACACCTTTGTAAAAGGAGCCCTAAGTCTGTCCCCATACACCTTTTTTGTATTCTTTATTTCTGAGAATCATCTTTTAGAATATTTATTTATGTATTTATTGACTGAGAAATATTAACCAACTTTCTGAAGAGATTCGCCCAAGTACAATTTAACATAAAACTTTCAATTTTGTTAACAGCATAACAGTAGTAAAAAGGCCAAATAGAAACATAAATAGAATGAGTGAAGTAAACTCAAAATCAGCAAACTGAAACTTAATAATAGGACTACCATGAAAGTTTTAAAAATACACTTTTTTTTTTACCAGCACTGAAATAAGAGAGAGAATTCGATGTTATCATAATACTTATGAAATGCCTAATAAGCACATATTAACATTCAGATAACACAGATATGATGCTAACGCTTTTCTACAATACAGCTTATCCTACAACTGAGGGGCTAAGTGCAAATATTAGATGGGGACAAGATGGGTGGTACAGAGTCTGTTGGGATAAACAGATGGGTGGCTAAACTCAAGTTGTTATACACCCCCCCCCCCCTTTTATACATAGGAACTCTGAGCGTCGGGAGCCACACGGAGTATTCAGCGCGACTCCCTGCACTAATAACCACTATTGTGGTTTAGTAAAAGGGGGGGGACTGTTAAACAAGATATAAGCAAGCTAGTCCTAGGACAAAATGAGTGTATAGTCTCTCTGTGTCTCTCCCTCTCTCTCTCTCTCTAATAATAAAACCCTAGAACGCGCATGCGCTGTTGAAATATCGTGAGTCCTGGGGCGTGAGGTGTGCTTCTGTGTCACTCCTCACGGCGCCTGTGCCAGCGACTCATCAAAATTCAGCCAGTCTTGCAAAACTGGCTCCGGATTGGAAAGCAAAGAAGAAAAAAGTCGATTGTTCTTGCAGTCAGATGCTGCACTTCCTCCCTCCAAATTGGTGGGGGAGGGGGGGGGAGAGGTCTCCAGATGCAACGCAAGAGAGGATCGGGGTAAGCTCGCGGGGGTGGGGAATCCGAATTGCACACGTGCTCCAGCTCTGGATCAGATCCCCCTGCTGCTCTCTCCCCCCCCCCCTTTCCTGGCTCCGGAGGCAAATCGGTCTCAGCCCCGGGTGGGGGCGCGCGCCGGTCCCCGGTCTGATCCTGCCTCCGGTTCGGGTTTTAGCCACTCCCCGGTTACCCCAGTTCCGCTTCGGGATCGGAACCGGCTCCGGCCGCAACGGGGCACCGACTCTGCTTCTCCCTTTCTTTTTCTCGCCCTGGGAGGAGGATCGGGGAGGGAAAGACGTCAGTCCGGAAACAGCTGGGCAAAGCCCAGCCCCACGGGGAGAGAGGCAAAATGTAGATCCGGCAGGACAGGGCGGCCCTGAGCGGATCCTGCGCCAGGGAGAGGAATAAGCTGGAGGGCCTTAAAATTCCAGGCAGTCGGGTTTTCCAGGATATTCCTAATGAATATGCATGAGACTGATTTGCATGCCTGTCTCCTGGCATCGGAGGGGGGGTGGGGGGGGTTCAATGGAAGGCAGGCAGGCAGGATGGCATGGGGGGTGGTTTCCATGTAAACATGCTGCTCAGGGAGGCAGGCAGGCTGGCATGTGGGGGTTTCAATGGAAGGGGGATGGGAGGCAGGCAGAGAGGCTGGCATCAAAGGGGGGTGGGGGGTTTCATGGAAACATGCTGCAGGCAGGCAGGCAGACTTGCATCGGGGGGGTTCAATGGAAGGGGAGGCAGGTAGGCAGGCTGGCATTGGAGGGGGGGTGGGGGTTTTCAATGGCAGGCAGACAGGCTGGCATCGGAGGGGAGGTGGGGTTTCAATGGCAGGCAGGCTGGCATCAGGGGGGTGGGGTGGTTTCCATGGAAACATGCTGCTCAGGGGGATGGGAGGCAGGCTGGCCTGGGGGGGTGTTCAATGGAAGGGGATGGGAGGCAGGCTGGCATTGGAGGGGGGTGAGGTGAGGAAGGAGGCACTGGGGTCACTAAGGACATAGAAAGGGGCACTATGGACTTAGGAAGGGGCACTAAGGACATAGTTTGGAGGAGGCAAAGCTACGTCGGGCAGAACTGCAGAAGGCTAGAGCACTTCAGTCCTATTATGAAGCCAAGGCCAGAAGAGAGAAGAAGATTAAAAGCAAAAAGTAAATCATCTTATCCCAGGACAAGCAGGCAGCATATTCTTTACGCATGGGTGACGTCACCGACGGAGCCCACGGTACGGACCTTTTTACTAGAAAGTTCTAGTTGGCCGCACCGCGCGTGCGCGAGTGCCTTCCCGCCCGACGGAGGAGTGCGTGGTCCCCAGTTTCTTCGTTTCCGCGGAGCGAAGAAGACGTGTGTTTTTCAACGTTGTTGAAATACTCCTTTTGCCTTCCATCTCGCGTTCTTTTTTCGATTTTTTCACCTTCGGGTGCTTTTTTCTTTCTATTACAAAAAAAAAAAAAAAAAAATTTCTTTCTTTTGCTTTATTTTTTCGTTCCTGCCCCGGCGGGGCCTGTTAGCACGATCCAGGCCTCGGGGTTTGATTTTGCGGAGGCCGTGTTCCCATTCATGCCCCCGCAGCCCGGTTTTAAGAAGTGCCAGCAGTGTGCACGCCCGATCTCCCTCACTGACCCACACAACTGGTGTTTGCAGTGCTTGGGACCGGATCATCGGGCGGATTCCTGCACCCGCTGTGCCACTCTTAAAAAACGCACTTTGAAGAATCGTCAAATCCAACAAAATCTACTTTTCGGCACCGGCCCGACTATGGATTCGACCTCTTCATCTGCGGCACCGTCGAAATCGACACCAACCACTTCGACACCGCCTGAGTCGACATCGGCGCCCCCGGCGCCAGGTAAGCCGGCTAAGAAGCCTTCCACCCTTGAGCGCCCTCCCACTTCGGGGACGACACCAGTCCTTTCGGCTCCACGCCGAGCCAAAAAACGCTCCACTCCGATTTCGGTGAGTGCCTCGTCATCGGCCCCCTCATCGCCGGAGTGTAGAGCGGCACCCATGGAACCAAAGAAGAAAAAAGTGGTTCCGGTGCCTCCCCTGGATGACCGCATCGCGGCCATCCTCCAGGACAAGTTGCAGGAACAACTCCACAAGCAACTTAAGCAGCTCTTACCCTCTATCTTGGCACCGCTGCTCTCGGTACCAGACCGGCCCGAGACCCATACCGTCCAACCGGTATCCACTCCCTCGGTACCTATGGACTCCTCCATGCCCATTCTCTCGGCACCGCATCTCCATTCCCATGCCGAGGCTATGGCCTTGACGACGACCGATCCTCCTCGGGACCGGGCAGGGCACCGGTCTCCCCACGACTCCGACCGGCACCGTACTTCTCGGGACCGAGACAGACACAGGTCTACATCACCTGGTAACGTCTCGGTACGCTCAGGCAAATCTTTGTCTAAAACTCACCATGCCGAGCCTTCCACTCCAGTCTCTTGACACGCACATACCGATGTCAGAGACCCGGACCTATGGGAACAATCCCCTACCGGTACCGAGGAGGATGCATCGTCGTCGGATGAAGAGCCTTCGGCACCCGATACCGCATCTAAACCTGAACAATCTTCCTTCTCTAAATTCCTCAGGGAGTTGTCGGGTGCTTTGTCTTTGCCTCTGGAATCTGACTCTAAGAAGTCACAAGCTTTCCTGGAGGCATTAGATTTCGATCAACCTCCCAAAGAGTTCCTAAAGTTGCCCGTGCATGATATCTTACGGGAAACTTTTTATAAAAATTGGGAGAACCCGCTGACTGTTCCTGGGGCCCCCCGTAAATTGGACAGCCTCTATAGGGTTATACCAATCCCAGGATTTGATAAACCCCAACTCCCTCATGAGTCTCTCCTGGTGGAGTCCACTTTAAAAAAGACTCAGGGCTCCAGTGTCTATGCCTCCACCCCTCCTGGCAGAGAGGGCAAAACTATGGACAAGTTTGGCAAGCGGCTCTATCAGAATGCCATGCTTGCCAACAGGGCAAACAACTACTCGTTCCATTTTTCATTCTACCTCAAACATCTGGTAATGCAACTCTCCGCCATGCAAAAGTACATGCCAGAGCATAAGGTTCCACTTTTCCAGCAGCACATCTCCAGCCTGCTTCAACTGAGAAAATTCATGGTGCGCTCTATCTATGACTCTTTTGAGCTCACCTCCCGTGCATCTGCCATCGCTGTGGCTATGCGCCGTCTGGCCTGGCTCAGGGTCTCTGATCTGGACGTCAACCATCAGGACCGACTAGCCAACGCCCCATGTCTGGGAGACGAATTATTCGGAGAGTCCCTGGATACCACCACACAGAAACTCTCCGCCCATGAGACCAGATGGGATACTCTCATTAAACCAAAGAAAAAGGCTCCTCCTGCTCGTCCTTACAGACCACAGACCTCATATCAGCGCAGGTTCTCCGCTAGGCCGCTCAATCCACCTCCACAGCAACCTAGGCGGGCCCGCCAACACCAGCACACCCAGGCTCGTGCCCAGTCTAATCAACCGGCCAAGGCTCTTCCTCCTGCCAAACCATCTCAGCCCTTTTGACTCCTCTCTCCAGGGCTTAGCCAGTCTTCCACCCTCATTGCCTCTTCCTCAGCCGATCGGAGGCAGGCTTCACATCTTCATCAGCCGTTGGGAGGTCATCACATCGGACCAGTGGGTCCTAAACATCATCCGCCACGGCTACTCTCTAAACTTCCAGACTCTTCCACCAGACAATCCTCCCGTAGAGTCTGCTTCTCTTTCAACTCAAACCCCCCTCCTCCTGAGGGAGGTCCAATCCCTCCTTCTACTCAATGCCATCGAAGAAGTACCTCTGGAACAAAGGGGCCGGGGATTCTACTCCCGTTACTTTCTAGTTCCAAAAAAGACAGGAGACCTACGTCCCATTCTCGACCTCCGGGACCTCAACAAGTGTCTCGTCAAGGAGAAGTTCAGAATGCTCTCCCTTGCCACGCTGTACCCTCATCTCTCTCGGAACGACTGGCTATGTTCCCTGGACCTCAAGGAGGCCTACACTCACATCCCAATCAATCCATCCTCACGTCGCTACCTACGATTCCAGGTGCACCATCGCCATTATCAGTACAAGGTGCTACCTTTTGGCCTGGCATCATCTCCCAGAGTGTTCACCAAATGCCTCATTGTGGCGGCGGCCTTCCTCAGGTCTCACAACCTCCAGGTGTTTCCCTACTTGGACGATTGGTTAGTGAAAGCACCTACGTCTCCACTTGTGCTACAAGCCACTCATCATACCATCTCTCTCCTCCATCTTCTGGGATTCGAGATCAACTACCCCAAGTCGCATCTGCTTCCCACACAGCGACTTCAGTTCATCGGAGCGGTTCTCGACACCACACTAATGAGGGCGTTTCTCCCCTCCGATCGTCAGCGAACTCTGCTACGCCTGTGTCGTCAGGTGCTCCTTCATCACTCCATTTCTGCCAGACAAATGATGGTCCTCCTGGGCCACATGGCCTCGACGGTTCATGTGCTTCCCCTGGCACGACTCCACCTCAGAACACCTCAATGGACTCTGGCCAACCAGTGGTCACAGACCTCGAATCTTCTTTCTCATCCCATCTCTGTGACATCGTCTCTTCAGCGATCTCTACAATGGTGGTTGGACTCCTCAAATCTTTCCAGGGGCCTTCTTTTTCATCTGCCCCCGCATTCCATGATCATCACCACGGATGCCTCCCCTTATGCATGGGGAGCTCACCTGGGAGACCTACGCACCCAAGGTCTTTGGACCCCGCAGGAGCGTCTCCATCACATCAATTTCCTGGAACTACGAGCCATGTTCTATGCTCTCAAGGCCTTCCAGCACCTTCTCTGCCCTCAGGTTCTGCTTCTGTGCACGGACAACCAAGTTGCCATGTACTACATCAACAAACAGGGCGGCACCGGATCTCGCCTCCTTTGTCAGGA
Organism: Geotrypetes seraphini; assembly: GCF_902459505.1. Taxonomy (NCBI): domain Eukaryota; kingdom Metazoa; phylum Chordata; class Amphibia; order Gymnophiona; family Dermophiidae; genus Geotrypetes; species Geotrypetes seraphini. The sequence continues at coordinate 14,678,737 of NC_047093.1, read as the reverse complement.
GGCTCTTCGCATTTGGACCTGGGCCACGGCCCGCAGTCTCTTCCTCAAGGCTGTCTACATCCAGGGCGAACAGAACTCCCTGGCCGACAATCTCAGCCGCATCCTTCAACCTCACGAGTGGACTTTGGATCCTCCCACGCTCCACTCCATCTTTGCTCGCTGGGGCACTCCGCAGGTGGACCTATTCGCAGCTCCTCACAACCATCAGCTGCCCCAGTTCTGCTCCAGACTCTTCTCTCCTCACCGTCTGGCCCCGGATGCATTCCTGTTCGACTGGACGGATCGGTTCCTCTATGCCTTTCCTCCTCTACCTCTGATGTTGCGGACTTTATCCAAACTCCGCAGGGACGGAGCCACCATGATCCTCATAGCTCCCCGGTGGCCTCGTCAACACTGGTTCTCCCTTCTACTTCAACTCAGCTCCAGGGAGCCCATTCCTCTACCTGTGTTTCCTACTCTACTTACACAGCAACATCAGTCTCTACTACATCCCAATCTGTCTTCCCTCCACCTGACAGCTTGGTTTCTCTCGGGCTAACCTCTTCAGGAAATCTGTCTCAGCCTGTCCGTCTCATTTTGGACGCCTCCAGGAAGCCGGCCACCCTCCAATGTTACCATCAGAAGTGGACCAGGTTCTCCTCTTGGTGCCTCCGTCATCATCACAATCCCACCTCCTTAGCGGTGGAAACTGTTCTAGACTACTTACTCTCCCTGTCCAACGCAGGCCTCAAGTCCACCTCAATCAGAGTCCATCTCAGTGCCATCACGGCATTCCATGAGCCTGTCCTAGGAAAACCTCTCACGGCTCACCCTCTGGTTTCCCGATTCATGAGGGGCCTCTTCAACATCAAACCACCTCTGAAGCCTCCTCCGGTTGTCTGGGACCTGAATGTGGTTTTGTCTGCCCTCATGAAACCTCCCTTTGAGCCACTTGCCACAACTTCGCTCAAATTTCTGACATGGAAGGTTCTTTTCCTCATTGCCATCACCTCTGCCAGGAGGGTTAGTGAGCTTCATGCACTGGTTGCCGATCCACCGTTCACTATTTTTCACCATGACAAGGTGGTTCTGCGCACCCATCCAAAGTTCCTTCCAAAGGTGGTCTCAGCCTTTCACCTCAACCAGTCCATTGTTTTGCCTGTGTTCTTCCCGAAGCCTCATTCACTCCCCGGAGAACAGGCATTACACAGTCTTGACTGCAAGCGTGCCCTGGCTTACTATCTCGATCGTACAAGGGCTCACCGCTTGTCCCCTCAGCTCTTCCTGACCTTCGACCCGAATCGTTTGGGTCGACCGGTCTCTAAACGGACGCTATCCAACTGGCTTGCAGCTTGCATCGCGTTCTGTTACGCTCGGGCCGGTCTGTCACTAGACGGTGCTGTCACGGCCCACAGGGTAAGAGCTATGGCCGCTTCTGTTGCTTTCCTCCGTTCCACACCCATTGAGGAAATCTGCAAGGCGGCCACCTGGTCCTCAGTTCACACATTCACTACTCACTACTGTCTGGATGCTTTCTCCAGACGGGATGGGCACTTCGGCCAATCTGTACTTCAGAATTTATTTTCCTAATGGCCAACCATCCCCCCTCCCTCTTTGTTAGCTTGGAGGTCACCCATGCGTAAAGAATATGCTGCCTGCTTGTCCTGGGATAAAGCACAGTTACTTACCGTAACAGGTGTTATCCAGGGACAGCAGGCAGATATTCTTACGTCCCACCCTCCTCCCCGGGTTGGCTTCTTAGCTGGCTTATACTAACTGGGGACCACGCACTCCTCCGTCGGGCGGGAAGGCACTCGCGCACGCGCGGTGCGGCCAACTAGAACTTTCTAGTAAAAAGGTCCGTACCGTGGGCTCCGTCGGTGACGTCACCCATGCGTAAAGAATATCTGCCTGCTGTCCCTGGATAACACCTGTTACGGTAAGTAACTGTGCTTTTTCTGTGACGTTATTTCAGATAGCCACAAACACCAGTTATTGACAAAATTTGTTACAGAGCAAAATGGGACTTTAAATACACATAATATTAAATGCTAAAGTAAGCTGCAGAGATTAATAAGCTAATTATTATTGGCACTGGGTGCATAATCATATACAGATCCCCCCCCCCAGGGGTTAGGGGCGCAGCCCCCTTGTGAATACCATAAGTTCGTAAATAAACTATCTCATCTCGCGATCTCTCTTTCCATGGATTCAGTGGTGTCATCCTCTTAAATCTCTTCCTCACATCATTCCTCTCTGTAGACTTTATTTAATATCTCTGGTGTAGCTACAGCAAAACTGTCACACGCTGCTGTGGTGTTAGTCAGGGCCTTTTCTCTCGGCACCTCTGGATGATGTCAGTCAGGGGCAGAGTCAGCTCTGTCCCAGGCCCAACCACGCTCAGCTGTTCCTCGGAGAATAAATTCCCAACAAGCTGATCTGGAGAACACTTGTGAATAACCAAAGTCACAAATGCCAAACCGAAGATAGGGAGGGAGACCTGTATATAACTTTTTAAGTACGGTATTAGTGGCAAAATTTGTAAGCACCAAGTCATCTAGATGCCTAAAATTAGCACTTGCAACCTGCAACTAGGCCATTACTTACCTCAGCTATGGCACATGAGATGAGATGAGAAGGAGGCACTGAGGGCACTAAGGACACAGGGAGATTCACAGACAAAAAAAATGACAGACAGGCAGCGTGCAAGGAGAGAGAGACAAAGAAAAAAAATACCCAGACAGACAGACATCTACTCTAGCACCCGTTAATGTAACGGGTTTAAAGACTTATATATATATATATATATATATATATATATATATATATATATATATATATATATACAAAAAGCTTAGCGCGCCTTTATTGATCCAACCTTATTTCTTGCGTATATTTCTCCTTTTGATGGGGACTACTATACCTAAGGGCTCCTTTTACAAAGCTGCGCTAGCGGTTTTAGTGCACGCTAAATTGCCACATGCGCTAGACGCTAACGCCAGCATTGAGCTGGCGTTAGTTCTAGCCGCGTAGCGTGGGTGTAGCACGTGTTAAAATTCTGCGTGCGTTAAAAATGCTATCACAGCTTTGTAAAAGGAGCCCAAAGTTCATTTTATTTTTATATAAATAACAGTTACTGAGGGTTTTTTTTATGTTGTAAGGTTTTTGTTTCTAGATTCTGGAATTTAATGAAAAAATGTGAAAATAAGTATTAAAATTTCCCTTTCTAGTGCATTCATTTAATGATTTACTTTATGGGTTATTCTACAGAAGACCTACTGAAATTCTTGAAACAGAAGAAACCCAAAGATGCTTTTTGTATAGTGGGGATCACGATGATAGACCTGTACCCAAAAGAGTCCTGGAATTTTGTTTTTGGTCAGGCTTCTTTGACAGAAGGTACTGTGTGTTTTACGTCCCGTCCTCTTCAAAGACCCCAGGTGGGAAAACATAAATATGAACAAAAATACTTTTTTTTTTCTCTTGAACGATGCATGTTTAGAAAGCGTCTGGATTGACTGTAATTACTTAGAGGTTTTCTCTTTAAATTTTACAATTATAAATTAATAAATAGGAAAATTTTTAAAATACCTCATGAACCTTCATCAGTCTGTTTATATTTCTTTTCCTGCCACTATCTATAATATATCTTATATATATAATTAAAATCTTGTATAAGGGCTCCTTATACAAAGCTGCACTAGCACTGTTCCTATGGCAAATACACCAAAGCCCATTCAATTCCTAAAGGCTTTGGTGCATTCGCCATAGGAACAGCGCTAGTTCATTTGCCATGGAAGAAGTGCTACTGCAGCTTTGTAAAAAGAGGCCCTAAGTTTCAAACACTGGAGCATGGCTGGCTGCAAAGTCGGCAATATCGGTTTCATACCATTTGATCAACAGAAGATAGTAAAGTGTTATGTGGATTTATGAGCTGCTTTAAACCTCTACCTTATAAAGTTCATTAGCGCATACACTTCTCCCTCCGTAGTCGTGGTTTCTGCACTCGCGATTTCAATTGTTTGTGGTTTTTAGCTTGCTGGCTCCTCCCCCCAAATTACATCATCCATTAGTGCGGATAAAAATTTTGGCGCGTTTTTCCGAGCACCGATTCCCAGCGTGCACAGAGAAAATCGCTGATTCCCAACTTGCACAGAGAAAATCGCAAATGTGGTCTTTTTTGTTATTCGCGGTTTCACCATATTCACGATGGTTTTTAATAGAAAACCGCGAATAACATATGAAAAAGTTATTCATGGTTTTTCTGTTTTCCCTATCACCGCGAATACGGAGGGAGAAGTGTACTGTTTAAATAAGGCTGGTTGCAGCTAGTCTAGCTTGTGAGTTAGTTCAGCCTCCAATGTACAAATGGGTTCTTCTTGGCAGCTTTTACCGACTGCGGTAGCAGCCACTGAGAATCGTATGCAAATGCATTACAAGGAACTTATTAGTATTAAAATGAGCTCTCCGTGTAATGCACAGCACGGAACACCCACATTTTAGCTTACAAATTTTTCTGAAAGGTTGAAGCTGTCAGTAGCATGAAACACACACACATACTGTAGCAAAGAAGCTTCAACTGTGGGATTTTGCTTTTACCCTTGCTGCTGCTTGTTTGGCACTCCAGCGATCACAGCTCTGCACTGTAATGGGCTTTGCCCAGGAGCTGTGCCTACCACTCACTTCTTATGCGCAGGTGTTCTCTCCCTTTTACTACTGATCCTTAACACAAAGAGCATGCACATAATTTGCTTGCAATTTGTGTTGAGCATTGCCTGGCAAAACTAGATCACTCTGCCATGTTCTATGCATCAGCCCCTACGTAAGAGACTGGGATTTTCACATGCATAGTGCAATACAGTCTCTGACCAGGAGATGTCACTTCGAGCACCTTGTTCTGTTTACAGTGGTGCCTCACACAACGAACTTAATTGGTTCCAGGAGCAAGTTTGTTATGCGAAACGTTCGTTATGTGAAACGCGTTTTCCCATAAGAATACATGTAAAAAAAAATAATTCGTTCTGCAGCATAAAATATGCTAAGATGACATAAAAAAAGATAAATTTTTGGTTATTATTTTTATTTAGATACATCTAAAAACATAATTGTTTTTTAAAACAACACACATTTTTTAAATTTAAAGACAGACTAAGTAGAGTCTAATTTTACAGTGAGAGAGGGCAGAGTCTCAGCGGCAAAAACTGGGACTTAACTGTTCATTTTTTTTTTTTTTCTACCGTGTTTCCCCGATGATAAGGCAGGGCCATCAAATAAGACAGCCCCCCCTTTTTAGAAAAAAATGTAAAATAAGGCACCCCCCCGCAAATAAGCCACCCACCGATACCTGCGCTTACCCGAATCGGGTGGTACGGTGGGTGACTCCGTGTGGTCCCTGGCACCCCCGACACGATCGGGGCAAGAGGGAGCTCAAGCCCTCTTGCCCCCCCGACTCCCCGACACGATCGGGGCAAGAGGGAGCCCAAGCCCTCTTGCCCCCAGACTCCCCGACACGATCGGGGCAAGAGGGAGCCCAAGCCCTCTTGCCCCCCCGACTCCCCGACACGATCGGGGCAAGAGGGAGCCCAAGCCCTCTTGCCCCCCCCCCGACTCCCCGACACGATCGGGGCAAGAGGGAGCCCAAGCCCTCTTGCCCCCCCGACTCCCCGACACGATCGGGGCAAGAGGGAGCCCAAGCCCTCTTGCCCCCCCGACCCCCCGACACGACCGGGGCAAGAGGGAGCCCAAGCCCTCTTGCCCCGCCGATTCCCCAACTCCCCGACAATATTGGGCCAGGAGGGAGCCCAAGTCCTCCTGGCCACGGCGACCCCCTAACCCCACCCTGCACTACATTACGGGCAGGAGGGATCCCAGGCCCTCCTGCCCTCGACGCAAACCCCCCCTCCCCCCAACGACCGCCCCCCCCAAGAACCTCCGACCGCCCCCCCAGCCGACCCGCGACCCCCCTGGCCGACCCCCACGACACCCCCAACCCCCTTCCCCGTACCTTTCTGTAGTTGGCCGGACAGACGGGAGCCAAACCCGCCTGTCCGGCAGGCAGCCAACGACGGAATGAGGCCGGATTGGCCCATCCGTCCCAAAGCTCCGCCTACTGGTGGGGCCTAAGGCGCCTGGGCCAATCAGAATAGGCCCGGGAGCCTTAGGTCCCTCCTGGGGGCAGGGCCTGAGGCACATGGTCGGGTTGGGCCCATGTGCCTCAGGCCCCGCCCCCAGGAGGGACCTAAGGCTCCCGGGCCTATTCTGATTGGCCCAGGCGCCTTAGGCCCCACCAGTAGGCGGAGCTTTGGGACGGATGGGCCAATCCGGCCTCATTCCGTCGTTGGCTGCCTGCCGGACAGGCGGGTTTGGCTCCCGTCTGTCCGGCCAACTACAGAAAGGTACGGGGAAGGGGGTTGGGGGTGTCGTGGGGGTCGGCCAGGGGGGTCGCGGGTCGGCTGGGGGGCGGTCGGAGGTTCTTGGGGGGGGCGGTCGTTGGGGGGGAGGGGGGGTTTGCGTCGAGGGCAGGAGGGCCTGGGATCCCTCCTGCCCGTAATGTAGTGCAGGGTGGGGTTAGGGGGTCGCCGTGGCCAGGAGGACTTGGGCTCCCTCCTGGCCCGATCGTGTCGGGGAGTCGGGGGGGCAAGAGGGCTTGGGCTCCCTCTTGCCCCGATCGTGTCGGGGAGTCGGGGGGGCAAGAGGGCTTGGGCTCCCTCTTGCCCCGATCGTGTCGGGGAGTCGGGGGGGCAAGAGGGCTTGAGCTCCCTCTTGCCCCGATCGTGTCGGGGAGTCGGGGGGGCAAGAGGGCTTGAGCTCCCTCTTGCCCCGATCGTGTCGGGGAGTCGGGGGGGCAAGAGGGCTTGGGCTCCCTCTTGCCCCGATCGTGTCGGGGAGTCGGGGGGGCAAGAGGGCTTGAGCTCCCTCTTGCCCCGATCGTGTCGGGGAGTCGGGGGGGCAAGAGGGCTTGGGCTCCCTCTTGCCCCGATCGTGTCGGGGAGTCGGGGGGGGCAAGAGGGAGCCAGGCGGAGAGAGGGCAGTTAAGCGCAGTGCCTGCGCGGAAGGATGCAGCTCGGGCGACTTCGTTGTGTGAAACGAAGTTCGTTGTACGAATCAAGACATAAAGTTCGTTGTGCGCAGCGTTCGCTGTGCGAGGCGTCCGTTATGCGAGGCACCACTGTACTTGGTTTTCAGCATGTTACACTTAGGACCTGTTTTACAAAGCCGCACGGCAACAGCCCCGAAGCCCTTTAAATCTCTATGGGCTTCGGGGCCGTTATGCGTGGCTTTGTAAAACAGGCCCTTAGTTTTACTCCTGAAACTCTCAGGGCCAGATTCTCTAATCTAGCTGGTAAAATCCGTTGGGTTGCTGTATTTCTGGCAAATTGTCCGATTTCAAAACGGCGATCAATGTTGAAACAATTTTGCATGCAAATAAGTTTCACGGAGATCCGCCATAATTCCATCCAGTCACTGTAAAAGCAACTGACACTTGCGCAGAGACGGCATGAGAAGCCCCGAAGCAGCCTCCCCCCTTTTACGGCACAGTTTTCCAGGGGTTGATTAGCAGCCAGAAGACCAGGTGAATCTGTGAGGCGGATGTCTTCTCTCTTTCATTCCATCTGAAATCCTGTGCTGAAGCAGGCAGGCACCACATGGCACAGTGAGTAAGGCTATTGAAACCTATGGGGAAAATTGGGAGGAGGGTTGTCTCTAAAAGTTGATTTTGAAGGTTTCTGAGCCCAGGTCCTCCTCCTCCTCCAAAACCCCTTTTCCTGTGATATTTTTCCTTCAGGGAGGTCTCCATGGGCCGGCTTTGATGTGATTTTTCTGGTGGTGGCCATCTTAAACTTATCTTTTTTTTTTTTCTTTTCCCTCCATATACCTCAACCCTCAATTTTGCTGAAAATCAACTGGGATGGACCTTTCGAGTCTTTTTACCTCTATATCATGCTAGGTTTGTGCTGGATGGCCGGCTAAGGAGTGTCCATGTCCCACATGTGACAGAGTGTGTGTGGGAGGGGCAGGAGCATCGGGCTCAGCCTCCTTTGAGTTCTCCAGAGCTGGGGATCTGTAGGAGGTGCGTCTACAGGGGAAGAGACCCAGGACCCTCCAATTCTGTATTGGCCAAGCACAGTCGCTTGTGGGCCACAGAGCTCAGGAGAATGGCGGGGGGAACTGCTGGGGTCAGAGAGACTCCCAGTATAAAGCTTCACACCAGATTTTGTGAGCCTTATGTGGAATGCTTATTTGAACTGCCAAGAGTCCTCAGTAGCTGTAAGCAGCACACCCTCTCGACAGGTGCCTTGACCAGACAAGGACACAGACTTGTACCAGAAGGCCTCAGATTTCTGGTTCAAGTGGCTCTTCTATCGAGAATCTGGAACACTTTGGGCTTACAGCATGGCTTTTGAGCGGGCGACTCTAACAAACAAGAGTTATTTGGACACGATCATTACCATGTTGCTCATAGATAGGAATCTGCCAATGGTTGCAGCCTAACCTAAGGCCTGGACATCTCTTCACCACTGGCATGCGGTGAAGGATGTAGAGCCCTGGAAAGTTCAAATTTTGGTAGTCCTGAATTTTTTTGTACGAGGGACTTCAGAAGGGGCTGTCGGTAGGTTCGGTAACAGGCCTTTTCTGTTTCCAAGCTCGGGGAAGGGAGGAGAGGGGTGCGGAAGAGGCTCCTTGGTTTTTCACCCTGATGTCACCCTGTTCATTAAAGGGGCTCTGCATTTTCACCCCCCCAATGTGTTTCCCTTCCTGGAAACTTAACATCCAGTTGCAAGGGCTTGGTACTGGTCTGTATAAGCTTTTACAGGAGGCTGTCCTTTTGGATTTTACAGTCAAGATAGGGTTCCTGGTGGTGTTTGTTGGCAAGATGGGTTTCTAAGTTACAACAAGCTCTTTCCTGCAGGGATGTTCCTTAGGATTATAGTAGCTGGACTCTCCCTACGCTCAGTTCTGTCTTTCTTACTGAAAATACTCTTGGCCTTCTACATCAGTCTGGAAGTTCATTTGCCTTTTTTTCGACCTATGGGGGTCTAAGAAAAAATATAGAACATTGCATTTGCTGGATGAATCAAGCGAGTGCTTCTTTGATACCTTGAACTTACCAATGAGTTTCACCTATTGAACCACCTTCTTGTTCTGACCAGTCATGCCAAGAAAGGGAGGTCAGCGTGTAAAGCTTCAATTTCCAGATGAATTTAAATAGCCATTTCCTCCAGTTAGGTGGGCTGTGGTAAACAGCCACCGATCAAGTTGAAAGCACACTCCAATATAGGGGTTGCTGCCTCTTGGGTGGAGACTAGGGCTGTCTCGCCTGAGGAGATATGTAGAGCAGCTACATGGTCTACTCTTCGTTCCTTTACCAGATTCTGTAGGGTGGATGTAGCAGCCAGGACAAATGTTGCTTCCGGGTCCTCCGTTTTGAAGGCAAGCTTAGCGGGCCAGACCTAAGTTCTGCTTTGGTACGTCCCTAAAGTTCAGGACCACTAGGCACATTGCACTAGAAAGAAAGATTAGGTTCTTATCTTATAATCTCCTTTCTTGTAGATGTGTCTAGTGGTCCTGAAGTCTCGCCCTATGTATGGGCTTTGCCTGCCTTCTGCCTTAGGATTTTAAGAATTCTCTATCTCTGAGGATTTGAGAGGATTAAAAAAAAAAAATAAAAATGATGCATAGGAAAGTCCTCATGACCATATAGTCTGGTTTAAGTCTGTGCTTGATAGCAAGTCATGCAAGTAGCTACAAGCTGTATACATGGTGCTGGTTACAAGTTTGGATGTTATTTCCTATGTTTGTTACAGAGCCAAACAGAATTGTGGTGTTGGATTTTCCCCTGTTTCCCTCCTTCATGTTATGGCTTTTATTACAGTGCTACGTGATTGCTTTTGTACAAATTAAGGGGGCAGGAGCAGCTTCCTGGGAAGGTAGAGGGGTTGGAAAATATGATTGACAGTTTTCTGCAAGCAACTTGCTGGTTGGGATACAAGACCCTAGAGTTCAGGATCACTAGACATATCTACGAGAAAGAAGATTACCAAGGTAAGAATTTAATCTTTCTTGACCCACGTTTTCCAATAGTTCTAAATGGGGTACAATAAAACATACACAATATTGATACTCCCCACCCCCTGATCTTCAGCTGTTATTGAGGAAGGCATGGGGGAAGCCACTGCTTGCCCTGAAATCAGTAGCATGGAATGTTGCTACTCTTTGGGATTCTAGAATCTTTTTACTCTCTGGGATTCCGGAATCTTGCTATTCTTTGAGATTCTGTATGGAATGTTGCTACTCTTTGGGATTTTAGAATCTTGTCACTTTCTGGGATTCCGGAATCTTGCTATTCTTTGAGATTCTGTATGGAATGTTGCTACTCTTTGGGTTTTGGCCAGGTACTAGTGACCTGGATTGGCCACTGTGAGAAAGTGCTACTGGGCTTGATGGACCATTGGTCTGACCATTGGTCTGACCCAAGAAAGATACCCAAGAAAGTAAAGATCCGTTAGCCCTGCTTTATTATTATTATTTTTTTTAACTTGCTTCTGGTAGTGAAATGAAACTGAAATGCGTTTTAAAATGAAACCAACTGTTAGGTTTGGTTTTCCAGCAGAGGGCAGTAGAGGAAGGCTGAAGTGCTTAGCCGCCTGCATTTGCTAAAGTTATACTCTTCTCTATGTCATCTTTTCAGCTTTCAGCTAGAGGTTGGGACCAGCTAAGAGTGTTCACTGCAAGCCATAAGTTCAAATCTTGATCTTGCCCTTTGTAGGAGATGTTGACCCTCCATATTCTATTTCTCTAAATGCTAGTAACACAACAGCTTTGCTCCTTTCGATTTGATGTACCGTATTTTCACGCATATAACGCGTGCATTATACACGATTTTATAAACCGTGCATAACCTTGCGCGTTATACGCGTGAGCGCGTTGTACCAATTTTTTTTTTACATAGTTCCCCCCCCCCCCAACGTCCGATTCAACCCCCCGCAGGACCGCTCGCACCCCCACCCCGAAGGACCGCTCGCACGCACCCCCACCCCGAAGGACCGCTCGCACGCACTCCCACCTGCACCCGCACCCCCACCCTGAAGGACCGCTCGCACCCCCACAGCCTCCTGACCCCCCCCCCCATCATGTAGACGCTCCTACCGGTGTCCTGCTGCTTCCTCTTGGTGGTCCCGGCTCTTCTGTGAGCCCTGCGCCTGCGCTGCTTCCTCTTCTGGCGGTCCTGCCCTTTCTCTGAGCAGTCCTTCGGGGTGGGGGTGCGGGTGCAGGGTGCGTGCGAGCGGTCCTTCGGGGTGGGGGTGCGATCAGTCCTGCGGGGGGGGGGGTGAATCGGACGTCGGGGGGGCATCAGGCTTTCAGGGTGGGGACAGGACTTCAAGGGGGAGAGGAGAGTCGAAGCGGGCGAAAGGAGAGTCGGGGTGGCCAGAGGAGAGTCGGGGCGGGCGAAAGGAGAGTCGGGCGGCGACGGGAGAGTTGGGGCAGCATGCGCGGTATAAGGGTGTGCGCGGTATACAAATTTTTTTTTTACATATTTTCGGTTTCCCGCGCGCTATATCCTTGTGCGCGTTTTACACGGGTGCGCGTTATCTACGTGAAAATACGGTAATAATTTGATATACCACCTTTCACTCATATTTTTATTTCTGCTGGAGTTCTAGAAATGTACATTTTTCCACAGCACTTGTCAATCATTATGTGAGGAAGATTCCCAAAGCAACACCTGGTAACACTAGTGACAAACTTACACACTGACAGCCCCAACCTGATGTGTTTGCATGAAGTTGAAAAGGAGCCGGCCAAATGACCTTAGATAGGTATTTTTCTACCCTCCCCAGGGATGGGAATCTTCAGCTTTGCCAGGTACGACAGTGATTTCTACAGCAGAAACTACAAAGGTCAGCTGAAGCCAGTGAAGAAGCTAACTGCAGGAGACTACTCGGTGTTTGATGGCTATTACACACCACCTGTCACCAGCACACTGCTTCTCAGGTCCTGCAAGGTGAGTTCCTAACAGCTATCTCTCATCCCTCCCCCCTTTCTGATTTTAATTTTGGACTGTGCACAGGTTTTGTGACAATATTCTCCAAATTCAGCAAAAGGATCCATGACGGAAGGGATAATGTGCACTTTCAGAGAATTCTGAAGGCAAATAGATAATGTTCACCATTCAGAGGTTACGAGAGGGCAAAGATTTGTTTAGCTAGGTCAGTGCAGATAGAGAAAAGTTGGGAAGCCACTGATTACACCTATTGTGCATTTACTTATAAAGTTTGCCTGAGGTAAGAAAGCACTTGGTGGAAATGTCATTTTAGTTTAGATAAGATATCCCAACTCACCATGCTGGTTGTTACTTGTTTAGAACTGATAAAAGTAAGTGTTAAGAAAATTCCCATGGAGAAACAGGTATAAGGAGATAACTTTTTCTGATTTTAAACTTTGTAAACTGTGTTGAGCTCCACTTCCGTGGAGATGTGCTCAGAGTTGAATCGGTTCAGCGGATGGCCACCAGGATGGTCTCGGGGCTAAAGGGTCTCCCGTACGAAGAAAGACTGAGCAAATTGCAGCTCTACACTCTCGAGGAGTGTAGGGAGAGGGGAGACATGATTGAGACATTTAAGTACATCACGGGACGGGTAGAGGTGGAAGATGATATCTTTCTTCTCAGGGGACCCTCGACCACAAGAGGACATCCGCTCAAGCTCAGGGGAGGGAAGTTTCGTGGAGACGCCAGGAAGTACTTCTTCACGGAGAGAGTGATTGAGCATTGGAACAAGCTTCCAGTACAGGTGGTCGAGGCACGCAGCATCCCAGACTTCAAGAACAAATGGGATACCTATGTGAGATCCCTACGAGGTCATGCCAAGGGATAGGGTCACTAGGACTGAATGAGCGGGTCAGTAGATTTAAGAGGGTGGGTAAATAGTGTGGGCAGACTTGATGGGCTATGGCCCTTATCTGCCGTCATCTTTCTATGTTTCTATGTTTCTATATAAACTTAAGGCTTAGTTTAGTTTAGTTTAGTTTAGGAAAGAAGATGACGTATAAAGTAGAAGAGAGATAAAGACCACATGGCCTATCCATACTATTCACTATCCTTTCCTATGCTTTAGAAATCCTACACATGTCCCAAACTTTCTTGAATTCATATATGAAGACCATGTCCTTTTAAGGGAGGTGGGAAACGACCTGTTTTTCTAATATATGCATATGTTCTTTTCAAGCTCAATAAAAGAAAGCACTTGGGGAGCCTCCATTAGGTACCTGTAAGAGAGCCTGATCTATAGCAGCATCTGGGCACCCAGATTTAAACATAGAAATTTGAGGGCAGATAAAGGCCAAATTTATTTTTATTTATTTATAAAATTTCTTACTCCATCCTGCAATTCTGAGCAAATTACAAAATACACTCATAATTTATGATTTAACATACAGGAACAATAAAAACATTCAAAACGGGCACTTTTAGTAATAGTGACAGAACTTAAAATCCAGTATAAAAATACAAGTCTTCAACAAGAATATATCATAGTAACATAGTAAATGATGGCAGATAAAGACCCGAATGGTCCATCCAGTCTCAGCTCACCTCTTCTAACTACATGAATAACGCTCAAACAGTATCATTTTAATTAATTTCCTAAAACTGACTAAAGAGGTAGCTCTTCTCACTTCCAGTGGCAGGGTGTTTCGTAGCAGAGCCCCCGGCACTGTTATTATCAAACGACGGTGACTTGTTAGTTTTACTTGTTTCAGAGATGGAACCTCTTAAGTAAATCTGTTCATCTGAACGTAGTGTTCGATCTGGCTGGTACTGAATAAAAAGATTACTTATCACTTCCGGTCCATCCAGTCTCCCTAAGAGATCGCCTGTCCCACGCTTCCTTGAATGCAGGCACAGTCTTTGTCTCCACCACTTCTACAGGAAGACTATTCCACGCATCTACCATCCTTTCTGTAAGAAAATATTTCCTTAGATTACTTCTGAGCCTATCTCCTCTTAACTTCATCCTATGCCCTCTCATTCCAGAGCTTCCTTTCAAATGAGACTTGCCTCAACACATATTTATGCTACATAGGTATTTAAATGTCTCTCAAGAATCCAAATCGCAATAACAAAATATAAATACAATCAGCAAAAAAATTGTTATTAGCCTAGTGGTGGAGATACCCCATGAAAGTACATTTATAATAGGTGGAGAAAACTTATCAACAATATACGGACGGCAACCCAATGAGTTCTTAAGCCAGTCCTGCTCTGTATCATAGGCAAAAAACCCCCACACGTTTCAAAATGTAACTTTTCAAAACGGGACCAAAGCCACCACTGTGCACAGGAAGCCAGAAAAAGAACAAAACAGTTCACTTATCTTCTGATGATGGCAACAACAGCAGCGAGTAGATCTCCCTGCTATAGCACTTCTCACGTTGAAAAAAGACAAGGAACTGGATGTCAACAACAAGGCTCTTGTTTCGCCGAACAAAGGCTGTGTCAGAGCAATCACATTCTCTCCTGGACGGAGAGACACCTGCAGTTACATCAGCCATAGGCCTGAGATAACTGCGGTCATGTAAATGCGGCAGGGATGTATCTAACTTACACATGTGACCTACAGAATGTGGTAAGTGGGAGCTGTGCCTAGTTGTGTATTATGCCACATCCATGTGCCCTTAGAATGACACTTAAGATGCCTTCTAGCACTTTTGCAAGTTAGCATTCGCTGACACACATAAGAGTATTCTGTAAATTTGTGCAATCAAGAGGCACTTTATATCTCCTGAATTGTAATCAAATAGCCTTCTAGACATCTGATTCAATTAAAATCTAGATCTTTGAGACCGCTGTCTTAAAAAACCCCAAAAACAACTATTACAAAAGTCCAGGTGAAAAAAATATGACTATGTATAACCATTCCAATCCTCAGGGGTCCTAAGGGGATTAGATATAATGAAATAAAGAAAGAAAAATGAAAAATAAAAATGGCGTGAAGGTGACTCTGGTGCCAACCTAAGGCACATTTCAGTCATTGGCAAGAAGAATGCAGTAGTAGTTATAATGAATTGTCCACGTGCCTTCAGGGTTGTGTAACCTACATTTTCAGTCATATTTCTATTGGCAATTGGCCAACGGATGACTTCAGCTGCCAGAAAGCAGAATACACAAGAACCCTACATAAGGAAAAAAATCTGCAATACAGTTTACTCTATAGAAGATCTTTGAACGGGCTTGAATTGCCTAATTCTCACAAGTGACTTTGGGGAATGTTCAATTTAAATATCTTGGGCAAGATTTGTATTGTCTGTCAATCAGTTTGAAGCACAGGCTTCAAGTATTAGACCTAAGGTTGGCATCACAGTCACCTTCATGCCATTTTTACTTTTCATTTATCTCTTTCTTTTTCTGTTTCATTATATCTAATCCCCTTTAGGACCCCTGAGGAAGGCGGTCTTGCCAAAACATGGACCTTGTAGGGTCCTGCAGGACAATCATACGTGTATTACAAATTCAGACTTTCATTTGTATTTTTATTGTAAAGAGCAAATCATAAATCATCTTTCATAACATCCACAGTCTTTTTTGTTTTTATCTTTGGATTGTTTTTACTTTGGAACATTGGGTCTTCCTTTTTCTTTTGTTGTGTAACCATTCCAATCCAAATGTGCATTCATCGAGGCAACCGGTTTTGTATCCATGGAAAGAAAAGTTGTTTTTCCTCCCATTTTGTGATTGATTTATATCTAGTTTTGTATAGGGGTGGAGTTGTTTTTTATTTGCATTGCGAAATGTGATCTCTGCTTATTGCTCAACTTTTCTGTCTCCTCTTCATTGATTCCTCATTGTGTCACTGCAGGAAGGACACACAGAGCAAGCTGAATTGAGCAAGATGCTTGTGCAGAGTTATGTTTGCGTTTCTCTGGGTCCAGCTAACTTGAGCATTGCTCTTTTACAGCTCGTGTGTTTAGCAGTGAAATATCACATTTGAAGTTCCAACTAAGCTAGTTGTGCTCTCTGTATCTACTTGACATATCCTTTTAGTGCATAAATCATGTTGCTACCTATTAACTAGTTAAAAACATGAAGATTAGGATTTTAGATGACCCCAAAGGGTTCTTCATGTATAAAAAGAAAAAAATAACCTTGGGACTGTGTATTCATGTTCATTTCTTATCAAAGCTCAGTACAGATGTTCTAGCCCGTATACACTGTTGTTTGGAACTTATTACATGGCTTGTTCTGTGGGACCACAGGAAAGTGATCGACAGGAATTTCCATGACGTATGGTGGCTAAAGAAGTTAATGTATTGTGTTGCAGACCCTGACCCATGAACTGGGACATATCTTTGGGATTCGCCACTGTCAATGGCTGCAGTGCGTCATGCAGGGTTCCAATCATCTGGAGGAATCGGACCGACGACCACTCGAGTTATGTCCAATCTGTATACGCAAGCTCCACTGTGCACTTGGCTTCAACATAGCAGAGAGGTACAAGGTAAAGCAATTCAGCATGAAGTAGCTGGAAAAGAAAAGATTTTGTGAAAATGTAATTTTGTTATTATCAAGAAGTTGCTGAGAAAAAAAAAAGCTGAAATCTTGTGAGAATGACAGCAAAACACAACTTCTCTGAAAATAGTGATCAAAAGGAACAAGTCATAGCTGCTGCAAAGGAATTAGTTGCAAGCATTAGGATCTCAGCAGTATTCAACGAGCTTTCAGGAAATCTGATTGGCTGGATCCTAAGACCTTAGAAGGCCACACTTCACAAACTTACTTCTCCTGAATGTTCATTTTCGTTCATACTGCAGAACAGATTTCTTGTGACACTTGTTTATAAGAATAACATAAAGATAGTGGAACACATGGACTCATTCTACTAGGTGGACACGCCTGGAGAAGGGGATCTGTGTCTTCTAGATGGTTCATGACGTACCGAAACATTTTCACATTAGTTTCATGTTGACTTAATACGGAATTATCGCATTGAACTGTACAGATTCTAGTTTTTTTTCACAGACCGATGCAATGATAGTAAGAACACTGCACTGAAAAACATAACAAAATAATAACATGAATCCATAAATATAAGTGTATTACACTGCCATTGTCATTTCACTGTTAATACAATGTAAGTTATTTATAGCAAGTTCTGCCTGTTCACTGCCTTAGGTGAGTCTCTTCATCAAGGTGATAAATAAAATCCTAATAAATAAAATGGTTGTAATAGCAGCTGATTCAAGGTACTGAAGGGGATAGACTTAGTAGATAAGGACAGGTTGTTCACCCTCTCCAAGGTAGGGAGAACAAGAGGGCACTCTCTAAAGTTGAAAGGGGATAGATTCCGTACAAACGTAAGGAAGTTCTTCTTCACCCAGAGAGTGGTAGAAAGCTGGAACGCTCTTCCAGAGGCTGTTATAGGGGGAAACATCCTCCAAGGATTCAAGACAAAGTTAGACAAGTTTCTGTTGAACAAGAACGTGCGCTGGTAGGGCTAGTCTCAGTTAGGGTGCTGGTCTTAGACTAGAGGGCCGCCGTGTGAGCGGACTGCTGGGCATAATGGACCACTGGTCTGACTCAGCAGTGGCAACTCTTATGTTCTTATTCTTTCCAGACAAGGTGTATGCCATTTTTGGGGGGCCTACAGCATTAGGATGGGGAATTATTTAGTCAGAAAGTCTGTGTCTAAGAACTAGGGTTTGATTAGAGCCCAGCAGTAAACCCTGTGGTTTCCAAGCGGCATCGTGTACTTCTCCAATTGCCTGCCATGTAGCAACTCTGATACTTTGTGCTGAAAGAAGTTGTCAGCTCGTTAAAAAAATAATTATGCTCTAGACTTTATAGAAAGTTTTCCGTATCAAAATACAAACAATATAATATAAAGGATGTTTGGGGGAAACGTCTGTAGGATGTTGCAGTGGGAATACAAACTTTGTTGTGTTTTGTTTTGTTTTTTTTGGATTTGACTCTGCTGCTGCTCATGTGTTTCCAGGCTTTGCTGCACTGGATTGATGGAGGAGGCTGCGATGTGGAGGATCCTGGCTGCAGTTCTAAAACACACCATTTGCCCAAAGCAGTGGAAGATTTTAAGGAGCACAGAGCATGGATCCTGAAATGTCTGGACTTGCTGCAGCAGTGAATGAATTGAGCATGTGGAAGAGCAGGACTGCTGCCATTCATGAGTCTCTCTTCAGTACCAAAGTCAGGTGCAGTCATTGGCAATCCGAATAGGGGCGAGAAGAATGCAGTAGTAGTTATAATGAATTGTCCACGTGCCTTCAGGGTTGTGTAACCTACATTTTCAGTCGTATTTCTATTGGCAATTGGCCAACGGATGACTTCAGCTGCCAGAAAGCAGAATACACAAGAACCCTACACAAGGCAAAAGATCTGCAACACAGTTTACTCCAGAGAAGATCTTTGGGCTTGAATTGCCTAATTCTCACAAGTGACTTTGGGGAATGACCTGGAATGTTCAATTTAAACATCTTAGGCGAGATTTGTATTTTTTGTCGATCAGTTTGAAGCACAGGCTTCGAGTATTAGACCTATTAATGCATTTTTTTTAATGCATTAGACTGTCAAATGTTAATGTTCTGTGCAAGTAACAAAATCTAGATGAGGCTATATATAATTTAATGCATGATAGTTGTACAGCCAACATCTGATATTACAAAGAAACCATACACATTTAACCATTGAGCTTTTTTAAGGCCTCAGTTTAACAAAAAGTGTTCAAGTACTTTTCCTTTCTCTGGGAAAATTACTGAATGCATAATTCTTTTCACGTTGCCATTTAATAAAATCTAAATTAATTTCCTTGCTTCTTTCCTCTGTGTTCCTCAGGAAGGTTTCATTCCATGAAGGGGATTAGATGAAAATGTGTTCCAAAGTACAAACCTTTTGCTTGTTTACGAAGAGAAAACTTGGCAGTGCTTCTGAAGTATAAATCTCCTAATTTGTTTGGTCAGCTTCTGGTGATCTGCTGGGTATTTGCAGGAGGGAGGGATGCATGTCCTCAATTCAAAACCAGAGGTTGTACTGCATAGAAATACTAAAGAACAGAAAAGTAGGTATAACCAGTTTGTATCTCTGCACACCACTCTCAACAGCAGCTGTTTTGCCACATTGACTTAAGAGATGTTACATTTCCCTTCTATTTCATGAAGATCAAATCTTCCTTTTGAAGCAAATAGGTTTTTTGGCAGCTGTACAGAGGACCCATCAGACACTGGCTGAGAAGAAGGCGGTTTTGATTCCTTTATTGTTGATGCTGAAATACAGCAGGCGTGTATCCAATATAAACATTAATCTAGTCACTGGTTATGATGCTTTTACGCAAAGCAATATACAGTTGGTAAGGGTTATATAGTGCTCAGAAAATGTTTGTGAACCCCCCTAAGATAGTTTGTATTTGGCACAGTTTATACTTGAGTGGAGATATTAATCTAAATGCTAAAAAAAGAGCAGGAATCCTACTGAATACATAACTCACAAAAAGGAGCATTTTAATTATTTATTCTACAGAAAGATTAACATTCCGTATCCTTACATGGAAAAAGTATGTGAACTAGTGGCGTACCTGGCTGGGCGTGAACCCGGGACGAAGCATCCCCCTGCACATAGCTATTTGCTCTACCAGCCTTCTGCCCTAGAACAGGAAGTTGACATCTGAGGGGGGTTGGCGGACCACAGACCAACGACTACTCCAGCATTCCTGAGTTCCCTGCAGTGCACCTGGGGTGAATTGCCCCTCCCCCTGCCCTTGGTACACCACTGTGTGAATTTTCTATTAAGTAACCGGTGGTACTGCCTTGAGCAGCAATAACTTCAACTAAACATCTCCCCTGACTGAAAAATATAACAAAATGACATGAACCTCAAAATGGAAGTTTCTTGGTTGTGATAGCAGTGAGCATTTCTAGACAGGGTATATGTGGTTGAAGGCTCAATATTTTAAGGAAGAAGCATTCAATGTTCAGAATATCTGTCTTACTATATTTTGAAAATTCCATAAATAAAATTTTTTAAATAAAGAGTATCTGTGTTTGAGAACTAGAGTTTGATTATGTTTGTTTATTATAATCATGATATACCACATTTTTCACAAAATCAAAGTGGTTTACAAATACAGTATGTAAAAGATTAAAATTTTCAGTTACTGTAAATAAAAAAAAAGTTAAAGCATTAACTCTCCCTTTTACAAAGCTGCACAGCAATGGTGCCGAAGCCCATCCATTCCCAATGGTCTTTGGTGCGATTACCGGGGGATCGTTCCCTTCATCACCATTATACATTTGCACAGTTCTGAAAGTGGATGTTCCCATTTAGGTGCTTATTCTATAAGGGAACTCAGGTACCTAGGCTCTGTTATACAGCATTAACATAAACCAATATCTACATGCCTAATTTAGGCACTTGTGCTTATGCCAGCCGTAGAACCACTGTACATGCCAGCACCTACATGCTACCAACGAGGAGGCAGTAAAGATCATATGGTTCTGAGAGAGACTGTTTGCTGACCAGCCTGTGGACACCAATAGTAAAGAATCACGTTTGAAATTAATGTAATTTGATAATGGTGTACCCTCAGTGTGATAAAGCAGCGAAGGGAGCAATGCTCCTACGCTTCACATCTGAGACAAGGGTCAACCAGACCCTGCCCCCACACCATCATAGGGTACTACCGTGATTGTGCAATAAATAAATCAAAACGTGAAAAAGTGCAAAATAAAGTACAATAATAACACAAGTAAGGACAAGCAAACAGTCACTCTGAGAACCTCCCCCAGAAAACTCCCAATAAAGTCAAAAAGCCGACTTAGCTGAAGCTGATGTTAGAAAGTAGAACGGCCTCCCAAGACAGGGAGAACCACAGCATACTAGGTCCAACCAGCCTGGTTTCGGGAAACATCCCTTCTTCAGGAACCCAGATTACAAAATACACGAACCATCGAGCTGGCTGGGGGAGGGCGGAGCTAACGAAGGGAAGCGCAGCTGTGCCTTACAAAGCCAGAGCAGGAAGATGTCATGACTGCAGTCCACCAAGCAAGACCAAAGAGAGGCGGGACAACATCACACTATGGTATGCCACTCCATACCGTCGTTTAATCCAGCTGGTTGAACGGCTTGTAAATTAAAGATCCAGAATTGCTCACGGAGGGTCAGATGAGAAACCTTATCCCCTTTAAAACCCCTGGGTAGCTGTTCCAGCACGAACCAAGACAGGTCAGAGAATGTATGGTTTTTCCTCAATGCAGTGAGGGACCAAGGGAGCAGATCTGGTGGCAGTATGGATTCTGCTCCTGTGTTCTACCTACATGCGGCAGCAATGTGTGTAATTGGAGCCTCACCTATGTCTCGCCCATGTGCACCCTTCCCCCTTGCAAATACCTACTATGTAATATAGGAGCAGGTTTACAGAATGGCACAGCTGGAATACTGGCATGTGTGCACATCTGGGGGTAGCACCTAGTTTAAAAATGAAGCACTTTTATAAAACTTTTCCACATCAACAGCCTTTCTGAAATTATCCTCAAACTATCATAAAATGGTACATCACAATTGTCTGTATTGAAACCATCCCAGGAAGCGCAAACTCTGTATTGTAACACCACAACAGAAGCTCATATAAACCACTCTGAATTGACTCCCCCAGTCATTAGCAACGGTATAGAAGCTTTCAATAAACAAATAATGTCAAATTGTAACCAGTCTTGATAAAAATAAGAAATGTATATTGGAACTAAATCAGGGATCTCAAAGTCCCTCCTTGAGGGCCGCAATCCAGTCGGGTTTTCAGGATTTCCACAATGAATATGCATTGAAAGCAGTGCATGCACATAGATCTCATGCATATTCATTGGGGAAATCCTGAAAACCCGACTGGATTGCGGCCCTCAAGGAGGGACTTTGAGACCCCTGAACTAGATCCTCTGTATGTATGTAGTTCAATGTGACTATTATATTATTAGTTTTGTAAACTGCTTAATACTTATGTACAAGCGGTATATCAAATACAATACAGTACAATATAATTGTTTAGTCTAGTTCAGGGGTAGGGAACTCCGGTCCTCGAGAGCCATATTCCAGTTGGTTTTTCAGGATTTCCCCAATGAATATGCATGAGATCTATTTGCATGCACTGCTTTCAATGCATATTCATTGGGGAAATCCTGAAAACCCGACTGGAATATGGCTCTCGAGGACCAGAGTTCCCTACCCCTGGTCTAGTTGTTACAAACTATCACACACCCTCCCTAAGGTTTAATTCTTGGACTGTTCTGTTTGGGGATATTGTGGGGGTAAGGTTCGTAGTCTTAGTGGGGGCCACGGGATAAGCTCCAGCCATTGTTTGATCACTGGGTTCATAGGGACAAAGGTTCACTGCAATGGATGCACTGAGCTGAGGGACAACCTTAAATAAAGATATTCAGTACTGTAGCCCAACAAGAGGAGCTGGTTCGGATTGAGCTGAAGCTAAAGAATGAAATGGGAACAAATTTGTCCCTGTGTTATTCTCTACTCCCAAACCCTAAGCACAAGGTTAAATCATAACCTTTTGATATTAATTTGTTAAGTTTCCCATCAGCTGGAAAAGAATCAAAATGCCCCAAATAGGTTTAAATATTAGATGCAGTAGTGGTTTAATTAATGATCAAATTATGTTTCTAGGGGAAGGATAAACTTTTTAATTAATGTTCCTGAGAATCAAGTTCCTGCTGTTTCTCGTAATACAGTGAAGAATTTTAATCTTGTAAGAACATCTGTCTTCGTTATTTTGGTAAACAGATTTTTTTTTTTCCTTTTTCATGCTATAGGAAAATTTTGATGTTTTAAGTGATATTCTGTTTACCAGATTGTTATATGTCCATTTGTTCTAGAACTGCTGTATATACCTAAAATTGCCTGCCATATTTGGTATTTTGAGCAGTGTTTTGTTTTTATTTGGAATTGTTTGATTTTACAAAGTTATTGGCTGGTGTGTGCTTAGTATGTTTTTGTGGTAGAATAGACATGGGGAAGCCACCGCTTGCCCTGGATTGGTGGCATGGAATGCTGCTACTATTTGGGTTTTTGCTAGGTACTTGTGACTTGAATTGGCGTCTGTGAAGATGGGATACTGGGGAGATGGACCATTGGTCTGACCCAGTAAGCATATTCTTATATAAAATGTTGACTTCTTTGTACAAATACGTCAGTTTTATTGATTTGGTTCTGTTTCACCATCATCAGCCCACTGGCAACTCATTACCAGGCATTGTATCTTCAAGGGCTCAGGCCTTATGTTTGTGTCATTGCTGAAGGGTTAGAAGGTAAAGTTAGCCTTTTTGTGGATGACAACAAGATTTGTAACAGAGCCCTGGAGGGAGTGGAAAACATGAAGAAGGATCTGCAAAAGTTAGAAGAATGGTCTAACACAGGGGTAGGCAATTCCGGTCCTCGAGAGCCAGAGCCAGGTCAGGTTTTCAGGATATCAAGTTTCAAGTTTTATTAAATATTTGATGAATCGCCTATTAAAAAATTTCTAGGCGATGTACATATTCAAAATAAAAGTATTCAAGAAGCTAAAATATAACAAATATTGACATATTGCATCACTGCACTTCGTATTGAATTGTAGTTGCCAGATGTTAGACCAGTGGTAGGCAATTCCAGTCCTCAAGAGCCGGAGCCAGGTCAGGTTTTCAGGATATCCACAATGAATATGTATGAGATGGATTTGCAGGCACTGCCTCCTTGAGATGCAAATCTATCTCATGCATATTTATTGTGGATATCCTGAAAACCTGACCTGGCTCTGGCTCTCGAGGACTGGAATTGCCTACCACTGGTCTAACATCTGGCAACTACAATTCAATACGAAGTGCAGTGATGCATTTGGGGGTGGGGAGAGAAGTCCGAGGGAACAGTAAGTGCTGGGAGGTAAGAGGCTGATAAGCACAGATGGAGAGAATGACCCTTGGGCAGGGGTAGGGAACTCCGGTCCTCGAAAGCCGTATTCCAGTCAGGTTTTCAGGATTTCCCCAATGAAACAGTGCATGCAAATAGATCTCATGCATATTCATTGTGGAAATCCTGAAAACCTGACTGGAATATGGCTCTCAGGGACTGGAGTTCCCTACCCCAGCCTTGGGGTGATTGTGTTTGAGGATCAAAGCAGTGGTCTCAAACTTAAACCTTTTGCAGGGCCACATTTTGAATTTGTAGGTACTTTGAGGGCCTCAGAAAAAAATAGTTAATGTCTTATTATAGAAATTACAATTTTGCACAAGGTAAAACTCTTTATAGTTTATAAATTTTTCCTTTTGGCTAAGTCTTAATAATAATATTATAATTTATAGCATGTGTGTGATGTTGCTTGCACCTGGAAAATGAAAGAGGTACGAGGGAAGAGGCGTGAAGGCAGGAGGCGGGGCGCCACTCACCCTCATTATGCCGCTGGATATGCCCACCCATATTTGGTGGGGGGAGTCAGGGCATCCCCATTTGTGTTTCCATATTTCAGATCTTAATAATAACTTTATTTTTATATACCGCTGTACCATTAACAGTTCAAAGTGGTTTACAGAGGAAGAGACTGTATACAAAGAGCGATATAACAGAAAGCTTTTCGAGGTTACATTAGTGTGTTAAGATTGGTCAACTTTATCTGGAAGTAGTCTAAAAGTACTACAATCTGGAGGGTGATGAGCTGGGTTTCCTCAATACGTGCACGAGCCACTTTCCAGATAAGTTCGCTTTGGGGGGTTCAGTGCTTGTTGGTGCCTTGTTGTGTTTTTGTAATGGTTATTAATAAAGGAATTTTGAATTGCTACTGTAGGAAGGGTCTTGCATTTACAGATTCCAAGGCAGGAAGGCGCAGTGTTATGTGCAAGTCCATGCACTTGCCTGCATTCGAGTGCAATGCAGGACTAGGAGCAGTACGCTCGTGATTCCCTGTACTGGGCATGCGTAAGGACCAGCTGCAAACCGCGGCTCTGGATTTCACGGGGCGGATCCCGCGTCCTTCCTCCTGACCTGGAGAATCCCCCCCCCCCCCAAAAAAAAAATAAAAAATAAAAAAACAACAACCAGGGATTCAGCCAGGCAGGAGCTTCCCCAAGGTCTGAACGTGTCCGAGTGCCCTAGCTTCCGTCCGCGTCGCCCGCCAACGGCCCCGCGGTTCATTCTCCGGGGCTCCGCCCCTCCCCCTCTGACGCGACTTCCCGTTTCTGGCAAAGGCGGGACGAGGCGTCGAGGCGCTGGAAGTGCGGGGCCGGTGGCTGGCGACCCGGAGGATGAGGCGGAAGGTAGGACGATGAGGGAGTTCGGGGGAGGCACCGGAGCGCGAGCGCGGGATTAGAGCGGGAGAGCCGTTGGGAAAGGGGTGGAGTTCCCGCTGAAAAGGCGCGTGAGGGCCTGAGGGGTCGCTGAACGCTCGGGGATGTGCGCGTGAAGCTTGCACTTTTTTTTTTTTTTTAGTGTACAGTATTTACAGATGTTTTGTAGCGCGAGCTGGATTAGGGCGGGAGAGCCGTTGGGAAAAGGGGGTGGAGTCCCCGCTGAAGAGGCGCGTGAGGGTCTGAGGGGTCGCTGAACGCTCGGGGATGTGCGCGTGAAGCTTGCACCTTATTTTTTTTGTACCGTATTTACAGATGTTTTGTAGCTGTTGAAATAGCGCCATAGTATTATCCCTGTGCAACGGTTCCACGTTGTCTTTCTGCCTTGTAATACATTGTCATAATTTAGGGAGTATTTTCTACACCTCAGACCCAACCTACGCACGCATTCCACTCTTAAGAAACTCGGACCTTAATTAGATTGTAAGCTCTTCTAGCAGGGACCCTTTCTTGCATGTTTGTTGTACAGCCTGCGTCTGGTAGCTCTTTATAAATAATAAATAGTAATAGATGGGCATCATCCCACTCAGTCTTTCTGCCAGCTTCCCCAAGCTCGATCCATTGGCTCTGTGCTGCCTTTATTTACCGCATACAACTATGCGGTTTCCAAGTCACATACATAAAATCTTGTTTCCCTACGATTTCCACATATAACATATACATGTCTGGAAAACATCATAGACTTCCCCCCTAATATAAAATATCAAAAAATCAAGACAAACCCACATACACATCAAATCAAATAATTCTAAGGTAGATAGCCACACCAATTCACATTAGCATGCAAAGCAAGTATAATACTATCAATTCAGAAGTACAACATGCAAAATCACTGGATCCCAACCCTGTCCTGGAGGACCACCAGCCTGTCAGGTTTTTGGATTAGCCCTAATGAATATGCATGAAAGAGATGTGCATATAATGGAGGTGACAGGCATGCAAATTTGCCCCATGCATATTCATTAGAGCTATCCCAAAAATCACACTGGCTTGTGGTCCTCCAGGACAGGGTTGGGAGCCACTGCTTTAAATCAAACATTACTGACAGGGAAATCTCGAGAG
The DNA here is from genome assembly GCF_902459505.1 of Geotrypetes seraphini. Lineage (NCBI taxonomy): Eukaryota > Metazoa > Chordata > Amphibia > Gymnophiona > Dermophiidae > Geotrypetes > Geotrypetes seraphini. Next base: position 14,652,319 of record NC_047093.1, on the reverse strand, counting down.
GATATTATCAAAGGAATAAGCATTAGCATAGGAAGGCATTATCAAATAATTGCATTTTTAGCATTTTCTTAAAGTTCATCCTCCCAATACAGAATCACAAAACGCCAGGCAGGGCTTTTACCGCCTGTTGCCTGCTGGCTTCTTCAGGCCACACCAACCAGTGGCAGAGCCATGGGGAGGGGAGGTTAAGGTACTGTCTATTGCTTTGTCACGGGTCCCCAGGGGACCTCTGCTTTTCTTGGGCCACCTCCTGCAGGAGGGAGGCCTGCCTCCCTCATCCCTTGGTGCATGCACAGCTGGGTGGGCCTCTCCTGTATGCTGTTTTGTAAAACCCTAGCATATGCGAACTGGGAGGCCTTTGCCCCCAGCTAGGCGCCCCGATCTAGGTGCGTAAGTTTAGGTGTCTTTTATAGAATCAGGGCCTAAGTACCTTCTATTTAGGAGGCGTTAAGTGCTAGCATGTTATGGACATGCTAACCAGTTAGCACTAGTAATGTCAGTGTGTAAGATGAATATGTCCATGCCCATTCTCTGCTCCAACACTCCCCCGCTCTTAAAAAATATTGTGCACTTAGCACGTGCAAATGGCAAAACTAAAGGGGCCCTTAATGTGGATGGTTTAATGCAGGGGTGTCAAAGTCCCTCCTCGAGGGCCGGAATCCAGTCGGGTTTTCTGGATTTCCCCAATGAATATGCATTGAAAGCAGTGCATGCACATAGATCTCATGCAGATTCATTGGGGAAATCCTGAAAACCCGACTGGATTCCGGCCCTCGAGGACCGACTTCGACACCTGTGGTTTAATGCCTCGTTTTGAGGCAGTAAATTAACACTATACAGAACTTTGCTTTACTGTAACTGCAGAGGACATACTGGGCACACCCCTAACAGGTAATGCAGTCTTTATGTTTACTGCAATGTTAATTTTTGTTGTTTAAGCACCTAAGTATAAAAATAGTCCCTTAGGAATAAATTATGGAAAGGAGAAGTTTTCTTGTCAGATTTTACATTCTTGCTTTTAGTCTGTTACCAAATGTTTTTAGTTTAATTTGAGCTATCAGCTCACAAAATCTAAAAAGATAAGTTTTTCATTTTGGAGGCCCACACTCAAAACCTCCATTGACAGGATGGATTCTTTTGTCAACTGTATCCCCCAGACGAAACAGTTAGTGCAGCTACCACTGTTCTTAAATTGAAAATGTTTAGTTTATAAGCTGGTAGTCCATTTTCCCCCACCAGATTTTAGCTCATATTTTAACGCTAATACCTGTTTATTAATGTACTGTACCATATGTGTCGAGTGTTGACTTGTTTGACAGATTTCAACTGAGGTTAAACAACACTGAGGTCATAGTGCGTCCCAGTACAAACTTTCTCTCAAAAGGACTGATCAAGATGTCAGGTGGGGTAATGTCACATTAGAATTTGTGGTTATTGATGATGAGGCTATTTTAATAGGGTCTTTTTTAAAAGCTGCACAAATGTACAGGATTTTCATGTGCTTCTTTGTGTAGGTGTAAGTTGAGCTATGTTGAGTGAGAGAGGAATTAAAAAAATACTATATATGTACCGTATTTTCACGCATATAACGCGCGCGTTATACACGATTTAACAAACTGTGCATAACCATGCGTGTTATACATGTGAGCGCGTTTTACAATTTTTTTATACATTCTGATCTGGCATTCCCCCTGCGAACCGGCATCCTCCCCCCCCCCCCCCGCTCACGTCACCCCCCCCCTCCCCCGCGATCCTACATCCCCCCCAGCACCGCAAATACAACTCTTACCCGATTGGGCACCAGCACCAATGCACAGCATGTGCCAGTGCCTATGCCCGAAGATCCTCCCTCGTTGGTTTGGGCTGGGCTGGGCCGGGCGGTGCGAGAGAGATCCTCCTTCTTCCTCTGCCGGGCTGGACTAGGCTTTGAGCATTTGCGCATGCTCAAAGCCTTCTGGTCTCGCTCTCTCTGAGATAATCTCGGAGAGAGCGAGACCAAAAGGCTTTGAGCATGCGCAAATGCTCAAAGCCTAGTCCAGCCCGGCAGAGGAAGAAGGAGGATCTCTCTCGCACTGCCCAGCCCAAACCAAAGAGGGAGGATCTTCGGGCACTGGCACTGACACATGCTGTGCATTGGTGCTGGTGCCCAATCGGGTAAGAGTTGTATTTGCGGTGCTGGGGGGGCTGTAGGATCGCGGGGGGGGGGGGGAGGGTGCCGGTTCGCAGGGGGAATGCCGGATCAGATTATCTCGGATCAGAGGGGGAGGAGGAGTGATGCGAGCGGGGGGAGGATGCCGGTTCGGAGTAGGCGGTAGGAGGTTTTAGCATGCGCAGTATACGCGTGTGCGCACTATGTTAACATTTTATTACATAAATTTGTGTTCCCTGCGCGGTATACCCGTGTGCGCGTTTTACACGGGTGCGCGGTATATGAGTGAAAATACAGTATTTATGGTGACTACCCCAAATTCATAATTTGGCATTTAGGTGTGCCCATTTATGCCAGCCATAGACCTGATTTAAACAGATGCAGGTGCACAGAGACGCACCCATGCCAGTTCACGCTAGCCTTCTATAAGAAACTTGTAAAAATGTTCTTACAGAATTGTCTCATGCTGTCAAAATTCAGCTCAATTTTTTTTTTTTTAGCATTTGTACATAAAAAAGCACAATCAATCATTGAAAAACAGATTTATTGGACATGTTTTTGTAAAATACAGTACTAAACAGCAATCCTTTCCTCAACAAGTAAAAAATCACAGTTGTACATCTATCGCTCTCAATTTGATTGGTTTTACAGCATATAGGTGCATGGTAATAGTAAATATAAATTTAATCATTTTGCAAATTATGTCAAGATACTGAATACACTTCTCCCTCCGTATTCGCTGATAGGGGATTAACAAACCCGCAAATATACAGAAAAACCGTGAATAACTTTTTCATGTGTTCGTTGTTTTCTATTAAAAACCATCATGAATATGGTGAAACTGCGAATAACATGGTGGGAGACTTGGCCTGTTCCTGAAGGAGAGGCAAAACATGGTGAAGAAAGTGCTGGGAATCAGCAATTTTCTCTGTAAATGCTTAAAATCAGTGATTTCTCTATGCAAGCTGACGTAATGGGGGAGAGGAGCCAGCAAGCTAAAAACTGTGAATAATCGAAACCACAATTGCTGAAACTGAATATGGAGGGAGAAGTGTATCTGTGGAGAAATACAAGTCTAACGTGATCAAAATTATTCTTGTGCTGTGGTGTGTTTTCTAAAATTTCACCTTCACCACATTTGGAAACTTGCTGTAATAATTGTTCCATTCTTGTCACTATGGACATTCTAGTGTAACAGTTCACCTAAATGAAGGTGACATTTTATTTATTCCGTTTTCAATATACTGTTCCCAAGAGAGCTCAGAACAGTGTACATGAATTTATTCAGGTATGCAAGCATTTTTCCTTATCTGTCCCGGTGGGCTCACATTCTATCTAATGTACCTGGGGCATTAGGGGGGATTAAGGGGCAAATTCTATAAGAAGCGGTCAAAAGGTAGGCGCCAATATAGGCCCTGTTCAGCGTGATCCAAGCACAATTGGGTGCTGTTTAGTGAATCACGCTGAGTGGCACCTATTTTGGAGGCGACCAGTAAATAGGCCAGCTCTAGGCATAACTAAACGTTAGGCACCCATGCGAGCGCTTAGGCATGCTTAAGAGCAGGGATTCTGTAAGAAGGCCTAACATGCATAGCGCCTATTTTTTATTTTTTTTTTTAAGGCCTCCTAAATTTTTGGAGGCGCCTTAAAGAATCGCACTTTCTTGATAGGCGCCTAAGTAGTTGAGCGCCTCCGAAATAGGTGCCTAATCTTAGGCACTGGTTACAGAATTTGGGCCCAAGTGACTTGCCCAGGGTCACAAGGAGCAGCGTGGGTTCAAATTAACACCTCTTTAAACTAGTCATAAGTTCACCTGAGCTACTGCTTCAGTGGTATGCGGTACACATCTTTTGTTTAGGTTTCCTGTGGCATTTATGAGATAGTGTTTTATTTTACTATTTTGTTACATGACAACAGCATCAGTAGTGTGCACTATTTTGCAAACCGACCACACTGTTGATGACGGAAAATAAAATCCCAATGCTTTGAATAAAAAGAATGAAATGGGACAGAAATATTGCCGACATTCCCATGTTGTATCAAGTGAATGCACATCCCTGCTATACTTATGACTAGACTATAGCAGCAAAAAGTCTCATAAAAAAATATAATGGGCTATAAATATTTTTGTATTTATTCTGAACCTAAACCATCATTGTGCCTCGAAGTACCTCACATTTCAGAAATAAGTGCAAGATCCTTTGAAATGTTTTATGCTGTGGATTTCAAATGGATCTGGCCTTTTGAACAGTATCATTTGGTCTACCCGGTTTCTGACAAGTGGCTTAACTGGCATTGGTGTGCGTCTGCTCTACAAATACCTTTTTGTTGAAAATCAGAGCAGAAAAAAACCATATAGGTGCCTTTTAGTCTATCCACTTTACATTTTAAACTAATGAGATTCCGATGTATGCCTATGTATTTTCTGCCTCGTGGAGGGATGGGGGTTGAGTATGTTATTTAAGTGGAATGATGGTCCTAATGCACACAGCACCATGGGCCACCGATAGCATGTCAATCACGGGACGGTGCTGTTTCTGGAATTGCAGCTTCGGGAAAGGTAGGCGCAAGGGTTTAAGGCTTAAATTTACGGTGCCTCTCTTTGATGTGAATAGCAGAGGCACTTCTGGCTTTAGCCATATCTACATTGGCATTGAGGCAGTGGTAGGTGCCTCCGGAAGCACAATTTGACAATAGGCGCCTTATAATTTCTCTTAAGTCTGCTTTTAAATGGCGTTTTGGACTTAACACGTACCAGCACCTTAGTTAAGGCATCGCTTATAGAACCTGGGCCAAACTGACAAAACCTTAACTATGACGCTTGTAATGCTGGTAGAGAAACATGAGTCACTGAAAGAGGCAACTACTGTAGTCGGTTTAATCACCAGCACAATGAACAGTGTCCATATGAATTCATCAACAGCAGATTATAAAAACCATTTCTGAAAATATCCAGCCAACAGCCATGAAAAATGTTGCAAACTAACAATAGTTTCATTAACTTTCCTATACAGGTTCTGTTGTTAAAATCCAACAGCAACCTATAATACTTCTATAATAAATATTGATTTGCATTAACCAGACTCTGATTATCTGATTTGAACACTAGGCAACGATATGCAAGAATGAAAGTTTCTTCAGACAGCATCTGTAGCAATTACTGGCCACAAAAACCTAACATCTCCAGCTCCTAATTAAACATTAGATAATTAAATAACTTAAGTTTGGTGTAGGCACCTAGATAACTTTATACAGCAGTTCATATTGGTAACAAGAATCCATAACTGGCACAGTACCTGCCAAAATTATATAACATCTGAGATAGTGGTGTTCACTTCTCTGCATCTGTTTAATGGGCATGATGCATTTTGCAGATTTTAAGTTCCTATTGGAACCAAAATAACTGAATATGTAATATTAGCTGTTTTGCAGTATGGGCCATTTGGTAACAGACTGCATGCATGCTTATCTCTTTAGTGCAGGACTGTTAACACAGAGGAGATTTGACTTCGGATACAAGGCTAGTTTGGTGATGATGCATGGAATGTTTTGCGCATTTTGGCCAGTTGAAAGAGAACATACTTTCTCATGAACACAACTGTAAAATGGCCACTGGGTATATTTCATTATGTTCCCTTTTAAGATGCAGCTAAGGCTATCGGGGAACATAAATCTTCCTCTTAAGAGTTAGTGTTTGATGCATAGATGTCTTCCTTAAGCCATGCTTTCATCAGTGTTTACTGGTACATCATTCTTCCTGAAATCCATTTCAAGAAACTCATCTGGTATTTGTAGAACTTCTTCCTTTTCTTCAGTTTCTTTCTCCAAGTGCTGCTTTCTTTGACATAGACCTACCTTACATGGTCGTACTAAAGCCAGAAATATGGCACTTATTGCCAGTCCAACAGCACAGGAGTAGAATGCAGATCCAAAGCTCTGGGTGTAGTCCACCAAAATACCTGCCAAAAAAACGGTACCAGTTAATGATCATATTAAAACAATGTATTTCACCATTTTCCTTCACAATTTTCAGGAGGCTGCAGAATGTTAGTATTAGGGAGAGAGGCTCTGACTTAATCAAACTGAAGCCTAACATACTTTGGTTTGGTGATTACAACTCACTGTCACATAAAGATTTGATATTACTTATAGGAAAAAAAAAAACCCTAAAGATTGAAAACATAACAAAAGTTCTGGGAGTCATTCTGGACTCTTACCTAACCTTTGAAACCCAAATTCATTCTGTTACTTAAAAAAAAAAAAGAAAAAAAATCTTCTTCCGACTAAGGCAATTAAAAACAATTAGGCCTGTTTTACTCCCATAGTTGGACTACTGCAATTTTTTGTATTCTGATATCGCTGATGAGGAATAAGAGATTGCAACTACTCCAGATTACAGCGGCTAGACTAATTTCTCAAGTCACTTTGAGAGGGCAAGTCCGCTACTGAGAGAGATCCACAGGTTGCCAATGAAAAGAAGAACTCAGTTTATGATCGTTCACAAGGCCATATATGGAGAGAACGCGCAAGGACTTGTATCTGATACTAAGGTTGCATATTCTTGTATAACTCCAGAACAACAAAGCGCTTCAAGCTACCCTTTTGCTAACCCCAACAAGTTAGTGGAAAAAATTATTTGAGTCCACCTTTGAATTTCAAGGCCCCCCTCAAAAAGGAATAACCTACCATTATGTCTGCGTCGGATCTCTTCTTACTAGCATTTCAGGAAAATGATAAAGACCTACCTTTTCTCAATATAACTTGCATGATTGATATTCAGTTGTACACAATGAACCCTACTATAATCTTATTGTAAGCTACAATGAATCCTTGTTGAAATATGCAGGATAAAAGAAGTTGTACAGTAAATACATTGAGATATAATTGAATTTTCAGAAATGAATAATGGTATATTACATTGTTCAGAGTTGGCTTCTTACCCTAATATGGACTTACATAAATGTCATTAATTTTCATAGTTTTCTTATTTGGTGCAGTAAAGATCATTTCCTAGCGGAAGAATTATACAGTGAAGGCAGCTGTTACAAATTACACTTAAATGTTGTGGTTAAGTTCACTGCAGCCAATTGCGGCAACAGGAATAGGTGTTTGTTTACTTCTACAAACTCGATCACATTAAGGGGCTGAAATCCAAAACACAGGCTAAGACGCGGGCCAGACCCAATCTCCACCCTAGAGCCTTACCCCCATAACACATTGTATGTTCAACATTCATTCCTACCAGAACACAGATAAACCCTATGCAAATACGGGACCAAAAACTAAAAGTACTAATATTTTTTTTAAAAACACCCTAAGATTCAAGATTCTGCATGCAGTACAACCCCCAGCGAAAAAGAAACAAATGTATTTCTTCCTGAGCAGTGCAAAAGATAGATATCGGATTAAAATGCTCAAAATTGACAATTCAAACACAAACTTGAAAATAAAATAATTCCCCCTACCTTTATCTCCCTCCATGCTGTGTCTCCCTCTGGTGGGTGTATAAACTTTTGGCCGGCTCCAACCTGGCCTTTTTATGCGGCCTGCGGTCCAATGTCTCCCAGTGTTACCTTGTGGCCGGCTCCCTCCTCCTCACAGCTGTAGTGTGCATGAAACCATGTGTGGTAGCTCCTAGTCCGTCCTGAACTGGAAGCCTTCTCTTTTGACGTCGCAACGCCAGGGAATGCTTCTGGATGAGGTGTGTGATGCGCGAGGAGCCGCTGCATCCGGCTCTGTGCACACTACAGCTGTGAGAAGGAGGGAGCTGGCCACAAGGTAACAGTGTGGGTATCGAACCAGGGGCCGCTTAAAGCAGCCAAGCGGGCGGAATTTCCCCCCCACGGGCCTTGAGTTTGACGCCTGTGACTTATATTATGCTGAAAGGCGTATGCAGCGCTGTATGTATATTTTGACATTTATAGATGGTTCCTGTACAGAAGAGCTTACAATCTAACTTGAACAGACAGACAGGCATGTAGATGTAGAACCCAAGGTGAGAGGAGTTAGGAGTCGAAAGCACCATCTGTTGTAGTGTAAATATCAGACTTAATTACAGAAGGCAGCCACGTCAAGAAATGAGTCATAAATCAGGTTTACAAAAGACAAAGCTTCTTACCTCCAAGTGGTGGTCCAGCCAACCCAGAGATGCTCTGAATAAAGACATACACTCCAACTGCAGAGGACATCTTCTCAATACCCACAACATCATCTTCAGCGAGTAATGGTATATGCGTGCCTGCCACTGATCCAAGTATGAACCCAAAAAATGCACTGCACACTATCAGTCCCCAAAATTCAGAAGCAAAAGGGAAGGCGAATAAAGAGATAGACAGCAAAATGACACAGATAAGCTCAATGTAAATCTTGCGGATCGGCTCTCTGGTGAGGACCAAGCCAGCGCCAATTCTTCCAAAAACTTCAGAAATAGCCATGGCGGACAGCATGTACGCAGAGCGATCCTTATCAATGCCAAGACTTTCACTGAGAGGAATGATAAACAGCGAAGGTGCGAAGAATCCCAGTGTGGCAAAGAGACCAAAAAGTGCGTAGCATATGAAACTGGCCTCTTTCAGCACCGAAAAGTCCAGCAGTGGAATTTTCTTCTTCGAAGGGCAGCCACCCTCTGCCAGCATCTGGACATCTTCTTGGAGCAGTTCATTTTCTCTCTGAGAATTTTCAATTTGTGGAGCTTTTTGGGGAGAATTGGTTACTTCTACTCCAGAATCCACAGAGTCTATTGATATACGAGTTTGCTCATTTTCAAGCATGTACATTATCTCCTGGTTATCTTGTTTTGGGGGCTCTTTGATGACTTCTTCTGGTGCTTGGATTATAATTGGTCGGAGCAGTGCGCCACAAACCACAATATTTAGCTGCAGTGCTCCAATGATCCTGAGGCTCTGTCTCCATCCAATCTGCTCTATCAGATAAGTGATAGCTGGGAGGAGGGAGGAAAACAAAGACAAGATGAAGATTCTAATTCCACACTGAAGAGGCCTCAATTCAGAGATGCTGTGATGATTCTGCCAATAGCATTTTTTGTTAGGAATTAGTTTGCATGTAGACAATTTTGGGTACACCTACGAAAACGCAAAGGACATTGGCGCGCTTACAATCCCGCACCAACATCTGCGCGCAGGTCCGGTTCTGCCGCTTTCATGCCTTACCATTAGCGTTCTGAGAAGAGTTGGGTAGAACCCCTCAGTACACTTAGAACTGGTCACGCTCCCATGGCTGGGTGGGGGGGATTTGGGAGGGGGAAACCCCCCAGTACACTGAAAAGTTCCATTCTCTTGCTGTTTGGGAGTTTTCAGTGTAGTGGGGGGGGGGGGGTTACCCCCAACCCCAGAGGGAGCGCGAGCAGTTGTAAATGTGGGGGTTCCCCCCCAAACACCCCCTAAGAATGCCAACAGTAAGACGTGAAAGCTGTGGAACTGGTGGTGTGCAATGGTCCTGCACGCAGATGTCAGTGTGGGATTGTCGGCACGCCTGTGTCTGACGCGCTTTCGACGTGCCACCCAATTTTGGCATGAAGAACTGCCATTTTGTTAATCTACCAAACTATCCCCCCTTTGACTAAACTGCGATAGCGTTTATTAGCACAGAGCCGTGCTGAATGTTCCGCACTGTTCCCAACGCTCATAGGAACTAGCGTTGGGAGCAGCGCAAAGCATTCAGCGCGGCTCCCTGCGCTAACCACTATCGTGGTTTAGTAAAAAGGGTAGGGGGTATGTTTGAGCAGCAAGTAAAAAAGACATTCCATGTTTCAACAAGTGGTTCATAGTCATTCGTGTGTGAGACTTCAGCGCACCAACATTGCAGCGCAGACAATTCGGCGCAAGACCCCAGCGCACCGCCTAAAAAGCTACTTTTAAAGAGCTTCGACGCGGGGTGTGAGTGGGGAACTCCCCCCAGTTTACTTCATACTCTTCGCGCTGCCTTTGGGGGTGGGGGGGTTGGAACCCTCCATTATAGAGTAAACTTAACTACCCCCCCTCGGAGCTCTTTAAAAGTAATTTTTTCAGCGGCGCGCTGGGATCTTGCGCCGAATTGTCGGCGCGCTGAAGTCTCTCATGCTTTTGTCCTGTCGCCTCAACAAATACATATGAATTGAGTCGTTCATACTATTGCAGTAATCAAAATACAGTTTCAAAAGAAGTTAGTATTCCCTTCAAACTCCGTTCAATATCCTAATAGATAAATGTTTTAGCTTTACCTTTTAAATTATACAGTATAAAAGGCGATTAGAAATACTTCCTGATATTGTACTCTGATAACCCACCTGGTGCAAAACCAAAGACAGCAAAACATTCTCCAGTAGATGCAACTGCAGTAACCAATGAACGTTTTTTGTCAAAATATTGTGATAAAATGGTGACAGTTGGAAGAAAGCTAAGACAATATCCCAGTCCTGGAATAAATAATAAGTAATGATGATGAATGCAGGAACAGTGAAATTACATTTTGCACCTTTTTGCATTTTCAGCTGTGCTAACTGCACATGGAAACTAAGTTCTCCCTTTTCTAAGGAATAATGTCCTACATGCATCTGCTTGGTTTGAATTGAGATGATCATATTCCCAGTCATTTTCTAATACAGGGAGCACAAGGACTGCTAAACGGGCTACATAAGATTTGCTATACTGGGGCAGACTGAAAGTCCATCAAGCCTATACCCTATTTTCAGCAGCGGCTATGCCAGGTCACAAGTACCTGGCAATATCCCAAGGAGTAAAACAAATTTTATGCTTCTTTCAGTGAATTTCCACAAATGACTTATGGACTTTTCTTTTAGGAAAGTAGCTAAACCTTTATTAAACCCTGTTAAGCTAACTACTTTCACCACATTCTCTAGCAACAAATTCCAGAGTTTAATTACATGTTGAGTAAAGAAATATTTTCTCTGGTTTCTTTTAAATCTACTACTTAGTAGCTTCACCGCCTCCTAGTCCTAAAATTTCTGGAAAGAATAAATAAGCGATTGACATCTACCCGTTCCACTCCATTCAGTATTTTATAGACTATCAAATCACCCCTGAGCCATCTCTTCTACAAGCTAAAAAGCCCTAGCCACTTTAGCCTTTCTTCTTGGGGAAGTAGCCTCATCCCGTCGCCCTTCTTTTCTAATCTTGCTATATCTTTTTTGAGATAAAATTTGTCAGCATCTTGACCAAGCATAAAAGCAATAAACAAGTGAAAAACATGCAACTCTTTGAAGACATGATTGGGATGGGGTGGCGTGGCGTGGGGACTGGTATTTCCTCCTTTCTTCTTTCATTTCACTTGATACCAGGTTTGGGGATCTGGATCCTAAATCTTCATTAACAATTATCTGAGAATTTTTGCCCCTATTTATTAGATCCACTTTCTCACGGTTCCTAGTATGGTAACTACAGCAGTGTTCAGAGGTGGGAGACCCTCCTTGCACATAGAGCATGAACACTACATCTGGGTCTTCAGTTGTTGCCCTTACCAGTGGCAATAAATTCCTTCCTTCCTAGAAGCTGTGAATACACTGCTGGCACAGTATCCCCCAGAAAATCCTAGATTATCCCAGGACAAGCAGGCAGGTATTCTCACTAGTGGGTGATGTCATCCGACAGAGCCCCGATACGGACATCTTGCAAGCATGTCTTGCTTGAAGAAACTCAGAAGTTTCGAGATGCCCGCACCGCGCATGCGCCAGTGCCTTCCCGCCCGATGTACCGGGCGCGTCTCCTCAGTTCTTTTCTTTCCGCGGAGCTGAGAAGTTCTCTTCAATTCTGCGCTGACTGAAATTTCAGTATTTTGCCTTCTTTCCCCGCGTTTTATTGTTTTACTTACTTTCTTTGACTTTTATTTCTATTTAAAAAAAAAAAAAAAAAAAGTTACAATTATTTCGTCCGGCGGTTCGGCCGGGCCGGCCTCGTGGCTGCGACCTAGCTCCTTCGACCTAGCAACGTCACTTTTCCGGCCTATGTCCCGGCCTATCACCGGTTTTAAAAAGTGCAGCAAGTGCCAGCGTGCGATTTCGTTGACGGACCCACACCGGCGCTGTCTTCAGTGTCTTGGTCCAGAACACGTTCCGAAATCGTGCCGGCCTTGTTCCACGCTCACAGCGCGCTCTTTTAAACGGCGCTGCTTACTTTGGGAGTCCATGTTTAAGATGGAGTCTTCTAAGGAGCCATCTGCTTCGACCTCGACAGATGTTTCACCGGTCTGTTCGAAGCCTGCATCTGCGACTCATGCATCGAGCATCGTGAAGCCAGCATCGTTCACACCGGCTTCTGCATCGAGTTCAGCATCGGTTCCTGCTCCCGTCTCCTCGGTTCAGGTACCGCCTTCCACTGTTCCTCCCGTGGTCATAAAAGTGCTACCAAGCAGAAGCACTCGACCACGAAGGAACGCGATGACCGTGCAGGAGGACCCCCTTTCGGTGCGGATCCCTCCATATCGGCATCGCTTAAATCCCTGCTCGAAGCTCAATTTGTTGAGCTCATGCGGACGATGGGGACCGAGGCTTATCGCTATATTCAGGGCGATACTACGGTCCCGGTCCCGGAGAGCGGTCCGCCCCCTCCTCCTCCTCCTCGTCGTTCGATTTCCCTGCTCGACGAGGGGGAGCGGCGGAGGGCGGCGGAACCCACTAGGCGGGCTTCCCTTTCTGACATGCCGCCTTTAGAGCCCATTACACCTCCACGTCACCAGGGTACTACATCTGCCCCTGATAATCGGAGTCCTGGGCATACTGCATCGCAGGAGGAGTTCTTTCGCACTCCATACCAGACTTGGGTGGCACTGCGTGAGTCGGCATCGTTGCCTCCCATGCGCTCCACTGCATCGAGTCCAATCCATTCCTTCGAGGCTTCAAGGGATCGATCGATGCCTCGAAGATCACGTTCCCCCATCCCGGCATCGGGAGGGGCATCGATCTCGACATTCTTCTAGACACTCCTCGCGTCATTCAGAGGTGTCTCCACAGAAGAAAATGCAGCGTATGGGATACTCATCTTCAGATTTATCCCAGCCAGAGGGACCGGAGTATGAAGAACCATCTACCTCATACTCTCCATGCCGCTCCCAGCTCTCCCTGGAACCGGAGGCTTCCACGTCTTCTAGTCCGTCTCGCCGGCCGGCCTTGGCGGACCAACTTTCCTTTTCATCCTTTCTCAGACAGATGGCGGATGACTTGGATGTGACCTTAGATACTGGGTCGAAGTACTCTAAGGAGTATCTGGACACCATGCATTTACCTCATCCTCCGGCGGAGACACTTTGGCTTCCCCTGCATAAGTTACTTGACCAGACTCTCATGCGGTGTTTGGAGACACCGTATTCCATACCTGCGGTACCTAGCAAGTTGGATGCTCGATACCGCATCGTGCACCACAAGGGGTTTGAGGGAGCTCAACTCTCTCATCAGTCCCTCCTAGTCGAGTCTTCCCTTAAACGTTCGCACCCCTCCCAAGTCTACGCTTCCGTGCCTCCTGGCAGGGAAGGGAGAAACGATGGATAAGTTTGGTAGACGTATCTATCAAAATTCAATGATGGCGACTCGAGTGCTCAATTACAATTTTTTCTTCTCGTCCTATTTGGATTTTTTTCTTGCCGGTACTCCGCAAGTTCACACCTTTCATCGATGCTGAGGCTCGGTTTGAGTTTGAGGAGGTGGTGGCGACCCTGTCCCAGTTGCGCCTCCAATTGATGCAATCCTCCTATGATGCTTTCGAGCTCTCGGCTCGTGCTGCGGCCTGCTCGGTCGCCATGCGTCGACTGGCTTGGCTTCGCACCATTGATATGGATCCGAATCTCCAAGACAGACTTGCAAATGTGCCTTGTGCGGGAGCGGATCTGTTCGATGAGTCTGTCGAGACTGTTACTAAAAAACTGTCAGACCACGAAAAATCTTTCCAGTCTATCATGAGGCCTAAGCCTAAACCACAACAGTCTCGTCCTTCTAGACCGCCTATAATCTACCAAAGGCGTTATCAACCGAGGCAGGCCCCTCCTGCGAGACAGCCTGCAAAGCGACAGCCGCCTCAGAAGACTCAGCAAAAGCCTCAGATGCCGGCTGCTCCCAAGGCTACTCAGCCTTTTTGACTCTCCTCCAGGGAGCATAACCGATCTCGTTCTGCCTACCCCATTTTTTTCCCATAGGGGGTCGTCTCCATCATTTTTGTCATCGATGGGAGGCGATCACCACGGACCTCTGGGTCCTTTCCATCGTAAGAGAGGGATACTCTCTTCATTTCCAACGGGTCCCCCCGGACCATCCTCCAAGAGAGTATCCTTCCAACTCCACACAGACCGCTCTTCTTCTCCAGGAAGCTCAGGCTTTGCTCCGGCTTCGGGCCGTCGAGCCGGTACCGGTGGATCAACAAAACCAGGGGTTTTACTCCCGGTACTTCCTGGTCCCGAAGAAGACGGGCGATCTGCGTCCCATTTTGGACCTTCGGGTCCTCAACAAGTTTTTGGTCAGGGAACGGTTCCGCATGCTGACCCTTGCCTCTCTTTATCCCCTAATCGAGCAGAACGATTGGTTATGCTCTCTGGATCTCAAGGAGGCCTACACTCACATCCCGATTCATCCGGCCTCCCGAAAGTTCCTCAGATTCCGGGTGGGACATCTGCATCTGCAGTATCGAGTGCTTCCCTTCGGCCTATCTTCGTCGCCCAGAGTCTTCACGAAGTGTCTGGTAGTGGTGGCCGCTGCACTCCGGAACATGGGTCTCCAGGTGTTCCCATACCTCGACGACTGGCTCATCAAGGCCCCGTCCGCTCCCAAGGTCATTTCGGCGACCTTGACTACCATTTGTTTTCTGCAGAGCTTGGGCTTCGAGATCAACTTTCCAAAGTCCCATCTTCAGCCCACCCAGTCTCTCCCCTTCATAGGGGCTGTCCTGGATACCATTCAACTTCGAGCATTCCTTCCTCCTCCACGCTTACATGCTCTCCTTCTACTCTGCCAGTCAGTGTCTTCTCGCCAATCCATCTCAGCGAGACACATGATGGTCCTTTTAGGCCACATGGCATCTACAGTTCATGTGACGCCTTTTGCCAGACTACATCTCAGGATCCCTCAATGGACTCTGGCATCTCAGTGGACTCAGGTGTCCGACCCGTTATCTCGTCACATTGTGGTCACTCCTGCTCTACGGCAGTCTCTTCTCTGGTGGATGACCTCTTCGAATCTATCCAGAGGTTTGCTGTTTCATTCTCCTCCCCATCAGAAAGTTCTAACGACCGATTCATCGAACTATGCATGGGGGGCCCATCTGGATGGTCTTCGCACTCAGGGGTTCTGGACCAGTGCGGAACGACTCCATCAAATCAATCTTCTGGAGCTCAGGGCCATCTTCAATGCTCTCCAAGCTTTTCAACATCTGCTTCACGACATGGTGGTCCTTATTCGCACAGACAATCAGGTCGCCATGTATTATGTCAACAAACAAGGGGGCACGGGTTCGGCCCCTCTTTGTCAGGAAGCTCTTCGAGTCTGGGATTGGGCGGTTCGCCACAACACCTTCCTCAGAGCAGTCTACATTCAGGGGAAGGACAACGTCTTGGCAGACAAATTGAGTCGTCTACTTCAACCTCACGAATGGACGCTCCACTCCGACCCCCTTCATCAGATCTTTGCTCAGTGGGGGACACCTCAGATAGACCTCTTTGCAGCCCCCCACAACTTCAAGCTGCCTCAATTTTGCTCCAGGATCTACACTCCTCATCGCCTAGAGGCAGATGCTTTTCTGCTGGATTGGAGCAAACGTTTCCTATATGCGTTTCCTCCTTTTCCTCTCATTCAAAAGACTCTAGTCAAATTGAGATTAGACCATGCCACCATGATTCTGATTGCTCCTCGGTGGCCCAGACAACCTTGGTTCTCCCTTCTACTTCAACTCAGCAGCAGGGAGCCAGTACTTCTTCCAGTGTTTCCTTCACTACTCACTCAACATCAAGGTTCACTACTTCATCCCAATCTGCAGTCCCTCCACCTGACAGCTTGGTTCCTTTCAACATAACTCCTCACCAGTTCTCTCAAGCAGTGAGGGAGGTCTTGGAGGCTTCCAGGAAGCCTGCTACTCGACAATGCTATTCCCAAAAATGGACTAGATTCTCTTCCTGGTGTATTTCCAATGCCACGGAACCTCAGCGAGCTTCCCTATCTTCTGTATTGGATTATCTTCTACACCTGTCCCAGTCTGGCCTCAAGTCTACCTCTATACGAGTTCACCTGAGTGCTATTGCGGCTTTCCATCAGCCTCTACAAGGGAAACCTCTGTCTGCTCATCCTGTGGTTTCCAAATTTATGAAAGGACTTTTTCATGTCAACCCTCCTCTCAAACCTCCTCCTGTGGTTTGGGATCTCAATGTTGTCCTGTCTCATCTTATGAAGCCTCCGTTTGAACCTCTCAACACGGCTCCACTCAAGTATCTCACCTGGAAGGTGGTTTTTTCTAGTGGCCCTCACGTCAGCTCGTCGGGTCAGTGAGCTTCAGGCCCTAGTGGCGGATCCACCTTTCACAGTATTCCATCATGACAAGGTGGTTCTCCGTACTCATCCAAAATTCTTACCTAAAGTGGTCTCTGAATTTTCACATCAACCAATCCATCGTGCTTCCGGTGTTCTTTCCAAAGCCTCATTCTCATCCTGGGGAATCTGCTTTGCACACTCTGGACTGTAAACGTGCTCTAGCTTTCTACTTGGATCGCACAAAGCCACACAGAACTGCTCCTCAACTTTTCGTCTCCTTTGATCCAAACAAGTTGGGATGACCGGTATCGAAGCGCACCATCTCCAACTGGATGGCGGCTTGTATCTCTTCCTGCTATGCCCAGGCTGGATTATCCCTTCCCTGTAAGGTCACAGCCCATAAGGTCAGAGCAATGGCAGCCTCTGTAGCCTTCCTCAGATCGACACCGATTGAGGAGATTTGTAAGGCTGCCACTTGGTCCTCGGTTCATACATTCACCTCTCATTATTGTCTGGATACTTTCTCCAGACGGGATGGACAGTTTGGCCAAACAGTATTACAAAATTTGTTCTCTTAAGTTGCCAACTCTCCCACCATCCCATTGGGGTTAGCTTGGAGGTCACCCACTAGTGAGAATACCTGCCTGCTTGTCCTGGGATAAAGCAATGTTACTTACCGTAACAGTTGTTATCCAGGGACAGCAGGCAGCTATTCTCACGTCCCACCCACCTCCCCTGGGTTGGCTTCTCAGGCTAGCTACCTGAACTGAGGAGACGCGCCCGGTACATCGGGCGGGAAGGCACTGGCGCATGCGCGGTGCGGGCATCTCGAAACTTCTGAGTTTCTTCAAGCAAGACATGCTTGCAAGATGTCCGTATCGGGGCTCTGTCGGATGACATCACCCACTAGTGAGAATAGCTGCCTGCTGTCCCTGGATAACAACTGTTACGGTAAGTAACATTGCTATGTGGAAGCCCCAGGCTGGAGATCAAATCGGGGACACAATGTCTGGTGCAGTACAGTGTGCCACATTGCTAAATGTGAAGCTATTGCTGCTATTTTAATTGCAAATTATCAGTGAGCTGCTGGTTTGGCCCTGGTAACATATTTAAGAAAAGAAACCAGCATCTGTTCTTGTAAGATAGAGACAAATGTTATTTGTAGAAACACTTTTAGCCAAAGGAAAAAAAAACTCACCAGAGACAATGCCAATTGTGATGTACATTTCAATAATATTGCGAGCAAAAGAGGCAGTGATCATTCCAACACTGACAAGAAAGCCTCCGACCATGACTACTGGACGATGGCCAAAACGATTGCTCAATATTGTGGACAAGGGAGCTACAGAAATAAAATAAAAAGTTATTTTTAACATGCTAAATAGCAGAGCTTTGAATTTAAAATACAGAAATACAATTTGACACCACAAATCTATTTTAAAAATTGATTTTCTGAAGGACAAGGATTATGGCACTCGAAGAGGCTAGTTATCTAAGTCAGATCTATCATATGTGCATAATACATACATTGTATTGGTATTTAAAAAAAGTAGGCATGGCTTTTCAGTGGCAGTTATTCACAAATAAAAGATAAAATATTTCTACCTTTATATGGATTTTTTTTCCGAGAGATCTACCTGCCACAGAAAATACATGGATGAAAAGATAATCGATTCCATATATTTTATCCTTGTAGTTTCTCTATATGCATAAGTAGTTTTCAATTATCAACTATTTTAAAACCTTTCCAAATTTATAGTATAGAAAGTGTACCTAGCTCTAGTTTGCACATCTGCTATGTGTTGGAATGCTGCTACTATTTGGGTTTTTGCCAGGTATTTGTGACTTGGATTGGCCTCTGAAGATGGGATACTGGGCTAGATGGACCATTGGTCTGACCCAGTAAGGCTATTCTTATGTTCTTATGTGAGCCAAGTATAGGACAATTAAGCCATTGTGACATCACTGATGAGGTTGGCTCAGGCATTGGTGGAATGAGGCATTATGACATCACAATCTCAGCTCTAGAATGTTGCTACTCTTTGGGTTTCTGCCAGGTACTTAAGATCCCGTGAAGATGGGATACTGGGCTAGATGGTCTGACCCAGTATAGGACAATTAAGCCATTATGACATCACTGATGAGGTTGGCTCAGGCATTGGTGGAATGAGGAATTATGACATCACAATCGTTCTTATACAAGTACCACACATGTGATAAACAGCCCCCTTGGTCAAGACTCTGTATCTATAGAATGAGTAGCAAGCCAAGTACTACCTCTGTGTTGTCTAGCAATAAGCCAAGGAGGAAGAACTCAAGGGAACTCGATCCAGCTTTCAGACAGCAGGCTTTATACAAGAGGAGGTGTTGCAGGAAGTAGGAAAATGCAGTGAGCTGTGCATGATGGGGGTAAACGGCAAGCAAGGGGAGATTTTAGAATGAGCGCATACCTGTAAATGTCCATACAAACACACAGATAGAAACTATCCAGGATATCCTGCTGTTGCTTTCATCAAAGTAGATCTTGAGTTCATTGAAAAAGGTTCCGAATGATTTGATGACGCCATAGCTGAACACTTCCAAAACAAAGAAAGCAAAAGCCACAATCCAGCCCCATCCTCCATCAGGGACTTTTTCATAAACATTAGCATTGGCACAGCCCTTTCTACTTTTTATGACTGTCATCTTGATTTAATCTGCAGAAAAGACAAACAGTAGGGAAGACGTTTTAATCTCCTGCATTAGTAAATCTGTATTATTCCTGAACTACCTTGTTATATCTGTTGCTGAGGAATGGGTAATATTGTGGGTTCTCCTCTGCTCAGGTCTTCTTGAAAACTTGTTTGTAGAGCAGTTTAGATTGTATCGAGATATTACAGCTGTTAAACCAAATAATGTTACCTAAAGGGCTAGAAAAACTTTGCGCATCAGGACCTGGGCTAAGAAGGAATATGGGAACTGCTGTGCTTTTGCCAAGTAAGACCCAGGCAAACATAGGTGATCCCAGCTCAGCTGGGCTGTTTGAGAGACTGGCTGGAGAAGGTGGTAAAAGGAGGTGGGGAGATTAAACAGGAGGATGAAATAAAAGCTGGGGGGAGGGGAGAGGAGGGGCCATGCTTGGGGAAGAGGGGTTCATAGACAACAATGCGGAAGACAAAGGCGTGCGCCAAAGAAAATTACTGTTTTTAGGGGCTCCGACAGGGGGTTTTGTTGGGGAGCACCCCCGGTTTACTTAATACAAATCGCGCCGGTGTTGTGGGGGGTTGTAACCAGTGTTCCCTCTAAGCGGGCGGGTGTTGTGAGCAAACTTTTTTCACTGTGAGCTAAAAATATCGGGCGCCAGCAAGTTATGAGCCAAATAAATATGTTGCTTTCTACCACAGAACTTCCTTACGTTTGTATGGAATCTATCCCCTTTCAACTTTAGAGAGTGCCCTCTCGTTCTCCCTGCCTTAGCTACTAAGTCTATTCCCTTCAGTACCTTGAATGTTTCTATCATGTCCCCTCTCAATCTCCTCTGCTCAAGGGAGAAGAGGCCCAGTTTCTCTAATCTTTCGCTGTACGGCAACTCCTCCAGCCCCTTAACCATTTTAGTTGCTCTTCTCTGGATCCTTTCGAGTAGTACCGTGTCCTTCTTAAAGTACCAGTGCTGGACGCAGTACTCCAGGTGAGGGCGTACCATGGCCCGGTACAGCAGCATGATAACCTTCTCTGTCTCTTCAGTCCAGCATCTGCCCCTTCCATTCACTGTCTGTCTTTCCCTGCCATCTCTCCTCCTGCCCCCCCCCCCCCCCCCCAATTTGGTCTAGCATCCATCATCTTCCTTCTGTTCCCCTCATGGTCTGGCATCTCTATCCTTCCCTCCCCCCTGTGGTTTTTAGCATATCTCTCTTCTCATTTCCTCCACTCAGATCTGATCATTCTCTGCTCTCTCTTCCCTTTTCTTCTCTGGTCTTCCTTCTCTATTTTCTGCCTCCATCTAAATTAAATTCTTTCTTACTATTTAGTCCCGTTTCCCTCTTTTCACTGTGTCTACACACAGCTTGTCACCCCTTTCCCTCACCCCCTCCATTATCTTACTATTTTCTTCCCCCTTTATTTATCTCCTCCTTCCATCCAGTATGTGTTCTTTCCCCACTTCCATTCAGCATCTGCTCTCCCTTCTCAACTGACATCCATCTGCCTTCTGCTCTCTCTCCCTTCTTCTCACTTCCATCATCTGTCCCCTTCTCTCTCTCTCTCATCTCCTCCATTCCATCATCTGCCCCTTCTCTCTCTCTCTCTCTCTCTCCCCCCCCCAACTTCCATCATCTGCCCCCCTTCCCCTCACCTTTGTGGGTCACTTTCTTTCCCCTGAGGGTGGCTCATGTCACAGGGGAAGCTTTGGCCGAGCAGAACCGCTTGATTGACAGTGGAACTTACTTGATTGATGGCGATGCTGGGGCCCGTTGCCGTTTGAAGGAAAAAAAAAAAGGTGGAAAAAAGGAACCTGTAAAGGCGAGAGGAAGGGAAACCTCCAGGACAGCTGCTTTTTGCCCTCCTTCAGCGGCCCAAGAGTTCAGACCAGCAGCGGCAGCTCTGTATGCTTTTAACTTCGGCACAGAGCTGCCCCTAATCAATAGTTTAGCGCGGTTTCATGAGGCAGCCTCGGGGCCTTTGATAGCCGGCCCGCTTCGATGATGCGATGTGGGCCGGCCTAGCAAAGGCCCCGAGGCTGCCTTATGAAACCGCGCTAAACTATTGATTAGGGGCAGCTCTGTGCCGAAGTTTAATGCATACACAGCTGCCGCTGCTGGTCTGGAGGTGCGGAGACAAGGCAGGAGGCAAACGCGGTGGAAGGCAGGAGTCCCGGCGAAGGCAGGAGTCCCGGCACAGCGACTACAACAGGAAGTTGCAAGTCAGCTGACGCCGGCCTTTCGTTGCGGCGGGGACCGAATCCTTCGCGGACCGGCAAGATTTTGTTTGCGGACCGGCGGTTGAAGAACTGTGCTCTACACTGTGTGCGCTGTGACGAGAAACTTGTGCGCTGCGAGGTAATATTTTGTGCGTGAGCGCACCCCAGCGCAGCTTAGCGGGAACACTGGTTGTAACCCCCCACATTTTACTGTAAACTTAACTTTTTCCCTAAAAACAGGGAAAAAGTGAAGTTTTCAGTAAAATGGGGGGGGTTACAACCCCCCACAATGCCCCCACAAAGTGGCGCGATCTGTATTAAGTAAAGTGGGGGGGGGTTCCCCCCCACGCCCTCCCCCCCCGTCAGAGCCCTAAAAACAGTAATTTTCTTCGGCGCACACCTCCGCGCTGCACTCAATTGTCTGCTCGCACCTTTGT
The DNA here is from genome assembly GCF_902459505.1 of Geotrypetes seraphini. Taxonomy (NCBI): domain Eukaryota; kingdom Metazoa; phylum Chordata; class Amphibia; order Gymnophiona; family Dermophiidae; genus Geotrypetes; species Geotrypetes seraphini. The sequence goes on along the minus strand of NC_047093.1, from coordinate 14,630,384 downwards.
CCCGGCGCACTTTTGACCTGACACTGGGAAGAGGAGACCAAAAAGTAAAAACAAACATCCAAAAAAGGGAAGGGGAAGAGCTAGAAAAAGTGTGTGGCAGTGGTGGTGGTGGAACCATAGCTTCTTTGCTTAAAGCATTGTTTCAGGCTCTGCGTCCAACAAGAGCTTCAGCATTTCCACAGAACCACTCGCCAGGTATCGTATGCTAAAGGACCCCTGAGGAAGGCAATTCTCTTTCCAAAACACGGCCCGTGTAGGGTCTAGGATCCAATTTGTTGGGGGGAGGGGGTTTGTATTGCTCGACAGACTGTTTATTTTACAATCAAACTATTTTATTACAGAATAGGCTCCTACCAGATGCCCTGTAGGCCCCTATTCTCAGACACCCAGTTATATATTGCTCTGCCCTGACTCCCTGCAGAAAGCCAAAGATGTGCTGCCAACCTGTACTACAATTTAAAACAGAGCAGTAAGTACAGCTGTTTTCTGTGAACATTCCCACCTTTACTAAGGGCACGGATCCGATTCGTGAGGGATCCGATCTATGTCCGGGGGGGCTGATTCACGAATCGCCCTCATGCAAATGAGGGTGATCGGAACCACGCCCCCAACCGACTGCCAGGATCACTTTCTAGTGATCTCGTCGCATGTACAGACCATCTGTAGATGGTCTGCGCATGTGCTGGCCTTCCGTGCCCAGAAGAGCAGCACAAAATCTTTTTTTTTTTACTTTTTCACGAGCCCGTGGTTTTAATCTGTGGGTTAACACCACGGGCTCGCAGTGCGGGGAAGAGCAGGAGATGCAGGGTGGTGAATCGGGGTGGCAGGCAGAAGAGATTCGGGCCAACAGCAGGGTGGCCAGAGCAGGAGACTGGGGCAGAGAGCAGGGTTTTTGCACAAGCGACTGGTCCTGAGCAGTCGCTTGGTTTTGGATCGGCCAGCCCAGTCGGTGTGCCTGCTTTTTGTTAGTGAATCGCGGCCCTTGCTATTTTGCATGCCGTTTCCCCTTATTTGCAGAATCGGTTTGGAGGTGATCGGCCAAAAGGTTAGTAGAGGAAAATGGGTTGCAAAGTGATCGGTACACAATCGGTTTGCTTAGTGAATCTAGCCCTTAGACTAAAGCAAGGAGGAAGTGGAAGCTGAGCACCTGTTGCTTTGTGTCCAGGGAGATTTAATTTGTGCTATGTTTAGCACCTAGGTGTTCAGATAACAAAGAAACTACTTTGCCTTTGGTGATTTTGAATCAAACTCTGGATGTCTCAACCTACCTGAGACAAAAGCTCCAACAGTAGTGAAAACGGTTTTAATGTATCTTGATCCCTTGGAAATGGCTGCAGAAGGGTGAGTTTCTACCTGTCAATCTAGCAAACATAAAAGTAGTTAAGAGAATCAGCAAAATGAAGGCTAAAACTTACTGCCTTTGAAGCCACTCTCTGAAGTGCCTATCTAAGGAGAACTGTTAATGTCACAAAGTCCTTCTATCTATAAATAAAGGTGGTTGAATGTGAACATTGCTCATTTCTTAAAATTGTGTATTCTTGGTTAAAATACTTTATGTATTTAAAAAGGTTCTAGCCCTTTCCTAAGTGGGTTACAAAATCACATCCATAAAATACATCAAAACAGTAACATATTACTCTTACATACTTTTATACTTCAGAGATGAAGTGGTTTGATTTTCATGTTGGGGAATTATATTCTGAAAGGAACTGCAAAGGTTTTGTTGCCTTGGGGGTGAGATGTTTTTGTTTTTTTTATTTAAGACAAATTGTGCACGGAAAGTAATTTATGCAGTCTAAATGTTTGGGGGGGGGGGGGTGTTGGCCAACTTTCTCCTTTCTGGCTTTTGCCTGGTTTGCACTGGCCTTTCCGGTCACCACTTTCGTCAGCTAAAATTAGCAATGCCTGAAAATACACTGCAAGTGTAACTGCATCGATGTCTCTAGGTTGTGCCCTTGGACACTTCGACATTAAGTCATTTGTTTGTTACTCTCGTTTTGTGTCTGAAATAGTCTGAATCACACATAGTTATTTCTTTGTCTTAAAACGATCAGTAGGATAGACCCAGGTATGATCTGTATAATCTTAATTTCGCTGCTTTTGTAATAATTGCGTCTTTTGGGAAGAGAGCAAGCCAACTTATTCATAAGAACATAAGACTTGCCGCTGCTAGGTCAGTGGTCCATCATGTCCAGCAGTCCTCTCACACGGCGGCCCTTAAGTCAGACACCAGTGCCCTAACTGAGACCAGCCCTACCTGTGTACGTTCTAGTTCAGCAGGAACTTGTCTAACTTTGACTTAAATCCCTGGAGGGTGTTTTCCCCTATAACAGCCTCTGGAAGAGCGTTCCAGTTTTCCACCACTCTCTGGGTGAAGAAGAACTTCCTTACGTTTGTACGGAATCTCTTCCCTTTTAACTTGAGCCCTGTCGTTCTCCCTACCTTGGAGAGGGTGAACAGTCTGTCCTTATCTACTAAGTCTATTCCCTTCAGTACCTTGAATGTTTTGATCATGTCCCTTCTCATCTCCTCTGTTAAATATGGCTGCAACCCTGAACTAATCATTTCTCTAAAAGGTGAGAGCGTGTTAAGATTTGCACTTTTCTTTTTGGTGCTGTAATAAGCAGCTTATTGCTCAACAAAAGCACTGAAATGGAAACACATTAAAATGTTTGCAAACCCTCCACCCTCCTATTTCTAGACCGGGCATTCATCCTGTTTATCTTTTGAAATGCATCACTTTCACTTGTAGAAAAATAAGTATTACTATTATTTCTATAGCGCTACAGAGTCCCTGCTCGGAAGAGCTTACAGTCTGAACAGACAAGACGAATAGATAGAGTCTAAAAGAACAGGAAAACGCCGGGCTTTGATTTCTCATATATTGGGGGAGCGAATTTCATCCAAAGACAGATGTATTCCTAGAGAGAGAAAATGCAGCACTAAAAATATGTATTTTTGGAAGAGCCCAGAAAAATGAGCAGGAGTTGAAGTCTGGAAATTATTTGCAAAATTCGATATAGCCCTTTCTTCATTAGAAGAATAAAATAGAAAACTTACCCCCGAATTTAAGGATAAAGATTTGTCTCTCCCTACTGTAAAAGGGTGATTAACTCTTTCTTTGCTGGTAGCAACTGGGCTATGCCATGGTCCTGGCTGCTGGTGAACCTGTCCCTGAGAGCCCTCTCTGATCTCGATCTCTTTTATACCGGCTGGAGCCGGTCCCTGCCGGCTCGGGAGTGCGCACCATGCGGATGCAGGAGCGCGCTCAGAGGGGAGGGTCCCGGTGCCTAGTATGAAAAGGATGCTTGGGGCATCTCGATCGGATCACCGAGACTGGCCAGCACTTGGCTGTTCTCGGTCATTCTCCTCAAGGCCAAGGGAAATGGTTTTGGGGCTATTCAGGGGCTGGGCTGTCTCTCGCTCTCTCTCTCTCTGACAGTCACAAGTCAACACGTGTCATTTGAAGACTTGCACAGGGGGAGGTGGGACATGCACGCCAAATGCAGCACTAGCCGCTCTTGGGGTGATGCCCCCTGCACAGAAGAGATAAGAGCGCGGGAGGGGGTTATCTGCAACTAAATGGGGGAGGAAACATCATGTCCCTCCTGCGCAGCTTCCTGGAACCGGTTCTCTCCTGTGCAGAGGCGCGCGCGCGCGCCCAGCCGGCAACCCTGACGTAGCCGAGAGGAAGTGGCAGCCGGTGCGCGCGCGCGCGCCTCCCCGCGTGCTACGGCCGGGTGGAACAGGTTTCCGCTAGTTTGGTCGGCGAAACGAAAGAGGAAGGGCGCAGGGGAGGTGATGACACAGTGGGGCGGGGCTGAGACGGGAGGCTCCTCCTCCTCGTCCCTCGAGTTGCCAGGAGCTGTGGGTTTCCTGAGCAGGGTACGTCGACTTTTGGATGGGAAAGACGATTTGTGCTCTAGACACCGGTGTCTTTAACCTTATGACACCTATGGACCGGTGGAAATAAAATAATTATTTTGTGGACCAGCACCGGTCCACCCATCTCCACCCCCATAATAGTTCTAATTGTAACACCATTTCTCATATATTCACACAGACAGAATATAATCTTATTAACAGCACACAATGGTTAACCACAAAATTAAACTACACAAAGCACACTGTATGCTTCTCAATATTCATTCCTACCAGAACTCAGATAACCCCATGCAAATACAGGACCAAAAACTAAAAGTACTCATATAAGGTGCAAGACTCTGCATGCAGTACAACCCCAGAGGAAAAGAAACAAATGCATTTCTCCTTGAACAGACAAATCAATCACTAAATTTAAAAAAAAAGCATTTCCCCTACTGTTGTTGTCTCTCTCCCTCCATGTGCCTTGCCTTCTGGCCTGCCCCCCCCCCCCCCCCCCCCCCCCCCCCCGCCCAGTGTTATCTTCTGGCCAGCTCCCTCAGTGCTGCAGTGCACAAAGCCGTGGACAGCGGCTCCTCGCGCGTCCCGCGCCTCATCTGGAAACCTTCCCTCTGACGTTGCGATGTCAAAGAGAAGGCTTCCGATTCAGGCGCAGGATGTGCATAGGAGCCTCTGCCCATGGCTTTGTGCACTGCAGCACTGAGGAAGAGGGAGCCGGCTCGAAGACAACACCACATCAAGCGCACCGTGGATCGGTGGCCCTGTGGACCGGCAGTTGAAAAACACTGTCCTAGTAAGAAGCCTGAAGCTCTTTCCAGCATGGGGCACTTACTGGAAGAGTAGCCTAATGCAGGACACACTGACTCAAATCCCATTGCAGCTCTTTGTGATCTCAATCAGCTGTAAACTCAAAATTGTGAGCCCACCAGGTTTTACTCCTGTAAAATCCAGACTAGAGAGTTGCGCGGGGACAGAAATCCCACCCATCCTCGCCCAGATCCTCTCCGTTCCCACCCGTCCCCATCAGGATCCTCTCCGTCCCCGCCAGGATCCTCTCCTTCCCCACCCGTCCCCGTCAGGATCCTCTCCGTCCCCTGCCAGGATCCTCTCCGTCCCCACCCATCCCCGTCAGGATCCTCTCCGTCCCCACCCGTCCCCGCCAGGATCCTCTCCGTCCCCACCCGTCCCTGCCAGGATCCTCTCCGTCCCCGCCAGGATCCTCTCCGTCCCTGTCAGGATCCTCTCCGTCCCAACCCGTCTCCGCCAGGATCCTCTCCGTCCCCACCCATCCCCGTCAGGATCCTCTCCGTCCCCACCCGTCCCTGCCAGGATCCTCTCCGTCCCCACCCGTCCCCACAAGGAATTACCTCCAACCCCCGCCCGCCCCATAAAAAGTAGCAATTACTTCTGACAGGATCATCAATTCCACAGTTTCTTTTGCTGTTTTCCTTGTGGGATCTCTTTGGTGGAACCCTTTTTTTGTTTTCTGTTCAGGTAATTAACTTATAAACCCCCTCTTTTACTAAGGCTGACGTGTCCATTATATTATATGGACGAACCCTGCTTCCAAAGCCTTCCATCCCCATGGGAGTCCCATTGGTTAGAGGGGGATCCCCGTGGGAGTCCCGTGGGCCAGAGGGGGGTCCTCGTGAGAGTCCTGTGGGTTAGGGGGGATTCCCGTGGGATCCGTAGGATTCCCGTGATCCCCGTTCCCGTGCAGACCTCTAATCCAGACCCATATTTAGGGTTACCAGACATCCAGATTTACCTTGACATGTCCTCAGGGCATATCTGGACGGCTTTTCAAAACCCAGCATTCTCTCCGGGTTTTGAAAAGCAGATCATGTCTGAAGGGGCAGGCGCGGACGTAACATTGTGATGTCATCACATCGTTTGTTCGGATACCTTCCTGACGAGCAGGCTGAGGAGGCTGGGGTGTGGTGTGGGCATAACGGGGCGAGGATGGGTGGAAATTGGGCGGGTCTATGGATCCGGATTGTACGTACATAAAATCTGGTAACTCTACCCATAGCCTCGCCCCATGCCTGCCCAGCCCTGCCCCCTCAGCCTGTGCTCATCCTCGGGACTGCGTTGAGAGGGCATTTGTGCATGCGTGAATGCAACATGATGATGTTGCATGCATGTGCATGTCCATCGCATTGTTTCCACGCATGCGCAGATGCCCTCCCGACGTGGTCCTGAGGTGGAAGCTTTTCAAAACCTGGACAAAGTGCTGGGTTTTGAAATGCAATCCAGACACCCGGACATGTCCTCTAAAAAGAGAACATGTCCAGGTAACTCTGGACCTACTCCAGAGACAGTAAAATGCCCGTTATACCTGGATATTCACTGTCAAAGCATTTCGGTTTTCAGGTGCTATAAAAGGAATTAGGGGAAAAATCCGATGGGCTGCTGTTGCGGCCGCTATTGTAACAATTTCAAAAAGGTAGTCATTCTCAAAAACAAGCAAACATGCAAATGAGGTTCATGGAGGTTGCTAAATTTGTATGTGCCAATTACTGGTGATAGCGATCAGCAAATGCGCAGAATGCACCCACAAATTTTTAAAAAAAGACCCCAAATTGAAGATCGGCAGGAGGGATGCCCACTCTTTTCCTCCGCTGCCGAAATGCAATCCACCTAGCAGCAGGAGGAATGCCCATTCTCTCCCACCACTGTCATGCCCCTGACAACCCCCCATGCCTCTGATGACCCCCATCCCTCCCCTAACTTGTTCACGATGGCTGGCCGGCCAAAGGGATTAGGCATCCCTCCAGCCAGCCATTGTGAACAAGGTGGGAGGGCGTTGGAGGCACAAGGGAGGTTGTCAGGGGCATGACAGCGACGGGAGGGAATGGGCATTCCTCTTGCTGCTAGGGGGGAGGGTGTCAGGTAGGTTGCTTGACAGCAGGGGAGGGTGAGCATCCCTCCCACTGTTGGGGGGGGGGTTGTTGGGTGGTTGCTTGACAGCAGCGGCAGGAGAGAGTGGGCATCCCTCCCACTGCTGGTGTGTGTGTGTGGTGACGGCAGGAAGGAGTGGGCATCCATCCTGTCAGGTGGACAGGGCAATATTTTCTGGCAGGTCTGAGCTGTTGAGCTTTACTTTCCTGCAGTGCCTAAGCCAATCATTGTGGATATCCTGAAAACCTGACTGGTACTCCAGGACCGAGTTGAGAAACACTCCCCTTCTTTGCTTTTCCTTATTCCTTTCTTCTGCAAGTTCCTACCTGTTCTTTCATTCTCCCACTTCTCTGCTCCTTCTGCCTGAAGTATTTTCTCTTAGATCCCCTTCTCCTTCCTAACACTGAAAAAGATCCATTTCCAGCCAAAGAAAATTGCCAAAATGCTCCACAGAAAAACAGGGGAAACCAAGCAGCAAACAAAACTGTGTGGAATTGATGATCTTGGTCTGAATGTTTAAGTCTTCACAATAAAAAGTGATGCGGATCAATGGGTAAATTCATGTAATTCGCAGTGAAAGTTATGTAGTGTGGATCCAACATGGTCTGTGTTTCGGTTAAAGATAACCTTCTGGGGTCCGATCTGATAACTGCCACAAAATTAACCACTGGATTACTCACACTCGCAAGGGTTTCATTGTGCCGTGAGAACTTGGGGCAGCCATTCAGAGAGAAGCTCAGCTCCGGGCAGGAGCGAGGAAAGCTCTGTCATGCCCGGTACACCGCTGGACCACCTGGGATTCTAAAAGGTATGTGGGGGGAGGCGGAAGGGAGATAGAAGAAATTGGCAGATTTGGCCAGGACAGGAGGGATCCTTCCTGTTCTGGCCCACCATATCGTAGGACAGGCCCGGTAGAGGACATTGGGAAGGGGGGGGGGGCAGGATACAGGGCAGGGAGGGGGCTGAGTGCAGGGCCAGGGAGGGTGAGGAGACAGGTTGGAGGGAGGGGGGCTGGATGCAGAGCCTGGCAGGGTAGGGAGTGAGGAAGGGGGTGGCAGGGCCTAGATCCCGGCAGAGCATATGAATATTAAACCACTCCCGGTTTTTCCTCTTTTTTTGGGGGGGGGGGGAGGAAAGGGTACCTCATCTTATACTCGGATCCACTTATATTCGAGTATATACGGTAATCTGCAGCAGTGCAGAGATAGTTCTTAATAGCCTTTTTACCGTGCTTTGTACTGATGTTCACTGTGAAATATCTACAGCTTGATTGATGATACACGCAGCTGGGCAGCCCCCACTTTTCTGTGGCAGCTCACTGGCAAGTTTTGTAGTGAGAGCGATAACATTCTATGGCTATAATGCGACCTATTTGCATAGATTGATGTATATTTGCATATTAAGATATTGCAACTGTTCTGCCATTTCCTGATCACTTTTTTTTTTTAGGAAATGGATCTTAGTGATCAGTGCTGAGAAGGGGGAGGGCATCATGCAGCCTGCAGGAGTTTCCTGCATCGGCCTCTAAGTAACATGCCTAGTAAACATAGTAGATGACGGCAGATAAAGACCCGAATGGTCCATCCAGTCTGCCCAACCTGATTCAATTTAAATTTTTTTTTTTTTTTTCTTCTTAGCTATTTCTGGCCGAGAATCCAAAGCTTTACCCGGTACTGTGCTTGGGTTCCAACTGCCGAAATCTCTGTTAAGACTTACTCCAGCCCATCTACACCCTCCCAGCCATTGAAGCCCTCCCCTGCCCATCCTCCTCCAAACGGCCATACATAGACGCAAGGAACAGCAGCGGGGTTTGAACTAGGCTTCCCTGGAGTAGGGTTACCATATTTAAGGATGGGAAAACCCGGATGCCTGGACCTGCCCTGTTCCGCCCCCAAGCCCCGCCTCCAACCTGCCCCGATCCACCTTCAAAAAGCCTCGTCTCTTTTTTTGCCGACCTCCAGGCTGTATCTGGAGGGCCTCCGGTATGCATGGATGCATGTGACATCATCTGTGCATGCGTGTTGAAGGCCTTCCAGATGTGGACGGAGCTCAAGGCTTTCCAAAACCCAAACAAACTGCCGGGTTTTGGAAAGTCCATCCAGGAACCCGAACAGGGCTCTAAAAAGAGGACATGTCCGAGTTTTCCCATACGTCTGGTAACCCTACCCTGGAGGAAGGAGTGGCGTAGTGGTTAGAGCTACAGCCTCAGCATCCTGGGGTTGTGGGTTCAAGGCCTGTGCTGCTCCTTGTGACCCTAGGCAAGTCACTCAGTCCCCCATTGCCCCAGGTACGTTTAGATCAGTGGTCTCCAACTCCAACCCTTTGCAGGGCCACATTTTGGATTTGTAGGTACTAGGAGACCTCAGAAAAAATAGTTAATGTCTTATTAAAGAAATGACAATTTTGCATGAGGTAAAACTCTTTATAAATCTTTCCTTTTGGCTAAGGGCTCCTTTTACGAAGGTGCACTAGCGCGCCTTCGTAAAGGAGCCCTAAGTCTTAATAATAATATTGTCATTTATAGCTAAAGAGACATTTGATCAAGAAACTGTTTTAGTTTACTTTTGTGATTATGATAAACATACCGAGGGCCTCAAAATAGTACCTAGTGGGCCGCGAGTTTGAGACCACGGGTTTAGATAGACTGTGAGCTCACCAGGACAGATCGGGAGAAATGACATGAATGCACCTAAATATAAACCAAGTTCCAAGTTTATTTAAAATTTTCTATCCCACCCTAGGGAAAACCTTCAAGGCAGCTTACAATTTGCAACATATTTAAAATACACTACCTACAAAATAGTCCACACATAATACAAAACAGGAATTAAAAAAAATAATAATTAATAGGCGGTCTATAAATAGCTAAAATAAATCAAGTTGGCCATAGAAAAATTTAACTGAAAGTAGGGCCTGCTGGATTAGACTCTTTTACATAAAGCTCATTGGTTACCAATAGAGCATAGGATCACCTACAAAATTCTACTACTAACCTTTAAAACGAAAGAGAATAGCCAGCCAGAATTTATTAATAATTTGCTTATCTCCTATAATCAAACTAGGACCCTACGATCTACTGATCATAATCTCCTTACTGTTCCCTCATTGAAACATATCAGTACAATGAGGACCACAATTTTTTCCGTTAATGCTCCTTTTCTCTGGAACAGTATCCCTAACTACTTGCGGGAAAATACAACACTTATCAACTTTAACGTGAAGCTAAAGACATTTCTTTTCCGCGATGCCTTTGTAACCTAAACTGTCCTTTTATGGACGACTTAGATATAAGAAATATTTCTACTTTCAGTTCCTCAACCTTTTGTTCTTCCCCTTAAGTGTTTTCTTTTCTTTCTATTAATTGTAGTTCCAATCCCCTCTTCCCTTTTGTTCCCGTTCGTCTTTATCCTTAAATTGTCTTTTCCCTTGGTTTGTTTTTGATTAAATTACATTTGAATTGGTATATTGTTATGGCATTTTTGTACACCGCCTAGAAGGCTCGAGTGGGCGATATAATAAATTTGAAATAAACTTGAAACTTGATCAACAGTTATTTATCATAAGGTCAGAACAGGTACCTTTGCTAATGCATTCTAGCTGATGATTATGGATGGTAACTTAAGAGAGGACTAAGAAGGGGTTTACCCTATTAGCTAGATCAGTGTTTTTCAACCTTTTTACACCTATGGACCAGCAAAAATAAAAGAAGTATTCTGTAGACCGGCATCAGCGGTTGAAGAACACTGGGCTAAGTCGTGGGCCAGACCCCGCACATCTCTACCCAAACTCCACCCCAGACCCCACCCCCATAATAGTACTAATTGCACCTTGCACGTCCTGTGCCTCATCTGGAAGCCTTCCCTCTGACGTTGCAACGTCAGAGAGAAGGCTTCCGGTTCAGGCGCAGGATGCCCGTAGGAGCCACTGCCCGTGGCTTTGTACACTGAATCAGTTAGGAAGAGGGAGCTGGCTCGAAGATAATGACACATCGATCGCACCGTGGACTGGCGGTTGAAGAACACTGTTTTGGGCCTGATGCACGTGCTGGCCCTGTGGACGGGCAGGAAATTTCTGTGGACCGGCACTGGTCCATGGACCGGTGGTTGAAGAACACTGTTCTAAAGCATTATGTTGAGCTAGATGACTTGCAAGCCTGGCCAGTAAATAGCATTTGAGATTAAGTGGGTGATTGCAGCATAATGTTATGGGTCTCATCAAAGGCAACATGGTCTTGAAAACGAATGGGTGTTTGCCAGCATGAGTCACAAGAGCCCCAGCGGATTCAGAAAGGGTGGTAAATTGAAAATGAGCACTCGTTGCCAAGCTGCAAAATGAGTGAGAGATCAGCTGCAGGAATAGATAAAGAAAAAACTTTCCATTATGCAGATAATGGTTACTGCAGATGGGCAGACTAGATGGGTCATTTGGCCTTTATCTGCCATCATGTTTCTATGTTTGCCCACCGACGCAAAGAAAGAAGTGGAAATGTCCTATATGGATGGTGACAGGACAAAAGCGTGCCGGACAAAGCCGTGCCGACATTTCGGCCCAGACAATTGCACGTAAGACTCCAGCGCGCCGCTGTAAAAGTTAATTTTAAAGAGCTCCGACAGGGGTGTGTATACTGTTTGCGCTGATGTTGGGGGGAGGGGGGGTGCAACCCCCCACATTATACAGAAAACTTAACTTTTTCCTAAAAAAAAATCAGGAAAAAGTTGTTTCCTCTATAATGGGGGTCCCAACCCCCCCCCCCCCCACGTCAGCATGAACACTATTAAGTAAACTGGGGGATTCCCCCCTCACACACCCCCGTCGGAGCTCTTTAAAATTTAGTTTTCCGGAGGCTCGCTAAAGTCTTGCACCCAATTGTCTGGGCTCAAATGTCGGTGCGGCTTTGTCCCGCGCGCAAATGACTGTGAACCATATAGACTGGTGGACTCAATCTATTTCTTAAATGTCCTTTAATTCATCCAGAAACTCATAGGGCTCCTTTTACTAAGGTATGCTAGCGGTTTTAGCGTGTGTTACATTGCCGCGCACGCTAACGCCTCCATAAAGCTGGCGTTAGTATTTTTCGTGTAGCTTGGGGTTAGCGCATGCGAATCTTCAGCGTGTGCTAAAAACGCTAGCTCACCTTAGTAAAAGGAGCCCATAGACTCGTCATGCTTCTATGTTTTAAACAGCACCGTTTCATTCTCATAACTCCTGTTATTCCTGGGGAAATAAAACTAATATCTGAAGAAAAATCTCTGTTAGTATTTCCCTCATTAAAAATCATTTATTCAAGGAGGGATATGATCTTTTCTGTTACAGCTCCTCAAATTTGGAACTTGCTTCCTGTCAACATAAGAGAAGAAAAATTGCTTAACAAGTTCAAAGACCTACTAAAAAGTTGGCCGTTTAAGGACTAAACTAAACTAAACTAAACCTTAGGTTTGTATACCGCGCCATCTCCACAAGCATAGAGCTCGGCACGGTTTACAGGGTTAGGTTGAAAAGGAGCCACAATGAAAGGTTATAGGAAAGGAGCTAGGAAGATAAAGAACCAAAGAGCGGGAGGTGTTAGATTTTTGAAAAGAGCCAAGTTTTCAGGTGTTTGCGGAAGGATTGGAGGGAGCTTGAAATTCTGAGCGGGGATGTGAGGACTCCTTTAACTGACCCAATTAAAATCACAAGACCTCACTCTGGAATATATCTGGACAAGGAAATTAAGTAGAAATTAAGTGGGTAACGTTCCCTATCCTTTTGTCTCCTTACCCATCATTTTTCATATATTTTGGAATTGTATTTACTCCAATTTTTTTAACCCCCCCTCCTCAACTGCATCTTTATGTCATAATTGTTTTTAGTGTCCTGTTTGTTGGAGTTTTTATTTTTTTATTTTTAATCTTTGTAAATCGCATTGGATTTGGATATTGCGATCGTATCAAATATTTTAAATAAACTTGAAACTTGAATATTGAAAGAATTCTCTAGCAAAGGATTGAGATATGGGAGAGAAACTTACTCTCCCCTCCCTTTTACAAATTCCTGTGAGCGTCGCGCTGTTACTGCTGCGGCCGGCATTAAAAACCACGCTACAGCCGGCATTAAAAACCGCGCTACGGTTTTGTAAAAGGGGAGGGGTTAATCTGAATTCTTAATTCAAATACTCTGGGAAATTACATTTAGAAATGTCCTGGTCCAAAAACTGTCACTGTATTTGTAGGAGCCAAGATTAAACGTAATTGATTACCCCCTCTTCTTTGGAGCCGCGCTAGTGTTTTTTAGCGCAGAGAGAGCACAGAGAGCTGCGCTGAATAGCCTGCTCTGCTCCTGACGCTCATTGAGTTCCTATGAGCGTCGTGAGCAGCGCGGGCCATTCAGCGCGGCTCTCTATGCGCTAAAATCCGCTAGTGTGGTTTCATAGAAGAGGGGGTTAATTTCAATGTTCTGTTTTACAGCTTAAAATGAACCTGCACAAAAGTATCAAAGCTCAATAAAATGGCTTAAATATCAAAAACTCTTTGGTTGGACTAATTTAGTCCATAAACACACTTCATTAGCACATAATGACTGTCCAAACTATGCACGAATAGGTAAAGACTTTATATTTCAGACCTCAGTAGTGTACCCAGGAAATAAACGTATCACTGAGTTTAAAGCACTACACCATCTTCATCGGTCTTTGAAATATTATATAAATATATTATTTTAAATATCTTTTATCCTTTATCTTTATAAAACTGTTTTAAAGACTTAGCTTTATATTGGCGAAGACTTCTTCCAACTGGCTTTTTCAAGGAAATGTTCCAAAGAACCGTCCATCAGTTAGACCACATATTACTCAAATATAAACCAAGATTTTGGGGCCAAAAAAATGGCCCCAAAATGAGGGTCTCAGTGTATATTTGGGTCAGCTCTGACCCACCCACCCCTCCTGAACCTGTTGTAGGCCTCTGCCGGGCCTGCAGTGAGATCTGGTGGTTCAGTGGTGGGCCGGGACAGGAGGGATCTCTTTTGTCTCCTGTCCTGGCTGACTCTAATAACTTTTACCTCCCTTCCCCTCCCTGGTGTACCTTTTAAATCCCTGCTGGTCCAGCGGTGAACCACGGCAGGAGCAACCTTCCTTCGCTCCTGCCCATGCAGAGCTGCTAGCTGATTGGCTGCTGTGAGTTTTGGCATCATTTGTACAAAAATGGACACACAGACAACCCTGTGGGGCAGAGAGGCAGCCTAGTGGACTTTAAACGATGGGGCTCAGGTACAAGTCCCACCTTAATTCCTTCCTCCACTGTCCCTGGAGGACTTACAACCTAATTTTGTACTTGAGGGACTGAAGGGTTAAGTGACTTGCCCAAGATCCCAAGGAGCAGCAGTGGAATTTGAACGGGGCCCTTCTGGATTTCAAGCCCAGTATTCTAACCACTAGGCTACCTTTCTGCTCTTTAGTGGTTGCCCTTTATTTGGTTACCTGAGACAGTTTGAGAGAGAGAGCAACCTGTCCAAGGAGTGTCACTGGGAAAGGGTGGCTCAAGCCCTGATTTCTCTGGTTCTCAGCCCATTGTTTTGAAATTAGACCATACTTGCTGCCTTTTTTAAAGCTTTTCAGTGACATTAGTAGCCTTAAAAGCGTGCATTGGTGAATCTACAATAGCCTTTGAAATTTGAAACTGCTGAACTTTCATGGTGCTGTGGGTGAGAATTTTCCATCTCCTACTGTTTAAGTGTCCCTTGGGTAAGAGATTCATCTGAGGTTTCAGAACTTTGAGGCAGCTTTGCTTATTTTCTCCAAACTTCTTCTTATCATAGTTTCATTGCCATATATTTTGGAACTCACAAAAGTCAAAGAATGTACTGAGAATTCCCGAGTGAATTGAATTCATGCTACAATGAGGTTTCTGTAAGGCAGATTCCAGATTGCTTCGTTAGGCATTTGAAGGTTGAATGATGAATAACCATATCAAACTGGTTTAAACCATGTCTTGACTGGGTTTTGTGATGAGGAAATCTGTTACTTTCTTTTTAGTTGCAGGAAGCGCAAGACATCCAGTGTTGTGGAGAAGATAAATCTCTGCCTTTGTTCTAGACCAGTGGTTCTTAAACCTGCCCTGGGGGACCCCCAGCCAGTCGGGTTTTCAAGATATCCATAATGACTATGAATGAAAGAAATTTGCATGCTACTACCTACATTATAGGCAAATCTCGCTCATGCATAGTCATTAGGGATATCTTGAAAACTCAGCTGGCTGGGGGGTCTCCCAGGACAGGTTTAAGAACCACTGTTCTACACTAAACTAAACTAAACCTTAAGTTTATATACCGCATCATCTCCACAGAAGTAGAGCTCGACACGGTTTATAACTGGAATTTCCCCACTTGTGGAAATCAATGTCAGATACTGTACCTTATGTAAAGGGGATGGGACTTGATAAACCGCTTTTTCTGTGTGGTTACAGTCAAAGCAGTTTATGTATTTTTAGACAGATACTTATTTTGTACACGGGGCAATTAAATGTTAAGAGACTTGCGCAGGGTCACAAGCAGGGCAGGATTAACCAATAGGCCCAGTAGGCACGTGCCTAGGGCCCGAAATGGTCAGGGGGGCCTGATGAAGGAGGGCATCAACATTGTTTTTTCCAAACGGCGATGGGCCCCTCCAGCATCGATCGGCAATGCGGGCCCCACCCCGATCGGCAACACGCCCCCCCCATCGACGGAAAGTAAGATAAGCAAGCAACGCGGGTAAGAAAGGCAACGGGAACTGTAATTGTGCAAGCGGTGCTGCTTGCCCAAAGCTTCCCTCTGACGCAGCTTCCTGTTTCCGCCTGGGCGCAGGGTGGGATAGGACGGGGCAGGGGGCCCAGTGTACTTGTGTGCCTAGGGGCCCTCAACGAATTAATCCTGCCCTGGTCACAAGGACCTGCAGTAGGAATTGAACTCACAACCTCAGAATGCTGAGGCAGTTGCTCTAACCACTAGGCCCCTCCTCCATTGTGTATTACAGGCACTTGATAATGCTGCTTAGTCTGACATATATATTTTTTAATTTTTTAAAATAAGAATATTGTTGCAGGATATTGGAGAATAGTCCTTACTTTCCTAAAAGGTGAAAGATTGTTAGGACTGTTTATATAGAGAAAATTGACAGCAGGTGACCATATAGCCTAACCAAATTGCAGCTATACTCGCTCGAGGAGCGCAGAGAGAGGGGGGACATGATCGAGACGTTCAAATATCTTACGGGCCGCATCGAGGCGGAGGAAGATATCTTCTTTTTCAAGGGTCCCACGACAACAAGAGGGCATCCGTTGAAAATCAGGGGCGGGAAACTATGAGGTGACACCAGGAAATTCTTTTTCACTGAAAGAGTGGTTGATCGCTGGAATAGTCTTCCACTACAGGTGATTGAGGCCAGCAGCGTGCCTGATTTTAAGGCCAAATGGGATCGGCATATGGGATCTATTCACAGGGCAAAGGTAGGGGAGGGACATTAAGGTGGGCAGACTAGATGGGCCGTGGGCCCTTATCTGCCGTCTATTTCTATGTTTCATTCTGCTCATCTGCACCAGCTGTTCAGTTCTATAATCCAATCTTTCCCCTCAGAGCTCCTCAGATATAGTCCTTCTCTGTACCAGCTCCGCTGGGAGGCCGTTCCATGTGTCTGCTACCCTTTCCCTAAAAACTGTTTTCTTAGATTACTCCTGCTGCTCTGATGACTGTAATGAAATGAAGGGGAATTAAAAATGAGCAAACTGTGTCCCTGTCCTCTCCATTTCTGGACGTTGTGAATGAAGGCTCATGGTACTGTTGTCTCAGGAACAGCAAGGGCAGCTGAACACCTTGTTTTTTTAAGGCCCTCATACAAAAGTCTCTAGCCCTCTAGTTGCTAATACAGTGTTGGGCGAAATATTGAATCGGCCATGGCTCCAATGATCCACCCTAGTCCGCTGCCTATGAAGAGTTTAGACTTAGTTGAGCCCAAAGAATAGACAGATTTTAAGAGAGAAACATTTACCGCCTTATTGTCCTAAGAATGAAAAGGGCTTTTCTTAGAGTCAGCTCACCATTCTGCACAAATGGGTTATCCCTTCCTACCAGCAGGTGGAGGTAGAGAAAAAAGTAAACACCAAAAAGTCCAACAGGATAGAGAACCCACAGGTATAAAACAGTACAAAAGGAAGTGGGAACAGACAATGAGCTCTCCACAGCTTCTGCTTGTGTCCTTTTATGAAATAAACAAGTTGGTTTTACATCAGTGTTCTTCAGTGGAGTGCTCATTGTCTGTTCCCACTTCCTTTTGTATGGAGGGAGAGAAAAGACAGAAGGTTGCTGTTTCATGTCCCTCTGTCCTTGGCTTTACTAACTCATCATCCTAAGAGTGAAAAGGGCTCTATACTCACACACAACCTACTGAAAGCTTGATTTGTAACTTGAAGATCAACTTGAAGGCTATGACCTTGAGATTTCTTTTTAAATATGTTTTAGTTTTTCTTTCATATTTTTCCGTGTCATTTTTAAAATAAAACCAAATGGAGATAATTATGTTACAAGCCTGTTTGTTTACTCCTACTACATGCTCTTGAAGTAACTTCGCTGCGTTCCTGCAGCCTCTCTTGTTGTAAACCGTCTTGAACTGAAAGGTATGATGGGATATAAATGAAGCTTTTATTATTATAAACCTAATTAGAAGCATCATGTGTGTATTTCTTAAAGTCTGCTGTCACCTGCCAGATCTGGCAGTGTCGTTGCTTGTTGTCTGCTGTCTGAGGCATTTGATTTCAGATTGGCATTTCAATGTCCAAGGGCTAGGAGTCTCAGATCAGTTGTTTTAAGAGTTTTAATGTGAATGATTTCAGGTTATAATTTGTGTAAAATGTTTATGATGACCTTGGCTGATTGCATGTTTTCTTATGCTGCACTCGGCTGGAATGTGGCTGATTAATTTAGTACCGTGGGCTTTGGGCTGACAGCTGTGTAGCATTCCAAGAAACGCCAAGGACTCAACACGTTGGGAGTTTGAATATCTGTCTGATAACATCGGAGCTGGTTGGGAAAGTAATATCGTGTCATTGTTGTCATTCTAGTGAAGGCTAAGAAGATTGTTTTTAGGCCTTTTGTGGCCAGTTTGACTTGCTACACAAAACGTTAATATAGGTTTGGAATTTTGTTAATGTAAACAATGGCCAAAATGGAGCTTCCTACGGGAAAACCTTGCCTTTTTCCCCTACCAAGAGTCCACCACCCTTTGAAAGCTGGAAGGGTGCATAGGGAGAGGTATGGTCAATAGGAAAAAGAAGGTATTGATGCCCCTGTATAAGACTGGTGAGACCTCATTTAGAATATTGTGTACAATTCTGGAGACCACACTTTCAAAAAAGGATGGCGTCAGTCCAGAGGAAGGCTACTAAAATGGCTGGTGGTCTTTATCATAAGGCATATGAGGACAGACAGACTTAAAGATCTCAATATGTATACTTTGGAGGAAAGATGAGAGAGGGGCCATATGATAAAGACATTTAAATTCCTACGTGGCATAAATACACTTGAGGTAAGTCTCTTTCAATTGAAAGAAAACTCTGGAATGAGAGGGCATAGGATGAAAGTGAAAGGGGACAGATTCAGAAGTAACCTCAGAAAATGTGTGAAATGGCTTCCCGGTGGAGCTGGTGGAGATAGAAAGTGTATCTGAATTCAAGAAAGCTTGGGACAAGCATGTTGGATCTCTTTGGGAGAGGAAAGGATAGTGGGCGACTAGATAGGCCATATGATTTTTATTTGCCTTCATTTTTCTGTTTCTCTCTCCTCTTGTCTTTTGAGCTTTTCATTCTGTCTTCTGGTACTTTTATTTATGGTTTATGGTTTGTTTATTTTACAAGGCAAAGTACAAGAACACACACACACAACAGTACTTAACAAACATTTCAGACATGTTACAAAAAAATAAAAATATGCATCATATTCAGCATAAAATCAAATTAAAATACCAGCCCGACAAAAATAGCAGCACCAATCACGTCTCCTATTCCAAAAATCAATCTCAAGCAACCGAATACAACTCAGGTTTGCAACGACATTACTGTGTATTTCATACCAGTACCACGAAGGGCCGGGAGTGTGTCAGAGATCATTCCTCCCTGCCCCCGCGCCTGTGAACAGACACCATGTACAAAGCACGAACTGCCATTTTCTTGCGGTAGGCATTTTCCTTAGCAGGACCTTTGGGCTACCCTAAGTGCTCGGTAATCTGCGGTGGCGTTGAGAGATAAAGGTGAAGGGGGTGGTTCCTTACTTCAGCGGGTATCAGAAAATTGACGGTGAAGCGCACCCTTGGCCGTAAGCACTGCAGCACTGACCCTCCCCCACCGAATCGGCCAGGCCGATATTTTTTCTTAAACAAATCGATTCGAACCGATTCACCCAAAGTGAATCGGTGAATCGATTCGAATTGTGAATCGGGCAGCACTAGCGCAGAATAGTGCTTGCTACATTGCCGCGTGTGCTAGACCTTAATCCCAGCATTGAGCTGGCGTTAGTTCTAGAAGCATAGCGTGTGGTAATTTCCTGCGTGCGCTAAAAACACTAGCGCACCTTAGTAAAAGGAGCCCTTAGATTTCTGCATCCAAAATGCATTTTTTTTGAAGTGTAGCACTCGTAACTCTGAACATTTTTCCAAATATTTAATCTTTCATCATATATTGGCTTTGTGTGCTATTTGAAAATTGTGCCATGCTTTGTTCATTGCTATGTTTATGCTTTAATAAAAATGATTTAAACATAATCTTTCATCATATTTATCTTTTTCGTTATGTCTGTTCAGTTGCCTGTTTGTTCCTCAGCTAATTAAAATTGCTGTTTAGATAGGTTAGCATATATCCCTGTTTACATAAACTTCCTTATAAATATAGCATAAAACTAGTAACAGCCCAGAACAGAGAGCAAATTCATTATCAATAAACCAGTCCAACTGATAAAGACGTTCCAAAGTACTAGGTCTAGCACTGCTCCTTGTAGTAATCTACTAATAATCCTTTTACCAGAGTGAACCCCATTCTTTTTTTGACTCAGCTTTTCAGCCAGTTCATACATTTTTTTTGTAATTCATTTTCTTATCAGAAGGGCTGTTCTAGTTGAGAATGGTTTTGATCTGTTATCTACATTAATCCCCACAGTACATTGAGTGCTGGAATCACTAGTCCTGTACAGCATCAGGTCTCCACAGTTGGCCTCCTCATATAGTTCCTTGAGAAGTTTGTGTGTGGATTCAGTCTTCCTCTCTTTCTCTCTGGTAGGAGCTATGGTTCGCATCAACAGCACCACAGCTTTGTACGCAATCTTTTGGATAGCCTCAATCGTGTCTATATCTGCCTGTTCCTCTTGTGATGGCAGCCCACAGAGTTACGAGACCCCCTTCAAGCGGCTCAACTGCTCCTTAGCTCTGGATTTTATTTTGTACATAAGAACATAAGAATTGCCGCTGCTGGGTCAGACCAGTGGTCCATCATGCCCAGCAGTCCGCTCACGCGGCGGCCCTCTGGTCTAAGACCAGTACCCTAACTGAGACTAGCCCTACCAGCGCACGTTCTTGTTCAGCAGGAACTTGTCTAACTTTGTCTTGAATCCCTGGAGGGTGTTTTCCCCTATTTGAATCCCTGGAGGGTGTTTTCCCCTATAACAGCCTCCGGAAGAGCATTCCAGTTTTCTACCACTCTCTGGGTGAAGAACTTCCTTACGTTTGTACAGAATCTATCCCCTTTTAACTTTAGAGAGTGCCCTCTCGTTTTCTTTACCTTGTGTTTATTATATAAAGTTAATCCACCCCCTGCCAACAGTTTTGTACCTACTTTGTCCTTTTTGGAAAATAATGTGTCCTGCTAATCACAAACCTCAACTCCCACTGAAGAATGATTTCAGAAACTATCTAGTCACCGACGCATCCTCCTGAATTAGCCTCCAGCTGTTCCCTTCTCTTCTCATTACTGAAGCAGGTTTAGTGTGAGATGTTCTTCCGTCTTGTATTCATTTTCACTTTAAATGGGCTTGGTGATAGAATATTCTTTTTATGTCCTGTCTTGTTATTTGAATATATTTGTTTTCTTGTGCACTTACTAATTTACCAGAGAAATTATTTGTGGGTTTTACTAAAACAGCAATTTATTTGTGTATTGGGAGAGGTTGTAATTTTCCTTGACTTCATTTCAACTTTATTTAAAAAATATTGAATATATTTATCTGCCTAGCTGTATATATATATTTTTTCTGAATTCGTTTTCCTAATTTCAGTCTTAAATGAAGTCTAAAAAATGAGCATGAATCATGGTTATTTTTTGATCCAGAGCTAGCACATTTCTTGTTAGAATCAACACAGTCTGATTTCCTTGACACAAGAAATATTCAACTGGCCTGGGGTCAGTATATAAAGTGAAGGCACTGGCATTTAACTCGGTAATGCTATCTGTTTAACCCATCTGAGCAGCCATCACACCACTGCCTTAGCCTAGACTCCTGGGTCTGTTTCTAGTCAGTCTTGCCGAGGAAGCCCTATGCGGTTTCAGTTTGGTTTACTTGGGTTTTTTCCTCTTTGTTGAGTGACATCGGCATACTGGAATGTTCCTGGATGCACAACCTGTCATATTGATGGCGTCATCCGAATCTTCAAGTCTGTACTTCAGTTTGCTAGTAAGGGGACATAGCAAAAAACAAAAGGAATTGACCTGAAAATATCCACAAAGAAGAAAATCCAGAGAAAACCAAAAAAACTCTGTGGGGTGACGATGTTCCTAAATGGACTTTATTTGAAAGCAGTGTCTCACTTCCGGCTCACCACACAATTGTTTCCCACGTACTCACCTTTATAGGACCCCCAGGGACCCCTGATGAAGACTTTTTGTCGAAACGCGGACCGTGTTGGGTCCTGTATGCCTAGCGGACTAGGTCCTTTAAAGCTTTTATGTGGATGATTCATTTTTATGTGGATGATTTCAGTGTACCTTTGGAACTTTGACACTTTCAAATAAAGTCCATTTAGGAACATCGTCATTCCACAGAGTTTGTTTTTGTTTTCTTAGTAAGGGGACATAGCCCATAGGTCTGGACTAATCTAGGTGGACTCAAGGGAGAAATTAATAGGTGAGATCAAAATTCACCATGCAGACTTAACCCTGTAATGCAGAGGTGTCCAACCTTTTGGCTTCCCTGGGCCGCATTGGCCGAAAAAAATGTTTCTGGGGCCACGCAAACGCTGCAGCAAGACAGAAGAGGGAGCCGGCTTTAGTGTGTCCCGGCTCGAGAAAGTTTGAGAGGCACTTATATAGACCCTCGGGGAGCCACGTTCTGCCCAGCCCCAGCACAGATTGTCAGAACAGCCCTCACTTGGATGTTAGAAAGCTTCCAAAACATCCTTTTCTTCCTCTGAAATATGGACCATTTCATAATTACAAAGGTGCACTGGCGTTTTTAACGCACTGGATTAACGCACGCTATCTGAAAAACTATCGCCTGCTCAAGAGGAGGCAGTAGCGGCTAGTGCGCGGGGTATTTTAGCGTGCGCTATTCCGCGCATTAAGGCTGTAACGTACCTTTGTAAAAGGAGCCCTAAGTATATAACTGTTTGGGCACATTTCATCCTGGCCAACTATTTTGAGTCAACTAATTTAATTTGCTCTTTTTTTTTTTTTTAAAGAGGTGTTTCTAAGAAACTGACTTTTAGGAGTTGATTTTCTTTGGTCTGGTCTGAAGACGGAGTTGCTGTGTAAATAATATCCAAAGTAATTCTCTTTTACTATGACTGAATTGTTTGTGATGCTAATAAGAACAGCATGTTGAGGAGAAAATGAGTCAAAACTGGACTTTACGGTCATAAACGGAAACACGACTGCTTTCCTAGATCTGCCTAGTGATTCAAAAGGAAAACATGCTACAAAACCCAACGTGTCATAGTTATTAAGGGGCTGTTTTCAAAGCACCATGGATTTCAATGTCACTTTGTGTGTCTAAGAGTTTTGAAAATGAGCCCCTAAATCTAATAACAGGCATCCTCAACATGATATTAACCAGGCTCTCAACGGACTAGGTCCTTAAGGTTTTTATGTGGATTATTGCCATTTTCAATAAAGTCCATTTCAGGAACATTGTCTCCCTCCACAGTGTTCTTTGGTTTCTCTTGACTTTTCTTCTCTCTGGATCTCCCAGGGTCAATTTCTTTGTTTTGGTTGTAAAACTGTTTACTATGCTGTCTCACCGTTTCTTTTTTTACCATATTATGTTTTACCATGTTTTGTTAGCTATGTTTTGCCATCTTGTCTAAATTTACCATGCTATGTCTGAAAAGGCAGCACCGTGGTTGGAGGAGCTACAGACAAGGCACCCTGAGATTGTGCGTGCAGGGCCACACTACTCCTTGTAACCCTGGGCGGATCACCTGCTCCCCCATTGCCCCAGGTACATTAAATAGATTGTGAGCCCACCGGGACAGACAGGGAATTATGCTTGAGTACCTGAATAAATTCACGTAAACTGTTCTGAGCTCCCCTGAGAGTATAAATAAATAGTGTGAAAAGTTACAGCCTCTGATAACCAGAGCTGGTATTGTGATGTCATAATGCCTCATTCCACCAATAAGAGCCAACCTCATCAGTGATGTCACAATGGCTGGATTGTCCTACACTTGGATCACTTTTACTACATTTTGATTTCTAGAGTGGCGCAGTGGTTGGAGCTACAGCCTAGGCACCCTGAGATTGTGCGTGCAGGGCCACACTACTCCTTGTAACCCTGGGCGTGTCGTCTGCTCCCCCATTGCCCCAGGTACATTAGATAGATTGTGAGCCCACCGGGACAGACAGGGAATTATGCTTGAGTACCTGAATAAATTCATGTAAACTGTTCTGAGCTCCCCTGTGAGTGAGTGTAGTTGTTATTAATAGTGAAGAATCCCAGTAGCACTCCTTATGACCTTGGGTAAGTCACTTAACCCTCTTTTACCTCAAGTACAAATTTAGTGCTCAAGGCCCTTTGGGGATAGGGAAATATCTACCATATCCAAATATAACTCGCCCTGAGCTGAAAATGAAAAGGTCTAAGCTGAATCCAAAAATATATACAATTTGCGCTTCTTTATACAGCACTGAAAAGTGTTAAGTCAAGATGAAAGAGCTCAGGTGGCAATGCTACCAAACTGCTTAGTCCCAAGTACACCCCCAGCCAGTAAAGTTTTCAGGATGCTCTCTATGGATATGCATGAGGTAAATTTGCATGCACTGCCTCCATTCTATACAGATCTACGTAGCTTATTCAAGTGGGTATCCTGGAAATCTGACTGGCTGCTTACATCCAAGGACTGATGAGAACTCTTTTACCAAATGCGGTAGCGACATCTTTAAAATCTCTCTTGAATTCCAAAGAAATATCAATGTGGGAATGGTTTGAAGACGCCTCGTACTACTTACACACGTGCGGAGTTTGATACTTTGAAAAGCCAAAGCTCACAAAAGTCATGTTGCAGAATTTTCAGCTTATAATCCATTTGGCAAACTTTACCATTGCTAAACTCAAATTTCCTTCTGGTTTAAATCTGAATTTGAAGTTCAACTTTTATCACTAGAATTAATGCTGGCCTTGACCCTCTTTCGTGTGTAATTTGCAATGTCAATGCTTGGAAAACACAAAGTATTTACATTTCTGTGGCACTGCAGCTATTTCTGAGAAAGAAAAGTAAAAAAAAATACCATTGAAATCATAGTTTAAAGGGGGCGTTAATTATTTTGTCTTTTGAATAAATGTTATGAATAGAAATGAAGCGTTTCTTTTGTCATTTCAATTCTCTCTTTTCTTTTTTGGTTCTGTTTCTTTCTTCAGTAGGGGAGTCTGATGTGATTTGAAAATAGCATGTAATTCAGTAAATGGCCAATGTTTGACATAATATCACAGGGAAATCACTGCCATCGTCGTTTTATAACAGGAAAATAAGTGGCAGGAACGAACCAAAATAACATGTTTTCATTGGGAATTTCTGCTGGATGTCATTCAAACTGCTGAAAAGACCCAGACAAACTATTGCAGGTATATGAATGAAGAGCCAAAGGACGATATATTTATAACATTTTCATTGTAAGCGCCGGGAAAGGTGACCCGCTCTACTTTTTTCTGACTGACTGGATCCACGTTCTCTTGATTTCACTTATTTAAGAAAGGTGAAGATTATAGGACTTGCTTCGATGGATGTCTTTTGCCTGAAAAGCTAAACTATCAACAGGTTCTCTGAATAGTTGGACTGTTAGTTGCAGTCACGGCAGACCAACCGCACCAAAATCCTTTTTCTAAGGCCAGTGGTTGTGTTTCCTTATCACAATTCCATATGAAGATACTATAGAGCGTTACCTCCCAGGTGTAGCACTCATGGGAATGTGTTGCAGTCTGCTACAGGCCTTTGTTGCAGGATGGAAGGACTCTTTTGGCAGTTACTGCTTTGGACTACTGGTTTCACTGGTTTCCTTTTTTGCCTTTCGGACCATTTGAAAAGCAAGGCAGCTGGCTCCAAAAAGCCCAATTTTGTAATTATTTTAGCCGACGACATAGGATGGGGTGATCTCGGAGTAAACTGGGGAGAAAGTGAAGACACACCACATTTGGATAAGATGGCTCAGGAAGGAATGAGGTAAGTTCCCCAGGAATAAGGGAGGTCTTGGCATCCTGCCCGCTCTTCTTTCCTAAACTGTAGGTGGAGTCTTCATGGTCCCTGGGGTGCCTCTCCTGTGCCACTTAGATAAAAACAAGTAGCAGTCTCACACTTATGACCTGCACTTCTGCTCTTCAGTGACGTTCCTGCATGTGCTTTAGAGCTGCTGAGTTTAGGTAAAGGACAGGAAAGTGATTTTTTGAAGGAACTGGAATACCTTACCTAATAACACCTGCTTTTTGCATTGCTATAAACTCTCACTAGCATGGTTAACATAAGAACATAAGCAATGCCTCCACTGGGTCAGACCCGAGGTCCATCGTGCCCAGCAGTCCGCTCACGCGGCGGCCCAACAGGTCCAGGACCTGCGCAGTAGCCCCCTATCTATACCCCTCTATCCCTTTTTCCAGCAGGAAATTGTCCAATCCTTTCTTGAACTCCAGTACCGTGCTCTGTCCTATTACATCTTCTGGAAGCGCATTCCAGGTGTCCACCACACGCTGGGTAAAGAAAAACTTCCTAGCATTTGTTCTGAATCTGTCCCCTTCCAACTTTTCCGAATGCCCTCTTGTTCTTTTATGTTCTGAAAGTTTGAAGAATCTGTCCCTCTCTACTCTCTCTATGCCCTCCATGATCTTGTAGGTTTCTATCACATCTGAGTATCTGAGTCTCCGCTTTTCCAGGGAGAAGAGCCCCAGTCTCTCCAATCTTTCAGTGTATGAGAGATTTTCCATGCCCTTAATCATTCGTGTCGCTCTCCTCTGGACCCTCTCAAGTATTGCCATATCCTTCTTAAGGTACGGTGACCAATACTGAACACAGTACTCCAGGTGCGGGCGCACCATTGCCCGATACAATGGCAGAATGACTTCTCTCGTTCTGGTCGTAATACCCTTCTTAATAATACCCAACATTCTGTTTGCCTTCTTCGCGGCTGCTGCACATTGCGCTGTTGACTTCATTGTTGTGTCTACCAGTACACCCAAATCTCTTTCAAGGTTACTTCCCTCTAATACTAATCCCCCTCAAATTAATTTTTAGGCCCCTTGGTTCCCCATTTTCTGATCACCCCAACATCACCCCTCCCAGAATAATCAGGTGAATAAACTTTTTGAAACCCCCTCCCACACACACACTTGTAGAAATATGTCCTGTGGTTTGTGTGGTTGTCAGGACCTGTTATGTTGCTTTCACTCTAGCTGCTCTTTCAA
The DNA here is from genome assembly GCF_902459505.1 of Geotrypetes seraphini. NCBI lineage: Eukaryota > Metazoa > Chordata > Amphibia > Gymnophiona > Dermophiidae > Geotrypetes > Geotrypetes seraphini. Next base: position 14,603,735 of record NC_047093.1, on the reverse strand, counting down.
ACCCCTTCAGAAGATGCTGGCCCAGGCAATCGCCTAGTTGTGCATAGTGGGTGGGCTGGCCCTGCTCTCGGTTGAGATATCTAATACCATTTCCATGGAAAAACATGTTGTGAGTTCATCACACCCAGCTTTATCATGGTTAGAGACTTTGGTTATACAACTTCCTCCCCTAAGGTTTCCTGTTGAATAATGAAGACTTATGACATATATAGTATTTTCTAGCTCTGTGGCAGGGTATTGAGCTTTCCCAATACATGAGCAATTTTCTGCCTGCATGCATTTTCAAAGCAAGAGTACTGTGAAACTTGCCATGGATATGCATTCCTCCAAGCTTTATGCATTGGCACCTGTTCTATGGAAAATAATATGGAAAATTGAAAATGCAAGCTGTGCTCCCCCCTTTCTCATCCACCCATCCTAAAACATAGCTCCAGGATCACTGGTGATCAATGAGGGTAAAATGGCTATTAAGCAGAGAGATGGATGGGGGTGGAGTATTTGGAGAGTGGGAATGGTTAATGGGATGGGGGAGATAGAGATTAATGTACTTATGGGAATAATACATAAATGTTGTTTTGAACTTGAAAATACAAAATAAGAGAGAATCCTGATATTACTATTGCATCGATATAAGCCACGCTCCCAACATTTTGTCTTTCAGGTTTGTGGATTTTCACGCTGCTGCTTCCACATGCTCCCCTTCTCGTGCTGCTTTGCTCACGGGGAGACTGGGGCTTCGTAATGGAGTTACTCACAATTTCGCCATCTCTTCGGTGGGCGGCCTTCCGCTTAATGAGACCACCTTAGCCGAAGTTTTAAAGGGGGCTGGTTACAGGACTGCGATGATAGGTAATGGCTCCGAATTTACCACCCCCACTCCATATTTTTTTTTTTTTTTGCTGTTTTCATCAGCTTACCATTTACTGAAAGAAAAAAACCATGGTATTATCTGGTCAGCGCTAGGGCAGATCTGGAAGTTGTCCGGGAAGTACCCGACTATAATTATCTGGGGAAGTAGGACCACAGAATAAACTTTCCGGACGTTAGGACAGTTATCTGGGCATCAATGTTGAATATAGGCTGACACCTGGATAAATTTCCATCAGCCAGGCATGACTTGAATTAGACCCCCAGCACTGAATATCCAGGTCAAATTCAACCCACTGTGGTCAATGCCTTAAGAATCTCTGTCTGCTGTTAACTAAATAGTGGGTTTTAAGTAGTGATTGTACCAGGTAATGAAATAAAATGAGATCTAATTGCTGGATTGGCCTGGCCAGTTTTGCCTGCTCTCAGAATCAGTTTAAAAGTCAATACTTTTATCATTTTAAATAAGAGGCTGGACTAGAGTCAGAAAGGGATACCTTCCCTTAAAACAATAGGAACAAGAAGAACATAAGAACATAAGCAATGCCTCCACTGGGTCAGGCCTGAGGTCCATCGTGCCCAGCAGTCCGCTCACGCGGCGGCCCAACAGGTCCAGGACCTGTGCAGTAATCCTCTATCTATACCCCTCTATCCCCTTTTCCAGCAGGAAATTGTCCAATCCTTTCTTGAACCCCAGTACCGTACTCTGTCCTATTACGCCCTTTGGAAGCGCATTCCAGGTGTTCACCACACGCTGGGTAAAGAAGAACTTCCTAGCATTCGTTTTGAATCTGTCTCCTTCCAACTTTTCCGAATGCCCTCTTGTTCTTTTATGTTTTGAAAGTTTGAAAAATCTGTCCCTCTCTACTCTCTCTATGCCCTTCATGATCTTGTAGGTCTCTATCATGTCTCCATGTTTTCTGTTATGGGCCCACAATGGTGGAACTCTCTACCACAACATATTACAAATGGAAGAGATCTTCTTTCTTTTAAAAAATCTTTAAAAACTCACCTTTTTAAAGATGCTTTTAATACTCAATATTAAAATTTTTTTTAGTTTTTTAATCTTTTACCTACCCCCGTTCCCTTATGTTTTTTCCCGTATTTGTTTTTCTATATATAACAGATGTAATCTTTGCCCTTCTTTCCCTCCCATTTCAAGTCTGTCTTGTCTTAAATTTGATGCTACTGAATTTTAATTTGTATCTCTATAATTTTATGCTTTTTTTACTTATGTACATCGCTTTGTAAACAGATTCAGCGATACATCAAATATTAATAAACCTTGAACCTTAGCAAGGGTCAGAGGTGCCTGGGGTGGTGGTGCCCCCTCCCTCATCTCCGCCCCCCCTCCATCCCCGATCCCCCCTGCCGCGCGCGCGTCCCCCTTCCCTTTCCCTGTAACCTCTAGTTGTTCGCAGCCGCAACGTGCTCCTCGTGACCCCGTCGTCTCTCCCTCCGATGTCACTTCCTGAGAATGGAATCAGGAAGTGACATCAGCGGAAGAGACGACGCGGTCGCGAGGAGCACGTTGAAGTTGTTGCTCATGGCGGTGGGGGGGCGCACGCGTGGCGAGGGGAGGAGTAGGAAGGGGTGGAGAGGAGGAGGGGCGCCAGCGCCCGCACCAACCTGGCGCCGGGAGCAGACAGCCCCCCCTCCACCCTTACTACGCCACTGGGGAAGCATGTTCCATGGTAGCTGCTTCAGCTTTACCATATCTGACTTGCTACATAAACGTGGCTGTTAAGTCAGACGCCAGAAACCTGGGCCGAGCTGAGCCGATGATCTTCTCTTGTTTACTTGTTGCTCTTAAGATTCATGCCACCTCAGCTGATATTCTTTTTTTTTTTTTTTTAAATGCTGTTTTTTTAACAACTTAAGATATTGTGCAACAGTCTGTGGAATGACAAGAGAGAACAGTATTGTTATTCAGTTAACAGCTGCATAGACGGAGGCACAGGGAGGTGCAAAGCCTTTCCTTTCCTTACAAACGGCACTTAAACCCTGGAGTTTCTGCTCCTATTCTTTAGAACATAAGAAATGCCTTCACCGGATCAGACCTTAGGTCCATCTAGAAAGGCGACCCGCGCACGCGGAGGCTAAGCTAGGTGTTCCCTGATGAATACCTTGTTCACCCGTATCCCTCAATGTGATTTGCAAGGAGGTGTGCATCCAACATGCCTTTGAATCCCGGAATGGTGGTCTCCGTCACCACCTCCTCCGGGAGAGCATTCCAAGCATCCACCACTCGCTGTGTGAAACAGAACTTCCTGATATTTGTCTTCGGCCTGTTGCCCCTCAGTTTCAGTCCATGACCTCTTGTCCGTGTCACATTTGACAATGTTTCTTGCTCTATTTTGTCGAATCCGTTTAGTATTTTAAAAGTCTCTATCATATCCCCTCGCAGCCTTCTCTTTTCGAGGGTGAACAATCCCAGTTTTCCGAGCCATTCCTTGTAGCTCAGATTCTCCATACCTTCGTGGCTCTCCTCTGCACCCTCTCCAGCAGGGTTATATCCTTCTTTAGATAGGGAGACCAGTGTTGGATACAGTATTCCAAGTGTGGTCTGACCATTGCTCTGTAAAGCGGCATTATGACGTCCGCCGATCTACTCGTGATTCCCTTCTTTATCATGCCCAACATCCTGTTTGCTTTCTCTGCTGCCGCTGCGCATTGAGCCGACAGCTTCAGGGTCCTGTCTATCAGTATCCCCAGGTCCCTTTCTTGTTCGCTCTTGACCAAAGTTACACCTAACATTTTGCATTCATGTTCCTTGTTTTTCCTTTAACTGTAAAGAAGTCACTTTTCTTGAAGGTAAACAGCTGTTTACCCGCGAGACATGCCCTGCTGACCACTTACCCATCCTGATCACTTTTTCATGTCAAAGAAGGGGCGGAGGAAGGTTGAGGAGGCAAAGCGCACACAGGGCTTTTGGTTTTGAAAGCCTCAGACAGAATTTCCACGATTGTTGCAAATGTCTGCGGGTGCTACGCACTCCCTCCTGATTCTCAAAAATGCCCTGTGAACTACAAAAACTGCCTCATAGGCTCTGCTTTGTCCGGCAGGCCCCAGTTGGGTTTGGGTTGTGCTGTTACTACACGGCTAAATGAATGTGTAGTAACGGCGAAATCTATAGGGAGTGTTCTGAGCATCTTGCAGAGAAAATGTCATTCCTGCACATAGGTCATTTGAGAAAGGATCTGAAATGTAATGTAATGTAATGTAATTTATTTCTTATATACCGCTACATCCGTTAGGTTCTAAGCGGTTTGAAGAAAGTATACATTAAGATTATAAATGAGAAGTAAGAAGGTACTTTAAAAATTCCCTTACTGTCCCGAAGGCTCACAATCTAACTAAAGTACCTGGAAATTAATAAAGAAGAGAAAATAAAGATGGTTGAAAAAAGAAAAATTCTATGTGAACTTATAGGATGGAAATTAAACTGACAGTGAAGAACTGTATAAAAAATATATATGGAATGCAGTTAGTAAAGTAAAGGGACTTTCTCCGTGGTTCCAGGTGAGTTACGTAGAGCTTGTTCTTACAAACACTTTAGAACCCTGTTGAAAACCTATCTTTTCTCAAGGTATTTGGCCAAATAGTTCTAGGCGTCTTTTATTATTAGTTTTTTGTTAACCGCGTTGAACTTCTGGTGACGCGGTCTATAAGGGCGAGGTTATGTTAGGTTCAGGTACAGCAGATATTTCGCTGTCCCCGGGGGGCTCACAATCTCAGAGGGTTAAGTCAAGTGGCTTGCCCAAAATCACGAGAAGCAACAGTGGGCATTGAACCGGGCTTCCCTGCTTCTCAGCCCATTACTCTAACCATGTGGGTGCGCCTCCACCTCGTTTTCAGTATATAATAATAATAATAACAGTTTATATACCGCAGGACCGTGAAGTTCTATGCGGTTTACAAGGATTAAAAATGCTACAAATTGAGTAGAACTAACAAAGTTAGACATTAGTGACTAACAGTTCTAGAGATCAGTTGTTGTGGGAAAGATTATGCAGATCAGCTACCTAAGTACGTCAGGAACAGATATGTTTTTAGGTGTCTCCTAAATTCACCATAGTTATTAGCATGCCTAAGTAATTGTTCCAGATCTTTACCCCATAATGCTGCTTGATAAGAGAAAAGATGTTGATGATGTCTTTTAAATTTACATCTTCTAACCGGTGGAGAAACTAATTTCAAGTGTGAGCTTCTCTTATGTCTATTGGTTGAGAAAGAGAAAAGGTCAGCAGTGGCGTACCTAGCATATGTATGAAGATATGTAAGAAAAACTGAGAGGAGACAGATTCATAACGAATGCAAGGAAGTTCTTCTTCACTCAACAGGTGGTAGACACCTGGAACGCGCTTCCCGAAGAGGTGATAAGACAGAGTACAATTCTGGGGTTCATAGAGGGACTGGATGACTTCCTGGAAACGAAGGGGATAACAGGGTTTACCTTACAGGACATTGAGCGAATAGGGTATGGACATTTTTAGGTTAGGTAGGGAACACTTTCAGGTCATGGACCTGGAGGGCCGCCGCAGGAGCGAACTGCCAGGCATGATGGACCCCTGGTCTGACCCAGCAGAGGCAATGCTTATGTTCTTATGTCCAATAATATAAAACAGAAACAGCATAGGCTTAACTCAGTCTAAAAGTGAAGGAAAAAGCCTTAGACAGGGCCCTTCCACCTCACCAAAACGGCTTAAAGAAGTGGTCTAGCGTTCACTTCACTGCCAAAAACCTTCACTGTGGGATAAAGCCTTATGCTGTGTGTAGTATGCCAACGAAAATTAAATGATAGAGGAAGTATTTCCACTTATCTTCACTGATCAGTACACCAGTGAACGCTCGACCACCTCTTTAAGCCGTTTTGGTGAGGTGGGAGGGCCCCCTGTCTGAGGCTTTTTCCTTCACTTTTAGACTGAGTTAAGCCTATGCTGTTTCTGTTTTATATTATTGGACATCTTCATACATGTGCTAGGTACGCCACTGCTGACCTTTTCTCTTTCTCAACCAATAGACATAAGAGAAGCTCACACTTCAGACTGGTCAACGATCTATACAACATAGAAACCTGCACAAACCTACACGAAGAATCCACCTTAACCGCCAACACCCTTGCCGACTTCTTCAATACCAAGATCCAAAAATTAAGAACAACACTACCCGCCAATCCCAACCCCCTCGAGCTCTTCCCCATCCTCACAGACATGAATCTATCAAACCCAGATCCTGGAGCCAGAGTCGACTTTAGCTGGAAACAATTCGCAGTAACCGATTGGCAAACCTTCAATACTTACTACAACAAGTATACACACTCCTACTGCCATCTGGACACATGCCCACCAAATAGCATGAAAACTGCCCCCCCCCCCACTTTAAAGCAAAAATGATGACATGGGTTAATTACCTACTATCCACAGGAAACTTCCCGTCGGAGCAAGGTCATATAATGATTACCCCAATTTTAAAAAATGCGAAAGAACCACCTAACTCCCCATCTAACTATAGGCCGATCGCCAGCATCCCCCTATTTACCAAAATAGCGGAAGGGATGGTAAAGGCGGAACTTTCCGCATACCTTGAAAAATTCAATATTCTATGTGACAACCAATCAGGATTTCGCGCGGACCACAGCACTGAAACCATCATAGCCTCCCTTCTCGACCACCTCCACATGCTCTTCAGTCAGGGCTCAAGTGCCCTGATCATACAACTTGACCTGAGCAGTGCTTTTGACCTGGTCGACCACACCATTCTCCTTGAATGCCTAGCTCACATTGGCATCTCAGACCAGGTCCTCAACTGGTTTCAGGGGTTCCTACAAAATAGATCATACAAGGTATTTAAGAATAACTCTTTCTCTTACTGCTGGGACAACACCTGTGGGGTCCCCCAGGGCTCTCCCTTATCCCCCATCCTATTCAACATATACCTAGCCTCCCTAGGTAAACTCTTACACAACCTAAATCTCAAATTCTTCATTTATGCAGACGATATCACAATAGCCATCCCACTAACCAACTTTTCACAAGAACTACTCGACCACATCACAAACATTCTCAACCAGATAGAACTCTGGATGCTTTCATTCAGACTGAAATTAAACCCCGACAAATCAAAATTTTTCCTAGCCTCCCCCAAAGATAAAATCAAGGAAACCACAATTCAACTAAAAGGAATGACCTTCCCCCTCGATCCGACCATAAAAATTCTGGGAGTCACGCTGGACAAAAACCTATCCCTAGAAAACCATACCGACCTCATCGTTAGGAAAAGCTTCTCGGTACTTTGGAAACTTCGCACCATAAAAAAATACTTCAATGACACTGCATTCCGCCTACTTGTACAATCCTCCATCCTCAGCATTCTCGACTACTGCAATATCATCTTCCTTAACGCCACAAAGAAAACTACCAGGAGACTAAAAATAATCCAAAATACCGCAGTGCGCCTCATCTTTGGCCTAAAGAAATGGGAACATGTCACCCCTTTCTACCACCAACTACACTGGCTACCATTTGAATCTAGAGTTCTTTTTTAAATTCGCATGCTTCTGCTACAAATCGGTTAACGGTTCTTCTCCAAGTTACATAAATACCCACGTTAACCTTTATTGCAACAACAGGACATCACGCAGAATTCAACTGTTTGCCTTCCCTTCGCCAAAACACTGTCCTCTCAAAAGATTCCTCGATAGAACTTTCACCTTCCAAGCAGCCAAGTCGAACCCATGGCTGGCCCAGATGATACTCGAGGCCCCCACTTACCTTGCCTTCAGAAAACTACTAAGAACTTACCTATTCAGCAAACACGACCCTTAATACTCCCTCACCCCACATAACACTTGCCCCACCCCTGCCCCCTTCCTCCTTCACCAGACCCTCCCTTTTTCCCACTCTCTACTTCCCTTGTCTAGTTTGATCAAAGCTGCAATTTCTGTTAAATTGTTGTAAATCTTCCCCTCATTGCAGACTGTTGTAAATCGCTGTAATTTCATTGCTGACTGCTGTAAATTGTTGTAATTTATTGTAAATCTGCTTGTAATTTTGTTGTAAATCTGCTTGTCAATGCAGGTCATTTGCTAATTGATGTAAACCGCCTATGGTATGGCGGTATATAAGAATAAAAGTTAAAGTTAGTATCTTACATATTGCAGTGAGCAGTACATCAATAAACCCATTGTAAAACTAAACAAGCCAGACTAGTACAGATCAATCCTACACAGCCAATCCTAACAGAAAACCATGTCTTTTCGAACACACAGAACACAGAAAACACCTTCGCCTAGTATGGAATATGTCATCACAAACTAACCCCTCCCCCTTTTAGTGTGGTTTTTAGCCACGGTGGTAACAGCTCAGATGCCAACGCTAAAAAACGCTCTACAGTTTTGTAAATGGGGAGAGAGAATAAAAATACGTAGACAAAGGTTAAACTGAAGCACCAAGAAGCTGGACTCTGCATACAATGCAACATCACAGAAACAGCGATGCATCTCCCCGAAAGCAAAAAATAAATAAATAAATAGAATTTTTTTTCTACCTTGTCTTCTCTGGTTTCTGCTTTCCTTATCTTTTTGTCACTCTCTTCCTTTCATCCACTGTCTACCCTCTCTCTGCACCTTCTATACGGCATCTTCTCTCTTTCTATTGCCGTTCTAGAAACTTTGTGCATCCCCCTTCCATTTCTCCCTTCACCCCCATTAGTCTTCCTCCCTTCCCTCTTCCAATGGTCTGGCATCTCTCCTCTCCTCTTCTCCCCTTCCCTCTCCCACACCCACTTGCTTTGACACGCAGCTCCTGATTGGCGAGGCCCGACTTTAGTGCAGGAAGAGGCAGTCGGAGCATGCTGCAAGTGATTTCCTTCACTCGCCGGCACTCCAGCTACCCTCTCCTGCCTCTCCAGCTGCCCTCTCCTGTTTCTCCTTTGCGGTCAGAAAATACCGCGAATGACCCGGAACTGCAGACCGCAAATTCGCAGGTACTTATTTTGTACCTGGAGCAACGGACGATTAAGTGACGTGGCCTAAATCACAAGGAGCAGCTCTAACCCCCACCCCCCTCCCAAATTCATATACAACTAAAATATACCACATGAAAATAATATCTTATGTCATTCATATATATATATGTATTATTAGTGGAAAACCAAGAATCCCCCCCACCCCAAATCCACATGTGATGTTGTACTATAATTGTTTGATATTTACTGTACACTTGATGTAAGTTATAAAATGAATAAAGAAATAATTTAAAAAAAAAAGGAGCAGCTCTGCCACTGGATCACTCCTCACCTAAACCAGTCATAGCCATGTGAACGGACCGAAAAGAACGTAGTACTGAAAATACTTTTATTCTTTTAACATAGGAAAGTGGCATCTGGGTCATCATGGCTTCCATCATCCCAATTTTCGTGGTAAGTGTTGCTGTCCTGGCTGTTGAAAGCATCTGTTGTCACTGAGCCCAGGTTCTGTTTTTTATCATTTATGTAGCCGGGGGGGGGGGGGGGGGTTCTTTGACATAAGCCAGCCCATATTTCTTAACCCTTTCAGGACCAAGGGACATATTTGTCCCATAACTTTAAAATCCTATCAATTTTGATTGGGATAGTCTACAGTTCTAAATTTGATATGTACGGATTCCATAGGATACTGCCTTTATGTAAACAAACTGGTTCCGACATTCATTCATTAGCGTCGTTGCCAGATTGACGAGAAGATTCACTTGCCACACTGTCCATAAGCCAGAAGTGTGATTTTTTTAAATAAAAATAATGATATTTCACAAAAAAAATCAATTTTTTGGCATCTGCAAGCCCTTTTTACCATAAAAATGTCATCAAAACCACAAAAATTGGCCTACGATCCTTATGGTCCTGAAAGGGTTAAGGGTCTAAACATGTTCTTCCTGCTGTATTACATGATTACATGCAACTTATTAAAAAAGTGCCTCATGTTGAGATTTAAAGAAGTTTCTGTATGTTTCACTTTCTGATGCTTTTTCTGTTATCGTAAAATTATTTTGTTATTGTGTTATTGCTCGTATGTGTGTTTCATTGTAGCCTGCTGAGAAATTTTGGAAAGGGTTATAAAGTTTTATAAATGAACAGAGATTTTATCTAGGTAGGAGAGTATTTCCAACTTAGCTAGACAGTAGAACTATACCAAATAGCATATTTTTTTTTTTTTTTTTAATTTACTATTTGTCCAAATACGAACAATTGAGCAGCGTGAAATCAGAGAGCAAGGGTTTATTTCATCAGGATTTGAATTTAGATCACTATTCGCCCGAGTATGAATAATGTATTTCAGGCACTATTCGGAGTTGAATCGAATATGAACAGTCGGTACAGCCCTACTAGACACGCCGCTGTTGGCGGGCACCTTGAAAGTGGCCGCCGATCGCATGCCAATCACGCGACGGCGCAGGGTACTGAATTGTGCCTCCGGCAAAGGTAGAGATCAGAAATGGAGGCCAGCATCTACGTTTTCAGCATCGACCTATGATGTGAATCGCGGTGCTTTAGGCTGCCAAATGCTACTTCGGGCCTTAGCCACGCCCACAGTAGCGTTAGGCGGCCTAAAACACTTACGGAGGTGCGATTCTGCTATTGATTTTTTAGGGGCCGGTAGGTACCTTGATACTCGGTTTAAAACGTTGTCTCAATGGTGTTTTTTTCCTGAGTTTGGCCACCTACCGGCCCCTAAAAAATCGTCCCTGGTTAGAGAATCTAGGTCTAAGCTTTTTTGATTTTAAATGACTTTGAATCTATTTTGCACGTTTTCGGGTACAATCATTTCTTTGTTGCTTCTTGTTAACTGTTCAGAAATGGATTGTCTTGTATTTACTAATTTATCCCTTTTTCAGGGTTTGATGATTATTTTGGAATACCTTACAGCAATGACATGGGATGTACAGACACTCCAGGATATAATCTTCCTCCTTGTCCATCCTGTCCCCAGCATCCCAAGGCTACAAGGTATGTCTTTCTCTCCAGAATATATTCTTCTTTTATCCTTCAGCCGTTTTAGTCCTCTAGACCAGAGGTTCTTAAACCTGTCCTGGGGAACCCCCAGCCAGTCGGGTTTTCACTACAAGGCAGGGTACAATTAACCAAATTACCTATCTCAAAAAGTATTTAATACATATAACTAGACAGGTTTTTTTATTTATATATACTGTATTTTTATTAAATAACACAAATCTTAATACTATATTATACATTAAACATAAATGAATCCATATTGCACTTCCAGTTACTAAAATCTGTATTATTCCACAGTACAGTAGAGGAAAACCTGGAGCTTGTACTCAGTCCATTCCCAAGCCTTTTCTGATGAAAATAAAGCTGTTCCACATCATAGTCTGGGTGTATTATTTCATTTCTCAAGTATTCTCCAATGTTCCAACAAGCATAGATTGATTCTTAGTAAAGGCACATTGGCTCCCATTTGCACACCGTATCCTATTCAAATTATGCTTGCTTACCTTTAAATCATTACTATTTAAAACCCCTGCTTTTATATTTAGAGTCCTAATTCCTCATTCTACCTCAAGACAGTTGAGATCACAAGATCAACACTTATTGGCCATTCCTTCATTGAAAGTTATCAATACGAGGCGTCACACCATTTTCTCAATAACAGCTCCCCAGTCTTGGAATGACCTCCTACTATTTATTAGAGAGGAAAAGAACTTAGACAAATTTAAGTCCAAACTTAAGAGTTTCCTTTTTATAGATGCTTTTAGTGAATAAATTTAAAGATTCGGTCTCTTTTTATTTTAGATTTTATTACAAATTCTATCTGTTTCCCCTCCTACTGTTTTTTCCTTAAACATATTTAAATTAAATATTGATTGTAACCCATTAATAATTTTCCCTTTGTTTTGATATTATATGTATAGGCTAAACTATGTTTAGGAATGTTTGTATTTGTTATTTTAATTTGACATGACTATTGTTTGCTTGATTTGTTACCCGTATCTGATTGTTTATGAAATTGTACATCGCCTAGAAACTGTGATAGGCGATTAATCAAATTATATAATAAACTTGGAAACTTAGACAAAGCTGTTATAATGCCTTCTCACTCCAATTCAGGCTATATCCAGCCAGCACGATGTAGCACAACGTTTCGCTATTACAGCGTCTTCAGGAGCTGAAACTGTGGCAGTGATTTGTATCCTGTCTGAGAGGAGAGTGAGCTTGTGAACCCGTGCAGTTGCTAATCTATAATGAAATGAAGCAGTAAAGAAGTTGAAATTTGAAAACCTGCCACAGTTTCAGCTCCTGAAGACACTGTATTAGCGAAACGTGGTGCTGTGTCGGTCTGGCTGGACACAGTGGAGTGAGAAGGCATTATAACAGCTTTGTCTAAGAATCAATCTATGCTTGTTGGAACATTGGAGAATTCTGGAGAAATGAAATAATACACCCAGACTATGATGTGGAACAGCTTTATTAAGGCTTAGGAATGGACTGAGTACAAGCTCCAGGTTTTCTTCCACTGTATTGTGGGATAATACAGATTTTAGTAACTGAAAGTGCAATATGGATTCATTTATGTTTAATCTAATCTAATCCTTAGGTTTGTATACCGCATCATCTCCACGTTCGTAGAGCTCGACGCGGTTTACAGTAGGAGAAATAGGAAGGAACTACAACAGAGGGTTAGAGGTAGAAGTGAGAAGAAAATTTAGAGGACTTGGGATGCCAAGATATAAGAGTTTCTTTGATTCCTAAATTGGAGGGAGACTTACATTTTTTGAGAAAAGCCAGGTTTTCAGATGTTTGCGGAAAACTTGGAGAGAGCTCAAGTTCCGAAGAGGGGAGGTAAGGTTGTTCCAGAGCTCAGTGATTTTGAAGTGGAGGGAGGTCCCTAGCTTTCCTGTGTGGGAAATGCCTTTTAGCGAGGGGAAGGATAGTTTTAATTTGGGGGAGGATCTGGTGGTATTAGGGTTTGAGGAATTCCAAGAAAGAGGGATAAAGGGAGGGAGGATACCATATAGGATTTTGAAAGTTAAAGTTTAATGTATAATATAGTATTAAGATTTGTGTTATTTAATAAAAATACAGTATATTTAAATAAAAAAACCTGTCTAGTTATATGTATTAAATACTTTTTGAGATAGGTAATTTGGTTAATTGTACCCTGCCTTGTAGTGAAAACCCGACTGGCTGGGGGTCCTCCCAGGACAGGTTTGAATACACTGCTCTAGACAGATCAATGTAACCTTCACATTCTTGGTAACCAGCTATGCTGCTGTATTTCAACCAGTAGAACTGATTTCTGCAAATGATTTTGTCATACTATGTTTGTCGTGCTGTTTTGCCGAGCTATGCAAGCCAAGCTGTGTCTCCCCATACCATGTTTTGTCATGTTATGTTTTACCATGCCTTCTTATCTGTGTTTTGCAATCTCTTGTCAGACAATGTTTACCATGCTATCTTTTACCATACTACAGTATGTCTAAGAGTGTGGCGCAATGGTTAAAGCTACAGCCTCAGCACCCTGAGGTTGTGGGTTCAAACCCACGCTGCTCCTTGTGACCCTGAGAAAATCACTTAACCCCCTCCCCCCCCCATTGCCCCAGGTACATTAGATAGATTGTGAGCACTCCAGGAAGGACAGTGGAAAAATGCTTGAATACCTGAATAAATTCATGCAAACCTTTCTGAGCTCTCTTGGGAGGATTAATAAATAGTGTGAAAGTTACAGCTTCTGATAACAGAGAAGATATTGTGATGTCATAAAGCCTCATTCCACCAATAAGAGCCAACCTCATCAGTGATGTCACAACGGCTGGATTGTCCTACACTTGGATCACTTTTACTCTATTTTGATTTCTAGAGAGGTGCAGTGGTTAAAGCTGCAGCCTCAGCACTCTGAGGTCCTGGGTTCTCGTTCTCCTTGTGACCCTGGGCAAGTCACTTAATCCTTAATTGCCCCAGCATTAGATAGATTGTGTGGCATTAGAGGAGTGTGTGGCGCAGTGGTTGGGTCTACAGCCTCAGCACCCTGGGGTTGTGGGTTCAAACCCCGCACTGTTCCTTGTGACCCTGGACAAGTCCCTCAGTCCTCCATAGCCCCAGGTACGTTAGATGGATTGTGAGCCCACCGGGACAGAGAGGGAAAATGCTTGAGTACCTGAATAAATTAATGTAAACCCTTCTGAGCTTCCCTGGGAGAACAGTAGAGAAAATCGAATAAATAGTGTGAAAAGTTTCAGCCTCTGATCACCAGAGCTCCTATTGTGACATCATAATGCCTCAGTCTACCAATAAGAGCCAACCTCATCAGTGATGTCACAATGGCTTGATTGTCCTAGACTTAACTCATTTTCACTATTTCAAGATTTCTAGAGTGGTGCAGTGGTTAAAGCTACAGCTTCTGCACCCTGAGGTTGTGGGTTCAAACCTTGTGACCCTGGGCAAAGTCACTCAGTCCTCCATAGCCCCAGGTACGTTAGATAGATTGTGAGCCCACCGGGACAGAGAGGGAAAATGCTTGAGTACCTGATTGTAAAAACCGCTTAGATAACCTTGATAGGCGGTATATAAAAATCCTAATAAACTTGAAACTTGAAACCCATCGGGACAGAAAGGGAAAAATGCTTGAATACCTGAATAAATTCATATAAACTTTTCTGAGCTCCCCTGGGAGAATAAATAGTGAAAAGTTTCAACCTCTGATAACCAGAGCAGGTATTGTGATGTCATAATGCCTCATTCCACCAATAAGAGCCAACCTCATCAGTGATGTCACAATGGCTTGATTGTCCTAGACTTAACTCATTTTCACTATTTCAAGATTTCTAGAGTGGTGCAGTGGTTAAAGCTACAGCTTCTGCACCCTGAGGTTGTGGGTTCAAACCTTGTGACCCTGGGCAAAGTCACTCAGTCCTCCATAGCCCCAGGTACGTTAGATAGATTGTGAGCCCACCGGGACAGAGAGGGAAAATGCTTGAGTACCTGATTGTAAAAACCGCTTAGATAACCTTGATAGGCGGTATATAAAAATCCTAATAAACTTGAAACTTGAAACCCATCGGGACAGATAGGGAAAAATGCTTGAATACCTGAATAAATTCATGTAAACCGTTCTGAGCTTCCCCTGGGAGAATAAATAGTGAAAAGTTTCAACCTCTGATCACCAGAGCAGGTATTGTGATGTCATAATGCCTCATTCCACCAATAAGAGCCAACTTCATCAGTGATGTCACAATGGCTAGATTGCCCTACACTTGGATCACTTTTACCACATTCTGATTTCTAGAGTGGTGCAGTGGTTAAAGCTACAGCCTCAGCACCCTGAGGTTGTGGGTTCAAACCCACGCTGCTCCTTGTGACCCTGGGCAAGTCACTTAATCCCCCCCATTGCCTCAGATAGATTGTGAGCTCACCAGCACACACAGGGAACAATGCTTGAGTGCCTGAATAAATTTATGTCAACTGTTCTGAGCTCCCCTGGGAGAACAGTATAGAAATTGAATAAATAAAAATTTTGGTACATTAGAGCCTTTGAATAGTACAGAATTTGAGATAAAAAGGGAACCAAACAAAATGTCCAAACAGTAACGTTTATCCCTTTGCTTAACAAATATGAAGACTCATAAATAAGCAAATGTGAAGTCTCTTCACAAATATTTATTTATTTTAAAATTTCTAGTCTGCTTTGAACCGAAGCAGATTATAGTGAAAACATACATAAATCATTACGTACAAACTTCATAATAATAACACATCAGCTATCTTGTGCTTCATCACAAGGTGCAAATATGGAGACCTGACACGGCTGTGTTTTGGCAACAACAATGCCTGCTTCAGGATTCCAAATTCTTTAAAAAAATCATATGAGACATGAGCTATAATAAAACACACTAAAAAAAAAAGAAAAGACACTAAACATGTATGTATGTTCAGTTTATTTGATATACCGCTTTTCCTTACAATTATTGTCGGATCAAGGCAATGAAAGCACCATATCGGGGCCGCGGGCCGGGTCGCCGTTTCTGTCAGACTTGGGAACATTTCTGGATGGGCCTTACTCCCCATGCTCGAAGTAGATTACTTAATTTGTGAAGATGATCACGGGCTACCTGTGATGCTACTGGACTCTATTCTTTTATAGGGGGGGGAGGGTGGAAAGGGGGATGGGGAGGAATGGTTTGTGCACATGTAAGAGAATTTGATATACCTCTTCGTATCATTTTTCTTGCACTTTGTTGAAAATTTAATAAAAATATTCAAACATAACTAAAGCATCATATTAAAACATTTAGGGGTACTTTTACCATTGGCCAGGCTCTGCGGCTAAAAGTATGCGTGTTTTTGTCTGATAATGCATGTTGCCCCTCGCCCTGAGGGAGGAGGGTAAAGAAGGGCAGGAAAGCTCAGGAGATTGAGAAACTGATAAATTTCTCTGAAACCTCCCCACCTTGCTTATCACTGAAATTACCTGCTGTACCTCTGAGATATTTCCGTCTATTCCTAACCTCTCTTGGCTCACCAATTTAATTTAAAAAAAATTTGTTACCAATGTACTTGACAATACTTTCTGTAACATTGCTGTATATGTACAGTCTCTTCCTCTGTAAACCGCTCTGAACTAGAGGTCTGCACGGGAATGGGGATCCCGTGGTTCCCGCGGGGGTCCCACAGGAATCCCCCCCTAACCCATGGGACTCCCACAGGGACCCCCCTCTGGCCCCTGGGACTCCCACGGGGACCCCCCTCTATCCCACGGGACTCCCACAGGGACCCCCTCTAGCCCACGGGACTCCCACGGGGATGGAAGGCTTTGGAAGCAGGGTTTGTCCATATAATATAATGGACACGTCAGCCTTAGTAAAAGAGGGGGTTTATAAGTTAATTACCTGAGCAGAAAACAAAAAAAGGGTTCCACCAAAGAAATTCCAAAAGGAAAACAGTAGTGCAAACACATAAGAAACTGTGGAATTAATGATCCTGTCAGAAGTAATTGCTGCTTTTTATGGGGAGAAGGGCGGGGATGGAGGTAATTCATTGCGGGGATGGGTGGGGACGGAGAGGATCGTGGCTGGGACGGGTGGGGACGGAGAGGATCCTGGTGGGGACAGAAAGGATCCTGGCGGGGACGGGTGGGGCGGAGAGGATCCTGGCGGGGATGGGCGGGATTTCTGTCCCCGTGCAACTCTCTACTCTGAACTGCTTGTGGTATTGTGGTATACTAAAAAAATAAAGTTAGTTAGTTATCCCACAGAAGCATCGGGGGCATATTCTACCTCCATGAGAAATCTAAATAAATCGCCTCCCTTTAATAGCATTGTCATCATGATTAATTTGAGTACCTATGAAAGGAAAATAATATTTCTGTTAAGTCTTTTAGCTATGCTGCCTTTCCATTAGAGAATGACACGGTGAAAAAATTGGTCCCCGTCACCGCCCCGTCCCCGTCTCACCATCCTCTGCACCGCTCCGTCACCGCCATTCCCTTCACCGCCCCGTCACCGCCACTGCCACCCCATTCACCGCCCCGTCACCGCCACTGCCACCCCATTCACCGCCCCGTCACCGTCACCGCTGCATATATAAAAGCCTCAAACGGGTACGATTTTAAATACTTTTCTTTATTTACGTATAAAGGAAACATTCTTTAAAACTTAGTTAAATATTAGTTAATAACTATACAAAAACAAACACGACATGTATTTTTAATGCTTACAATGTTAGCCTACATGGTAAGTAGACGCGGCCGCTGTACCTAATCGCGGCAAATCGTGTACCTAATCGTGTACCAAATCGTGTACCTAATCGCGGTCACTATGCTAATCGTGATTAGCATAGTGACCGCGGCTACGGCTGCAAGTCTCCCCTCCCCCCAGCGATCACGGCAGGAGGGCACCCAACCCCTCCTGTAGACCCCCCCCAACGGCCCTCCCGACAATCGCAGCAGAAGGGTACCCAACCCCTCCTGCCGGTCCTCCCAATGGCCTCCCCTAAGATCGCCGGCAGGAGGGTACCCAACCCCTCCTGCTGGACCCCCCCCCAACGAACCCTCCCACCCCGGAACCCCCTTAGTCTTACTTTCCAAGTTGGACCGGACGGCTCCTCACACGTATGGCCAGCAGGCTTGCCTCCGTCCAAATGAGGCGGGCCCGCCCCTACCCTGCCCAACCCACAGGATCCTAGGGCCTGATTGGTCTAGGCACCTAAAGCCACTCCCGCTATAGGAGGGGCCTTAGGTGCTTGGGCCAATCAGGCCCTAGGATCCTGTGGGTTAGGCAGGGGAGGGGAGGGGCGGGCCCACCTCATTTGGACGGAGGCAGGCCTGCTGGCCAGACGAGCGAGGAGCTGTCCGGTCCAACTTGGAAAGTAAGACTAAGGGTGGTGTTTCGGGATGGCGGGGTTTGTTGGGGGAGGGTCCGGCAGGAGGGGTTGGGCACCCTCCTACCAGTGATCATAGGGGGGCTGTTGGGGAGCTGGCAGGAGGGGTTGGATATCCTCCTGCTGCGATCGTCGGGAGGGCCGTTGGGGGGGGGTTGGGGTAGGCAGGAGGGGATGGGTACCCTCCTGCCGCGATCGTTGGGGAGGGCTGGTTCTGTCGGCATGAAGGGCTGAGCACCTTCCTGCCGGCGATCGTCGGGGGGGGGGGCGGGTTCTATTGGCAGGAAGGGTTGATCTGACAAATGAGGAGCCAGTATATTGGGGGGTGGAGTCAATGCGGCAACGTGCAGGTGAAACACAGGTAAATAGCGGTTCCTAGAAGGGGGGACATTGGCCTGCGGGGACAAATCTATTCACCGTTTTTGCGGGCGGTGAAAGGATTTGTCCCCGCGTCTGCGGCGATTTGCTAATGAGGTCACCATAACCCGCAGCCAAACCGCAGCCACGCAGCGGTTCGCTGCGGGGATCGCTCCCCGTGTCATTCTCTACTTTCCATGACAAGGGGCTCCTTTTACAAAGGTGCACTAGGGCCTTAACACGCGCAATAGCGCACGTTAGATTCCCGAGATTTTCGGCCACTGTGCGTGCGCTAAAAACCCTAGCGCACCTTCGTAAAAGGAGCCCAAGGTCTCCTTTGTTTTCCGCTGTGTCTGGCGTAGTTGGACGTAGATTGCTTTGCCAGTCTCGCTGTGGCTTTTTACCTCATGGATTAGGACGACTGATAAATAATTTTTATCATAATTTTTGATAATATTTATCCTTTAGGAATCAAATATGTAGAACATCAATATAGAAATTAAAAGAGTTCTTTTAATCTTATATTTCTCTCTTTTCTATCAAAACATCTTATACTTTTTTTTTTTTTTTTTTTTCTTTCTCTCTTTCTTTCCTTCATCACTTTTCTCACCTACCCTACCCTTATGTATAATCCTTAATTGTTAAATTTTTATTTTTATTTTTTTTTATTTTTCTAAAATTGTAATTCCATTTTTTCTTTACCCACTTGTTTCAGTTTGTATTAATAATACATAATGATTAGTTTGTATAATTTTGTCTTATTTATATTTGTATTTGCCACCCCAGTTTTTTTTTATTGTACATTTCAATTATGTAATACGCATTGAAATATTTGATATTGCGTAAAATCAAAATTTAATAAACTTGAAACTTGAAACTTGATAAAGCCAAAAATTCATCCACCTTATTCAATATTCTAAAGACAATAGATTCAAAAAATAAAATAAATAACACTACTCACAAATCTACATTAACAGCACAAGAATTAGCTGATGCTTTTACTCAAAAAATTCACAATATTCGTAATTCTTTTACCTCAAACATAACAAGCATTCCAATTAGTACAAGCCAAACAAAATCTGTACCAACAGCTAGATGTTCAAATTTCAAAATTCCCTCAATTACTGATATAGAAACTCTTATTCAACAAGTCAACCTAAAGAATTCCGGATCTGAGATCATTCCACCTTACTATCTAAAAAAATATTTTTCCCATTTTGGACCTTTTATCCACTCACTAATTCAGGAGAGTCTAATCACAGCCACTGTCCCCTCCCTCTGGAAAACCGCTATCATTACCCCTATCATTAAAGATCACAAAATTAGTATAAATGATTCTACAAACTATCGGCCAATAGCTATCTTGCCATTTTTGGGGAAATTAACAGAGAAACTCATATTTAATCAACTCTCTGACTTCATAGAGAGCACTAATGTATACACAAGTATAGAAAACTAATGTATACACAAGTATAGAAAGCTAACCAGGTAATAAGTATAGAAACCCAACAGGTCGTGCATGTGCAAGACCGGAGGGTTAGGACTACGATGGGAAGCTCTCGACTAGATTTTGTTTCAAATCCCAAAGCCTCCAGGTGTAGCCTGGAACTATCACCTGAGGCAGGTACTACGCACAGTCCGTCACCCTGTTGGAGATAAGGCCTGGATGTAACCTGATATAGATGGCAGTTTTTTATGCTGACGATGGGGAGGAGGTAGGGTCGTAGCAGGACTCGCCCAGCACGGAGGCTTTTTCTTTCGTTTGCATTGAGGTTACTGGCATTGAATTAGACTGTTAATGAGTGGAGAGTTGTTTGTCTCATTAGTGTGTAGTATTTTCCTCCACATCTCTCCCCTCTATAGCGATTAACTTGTCCTTTTGATCACTCTCTCCTCAACAACGAATTTCCTGTCCTAATAATTCTCTTTCTTCCTCCCCTCTTAAAGTCAATTCAATTTGTTACCTTTGCTTAATCTTCTGTAAACCGCATAGAACTTCACGGTATTGCGGTATATAAGCTGTTATTATTATTATTATTATTATCTCCTATTTTGATAAGTGCTGATTTATGTGCGTTCTTCAGAATTGGCACCACTATCTCTTACATGAACTCTTCTGCTCCCAGCACATATATATGCTGATGTCTCCCAGATCTACCTCTCTACACCTGAAATTTCACCTAAAGTCCTGGAAAAAGTCTCCGCATGTTTGACTGACATTGCTGCCTGTCATCTGAAACTAAATATGTCCAAGACTGAGCTGCTCCTCTTTCTTCCTAAACCCTCTGCTCCTTCTCCTCCTTTCTCCATCTCGGTTAATAATAATATCATTGTTCCAGTCTCCTCTGCTCGCAACCGTGGAGTCGTCTTCGATTTTCTGACCTCTCATTTTCTACGCATATCCAACAAGCTGCTAAGGCCTGTTGCTTCTATCTTCAATATCACCAAAATTCGCCCCTTCCTTTCTGAGCACACGACCCGTACCCTTGTCCACACTCTCGTAACCTCACGCTTAGATTACTGCAATCTACTCCTAACTGGTATCGCCTCTCCCCCTTGCAATCTGTGCAAAACTCTGCTGCGCGACTCATCTATCAACCTCGCTACGCTCATGTCACCCCTCTCTTTAAGTCACTTCACTGGCTCCCTATCTGCCATCGCATACAGTTCAAGATCTTATTGCTGACTAGAGAGTTGCACTGGAACGGGGACGACGGGGATCCCGTGGATTCCCCCTTCAGGTCAGGGGATCCCGTGGGGACACCCCCTATGGTCACAGGGATCCCGTGGGGATGCCCCTCGTGGTCTTGGCGATCCCGCGGGGTTCAATACAACTCGAGCCGCGAGGCTCGTCTGATTTTCCTACCTTCCCTGCCGCGAGGCTCTTCTTCCATTTCCTGCCTGCCCTGCCGCAGCACACATAGCCAATCAGAAGTCTTCCCCGATGTCAGCGCTGATGTCGGAAGGAGGGCTTATGGAAGACTTCCAGTCGGCTATGTGTGCTGCAGCAGGGCAGGCAGGAAATGGAAGACGAGCAGTGTTCTCCCTAGCTCCCCCCCCCCCCGCCAGCTCAGCCAGTGCTTGTGACTTGTCCTGTCTAATGGCATGGCTTTAATTTTGTGACACTCTTGAAGTTTCCCTGCTGTGGCACACTGGTTGGGAGCCTCTGCTTTATCTGTTAATTGTCCTTGCCTGCCCATTTTGTCACTTCCTGTATTTATTGCCCCTGCTTTCCTTTGTCTTTCTCCCCCTCCCCCTTCCAAGTTCCTATATCTCTGTTGATTTTCCTTGTGATGGACAAACATTGAATAGAAAAGTTGTTTCACCAAAGGCAGACTCTTTCTTCAGTATGAAGATGACATCTTTGTATGACTGGTGCTTCTGTTTGACTTCCATTTTGGTTTTGCTTTAATTTATCTTTGGGGGGGGAGTTGGGGATGGAGGGGATTCCTCATGAGGATGGAGGGGATTCCTCGCGGGGTCGGGTGGGGACGGAGGGGATTCCTCGCGGGGACGGGTGGGGACGGAGGGATTTCTCACGGGGACGGGTGGGGACGGGTGGGATTTCTGTCCCCGCGCAACTCTCTATTGCTGACCTACAAGTGTGTTCATTCTGCTGCCCCTTAATATCTCTCCTCACTTCTCTCTCCTTATACACCTCCTCAGTTAAGTCATTCACAGCATTAACCTTCTCCTCCACTGCCAATTCCAGACTTTGTTCCTTTCATCTAGCTGCCCCCTATGCCTGGAATAAATTACCTGAGTTTGTCTGTCAAATCCCTTCCATTCTCTTATTTAAAAGCAGACTGAAAACCCACCTTTTGATATAGCTTTCAATCCTTTACCCTACTCCTCTGCCCTCCAGCCCAGACAGCTGATTAACCGTTCCCCTTAACTGAATCCATGGCATCCTGTTTGTCTGTCTTGTCTGTTTAGATTCTAAGTTCTTTGGAGCAGGGACTGTCTTCTTCTTTGTGACTGTACAGCGCTGTGTGCGTCTGGTAGCGCTATAGAAATAATTCATAGTAGTAGTGTGAAGAGTTTCAGTCTTTGGGAAGCAGAGCTGAGATTGTGACGTCATAATGCCTCATTCCACCAATAAGAGACAACCTCCTCATTGATGTCACAATGGCTTGATTGTCCTGTACTCCCCTCTGCCCTCCAGCCCAGCCAGCAGATTAACCCTTCCCCTTAACTGTATCCATCACATCCTATTTGTCTGTCTCATCTGTTTAGATTGTAAGCTCTTTGGAGCAGGGACTGTCTTCTTCTTTGTGACTCTGTACAGCGCTGCGTGTGTCAGGTAGCGCTATAGAAATAATTAATAGTAGTACCATAGTAGTAGAAGCTGAGTGGGGAATCGTCTTGCATGATGATATGTCAGGCAACCTATGAGCCATCAAGCTCTGTCTCTCTCTTTTTTTTAATATTGGTTATTCAGCAACCAGGTAGTGGTTACTTTAGGTAACCTAATGTCCCAGGCACCTGAAAGAACATAAGACATGACTTATGTCCCCTGACTCATCTCGACAGGAAACCCAGTGAAAGAATCTGATTCTCCACAAACCATGCAAACTGTCCGACTAATTTTCTACTCCAGTAGGCTTATGCTGGCTAATTTATGTAATTAGTAACTAACTTAATTATCCATGTTGGCCTGACCACAAGAAACATAACTTGTTTTGGTCACTTTGAAGTTTTAAGGTAGGGGTGGCCAAGGGCTAAGAAAGCGCGCCCAGATTTCTTTGTATTTCGTTAAGATGAAAAATCCATTTGATGACAAGAATGGTGTGTACTTTAATCATTCAATTGATGATGATAAAAGTCCAAAAATGTATTCACCTACAAAAAGGTGCACCAAGAAAGTGTCTTTCAACTCATCTGATAAATCCAAATGCCTTTATTCATCCAAAGTTCCGTAATTCCATACAATGACTCGACATGTACATGTTTCGGCCTACCCGGCCTGCATCAGGAGTCTATTGATTTGTTCATTTTTATATGTATAATTTATAGTCATATATATAAATATAAAACATGATGCAATTTTGAAAGACACTTTCTTGGTGCACCATTCTGTTTGAAACAATTCCACTTTGGTTTTGCTCTTTTGAGTTTTGTGGTTTTGTTTCCCCTGTTCTTCTGTGCGTTTTCACCTACAAAAAAAGCATAAATACATAAATAATTAAAAGCCCGACATGACCTTGTTTCGCTCTCTCAAAAACTGTGTCAGGAGCTTATAAAAACTGTTAACAGACACGTGGAGGGGCATAATTTAAAAAAAAAACAAAAACGTCTAAGTCCCTTTTTGGCCTAAGGTGCTAGGCACCCAAAGCCGGCAGCAGGGAAATGTCCTTTCTTGAAAAAAACATCCAAAATGTGGGATTTTTTGAGAATAGCCTACCTGTACGTTCAGACGTTTAATCGCCCAGACTGCCACTATGTCTATCTTTAACCCATATTCCTGACCAAAAATTCCCCCAAGTCTCAAACGCCCAAAACAAGACCTTTTATGCATGGGAGGAACAAGTCCTTCACCTAAAATTATCTAACTGGCTGTCATAAGCTCCGTTTAGAGAATCAGGAAACCATCCCCCGCCCCCCAAACATCGCTGACAGGAGGGATGCCCAATCCCTCCTGCTAGAACCATAAGGACGCATCAGTGTGTGTGTGAACCGCTGCCCACGCATCTCTGCAACAACTACCGCTGAAGGCAGAAGGAGCAGCCCAGCCAGAAGGCTCGAGAAAGCACTGGGGTAGACAAAGGGGTGGAAAAGAACGCTGAAAGGACATGGGGTAAACGGGAGGAGGGGGGGGAAGGACCCTGAAAGCACTGGGGAAGACAAAGGGGTGGAGAATGCCACTGAAAGGACATGGGGAAAACAGGGGTGGAGAAGGCCGCTGAAAGGACATGGGGAAGACAGAGGGGGGAGAAGGACGCTGAAAGGACATGGGGAAGGCAGAGGGGGGAGAAGGATGCTGCCTGACAGGACATGGGGAAGATGGTGGGGGAGAAGGACACTGAAAGGAAATGGGGAAGAGGGAATGGGAAGAAGACGCTGGCAGGGAAGAAGACAGAGGTGCCAGACTATGGGGGGAGCGGAGGGAAAAAGATGGGTGCCAGACCAATTTGGGAGGGGGGAGAAAGGGAGAGGCACAGTAACAGAGCAAATGGAAGACACAGAGAGAAGAGAGGCAGTGGATGGAAGGAATTGAATGAGAACATGAAGAAAGCAGAAACCAGGCAATAAAGGTAGGAAAAAAATTCTTTTTTTTTTTTTTGCTTCATGATAAAGTAGTATATTAGTTGTGTTGATAAAAATTTATAACAAGACGAATCTCCCTAGCCCCGAGAAGGAAAACTGTGTGCAGGGGAAGAGACTGCCTACGCGAGCGAACAGAGTATAAGGTACTCAATTAAAGTAAATAAATAATTTATAATTTGTAAGAAGAGCCCTCAGTCACACAACCAACCTCCAACCTCAGGAGGAAACGGCTGCCACTGGTTTGCACCTAGAAGGTGTCAACTGTGAAACATCCTAGGGCTCTCCTGTGAATTTTGGTGCTAAATAACTCAAAAGTGCTGTTTGTGCAAACAAATCAAAAGTGCACTGCGAGCAGTCTCTTCCCCTGAACCAGGGGGGCAAAAGAACCAAGTGTCCAAATTCAGTCTATTGAAACCACAGGAAGATACTTAGCTTCTCTGGTGAGCAGTCAGAAAGTCGCCAAACGTCCAACGGGACTCCGTTTCGGGGGAGCACTCCCCCTTCCTCAGGAACGACTGACGCTTAAGCAGGAGCCTAAAAATCAAAGGCAAGAGCAGATTGGCAATAGTAGAAAATGGCCATTTTCTACTATTGCCAATCTGCTCTTGCCTTTGATTTTTAGGCTCCTGCTTAAGCGTCAGTCGTTCCTGAGGAAGGGGGAGTGCTCCCCCGAAACGGAGTCCCGTTGGACGTTTGGCGACTTTCTGACTGCTCACCAGAGAAGCTAAGTATCTTCCTGTGGTTTCAATAGACTGAATTTGGACACTTGGTTCTTTTGCCCCCCTGGTTCAGGGGAAGAGACTGCTCGCAGTGCACTTTTGATTTGTTTGCACAAACAGCACTTTTGAGTTATTTAGCACCAAAATTCACAGGAGAGCCCTAGGATGTTTCACAGTTGACACCTTCTAGGTGCAAACCAGTGGCAGCCGTTTCCTCCTGAGGTTGGAGGTTGGTTGTGTGACTGAGGGCTCTTCTTACAAATTATAAATTATTTATTTACTTTAATTGAGTACCTTATACTCTGTTCGCTCGCGTAGGCAGTAGAGGTCTGCACGGGAACGGGGATCGCGGGGATCCCGCGGGTCCCGCGGGGATCCCGCGGGTTCCCCCCCTGGCCCACGGGACTCCCACGGGGACGCCCCCTGGCCCACGGGACTCCCACGGGGATGCCCCCCTGACCCACGGGACTCCCACGTGGACGCCCCCTTGCCCACGGGACTCCCACGGGGATGAAAACAACCTACCTAAATTCTGGCGATGCAAGCATGCAGCATACAAGTCTGGCGTCGCGTCGGGAAATAGCCATGTTGAGCAGTGAGCTCAGCACGTACACAGATGAAAGCCTTGCTTGCTGATTGGTCCGGCGGCCCCGCCCCACCGTGCCGCCGGACCAATCAGCAAGCAAGGCTTTCATCTGTGTACGTGCTGAGCTCACTGCTCAGCATGGCTATTTCCCGACGCGGGCATTAGGCTGTTTTTTGTCATTTCGGGTGGGGGATGGCAGCAGCAGCAGCAGCCTGAAAAAGAAATCATCCTGGCCGGGTTCGGTGTCATGCTCCGGAGCTTCTACAGCCTTCCTATCTCCCTCTCCCTTCTACCTGCAGCTCTCTTCGGCAACTTAGCAGCAACGATCGACACAAGCTTCTGGCGTCGGGGCCTACCCTCTGCGAGTCCCGCTTGTTTCAACTTCCTTTTTCCACAAAGGTGGGACTCGTAGAGGGAAGGCCTCGATGTCGGCAGCTTGTCTTGATCACCGCTGCTGACGAGTTGCTTAAGAGAGCCGCGGAGCAGGGGGGTGTTGCCAGGTGCAGGTAGAAGGGAGAGGGCCAGATGCAGGACTCGTGGGTGAGGGAGGAGAAGAGAGAGGGGAGAGAAACAAAAGGAAATATTTCATACTGGGCTGGGCCGGAGTGGAGAGAGGGTGGAAAGATTCTGGCTACAGGGTGCAGTAACAAAGGAAAAGGGGGGAAAGCTGAAAATAGAGATAGTGACACAAAGAAGAGAAAGGGTAAGCAGGACCTTCTGAATAAGGATAGAGATACAGAGGGGACATGAAGAGGAGGTGAAATAGAGACATAGAAGTAATGCTGAAAAAGTGTGTGTGGGGGGGGAGATAAAGACATTGAAAGGGCAAATGGTGAATATGGGGTAAAGACAAGGACAGAGACAAATGAAGATTCTGAAAAAGTGGTGAGATAGGGATATAGGTGAGATGGACACAAAGAAGGGTGATGCTGGAAAATAGGTGGAATGGTAATTCTGACAGACACAGAAGGGAAATGCTGGATCAAGGAGAGATGGGGCTCAGGCTGGATGGAATGAGGAGAAATGCCTTGTTGGCCCGGAACTTCCTCTCCTACATCAGAATTGACGTCAGGGAGCGGAATGCTGGTCAGCGTGACGCTTCTGCAGGGAAAGCTTGGGACAGCGGTGGCTTGGGGACTATTCCCCGATGGCGGTGGCAGCAAACCGAGTGGCTTGGGGGAGGGCACGGAGAAAGAAAGAAAGGGGGCAGACAGAGAGACAGAAAGAAGGGGGAACAGGGAGACAGAAAGAAAAAGTTGGGGGAGAGAATGAGGTCTGGAGGAGAGGAAACATACAGGAGGCTGAAAGAAAGGAAGAAAGATTGGATGCACAGTCAGAAGAAGAAAGTGCAACCAGAGACTCATGAAATCACCAAACAGCAAAGGTAGGAAAAATGATTTTATTTTCAATTTAGTGATCAAAATGTGTCTGTTTTGAGAATTTATATCTGCTGTCTATATTTTGCACTATGGCTCCCTTTTACTAAACCGCAATATTGTTTTTTAGCGCAGGGAGCCTATGAGCATTGAGAGCAGCGCGAGGCATTCAGCGTAACTCCCTGTGCTAAAACCTACTATTGTGGTTTAGTAAAAAGGGAGGGGGTGTATTTGTCTATTTTTGTATTTTGTTACCGAGGTGACATTGCATAGAGTCATCTGCCTTGGGAAATGTATATGGCAGATATCTTTGTTTTGTGTTCAAAAGAAAAGGAAATGCATTTCTGGTTTTATTTCTACAGTGTTGAAGTACTTGTTGGCCCTTGCTGTGACTGGTGGGGATCCCCAAGCACCGCCAGCAGAGGACCTCCTCTAGAGATGGTCAGAACTCCCCTCCACCAAGCGCAGCAGTCGCTGGCAGCATCCATGAGCCACTGAGGTGCCAGCATCTGTGACTCAGGGACGCTACTGCTGCCTGCCAAGCTTGGCAAAAGGGACCCCAGGCCAACTGCAAAGGAAGTCCTCAGCTGACAGTTTGTGGGTTCTCATCAGCTGAGTATTTATATTTTATATTTACATTAGAGGTTCTGGTAGAAACCCATTTACAAAGTATGTATTCTTCCCAATTAATATTTCCAAATTAATAGTCTCTTTGCTTATTTGTAAATGGGTCTCTACCAGAGCCTTTAATTCAGTAGCATAATTAAATAAAATAACTATTTCTGAAGTTTATAGGGAAGGATGGTGACGGAGGGGATTCCTCGCGGGGACGGGTGGGGACGGAGGGGATTCCTCGCGGGGACGGGTGGGGACGGAGGGGATTCCTCGCGGGGACGGGTGGGGACGGAGGGATTCCTCACGGGGACGGGTGGGGACGGAGGGATTCCTCACGGGGACGGGTGGGGATGGGTGGGATTTTGGCGGGGACGGGTGGGGACGGGTGGGATTTCTGTCCCCGCGCAACTCTCTAGTAGGCAGTCTCTTCCCCTGCACATAGTTTTCCTTCTCGGGGCTAGGGAGATTCGTCTTGTTATAGTTTTGCTTAGCTCCCTATTTTTTCGGGTTTGTTTTTGATTCAGATAAAAATTTATAAACATTAGAGGCTCTGGTAGAAACCCGTTTACAAAGTATGTATTCTTCCCAATTAATATTTCCAAATTAATAAAGTCTTTTTGCTTATTTTTAAATGGGTTTCTACCAGAGCCTTTAATTCAGTAGCATAATTAAATGAAATAACTATTTCTGTAGTTTATAGGGACAGGCGGGGATGTAGGGGATTCCTCGTGGGGACGGGCGGGGACGGAGGGGATTCCTCGCGGGGACGGAGGGATTCCTCGCGGGGACGGGTGGGGACGGGTGGGAGTCCTCACAGGGACGGGTGGGGACGGGTGGGACTTTGGCAGGGACGGGTGGGGACGGGTGGGATTTCTGTCCCCGCGCAACTCTCTAGTTTGAACTCTTTCCTAGTTACTATGATGTTTTCTTGTGTTCATTTAGCTGTCACAGAAGAGGCTGCTACACTGAGATTGCATTGCCTTTACTTCGGAACCTGACCATTGTTGAACAGCCGGTGAACTTGACTAGCCTTACGCAGAGATACACTGAGAAAGCCACAGACTTCATCCAGCGTGCTAGGTAAGCGCGGAAGAAGTGCACTGCCGCTGCTTTGTGGTGTCCAGCAGTCCATTGCTCTGCATCATTCATGGATCAATCGGGATAAGGATTCATTTCAAACATCTGCAGGGCAGGTTACTTATTAATGTCTACGGAGCGGACTTTGTATATTCCGGGGGATTTCAAAGTTACAGTACGTGTGCGCATCATGATCCACTTTTATGGAATCAGTTTTCTGTACACATGAGGATAGCCACAGACAGAAACTGTTGAAGGGTTTATCATTTTTTAAAGCATTTGTGAATATAACATGATGGCTCACGTACTGTTAAGTCCCACTTTTTATTTTTTTATGTTGAAAATTTGACCAAATTTACGGTGACAGGTCAAAAGCGCGCGACGACAAAGGCGCGACAACAACCCAGCGCAGACAACTGAGCGCAAGGCGGAAGCGCACCGAAGAAAAACAGTATTTTAAAGGGCTCCGACGGGGGGTGTGGGGGGGAATCCCTCCACTTTATTTAACAGAGATCGCGCCGGCGATGTGGGGGGTTTGGGGGGTTGTAACTCCCCACATTATACTGAAAACTTCACTTTTTCCCTAAAAAAGAGGGAAAAAGTTAAGTTTCCAGTAAATGAGGGGGGTTACAACCCCCCAAACCCTCCACAACGCCGGCGCGATCTCTATTAAGTAAAGTGGGGGGGGTTTCACAGCAACACTCCCCGTTGGAGCCCCTTAAAATACTGTTTTTCTTTGACGTGCTTCCACCTTGCGCTCAGTTGTCTGCGCTGGGTTGTCGGCACGCCTTTTTCGGCACGCGCTTTTGTCTACGAACCAAATTTACACTTCACATATGAACTATACAAGACTTAGAATGAACAACATTACAAAGGCCGGATTCTAAAAGCGTGACTATTCTTATTGTCTAGAGAGCTTAGTTGGGTTCTGTTTTACAGAGGGGCATGTAGTGCAGTGTTCTTCAACCACCGGTCCACAGAAATTTCCTGCCGGTCCACAGGGCCAGCACGTGCATCAGGCCCAAAACAGTGTTCTTCAGCCGCCGGTCCACGGTGCGATCGATGCGGTGTTATCTTCGAGCCAGCTCCCTTTTCCTAATTGATTCAGTGCAGAAAGCCACGGGCAGCGGCTCCTACGGGTGTCCTCCGCCTGAACCAGAAGCAACGTCAGAGGGAAGGCTTCCAGATGAGGCACAGGACGTGCAAGGTGCAATTAGTACTATTATGGGGGCGGGGACTGGGGTGGAGATTGGGTAGAGATGGGCGGGGTCTGGCCCACGACTTAGCCCCGTGTTCTTCAACCGCCGGTCCACGGACAGATGCCGGTCCACAGAATAATTGTTTAATTTCTGCCGGCCATAGGTGTAAAAAGGTTGAAAAACACTAATGTAGTGTAATTGCCAAGTATCACAGCCCTTTCTGCGTGTATAGCACGCGTGACTCCATGCGCACAGTTACAGAATTGCGCGGTAGTGTTTGTGAGGAAGGTAGAGTCCTGTCCTGGACTCAGCCTGTAGGATTAGCTTATTGGCACAGTGGCTGCATTAAATATTTCACAACACTTAATCTGCCCTTCTCATGACTTGCTGCATGCTGTCTCCTTCTGAATCGTCCACTGTAACCTTATTAACTACCATATCATTATTTGACTTTGTCCATAAAGCATCCCAGAGGTCTGATATTCAGCTGAAAGCTAATCTGACATTTGGTGAATGCTGGGGAAGACGGGGGATTTGAGATCCAGCATGTGATAGCCAAACGGGAGGCGCGTAATGTTCTATAAACAGGCCGAGAAAGGACTTTATCTTCTCAAAAGTTAAATTTATACCAGCTGGAAATGTACAGGGCACTCAGATGGTTCTCGTGTTATGTAACTATTATGAAACTAGTCTTTAAGCCTGTTATATTAATGGGTACTAGAATAGATGTGTGTGTGTCTTTCTTTCTTTCTCTCTCTCTCTTTCCTCGGCAGTCCACCACCACCCCTTCCCTGCTCCCCATGTCAAGCCAATGTGAAGGAAAAGCCTCAAACCCCCCCCCCCCCACACACACACACACCACCTTAAGTGAAACAAAGTGTGGGAAAATTTGCCGGGGGTAAGTCACGACATTGGCATAAAAAATCCTTTCACATCGGGAAATGTTTAAAGTCTTAAGCAATGCAGGGAGAGACTCAAATTTTGTATTAAACACTGTTAAATTAGTGCTATCTTCTTTCAGATAACCATGAAGAGAAAATATACTTATCCCACGCTGAAGCAGGTATATGGAGCAAGTGTCAAAGTGACGCGGTGCCCAGCGTTTCGCCGGAAACAGCTGTTTCAGGATGTGCCGGCTCTAAACCGCTTGAATCTCCTCTGCAGAGCAGCTATTTCCGGCGAAGCACTGGGCATCTAAAATTAGATATTAAATGCGTCTTTAAAAAAATAACTTTTAAGAAATTTTTTTAATTGGTTAAGGTCTTTTTCCTCTCTAATATACTGGGGAAGTGAGTTCTACAGTTGGGGGGCCATTACTGAGAACATATCCTGTCTTCTAGTACCTATGATTTTCAAT
The DNA here is from genome assembly GCF_902459505.1 of Geotrypetes seraphini. Taxonomy (NCBI): domain Eukaryota; kingdom Metazoa; phylum Chordata; class Amphibia; order Gymnophiona; family Dermophiidae; genus Geotrypetes; species Geotrypetes seraphini. The sequence goes on along the minus strand of NC_047093.1, from coordinate 14,571,945 downwards.
GAGGAGATTTTGTGATGTCAAACGAAGGGACTGGTAGGCTAAGATGTTTTTGAAGCCTCTGCACTGACAGGGATTCAGACATTTATTTTCACCTTGCTCTTCTATTTGGGTAGAAGGGTGTTATATTGAGTACTGTATTATATTTGCCTTCCACACTTGTGTTTGTGGATCTATTGTCTGGGGTATAAGCATGTACATCCCTTGTATACTTATCTTCCTAGGGGTGAGGTTTGCTGATACATATAACTTATAAATACACACACAAGATTAGCCCCCTTTTACTAAGACATGGTAGAGGCTTCTACTGCTGCCCAGAGCGCTAAATGCTCATAAAATTCTTATGAGCGGAGAAGCATCGGTGCATTTAGCGTTCCAGGCCGCAGTACTGTACTGTGGCTTCGTAAAAAGGGGCCTTAATTTGTGTCTGCCTCAGAGCACTTGTATACGTGTGCTAATAGTTTGTATGGTGTAATTTTCAAAGGTGTAATTTTCAAGTTTTATTAAAATTTGTAATCCTGCATATCAAATTTCTAAGTGGCTTACAGTTATAAAATCATAAAATGATGGGAGGTCTAAATTATGGTAGTAGGTTCAACTTATACAATAAAGTTCTAGTGAAAAGTAAATAAGTTCCAAGGCATCTTGGAACTTCAGAGGTGACACTCATTGGACCAGAATAGGCTGCTATTCAATATATTCATAAATGATCTGGAAACAGGGACAAAGTGTGAGATAATAAAATTTGCGGATGACACCAAACTATTTAGTGGAGCTCAGACTAAAGAGGACTGCGAAGAATTGCAAAGGGACTTAAATAAACTAGGGGAATGGGCGACGAGATGGCAGATGAAGTTCAACGTTGAGAAATGTAAAGTATTGCATGTGGGAAGAAGAAACCCGAGGTACAACTATACGATGGGAGGGATGTTATTGAATGAGATTACCCAAGAAAGGGACTTGGGGGTAATGGTGGACAGGACAATGAAGCCGACGGCACAATGTGCAGCGGCCGCTAAGAGAACGAATAGAATGCTAGGTATAATCAAGAAGGGTATTATGACCAGAACGAAAGAAGTTATCCTGCCGTTGTATCGGGCGATGGTGCGTCCGCATCTGGAGTACTGTGTCCAATATTGGTCGCCGTACCTTAAGAAGGATATGGCGTTACTTGAGAGGGTTCAAAGGAGAGCGACACGTCTGATAAAAGGGATGGAAAACTTTTCATACGCTGAGAGATTGGAGAAACTGGGTCTCTTTTCCCTGGAGAAGAGGAGACTTAGGGGGGATATGATAGAGACTTACAAGATCATGAAGGGCGTAGAGAGAGTAGAGAGGGAAAGATTCTTCAAACTTTCAAAAAATAAAGAACAAGAGGATATTCGGAAAAGTTAAAAGGGGACAGAGTACGGTAACGGGGGTTCAAGAAAGGATTGGACAATTTCCTGCTGGAAAAGGGGATAGAGGGGTATAGATAGAGGATTGCTTCACAGGTCCTGGACCTGTTGGGCCGCCGCATGAGCTCAGGTCTGATGGACCTCAGGTCTGACCCAGCGGAGGCATTGCTTATGTTCTTATGAAATCAATTCTGGCCCAATGAGTCTCCAAGATGCCTTGGAACTTATTTACTTTTTACTAGAACTTTATTGTATAAGCTGAATCTACTACTGTTTGGATATGTTTAACTTAACTGGGATAATAGTTTCGAATTATTGTGCCTATAGCTCTATCCAGGTCTAAATTATAACCATTACAAGACATTACTATATTTGCTCAATCTAAACTGACTTTGCTTATGAGGGGTTAAGGGGAAACATACAATATTGATAGGAAAGTACAAGGGGGAGAGGGTAATTACATCTGTGAGCGAAGACAGTATCAAACGCGTCTTTGAACAAGAATGCCTTTAGGTTAGATTTAAATCTGTCAAGAACTTTTTCTTCCTGATGATTAGGCATTGAATTCCATAGCTGAAGACTGTGATTGAGAATATTGACGAGCGTGTAGTATCATATGTTATTTGTTGGGGTGATGGTATTACTAGTAGATGTTGATTTTGGGATCGGAGTGTTCTGGTAGGTGTATAGGGGACGAGCATTCTACTTATGAATTCTGGCTTGTGTGAGTTTATGGTTTTAAAAGCCAATAACAATATTTTGTAAGTTATTCTGTAGGAGATCGGTAACCAGCGAGCCTTTATCAGTAGCAGTGTTACATAATCGTATTTTTTTGTTTGTTTTGTTATGAGCTTAATTGCTGTGTTTTGTATTATTTGTAATCTTCTTAGTTCTTTCTGGGTGATTCCTTTATAGAGAGCATTGCAGTAGTCTATTCTTGGTACAATGAGAGAGCGATTTACTTCAGCGCATATCTGCCCGTCATAAAATTACCTTGTAAAATGTTAGCAAGGAAACTTAGCATAGGGAGAGGTATGGCCAGTAGGAAAAAGGAGGTATTGATGCCTCTGCATAAAATCTGTTTTACTACTTGGGATCTAGCTAGGTACTTGAGACCTGGGCTGGCCACTGTTGGAAACAGGAGACTGGGCTTGATGGACCTTTGCTCTGTCCCAGTATGGCAATTCTTATGTTCTTTTACCGAAGCTTCTGAGCATTTAGTGCTTTTTAAGCTTTATTAAAAGGGCCCCTTAGATTATGAGTCCTTAGAAGACCTGGAAACACCTGCTGTAACATGTATTGAGCTATAACTGAAAAAAAGGCTTGAGCTATGTCCAAAATCCCTTCTGCAGATTAGTTTCTGAGATTGCTGCTGATCCTCGACAGATCTGTTCTTTAGTGTCCTCAGTTAATTCAGTAAAACAGCTTCTTAAACGTGGTCCTTTAGCAGGAGGTTCAGAGGTCTGTGGTAAATTGATCGTGACTGCAATTTCCTGGCTCAAGCTGGATGGTATAATTAAGGCAAGATAAACAGTCATTGATTGTGTGAGAAGAGTTGTCTTCCTGGTTAATCAACCATAATTAGTTAATTGCAACACTGAGTTCTCCTCTTTCGATCGGTGGCCAGTGATAGAATTCAAAAAAGCGTGGGATAAAAATAGAGGATCTCTAATTAGAAAATGAAGGATGTAAATTAAAGAACTAAGGCCAGTATTGGACAGACCTGCACGATCTGTGTCCCATATATGGTGATTTGGTATAGGATGGGTTGGGGTGAACATCAATGTGAACCCTACTAATATGGAACATGAGGATGTTACTGGCCAGACTTTACGGTTGATATCCTGCAAACAACGGGATGGTTGGATAGGCTGGAGTGAGCTTGGCGGCAACATCAACATTTGGAATCTAGGACAAATCCAGACTTTACAGTCTACGGTCCAGAAGTATCAAAGAAGAGACACATTAATCAAATAATGTATTTATTAAATGAGTATCACTAACGGGCCGTCATTTACTATGTTACTATGTTCATTTACTTTTGACTGTTTGGGTGAAGTGACTTTGTCTGTGCTACAGGTTACACAGGCATTCTCCAGAAACAAGCAGGGACCATGCAGGCACACTTGCTAATATTATTGTATTGTGCCGGATTTCTTACATCAAATGTCTATACGTATTTACCCAAGAACACAGGTGTCTCCAAGTCACAAAGAGACCAAAGATCAGTTTTGTGATGTTACGTAAATATGTTTGTTTCCAAACATTTGCAGATATGCTCCCCAAAAATGTTAGAATCGTTGCTATAAGCAGTTAATTTCTATTTTCATTTGAAAGGAAGCTCTGGAATGAGAGGGCATAGGATGAACATAAGAACTACCATCTCCGGATCAGACCTACGGTCCTTCAAGTCCGGTGATCCGCACACGCGGAGGCCCAGTCAGGTGTACACCTGGTGTAATAGTCACCCATATCCCTCTATGCCTCTCGTAAGGAGATGTGCATCTAATTTGCTTTTGAATCCTAGAAAGGTGGATTCCGCAATAACCTCCTCTGGGAGAGCATTCCAGGTGTCCACCACTCGTTGCGTGAAGCAGAACTTCCTGATATTTGTCCTGGACTTGTCCCCCCTTAGCTTCAGTCCATGTCCTCTTGTGGAAGTTAAGAGGTGATAGGCTCCAGAGTAATCTAAGGAAATAGCTTTTTACAGAAAGGGTAGTAGATGCGTGGAATAGTCTCCCAGAAGAGGTGGCGGAGACAGAGACTGTGTCTGAATTCAAGAAAGCCTGGGATAGGCACGTGGGATCATTGAAGAGAGAGGAAGAGATAATGGTTACTGCGGATGGGCAGACTAGATGGGCCATTTGGCCTTTATCTGCCGTCATGTTTCTACATTTCTGTGTTTCAGTATTGGTTTCTCCTGAAAGCCAGAATCAGTGATCTGAATGTTGTGTCTCGTGTGAAGTCCGCATCCGAAGGCTGGTTGTCGTTTTGACAGGAGATTTGGCAGTTGCTTCACATCTTAGATTTTTAACAAACTAAGGTTTATGTTAAAAAGAAAAAAGTGCATACATTTTCTTTTTAACAATAAAACAGTAGTGTTCATTAGCACATTATCAGATCAATCATTAATTTATTCAATTTTCTATGACCAGAGATCCAATCTATCCAATATGGAGATCCATACTACACTAAGATATGTCATCCAAGAAAGAAGTTAACGGCCCAAGCCAACATAACCAAAGCTAAAAGTTTGCAGAGTTATGCAGTTGATATGCCTGTGTCTTGAGGTATAAGCCACATACCCTACTGTAGCTCAGCAGGTCACATATTTTTGCTTAGCAGCAATGTGTTAATTTTGAATTTCAATACATTTGTGTTTTGTGGATGATGTGCAAAAAGTAAATTACCGTATTTTCACATAGATAACGCGCACCCGTGTAAAATGCGCACACGGGTATAGCGCGCAAAAAACACATATTTATGTACATAAATTTTTATATACCGCGCACACCCGTATACCACGCATGCTGCCCGACTCTCCTTTCGCCCGCCCCGACTCTCCTCTGGAGACCCTGACTCTGTTTTCGCCCGCCCCGACTCTCCTTTCCTCCTTGAAGTCCTGTCCCTACCCTGAAAGCCTGATGCCCCCCCCCCCGACGTCCGATTCACCCCCCCGCAGGACCGCTCGACCCCCACCCCGAAGGACCGCTCGCACGCACCCGCACCCCCACCCTGAAGGACCGCTCGCACCCCCACCCCGAAGGAGCGCTCGCACTCCCACCCCGAAGGACCGCTCGCACCCCCACCCGAAGAACCGCTCGCACCCCCACAGCCTCACTCCCCTCCCCCATGGAGAAGCTGTCTACCTTGTTTCCGGATGCCAGCGAGCCCAGCTGTTTCCTCTGCCGGCGGTCCCGCCCCTTCTCTGAGCCCTGCTGCACTGCTTTTTCTTCCGGCGGTCCCGCCCTTTCTATGACGTCAGAGAAAGGGCGGGACCGCCTGAAGAGGAAGCAGCGCAGCACAGGGCTCTGAGAAGGGGCAGGACCGCTGGCAGAGGAAGCAGCTGGGCTGGCATCCGGAAACAAGGTAGACAGCTTCTCCATGGGGGAGGGGGGAGGCTGTGGGGGTGCGAGCGGTCCTTCGGGGTGGGAGTGCGAGCGCTCCTTCTGGGTGATGAATCGGGCATCGGGGGGGGGGAAACTATGTAAAAAAATTTTTGTACAACGCACTCACGCGTATAACGCGCAAGGGTATGCGCGGTTTGTAAAAACCACGTATAACGCGCGCGTTATATGCGAGAAAATACGGTACTTGTAAAAACCTGTAGGGTTTTTTTTTAACAAAATGTGATTTTGAATGAAATGTGAATCCCCTGGCAATTTGGGGGAGGGGTGTTTTGGGGTTGTTGTTTTTTTTTTGCTCATTTCAGTCTTCTTGACTGTGTTTGTATTCATGCGGTTGGCTGCTGTAAAGTATCTGTATCTGCTGTAAAGCCAAATTAGAGACGTCTCTTGCCACAATCTCCAAACACTATTTATGGTCATCAATGAGGGTGAACTGTGTCATGAGCTTTACATCTGGTCACTGATTCTCCCAGGAGAGCTCAGAACGCTGTACATGAGTTTATTCCAATTCCAAGCTAAAATAGTTAACTGAAAACTTGAAGTGACTTGGCATTCACTGACATACTATTACTTACATTGTAGTTAAAGAAAACCGATTGACGAATGCCAACATATTCTCTTCTTTTTTTTTTTTAATTTCTTTATTCTTTTTCAAACTTACATCAAGTGCACAAAAAGAACAACATGAAATACTATCGTATCACACTTGAACATCATACATTATATTCTTAATATGTAAATTAATTAAAAACCCTCCCCCCCTCCCATCTTTCTATCCAATCATTAAAACTCTCATATTCCTTCAAAATTTCAATTTTGCTACATCTTATCTTCCAATTCCCCCACCCCCCCTATGTATATTATCAAAGAAAAATGATGCCTATTCACTACAAAAATCAACCATCGGCCTCCATATCTTTAAAAAAATTTTATAACTTCCTTTCTGTATTGCAATTGCTCTTGGGCAAGAGCAAAGTGGAAATGTCCAATCAGATTGGTGCACAAAAAAGTGTCTTTCAACGCATCTGATAAATCCAATGGTCTTTATTAATCCAAAATAGCTCATACATCCAACGAGTCGTTGAGTTGCTTTGGATATATGAGCTATTTTGGATTAATAAAGACCATTGGATTTATCGGATGCGTTGAAAGACACTTTTTTGTGCACCAATCTGATTGGACATTTCCACTTTGCTCTTGCCTGTTTGATTTTTGTGGAATTGTTTCCCCTGTTTTATTGTGTTGCAATTGCTCTTTCCATCTTGTAAATATGACACAGGGAATTCCACCAAAACGTATAATTGAGATTACTATAATTTTTCCAATTGTTAGTAATATGTTGCATAGCAACACCCGTCATTATCATCAAAACCTTATTGTTATGTGCTAATAATTGACTTTTTTTTCCTCATAGACATACCGAACAGAACCGTATCATATGATATTTCCACATGATTTTCCAATAAGCAATTTATTTGAGACCAAATTGAATTCCAAAAATTCCTAATGCAGGGGCAATAAAAAATTAGATGATCCAATGTCCCCACTTCTAGATTACAGTGCCAGCATCTATTAGATTTAGAGCTATCCAACTTTTGTAAACGAACTGGGGTCCAAAAAGCTCTATGTAATAAAAAGAACCAAGTCAGCATATTCTCTTCTGTTTTATCTAGTGAAAGTGGTCAACCATTCTTCCTGTACATCGCTCTTGCTCATATGCACGTGCCACTCTCAGTTCCGCAAGGCCGTGGAAACCTGTCCTGCAAAGGGCCATATGGAAGTACTTTACGAGAGATGGATGAATTAGTCAGAAAGATAAAGGAGAACGTTGACAGCACAGTGAGAGAAAACACAGTCATTTGGTTTACAGGTAAGAAAAGTAGACTCTGATGAAACAGGCTAGCTCCACTTTATCCACTTCTGAAGCTGATACTTAGCCATATTGTAGGTAGAAAGTCTGGCTAGCAGTTTTAGTTCCTGACATGTGAGCCAATATGGAGGAGATGGCCAGTAGGAAAAAGGAGGTAAGACTCTGGTGAGACCTCATTTGGAATATTGTGTACAATTCTGGAGGCCGCACCTTCAAAAAGATATAAAAAGGATGGAGTCGGTCCAGAGGAAGGCGACTAAAATGGTGCCTGGTCTTCGTGATAAGGCGTTTGGGGACAGACTTAAAGATCTCAATATGTATACTTTAGAGGAAAGCCGGGAGAGGGGAGATATGATGGAGACATTTAAATACTTCTGTAATGTAAATGCGCATGAGTCGAGTCTCCTTCATTTGAAAGGAAACTCTGCAATGAGAGGGCATAGGATGAAGTTAAGAGGTGATAGGCTCAGGAGTAATCTAAGGAAATACTATTTTACAGAAAGGGTGGTAGATGCATGGAACAGTCTCCTGGAAGAGGTGGTATAGACAGAGACTGTGTCTGAATTCAAGAGGGCCTGGGATAGGCATGTGGGATCTCTTGGAGAGAGAAAGAGATAATGGTTACTGTGGATGGGCAGCTCTCTGACCTCACAATGCAGGTGCACAGAGCCTTAGCCTATAGGAAGAGGAGATGCAAATATTAAGAGCGTTAGCCAATAGAGAGAGGGGAGATATGATAAGAGACGTTTAAATGCCTACAAGGCATAAATGTGCATGAGTTGAGTCTCTTTCATTTGAAAGGAAGCTCTGCAATGAGAGGGCATAGGATGAAGTTAAGAGGTGATAGGCTCAGGAGTAATCTAAGGAAATACTATTTTACAGAAAGGGTGGTAGATGCATGGAACAGTCTCCCTGAAGAGGTGGTGGAGACAGAGATTGTGTCTGAATTCAAGAGGGCCTGGGATAGGCATGTGGGATCTCTTGGAGAGAGAAAGAGATAATGGTTACTGTGGATGGGCCATTTGGCCTTTATCTGCTGTCACGTTTCTATGTCTAACATCGATAGTCTTATCTTATATTATATAATTCCAGAGTGTGCAGGCAGGATAGACTGTGCTCATCTTTATCTGCCATCATTTACTATGATACTGATTAGGTTCAGTGAAAAAAAAAGGTGCCTGAGGCTTTTCTAAGTAAAACCTAATTTTCCTGCTTTTACCCCTCCACATTGAGCAAAACATTTTGTGACCTGCTAAAGAAACAGAATTATTCAAAATTTGCAGTTCGACTGATTTTTGGGTTGAAAAAATGGGAACACATAAGTCCCTATTATCAAAAACTACACTGGCTACCTCTAGAAGCAAGAGTTTTGTTTAAATTTTTTTGTCTTTGTTATAAATCAATATTTGGTCTGGCCCCTATGTACTTGGTTTCTCAATTTAATCTGGATAGTTCTATCAGGCCCACACGTAGAATTCATATATTCACCTATCCGACAATAAAGGCCGGCCGCTGGAAAGAACTCTTGCTTTCCAGGTAGGGAAATGGAACGATTGGCTGGGTAACATTATCATGCATTCCTCATCCTATTTTAGGTTTTAGAAAATCAGTAAAAACAAAATTGTTTAATCGATTTGTAACCTAAGAATTTTACTGTTTTTACTTCTTTTATTCTCTATGTATGTATTTGATGATTTTACATCATGACTATTTCTCTGATTGTCCAGCACTTCTTATTGTAAACCGCCTCGAACTATTATGACTTTGGCGGTATATAAGAATAAATTATTATTATTCCTCATCTCCCATGTTTCGTTCCTGAGTGAGGGAAAAACATTTTCACAGGAAAATGTATATGTTGTGTCCTTCCCCTGTCAAAGTAAGGACAGTTCCGTTTTCTGTTTCCACAGATATCTGGATCCTGATAAATAGGCAATAGAAGGCAACTAACAGAAAAATAAGGGTTATTTTTGTAGCCAGCTTTTTCTGTAGCATTTTAAATCAATGTATTGTACTGTAGTTTATGATTAAGCTCTTTCTTTTGTTGCAGGGGATAACGGACCATGGTCTGAAAAATGTGATTTTGCAGGATCCGTCGGGCCATTCATCGGAGCCTGGCAAACTGAACGAGGTAAAGTCCGGGGCACCATTCAATCCAGGTTTAATCCACCCAAAATCTTTTATAGTCCCTGGAGGGCAAATATGGAAAAGCACCAAAATAACCACTATTATAAAAGCAAATATGTGGGAATACGTCAGCATAAAAAGGAATGACCCAATAAACAACCATGGCAGTCGGCATTTATTTATGCCAATTTTATTTTATTGAACCAAAGTACAGCATTTAGAAGCTCAATCTCTAAAACAGGGGTGTCAAAGTCCCTCCTCAAGGGCCGCAATCCAGTCGGGTTTTCAATCATTTTTATTTATAATACAGAAAGAAAACAAAATACAATGTAATTGTACCAGCACAGTACTAAAAATGACCAAAATATTTAACAAAAAAAACCTCACTATCATTCAAACATTCCAAACTCTCCCCCTACCTTCACACACCAATCAATCTGTAAAAATGACATGTAATGTTTCTTCCGGAAAACGCTGAAGACCTATCTCTTCAACTGAACAGAGCTAACGGATAACCACCTCCTAGCTCCCATTCTTGATTTCCTTCTCTCCTCCCACTCTCCTGCTCCCCTTCCTTTAACTCCTTGCTACCGTCCACTTCCCTCTTCCCTTCCCATGCTCCCCTTGCTCCCCCTCCCCTTCTCTCTCTACGTCTTCTCACCTGTCTCTTCTTCGAATGCCTATCATTTTATTGTCCTGTAACTTTATTGTGAATGTCAGTTGTAACCCGTTCTGAGCTCCCGGGAGAACGGGATAGAAATCTAAACAAACATAAATAAATAAATAAAACATGTCGATCTTCTCAAATCCCTACCCCCCTTACTGTTTCAGTCATTAGTCCAACACAAAATCTTTTCCCATTCTCTAAAATGTCTATCTTAAAATCCCTTTCATTGAGCTGTAAGGCATCCATCTCCACCAGAATTTTTCATCTTGCCTTCCAGTCCCACAAGTAGGGTCCTGAGCTTTGCTTCCAATGTGTTGCAATGATATAGCGAGCAGCTGAAAGTCTCAAATGTTTAATTAGTTGTTACCACCAACGGCCCCCAATGTTGTCCATACTCAACAGACACTGTTGTGGGGAAATTCATAAGATGGTGCTCTGACAAGCCAGCGTCAAGAATTTCTTTCTGGCAGCAGCAGCGTTCACAATTCACTGCTCTACCAGTTTGGGCCATCCGCTCTGCCGGGTCCTGCCTACTTCCCATTTCCATGAAGGCAGGATCCGGCAGAGAAGAAGGTCCGACGCTGGCAAGAGTAGCAAATTGTAAACGTTGCACAACTGACTGCAGGGTGATAAAGGGAGGGAGGGACAGGAGGGGGAGAGAAATGCTGTACCCGTTTGGGGAGAGGGAGAAGAAAGGGAAGGGAAGGGAAAGGAGATGAAAGAGAGATGCCAGACCATGGGAAAGGAAGGAAGGAAAGAAGATGCCAGGCCATGGAGGGGAGGAAGAGATGCCAGGGCATGGGGTGAGGAAAGGGAAGGAGACAGAGTTGCTAGACTAGGGAGAAAGGAGGGAGGGAGGGAAAGGAAAGAGAGGAATCAGCATGGAGGGGGAGGGAGAGATGGAAGGGAAGGAGAGGAGAGAGATGCCAAGGTATGGGGAGCAGGAAAGAGACTGAGATGCCAGACCATCGGGGAGGGAGGGAAAGGAAGGAAAGGAGATGCCAGAGCATGGAGGGAGAGATGGAAAGAGAAGAGAGGAGAGAGATCCCAGGGCATGGGGAAAGGGAAGCAGATGAGAAGGAGGGAAGGAAAGGAGAAGAGAAAGATGCCAGAGCATGAGGGAGTGGAGACAGAAAGAGAAAAATGGAACGGACAGAGAAAGAGGGTGGATGCTGGATGGAATGGATACTGAAGAGAAGATGAGAAGAGCAGAAACCAGAGATAACTAAAAGTAGAAAAAAAAAATTTCTTGTTGCTTTAGAACAAAGTAGTATTGTAGCTGTATTGATAAACATTTATAAATAGAAAATGGAAATAAGATAATCTTTTTATTGGACTAATTTTAATACATTTTTTTACTAACTTTTGAAGACCAAAATCTCGCTGCTCCTTGTGACCCTGGGCAAGTCACTTAATCCCCCCATTGCCCCAGGTACATTAGATAGATTGTGAGCCCACCGGGACAGATACCGGGAAAAATGCTTGAAGATATGAATAAACTCATGTAAACCGTTCTGAGCTCTCCTTGAACAGTATAGAAAATCGAATGAAAAAAAAAAATTAACATGACCTTGGTAAATTGTATGGCAAAGTACCTTGACATGGACATAAAATTTCTACCCAGGCGTGCAGTACAAACTAGATCCCTTAGTTCATGTCAGTTTTTCTTTTCCTCATTATTCTATCTATAGTGCTTAAACTGCTCAGACCACAAAAATAATAATAATAACTTTATTTTTATATACCGCAATACCACAAATAGTTCAGAGTGGTTTATAGAGAAAGAGACTGTATACAGTCAGTGATAATGCAAAAAACTTTTGAAATTACATTAGCATGTTAAGATGGGCGTCCTTGTTCTTTTTTTTTAATTCTTTATTGATTTTTAAATAATAACAATGTACTACAATGAATTATCAAGAGCAAATCAGAAAAAGCACTTTACACATACAAACATTTTAAAACAAATAATTTTCTCCCCCCCTTCCCTTAATTAGCAATAATTAGAAATATATACTTATAACTATAGTTTCCATAAACTATATACCATACATAATATTACTATCCTCCCTCCCTCCCTCCCACCCTGGATGTGCAAGGAGGTAATCTAATAAGAAAAAGTACATGTCAGCTAATGTGACCCTATATATGTAATCAATGGACTCCACACCTTATTGAATGCATTACTATGTCCCAAACATTCAGCGTTCATTCTCTCATACTTATAAGTTGAACATAAGTTTGCCCACCAAAATGTGTAATTAAGTCTATCGCAACTCTCCGTTACGTGTAACCATCTGGATGGCTATTCCTGTCATTATTAAGAAAAGCCGGCTTTTATACCGATCCAAAGACAGTTTAAGTTGTAATATAATACCACAAATTATGGCTTCATAAGTTAACGGAATTGATACCTCAAGATTAATTTGTCCCCAAATTGACTTCCAAAAATTAAGTATCAATGGACAATAGAACAACAGATGATCCGAGGTCCCTATGTTAACATGATAGTGCCAGCATCTATTAGATTTAGAACTGTCCAACTTTTGCAAACGAACTGGGGGTGCAAAAAATCCTATGCAATAAGAGAAACCAAGTTTGTCTCATAGATGCTGACGCTGTACATTTCAACCTCCAAGTCCAAATTCGTGGCCATCGAGATGCAGAAATATACTATTTTATCTGGATGCTCCAAATGTCTCTAAAACTATTTTTTGGTTTCTTATTCAAAAATTCAGAAATTAATTTATAAAGCTTGTAACCGAGTTATTTCTTTTCTTGTTGATGATGTGCTGTGGAAGGTTACTTGGCTTTCTTTGCCTGTCCTCCAGGTGGGAGTTCAGCAAAGCAAACAACCTGGGAAGGTGGACATCGAGTTCCAGCCATCGTGTATTGGCCGGGGAAGGTCCCAGCAAATGTTACAAGTCCCGCTTTGCTAAGGTAAAGTCCAAAGAACAAACTGTTATCTGGCTTGGCAATTACTATAATCTGAATTTAACATATGCTGATGGAGCAAAGGATATGAGTTTATTGAGCTTATTAGAAAAGATGAGTTAGGCTGTTGCTTATCAAGTTACAAGGACTTTAACATTAGAAAAGGCTTGTCTGTTCAAAAAACAGAGATGGCAGGAGGGAAACAAAGCTGAGCACAGTGGCTCATTGAGCATTTGTATTTGATTCTTGAATCAAAACAAGAAAGGAACTAAACTAAACTAAACCTTAGGTTTGTATACCGCGCCATCTCCGCAAGTGCAGAGCTCGGCACAGTTTACAGAGTTAAGAGGAAAGGAACTACAATGAAAGGATATAGGAGAGGGACTAAAAAGATAATGAGGGACAGGATACTAGAGAATGGGAGGTGATTAGATTTTTGAAAAGAGCCAAGTTTTCAAGTGTTTGCGGAAGGATTGGAAGGGGCTTGAATTTCTGAGCGGGGATGAGAGGTTGTTCCAGAGTTCTGTGATTCTAAAGGGGAGGGATGTTCCAAGTTTTCCTGCGCGGGATATACCTTTTATAGAGGGGAATGATAGTTTCAGTTTTTGGGAGGGTCTGGTGGAGTGTGGGTTTGAGGAATTCCAAAAGAGTGGGATAACGGGAGGAAGGACGCCATGTGGGATCTTGAAGGCTAAGCAGGCACATTTAAAGAGGACTCTGGAGTATACTGGGAGCCAGTGAAGCTTGGAGAGGAGTGGGGAGACGTGATCGAACTTGCCTTTTGCGAAAATAAGCTTAGCCGCGTCGTTCTGAATTAGCTTAAGTCTATGGAGGTTTTTCTTAGTTAGGCTTATATAGATGGAATTGCAGTAGTCCAGTCTAGAGAAGATGGTGGATTGAACGAGGACGGCGAAGTGAGAATGATGAAAGCAGGATCTCACTTTCTTCAACATATGAAGGCTAAAGAAGCATTTTTTTTTACCAAGGAGTTGAGGTGATCATTGAAGGAGAGAGAGGAGTCTATGATGATGCCTAGGACTTTGCTTGAAAACTCAAGCTGAAGAGTGGGGCCGGAAGGTAGTGGGATGGAGGTGGGTAAATGATCTAATGTTGGGCCGAGCCAAAGTAGTTTTGTTTTGGACTCATTCAGTTTCATTTGTACAGATTGGGCACAGGATTGGAGATTTGTTATACATGTGGATATGTTCTCAGCGAGGTTAGAGAGGTTCGAGTCGGTCTCGAGGAGGATGAGGATGTCATCAGCGTAGGTGTAGAGAGTTTCTAGGGGGGATAGAAGAAGGAGTTTCAGAGAGGACATGTAGATGTTGAAAAGGATAAGAGAGAGGGGTGAGCCTTGCGGGACTCCACATTTCGGCTTCCAGGTGGGGGGGGGATGAGGAACCGTTTATGTTAACGGTGTAGGAGGAACTGTGAAACGATGGTATTGATGACAAAGTTTATTGTAAAAAATATAAATCAATAATAAAAACAATCAATATGGCTAAAAATGCAGCTGTGTACAAACATTTACATATCCAAAATGTACACAAGAATGAAATGAACACTCCAATGAAGCTGCTTCATGGGATTGGTATTATTACACATCAGTGTATTTGTTTTGTAATTGTGTACATTTTATATAATATGTACCTGTTTGAACACAGCAGCCATATTGATTGTTTTTATTATTGATTTATATTTTTTACAATAAACTTTGTCATCAAGAACATCGGTTCCATAGTTCCTTTATTGTTTTGGATCTTCCTCTTCTCCGCGGAACTTGTGGTGTTGATTCTTGAATCAGACACCTGTCTCAAGCTATCAGGGAACAGTGATACCAGCCCTTCATAACAGTGACACCTAGTGGTTCCAGAGGTGATCTGAGAATATATAGACCAGTGAGTGTGACGTTGGTATCGGGCAAAAAGGTAGAGTACGGTATTATAAAGAGCGAAATGACAGAATTTATACATAAACATGGATTAATGAGAAAAAGCCAACATGGATTTAGACACGGAAAATCTTGCCTCACCAATCTACTGCATTTCTTTGAAGGGGTGAATAAACATGTGGATAAAGGTGAGCCGGTTATTTTTGTGTATTTGGATTTTCAAAAGGCATTTGACAGTATCTCATGAAAAATCTCTGAGAAAATTACAGAGTCATGGGATAGGAGGTAATGTCCTATTATGGATTAAAAACTGGTTGAAAGAAAACAGAGAGTAGGTTTAAATGGTCAATATTTTCAATGGAGAAGGGTAAATAGTGGGGTTCTTTAGAGGTCTCTGCTGGGACCACTGCTTTTTAACATAATTATCAATGATCTAGAGATGGGAATAAATAGATTATTTATTTATTTTCAAAAATTATAAACTGCTTTAAGCGGTGTACAAAATACTATACATACACAAACTATAAACACAAGCAAAACATCTCATCCTATATAATAAAACCCTAGCCGCGCAAGCGCACTCCTACCTGCGTGTTCTGTTTTCTCTGATCCGTGAGGTGTATGTCTGTGGCGGCAGGAGTGCGCGAGTCCCTAGCCTTCCAGCACCTAACTCCACTCGTGGCAGGACTGGCCGCCAGCGCTGGACTCCCTGCTCTCTCGTGGCAAAAAAACAGTAAGTTTTTTGCGGCCTCCCATCCCTTCCCGACGTCTGACCGGCCCCCTCTTCCCTTCCCGCAGTCCAGACTCCAAAACTGTCTGCAGCACTCTACATACGCTACTTCGGGGCCTTCTACTGCCCTGATTTGCTCTGCCACGTCTCTGATGATGTCATCAAGGACGTGCCAGAGTAAATCAGGACAGTAGAAGGCCACGAAGCAGTGTGTGTAGAGTGCTGCAGACGCTGCTAGAGTCGGCAGGTTTGTCGGGACCGCGGGAAGGGAAGGAGGGGGGGGCAAGGGACTAAGGGAGCCAGCCAGACTTCTAGCACCCATTAATGTAACGGCTAAAATACTAGTTTCAAGTTTATTAAAATATTTTTTTGACCGCTTAATCTAATTTCTAAGCGGTTAACATAATAAAATTACATGAAAACAAGTTATACAGTCATAAAATAATACAATAAAATATTATTTAAAAAATTTATGGAAGTTTGGGAACCATTAACTAAATATTGTAAGGATTGATTTATTTATATAACTGAGGAAAACATGCGCATCCGGGGAGGGGGTTATGTTTTGGCATTGGTTAAGAGGTTTAGATAGGTTGTTTACAGGTATTTTTATGAGGTGTTGGCTAATTGGTAAATGGGTGGGGGAAAATAAGTCTTGTCTTTATTCTATTAAGTTTATTGTGCTATAATGTTAATATTTTATGTAAATGCATCATCTTTTGTGCACAATTGAAGTTTTAAAAATGAATAAAGAATTAAAAAAAAAAAAAAAAAAAAATCGGTGCCATCTAGGGCATCTTGGGCCCATCTTATTTAATATTTTCATCAATGACCTAGAAGAGGAAACATCCAGTGAAATCATCAAGTTTGCAAACGACACAAAGCTATGCCGAGCAATCAGAACCCAGAAGGATAGCGAGGAACTCCAGAGCGACTTGAGTCACCTGGAGAAATGGGCAGAGAAATGGCAGATGAAGTTTATACAAATACAAAGTGATGCATTTAGGCAGAAAGAATAAGGAACACAAGAATAGAATGTTAGGTGCAACTCTGGGAAAGACCAAACAAGAAAGGGACCTGGGCGTACTGATAAGATAGGACCCTGAAACCGTCGGCGCAATGCGTGGCGGTGGCGAAGAAAGCAAATAGAATGCTAGGCATGATAAAGAAAGGAATCACGAGTAGATCAGAGAAAGTTATAATGCCGCTTTATAGAGCGATGATCAGACCACACTTGGAATACTGCGTCCAACATTGGTCTCCATACCTAAAGAAGGAAATAAAACTGCTGGAGAGGGTACAGAGACGAGCAACGAAGCTAGTGAAAGGTATGGAGAACCTGGATTACGAGGAATGACTTAGGAGACTGGGGCTGTTCTCCCTTGGGAAGAGTAGACTGCGAGGGGATCTGACCAAGACTTTCAAAATACTGAAAGGAATTGACAAAATAGAGCAGGAAAAACAGTTATTTACAATATCCAATGTGACACGGACAAAAGAACATGGAATGAAGCTGAGAGGAGACAAGTCCAGGACAAATATCAGGAAGTTCTGCTTCACGCAACAAGTGGTGGACACCTGGAATGCTCTCCCAGAGGAGGTTACAATGTCCAATGTGACACGGACAAGAGGACATGGACTGAAACTAAGGGGGGGACAAGTCCAGGACAAATATCAGGCAGTTCTGCTTCACTCAACGAGTGGTGGACACCTGGAATGCTCTCCCAGAGGAGGTTACAATGTCCAATGTGACACGGACAAGAGGACATGGACTGAAGCTAAGGGGGGGACAAGTCCAGGACAAATATCAGGAAGTTCTGCTTCACTCAACGAGTGGTGGACACCTGGAATGCTCTCCCAGAGGAGGTTACAATGTCCAATGTGACACGGATAAGAGGACATGGACTGAAGCTAAGGGGGGGACAAGTCCAGGACAAATATCAGGAAGTTCTGCTTCACTCAACGAGTGGTGGACACCTGGAATGCTCTCCCAGAGGAGGTTACAATGTTCAATGTGACACGGACAAGACGACATGGACTGAAGCTAAGGGGGGGACAAGTCCAGGACAAATATCAGGAAGTTCTGCTTCACTCAACGAGTGGTGGACACCTGGAATGCTCTCCCAGAGGAGGTTACAATGTCCAATGTGACACGGACAAGAGGACATGGACTGAAGCTAAGGGGGGGACAAGTCCAGGACAAATATCAGGAAGTTCTGCTTCACTCAACGAGTGGTGGACACCTGGAATGCTCTCCCAGAGGAGGTTACAATGTCCAATGTGACACGGACAAGAGGACATGGACTGAAGCTAAGGGGGGGACAAGTCCAGGACAAATATCAGGAAGTTCTGCTTCACTCAACGAGTGGTGGACACCTGGAATGCTCTCCCAGAGGAGGTTACAATGTCCAATGTGACACGGACAAGAGGACATGGACTGAAGCTAAGGGGGGGACAAGTCCAGGACAAATATCAGGAAGTTCTGCTTCACTCAACGAGTGGTGGACACCTGGAATGCTCTCCCAGAGGAGGTTACAATGTCCAATGTGACACGGACAAGAGGACATGGACTGAAGCTAAGGGGGGGACAAGTCCAGGACAAATATCAGGAAGTTCTGCTTCACTCAACGAGTGGTGGACACCTGGAATGCTCTCCCAGAGGAGGTTACAATGTCCAATGTGACACGGACAAGAGGACATGGACTGAAGCTAAGGGGGGGACAAGTCCAGGACAAATATCAGGAAGTTCTGCTTCACTCAACGAGTGGTGGACACCTGGAATGCTCTCCCAGAGGAGGTTACAATGTCCAATGTGACACGGACAAGAGGACATGGACTGAAGCTAAGGGGGACAAGTCCAGGACAAATATCAGGAAGTTCTGCTTCACGCAACAAGTGGTAGACACCTGGAATGCTCTCCCGGAGGAGGTTATTGCGGAATCCACCGTTCTAGGATTTAAGGGTAAACTAGATGCACATCTCCTTATGAGAAGCACAGAGTGATATGGGGACTAAATCTATGCCAGGGTACACCTGGCGGGGCCTCCGCGTGTGCGGATCGCCGGACTTGATGGACCTAAGGTCTGATCCGTAGATGGCAATTCTTATGTTAGCACTTGGTGTGATTCTACAAGGTGTGTGTGTGTACCTTTATTGAAGCACCAGGGTGCAATGCTTAAGTAAGGCTCAGGCATTTAGCTAAAACCAGGCCTAAATGCCTGCACCTAAGTTACACACACATCAGACGTATTCAGTAATGCAGTGCCTAACTTTTAGCAAAGCTCCCGATCCGTCCATGCGCTGCAACTGGCGCATACTTTTTTACAAATCGTGCTTTCTGAGTTGCATGTAACTTTTGCTAAGGCGCGCTAGCTGTTTTAGCGTGCACTAAACGCTAACAAATTCATAGACTATAATGGACACGTTAGTGTATAGCGCACGCTAATATTTCGCGTGCACTAAAACGGCTAGCGTGTCTTAGTAAAAGAACCCCAATTAGTGTCAATTACAAGGTCTGCTTGTACATCGGCTAACACACCAACGGACTTGCACAGTTTTAAGCACCATATGCGAAATTTGGAGGTGCCTGTCGAAATGAGTTGGTTTTGTGTACCCAGAGTTAGTCAAGTGTATATGTGTTTTAAAACTTCCACCTTTTAGAAAAACCATTTATATGCAAAAGGTGTTGAAATCAGTAGGGTTAGCTTTGGGGAAAATGTGATATTTTTGAACTTAAAGTAAATAATATGCAAAAACCGTAGCATGGTCTGAACAGTGTGTCATCCTGTGCGAACATGAACTTCCTTGTACTCGGGCATTTCCTGATCTGAGAGCTGCCAAGCGGAAATGAAGCTGTTTTTCACACTGCCGCAGTGTCAGCTGTTCTGTAAAACCTGAGTGCTCTAGCAGAAGATTTATCAGGAAGAACCTCTCTCGCTTGCTGCGGGGTTGAAAACTTCTTCTCAGAGTTCAGAGAACTAAAAAGGTGCCAAGAAAAAAGCAGTTTTGTTTCTAACTTCATGTTCTGGTAAACAGTGCGTGACTCTGTTTGCCAATATTGCCGTCTGTGCAGGCATATCACGACGTCCTGAAATATTGCAGTCTTTGCAGCCATGTCCTGACATCCTGAAATATTACTGTCTGTGCAGACATATCATAACATCCTGAAATATTGCAGTCTTTGCAGTCATGTCCTGACATCCTGAAATATTACCGTCTGTGCAGACATATCATGACGTCCTGAAATATTGCAGTCTTTGCAGCCATGTCCTGACATCCTGAAATATTACTGTCTGTGCAGACATATCATGACGTCCTGAAATATTGCAGTCTTTGCAGCCATGTCCTGACATCCTGAAATATTACTGTCTGTGCAGACATATCATGACGTCCTGAAATATTGCAGTCTTTGCAGCCATGTCCTGACATCCTGAAATATTACTGTCTGTGCAGACATATCACGACGTCCTGAAATATTGCAGTCTTTGCAGCCATGTCCTGACATCCTGAAATATTACTGTCTGTGCAGACATATCATGACGTCCTGAAATATTGCAGTCTTTGCAGCCATGTCCTGACATCCTGAAATATTACTGTCTGTGCAGGCATATCACGACGTCCTGAAATATTGGTCTTTGCAGCCATGTCCTGACATCCTGAAATATTACTGTCTGTGCAGACATATCATGACGTCCTGAAATATTGCAGTCTTTGCAGCCATGTCCTGACATCCTGAAATATCACTGTCTGTGCAGGCATATCACGACGTCCTGAAATATTGCAGTCTTTGCAGTCATGTCCTGACATCCTGAAATATTACTGTCTGTGCAGACATATCATGACGTCCTGAAATATTGCAGTCTTTGCAGTCATGTCCTGACATCCTGAAATATTACCGTCTGTGCAGACATATCATGACGTCCTGAAATATTGCAGTCTTTGCAGTCATGTCCTGACATCCTGAAATATTACCGTCTGTGCAGACATTTCATGACGTCCTGAAATATTGGCGTCTTTGCAGGCAGGAGTGTTTTCAGATAAAATACTCACTTTTATTTTTTAGAGCAAATTTAGGGACCCTATTACAAAAGCTGCGATAGCAGTTTTAGCGTATGCTGAATTGCCACGCACGCTAGACGCTAACGCCAGCATTGAGCTGGCGTTAGTTCTAGCCGCATAGCGTGGGTTTAGCGCACGGGACAATTCAGCGTGCGCTAAAAACGCTATCGCAGCTTAGGAAAAGGAGCCCTTAATGTCTGCAAAATTCTGTGTGTCCTGTTTTAGACCTTTGGGTCACGTGTCACTTACAATGCATGGTAATATTCATTAGCTTTAGGGCTCCTTTTACGAAAGTGCGCTAGTGTTTTTAGTGCACGCAAGCCAACAAACGACCGCCTGCTCAAGAGGAGGCGGTAGCGGCTAGAGCGCACGGCATTTTAGCGCACATTATTCCGCACGTTAAGGCCCTAACGCGCCTTCGTAAAAGGAGCTCTTAGTTTACCGATATACATCTAATGACTGATTAATCTCTTGGGATGGGAAGGCAGGGTATGAATGCAACAGATGGTCTTATCCAATGCTTCCTTTTTCTTTAGTATTTTAGACATCTTCCCCACCTTGGCTTCCCTGGCAAACATAAGTCTTCCTTCTAACCGGCACTTTGATGGTCTAGATGTGTCCCAGGTTATCTTTGGGAATTCCCATGAAGGCCACAAGGTAAATCTGGGGTAATATATCTTAGGAATTCTTAATATCATGCATGCTGCATTAACATATTTACAGGGACAATTAAATATCTGATTCTATTGAAACACATTAACATAAAGCAAAGCTGCATAAAATTACTGAAAGTAAATGGGCTACTTGAAATGTTTTGCAGTATTGGTATGTCTGGCATTTAATCCTACAATAGTAGAATTTGCACTGGGCTGTTTTGTGCTTTATTGCTAAGATGAAAGCCCTTCTTTCTCAAATAAGACGATATGTTTTCTTACATTGATTGATTGATTGATAAAATTTGTAATCCACTTACCAGATAAAACATATCAAATCTAAGCAAATAACAACTCAAAGTAGATCAGACCTGCACATAAAAAAGGGTAAACAGCAATATCAACATATATTAGCAAAGCCTGCAAAAACAAATGAGTTTTTCCATGTCTTTTTAACCCTTTAATTGGCAGATTGTGAAACGGCTGCTTTATGTAACTTGACGATGAACGAGAGCAACAGTGCCAAGTAAACAAGCATTTGGAGACGCAGATCTCCCATAAGAGCCAGAGAAGACACATGTTGCTTCTGAACAACAATGCCAAATAAAGGGTTAAGCTGCGGAAAAGTCAGACACAATCACAAAGGCCCAAGAAGTTTATTCCAGAATAGCAGCCCATCTATAGAAAAAGCAACTGTTAGACTGTCTGGGAAGCTGTGATTAGAGAAACTTATCAGATATCTTGCCTTTTCAGACCTGAGATGCTTTCCAGTCTATGTAGACCCCCAAATAGGTACCCTCACCCTACTCACAAGCTCTGACCTAGAGGCTTCTCTACACTTGTACTGTTAAAATTACCTGTGGTCTAGGTGGCGGACAGGAGCTATCCCCAGTCGAGCCAGCACTGTCTGACCCGGGATCCAAAATGTTGCTTTTTTAAAAAAAATAATTTTTATTGAAAGAGCAGCCAGCACCATAACAAGGAAACATAGGCTACAGCACAACAGTATGAATGAACAAATAACAAAACAGGCAGTCCCAGGAGGATGGCAGTAACACTCAACCATGAAAAATCAGATGCAGTAACCCCAGCGAGTATATGCTGTGCAGAAATAATACAAACAGACAAGAACAATGCCGGTAGTAGCTTGAAATTGGCATCCACCACATGGCTACAGGACTAAGGCGATGATGTCTCTGTGCTCTCTCGGGCTGATGTGTGATTGGGGTGTGTATGGGTGGTGAGTGTGAGGGGTTTGCCTGTGGTGTGGATGGTGAGGATGGTATGGTGTGTTTTGCTGGAAGCTATATGTTGGACGACTGGTAGGCGTGTATGGGATGTGGAGTCCATTTATCCAAAAAATGTTGCTAATGATTCCCCCTACCAGCAGTGTAGTGGTACTACTTCTAGAGGGTTATCTTTCTATATAAGGGCTTCTTTTGCCCTGGCCTTCATCTGTGAATTCAAAATAGAAATATATGTTAAGAAATTCCTCATCAACTTCTAAATATTGCTCCCCTTCGCCCTTGAATCTTGCAGTGCCACTTTGCCACGTTTGCATTTCCACTTATCAACTAACATATTTTTTTTTAAAAACCAAAAACAGAGAATGCTGAAATTTCTGGAATCCTGTGGATTACAGGATCGGAGGCAACATGGATTCACTAGAAGTAGGTCTTGTCAGACAAATCTGATCAATTTCTTTGACTGAGTGACCAGAGAATTGGATAGAGGGAGTGCACTAGATGTGGTGTATTTAGATTTTAGCAAAGCCTTTGACAGTGTTCCACACAGATGTCTAACAAATAAACTGAGTGCCCTTGGGCAGTGGCGTACCTAGGGTATGTGGCACCCGGGGCCCATCATTTTTTGACACCCCCCCCCCCATGTAAAAAATTTTTTTTTTTTTTTTTTTTGCAATAACCATGAAATGGAATAAATGGTCAGAATAGAAACAGGCAGTGAAAATTTTCTTTTATTGAACCTCATATATGTAACCATTATTCCAAACATAACATAACATAAATTATGTCTAAATTGTCATGACATTAGAAGTACATATGGAGTAGTTGCAGGTGATGCTTGGGACAGTTCTGATTGTGTTAGTTCGGTTTTATGTGTTTTTTGAATAGAAGGGTTTTTATTTCTTTTTGAAGGTTTTGCAGTCTGTGGTTGATATCAATTGGTTGTAGAGTTGGGGGTCGAGTGTTGCAGCTCGAATGGCTAGGAGGTTGTCGAACAGTTTTTTTTCTTTTGACGTTTTTGGTTGGAGGGTGTGTGAATGGTGCACAAGTTCTCCTATGTCTGTTTGAAGTGGATTGAATTATTTAGCTGAAGAAATTAGTTACCCCCCATTCCACACACATTAATTCTCTTCCATTTTTGTTCCCATTATAAAAAACACTGATAAGTTCCCAGAAAAAAAATACATTAAAATAAGAAGTGAAAACAAAGGCCCCTACAGATGAGAACATAACATAAGAATAGCCTAACTGGGTCAGACCAATGGTCCATCATGCCCAGTAGCCCATTCTCATGGTAGCCAATCCAGGACACTAATACCTGGTCAAAACCCAAAGAGTAGCAACATTCCATGCTACCGATCCAGGGCAAGCAGACACTTCCACCATGTCTTAATAACAGATTATGGACTTTTCCTCCAGGAATTTGTCCAAATCTTTCTTAAAACCAGCTACACTATCTGCTTTTACCATAACTTCTGGCCACTTCATTTTTAAGTTTAGATCTTTCCTTTCAAACAGAGACCTTGCTAGATGTCAAATACAGCACAAGGTAACTTCACATGGACTTAGCTGTGCAGGAAATGTGAATCTCCTCATACACCCACCATATAGTGCAAAAATGTGCAAAGGTCTGTTTTTTTCTTTCGATCACTACATAGCCTAATGCCACACAAGCAGCGCTGTTACAAACATATTCTGTAGGTCAATGCTAAGGATAACAAAGTTTCCTTCCTTGGACCAGAAGGAGATAAACCACTGGAAGAGATCCCAAAACAACACCCAAAGACCCACTCAGTGTGTGAATCAGTTGAGTGGAGTGGACTAACTGGGGGGTGGAAATGGGCCCGGAGTTTGCTCAGCAGAATTTCCCAGACCACCTCTTCCTCTCAACACATTGACACGCTGCCACCATCACCACTAGGAACACCTCACTGGGTAGGCCAGCTATGCTATAAACTTTATAAAACACATTATTATATTTTCTTATAAAGCACATATTTTAACTGACCTCTCTGACATCCTCAGCCTTTCCATTCACAAAAATAGAAGGAAGAAAAGTTCCCATTTCCTGCTGTCTCATGTCCCCGGCCTATACAATATTTTTTTTCTGCAGACCCTTCAAAAGTCTGACCAAATCCTCGTTTCACTTGCATTATAAAGTACTGAGGATGCCATCTCTCCCCAATCCCAGGTCCTAAAGTCTAAGACAGTAGCGCAAACTAATGCTGCCAGATACAGGAAAAAAAAATTTTGATTCGATTCAGCCCTATTGAATTGGTTTTTCAATTCGATTTTCCTGCCCAGTTGGGTGATTTTTTTCAAAACTCCTGGTGGGTTTTATAGCTTTTTCACCCCCTTTGGCTTCTCCTAACCACACTGGCGCTGTGGTGTAAATAAAATAAAGAAACAAAAAGGACTTTTCCTCTTTCTGTTAAATCCTAGCTCACGTTTGCAGTCCAACACCAGCTCTGGCAGGATACACATTTCAAATCTGACATGTTATAATCACAAAACAGAAAATAAAATTAATTTTTCTACCTTTTGTTGTCTGGTTATATTTCAAATCTTGTTGGTCCAAGGCTCTGGTTTTCTTCTGATAACTTGCTTGCCAGGGTCTCCTTCTTTCTGCATGCTAACCATCCATCTGCCAACTCTGTCCTCCCTTTCCATTTCCCTTCCCTTCCCAGGAAGTCTGGTATCTTTCCTTTTTTTCATCTCCCTCCACAGATCCACCTTTTCTTAAATACCCTTTCATCCGGCATCTCTCCCTCCTTCCCCACCATCCCAGAGTCCACCATCTCTCCGTTTCTTTTCCTAATTACCCTCCTATCCAGTATCTCTATCCCTCCTCCACACCATCCCTTGTGTCCAATTTCTCTCCCTTTCTGTTCCTTCCCTCCCTAAATCCCATGGTCCATCATCTCTCTCCCTCTCCTCTATTTTCAGACCCATTATTTCTTCCCCCCCCCTAAAGTTTGGCATATGCATGTCTCTTTGAACACCCCCTTCCCTCCGTGTACTTCTAAATCATGGTCCCCCCCCAAAGGTCTGCCTGTCCCACCTTGAAGGCCTGCACCCCCCTTGAAGGCCTGTCCCTTCCCCTTGTAGGCCTGTCCCCCCCTTGAAGGCCTGCCTGCCTGTCCCCCCCTTGAAGGTCTGCACCCCCCGAAGGCCTGCACCCCCCCGAAGGCCTGTCCCACCCCCTTGTAGCTTCTCCCCCCCCCTTGTAGGCCTGTCCCCCCTTGAAGCCTGCCTGACTGCCTTTCCCCCCCTTGAAGGCCTGCACCCCCTTGAAGGACTGCACCCCCCCCGAAGGCCTGCACTCCCTTGAAGGTCTGCACCCCCCCCGAAGGCCTGTCCCCCCCCTTGAAGGCCTGTCCCACCCCCTTGTAGGCCTGTCCCCCCCTTGTAGGCCTGTCCCCCCTTTAAGGCCTGCCTGCCTGCCTTGCCCCCCCTTGAAGGCCTGTCCCCCCCTTGAAGGCCTGCCCCCCCCTTGAAGGCCTGCACCCCCCCTTGAAGGCCTGTCCCCCCCCTTGTAGGCCTGTCCCCCCCTTGTAGGCCTGTCCCCCCCCTTGTAGGCCTGTCCCCCCCCTTGAAGGCCTGCCTGCCTTTCCCCCCTTGAAGGCCTGTTCCCCCCCTTGAAGGCCTGCACCCCCCTTGAAGGTCTGCACCCCCCCAAAGGCCTACACCCCCCCCGAAGGCCTGCACCCCCCTGAAGGCCTGCCTGCCCCCCTTGAAGGCCTGCACCCCTTGAAGGTCTGCACCCCCCCCCGAAGGCCTGTCCCCCCTTGAAGGCCTGCCTGCCTGCCTGTCACCCCCCTCCCCCTTGAAAGCCTGCTTGCCTGCCCGCCCGCCCCACCCTGAAGGCCTGATGCCCCGACCCACCCCGAAGGACCGCTCGCCCCCCTGGCCTCCCCGCACCACCTATGAACAGCCGCAGCAGGATCGCGAAGTCAGCGTCAGCGATCCCTGTGCTGCTTCCTGCGCCACGGTCCCGCCCCTCCTCTGACGTCAGAGGAGGGGCGGGATCGCGGCGCAGGAAGCAGCGCAGGGATGCTGACGCTGACTTCGCGATCCTGCTGCGGGCTGCTTCACAGGTGGTGCAGGAAGGTCAGTGGGGCGAGCGGTCCTTCGGGGGTGGCGGGGGACTGAACGGCAAGGCCGGGAACACCCCCTTAGGGCTGGTACCCGGGGCGGCCCGCCCCCCCCTAGGTACGCCACTGCCCTTGGGATAGGCCCCAAAGTGGCTGGCTGGGTCAGGAACTGGTTGAGTGGAAGGCGACAGAGGGTAGTGGTCAATGGAGATCGCTCTGAGGAAAGGGATGTTATCAGTGGTGTGCCTCAAGGTTCTGTTCTTAGGCCTGTTCTTTTTTAACATTTTTATAAGCGATATTGCTGAAGGTCTGTCAGGTAAGATTTGCCTCTTTGTGGATGATACCAAAATCTGCAACAGTGTAGACACCCCAGATGGTGTGAATAACAAGAAGAAAGATCTAGCGAAACTTGAAGAATGGGCTGAAATTTGGCAGCTAAAATTTAATGCTAAGAAATGCAAGGCCATGCATTTGGGGTGCAAAATTTGAAGGAATGGTACAGTTTAGGGGGTGAAGAACTTATGTGTACGACAGAAGAGCGGGACTTGGGTATGATTGTATGTGATGATCTTAAGGTGGCCAATCAGGTTGAAAAGGTGATGGTGAAAGCTAGAAGGATGCTAAGGTGCATAGGAAGAGGTATGGCTATTAGAAAAAAGGAGGTATTGATGGCCCTGTATAAGACTCTGGTGAGACCTCATTTGGAATATTGTGTACAATTCTGGAGGCCGCACCTTCAAAAAGATATAAAAAGGATGGAGTTGGTCTAGAGGAAGGCTACTAAAATGGTTTGTGGTCTTCTTCATAAGGCGTATGGGGACAGACTTAAAGATCTCAATATTTATACTTTGGATGAAAGGCAGGAGAGGGGAGACATGATAGACGTTTAAATACCTATGTGGTGTAAATGGCACATGAGTCGTGTCTCTTTCATTTGAAAGGATGCTCTGGAATGAGAGGGCATAGGATGAAGTTAAGAGGAGATAGGCTGAAGAGTAATCTAAGGAAATACTTTTTTACAGAAAGGGGGGTAGATGAGTGGAACAGTCTCCCGGTAGAGGTGGTGGAGACAGAGACGTGGGGGATAGGCATGTGGGGGTCTCTTAGAGAGGAATAGATAATGGTTACTGCGGATGGGCAGACTCAATGGGCCATTTGGCCTTTATCTACCATCATGTTTCTATGTTTTTCTGTTTCTATTAGCATTCCCATATGCAGATTCTGGCCTTTTGTAAATTTCTAATTGAGGTATTTTATATTTTACTTGCCTGGGGGCTTTTATCACCTCTCCCCAATGACCCTAATTTAAAAAACCTACTTCAGTTGATTAGCCAGTCTGTTGCAGAATTGACTTCACCTTTTCTTTGATGGATGGATGGATACTATCTGCTCTGTAGCATTTGAAAAATCATCCCAAATCACTTTTCATTGACACCATCCATTCTGGCTGAAATTCCTCTCCAGGATGAGACAATGCCATTTCTTCTGTGTTGATTCTACTCCTTCAATCCTCCTTTGTAAGAACAGAAGGGCGCACAAGAAATAAACCAATGAGGTTGCTGAACCATGCTGCCAATTTCCAGGTTGTCCTGGGAGGGAGGAGAACAAAAAGAAAAGAGCGGGGAAGGGAAAGGAAGGGGAGAAGAAAGAAGGACATTACAGAGCATATGAGACGGAAGAGTGGCAGAGTGGAGATACAGCTCTGAAGAAAGTAAAAAGAAGATCAAGATGAGCAAAAATATTTCATAAAAGGGACAGAGCAGAGGATGAGAAAAGTACAGAGATGGTGACCAGCAATACATAAAGACACAGAAAGGGAAAAGCGCATGGAATATAGGGAAGTTTGAAGAAGAAAGATGAGAGATAATGAGCAAAAGAGAACCAGAGAACAGATAAGTAAAGCTGATGAGCAGAATAAAATATTCAGACGGACAGCAAAGATCTAAAGAAGGCAATGTTCCATATGAGGTTTGTGGGTGTCGCTGCCACTCCTATCTCATCCCACCTCTTCTCCCTTGCAGATTGATTAAAATTAGGTACCCTTGGGCTCTGGATTATTCTTAAATAGGCCTAATAAAAGACACATCAGTCTTTGTACATTTTGTGGGTGCACACATTTCACAATGCATCTCTGGTTTGGACATTGTTATAATCAATTCTACACTAATTTGCTTAAATTTATTTTTTTTTTTAATGTTTTTGCAGCAGTGTCATTTTGCTTCCCTTACTGTTATCATGTCAGTAGTTTTCCATCCTTTTCTACTGCTAATATCCTGGGCAGCCAGTACAGTAATAATTGACAAAAAAGCTGCATGCTGCCAACATTTTAAAAGATACTTCTTTAATAGATGTGGAAGCTCACTGTTCATGTACCTTCGCTTGCTTAAATAAACAATTTTGTCAGCCCATGCGTAAAGAATGCAACCTAGTCGCAATCCATGCCAAGACCCTTGAGTTACCGTATTATTGTATTGCTCAAATCACTACAAGTTTGGAGTATTTAAATTTAACTTTCTTGTGATTTTAAATAACACACAGGCTTTACGTAATCAACACCAGTGTCCATACAAATGTGCACCACATTCGTCAAATGTTGAAAAAAAAATTTTGTGCTGTATCGCCTGGTAGACCGGTATAGTTCCTTTACAGATGGGTATTATACCTCACTACTACTAGCAGGTGGAGACTGAGATCAAACTTGTATATCAGTATAGCTTCCCCGCTACTAATCAAGTCTTCCTCAGTCTCCGGTAGCAGGTGGTAAGGCTAATTTCAGCTCCCCGCTTAGCACTGTTGGAACTTTGTTTTTGGACTCCTGATTTCCCTTTTTTGCCAGATAGAGCTTAGACGTGTCCTGTTTGGGGATCCTTCCAACCTCGGGGGTGTTAAACTCGGTGGGTCTTGTGCTGAGTCCCTCCCCCCACCTTCCTCCATCTCCCATATTTTTGTAGATGTGCCTCAGCAGGCGGCCTGGCCCCCTGATTGGTCAGCCCTCCAACTTTGAGAGCTGTGGAGTCTGTTCTGATTTAAAAGAAAAAAAAAAATCTTGAGGTGTGCCGGTCTACAGGGCTCATTTCCCTGTAAAACTGCCTATTTGTGTTTTTCTCTACTAACCGACACTTTTTCTTTCAGATAGGGTGTTTTCCGGCAAAATGAGCACTTTTAAAGTGAAAAAGTGCTCATTGTACTCGCGGCCGGCCTGTGCAAGCATTGTGCAGGCTGGAGCAGTGGGGCAGGCTCGCCGGCAGCGGATGCCGGCAGCCAGGGCGCCCCGCTGATGGTGCCTTGCGAGTTGGCTTCAGATCACAGGGAAGCCCAATCTTCCCCCGATGCCCACGCGGAGGGTTCCCAGCTGCCGCCGGTCTGGGAGAAAGGATTCCCTTACCGCCGGTCCGGCTGGGGATTCCCTTTTCGCGTTGGTCGGTTCCTCAGCCTCAGGAAAGTCCCAGGCTTTTTAGATGCAGTAGGCCGCAGGAACTCTGATTTTGGCGGTTTTGGGTCCATTTTCGGTGGGAACCTCAGATGACCTTCCCCCTGTTCTGGAAATACAGGGGCAAGGTATGACAGGGTCCCCTGCTGGGGCAGGGAGTCCCTTGGGGCTGCCAGGGGTCTTTCCCCCTGAATTTATGTTAGCACTTTGTAAATCTTATGTGCTGGCGGCAGGAGGTTCCGTGTCCACTCTGGAGGTTTGAGGGGAGGGGGTTTACTCTCGACGTTTTCCGTGGTGCAGCCCCACACAGCGGTGGTTTTGCTCCCTCTAATCCTCTCTCATCCAAACACCCGAGGGTCTCTTGTCCTCCCTGAAACTACTCCAACTATCCCCCCTTGAAACTCTTTACACTTACGCTGATGACTTTCTCGTCCTCCTTGAGACCGACTCGAACCTCACTAACCTCTCCACGAACATATCCTCATGCATAAAGAACCTCCAATCCTGGGCATTCACAATGCATATGAAACTAAACGAGTCCAAAACAAAACTCCTTTGGCTCGGCCCAAAATTAGACCATCTACCTTCCTCCATCCCATTGTCCTCCGGCCCCCCATTACAGCTCGAGTTCTCAAGCAAAGTTCTGGGTGTCACCTTAGACTCTTCTCTATCCTTCAACGAACATCTCCAATCCCTGGTGAAGAAATGCTTCTTCAGCCTTCACATGCTAAGGAAAGTCAGACCCTATTTTCACCAAAAACACTTCGCAGTCCTAGTACAATCCATCATCCTCTCCAGATTGGATTATTGCAATTCTATCTACCTCAGCCTAACCAAGAAAAGCCTCCACAGACTTCAGCGGATTCAGAACGCCGCAGCTAAGCTTGTTTTCGCGAAAAGCAAATTTGATCACATCTCACCACTCCTGTCTAAGCTCCATTGGCTCCCAGTAATCCCCAGGATCCACTTCAAATGTGCATGTCTGGCCTACAAGATCCTACATGGCATCCTTCCTGCCGTTATCCCTCTATCCTGGAACTCCCCAACCCCTACTTCCTCCAGATCCTCCCAAATTTTTAAACTATCCTTCCCTTCCATAAAAGGTATTTCCCATGCAGGCAAACTTGGGTCATCCCTCCCCTTTAGAATCACTGAGATCAGGAATAACCTCACCTCCCCACTCCGAACCTCAAGCTCCCTCCAACTCTTCCGCAAACACCTAAAAACCTGGCTATTCTCAAAACTGTAACACTTCCCCTCTCTTAGGCCTCTCACCTTCCCCCTTTACACCTAACTCTTTAATCTCTCCACTGTAGTTCCTCTCTCATCCTTCTTCCTGTAAACCGTGCCGAGCTCCGCATTCGTGGAGATGGTGCGGTATATAAACCCAAGGTTTAGTTTAGTTTAGTTTAGTTTGGGATGAGGATTTTTATCTAGAGGAGCAAGATGTTATTGATGAGGACCTGGACCCTATGGGAGAATTCCAGAATCCTCTTGGGGGGGGGGGGGTCGGATTCTGCCAGCAAGGGCTTCGAGCATCCCCCAGCTGGCAAAGATGCATCTGTGGTGCACATTTTTCAGCAAAGAAATGCAGAGTAATGCATTTGGGGATTAATAATAGGAAGGAACCGTATATGCTGGGAGGAGAGAAGCTGATATGCACGGACGGGGAGAGGGACCTTGGGGTTATACTGTCCGAAGATCTAAAGGCGAAAAACAGTGTGACAAGGCAGTGGCTGCTGCCAGAAGGATGCTGGGCTGTATAAAGAGAGGCGTAGTCAGTAGAAGGAAGAAGGTGTTGATGCCCCTGTACAGATCATTGTTGAGGCCCCACTTGGAGTATTGTGTTCAGTTTTGGAGACTGTATCTGGTGAAAGACGTAAGAAGACTTGAGGCGGTCCAGAGGAGGGCGACGAAAATGATAGGAGGCTTGCGCCAGAAGACGTATGAGGAGAGACTGGAAGCCCTGAATATGTTTACCCTAGAGCAGGGGTCTCAAAGTCCCTCCTTGAGGGCCGCAATCCAGTCGGGTTTTCAGGATTTCCCCAATGACTATGCATGAGATCTATGTGCATGCACTGCTTTCAATGCATAGTCATTGAGGAAATCCTGAAAACCCGACTGGATTGCAGCCCTCAGGGAGGGACTTTGAGATCCCTGCCCTAGAAGAAAGGAGAGACAGGGGAGACATGATTCAGAAGTTCAAATACTTGAAGGGTATTAACGTAGAACAAAATCTTTTCCAGAGAAAGGAAAATGGTAAAACCAGAGGACATAATTTGAGGTTGAGGGGTGGTAGATTCAGGGGCAATGTTAGAAAATTCTACTTTACGGAGAGGGTAGTGGATGCCTGGAATGCGCTCCCGAGAGAGGTGGTGGAGAGTAAAACTGTGACTGAGTTCAAAGAAGTGTGGGATGAACACAGAAGATTTAGAATCAGAAAATAATATTAAATATTGAACTAGGCCAGTTACTGGGCAGACTTGCACGGCCTGTGTCTGTGTATGGCCGTTTGGTGGAGGATGGGCATGGGAGGGCTTCAATGGCTGGGAGGGTGTAGATGGGCTGGAGTAAGTCTTAACAGAGATTTCGGCAGTTGGAACCCAAGCACAGTACCGGGTAAAGCTTTGGATTCTTGCCCAGAAATAGCTAAGAAGAAAAATTAAAAATAAAAAATAAAAAAAATTTAAATTGAATCAGGTTGGGCAGACTGGATGGACCATTCGGGTCTTTATCTGCCGTCATCTACTATGTTACTATATGTTACTATGGGATGAGCTTCGTGTGTTAATTCTGCAGGTATCCTCGTTTTGAGGACACTGTGTCGGAGCTCCCGCATACGGTAGACCCCTTGTGTAAGGGGATCCGCTCTGCTTCCCACTCTTTTCCTATGCATTAGGATATTCAGGATATTATGCTCGTACAGTAGCAGGTGCCGGAAGCCCCTTTTCATTTTGCGTGCTCCATGGCCCGCCTGTATACCATTCCTGAAGGGGATTGGGACACTTTGAAGTCACCCGTAGTGGACGCAGTGGTCTCGGCCATTTCTAAGAGGCATACCGTGCCTGTTGAGGGCAGTGCGGCCTTGAAGGACCCGGAGGAACGTAAGTTGGAGTCCCTCCTTAAACAGAGTTTTGATTACCTCCCCCTCGAATTGGGAGCTTCTTATCTCTCGGATGCCATGTATGACCTCTTGCGAGCTTCTGCCAAGCCTTTGGCCTTTGGAGTTGCAGCACGCCATACCTTGTGGCTTTGCGCTTGGTTGGCGGCTTTGGCATCCAAAGCTAAGTTGACAGAGTTTCCTTTTAAAGGATCTTTGTGGTTTGGTGAGGACCTGGACAGGTTGGTTCAGACTCTCACTGATTCCAGAGTACCTCGCTTGCCTGAGGATGGGCCTAGGTTGCTGGCTCGAGGTGGCTCTGCTCGTGGGCTTGATTTCCACCACTTCCGCCCTGGTAGAGTGGCCGCCTCTTTTCCATCTTCTGGGCTCTCTAGAGGCAGATTCTTCCAGCGCATGCAGTCCTTTCGTGGGGCCCACCGGGGGCCTGCTAGTGCCCCCGCCGTGTCCCCTGCTGCCCATCCTGTCCAATGACTCCTTGCCGGCACCTGTCTTGATTACGGTGGGTGCCCGGCTGCGGGATTTTTATCCCAAGTGGGCAGACATCATGTCCAATCAGTGGGTTCTGGAGGTGATTCGGGACGGTTATGCTCTGGAGTTCGCCCGTTCCTTGCCAGACCGGTTTCTCGCTCCTGAATGCTAGCACAGTGTGGAGACCCAGAGAGAGCCTTAAATGTTAAGGATGCTTCAAGAGAAGCTGTTTTGGAGTGGTTGCTGCCTTCGAGCACTGCAGTTTTGTTGGGGGTCCTAAAGGTGTCAAAAAACCCCTAACATTTGGCACAACTGAGAGAGCATTTCTTGAATCAGCTTCTCTATTCCAGTGAGAGACATTTCGCTAAGAAGATGATAAAAAGATGTATCTAGTCTATGAACAGAAAAAATCCCACAAGTCCTGCTGGGAAAGGGGAAGCTAAAGATGAATGAAACCTCAGTGCAGCTATGTAATTGCAATATAATATTTACCTGTTATTTTTTTTTGCAATTTATAAGAAGGAAAAACACCCTAACCCGCGGGGTTTGAGCATCCATTGCTCAGTACAAAGAGCAAACATGAGTCATTTGCAGTTCTCTTCACTGTCCTCCAGTGTTGCCTTAGTAACGATATTCCCAAAAGAAATCTGAACGCTGATTCAAATACTTCATACAGCCAAGAGGGAAAGAACAGGCACCAAATGACATAAGGAAGGAACAAGGGAATTCTCAACACTACAGGAATAACAAGCCAAAGAAGTGTAGTCGGTCTATATCAGCGGTCTCAAACTCAAACCTTTTGCAGGGCCGCATTTTGGATTTGTAGGTACTTGGAGGGCTGCAGAAAAAAATAGTTAATGTCTTATTAAAGAAATGACAACTTTGCACGAGGTAAGTACCTACAAATCCAAAATGTAAATTGCTTCTGATCATTTCGGCTATACACAGCTGAAAGCAGTGCAACATGCAGAAAGTGAAAAACTATGAAAGTATCAACTGCAAGAGGCAAGATTTTGGACCAACTATTTTGAGGTATTATAAAGAATGATTCTTTATGGAAACTTGTGCCTTAAGTGTCCAGTGGTCACATCCGCAACTGCCTTCAGCTCTCACCTCCTCCAGCACAAGCTGCACTGCCTCCAATGGTTGCCTTACGTTCTGGAACATTGCCCGCCTCACTGCTGTAACCTCATGCAAGCGCTTTCCTGCATCTCTACGTGATTGTGAGGTGGAGTGAAGAGGACAATCGCGTACAGACGCTGGAAAGCACTTGCGTGAGCTTACAGCAGTGAGGCGGGCAACATTCCAGAACGCGACCACCGGACACTTAAGGCACAAGTTTTCCATAAAGAATCATTCTGTATAATACCAAAGGCCTGAAAATAGTACTTGGCAGGCCGCATGTGGCCCCTGGGCCATGAGTTTGAGACCACTGGTCTTTATGTTTTTAATATATTTTTGTATATTTGGTTTGTGAGCATAATTTGTTCCAGAAGCATGCTTGTAATCCAAAGCACTCGTATAGGAAATAATGGAAACTCAGAAGATTCATTCCACAATCCAAAATCTTTAATACAAAATACAGTAAAACCTTGGTTTACGAGCATAATTTGTTTTGAAAACATGCTTGTAATCCAAAACACTTGTATATCAAAGTGAATTTCCCCATAAGAAACTGACGATTCGTTCCATAACCCAAAAACTTGAATACAAAATACTATACGTACTTGTATTGCAAGACCTCACTCATTTAGAATAATCACTACACTCTTGCAGTGTCAGTGTACTTGTATTGCAAGACCTCGCTCGTTTAGAACAGTCACGACCAGTGTTCCCGCTAAGTTGCGCTGGCGTGCGCTGGCGCACAAAATATTACATCGCAGCGCACAAGTTTCTCGTCACAGCGCACGGCGTACGGCAGATGGCAGGGCGGCGAGAGGAGAATCGGGCGAGTTGGCTCATAACTTGCTGGCTTTTAGCTCACAGCGAAAAAAGTTTGCTCACAACACCCGCCCGCTTAGAGGGAGCACTGGTCACGACACTCCCGTAGCGTCAGAGAGAGAAGAACCATCGGCTCAGTTATGATGTGTGTCTACTATAAGTACTTGTATTGCAAGACATTGCTTGTATATCAAGTTAAAATTTAATAAAATGTTTTGCTTGTCTTGCAAAACACTTGCAATCCAAGATTTTACTGTACTTATAATTGGTTTTTTTTAAAATTAGTGTTTCAATTCATAGGTCTTTCATAGACCCCTGATGCAGATATTCCTGTGAAATATGGGCCAGGTCAAGACCTCAAAGAATAGAGAGCCATTTTTGATAGGACATCTGAGTCCGACTTTGGACATTTTCTGCAAGACATCCAAAGTCGGCATCATAGAAACTTCCATTTTCAAATGCCTCATTTAGAATCTTGTGTACAATTCTGGAGGCCGCACCTTCAAAAAGATATAAAAAGGATGGAGTCGGTTCAGAGGAAGGCGACTAAAATGGTGCGTGATCTTCGTCATAAGGTGTATGGGGACAGACTTAAAGATCTCAAGCTGTATAATTTGGAGGAAAGGCGGGAGAGGGGAGATATTTATTTTATTAAAAAAATTTCTATACCGTCTAATTCCTAGGCAGTTTACAATATAGCCACATACATAATAGCTAAAACAGTACAAAGAGGGACAAATCATCAAAATTTAAATGCGTGATAGTGATTTCTCGAACAGGACAAGCCAGACCCTATAGAAAAGCATTAACAAACAATTGCGTTTTGAGGAGCTTTCTAAAACCTCCTGTATCAGCACATTTTCTCAACTGCCCTACCAGTGAATTCTATAATTTTACTCCAGCACATTGCACATGTTTCGACATACTTCGGATTAAAATTGGCCTTTAACAAAGCTGATAACTAATCACCTTGCTCTTAAAAGACTCTGGAATTGTACCATACAAAAATGAATGAGAAAACATTGCAGCCTTATAGTGTGGCGTAAATGTGCATGAGTTGAGTCTCTTTCATGTGAAAGGAAGCTCTGGAATGAGAGGGCATAGGATGACGTTAAGAGGTGATAGACTCTGGAGTCATCTAAGGAAATTCGTTTTTTACAGAAAGGGTGGTAGATGCGTCTGAATTCAAGAAAGCGTGGGATAGGCACATGGGATCTCTTAGCAGGACAGTAAATTATGTTCTCAGAATCATGTGTTTGTATTTCTAGCCCTGGGAGACATCTGCTCATGTGCTATTAGCTGCTTTGTTCCAGCACATCTGGATTGAGGAATGGTCTCTACAATTGCAGCTGTTTTGCTTATTGGTTACTCACTATGGGTCTGATTCTTGATGAAGGGTTTCTGAAGCATCTTTGTATTTTTGGACTACCGTATTTTCACGCATATAACACGCGCGTTATACACGATTTTACAAACTGTGCATAACCTTGCGCGTTATACGCGTGAGCGCGTTGTACAAATTTTTTTTACATAGTTCCCCCCTCCCCCGATGTCCGATTCACCCCCCCCCCGCAGGACCGCTTGCACCCCCACCCCGAAGGACCGCTCACACACACTCGCACCCACATCCCCACCCTGAAGGACCGCTCGCACCCCCACAGCCTCCCGACCCCCCCCCCCATCATGTAGAAGCTCCTACCGGTGTCCTGCTGCTTCCTCTTCCGGTGGTCCCGCCCTTTCTCTGACGTCAGAGAAAGGGCAGGACTGCCAGAAGAGGAAGCAGCGCAGGCTCAGGGCTCACAGAAAGGCCAGGACCACCAAGAGGAAGCAGCAGGACACCGGTAGGAGCTTCTACTTGATGGGGGGGGTCGGGAGGCTGTGGGGGTGCGAGTGGTCCTTCAGGGTGGGGGTGCGGGTGCGGGTGGGAGTGCGTGCGAGCGGTCCTTCGGGGTGGGGGTGCGGGTGCGTGCGAGCGGTCCTGCGGGGGGGTGAATCGGACGTCGGGGGGGCATCAGGCTTTCAGGGTGGGGACAGGACTTCAAGGGGGAGAGGAGAGTCGGGGCGGGTGAAAGGAGAGTCGGGCGGTATACGGGTGTGCGCGGTATACAAAAATGTTTTTACATATATTTTGGTTTCCCGCGCGCTATACCCGTGTGCGCGTTTTACACGGGTGCGCGTTATCTACGTGAAAATGCAGTAGTTGCGCACATTTGTCGTGCAGGATTTTATTTTTCTTTCTCTCTTTCTTTAGACTCTCTTCCACCCCAACAGTGGTGCTGCTGGAAAACACGGGGCCATACAGACTGTTCGGCTGGAACAGTACAAGGCATTCTATGTGACAGGTGCGAGCAAAAGCAAGTAGCATCCAAACATATTTTTATTATGAAAGCTACTTTATCAGCTGAGACATATTTTTTTGAAATAATACAAATGAATGGCAACCCCTGTCATGACTAATAAAAGTTTGTTCTTATGTGATGATATTTGACTCTTCTTTCTCATAGCCATACCAAATAGAATAGTATCATAGGAAAGTGCAACATGATTTTCCAATAATGAGTTTATTTGAGACCAGATTGAATTCCAAAATATTACAAAATGACAAGAATCTTAATTAGTATAAGATACCGCTAATACCAGACAATACACAACAGTATACACAACAGAAAGTTCTTTTTCACCCAGAGGGTGGTGGACACATGGAACGCGCTTCCGGAGGCTGTGATAGGCCGGAGCACGTTACAAGGCTTCAAAGAAGGTTTGGATAGGTTCCTAGAGGATAAAGGAATTGAAGGGTACAGATAAGAGTAGCGGTAGGTTATAGGGATAGTCTGGGACCATTGCTCAGGCAATGGGCCTGATGGGCCGCCGCGGGAGCGGACCGCTGGGCGAGATGGACCTCTGGTCTGCCTCAGCGGAGGCAACTTCTTATGTTCTTATGTTAGCCCAACAGACTTGAAAGGCTATGGCCTCAGAATCGGAGCCTACGCACAGCAGTGCACAAATCTGTTGGGCTAACAATACTGATGTGTATTGTCTGGTATTAGCGGTATCTTATACTAATTTTTATGATAACGTTATGTACTGCTGGGGTGACTAGTTTTAAGAATCTTAATTACACATTCTGGTGGAATTCATTATGCCATAGTTTTAAGATAGAAAGAGCAATAGCAGTACAAAAAGGGATATATAACAACTTTATAAAGATATGGGGGCCGTTGGCAAAATATTGTGAATAGTCATCAATTTCTTTTCTTTCTTAGATATATCTAGCACACTCAAGGGGGGAGGGGGGAGTTGGGAATAATTTTATAAAATATGTTATAATACGTTATATAATACGTGTATATTTCTATTTCGCTTGAAAATGTGATGAAGGATGGGTGGTATGGGTTAGATATTATAGCGCTATTTTGGAATTACTTGTATAATGTATTTTTGTGCACTTGTTCAATTTGAAAATGAATAAAGATTTTTTTTTTTTATAAAAAGAAATAATACAAATGAAATATGAAATGTTTTTGCAAACTTATTCCTGACAACATTTTTTTTTTTAAAGCGCTAAGTCCATCTTTCTAATGTACAATCACACTTTGGATAGCGAGTAACGTGGCTTGCGAGCATTTTGCAAGACGAGCAAAAACATTTGATTAGATTTTAACTCGCTAAACGAGCGTTGTCCTGCAGTACGAGCACATATCGCGCATCACGTCATCAGAACCCACAGTTGAAGCGCGCACATCTTACGCTGAGCGCGGCTGAACGCAATAAAAGCGTCACGCCCAATTTACCCATAGCTCAAGCGCTCACAGCATACAGTATTTTGTATTACAGTTTTTGGGTTGTGAAACGAATCGTCTGAGTTTCCATTATTTCCTATGGGGAAATTCGCTTTGATATACAAGTGCTTTACTGTACAGTGGTGCCTCGCATAACGGCCGCCTCGCACAGCGAACGCTGCGCACAACGAACTTTATGTCTTGATTCGTACAACGGACTTCGTTTCACACAACGAAGTCGCCCGAGCTGCATCCTTCCGGGGTTCCTGCGGGGTTGGATCGCAGCGGGGTTGGTCGAGCCGCGAGGGTAGTCTCCTTCTCCTTACCTGCCCTGTCGCAGCACACAGCCGAACGGAAATCTTCCCGATGTCAGCGCTGACGTCGGAGGGAGGGCTTAAGCAAAGCCCTCCCTTCCTCCGACGTCAGCGCTGACATCAGGAAGACTTCCGGTCGGCTGTGTGCGGCTGCGGCAGGGCAGGTAGGAAGAAGGCAATGGCGAACGAAAGAGGGGGGAGGGGGCGGTCCGCCCCGAAGAATGTGCACAGCTGGTCAGGTCCCCCGATCGACCGACAACAGGCCCGGCCGACAAACCTCCCTGCCCTGTAGCCGCGAATCTAAATTACCTCTTACAGCAGCTTCAATAATCCAGCTGCTGTAAGAAGGTAATTTAGATTCGCGGCTACAGGACAGGGAGATTTGTCCGACCGGGCCTGTTCTGTTGTCGGTCGGGTGCAAAAGCGCCACAAAGGTGGAGGCAGGGAGGGAGGAAAGGTGGAGTGGAGAAGAAAAGACGCTTAAGGGGGGAGAAGGCCGCTGAAAGCACATGTTGGAGGAGGGGATGAGAGGGAGGGAGAGAAGGGGAAATATTGGACAAGGGCAGAAGGGATGCTAAATCATAGGGTGACAGGCAGAGAGAACAACAGGAAAAAGAGTGGAAGCAATCTTGAACCCTGAGGGTGAGGGCAGAGAGAGGTGGTGAGATGATTGATCATGGGGAGAGGGACAAAAGGGAATAGAGATGGGATAGGAAGATAGTGGAAGTAAAAGGACAGGGAGATGTATGTTTTTAGATGTATCTAAATAAAAATAATAACAAAAAATTTATCTTTTTTTATGTCATCTTAGCATATTTTATGCTACAGAACGAATTATTTTTTTTAACATGTATTGTTATGGGAAAACGCGTTTCACATAACGAACTTTTCGCATAACAAACTTGCTCCTGGAACCAATTAAGTTCGTTGTGTGAGGCACCACTGTATTTCTTATCTGAAAAATGGACTCTCACTCACCTATTTTCAACATAGAAACCAGACAAATTGCCAGAGAACAGGTTCAGGGGAAGGCATTTTAAAAATTCTAACTCATGCTTTTTAAATGGTATCTCAAAGCAGGTTCCAGTCAAATACAGTAGGTAATTGTGCCATCTGACCTTGAAACAAGCAACCTGACAGCTTTATAGCGAGTTAAATTAAAATGCAGTTTTGTCAGTGTTCATGAGACTGAACCTGTTTCTTTTCCTCCAAGTCTGCCCCAGAAAACCTAAGCCATTTACCCCGCATTCTATAAAAAGCACCAAAAATTGCACTTGCAAATTTGCTTGCACAATTGAATAGCGAATAAATTATTGCTAATAGTGGGATCTTAATGAGAAATTATGGGTATTAATCAGTTTTAATTCAAATTTACGCACGAGTCTAAAAAGGGGATGTGGAAATGGGAGGGTCAGGGGCGCATCAAGGGCATTCCTCCAAGTTACCTGGAATACTGCGTCCAACACTGGTCGCCGTACATGAAAAAGGACATAGTACTACTGGAAAGGGTTAAGAGAAGAGCGACAAAATTGGTTAAAGGACTGGGGGAGTTGCCATACAATGAGAGGCTAGAGAAACCGGGCCTCTTCTCCCTTGAAAGAAGGAGACTGAGAGGGGACATGATCGAAACATTCAAGATAATGAAGGGAATAGACTTGGTAGATAAAGACAGGTTGTTCACCCTCTCCAAGGTAGAGAGAACGAGAGGGCATTCTCTAAAGTTAAAAGGGGACAGATTCCGTACAAACGTAAGGAAGTTCTTCTTCACCCAGAGAGTGGTAGAAAACTGGAACGCTCTTCCGGAATCTGTCATAGGGGAAAACACCCTCCAGGGATTCAAATAGGGGAAAACACCCTCCAGGGATTCAAATAAGGGAAACACCCTCCAGGGATTCAAGACAAAGTTAGCAAGTTCCTGCTGAACCGGAACGTACGCAGGTAAGGCTAGTCTCAGGGCACTGGTCTTTGACCTAGGGGCCGCCGCGAAAGCGGACTGCTGGGCACGATGGACCACTGGTCTGACTCAGCAGCGGCAGTTCTTATGTTCCTTGAGTCCTTCCAGACCAGTCCAGTCCAAATGTGCGTGGGTTTATCCCCTCCCTGCCGCTCCCCACTTCCCTTCCCCTGTGCCTCTTTAAATTTTCCCAGCATGAGCAACATTACGAACTTGCTGCCTGCGTCGGAACCCAGAAGTGACGTCAGACAGAGCCGACATCCGACGCGGGCAGCAAGCTCGTGATACTGCTCACACCGGGAAAATTAAAAAGGTACAAGGGAAGGTGTGCTCGGCAATGGGAGTCGGGAAGGAGCGGAGAGGACGGGTGCCAGTGCCCCCATCAAGACAGCGCCTAGTGCAGACCACTCCACCTCTTTACTACACCACAGTAACCACAAATGTAGTCCAAATGCTCATACCTAAATCACTAAATAACACGTATAGACTGCAGTATTCTAGCTGCAATATATTTTAAAAGGACAATTATGCAATTTAGAGCAGTGTTTCTCAGCTCAGTCCTGGAGTCCCCCCTTGCTAGTCATGTTTTAAGATTATCCACAATGAATATGCATAAACTTGATTTGCCTACACTGCCTCCAAGGGAGGCCTGGGGCCCCCGCCCTCACCATTGGTCAGACCCCCTCTGCTTCAATGGCCGATGAGGATGCTAGGCCCCACCAGCTGAAGAAATCGCTTTTGCAAGAACTGCCTGTGCAGGCACATTTCAGCCTCCGATGCTGGCCTCTCACAGATGCTCAGCTCAGCAATTTAACTGTGTGCGAGTGCTGACGTCAGCAGCTGAAGTGTGCCCCCAATTAGAGCGCTGCTGTGGCAACACAGATGGGACGTGCGGAGGAGATCTCTTCAGCTGGTGGGGCTTAGCATCTCTGCCAGCACAGGCATGCCTCAATGTTGCAGTGGAGGCAGTATCAGTAGGCAGGAAGTAGGAAAGAATACCTGGCCCTCTTAGACCACCTGTGGGCCTCCTCCAAAATGCACTTCTGACTATGCCCCTGTGGTGTGGAATTCCCATGGGAATATAATCATAACCTCTGGTGACACTAGAATGAGGCTTGGAAAGCACCGAGGGCCAAATGTGCTACAATCTTTTAAAATCCTGTGCGTCGCTGCGGTGCCGCTACCAGTGCTCCGGAAACCTCACATGCAAATGAGAGTTGCGGAGGTTTGCAGAAATCCCATCTGATCAGTCGTCGTAGAAAGCAACTGACACACATATGCAGAGCTGGCAGGGGAAGTCACTCAGCCGTTTGGAGTAGGAAGAGTAGAGTTGTTGTTTTTGGTCCAGGTATGAACTAGATTCCCCTGGGTATGGGTGAAATTTCTGTCTCTGTACAAGTGTATGTAACTTTGCACTCTGCCTATATGAACTTGAGGTAGGTTCTAGAAGTGGTCAGAGACCACTTCACAGGCCACAGACCCGATGGGCCGCCGCGGGAGCGGACCGCTGGGCGAGATGGACCTCTGGTCTGACCCAGTGGAGGCAACTTCTTATGTTCTTATGAACGCCTACCCTGTCATTTTAGAGAATAGCGCCTAGCTGGATCATTGGTATTTAGGTACCTAAGTGTACACATATAACAT
Organism: Geotrypetes seraphini; assembly: GCF_902459505.1. Classification (NCBI taxonomy): domain Eukaryota; kingdom Metazoa; phylum Chordata; class Amphibia; order Gymnophiona; family Dermophiidae; genus Geotrypetes; species Geotrypetes seraphini. Next base: position 14,528,505 of record NC_047093.1, on the reverse strand, counting down.
TCTGATCATTTACATGCATGTCAGTTAACCTTTGTTATAGTTAATTAGTTCCTAAATATTTCATCATAGTGTCAGCCCTAGATCTGAGGCCATGTCATCTCTGTTTGTCTTCCTTGTAGGGGGAGCGAAGGCCTGTGATGGGGGCCTAGGACCCGAAGTACACCATAACCCTCCTTTAATATTTAATCTGGGTCAGAGCATTCAGGAGAAAGTTCCTCTGGACCGCCGTGCTGCAGAGTATCAGAACATATTACCCAAAATAGAACGGACCCTCGCTGCTATCCTTCAGGATATTGCTACAGACAATGTTTCCAGGGCTGATTATTCTCAGGATCCATCAGCGACTCCCTGCTGCAATCCCCAGCATTTAGTGTGCCGATGTGAGCCTAGTAACAGAGCATTTAGCTAGAGCACACAAGGGTAAGACCAGGGCAGGATTAACCAATAGGCCCAGTAGGCAAGTGCCTAGGGCCAGGGGAGCCCAATGAAGGAGGGATCAACATTATTTTTTCCAAACAGTGATAGGCCCCTCCAGCATCGATCGGCAACACAGCCCCCCCCCCCCCCAATCGACGGAAAGTAAGACAAGCAAGCAACGTGGGTAAGAAAAGCAACGGGAACTGTAATTTTGCAAGCGGTGCTGCTTGCCCAAAGCTTCCCTCTGATGCAACTTCCTGTTTCCGCCTGGGCACATGGTGGGGCGGAGTAAGGGGCCCAGTGTACTTGTGTGCCTAGGGGCCCTCGATGAATTAATCCTGCCCTGGGTAAGACTCTTCGAGCAGGGACATAAGCCCTTCTAGTGATTCTCTCTTAATATGACAGTGACTTTTTTGCTGGTCTTGTGCTCGTGGATTGTTCTTCAAGCAAAATATGTTTTTAGACAGCAAGACAACAATCACAGATAGGAAACTGTTCTCTCTCTAGATGCAGAATATATTAACCACACGAGTGAGTGATGACCAGTGTCGGTGGCAACATTGAGCATTTGTACAAAACTAAATAAAAAGTCTAGACTCTAGAAGGTTTTTACCTGACATGTTTGTGGAAAAATGGATGACAGACCACAAACTGAAACTGAACACGGGCAAAACAAAATTTCTACTTCTCGAAAAGGATAAGAACCCTTCCACCACAGAACTAGAAATTAACTCCACCAAATACCATATACAACCCACCCTTAAACTCCTGGTAGTAACAATAGACAGATGATGCACAATGCAAGCCCATATCAACAAGACCACCCAGAGAGCATTTCTAGCCATGCGCAATTTACGTAAAATCAGAAAATTCTTCGAAAAAGAGCAATATAGGCTCGTAGTCCAATCCCTAGTATTAGGTCTACAGGACTACTGCAACATCCTCTACCTGCCTTGCCCTGCAACAATGATAAAACAATTACAGACAATCCAAAACACTGCACTCAGACTGATCTACTCGCTAAGAAAATTTGACCACGTCACCACTGCCTACCTAGACTCACCCTGGTTACCAATAGAAGCGCGAATCCAATTCAAATTATACTGTCTGTTATTCAAAGCAATAAATGGCTCAGCCCCCAATTACCTAAACCAGTGATTCCCAACCCTGTCCTGGAGGAACACCAGGCCAATCGGGTTTTCAGGCTAGCCCTAATGAATATGCATGAGAGAGATTTGCATATGATGGAAGTGATAGGCATGCAAATTTGCTTCATGCATATTCATTAGGGCTAGCCTGAAAACCCAATTGGCCTGGTGTTCCTCCAGGACAGGGTTGGGAACCACTGACCTAAACAACCGCCTGAACCAAAACCTCGCCGCTAGACAAAGAAGATCTAAGACTCCATTTACCTACCCCCCACTCAAAGGCACCCAGCGTAAGCAGATGTTTGACAGTCTACTAGCAATGCAAGCAGCGAAATTGGACCACGCCATCTCCAACCTGCTGATGACAACAAGCAATTTCAAATCTTTTCGCAAAGAAATCAAAACCCATCTATTCAAAAAATTTATACAGATGTCATAACTCCAACCTGGATTCCCCTCAGTGTGACTTCCCCATCCTCCCTTCTTCACCACTTACCCTTCCCCTCAAAGCCCAATCTTGTCAACTGCTTCCCTAACTGCATATATACTGAAACTGCACTATCTCCTATCTGTACAGCATCCCGAATTGTATATCCACTGGAAATAGCTCAATCCTCCTTGCCGTATCCCATTCCCTAAACTATACTACACCATTCTTCTTGTAACTCCTCTGGAAATGTTCTTCTTCTTGTAACTCTTCTGGAAAAGTCCAGAAGTCTCTTTTGTAATCCGCCCAGAACTGCAAGGTTGAGGCGGAATAGAAATCAGTAATGTAATGTAATGTAATGTAATGTTGCATGGCACATGGAACTCTGCTGCCCCTTGTTTTTGGCTACAGACTTTTGGACCCTTTTTTTGTGAGAGATTGAATCACCTTGGTTGATTTTTTTTCACTCCTTTTCTTCTGTATAGGTAGAATTTCGAACTCTCCAAGTAAATTAATGGGATCTTGCCAGGTACTTGTGACCTGGATTGGCCTCTGTTAGAAACAGGATACTGGGCTTCAGAACATTCAGTCTGTCTATATAGCAATGCTTATGCTAAGTTTTTCTCTATTTATAACATTTGAATCTGAGGAATTCTGGTCAGGCAATTATTTCATATGCTACGAGTTTAGCTTGTTGGGCATATTGGATGGACTGTGCAGATCTTTATTTGCCGTCATCTACTAGAGCGATCGTGACACCTTTCATCAAATCCCTCCTCTCCAAAGGATTTTACCTTCCTATCTGAACTCAAGCTCTACTGAAGGGAGTTGGATGGCTGCAATGTGGACTTCTATCCACATACTGACTTCCCATTCTTGTTTACATACCGACTGGTCAGTCTGTCTCCTACGAGCTTTTGGAAGGGCAGAACCTAGTTCCATCCCCATTGTGATTTAGAGTTGCTTGACCTAAAAAAATTCAACAGAATGGAAACCACCTAAAAATATACAGATATGCAGAATTTTAGGCCACATTGAGTTAGGCCAATGGTTCATCCTGTCTCCAACAGTAGACAATCTGTGGTACTAGGAAGTAGATGGCAGATTCTAAAGAAAACACCAATTCCTTGTAAATACCAATTAAGTTAGCATTTACAGACTGGAATGAACTGAGGTGGCAGAGAGGAAAACGGTGACAGAGTTCAACAAAGCGTGGGATGAACATAGAGGATCTAGAATCAGAAAATAATAGTAAATATTGAAGAACGAAGGCCCTGCACAGTCTGTGTCTGTATATGGCCTTTTGGATAAGGATGGGCTGGGGAGGGCTTCAATGGCTGGGAGGGTGTAGATGGGCTGGAGTGAGCTTTGATGGAGACTTCAGTAATTGGAACCCAAGCACAGTACTGGGTAGAGCTTTGGATTCTTGCCCAGAAATAGCTAAGGAAAAAAAAAAATTAATTGAATCAGGTTGGGCAGACTAGATGGACCATTTGGGTCTTTATCTGTCACTATGTTACTTTCCAAGGTCTGCTTGGGTATGAGTTGTTTATGGACTTTTCCTTCAGGAACTTGTCCGAAATCATTTTAAATCCAGTTATGCTAGATTGTTTACTGAAAACTTTTATACCACTACTAATGACTGGGTGGTCAATTCTGAGCAGTTTACATTAGCTTCTATAATGGTATTACAAAACAAGAGCTTCTGTAAAGGTGTTACAATACCTGAGGTACAGTTTACGAGCTTCTATAATGATGCTTCAATACCTGAGCTTTGCTAATGGTGTTACAGTACTTGACCTACGATTTAAGAGATTTTATAATGGTACTTGTCTTTAAGCCCGTTACATTAACAGGTGCTAGAATAGATGTGTGTGTCTGTCTTTCTTTCTTTCTCTCTCTCCTTGGCCGCTGTCTGTCTTTCTTTCTTTCTGTTTCTCTCTTTCCTCAGCTGTCCACCACCACCACCCCTTTACTGCTACCCCTGTCCAGCAGCAGCCCTTCTCCCTTCATTTTACCTCCCCCCCTGTCCAGCAGCACCTCTTCCTTGCTCCCCCTGTCCAGCAGTAGGCCGCCCTTCCTGTTACCTCCCCCCCCGACTCCCCTCAAAGTTCTTGCTGCTGCCGCCAGTGCCACTGCTGTTGCTCCTCTTCCTCCACCACCCGTCGCCTCACAGCAGTTCCCCGGTCCCACTCCCCTCAGAGTTCCTGCTCCTGCCGCTGCTGATGTTTCTCCTCCTCCTCCACCACCCATCACTTCACGGCAATTCCACGATTCTGCTCCTGCCACCAGTGCTGCTGCCACCCGTCGGCCTGTGCCACCTCTGTCGCTGCCACCCCTCTGCGCTCTGGAGGCCCCGGGCATTTCCTCCCAAGCTAATAAAACCCTAAGCGTGCATGCACACTCCTACCTGCCACAGAGCTACGGATCACGCAAGTAGGAGTGTGCATGCGTTCTTAGGGTTTTATTATGAGCTTTACTACAGAGTTAGGTTGTTTCTGTGATGGTTATCCATACTTGTTCTATTGCTTTGGGGTATCCTGGTGTGGTGCGTTTGCATATCCTTTATGAGTGTATAGTATTTATACACTATCTTCACCCTTTATGTGCGTATTTTAGATTGCTATATTTACCCTATATCTACATTTATCTTATGTATTTACAGCGTATTTCTATTATCTGTGTTTTATTTATCATATACTTTGCATTTGTGAAATTTCCTGTGTTCATCCTGTCTTGTTCCAACTAGGGGTTTGGCTATTTCCTTCTTGTTGCTACTCCCCCCGAGTGTTTATTAGTTAAAGTGATTATGAAAAGGATGGTCCAGTCCAAATTCCTTTCTTGAACTTTCTGGTATCCTTTTCTCATTTTCATTCCTTCAGAAGGGAATTCCACCAGATTGGAGCCATCAGAGAACATTCTTGTCCTGACGATTTTGTATTTGAGGTCTCTGAAGGAGGGTATTTCCAGTAGGTATTCCTGGCTCGATCGCAGGGCGTGTGTTAGTGTATGGTCGTGTAGTCTGGTTGCTAGGTATTGTGGTTCTGAAAGATGAATGATTTTGTGTGTCAGCAACAAGATTTTGAATTTAACTCTGCTTTTGAGCGGGAGCCAGCAGTGATCCACTGACCATATTCTCTAGCAACAAATTCCACTGCTTCATTGTTCATGGAATTAAAAAAAATACTTTTTCCAGCATGTTTTAAATCTGCTGTTAGTTGCAGAGAGTCCTGGTGAATGCTTTACAAATAACATCCATACACGGTATAATTATCTCTGCTACTTCTCCATTCTGACAAATGCATTGGACTGAATATCACATAACCTGTATAATTTCTGGCCCCACCTCCAGATCATTGTCTTGTTAAAATGTTTATTTTATTTTTATTTTTCCTCTAACTCTACTTTTCACTTCTCTATTACCCTCCAGGTACTTTAGTTAGATTGTGAGCCTTCGGGACAGTAAGGGAATTTTTCAAGTACCTTTCTTATTTCTAATCTTAATGTATATTTTCTGTAAACCGCTTAGAACCTAACGGATGTAGCGGTATATAAGAAATAAATTACATTACATTACATCATAAGAACATAAGAATAGCTTTACTGGGTCAGACCAATGGTCCATCAAGCCCCGTAGCCCATTCTCACGGTGGCCAGTCCAGGGCAGTAGTCCTGGCCAAAACCCAAAGAGTAGCAACATTCCATACAGAATCTCAAAGAATAGCAAGATTCCGGAATCCTAGAGAGTAACAAGATTCTAGAATCCCAAAGAGTAGCAACATTCCAAACAGAATCTCAAAGAATAGCAAGATTCCGGAATCCTAGAGAGTAACAAGATTCTAGAATCCCAAAGAGTAGCAACATTCCATGATACCGATCCAGGGCAAGCAGAGGCTTCCCCCCATGTCTTAATAACAGACTGGACTTTTCCTCCAGGAATTTGTCCAAATCTTTCTTAAACCAGCTATGTTATCCGCTTTTACCAGGGATTACATAGATACATTTTGGTTGAATACTAATTTATAGCCAAAAATGTATCCATGCTGAAGCCTGCAAAATTAAAAAGTTTGAGATTAGCACCTAACCGTGGCTGCATAAGTGGTTTTTAATAATTAAAGTCAAACTTTGGATAGCGTTAACGTGGTTTTGTGAGTGTTTTGCAAGATGAGCAAAACGTTTTATTAAATTTGAACTCAATAAACGAGCATTGTCTTGCAGTACGAGCACGTATACGTACGTCACATCAGAATCCACAGTTAAGCGCGCACATCTTATGCCGAGTGCGGCTGAACGTAATAGAAGTGTCACACCCAATTTACCTATAGCTCAAGCGCTCACAGCATACAGTATATTGTATTAAAATTTTGGGGTTGTGGACAAATAATCTGAGTTTCCATTATTTCCTATGGGGAAATTCGCTTTGATAATGAGTGCTTTGGATTACAAGCATGTTTCCAGAACAAATTATGCACGCCAACCAAGGTTTTACTGTATGTATATGTGTATCTAATATAATAAAATGGTAGGACGCGCATGCGCACTAAAAAAATCGTGTTCCCTGATCCCGTCGCGGAAACACGACTGCGCATGTGCGCCCACGGCTCTCTCGCGCTTATGCTCAAGCCGCCGCCATGGCTCCTCTATCGAACCGCACCAGGATCGAGAGAGGAGCTGCAGCGGCGGCTTTCAACAAAAAAAAAAAAAAATTACACAGCTGGGGGTAGCCGTGAGGTTGCAGCGGCCTTCCTCACCCCCGACTCTCACTGCACGGAGCCGCGACGACGGGTTTGAGAAAAAAAAAAAAAAAGGGAGCCGTTAGCCTTTCAGCAGCTCCCTCTTAATTTAAGGTAAGTCGGCGGCTTTCCATTTAAACACGGGCGGGCGGCCCGCAGACAGAAGGCTGCCGAAGCCGAAATGAAGCTTCCCAGGGGGGGAGGGGGGAGGACGGCACGGCAAGCGACGGCTTTAGGCAGATGTCAGCATGGGAAGAAATGCTGATGGACCGGGAGGGGGGGGGGGCAAAAAAAAAAGGAAGGGAGGCCTACTGCTGGACAGGGGAAACAGAAAACAGGTACTGCTGGACAGGGGAAGAGGTGCTGATGGATTGGGGGGGGGGGGCAAAAAAAGGAAGGGAAGCTTACTGCTGGACAGGGGAAACAGAAAACAGGTACTGCTGGACAGGGGAAGAGGTGCTGATGAAGGGGGGGGGGCAAAAAAAGGAAGGGAAGCCTACTGCTGGACAGGGGAAACAGAAAACAGGTACTGCTGGACAGGGGAAGAGGTGCTGATGGAGGGGGGGCAAAAAAAGGAAGGGAAGCCTACTGCTGGACAGGGGAAACAGAAATCAGGTACTGCTGGACAGGGGAAGAGGTGCTGATGGACGGGGGAGGGGAAGGAACGGAGGACTAATGCTGGACAGGGGGAGCAGGAAACAGGTACTGCGTGGTGGACAGCCGAGGAAAAAGAAAGACACGAAGAAAGAAATACAGAAACAGGCTAAGGAGAGAGAAAGAAATACACACACACACATAAGAACATAAGCATAAGAACATAAGCAGTGCCTCCGCCGGGTCAGACCATAGGTCCATCCTGCCCGGCAGTCCGCTCCCGCGGCGGCCCAAACAGGTCACGACCTGTCTGCATCACCAGAAGGGGCTCCCTTGCCACCTTGGTTTCTCATTTAAGTCCTATCTTCCCATCGTAGTCCTAACCCTCCGGTCTTGCACATGCACGACCTGTTGGCTTTCTATACCTGTGTTACATCCCAGCATATTCTAGCACCCATTAATGTAACGGGCTTAAAGACTAATATATATATATATATATATATATATATGTATCTATATTTTCCTTACCCCCTAGTTACTTCCCCTTTCTTTTAAATTTGACTGCTGACTAAAGCTTTTTCCACATTCTGAACAGGTATATGGTTTCTCCGCAGTATGAATCCTCTTGTGCATTTTTAAAGTTGACTGCTGATTAAACTTTCAACCACATTCTGGACAGGTATAAAGTTTATTTCTGGTATGAATCCGCTGTTTTGTTAAATTTGATTGCTGATTAAAGCTTTTTCCAGACTCAAAACAGGTATATGGTTTCTCTCCAGTATGCATCCTCTTGTGCGTTTTTAAAGCTGAGGAATGACTATATCTTTTACCACATTCTGGACAGGTATACAGTCTCTTTCTGGTATGAATCCTCTCATGGCTTCTTAAATTTGATTGGCGATTAAAACTTTTGCCACATTCTGGACATATAAATTGCATCTCACTCTCATGGATCCTCTGAAGACAGTTTAACCCAAGGTTTTTTTCCAAGTATCACGCAGAATGGATTTCTTCCCTTTCCTTTCTCCCTGGTGGAGCTGAAAAGTCATTTGGTCGCTGTTTTTATTTCGTAAGGGTCTCTCTTCTCTCAGGTGTCTCTTGCAGGGTCTCTCTGTCTTGACTCTCATTCCTCTGGGAAATATTCTCACTGACATTTCCCGATTGTCTTGGATCTAGAAGACATTGTTCTTGATTCTTCTCCCTCTTCGTCTCCTGCATTGCCTCAGTATCCGTGTATGAATGTCTAACTTCTCTCTCTCCTGACTCCTGGGGACCCTGGATATTTGGCTCTCCATCTTGTTTAATTCACGGTAACAGATCAGGACTTATCCTTAAAGAGACTAGGGAAATCAGAGTCTCCTTCATCACCTCCCTGTAAAGCTCCTTCTTTGGTGATTCAACCTGTGTGGTCAATATATCATGTTTGTATACGGAAGAAAAAGGGCTCCTTTTACGAAGGTGTGCTAGCGTTTTTAGCGCATGCACCAAATTAGTGCGCGCTAGCCGAAAAACTACCGCCTGCTTAAGAAGAGGCGGTAGCAGCTAGCGTGCGCTATTCCACGCGTTAAGGCCCTAACGCACCTTCGTAAAAAGAGCCCTAAATCTATTAACCTGCAATAGGTGTTCCATATGAACAGCAGGATCATCACTCCATTCCCCTGGTTTTCACAGGCTGTTGAATAACATAGTAGATGATGGCAGATAAAGACCCGAATGGTCCATCCAGTCTGCCCAACCTGATTCAATTTAAATTTTTAAATTTTTTTATTAGCTATTTCTGGGCAAGAATCCAAAGCTTTACCCGGTACTGTGCTTGGGTTCCAACTGCTGAAATCTCTGTTAAGACTTACTCCAGCCCATCTACACCCTCCCAGCCATTGAAGCCCTCCCCTGCCCATCCTCCTCCAAACGGCCATGCACAGACACAGACCGTGCAAGTCTGCCCAGTAACTGGCCTAGTTCAATATTTAATATTATTTTCTGATTCTAAATCTTCTGTGTTCATCCCACGCTTCTTTGAACTCAGTCACAGTTTTACTCTCCACCACCTCTCTCGGGAGCACATTCCAGGCATCCACCACCCTCTCCGTAAAGTAGAATTTCCTAACATTGCCCCTGAATCTACCACCCCTCAACCTCAAATTATGTCCTCTGGTTTTACCATTTTCCTTTCTCTGGAAAAGATTTTGTTCTACGTTAATAGCCTGTAGGGGTCTCATACAGGTCAGGTAAAGCCTTATAAGCTTTTTGTTACAGTTTGGGAGAAACCCTCCACCCTGTGCATCAGACTATCCTACTATATCCAGGGAACAGCTGTTAAAGGTAAGCAACCTAGTCTGCTTGTTTAGTTTGTTCAGGAGCCACGCTTGCAGCTGATGCTGGTTTTTAAATAGTAGCAAGGACCTGGCAAAAGTAATAAACTTCTCAGTCAACCACATTTTTAAAAAATGTTTCCAAACAAAGTGGAAATTATGCTTAGCTTTAAAATAAATCACAAAATGTGATGGTGGGGGTAGAAAAAGAAACCAAATCCCTTCCTATCCTTATGACACACTGCTACAATATGTCTCAGTTTGAGGCACTCGTAGCTGAAGCTTAAAAGTTCCAGCATCTGCGTCTCAAGTAGGGGACAGCTGACGCTCTTCCAGCCGTGACCAGAATTATTTTTGGCAGCTGCACAGTAAATGTTCTCGGAGAACTCCTGCAAGGTCAGATCTTCCAACATTACTATTCTCATATTCACTGTAAGTACAAGTTCAGTTATTTATGTCACCCAAGATTTGAATTACAGGGACATTATAAGAAGTTTCTGAGGATTTGGGAGCCATTGACAAAATCTTGCAGTGATTGTTGATTTTGCCCTTTGATCATGCACGTCCAGGATGAGTGGGTAGGGGGGGTTGGAAAATATTTTTAAGTCTTTAATTTGAGTGCAATTTTTGAATACAAATATGGGGGGGGGGGTGATAAATCTATTAGTCATAGATTACAATTTTGATTGAATTTAAGTGCTTTTATAGTATATGATGATTGTATAATATGTTGCACTTATTTATGGCTTCAAAATGAATTAAAAAAAAAGAATTTCAAAACTAAATTGTTTTTCATCTGAAAATCAGCCAGCCAGCATCTCAACGTCCCAAGACTGCACTGTCTCTTCCATTCATAGCTGCAGCGTTCCCAGAGTAAGTTACAAGTGACTGTTTCCATTCAATTTTGACATTTTCAGGGCAGTGAAGAGTTTTTTTGTGAGACAACCTTATCTTACGAGGCTGTAGTGCATCTGACAGTGTATCTTCTGCAGCCTGAATTTATTTTTCATATAGTCAATCGTGGTCTATGTACAGTCAGAATGCAGTTAAAAACTAATGAGTCCTTTGTTTTGAAAATTTACGTTCCACCATTCCCCTGCAGTTCTAGGCAGATTACAAGAGAGGTATTATGGACATATCCAGGAGAAATAGAAGATTAATATTTAATCAGAAAGTTATAGGGTCAGGGAATAGGTTGAAACGATCAATTACAGTATTAGTTTGTCTTGATAAATTTCCTGAATAACAGCATTTTTTATTTCTCTTCTGAAGATTTTGTGGTCTAGTGTTGTGAACAGTAGGGTTGGCGAAGCAGCGACTGCATGGCTCTTGGACAAACATCTTGAGCTCTGGCCAAATTGTGGTGGAAGTTCTGTGGCTTTGTGATATACAGTGTTATTCATAAATAGATGACCCACTTTATCCATTTCAGCAGTCCTGTTTGAATTATCAGGCATAATGATAAGCTGGCAAATCCTGTGTTTATGTGGTGGCCCAAGGAGGTCTTGAAAAATGTATTCTCTGTTTAGAATCTTTAAACTAATGTTCCCTCTAAGTTGCTCAGGAGTCAGCCACCCAGATTCTTGCCCTTGGACATGCTGCAATATACCCACAGTAAGGCAGAATGTACAGAGGATGAAGCCCAGAAGACGAAGGCAGCAGTTTGACTGTTAACAAGGTGGGTGGCTAAGTCCTGCCCAACTGGGAGTACACCGGTTGCAAACTCTGTTTATTTCAGCTCTTATCTAATAGAATTAGTGTACACTTCCCCCTCCGTATTTGCGGGGGTTCGGGGCAGAGCCGGCCTGCGAATATTAAAAAAACCACAAATGATATTCAGGCCGGTTCTGCCCCTAACCTCCACTTTAAGCCCTGAAAGCCCCCCCTTAAGCCTGACCTGGTGGTCTAGTGGGTTTTCGGGGCAGGAGTGATCTTCCTCCACTCCTTCCCTGTGCAGATCACTCACAGGAAATGGCTGCCTTGAGCCTTTTCCTGTGAGCAATCTGCATGGGGTAGGATCATGGAAAGGTCGCTCCTGCCCCAAAAATCCACTAGACCACCACGTAAGACTTAAAGGTGGGGGGGGGCTTAGTGCTTAAAATAGCCTGAAAAATGAAAATGTATTTTTTGATCCAAAACTGCAAATAAGCAAATCCGTACAGAATTTGCGAATACAGAGGGGGAAGTGTACTTCATTTCATCTGATAATATGCCTTTCCAGGAAGAACTCAGTTTAATTACCCTACAGCAGCATCCTACTTGTGCATAAGATGGACACGGCTGCTTCAATTAGGACTGAAAATGTTTCTTCACATTGTTTTAAGCATCATTGAAGATCCAAGATGGCATCAGGCTAGACGCGCTGAGGAGCCGCTCTGAGGACTTTCTCTTAACAATAATTTCTTAGCGGCTACATCACTTACCCGATGCCTAAATGGAGGGGCCATAGCGCCGCTGGTGCATCGCGGCCCACTACCACTCCCGCGGTCGGCAATATTGGGGAACTCCTCAGACGGATGCAGGGAGCATTTTTGGTGTCTGAGGGAGGCCCGCAGAGGAGTAGCGGCGTCAGCGAGGCCGTGGTGATTCCTCCGGGATTGGAGACATCTTTGAGCCCGACATTAGGGCGCCGCCCCCGCAGCCTCAGCTAAGCAGCTCTCCAAGGGGTAAGGGAACCCCGGATGTTGGGGCCTTGCCTTCCCCTGAGGCAAGTAGTCCAACACAGAGCCTGCTGACAGGAGCTCTCATGGATATGAGCTCCTTTGAAGAAGCTGAGGGAAAATCATCTAAGGAGAGGCGAGTCAGCCTTCAGGGACAGCGACAAGTTAATCAACTGGACGGTGAGCACTATGACACTTCTTTACCTTTAATTTCTTTGGAAAAACCTTCAGAAGTAACTCTGGACTCACTATGGGATCTTATGGCCGGACTAGTGAAGACCATAAGTCCCAAACTTCAGTCAATTGAGGGGAAACTGTCTCAACACTCTACTGAACTTAAAGAACTGAAAAATGAAATGACTGACTCTAATTCCTCTGTTCAAAAGCTTGAACAGGAAATTAAATCATCTAAACGACTACAGGAAACTTTAATGAAAGATAATATAAATCTTAGGAGAAAGATGGAGAATTTGGAAAACAACTCCAGATACAATAACTTAAGATTAATTAATTTTCCTAGGCTACCATTGACACCACCTAGAGAAATGTTTAAAAGATATTTTCTTGAAGTTTTGGGGGCCTCAGAAGATTCATTACCTCCTTTATCACGAGTCTATTACTTACCTAATAAGATTAAATTGCTAAAAAAGTCGTCGGACCAAGGATTATTGGATGTATCGGAGTTATTGGAAAAATGTGATAAAGAGGCTGTAGAACCAAGTACTTTGATTATAACAGTAGCTCTCTCTATTGATAAAGTTTGGTTGTTAAAACTATTCTTTAAAAATAGACAGAAAGAATTATGGGTTGTAAAGTGCAGATATTTCCTGATTTATCACGAGAGACCCAAAAGCGTCGCCATGAATTTCTTATGTTGAAGCCAGGTGTTACATCTTTAGGTGCTACTTTCTATTTACGACATCCTTGTAAGTGTAGAGTGCATCACCGATCAGTTAAATATGTTTTCTTTGAGCCTAATCAGTTGACTTCGTTTTTAGCGCTCTCCCGATTGGAGGCAGAAAAATCATAAGCTCTAAGATTATTGATTAATCCCAGCAAACAGCCCTCTAGCTAACTTTATATGAAAGAGTGTACATTTTGTTCAATTCTTTTTCTTATGTTTTCGCTAAGAAATCTTGGATCCAAATTTGAGGACTTGAGCATTTTAGTTTATACATGATTTAAATGTTATTGGAATGTTTCTTGCTTTATGTGGAATTACTAATTTGCTTTCTGTACAAGATAATTCTTGGATTATATGATTTAAAAATCAATAAATATATTTAAACATTAAGCATTGTTGAAAGAGATTATGTACAGACACGTGAATGATTAATGCTCAGTCATCTGCACAGTCCGCTAGTCCTTTCTCCTGGCTCTGATGGGTCTCCTCCTCCTCTGTCTGCCCAGGTCCTCCGCTAGGTCCTATTCCCATGGTGCCTGGTGGTTCCTGTCGTCCAACTGTCGGTTCTCTCCTGGTGTGTTGGTGGTCTCGTGCCTCCACCATCCTGCAGGCCTCCTCAATGAACTTCTCGAGCTCCCTAACTTGTTCCGCGATGTGGCTCTCTCTGGTGGGAAGCGAAGTCAAGGGGAAAGGAACCAAGCCGTCAGATGTAATGACTTTAGATTGGGATGCAACAGTGACCCCCGACTCTGAGACAGCAGATAGGGAAACACAGGCAGTAGTAGAGGCTCCCTGACACTGAGTTGAAGAAGCAGGGAGAACCAGTGCTGACGAGGCCAACGAGGCGCAATGAGAATCATAGTGGCCCTGGTCGATTTGAGATGTACCAACGTCCTCAAAATCAGAGGAAAAGGAGGAAACGCATAAAGGAACCTCCCTCCCCAGTCGAGAAGGAAGGCATCGGCCTCGAGACGGTCCTGGGAGTACATCCGAGAACAATAGAGGGACAGTTTGTGAGTCTCTGGCGACGCAAACAGATCCACTTGAGGAGTCCCCCCAACGGTCGAAGACCTCGCGCAGAACCCGGGAGTTGAGCGACCACTCGTGCGGTTGGAGAAGATGACTCAGTTTGTCGGCCAGACAATTCCTCTCTCCCTGAATGTAAACTGCCCGAAAGAAGATGTTCTGGGAGACCGCCCATTCCCAAAGGCGCAGAGCTTCCCTGCACAGGGACCAAGAGCCCATCCCCCCTTGCTTGTTCACATAGTACATTGCCACCTGATTGTCCGTCCGCACGAGGACTACCTGATCATGCAGCAGGTGGCAGAACGCTCGAGCAGCCAGAAAAATGGCCCGAAGCTCCAAGACATTGATGTGACAAAGACGGTCTTCCGCCGACCATAGACCTTGAGTCCACAGACCGTCGAGATGAGCCCCCCACGCGTACTCCGAAGAGTCCATGGTCAGGACCTTGTGATGCGGAGGGACGAGAAAGAACAAACCCCCGGAAAGATTGGAAGAGTTGGTCCACCAACGGAGCGAGCGTCTCAAGGAAAGAGTCACTGTTACAGGATAGGAGACCGGGTCCCGATCCCGACGCCACTGGGAGGCCAAGGTCCACTGAGGAAGCCTCAGGTGCAAGCGGGCGAACGGCGTGACATGAACTGTCGATGCCATGTGGCCGAGCAGAATCATCAGACTCTGTGCCGATACTGAGGGCTGCAGCGAAATCTGGAGAGGGGAGGAACGAACGGAGGCAAACCATGTCCAGCACGGCCCCGATAAACTGAAGGGATTGAGCCGGGCACAACTGAGACTTGGGAAAGTTCACTTCGAACCCCAGACGTTGAAGGAAGATGATAGTCTGTCGGGTCGCTGAGATAACCCCCTCCCTGGAAGGGGCCTTGATCAGCCAATCGTCCAGGTAGGGAAAGACCTGCAGACCCTGAGATCGCAGGGCCGCCGCGACAACCACCATGCACTTCATGAAGACTCGAGGGGACGAAGCCAAGCCAAAGGGGAGGACCCGATATTGAAGGTGCAACTCCCCCACCTGGAACCGTAGAAACTTGCGGAAGGCGGGATGCACCGGAACATGTGTATAAGCTTCCTTCAAGTCCAGGGAGCATATCCAGTCCCCTTCTTCCAACAGTGGGTACAGGACTGGAAGCGACAACATACGGAACTTCTCCCGGACAAGGAACTTGTTGAGCCTCCGGAGATCCAAAATGGGGCGCAAGTCCCCGGTCTTTTTCGGGACCAAAAAATAACTGGAGTAAAACCCCTGACCCCATTGGTTGGGGGGCACCCGCTCGACCGCCCGGAGACCCAACAAGGCCCTGGCCTCCGAGAGGAGAAGGGGAAGTTGGGTCCGGTTGAAAGGACATGCGCCGGGAGGACTGTTCGGAGGAGCCTCCCTGAAGTTGAGGGAGTAACCCTCCGAGATGACACGGAGCACCCAAGCATCGGACGTGATCTGAGGCCAGGTCGAATGAAAAGCTCGCAGCCGGCCCCCGATTGGAAGCGGGGAGGGGACCCGCCCCCATCTGCTCAGAGCGTCAAAAAGACAGCGCCAGTTTGGATGCCGCTTGCGCCTGAGGCTTCTGGTGGGACGCCCTGGTCTGCTGAGGGGGTCGCCGAGAAGGAGGCCTAGAAAAAGCCGGCGTGGACTTTTGTGGGTAGCGCCGCGGGGGAGGTCGGTAAGGCCTCGGAGTGGCCACTTTGGCCTTGGGACGGACCAACAAGGCAAAAGAGCGCTCATGATCGGACAGGTGCTTGGTAGCCATTTCCAGGGACTCATCAAATAGTTCCGACCCCACGCACGGCAAATTTGCCAGGCGTTCTTGTAGATTCGGGTCCATATCAACAATGCGCAGCCACGCAAGACGGCGCATGGCCACGGCAAAGACGGAGACCCGGGACGACAACTCAAAGGCGTCGTAGACTGCATGAAAAAGAAAGAGATGCAGCTGGGACAAAGTATCCATGAGCTCACTAAAGTCCCCCTTATGGGAGTCAGGCAGGACCCCGTGATAACGGGGCATAGACTTGACTAGGCGACGCAGATAAGAAGAAAAGGCGAAAGCGTAGTTGAGCACGCTGTTGGACATCATGGAATTATAATAGAGGCGGCGCCCAAACTTATCAAGCGTCCGCCCTTCACGCCCGAGCGGAACCGCTGCAGAGACGCGAGAAGGCTGAGATTTCTTCAACAAGGATTCCACCAGCAAAGATTGGTGGGACAACTGCGCCTTCTCGAAGCCCTTGCAGGGAACCGTGCGGTACTTCGATTCCATTTTCGAAGGGACAGCCGTGACTGCATAAGGGGACTCCAAATTGCGCAAGAACGTATGATGAAGGATCTTGTGCAAAGGCAAACGCGGAGCTTCCCCGTTGAGGAGAGGGCAAATCCTGCTCCTCCAAAAAGTCCTTTGTATATTGAGACCCCGAAAACAGGTCGAGGTCCAAGGCTTTCCCCATATCCACCACAAACCTCGAGAATGAAGAGGGCCTCGAGGGTGGGGAAGAGGAGCGAGAGGCCTCTGCCGCCATGAAGGACGGAGAAGCCTCCCGGGAGTATCTGGGTTCCCGCCCGGTGCCAGACTCCGAACCCCAGGAAGCTGCACCAAGGGACTTCGTCGGAGTCGGAGATCTCCGACGACCCGAGGAGTCCCTCGGGGAAGTCCCCGGGGTACGAGGCACCGAGGATCGCCCCCCTTCTCCTTGGGGAGGAGTCCCTGGATCCTTTCCATGCAGGGGAACGCAGAAGCCTCGGATTATCAAGGCAGAGTTCCGAAACCCCTAGTCGCTGCGCCTCCCGGGTCGGCGAGGAGCGACCGCGCCTCCGGAGACCCCCGAGGGCGCTTGGGCTTCCGGGACTGGTGCTTCGCCCGAGGCCGACCCGAGGGCGAGGACCCGCGGGAGGACTTCGACGAGGAGGAGGAGGAAATCCTGCAAACCCGGCGCACCTTGTCCCGAGGTCGCACACTCTGCACAGGCTTGTCCACCGCCGAGGTCAGGGTCGAGGCAGTGACCACCACCGGAGCCGAAGTCGAGGTCGAGGCTACGGTCGAGGACGACTGCAGGTGGGCCATGGCGCAGGACAGCTCAGAGGCAATAAGCGCTCGGAGCATGTCCTGGAAGACAGGGATAGCCATCATAGATGGCATGTCTGAAGACGGCGGGTGCTCTCTAGAGGGCGACCTCGGCGAGGAGTATTCCCGTGGAGCACCCGACTTCGACGCCCGGGGCGGGGCCGAGGACGACCCCCCCACCCCCGTTGAGGAGCCCGAGGATGGCTTCTTCGAAGACCCTGGAGCAGAAGGAAGTGAGGACTTACCCGCAGTTGACTTTGGGGTCGAGGACGCAGGCTTCGACGAAGAAGGCCTCCGCGGCGAGGTCGAGGGAGTCGAGGCTGAGGTCAAAGTCGGGGCCGAGGTCGAGGCCTTCCCCGCCGCAGGGTCAACACTAAAGAGCTCCGCCATGCGGGCACACCGGCGGCGGAGCGCTCGGGGCTGAAAGGTCGAGCACCGAGTGCAGGAATCAGTCGGGTGATCCGCACCCAGGCAAACAAGGCACCACCGATGGGGATCGGTGATGGAAAGCAGCCGATCGCACTGGGTGCACTTTTTAAAGCCCGTCAAAGGACGGGACATGAACACGAAAAACGGCCGGGAACAAGCAAGGTCCCGCGGCCGCGGCTACCGGGAGCCCCCGGAGCCGGAACGAAAAACTTTTTCTTTTTTTTTTTTTGACGATTTCAAAAACGCGAACGAACAAAAACAATAAATCAAGCACAGCGACTGAGAAAACAAACCCAGCCGCGGTGTCAGAAGGCAAAAGGCACGGAGCACAAATTCCACAGGGCTTCTGGTTCCGTGGAAAAAACAGAACTGAGGACCACGAGGTGAGGATGCGCCCTCTAGTGGGCAGGAAGGCATGCACATGCGTGGTGCAGCATAGCAAGCTTAAAACTTCAATCAAGTTTGCTTGAAAAGCTGTTCGCGCTGGGGCTCCGTAGATGACGTCACCCACATGTGAGAATATGCTGCCTGCTTGTCCTGGGATAAGTCATGTTATTCACTGAATTTCACAATATGCAATGATTGGGTGGTGAGGCAATTTTTCTTGGGGCTTTGGGCCCTAGCCTTTTGCCTTCGTGTTTCTGAACATATTTTTTAAAGTCTAAGTGTTTGTGTTTTATCACTGATAACCTGACTATTACAAGTATTAAGTGATTTTTTGGTTTGTTTTCACATATAACGTTTCAATCACTCTTATTAGAGTATCAATTTATTTTGGTCTTCCCCATAAATATATTGGACTTCATATTTTCCTGGCTACTGAGTTGCAAAGTCATAGCGCATCTGCTGACGCCATGGCGATTACCTGCTGAAAGTTGTGAAGCCGTTCCTGCCCCTGAGGAAGACTCGAAATGAGGCAAGTGATTCACACTGGATTTAAAGCTAAGTCATTGATCATTTTGGTATATTTGACGCCTTGATTTTGGACACGTATTTTTGAAAATGCTGGGGCTCTTTGGCTAGTCAGTTGATTGGGCTCTCCCCCCCCCCCCTCCTTATGCTTAACATCAATTTAAGCGATGTTACATTTCATTTTTGGTACAACGATAAGCTTGAATAAAAATGTGAGCGGCGAATGATATATGAAGCAGACTCACTGGGTACTCGTTAGTTGCAGAGCCATTTGAGAAGCTGCTGGTGGAACCTTTTAAGAAAAATGTGCGTTTCTATCGCATACTTGTTATCCTGTATATCTATCTTTTTTTGCTTTCTGGAAGGCATTTGAATTTTGTTTCTAGATTGCTTTTTTCATATTTATTGAGGGTGGTTTTTTGGTTTGCATTTTGCTTTTCTTTTGGTGGTTGTGGGTTTTTATTATGGGTGCCAATTCTTAACAACATTTAGGGTACTATGGATCTGTAACAGAATACTAGCATAACCTGGCATCAGCGTGCCTAAAATTTACAGGCCCTCAATTCCACCAGCCATAGCCTTGGTATAAATACAGTAGGGACACGCATAGCTTACACATGTAATTAGAAGCCCATTCCTCCTTGCATTTATTTACACACTATGCCACTAGATGCCCTGCTGGCACTTTCACAGGCAAGTGTACAGTATATTGATGCATGCAAGGGGAACATCAAATACAGACACCCATTTATCTGTATTTTGTAGTTAAGCTGCCTAGCGTTTAAGGTAGAAGGAAAACATGAATGTAATAAGTGAATGAAAAAAGCCTGTTGTGGGGATGCAGGAGCCAGTAAGGGTTGAGAATGTCCACATTGAATCTGCATGCATTTGAGGCAGTATATGCAACAAGATCATATGTTTTTATTGCAGATATCCTCAAAACCTGATTGGCTGCTATCTCCCCAGACCAAGTTTTGAGACCCACCATTCTACTGCGGCATCATTTCATGGGCATGGGGAGAGCCCTGCTCAAGGGCCACAAAACCGTGGCATCTTTACAAAACTGCTATTGAATACATAAGATGAATACACACTGCCTTAACTGGGACAGGCATTAGGAAAAAGCCGTAAACATGCAAACTTGATGACTTTTATTACTACTTTCCTCAATATCGTGCCATAAAAACAACAAAATTCTTTATTTTTTTTTGTTTGTCTGTGCAAAACATTTGCTAGTTCAAGAAGAAAATTCTAAGTATGCAAAGAAATATTTCACTAGAACTCTTATGGTTGTACATATTAAATACTGCAATATACATTTTTTTAAAAGACTATAAAAAACAGATTAAATATAAAAACATACAATTTAGGTTAGCTTTTACACTGTGGTTCTGACGAGTACTTCTGTTAAATGGAATACTGTGTCTCTATACCACACCCATCTACGTAATGAATAAAAGACCACCTGAAAGGTAGTGCAAAGCTGAACATTTCAACACGCTAAAAGCAACAGAGCACCTGTGTAACTTTTTTTTTTTTCCTTTTGGCCCCCACAAAGCTGTTCTTCCAAATTCCAAAGCAACATCCAGCATGCTGAGGGTTGGAGACGCATCACGATAGCTTCGCTCTGCCCTTCTGACTTCCACGGCACAAACTTATCTACCAAAATCAAAACAGAACTGCCTTATTCTTCCCAATCAGATTGCTCACAGGTGCATTATAAACAGATTTATACACAATGCCTTTATCTGTTCTGTTGAAAACTTCACAGTTCTGCTTTGGGTGTTAATCAGCTAAAAAGATATATATATATATTTTTTTTTTTTTGTAATTCTTATTTTGATTCTAAAGAATACATACAGCCAAGGAAAGAACATATTTTTTTAACAGCACCCTATCATACCAATGGCTTCCCAGACTGTGGACTGAGAGACATGCCTTAAATCTCCCTCTCAATGATCAAGCCCCCTCGGCAGATCCAAAAAAAATGTCTTCTTGGAGTCGCAGTAATCCCATCCAGGCTCAAGCCTGGAAATGCCCCAAATACTGGCATACACACCTACATGATCCCTCGCTTTAGAAAGAAGGGATAACTTAATATTGATCAAGTATACTTTACAGAATTCAACTAATTGCATGTAGGTCTTTAGTTAATTCTTGTAACCGCATGAAATTACACAGTGTATCGCAGTATAGAAATGTTATGTTTCTAGGAGTGCTAGGCATTAAAATATGCTTACATTTGATGGGATACTTTGGCAGTTCCTCACTGTCCTTTTAAACTGCTTCAGTCAACAGCATTGACTGCACTTCAAGAGCCTTCACAGGCAATAAGGGACCTGTAGTATGGCAAAACATGTCATGGACCTCCATAACACAATATGGATCTTCCAAGTGACATCATTGAAAGTGTTCTAAGAGAGAAAAGTACCTTTGTGGTTGGCATATTAACATACCATCGCCTGAAAGCAAAACCTCTCCCCCCCCCAAAAAAAAAACCCCAAGTGCTTGATGTGAAATAGAGAAAGCTGAGAAGTAAAGCTTCATGTGTTTATTATACAACAATATCACAAATACATCAAAATGTTAAATGTTTACTCGAGATATGGCTTTTCAGAAGTCACAACAGTTTGGTATGCAAGAAGACCTTACAGCAGTGGCCTGAAAGTCATGTCTCTCCTATTGTACGGCACTTTTGCTTTCAGACGACGATAGAGAAACTTCAGAATTCACTGGCCATTATCCACAGTTGAAAGTTACTATCTTTTGGGTGAGAGGAAGGATGGCTGCATCCTGAAATTCCAAAATGAGTCTATGGACAAGCATCCCTGTCTTTCGAGGAGTCAGAATATTTCTTAATGATGAAAAAGTGCTCTCTCCACTTAGTTTAAATTTCAAACTAAACTTAAAAGGCCGCTGCAATCCAGCTAGCTTAGGAAAATTCCACCACAAATGCTAATGATTTTAAATTGTACAACTTGATGTCTAGCTTGAGTATACAAGGGCTTATTAAACAAATCTACGTACTATAAAAATGCTTTAAAGCATGAGCCGTGTTGAGTTAGACCACTGTCCACTGAGCCTAACATCCTTATCTGTAATAATGACTAGCTTGGGTCACAAGTACGCCAGCAGATCTAGGTTGCATGGCCAAGATGGACAGTGGCTCTCCCTGGTCTACCTAGCTAATCATTTTTCACCCAGGAACTTGTCCAAACCTTTTTGAAGCCTACTACATTGGCTGGCCTAGCCCATGTCCTCAGATTCCACAATATCCTTTCTACGATTTTTCAAGCTGCATTCTCTTTTTATATAGTTTCCTATTTAATTGTGCCACCCTACCCATGATTTTACAAACTTTTTTTTCCCTAACAAATTTAACTCACTTCATCAAGGAGATGAAACAGTTCCTTAATCATTTTGCCATCCTTTGTGGAATCTTCTACTGATATTTACAGCAGAACTAGAGACTTCTTAGCGCATCCCAATCGGAGAAGTAACAGATGAAGTGGCATCAGTGGCAGATCTAAAGCTACTTGGACAAAATGGCCATCACTGCAGGAGCCTTACAAAAGATTAAAGGGCAACTATTTGGAGAAACAAAAATGGTCAAGTCAGAGCAGACAATGCCGCCTGGCTTTCTTGGACCTCTTTGTTTTTCCAAAGCAGTGATGCTAGTCTTGTGACAGCTCATGGACCTGGGCATTCATTTTATCGATTTATAGAACCAGACAAATGAATCCACAATGGACTATATATGCGCATGACGAAATTGGCACCAGCCCTCCCTATGCCTCAAGTGATGATCAACAATCCAGAGTGAGAACTTTAGACCACTATTTGGCATTCAAATTCAATTGGCTTTGCAAAATGAAACATGCAGCATTAAAAACATTCTGCCACAATTTGTAATATCTTAATTCAATTCTAATGAAAAACTTAACACCCTTGTGAAAATAACAGGGACTGTACATAATCCAAAACATTCTATGTTATCTGCCTAAAGTCGTTTTCCAGTTTCTTTTCAGCTCTGGTATATCTGGAAGGATGTTTCCCCTCTCCCAAAAAAACAAAACAAAACCCATTGTAGAACTTGCCTTCAATGTACATTTGGTTTACTTGCAGAGTACTTTTTTTTCACCCTTTCTGCTTGTGGAAATTTTTCCTTCCAGAGGTTTCAGGAAACTGAATTTTTAGGCACAAGATGTGCCGTTTCTAAACTGCTTGATCAGACTTGCAGCTTTGCCCTCCATCTGCCTAATCCAAAGCCTGCTCCACTGGGGATTAAGGGTTTAACTACATCCTGACCTGTGCGTAGAGAACAGCAGGATCACGGCTGTCCTTTACAGAAGCCCAGAGTGGCACATCACACCCAGTACTAAGACTGAGAATTTTAGGAGCCGGAAACTGAGTTGTTAGATCATGCCTTCTGCACATGAGCAGAATTTCCTGCAGCACTGTGTTAACATTAGCAAGAACTACAGTATGTAACAAAAGGCTATTGTCTGCATACATGGCACTAATGGCCAGCAAATGCTCCGACGTTTCAAGAAATTAAGCAATGCTACATAAGAACAGGTTAGGGGCACAGAGCAGCTCTTCTTTTAGAAGCTAACACTTTCTTCTTGGTGTGTGCTTGTATTGTAGTTTTTAGGGGCTCTGAATGCTCACAGGAGGGAATTCGTTCTCGTCATCGAGACACACTGGGCCGGTGGCAAACTCATGCTCTGGTATCACTTCGCCTCGAAGGGCACCGCCATCCTCAGAATAACCTGCAGATACCCAAAAACAAGCAAATGTGAGTAGGATGAAGAGCAAGGAACATGTACGACTAAAAGCTTCAGCAATATCTGACATCTTAGGGAAGGTTGGGTGCAAGGGAAACTCTTTACTGTTACAACAATGAATACTAGTGTGCAACTATTAGGATCAACATGTAAGTCAAAAAGCAGAGAGAGAAATAGGAAGGAAAATGCAAGGGAGTTCTCTGTACCCTGCACCCTATCAAACATGCTGAAGAAAGGATAAACAACCAGCAACAAAAAGTTTAACAGGAAGTAAAAAGGGGGAACAAGAACAGCCAAGATCTGATATCTTGAGCTTCAGAGGCAAGCCTGATCTACCTTATTACAGTACATTTAAACAGAATTGTCAATATTAAATACAGTATCAAAATTTTCACATTAATTCTGGTGGGGTCTTTTACTAATTGCAAAAAAGAACTAGCCCCAGAGTTGATTTAGACCTATAGGCCTCATGGCAGATAGTATATGGTGTGAATAAACATGTGGATAAAGGTGAGTCAGAAAGCTTTTGACAAAGTTGCTCATGAGAGGCTCCTGAGAAAATGAAAATATCATGAGGTAGGTGGCAAAGTTCAGTTGTGGATTAGGATTAGGATAAAAAACAGAGGGTAGGGTTAAATGGTCATTTTTCTCAATGGAGGAGAGAAAACAGTGGAGTGCCACAGGGATCTGTACTGGGACCGGTGCTATTTAACTTATTTATAAATGATCTGGAAATTGGAACGACAAGTGAGGTGATTATATTTTCAGATGACACTAAACTGTTCAATGTTGGTAAAATGCATGCGAACTGTGAAAATTGCAGGCAGAAATTGGAAGATTGAGCGTCCAAGTGGCAGATGAAATTTTATGTGGTCAAATGCAAAGTGATGCACATTAGGAAAAATAACCCAAAACACAGTTACTGGATGCTAGGGTCCACCTTGGGGGTTAGCACCAAAGAAAAGGATATGGGTGTCATTGTAGACAATTCAACGAAACCTTCCACCCAATGTGTGGTGGCGGCAGCCAAAAAAGCAAACAGGATACTACTGCAAGGTACAGGCGGAATATAAGCCATTAATGTAATGTAATGTAATGTAAAAAGGATGGTTAACAAGACTAAGAATGCTATAATGCTTCTATATCGCTCCATGGTGCAACCTCACTTGGAGTATTGTGTTCAATTCTGGTCTCCTTATCTCAAGAAAGATATATCAGTGCTAGAAAAGGTTCAAAGAAGAGTGACCAAGATGGTAAAGGGGATGGAACTCCTCGCGTATGAAGAAAGACTAAAACGGTTAGGGCTCTTCAGCTTGGAAAAGAGATGGCTGAGGGGAGATATGATTGAAGTCTACAAAATCTTGAGTGGAGTAGAATGGGTTTCACTTCTGTCAAAAATTACAAAGACTAGGGGACACTCGATGAAGTTACAGGGAAATACTTTTAAAACCAATAGGAGGAAATATTTTTTTCACTCAGAGAATAGTTAAGCTCTGGAACGTGGTAAACGCGGATAACGTAGCTGGTTTTAAGAAAGCTTTGGACAATTTCTTGGACATGGGGAAGCCACTGCTTGCCCTGGATCAGTAGCATGGAATGTTGCTATTCTTTGTGTTTTGGCCACCGTGAGAACAGGCTACTGGGCTTGATGGACCATTGGTCTAACCCAGTAAGGCTAGTCTTTTTTTTTTTAATCTTTATTAAATTTTCCAAACTAACATTGTGCAAACAATTTCAAAATACATATTAAACTTATAGATATTAATGAACAACTATTTCCCCCCAACCCCCACCAAATAATCAGAAAGAAGATACCTACAAGAAACTAACCATATGTCCCCTAACAGTATGGCTATTCTTATGATAAATAAATTATATTCCCTAGCATCCTGCAGAGGAGTCCAGAGGTTGCAGGTGTTATATGCACATTCTCCAGCAGATGGAGACAGAAAAATACTGAATTGGAGGTGCTGAACACATAGCTAACAGAATACTGTACAATTCTTTATTCTCCACCTCCATGCTCAACTGGAAGCCAGCTGACCAGCTAGACTAGTCAGGCAGGCTAGCTCCTGGTCCAGTTGCTCAGCTGGCTCCTAGATGAGGACAGGGCCATTTCTGCAGCTTTTAAGGAGCACCCCTAGAAGTCTTTAGGCTAGAGCTCTATTCCCCTACTTCCCACGCAGCTAGAAGTGGAAGGCTTTTAAATGTCTTGCAGCTTGTCTGTGCTAACAGCCTTTCTGGAGATGGGGGAAGTCTGTTTCACTGCCCATCTCTGTGGCTCCGTTTCCTTAACTGACTCCAATATTACTTTGCAAGTACAGAAGAGGGTCACAGTATATCCAATATCAAAGCAGCAAAAAGAACAACGGGCCATCCAAATATGGCGCAATCAGGCAGAATTTTATTGGTGGACCCAAAACGGGTCATGTTTTGGTGTGAACCACTTGCATCATCAGGGGTCATGCAACAAAATTATTGTACAAACACACAAAAAAGTGGCTCCATCGTCAAACTAAACTCGATATTTCACACAACATTTTGCTTTACAATCGGGCAGACTTTTACAGGCTCAAGAGGTTCTTGTGTCATGTGAAATATTGAGTTTAGTTCGACAATGAAGGTGCTTTTTTATATGTTTGTACGATAATTTCATTATATGACCCCCTGATATGATATTTGGAAGTCACAAATTAATTTCATAGATCTGAAACATTTTGACCTATTTGACTAGTCAAAAAAAGGGTTAAGTAGCATCCAAGGTTACATCTGCTGGCTGATTAAAGGAAAAATGCCAGCACTGACCCGTTAACGGCTTCAGTGGGACAGCTATCCGGCCAAATCTTCTTCCTCCTCCCCGCTGCAGTGGCATAGATATGAGGGGGCCAGCCCCCCATTTTTCTGAGGCCTCTCCTGTGTCTAAACCGGATCCTACTTCTTAGCTGCCGATTACCCATTTTCTCACTTGCAGCAGTTCTGTATTCTTCCCCAGTGGTCGAGTTCCAGTTCCCTACCCCGCCCAAGCCTCCTGCCAAGCTGCTTGCCTTTGTTTGCTGTTGCTCTGCTGCCTTAGGGCCTTGCCTGTAGGTTGGCTCAGCTGTTGTAGCCTATTGCAGCTCTGAGTGTCTCCTCCTAAGTCCAAGACTTCTGGAAGAGTATGCAGCAAGGGAGGGACTCAGGAGCTATCAGCCAGCTCAGTCTTCCTCTCTACCATCAACCAACAGCTTTATATTTTATGCTGCTGGATTGTGGGAGTAGGGGAGATGCTGAGCTATGTCCCCCTAAGATAACTCTAGGCCCCCCAGCAATCCACTGTGCACTCAACTCTCCCAGCTAAATCTCCACCGATTTTCCCCTCCCCTCCAGCAGAGACATAACTAGTGGGGGTCTGGGGGATGGGGGGAGAACAGGAGAGAGTCAGTCCAGGGAGGGCAGTCACAGGAAATTTAGCTACAGGCCAGTACTGGCACCCCTCACACTCCAGTGGGAGTTGCAGTCTTCAGACAGGAGAGTTGAATACACAAGAGGACTGCCAGAGGGACAAAGCTCAGCATCTGAGGCCCAAATTCATCTTCTGAACATGCCGACTGTAAGGCCGTGTCCAAGCATGCACTTAATTGCACCATGTGAACTTTCACACATAAAATAATTTCATAAAAGGCAATTTATGCATGTAAAAAGAGTGTTAATGCACACAGAGCCAATAGACCAGTGTCGCGCAAATTTTTTAGAGCCCCGGCTGGAGGGCATCCAGAAGTGCACAGATGTTGACACGATGACATCATGCATCGACGTCCACACATGTATGGAGGGCCCTCCGGATGGGGCCCTGATCCTGCAATTGCTACACTGATGGGGGGTGCTGGAGGAGGAGAGGCACCAGCTGACAGCGGTGACTCATCATAACTGCATGGGACAAATGCGCGCCAACAATCACATGCAGGACTTATACGCACCGGATTAAAACAGTTATTGTAAGCGCTTCGAGGGGGGTGGTGCTCCCGTTGGGGGGGGGGGGGGTGAGGAGAGGAACCTCCCATTACAGAGGAAACTGCCGATTATCCACCTCGAACTACCATGGCTTTGGCGGTATATAAGAATAAAAATTATTATTATTATTAAAATGGCAGTTTCCTCTGTAATGGGGGGGTTCACCCCCTCCACTCACCCCCACAAAGGGAGCGCGAACACTTCTAAGTTTAATGGGAGAGTTCACCCCCCACGGAGCGCTTACTGTAACTGTTTTAATCCGGTGCGCATAAGTCCTGCGCCATTGTCAGCGCGTGTTTTTCCTGCGCGTTTTAGTTAGTGCAGTGGTTCCCAATCCCGTCCTGGAGGACCACCAGGCCAATCGGGTTTTCAGGATAGCCCTAATGAATATGCATGAAACAGATTTGCATGCCTGTCACTTCCATTATATTCATTAGGGCTAGCCTGAAAACCCGATTGGCCTGGTGGTCCTCCAGGACAGGGTAGGGAACCACTGAGTTAGTGTACTGCTGACTGGACGTCCTGTAAACAGTCAGCCAGCACCTCTCCTCTTCGCTGGCATCTCATGGCACACCTGGAATTTTCCCCAATAACACAATCTAATTATTCCACAAGGGTCCTCAGTCGAAATTATGTCTCAAATGGCAGTGTATCTTATCCACCATTAGAATACCCTTATGCATACAAAGACTTTAAGTCAGTTTAAAGGATCCTCAGTGGCACCTGGAATTTTGCCATGGTACACAGTTTGCGATATACTGTAACAGAGCACAGTACAATTCTGTAGTGTCTGTCTCCACCTGCTGGACAATGTGCATATAACACCTGCTAGTTGTGGACATCTGCAGAGATTACGGGAAAGGGGAATCAGGTAAACCATAAACCCTCCTCGACATTGTCAAGTGACTTCACTACAAAATGTTAGGCGCTTACGCACAAAGCTACTCGATACCCCAAGCAGGCGAAATATATATTCTGTACAGAGTCAAACTGTAGCTCTAAAAGTGACATTGTCTATTAAGGCCTTCAACTCAGTTCACAAATAAGCAATGTATTACATGCCTCGAGTGTGGACTATACTGGCCAGAAGTTTTACCAGTTTTATTAGTACACTTCAGTGCTATCGGGACTTGGCCTGGGTTGTTGCATAGGATTCCTAGCTTTTCCCATGTTAACGTGGTCAACATTTTTTGCTCGTCCTTTTTCAGTTTTTCCCATGGACAGATTCTTTTTTTCATAATCTTTCTTCTTCCCTTTTACACCTTTAAAGGGCAACATTTCACCATGTAAAAAGTCTACATCGCAAAACCGTGAAAAGCCGATGGCCTGTCTCAGACTGGAGCACAGCAGTGAGTACGTACCTGGCACTGTAGATGCCGAAGGCACAGCACTTAGTTTGGCCACAGTTGCAGCATAAGACTGAGGCAATGGAGAGCCAAGGTCATTCTCCTTATTCTCCTCCGACTTTGATTCAAACAGACTACATTTCATTGAGAAGAGAGAGAAAAAAACACTTCTTGATATTTACTTTTTTTTAAAAATAAATCTATTGATTTAAAAAAAAAAAAAATTTCTTTATTCATTTTTTCATTTTTTCATATTACAACAAGTGTATCAGAAAAATACATATAATTTTATAAACACACACTTGATTTTCCTTCATGAATACTTTAAGTACAATATATCATATTTATATTCATATTTTTATAATGTTTTAGATAATATGTAAATCATTTAATATGTATGACAAATATAAATAAAATAAAAAGCCCCCCCAAGCCCTCCCTTCCTATTTCAGAAAATCTAACCTAATACTTCAAAATGCATTAATTAATTCATACATATTGTGAGGTAAAATAAAATAATACCCACCCACATCCCCACTTAACAAATCTCTTATTATGGGAAAATGTTATTAATCATTACAAAAATCTATTGATTTTTAAAACTTTGACAATGCAATACAGTTGAACATAAACACTGCATAAAACGCACTATTAAATACACAATTAATACATAAAACTAATCATTTTCTCCCCCTCCTCTCAATTATTAATAGAAGACATATTATGTAATTACAATATTATAGTTAAGTAATTTTAATAATCAAAATATATTTCCCTCCCCCCAGATGTGTAAGGAAATCTAATAAAGAGAGATACATGACAATTATCGCGATGCAACAAATGCAGTCCATGGGCTCCACACCCTACCAAATTACTAAACCTTGAGCATTCCGCATTCATTCTCTCATACTTATAAGTGGTACAAACATTTGCCCACCAAAATGTGTAATTCAGTCTGTCGTAGCTCTTCCAGTTATGTGTAACCATTTGAATAGCTATTTCCGTCATGATCAAAAAAAGACGGCTTTTATATTTATCCAAAGGCTTAACGTGTAAAATCGTACCACAAATTATGGCTTTATAGGTTATTTACTTTTGAAAGGGGGAGGAAACAGAATATACTATACAAGCTATATACAAATTTTTTTGGCAAGTTGTACCGTATTTTCACGCAAATAACACGCACCCGTATAAAACGCGCACACGTGTATAGCGCGCAGAAATCACGATGATAAGCACAAAAACTTTGGTATAACGCGCTCACGATTATACCGCGCATGCTGCCCGACTCTCCGTTCACCCCCCTGACTTCCGTGCACTGCCCCGCCTCTCCGTGCGCTGTCCCGACTCTCCGTTCACCCCCCCTGACTTCCGTGCACTGCCCCGACTTTCCGTGCGCTGTCCCGACTCTCCGTTCACCCCCCCCTGACTTCCGTGCACTGCCCTGACTTTCCGTGCGCTGTCCCGACTCTCCGTTCACCCCCCCTGACTTCCGTGCACTGTCCCCCCTTGAAGGTCTGTCCCCATCCTGAAAGCCTGATGCCCCCCCCCGACGTCCGATACATCCCTCCCCCCGAAGGACCGCCGATTCCCCAACAATATCGGGCCAGGAAGGAGCCCAAATCCTCCTGGCCACGGCGACCCCCTAACCCCACCCCGCACTACATTACGGGCAGGAGGGATCCCAGGCCCTCCTGCCCTCGACGCAAACCCCCCTCCCCCCAACGACCGCCCCCCCAGCCGACCCGCGACCACCCTGGCGACCCCCACGACCCCCCCACCCCCCGTACCTTTGGTAGTTGGGCCAGAAGGGAGCCCAAACCCTCCTGGCCACGGCGACCCCCTAACCCCACCCCGCACTACATTACGGGCAGGAGGGATCCCAGGCCCTCCTGCCCTCGACGCAACCCCCCCCCCCCCCAACGACCGCCCCCCCCCCCAAGAACCTCCGACCGCCCCCCCAGCCGACCCGCGACCCCCCTGGCGACCCCCACGACCCCCCCACCCCCCTTCCCCGTACCTTTGGTAGTTGGCCGGACAGACGGGAGCCAAACCCGCCTGTCCGGCAGGCAGCCAACGAAGGAATGAGGCCGGATTGGCCCATCCATCCTAAAGCTCCGCCTACTGGTGGGGCCTAAGGCACATGGTCGGGTTGGGCCCATGTGCCTCAGGCCGCGCCCCCAGGTGGGACCTAAGGCTCCAGGGCCTATTCTGATTGGCCCACGCGCCTTAGGCCCCACCAGTAGGCGGAGCTTTAGGATGGATGGGCCAATCCGGCCTCATTCCTTCGTTGGCTGCCTGCCGGACAGGCGGGTTTGGCTCCCGTCTGTCCGGCCAACTACCAAAGGTACGGGGAAGGGGGGTGGGGGGGTCGTGGGGGTCGCCAGGGGGATCGCGGGTCGGCTGGGGGGCGGTCGGAGGTTCTTGGGGGGGGACGGTCGTTGGGGGGGAGGGGGGTTTGCGTCGAGGGCAGGAGGGCCTGGGATCCCTCCTGCCCGTAATGTAGTGCGGGGTGGGGTTAGGGGGTCGCCGTGGCCAGGAGGGTTTGGGCTCCCTTCTGGCCCGATATTGTCGGGAAGTCGGCGGTCCTTCGGGGTGGGGGTGCGAGTGGTCCTGCCGGGGGGGGGGGATGTATCGGACGTCGGGGAGTCGGCCGGGCAAGAGGGCTTGGGCTCCCTCTTGCTCCGATCGTGGATGCGGGTGCGGGTGGGAGCGCGTGCGAGCGGTCGTTCGGGGTGGGGGTGCGAGTGGTCCTGCCGGGGGGGGGGATGTATCGGACGTCGGGGAGTCGGCCGGGCAAGAGGGCTTGGGCTCCCTCTTGCTCCGATCGTGGATGCGGGTGCGGGTGGGAGCGCGTGCGAGCGGTCGTTCGGGGTGGGGGTGCGAGTGGTCCTGCCGGGGGGGGGGATGTATCGGACGTCGGGGAGTCGGCCGGGCAAGAGGGCTTGGGCTCCCTCTTGCTCCGATCGTGGATGCGGGTGCGGGTGGGAGCGCGTGCGAGTGGTCGTTCGGGGTGGGGGTGCGAGTGGTCCTGCTGGGAGGGTGAGTCGGGCGGGGTGGGAACTATGTTTTAAAACTTTTGTATACCGCGCTCACGCATATAACGCGCGAGGGGTATGCGCGGTAGGTAAAAACGCGTATAACGCGCGCGTTATATGCGTGAAAATACGGTAAATTTTTTTGCATCTCATCACCAGCATCTGAGCTTTGACAAGCAAGTTGCTTTCAGGTTTAACTTATTTGGCAAATCTAGATTTAAAAAAAATGCAGCACATTCCATAAGTGCTTAGAGAGTGTGGTGCAGTAGTTAAAGCTACACCCTCCTTGTGACCCTGGGCAAGTCACTTAATCCCCCCCATTGCCCCAGGTACATTAGATAGATTGTGAGCCCACCAGGACAGGGAAAAATGCTGGAGTACCTGAATAAACTCATGTAAACCATTCTGAGAATGGAATAGAAAATTAAATTTAAAAAATTAAGAACTCCCTTGAGCTGAGCATCATGGAAGGGGGGGTCTGACACTGCTACTACCATGACCCCAGAAAAGGTTCACAATGCCACTGCCATGCTGAAGGGAAAAGTACTGAACTGAAAGGGTCGGCTCAAGACGCAGAAAATGCTTGCGAGATTCCGTTCCTAGAGTAGGCCCAAGTGGATGAAGTCGAAGGGCTCCTCCATCCACCCCCTTCAGCCATTAGATGCCAGGGGTCCTGGATGCCAAATGGTTATAAGCCATCAGGAGGGGGGCATCCCCCAACATGGGGGGATTTAGCCATCGGGGGCTCCACTGAAGTACTGTGAGGCTGCAGCAGCTGAACAGGTATTCAGACATGGGTTAGGACCTCTTCCTGCCTCATCTCCACATGGGGATCCCTGCAGTCTCACTAAGGGTAGGGAGGTCACCCCTGTTGGATGTGGATTCCAAGGAGGTAGGAGACCTCACTGGTCAAGGAGGATTCATAGGGGACATAGTTAATAGCAGCAGATAAAGACCTGCCCAGCAATTCCAGTTTGTCCAACAAAGAAGATCCGCACAACATGATAAGAATTGACATATTTGTAATCATTCTTAGATCTTCCCTTCCCCCTGAGATATTCATGGCATAAACACAATATTACATATTCATACTTGTTCTTGACCAGTCCTTGCTATTGTCAAGCCACAGACTAAGGAAGTCTGCCTGGAACTGGCCTTATTCCTCAACTGCTCAAGCTGACATTGATTCCCCAATGATCTGGTTCTTCTGACATGAAAAGCATGGTCAGCTCATTGATTCAGCGACCGAAGCCCTGCATCCTACCAGGCAGTGCTCTTGGATGGGGTTCACATCCTCGAGTGTCTCTGGAGACCACCTAAGCCCTTCTTGTTACACATGGCCAGCTCCTAAACAGTACTAGTTGAAGGCATTCTCCAAGGAAAGGCTCTACCTAATGCCTTGCAGGGACCTGGA
The DNA here is from genome assembly GCF_902459505.1 of Geotrypetes seraphini. Classification (NCBI taxonomy): domain Eukaryota; kingdom Metazoa; phylum Chordata; class Amphibia; order Gymnophiona; family Dermophiidae; genus Geotrypetes; species Geotrypetes seraphini. The sequence continues at coordinate 14,495,300 of NC_047093.1, read as the reverse complement.
CAGGTTGCTCTGGCTTCCCAAGGCGGATGCTCTGTTCATGGCAGTGATTAAAAAGACATTTCCAGCAAAAGAGGGCTCTGCCCAAGACGCAGAAAAACAGGAAAATTCTTGTGAGATTCATGCATTGCATGCAGAGAGATATTCACCCAGCCTGACTTCCTGTTTCATGTGAAGGCCTATCTTTGATCAGGACCATAAACCTGAAAACATTGATTATAAGACCATTTAAACTATGCTCATGGTCTTTATGGGCCTTTTTGATAGGCAGAATATCACATTTTAATAAAACTTGGAACTTGGCTCAGTTAGACCTGAATCCCAGCATTGGTTATCTGAAACCTTCATTCATACTCTGGTTTTTCTTTAAAATAGCCACCCTCCTGGCGTTTCTAGTCTGGCACCAAGCTCCTTACAAAGCCCTATATGATGAGTTTTTAAACACAAGCACCAGCCATCACACTTAAAGACCAGAAACCCCTTTATCTTCCTCCTCCCTCTCCCTCCCCCCCCGTTCCCCAGAAGGGGAACACTGCCTTCACAGCATAGCGTTAGCAGAGCAGGGGTAAGCAATTCCGGTCTTCGAGAGCCACAGGCAGGTCAGGTTTTCTGGGATATCCACAATAAATATGCATGACATAGATTTGCATCTCAAGGAGGCACTGCATGCAAATCCATCTCATACATATTAATTGTGGAGATCCTGAAAACCCGACCTGCCTGTGGCTCTTGAGGACCAGAATTGCCTACCCCCTGGCATAGAGTATACCTGTAGATCTGAAGATTTTTTTTTACTTTTCAGTTCACGTAAATAAAACACAGTTACTTACCGTAACAGGTATTATCCAGGGACAGCAGGCAGATATTCTTAACGTATGGGTGACGTCACCGATGGAGCCCCGGTATGGACCTTTTTAACTAGAAAGTTCTAGTTGGCCGCACCGCGCATGCGCGAGTGCCTTCCCACCCGACGGAGGAGTGCGTGGTCCCCAGTTAAGATAAGCCAGCTAAGAAGCCAACCCGGGGAGGAGGGTGGGAAGTAAGAATATCTGCCTGCTGTCCCTGGATAACACCTGTTACGGTAAGCAACTGTGCTTTATCCCAGGACAAGCAGGCAGCATATTCTTAACGTATGGGTGACCTCCAAGCTAACAGAGAGGGAGGAGGGATGGGTTGGCCATTAGGAAAATAAATTTTGTAACACAGATTGGCCGAAGAGTCCATCCCGTCTGGAGAAGGCATCCAGACAGTAGTGAGTAGTGAACGTGTGAACTGAGGACCAAGTGGCAGCCTTGCAGATTTCCTCGATAGGTGTGGAGCGGAGGAAAGCCACAGAAGCAGCCATAGCTCTGACCCTGTGGGCCGTGACAGCACCTTCCAGTGAGAGACCGGCCCGAGCATAACAGAACACAATGCAGGCAGCAAGCCAGTTGGAAAGCGTCCGTTTAGAGACAGGACGACCTAGACGGTTAGGATCGAAGGTCAGAAAGAGCTGAGGAGACGAGCAGTGAGCCCTGGTACGATCAAGGTAGTATGCAAGGGCACGCTTACAATCCAGCGAGTGCAACGCCTGTTCCCCAGGATGGGAATGGGGCTTAGGGAAGAAAACAGGCAATACAATGGACTGGTTGAGGTGGAAGTCCGAGACCACCTTAGGCAGAAATTTAGGATGGGTACGCAGAACCACCTTGTCATGGTGAAAAACAGTGAAAGGTGAGTCGGCAACCAGTGCATGCAGCTCACTAACCCTCCTTGCAGAGGTGATGGCAATGAGGAAAAGCACCTTCCACGTAAGAAATTTGAGTGAAGTTGTGGCAAGAGGCTCAAATGGAGGTTTCATGAGGGCTGATAGAACCACATTCAGGTCCCAGACGACTGGAGGAGGCTTCAGAGGTGGTTTGACATTGAAGAGGCCTCTCATGAACCGGGAAACCAGGGGATGAACCGTAAGAGGTTTTCCGAGGATAGGCTCATGAAACGCAGTGATGGCAGTGAGGTGGACTCTGATTGAGGTCGACTTGAGGCCAGCGTCGGAGAGAGAGAGAGCAAATAGTCCAGTACAGTTTCCACCGCCAGTGAGGTGGGATTGTGATGATGAAGGAGACACCAAGACGAGAACTGGGTCCACTTCTGATGGTAACATTGAAGGGTGGCCGGTTTCCTGGAAGCATCCAAAATACGACGGACAGGCTGAGACAGATTCTCTGGAGAGGTCAGCCCGAGAGAAACCAAGCTGTCAGGTGGAGCGAGGACAGATTGGGATGTAGTAGAGACTGATGCTGCTGTGTAAGTAGAGTAGGAAACACAGGAAGAGGAATGGGCTCCCTGGAGTTGAGCTGAAGCAGGAGGGAGAACCAGTGTTGGCGAGGCCACCGAGGGGCGATGAGGATCATGGTGGCTCTGTCCCTGCGGAGTTTGAAGAGCGTCCGCAACATCAGAGGTAGGGGAGGAAAGGCATAGAGGAACCGATCCGTCCAGTCGAGCAGGAATGCATCCGGGGCCAGACGATGAGGAGAGAAGAGTCTGGAACAGAACTGGGGCAGCTGATGGTTGTGAGGAGCTGCAAAGAGGTCCACCTGAGGAGTGCCCCAGAGAGCAAAGATGGAGTGGAGTGTGGGAGGATCCAGGGTCCACTCATGAGGTTGAAAGATGCGGCTGAGATTGTCGGCCAGGGAGTTCTGTTCGCCCTGAATATAGACAGCCTTGAGGAAGAGACTGTGGGCCATGGCCCAGGTCCAGATGCGGATGGCCTCCTGACAGAGGAGGGGAGATCCGGTGCCGCCTTGCTTGTTTATGTAGTACATGGCGACTTGGTTGTCTGTGCACAGGAGAAGAACCTGAGGGTAGAGAAGGTGCTGGAAGGCCTTGAGAGCATAGAACATGGCCTTGAGTTCGAGGAAGTTGATGTGATGTTGACGCTCCTGAGGGGTCCAGAGTCCCTGGGTGCGAAGATCTCCCAGGTGAGCGCCCCATGCATAGGGGGAGGCATCTGTGGTTATGATCATGGAGTGAGAGGGTAGATGAAAGAGTAGACCCCTGGAAAGATTGGAAGAGTTCAACCACCATTGAAGAGATTGCCGAAGAGACGATGTCACAGAGATGGAATGAGAAAGAGGATCGGTGGTCTGTGACCATTGGTTGGCTAGAGTCCACTGAGGTGTCCTGAGGTGGAGTCGCGCCAGAGGAAGTACATGGACCGTCGAGGCCATGTGGCCCAGGAGGATCATCATCTGCCGAGCTGGAATGGAGTGATGAAGGAGCACCTGACGGCAGAGGTGGAGCAGAGTTCGATGGCGGTCGGAGGGGAGAAATGCCCTCATTAGAGTGGTGTCGAGAACTGCTCCAATGAACTGAAGTTGCTGTGTGGGAAGCAGGTGCGACTTGGGGTAGTTGATCTCGAAACCCAAGAGATGGAGGAACGAGATGGCGTGATGAGTGGCTTGAAGTACAAGCGGAGACGTAGGTGCTTTCACCAGCCAATCGTCCAAGTAGGGGAACACCTGAAGGTCGTGAGACCTGAGGAAGGCCGCCACCACAATAAGGCACTTGATGAACACTCTAGGCGATGATGCGAGGCCAAAGGGTAGCACTTTGTACTGATAGTGATGGTGCTGTATCTGCAACCGTAGGTAGCGATGTGAAGTCGGATGGATCGGAATGTGAGTGTAGGCCTCCTTGAGGTCTAGGGAGCATAGCCAGTCGTGGTGGGAGAGAAGAGGGTAAAGCGTGGCTAGGGAGAGCATTCTGAACTTCTCTTTGACTAGACACTTGTTGAGGTCCCTGAGATCGAGGATGGGACAAAGGTCTCCTGTTTTTTTGGGGACCAGGAAGTAGCGGGAGTAGAATCCCTGACCCCTTTGGTCCGGAGGTACCTCTTCGATGGCATTGAGGAGAAGGAGGGATTGGACCTCCCTCAGGAGGAGGGGGGTTTGGAAGGAGTGAGAAGCAGACTCTACGGGAGGATGGTCTGGTGGAAGAGTCTGGAAGTTGAGAGAGTAGCCGTGGCGAATGATGTTGAGGACCCACTGGTCCGAAGTGATGACCTCCCAACGGCTGAGGAAAAGCTGAAGACGTCCTCCAATAGGTTGAGGGAGAGGCAGCGATGGTGGGAGAATGGCTATGCTCTGGAGAAGAGAGTCAAAAGGGTTGAGACGGCTTAGATGAAGGAGGAGGTTTGGCAGGTTGAGTCTGTGGGCGAGCCTGAGTCTGATGTTGGTGGCGAGGACGGCGAGACTGTTGTTGAGGCGGATTGAGAGGTCTGGCCGAGAACCTACGCTGGTAAGAAGACTGTTGTCTGTAGGGACGAGCAAGTGTAGTCTTCTTTTTAGGTTTGATCAGAGTGTCCCACCTGGTCTCATGTGCTGAGAGTTTCTGGGTTGTTGAGTCCAGGGACTCTCCGAAGAGTTCATCGCCCAGACAAGGTGCGTTAGCCAGGCAGTCCTGGTGGTTAATGTCTAGGTCAGAGACTCTCAGCCATGCCAAACGGCGCATGGCCACCGCCATGGCAGAGGCGCGAGAGGTCAGCTCAAATGAGTCGTAGATGGAGCGAACCATAAATTTCCTGAGTTGGAGGAGGCTGGAAATTTGTTACTGGAACAGAGGGACCTTACGTTCAGGGAGATATTTCTGTAAGGAGGAGAGCTGTTGCACCAGATGCTTCATGTAGAAGGAGAAGTGGAAGGTTTAGTTGTTGGCTCTATTGGCTAGCATGGAATTTTGGAAAAGGCGCTTACCAAATTTATCCATGGTTTTTCCCTCTCTGCCAGGAGGGGTGGAGGCATATACACTGGAACCCTGAGATTTTTTCAAAGTAGATTCCACCAGGAGGGACTCGTGGGGCAATTGAGGTTTGTCAAACCCTGGGATTGGGATAACCCGGTACAAGCTATCCAATTTACGAGGGGCTCCGGGAACAGTGAGGGGAGTCTCCCAGTTCTTATAGAAAGTTTCCCGTAAGATGTCGTGGATGGGCAACTTTAGAAATTCCTTGGGAGATTGATCAAAGTCTAGGGCATCGAGGAAAGCCTGAGACTTCTTAGAGTCGGACTCTAAGGGGATGGAAAGAGCTGCTGACATTTCCCTAAGGAATTTAGAGAAAGAGGATTGCTCTGGTTTGGAGGCGGTGTCGGTCATGGAGGGTTCTTCGTCGGTTGACGAAGCGTCTTCTTCGGTACCGTGAGGGGAGTCTTCACACAAGTCTGGGTCCCTAACGTCGGGGTGCGTACGTTTGGACATCGGCGTGGGGGGCTCGGCATGGTGGGTCTTTGAGAGAGATTTGCCTGAGCGCACCGAGGCGGTACCGGGTGAGGAAGACCGATGTCGTTCCTGGGACCGGACAGGGTCGGCAGTAGCACGGGTATGCACCGTAGGTGTTTCAGCCAAGAGCACCGGCATGGAGGTATTAGTCGGTACCGAGGGGGTCGATACCGATGGGACAGTGCGAGGCTCGGACCGGTCCTGTACCGGAAGGTGCGGTGGTGCCGGCAACAGTTGTTGGAGTTGTTGTTGCAGCTGCTCCTGTAACTGTGTTTGGAGTATGGCTGCGATGCGGTCATCCAGGGGAGGTACCAGTACCGCTTTTTTCTTCTTCGGTACCATAGATGTTGCTCTACGCTCCGGCGATGAGGAGGCCGATGATGAGGCACTCACCGAGATCAGAGCGGAGCGTTTGCGGGGCCGGTGCGGCGCCGGAATGGCCGGTGTCGCAACCGTGGCAGGAGGGCGCTCGAGGGAAGTGGAAGGCTTCTTAGCCGGCTTACCTGGGCCCAACGACCCCCAGGAAGGGTCCGGTGGTGTCAACGTCGTCGGTGCCGACTTTTGGGGTGCCGTCGACGTCGCGGCAGGTTCCATGGCAGATCTGGTACCAAACAAAATATTTTGCTGGATCTGCCTATTTTTCAAAGTGCGCTTTTTAAGCGTAGCACAGCGGGTGCAGGTGTCAGCCCGATGCTCTGGACCCAGGCACTGGAGGCACCAATTGTGCGGGTCTGTGAGAGAGATCGGGCGTGCACACCGCTGGCACTTCTTAAAACCCGGTTGAGGGGGCATGAAGGGAAACACGGCCTCCGCAAAATCAAAGCCGGAGGCCTGTATGGTGACAACAGGCCCCGCCGGGGCCGGCTCGAAAAAATAAAGAAAACTCGACTAATTTTTTTTTTTTTTTTTAAGGAAAAATAAAGTAATCCAAAGGGAAAAAAGGAAGAAATTCGGAAAAAATACACGAGCGGGAAAGCAAACTAATGATTTCAACGGCCGTTGAAAAATATGCGACTTCTTCGTTCCGCGGAAACGAAGAAACTGGGGACCACGCACTCCTCCGTCGGGCGGGAAGGCACTCGCGCATGCGCGGTGCGGCCAACTAGAACTTTCTAGTTAAAAAGGTCCGTACCGGGGCTCCGTCGGTGACGTCACCCATACGTTAAGAATATGCTGCCTGCTTGTCCTGGGATAAAATGTATTAACATTCTGAAAGGTTCTCATTGCTCTTACCTGTGTCTCTTGATCAAGACACATTCTCCCCCGTCTTGAGGATCTAAGTTATAAATGTAAAGATGACCATCAGATGAAGCAACTAACAGTCGTGGCAGCTTCTGTATCCTGAAAGTGGGGAAAGGGAAGGAGCTGTAACTAGTATTTCAGCAATTTACCTTTATAATCTGATCCCAAGCCAGGTCCCTAAATCCTTTAATATTGCGGGAACTGATCCATCAACTGTTTCTCAATCAACTTACACACATTCTGACCGACAACTAGTGTTGGGTGGTAAAGAGTACCAGGACAAACCTTCGAGACCGCTCCTTTGACTAGTGGAGGCAGCTGTCTTTCCTCCCTGGGCAGTATACTCCCAGACCCCTTCTAGTTCCACCATACAAATTTGAATTTCCTGAATCACTGATGTTCCAGATGCATAGCACATTATTAATCATTGTAAACCGCATAGAACTTCACGGTCCTGCAGTATATAAATTGTTATTATTATTATCATCTGAGCCATGAGGCAATTGCTTATTGAAATAAATTTGAAAAGCAAAAAGGTAAGTTTTTGCTCAGGTTGTAGAAACTAGATAGATAGGCCAGTGAATGAGAACGCCTCATGCGGAGCACCTGGACATCAACCTTCTACAAATCAGCATGGAACATACAGTCCAGGCTTCATAATCCCTTTATAGGGCATGGGAGGCAAACGCAGGCTGAGACCAGATGCGCCAGCATTCAAATCCTGCTTCTCTCACTGGTCATCACAGTGCCCTCAGGTAAGTGATTTCACCTTCCATTGTCTCAGGTATAACAAATTGTAAGCTGTCTGGTAAAGGGAATTATCATACTGTCCATGAATTTGTACTTTTGTCTTAAAATTCAGATTTGGAAAGGTGAGATATCCATTTCCAGTTAGAGATAAACTAACCAAAGGTCAGGTAGCTATGTAATAAATTACTGTATCTTCACACTAAGGCCTGAATTCTGGAACTCCTTTGCACAAGAAATCAATAATTGGGAGAACAACCAGTTCCTGAGGCATATACATTTGCCCCTCTCTTTGCACATCTGTGTAGACACAGAGGTTTCCAAGCTCTTGTATAATGCATTCAGTGGGGTAAATAAAAACCCACTTTTGATTAAGCCCTTGCCTAAAACACACTGAGGTGATTCTCTGAGGCGAATCTGTAAAGCTGGGAAACATGACCTTTCACTTCAGAAAATCACCTCAGCGAATTAAATGGAACATGGAACTCGCGTGTGTTTTAGGGACAGGACAATGATTCTTATGCCAAGAAAGCAAAGCTTACGTGGAGAGGGTGCAGACATTCCTTTGACCAGAGAGATTCAAACGCACGTTGGCAAAGGCCCGATCCTGATTCATCATGTCGGATACTTGCGTAGGGAGGTAGTTAGTGGCAGCCATGAACATCTTTCCCATATAACCTGTCCAGGTAGGTGGGTCATCCATCCTGCTAAGAAAATGGTGAAGCTGTGACTAACGTGTGCTACAGGAAGCTGATCAAGACCAACCTTTCTGACTGAATTAGCAAGAAAGCAATGGTTGCAAAGGGTACTAGATTGTCCTGAACAATGGACCATCTTCCTCCCTCTTAATGTCATCTAGTGGTATAGTTATATTTACTACTACTCTTACTACTATTTATCATTTCTAAAGCGCTGAAAGGTGTACGCAGCACTGTACATGTGCATTTAACAGACGGTGCCTGCTTAGAAGAGCTTATAATCTAATTTAGGAAGACAAAACAGGACATATAGGGGTTGGGCAATTTCTCACAGAGAGAATGGTAAGATGGACATAAGTATCTAATGGTGAGTGGGAGTTAGGAGTCAAAAGCTACTTTGAGAAAGTGAGTTTTTAGTGTAGTTGAAAGAGAACTGGGAACAAATGCACTAGGACAGTTCAAAGTGAGGGCACCCTAGAATGCAGCAACGTCACAGCGATTGGTCTCTCCAACACATCTCTTCAAAGCAGCATTTTATGTGATTGTGCACCCTTTATATACCTGAAGACTCATAAGACTCCTCAGGCAGGCCGTTTGGCCGAAACATGTGCATGTGCATGTGCATGTGCACCATTCTGATTGGGACAATTCCATCTTTGTTTGTGCTTTTGAGGCTGTGGTTTTGTTTCCCCTGTTTTGTTCTTGTGTCTAATCCCATTCAGGCACCACTTAGAGACTTGTGGTAGTAACAAAGGCCAGGGTTTGAAGGGCCTACATTTGCGACACCTAGGTACGATAAACATTGTCCCCTGAGGCACAGTTCTTCAACCAATCTTGCCGGTCCGTGAAGGATTCAGGTCCCTGCCACAGCAAAAGGTGCTGGCGTCAGCTGACATGCAACTTCCTGTTGCCGTTGCTATGCCGGCACTCCTGCTGCGTATGTCTCCTGCTCCAGTCTTTGTCTCCGCACCCCCAGACAAGCAGCGACAGCTCTGTGTGCTTTTAACTTCGGCACACAGCGGCCCCTAAGTAGTATTTTAGCCGCGGTTTCATGAGACAGCCTCAGAGTCTTTGCTAGGCCGGCCCGCTTCGATGATGCAATGTGGGCCGGCCTACCAAAGGCCCAGAGGCTGCCTCATGAAACCGCGGCTAAAATACTACTTAGGGGCAGCTGTGTGCCGAAGTTAAAAGCACACAGAGCTGCCGCTAGCCTACATAGAGGAAACATTTGCTGGAAAGGGAAGGGAGAAGGGGTACTGCTGACAGGGGAGAAGTGAAAGGAAAGGGACGAGAGTTTCTGTTGGATAAGGGGAGGAGGAAAGGGAGAAGTGGTACTCCTGGGCAAGGGAGGGGAAGGGGATACTGCTGACAGGGGAGAAGGGGAAGGGAAGAGAATTACTGTTGGATAAGGGAAGGAAGAAAGGGAGAAGGTACTGCTGGACAGGGGAGGAAGAACATTGGAAGGAAACAGCTGGCAGGGAGATTAGAGGAGGGGAAGGAATCAGGATGGAATGGAGAGATCAGATGAGGGAAAGGGGAGAGACAGAGGAATGATAAAGTAGAGAGAGATTGATTCTGGGAAGGGGGGGGTCAAATGAGAAATAAGGAAATAGGGACAAAGATGCTAGATCTAGTGTAGGAGAGAGAGGGGCATAGAAAGAATGCAGTTACCATATGGGAGGGGGAGAGGGCAGACGCTGGATTGAAGAGACAGAGGGCAGACGCTGGATGGAAGAGAGTGAAAAGACGATGAAAGCAGAAACCAGAGACGACAAGGTAGAAAAAAATAATTGAATTTTTATCTTGTAATTAGAATATCAGATTTAAAATATGTATCCTGCTAGAGCTGATGTTAGACATAACTGGGGAGTGCAAAGCCCAGGCAGTACGTCTTTAGCTTCCAGCTGACTTAGGGCTCTCTCTGACCAGGAGGCAGTTGCCCTAGTTGCACTCTCCTTAACACCATTCCTGCCATGTGTTACTGCGGTATTCTGTTAGCATGATATTTGTGTAGCATTCTGTAATAATTTGGCTTATTCAGTTTTCTTGATAGTAGAGGGGATATATGTAAAGGGGAGGGGAGACGGGAGTTTCGTTGATCCTTGCCCTGTATTATTTATATTTAGAAAATGACAATTGTACAGAATATTGTTTCTTTTTATACTTTAATAAAATATGTTCACTATAAAATCATAACTATTTGAGGCTTGTGCCGATGGGATCAGATGGTTAATGGGACAGAGCTCGCGGGTATGGGGCAGCAATGGGGTTTTAAAAAATTTCAGTCTTATTAGTTTGCCGGTCCACAAAATAACTATTTTATTTCCGCCGGTCCATAGGTGTAAAAAGATTGAAGAACACTGCCTTAAGGAATGCGACGCTATTGCCAAAACTGGGTCCTAGTTGGGACTTCGTTGGTGTATTATCATCATTCAATTAAGACTTTAGTTCCCACACTTGTTGCGACGTCTCCAGTGCCTCTTCTTGCTACTTTTTCTGACAGCATTTCGAGGCTTTATTGTTTATTTTTTTGGTTCTTTGACACCTAGGTTTGTCATAAAATCATGCCTAGCAGTGCTTAGTGACACCTAAGACTAACTCTGCCCCTAAACATGCCTAGTGGAATCACTAAGCACCCCAGCCGGCAGTTTAACCATCCTCTCTAACTATTACCCCTGCCCCTAGCATCATTCTCTTCTTGGTTAGCCTGAGAACTTTTCAGCACCCCCAAGTATTGTATTGTTTTGTTTGTTTTAGGAATGTGTATGTCTATGAACGACTGTTTGTAATGCTAACTAAACTAAACCTTAAGTTTATATACTACATCATCTCCACGGATGTGGAGCTCGGCATGGTTTACAAGAACTTAAAATATAGGAAGAGAAGGAAAAAAAAGGTTTACATGAACTTATATATAGAAGAGAAGAGTAAGGGGGGATAGAATTACATTTTAGTGAAAAGCTAGGTTTTTAGTTGCTTGCGGAATAATTCGAGGGAGCCCAGGTTCCGCAGCAGGGTAGTAAGGTCGTTCCAAAGACCTGTGATTCTGAAGAGAAGGGATTTTCCCAGTTTGCCTGCATAGCGAATACCGTGTAGAGAGGGGAAGGATAGTTTATACCTTTGGGCGGGTCTGGTAGAGTCAGGACTCGAGGAGTTATAAGATAGTGGGATTAAGGGAGGAAGGATGCCGTGAATGATCTTAAAAGCCAGGCAGGAGCATTTGAAATGGATTCTGGAAATCACTGGGAGCCAGTGAAGTTTGGCTAGGAGTGGGGAGACATGGTCGGACTTGCGTTTTGCAAAGATCAACTTGGCTGCAGTATTCTGGATTAGCTGGAGTCTTTGAAGACTTTTTTTTGTTAGGCTTAAGTAGATGGCATTGCAGTAGTCTAGTTTGGAGAGGATGATGGATTGGATGAGGACAGCAAAATGTTTTTGGCGAAAGTAGGATTTTACTTTCCTCAGCATGTGGAGGCTGAAAAAGCATGATTTAGCCAAGGAGTTGAGGTGGTCATTGAGGGAGACAGAAGAATTCAAGCTGCAGTGCAGCGCCTGAGGGTAGTGCGAAGAGGGTTGGCAGGTGTTCTAATTTTGGGCCGAGCCAGAGTAATTTTGTTTTTGATTCATTCAATTTCATCTGTACCGAGAAGGACCAGGAATGGAGTCTCATTATGCAAGCAGTAATGCTACAAAATAAACAGTAACGTCTACGATTGTGTTCTTATACTCCACCTCGTTAAATGCGGAATAGAAATACATTTTAACTTAAATTCTAATCTTAGCTGCTAAGAACTTCAGAACCTAAAACAGATTCTCCTACATAACCTTGAGCAAATCAGTTTATTAAATGGTGCCTTTATTCTCCATGTTTTCTGGAGTAATGCTAATTTCATTACTACTGTTCAATCTCTGCAAGAATGAGGGTCCCTGAAAAATAGATAGCCCCCTACACACACACACACACACGACACAGACCTGTCAGCAACTTGCTCCAGTTTAAAGATGTGCACAGTCTCTGTGTTACTGGAGGCACACAGGAACTGAGAGTCCATACTGAAGACCAGTGAGCTAATGTTCACGTATCTACAACAAACAAGAAAAGTTGCTCTTAGTGTTAGATTCTGCTGAGGAATGCTGCTGGTACAGTCAACCAAATCAGAAAACGACTGAAAAGGAGAGGCAAAGTTCTGGAAGGAATCTGATTGGAGATACTGATACATTGGTTTGTCTTATACCTATCACCCAGTCCACTTAGCTGAAGTCAATCAATTCATTAATTTTAAAATCACTATTTTACCCCCTTTTTCCCCCCTAAGACTACACAGAAATGCAAGTCATTTTGTTACAAAAATGCCAGGTACTAAAGCATCCTCTGCAGTCTCAATGGGAGATAATTTTTTTTTTTTAAAGTTAGTTTTACACAAAAATGTCTTCCCTGCACCTGTGGAATGTATCGTAGCAGTGTGTGACCATCTCTCTAAAGAGTATAGATCCTAAACTTAGAAAGACTGCCATCCCACAGCCGCTCAGCAAACATGAACAGAATTCTAGAAGCTTCTAAAGAGGAGATGTGCCCCGAGACTCCTGTCCTGCTTGTCCTTGGCGAACTAGCAGTGAACTCACCTCTTCATTCCTCGCCTGAATTCATATAGTTTCTGTCCTTCAGGTATGGAAAATACACGGATTACAGTACCCTGCAAAAAATCCATTCAGAAATGTCACTGCTTATATTATGCAGTCTATAGTTCTTCTTTACCCAACGTGTGGTGGACACCTGGAATGCGCTTCCAGAGGACGTTATAGGGCAGCGAACGGTACTGGGGTTTAAGAAAGGATTGGACAATTTCCTGCTGGAAAAGGGGATAGAGGGGTATAGATAAAAGATTAATGCACAGGTCCTGGACCTGATGGGCCGCCGCGTGAGCGGACTGCTGGGCGCGATGGACCTCAGGTCTGACCCAGCGGAGGCATTTCTTATGTTTATAGTTTGTTCTACTGTGAATATTACATACCTCACAGCCCTATATATGGGTCTGCCTAGCACAGTGAGATATATTAAAAAAAAAATGTAAAAAAATATATATTTATATATAAATATCTCTCTCTCTATATATGTGTGTGTGTATACACAAGTGAGATATTTATATATAAATATATATATATTTTTTTACATTTTTATTTATATATATTAGAGAATGACATGGTGGTAACCTGCCGAAACGGGGAAAGAAAAAATAGTGGTCGCTGCGGGGACAGGGACAAGGCCATTCACTGCCCCGTGGAGCGGTGAATGGTCTTGTCTCTGCAGTGAGGCAATCAAGGATCGTGCGGTCCAGCAGCCCCCACCCGCCCAATCGCAGCGTTCCGCCATCTCCCTCCCTCCACCTCACCTTAGATGCAGAGTTTGCTGGCTTTCTTTTTCGCCCAGCTGCACGCTTTCAAAAAGCTGCGCACGCACGGCTGCTTGAGTTGTTCAATCTTCTCCTCCACTGCAGCTTCCTGTTTCCGGTTGCGTCAGAAGAGAAGATTGAACAACTCGAGCAGCTGTGCGTGCGCGGCTTTAATGCATGCGGCTGGGCAAAAAAGAAAGCCGATAAAATTGGCATCTAAGGTGAGGTGGAGGGAGGGAGCTGACAGAACGCTGCAATCGGGCGGGAGGGGGCTGCTAGACCACAAGTGTTCCCGGCTCACACTAGGAAGGAGGGAGTGGAAGGGAAAGAGATTCTGGGCCAAGGGGATGAAGAGGGAGAGAAAGAAACCCACAGCAAGAAAGAAAGGGGAGGACAGGCAGGTGAGCCAGATGCTAGAAGCAGGGGTGGGGGGAAGAAAGAGGGAAAGAAGCTAGATGGGGTTGAAGAGATGAGACACATTGGTGTGAAAAAGAAAGAGAGGGGAAATCTGGATACAGGAAGGTAACAGAAACAGAGGGGAAATTATGTGCATGGGGGCATAGGGACAGAGACATAAAGGGGACAAACATTCCATGGGGATGGTATATGGACACAGGAGGGGCAATGGCAGATACTAGAAATGGGGAAAATAGGAACACAGAAGCGAGATTGTTTGGGGACCGAGCTCACAGGCTCCAGTGGCTTGCACAAATTACATTGTAACGTGCCACGAAAGTAAGAGGGAGGGAGGTAAATAGATAGGCCGTGCGAGAGCAGCTGAAGGGTGGTAGAAAGGAACAGATGGTGAAGGAGGGAGGGAAGGGTGGTGGTGGAAAGGAATAGAACAGACATTGAAGGAGGGTGGAGAGGAACAGACCCTGAAGGGAAACGTGGAAGACAGTGGGGAGAAGATGCTGGAAGGGAAGAAGACAGATGCCAGACTATGGGGGAGCGGAGGGAAGAAGATGGGTGCCAGACCAATTGGGGGGGGGTGAAGAGAGAGGCACAGTAACAGAGCAAATGGAAGACGCAGAGAGAAGAAACAGTGGATGGAAGGAATTGAATGAGAAGATGAGGAAAGCAGAAACCAGACAACAAAGGTAGAAAAAAAATTATTTTTCTTTAGGATAAACTAGTATATTAGTTGTGTTGATAAAAATTTATAAACAAAGCCCTGCAAGCCGAACATCTCTTTCTCTTGTTCAGCAGCCAGAATTTTGATTTATAACGAAGGAATAAGCTAAATATTGCAGTACTGAGGCTTATATGGATGCTGCGAGGACCGTGACTGGGCGGTGAATGGGATGGCAGTGACGGTGACAGATTTTTTTCCCGTGTCATTCTAATTTGTTGTGACATTATCCCCAGGATTCTATAAAGAGTATCAAAAATAATTGGTTAAAAGGTTCCAATAATTTAATTACTGGAGCCAACAAGCACTTTAACACTGGCACTAATTATGATTTGGGCGCTAATGACTACACGTTATTCTGGAATAATGGCTACCTAGATTGGATTGCATGCAATTCCAAAGGGGATGCGGCCATAAGAGGGGTATGACTGGGTCAGGGTCGTTCACAAAAGATGCATAAGGGCTATAGAATAGCCTGGTTTCAGCTGGCGTAAGTCCTTGCACCCAAAGCTGAATGCGGTGCAGAATGCTATTCTTTTTTTTTGTTCCAAAAATTTTTATAACAATAAACATCCAGACAGGAGAACAAAGATTCTTAAACACTGCTTACAACTTTGTTGATAAGAGCATAGGATATTCATGGACTACAAACCTAACCCCCTCCCCATATACAGTGTCCATACATATAAACACACATTCAACCACAACATTCAGTCCTTATTTCTGTTCACATATTCTTGGATAGGCAACCATAATCTATCAAACTTAGCCTTTTTACCCCTCTTTTCCACTATGGTTGCCTCATACTTTCCAACCAAAGACTGAGTTCCACCAAAACTGAAAAGATGGTAAAGACGCATCTTTCCATGTTTTCAAAATAGTTTGAATTGCCACAGAGGTCAATATTGCTATTAATCTCTTATTATCATTAGTTATATCAACAGAAGAATCAAAAAGATTAAAAATTGCTCCCGCGTATGTTAAGGAAACATTCATATGTAACAAAATTTGAACACGACTCCATACCTGCTGCCAAAAACAATGAAATAGCATGTGATCTAATGTACCCTTTTCACCCCCACATGACCAACATAAAGGGGAGTTATCAGCATTGATCTTATTTAGTTTGACAGGAGTCCACGTAACTTGTCTTATCATAAAATATAAGGCATCTAAGGCGCTTAAGAAGAATGAATTTCCTTTGACCATCAGATATTGACACAGCCAGTTCACGAGACTATGACTATGTCCTTTATAGTAAACCAACTATATTTTGTTTTCGTTGTTCCAAATGAACCAGTACTTTATACTAATTTGATGCTTCATGACCTATTCCCATAAGTTTTTTACATATCAAAAGAATACTTGGTTCAGACGAATCCACTGATGTGCACAGTCTCTATGACTAGTCACTCACCTTCTCAGATGCACTGGCCAGCTTTGATCCCATGGAATTGAAAGTGAAGGCAGCAAGCAGGCTATCATGAGCAGGAATAACACAGACTGATTTCTGTTTGTTAAAACAAAGAAAGAGGGTATAAGCACACAGTGAAGGAACTTACTATATGCAGCCTTGTAATAGTAATTTAACAAACCCAACTCTACTTGAAACTAAAGAGAGCAAAAAATATTTACACAGACCAAAATCATTTCTTAGTAAGAGCTTGCTAGCAAGGGGCCTACAGTTAAAAAGATACATTTTAAAATGTAAAGAGAGCCAAAAACAGAGCATTTAATTTATTTGCAAAAGCACTGCTACAGCTATGGTTATACTGACTGATCTCCTATTAAGGCAGCCCAATCTCACAGATGTCACCGGTGCTGGGGCCGATCCTGTTCAATATGTTTGTGAGTGATATTGCTGAAGGGATAGAAGGAAAAGTGTGTCTTTTTGCAGATGATACCAAGATTTGTAACAGAGTAGACACCGAAGAGGGAGTGGAAAATATGAAAAAGGATCTGCAAAAGTTAGAGGAATGGTCTAATGCCTGGCAACTAAAATTCAATGCAAAGAAATGCAGAGTAATGCATTTGGGGATTAATAATAGGAAGGAACCGTATATGCTGGGAGTTGAGAAGCTGATATGCTCGGACGGGGAGAGGGACCTTGGAGTGATAGTGTCCGAAGATCTAAAGGCAAAAAAACAGTGTGACAAGGCAGTGGCTGCTGCCAGAAGGATGCTGGGCTGTATAAATAGAGGTGTAGCCAGTAGAAGGAAGAAGGTGTTGATGCCCCTGACCAAGTCATTGGTGAGGCCCCACTTGGAGTATTGTGTTTAGTTTTGGAGACTGTATCTGGCGAATGACATAAGACTTGAAGCGGTCCAGAGGAGGACAACAAAAATGATAGGAGGCTTGTGCCAGGAGAGACTGGAAGCCCTGAATATGTATACCCTAGAGAAGGGGGTGTCCAATCTGCGGCCCAGTGAAGTATTTTGTGCGGCCCTGGTCGAGGGTGATGCAATGTTTTCCTCTGCTGCCCCCGGGTGTTTACCGTCTTGCCGGCCCCCTCCTATGTCTTGCTGCAGCGTTTGCGCGGCCCCAGAAACATTTTTTTTGGCCAATGCGGCCCAGGGAAGCCAAAAGGTTGGACAACCCTGCCCTAGAGAAAAGGAGGGACAAGGGAGATATGATTCAGACGTTCAAATACTTGAAGGGTATTAACATAGAACAAAATCTTTTCCAGAGAAAGGAAAATGGTAAAACCAGAGGACATAATTTGAGGTTGAGGGGTGGTAGATTTACAGGCAATGTTAGGAAATTCTACTTTACGGAGAGGGTGGTGGATGCCTGGAATGCGCTCCCGAGAGAGGTGGTGGAGAGGAAAACGGTGAAGGAGTTCAAAGAAGCG
The DNA here is from genome assembly GCF_902459505.1 of Geotrypetes seraphini. Lineage (NCBI taxonomy): Eukaryota > Metazoa > Chordata > Amphibia > Gymnophiona > Dermophiidae > Geotrypetes > Geotrypetes seraphini. Next base: position 14,477,987 of record NC_047093.1, on the reverse strand, counting down.
TGGGATGAACACAGAGGATCTAGAATCAGAAAATAATATTAAATATTGAACTAAGGCCATTACTGGGCAGACTTGCATGGTCTGTGTCTGTATATGGCCATTTGGGGGAGGATGGGCTAGAGAGGACTTCAATGGCTGGGAGGGTGTAGATGAGCTGGAGTAGGTTTTGACGGAGATTTTGGCAGTTGGAACCCAAGCACAGTACTAGGTAGAGCCCAGAAATAGCTAAGAAGAAAAAAAAATTTAAATTGAACCAGGTTGGGCAAACTGGATGGACCATTCGGGTCTTTATCTGCCATCATCTACTATGTTACTATGTCACAGTGAAAGGCCATAAAGGATAATTACTAATTATCCAGAACTATCAGCAAGATTCTTTTGGACAATGCTATTTCTATCTCTTGCTCCCTTTGGCGCTGCAAGACAAATGCAAAGCAATTCTATGTCAGAAGTTTCAGTTTCTTAAGTATGTTACTGGCAGAACACTTACCAAACTGTTTGCATCGTATACAACGATTTCCCCAACATCACAGCTACCAGGGTACGCCAGGTAGGAATTGGAATGGTTGAAAGAAAGTGCACATAACCCTACCGGAATGAGAAATGTCAGTGAAACGTAGATCCAACAAGAGCACTCGCAGAATAAACCTATTTAATTACCCCTCCTTGAAATCTTACCAATACAAAAAGTTTCTAGATAGAATGTTATCATTCCAGGCAGCCAGGCTGAACACATGGCTTGGAAAGCCCATACTTGAGGCCACTACATACGCAGACTTTAGAAAATCCCTGAAAACTCGACTGTTTAACAAATTCTAAATTCCCATACCCAACTCTTCCTCGCCAAGACCCTTCCACCTCGCCCCCTAATTCCAAGGCCTGAAACTAATTATACTTTTCACCTTGAATCTCATGTACTGACATAATGTATCTTTATTGTAACCCATGTACTGACAAAATGAATGTTTAATGTAAACCACTTGCATCCCATGTACTGACTAAACGTATCTTTATTGTAAACCGCTTCGAATTTCACGGTATAGCGGTATATAAGAAATAAATTATTATTATTATTATACTGCACAGAATCATCAGTTCCAACAAGCCTGAACTAAGTCAAATATTCTGCAATTCCTATCCCAAGCATAGTCAAAGCTGTAATCTCTATCAACATCTCAGCAAACTCTTGATTTTCCTGTAAAAAAAAATTTACTCAATTACTCAAAACTAATTAAGCGCTTCCAACAAATTACTAGTACTAGTTCCCATCACGAACATGGTTACAGTCATATTAAATAAAGGTAATAACTCTGAAAGCAAACCAAAGAATGTTAAAATAATGGGGAAAAAAAAAATTCACCTAAAACAAGGAGAGGAATCAAAACAATTACATAAAACAGGAAGAACTGACATGTGGGGGAAGGTGGGGCTCACTGGTAGAGCTGCTGCCTTCTGCACCCAGAGGCTGCAAGATCAAATCCCAGTGCAAGTTAATCCTCCAGTGCCAAAGCCACAAAAAGCCCCCATTCCCTTTCTTCCTAAAGGATTTGGAATTTTACTATTAAAGAAAAAAAAAAATGTATTTTTTTTCCTTTTTTTTTTTAGAAAGGGCAAAGCAGCCAGAAGATACAATTTGATTCAAAAATAAATTTTAAATCAGAGGAAAAAAAAAAAATAGTATAAAAACCTAAATCAAAATTCTATTAGAACTCTTTCATACAGCTATATTTTTTTAAAATGATCAGCACAGTTAAGAGAAAGTCCTTTAGTACGTACACACACACCCCTTGTGGTGGTGAAAGAGGGGCCATATCAATGACGACTTGCTCCCTCATATGCTTAAGTCCCAATTGGACAGATGAAAGAAAGCTTTTGGCCCAGACCCCATTGCTCCTCCCCCACTGGTGCTTCACACCCAATTGGACTGGTGAAAGGGAGGAGCATTGACCATCATCACTCCTCCCCAACTGGTACTTCACGCCCAAATGGACTGGTGAAAGGGAGGAGCATTGACCCCTCACCTCCCCCAACTGGTGCTTCACACCCAAATGGACTGGTGAAAGGGAGGGGCATTGACCATCTCGCCTCCCCAACTGGTGCTTCACGCCCAAATGGACTGGTGAAAAGGAGGAGCAATGACCCCTCACCTCCCCCAACTGGTAAAAGGGAGGGGCATTGACCCCTCGCCTCCCCACATATGGACTGGTGAAAGAGAGGGGGGCATTGCCCCTTCACTGGTGCTTCATACCCAATTGGATTGATGAAAGTAGGTGGCCCTGCCCCCCCCCATCCCCAAATGGTGCTTCAGACCCAATTGCTTCAAGGTTTGAAAGAGGGGGCAATAGAGGGGAGGTTATTTGAGGCAGCATGGGAATAGCATCTGTCAGACTCCTCAGCTCTTCAGGTGAGCTGGGTGGGGGAGGGGGGGTGACTTAGCACAATGGGGGCAATTCGGGACAGCATGTCAGACTCCTGTTCAAGTGAGCTGGATGGGGACCAACTTGACATGATGAAACAGCCCACTCTTAAAACAGCCACAATGAAACGGCTGCAATTAAATATCCTGCCCCGACACGGCTTATCTCCCCCCCCACCGCCAACTGATTTAAAATTTATCAGTGGCAAACGCATTTCAAAAGAACCAATAGCAGAGTTTCAGAGTAGTAGCCATGCTATTTAACATTCAATGGTTACATCAAAACTAGAGGCTGACCAAATTTTGATTTTGGCTTTGACACTAAAACTGGCCTGAAATATCCTGGTGAATTTTGGGCTGAAACCAAAACTGTACAGTGCAGTCCACTCATTAAGAGCAAACATTGCTCTTTCAGGCCTCACAGCATCCTTCTCACCTACCTGTCAAGTTTGGGGGGATCTCAATGAGAGTCTTCAGAAGTTTCATGTCTTTAATGTTATGTATATAAATAGATTCTTCCAGGCAGACTATCAGCCTCTAGAAAACAACAGAAAGCAAATATACTGTAAGAAAGCAGAAATGACATCCCGACACCTGGTCAGAGAAGCCTAAATACTAGGGCTGTCCGATTCAGGGAAAAATATTTCGATTTGCTTTTCCTACCCAATTGGGAGGTTGGTTTTTTTTTAAATTTTGTAGCCTTTCCACCCACTCCACCCCCCTTTTCCCTCTGCAACCCCAGCCGGCACTGTGGTGTAAACGAACAAAAAAAGACTTTTCCTCTATTAAGTCCTAGCTCACGCTCGCTGTCTAATACCAGCTCTAGGCAAGATACACATTTCAAATCTGACACATTGTAATCACAAAATAGAAAATTAAATTATTTACCTTCCACTATCACATCCAACATTTGTTTCTTTCCCACTGTCTACCAATCTCTCTATTTCTCTCTCCCTGCCTTGTGCCCTGGATCAAACCTCTCTATTCCCCTCCATGCAGCATCTTTTCCTTCCTCCCCTCCATTATGATGTGCAACATTTCTTTCTCTCTCCCCGTCCTCCACCTATGTCCAACATTTCTCCCACTCTCTTCTCCATGCATCTATCTCTCCCCTCCACCACATGCAGGATTTCTACCTCTCCCTTTCTCTCCTCCACCCCAACAATTCCTCCTCTCTCATCCCCATGAACAGCAGCTTTCTTCCTCTCCCACCCATTCCCCTGTTGAGTAGTTTTCCCTCCCTCTCTCCTGTACAGCAACACCCCACTGACTCTCCACTAACATACCTCCGAGGCCTCCTAAAGCAGCAGTAGCAGACGGTCAGCAGCAGCATCGCTCTGAATGGGCTACTTGCAGCCTGCCCCGCTAGGGCTTTCCTCTGCCATGTCATCAGTGATGCCATTAGTGACACAGCAGAGGGAAATCCCCGGCGGGGCAGGCCTTGAGCAGCCCGTTCAGAACAATGCTGCTGCTGACCGTCTACCGCTGCGGCTGCAGAAATATGTTAGGTCTCACCGGAGGGGGGGGGGAGGGTGTTGGTTGCTGAATGAGTTGAGACTGATTTTCTAGGACAACGAATTGATGCGAATCAATTCCCCGAAGTGAACAGGTGAATCGGGCAGCACTACTAAATACTGCCAAGAAAGACCCTGGATAAACACAAGTGTGGCAAAAGAGAGGGAAGGTTATAGGGCCTGTTTGGGTCTGCTCCATTTTAAAGCTTTGGCATAACCTCACACCACTAATTTAATGGGCCTCTACAATCATTTTATCTGACAAGAACCCTGAAATATTGCTCCAGTGGATTTAGAAATACAGTAGCTGCCAATAAGGGGATAATTTTATAACCTAAGCGCCAACACTCCATCTAAGCACTTAGGGGTGACATTAGGAAGTATTTCTTCACGGAAAGAGTGGTGGGGCACTGGAATAAGCTTCCGGAGCAGGTGGCCAAGGCCAACAGCGTGCTTGACTTTAAGAATAAATGGGACATCTACGTGGGATCCCTACAGAGGCCTAGTAAGACACTCAGACTTGATAGGGCGGGTCAGTAGAGTGGGCAGACTTGGTGGGCTATAGCCCTTTTCTGCCGTCACCTTTCTATGTTAACTTAACTTAGAGGGCATATCTGAAGGGAGCGTACACAAGGATGAAGCATTGGGGAGACTCTTACTCACAATATTCTAAGTCACACATGTACCTGCTGCACTTAGGTGCTTCCACTTATAATTGCTCTACCTGGTTATTGGCACCAATGTTTCCTTATAGAACAGCCTTTTACCACGTACTCTCTGGATGCCTAATTCTCTGCTTGGTCTCTCTCTTATTTCCTCCTGTGTTACACTTCAGTAGCTATCCAGCCTGGCAAGTGCATGGATATGTTTGCCGCCACTGGTTCCAAGAATAAATGTGATCTTAAGACAGATAACTGTATGTTGCTTTTTAAGACATAATTCAGTCACATCCACCACTTTAAAAACTGCCTCCTATTAGCTGCATGTGCTTTGCCCTTGGAAGACCACCTCCTCCGTTGTCATATTTGGTGAGTTCGGAAAATGTACTTTATCAATTATTTTAAATGAGAAACAAATAAGAACTATACAAATTTGATTCAGAAATAGCCTAATGCTAGAAACTACAGTTCATTTATGGCAGAGGAGTTAGCAATTGAATGATGATACTGGTGACTTGTAATTCAAATCTTATTCACTCTAAATTACAGAACTGATAATGGCTTCATAAAATCAGTTATCTTCCTGTATTTTATTGTATTTGATAATTATGTTATGTACCGATTGTTATTATTTTATTATGTATGTTTTTATGGAACCCGCACAAAAATGTGGATGCGGTGGGATATAAATTTTTTAAAATAAAAATATAGTATAACATACGGAAGCTATGTATGACTCATTGTTCAGTTTCTGAATCGCACCATCAAAAAAAAAAAAAAAAGAGATCTTATTGGCTTAATATAATTTAGTACACCACTCATCTTCCCAGCTCTGCAGTCAACAGCCTGCCTTCTTTTTTACCTGTCGATTCAGTCGGACAGAGAGGATGTTACTGGAATAGCTGTAGTTACAAATTTCTGTCCCTTTCTTAAAATGATAAATGTTCATCTGCCGGGGCTTTATATGACCGACCACCACCACCAAGCTACTGGAAAAGAGGCGTTCCACGATGTAGACATCTGGGATTTCATCTAGAAATGGAAGCAAGGAAAAACACACAATCTCAAATTCCTCAAGGCACAGACACAGCAAACTTGCCTGATCTACTCAGAAAAGATTTAGACACTCGGCCAACCCTCTAAAAAAATTGAGAGAGTCAAATTTGTCTGGCAGATTGACTGAAGCTGGACTATCTACTAGTAGTCAATTGTTTAGAAATAAATGTTATCTAAAAAGCTAAGATTTTTTTTAAATTAGCTTTTAGGATCTCAAATCAACTAGACAGTCTAAGTAGAATCAATAGCAAAACTGCAAGAGTGGAAACCTGTATATTACAGAAACATAATAAGATGTGATGATGAGGATTAACTATTGCTTCATTTCTTATTAAATAAAGCTACAACTCACTCTGGCTAGGTTAATGGAGGTGGGCTACCATTTGGAAAAGTGCTTGGTGGGGGGAGATCTAGGAGGGCACATGTTCAAGTATTTAGAGGATTACAAACCTTTGTGGTTAGGCACGGAAAAGAAGGTGGGTGTGAGCATGAACTAAACATGCTTATCTACCACCAAAATTGGGCCTGGATTAGGTTCTTACCTCATTAATCTTCTTTCTTGTAAACCCACACTCTATTCCCAAGTACTCTATTCTTTGGGTAGTCAATCCCTTCTCCTGAGAAGCTTCATTTGCATATTTTTGCTCCTTCTCTCTTACCTCTAGCCCTCCGGTTCCTCAGTGTATAACAAAGCAGTCAGTCATTCCGGTAAAGGACACAGAAGAGGGAGGAGTACAGGGGATATTCTCCAAGAAACATGCCCATTTCCTCGTATTAGTAAACTGCATAACAAATAATCAAATATTTGGAAAACAGAATAAACAATTCAACAAGTAGAACTCAGTCTGCACTAACACTATAGGAACATGTTGTATATAGACCCCCCTGGATTCAACAACACAGTATTTATGGATCGTATTCTTGCTAAGATAGGACAAAGTCTAACTTACCAGTACTTATTGAGGCAGAGAGCTGGTGAATCAACATCTCCCAAAGCAGGCTTCAGGAACAGAGTGTGGGTTTACAAGAAAGAAAATTAACGAGGTAAGAACCCGATCTTTTCTTCTTGTAGAACCCCACTCTATTCCTGAACCATCAGGACGTAACAGAGCAGTCCATCAAATTTAGGGTGGGACCAATGAGCCTGCTACCAGAATCGAAGATCCAAATGCAGAATCCAGCTTGGCTGCCATGTCTATTGTATAGAACTTTGTGAATGTATGCAGAGAAGACCAAGTGGCAGTTCTACAAATCTCTTCTGGGGAAACAGCCGAAGATGCCGCCTACGAGGAAGCAACACCTCACATGGAGTGGGCCTTCACTGTAATAGGAGGACATTTACCAGCTCTGATACAGGAGGAAGAAATGCCATACAAATCCATCTGGAAATCAATGCCTTCGATGCTGGCCAACACTTTCAGGTCACTCCTGCTAGGATCTGACAGTTGAAATTCATTCATGATTTCCAAATACCTCAGCAAAAGACTGCGCACAGCCAGAGATTTTAAACACCCTGCCTTGTTTTCTCGAAACCAAGGGTGTGTAGGCTGGCTAGCACACTTCTTGAGTATGGGAAAGCTAGAAACTACTTTCAGCAAGAAAGAAGGGACTGTCCACAAAGTCACGCTTGAATCCATAATTCTAAGAAGTGCTATGCGCAGTTTGGAAACAATCTGCTTGCGGACAACTCGGATGATCAAGATTCTAATTTTATGCCTTTGCTTTCCCAGCAGGAACCTCTACAGTGGGTGGTGATACTTCATCCACAGGACTGCAGGACCCAGATCTGGGAGACACTCCAGATCTTGGTGAAGACCCATCGTGCATAGACTGCTTAAACCGTCAGCACTGATACGGATGATCTCAGAATCCCTCCAGAAGTTAAAGCCAGAGACTCTTCATGCCTCGGCTACGCAGTACTCACTTATCAGTAGTACTAAGCCGCAGTCTTCCTGTTTTCCATTGCATTCAGACATCACGAAGATGCTTATGGATCACTGGGAGATGACAGCAGGGCCACTGTGCGTGGCCAAGGCTATGTCTAAGCTTTATCCAAAGGATGCTGCATTTAACCAGTTCTTTGTTCCCCAAAAGGTGGATTTTCTGGTGGCACAGTTACTAAGTGCACCTCTCTCCCAAATGAAGGCGGTGTGGTGTTGAAGGACGCCAAGCCTGCAGAATAGATTTTGTGCTCAAGAAGCTTTTTGACTCTGCAGCCTCTGGTTTGAAAGCAGCCATGGCGGCATCTTTTGTCGCCCGAACCTGTCACTCTAAGTTGTACTACGATCAAGACACTATTGTGGACAAGGATTTTCCATTTGATTACTGAGGTGGATTACGTGGCTGATGCCCTGTATGACCTTTTCAAGGTTGTGAGCAAGCTGTTGGCTTACTCTATCTCCAAAGTATCCTCACCTGAGGAGTCCATCCCACCTATTTTTAAGCAAAAATGAAGTGTTTTGAGGCACGTTCTTGTTTTAGATAAAATGTCCCTCATATGTTCTCTAAGATTCCAGATGCTTTAATTTCATGGTTCTTACTTTTAACAACCTGCTCTCAGAGGGGTCTTTACCATTTGAAATGGGGAATATTGTCATCACTCCTATTCCTAAACCATAGAATGGTGACTTTATCACAGACTTCTAACTTCAGACCAGTTGCCAATATACCTTTCTTAACCAAAATTCATGAATAAGCAGCTTTCAAAGTTCATTGATCATTTTTCCCCATCTACATGATACTCAGTGTGGGTTGCGACCCAAACACAGTACAAAGCTGCTATTGCTAACATTAACAACTAAAGTTAAGCAACGGTTGAGTCAAGGTCATCAATCTATTTTGTTACAATTCGATATCAGTGCAGCTTTTGATTCAGTTGATCATATTTTGCTGATCAACAAACTGAGGGATTCAAGAGAAAGTTAGACAAGTTTCTGCTGAACAAGGACGTACGCTGGTAGGGCTAGTCTCAGTTAGGGCGCTGGTCTTTGACCAAAGGGCCGCCGCATGAGCAGCGGCAATGCTTATGTTCTTATGAGTGAGTTGGGTTTAGGTGGATCTGTACTTGATTGGTTTAACAATTTTTTAGTCAACAGGAATTATAGCGTGCTTGAGGGATGGAACCTTTTGTAGGAGCTGGGCTTTTTTCTGTGGGAGTGCCACAAGGCTCTTCTATTTCTCCCACGCTTTTTAATATCTTTATAAGTGCTCTGCAAAAAGTACATTTGTCAGCCGAAGTTTGTATGTGATCCAATGTTGATATTTTTTTTATTAAGTTCAAACAAGGAGGACATTTCAGCTAAGATCACCGATTGCCTGAATAGAATTGGCGATTGGGCTTCTACTAATAAGTTGAAATTGAATGCAAGTAAGACGAAGGTTCTTTGGGTTCACAATTTCATTACCTTCTGTTCCTTCATTTCTTACTTTACAATCAGGTACAACCCTGCAAGTAGATAAAACATCTAAAGCAGGGGTGCCCACACTTTTTTGACTCGCGAGCTACTTTTAAAATGACCAAGTCAAAATGATCTACCAACAATAAAATTTTTTAAAAAACACAACGCACACTGTATGCATAGAATTGTTAATTATCATTCCTATTCCGGGGTTTTTTCAAAGAGGTCAAAGCAGATGACTCTATGCACTGTCACCTCAGTAACAACCATACAAAAATAGACAAATACCCACCCCCCTCCCTTTTTACTAAACCACAATAGCAGTTTTTAGCGCAGGGAGCTGCGCTGAATGCCCAGCGCTGCTCTCGACGCTCATAGGCTCCCTGCGCTTAAAACCACTATTGCGGTTTAGTAAAAGGGGACCATATTGTAAAATATAGACAGCAGATATAAATTCAGACACATTTTGATCACTAAATTTAAAATAAAATCATTTTTCCTACCTTGTCTGGTGATTTCATGAGTCTCTGGTTGCACTTTCTTCTTCTGACTGTGCATCCAATCTTTCTTTCAGCCTGTATGCTTCCTCTCCTCCACACCTCATTCCCTCACCCAACTTTTTCTTCCTCTCTCCCTGACCTTTCTTTATTTCTCTCTTCATGCCCCCTTTCTTTTTTTCTGTTTCTATTCTTTCCTTCTGTCTCCCTGCCTGCCCCCTTTCTTTCTTTTTCCCTGCCCTTCCCCAAGCCACTGCCACTGCCATCGGGGAACAGGACCCAAACCGCCACCAATGGATAACAGGCCCCAAAGCCGACGCCGCCCCATGCTCTCCCTGCTTCGGGCCGACCAGCATTCCTCTCCCCGACATCAATTCTGCTGTCGGAGAGGAAGTTCTGCCCAGCCAGGCAGCGATTGGCTGGCCTAAACTTCCTCTCCGATGGCAGAATTGACGTCTGGGAGAGGAAGACTGATCGGCCCAATAGATCACCAAGGCAAAGTGAGTCCTGGGTGATCGACTCACTTTGCCTTGGTGAGCTACCCGTCGATTGCGATCGACCTATTGGGCACCCCTGATCTAAAGTTTTGGGTATTCTTTTAGACTCTTCTCTTACATTTGAAGATCAAATTTCCAATTTATGAAGAAAGATTTTATATATCACGAGGAAAATTAGGCTAGCGATATCGTGCTTTTTTGATCATCATTTTGCCCTGTTGGTTCAGATGTTACCGTTACCTCAACTTGATTACTGTAATTCTTTACATTTGAACTTAACATCAAAACTGATTTAAAAAATTGCAGTTGCTCCAGAATGCCGCAGTTAGATTAATTTTTGGTCTAACAAGATATGAAAAAGAGTTGCATTAGCATATAAAAATCTTCACTGGTCATCAGTTGTAAGGCAAAAAGTTTAAATCAGTTTGCATAGTTTCATCATATACTACAGACTAACTCTTCAGATAATCTGATTTTGCTTTTTTCTCATTTGAATTATTCTTCCACCAGATTATGTGGTACTTTACTACATTTTCCACAGATTAGAGGAGTACGGTATGAATGACAGCTCAGGTCCTCTTTTGCTTACGCTGCCATTACAATTTGGAATAATCTGTTTACATTAGGACTAATATCAATTACTTAATGTTTTGTAAAAAATTTTAAAAAAAATTTTATGACTTCTTATACTCTTCATGCTATGATGATATTTTAATTATTAATTGATTTTCTATTTTCCCATAGATTTTATGGCCTCTTTGAATGTAAATCGCCTTGAACCTTTTTGGTATAGTGTGATTAATAAAGTTGTGCATTAGATTAGGTAAGATTGAAGCTTTTACTTTCAAATTAGGAAATCCAAGATGGCCATGGCAACGATTTTAGCGCCAAAAATGGCCCAGGGGAGCTACACAGAAAAATTAAAAATAGTGATTTGTGGATTTTTGAGGAGGGCGAACCTAGCACTAACTCTGGCAACCCCCAAAAATTGATTTTAAGGACCCCCCACACACACATACACACACACAAATCTATCTGCCAGGCTATCAGCCTGCTACTCACTGTGCAATGCTGTGTGCTGGGAGCTACAGAATGGCCTCAACAAGCCTGGAATCTAAAGTTCTTGTTTCTTCTGACTGCCTCTGAGGCCCAATGCACCAGATGGAGACCTCAACTCCCTCTAGAACCCACGCAAGCTAACGGGGAGGGGGGGGAAAGGAATGTAGTCAGCTCCGATCCTGGATGAAAACTGCCATGCAGCCTGCGCTCAAACCCACTAGCAGACGAACCTGGGGTAAGCTATGCTCCCAAGGGAACGGTCCCTGAGCTCCCAAACTGTTAATGCAGGCTGACAATGGGTGCACTGCAAAGCAGCCTACCTCTTGAAAGCAGATCCTCTGCCTCAGAATCTGCACTCTCCCGCAGCCAGAGTTGTCCCCCAAGGGGATTCTCTGCAGCACGAAAGATAATCCTTGCAAAATAACAGAAAGACTCAATTTAAAGAAAAATAAACATAAGCACAAAAGACAAGCTCTTACTGTCTCACTTGTAGGAAGACAACTGAGGAATTGGAGGACAGCCCAGAGGCAAAAGTATGCAAATGAAGCTTCCTAGAAGATTTATTGCAAGAAGGGATTGACCACTCAAAGACCCAGGAAGAGTGAGGTTGTACAAAAAAAAGATCTTAGCAGCTACAGCTGGCTAGACTGCTGGACTATATCCTTGCAGTACGAAGAAATGAACAATTGGTCATTTTCCACAAAAACACATTACATGCAGAAAGTATTTAGTTCATGCTGTAAAATTCCCTAGAGTTTGTTCCCTGGCAATCCTTACCTATGTCCTCACGAGAAAAGAACAGAACAGGGTTACGAGTTTGACCCAGTGTAAGGTTTAAAACTCATGTCTCTCCTTTACTGTATAAAGGAACCCAATGCTCACATTCAAAGAGGAAAAATAAGGCCAACACACTAGGGGACAAAAACCAAAAACGAAACAGCAAAACCTGCCACTTCCTAGAGATTGATTTTATGTATCTATGAAAAACAAACATGCAGACTTACTGTTTTCATGGACCAGGTCCAATTGTTCAACAGAGCCCAAGGAGAAAAGTTTGTAGCCAATTTTGGTTCCAATTGCCAGAGAACTGTGGAATACAAACAGATGTTTGACCATTACTAAAAGCCTCAGTACAGATTCTTGGCACAGGAATAACTCAGTAAGACCCTGAATGAGCTGCACCAACAAGTAAACCCATGGGAAAAATGTGGTAATGTCTAGAAAGATTTCTTCACAAATGGCAGGATCCCACTCCTGCTGTGCATTTTGAAGGTAATTTTATAAAGCAGGTTTTGCAACTAAAAAAAAAGGGCAGCTAGTTTTTCTTTACCCTATTTTTTATTAAAAGATTTTTATGTTATTGTTTTTCTTCAGCAAGATTAATACCGATTAGATTATTAAATTGTAGAAGCTGTACAAATAGGTTTTTTCTTTTTTTATAAAATTATAGAGTGGAAACAGAGACTGTCTGAATTCAAAAGGGCCTGGGATAGGGATCTCTCAGAGAGAGAAAGAGATAATGGTTACTTTGGATGGGCCATTTGGCCTTTATCTGCTGTCATGTTTCTATGATAGATATATGTGCAAGCAGAAAATGCTATTTTACATGTGTAGGCATTCCTGGGGGTACAGTTTGGGATGAGCAGAGTAGAGTTGTGCACGCACACACCATTTTGCAAAATTGTGGCATAGTGCACTAGTGCTGCCCGATTCATTTCCTCCCAAAATAGGACTCACTGATTCAGTGAACAGCCACCTCCCCCTCCCCCAGTGAGGCCTGACATACCTCCAGGGCCTTCTAAAGCAGCAGCAGTGTTGGCGGCTAACAGACGCAGGCTCTGAACAGGCTTGCTCGCAGTCTACCCTGCCAGGCCTTCCCTCTCCCACATCACTGATGATGTGGCAGAGGGAAGCCCTGTTGGGGCAGGCCGCAAACAAGCCTGTGTCTGCTAGCTGTCTACTGTCACTGCTGCTGCATTAGCAAACCTGATGGTATGTCAGATCTCGGGGGGGGGGGGAGGAGAAAGAGGGAGGTTGGCCGGAAAACAGGGGGATTGCAGGGAGGGACAGAAAGCTGCTGCACAGGGGGAAGGGAGGAAGAATTGTTGGACGGGGTAGAGAGGAAGGGAGTGTAATTAAGAGGTAGAAAGGGGTGAGAGAAATCACGCATATGTTAGAGGGGAGGTCGACATGCAAGAAGAAAAGAGAGGGAAAAATGTTAGACGTAGGATGGAGGGCAGGGAGAGATGGTGCATGGGAAGAGAGAAAAAAAAAAATTCACATGATAATGGAGGGTAGGAAGGGAGAGATGCTGCCTGGAGGGGAATAGAGAGGTTTCACCCAGGGCAAAAGGCAGGGAGAGAGAGAAAGATGGAAGACAGTGAGAAAGAAATGTTGGATATGGCAGTGGAAGGGAAGGTACAGGGATGGAACATGGATGGTGAGCACAGAGAAAGAAGAAAATATCAAATGGGCAGGAGACCCTGGTGGGCGAGTTAACAGAAGACACACAGAAACCAGAGCCTGGAACCATTATGATTTGAATAATAAAATGACCAGACAACAAAAGGTAGAAAATATAATTTTAATTTTCTATTTTGCGATTACAATATGTCCGATTTGAAATGTGTATCATGCCAAGAGCTGGTGTTAGACAGCAAGCGTGAGCTAGGACCTAATACAGAGAGGAAAAGTTTTTTTTCTTTGTTTATACCACAGTGCCAGCTTGGGGTTGGAGAAGGCACAGGTGGATGAAGAGGCTACAAAAGAAACCCGCCAAGATGATTGAAAAAAACAAAACAAAAAAACGCCTCATTCGGCAGGAAAAGCTAATCTAATTGAAAAATCGATTCAATAGGCTGAATCGAATTTTTAAAAAAAATGTTGCCCTGAATCTGGCATCACTATTGTGCACTGCCTCAGAGCAGGTGCAAATTTGTGACCAAGAACAATTTGGGAATCTCTCTTATAAAGACAAATACCTTATAAACAAGCACGTTTTATGGAAAATGGAAAAAGGACTGTGCCCAACTAAAACTAGCAAGGCTTCTGTTTCGCACGAGCATTTACTATGCCTGCAAAAGGCTGATATAAATACTTGCACCCAACTGATGGCAGTTAGTTGGGCAAATGCAGTTACCGTATATACTCTAATATAAACTGACCTGCATAGAAACCAGGGGAGGGGGGTTAATATTTAATTGCAGTATGTTGCCTTGCCAGGCTCTGCACCCCGTTTCCCCTCCCTTGTTGCTCTGCCTCCAGTCCCCTCACTCACTCTCCTGCCTATCTCTATACCTAGCCCCACTCCCTCTCTCAGTCAGGTTCTGTACCCTGTCCCCCCTCCCTCCAAACGACTTGCAGGCCTCCACCGGGCCTGTTGTGAAACCTAGTGGTCCAGCGGTGATCGGGATAGGAGGGATCCCTCCTGCCTCCTGTCCTAGCCAATTCTAAGAATTTTTACCTCCTTCCCACCTACCCCAAGTACTTTTAGTATCCCTGGTGGTCCAGCAGTAAATTTGCATGAGTTCACGGCAGAAAATCAGCTAGCGGCTCTACATGAGCAGGAACAAAGGAAAAGTTGCTCTTGCCAATGCAGAGCCACTAACTGATTGACTGCCGTGAGTTCTCGCAGTCGCCAATCAGCAGCTCTGTGCGGGCAGCAGTGAAGGAAGGTCACTCCTGCTGCAGTTCACTGCTAGACCACCATGGATACTAAAGATATGCAGGAGGGAGGTAAAAATTCTTAGAATCGGCCGGGACAGGAAGGATCCCTCTTGTCCCAGCCACCAGGTCTCACGGCAGACCCAGCAAAGGCCTGCAACAGGTTCAGGAGAGGGGCAAGACCTCCATTTCTGGGACTTTTTATGGCCCAAAAATCTTGTTTTATATTTGAATATATACGGTATTCTATAACATCAAACTAATTTCTAGGAATGCCCCTGACCCGTTCATGCCCCTCCAATACCCAAGCCCCCTTTGAAGTTGCATGCTATAAAATTTAGACACATTATAACATAGGGATTACCTCAAATGAATTGCCTGTTTAACATCTAACTCATTAATTAGTTTATGTGTGGATCTGGGATCCACACCTAAATTTGGACAACCTATACTGAATCTGGGGATTTATGGGTCTGCTGACAGGTTTAACATGGATTTATCTTGCACTTTACCTTCCAGTCCAAGGCAGGTCACTTAACTGCCAACTCCAGACTCCGTCCCTTCTGCCTTGCTGCGCCATATGCTTGGAACAAGTTGCCTGAATCCCTATGGTGCTTTCGACTCCTATCTCCTCTCACCTTGGGTTCTGCATCCCCAACCCTATATTTCATGTTTGTCTGTCCAAGTTAGATTGTAAGCTCTTCCTATCAGGGACTGTCTATAAATGGTCAGCCCACCTCTTTGAGAGAGCTTTCGACTCCTAACTCCTTTCACCTTGGGTTCTGCATCCCCAACCCTATAAGTCATGTCTGTATGTTCAAGTTAAATTGTAAGCTCTTCCAAGCAGGGACCGTCTATAAATGTCAAAATGTACAGCACTGCAGTATGCCTTTCAGCGTTATCTAAGTGATAAGTAGTAGTAACCTAAAACTAGACAGAGTTAAAACAATTTCATATGGTCCACTTACATTTCCTCTGGTATATCCAAGAACTTGCAATAGCCAGAGCCATCTCCAGCAACTTCAGAAATAAATACTTTTAGATTATACAGCTATTAGAGCCCTCACTATGGAGCTTCCCTAAGAAGTCATTTCAGAGCCCCTTGAGGTGTTTCGGTAAGCTTTAAAGCAGGGGTGTCCAACCTGTGGCCCTGTGAAGTATTTTGTGCGGCCCCGGTCGAGGGCGATGCAGTGTTTTCCTCTGCTGCCCCTGGGTGTTTACCGTCTTGCCGGCTCCCTCCTCTGCTTTCTGCAGCGTTTGCGTGTTTGTGTGGCCCCAGAAACATTTTTTTTTTGGTCAATGCGGCCCAGGGAAGCCAAAAGGTTGGACACCCCTGCAAAAGAAACCTGGTGAAAATGGGGTCTAAGTATCCTCAGCAATCTGAGTGCAGGGGTTCCTTTCAGCTCAGGGGTCTTCCACTCCCAGGCTGGCTGAAGCGGAGGATGCTGCAGAGTGTCTCTGGAGATGGGAGGAATTTATTTTTTTGCTCCACAGTAACATTTACTGGCCAGACCTAAAGGTGTATGCATATCAGGTACTCAAGAAAGCAGCTCTCTGTGAAACCTGCCTAAGGAATGTCACTGCAGTAGCTGGTTACAGGTGGAGGGTTTTAAACAAGGGGGGGAAAATGTTCAGTTGTAAAGGAAGATTCGTTGTACTGTAGCACAACACTGAAAGTCCAAAAATGAGAAGCAAATTTCCAGGCCAAACCCCTCTCCAAATTTAGCACACATGAATTAATCAGGAGATTATACCAGGAAGCCTTATAGAGAAAAAGGCAATTTCTCTACCCACTCGGTCACAAAATGTAAGAAATAGCCATAGTTCTGTGCAATAATGGAATCCTCCTGCCTCTAGAATTACAGTCTACTGGGATGGCTTGGTAGCTCACGTGGAGGACCTGGAATCAATTCCCGAGTCAAGTTTTCCATTCCCTTACTCAGCAGCTCTAAACATTTCATGAAGGGAGGAAGCTACACTAGCCATTTCTTAATACACAAGGCTGAGGTGTAGGGCCTCCAATTTCAGAACCCTGGTGCCCAGTTGAAGTCTGCCAGGATGACTGAACTGAATTAAGTTGGGAAGCATACAATATAAAATAACATTTCCTACTGCTTGAAGCCCAAATGATGAAGTTACGACTGTCTTATTTTGGTCACACTGTCAGAAGAGAAAGATCATTGGAGAAGTATACAGTAAAACCTTGGATTGCAAGTAACTTGGTTTGCAAGTGTTTTGCAAGACAAGCAAAACATTTGATTAAATTTTAATGTGATATACAAGCAATGTCTTGCAATACAAGCACATACAGTATACACGCGTCACATCACAACTGAGCCGATGGTTCTACTCTCTCTGAGGTCTTGCCATACGAGTACGTATAGTATTTTGTATTAAAGTTTTTGGGTTGTGGAATGAATCGTCTGTTTCCATTATTTCCTATGGGGGAAATTCGCTTTGATACACGAGTGCTTTGGATTACAAGCATACTTCTGGAACGAATTCTGCTCTCAAACCAAAGTTTTACTGTATTATGTTTGGGAAGATCAAAGGAATCAGACGAAAAGAGCGACCTGCAATCGGATGGCTGAAACAACCATAGGGATGACACTGGAGGACCTTTCCGGACAAAACCAATCTCTTCTTAGATCTCTAATTCATCAAGTCACTAGGACTCGAAGACGAGTCGATGGCACCTAACTGACTGCTCTGTTGCTGCCTTGAAGGGCAGCCTGACAAGTTTGCCAGCGTGAAGGTCCATCAGTGGCTGCTTTCCACCAGTTTTACAAACGCCACATATTGGAAATAGCCCTTGATTACTGGCAAAAGTGTCTTCAGAAATTTATAATATTGAAAGATTACATTTTTAAGGGCTAACAGTAATTAGTAAATAAGTGAGTTTAAATGAATACATTTAAATAAATAATGAAACTTTTGGTTCTTATTTTTATCTAGTTATGATTTAAGATATTGTGGTTCTGCTTGTATAATAGATTGGGTTCCATTTAAAAAAGGACAAACGGGACAGGAGGGGTCATGGATTTTTATGTATATATTAGAAAATTACAATTAAAATAGAAAGAACTCCGTATTCTTAAAAATAGGCAAGGGATAACACAGAATGAAAATATATATAATAAATATATATAGCTTATATTCCCATATATATTTGAATATAAACTGAGATTTTTGGGCCAAATAAATGGCCCAAAATGAGGGTCTGGACCTATTGCAGGCCTCCACAGGGCCTGCCGCAAGACCCGGTAGTCCAGCAGTAGGCTGGGACATGAGGAATCCCCCCTATCTCCTGTCCCAGATGAATCCAACCCCCCCTCCCCCGACTCCTTAGCAGCATCTCGGTGGATGGGACAAGAGGAATCCCTTCTGCATCCTGTGTCTGCTGAAATTGACAACTATACCTCCCCCACATACTTTTTGGGTCCCTGGTAGCCAGTCGTTACACAGAGCAGGAGCGATCTTCCTGTCCTCCTGTTCCATCCGAGGCTGCTGGCTGATTGGCTGCTGCGAGTTCTCGCATATATGCATACACATAATATTTTAAAATAATTTTGCAGACAGTCTCACTAATAAACCCTCATGATGCCAGAATCATCTAACTTAATGGAAAAAAGCTCTCTCAAAAAAGAATGTCTTCAAAAGCGTTCTAAATTTAAAATAGGTGGGTTCAAGATACACTTTCCAAACAGATGGCGAAATACAAAAGAAAGCTCTTGCTCTAGTTAGCTCATAATGAATTACAGTCTTGTTTAAAAATAAGTTCAGTATTTACCTTGGACAAGAATAAAGCAATGATATAAGAACTAGGTCCACCGAATAAAGATCTGATTGGCAAATCTAAAGCCTTCCAGTGAGGAGAGGAAATACTCGTGGGAATAATGATTTGTGATGCATTTTTAATTAGTATGTCAGAATGCAGATACAATTACACTTCAGAAAGATTATTTACCACTGACGTAAGTGGTACATCAGAGGACTCAGGGCAGAGAAGAACTTTAGGTAAGTTTATCCATATGCTACGGTTTGAGAGTAGAACAAATAACTAGTTTCAGATATATCTTTTGGCAGCTGCATTGCAAGAAGGACAAAGATAGCTATGTGTCATTAGCTTACTTGCATGCTCTGCCACTTTGCGCTGTATTGCTAGGCAAAATATGTTTATCCTCCTCTTTGTTACATCAAAGTTGCAGCACAAAGTAAGTTTCAATGTGAGCCTTGGAAAACAAAAATGTATTGGATGCTCCTACAATTCAGCCTGTGCAATCCTATGAAAGGAAACCACGTTTGCTTCACGATGTCTGATTTTCTGTACAGCCTAACTGCTTTACTGTCCCTTGGCACATTTAAGATTGAGACAAGTGCTCGTAATCAAAATTTAAACACATCCAAAAACCCACCCGAGTCGGCACTTGGACGACCTAAAAGACAGGTCGTCCCAAGTGCTGATAATCAAACCAACTTTCTGGACATGCCGCGGGACTTTAATGCCTCTGAATACCACTGTGCGCCCAGAGTTCAAAGGGGCGTATCTGGAGGAGTGGTGGGATGGGGGCTGATCTAGACTTTAAGTCATCCTGCAGGGATAATCAAATGTTTTACTAGACATTCTGGACAAACGTTGAGTTGACGATGTAAAAACAGGTATAAGTACTAAAAAAGGTATCCAAAGTGACCATATAACCACTGCAGAGACAATGTAAAGAAATCCACACACTCCCCCAGTATTCACTGACCCCCTCACATCCCCCACTAAGAGCAGAGCACAAAAAGTACATACTCGTCTCCAGAACATCAGCACCTGGTATAGGAAAGCCTAGTAGAGCTGCACAGAGATATCTTAAATAGCCTGGGGAGTGGGCTAGTGAACCACGGAGAGGAGAACCCAGACCCATAAGCTACTCTAAACCACTAAATTTATGGTGGAACATGTGCACCCACCAAAAAAAACCAACCCCAAACCGTACTCTACTTCCATATAGGTGCCACCTGCAGCCATAAGGGCTATTGGGGTTGTAGACAGGTGGGCATAGTGGGTTTTGGGGGGGCTCACCATAACCTATAAGGTAAGGGAGTTCTGGTGAGATGATTATTTCACACACTTTTTGTGAAGGTCACAGCAGTGCCCTGTAAGGTGCCCCACTGCTCTGTTGCCATGTCTGGGTAGCCAGTCCCCTCCCACATCCAAATGGTCTTGTTCTGGGTGTTTGGGACTTGGACAAAATTTGGGGCACAAATGTGGCATAAAGATAGACGTCCTGGTGGTCTGGACGAACAATTGCTTGGATGTCCAGATAGACAATTTCCGGAGAAATAAAAAAATTCTAGATGTATTTTTCCCACTGCCGACTTTGGGCGTCTAATGCCATCCACCCAAATCAGATAGATGTATGTTCTGATTATGCCTCTCTATGTACTCGGTGGTCTCGGGCCAATTGGAGCTTACAGGATTTAGTTTGGATTAACAAACTTCTGTGGAACTCTCAGGGCAGGCTCAACCTACAGACCAGGTGAGGTTCTGAACCATGGCGCCAATGATAAAGGCACCAAAATCTCAGTCCAGTCTACCTTCAAACTTCTAGAGGGATAGATGTCGGACTGGGATTTTGGCACCCTTTATCATCAGTGCCCTACCAGCTCAGCAGGAGGAGAAGAGAGAGAGGGAGATACTGGATCACAAGTTGTTTTTTTGTTTGTTTTTTTTTGGGGGGTGAGAAGGAGAGAGATACCAGATTGTGAAGGGGCAAGGGGGCATCAGTGCAAATGCTGGCTTAGGATTTGAGATGAACTCTTTCCGGTGGATGGATCATTCTAGTCAGGCAAAAGGAATCCCTTTCAAATTCCTCACCACAGGTGTATTTAAATTGGGATGGTGGGGTGGGGTCTACGTTGATGGGTTTTACACTTTAGATATTTGGTCTGCTCAAGAAAAAAAACTTCCTTACATCACTTTCCTAAAGTTAAGGGCTGTATGGCACTCTCTCTAAAGGCTTTTAGAGATTTATGTATTTGGATTTATTAACCACCTTTATGAAGAAATTCACCAGACTGGGATTATTTGGTTGGCCATTCAGACAGACAATCAAGTAACCATATACTATGTCAATAAGCAGAGAACTTGGTCATCTCTCATGGGATGACTCACAAAGATAGGTGGAGGGCAAGTTTATAAACAAAGCCTATTTGTGGCCTATTTTATACAGGTGCATAGATGTCTATGCGTCACACAAATCTACAGAAATACTGCCTAGACCATGGGTGTCAAAGTCCCTCCTCGAGGGCCGCCATCCAGTCGGGTTTTCAGGATTTCCCCAATGGATATACACGAGATCTATTTGCATGCACTGTTTTCATTGTATGCTAATGGATCTCATCCATATTCATTGGGGAAATCCTGAAAACTCAACTGGATGGCGGCCCTCGAGGAGGGACTTTGACACCCCTGGCCTAAACCAAGGTCGATGTGTAAGTATTTATATATTACAAACTACAAGTGGTATATAAATACTTGTACACTTTTATTTATTTATTCAACAGCATGTGTGGTGCAATTAGATGTGTACTTGTATGTGAGTTTAGAATAAGGCAGCCAGCCATAGCACAGGAGTTGCGTATTTTATAAAATATGCGTACTTTATAAAATCACATGAACTTTACAAACATTTATGCCTGTTCCCAAACAGGTGTAATGTCATCGACCTCAGTCTAGGAAGTATTTCTGTAGATTTCTATGAGACGCATAGACATCTATGTACCTGTATAAAATAGGCCACAAATAGGCTTTGTTTATAAACTTGCCCTCCACCTATCTTTGTGAGAATTCGCGGGAGCGTCAGCGCCAAGCAGCAGCGTCAAAGTGCGCTCCTGCTCTGTGCCGTTCAGTGGCTGAAGAAACCCAATCTTGTGGCAGCCACCACCAGCCGGGTTAGCAGCGAGGCAGGAATGTGGAAAGCTCGTTCCTGCTCGCTGCACCTCTGGACCACCAGGGATCGGCAGAAGAAGTATGAGGACGAGGGGGGGGGGGAGACAGGATGCAGAGCCTGACGGCGGCCTGCAATAATTCTAGGAGGGGGGCTGGCCCGAATATAAACCGGGACCCCCATTTTTGGGCCCAAAATCCCGGTTTATATTAGAGTATATACAGCATTTTAGTGCATAGGAAGTGGAACATCTTTTTGTTTGGGGAGTAGCCAAAAGTTCCGCCCTAGCCCCAGCAGAAAGAAGCCTGTGGCACCTCTCCAGCCTCCAACTGCCTCACCTACCTTCCCCAGTCACTGTAATTTTAAATGTTCGGGCAGCCGCGGCGCAGCGTCAACAAATAGGCCTGCCCCGGAAGTCTTCATTCTGCAGCGACTTCCTGTTCCTGCACAGTTGGAATGCTGCAGAATGAAGGGTTCCAGGGTTGCTCATTGACGCTGCGTGGCTGCTGCCCAAACATTTAAAATTATAGTGGCCAGGAGGAGATAGCTGGTGAAAAAGAGCCATAATTGACTCTTCTGACCGCCAGTTTTGGGGGAGGCCATAGCCTGTGGCCTCCCCCCGTTCTGATGCCTACGTATTAGTGCATTTACAGTTAATCAAAACTTAGATATTTCCTCTTATTCACTATCCAGAGGAGTCCAGGTGAATCACTTCCCAACCTATATCTGGCAGGAGATTAATGTCCTTAGGATAGGTGCACTGCCTAATTATTCACATTTCACCACAGAAACTGGCAAGTTCAAAGTAATTACTAGCAATCACTGAAATCAGTGTACTGTGGAGCACATACAGTATATTCACACCTGTGAATAAAAAATAAACACATCAGCATTTTGGACTTTTGTGCATTTTTTTAAATGCAAAGCAAAAATATGTTTAAACAAAACAACCTTTGACCACATTTCATAGAAAGCTTCCAAACGTTCTTTAGTAATGAACTACTTGGTGCAAACCAGTTCATTTTTTTTTTTTTTTTTTGGGGGGGGGGTGTTAAACCAGTATACAAGAATGTCTTTCACCAGTTTTTCCAAAAGAAATAGAAAAACTATCTATGTGGAAATTATACACACATATATAAACCATACTTGAACACAAAATTCAACACACTTTAGTCCATCAGGTTTACTTATTTTCCTCAACTTGTACTCAGCAAAGAAAAAAAATCAAGCACCACTTCCACATACACATTCTAAAGCTGTATCTTTAAAAATAGTAAATCATCCAGGCCAAAGCAGGAAACCCAACCAAAAGCACATCAGCTCCTGGATCCAAAAATGTGCAAAACCTCCAGAATAAATACTTTTGAAAACGGTGCTTTTTATATAGCCACACAGGAAATAATACCTGCTATGGAAACAGCCTCGTGTGTACATATGTACGTACATATGCAAGTATATATACATACATGGAGTTCGTACTGTTTCCTTTTACAGTTGGTGGGGGAAGGTGAAGGAAAAGGGAGACAGGAATAGATTCCCAGACAACTAAGGATGTCAATCAACACAAAACTGACTCAGCCTGTCTCTGGTGACTTGGAACTATCTGGGAACCCAGACAGGAATAGCATATAAAGCCAGAGCCATCAAGTTCGATGAGAGACCTCTGGCAAATCCTGATCAGGATGCAAAAGTAAGGAGGAGGCGTCAGAAAGCACAGTTGCAACTTGGCTCCAGATCCACACAACAGATTGATCCCTATGCAGTGAGTTAACAGTATTGCTTCTCTTACAGAATTCATTCCTACCCCCCTAACTCCTCTAGATTCAAACGTCCCCACATTCAGTGGTACCATATAGCTCCCCTCCCAGAATTATTACTACAACTGTATATACCCTGTTTCCCCGAAAATAAGACCTACCCCGAAAATAAGCCCTAGCATGATTTTTAAAGATGCTCCTAATATAAGTCCTACCCCAAAAATAAGCCGTAGTTAAGATTGACCCCCGAAGACCCCCCCATATGTTCCCGACACTAATGCTGTCTGATTTGCTGAAAAAATCAGACTCGTTGATTCAGCAACCCTCACCCCTTCTGCTTTAGGAGGCCTGGGAGCAGAGGTATGTCAATCTCAGGGTGGGAGGGTTGGTGGGGGTCTGCTGCACAAGGAAATGGGAAGAATGATGCTGCACATGGGGTAGAAGAGAGGAAGGGAGAGATGATTGTACATGAAAAAAATAAGACATCCCCGAAAATAAGCTCTAGTGCGTTTTTTTTAACCCCAAATTAATGACACCGTCTTATTTTCGGGAAAACACAATATTATAGGGAAAAGAAGTCTTGTCTCGATATTGAACACTAAAGCAAAGAAAGAAGACAAGCAAGAGGTCAGAATCCAACCAAAACAGTTACTCTATTGTAGTGCAGAGTCTTAAAAAAACATAAAGGTCCCAACTAAGATTCCAGTTTCGGCATCCGTAGATACCTTCTTCAGGGGGCTAATGATACTGAATAAAAAAAAAAAAAGAGAATGCTGTATATCTAACATGCAACAGACGGTCCCTGCCCTGGAGAGCTTACAATCTAATCTGGGCAGACAGGACATAAGGAGGTTGAGGGACAGTTAAGAGTTCCCATCTGCAGAGCAACAGGCGTGGGAGGCGCAAGATCGGACGCTGAGCACTGGGGAACCAAATCTCCCTCCCCCGAACTTCCTCGCGACATGTCGCGACAACTGACGTAAAGAAAAAGCGGGACAGGGCGTCACTTACGTGCAGTCCTGGTTGTAAGAGCAGCAGGTGAGGCCCGCCGAGCCGCCTCCCTCCGTGTTCTCCCCGTCTCCCCGATACATGGCAGAGGAGGCGGCAGAGCGGACCACGGGCCTCACCCCGAACCGAACGAGCCTCCAGAGCGCGACCAGCGAGCAACACTTCACTCCACAAACAAAAACACTCCCCGCCCGCGCCACGCCCCCCTATCACCTACCTCATTGGTCCAGCGGCGTTCGGAGCCGGGCCCGGGGAACGGCCAGCGCATCCGATTGGCGGAGCTTAGCGTGACTGAGGCGGGCTCGCGCACGGCCGGCCCCACCAGCCGCACCCACTTTGTCCAACAGGGCCGATTGCGATTGGCGGAAAGCAGGAAACCCCCCCTCCCCCCACCCGCCGTCCGATGCGCAAGCGCTGGGAAACACGCGGCTGTGTTTTTGCATGCGTCACGGCTTGCGTATGTTTGGCTGAACGTGCCGAGTCACGAGACTACTTCTGATTGATTTCAGCGTTTCGCCGGCTGGTAACCACGCCTCTAGCTTTAACATTCGAAAGAATGGGAGGAGGAGTTCTGGTCAATTAAATCTGTCTATTGGCCAACGCTTCCCGCGTCTAACCCTATTTATTTCTTTTAACGCAGGCAGTTTTGCCAGTTGAATGGTTTTCCCGCCCATTTGGGCTAGTTTTGGGGTTTTTTTCGGGAAATAAAGGGCTTGGGCGTGTGACGGGTTTGGGGGCTATTTTGGGCGGGTAATGGGTTTGCTGGCAATCTTCCTGATTTATTTCCATTGGTTCTGCTGCAGCACAACGGGCCAATCACAAATGAGATAATTTGTGATTGGTCCATTGTGCCCCAGCTGAACCAATGAAAATGAGACCAGAGCAGAATAGCGTGCACTGTAGTGTAGGGCGAGCAGGAGTAGCAATAGGCCTGTTTCTTCCAGTAGGATGAAAGCTGTCGATGGATAATCTCCTGAAGTCGTTCAATCTTTTATTTGAAAAAATCAAAGTAAAACCACTTCCTAAAGGCCACTAAATCTATGCTCCTAGTTTACTGCACTGAAGTCCAGCCCATCATTCTAACATACAGTGGTGCCTTTTTATTAAAGCTTAGGGCATGATAAATTCAGAAGCCCATAAATGCATAATAGGCTTCTTTGCACTTAGGGCTCATTTTACAAAGCTGCAGCAAATGCACAAAAGGCCATTCAAGTCCTATGGGCCTCAGTGCATTTGAGGTGGGAGACCTACCACAGCTTTCTCAAAGGGGCCCTTTGTTCATTCCAATACCCTGTTTCCCTGAAAATAAGCCCTAGCATCATTTTTGGGATAGGTCTTAATATAAGCCCTAGTCTCAGGATTCGCTGGCAGCAACTGTTCAACCTCCGCCCCCCACCGTGCAGCTGAACCCCTGCTGACCCTCCATCCTTCCCTCCCCTCTGATCGCGAGCGAGCCCTACCTTCATCGAAAGCAGCGTCGGGCTTCTTCGGCCTTGTCCGTCAGGAATTTCACTCTGCTGCGTTACCGATGACATCATGTAATAATAATAATAACTTTATTCTTTTACACCGCCATAACCAAAAGTTCTAGGCGGTTTACACTAAAAAGAGCTGGACAATCAACAAAATACAATAATACAGTAAAAACTACAAATATTTGTAAAATAGAATTTCAATAATAAAACTCATTAAGTAATAAACTTATCGAACAAAGTGGTCTTAATTAATTTCTGAAAACTACAATAGGATAACATATCTTGCTGAATACATTTACCTAACCAAGGTTGTTGCCTATCAGCTTGAAATGCTAGGGTCCTTTCTAAGAAGGTCTTATATCTACACCCATTAATTTTGGATAAGCAAATAAGTAGAAGTTTCTAGTTTCTCTTGAACAACACAAAATGCAACACAAAATGAGGAAAACTAACTTGGAAGTGCTCAGAACCCTCAGGTAGAGAACCCGCAAACAGGGACACGCTCCAAAATGTGGACCCCCTTGGTCTATCACTGCACCTCCTCCTACACAAATAAAACTGTTTAATTTATCTTTTTTGTTGTTGTGATTATTTTTATTGATATAAAGTGCTTAATGTTCGCTGCACAGTGCACTCTCCCCCACTGCTTAGGCACTAATGCTCTACCCTACCAAGCCACCATGTCTTTGTCATACAATGCTTTGCCACAATTTGTCATACTGCCATCTTCTCCCATTCTACTATACATTGATTCTTTCTTACTATATATGCTATACCACGTCTACCATGCTACAAATTCACGTGCTATATCCACTACACAATATCTGCCATCCCATGTCCACCGCGCTAGGTTCTACCATGTTAAGTGCCAAACTAGGTTAGCCATATTTTGTACACTGTTTTGCCACACTGCATTTGTATATAGAAAACTATGTCTGCCATGCTGTTTGCCACACTTGTAATATGCTTATATATATAAGAGTATGTCTGCCATGCTAAGCTGCCATTCTATGGTTATGCAATGCTCGTCATGCTGTGTTACACTGTGCCATGTTTGTCATGTTATATTCTACCAGGCTTTATTATAACATAAATTTTTATTTATATACCGCAAAAGCCTTTTGGTTCTCTGCAGTTTACAAATGAGATGGGCTGACCATTGTCAGTGAGCTACAATAGATAGAACATTGGCATCTACAAGTTAACAATAGTTTCACATCATTGTGTAGCTTTGGAGATTACAAGAATTTTGAGAACAGATGGGTTTTTAATAGCGTTCTAAAATGCATATATGAGGTTGATATTCTAACCATTTGGCCCAGTTTAGGATCCTTGGAAATGGCTTGGTATGATAACAGTCGGTTAATGAATCTTTTCTGACTGAAGGAAAGATAAAAAAATGATCGGGAACGTGTGAAGTGGCTTGGCGGCAAGAACAAGAACTGAGCAGTTAAGTAAGTAAACTTGTAACCCGTTCTGAGTTCTCCTGGGAGGACGGGATATAAAACCAAGTAAATAAATATTGTTTTCTCATTGTTTAACTATGTGGAAGCCTGGGATGGATCACCTGCTATTTTTGTCTTTTTCACTACTTCACCATTTATCTTTCCTGTGCTAAGCAACTGGTGAAAGGAAGCTGCATCAGCATTAGGAATGCACCCATCACACAGCCTCGTGCCAGTAGCGCAACTATTTCTTAATCATAGCTTGGCAATGTTTCAGTTCTTCCCTGGGGACCTTCTATTCAGCCAGTTGTAAACAGTTTCACAACCTATTGAAAGATTTTGTACAATGCTCATTTTTCTTGTTCCAATGCTATAATAGTCTGAGTATTTCAAGGTGATCATGTCACACACACCCAAGGACACGTGCACATGTGAATTAGGACATTCAGTCCTCAGTGTATTGCTCAAATAAATAACTCTTGGAAACTCATGAATTACAGCATCTTTTTTTTCTTGGTCCTTAGAAGATACCACAATCTACAGAAAAAAGCTTAGTTATCTGTTTGCGGATAAGGTGGAAGACAGGCCTGAAGGGAACTGACAAAACCAAAGGAAACAAGGGGTCCAACCTTGTCTGCAGTAAAAAACCAACCAGAAGCAAACAATCCAAAACTGCAGATATGTACACGATGCAGGCAAATTTTATTTGTGACAAATAAATTATGTCTAAAAACCTTTATACCAGGCAAGGGACCCAACACGGTCCGTGTTTCGGACAACCTTCATCAGGGGTCCGTGGTAAAAAAGAAAGGAAAAAATTGTCACAAAAAATGGTAGTTTGCGAGCTTTGGCGAAATACACAACGTTTATCTTTCCATTTTTTTGTGACAATTTTTTCCTTTCTTTTTTACCACGGACCCCTGATGAAGGTTGTCCGAAACACGGACCGTGTTGGGTCCCTTGCCTGGTATAAAGGTTTTTAGACATAATTTATTTGTCACAAATAAAATTTGCCTGCATCGTGTACATATCTGCAGTTTTGGATTGTTTGCTTCTGAAGGGAACTGATACATCTTGTCTGAAGAAAGGAATCCAGTGAACCATGCAGCTGGTACAAGTATCTCTTAGGGGGGGGAGGGACACTGGGACTTGTATATTGCCTTTCTGTAGTTTTACAACCACACGAGGAAGATGAAAAATGGAATTGCTAAACTAAAAGATGCTGGGAACTGATATGTGGATTATGATGAGGAAAAAGCAAATGTGTTAAACAAATACTTCTGCTCTGTGTTCACACAAGAAAATCCTGGAGAAGAACCGAGATTGTATGGCAAAGTTACACGAGAAAATGGAGTAGATTCTCCGCCATTCATGGAGGAGAGTGTTTATGAGCAACTTGAAAAACTGAAGGTGGACAAAGCAATGGGACCAGATGGGATCCATCCCAGGATACCGAGGGAGCTCAGAGAGGTTCTGGCAGGTCCTATTAAAGATTTGTTCAACAAATCTCTGGAGACAGGAGTGGTTCCTGGGAATTGGAGGAGAGCGGATGTGGTCCCTATTCACAAAAGTGGTCACAAGGATGAAGCGGGAAACTACAGGCCAGTGAGCCTCACTTCGGTTGTTGAAAAAATAATGGAAGTGTTGCTGAAAGAAAGGATAGTGTACTTCCTTGAATCTAATGGGTTACAGGATCCGAGGCAACATGGCTTTACAAAAGGTAAATCGTGCCAAACGAACCTGATTGAATTTTTTGATTGGGTGACTGGACAGCTGGATCGAGGACATATGCTAGATGTAATTTACTTAGATTTCAGCAAAGCCTTTGATACGGTTCCTCATAGGAGGCTGAGTTCAGTTTTGGAGACCGTATCTGGCGAAGGACGTAAGAAGACTTGAGGCGGTACAGAGGAGGGCGACGAAAATGATAGGAGGCTTGTGCCAGAAGACGTATGAGGAGAGACTGGAAGCCCTGAATTTGTATACCCTAGAGGAAAGGAGAGACAGGGGAGATATGATTCAGACGTTCAAATACTTGAAGGGTATTTACGTAGAACAAAATCTTTTCCAGAGAAAGGAAAATGGACATAATTTGAGGTTGAGGGGTGGTAGATTCAGGGGCAATGTTAGGAAATTCTACTTTACGGAGAGGGTAGTGGATGCCTGGAATGCGCTCCCGAGAGAGGTGGTGGAGAGTAAAACTGTGACTGAGTTCAAAGAAGCGTGGGATGAACACAGAGGATTTAGAATCAGAAAATAATATTAAATATTGAATTAAGGCTAGTACTGGGCAGACTTGCACGGTCTGTGTCTGTATATGGCCGTTTGGTGGAGGATGGGCTGGGGAGGGCTTCAATGGCTGGGAGGGTGTAGATGGGCTGGAGTAAGTCTTAACAGAGATTTCAGCAGTGGAACCCAAGCACAGTACAGGGTAAAGCTTTGGATTCCGTTAGGTTCTATAATGCTTCTGATCACTCCATGGTACAATCTCACTTTGAATATTGTTCAATTCTGGTTGCCGTATATTAAAAAAGTTATAGTGGAATTAGGAGAGGTTCAAAGAAGAGCAACCAAGATGGTAAAAGAGAAGAAACTCCTCTCATTTAAGGAAAGACTGAAGAGGTTACAGCTCTTCAGCTTGGAAAAGAGACGGCTGAGGGGAGATATGATTGAAATCTATAAAATTCTGAGTGGTGTAGAATGGATACAAATGAATCAATTTTTTATTCCATCAAAAATTACAAAGACTAGAGGACACTCAATAAAGTTGCAGAGAAATACTTTTTCATTCAGAGAATAGTTAAGCTCTGGATATAGGAACAGTGGTTAACGTAGAAGGGTATAAAAAAGGTTTGGATGAGTTCCTGGAGGAAAAATCCATAGTCTGCTATTGAGACAGACATGGGGGAAGTCTCTGCTTGCCCTGGATCAGTAGTAAGGAATGTTGCTACTATTTAGGTTTTTGCCAGGTACTTGTGACCTGGATTGGCCACTGTGGCAACAGGAAACTAGGCTAGATGGACCATTGGTATGATCCAGTATGGCTATTCTTATGTTCTAAAGGGGGGGGGGGGGTAGTTTTGGGAGGCCCAACCAAAAGAACAGGTCTGGCTATGCTACTGGTTTGAAGGAGACAGATGCTGCAGTTAACTTGCAGCCCTAATTATTATTCATATACATATTATCTAATACCTTATTCATCAATACGTACACTTCATTTTTTTACAGTAAACCTCTTAGTGATCCCATCGATTAGGCAAATTGTGTATTTATCCACTAGAGATCGTTCTGTAGCATTCATCGGCCCCCAACTCTGGAATGCTCTTCCAAAATACATTCGAACAGAACAAAATCTTGAAAACATTATTCAAAACCTTCCTATTCACAGACACATTTAATCAATAATTGGTAAAACGTGATAAGGAGTTTAATGGAGACCAGTCAGGAATAAGGAGCGCAAAATCAGCTTTTAACTCTTATCTCTCTTCATTTTCTTATCTTCCTATACATATTGTAGGTCTACTTTTACTTATTTATTTTAATTACTAGTGTTTTAGCTCGTGAAATTCATTAGAGTAACGGGTGCTAGAATAGCCCCACCTATACCCTGACCCTGACCCCACCCATGCCCGGACCCTGCCTCCCACTGATCCCAGTCTCACCATCTCACCTTTCACCATTTCCTTTGTACCCTTTTGGCCCTCATAGATCCTCCATTGCATTTATCACCTGACAGAGTCTTTACTTACCCGAGACGGCAGCAGCAGTCCTGACGTACCAACCTTGCCTCCCTCAGTGGTCCTACCATTTCCATTTCCCCCTTTCACACCCTCTACCATCTCTCTCTGACCCTGTTTCACCCCTTTTGCCATCTTTCCCTTTCCTGTCCCCCTCTGTTCTTCCCCAAGACCATCTCTCTCTCCTGCCCCCTCCACACTCCCCGAAGTCTATCTCTCCCTATCCCCTACCATCTCTCCTGGTCCCCCTAGTAGCCCCTCTGTCCTTCTCATCCATCTGTCTCTGTCTCCTTTCCTCACTTGAGTTCAACATCTCTCCCTTCTCCCACTCCCTCCCCCGAATCCATCACCTCTTGCCTCTGTGGAGCACTCGCAGCTCCTCCTCGTCCTCCTCCAGCCTGGCTTCAGCCATCTACACTGGCTCTGTGCTCGGTCACCCTGGCCTGCAGCCGCTGACAGCCGCCGTGGCCGACATCCGCCTCGGGGGAGAGAGAGATTCTCGTGTGCGCCGGGAAAGGGTGCACAGGGGGCCACGATGGTGGCGAACCACAGCAGCGAAGTTACAGTGAGGGAGGGAGTAGAAGCACGCATGTGCACTCTTGCTCACGGGGCCCTACAGCTCACGGAAAACGCAGGAGGGAGTGCGCATGCGCGCTTAGGGTTTTATTATCTTAGATAAGTTTTACCAAGGCCCTCTTTTACTAAGGTGTTCTAAGTGTTTTAGCGCGAGCTAAATTAACGCGTGCGGTAACCGCTAATGCAGGGGTAGGGAACTCCGGTCCTCGATAGCCGTATTCCAGTCGGGTTTTCAGGATTTCCCCAATGAATATGCATAAGATCTATTTGCATGCACTGCTTTCAATGCATATACATTGGGGAAATCCTGAAAACCCGACTGGAATACGGCTCTTGAGGACCGGATTTCCCTACCCCTGCGCTAATGTGTTCATAGGTAACATGCACGCGTTAGCGTTTAGTGTGCACTAATATTTATTGCGCGCTAAAAAGCATATCGCACTTTAGTAAAAGAGGAGGGTTAGTTTCATATGTAAACTGCATAGATGCATTGCCACTGCAGTATATCAAGGGAAATAAACTTGGGGCTTCTTTCACTAAGGTGCGCTAGCGTTTTTAGCGCACGCGGGAAATTACCACGCGCTAGGCGGAAAAACTAACGCCAGCTCAATGCTGGCGTTAGCATCTAGCGTGCGCAGCAATTTAGCGCGTTAATGCCCTAACGCGAGCTTAGTAAAAGGAGCCCTTGGTATTATTACATCCTAATGAGGTATAATTGTTTTGCTATAAATTTTGTAGAAATATAATGTGTGGTACCAGGTTCCTCAGTAAACAATTCACAGTACGCTCTGTGGGATCTGGTAGTTACTATTCCTAAAACTATAGCGTCTCAATTAAATCAAGTGGAAGAACGGTTTAAATTGTATGATAAAGACATCCTAGAAATACGGAAAATTACCACTGAAAATAAATTACAGATAGAAAACCAACAACAGAATACTAATTCCCAAAAAGTAATACAGGAGGCTTTAATCAAAGATAACACAAATTTAAGAAGGAAACTTGGTTTACTTGAAAACTCTATGAGAAGTAATAATCTTAGATTAATTAATTTTCCTAAGACTATAACAGTGACTCCTAGAGAAATGATTACTCGCTATATGACGGAAATATTGGGAATTTCTGAATCTTCTATACCACCTCTAACTCAGGTGTACTACCTTCCTGTTAAGGATGTTAAAGAAGTAAATCAAGAGCCTTTGGATGTTACAGCTTTATTAGAATCCTCAGATAGGGAAGTAGCTACGCCGGCAACATTGCTTCTTTCAGCAGCTCTCACAATGGATAAGATATGGTTACTGAAACTATATTTCAAAAATAAATATAAAGAATTTTTGGGACTAAAAGTTCAAATGTTTCCTGATTTGACCAGAGACACACAGAAGCGGAGAAAAGAATTTCTTCTAATGAGACCAGCAGTAATAGCCCTGGGAGCTACTTTTTTTCTTCAATATCCTTGCAAATGTATAGTCCATTATAAATTGCATAAATTTGTTTTCTTTGAACCATCTCAACTGACAACATTCCTATCACTGTCAAGACTGGAGAAAGAGACAGCTCAAGATGGATAAAGATAGACGACTGTTAGCACAGTATTAACTACAACTGTCTTTCTTCTTTAATTGATTACTTAAATTCCGTTTATTTTTAATCTTGGATCCTAAATAGAGGACTTGAGTGAGATTAAAGATACAATTATTTCTTGTTTTATATTATGTTTGGGAAAATCTTTTTGCTTCTTCAATTTTGCTTTTCTGTACAAGTTTATACTTGATTGTTATATTGAAAATCTATAAATAAATAAATAAAAAAAAAAAAACAATTCACAGTAGCACATTCCCTTCAATACATTTATTTTGATTTTAATTATCAGTCTTTCAAGCTCAAATGTTTTGTTTGCCCGATATTTATTTTCTTTAAAAAAGAAAAAGGTACATTGTTTTTACAAGTATTTTCTTTTATTGACACAATAAAGTATAAAAGTATCACACAAATTACTCAAGTTATATAAATTGTTTTAAAAAATCCAAGTGACATGCTAATAGCGCCCTTACGGTACCTCCAAAAACCTGAGTCTTCTGTACAGTTATTCACTCAATGCTAGTAAAAACCAATGCAAGAACACAATAGCAGGGTTCGAACACCTTCCACATGAACTGTAGCAAAAAAAAAAAAAAAAATCTACCACACGAACAAGTTTTCTCTTCAAGTTCAGCAGTAGCAAAACAATAGTAAGCGCTAAACAGTCCTAGAAGGACTCCCTATATTTTGTTTAACACCCTCAGTTATAGTCTTATGTTTAACAGACTAATATTTCTGACTTTTGAGTCACTTCTGTAGATGAAGTGTTGGTATACAAAAGTGCAGTAGTCTTGCTATGGTTCATACACAAACTTTTATAAGAATTTGACGGTGCGCTCACTCATTCTTTAACACATGTGTTATTTCAATACAACAGTGTTGAATATTAGTCTTTTGCCTTAAAACAGTAGGATTTGGGTATGGGCCTGTTTTCCTCCTCTGAAAATCCCAAACCTAGTTTTCCAATACCTGCCTCCTCTGTGCACTGTACAGCTCAAAAGCAGATCGCACCGTAACTGGTCAAGTGAATGAACAGAATCGTATATAGACATTGTGTAGTGTCGGAGGTTTCTGATACAAGCAGCTTTCAATAGCCATGCCTGATCAATCAGTATAAAAACAGCAGGCTAAGAAGAGATCAAGGAACATCTGTCCACACTGCTGAATGGGACAGCAGTGCTTCCTCCCTACATCATGAAAGAGGCCCTTCACAGGGCTCAGAGCTGCTCCTCTGCTGAAGTTTAGCAAGATGGGAGATAGTGGCAGATGGACAAGTTGGATCTGAATAAAGGGAAAATTAGACATTCACATTTCTTTTCTTTACAAACATAACTGAATACTTTATTTCTCTTGACAAAAAAAAGAGAATGCTCTCTGCCCATGTCTTTGGTTTCTGTTGCTGCTGGACAGCTGAAAACATTTTTTCCTGGGGGAATGAGGAAATTCTTTTTTTTTGGGGGGGGGAGAAGGGAGGAAAGGGATAGACCAATGCCACAAATTATGTCTCCATGCTCTGCCCTCAATTAATTTTCATTAAAAGACAATTAAAATCTCCCTAAGTAGCTGGTTTTAAAACCAATTGCACAGCAGTTCCAAATGAATTGTACAGAGTAAGCAGGATTCAGAAGTGTGGCAGTCCTTTTTTGCCAGGAATTCTTCATTCGGTGGCCCAGTCCTGAAAGCGGAAGCAGTCACTGGCAATCTTCCAGACTGTGAGGGTTGGTGTGGTCTGAGCAGTCAGTAAGAAGTTCTGATTGAAGTATCGCTGTTTATTTCCGTCAAACTTCACTGTTCCACAAGTCACAACTAGCACGGTTGTCTGCCCTTGCGTCGCTTGCTCTTCACAGACAGAAAGAAAAGTGATAATTAAACACCACTCTGTACAATTTTCCACAACCCTCCATCAAAATGATGTAATCTAAATTAAATACTCTTACCGTGAACTGGCTGGCAGTCCAACATAGAGACCTGAAACTCGCTGGATGGAAGCATCTCAAAAAACTCCGTCAGCGCTGCTTGTCCAGATATAGCGTTCCCATTCCATACTAAGGTTGCCTTGTCCATGTACAGCTTCGTCAGCACCTAGAGAACAGCAATCACGATTCTTGAATGCTGTATATAAAACATGCAGCTGTTCTATTAAAAGTGTATGAATGTTAGACACCCTCAATGGACTCTCACTTCCAAGATATATACCTATAGACCAGGGGTTCAAAGTCCCTCCTCGAGGGCCGCAATCCAGTCAGGTTTTCAGGATTTCCCCAATGAATATGCATGACATCTATATGCATGCACTGTTTTCATTGTATGCTAATAGATCTCATGCATATTCATGGGGGAAATCCTGAAAACCTGACTGGACTGCGGCCCTCGAGGAGGGACTTTGACACCCCTGCTATAGACCATCAGAAATACCACCTAAATATTCAAAAATGTCCTTGTATCAGGCTTTACGTACTACTTCCTCACTGGATCTTGTTATTTGATATCAACTTTAAATATATTACTTTCACCGCCTTAATATAGATGTTTAAATACTTAGCTTATACTGTGGTCTAAATTTCAGGGACTGTATCACCAACATGTTCACCTGAAGGGTTTTCTCAAGGCTCATATTCCTTTATTTAGCTCAGAGGTAGGGAACTCCGATCTTCGAGAGCTGTATTCCAGTCAAGTTTTCAGGATTTCCCCAATGAATATGCATGAGATCTATTTGCATGCACTGCTTTCAATGCATATTCATTGAGTGCTAATCGCCGTTGTAGCCGACCACTGAATACTACAATGGCAATTAGCTAAATAAAGGGATATGAGCCTTGAGAAAACCCTTTGGGTGAAACATGTTGGTGATACAGTCCCTGAAATTTAGACCACAGTATAAGCTAAGTATTTAAACATTTATATTAATTTAAGGCAGTGAAAGTAATATATTTAAAGTTGATATCAAGTAACAAGACCCAATAAGGAAATAGCCTGATACAATGACATTTTTGAGTATTTAGGTGGTATTTCTGAGGGTCTATAGGTATATATCTTGGAAGTGAGAGTCCATTGAGGGTGTCTAACATTCAATAGAACAACTGAATGAACTCTCACAAAATAATTTTATAGAATTTAATGTTGTATGAAAATTGATTGTATATAAAACATGTATATTTCATTTAAAAACTGCTTCTTTTTAGTTGTATCCATAATCTGCACCTCTAGCCTTCCAATGTTGATCAATTTGATTATAAATCTCTCTAATCAGCCAAGCAGTGGAGAGAGGTTTTCTCAGAGTAAACTCTGCTAATGCACCATCATGGACTTTCAATCCATTTCATGCTCATCTTTGTTCTTTTACTATCTGAATTCTCCTTTGCTTGAAACCCGTCTGTATCCCTCCTTCATCTGCCTTATCTCTTTCTCACCTGCCTCTATGTCCCTAGTTTAGTTTATCCTTTTCTGCTCCTCCCCCTTCTTCCTACTAACTACTGCAGTTTGACAAGTACCAGCAAGAATCAAGTAGCAGAAGGCAATGGCAACAGGCAGCAGCAGCAGAGGTGGTGAGAATGGCTCCTGTGGGAGCAGGCTGAGAATAGGAAAGACAGTGCTAGTATTGACAGGTATGGAGCCCAAGGCTGTGAAAAGAGGGCAACAGGAGACAGAAGGAATAATATTTAGGCAGCGCAGACAATTTAATGAGAAATAACATTTTCTAACTTTTGCAATCAGGGCAGTGGAGCTTCTACACCAAACTAGAGAATGACACAAGGACGGGGATCTGCGGTAAATCCACAGGAACAGGGGGGGGGGAAGAACCAGCAAGTTTACTGCGGATGCAGGAGCAAAGCTTTTTACCACCCCCACAGGAGCGGTAAAGCACAGTTACTTACCGTAACAGGTGTTATCCAGGGACAGCAGGCATATATTCTCACATGTGGGTGACGTCATCTACGGAGCCCCGGCGCGGACAGCTTTTCAAGCAAACTTGATTGAAGTTTCAAGTTTGCACACTGCACCACGCATGTGCGTGCCTTCTCGCCCACTAGAGGGCGCATCCCACCTCGTGGTCCTCAGTTCCATAACTAGCAAGGAAGCCATCCCCGGGGAGGCGGGCGGGTTGTGAGAATATATGCCTGCTGTCCCTGGATAACACCTGTTACGGTAAGTAACTGTGCTTTATCCCAGGACAAGCAGGCATGATATTCTCACATGTGGGTGACCTCCAAGCTAACCAAAAAAGGGCAGGTGGGAGGATGGCAATTTAGGAAAACAGATTTTGCAAAACTGACTGGCCAAACCGGCCGTCACTCCTGGATAAAGTGTCCAGACAGTAATGAGAGGTGAATGTATGAACCGAAGACCAAGTGGCAGCCTTACATATGTCCTCCATCGGAGTGGATCGGAGGAAAGCTATCGAAGCTGCCATCGCTCGGACCTTGTGCCCCGTGACTCGACCCGGGGGAGGAAGGCCAGCCTGAGCGTAGCAAAAGGAAATGCAAGCGGCCAACCAGTTAGACAGAGTGCGCTTGGAAACTGGATGCCCTAATCGATTGGGATCGAAGGACAAAAACAATTGAGGAAGCTTCCGATGAGACCTGGTGCGTTGAAGATAATATGCCAACGCCCTCTTACAGTCAAGCGTGTGAAGCGCCGTCTCGCCGGGATGGGAGTGGGGCTTCGGGAAGAACACAGGAAGGACAATGGACTGATTGAGGTGGAAGTCAGAAACAACTTTAGGTAAAAACTTAGGATGGGTGCGGAGAACCACCTTGTCGTGATGAAAGACAGTGAAAGGAGGGTCCGCAACCAAGGCTTGCAACTCCCCAATCCGCCTGGCGGAGGTGAGGGCAATTAGAAACACCGCCTTCCAAGTCAGAAATTTCAAGAGGGACTTGTTGAGTGGCTCAAACGGGGGTTTCATCAGTTGAGCCAGAACCACATTCAAGTTCCACACGACAGACGGAGGCTTAAGAGGGGGACAAACCCTGAGTAACCCTTTCATGAAGCGTGTCACCAAGGGATGGAGTGACAGAGGGCGTCCTTCCAGAGGTTGGTGGAAAGCAGAAATCGCACTGAGATGAACCCGCACCGAAGTGGTTTTCAAGCCAGAGCGCGACAAATGAAACAAATATTCTAAAACCGAGGATACCGGAACTGATACCGGATCCAGGTGAAAAGACGAGCACCAGGTGGAAAACCTGGTCCATTTCTGCGCATAGCAAAGCCTCGTCGAGATCTTGCGGGAGGCTTCCAACACCTCCTTCACCGATTGAGACAGGTCCGGAGGAGTCAGGGAACAAGAAACCAGGCTGTCAGGTGCAATGACTGCAGATTGGGATGTAACATGGATCCTTGACTCTGAGACAGCAGAGAAGGAGAGACAGGCAGGGGAAGAGGCTCTCTGGCACTGAGCTGGAGCAGCAGGGAGAACCAGTGCTGACGCGGCCACCGAGGTGCTATGAGAATCATCGTGGCCGTGGACGATTTTAGGTGTACCAACGTTCGCATGATCAGAGGGAACGGAGGGAATGCATACAGGAACCTCCCTTCCCAGTCGAGTAGGAAGGCATCCGCTTCCAGACGGTCCTGCGAGTACATCCGAGAACAATATAGTGGTAGTTTGTGTGTCTCCGGAGAGGCAAACAGATCCACCTGTGGCGTTCCCCAGTGAGCGAAAACCTCGCGTAGAACTGCTGAGTGTAGAGTCCACTCGTGCGGTTGCAGAAGTCGACTCAGTTTGTCCGCCAGGCAATTCCGTTCTCCTTGGATGTAGACCGCCCGGAGGAAGATGTTCCGGGAGGCCGCCCACTCCCAGAGGCGAAGAGCTTCGGAGCAGAGGGGCCATGACCCCGTTCCTCCCTGCTTGTTCACATAATACATTGCCACCTGATTGTCCGTGCGGACGAGGACCACCTGGTCCTGCAATATGTGAACGAAGGCTCGAAGTGCTAGGAAGATGGCCCGCAGCTCTAGCACGTTGATATGACACTGACGGTCTTCTGCCGACCACAGGCCCTGCGTGCGAAGACCGTCGAGATGGGCTCCCCACGCGTACTCCGAGGAGTCCGTGGTCAGGACCTTGCGAAAAGGCGGAGTGCGAAACAATAGCCCCATGGACAGATTTGAAGAGTCTGTCCACCAACGCAGCGATTTCCGCAAGGGCGGAGTTACCGAAATGAGGCGAGACACCGGGTCGCACTCCTGACGCCACTGGGACGCGA
Source organism: Geotrypetes seraphini (assembly GCF_902459505.1). Taxonomy (NCBI): domain Eukaryota; kingdom Metazoa; phylum Chordata; class Amphibia; order Gymnophiona; family Dermophiidae; genus Geotrypetes; species Geotrypetes seraphini. The sequence goes on along the minus strand of NC_047093.1, from coordinate 14,438,508 downwards.
GGGTCCACTGAGGGATCCTCAGATGTAGCCTCGCAAACGGCGTGACATGTACCGTCGAGGCCATATGGCCCAGCAGCATCATCATGCGCTTGGCCGACACCCTCGATAGTTGGGAGACCTGGCGGCTCATCCGTACCAAGGTTTCCAACCGCTGGGTCGGCAGGTAGGAGCGTAGGCGCACCGTGTCCAGCACCGCACCTATGAATTGAAGAGACTGCGACGGCCTCAACTGAGACTTTGGAAAGTTTATCTCGAACCCGAGAGTTTGCAGGAAGGCAATCGACTGTCGGGTCGCTGAGATAACCCCCTCCCTGGTCGGGGCTTTGATGAGCCAATCGTCCAGGTAAGGGAACACATGGAGTCCACGTGACCTGAGGGCTGCTGCAACCACCACCATGCACTTCGTGAATACTCGTGGGGACGCGGCCAGGCCGAAGGGCAGTACCCTGTACTGGAGGTGGAGGTCCCCCACCTGGAATCGTAAGAATCTTCGACAGGCGGGGTGCACCGGAACATGGGTGTATGCTTCCTTCAGGTCGAGGGAGCACATCCAGTCCCCTTCCCCCAAGAGGGGGTACAAAACCGGGAGAGATAGCATTCGAAACTTCTCCCGGGCCAGGAATTTGTTGAGCTTCCTGAGGTCCAGTATGGGGCGCAGGTCCCCGGTCTTTTTTGGGACCAAAAAGTAGCGGGAGTAAAACCCCGTACCCCACTGGTCCTTGGGGACCGGCTCGACCGCCCGAAGCTTCAAGAGGGCTTTGGCTTCGGTTATAAGGGTCGGTAGCTGCGAACGGTTGCAGGGGACTAAACTTGGAGGACTGTCCGGCGGCGAGGACACAAAGTTGAGCGAGTAGCCCTCGGAGACGATCCGGAGCACCCAAGCGTCTGAGGTAATCCCGGTCCATGCCTCCCGGAAGGACCGAAGACGGCCACCGATAGGAAGGGGTTCCTGTGAAAGTGCGGAGGGGAACCCGCCCCGTCCGCTCAGCCCGTCAAAAGGAAGGCGCGGGCTTAGAAGGGCCCTGCGCCTGGGCTTGGGTTTGTCCCCCTCTGCCTCGCTGAGACGGACGTCTCGGAGGCGGTCTCGAGAAAGCCGGGGTCGACTTCTGAGGGTATCGGCGCGGCGGAGGCCGAAAGGGTTTCTGCGGCGGGGGTCTAGGTTTGGGGCGGACCAGGGATGCTAGAGAGCGCTCCTGTTCCGACAAGCGTTTGGTCGCCGCATCCAATGACTCGTCGAATAACTCGGACCCCACACAAGGCAAGTCTGCCAGGCGTTCCTGCAGGTTTGGGTCCATGTCGAGGGTGCGAAGCCAGGCCAAGCGGCGCATGGCCACCGCGAGGGCCGACACCCTCGAAACCAGCTCAAAGGCGTCGTACACTGCGTGGAATAGGTACAACCGCAATTGAGACAGGTTGGACATAAACTTATCGAATCCTGCTCTTTGGGAGTCCGGTAACGAGTTTCGATATTGAGGAAGGTCCTTCACCATACCACGCAAATAGGAGGAAAAGGTGAAGGCGTAATTTAGAACCCTGGTGGCCATCAGGGAATTTGAATAGAGGCGACGGCCAAACTTGTCCAGGGTCCGCCCCTCCCTGCCTGGTGGAACCGCCGCAGAAACCCGTGAGGGCTGTGATTTTTTAAGAGCAGACTCCACCAGAAGAGACTGGTGTGAGAGCTGCGCCTTATCGAACCCTTTAGGGGGAATCGTCCTATACTTCGATTCCATTTTTGAAGGCACAGACGTGACTGTAAGAGGGTTTGACAGGTTATTCAGCCAGGTTTGCAGAAGGACACTGTTGAGAGGGAGTCTAGGCACCTCCCTAGGAAGAGTGGGGAGGTCCTGTTCCTCCAAAAATTCTTTGGAATACCGAGAGCCTACCATCAGGTCAATCCCCAGGGCTTGGGCCATGTCCTGAACGAAGGATGAAAATGAGGACGGCCTAGCCTGGGGAGACGGGGTTCTCGACCGCCCCACCGAGGAGAGGGGGGAGGCCTCATGGGAATAATGAGGATCCCTAACCGATCCCGAATCCCAGGATCCCCTCTCGAGGGCCCTCGAGGGGGAAGGGGAAGTTATCCTCCTCGCAGAGCCCTTGGGTGAGGACCCAGGGGTTCGTGGGACACTCTCCCGTTTCCTCGGCGAGGCGGCCCGGGAAGACTTCCCATGAGGTGAGCGGAGGAGCCTCGGGTTGTCGAGGCGCAACTCCGACACCTGCAGCGCCTCGCCCCCGAACGACGAGGAGCGGTCGCGCCGAGGCGAGCCTCGGGGTCGCTTAGACTTCCTCGATCGACGCCCCGTCCGAGGTCGCGTCGAGGGCGAGGCGTGTCTGGAAGACCCGGAGGAAGAGGAGGAAAGACGGCGCACTCTGCGCGACTTTTCCTTGGGCCTTACACTCCGCTCAGGGGGTTCCCCCGAGGTCGAGGTCCGGGGCGGGGCCGAGACCGAGGCGAACGGGGCCACCGTACCCGAGACCGAGGTCGCCGAGGTCAGGGCTCCCGAGTAGAGAGTTGCGCGGGGACAGAAATCCCACCCGTCCCCACCCGTCCCCGCCAAAATCCCACCCATCCCCACCCGTCCCCGTGAGGAATCCCTCCGTCCCCACCCGTCCCCGTGAGGAATCTCTCCGTCCCCACCCGTCCCCGCGAGGAATCCCCTCCGTCCCCACCCGTCCCCGCGAGGAATCCCCTCCGTCCCCACCCGTCCCCGCGAGGAATCCCCTCCGTCACCATCCTTCCCTATAAACTTCAGAAATAGTTATTTTATTTAATTATGCTACTGAATTAAAGGCTCTGGTAGAGACCCATTTACAAATAAGCAAAGAGACTATTAATTTGGAAATATTAATTGGGAAGAATACATACTTTGTAAATGGGTTTCTACCAGAACCTCTAATGTAAATATAAAATATAAATACTCAGCTGATGAGAACCCACAAACTGTCAGCTGAGGACTTCCTTTGCAGTTGGCCTGGGGTCCCTTTTGCCAAGCTTGGCAGGCAGCAGTAGCGTCCCTGAGTCACAGATGCTGGCACCTCAGTGGCTCATGGATGCTGCCAGCGACTGCTGCGCTTGGTGGAGGGGAGTTCTGACCATCTCTAGAGGAGGTCCTCTGCTGGCGGTGCTTGGGGATCCCCACCAGTCACAGCAAGGGCCAACAAGTACTTCAACACTGTAGAAATAAAACCAGAAATGCATTTCCTTTTCTTTTGAACACAAAACAAAGATATCTGCCATATACATTTCCCAAGGCAGATGACTCTATGCAATGTCACCTCGGTAACAAAATACAAAAATAGACAAATACACCCCCTCCCTTTTTACTAAACCACAATAGTAGGTTTTAGCACAGGGAGTTACGCTGAATGCCTCGCGCTGCTCTCAATGCTCATAGGTTCCCTGCGCTAAAAAACAATATTGCGGTTTAGTAAAAGGGAGCCATAGTGCAAAATATAGACAGCAGATATAAATTCTCAAAACAGACACATTTTGATCACTAAATTGAAAATAAAATCATTTTTCCTATCTTTGCTGTTTGGTGATTTCATGAGTCTCTGGTTGCACTTTCTTCTTCTGACTGTGCATCCAATCTTTCTTCCTTTCTTTCAGCCTCCTGTATGTTTCCTCTCCTCCAGACCTCATTCTCTCCCCCAACTTTTTCTTTCTGTCTCCCTGTTCCCCCTTCTTTCTGTCTCTCTGTCTGCCCCCTTTCTTTCTTTCTCCGTGCCCTCCCCCAAGCCACTCGGTTTGCTGCCACCGCCATCGGGGAATAGTCCCCAAGCCACCGCTGTCCCAAGCTTTCCCTGCAGAAGCGTCGCGCTGACCAGCATTCCGCTCCCTGACGTCAATTCTGATGTAGGAGAGGAAGTTCCGGGCCAACAAGGCATTTCTCCTCATTCCATCCAGCCTGAGCCCCATCTCTCCTTGATCCAGCATTTCCCTTCTGTGTCTGTCAGAATTACCATTCCACCTATTTTCCAGCATCACCCTTCTTTGTGTCCATCTCACCTATATCCCTATCTCACCACTTTTTCAGAATCTTCATTTGTCTCTGTCCTTGTCTTTACCCCATATTCACCATTTGCCCTTTCAATGTCTTTATCTCCCCCCCCCCACACACACTTTTTCAGCATTACTTCTATGTCTCTATTTCACCTCCTCTTCATGTCCCCTCTGTATCTCTATCCTTATTCAGAAGGTCCTGCTTACCCTTTCTCTTCTTTGTGTCACTATCTCCATTTTCAGCTTTCCCCCCTTTTCCTTTGTTAATGCACCCTGTAGCCAGAATCTTTCCACCCTCCCTCCACTCCGGCCCAACCCAGTATGAAATATTTCCTTTTGTTTCTCTCCCCTCTCTCTTCTCCTCCCTCACCCACGAGTCCTGCATCTGGCCCTCTCCCTTCTACCTGCACCTGGCAACACCCCCCTGCTCCGCGGCTCTCTTAAGCAACTCGTCAGCAGCGGTGATCAAGACAAGCTGCCGACATCGAGGCCTTCCCTCTACGAGTCCCGCCTTTGTGGAAAAAGGAAGTTGAAACAAGCGGGACTCGCAGAGGGTAGGCCCCGACGTCAGAAGCTGCTGCTGAGTTGCCGAAGAGAGCCGCAGGTAGAAGGGAGAGGGAGATAGGAAGGCTGTAGAAGCTCCGGAGCATGACACCGAACCCGGCCAGGATGATTTCTTTTTCAGGCTGCTGCTGCCGCTGCCATCCCCCACCCGAAATGACAAAAAACAGCCTAATGCCCGCGTCGGGAAATAGCCATGCTGAGCAGTGAGCTCAGCACGTACACAGATGAAAGCCTTGCTTGCTGATTGGTCCGGCGGCACGGTGGGGCGGGGCCGCCGGACCAATCAGCAAGCAAGGCTTTCATCTGTGTACGTGCTGAGCTCACTGCTCAACATGGCTATTTCCCGACACGACGCCAGACTTGTAATCTGCATGCTTGCATCGCCAGAATTTAGGTAGGTTGTTTTCATCCCCGTGGGAGTCCCGTGGGCAAGGGGGCGTCCCCGTGGGAGTCCCGTGGGTCAGGGGGGCATCCCCGTGGGAGTCCCGTGGGCCAGGGGGCGTCCCCGTGGGAGTCCCGTGGGCCAGGGGGGGAACCCGCGGGATCCCCGCGGGACCCGCGGGATCCCCGCGATCCCCGTTCCCGTGCAGACCTCTACTCCCGAGGGAGCCGAGGCCGGGGCCTCCGAGACCGAAGGCGCCCCGGCCGAGGTCGAGGCCGCCGGAACCGCAGCACGCTGCAACACTTCCAGGGCTCCCGACAGCTCCGATGAGATCAGAGCTCGGAGGAGATCCTGGAAGGCCGGAATCCCCACGAAGGTGGGGAGTTCCGAGTCCGGGGCACACTCCCTGGAGGGCGACCTCGGTCTCGAGTATTCCCTCGGGGTGTGCGGAGTCGAGGTCCGATGCGGGGCCGGGGTCGACCCACCCGCCTTGGCCTGACTCGAGGATGGCTTCTTTGCTGAAGGGGATGGAACAGAGGACTTACCCGAAGCTTGCTTCACTGACGACGCCTTCGAGGAAGAGGGCCGAGGCGAGGCCGAGGCCCCCGAGGATGCCAAGGCCGAGGTCAAGGCCGGGGCCGAAGCCGAGGCCGACGTCGAAGCCTTAGGTGCGTCGACGGCGAACAATTCGGCCATTCTTGCCTTACGGCGACGGAGGGCCCTGTTTTGGAAGGTAGCACAGCGATCACACGAGTCTGTCGGATGTTCGGGCCCAAGACAGACAATGCACCACCGGTGAGGGTCGGTGATGGAAAGCAACCTTTCACACCGGCTGCACTTTTTGAATCCCGTAACAGGACGGGACATCCACGAAGAAAAAGAAGAAGGCCGGGAACGAACCGACGTCCCGCGGCCACGGATTCCGGGAGCCCCCGGAGTCCGATGAAAAACGAAAGACTTTTTTTTTTTTTTTTTTTGAAAAGAACCGAAAGGAAAAACAGCACCGCGAACTAATTCGAAGGGAAAACAAACTAAACGCGGCAGCTAGAAGGCAAAAACACTGGAGCTCAGATCCACAGGGCTTTCTTGCTCCGCGGAAAAATTTGAACTGAGGACCACGAGGTGGGATGCGCCCTCTAGTGGGCGAGAAGGCACGCACATGCGTGGTGCAGTGTGCAAACTTGAAACTTCAATCAAGTTTGCTTGAAAAGCTGTCCGCGCCGGGGCTCCGTAGATGACGTCACCCACATGTGAGAATATCATGCCTGCTTGTCCTGGGATAAAAAGCCTTGCTCCTGCAGTAAAAAAAAAATGTGATTGCCTGGGAGAGGACCAGAATGGAGACGGCTCAAGGAGATCCTGCCTGAGAGAGGACCAAGTAAATTATCTACATTTATTAACAGATTTATTATCCTGCTAATCAAACTAAGTTATCTGAGCACCTTACAATCTAAAGGGGTAGAAATGGAGAGACATAGGCCGGTTAAAACGACAAAGTTTAACAGGGGATCAGTACAAATAGGAGGGAACTGTGCTGTCCAGGTCAACCTCATACAGTCTAATGAGATAAAGAAAACTTGATAAAGATTACAGTAGGATGCTAATTATTGGACCAACCTTGACAAAGAGCCAACCTTGACAAACCTTGACAACCTTGACAAAGTCCAGATAATGGAAAATCCAGATGGACATTTTTTTTTGAAGAGAGCCCACTCTTTGAGCATTACATGTTTAGCCTAAACCTCTCACCCTTTTTTCTTATTTCTGTGGACATTCTCCTCCCTGTCTCTTTAGCTTGCAACCTTGTTGTCATCTCTCTCTCCTTCTCCACTCAAATTCAAACCCCTCCCCCCCCCCACTAAAGCCTGTCGCTTCTTCCTCTATAATATTACCAAAAACTGACCTCTCCATTCCGAGCACACTACCAAAACCCTTATCCACACTCTCATCACTTCTTGCTTAGACTACTCCAACTTGTTTCTTTCAGGTCATCTGATCAACCATCTCCTCTCTCCACCCTCTAATCCATTCAAAATTCTGCTGCTCAACTTATATTTCACCAGAGCCGTCATACTCACATTACCTCTTCTCAAGTCACTTCATTGGCTCCCCATCCATTTTACTAATCTACAAGTGCATTCACTCTGCAGCCCCCTCCCTCCAATGTCTCTCTTTACTTATTTCCTCCTATGCTCCCCCCTGTGAACAATGTTCATTGGGTAAGTCCCTCTTATCTGAACCCTTCTCCTCCTCTGCGTTGTGTGCCTGAGTCACTATGTCGAGCTCCATCTCCAGCACTATTCAAATCCAAGCTAAAAGCCCAGTTTTTTGAGGTTGCTTTCAACTCCTAACTCCTATTCAACATAAGATAACTACGTCCGTCCTATCATTCTCTCTGCAAAAAACTCTATATCTTTGTCTGTCCAATTAGATTGCTAAATTCTTCTAAGCACGGACCGCCTATTACATGTTAAATGTACAGCACTGCATATGCCTTTCGGCACTAAAGAAATGATTAATAGCAGCAGAATTATATTTTGTTTTTAATAATCTTTTTGTGATAACTGATACAGAGATTATGTAAAAAATAAAGAACAGAAGAAGTCCAGATAATCAGTTTCAATAACTGGCATCCTACTGGATATGCATCATTGAATAAATATATATCTTAAGGTCGGCTTTGAATTGTTGGATAGAGAATCATAATCTAAAGTGCTGCCATAGTGCGTTTCAGTGCTCAATTAAAATCATGAACAATTTCACATTAAAACAAAATTTTATTTTGAGGCTAGAGTTAGCGTTGGTACATTTTTACCTATGAAAATAACACCAAACCTTTACGGACACAAATGCAATAGTACCTCTAAACCAGGGATCTCAAAGTCCCTCCATGAGGGCTGCAATTCAGTCGGGTTTTCAGGATTTCCCCAATGAATATGCATGAGATCTATTAGCATACAATGAAAGCAGTGCACGCACATAGATCTCATGCATATTCATTGAGGAGATCCTGAAAATCCGACTGGATTGCAGCCCTCAAGGAGGGACTTTGAGACCCCTGCTCTATACCCAAGACAATAAACATCCTGTGTGAAGTATTGATGGGACCACCAATCATACAAACATGAAAAATAATAAAGACAAAGAGGAGAAAACCAGACTTCAATATTTTGGCTCTTAGACCCACAAGGCATCCATCGGAACTGGTGTCGTGGTAGGTCTGTGAAAAAACTCCATATAACAGAAATAGAAAATCAACCACACTGTTTCTTCTTCAGTATGTATTAAGTTTATCTTTTCCATTCGGGGTCCACAACAATAAACTTGATGAACACATTGTGTGAGAGAAGTGAATTCAGCTTTCTTTCTCTGGAGCAGAGCTCTTATGAACTGATTTGTTCTTTTTTGCTGCGGTAGTAGTTTCACAGACCCCCACCCCCCCTCTGTTTTCGCACCTTTGTAAGAACAAAAACAAACTGCAGTGATGTACAGGACGTCAAGTCTTTAATAAACAATCAAAAAAACATAAAAGTTTGTTATCCCAGGACAAGCAGGCAGATATTCTTGACTGATGGGTGACGGCACCGACGGAGCCCCGGTACGGACAATTTTAGAGTGATTGCACTCTAAGAACTTGGAAAGTTCTAGCAGGCCGCACCGCGCACGTGCCTTCCCGCCCGACGGAGGCGCGCGGTCCCCAGTTTCTTAGTTTCCGCGGAGCTAAGAAGACGCACGTTTCAACGGCTGTTGAAAACTTTTTTCTATTTTCGCCTTCCCGCTCGCGTAAACTCGTTGGGAAATATTGTTTCCCTCATTTTATTTTATTTGTTAAAAAAAAAAAAAAAAACTTAATTCGTTTTTCTTTCATTTTTTCGGTTTCGCCCCAGCGGGGCCTGTTGCCACCATCGAGGCCTCGGCCTTCGATTTGGCTGAAGCCGTTTTTACATTCATGCCCCCTCAACCCGGGTTTAAGAAGTGCCAGCGGTGCGCTCGACCAATTTCACTCACAGACCCGCACAACTGGTGTCTACAGTGTCTTGGTCCTGACCATCGAGCGTCTACTTGCACCCGCTGTGCCACTCTTAAAAAGAGAACTTTAAAAAATCGACAAATCCAACAGCGATTATTGTTTGGTACCGAGATGTCGGATTCGGCGGCACCGGTCCCCACTTCGACCCTGACGCAGTCGGCACCTGCCTCGTTGACACCGCGCGACACCGCGCCGGCGTCGCACCCTTCAGGTAAGCCGGCTAAGAAGCCTTCCCCGCTGGAGCGCCCTCCGGTCTCAGTGGCAGCGAGCCCAATCCTGCCGACCTCGAGGCGCCCGCGGAAGCGCTCCGCTCCGATTGAGGTAAGCCCCTCGACATCGGGTTCCTCTTCGGAGTGTAGAGCGGCACCCAAGGTACCGCATAAGAAAAAAGCGGTACCGGTGCCTTCACTGGACGAGCACATTGCCGCAGTCCTGCAAGTACAGCTTAAAGAACAACTACAACAGCTGTTACCTGCCCTTCTGACACCGAGCCTTCCAGTCCCGGTCCGGTCTGAGCCTCCGGTACCGACAGTGGAGCAGCCTCCTTTGTCGGCATCCACCTTGTCGGTACCGATGCATACCACTTCCTCGGTATCTATGCCAGTCTTAGCGCCGGAACCGAGATCCTTACATCAGGCTGTTCAAACATCGGCGCCGACACAGCCTATAACATCTCCCGGTACCATTTCACAGAGGTCTGGGAAGTCGATGCATAAAACTCGACACCTAGAACCTTCCACACCGGAATCCCGGGACCGCAGTTTTCAGGTGCGGGACCCTGATCTGTGGGGCGATTCGGAGGACCCTCTTCTCTCAGAGGGAGAGTGTTCATCAGGAGAAGAGGATCCTTCTGTTTTGGATCCATCCTCTAAACCTGATGCAACTTCTTTTACCTCTTTTCTCAAAGAGATGTGTGAATCTCTCTCTATTCCCTTGGGAGGCTGAATCCAAAAAATCCAAGGCATTTCTTGATGCTCTGGATTTTGACCAGCCTCCAAGGGAATTTCTCAAACTGCCTCTCCATGACATATTAAGAGAGACATTTTACAAAAATCTAGAGACACCCTTGACCATCCCAGGAGCTCCCCGCAAACTGGACTCCTTATATAAGGTCATACCTATTCCAGGCTTTGACAAGCCTCAACTCCCCCATGAGTCCTTACTGGTGGAATCTACTTTAAAGAAATCCACGGGGGCTAGTGTATACGCTTCTGTCCCTCCTGGCAGAGAAGGTAAGGCCATGGATAAGTTTGGCAAGAGGTTGTATCAAAATGCGATGCTAGCAAATAGATCAGGGAACTATGCTTTCCATTTTTCTTTTTACCTTAAGCATCTCATTCAGACTTTGTCATCTTTTGAGAAATATCTCCCTGACCGTAAAAAATCTGCCTTTCGCCAAACTTCTTCATCGCTCTTACAACTGCGCAAGTTCATGGTCAGATCAATCTATGACACCTTTGAGCTGACCTCTAGGGCCACGGCTATGTCGGTAGCTATGCGGCGACTGGCCTGGCTCAGAGTTTCAGAACTCGATGTCAATCATCAAGATCGATTGGCCAATGCACCTTGTTTGGGGGATGAGCTGTTTGGGGAATCCATGGACTCCACTACTCAGAAACTCTCAGCTCATGAGACTCGATGGGACACTCTCCTTAAGACAAAGAAGAAGACCCCACCTACTAGGCCTTTTCGCCAACAATCGGCCTATCAACGTAGATTTGTGGCTCGTCCTTTACCTCAGACCCTGCAGCAACCCAGGCGTCAGAGGCAACAACAGAGGCAAGCTGCTAGACCAGCACAGCAGCAACAGCAGGTGAAACCTCCTCCTTCACAGAAATCAACTCAACCCTTTTGACTTGGTTCTCCAGGACATAGCCAGTCTCCCTCCTTCTGCCCATCTTCAGCAGCCCATAGGAGGACGCCTTACTCATTTCATAAGCCGTTGGGAAATCATCACCTCGGATCAGTGAGTCCTCAACATCATCCGCCACGGCTACTCTCTCAATTTCCAGACTCTTCCTGCCCAAAGTCTGCCAAGAGAGTCTGCTTTGAACACTTCTCAGTCTTCCCTCCTTCTTCAAGAGGTTCAATCCCTCCTTCTTCTGAACGCCATAGAGGAGGTTCCTCTGGATCAAAAGGGGCAGGGATTTTACTCCCGTTACTTTCTAGTTCCCAAAAAGACAGGAGATCTCAGACCCATTTTAGATCTTCGCAATCTCAACAAATGCTTGGTAAAAGAGAAATTCAAGATGCTTTCTCTAGCTACTCTTTATCCTCTTCTCAATCAAGGCGACTGGCTATGTTCCCTAGATCTCAAAGAAGCATACACTCACATACCGGTCAATCTGGCCTCCAGACAGTACCTCCGCTTCATGATCAACCATTGTCATTACCAATACAAAGTGCTACCCTTCGGTCTGGCCTCCTCTCCAAGAGTGTTCACCAAATGTCTGATTGTGGTGGCCGCCTTTCTACGTTCCCACCACCTTCAGGTGTTTCCTTACCTGGACGATTGGTTGATAAAGGCCAATTCTTCTCAGATAGTACTCCAGGCCACCAACCAGACCATCAAGTTTCTACAACTTCTGGGGTTCGAGATCAATCTACCCAAATCTCATATTATCCCCACTCAGAGACTTCAATTCATTGGAGCGGTGCTGGACACAGTCCTCATGAGAGCTTTTCTGCCGTCCAACCGTCTTCACACTCTCCAATCTCTGTGTCAGCAGGTGCTTCATCAACGTTCCATCTCTGCCAAGCAAATGATGATACTCTTGGGTCACATGGCCTCCACAGTTCATGTCACACCCTTCGCACGTCTCCACCTTCGCACTCCTCAATGGACCCTAGCGACCCAGTGGTCCCAAGCGACGGATCCTTGCTCACGACACATATCTGTGACATCCTCTCTTCATCAGTCTCTACAATGGTGGTTGATATCCTCAAATCTCTCCAGAGGTCTTTTGTTCCATCTACCTCCTCATCAACTTGTCATCACCACCGACGCCTCCCCTTATGCCTGGGGAGCTCATTTGAACGAATTCCAAACTCAAGGACTTTGGACAGCCCAGGAAATGAAACATCACATCAACTTCCTGGAACTCAGAGCGATGTTTTATGCCCTCAAGGCCTTCCAGCATCTTCTCTTTCCTCAGGTCCTTCTACTGTGCACAGACAATCAAGTTGCGATGTACTACATCAACAAGCAGGGTGGGACGGGCTCTCGCCTCTTGTGCCAGGAAGCCCAGAAGATTTGGGCTTGGGCCACAGATCACCACCTATTCCTAAAAGCTATCTACATTCAGGGAGAACAGAATTCCTTAGCGGACAAGCTCAGCAGAATTCTCCAGCCTCACGAGTGGACACTCGATTCTTTTACTCTGCAGTCCATCTTCGCTCAGTGGGGCACTCCTCAGATAGACCTCTTTGCAGCTCCTCACAATCATCAGCTGCCCCACTTCTGCTCCAGACTCTCCTCTCCTCACCGTCTGGCAGCGGATGCATTTCTCCTGGATTGGTCCAATCTCTTCCTGTATGCTTTCCCTCTTCTGCCTCTCATGCTAAGGACCTTGTTCAAGCTCCAGAGGGAACAGGCCACCATGATTCTGATTGCGCCACGGTGGCCCAGGCAACATTGGTTCTCCCTTCTACTTCAACTCAGTTCCAGGGAACCTATTCTACTTCCACAATTTCCTTCTCTGCTCACACAACATCAGGAGACCCTTCTGCATCCCAACCTCCAGTCTCTGCACCTGACAGCCTGATATCTCTCGGGCTGACTTCACATGATACTCTTTTATCTCTGCCCGTTCGTTCTGTTCTGGATGCCTCCAGGAAACCCGCCACTCTGCAATGTTACCATCAGAAGTGGACACAGTTTTCTTCCTGGTGTCTTCTTCATCATCATATTCCTACGTCCCTTGCTGTGGAGACCGTGTTGAATTACCTTCTTTCTTTGTCTGATTCTGGTCTCAAGTCTACTTCCATCAGAGTCCACCTCAGTGCTATTGCTGCTTTTCATGAGCCAGTCCATGGGAAACTCCTTTCAGCTCATCCCTTGGTCTCCAGATTCATGCGAGGACTTTTCAATGTGAAACCACCTCTTAAACCTCCTCCTGTGATCTGGGATCTTAACGTGGTTCTTTCAGCCTTAATGAAACCTCCATTTGAACCTTTGGCCACGGCTTCTTTCAAATTTCTCACTTGAAAGGTTCTCTTCCTGATTGATCTCACCTCTGCCAGGAGGGTCAGTGAGCTCCATGCACTAGTAGCAGACCCACCCTTTACAGTCTTTCATCATGACAAGGTGGTTCTGCGTACACATCCAAAGTTTCTCCCTAAGGTTGTCTCTGAATTCCATCTCAACCAATCCATTGTTCTGCCTGTTTTCTTTCCGAAACCTCACTCTGGAGAACAGGCTTTGCATACTTTGGACTGTAAGCAGGCTTTAGCTTACTACTTAGACCGTACTAAGCCCCACAGATCATTCCCTCAACTCTTTCTGTCCTTTGATCCGAATAAATTGGGACATCCTGTTTCTAAACGTACGCTGTCCAATTGGCTCGCAGCGTGCATTTCTTTCTGTTATGCTCAGACCGGACTGACTCTGGAAGGTTCTGTCACGGCCCATAGAATTAGAGCTATGGCAGCATCTGTAGCTTTCCTCCGTTCCACTCCTATTGAGGAAATCTGCAAGGCTGCCACTTGGTCCTCATTTCATACTTTTACATCTCACTATTGTCTGGATGCATTCTCCAGACGGGATGGTCACTTTGGCCAATCTGTTTTGCAAAATTTGTTTTCCTAATGGCCAACCTTCCCACCATCCCTCTTTTTGTTAGCTTGGAGGTCACCCATCAGTCAAGAATATGCTGCCTGCTTGTCCTGGGATAAAGCACAGTTACTTACCGTAACAGGTGTTATCCAGGGACAGCAGGCAGATATTCTTGCGTCCCACCCACCTCCCCGGGTTGGCTTCTTAGCTGGCTTATCCTAACTGGGGACCGCGCGCCTCCGTCGGGCGGGAAGGCACTCACGCATGCGCGGTGCGGCCTGCTAGAACTTTCAAAGTTCTTAGAGTGCAATCACTCTAAAATTGTCCGTACCGGGGCTCCGTCGGTGCCGTCACCCATCAGTCAAGAATATCTGCCTGCTGTCCCTGGATAACACCTGTTACGGTAAGTAACTGTGCTTTTCCAAAAGGACTGATGAGACTGGACCCGACACATAAGGAAGTTCTTCTTCACCCAGATAGTGGTGGAAAACTGGAACGCTCCTCCGGAGGCTGTTATAGGCGAAAACACCCTCCAGGGATTCAAGACAAAGTAAGACAAGTTCCCGCTGAACCAGAACGTACGCAGGTAAGGCTAGTCTCAGTTAGGGCGCTGGTCTTTGACCAGAGGGCCGCCGTGGGAGCAGAGTGCTGGGCATGATGGACCACTGGTCTGACCCAGCAGGGGCAATTCTTATGGTCCTAACATGTGTCAAAACAAGAAAACCTGATGGATAACAACTGAATAAAAACTGGAAACAAACGTGAATGGCCCTGCATCACGTAAGAGCACTAACAGCCATTCATGGTTGTATCCAGTTTTTATTCAGTTGTTATCCATCAGGTTCTCTTGTTTTGACACGTTAGGACCCCTGAGGAAGAACTGTTTCTTCGAGACACGGACTGTGTTGGGTCCGGTCTCATTAGTCCTTTTGGAAACAAACTGTTTAATGGTTTTTTTGATTGTTTATTAAAGACTTGACGTCCTGTGCATCACTGCAGTTTCTGTTTTTGTTCTTTCACTCAATACTTCACTGCAGTTGTGTTGGATTTTCTGTTTGTTGTTGTGTCCTTTGCAGCCATCATGCTTTCAAGTTTATTGTTGTGGACCCCAAATGGAAAAGATAAACTTAATACATACTAAAAAAGAGAAGAAGAAATAGTGTGGCTGATTTCTTATTTTTGTTATGAGTTTTTCATAGACCTATGACAACACGTGTGCCTTGTGGGTCCGAGAGCCAAAATATGGAGGTCTGTTTTTCTCCACTTTGTCTTTATTATTTTTTATGTTTGTACGATTGGTGGTCCCATCAATACTTAACACAGGACATTTTTACTTATGTCAACTCCGCCCAATCACTTCTGACTCCTACTCCATGACTTGGGACTCCATGGCCCCAGTTACAATGACAAAATACTGACTAAATTATAAATTTCTTGTTGAAAAGGTGAGGAATAATGTGCAACTGAAACATTTCTCTATCTTGTTTTACATATTAGGAATGAGAGCTTCAGGAAGTCTTAAATCAAAATTCTTTGTAAACTGATGCCAGGAGGCAAAAAATGAAATCCCATTTTAGATGATACATAGAACAGGTACAATTATTTTCCTGTTCCCATCCCTATGACAAGAAAATCTAGCCATCAAAACTTCTGTATCTTCTAATCTCAAAAACTCGCAAACCACTTTACTATCCCATGCCAGAGGTTCTATTTATTTGTGGCACTTACCCTTCTCCTTTTATCCATTGTATCATAGTAAATATTTACAAACTGTTCTGCAGCTCTGCAGGCCTGATCGACATTTGCTTTAAAATCCTTTGGGCAAAAAATAAAACATGAGTTATTAAGTTAGCCAGATAATCAAGACAATTGAAAAAGGTGATCTTTCGGCTATACAAGGTCCTTTGTATGCTAGTTGAAGACCAGAAAATAAAATCGAGCCTGCCTCGTTAGGTCCAGAACATAAAGAACATGAATTACTTTGCTCCAATTTCAATGTTTTCAAACATTAAAATACTTTATATAAATTTCTACATTTGAAAATCAAGCACATTTTCAACTGAAACCTGACAACTGATCTCCAGTTAGACTAGAACATATTACCACTCTTTTATCTTCTACTTTTTATCTGTTACATATTTAATTAATTTGATTTTATATCCCATCTTCCCAGGAGAGCTCAGAATGGGTTACAAGTTTACATACATAATAAAGCCTGGTACAATATAACATGACAAACACGGCACAGTGTGACATAGCATGTTGAGCACTGCACGACAACCATAGGATGACATCTTAGCATGGCAGACATAGTCATATATACAAACATAGCATCGTCTGATAAGCACATTATAAGCATGGCAAACATAGATGGCATCCCAAAACCTAAGTCGGGGAATTAAAACTAATACTAGGTAGATCCAATGGTGGCTAATTTACCAATCTCTTCCCTGTGTTGTTTAAACAACTTGGAAGTGCTCAGAACCCTCAGGTAGAGAACCCACACATGGGTACACATCCCAAAATGTATCTCCCTTGGTCTAGCACTGCACCTCCTCCTACACTATTAAACTGTTTACCTTTTTTTGCTGTGATTATTTTCATTTATATAAAGTGCTTAGTGCTTAATGTTCATTCATTCTTGTAACTTCAATCAATTTCAATGAACGCTAAAGAGTCCATAGCCTGGTGAAGTCAGAGAAGCATACTATGATGGTACTATTGGAGAGAGCAGTGATGCAGAGACAGATGAAGAGATAACAGAGTCAGTGAGAAGAAAACGTTTTATTCAAAGACCACAGGAAGGAGAGTATGAGTGTCTAAAGACACAGACAAAGGAAAAGAGAGAGGGCCTGAAAGCTATACAGAGGAAATGTTAGATTAACAGACAATGGGAACCCGAAGAAAGACGAATAGAATGAGAGAAAAGCACCTGAGTTAAACACAGTGAGATGGGGGGGGGGAGAATGAAAGTTAAGGAGCGGCAGCCATCTATTTATTTAATTTATATCCCATCCTCCCTAGGGAGCTCATAACTGGTTACAAGGTAGAAGACATAATTTAACAAAAAAAGACACAGAAATAGAACTAAGGTCCGCACTGGGCAGACTTGCACGGTCTGTGTCTGTATATGACCTTTTGGATGAGGAGGGGTGGGGAAGGCTTCAGTGGCTGGGAGGGTGTACATGGGGGGGCTGGAGTGAGCTTTGACGGAGACTTCAGCAGTTGGAACCCAAGCACAGTACCAGGTACAGCTTTTGGATTCTTGCCCAGAAATAGCTAAGAAGAAAACTTTTTTTTAACTGAATCAGGTTGGGTAGACTGCATGGACCATTTAGGTCTTTATCTGCCCTTATCTATTACGGGCTACAATGATATTCGGCTACTTCAGTTCTCCAAGATTAGCAGACACATGAAGCGTGCATAGAAAGAGGGGGCCAAGTTCAATACATGCCAGGAAAATACTTTAGTTTGGGAGTTTACAGACTGTAGGGTCGCTTAGGCCAGGGGTAGGCAATTCCGGTCCTCGAGAGCTGGAGTCAGGTCAGGTTTTCAGGATCTCCACAATGAATATGTATGAGATGGACTTGCATGCACTGCCTCCTTGAGATGCAAATCTATCTCATGCATATTTATTGTGGAGATCCTGAAAACCTGACCTGGCTCTGTCTCTCGAGGACCGGAAATGCCTACCCCTGGCTTAGGCTAAAGAATTAGGTAAAGAGGTAGGTTTCTATTGCTTTTCTAGACAACCAGATGGAGATAGTCAAAGACGAGGAGGGAGAGAGAGAGAGGAAAACGTCTGCATCCAACACAATGGCACGGGGGGAGGGGGCGGACAGAGCCACGAGGCAACACAGAGAGGCCGCGCGCGGGACAGACTCTCACCTGGGAGGCCGCCATGGCTACCCCTCCCGGGCCACGTGCACACGCGGAGGGGGGCCCAGACCCTGCCTCGAGCTTCGCTTCCCGCCCCTCGTCTTTCAAAAAAACAAACAAACCCCGTAACCGCCGGCTTGCCTGGGGAACAGCCGCCGCTTCCGGTCCGTCGGAAGCCACCTTCCTCCGCTTCCGGAAACGGCCGCGCCCCGCAACTTCCGTTCCGCCCGGCCCTTCGGCTGCTCCTTTTTCTCTCTAACGAAGGAAAGGCGGCTAAAGAAAACCGGAAATGGGGGGGGGGGGTTGTAGTATTCGAATCGGACATTTTTACGCGTGTCCTCTTGTGCGCACGCCGAAGGCCGCTCGCTGCGGTTTGCGGTCACCGCCTCACAGTGCATTATGGGAATTGTGGTCCTACGTAGTTTCCCAGTTGGCATCGGCGCTGCCTGGCCCGAAATGTAGGTTCCCAGCGAACTCCAACATTCCCTCGCTATTAAGTATGTTGAAAAGCGACTTAACCTGCTAAATTGCAGGTTTCTCAAGGAACAATCTTTTTTGATTGGTTAATGGAGTGACAACCTAACGCGCTTTGCAGAATCTGAAGCAAAGTTGCCAAAGAAACACCGAGGGCTCCTTTTATGAAGATGCGGCCAGCGTTTATAGCGCACGCAGGAAATTACTGCGCGCTACGCCTCTAGAATTAACATTGGCTCAATGCTGGCGTTAAGGTCTAGCGCACGCGGCAATGTAGGGCACGCTATTCCGTGCGTTAATGCGCGCACCTTAGTAAAAGGAGCCCTGAGTCAACACATTCATCAATGTGAAATTAATTATACAGATACGGACACCAAGGGGCTCATTTTCTAAAAAAGATAATCGTTCAAAAATGGCATAAAGAGGCAGATGGACATTTATTCTAACCAAACGCTTCCAAGTCACTCTTTTTGAAATTTTCTAGATGGATATCTATGCTGTTCATCTGCAGTGTATCTAAATCTCAAGGGAACATGTTAGATATGGGCAAAACTAGGGTGGACATATGACTTGGATGTTTTTCTTAATCCTTCGTTTTTTTCAAGTGTACCCACTAATGTCTCCCATTCAAGGCAAATGCTAGATCAAGAAGATCTTTTTAATCATATCAGAAATAGAGGCTTTGGATCTCCAGGGCCCGCAGCCTCTAGAACATGTCTTGGCTATTGGCCTGCTTGCGGGCTATCATTGATCCAATTGCTTCTCTTTTTCTTGATTTTTAATCTTTTTAATGACTACTTTTTACTATTATTCTTTTGTAGTTATTTATTTTCATTCTTTTTTTTTTCTTTCTTTTTGTTCTTTACTACTTCGTAATACCTAGCTGAAATGTTGATGGAAGATCTCCGTTTCGCTCTCATTTTATGTTGAGGGCTTCTTCAGGACAGAGCTTTGTACATTTATCGTTGCTTGTTTAGAGGGAATAGAATGCTAGGTATAATCAAGAAGGGTATTACAACCAGTGTTCCCGCTAAGCTGCGCTGGCGTGCGCTGGCGCACAAAATATTACATCGCAGCGCACAAGTTTCTCGTCACAGCGCACACACGCGTCGCAAAGGTAAGGGGAGGCTGGGGGAGGAATCGGACGTCGGGGTGGGGGTTTGGTTTCCGACCCTGGCGGTGGAGACATCTAACCTCGGCCTGCCCCGGAACTCTTACTGCAACAGTGACTTCCTGTTCCTGCCTAGACGGGCAGCTGCTGCAGTAAGAGTTCCGGGGCAGGCCGAGGTTAGACGTCTCCACTGATGGATACAGCGCCGCCGCTATAACATTTAAAATAATAGCGATCGGGGGGGGGGGGGGAAGGTGCGGGGAAGTCCGGAGCTGCAGGGCCGGCGTTAGAGGGAGTAAGAGTTGATGGTGCTGCAGGGTCCCGCGGGGGGAGGGAGGAAGAAAAAAGAGGAACCGAAGCATGGCAATTTTGGGGGAGCAGGTGTGGGGAAGTCCCGCGATGACTCGTCTGCTGGCTCTGCTCTGGAAGAAGTAAGTTACGTCGGAGGGGGTGGACCCGGCAGACACAATCATTGCGGGACTTTGCCGCAACTCCCTGTGTCTGCCGGGCCCACCCCCTCCAACATAACTTACTTCTTCCAGAGCAGAGCCAGCAGACGAGTCATCGTGGGCCCTTCCAGCATGCAGCTGCTGAGTCCGCTCTAGAGCAAGTACGTCAGAGTGGGGTGGATTGGCAGCAGGCAGCTACAATCATCGCGGGACCTTGCTGCATGAAGGGAGAGAAAGGAGCAGGACTGCTGGAATGGAAGAGTGGTGGAGGGAAAGAAAGGGGGCAGGGTGGTATGGAAGGGTGGTGCTGATGGAATTGATGTACAGAGAAAGGAGAGAGACATAAGGGGGAAGGATATTGGAGGGAAAGAAAGGGGGAAGATGCTGATTGAAGAGGGGTGGATGGAGGGAGAAAGGGCAGACATTGGATGGTAGTGGGGAACCTATGCTGGATGGAAGTGCAGATGGGAGAGATAAGGGAGCAAATGCCAGAAGGAAATGGGAGGAGAGAAAGAGGGGAGCAGATGCTGGATGATAAGTGGACAGAGAGGAGAAGGTACTAGATGGAAGGGTTGGAGAAAGAGGGTATATGATGGAAGGAGGGGATAAATAAAAGGAGGACACATGATGGGGAGAAAAGGATTGAGTTAGGGAAACACTGGAGGGGTGAGGGAAAGAGGTGGCAAGCTTTAGGTAGACAGTAAAAAAGAACATTGATGAGAGAGTAGTAAGAACATAATCTAGACAGATGCAGAAAATAAATTGAAAAGGGAAATGAGGGAAAAAAGGGAAAGGGATTGCAGAGGAGAGGTGTGGGAGAGGGAAGGAGAGGAGAGAGATGCCAGACCAATGGGGGTGAAAGGAGAGATGGAAGGGGGAGGCATACAGTTTCTGGAAGGGGCATAGAAGGAGAGAAGATGCCATATAGGGGAAAAGAGACGGCAGACAGTGGATGGAAGGAAGAGAGTTACAAGAAGATGAGGAAAGCAGAAACCACAGAAGACAAAGGTAGAAAAAAATTTCTATTTATTTATTGCTTTAGGAGACATGTGTCACTGTTTCTGTGAAGCATTGTATGCAGAGTCCAGCTTCTTGCTGGTTCAATTTAACCTTTGTCTATGGGAGGGGTTAGTTTGTGATTACATATTCCATACTAGGCGAAGGTGTGTTCTGTGTGTTCGAAAGACATAGTTTTCTGTTAGGATTGACGGTGTAGGATTGATCTGTGTTGGTCTGGCTTGTTTAGTTTTACAATGGGTGTATTGATGTACTGTTCACTGCAATATGTAAGATGCTGCCTTTTCCTAGGTGACGTGTGACGTGTGGCTTGTTACTAAAAATCATGTTTTTCGTACAGATGGGGGGGGGTGCCAAAAAATGATGGGCCCCGGGTGTTACATATGCTAGGTACACCACTGCATTATGTAAAGATACCAGAAAGCTGGAGAAGCAAAAACTTTAAGTAAATTGTTATTCTTCTAAGTTTTGAGTATTTAACCCTCCCACAATCTCATGGGCACTCATTTCAAGTTTCAAGTTTATTGAGATTTTGATTTAAACGCAATATCAAATATTTTCAATGTGTATAACAAAAATAAATTTTGGGAAATAAATAAAACCATTTGAACAATAAACATACAAACATATCCATAGATGATTAAAAATACATAAGGAGTACAAGGATAAACTACATTTGTTTACAAATGCGTCCTCCGTGCCTGCTCATAAATTTGTGGAATATGTAACTTGTCGCTCATGCATATTTTTTTTTGCACACACCTCATCAATCCTTAGAGGGAACATTGATTACAACCAGGACGAAAGAAGTTATCCTGCTGCTGTATTAGGCGATAGTGCGCCCACACCTGGAATACTGCGTCCAGTTTTGGTCGCCATACCTTAAGAAGGATATGGCGTTACTCGAAAGAGTTCAGAGAAGAGCTACATGTCTGATAAAAGGGATGGAAAACCTTTCATACGTTGAGAGATTGGAGAAACTGAGTCTCTTTTCCCTGGAGAAGAAGAGACTGAGAAGGGATATGATAGAGACTTATAAGATCATGAGGGGCATAGAGAGAGTAGAGAGGGACAGATTCTTCAAACTTTCAATACAAATGCCAGGAAGTTCTTCTTTACCCAACGTGTGGTGGACACTTGGAATGCGCTTCCAGAGGACGTTATAGGGCAGAATACAGTACTGGGATTTAAGAGAGGATTGGACATTTTCCTGCTGGAAAAGGGAATAGAAGGGTATAAATAGAGGATTACTGCTCAGGTCCTGGACCTCTGTTGGGCTGCCGCGGAGCGGACTGCTGGGCAAGATGGACCTCAGGTCTGACCCAGCAGAGGCATTGCTTATGTTCTTATGACCTCTATAGATTCTCGACGTGATTTAGTCATTTAGGAGAATCTTGTGAATCACAAGCAGGCTAGTAGCCAAGACGTGTTCTAAAGGCAATTGGCTGCGGGCCCTAAAGATCCATAGCCTCTATTTCTGATATGATTAAAAAGATCTTCTTGATCTAGCATTTGGATGTTTTTCTGCCATAATCAAACATTTAAGAGTAAGCATGACACCCCCCCACCCCCACCCGATGGTCACTGACCCACTTTCATTTCTCAAAAATATGAATGAAGCAATACTAGGGTTACCAGCGTTTGTCCTAAAAAAAAAAAAGAGGATGTGTGGCCTGGCCCTGTTCCAGCCCCATCCCATTCTGCCTACGGCCTAATATACCGGCACCTACCAGCTAATTAATTCTTTTTAATCGGTTTTTAATGGTGTTTTCAATTATTGCCAATTAAAAATAAATGTTTAGGCACCAAAATCGGTAGGCGCCTTTTACAGAATCAGGGCCTTAGAGCCCATTTCTGTTTCAAACATTGCATGCTCGTATTTACACTAGCTGAAACCTGGTATAAATGCTGGTGTAGAAATGGGGTTATTCTATTATACCACACACAACTTTTAGGAATGACCCTACCCCTTTTGAGTTCAAATTTTAAGTTTCTTTATTATTTGATATCTCACCTAAGGGAAAACCCATCTAAGTGGCTTACAATATTTAAAATTATAATGCTCGTTTAGCTTTATATAACATGATGGTAGTGCCTCAGTGGCTGTACTTGCTACAAATGTTGCCGCTAATGCTGTTACAGAGGGGTGCGGCTCCTTATCTGCTTTTTGTGGAGGGGTGGGCGTGCACGCATACCTCTATCTACCTTGATGTTACCTTGATGTTGGGTTTACTGAGTGTACAACGATTTAGCATGGCCTGCCAACTTCGGCATCTCAATGATTGGTTCTGTGGTACGGTACATTTTTCTTTGTTTGAGGTGGAGTGTGCTGTTTACAGACCTTATCATTTTAGTTATTTGTTACATGTTAAAAACCTACCTGATTTGCCTCAGTTACACCATGATGTATTTTTGCCTGCTATGCGACTGACATGGAAACGTCTATGTAAATTATTACACATCTCACCGCAAGTTACGCCCTGTTTGCCTATAGTGGGCAACAGTGCCTTTTGCCCTGGTATGCTTCAGGCCACCTTTGCGCTGTAGGCACAGAAAGGTCTTCGCTATGTTTCACAAGCTGTGTCCTCTGAAGGACTGCCACTGGCTTTTAAGGATCTTCGCAGGGCTTATCATCTCCCAGCTGGGGATTGGTATGCTTACCTACAGCTTCGTCATTATTTGTCTGATCTAACACCAGCAGTATTGCAGGAAGAGAATCAGGAAAAGATGTCAGAGCCCTATATCTTACAGCACAGATTCCGATTCCATTGAAATTCCATCACAAATTTCTGCAGGATGTGGCAAGTGAGGTAAACTATACTAGACTAGTGCAAAAATGGACGCACGAATTACAGGTCTCTATAACAGCTGATATGTTGAAAAAAGGCCTTCTGCTGGGTAATAAACACTTGACACAAGCTTCAGACAAAGAACGTAATTATAAATTTGTATTGAGGGCTTTTTACGCCCCTAATAGGGCCTATAAAGCAAAATTATGTGTGGGTGATCATTGTGTGAAATGATTTGGCTCTGCCCTTGTGTGTCCCAGTTTTGGACTCAGCTTATAACCTATGTGGCACAGCTTTGGAACTGCGCATGGCATCTGCACCTAGTTTTCTTTTCATATTGCAAGCTCGCCTCCATCTTATTCGACCAGGTTGTGCAGCTTTTATTTGGAGAACTATTGTGATGGGCAGAATGAGTATTCTACATTGTTGGCTCTCTCCCCAACCTCCCACTATTGCCCATTGGAGGTCCCTGATGATTCAAGAAGTGCTGATGGAACGGAGAGATGTTGGAGACTTGGACACGAGGAAGGGCTGTCTGTTTGCACACTGTTGGACTCTCTTTTGTATGACATTGCACCCTTATATACGGAAACAGATTGGACTTGGTGTGGTTGATGTCCTCCTAGATGCCTGAATTGGTGGGAGGCCTTTACTTATAATCATGTTTTTCTGCTTTTTTGCTTCTCCATATTTGGAAGGGGAGACCCTCTCTACGTGTTCTAGCTGTTAGTGCGGTTGCTGCTCCCTGGTTGGGAGGGTGGGGGGAGATGGTAGGGTTGGTTGCTGTTCAGTTGTAACAGTTGATTGTATTTGTGAAAAGTATATACTGTTATTGTTTTCTATGGCACTTGGATACTTTCATAATAAAAAGATTTAAACATAAAATTATAATGCTAAGGGATTTAGGCGTGCAGGGAGATACACATTCAGATTTCAATGATTGTCAATAAACTGTGGCTTACTGGTAGAGCTGCTGCCTCTGCACACAGATTGTGAGATCAAATCCCAGTGCTGTGCCTTGTGACCCTGGGAAAGTCACATAATCCTCCAGTGCCCACCGCTTTGAAAGTCAGCTTTGAAATGCCAAAGCCACAAAAAAGTGGTATACAAGTCTCCATTTCCTAAAATTCCCTTACCTTAAATAATTAATTGTTAACATCGATTAATTGCAATTATTTGGCTTGTAAACTAATTTTGGCAGTCTCGTGAGAACTGGCGGCAGTGTTTCAGTGAGCAGCGCAGGGCGAGAGTTCTAAAAGCTTGCTCTTGTGCGTGCCGGCCCAGGTGTGCTGCTGGCTTCTGACATCGGCAGGAGGGGCTCAGGCAGGATACACCGTTGGACCACCAGGGAAAAGGTATATGGGGAGGGGTAAAAAGTAGTTAGTACAGTACTGTATACAATACTGTATTAACATAGGCCGACTTACGACCGAATCAACTTACGACCTATCAGTCGGAACCGACTGCGGTCGTAAGTTGACGACTACCTATACTCAATAAAACTTGAATTTTCAGAGGCTTAAGGGGCCCTTTTAATAGAATGCACTAAGAAACTGGCTTAGCACATTTTAACATGGGAATTTCCTGCACAATAAATCCATTTCTACTACATCTCTAAATTAGAGCTTTTTCTTTTTGTTCATGCTGCTTTTCTATTAGCATGTCAAGTCTGCAAAAATATTAATGCAGGAGCACTTACAGTCTCCTGTGGAGGAGATGCTAAGTGCTCCTGCGTTAAGTCAAAATTATCTAGTTAGCATGCACTAATGCAAATGCACCAGATGGATAAAATTAACATGCCCATTCCTCACCTATGACACTCCCCTTCTAAAAAATAAATGGCATGCAATTAACGCACACTGACAAATTATTGCAAACTGCTTTCACGCTTTCCCAGTAAGCCTTTTTTCCCATGCTAAGCGCATGTTGATGCTTAAGGTGGTTTAGTAAAAGGGTCCCTAAGGTAGGTATAAATTGTATTTCTAGTAAGAATGGGTTGTTGTTTGCAGTGTGTCCTCAAGAAGCCCCACCCAATCCTCTCTAGTACAGGATCTTGCCAGTAAAAGCAATGAAATGAAAAGAACGACTGTTACAGGTTATCAAAAGCCTGAAAGCTGCCTGGAATCTTTTTCATTAAGGGTTTGAATTACTAAAGCATGCTACCATATTAAAATGCCTGCTAAGAAGCATGAATGCACATTATTTGCTAGAGGTCTGATTTATGCAATAGGACCTATTTACTAATACATTAGTGCATGCCAATGCAATAACTGCTATATAACAAGTCTGGGAATCAAGTTAAAGTAGTAAATTATAAAGTAACCACTTACCACCAAGATTTTATGGAGGGGAATCATATCCAAACAGGCAGCCAGTGTCTGAATAAACACTGACAGTGAAAACTTCAGCCTCAAGTTAAGATCTACTATGTTGTAGAGTCTGTATTCTATTATAAGGCCACCAGATGGCACTGATTAGTTTTAAGGGGTGATGCACTTTAGTTTGCCTCTTTCCATAGCGGCCAGTGCTTCAGCATCTCCAATTTAGAACAAATTCCTTGAATATGTCCATGGAGAAGCAATTTCCATTGGGTATAGCCCTCTTCCCCCCCCCCCCTGTACAGAATGACAAGGGGGTCAAATATTTTCCCATCCACATGGGAACTAATTTTCTTGTTTCGTCCCCATGAGTTATTTTCCTGTCCCTGCCCCATTCCTCCTGCAAGCTCCGTCCTGATCTGCACAAGCCTCAAACACTTTAAAATCCTAAGTAGCAACATTCTAGAGCTCAGACTGTGATGTCATAATGCCTCATTCCACCAATGCCTAAGCTCCGTCCTCATCTGCACAAGCCTCAAACCCTTTAAAAGCATAAGTAGCAACATTCTAGAGCTCAGATTGTGATGTCATAATGCCTCATTTCACCAATGCCTAAGCTCTGTCCTCATCTGCACAAGCCTCAAACCCTTTAAAATCATAAGTGTTCAAGACTTGTGCAGTTAAGGCAGAGCTTACAGGAATGGGGCAGGGACAGCGAGAGAACTCACGGGGACAGGATGGGGAAATTGAGTTCCTGAGGGGATGGGGACAATTGTCTCCGTGTCATTCTCTACTCCTATGCCCCTCCATTTCAAGTTTTATTTAAAATTTGATTGAACGCTTATTAAAATTTCTAAGCGATATACATCAATCAATTGGGGGACACCAAATTAAAACCAAAACAAAAACGTACATGTCTGAACATTCACCAAAACTAGACTGACTACCAGAGACAAGTAGGAAAAGAGGGGAGAACTACGTGAAGGAGACATTTAAGGGATGAACAAAAGGAGGGTTGAATAAAAACGAGCACCCCCCCTAAGCCATTGGAACTCAACTACAGTGGAACCTTGGTTTGTGAGTAACACGATTTGCGAGTGTTTTGCAAAATGAGCAAAACACTCAGCAAACTTTTGTCTCGTAAACCGAGCAATGCCCCGATAAACTAGCACTTACAGCTGCAGGCAACGTCACTTCAGGGGGATGCCTCTTCTGTCCGCCGGCCAGCCTTCCTCACCGGGTGCCTTCCGCACCATGTTGGAGAGCCTCTGAGCCCATTCAGCTGAGTGCCGTCCCACCTGTACGTTGCGTATGATTACGCACATCGATGATTGATGTTGTGCGTGATCATATGCTACGTGCAGGTGAGACGGCACTCGGCTGCGTGGGCTCAGAGGCTCTCCAACATGGTGTGGAAGGCACCCGGCGGCGCTGTGTGGGCTCAGGGGTTCTCCAGCGGCTGGTGGCGGAGGAGGCATTTCCTTGAGGCACCTGTCATCCGACAGGTACACACCCCTGGGCCACCCCTCGCCACTTCCTCCCAGTTCCTTGCCACCTTTTGGGTTGTGGAACAAATTGTCAGCGTTGCCAATTATGGCCTATGGGAAAAGTTGCTTTGATATAGGAGTACTTTGGACTACGAGCATGCTTCTGGAACGAATTATGCTCGTATTTCTATACAGAGCTGCCACCACGAGCAAGCTTCTGTAGCCATAATGCAGCGCATGCCCAGTTTCTCCGGGTCTCCTGCCAGGGCTCCAAGCGGTGTCTCTTTAAGGTTGCCAGGGGCGACCGTTTCCTGCCAGAGCGAGGCCGATTGACGTCACCGTGCGCCCGCGATTGGCCGGCGCTGGCGTTTCCGCTGGGGTAGCGAGCGGAGGAGGCAGCGGTTGGTCGCTCGGGCTGCGGAGGCTCGTCGGATTCCTAGCGGCCGCCGAGGCGGGGAGCCGAGCCGTACGCCGCGCCGCCCTCGGTAAGCCGCGGTCTGCTTGCGCGCCGTCGCGGGAACGTATCCAAGATGGCGTCAGCGGGCGAAAGGGGAATAAACAGCTGGGCCGTGGGGGGGATGGGCGGCCGCGAGCCTCGCGGGGGCCGTCGGGTCCCCGCGTGCGGCCGGCTGGACGCCCCGGGGGGGCAGGGGCGCGTCCGGCTGACGTCAGGGGCGCGTCCTACAGCGAGTGACCGCGAGCCTGCTTTCCCTCTCCTGCGGCTGCAGGAAAGTGAAGATAGTAAATGGGGCCCTAAATGCGCCCTTCTAAGATTGCAAGGGTGGATGGCTTGATCTGTGTTCTCTTTGAGCCGACTTTGCCCTGTGTGTGGTGTGGGGATGTGGTAGGGGGGGGGGGTCCAAGTACCCTGCAGACTTTCAGTTTTTTTATAAATTACAAAACTCAACCTCTCGAATTCAGCTTGGTTGCGTTATTTATTTATATTCTTTTACAAATTTACACAACAATTTAGTGGAAATAAACAATTGAAATAAGAAACAAAAGAACAAATTATAAAATAATTCCACATTAGTGACCAATGGTTGTGGGGTTTTTTTTTTTTTTTTTTAAAGTTTCGCACCACTGAAATCAGTGGTCTCCAACTCCAACCCTTTTCAGGGCCACATTTTGGATTTGGAGGTACTTGGAGGGCCTCAGAAAAAAAAGAGTTAATGTCTTATTAAAGAAATGACAATTTTGCATGAGGTAAAACTCTTTAGAGTTTGTAAATTTTTCCTTTTGGCTAAGTCTTAATAATAATATTGTCATTTATAGCTAAAGAGACATATGATCAAGAAACTGTTATTTTACTTTTCTGATTTTGATATCTGGCGGGGCGGGTCGGGCCGCATGTGGCCCCCGGGCTGTGAGTTTGAGACCACTGATTGACAGTGCATTACAATTAATTGAACATAAAATGCACTATTAATTACATAATACATAAAACAAACCATTTTCTCCCATCCTCCTCCCAATACAATAAGACATATTATGTGACTACAATATTATAATTTAAGTATAATGTTATGTTATGTTTCAAAGTTTGAAAATTAATAAAGGTTTAAAAAAAAAACCAAAACAACAAAACATTATACTTATAGACCACGTTACCAAAAAGTTCTACGTGGTTTACAAAAGATTATAAACATTAAACATAATCGTATATTTGAATGAGTCAGCTAGTCAGGTATTTGGAGAAAAGATAGGTTATTGGCTGTTTTCTAAAATGTCTGTAAGAAACAGCTGTGAGCAACAGTGATCGAAATTCTTTTTCATGAGAAGCTGCCTGAGATGCTAAAGAGTGCTTTAGGAATTTCTTGCTTTTACAACCTTAACTTGGAACGTGATGGCCTGGGTAGTCTCTGCCCTGTTTCATCCATATGTGATAAGCCAGTGGTCTCCAACTCAAACCCTTTGAAGGGCCACGTTTGGGATTTGTAGGTACTTGGAGGGCCTCAGAAAAAAAATGCAGTTAATGTCTTATTAAAGAAATGACAATTTTGCAGGAGCTCTTTATACTTTATAAATCTTTCTTTATCCCAGGACAAGCAGGCATGATATTCTCACATGTGGGTGACGTCATCTACGGAGCCCCAGCGCGGACAGCTTTTCAAGCAAACTTGCTAGAAGTTTCAAGTTTGCACACTGCACCACGCATGTGCTAGCCTTCTTGCCACTAGAGGGCGCATCCCCACCTCGTGGTCCTCAGTTCTTTTTCATCCGCGGAGCCAGAAGCCCTGTGGAGAAATTGTGCTAAATTTGCCTTCTGTCGCCGCGGCTGTGTGGGGTTTTTCGCACGGTCGCTGCGTTTTTTCGTCTCTTTTTGCTTTGTTTCTTTCTTTTTCAAAAAAAAAAAAAAAAAAAAAAAAAAAAATACTTCGTATTCGTTACTACCGGGGGCTCCCGGTAGCCGTGGCCGAGGAACCTCGCTTGTTCCCGGCTCGCTTGTGGGCCCATGTCCCGGCCCGTAACGGGCTTTAAAAAGTGCGGGCGCTGTGAAAGACTCCTTTCTATTACTGACCCGCACAGGTGCTGTTTGCGGTGTTTGGGGCCCCAACACCCGACGGCATCCTGCGATAAGTGTGCCACCTTTCAGAAGCGGGCACTTAAACGCCGAAAGGCCCGCATGGCGGAACTTTTCTCTGTGGAGTCCCCGCCGGGGAAGGCCTCGAGTTCGGCCTCGGCTTCGGCCCCGGCCTTGACCTCGGCCTCGACATCGGCCTCGGCCTCAGCTTCGGGACCGTCGGCGTCGCCTCGGGCCTCGGTGCCTTCGAAGCAGCTGCCCTCTTCCAAGGCCTCGGGTAAGTCTCCGCTTCCCTCCTCAGCTCCATCTAAGAAGCCATCCTCGGGCTCGTCGGCGGGTGGGTCCGCCTCAGTGAAGCCCAAGTTGCCATCGTCCGCTGCCCCGAGGGAATACTCGAGACCGAGGTCGCCCTCTGAGGAGCAGCGGCAGGTCTTGCCGCAGGGGATGTCAATCCCCGTGTTCCAGGAATTGCTCCGGGCGTTGATCGCCTCGGAGCTCACCGGGGCCATTGACCAGCTGCACCAGGCTTCGGCCTCGGCAGCTTCGGCCTCGGAGGCTTCGGCCCCGGTGGCCCCGCAGTTGGCGACCTCGGTCTCGGGTACCGGGGCCTTGGCTCCCGAGGCGCCCACGGCCTCGACCTCGGTGGTTCCCTCGGACCCGGCTTCGCGAGATCCGCCGGAGCGTAGTGTGCGGCCGAAGGACAAGGGGCGCCGAGTACGAAGACTTTCGTCCTCGTCCTCGGGGTCCTCGAGGGGTTCGTCTCCCTCGGGCAGGTCTCGAGCGAGGCGCAAGCCGAGGAAGGCTAAGAGGTCTCGGACCTCGCCTCGGCGGCGTGGTCGCTCGTCACCGGCCAGGGGCGGGGCCTTGCAAGTTCGGGATTTGCGGGTTGATAACCCCATTTTGTTCCGGTCTCCGGCCAGGGAGAGCTCTCGGGCTTCCTCGCCCGGGCCGAAGGGGCGGACCTCGGTGCCTCGGACCCCGGGGGGATCCCCGAGGGGTTCCTCCAGGCGCACCCGGTCTCCGACTCCGTCGAGGTCGCAGGACTGTGCCTCTTTGGGGTCGGGGTCGGGTAGGGAGCCCAGATACTCCAACCAGGCCTCTCCCTTCGGCTCTGCCGGGAAGTCTCGGTCTCCCTCTCCTCCTGCTAAACCCTCGTCCTTTACGAGGTTTGTGCAGGATATGGCTGCGGCTTTGGGTGTTGACTTGTCGGAAGGGTCCACTTACACCAAGGAGTTTTTGGAGGAGCAGGATCTCCCTGCCCCCCCCAGGGAGTCGCCGCGCCTTCCAATTAACAAGGTCCTCTGTCAGACTTTTCTGAGGAATCTTGAGGCTCCATTGACGGTCGCTGTGGTCCCCGCCAAAATGGAGTCTAAGTATCGCACCCTTCCCATCAAAGGGTTTGAGAAGGGCCAACTTTCCCACACTTCGCTTCTGGTGGAATCGGCGGTCAAAAAATCTCAGCCTTCCCGGGTCTCGGCGACGGTCCCGCCTAGTAGGGAGGGCCGGACCCTTGACGAATTTGGGCGCCGTCTCTATGCGAACTCTCTGATGGCGACCAGGGTCCTGAACTACGCCTTCTCGTACTCTTCCTTCCTCCGTACGATGGTGAAGGACCTCCCCTCCTTTCGGGAGGTGATGCCTGAGTCGCATAGGGACCGGTTCGCCACCTTTAGTTCCAACCTGACCCAGCTGCGCCTCTATTTATTCCACGCGGTTTATGATGCATTTGAACTCGCCTCGAGGGTCTCCGCCTGTGCAGTGGCCATGCGCCGGCTGGCGTGGCTCCGTACCCTCGAAATGGAGGCCAATTTGCAGGAACGCCTGGCTAATTTGCCTTGCGTTGGCGTGGAATTGTTTGATGACACTTTGGATGCGGCGACGGAGCGACTTTCCAAACAGGAACGCTCTTTGGCCTCTCTGGTGAAGCCGAAGCCTAAGGCGCCTGCTCAGCGCCCCTTCAGGCAGCCTCCGAGGAGATACCCTCAGAAGTCCACACCGGCCTTCTCCAGACCGCCCCCTCGAAGACAGCCCCAGCAGGGTAGAGGCGGCCCCTCTAAACCTGCCGCGCAGGGGGCCGCCAAGGCCGCGCCGTCCTTTTGACGGGATAGGCGGTTGGGGGCGGGCCCCCACCGCAATATCGAGCCACCCCCTCCCCATCGGGGGTCGGCTGACGGCCTTTGCCGGGGCCTGGTCGGTGATCACGTCGGACGCCTGGGTGCTCGGGATAATCTCAGACGGCTATTTGCTGAACTTCTCCTGTCCGCCTCCGGACTTGCCCCCCGGGGCTTGCCCTCCCAATCGGAACCAGCTGCCCCTTCTCCTGGAGGAGGCCAGGGCCTTGTTGAGCCTCAGGGCGGTCGAGGTGGTGCCTCGCGATCAGATGGGCCTGGGATTTTACTCCCGTTACTTTTTGGTCCCAAAAAAGACCGGGGACTTACGCCCCATTTTGGACCTCCGGAAGCTCAACAAGTTCCTGGTCCGAGAGAAGTTCCGTATGTTATCGCTCCCGGTTCTCTATCCTCTTTTGGAGGAGGGGGATTGGATGTGCTCCCTGGACTTGAAGGAAGCTTACACCCATGTTCCGGTGCATCCCGCTTGCCGCAGGTTTTTGCGGTTTCAGGTCGGGGATTTGCACCTGCAGTATCGGGTTCTTCCCTTCGGGCTGGCATCCTCCCCTCGGGTATTCACCAAGTGTATGGTGGTGGTGGCGGCGGCCCTGCGCTCGCGGGGTCTACAGGTCTTTCCCTATCTGGACGATTGGCTGATCAAAGCCCCGTCCAGGGAGGGGGTTATCTTAGCGACCCGACAGACTATCAGTCTTTTACAGGGCCTGGGGTTCGAAGTGAACTTCCCCAAATCTCAATTGCGTCCGGCGCAGTCTCTCCAGTTCATTGGAGCCGTGCTGGACACGGTTCGCCTTCGCGCTTTTCTCCCCCCGCCCCGGCGGGAGACTCTGCTTCGGTGGAGTCGGCATTGTCGAGGGCAGTCGCAGGTGTCGGCCCAGCACATGATGGTTTTGCTGGGTCACATGGCGTCGACGGTTCACGTCACGCCGTTCGCTCGCTTACACCTGAGAATCGCGCAATGGACTCTGTCGTCGCAGTGGCGCCAGGATCGCGATCCGGTGTCTTCCCGGATATCAGTAACTCCTTGTTTACGTCGATCGCTCCGTTGGTGGACCGACTCTTCCAATTTGTCAGGGGGTTTGCTGTTTCGCGTTCCTCCTCACACCAAGGTCTTGACGACGGACTCTTCCGAGTACGCGTGGGGAGCGCACCTGGACGGTCTGAGGACGCAGGCTCTGTGGTCGGCCGAGGACCGTCGGTGCCACATCAATGTGCTGGAGCTTCGCGCCATTTTTCTGGCGGCGCGAGCTTTTGTCCACCTGCTGCACGACCAGGTAGTACTCGTGCGGACGGACAATCAGGTAGCGATGTACTATGTCAACAAGCAGGGGGGTACGGGCTCTTGGCCTCTATGCCAGGAGGCTCTCCGTCTTTGGGACTGGGCGATTTCCCAGAATATCTTTCTGCGGGCGGTCTACATTCAGGGAGAGCAGAACCAGCTTGCAGACAAACTCAGTCGTCTTCTCCAGCCGCACGAATGGTCTCTGAACTCCCGAGTACTTCGCGAGGTTTTCAACCGCTGGGGAACTCCTCAAGTGGATCTGTTTGCCTCTCCGGAGACTCGCAAGTTACCCCTCTATTGCTCTCGGATCTACTCTCCGGATCGTCTCGAAGCGGATGCCTTCCTCCTCGAATGGGAGGGGAGGTTCCTTTATGCGTTTCCACCGTTCCCTCTGATTTTGAGAACGCTGGTTCATCTCAGATCGGCCGGAGCCTCCATGATCCTCATTGCACCTCGGTGGCCAAGGCAGCCCTGGTTCTCCCTACTTCTTCAACTCAGTACCAGGGAACCTCTACTTCTACCGGTGTTTCCCTCTCTGCTGTCTCAGAGTCGGGGTTCGCTGTTGCATCCCAATCTTCAGTCTTTACATCTGACTGCTTGGTTTCTCTCCCTCTGACTTCGGTTCGGGTTTCTCGGGCCGTGAGGGACGTTTTGGAGGCCTCGCGTAAGGTCTCGACTCGGCTTTGCTATACTCAGAAATGGACCAGGTTTTCTTCCTGGTGTTCTTTGAATAGTCTGCAACCAGATTCGGTGCCTGTGGCTTCGCTTCTGGAATATCTTTTGCATTTGTCTGAGTCTGGCCTGAAAACGACTTCCATTCGGGTGCATCTCAGTGCCATTGCAGCATTCCATCGGCATCTTGAGGGTCGTTCTCTCTCTCTTCATCCTCTGGTGACACGTTTCATGAAGGGGCTAGTGAATATCCATCCTCCTCTGAAACCTCCTCCGGTGGTGTGGGATCTTAATGTGGTCTTGGCTCAGCTTATGAAGCCTCCCTTTGAACCCATCGACAAATCGCATCTTAAGTTTCTTACTTGGAAAGTAGTCTTTTTGATTGCACTCACATCTGCTCGTCGAATCAGTGAGTTACAGTCCTTGGTTGCGGATCCTCCTTTCACGGTCTTTCATCATGATAAGGTGGTTCTCCGCACCCATCCCAAATTTTTACCTAAAGTTGTGTCTGATTTCCACCTCAATCAGTCTATTGTCCTTCCGGTGTTTTTTCCGAAGCCCCATTCTCATCCTGGTGAGGCGGCGCTTCATACCCTTGATTGTAAGAGGGCGTTGGCCTTTTATCTCCAACGCTCCAAGTCTTATCGGAAGGTTCCTCAATTATTTTTGTCCTTTGATCCTAATCGTTTGGGACACCCGGTTTCGAAGCGCACCTTGTCCAACTGGTTAGCTGCTTGCATTTCTTTTTGCTACGCTCAGGCTGGTCTCCCGCTTGCGGGTCGCGTTACGGGTCATAAAGTCCGGGCGATGGCAGCTTCTGTGGCTTTCCTCCGATCTACACCTATGGAGGACATTTGTAAAGCTGCCACTTGGTCTTCGGTTCATACGTTCACCTCTCACTACTGTCTGGATACTTTGTCCAGAAGCGACGGCCGGTTTGGCCAGTCGGTGTTACGTAACCTGTTTTCATAATTTGCCATCCTCCCACCTGCCCTTTTTTGGTTGGCTTGGAGGTCACCCACATGTGAGAATATCATGCCTGCTTGTCCTGGGATAAAGCACAGTTACTTACCGTAACAGGTGTTATCCAGGGACAGCAGGCATATATTCTCACAACCCGCCCACCTCCCCGGGGATGGCTTTCTTTGCTATGTTATGGAACTGAGGACCACGAGGTGGGGATGCGCCCTCTAGTGGCAAGAAGGCTAGCACATGCGTGGTGCAGTGTGCAAACTTGAAACTTCTAGCAAGTTTGCTTGAAAAGCTGTCCGCGCTGGGGCTCCGTAGATGACGTCACCCACATGTGAGAATATATGCCTGCTGTCCCTGGATAACACCTGTTACGGTAAGTAACTGTGCTTTTTGGCTAAGTCTTAATAATAATATTGTCATTTATAGCTAAAGAGACAGATGATCAAGAAACTGTTTTATTTTACTTTTGTGATTATGATAAACATACTGAGGGCCTCAAAATAGTACCTTGTGGGCCACGAGTTTGAGACCACTGTGCTAAACCCTGGTTGATTTTTGGCTTTCCCCTCGTATAGGTTTTATTTTCTTTTGTTCACAAATAGGATCCCTCTTTGTTAATCCCAGTTTTGTTTTATTCATTAATTTTTTCCCCTTTTGTCTCTACCATCACCAGTTTCGTGTATCTAGTATGATTCCTGTGACAAAATATCCTCTGATTTAGTTTTTCAGTGCATCTTGATAACTCTCATAGAGATCAAGCTTTGGGGCTTGACTTCCATCTTCTGTGTATAAGTCATCAAAACTGGACAAAATATTTTAGATAAGATCTCACCAATCCCCTGCACTAAAACCAGTACAAAAATTGAAGTTTGCCATCTAAATGTGCTGTAGAGTTCAATGACTTGGAAGAAAACTGGCCCATAAATTCCCACTGCATGCTACCAAATTCTTTTTTTCCTGTATTAGTCAAGTAGTTTCTAATCTAGCCTGTCCCTTGGGGCTGCTTCATGTAATTCTTTTAAATAGCACAGTACTACTAACTGTCATGTACCTTTGTAGCCTGGATTTTTTTTATGATGATGTAAGAAAAAGGAGATGGGATTTAATATATTCCCTTTCTGTGGTAACAATGAGTGTAGTTCACATTTTATATACAGGTACTTATTTTATATCTGATGCAGTGGAGGGTTAAACCAGAGTCGCAAGGAGTTGCAGCAAGAATCAAACTTGGTTCCCCTCGTTCTCAGGTTGTCGCACTAACCACTAGGCTGTTATTTCATTCATATGTTTATATGTATGCTGCTGAGAATAGAATGAGCATTACTTAAAAAAATCGCCTCTATTATGCTAATCATGTTTTCTATTTTGCTTTTACCTATTCAGCTCAAGGTTGGATTACATTACAAGAGGTTGGGTCAGTTACCCAGGAAGTTACAATGGACAGTTTGATGTTGACATTCAATACTGTTGCTAGTACAGGTAGATCAGTCCAGTTGTTAATACAGTTAGGTCATAGTTACAAATACAAGCTCAAGTGAGTCATCATTGGCTCATCTGAGACAGATAGGAAGATTCTGTTTGTCGTACTAACTACCACATGGTTTAACCTTATTGTTTTCTTTTGTACACCACCTTGAACCGAAAGGTATATGCGTGGTATATAAAGAATTATGTTATCATTATGTTCCAGGTGTTGCATTAGACAGTTTAGAAATGGGCTTTTACAATTACCATTTCAGGTTTTTCAGGGTAGGCTCCCTAGCTTGTTTAGAAATGCTTTTAAAAGTTTTATAAATTTGAGATAGTGGTCACAAGATTGTAGTGTAAGTGGTAGTTGGTTCCAGCAGTTTGCCAATTGATATTGGATGAAAAAGGTAATTTAATAGTTAGACTTTATAATATTGCATGCTGGGAATTTTAGTGGAAAAGATTTCTGGTGCAATATCTGTTGGAGGTGCCCTGGAGTAGGATGGCCAACTCTGTTAGGTAGTTGGGGGGTATTGCCTTCAGATCTTAAAGGCAGTTATGCCTAATTTAAACTTGATCCTTGCTGTTATGGGGCAGCCAAAATAGGTAGGGCTGCAGGTGTTCCAAATTCCATATATGAGTCTTGCTGCTGCATTTTGAACTACACTTCTCCTTCCAGATTCGCAGGAGATAGGGCAGAGCCAGACCGTGAATGGCGAAAAACCGCGAATATCCGGCTCTGACCCACCCCCGCCTCCCTCCCGCCTTCCCGGCCTTACCTGGTGGTCTAGCGGGCTTTCGGGGCAGGAGCAATCTTCCTATGCTCCTGCCCCGTGCAGATCGCCATTAGGAAATGGCTGCTGTGAGTTCCCGTAGTCTCTTGAGATTACGACGTGAACTCCCTACAGCTATTTCCTAATGGTGATCTGCACGGGGCAGGAGCGAAGATCGCTCCTGCCCCGAAAGCCCGCTAGACCACCAGGTAAGGCCGGGATGCCGGGGGAAAGACTTAACGATGGGTTTTTTTTTTTCTTTTTTCCCCCTCCCCCAAAAATCGTGAATATGTGAAATCGCGATTGCCGAAACCGCGAATGGGGAGGGGGAAGTGTAGTTGTAGATGCGATAGCAATGTTTCAGAGCAAAGAACTAGTAATGTGTTCTAGTTATTTGCAGTAGTATTGGTCCTAAAAATGTTTGCAAATTGCAAATAATGAAACGCTGAGTCTATGGGGAAGATAAATTTGATTCCAGCAGTACATATTGTGCCTCAAAACTATGGAAATTGAACGGTGGATCCCATTGGGACAGCAATGGGAGTACCTGGAATTCACTCGCCAGACGCTTGGGAGGGTACCGTAACTAATGCGCGCAGGACTTTGGCACGCCGGCAATCCCGCGGTGGCACACAGGAAAAATGTGTGCCACCATTCCCGTTAGCACTCTGAGGGGGGTGTAGAGGGGAACCCCTCCATTACACTTAAGTGTTTGCGCTGCCACTACACTGAAAACTGCCGAAGAGCGCAAATGTGAAAGAGAACGGGAGTTTTCAGTATAGTAGGGGGTTCCTCCCCATCCCCCAGAGTGCTAACGGGAGCTGCAGAAGCGGCGGCGCACATTTGTCCTGTGCAAAAAGGTCACTGCTGGATTTTCGGCGTGCCAAAGTCCTACGCGCTTTTGACAGGTCACTGCTTGGGAACCATATCTGGAAACAAATGCCTTACCGCAAGGTTAAAGTGAAAGCAAAGAAAGCTGTTCTTTTAAGAGCCAGTCCGCGAATACACAAACACATCAGTGCAAATGAGGAATATTGGTAGCACTTGATGCAATTGTGAACATGTGAAATCATGCATCAAGAATGTACGACAAATGAGAATGGACTGAAATGCATTAAGTACCGTAGTCTAGTCGAGATTGGATTAGGGGTTGCACTAAGATTCGTAAGGCCTCTGTTTCAAAGCATTTTCTGATAGATCTTGGCTTTCTCATCACAAGGAACGATTGTTTTATTTGCTCCTGGTGGAATTCTGCTCCACTGCACAATACAGAATTTGTGCAGAATTCCCCAGGAATGCAGAATTCCCCGGGGATGGTGCAGATTTTGGTTTTGGGTTGGCACTCCATCGCTGCAGCCTTAGTCACTACCAGCAGCATTTTCAGGCAGTGTGCATAGGCTCTGTAGGTTTCTCTCTACTGCAGTCCCACATTCGATGTCACTTCCTCTTTTGGCGGAACTGTGGTGGAGGGAAGCTTGCAGAACTGGCAGCAAGGTGCCATTAACTGGAATCAGTGTCGCAGAGGTAGTGCACAGGAATGCTGGATTGGGGACAATGGGGAGAGAGTGAATGATGTTGGCAAGGGGGACAGGGGTGAAAGATGGCTGGGGGGACAGGGATGAGAGATGCTGGCTAGGTGTGGGGGGGAACAGGGGTGAGAGATGCTGGCTAGGTGGGGGGGAACAGGGATGAGAGATGCTGGCTAGGTGGGGGGGAACAGGGGTGAGAGATGCTGGCTAGTGGGAGGAGGGGCAACAGGGGTGAGAGATGCTGGCTAGGTGGGGGGAGGAACAACGGGTGAGAGAGATGCTGGCTAGGTGGGGGGAGGGGCAACAGGGGTGAAATGCTGGCTAGGTGGGGGGAGGGGCAACAATGAGAGAAATGCTGGCTAGGTGGGGGGACGACGGGTGAGAGATGCTGGCTAGGTGGGGGGAATGACAGGATTGAGAGATGCTGGCTAGGTGGGGGGGAACAGTGGTGAGAGATGCTGGCTAGGTGGGGGGGAACAGGGGTGAGAGATGCTGGCTAGGTGGGGGGAACAGGGGTGAGAGATGCTGGCTAGGTGGGGGGAACAGGGTTGAGAGATGCTGGCTAGGTGAGGGGAACAGGGGTGAGAGATGCTGGCAAGGTGGGGTGGACGACGGGTGAGAGATGCTGGCTAGGTGGGGGGAGGGGCAACATGTGAGAGAGAGATGCTGGCTCTTTGGTTTTCTCTAGTATCATTTAATGAAAATACTGAATTGTACTAAATTTCTGGATGATGTTTAGCAAAAATATTGTTTAAATGTTTTCAAATTAACTTGCAGAATTCCACCATTATTGATTGTACATGGCTCTTCATGGATAGGTGGTTATCAGTTTCTACTCCTAAGGTTTGAGATTGTAGTTATAGTGCAGGTGTTGGCAACCTGCGGCTCGCTAGTCACACGCGGCTGTGGCTCTCTAGGTCCCAACCCTTTAATTTCCCTCTCAACCCCACGATCCCCCCCTCTCCGGGCCTACTGAAGTCCAGCGGGGATCTTTGTGG
The DNA here is from genome assembly GCF_902459505.1 of Geotrypetes seraphini. Classification (NCBI taxonomy): domain Eukaryota; kingdom Metazoa; phylum Chordata; class Amphibia; order Gymnophiona; family Dermophiidae; genus Geotrypetes; species Geotrypetes seraphini. The sequence continues at coordinate 14,398,888 of NC_047093.1, read as the reverse complement.
CAGGAGCGTGGCTCTCTCGCTCCTGTCTCCTCATGGCTGCCTTCTAAAATAGTTGCCCTGACTGCTCGCGGCATTTCCTGTAGTACCGTGAGATATTGCGGCAGCCATGAGGAGGCAGGAGCAAGCGCGACGTGCTCCTGCCACAAGGACTCCTGCTGGATAACCAGGTAACTTGGCAGGCCAGTGTGTGTGGGGGGGAATTGTGGGGTTGGGAAGGAGATTAAAGGGTCAGAGAGGGGAGAGAACCTTGGCTTTAGGTTGGAGGGGAGGGAAGAAAGGAAAGGATGATATGCAGAGACCCTCAAGAGTTTGGAGAGGAGAGAAGCTACATCTTGCAGCTCTTTGTAACACTTGGGTCAAACATTTTGGATAAATAGGTTCTTTCCTGTACTGTATAAAGGTTGCTGACCCCTGTTCTAGTGGAAAGTCTGTGTTGTCTACAGCTGGGTGTGCCTGAGGACTGGGTTGAGAAGCACTGTATTAATTAAATAAAGGTGGACAGTACATGACTGGGAGAGTTCACTTGGATTCTTTCTGGAATCCTACAATCCAGGTCCTTAAAGCCTGTTATGTATTGCTGTTGTCCAGTGACTCCATGACTGACTGTGGCCCCTCCTTTCTGTTCCTTCCTCCCTTCCAGCTTCCAATGCTGATCTGCGAATCAGATCTCTGCATGGGTGATTTATAGCACTGCTACTGAGCTGCCAGACCACCCCTGTCTTTTGGCTCTTTACCCCTAAATGATTGCTTCCTTCCTGTTGTTGCAGATAAGTCATGGCACAAAGCACTACCACTGAGGAGGAGCGCAGCCTCCATGAGTGCGAAAACTATGTACAAAAACACAACATCCAGCAGCTCCTCAAGGACTGCATTGTGCAGTTGTGTACAGTCAGACCTGACAGACCAATGGCATTCCTCAGAGAGTACTTTGAACAAATGGAAAAGGTAAGTCAATGATTTTTTACTCCTATATAAAGCTGAATGGAAATATACTATCTATTCAGAGAAGTAAGAGTAGCCAATTAGCAATTAAGATTATGCGCAGATCATTACAGCTTTAAGAGGATGTTGAAAACCTTTTGGTGGAATTCATCGTGCCATATATATAAAATGGAAAGAATAATTGCTATACAAAAAGGGAATTATTATAACTTTAAGAAGATTTGGGGGCCATTGTCAACTTATTGTAATGATTAGACACCTTTTCTACATTGAAAGTATAATAATTATGGGAGGGGGATTTATAGTTATAATATTGGTTTAATCAATATTTATGAATATAGCATATATATGTTAATTTTTGATTATAATATCTGTGAATAGGATGGGTGGTGGAGGGGGATAATTTATGTACTTCAGATGATAATAGAAAGAATTTCAAGTGATGTGTATGAATTAATTGATGTAATATTGTATACTTGTTGGAAGATGAAAAAATGAATAAAGAATTGGCAAAAAAAAAGAAAACCAAACTTTTGTAGACACATATTTTTGATCTGTTTTTCCTACAGTGTTGGCCATTTCTTGGTTTTTTTAAATATGTTATTGAAGGATTTTTATGTGTGTTGATGTTTTCAAGAATGTTTTTGCATTGTTTTGTTTTTCTTGCTTTGTGTATGTTTAATTGGAAACCGCTATGACTCCAGGCGGTATATTAAGTTTTAAAATAAATTTGTGGAGCATCATTATGTATGACTATTTAAGAGGAAAGAGGTACAAAAGAATATGTGGTTGAAACCTGCCAGGTTTTTGTTACCTGCTAGATGGACCATTGGTCTGACCCAGTTTGACTATTCTTATGTTGTTGCATTTTTTGAGAAATCAGTTTATTTGTAAACAGTTAAGTCTTCATAAGTAAAATGAGTACTTGACAAATCCAAGTTGTACACAGTACAAGCAAGGTCTGTGGCATTGACCCAACATGGTCTGTGCTGGACTCCCTGCGTTGACTGAGTTAGGTTTTCACACAGTATTTTGGATGCATTTTAGTATTTTTATTTATTCCAGGGACAGCAGGCAGCTATTCTCACTAGTGGGTGATGTCATCCAACGGAGCCCCGACGCAGACGTCTCACAAGCATACTTGCTTGTAGAAACTTTAGAAGTTTCCAGTCGTCCGCACCGTGCATGCGCGAGTGCCTTCCCGCCCGATGCACCGGGCGTGTCTCCTCAGTTCTTACTTTTCTGCGGAGCCGAGAAGTCTGTCTTCGACACTCTGCGCGAAGTTCCTTCACTTGTGCCTTCTAGATCCGCGGTTTGGGGTTTTTTTTTTTACTCATCATCGTTGATTTTTCATCGTGTTTTATTGTTTTTCCCCCTCCCAAAAAAAAATTTTTCTTCCGTCGGTTCGACCGAGCAGGACTCGTGGCCGTGGCCCGCAGCTTCAATCATGCGGCTAAGCTTTTCGGCCTATGTCCCGGCCGTTCACCGGTTCTAAAAAGTGTGTCAAGTGCCAGCGTTCAATTTCGTTGACGGACCCTCATCGACGCTGTCTTCAGTGTCTTGGGCCTCAACACCTTCCGAAATCGTGTCGGCCTTGCTCCACACTTACTGCACGTGCTTTCAAGCGTCACTGCTTCTTGTGGGAGTCGCTGTTCAGCATGGAGGTGTCGACGGAGCAGTCCTCATCGAGGAGCGCCTCGCCTTGGACTTCCGCCTCGACTCTTCCGGCTTCCACATCTGCGGCTTCGAGTCTCCTCAAGCCTGCTTCGTTCATGCCGGCTTCGACTCCGATGCCTGCTGCGGTGCTTTCCTCTGTCTCTTCAGGTCAGGTAGCACAGTAGTCCATTCCCCCTGTGGTGCTCAAGGTGCCCAAGGCTTCTAAGTCCAAGCACCTCGGCACCGGGAACCGCGAAGTCCGTGCAGGAGGTCCCATTGCGGATGCGGATCCCTCCTTGCCGGCTTCGTTCCAGACCTTGATGGAGAAGCAATTCATCGAGCTCTTCACTACTATAGAGCCGAAGCTTCTCTCCCAAATCCAGCCTGGGCACGCGGAGGCCTCCCGCGAGGTCGAGCCGCCTTCGGTGCCCCCTTGACGTACAAACTCGCTGCAGGGAGCAGAGTCTCTGTGAGTGTCTGGTCTGGCATCGAGGCATGCATCGCAAGGAGCAGAGTCTTTGCCCATGCCTCCCTTGGAACCGATTCACTCGATGCAAGGAGCAGAATCTTTGCGAGTGCCTCCGTTGGAACCGTTTCCCTCGATGCAAGGAGCAGAGTCTTTGCGAGGGCCTCCTCCGGAACTGTTGCCCTCGATGCCGAGCCTCAAGGGTTGGCGGGTGCCTCGAGGTGCTTCTATCCAACCACCTCTACTTCGATGCACCCCTTCCAGCCCTATCCACTCGCTAGACACCTCGCTCGCCTCGATGGTCGAGGCCTGCTTCCAGACACAGTTCTGGTCATCATTCGAGGCATTCATCGAGGCATTCCTCGAGGCAGGTCTCGCCTCATCGCAAGCAGCCTTTCCTCGAGTATTCTCCGCTGGATTCTTCACCGCCTCCTCTGCCAGAGCTTGAGGACACCGTGGGATCTTTCTCCCCCTGCCGATCCCTGGTCTCGGTGGAGCCTGAGGCTTCGACTTCTTCGAGTCCTTCTCGAGGCCCTGTGCTGGTTGACCAGCTGTCTTTCTCCTCTTTCCTTCGGCAGATGGCTGTTGATCTGGACATTAACCTGGACTCGGGTTCCATGTTCTCCAAGGAGTATCTGGAGACGGTGCATCTTCCTCAACCTCCTGCTGAGTCTCTCAAGCTTCCTCTGCATAAGCTCCTCGACCAGATCTTCATGAGATGTTTTGAGACACCTTACTCCATTCCGGCTGTGCCCGGGAAGTTGGATGCCAGGTACCGCACGGTGTACCATAAGGGCTTCGATAGTGCCCAGCTATCTCATCAGTCGCTCTTGGTTGAGTCCTCCTTGAAGCGATCTCCCCCTCCCAGGTCTATGCCACCGTTCCACCTGGCTGGGAGGGCAAGACCATGGACAGATTTGGTAGGCGCATCTACTAGAATTCGATGATGGCGTCTCGAGTCCTCAATTATAGTTTTCATTATGCCACCTACTTCGAGTTTTTTCTCTCAGTCCTGCAGAAGTTTCTACCCTATGTGGACTCTCAGGTTCGCTTCGAATACCAGGAGGTCCTGGCCTCGTTGTCCCAGCTTCGCCTGCAGATGATGCAGTCGTCTTATGACACCTTTGAACTCGCTGCGAGGGTTGCTGCTTGTTCGGTGGCCATGCAACGCCTGGCGTGGCTGTGGACCATTGATATGGACCCGAATCTCCAGGACCGGCTTCCCAATGTCCCGTGTGCGGGAGCCGACCTCTTTGACGAGTCCATCGAGGCGGCAACCAAGAAGCTGTCGGACCATGAGAAATCTTTCCAGTCCGTTCTCCGTCCGAAGCCCAAGCCTGCTCCTCCTCCTCGTCCATCACGCCCGCCTTGATCTACCAACGGCGTTACCCACCGAAACAGGCGCCTACCATCCATCAGCCTGTTAAGAGGCAGCATCCGCAGAAGCCACAGCAAAAACCTCAAATTTCTGCTGTCCCCAAGGCTCCTCAGCCTTTTTGACTGTCTCGTAGAGAGCATAACTACCATCGTTCTGCCCTCCCCTGTTTTTCCCATCGGAGGTCGTCTCCATCATTTTTACCATCGATGGACGACTATTACCACCGACCTTTGGGTCCTTTCCATCGTAAGGGAGGGATACTCTCTTCAGTTCCATCAAGTTCCTCCAGAACATCCTCCAAGAGAGTATCCTTCCAACTTAACTCAGACTGCCCTTCTTCTTCAAGAAGCTCAAGCTTTGCTCCGGCTCCAAGTCGTCGAGCCGGTCCCTTTGGACCAACAGAACAAGGGTTTTACTCCAGGTACTTCCTTGTTCCGAAGTAAACGGGCGATCTGCGCCCTATTTTGGATCTCAGGGTGCTCAACAAGTTTCTGGTCAAAGAGAAATTTCGCATGTTAACCCTAGCTTCCCTCTATCCCCTCCTCGAGCAGAACGACTGGTTATGCTCTCTGGATCTCAAGGAGGTCTACACTCACATTCCCATCCATCCAGCCTCCCGTCAATACCTCAGGGTGGGATTCAGGGTGGGACATCTTCATCTTCAATATCGAGTGCTTCCTTTTGGCCTGGCCTCATCTTCCAGAGTCTTCACCAAGTGCCTGGTTGTAGTGGCCGCAGCACTCAGGAACCATGGTCTTCAGGTGTTTCCCTACCTCGACGACTGGCTCATCATGGATTCCACGTCTCAGGGTGTCGTCCAGGCGACCCGGAGGACAATCTGGTTCCTGCAGAGTCTGGGGTTCGAGATCAACTTTCCAAAATCCCATCTGCAACCTTCCCAGACTCTTCCCTTCATTGGAGCTGTTCTGGATACGACTCAACTCAGGGCATTCCTGCCCCCGCAGCGCCTGGATGCTCTGCTTCGTCTTTGTCACTCTGTGTCCTCTCGCCCATCCATCTCGGCAAGACACATGATGATTCTTCTGGGCCACATGGCCTCGACGGTACATGTGACTCTTTTTGCCAGACTTCACCTCAGAATTCCTCAGTGGACCCTGGCTTCTCAATGGACGCGGGTGTACGATCCTCTGACTCGACGCATCCAGGTCACTCCTGCTCTGACGCAGTCTCTTCGCTGGTGGATGCTCTCTTCCAATCTCTCCAGAAGTTTGCTGTTTCACACGCCTCCCCATCAGAAGGTTCTCACGACCGACTCCTCGACCTATGCTTGGGGGGCTCATCTGGATGGTCTGCGCACTCGGGGCTATTGGAACAGTGCGGACCGCCTGTATCACATCAATCTCCTGGAACTCAGGGCTATCTTCAATGCTCTCAATGCGTTTCAGCATCTTCTTCATGACATGGTGGTTCTCATTCGCACAGACATCCAAGTTGCCATGTATTACATCAACAAGCAGGGGGGCACGTGATCGGCCTCCCTTTGTCAGGAAGCTCTGAAAGTTTGGGATTGGGCAATTTGCCACCACACCTTCCTCAAGCTGTCTATATTCAGGGGGTGGACAATGCCTTGGCGGACAACTTGAGTCGTCTTCTGCAGCCTCACGAATGGATTCTCCATTCCACGCGCCTGCATCACATTTTCTCTCTGTGGGGCACGCCTCAGATAGACCTCTTCGCAGCCCCCCGCAACTTCATACTGCCTCAGTTCTGCTCCAGGATCTACACTCCTCATCGCCTTGAGGCAGATGCTTTTCTTCTGGACTGGAGGACTCTCTTTCTGTATGCGTTTCCTCCGTTTCCTCTCATTCAATAGACTCTAGTCAAGCTCAAGTCGGACCATGCCACCATGATTCTGATTGCTCCTCGGTGGACCAGACAACCTTGGTTCTCCCTTCTCCTTCAACTCAGCAGCAGGGAGCCCTTTCTTCTCCCAGTATTTTCCTCTCTGCTTACACAGCATCAGGGGTCTCTGCTTCATCCCAACCTGCAGTCTCTACACCTGACAGCTTGGTTCCTCTCGACGTAACTCGCCTTCAGTTTCCACAATCTGTGCGGGATGTTTTGGAAGCTTCACGGAAGCCTACTACTAGACAAAAATGGACTAGATTTTCTATTTGGTGTTTTTCTCGACATAAGGAGCCTCAATATGCCTCCTTGTCCTCTGTTTTGGACTATCTTTTGCACCTATCTCATTCTGGCCTCAAGTCTACATCGATCCGAGACCATCTGAGTGCAATTGCTGCTTTTCATCAGCCTCTTCAAGGGAAACCTCTCTCTGCTCATCCTGTGGTTTCTGGATTCATGGAAGGACTTTTCCATGTCAATCCTCCTCTCAAACCGCCTCCAGTGGTTTGGGACCTCAATGTAGTTCTTTCTCAGCTTATGAAACCTCCATTTGAGCCTCTTAACAAGGCTCATCTCAAGTATCTCACTTGGAAGGTGGTGTTTCTCATTTCCCTCACTTTTGCTCATCGAGTTAGTGAGCTTCAAGCTTTGGTTGCGGATCCACCTTTCCCAGTGTTCCATCATGACAAAGTGGTGCTTCGCACTCATCCTAAATTACTTCCTAAAGTGGTCTCGGAATTTCATCTCAATCAATCCATTGTTCTTCCAGTGTTTTTTCCTAAGCCTCATTCTCATCCTGGAGAATCAGCTCTTCATACTCTGGACAGCATCTACTACCGACCCCCAAGACAGTCCGATAACGGATGAGATTAAACGCAACTGCATGGGAGGCAACACAGTTATGGGCAACTTCAATTATCCGGTGATAGACTGGAACCTAGGCACCTCCGGCTGCAGTAGGGAGACCAAGTTCCTGGATGCTGTAGGCGATTGCTTCCTGGAACAACTTGTCAAGGAAAATATGAGAGGAAATGCAATTCTGGACTTAATTCTAAATGGACTACAATTAGCACCTGCGCAAGGTGTAGAAGTAGAAGGGATGCTGGGAAGCAGAGATCACAATATGATCCACTTCAACCTGGACATTGGGGCAAAACATTGATTCAGAACGACGGCCAAGGCACTTAACTTCCAAAAAGGGAATTACGAAGGGATGAGACTCATGGTGGGGAAGAAGATTAAGAAGCTAAAAATGTAAAAATGCTAGAGCAAGCATGGCCCCTTTTAAGGACACAGTCACCAAAGCGCAAAATCTATATATACTGCACATCAGCAAGGGATCCAAGAGAAGAACAAGGAACCGGCGTGGCTCACTGTAGCGGTGAAGGAAGCAATCGGAGACAAGAAGACTTCGTTTAAGGAATGGAAAAGGTCAAAAACGGATGAAAACTAGAAAAAGCATAAACAACATCAAAGCAGGGGCCAAAAGAGACTACGAGGAAAAAATAGCCAAGGAGGCGAAAAACTTCAAGCCGTTCTTTCGATATATTAAGGGGAAACAACCTGCGAAGGAAGCGGTGGGGCCGTTGGATCACCACGGAATAAAGGGAGTGCTAAAGGAGGACAAAGCCATCACCGACAAACTGAACACATTTTTTGCGTCTGTATTTACCAAAGAGGATATACACAACTGACACACTATACACAGGAAATGAAGACAGGAAACTGACAAGGTTGATGGTCAGTCTAGTAGAGATATGCAGGCAGATTGATAGGCTTAAAATCAATAAATCCCCGGGACCGGATGGCATCCATCCGAGGGTAATCAAGGAACTGAAAGGGGCTATAGCTGAATTGCTTCAACTAATAGCCAATCTGTTGATCAAATCGGGAAGGATTCTGGAAGACGAAAGTGGCGAATGTTACACCGATCTTCAAGAAAGATTCGCTGGGAGAACCGGGAAACTACAGACCAGTGAGTCTGACCTCGGTACCGGGAAAGATGGTAGAGGTGCTGATGAAGGACCACATCATTGATCACCTAGACGGACACAATCTGATGAGGAACAGCCAGCACGGCTTCAGCAAAGGAAGATCTTGCTTGACGAACTTGCTGTACTTCTTCGAGGGAGTAAACAGGCAGATAGATAAGGGTGACCCGGTTGACATTGTATATCTGGATTTTCATAAGGTGTTCGGCAAGGTCCTTTATGAACGACTAGTTCGAAAAATTACAAGCCGTGGAATTGAGGGTGAAATACTCACGTGGATTAAAAACTGGCTGGCGGATAGGAATCAGAGAGTGGGGGTAAATGGACAATACTCGGACTGGAAAAGCATCACGAGAGGAAACAAGTCATTGTAGGTAGTAGGAATGTGCAGTCATTTGAAATAGCATAGGAAGTAAAACACACTTGTGTGTGTTGTCACTTCTGTGTTTTCACATATGTTATTTGCAAATGGCATGCAGTGATAGCTAAGCTCTGTGGTGCAGTGAATTCTTGTTTCTAAATTATTGCTAATGTTGTAGGCTGCCTTAATTTTAAAAGACAGATAAATTTAGGGTTTTGACAATATTATAGACTATTTTGCAAACAAAAAATAAATACATAAAAAGGTAATAAAATGAACCAAAGTTTTGCTCATGCTCCAGTATACTCGTACATGTAAATGGCCTTTTATAAAATACTAGACGCTATGATATGATGCTGCATATATGGTAGGCTTGTGCAGGGATTGAGCTTGGGTGGAGTTTGTAAGTACACATGTGGCTTATAAAATACAATAATTTATGCACATATAGTATTTTGGGTTGTGGAACGAATCGTCTTGAGTTTCCATTATTTCCTTTGGGGAAATTAGCTTTGATGTACAAATGCTTTGGATTACAAGCTTGCTTCTGGAACGAATTATGCTCGTAAACCAAGGTTTTACTGTCTATGTAAATAATCTAGGTGTGGACAATGTATGCTCCCTTGAAAATCACTTGACATTAGTTATATTTTTGCCTATAAGGAGGAATCAAAACATATTTTGAGCATGCTGAAAGCAGGATCACGTTCAGACTCTCATGAGGAGGAAATCTCTCCTCCGCCTCCCGTTAATCCTGTGGTGAAGGGGCGGAGACGACGTGGTGCCATCAGTGCAGAAGTATACACAGAGGAGGATGCTGCCTCTTATGTTAGAAAGGTACCTAATTTCTGTAATTTCCAAAACATAACCAGGTTTACAAAACTAGTTTCTAGAATTTTTCAGGTAATATATAGTAATGAAACAAAGCATAAAGGAAGTAAGGTAGTACAATAAAAAAGGTTAACTTAATGCATTTTCTTTAGCACTCTCCAGACCAGTAGAGGTTAACTTTACGATTGGGTATATATCTAATCATGACCAGCAGGTGGAGACTGAAAACAAAACTTTGGGACAGTATATCCTAGCCCCTCCTCTCTATTTCCCTCAGTCTTCTTTCAGTCTCCAGCAGGTGTTGAGTGATCTGTACCCATCTCCCTTGGTAGGGCTGTTGGAATTTGTTTAGAGGTTTATTGTCCCTGTTTTTAGCCGGACGGAGCTTGGACGGACTCTGTTTGGGGGTTCGTCCGACCTCGGGGGTGTCAAACCCGGCGGGTCACGAGCGGGGTCCCTCCCCCCACTTCCTCCACCTCCCCATATTTTTTTAGAGGAGCCTCAGCAGTAAGCCTTGCCCCCTAAATCAAGCAAGGCATATTGCTTCGAGAGCCTGTGGAGTCTGTTCTGTAAAAAAAAAAAAAAAAAATCCTGAGGTAGTGCTGGTCTGGAGGGTTGTATCCCTTTAAGAAAACTGTATTTTACTGTATTTTTTCAACTAACCGGCACTTGTTTACAGCTAGGTCGCGTATGGAGCAATGAGCACTTCTAAAGGGAAAAAGTGCTCATTGTGCTCCAGACGCGAGGCACTCGCGGCCGGCCTGTGCAAGCGGTGTTCAGGCCGGTGCGGTGGAGGAGCTCCGTCGGCAGCGGCTGCAGGCGCCCAGAGCTCCCCGCCGATGGTGCCTCGCGAGTCGGCAGGGAACGGTGGAGAAGCCCGGTCTTCTCCGTCCGCCCACGGAGGGATTCCCCGAGCCGCCGACGGTCGGGTTTTAGAGGATTCCCTCTCAGCTGATATTTTGACAGCTGATGCCGGCTTGCCTGTTTTAGCGGCTGAGACTATTCAGGTCTCTCAGCCGCTGCAGGCTATGGAGGGAGCTGTTTTGGCGGGAAAGACGCCATCTTCTCTGTCTGGCCCCTCCATTTTGTCTTCCACCTCAGGTGACCTTCCCCCTGTTTTGGCTAAGCAGGGGCAGGTTTCTGCTGGGTCCCCTGCTGTGGCAGGGAGTCCCTTGGGACCCTCGGGGGGTTTTTCCCCTGATTTTTTCTTTTCATTATGCAAAGCCTATTTTCAGGCGGCTGGGGGTCCCGGTTGCGCCCAGGGGGTCTCGGGGGGTGGGGTTTCCTCCGCGCTCCCTGCGGCTTTGCCTCTCTCGTCTGACGTGACGTCCCCTCCGCCGCCTCTCTTGTCCAAGCGTCCGCGGGTGTCGTGGGACGAGGATTTGTGGTCGGAGGAACGTGTCGGTCTGGAGGAGGACCTGGACCCTTCTGAGGAATTCCAGGACCCTCTGGAGGGGACGGAAGCTGGCGGCGGGTTGTCGGGTTTCCCGTTCTCCAGTGACGAGGCGTCCGTGGTGCGCCTTTTTCAGAGAGATGAGCTGCCTGACCTTATTCAACAGGTTTCTTCGGCTTTGCGTTTTGAGGACGCGCCGCCGGAGACTCCGCGTGTGGGGGACCCTCTGTTACGAGGGATCCGTTCCGTTTCCCGCTCTTTTCCTATGCATCAGGATATTCGGGATATTATTCTTGAGCAGTGGAAAACGCCGGAGACGCCGTTTCGGCTGGCGCGCAGCATGGCTCGCCTGTATCCCATTCCTGAAGGGGATCGGGCTACATTAGCTTCGCCAGTCGTGGATGCGGTGGTCTCGGCTATTTCCAAGCGGCATACCGTGCCTGTTGAGGGAGGTTCTGCCTTGCGGGACTCTGAGGAGCGCAAATTGGAGACCATCCTTAAGCAAAATTTTCAAGTCTCTGCCTTTGGGGTCCAGGCGGCTATTTGTGGGGGACTGGTCGCTCGCGCCGTGTTTCGGTGGGCGGAGCGGGTCTTGGATCGAGAGTCTGACGACTGGTCTCTGGTGGATCAGGAGGTAGCGAAGATTGAGATGGCTGCCTCATTCCTCTCGGATGCTCTGTATGACTTGGTGCGGATCTCGGCTAAGTCCATGGCTTTTGGCGTGGCCGCACGGCGTGTGTTGTGGCTGCGCGCTTGGGCGGCGGATGCTGCGTCCAAAGCTAAGCTTACTAAATTTCCCTTTCGGGGGTCGTTTTTATTTGGAGAGGACTTGGATAAGTTGATTCAGACTCTGTCGGACTCGAAAGTTCCCCGTCTGCCGGAGGACCGTGCCCGCCCGGCGTCTCGGGGTGGTGCGGCCCGGGGGCGTTTGCGGGAATTTCGCAAGTATCGCCCTGGGCGTGGGGCTGCTTCTTTCCAGTCTCCGGGGTTTTCCCGGGGTCGGTTCTTCCAGCGCATGCAGCCCTTTCGGGGGGCCCGTCGGGGGGCAGGGAATCCCTCCGCCGGTTCCCCCGCTTCCCGTCCTGCACAATGACGCCTTGCCGGCGCCCCCCTTGGTTCCGGTGGGGGCCCGGCTGCGCGACTTTTTTCCCAAATGGGCCGAGATCACGTCCGATCAGTGGGTCCTGGAGGTGGTGCGGGACGGTTATGCCCTGGAGTTCGCCCGCTCTCTGCCGGATTTTTTCCTCGCTTCTCCATGTCAGACTCCTGGGAAGACGCTGGCGTTTCGCCAGACCCTTCAGCGCTTGCTAGATCTCAGGGCAGTAGTTCCAGTGCCCCCCCCGGAGTGGGGCACGGGCAGGTACTCCATTTACTTTGTGGTGCCCAAGAAGGAGGGGACTTTTCGGCCCATCCTCGATTTGAAAGGGGTCAACAGGGCTCTCAAGGTTCCCTCTTTCCGTATGGAAACGCTGCGGTCGGTCATTCTGGCGGTTCAGCCGGGGGAGTTTCTCACTTCTCTCGATCTGACGGAGGCCTACTTGCATGTTCCTATTCGGGCCTCTCATCAGCGTTTCCTGCGCTTTGCGATCTTGGGTCGGCACTATCAGTTCTGTGCGCTTCCCTTTGGGCTGGCCACGGCTCCCCGGACGTTCACCAAGGTGATGGTGGTCGTCGCGGCAGCCTTGCGGTCGGAGGGCATCCTGGTACACCCCTACCTGGACGACTGGTTAATTCGGGCCAAGTCGTTGCAGGAAAGCTCCCGGGTGACGGCTCGGGTGGTGGAGTTTCTCCGGTCGCTGGGCTGGGTGGTCAACCTTTCCAAGAGTCGGTTGGTTCCGGCTCAGCGTCTGGAGTACCTCGGGGTGCTGTTCGACACCTCCTTGGGGAAGGTCTTCCTCCCAGAGGCCCGGGTGAGCAAATTGCAGTCTCAGATTCGCCTGCTTTTGGCGTCCCGGTGTCCTCGGGCGCGAGATTTCCTCCAGGTCCTGGGGTCGATGGCGGCGTCCCTGGACGTGGTGAGGTGGGCGCGGGCCCACATGCGTCCTCTCCAGTATGCTCTGCTCCGGAGGTGGTCTCCCCAGAGGCACGGGATGGATGTTCCGGTTCCCCTGCGAGGCTTGGCGCGCTGCAGTCTGCGTTGGTGGCTCCGGACCCCTCACCTAGTTCAGGGGGTGGGTCTGGATCTTCCGCAGTGGACGGTGCTCCTTACGGATGCGAGTCTCCTGGGTTGGGGGGCCCAGTGCCTGGGTCACTCAGCTCAGGGAACCTGGTCCACGGAGGAGGCCTCCTGGTCGATCAACGTGTTGGAGACCAGGGCGGTCCGGCTGGCGCTGTTGGCTTTCCACTCCCTTTTGTTGGGCAAGTCGGTCAGAGTCCTGTCGGACAATGCCACGGCGGTGGCTTATGTCAATCGTCAGGGGGGCACCAAGAGCACTCTGGTGGCGCAGGAGGCGGCTCGGCTCATGGTTTGGGCGGAGTCGCATCTTCTGGACCTCTCGGCCTCTCACATTGCCGGGGTAGAAAACGTTCAGGCGGACTTCCTCAGTCGTCACTTCTTGGATCCGGGAGAGTGGTGTCTCGGCGCCGAGGCGTTTCAGTTGCTAGTGCGTGCTTGGGGGCAGCCCCTGATGGATCTGATGGCTACAAGTGGCAACGCCAAAGTACCCCGCTTCTACAGTCGTCGCAGGGACGGTCTGGCCGAGGGTCTGGATGCTCTGGTCCAACCGTGGCCAACGGAGGGGCTGTTGTATGTGTTCCCTCCTTGGCCATTAGTGGGCAGAGTACTGCTTCGCATTGTTCGCCATCCGGGGCTGGTGGTCTTGGTGGCTCCGGATTGGCCTCGTCGTCCGTGGTATGCGGATCTGGTGAGGCATCTGGTGGCGGATCCTCTTCCTCTGCCTCTCGGATGCGATCTTCTGACGCAGGGTCCCATTCCCATGTTCGACCCGTCTCCCTTTTGTCTTACGGCTTGGCTCTTGAAAGGGGCCGCCTGAGTAAGAAGGGATATTCCGACAAGGTGATCTCTACACTTTTGGGGTCCCGGAGGCTTTCTACCTCTCGGGCTTATGTACGGGTTTGGCGTCTTTTTGAGGAATGGTGCCGAGCGCGGGGAGTGGTCTCCTTTCGCGCTTCTCTGCCTAACATTCTAGAGTTTTTGCAGGATGGCCTGGATAGGGGCCTGGCCTGGTCTTCTCTTCGGGTTCATCTGGCGGCCCTGTCGGCTTTTCGGGGGCTGGTGTCAGGTCAGCGTTTGTCAGCCATTCCTGATGTGATTCGCTTTCTTAGGGCGGCCAAGTTGATCAGGCCTCCCATAAGGCCCTCGATTCCCTCTTGGGATCTCAATCTGGTTCTCTCTGTTCTAGTGCGCCCTCCTTTCGAGCCGTTGGATGGCTGTTCGTTGAAGGACCTTACGCTGAAGTCGGTCTTTTTGGTGGCCATTACTTCCGCTAGACGGGTGTCGGAGCTACAGGCTTTCTCTTGTAGGGCTCCCTTCCTGGAGTTTTCGAAGGAGCGGGTTGTTTTGCGGCCTGTTCCTTCCTTTCTGCCGAAGGTAGTTTCTCCTTTTCATGTCAATCAATCGGTGGTCCTCCCGGTCTTGGGTAGTCGGGAGGGTTCTTCTGAGCAACGACAGCTGCGCAAGTTGGATGTCGGTCGGGTCCTCCATGCTTATGTGCAGCGGACCCGGGATTTTCGGAGCTCCGATCATCTCTTTGTGCTTCTGGCGGGTCCTCGTCGGGGGGCTGGCGCTTCTAAGGCTACTATTGCGCGCTGTATCAAGGAGATGATTGCTTCCGCTTATCTTCTGAGTCAGAAGCCGGTTCCGGAGTTTCTCAAGGCTCATTCCACTAGGGGTCAGGCGGCTTCTTGGGCTGAGTCGTCGCTCGTGCCTCCGGTGGATATTTGTAAGGCTGCGGTTTGGTCCTCCTTGCATTCATTTGTTCGGCATTATCGGGTAGATGTTCAGGCGCGTCGGGACGCGGTGTTCGGTGAGCGTGTTCTGGTATCGGCCCTTCGGGGGTCCCGCCCGTGAGAGGGACTGCTTTGGTACGTCCCAATCGTAAAGTTAACCTCTACTGGTCTGGAGAGTGCTAAAGAAGGAGAAATTAGGTTCTTACCTGCTAATTTACTTTCTTTTAGCTTCTCCAGACCAGTAGAGGTCCCCACCCTGTCTGTTGTTGTTGTTGTTGGGGCTGTTGCGCGGGCAGTTTTTGGTTTTTGCTGCGGGTTCTAGTATTTTTCTAGGGCCGGGGAGAATTGAAGAACAGCGGCTGTGGCTCGGCTGGCTTAGCTGGCGAGCTGTGGGGACCTTCTTCCTTCGGGAATTTCTCCTCTGCATTTTCCAACAGCATTTTTGGGTATGTTATTTGTTACTCCTTTCGGAGTATTGTTTTTTCTCTCTGTTGTTTTCCAGTTCTTGGTTCTGCTTGGCTATTCGGCAGACTGAGGGAAATAGAGAGGAGGGGCTAGGATATACTGTCCCAAAGTTTTGTTTTCAGTCTCCACCTGCTGGTCATGATTAGATATATACCCAATCGTAAAGTTAACCTCTACTGGTCTGGAGAAGCTAAAAGAAAGTAAATTAGCAGGTAAGAACCTAATTTCTCCTTTCTGATTAGCTTTTGAAGTTGACTCCCCCCCCTCCCTTTCTTCAGATCAGAAATCAGCAAAATGTTGCCAAATATCAGCATATATAAGTGAAACAATAAAACATTTCAATTACAGTCTCACAGGAAGAGGAAAGGGGTGAGCAAGGCGAGAACAGGAGGGCTGGGTGGGTGAGAGACAGAGAGATATGGATGGGTGATAAGGTGACAAAGCAGTATAATTTTATGGTTTGTAAGGCAAAAGAAACAAGTTTTTTGTTACCCACTCCTGGTGGGTGTCAAAATTATTTTATACATTCCTGGATTCTTAAAATTCATTTTAATCAAGAAATACCGTATTTTTCGCTCCATAAGATGCATCGGATCATAAGACGCACCCTAGATTTAGAGCAGGAAAACAAGAAAAAAACATTCTGAACCAAATTGTATACTAACATATACTAGGCTTTGCATCCAGCCCCCTCACTCCCTGCCAGGCTCTGCATCCAACCCCACACTCCTTGCCAGGCTCTGCACCCTGTTACCCCTTCCCTACTAATTGTAATGCAATATTTTCCTTTCATTTTTTCATGTACACACAGCAGATATAAATTCTCAAAACTGACACATTTCGATCACTAAATTGAAAATAAAATAATTTTTCCTACCTTTGTTGTCTGGTGATTTAATTAGTTTCTGGTTGGACTTCCTTCTGACAGTGCATCCAACATTTCTTTCACAACCCAGCCCCATCCCCTTTGGGTCCAGGTCTCTATCTCTTTTCCTTCTGCTTGCCCTCCCCAGATCCAGTATCAGTTCTCCTTTGTACCTACCTTCCACCACCTTTGTTCCAGGTCACCCTCCTCTGTTAATGATATTGCATCTCTCTGTTCTTCCTCAGAGTCTCTCCCCCTCTCTGTCTCTTCTGTCTGCACCTCCCACAGTCCAGCATCTGCCTCCTGTCTTTCCCCTTTGGTCCAGGCCTCTCTCACTCTGTCTTTCTTCTACTTACATCCCCCCATCCCATCCCCATGTCCAGCATTTCTCCTTTCTTCCAGGTCTCTCTCTCCTTCCTTCCTTCCTTCCTTCCTTCCTTCCTTCCTTCCTTCCTTCCTTCCTTCCTTCCTTCCTTCCTTCCTCCATGGTCCAGAATCTTTCCACCTCTCTGTAGTCTCTTTCTATACACCCCCAAGTCCAACATCTGCCCCCCTCTCTTCTGCCTCCTCTTTGTTTGAAGTGTCTTTCTTCTGCTTACAACTCCCCATCCCATCCCCATGTCCAGCATTTGTTCTCCTTTCTTCCAGGTCTTTCTCTGCTTCTCTCTCCTTCCTTCCTTCCTCCCTGGTCCAGAATCTTTCCACCTCTTTGCAATCTCTCTGTCTCTCTTCCCTCTATACACCCCCAAGTCTAACATCTGCCCCCCTCTCTCTATCATCCTTCTGCTAACATTTTGAGTATGTTTCCCCTCACTACCCCATCTAATCTAGCATCTGCCTTGTCTTCAAGTCTGTTTTCCTGCCCCTCCTCAAGGTCCTTTGGAAGCCTCCTCTCATTCTCCCCCCTCCCCCCGGTGTCCAGATCCAGCATCCTGCCGGGGCCCTCATGACGGGCGGGGCCTTACCTCCAAGCTTCTTCCTGATCCAGCAAGAGAGGTCATCTTCCATGCTGTGACCGCCCATGACCTAATTACGGCAGCCTGCAGAGCGAACTTATCAGGCTTCCATTGGCCTCCGAAGCACGTTGCCTCTGCCACAGTTCCGCCCCTCCTCTGATGTCAGGGGTGGGACCGCAGCAGAGGCAACGTGCTTCGGAGGCCAATGGCAGCCTGCTAAGTTCACTCTGCAGGCTGCCGTCGTGAGGGCCCCAGTGGGACACTGGATCTGGACACCGCGGGTGAGAGTAAGAGGAGGCTTCCAAAGGACCTTGAGACAGCCAGGTGCTCACCGACGCTAGGGAGAGCCGTATTGGGTGCGGGCATTTTAAAAGGTACGTCAGGTGGGGTGTGTTTTGTTTTTTGTTTTTTTAAAGTATCTTCGCTGCATAAGACGCACTGACATTTCCACCCACTTTTGGGTGGAAAAAAGTGCATCTTAACGGAGCGAAAAATACGGTACCTTTTATATTGGACTAACAATATACAGTGGAACCTCGGTTTGCGAGTAACCCGGTTTGCGAGTGTTTTGCAAGACGAGCAAAACACTCAGCAAACTTTTGTCTCGCAAAACGAGTGTTGATTCGCTACACGAGCTCTCACTATGGTGGCCCAGGGGTGGGTACCTGCCTGTGGTTGCTGCAGCCCTTGTAGCGTGGTGGCTTCCTTTCCCCTGGGTTCCCGTGCGGCTCTCCTCCCTCTTCGGCCGATGCCTCCGCCGTTCACCAGCGCCTCCCGGCTTCCGATTCAAGCCGGCCATCCTCCAGACTCATGCGCAGGACTTCTGAACTCCCCCTTCAATCCGGCGCTGCTCCAATAACACGCGCACCACGTAAAAGCACGCAGGACGTCCTATGTGGTGTATGTGGTGTATGTGTTGTTGGAGTGGGCTTGACGGGGGAGTTCAGAGGTCCTGCACATGCGTCAGAAGGATGGCGGCCGGCTTGAATCAGAAGCCGGGAGGCGCTAGTGAACGGCGGAGGCATCGGACGAAGAGGGAGGAGAGCCGCACGGGGACTCCGGGGAAAGGAAGCCACCACGCTACAAGGGCTGCAGCACCCAAGGGCAGGTACCCACCCCTGGGCCACCATAGTAAACCTTGGTTGTGGAATGAATTGTTTCAGTTTACATTGTGGCCTATGGGGACATGTGCTTTGATATACATAGAAACATAGAAAAATGACGGCAGAAAAGGGCCAAAGCCCATCAAGTCTGCCCACTCTATTGACCCTTCTCCTTGATTTTGCTCACCACCCCCTGCCCTTACCTCCTTAGAGATCCCACATGAATATCCCATTTATTTTTGAAATCTGACACGCTGTTGGCCTCAATTACCTGCCGTGGGAGTTCATTCCAATGATCGACCATCCTCTCAGTGAAGAAATACTTTCTGGAGTCACCATGAAATTTCCCTCCCCTGATTTTCAGCGAGTACTTTGAATTACGAGCATGCTTCTGGAACGAATTATGCTTGTAAACCAAGGTACCACTGTATCACCTTATTTCCTTTGTTTTATTTTATTTCTATATATTACCTTTAAAAGCTATCACACCATTTTACTATAACTTTTCAGATGCCTCAGCTTTAAAGGAGACACCATCCAATGATTAATAGTGTAAATCTATTTGTTTTGTTGTCAGGCTTGCAAAGGCAAGTAATATTGAGATCTTTGGTCTTCACTCCCAATCCTCGAGAACACAAACAGGTCAGGTTTTCAAGCAATCCCTAAACAAATATGCATGAGAAATTTAGGAGGAGGTAGCAGGCATATAAATGTCTCATGAATATTCATTAGGGATGTCCTGAAATCCCAACCCCATTGGTGTGGCATCTATGACTAGGAGTAAGGGCTGAATTTTTAGGTAATTTAAATATGTAAATGAATGCACTATGTTGCCTAGCATTCTGTCTCTGTTAATTCTTACATCATTCTTTTAATTGTGATTAAGGTGATTCCTAAAGATTATAAAACAATGGCTGCTTTGGCAAAAGCAATTGAGAAAAACGTTCTCTTTGCTCATCTTGACGATAACGAAAGGAGGTAAGATCTCATGTTTTGTGCTTGAAATAATTTACACTGTCGCATTAGCCTTTCAGATGGTATCCCATTTATTGTGCAATATATATCTCTTTCAGTGACATTTTTGATGCCATGTTCTCTGTTACCTATATTGCTGGAGAGACTGTCATACAGCAAGGCAAGTGATAATTCTTTATACTCTGTAGTTTATAGCTGGGCAGACAAAGTTTCACACATCTGAGGTAGTAAGCATTTTACCCAGAAGCACAAAAATTGTGAGAAATCATTTAGAACAGACTCTTTGTGGGAGAGGATTGTGCATTTGTAAGACTTTAGATCATACTACCTCTCCACACTGGTTACCAGTCAAAATGAGATCTTTGTTTAAGCCATAGTGTTTGGTTTTCTGCTGTATTCATTACAGCTTCCTTTCTTATCTAGCCCTCATGTTGTAAAATAAAAGTTATAAGCAGAGTCTTTAGCCCTGTAGCCATACCTAGTGATTTGACTATCTGCTACAAGGAAAAGATGTGTGTTTTTTGTATACAGGCCCAATGTGGCTCTCTGTTCAGAGCTATGGAAGATTTAAGAATTTATTGAATTGCGATATGTCAAACTTAACATTAAACAATAAACAAAGTAATGACGGTGAAATAATTTATTTTATTGGGGGTGGAGAGTATTGTTCTGTGTGTTAATTTCTGGTATTACCTACCGCTGGCTTTTACCAAACTGCAGTAGAGCTTACCATGGGCCAGCAAGGTAAATGTTTCAATGTTCATAGGAATTGAATGAGCGTCTGAGCATTTATCTCGCCGACCCATAGTAAAAAAAGCTACTGCAGTTTAGTAAAAGCAGCCCTTTGTCTTTATGGCTGTTTTTGATGCGTTTTTGGGAAGTGGAATGTTTATAAAATGAGCTCTAACCGAGGGCCTGATATTTTGATTTATCAAAACCTCAAAACACTTTTGGGGTAATTATAGGAACGTAGCTGCAACCAGACTAAGCTCTGTGTATATAGGCTGCTTCAGCCTTCATAGTACAAGGATGCTTTTTATAGCACAACCTAAGATTTGTTCGATGGTGGAATGCATCTCTGTCTTATTTTTTCACTTCCTGAACATTTTATCATGTAAGAAAGTGTTTGAGGTTCACTTTGTTGCTTAGAGGTTTCTGTAGCACAGGTTGAAAAATGTTAGATGGATTTCTGCAAGGCAGCATGTAAAGCAGTAGTGACGCAGGAGAACTATATATACAGGCTTGTCCCAAGTTATATTGCTTCTTTAAAATATACATTTTTGTCTTATCTTGGTGCTGGGATTCTTTATTTATAAATTTTTCATGTACTTTTATACAGAGTTTTGCTTCGTTTGCTAATATTTGAATTGTATTCCTTTTAAAAGCTTTTTTGATTGTTTTCTTTTATTTTTAAGGTGATGAAGGTGATAACTTCTATGTCATCGATCAGGGAGAAATGGATGTGAGTTTCAGCTACAAATTGGGATTCCCTTTTCCACTGCTTAGTTTTTTTGTATGGGAGAGTTGTTGAACCAACTTTTTATATTTAGAGTTTGGGACATTTCAATAGTGTCACAACTGAGAGATCCTAAGATTTATTTATTTAGGCACTAGATGAGAAACATTTGGCAAACCAAACCCTTAGCTGCTATGAGGATATGGCTGTTATCTATCATCTCATTCATTTATTTTCCCAAAGGTTTCTAAAGCTGTTATGGTTCTTGGCGATTTTGCCTCTAAATTTCTTTTATTTTAGCCTAGTAGCTTCTCCTTTCTTTTTCTTCCATCTTGGTAAGAAACAGTGCTGGGATTCTGGTGCCATGAGCATTCATTCAGAACTATCCTAGGATTTTTCCCCTCTAATTGATGCATTGTCTGATAAATGTAACAATGATTGTGATTTGTCTCTAATTCTGCCAATTAAATTTGTATATTGATTGGCAAACCCATGCATAATACACACTTAAACTTCTATAGCTTTTGGATAGTGAGAACTTTGAGGAGGCTTTAGTATTTGGTCTTCTGTTTACATAGGAATTCCTCTCTTCCTTGTCAGGTGTATGTAAACAGTGAGTGGGTAACCAGTGTTGGAGAAGGAGGAAGTTTCGGAGAACTTGCTTTGATTTATGGAACTCCCAGAGCAGCAACCGTCACAGCCAAGACCAATGTTAAGTTATGGGGCATTGACAGAGATAGCTACCGAAGAATCCTTATGGTGAGTGTGTGGTGCTCAGTACTGAGCCCTTTGATTCTGTGCTGAAATAAGGACTGTGCTCCAATTAGTAGGAGCTTGTATGGGTCTCCAGAACCACTAGAGGAGCAGAATAATTAATCTGATTGAATGGTGAAACTTTTTAAAAGATTTTTCTTAGCAGCTTAGAATTTTTTTCATAGTTAACAGTAATTAGTGAGCATCTTTTCAATTTTTGCTTTGTGAATAAAAGACCAATTTAGAAGTAGTTTTACTATCCACATTTTCAGCTGTACTAATTTTTTTTTAATACTAATTATAAAAATTAGTTAAAAATATAGTTCCCACAAGTGCCAGCTATGTTGGTGCTGTAGAGGAAAAAGTGACTTTTGTGATCTTTAAAGTACCCTTAGCATAACGTCTGTACTGAAAGCTAACATTTGTTTCGTGATTATCTGTGTGATAATATTTTCTCCAAGAAAGAACAGGAATAACTTTGCTGAGCTCCTACTTTCATATGTGCTGCTTCTGGTTTTCAGGGAAGTACACTGAGAAAGAGGAAAATGTATGAAGAATTCCTCAGCAAAGTTTCCATTTTGGGTGAGTACCTGATAATATTAGTAGTCTTATTTTAATTTTATGGAAAGTATCGAGAAAAATAATTTGTTCAGCTTTCTCCCAAGGTAACTCCCAAGTAAACATAGTAGGTCCAAGGCAATTTTATTCCTGACATTGAGTGCTGGGTCCTCCAAGAATATTCCTGTTCTAAAGCCAGTAACCTTTTTTTGGTTGTTTTAATTTTGGTGGTCCCTTGCCATGGGAAAGTTTACTATTTTTTTATTTTTTTTTCCAAATTCTTTATTAATTTTTCATCTTACATCAAGTACACAATATTACATCATTTGAAACTTTAACACATTACTTGAAATTCATTCAAATATGATTTTACATACATAAATTTGTTCCCTCCCCACCCACTCTTCCCACAAGTAATTTAATTCAAAACATCATATAAATATTGTATTCTTATCTATTAATAAGACCAATAAAGGAACTTTCTACCCTCCCCCTAAGTATAAATGTACTTTCAGTGGAAAATGATGTCTATTCATTACAATCATTTGTTAATGGCCCCCAAATCTTTTAAAAATTATTATAATTCCCTTTTTGTATGGCATTTGTTCTTTCCATTTTATAAATATGACATAGCGAATTCCAACAAAATGTGTAGTTTAGCCTATTGTAATTTTTCCAATTGCTGGTAATATGTTGTATGGCGACTCCTGTCATAATTAACAAAAGCTTGCTATTACTTGATGAAATTTGACTTTTTGCTCTCATTGACATCCCGAACAGAATTGTATCATATGATAAAGCTACATGATTTTCTAGTAAACAATTAATTTGAGACCAAATTGATTTCCAAAAGGCCATGATACAAGGACAATAAAATATTAAATATTAAAAGTTTACTAATTTTGAGATCTGGCATATTGTGACTAAAGTGGAGGTAACTGTCAGAATAT
The DNA here is from genome assembly GCF_902459505.1 of Geotrypetes seraphini. Taxonomy (NCBI): domain Eukaryota; kingdom Metazoa; phylum Chordata; class Amphibia; order Gymnophiona; family Dermophiidae; genus Geotrypetes; species Geotrypetes seraphini. The sequence goes on along the minus strand of NC_047093.1, from coordinate 14,376,014 downwards.
TGTCCCGTCTTTCTGTGCTACAGCTAAAGTAGTTTACATATATTACATGCAGGTAGATTTCTGTCCCTAGTAGGCTCACAATCTTAAGGGGGGGGGAGGGTTGTACTTGGGGTGATGTAAGGTTAAGTAGCTTGCCCTGGATCAGAGAGAGATGCAGTGGGAAATGAGCCCGGGCCCTCATGTTCTTAGCCCACTGCACTAACCATTAGGCTACTACTACAATCCTGTTCCAGTTCCTGAGCCCAAATGGGGTGTCGGAAACTTTTCCAACTACTGCGTAGTAGCAGAGAATGGTGGCGTGTGTTGTCCCATTCTAGATCTCAGTGTAAATTGAACCATGTGCGTTTCTGTGGCCCAGAGAGTTTGATTGCTTTGGAACTCATAAAGGCTTAACTTCACATATGATTTGGCTGCCACATCAGAGATTCTTGAGAGATACTGTTCTGGGAGAACTTTATGAATCAAACAATGCTTTTTGGACTAGCAACAACTCCTAGGACTGTTTTGTTTTGGGTTTTTTTCAAGCATGATGGTAGTAGTGACAGCTTTCTTACGCAAACACAGAATAAGAATGCATCCATATCTGTACAACTGGTTAAGTACTTTTCAGGAGAGCAAAGAATTGAAGGCCTGAGCGCTCAGCCTTTTACAATCTCTAGGTTGGTTAGTGAATGTTTCAAAAAGCAAGCTTCTTCCTTCTTAAGGAGTGAGATTCAGTGCCAGGAGGGAGTAGTGTTTTTACCAAAACAGAGTGTGTGTAAGCTTCAGTCTCAAACCTGGTAGCTTCTCAGTCAGAAAGGGCCTTGAGCCAAGGATTACATGTATATAATGTTAGTTCCATGAGCTTGGGCTCACATGAAACCATTACAGAACTCTATCCTCTCTCTCAGTGATTGCCTCACTCCAGAGTAACATGTCCATGTACCTTGGATGTTGCAGGCTTGAGCTGGTATGAAGTGGTGGCTTCAGTCTAGGAATCTTCTTTGGGAAATTTGCCTGGACTCTCCCAACTAGATATTGGTGATAGTTGATGCAAGCCTGTTAAGTTAGGGAACACACTGCCAGAGTCATCTGGCTCAGGGGATTTGATTGTGGATGGAAATGGCTCAGTTCATTAACAGATTGGAGCTCAGAGCTATTTGCAGCTGCAGGGATCAGCAATAAGAATATCTTCTGAAATGCAACTGCAGTGGCTTACAACATGAAGGGAGGAACCAAGAGTGTTGAAGTAGCCAAAGAAGCAAACCAGTTACTTCATTGGGCAGAACTACATTTACTAAGTCTCTTGGACATTTTGATTTCACGCAATATGCATTGCCAAGTGAATTACTTCATCGGGCATCTACTTGATCCAGGAAAGTGGGAGCTATTTGAAAGAAGTGTTTATGTTGATTATGTCTCAGTGGGGACACATACAAATCAAATTGGAGTAAAGCAAAAAAAAAAAAAAATCAATAAATACAAATTCTAGTGCAATAGGGATAGTATGCTGACTCATAGGGTTATCCATCTGTGCTCGCTAGCATAATGCAGAAGATGTCAATCACAGCTTTTCAACTCCTCCTTCTGCATGATCTCTGCTGCCTCCTTCAGTTCTTCCTTCTGTAGGTGAGCACGAAGGTGTCTTTATGATATGTTCTGTTTCTTTATTGTTTTGCGGTGTCTTGTTTTTCAGTTTGCTGATTTTTTTTTTTATTAATGCAGCTTCAAGGGATTGCTTTGCCTGCTTAGAGAGGAGCGGACATTTCTAAGTTTGCAGTTAGCTGGCGTATCCTTTGGGGGCCTGTACAACCAGCCTGCTGAAGATTCCTAGCTGACTTGGTCAGGAACTTGAGTGCAGCCTGTTAGACATCAGTAGCAGTCCTTTTGGACACTCAGGGTGCTGGCTGCAGCTTTGCCTCCTCGCCCTTTTTCTGCATCGTTGGGAGGGGTGGGGTAGAGGATCAGACCGACTGGCAGCTCGAAGATCTCAGTGTGCCAGCTGACTGGTAGCTTGAGGCAGAGAACCCCTCTAGTAAAAGGCCAAGTCTTTCTTCTAGAGGCACACAAACAGAAACCTTGTGGTGAAATTGCAGACCTGTTGGCCAAGCCAGTGCCTACTGTATGGCATTACCTTCAAGTCTTTGGGTCAGTGGCGCCCTGGGTGAAGGCACAAATGCAACCCCTGCAGGACGCTTTGTTTTCTCGCTGGTTGCCTCAGGGAGACTCCCTGCAAGTTCCACTTTCCTGGACAGTGGCAGCCAGACACAGCAGGAGCTGGTGACTTCACCTACAGTTTCTACCAAAGGGAATTCCACTCCAGATCGATTCCTGGGTCATCCTAACAATGGATGCCAGCTAGTTTGGTTGAGGGGCTCATTGTAACAATCACCCAGACTCCGTCTCAGCAGAAGTGCAACAGGCTGCAACTACGAGCCATTTATCTGGCTCTGTTCAACTGTAGTTTTTGCTGGAGGGCAAAGCAGTCAGTCTTCTCAGACAATACCACTGTAGTGGCCTATGTCAACAGGCAGGGAGGCACCAGGAGCACTCTGCTCTGGCAGCAGGTGAAAGCATTGTTTTTTTGATCAGAAACACCTGCAGGCAATCTCTGCTGCACATGCGGCTAGGATGGATAAAACCGAAGCGGATTATCTCTGCAGACAGAAATTAGACCTGGGAGAGTGTTCATTGTTTCTGAAAGTTTACCAGGTCATTGGGCGATGATGGAGGTCATCTTAAGTTCGACCTCAAGGCGACTGCACCGTATCATTTATAAAATAGCACTTCTCTCCTTTAAATCTCTAGACACTAAAGAACCGGCCTTTATCCATAAACTTCTTATTCTGCATGAACCTACATGAGTCCTAAGATCCTCCTCGCAGTATCTTCTCCATATACCATCATTGAAAATTATTGGCTCACGTCGGGCTACTTCCTTCGCAGTTACAGCTCCTACGATATGGAACTCCTTACCTCTGTATATCAGGTCAGAGAAAAACTTAGCCAAATTTAAGGGAAATTTAAAGACCTACCTTTTCCAGGAGGCATATGACTCCTAGATCTCGATAATAGCCAGAGTTGCTTGATAATCCTGACTGCTGCCCCTCCCTATTGTGGTTTACCTTTTTTGTATTCTTTACTTTTAATTTGTAGTTCTCCCAACTTTCCTAATGTTTTTTGTCAGTTAAGTGTTGTTAAGTGGACATTTGTCAATTTCGTTTCCCTCTTTTTAACATAATTTGTAAAACGCTTAGAAATCTTGATTTGCGTTTAATCAAAAATTTTAATAAACTTAAAACTTCAGCCGAAGATGAGACCCTGGAAGTACAAGTCTAGACACCCTGGTTCATTCATGACCAGAGACTGGGCTACTGTATGTGTTCCCTGTTTCCCCTCCCCCCGGCCCAAGATAGGCTGGGTGATTCACTGAATAGCAAATCACTCGGGTACGGTAATTCTTGTAGCACCAGATTGACCCAGGTGCTCTGGATACGTGGGTCTTGTACAACTACAGAAGAAGCAAAGTCTCGACTGCAGGTGCATCCTGACTTGCTCTCACAGGGGCCGATTGCCCTAGAAGATCTGGGATGCTTTGATCCTACAGCATGGCTCTTGAGCGTGCAGCGCTAGTCCAAAAAGGATATTCAGAAGTAGTCGTTGCTACTCTTCCTTAGAGCCAAAAAGCTAATGACAGTTTCAGTGTATACTAAGGCATGGGTAACGTTTCAGTGCTGGTGCAGCAGAGAGAATTTAGAGCGAACAATTCCCCAATCTTGTTGGTACTGGTGTTCTTCCAAGAGGTCCTTGACAAGGAATTGGCAGTGGAGTCCTTTAAAGTTCAAGTAGCAGGGCTCTCATGCTTCCAAGGCTGAGAGAAGAGGGCTTTGCTAGTGGCCCATTTGGACATAGTCAGGTTCTTGAAGGGTGCCCTGAGACTATGGCTGCCGATTCAAGATCCTTTCATGTCAACCAAGAGGTTAGGCTACCAGCATTTTACTCCACAGGGTCCAAAAAGAAAGACAAGGCCTTAAAGGTTTTGGATTTTAGGAGAGTCCTGTTACCTGGAGGTGTCTTAATGCATTTTGTCTCTCAGATCACCTTTTCGTGTTAACCAAGCAGGCGAGATGAGGCAAACCTGCTTCCAAGGCCTCCATCTCTATATGGATTCATAGACCTATATTATCTGCATACATCAGTTGCGGCAAACAGCTGCCTATCTTGTTTGAAGGTTCTTTTGACAAGAAGAGTGGCCTCCTCTTGGGCAGAAGCACGGGCAATTCCACCCAAGGAGATTTGTAGATCAGCAACCTGGTCCTCCTTTCTGACTCAAGCTTAATGGTCAGCTCCATAGCTAAAATTTTGCTGTCAGTCAGATTATCTGATTAGGAAGAGCCTGTATATAGGTTTACAAGGGAGGAAAAGTTGAGATCCATACAGTAAATATCCTAGGCTGTTTATGTTTCTTGTTTAACTTGTATTTTCTTGGATTCATTGTTCCTCTCAGAGGCTTGTTAATGTTTTAACTACATTACTGTTTTTTCGTTGTTTTAAATTCATCTGAGCAGATCAAATGCCTGGCTTCAGGAAATTCCCCTTATTCTTTTTTCTCCCTTCTGTAGGGCTGTCGCCAGCTTTGGTACAAACTGAAGGGGGCAGCAGAGACCATGGAGAAGGAGGAAGAGTTGAAAAGCTGTGATTGACATCTTCTGCATTATGCTCGCAAGCACAGATTGATAACCTTATGGTTCAGCATACCATCCCTATCTACTGGAAAAGATATTATCAAGGTAAGAACCTAATCCCTTTTTGTTTCTATTCTAATCGCCAATGAGGTAAAAACTACCCTTTGATTATCCATATAGTTATAAGACCATAGTAGAGAAGAAAACCTCAGCATTTGCCTAATTTAGTCAGCTTAGGAGAGAAAAACTGTTACAATAATTTAACAGGTAACTAGTCCAAACGGTGCAGTTCAAACAAACAGTGACTCTCTCCAAAACTTCTATATCAGAGCATTCGGTCCAAACTATAAACAAATAAAGGCACCTGCACTTATCTGTCTCAAAGCTGTTCATAATGTCCTCCTGTTTTAGAGCTCAGTTGCATTTCGAACTCAACTCTTGGGCATTCTACCTCAAAATTCCCAACAGGAAACCTCTGTTTTGCTTTGCAGTAAACTGGCTTCTGACACAGCACAAAGCGAAACAGATTTCTCCTTAGGGCATTGTGAGCTAGAATGCCAAGAGCAGAGCTGGAAATGCAGCTGAGCTTCTAAAACAAGAAGATACGAGCAGCTTTGAGACAGAAAGCGTGGGTGCCTATACTTGTTTATAGTTTGGGTTTAATGCTCTGATACTGTTTGGATTATAATTGTGTTAAATAATTGTAACACTGTGGAGTTTTTCTTTCTTCTGTAATGTGTTGCTTTGTTTTAAACTAATTTAAGCTGGTTGAATTAAGCAAATGCTGAGGGTGGGGTTTTTTTTTCCCTCTCCACAGTAGTCTTATAAGGATATGGATAATTAAAAGGCAGTTCTTTGGTGGTGGTGACAGCCATGTCTGAATCTCATAAAAATAGGGGCAATGCACTTGAGTTGTTCACAAGTCGAATGATGAAGGAGGGTATTTAAAATGCAGAAAAATCACTCTTGTACCTTTTATAAATGTGCTATATTAATAATTCACAACTTGTTGCTAAGTTTTACGGTCGGAATCATTGAGGCAAAAACTGGGGGAAACCCCGATGCTATTGCCTCACCGCCCAATCATCGCGTATGTAAAGGTGAACAGAATTTCAAATATATAAACTTATAGCGTGCCACTAGGGCTAAGCTTGTGTACATCTAGTTGGAAAAGAACAGCAAACTTATCTTATAGCTTGCAGGTTCCGACACGCGTGTCGGAACCTGCAAGCTATAAGATAAGTTTGCTTATCCTGCTTCAGGGATCCAACAATGATTTACAACAAGTATCTGATAATGGGCAGAGACACAATGCCAGTTCCTCAATTTTTCAGCTGGAGAAGAGCACAGGTTTAAGGGTCTAGATGCCCTCTTACAGTTGTGGCCTCAGGAAAAGCTACTTTGTTTCCACCCCTTCAAATGCTTGGTCAGGTAATCCCGAAAATAGCATTGCATCCAGGCATTCTAATTCTGATAGCTTTAGTTTGACCCAAAAGACTTTTGTCGACTTTTTATCTGAAAAAAAATAACTGATCGATCTTCCCTGGGAGAAGGGCCTGGTAATCACAGCAGATCTGCTCCCTTGAATGATCTGACTTGAGGTGCCTTGGTTACTCAGAAGATGTGATTTCCACTTGAGGCAAGGAAGCATTCTACTGCTACAGCTTATTCAGATATATTTTAGCATTTATGCAAGAAGGGGTTCAGAAATGTTTGGCTTTAAGCTCCTTTAAAGTGCAAGTGGTAGAATTCTCTTCATTAGGGAATGTGTGGAGATGTTTTCTATGTCAGTTCATCCAGATGTTGTTTGTTTTCTCCAAACATCTTGCATCTGTCGTACAAGAAAGGTCCTTGTTCTGAATGGAGCTTGAATCTTGTATTAAAGGCTTTGGGTCTACCACCCTTTCAACTTCTTAAGAGAAACATATTTCAGTTTTGCTCTCAAGAGAGCTATTTCTTCAGGTCATGGGATTTTAGAACTGCAAGTTCTATATTGTAGAGATCTTCTCCATGTAGAGCCAAGATCAAGTTGCATACCTGTAACAGATATTCTCTGTGGACAGCAGGATCCTAGAGCCACACTGACCTGTCCATCCTTTCCCTGGTTGAAGTGTGCTTGTAATTAGTGGGAGTAACGGTTGTGTCGAGTTCCACAGGGAACTGCTTGTGGCATCTGCGCTCTTTTAAAGTATTTTTTTTTATTTATTCAATTTTCTATACCGTTCTCCCAGGGGAGCTCAGAACGGTTTACATGCATCTATTCAGGTACTCTAGCATTTTTCCTTGTCTTTTCCAGTGGGCTCACAGTCTATCTAATGTACCTGAGACAAAGGGGGGATTAAGTGACTTGCCCAGGGTCACAAGGAGCAGCGTGGGTTTGAACCCACAACCTCAGGGTGCTGAGGCTGTAGCTTTAACCACTGCGCCACATTCTAGTAAGTCTTGGTGAGCGTTCCCAACTGATGATGTGCTTCAGGCGATGACGTCGCCAACAGTGTGGCTGCAGGATTCTGCTGACCACGGAAAACACCTGTTAAAGGTATTCAATTTGATTTTATTCTTCAGTTCACAGAAGCTAGGGTTTCTTTCAGAATGGTTCCATTCTTTTTCCCTAAAGTGATTTTTCTTCATTTCATGTAAACCAAACATTTTCCTTCCTTTTACAAAGGGGAATGGAAAAAAAAAGATTAAGTCCTTACATCTGTTAGGTGTCTGACAGGTTCTTTTGAGATACCTGGAAGTGACACATGATTTCTCTGTATTGGACAGGTTATTTGTTCTTTTTGGCGGACTATGAAAAAAAAGAAGTTGCTTCTAAAGCTATCATTGTATGTTGGCTTGAGACAACAATCTCGTCCACCAGTATCTTCGCAGAGAAGCAGCTCCCTCAAGCTTTAAGAGCACACTCCACCAGAGGTGTGGCAACATGGGTGGCATTGAGAGCCATTTTTCCTCTAGATATCTACAGGGTGGTGGTGTGGTTTTCCCTTATCAGCTAGATGTAAGAACTCAGGTGATTTTGAGCAGAGATTTCAAGCTTTTGCCCATTTTTAGAACTGCTTTGTTACACCTCACTGTTTCTGGACTGGTCTAGTATGGATGCTGTGAAAGGAGAAATGAGGTCTTATCTGCCAGTTCTTTCCATTAATCCAACGGTTCTCCCTTTATTTGCTTATTTTGCCAACATTCTACTATGATGGTTTTACTTTGTTGTTGTTTGGGGTGTTTTGCTGTTTTTACAGGATGCTTATGTTCTAGACTTGATTCAGTTTTGTTTCAGTACTTTTAATTTTTCCAAACTGTGTAAAATGCAAGCCAGTGTGATTTTATGTTGGTATGGTTTGCAAAGGCACAATTTGCTTTTAATGCTAGCATTGTTTGATTTGCATATATAGTATACATAGTTCCACTACATGATTAAATGATGGTCCTTTAATGCAGAGATAATAAAGTCCTTGCCTAAAGTATGTCAGAGGTTGAATTACCGTATTTTCACGGATATAACGCGCGCATAACCATGCGCGTTATACGTGTGAGCGCATATTACAACTTTTTTTTAAATATAGTTCCCCCCCCCCGACGTCCGATTCACCCCGCAGGTCCGCTCACCCCCCCCCCCCCGAAGGACCACTCGCACGCACCCCCACCCCGAAGGACCGCTCGCACCCCCACCCCGAAGGACCCTTAAGGGCGGGACCGCCGGAAGAGGAAGCAGCGCAGACGCAGGGCTCACAGAAGGCCGGGACCGCCGGCAGAGGAAGCAGCAGGACAACGGTAGGAGCTTCTACATGATGGGGGGGGGGGTCGGGAGGCTGTGGGGGTGCGAGCGGTCCTTTGGGGTGGGGGTGCGAGCGGTCCTTTGGGGTGGGGGTGCGAGTGCGTGCGAGCGGTCCTTCGCGGTGGGGGTGCGGGTGCGAGTGCGTGCGAGCAATCCTTCGGGGTGGGGGTGCGAGCTGTCCTGCGGGGGGGTGAATCGGACGTCGGGGGGGGGGGCATCAGGCTTTCAGGGTGGGGATAGGACTTTAAGGGGGAGAGGAGAGTCGGGGCGGGCTAAAGGAGAGTCGGGGTGGCCAGAGGAGAGTCGGGGCGGGCGAAAGGAGAGTCGGGCGGCGATGGGAGAGTCGGGGCGGCATGCGCGGTATACGGGTGTGCGCGGTATATAAAAATTTATTTACATAAATTACAGTTTCCCACGCGCTATACCCGTGTGCGCGTTTTACACGGGTGCGCGGTATATGAGTGAAAATACGGTAGTTGCAAAGCAAGTTAAAACCTTTTTTTTGCCCCCTAGAATCTCTTGATAAATGGGAGCGTCTCACAGTGGCTGATGCTTTGGAACCAGTGCAGTTTGAAGATGGACAGAAGATTGTGGTGCAAGGAGAGCCAGGCGATGAGTTCTTTATCATCTTAGAGGTGAGGAAACATGATTTCCACTGCTTGCTGTCAGCTGTAGACAATGTACCGTGTTTCCCCGAAAATAAGCCCTAGTCCTGGGATTCGCCAGCAGTTCCCTTTCCCTCCCTCCCATTCCTTGTGCAACAGAACCCTTGAGCGAGAACCGCTCCCCTCCCCCCCCGAGCACCTGCAGCGCAGCCAAACCCCCATCCTACCCTCCCATCCGAACACTGCCAACCGCGAGTGAGCCCTGGTACATACCTCCCTAAGCAGCGTCGGGCCGGCAGCACTCTAAATAGGCTGCTTCGGCCTTGTCTGCTTGTGAATTCACTCTGCCGCGTTACCAATGACATCATCAGTAATGCGGCAGAGTGAATTCGCAGGTGGTCAAGGCTGAAGCAACCTGTTTAGAGTGCTGCCAGCCCAACGCTTCTTAGGGAGGTATGTACCAGGGCTCGCTCGAGGTCGGTGGGGTTCTGATTGGAGGGTAGGATTGGGATTCGGCTGCAGGGGGGGGTGCTCGCTTAAGGGTTCTGCTGCACAAGGGATGGGAGGGAAGGAAGCTGGGCAAGGGTCTTGTTGCACGAGGGAGAGGAGGAAAGATGCTGCACATGGGGAGAAAAAGGAAAGAGGAAGATTGGGGTGAAGGAGAGGAAGGGAGAGATGAGCATGTACATACTCCGAAAATAAGACCTAGTGCGTTTTTGGGCTTAAAATTAATATAAGACACTGTCTTATTTTCGGGGAAACATGGCATTGACCTTCTGCCAGTTCTGAAGCTAAGCCTTGAATAAAATAGTGCATTTGCTGGGTAGGTTTACTTATTGAAACATGAGGTTGCTTTCTTACAAAAAAAAAGTATGGAGCAAAGGGCCCCAGAAGTGGTGATGTATTGATTTATCTGAGGTTAGAGACATGCTTCCTATGTATAGATTATGTGACAAGGGTTACAGGATTCATTGGCGGATATATTTATAAATAGTGATAGATTTAGGTCATGCCTGCTATCAATATGTTTGGATACTTCTATATAAATAGTAAAAAAAAACAAACCCACTAGGTGAAAGTTATTTTTCAGCTTGATACTGAAAACCTTATTTACAGTTCAGCTATTTAGCGATAAGTCATTGGATCATGTTGGTTTTCTTTATTTTTATTTTTTTTTTTAAATTTTATTTATTGAATTTTTCAATTTTTACAATAGTTGAAATTCAAGTGATATAATTAATTACTATATATCATTGTATCTATCATTAATACAACTTAATTTATAAACAGTATATATTATATATAATCAAAAGTTATACATCCCTCCCCTTTTTCCAATTAATGATTCTAAAAATTATACATATCCCACCCCTTTTCTATATAAGTATTATAATTGTGCTAAGAAATCTAATCATTAGAATAATTAGTCAATGGTTGCCAAATTTTATTGAAATTATGAATGTTCCCGTGTTGTAATGCTATTACTTTTTCCATTTTGTATATATGACAGACAGAGTTCCACCAGAACGTATAATTTAATTTGGTATAGTCTTTCCAATTCTGAGTTATTTGTTGCATGGCGACTCCTGTCAATATTAATAGTAGTTTATTATTGTTTACTGAGATCGGACTCTGAGTTCTCATTGCAGTTCCAAATAATACAGTGTCATATGAGAGTCCTACATGATTTTCTAGTAATTTGTTAATTTGTGGCCAAATCATATTCCAAAAGGCATTTACACAGGGACAAAAAAAAATTAGATGATCTAACGTCCCTATTTCTATTTTACAATGCCAGCATCTATTGGATCTAGTATTATCTATTTTTTGCAAGCGCGTAGGGGTCCATAACACTCTATGTAATAAAAACATCCATGTTTGACTCATAGACGCTGACTTTGTGGATCTTAATCTCCAGGACCAAAATCGTGGCCATTGAGACGCAGAAATTGTCTGTCCAATCTCAATACTCCAAATATCCCTAAGACCAGTTTTCTTTTTTTTATTTAAAAATCCATATATCAATTTGTACCATTTTGCGGCTTGGTGACCCAAGAAATCCGCCTGGAAACATAAAACCTGCAGACTATATTGAGTATTAAGATTTTTCCATTCAGGGAACCCTACCTGAATGGCCTGCTTCAATTGCATCCATTTAAAATATTGTGATTTATTTAAGCCAAATTTATTTTGCAATTGTGAAAAACTAAGCAGTGAACCTTCTGAAATGACATCATTTAATGTTCGTATACCTGCACTTATCCATTGTTTCCAGACGATCTTAAATCCGCCAATTTTGATCCTGGAGTTTACCCAAATAGATTGATTTAGTGATTTACAAATTGGATCTGGTGATAGGTTATTTATATATCTTAATGTTTTCCAAGTGTCTAATAATATTCTGTTTTCTTTGTATCTTCTAGGCATTGTTATACTAATTAAATGATCTAAATGTAATGGGAACAGGAGCCGCCATTCTAAATATGTTGGTTTTCTTGTAAATGCACTTCCTTTTTAGTTGGGATTTTTGCTTCTTTTTTAGAATGAAAATTAACAGTATTTTCTATTTCTATGTAGATGACAAAGATGATTGTGGTTAAGGCACTTGGCTCAGTATACATATATGTCTGAAAAATGTGTTTCAGATAGTGTACGAGAACACAGAATTTAGTTTTTGTGTAAGAAACGTTTTGAAAAGTAAAAAGCGTCTTATATGAAAATGTCACAGAGCAGATACTGCGGTACAGCTAATTCTACAATATATCGTCATTTAGAATGATTGAAAATTAGGAGCATTGCTTACAAGACTTAATTTTAGGGTTATTTATTTTAATTTCTTACCTACATTACAGTAAGTATTTTTTTTTTTTTTTTGTACCTGGCAAGTTTACAATCTGAGTTTGTATCTGAGGCAATGAAGAGTTAGGTAGCTTTATTTTAGCTTTATATGCCTACAGCAGGGCAAGGAAAGTAACATGCTTACATTTACTAAGCTGATTAACTGTAAATTTTAGGTTATAAAGTATTGAAATTGTTACTTTCAGGGCACAGCTGCTGTTCTACAGCGTAGGTCGGAAAATGAAGAATTTGTTGAAGTGGGAAGATTGGGGCCTTCTGATTATTTTGGTGAGTCCTTACAAAGCTCTTCAGTTATTTGTGGGATCTAAGTCAGGTGGGCTAACGTTCACCGTAATGCATTCGTCAAGATGGCATATAGAAAACTATACAGAGAAGAGCTGAAAACTTAACTCTGTCTGTGGTATAACTCTCCCATTTAGTGTTCTGGAATGCTTGCACCTAAATGGCATTATTGAAATCACTAAACTGGGCTAATTGGAGAACTGAGCCTTAGTTGAGCAACAAGAAGACCACTTTTTAAGCCTCTTTCTAAGCTCCAAAGAAAAGGTTTTTCTCTCTCTCATATCGGGGTAGGTGCCTGCTGAGGGGGGGGGGGGAGGGGGAGAGGGTGTCTACTTGCTTTTTCCTGAAGAAGCTTGGGTTGCCAGTAATGTTTTAACTGCAACTGAGCACCATTTAACCATGGCACATAGGCTGCAGCACTTGGCTTGAGTGTTTGCTTGGCCCACACACCTTAGTTAAAGTTTTGGGACAGTGCAGTATGGAAACCTCAGCAAAGAGTGTACCAAGTGCTGCTCCTGCTGCAGAGCCCTCCCTCTGCATTTGCTGATTGGCAGGGATAGCCCCCAGATTCTGGATTTAACAAAAAGTTAGGTTTTACCTGCTAACTTCTCCATAGGAGGTTAGTGGCTTACCTAAGATCACAAGGAAGAGCGGTTGCGTTTGAACTGTGATTGTACCAGCCAAACATTACCCTCATGTAAAAATAATTTACATCAGAGAAAATGATAGCAAATAGCTTATCTAGTTTGTTTTTCCATGCCAACTACTAAGCTCTACAACACATTCTTGTCCCACAGAGACCCTCTTTGTTTTGTCTCATTCTTTTTAAAATTGAAATGCAGTTTTCATCTTCACCACTTCCATGAGGAGGTTATTCCATAAAATATTTCCTTAGGTTACATGTGAGTCTATCACTTTGACTCTCATCCTATGCTCTCTGGTTTTGTTTTTAATTGAAGGAAGCCTGTCTCCTGTGCATTTATGCTTATGTAGGTATATAAATGTCTCTCGCATCTCTTCTCTCCTCCCTTGATTTCAGAGTGTATCTGTGGAAATCTTTGTGTGTGTGCCCATATGCTTTCCAACAAATGACTGACCACTTTAGTAGCCACACTCTAAACCAGGGGTGTCCAACCTTGGCCCCCATCAGGCCAGGTTTTTAAGATTTCCCCAATGAATCTGCACGAGATCTATTTACATACAGTGGAAGCCGTGCATGCTGGTAGATCTCATGCAGATTCATTGGGGAAACCCCCAAAAATCCAACTGGATTGCACGTTGGACAACCCTACTCTAGACAATCTCCATCCGGTTTATATTTTTGTGTACAAGTCTGGAGACCATAACCTCAAAATACTCCAATAATATCTCGCCAGAGGCATATCGCCTCTCTGTTCCTGCTGGCTATTCTTTCTGCTGTGCATTCAAGCATCCTTTCTTTCTTTTGCTTTCACAATTGCTACCTGTTGGCCACCTGAAGATATTGGATATGATTATGTCTAGTTCCCACTCTTCTTTCATATACAGAAGTACTTCATCCCCTCTACTGTTTTAAAGTTTTCTACGGTCTAACCCCTAAATACATCACTGACCTATTCTCCTTCTCAGCCAACAAACACAAGAGAAGCTCCCACTCGCACTTTGTTTCTCCCCCGGTTAGAGGATGCAAACTAAAAAAACACCATGAGCATCTTCTCTCACATCAGGCTGCTCTATGGGGTAAAGACCTAGAACAACTCCTATTGCCCACCACTTATGAGATATTCAGGAAACGCCTCAAAACCCACCTATTCCCGAAAGACCTAGACAGCTGACCCACTTCCCTCTTTCCCCTCTCTTGCCCTTTCTCCCAATTGTTCCCCACATCCCTTAAGTTAATTCAACTTGTATGTCAACTCAACTTGTACCCCAATAATCTTTTGTAAGCCGCATAGAACTTAATGGTATTGCGGTATATAAACTGTTATTGTTATTATTATTATTATTATTACTGTATTGTTTGCTTGGTGTTTTGCATCCAGATTCATGACCCTACATCTTTTAGCATTAAATGCTAGCTATCAAATTTTAGACCATTCTTAATCTTCACCAGATCCCTCCTTATGTTATCCTTGCTGTATAGGGTATATATCTTGTTACAGATTTTGGTATTGAACACAAAGGCAACATCCGGACATCCTTTCAGCAATATTGCTTACACAAAGGTTGAAGAACAAGACCCATAACTTACTAATGTTCTCCGTACTCAAGAGTATAATTACAAATTACACAACTTGGGGTTCTAGGAATATATAAAATTGCAAAAGCAATCATAGAAAAATAAAAAGATTAAAAGAGGAAATAATAAATCAGAGAGCCAAGTGTGATGCATTGGAGACCTAGGGCCCTGCTTTCTTTCCTTATCAACATGAAAGTAATTTTATAAGTATTTTCTTTGTGGGGAATAACTAGTATAACATTTCCTCCAGATATACATGGGTGAAAGGTGGTCTGCTTTCATGGCATCTGTGCCATTTCTGGGAGAGGAGTTATGCATACACATAATTTATAAAACATGTGTACATTTTTTTAACGTTCTTTCTAAGAGCATTTGTGTGCTTTTGGGAATTGGCCCTTAGAGCTATTATAAAGGCACTTAAGCATATGTTGCATTTTTTTTTCCTTTTATAAAATAGGCTTAAGTAGGACATTTCATAACTGCTGTATTTTTTTTTTTTTAATCTTTTGCTGCCATAGCCCCTTTTTTTTTTTTTTTTTTTTTTACAATAGCCGGCAGTGTGGACCAGCGCGGTAAATGCTCCATTGGAACAGAATGGACATTGGACCATTTGCTACGTGGCACTCAGCTGTGTGGCTTTGCAAAAGGGAGCCAAAAGGGGTGGGGGGTGGGGAGCAGATGGCTCCAAAATGGCATTAACTTTAAATTCTTTGTTTTTCAATACAGTTTTAGCTAGTTACAACCATAAAAGCATTGGGGTGGGGGGGGGATTAACTTGCACAAAGTGGCAGTCTTCTAAGACATACTGAATGGGCCGTTTTAGTCTTTATCTACCATCATTTACTATGTATTTAAGACATGAAGGAAAATACAATTCCAGTACTGGAGGAGAGTTGCAGGTGTCTTTCTAATGTTTCTAATTTGCCTTTCTCACTCTTAGGTGAAATTGCACTGTTGATGAATCGTCCCCGTGCCGCCACAGTGGTCTCCCGTGGTCCGTTGAAATGTGTGAAGCTTGACCGACCCAGATTTGAACGTGTCCTTGGCCCGTGCTCGGATATCCTTAAACGAAACATTCAACAGTACAACAGCTTTGTATCGCTGTCTGTGTAAAGCACACTCCTCCCTCCCTTTAAATCCATGCAGACTGCTTTCTTTCACATTTGCTGCCCTGCAGGCTCACCACCATTACAGCTTCCTGCCCCCTTCCTCATAGATATCATTCTTTCTCAAATAAGAGAGTTGCTCCCATCACATTTGGTTTTATATTTAGAGCATCTGTGCGCTCCGTGTTCAGTTTCATATCGGGGAAGAGTTTGATGGAGATTTTTTGCTGTTAACTGCTCTCTGTGCAGCGTCCAGTGTTCTGCTGTGGCAGTCGGTGCTGTGCTTGTCTTGGCAACAGATGACTTGCCATGGAGTAAGGATGTAACAGTGGAAAATATTTTTTTAACAATGCCTACTTTTCTAATTAGTATTCGGTATATTTTAGCTGTGGTCACAATCTGCTGTATTTCTTAAAAACAACAACAAAAAAAGGGCAGAATTTTTGTTGATTGAAATTTTATGGGTACTGTAATTCTTGGTGTATCAGCCAGTAGGAAAAGCTTAGCTGGAAGCTTTGCAGTGATGCTGTGCCGCTTCCTATGTGCTGGTCTGAAAATGGTTTGATTTACTTGTTTTTTGGGGTTAGAATTTCTCGCAGGTCTTGGTGTCATTTCTGTTGCTTCACAGTCTTCTGCTACCAATGTTTTGTTTCTGTGCTGGTTCCCTCTTGACTTGTTTTCAGCTGTCCATGTCTTTTAAGCAGAATTTTGTTGGGAAAAGACATAACTTTGACCCCTGAACTATACAACTATCCAGCTAGTGCCAAATATTACACATTTCAGGGTAGGTGTTAAGAGCAGATATATATATATTTTTTTCTTACTAACTTTGGTATCAAATTAATCCTGCAGCTTTATTTTCTGCTGTTATAATTGTTGTCCGTTTAGGGGAGATTAGTTAGTTGTGGGAAAGATAATGTTGAATAAGTGAAAGATGGACTGATAGGGCTAGAATTCGTCTTTGAGGTCACTGTGCAACTTGGCTAGCTTACTATTTTAATGGCATTTTTGATTATTTAGTGAAACAAATTGGTAACTTCTGTCCGGACTGAGGTGTCCATATCACAGAAAAGCACTTCACAGTTAATGCACCACAGGCCAGTCTCAACAGAGAGGCCAAAAATGAAATGAATATGGGAACTGAATGCCCTTCTGACTCCCAGAGGGTGTCCCTGCAGACCAGATGGGGGTGTGCCAGTAGCATGAGTGGCAGAAGGCCACAGTTACATCATTCATGCTTCACCTATCCCAGAGAGAAATACAAGACTTCAGTTTCTACTGAAAACTGTTTATGAGCACTGTACTCACTACAAAATGTTCCCTTCTTAATTATCAAATTAATTTGTAAGTTTAAACATAGAAGTAACTATTTTTTTTCCTTCTAATTCAGGATTGATCTGGAAAGTGAAATGCTGCGCTTATTTGAAGGTCGGCTTTCTTTCCTAGCTTTTTTTCCCCTAATTATCTTAGCTAATATTTTCTATGCTTTTAAAGTAACTTGTTGCCAAGTTTTAATGTACAGTGGTATCTCGGTTTACGAGTGCACCGTTTTGCGAGTGTTTTGCAAGACGAGCAAAACATTCGCAAACTTGGTGCCTCGTAAACCGAGCTTGCCTCGCTGTACGAGCGCCCCCCCCCCCCGCGAACCGGCACCTTCCCCCCGCGAACCGGCACCCCCCCGCCACCATCAGGCACCCCCCCCCCGCCGCAACCTGAGATCCCCCAACCCACCCGAACCCTCTTCTTACTTCCAGTGTAGCCTCCGCATCGGCACCAGCATGTCCTGTGCGTTGGTGCCAGTGCCCGAAAATCTGCTTCCTGTGCCGGGCCTTGAGCATGCAGATTTTCGGGCACCAACACCAACGCACAGGACATGCCGATGCAGAGGCTACACTGGAAGTAAGAAGAGGGTTCGGGTGGGTTGGTGGGTCTCAGGTTGCGGCGGGGGCGTGCCCGATGGCGGCGGGGGGGGGTGCCGGATCGCGGGGGGGGAGGGTGCCGGTTCGCGGGGGGGCCTTCGGGGGCTGCAATGCCGGTTCTCGTGGGGGGGGAGCAGCGCTGCTGGCCTCGGGGGGGGGGGGAGGTGGGCGGTGGGAACATATCAAATCAAGTTTCCCTTACTTCCTTAGGGAAACTTGCTTTGATATACAAGCATTTTGGATTACGAGCATGCTCCTGGAACGGAATATGCTCGTAATCCAAGGTACCACTGTATTTCAGTATCTCATTGTGTAGTTTATTCTCTGGGCATACCTGTAATTAGCTGAAATCATTTGGGGGGATTCTGTAGGAGACATTTAGGGCTCCTTTTACGAAGGTGTGCTAGCAGTTTTTATCGCACACACCGGATTAGTGCGCGCTATAGCGTGCGCTATCCGAAAATCTAACGCCTGCTCAAAAGGAGGCGGTAGCGGCCAGTATGCGTGGCAAACCCCTAGTTCGTAAAAGGAGCCCTTAAACTTATTTGCCCTTAATTTAAATTTGAGGAAGGTTGTATATGGCAGTTGCAGCAAGTTCCTTGTAATTTTTTTTTCCGGAAAATGTCTCCCAATTTTCAGGCCCCCCTCCCAATTTTTTTGAGCTGCTAAATGTGGCCTGGTTGATTTCCATTTGTGCCCTGAGAATTTTCTTCCTTATGACTAAAACTCTGAATTTTCTTAGGGGTAACTACGGCACCCTGGCCACATCTTCATTACCTTTTTAGTAAGTTGATGGTAAACTAATTTGATAATCCTGCTGCTTAAGTGCCAGAACTGATTGTTTTCTCTGCTAGCTCGAGAAGCATGCGACACACCAAAGTTGGATGAACTGACTTTTAGTTCTTCTGAGCACAACATGGGTTAAGGAAGAGGATTTTCAGACCTGTTTTATCGATCATCAATTTCAAAAAAACAACAAAAAAAACCCTTTTCCTTCAGCTAGAAAGGTATGTCTATATACTCTTCTGGCTGCTTGGTTGACTTGTCAGAAGCATACCATTGGAGGAATTCTGCAAGGACCTAGTTCATGCCTTGTAGGTGATCACATATTGGGAATCTAAATTGCTAGATTAATCAAATTGATGGCTTTAGCTTGGGGGGGGGGTTTGTTTGGGTTTTTTTTTTTTGGTAGCAAGTAAAGCCCCAGGTATGTGGGCTGTGTACCAGGTTTGAATTTGGTTTTTAATTATTTCTTTATATGGTCTTTCGACACTGGAGATCTCATCTAATATGCAATGGTTTAAACATGGCATTTGGAGGGGGCTCTGATGTTCCAGCATTTTCTTTGCACACTACCAAGTCATTTTGCAAACTTAAGAACTCGGGGTTGTATGTGGCTGCTCTTTCCATTAAGTAATTCTGGGTTGATTAGATACATATGTCCTCTGTTAGTGCAATAGCTTAATAACCTCTAGGCCTGGTGTTTATTCTGCGTTTTCACATCAAGCAGTGATCAGCCCATTGCGTAATGTCATGATCAGAGAAAACTGTGAACCTCAGAAACTGTTATTCTTTAGCAACTCTCCAGACCAGCATAGGGTTAATCTTACAAGCGGGTATATATCTCATCATGACCAGCAGGTGGAGACTGAGACAAAACTTTGGAACTGTACATATCACGTGACCCCTCCCTAATTACCTCAGTCTTCTCTCAATCTCCAGCAGGTATGGTAAGCTGTACCCATCTCCCTTGGTAGGGCTGTTAGAATTTGTTTAGGAATTTTTGTCCCTTTTTGTTGAGTTTTGGGGGTCCGTCCAACCTCGGGGGTGTCAAACTCGGCGGATCTTGAGCGGGGTCCCTTCTTCCACCTCCCCACATTTTTGTAGAGGTGCCTCAACAGTAAGCCTTACCCCCTAGTGGTAAGGCATATTGTTTAGAGAGCCAGTGGAATCTGTTCTGTGGGAAAAATAAAAAAATCCTGAGGTAGTGCCAGTTTGAAGGGTTGCTTTCCCTTTAAATTTGCTGTATGTTACTGTATTTTTCAACTAACCGGCACTTTTTTCCTAACTAGGTCACGTATGGAGCAATGAGCACTTCTCAGGGGAAGAAGAGCTCATTTTGCTCCAGACATGAGGCACTCGTGGCCGGCCTGTGCAAGAGGTGTACAGGCCAGTTCGGTGCAGAAGCTCCATCAGCAGTGGCTGCAGGCGTCCAGAGCTCTCTGTCGCTAGTGCCTTGCGAGTCGGCTGGGAGCAGTGGGGAAGCCCGGTCTTCCCCCACTGCCCACGGAGGGTTTTCCTCAGCGGCTGACGGTGTCACCCCTAAGCACCCAACCGGCTTGGTTAGCGTGTTCGGGACATGACTATTCTCCCCAGCGTGCTCTCTTTAACTTGAGGGTTTCCTTCAGGTCTTTCAACCACTCTAGGCAACTGCCTAGTAGTGCAGGTACAGATAAGTCAAGTTATTCAATAAACAGACACCATGTCAGAATGGCTTCCAAAATCAAAATAAAGGTTTATTTAAGCCACCGGCTAGATAAGCTTCAGAACTTGTGTTATATTTCAGACGGAACAAATAATGCTCATGAAATAACATCCAGCAAATAGTCTCCAGTTCACTGCACTGGAGCAATTCAAAAATGAAAACCAAAAGAATAGCAAAGTTCAGAATAAATGCCTTACAAGCCCTAGGTTTTTTTGGCTATACCTTCCAGCAGCTGTTAATGGCTGTGCTGATTTATCCCAGAGAGGGGTAGAAAACTGGAATGCTCTTCCTGAGTCTGTCATAGGGGAAAACACCCTCCAGGGATTCAAGGCAAAGTTAGACAAGTTCCTGCTGAACCAGAGTGTACTCAGGTAGGGCTAGTCTCAGGACGCTGGTTTTTGACCAGAGGGCTGCCGTGTGAGCGGAAAATCCCTTCTCTTCAAAATCACAGGTCTTTGGAACGACCTCACCACCCCACTGCGGAACCTGAGCTCCCTTCAGTTATTCCGCAAACAACTGAAAACCTGGCTTTTCAGCAAATTGTAGCTCTATCCTTCCCCCCTTTCTCTCCCCCTTTCTACACATAAGATCATGAAATCCTTTTTCTTCTTCTCTACCCACTATTTTAAGTTCTTGTAAACCGTGTCGAGCTCCATTCTCATGGAGATGATGCAGTATATAAACTTAAGGTTTAGATTAGATTAGATTAGATTGATCACTGGTCTGACCCAGCAGCGGCAATTCTTATGTTCTGGCTTTGAAAAGAAGCAGTTTATACCAGCTTGGTTCCTGGAACACTTTCAGCAGCAGTCTTGTTTGAGACACAGAGAATTTCTTATAGCAGAGAAACAGGTATGATATAACAGCATGTAGCAGTTCATGCAACTCTAGCTCTGGCTCTGCTCTCAGGAGCCGTACAACTTCACTGAGTTAATCCCAGCTGCACGCAGCACATCAGTCAGCACCAACGGATGAAAGATAAACTTCAGTGCAAAGCACAAATTCAACAAAACCATTTCTCTTCTGAATCACAGAAAGTATTGTGCTTTCCCACACAAAGAACCAGTACCTAATGACAGCAACCCAGTAAATTAAAGGCAACTTCAAACTTATAGATTTAACTGATCTGCATGGTTTCAGTTGGCTTCTGACAGGTTGGGAAACCTGTATCAATTTCCATACCTTCAGGTTGTATGAGAAACTCTGTCTCTGTGCTGAGAGGAGATTCTTCCTCCATATCCCAGTCAGAAGGGAAATTTTTAGGAGACTCATACTGTATTCCAGCTGGGCTCCTGGATGGTCTGTGCTCAGATCAATTCTCCTTGCCCTGCCCACAGCTTTCTTCCTGCTCTCTGAGGCTCCCAGAGCTCTGCCTTCCATGATCCTGTCTCTCCGTCTGACTTCCTGTACTTTTCAGGAGCTCTAAGCCCGCCCCCAAAGCCAGGGCAGGAAAACAGGCTTAGGCTTTACCCAGTGCAAGGCAGGCTTCCTTCCTATGCTTCAACATCCCTATGCCTTAAAGAGACAGGACTCCATACCTGCCTAGTGCAAATCCTGGCTATTCAGAAACAAAAACTCTGAATTAGCTCTGAATTTGTCACAACGGTGAGGGTAAAAAAGATTCCCTTACCGCCGGTTTGGCTGGGGACTCCCTCTCAGCTGTTTCTAAATCAGCTGATGCCGGTTTGCCTGCTTTAGCGGCTGGGAATGTTCATGCTTCCCAGCCGCTACAGGCCCTGGAGGGTTTATTTTTGGCGGGAACTTCACCTCCTTTGAACAATAAACCCTCCATTAGCTCTGCCACCTCAGGTGACCTTCCCCCTCTATTGGTAAAACCAGAAGCAGATTTCTGCTGGGGCCCCTGCTCGGGCAGGCGGTCTCATGGGGCCACCAGGGGTTTTTCCCCCTGATTTATTTTTTAATTTATGCAGAGCTTATTTTCAGGCGTCCGGGGGTTTTCCAGTTGGCCTGGGGGTTTCAGGAGAGGTTGTGCCCCCCACACACCCTGCAGTTTTGCCCCCTTCTACTTCTTTCACGTTCCCTCCTCCTCCTCCATCGTCCAAGCAGACGTGATCTCTGACCGATCAGTGGTTTTGGAGGTGATTCGGGACAGCTATGTTCTAGAGTTTGCCCATTCCTTGCCAGATCATTTTCTAGCTTCTCTTTGTTGTGCTGAGTAGAAACAGCAGGCTTTTTGCCAGACCTTTCAAAGATTGCTAGATCTCAGAGCTGTGGTTCCAGTGCCCCCTCAGGAGGTGGGCACCGGCAGGTAATCGATTTACTTTGTGGTGCCCAAGAAAGAGGGGCTTTCCGGCCCATCTTAGATTTGAAGGGGGTCAACAGGGCTCTCACTTCCATCTTTTCACATGGAGACACTGCGATCGGTAATTCTGGCGGTTCAGCCAGGGAAGTATCTAACCTCTCTCGATCTGACAGAGGCCTACTTGCACATTCTAATCCAGATCTCTCATCTCTCAGGTGCTTCCTTCGTTTTGTGATCTTGGGCTAGCACTTTCAGTTCTGTGCGCTCCCTTTTGATCTGGCCATGGCTCCCCAGATGTTCACCAAAGTTATGGTGGTCGTCGCAGCGGCCTTGTGGACAGAGGGCATTCTGGTGCATCTTTACCTGGACGACTGGTTGATTCGCACAAAATCCTTCCAGGAGAGCATCTGGGTCACGGCTCAGGTGGAGTGCCTGGAGTATCTTGGGGTGGTGCAAGACACCTCCTTGGGGAAGGTTTTCCTCTCCGAGGCCCAGGTAAGCAAATTACACTCTCAAATTTGCCTGCTTATGGCGTCCCGGTGTCTTCGGGCACAGGATTTCCTCCAAGTCTTGGGGTCAATGGCGGCTTCCCTCAACGTGGTGAGGTGGGCTCGGGCCCACATGCATCCTCTTCAATATGCCCTGCTTCAGAGGTGGTTGCCTCAGACCCTCAGTCTAGATCACCCTGTTCCTCTGAGGGGCTTGGCTTGCTCCAGTCTTCGTTGGTGGCTCCAGACCTCTCATCTTGTTCAAGGGACAAGTTTGGATCAGTTACAGTGGACAGTGCTTCTCACAGATGCCAGTCTTCTTGGTTGGGGAGCTCAGTGTTTAGGTCACTCAGCTCAGGGCATCTGGTCCTCGGAGGAGGCAACCTGGTTATTCATCTGGCGCTGTTTTCCTTCCACTCTTTCTTGATGGGCAAATCGGTCCGGGTTCTGTCAGACGATGCCATGGTGGTGGCCTATGTCAATCGTCAGGGGGGCACCAAGGAGGCGTCTCTGCTCATGCTCTGTGCAGAATCACATCTTCAGAACATCTCGGCCTCCCACATCGCCAGATTGGAGAATGTTCAAGCAGACTTCCTCATTTGTCACATGTTAGATCCCGGAGAGTGGTGTCTAAGCCATGTGGCCTTTCAGTTGATAGTGCAGTCTTGGGGTCAGCCCCTAATGGACCTGATGGCCACAGGAGTCAACGCCAAAACTCTCCACTTCTTCAGTTGTAACAGAGACAGTCTGGTTGCTCTGGTACAATCGTAGCCAAAGGAGGGTATGCTGTATGTGTTCCCTCCATGGCCATTAGTGGGCACAGTTCTTCTCTGCATAGTTCCACATCTGGACCTTGTGGTTCTGGTGGCTCTGGATTGGCCCAGGCGACCGTGGTACGCAGATCTTGTGAGGCATCTGGTGTCGGATCCTCTTACTCTGCCTCTTTCACACAATCTTCTGACTCAGAGCCCCATTCCTATGTTTGATCTGAGTCCCTTTTGTCTTACGGCTTGGCTCTTGAAAGAACTTGCCTAGGTAAGAAGGGGTATTCAGACAAAGTGCTGTCCACTCTTGGGGTCTTGCAGACTTTCCACTTTTTGGGCTTATGTGCGAGTTTGGCGTATATTTGAGGAGTGGTGTACGGCGCGAGGATTGGTTGCTTTTCACGCTTCTCTGCCTAACATTTTAGTTTTTGCAGGATGGCCTGGACAGGGGCCTGGCTTGGTCTTCTCTCTGGGTTCAGCTTGCAGCCCTTTCAGCCTTTCGTGGGTTATTACGGGGTCAGCGTCTGACTGCCATTCCTGATGTTCGCTTCTTGCGGGCGGCCAAGTTGCTCAAACCTCCTGTGTGACTGTCTGTTCTCTCTTGGGATTTTAATCTGGTCCTGTCTGGGCTTGTGCGCCCCCGTTTGAGCCTTTGGGTGCCTGCACGTTGAATGACCTTACTCTTAAGGCGGTCTTCTTGGTGGCTATTACTTCTGCTAGACTGTTTCGGAGCTGCAGACTCTCTCTTGTCAGTCTCCCATCCTTGAGTTTTCTAGGTGCCTGCACGTTGAAGGACCTTAATCTTAAGGCGGTCGTCTTGGTGGCTATTACTTCTGCTAGACGTGTTTCGGAGCTGCAGGCTCGCTCTTGTCGGTCTCCCTTCCTTGAGTTTTCTAGGGAGCGGGTAGTATTGAGGCCTGTTCCTTCCTTTCTGCCAAAGGTATTTTCTCCTTTTCATATCTATCAGTCAGTGGTCCTCCCGGTCCTGGATAGTCGGACAGGTTCTTCTAAACAAAAACAGTTGCGCAAATTGGATGTTGGGTGGGTCCTTCACGCCTACTTGCACAGGTCCCAGGAGTTCAGGAAATCAGATCATCTTTTTGTCCTTCTAGCGGGTCCTCGTAGGGGGGATGGCGCTTCCAAGACTACAATTGTGCGCTGGATCAAGGAGACTATTGCTTCCGCTTACCTTCAGAAAAAGACTGTTCCGGAATGTCTCAAGACTCATTCTACTCAGGATCAGGCAGCTTTTTGGGCTGAATCTTCGCTGGTGCCTCTTCTGGATATTTGTAAGGCGGTGGTCTGGTCTTCTCTACATTCCTTTGTCAGACACTACCGTGTGGATGTTCAGGTGCGTCGGGACACAGTGTTTGGTGAGCGTGTTCTAGTGTTGGCCCTTTGGGGGTCCCACCCATGATGAGGATTGCTTTGGTATGTCCCACTTGTAAGATTAACCCTATGCTGGTCTGGAGAGTTGCTAAAGAAGAAGAAATTAGGTTCTTACCTGCTAATTTACTTTCTTTTAGCCTCTCCAGACCAGCATAGGACCCCATCCTGTCTTTTGTCATGTTCTTGCATGCAGATTTTCATTTTTTGATCGGTTTTTAGTATTTTTCTAGGGCCAGGGAGATTAAGAACAGTGGCTGTGGCTTGACTGGCGTAGCTGGCGACCTATGGGGACCTTTGCTATTTGCATTTGTTCTTTTGCATTTTCCAACAGCGTTTCTGTTTGTATTTGTTGATACTCCTGTTCAGAGTCCTGTTTGTTTTCTGTATATAGTTCTTAGTTCTGCTTGGCTATTCGGCAAACTGAGGCAATTAGGGAGGGGGGTCACATGATATGTATAGTTCCAAAGTTTTATTTCAGTCTCCACCTGCTGGTCATGATGAGATATATAGGCTAAAAGATATATATGATATATATGAAGCTAAAAGAAAGTAAATTAGCAGGTAAGAACCAAATTTCTCCTTATTAAATGGTAACTAAGTGCAATAAGAGATTTTGAACTTGTTAACCAAGAACATTAAGAAAAATTAAGGGCAAACACATTTGCACAGCCCTGAGTTTGTTTTTATTTTGCAAAGTAACTTTTTATCATATAATTTTAAGAAAAAGTCAAAATTAAGGGTAATGGAACTCTAAAGTGATTGATTGGAAGCAGTGCAACACAAAAAAACAAAAATGGAGACCCAATGATTCACAGTAAAAACAATCCAAAGATAAAACCAACCGACTGTGGATGTGGGTGTTCTGAAAGATGTGAAGAGCAAATAAAAATCATCTTTCAGAACATCCATCGTCTGTTGTTTTTATGATTGGAAGCAGTACCATCTTGCAAAGCTCACCCTTATCAATGTAATGATTTGTAAATGAAATATTAGCTTTTGACATATTAAGGTTTTTCATGCTATTTAGTTACACTTTGAAACTTGGTTTGATCTTTGAAGCACCAAAAAATAATGTAAACTGATTGTAAATTTCCACAAAATGCATATGTTTAAGATGAGGCTTTCGAATCAAGTTTCATTGCATATACAATTTTTAGCTTGCTGTTCAAGGTTTTAGGATAAAAATGCTTCAAGTCTACATCTGATATTAGTCACAATTCTAGCTTTATCTTTTGTGTGCGATTTTTAAATATGTTTGAAACCACAATCAGCATAGTTTGCCTTAGTTAACAAATTCAGGGCTTTAGGCGTACATTTTGCTAGACCACCTTGACAAATGTAGCCCCATAGAAAATTATAGTCGAGCAGAGGACCAGTTTTTTATTCTTAACTGACTAGATATATATAAAGTCTGATATCCTGTATGTGCTAATAAATATATATATATTCCTTTTGTTATAGATTGTCCTAAAGGCAGGTCGAGCAATAAAAATGATGTAACTTCTTAAACTGTTGTCTCTTTAATTTTATCCTCTATCCAAAGATGATCCAAAATCTTTCAAGAGACTTTTTCTGACAGTCTTGCAGTATCTGGGTACAAGTAGGTTAGGTATTGACCTCTAGACTGCAAAATCTGATGTAGGCATGACTGAATTTTAGCATCCTTGAGATTAGTAATGTACAAAATATTGCTGGAGCGTCCCACATTAACATTTGCGGTGGAGGAGCCCATGCTGAAATCTTCGCAGTAGAGCCCACACTGTACTGCAAAATTACTAAAAAAAAATAAAAAGGACCGTGACAAGCTATAATCAATGATTTATTCAAGTTACCTCCACGTTAAAATCTCAACAGGTATCAACAACTCTTTGCTGTGACATTTCATCAGTGACACACCCACCCCACCCAGTCTGTTGTTCTAACAAACCTCCATCCCATGTGGCAGAGGAGGGTGCTGGAGGCAGGAACAAGTGGGCTCCTAACAAAAAAAATGCTTTTTTAGTCTTCGGAGGTTGAGAAGGGTTCATCATTTTTTCCATCAACACTTTGCTGCTTTGGTTCAGGCTATTATACTGGTTCATTTAGATTATGTAAATTATCTTTATATCAGTTTAAGTGTAATATGACGAGGCTGCAACTTATTCAAAACACAGCGGCCAAATTAATATTTGGTAAGAGTAAATACGATCATGTTACTCCTTTGTTGAAAGCCTTGCATTGGCTTCCAGTCTATTGGAGAATCCAATTCAAATGTGCCAGTGTTATATTCAAAATTGTATATGTGATTTTTATTTTCCCCCCATTGATTACTTTTTCATTCAACTCCCAACTTCATTCAATTCCCAACAACCTTTACCCTCTAGGGCAAGGGTAGGCAATTCCAATCCTCAAGAGCCACAGGCAGGTCAGGTTTTCAGGATCTCCACAATAAATATGCATGAGATAGATTTGCATCTCAAGGAGGCAGTGTGTGCAAATCCATCTCATACATATTCATTGTGGATATCCTGAAAACCTGACCTGCCTGTGGCTCTCGAGGACCGGAATTGCCTACCTCTGTTCTAGGGGAATTCACAGATTTAATTAGCTTTCCCTTCTATTGGGGGAATCAAAGCTTTAGGTAGGATCTATCATTCTGTGGCATTTTCCCTTGTAAAAATTTGGAATTATCTTTATATAGAAATTAGACTCGTTCCTTCTCTGAAATCTTTCAGAAAACTTTAAAGACTTATCTATTTCAGAAATCTTTAAATGATAAGTAAGGGATTGCAATGGATGACTTCCTTGTCCAATTATTTGCTTTCCTTGTCCTTTCAATAACTTTGTGTGAACCGGATCGAGCCCCATAGTCAGGATGACTCGGCATATAAGACTAAGGTTTGGATTGGATTGGCCTAAGGTTTGGGGCCTGGGCAAGGGATCACAAAGTGGTGAAGAGGAGATCCCACTAGACATCAAGGGATTTTTTTTAAGTGGGTGGAGGGAGGGCGCCACTAGACTACACTGCCAGGGCAAGTTTGCTTTTGATAATAAGGTTGTGTCAGGAACTACCTGGAAGCAATCCAGTGCAGAGTGGTTGGATTAGAGCAGTGGTCTCAAACTCCAACCCTTTACAGGGCCACATTTTGGATTTGTAGGTACTTGGAGGGCCTCAGAAAAAATAGTTATTGTCTTATGAAAGAAATGACAATTTTGCATGAAGTAAAACTCTTTATAATTTATAAATCTTTCCTTTTGGTCAAGTCTTAATAATAATATTGTCATTTATAACTAAAGAGACGTATGATCAAGAAACTCTTTTATTTTACTTTTGTGATTATGATAAACATACCGAGGGCCTCAAAATAGGACCTGGTGGGCTGCATGTGGCCCCCGGGCCATGAGTTTGAGACCACTGGATTAGAGTGAGAAAGAGGGTGCTACTACTCTTCCAAACCGACCCTTCTACGCTGCCCCGGATCTGGCACATGCCCATGACAGTCTTTTTGTTTTGTTATGCATGGCTGTGGAATACGTATTGACCCACCTTAACATGCCTTTTTAATGCATGTCAATGTGGTCTGCAGTAATGGTTTCCACATGAGCTAACACCTGCGCTGAAGGCATTTATGCCTTGCTTAGCTAGTAAAACCCACAGTAATGCTTTTTGCATGGACCTCTAAGTGGGTTCATATAGTTGCAGCTGGTTGGTGGAATAGTGGCCTCCTTTTACTAAACAGCTTTTGTACTAAATTGTTGTAGCAATTAGTACTGGGATAAATAGTTGTTGAAAAACAGAGGAGCGTTTTCGATAGAACGTTTAGCTAAATCCAACATGGTAACAGTGAGAAAATTCCTGTTTTTGAAAGGCAACCGCTGTATGTTCAGAAATAGTTTTGTATTTGAAAATCCTCTATCTGGACATCCAGACCACCAGGACATCTTTCTTTATACTGCATTTTCAACCAAAATTTTGTCCCAAGTCCCAAATGCCCAGAACAAGATCATTTGGATGTGGGAAGGGCCAGCCTTGTAAATGGACTGGCCACCCATACATGGCAATAGAGCAGTGGGGCACCTTAGAGAGCACCGCTGTGAGCTTCATATAAAGGGTGCCAGATAAACATCCCACCAGAACCTATTTATAGGTGAGCCCCGCCAAAACCCACTATTACCCACCTGTCTACCACCCCAATAGCCCTTATGGCTGCAGGTGGCACCTAGATGGCAGTACAGTAGGATTTTGGTGAGCTCACACTTTCCACCATAAATGTAGTGGTTAGAGTGGCTTATGGGCCTGGGTCCTCCTCTCTATGGTTCACTAGGTTACCCACCAGGCTACTTAAGACCTTTCATGTAGGTCTACTAGGCTTTCCTATACCAGTGCTGCTTTTCTGGAGGGTGACGGGACAAAAGCGCACGAGACAAACGCGCGCCGACATTTGAGAGCGGACAATTGAGTGCAAGACTTCAGCTCGCCGCTCTAAAAGCTTATTTTAAAGGGCTCTGACAGGGGGTGGCTGTGGGGGGAACCCCCCACTTTACTTAAACTGTTCATGCTGCCGTGTTGGGGGGTGTAACCCCCCACATTATACAGAAAACTTAACTTTTTACCTATTTTTCGGGGAAAAGTTAAGTTTTCTGTACAATGGGGGGTTACAACCCCCTAAAACCACCCCCAATGACAGCACCAACACTATTAAGTAAAGTGTTGGGTTCCCCCCACACCCCCTGTCGGAGCCCTTTTAGCTTTTAGAGTGGCGCGCTGAAGTCTTGCACTCAAATGTCGGCACGCGTATGTCTCGCGCGCTTATGACTGTGAACCATTCTGGAGACAGGTATATACTTTTGTATTCTGATCTTTGTGGGGTGGGAGGGGGGGTCATTGAGCACTGGGGAAGTCTTTACTTTAATCTCTGCAATGTTTATCTGGTCACAGACAGGGAAAAATGCTTGAGTAACTGAATAAATTCATGTAAATCATTCTGAGCTCCCCTGCGAGAACGATATAGAAAATTGAATAAATAACTTTGCAGCACCTTAAAACAGGTCTAACTCAAAACGTGTACGTTCAGTCCAGGACATCTGCCAAAACATTTGATTATCCTGCCCGGAGTCTGCCCAAAGCCACCCATAACACTGCTGAACGTCCAGAAAGTTGTTTTTGAAAATTGGCACTTGTGCATCCTGTCGATTAGTGTCCAAGTGCCAACTTAGGCAGGTTTATGGACGTCTGGATGTTTGTTTGATTATGATTTTTAACAGACTCAGAAGTGCCCAGTTCGATGGTTTTATATGTGTCTTGATTTGTCTAGAAGCACACATTGGTTCACTTAAACTAATCAAAGCCAACTATAATCCTGAATTTACCTTTAAAATTCGGTGTCAGGTCAAAAGCGCGCCGGGACAAAGGCGCGCCCAGACAATTGAGCGCAGCGCGCGCCGCTGTGCTGCTCTAAATTACTGTTTTTAGTGCTCCGACGGGGGGGCGTGGGGGGGAACCCCCCACTTTACTTAATAGACATCGCGCCGCGTTGTGGGGGGTTGTAACCCCCCACATTTTACTGAAAACTTCACTTTTTCCCTGTTTTTATGGAAAAAGTTCAGTTTACAGTAAAATGTGGAGGGTTACAACCCCCCATAATGCCGGCGCGATGTCTATTAAGTAAACTGGGGGGGGGGGGTTCCCCAACAAAAACCCCCGTCGGAGCCCCTAAAAACTGTAATTTAGAGCGGCGCGGCGGCACGCGCTGCGCTCAATTGTCGGCGCGCGCTTTTGTCTTTTGCGCCGTTGTCTATGAACCTTAAAATTCATTACAACCTGATCAATGAAAAGTTGGAAAAGACTACAAAATTTGGGCATATTATGGTTTTGACTATCTTCTTTCTGATGTTACATTATATTGAACACTTGGAAATACATCTCTAGCGCTGTTAATAACTAGCTTCTAACTTTAATTCTACTTAATTTGTAACATCTTTTAACCATTTACTTTATTTCATTTATTTCATTTTTATTTATTGTTTTCTCAGGTACTTTAGCTAGATTGAGAGCCTTCGGGACAGCTAGGGAAATCCAAAGTACCATTTTTATTTATTTTATTTTAATGTATCTTTAATCTATCTTCATTGTAAACCACTTTGAACCTCACGGTATAGCGGTATATAAGAAATCAAATCAAATAATGTGCAGTTAAATGTTTCTCTGATATTTCTGTAAAATATTAAGCAAAGCAATTATAGTGTGTCACTCTGTTTGACTGTATTTGTAATCTGAAAAAAGAATGTGTATAATTATCATTTATCAATGAATGAAAAATGGAATGCTATCCTACTGAACTATCACTTGAACCTTCTAGAGCTGCCACCCCTCATACTGACCACATATGTTGAAAGAAACAGATGACCAAGTATTGTATATAAGGTAGGAGAGGACATGCCATGAAACCTCTAGAGCAGGAGTAGGGAATTCTGGTCCTCGAGAGCCGTATTCCAGTCGGGTTTTCAGGATTTCCCCAATGAATATACATTGAAAGCAGTGCATGCAAATAGATCTCATGCATAGTCATTGGGGAAATCCTGAAAACCCGACTGAAATACGGCTCTCGAGGACCAGAGTTCCCTACCCTGGCTCTAGAGGCAAAAATCCTGTCACTACTTGCAGAAGCTTTCTCTCATTTGAGAGAGCTACTGCAACAAATGCATACATCTGACGAAGCTCATGCTTCAAATGGGTTAGTCCAGGGGTCGAGAGCCGGAGCCAGGTCAGGTTTTCAGGATATCCACAATAAATATGCATGAGATAGATTTGCATCTCAAGGAGGCAGTGCATGCAAATCCATCTCGTACATATTCATGGTGGAGATCCTGAAAACCTGACCTAGCTCTGGCTCTTGAGGACTGGAATTGCCTACCGCTGGGTTTGTCCATCAGATGTCGCCAAATTTTGTCATTTTTAGCACTCACAACAGTAATTATCATTTAAGGTTATAGCTAGCCACAAAACATATTGGAAATCTTACTTTTCGTTGTGATCAGATATTTGTTCCATGACATTGCCCATTGTGCTTCAATTTTAAGACAGCAAGTACCTAGTTTCACCACTTGGTGGAACCAAAAACATTTAACACAATAGCACATGTGGCATGTCTCCCTGTTCCTGTCCTGGGACTCTCAGCAATAGTGGATTTGCATTAAGGGCTCCTTTTACTAAGGTGCGCTAGCATTTTTAGTGCACGTACAAAATTACTGCGTGCTAAACAGCACAGTACGCTTCTAGAATAACACCAGCTCAATGCTGGCGTTAAGGTCTAGCGTGCATGGCGGCCCTAATGCACCTTTGTAAAAGGAGCCCTAAGTTTCTGTGTCTTATATGCAGGGATTGTGGAGATTAAGAAAACTCAGCTGCCTATGGGATCTCCAGGGCAGGTTTGGGAAGCCTGGCTTATGGGCTGAAGTATATTGACCACTATGTCTAGTAGCGCTACAGAAATGATCAGTAGTACTAACCATACATAAGCATTAGAGAGCGACATGGGAAAGGCTACTGCGGTAATTACCACAGTAGCAGGAAGGGATTAAAAAATTTCCCTGGGAATACCGCGGTGACGTTTCAATACCTCATGACAATAGTGAATAGTAGATGAAGGCAGAGAAAAAACGCTACCACAGTTTTGCAAAAGGTGTGTGTGTGGGGGGGGGGGGGGGGGCGATTATATGTCCTATCTATAATATTTGGAATTAGGGATCATATAATGAAATTCATCTTGCTGGATTTCTTTATTATTGAGAATAAGATTAAAATCTTTCTATTGACTGGATAAAACTACTTCCTGCCCTTTAGGCTTCTGTCATAAGCTCATTGAGGTTGGTCCAAATCATGAGACTCCTTAGAGGAGAAGCTGGCTTAATGCAGATGGAATAATACAGCAGGTGTAGCAAGCTCCACACGGTTTGGCAGGTTGTTCTATGTTGGGTTTTTTTTGTTACCAGCTCAGCTGTTCTACAAAGTGGACCCTAGCCTGGTCCAAAGTCTCTGTTAGCCCTGGGTCACAGAGGCTGCTTGAAACTGTCTTGAATCACAACTTGCTTTTCTCCGTTTATCTCTATGCAGTTTTTCACTGTGTCCAGTACTTTTTGTAGTCGTCTATCCAGAGCCAAAAGATGAGGCTCATTCAGAACGGGTGCCAGCAGATCCTGAAGGAGCGACTCTCTCATGACATCACTGAGCCGATACTCTGCTAAAGCCAAGAGCTGCAATCGCTGTAATGTTGACATCTTTATTCTGGGGGGGAAAAAATGTGTTTGATTAAAAATGAATGCTTTTCTGTAATGGTGAAATGATAAAACATAAGTATAATCAATGAGGTGAGCTTGAAGATGGCAAGTTGAAACCTTGAAATAGGAATAATGTGAAGGGGCTTTCTCCACATGATGTCCAAATCTGATTATGGACATTTTGCAAAAAAAATGTCAAAAAAAAAATCTAGTTCCAAATAGCCATTTTGGAACTAGAAAATCATTCTATCTTTTGTTTTGAAAATCATTCTATTTTAGATATTTTTGTGCTCGGTGCATCTTTCTTTAAGGTATCCACAGTGGAAGAATCTTTAAGGGTCATTTTCAAACAAAAGACATCCAGGGCAAAAACACACAAAAAGAAGCCGTTGGATTGTCTGAGAGCCAGAAGTCTTACTAGATGCCACACAGACATGCCAGCAGCGCAGTAGGGGCAGCCTTATCCCTGTGCCATTCTCAACGAAGTTCACATAAATGGTACACATTACATCATAACCCTCTTAAATTGGTGTATGGTGAACCCTCCAGGAATAGCAATAAAATGTACTGTACATCACTACAATAGCCCTTCTGCCTTCAGTAGGTATTTTTTGGTTTTGGGATGCTCACCCTTTCCACCACAAGTGTACCAGCCCCCTTCTCTATAGTCCACTGCACCAACCACGAGGCTACTCCAGGGACTTCCTTCCTACTCTAAGAGGAATGTCCATTATCCTTGGACAAGTGGGCAGCATATTTTCGCATGGGTGACGACATCCATGGAGTACAATATGGACAGTGCTAAACATGTACTGTCACTTTAAACTTTCTAAGAAGCTTTGAGACTGCCCGCACTGCACATGTGTGGGTGCTGTCCCGCATGATGTCGATTTGTGGTTCCTCAGTTCTTCATTTTCCACAGAGCGAAGATGTTGTTTGGACTCTGTCCAAATCAAGTTGCCTTCCCTTGCCTTTTGGCTTGGATTTCTTTTATTTCATTTTCCTTTTAGTTTCTTTGTTTTTTATTCTGTTAAAAAAAAAAAACCCCAAAGTTAATTTAGTTATTTTTTTCTTTCTTCAGTAGGGCCTTTGGGCCCTTTGCTCCCTGGTTTTCCTTCTCGTGGTGCAACCATTGTGTTTTTCGACCTTGCTGCTGAGATTTTTCATCACATGTTGAGGCCTAGCGGGTTCAAAAAGTGCACTCGTTGCCGAGAGCCCATCTCCATCACTGACCCACACAGCTCGTGCATTCAGTGTCTGGGGCTGGAGAATCAAGTAGATACTTGCATCCACTGCTCTACTTACAAAGACGCTCTCTTAAGGCTCGACACATCCAGCAAGAGAAGCTGTTTGGACCGGCCATGGCCTCCAGAGACAAATCAATGCCGGCCAGCCATCCTAAGCAAGGTAAGGGGGTTGCATGGCAGTGAGAGGGAGTGGGCATCTCTCCTGCTGCTGGGGGAGTGTTGGGAAGTTTATTGCTTGGCGGTGGGAGGGACTGGGTATCTCTCCCGCTAACAGAGGGTGTTGGGGGATGCGTTGCTTGGCAGCAGGAGAGAGTGGGCATCTCCTGCTGCTGGGTGTCATGGGGTGGTGTTTGGTGGCAGGAGGAAGTGGGCATATCACTCCCTGCCAGGGGGTGTCAGGTGGGGGGTTGCTTGATTTCGGCAGCTTGATTTGATTTTTTTTTTTTGGGGGGGGGGTTGCATTTTGTGCATGTTGCCATCGTTATCACCAGCAATGGGCACATGCAAATTTAGTGAACCTTCACTACTCTTCGCCATTCTCATTTGCATGAGCGTTTTTTGTTTTTTTTTTAAGAATGACTTGCTTTTTTAAAATCGCTACAATACGGCTGCCACAGTGGCCCATCGATTTTTAACACAAAATTTTGAGAATCTAGCCCTTAGAATTTGATTTCTGCCACTCAATGGCCACGGATGAGGTCTTTGAGGATGAGATATACAGCGTCAGCATCTATGAGACAAACTTGTTTTTTTCTGTTACATAGAGTTTTTTTTGGACCCCCCTCCAGTTCGTTTGCAAGAAGTTAGACAATTCAAAGGCTACTAGATGCTGGCACTGTCATCTTGAAATAGGGGCAGTGGCTCATTTGTTGTTTTATTGTTCTTTGATACTCATCTTTTGGAAATCAATATGGGGACAAATTAATTTGATTTTGGAGTCTTCGATTCCGTTATCTGATGAGGTGGTTATCTGTGGTACATTGTTGTCACCTAAACCTCCATTAGATAGTTATAAAAGTAGACTATTTGCCATAAAAACTGGGATAGCCATGCAAATGGTTACTAAGAACTGGAAAAATTGGGATAGACTTAATTTTTCCTTTTGGTGGAATTATGCTATAAATATGAAAAAAATGAATGCAGAAATTTTGTGTAATAATAAGATATTTAAATTAACGTGGAGTCCATTGACAAATTTTGTTAACACTGATTAGCTGGATTATCCTATTCGATTTGCACATCCAGGGAGGGGGGTATTATATTTTATTGTATTAATTGACCAAATAAAATAGTTTGGGTTTTGAATAGGGTGGGGGGGAATGTTTTGTAGTATTTCTTTGAATGATTGTAAGTGCTGTCTTGAAGTCAGTTGTAAGTATAATTCAATGCACTGTTTTTGTATGGAAGATTAATAAAGATTTATTTAAAAAAAGAATTTGATCTGGAAATTCAGTTAATGCTAAAGTGTTTTGTACTGAAACAAGGAAATTATTCCCCCCCTTTACAAAATCTTGCTGGCGTACTGAATGCTCTGCGCTGTTCCGATGGTTATAAAGTTCCTATGAGCGCTGCAGCAGCGCAGAGCATTCAGTACGCTGGCTGGTGCTAAAAACCTCTTGCACAAATTTGTAAAATGGGGGGAGATGGGGAAATATCTATTGAGGAGGAAGTTCTGCAGGCCAGTTTTGTTTAACAAAAATCCCTGAATGCAAAAGAAGAGATGATC
Organism: Geotrypetes seraphini; assembly: GCF_902459505.1. NCBI lineage: Eukaryota > Metazoa > Chordata > Amphibia > Gymnophiona > Dermophiidae > Geotrypetes > Geotrypetes seraphini. Next base: position 14,339,965 of record NC_047093.1, on the reverse strand, counting down.
AACCCAAGGGGAGCATAACTCCTTGCACCCAAATCTGAGTATGGATCCCAGTGGCGTACCAAGGGGGGCGGTCCGCCACTGGTGCACGCTCTAAGGGGGTGCACAGCTGGCCGGATCCGGAACCTCCCGCGCTGCTGCAAATGGCACCTCAACGCGGCTGCCATACTTAGAGCAGAATCGGCAGCCGTGCTGAAATGAACAAAGGTCCCGCGATGACTGCGACGTCTACTGCCTCTGTTCCAGAAAAGGTAAGTGACGTTGGGGGGGGGGGGGGAGTGGACCAGCAGTCGCAGTCATTGCGGGATCTTGCCACAACTAACTGCGTCTGCCGGCCCAGCCCCTTCCGACATCACCTCTTCCATCCAGAGCAGAAGCAGTCATCGCGGGACCTTTGGGATGGAGAAAGAAAGGAGCATAATAGGGTGGTGAAAGGAGGTCAGGGTGCCATGGAAGGGTGTGGAGGGTGAGAAAGGGTGGTATGGAATCATGGTGAAGGGTGACAAAGGGGGCCAGGGTGGTATGGAATCATGGTGAAGGGTGACGAAAGGGTGTGGAGGGTGACAAAGGGAGGCCATGGTATGGAATCATGGTGAAGGGTATCAAAGGGGGTCAGGGTGGTATGGAAGGGTGTGGAGGGTGACAAAGGGAGGTCAGGATGGTATGGAATCATGGAGAAGGGTGAGAAAGGGGGTCAGGGTGGTATGGAATCATGTTGAAGGGTGAGAAAGGGGGGTTAAGGTTGTATGGAACCGTGGTGGAAGGAGAGAAAGGGGCAGATGCTGATGGAAGTGGGGGGAAGGGAGAGGAGAGAGGGAAGGGAAGAAGAGAAGAGAGATGCCAGACCATTGGAGGAGGGAAGGGAGGAAGATGGATGCCAGACTAATGGGGGTGAAGGAAGAAATGGAAGAGGGATGCATAAAGTTTCTAGAATGGGAATAGAAAGAGAACATGTCATATAGAAGGGGCAGAGAGAGAGTAGACAGTGGATGAAAGGAAGATAGTGACAAAAAGATGAGAAAGCAGAAACCAGAGAAGACAAGGTAGAAAAAATTTCTATTTATTTATTTATTTTTTGCTTTAGGTGAGATGCATCGCTGTTTCTGTGATGTTGCATTGTATGCAGAGTCCAGTTTCTTGGTGCTTCAGTTTAACCTTTGTCTACGTATTTTTATTCTATCTCTCCATTTACAAAACTGTAGAGCATTTTTTAGCTTTGACATCTGAGCTGTTACCACCGTGGCTAAAAACCACACTAGTTTTGTAAAAGGGGGAGGGGTTAGTTTGTGATGACATATTCCATACTAGGCGAAGGTGTTTTCTGTGTTCTGTGCGTTCGAAAAGACATGGTTTTCTGTTAGGATTGACTGTGTAGGATTGATCTGTACTAGTCTGGCTTGTTTAGTTTTACAATGGTTTTATTGATGTACTGCTCACTGCAATATGTAAGATGCTGCCTTTCCTAGGTACTCATGTGTGACGTGTAGATTGTTACTAAAAATCATGTTTTTCATACAGATGGGGGGGGTGTCAAAAAATGATGTGCCCCGGGTGTCACATATGCTAGGTACGCCACTGATGGCCTGGATTCTCTAAACTTCACTGTGTGTGGCCCACCATAAAAGTGGCTGCCAATCATGTGTCAATCATGCAATGGGGCCGTTTATATAAAAAAGTACCTCCGGCAAAAATAGGCATCGGAAATGTGGGCCAGGGTTTTCAAGGTCTATGTTTCCGGCGCCTACCTTTTGATGTGAATCGTGCCTCTGTAGCCACTTTATGGTGCCTCTAACGCCACTTCTGGCCTTATCCACACCCTCAGTGGCATTGGGTGCCATAAAGAATCCTCGGAGGCACAAATCTGGTGCCGGTTTTATAGGGGCTGGCATCATTTACAGAATATGAGCCTATGTGCTGTTCTAGAAAAAAAGCCAATTTGGCTATAGAATACCGTTTGCTGATTCATTTTTATTGCTGAATTTTGACTGCCATTTATAGAATTTTCCCCGTAGTGTGAACTTAGGGTTATCAGATTTTACTTTAGTAAAATCTGGACCCCCTAGACCTGCCGAGTTCCACTCATCCCCACCCCGTTACGTCCCTGTCCCACCCCCAATCCAGCCCTAGACCTGCCCACCACTGCCTGCTTTCACTGGGCATCCACTCATGCAATAATGTCATGTGGGCGTGCACGTGGCATCCATGCATGCCCTCCTGCCCAACATGATTTCAAGGAAGCTTTTTTAAAACCCAGACAAAGTGCCAGGTTTTGAAAAGCCATCCGGACCCCTAGACATGTCTGGGGAAATCTGGACATCAGCTAACCCTAGGTGAACCTCTTGCTCCAAGAAGCTTGGCCAAACCATGATTCTGGAAGCAAGCTGAAGATATGAGTTACATCAAATAAATCGGTAATGAAGTAGTTTCAGTTTGACAAACTGTGGAGTGGAGGGGCTTCTGCCTTGCTACTCACCAGAGCTGAGATTGTGATGTCATAATGCCTCATTCCATCAATGTCTAAGAGCCAACCTCATCAGTGATGTCACAATGGCTTGACTTTCCTATAATTGGCTCACATAAGAACATAAGAATAGCCTTACTGGGACAGACAAAAGGTCCATCAAGCCCAGTATCCTGTTTCCAACAATGGCCAACCCAGGTCCCAAGTACCTGGCAGAAGCTCAAATAGTAGCAACATTCCAGAGCTGAGATTGTGATGTCATAATACCTCATTCCACCAATGCCTAAGAGCCAACCTCATCAGTGATGTCACAATGGGTTGACTTTCCTATAATTGGCTCACATAAGAACATAAGAATAGCCTTACTGGGACAGACCAAAGGTCCATCAAGCCCAGTATCCTGTTTCCAACAATGGCCAACCCAGGTCCCAAGTACCTGGCAGAAGCTCAAATAGTAGCAACATTCCAGAGCTGAGATTGTGATGTCATAATACCTCATTCCACCAACGCCTAAGAGCCAACCTCATCAGTGATGTCACAATGGGTTGACTTTTCTATAATTGGCTCGCATAAGAACATAAGTAAAGCCTTACTGGGTCAGACCAATAGTCCATCTAACCCAGTAATTAGGGCTACCAGATTTTCCAACATAGAAGCATAGACACATAGCCCCGCCCTGTTCTGCACCCCCCCATCCCTGCCCTTATGCCCCCACCCCCACAAATCCTTGTCTTGTTTTCTCTGACCTCCGGGCCGTGTCTGGAAGGCCTGTTAAGTGTGCGCGGATGCATGTGATATCATCCGCACATGCTCAGAAGCCCTCCAGACGTGATGGAGGTTGGGGCTTTCCAAAACCCGGACAAGCTACCGGGTTTTGGAAAGTCCATCCGGGCACCCAGACACTCCTGTACAAAGAGGAGATGTCCGGATTTCCCTAGACATCTGGTAACCCTACCGGTAATTATGTTTTCCCTTGCCCCCCTCCCCCTACATCTGGCATTGCCTAAAGGAAAACCATGTAAATCTTACATGCAGCACTGGTACAGAGGTGCAAGGATGGAGATTTCATCATACGAGTGCTTCCCAAACCTGGAAGACCAAAGGCAAGTTAGAATTCCAAATGAATTATTCAGAATGCATCAATTAAATTAATAACTAAATCCAAAAAGTTTGATCATGTAACACCACTCCTTAAAAAGGCTCACTGGCTTCCTGTTTTACACAGAATCACTCATAAATTATGCACAATTATTTTTAAAACTTTATATAATAAGTCCCCGGCATTTCTATTTAGACTACTTATCCCTTATTCTACAAAGAGAACCTTGAGATCAAGCGAACAAAATCTTTTGTCTATTCCTTCTCTAAAAATTATCAATACTAGGAGACAATATATCTTCTCTTGTACGGCACCGCAGACATGGAACGCCCTCCCTATGTTTTTACGGGAGGAGAAAGAGTTTCTAAAATTTAAAAACGAATTAAAGACTTTCCTTTTTAGAGACGCATTTGCAAGTTAATTTTTAATCTTATTACTTTGCTTATTTTAATTCCCCTTTAATGTCTTATTACCCTTTTGTACTTTCCTTTGATGTTTCCTCTTTACTTTACAAATTGTATTTCATCCCTCCTTATCTTGTGTTAACAATGTTAATTTTTAGTTTTTTAAGTTTATTTATTAATTGTATGGACTGTTTTGTTACCTAATCTATGTAATTTTTTTAAATGTTCACCGCTTAGAAACTTTGTCTAAGGCGGTTAATCAAGCCATCTAATAAACTTGAAACTTGAAACTTGAATCCATACTGAAAGTTAGTAGAGAAACCCTTTATTGTTTTAACCTCATCAACTCTAATATCTTCAATCAAAAGGTACAGTAGGCAGGACCCCCTAGCAAAACAGAATTGAGATTGTAACATCCTAATGCATAAATTGGGGGCCCTTTAACCAAAGTGTGGCAAAAGCTGGGCTTAATGTATTTTAATGTGGAACTGTCCCATGTGCTAAGCTCAGATTTAATGCAATATTAAAGGGGGAGTTTAAAATATATTTAGGAGAGATTAGGTGTTGCTTCATTACCTGCAAAGTACAATTGCACACGCTAGCTGGGTAATAGGGGAACACTCTTGATATGCCCCCTCCAAAAAAAAAAAAAAAAAAAAAAGTAATGTGTGGGTTATCGCATGCTAACAGGCAAAATACTGCAAAATGCTTCAATGAACCCCATGAACTTTGGCTAAAGAGTAGAGAAAAAAGTTTTGGTTTCTAAAAGTACAGTGGTACCTCGGTTTACGAGTGCACCGGTTTGCGAGTGTTTTGCAAGACAAACAAAACATTCGCAAAATCGGCGCCTCGGAAACCGAGTTTGCCTCAATCTGCGAGCGGCGCTCCCCACGATCCAGCATCCTCCCTCCCTCCCCCCCCCCCCGTGATCTCGGAGAGAGCATGAACTCGAAGGCCTTGAGCATGTGCAGATGCTCAAGGCCCAGCAAAGAAGAGGACGCTGATCTTCGGGCACCGGCACCGGCTTGTCCTGTGCGTTGGTGCCGGTGGCCAGATGGGGGTAAGCAGCATGTTTGGGTGGGTGCTGGGGGATTTCAGATCGGGCTGGGGGGGTGCGACGTGAGCGGGGGGATGCCGGATCGCGGGGGGGAGGGTGTCGGATCATGGGGGGCACTGCTCGCAAATCGAGGCAAGCTCGGTTTCCGAGGCGCCGATTTTGCAAATGTTTTGCTCGTCTTGCAAAACATTCGCAAACCGGTGCACTCATAAACCGAGGTACCACTGTATGTAAAAAAACACCCAGATGAAATCAAGCCAAACTGGATACGAGTGAGAAGCTCCAAACCTGTCCAGGTAAGAACATAAGAACTGGGTCAAGCTAATGGTCCATCTAGCCCAGTATCCCATCTTCACGGTGGCCAATCCAGGTCACAAGTACCTGGCAAAAACCCAAATAGTAGCAACAGTCCATAGTAACATAGTAGATGACAGCAGATAAAGACCCGAATGGTCCATCCAGTCTGCCCAACCTGATTCAATCTAAAAATTTGTGTGTGGGGGGGTTCTTCTTCTCCTTGGCTATTTCTAGGCAAGAATCCAAAGCTCTGCCTGGTACTGTTCTTAGGTTCCAACTACTGAAGTCTCCGTCAAAGCTCACTCCATTCCATCTACATCCTCCCAGCCATTGAGTCCCTCCCCAGCCCATCCTCCCCCAAACGGCCATACATAGACCGTGCCAGTCTGCCCAGTACTGGCCTTAGTTCTTCAATATTTAATATTATTTTCTGGTTCTAGATCCTCTATGTTCAACCCACGCTTTTTTGAACTCTGTCACCGTTTTCCTCTCTACCACCTCTCTCAGGAGTGCATTCCAGGCATCTATCACCCTCTCCATAAAGTAGAATTTCCTTACATTGCTCTTGAGTCTCCTACCCCTCAAACTCAAATTATCTCCTCTGGTTTTACCATTTTCCTTTCTCTGAAAAAGATTTTGTTCTATGTATTTGAACGTCTGAATCATATCTCCCCTGTCTCTCCTTTCCTCTAAGGTATACATATTCCAGAGCTGGTATTGTGATGTCATAATGCCTTGACTTTCCTATAATTGGCTCACATAAGAACATATGTAAAGCCTTACTGGGTCAGACCAATGGTCCATCTAACCCAGTAACCTGTCCTCATGGTGGCCAATCCAGGTCACTAGTATCTTTGTGGCTTTCTTTCCACCTTTTTATTTATAATTCTGGAAGAGGGAAGCATCAGTAAAATCAAACCTAAACCACCAGTCAGTGGTGTAGTAAGGTGGGTGCGGTCTTCCTCGGGGTGCTGGCACCCCTCCTGCTCTCCGCCCCCCCCTTCCCATTTCTTTCCCTGCCGTGTGCGTACCCTTCCCTCCAGCCCCCCCCCCCATTACATTTTTAACTTCACCATGAACTAGCTGCTCGCATCAGCTTTGGTGCTTTTTCTGACATCACTTCCGGGACCTGCGCCTAGGACGTGACATCAGAGAGAGCGCCAAAGCCAACGCGAGTAGCTAGTTCTTGGCTGCTCACGCCAAAGATAAAAAGGTATGGGGAAGGGGCGTGTGCATGCGGTAGGGGAGGTGGGCAATAGGGTGGCCACTGCCACCAGTCAATGTTCAAGAACAAGGAAGTCATGTTTGCTGCTCCTTATTTTAAAAAGTTATACATGTCTACCTCCGTATTCGCTGTGATAGAGGATTAACAGACCCGCGAATAACTTTTTCATATGTTATTTGTGGCTTTCTATTAAAAACCATCGTGAATATTGTGAAACCGTGACTAACATGGTGGGAGACCTGGTCTGTTCCTGAAGGAGAGGCCAAACACAGTGAAGAAAGTGCTGGGAATCGGCAATTTTTCTCTATGCAAGCTAATGTAATTTGAGGGGGAGGAGCCAACAAGCTAAAAAACGTGAATACGGAGGGAGAAGAGTACAATCACAATTTTCTTACCCTCTGGCGTTGTCAAGGTGAATAAGGAACCCATCCTCCTCAAACTTGGTGAACATCTCATAATGATGGCGATCCATATTCCCTGTGACAAGAGTGAGAAAGAAATGTGTCTGTCTTTGATAAATCATTTTCAAAACAATCTTGATGAAATTATGCCTACCTCGCGTGGCCTCATATAAAAATATAGAGCAGTGGTCTTCACTCATTTTTACGCCGGGGCCACTTGGATCCAATCAGCTGAAGGAGAGCCACCAAATATCTTGCCATGTGAGGCTACCACATGGCTGACCAGTGTGTGTCAATAACATCTACTCCACCAGCCCACCTTCAGTCTAATTATTGGACGGACATTTCCAAATGCATTCTCTTCACCTGCTTTGAAATGCCTCGTCCTTCAAGCATGTGGCTCTTCGTTCCGTCTCTTCAGTGGCGTAGTGGGGGGTGAGCGGCGCCCCTCTCCCCCCGCCCGCATCCTTTCCCCGGACCTTTTTCTCTTCGGCATGCGCAGCCGCAGGCTTGTTGCTCGTGTCGGCTTCGGCACTCTCTGATGTCACCTCCTAGGCGTGGATCCTGGCAGTGACGTCGGAGAGGGCGCCGAAGCCGACACGAGCAACAAGCCTGCGGCTGCGCACGCCGGTTAAAAATGTTTGGGGAAAGAATGGGAAGGGTGTGTGGAGAGCAGGAGGGATGCTAGTGCCCTGTGGACGACTATGCCTGCGGCGGATCCCCCCTCCCCCGTCTTACTACCTCAATGCATCTGTTTCCCCCTTTCTGTCATGAGGCAGAAAGTATCCGAGAAAAAGGCAGACTGCTGATGAGCCCTGCCCCAGAGGCCTCCTCGGGCCACCATTGGCCCCTGAGCCACTGATATAGAGCATTATTATAAGAGGAGGGGGAGTGAGCTTGATACAGTTTCCCCCATATTGCTTCTTTCCCCGCAATGGAAGACTGGGCATCCAGGTGTTTCCACTCATAGATTTTTGACTTACGCCAACGCATCTCCAAGTACTCATGGCATCCGATTACTAGATGGATAATAAAGCACATGCCCAGGATGCTAAATTTTGAAGGCGTTCAACATCTAGAATCCCCTTCCTTGCTTATCAGTTTTCAGGAGAGATCCCTTCTCTCCACTCCGGCGTAGGCACCCACGATCATAAGTCAATAGCCAGTTTGCACTTGAGAGGGGGAAAGCAAACTCTAATCGTACCTATTAAAAAGTCAAAAATTGCCATGTCTATGATATTCAGAAGCCTGTTGCTGCTGTTGTATGGGTAATGCTGCTTCAACATGTTGCAGTAGAAAGGATTCACTTCCCACCTGAAGGATAGAAAGAAACTGATCAGTCCTGAATCCATACCTGTTGGTTGAGGCTCCTGGACCCTCAGGAATTACATCAAAAGCACAAAACACATGTCTTTGAATTCATTTTAAAAACGATCTTCAAGTAACAATGATAGCACAGTAGACCAGGGTATCGCAAAGCGTGTGCCTCCTGAGATTTCTGGTGTGCTGCGACACACTGGCGAGCAGGTGAGTCGTCCACGCTGGCTGCCTGCCTACAGGACGTGCCTCTCGCGGCGAGAGGCGAGTCCTGTGGGAAATCAGCCGGTGTGGACCACTCTTCTGGCCGGCGTCTCTCCTCTTTCTCCCTGCACCTCCCGGATCCCTGTAACAGTGGGGTGGCGGCAAGACGGGCCTCCGCGCACGCGCGGATGTTGTCGTGATGACGTCGCGCATGCGCGGGACGCCATCGCATCGACTTCCGGGTGTCTTCCTGCCGGGGCACTGCATTTAGTGTGCCGCCGGCCGGAAAAGTTTGCGGGACACTGCAGTAGACTCTCAATTAACCAACACCCATGGGGATTGATAGATGCCGGATAAATGTAGTTTGTGGTTGCTTGAGAGTCACTATTAAAAATAGGCCTAATTAATACTATACCCCATACTATGCCATACCATAAACTGTTCCAGACTAGAGGTCTGTACTGGAACGGGGATCGCGGGATTCCCCCTAACCCACAGGACTCCCACGGGGACACCCCTCTGGCCCACGGGATTCCCACAGGGACACCCCTCTGGCCCACGGGATTCCCACGGGGACACCCCTCTAGCCAACGGCACTCCCGCGGGGAAGGAAGGCTTTGGAAGCAAGGTTCATCCATATAATATAATGGACATGTCAGCCTTAGTAAAAGAGGGGGTTTATAAGTGAGTTACCTGAACAGAAAACCAAAAAAGGGTTCCACCAAAGAGATTTCACAAGGAAAACAGCAGCGCAAACACAAAAGAAACTGTGGAATTGATGATCCTGTCAGAAGTAATTGCTGCTTTTTATGGGGACGGGCGGGGATGGAGGTAATTCCTTGCGGGGATGGGTGGGGACGGAGAGGATCCTGGCAGGGACGGGTGGGGACGGAGAGGATCCTGGCGGGGATGGGTGGGGACGGAGAGGATCCTGGCGGGGATGGGTGGGGACGGAGAGGATCCTGGCGGGGACGGGTGGGGACGGAGAGGATCCTGGCAGGGACGGGTGGGGACGGAGAGGATCCTGGCGGGGATGGGTGGGGACGGAGAGGATCCTGGCGGGGACGGGTGGGGACGGAGAGGATCCTGGCGAGGATGGGTGGGGATGGAGAGGATCCTGGCGGGGATGGGTGGGGATGGAGAGGATCCTGGCGGGGATGGGTGGGGATGGAGAGGATCCTGGCGGGGATGGGTGGGGATGGAGAGGATCCTGATGGGGATGGGTGGGGAAGGAGAGGATCCTGGCAGGGACGGGTGGGGACGGAGAGGATCCTGGCGGGGATGGGTGGGGATGGAGAGGATCCTGGCGAGGATGGGTGGGGACGGAGAGGATCCTGGCGGGGATGGGTGGGGACGGAGAGGATCCTGGCGGGGACGGGTGGGGATGGAGAGGATCCTGGCGGGGACGGGTGGGGATGGGTGGGATTTCTGTCCCCGCGCAACTCTCTAATCCAGACAAACTACCGGACATGTGGTAGGCAAAGCGTACTCAGGTGTGGCATGCCAAGTTTATGCTTACATTTCCTCCAGAAAGTGATTTTTATTTAAAAAATATTATAGTATTTCTTTGATTTTTTTTTTTTTTTTTTGCTGGTTGCTTGAGAGTTCTGGTTGCTTGAGTTCCAGTTACCAGAGAGTCTACTGTAAAATAAAAACAATATCAAAGTGATCTCCCTCACACTGTTAGATTTCTCATTTATCACCCTCAAAAGTTAATTGGAAGAAGTGCAAGAACCTCTTCCAGCTCGCTACGACCTGTTTCACCATCTGTATCAGAAAGTGGTAGAGCAAGACTTACATTTGGGCGCCTGAGGCTTGTCTCTGTGAAACGTGTGTGTTTCTTCCAAACCTATCTCATAAGTTCTACTTTCCTGGTGTGGATTTATTTTTTATCCGCACCAGCAGTGCCTATAAATGTAACATCTGGATGGCTGGCAGGCAAAGCTTTCATACAGTTCTACTCTCTCGGGGGATCTGACTCAGAGCAGAAAATGTAAGTGTCATTTTGTTGTCTATCCTCATAGGATTTGGCTGGGGTTTTTTTTCTTGGGGTGGAGAGCTATGTCTCAGCAGAAATTTGAGGTTATGCTCTTAAGACTGAAGCCAGAAACCTCCAAATTCTTAGCATTGTAGAGCTTCTCCAGCCGGAGTACTAATTCTCCATGAGGGTGATGGGGGTCTCCTGGGGATCTTCTGCTGGGTTTAAGGGAGATTCAGACCCAATAAACAGAACAACACCAGAGGCAATACTTCTGTTTCAAAAGACTGTAAAAGGCATTGGGAATAAGAGAAACTGGCAGAAGGATAACTCAGCACCCTTAATGCCAGGCCTCGGCCCTTGGGACAGAAAGAAAGTTATTTCAGAAGCTCTGTTCCTATTTTTGGACATCTGAAAACCAGCATCCATATGCCCGTTTTGCATGAATTTCCACATAAGAGAATGACACGGGGACACGTTTTCCGTTCTTTCCCTGCCCCTGCCTCATTCCCGCAAGCTCCACCCTCATCTGTGCAAGCCTCTTACGCTTTAAAATCCTAAGTGTTCGAGATATGTGTGGTTAAGGCTGAGCTTACAGGAATGGGGCAGGGACAGGAAAATAACTTGTGGGGATGGGACGGGAAAATGAGTTCCCACAGGGATGGGGACAGATTTGTCCCTGTGTCATTCTCTAGTCCACATCCCAGTTTTATAATGCCAGGTTATTGTTGTCTACAACTGCAGTACATCCATATAGCAAGGAGGCATGAACTAGGGATGGTAGAGATGGAAAAGCCAGACTATGGATATCTACCCAGTGGCAGAGCAAGGGTGAGAGGCGACCGGGGCGGTGGCACCCTTCCCCCCACCCTCTTCTCTGCCCCCCCCACCTTCACATGCTCCTTCCCCAACCCCTCCTGCCAGGTGCACACTACTTCCCTTCCCCCCTACCTCTTTAAAGTTCCGGGTTCGAGCAGCCATCCCAACTTGCTTTCATTGTATGCTAACAGATCTCATGCATATTTATTGGGGAAATCCTGAAAACCCAACTGGATTGCGGCCCTCAAGGAGGGACTTTGACACCCCTGTACTAAAGTAAAAACAGCTGTGATTTATTCCCAAACAGTCACTTGGCATTGAGGGTTTTTATTTTTTAATTCCTCTCATTCGATTACTTCTTCTGGGTACTGCTCGATGACTTTCATCAGAACCCCGATATTCAAAGCTTGGAGAGTTCTGGCAGACAGACCAGAGGAAAAAAAAAGAGGTCTTTGGGGATTCCTGCCAGCTCAGGTATTCATATTTTATTTCCAAGCAAGGGGCAGGGGCATCAGGCATGGCTGATTGAGTGACATTTTGATGTCCACCCACATTAGGCTCATGCCTCTCCCCCCTGGATAGAATAGCTTCATTAAACCAAAACTACACCTTCTGAAGCATTTTCTATGTGGAATTCCATATCTGTACTGGAAGGGAAGGGACAGCGGATTCCTTATTGTGCTACTGTAATTTTCAAAATCCTATATGGTATATTTTTTTTCTCCTTTGATCCCTGTTTCATTTAATTCACAAGAAATCTTTAATTCTAGGAGCTCTCGGAAATACAGTGGTGCCTCGCATAACGGACGCCTCGTACAGCGAACGCTGCGCATAACGAACTTTTTGTCTTGCTCCCTATAACGAACTTCGTTTCACACAACGAAGTCGCCCGAGGGGCCCGGGGGGGGGGGCGGAACTACTCTCGCCGAAGCCGGGAACAGCAGCACCCTCCTGTCTGAATGCAGTGTTCCATCATCTCCCTCCACCTTACCTTAGATGCCGAGTTTTCCGGCTTTCTTTTTCGGCCAGCCACACACTTTCAAAGAGCAGCACATGCGCGCATGCTCTGTTGTTCAATCTTCTCCTCTGACGCAACCGGAAACCGGAAGTTGCAGGAGAGGAGAACATTGATCAACTCCAGCAGCTGCGCGTGCACAGCTTTTTGAAAGCGTGCGGCTGGGTGAAAAAGAAAGCTGGCAAACTCTGCATATAAGGTGAGGTGGAGGGAGGGAAATGTAGGGCTGCAGAACGAATTATTTTGTTTTACATGTATTCTTATGGGAAAACGCGTTTCACACAACGAACGTTTCACATAACAAACTTGCTCCTGGAACGGATTAAGTTCGTTGTGTGAGGCACCACTGTATAAACATGGCTTTCCCACTGTTAAAAGGAATAAAAACTATGGCCAATTTTTGTCGACCATTTTCTTTTTTATTCGTAAAAGTTTGGAATGAGCTTTGAGTTCTCTCTCATCTACCCACTTTTCGTACAGTATTGAAGACATATTTATTGACATACGACGTAGTGCTTTTTGGTAAGTTATTGAGGGCCAAGAGGCCAATAACTCCATATAATAACAGACTACTTCTCATTATGACGGGAGTTGCCATACAGCTTATGTTGAAAAATTGGGATAGGTTAAACTATAGTTTTTGGTGGGAATCCTTGAGCCAAACTTATAAATTTGAACATATGAGTGCAATACAATTGGGACATTATAAGAAATTCAAGGAGGTCTAGGACCCATTGACAAAATTTTGTAAAGATTGATTATTAGTTTTGCCTGTTGATTATACGCATCCAGGAGGGGTGGGTGGGGGGAGGGGGAAGGGATATGTACTTATTATATTAATTGATGGAATTAAGTGCTGTTTATTTTGTAAACTGTTTGATAAATTGTTGCACTTGATGTTGATTATTAAAATGAATAAAGATTTATTAAAAAAAAAAAAAAAAAAAAGAAGTCAGAAATTTACTAATGATTTTTCTTTTTAAAATAATCAACCATACAAGATAAAATTTCGGCCTAAAAGATATAGGGGCTCATAATTGAAACGGAAATACGTCTAAAAACCGTCTTAAATTAGCACTTGGGCGATCAGTAAGACAAGTCGTCCAAATGCCGATAATCGAACCGGGTTTTAGAGGTATTTAAAACTGACTTGGGCCTTTTCAGTGCTGCTGTATGCCCAGAGCTAAAAGTGGTGTTTTAGGAGAAGTGGTGAGGGCGGAACATGGGGCGACCTAGACTTAGTCGTATTACAAGTATAACCGAAAGTTTAACGAGGCTGCCCAGACGGAACTTAGCGATTGAAAACCAGGTCTAAGTGGCAAAAAGGTATCCAAAGTGACCAGACAACCACTGCAAACACAAAGTACAGTCCCCCACACACTCCCCCAGTGATCACTGCCCCCCCCACCCCCACCCCCGCCATAACAATCGTAATAAAAACTTTACCTATCTGCCTCCAGAACATCAGCACCTGGCATAGGAAAGCCTAGTAGAGCAGCACAGAGGGGGTTATTGGGGTTGTAGATAAGTGGGTCTAGTAGGTTTTGGGAGGCTCACCATGACCTATAACGGAGTTGTGGCGAGATGTGCAAATGGCACCCTTTTTGTGAAGTTCGCAGCAGTGTCCTGTAAGGTGCCCCACTCCGGTGTTGCCATGTCTGGGTGTCCAGTCCATCACTTTGCGGCCCCTCCCATGTCCGAAAGGTCTTGTTCTAGGCGTTTTGGACTTGGACAAATTTTTGAACAAGAATGGGGTATTAAGATAGACGACTTAGCGATGTGGCCAACCAAACGGCTGGACGTATACTTAGATGATTTTCAAAACAGAAAAATATTTTTCGGGAATGGACTTTAGACACTGCCGATTTTGGGCGACTAGCGATTTAGACTTTTCTTTTGATTATGCCCCTCCACGTTTCTTTTCTAATCTCTTTTATAATTTATTAATATTTTCTTAACCGAGACGAGCCCTCCTGTTGGGATGAATCGGTATATAAAATCAAAGATTAGATTAGATTAGAAAAGGTTGCAGGTGGGGGGAGGGAAATGTATTTTGTAATATCATAATACATCTTCTTGTATTAATAATTGGGAGGAGGGGGAGAAAATGATTGTTTTATGTATTAATTGTGTTTTTAATTGTGCGTTTTATATAGTGTTTATGTTCAATTAATTGTATTGCACTGTCAAAGTTTGAAAATCAATAAAGATTTTAAAAAAAAGAAAAGGTTGCAATTAGGAGTAATGCAGACAAACCAGCTGCACCCTCATTTATCCACTTACTCCTCTTTTCCTGTGAAGGTGTACGAGCGAATCCAGGGGTTGGGCACCGACACTCTTGGCGCAAGTTTAAGAGACGGCAAGAAGGCAACGAGAGCTCCTTCCAGGAAGTGAGGATTCCCACACACAGCATACTCTGTCTTACACATGTACGGACACTTGGCAAAGAAACACACATTGTTTGCTGTAGGAGACAAGGGTGAAGAACATCTATAAATCAGCCCTGCGTGCTGCAAAACATGCCAGTTGGAAAAGGATGACATGAATTACATAATCCTAGTTATTTTTATTTTGCTCTTGGTAAACTCTGTACCGCCATCTAAATGTCAGTTTATTAGTCCTTTGGCTGCCCAGGGTCAGGAAGAATTACCATGTATTGCAAGAGGTTCCCCTAGTGGCAGAACAAGAAGGGTTTTGTGAAATTTAAGAATGGCTCATAACTTTCTTAGTTAGGTAGACATATAATTGAGATATGTGGGATGGAGAGAGGGATACATAGGCTTTTTTGATGGGATTTATATTGTATTATATTGATCTAAACCACATTTTCTCATATATGCAGTGGAATCAAACAAATACATAAATAAAATATACTCCTCTCACAGTTAACAAATGGATGCATGATAACCCACCACAAGTAGTGGAGGAAGGGAACCAGGAAAGGGGGAGATAATCCTTTATATAGATCATTTGATCATGCGTTGCATTATTATGCATCTGCCCAGCAGAATTATATTCAGGACTGGCCCAATGGTATCTGGTACCCTATGAACCTTCATTCACGTGCCCTGCCACACCACCCTACCCCAGGAGCAACTCAAGGCTTTGCCCCTTCCCCTCATAGTCCAGCATCTCTCCTTCCCTTCTCTCCCCCTAATATATCATGTTCACGGGCAGACTGGATAGGCCATAATGGTCTTTATCTGCCATCACATTCCATGTTTCTATGTAATGGCTTTGCTTGACATTCTATCACCTTTGCCCTCTGCAAGTTTAAAGAAGTGAAAGTCAGGGTCAGATTGGTAAATTTTCCTTTCCGGGGGTATGGGACTTTCTATTTTACCTGGCGAGATGAAGAAAACACTTTGTAAGACCTCATTCTCTGTCACTTCTAGGATTTCCTGGGTAATGTTAATCTTCCTCCCAGCCACTGGGGGCACTCGTCGAAAATCCAGGATCCTGCATAGAAGAATAATGCAAAACACTGAACATTAATTTAAGGAGACAAGAAGCCATGAGAAACATATGTGCCTACCTTGGCAAGAGACAGGAATAGTTATAGAAATAAACTACAGATAGACTCTCTCAGGCTCATATTCAGACCCTGGGAGATCACTGGCAACACTGGAAATTCAATACCAGCACCATAGCCAGCCATCGGCAATTAATTTTTGGTCTATATTCTGGTCTATATTTAGCTGCAATAAACACAGGAGAAACCACCTTCTCACACTGAAGAAGGTATATGAATTCATGTATATCACATTGTAAACACACTCATCCTCTAAAATACAGACATGGGGAAGCCACTGCTTGCTCTGAATTGGTAGCATGGAATGTTGCTACTACAGGATTTGGGATTCCGGAATATTGCTATTCTTTGGGAATCTGTTTGGAATGTTGCTACTATTTGGGTTTTTGCTAGACACTAATTTGATTTGATTTATCATTTTTGATATACCGCTATGTGCAGCCATTTTCCAGAAGCTGGCTTGTGGAATTTGGTGTACGTGACAAGCAGTGAATCTTAGGATAATTCATTAAGGGGGGTGGAGGCTAGTGGAGGCTGGAATCTTATCTTGGTTTAGAGTGTAGGCTGGAATCTTATCTTGGCTTGATGAATGTTCAAACCTGATGTTTACTGCAGAAGCAGAGAGTGAAGCATGATAGTTAGGTACATAGCCAAAGATTATAAAAGGAGCAAGCGAGGGACTTTACTTGGAATCCATCTGTGTGCAGAAAAGGGAGAGTCCCTTGACTGACCCAGTGCATCGGCTGCCTGAAAAGGGGGATTTCTTGGTTGTGAGGGGCGGTGTTGCTACAATCATGGTGAATTTGTTCTAATTCGTTTGTGTTTTGTATATTACTGCTATGCAATTTCTATAATGATTAAATTACTATAATAAGCATTACCTTGTGTATGTCTCTTTGTATGCCATGAAGTGCTGACTACCTAATGAACTTGGCATTACTCGCTAGCACATAAGTATTAAGTGGTTTACAATAGTAATATAATAGAAATGAGGGATTATCCCTCTCTGTCCCAGTGCCCAAGATGCATTGAGAGGAGAAAGGCCTGTCGTTCTGAGCACACGGCCCTATAGGCAAGAGGGAGTGGGCTCCCTCCTGCCATTTGTCATTTGAAGGTATAGGAGTGTTGGGGGATGTTGAGGGGGGGTGTCCAGGAATGTTGGGGGGTCCAGGAATGTTAGGGGATATGGGAGGGATTTCAGGTGAGGGGTGTCCAGGGATGTTGGGGGGGGGAGTGTGTGTCCAAGGATGCTAGAGGATGTCGGGAGTCGGGGGATGTTGGAAGGAGGGGTGAAGGGCTCGGCAGCTCCTTTTTTTTATTTGGTTAGTTTGGAGGTGTACTGGAGGGGATCAATGCCTGTGAGGGAGGGAGGGACAGAGGACACTTCCTGCCAGTTCAGCTGATCCTGGCAAGGGGAACCCCCATCAGCTGAGCCTGCAGGAATCCCTGAAACCGACTAAGCTGATGGGGATTCCCCTGTACAATCAGACAAGGCATTTGGATACGTCTGCAAAACTTGCTTTTGTGCGTTTTTCATGTGGACGTTTTTATTTTTGAAAATGGCAAAAAAAAAAAAAAAATAGATGTACTAAGGACCAAAACCTCTTCATAGGTCATTTTCAAAAATAAAAGATAGACGTCTGGCTGTTTTGAAATGGGTATTTTCTGTACTGGATTTCTGGATGTTTTTTTCAAAAACATTCAAATTAAACTTAGATGTCCTATCAAAAATGCCCCTCAATGCTTGCTATTTTAAATTCAGTTCACATTTCAGTGTAAACATTTCATAAGGGAAGATGCCTGATCAAATTTAGAGAGACCAAAAATCAGTCTTGCAGCTAGATTTTCATGCAATTGTGGTAGTCTTGAAAGCTCAACCGGCTTGGTGCGCCTCCAGGAGAGGATTGAAGAAAATCATTCTACAACACATACCTGTCCAGATGAAAGGCCGCAATCTCGGCATTGTGTCTTTGAAAGTCAACAAAATAGAAAACATCTTCTGGAGTCTCCTCCTCTCGTTTCTGTCTGAAAAGAATACCAAGTCAGAAGCTGACAGAGATGAGAAGAATATAATTTAACAGTGTGAGAGGTCAGACGTGGGACAAATAGAGGGAGGCTGTGGGAGCAATATGACTGGAGATTGACCAGATGCTATGATAGTACAGTAGCAAGACTACTAACCAAACTGGACGGGCTAATACATTCTTTTACGGAAGTTGGCGAAAGAGAGTTGTTGCAGATTGGGGAGGAAGAGGCCATTGATTGTAGGTTTGAATGGGCAAGGAAGGAAAGGAAAGGAAAGATGGCCAAGGAGATAGGGATGTCACTGGAGCCATATTGGATTAATAGTTTACCTAGTGATGACCTGACACGGCTCTGTTTTGGCAAGTGCTTGCATCAGGATCCTTGATTCTCTAAGAGAATAATCTCAATGGCCCGGATTCTGTTAACGGCGCCTCCAGAAACGGCGCTGGCTGAGTGCCAATCACGGGTAGCCACCATTAAGAGAATCGCAGCTTACATAGGTGTAGGTAAGGTAGGCCAGGGTTTTACGGACCTATATTACTGGAACCTACGTTTGATGAGAATCGTGTCTACAGAGGCACCTAGTTCATTTCCGGCGTACATCATGCCCACTTTAATCTTAGGTGCCTCTGTAGATGCGATTCTGGCGTCCTTTTTCGCAGGTTCCTACAGGTGTCCACATTTTTTTTACAATGATATTTTTTAATTGGTTTTAAACAACGCGATCAATTACCACACTGATTACCACCAATTAAAACAATTAATTTAGATGGCGGTTGGGCATCATTAGTAGTGTTCACTATGCAAAAAATAAGGGCTTCAATGACTACTGTGGCTGGAGCACTTTTTTGGAATAATTTGACAGGACCGCTTAGAGTATTAAGAAATTTAAGACCGTGTTAAAGGCAACTTTATTCACCGAAGCTTTTTTATGAAATCTTTTGCATTATGTATTTGCTTTTGAAGAATTTTAGGTGAATGTTATTTATTTTTGTATTGTTATTCAGACTGGTCCCCTCATCTATTAAACTGCGTTAGCTCATAGGAACTCTATGCGCGTCGGAAGCAGCGTGGCTCCCTGCGCTAATAACCGCTATCGCGGTTTAGTAAAAGGGGGAGGGGTTACATTAAATACCACTGACTAACTTACGGCGCTGTTTATAGAATAAGGTCCAATTGTTTACGCAAACTCTGCTCCTCACAAAATAAGTTCATTCAACCAAGACTCTGCTTTGCTAAGCCCACATTTTTATAGTCACCATTGTGTGAGAAGCCTAGTGTTCGTGTAAACACATTGAGCTTACTCACAGAGAATCAAGGACCCTGATGCAAGCACTTGCCAAAATGCGGTCATGTCGGGTCATCAGTAAATTACGCTTCTGTTATCATATCTGTAGATGGCTCTTTTACTCAGCTCCTCTAACCTACTCCTGGAACACAGTTTATGATCTCTTTTGAATTAGAACTGGAGTTTGGACAGCTTCCTGGAGGAAAAGTCAACAGTCTGCTGTTGAGACAGACATGGGAGGAGCAAATGCTTGCCCTGGATTGGTATTCTAGAATCTTGTTACTCTCTGGAATTCCGGAATCTTGCTGTTCTTTGAGATTCTATGTGGAATGTTGCTACTCTTTGGGGGTTCTACAATCTTGTTACTCTCTGGGATTCCAGAATCTTGCTATTCTTTGAGATTCTGTATGGAATGTTGCTACTCTTTGGGATTCTAGAATCTTGTTACTCTCTGGGATTCCGGAATCTTGCTGTTCTTTGAGATTCTATGTGGAATGTTGCTACTCTTTGGGGTTCTACAATCTTGTTACTCTCTGGGATTCCGGAATCTTGCTATTCTTTGAGATTCTGTATGGAACGCTGCTACTATTTGGGTTTTTGTCAGGTACTTCTGACTTGGATTGGCCTCCGTGACGACAGGACCAATGGGGAGTATGTAGCGCAGTGGTTAGAGCTACAGCCTCAGCACCCTGTGGTTGTGGGTTCAAATCCCAAGCTGCTCCTTGTGACCCTGGACAATTCACTTAATCCCCAATTGCTCCAGGTACATTATATAGAGTGTGAGCCCACCAGGACAGACAGGTTAAAATGCTGGAGTACCTGAATGTAAACCACTTACACTATAAGTGATATATAAATATTCTTATGTTCTTTTGAAGTTAATTACCGGTACTTGCCTTTCCAAACTTATGGTCTTTTTGCAAAGCTGCGCTGCTGAGCAGCATAAGCTAAATGCCATACCGCACATTCTATTCCTATGGTTGGTCTGGCATGTAGCGTACGCTGCTCTGCAGTGGAGCTTTATAAAAGCTTGTCTTAGGCCCAAAGGTGAGTTATATTCAGGCCTAGTAGGTGTCAAGTGATTTGTTCATCCTCCATTTCAAATTACTATAACCTTGCACATTGGAGGGAAGTGACTGCCGATTAGGGAAACTCTCTTGCATGTTCCCTTACCTCATGGGTTTGAACATAGCCTTTCCAAAGTCTTGGAACCGCAGAACCAGTTTCAGGTGGACCCCGCTGGGCTTCACAACTTGAAGGAGAGAATAAAGCAGAGAGTGGGCAATGGAAAAATATATTCCTACAGGCCTAAAATATTTATCCTAAGAAGATTCTGTTCCATGCCTTAAATGCACGATACATTAAAATGTTAGGCTCCTATCAGAACAAAAAGCCCAGATGACCGCAGAAATAATGCCCAGGTTACATTTACAGACCACAATACTATTCCTTAAAGTGCTAAGGGTTACCAGAGTCCGGGAAAACACGGACATATCCTCTTTTTAGAGGACTGTCTGGGTGGCAAGAAGGATTTCCAAAACCCGGCCGTCCAAGTTGTGGAAGACCCCGTGCTGCAGGCGTGGATGTCGATGTGATGATGTCATGCGCAGAGGGCCTCCAGACCTCGGGGAAGGAGACAGGATGTTCCGGCCACACTATTACTGATGGTAGCTCTTCTGCCGGATAAAGACTGGGTTTTAAAAATATTCTTTAAGAACAGATCTAAGGAATTGGGGGGGATACAAAATCCAAATATTTCCCAAATTTTTGGGTCTTGAGAGAGACCCAAAAAAGGAGACGTCAATTTTTGATTTTGAGACCAGGAGTAACAGATTGGAGGTGTTTTTTAATTTGAGGTTTCCCTGCAAGTGTGTGATTAGATATCAGTCCTTAAAATATGTATTCCTAGAACCTTCACAGCTGACCAGCTTTATAGCTCTTAAACGTCTTGAGAAAGGTGTAACATCTGTTATCTAAGAGTGTCAAGATTCCCTCACTTATTAGCGAAACTGTATTTCCTGATAGGATTGATAATTCTTTGTGTTTTAATAATCATTCTGGAATAATCTTGGATCTCCAAATTTGAGGCCTTGAGACAGATTAACATATTGTATTGTTTACTTTGATATACAAACTGAAATTACCTGCTTAATCTTTCTGTACAAGTGTTGTACACTTGAAAATTATTTTGAAAACTATATAAAAAAAGGATGTTCAGCTGGGGTGGGGCTGGGGGCAGAACAGGGCGGAGCCAGGTGTCCTGTGTTTTTTTAAAGAGGAAATCTGGCAAACCTATCCAGGAGTGCCTTTTATAAAATAGCATTGAGAGCCGTTTTTATCAGCACCAAATTTTCGGCTCCGTTTGTAGAATCTGGCCTTAAGCACTTCAAGCTTAACTTCGCATTAGCCAATTAGCATACCACAATGCGAACGCGCTAGCTGGAGGTTGGACGTCCACAAACCCAGGAGAAAAAAATGTCCATTTTCAAAGCTGACCTTTTACTTTTGAAATTAACCTAGGTATAAGTTTTGGTCCTTAGGATGTCTGTCTTTTTTTTTTTTTTTTTGCTATTTTCAAAAATAAAAACATCCCCATGAAAAACACACAAAAGCAAGTTTTGTAGACATACCCAACTACCTTGTCTGATCGCGGCAGAGGAATCGCCATCAGCTGATGGCGATTCCTCTGCCGCCGCGATCGGCTGATGGTAAGCCCTCGATATGCTGTTTCTTTTCCTCCAGCTCTGGGTGGTCAGAGTGGGTCAGTGACCACTGGGGGAGTACAGGGGGGATCATGCCTTAATCCCTCCAGTAGTCAGCTGGTCAGTTTGGGCAGCTTTGGGGCACTTAGTCGCAACTAAAAACAGGTCTAACTGCCGGCGTCTAAGTTCCCGCTAGGAAAACTTTGATTATCACTGCAGTACGTCCAGGTGTAAGCCCGCACGATTCCCACCCATAACACACCTCCCGACATGCCCCTTTGCGCTCTGGGCGCACAGCAGCTTAGAAGTGTTTTAACACCTTCTTCTCATGTTCACATTATATGTTACCTGATTTTATTTTAAAACATTTTATTGAAGGAATTAAATAAATATACAATAATACATTAAATATTCTTTACAATTAATCTAATCTAATCTAATCCTTAGGTTTGTATACCGCATCATCTCCACGTTCGTAGAGCTCGACGCGGTTTACAGTAGGAGAAATAGGAAGGAACTACAACAGAGGGTCAGAGGTAGAAGTGCTATCTCCTCCTCTCCCTATTGGCTAAGGCTCTTAACATTTGCATCTCCTCTTCCCATAGGCTAAGGCTCTTTCCACCTGCATTGTGATGTCATAGAGCTTTATGGTTATAGAAAAAGAGAAACATGATGGCAGATAAAGGACTAAGGGCCTATCCAGTCTGCCCATCCGCAGCATCCGCTATCTAATCTAATCTAATCTAATCCTTAGGTTTGTATACCGTATCATCTCCACGTTCGTAGAGCTCGACGCGGTTTACAGTAGGAGAAATAGGAAGGAACTACAATAGAGGGTTAGAGGTAGAAGTGTGAAGAAAATTTAGAAGACTTGGGATGCCAAGATATAAGAGTTTCCTTGATTCCTAAGTTGGAGGGAGACTTACATTTTTTGAGAAAAGCCAGGTTTTCAGATGTTTGCAGAAAATTAAATTCAAATATTCCATAAAAAATTTTACCATTCCTCCAAAATATATTTTCCATATTACCTATTCATAATACCATACCCCCCCATACCTTTCCCACCTTCCCCCTTCCTACCCCTTCCCTTCTCCCCAAAATGTATTTCCAATTATAACATTGTAATAAAATCATTATACAAATATACAATTCAAGATATTCCAACTATTACCATCATCAACCAAATTTCCTTTTGAGCCCCAAAATGAAAGATTTTAACTATTTGTGAACCGAGTCGAGCTCTTCCACAAGATGACCCGGTATATAAACTGAAGATTAGACTAGACTAGACTAGAAGTGCTGCTGCACGTTCAGATGATCAGCACTATTAGGACGTCCAAGTACCGACTTAGGCAGGATTTTGGACGTTTTAAAGTTTTGATTTTGCCCCCCCCCCTAATCTCTACCCATCCTCTGCCCCCTCTGAAAAAAATTATTTTTTGAAAAATGCTTACCACGCACTTATCTCGTACAAACAGGCATAATATCGCAAAAAGTCATGACACGTTTTCCGATAACCTGTTTTTCACACACTAAGGTCCTGATTCTATAAATGGCGGCAAGTATGTAGGCGTTGAAGAGCGCAAATTATAAGGTAGGTGCCATTTATAGAATCACGCCTAGCGGCACCTAAAGAAGCAAAAATTCGATTAATGACTTGGTCTGGGCCGATGATTGAGACATAGACTTGCAAACTCATTTAGCAGTCTACTGTCTGACATTCATGTCTCTGAGGCCCACTCCTACAGTCAAGTAAGTTCTTTCAAAACAAATGCAAGGAAGTTTTTTTTTCACCCAAAGGGTCGTGGACACCTGGAATGCGCTACCGGAGGAAGTGATCAGGCAGAGTACGGTACAGGGATTCAAACAGGGATTGGACGGATTCCTGAGGGATAAAGGGATCGTGGGATACTGAGAGAGGTACTGGGATGTAACACAGGTATAGAAAGCTAACCAGGAAATAAGTATAGAAACCCAACCAGGTCGTGCATGTGCAAGACCGAAGGGTTAGGACTTCGATGGGAAGATAGGACTCAATGGGAAACCAAGGTGGCAAGGGGGCCCCTTCTAGTGATTCAGACAGGTCGTGACCTGTTTGGGCCGCCGCGGGAGCGGACTGCTGGGCAGGATGGACCTATGGTTTGACCCGGCGGAGGCACTGCTTATGTTCTTAGGTGTGTTTTGATTGTTGGATATTTATTTGAACACCCTTTATTGCATTTGCTTTTTTTGGGATTTCCCCCTTCCCTTCCCCCATAGCTCTAGTTGAAGAAGTTGTTTGTGGCGGTTGAGAACGTGCTCTTCACGACCCCGTTGGCTCTCCTGCTGATTTTGCTTCCGGGTGCCGCGCATAGGAATCGACGACGGGGTTGCGAGGAGCACGCTGTTGACCGCCGCAACCGACAACTTCAACTAGAGGTACGGGGGAAGGGAAGGGGGGATGTGCGCGGCAGGCGGGATCAGGGAAGGAGAGGGAGGGTGGGGGAGGGGCGCCACCACCCCAGGCATCTCTCACCCTTGCCACGCCACTGCCTAAGCGCATATTAGGGCTTAACCCTCTTTAGTAGAAGGGGATCCAAAGAATATGAATATTCCACTTTGGGGACCTTATTTGATCTTTTTGAGTTCAAGGACTTTTATTGGTTGGAATAAATGGTTGTTGGTTGGTTGGTTGGTACTGATATCTCTCTTGCCTCTCTTTTTTTGTACCGTTCTATTTCCAAGGCTAGCCTCCTTCTTCTGTTGTTCTTTTAGTTATAAAAAATTACAATGGACCATCTATAGGTTTCATTGTTGACATTATCCAAAGGTGAGGCAAACAAAGGAGCCTGTGTTCCTGATATTTCCTGGTGCCTGATGAAGTGTGACATTGCCAGACACCGAAGAGAGAGAACTCCGCCCCAGTGAAAACACGGGCACGTTAATTAACCTTCTCCTGTCGTAATAAATTTTACGTTACGCTGGTTCCAATTATAATTATTTTAGCAAAGTTTTGTATTATTCACCGTTATCATTTACGGCTATTGTAAACATAATGTAAATAAGTCTGTAAATTCAAATATTTTGTGTTCCTGTCGTGTACTGTATGTCCCATGGCATGGGACATACGATGGCAATAATATTTTTGGAATGTCCCGTCATCCGGGACACACGATAGGAAACTGTTAGTGTTCGAGCCTTGTGCAGACGAGGACGGAGCTTAGGCATTGGTGGAATGAGGCATTATGACATCACAATCTCAGCTCTAGAATGTTACTACTTAGAATTCTACAGTGTTTGAGGCTTGTGCAGATGAAGGCGGAGCTTAGGCATTGGTGGAATGAGGCATTATGACATCACAATCTGAGCTCTAGAATGTTGCTATTTAGGATTTCAAAGTGTTTGAGGATTGTGCAGATGAGGGCGGAGCTTAGGCATTGGTGGAATGAGGCATTATGACATCACAATCTCAGCTCTAGAATGTTACTACTTAGAATTCTACAGTGTTTGAGGCTTGTGCAGATGAGGGCGGAGCTTAGGCATTGGTGGAATGAGGCATTATGACATCACAATCTCAGCTCTAGAATGTTACTACTTAGAATTCTACAGTGTTTGAGGCTTGTGCAGATGAGGGCGGAGCTTAGGCATTGGTGGAATGAGGCATTATGACATCACAATCTCAGCTCTAGAATGTTGCCATTTAATGGTTTTAAAGTGTTTGAGGCTTGTGCAGATGAGGATGGAGATTAGGCATTGGTGGAATGAGGCATTATGACATCACAATCTCAGCTCTAGAATGTTGCCATTTAATGGTTTTAAAGTGTTTGAGGCTTGTGCAGATGAGGATGGAGATTAGGCATTGGTGGAATGAGGCATTATGACATCACAATCTGAGCACTAGAATGTTGCTACTTAGGATTTTAACCTTTTCCTATCGTAATAAATTTTACGTTACGCTGGTTCCAATCGTAATTATTTTAGCAAAGTTTTGTATTATTCACCATTATCATTTACGGCTATTGTAAACGAAACGGCCCAATAGATGGGACAAATGATAGGTAGAAGGTGTACTGTATGTCCCATGCCATGGGACACATGATGGCAATGATATTTTTTGGAATGTCCCGTCATCCGGGACACACGACAGGAAAAGGGTAAATGTATGCAGGGTTGGTTAGCATTATATAAGCTGAAGGTTAGTGAATACCAGCAATATAGAATTGACAATTTTCTAATACTTCAGTCTTACTTGCAAAGAAACTCTCCTTACAATGCACTAAAGGGTTCTCCATGGCTGCTACCGATTGTCTGTAACAGCCACCAAGAATCCTATGCTAATGCATTACAATGAGCTCATTAGTATTCTAATGAGCACACCGTCTAATGCACAACAGGGAAATGTGTTGTTTCCCATGCAAACTTCACCGCCAGGGTAGGGTTACCCGATTTTCCGTCTGGAAGATCCGGACTCCCTAGACCCACCCCTAGGCCCACCCCGTCCCACCCATCCCTGCCCCGTCACGCCCCCATTCCGCCCCGATCCCGTCACTGATCCCGCCCCAGCCCTGACCCCCCGCTGCCTCTTCTTGTTGGGCAGCATATCGGCGCATGCGTGGATGCCCCGCTGCCCGAAGGAAAGCTTTTCAAAACCCGGACATAGTGCCGAGTTTTTGAAAAGCCGTCCAGACCCCCAGGACATGTACTCAAAAGAAGGACAAGTCTGGGGAAATCCTACGCCAGGGTCTGAGCTGTCATAGTCTCACTTTCCTGTCAGTGCCTGTACGCTGATTGATTCAGGCACTGACAGGAAAGTAAGGCTATGAAAGCCCACGACAACCATATTTTAAAATATCCCTCCTGCCCACCCATCCCCCCCCCCGTCCATGCTCCCCCATCTCCCCGAGCCCCCGTACTTTTGTTTTCAAGATCGGCAGGAGGGATGCCCACTCACTCCTGTCTAGGCTACTGCTAACCTAAAATCCCTGACATTCCCCCCCTTTCTAATGAAAGCTGGTAGGAGGGATGCCCACTCCCTTCTGCTGGTAGGCGTGCCTCTTCAAATTGGCTGGCCTTCCCCTTCCTAGTGCATCCTGACACGGGGGTCCTGGCATGATCTTTTTTTTTTTTAAATGAGTACAGACTAGAGAGTTGCATGGGGACAGAAATCCCACCCATCCCCACAAGGGTCCTCTCCGTCCCCACCCGTCCCCATCAGGATCCTCTCCGTCCCCACCCATCCCCGCCAGGATCCTCTCCGTCCCCACCCATCCCCGCCAGGATCCTCTCCGTCCCCACCCATCCCCGCAAGGAATTACCTCCATCCCCGCCCGTCCCCATAAAAAGCAGCAATTACTTCTGACAGGATCATCAATTCCACAGCTTCTTTTGTGTTTGCGCTGCTGTTTTCCTTGTGGAATCTCTTTGGTGGAACCCTTTTTTGGTTTTCTGTTCAGGTAATTCACTTATAAACCCCCTCTTTTACTAAGGCTGACGTGTCCATTATATTATATGGACGAACCCTGCTTCCTAAGCCTTCCATCACTGTGGGAGTCCCGTTGGCTAGAGGGGGGTCCCCATGGGATTAGGGGGGATTCCCGCGGGAACCCCGCTCCCGTGCAGACCTCTAGTATAGACACTGGCCCCAATTTTACCAGCTTTTCAAAATCCAGACAGTCCTCTGAAAAGAAGACATGTCCGGGTAAATCCGGACTTCTGACAACCCTAAAACATGATAGCAGAGGGAAGTTATACTTACTCTGGCTACAGTCGCATGTCCCCATCAGAGCCTTTTCATCTTGGCTATAATCTGCAACAGAAGAACAGCTCACTGACTTTTCATTTACACGGCACCCTAAACCATGCTGCTGTCAATGGTGTCACCCAGAGGTGCAATGAATCCCTGACCCCCCTCCCCACATTTACATAGGCATCTCAGGCAAAGAGGTCCTTCTACTAAACCATTTAAGGCCCTTAATGCACATAAGATTTGGAAATGCTGTTTGACATGGCGATTAATGTTAAATTTAAAGCCCCTCATGGCAACTATACAAAAGGCATAGGAACCGCACCTCTAGAGGTGCCTACCGGCTCCAAAAGCCACTACAGGAGACTGCCCCTACTTTGCTGGTTGAGCTGAGAACATTTCAGCGGCCTCTCGTACAAGTATCATAAGAATCATTAGAATGGAGTAAGTTTCAAGTTTATTAAAAATTTGTTGTACACGCGATGTCAAGTACTTCAAGGCGTATGACAATTTAAAAATAGGAGACAAAAATAAAACAATTTTATACAAATAAGCATCACAGTGTCTACGTACAAATAACTACCGATACAAAAGGAGAGGGGGATGAAGTACAATCTTTAACCCTTTCAGGACCATAAGGATCGTAGGCCAATTTTTGTGGTTTTGACGACATTTTTATGGTAAAAAGGGCTTGCAGATGCCAAAAAATTGATTTTTTTTGTGAAATATCATTATTTTTATTTAAAAAAATCAGACTTCTGGCTTATGGACAGTGTGGCAAGTGAATCTTCTCGTCAATCTGGCAACGACGCTAATGAATGAATGTCGGAACCAGTTTGTTTACATAAAGGCAGTATCCTATGGAATCCGTACATATCAAATTTAGAACTGTAGACTATCCCAATCAAAATTGATAGGATTTTAAAGTTATGGGACAAATATGTCCCTTGGTCCTGAAAGGGTTAAAGAAAATAAAGAAACATTTAGGGAAAATTTATCTTGTGGGTAATAAAGAATAATCATGAAAGCATGGATAAGCCTAGAAGAGAAGGTAAAGAAGATTTCGTTCTATACATAAGGTCTGATTAAAATTAGGTATTAGAGCATAAGCATTAATGACAGACGAATTATCCTATCTATGTCTCAGTAAATGAAATGTGGCTATAGAGCTTTTCCTCAATGGAGAGTGCTCCAACTTTGTTGGTTGGGCTGAGAACTTTTCAGAGACCTATATATATATAATTTTTTTTTATTATTGTATTTCGCTGATTGTCCAGCTCTTTTTATTGTAAACCGCCTAGAACTTTTGGTAATGGCGGTATAAAAGAATAAAGTTATTATTATTATTATTAAAGCCCTTCGCAAGACCATCGAGACGGATTGTACTTTCAGGTACTCTAAGTATTTTCCCCTAACTGTCCAGGTGGGATCACAATCTACCTAAGATACCTGTGGCAACAGAGGGTTAATGTTCTTTTATTATTTGCTTGTGGGATGGGGAATGGTGACAGAAAGTTGAGGACTTTGAGTCCTTGCTAAAGAATTGAAGGTTTAAAGTATCTTTGGTTTTTGGGTGTCTAATATGTTTTGGACTTTGAGTTAACCTTAAATTGAAACAGCATTTTGAACCTGTGCAAATGTTTGATAATAATAATAATAATTTTATTTTTTGTATACCGCTCTGCCATTAGTTCTAAGTGGTTCACAACAGTAGAAAAAATACAATCGTATACACATTTCTATGGGCAGAATTATATATCATGGTTAAACTGCAACTTAAGTATTAATATTTCCATTAAAATACAACCTAATTGTGAAGAAAAATTTACAAACGTGGCATGATAAAATCATTAAAAAACTTGAAGATCAACATTCTTGATTATTGCATTGTAAACCGCTCTGAACTGTTTGTGGTACTGCGGTATACAAAAATAAAGTTGTTATTATTATTATTATTAATAATTTCCTAAATATAGGATAAGAATAAGCCCGAGCAATCAGCGGGGTTAGGCTTATTCATTTTCTTTTGGCCATTTTGTCATCTTGGAAGCAAAGCCATTGAGGGCCGGATTCTGCAAATGGCGGCGATCAATCCGTTCCTACTTTGACACCCTTCCCTTCCAAATCCCATGCCAAGCCCTGATCCTCAGCATGCAAGACTACTGGAACCTCATCTACATCTCATGCCCCCAAAAAACACTTCAACAGACTCCAGACGATTCAGCGCACAGCGGTGCGCCTTATCTTTGGCCTACGGAAAAGTGACCACATCACGCCTTACTACACGCAACTACACTGGCTCCCGATCGAGGCCCGATCTATATTCAAACTAGGTTGCTTCATGTACAAGGCTTTCTATGGTCTCCTACCAAATTACGTGACTGAAATATTTGAGTTTATCCCCCTCCCCAACCTGCCTTTTGCTCTCCAAATCCATCTTCGCCTACCCCTCCCTGCTAGGAAAACCTAAAAAAAGCCTTCATGACAAAACTACTATCATATTAAGCAGCTCCCTATAGCCAGGGCAGGATTAATTCGTCGAGGGCCCCTAGGCACACAAGTACACTGGACCCCCCGCCCCGCCCCACCCCACAATGCGCCCAGGCGGAAACAGGAAGCTGCGTCAGAGGGAAGCTTTGGCCAAGCAGCACCGCTTGCACAATTACAGTTCCCGTTGCCTTTCTTACCCGTGTTGCTTGCTTATCTTACTTTCCGTCAATTGGAGGGGCTGCATTGCCAATCGGGGTGGGGCCTGCATTGCCAATCGGGGGGGCCCGCGTTGCCGATTGATGCTGGAGGGGCCCATCGCCGTTTGGAAAAAACAATGTTGATGCCTTCCTTCATCGGGCCCCCCTGACCATTTCGGGCCCTAGGCACGTGCCTACTTAGCCTATTGGTTAATCCTGCCCTGCCTACAGCCCATTATGGATTTGTCTTTGTGATACATACTTTTCAGGCGAGGATTAAAAACATACTTGTTCAACAAATTCCTAGTAGAACACTAAATCCCGTGTCCTCTTCAGGTTTCTCCCGTTTACCTCAAGACGAAGAAAAGCTCTAGCTACGGACTCATTCCTCCTGCACCATATCTATTTCTGTACCGAGATCCAAACTCTGTCTATTTCTTGAGCTCTCCTTATATCGCCTTGACTCAGACCTGCCACGATCCTTTGTTATTTACACGCCTAGGTTACTTGTCAGTGTACCCTCTCCTCTTATGTACGATCCTCTAGTTAACCCCTGTTAACCGCATCGAACGTCACGGTGCATTACGGTCTACAAATACTGGTTTTATGTTGTGTATGCAGAATCACGGTCGTATCAAAAGCAGGCGCTGGAAATGCAGGCCCGGGTTTCGCAGGCCTCCATTCACGGCTTCTACCTGGGACAAGAATCGCATCTACATCCACTTCTGGTGCAAACCACGCCCACTTTTGAAGTAGGCACCTCTATAGATGGGACTAGGAGGGCCTGCAGGCACCTACATTTTTTTTTTTTAATTACTTTTTATTTGGTTTTAAATGATGCGGTCAATGACTGTGCCGTTTATCACCAAATAAACCAATTAAGTTGGTCAACGGTAGGGCGCCTACGGCTGCCTAAATCATGGTGCAGATTTGAGAATCAGGCCCTGAGTAGCTGCTTTTTCAAGGGCGAATACTGCTTGCAAAGAGGGCGTATTCTTTTGGAAAGATCGCAAACTTATTTCCTGCTCAGTGGTTCACACACGCACAATGGTTTGATGGGTGCAGTATGTTGCCCCATGCGCCATCTTGGTGGGGGCGCCTGCATGCATCCTCCTTCCTGATCCTTCTACCTCGCACGTGCGCCCCCCTTTCCTTCCCTCGTACCTCTTTAATTTTACTTACTAACTTTAAGAAGCCTTCTTAAAGTTAGTAGGTGTTTATTGTTGAGTTAGCGGAAGCCATTTTAAGTGATTTAAAGCCCTGCTTTCTACTAATTGGTAATCTTTAATTTTACTGGCGCGAGCGGCATCACAGACTCGCTGTCCGCATCGGTGTCGGCTCTCTCTGACGTCACTACCGGGTCCCACGCCTAAGAAGTGACATCAGAGGGAAAGCCAACACGACGCGGGCAGCAAGTTGGCGATGCTGCTTGCACCAGGAAAATTAATGACGCACGGGGAAGGGAAGGGGGTGAGCAAGCGAAATGGGGTGTCGGGAAGGAGCAGGGGTTGGAGAAGAGCGCGGGGAAGGGGCGCCATTCACCCTCGCTACGCCACTGGATGGACGCACTTTCAGGATAAGGCAACCCCTTTGCATATTGTGTGCAACTTTTTTTTTTTTTTTTTTTTTAAAGTGCGCACACATTGGCAAACCAAACAAAAACCCAAACTGCGTTTTTATTTTCTCGTCTTCTTTTAGTTAACGACATGCAAAGACATCGGATATGTTGTTAACATTTCCCATGTCGTTAGGGATACCAGATTTTCCGTTTGGAAAATCCAGATCCCTAAACCCGCCCCCAATTCCACCCATCCCCGCCCCATCACGCCCCAGTCCCGCCCAGCCACGCCCCTCACTTACTGCTCTCTTCAGGTAGGAGGGCATCCGCACATGCGCAGATGCAACATGACATCATAGGCACGCACGCATCCACGGACGCCCTCCTACCCGACACAATGTGGAGAAAAGCTTTTGAAAAGCCGTCCAGACCCTTGGACGGGTCCTCAAAAGGTAGGGTTACCAGATTTTCCTTTTGGAAAATCAGGACCCCCTAGCTCTGCCCCCTAGGCCCACCTAGTTCCGCTCATCCCCGCCCATATCCTGCCCCCCCAACCCCGCCCTAGCCCCACCCCCACTGCCTGCACTTATCGGTCAGGGAGCACGTCCGCGCGCTACGTTTGATGTTACACTCGGGCGCATGTCATCCACACATGCGGGGACGTCCTCCCTGCCCGACAGAGCTTTTCAAAACCCGGACAGTCCCAAATCCGGGCGTGTGGCAGCCCTACCTGCCATTGCAAGCGACAGCCTGTCCCTAATGTTTGATGCATTATTTAGCTCTTACCAGCATTGATGGTGTTAAAGCTGCTGATATCTTCCAGAAGTTTGGGAACTGTAGCGCTGTCTCTAGGGTACAGTCCAGAACGGCTGATCTCCTGGTGGAACCGCAGCCAGTTTGCCTGTAGATTCAGCTGTGCGGCCTGCACATCGGGGTCGGTCAGGTTCAACCTCTCTCTGTAAAGCTTTTGCTTCCTGCAATGCAAAGTCTTTTATTGACATCACTAGTGAAAACGGAACTGCTCAATTCTTTTGCTTGTCGAGGACAGGCCAAGCTCACCCAAAAGCCTGAGAAACAAAGCACAAATAACTAGAATTATCAGGAAGTTTGTA
This sequence comes from Geotrypetes seraphini, assembly GCF_902459505.1. Classification (NCBI taxonomy): domain Eukaryota; kingdom Metazoa; phylum Chordata; class Amphibia; order Gymnophiona; family Dermophiidae; genus Geotrypetes; species Geotrypetes seraphini. Next base: position 14,307,065 of record NC_047093.1, on the reverse strand, counting down.
CATCCAAGATGAACATAGAGCAAGTCGATACAGGTGCGCCAACCAGTAGGATGAACAAGGATGTAGTAAAGAACACAATATATGATACTATGTGTCTATACGTAGTATGATTACCGTATATACTCGAATATAAGTCGACACCCCCATTCCCCCCACTCAAAAGGAAAAATAAAATAAAATATTTGACTCGAATATAAGTCGGGGGCTTAATATTCAAGTTCCATGCCCTGCCAGGATCTGCACCCAGTGTTCCCTCATCACATCTTCCCCTGCAAGGTTTTGCACTCAGCCCTCCTCCCTGCCAGGCTCTGAACACTGTCCCACCTTCCTTCCCTGTACCCTCTTCTCCCTAAAAAGAGCCAACCTCAACAGTGATGTCATAATGGCTTGATTGTCCCGTACTCCCCTCTGCCCAGCCAGCAGATGAACCCTTCCCCTTAACTTAAACCACCTAGTGCTAGGCCGGTACAGGAGAGATCCCTCTTGTCTCCTGCCCCGACCGACACTAATAATTACCACCCTCCCTCCTTTCCTCCCTCGCATACCTTTTCCCTCCTTTGTAAAGGTAGTAGCCAGCGGCGCACCCGGGCCGGTACGCAGGAGCGAGCTTTTCCGGCCCTGCACCGCTCATTGATAGGCTGCTGCAAGTTCTCACGGGATTCACGGTTCTTGTGGTAGCCTATCAATGAGCGGTGCAGGGCCGGCTAGGAGCTTGAAAAGCTCGATCCTGCGTGCCGACCCGGGTGCGCCCCGGCTATTACCTTTAAAAAGAGGATTTCAGCGCATACACGCTGGACCACCAGGGAACTAGGTATGCAAAGGAGAGAAGAAGGGAGGGTGGTAATTGTTAGTGTCGGTCGGGGCAGGAGACGGGAGGGATTCCTCCTGTCCTAGCCTAAGGCAGGCCTACAAGAAGTCCGGGAGGGTTTTGGGTAGTCACTGGGAGATGATCCCAATATAAACTGGGACCCCCATTTTTGGGCCAATTTTTTGGCCCCAAAATCCCGGTTTATATTAGAGTATATATGGTATAATTGTGTCTGTATTGAAAACCATTTAAAACGTGAACTCTGTATTGTAACACCTTTACAGAAGCTCACGTAAACTGCTCTGCATTGACTCCCCAGTCATTAGTAATGGTATAGATTAGCAGCTTTCAATAAACAAGGAACCACCTCCAAACTGGTTGACTTCTGACAAGTGTTCATCCTGTCTTTAGAGCCGATTATTAAACTTTCTGAAGAACTTTCGCTTTGGGCCCTGTCCAGTACAGCTGAAAGCCGTGCAGAACGCTCATTACCTGCTCTGGAAAGAATTCACTGATTTGGACCAGATATGAAATGTTTTTTTTAACTTAACAGATGTTCTGTATTATTTTCCCAGAAAGACATGAGTTGCATATGTTCATATGACATGAGCCCAACACTGCATAAAGTCCAAGTAATTCACTGAGCTCAGGGCCTCTCAACCCAGAACTCAGGGCACTCCAGACAGTGGCATTGTAAGAGGGGTGGGGGGTGACGAAGGGGGCGGTCCGCCCTGGGTGACATGGGGCGCCTTCCCCCTTCTCTTCCCCCATTCCTCTATTTGAAGTTGTTGTTCGCGGCGGTCAACCATCTGATCTCTGCGACCCTGTTGGCGGGGGTCACGAGGAACATGTCGTTGACTGCTGCGAGCATCAACTTCAACGGGCAAGATCAGGTGGAAGAGATGAGGGATGGGGAGGGGCGCCTCTCACTCTCACTACGCCACTGACTCCGGGGTTTTTGGGATCTCCACAATGAATATGCATGAGATAAATTTACATACCAAAGTAGTTGTGCGTACAACTCTATCCCATGCATATTTATTCTGGATATCCTGAAAAACCTGCCTGGCTGGCTTGAGAAGCCTTGATCTAGCTAACGCAAGAAATGTAGTCACGAGTCTAATCTGAGTACACATGCTTTCTTTTCTTTTTCACTTAGGATTGTGGCACTTGCACACGTGAGATTGGCACCAGTAATTAAGAGGTTATAGGTTCAGGAGCAATCTAAAGAAATACTTTTATACGGAAAGGCGCTGGATGTGCGGAATAGCCTTCCAGTGCAGGTGGTGGAGACAATGACTGTGTCTGAATTCATGAAAGTATGGGACAGGCATGTGGGATTTCTCAGGGAGGGGAGGAGATAGTGGATGCTGCAGATGGGCAGACTGGATGGGCCATTTGGCCTTTATCTGCCATCAGGTTTCTACGTTTCTATAACCATAATGCTCTATGACCTCACAATGCAGGTGTAAAGTGCATTAGCCAATAGGAAGAGGAGATGCAAATGTTAAGAGCCTCAGCCAATAGGGAGAGGAGGAGATAGTGGATGCTGCGGATGGGCCATTTGGCCTTTATCTGCCATCAGGTTTCTATGTTTCTATAATCATAAGGCTCTATGACCTCACAATGCAGGTGTAAAGAGCCTTAGCCTATAGGAAGAGGAGATGCAAATGTTAAGAGCCTTAGCCAATAGGGAGAGGAGGAGATAATGGATGCTGCGGATGGGCCATTTGGCCTTTATCTGCCATCAGGTTTCTATGTTTCTATAATCATAAAGCTCTATGACACAGGTGTCAAAATCAAAGCCTGCAGGCTGTATCTGACTCGCCTGGTCGTTTTATGTGGCCCACAGTCCGATGCCCCCAGTGTTATCTTGTGTCCGGTTCTCTCCTCCTCACAGCCGCAGAGTGCACGAAGTTGTGTGCAGCGGCTCCTCGCGCGTCCTGCGCCTCATTCAGAAGCATTCCCTCTGATGTTGTGACATCAGAGAGAAGGCTTCCAGTTCAGGCACAGGATGCACGAGGAGCCACTGCACGCGGCTTCGTGCACACTGCGGCTGTGAGGAGGAGGGAGCTGGCCACAAGATAATACCGGGGGGCATCGGACCACGGGCCGCATAAAACAAGCAGGTGGAAGGTGGCCAGAAGGTAAGACACCCGCCGGAGGGAGGCACAGCATGGAGAGAGGGAAACAACAAAGATAGGGGGAATGAGGTTTATTTTCAATTTATTGTTTGAATTGTGTCAATTTTGAGCATTTGCTGTCTATCTTTTGCACTGCTCAGGAAGAAATATATTTGTTTCTTTTTCTCTGGGGGTTGTACTGCATGTAGAGTCTTGAATCTTAGGGTTTCTTTTTTTATATATTAGTACCTTTAATTTTTGGTCCCGTATTTGCATAGGGGTTATCTGTGTTCTGGTAGGAACGAATGTTGAGAAACATAACTGTGCTTTGTGTAGTTTAATTTTGTGGTTAACCATTATGTGAAAAATGGTGTTATAATTAGTACTATTATGGGGGTGGAGTCTGGGGCGGAGATTGGGTGGAGGAAGAAATCTTTTATCCTATGGGTTCCATGGCGACAAGAGGGTTCATGGTGTCCCCATGAAATCTTCAGGGGGGGAAGATTTCATGGGGACACCAGGAAATACTTCTTCACCGAAAGGGTAATTGATCGATGGAATGGTCTTCCACATCAGGTAGTTGAGGCCAGTACCACACTCGACTTCAAGTGGGGTCGCTCCAGAGGAATGCTTAAAAAATGGATTCTCGAGGAGGGAGGATTCTTGAGTGGGCAGACTTGTTGGGCCGCCGGCCCTTTTCTGCCGTCACACTCTATGTTTCTATGGCCCGCGACTTAGCCTGTGTTTTGGATTTTGGCCTCTTAATGTAATTCAGTTTGACACCCCTGCTCTATGACCTCATAGTGAAGGTATATAGAGCCTTAGCCAATAGGGAGAGGAGGAGATAAGTTACAATCTCAATATAAAAACAATGCACATTTGACACGAGCACACCAAAAACGACTAAACAAGTACATTTAACAAATACACATCAACACAGCAGATAAAATCAATAAAACACGGTCCCTGCAGCCAGATCTATGAGCCCCTGATAATGGCAATAATAGCTCTAGCTGTACTTTCTTGGTAGTTAACCACTGACTCCTCGCTCCCCTCTATTTTGGTAGACCTCGAATTCGTAAGAGGATCTCGCGCACCCTGTGTTTTTCTCTGTTGATCTCATGAACAAGTATGTGCAGTTTGGAAAGTGACTGAATCATTCAGTCTCTGTCTGGCAGCTGAATGACAACATGCAATTCTAACACCATCTGCTTATCAACAGAATAAAATGGGTTTTGGAGAAGCAGCTGCTTTAATTACTGTTTATATGCAAGCACATCCAGATTAATAACCAGTCAGGATAGGAAACCGACTGTCAGCTGAACTGTCTAACACCCTGTGTGGGGTTAGTACTGGGAGGGTAAGCAGAAGGGAAAAAAGGAAAATATATATTTAGAGATATAGGGAGTAATTTTGTACGGATTCTGGTTATCGGTGCTAAAAACAGGTGTACAAACAAAGCACAATTCTATTGAAGTGTGCATGTATACTCTGGGAGAGATCAAAATTACATGTATAAATTATTCAATCCTATGATTTATGCACATTTGTTAGAAAGATATAGTGGCGCTGGAAAAGGTTCAAAGAAGAGCGACTAAGATGGTAAAGGGGATGGAACTCCTCTCGTATGAAGAAAGAGTAAAACGGTTAGGGCTCTTCAACTTGGAAAAGAGACGGCGGAGGGGAGATAGGACTGAAGTCTACTAAATCCTGAGTGGAGTAGAACGGGTACAAGTGGATCGATTTTTCACTCCGTCCAAAATTACAAAGACTAGAGGGACACTCGATGAAATTGCAGGGAAATACTTTTAAAACCAATAGGAGAAACTATTTTTTCACTCAGAGAATAGTTAAGCTCTGGAACGCGTTGCCAGAAGTTGTGGTATGAGCGGATAGCGCAGCTGGTTTTAAGAAAGGTTTGGACAAGTTGCTGGAGGAAAAGTCCATAGTCTGTTATTGAAAAAGACACGGAGGAAACCACTGCTTGCCCTGTATCGGTAGCATGGAATATTGCTACACCTTGGGTTTTGGCCAGGTACTAGTGACCTGGATTGGCCACCGTCAGAATGGGCTACTGGGCTTGATGGACCATTGGTCTGACCCAGTAAGGCTATTCTTATGCTCTTATCTTGCTGCAGGCTTTTACAGCAGGTTCTAGAGCAGATGTAGGCATCCATGCCTGCAATGTAGGTGTGGATTTTGCTACATATGCTAATCATTTATACAGAAAAGTAGGCAAATCCTGGAGCCTCAGAGCTTGGATACTCAAGATATATGGATTTTGTGCAGGGGGGGGGTTTAATTCAGTCTATCTGCACTAACATGCCCAGAGTCAGATTAATATAATATCCCAGAGTCCTTTGCTGATACTCTGGTTAGGCCATGTCACAGTAATGTAAGGCTGACAGGCACATTCAGTAATAATTTGTCTGTACAGCATAAGATAAATCCTTTGGGGTCTTTTTACAAGGCTGCGGCAGAGAATGGCCTTAGTGCTCCCTTACGTGTGTCTTTCCCATGTGTTAAGGCCATTTCTACTGCAACTGGAGAACGGCGGATTTTCCATTTTCCGAATTAATGGCCTTTAGTTGCCGTTACTGCACTGCCATTAAAAATAATAGCACTTGAGCCCCCTACCGCCACCTATTTTGTAGGTGGTATGGGTTCATGCGGTAATCCTGAGCACGCTTAGCACGTGGCAACGCCGATGTGCTGATCAGCCCAAAAATGCCCACTCTCCAGCCCCAGACATGCCCTCTGAGTCCAAAAGAAATATTTTTTAGCTTGTGGGTAGTGTGCACATTTGAAACTTGCCACAGGACCCCCTCGGCACGCCCCTCGCTAAACCCTTTTAAGCAGCAGTAAGCACAGTGTTTATTGCAATATATAGCATACATTCTAGCTGCTCAGTTTTCTGTTCTGCCGGGTTCTGTCCCTCATTACCCTCTCACACGGCTTGAAAGAAGGTTTTCCTGCCTTGGGGGGGGGGGAGACATTCCAGGACACACAACAGAAAACCAGATGTGTTTCGATGGGGAGAATGTGCACTGCTGCAACACGTTCCTGCTAACAGGAATCTTATCTCGCAACGATGATAGCAAGAACTGTTGGTCAAAGGCTACTCAGTTAAACAAATAATCCTTTCCACTGAGCTGAGATCCGCCTACTAATCTTTAGCAGGATTCTCGTGTTACCGCCATTACCAGGTCCCTCTCACACCTGGAACTGAATAATCTCCAGAGGTTTTGGGTTCTTGTGTAGCGCAGAGTCACCTGGAGTCAGAGCAGCCTGACCCTGGCAATAGTGGGGACGTGCATGCAACTTTTAAGTGATTCTCAAAGGTTTTCTATTTGGAAACACAATTGAACCAGGGCAGGGGTAAGTTGTAGGGCTCAATCCAAAGAAAACAGCATATTGTACACTTAATTCTGCAGATGCTTCAAAATTAATTTGCTTCAACAAACCTTTCTGTGTATCTAATTTCAACTACTAAAGAATCAATATATAGAAACATGATGGCAGATAAAGGCCAAATGGCCCATCCGCAGCATCCACTATCTCCTCCTCTCCCTATTGGCTAAGGCTCTTAACATTTGCATCTCCTCTCGCTATTGGCTAAGGCTCTTTACACCTGCATTGTGATGTCATAGATCTTTATGGTTATTGAAACATAGAAACATGATGGCAGATAAAGGCCAAATGGCCCATCCGCAGCATCCGCTATCTCCTCCTCTCCCTATTGGCTAAGGCTCTTAACATTTGTATCTCCTCTCGCTATTGGCTAAGGCTCTTTACACCTGCATTGTGATGTCATAGATCTTTATGGTTATTGAAACATAGAAACATGATGGCAGACAAAGGCCAAATGGGCCATCCGCAGCATCCACTATCTCCTTCTCTCCCTATTGGCTAAGGCTCTTAACATTTGCTTCTCCTCTTCCTATAGGCTAAGGCTTACACCTGCATTGTGATGTCATAGATCTTTATGGTTATTGAAACATAGAAACATGATGGCAGATAAAGGCCAAATGGCCCATCTAGTCTGCCCATCTGCAGTAACCATTATCTCTTGCTGCTCCCACCTCATGATATAAATACATTTTGAAACCCCTTTAATCCCCCACAACTGCTGACATAATCACCTTCGACCCATCGAGCCCTTTGACATATTTGCCTTCATCATCCCCCCACCTAGAAGGAGGGGTCACCTGCTTCCTCCTCCTCCTGCTTCCTCTGCCAGCAGTTGGAACTGCTCGGGAATGGCCAGTCTCCTGATATGATATGACCCCCATATGGCTCTGACAGGAAAGGAGAACTAGCAGCGTAGGTGGAATAGAGGCTGGGAATTTATTTCCGTATTTAATTTGCTTTCTATCTCGTCCCAAAGGACCTCAGAACGACTTACAAGTTAAACATACATCATTTCAGTACAAGATTACAATATAAGTTTTTATCCTAGGAGTCTGATATTAATATACATAATATACAGTTTACAGGTTAGATTTGCCATAGTTATAGTGCAAGATTTTACAATACAAGTTTTCCTTACATGACACATACTGGGTTCTGGTACCAATATACATATCTTTGTAGTCCATGGGTCAAGGGCAGGGGGTTAAGTGAAGAGGTATGATTTTATTGCTTTCTTAAAGTTGCAGAGTCCTTCGAGGGACCTGATCTGTGGGGGCAGTCGAATCCAGAGGCTCAGGAAGTAGTGCTCTCGAGTATTCCTGCCCTCTGGAAGAGAATAGCAGTGATATCAAGTTACCCTTTTCCGGGCTGCAGACTTTTTGGCCAGTCCTGGTGTTGAACTTGCATCCCAAAGGAGTGTGGGATTTGTAGTGCCTGATCCTTCCCATTGAAATCAGTGTTGTAAGTCCTATAATGCACCAGTTTAGAGGGTGTCAGGTCAAAAGCGCGCCGGGACAAAGGCGCGTCCAGACAATTGAGCGCAGCGCGGAGGTGCACGCCGCTCAAAATTACTGTTTTTAGGGCTCCGACAGGGGGACGTGGGGGGGAACCCCCCACTTTACTTAATAGACATCGTGCCGCGTTGTGGGGACGTTGTGGGGGGTTTGGGGAGTTGTAACCCCCCACATTTTACTGAAAACTTCACTTTTTCCCTGTTTTTAGGGATAAAGTTAAGTTTACAGTAAAATGTGGAGGGTTACAACCCCCAAACCCCCCCATAACGCTGGCGCGATGTCTATTAAGTAAAGTGGGGGGGTTCCCCAACAAAAACCCCCGTCGAAGCCCCTAAGAACAGTAATTTTGAGCGGCGCGCACCTCTATGCTGCGCTCAATTGTCTGGGCGCGCCTTTGTCTTTCGCGCCGTTGTCTATGAACCGTTTAGAGTGGTCAGAAATCCAGGGCTGTCCCAAAATCTCCAACCTGGAAACTGGGTCATTTGGCATTTCTGGAGTAGGGAGGGGGTAGGGAGGAAGCTTGAACTTCTGTGGGCAGCAGCAGCAGCTCCGGCCCATCCCCAGAATTCTTTCTTCCAGGTAGTAGCTGACTTACAAAAGTGTGATAAGCTAGGGTTGCCCATCCGCCCCCCCAGGCCCACCCATCCCCACCCTGTTACACCCCAGCTCCGCCCCCGCTGCCTGTGCGTCGGGCAGGAAGGCATCCACGCATGCGCGGATACGACATGATGAGGTCACGTGCATGTGCACGTGGTGACATCATCACGCCGCATCTGCGATTGCATGGATGCCCCCCTCCCGACGTGATTTCTTTTTGAAACCCGGACAAAGTGCCGGTTTTTGAAAAGTCATCCGGACCCCCGGACATGTCCTCAAAAGGAGAAATCCAGACGTCTGGGAACCCTACGATAAGCGAGATAATACATTTGAATAAAACTTGAAACTTGTGATGGCACACCTGAGCACAACCAGCTGATAACCACAGACACCAATTGGAGGTAGCCGTCAATGCCAATGAGCCCTTTCTAACCACAAATAAAAAAGTTTGCTCAATAAGGGTTTGCTCAGCACCTGCAAAGCTGACTCCTTTGGCCCCTGATCTTGACAGACCCTCCAATATCTTAGCCTTGTGAGGAAAGGGTGCAGCTCAGCACATCCAACGACTTACGTCTCCTGGGTTTGTTAAACACACCCACCACACAGTATAACCATCTGTGGCCACACCCTAATTACTGCACTATGTAAGCCTTCTGGGAACAGGAAAATACCTGGAGCACCTGAATGGAACTCACCTTGAGCCGCAACTGAGAAAGGTGTGAGCTAAATCCAGCAGCATCCCATTCCCCAAGGCCAGAATGACCTCAGACACCTCGTGAAGCTTCAGCGTGGAGGTTCAGGAGCCATCTGGCATTGATTCCTGGTTTAGGGCTTTGCTACCCAGGTTGGCCAAAGGCTGGACCAGTGCTATGGAGGTAGAGTTAACAGAGGCGAGGGGAGAACAGGCCAATCAAGCCCTTGTGACATCACTGACGAGGTCGGCTCTTATTGGTGGAATGAGGCATTATGACATCACAATCTCAGCTCTGCTTCCCAAAAACCGAAACTCTTCACACTACCACGACTACTATGAATTAGTTCTATAGTGCTACCAGACGCCCGCAGCGCTGTACAGAGTCACAAAGAAGACAGTCCCTGCTCAAAGAGCTTACAATCTAAACAGACAAGACAGACAAACAGGATGTCATGGATACAGTTCAGGGGAACGGTTAATCTGCTGGCTGGGTTGGAGGGTAGAGGGGAGTACAGGAAAATGAAGCCATTGTGACATCACTGATGAGGTTGGCTTTTATTGGTGGAATGAGGCATTATGACATCACAAGCTCAGCTCTGCTTCCCAAAGACTGAAACTCTTCACACTACTATGAATTATTTCTATAGGGCTACCAGATGCCCGCAGCGCTGTACAGAGTCACAAAGAAGACAGTCCCTGCTCAAAGAGCTTACAATCTAAACAGACAAGACAGACAAACAGGATGTCATGGATACAGTTCAGGGGAACGGTTAATCTGCTGGCTGGGTTGGAGGGTAGAGGGGAGTACAGGAAAATGAAGCCATTGTGACATCACTGATGAGGTTGGCTTTTATTGGTGGAATGAGGCATTATGACATCACAAGCTCAGCTCTGCTTCCCAAAGACTGAAACTCTTCACACTACTATGAATTATTTCTATAGGGCTACCAGATGCCCGCAGCGCTGTACAGAGTCACAAAGAAGACAGTCCCTGCTCAAAGAGCTTACAATCTAAACAGACAAAACAGGATGTCATGGGTACAGTTAAGGGGAACTATTAATCAGCTGGCTGGGTTGGTGGGCAGTAGGTTATGGATTGAAGGCTATATCAAAAAAGATGGGTTTTAAATCAGCTTTTAAACAAGGTAAGATTCTTTGTTTTGTTCTGTAATCCGCGGGATAAAACCCTATTTATCATACCACACAGACCACTCCAGGCACAACAGCCTCCAACATTGGTTCTTTGAACTCATCTTGTTGACAGATTCCACTGCGTTTTGCTAAATGCCGATTCTTCTTTGTTTGTGATAAACCATTAACAGCCCCAAAGGGCTTTGGGAAAGATTTGCCCTGTACTGCCAAAATGTTCTTGACTTTTGGACAGGATAAACATGACCCTTGGTGACAGGAGGGTCACAAGTATCTTGCTAAACAAATACCACCACCGTATTTATAGAAATCATATTCTCAGGGGGTTTAAACATCAAAAGCCTATAACAGCCTTCCCTTCTGACAAACATTTGAAGGCTTATTAGCTGGAATCTACTATAATAAAATGCTAAGCGCGCATGCGCACTATTACCGCCGTGTTCCCTGATTCCTGATCTGTAGTTCCGTGGTCGGCAGAGTGCGCATGCGCGCTTAGCTTTCCAGTGACCGCCAGACAAATTGGAAAACGCTGGCTTTCCTGCTCGCGCAATACAGTTTGCCTCTGAAGGTGATGTGCATGCACGCTTACAACTGCCCCACCCTTGCAGACCTCCAGGTTTTCCTCCATCGGAGCCGGAGGGAAGGGGGGGGGGGGAGGCAAAAAACTGGACAGTAGAGACACTAACCCCTCTTTATTTACATGGCCGAAGTTCAAAGCCGCAGCGGCGACTCCTCTCTCGAGCCGCACCTGTGTCGGAGAAGGCTTCCGATGCAGGCGGGGATCAAGAGAGAAGCCGCGGTGGCGGCTTTGAACTTAAAAATAAATTTCACAAAAGAACCACCCGAACCCCTGTTGATCCTCCCATCACAGACTGACCCTCCCATCCCTTCCCGCTGTCTGACCGACTCACTTAGTCCCTTGCTGCCCCCCTTTCCCGCGGTCCCGACAAACCTGCCGACTCCAGCAGCATCCGCAGCACTCTACACATGCTGCTTCGGGGCCTTCTACTGCCCTGATTTGCTCTGCCGCATCTTTGATGATGTCATCAGGGACGTGCAAGAGTATATCAGGGCAGTAGAAGGCCCCGAAGCAGTGTGTGTAGAGTGCTGCGGACGCTGCTGGAGTCGGCAGGTTTGTCGAGACCGCAGGAAGGGAAAGGGGGGGGGGGGCGGCAAGGGACTAAGGGAACCGGCCAGACCGCGGGAAGGGAAAGGAGGGTAGGGGAAAATGCTGCTGCTGCACAGGGAAGTGGTGTGGGCGGAGGGAAATGGAGGGGGAGGTAATGATGCTGCGGCTGCTGTGCAGGGAAGTGGGGGGAGGGAAATGCTGTTGCTGCTGCACAGGGAAGCGTGGGGGGATCGAAATGCTGCTGCTGCACAGGGAAGTGGGGTGGAGGGAAATGCTGCACAGGGAAATGGAGGAGGGAGAGAAATGCTGCTGCATAGGGGGCAGGGAGAGAGACAGATAGAAAGACAGACAGCAGGAGGGAGGGAGACAGAAAGAAAAGAAGAAAGACACAGGGGCAGGGAGAGACACAGAAAGACAGACAAAGGGGGCCAGGGAGAGAGACAGATAGAAAGACAGACAGCAGGAGGGAGGGAGACAGAAAGAAAAGAAGAAAGACACAGGGGCAGGGAGAGACACAGAAAGACAGACAAAGGGGGCCAGGGAGAGAGACAGACAGAAAGAAAGACAGCGGGAGGAACAAAGACAGAAATAAAAGTAATCCACCTTGAACTACAAGGTAACAGCGGAATAGAAATCACTAATGTAATGTAACATATATTCTAGCACCCGTTAATGTAACGGGCTTAAATATTAGTATATATATTTTTTTATTATATAACCTTAACAGTTCAGCTGATTTCTGCTTCTTCACTGAAAATCAACAGACCTTTTGCCTAAAGTATAGGCAAGTGAAAAAGACATCCAAAAAGTGGTCTTTCAGTTTCTTTTACAGGAGGGGGTCCCCAAACTTATTATCAAATTACAAACAGGGCTAAAGGCGAGATATACTCCTCCTGAGAATATCAGAGTTTGCTGCTGATTGGAAGGGGGTCCCTTTCAAAGTTCGCAGTGGAAGAAAAGGGTACATCAAGGAAGATAAACAAATCGCAGACAAACTAAATTCCTTCTTTGCGTCCGTCTTTACGAAGGAGGACACCTCAACAATACCTGAAGCGGAGAAAGTGTTTGCAGGAGAAATAGAAGACAGCCTCACCACAGTTGAAGTGGACTTAGACCAGATATACTATCCGATCGACAAACTTAAAAGTGACAAATCCCCTGGACCGGATGGAATTCACCCGAGAGTCTTAAAGGAATTGAAGGTTGAAATCGGAGAGTTATTGCAAAAACTTGCAAACCTGACAATCAGAACTGGACAGATACCGGACGACTGGAGGATAGCGAACGTCACCCCAATTTTCAAAAAAGGATCGAGAGGGGAACCGGGCAACTATAGACCTGTGAGTCTTACGTCTGTCCCCGGCAAGATGGTTGAAGCACTGATCAAGGATAGCATGGTCCGGCACTTGGACGCACACGACTTGATGAAACCCAGTCAACATGGATTCAGGAAAGGGAAATCATGTTTGACGAATTTACTCCAATTTTTTGAGACCGTGAACGAGCAAATAGATAGTCGGAAGCCGGTGGACATAATATACTTGGACTTCCAGAAAGCGTTCGACAAAGTTCCACACGAAAGACTTCTCAGGAAACTACAAAGCTATGGCATAGAGGGGGATATACAAAGATGGATAGGCAAATGGCTGGAAAACCGAAAGCAGAGAGTGGGCATAAATGGGAAGTTCTCCGACTGGGAGAAAGTGACTAGTGGTGTACCCCAGGGCTCGGTACTTGGGCCGATCCTTTTTAATATTTATATCAATGACCTGGAGGAAGGAACATCCAGTGAGATCATCAAGTTTGCAGACGATACAAAACTATGCCGGGCGATCAGATCGCAGGAGGATAGAGAGAAACTCCAGAGCGACTTGTGTCGGTTAGAAACATGGGCGGAGAAATGGCAGATGAAGTTCAATGTGGAGAAATGCAAGGTAATGCATTTAGGCAATAAGAATAAGGAATACGAGTATACAATGTCAGGTGCAACTCTGGGGAAGAGTGAACAAGAAAAGGACCTGGGTGTACTGATAGATAGGACCCTGAAGCCGTCGGCACAATGCGCGGCAGCAGCAAAGAAGGCAAATAGAATGTTGGGCATGATAAAGAAAGGAATCTCGAGTAGATCGGAGAAAGTTATAATGCCGCTTTATAGGGCAATAGTCAGACCACACTTGGAATACTGCGTCCAACATTGGTCTCCCTACCTAAAGAAGGATATAAAACTGCTGGAGAGGGTGCAGAGACGAGCAACAAAACTGGTGAAGGGTATGGAGAAACTGGAATACGAGGACAGACTTATAACACTAGGATTGTTCTCCCTTGAGAAAAGGAGACTGCGTGGGGATATGATCGAGACCTTCAAAATACTGAAAGGAATCGACAAAATAGAGCAGAGAAGATTATTTACATTGTCCAATTTGACACGGACTAGAGGACATGAAATGAAGCTAAGGGGGGACAGGTTCAGGACTAATGTCAGGAAGTTCTGCTTCACTCAGAGAGTGGTTGACACCTGGAATGCCCTCCCAGATGAGATTATTGCGGAATCGACCGTCCTAGGCTTCAAGAGCAAACTAGATGCATATCTCCTTAAGAGAGGCATGTAAGGATATGGTGGACTATAAATTACGACAGGTGTACACCTGGCAGGGCCTCCGCGTGTGCGGATCGCCGGACTTGATGGACCGAAGGTCTGATCCGGAGATGGCATTTCTTATGTTCTTATGTTCTTATGAGGAGGGGGAGGGAGGAATGTTTATTAAGTTTTTGCTTAGTTATTTATTAGGGTTATTTATCGCCCTTTTAAAAAGAAATTCACCCCAAGGTTGGTTTTCAGCAAGAATAAGTAGAAAACAAGCAATAGACAACTCCTCTCGTATGAGGAAAGACTAAAAAGGTTAGGGATCTTCAGCTTGGAAAAGAGACAACTGAGGGGAGATCTGATCGAAGTCTACTAAATCCTGAGTGGAGTAGAACGGGTACAAGCGGATCGATTTTTCACTCCGTCCAAAATTACAAAAACTAGGGGAACACTTGATGAAGTTACAGGGAAATACTTTTTTAAAACCAATAGGAGGAAATTTATTTTCACTCAGAGAATAGTTAAGCTCTGGAACGCGTTGCCAGAGGATGTGGTAAGAGCGGATAGCGTAGCTGATTTTAAGAAAAGTTTGGACAAGTTCCTGGAGGTAAAGTCCATCGTCTGTTATTAAGACATGGAGGAAGCCACTGCTTGCCCTGTATTGGTAGCATGGAATATCGCTACACCTTGGGTTCTGGCCAAGTACTAGGGACCTGGATTGGCCACCGTGAGAACGGGCTACTGGGCTTGATGGACCATTGGTCTGACCCAGTAAAGCTATTCTTATGTTCTTAATTACAGCAGTGAAAATAAACAAATAATACAAAGTGTGACATGCTTAAATTGTTTGGCCTGCGTAGTGAGGGTGAAGAACTTTGCGTTTGGCGAAGACTGCTGATGGAGAATTAATGTCGCAGCCCTTGATAAAGCTGGAGGCGAAACAGGGCGTCTGTTGGGCTTTTTTTGTGAGTGCGAGACAAAGAATACAGCTGGACTTTGCTTTTTTCCAACTGTTATGGTTGTGAGTTGTGAATGATATGGGATTGTGTCTAGGCAAACTGTGCTTAAAGACACGTTTTTGCAAGTTTATGAAATCTGCAATAAAGTGATATACTTAAAGTGGAGTTTTTATTGACCGTTGACTAGAGAAGCTCCTATATGTAAAATGTATTCAGTCTTAAGATGTTGGGACTTGTTAGAGCAGGATATCTCAGGCCTTTTTTCTCCACTATTTGAAACCTGTGCAGTCTCTATTGATTAGGATTTACATTAGAGAATGACACGGTGACAAAATTCATCACCGTTCCCGTCCCCGCGGGAAATAATCCCATGTCATTTTCTAGTGTCTATTTCGAACTCGGTCCTTCTACACCAGCATTCTTCAAAGCAAAGCTTGAGGGTCAGTGGTTGTGGCCATTCATACTCTGAATAATGAAGCCATTGTGACATCACTGATGTGATTGGCTCTTAGGCAGTGGTGGAATGAGGCATTATGACATCACAATATCTGCTCTGGATACCAGAGACTGTCATTCTGTAGTGTCTGTTTCAACTTCGGTCCTTCTACACCAGCATTCTTCAAAGCAAAGCTTGCAGGTCAGTGGTTGTGGCCATTCATACTCTGATTCTTATGGGAGCCAAGGATAATGAAGCCATTGTGACATCACTGATGTGATTGGCTCTTAGATACTGGTGGAATGAGGCATTATGACATCACAATCTCAGCTCTGGAATGTTGCTACTCAACCTCAGTCCTTCTACACCAGCATTCTTCAACGCAAAGCTTGTGGGTCAGTGGTTGTGGCCATTCATACTCTGATTCTTCCCTCTCTCCTTAAAGAATGACATGAAGATGGTTTCCCGCGGTTATCCGCGGGGACGGGAATGGTGATGAATTTTGTCACCGTGTCATTCTCTAATTTACATACTGGCCACCAGAGCAGCGAAACTGGACAGACAACTCATCAATCTGCTGATTTCGGCTACAGACTACAAAACCTTCAAAAAGAGAAACAAAAACCCTATTCTTCAAAAAATACATAAAACCAATATAACACAACCAGACATGTCCCAAGCTTCACTTGCAATCCTATCTACTCCTTAGCAAATTAGAAAATGTTCAGACTATTCCTTATGCACTTCTTAATATCATAACAATTCTTATGTAATCTGCCTTGAACCGCAAGGTAATGGCGGAATAGAAATCACTAATGTAATGTAATAAGAACATAAGAATTGCCGCTGCTGGGTCAGACCAGTGGTCCATTGTGCCCAGCAGTCCACTCACGTGGCGGCCCCTAGGTCAAAGACCAGTGCCCTAATTGAGACTACCCTTACCTGCGTACGTTCTGGTTCAGCAGGAACTTGTCTAACTTTGTCTTGAATCCTGGAGGGTGTTGTTCCCCTATTTGAATCCCTGGAGGGTGTTTTCCCCTATAACAGCCTCCGGAAGAGCGTTCCAGTTCTCCACCACTCTCTGGGTGAAGAAGAACTTCCTTACGTTTGTACGGAATCTGTCCCCTTTCAACTTTAGAGAGTGCCCTCTCGTTCTCTCTACCTTGGAGAGGGTGAACAACCTGTCCTTATCTACTAAGTCTATTCCCTTCACTATCTTGAATGTTTCGATCATGTCCCCTCTCAGTCTCCTCTTTTCAAGGGAGAAGAGGCCCAGTTTCTCTAATTTCTCGCTGTACAGCAACTCCTCCAGCCTCCTTTTGAGGACTTTTTCTGAGGTTTAAACCGGCGTACCGTGCTCTGCACTTCAAAGACTGGTACGCCGGTTTAAAACCTCAGAAAAAGTAAAAAAGCTGAGGTGTGATTATTTGAAGGGGCACGGCCCCTGAGGAAACCCGAGAGCGAAACGGTCGGGTGACCGTCGGGCTTAAGCTAAGTGCCCTATCAGTGAAAAAAAAAAAAAAAAAATCACGTTTAATAAGACCGATGATGAACACATCACCCCTGTAAGGACGTGAAAAATCAATTAAGTAGCGTCTAGGGTGTTTGAAGTCTAGGGGATAAAACGTTATGTTTCTCTAAGAGTGTTCTCTGTTAGTTTGATGTTGTAGGTAGATTCTGAGCCCTCAGGAACAGATAGGGAAAATGCTCGATAGGCAGTATATAAATACCTAAAATTAAAAAAAAGAGACCACCTGCTTCTCTCTAAATTACCCAAGCTCAAACATTTCTCTGCAGCTTTACGAAGTTGAAGGTTTTAAAGATATTAAAAATGATACTATCATGAAACTGGGCACAGTGGCTTGAAAACCTGATGTGGAGCATTAAAATGATCTATACCAGGGATCTCAAAGTCCCTCCTTGAGGGTCGCAATCCAGTCGGGTTTTCAGGATTTCCCCAATGAATATGCATTGAAAGGAGGGCATGCACATAGATCTCATGCATATTCATTGGGGAAATCCTGAAAACCCGACTGGATTGCGACCCTCAAGGAGGGACTTTGAGGCCCCTGATCTATACGGTGCATGATCTGAAATGCTTCCAGCCAGCAGTCTAGAGGAAGTGAGAGACAGCAAGAATTTCTCTGCTCCTGTATAATGGCTTTGTTAAACCTTCAAAGGTTCAGAAGCAGGTTTATTCCTCTCACAGACAAAACCAATGAGTTTTTAAACTACTTTTCTACTCCTTTTTTTAAAAAAATTTTATTAAATCTTGCCCTGTCCTTTTATTTTATAGATGAATTTTTCCTGATAAACTGATATGCCCAGATATAAGAGGAGAGTGTTGCATAGTGGTTAGAGCGACAGGCTCAGCGCCCTGAGGTTGTGGGTTCAAATCCTGTGCTGCTCCTTATGACCTTGGGCAAGTCACTTAATCCTTCACTGCCCCAGGTAGATTAGATAGATTGTGGGCACCCCTCCCCCCCCCCGGGACAGACAGGGAGAAATGCTTGAGTACCTGTCCAAGCAGAATATAAAGACCCCATTCTCCCTCCCTTATAGGGTTTGATGCAAAAGCTATTAAAACATCTTAATTAGAAGACAAAAGAATGGAAAACAACGGCTAGTCTACCTTATCCTCTGTTCCTTTATTTATTTAATTCAGTTTTCTATATCGTTTTCCCAGGGAGCTCAGAACGGTTTACATGAATTTATTCATGTACTCAAACATTTTCCCCTGTCTGTCCTGGCAATCTATCTAATGTACCTCGGGCAATGGAGAGATTAAGTGACTTGCCCAGGGTCACACAGCGTTTGAACCCACATTGTTGAAGGTTTCAGTAGGCTTTGAGTTTACCGATAACAGAGTCGAAGAGCTACAGAAGAACAGTAGGATTGACAGAAAATGTTCTCCAAAAATGAACTATTTTTTCCCCCAGTTTCAAGGACTCAAGGGACTGGGTAGCAGAAAATGAATCTGTTTGTGTATAGGTTCATTCTGGAGCTGCCCTTGGCTCCTGAATGACCTAGGCTTTATTTGACTTTATCCCAGGTTTAAATGCAAGAAAGAACAGGAAGTACCTGTTCTCATGTTTAACCTGAGGCAGTACCGGTGGCTGTGCAGAGAGGGGGGAGCACAGTGGTGAGAACAAAACTGCCTTTTGTGCTGTGAAGGCTGAGCTGGTAAGGCAGATTTTTGGGCATCTTTGAACTTTGGTGCCCTGAGCTGGATCTTTGTCACCCGGCTCATGCCTTGAGCTGGCCCTGACCCCAGGGGCACTTTCCTAGGGTTGCCGTATGACTTCACAGATTGAGAGTCCGGCTTTCAATGGAAGTAAAACCCAGATTAGGGTTACTAGACGTCTGGGACACCCCAGACATGTCCTCTTTTTTGAGGACTGTCCAGGTGCACGGACAGACTTTCCAAGCCCCAGCTGTTTGTCCGGGTTTTGGAAAGCTCTGGCCGCATCTGGAGGGCCTCTGAGCATGCATGGATGATGTTACACGCGCCCATGCATGCTAAGAGGCCCTCGGGCGTGGCCTGGAGGTCAGGAATAAAAAGATAAAGCTTTATGGGGGTGGGATGGAGGCAGAATGGGGCATGGGTAGGGCAGAACAAGGCAGGGCTGGGTGGGTGGAATGGGGCGTGGCCACACATCCAAGATTTTTGGAAACATAATATGGTAACTCTATTCCAGATGTAGGGTTACCAGACATGTCCTCCTTTTGAGGACATGTCCGGGAGTTCGGACAGCTTTTCAAAATCCGGCACTTTGTCTGGATTTTGAAAAGCCTCCTCAAATCGTGTCAGGCAGGGAGCGGGACTGGAGGCAGGATTAGGACATTATAAGGCGGGGATGGACGGGACTGGGCAGGACTGGGAGAGGGTCTAGGGATCCGGATTTTCTGATTGGAAAATTTGGCAACCCTATCCAGATGTCTCAACTCATCCTCCTTTTTCTGGAGCCATAAGGTAACCCTACACTTTCCTCAACCACAAAGATGTTCATCCTGGGGCATGGTCCGTATTCCAGAACAGGTGGTATAGCATGGTCTGCTAAAATTCTGCTTCTGGAAAAAACTAGACCCAAGCATCAATATTTTCCTCAGACCTTCAAAAAGTTTCTGCACTTTTATTTATTTATTTTTTTTTAACACTATTTATTAAATATCTCAAAAGCAAATGACATCACCACCTGCAAGGTGAGCTGGTTTGCCTGACTGACTGGTCACATGACATGCTATGACACGCCCTCTTACCACTCCTCCCGCCCCAACCATGTCCCGCGAAAATATGAAAAGTGTGGAAACTTTTTGAAGAGTCCTCGTGCATTTCATTTCTATCAAAGCACCATTTCAGGCCTTCCAAAATCTACCCCGGGGACCCTAGAGTCAGTCTGATTTTCAGATCTTCACATTAGAAACATAGAAGATGACGGCAGAAATGGCCCAACAAGCCTGCACACTCTACTAACCCACCCCCTAATTTCTTCCTTGAAGTGATCCCACATGCCTATCCCATTTTCTCTTAAAATTCAGCACGCTGCTGGCCTCAATTACCTGAATTGGAAGACTATACCAATTGCCGACCACCCTTTCGGTGAAGAAATACTTCCTGGTGTCACTATGAAATCTCCCACCCCTGAGTTTCAACGGATGTCCTCTTGTCGCCAAAGGTCCTTGAAAAAAGAAGATATCCTCTTCTAACTCAATACGGCCCGTGACATAGTTGAACATCTCGATTATGTCACCTCTCCCTCTACGTTCCTCGAGTGAGTACAACTGCAACTTGCCCAGCCGTTCCTCATACGGGAGGTCCTCGAGTCCCGAGACCATCCTGGTGGCCATTCGCTGAACCGACTCAAGTTCTCCGCACATCTTTTTGATAATGTGGTCTCCAGAATTGTACACAATGGATCTTCACATTGAATGTGTATTAAATGTGTGTATGGGAGACCCAACATATGCAAATATATGTCATGCGTATTCATTGCTGTTATTTAGGAAAATCCCAGATGACTGTGGGCTATTAGGTTCCTATATATAATGTCTACAGCTCTGCGTACATCCAGAACAATAGTGTGTCATGATGAGATTCCAGGTGTGTCACAAAAGAGATAAGTCTGTCACTGCCGGCACCAGTGCCGGTGTTTCTCTGACCCCCCCCCCCCCCCCAGCAAGATGGAGGGATTTCCAAAACCAGGCAGTTTGTCTGGGTTTTGGAAGGTTCCCGAGCTCAGGGCCACATCTACAGAGCATGCGCGGACGTCAACGTGATGATGTCACGCACATGTGTGTGATGTCACCGGTCGACATCTCTGCATGCTTAGAGGCTCTGTAGACATGGTTTGAAGTTTGTGAGACACTGTAGTAGCGGAATAAAAATGATTAGTAGTAGCAAATCATAGAGAATGACAAGGGGACAAATTTTTCCCCATCCCATCCCGAGTTTTGTTGTTGTCCCTGTCCCTGCTTCATTCCTGCAAGCTCTGCCTTAACCATACAAGCCTCAAAAAATTATGATTTTAAAGTGTTTGAGGCTTGTGCAGATGAGGACGGAGCTTAGGCATTGGTGGAATGAGGCATTATGACATCACAATCTGAGCTCTAGAATGTTGCTGCTTATGATTTTGAAGTGTTTGAGGCTTGTGCAGATGAGGAAGGATGGAGCTTAGGCATTGGTGAAATGAGGCATCATGACATCACAATCTGAACTCTAGAATGTTGCTGCTTATGATTTTAAAGTGTTTGAGGCTTGTGCAGATAAGGACGGAGCTCAGGCATTGGTGGAATGAGGCATTATGACATCACAATCTGAGCTCTCGAATGTTGCTGCTTATGATTTTAAAGTGTTTGAGGCTTGTGCAGGTGAGGACGGAGCTTGCAGGAATGGGGCAGGGACTGGAAAAGAACTTGTGGGGACAGAAAGGGAAAATGAGTTCCCGTGGGGGGGGGGGGAGGTTTGTCCCCATGTCATTCTCTATTTTAGGTGTCCTGAAAACTGGACTCTGTGGGGTTACATAGAACAGAGGAACATAAGCATTGGCATTCTGCCATAGACCACAGCTCCATCAAGCCCGGTATCCTGTTTCTTACAGCGGCCAATCCAGGTCACAAGTACCTGGCAAGATCCTTAAAGAGTAAAACAGATTTTATGCTGCTTATCCTAGGAATAAGCGGTGAATTTTCCCAAGTCCATCTTAATAATAGCTTATGGACTTTTCTTTTACCACATTCTCTGGCAACAGATTTCAAAGTTTAATTACTGTACGTGTTGAGTGAAGAGAGATTTTCTCCGGTTTGCTTCATCGCATGTCCCCTAGTCCTAGCATTTTTGAAAAGAGTAAACAAGTGATTCACATCTAGCCTTTCCTCAGAGGGAAGTCGTCTCATCCTTTCTGTTGCCCTTCTCTGGGAAGCCTGTTCTACCTAGAAGAAGTTTCTTTATTTTTGATATACCGTTTGTCAGGTATCTAAATGGTTTACAATAAAAAATTAAAAAATATAAAATAATGCATTGGGTCATGCTTTTTGGTTATGTCCCAGAATTCAGAAATTTTGGAATGCTTGTTTGTGTTTTTCTTGGATCAATTATTTCTAGGATTGTGGTTCCTTCTCCCCAGATGGTATTATTTCTTCAATGGGACAGAATTTTTAAGAAAGGGGTTAGGGAATTATTTCGCAAATCCTATATTGTAGGTCAAAAATGTATTTTACAACATTGGTTGGAAGAAAGTCCACCCTCATTTTAACATTGGAGGGCAGCATTTCATGCTCTTATGATTATGGAAGCTAGGGCGACCCCCCAGAGTAGATTTGGGATGACCTGGGAACCTTATATACAGCAATTATCAATCAGAGCAGGCAGTTTTGTAGTAAATTCATTACATTTGTAATCAGAAAGTGAAACACAATTTATTAATAATATTTGGAAATAGAAGGGGGGTGGGAAGGGGGGAGGGGGTTTTGGGAGGTACTTTATCATGTTTGTATAGTGGTGATAATTGATTGTTAATTTCTTTGAATTTATAAATCTACAATGTATTAACTGAGTTGAGATGAGATTCTTTGTAAGATTTTTGTCATGTATATTTTATTTTTAAAACTCAAAAAAATTATTGAACATTAAAAATTAATAGAGTAAACGGGACTATGAACAGACTGACTTTATTTTTAAAATTTCTATACCGTTTTTTTCCAAAATGGTTTACAAAAAGTTACAGCCGTCCTTGTTCAATCCACCATCCTCTCTAGACTGGATTATTGCAATTCCGTCTACATAAGCCTAACTAAGAAAAACCTCTATAGACTTCAGTTAATCCAGAATGCCGCAGCTAAGCTTATTTTCACAAAAGGCAAGTTCGACCACGTCTCCCCACTCCTGCCCAAGCTTCATTGGCTTCCAGTATACTCCAGAGTCCTCTTTAAATGTGCCTGCTTAGCCTTCAAGATCCTACATGATATCCTTCCTCCCGTTATCCCACTCTTTTGGAACTCCTCAAACCATGACTCCACCAGACCCTCCCAAAAACTGAAACTATCATTCCCCTCTACAAAAGGTATATCCCGCGCAGGAAAACTAGGAACATCCCTCCCCTTTAGAATCACAGAACTCTGGAACAACCTCACATCCCTGCCCAGAAATTCAAGCTCCCTTCAATCCTTCCGCAAACACCTGAAAACTTGGCTCTTTTCAAAAATCTAACACCTCCCGCTCTCTAGTACCCTTGTCCCTCTCTATCTTCTTAGTTCCTTTCCTATAACCCTTCATTGTAGTTCCTTTCTATTCTAACTCTGGTAAACCGTGCCGAGCTCAACGTTCGCGGAGATGGCGCGGTATACAAACCTAAGGTTTAGTTTAGTTTAGAACAAGACAGGAACAAAACCAAACAGATTCAATTTTTGCATAAGGTCAATTGCTCAAAGAAAAACACGTCTACAAATAGTTGTGTTTTTTAAAAACATTTTCCTAAATGCGTTCCTGTCTCTACATTTTTTTAATTTGACCAACAAGGCTTTTCCAGAACTTAACTCCTGCACATGTGAAAGTCGTGTAGGAGTATTTGTTAGCCCTCGTTTCAGCAATGCTGAACTTTTGGAGCTCAATGATCTTAATGGTTGATACTCAAGTTCAAGTTTCAAGTTTATTAAATTTTGATTTTACACAATATCTAATATTTCAATGCGTATTACATAATTGTAAAAGCCAGGGATGACAAATACAAATACAAATAAGACTATTATACAGACTAATCATTATATTCTATTATTACAAACTGAAACAAGTAGGTAAAAGGGAGAAATATAATTTATACAATTTATAAAATTAATTAAAAAAGAATAAAAAATAAATAAATAAAAAAAAAAACATTTAAGGTTTGTACATAAGGGTAGGGTCAATTCAGAAAAAAGAAAAAAAAGTATGAAGAAAATTAATTGATAGAAAGAGCTTCAGTTATTTTAAAATGATTCATGGAAACAGCTAATGTTAGGGATAATTAATCTGTTTAAAAGTAGGTAGTTTAATATAAAGAATAAATAAAGATCCAGATTAGTATTAATGATCTTTGAATGAAGGGAAAAAAGAGGATTAAGATTAAAATTAAATATTAAAAAAGCACTTATGGTTTCCATGTTGATGTCCTACTCATTTGATTCTTTAAAGAATAAGTACTGTGTTTATTACAATTATCTATCTATGTATTGAATGCATCTTTATAAAGAATGCTTTTCAGACTGCGTTTGAATTTGACTAGTGATGGTTCGTTACGTAGATAAATTGGTAAATTGTTCCACAGTTGGGGTGCTTGTACTGAAAATATGGTTGCTCTTCTTGTCCCAATTATTTTTAAAGAAGGGACGGAGGGGTCACGTGATGCCATGAGCGCGTGAGGACGTTTCCTTGCTCGCTCCGGGGCTACCCTGCACACTGATCAATAACTGATAACTTTTCTGCTGAATCTGTGGCGACTTCACTGCGTATAAGATTGTTCTGGGTGCATGGACAGATACTTGACAAGATCGAAGGAGTTCATGCACCCGAAATCCGCCCGCAAAGATCGAGACCGAGTGAGGCCTGTGGAAAAGAAAATGGCGACAAGCCCCGCGGCGGCGGTCTTGAATCTTACTGAGACCGCCCTGAGTGATATCAGGGAGGCGCTGGCCCAGGTACTAGGTCCTAAACTGGAAATAATAACGGAACGAATGCTGAATATTGAAACTCTGCTGGCGGCGGCGGCGACACGCACGACCGAGTTAGAACAACGAGTCTCCAATCTGGAGGACACATCCACGACTCGGGGAGCGGAGCTTTGTGAGCTGCAGGCGCAGGTTCGAGCGCAGGCAGAGAAATTGGATGATTTGGAGAATCGCTCCAGACGCTCGAACCTGCGCTTACTGGGAATTCCCGAGACGGTCCCCGACCGCGATTTATTGGGGGTACTGGAGACCTGGCTGCGAGAGGAATTGCCGCTCCCGCCCTCCTTGGGGCCTATGCACATTGAACGTGCCCATCGCCTGGGCCGCCGCCTTGATCGGGAGACGCGTCCACGTGTGGTCATTCTGAAGTTACTCAATTTCAGGCATAAAGTGGAACTGTTGCAACTATACCGTAATAAGAGGGATGCCTTGAAATATGATGGAACCCTAATTCGCATTAGCCAGGACTTCTCTCAGGCACTTCAAGAACGGAGGCGGCCTTTTTATCCACTTTGTACACAACTCTCTGATTCAACTATCCGGCTCTGTTGAGGATCCACAGTAATGGAGTCTGGAAGTCTTTTCAGTCACCCGAAGCAGCCACTGACTTTATTAAAAAGCTTGAAAAATCCACTCCAGGACAGGCTTGACTCTGGAATCTGAGCTCATTTTACTGGACTGTTTCTGCACCTTAACTGTTACTGTTTATATTTTCACTATTTGAGGAAACCCTGTTTTACATTACTTTTGATGTATATCCTTCTACTAGCCGGGGTGGCCCTGGAGGAGGCGTCTTTCGTGACCCATTTTTCTCCCACATGATGGGGGCAGTTGGGATTGTTGGGGAATTGGGGGGGGGGATGTTTCTGGGTGGCAGCAGCGGTACTTTGGGGGCGCATTATGTTTATTCTATTTTCTTTCTATCTATGGTTCATGTATTTTTTTGGGATCATGTATATTGTGTGACTGGAGTGTGTTTGCGTGGTCTAGGGGTGAGGCTGGGCACCCTGGGACCCCCTTTACTGGAAGGTTTCTTTTATATATCATGAAGAGTGGGGTATGCCATGGGTGATAGACAGTTCCGTATAATTTCCTGGAATGTATCAGGTATAACATCGCCTGCCAAGCGTACAAAAATATTATCACAGTTGAAACATCATTCAGCTGACATAGCTTGTTTACAGGAAACTAGACTCACTGATATAGAACATCAAAAACTGCGGAGGGGTTGGGTGGGGGACATATACTATGCATCCTGCACAGGGAAGAGGGCAGGGGTGGCCATATTGATTAGAAAGGGCTTACCCTGTACTGTCCAGGTCCTGAGACGGGATCCCACCGGTCGATACTTATTAGTGAAGGTACTCGGACCGGGGGGATCCTTCAGATTATTGGTGGGGTATGGCCCCAATGGATATCAACACTCTTATTTTCAAAATTTGGTTAACATATGTTTACAGAACTCGGGTGACCCTCTGGTACTGGTGGGAGACCTGAATCAAGTATTGGACCCTGGGGTGGATCGTTCGGGGGGGATAGGACCGACGAATGTGCGAC
This sequence comes from Geotrypetes seraphini, assembly GCF_902459505.1. Lineage (NCBI taxonomy): Eukaryota > Metazoa > Chordata > Amphibia > Gymnophiona > Dermophiidae > Geotrypetes > Geotrypetes seraphini. The sequence goes on along the minus strand of NC_047093.1, from coordinate 14,280,906 downwards.
GGACGAAGGGAGTCCCCTATCTGTGTCGAGCTCTGGGGTTGGTGGACCCTTGGAGGTTACTTCACCCCACCGACAGAGATTATACCCATCAGTCTAGAGCCCATGGATCCTTTTCCAGAATTGACTATACCTTAATTTCGGAGAGCATGTTTGCTCGGGTCTCGGAGGCTACAATTGGCCCCCTTGAGATCTCTGATCACCATATGATTTGGTTGGACGTGGCGGTGGGGGGTCCCATGAATACCGGGATGGGATGGAGATTTCCTTCGTACCTACATAATGATTCTCATTTTCGGGAATTTCTGTCAGAAAGATGGGAGGATTACTGTTCCAATAATGCTCAACATATTGCTCAACCTATATTATTTTGGGATGCAGCGAAAGCGGTGTTACGTGGGGAAGTGATTGCCTATGTGGCTTCTAGGACCCGGAGAATTGCACAACGTATAGTGCAGCTCGAACGGCAGTCAACACTCTTGAAACGGGAGCTGTTGCGTGACCCCACTGTGGCCGCCAGAGAGGCGTATACCGCAGCTCTGGCAGAATTGAATTCCCTTATCCATGAGCGGACAAAGAAATTATTATTTTTTCGTAAATATCAATTTTATAAACATGGTAACAAAGCCGGGAAATTGTTAGCATCGATAGCCAAGAGCTGGAAGGGATCCAGATATATTGCTATGATAAAAGAGAGCTCGGGGAAAGTGCTAACTTCAGCGGCAGACATCTCCACCTGTTTTAGGAATTATTTTGCAACCTTTTATGCTTCCCCGGGTCCTTATGTTGGACCGGATGTGCAGGATTATTTAGAGGATGCAGGGATGCCCAAATTGTCGGCGGCTCAGATTTCCCGGTTAGGTGCTCCTTTGCAGCTTCAGGAAGTGTTACAGGCGATCAAAACACTGAAGCCTTGTACTGCCCCCGGTCCGGACGGATACTCCCCGGAGTTTTACAAGATCCTATCGTCCTCCGTGGGGGGGTCTCTTTTGAATTATTACTCTGAGGTTCAGAAATGTGGTACTTTCCCGAGGTATGCGAATGAGGCTTTGATTACCTTGATCCCGAAACCCTCTAAATCGCCCACTGATATCGAATCTTATAGACCAATATCACTGTTGAATGTTGACTTAAAAATTTTAGCACGTCTCATGGCGGATAGGCTGGCGGCCCTGTTGCCCACCATCATTGTGCCGGAGCAAGTTGGTTTTGTGCGTTCCCGTCAATCGGTAATTAATGTGCGCCGGGTGCTCCTGGCTTACTCTCGAGCTCAACAGGTCAAGTCCCCAGGACTACTGGTTGGGTTAGACGCGGCGAAAGCCTTCGATAAGGTTCAGTGGCATTATCTATTCCAGGTTTTATCACATATGGGATTTCCGGATAGTTATATGGCATGGATTCGCGCACTTTATGCTGAACCTACGGCATCTGTATTGGTTAATGGTGTGCGTTCTACTTCCTTCCCGGTGGGCAGGGGGACGCGTCAGGGATGTCCATTGTCACCTCTTCTTTTTTTACTGTACTTAGACCCTTTATTACGTACGCTACAAAAGGATGACGAAATTGTGGGGCTCCCAGAGGGAACGTCCCAACTGAGAGTGTTGGCATTTGCGGACGATCTTTTGCTAACGTTGGGCTCTCCTCAACGTTCTCTGCCCCGAGCTCTGGATCTTCTGGATGAATTTCATTTATATTCTGGTTTAGTGCTTAATAAACAGAAGTCCATGGCGCTGTCAACATCGCCTGAGGTACGTCTTGAATGGCAGGGGGACTTTCCTTTACAGTGGGCTTCGTCCCAGCTAACATATTTGGGGGTGGTGATTCCTCAGGACCTGGGCAGGTTGTACTCCATTAATATTTCACCCTTACTTCATCGTACAAAGACTACACTTGCGGGTTGGAGGACCCTTCCCTTATCCCTCTCTGGTAGAATAGCATTATACAATATGATATTGTTGCCGCAATGGCTCTATATATTACAAATGCTACCCATTATGTTAACAACAAAACACTTAACACAACTAAATTCCCACCTTTCCGCATTTTTATGGCGAGGTAAGAGGGCTAGGATAGCCTTGTCCAAGTTGATGTTGCCAAAGTATCGAGGGGGGTGGGGTTTACTGGATATCTCACGATTTGCCCTTGCGTGTCAATTAAGACATCTTCATGATTGGTTTTGTAGCACTACTTGGTTTTCTTTGCCTGAGAATGAATGCTTTGACTTTAGACCTTATCATTTTAGCTACCTGTTACATGTTAGGCATTTGCCTGATTTGCCACTACTACATTCACACCCCTTTTTGCAGGTAATGCGTATGGCTTGGAAGAGGTTATGTAAGTTGCTGAAAATCTCTTCTGTTACAACACCATATCTCCCTGTGATGGGCAACGGGGACTTTCTTCCCGGCTTGGACTCTGCAACTTTCAGACGTTGGAAGTCTCTGGGACTGCATTACGTATCCCAGGTGGTGCAGGATACGGGTATTCCTACTTCATTTGCTGAACTACAAACACAGTTCCATGTGTCACCTGGGGACTGGTTTGCCTTTCGACAACTTTGTCACTACGTACATACTTTGACTCCGGTGCCATTGAAAGAGGAAGTTCACTCTAGCTTACGGGAAGCGCTCGATCTTACTGCTCAAGACCATGTCCCGTTGAAATTTTTTCATAGGTGCTTACGGGACCTATCCGGAGAACTGGACTTAATTGCTCTTGCTCAGAAATGGTCGGCTGATCTTCAAGTGCCTATCTCAGATGATGTGCTACGTAGGGGCCTTCGGGTGGGGAACGACCCTACCCTATCCGCAATAGAGAAGGAGCGAAATTACAAATTTATATTGAGAGCGTTTTATCCCCCCAAGAGAGCTATGACTATGGGGATTAGCGCGACTTCTGGCTGTGGAAAGTGCGCACACCTTATGGCATCTTTCGGACATATGTTTTGGACATGCCCTTTGGTGTCTACCTTCTGGTTAACTTTGGTGTCTGTGGTGGCCGAGCTTTGGGGATGCTCATGGAGGCTGCACCCTAACTTTCTCTTTACTTTACAAATCCGTTTCCATCCACCTAAACAGGGGTGTGCACTTTTCCTCAGAAAGACAATACTCATGGGCAGGAAATGTATACTGACGCAATGGCTTTCGCCTCAACCTCCTTCTCTTCAACAGTGGAGGTCACTAATGTTACAGCAAATGTTGTTGGAACGCAAGGATATTGTGGACTTGACATCAAAAAAGGGTAGGCTGTTCCGCCAATGTTGGTACCCCTTTAGTTTAACATTTGTCTCGACTATTCAACAACAACTTTGGGATGTATGACTTATATATTATTACCATACTTTGGTTTCTTTTAAAATGTTTTGCTTTTACTGCTGCTGCTGCCCGGGTGGGGTGGGGTGGGGGGGGGATGGGGAAGATTGGGAGGGTTGGGATTTGGGAGAGTTTTGAGATTTATCAAAATGTTTTTGTCTTTTCTCTGTTGGATTTGACATGCTGCTTCAATAAAAATATATTATACATAAAGAGGGGACGGTTAGTAAGTTTTGTTTCGTCGATCTCAGCGTCCTAAGTGAAGAGTAAGGGATTAGTAGTCTGTCCAGAAATAACGACTCGTGTGATTGTTGGATTTTAAATGTTAATAATACAATTTTAAACGTTATTCTGTGTATAATAGGTAACCAGTGTGCATCTTGTAGGAGCGGTGTAACATGATCATATTTTTTTGAGTTTGTTATAATTTTTATAGCTGTATTTTGTATTATTTGTAGTCTTCTTATTTCTTTATGAGTTATGCCACAGTATAAAGAATTACAATAATCCAACCTAGAAATAATTAGGGAGTGAATAAGAATTTAAGTGCTTCTGGTCTAAGTACCTTTCTTAATGATCTGATAAGTCGCAATTTATTGAAACAGTTTTTGACAACTGTGCTAATTTGATTATGATAGCTAAATTCTTGATCCAAAGTTACTCCCAATATTTTTGTTGTATTTACTTGTTGAAGGGGAATATCGTTTAATAATATCTGATATCAAACCCTTAAAGAATTCAGGGATCGTACCATATACGACACGAGGGGGAGGAGAGAAAGGTAAGTTAGTAAATACATCGAGAAAAATGAAAATAAAAGGGAGGTAGTGGGGGGGGGAGGGAGGGAGATACATTAAGGTGGGGCTCGCTTCCAACCCAGGCTCAATTAGGATGAACTTCAAAATACTGTAATTCTGCCTAACCGTCCAATGAAACTGAAAGAATGGGGAAGTTTCAGCCCACTGATTGTCACAGTTTTCTTTTTTGGAGAGCACCATAACCCCCCATAATCCAAATTCTGTTGGCTATATTCCACGTTTTTCAGTGGATCAGGGGAAAATCCAGTGGCCTATAAGGGGGGGGTCCTCCATGTGGGTGGGAGTGCCAGCACCTCTCCTCCTCTCCACCCCTTCCGTCTCGTCCCACTCCCCCCTTCACCTGTTTGCGCCTCCCCTTCCCTCCCCCGTGCCTCAAGTTGTTTACCGCTGCGAGCAATAACGTCGACGTGCTCCTTGCGACTGCGCCAGCTCTCCCGCTGACATCACTTCTGGGTGCCGGCGCATGGGACGTGGCGTCGGGGGTCTCGAGGAGCCTGTTGAAGTTACTCCCAGCGGTGAACAATTTGAGGCATGGGGGAAGGGAAGGGGGACATGCGAGCGCACGACAGGGAGGGATTGGGGAAGGAGCAGGGGGGCGGAGATGTGAGCGGGGGAGGGATATTTCTGCACCGGACACCTTTCAGCCTCGCTACGCCACTGGGAAAATCCACCCAGATTGTAAGTTTAGATGTCACACAAAAAACAGCGGGAACGGACAATGAGCACCCCACAAAAAAAGGTCTTGTTTATTCCAATAAAGGACGTACACAAACGGTGGACCCGACATAGCACTGTGTTTCGGCGAATAACAGCGCCTGCATCAGGGGGTCGCTAAACATAAAAACATTAACCCCTCTCTTCTCTTAAACTGTGCTAGCAGTTTGTAGTGCAGAGGGCCGCGCTGAATGGCCCACGCTGCTCCCGACGCTCATAGGAGCTCTATGAGCGTCGAGAGCAATGCGGGCCATTCAGCATGGCTCACTGCACTAAAAATTGCTAGCGCAGTTTAAGAGAAGAGGGGCTAAGTCATTAAATATAACTAAATAAATACACGTAATAAGAATAAAAATATCAATAAAACAAATAAAAGATCCCAAAGAGACAACAGGATAAATAAATAAAAGCAAAACCATTGGTAATGAAACTGTAAAAATACTGAAAAAACAAAAAAGATGTACACAAATGACAACCAGATCGTCGAATAAAAGCACACCTGCAATGTTGTAATCTACAGATAATAAGTCCTTTGTTAATACAAGGCTATGTCATCCTCTATAATAAAACCCTAAGCGCATGCGCACTTACGATACCGTGATCCCTGCTGCTGTGATGTGTGCTTCCATGCTGCACATGCGCACAGCCTGCCTTCTGCCCCGATCTCCAATGCCGGCTAACTTCCTGCGCTGCCGGGACGACTCTTCTCACCCCCGGACCAGCAAACGCAGCAGCTGCGGTTTCATCTTGCAGCCGCGGGGCATTTGCTAGGCCGGCCCACTTCGATAATGCAAGGTGGGCCAGCCTAGCAAAAGCCCCGAGGCTGCCCGGGCTAGCGGATACTGGACAGGGGAAGCAGGGAAAGGAGAAGAGTACTACTGGACAGGGGGAGCAGGGAAGGGGTGCTGATGGACAGGGGAAGCAGAGAAGGGGTGCTGCTGGACAGGGGGAGGTAAAACAAAGGGAGAAGAGCTTCTGTTGGACAAGGGAATCAGGGAAGGGGTGCCGCTGGAGAGTGGGGAGGTAAAAGGAAGGGAGAAGGGCTACTGCTGGACAGGGGGAGCAGGGAAGGGGTGCCGCTGGAGAGTGGGGAGGTAAAAGGAAGGGAGAAGGGCTACTGCTGGACAGGGGGAGCAGGGAAGGGATGCTGCTGGACAGGGGGGAGGTAAAAGGAAGAGAAAAGGGCTACTGCTGGACAGGGGAAGCAGAGAAGAGCTGCTGTTGGACAGGAGGAGCAGGGAAGGGGTGTTGGTGGACAGCTGAGGAAACAGAGAGACAGAAAGAAAGACAGACAGTGGCCAAGGAAAGAGAGAGACAGACAGAAGGATGGACACACACATCTATTCTAGCACCCGTTAATGTAACGGGCTTAAAGACTAGTAAAAACAAAATGGCACCATCAAACAATGCATTTTAAACCAAAAACACACATTAAAATGAAATAGCAGCCTGACATGATATTCAACCTGAGAACACGGGCGCTTTTATTCGCCGAAATACAGGCCTCCTTTTACTGAGCCGCGTTAGGGTTTTAGTGCGCGGAATAGGGCTTTAATACGCTAAATTGCCGCCCGCGCTAGACCTTAACGCCAGCATTGAACTGGCGTTAGTTCCGGCCGCCTCGCATGGGTTTCGCGAGCGCTAAAATGCTGCGTGCGCTAAAACCGCCAACACAGCTTAGTAAAAGGAGCTCACATGGCAGTGTCGGGTCCACCGTTTGTGTACATCTTTTATTGGAATAAACCAGACCTTTTTTTTTTTTTTTACAGCCGTGATCTTTTGTGGGGTGTCACTGTCCACTCCCGCTGATTTTTGGTGCGATTTTGAACCCGTGGGGTTTTTTTGTCCTGTTGAAATTTAGATGCTATCCATTTCAGAATCTGTCTCAGGAGCTGGTTTGCTATGCGGCAGTGAAAGGTGGTCAGCACTGTGGCTCGCAAGGGTCTTTCCTATGTACCGAAGCCACTTTTAGCACGGCTAAACAAATGATAAATGATAAAAGCATTTATATTCCACATCTACCTTTCAGTTTATTGCAGATTACAAACCGTGTCGAGCTCCACTTCCGTGGAGATGATGCGGTATATAAACTTAAGGCTTAGTTTAGTTTAGTTTAGTATTAACCAACAAAGTAATGCTGGGAAAGTTAACAATTAATTAACCCCTCCCCCCTCCCTTTTACTAAGCCACGGTAAAGGTTTCTACCGCGGCCTGGAGCGCCAAATGCTCCGACACTCATAGAAATATGAACGTCAGAACAGCGTCGGAGCATTGAGCGGTCTGGACCACGATAGAAACCTCTACCGTGGCTTAGTTAAAGGGGGGGGGGGTGTAAATTACAACATACTTCAATTCCTAAAAAAAAACAACACCACACCAACCCAATTAAACAATTTATTAATTAACTAAGGCCTTCTTTTACTAAACCGTTTGTACCGTAGCCTGGGGCGCAAAATGCTCCAACGCTGCTCTGATGCGCTTAGGAATTCTATGAGCGTCGGAGCTGCGTCAGGGCATTCAGCGCTCTGGGCTTCGGTAAAAACCTGTACCACAGTTTAGTGGAAAGGGGGGATTAAGCGTACTTCAATCCTTTGAAAAATAACTAAGGCGAGTTTTTACTTTCTTTTCTAACAGATTGCAATTCGATTCCAATCTCACTGAAGAAGGAAAAGCGTTCCAAATTTTTGCCGCCTGAAATGACAGCTCTTTTCTGCTTTATACCTACCATGGAGGGTTAACCTCACTTTAGCTGGGTTTGTTTGAACGAAGACCTTTGCTATATGACTAAAGGCACAGTATGGACATAAGAGATAATATATGATACCACCCGTACATCTAATTTCTCAATCATCGCCACCCCAATTATGGAACTCAATGCCTACTCATCTTCGGAAGGGTCAGCTCTTGATCGATTTAAATCTAACCTAAAGACATTTTTGTTCAAAGACGCATTTGATCTAGAATAGTGTTCTTCAACCACCGGTCCATGGACCAGTGCCGGTCCACAGAAATTTCCTGCTGGTCCACAGGGCCAGCACGTGCATCAGGCCCAAAACAGTGTTCTTCAACCGCCAGTCCACGGTGCGATCGATGCGGCGTTATCTTCGAGCCAGCTCCCTCTTCCTAACTGATTCAGTGCACAAAGCCACGGGCAGTGGCTCCTACGGGCATCCTGTGCCTGAACCGGAAGCCTTCTCTCTGACGTTGCAACGTCAGAGGGAAGGCTTCCAGATGAGGCACGGGACATGCAAGGTGCAATTAGTACTATTATGGGGGCGGGGTCTGGGGTGGAGATTGGGTAGAGATGGGCGGGGTCTGGCCCACGACTTAGCCCCGTGTTCTTCAACCGCCGGTCCACAGACCAATGCCGGTCCACAGAATAATTCTTTTATTTCTGCCGGTCCATAGGTATAAAAAGGTTGAAAACCACTGATCTAGAACATCCTAATTACTGTATAATTTATTCCCATATTTTCTGTTGCTTGTACTTCACTGGTTGTCAGTTGCCTTTTTATTGTAAACCGCTTAGAACTTGCTATGGTATTAGAGCAGTGGTCTCAAACTCGTGGCCCGGGGGCCACATGCAGCCCACCAGGTACTATTTTGAGGCCCTCGGTATGTTTATCACAAAAGTAAAATAAAACAGTTTCTTGATCATATGTCTCTTTAGCTATAAATGACAATATTATTATTAAGACTTAGCCAAAACTATAAAGAGTTTTACCTCATGCAAAATTGTCATTTCTTTAATAAGACATTAACTATTTTTTTCTGAGGCCCTCCAAGTACCTACAAATCCCAAATGTGGCCCTGCAAAGGGTTTGAGTTGGAGACCTCTAGCCAACGGGACTCTCACGGGGATGGAAGGCTTTGGAAGCAGGGTTCGTCCATATAATATAATGGACACGTCAGCCTTAGTAAAAGAGGAGATTTATAAGTTAATTACTTGAACAGAAAACAAAATAAGGGTTCCACCAAAGAGATTCCACAAGGAAAACAGCAGCGTAAACACAAAAGAAACTGTGGAATTGATGATCCTGTCAGAAGTAATTGCTGCTTTTTATGGGGACGGGCGGGGATGGAGGCAATTCCTTGCGGGGATGGGTGGGGACGGAGAGGATCCTGACGGGGACGGGTGGGGACGGAGAGGATCCTGGCGGTGACAGGTGGGAATGGAGAGGATCCTGGGGTGGACAGGTGGGGATGGAGAGGATCCTGATGGAGACGGGTGGGGACGGAGAGGACCCTGGCGGGGACGGAGAGGATCCTGATGGGGACGGGTGGGGACGGAGAGGATCCTGGCGGGGACAAGTGGGGATGGAGAGTATCCTGATGGGGACGGGTGGAGATGGAGAGGACCCTGACGGGGACGGGTGTGGATGGAGAGGATCCTGGCGGGGACGGGCGGGGATGGGTGGGATTTCTGTCCCTGCGCAACTCTCTACTCCAGACTCACCCCAAGCCCTAAAAAATATTTTCTATTTTTTAGTGTGTGGGTAGCTTACAGCAAATATACAAAACTGCCTTGCGGTAAGCACGTGTTAGTATAGGGGCCTCTCAATTTGCACATTTTGCATCCGCATGCATAACAAATAAGATAAACACCGTTGACAGAAAACCACCAGGGACGCTTGCCCTGATATAGAAAGAACCGGAAGATGTAAAGATTAAACGTGAAGGTTGGTTTACTGTCTCATACATTTTCTGCTGAATTATAGAGAAGCTAGACTGGAGGATACAGAGATACAGGAAATACATGTGAGACAGATGAAGACAAAAGCCACCTGACAGATGGTTCAGTAGACGCTACAACCCGGTGGGGAAAATAAGAAATCTTGTACCACCTTCTACCAGGCTTAAACGTTTCATCAAACATTGATTATTTGAACGGTTTGTATTCAGAAGGCAGGCAGCCCGAGCTGTTTTCAGCCGTTTTATTCCTCAGAGGATGCAGCACACATCCGAAGGTTTGGCTATTAGTTTGAACTTCAGCAAACCAGTCAGCCAAGGGCAACTTGGAGTAGATGAACAGCTCAACAAATGGTAGAAGCCACCGTCTGTCCCATCCTTTGTGGACAAAGACAGAGCAAAAACAGGGCAGTCTCAGATCCTGTGGGTTGTGGGTATTTTTGGGAAGGAGGAAATTTAAAAAGAAAAACAGAATGTTGTTTGTACGTGAAAGAGGGTTTTCGTGTTGTGAAGTTGGGTTCTCTGAGAACAAAACCAGCTATGAATAGGAGGCTGGTTAAAATCTTTATGGTCAAAAACCAGGACCAGACAGGCATTTCCCTCTAATCACAACCACTGAACAGCACTGGAGCTGTGAAAATGAGAAGTACACTTCTCCCTCCGTATTCGCTGTGATAGGGGATTAACAGATTAACTTTTTCACATGTTATTCACTGTTTTCTATTAAAAACCATCGTGAATGTGGTGAAACCGTGAATAACAAGGTGGGAGACCTGGCCTGTTCCTGAAGGAGAAGCAAAACACGGTGAAGAAAGTGCTGGGAATCGGCGATTTTCTCCTTAAACGCTTGGAATCAGCGATTTCTCTTTGCAAGTTGATGTAATTGGGGGGCGGGGAGGAGCCAGCAAGCTAAAAAACGTGAATAATTGAAACTGCGAATGCTGAAACCGTAAATACGGAGGGAGAAGTGTATTTCTATTTATCCCATTAATATGTCATAGTGCTTGAGAAAGTGCTGGACAGTGGAATTCAGTACAAGGAACTGTAAAACAGACTAAAATCTAGATACAAATGGCAGAATCAGGGCAGGAAGGTTTGAAGCATTAAAATAACCCTAACCATTATAAAAAAAAAAAAGACAAATGTTTCCCAGGAATAAAAATAATGAATAAAAAAAGGGTTAGGCCTTAGCCAGTTTTTGTAATCATGTTATTGAGACAGACATGGGGGAAGCCACTGCTTGCCCTGGATCGGGAGGATGGAATGTTGCTACTCTTTGGGATTCTAGAATCTTCTTACTCTCTGGGATTCCAGAATCTTGCTATTCTTTGAGATTCTATATGGAATAGTGCTACTCTTTGGGATTCTAGAATCTTGTTACTCTCTGGGATTCCGGAATCTTGCTATTCTTTGAGATTCCGAATGGAATGTTGCTACTCTTTGGGATTCTAGAATCTTGTTACTCTCTGGGATTCCGGAATCTTGCTATTCTTTGATATTCTGTATGGAATGTTGCTACTCTTTGGGATTCTAGAATCTTGTTACTCTCTGGGATTCCGGAATCTTGTCATTCTTTGAGATTCTGTATGGAATGTTGCTACTCTTTGGGTTTTGGCCAGGTACTAGGGATAAGGATTGGCTACTGGGCTTGATGGACCATTTCTCTGACCCAGCAAGGTTATTCTTATGTTCTCTCTTAGCACATCTTTCAAGGCCGTCCATCTCTGCCACCATCTCTTTTTCCCTATCATCACTGGTACTATAGTCATTGGTATTTATTTATATGGATTAATCTTACCCCTTTTTCTGTAATAGCTCAAAGTGAAGCGAATGCAGTTTTCTAGTTGATGTTGACCAGGAATAGTTTAGACCTGCTTAGAGGGAGTTGCAGTAGTCTAGCTGGGACAGTATAAGCATTTGTGTTAGTTCGGCAAAGTGGCACTCTTGAAAGAAGGGTCTGCTAGGTCTTAGGGCCAGATTCTCAAACTTTACGGTTGCCTTTAACGCGGTTGTTAAACTGGTTCCAGACGGTTTAGCGTGCATCTATTTTAGTGGCGTGTTATCATAACAGCTTACCATGGTCTTTTCCGAACTTCCTAGCAGTCTCAGATTCTGCCATGCAAATGGACTCACCAATATTTAAAAGAGCACTCCAGTGGATACTTCTACATCGCCGAGTGATTTTCCAAGCACAGTGTTGGCTTTTGGCGACAAAAAAAAATCAGCGACTGGTCCGGGGGTGCTGGTACTGTGAAAAGCCCATCTCTGGTGTGTGTTTTGACTGTGGCTCATGAAAAAAAAAACAACTACATGATTTACATAAATTATAATCTTTTTTTTTGGGGGGGGACGGACAAAAGCATGCTTCTTGAGCATGTGTATTATAGCCATGTCATGTGTTTCATGATAATATTTGGCATTAAACACAAATTACAAGATTTACATGAATTATAGCAGTTGTTGTTTTTTTTTTTTTGGGGGGGGGGAGAAAAGGCATGTCTTATGCGTGCCTGTTGAAAGCTGACGTTGCATCTTCTCTCCCTTCCCTTCATCCAATAGCTCTGGCACACCTACGATTGACACACCACTTACGGCATTGCTTTTCCCGGCCCATGCGCACATTTACGCAGTGTATTCTGCGCACGTGCCGATCACTATCACCGGCGACTCATCTCATGTAAATCTAGCGAACCTTCGCTACTCTCCGCCAACCTCATTTGCATACGTGGTTGGGGTTTTTTTTTCCAGAATGACTCGCCTTTTTGAAATCGCTACAGTAACGGCTGCGACAGCGGCCCCATGGTTTTTTTCTGCGAAGTTTTGAGAATCTAGCCCTTGGTCTTCTCAAATTGGCATCAGATGGGGCAGGCAAAAACACGGAAACATTCGCGACAGCGCCTCCTGTTTGTAAAATATCCAGATGCGAGGTTGGTGGGGGTCTGGGGAACCTTTTAGATGTGATCACTAGCTAAGAAATTACTTAGCCCTGGGACCCTGGAATATCTGCAAATTATTTCCATCGATTTTCTGATAACCAGTTGCCAATGAAAATCCTCCAACCCACCATTCGGAGGGAGACTGTGAAAGTCTGAGATCTCAGACAATTTTTTTTTCCACTCTGCACCGAACTTTAAATCCCTATCAGAACCGAACCTGAATGCAACTAAACAACCAGAAAGTGGAGGCAGAGAAAGAGATGTTTAACCAGTGAGAAAAGAATAATTCTTTTTTCTCTCTGTCTCTCTAAGAACAAGTCTCCTTTAAAACACTTGTTGGGGCGGAAATGCTATTTTCGAGATTTTTTTTTTTAATATACTTTAACCCTCCATTATCTGAAGTAGAAACTTTAAAGATTGTAAGCTCTCAGGGCAGAGGGAAAAGTACCAACTCAATCTGAGCTCGTACAGAAAATCTTGCCCCCGCTACCCCACCTCGGGGTGGACACAGACTGAACGGGGGCATTGTACGCGCCTAATATAGGCGCGCATGAACGCGCAGGGAGAGAAGACACCCACCTGTTCCAGCGACCGACCTGCCTGCGGTAGCTGCGGACAGCCTCGGCCCCACTCAGCAGGTAATCGTCGGCGCCCGGAGGCGGCTGCGGGGAGCCGCGGTGCAGCGGATGCTGGAAGAGCCTCCGCAACTTGGAGGGCGCCGGCCGGGACTCGTTGCGAGGGACTGCCAAGGGCCGGGGGGCGCAGGGGCAGGGGGGCGGCGGACGGACGGTCAGCAGCGGCAGCAGCCCCCCGCGCCGCCTCACCTCGGGCCAGATGTGGAAGTAGAGATCGGCGGCGAGCAGCGCGCACAGCAGCAGCAGCGGCAGCAACCGATCCCTCCGCAGGAGCCCCATGCCACAGTGGGGGGGGGGGGGGGGTCTCAGCCCATACCCCGGCCCGGAATCTGCCACCGGAGGAGCCCACACTGCATGCCCACCCCGCCTGGGGCGCAGATCTGGAAGCAGCAGGGCAGAGGCGGGGGTAGAAGCTGCGGAAACACCTCCCCGGGGATTCCCTGCAGGTACTCCTCCCAGAAATAGGTTTTAAAAAGGAAGGGGGCGGGGGGGGGGAAGCAAGAGGCCACTGAAGCACTAGGTCCAAGTGCTGGAGGAACCTGGGTTCAGTGGTTCAGTGCAGGAACATGGTAAAAAACCAGGGGTCTTCCCCCCCCCCTCCTCCATTCTGATTTGGGCAAAGAAAGTTCTGGGTGGGAGAGAGTGGGAACCGAGACGCCCAGGTCCCTTGTGGACGTGTAACTTTTGCCACTTTTCCTCCGCCTCTGCGGCTGGTTTTCATTTCGCTTTCAGGCTCCTGACTTTCTTTCCAAGAACCTGTCAGGGAGGGCGGAGTGCTCTGCGTTTGGCTGCTTCCGTTTCCCCCCCAAAGACCTTCTCTGACAGATTTTTCGCACCCATCCCGATTTTCTATGTTTTTCTTTCCTGACAAGATCCCCCCCCTGCAAGAGGACCCCCTCCTACCTAACAGCTTCAAAATTCCATTAGATATTGCCAGCCGACCTCAGGCTGACTGTTCTGGCCCATTTTTTTGGGTGTGTGATGCTATATTTTGATGTTATATAACTACATACATTATAAAAGCCAAAACCATTTTCAAAACTGTTTCATCTGAACAATGTTAAAATTCTCTCACCCAAAGTTTAAAGGCTCACATTTTGTTTACCAAATCCATAAACAGAAAAAAAAACCCCTCATAGTTCTTTGTCTCTGAACCGGTGGTAAATAATGTTTAAGAACATAAAAACAGCCTTACTGGGTCAGACCAATGGCCCATTAAGCCCAGTAGCCCATCTCCACGGAGGCCAATCCAAGTCACAAGTACCTGGCAAAACCCCAAATAGTAGCAGCAGTCCATGCTACTGTTCCATGTCTGTCTCAACAGCAGACTATGGACTTTACCTCCAGGACTTTTCCTCCAGGAACTTGTCCAAACCTTTTTTTTTTTTTTTTTTAAAGCCTAGCTACATTAACTGTTCTTACCACATCCTCTGGCAACGCATTCCAGAGCTTAACTATTGTCTCAGTGAAAAATCATTTTCTCCTATTGGTTTTAAAAGTGTAACTTCATCGAGGTTCCCCTAGTCTTTCTAAATCTTGATGAAGTAAAAAAAAAATATTGATCCACATGTACCGGTTCTACACTGCTCAGGATTTTGTAGACTTCAATCATGTCTCCCCTCAGCCGTCTCTTTTCCAAGCTGAAGAACCCTAACCTCTCTAGTCTTTCCTTATATGAGAGTTCCATCCCCTTTATCATCTTGGTCGCTCTTCTTTGAACTTTTTCTATTACCACTCCATATTTTTTGAGATAAGGAGACCAGTGCAAGTGCAAAGTGATGCATGTGGGAAAGAGGAACCCGAACTATAGATACGTGACGCTGGGTTCTGTGCTAGGAGTCACTGCCCAGGAAAAGGATCTGGGTGTCATCGTTGAGGATACGTTGGAACCCTCAGCTCAATGTGTGGCGGCGGCTAAGAAAGTAAATAGAATGTTAGGAATTATCAGGAAAGGAATGGAACGCAAAGATGAAAATGCTATAATGCTCTGTGGTACGGCCGCCCTCGAATACTGCGTGCAGTTCTGGTTGCCGTATCTCAACAAAGATATAGCGGAATTAGAAAAGGCGTAGAGAAGGGCGACAAAAATGATAAAAGGGATGGGACGACTTCCCAATGAGGAAAGGCTAGAGCGGCCAGGGCTCTTCAGCTTGGAGAAGAGACGGCTCAAGGATGATATGATTGAGGTCTATAAATTACTGGGTGGAGTGGAAAGGGTGGATGTGAATCGTTGGTTTACTCTTTCCAAAAATACGACTGGCCATTGTACCGTGGAAGTTATCTGTTCAATTGGCGTCTATTGGCACAATATATGAATGAGGAGGTTACCGTGTTACAAAGAATACAGGTTATGCGGCTGAATTTTGATTAGGCTGGAGTAGAAGATGGTTAACATAAGAACTTATGAGTTGCCATTCTGGGACAGACCAAAGGTCCATCAAGCCCAGTCTCCTGTTTCCAATGGTGGCCAACCCAGGTCCCAAGTACCTGGCAGAAACCCAAAGAGTGCTGAGGTTGGCTCTTAGGCATTGGTGGAATGAGGCATTATGACATCACAATATGAACATATTGTGATGTCATAATGCCTCATTCCACCAATGCCTAAGAGCCAACCTCATCAGTGATGTCACAATGGCTTGATTGTCATATAATTGGCTCACATAAGAACATAAGAGTTGCCATTCTGGGACAGACCGAAGGTCCATCAAGCCCAGTATCCTGTTTCCAACGGTGGCCAACCCAGGTCCCAAGTACCTGGCAAAAACCCAAATAGTGGCAACATTCCAAAGCTCAGATTGTGATGCCATAATGCCTCATTAGGCTAATACCTAAGAGCCAACCGTATCAGTGATGTCACAATGGCTTGATTGTCCTCTACTTGGCTCACATAAGAACTTAAGACCGAAGGTCTGTTAAGCCCAGCATCCTGTTTCCAACAGCAGCCAAACCAGGTCACAAGTACCTGGCAAGATCCCAAGGAGAACAATAGATTGACGAGGAAGAGAGTACCATAATCCAAGTGGGAGGGGGATGAAAGAGAATGAGTTTTGGTTGAGCGTTCAAAATAAAAATAGCAGATTTTGGTGATTTGGCACATTACAGCAATAGTTTGAATGTGAACAGAAGAAAGAGAGTGGACCAAGACCACCCTGAGGTTGTAAGGTGAGTGGACAGATAAGATAATAGCGTTATATATTGTAACATAATTCTGCCTAGTAACATAACTCATGATAAAGAAGGGGATCACAAACAGATCGGAGAAGGTTATCAAGCCGCTGTACCGGGCCATGGTGCAGGGCCACCTGGAATACTGCGTCCAGCACTGGTCGCCGTACATGAAGAAGGACACGGTACTACTCGTAAGGGTCCAGAGAAGAGCGACTAAGTTGGTTAAGGGGCTGGAGGGGTTGCCGTACAGTGAGAGATTAGAGAAACTGGGCCTCTTCTCCCTTGAAAAGAGGAGACTGAGAGAGACCATGATCAAAACATTTAAGATACTGAAGAGAATAAACTTAGTAGATAAAGACAGGTTGTTTCACCCTCTCCAAGGTAGAGAGAACGAGAGGTCACTCTCTAAAGTTAAAAGGGGATAGATTCCGTACAAACGTAAGGAAGTTCTTCTTCACCCAGAGAGTGGTAGAAAACTGGAACGCTCTCCCAGAGGCTGTTATAGGGGAAAACACCCTCCAGGGACTCAAGACAAAGTAGATAAAGACAGGTTGTTCACCCTCTCCAAGGTAGAGAGAACGAGAGGGCACTCTCTAAAGTTGAAAGGGGACAGATTCCGTACAAACGTAAGGAAGTTCTTCTTCACCCAGAGAGTGGTAGAAAACTGGAACGCTCTCCCAGAGGCTGTTATAGGGGAAAACACCCTCCAGGGTTTCAAGACTAAGCTGGACAAGTTCCTGCTAAACTGAGATGTACGCAGGTGAGGCTTGACTCATGCAGAGCACTGGTCTTTGACCTGAGGGCCGCCGCGTGAGTGGACTGCTAGTCAGGATGGACCACTGGTCTGACCCAGCAGCGGCCATTCTTATGTTCTTATAGCATATGATATGATGTGATGTAACGTGTGCAAATCATCTTTGCTCTTGCCTTTTTCAGGGCCCAGACCACAGAGCTCTGCCCAGCACTAGCTTATTTTTCAACGACTGGAGTCGCCATCAAAGCCCATTCCAGGCCAATCAGATCATTATCGGAACATGGACTGTAGCAATCCGTCCGGCACTGGTGCAACTTTCCACCTACTTGATTTGCTAAATTTTGTTTTGATTGTATTCTCTTTCCATATATTTGCAGATATAGAAAACTTGGCAGGAGGATGCAAATCTGTTAGGGGGGGGTATATGAGATCCAGTCTTGGCCACGGAAAATTAACTTTAAGGTGGTACAGAGTGGATCTACCCCTGCTGGAAAAGACCTTCCACATCATCCTCTTCTGAAGGATAGCTGAATTTGGAAAGATTCATAAAGTCAGAATGGGTCTCCTGCTGCTAAGGGGTTGTTTTCACTTAGGATGCGTTTTGGAAGTAAAAAAAAAAAAGCAGCACCTTTGTAAAATTACTGGCAACAAACCAAGACCTTTAGTTAACTACCTATCTAAATAAAGAGACAATTATAATCAAGCTTTTTGTTTTTCTGTGGCAAATCCTGGAACTGGTCAGAACTTGCTCTGGTGAAAATATTGTGTAATGGTTAAATATAATTACCGAAACCCTTTTAAATAGAAGTTACTCCAGGAATCGCTCCAAGGAGCAGGTTTTGTGCATGTTTCTGGTAGGCCTCAGCCCAGCCCTTTTTTTTTTCTCTGTAAAATCAATTCTATTTATGGGGATGAAACACTAAAGACACGATTTTGCAACTGACTGTACTGGTAAGTCTAGGGGAGACTGATTACAGCAATAAGTTTAGGTCTTACTCTGTAATGCCAAACCCAGTCCTCCTGGGATTGAGCAAGCCTAGATTGTTTCATTTAAGCAAGGGAACACCTCTTCCAAATATTTCTTCTGAAGCTGTGTGATTAACAGGTAAACTGCATTGATGCTGTGAACACAGGCATTGCTCCGTGGTTAATCTGCTTGGGTTTCTCTCCCTTTACAACCACAGGGCGTTTAAACCCTATTAAAGCTAGTTGAGTAGGTGACTACAGGGCATTTGCAGGTCTTGCTTCAGTCTAGCAAGTTATCTAATGGTATCTCACCCAGTAATAATGTTCACATTTAATTCCTCCTGTCTACACCTTTTCATACTTATGTGCAGCTTGCTAATCTACTCAATATATACCCAGCTGAGCTTTGAAAACAGAACAAAAAAAAAAATGCCTGGCCTGTTTATCGATTTTACAGCAGTGGCAAAGACACTTAGGGGTGGGGGGTAAATGCCTGGGCTCTCCCACTTTGGGCTCAGGCCCCCCTCCAAACCTGTAGCACCCCATTAAACAGCTGGCAAGGATGCCAAAGTCCCACCAGCCAAAGAAATTCAGCGTCCAGCAGTTGGCGGCGTGCCCTCATTTGCCGACGCCAGGTCTTCTCACTCGCGCTCAAAAACTGAGCATGCTCGGGGAGCCCTGGAATCTGGTGGCTAGAGACAGGCCACCAACTTCGGCATGGCAGCAGTAGCAAAAGGAGGAGGGGAATGGCTAGGAGTCGCGGTCCGCCCTCAGGCATCATTTTGGCGAGGGCGCCAGCACCTCTCTGCCTACCTCATGAAATGATTGACTAGCGGAAACATCTCTAACCTGCTGCTCGTGCAGGCTTCAGCTCTTCCTCTGACATCACTTCCTGGCCACGGGAAGGGATGGCATGCAGGGGGGTGGCTGCAGCAGGGAAGAGGGTGGGACGGCGCAAGATACAGTGATGTCGGGCGCCTCTTTCCCTCACTACGTCACTGGCTCTGAATTTCTTTGACTGACAGGGCTTCGACATCCCCCCAGCATAGGTATTTTAAACACACAAGGGGGAGGGGAGGAGGAAGGAATATATTGCCTCCCCACCCAGTCCAATCATGGTCACCTCCATAATCAGACAGCTGGCTATGCTCAGGATTCAGGAATTTGACTCGGGGGCTCAATGGGTCATATGTGATGGAACTAGGGTTACCAGATTTTCCATCTGATAAAAGAGGACATGTGGCCCGCCCTGTTCGGGCTCCCGGGCCCCTCTGTTACCTCCCAGGCCCACCCAGCCCCGCCCCGCTCTGCCCCTAAACCCAGCCCCACACAAACCTCGTCCCTCCAGGCCAGGGCTGGAGTGCATCTGCACGGACATGTCCGTGGAAATTCGGACATCTGGTAACCTTAGATGGAATAGAGAATGACACGGTGACAAAATTCATCACTGTTCCCGTCCCCATGGATAACCGCGGGAAACCATATTCATGTCATTCTTTAAGAAGAGAGGGAAGAATCAGAGTATGAATGGCCAAAACCACTGACCCTCAAGCTTTGCTTTGAAGAATGCTGGTGTAGAAGGACTGAGGTTGAAACAGACACTACAGAATGACAGTCTCTGGTATCCAGAGCAGATATTGTGATGTCATAATGCCTCATTCCACCACTGCCTAAGAGCCAATCACATCAGTGATGTCACAATGGCTTCATTATTCTTGGCTCCCATAAGAATCAGACTATGAATGGCCACAACCACTGACCCGCAAGCTTTGCTTTGAAGAATGCTGGTGTAGAAGGACCGAGGTTGAAACAGACACTACAGAATGACAGTCTCTGGTATCCAGAGCAGATATTGTGATGTCATAATGCCTCATTCCACCAGTGCCTAAGAGCCAATCACATCAGTGATGTCACAATGGCTTCATTATCCTTGGCTCACATAAGAATCAGAGTATGAATGGCCACAACCACTGACCCGCAAGCTTTGCTTTGAAGAATGCTGGTGTAGAAGGACTGAGGTTGAAACAGACACTACAGAATGACAGTCTCTGGTATCCAGAGCAGATATTGTGATGTCATAATGCCTCATTCCACCACTGTCTAAGAGCCAATCAGATCAGTGATGTCACAATGGCTTCATTATCCTTGGTTCACATAAGAATCAGAGTATGAATGGCCACAATCACTGACCCGCAAGCATTGCTTTGAAGAATGCTGGTGTAGAAAGACAGAGGATGAAATAGACACTAGAAAATGACATGGGATTATTTCCTGCGGTTATCCACGGGGACGGGGACGGTGATGAATTTTGTTACCGTGTCATTCTCTAAGATGGAACTCACCTGCTATCTGACAGTTGTTGGGGTGACTGGTCTGAAATTAATTGTGAGGCCTAGCTCAATTTCTGGGAAAGAAATGCCTTCAGCAAATAAATCTACCTTACACCTGAGCTGTCACTCTAGGGTCTGAATGGTTGATTGGCAGTTGAAGCCCATTAATAACTGGTTTGCTACAACGCTGCAGAAAACACCAGCGACTGATACGGAATTACAGTTTTGAATGCCAGACAATGGAGCCAGACTTACAATTAACATCGTTAAGCAAAGTTCCACTACCATAATTCCGTAATGCAAGCTTGTCCCTTAAAGTCCTGGACAAAGCTCACAAAGAGTCAGTCGTATTTAAGAAATTTGACTGAATTCTCTTAATAATCCATTGCACAAAAGGACTGTTTCCATCATGCACTGGCTGCAGATTTTCCAAGAAACATCCTCAGTTAAGCGGGAAGAAATTACAGGAGTCTATTTAAAACAACAGAATCAACACACAGTTCTATTCCCCTGTTTCATATTGGCATCTTGTTTAATAAGTATTATATAAATGGCATCTAACTTAGTTGGTATAAAAACCACTTTTAAATGTTTTCTATTTATTTATTTTACACTAGCTGATTACCCGGCGTTGCCCGGATATTTATTTATCCCAAAATGTCCAACCCCTTACATGTCCCACCCCCCACGTTACCCCACCCCCCCCACCCACATGTCCCATATGCCCCACCCCCATGTCCCAACCCCCTATTCTCCACATGTCCCAAAGGAATGTCCCTCTCTATGGGGCTGAACTTAGAGTTAAACGGCATCGGGAGTGTCGGTATTCATCTCTGCGAGCCCGAAAACTATGGGTTGGACATTAATATCTGTCGCTTTTGATAATTTTAACTTATCACCCCCCTTCTCACCCCCACAGTATTTTACCCCGTCCCACCTGCACAATATTTTTCCCCAGATAGTAAGTCATATGTGTACCAAGTTTGGTTGAAATCTCTCCATGCGTTTCAGAGTTATGCTGAGTATTCATCTGTGAGCCCGAAAACACTATGGGGTAGATACTAAAATCTGTCATTTTCAATCATTTTTACATATCCCCCCCCCTTCCCACCCCCACAGTGTTTGTCCTCAGATAGTAAGTAATGTGTATGTCAAGTTTGGTTGAAATCTGTCCATGCATTGAAGAGTTATGCTGGAACATACATACATACACACACACACATATATTCAAATTATAATGTGAAATATTTGACAAAATGAATACAATACAACTAACGCAAAACTTGATTATAAACAACATTTTTAGTTTCACCTCCAGGAGCAAGAACATATAAAATCTTGGGTGAACCCACCCTTGAGCAAGCAACATAGAGTTGTGGGCCGCGAGACCCCCAGAACATATCACCCCAGGTAGTGAGGGATCTGCATACCAAGTTTCTTTCAAATCGGTCAAGCCATTTTTGCGTGATCGCGGCACATACACACACACACCTCCGATTTTATATATATAGATAAGAATTGCCACTGCTGGGTCAGCCCCAGTGGTCCATCCTGCCCAGTAGTCCGCTCACGCGGTGGCCCTCAGGTCAAAGACCAGTACTCTAAATGAGTCCAGCTTCACTTGCGTATATTCCAGTTTTGCAAGAACTTGTCCAACTTTGTCTTGAATCCCTGGAGGGTGTTTCCCCCTATTTGAATCCCTGGAGGGTGTTTTCCCCTATAACAGCCTCCGGAAGAGCGTTCCAGTTTTCTACCACTCTCTGGGTGAAGAAGAACTTCCTTACGTTTGTACGGAATCTATCCCCTTTCAACTTTAGAGAGTGTCCTCTCGTTCTCCCTACCTTGGAGAGGGTGAACAGTCTGTCTTTATCTACTAAGACTATTCCCTTCATTATCTTGAACGTTTCGATCAAATCTCCTCTTTTCAAGGAAGAAGAGGCCCAGTTTCTTCAATATAATTTTCAAGAATAACTTCTTGTACAGTGTATGATCAAGTCAATCACCAAAATTTACAAAAAAAAAAAAAAAAGTAACTAAAATACATTAAAAAATAACTCTTCTGCTTAATCAATTTTTAAAGTCCCATGTTAAGGATCCAAGATGGGGAACTGAGTGAGAATAAAAAGTGTAACAACTTTACCAATTAGGCGGATAGCTGAAAGTGGTTCACAGGAGCAATCTGCGGTAGGTGCGGTAGGTGGTTAACGCGCGGAATACCGCGCGTTCAACCGCCTGCCGCACTAGTCGCTAACGCCTCCATTGACGAGGCGTTAGTTTTTTGGCTTGCCGCAGGGGTTAGCGCGTGATGAAACGTCCTTGATAAAAGGAGCCCTTAGTTGTTACTATCTCCCCGTCACGATGTTTCATGGAGAGAAAACCCGCTAGCTGTGAAGGTTCAAAGAACACATAATTAAGTATTTAGATCAATGCTGTCTTGTTAAAATGTTTATTTTATTTTTATTTTTCCTCTAACTCTACTTTTCACTTCTCTATTACCCTCCAGGTACTTTAGTTAGATTGTGAGCCTTCGGGACAGTAAGGGAATTTTTCAAGTACCTTTCTTATTTCTAATCTTAATGTATATTTTCTGTAAACCGCTTAGAACCTAACGGATGTAGCGGTATATAAGAAATAAATTACATTACATTACATTACATTACATGGACCATTTGGCCTTCATCTGCCATCATGTTTCTAGGTTTCTATAACCATAAAGCTCTATGACATCACAATGCAGGCAAAGAGCCTTAGCCAATGGGAAGAAGATATGCAAATGTTAAGAGCCTTAGCCAATAGGGAGAGGAGGAGATAGTGGATGCTGCAGAATTCTACTGTTCAACGGCTCCCCCTTCTGCTTCTATTCCTTTCTCTCCTCTCTTCTACCTTCCAAAGTATTTAGATCAATGCTGTCTTGTTAAAATGTTTATTTTATTTTTATTTTTCCTCTAACTCTACTTTTCACTTCTCTATTACCCTCCAGGTACTTTAGTTAGATTGTGAGCCTTCGGGACAGTAAGGGAATTTTTCAAGTACCTTTCTTATTTCTAATCTTAATGTATATTTTCTGTAAACCGCTTAGAACCTAACGGATGTAGCGGTATATAAGAAATAAATTACATTACATTACATTACATTACATAATTAGAAGATTTATACTTTACTATATATTTGCATGGATAGCATAATAACAATAAAGCAACCATCGCAGTAACCCCAGGTTTAAGAAGCAAGAACTGTTTTCTGCATTTCTCTTGTCACATCGGGGAATATTTAAATTCTTTGTGTCTATTTTTGAAATATAATTTTAAAATCCAATTCTTGTCGGGTAGCAGGACCACTTTTACTAATAAAGTTTCTGGCCTAGCTACCTCCTTCATTGAGGTTTCCAGGATCGTGGTTAAATCCATCTGTTCACCCTCTACCTGAAATTGTTCCTCTGAAATTTTTGTAGGAAGATAATATATTTTTGAGAAGGGAGGAAAATTATCTTCTGGAACATGAAATATTTCTTTAAGACTTCTTTAGCAGACAATAAAGGTACCTTAGGAAAATTCAATATTTTAAGATTATTTATTCAACTATTATTTTCCAGTATTTCCATTCTTTCTTCTTAAATTAGTACTATCTCAAAATTAAAGTTGTTTGTTCCTTTACTTCGAATATCTCTTTCTCGACTTTTTCTACCTTTGTTTTTTACAACCATTGTATCCTGTTTAAGTCCATTCAATTCCTCCCTTTGTTCAAAAAGTTTATTTTCTAAATCCTTTCTTTGTGGTGACAAAGTCTGTCCCAGAGCAGACACCAAATCCCATAAAGAGTCTAGGGTGACATTGGTAGGTTTAGGTAATGAAAATATACTTGCAGCCATTAATCCAGCCTGTGGTGTTCCCGGTATCTTTTCCCCATGTAGGTCTTGTCTTTCATTTTGGCCCTTCGTTGTTTCAGCCGCAGGAATATTCTCCAGTGCTTCGCTTGATTCAGCCTCCCGGGAAATAGAGTCTGCCTCTTTGGACTGACTGCTTTCCCGCGGTTGAGCTTGCACTCTGCGGTTGAGGGGGCTGGGTTCTGGCGTCGGGGCTCAGGGTCGATTCCAGCCGAAGGAGACTCGCAGCAGCCTCACTCCTAGCCCGCGGTTCCAGCGGGCGATTCCCCGACAGTGTCGACTCCTGGCATAGACGCCTCAACAAACCGTCTAAGGTCGCTTGTGGAGGGGGGTCTCCAAGCGCATCGAGGCTCCAGATAACGCTTTTCCCTCTCCGCTTCGGCATCAGGTTTGTCAAAAAGAAACAGTTAGTTGACGAATTCTGTATGCGTCCCTCACACGCTCAGCAACTCGCAGCCATCTTGGATTCCCACCCCAGACTTTTATTAGTAGAGATTAAAGTCTTTCCTATACTTGGAGGATAGGGATGGGGTGGAGTAGAGTGTCACTTTAAAATGTTGGCATGGTTAACGCCAGAAACGCCAAACCTTAGGCATTTTGACCACTGAATTTTCAGCGAAAGTATTGGGGTTTTTTCTTAGACTCTTCTTTGTCTGTGTTTTGCCAGATAAATAATCTTTCAAAAAAATTTTTTCTTAGCCTTCGGATGCTGAGAAGGATCCGCCATCTTTGTCACCAGCGACATTTTGCCGTGTTGGTCCAGGCTATTGTACTTGTACAGTTAGGTTATGCAAATTCACTCTTCATTAATTAAAAAAATATTACAATTTATACAAAACACGGTGGCTAAACTAATATTTGTGAAAAGAAAATATGATCATGTCTCGTCCCCTTTTGAAGACTCTTCACTGGCTTCCAGTTTATTCGAGAATTCAGCTCAAATGTACTAAACTAATATTTAAAATCCTTCATGGAATTTTTTCTCCGTTGGTCTCAGTATCTTTTAATTCTTTATGGTCGTTACATTCAAGAACTTCTCAAAAATATAAACCTTCTTTCCCTTCTTTCAAAGGGATTAAAACATTAGGTAATACAGTTCGTTCTTTTATATTTATCTTTGCAAACATTTGGAATGATCTTCCTTCTGAAATCAGAATCCATGCTTCACTTCAAAGTTTTTGTAAATCTTTAAAAACGCTATTGTTCTGCTACTCAATGGCCACGGATTTGGTCTTGGAGGATGAAATGTACAGCGTCGGCATCTGTGAGACAAACGTAGTCTTTTTTTTTGTTGCATAGCAGTTTTTGGACCCCCCTGTTAATTACAAAAATTAGATAGTTCTAAGTCAAATAGATTCTGGCACTGTCATCTCGATATAGGGACACTGGATCATCGACTCTTCTTTTGTCCCTTGATAATTAACTTCTGGACATCTATATGGGGACATATTACTCTGATTCTGGAGACTGCCATTCCGCTGTCGTATGATGTGGTAATCTGTGGGATGTTGTTATCTCCTACACCTCTAGTAGACAGAAGTAAAAATAGATTATTGGGTATTATGACTGGGGGTAGCCATCCAAATGATTATAAGAAATTGGAAAAACTGTGACCGATTAAATTTTACTTTTTGGTGGCATTCGTTATGTTTATGCTACAGATACAAAAAAAATTATTTTTGAGCAAGGGGGTATCAAATGGTTTAAACGGGTATGATTTTATTAATTTTAATTGAATGGTGTTTCTCTGTACTTCTGGTTATAATTTACACATCCGGGGGAGGGGAAGAGGGGGGGGAGGGAGAGAGATTGTATATTGGGATTGTTGTCTGAAAAATATGGAAGTAATATTGTTTGGTTTTCTTGATTATGTTGAAATAGGGAGGGGGAGGGGTGAAAATAATTTTCATGTATTTGATTGAAAGATGTAAGTGCTGTTTTTCAAATATTCTGTATGTATTCCTATACGCACTGTTTTAAGTTTGAAAATGAATAAAGATTTATTTAAAAAAAACAAAACAAACGCTATTGTTCCAGAAATCATTAATAGATTCTCCTAATTTACATTATAAGATTATAAACAATGATCCTTTCCACTTTGTATACTTTAATTGTAATGATCTATCTTTTATGTGATGAATTAATTCTTGTAAACCGAGTCGAGCCCTTTCATAGGGATGACCCGGTATAAAAACCTAAAGATTGGATTGGATTCATAGATGTGATCGTCAAAGATAGGCGCCGGTGCCTGCCTATGACGAAAACTGTGATTTTGTAAATGGCCCTGTTGCGTGATTGACGCATGATCACTGGCCATATTTTAGGCGACCGCCTATAACAGTGCTATTTACAGAATCCAGCCCTCGGAGTCTAGCCAGTAGAGCAGCGTCTCGCAAACTTTCCCGGCCGGCGGCACACTAAATGCAGTGCCCCGGCTGGAAGGCACCAGGAAGTTGACGCTATGACATCACGCGCATGCGTGATGTCATGGCGTCAATGTCCACGCATGCGTGGAGGCCCGTCTTGCCGTGACCCCGCCTTTACAGTCATCTGGAAGTTGCTGTCAGGAGAGACACCAGCCAGGAGGAGAGTCAGCTGTGCTGGCTGACTTTCTACAGGACGTGCCTCTCGCCGGTGTGAACGATTCTCCTCCTCGCCAGTGTATCGCGGCTACACAGTTTGCGATACACTGCAGTACACAGCTTGCGATACACTGCAGTACACCGCAGTACACAGCTTGCGATACACTGCAGTAGCGGTTCAATACTGAGCCATGGTTGATCCTACCTCTTCCCTCCACAATATCTCCCGTCCCAACCAGTCCTTTTTACGCCAGATTGCATTGGTTGCCTTTTGAGGCCAGGGTGCTTTTTAAGTTCGGGTGTACTTGCTACAAGGCTCTCTTTAGTTTATTACCCTCTTATTTGGTAGTTTACCTGAAATTGTTTAAGTCAAAAAAATGCACCAGAAACTCAGGTATGTACATCTTCCCTACCCCAAGGGCCTGTCGTTCACCCTCTCCTAGGTAGGGAGAACGAGAGGGCACTCTCTAAAATTGAAAGGGGATAGATTCCGTACGAACGTAAGGAAGTTCTTCTTCACCCAGAGAGTGGTAGAAAACTGGAACGCTCTTCCGGAGGCTGTCAAAGGGGAAAACACCCTCCAGGGATTCAAATAGGGGAAAACACCCTCCAGGGATTCAAATAAGGGAAACATCCTCCAGGGATTCAAGACAAAGTTGGACAAGTTCCTGCTGAGCCGGAACGTACGCAGGTAGGGCTGGTCTCAGTTAGGGCGCTGGTCTTTGACCTAGGGGCCGTCACATGAGTGGACTGCTGGGCACAATGGACCACTGGTCTGACCGAGCGGCGGCAATTCTTATGTTCTTTCTGGACAGGACATTAGAATATCAGGCTGGGAAGATGAATTCCTGGACGAGTACTTTGATTGCCCAAGCTTATTCTTATCTTACATTTAGGAAATCACTGAAAACTTACCTATTTGATAAACAGGAATGTTGATCCTTAATTGCACATTAAGGATGTGTTTTTTTTTTATTAGGATGTATTTTATTTTATTTTTTTAATTGATATTGTATTTAACTGATGTAATTATAGTAGCTGTGTATTTTTGAAGCTGCAGTTTTACTGAAATATCTCAGTTCCTTTGTTGTGAACCGCCTAGAACTGTTGGTGGGGTGAGATACAAGAAAATAAATTATTATTATTATTCACAGGGAAGGCTGGGAGTTTTCAAATAGCTCATTTTCTGGAATTAATTGCTTTTGGAAATTGTGTTCATTATGTTCAAACATGCAAAAAAAAAGTACAATATCTATTTTGTGCAGTATTTTATTTTGGAAAAGTTATTGTGGGCCAGGGTGTAGGGCAGGGGTAGGGAACTCCAGTCCTCGAGAGCCGTATTCCAGTTGGGTTTTCAAGATATCCCTAATGAATATGCATGAGAGAGATTTGCATACCTGTCACTTCCATTATATGCAAATCTCTCTCATGCATATTCATTAGGGATAACTTGAAAACCTGACTGGCTGACAGGACAGGTTTGGGAACCACTGGTGTAGAACATCCATCACCCTTGCACCAATCCTGCCCAAAAATATTTCCATGCCTAATGTAGTCTCATTATAATGCTTTTGCTCACATTGTCACATATCTTGAAGTATAAGGCTTTGCAATCAATCTTTCGGTCTTATATTTCTAGATTCTATATTGGCTAATTTGCATAAATACTTTGGTCCACAGCTGTTGCTTAATTAAATAAAAATCCTTCCATAGACTTGCTTGCTGAGTGCAATTATTTTTTGGTGAAAGTGCAGGATTGTAGTATTATTAGAAAGATTATAATTGTTTGCGGAGTTTTAAACAGATTTTCAAATAGCAGGAGAAGCCAGGCATTTTAAAAAGTGTCTTGCTGAAAAAAGCATGTGACAGAGTAGAAAGAGACCAGAGAAGAAGGATCTTAACAAAGGAAAAATGTTGTTGGTTTTTTTCACTTAGATCAGGGGTGTCAAAGTCCCTCCTCGAGGGCCACAATCCAGTCAGGTTTTCAGGATTTCCCCAATGAATATGCATGAGATCTATTAGCATACCATGAAAGCAGTGCATGCAAATAGATGTCATGCATATTCATTAGGGAAATCCTGAAAACCCAACTGAATTGCGGCCCTCAAGGAGGGACTTTGACACCCCTGACTTAGATCCTAAACAAGAATTCCAGCCTTAGACTCAAAGGGCTAGATCAGGGGTAGGGAACTCCGGTCCTCGAGAGCCGTATTCCAGTTGGGTTTTCAGGATTTCCCCAATGAATATGCATGAGATCTATTAGCATACCATGAAAGCAGTGCATGCATATTCATTAGGGAAATCCTGAAAACCCGACTGGATTGCGGCCTTCAAGGAGGGACTTTGACACCCCTGACTTAGATCCTAAACAAGAATTCCAGCCTTAGACTCAAAGGGCTAGATCAGGGGTAGGGAACTCCGGTCCTCGAGAGCCGTATTCCAGTCGGGTTTTCAGGATTTCCCTAATGAATATGCATGAGATCTATTTGCATGCACTGCTTTCAATGCATATTCATTGGGGAAATCCTGAAAACCCGACTGGAATACGGCTCTCGAGGACCGGAGTTCCCTACCCCTGGGCTAGATTCACTAAACACACCGATCGTGTCCCGAAAAGTTTGCGACCCTGACCCGATTCACTAACCTTCTGCCTGATCCGATCCGTCCCTGATCTGATCCGCCCATGCAAATGAGGAGAAACGTCGTGCAAAGTAGGAAGGCCTGGATTCACTAAAGAGAAGAAGGAACACCGATTGGACTGGCCGATCCAAACTGAAGCGACTGCTGAAGACCAGCTGCTCACATCCTTGCCGACTGTCCTGCTCTCTGCCGCCGCGAAATCCCAGCCCTGCAGCCCTGAAACCATCAAACATCTCCCTTGTGCAAAAAGCTCTCTGCCACCCTGCCTCTCTGCGAGCCTGTGTTTTTAACCCACGGGTTAAAAGCAGGGCTGCACTACAACGTTGCTCCAGTTCCAGTCTGATTAGGATTCTCGTGGGTCCAGTGTGTGCAGCTACCACCCCCCCTTTCGTTTTGATTAGAGCAGTGATTCCCAACCCTGTCCTGGAGGAACACCAGGCCAATCGGGTTTTCAGGCTAGCCCTAATGAATATGCATGAGAGAGATTTGCATATGATGGAAGTGATAGGCATGCAAATTTGCTTCATGCATATTCATTAGGGCTAGCCTGAAAACCCAATTGGCCTGGTGTTCCTCCAGGACAGGGTTGGGAACCACTGGATTAGAGAATGACACGGGGAAAAATTCTGTCCCCGTCCCCGGACCACCATCCTCCTCTCCACCGCCCTGTCCTCACTGGTCCTTTCACCGCCCCGTCCCTGTCTCTGCCGTCCCCTTCACCGCCCCGTCACCGTCCCCGCTGTCTCTTTCACCGCCCCGTCACCGTCACCGTCTTCAGCGTCTTCTCCTCTCCATCCCCCCATCCCCAGCACCCTTCACGCGGTCCAGCAGTTCCCTCCCGCCGGCCAGCCGTGCATTTCCCTCCCTCCCTCACCTTTTCTTCTTGAAACTGGCGATTTCTATAAGGCTACGAGCTGTATTACAGCCGGAGCCTTGAAGTCGCGTCGCGTTGCCTGCTGGAAAAAGTCTCCTCTGATGCAACCAGAAACAGGAAGTTGCGTCAGAGGAGACTTTTTCCAGCAGGCAACGTGACGCGACTTCAAGGCTCCGGCTGTAATACAGCTCGTAGCCTTATAGAAATCGCCAGTTTCAACAAGAAAAGGTAAGGGAAAAGGAAGGAGGGAGATGCATGGATGGCCGGCGGGAGAGAGTGGGCTGCCGGATAGAACGCTCGTTCACCACGGGTTCACTACTTGTTCACCGCCCCGTGCTACCATTCACCGCTCCACGGGGCGATGAATGGCCTTGTCCCCGAACTCACGGTGACCTTTTTTTTTGGTCACCGTTTTGGCGGGTTACCCGCGGCTAGCTGCGGGTAACAACCACCGTGTCATTCTCTAGTTTTGATCTCACCTGTGCAGAGAGCCAGCGCATGCGCGTACCGCTTCTACAGGCAAAGAAGATGGTCTGCGCATGCGTCTGGATTGCTCTGCAGCGATCCGTGGGGTCGCCGTGGGGCGTGCCTCCGATCGCTGCAATTTGCATGAGGACGCATTGTGAATCGGTGGCCCGGGAAGACTCGGCCACGGATCACCCAGAAAAGGTGAGCTTAGTGAATCTAGTCCAAAGAGTTTTCTAAACCTATTCTGGAGACTCCACAACTACCATATTTTCTCGCATATAATGCGCGCGTTATATGTGGTTTTTACAAACTGCGCATACCCTTGCGCGTTATACGCGTGAGCGCGTTGTACAAAATTTTTTTTACAGTTCCCCCCCGACGCCCGATTTATCACCCAGAAGGAGTGCTCGCACTCCCGCCCGAAGGACCGCTCACACCCCCACAGCCTCCCCCCTCCCCCATGGAGAAGCTGTCTACCTTGTTTCCAGATGCCAGCCCAGCTGCTTCCTCTGCCTGCGGTCCTGCCCCTTCTCAGAGCCCTGTGCTGCGCTGCTTCCTCTTCCGGCGGTCCCGCCCTTTCTCTGACATCAGAGAAAGGGCAGGACCGCTGGAAGAAAAAGCAGCGCAGCAGGGCTCAGAGAAGGGGCGGGATCGCCGGCAGAGGAAACAGCTGGGCTCGCTGGCATCCGGAAACAAGGTAGACAGCTTCTCCATGGGGGAGGGGGGGGGGAGGCTGTGGGGGTGCGAGCGGTCCTTCGGGGGGGGGTGCGAGCGGTCCTTCGGGGTGGGAGTGCGAGCGCTTCTTCGGGGTGGGGGTGCGAGCGGTCCTGCGGGGGGGTGAATCGGATGTCGGGGGGGGGGGCATCAGGCTTTCAGGGTAGGGACAGGACTTCAAGGGGGAAAGGAGAGTCGGGGCGGGCGAAAAGAGAATCGGGGTCTCCAGAGGAGAGTCGGGGCGGGCGAAAGGAGAGTCGGGCAGCATGCGCGGTATACGGGTGTGCGCGGTATATAAAAATTTCTGTACATAAATTTGTGTTTTTCGCACGCTATACCCGTGTGCGCGTTTTACACGGGTGCGCATTATCTATGTGAAAATACGGTACTTGGGTTTCACAAGCTATCTACAATAATTATGCACAAAAACATTTTCATCTACTGTTTTCTTTCTGTAGTGATAAGAAATGGTATCCCTTGGATGCCACGTTTTGAACTTGAATAACGTGTTTGGATCTAATTCACTTTAGAAATTAAAAGGTTTAGTTTGAAAAGTCATTTATCTTGAAAATGGATTATTATAATCACTGATTTCAGAGTCAGCTTGACGGCGCACAACATCAGATCTAGAACGGAGACAAACAATGCATTACGAAGAAGACGACCTCGACAGAAAATGCAGGTAATGGTATACTATTATCATAAGCTAAATCTTATGCAAAAACATCTGTGAGGCCAATCAGAATGTCTCAGCTACGACAGCAAAATACAGTTGACCACATTTGCAGTTGTAATGTCAAAAATGCTCGTATTAGACCAAAGTGTGCTATCAAAATCGTACTCTACTATCACCGTTTCACAATTTCTGTTGCTCCTTAAGGAGTCGGTTTGGACTTTGTAATCAACCAGCTGTGCAGTCGGCTCCTCCTGTACATTTTTCAGAATCATATGAAGCAAAATGAAACGTTTCAGATGTAATATAATGGTCTCAATCTCTATATTTCATTAGGATTTGCTATTTCTTTTTACAAAATTTATATCTTGCATTATCTCATAGACCAGTGGTTCCCCCAACCTGTCCTGGAGGACCCCCAGGTCAGTCGGGTTTTCAGGATAACCCTAATGAATATGCATGAGAGCGATCTGCATATAATGGAGGTGCCAGCATGCAAATCTGCTCCATGCATATTCATTAGGGCGATCCTGAAAACCCGACTGGCCTGGGGGTCCTCCAGGATAGGTTTGGGAACCACTGTCATAGACTAAGGGACTTATAATCAAAAAATAAACATGTTCAAAAACCATCATAATCGCGGAGACATCCAAGTGCCGATTTTTGAAACCATCTTTCTGGATGTCTTGCAAGGCGTTCTAGCTGTTGTGTGTCCAAAGACCCAGGGGGCGTGTAGGGCGGTGTGTTATGGACGGGATTTGGGCATGCTTAGACATGGATGTCCTGGACCTATATTGAATCTTTCCCAAGACATCCTGGACAGAACGTAGATGTTCTGAGCTAGACCTGAGCAGATGACCACTTGAGGGATCAGGTCATGACCCCCACACTTCCCCAGTGGTCACTAATCCCCTACCACCTCCCAAAAATCTGAATGAAACAGTACATACCTGTCTCTGGAATAGCAACATCTGATATGGGAAAGGTTAGTAGAGCATCACGCAGGTGTCTTAAGTAGCCTGGTGGTTGGGTTAATGAGTCATAGAGAGGAGAAGCCAGGCCTATAAGTCCCTCTGCCTAGTACATTTATGGTGGGAAGTGTGTTCTTAGAAAGTAGTTTCTTATTTAAGGTGAATTTAACACCAAAATTGTCTTTCTAAGCCCCGCCTTTACAAAGCCACACTAGCGTTTTTAGCGCCAGCCATGGCGGTATGCACTCCGACACTTAGAAAAAGATATGATTCAGACGTTCAAATACTTGAAGGATATTAACGTAGAACAAAATCTTTTCCAGAGAAAGGAAAATGGTAAAACCAGAGGACATAATTTGAGGTTGAGGGGTGGTAGATTCAAAGGCAATGTTAGGAAATTCTACTTTACGGAGAGGGTGGTGGATGCCTGGAATGCGCTCCCGAGAGAGGTGGTGGAGAGTAAAACTGTGACTGAGTTCAAAGAAGCATGGGATGAACACAGAGGATCTAGAATCAGAAAATAAGATTAAATATTGAACTAAGGCCAGTACTGGGCAGACTTGCGGTCTGTGTCTGTATATGGCCGTTTGGGGGAGGATGGGCTGGGGAGGGCTTCAATGGCTGGGAGGGTGTAGATGGGCTGGAGTAGGTTTTAACGGAGATTTCGGCAGTTGGAACCCAAGCACAGTACCGGGTAGAGCTTTGGATTCTTGTCCAGAAATAGCTAAGAAGAAAAAATTAAAATTGAATCGGGTTGGGCAGACTGGATGGACCATTCGGGTCTTTACCTGCCGTCATCTACTGTGTTACTATGTTACTATGAGCGTCGGAGTTCTTATTGCTGCGGCCGGCGCTAAAAATACTAGCGTGCCTCTGTAAAGGAGGGCCCCATGAAAGTGCTGGTGAGCGCCAAAAGCTTTCCTGCATCATTATCTGTGTCTCTAGATATTGCATCCTGTCCTTTCTTGAACCTTTATCACTCTCTCTCTCTCTCACGCATTGACTCTCCATCTCTGTGTCTTTTCACTCCATCTCTCTTTTATTTATTTAATTAAAAATATTTACCGGAATATTCTGTTTACATCCACAGTTCTGAGCGGATTACAATTTATATAAATTGACTCAACCTAAGGCACATTAAGAAAAAACTTCCTTCTCTGTCCCATTTGTGCTCACATTCTAAATTTAAAGTGCCTAGAAAAATAGAGAAAAATGAACATTATTATAAATATGTACTTATCTAGGGAAAGAAAATAAAACACTCACTAATTCACTCACTTTTTCCATCTGTTTCTCTCTCTCTGACTCACTCTTTCTCCTTCATGTTCTCTCCCTCCCTTTATCTCTTTCTCCTCCCTCCCCCCTTTCTCTCTCAACATTTCTTATAAAGAAGCCCCAAATAATTTGCTTTGCTAAAGCCTCAATCTCCCTAATGAGACCTAAGTTCCTTTACCATTTGGCAATCTGTCCCACACAAACCAGTGAACTTGTAGCAGGTGGCAGAGAAATAATCTCCCAAAGCCACATCCTTTGTAAAAAAAAAAAAAAACCAAACAAAAAAACAACAAAAGCAAGCATCCTTCGTGTATACCAGTGGTCTCAAACTCGCGGCCCAGGGGCCACATGTGGCCCACCAGGTCCTATTTTGAGGCCCTCGGTATGTTTATTATAATCCCAAAAGTAAAATAAAACAGTTTCTTGATCATATGTCTCTTTAGCTATAAATGACAATATTATTATTAAGACTTAACCAAAAGGAAAGATTTATAAACTAGAAAGAGTTTTTACCTCATGCAAAATTGTCATTTCTTTAATAAGACATTAACTATTTTTTTCTGAGGCCCTCCAAGTACCTACAAATCCCAAATGTGGCACTGTTGTATACCACCATAACTTAAAGCAGAACAGGATGACTTGGGCACAGTTTGAAATCCCACTTGAAAATATCAGTCTGGATCAGGGACCTAATTGTTGATCCAGAAGTTGCAGGCTTCTTGTATCAAGTTCTTTCCTCAACCCTCACATCATTATGTCCTCCTTCCAGTTTTGATCTCTCAATCTCACATTATCCCTTCTTGGGAACTCCTTGGCTTCGCTCTCCAGGCAGGACGTTGGCTCTGTCCAAGCAGATTTTGGCTAGATGCTTCCGTATCACATCTGCAATTGATCCAGTTCTCATCTGAGTTATTTGGTTGAGATCCCTTTCGGTTTTTTCTGCTCTCGTATACTCTCTGTAACATTTTTGCATCCTGAGACAGAAACCTTAGCCCATAGTACACCTACCCACTTCCTTCCGCAGGCAAAGGCTGCTAAAAATGGGCTAATTATAAAGGGATGACTCACACTCAGTATCATAACGACTTGAACTGGGGCCAATGAGACCTCGAGGTCATCCAGCAGGAACTGAATCATGACTCTTAAGTCCACTTGTGATAAAGCTGGCCTGGATGGAGCTCTGGAAGAGTTCGTTATTCATCCAGAAAGCTTTAAAGCAGGGGTGTCCAACCTGCGGCCCGAGGGCCACATGCGGCCCCGTGAAGTATTTTGTGCGGCCCTGATCGTGGGCAATGCAGTGTTTTCCTCTGCTGCCCCCAGGTGTTTACCATCTTGCCGGCTCCCTCCTCTGTCTTGCTGCAGTTTGCGCGGCCCCAGAAACATTTTTTCGGCCAATGTGGCCCAGGGAATCCAAAAGGTTGGACACCCCTGCTTTAAGGCATAAAGCTTTAACGCTTGCGTAGAAAGCATTGCAATCGGGTCAACCAGATTATTTGGGAAAATGATTCGTTCCTTACAAGCCTTCTCGTAGTCTACGTTCCTCGACTGCTCGTCAACTGGCTCTGCCTGCCGTTCATTGGGTCCGTTTGGCATCTACGCAAAAGTCTGTTTTTTTTTCCTCGCCCGTGGAATTCTCTCGCAGTTACGATTCGTCCTGAGTTATCCTGTGTAAAATTCAGGTTTAGCATTTTTATGAGAAGATGGGTGAATTGAGATCCTGTTTCTGGCAACTATTTAAACAAAATTATTTTTATTGTAGATTATTTAGATTTAATTGATTTTAATTAATTTTACTTTTTGTTTTTTCTTTTGTCTTTTCTTTGCTTTCCTACTTTTTATGGTGATCTTTTCATCTCTTGTTTTTATATATTTTAGGCACCGAAATGCGGTTAAAACTTTTAATAAGCATAAACACCAGTGTCCTCCGTTCTTCACGACAACATCGCTTAACAATCCCTTCTCTGCGGCAAGTCTTCCTTGACACTTACAGAAGTTCTGGCTATCGTGTTATGGCTCCAACCCTCTGGAATTCGCTTCCTCTTTATCTGCGGATGGAACCATCTTTCTCAGAATTTAAAAGTCTGTTGGAGGCCTACTATTTCTCTGTGGCGTTTTATTTGGACTCTCCTCAGTGGCGTCGTAAGGGGGATGCGGGGTGTGCGATCTGCCCTGGGCGCAGTCTTCCTAAGGGCACCTCTTGTCCTCTCCGACCCCCGCTCCTCTCCTTGCCACGCGCAGGCAACCCTTGCCTTCCCCCGAGAGGTTGCTGCCCTTGTCGGCATCGGCGCTCTCTCTGACATCACTTCCGGGACCCGCGCCTAGGAACTGACATCAAAGGGTACGCCGACACCAACATGGGCGTGCTGCTCATGCCAGAGAATGATCTGACTATAAAGGGTCTGCACCAGCTCCAATTAATTCAGAATGCTGTATCAAGGCTAATAGAAGGTTGTGAGTGATGTGACCACATCAGTCCATTTCTGCACAAACTTCACTGGTTACCAGTACAATATAGAGCTAAATTTAAGACTTTCCGTCTTATCTTCAAGGCTCTCAAAGGAAATAGAAACATAGAAACATAGAGTATGACGGCAGAAAAGGGCCGATGGCCCAACAAGTCTGCCCACTCAAGATCCCTCCATCCCTTGAGAATCCATTTTTTAAGTATAACTATGCCGCAACCCCACCTGTTTGTCCCATCGACTCTTGAAGTCGGGCACACTACTGGCCTCGACCACCTGGCGTGGAAGACTGTTCCAACGATCAATCACCCTTTCGGTGAAGAAGTATTTCCTGGTGTCACCATGAAATCCTCCCCCTTTAAGTTTTAGCGGATGCCCTCTTGTTGCCGTGGGACCCTTAAGGTAAAAGATTTCTTCCTCTACTTCAATGCGGCCCGTGACGTTTCTATCATGGCCCAGAATACTTGAAGAACAGGATCTCCCTCTACACAACTTCATGGTCACTAAGAAAACCCAATTGGGATCTCAAAGTCCCTCCTCGAGGGCCGCAATCCAGTTGGGTTTTCAGGATTTTCCCCAATGAATATGCATTGAAAGCAGTGCATGCACATAGATCTCATGCATATTCATTGGGGAAATCCTGAAAACCCGACTGGATTGCGGCCCTCGAGGAGGGACTTTGAGACCCCTGAATTAAACCAATTCAAATAAAAAATATAAACCTTATTCATTTGACAACTGAAACCTTATCTTCTGGGCTAGCTCAGATAAAAACGAAAAATGAATCTTTCGAGTACTGCTCAGACAAGATCTTCCCTCCCTTATGTACTTCCATTAAAGGCTCCTTTTACAAAGGCGCACGGAATAATCCAGTGCATGCACTAAAACGCGTAACGCAACTTCGTAAAAGGAACCCTAAAAGTTCTACTATCCTATATATTTGATGGATTTCCCCCCCTTATCCTTCTGTCTCCAATATGTTTGTAATGTCTTGTCCACATAGATTTGTATTATCAGTTTGTAAAGCCCCTTTAAAAATATATATATATATTTTGTACATCGCTTAGAAGTATGATAAGCAGTATAACAAATTTTAAATAAACTATTATATTTTTACAGCTCTGATTGTCTATTGCTTATGTTTGACTTATTCTTGCAATATACTGCCTTGACCGAATTCTTAAAAAAAACAGTAAATAAATCTTCATAATAGTAATAATTATGCAGGTGACCTGGGCTATATTCCCAGGGCAGGCCCTCTATTCCCTGGGTCAACCAAGATTGGGGAATG
This sequence comes from Geotrypetes seraphini, assembly GCF_902459505.1. Classification (NCBI taxonomy): domain Eukaryota; kingdom Metazoa; phylum Chordata; class Amphibia; order Gymnophiona; family Dermophiidae; genus Geotrypetes; species Geotrypetes seraphini. Next base: position 14,242,755 of record NC_047093.1, on the reverse strand, counting down.
GAGATAATGTGAACGCAGTGTCCATAGCCACAGAGGTGCATGTGGGTAGGGGGTGTCATTGCACAACTGGTTAGATCTAGGGCTCGTGATGGATTGCAGACGCCTGGTGCACGAGCCCCATCAAAAACCAAAAAAACTCTGTGGAGTGACGATGTTCCTAAATGTACACTGAAATCATCCACATAAAAATTCCATCCACATAAAAGTAAATCATCCACACAAGAGCCTTAAAGGACCTAGTCCGCTAGGGATACAGGACCCAACACGGTCCACGTTTCGACAAAAAGTCTTCTTCAGGGGTCCCTGGGGGGTCCTATAAAGGTGAATATGTGGGAAACAATTGTGTGGTGAACCAGAAGTGAGTCACTGCTTGTGTTTGCAACATTCTAGAGCTCAGACTGTGATGTCATAATGCCTCATTCCACCAATGCCTAAGCTCCATCCTCATCTGCGCAAGCCTTAGATACTTTAAAATCCTAAGTAGCAAAAATCAAAAGGAACTGACCCCAAAATATCCACAAAGAAGAAAATTCAGAGAAAACCCAAAAAACTCTGTGGAGTGACGATGTTCCTAAATGGACTTTATTTGAAAGTGTCAAAGTTCCAAAGGTACACTGAAATCATCCACATAAAATAATTCCATCCACATAAAAGTAAATCATCCACATAAGAGCCTTAAAGGACCTAGTCTGCTAGGGATACAGGACCCAACATGGTCTGTGTTTCGACAAAAAGTCTTCTTCAGGGGTCCCTGGGGGTCCTATAAAGGTGAGTACGTGGGAAACAATTGTGTGGTGAGCCGGAAGTGAGACACTGCTTGCATTTGCAATGGAAAGGGCTTTTATGTGGATGGAATTATTTTATGTGGATGATTTCAGTGTACCTTTGGAACTTTGACACTTTCAAATAAAGTCCATTTAGGAACATCGTCACTCCACAAAGTTTTTTTGGTTTTCTCTGGATTTTCTTCTTTGTGGATATTTCGGGGTCAATTCCTTTTGTTTTTTTGCACGAGCCCCATCAAAACTACTGAACTTAAGTGACTCGGGATGGCATTTAAAAAAACAGGGGGAAAATCTCATATTCTTGGAAATGAAGGCTAATGAGATCGGAGCCTTTTAGAAGCCAGCTCCGAACCAGTTGGAAATGCCATGGGAGCACGAGGAAATGTTCGGGCCAAGAAATCCAAACAGATTAAAATAAAAGAGGTCAATGTGTTTGTAACTAAAGGAGGAAAAATATAGTCAGCATAAGATGAAAATGGCTCTTCTTGAGAGGAAACTTCTGAATGACAAATCCATGTATACAAATGAATGCTCTGTTCCAGGCCGAGGGGCACAGCAGAAGTCAATCTCCTTGTACTGGAGGGAGAAGGGTTGCACTAGGTAAATATGGAAACTCCAGCTGAACTGTGTCTGTCTTGATTTGATCTAAATTATTTCGAACAGAAACAGCAATATTTTTAAAAAATGACACACAATGAGCCCCATTGACCATGAAATATTAAGACTGAAGTGGAGACACCTGGGTTGAGACATGCGGTGGGAACAGCCTTTTTTCAAATCTATACGTTGAAAAAAGTCAATAGCATCTCACTACTTAATTGATGCCACTGTGGCATGGCCATGGGGGTCCTAGGCCCCTCCCACTTTAGGCTCAGGCCCCCCTCTAAATCTCCAGCCAAAGAGACCCATTGCCCGAGCCGCTTCCCACGGCAGTAAAGAGAAAATGAGCCCAATGAGCATGAGGAGTCCTGGCCTTAAGCGCCTGGGCCAATCAGAGCCTTAGGCCCCAAGCATGGAGCCCAAGGGGGTGCGAAGACTTATGCAAGCCAACATTTTTGGATTTCTTAAATAGTTTATGACTATACCAGTAATTGTTCTTGCACACTGACTGTGATGAATAGATCAGCGTAGGGGCTGCCATATTTATCTGATTATGAAAGAGGACACCTGGCCCCGCCCCCATTCCTAGCCCCGCCCCCACACACAAACCTCATCTCCTCTTCTTCCCTGGCTGCACACTCAGGGGTTGACTTTAGACTGGGAATTAACTGGTTTACCTGTTTGTTAAAAAGTGAGGCTACTTACCTGCAACCGGAACTTTCTATGAGCAGCAAGATGAGTCAGTGGCGCTTAGGCTGTCCATGGCACCAGCGGATGATGTGATTCATCCTGTGTGTCCCTGAAAAAGCATGTCTATGCTAACTTCTGATTATTGAAATAACTGTGTACAGGAGCAGCCTATTGGTTAGAGCGGTAGCCTGAGATATGAGAAAGCCAGAGGTTAAAAACATAAGAATTGCCATACTGAGACAGATTGAAGGTCCATTCAGCCCTGTATCTTGTTTCCAACAATGGCCAACCCAGGTACCAAGTACCTGGCAGAAATTCAAATAGTAGAAACATTCCAGAGCTCAGATCGTGATGTCATAATGCCTCATTCCACCAATGCCTAAGCTCCGTCCTCATCTGCACAAGCCTCAGACACTTTAAAATCCTAAGTAGCAACATTCTGGAGCTCAGATTGTGATGTCATAATGCCTCATTCCACCAATGCCTCAGCTCCGTCCTCATCTGCACAAGCCTCAAACACTTTAACATCATAACTGTTCGAGGCTCGTGCGTGCGGTTACTCTTTAAGGATCTTGCCAGGTACTTGTGACCTGGATTGGCCGCTGTAAGAAACAGGATACCGGGCTTGATGGAGCTGTGGTCTATGGCTGAATGCCAATGCTTATGTTCCTCTGTTCTATGTAACCCCACAGAGTCCAGTTTTCAAGACACCTAAAATAGAGAATGACATGGGGACAAATCCCCCCCCCCCATGGGAACTCATTTTCCCTTTCTGTCCCCGCAAGTTCTTTTCCAGTCCCTGCCCCATTCCTGCAAGCTCCGTCCTCATCTGCACAAGCCTCAAACGCTTTAAAATCCTAAGTAGCAACATTCTAGAGCTGAGATTGTGATGTCATAATGCCTCATTCCACCAATGCCTAAGCTCCGTCCTCATCTGCACAAGCCTCAAACACTTTAAAATCCTAAGTAGCAACAATCTAGAGCTCAGATTGTGATGTCATAATGCCTCATTCTACCAATGCCTGATCTCTGTCCTAATCTGCACAAGCCTCAAACACTTTAAAATCCTAAGTAGTAACATTCTAGAGCTCAGATTGTGATGTCATAATGCCTCATTCTACCAATGCCTGAGCTCTGTCCTCATCTGCACAAGCCTCAAACGCTTTAAAATCCTAAGTAGCAACATTCTAGAGCTGAGATTGTGATGTCATAATGCCTCATTCCACCAATGCCTCAGCTCCGTCCTTTAAAATCCTAAGTAGCAACATTCTAGAGCTCAGATTGTGATGTCATAATGCCTCATTCCACCAATGCCTAAGAGCCAACCTCATCAGTGATGTCACAATATCTTGACTTTCCTATAATTGGCTCTCATAAGAATATAAGAATTGCTATACAGGGACAGACCGAAGGTCCATTAAGCCCAGTATCTTGTTTCCAACAGTGGCCAACCCGTGTCCCAAGTACCCAGATTGTAGGGTTACTAGATTTTCCCGATGGAAAATCTGGACCCAAGGCCACGCCCCCATCCCCACCCAGTTCCACCCATTCTGCCAGTCAAACGCACATGCGCGTGATCATGATGTCACTGCATTGCATCCATGCATGTGCAGATGCCCCTCTCCCAACGTGATTTTGATAGGGTGCTTTTCAAAACCCAAAGTGCCAGGTTTTGAAAAGCTGTCCTGACCCCCAGCTAGATCCCAAGCAGAAAAACAGATTTTATGCTGTTTCTCCTAGAAATAAGCAGTGGATTTCCCCAAGCCATCTCAATAATGGCCTATGGACTTCTCTTTTAGGAAATTAGCCAAGCCTTTTTTAAACCCCGCTAAGCTAACTGATTTTACCACATTCTTTGGCAATGAATTCCAGAGCTTAATTAAATTCCACTGACACTCTTTGTGACCTTGGACAAGTCTCTGAATGAGTATAAAGTACCAAGGGCCTCTTAGAATGGGACGAGAGTTCTCTTTATTGGAAGATCCAACACGGGCTGTGTATCGGCACAAATGCCCTCGTCAGGGATCAGTGGCAAGAAAAAAAAAAAAAGGCTTCAATATGAAAAAAGATCCAACAGTAGAGAACACCAAGCTGGAACTTTAAACACCCACAGCAGTGCGAATGCAAGACAGTGCCGAACTTTGCAATCCGGCAAGTCATATCACCTCAATTGTCTCAAGCACAATTGTCTGTAAGCCCTTGGGGGCAGGGAAATACCTCCTGTACCCGAATATGAATTACCTTGAACAAGTATTAAAAAGATATGAGCTAAATCTAAAATGCTCCCCCCCCCCGGGCTTGTGAACAGGAACTAATGATATCACAGAAGAGGTGCACCAAGGTTTGCCTGACCCATCCTAGTTTAAATACTAAAGATTTAGATGAAATTATTATCAGTGTGAACCCCTAGGTCCAAACTCTGCTTGCAATGAAAGATAAAGCCTTGTGATGGAAGCCTGTGGTCCAGACAGATGGATTTCCAAAGACATCAGGAACCAAGACTGAGAAGCAGGACCACCATGAAGCAACTGGGGTCTGTCATTTGAGATCTCTGCCTTTTAATCAATCTAGATCAGGGAAAGCTGAGTCCCTGCAAATTGTTTTAAAGTCTGCTAGACAGTAGGTGAATAGCACCTGACCTATTCTAGATACTGCGGCATTGATGGAGTGCTCATTAGTACAATAACAGTTGTGTAGAATTATTTACTTAAGACTGACCTCTAGTGGTGAAAACAGAATGTTCCGTTTTTGTAATATATTACTAATAATTTCTATAGTATTACTGGACATACTTAGCATGATGTCACCGCATTGCCCTCCTGATGCAGTCCTAACCTGGAAGCTTTTCAAAACCCGGACAAAGTGCTGGGTTTTGAAAAGCCGGACATGTCCTCTACAACAGTGTTTCTCAACTCGGTCCTGGAGTCCTCCCTTGTCAGTCAGGTTTTCAAGATATCCACAGTGAATATGCGTGAAAGACATTTTCGGATAATAGAGGCAGCGTATGCATATCAAGTCTGAAAATACATGTGAGATGTGCATCCGTTTGGGACGTTTTGACTCAGACGTAGAGAATGACACGGGACAAATTTTCCCCCGTCCCCACAGGAACTCAGTTTACCCATTCTGACCTCACATGTTTTGTTGCGGTCCCTTTCAACTGCAAATTGGGGGGGGGGGGCATTGTTGGGAAACAGCAGTCTTGAGAGAGACTTGGGTGTGCTGGTGGATGCATCACTGAAGCCATCTGCACAGTGCGCAGCAGCCTCGAAAAAAGCCAACAGGATGCTGGGCATCATAAAGAGGGGCATAACAACCAGGACGCGGGAAGTCATCATGCCATTGTATCGAGCGATGGTGCGTCCACATCTGGAATACTGCGTTCAATATTGGTCGCCGTACCTCAAGAAGGACATGGCGGTACTTGAGAGAGTCCAAAGGAGAGCAACGAAACTGGTAAGAGGGCTGGAACACTGCCCATACGCCGAGAGGTTGGATAGGCTGGGGCTCTTCTCTCTGGAAAAAAGGAGGCTCAGGGAGATATGATAGAGACCTTCAGGATCATGAGGGGCATAGAGAGGGTGGATAGGGACAGATTCTTCAGGCTGAAAGGGAAAACAGGTACGAGGGGGCATTCAGAGAAACTGAAGGGAGATAGGTTCAAAACAAATGCAAGGAAGTTTTTTTTCACCCAAAGGGTCGTGGACACCTGGAATGCGCTACCGGAGGAAGTGATCAGGCAGAGTACGGTACAGGGATTCAAACAGGGATTGGACGGATTCCTGAGGGATAAAGGGATCTTGGGATACTGAGGGAGGAGCTGGGATGTAACACAAGTATAGAAAGCTAATCAGGTAATAAGTATAGAAACCCAACCAGGTCGTGCATGTGCAAGACCGGAGGGTTAGGACTTCGATGGGAAGATAGGACTTCAATGAGAAACCAAGGTGGCAAGGGAGCCCCTTCTGGTGACTCAGACAGGCCGTGACCTGTTCGGGCCGCCGCGGGAGCGGACTGCTGAGCGGGATGGACCTATGGTCTGACCCAGCAGAGGCACTGCTTATGTTCTTATGTTCTTTCCCTGCCCCATTCCTGTAAGCTCAGCCTTAACCGCACAGATCTTGAATACTTAAGTTTTTAAGTGTTTGAAGCTTGTGCAGATGAGGACAGAGCTCGCAGGAATGGGAAAATGAGTTCCCACAGGGATGGGGGAAAAATTTGTCCCTGTGTCATTCTCTACTTGGGAGAACAGTATAGAAAATTGAATAAATAAATAGTGTGAAAAGTTTCAGCTTCTGATAACCAGAGCTGGTATTGTGACATCATAATGCCTCATTCCACCAATAAGAGCCAACCTCATCAGTGATGTCACAATGGCTTGATTGTCCTACACTCAGATCACTTTTACTATACTATATTTGGATTTCTAGAGTGGTGAAGTGTAGAGAATGACAAGGGGACAAACTTTCCCCCGTCCTCGCAGGAACTCAATTCCCCATTCTGTCCCCGTGAGCTCTGTCGCTGTCCCTGCCCCATTCCTGTAAGCTCTGCCTTAACCACACAAACCTTGAACACCTAAGATTTTAAAGTGTTCGATGCTTGTGCACATGAGGTCAGAGCTTGCAGGAATAGGGCAAAGAAAAGAACTCGTCGGGATGGGAAGGGGAAATGAGTTCCCGCAGGGATGGGAAAAATTTGTCCCTGTGTCATTCTCTACTCCAGTGGTTCCCAAACCTGTCCTGGAGGACCCCCAGGCCAGTCGGGTTTTCAAGATAGCCCTAATGAATATGCATGACAGAGATTTGCATAAAATGGAGATGCCAGGAATGCAGATCTGCTCCATGCATATTCATTAGGGCTATCTTGAAAACCCGACTGGCCTGGGGGTCCTCCAGGACAGGTTTGGGAACCACTGCTCTACTCGGACGTCCTTTTGAAATGCCCTCTTTATGTCTTTACAAAATAGGCACATACTTGATCTCTTAAACTAGGCACCCCCTTATGAAATTACCCTCTTAAAGCTGTAGTATACAATGTTGGTTGCACTAGCACAGGGGTAGGGAACTCCGGTCCTCGAGAGCCATATTCCAGTCGGGTTTTCAGGATTTCCCCAATGTATATGCATTGAAAGCAGTGCATGCACATAGATCCCATGCATATTCATTGGGGAAATCCTGAAAACCCGACTGGAATACGGCTCTTGAGGACCGGAGTTCCCTACCCCTGCTAGCACTTGGCTGTGATGTCATTCGTGACAAATAGCTGGACAGGTTAACAAGCTGAGAATTAAAGTGTGGTTTCTTTCATATAATGCACTAAAGATTTTTTTGCAGCTGTATCAAGTCTGTTTCTCCTGCTAATCTGTTTCACTTTAGCTCCAGATGTTCAGTATGAAACAGGAAATACCCTTTATGGGGGAAAAAAAAAATGTCCCAATTGGACTAAACCCTGCATTCCTGCACAAATCTATTTTCCACCGTTTCACTGGTTGTATCACAGCATCTGAAATGATGTAAGGCGGGACCAGTTTTGTGCTTTTCCAACACAGACTTTTTTTCTGAGATCTGGCAAATGATGCTGAACTGGCTGACCACATGTAATGCAGCTGCTCGTAATGGACTGGAAACTTGTCAAATCCTGGCATGCAAAGAAATAACAACCGGAACTAAGCAGAAAGAAATGCACGGTGTGGCATGAATAAGGCTGAACATAGGAATAGCCTTACTAGGTCAGACCAATGATCAAGCCCAGTAGCCCGTTCTCATGATGGCCAATCCAGGTCGCTAGTACCTGGCCAAAACCCACGGAGCAGCAACATTCCATACTGAATTTCAAAGAATAGCAAGATTCCGGAATCCCAGAGAGTAACAAGTTTCTAGAATCCCAAAGAGTAGCAACATTCCACACAGAATCTCAAAGAATAGCAAGATTCCGGAATCCCAGAGAGTAACAAGTTTCTAGAATCCCAAAGAGTAGCAACATTCCATACAGAATCTCAAAGAATAGCAAGATTCTGGAATCCCAGAGAGTAACAAGATTCTAGAATCCCAAAGAGCAGCAACATTCCATACAGAATCTCAAAGAATAGCAAGATTCTGGAATCCCAGAGAGTAACAAGATTCTAGAATCCCAAAGAGCAGCAACATTCCATACAGAATCTCAAAGAATAGCAAGATTCTGGAATCCCAGAGAGTAACAAGATTCTAGAATCCCAAAGAGCAGCAACATTCCATACAGAATCTCAAAGAATAGAAAGATTCTGGAATCCCAGAGAGTAACAAGATTCTAGAATCCCAAAGAGTAGCAACATTCCATACAGAATCTCAAAGAATAGAAAGATTCTGGAATCCCAGAGAGTAACAAGATTCTAGAATCCCAAAGAGTAGCAACATTCCATACAGAATCTCAAAGAATAGCAAGATTCCGGAATCCCAGAGAGTAACAAGATTCTAGAATCCCAAAGAGTAGCAACATTCCACACAGAATCTCAAAGAATAGCAAGATTCCGGAATCCCAGAGAGTAACAAGTTTCTAGAATCCCAAAGAGTAGCAACATTCCACTCAGAATCTCAAAAAATAGCAAGATTCTAGACTGGAATTGCCTACCCCTGCTCTATGCTGATGACTCCCAGATCTACCTCCCCACATCCGATATCTCTACAGGAATTCAGGCCCATATCTCAGTCTGCCTGTCCGACATTGCCGCTTGGAGGTCTCACTGCCATCTAAAACCGAATATGACTAAAACTGAACTCCTTATCTTTCCGCCTAAACTCACTTCCCCCCTCCCGCCGTTCTCTATTTCCGTGGATAACACTCTCCTCCTCCCTGTCCCGTCGGCTCGCAACCTCGGGGTGACCTTTGACTCCTCTCTCTCCTTTTCCGCTCAGATCCAACAAACCATTAAAAACCTGTCGCTTCCTCCTCTATAATATGACCAAAATCCGACCTCTCCTCTCCGAGCACGCTACCAAAAGCCTTATCCACGCTCTCATCACCTCACGCTTAGACTACTGCAACGTACTTCTGTCGGGTCTCCCACTCATCCGTCTCTCACCCTTTCAATTCGTTCCGTTTGCTGTTGCACGACTCATATTCTGTGAGAGCCACTCCTCCTCAAATCACTTCATTGGCTCCCCATCCGCTTCCGAATACAGTTCAAACTCCTCTTACTGACTCACAAGTGCATCCACTCTTTAGGCCCTAAATATCTCTGCTCACTTGTATTCCGGAAAGACATTTAAGATCTGGTGTTAAATGATCCTAATAATTACAAGTCAAAGATCTTGATGCTTTTTTGGAATGTGTTTCTGTTTCTCTCTATGCTTATTTTTATCTCTATTTTGTTTACTTTAATTATTATTTTAATTCTATCTTTAAATTATTTATTCATTACTTGTCGGAATATTTCATTTCTATCTCTACCTCTGTCTTTTTATTTTTATTTTTCATACTGTTTCTTCAGGTACTTTAGTTAGATTGTGAGCCTTTGGGACAGTTAGGGAATTTCCAAGTACCTATCTTATATATTTAGTTTTTATTTATTGTATCTTTAATGCATCATTTTTGTAAACCGCTTAGAAACCTCACGGTTATTAGCGGTATATAAGAATTAAATTAAATTTAAATTAAAATCTTCCCTTATGCTCCCCCCCCCCCCCCCCCGTGAACTCTGTTCATCAGTAAAGTCCCTCTTATCTGTTTCTTTTACCTCCACTGCCTACTCCAGACTCTGTCCCTTGTTTTCTTGCCAAGCCATATGCCTTAAACCAGGGGTAGGCAATTCCGGTCCTCGAGAGCCGGAGCCAGGTCAGGTTTTCAGAATATCCACAATAAATATGCACGAGATGGATTTGCATCTCAAGGAGGCAGTGCATGCAAATCCATCTCATACATATTCATTGTGGAGATCCTGAAAACCTGACCTGGCTCTGGCTCTCGAGGACCGGAATTGCCTACCCCTGCCTTAAACAGGCTGCCTGAATCAATACGTTATGCTCCGACTCTAGGCAGGGATCTCAAAGTCCCTCCTTGAGGGCCGCAATCCAGTTGGGTTTTCAGGATTTCCCCAATGAATATGCATTGAAAGCAGTGCATGCACATAGATCTCATGCATATTCATTGGGGAATCTTGAAAACCCGAATGGATTGCGGCCCTCGAGGAGGGACTTTGAGACCCCTGCGAGGGATTCCAATCTAAGTTTAAAGCTCACTTCTTTGAAGCTGTTTTCAACTCTTAACTCTCGCTCACTGTCAGATACCTACATCCATTGCATCATTCCTCCTACCAGAAACTCCCCAACTCTGAGATGTTCTTTCTGCCTGTCCAAATTAGATTGTAAGCTCTTCCGAACAGGGACCTTTCTTTTCAAAGATGCCTACAACCTCTGACCTAAACTCCTTCAAATAGAATCCATGTAGCATTGTAGCTCCTCCTTGGACAGTTCCAAAAAGATGTGATGATAGCTCCAGAAAAGGGAGGACAGATTGAGACATCCGGGTTTTACTTCCATTGCTTTCAACAGAAGTAAAACCCAGATGTCTCAATCCAGGGGTCTCAAAGTCCCTTCTTGAGGGCTGCAATCCAGTTGGGTTTTCAGGATTTCCCCAATAAATATGCATGAGATCTATGTGCATGCACTGCTTTCAATGCATATTCATTGGGGAAATCCTGAAAACCTGACTGGATTGTGGCCCTCGAGGAGGGACTTTGAGATCTCTGTCTCAATCCATCCTCCTTTTTCTGGAGCCATATGGTAACCCTAGACCAGTGGTAGGCAATTCCAGTCCTGGAGAGCCACAAGCAGGTCAGGTTTTCAGGATATCCACAATGAATATGTATGAGATGGATTCGCAAGCATTGCCTCCTTGAGATGCAAATCTCTCTCATGCATCTTTATTGTGGATATCCTGAAAACCTGACCTGCCTGTGGCTTTCGAGGACCGGAACAGCCTACCCCTGCCCTAGACGGAAGTCTCAGCAAATGATGGAGTACAGGAAGACAGTGTGAACGCAGAGGGTCTCGCCTCAGGGATGGCTCGTATCCCTGGCCCTGATTTTAAATGCTTCATAGAAACATAGAAGATGACGGCAGAAAAGGGCTACAGCCCATCAAGTCTGCCCACTCTGCTTACCCACCCCCTGTCTATGCCCTAATGACCCAGGGCATAGACAGGGGGTGGGTAAGCAGAGTGGGCAGACTTGATGGGCTGTAGCCCTTTTCTGCCGTCATCTTGTGCAACATCTGGTTGTCCTGAGTTTACTCTGCAATACAAACACTTCTCTTAATTAGTCCAACTCCAGCTGTGATTAGTTTGGTTCTGGGCTAGAGGTCTGCACGGGAACGGGGATCGCGGGGATCCCGCGGGTCCCGCGGGGATCCCGCGGGTTCCCCCCCTGGCCCACGGGACTCCCACGGGGACGCCCCCTGGCCCACGGGACTCCCACGGGGATGCCCCCCTGACCCACGGGACTCCCACGGGGACGCCCCCTTGCCCACGGGACTCCCACGGGGATGAAAACAACCTACCTAAATTCTGGCGATGCAAGTATGCAGCTTACAAGTCTGGCGTCGGGTCGGGAAATAGCCATGTTGAGCAGTGAGCTCAGCACGTACACAGATGAAAGCCTTGCTTGCTGATTGGTCCGGCGGCCCCGCCCCACCGTGCCGCCGGACCAATCAGCAAGCAAGGCTTTCATCTGTGTACGTGCTGAGCTCACTGCTCAGCATGGCTATTTCCCGACGCGGGCATTAGGCTGTTTTTTGTCATTTCGGGTGGGGGATGGCAGCGGCAGCAGCAGCCTGAAAAAGAAATCATCCTGGCCGGGTTCGGTGTCATGCTCCGGAGCTTCTACAGCCTTCCTATCTCCCTCTCCCTTCTACCTGCGGCTCTCTTCGGCAACAACGATCGACACAAGCTTCTGGCGTCGGGGCCTACCCTCTGCGAGTCCCGCTTGTTTCAACTTCCTTTTTCCACAAAGGTGGGACTCGTAGAGGGAAGGCCTCGATGTCGGCAGCTTGTCTTGATCACCGCTGCTGACGAGTTGCTTAAGAGAGCCGCGGAGCAGGGGGGTGTTGCCAGGTGCAGGTAGAAGGGAGAGGGCCAGATGCAGGACTCGTGGGTGAGGGAGGAGAAGAGAGAGGGGAGAGAAACAAAAGGAAATATTTCATACTGGGCTGGGCCGGAGTGGAGAGAGGGTGGAAAGATTCTGGCTACAGGGTGCAGTAACAAAGGAAAAGGGGGGAAAGCTGAAAATGGAGATTGTGACACAAAGAAGAGAAAGGGTAAGCAGGACCTTCTGAATAAGGATAGAGATACAGAGGGGACATGAAGAGGAGGTGAAATAGAGACATAGAAGTAATGCTGAAAAAGTGTGTGTGGGGGGGGGGGAGATAAAGACATTGAAAGGGCAAATGGTGAATATGGGGTAAAGACAAGGACAGAGACAAATGAAGATTCTGAAAAAGTGGTGAGATACGGATATAGGTGAGATGGACACAAAGAAGGGTGATGCTGGAAAATAGGTGGAATGGTAATTCTGACAGACACAGAAGGGAAATGCTGGATCAAGGAGAGATGGGGCTCAGGCTGGATGGAATGAGGAGAAATGCCTTGTTGGCCCGGAACTTCCTCTCCTACGTCAGAATTGACGTCAGGGAGCGGAATGCTGGTCAGCGCGACGCTTCTGCAGGGAAAGCTTGGGACAGCGGTGGCTTGGGGACTATTCCCCGATGGCGGTGGCAGCAAACCGAGTGGCTTGGGGGAGGGCACGGAGAAAGAAAGAAAGGGGGCAGACAGAGAGACAGAAAGAAGGGGGAACAGGGAGACAGAAAGAAAAAGTTGGGGGAGAGAATGAGGTCTGGAGGAGAGGAAACATACAGGAGGCTGAAAGAAAGGAAGAAAGATTGGATGCACAGTCAGAAGAAGAAAGTGCAAACAGAGACTCATGAAATCACCAAACAGCAAAGATAGGAAAAATGATTTTATTTTCAATTTAGTGATCAAAATGTGTCTGTTTTGAGAATTTATATCTGCTGTCTATATTTTGCACTATGGCTCCCTTTTACTAAACCGCAATATTGTTTTTTAGCGCAGGGAGCCTATGAGCATTGAGAGCAGCGCGAGGCATTCAGCGTAACTCCCTGTGCTAAAACCTACTATTGTGGTTTAGTAAAAAGGGAGGGGGTGTATTTGTCTATTTTTGTATTTTGTTACCGAGGTGACATTGCATAGAGTCATCTGCCTTGGGAAATGTATATGGCAGATATCTTTGTTTTGTGTTCAAAAGAAAAGGAAATGCATTTCTGGTTTTATTTCTACAGTGTTGAAGTACTTGTTGGCCCTTGCTGTGACTGGTGGGGATCCCCAAGCACCGCCAGCAGAGGACCTCCTCTAGAGATGGTCAGAACTCCCCTCCACCAAGCGCAGCAGTCGCTGGCAGCATCCATGAGCCACTGAGGTGCCAGCATCTGTGACTCAGGGACGCTACTGCTGCCTGCCAAGCTTGGCAAAAGGGACCCCAGGCCAACTGCAAAGGAAGTCCTCAGCTGACAGTTTGTGGGTTCTCATCAGCTGAGTATTTATATTTTATATTTACATTAGAGGTTCTGGTAGAAACCCATTTACAAAGTATGTATTCTTCCCAATTAATATTTCCAAATTAATAGTCTCTTTGCTTATTTGTAAATGGGTCTCTACCAGAGCCTTTAATTCAGTAGCATAATTAAATAAAATAACTATTTCTGAAGTTTATAGGGAAGGATGGTGACGGAGGGGATTCCTCGCGGGGACGGGTGGGGACGGAGGGGATTCCTCGCGGGGACGGGTGGGGACGGAGGGGATTCCTCGCGGGGACGGGTGGGGACGGAGGGATTCCTCACGGGGACGGGTGGGGACGGAGGGATTCCTCACGGGGACGGGTGGGGACGGAGGGATTCCTCACGGGGACGGGTGGGGATGGGTGGGATTTTGGCGGGGACGGGTGGGGACGGGTGGGATTTCTGTCCCCGCGCAACTCTCTATTCTGGGCCTAAGTCCTGAGGTTTCCATGAAGTCTGTGGCTTTGCCGTGTGGTTTGAGCAGCTGCAGAGACATTAAAGATGCAGCATCGCCTTCTCCTGAAACCAATTCAAATCTAATGGATATCTGTTTTGTATAATTCCCCTGGTAAGTAAATATCAAAACGCAAGACAAAGAGCGTCTGTCATACTTTTTCTAAATATGGTTTATAATTTAGCTGTTTCCAAATTCTATCTTTAATACAGCGGTTGGTGGTAAACCACCGAAAAAAGTGGTCTCCTTTTAATTTGTCTCTGTTTATCTACATAGCTCTTTTACTTCCGTTATGGGCTGGCTTCTAATTAAATAGAGTTTTATATGTCTGTGGGGAAGGGGATTACGAGAGAGTGTTATTTGGGGGAGGGGTTATAGAACTAGACTCCATCAACTTAGCTAACAGACAGTAAATTTTAACTACTACTGCTATGAATTATTTCTATAGGGCTACCAGACGCACGCAGCACTGCACAGAGTCACAAAGAAGACAGTCCCTGCTCGAGAGAGCTTACAATCTAAACAGGCAAGACCGACAAATAAGATGTCATGCATACAGTTAAGGGGAAGGGTTAATCAGCTGGCTGGGTTGGAGGGCAGAGGGGAGTACAGGACAATCCAGCCATTGTGACATCACTGACGAGGTTGGCTCTTATTGGTGGAATGAGGCATTATGACATCACAATCTCAGCTCTGCTTCCCAAACACTGAAACTCTTCACACTACTACTTCTACTATTAATTATTTCTATAGGGCTACCAGACGCACGCAGCACTGCACAGAGTCACAAAGAAGACAGTCCCTGCTCCAAAGAGCTTACAATCTAAACAGGCAAGACAGACAAACAGGATGTACTAGAGATGTACCAAATAGCATACTTTACTATTCGATTGAATACGAATAATGAGAAATATTATTTGGCTGAATAAAAATACCGAATATGAATAATGGCCACTGAGCTTTACCCTAACCAAATAAATAACAAAAGCAATATGGCGGCAGGAGAGCATGGGCAACTCTCCCCCTGCTGAGGGAGTTGGGGGGTGTCGGTTGGACAGGAGAGAATGACTATTTCTCCCGCTGCATGGGGAGAGGGAAGTCGATTGGGCGGGAGAGATTGAGCATCTCTCCTGCTGCTGGGGGGGAGAGGGGGGAGTTGGTTGGTGGCGGGAGAGATTGAGCATCTCTCCTGCTACCTGGGGGGGGGGGGCGTGTTGGTTGGAGGCGGGAGAGATTGAGCATCTCTCCTGCTGCCAGGGGGGGGGGGCGGGTCGGTTGGTGGTTGGAGAGATTGAGCATCTCTCCTGCTGCTGGGGGGGGTCGTGTCGGTTGGCAGCGGGAGAGATTGAGCATCTCTGCTGCTACCGGGGGGGGGGCGTGTTGGTTGGAGGCGGGAAAGATTGAGCATCTCTCTTGCTGCCGGGGGGGGGGGTCGGTTGGTGGTGGGAGAGATTGAGCATCTCTCCTGCTGCCGGGGGTGGGGGGGCGTGTCGGTTGGCGGCGGGAGAGATTGAGCATCTCTGCTGCTACCGGGGGGGGGGGGCGTGTTGGTTGGAGGCGGGAGAGATTGAGAATCTCTGCTGCTACTGGGGGGAGGGAGCATGTTGGTTGGAGGCGGGAGAGATTGAGCATCTCTCCTGCTGCCGGGGGGGAGGGGGGGGCATGTCAGTTGGCAGCGGGAGAGATTGAGCATCTCTGCTGCTACTGGGGGGGGGCGTGTTGGTTGGAGGCGGGAGAGATTGAGCATCTCTCCTGCTGCCGGGGGGGGTGGGGGGGGGCGTGTCGGTTGGCGGCGGGAGAGATTGAGCATCTCTGCTGCTACCGGGGGGGGGGGCGTGTTGGTTGGGGGCGGGAGAGATTGAGCATCTCTCCTGCTACCGGGGGGGGGCGTGTTGGTTGGAGGCGGGAGAGATTGAGCATCTCTTCTGCTGCCTAAGGGGGCTATTTGCACAGTGAAAACACACACCACAAGTTGCACTTTTTACAGTGCTGTCACCGTACTGGCACCCTCGGACCAGTCGCCGATTTTTGTCGCCAAAAGTGAATCCTGCTCTTGGAGAACGGCTCGGCGATTTGTAAGAATCCACCGGAGGACTCATTTCAGTGTCGAAGAGCCCATTTGCAAGGCAGCGTCGGAGACTGCTTGAAAACTCGCTAAAGACCCAGATAATCCGTTTTGATAATCTGCCGCTAACATGCGTGCAGGCTAGACCGTCGGAAACCAGTTTAGCGAAGGCGTTAAAGCTTCGAGAATCTGGCCCTTGAAGTGTTTAGGATTTAGCACAGCAGAGCTCCAGATTATTTGTACTCAAAGTTAGGGCCCCTGTCACAAAGCTGCAGTGGCAATTCTCGGCATGGCAACTGCCACGAAGCCCACGGGAATTGAATGGGCTGCGTCGCATTTCTTGCGCTGGAATCGCTCCCATGGCTTTGTAGTTGGCCAAATACAAATAATGTGAAAGTAAGGTTGATGTTCACCATCATTAACGCAGTTTGCTATACAGCCCTTTTCAAAGATACATATTTATTTATTGGGATTTATTAACCGTCTTGTCATGAAGAGATTCACCCAAAAGCGGTTTACAATTCTTAGGTATTTTCCCTATCTGCCCTGGCACAATCGAACTGTGGTATTTGGGGGTATTGGTGAGTTAAATGAAGTAGGCTGGGATCAAAACTTGCAACCTCAGGGTGCTGAGACAACGGCTTGGCCACACTCCTCTCTGGGGTAATTCTCTGACCTAGACACTCGCACGTATGCGCTCACTATTATCACGATCAACAACATACTTGAATTCTCTCATCTATAATAATAAAATGCTAAGCGCGCAGGCGCACTCTTATCCCGTGTTCCCTGAGTCCTGATCTGTCGGGATGTGGCCACAAGAGTGCGCACGCGCACGTGTAAGGATCGGCCAGGTAACAGCTGCGACTCCCCCATCCCCTCCCCCGCCGCCGACCCTAGCCACACCACTAACACGCCGCAACTCCCCCCCCCCCCCCCCCCCCCCGCCGACCCTACCCGGCACAACAGAAACCCCCGTAGACCCTCCCAGGCGACCCTTCCACCGCTAGACGGCTGACAAACCTGGCAGCTCCAGCAGCGTCCCAGACACAGTAAACACACTGCTTTGGGTCTTCTACTGGCCTAATTTCCTCTGCCGCATCCCTACTCTAGCACCCGTTAATGTAATGGGCTTAAAGACTAGTATATTATATTCCATAAGTACCGTACTCTGTTCATCAAGGACAGAGGAAAAAATATCAGGAACTTATGTTATGTTAATCAGGTTTTTTATTCCGCCTTGACCTATTCAGATCATGGTCGGATTGCATTACAAGAGGTTGGGTCAGTTACCCAGGAAGTTACAATGGACAGTTTGACGTTGACATTCAATGCGGTTGCTAGTACAGGTAGATCAGTCCAGTTGTTAACACAGTTAGCTCATAGTTACAAATACATAGTTAAAAGTTGAACTAGGTCATCGTTGGCTCTTCATTTTGTCCCAGGAGTTGCATTAGACCAGGGGTGTCCAATACATTGATCGCAATCGACCGGTAGATCGCGAAGGCAAAGTGAGTCGGTCACGGAGCCCATCCTGGGCTCCGTGATAGACTCGCGTTGCCTTCACAATGTACCGGGCCGATCAGCCTTGCTCTCCCCGATGTCAAATCACTGCCTGGCTGGCCCGGAACTTCCTCTCCGACGGCAGAATTGACGTCGGGCAGAGGAATACTGGTCGACCCAATGCAGGGAAGAAGGGAGAGCTTGGGGCGGCGGTGGCTTTGGGGCCTGTTCCCTGATGGCGGCGGCTTGGGGGCCTGTTCCCCGATGGCGGTGGCAGTGGCTTGGGGGAGAGCAGGGAGAAAGAAAGAAAGGGAGCAGGCAAGGAGACAGAAGGAAAGAAGGGAAACGGAAAGAAAGAAAAGTGGCATGAAGAGAGAAAAAAAGAAAGGGAGACAGGGAGAAAGAAAGGGCAAGGAGAGAGAAAGAAAAAGTTGGGGGAGGGAATGAGGTCTGGAGGAGAGGAAGCTTACAGGCTGAAAGAAGGGAAGAAAGACTGGATGCAGTCAGAAGAAGAAAGAAGAAAGAAGAAAGTGCAACCAGAGACTCATGAAATCACCAGACAAAAAGGTAGGAAAAATGATTTTATTTTCAATTTAGTGATCAAAATGCGTCCGTTTTGAGAATTTTTATCTGCTGTCTATATTTTACACTAAGGTCCCCTTTTACTAAACCGCAATAGAGTTTTTTAGCGCAGGGAGCCTATGAGCGTCGAGAACAGCGCTGGGCATTCAGCGCAGCTCCCTGCGCTAAAAACTGATATCGTGGTTTAGTAAAAAGGGAGGGGGTATTTGTCTATTTTTGTATGGTTGTTACTGAGGTGACATTGCATAAAGTCATCTGCCTTGACCTCTTTGAAAAAACCCCAGAATAGGAATGATAATTAACATTTTCTCTGCGTACAGTGCGCTTTGTGTTTTTTAAAATAATTTTATTGTTGGCAGATCATTTTGACTTGGTCATTTTAAAAGTAGCTCGCAAGCCCAAAAAGTGTGGGCACCCCTGCATTAGACAGTTTAGAAATGGGCTTTTAGAGTTGCCATTTCAGTTACGTCTGGCTTGGCTCCCTGTCTTGGTACAGAAATGCTTTCAAAAATTTTCTGAACCTGAGATGATGGTCCCAAGATCGTAGTGTAAGTGGTAGTTGGTTCCAGCATTTTGCTACTTGATATTATCTTGGACTTTCACAGACCTGCCCTTAGGTAGTGGACCGGCGCTTTGTTTGGGGGGCCCAAAGGCTCGACCCTAGGCAGCCAAATCCTACAGCACAACCTCTCACCAGCTCCCGACTCCCCCACAAACCTCCTCCCGATGCTGTATGTCAAGTTTTTTAAAGCCTTGATATACCGCTTTTATAGTCAAAGCGGTTTCCAATTAATACAAAGTTTTAAAAATAAAATAAAGGGAACAAATTCACAATTACCATACAGACACAACACGATACAGATGGGCAAATGGGGAGGATACATGGCATAAAAGAAAAGAAAAGAAAGGAGAGGTAAAAAAAACAAAAGGTATAAAGGGAATCATTAATCTAAGGCCTGATGCCTGAGATTTTGGATTAAAAAGCTAAGCATAAATCTCAAAAGCATCTCTGAAAAGAAATGTTTTAAGATTAGATTTAAAGTTATTGAGATTATTTTCTTGCCTCAGGGTCAGAGGTAAAGTATTCCACTGTGTGGGAGCGGTCACAGAGAAGATTGTTTTCCGCGATGTATCACAAAACAGCGGACTGAAGGGAAGAACGTAGAGTCCTATGTGGGTCATATGGGATTAACGTCCTGTCTATAAAGGATGGAATGTGATTAGATTGAACTTTAATTTATAACATTTTATTGAAGGAATCCAATCAATATACAATAATATAATACAATAAAATAATCATTACATTTATATTCACATTATTAATTTTCAAACATATGTCTATCATTCCTTTGAAATAAATTTCCATATTACCCATTACATATCTCTATACCAGGGGTAGGGAACAATGGGGGGGAAGGGAGGGAGGGGTGAAAGGGAAGGGGATAGGCAATAGGGGGAGGGTATAGAGCAGGGGTAGGGAACTCCAGTCCTTGAGAGCCATATTCCAGTCAAGTTTTCAGGATTTCCCCAATGAATATACATTGAAAGCAGTGCATGCAAATAGATCTCATGCATATTCAATGGGGAAATCCTGAAAACCCGACTGGAATACGGCTCTCGAGGACCAGAGTTCCCTACCCCTGCTCTATACCCTCCCCCTATTGCCTATCCCCTTCCCTTTCACCCCTCCCTCCCTTCCCCCCCATTGTTTTAGTTTATAATATTTTATTGAAAGAATCATACAAATACTGTATGCAAGTATACAAAAATATAATACATATTAAACTCATAACAATTAAATTCATAAAAATATTTGTCAAACATAGTTCTATTATTCCTCCAAAATATATTTCTATATTATCTACTATTCAACTTTAAAAGTAAGAAGTAGTATTTTGAAAGTAATCCTATGTGAAAAGGGTAGCTAATGAGCTTTTCTGAGGAGTGGTGTTACATGGTCGAACTTTTTAGTGTTAAAAATGATTTTTATAGCAGTGTTCTGGATGATCTCTAATCTCCTTTTGAATGATGCCCTGATAAAGTGGATTACAATAATCTAAAGTTGAAATTACTAATGAATGGATATGAATATTGATTGAATTTGGGTTAAGTAGTGAAATCTTTGCCACTGCATCATTTACGAGAAGGCCTGACCCGGAAGTAGAATGAAGGGTTCCAGGGCAGGCCTTCTCGTTGGCGCTGTGCAGCTGCTGCCTGAAGATTTAAAAGTACAGTGCTGGGAAGGGGATGGATGGATGTGCAATTCTGGAGGCCACACTACCTAAAAGATGTGCTGAGAGTAGAGTCAGTGCAACGGATGGCCACCAGGATGGTCTCGGGGCTCAAGGATCTATCGTACGAGGAAAGGCTGAAAAATTTGCAGCTGTACTCACTCGAGGAACGTAGGGAGAGAGGAGACATGATCGAGACGTTTAAGTATATTACCGGCCGTATCGAGATGGAAGAAGAGATTCTCTTTCTCAAAGGACCCTCAGCCACAAGAGGGTATCCGCTCAAACTCAGGGGCGGGAAATTTCGTGGCGACATCAGGAAATATTTCTTCACCGAGAGAGTGGTTGATCCTTGGAACGAGCTCCCGGTGCAGGTGATCGAGGCAAACATCGTGCAAGAATTTAAGAGCAAATGGGATGCCCATGTGGGATCCCTTAGAGGGTTAAGCCAAGGGAACCTGTCACCAGGAGTGGGATCCCTAGGATAGTAGACTTGGGGGTGGGTCAGTAGAGTGGGCAGACCTGATGGGCTATGGCCCTTATCTGCCGTCATCTTCTAGGTTTCTATGAATTGACTGGCGACCGCCAATCTATGGGACGGCTCCTGTGGCCTCCCTCATTCCAATGCCCGTGGTCCTTCCAACATTGACCACCATTTTGCAATATTAATAAAGAGGTAATAAAGAGGACCATATAGAAAACTCCTGATTAGTTTGCTGTCCCATTTCTCGGGGAAACGAGAAAACAATTCAATCAAGAATTGCCTTATTGGATCAGACCAATGGTCATCTAGCCCAGTATTCCACCAGTTCTCTTGCTCCGTTTGTTAAAGCGGGAAAAAAAAAAAATCGCATCCTGGTGCTTTATACTCTTCGGCCAATGCTGAAGGGTGTCTTATGCCACCAGAATGTTTAACCAATAGAAACCAGACTGTCTCTCAGAGAGATTTTCATTGGTTAGACATGACTTATTCATCATAATTCACTTTATATTATTTCCTTCAGATGCTATCCTTCATTTAATAAAGTGTAATTTTGGCATTTGAGTAGGATCTGAGTGCAATTTTGAGGAACTTTGGAACTTTATTTTATGAACAGCAAGTTTGGTTGTATTCTGATGTGACGAAGTCCACTCAGGAGAGGAGAGAACAATTCCTGCTTATGAGTAGGGTTGCCAGATTTTCCAATTGGAAAATCTGGACCCCCCCCCTAGACCCGCCCCCCAGGCCCTGCCCCCTGCTGACTGCTCTTGTCAGGCATGCGTGGACTTCCTCCCTGCCCGACGCGATTTGAGGAGGCTTTCCAAAACCCAGACAAAGTGCCGGGTTTTGAAAAGCCATGTCTGGGGAAGTCCGGACGTCTAGTAACCCTACTTATGAGAGAAGACACGAAGAAATTAGGAGGCACATTTCTGATGCCTTATCCCTGCAAATGTGTTATGAAATACCTGGATTAAAATGCATATTTTTTTCTGTTGAATATTCTGTTTTTTTCTGTTAAATACATGTAACTATCTTTGCATAGTAATGAACTTCAACCGCATTGTACAGTCTCTCGCATCGTATCCGTTCTATAAGTCTCTCGCACTGTATTTTCACTGTATAAATATCTCCGCTGTATATGTACAGTCTCTTGCATGGTAAATCTGCATTGTATCTTCGCTATATAAACACCCATGCTGAATATATACAGTCCCCTGCATTGTAAACTGCTCTCAACTGCATAGTACATCCCCTTGTATTGTATCTTCGCTGTGTATGTACAGTCTCTTGCATTGTGAACCGCTCTGAACTGTTTGTGGTATTGCGGTATACAAAAATAAAGTTATTATTATTATTATTTTTTTTTTTTTAGATCTCAAGAGGTTGACCTGTAGGACTTCATTGTGCTTGTAGCTGAATTATAATTTTTTGACTGGGATGTGATCAGCGTAGGCTTCTGCCTTTACACTCCTCCCTCCGTATTCACCGTGGTTAGGGGCGGGACATAACCGTGAATACGGAAAAAACGTGAATAACTTTTTATACGTTGTTCACGTTTTTTTTGTAACAGCCACCATTATTACTATTGAAACCTCGAATAACTAACGATGGTGGGAGACCTGACCTGTTCCTGAAGGAGAGGCAATATCGGTGAAGAAAGCAGCCATTTTCAGGCTGAGAGCAGACAAGCAGCGGTTTTCTCTGTGCACGCTGGAAAGCAGCAATTTTGAGGGTGAAAGCTTGGAAGCGGTGATTTTCTGAGTGAAAGCTGGTAAGCGCCAACCTTTTTTAACGGTACAGCACAGGTACTTTACTCATGACGTAATATGGGGGTGGGGGGGAGGAGTCAGCATGCGAAAAATCACGAATAAGCAAAACCGCGAGTGTTGAAACCACAAATACGGAGGGAGAAGTGTACACGTTTCCTTAGTTTATTCACCGCTCTTTTCCAAACAAGTGGTCTAAGGAAGAGACTGAATTCTCTATTAGTTATGTTTCTTTTTGGTATAATTATTATATTTTAGAGAAAACTTAGGCCCTAAACTAACTAAACTAAACTAAACCTTGGGTTTATATACCGCACCATCTCCACGAATGCGGAGCTCGGCACGGTTTACAGGAAGAAGGATGAGAGAGGAACTACAGTGGAGAGATTAAAGAGTTAGGTGTAAAGGGGGAAGGTGAGAGGCCTAAGAGGGGGGAAGTGTTACAGTTTTGAGAATAGCCAGGTTTTTAGGTGTTTGCGGAAGAGTTGGAGGGAGCTTGAGGTTCGGAGAGGGGAGGTGAGGTTATTCCAGATCTCAGTGATTCTAAAGGGGAGGGATGACCCAAGTTTGCCTACATGGGAAATACCTTTTATGGAAGGGAAGGATAGTTTAAAAATTTGGGAGGATCTGGAGGAAGTAGGGGTTGGGGAGTTCCAGGATAGAGGGATAACGGCAGGAAGGATGCCATGTAGGATCTTGTAGGCCAGACACGCACATTTGAAGTGGATCCTGGGGATTACTGGGAGCCAATGGAGCTTAGACAGGAGTGGTGAGACGTGATCAAATTTGCTTTTCGCGAAAACAAGCTTAGCTGCGGCGTTCTGAATCCGCTGAAGTCTGTGGAGGCTTTTCTTGGTTAGGCTGAGGTAGATAGAATTGCAATAATCCAATCTGGAGAGGATGATGTAATCGAGTGGTCATGGGTAGGTAACTCCCTCTTTTACTCAGCCGCGGTAGAGAGGTTTCTACTGCGGCCCACAGGAATTCTATGAACGTCGGAGCATTTAGCGCTCTGGGCCGCAGTAGAAATCTTTCTACCGTGGCATAGTAAAAGGGGGAGTTACCTACCCATGACCACTCGATTACAGAGAATGTACATTGGCACTAGATCCCAGTGTGTCACATTAGGATAAAAACTCATATTGAAAAAAACCACATGTACTGTTAAGGATAACTATGGCAAATTGTAACCGGTAAACTCTATGGGGTCCTTTTATTAAGGTGCGCTAACTGATTTAGCAAGCACTAACTAATTTAATAATAATAATAATAATAATTTTATTTTTGCATACCGCAAATACCACAAGCAGTTCAGAGTGGTTTACAGAGGAAGAGACTGTACACGGACAGCGATGTCACAGAAAATATTTTCAAATTACATTGGTAAGTCGGGAGGGTTAGGTATATCGGGAAGAATCAAGCAAAAAACAAAAGGAATTGACCCCAAAATATCCACAAAGAAGAAAATCCAGAGAAAACCAAAAAAACTCTGTGGAGTGACGATGTTCCTAAATGGACTTTATTTGAAAGTGTCAAAGTTCCAAAGGTCCACTAAAATCATCCACATAAAATAATTCCATCCACATAAAAGTAAATCATCCACACAAGAGCCTTAAAGGACCTAGTCCGCTAGGGATACAGGACCCAACACGGTCCGCTAGGGATACAGGACCCAACACGGTCCGTGTTTCGACAAAAAGTCTTCTTCAGGGGTCCCTGGGGGTCCTATAAAGGTGAGTACGTGGGAAACAATTGTGTGGTGAGCCGGAAGTGAGACATTTTGTCGAAACGCAGACCGTGTTGGGTCCTGTATCCCTAGCGGATTAGGTCCTTTAAGGCTCTTATGTGGATGAAATTATTTTATGTGGATGATTTCAGTGTACATTTGAAACTTTGACACTTTCAAATAAAGTCCATTTAGGAACATCGTCACTCCACAGAGGTTTTTTTTTGTTATATCAGGAAGAATAACATGGATACAACAAGTATTTCGGAGGTACAACAGGGCGGGGAGGAGTCAAAGAAATTTATCGAAGAGATAGGTTTTAATTGCTTTTCTAAAGGGATGATAAGAGGGTGTATTAGAGATGAGGGTGGTTAGGCATTTATTCCATTTGCCTGCTTGGAATGACAGTGTGCTATCGAGGAATCTCTTGTTGGTACAGCCCTTCAGGGAGGGGAAGGCTAATGGGTAGGCATTGCGTGTGCGAGTGGTGCTTGGAAATACAAAGTGGTGTGACATGTAGATTGGGGATAAGCCCGTTATGGTTTTGAAGCAAAGGTTAACGGGTGCTGAATCGGTTAGTGCGCCTTCATGAAAGGACCCCTAGATTAAGAACATAAGAACATAAGCAATGCTTCCGCTGGGTCAGATCTGAGGTCCATCGTGCCCAGCAGTACGCTCACGTGGCGGCCCAATAGGTCCAGGACAAGTTTCAAGTTTCAAGTCAAGTTTCAAGTTTAATACAGTAGTCCTCTATCTATACCCCTCTATCCCCTTTTCCAGCAGGAAATTGTCCAATCCTTTCTTGAACCCCAGTACCGTACTCTGCCCTATTACGTCCTCTGGAAGCGCATTCCAGGTGTCCACCACACGTTGGGTAAAGAAGAACTTCCTAGCATTCGTTTTGAATCTGTCCCCTTTCAACTTTTCCAAATGCCCTCTTGTTCTTTTATTTTTCGAAAGTTTGAAGAATCTGTCCCTCTCTACTCTCTCTATGCCTTTCATGATCTTAAAAGTCTCTATCATATCCCCTCTAAGTCTCCTCTTCTCCAGGGAAAAGAGACCCAGTTTCTCCAATCTTTCTCTATCTATCTCTCTCCATTTCTGTCTCTCTCCCTTTCTCTCTCTCTTTCTCTCTCTCTCTCCCTTTCTCTCTCTCTTTCTGTCCCTCTCCACTCTCTCTATGCCCTTCATGATCTTGTAAGTCTCTATCATTTCCCCTCTAAGTCTCCTCTTCTCCAGGGAAAAGAGTCCCAGTTTCTCCAATCTTTCTCTATCTATCTTTCTCTCTCTCCCTTTCTCTCTCTCTCTTTCTTTCTCTCTCTGTCTCTCTCTCTCTCTCTATTTCTCTCTGTCTCCCTTTCTCTCTCTCTTTCTGTCCCTCTCTACTCTCTCTATGCCCTTCATGATCTTGTAAGTCTCTATCATTTCCCCTCTAAGTCTCCTCTTCTCCAGGGAAAAGAGTCCCAGTTTCTCCAATCTTTCTCTATCTATCTTTCTCTCTCTCCCTTTCTCTCTCTCTCTTTCTTTCTCTCTCTGTCTCTCTCTCTCTCTCTATTTCTCTCTGTCTCCCTTTCTCTCTCTCTTTCTGTCCCTCTCTACTCTCTCTATGCCCTTCATGATCTTAAAAGTCTCTATCATATCCCCTCTAAGTCTCCTCTTCTCCAGGGAAAAGAGACCCAGTTTCTCCAATCTTTCTCTATCTATCTCTCTCCATTTCTGTCTCTCTCCCTTTCTCTCTCTCTTTCTCTCTCTCTCTCCCTTTCTCTCTCTCTTTCTGTCCCTCTCCACTCTCTCTATGCCCTTCATGATCTTGTAAGTCTCTATCATTTCCCCTCTAAGTCTCCTCTTCTCCAGGGAAAAGAGTCCCAGTTTCTCCAATCTTTCTCTATCTATCTTTCTCTCTCTCTCTTTCTTTCTCTCTCTGTCTCTCTCTCTCTCTCTATTTCTCTCTGTCTCCCTTTCTCTCTCTCTTTCTGTCCCTCTCTACTCTCTCTATGCCCTTCATGATCTTGTAAGTCTCTATCATTTCCCCTCTAAGTCTCCTCTTCTCCAGGGAAAAGAGTCCCAGTTTCTCCAATCTTTCTCTATCTATCTTTCTCTCTCTCCCTTTCTCTCTCTCTCTTTCTTTCTCTCTCTGTCTCTCTCTCTCTCTCTATTTCTCTCTGTCTCCCTTTCTCTCTCTCTTTCTGTCCCTCTCTACTCTCTCTATGCCCTTCATGATCTTGTAAGTCTCTATCATATCCCCTCTAAGTCTCCTCTTCTCCAGGGAAAAGAGACCCAGTTTCTCCAGTCTCTCAGCATATGAAAGACGCGTCGCTCTCCTCTGAACCCTCTCGAGTAACGCCATGTCCTTCTTAAAGTATGGTGACCAATATTGGACGCAGTACTCCAGATGTGGACGCACCATCGTCCAATACAATGGCAGAATAACTTCTTTCGTCCTAGTCGTAATACCCTTCTTGATTATACCTAATATTCTATTTGCTTTCTTAGCGGCCGCTGCGCACTGTGCCGTCGGCTTCATTGTCATGTCCACCATTACCCCCAAGTCCCTTTCTTGGGTTCTCTCATTCAATAACATCCCTCTCATTGTACCTCGGGTTTCTGCTTCCCACATGCAATACTTTACATTTCTCAACGTTGAACTTCATCTGCCATCTCGCCGCCCATTCCCCCAGTTTGTTCAAGTCCCTTTGCAATTCTTCGCAGTCCTCTTTAGGATACAACCTTGTATTGTAAACTTGTACTGTAATTACGTCAGATTGTGACCTAACTATATAATATGTATGTTTAACCTGTAAGCCGTTCTGAGCTCTTTGGGGACAACGGGATAGAAAAACGAATTAAATAAATAAAAAAATAAATAAATAAATATGTTTTTTCATTACATGTATTTTGCTTGTTTGATATCTTTGAAAATTCCATAAAAGCAAATTTTTTTAAAAAAAGTTTATGTTCCTGTGAATTCAATATCAAACATCAACCCCCCCTTTTACAAAGGTGCGTTAACCATTTTAGCGCGCCCTAAATATTAGCCAGTTGAAACAACTACAGCTAAGATACTTCCACTTTTTTCGAGAATGCCCGTTGCATATTTTAATACGGTAATTTAATGTAATTTCAGCAAAGAACTGCTTTTTAGATTCAGACCAGTAGATGGCGAACTGAGATAAAGACACTAGACAAGACCTTCAGTTTCTTGCAACAGTACTGTATATTCAAAGGATAATTTTTTCAATGCATTGCTCAACATCAGCCATGTAACAAATTTATAGGCTTGCACAGAGGTTTACAACGCTAAACCTGATTTTAAAAAAGGCCACTCAGTTAGCTTAGCGGGGTTTAAAAAAGGTTTGGGTAATTTTCTAAAAGAGAAGTCCATAGGTCATTATTGAAAATAATTTTTTCCCGTTAAATATGCACATTCAAGGTGGAGGGAGGGGGGTGGGGAGGGATATTGTGGTTTTCTTATGAATGCAATTATTGTTTGGTTATAACTAGTTATCAATATTATTGAAATTATATATGTACTTCTTGTTTTAATTAGGGGGAGGAAATTGTTGCATTTTGAATTCTTTATGTATTTAAAGTGCGTTTTCTCTAGTGTTTATGCTTTAATTATTTGTATTGCACTATTAACGTTTGAAAATCAATAATGAATTATTAAAAAAAAAAAAGAGATGGCTTTGGGGAAATCCAGTGCTTTTTTCTAGGATAAGCAGTCTAAAATTTGTTTTACTACTTGAGATCAAGCTAGGTACTTGGAGCTAGAGGTAAGCACGGGAATGGGGATTGCAGGGACCCCACAGGGATCCATCCCCCATCTATGGGACTTCCACAGGGATCCCCCCCAGGCTCACGGGACTCCCACGGGGATGGAGCCGGGGTTCCCGAGGCCTAGAAAGAGAATTAGTAGAAGATAGACAAAAGCAGAAACTGGGACCAAGATAATGGAAACCCAAAATGTCCCACCAGCTACAGCAAGGGAGTTGTTCATTTTGAGCTCAAAGTGGGAGGCCCAGACACTTCTCATGGTTATTGCCACAAATTAGTACAAAATGAAGTACTTACTGAGTTTGTTTTGGGGTTTCCAGTTCAGTTTTGGCCCATTTTTCTTATGCAACCATTGTCCAGAAAAGTGCCTCTCAATTCTGCTTTAAATGATTTTGATGCTGTATTGTTCGATTCTTTACTCATTGCTGCATTAAAAACCATTTGTGGATCTTGGAAGGACCTCTCAAGTTACCTTTGCCAGATGGTGGAACCAGATTTGTCTGCTCTACGGATATGAGCTTTATATGTCCCAAAATCCAATTCTTTTAACAAGAAATGGTCGACCCTACAGTCACATGACCTAATGTCTATTCTAATTCTTTCCGGTGATGTATGCATCTCTTATTTCTGTTCATTGTTTATATTATATTTTAGTATTAATTTAAATAAAGTAAGACTTAAAATAAAGAAATCAAAATTGTCAGGAGTAATTGCTGCTTTTTATGGGGACAGGTAACTTTTATTGGGGGGACGGGCGAGGAGAGAGGAGATTCCTCCCGGGGTCAGGTGGGGACGGAGGGGATTCCTTGTGGGGATGGGCGGGGACAGAGGTGATTCCTCACGGGCTCAGGCGGGGACGGGCGGGATTTCTGTCCCCACGCAACTCTCTACTTGGAATCTGGGTTGGCCATTGATGGATTCAGGATACTGGGCTTGATGGACCTTCGGCGATTCTTATGTTCCTATGTACTTAACCTTAACATATGTTTCTTCTCCCTCTTCCCTCTGTTTAGTGAACTCTGGCATTAATAGCTTCACCTATATAGGATTTGGTGAGGTTGGTCTGCAATGACTGCAACTAACAGTCCAACTATTCAGAGAACCTGTTGATATTTTAGCTTTTCAGACAAAAGACATCCATCGAAGCAAGTCCTCTTCTTTAAGATTATTCTTCACCTTTCTTAAATAAGTGAAATCAAGAGAACGTGGATCCAGTCAGTCAGAAAAACGTAGAGCGGGTCACCTTTCCCGGCGCTTACAATGAAAATGTTATAAATACATCGACCTTTGGCTCTTCATTCATATACCTGCATTTAGTTTGTCTGGGTCTTTTCAGCAGTTTGAATGACATCCAGCAGAAATTCCCAATGAAAACATGTTATTTTGGTTCGTTCCTGCCACTTATTTTCCTGTTATAAAACGACGATGGCAGTGATTTCGCCGTGATATTATGTCAAACATTGGCCATTACATGCTATTTTCAAATCACATCAGACTCCCCTACTGAAGAAAGAAACAGAACCAAAAAAGAAAAGAGAGAATTGAAATGACAAAAGAAACGCTTCATTTCTATTCATAACATTTATTCAAAAGACAAAATAATTAACGCCCCCTTTAAACGATGATTTCAATGGTATTTTTTTTTTACTTTTCTTTCTTGCAGTGCCACAGAAATGTAAATACTTTGTGTTTTCCAAGCATTGACATTGCAAATTACACACGAAAGAGGGTCAAGGCCAGCATTAATTCTAGTGATAAAAGTTGAACTTCAAATTCAGATTTAAACCAGAAGGAAATTTGAGTTTAGCAATGGTAAAGTTTGCCAAATGGATTATAAGCTGAAAATTCTGCAACATGACTTTTGTGAGCTTTGGCTTTTCAAAGTATCAAACTCCGCACGTGTGTAAGTAGTACGAGGAGTCTTCAAACCATTCCCACATTGATATTTCTTTGGAATTCAAGAGAGATTTTAAAGATGTCGCTACCGCATTTGGTAAAAGAGTTCTCATCAGTCCTTGGATGTAAGCAGCCAGTCAGATTTCCAGGATACCCACTTGAATAAGCTACGTAGATCTGTATAGAATGGAGGCAGTGCATGCAAATTTACCTCATGCATATTCATAGAGAGCATCCTGAAAACTTTACTGGCTGGGGGTGTACTTGGGACTAAGCTGTTTGGTAGCATTGCCACCTGAGCTCTTTCATCTCGACTTAACACTTTTCACTGCTGTATAAAGAAGCGCAAATTGTATATATTTTTGGATTCAGCTTAGACCTTTTCATTTTTAGCTCAGGGCGAGTTATATTTGGATATGGTAGATATTTCCCTATCCCCAGAGGGCCTTGAGCACTAAATTTGTACTTGAGGTAAAAGAGGGTTAAGTGACTTACCCAAGGTCATAAGGAGTGCTACTGGGATTCTTCACTATTAATAACAACTACACTCACTCACAGGGGAGCTCAGAACAGTTTACATGAATTTATTCAGGTACTCAAGCATAATTCCCTGTCTGTCCCGGTGGGCTCACAATCTATCTAATGTACCTGGGGCAATGGGGGAGCAGACGACATGCCCAGGGTTACAAGGAGTAGTGTGGCCCTGCACGCACAATCTCAGGGTGCCTAGGCTGTAGCTCCAACCACTGCGCCACTCTAGAAATCAAAATGTAGTAAAAGTGATCCATGTGTAGGACAATCTAGCCATTGTGAC
Source organism: Geotrypetes seraphini (assembly GCF_902459505.1). NCBI lineage: Eukaryota > Metazoa > Chordata > Amphibia > Gymnophiona > Dermophiidae > Geotrypetes > Geotrypetes seraphini. Next base: position 14,211,788 of record NC_047093.1, on the reverse strand, counting down.
ATCACTGATGAGGTTGGCTCTTATTGGTGGAATGAGGCATTATGACATCACAATACCAGCTCTGGTTATCAGAGGCTGTAACTTTTCACACTATTTATTTATACTCTCAGGGGAGCTCAGAACAGTTTACGTGAATTTATTCAGGTACTCAAGCATAATTCCCTGTCTGTCCCAGTGGGCTCACAATCTATTTAATGTACCTGGGGCAATGGGGGAGCAGGTGATCCGCCCAGGGTTAAAAGGAGTAGTGTGGCCCTGCACGCACAATCTCAGGGTGCCTTGTCTGTAGCTCCTCCAACCACGGTGCTGCCTTTTCAGACATAGCATGGTGAATTTAGACAAGATGGCAAAACATAGCTAACAAAACATGGTAAAACATAATATGGTAAAAAAAGAAACGGTGAGACAGCATAGTAAACAGTTTTACAACCAAAACAAAGAAATTGACCCTGGGAGATCCAGAGAGAAGAAAAGTCAAGAGAAACCAAAGAACACTGTGGAGGGAGACAATGTTCCTGAAATGGACTTTATTGAAAATGGCAATAATCCACATAAAAACCTTAAGGACCTAGTCCGTTGAGAGCCTGGTTAATATCATGTTGAGGACGCCTGTTATTAGATTTAGGGGCTCATTTTCAAAACTCTTAGACACACAAAGTAACATTGAAATCCATGGTGCTTTGAAAACAGCCCCTTAATAACTATGACACGTTGGGTTTTGTAGCATGTTTTCCTTTTGAATCACTAGGCAGATCTAGGAAAGCAGTCGTGTTTCCGTTTATGACCGTAAAGTCCAGTTTTGACTCATTTTCTCCTCAACATGCTGTTCTTATTAGCATCACAAACAATTCAGTCATAGTAAAAGAGAATTACTTTGGATATTATTTACACAGCAACTCCGTCTCCAGACCAGACCAAAGAAAATCAACTCCTAAAAGTCAGTTTCTTAGAAACACCTCTTTAAAAAAAAAAAAAGAGCAAATTAAATTAGTTGACTCAAAATAGTTGGCCAGGATGAAATGTGCCCAAACAGTTATATACTTAGGGCTCCTTTTACGAAGGTACGTTACAGCCTTAACGCGTGGAATAGCGCACACTAAAATGCCCCGCGCACTAGTCGTTACTGCCTTCTCTTAAGCAGGCGATAGTTTTTCAGATAGCGTGCGTTAATCCAGTGCGTGCACTAAAAACGCCAGCGCACCTTTGTAATTATGAAATGGTCCATATTTCAGAAGAAGCAAAGGATGTTTTGGAAGCTTTCTAACATCCAAGTGAGGGCTGTTCTGACGATCTGTGCTGGGGCTGGGCAGAACGTGGCTCCCCGAGGGTCTATATAAGTGCCACGGCTTCAGGCACCCAGAAGTGCGATGATGTCGCTGTGATGACATCACGCATATGCATGACATCATCACATCGATGTCTGGGCCCTGAGATGCCACTAGGGGGTGCCAGCAGGGAAGGAGAGGCACTGGCGCCAGCTGATTGCCTACAGCAGTGCTTCTCAACTACTTCAAGCTAAGTACCCCCTAAGTCTAACAAATATCAACTGAGTTACCCCAACCACCGACCTCCCTAGGCCCAGATCCCATCCCCTTTACTAATTGTGATACAATTTTTTCCATTCATTTTTCATATACACGCACAGCAGATGTAAATTCTCAAAACTGACACATTTCAATCACTATATTGAAAATAAAATCATTTTACCTACCGGCGATCCTCTGCAGGCTGCTGCAATTAGCTTTAAAGATGAGACCGGGAAGCCAGAGGACGCTAGAGAGAAGGGGGCCTTCAGCGAATCGGGCAACGCTGGCGCTTTACCGCATAGGGAAGTCAGCTGGCAGCTCTCTTCCTCCTCAGTATGCCGCGGCACACTTGGGATCTCAGGAGGCCACAGTTTGAGATACCCTGGTCTACTACAGTGGAGAGCATTTCAAAAGTGCTTTAGCGCAGAATTTAATTTAAAATGCACTTTGAAAATTAATCCAGCTAAACTTATCGGTTCATATTTACACCTATTTTCAGACAACTTTACAAACATAAATATGCACAGAAATGCCTCAGGCCCACTCATATATGTCCTTTAGGAAACTACTAAAAACTGATTTATCCGACAAATTTGTAATCTAATTTTCCAGAATATCGACTGGTAAATTGCATATTGAACTTATAGTTAGTACCTTTTTGTGGAATTTTTATTGTATTTTAGTAAATTGTATTTTATTCATTGATTGTATCATCTTAGCACTGTTTTTTTTAGCATTTTGCATTTTTATTCATTGATTGTATCATTTTAGTTCTGTAGGTGAACCGCCTAGAACTATGTGGTATGGCAGTATATAAAAAATAAAATTATTATTATTAGCCTCACCCCAGGAATCTCTCTAAAGAGTCAGTGTGCAATTATATGCTCCAGGAATTAGACGTGCACACATTGGGAGGGCAAATTTTATAAACAGACACTTTTGCACCCAACATACTATTTTGTCCATGAAAATATGCAACCTAAGACGAATAACCCAAGTGGTTTAGATAGCACAAATCACACAATATATAGTATACCACTTATTCTGAAAAGCCGTTATTAATCCCCGTGGCCGATGACTGGAGCAAGGAGCAGAAACACTACGCTGACTATTCCAGTTAGTGACTTTGCAATTCTGAGGCCAATAATGTAAGATTTGGAAGACACTAATTGCACTTTTCAGAATAAGTGGTATCCTATATATAGTGTGATTTGTCCATGAAAATGCCTTTTAAAATTGCCCTTCCTGAGGGCAGCAATTTGTGCGTGTAAATGGATCTTTTCGGAAATGTCTCTTCAACATGACTAAGGGCTCCTTTTATATAGCGCGTGCTACAATGCCGTGCACGCTAGCCGCTACCGCCTCCTTTTAAGCAGGCGGTAATTTTTCAGCTAGTGTGCGCGTGCTAAAAATGCTAGCGCACCTTTGTAAAAGGAGCCCTAAAAGTACACGTGACCTCATTGTACACAGAGCGCTAAAAATGACGTGCCCAGTTTTCGGGCGCAATTTAATTGCCAAAGGAGCCAACCAGGCACGGATTCTCTATAGGGCGTTGATATCGGTGGCCGTCTAACAACCGGCTGCCGATCGCCTGCCAATCACGCAATAACGGCCTACAGAGAATCGCACCTTTGCGAAAATAGGTGCCGGAAATGCAGGCCTGGGCTTTCCGGGCCTATGGTTCCAGCGCCTCTCTGTGCCATGAATCACACCTACATAGGCGCTATAGGACGGCTAATGCCACGCCCTTATCGGGGTTCAGAAGCCTAAAGCGCCTATGTAGGCGTGATTCCATTGCCTATTATTAAGGCGCTGGTAGGCGCTTTAACAGTGCCACTTTTATACCGTTTTAAATTGCGTTACTTTAGGCGCAGGTATCTACCGATGCGTAAATATAGATGCAGTTTCTAGTATTCCCCCCTTACTGCTGATAGCTAAATTGCAATAATTTAAATTTGCGCCGGGGTGGGCAACTCCGGTCCTCGAGGGCCGGAATCCAGTCGGGTTTTCAGGATTTCTCCAATGACTATGCATGCACTGCTTTCAATGCAAATTCATTGGGGAAATCCTGAAAACCCGACTGGATTCCAGCCCTCGTGGACTGGAGTTGCCCACTCCTGATCCATAGGAACGGGGATTCTCATGTAAACTTAACATGCAGATATACAGGGGCATCAATACCTCCTTTTTCCTACTGGCCAAACCTCTCCCTATGCACCCTTCCAGCTTTCAAAGGGTAGTGGACTCTTGGTAGGGGAAAAAGGCAAGGTTTTCCCGTAGGAAGCTCCATTTTGGCCATTGTTTACATCAGGGGTGTCAAAGTCCCTCCTCGAGGGCCGGAATCCAGTCGGGTTTTCAGGATTTCCCCAATGAATATGCATTGAAAGCAGTGCATGCATAGTCATTGGAGAAATCCTGAAAACCCGACTGGATTGCGGCCCTCAAAGAGGGACTTTGAGACCCCTGGATTAGAGTTTGTATGTCAGGGATGGGCAACTCCGGTCCTCAAGGGCCAGAATCCAGTCGGGTTTTCAGGATTTCCCCAATGAATATGCATTGAAAGCAGTGCATGCACATAGATCTCATGCATGTTCATTGGGGAAATCCTGAAAACCCGACTGGATTCCGACCCTCGAGGACCGACTTTGACACCTGTGGTTTACATTAACAAAATTCCAAACCTATATTAACGTTTTGTGTAGCGAGTCAAACTGGCCACACAAGGCCTAAAAACAATCTTCTTAGCCTTCATTAGAATGACAACAATGACACGATATTACTTTCCCAACCAGCCCCGATGTTATCAGACAGATATTCAAACTCCCAACGTGTCGAGTCCTTGGCGTTTCTTGGAATGCTACACAGCTGTCAGCCCAAAGCCCACGGTACTAAATTAATCAGCCACATTCCAGCCGAGTGCAGCATAAGAAAATATGCAATCAGCCAAGGTCATCATAAACATTTTACACAAATTATAACCTGAAATCATTCACATTAAAACTCTTAAAACAATTGATCTGAGACTCCTAGCCCTTGGACGTTGAAATGCCAATCTGAAATCAAATGCCTCAGACAGCAGACAACAAGCAACGACACTGCCAGATCTGGCAGGTGACAGCAGACTTTAAGAAATACACACATGATGCTTCTAATTAGGTTTATAATAATAAAAGCTTCATTTATATCCCATCATACCTTTCAGTTCAAGACGGTTTACAACAAGAGAGGCTGCAGGAACGCAGCGAAGTTACTTCAAGAGCATGTAGTAGGAGAATTGAAAGTTTTAATACAGGAATCGGTCTAAGCGCTAGATGTGAATCTTACAGCAGTACAAAAATTGCTCCAAATATTTCAAAGCTATTATAAGCATACCAAGAGAAATTTATGAGGCTTTCTTTTATTAAGAAACAAGCTTAATTGTCAAAACGTTTATGTGCGTATCTAGAAACCCTGCCCTTATCTCACCCATGCTCCATCAATTTAAACATCCCCTCGCAGTTAGGTGCCATGGCATTAACGTAGGCTGTTATGGAATAGCGCTTGGTACATGTTAATTTCCTCTATATTAGTGTACGCCAGAGGCGTGTAACCACAGGCGCTTAAAGAATCGCCCTTCTTATAGGCAAGCCACGTGATCCAGTAATGGCCTTTAAACATTAAAAAAAAATAGCTTGAGTTGACAGCATTTGTCGAAAGTCAGTCTACAGAGTTTACGATATCACGATAATTGATACTGATGTTTAATCATTCTCAAGTATAAATAGAGGATGTCTAGGCTTTTAAATGTCCTCTTGCTGAAGCCGTTTCCAGTCAAATGTTGTATCCAAAGTCAAGTCAAAATCATCTCTTTCCTGTTCTTTTGTGAGTTCTAGGAAGACCTGCCAAAGAAAAAGCATTGGGTCCCTTAATATGCCAAAAGTTCACACCCACGTAGAGCTAGAGTATGTGAAAATAAATGCCTGAAGGAGAAGCCCCTGGATTTAATTCAGCACTGAAGTGGGGTTGCATTTCTGAAATTCTGAGATCTATTAATTAAAGTCAATCAATAGATATCTAAGGAGAGATCACACTCGGAGAGGTTTTCAACGAGTCATTCATACGCAAAGAAAACTCTCTAATGGACAACAGTGCTTTCACTGTGATTGGAGAGGAAAAATTCACCACAGAAATCCGCTTCCATGGTGGCCATTTTCTAGATGGAGCCGCTAGGGGCAAGAGCAAGTGGGGATCGCTCCTGCCCCAGCCTACCCCACCAGGGCTGATATGCTAGGCTCTAGGGGAAAGGGTCAGATTACGGCAAGGGTGCTGGGGGGGACTGATGTCAGCGGGGGTGGGGCAGATCATGTTGGGAGTGGGCTGGAGAGAGGGGTGCATATTCCCCCACCCATTTAAATCATTTAGAATATCAATTGGACTGTTTATAGAAGAGCTTCAACCTCATCGTTCTATAAAATTGCATGCCCAAATTTCTAACAAGCATTCAAATCTGTGCCAATTGCAAGCCCCGGGCACCATATTCGTGGGGGCGCCAGCTCCCGTCCTTCTCTCCGCCCCCCCCCCATTTTTTTCAGGTTCTCAACTGGAATTTAGATAGGTGTCTTGACCTGGGGGCCGCCGCGTGAGCGGACTGCTGGGCGCGATGAACCACTGGTCTGACCCAGCAGCGGAATTCTTATGTTTTTATGTGAAGAAGTATACTGTACCTGTTGTAGTGTGGACTGGGAAAAGTTGTATTCTTCCAGGTTAAACCTGCGTTTTGCTGTAAAGAAATGAACGGATGATTGAGTGGCTCCCACTCGTTCCCCAAATCCTTTGTTCTTTCCTCCTACCCAAAACCTTTTCCTGTGGTCACATCCTGTAAACTGAGACTGGCTGATAGAAGATGAATGAAATCCTGTTTCTTCCAGCCACTGCTTTCCAGGAAGTTCGTGGCTGGTGATCTCTTGGGATCATCACTGTGACACATTAGAATTTGGGTCTCTTGTGTGACATCCAGAATGAAGAACAATCTCAAATTGAGGTTTTTATACATAGAAACATGAAGGCAGATAAAGGCCAAATGGTCCATCAGTCTGCCCATCCACTATCTCCTAAAGCCCTGATTGGTCAAGCCAATCAGGGACTTAGGCTCCTCCCTCAGTATCCTGGATACAGAGGGAGATGCCTAAGGCCTGACTGACTCAGATGCCTAAGGCTCCACCCTTGGGAGGGGCCTTAGGCGTCTGAACTAATCAGGGCCTTTGGCCCCTCCCAATGCACACTAGGAGATCGCTTGCATAGTTTTTACTGGAGGTGGGCCCAGGTCAACGTTGATCGATTACTGGCTGGCTCCACTTCTTACTTGCTTTTTTAGGAAACTGCTGAAAGCAAACTTGTTTACAAAATTTTTGGAAAATTGATTTATATTTCACAGTGATTGTCTAGTTTTCTTTATTTGTTAAACCGCATTGAACTGAAAGGTTTTGCGGTATACAAATGGGATTCTATGTTATGTTATGTTTGCTGTAACCAAATTTTTCTTCATCAAAGTAATGCAGTGAAAACAAGCAGACCCACGAGGAGTATTTACTAAGAGGAAATCTTCATAGCTCACTAGCTAATTCCACTTTAACTAAGAATGATTACATTTAGGGCTAGATTCACTAAAAGGTACCTGTTTCGTAATAATGCACACTATGCTTGAAATGGTACACACTTACAGTACAGTGAGGGAATTTGAACCCTGATTCTACTACGCAGCTTTGTCTTACCATCCTGTAACATGCGAAATGCCAAGGCCAAGGAAGGCACATCTTCTAACGGTATCTTATAAACCAGCAACAGGGAGAACCTGAGACAAAAGAATATAGTTTCTTACATTTTGGTCCATTGTTACAACAAAGTACCATCAAAGAATTCCTGAGAATAAAATGTGCAGGCTTATTCCAAATTATCAACTTATTCCCCCCAAACTTTTGTCACTGAAAGCCTAAGCTCGGACTTGAAGGCATTGAGGAGATATGACTTGCAACTGGAGAGAGACTCGATCTTGAACGTCAAGACTACTTGATGCATGCATGGTTGTGGCATTGCCAGAGGTTGTGGCAAGAGCGGATAGCGTAGCTGGTTTTAAGAAAGGTTTGGACAAGTTCCTGGAGGAAAAGCCCATAGTTTGTTATTGGGAAAGACATGGGGGAAGCCACTGCTTGTCCTGGATTGGTAGCATGGAATGTTGCTTCTCCTTGGGTTTTGGCCAGGTACTAAGGACCTAGATTGGTCACCGTGAGAACGGGCTACTTGGCTTGATGGACCATTAGTCTGACCCAGTAAGGCTGTTCTTATGTTCCTATGGTTCTGTGATTGAACCAGTAGGCCACTCCTTTGTAAGGGATGATTATAAGAATGAGCTGAAGTGGACCAGAGAGCAGTCATTTGGCCAAGAGGAGAATTAATTGTTATAAAAATGGGTTTTTTAGTCTTCCACACACAAATGTTCATAAAGATACACAGTACGATAATTACTAAAACTACTCCCTTTCAAACTAAAATGGCCTCAAGTTACTATTTTCCTGCAAATTGCAAGATTTCAGTAGACTTCTCATAGAGGTCATCTTAGAGAGGCTAAGAGAAATTGCCCCAAAAGAGTAGACCAGGTTCTTTCAGAGGGGCCAGTTCTTTTGATGAAGCCGTTGAGGTAGAAACAGGGGTAGCTGCTCCTGGCCAAGCTCTTGGGTGCCAATGAGGATTTGAGGACCCATCCTCTAGTGCAGGTGCAGAGTTTTTACTGGAGGTGGGCCCAGGTCACCCTTTTGTAGCTTTTGTAACTCTGTACCTTTCCTGTCGGGCAGCCCCTGGGAAGATCCGCAGGATTTCGTGATGTATGGGATCCACTTGCTGAGATTCCTTCACTTTTATTTCCAGCAAATAACCTTTACCAAATTTTTTCTTTAGATGCTGGATGGACCCGATACACCTGAAAATTGAAACCCGACAGTTAGAATTAAGAAGGGAAAGTATTAATGAGTTCGAAATAGACGTTATCTTTGAATCTCAAAGTTGCTAATTATCTCTGTCAGTGCCATAGCGAAGGCACCCCTACGCCCTCTGCTCCCTTCCTTGCCCCCTCCGCTCCTTCCCCCCATTACCTCTTTAAATCTTTGCCAGTGCGTACAGCTTCTCCAGCCTGCTGTCTGCGCCGGTGTTGGATTTCCCTCTGATGTCACTTTCTGGCCCCCAAACCAGGACGTGTAGGTGCAAGCAGCAGGCCAGAGAAGTTGCTCAAGCAGGTGAAAATTTAAAGAGGTATCGGGGGGAGGGGGAGGGGGGAATGGAGGACACAAGCACCGCATGGGAGTTGCTGTCACCCCCAGTAAGACGGTGCCCAGGGTGGTCTGCCTCCCCTCCCCCGCCCTTCCTTACTATGCTACTGATCTCTGTGTACAGAAAGAAGGTCTTAACCCAACTACCAGAGTGGTTACGGGTGGAGAGATCTTCTGCTTGGTATAAAAGTGCCTAGAATACGTAAAGACAATAGAGTATTAATGGATACTTGGAAAACATTAAGATTTGTAGACAAATTAACTACTGATTCTATTTTAAAATCGAAACAACAGACTATTTGGGTAAACTCCAAGATACAAATAGGCGGGTTTAAGGTTGTCTGGAAGGATTGGATTAAAGCAGGTATAAGATCCTTAACGGAAGTAATTGATAATGGTAAGCTGCTTGATTTTTCACAATTGCAACATAAATATGGTCTGAATAAAAAACAAAGTTATAAGTGGTTGCAATTGAAGCAGGCTATTCAGGTGGGGTTCCCTGAATGGAAATCTTTAAATGAACATTACAGCTTAGAATTCTTATGTTTCCAGGCAGATTTTCTGGGACACCAGGCCGCAAAGTGGTATAAAATTATATCTAATTATTTGAATAAGAAACCAAAAAATGGATTAAGAGATATTTGGAGCATTGAGATTAAGCATCAGATTAATGCATCTCAATGGCCACGTATTTGGTCTTGGAGAATTAAAGGTACGATGTCGGCATCTATTAGGCAAACATGGTTCTTTTTGTTGCATAGAGCAGTGATTCCCAACCCTGTCCTGGAGGAACACCAGGCCAATCGGGTTTTCAGGCTAGCCCTAATGAATATGCATGAGAGAGATTTGCATATGATGGAAGTGATAGGCATGCAAATTTGCTTCATGCATATTCATTAGGGCTAGCCTGAAAACCCAATTGGCCTGGTGTTCCTCCAGGACAGGGTTGGGAACCACTGGCATAGAGCATTCTGGACCCCTACTAGATTACAAAAATTAGATTGCTCTAAGTCTAATAGATGCTGGCATTGTAAAATTGAAGTTGGAACTTTAGACCATCTTTTATTTTATTGTCCATGTATTCAGGCATTTTGGATATCAATCTGGGATCAAGTTAATCTAATGATGGAGAGTCGTGTGGCATTGTCCTATGACACAGTGGTTTTTGGAATGTGCATGAGGGCTAAATGCCAAATATCTGCAGCAAACAATAAATTACTGATGATTCTTACTGGTGTGGGAATTCATCAAATAACGACTAATTGGAAAGACTGTTCTAGACTGAATTGTAGTTTCTGGTGGAACTCAGTATGCCATATGTATAAGATGGAAAGATTTCTTGCAGTACAGAGGGGGCATTTTAAAAGGAGGTGTGGAGGCCATTAATTGAATATTATAATGATTAAGGTTTATTCTTTTTCCTTAGGGGATAATTTGTAGAAATGGGGGTGGGTGGGGGGGATAGGATAATCCAATTAAATAGCGGTATATTTCAACTGATTAATGGATATAAGAAACATGGTATATATGTATGAATAGAAAAGGAAAGGGGGTAAAATTATTGGAAATATGTTGTTATGAAATATTAGGGGATATATGTACTATGATGAGATATATTTGTTGTGCATTAATGTATATAATAAAATGAAAAAAGAGTTTGAGGAAGAAAGGGTGGGGGGAGGGATAGGTTAAAGTATGATTAATTGTATTAAAGAAGAGGGATGTCTAAGTATGTATATGTTTGGATAGATTATTTTATTGATATGGGAAGGGATGGGAGGTGGGTGGGGGGAATTAAAACATGTATAATAATATTGTGTAAGAATGTCAAGTGAGTTATGTGAATTAATTGTAATAATATTGTACACTTGTTGAGAGAAATAAAAAGGAATAAAGATTAAAAAAAAAAAAAAAAAAAAAAAGGTCTTAACCAATTTCTTCCATCAAAACGTTCTTTGACTTCAAGGAATTTCAATGGGACGTTAACACTTCCTCCTCTCATCTTTCTACTACTTGAATTTCTGTTGAACATCTCAAGTGTAAATAAATGTCAGAAATAGACGTCTAAGTTACAGATAAGAAATTCCTTCACAACGGAGTAAGCTGCAGTGCCCTTTCAAGTAGGGTTGCAAAGCCATCCGGACCCCCAGACATGCCCTCAAAAAGGAGGACATAGCCGGGGAAATCCGGACGTCTAGTAACCCTACTTTCAAGTCCCACGATATGTCAAATGCTACACGTGTATTACGCCTTGGCGCTGTGGACAGCAGAAGGCATCTGAAGTTCAGACTAGAGAATGACACGGTGAAAAAATTGGTCCCCGTCACCGCCCCGTCCCACCATCCTCTGCACCGCCCCGTCACCGTCATTCCCTTCACCGCCCCGTCACCGCCACTGCCACCCCATTCACCGCCCCGTCACCGCCACTGCAACCCCATTCACCGCCCCGTCACCGCTGCATACATAAAAGCCTCAAACGGGTACGATTTTATATACTTTTCCCCATTTCTAATATCTCCCCTATGTATCTGCCATTGCCCCCCCCCTGTGTCCATATACCATCCCCATGGCATGTCCCCTTTTTGTCTCTGTCCCTATGCCCCATGCACATAATTTCCCCTCTTTCTGTTACCTTCCTGTGTCCAGATTTTCCCTATCTTCCTCTTCCATACCAGTGTGTCTCTTCTTTTCAACCCCATCTAACTTTTTTCCCTCTTTCTTCCCCCCCCTGCTTCTAGCATCTGGCTCACCTGCCTGTCCTTCCCTTTCTTTCCTGCTGTGGGTTTTTCTTTCCGTTTTCATCCCCTTGGCCCAGAATCCTTTTCCCTTTCACTCCCTCCTTACAGTCTGAGCCGGGAACACGGGTGATTGCACGGTCCTCGCAGCCCCCACCCGCCTGCCCAATCGATCCTAGTGTTTAGCCAGCTCTCTCCCTTCTCCTCACCTTAATTTGCAGGCTTTCTTTTTCAGCGACCTGCACGCTTTCCCAAAGAGCCGCACACGCGCGGCTGCTCAGTGTTCAATCTTCTGCTCTGCTGCAACTTCCTGTTTCCGGTTGCGTCAGAGCAGAAGATCGAAACTGAGCAGCAGCGGCTCTTTGATAGCGTGCGGGTCGCCGAAAAAGAAAATCTACAAACTAAGGTGAGGAGAAGGGAGAGAGCTGGCTAAACACTAGAATCGATTGGGCAGGCGGGTGTGAGCTGCGGGGACCACGCGATCCTTCATGCCTCACTGCGGGGACAAGACCCATTCACCGCCCCGCGTGCGGTGAATGGCCTTGTCCCCGTCGCCGCAGCGACTGCTAGTTTTCTTCCCCGTTTTCGGCGGTGACCCGCGGCTAAAATGCGGTGGCCGCGGGTAAACAGCCACCGTGTCATTCTCTAGTTCAGACTGCTCTAAATATCTGAAGAGATGGGTTTCACAAAGCATCATATAAGCGTTACGGAGTGGAATCTTCCGGACCTTCTGCTTTATATTCTACTTATCACATTAATGAAGCTGCCGTGGACTATTTCAGACATGGATTCTTATTTTGCTCTGGTGTGGTGTTCGCTTCAGCCGAAATCTCTGATGTTCACTGAAAGGGGGGGGGAAGACATGCGACAGTGATGTGTTGCAGCTTACCGGAGCTTTCCGGAAACCATGATGGCCACCCGGTCACACACCGCCTCGGCCTCTTCCATGTAGTGGGTGGTGAGAATGGCTCCTCGCTCCTTGTTCTTAAACGCAGCCCGAATTGCTCTCCTGTAATCAAGAAATCACTGGAGGAAAAGCGGCAGGCTTCCTCGTTATCCTTTCAAGCGCCATCTTTCCCCAAACACAGAAACCCTAAGCAAATGTAAAAGGCGTTGCCACCCCTCAGTGAGTGGAACGTCTCCCTCCCCCCCCACCCCTGGGACCTTTGATTGTTTTCTCTGCTGAATTCCCGACCCAGTGAACAGAACAAGGCAACATTTTCACCGAAGGGGACATGCTATACATTTATTTCCCCTCTTCCCTGCCTCTCCTGCCGCGCATGCGTGCACCCCTTCCCTTCCCCCCCCCATACCTTTTTATGTTCGGCGCGAGCAGCCACAAAGAAGCTGCTCGCATCAGCTTTGGTGCTCTCCAATGCCATTTCATTGTGCGCAGGACCCGGAAGTGACATCAGAGAGAACCAGCACTGACGCGGGCAGCAGGTTCGCGATACTGCTTGCGCTGGGAAAATTAAAGAGGTACGAGAGGAGGGAAGGGTTGGGAAGGGAAATGGCATACGGCAGGGGTTAGTGGGACGGTGCGAGAGGGTGGAGAGGAGAAAGGATTCTGGCGTCCCCACCAAGACGGCACCCATGGCGGACAGCCCCCCCCCCTCTTATGACACTACTGAATATGCCTCCATGTGATCTTCTGGGATACTTAGGCCCTTTTCTACGAGACTACGATAGCAGTTTTCAGCGCGGTGAGCCGCGTTGAATGGTCCGCGCTGCTACCGACGCTCATAGAGGTTCTCTTTTTTAGAGGGGGGGGGGAAAGAAATGTATTTATTTCATTTTTTTTTATTTATAACATTTTATTGAAGGAATCAAATATATTTCCACAATTATAATATGTCCAAACATATTTCTAGCATTCCTCCAAAATAAATTTCCATATGACCTATTTCATTCCTCTCTACACCCCCCCCCATTTCCTTCCCCCCTTCCTTTCCCTCCCCCATCCCTTTCATTACCAATTATAACATTTAATTCATTCAAAACACACCTTTTTAAACACACAAAGCATTAATAACTTCTTGCTGTCACCACTGTGATTTAGATACATATTTCTTCATATTAACTCCATTTACCTACATTAGGACCCCTGAGGAAGGAATGTTTGTTCGAAACACGGACCGTGTTGGGTCCGGTCTTATCAGTCCTTTGGGAAACAAACTGATTTATGTTACTTATGATTGTTTAATAAAGTCTTGGCGTCCTGTACATCATCACTGCAGTTTCTGTTTTCTGCGTTCTTAGACTAATTAGGGGAGAGTGTGGCGCAGTGGTTAAAGTTACAGCCTCAGCACCCTGAGGTTGTGGGTTCAAACCCACACTGCTCCTTGTGACCCTGGGCAAATCCCCCCATTGCCCCAGGTACATTAGATAGAATGTGAGCCCTCCAGGACAGACAGGGAAAAATGCTTGAGTGCCTGAATAAATTCATGTAAACTGTTCTGAGATCCCCTGAGGGTATAAATAAATAGTGTGAAAAGCTTCAGCCTCTGATAACCAGAGCAGGTGTTGTGATGTCATAATGCCTCATTCCACCAATAAGAGCCAACCTCATCAGTGATGTCACAATGGCTGGATTGTCCTACACTTGGATCATTTTGCTACATTCTGATTTCTAGAGTGCTGCAGTGGTTAAAGCTACAGCCTCACCACCCTGAGGTTGTGGGTTCAAACCCACGCTTCTCCTTGTGACCCTGAGCAAGTCACTTAATCCCCCCATTGCCCCAGGAACATTAGATAGAATGTGAGCCCTCCAGGACAGACAGGAAAAAACGCTTGAGTACCTGAATAAATTCATGTAAACCGTTCTGAGCTCCCTTGGAAGAACGGTATAGAAAAAAAAAAAAAAATTACACCTTGGCTTCAGAAGTTGCACTGGCTGCCAGTGGCATTTAGAGTAGAGTATAATCTTTGTATGGTACAATTCCGGACTATTTTGAAGAGCAAGACTATTGCAACTCTATCTACTTAAGCCTAACTAAGAAAAACCTCCACAGACTCCAACGGATTCAGAATGCCACGGCCAAGCTCATCTTCGCTAAAAGTAAATTTGACCATGTCTCCCCGCTCCTGGCCAAGCTCCACTGGCTTCCGATAATCGCCAGGGTCCACTATAAATGCGCCTGTTTAACTTTCAAAATCCTATATGGTATCCTCCCTCCCTTTCTTGGAATTCCTCAAACCCTAATACCACCAGATCCTCCCACAAATTAAAACTATCCTTCCCCTCGCTAAAAGGCATTTCCCACACAGGAAAGCTAGGGACCTCCCTCCACTTCAAAATCACTGAGCTCTGGAACAACCTTACCTCCCCTCTTCGGTACTTGAGCTCTCTCCAAGTTTTCCGCAAACATCTGAAAACCTGGCTTTTCTCAAAAAATGTAAGTCTCCCTCCAACTTAGGAATCAAGGAAACTCTTATATCTTGGCATCCCAAGTGCTCTCAATTTTCTTCACACTTCTACCTCTAACCCTCTGTTGTAGTTCCTTCCTATTTCTCCTACTGTAAACCGCGTCGAGCTCTACGAACGTGGAGATGATGCGGTATACAAACCTAAGGATTAGATTAGATTAGATTTATCATCCCAAAAGACTGTTGCGTTCTGAAAGTTCCGCTTTGTTCAAAGCCAATGTGAATCCGAAGTATGTCTAAACTTGTGCATTGACCTTTTATTGTGCTGGGGTGAAATGATAGAATTCGCTGGCGGGGCAGTTGAGAAAATGCGCCGACAGAGGAACTTTCAGGAATCTCCTCAAAACGCAACCATTTGCTAATGCTTTTTTATAGGGTCTGACTAGTCCTGTTCGAGGAATTATTCTGAATTTAAATTTTGATGATTTGTCTCTTTTTTTGGTACTGTTTTTTTAAGGCATTATGTATGTGGATATCTGTAAACCGCCTAGGACCTAGACCAGGGATGAGCAACTCCAGTCCTTCAGGTTGGGTCCGGTCGGGTCAGGTCCGGTCCTTCAGGTCGGGTTTTCAGGATTTCCCCAATGAATATGCATTGAAAGCAGTGCATGCAAATAGATCTCATGCATATTCATTGGGGAAATCCTGAAAGCCTGAATGGATTCCGGCCCTCAAGGACCGGAGTTGCCCACCCCTGATCCAGATAGTATAGAAATGTTTAAAAATAAATAAATAAATAAAAGAACCATGTATATCAGGGGTCTCAAAGTCCCTCTTTGAGGGCTGCAATCCAGTCGGGTTTTCAGGATTTCCCCAATGAATATGCATGAGATCTATGTGCCTGCACTGCTTTCAATGCATATTCATTGGGGAAATCCTGAAAACCTGACTGGTTTGCGGCCCTCAAGGAGGGACTTTGAGATCCCTGATGTATATATACTTCATGCTTTACAGCAGGCTTGTTCAACCCCTTTCTATCAGGGGTCACATTTTACATTTTGTAGCATTCGTAGGGCCAAAACACATGTTTTTATCAAAATATAAGTGTGTTGTCCCCTCTCTGGCCTTCACCCAGTCTTCTCTTGCTCTCTCTCATGTACCCTTCCTCCAATCTTCACCTGGCTTCCGCTGCAGAAGAAACAGGGTGATTCCTGCGTCTCCACTGCGGCCCAGCTCTCTGGAAGCTTGAGCCACATGGTGCCAGAAGTTCAGGTTTGTTTTGCCGTTTCAAGTCTCGAAACCGCAAGACTAATCTGAAATTCCAACACTGCATGGCTGAAGCTTACGGAGAACCGAGACACGGTGGGGGAAGCAGGAATTCTGCTTCAAGCACAAGAATTGGCATGCTTCCGAGGGCCAGAACAAAGCGCTTGGTGGGCCAGATTCTGGCCCATAGACCATAGGTTGGATAGTAAAGTGAGAGATATGTGTGAGCTCTGTCTTCTATTAACTGGAAGTCATTTCTTACCACACTTGCTGTTGGCCTTTAGGGTCCAGTCCAGTTGAGGGCTCATCTAAGATTACAACTGTCGGGTTACCCAGCATGCTCAGTGCAAAACTTACCTACATGGAGGAGAAACCAGACTCACCATATTTGATTTTAGGATCAACAATGACATCACTGAGGAGTCCAGAAACCATATTTTTATAGGTCTAAAAAAAATGCCGTGTAAATATGAATAAGAACAAAAGAATATCCATCCTGGAAGAGACCAAAGGTCCATCATGCCCAATCTCCTTTTTCCAATCCGGGTCAAACATACCGGGCAGGATCTCCACTGGTAGATGGAATCCATGCTTCTTACCCCCAGGGATAAGTATTGGATTCTTCCAAATTTATGTTAATAATGGTTTATGGACTTTTCCTCCAGAAACATGTAAACCTTTCATAAACTCAGCTACATTCATTGCTTTCAGCTCATCTGTCATCAAATGGTTTGCCTCTTGTATTTTTGGGACTCATATAAAGTACTCATGGACTTTGAAGGGGCTTCCACTCAAAAAAACATCAGAGTAAGGGCTCATTTTGGAAACGCTTTTCTTGGTTTTTAAATGTAGGGAAAGAGTGCAGGTACAAGAAAGAGGGGAGACGAGGCTCACCTCATAGCTACGAGGGTTCTTCAAAACGTTTCTGCACTTTCATATTTTCACTCCCAACCAAAACCATTCTTTTCTGATGGCTGGGAAAACATATGGAATGGACTTCCTGGTTCTATCTGAACGATAGAATATAGAAACATAGAAAAAAAGACGGCAGATAAGGGCCGCGGCCCATCCAGTCTGCCCACCCCAATGACCCTCCCCTATTTAGCTCTGTGCAGGGATCCCACGTGACGATCCCATTTCTTCTTAAAATCAGGCACGCTGCTCGCCTCGATCACCTGAAGTGGAAGTCTATTCCAGCGATCAACCACTCTTTCGGTGAAAAAGTATTTCCTGGTGTCGCCGTGCAATTTCCCGCCCCTGATTTTCCATGGATGTCCGCTTGTTGCCGTCGGACCTTTGAGAAAGAAGATATCTTCCTCTACCTCGATACGGCCCGTGAGGTATTGCAATCGCAATTGTTTCGAAAAACCTTAAAAAACCTGCTACTCTCACAATACCTAAATAGTTTACCTGCAGAATGTACTAATCGCTAACATTGCAAGATCTACTTTTATGATAGACCAAGGGTTTCTTTTACGAAGGTGTGCTATGCATTTTAGCGCGCACTGAATCAACGCATGCGCTAACTGCTAACACGCCCATGGGATAACATGCACACGTTAGCGTGTGACAGGGGTAGGGAACTCCGGTCCTCGAGAGCCGTATTCCAGTCGGGTTTTCAGGATTTCCCCAACGAATATGCATGAGATCTGTTTGCGTGCACTGCTTTCAATGCCTATTCATTGGGGAAATCCTGAATGCCCGACTGGAGTACGGCTCTCGAGGACCGAAGTTCCCTACCCCTGGCGTGTGATAATATTTACCGCGCAATAAAAAGCATAGCGCACCTTTGTGAAAGAGGGGGTAAATTAATTTCTACTACCCTTACTTCTCCTTATTTTATGTATATTCTGGTCTCCTGATTACTTGTGAGCCGAGTCGAGCTCCAATAAGAAGACTAGATTCGATTAGATACTGGAAAACTGGGTGACTACGTGGAAAAGTGATGCAATTTGCTTTCGAGATATTTAATAAATAGTGTTTAAAAATAAAAGTACAGAATGAGTGCCAAGATTTCTGTATATCTCTGGTTGCAAACACCATCATTTTTTCCGGTTTGAATAATTTCCTGAAATTGGATGCCTGCATTTTGGCAAGGTTGTTCGTTCGTCTGGAGATGCGATACATCATTCTAACATGGAGAGCTTGTATCCTATCCAGTGATCGAAGATACCTTGGGCGCAGTCCACATCATCTGACTGACCACATTTCAGCAAGAACTCTGGGAACCATAGGCAGGTTTGGAACCCATTCAATAGTCACCAATTACATAAATCTACAGAACTAACAGGTAAAACTTGCAAAAAGGGTATTATGAGACAGATTCCAAATGATTTTACCTGAGTAACTAAACAGATAAACACGTAACATCACCATTTGCCAACCGACCTTACTGTTTAAGGCTGAAATTATTTTCCATGCACTGCCCTATATTGGGCCAGAGGTAGGGTGGAGCTGCAGTAGGGCTTTTACTCCCATGGATAAAGCGTAGGTTGTAAAAAAAATCACTCCTGTAGACAAGAATGTTGTCAACTGGCTTGGATCAAAGAAAATACAAAATTTTCAGTGATGAGAAATATACTATTTTATGGGGTGTCAGAAAGACCTTTTGAAGTAAACTTCAAAAAATTCTTAAGATCTTCATTCATCCCCTATGGCTTTGTAAGTAGTCAATTAGATAATTATTCACTCATAGTAAATTATATAGAAAAGATAATAACTTAGCTTTTTTTCATTTCTTTCTTTTTTTCTTTTTCTATTAATTGCGTTGCACTGCTTTCTCTAGCGGTCAGCATATATCGCTCCCCTGCCGACGCGTTTCGCCTATCTTTGTCAAGGCATGGGGTCTGAATCATTAAATTTCTTAGAAGCCGCTGAACACTATAGATAGGAGCATTTAATGATTCAGACCCCATGCCTTGACAAAGATAGGCGAAACGCGTCGGCAGGGGAGCGATATATGCTGACCGCTAGAGAAAGCAGTGCAACGCAATTAATAGAAAAAGAAAAAAAGAAAAAAAAGAAATAAATGAAAAAAAGCTAAGTTATTATCTTTTCTATGTAATTTACTATGAGTGAATAATTATCTAATTGACTACTTACAAAGCCATAGGGGATGAATGAAGATCTTAAGAATTTTTTGAAGTTTACTTCAAAAGGTCTTTCTGACACCCCATAAAATAGTATATTTCTCATCACTGAAAATTTTGTATTTTGGTTGATCTGTCTTGAGTTCACTTTAAGAATTGTTAGATTGGATCAAAGAAGACATATTTTTTCATACGATATTGTATCACACATTTACAAGGATGTCGAAGATAAAAAGTCACCCCCAAAGCTATAACCCCTGGTTTTAAAAGAAGACATTCACGTCTCCTTCTTTGCATATCTCGAGCCAGATCTGGAAAAATCAATATTTTAAGTCCCATAAATCTTGTCTACAGCACCTCAGGTTTAAGGGGAAATAAGAGGATAATTGACTATTGTTAACCTGTCTCAGCCTCAAGGGCCTATTTTCTTTTATATAACAATTTAGCTTGCTAATATTACCTTAATTTTCCGCTATGTATACCTTGGATCCTTATTGTGGACTAGAGCTGAAGTTAAGCTATAATGATTTTCTTTGTAATAAGTTTGGGATGTAGAATGATTATATTAGTGCTTTATTGGCTTATCTTTATTTTTCTGTACAAGTCATACTTGAATTGTAAATTGAAAGTTATAAATTTAAAAAAAAAAAAAAAATCACTCCTATATTACTGTATAAAATTCTGAAGGCAAAGTCTTTGCTCTTTAGCAAAAAGTGAAGGGAACACTCACTTTTCGAGTTATTCCTGCGGATAATTTTTTGGCTGGTTTTTCAAGATGCTCCTTCAAGTCCAAAGCATTCACTATGCTGGAAAAAGGAAAAAAAAAAAAAAAATAATGAAAGGCAATATTTTGTTCTTGCTAGTATCTTTCTGTGAAAAAGTGAAGCCTGAAAAACAGACCCCCATGACAAGTACTGCATTTATGTTTTGAGCTATCAGAAAGCTGCAGGAAGGTATGCTGTAGATAGAACATAAGAATTGCCGCTGCTGGGTCAGACCAGTCCGCTCACGCAGTGGCCCTTAGATCAAAGACCAGTGCTCTAAATGAGTCCAGCCTCACCTGCGTACGTCCCAGTTTAGCAGGAACTTGTCCAGGTTAGTCTTGAAACCCTGGAGGGTGTTTTCCCCTACACTAGCCTCTGGAAGAGCGTTCCAGCTCTTCACTACTCTCTGGGTGAAGAAGAACTTCCTTACGTTTGGACGGAATCTATCTCCTTTTAACTTTAGAGAGTGCCCTCTCATTCTCCCCACCTTGGAGAGGATGAACAGTCTGTCTTTATAGAATATTTGTTCCTGCACCAACTCCGTCAGATGACATCACCCATTTGTGAGGCAATCCTGCTTCTCTTTGGAGGACCCAATTAATCAGACACACCTTCTTAATTGCCCCAAAAACGGGACTGGAGGGAAACAGAGCTTCTCGATCCTCCCCCAGAGGCACAGTTAACCAGTCAGATTTTCAGAATTACTCAGTGAATTTCACGAGATAGATTTGCATATCATGGAGATCATTTATATGAAAACTATCTCATGCAAACCCAACTGGCTAGGCAGTGGAGTAGCGAGAGAGGTTGGCGCCCGGGGCAGTGGCATCCAGCATCGCTGTGCTGTGCCCCGCCCCTCATCGCTTGAGCGTCTCCCCCCCTCACCTCTCGAGATGTTCACTAGCGCAAGCAGAATCTTCTACCAGCTGCTCGCGCCGGCCTCAACTCCTTTCTGATGTCACATCCTGGTCCCACTACCAGGAAATGATGTCAGAAGAGAGCCAAGTGTGGCATGAGCAACAGGTGGAAGATGGTAATCACGTTGATGAACATTTCAAGAGGTGCACGTGAGGGGGCAGAAAGGAGAGGCACCAACTCAGGCGTCGCTGCGAAGACGGCACCCGGGGCTGTCTGCCCCCCGCCCTCCCCTCTCCCACACTTACTATGCCACGGTGGCTGGGTATGCCTCCAGGAACAGGCTGAGAAACATTGGTTTAGAGCAGAGGTGTCCAACCCCCAGCCCTCGCCAGGTCAGGTTTTCAAGAATGAAAACCCCAATGAATATGCTTGAGATCTATTTGCATACGATGGAAGCAGTGCATGCAAACAGATCTCGTGCCAGTTCATTAGGGGAAATCCTGAAAACCCGACTGGATTGCAGCCCTCAAGGGCCGAGGTTGGACAGCCCCGGTCTAGACTGTCAGCTGGTGCATCCGAGTCTCGGTAAATCTGAATAATTAGCAGCACTGTCCATCGCTCTGTAACTTGTTCAACTTGGATCATTTGTTCTGTTTACCGTTTGAGAACAACATCTGTCTCCTCTTTCTTTATTCCTCTGACAGCAGCATAAATCTCCAGATGTCGCTTCACAGTAATGTGGGGCCAGAGGCAGTTGTCCTGGGCACAGTATCCTAAAAATCCAGTTGAGCCCTCGTCAGCATCCTTCTCTCTGATGATCACCTGCAGAATCAGCCTATTAGTTGGGTTTCAGAGAACAGAGACATACGGCTTTCAATCGGGCACTTTCCTATTGCTTCTCTGGGCTTCCAGACAGTGGCGTACCTAGGGGGGGGCGGGGGGGGGGGGCGGGCCGCCCCGGGTGCCAGCCCTAAGGGGGTGTTCCCGGCCTTGCCGTTCAGTCCCCCGCCACCCCCGAAGGACCGCTCGCCCCACTGACCTTCCTGCACCACCTGTGAAGCAGCCCGCAGCAGGATCGCAAAGTCAGCGTCAGCATCCCTGCGCTGCTTCCTGCGCCGCGATCCCGCCCCTCCTCTGACGTCAGAGGAGGGGCGGGACCATGGCGCAGGAAGCAGCGCAGGGATCGCTGACGCTGACTTCGCGATCCTGCTGCGGCTGCTTCATAGGTGGTGCGGGGAGGCCAGGGGGGCGAGCGGTCCTTCGGGGTGGGTCGGGGCATCAGGCCTTCAGGGTGGGGCGGGCGGGCAGGCAAGCAGGCTTTCAAGGGGGAGGGGGGTGACAGGCAGGCAGGCAGGCCTTCAAGGGGGGACAGGCCTTCGGGGGGGGGTGCAGACCTTCAAGGGGTGCAGGCCTTCAAGGGGGGCAGGCAGGCCTTCAGGGGGGTGCAGGCCTTCGGGGGGGTGTAGGCCTTTGGGGGGGTGCAGACCTTCAAGGGGGTGCAGGCCTTCAAGGGGGGGAACAGGCCTTCAAGGGGGGAAAGGCAGGCAGGCCTTCAAGGGGGGGGACAGGCCTACAAGGGGGGGGGGACAGGCCTTCAAGGGGGGGTGCAGGCCTTCAAGGGGGGTGCAGGCCTTCAAGGGGGAGACAGGCCTTCAAGGGGGGGAAAGGCAGGCAGGCAGGCCTTAAAGGGGGGACAGGCCTACAAGGGGGGGACAGGCCTACAAGGGGGTGGGACAGGCCTTCAAGGGGGGGACAGGCCTTCAAGGGGGGGACAGGCCTTCGGGGGGGTGCAGACCTTCAAGGGAGTGCAGGCCTTCGGGGGGGGGGGGGCAGTCCTTCAAGGGGGTGCAGGCCTTCAAGGGGGGGGAAGGCAGGCAGGCAGGCCTTCAAGGGGGGGACAGGCCTACAAGGGGGGGAGAAGGTACAAGGGGGTGGTACAAGCCTTCAAGTGGGGGACAGGCCTTCGGGGGGGGGTGCAGACCTTCAAGGGAGTGCAGGCCTTCGAGGGGGGTGGTGCAGGCCTTCAAGGGGGTGCAGGCCTTCAAGGGGGGGAACAGGCCTTCAAGGGGGGAAAGGCAGGCAGGCCTTCAAGGGGGGGGACAGGCCTACAAGGGGGGGGACAGGCCTACAAGGGGGGGGGGACAGGCCTTCAAGGGGGGGTGCAGGCCTTCAAGGGGGTGCAGGCCTTCAAGGGGGAGACAGGCCTTCAAGGGGGGGAAAGGCAGGCAGGCAGGCCTTAAAGGGGGGACAGGCCTACAAGGGGGGGACAGGCCTACAAGGGGGGGGGACAGGCCTTCAAGGGGGGGACAGGCCTTCAAGGGGGAGACAGGCCTTCGGGGGGGTGCAGACCTTCAAGGGAGTGCAGGCCTTCGGGGGGGGGGTGCAGTCCTTCAAGGGGGTGCAGGCCTTCAAGGGGGGGAAAGGCAGGCAGGCAGGCCTTCAAGGGGGGGACAGGCCTACAAGGGGGGGAGAAGCTACAAGGGGGTGGTACAAGCCTTCAAGTGGGGGACAGGCCTTCGGGGGGGGGGTGCAGACCTTCAAGGGAGTGCAGGCCTTCGAGGGGGGTGGTGCAGGCCTTCAAGGGGGTGCAGGCCTTCAAGGGGGGACAGGCCTTCAAGGGGGGAAAGGCAGGCAGGCAGGCCTTCAAGGGGGGACAGGCCTACAAGGGGGGGGGGAGAAGCTACAAGGGGGTGGGACAGGCCTTCAAGTGGGGGACAGGCCTTCGGGGGGGTGCAGGCCTTCGGGGGGTGCAGACCTTCAAGGGGGGGACAGGCAGGCAGGCCTTCAAGGGGGGGACAGGCCTACAAGGGGAAGGGACAGGCCTTCAAGGGGGGTGCAGGCCTTCAAGGTGGGACAGGCAGACCTTTAAGGGGGGACAGGCCTTTGGGGGGGGACCATGATTTAGAAGTACACGGAGGGAAGGGGGTGTTCAAAGAGACATGCATATGCCAAACTTTGGGGGGGGGAAGAAATAATGGGTCTGAAAATAGAGGAGAGGGAGAGAGATGATGGACCATGGGATTTAGGGAGGGAAGGAACAGAAAGGGAGAGAAATTGGACACAAGGGATGGTGTGGAGGAGGGATAGAGATACTGGATAGGAGGGTAATTAGGAAAAGAAAGGGAGAGATGGTGGACTCTGGGATGGTGGGGAAGGAGGGAGAGATGCCGGATGAAAGGGTATTTAAGAAAAGGTGGATCTGTGGAGGGAGATGAAAAAAAGGAAAGATACCAGACTTCCTGGGAAGGGAAGGGAAATGGAAAGGGAGGACAGAGTTGGCAGATGGATGGTTAGCATGCAGAAAGAAGGAGACCCTGGCAAGCAAGTTATCAGAAGAAAACCAGAGCCTTGGACCAACAAGATTTGAAATATAACCAGACAACAAAAGGTAGAAAAATTAATTTTATTTTCTGTTTTGTGATTATAACATGTCAGATTTGAAATGTGTATCCTGCCAGAGCTGGTGTTGGACTGCAAACGTGAGCTAGGATTTAACAGAGAGAGGAAAAGTCCTTTTTGTTTCTTTATTTTATTTACACCACAGCGCCAGTGTGGTTAGGAGAAGCCAAAGGGGGTGAAAAAGCTATAAAACCCACCAGGAGTTTTGAAAAAAATCACCCAACTGGGCAGGAAAATCGAATTGAAAAACCAATTCAATAGGGCTGAATCGAATCAAAAATTTTTTTTCCTGTATCTGGCAGCATTAGTTTGCGCTACTGTCTTAGACTTTAGGACCTGGGATTGGGGAGAGATGGCATCCTCAGTACTTTATAATGCAAGTGAAACGAGGATTTGGTCAGACTTTTGAAGGGTCTGCAGAAAAAAAATATTGTATAGGCCGGGGACATGAGACAGCAGGAAATGGGAACTTTTCTTCGTTCTATTTTTGTGAATGGAAAGGCTGAGGATGTCAGAGAGGTCAGTTAAAATATGTGCTTTATAAGAAAATATAATAATGTGTTTTATAAAGTTTATAGCATAGCTGGCCTACCCAGTGAGGTGTTCCTAGTGGTGATGGTGGCAGCGTGTCAATGTGTTGAGAGGAAGAGGTGGTCTGGGAAATTCTGCTGAGCAAACTCCGGGCCCATTTCCACCCCCCAGTTAGTCCACTCCACTCAACTGATTCACACACTGAGTGGGTCTTTGGGTGTTGTTTTGGGATCTCTTCCAGTGGTTTATCTCCTTCTGGTCCAAGGAAGGAAACTTTGTTATCCTTAGCATTGACCTACAGAATATGTTTGTAACAGCGCTGCTTGTGTGGCATTAGGCTATGTAGTGATCGAAAGAAAAAAACAGACCTTTGCACATTTTTGCACTATATGGTGGGTGTATGAGGAGATTCACATTTCCTGCACAGCTAAGTCCATGTGAAGTTACCTTGTGCTGTATTTGACATCTAGCAAGGTCTCTGTTTGAAAGGAAAGATCTAAACTTAAAAATGAAGTGGCCAGAAGTTATGGTAAAAGCAGATAGTGTAGCTGGTTTTAAGAAAGATTTGGACAAATTCGTGGAGGAAAAGTCCATAATCTGTTATTAAGACATGGGGGAAGTGTCTGCTTGCCCTGGATCGGTAGCATGGAATGTTGCTACTCTTTGGGTTTTGACCAGGTATTAGTGTCCTGGATTGGCTACCATGAGAATGGGCTACTGGGCATGATGGATCGTTGGTCTGACCCAGTTAGGCTATTCTTATGTTATGTTCTCATCTGTAGGGGCCTTTGTTTTCACTTCTTATTTTAATGTATTTTTTTTCTGGGAACTTATCAGTGTTTTTTATAATGGGAACAAAAATGGAAGAGAATTAATGTGTGTGGAATGGGGGGGTAACTAATTTCTTCAGCTAAATAATTCAATCCACTTCAAACAGACATAGGAGAACTTGTGCACCATTCACACACCCTCCAACCAAAAACGTCAAAAGAAAAAAAACTGTTCGACAACCTCCTAGCCATTCGAGCTGCAACACTCGACCCCCAACTCTACAACCAATTGATATCAACCACAGACTGCAAAACCTTCAAAAAGAAATAAAAACCCTTCTATTCAAAAAACACATAAAACCGAACTAACACAATCAGAACTGTCCCAAGCATCACCTGCAACTACTCCATATGTACTTCTAATGTCATGACAATTTAGACATAATTTATGTTATGTTATGTTTGGAATAATGGTTACATATATGAGGTTCAATAAAAGAAAATTTTCACTGCCTGTTTCTATTCTGACCATTTATTCCATTTCATGGTTATTGCAAAAAAAAAAAAAAAAAAAAAAAAAATTTTACATGGGGGGGGGGGGGGTGTCAAAAAATGATGGGCCCCGGGTGCCACATACCCTAGGTACGCCACTGCTTCCAGATCAACTAGGAATTCCCACATTTGGGCTCTGACAGTGGCATAGTAAGAGGGGGGAGGGGAAGTCCTCCCTGGGCGCCATCTTGGTGGGTGCGCTGGCTCCAGTCCTCCTATCCGTCCCCCGCTGCACGCATGTGCTCCTTTCCTTCCCTCATATCTCCTTAATTTTTCCCGGCGTGAGCAGTATCACAAACTCGCTGCCCGCATTGGTGTTGGCTCTCTCCGACGTCACTTCCGGGTCCCGCGCACACGGTGGGGGGAGGGGCAGGAAAGAACCGGGGGGGGGGGGCAGCTAGGAGGAGGACTGGAGCCAATACACAGATGCCCATACATTCAGTTCCCCCCTTTTTTTCACGTTTTCTCACGTTTTTCAAGCGTTTACGTCCTGCCGTATGATTTTTGCTGCACGTGATTTTACCTCATGTGACCCCCCCTGCCTACATAAGCTTCCGCTTCCTGCGGCGTCATTTTTCGCTACAGCGGACCACTCAAGAGATCGGTTCATTGCTACTGCTCTCACGCGCACGGGCTAAGGTAAGCCCTACATTCTACTAAGATACATAAATATGTATTTTTTTTTCTCGCGGTATAGTCCCATCTATTTGGTGCCTGAAGCTTATTTTTGCGCTCATGTGAATTCCCCATTCTTTGTAACTATATTCACAGTAGTTCTGTGATAGTATTTAACCCGTTCATCCATTTAATAGACTCTTTTTGCGTCGTGCCTCTGTGTTGCCTTTTTATCTTCATTTTTATTTTTAGATCTACTTCGTTGGTTTATGCTTTAGGACTGCTCAGTACGTTTTGTTATTCCCCTATTTCGGTTTTTGAATTTTTGGACTTTTCTATACACTTTTCTAGCGTCATGCTTTTGTGTTGGCTTCACATTTTAGATCTCATTTGATGGTCTGTGTTCCAGGACCGACAAATATGCTTTTAATTTTAATTTTTATTATTAATTTATTGTCCTTTATTGTCTTGAGTCATTATCAATTAAGCTTCATTCTTACAGCTTTTCGTCTGCGGTTTTATCTGATACCTTAGCCACCTGGGTAGAGTGGCATTACACATATCTCCAGTTTATATATGTCCTTTATTCTGGCTTGCTTATATTTGTATATTTGCATGTTTTCTTTTCAGCACCTTGCTCACAGTCTTCTGGTTACCACAGAATTTTCTGCAGGACACTAGTTATGTAATATCTTTTATGTCACTTAGGTTGGATTTTGATTTAATTACTTGTGACAGCTGTTGCATATCTTCACAAATTTTCACATATATATATATATATATATATATATATATATATATATATATATACATACAGTGGTACCTTGGATTACGAGCATATTCCGTTCCAGGAGTATGCTCGTAATTCAAAATGCTCGTTTATCAAAGCGAGTTTCCCCATAGGAAATAATAGAAACTCGCTTTGATAGGTTCCCCCCCACACGAGAACCGGCATTGCTCCCCCTGAAGGCCCCCCTGCGAACCGGCACCCTCCCCCCGCGATCTGGCAACCCTCACCACCATCAGGCACCCCCCTAGCCGTCATCGGGCACCCCCCCGCCGCGACCTGAGGTCGCCCCAACCCACCCAAACCCTCTTCTTACTTTAGTGTAGCCTCCGCACCGGCACCGGTACCAGCATGTCCTGTACGTTGGTGCCCGAAGATCTGCCTCCTGTGCTGGGCCTTGAGCAGATCTTCGGGGCACCGGCACCAACGCACAGGACATGCTGGTGCTGGTGCCGATGTGGAGGCTACACTAAAGTAAGAAGAGGGTCCGGGTGGGTTGGGGGGACCTCAGGTCGCTGCGGGGGGGGTGTCCGATGGCGGCGAGGGGGGTGCCGGATCGTGGGGGGGAGGGTGCCGGTTTGCGGGGGGGGGGGGGGTTGGGCTCGCTAATCGAGGCACGCTCAGTTTCCGAGGCGCCAATTTTGCGAATGTTTTGCTCGTCTTGCAAAACACTCGCAAACCGGTGCACTTGTAAACTGAGGTACCACTGTACTCATTATTTTTTATATATGTCATTTCTTATGTACAACTTGAGTTATTTTATTTTGGTTTATTAGGACCCCTGATGAAGGCATGTTTACCGAAACAAGGACCGTGTCGGGTCCTTTGGTTTGGTTCAAGGTGGTAACATTAACCGCATTCTTTATTATGTTTTAATAAATTCAGCCTGCATCTTTGTACAGCTGTCTGCAGTTTCTTTGTTTCTGGTTTCTGCTACATTTACTGCAGACCGTGTGGGTTTTCCTCTTTTGTTGCTTGCTTTTCATAAGCAGATTATCAACAGTGGCTTCTGGAAAGACACAAATCCCTACGTACTGCCATATTGGGTCAGACCAAAGGTCCGTCAGGTTCATGTCCTGTGTCCGACAGTGGCTAATCCAGGTCACAAGTACCTGTCAGAATCCCCAAAAGTAGCAAGCGATATCACCGGTAGTGCAGTGACCTGTCAAATGCGCGCAGGACATTGGCGTGCCACCACCTAGGCCTGGTGTCAGGTCAAAAGCGCGCTGGGACAAAGGCGCGCCCAGACAATTGAGCGCAGCGCGGAGGCGCGCACCGCTCAAAATTACTGTTTTTAGGGCTCCAACGGGGGGCCGTGGGGGTGGAACCCCCCACTTTACTTAATAGACATCGCACCGCGTTGTGAGGGGCTTGGGGGTTGTAACCCCCCACATTTTAATGAAAACTTCACTTTTTCCCTGTTTTTAGGGAAACAGTTAAGTTTACAGTAAAATGTGGAGGGTTACAACCCCCCAAACCCTCCATAATGCTGGCGCGATGTCTATTAAGTAAAGTGGGGGGGTTCCCCAACAAAACCCCCCGTTGGAGCCCCTAAAAACTGTAATTTTCTTTGGCACGCGCCTCCGTCTTGCGCTCAATTGTCGACGCGCGCCTTTGTCTTTCACGCCGTTGTCTATGAACCCCTAGGCCTTGCCGTTTGCGCTCTGAGAGGGGAGTTTGGGGGGAACCCCCCAACACACTCACGCTCCTGTTCAGAGGGGTTGTGGGGAGGAGGGAACCCCCCACTACACTTAAAACTCCCGGTCTCCCCCCGAACCCTTTCCGTTTTGGCTTTTCCGCTCTCAGGGTATGTGTGTGGGGAATCCCCCCCCCCCAGTACAATGGCGCTGTCCTTCAGGGGGATGCCCATGCGCTCGATTGCCGCGAACCCCCCTCCACTAAACATACAATTGTGCCCCAATAATCCCGCTCCCTTCATGCGTGCACTTGTCACTGCACGCATTTGACGGAGCGGAATTGTCGGGGCACATTTTCCTTCACGCTACTGGACGGTGTACCGGTTGTGCAATATAAATCTCCCAGGGACTTAGAAATAGGCCCTTCCTAAGAGTGAGGACTCTGGTCATGGTACATGGGATTGTGCCATTGGGGCTCGTTTCATGCTCGTTTTCAGCTGATTGATGTTTAGATGGTCCTGACCTTTGGTCAGTAACAATCTCACCTAAATACAGACCAGAACCTGTAGGTTGTATATCTCAGTGTCAGCCCTCTGAGGCTTCTACAGCCCTCTGTTTTTACAGTTTCCCTTCTATATTCTCTGTGGGGGGTGTTTTTTTCTAGGGATGTACCTACCCAGAGCTAGCGCGTGGGGGTAGGAGCGTTTGGGGATGTGCTACCGAGAGCGTATTTCCAACTTGTGAGGCTCCTGCACCTACCTGACCTGCAGATGGCGACGATTCTCCAGTCAACATAAATACTGAGGTAGTTTTACCAGCTCCGTTGGGCCCTAATAAGCCCAAGACTTCCCCTGAAAGAAACAAAATCTTCTTAGTTAATATTATCCCTCACTGCAGCACAATCTCAAGAAGCACAAAAACCAGCCCAAAAACTATAAGAATACTTGTGAACATACTAGGGGGGTCATTAACCTCATTGTACTTATTGAGATATCATGCAATATTGATATATGTTTGACATTACCATACTATAACACTTAGGAGAATTGCCAGCTCTCCTTTGTTTCATAGTTTTATATTTTTGGTTTCGTTTCTAGCATTCGTCATGCAAACATGGTATTCTTTTCCTAGTTGTACATGCTAAATCAGTACCTTTCTAGTCCCCTGAGGAAGGCATTTGCTGAAACTGGGATCCTAGTTGGGTCAACAATGGAAGAAAGTGTTTCACTTTGTTGGACTATTTTTTGGACTAAGAAATATAGCGTAATTGCTTGGACTGAGACATGTCACTTGCCTCTTTTGTGTGTGTTGGATAGTCTTTTTGTTTTGTACTTTAAATCTTTGTTAAGTTTCAATTTTTTATAACAATAATAATCATATGACATCAACATATCCAACTCAATTCCAGCTCATAGTTCAGTCCTTAATACTAGGCCTACTTGACTACTGTAATATCCTCTACCTCCCATGCCCTACAACCATAACAAAACAACTACAAACTATCCAAAACACAGCACTAAGACTCATTGCAGAAACATGATCACATTACAGAAGCATATCTCCAATCTTCCGATCCCAGCAAGAATACAATTTAAATTCTACTGCCTACTATTTAAGACTTTATACGGAGACAGTCCAAACTACCTGAATAACCGCCTCATCCACAACACCGCAACCAGACATAGGAAAACTCACACCCCATTCTCATACTCCCCAATTAAGGAGGTCAAACGGAAAAAACTATATGATGGCCTCCTGGCCACTCAAGCAGCCAAACTAGACAACCAAATCGCCAATCTACTGACGGCATCCCTCGACTACAAGACTTTTAGAAAAGAAGTAAAGACCATACTCTTCAAGAAAACTCTGAAAAAAGAAATAATAGCGCAAGTCTCAAACTCCACCTCTCACTAAAGCCAACTACCCCAAACAAATAACCTTACCCATTTCTCACTCTTTTTGAAAATGACCAATTTTTTTTTTTTTTTTGTAAGTTCTTGTTGTAATACATCTTGGATAATTCTTTTGTAATCCGCCTTGAACTGCAAGGTAATGGCGGAATAGAAATCCCTAATGTAATGTAATGTAATATCAGTAAAAAGGAAACACAATAACAAGGTAAATTAGGTAAGTTTCAACTGTGAAGGAGGAGTTCCATCAAAATCGAAGACTCCCTCACTTATTAAGGAAAATAATGGTAGCCTGAAATGGACCTGAACGAAACTTCTTTGAGCATTCATTCCTGAATATTGACAAGGGGGTCCTTGCAGACCTCGCCTCATTTTCTAAGATAAATCTCGTCAACTGTGTAGAATCAAAAGAAGTATATCTGGCCCCCTTGAAATTAATCAAACATTTGCAAGGGAACCTTAATACAAAACTAGCTCCCAGTTTCAAAACCTGGGGTCTCAAAAGCAGAAATTGTTTCCTCCATTTTTGTGTTAATTTAGATACATCTGGGTACATTCTTATCTTCTGATTCAGAAACAAAACATCTAATATAATAAAATGGTAGGACACGCATGCACACTAAAAAATCGTGTTCCCTGATCCGTCGTGGAAACACGATTGCGCATGCGCGGGTTTTACGTCACCGAACTCCACCATGCCACGCCAGCCATATCCGCCGCCGGCCTCGAGCTCCTGGGGGCCGGCGGTGCGAGCCGCCCACCCGCTGCTGAGGCCCTGCCTCCCACTTCCGCCCTACATGCCAGCCATGTCCGCTGCCGGCCTCGAGCTCCTGGGGGCCGGCGGCACGAGCCGCCCGACCGCTGCTGAGGCCCTGCCTCCCGCTTCCGCACTACACGCCGACGCCAGACGCCGCCCGGCCGGTGCTGAGGCCCCGCTTCCGCCCTACACGGCGACGCCAGACCCACCAACACAAAACGGCCCTCACATCCGCGAACAGGGTTGCCATGGAAACAGAGGGGCTCAGGAGCTAAAAAACAAACAAACAACAGTGCACAAGGACAGAGACACATAGACACTCACAGAAGGATAGGGGGCTAAAGAGACAGATTTAAAAAAATAACAAAACACTAAGGAGAAAGAGAGACACAGGTAAGGAGTGCTGCTGGGCAGGGGGAGCAGGGAAGAGGGTCAGGGGAGAAAAGAAGGAGTGCTGCTGGACAGGCAGAGCAGGGAAGAGGAACAGGAACAGGGGAGCAGGGAAGAGGAACAGGGGAGCAGGGAAGAGGAACAGGGGAGCAGGGAAGAATGACTGCGGATCAGGGAAGAAGTGCTGCTGGACAGTGTGAGCAGGGAAGAGAGACAGGGGGAGCAGGTAAGGAGTGCTGCTGGACAGGGGGAGGTAAAAGGAAGGGAGAAGACCTACTGCTGGACAGGTGGAACAGGCAAGGGGTGATGGTTGACAGCCGAGGAAAGAGAGAGACAGAAAGCGGCCAAGAGGAGAGAAAGAAAAAGAAATAAATAAAGACACACACATCTATTCTAGCACCCGTTAATGTAATGGGCTTAAAGACTAGTCTTTATATAAAAAAACCAACTTCAATAACCAATCTCTGTCTGAATTTAAGGCTAATTGCACAAATAATGCAGCAAATGTGATCTGTTTTGATTTTTTCTATTAAGTTTGTCAAATCCAATAGATCTAATTCCGGTTCCTGGTGATCTTCCAGAGTCTTTCCCAAGGAGATATAATAAATTTTGGAAATAGGTGGAAAAGAGTTCTGTGGGATTTTCAGAATCTCTGAAAGATGTCGTTTATACATATCTAGTGATGAAGTAGGACTTAATTTAGGAAAATTAATCAACCTTAAATTTTGTCTCCGTGTGATATTTTCCAAAATTTCTATCTTGAAATTAATATTACCATTCTCTTTCTTTCTTTTTTTTTTAAAATATTCTTTATTCGTTTTTAAAATTACATTAAGTGTTACATATATTCAATCACATTAACAATAAATATATCACTTACAGACTATCATTTGCACATTACTTAAAATCTTATCCCTCCCCCTTCCCTCCCTACCATATAATCCAGTATAATATAATATGTATTAATAAAATATCCCCTCCCTATCCAAACGTACAAAGCGTTGTACAAGGTATTTAAAAATAACTGGGAGACGAACATTTTTAAATTAATTAAGGCATACATGAACTAAACAAACATACTTATGACCTGAGAACAATGGGAAAAGAGGGAAGAACTACAATTTTATAGAAAGAATACCTAAAAGGAAAATACAATAGGAAAAGGGAAAAAGTTAAAAATTACTAGAGTAAATGTGGATAAAAGTTAGTTAAGCATTTTAGGCTGCTTTTGAATTTCTGAAAGTTTCGTTTGGCTCTAAGGTATAGAGGGAGAGAGTTCCAAATTAAAGGGGCGGTGACAGAAAAAAATGAGGGTACGACGAATGCCAATTATCTTTAAGGATGGGACATTAAGGGGATGCGGTGAGGTTGATCTTAAGGTTCTGGGAGGGTCATAGGGGGTCAGTGATCTATCTATGAATGCTGGGGCATTAGTTTGAATGGTTTTAAAGGTCAAGAGGGCAATTTGATATGTAATCCTATGTAGAACAGGCAACCAGTGGGCTTTTTGTAACAAAGGGGTGACGCGATCAAATTTTTTTGAACCCGAAATAATTTTGATGGCTGTCTTTTGTATCAGTTGAAGACGTTTTATATCTTTTAGGCACATCCCTTTTAATAATGAGTTACAGCAATCAATTTTAGATATTACGAGAGAACGAATTAACACATCTCATTCCGCCCTGTTTTATGGAGCCATTTGGTAACCCTAAACTTAACTATTGAAAAATAGCTCTGCAAGAGGCTCTTTTAGTAAGCTGAGGCGAGCACTAACGCGTGCTTACCATGGCCAAAACATGTGCTGAGGCATCCCCCTATAAGTTTTGCATGTGCGAGTGCATCACAGGTACAGTGCTACCTCGGTTTACGAGTGCACCGGTCTGCGAGTGTTTTGCAAGACGAGCAAAACATTTGAAAACTTGGTGCCTCGTAAACCGAGCTTGCCTCGCTGTACGAGCGCCTCCCCCCCCCGCAATCCGGCATCCCCCCCCTGCGATCCTACATCCCCCCCCCCCCGAGCACGGCAATGACATCCCTTACCCCCACTGGGCACCAATGCCGGTGCCCGAAGATCCTCCCTCTTCTGGCGCGGCCTGGGCTGGGCGGTGCGTCGGAGATCTTCCCTCTTTTGGGCTGGGCTGGGCTGGACTGGCTTTGAGCATTTGCGCATGCTCAAAGCCTTCTGGTCTCGCTCTCAATCTCGGAGAGAGCGAGACCAGAAGGCTTTGAGCATGTGCAATCGCGGTGGAGGGGGGAGGCAACGCGAGTGATGGGGAGGATGCCGGTTCGCGGGGGAGGGGTTTGGAGCAGCGTTGGATTCCTCAAGGGGGGGGAGTGGAGCAGCGCCGGTAGCCTCGGGAGGGGGGGGGGGGGAGGAGGTGGAACCAATCAAAGCGAGTTTCCCTTACTTCCTATGGGGAAATTTGCTTTGATATACGAGCAATTTGGTTTACGAGCATGCTTCCGCAACGAATTATCTTTAGCGCTGGAGGCAGGTTAGGAGCGGAGAGTAGGCATGTTCTACGCTAATCAGTTTGCTTAACCTCCTTAACCGTGCACTAACCAATTTTAAAAGGCGCTGACCGCTAGTGGCTGAGTATTGGGGAGAAAGTGCCCAGCACACATTTGCACCTCTTGCCCTGAGCACAGGGTTATCAGACATCCAGATTTCCCCGGATATGTCTGGGCATCAGCATTCAATTTCTAGTATAGAACATAGAAACATAGAAATAGACGGCAGATAAGGGCCACAGCCCATCCAGTCTGCCCACCCCAATGACCCTCCCCTACCTTTCTCTGTGAATAGATCCCACGTGTCTATCCCATTTGGCCTTAAAATCAGGCACACTGCTGGCCTCAATAACCTGAAGTGGAAGACTATTCCAGCGATCAACCACCCTTTCAGTGAAAAAGAATTTCCTGGTGTCCTCCCCTGATTTTCCACAGATGCCCCCTTGTTGAAGCGGGACCCTTGAAAAAGAAGATATCTTCTTCCACCTCGATGCGGCCCGTGAGATACTTGAACGTCTCGATCATGTCACCCCTCTCTCTGCGTTCCTCGAGTGAGTACAGCTGCAACTTATCCAGCCGTTCCTCGTACGGGAGATCCTTGAGTCCCGAGACCATCCGGGTGGCCATTCTCTGGACCGACTCCAGTCTCAGCACATCCTTGCAATAATGCGGCCTCCAGAATTGCAAACAGTATTCCAGGTGGGGCCTCACCATGGATCTATACAATGGCATAATGACTTCCGGCTTACGGCTGACGAAACCCCTCCGTATGCAACCTATGATTTGTCTTGCCTTGGATGAAGCTTGCTCCACTTGATTGGCAGTCTTCATGTTCCCACTGACGATCACCCCTAAGTCTCGTTCTGCTACCGTTCTTGTTAGGGTCTCGCCATTAGTGCAGACAGATGGAATTTATCTAGTTAAGACCAATAATCAACCTTTAACTTGATATGTGAAACCAGACAAAAGGGCCCCTTTTACAAAGTCATAGCAGCAATTCTCCCGCGGCAAACACACCAAAGCCCACAGGAACTGAATCGGCTTCAGAGCATTTGCCACGGGAGCAATGCTACCATGGCTTTGCAAAAGGGCCCCTAAGATAGGACTCTTGTTTTTTGCAGTCTAATTTTCCCAATTACCTTATGCAGTTAAGTGCTGGCTCCGCCCCCAGACCACCCGGAACACAGCTGCTTTGGCCGAGGCGGTTAGAGGAGATATTCTGTGGCACAATCCGGTTAAGTGCTGCTGAAGAGTTAACTAGGGACAGTGGCGTAGCGAGGGAGGTTCCCGCCCGGGACGGTGGTTGTCCGGCATCACTGCGCCATGCGCCCTGCCCCACTCTTCCCCCACTGCTTGAGCACCCCTGCCGTTCTTCCCCGCCACTTGAATGCCCCTGCCCACCTCTTAAAATGTTTGCCGGTGCGAGCAGGCATTTTCTACCTGCTCTTCTGACGTCAGGTCTTGGTCCCGCGATCAGGAAGTGATGTCAGAAGGGAGCCAAGGCTGGCGTGAGCAGTAAGTGGAAGGTGCTGCTTGTGCCAGTGAACATTTAATGAGGTACACAGAGGGGCAGAGAGGAATAAGGGCACCAGCACCCTCTGCGAAGACGGCACCAGGGGCAGTCCGCACTCCCACCCCTCCTTACTATGCCACTGACTAGACAGGAACCTCTCCTGCTTGGCTAAGTCACTTTGAATATTTCTGCTACTACTATTATTTTATAGCGCTACCAGAGCTACGCAGCACTATACAGAGCCACAAAGAAGAAGACAGTCCCTGCTCCAAAGAGCTTACAATCTAAACAGACAATACAGACAAACAGGATGCCATGGATACAGTTAAGGGGAAGGGTTAATCTGCTGGCTGATTTGGAGGGCAGAAGGGAGTACAGGACAATCCAGCCATTGTGACATCACTGCTGAGGTTGGCTCTTATTGGTTGAATGAGACATTATGACATCACAATCTCAGCTCTGCTTCCCAAAGACTGTTATGACACTATTATGGCATTATGACATCAGAGGAGTAGGGTTATATCAAAAAGGTGGGTTTTCAGTCTGCTTTTAAACAAGGGAAGGGAAGGGGCTTGACGGACAAACTCAGGTAATTTATTGTAGGCATTGACCCCAGAGACCAGGAAACAAACACAATATTACCTTTTTTGACACAGAAAGAGATATTTTTGGTAGCCACTTTCTTCTTCTTTGTGAAAATGGAACAAGTCCTTTGGTCCTTGAATTCCTTCCGCAGGCTGCTGGCTACAATTACTGCATTCTGAGAAGGTCATAAAGGAGAGACGTTGAAAAGGAGCGAGTTGTTATTGTAACACACGTCCTATTTTATGCGATCCAAGTTTATCTAAAATTTTCTATCCTGCCCTAGGGGGAGCCTTCAGGGCGGCTTACAATCTAAAACAAATTTTAATAACAATACAATGTAAAAAGAACTACAAACTAAAAAGAACACAATACATAAAATTAGGATAAATACAAAAAATTATAGCAAAGGGAATGAAATACAACATTAGGGGCGTTCTTCTGTTTTCCAAGATACCAGCAGTGCTACCCGTTAAACCTGAGAATATGCAACAGAAAAAAGGTACGTTTTCAATTTTTCCTTGAACTTATCAATTAATCCCCTCTTTCACGAAACTGTGACAGCAGTTTCTAGTGCAGAGAGTTGCGCTGAATGGCCCGCGCTGCTCCCAACACTCTTAGGAACTCGAGCGTCGGGCGCAGCACGGGCTATTCAGCGCGGCTCCCTGCGCTAGAAACTGCTATCACAGTTTCGTAAAAGGAGGTTTATTGGAATTCCAATACTTTGGGGCCACTGACGGAGAAAATTGCTTCTCTGACATGTTCGTGGACTATATCTTTATGCGATGCGACCTAGTCCTATATAATAAAACCCTAAGCGCGCATGCGCACTTAGGGTTTCGTGATCCCTGCGGCCGTGTTTTCTGATCCGTGGCCAGATTCTATTTTACAACCCAGCGGCAGGGAACACTCTGGCCACTCCCCTCCTCCCGCCCTCGCTCACCAACCGCTGGAGGAAGCGCAGGCAAGCTCTCTCCCTGCCCGCATCCTCGGCAGGGAACACTCTGGAGGTTCCCCCCTCACGCCCTCACTCACCCACCGCCGCCGCCGCCGCCGCTGATCGCGTCAGAGGGAACGTGCTACCGAGTTGGAGAGCGGCCTGCGAGGTTCGCTAAAGCCGGCCACGCTCATAGGCTGCTTTGAAGAGGAGCAGGCCAGAAGATGCCGGGATGGAGGGAGGGTAAGAACGGGAACAATACAGGGGGAGAGGGAAAGGGGGCTGCTTCTGGGGGAGGGGTGTGCTGGGGACAGACAGCTTTGCTCTTGTGGGGGGGGGGGGAAGACAAAAGAGGCCATGGAGAGACAGGGAGAGGGAAAGGAGGCTGCTTTGGGGGGAGGTGTGTGCTGGGGGGCAGACAGCTTTGCTCTGGGGGGAATGCAGAAGGGGGGCCATGGAGAGACAGTCAGGGAGAAGGAAAGGGGGCTGTTTTGTGGGGAGGGGTGTGCTGGGGGCAGACAGCTTTGCTCAGTGGGGGGGGGGGGGAGACAGAAGGACACAGACAGCGGCCAAGGAGAGAGAGAGAGAAAGAAACACAGACAGACAGACACATCTATTCTACCCGTTAATGTAATGGGCTTAAAGACTAGTTACTAATAACTGGGGTAACGGTAAAAGAACGTTAGCCCGCGTTGCTAACTTTCCCCCTTAGTCTGCTGTTCAGTGGCAAACTCTAGCGTTCTTTGTCTCTGTCATGAAAGAAATCTTTCGCGTTAATAACCGATTAAGTAATTGGCTTACCTCTTCATTGGGCTCTGACGCTATTAGGTTACTAACTCGCTCCCTTTCAGCACGGACGTCTTCATCTTCTCCTGTTGGATCCTCAGGGTTTTGCAAGACTTTGGTTTTTCTGGGGAGAATTCTAACAGAGGAAAAGGCTCTGTTTATTTGCTGCCATTGAAGCATTGATGGAACTTTGGCTAGTTACTATTAATGCGATGAAGGGACCCTTGAACTGAAGTGCAGTAGGTTTTGCACTTAACTGTGTGTTAACAGCAAAGATCAACATGCAATAAGTGCATAATCCCTGGTAAATAAGGCGGTGTTCCTCACATCTTACTGCACAAAGTACTCAGTGCATGACAGACACATGAAGTTTCAGGTAGCTCCTCCCTATCAAGGTACTATATCCGGGCCCCTCCCCCATGATCCAAACCCCCGATCATGCTTGTAAACACCTAACGCTCTCCGATCAACTCTCCCAATTCATTAACCCCACACCTGGCAGAACAACCGTACCTCCTGACAGGAAACGTCCCCAGAGTCCTACTCTCCCCCACCCCTGACTCCCACCCCATCCCCAAAACCTACTAAGAATCATCAGTAGTAGTTCAGGGGGGTCCTCAGATACAGCGGTTCCCTCTGTTGTCACCTGAGCCAGTACTGTCATCCCATGTGGCACCTCTTTCTCTTAGTGGTAGTCTTGCGGTACTACTGCTAGAAGGTCATCCTTATATAACAACTAATCCCGAGAAAATCGGAAGTTTCTACCAAATATGGGCATCCACTATTTAGATAACATTATTATTTGTCTATGTTGGAATTAAATTGCACACCCTTTTGGCAATTCATTCCACAGATTTGCAATCCATTCCACAGATTTGCAAAGGGGTGCTGAAAAGTTCTCAGCCCAACCACGAAGAGGATGACGTGGCTATGGTTCAATCAATGATCTGACACAACCTCAAAACACAGAATTTTGTTTGTGCAAATTGGCACTTAACGAAATAAGGTAACCCTCTTTTAAGCTCGGAATTTAGGAAGTGGGTTGGTTGGGCTGAGAACTTTTTAGCACCCCCTCGTATGTAATAAAAATGAGCAAAGTATAGCACAGTCAAGCCATTGTGACATCACTGATGAGGTTGGCTCTTATTGGTGGAATGAGGCATTATGACATCACAGTCTCAGCTCTGGTTACCAGAGATTGAAACTTTTCACACTATGAGGAGGTGCTGAAAAGTTCTCAGCACAACCAAGAAGAGAATGACGTGGATATGGTTCGATCAATGATCTGAAACAATGTCAAAACAGGGAATTTTGTTTCTGTAAATTGGCACTTAATGAAATAAGGTAACCCTCTTTTCAGTTCCAGTGGAAAAAGAACGCACAGAATTTAGGAAAAGTTGATTGGTTGGGCTGAGAACTTTTCAGCAACTCCTGGTAGTGTGAAGAGTTTCAGTCTCTGGTAACCTGAGCTGAGATTGTGATGTCATAATGCCTCATTCCACCAATAAGAGCCAACCTCATTAGTGATGTCACAATGACTTGATTGTCCTAAACTTGGCCCACTTTTATTACATATGAGGAGGTGCTGAAAAGTTCTCAGCCCAACCAAGAAGAGAATGACGTGGATATGGTTCAATCAATGATCTGAAACAACGTCAAAACACAGAATTTCGTTTTGGCAAAATAAGGCGCAGAATTTAGGAAAAGTTGGTTGGTTGGGCTGAGAACTTTTCAACACTCCCTTGTATGTGTACATGGATAGTGGTGGGGGGAGTGCAATGAGAAGAAATATTTTTATCAACCTAGTACATTTCAATAAATTATGACATGGCCACTCAGAGGAACATCAGAACAGCGGCCCAACTTCCTGAACCAATAATTTTCCTACTCTCACCACTGGACCTTGATATTCAAAGTTCTATAAATATTCAGTGTTCCATCTCGCGAAGATGTGTGCAGACAAGGTTTAATTGAGCTTCTAGGCTTTGGTTTAGCAGATGCCTAAAAGACCTGGTGAACTGTGAGATCCAAAGGCGCCATGCACTGGCCTAACACCGGTGAAGATATAAGACTGATGCAAGACAGATCTGAGAGTGCTCCGTCTCTCACAAACTTAATTGTCTTCTTTGTACTCTGTATTAGGGTTATCAGAGGTCCGGATTTCCCTGGACACGTCCTTCTTTTCGAGGAGGGTCCGGACGGCTTTTCAAAACCCGGCACTTTGTCCGGGTTTTGAAAAGCTTCCTCTACATCACGTCAGACAGGAGGGTATCTGCGCATGCGCGGATGCCAAGCCATCATGTCCCATGGTATGACATCGTGGCTTCATATCTGCGCATGCTCGGATGCCCTCCTGCCCGACGAGAGCAGGCAGCGGGGGTGGGGGAGGGACTAGCATGGGGTTAGGGTGGGATTGGGGGGGGGGACTGGGGTGTAGCAGGACGGGGATGGGTGGAACTGGATGGGCGGGGCTAGGGGATCCGGATTTTACTAAAGTAAAATCTGGTAACCCTACTCTATATCATGGACACATTAAGTGGTTGCCAGATGTCTTATGGAGAAACTAGTCTTATAGCCCGTTACATTAACGGGGGCTAGAATATATGTGTGTGTGTCTGTCTTTATTTTTTTTTCTCTCTCCTTAGCCGCTTTCTGTATTTCTGTCTTTCTTTCTTTCTTTTTTTTTCCTTGCCTGCTCCCCCTGTCCATTTCTCCCTTCCTTTTACCTCCCTGTGTCCTCCACCACCCCATCACTGCTCACCTTATCCAGCAGCAGCCCTTCTCCCTTTGTTTTACCTCCCCTGTCCATCATCACCTCCTTCCTGCTCCCCCTGTCCAGCAGTAGGCCCTCCCTTCCTTTTTCTTCCCCCCCTGTCCATCATCACCTCCTTCCTGCTCCCCCTGTCCAGCAGTAGGCCTGCCTTCATTTTTCTGCCCCCCTGTCCATCAGCACCTCTTCCCCTGTCCATCAACCCCTTTTTCCTGCTCCCCTGCCCAGCAGTACGCCTCCCTTCCTTTTTCTGCCCCTCCATTTCCGTGTGCTGCAGCATTTCCCTCCCACCCCACTTCCCTGTGCAGCATTTTCCTCCCCCCCCCATACCTTCCTCCTTACCTCCATGCCCTACCATTCTCTCCCCTTCTGCTCCCTTTCCTCCTTCAACTTCATCGGGCAGCAGCAGCAGCATTTATAATTAATTGCTGTTGTCGGCTTCAGGTCTTCCTCTCTGGCGGGTCCTGTCATCATGAAAACATGAAGTAGGCAGGACCCACCAGAGAGGAAGGCCTGAAGCCGGCAACAGCAGCGAATTTTAAACGCTGCTGCTGCCCGAAGAAGCCAGGCCTTAACCACAAAGCTGGGGGGAGGGGGGAGGGTTTTAAAAGGTACAGCGGCAGCGGTGGTGGTGGTGGGGTTGAAAAGCCATCCTTTAAAAACTTGCCTGTTTTATTTTTAAATGCCGTCCGGGCTTGGCCGCCGTGGCCTGCAGCCGCCATGGCCGCCATCCGCCTCGGGGGGGGGGGGGGGAGGAGAGAGAGAGCTTCGCGCGCATGCGCACTCCTACCTGCGGTGCCCTACAGCTCACAGAAAACGGGCGCACGCAGGTGGGAGTGCGCAAGCGCGGCTTAGGGTTTTATTACATTAGATAGCTGAAGACAGTAGCATTTGTAGGATTGTATTATTCTCGGGACAAACCTGAAAACAGGATCTTTGGTTATCATTTTTCTCCCACATTTCATCTCTAGACACCGCAGAAGGAAAAGGAAGATAACACATTGTGCAACAGACTGGAAAAGAAGAAAAGTTTCATCATTGGCTTGAAATGAGACCTACACAGGAACAGAGAAAACGAAGGCAGATAAAGACCATCTGGGCCTAGCCAGTCTGCTCATCCATCCCTCTCTCTCCCTTAGAGATCCACTACCCTTTATGGAGAGGGTAGTGGATGCCTGGAATGCGCTCCCGAGAGAGGTGGTGGAGAGTAAAACTGTGACTGAGTTCAAAGAAGAATGGGATGAACACAGAGGATCTAGAATCAGAAAAAAATATTAAATATTGAACTAGGCCAGTTACTGGGCAGACTTGCACGGTCTGTGTCTGTGTATGGCCGTTTGGTGGAGGATGGGCAGGGGAGGGCTTCAATGGCTGGGAGGGTGTAGATGGGCTGGAGTAAGTCTTAACAGAGATTTCGGCAGTTAGAACCCAAGCGCAGTACCGGGTAGAGCTTTGGATTCTTGCCCAGAAATAGCTAAGAAGAAAAAAAAATAAAAAATAATAAAAAATAATAATTAAAAAAAAAAAATTTAAATTGAATCAGGTTGGGCAGACTGGATGGACCATTCGGGTCTTTATCTGCCGTCATCTACTATGTTACTATGTCACTTGTCGTCTCCACCACCTCCACCAGGAGGCTGTTCCACAAATTCACCATCCCTTCCGTAAATAAGTATTTCCTCAGCTTACTTCGTAGTTCGCACCCTTTCACCTTCTTCCTATGCCCTCTCATTCCAGAGCTTTCTTTCAGCTGAAAGAGACTCTCGACTGCTGTGCACTTATGCTGCGTA
Source organism: Geotrypetes seraphini (assembly GCF_902459505.1). Classification (NCBI taxonomy): domain Eukaryota; kingdom Metazoa; phylum Chordata; class Amphibia; order Gymnophiona; family Dermophiidae; genus Geotrypetes; species Geotrypetes seraphini. The sequence continues at coordinate 14,168,649 of NC_047093.1, read as the reverse complement.
GGTATTTAAATGTCTCTCACAATAATATCCAGAGCTAGTGCGTGGGGGTGAGAGCGTTTCGAGATGGGTTGGAGATACACCATCCAAGTTTCAAGTTGATTAAAATTGGATTAATCGCTTAGCAATAAAATTCTAAGCGATGTACAATTAAAATGAGGGGAATACATGTAATCATCTGAAATATGAATCGTGACAAAGACAATAACAGACATTAGGAGAAAGGGAGAACTACAATATTTTTAGGAAACAAACATAAAAAGGATAGAACGTGAGGAGGGGGAAAAGAACATAAAATATTTAAAAGTCAACAGAGATTGGAGGTTAGTTGAAATTAAGATTCAAACGCGTCTTTTAAAAGGAAAAGTTTTAAGGGCTCCTTTAAACTTATCACAATTTTTTTTCCTTCCTTAAGTAAGCTGGCAGTGAATTCCATATGGGTGGAGCTGTTACCGAAAATATAGTCGTACGACATGTGTTAATAACTTTTTAATTCCGGTTGGCCCATGTGTCTAAGGCCCCTCCTATCACAATGCACTGGGAAGGGATAGGCCCGCCATTCCATCCGTCCAACTAACTTCCAGGTAAGTGGTGGTGGGGGGACTGGGGTAGAAGGTGGGGGATGTTTAGGGGTTCACAAGGGTGCGCCTTTGGCAGGAGGGCATGGACTTCCTCTTGCCAGTATTCACGAGGGGTATGCCTTTGGCAGAAGGGCTTGAGATCCCTCCTGCTGGTATTCGTGGTGGTGGTGGTGGTGGGGGGGGGGGGGGGGGGGGGGTTTGGGATCCCTTCTGCTACGATTGTGGGTTCTGGAGGGAGTGCCAGCTGAAGGGCTTGAGATCCAGAACTGCCGGTTCATGGCAGTTCGGGGCGGAGGGGGATCGCGATCGTAGCAGGAGAAATTAGGTGTCTCTCCTGCTGCGATCATTGCGGTTGGGGGTGGACAAGTTGCCTGGGCTGGAACTTCTACCTGTTTTGACTTGGTCTATGTCAAAACGTATAAGTTCCATCTGGCAACCTGGCAACCCTTTTTGGTTATGGCTGCCAGACGACTAAGTCTAAGTCGGCCCACCTCCCACCCTTTCCCCTCCTCCAAAAATGCCTCTTTTCGCTCTAGGCGTTCAGAGGCAGGGGAAAGGCCTAAGCTGGTTTTAGATACGTCTAAAACCAGTTTTGATTATCGGTACTTGGGCGATCTGTCTTTTTGATCATCCAAGTACCGACTTAGGCCACTTTTTGAACGTTTTTCCCTACTGTATATATATAAATGCAGTCCCATCTTTATCCAGATTCACTTAGGTGGTTGAACATTGTGCTGAACTGGATATTCAAAGCTGCCTGGCCCAAGCCTAGCATTGTATACAAAAACGCTCACTGCTGGACGAATATTTATTCCTTAGTTTCTAGATTTATCCAGGCGAAGTATGGCTTGCTCCTAGGGTGGCCTTTGGCTAATTCAGATTTTCAGCAGTAGCCAGAAAAGTTGGTAGTGGTGGGTACAAACCTAAATCCAGCTGGCTATGTGAAATTTTGAGTCGCAGAACTAGTTGGCTAAAGTGAGGCATTTAGGCATGACCAAAGTTGTTAAATTTGTGGAAGCTGCTCTAATCACAGAACAAAACTTGAATTTTAAAATGTTTTTCTTACCATAAAGAAAATGATGATCATACTCATAAAACTGCCTTTCAATTCGATGAATGCAGTTTCAAATTCGGTGATGCTCTGTGAGAGGGAGAAATGTAACATTAATTGAGAAGGAAACCTCTGCATTGTTTAGTACAAGAGGGGAGCAGTTTGCTTCTGAATTTTATGAAGGAGGGAACGGAAAAATCAAATGCACAATACCACTCTTTTTCTAAGTGAACAGTAGCCCGTTCTCATGGTGGCCAATCCAGATTCCTAGTACCTGGCCAAAACCCAAAGAGTAGCAACATTCCATACAGAATCTCAAAGAACAGCAAGATTCCGGAATCCCAGAGAGTAGCAAGATTCTAGAATCCCCAGAGTAGCAACATTCCACATAGAATCTCAAAGAATAGCAAGATTCCGGAATCCCAGAGAGTAACAAGATTCTAGAATCCCAAAGAGTAGCAACATTCCATACAGAATCTCAAAGAATAGCAAGATTCCGGAATCCCAGAGATTAACAAGATTCTAGAATCCCAAAGAGTAGAAGCATTCCATACCACCATTTATTTACTCAGTTTTCTAATCCTTAGGTTTGTATCCCGCATCATCTCCACGTTCGTAGAGCTCGATGCGGTTTACAGTAGGAGAAATAGGAAGGAACTACAACAGAGGGTTAGAGGTAGAAGTGTGAAGAAAATTTAGAGGACTTGGGATGCCAAGATATAAGAGTTTCCTTGATTCCTAAGTTGGAGGGAGACTTACATTTTTTGAGAAAAGCCAGGTTTTCAGATGTTTGCGGAAAACTTGGAGAGAGCTCAAGTTCCGAAGAGGGGAGGTAAGGTTGTTCCAGAGCTCAGTGATTTTGAAGTGGAGGGAGGTCCCTAGCTTTCCTTGGTGGGATATGCCTTTTAGTGAGGGGAAGGATAGTTTTAATTTGTGGGAGGATCTGGTGATATTAGGGTTTTTTCTATACTATTCTCTCAGGGGAGCCCAGAACGGTTTACATGAATTAATTCATGATGTACCCGGGGTAATGGGGGGATTAAGTGACTTGCCCAGGGTCACAAGGAGCAATGTGGGTTTGATATTTTGTATGAAGACATACTATAAGGTCAAAAGCTTCTGCAAGCATTGTTCTGAATTCCATTAGTCAAGCGCTGGATTGAAGTATTTATATTGGTATTAGATCCCTAGTCTGTGTCAGGTTAGGATAAAAACTTGGATTGACAAAGCTTGTACGTTTATTGAGGAAGGTTAGACATCTCTTTTGTCATCGACATTTTTCCATATTAGTTCACTCAATTATATTATCTCGCCTCGATTATTGCAATGTGATCTACCTCAGTATCACAAAAACTTGTCTTCATAGATTGCAACTGATTCAAAATACTGCTGCAAAATCGATCTTTGGGAAACGTAAATCTGATCACGTAACTCCGTTGCTCCAGAGTCTCCATTGGCTCCCGGTTTATTTCAGAGTTCAATTCAAGCACTGTGAGGTTACAAAGGTTGGAGAGTTCTAAATCTAATAGATGCTGGCACTGTCATCTTGATATAGGGACTAAACTAAACTAAACTAAACCTTGGGTTTATATACCGCACCATCTCCACGAATGCGGAGCTCGGCACGGATCATTTACTATATTATGTCCCTTGATACTCAAATTCTGGAAATCCATTTGGGGTCAAATTATTATGATTATTTGGAAGTTCCACTATCGCTATCCTATGATATAATATTGTTTGGAATGATATTATTCCCTAAGAAGCCAATTAATGCAAATCAGAATAAATTGCTCCTCATCAAGATAAGGAAAAATTGGGACAACTTAAATTACAGTTTCCGGTGGGAATCCTTATGTCAGATTTATAAGTTTGAAAACATTAATTCTTTACAGAGGGGACACCATAGCAAATTTAAGGACATTTGGGGCCCGTTAACAAAATATTGTAATGTATGAATGTGAATTATAGCATTTATTTCCCTTTGATTCATGAAAGATTGTTATACATATCCAGGAGGGTTGGGGGGGAGTGCTAGGGTGGGTGGGGGGATTTAAATCGCTGTATATTATGTATTGGTATAGATTGCTGTATCTTATATTACTTGACTGTTCATGTATTTCCACTATGTATATGATTTTTAAAATCAATAAAGATTCCCCAGAAGAAAAAGGAAACTGTACAGGATGTGGACCATCTGGTAACAGATGATGTTAATCTGACAGAGTTCTTAGAAGATTCTCAAGATGTTATTCAGACTCGGTCCACAATGATTCTAACATGTGTTAGAGAGACAGATAAAATGCTGTTAATGAAACTTTACTTTAAAAATCGACTGACCGAGTTCTGTGGGGATTTGGTTAGTATATTTCCTGATGTCTCAAGAGCCACGCAGTTTAGGAGAAAAGAATTTCTGAAATTGAGAACTAGAGTATTGGCACTTGAGGCATCTTTTTATTTAAAGTTTCCTTGTAAATGTTTGGTTAAGATACAAGATACTGAGTTTGTCTTTTGGGATCCCATTCAATTGCAACAATTTCTGGTAGCTCGTGAACAGAAGTGAGTTGTTTTTTTCTTTTTTCTTTTTCTCTTTCATTTATTGACGAGAAATTAGGGTAGGAATGTCCAATGTCCTAATTTAGTTGGGAATGATTTGGGTTCATTGGAACTCAACCCATTTCCTTGTTTTTCCTTAAAACTTACCGTATTTGCCGGTGTATAAGACGACTGGGCGTATAAGACGACCCCCCAACTTTTAGTTAAAATATAGAGTTTTGTTATATACTCGCCGTATAAGACTACCCCTTCTTCCGCACACCTTCTCTACTGCCCCGGGTGCAGCACAGCCGGCCAGGTCCCCTTACTTTTGTGGCACTTCCCCGACCGACCGACAACAGCCCCGGTCCGACAAACTCCCTGCACTAACCGCGAATCTAAATTACCTTCTTACAGCTGCTATAAGAAGGTAATTTAGATTCGCGGCTACAGGGAGGGAGGATTGTCGGACCCGGGCTGTTATCGGTCGGTCGGGGAAGTGCCCACAAAAGTAAGGAACCTGGCCGGCTGTGCTGCCACCGGGGCGGGGCAAGGCCGCCCCTCTCTCTGGTACCGCGAGGCTACTCTCCTTCTCCTTATCTGCCCTGCCTGCAGCACAGAGCCGAACGGAAGTCCTTCCCGACGTCAGCGCTGACGTCGGAGGGAGGGAGGGCTTGTTTAAGCTTTGTTAAGCCCTCCCTCCCCTCCGACGTCAGCGCTGACGTCGGGAAGACTTCCGTTCGGCTCTGTGCTGCAAGCAGAGGAAGGTAGGGAGAAGAAGAGCCGCGTACATCCAGAAGACTGAGTACATCCAGCCCCGCGACCTCGGAGGCGTCCCCATGGGATCCCCGCGACCCTAGGGGGCGTCCCCACGGGATCCCCGCGACCCTAGGGGCGTCCCCGTGCAGCTCTCTAATGTAAAGTAAGGGCATGTAAACAGTACCCGGCGTATAAGACGACCCCCGACTTTGGGGAGGATTTTAAGGTACTGAAAAGTCGTCTTATACGCCGGCAAATACGGTAGTTGATATATGCAATATGTCTCTCCTTTTAGTGGGCTTGTAAAGGATTGTTTTTTGTATTTGTTGTATTGAAAACTTGTATGGAAACTTTTTTTTCCTTGATAGCTTTATGATATTGTAAATGCATTAATCCAAATTAAAAAAAAAAAAAAAAAAAATCAATAAAGAATTAAAAAAAAAAAAAAAAAATCAATAAAGAATTAAAAAAAAAAATAGAGTTCAATTCAAATTGGCTTGTGTCGTTTTTAAAATCCTATATGGTATCTTTACTCCTCTCCTTCCTTTATCTTGGAACATTTACAGATTTTCCTTTGCAAGAGTTAATCAACAATTCAAATGATCTCTTCCTTCCAAGAAAGGGATAAAAGGAGTCAGATTTTCACTCAATCTCCGATTTTTAAGTTTTCTCAACTTCTGGAACGATCTTCCACTCTTTTTAAGGAGTTCTGGGTTCATTCAACCTTTTTCTGTAAATCTTTGAAAACCATTTTATTGCTAAACACTTTTGAAAATTCATCTTCCGAAACTTAGGGGTTCCTTTTATTAAGCCGCGCTAGCGGGCTTAACCGCGCGAACCTCTTTCATCACGCGCTGGCGAAAAACTACCGTCTGCTCATGAGGAGGCGGGTCTGGGGGTAGCGGCTAGCTCAGGCTTGTAAAAGGAGCCCTAAATCTTTGTTTTTTAAGCTTTCTCAACTTTGGAACGATCTCCACCCCTTGTAAGGAGTTCCGGTTCACGTCAACTTTTTCGTAAATTTTTGAAAAACCATTTGATTTGCTAAACACTTTGAAAATTAATCTCCCGAAACTTAGGATTCCTTTTACGAAGGTACGTTAGGGTTTTTAGCGCACACACAAAATTACCGCGCGCTATAGCGTGCGTTAAGGTTGTAGCGCACCTTTGTAAAAGGAGTCCTTAATCTCATTCCTCATGGTTTTTTTAATTTCATTTTTGAAAATAGTATCAAGCAGTTTACACTTGTTTAGGAAACACGAAGAAAATTATACAGTAATAACATCATTTCATATAGAAGTATTAAATAATAAAACATCTTCTTCTTAGACCCCAAAACAATGAGTGACGGTCTAAAGATATAGGACTTTTATAATTAATACATAAATCAAAATAACGCGAAAAGGCTTTACGGATTAACTCCTCCTATACTATATTACCCATTATTCCCTGACAATCTTCTTCAAGTCTAGAAAGTTCCTGAGATGTTCTGGAACAAAAAAGATATATTTTGTCTCTAAATATTTTACGAGACATTTACAAGGGTAAGCCAATTGAAAAATAGCTCCAAGATCTTTTGCTTCTTGTCTCATTAAAAGAAACAGCTTTCTCCTTTCTTGGGTCTCTTTATTGACATCAGGATAAATCCAAATACATTGTCCCATGAACAAAGCCTGTTTTTTACGAAAGTAGAGCTTCATTACTGCATTGAGGTCTTGTTGAAATACAAACGAGATAAGTAAGGTAGCTCTTTCTTCAATTTTTGTTAAAGAAGTTTCCAAATTTCTGATATATTCCCCACATCAAGCAACTCAGTTGCTCCTGGTATTTTGCTCTCTGACTTCTTTATAGCTGCAGGTGTATAATAGATTTTGTTCAAAGGAGGAATAAGATCAGGGGTGAATCCCAGGATTTGTACCAAATAAGCCTTAAATAATTCAACAGATGAGATTTCTGACGTTTTGGGTCATGGTTTTTATTTGCTGAGTTAACTTTGTAAACCGAGTCGAGCTTTCTTGGACTGATGTCTCGGAATATAAAGCCAAGCCTTAGATTAGATTGTACTGTAACTATGGCAAATTATAGCTCGTTAACTGTAATTATAATGCAAGCCCTCCCCCAATGTGTGTGAGTTCTCGTTTGACATATGGCTTAGAATTTCTTTATGTATGTTAACCTGTAACCCATTCGGAGCTTGCTGGGGAGGGTGGGATAGAAAACGAATTAAAAATCAAATAAATAAATATGAAACAACTTACCATAATAGCATTTTCCAGGAATGCCAATATTGCATAGGTAGGGATGAAAGCACAGATGACGATGATATAACGCTCGAATAAAAAAAAGATGTAGATGAAGATGTGGGGAATAAAGGACGCCTGGGTTGTTGGAATAAAAAGACAAAACCATTAAGAACATGACAGATTTATTTGATTGATTGATTTTTAAAATTTCTAGACCATTTTATTCCAAAACGGTTTACAAATAGTTACATACATAAAGGGCTCCTTTTACTAAGCTGTGGTAGCGTTTTTAGTACGCGCTAACCCCGCGCTACATGCCAAAAACTAACGCCAGCTCCATGGTGGCGTTAGTGTCTAGCGCGCACGCTAAAACCGCTAGCGCAGCTTACTAAAAGGAGCCCATACTCTTATAAAATTCAGAACAAGGTAAGAACAAAACAGACAGATTCAATCCTTACATAAAATCAATTTCTCAAAGAAATGCATCTACAAATAATTGTGTTTTCAGCATTTTCCTAAACGAGCTCTTATCTCTACATTTTCGGATTTGACCAACCAGGCTATTCCACAGCTTAGGAACATAAGAATTGCCGCTGCTGGGTCAGACCAGTGGTCCATCGTGCCCAGCAGTTCACTCCCGCGGCGGTCCTTAGAACAAAGACCAGTGCCCTAACTGAGTCTAGCCTCACCTGCATACGTTCTGATTCAGCAGGAACTTGTCTAACTTTGTCTTGAATCCCTGAAGGGTGCTTTCCCCTATAACAGCCTCCGGAAGAGCATTCCAGTTCTCCATCACTCTCTGGGTGAAGGAGAACTTCCTTACATTGAATCCCTGGAGGGTGTTTTCCCCTATAACAGCCTCCGGAAGAGCGTTCCAGTTCTCCATCACTCTCTGGGTGAAGAAGAACTTCCTTACATTGAATCCCTGGAGGGTGTTTTCCCCCTATAACAGCCTCCGGAAGAGCGTTCCAGTTCTCCATCACTCTCTGGGGGAAGAAGAACTTCCTTACATTGAATCCCTGGAGGGTGTTTTCCCCCTATAACAGCCTCCGGAAGAGCGTTCCAGTTCTCCATCACTCTCTGGGTGAAGAAGAACTTCCTTACATTGAATCCCTGGAGGGTGTTTTCCCCTATAACAGCCTCAGGAAGAGCGTTCCAGTTCTCCATCACTCTCTGGGTGAAGAAGAACTTCCTTACATTGAATCCCTGGAGGGTGTTTTCCCCTATAACAGCCTCCGGAAGAGCGTTCCAGTTCTCCATCACTCTCTGGGTGAAGAAGAACTTCCTTACATTGAATCCCTGGAGGGTGTTTTCCCCTATAACAGCCTCCGGAAGAGCGTTCCAGTTTTCTACTGCTCTCTGGGTGAAGAACTTCCTTACGTTTGTACGGAATCTGTCCCCTTTCAACTTTAGAGAGTGCCCTCTCGTTCTCCCTACCTTGGAGAGGGTGAACAACCTGCCCTTATCTACTAAGTCTATCCCCTTCAGTACCTTGAATGTTTCGATCATGTCCCCTCTCAATCTCCTCTGCATCCGTTTCCATATATTTATGGTTAGCTTTCATTTTCAGCAATGGTGAACTTTCAGAGCGAAGTGATCTTAATGGTTGATACTAAGACATCAGACCCTTAAAAAAATTCAGGGATCGTACCATATAAAAAATGGGTGACATATCATCATTGCTTTGTATTGGATTCTGAATGCAATTGGCAGCCAATGCAATTGTCAGAGATATGGAGTAATATGCTCATATCTTGATGTTCCAGTTATCATTCTGGCCGCAGCATTCTGTACCACCGGCAAAAGCCCTACACCTAGTCTTAGTTATTTTTTTTATTTTTTTATTTTTTTTTTTTTTTAAAACAGCTATTATAACCTCCCTTTTTGTTCTCCCCTTTTATGTTTTTTCTTCTCTTCTATCAAAAATTGTAACTATTCCCCCTCTTAACCACACATGTCTTGTATGTCTTACCCACAAAATTATTTTAAAACTTATGTCTACACTCAGTTTGTTAAGTGTGTTAAATTTTAACTAACAACAAATTTGTTTTTATGTCACCATTAACATTGTACTTGTTTCATTTATTAATATATGTTATTATTATTGTACATCGCCTAGCAATCTAAATAGGCGATTCATCAAGAATAAATAAACTTGAAACTTGATTCCCAGGTACAGGACATTGCAGTAGTCCAGATGCGACTAGATCATTGCTTGTACAACAGCACAAAAGTCAGATGGTAACAACGTTGGTTTAAAAACGATACAATAAATGTATTTGTGGAAAACATTTTGGCACTGTCTTTACCACCTGACAACCCATAGGTGTTCGAGGCTTGTTCAGTTAAGGCAGAGCTTACAGGAATGGGGCAGGACCATGGACAGCGACGAAACTTGTAGGGAAATTTGAGTTCTCGTGGGGACGGGAACAAATTTGTCCCCATGTCATTCTCTGGTCCAATGCACCAGCCATTATGCTGCTTGTCTGTGCTGCATGGTTATGTGTGTGGCAGTTTTTTTCCACAGATTCTGCCGTACAACCGTCCACATCTCCTGTTTCCTGCTGGTTCATAATTTGGACGTGCCAGTTTGTAAAATGGACGATTCTTTTGAATATTCTCTAGCAAACAGACATCCTTCACGCATAGTTTTGAAGAGGAAATCCTGATGCTGAAGACGAACGCCTTTTTGTATGCACTGCAGTAAACATCCCAATTTCGACTCGGATATCCTTTTGAAAATGCTCCTTTTTTTTTTTATATTTCACCTGCTGTAAAAGCAGCTACAAGTCTATGGCTCCTTTGGACAGTTCTTACAGGTGTCTAGATAGGCTGTTTGCAAACTCTCCCCTCTGTCTGTTTAGGGGGGGGAAAGGGAATTGTTTGCCTCGAAAGTAATGGAAATGCCAAATTAGCGGATTTAGAACCATATTGTAGCATTTACTCTTGTGAATGTACTTCAGAACAGTCGATACATGGTCCTGGAGCATCATCAACCCTAGTTCTACTTGAATTCACTTTAAGAACATAAAAATAGCCTTACTGAGTCGGAGCAAAGGTTCATCTTGCCCAGTGTCCAATCCAGGTCACAAGCACCTGGCAGAATACCAAGAATAACAAGATTCCAGAATTCCAAAGAGCAGCAAGATTCCGGAATCCCAAAGCGTAACAAGATTCCAGAACACCATAGGGTAGCAGCATTACATGCTACCAATCCCAGGGCAAAAAGTGGCTTCCCCCATGTCTATCTCAATAGCAGACTATGGACTTTTCTTCCAGGAACTTGTCCAAACCTTTTTTAAAACCACCTTTATAGAAACATGATGGCAGATAAAGGCCAAATGTCCCATCTAGTCTGCCCATCCACAGTAACCATTATCTCTTTCTCTCTCCGAGAGATCCCACGTGCCTATCCCAGGCCCTCTTGAATTCAGACAGTCTCTGTCTATACCACCTCTTCTGGGAGACTGTTCCACACATCTACTACCCTTTCTGTAAAAAAAGTATTTCCTTAGATTATTCCTGAGCCTATCACCTCTTAACTTCATCCTATGCCCTCTCATTGCAGAGTTTCCTTTCAAATTAAAGAGACTCGACTCATGCACATTTACATCACGTAGGTATTTAATTGTCTCTATCATATCTCCCCTCTCCCGCCTTTCCTCCAAAGTACACAGATTGAGATCTTTAAGTCTGTCCCCATACACCTTATCATGAAGATCACACACCATTTTAGTAGCCTTCCTCTGGACTGACGCCATCCATTTTTGAAAGTGTGGTCTCCAGAATTGTACACAATATTCTAAATGAGGTCTCACCAAAGTCTTATACAGAGGCATCAATACCTCCTTTTTCCTACTGGCCATACCGCTCCCTATGCAACCTAGCAACCTTCTAGCTTTTGCCGTCACCATTTCAACCTATTTGGCCACCTTAAGATCATCGCATACAATCATACCCAAGCCATGCTCTTCCGTCAAGCACATAAGTTCTTCACCCCCTAAACTGTACCATTCCCTTGAGTTTTTGCAGCCCAAATGCATGACCTTGCATTTCTTGGCAATAAATTTTAGCTGCCAAATTTCAGACCATTCTTCAAGCTTCGCCAGGTCTTTCTTCATGTTATTCACACCATCCGGCGTATCTATTCTATTGCAGATTTTGGTATCATCCGCAAAGAGGCAAATCTTACCCGACAGCCATTTAGCTACGTCAACCGCTCTTACCACATCCTCTGGCAACGCATTCCAGAGCTTAACTATTCTCCGAGTGGAATATATTTCCTCCTATAGTTTCCGCCTTGATTTCCAAGCATGGGCCTTCTTCTTATGTCCACTTACCAATACGAAGAGAAACGACCAGCAGTCTGGATTTCTCTCACGCTTGCGAAATATGAAGGCAATCATGTACGTCAACAGAACGCCAACTAGTCCATAAATGGGAATGAATGCAATCTTGAAGAAAAACAAAAAGAGAAAGCTTAGTATCCTGGAAGTGCTGAAATTAACAATATTGAGGGAGGGGGGGGGTTCAGATACTTTCTTGCTGGTGTTGCTGCTAGATGCCCTAAAGTGAGGATGCCTAGCGACAACTAACTTCAAAATCTGCGCTGAACTTGTTTTTTTAATTGGCGTGGTAATTGACCGTGCCAGTTTTCAGCCAATCCCCCCAAAATTTAAATAACTAATTAAGAGTTCAGCGCTGAACTCAGGGCTCCTTTTATCGAGCCGCGTTAGTGGTTTAATGCACATTAAACTGCTGGACGCGCTAGCTGCTAATGCCTGCCTTGAGCAGGCGGTAATTTTTTGGCCAGCGCAGGGGGTTAGCGCGTGATTAAAAGTCACGCGCGCTAATCCCGCTAGTGCGGCTTGATAAAAGGAGCCCTTAGGGTGCCTAGTGATGCTTAATTGGAGGCACCCTCCGATGCCTAACGACACCTATCTGAAAAGTAGGCGTGGTTAGGGGGGCGGAGAATAGGCGTGGTTGACAGGCATCGCTAGGCATCTGAGTTAGGCATTGGTAAATTAGGCCAAGTTAAACCTGACCTAATATAGCAGCGCTTATCTCTAGGATGCCTAGGCAAATTTAGGTGCCGCTAGGCGAGATTCTATAAGCAACGCTCAGCGGTTGCTTGGCAACCGTGCCAAGTGGCACCTACATTGTAGGCATGATTAGGCGCCATTTATACAGTCTGACTATAAGTGCCCCCGCATTATTTTTTACAGGTGTCGAGCACTAATGAGAAAAAAAAAGGCCCAATTTTCATGTTGGAGTAAATCTGGGCTTAGTGCACAGGAAAGTACCACATCAGAACATACTAAGCCAAGATTTCACTGGACCGTAATTAAAGAGCCTCTGATTTAATAGGCGCCGTCTAAGTTTTAACATTAAAAAGGTGAACAACCAATTGGGTAGTTGGAATAGTGGGAGATAAAATGAGTTGCTCATGCAAGAACTGGTGGAAGGAAGGGTTGGAAACGGGTGGTGGAAGGAAGGGTTGGAAACGGGTGGTGGAAGGAAGGGTTGGAAACGGGTGGTGGAAGGAAGGGTTGGAAACGGGTGGTGGAAGAGTGGTGGAAGAGTGGTGGAAGGAAGGGTTGGAATCTGGTGGTGGAAGGAAGGGTTGGAATCTGGTGGTGGAAGGAAGGGTTGGAATCTGGTGGTGGAAGGAAGGGTTGGAAACTGGTGATGGAAGGAAGGGTTGGAATCTGGTGGTGGAAGGAAGGGTTGGAAACTGGTGGTGAAAGGAAGGGTTGGAAACTGGTGGTGAAAGGAAGGGTTGGAAACTGGTGATGGAAGGAAGGGTTGGAATCTGGTGGTGGAAGAGTGGTGGAAGGAAGGGTTGGAAACTGGTGGTGGAAGGAAGGGTTGGAAACTGGTAGTGGAAGGGTGGTGGAAGGAAGGTTGGAAACTGGTGGTGGAAGGAAGGGTTGGAAACTGGTGGTGGAAGGCTGGTGGAAGGAAGGATTGGAAACTGGTGGTGGAAGGAAGGGTTGGAAACTGGTGGTGAAAGGGTGGTGGAAGGAAGGGTTGGAAACTGGTAGTGGAAGGGTGGTGGAAGGAAGGGTTGGAAACTGGTGGTGGAAGGAAGGGTTGGAATCTGGTGGTGAAAGGGTGGTGGAAGGAAGGGTTGGAAACTGGTGGTGGAAGGAAGGGTTGGAAACTGGTGATGGAAGGAAGGGTTGGAATCTGGTGGTGAAAGGGTGGTGGAAGGAAGGGTTGGAAACTGGTGGTGGAAGGAAGGGTTGGAAACTGGTGGTGAAAGGGTGGTGGAAGGAAGGGTTGGAAACTGGTAGTGGACGGGTGGTGGAAGGAAGGGTTGGAAACTGGTGGTGGAAGGAAGGGTTGGAATCTGGTGGTGGAAGGAAGGGTTGGAAACTGGTCTTCTGGGACCTAATCCAGTTTTCCAACCACTAGACCAGTCCTTTTTCCTACAGATAACCCCTCTCCCCTGTAGACATTTGGGGAATGTACTAGGGTTCTGCAGACAGAAGTTCTGTTGCTCATGGAAGCTTATAAATAGATCCAATGTTACCCCCTTTTTTTTTTTTTTTGGTTAATAATACCTCTACATATGAAATTTACCAGTAAGACGATGGAAGTAGGTTGTAGAGGGACTTGGTGAAAATAAGTGCAAAAGATCCCAACCATTAAGTACAAAAGAAGCCAATACAGGGGACCATCGATCAAAGCTTGTCCAAACCAATACGCAGAAGGGAAGAGACCCGAGATCCTCAGCAGGGAACGAGATTTAATCTGCAGAAGAAGCACAAAGTGGTTTTAATAGTTAAACGCCAGGAACGCGCATTTCATTTCAAATGCTAATGTTTCATGTTGCTTTAACCTGAAGCGCAAAGAAAATCCCCAGATTTTGTCTTTATTGCTTTTTTTACCACCAACAATATATGCTATTCAATAATGTTATGCTATATTATATTATGTTAATCAGGTTTCCTATTCTGCCTTTACCCATTCTGTTCAAGGTCAAATTACAAGAGGTTAAGAACATAAGAATAGCCTTACAGCGTCAGACCAATGGTCCATCAAGCCCAGTAGCCTGTTCTCAAGGTGGCCAATCCCGGTCACTAGTACCTGGCCAGGTTGGGTCAGTTACTCAAGAAGTTACAATGGACAGTTTGACTAGGACATTCAATGTGGTTGCTACCCCGTTTCCCCGAAAATATGACGTTTCCCGAAAATAAGCCCTAGCGTGATTTTTAAAGATGCTCCTAATATAAGCCCTACTCCCCCCCCCCCCAAATAAGCCCTAGTTAAGATCGACCTCCAAAGCCCCCCCTCCCCCGACACTCCCTGACTTCATCCCTGGCACTAGTGCTGCCTGATTTGCTGAAAAAACTGGACTCGTCGATTCAGCAAACCCCCACCCCTGCTGCTTTAGGAGGCCTCGGAGCGGAGGTATGTGAGTCTCACGGTGGGAGGGTCGGTGGGGTTCTGCTGCACAAGGAGATGGGTGAGAGGGAAGGAATGATGCTGTACTTGGGGGGAGAAAGCAAAGAGGAAGAATTGGGGTAGAGGAGAGGAAGGGAGAGATGATTGTTGTACATGAAAATCAGCTCTAGTGTGTTATTTTTGACCCAAATTAATATAAGACACTGTCTTATTTTTGGGGAAACACGGTAGTACAGTTATTAATACAATTAGGTCATAGTTACAAGTTGAAGTAGGTCAAACTGATCTTCTCAAAATGCAAGTCTGACCATGCCTCCCCACTCCTTGCCAAACTTCATTGGCTCCCAATAACCTCCAGAATCCATTTCAAATGTTCCTGCCTGGCTTTCAAGATCATTCACGGAATCCTGCCTCCTCTTATCCCACTGTCTTTCAACTCCTCCAGTCCCGACTCCTCCAGAACTGCCCAAAGGCTTAAACTAGCCTTCCCCTCTCCACGCGGCATCCACTATTCAGGCAAACTGGGAAAATCCCTTCTCTTCAAAATCACAGGTCTTTGGAACGACCTCACCACCCCGCTGCGGAACCTGAGCTCCCTTCAGTTATTCCGCAAACAACTGAAAACCTGGCTTTTCAGCAAATTGTAGCTCTATCCTTCCCCCTTTCTCTCCCCCCTTCTACACATAAGTTCATGTAATCCTTTTTCTTCTTCTCTACCCACTATTTTAAGTTCTTGTAAACCGTGTCGAGCTCCATTCTCTTGGAGATGATGCGGTATATAAACTTAAGGTTTAGATTAGATTAGATTAGATCATTGGCTCATCATTATGTCCCAGGAGTTGCATTAGACAGAGAACATCGCTGCTTCCCAGCTTTCACATTCGCTCCTATAATTCGCAATTTTAATATATTAACGGATGGATGTTACAAAAAACCCGCAAATAACATATAAAAAATTATTTGCGGTTTTTCTGTATTTACGGTCATGTTCCGCCCCCAACCACCGCGAATACGGAGGGAGGAGTGCATTTATTTAGTCGTCATGCTCACGCATTACTGTTAGACAACATTTAATTACCTGAAACTATGTTGACGTTACTGACATTTTAGCATTAGAAATGCGCGCGGGTTAAAAAGGTTTGAGGTAAAATGACATCTTTCACACGATACAATTAACAACGTGTCAGCATTTTCCACTCACTACGAATGCTCAAAGTGTCGACCCCCTAGCTTCAAAAGAGGCATTTAGTTTTAACAGCCTTGTCAATCAGTTCCTGGGACAGGATGTGCTTTGTCGAGTTCAGTACAGAATGACACGGTGGTAGTTACCCGGGGGTAGCCCGCCGAAACAGTGGGGGAGGGGGGGGAGTGCTCACTGTGGGCACGTGGACAAGGCCATCCTCCACCCCGTGGAGCAGTGAATGGCCTTGTCCCCGCAGTTAAGGGAGGGAAGGCACAGGGTAAGAGATCGCGCACGGCCCTCTCCCTCCCTCCGGCGAAATCTATCTACCTCCCTCCCCCTTACCTTTGCGGCGCTTTAGAAAAGAAACTGATGCCGGCGAAGCCTGCCTGTGCTGCCCTGCAGTTGCGTGTGTGTACTGTGTTACCTCCCCACTTTCCTGATGAACCAAGGTTTAACTGACCAAGTTTTGCTCTGGTTTCAATCTTATTTCAATAACCGTTCATCAACTGTCTTTTTCAATGATTCAACATCAGAAAGTTATTCACTTCCTTATGGAATCCCACAAGGATCAATATTATCGCCTATCCTATTTAATATTTTCTTAGCTCCTCTGATGACATTATGTCAGTCCATAGGATTTACAGCATTCGCGTATGCAGATGATATACAACTATTACATCCAATTAATACCAAAAATCCAAACGAAATAGTAACAATCAACGACAAACTGGACCAAATCCAAAATTGGCTTGAAAGTAATAAATTATCCTTAAACATTCAGAAAACTAACACTATGTTCTTTCCTTGGAAAGAAGACGAAACACTTTCCTTTCCTATTTCTATTAAGGGTATTCCTTTGCAAATGGCCAAAAACATTAGGATCTTAGGAGTAATATTTGACAACAAATTATCTTTTCATGATCATATAAGCCAAGTGGTCAAGTCAACCTTTTACAGACTCCGTCAGATTCGATCTATATCAAAATTTTTATGTACACAATCTCTGAATATCCTACTTCATTCTCTCGTAATTTCTAAACTTGACTATGGTAATTCCCTTTTCATTGGTTTGCCTCAAAAAGAGCTTAGACGATTACAGATAATACAGAACGCCTCCATTAAAATTATATATAATGCCAAAAAGTTTGACCATGTGTCACCTTTACTCAGGAAGGCTCATTGGCTTCCGGTCGCACACCGTATCATTTACAAACAATGCCTACTTACACATAAAACTTTAGAATCTAAAACTCCAGCCTTTATCTACAGAGTATTAATACCATATACTTCCTCTAGATCCCTTAGATCACAGGATCAACATCTCTTAGCTATCCCCTCATTGAAAGTCATTAACACAAGACGTACCACAATATTCTCTATAACAGCCCCTCAGTCCTGGAATAACCTCCCACTTTACCTAAGACTAGAAAAAAATTTAGGAAAATTTAAAGCTCATCTTAAAAGTTTCTTATTTACAGATGCATTTAATGATTAAGTATATTAATGACTAAATCTCTCTGCGTTATCAACTTAATTCTCTTAATTTATTGTTTACCCCTCCTAATGTATTTCCCTTGAATTTTTAAACATAATAACTGTATGTAACCTTCGAATTAAATAACTTTCCTTATGTTTCAGTATTGTCAGTTAAATCCCATCTAAGGTTTAATTTTCCTTTATTGTGTTTGTTTTTATTGTGAATGATATATTAATTAATTTTTTGAACAATTTGTACATCGCCTAGAAATGTGAATAGGCGATAAATCAAGACATTTAATAAACTTGGAAACTTGGCAATGAATTCAATGCTGGTTAAGTATCCTCCCTTCTCATAAGGCATTGACCGTCCAGCTGACAAGTGGGAGTGCCCAGGCCAGAGACAGCCTGGCTAGACATGTACTAGGGCATATGGGTACAAATTTGAGGATTCGATTTTCAACTTGAAAGTCCCATGGTGATATTTAACTTCTCATTGATGTCAACGTCTACATAATTCACGTTTGTTAAGTGCATAGCTTGTTAAGAGGCTGGACTTATTTAGACCACTGGTTTGACCCAGCAGCGGCAATTCTTATGTTCTTATGAAGGGAACGTATGGATAGGTGGATTATAATTTTAGATGTAATGCATAGAAATGAACAGTTTTCAGTCCATTTGGGACCTGCGTCTTTTCTCTTAATTTTAAACCAATCTGAAGGAAACGGGCATATTGCTCGTGCAGTTTACCATCCATTTTCAAACACGCATTTCTCCGAGGCCTACCCTGCAATTTCAAACGATTACCTTGTAATCCACAATGCTGCTCATTGCGAAGTGAGGAGGGAGCCCCGTGGCAAATGCCATGAAAACAATATAAATGAGAAACGTCTGTAGCATGACAAAGTATGACCGTTCCTGAAATGCCACAAAAGAAAACAAGAGAATTTCAGATCACAGGTGAATGCGCGGAAATAAAGAGAACCAAAGTGATCCTTTGCCATATGACTATATTGCAGTGTTACACGTCTATATCCCGCCTTAGTAGAACTGGACTTCGGACATCGATGCAATATGGACATCTAAATACCAGTTTTCAGATGTCCAAAACAAGAATAGAGCTTCTAAAATCAATATTATAGGTGCCCATAAGGCCTTTTATTAAAGATTAGTAGGTTTTGGCACTTTACTGCGTGTCACAGTAAGGGCACGATCATACATAGGGTCACCAGATTTTCCGGAACTAAAATCTGGACTCATGGCCCCGTCCCTGCCCCATTCTGCCCCTCAGCCCTGCCTCAACCTGTTCACTTGTCGGGAGGGCATGCGCGGATGTCCTGTCCAAATGAGAGAAGGCAGTGGGGGATGGGATTGGAGGCGGGGCTTGAGGCAGGCTTGGGGGCATGACAGGGCGGAACCGGGGAGTGGCGGGGCAGGGATGGGCGAGCCTGAGCGGGCCTGGGGGCAGGTCTATAGGGTCCGATTTTTCCAGATGGAAAATCTGGTAACCCTAACTTTACAATACATACAAAACTGCCCCCCACAATGTCTTTTGGGTGTTTTAAAGTTCAGTAGCTCTACATTGTTAAGGTTTTGAGGTTTTTTTTAGGGGGTGTTGTGGTAGGAGACAGCATGGAGGGGACCTGACTCAAGACTTACCTCATTCTCTGCTGCATTGTCAATCACCTCATACCTGACTTTGGATATGTCGTGCCTAATGTACATATGGGATTGACCCCAATAATTACCAGTTACGCTATTCTATAAAAGTGGGCCCGATGTTCAGCCAGCAGCGCTTTGACTGCCCACAGCTGGCATTCAACTCGGATATTCAATACTGGGCCGTTTCCAGCGACTGGCATTGAATATCCAATTTCATTTTTGACCACAGCAACTTAATCGGTTAATCCAATATTCAGCATTAACCGGTTAAATGCTTAACGGCTAAAGACAGGATTGCTATTTATGCAGCCTATTTTAACCTCTAAACCAGGGGTCTCAAAGTCCCTCCTTGAGGGCCGCAATCCAGTCGGGTTTTCAGGATTTCCCCCATGAATATGCATGAGATCTATGTGCATGCACTGCTTTCAATGCACATTCATTGGGGAAATCCTGAAAACCCAACTGGATTGCAGCCCTCCAGGAGGGACTTTGAGATCCCTGATATAGAACATGTAAGAGAGGTAACCTATACATCAGGGCTCCCCAAAGTCCCTCCTTGAGGGCCGAATCCAGTCCGGTTTTCAGGATTTCCCCAATGAAAATGCATCGAGATTTATGTGCATGCACTGCTTTCAATGCACATTCATTGGGAAATCCTGAGAACCCGACTGGGATTACGGCCCTCAAGGAGGGACTTTGACATCCCTGCTCTAAACATAGCCGGTTTGGCATGGAACATCCACACCTAACCAGCTATATTTAGCAGGAGATCGCCAGCTCTTGCCAACTTACATCGCTTTGAAGACCAACACAAATGCACTTGAAAAAGATTCCATTAGTAGATTTTTAAACCTGGGAAAGAATCACCAAGGTGCCTCAGTTACATAGCTACAAGAGCCAAAAACAACAACAACACAGCAATAACAACCACGTGATATCTACTAGTTGGAAAGGGTTGTTCCAGATGCGAATCTTCTCAGTGGAATTGAAGATCTCAAGAAGTCCGTTGCTTATAATGTTCACCAACACTGGGATGCCGTTGATGGTCTTGATGTTACTCAGAATTGCAAATCTGTAGCTCTGAGGGAAAAGCAAGGAAGAAGATGAGGAACGTTCATGGAAAAAACAAGGTGGACCCCAACATCCGGTAACTGTGATTTGTGTTATTTTTCCTAATGTGCATCACTTGCAATTTGTCCACATTAAATTTCATCTGCCACTTGGACGCCCAGTCTTCCAATTTCCTTAGGTCCACCTCTGATTTTTTTACAATCCGCATGTGTTTCAACAACTTTAAACAGTTTAGTGTCATCTGCAAATTTAATCACCTCACTCATCGTTCCAATTTCCATATCATTTATAAATAAGTTAAATAGCACCGGTCTCAGTACAGACCCCTGTGGCACTCCACTGTTTACTCTCCTCCATTGAGAAAAATGACCATTTAATCCTACCCCTCTGTTTTCTATCTCATAACCAATTCCTAATCCACAACTGACCTTTGCCACCTATCCCATGACTCTTTAATTTTCACGGGAGCCTCTCATGAGGAACTTTATCAAAAGCTTTCTGAAAATCTAGATACACTACATCAACTGACTCACATGAATTTATTCAGGCACTCAAGCATTTTTCCCCGTATGTCCCGGTGGGCTCACAATCTATTTAATGTACCTGGGACAATGGGAGGATTAAGGGTCACAAGGAACAGCGTGGGTTTGAACCCACAACCTCAGGCTGTAGCTTTAACCACTTTTTTCTTGCCTCTGTATGACTGAAGTGGTCAGTGTCTGGAATAGTAAAGCTCTTTGTTTTCTGGGCATCTATTGCCTGGAAATACATTAAATCTCTTCGTGCCAGTCTCTTCTTCCCCTTCATAGCTCCTCTGTTCTGTGTGTGGCCTGTGAAAGCTTTCTTTCTCTATTTGGAAAGAAGGGGGACTGGAAGGCCTTTCAGCTACTTATGTGCCTCTGGGGCAGCTCCCATGGAAGTAGGCCCTTGCTTTTCTGATTAACCAGGATATGGGACTAGACCTCAAAAAAAAAAAAAAAAAGACTTACGAACAGATGTTAAAGCCAGCTGTGCTTAGTTATACCTGCCATAGACATGGTGTAACTTTTGATGCATTACTGCATCAAGGGCATGAGTAATGCTCTAGAGTACCAAGGGCAGGGCAGTGGGGGCAGTCCATCCTGGGGTGCAGGGAGCTGAGGGTGCTGGAGCGGTTGCGGGAATGTGGTCTGCATGCGTGCAGCTGTCCCTCTGACATCAATTTCCGACGGCCGTGCATATGCGTACTAAGGCCCTGTGACTGCTGCATGAACTCCCCTGCTGCCTGGAGGAGGAGGTGCTCCGACTGGATAATTGAAGTCTACAAAATCTTGAGTGGTGTAGAACGGGATCAATTTTATACTGCATCAATATTTACAAAGACTAGGGAACATTCGATGAAGTTTAAACCAATAGGAGGAAATATTTTTTCACTCAGAGAATAGTTAAGCTCTGGAATGCGTTTGCCAGAGGATGTGGTAAGAGTGGTTAATGTAACTGTTTTTTAAAAAAGGTTTGGACAAGTTCCTGGAGGAAAAGTCCATGGTCTAATATTGAGACACACATGAGGGAAGCCACTGCTTCCCCTGGATTGGTAGCATGAAATGCTGCTACTCTTTGGGTTTTTGCCAGGTACTTGTGACATGGATTGGCTTCTGTGAAGATGGGACCATGGTCTGACCCAGTAAGGTTATTCTTATGTGAGCCAAGTATAGGACAACCCAGCCATTGTGACATCACTGATGAGGTTGGCTCTTAGGCATTGGTGGAATGAGGCATTATGACATCATAATCTGAGCTTTGGAATGTTGCTATTTAGGGTTCTGGAATCTTGTTACTCTTTGAGATTCTGGAATGTTGCGACTATTTGGGTTTTTGCCATGTACTAGTGACCTGGTTTGGCCACCGTGAGAACGGGCTACTGGGCTAGATGGACCATTGGTCTGACCCAGTAAGGCTCCACCCCACGAGGCCAACCAACCAGGTACGCCACTGATGTAACGTACAGGATTCTGTAAGTCCACGCATCGATTGTCTCCCTTGGCCAAGCTCCACCTATGCTCTGCCCACTGGCACTTTTTTTATTAAAAAAATTTTTTTATATTGTACCTTCAGGGAATTTAACTTGGTGCACTTACACACCTACCTGCCAATTTTCTCAGCAGTGACAGGCTTAAGTGATGTAGAAACTGTAGCCATCAATTTATCATGTGAATGGAATCTTTCCAATGCCAAAAGCCCAAAATTAAAGTGATACAAAGTTACCTTGTCTTCTAGAGAGATTTTCAAAGCCCCATTATATAAATGGTCCTTTACGAAGTCTTCTCCACTGGTCACATCAACTTTTATTCCCTGATTCTGTAGAGAATGGATTACATTGTCGATGTTTGTGCCTGACATGAAACAAAACCCCAGAAAAATAGTTTGCTTATTCTGTTTACGATAAAGCATAAGAGCCAATGAAACAAATCTTAGATGCGAATCGATAAGTGTAGATGTACAGGTGCAAAATTAATCTCCGTCACATGTAAGCAGTGGTGTAGCGAGGGTAGGAGGTGCCTGGGGGTGGTAGTGACCCCCCTCGCCATGCCCTCCTCTCTGCCGTCCCCGTTCCTTCCACTACCCCACGCCACACCCACGTCCTCCCTTCCTACCCCGTACCTTTTTAAATCTTCGCCAACACGAGCAGCTTCTCCGGCCCGCTGCTCGCACTGGCATTGGCTTTCCCTCTGACATCACTTCCTGGCTCCATGACCCAGAGGCAATTTCAGAGGGAGCCAGACAGGTGCGAACAGCAGGCCAGAGCAGTCACTCGTGCTGGTGAAGATTTAAAAAAAAGATACCGAGGGGCAGGGAAGAGAGGACGCGAGTGTGGCGCAGAGTGGCAGAGAGGTGCCCCCACCAAGATGGCGCCCAGGGCGGTCTGCACGCCCCGCCCACCTCCTTACTACCCAGCTGCCATGTAAGGAGAGAATTCACTGGACAGAAAACCTCTGTAGCATTCTAGATCAGGGGTGGGCAACGAGGACCGGAATCCAGTCGGGTTTTTAGGATTTCCCCAATGAATATGTATGAAATTCATTTGCATACAATGGGAGGCAGTGCATGCAAATAGATCTCATGCATGTTCATTGAGGAAATCCTGAAAACCCGACTGGATTCCGGCCCTCGTTGCCCACCCCTGATCTAGATACTGTATCTTTGCTCTCATCGCTTCCTGCTTATGGCTGAGCTAGGAATAACGGAATATACTTATTGCTGTGTCACCTTGTTATACAGTGACGATGATACCAAAAAAATTGGTACACCAACAGTAGCGCAGGACAATTGCGCCCCTGACAATTCTGCTTCGTCAAATGCGCGCACTGACATGTGCGCGCATATATGGAGTGGAATTGTCGGGGCGCAATTATAAGTGTTGTGTGTGTGTGTGTGGGGGGGGGGTTTGCAGCAGTCTTCAAATTGAGAACGCATCGGCTTTGAACATCCCCCCTCTAAGAGCGCAAGAGCACGTCATTGTAAAGTTTCACCCCCCTCAGAGCTTTTTTGCACCCCCCGTCAATGAGAGCGTGAGTATAGTGTGGGGGGAGGTTTCTCCCCCACACCCTCCTCAGAGCGCAAACGGGGTGGCAGAGCAAGTTGTAAATGCTGCGCGTTGTAAGTGTAGCGGGGGTCTTTTTCCCCCCCCCACCCTCCCTAAACGAGAACGTGACCCCCCCAGAGCGCAAACGGGAAGGCATAGGGTGGCACGCATTTGTCTTGCACGCATTTGACGGGTCACCAGCAAATCAATGCTTAGTCCCTGCTTTCTAAACTTAGATTCTGAGACGATAAATAGAAAAAGTAACAGCTGCAGCCTAGGACAGTGAATTACAGCTGAGATGATTAACAGTGAGAAAAGAAAAAAAAAAAAAAGTGGCAGAGCAGAGAGTTATAAGAAACCGCCGAAAACGGTCGCTCATCTCACAGCTAGCTGCAAAGTTCTGATGCCAGAACGTTTCTGTACAGAAAGGCTAGGGTTGACCGTAGACCCGCCCCCAAGCCCGCCCAGTCCCACCCATCCCCGCCCTGTAACGCCCCAACCCTGCCCTTGCCCCGCCCCAGCCCCCTCCCCCCCCCCGCTGCCACCGCTTGTCGGGCAGGAGGATATCCGCGCATGTGCAAATGCCCTCCTGCCCGACACTGATTTCTTCAAAGCTTTTCAAAACTCGGCTCTCACCTCTTCCAGCACCGGACACAAGTGCCATCTCACATCAAGCAGTCACCACCAGGAGAGGTGCCGATTTTCGCAAGAGTTCACGAGACGACGCACAAGCCGCACTGCCCCCAATGGTTACCTTACGTTCTTGAACGTTGCCCGCCTCATGGCTGTAACCTCACGCAAGCGCTTTCCTGCGTCTGTACGCGATTGTCTTCTTCACTCCCACCTCACGATCGCGTGCAGACGCAGGAAAGCGCTTGTGCGAGGTTACAGCCTTGAGGCGGCCAACGTTCCAGAACAACGGTAACATACCGAGGGCCTCAAAATAGTACCTGGCGGGCTGCAAGTTTCAGACCACAAACTATTGTTCCTGCGCTTGTCTTTATCGTGATTTGCTGCTGTTAGAAAACCAATTCAAAGCCTTATTGGCAAGGAGCTTCTCTTACCTGTATCATTTTGGACCAGCAAGCTTGTGTAATGCCTGTAGGGATTTTCACCAGGGCGAAGGAAATACAGCGTAGGTGTAAGTTCCCAGTTCACAATAAGATGAAAGGTACTTGAAATGGCACCACTGAAAACCATTGGCAGCAGGAAGATGACCAGCAGGATGGCTCTGGATAGTAGAAAAAAAATTGTCTATGAGCGCTTGCAGGCAGCTCTTGGACTTTTTTTGCTTTGCATAACGTTGCATGGAGTTGTCTCTTAAAGAGGGACCTCCATGCTTTTCCAGTGGCTCAGCTTGGAGACAACATGGACCCAGCAACTGCGGTTGCCTCTCTTTAAAGCCTGAGACCTGAGAGACAAAGATTTCACCGAAGGATCTTTGAACCTCTAAATGCCAATGGATTTAGAAAGCAAGATACGAGACCTACAGCTGCCTGAGAGAAAGAGTTAAAAAGTTACCTGTCAATATTGAGCTAGCAATGGTAGACATTTAAAAAAAAAAAAAATTCATACCATTGTCGGCTAAGTTAGACCTGTATAGTCAATGCTGGGCCATGTGCAGACATAAGAATAGCCCTACTTGGTCAGACCAATGGCCAATCAAGCCCAGTAGCCTGCTCCCACGGTGGCCAATCCAGGTCCCTAGTACCTGGCCAAAATTTAAGGAGCAACATTCCATACAGAATCTCAAAGAATAGCAAGATTCCGGAATCACAGAAAGTAACAAGATTCTAGAACCCCAAAGAGTATCAAGATTCCAGGCAGAATTTCAAAGAATAGCAAGATTCTGGAATCCCAGAGAGTAACAAGATTCTAGAATCTCAAAGAGTAGCAACATTCCATACAGAATCTCAAAGAATAGCAAGAGTCCGGAATCCCAGAGAGTAACAAGATTCTAGAATCCCAAAGAGTAGCACCATTCTATTCAGAATCTCAAAGAATAGCAAGATTCTGGAATCCCAGAGAGTAACAAGATTCTAGAATCTCAAAGAGTAGCAACATTCCATACAGAATCTCAAAGAATAGCAAGATTCCGGAATACCAGAGAGTAACAAGATTCTAGAACCCCAAAGAGTATCAAGATTCCAGGCAGAATTTCAAAGAATAGCATGATTCCGGAATCCCAGAGAGTAATAAGATTCTAGAATCTCAAAGAGTAGCAACATTCCATACAGAATCTCAAAAAATAGTAACATCATCTATTTAGGAGCACCCAAAAAAATTCTAAGGGTTTCATTGTAGACAATACAATGAAACCTTCTGCCTAATGTGTGGCGGCGGCCAAAAAAGCAAACAGGATGCTAGGAACAATTAAAAAAGGGATGGTTAACAAGACTAAGAATGTCATCATGCCCCTGTATCACTCCATGGTGTGACCTCATTTGGCGTATTGCGTTCAATTCTGGTCTGGTCTCCTTATTTCAAGAAAGATATAGTGGTGCTAGAAAAGGTTTAAAGAAGAGCAACCAAGATGATAAACGGATAGAACTCCTCTCAAATGAGGAAAGACTAAAAAGGTTAGGGCTCTTCAGCTTGGAAAAGAGACGGCTGAGGGGAGATATGATTAAAGATTATAAAATCCTGAGTGGAGTCAAAAATTACAAAGACTAGGGGACACTCGAAGGTACAGGGAAATACTTTAAAACCTATAGGAGGAAATCTGGAATGCGTTGCCAGAGGACGTGGTAAGAGCAGATAGTGTAGCGGGTTTTAAGAAAGGTTTGGACAAGTTCCTGGAGGAAAAGTCCACAATCTGTTATTGAGAAAGACACGGGGGAAGCTACTGCTTACCCTGGATTGGTAGCATGGAATTTTGCTACTCTTTGGGATTCTAGAATCTTGTTACTCTCTAGGATTCCGGAATCTTGCTATTCTTTGAGATTCTGGAATGTTGCTACTCTTTGGGTTTTGGCCAGGTACTAGTGACCTGGATTGGCCACCGTGAGAACGGGCTACTAGGCTTGATGGACCATTGGTCTGACCCAGTAAGGCTATTCTTATGTTATTAATTGATTGGTATGAATGAATTTGTATATATTTTGTTTTGAATTTATATAAGTCTGTCCTATCTTAAAATGGAGCTCTTTTCTTTTCTAGATTTGGTATTTGTAAACTGCTTGGGCCTGTCGAAAGAACAAGTGGTATAACAAGTTTTAATCTATATATATATACAATCGGGCGTATCTGTGTGTGTATGTATGTACGTATATTCCAGCATAACTCTGAAACGAGAGATTTCAACCAAACTTGGTATGCATATGATGTTGCTATCTGGGGAAAAATACTGTGAGGTGAGAAGGGGGTGACATGTAAAAATTCTCAGAAACGACAGATATTATTACTGTCTACCCCATAATTTTCGGCCTCACTGAGGTGATTTTCAAGCATAACTCTGAAACGCATGGAGAGATTTCAACCAAACTGGGTATACATATGACTTACTATCTGGGGACAAATACTGTGGGGGTGGGAAGGGGGTGACATGTAAAAATTCTCAGAAACGACAGATATTACTGTCTACCCCATAATTTTTAGCCTCACTGAGGTGATTTTCAAGCATAACTCTGAAACGCATGGAGAGATTTCAACCAAACTTGGTATACATATGACTTACTATCTGGGGACAAATACTGTGGGGGTGGGAAGGGGGTGACATGTAAAAATTCTCAGAAACGATAGATATTACTGTCTACCCCATAATTTTCGGCCTCACTGAGGTGATTTTCAAGCATAACTCTGAAACGCATGGAGAGATTTCAACCAAACTGGGTATACATATGACTTACTATCTGGGGACAAATACTGTGGGGGTGGGAAGGGGGTGACATGTAAAAATTCTCAGAAACGACAGATATTATTACTGTCTACCCCATAATTTTCGGCCTCACTGAGGTGATTTTCAAGCATAACTCTGAAACGCATGGAGAGATTTCAACCAAACTTCGTATACATATGACTTACTATCTGGGAACAAATACTGTGGGGGTGGGAAGGGGGTGACATGTAAAAATTCTCAGAAACGATAGATATTACTGTCTACCCCATAATTTTCGGCCTCACTGAGGTGATTTTCAAGCATAACTCTGAAACGCATGGAGAGATTTCAACCAAACTGGGTATACATATGACTTACTATCTGGGGACAAATACTGTGGGGGTGGGAAGGGGGTGACATGTAAAAATTCTCAGAAACGACAGATATTATTACTGTCTACCCCATAATTTTCGGCCTCACTGAGGTGATTTTCAAGCATAACTCTGAAACGCATGGAGAGATTTCAACCAAACTTGGTATACATATGACTTACTATCTGGGGACAAATACTGTGGGGGTGGGAAGGGGGTGACATGTAAAAATTACCAAAAACGACAGATGATTGTGATAAATAAATATCTGGGCAACACCGGGGAATCAGCTAATAAAACAAAAAACATAGCGCGGATCTCACGTCTAACTAGGGTCAAAAGCGCCAATGCTGGCAAACAACTCCTCCATTTTTGAAGGAGCTTATTCCACTGCTTTGAGACGACGCCACCTTTAGAACCTTTTGCTCGAATCTTGCATATCGGTTCCCTGACGCAGGAACGAAACGGGCCACATTGGAACCCCTAACAAAGAAAAGCTACATTAGATCGTTCACTATCATTTAAAGTGCATACAGATTTATTAATCAAGAAATGTTTTATTATCCTTTGGAAGTTGCGCACTATTAGGAAATATTCTGACTTAAGAACATAAGAAGTTGCCTCCGCTGGGTCAGACCAGAGGTCCATCGCGCCCAGCAGCCCGCTCCCGCGGCGGCCCATCAGGTCCATGATCTGTAAAGTGATTCTTTGTCTGAAACCCTTCAATCTATTAACCTTCATAGTCCTATCTCTACCCCTATCTGTATCCCTCAATCCCTGAGTCCTTCAGGAATTTATCCAATCCCTCTTTATGGGCTCCTTTTACTAAGCTGTGATAATGTTTTTAGCGCACGCAGGATTTTAGCGTGCACTAAACCCGCGCTACGCGGCTAGAACTAACGCCAGCTCAATGATGGCGTTAAGGTCTAGTGCGCGTGGAAATCCAACATGCGCTAAGCATGCTCTAAAAGCACTATCACAGCTTAGTAAAAGAAGCCCTAATTCTTTTAAAATGTTGGTCCAATCGTCAATTCTTTCAGTATTAGATTATTGCAACATTATTTACTTAGGTTCTTATAAAAAAAACCTAACAACAATCAGTCGATTGAGGATAATACAAAAAACAGCAATTCGTCTGATCTTTAATCTTAAAAAACATGATCATGTCAGCTTATATTACCAAAAACTTCACTGGTTGCCATTCGAAGCTAGAGTATTATTCAAATTTGGCTGTATTTGCTTTAAGATCTTATTTGGTTTAGCACCATCTTATCTTTCTTCCCATTTTTGATTTTATACTATTAATTAAAACATCCGAAGACCAGGTTGGTTTTCTTTTCCCTCAGTAAAAGCATGCCGCTACAAAAATTTTTTGGATAGGACCTTGGCATTCCAGGCCGGAGTAATGAATTCATGTTTGTAAGTCCTTATTTCCCCTTCCACTCTCTAAAGTTAAAAGGGGATAGATTTGGTACGAACGTAAGGAAATTCTTCTTCACTCAGAGAGTGGTGGAAAACTGGAACGCTCTTCCGGAGTCTGTTGTAGGGGAAAACACCCTCCAGGGATTCAAGACAAAGTAAATAAAGACAGGTTGTTCAACCTCTCCAAGGTAGGGAGAACGAGAGGGCACTCTCTAAAGTTGAAAGGGGATAGATTCCGTACGAACATAAAGAAGTTCTTCACCCAGAGAGTGGTCGAAAACTGGAACGCTCTTCCGGAGTCTGTCGTAGGGGAAAACACCCTCCAGGGATTCAAGATACAAGTTAGACAAGTTCTTACTGAACCAGAATGTACGCAGGTAGGGCTAGTCTCAGTTAGGGCGCTGGTCTTTGACCAGAGGGCCGCCGCATGAGCGGACTGCCGGGCACGATGGACCACTGATCTGACCCAGCAGCGGCAATTCTTATGTTCTTATTATCAATTTCGGAAAGCTCCTAAAACTTATCTATTTAAAAAATATGAAATACAAAATTGATGTTAATATTTGGGCTCCTTTTACAAAGGTGCGCTAGCGTTTTAACGCATGCACCGGATTAGCACGCGCTAGCCGAAAAACTACCGCCAGCTCAAGAGGAGGCGGCAGTGGCTAGCGTGTGCGCGATTCTGTGCGTTAAGGCCCTAAAGCACCTTCGTAAAAGGAGCCTTTTATTCTATAAATTCATCTAACTTCCTATTTGACTATCAATTAAATTGCAAAATTTTTATTTTTAATAGTTTCATGATGCTGAAAACTTCTTTGCTTAATGTTTTATCATTCCGAATTAGGTAATTTTCATTCTTAATCAATGCCTTATGACTTTGTATTTCCAATGCCCAGTGCATTATTATTGTGAACCGCCATGAACTAATGGTTTGGCGGTATATATAAATAATCTATTATTATTATTAAGTTCTCTCGTTATGACCATCTAATTAAGCATATCGTCAAGTTTGACTACATTGACAGCAAAGAAAATAACTTTTTGAAGTTTGTTCAATCCTATGCAATGATCGGGTGGTGAGACGATATTCTTGGGGTTCGCCCCTTGTTTTTGCCTCTATGTCTCTGAGCAAAGTTTTGATTACACTTCCCCCTCCCCATTCGCGGTTTCTGCACTCGCGATTTCACATAATCGCAATTTTTTTCTGGGGAGGGGGAAAATTTAAAAAAACATATTTTTTACCTCCCTGCTGCCTTCCCGGCCTTACCTGGTGGTCTAGCGGGCTTTCGGGGCAGGAGCGATCTTCCTACGCTCCTGCCCCGTGCAGATCGCCATGAGGAAATGGCTGTAGGGAGTTCCCGTCATAGTCTCAAGAGACTACGGGAACTCACAGCAGCCATTTCCTCATGGCGATCTGCACGGGGCAGGAGCATAGGAAGATCGCTCCTGCCCCGAAAGCCCGCTAGACCACCAGGTAAGGCCGGGAAGGCGACAGGGAGATGGGGGTGGGTCAGAGCCGGATAATCGCGGTTTTTCGCCATTCGCGGTCCGGCTCTGTCCGTATCCCCCGCGAATAACGAGGGAGAAGTGTATACTCTTGAATGTATATGAATACAGTGGTACCTTGGATTACTAGCATAATCCGTTCCAGGAGCATGCTCGTAATCCAAAATGCTCGTTTATCAAAGCAAAGTTCCCCATAGAAAATAGTGGAACAGCGAAGATTCGTTCCAGAACCCGGGGTCTGTACCTGTCGGGTGCCGGGTGCTGCAGCGCTGTCTCCTCCGTCCGCCATCTGAAGAAGAACTGCACAGTGCCGCTTTGGGGGGCAATGCCTGTAATGTCCGCCAGCCGCCGGAGAACCCCGCAGTGCCGCTTCAGAGGGATGCCTCCTCCATCCGCCGGCCTCCACGTCGGATGCCCCTCGCATGCTGGAGAGCCCCCACCCAAGCCCACGCAGCCGAGCGCCGCCCCACCCACACGCTGCGCACGACACGCACAACGCCGGTGATTGACGCTGTGCGCGTCACACGCAACGCGTAGGCGGGACAGCACCCAGCCGCGCAAGCCCAGACAGAGGTCCTCCAACCTGCAGAAGGCACCCGACGTGGAAGGCTGGCCGGAAGACGGAAGAGGAATCCCCCGAAGCGGCGCTTCCTGGTCTGTAAGTGCTCGTTTGTCGGGGCAGTGCTCGGTTTGCGAGTCAAAAGTTTGCTGAATGTTTTGCTCGTCTTGCAAAACCCTCGCAAACCGGGTTACTCGCAAACCGAGGTTCCACTGTATATTATAAGCAGTTTGGACAATTTATAGGAGGGTGATTTTGTGTAGTTTTGAGGCACACAACTCATGGCATTTGGGTGCATAAATGACCCTATTCTACAACACTGCATCTAAATTTTGGAATGCCCCCCCCCCCGACCACACCCATGGCCTTCCCGTGGCCACACCCTCCTCTGAGTTGCACGCTGTAAGATTACAGAATAGAATGCAGGGCAGATCCGTGTGTAAACCCCAATGAGTGCCAATTAACATCAATTAGTGTTAACGGCTCATTAATTAGTTTGCACACGGTTCTGGGATCTGTTCCCCATTAATCCACCGGTCCAGTTCATTCCAGCGCTCTGAAAATAAAGTCTTTCTCCCGCTTACAGAACTCAGAAATGACTCACATGGATTTGAAGGTTTTCCTTTCGTGTTTCAGTTTTAAGAAGCGAACCCGTGCGACGGCGCACACTTGCTGTTTCCAGAGAGCTAGGCCGCTGAGGGTGGTTCTTCCCGTTTCGGAGAGCGAGAGGAGGCTTTCTTCCATTTCATTGGGACGGTTCTCATCTCTTTCCTCATCTGTTTGTTCTGCGCTGAAGACACCAAAGTCTGTAGGAATATTTTCAAGGGAAGCTGTTTGTTAGAAGAGTGGATGAAAGGCAGTTTTTTTTTTTTTTTTTTAGTTCAAAGAGTTTTATTGATTTTATAAAAGATGAAATACAAAGCCAACAATATGCGTGCTCCAACAAGGAGCACATTATAACAATGTCATTAACAAATGTGAAGTGCATCCACAGTGGAATAATAGTCATAAATGATTGAATGCATCAGAAATAAAATAGAAGTTGAAAAGACATTAGTTCAGGAAAAGGAAATAAGACATATTAGGTGTTGAGTTCTAACAATGTACCAGAGTAATCAGTCTAAATGATCCAAGCATAAAATAAAGAAATTGACATAAACAATATTAAATGAAACATGGTAAAACCGGAGAGGTGCCTGAAATTAAAAGACTAAGGGTGAAGCAAGATACAAATTATACTAATTAGTACAGAAGTCAAGAGTCTGATTTACAATATTCAAGCAAGGGGAACCAAGTTTTTGCATAAGAGGACATAGAATTATTGCGTTCAGCAAAATGACATTCATATTTCACAAGGAGACATATTGAGTTCCACCATTGATTGACATGTAGTTTAGTGGTATCTTTCCAATTGTGAAGGATAGTGGAGAGAGCAGTAAATAAAAGTACAATTAACAAACGTTCATGAGTAATGGATAAGGGGGAAGAGAGTATCGAAGAGCCATTAAACAATAAGTCAAAGGAAAACGCATCGGTAATATGCAAGATACGGGCAGTTTCTTAATAGAGACTATTTTTTTTCAATCTTGCATTTTTCCAATGTTGCACCACCCTATAGATTGACAAAAGTATTCTATCTATACTCAGGCCAACCAGAATGCTGGAGTGCCAGGAAAAGTAAGCAGAGGTGCCCAGGTATCAGAGGTACAGATGTCGGAATAGCATATGGAAAAAGCAAAGAAGGAAGAGAGTGCCCTTGGAGGGAAGGAGAGAAAGGAGGAAAGAATGGTGACCACAGAGATCGTGCCCATGTAGATGAGGGGAAGGGGAGAGAAAAGGCAGGAGACAGTGCTCATGGAGGGGAGGGGAAAGGAGGTGATCATGCCTATGGATGGGAAAATTTGAGAAAGAGGAAGAAAAATTAAAGTAGAATGCCAAAGATGGCTCTAGTTAAGCGCAAAGACAGGCAAGCGAGATGTCTACACAAACAAAACAGTTACATTTATTATATCCAAATACATAATAAAAAACACATCACGATAAAGTCCAAAAGTAGGTTCTCAATTGGTGTAACTGTTCTGGTTGTGTACCGTATTTTCACGCATATAACGCGCATACGTGTATAACACGCATACGCGTATAGCGCGCGGGAACAACGCATTTATGTAAAAAAATTCTATATAGCACGCACACGCGTATACCGCGCATGCTGCTAAAACCTCCTCCCGCCACCCCCGCTTACTCCCTCTTCTGGCCCTGCGAACCGGCATCCTCCCCACCCCGCTCACATCACCCCCCTCCCCCCCCACGATCCTACTTCCCCCCCAGCACCGCAAAGACATTCTTACCCTGATTGGGCACCGGCACCAGCACCAATCCACAGGACGTGCCAGTGCCAGTGCCCGAAGATCCTCCCTCGCCTGGGCTGGGCTTTGAGCATTTGCGCATGCTCAAAGCCTTCTGGTCTCGCTCTCTCTGAGATTCTCCCTCTTCCCTGTGCTGGGCTGGACTGGGCTTTGAGCATTTGCGCATGCTCAAAGCCTTCTGGTCTCGCTCTCTCCGAGATTCTCAGATTCAGAATCTCGGAGAGAGCGAGACCAGAAGGCTTTGAGCATGCGCAAATGCTCAAAGCCCAGTCCAGCCCAGCACAGGGAAGAGGGAGGATCTCCCTCGCACCGCCCAGCCCAGCCCAGCCCAAGAGAAGGAGGATCTTCGGGCACTGGCACGTCCTGTGCATTGGTACTGGTGCCAGTGCCCAATCGGGGTAAGCAATGTCTTTGCGGTGCTGGGGGGGATGTAGGATCGCGGGGGAGGGGGGGT
This sequence comes from Geotrypetes seraphini, assembly GCF_902459505.1. Lineage (NCBI taxonomy): Eukaryota > Metazoa > Chordata > Amphibia > Gymnophiona > Dermophiidae > Geotrypetes > Geotrypetes seraphini. The sequence continues at coordinate 14,134,627 of NC_047093.1, read as the reverse complement.
GTGACGCGAGCAGGGGGGAGGATGCCGGATCGCAATGAAAAAAAAAATTGTATAACGTGCTCACACATATAACACGCATGGTTATGCTCGGTTTGTAAAATCGTGTATAACGCGCGCGTTATATGCGTGAAAATACGGTAGACATCTTTGTCACGTTTTGGTTTTTTGTGATTTCATTATGTATGTTGGATATGCGGAATATAAAGTTTTTAAAATCAATCAATCAATCTCGCTTGCCTCTCTTTGTGCTCAGCTTTGAGTTCTTTCTCTTTGGCGACACAAAGATGGATATAGGGCAGGACGTGAAGGAGGAACACAACGATTAGAAAGATAAAATCATCAGACAACAAAGGTAAGCATAATGATTTTATTTTGTATTTTAAAAGTGAAAAGTGTAAGCCTGACATCTTTTGGTAGCCCTCAGAGCTTTCGTGAACCGGCATCGCCCCCCAAACCGGCATCGCCTCCAGTCACGTGCCGCCCCCCCACCCCCCTGCGATCTGGCACCGGCACCAGCACCAACGCACAGGACATGCCGGTGCCCGAAGATCCTCCGTCTTGCCTGGCCCAGGCAAGACCCAGCCCAGGCAAGAGAGAGGATCTTCGGGCACCAGCATGTCCTGTGCGTTGGTGCTGGTGCCAGATCGGGGTAAGGGATTGTGTTTGGGTGCGCGGGCGGGGGATGCTGGATCGCGGGGAGGGGAGGGGAGGGGGGCTCGCAAATCGAGTCAACGCTCGGTTTGCAAGGCACAATTTGTGGGAATGTTTTGCTCGTCTTGCATAACACTCGCAAACTGCGTTACTCGCAAACTGAGGTTTGACTGTACTTTTAATCTGTATTATTGTTTTGTTTGGAGCGTCAGGAGCTACTGCTTCAGGATGATATGTATCTGTCAATTGTATGATTCATGTCTGTTATGTATGTTGTTATATGGAAGCCGCTTAGATTTCAGGCGGTATATAAATCTTTATATATATATATATATATATATAGCCAAAAACCTAGAAGTACATTTGAAGCCTTTTCCTATATATTGGAAGTCTTCAGAAAAAGTCTGTCAAGCTATGAGCCCCCAAATACGTATTTTGATCTTAAACTAACCAGAGAGAAATGTTGGTGCTTCATTATGTGACGTGTAACATTCAAGGGTTGTTTTTTTTTTGGGGGGGAGGGGGTTGGTCATTGTTACCTCCTTGATCCGTTTCTGCCTCTCCCTCTAACTTCAAGAACACTTGGTCCAAAGTTCCCATGGAAACTCCGTAATGAACAATATCCTGACTCATTGTGTCCAAAACACAGAAGAGATCTGAAAAGAGAAAACACCCATAAAAAGCTATTGATCTCATACGTTCATCTACCTAGGTAGGACAATAGAGAAAGAGTGAAGATAAAATAAATTGAAAAGGAACTCGGATTAGGGGTAAAATGTCACAACTTCTGCAGCTGGGAAATAGGGTATATCTTTAGGAGCACAGATGGAAGTGGGTGTAGTCTGTCTTTTTCTGCTGTCCTCTACAATGCGCTGTGAGGTCAATATTTAGACCCTGCGAGGATTACGCTGGCCGGGTGGCCCACAAGAAACAGACGGCCGCTACATTGGAGCCGGTGCTTAACCCGGTCACAAACACTTCAGCGCAGCGTTGTCGCTTCCGTCTCCTCGCCCCCCACTCTTGAAGGGACAGACATCCCATCACTCCCGTCCCCTAAGTTGTAGTATCAAGTTTCAAGTTTATTTAAAATATTTGATATAATCGTAGTATCCGAATCCAATGCGATTTACAAAATTAAAAATAAAAAAAATAAAAAATTTCCAACAAACAGGACATTAAAGACAATTGTGACGTAAAAACACTGATGAAGAGGAAGGGGGGGGGGGGGAAATGGATTAAATACAATTCGAAAATAAATAAAAAGGAAGGGTAAGGAAACAAAAAGGTTGGGGAACGGTACCCACTTAATTTCTACTTAAGTGTTCCTTGTCCAGATAAATTCCAGGGAATGAGATAATGTGATTATGAAAAGGGTCAGTGAAAGGCGTCCTTAAACAGCCAGCTTTTTAGTAGGCCTTTAAATTTAGTAGGTAATTTTTCTTCTCTTATATTGAGAGGAAGTGAGTTCCAAATTTGGGGAGCTGTAACAGAAAAGATCGAATCCCTCCTTGAATAAATAATTTGTAGTGAGGGAGTTACCAGCAGGGATTTTTCTTCTGATCTAAGAGATCTTACAGGAGTGTATGGTATTAAAATCTTTCTAAAAATGCTGTGGCTTTGTTTACTAATATCTTATGTGTCAGTAAGGCAATTTTACAAGTGATTCTGTGGTTTACCGGTAACCTGTGATTTTCCTTTAACAATGGGGTTACATGATCAAATTCTTTTCTATTCATGATAATTTTTATTCAAGTTTCAAGTTTAATAGTGTTTGATTTTTACGCAATGTCATATATTTCAATGCGTATAACATGTATCCGTTATATAAAAGAGAACAGGGTGGACAAAATAAAATAAAATAAGACAATACATACATATCATTTTTGTTCTATTACAAACTGATACAAATGGATGTTGGGAGGGACTACAATTTATAAAAAAGGGGAACATTTGAGGTAAGAACACAAAGGATGGGATCACTTGAGGAAAGGTATAAGATGAAGATATTTTAATAATTTGTATAGATTTAGTTTTATTGAACAGACTACAGTGGTACCTTGGATTACGAGCATAATCCGTTCCAGGAGCATGCTCGTAATCCAAAATGCTCGTTTATCAAAACGAGTTTCCCCATAGGAAATAATGGAAACTCGCTTTGATACGTTCCCACCCCCCCGAGGCCAGGGTGCTGCTCCCCCCCCGCTTGCAAAGTCGTCCCCCCCGCGTGATCCGGCACCCCCGTGAGAACAGGCACCCCCCACCCGACTAACTTTAACTCACCCCCCCCCCCGTCTGGCACCGGCACGAGAACCGCTCCCCCCGCTCGCAAAGGCCCCCCCCCCGCAAAACAGAAACCCCCCGCCCAACCAACTTTAACTCACCCCCCCTTTGGCCCCGCACGCAGCCCACAAGAACCAAGATTGGCGAGAGGAAGAATTAGAAGGGCTTGAGCATGCGCAGATGCATGCTCAAAGCCGGCAGAGACTGGGAAGAAGATCTTCAAGCGGCACCGGCTCTTGTGGGCTGCGTGCCGGTGCCAAAGGGGGGGTGAGTTAAAGTTGGTCGGGCGGGGGGGGCGTTCCTGTTCTCGCAGGGGGTGTGCCGATTTGAGCAGGAGGGGGCCCTTTGCGAGCGGGGGGGGAGCGATGCCGGTTATCGGGGGGGTGCTCGCAAATCGAGTCAACACTCGGTTTGCGAGACACGTTTTGCGAGAATGTTTTGCTCATCTTGCAAAACACTCGCAAACCGAGGTTTGACTGTATGTGATATTAGCCTCTTTATAGAAAAAAGATTTTAGGGAATGCTTAAATTTTTTAATCTGATGACCTATTCGTTTAATGCATTAGGGTCAAGATATTATATTTAATTGGTTACTCTATCTATATGTTGAATGCATTTTATAAAGGAAACTTTTAAGGCGCGCTTAAATTTATCTAAGGATGGTTCGCCGCGTAAGTAAATTGGCAAATTATTCCACTGCTGAGGAGCTAATACTGAAAAGATGGTTGCTCTTCTGGTCCCAATTATTTTCAAAGAAGAAATAGTTAGTAAATTTTGTTGTGTTCATCTGAGTGTCCTAAATGGAGAGTAAGGTATTAAGAGTCGGTCCAAGAATATCGGCATATGCGATTGTTGAATTTTAAATGTTATTGCGGTGTTATGGATAATCTGTAGTCTACGTGTTTCTTTTAAGGTAATCCCTTTGTATTGCGCGTTACAATAGTCAATTTTAGAGATGACTAAAGAATGTACAGTGGTGCCTCACACAACGAACTTAATTCGTTCCAGGAGCAAGTTTGTTATGCGAAAAGTTCGTTGTGTGAAACGCGTTTTCCCATAAGAATACATGTAAAACAAAATAATTCGTTCTGCAGCCCTACATTTCCCTCCCTCCACCTCACCTTATATGCAGAGTTTGCCAGCTTTCTTTTTCACCCAGCCGCACGATTTCAAAAAGCTGTGCACGCGCAGCTGCTGGAGTTGATCAATGTTCTCCTCTCCTGCAACTTCCGGTTTCCGGTTGCGTCAGAGGAGAAGATTGAACAACAGAGCATGCGCGCATGTGCTGCTCTTTGAAAGTGTGTGGCTGGCCGAAAAAGAAAGCCGGAAAACTCGGTATCTAAGGTAAGGTGGAGGGAGATGATGGAACACTGCATTCAGACAGGAGGGTGCTGCTGTTCCCGGCTCACATTAGGAAGCGGCGAGAGTAGTTCCGCCCCCCCCCCGGGCCCCTCGGGCGACTTCGTTGTGTGAAACGAAGTTCGTTATAGGGAGCAAGACAAAAAGTTCGTTATGCGCAGCGTTCGCTGTGCGAGGCGTCCGTTATGCGAGGCACCACTGTATTACGATATTTAGTGACGATTTGTCGAGGAATGCAGAGTGAAAATGAGTTCCTTGATGGGGGACCATGAGGGTACACAGTTTGCAAGTGCCGATCGGTACACACATCCCTTAGAAAACCAATGTAACTTATGCGATGTTTGGCACAGAAGCTAGGCGCTGGTCTGTTAGATGAGGGTTGAATGAAAAGTACTGCCTGCCCCTTCATACACTTTTGTTTAAATAAAGATATTGTATGAATAAAAAATATATATAATGTTTAAAATTTGCTCTTTTTGTTACATGGATTTAGGCCCTCTTTTACTAAGGTGCGCTAACTGCTGAGCGCTAAACGCTAATGAGTGCATGTTAGTGTATGGACACGTTAGGGTTTAGCACACGCTAATTCGATTAGTGCACCTTAGAAAAAGAGGGGGTTCATTTTGCCACCCCTATCTGCCAAGGATGGACAAGTTTTAGAAAGCCACCGTAAAAGAACCGCACGCCTTCTCTCTTCAACCAGTCGCTCAAATCCATTCCATCTCTTACAAGTTGATTAAAAATGCGATTAAACGCCTATCTTGAATTCTAGGCATTCTACATTAATAAAAAGGGGTACAAAATTTAAAATTTATAGACACGGACAAAAAAAGATACACGGACTTGACCTAGTGGATGGGGGGGAGAACTATAATGTCGCACAGAAAAGAGAACATTCAAAGGATAAACAACAGGAAGAGGGTAGGGAACCTTCTGTGTCGCTGGACATTTTTAGAGAAAAAAGGAAAGATCATTATTCAAAAGCATCTTTAATGCTCCTTTAAATTTATCTAAATTTTGCTCCTCTCTGATAAGACTAGGCAGAGAGTTCCAGATTGTAGGGGTAGTTACGGAGAAGTTGGCTGCACGGTGGGTCCCAATGATCTTTAGTGAGGGTACCACGAAAAGATGCTGTGTAGCAGATCTTAACGCTCTGAGAGGGTCGTGTGGTAGGAGGAGTTTATCTCTTCGAGTCGTAACAAGATGCCCCACGTCAACACAATCATTACCACACACAATCTGCACGTGGCAGGGAATTTCAATTACAGGGACTCCTTCAACCGTCAGAAATTCTATCACAGCGTGTTGCGTAAATTAAACCAAGTGCTCACGGCATGGCTTCTGTTTCACATGCAACGGCCTCTTCATACAGACAATCAAGGTGCACAAAGAGATTTTAAGGAATGTGTGAACGCATGTACAAAATTAATAACAATAATAATTTTATTATTATATACCGCCAAAGCCATAGTAGTTCAAGGCAGTTTACAAGAAGAAGAGATGGACAGTCAGCGAAAAAATAACAATGGAGTCATTGGTTATATAAAGTCACAATATAGGGATATCGAGTACATGTGAAAAGAGTACAGGGGAAGGTTTAAGAGTTCTTGGTGCTGCCACCTGTTGATAAACTATGGAGGTGGAGGCATTAGTTTTCATTCAACCCTTGTAAGATCACTCTCAGAAGAGAAATTTAAAATTGGTCTATAGCTGCTAAAGCCTAACCCCCCCTTTTACTAAACCGCTGCTCCCGCCACTTATATCGCGGTTTTGTAATGGGGGGGTTAATTAATTTTCCTTACAAGTAGGTGAATCATTGCTGCTTTCAGGCTTATCAGTTTTCTGATTTTGTGAACAAGTTCATTACTACAGATATTAATAAAAGTGATCCAAATTACTAATTTTGCCAGCATTATATATATATATATATATATCAACGTATGCTAAAATTAGTTTTAAATTTCCATTTATGTATTTTTTTCCTAGGGTATAGGGTGTAACTTATTAACAAGGGGTCTCCAAGCTTTATATAGCGAGGGCCTTCACCAAGTCTAAATCCTGTACTATGGGCTCCTTTTACGAAGCCGCGTCAGCGGTTTTACACGCGTAATAGTGCGCGCTAATGTGCTGGCCGCGCTAGCCACTACCGCCTCCTCTTGAGCAGGCGGTAGTTTTTCAGCTAGCGCGGGGGTGAGCGCGATAGAAAGTCACCGTGCGCTAAAGCCGCTGACGCGGCTTCGTAAAAGGAGCCCCACATGCAACAAATTAACATATACTAAGGGCTCCTTTCACGAAGCTGCGATAGCGTTTTTAACGCACACACCGGATTAGTGCATGCTATAGTGCGCGCTAGCCGAAAAAACTACCCGCCTTCTCAAGAGGAGGCGGTAGCGGCTAGCGCATGCGGCATTTTAATGCGCGCCAATCCGCGCGTTAAGGCCCTACCGCGCCTTCATAAAAGGAGCTCCAAGTGATTGGTAAAAAGCTGCAGTATGCATTTAAAAATTCCAATTAAAACAAATGCACGAAACAAACTGAATGAAACTGCCAAAGATTTTGGAACCCCCCCCCCCCCACATGAACCAAACATTTTGGCCTGTGTTCATCCCAATCAGCAATGCTTGCTGCAGGTTTCCGGGTCTCGCTGCGCCTTTGTCAGGTAGAGACTGACGCTTCAGCCACCATGCTGTGGCTTTCTTCAGGGTCTGCTCTGAAGGATTCATAGTCATTTGCATGCGAGACTTCGGCGTGCTGACATTACAGCGCTGACAGTTTGGCGCAAGACCCCAGCGCGCCGCCTAAAAAGTTATTTTTAAAGAGCTCCGACGCGGGGTGTGAGTGGGGATCCCCCCCAGTTTACTTCATACTCTTCGCGCTGCCGTTGGGGGGGTGGGGTTGAGGGGTTGGAACCCTCCATTATAGAGTAAACTTAACTTTTTCTTGATTTTTTAGGAAAAAGTTGTTTTCTCTATAATGTGGGGGGTTGCCCCCCCACACCCTCCCAACAGCAGCGCGAAGAGTATGAAGTAAACTGGGGGGTTCTCCACTCACACTCCGCATCGGAGCTCTTTAAAAGTAACTTTTAAAGAGTTCCGACGCGGGGTGTGAGTGGGGAACCCCCCCCCCCAGTTTACTTCATACTCTTCGCACTGCCATTGGGGAGAGGGGGTTTGGGGGTTGGAACCCTCCATTATAGAGTAAACTTAACTTTTTCAGGAAAAAGTTGTTTTCTCTATAATGGGGGGGGGGGGGGTTGCACCCCCCACACCCCCCCCCAACGGCAGTGCGAAGAGTATGAAGTAAACTAGGGGGGTTCTCCACTCACACCCCGCGTCGGAGCTCTTTAAAAGTAACTTTTTGAAGTCTGCAGTGTGACTTCGGAAATAGTGGGTTCACTGACCTGATTGGGAACAAGGAACAGCATGGTAGCTGAAACGTCGGTTTCTAATTGACAAAGATTCAGCGAAACCCGGAAACCTGCAACAAGCACAATGCCAGCTGCGGAAACACTGAGAGAACATCTAACCCAGCTCAAAGGGGAGAACATCTTTAAACCTACCAGAGACTTTTTAGATTCTATGGACTTTCACAACAAAACTCAAATTTCTGACCAACTGACTTTCCCGCCAAAATTCAAATTGGTGGACTGCCCTGTTCCCAATCAGGTCAGTGAACCCTCTATTTCCAAAGTCACACTGCAGACTTCAGAGCACACACTGAAGAAAGCCACAACATGGTGGCTGAAGCGTCGGCTTCTACCTGACAAAGACGCAGCGAGACCCGGAAACCTGCAACAAGCACAATGCCAGCTGCGGAAACCCTGAGAGAACATCTAACCCAGCTCGACGGAGAGAATACCTTTAATCCTACCAGAGACTTTTTCCATTCTATGGACTTTCACAAGAAAACTCAAATTTCCGACCAACTGACTTTCCCGCCAAAATTCAAATTGGTGGACTGCCCTGTTCCCAATCAGGTCAGTGAACCCTCTATTTCCAAAGTCACACTGCAGACTTCAGAGCACACCCTGAAGAAAGCCACAACATGGTGGCTGAAGCGTCGGTTTCTACCTGACAAAGACGCAGCGAGACCCGGAAACCTGCAACAAGCACAATGCCAGCTGTGGAAACCCTGAGAGAATAACGCCTGAAACATCTGCAAGACCTACCAGCTCCTTTAATCAACCAGCCTGGACAAGGATGAAAGGGGGCAGGCAACCGCTTCAAAATGGTGAAGAATTTTAACCCTGCCTAAACTCCGACAGCTCAACTCATTGGAGAAAACCTCAAAAAAGTAGTGAAATTGTTCCTCCCTCTTTACTGGAATTGAGAAAACGTAACCTTTGGAACAACAATTTCAGTCCTTCTCACAAACTGAGCTAGACAAGAAAGAAGGAAATTCAAAGACCCCCTCCCCCCCCCCCCCCCAACAGTAATAGTCACCTGGAAAGGCATCCATATTCTCAAAGGGTAGAGAATATATCAATTCTTCTTTATTTTGACCAGATAACTTAGCATCAGGGATGTATTGCTGGACCAGAGATGTCATTCTGTCGGAATCACAACTTTCACCTATTTGCATGCTTAGTTGTTTGGTTTTTTTTTTAAAAAAAAGGAATGAATAATTAGTGCAGAATACCAGTAGGACGTCGTTGAAAAGCACTTATACAAATGAAAATAGTGCCAATCTGAGAAATACTTTAGCATTAAATCATCGTTACATATATGCTTAACCTCAGACATATCCACGTTTCATTAAAATTTTATATAATTGCCTAGTCCCGAGGTTTCTAGGCGAAATACAAAAATAAAACCTGAACAATATTAAAATACATAAACATAATTTTGGGTTTACCAAACGTACATGAACGTTAGGGTAGGTGGGGAGGAACTAATTTGTTAAAAGAAAATAAAATACTCAGGGCTCCTTTTTACTAAGCTGTGATAGCGCTTTTAGCCGCGCGTGCTGTACCTGCGCTACGCGGCTAGAATGAAAGCCAGCTCAATGCTATCGCAGCTTACTAAAGGAGCCCTCAGTCAATCTGCAGCCCAAATTATGCGGGTTACGTGTCAGTGGGGTTTGGGGCAGGCCTAAAGTTTTTATGAAATTCAGCCCCTATCTCTGTAACTTAAATGCACGAATGTGCTCTGTAAATCACTCGGTATCACTTTGCCTAAATAGATTCTCGTTGCAGGGGAATCATTTTACAAAGATTTCTGCACGTGAAAAGTTTCTTCCATGTGCACAACCTGTCTTGCAAAAAGGGCTTTTCGAACATTGGGCAACTGCACAAGGAGGTAAAGACTGCACTAGATTTTATGTAATTTGTGCCCAGGCATTCCCCTGGGTAGACAGAGTAGAACGAAGGAAACGTTTCATTGAGTGGACACTTCTCCCTCAGTATTCGCTGTGATAGGGGTTTAACAGAACCGCAAACACAGAAAAACCGCAAATAACTTTTTCATATGTTATTCGCGGTTTTCTATTAAAAACCATCGCGAATATAGTGAAACTGCGAATAATAGGGTGGGAGATCTTGTCTGTTCCTGAAGGAGAGGCAAAACACGGTGAAGAAAGTGCTGGGAATTGGCAATTTTTTCTGTAAACGCTTGGAATCGGCGATTTCTCTATGCAAGCTTATGTAATTTGGGGGGAGGAGCCAGCAAGCTAAAAACCGTGAATAATCGAAACCGTGAATACTGATTCCGCGAATGTGTTCCCTGCCACCGGGCTGTCTGCTTCCGTGGCTGTATTCGATTTGCAGCTCGCGACGGCTTGCGTCGTACGGCAGCTTGCGTCGGTTCGCATGATATGAGTGACTCAGTTGCTCCGATTGTGGATATTTTACTGCCGCATCAATAATGATCCACCAGCATGTGAAGAACAGGACTCCAGCAACGGTGTTGCACTTTTCGCTCCCGTCGATGCACTCGGAGCACCTCCCGCTGTCCAGGAAGCCGGACATTATGTTTCCCTGAGGCCACCCACCGCGAGTCCCGCAGCTGCCCCTTCTCCGGTGCCCCCAACCCCCTTCGACGCGGCTCCTTTTTTTCCCCAGATACGTCTCGCCGTTCCACAAACAGGGTCAGAGAGAGATAGGCAGGGGGCCAGGGAGAGAGGCAGACAGAAAGAAGTGGAGGGGGAGAGGAAAAAGGGGCTGCTTTGAGGGGGGGGTGCTGGGGGGCAGGCAGCAATCTTGGTTTGCTCGGGGGGCCAGGGAGAGAGCCAGACAGAAAGAAATGGAGGGGGAGAGGGAAAAAGGGGCTGCTTTGGGGGGTGCTGGGGGGCAGGCAACAATCTTGGTTTGCTCAGGGGGGCCAGAGAGAGATAGGCAGGGGGCCAGGGAGAGAGACAGACAGAAAGAAGGGGAGGGGGAGAGGGAAAAGGGGCTGCTGGGGGGCAGGCAGCAATCTTGGTTTGCTCGGGGGGCCAGAGAGACATAGGCAGGGGTCCAGGGAGAGAGACAGAGAGTCAGAAAGAAAGACAGACAGACAGCGGCTAAGGAGACAGAGAGACAGAAATAAAGACAGACACATTTATTCTAGCACCCGTTAATGTAAAGGGCTTAAAGACTAGTATTTTATCAAATATAATCTCCCTCATTAGGGTTACCAGAAGGCTGGTTTTCCTGGACAGGTCCTCCTTTTGAAGACATGTCCAAGGGTCTGGACGGCTTTTCTCCAGGTTTTGAAAAGCTTCCCAAAACTAGGTGATGTCACACACAAGTGTGCGTGACATCATCGCGTCGTGTCCACACATGCATGGATACCATGTGGGGGCAGGGCTGGGGCAGAACAGGGCGGTCCTGGGGGCTGTCACCAATCGGCTCAGGACAATGGGCCCTGAGCGGCTGAGACAAGGGAGTTGTGCTCTTGTGAGCCACGGAGGGCTGCACAAGGAAAATTAATGGAAGAAAAATATTGCCACAACAGGAAAGTGTATTCGCTTAAATCAATTCAGAATTTATTCTTTCACTGGAACTTTAACAAAAACTCGGTCAGGATGTTTCATACGTTTAGAAGATAGTCCCCAAACAATAGTAGCAAGAAACAAAACAAAACAAAACAGCAAACTGTCCCAAAGTGGAAATGTTTAAAAGTTCAAGTCTTTTTCTAAGATTCAGGCTATTGGCTTCAGCCCCTACTCATTTCCAAGCAATGAAAACCAAAATATTCAAAATACAAACAGTTCTTGAATTGACTACCACAGCACTAGTCAGAGCAACGGCTGTGACTTACCCAGCTGCTAGAATGCTGGGCAGGTAGTGCACTTCCTGCCAAACAGGCCCACTATCCCACCACAAAATACGTGAGGCGAACCCCCCCCACTACCTGGGCTGGTAACAGTCCTTTCTCATGGAAGAGAAACACAAAGAACAAAAAAACCTTCACAAAAGTCTTTCAGTCTTCTGGAGCTCTTGATTACTAAAGCTCCCACAGGGCAATGCATAACCATGGAAGTCCTTCATATAATAAGGTCACAGCTACTCACATTTATTCCTCGAGCGGCTTGCCTTCCAGGAAGCCCACTTCCATTGGAAGAATGTCACTCATTGGAGCTGCAGAAGAATCTAGGTCAATATCTATGGCTTGGGATTCTTCATTCTCCTTGAAAGCAGATTCTTCTCCGGCTTCCATCAGCTCCATACATTCAAGTGGAGAACTGCCATCAGTATCTCCCAGCCCTGAGCTCTCCTGCCTGTCCTGTGCCTCTCCTCCTTTTAACTGACTTCCCAGGAGCTTTCCTCTCTGGGCAACTAGTTTGTAGCCCCGCCCCCAACCCTCAGGTGGGAAGTATTTCCTATCAGCAACCCTGGGCCTGAGAGGGGGATAGGTGCTCTGCACTCGTGCTCTCTGACTCCCTCTAGAGAGCAAGGGAGAAATAGCATCAGGAGAATCAAAAAAAGGTTTATCTGTAACACTGGGGGAAGGGTTGGCCTTTAAACTGGGCTCTGCACTAGGGACACACCTAGCAGGCATAGGCTGCGTACCACAGGGCATGGCCGTGGGTCCGGATTTTCCTGAAAGAAAATCTGGTAACCCTATCCCTCATTTTATAAACCTGAAGCCTAGAGTCACGCGCCAATTGTACGGTATGATATAGAACAGTGGTCTCCAACGTGCAGCCCCCGGGGCTCACGCAGTTCCAGAAGTCCTCCATTGAAGCCGTCAAACAGTTAGGCTGAAATGCTCTCCAAATCCTGCCCACACGAAACAGTAACTGCAAAATAATCTCTGAAGGGTGGTAATCAGGAGTCTCATTGATGGACTTTGCTATCGTTGACAATCCAAAATAAAATGAGTTTTTAAAATATATCGTTGACTGAGAGGGGACATGATCGAAACATTCAAGATAATGAAGGGAATAGACTTAGTAGATAAAGACAGGTTGTTCACCCTCTCCAAGGTAGGGAGAACGAGAGGGCACTCTCTAAAATTGAAAGGGGACAGATTCCGTACAAATGTAAGGAAGTTCTTCACCCAGAGAGTGATGGAAAACTCTTCTGGAGGCTGTTATAGGGGAAAACACCCTCCAGGGATTTAAATAGAGGGAAACACCCTCCGGGGATTCAAGACAAAGTTAGACAAGTTCCTGCTGAACAAGAACGTATGTAGGTAGGGCTGGTCTCAGTTAGAGCGCTGGTCTTTAACCTAAGGGTCGCCGTGGGAGTGGACTGCTGGGCATGATGGACCATTGGTCTGAGCCAGCAGTGGCAATTCTTATGTTCTTATGATATTAGCATTCATTTTTAATGTTTAATACCCAGTCTGAACAAAACAGGTCAAGGCGGTTTACAAAATCAGTACAATGTGAAAGCTTGAACTCTTTTGGTGGCCCCCCCAGAGCTTTTGTCTATTCACACTGTGGTCCTGCAAGGTGAGGCATGGCCTAGCGGTATAGCTGCTGCCTCTGCACACAGAGAATGTGGGATCAAATCCCAGGGCTGCGCCTTGTGACCCTGGGCAAGTCACTTAATCCTCTAGTGCCCACCGCTTTGAATGTGCAACTACAAAAAGACAGTGTACACAGTGGCATAGCAAGGGTGAGAGGCCCCCGGGGTGGTGCTGTCCCTCCCCCACCCTCTTTTCTGCCCTTCCGCTCCTTCCCTGCCCCTCCCCCCCACTGCTACATACACATACCCCTTCCCTATTCCGTACTTCTTTTAACTTCTCCAGCGTGAGCAGCATCACCAACTCACTGCCCATGTCAGTGTCATAAGAACAAAAGAATAGCCTTACTGGGTCAGACCAATGGTCCATCAAGCCCAGTAGCTCGTTCTCACGGTGGCCAATCCAGGTCCCTAGTACCTGGCCAAAACCCAAAGAGTAGCAACATTCCATACAGAATCTCAAAGAATAGCAAGATTCCGGAATCCCAGACAGTAACAAGATTCTAGAACCCCAAAGAGTATCAACATTCCATACAGAATTTCAAAGAATAGCAAGATTCCGGAATCCCAGAGAGTAATAAGTTTCTAGAATCCCAAAAAGCAGCAACATTCCATACAGAATCTCAAAGAATAGCAAGATTCCGGAATCCCAGAGAGTAATAAGTTTCTAGAATCCCAAAGAGCAGCAACATTCCATACAGAATCTCAAAGAATAGAAAGATTCTGGAATCCCAGAGAGTAATAAGTTTCTAGAATCTCAAAGAGTAGCAACATTCCATACAGAATCTCAAAGAATAGCAAGATTCCGGAATCCCAGAGAGTAACAAGATTCTAGAACCCCAAAGAGTAGCAACATTCCATACAGAATCTCAAAGAATAGCAAGATCCGGAATCCCAGACAGTAACAAGATTCTAGAACCCCAAAGAGTAGCAACATTCCATACAGAATCTCAAAGAATAGCAAGATTCCGGAATCCCAGAGAGTAACAAGATTCTAGAACCCCAAAGAGTAGCAACATTCCATACAGAATCTCAAAGAATAGCAAGATTCCGGAATCCCAGAGAGTAATAAGTTTCTAGAATCCCAAAAAGCAGCAACATTCCATACAGAATCTCAAAGAATAGCAAGATTCCGGAATACCAGAGAGTAATAAGTTTCTAGAATCCCAAAGAGCAGCAACATTCCATACAGAATCTCAAAGAATAGCAAGATTCCGGAATCCCAGAGAGTAACAAGATTCTAGAATCCCAAAGAGTAGCAACATTCCATACAGAATCTCAAAGAATAGCAAGATTCCGGAATCCCAGAGAGTAATATGATTCTAGAATCCCAAAGAGTAGCAACATTCCATACAGAATCTCAAAGAATAGCAAGATTCCGGAATCCCAGAGAGTAATAAGATTCTAGAACCCCAAAGAGTAGCAACATGCCAGGGGAGGGTCTACCGGTGGGCGGTGGCTCTAGAGGGGGGTGTCACTGGTAAGGGGGGAAGTTCCAGGGGGTGGCGGCATGAGGGAATTGGCATCCTTCCTGCCGCAGACATTCATGTGAGTGGTGGCAGAAGGGAGTGGGCATCTCTTCTGATGCGGACATTCACGGGGGGGTTTGGGGGTGGCGGCAGGAGGTGGTAGGCATCTCTCCTGCAGGTCAACTTAGTGGAGAGGGGAGGGGGGAGGTTCAGAGGTTCCCTGCCGCGGCCGCTCAGCTGATCGTGGCAGGGAGATTTCCTTGCTGCGATCAGCTGATGACAAGGGATTAGGCGCAATTCTCTAACCGGCACCTGCGGCATGGCCGCCAGTTAGAGAATCAGGGTGCTTAGGCGGGGTTAGGCGTTTGTCCATTAGGGTAGATGCGACTCTGTATAGGATGCCAGTCTGTGATTCTCATCCGCTTCTTAGGCGGCTGCTGAGACCGGCGTCCTATACAGAATTTCCCCCTTAATGTCCCAGTGTTGACTGACTCTAGTATCCTGGGACGGAATCCGAGTGCACAGATGTTATCATAGAATAAATAATTAGAGCATGGTCGTGGCATATCCAAATTGTGGCACCCAGTTATAGAATGACCCCCCAATATGCACATACGAACCCCATTTTCAGAATAGCTGGGCTAACTATAGGGGCCGGTTAGTCTTTATCTGTATCATGATGTGTAGTATATGCCATTACGCTACACAATGTTGCATCATGGGAGGGTGTGGTGCAGTGGTTAAAGCTACAGCCTCAGCACCCTAGGGTTGTGGGTTGAAATCCCACACTGCTGCTTGTGACCCTGGGCAAGTCACTTAATCCCCCCCCCCCCCCATTGCCCCAGATACATTAGATAGATTGTGAGCCCACCGGGACAGACAGGGAAAAATGCTGGAGTACCTGAATAATTTCATGTAAACTGTTCTGAGCTCCTCTGGGAGGATAAATAGTGTGAAAAGTTTCAGCCTCTGATCACCAGTGCAGGTATTGTGATGTCATAATGCCTCATTCCATCAATAAGAGCCAACCTCATCAGTGATGTCACAATGGCTGGATTGCCCTACACTTGGATCACTTTTACCACACTTTGGTTTCTAGAGTGGCGCAGTGGTTAAAGCTACAACCTCTGCACCCTGATGTTGTGGGTTCAAATCCACGCTGCTCCTTGTGACCCTGGGCAAGTCACTTAATCCCCCCCATTGCCCCAGGTACATTAGGTAGATTGTGAGCCCACCGGGACAGACAGGGAAAAATGCTGGAGTACCTAAATAATTTGTAATCTGCATAGAATTGTGGGATATCTGGAATATAAATAAATAAAATCTTGATAAAACACACAAATTAATTATTATTACCTCAGCTGATAACCGATGCCCCATTTTCTCTTCAAATATAGAGAAGAACCAATGCATTTTAACTTTCCATTGGAAATCACAGCTTTTCGATCTAAATGGAAAGAACATAAAATAAGGTTTCACAATCGATTATTTGGGTAGTGCCCAAGAATAATCACCTTACTGGGTCAGACCAATGGTTCATCTAGCCCAGTTTCCTGTTTCCAAGTAGCCAATCCAGGTCACAAGTAGAGATCTGCACGGGAACGGGGATCGCGTGAATCCCGCGGGTCCCGTGGGAGTCCTGCAGGACTCCCCCCTAACCCACGGGACTCCCATGGGGACCCCCCTCTGGCCCATGGGACTCCCACGGGGACCCTCCTCTAGCCAACGGGACTCCCACGGGGATGGAAGGCTTTGGAAGCAGGGTTCGTCCATATAATATAATGGACACGTCAGCCTTAGTAAATGAGGGGGTTTATAAGTTAATTACCTGAACAGAAAACAAAAAAAGGGTTCCACCAAAGAGATTCCACAAGGAAAACAGCAGCGCAAACACAAAAGAAACTGTGGAATTGATGATCCTGTTAGAAGTAATTGCTGCTTTTTATGGGGACGGGAAGGGATGGAGGTAATTCCTTGCAGGGATGGGTGGGGACGGAGAAGATCCTGATGGGGACGGAGAGGATCCTTGGCGGGGACGGAGAGGATCCTGGTGGGGACGGGCGGGGATGGGTGGAATTTCTGTCCCCGCACAAGTACCTGTCTCTAGTCACAAGTACCTGGCAAAAATCCAAATAATAGCAACATTCCATGCTACTGATCCCAGGGCATATAAGAACATAAGAATTGCTCAATAATGGCCTATGGGCTTCTCTTAGGAAATTATCCAAACCGTTTTTAAAACCCGCTAAGCTAATTGATTTCACCACATTCTCTGGCAATGTTGTGTGAAGAATTATTTTCTTCAGTTTGTTTTAAATCTACCACTTAGTAGCTTCGTCGCATGTCCCTTTGTCCTAGTATTTTTGAAAGAGTGAACAAGCGATTCACATCTACCCTTTCCATTCCACTCATTATTATATAGACCTTCTCTTCTCCAAGCTGCTCAATAGCAGAGCATGGACTTTTCCTCCAGGAATTTGTCCAAACCTTTTTTAACCCAGCTACAGTACCTTAACTGCTGTTTACACATCCTCTGATAACACGTTCCAGCCAGTCAGGAAAGCAAAGAGGCAAATGGAAGAAAATACAGCAGACACGGTGTAATGGGGGGACAAGACATTTTTTTATATATATTAGTGATAGGAGGAAGTGCAAAAGTGGCATTGTGAGACTCAAAGGTGAAATGGAGGAATATGTAGAGACGTTCATAAAGATAAGACTGAATTTCTTAACAAATATTTCTGTTCTTTGTTCACAGCTGAAGCGCCGGGAGCTGGACCGCAGTAAACAAAAGCAAATAGAGACCCTAATAGATTTTCAGAGGATTGTGTTCGTGAGGAGCTCGCTCAACTAAAGGTGGATAAAGCGATGGGGCCGGATGGTGTTTACTAAGAGAAGTGAGGGAAGTCCTGGCAGCTCTGCTGGTTGACCTTTTCAGTGCTTCTCTAGAGTCAGGAGTGGTACCGGAGGATGGGAGAACCGCGGATGTGATCCCTCTCTACAAGAGTGGAAGTAAGGAAGACATAGGGAACTACAGGCTGGAAAGTCTGACTTCTGTGGTATGTAAATGAATGGACCGACATGTAACACTAGCAGAACACACGAACTTAGTGCTTTTTTACATTGTGGAAATTAAGAACCACAAAAAAATATTTTGATCCTTTATCGTTCAGACTATTGGTGCAGGCATTAGTTTTATCTATTTTAGACTATTGTAACATCATCTATTTAGGAGCACCCAAAAAAATTCTAAGGAAATTAAGGATAATTCAGAATATGGTTGTTCGATTGGTTTTTGGTTTAAAAAAGAATGACCATATTAGTCCATATTATTGTTTACTTCATTGGCTGCCTTTGGAGGCAAATTTTCCTGTATCTGCTTTAAGCTGATATTGGGATTGTCTCCAGCTTACCTTTTTCCTCATTTTGTGTTGCATAGACCATCAAGAGAAACTAGAAACTTCTACTTATTTGCTTATCCAAAAATTAACGGGTGTAGATACAAGACCTTCTTAGATAAGACCCTAGCAACAATCTTGGTTAGGTAAATGTATTCAGCAAGCTACGTTATCCTATTGCTGTTTTCAGAAATTAATTAAGACCACTTTGTTCGATAAGTTTATTACTTAGTGAGTTTTATTATTGAAATTCTATTTTATAAATATATGTATTTTTTACTGTATTATTGTATTTTGCCGATTGTCCAGCTCTTTTTAGTGTAAACCGCCTAGAACTTTTGGTTATGGCGGTATAAAAGAATAAAGTTATTATTATTATTTAAAATAGAGAATAGGGACGTTTCTGGAATCTAGTAGATTGCAGCAGTGTTTCTCAAGTCGGTCCTGGAGTCCCCCCTTGCCAGTCAGGTTTTCAAGATATCCACAATGAATATGCTTGAACGAAATGTGCATATAATGGAGACAGTGTATGCAAATCAAGTTTACGCAAATTCAATGTGGATATCCTGAAAACCTGACTGGCAAGGGGGTAAAGGTTAAATATAAGTGTCTAACCTCAGTGTAGGGGGCTCCCAAACAAGCCATCATCAGATGAACAAACAGACCTCAAAATCCAAAGGATAGCCTTCCTAAGTACTAAGACTTGAAACAAGGGAGATAGACTATCACAGGTCCTGCTCCGGAAAAAGAGCCCAGGAGAAAAAACTCCCTTAGCAGGGAGAAAAACTCTTCTAGGCTCAAAAAACTGGGCATAAGTATCAAAGTTTGATTAAAGGGAACACTCAACAGTGAGGGGGAGTGAAAATCAAGAGGTAAATCACTAAAGTGGGAAGGCAGACTTTCAAGCGCGTTCAGTGTTGAAAAAACCGGCAGACTTTGAAAACATCAAACTTAGCTTTTTGCTGTATGTTCAAATCGCTATCTCTGTTGCTGTCCGTGCAGTGCCTCTTCGCCACAGTCCAAGCACAGGGTAGACACCCTAATACCCACCATAAGCTGCCAACTCCCGGGTGTACTTCAATCAACAAGAGAAACCTTGTTTCGCATTCTAATTGCTGCGTCAGGATAAACGAACCTCTCCATTAATGACTGCACAGAGTATAGGAGGCGGGGCGCCTTAACAGCTGATCCAGATGATATCATTAAACGCGCAAAGATCAAAATTGAAAGGGGAAACTAACTTCATTAGACAGTGGCATAAAATAGCCAGCGCAAAGAGGGATTATAATTGAAACACTCAAAAGATATCATTCTGGTATTTTTGATCTTTTTATTATCTTTTATTTTTGCCACGCCTAGCCATGGCATTAGGTGCCATAAAGCACCTGTGGAGGCACAATTCTGGTGCTTATTTTTTGGGTGCCAGTAGGTACCTTGAAATCAGTTTAAAACGTCATTTAAACGGCGTTTTTCACTGAGCTATAGCACTGTTTAGAGAATCTGGGCTGTGCATAGAAATGCACGCTAACTAGAATTCGGTAAAGGTCATTTTGTGCAGAATGCTCAGAACCTTCTGGATGCCATTTATTGAGTCTCAACGCCACCAAAAAATTGGAGACTATACTCCAGGGGATTTCAAACAATGTCCAATAAATTCTCACTTTAAAAAAATCCCTATTTAAATACATATCAAACAAAATTTTAAGTGAATAATAGTATTCAGTCACATTAACACTATTTAGCACTGGCAACAATGAATCAAAAACGCATCATAGCACTGTTTGATATGCATTTAAATAGGGATTTTTTTTGTGAGAATTTATTGAGTCTCCCCATAATGCGTAGTAGGAAGTTCCCCTTAGGTTATCCAAAATCTAAATGTCTTTCAATACATCCATTTTCTGGTTTGGAAACTTTTCATTTTGCAATTTGATTACGCACTAGAGAATGACACGGTGACAAAATTTGTCACCGTTCCTGTCCCCGCGGATAACCGTGGGAAATAATCCCATGTCATTTTCTAGTGTCTATTTCAACCTCAGTCCTTCTACACCAGCATTCTTCAAAGCAAAGCTTTGCGGGTCAGTGGTTGTGGCCATTCGTACTCTGATTCTTATGTGAGCCAAGGATAATGAAGCCATTGTGACATCACTGATGTGATTGGCTCTTAGGCACTGGTGGAATGAGGCATTATGACATCACAATATCTGCTCTGGATACCAGAGACTGTCATTCTGTAGTGTCTGTTTCAACCTCGGTCCTTCTACACCAGCATTCTTCAAAGCAAAGCTTGCGGGTCAGTGGTTGTGGCCATTCATACTCTGATTCTTCCCTCTCTCCTTAAAGAATGACATGAAGATGGTTTTCCAAGGTTATCCGCGGGGACGGGAACGGTGATGAATTTTGTCACCGTGTCATTCTCTATTATGCACGGAAACTTGTAAGCCGCCTTGGATAAAGGCAGATTAGAAATGTTTTAAAGAAATAAATTTATAAGAAGAGAAAACATTCACCAGCCAGTATGTCAGCTTCATCCATGAACTGGGTGCTCAGCAAAGTGACCCGACCCACTTTGCGCTCTTTCAGTAGTGTCCATATTAGGTGCCGGGAGGCGGGATCTATCCCTGACGTCGGTTCATCTAAGAGCAAAACCTGCCAAAAGAAAAGGAACATGAAATCCATCACCAGTGAGATAAATGGATACTACAGGAGTGCTGCGTTTCTGATTTCAGTGGCGTAGCGAGGGGGAGCGGCACCCCTGCCCCTCCCCCTGCTGCACGTGCCCCTTTCCCGTACATTTTTAACGTTGGCACGAGCAGCTTCTGACTTTCTGCCCGCGTCGGCTTTGGCACTTTCTTCGACGTTGGGTCCCGGAAGTGACGTCGGAGAGAGCGCCGAAGCCGACGTGGGCAGCAAGTTGGTGGGTGCTCGCGCTGACGTTAAAAAGTTATGGGGGGAGGGAAGGGGGCGTGGCAGGGGAGGAGTGGGAAGGGGGAGCGGAGAGCAGGAGGAGGGGTCATGGTGGCCTGAGCAAGATGGCGCCTGGGGCGGACTGCACCCCCCCTTACTATGGCACTGTCTGGTATAACAATATTTATCAATAGCAGGTTATAGTGCTCCAACAGGTGCTTTACAGGGTGGAACAGAAGTTGAAAACAGCATTTGGAATGGAGTCTTCAACTACTGAACATATTTATTAATTAACTAGTTTTTTAGCCCGTTACATTAACGGGTGCTAGAATAGATGTGTAGACTTAGGCATTTCTTTCTTTCTTTCTTTATGACTGTCTCTCTCCCTTCCTTTTACCTCCCCCCTGTCCAGCAGCACCCCTTCCCTGCTCCTCATGTCTCGCAGTAGCCCTTCTCCCTTCCTTTTACCTCCCCCCCTGTCCAGCAGCATCCCTTCCTTGCTCCCCATGTCCCGCAGTAGCCCTTCTCCTTTCCTTTTACCTCCCCCTGTCCATCAGCACCCCTTCCCTGCCTCCCCCTATCCAGCAGTAGCCCTTCTCCCTTCCTTTTACCTCCCCCCTGTCCAGCAGCACCCCTTCCCTGCTCCCCCTGTCCAGCAGTAGCCCTTCTCCCTTCCTTTTACCTCCCCCCTGTCCAGCAGCACCCCTTCTCCCTTCCCTGCTCCCCCCCCTGTCCAGAATCCGCTAGACCGGGCAGCCTCAGAGCTTTTTCTAGGCCAGCTCGGATCGCATTATTGAAGTGGGCCAGCCTTGCAAATAGCCCGTGGCTGCTTGTTGAAACCACGGTTGCTGCAGCTGTTGGTCCGGGGATGAGAAGAATAGGAGTCCAGGCAGCAGCAGCTAGTCAGAAGGCAGGAAGTAAATTAGCATCAGAGATCGGGGCAGAAAATAAGCTGAGGCCGGCGTCGGAGATCGGGGCAGGATATCAGCTGAGGGAGGCACTGCGCATGCGCGGGCACGGTGCCACAGATCACGGACCCACCGAGTTTGAAGTGCGCATGCGTGCTAAGGGTAGATACTGTTTTCTTTTTAAAAATTGTTTATATTACAAATTGTTTGTTAAGTGTGATTGCGTGTTTTAGGTCTTTTCTATATTTGATAGAGTTCTTTTCTTTTTACTTTTTCATTTGAATTTTGATTTTAATGTAAACCGCTGAAAACTGTCATAAGCTTCGGCGGGATATCAAATTTTAATATACGTAAACATAAATAGCAAATACGTCTATACCACCACCAGATATCTCAATAAAACAGTACCTCAAATAGCAAAATATTCAGCACACAAAACGTCTCAAAGTTTAACACTCAGTTAAAAATGCTGTTTCAGCTGCGTTTGGGTTTCATTTAGAGAATCCATGTCCAAAGGCTCCTTTTACAAAGATGTGCTAGTGGTTTAAGCATGGGTTAAAACCATGGGCTTGAGTTGGGGCAGGAGAGTTGGGTCAGACATCGGGGCAGGAGATTCGCTGGAGAATTGGGGCAGACATCGAGGCAAGAGAGTTGAGACAGACATCGGGGCAGTAGATTCGCAGGAGAGTTTGGACAGACATCGGGACAGTAGATTTGCAGGAGAGTTGGGGCAGAGATCTGGGCAGTAGATTCGCAGGAGAGTTGGGGTAGACATTGAGGCAGGAGAGTTCGGTCAGACAACGGGGCAGGAGATTCGCAGGAGAGTTGGGGCAGACATCGAGGCAGGAGAGTTGGGTCAGACAACGGGGCAGTAGATTCGCTGGATAGTTGGGGCAGAGATCTGGGCAGGAGATTCGCAGGAGAGTTGGGGCAGAGATCTGGGCAGGAGATTTGCAGGAGAGTTGGGGCAGAGATCTGGGCAGGAGATTCGCAGGAGAGTTGGGGCAGACATTGAGGCATGAGAGTTGGGACAGACATCGGGGCAGTAGATTCGCAAGAGAGTTGGGGCAGACATCGAGGCAGGAGAGTTGGGACAGACATCGGGGCAGTAGATTCGCAGGAGAGTTGGGGCAGACATCGGGGCCGGAGAGTCCCTTTTTAAAAGCAGGCAATTATTGACTCTCCTGCTCTCTGCCGCCCTTCCCCGCAGTGCAGTCCTGCTTTAAAACCACGGGCTCACACTGTGGGGAAGTGCGGCAGAGAGCAGGAGAGTCGGGACGGCAAGAGCATGGCTCAGCTGGAAGAGGCAGAGAGGAGAGCGGCAAAGATGGGCTGCAGGGCTGGGATTTCAGGCCCGAGGACAGTCGGAAAGGACGTTTGTGTTGATCGGCCTGCCCAGTCGGTTAAAGAAATGTCTTTAGTGAATCACGTCCCTACCTACTTTGCATGCCGTTCCCCTCATTTGCACGGATCGGCACAGAGGTAAGTGAGTCGGGCCGGAGTAAAATCGGGTCCCAAAGGAGTCGCAAACCGATCGGTACACCATCGGTTTGCTTAGTGAATCTAGGCCTCAGTCGCCTATTGCGTGTCGATTTCACTTAGGCGCCCACCGCCAAATCGTGCTAAGTGGCGCCTAGCTTAAAACTTAGGCCAAGGTTTTAAAGGCCTACGTTATAGGCGCCCGAGTCCTTTAGAGCATCGTACCTAGCGGCGCCTAAGGAGTCTTTTTATTAAGGTGCGCTGACCGATTTAGCGCGCGCTAAATGTTAAGGCGCCCACAGAACAGATGCCTTAGCATTTAGCACGCGCTAAATCGGTTAGCGCGCCTTAATAAAAGGACCCCGAAGTCTTGAACGGAGAAACTTTAACTAGGACTTCAGCAGAACGAGATTTAGGAGTAATCATCAGTGCAGACATGAAAACTGCCAATCAAGTGGAGAAGGCTTCATCTAAGGCAAGGCAGATATTGGGTTGTATCAATAGAAGTTTCGTCAGCCGAAAGCCTGAAGTCATAATGCCGTTGTACAGGGCCATGGTGAGACCTCATCTGGAGTACTGTGTGCAATTCTGGAGGCCACATTACAGTAAAGATGTGCGCAGAATTGAATCGGTTCAGCGGACGGCCACCAGGATGATCTCGGGGCTCAAGACTGAACAAATTGCAGCTCTACACTCTCGAGGAACGTAGGGAGAGGGGAGACATGATCGAAACATTTAAGTACCTCACGGGACGTGTCGAAGTGGAAGACGATATTTTCTTTCTCAAGGGACCCTCGGCCACAAGAGGGCACCCGCTCAAACTCAGGGGCGGAAAATTTCATGGCGACACCAGAAAGTATTTCTTCACAGAGAGAGTGGTTGATCATTGGAACAAGCTTCCAGTGCAGGTGATCGAGGCAGACAGCGTGCCAGACTTTAAGAATAAATGGGATACCCATGTGGGATCCCTACGAGGGTCAAGATAAGGAAATTGGGTCATTAGGGCATAGACAGGGGGTGGGTAAGCAGAATGGGCAGACTTGATGAGCTGTAGCCCTTTTCTGCCATCATCTTCTATGTTTCTATGTATGTTTCTACTTTGGAGTTAGATGCCTAACTCCCAATTCAGTTCTTTTTTTTTTTTTTTAATTAGGCGCTCGGGTTTATCCCATCATTGCGCACACTCCGAAGTTAAGAAAAAACTTAGAACAAAAATTTACCCTCTCTTTTACTAAGGTGCGCTAATCGAATTAGCACGCGCTAAACGCTAACGCGTCCTTAGAGTAACATGCACGCGTTAGCGTTTAGTGCGCACTCATCGGTCAGCGCCCCTTCGTATTAGTCTCTTTCACTTATCGTTCCTTTCAATTAGTGTCTTGCAAACTTTTGCGAGCCGACTCGAGGGCATCCGGAAGTGCGTGGACGTCGATGCGACGATGTCATGCACATGTGTGACATCCACGCATGCGCGGAGGCCCTGCAGACGGGGCCATGAGATGCCAGTGGGGGAGGGGAGGGTTGCTATTAAACAAAAAAGGAGGATCGGCAGGTCCTGTAGGCGGTCAGCCGGCGCTGGCGCCTCTCCTCCTCCTCGGCATCAGACGACGCACCTGGAATCTTGCGCGGCACACAGCTTGCAATACACTGCTTTAAATATTAATCCTCAGGCTATCCTATTCTTCTTGGACCTAGCATTTAAGAGGCTCTGATTTTCTCGTCCCTGGGTGGAAAGTCCAATTTTGGATGCTAAGGACATGATTGTCTTTTCATTGAAACTTGTGCGTAGTTTTTCTCAGGTGATGGAAAGTTGTCCTAGCCCAACCACTGAAGAGAGATTCTTTTTTTGCTGAATGGTCTGTAATGTGTCCTGGTGCTAGGGTCGTAGTACCATAATTTTGCATTGCGCACGCTGGTTGGTTCAAATCACCTCTTACCTTTGGGTCTCCCAGGACAGCAATTGCAAAGGTCAGTTTCCTCTTCTGGCCACCGCTTAGGGCTCTGGCTTGTGAAT
The DNA here is from genome assembly GCF_902459505.1 of Geotrypetes seraphini. Lineage (NCBI taxonomy): Eukaryota > Metazoa > Chordata > Amphibia > Gymnophiona > Dermophiidae > Geotrypetes > Geotrypetes seraphini. The sequence continues at coordinate 14,109,272 of NC_047093.1, read as the reverse complement.
CTTGAATATTATTTATTTCCAACACAGTCATTATGTTTTTTACCTACAAAAAGGCATAACAAAGTCTGAAATATCACGGAAATATTAAAATATTTATGGCAGATAAAAATCATATACAGTACCCTCTCCGAATCCGCGGTTTCAGTACCTGCGGATTCGGTTATTTGCGTGTTTTTTTTTTTTGTTTGTTTGTTTTTTAAAGAAACGCTGCATCCCGGACCTTACCTGGTAGTCTAGCGGCAACGCGGGGCAGGATCGATCGTCCTACGCTCCTGCCCTGTGCAGAGCCGTCATCCAAATGGCTGCCGTGAGTTCCCGTTGCCGCTAGACCGCCAGGTAAGGTCTGGGGAAGGTCCGGGACGTGGGGGTGGGTCAGAGCCGGCCCTGAAAGTTATCCGCCATATTTCAATATTCGCCGGCCGGCTCTGCCCCTAAGCCCCGAGAATATTGAGGGTCTGCTGTAGTCTTTCCAGTCTGCCCATTGAAAAGCCGCCTGTTTACGGCCTTCGATACCTGGTTTCATGGAAGCTCAATATGCTGGTATAATTAATATATATTTTATTAACACTCAATAACAGGTTACAAGAGCAAATCTTTACAGCATATGGAGCTGACAGATAGTATGCCTCAAGCGCTTGAGCATACTTGGATGTCTGTCCTCCCTTCACAATCAAAAAGCTGTTTTTTTAATATAATTCTTGATGGCCTGGGCCCACGTTAGTTTTTATTGGTCACTTACAAACGTCATTACACTTATCGGTTTATTAATTGGTTTTATAATTTCTGTATCAAACCATACGCGTGTCCTGTTTACCAGAATCACTACCTGTCATTTTAATCATCAGCTCAGCAATTTCAAGACAAGAGTCCAGTAAGGCTACACCCATTCCAGGATATATCTCGCAAATGATGTATTTTTGTATTCTTGGTGAAGACATGTTCTCATCCTTCTTAGGTTCACTTCCCTGTTCTTAAAGCATTACAGCAAATGTGATACCAGTTGCCATATAAAAGAATAAGTTTCGTTTCATTTGCTCATTTTAGCATAAGTTTCGCTTGGCTTGCTGATTTCAGCAAGCACAGATTGTGCAAAGGCTTGACAGTTTTAGTCAGAGCATTTAGGCCTTTAGTAGTGTTTATTGGCCTAATATGTTAGGGGATTTCAGGGGGGGGCTCTTCACCTGTCACCTGTACAGGACTCTCTCTCTCTCTCTCTCCTCCTCCTCCTCCCTTCTCACCATCCAAACTAGCTACTAAGCTCTACAATCCCTTCCTATACCTAAGAGATCCTAGGTACCGGTCCCATGCTTTCCTGAATTCAGATACTGTCTTCCAGGGCCAGTTTTAGACATGTAGGGGCCCGGGGGGGCCCCTCCCCCCCTGCCATTACTACCACACATAAAACAACTTTAAATGACTTCTTTACACTCAAAACACAGACAGACCTTTACCAAATACAGAAGTGGGAATCCCAAGAAATTAAACTCAGCAAGAGAAGTAAAAACAGGTACACTATGGACTTTTGTACTGAACACACAGGGGGTCCTGGGTCCAGGATCTCCTAAAATTAGCCACCTCTCTTGCTGGTGGGGATCCTGAAGTCCTACCAGCCGAAGACCACCTCGTCTGGTCTTCAGCCAGAAATCTCCAAGCTCTGTAGCCGGTGTCCCTGAGCTGCCACCAGCTGCAGAGCTTGGAGAGTTCTGGCTAATGGACTGGAGGACTGGATGGTCTTCAGCTGACAGGGCTTTGAGATTCCCCAGCGGCTTAGGTATTTCTATTTTGCATTTGTGCAAGGGGCATGAGGGAGGGCGGGGAGAAAGTCTGGTGCCCAACCTCCTTCTCCACCCCCCATCGGCTGTCTCATAGAGTTCCTTTGAGCGTCGGGAGCAGCGGGGAGCATTCGGTGCGGCTCCCTGTGCTAATAACCGCTGTCGCGGTTTAGTAAAAGGGGGGTAGGCCTTTAAAACCCTGGCCTACATTACTGGCAAACATAGCACGATTGACACGCGATTAGCGGCATTTTTCAGGTGGCCACTGATGTAGGCACCGCTTGCAGAATCCGGCCCTAAGTGGGAAATGGAACAAAGTTGGTGCCAAAGAAAGTGTTTAGCGCTATTCTACAAAAGGCAAAGTTAGGTGCCGTTTATACAATAGAGTTTCGTGCTGGAAACCTCTCCTAAATTTACACATGGCCATCTGGTATCATGAGCCAGGGCTAGAGAACATTTCCTCTTGTATCTCAAACTTCCAATCTTGGGCCCACACCGTCCAAATGAAACTGAATGAATCCAAGACGAAACTTCTTTGGCTCGGCCCAAACTTAGCTCAGCTACCCACCTCAATCCCACTGTGCTCTGGCTCCACTGCAGCTCGAATTCTCCAGCAAGGTCCTGGGTGTCATTATCGATTCTACACTGTCCTTCAATGACCACCTCAACTCCCTGGTAAAAAAATGTTATTTCAGCCTCCACATGCTGAGGAAAGTAAGATCTTGTTTCCACCAAAATAATTTTGCCGTTCTCGTCCAATCCATCATCCTATCCAGACTGGACTATTGCAATTCTATCTTCATAAGCCTAACAAAGAAAAACCTTCACAGACTCCAACGGATTCAAAATGCCGCAGCCAAGCTTATCTTTGCAAAAAGTAAATACGATCACGTCTCACCGCTCCTTCTCAAGCTTCACTGGCTTCTGATAATTCCCAGAGTCCATTTCAAATGCATCTGCCTAACTTTCAAGATCGTCCATGGCATCCTCCCTCCATTAATTCCGCTTTCTTGGAACTCCTCAAATCCTAATACCACCAGACCCACCCAAAAATTGAAGCTATCCTTCCCCTCACTAAAAGGCATTTCCCTCCCAGGAATACTGGGAACTTCCCTCCACTTCAGACTCACCGAGCTCTGGAACAACCTTACCTCCCCCCTTCGGAACCTGAGTGCTCTCCAACCCTTCTGTAAACATCTGAAAACCTGGTTATTCTCAAAAATCTAACACTTCCCTCTTCATTTGACATCCTAGCCCTCTAACTTCCTTCTTTCCTCTGATCCTCATCTAGCCCTTTCCTTGTAGTTCCTTTCTCATTACAACTCCTGTAAACCGTGCCGAGCTCCACAACCTTGGAGATGGTGCGGTATATAAACCTAAGGTTTAGTTTAGTTTAGTTACCATTTTTGTTTATGCAAAAAAAAAAAAAGAGGGGCATGTGGCTCTACCCTCCAGCCCCACCCTGTTCTGCCCCAGCCCTGCCCAAACCTCTTATCCTCTCCTTCGATGAGCTCGGGGCCATGTCTGGAGCGTCTCCGAGTACAAGCAGATGCAACATAATGACATCGGACACATGCACGGATGCCTTCCAGATGCGGCCCCAAGCTCTTAAACCCGGACAAACTGCTGGGTTTTCAAAAACTGCCTGGACGCCCAGATATTCCTCTATGACGAGGACATGTCCGGGTCAATTCAAACATAGGGTAACCCTAGCAAGGGTGGGCTCAAGGCCCGGATAAAAGGATACCACACCGCAGCTTAGAGTGAACTAAATTAACGCTTATTAAGGGTATTAGGAAAGGGAAGTCCTGTTCAATTCACAGGTGAAGGAGAAATCAAATCCAAAATCCTCGGTCGCCTGTCCCTGCACACTATAGTCTCTTGGTAAGGCAATTTGCCCTCTCTTTTACTAAGGTGCGCTAATCGAATTAGCACGCGCTAACCGCTAACGCATCCTTAGACTAACATGCACGCGTTAGCGTTTAGTGCGCGCTCATCGGTCAGCGCCCCTTCGTATTAGTCTCTTTCACTTATCGTTCCTTTCAATTGGTGTCTCGCAAACTTTTGCGAGCCTGCTCGAGGGCATCCGGAAGTGCGTGGACGTCGATGCGACGATGTCATACACATGTGTGACATCCACGCATGCGCGGAGGCCCTGCAGACGGGGCCATGAGATGTCAGTGGGGGAGGGGAGGGTTGCTATTAAACAAAAAAGGAGGATCGGCAGGTCCTGTAGGCAGTCAGCCGGCGCTGGCGCCTCTCCTCCTCCTCGGCATCAGACGACGCACCTGGAATCTTGCGCGCAAACAGCTTGCAAATACACTGCTTTAAATATTAATCCTCAGGCTATCCTATTCTTCTTGGACCTAGCATTTAAGAGGCTCTGATTTTCTCGTCCCTGGGTGGAAAGTCCAATTTTGGATCCTAAGGACATGATTGTCTTTTCATTGCAACTTGTGCGTAGTTTTTCTCAGGTGATGGAAAGCTGTCCTAGCCCAACCACTGAAGAGAGATTCTTTTTTTGCTGAATGGTCTGTAATGTGTCCTGGTGCTAGGGTCGTAGTACCATAATTGCGCATTGCGCACGCTGGTTGGCTCTGGTCTGGCCTATCTTCCCACAGTTATCAGTACAGTTCGTAGCACTTCACGAGCCAGTCTACCACATGGATCCAACGTGCAAAACTACATGATCCAAGTTAATCTTGGCCTCCCTAAGTGTTCAGGGCAGGCTTACCAGATTTGCATTGGTCAGCCCCATTGTTTGTTTTCAAAAATCTTTGGAAAATTTAGCAACCAGGGAGAAGATTAAGGTCTGAGGTAGGGATGTGGTTGACAGCGGATAGAAAAGCGGGAGTCCACTAGGGAAGGACGAACGCCTCGATGCTTTCGATTGCTGCTGTAAAATTGTAGAATACGCTTCCCGGGAGTTTGAGACTTTGTACAGAACGAATGACTTTTAGGAGGTTGTTGAGAACTCAGCTATTTGTTGATGCTTTTATGTAACATAGTACAAGAGGAAACCGATATACTGTAGATACAGCAATATGGTTTAAGGCATGTATTATAGAACGATTGTTGATAATCTGAGTGGTACGTTTGTTCGTGTCATTGTTGTCCATGTTCTTTTGTAAACCTCTTAGTTATTAGGCGGTCTATATGTTTTTAAAATAAAATACATACATAAATAAATATTCCTTACGGACTATCTAACCCTTCTAGAATCCTGGTGAAACATCCCTTTCAGATGCTGTATTGGATTTCTTAGTTATATTTATTACTGTATACAATACCTCGTTTTCCACCTCTTTTGAAGGAATCCCTTTGATTTTCGCAAAAACCCTTAAATTCTCTTTCACGGTTAGAACATCAAACTTGACATCAAATTGCGGACAAACACCAGCTATTTTCCTCATTTCAGCCAGGTCCTCTGTATCGGTTGACTTGTATCCATAAATCGATGCATAGCCTAAAACATTTGAAACAAGTGAAGGTCAAATATGACAATATTTGAAACTGGTTTCCAAGATGGCTGACAACAGTTCATTTGATAATGTTAAATTGGTCTGAAATTTGCCCTGAAACCCTTTCCATGGCATAGACCCCTGTAGAAAAGTTACCCGAGGTTGATGGGATTCAGTGTTCTGGCTTTAGCTACCTTGTACTCAGATAAAATTGTTGGCAAATTGGGACATTCCCCCCCCCCCCAAAAAAAAATATAGGCAGAAACACTGTGGAAAGAGAAAAAGGACCCTGGTGCCTCAGAGCAATTGAACGTGATTCCTCAGCTAAATCAACCAATCACAGATTTTTTAAAAAACCCCAAAACAAATCTTGCTTTTTCCATCTTGCCAGTCTTTTTCCTCCAAGTAAAGGTTTGTACATGTTCCTGGAGGAAATGTCCATAGTCTACTATTGAGACAGACATAGGGAAATCCATTGCTTGCCCTGAATCAGTAACATGGAATGTTGCTGTTATTTGGGATTCCAGAATCTTGTTATTCTTTGGGATTCTGTTTGGAATGTGGCTACTATTTTGGGTTCCGGAATCGTGATACTCTTTGGGATATCGCATGGAATGTTGCTACTATTTGGGATTCCAGAATCTTGATACTCTTACGATTCTGCATGGAATGTTACTACTCTTTGGTATTCCACATGGAATGTTGCTGTTATTTGGGATTCCAGAATCTTGCTATTCTTTGGGATTCTGTTTGGAATGTGGCTACTATTTTGGGTTCCGGAATCATGATACTCTTTGGGATAACGCATAGAATCTTGCTACTCTTTGGGATTCCACATGGAATGTTGCTACTATTTGAGATTCCAGAATCTTGATACTCTTGCGATTCTGCATGGACTATTGCTACTCTTTGGGAGTCTACATGGAATGTTGCTGTTATTTGGGATTCCAGAATCTTGCTATTTTTTGGGATTCTGTTTGGAATGTGGCTACTATTTTGGGTTCCGGAATCATGATACTCTTTGGGATACCGCATGGAATCATGATACTCTTTGGGATTCCACATTGAATGTTGCTATTATTTGGGATTCCAGAATCTTGATACTCTTGTGATTCTGCATGGAATATTGCTACTCTTTGGGAGAACAGAATCTTGCTATTCTTTGGGATTCTGTTTGGAATGTTGCTACTATTTTGGGTTTATGCCAGGTATTTGTGACCTGGGTTGGCCACTGTTGGAAACAGGACACTGGTCCAGATGGACCATTGGTCTGACCCAGTATGGCTATTCTTATGTTCACGTATACTTAGCTTTAGAATGCTGCTCAGGATACTTGACAAGGTCCTTATTTCACTAATCTTGCTCATTGGGGACTTTTTTGAACCTTGCTGCATTTCACAAAAGCATGTTGATTTCCAGACTCTGTGGCGTGCGAGGTTCACAAATTCCCCTTCAAATCAGGAATCCTGAAATAAGGACTGAGTGTAACAAGGACTGCAATGACAGATGGTGTGAAACACAAGATGGAGGTTTTCTCCTCTTAGGTAACATACGTTACAATCGGCAACTTTTGAATCTTTTAATTTTTTAGAAGAATCTTTTTACCTACTGGGTTCATCTACTTCAGGGGTCTCAAACTCAAACCCTTTGCGGGGCCACATTTTGGATTTGTAGGTACTTGGAGGGCCGCAGAAAAAATAGTTAATGTCTTATTAGAGAAATGACAATTTTGCATGAGGTTAAACTCTTTATAGTTTATAAAACTTTCCTTTAACAGTTAAAAGGAAAGATATATAAACTATAAAGAGTTTTACCTCATTCAAAATTGTAATTTCTTTAATAAGACATTAACTATTTTTTCTGCGGCCCTCCAAGTACTCTATTTTTTCTGCAGCACTCACATTTAAAGTTCAATATCTTTTCTTTCTCAAAACTGGCACATTTCAATCACTAAATTGAAAATAAAATCATTTTCCTACCTTTGCTTGGTAATTTCATCAGTCTCTGACTATGCATCCAATATTTCTTCTCTTCTTTCAGCCTCCTGTATGCTTCCTCTCCTCCAGACCTAATTCCCTCCCCCAACTTTTTCTTTCTTTCTCTATGTCTGTCTTTCTTTGATTCCGTGTCCCATTTCTTGCTTTGTTTCTAACTCCCTGTCCCCCCCCTTCTTTCTTTCTTTCTTCCTTCCTTCCTGCCCTCCTCCACGCCACCGCCGCCGGGGAATAGGCTGCTGCCGCTGCCGCCATCTGGAACAGGCCAAGATCTCCCTCTTTCTCTTCTCCACGGGGCCAACCAACTCTCGCCGCCCAACGTCAATTCTAACGTCGAAAAGGACGTTCCAGGCAGCCAGGCAGCGATTGTATAGCCAGAATGTCCTCTCGACGTCAGAATTGACGTCGAGCGGCGAGAGTTGGTCGGCCCCGAAGAGAAGCAGGGAAATCAAATAACATGGTGCCGGCCTGAGAAGGGAAGGGAAGTAGGTTGGGCACCACTACTCTAGATGAGCCGCACTCTAGGGAGAGCAGTGGACTGCCCCCCCCTTGGTACGCCACTGGAGCAGCAGTGTGTCTGGCTCTTCCGTGGATAGCGCAATGAGCCGCCAACCCGCGGCTGTGAACGGAATGAGCCAGCCAGACACGCTGCTGCTCCAAAAGGAAGATAATGATCCAGTCCAGACTGCGGGCCGCAAATAAAATCTGGAGAGCCACATGCGGCCCGCGGGCTTGAGACCGCTGATCTATTTGTTTTGTATTGCAGGGGACTTCTTCCTGAGAAAGCCTTCGGTTGAAACATGTCGGAGCTGACAGGTCCCTACCTGACACCTTAAGACGAGCTAATCAACGCATGAAGTTAAGTACAAGGTATTTTTTCTTTTCTTTTTTTAAAAGAAAACCAATTTGTAAGAAGTTATTTATTGCATTTAAAACGCACAATGTACAAATATGTAAAAAACAAGTCTGATGAGGATAAACTTGCCATTTGAGTGACCGAGCCTAGAATCAATTGGCTGGTAATTGACACATTCTGAAGACTTAAAAATATTATTTCAAAAATTGCTTGTATTGATTACAGTGAGATTAACTTAAAACGTGGTTGATTTTGGTATGATTTTACGATTTGAAGCATGGATTGGTGGTACGAGTGCCATGATTGCATAATATTATCATCTTTAATAAAAATGATTTCAATATAAACTTTTGTGCCTTTTGTTAAATGGGGATCCTCCCCTCCCCTTCCTCTCCCACTTCCTCTCCCCCCTCTTTTCTCTCCCCTCCGTCTCCCTCCTACCTATCCACCTCCCTCTCTCCCTCAATCCCCATCCTCTCCCCTTCCTTTAAAGGCGCCTTGAGCCTGTATAGGTATGAGCGACGCAGAAATAGAAAATTAGATTAGATTTGAGACCTCACCCCCACCACACTGAAACAACGCCTAAATCTTTGTATGCTGTAGATCTCCACATGTAAGCAGCAGCTTTCAGAAATCAGTACTTAAATGTAGACGTGTGAATGCCACTATTTCCATGTGGCTACTTTTCTGAAATAACGGCCTTACTTTATCGCAGTTGTTGCCTACACGGATTGAGGAGCACCAGCTACAATAGTCCATCTACTGTATAATTTAAAATGACATGTTCTAAAGTAGCACAAATATGAACCATTCTTGCTGCCGTGTACAAGTGTTTCTTGTTTTGTCTTTCGCTTCACAGAAATGCACAAAATGTTCCGAACAAGCTTGTCTCCACTTCGCAGTTTCCTGAGGAACAATAAGAACATTGTGCAGACGTGTTCTAAGCACACACAGATTTTTCTCGTTTCTTTGCCATCGGGGTGGGAGTCCCCTTTCCTGTCTTCTCACATCTGCTTGTTCAGCTTTCAAGACTGCAGCTGGTTGAGAGCCCGATCCCACACACAGGATCTGAATCTGCCGGAGCCAGGAAATGATAGCAGAAGCTGTCAGCCAGCGAGCAAGAGAGCACTTAGGGTGAAATTCCGTAAACGGCAGCCAAGGTTAGGCGCCGGGAAGATCTGCACTAAGACAGTCTATTGGAAAGGTCACGCCATGCAGAGCGCTGGCTGAAGAATGCTATTTCATAGAGCAAGTATCACGCCGACCTTTGGTTGCGACACTTATGCCTGCTAAAACCGGTTGCAAACGCTGAAGTACAACTAACGGCAGCTGGATGCGTAAATGGCCCTAGTTTAGAACATGCAACTCCATCTACTTAAGCCTAACAAAGAAAAGTCTTCACAGACTTCAGCGGATTCAGAACACCGCGGCCAAACTAATCTTTGCTAAGAGCAAATTCGACCACGTCTCCCCGCTTTTGTCTAAGCTTCACTGGCTCCCAGTTATCCTCAGGGTTCACTACAAATGCGCCTGTCTAGCCTTCAAATCTCTACACGGCATCCTTCCTCCCCTCTTTCCTCTATCTTGGCTCTCTTCGAATCCTACCTCCACCAGATCCACTCAAAAATTCAAATTATCCTTCCCCTCTTTAAAAGGCATATCCCATACAGGAAAACTTGGGACATCCCTCCTCTTCAGGATCACCGAGCTGTGGAACAGCTTCACTGCCCCTCTTCGGAGTTCGACCTCCTTCCAACGCTTCCGAAAACATTTGAAAACCTGGCTTTTCGCTAAAATGTAACTACTCCCTCCCTCTCCATTATACTAAGTCCCCTCTTTCTTTCTTTTTACTAAGCCCTTCTCCTTTCCATTGGAGTTCCTTTCTATATTAATTCCTGTAAACCGTGTCGAGCTCCACTTTTGTGGAGATGATGCGGTATATAAACTTAAGGTTTAGTTTAGTTTAGTTTAGTTTCTGGAAGTATCTTTAATCTGCCCATGCCCCTCCCATGACTTTGCCTCTTTTGAGCTGCAGACTATAAAATTTAAGTGCGCATTTATAAAAAAAATATGACCATATCACAGAGGCATACCATGACTCGCACTGGCTTCCAATAGAAGCGAGAGTGCACTTCAAATTCTACTGCTTACTTTACAAGGCTATCAACGAAGAAAGCCCAACCTACTGGAATAACCGACTAAATCAATCCTCCTCAACCAGACACAGAAGAACCCACTCACTATTCTCTCATCCATCATCCAAAAATGTCAAACGAAAAAAAACTTTATGACAACCTAATAGCCTCCAAAGCAGCTAAACTGGACAGACAAATCACCACCCTGTTATCTTCAACTACAAACTACAACACCTTCAAGAGAGATACTAAAACCATACTCTTCAAAAAACATATAAAACCTATCCAGCACAACCAATCCCAACCCAATATCCAACACTGTATCTACCCTTAGATCTCTCTAATACTCTTATCTACCAAATGTTATCTAAAACCCATAATTTCACCCTATTCTTATCTCCTAAAGACCTCCTCTTCCCTTTGGTAACTCTTTACCCAATATATATTACCTTAAAAATTCTATGTCATCGCTTATTCTATTCCTTCAAATTTTGAATGTAATTTTGTTTTCGTTTGGATGTAATCCGCCTTGAACTGCAAGGTAATGGCGGAATAGAAATCACAAATGTAATGTAATGTAATCTGCACATAAACCCAGATGAGTGCCAATTAACATCATTTATTGATCGAGAATGGCTCATCGATAAATTAGTTTATGCACGGAATCTGGGATCTGTGCCCCCAACTTTGGGTGATTTATATAGCATCCAGAGATTAGAGGGTAATTATTTAAGGAGCCACCTAGGTTTAGACAAAGAAAAGCGCATAAACGCAGTAATATTCGCTGTATTTTTGTAGCTACATTGCAATATTTAATGCTATGCACTCTGCATGTGGGTTACCAGATGTCTGGGAAAACTCGGACATGGCGTTTTTTTAGAGAACTTTCCGAGTTCCCGGACAGACTTTCCAAAACCCGGCAGTTTGTCCGGGTTTTGGAAAGCCCAGAGTTCCAGCTGCGTCTGGAAGGCCTTCAGCAAACATACACTGATGATGTCACACGCATCGGCGCAAGCTGAAGGCCCTCCAAAAACGTCTATTAACGTGAGAGGATGAGCAGATGAATAAAGATTCAGACAATGAAGACTGATATAAACTGGGCATTGAATTTGAACTACTCGTATATGCATTCATGAAATGAATTTTGAAAAGATTAGATTTCTACTACTTCTGCAGGGCTGTACATTTAATATTAAATAGAAGGTCCCTGTTCAGAGGAGCTTACAATCTAATTTGAACAGACATGACATCTCAGGGTTGAGGAGTTTCTGGTAGAAGGAATGATACAATGGGTAAAAGTATCTGACCATGAGTGGGAATTAAGAGTTGAAAGCGGCTTCAACAAAGTGGGCTTTTAGTTTGGATTTGAAGACTGCTAGAGACGGAGCAGGACGTACTGACTCTGGCAGCCTGTTCCAGGCATACAGTGCAGCAAGAAAGAAAGGACGGAGCCTGGAGTTGGCAGTGGAGGAGAAGGGTAAAGATAAGACACCAGACTACAAAACTTTCAGAAAAGAACTAAAAACCCTGCTATTCAAGAAATCCTTTAAGACAAACTTAACACTGCAGAAAGCATTTCAATCCCCCGAAGCAACCCGCTCTACTCTGTAACACTTCTGGAAATGTCCAGATAACCTCTTCTGTAATCCGCCTTGAACCGCAAGGTAATGACGGAATAAAAGTCACTAATGTAATGTAATAAGAGGGAGTTACCCAACGAATGAAGTTCATGGAGGTGGGGGGGAGATAAGTGAGGAGAGATATTGGGGGGCTACAGAGTGAATGCACTTGTAAGTCATTACAAGTGAACTGTATTCAGAAACTGATGGGGAGCCAATGAAGTGACTTGAGGAGAAGGGTAGAAATATAGAAACATAGAAACATAGAAATAGATGGCAGATAAGGGCCACGGCCCATCTAGTCTGCCCACCCCAATGACCCTCCCCTACCTTTCTCTGTGAATAGATCCCATGTGTCTATCCCATTTGGCCTTAAAATCAGGCACGCTGCTGGCCTCAATAACCTGAAGTGGAAGACTATTCCAGCGATCAACCACCCTTTCAGTGAAAAAGAATTTCCTGGTGTCCCTGTGCAGTTTCCTGCCCCTGATTTTCCACAGATGCCCCTTTGTTGCCGCGGGACCCTTGAAAAAGAAGATCTCTTCTTCCACCTCGATGCGGCCCGTGAGATACTTGAATGTCTCGATCATGTCACCCCTCTCTCTGCGTTCCTCGAGTGAGTACAGCTGCAACTTATCCAGCCGTTCCTCGTACGGGAGATCCTTGAGTCCCGAGACCATCCGGGTGGCCATTCTCTGGACCGACTCCAGTCTCAGCACATCCTTACGGTAATGCGGCCTCCAGAATTGCAAACAGTATTCCAGGTGGGACCTCACCATGGATCTATACAATGGCATAATGACTTCAGGCTTACGGCTGACGAAACCCCTCCGTATGCAACCTATGATTTGTCTTGCCTTGGATGAAGCTTGCTCCACTTGATTGACAGTCTTCATGTTCTCACTGACCATCACCCCTAACTCTCGTTCTGCTTCAGTTCTTGTTAGGATCTCGCCATTAAGGGTGTAAGTCTTGCATGGATTTTGGCTGCCCAGGTGCATGACTTTGCATTTTTTGGCATTGACGCTGAGTTGCCAGGACCTAGACCAGCGCTCCAGTAGGAGTAGGTCGTCATGCATCATGTTGTCGGACATTGAATTTATGTCTGTTGTGCTTTTGCCCACTACATTGCTTAGTTTGGCGTCATCGGCGAATAATGTTATTTTACCTCGCAGCCCTTCTGCCAAGTCTCTTATAAAGATGTTGAATAGGATCGGGCCCAGGACCGAGCCCTGCGGCACTCCACTGATTACCTCCGTCATTTCGGAGGGGGTGCCGTTCACCACTACCCTCTGAAGCCTACCTCCAAGCCAGTTCCCAACCCATTTCGTCAATGTGTCGCCCAATCCTATAGAACTCATCTTTCTCTACTAAGTCAATTCCCTTCAATATCTTGAATGTTTTGATCATGTCCCCTCTCAGTCTCCTCTTTTCAAGGGAGAAGAGGCCCAGTTTCTCTAATCTGTCATTGTACGACAACTCCTCCAGTCCCTTAACCATTTTTGTTGCTCTTCTCTGGACCTTTTCGAGTAGTACTATGTCCTTTTTCATGTACGGCAACCAGTGTTGTACGCAGTATTCCAGGTGAGGGCGTACCATGTCCCGGTACAGTGGCATGATAACTTTTTCAGATCTGTTGGTGATCCCCTTCTTAATCATTCCTAGCATTTTATTTGCCCTTTTCGCCGCCGCACATTGCACAGATGGTTTCATTGACTTATCTACAAGTACTCCCAAGTCTCTTTCCTGGGGGCTTTCTCCGAGTATAGCACCTGTATTCGTGCATATCAATCAAATTTAGGCGCCACTTGTAGAATCGTGCCTAGAGGTGCCTAACTCGACCTAGGCGCCAGTAGACATCATGATGTTAGGCACTGATGCATTAGGCCAGGGTTTTCTTGGCCTAATTTTCTGGTACCTAACATCGATGCCCACCGGCACCTAAGGCAATGCATGCGCAAACTCTGCCCCTAACCATGCCCTCTTTTCAGGAAAGCACAGGTAGACGTCTCAGCATAGATGCCTACATAGTGCCGATTGGAAAATTAATTTTTTACATTGTTTTTATGGCGTTTTCAATTACCACGCCAATTAAACCTCTTAACCTGTACCATCCATCTAATCTTAACTAATAGCATTTTTATTCCATAGTCTATTAGTTACTCTTCTTTTTAACGAACTGTAAACCGAGTCGAGCTCCTTAGGGAGATGATCCGGTATATAAATTGAAGATTAGATTAAATTACAAAAATATGAATTTTGGTTTCCCCTGAAGGTGATTAACATAACCTTACAGCGATTCTTGAAGATTCATTCTCTGATATTAAGGAGAGAGCTACTTTGTTAGTCAATTTTGTTTTCGAACAGGATCTCTCCTCAATAATGAGGTTATACAGTGGTGCCTCACACAACGAACTTAATTGGTTCCAGGAGCAAGTTTGTTATGTGAAACGTTCGTTATGTGAAACGCGTTTTCCCATAGGAATACATGTAAAAAAAAATAATTCGTTCTGCAGCATAAAATATGCTAAGATGACATAAAAAAGATAAATTTTTTATTATTATTTTTATTTAGATACATCTAAAAACATACATCTCCCTGTCCTTTTACTTCCACTATCTTCCTATCCCATCTCTATTCCCTTTTGTCCCTCTCCCCATGATCAATCATCTCACCACCTCTCTCTGCCCTCACCCTCAGGGTTCAAGATTGCTTCCACTCTTTTTCCTGTTGTTCTCTCTGCCTGTCACCCTATGATTTAGCATCCCTTCTGCCCTTGTCCAATATTTCCCCTTCTCTCCCTCCCTCTCATCCCCTGCTCCAACATGTGCTTTCAGCGGCCTTCTCCCCCCTTAAGCGTCTTTTCTTCTCCACTCCACCTTTCCTCCCTCCCTGCCTCCACCTTTGTGGCGCTTTTGCACCCGACCGACAACAGAACAGGCCCGGTCGGACAAATCTCCCTGTCCTGTAGCCGCGAATCTAAATTACCTTCTTACAGCAGCTGGATTATTGAAGCTGCTGTAAGAGGTAATTTAGATTCGCGGCTACAGGGCAGGGAGGTTTGTCGGCCGGGCCTGTTGTCGGTCGATCGAGGGACCTGACCAGCTGTGCACATTCTTCGGGGCGGACCGCCCCCTCCCCCCTCTTTCGTTCGCCATTGCCTTCTTCCTACCTGCCCTGCCGCAGCCGCACACAGTCGACCGGAAGTCTTCCTGATGTCAGCGCTGACGTCGGAGGAAGGGAGGGCTTTGCTTAAGCCCTCCCTCCGACGTCAGCGCTAACATCGGGAAGATTTCCGTTCGGCTGTGTGCTGCGACAGGGCAGGTAAGGAGAAGGAGACTACCCTCGCGGCTCGACCAACCCCGCTGCGATCCAACCCCGCAGGAACCCCGGACTTCGTTGTGTGAAACGAAGTCCGTTGTACGAATCAAGACATAAAGTTCGTTGTGCGCAGCGTTCGCTGTGCGAGGCGGCCGTTATGCGAGGCACCACTGTACTTTTAAAAATGGGGTTCTCCTTTCTGTGGACAGCGGGGACGGATATGCCCGGATGCAACAAAATCTACTCAAATAAGACGCAAAGAGTATGTTGTAATGAGGGAAGAAACTAAGGCCCTCTTTTACAAAGGTGCACTAAACATTTTAGCGCGTGCAAAATCAACGTGTGTGCTACCCGCTAACACGCTCATAGGATAACATGCACGCGTTAGCGTTTAGCGCGTGATTAGCGCGCGCTAATATTTACCGCTCGCTAAAAAGCATAGCGCACCTTTTTTAAAAGAGGGGGCAAGGCTTAGCGTTTTAGCATGCATTTAGCGTGCGCTAAATCAACACGTACGCTAACCGCTAACGCGTCCACAGAATAACTTGTACGCATTAGCGTTTAGCTCATGATTAGCGCACGTTAATATTTATCGCGCGCTAAAAAACATAGCGCACCTTTGTAAAAGCAGGGGCAAAGTCCTCTTTTACAAAGGCGCGCTTAGTGTTTTAGCATGTGCTAAATCAACGCGTATGCTAACCGCTAACGCGTCCACAGGATAACATGTACGCGTTAGCGTTTAGCTCATGATTAGCGCACGTTAATATTTATCGCGCGCTAAAAATCATAGCGCACCTTTGTAAAAGCAGGGGCAAGGTCCTCTTTTACAAAGGCGCGCTTAGCATTTTAGCGTGCACTAAATCAACGCGTATGCTAACCGCTAACGCGTCCACAGGATAACATGTACGCGTTAGTGTTTAGCTCATAATTAGCGCACATTAATATTTACCGCGCACTAAAAATCATAGCGCACTTTTGTAAAAGCGAGGTCAGAGCCGGATATTCGTGGTTTATCACCATTCGCGGTCCGGCTCTGCCCCTATCCCCTGCGAATCCGGAGGGAGAAGTGTATTTAAGTTGCTGTATAGTCTTCGAACTGTCCAAAATGTACTTAAGTTGCTGTATAGTCTTTGAACTGTCCAAAATGTTTTCCATTGTGAATGTTGGCTTGTAACTTGTCCTGAGCTACTGGGAGGACGGAATAGAAATAGAAATAAATCAGTAAAATAAATCCATAAATTAGACTTTGAGCCCAACAGGGAAATATGTGATGTGTCTGAATGTAAACCTCTTTCAGCTACTACTGAAAAAGGTATCAGTTTTGAACTTTTAGATGTCCTCATCAACCAAAGGAGCGCTCACAAATGCACATCCAAGTTTATGAACATGCCTCAAAGACGTTATCCAGTTGCGAATATACCATTGCTCTTTTCTTCTACTAGGACTAGCATATGACAAAACCAGAAAGGAGAGTCTATTCACATACCATCTCTTTTAACCGGCACGGTGTGATCTTACCGTCTGTAGGAGGGGAGAGTCCACTGAGAATATTTAACAGTGTTGTTTTTCCAGCACCGCTGTGGCCAAGAATTGCAGTGATCTGGCCTTCATAGATGTCAAACGCCAAGCCTGGTTCAAAAGAAGAAACCAGTAGTGACTCTGTGTTGCAAGGCGAGAGCCTAGGCATGCAGAACCAGTTTATAGACTTACCTCTCAAAGCTTCCACTGTTTTTTTACTGTCTTTGTAGATTTTTTTAATGTGGTTGATTCTGATGGAAGAATTAAAGAGTTAGTTCATGGAGCAGGTATATTAAGGGCCTGGTTCACTAATTCTCCCTGTCAGTGTCATTGGCGAATTGTATCTCACCAAGGGAAAAACGAGTAATCAAATAAGGGGAAATACCTTAATGAACCAGGCCTCAGGTCATTTGTACTTTAATTATATAATTAACGATACAAAAAAGTTATAATTAATTTAGGGGGTCATTGGAGATGCTCCTGATAGTTTCTCAAGATTTACTGAGTTAATAGACAGATCTGTTAAACACATAACTCTGCTCATTTGATTTTATCTTTTCCGTTTCTGAAAGATGTAAAAATATAAGACAACTCACTGCAAATCATTTAACTATCAAACGGCAAAAATTTGGAACTCACTTCCTACAGAGATGCTCATTATCAAGGTGGGCTTAAAAATTATTTTGATCGGGTCAGTGACAAGTGATTTTTTCCACCGCACCTTTGGTACCTGAGGACCTTCTCTTTCTTCCATGTTTTAACGATATTCCCCAAAATTTCTAATTTAGTTTTATTTGTTTTGTTAGAAACAGCAAACAAATGAAATTAAAAAAGAAAGAAGGTGAAAAACAAAACAGTTTATTTAGGTCCTGCCCCAGATTTCCCCTCCGTCCAACCCATTCTCTAGCATCTTACTCCATTTGAGCTGGTAGAGGTGGTATCTTTAAAGGGTAAGCGTGATCCCCTGGAGAATGTGGCCTGGGAAGCATCCAAGATGGCTTCTAAGTTCTTAGCTCTGTGGCAATCACATATAAGAATGGATCTACCTCCACCAGAACAACTTTCAAGATGATTTTAAAGAATTAATAAGCTCCAACAAGCTCTTCATAAAGACGGTTAATACATTCAATAATAAAACTCTGAAGTGGCTTCAGGCCTCAAAAGATAGAAGGCCAGTCCCCCCAACTCTGAAAAAAGTCACAGTGAACAAACAGGTTACACCTGCTACCATGGTAATGGAAGAACGACTCTCTCTCAAAGTGATGACGGAACAAACGCAAGCCTCTTTTGTACCATAAAAAGAGAATTAGAAAGTGTGATTACAATTGTCGCTTATTATTTATGTACATTTGTGTTTTAAAGACATGGGGGAAGCCACTGCTTGCCCTGGATGGGTAGCATGGAATGTTGCTACTCTTTGGGATTCTAGAATTTTGTTACGCTCTGGGATTCCAGAATCTTGCTACTTTTTGAGATTCTCTAAGGAATGTTGCTACTCTTTGGGTTTTGGCCAGGTACTAGTGACCTGGATTGGCCACCGTAAGAACGGGCTTCTAGGCTTGATGGACCATTGGTCTGACCCAGTAAGGCTTTTCTTATATTCTTATTGTTAGACTCTTGAAGCAGGCCTTAGTGCCAAAATACGAACATGTTGAGTCTTAATAGATAAAATACAGAAATTGAGCTCCAAGGGTCGTCTTCACTGTGTTTCGTGCATTGCAATTGTAATCGTCACTGATGCAGATTAATGAAATGGAAAACAGAGCAATCTAGTCTGAGAGGCACGAGATGATCAGACATTCTAAGAAACCATGGGGAAAGCTCTGTCTTGACAATCCCACTGGGTAGACTGGATGCACCATATCAGTATTTATCTGGCATCATCCACTGTGTTACTTTGATATTATGTTTATCTCCACTGCAAGGATGTTGTATATATCCAGCACCCATTTTGTGGGTTACCTATGGAAGCCAGAATTATTTTTAAGTTTGCCTGTCTTTGTTTTAAAACTTTAACTGGTTCTGACCCAAACTATCTCCTAGACCATTTTGATCTCACTGGCACTTCCAGCCAAACACGTAGAGCTTATCTTTTTTTCCTTCCCAACCCCGAAGGGTTGACGCTACAAGGGGTTCCTAGATAGGACTTTATCATTTCATAGAAACATAGAAACATATAGAAGCATAGAAGATGACGGCAGATAAGGGCCATAGCCCATCAGGTCTGCTCACTCTACTGACCCACCCCCAAGTCTACTATCCTAGGGATCCCACTCCTGGTGACAGGTTCCCTTGGCTTAACCCTCTAAGGGATCCCACATGGGCATCCCATTTGCTCTTAAATTCTTGCACGCTGTTTGCCTCGATCAAATTCTTGCACGGTGTTTGCCAAGGATCAACCACTCTCTCGGTGAAGAATTATTTCCTGGTGTCGCCATGAAATTTTCCGCCCCTGAGTTTGAGCGGATGCCCTCTTGTGGCTGAGGGTCCTTTGAGAAAGAGAATCTCTTCTTCCATCTCGATACAGCCGGTAATATACTTAAACGTCTCGATCATGTCTCCTCTCTCCCTACGTTCCTCGAGTGAGTACAGCCGCAAATTTTTCAGCCTTTCCTCGTACGATAGATCCTTGAGCACCGAGACCATCCTGGTGGCCATCCGTTGCACCGACTCTACTCTCAGCACATCTTTTCAGTAGTGTGGCCTCCAGAATTGCACACAGTATTCCAAATGAGGCCTCACCATGGTTCTGTATAATGGCATTATGACTTCAGACTTCCGGCTGATGAAACTCCTGATGATGCAACCTAACAACTGTCTATTCATGTCTTGTCAAGTATGTATATAGTATATGTTTACTGATTATGGACAATTAATGTTTTAGATTATATTTAATTCTTATTTTTTATTTTTTAATAAGGTAATTTTGTATTCACTTTTATTACTTTGTATTTATGTTCATCGCTTTGAAAATATGACAAAGCGATTAATCAAAAATTTAATAAACTTGAAACTTGAAACTTGTCTTGCCTTAGATGAAGCCTTCTCCACATGATCAGCAGTTTTCATGTCTGCGCTGATGATCACTCCCAAGTCTCGTTCTGTTGAAGTTCTAGCTAAGGTCTCACCATTCAAGGTGTAAGTTCTGCACGGATTTCTGCTGCCGAGGTGCATGATCTTGCATTTCTTAGCGTTGAAGCCCAGCTGCCAGGTCGAGGACCAAATCTCCAACAAATGTAGGTCCTGTGTCATACTATCGAGTGAATTGCCATCTCTCACTATATTGCATAGTTTGGCGTCGTCAGCGAATAACGTTACCTACCTTGAAGCCCCTGAGTTAGGTCACCTATGAATATGTTGAAAAGGAACGGGCCCAAGATTGAGCCCTGCAGTACTCCACTGGTCACCTCCAATGTTTTAGAGAGGGTACCGTTAACTACCACCCTCTGAAGTCTGCCAATCAGCCAGTCATTGACCCAAGTAGTTAGTGTTTCTCCCAGCCCCATTGATTTCATCTTGCTCAACAGCCTGCGATGCGGGACACTATCGAAAGCTTTGCTGAAGTCTAGGTATATGACGACCACGGATTCTCCCAAGTCTAAATGTTTTGTTACCCAGTCAAAGAAGCTGATGAGATTGGATTGGCAGGACCTACCCTTGGTGAATCCGTGTTGACTGGGATCCCGTAGATTCTCCTCATCCAAGATTGCGTCTAATTTACGTTTGATTAGTGTTTCCATGAGTTTGCATACTATTGATGTGAGACTCACCTGTCTGTAGTTTGCAGCCTCTGCCCTGCAACACTTTTTGTGCAGTGGAACAACGTTAGCTGTTTTCCAGTCTATGGGGACTCTCCCCGAAATTAGGGAGAGATTGAAGAGTCCTGATAGCGGTTCTGCCAGGACATCACCTGGAGTGTAGATTGTCTGGTCCCATGGCTTTGTTCACCTTGAGTCTTGCCAGTTCGTAGTAGACGTCGCCAGGTGTGAACTCGAAATTCTGAAACGGGTCTTCCACGCTGGGCCTTGCCTGCAACTGCGGACCGTGCCCCGGTGCCTTGCAGGTGAAGACCGAGCAGAAGTATTCATTCAGTAGTTCTGCTTTATCAGAATCTGATTCTGCGCAGTTCCCATCTGGTTTTCTAAGGCGTACTATCCCGTCTGTGTTCTTTTTCCGATCACTAATATACCTGCAGACCTCGCCCGGTAAACGGAATGAATGCCTAAGTGAACTTATCTTGCATGCTTTCTCTTATCAAACTTTCAGAAGATCAGTTATAACGTATCTTTTTGCTACATTTGTTTGATTCTATACCCTTGATGATGTATTTCTGAATGCCTCTTGTAATATCGCTGTTTGTATGCAGTCTCTTTTTTGATGTAAAACCGCCTTGAATTGTTTCAAGTTCTGCGGTATATCAAAATAAAGTTATCATTATATTTACTTAGGGCCTCTTTTACAAAGGCGCGCTAAGCATTTCAGCGTGGATTTAGCGTGTACTGAATCAACGCGTGCGCTAACCGCGTTTAGCGCGTGTTTAGCAAAGCGCACCTTAGTAATTCTCCTTGGTCCCGAACCTCCTCTCTGTTAAAAAAATGTGAGTGACGATACATACATTGGGCTGACTCACTGGGTCTTACAGCCCTTATCTACCGTCACATTATGGTTTTTATATTTCTGTTACCTGATAGCTTCCTTGCCTTGAAACTCCGATGGTACCGGCTCAACACAGTCACTGAAAGCAGCGCTGTTGCCTTCTTCCTGCTCAGTGACAGTGTCACGAGGTTGTCTGCTGCCGCCGCGCCAATATGAGGCCTTCAGGAAGAAGAAGACGGGAAGACGCGTACCATATTTATCTGAGAAGGCAAGAAAGAAAATGCAATTAGGACCTCCCTAATGACAGGCCTATGAAGTGGCAAAGTCGTGTGCTTCGCCTGGGTCTGTCAGCAGCAAAATTTCTTATAGTGTCTCATTGAAGAGCTATCGTGGTGCCGTCTGAGGAAGACTGAACAAGTCATATGCGGCATTTAATTCATTTGGAATGTGTGGCTGAAAAGAAAAAAGGACATTACGAGAAACATCAAGGGGAATGAACATTAATTTTTACAGAAACTCACTGGTTAACTATTTGTCTAGGAGTGTGGGTGGGTTGGGAACTTTGTGATTGAACGGAATATGTCTTGAAGAATTAGGCATACACTTCTCCCTCCGTATTCGCGGTTTCAGTATTCACGATTTCGATTATTCACGGTTTTTAGCTTGCTGGCTCCTCCCCCAAAATTACATCAGCTTGCATAGAGAAATCGCCGATTCCAAGCGTTTACAGAGAAAATCGCAGATTCCCTGCACTTTCTTCACCGTGTTTTGCCTCTCCTTCAGGAACAGGCCAGGTCTCCCACCGTGTTATTCGCGGTTTCACCATATTCACGACGGTTTTTAAAAGAAACCAGCGAATAACATATGAAAAAGGTATTTGCGGTTTTTCTGTATCTGCGGTTCTGTTAATCCCCTTTCACAGCGAATACGGAGGGAGACGTGTATTTACCAGGTTGGTCTTCTTATGGAATTTGGATGGGAAGGGGGAAGGAAATGGGAGTGGGGGGCTTTGGCAGTTATTGGTAATGTATAACTGTGCGCCCCCCTTTTTTTTTAACAGATGTGCATTGTGGTACAACCATTTGTTTGGTTCTTGTTGAACTTTTATTTTGTAATATCTTTGTGACAGTTATAATGTTTGTTCATTGAAAAATTAATTTTAAAAAATCCAATGTATTATGCAATTTTGGTTGCAGAAAGAATCTCCAAGTTTTTGGCATTGGAGGAATCAATTACACCGCTTATTTTTATTTGAGAGTTGGGAGGTTCGAGGTTCGCCTAAAAAAACTGGTCTTTTTATGAAGGTTTGGGATCCTTATATTCAGAATCTTTCACCAAAAATACGAAGTTTGGTTATCAATGATTTATTATGAAAATTAGGTTTACTAATTACATTTCAGTTATTTATTTTAATTCTTTATTTTTGTCAACTTTCATCCAGGGTGAGGAATTTCATTTAGGGGAAGATAATGGGTAGGGGATGGAATTAAGGGGGGTGTAGATAAGATTGAATTAATTCATATGGAAATTAAATTTGAAAGAATGATTTAAATTTGTATGAAATTTATTGTAATTCTTATTGTATTGAATGTATGTTTGTATTATCCTATTGTACTGATTATTTGATTCTTTCAATAAAAATTGTTATACATAAAAAAATCCAATGCGGAAAAAAAAAGAGAGAAAAATGATTGTGAACTTTATTTGTAAGGTTCACAGGGGCTAAGTGCTAAGATGCCCAAAGGACAGTGTCCCGCAAGCTTTCTCAAACAAATTGAGGGGGAGATAGGTTTAGAACCAATGCTAGGAAGTTCTTCTTCACCCAGAGGGTGGTGGACACCTGGAATGCGCTTCCAGAGGAGGTGGTTGAGCAGAGTACGATTTTGGGTTTCAAAAAGGGATTGGACGAGTTCCTGAAGGGAAAGGGGATCCAGGGGTATAGTTAGAGGGTTACTATACAATACAAAACGCCCTTGAGTAATAGATCACTACAGGTCATTGACTGGGAGGCCGCCACGGGAGCGGACTGCTGGGCATGATGGATCTATGGTCTGACTCCGCAGAGGCAATGCTTATGTTCTTATGTTCTTAAAGGTAGTGGCTGCAGCACGAGGCACCCGGAAGTGCGCGGGTGTCATCATGATGATATCATGTGCAAGCGTGATGTCATCACGTTAACATCTGTGCATGTGCGAAGGCCCTTCAGATGGGCCCCGAGACATATGTGGGGGAAGGGGGGTGACAGCAGGGTCAGAGAGAAGGCGAGCACCGACACCAGCTGATGGCCTACAGAACGTGCCTGCCGCGGTGAGAGGCACGTCCTGTACGCAGTCAGCCGGCCCTGGTGCCTCTCCTCCTCCTCAGTGTGCTGTGGCACACCTGAAATCTCTGGAGGCACGCCAGTATGCCGTTGCACAAAGTTTGCGATACATGCCATAGGATATAATGGATGCTTTAGCATTTAGAGCGTGCTAAATCGGTTACCACACCTTAAAAAAAGGACCCCATAACGCGCCGATACTCTGTGATATATGCTATGTTAATCAATCACTACACAGTCCCCATACACACACTTTTGAGTTTACAATTAAAGGGCCCCTTTTACAAAGCCATGGTAGCGAGTACTGGCACGTGAAATACAACGCAGCCCATAGGAACCGAAAGGGCTGCGTCGCATTTGCCATGCAGGAATTACTACCACTACCTTTTGTCAAAGGGTCCCAAAGTTTTTATTTACATCACAATTTTGCCACATCTATGGCTGGTGTAACTGCGGGGGCCATAACTGATAGAATCTGAGCATCCGGATGTCTTCACAGAAGAGATTCTCAACAGACAGCATCAGGGCGTCTAAATGGAGGGGCCCAGTTGTAGAAATGCTCCCTATAAAATGCTGGCCTACATTTCAAACAGACATGGCCACTAAACTGACTGTGGCATGGAAATCTCCCTGCCTTGATCAGCTAAGCAGCTACAGCAGGTAACCCCTGAACCCCACCGCAGGTCGGCTGGAAGGAAGGATGCCCACTCCTTCCCACCGCCACACCTGAACCCCCTCCCCCCCCGTACCTTTAACAAGAAGGCTGGCCGGAGGGATGCTTACTCCCTCTGGACGGCAGGCCCGCCTCTTCCCCTTCCCATGGGAGTGGCCTTAGTGATCTGGCCAATCGGAGTCTTAGGCCACTCTCAGTGCATCTGGAAAGGAGACCTACGATTACGGTTGGCCCAGGGGTTAGAAGGGTGCCAGCAGAAGGGAGTGGGCATCCTTTCTGCCGGGGATGTTGTGGGTGGGCTGCCGGCAGGAGGGAGCGGGCATCTCTCCTGCCGTCCAACTTGCAGTGGGGTTTGGGGGGGGTTCCCTGACACTGCCGCTCAGCTGATTATGGCAGGGAGATTCCCTTGCCGCAAACAGCTCAGCGGCAACATGATTCTTTAAATGGCACCTGTGACATGGATGCCGGTTAGAGAACTTGCGGGGTTAGGCGTCTGTCCTGACAGGCAGACGCGATTCTGTATAGGACACCTGTGTGCAATTCACAAAAGCCACTTAGGTAGCTGCTAAGACCGCGAATACTATACAGAATCAGGCCCTAACTGTTGCTCATTGTTTAACACACTTTAGTAAATGGGCCTCTTAGTATTTGCCTTGTTGAAAGAATAAATATAATTTATGGAAAAGCATGCACAAGGTTACGTATGAACAGAAAAATTTAACAGAACATGATTTATCTGTACAAATACTGACCTGGCAAGACTTTATCAAAATAAACAGCCAACAGCATGTAAAGAATAGAATCCAGAATCAATATTATGTAAGTCGTAAACACTGGGTATGAATCTTCCATGAATTCGGAAATCAAGGCGCCCTTCATGCTCATCTCCAGATCAAAAACCTAAAAGAACACAAAACCATATACAACCTGTATCTGTATTTTAAAACGTTACCAAATTATAAACAGATTAGATTCTTGCATGATTTGGAGATCCTTATACTAAGGCGTGTTAGCCATTTTAGCACGTGCGAAACGCAGTTCATAGACAAAAGCACGCGCCGACAACCCAGCGCAGACAACTGAGCGCAAGGTGGAAGCGCGCTGAAGAAAAACAGTATTTTAAGGGGCTCCGACAGGGGGTGTTGGTGGGGAACCCCCCCACTTTACTTAATAGAGATCGCACCGGTGTTGTAGGGGGTTGGGGGGTTGTAACCCCCCCTCATTTACTGGAAACTTAACTTTTTCCCTCTTTTTTAGGGAAAAAGTGAAGTTTTTAGTATAATGTGGGGGATGCAACCCCCCAAACCCCCCACAACACCGGCGTGATCTCTGTTAAGTAAAGTGGGGGGGGGGTTCCCCCCCATACCGCCCGTCAGAGCCCTTTAAAATACTGTTTTTCTTCGGCACGCTTCCGCCTTGCGCTCAGTTGTCTGCGCTGGGTTGTTGGCGCGCCTTTGTCATCGTGCGCTTTTGACCTGTCACCGCTGAAATGCTGACGCGGCCATAGACTATGCGGGATGCGTTAGCGTTCAGCGCCCTAATATGGAGCACGCATTTAAATGGCTAGCGCGCCTGAGAAAAAGGACCCCTTGTTATTGTGTTGTCTGTTTAAAATTGTGCATGTTTGGTACGTACACCGCTTAGATTTCAGCGGTTTATACATTGCAAAGATAAATAATTAAATGGTTTGAGACGTCAAAAAATGTCAAGTCACCTGAAATTTGCAACTTTATTCAATGCATAAGAAACAAGCCAAAATAAAATCACGATTGCTATTTGGTGAAAGACGAATTCATGCGTCAACACTCAAGCGCAGCCTTTGAAAGAAGTTTGAAGTGGGTCGGGTTTTTCGTTTTCAGAGCATAATAACTGTAATCTGAACAGACTTCTCACCGGGTAATTTCTAGAGCGGCATTCTTTTGGGGGATGAAAAATGAACTTTTTATGTTTTTTAGGTTTGCATTATTGGGGATCAAAATAACCAAGTCCCTCTCTGATTAAGACATTAAGGCCTGGATTCTCTATACCAGTGGTCTCAAACACGCGGCCCAGGGGCCACATGCGGCCCGCCAGGTACTATTTTGAGGCCCTCGTTATGTTTATCATAATCACAAAAGTAAAATAAAACAGTTTCTTGATCATATGTATCTTTACATAAATTACAATATTATTATTAAGTCTTAGCCAAAAGGAAAGATTTATAAACTACAAAGAGTTTTATCTCATACAAAATTGTCATTTCTTTAATAAGACATTAACTATTTTTTTTCTGAGGCCCTCCAAGTACCTACAAATCCAAAATGTGGCCCTTCAAAGGGTTGGAGTTGGAGACCACTGCTTTATACGATGCCAAGATTGACGTCTGCACGATTAGTCAATTTTCACAAAATTTGGGACCTGTATATTGATTGGAGACAGATACAACTTTAAAGTTGGGAGTTTAAATACAGAGGACTGTGGATGGATAGAAGGTGTGGGCTATAGTTGGGGAGGTGCAATGGGGGTTGGTGGTTTGCCCAGGAGAGGTGGGTGGGAGGGGTAGGGTGGGGGTGGGGGTGGGGGGTATTTTATTTTATTATTTTATTTTATTGTGTATTTTTTGGGGGGGTTTGCTTGTTGGATGACTTATGTATTGGTACCCCAAGTTTGTTGGGGGTTTTGTGTATGTATTTTTTTTTTTTATTGGTTCTCAATAATGGTTGCAAATTAAAAAAAAAAAAAGATTGACGTCCGCCTAAAAAGCAACCGCCGATTGCGTGTCAATCACGTGACAGCGCAATATAGAGAATTGTGTCTCCGGGAAAGATAGGCGCGGTGCCTGTCTGCCATGAATCGCCTTGACGTAGGCGCTTCAGGCCCCCTAATGCCACTTCTGCCATTAGCATCTACAGAAGTGCGACCGCGGCACCGATTGTTTTTAGGCACTGGTAAGCATCTTGAAACTCAGTTATAAACGTCATTTAAACAGCATTATTGACTGAGCTTGGGTGTCTACCGGCGCCTAAAATTTCAGCGCCTTAGAGAGAATCCAGGCCTGAGTATTTGTAGACCAATATGGAAGCCCTATGAGCGTCGGAGGTTTTACTGCCGTGGCCTGTGATAAAAACCCCTAACACGGCTTCATAAAAAGGGGGGTGGGGGGCAGTGTTCCCTCTAAGCGGGCGGGTGTTGTGAGCAAACTTTTTTCACTGTGAGCTAAAAATATCGGGCGCCAGCAAGTTATGAGCCAAATAAATATGTTGCTTTCTACCACAGAACTTCCTTACGTTTGTATGGAATCTATCCCCTTTCAACTTTAGAGAGTGCCCTCTCGTTCTCCCTGCCTTAGCTACTAAGTCTATTCCCTTCAGTACCTTGAATGTTTCTATCATGTCCCCTCTCAATCTCCTCTGCTCAAGGGAGAAGAGGCCCAGTTTCTCTAATCTTTCGCTGTACGGCAACTCCTCCAGCCCCTTAACCATTTTAGTTGCTCTTCTCTGGATCCTTTCGAGTAGTACCGTGTCCTTCTTAAAGTACCAGTGCTGGACGCAGTACTCCAGGTGAGGGCGTACCATGGCCCGGTACAGCAGCATGATAACCTTCTCTGTCTCTTCAGTCCAGCATCTGCCCCTTCCATTCACTGTCTGTCTTTCCCTGCCATCTCTCCTCCTGCCCCCCCCCCCACCCTCCAATTTGGTCTAGCATCCATCATCTTCCTTCTGTTCCCCTCATGGTCTGGCATCTCTATCCTTCCCTCCCCCCTGTGGTTTTTAGCATATCTCTCTTCTCATTTCCTCCACTCAGATCTGATCATTCTCTGCTCTCTTCCCTTTTCTTCTCTGGTCTTCCTTCTCTATTTTCTGCCTCCATCTAAATTAAATTCTTTCTTACTATTTAGTCCCGTTTCCCTCTTTTCACTGTGTCTACACACAGCTTGTCACCCCTTTCCCTCACCCCTCCATTATCTTACTATTTTCTTCCCCCTTTATTTATCTCCTCCTTCCATCCAGTATGTGTTCTTTCCCCACTTCCATTCAGCATCTGCTCTCCCCTCTCAACTGACATCCATCTGCCTTCTGCTCTCTCTCCCTTCTTCTCACTTCCATCATCTGTCCCCTTCTCTCTCTCTCTCATCTCCTCCATTCCATCATCTGCCCCTTCTCTCTCTCCCCCCCCCCAACTTCCATCATCTGCCCCCCTTCCCCTCACCTTTGTGGGTCACTTTCTTTCCCCTGAGGGTGGCTCATGTCACAGGGGAAGCTTTGGCCGAGCAGAACCGCTTGATTGACAGTGGAACTTACTTGATTGATGTCGATGCTGGGGCCCGTTGCCGTTTGAAGGAAAAAAAAAAAGGTGGAAAAAAGGAACCTGTAAGGCGAGAGGAAGGGAAACCTCCAGGATAGCTGCTTTTTGCCCTCCTTCAGCGGCCCAAGAGTTCAGACCAGCAGCGGCAGCTCTGTATGCTTTTAACTTCGGCACAGAGCTGCCCCTAATCAATAGTTTAGCGCGGTTTCATGAGGCAGCCTCGGGGCCTTTGATAGCCGGCCCGCTTCGATGATGCGATGTGGGCCGGCCTAGCAAAGGCCCCGAGGCTGCCTTATGAAACCGCGCTAAACTATTGATTAGGGGCAGCTCTGTGCCGAAGTTAAAAACATACAGAGCTGCCGCTGCTGGTCTGGAGGTGCGGAGACAAGGCAGGAGGCAAACGCGGTGGAAGGCAGGAGTCCCGGCGAAGGCAGGAGTCCCGGCACAGCGAC
This sequence comes from Geotrypetes seraphini, assembly GCF_902459505.1. Classification (NCBI taxonomy): domain Eukaryota; kingdom Metazoa; phylum Chordata; class Amphibia; order Gymnophiona; family Dermophiidae; genus Geotrypetes; species Geotrypetes seraphini. The sequence goes on along the minus strand of NC_047093.1, from coordinate 14,080,270 downwards.
TGCAACAGGAAGTTGCAAGTCAGCTGACGCCGGCCTTTCGTTGCGGCGGGGACCGAATCCTTCGCGGACCGGCAAGATTTTGTTTGCGGACCGGCGGTTGAAGAACTGTGCTCTACAATGTGTGCGCTGTGACGAGAAACTTGTGCGCTGCCAGGTAATATTTTGTGCGCAAGCGCACACCAGCGCACCTTAGCGGGAACACTTTAATTAGTCAGTTAGCTTCAATTATGAGCTTTAATAAGCTCCTAATTGAAAAAGATAAAAATTGGGTGATAGGTGCCTATCATATGATACCTAGCAATGCTTAACTCCAAAGTAGGCCTGTTTAAGGGCGGAGAAGGACTTAGGTGCCACAAGCGTGATTCTCTACATCAGTGGACCCCCAACCCTGTCCTGGAGGACCCCCAGGCCAATTGGGATTTCAGGCTAGCCCTAATGAATATGCATGGAACAGATTTGCATGCCTGTCACTTCCTTTATATGCAAATCTCTCTCATGCATATTCATTAGGGTTAGCCTGAAAACCCGATTGGCCTGGTGGTCCTCCAGGACAGGGTTGGGAACCACTGGCCTAAATCACCTAAGGAGGCGCAATACACAACAAAGATAGGCGCCAGAAATGTAGGCCTGCAAAACCCTGGCTTACATTACACGCGCCTAAGTCCTAAGTTAGGCGTGATACTACAGCTGGCAGCTAAGTGTGATTGATAAGAGCTAGGCACCTATCATTTGTAGAATTTCCCCCGTTGCGTTTATAGCTTGCTTTTGCCTTGGACAACTTTTACAAGGCTCAGTGGCTGCAACTACTAGGAATTTCTGTAGCGCTACTAGGCGATATCACGCAAAACCAGTACTCGTACCTGTGTTAATCCAATGAAGAAGGCAAAAGGGCAGAAAATACTCAGAAACGACTGCAAAGGTTTAGGAAAGTGAACGATCACAAAGATCAGGCACAGAGCTCCCTGCAGGATCGTTAGGAAGACACCAGTTATGGCAGTAACTCTGGGCTTCTTCAACAAGGAGCTCAGCATGAATGAGAAACACATCTGGAAGAGAAAAAATATATTCCATCAGTTGTAAGAACATTATAACACTAGTTTTTAAGCACGTTACATTACAGTATGTCTGTCTTTCTTTCTGTCTCTCTCCCTGGCCCCCTGTCTGTCTGTATTTCTTTCTTTCTTTGTCTCCCCCCTATCCAGCAGTAGCCCTTCTCCCTTCCTTTGACCTCCCTCCTGTCCAGCAGCACCCCTTCCCTGCTCCCCTGTCCAGCAGTAGCCCTTCTCCCTTCCTTTTACCTCCCCCCTGTGCAACAGCAGCATTTCTCTTCCCTCCCTTCCCTGGTCTTCCTTCTCCCTCATTCCCTCTGTCTCCCCAAAAGGGTGCTTCTGCAGCATTCCCCCTGTGGTCTCACACAGCCGTCGGCAGCATTTCCCCCCCCCCTGCGGTCTCACACAGACATTGGCAGCGTTTCTCATTCCCCCGCCCTCCTGGGTCTCACACTGCCATCGGCAGTGCAGCATTCACAATTCGCTGCTCCTGCATGCTTCATCGCTGCAGGGTCCCATCTACTTTCTGTTTCCACGAAGGCAGGACCCGGCAGCGAGGAAGGCCCAAAGCAAGCAGGCGCAGCGAGTTGAAGCCTCCCTCCCTGCGCTATCTTCCTTCAATACCGCCCTAGCCAGGAAGCGAGTATGGCCATGCTTCTCCTCCCTCCACCTCATGACTTAACTTCTGGTTTTGGAGGAACAGGGTCAGGAAGCCGGCAAGTGTAGTCAGAAGTCAGCTGACGTCGGAGATCAGGCAGGCACTGCACATGCGTGGGCACGGCGCCATGGATCACGGACTCACCAATTTTGAAGTGCGCATGCGCGCTAAGGGGATTATTATAGCGGATGGGTACAAAATTGTTTATTGACAGTTTCTATACTGCTGCTAAGGACTGAGGGAGTTAATTCAGAGCGGTTTATATGAGCTTCTTTTACAATACAGAGTTTGCGTTTCCTGGGATGGTTTCAATACAGACATTATTAAATCCTAATCAATACGTTATTAAACCTTAATCAATACTTGTGCTTTAGTAAAGGTGTTACAATATAGCGTTAGTGTTTTCTGAGTTGGTTCTCAATGCAGCCTTAAATCATAATCAATCCTCTTTCTTATTTCCGCCTATAATATATAATCAATCTACTTGCTTATACAGTATTATAAAATATATCATATATTTAGCCTTATTATACCTTCTTATACATCCATATTTAGTATCGTGTACTGTGTTCATACTACTTCTTTTTCAATTCACATTTACACCAAAAGCAGACACACTGGTGGACGAGGCTGCTGTATGTGTAGAAAGTGGCGATTTCAGAATTCGTACTCTCCTTTCTTAACTTGGCACTTATGGTGCTGGGTATTAGGCATCTGTGTCAAACTTTCAGCTCAATAAAGCATTCTAATGCGGCGGTGCCCAACCATTTTTGCACCAGGGACTGGTTTCATGCAAAACAATTTTCACATGGACTGGGGTGGGGAGGGGGATGGGGAGGGATTCAAGCGCTTAATCAATAAAGTGCAAAATATATAATCTAATTATTACATATACAATATAAATGAAATTATTACATTTTACATTATGTCCTTTATTTCTATTATTATTACATTGTAATATACACAGTATATTAATACAACTCACCTTAATGCAGAATCAGTAGGAGTCCTGAGCACGGTTCCCTGCAACTAGACGGTCCCATCCCTACGCCCAACAATTCTCCATTTTCTTAATTTCCTCATGTGCACCATCTCTCTCTTTCCCTCTCACTCACCCAACAATTCTCCCTTTCCATTCCGTCCCCCACCTTAGCATCCCTTTCCCTCCCTCCCTCCCTCCTTCCATCCTGTGTCCCAAATTCATGCTCCCTCTCTCCTTCCTTCCTGTTTTTCATCCTTTGTCTGAAGTTTGCGCTCCCTCCCTTCGCTGTCCCAATGCACCTCCTCTTTCTCGTGTCCCACTTCCTATGAGCGTCAGAGCAGTTACCGCCGCTGCTGGCGCTAAGACTTGCGCTACGCGTTGGAAAAGGAGGGGGGTATATCTCTGGATCAGACTGAACACTACGAGCTATAAAACAGAGGTCAGCAATCAGTTGAAGTGGAGGTGAATGATGTGAAACTTACTGATGAGATTCCGTAGAAGAAAAAAAGGAGAAAGACGACAAAGTAGCTGCTGTCAGTCAGCATCTCAATAAATATGATCGTCGTCAGCAAGCAGGCTATAATGAGAATATAGCCCGTGTAGAGCAAGCCCCAGGACAACCTAAAAATAAACAGAAGGAAACACAAATTGATGCTTCAAAGAAAACGTGGTTGTTACAAGGGGTTGACTTTATGGGCTAGATTCACGAAGCAAACTGATCGTGTACCGATCGGTTTGCGAGCCCTTTGCGACCCGTTTTCCCCCCCCCCGAGCCGATTCACTAACCTGTGTACCGATCCGATCCGTGCATGCAAATGAGGACCAGTCGCTTGTGCTAAAACCCTGTTCTCTGCCCCGATTCTCCTGCTCTGGCTGCCTTGCTCTCAGCACCGACTCGCCTGCCCTTGCCCGCAGTGTGAGCCCGTGGTTCTAACCCGTGGGTTTAAAGTGGGTTAAAACCACTGGCTCGCGAAGTTCAAAAAAATGGTAAAGTAAACAATAGTAAGTAAAAAAAAGAAAAAAAAACCTCTGACGGGCACGAAGAATCAGCGCATGCGCAGACCATCTACAGTCAAGGAAGATGGTCTGCACATGCTCAAGGATAGCTCTCCAGCGATCTGTGCGGTCGGTGGGGGGGCGTGCCAACGATCGCCCTCATTTGCATGCAGGCCTTTAGTGAATTCGTGGCCTGTCTGCAATCGGACACGGATCTCAGGTTAGTGAATCTAACCCTATAGCAGGACCTCTGGGTGCGAAATCCACAAAAGACACCAAAGTGCTTTTATAGAATAAGCTCCCAGAACCAGCCCCGACAGAGCACAAATTCCGGTGTCAGGTCAAAAGCGCGCCGCGACAAAGGCGCGCCCAGACAATTGAGCGCAGTGCGGAGGCGCGCGCCGCTCTAAATTACTGTTTTTAGGGCTCCGACGGGGTGGGCGTGGGGGGAACCCCCACACTTTACTTAATAGACATCGCGCCGCGTTGTGGGGGCGTTGTGGGGGGTTGTAACCCCCCACATTTTACTGAAAACTTAACTTTTTCCCTGTTTTTAGGGAAAAAGTTCAGTTTACAGTAAAATGTGGAGGGTTACAACCCCCCAAACCCCCCATAACGCCGGCGCGATGTCTATTAAGTAAACTGAGGGGGGGTTCCCCAACAAAACCCCCCGTCGGAGCCCCTAAAAACTGTAATTTTGTGCGGCGCGCGCCTACGCGCTGCGCTCAATTGTCGGCGCGCGCTTTTGTCTTTCGCGCCGTTGTCTATGAACCCAAATTCCAATGCTTTCATTTACACCTGCTCCGAGGAGGTGGAAATTGAAGCTTTGAACGTTACACATGCATTTTGCAAAATATCTTTCTTCACTGCAGCTATCTGCAAACTATTTTAGTAAAGCTTAGCACAAGCTTGGAGTGTGCGAATGGACATTAGCGTATGCTAAGGGTTAAGAGCGTCTTAGAATTTAGTGCATGTTAATTCTATTTGCATGTGCTAATCTTTAGTAAAAAAAAAAAAAAAAAAACCCACAAAAAAACAAACCCAAAACCCAAAACATGTCACCGTTACATAAAAATCTTATATGAGCAGGTCCACACTTTCCCTGTGTATATTATGGCCACAGCAGCTTATGAAATCCCTTTTCTGTATGTAAAAATAGGTTCTACACATGAAAAAAGCTCTATTAAAATCATCCCTGGTGTATCTGGAGTGGTCAAATTAAACATTTACATAATTCTCTATGGTCTGCACCAGGGGTGCCCACACTTTTTTGACTCGCGAGCTACTTTTAAAATGATCAAGTCAAAGCGATCTACCAACAATAAAATTTTAAAAAAAACCACAACGCACACTGTACGCATAGAATTGTTAATTATCATTCCTATTCCGGGGTTTTTTCAAAGAGGTCAAAGCAGATGACTCTATGCACTGTCACCTCAGTAACAACCATACAAAAATAGACAAATACCCCCCCTCCCTTTTTACTAAACCACAATAGCAGTTTTTAGCGCAGGGAGCTGCGCTGAATGCCCAGCGCTGCTCTCGACGCTCATAGGCTCCCTGCGCTACAAACCGCTATTGCGGATTAGTAAAAGGAGACCATATTGTAAAATATAGACAGCAGATATAAATTCAGACACATTTTGATCACTAAATTTAAAATAAAATCATTTTTCCTACCTTGTCTGGTGATTTCATGAGTCTCTGGTTGCACTTTCTTCTTCTGACTGTGCATCCAATCTTTCTTTCAGCCTGTATGCTTCTTCTCCTCCACACCTCATTCCCTCCCCCAACTTTTTCTTCCTCTCTCCCTGACCTTTCTTTCTTTCTCTCTTCATGCCCCCTTTCTTTTTTTCCTGTTTCTCTTCTTTCCTTCTGTCTCCCTGCCTGCGCCCCTTTCTCCCTGCCCTTCCCCAAGCCACTGCTGCTACCATCGGGGAACAGGACCCAAACCGCCACCAGTGGATAACAGGCCCCAAAGCCACCGCCGCCCCATGGTCTCCTTGCTTCGGACCGTCAATTCTGCCATCGGAGAGGAAGGTCCGCCCAGCCAGGCAGCGATTGGCTGGCCCGAACTTCCTCTCCGACGGCAGAATTGACGTCGGGGAGAGGAAGACTGATCGGCCCGATAGATCGCCAAGGCAAAGTGAGTCTTGGGTGATCGACTCACTTTGCCTTGGCGAGCTACCCATCGATCGCGATTGACCTATTGGGCACCCCTGGTCTACACACTATACACAACTATACAGGGACATTCCTTTGTGGAACTTAAACAGTTTGACAACATTGAAAGGAATGTATGAGAAAACATAGGCCTTCTATTACAAAGCCAATTATCGTGGCGGCCGGTGGTAATCGCACCAAAGCCCCCCATGCCCTGCCCCTCTCGACCTGCACTTGCAATGTCGGACAGAATCCACGCGTGCGCGAATGCCGTCCCGACGTCGCTAACTTTTCAAATCCCGGACAAAGTGCCAGGTTTTGAAAAGCTGTCTGGATCTCCAGACGTGTCCTCCAAAGGAGGATGTCTGGTAACCCTAGCTAGGGCACTGCCTAAAATCTCCCTCTGAAAGTTCAGGGTCACAGCCATTTAGAATTCATTTGGTCAGGGAAAGCCTCGCTGCATTGGGAACCGACATGGGCGGCCTTTCAACCTCGCCAACGCGCAACTGCGCTGCATGCGCAAGAAAAGCCCTCCACTCACCAGAATGCGGAATCACAGAGGCCCATCATCTTCATCACTTCCTTAAAGTTCCGTTTTTCCCGCGTCACATAAATGGACAAGTAGTACATAAGAGGGGAGAAAGGTGTCAGGATGAAAAAGAGGATGATCATGTAAGCCACCTTGTTCATCTGGCGGAAAGGCTCTCGACTCAAGTGCTCAACCACAATGGACTTCATTTCCTCCCACACGGAATGATTAGTTGTGACCTGAAAAAGAAAGAAGTGAAGACCACTCGGACAATTTTTTAACCTTTCCCCCCGCCCCCAAATATCCCAAAACTGCATGGCAGCTCCAGCTTAACCCTTGACATTTGCACTCTCTCCTCCCTTTCTCCGATTCTGTGTCTCTGGGTGCAAGATCTCCCTGAGCCAGCAACTCTCTCTCTCTCTCTCCTCTCATCTGTATCCCTCACTCATTCACCCCCTGCCACTCTTCCTTATCCCTTCCCATGCCAGAATCTCTTTTTCTCTGAAAGGGTGGCTGATCGCTGGAATAGTCTTCCACTTCAGGTGATTGAGGCCAGCAGCGTGCCTGATTTTAAGGCCAAATGGGATAGACACGTGGGATCTATTCACAGAGAAAGGTAGGGGAGGGTCATTGGGGTGGGCAGACTAGATGGGCCGTGGCCCTTATCTGCCATCTATTTCTATGTTTCTATATTTCTACCCCTCTCCTCAAGTCACTTCATTGGCTCCCCATCAGTTTCTGAATACAGTTCACTTGTAATGACTTACAAGTGCATTCACTCTGTAGCCCCCCAATATCTCTCCTCACTTATCTCCCCCCCCACCCCCATGAACTTCATTCGTTGGGTAACTCCCTCTTATTACATTACATTAGTGACTTTTATTCCGTCATTACCTTGCGGTTCAAGGCGGATTACAGAAGAGGTTATCTGGACATTTCCAGAAGTGTTACAGAGTAGAGCGGGTTGCTTCGGGGGATTGAAATGCTTTCTGCGGTGTTAAGTTTGTCTTAAAGGATTTCTTGAATAGCAGGGTTTTTAGTTCTTTTCTGAAAGTTTTGTAGTCTGGTGTCTTATCTTTACCCTTCTCCTCCACTGCCAACTCCAGGCTCCGTCCTTTCTTTCTTGCTGCACTGTATGCCTGGAACAGGCTGCCAGAGTCAGTACGTCCTGCTCCGTCTCTAGCAGTCTTCAAATCCAAACTAAAAGCCCACTTTGTTGAAGCCGCTTTCAACTCTTAATTCCCACTCACGGTCAGATACTTTTACCCATTGTATCATTCCTTCTACCAGAAACTCCTCAACCCTGAGATGTCATGTCTGTTCAAATTAGATTGTAAGCTCCTCTGAACAGGGACCTTCTATTGAATATTAAATGTACAGCCCTGCAGAAGTAGTAGAAATCTAATCTTTTCAAAATTCATTTCATGAATGCATATACGAGTAGTTCAAATTCAATGCCCAGTTTATATCAGTCTTCATTGTCTGAATCTTTATTCATCTGCTCATCCTCTCACGTTAATAGACGTTTTTTATGTTATTTGAGGAAAAACTGAAGAGCTTACTTGAATGATAGCAGCATCGATGCTTGCTTGCAGTGAAGTGAAGCCCGTCAGCCAGTAGTTTGAGGCCTTGCAATGTGCAGAAAGGTTTGTACAACTGCCTGTAGAAAACATGAATTGTCACATGTCCCCCCGGTTACTGCATTCAGTGACAGACTTTTAACCCCAATTCACAATACTTAAAGATGGTGACGGGACAAAAGCGTGCAGGACAAAGCCGCGCCGATATTTGAGAGCAGACAATTGAGCGCAAGACTGAAGCGGGCCGCCGTAAAAGTATATTTTAAAGGGCTCCGACAGGGGGTGTGGGTGGAACCCCCCCCACTTTACTTAATAGTGTTCGCGCTGCCGTGTGGGGGGGTGTAACCCCCACATTATACAGAAAACTTAACTTTTCCCCTAAAAAATAGGGAAAAAGTTAAGTTTCCTCTATAATGGGGGGTTACAACCCCCCAAAACCACCCCCAATGGCAGCGTGAACACTATTAAGTAAACTGGGGGGGTTCCCCCCTCACACACCCCCGTCGGAGCTCTTTAAAATATACTTTTACGGCGGTGCACTTCAGTCTTGCGCTCAATTGTCTGCTCTCAAATGTCGGCACGGCTTCGTCCCGCACGCTTATGACCGTGAACCCTTAAAGATACTCCACTAAATATTCAGCTGCCGGCAGACAGCGTGTTTTTATGTTTAAATCATTTTAATTGAGCAGATCCAAAAGCACCAATAACCACGACATACACAGTAAGATGACTCAAGAACTACACAGCGTGTTTTTAAACGCTGACCGTCGCCAGCTAAGTTAGAGCTGGATACTCGATGTCAGGCCCCATCCAGGCGCTGGCATTCAATATCCAGGCCGACAATCGCACGCCGACACCTGTGCGCAGGACCGACCCTTTCTCAACTTACTGTTAGCATTCTGAAGGGGGGCTCTACAGTTATAAGTGCTCGTGCTCCCGTTGGGGGGGGCGGAAACCGTCTCCAGTACACTGAAAACTTCCGTTTTCTCGCTGTTCAGGAGTTTTCAGTGTAGTGGGGGATTCCCCCCCACACCCCCACCATCGGGAGCGCGAGCAGTTATAAGTGTAGTGGGGAGGTCCCCCCTCCCCTCAGAACGCTAATGGTAAGGCGAGAAAGGGTCGGAACCAGCGGCACGCATTGGTCCTGCGTGCATATGTTGAAGCACCATTGTCCGACGCGCTTTTGACTGGCCACCGGCGACATACACAGACTGCAGCTGATTGGTAAGAATTCAATGACATCATTTGGGTTTTGAGTGTAAGTGCGCATGCTCCAGCGTTGGCTTGTCACCGGCGCCATTTTTGAGATGCAGTGAAAGTGAGTGAGCACTATTTCGACTTAATATACATTTTACAACTTGCGCATACCACTATTTTGTGGTCATTTGGTGCACTTAGTCCCTTTGCAGTTTTCAACTAAGACCCCAGAGGAAGCCAAGAGAGTTGGCAAAATGGGAACCTTCGGGCTGAAACACTACCTGACTCGCACCTAGATAAGTGCATTTTCTCATTATTTGCTGATCATTTGAATATTAGCAACGCATAAGATTCAGTGTTTAATTCATAAAATACCGTATTTTTCACTCCATAAGACGCACCTGACCATAAGACACACCCTAGATTTAGAGGAGAAAAAAACATGAAAAAAATATTCTTGGAAACCATTAACAAAATATTGTAAGGATTAAGTAAAATTATTTCCCTTTTAATTATCAGTTCAGGATATAGGGAGGGGGGTATTTTTATTATTACAAATATTATATAATAATGGAAGATATGGATGGGAGGGATGGGAAAGGGGAAGGGATAAAAATTTATATAATGTACCAATGATTGTTTATAAGTGATATATTTATTGTTACTGTGAATGAATATATTTTACACTTAATGTAATTTTGAAAATGAATTAAAAATATTAAAAAAAAAAAAATATTCTGAACCACATTATGCCTCTGAACCTAGCCCCCTAGAAAAATAGACAATAAGGTATTCAATCTAACATCTCAAACATCAAAGTAAGGAAGAAAATCAATATAGCTTAACTTCAGCTCAAGTCCACAATTGGGATCCAAGGTATACATAGTGAAAAATTAAAAGAAATTTAACAAACTAAATTGCTCTATGAAGAAAAAACAGGCCCTTTAAACTGAGACAGGATAACAAATAATCAATATCGCCCTCATAATTCCCCTTAAGCCTGAGGCGCTGTAGGCAAGAATGTTGTCAGCTGGCTTGGATCAAAGAAAACATTTTTTTCATACGATATTGTATCACACATTTACAAGGATGTCGGAGAAAAAAGGTCACCCCCCCAAAGCGATAACTCCTGGTTTTAAAAGAAGAAATTCATACTCGTTTAAGAAATACAGAAAGAATTGTACAAACAGGAAATTGAACAAAAAATTACATAATCTATAAATCTTTCTTAGACCACAATCAGAGCAAGAGTCAAGAAATCCACGTGAAATTAAAGAGGAGATTCTTCTATCTTAGAAAATAATTATTAAGGCAAGACTTAACAGTTGTCCCACAATTCAAATTAAACTGTTCGATAACACTAAGCATTCCCAGTAACCAATTTCTTCATATCAATAAATGCCCTTAGTTGCTCTGGGGAAAAGAACACATATTTTATCCTTAAATATTTTATCATGCATTTACAAGGATAGGAGAGCAGAAATGAGGCACCCAAGGAAACCACTTCAGGTCTCATGACAAGGAATAATTATTTTCCTTCGTTCTTGAGTTTGTCTGGTAACGTCTGGAAATATAGATTATGTAATTTTTGGTTCAATTTCCTGTTTGTACAATTCTTTCTGTATTTCTTAAACAAGTATGTTCTTGGATATAATTTTCAAATCCTTAATAAAAATTAAATTAAAAAAAAAAAAAGAAAAAATTCACGTCTCCTTTTTTGCGTATCTCGAGCCAGATCTGGAAAAAATCAATATCTTAAGTCCCATAAATTTTTTTTGTCTATTTTTAAAGAAAAGCCTGAGCATACAGTGACAGTATTCTAGAAACAACATGCAACTGTCAGAGGGCATACACATGGGCAAAGAGTGGGCATGTCACTTCTCGAAATTTATAGAATACTATCAACGGTACGCATTGCGTGCCGCACTTTGCAATGCCTACTTATGCAACTCATTGAGATCTCATTAGCAGGCGTGCCTAACCACTGGTGCATCAACGTGGCTTTGCGCTAATCTAATATAATAAAACGGTAAGCCGCGCATGCACACTTCCTATGCGTGCGTCCATTTTCCGTGAGCTGTAGCACACATAGGAAGTGCGCATGCGCGACTTACGGTCTGGCCTCACTTGAGGCAAGACAAGTGGCATGCGCGCCCTTCCCTGCTCTCCACCGCTGCCGGACGCTAGCACCCCCTGCCCTCTCCATCGCCTCCTGGCTCCAGTGGCGTAGGCAGCACTTTAAACACGCTGCTTCGCGCCCTTCTCTGCCGATTTCCTCTGCCGCGTCTCTGATGACATCATCAGAGACAAAGGCGGCAGAGGAAATCGCCAGTAGAAGGCCGCGAAGCAGCGTGTTTAAAGTGCTGCCTACTCGGCTGGAGTCCCGAGGTTTGTCGGCGGTGGGAGGGTCAGGAGCAGGCCGGATCAACAACGGCAGTAAAAGAAGGGGGAGTGGCCGAACGGAGCAGGGAAGATAAGGTAAGAAAAAGGAAAGGGAAAGGGGGAGTGGGGGAAAATGCTGCTACTGCTTCTACACAGGAAAGGGGGGGATAGGAGGGAAATGCTGTTGCTGCTGCATAGGGAAGTGGGATGGAAATGCTGCTGTACAGGGAAATGGGGAAAAATGACAGACATACAGCGGGAGGGAGGGAGACAGAAATAAAGAAAGACACAGGGGCAGGGAGAGGGACAGAAAGACAGACAGAGAAAGGGGGTCAGAGAGAGAGTCCACGGGAGAGGGAAAGGGGGCTGCTTTGGGGTGAGGGGTGTGCTTGGGGCAAACAGTTTTGCTCTAGGGGGGAAGACAGAAGGGGCCATGGAGAGACAGGGAGAGGGATAGGGGGCTGCTTTGGGGGGAGGAGTGTGCTGGGGGGAGACAGAAGGGGCCATGGAGAGATAGGGAAAGGGGACAGACAGCTTTGCTCTGGGGGGAAGACAGAAGAGGGCCATGGAGAGACATTTGGGGGGGAGGTGGGTGCTGGGGGCAGACAGCTTTGCTCGGGGGGGGGGGGGGGGGGGGAGGGGGAGACAGAAGGATACAGACAGCGGCCAAGGAGAGAGAGATAAAGAAACACAGACAGACAGACACATCTATTCTAGCACCCGTTAATGTAACGGGCTTAAAGACTAGTATTCTATAAAAGCTTAGGCGTGCCCTTAAGTCCTTATAGAATTAATGCTAAGCCCGTCCCTTTTTAATGCCTAAAATGAGGTGGTTATTTATAGCACTGCCATCATAGGATTTGCATGGTATTATCTATGAAAAAAGTGCCGGAAGAAAGGTCCCGAAATAGGTACATTAGACAGATTGTGCGCGTACGAGGACAGATAGGGAAAATGCTTGATTTGTAACCCATTCTGAGTTCTGTTGGGAAGATGGGCTCCAAAATCGGATAAATAAATACTTTCCAACTGCAGCAAGATTCAAAAAGAAAATACATGTGTTCATTCCCTTTGCAAAGTACCTTTTAAAACTGCTCCCCCTTAAATCCCCTGCCCCCTAACAAATTTTCCCAGATAGTGTCAAGAAACCTTCGATTTGGCTGATTTAAGAAGCCGACTTGGATGAAAGACATTCCACTAAATTTCCTTAATGCACCACCTTTCCCAGAAGTCCAATGTGGAATACGAGGGATCTTCAAAAAGTTTCCGCATCTTTATTTCTTTAAACCCTACAGCAGTGTTTTTCAACCTTTTTACACCTATGGACCGGCAGAAATAAAATAATTATTCTGTGGACCGGCGGTTGAAGAACACTGGGCTAAGTCGTGGGCCAGACCCCGCCCATCTCTACCCAATCTACACCCCAGACGCCGCCCCCATAATAGTACTAATTGCACCTTGCACGTCCTGTGCCTCATCTGGAAGCCTTCCCTCTGACGGTGCAACGTCAGAGAGAAGGCTTCCGGTTCAGGCGCAGGATGCCCGTAGGAGCCACTGCACATGGCTTTGTGCACTGAATCAGTTAGGAAGAGGGAGCTGGCTCGAAGATAACGCCGCATCGATTGCACCGTGGACCGGCGGTTGAAGAACACTGTTTTGGGCCTGATGCATGTGCTGGCCCTATGGACCGGCAGGAAATTTCTGTGGACCGGCACTGGTCCATGGACCGGCGGTTGAAGAACACTGCCCTACAGCATTTATTAAATATCTCAAAAGCAAATGACATCACCACCTGCAAGGCGAGTCGGCTTGCCTGACTGACTAGTCACATGACTTTCTATGACACGCCGTCTTGCCGCTTCTCCCACCCCCCAACCACGTCCCGTGAAAATATGAAAAGTGCTGACCCTTTTTGAAGAACCCTCACACATGTGGTCCGTTAAGAACAATAAGGTGCAGGTTTAGAATAAACAAGAGACACTCTTTGTTCTAAGGATCGAACAGGATATCAGTCCATTACCTGCTGTCGACAGGTGGTCGTTTGCAACTGTGGTGGAAAATAAGGCATACCGAATCAAATAAGAAAACGAATCTTTAAAGACGACTCCCACTAACGAGGGGTTAGAAATCCAAGCCTGGTACAGTTCTGCTTCGTCTTCAAAGGCCTCCACTTTTGCACCTGTTTTAATAAGGAAATTGTGTTTACCACAAGGCAATCCTTTAAAAACAAAACGCAATCATCCATGGGGTTTTTTGTACTGTGGGCCTTTGTTGTCATTATTATCCGTTCTATTTTTGAATGCTCTGTTTTCTGCTTGTTCTGCTCCGGGTTGTTTGTTCCTTTGCAATTGTTAATAAAGATAATTGAAAAAAAAAAAAAAACTCAAACAAAACCCAACAATATCTTCTACAGACACACTTCACGAGCGTATGACTCATAAGAACAGCCTTACTGGGTCAGACCAATGGTCCATCAAGCCCAGTAGCCTATTCTCATGGTGGCCAATCCAGGTCAAGCTTTTTTTTTTTTTTTTTTTGAGGGGGGGGGGTCAAGTTTTTATTAAAATTTGATAAAACGCTTTTACATTAAATTCAAAGTGATGTACATTAATCCTTAGTACCTGGCCAAAACCCAAAGAGTAGCAAATGCAGTCAAGTTTATTAGGTTTTTAAGTTTATTAGGATTTTATATACCGCCTATCAAGGTTATCTAAACGGATAATGAAGCTACAATTACTGAGTGACTTGCCCAGGGTCACAAGGAGCATTGCAAAATCCTGAGTAATAATAATCCTGTATAATAAAATCCTAAGCGCGCATGCGCACTTAGGATGGCGTGTTCCCTGACATCATGCTGTGTCCCTTCGTGCTGAATTCCATGTTCGAACACGGAGGCAGGGAACACGCCGGCGACTCCCCCGCCCTCACTCACCAACCGCTGCTCCTCTTCAAAGCAGCCTGCTGAGGTTTGCGGCCGGCTGTAGCGAACCTCGCAGGCCGCTCGGCACTTCTGTAGCACGTTCCCTCTGACGCACGTGATCGCGTCAGAGGGAACGTGCTACTGACGTGCAGAGCGGCCTGCGAGGTTCGCTACAGCCGGCCGCGATCCTCAGCAGACTTCTTTGAAGAGGAGGGCAGATGTGAACGGACCAGGAAGCCGGATGCTGGGCAGGCGCAGCAGGGAAGAGGTGCTGCTGGACGAGGGAGGTAACAGGAAGGAAGGCTTACTGCTGGACAGGGGGGGCAAGGAAGAGGTGCGGCTTGATGGCAGGGGGGGAGGTAACAGGAAGGGAGGCCTACTGCTGGACAGGGGGAGCAAGGAAGAGGTGCTGCTGGACGGAGGGGAGGTAACAGGAATGGAGGCTTACTGCTGGACAGGGAGAGCAGGGAAGAGGTGCTGCTGGACTTGGGGGAGGTAAAACAAAGGGAGAAGGGCTGCTGCTGGACAGGGGGAGCAGGGAAGGGGTGGTGGTGGTGGACAGCCGAGGAAAGAGAGAGACAGAAAGAAAGAAAGACAGACAGACAGAAAGCGGCCAAGGAGAGAGAAAGAAAGAAAGAAAGAAAGACAGACATACACATCTATTCTAGCACTCGTTAATGTAATGGGCTTAAAGACTAGTAATAATAATAACAGTTTATATACCGCAGGACCATGAAGTTCAATGCGGTTTACAAGTGGATCATGGGTATGAGTGGATCAATTTTTCACTCCGTCAAAAATTACAAAGACTAGGGGACACTCGATGAAGTTACAGGGAAATACTTTTAAAACCAATAGGAGGAAATATTTTTTCACTCAGAGAATAGTTAAGCTGCCAGAGGTTGTGGTAAGAGCGGATGGGTTTTAAGAAAGGTTTGGACAAGTTCCTGGAAGAAAAGTCCATAGTCTGTTATTGAGACAGACATGGGGGAAGCCACTGCTTGCCCTGGATCGGCAGCATGGAATGTTGCTACTCTTTGGGATTCTAGAATCTTGTTACTCTCTGGGATTCCGGAATCTTGCTATTCTTTGGGATTATATATGGAATGTTGCTACTCTTTGGGATTCTAGAATCTTGTTACTCTCTGGGATTCCGGAATCTTGCTATTCTTTGGGATTATATATGGAATGTTGCTACTCTTTGGGATTCTAGAATCTTGTTACTCTCTGGGATTCCGGAATCTTGCTAAATTACCCCAACAGTTCATGTCACTTGAGAGAGCGCCATTAGAAGAAAAATGTGAGGCCCATATGTCCAGCTCAACATCCTCCTTTCGCCACCAGTCCACACTACAGGGATGTCTCAGAACCCAAATTATTTATGGGAAACAGTTGATAAGAAATGTACCAAATGGATGTCTTCTACCATCACATAATATCTTGTTAACTGTTCCCTCTCTAAAAAAATGTTCAAGAAGGTGGGAGATTGGGACGAGCATTACCCTAGCACAGACATGGGCAACTCCGGTCCTCAAGGTCCAGAATCCCAATTGGGTTTTCAGGATTTCCCCAATGAATATCCATGCAATCATATTCATTGGGGAAATCCTGGAAACCCAATTAGATTCCGGACCTCGAGGGCAGGAGTTGCCCATGTTTGCCCTAGCATATAGTGGTATCCAGTGGTGCAGTAAGGGTAGGAGGCACCTGGGGCGGTGATGCCCCCCATACCCTGCTTTCCACCTCCCCGCTCCTTCTGTGCTCCCCCTGCCCCCCCAGTCGTGCTCTACCTTCCCCCCTACCTCTTATTCTTCACCAGTGCAAGTGAATTTTCTCCAGCATGTTCCTCGTGTCAGCTTCGGATTTCTCTCTGATGCCACTTCCTGTCCCCTTAACCTGGAAGTGATTCAGAAGGGAACCACCCTGGAGCAAGCAACAGGCAGGAGAAGTTGCTTGCTCTAGTGATCTACAGAAGTAAAGGGTGGGGCGGGGAAGGGATGGTGCGAGCATGGTGAGGCGGAGAAGTTCCGGTGCACCTACCGACACAGCGCCCAGGGCAGTCCGCCCCTCCCACCCCCACCTCCTTACTGCGCTACTGGTGGTATTTCATGCTACGTGATACACTCGTACTGCAACATTTTAGCCCCGGACTCCAGGTAAATGCGTCTCTTGTACAAAAAACTGCGACTGCTCAGAAGCATAACCCTTTTGAAGGTCTAGACGACCTTGGTTAAGTCACTATTTGTCTACCAGTGACTCAGTTTATCCAAATATGTTGGGGGATTTCAGCAAAATTCCTGAGCTATGTAGATGGACAAAGACGAACTGATATTTGTCTGCTAATGTTGCATGAAACGACTCGAGGATATATCTGACTTTGACCAAGATGTACTTTTCTCAAAATAATACAGAGGCAGACCTCCGGATTTTACAAAACAGACGTGATTCTGGAATCTTAACCACCACCAATTTAAGAAGATGGTCTTGAATTTGCCAAATCCGGATGCTACAGAAGAAAGAAGATTACTGGGTGGGGTTAAGGGACTAGAATTATTTTTTATGTTCTAACCCTAAAAAAAATGTTGTTAATGATATTGGTGTGCCACTCCAAGATACTCGTACGTAGCGTTGCTGCTGTTCATATCTCCATGAGCACGTTTGGTTTAGAGAATGACACGGGGAAAAAAATCTGTCCCTGTCACCGCCCCGTCCCCGTCCCCGTCCCACCATCCTCTGCACCGCCCCGTCACCGTCATCCCTTTCACCGCCCCGTCACCGCCACTGCCATCCCATTCACCGCCCTGTCACCGTCACCGCAGCATGCATAAAAGCCTCAAACAGGTATGATTTTATATACTTATCTTTATTAACCTATTCCCATGGGTTACATACTGAACATGTGCTGGATTCCTCCATTCTTGCAGCACATGTTCAGGAATAGGATTCAGTAACTCATGGGAATGGACACAGCACACTACTACACTAGTACTCAGATTTAAAAAAAAAAGGTCCAGCTCCCAGCTCAGCCAGACTCCCGTCTCCAACCGGTCAAAGAATCCACTCAGATTAAAAAAAAAAAAAAAAAAAAAGGTCCAGCCCCCAGCTCAGCCAGACTCCCGTGTCCAACCGGTCAAAGAATCCACTCAGATTAAAAAAAAAAAAAAAAAGGACCAGCTCCCAGCTCAGCCAGACTCCCGTGTCCAACCGGTCAAAGAATCCACTCAGATTAAAAAAAAAAAAAAAAAAAAAGGACCAGCCCCCAGCTCAGCCAGACTCCCCTCCCCAACCGGTCAAAAAACCCACTCAGATTAAAAAAAAAAAAAAAAAAAAAAAGGTCCAGCTCCCAGCTCAGCCAGACTCCCGTGTCCAACCGGTCAAAGAATCCACTCAGATTAAAAAAAAAAAAAAAAAAGGACCAGCTCCCAGCTCAGCCAGACTCCCGTGTCCAACCGGTCAAAAATCCACTCAGATTAAAAAAAAAAAAAAAAAAAAAAAAGGACCAGCTCCCAGCTCAGCCAGACTCCCGTCTCCAACCGGTCAAAGAATCCACTCAGATTTAAAAAAAAAAAAAAAAAGGACCAGCTCCCAGCTCAGCCAGACTCCCGTCTCCAACCGGTCAAAGAATCCACTCAGAATAAAAAAAAAAAAAAAAAAAAAAGGACCAGCTCCCAGCTCAGCCAGACTCCCGTCTCCAACCGGTCAAAGAATCCACTCAGATTAAAAAAAAAAAAAAAAAGAACCAGCTCCCAGCTCAGCCAGACTCCCGTCTCCAACCGGTCAAAGAATCCACTCAGATTAAAAAAAAAAAAAAAAAAAAAGGACCAGCTCCCAGCTCAGCCAGACTCCCGTGTCCAACCGGTCAAAGAATCCACTCAGATTAAAAAAAAAAAAAAAAAAAAGGTCCAGCTCCCAGCTCAGCCAGACTCCCGTGTCCAACCGGTCAAAGAATCCACTCAGATTAAAAAAAAAAAAAAAAGGACCAGCTCCCAGCTCAGCCAGACTCCCGTCTCCAACCGGTCAAAGAATCCACTCAGATTAAAAAAAAAAAAAAAAAAAAAGGACCAGCTCCCAGGTCAGCCAGACTCCCGTCTCCAACCGGTCAAAGAATCCACTCAGATTAAAAAAAAAAAAAAAAAAAAAAGGTCCAGCTCCCAGCTCAGCCAGACTCCCGTGTCCAACCGGTCAAAGAATCCACTCAGATTAAAAAAAAAAAAAAAAAAAGGACCAGCTTCCAGCTCAGCCAGACTCCCGTCTCCAACCGGTCAAAGAATCCACTCAGATTAAAAAAAAAAAAAAAAAAAAGGACCAGCTCCCAGCTCAGCCAGACTCCCGTCTCCAACCGGTCAAAGAATCGCCCCCCCCACCCCCACCCCTGCTGCCGCCGCCATCAACCCTGGGCAGGCAAGTAGTAGGAAAGTGTGCACCTTACCTCTACTTGTAGCGCCAAAGTTTTCAATGAAATTTCAGCTTCTCCAAGTCTGCAGCAGCAACTCCTCTCCAATCCAGGCAGCGACTCCAAAAAAAATCCTGGGCTTGCCTCTCAGCTCCGAAATCCCGTGATTTCCAATCGCTACTGCAACCCATTAAATATCATGGGTGGCAGTAGCGATTGGTCCCCTTCTTGAGCAGGAAAGAACTGACTAATGAGGAGCCAGAATATTGAAGGGGGCGGAGTCAGGCAACGTGCAGTCGGGTGGAGAGAGACCACATGGCCGACAAGCATGGCCGCCGGAAAAAAATCAGACACCCGTCCCGAAGTGAACTGAACACACGGTGAAGACCCGGTAAATTGCGGTATGTAGAAGGGGATACATTTGCCTGCGGGGACAAATCTTTTCACCGTTTTAGCGGGCGGTGAAAACTTTTGTCCCCGTGTCTGCAGTGATTTGGCTATGGAGTCTCCATAGCCTGCAGCCAAACCGCAGCCACGTCGCGGTTCCCTGCGGGAATTGCTCCCCGTGTCATTCTCTATTTGGTATCTCTTCTTCCCTGCGCTTCCTTGTTACATCGCCATCCTACTCTCTGCATCGTGTATGTTTTGCTGACCTGCAATATTACCTGAAGGATGTCTTTTCTACGATTCATATTTGAAAAGTTCACGCTTAATCAGATTCTGGGCCACGAACATCAACTTTGCAGCAAGGGAATAAACCGAAGCACTGTGACCTTTTACGTTTCATAATCATTGCAAATGCTTTCTTGGTCTTTATTTAATTTTGCACTGGATTGTTCAGTAATGGCTCTGGTTTCTCAGGTCATCTTGCAGCCCAGGGACCGGAAGGAAGTTAGTTCAGCCATGAAAGTAATAGAATTGCTCCTGCAGCCAGAGACCCCAATGCACAAGACTTTCTAAACTGTGCCAAGGGTTTGTGGCACTGCTGAGTGGGAAAATGACCGAATGTACATTAACTATCCTTAGTAAACTGTGTACTTCCATGCCTTATGGAACCTTACTCCCGTTGTTATACTGTTAACCTCGGTTATTAGTAACTTGACCTCATTGCAGAAAACAGGACCTGTGCTATAATCGCAGTACATGTTAGTACATGTTAGTACATGTTAAATAACATGTCTTTATGGTATCCCACGTTGATAACTTCCCCCTTAGTATGAAGAGTTTCAGTCTCTGGCAACCAGAGCTGATATTGTGATGTCATAATGCCTCAACTCACCAATTCCTTAGAGCCAGCCTCATCAGTGATGTCACAATAGCTTGATTGACCTATAGTTGGCTCACATTTAGTACATAGAGCAGTAACTGAGCTGAAAAGACATTTATTTTTTATTTAATTAAGAGGGGGAAGTTATCAACATGGGCTACTGTCAAGAGGTATTATTTTACTATTAACCTCGCCCCCCCCCCCAAAAAAAAAAAAAATATGTTGCCCTGGATCGGTAGCATGGAATATTGCTACTCTTTGAGATTCTAGAATCTTGTTACTCTCTGGGATTCCGGAATCTTGCTATTCTTTGAGATTCTGTAGGGAATGTTGCTACTCTTTGGGATTCTAGAATCTTGTCACTCTTTGGGATTCTAGAATCTTGTCACTCTCTGGGATTCCAGAATCTTGCTATTCTTTGAGATTCTGTATGGAATGTTGCTACTCTTTGACATTCTAGAATCTTGTTACTCTCTGGGATTCCAGAATCTTGCTATTCTTTGAGATTCTGTAGGGAATGTTGCTACTCTTTGGGATTCTAGAATCTTGTCACTCTCTGGGATTCCGGAATCTTGCTATTCTTTGAGATTCTGTATGGAATGTTGCTACTCTTTGACATTCTAGAATCTTGTTACTCTCTGGGATTCCAGAATCTCGCTATTCTTTGAGATTCTGTAGGGAATGTTGCTACTCTTTGGGTTTCGGCCAGTTACTAGGGACCTGGATTGGCCACCATGAGAACAGGCGTGTCAAAGCAGCTCCTGATTGGTAAGGCCCGACTTTAGTTGAGGAAGAGGCGGTTGGAGCATACAGCGAGTGATTTTCTTCAATCGCCGGCACTCCAGCTGCTCTCTTCTGCCTCTCCAGCTGTCCTCTTCTGGTTGGCGGTCACGGTTGGAAAATACCGCGAATGACTGGGACTGCGAACCGCTGACCACGAATGACCAGGGGAACACTGTAGTAAGTTTTGGTAGAGTTTTGAAGGGCTCACCATAAATTATAAAGGGGTTATCGTAAGATATACATCTGGTACCCTTTATGTGAAGATCACTGCAGGGCCCTCTAAAGTGCCCCACTGCTCTGTCGGCAAGTCTGAGTGGCCAGTCCATTATAATGTCCAAATGATCTGGATTTGGACATTTTCAACTTGAATGCTTTTGTGGTCGAAAATGGCCAAAAAAGTTAGGTGTCCTGATGGCCAAAAAATCCAAAGAGGTGATTTTCAAAAAAAAATTGGACATGTAGCTGTTTTGAAAATGGACATTTCTCTGCCCCCGACTTTGGACATCTTGCGGGAAAAGTCCAAAGTCGGACTTAGACGTCCTATTGAAAATGGCCCTCCGCACCTCCTATTGGTAACTAGGTAACCAGTGGAATCCCTGAGAGGTGGGTGATTTTATTCTCTAGCAATCTGAATGACCCACAGCTTTCTTCTCTCAGTAATGCCAAAATGAATACTCCCCTCTTCCCAAACAATCGTGAGGTATGACTAGTGTACCTTGCAGAAAGGACTCGTGTTGTACTGTCTCCATTATATGCCTTGTAGTCGGGCTCACTGGGGCGTATCCAACCGTCAACTCGATGGCGTTGAAGTCATCCATGCGCCCAAGGACAATTGGAGGACTGTACGAATAATCCCGAATGACTTGTGCAGGAAATGTTATTAGATACATTATTAGGAAAAGCAGGGAAAGCAAGAATTCCTGCAGAAAAACAAAAATGTTGAAGCAAAGTGAAAAAACCAACAACATGGCAATTAAAAAATAGGCTTTAAGAAATATTAATACGAAATTAAGAAAACGTCATGTTTTACTTATCTAAAGCAGTATGGCAGAGTAAAATCTGAATTTTGACAACTTTTGGGTCATTATAAAACTATACAAGGTCGTTCTATACACCTGCTGTTTAAATTCAGATGCATCACTAGCGCCAAGTCAGATTTTACGGGCCATTTCATAACCAGCGCACGTAAGTCACTTTGGCCAGATTCTAATAGAAGGGAGAAAACTGCAGATATGGTGAAGGCTTCATCTAAGGCAGTGTTTTTCAACCTTTTTACACCTATGGACCGGCAGAAATAAAAAAATTATTCTGTGGACCGGCATCGGTCCATGGACCAGCGGTTGAAGAACACCGGGCTAAGTCGTGGGCCAGACCCCGCCCATCTCTACCCAATCTCCACCCACATTGCGATGTCAGAGAGATGGCTTCCGGTTCAGGCGCAGGATGCCCGTAGGAGCCAATGCCCGTGGCTTTGTGCACTGAATCAGTAAGGAAGAGGGAGCTGGCTCGAAGATAACGCCGCATCGATCGCACCGTGGACCGGTGGTTGAAGAACACTGCTTTGGGCCTGATGCACGTGCTGGCCCTGTGGACCGGCAGGAAGTTTCTGTGGACCGGCACTGGTCCATGGACCGGTGGTTGAAGAACACTGATCTAAGGCAAGACAGTTGTTATGCTGTATCTGCAAGAGTTTCGTCAGCCGGAAGCCTGAAGTCATAATGCCATTATACAGAACCATGGTGAGACCTCATTTGGAATACTGTGTGCAATTCTGGAGGCCACACTACCGAAAAGATGTGCTGAGAGTAGAGTCGGTGCAACGGATGGCCACCAGGATGGTCTCGGGACTCAAGGATCTATCGTACGAGGAAAGGCTGAAAAATTTGCGGCTGTACTCACTCGAGGAACGTAGGGAGAGAGGGGACATGATCGAGACGTTTAAGTATATTACCGGCCGTATCGAGATGGAAGAAGAGATTCTCTTTCTCAAAGGACCCTCAGCCACAAGAGGGCATCCACTCAAACTCAGGGGCGGGAAATTTCATGGCGACACCAGGAAATATTTCTTCACCGAGAGAGTGGTTGATCCTTGGAACGAGCTCCCGGTGCAGGTGATCGAGGCAAACAGCGTGCAAGAATTTAAGAGCAAACGGGATGCCCATGTGGGATCCCTTAGAGGGTTAAGCCAAGGGAACCTGTCACCAATTCTGGAATCTTGGAGGCTGGATGGTGGCTGGCTAACAGTTGAGCTCCCTCCTTTTAAACAACTATACTTCATCTATTTAATTATAAAATCCTCTAAAAGGACATCAACCAAGCAAAAGAAGCATATGGTATATGTGTTATGAGAAAAGACCAGCTGTAAATTCTAAACATCAGAAGATACTATGAGCTGTTCGCCTGCTCCTGCCTTTTGCCTGCTCTCACCATAACTGACATCTCTAGGGCTCCCAGGCCACCTCTCTTCCTCCGGGGCTCGGCGTGTGAGCGAGCTCAGCCCCCCAGAAGCAGCCGGGAACCCTCCTGAACTGCGGCAGTTGAGCCATTCGCCTGCTCCTGCCTTTTGCCTGCTCTCACCGCAGCTAACATCTCCAGGGCTCCCAGGCCACCTCTCTTCCTCCGGGGCTTGGCGTGTGATCGAGTGCTGCCCCCCTGAAGCAGCCAGAAACCCTCCTGAACAGCAGCAGTTAAGCCGTTCACCTGCTCCCGCCTGTTCCCTGCTCGCACCGCAACTGACACCTCCGGGACTCCCAGGCCTCCTCTCTTCCTCCAGGGCTCGGCGTGTGAGCAAGCTCCGCCCCCTAGAAGCAGCCGAAAACCCTCCTGAACTGCAGTTGTTGAGCCGTTTGCCTACTCCTTTTGCCTGCTCACACCTCGGCTGGCACCTCCAGGACTCCCAGGCCACCTCTCTTCCTCCGGGGCTCGGCGTGAGTGCAAGCTCCGCCCCCCAGTAGCAGCCGGGAACACTCCGCTAGCTTCAGCCATGAATAGGAGCGACCCCCACGACCACCACCGCCACCGGGAGGCCATGATTGGTCCGGACGGCACGATCATCGAGGCGCCGCAAACGGTCAGAGAGGCGCGGGCGGTGCCTGTCCTGAAAGGAGACAGATTCAGCGAATTTGACATGCAGGCGGAAAGAGTGAATATTTTAGACGAGTTGATGACCGGAGACACTGGATTTGGGGCTTCTGGTTTGCTGACAAGGATTGGATGACATCTGGAGAAGTTTCGCAGCCAAAGCAGTGAAGTCATTTCAAGCTGGACTTCAGTCTTGACTGTTTTTGTTTTTTATTTTTCACTTTCTTTTTAGTTTATGATATATTTTAAATCTCATTCATTGTTTTGCCACTTGTTTTTGTTTTTATTTTATTATTTAAATTTCATTTAAGTTTCCCCAGAATTCTATAGTTTCAACGGTTCTCCCTTCTGCTTCTATTTCCTATCTCCCCTCTTTTTTCAACCTTTCAAAGTCCTTTAGATCACAGTTCTTCAACCGCCGGTCCGCGGACCGATGTCGGTCCGCAGAAAATTTCTGCCGGTCCGCGCAGGCCCAGCGAGATCAAGTCGGCAGTTAAATTTCCTGCCGACTGCGGTTCCTCCCGACGGCGGATCCTGCTGATTAATGTTCCTCCCAGCCTCGGGCGATCAAGATAGGCTGCCAACGTCGGGGCCTTCCCTCTCTGAGTCTCGCCTGTTCGGAAACAGGAAGTTGAAACAAAATAGGCGGGACTCAGAGAGTGAAGGTCCCGACGTCGGCAGCGTGTCTTGATCGCCGCCCCTGCCGAGTTGCTGAAGAGGAACGCGGGGAAGTTGAGATTAGACCGGAGAGAGCTGCAGATTCAGGTGCAGGTGGAGGGAGATGGTCAGCGTGTGCAAACAAAATCCTGGGGAGCCTTCACTGTGGCTGTCTCCCCTCCCACCAGCTCTCCAATTTGCCAGCGCAGTGATTTACCGGCAACTTCCTGCAGGCAGGTACCGAGAGCTGCTGGAAGGGGAGGAAGCCACTTTAGGAGGCTGGGAAGGTCTGGAAAAGGGAGAGCTGTTACTGGACTTGAAGGGAGTTAGAAGGAGAGATGCTGCTGGGAGGGGAGGAGGGAAAGGGATGGGAAGAGAGTTAATGTTGGATAGAGGGAGGAGGGAAGGGAGAAGAAGGAGAGATGTTGCTGGGAGGGGAGGAGGGAAAGGGATGGGAAGAGAGTTAATGTTGGATAGAGGAAGAAGGGAAGGGAGAAGAAGGAGAGATGCTGCTGGGAGGGGAGGAGGGAAAGGGATGGGAAGAGAGTTACTGTTGGATAGAGGGAGGAGGGAAGGGAGAAGAAGGAGAGATGCTGCTGGGAGGGGAGGAGGGAAAGGGATGGGAAGAGAGTTACTGTTGGATAGAGGGAGGAGGGAAGGGAGAAGAAGGAGAGATCCTGCTGGGAGGGGAGGAGGGAAAGGGATGGGAAGAGAGTTAATGTTGGATAGAGGGAGGAGGGAAGGGATAAGAAGGAGAGATGCTGCTGGGAGGGGAGGAGGGAAAGGGATGGGAAGAGAGTTACTGTTGGATAGAGGGAGGAGGGAAGGGAGAAGAAGGATAGATGCTGCTGGGAGGGGAGGAGGGAAAGGGATGGGAAGAGAGTTAATGTTGGATAGAGGGAGGAGGGAAGGGAGAAGAAGGAGAGATGCTGCTGGGAGGGAGGAGGGAAAGGGATGGGAAGAGAGTTAATGTTGGATAGAAGGAGGAGGGAAGGGATAAGGAAAAAAAGGAAGGAGGGTAGGGAGAAAGAAAAAAGGAAGGAAACAGCTGGCAGGGAGATTACAGGAGGGGAAGGGGGTCAGGGTGGAATGGAGAGATCAGATGAGAGAAAGGGGAGAGAGAGAAATGAGAAAGTAGAGAGACATTGATGCTGGAAAGGGGGTCAGCAGAGAAATAAAAAAGGGATAAAGATGCTAGATCTGGTGTAAGAGAGATAAAAATGAAGAAGGCAGTGAAGCTGGAATGAATGATGTAGAAAGGAGAGAGGAGGATGGACAAGGAAGAGGGGCATAGAAAGAAGTCAGATACATATGGAAGGGGGAGAGGGCAGACATTGGATGGAACGGGCAGATGCTGGAAGGAAAAGAGTGAAAAGAAGATGAAAGCAGAAACCAGAGACAACAAAAGGTAGAAAAAAATAATTTTATTTCTATTTTGTCATTAGAATATATCAGATTTGAATTATATATCCTGCTAGAGACATAACTGGGGACTGCAGTATTCTGTTAGCATGATATTTCTATGTAGCATTCTATAATAACTTGGCTTGTTCAGTTTTCTTGATAGTAGAGGGGATATATGTGAAGAGGAGGGGAGACAGGGGTTTTGTTGGTCCATGCTCTGTATATTTGTATTTATAAAATCACAATTGTTCAGAATATTGTTTCTTTTTATACTTTAATAAAATACGTTCAATATAAAATCATAATTGCGGCTTGTGCAGATGGGATCAGATGGTTTGCGGGGACCGAGCTCACGGAGATGGGGCGTAAACGGGGTTTTTAAATTTTAGTCCTAGTAGTTTGCCGGTCCACAAAATAATTCTTTTATTTCTGCTGGTCCACGGGTGTAAAAAGGTTGAAGAACACTGCTTTAGATCATTGTAGTCTTATTAGAATGCTTATTTTCTTATTTTTCTCATCTATCTCTATTTTATTTCTTCATTACTCTACTAATTGTCATTTTTCCAGGTACTTTAGTTAGATTGTGAGCCTTCGGGACAGTAAGGGAATTTCTAAGTACCTATTTTACTTATAATTTTAATGCACCCTATTGTCTATTTTCTGTAAACCGCTTAGAATCCTAACGGAGTTTAGCGGTATATAAGAAATAAATTACATTACATTACCAGGAGTGGGATCCCTAGGATAGTAGACTTGGGGGTGGGTCAGTAGAGTGGGAAGACCTGATGGGCTATGGCCCTTATCTGCCGTCATCTTCTATGTTTCTATGTTTCTATGGTGTACAAGGCACAAGATCTTTATTGGAGATAATTCAATGTAGCAATCCAAATAGCGGTTCTCCTATGTGAAGAGACAGGACCCGACACGGTCCATGTTTCGGACAACACTCCTTCCTCAGGGGTCCGGGATATTATGGTACACACCCGTAAAGAACTGAAAAGGCCAGGCGACGCGGAGCTCCTGCCCTGCTGCAACTCGCTTTTGGTTCTCTGTGTGTGCGCAGCGTAACCTCCCGGACCCCTGAGGAAGGAGTGCTTTCGGTTCCTGTCTCTTCACATAGGAGAACCACTATTTGGATTCCTACATTACTACTACTACTACTACTACTATTAACTATTTCTATAGCGCTACCAGGAGAACGCAGCACTACACAGAGTCACAAAGAGTAAGAAAACAGTCCCTGCTCAAAAGAGCTTACAATCTAAATAGGCAAGACAGACAAACAGGATGTCATGGATACAGATAAGGGGAAGGGTTAATCTTCTGGCTGGGTTGGAGGGCAGAGGGGAGTACAGGACAATCAAGCCATTGTGACATCACAGAGGAGGTTGGCTCTTATTGGTGGAAGAAGCATTATGACATCACAAGCTCCACTCTGCTTCGCAAAGACAAACAGGATGTCATGAATACAGTTAAGGGGAAGGGTTAATCTGCTGGCTGGGTTGGAGGGCATAGGGGAGTACAGGACAATCAAGCCATTGTGACATCACTGACGAGGTTGGCTCTTATTGGTGGAATGAGGCATTATGACATCACAAGCTCAGTTCTGCTTCCCAAAGATTGAAACTCTTCACACTACTACTATGAATTATTTCTATAGCGTTACCAGATGCACATAGCGCTGTACAGAGTCACAAAGAAGACAGTCCCTGCTCTAAAGAGCTTACAATCTAAACAGACAAGACAGACAAACAGGATGTCATGGATACAGTTAAGGGGAACGGTTAATATGCTGGCTGGGTTGGTGGGCAGTGGGGAGTATGGTTATGGATTGAAAGCTATATCAAAAAGGTGGGTTTTCAGTCTGCTTTTAAACAAGGGAAGGGGTTTGACGGACAAACTTGGGCGATTTATTCCAGGCTTAAGGGGCAGCTAGATGAAAGGAACAAAGTCTGGAATTGGCAGTGGAGGAGAAGGGTAACGCTAAGAGCAGCTTATCTGAGGTACAGAGTTCTCTGGGAGGTGTATAAGGAGAGATATTGAGGGGCAGCAGAATGAACCCACTTGTGTATTTTTACCAGTAAAGATCTTGTGCCTTTTACACCATATCTGCAGTTTTCACCCTTGTTTGACTCTCTGCTGCAGATCTGTTGGATCAGTTTTTTTTGTTTTGCCCTAACTACGCCTAAATTTTAGGCGCCGATCTACATGGTTGCCAATCAACGGCTAGGTGCCCTTTATAGAATAAGATTTATGCATCGCTAGGCGTCCTGGAGGTAGGCACCAGTACATTACGCCGGTTCATAGTCGAAAACGCGCAGGACAATCGAGCGCCGACAATACAGCGCAGACAATCGCGTGCAGGATATCAGCGCGCTGGACTTAAACTTAATTTTAAAGTGCTCCGAGGGGGGGGGGGGTTTGGGGAGGGAACCCCCGCAGTTAAGTTAGTACTGTTTGCACTGCCATTGGGTGGGAGTATTGGGGGGGAACCCCCATTATAGAGGGAAGAGGGGTTTTCCCTTTTTTAGGGAAAAACACCAATCTGTAATGTGGGGGGGGTTCCCCCACACACACCCCTCCTCAATGATAGCGGCAACAGTACTAACTTAAGTGTGGGGGAGGGGTTTTCCCTCCCACACCCCCTCAGACCACTTTAAAATTAAGTTTAAGTCTGGCGCACTGATATCCTGCGCGCGATTGTCTGCTCTGTATTTTTGGCGCTCGATTGTCTCGCGCGCTTTTGTCTCGTCACCCATTACGCCAGATTTTACAAAGGATGCCTAGGTGTAATACGCCTGCTTTTCAGGCAGGCATCAGTAGGCATCAAAGGGCACCTTGGACGTATTAGGCACTGCCAGGCGCTGTGCGGATATCCACACGTAGGGTCAATTAGCAACTAAAATAAAAAATTTTACATTGGTTTTTAAGGGCATGGTTAATTACCACACCATTTAACCAATTTAAAAAAATAAAATACATTTTGTGCAGATTTAGGTTAGGCGTCGACGATTAGGGCATGTCGCAGCGCCTAACCTAGGCACCGTTTATAGAATCAGAAAATTCATTATAACACGATCCTTCAGTTTCAGAGAGTGACGTAATGCCAATTAAATGATTCTAAACCAATTCTTTTCACTGAAAGTGCAAAGTTGTAATCAGACTGCAGTACAAACCTTCTCCACCGGAGACACTGTTATTCTTTTTTAACATCAAACCCCCTTCTCGCCCGCTGAGCCTAACGAGGGTGAGAGGCGTCCGGGGGAAGAGCACCCCCTTCCCCGTCCCCACTCCCACCCCATCCGCTCCTTCCCCTCCCCCTCCCCCTCCTGCCACGTGTGCATGCCTCTTCTCATCCCCAAACCTTTATAACATCCGCGGTGCCAGCAGCAACCCTGACCCGCGGCTCACGCCAGCATCGGCTATTCCTCTGATCTCGCTTCCTAGACGCGGGTCCAGGACGTGATGACAGAAAAAGAGCCGACGCTGACGCGAGCAGCGGGTTGGGGGTTGCTGCTTGCGTCGCAAACATAATAAAGGTACGGGGAAGGGAAGCGGTGCATGCGTGGTAATGAGGAGGGGCGGAGAGGAGGATGAGAGCTGGTGCCCCTACCAACAGGGGCGCCTGGGGCGGTCCGCCACTCCCTCCCCCCTTACCATTGCCACTGCTCGGCATAGTAAGCTGTACATTACCCACCTGTAAACTTTGCAATTTCATCCGCCATTGTCCCAGGAGATTCTTCCAGAGCAGAGCTGCAGTCTGCTGGCACACACTCGGCTTCCTGTCGCGCTCTCGTACCATCCCTGGAATCAAGAGAATAACAGCGTACCAGAAGCAGCCACGGAAAGGAATCGAGAATGATTAGTAAAATAAGGACATTTAAAACAAAGTTCATATCAGCATTTTGAAAGGGAATTTCTAGCAGGTTTCCCCTGTTTCTGAACAAGCTACAGTTAGAGAATGACACAGAGACAAATTTTTCTCCCTCCCCGCAGGAACTCATTTTCCTGTGTTATCCACGTGAGTTCTTTTCCTGTCCCTGCCCCATTCCTGCAAGCTCCGTCCTCATCTGCACAAGCCTCAAACACCTTAAAATCATAAGCAGCAACATTCTAGAGCTCAGATTGTGATGTCATAATGCCTCATTCTACCAATGCCTAAGCTCCGTCCTCATCTGCACAAGCCTCAAACACTTTAAAATCCTAAGTAGCAATATTCTAGAACTCAAATTGTGATGTCATAATGCCTCATTCCACCAATGCCTAATCCTCAAACACTTTAAAATCCTAAGCAGCAACATTTGAGAGCTCAGATTGTGATGTCATAATGCCTCATTCCACCAATGCCTGAGCTCCGTCCTCATCTGCACAAGCCTCAAACACCTTAAAATCATAAGCAGCAACATTCTAGAGCTCAGATTGTGATGTCATAATGCCTCATTCCACCAATGCCTGAGCTCTGTCCTCATCTGCACAAGCCTCAAACACTTTAAAATCATAAGTAGCAACATTCTAGAGCTCAGACTGTGATGTCATAATACCTCATTCCACCAATGCCTAAGCTCCGTCCTCATCTGCACAAGCCTCAAACACCTTAAAATCATAAGCAGCAACATTCAAGAGCTCAGATTGTGATGTCATAATGCCTCATTCTACCAATGCCTAAGCTCCGTCCTCATCTGCACAAGCCTCAAACACTTTAAAATCCTAAGTAGCAATATTCTAGAACTCAAATTGTGATGTCATAATGCCTCATTCCACCAATGCCTAAGCTCCGTCCTCATCTGCACAAGCCTCAAACACTTTAAAATCCTAAGCAGCAACATTCTAGAGCTCAGACTGTGATGTCATAATGCCTCATTCCACCAATGCCTAAGCTCCGTCCTCATCTGCACAAGCCTCAAACACCTTAAAATCATAAGCAGCAACATTCTAGAGCTCAGATTGTGATGTCATAATGCCTCATTCTACCAATGCCTAAGCTCCGTCCTCATCTGCAAAAGCCTCAAACACTTTAAAATCCTAAGCAGCAACATTCTAGAGCTCAGACTGTGATGTCATAATGCCTTTTTCCACCAATGCCTAAGCTCCGTCCTCATCTGCACAAGCCTCAAACTCTTTAAAATCACAAGTGTCCGAGGCTTGTGTGGTTAAGGCAGAGCTTACAGGAATTGGGCAGGGACAGGAACAGCGACAAAACTCAAGGGGAAATTGAGTTCTTGCGGGGACGGGGACAAGTTTGTCCCCGTGTCATTCTCTACTTCAGATGGCTCGGCCAAAGAGTACCAAAATAACACAACAAAAAAATCACCAAAACCTTCCACAGGAAAACAGAGAAACCGAACAATAAGCAAAGCCGTGGAACCGATGCTCTTGTTGTAAGAATTTATTAAAAGTCTTCACAAGAAAAAGGATGTAGTTCAATAAAAAAAAGTCTTCAAAAATAGTTACAATTTATTGATTTATATCCCGCCTTCTCGTACAAAGCGGGTTCCAAAACGTACATCCATAATATTATCACATCACATACAATTAAATCTAACAAACAAAACATTTCAGTGACCAGCGCCTACAAATATATTAAAGCTTCAATTCCCATATTTCATCTTACAAAACAATACTTTTTCAGTAGTTTCTTAAAATTGCATAAATTTCCCTGCTCCTGAATGTATAGAGGGATCTCATTCCATACCTATGGGCCTCTACACAAACACAAAAATCAGGGGAACAAGAAAACCACAAGCAAAAGTGCCAAAAATGAAAAGAATGGAATTCTCCAAAGATGAATGATGTACATAAAAAATAGTGTCCACAAACTTATCTGTGAATATGCAAATCTTTATTCTTCAAATATCGGCATAGTCCAATCAATGATTCAATGACTCGAAATGTACATGTTTCGGCCAACAGGCCTGCCTCAGGAGTCTTGAGAATCACAGAAAAAATTAATTGCTGCGTAAAACGTAGACGCTATTAATATTCCAATAAGATCTGGAAAAATCTGATATGAAGCCTCCTCAGATCTAAAAAAACAACTCTTGGCGTCTCACGTGCATAACTGATACATCCATAATATTATCAAATCACATACAATTAAATCTAACAAACAAAACAGTGACCAGTGC
Source organism: Geotrypetes seraphini (assembly GCF_902459505.1). Taxonomy (NCBI): domain Eukaryota; kingdom Metazoa; phylum Chordata; class Amphibia; order Gymnophiona; family Dermophiidae; genus Geotrypetes; species Geotrypetes seraphini. The sequence continues at coordinate 14,048,104 of NC_047093.1, read as the reverse complement.
CTACAAATATATTAAAGCTTCAATTCCCTTATTTCATCTTACAAAACAATACTTTTTCAGTCATTTCTTAAAATTGCATAAATTTCCCTGCTCCTGGATGTATAGAGGGATCTCATTCCATGCCTGTGGGCCTCTACACGACAACATACCTGCCCTTGACACCTGCAAACGCAAGTGTTTAATGAGACGATGCAAATCAGCAGGTTAATCCGCATAGAATGCAGCAACGAGAGTGGCGTGGACTTTTAACAAACTCTTACATCAAGAGCAACAGTCCCGCAGCTTTGCTTTTCGTTTGGGCCATCTAATATTCTTGTCTGACTTATGTCTGGCCTCCAAATTTCATTAGGGAAGGTTGTGGGATGGCAAAGAAGCCGAGCGCCTGCAGGGGGGCCGCGGAAGCAGAAAAAGGAAACCGGGGGTGGATTTTAGCTCCAGATGCTAAACAGCTGGAAAGCACAATGAAGAAGAGAATAAGAAAAAGTCCAGAGACAACAAATAGAATCATTTTTCCTTGGCAAAGCAGAATCAGTTTCAGAGCCGGAAAATACTTATTTAGGTAAGGTATTAATTTGAAAGCTCCGAAGCCTTCCAAACTCTCTTGGTGTCCCTTTGCATACTATTCTGCCTGATTAAACTGGGCCAAAGGTCGTTCGTAAACAACAGAAGCACTTTGATATAACCGCTTGACTGTAGGTAAATAGATCTCAAAAGAACAGTCCTTTGACCTTTGCTATTGATCCATGGTTAAGCAGAAAATGACACAGCAAATAAAGACCAAACCGGGTCAACCAATCTGTCCACCAACAATTTCACTGATTTGCGTAGACACATATTCTGATAAGGAACATTACACACACTCCTTCTTCCTCTATGTTCCTCACTTAACCTTTTCACGTAGTTCCACTCCTTTTGGAGTTGTAACTGTTGCTTTAGTCTTGGGTGGGCGCTTGTCCATGAGTTGGGAATAACAATCTCTTCTTCCATAAGGTTACCTGGAACTCTTTTACCAAGGGATGGGTAGCCTTATACCAAAAGGTGCAAGATACACGAGAGATAAGCATGAGCCACAACACTCAGGGTAGATCTCTCTGGAATTCGTTGCCGGAGAATGTGGTGAAATCAGTTAGCTTAGCAGGGTTTACAAAAAGGTTTGGCTAATTTCCTAAACGAGAAGTCCATGGGCCATTATTGAGATGGCCTTGGGAAATTCACTGCTTATTCCTAGACTAAGCAGCATAAAATCTGTTTTGCTTCTTGGGATCTAGCTAGGTACTTGGGTCCTGGGTTGGCAACAGGATATTGGACTTGATGGGCCTTCGGTCTGTCCCAGTACGGCAATTCTTATGTGAGCCAAGTATAGGACAATAAAGCCATTGTGACATCACTGCTGAGGTTGGCTCTTAGGCATTGGTGGAGTGAGGCATAATGACATCACAATCTCAGCTCTGGAATGTTGTTGCTCTTTGGGTTCCTGACAGGTACTTTCATCTAGCTGCCCCCTAGGCCTGGAATAAATTACCTGAGTTTGTCCGTCAAGCCCCTTCCCTTGTTTAAAAGCAAACTGAAAACCCACCTTTTTTTATATAGCTTTCAATTCTTAATCCTACTCCTCTGCCCTCCAGCCCAGACAGCTAATTAACTGTTCCCTTTAACTGTATCCATGACATCTGTTTGTCTGTCTTGTTTGTTTGTCTGTCTTGCCTGTTTAGATTGTAAGCTCTTTCGAGCAGGGACTGTTTTCTTACTCGTTGCAACTCTGTACAGCACTGTGTACATCTGGTAGCGCTATAGAAATAACTAACAATCCAAATAGTGGTTCCCACAGGTTCTTCAAGCAGGGTGTAGCTAGAGGTGGTTGCCATAACCGAGTTCCTCAATCCCTGAAAAGTGTCCAGTGAAAACCAAACCATCTTTGTGATTTGATTTGGTTTTCACTGGACACTATGTTTCTATGATTGACCAGCCAAAATAAGTAACGCACAGAAACATGAAGTATAAAGAGTGGGGATGTGATTCAACAGGGAAAGATTTGATGGACGGCAATCAGAGGCATCTAAGCAACGAGTGGTTGGAAAGATAACCCTCTTCTGATCAAGTGGTCAACATGTGTTAAAATTAGCTTCTTATGCCGTTATGTATGGTATTTGTATAGGGAAAAGTCTCCTTATCTCAAGAAAGATAGAGCGGCACTAAAAAAGGTTCAAAGAAGAGCGACCAAGATGGTAAAGGGGATGGAACTCCTCTCGTATGAGGAGAGACTAAAGAGGTTAGGGCTCTTCAGCTTGGAAAAGAGACGGCTGAGGGGAGATAGGATTGAAGCCTACAAAATCCTGAGTGGAGTAGAACGGGTACAAGTGGATCGATTTTTCGCACCGTCAAAAATGATGAAGACTAGGGGGACACTCGATGAAGTTACAGGAAAATACTTTTAAAACCAATAGGATGAAATTTTTTTTCACTCAGAGAATAGTTAGGCTTTGCTACGCATTACCAGAGGTTGTGGTAAGAGCGGATAGCGTAGCTGGTTTTAAGAAAGGTCTGGACAAGTTCCTGGAGGAAAAGTCCAAAGTCTGTTATTAAGACATAAGGGAAGCCTCTGTGTGGGGGTGTGATGAGGCTCATTAGGGGGTGTAATGTAATGTAAACTGTATGTTTAATAATAAAAGAGGGGAGAATTGTAAAGATATTAATAATATTATAATTAAAAGTAGATTTTATAACTGAATTGATTTTGTAAAACAGCTTTTATAGTGTGTTTCAATGAATATTCATGAGATCTATTTGCATACACTGCCTCCATTGTATGCAAATAGATCTCATGCATAATCATTGCCTTAAGAAGCTATTCTCTCATTTTATTCTATTTTAATTCTCAAACGTCAATTTAATGCAGGTTAATATAAAATTTCTGTTTCTTGGATACAGAGAAGGCCTTTGATCGTGTAGAATGGACTTTCATGTATCAAGCAATGGATTGGTCTGGTATAGGATCCGGATTTATTCAAATGATTCAAACCTTGTATAGTTCCCCTTCTGCCAGATTATGTATTAATAATACATTTTCAGAGGGTTTTGTCTGAAGAGGGGAGTTAGACAAGGGTGTCCCTTATCTCCTTTGCTTTTTGATATTGTTCTGGAATCCTTGTTGTTGGCCATTCAGCAGGCAAAGGAGATACAGGGAATTCCATATGCAGGTCGGGATTATAAGGTTTCAGCCTATTCAGATGATATTTTGCTTCATTTGAAGAATCCCGAGTCTACCATCCCGCAAATCAGAGGTTCTTCCACTAAATGTGCATTGTGTAAAAGTTTTATTTGATCCCTTCCCATTCCTATGGAAGGAAGAAGGAATAAAATATTTGGGTATTATGATTCAAAAAACTTTGGAGGACACAATGACAGTAAATGAAAAATCTTTATTGCTGAAAGTCAAAGAAATGTGTGAGCATTGGAACCCACTACATCTTTCTTGGCGGGGGAAGAGTCCAAACCACCAAAATGATGATTTTGCCTGTGGTTTGTTACCAAATGAGTATGTTGCCGGTTTATTTTCAAAGTTCATTTTATAAGAAATTAAATGGGGTTCTTACAAAATTTATTTGGCTGGGTAAAACTGCTAGAATAGCCGTGGAGGGGCATAATAGAAAGGAATGTCTAAGTCCATTTTCGTCCAAGTCGCAAGTCATCCAAAGTAAAAAACAGGCTTAATTTTTTTCATTTCGAAAATCGTCCAAATATACGTACTGCCGATCTGATCGTCCAAGTTGCTAAATCATCCAAAAACGCCTAGAATAAGCCCTGTTGGACATGGGAAGGGTCTGCAAAGTGATGGACTGAACACCCAGACATGGCACCTAAATAATGGGGTACCTTACAGGGCACTGCTGTGAACTTCACAAAAAGGGTGCCATGTCTCCTCCTCACTACAGCTCCCTTATAGGTCATGGTGAGCCCTCCAGAACACCTCCAGAATCCCCTAGACCCACTTATCTACCAGTCCAATAGCCCTTATGGCTGCAGGAGCCACTTACATGCCAGTAAAAAAGGGTTTGGGGGTGTATAGGGGAGTGCTCATGTTTCAATATCAATGCAGTGATTACAGGGGCTTATGGGCATGGCTCCCCGTGTCATTCTCTAGTCCTCCTCTCTATGGGTCCCTAACCCATCCCAAGACGGCTTAAGACGCCTCTGTGCAGCACGCCTCTGTGCAGCACGACTAGGCTTTCCTATGCCAGGCTCCCAGGTGATGATGTTCTGGAGGCACAATTTTCAAGTTGTGATTAATATTTTTATGGGGGGGTGGGGGGTCGTGACTTAGACCATGTTTTAAATGGTCTAAGTCACAACGTCCAAGTTCCGTTGATCCTAGGCTGTATAACTTTCAGTTATACATGCTGTACGACTAAGTCTAAGCCGGCCCATGTCCCGCCCAACTCCCGTCCTCGGCACTCCTCATGAAACACCCAGTTTAACTATGGTCGTTCAGTGGCACTATGAAGACCTAAGTCATTTATAAATACGTCCAAAACCCATTTTCATTATCGGCACTTGGACATATTTTGACAATGTTCATCCAAGTGCCGACTTAGGCCGGTTTTTGAACGTTTTCTCTTTCCAATTTTGGCGGGTGAGGTAAATTTTACAAATTTTTATAGATATCATCAAGCTTTCATTATACGTCAGGGTATGTATTGGATCCTTCCTGAACTCATGGAACATTTTCCGGATTGGCTGATTTTAGAAAGTCACCTTTTGTCCCCATTACGTTTGTGCCATATCTTGAGTATCAAGTTACCTAAAACAGTGTTCTTCAACAGCTGGTCCGTGGACAGGTGCTGGTCCGCAGAAATTTTCTGCCGGTCCAAGGGCAAGACAGTGCTCTTCAGCTGCTGGTCCACAATGCGATCAACGTGGCATCTTTGGGCTGGCTCCCCGAGTGCTGCAGTGCACAAAGCCGTGGGAAAAGCCGTGGGACGCAGTACCTGCGTCCTGCGCCTGAACCAGAAGCCTTGGCTTCCAGATGAGGCGCGGGACGCGCGCGAGGAGCCGCTGCCCACAGCTTTGTGCAATGCAGCACTCAAGGAGCCGACCCGAAGACACCGGGTTGATCGCACCGTGGACTGGCCCAAAAATAACATAGGGGGGGAAGGGGGGCAGGCCAGAAGGCAAGGCACATGGAGGGAGAAAGACAACAACGGTAGAGGGAATGCTTTTATTTTTTTTATTTAGTGATTGATTTGTCTGTTCAGGGAGAAATGCATTTGTTTCTTTTCCTCTGGGGTTGTACTGCATGCAGAGTCTTGCACCTTATATGAGTACTTTTAGTTTTTGGTCCCGTATTTGCATGGGGTTATCTGAGTTCTGGTAGGAATGAATATTGAGAAGCATACAATGTGCTTTGTGTAGTTTAATTTTGTGGTTAACCATTATGTGTTGTTAATACAATTATATTGTGTGTATATATGAAAAATGAATGGAAAAAATGGTGTTACAATTAGTACTGTTATGGGGGCGGAGTCTGGGGTGGAGATTGGGTGGAGATGGGCGGGGTCTGGCCCCCGACTTAGCCTAGTGTTCTTCAACTGCTGGTCCACAAAATACTTATTTTATTTCCACCAGTCCATAGGTGTCAAAAGGTTGAAGAACACTGACCTAGAACATACAAGGACAATAGTATTCTTTGTACCACCAAGAATACCTTAAAGTTTATCAATAATTTAACACCTAATACAATACAACAATCCACGTGTCAGTCTATATGATTAAACTCCAAGATACAAATCGGCGAGTCTAAGATCCTCTGGAAGCATTGGCAGAAAAGGGCCACGACCCAACAAGTCTGCCCACTCTAATGACTCACCCCCTAATTTCTTCCTTGAAGTGATCCCACATGCTTATCCCATTTTCTCTTAAAATCCAGCAAGCTGCTGGCCTCAATTACCTGCAGTGGAAGACCATTCCAATGATCAACCACCCTTTCGGTGAAGAAGTACTTCCTGGTATCACTATGAAATCTCCCATCCCTGAGTTTCAACGGATGTCCTTTTGTCGCCGTAGGTCCTTTAAGAAAAAAAGATATCCTCTTCTACCTCAATACGGCCCGTGACATATTTGAACGTCTCAATCATGTCTCCCCTTTCTCTACGTTCCTCGAGTGAGTATAGCTGCAACTTACCCAGCCGTTCCTCATAAGGGAGATCCTTGAGTCCTGAGACCATCCTGGTGGCCATTCGCTGAACCGACTCAATTCTCAGCACATCCTTTTGATAATGTGATCTCCAGAATTGTACACAATATTCCAGATGAGGTCTCACTATGGATCTGTACAACGGCATTATAACTTCGGGCTTCCAGCTGATGAAACTTCTTCGGATACAACCCATCATTTGTCTAGCCTTGGATGAAGCTTTCTCCACTTGATTGGCAGTCTTCATGTCTTCACTAATGATCACTCCCAAGTCTCGTTCTGCTGCAGTTCTTGCTAAGGTCTCACCATTTAGGGTGTAAGTTCTGCATGGATTTCTGCTGCCAAGGTACATGACCTTACTCTTTTTGGCATTAAAACTTAGTTGCCAAGTTGAAGACCAATGTTCCAGTAAGAGTAAGTCTTGTGGCAAACAGTCGGGCACTGTGCTTTTGCCTACTATGTTGCATAGTTTGGCGTCATCGGCGAATAATGTAGTTTTACCTCGAAGCCCCTGAGCCAGGTCCCTTACGAAGATATTAAATAGGATCGGATCCAAGACCAAGCCCTGCGGCACTCCACTGATCACTTCTGACATTTCGGAGAGAGTACCGTTCACCACCACCCTCTGAAATCTACCTCTGAGCCAGTCTTTTACCCATGCAGTTAATGTTTCTCCTAATCCCATCAAACTCATCTTGCTCAATAACCTGCGGTGTGGGACACTATCAAAAGCCTTACTGAAGTCCAAGTACACGACATCCAGGGACTCCCCCATATCCATCTTTTTCGTTACCCAGTCAAAGAAGCTGATCAGATTGGATTGGCAGGAACTTCCCTTTGTAAATCCATATTGATGGGGATCTCGTAGATTCTTATCATTCAGGATCGTATCTAATTTGTGTTTGATTAGTGTTTCCATAATTTTACTCACTATCAATGTGAGACTCACCGGTCTGTAATTTGCAGCCTCCATCCTGCATCCCTTTTTGTGGAGTGGAATGACGTTAGCTGTTTTCCAGTCCAATGGGACTCTTCTTGTACTTAGGGAAAGATTGAAGAGTGTGGATAACGGTTCCACCAGGACATCTCTCAACTCCCTAAGCACCCTGGGATGTAGTTTGTCTGGTCTCATGGCTTTGTTCACTTTGAGCTTTGAAAGTTCATAGTAGACGCTGCTGGATGTAAACTCAAAATCTCGAAACCGGTCTTCCGAGCTTTCCCTTGTCTGCAGCTGCAGACCGGATCCCGGTGCCTCGCAGGTAAAGACTGAGCAGAAGTATTCATTTAGTAGTTCGGCTTTATCGGAGTCCGATTCTACATAATTCTCGTCTGGTTTCCTAAGGCGCACTATCCCATCTGTGTTCCTTTTTCTGTCACTAATATACCTGAAGAAGGATTTATCCCCATTTTTAATGTTCTTTGCTAGATTCTCTTCCATCCGGAGTTTGGCCTCTCTGACTGCTGTTTTGACAGCTCTAGACTTGGCCAGATAGTCTTCCCTAATCTCTCGTTTTCCTGATTGTTTGCAGAAGATAAATGTTCTTTTCTTCTTTTTTACGAGGTCCGAGATCTCCGCAGAGAACCACTGAGGTCCTCCGCTGTTTACTTACTGTTTTTATATAGAGGTTGGTTTCTTCATGTAGGGTAGATTTCAGAGCTGACCACATTACCTCTACATTATCTGTTGCGGCCTGGTTTTGCAGTGCCCGATAGACGAAATCATCCATGCTTTTGAAGTTAGTGCCCTTAAAGTTGAGGACCTTTGTGGATGTGTTAGATCTAGTGAATCCTTTCCTGAGGTGAAACCACACCATGTTGTGGTCACTGGAGGCCAACGTATCGCCTACCGAAACCTCTGTGACACTTTCTCCGTTGGTGAGTACCAGGTCCAGTATCGCCTGATCCCTAGTGGGCTCCAATACCATCTGTTTGAGTTGTGCTCCCTTTATGGAGGTTAGTAGCCTTCTGCTGCCGCTGGTCGTAGTGGAAAGTTTGTTCCAATCTGCATCAGGCATATTGAAGTCCCCTAACAACACCGTGTCTCCACGCAGAGTGATGGTCTCTATGTCTTCGATTAATTCTATATCTATGTTTTCCTGTTGTCTTGGAGGTCTGTATACAACACCAAGATACAGGCATTTGTCATTCCACCTGGCTAGGTTCACCCAAAGGGATTCCCCGGTGTACTTGACGTCTGCGATCCTGGTAACTGATGTCCTCTTTCGTGTATAGTGCTATCCCTACTCCTGTTTTGCCCTCTCTGTCTCAATGAAGTAAGTTGTATCTCGGTATAGCCATATCCTACCATGGGACTCCGTGAACCAGATCTCGGATATTGCTACCACATCTAGGTCGGTGTTCCTCATTTCCGTTTCCAATTCCAGAATTTTATTGCCTAAACAGTGGGCATTAACGTACATAGCCCTCTATACTTTATGTTTGCTCAGTCTCCGTGGCGATTTTCCCGTCTGAGTTAGTGTGGTTCATACAGTACTGTTTGCCATATGTGTACTTACCTCAGACTCAGAAATGGAGTGGCAGGTTGCCCCACCAGGATGGTTACTTACCACACCAGTATGTGAGTGGGTACCCTCCCCCAACTTACCTAGTTTAAAGCCCTATGAAGCAGGCGGGCTAGTCGGTGTCCAAAGACGTTCTTACCCCTTCTGGTCAGGTGGAGCCCGTCTGGTCCCTGTAGTCCTAGTAGTGCATCTCCATGGTTCAGGAATCCGAAGTTCATCTCTTTGCACCATCCGTGTAGCCACTCGTTTGTCCTCTGGATACGATCTTCCCTGGCTCTTCTCTTACCTCTCACTGGAAGGATCGAGGAGAAGACCAACTGCACTTCCATCCACCTCAGCTTCTCACCCAGTGCTCTAAAATCTTCAGTTATTTTCTCTGGGGTGTTCCTGGCAGTGTCGTTCGTTCCGACGTGGATGAGAAGCATGGGGAAGTGGTCTTGGGGCTTGATAAGTCTTTCTAAGCAGGCGGTCACATCCCAGATCCTGGCTCCTGGTGGACAACAAACCTCTCTGGATTGCATATCTGGTCTACAAATTGGTCCCTCGGTGCCTCTCAGCAGGGAGTTCCCAAAGACTACCACTCTGTGCTTCTTCGGGGGGAGCTGATCCGTTGCCCCCGGAACCGGAGCCATCTGTTGGACAACTTCCTGTGCTTCACAGGCAGATCCTTCCTTCACTGGCAGGAATCTGTTCCTCAAGGTGATTTGTGGGGTCGATGTAAAACTGCCCTGTTTGCAAGAAAAAGAAGAAGAAGAGGAAGATCTTCTGTGATTGCCTGTAGAGGAGGTTACCAGCTGCCAGGAGTCAGCGTCTCTAGCCTCTTCCTGTATCCCAATTGTTGGTTTCATAGTTGTAGGTTTGGTTGGTTTGGGCATCTCGAGGATGGTCTTGTCTTGCGCCTGCTCGGTGATTTGTGATAGCTCCTGGATGACTCCATTGATGAAGGTCTCATCTTCCCGGATGCTTCTCAGGCGCTTCACCTCTTTCCTTATACGTACTTCAGATGATGTGTCATCAAATGGGAAACTGCTTGATTTTTTCACAACTGCAACAATCATTCGGCATTACAAAGTCTCAAGCATATAAGTGGTTGCAGTTGAAGCAGGCCATTCAGAAGGGGTTCCCTGATTGGCGAAATTTAAATAATCAGTATAGCTTGCGGGCCTATGCTTCCAGACAGATTTGCTGGGGCATCAGGCCGCCAAGTGGTATAAATTAATATTGGAATATTTGAACAAAAAAAAACAAAAACTAGCTTAAAGGATATTTTGGAGCATCGAGATAAAGCAGCAGATTTCTGCTACTCAATGGCTACAGATTTCGACTTGGAGGATGAGGTGTACGGCATCAGCATTTATGAGACAAACTTGGTTTTGTTTTGTTTTTTGTTACACAGAATTTTTGGGACCCCCAGTTCATTTGCAAAAGTTAGATAGTTCAAAGTCTAAGAGATGCTGGCGCTGTCATCTTGATGTAGGGACCATCTGGATCATCTGTTGTTCTATTGTCCCTTGATACTCAACTTTTGGAGATCAATATGGGGACAAATTAATTTGAAATTGGAATCTTTGATTCCGTTATGCTATGAGATGGTAATCTGTGGGACATTATTGAAAACTAAACCCCCATTATATAAAAGCAGACTCCTAATTATTATGACAGGGATTGCCATGCAGATGATTACCAAAAATTGGAAAAACTGGGACAGGCTTAACTTTTCCTTTTGGTGGGAGACTTCGGGCTCCTTTTACTAAGGTGCGCTAGTGTTTTTAGTGCATGCAGGAAATTACCATGCGCTAAGCGGAAAAACTAAGGTCTAGCGTGCGGGGCAATGTAGCGCGTGCCATTCCGCGCGTTAAAGCCCTAACGCAGCTTAGTAAAAGGAGCCCTTTATGTTTACGTGATAAATTTTGAAAAAATGAAATCCGATATATTAGGTCATTATCAATTTTTATAAATCAGTATGTTAACCAATCAATGAACTGATAAGAGAAATGACAATTATGAACAGCCAATAGAAATTAAGAACATAATATGTACTAACGTGGTCTCAAGATGTCTAGAATGTATAAAAAGGCAGTCTTTTGAGGACTTAGGGGTCCTTTTATCAAGCTGCGGTAGGGGGGTTTAACGCGCATTAAACCGCCTGCCGCGCTAGGTGTTAGTTTTTTAGCCAGCCGCGGGGGTTAACGTGTGATGAAATGTCCGACACGCTAACCCTGCTAGAGCGGCTTGATAAAAGGACCCCATAGTGGAAGGGAGGGGGGAGAAAGTATATTTTGCATTGATATTGATTGAATGTAAGTGCTCTTTATGATCATATTTGTCTGTAAATTTTAATGCACTTTTGAATGTGGTGTGAAAATTAATAAAGAATTATCAGAAGCTATTCTCTCATTTTATTCTATTTTAATTCTCAATCATCAATTTAATGCATCCGCTATAATAAAACTCTTACTGCACATGCACAGTTCACACTTCGTGATCCCTGCGTCCCTGGTCCGTAGCTCCGTGGCAAAGATGCGCAGTACAGCATGCGAAGCGTGCAGCCAGTTCTCAATTTCATTCTTTTTCATTCCCTCACACTCTCAGCATATCACCAACTTTAGCCTCTTCCCTTCCATCCAGCATGTGTCTTTTTTCTTTATTCACTTCCTCCATCCAGTATGTGGCCTCATTCTTTACCCCCTTCTATCCAGTGTTTGCCCCCTCTCCTCCATACTTCCATCCGGTATCTTCCCCTCTCTACTGTATCTCCTACTTACTACCATCCAGCCTGTTACCTTCGTCCCACTTTCATCCATTGTCTCATCCCCCTCTCTCTCCCCCCACTTCCATCCAGTCTCCGTCCTATCTCTCTCCTCCCCACTTCCATCCAGCATTTGCCCCCTCTCTCTCTCTCCCTCCACCCCACTTCCAGCCAGCGTCTGCCCCCTCTGTGTCTTCTCCCCACTTCCATCCAGCAACTGCCCGCTCTCTCTCTCCCTCCACCCCACTTCCATCCAGCATCTGGCCCCTTTTCTCTCTCTCACTGCACTCCACTTTAATCTAGTATCCTGCCTTTCTCCCTACACCCCACTTCAATCCAGTGTTCTGCCCCCTCTCTCTGCTTCCCACTTCCACCCAGCGACTGCCCCTTTCGCTTTCCTCCCCACTTCCATCCAGCATCTGGCCCCTTCTCTCTCTCCCTCCACCCCACTTCCATCCAGTGACTACCCCCTTCTCTTTCTCTCCCTCCACACAATTTCTGTCCAGTGGCTGCCTCCTTCTTTCTCTTTCTCTCTCTCTCCCCCTCTACCTCACTTTCATCCAGTATCTGCCCCTTTCTCTCACTTTCATTCTACTTCACTTTTGTCTAGTATCCTGCCCCTTTCTCTTTTTCTCCCTATACCCCTCTTCAAACCATATCACCTCTCCACCACTGTACCTGCTGCTTTCCAGAGCCACCACCAGTAGCAAACTGAAATCCAGCCATTGCGTGATCTTTCTGCACCTACTGGTCACTGCTGTCTCCGCCCCGGAACAAGGAAGTAAAGTCAAAGGGGGGTGAACCAGCAGCTGCTGGTAGGTGTAGGAAGGTCACGCAATGGCTGGTTTTCAGTTTGCTGCTGCCACTGCTACAAGTTAGGAAAACAGCAGCAGTACAGTATGCTAGAGGTTCTGGTGTGCTCCACCTTTCCATGTCCATCTCTCCTCTCCCTCCTCTGCTCTTCGAGTCATCCATCTCTCTCACCCCCCTTCTAATCCCTTCCCTGAATCTCTTTCTCTTTCCCTATTTTGCCTTCTCCATCAAATCCACCTTTCCCTCTCCCTATTTTGCCTCCTCCTCATCTATCTCTCCCTACCCCTTCACCATCTCTCTCTTCCACCATCTCTCCCTGACCCCTCTGCCCTCCCCATGTTCATCTTTCCCTCTCCTGCTCCCTCTGTCTTCCTCCAAATCTATCTCTTCCTGTCCCCCTTCTCTCCTTGTTCTCCTTCTACCCCCTCTGTCCTCCCTGATGTCCATCTCTCCCTCACAAATCTGACATCTCTTCCTCCCTCCTTCCCTTACCCCATCCCCGAGTCTCACATTTCTCCTTCCTTCCCTCATTTGAGTCCAACATCTCTCCCTACCCAATTCCCTCCCCAAGTCCAATATTGCTCCCGCTGCCTTTTACCCTTCCCCCAGGATAGGCTAGTGGTCAATGCAGTGGACAACACTGGCATAATAAGGAGGGAGAAGCAGACCACCCCAGGTACAACCTTGTCAGGGGCACCAGAATCTCTCCTCTTCCTCCTCCCCCCCGGTACCTCTTTAAATCTTTGCCAATTGTGAGAATCATCTCTTTCCCGCTGCTTGTGCCAGCCTCATCCCTCCCTCTGATGTCACTTCTTGTTCACAGGGACCAGGAACTGACCTCAGAGGAAAGAATGAGGCTGGCCACGAGTAGTGGAGATGCTGACTGCGGCCAGGGAGATTTGAAGAGGTACAGGGGAGAGGGCCATGGGGAAGGGGGACAAGCGAAAAAAGGTGCATGCTGGGGGAAAGCTTGGGGGAATATGGTCTGGCAATTCCAGGTGCCTCTACCCTGGGCACAGTCTTCCTTTGTTGTGCCGCTGGTGGAGTGTAAAGAAGGGAACCCAGGGCCATATTGCAATCTAACTGGAACACTTGTGGTAGAAAGTGTGAGCCCTTTATAAGCCACTAAATACCTCCTGCATCTACATATCCAATAAGTGGCACCTGTAGACTTGAGGGCTATTGTAATTGTACACAGTGAGGTACATTGTTTGGGGGGGGGGGAGGGTTCTGTTTTTGGTACTTTGTGTGTCTAAATCAGTGTGGGAAGGGATAAAATATGGACCTCGCGGATCTAAAACCGCACCTCCTTAAAAATCAGAGGTCCGTGCCACTTGTAGTTAAGTCTCTGGCTCTGACAGACCTCGATGACAATTTAGCGCTGACGGATCCGTCTCAGCATAGGGAGGGAAAAGTATTAGGATCCGTCAGTGCTAAATTGTCATCGAAGTCTGTCAGAGCCAGAAACTAACTACAAGTGGCACGGACCTCAGATTTTTAAGGACGTGCGATTTTAGATCCGCGAGGTCCGTGAGGTCCGCGTTTTACCCCTTTCCAATCAGTGTCTCATAAAGTTTTTTTTTTACCTCTGGCACATTAAACGGAGCAAATGTTTTTTGGGGCACATTATAACTGAAATTATAAAATTGCAAAACCAACCAAAAATTAAAATTTGAGAGTTATTTATTTAAAGTTCTTGAAGCTCTGTATGGGTAACTGTAACAACGGTGTTTGAGTGCAAATTAACTCGTAACACGGCTCAATAGTCAACAAGCAAACACGCATTTCATCATCGACCGTCTACAGTCGCTCTCTTTTTTTAAATTTAATAGGACCAGTCATGTCTAGGCAGTTGTCTCCTTACGCATACAGATGCTCATAACATTGACAGACTTTTGCGTACGCAACGTACATGTCATCTATTCTCGTGTATATTTATGAAGGGAATTTTTTTTTTTTTAAATAAAGTAAAATCCTGGAATCTTTTCGGGGCGCACAGTTTGAGAGACGCTGGTCTAAATCAGTGGTTCCCAACCCTGTCCTGGAGGACCCCCAGGCCAATCGGGTTTTCAGGCTAGCCCTAATGAATATGCATGGAGCAGATTTGCATGCCTGTCACGTCCATTATATGCAAATCTCTCTCATGCATATTCATTAGGGCTAGCTTGAAAACCCGATTGGCCTGGCGGTCCTCCAGGACAGGGTTGGGAAGGGAACCACTGGTCGAAATGCTTTTGAAACCGAGTCCTTTAATATCCTTTAATTTTACCATGATAAATGATTATAACTCCACTTTTTCAGGTTTTTACCCTTTAATCCAAAGTCCCTCCCCACCCCCCATCTTCCTTTCTCGGTTTGTCCATCCATTTCTACCTTTATAAAACAAACTCTCACTCCACATTTGTTACACCATCATAATCCCAATGGAAAGTACCCCTCTGTGGACACTATTAAAAAGTTTGCTCAGTATTTGTGGGATTTAAGCACTCACAGAGCTGGCTCCTATGCCAAGGACATTATGATTGGTTACAATCTAAAAAACAACAACAAAAAAACCCCCCAAACCACATAAAATCAGCTGAGAGCCAACAAAACCAATTCCAAATAAAAGCACTGGGCAAAAGGTGAAAATTCAGGTCTTACCTTTGCTGGGGGAGCTAAGGGTCCCTGAGAAGTGCCTGGTCCCCCTCTCTTCATCCAGCTCCAAAGGGAGATGGGGTGGGTTGGGATTTTTCAGCAGCTTGCTTGCTGCCGAAGTGTTTGCAGCTGCTGGATGCTCCCCCTGCTTCCTCTTTCACTGCAAACTGTCCAAAAGCCAAGGCTCTTCCCCTCTCCCCTCCCCCACTTCGTCGTCCTCTCGGTCAATCGCTTCCTCAGGCTTTTTTTTGGGCTTTTCCTTGCAATGTGCTTTTTTTTTTTCTAGATTCTGCCTTTTGCACCCGGTAGACAGAATGCTTTTCGTTTCTGCTTGAGCGAAGGCTTTTGCTTCTTGGAATTGGGTGGGTTTTTTTTAAAGTCGTTTCTAATTACCAGCAAGTTCACGGTCTTGCACAATCTTGCTCTGGGATTCTCTGTGTTGATGCGATCGAAATTTCTGAAGGACGCTCTCCAGTTACACGTAGATTGATGCATTGCGCGGTGATCTGTAACGTGGGGATCGGGATGTAGCTCCGTGCGTGCTTTAGGGAGTTTGCTCTGCAGGTGCTTAAAAAAAAAAAATCAGTGGGATTTGACTCTTGCTTGCCTTTCGTTGCTGATAAATTGCAGTTTCCACATTTTATTACAGGAGTGACAATGATTTTAGCTTCTCTGGTCCCGAGTCCCCGTGTTTGTGCTCTGTCTAAAGTAAACCCCCCAAAATAAATCAGTCGCTATTGCTTTCATCTTTGGCGGACTGTGAAAACCTGCAGGAAAACCTTAGGAAATTGGAAGATGGGCATCCAGATGGCAGATCAAATTTAGGGCTCCTTTTACGAAGCCGCGTTAGCGGTTTAACGCACGTAATAGCGTGTGCTAAACTGGCCGCAACGCTAGCCGCTACCGCCTCCTATTGAGCAGGCGGTATTTTTCAGGCTAGCGCAAGGGTTAGCGCGTGATTAAAAGTCACGCGGCTTCGTAAAAGGAGCCCTTAATGTGGACAAATGCAAAGTGATGCACATTGGGAAGAATAACCTGAATCACAGTTATTGGACGCTAGGGTCCACCTTGGGGGTTGGTGCCCAAGAAAAGGATCTGGGTATCATCGTAGATAATACGATGAAATCTTCCGCCCAATGTGTGGCGGCGGCCAAAAAAGCAAACAGGATGCTAGGAATTATTAAAAATGGGATGTCTCAAACTTGCAGCCCGCCAGGTACTATTTTTCGGTATGTTTATCCTAATCACAAAAATAAAATAAAACAGTTTCTTGATCATATATCTCTTTAGCTATAAATGACAATATTATTATTAAAAACTTAGCTTAAAGGAAAGATTTATAAACTATAAAGAGTTTTACCTCATGCAAAATTCTCATTTCTTTAATAAGACATTAAGTATTTTTTCTGAGGCCCTCCAAGTACCCACAAATCCCAAATGTGGCCCTGCAAAGGGTTGGAGTTGGAGACCACTGGCTTAACTGTATCCATGACATCCTGTTTGTCTTTGGGAGGCAGAGCTGAGATTGTGATGTCATAATGCCTCATTCCACCAATAAGAGCCAGCCTCATCAGTGATGTCACAATGGCTTGATTGTCCTGTTCTCCCCTCTGCCCTCCCACCCAACCAGCAGATTAACCCTTCCCCTTAACTCAGTGGTCTCAAACTCGCGGCCCGCCAGGTACTATTTTGAGGCCCTCGGTATGTTTATCATAATCACAAAAACAAAATAAAACAGTTTCTTGATCGTATGTCTCTTTAGCTGTAAATGACAATACAGTGGTGCCTCGCATAAAGAACGCCTCGCACAGCGGACGCTGCACACAACGAACTTCCTGTCATGATTCATACAACGAACTTCGTTTCACACAACGAAGTCGCCCGAGCTTCCACGATCGCTGCCGATGTATTGCATCCTTCCGCGCAGGCACTGCAGGCAGTCGTTAGTCATTGCGCTTAACTTAAGCACGTATCGCGGCAATCGTTCTTCATTACGAATTAAATCACGCACGCACACACGTATCACGGCAGTCGTCCTTTTAAGATAAACTCAATATTTTTTATAGATCATGGCTTCTAAAAAAAGCAGGAAGGTGATTTCTGTTGAAATGAAACGGGAAATAATTAGAAGGAGTGAATGGGGGGTAAAACAGTGTGACCTCGTCAAAGAGTTTGGCCTCAGCAAGACCACCATTTTCACCATTTTGACAAATTTATCTTTTTTTATGTCATCTTAGCATATTTTATGCTGCAGAACGAATTATTTTTTTTAACATGCATTGTTATGGGAAAACGCGTTTCACATAACGAACTTTTCGCATAACAAACTTGCTCCTGGAACGAATTAAGTTCGTTGTGTGAGGCACCACTGTATTATTATTAAGACTTAGCCAAAAGGAAAGATTTATAAACTATAAAGAGTTTTACCTCATGCAAAATTCTCATTTCTTTAATAAGACATTAAGTATTTTTTCTGAGGCCTTCCAAGTACCCACAAATCCCAAATGTGGCCCTGCAAAGGGTTGGAGTTGGAGACCACTGGCTTAACTGTATCCATGACATCCTGTTTGTCTTTGGGAAGCAGAGCTGAGATTGTGATGTCATAATGCCTCATTCTACCAATAAGAGCCAATCTCATCAGTGATGTCACAGTGGCTTGATTGTCCTGTTCTCCCCTCTGCCCTCCAACCCAGCCAGCAGATTAACTGTTCCCCTTAACTCAGTGGTCTCAAACTCACGGTCCACCAGGTCCTATTTTGAGGCCCTCGTTATATTTATCATAATCACAGAAGTAAAATAAAACAGTTTCTTGATCATATGTCTCTTTAGCTATAAATGACAATATTATTATTAAGACTTAGCCAAAAGGAAAGATTTATAAACTATAAAGAGTTTTACCCTCATGCAAAATTCTCATTTCTTTAATAAGACATTAAGTATTTTTTCTGAGGCCCTCCAAGTACCCCCAAATCCCAAATGTGGCCCTGCAAAGGGTTGGAGTTGGAGACCACTGGCTTAACTGTATCCATGACATCCTGTTTGTCTTTGGGAAGCAGAGCTGAGATTGTGATGTCATAATGCCTCATTCTACCAATAAGAGCCAACCTCCTCAGTGATGTCACAATGGCTTGATTGTCCTGTTCTCCCCTCTGCCCTCCAACCCAGCCAGCAGATTAACCCTTCCCCTTAACTCAGTGGTCTCAAACTCACGGTCCACCAGGTCCTATTTTGAGGCCCTCGTTATATTTATCATAATCACAGAAGTAAAATAAAACAGTTTCTTGATCCTATGTCTCTTTAGCTATAAATGACAATATTATTATTAAGACTTAGCCAAAAGGAAAGATTTATAAACTATAAAGAGTTTTACCCTCATGCAAAATTCTCATTTCTTTAATAAGACATTAAGTATTTTTTCTGAGGCCCTCCAAGTACCCCCAAATCCCAAATGTGGCCCTGCAAAGGGTTTGCGTTTTGAGACCACTGCTCTGTGTCGCTCAGTGGTAACATGTTACAGGATCAAAGATACAAAGTTACAGAATCAATCCTTACAACTGATAGAGAATGTGAGTGAGAAGCACAGGCTTTGCAGAATCTAACCCCCTCTTTTACAAAGGCACGCTATGCTTTTTAGCATGCGCTAAACACGCACTAAACGCTAACGCGCGCATGTCATCCTACGGACGCCTTAGCGGTTAGCGCACGTGTTGATTTAGCGCACCTTTGTAACAGAGGGCCTAAGAAAATGTAACCGTAGAGTCACGATTGGGTATTAACATATCTGCAGTGGACGGTCGAAGAAATGGCTCTGAGGTAAGGTACGTCAACGTTTGAGACCATAATCGATCCGGTCCATGAAAAGAAGCTTTCCGGAAGAAATATGATCGCTTTCGGGCTGTCTAAACTAAACTAAACCTTAAGTTTATATACCGCATCCTCTCCATGAATATAGAGTTCGGCATGGTTTACAAAAGTTTAATAACGGAAGAGAATAGCACATTGAGTTTGGTGGATTGAGAATAGGGGGGGGGGGGGAGGGCGGGGGAAGAGAGCGTTACGTTTTTGTGAAAAGACTGGTTTTCAGATGCTTATGAAATAGTTGGAAGGAGACCTGTGTCCACAGTGGGGTAGTAAAGTTATTCCAAAGCCCTGTAATTCTGAAAAAGAGAGATTTTCCTGCATAGAGGATACCTTTTAGTGAGGGGAAGGAAAGTTTAAGTTTTTGGGTGGGCCTGGTATTGTCGGGACTCGGGGAGTTCCAAGATAGAGGGATTAGAGGAGGGAGGACTGGCTTGCCTGGACGGGCCTTCCAACGAATTTGGGAGCCCTTTTGGTCCACACTATCTCCGGTGGCTCGGAGCCGCCTTCTGAACGGCTAGGGTCTTGGTATTATCCTCTTATTTGCCTCACTTTGTTTGGCATCAGTGAGAGGGGGAGGGTGGGGGGATGGGTTGGGTTGGTAGGGTGGGTTTGATGGTTTTTGTATACAATTTTGAGCTACCTTGTTGTTCTTTGTTCTTCATTCTGATTGTTGTTTCTTGGTGCTCAATAAAATATATTTGACGATAAAAGCTAGACCGGAACATTTAAAATGAACCCTGGCGATGATTGGGAGCCAGTGGAGAATGGACAAAAGTGGAGAGACATGGTCAAATTTACGTTTTGCGAAGATCAGCATGGCCACGGTGTTCTGGATTAGTTGAAATCTATGAAGACTCTTTTTCAAGTTGGAGGCTGTTTGCTGGAGGGTTGGAAAGTCTGAGTTCCCGTTGGGAACGGAGGGGCCGCTGGGAGAGGTATACACTTCTCCCTCCGTATTCGCGGTTTCGATTATTCACGGTTTTTTTTAGCTTGCTGGCTCCTCCCCTCCCCCCAATTACATAAGCTTGCATAGAGAAATCGCCAATTCCATGCATTTACAGAGAAAATCGCCGATTCCCAGCGCTTTCTTCACCGTATTTTGCCTCTCCTTCAGGAACAGGCCACTTCTCCCACCATGTTATTCGCGGTTTCACCATATTCACGATGGTTTTTCATAGAAAACAGCGAATAACATATGAAAGAGTTATTTGCGTATTTTCTGTATTTGCGGTTCTGTTAATTTCCTATCACAGCGAATACGGAGGGAGACGTGTATTCACTTCATCGTTATTAGCAGGAATTGAAGAGCACCAGAACAAACATATACACTTCTCCCTCCGTATTTGCGGTTTCAGCAATTGCAGTTTCGATTATTCATGATTTATAGCCGATTCCAAGCGTTTACAGAGAAAATCACCAATTCCCAGCACTTTCTTCACTGTGTTTTGCCTCTCCTTCAGGAACAGGCCAAGTCTCCCACCATGTTATTCGCGGTTTCACCATAATCACGATGGTTTTTAATAGAAAACAGCAAATAACATATGAACAAGTTATTTGTGGATTTTCAGTATTTTCAGTTCTGTTAATCCCCTATCACATCGAATATTGAGGGAGAAGTGTATTGAGAGTTTCCTCACTACAGAGTCAGGTGTCGTGTCATGGAAGCGTTTAAACGCTAATACTAGTTGTTTGAAGCTATTGTGTTGGTGTATTGGGAGCCAGTGGACCTGGTTCAGTGCTGGGGAGATATGGTCAAAAGGGCCAAGGTTTTTTTTAGGAGTCGTACTGCAGCATTTTGGACTCTTTGTAGATGGTTCTGCTCTTTGGCCATAAAGACCATTGCAATAGTCCAGGCGGGATAGAAGAAAGGCATATAACAATTGGGTGAAGTCAGAATCAGTGACGTAACAGCGGATGGGTTTTAGTTGCCGTAAGTAGTAGAAAGAGCCAAGTGTATAGGACAATCAAATCATTGTGACATCACTGATGAGGTTGGCTCTTAGACATTGATGGAATTAGGCATTATGACATCACAATCTCAGCTCTGGTTACCAAAGACTGAAACTCCACACTAAGGGGAGAAGTTATTAACATAGGAAACTATAAAGACATATTATTTTACCATTAGTTTGTGCTCTTTTTAACCCATTTTATGCAATGAGACCTAGTTATTAATAACTAGGGTTACCAGACATCTGGGAAAACCCAGATATGGCCTTTTTTTATCCAGGTGCCCAGATGGACTTCCCAAAACCCAGCAGTTTGGATTCTGGAAAGCTCCGGCCGCGTCTAGCAGGCCTCTGAGCAAGGGTGTCCGAGCATGCTCGGAGGCCCTCAAACATGGCCCGGAGGTCAAGAACAAAAACATGAAGCTTTCTGGGGGAGGGGCTAGAGATGGAACGAGGTGGGAGTAGAGGTGGGATGGGGCGGGGCTGGGGGGGTGGAAGAGGGCGTGGCCATGCGTCTGGGATTTTACAAATCAAAATAGGAGTTAACAGAAAAATAACCTGTCGTAAGGGTAGTCCATATTGATAACTTCCCCCCAAAGAGGTGTATTTATCGATATGGACTTCGGTTAAGACGTGTCATTACACCAGTAACTCATGCTATTTTAACACAGGTCCCACTTGATTAATGAGACTTCTTAATTACTAAGAACTAGGATTCACAGTAGCGTAACACATCTTAACAGTGACCCACATTGATAACTTCAACCCGAAATGCTTCTGTCTCCTGCATAAAGGACTCAATTGTGAATCCATTTTCCAGGCCTGTTATTATCGTCAAACCCCCAACAATGCTCGAGCTTGTTACTGTAGGAAACATATTTTGTAGCTCATACTGACCTTGGCAAGTTATTTGTCTCCCGATCTCAGCATGGACAGCTTCACAATTTCTTGTTTATTTCCAAAATGTTGCTTGAGAAAGCCCTCTCTAGACGCACTCTTGTTTTCAATGAGGCCCAGGGTGGAAGCCCATGTGAACGGAACACATTAGAGCAAGCAAACGACCCTCTGGAATGCTCTTTTCCTTGAGCTCCGGCAAAAACAAATTTATCTTTACAGAAAATGTTTTTTAAACAGGTTTTTGGAATAGGCGGTTAATTCTGGATCTTAATTTCCAAGGTACATTCCATTAAGCCAGGGTTTTGCGGTTAGTCTGTTTGTCTTTATTTTGCATGTTTCGCTAGAGTTTATGACTGTTGTCCTCTGAAAGCATGATTTAAGATTAATGGGTTAGAAATCCTTGGAACACACAAGGCATCAAAGCATTCCTTCTCTCTCTTGAGTTCTTCAGGACTCTGGCGAGAGTTGCAAATGCATTCTGGAATTCTACAGAGTACAATAGCATACAACAGCCAAGATCTTCCGACCATTTGTTCTCTTTCGCAGAAGTTCTGCTTATTTTTGATGCAAATAACAGGGATCATTTGGTTAATTTATTTATTTATGTAATCTGCTTTATATTTCACCTATCAAACAAATTTTTAGGTAGATTATAGAAACAACACATGAAATACAGCTTTTCAAATGAAAAAAATATTCACATTAAAAACTACCATTTGGATATAGTTAACATCATACATTTAATTTTTCTTTACTTAAAGGCTGCGGAAAATAAGCTGTGCAAGCTCCAAGTTTAAAGTTCCATTTATTATTTGATATCCCACAAAATGTCTCTGGAGTTTACATCCTCTATAATAAAATCCTAAGCGTGATGCACACTTAGGGTTTTGTGATCCCTACCACCATACTGTGTCCGTCCATGTCGAATTTGATTTCCGGCGTGTGGGGAAGCTTGCGATGGCGATTTCAGCAGCGGTTTGACTACTGCGCTGCCGGACGCAAACGCAGCAGCCGAGGGACATTTGCAAGGCTGGCCGACTTCGATAATGCGAGGTGGGCCGTTCTAGCAAAAGCCCTGAGGCTTCCCGGGCTAGCGGATGCTGGACAGGGGGAACAGGGAAAGGAGAAGGCCTACTACTGGACAGGGGGATCAGGTAAGAGGTGCTGCTGGACAGGGGGGGAGGTAAAACAAAGGGAGAAGGGCTGCTACTGGACAGGGGGAGCAGGGAAAGGAGAAGGCCTACTACTGGACAGGGGGATCAGGTAAGAGGTGCTGCTGGACAGGGGGGGAGGTAAAACAAAGGGAAAAGGGCTGCTACTGGACAGGGGGAGCAGGTAAGAGGTGCTGCTGGACAGGGGGGGAGGTAAAACAAAGGGAAAAGGGATGCTACTGGACAGGGGGAGCAGGGAAAGGAGAAGGCCTAGTGCTGGACAGCGGGACCAAGTAAGAGGTGCTGCAGGACGGGGGAGGTAAAACGCTATAAATATTTGCAATTTGCTCAAAAACTGTATCTGATAGGAGACAACTGAGGCCATTTTCATACTCAGGAGGTCAAATGCTATAAAATAAACCTCATTTTCTTTTGGACCCAGAAAAAAAGCTAAAATTTATTGCGCAGTATTGACTCACTGACTACACACAAATACTTAAGAACATAAGAACATAAGAATTGCCGCTGCTGGGTCAGACCAGTGGCACGTCATGCCCAGCAGTCCACTCACGCGGCGGCCCTCTGGTCAAAGACCAGCGCCCTAACTGAGACTAGCCCTACCAGCGTACGTCCTTGTTCAGTAGGAATTTGTCTAACTTTGTCTCGAATCCCTGGAGGGTGTTTTCCCCTATAACAGACTCCGGAAGAGCGTTCCAGTTTTCTACAACTCTGTCAGTTTATACAGAAACCTAACAAAGCAATACTGTTGAGTGTGATTGTGGAAAACCATAAATCTGAACTGAACTTTCTTAGGTCATTTTGACCCCTATGTCACAACAGGGAAGGTAGGGGGGGGGGGATGCACAGGAATGAGAATGAGCTGAGTGAATGCTTTTCATCACAATACTTGCAAAATTCTTTGAAAACAGTCAGCCAGACTTGCAGCCCCATGAGGCGAGGCAAGTCCTTTAAGAGGGACAAGATTTTCAATATAAGGACAGCCTTTAGATGGGCCAGTGCCAGGTGAGTCGTCCGCCCGGGAGCCAAGAAAAAGGGCCCTTAGTGTGTTCTTATGGGTGGTCTTCAGGTGGTGTGGGCATGTTTAGTATTTTTCTGCACGATTACGGATATGAATTGTTTAGAGATAGGGAAATGAGGTAAGGAATACGACTGAGATTTTATTTAATGAAATTATACAGAACAAGTTAGATGTATTATCAATTACTGAATCATGGTGTTTGGTGGCGGGAGATAATTTTGAATCGGATGTGTCTGGAAGGATTCTTAGGGGCATCAACACGTATCTGTTTCTGCAGACAATTCCTCTCTCTATGCAGCCCAGTGTCATAAGAACATAAGAATTGTCGCTGCTGGGTCAGACCAGTGGTCCATCGTGCATAGCAGTCTGCTCCCGCGGTGGCCCCTAGGTCAAAGACCAGTGCCCTGAGACCAGCCCTACCTGCATACGTTTCGGTTCAGCAGGAACTCGTCTAACTTTGTCTTGAATCCCTGGAGGTGTTTTCCCCTATTCGAATCCCTGGAGGGTGTTTTCCCCTATGACAGACTCCGGAAGAGCGTTCCAGTTTTCTACCACTCTCTGGTGAAGAAGAACTTCCTTATATTTGTACGGAAACTATCCCCTTTCAACTTTAGAGAGTGCCCTCTCGTTCTCCCTGCCTTGGAGAGGGTGAACAACCTGTCTTTATCTACTTTGTCTTGAATCCCTGGAGGGTGTTTTCCCTTATGACAGACTCCGGATGAGTGTTCCAGTTTTCTACCACTCTCTGGGTGAAGAAGACCTTCCTTACGTTTGTACGGAATCTATCCCCTTTCAACTTTAGAGAGTGCCCTCTTGTTCTCTCTACCTTGGAGAGGGTGAACAACCTGTCCTTATCTACTAAGTCTATCCCCTTCAGTACCTTGAATGTTTCGATCATGTCCCCTCTCAATCTCCTCTGTTCGAGGGAGAAGAAGCCCAGTTTCTCTAATCTCTCACTGTACGGCAACTCCTCCAGCCCCTTAACCATCTTAGTTGCTCTTCTCTTGATCCTTCCGAGTAGTACCGTGTTGTTCTTCAAGTACGGTGACCAGTACTGGACGCAGTAATCCAGGTGAGGGCGCACCATGGCCCGGTACAGCAGCATGATAACCTTGTCCGATCTGTTCGTGATCCCCTTCTTAATCATTCCTAGCATTCTGTTTGCCCTTTTCGCCACCACCGCACATTGCATAAACTAAACTAAATCAACTACCCTATGTATTCTGTTTTTTTGTGTGCTAGATACAGAAATGCATTGCACACACACAAAAAAAGTGCACACATCCAGTCAATCCTTAGACTGAGCATCAGTTGCCATACTGGAACAGACTGAAGGACCATCAGGCCCAATATCCTGTTTCCAATAGTGGCCAACAGTGGCTAACCCAGGTCACAAGTACCGTGTTTCCTCGAAAATAAGACACTGTCATATTAACTTGGGGCCAAAAAAATGTACTAGGTCTTATTTTGGGGGAAACATGACTCCCTCCCTTCCCTCTCGCCATGCACCCCCCCCCCGCTAACCCTCCATCTGAACCCCGCTGACCGCGAGACTGAACTACCTTGTTCTGTACGACAGCGTTGGCAGCAATCTAGACAGGCTGCTTCGCAGCCTTCTCCCGCCGGGGTATTCTGTGTGCCGCGTTGCTGATGACATCGTCAGTGATGCGGCAGAGGAACGCCCCAGTGGGAGAAGGCCGCGAAGAAGCCTGTCTAGATTGCTGCCATTTGGAACAAGGTATTTCGGTCTCGTGGTTGGTGGGGTTCGGATGGGAGAGATGGAAGGGTTAATGGGGGGTGCATGGCAGGGCGGGGGGGGGGGGGGAAGAGCGCTGCTACTGGTGAATCCAGCACTTATTTTCAGGGTAGGTCTTATTTTGGGGGAAACAGGGTAACTGGCAAGAACCCAAAGAGTAAAACAGATTTTATGCAGCTTATCCTAGGAATAAGCAGTGGATTTCCCCGTCCATCTTAATAATGGCATATGGACTATTTATTTTAAAGGAAATTATCCAAATCTTTTTGTAGACCTCAGTAGTTGGTATGGTTCTCTATGTGATCAATATTCAGCCGACATTGTGTGGCACCTTTTAAAATCGCCCTTACAGAAAGGGGAGAGTTAAAGCTAAAGCCTCATCACTCTGGGCTTGTGGGTTCAAACCCCCGCTGCTCCTTGTCACCCTGGGCAAGTCACTTAATCCCCCCATTGCCCCAGGTGCATTAGATAGATTGTGAGCCCATGGGGACAGAGGAAGGAAAAATGCTGGAGTACCTGAATAAATCATGTAAATCATTCTGAGCTCTCTGGGAGAACAATTTGAGGTTGAGGGGTGGTAGATTCAAAGGCAATGCTAGGAAATTCTACTTTACGGAGAGGGTGGTGGATGCCTGGAATGCGCTCCCGAGAGAGGTGGTGGAGAGTAAAACTGTGACTGAGTTCAAAGAAGCATGGGATGAACACAGAGGATCTAGAATCAGAAAATATTAAATATTAAACTAAGGCCAGTACTGGGCAAACTTGCACGGTCTGTGTCTGTGTATGACCGTTTGGTGGAGGATGGGCAGGGGAGGGCTTCAATGGCTGGGAGGGTGTAGATGGGCTGGAGTAAGTCTTAACAGAGATTTTGGCAGTTGGAACCCAAGCTTTGGATTCTTGCCCAGAAATAGCTAAGAAGAAAAAAATAATAAAAATTTTTTTTTAATTGAATCAGGTTGGGCAGACTGGATGGACCATTCGGGTCTTTATCTGCTGTAATCTACTATGTTACTATGTTACAATATAGGAAATTAAATATATAAATCAATCTCAGTAGTATACAAGCACTCCTATTCAAAGTTCTACCTAGAAAAAAATGAAGATAGAATGGGTACAAGTGAATTGATTTTTTTTACTCCATCAAAAATGACAAAGACTAGGGGACACTCGATGAAGTTACCGAGAAATACTTTTAAAACAATTTTTTCACTCAGTTAAACTCTGGAACGCATTGCCAGAGGATGTGGTAAGAGCAGTTCACATATCTGGTTTTAAAAAAAAGTTTGGACAAGTTTCTGGAGGAAAAGTCCTTAGTCTGCTGCTGATTTCTCTGGATCGGTAGCATGGAATGTTGCTATTCTAGGAGATTTCACATGGAATCTTGCTTACTCTTTGAGATTCTGGAATGTTGGTACAGTTTGGGTTTTTTTTTTTGCCAGGTACTTGTGACCTGGATTGGCCACTGTGAAGATAGGATATTGGGCTAGATGGACCATTGGTCTGACCCAGTAAGGCTATTCTTATAAAGACCATATGGCCTAAGCAGTCTGCCCATCCATGCCATCTACTCTCAGTCTTAGAAATCCTGGACACTTCTCCCTCCTTATTCGCGTGGGTTAGGGGCAAAGCCGGCTCGCGAATAAGGAAAATTTGCGAATAACTTTTTGGCCAACTCTCACCCACCCCTGGACCTTACCTGGTGGTCTAGCGGTAACCCGGGGCAGGAGCGATCTTCCTACACTCCTGCCCCGGCAGAGCCGTGCTGTGCACCTGTGCTACGAGTTCCTGTGATCTCACAGCACGGGCGCACAGCCGGCTCTGCACGGGGCAGGAGTGTAGGAAGATCGCTCCTGCCTTGCATCACCGCTAGACCACCAGGTAAGGTCCACGCATGAAGCTGCCACCGGAGATGCATCCACGGCTGAGGGCTGTGCTCCTACTCGCCTCCGATCGCCTCCTTCGCCGATCGCCTCCTCCTCCTCACCCTGATCCAAGTCCCGTGGCCGGTTTTGGCCGATGCGGGCTGCCTCCAAGCGATTGTGTGTGTGGAGGGGGAGGAGGGGGGCAGGGCAAAAAAAAAAATCACAAATATTCAAAACCGCGATCGCTGAAACCGCGAATAGGGAGGGAGAAGTGTATACCCATCTCAAGCTCTCTTTGTCTTCACCACCTCCACCGCACCTATACACACACACAACCTCTCCCCAAAAGCCTAATTCCCAACCTACACACACACCCTCCCCCCAATGCCTGCCAGAAAGCTTCTACAGTCACTGTTCAGTTTAGATCACATGTTTAATCTTGCACAATAGTGATTTAAAAAGAAATTCTAGCCGGTGCTTTTGTTTGCCTCAGTTCCTGAACCAAATAAATACTAACTGCGATGTTTTTTTTCTTCTATTTCAAAAGAGAGAGAAAAAGAAAATAAAAAAAAGAACAAGAAAGACCGAGCTCTGCACTAGAGAATGACATGGTGACAACATTTTTCCCGGTCCCCGCGGGAACTCATTTTCCCGTCCTGTCCTGGTGAGTTCTTTTCCTGTCCCTGCCCCATTCCTGCAAGCTCTGTACTCATCTTAAAATTATGTTCGAGGCCCCCCAACTGTTAACGCACTGTTTTGTGTATCTTTTTGAGTTCATTGCCTATGTACGAGTCTTTATTCCTGCATTTTCATGAGGTTCATTCTATGGGTTGAAACTGGAAGGAGGAATGGGGGATGGGGGGGTGTAGGAGAGGTTGAATAGGGGGGGAGGGTCTAGGGGGGAAGGGGGATAGTTGTGTTGTGGTTTTACCTGTTAAACCGTGAGCTTGTTCTCTGTATCTCCTTGTGATTTTGTCTTTTCTCTTTGTTGAGCTCAATAAAAATATACTTGACAATAAATGTTTGAGGCTTATGCGGTTAAGGCAGAGATTAACAGGATTGGGGCAGGGACAGGGACAGGGAAATTGAGTTCCTGTGGGGACAAATTTGTCCCCATATCATTCTCTATACTACACTACTCGAGAAATCAAAATGCAGTAATAGTGATCCAAGTATAGAACAATCACTGGTGGAATGAGGCATTATGACATCACAATCTCAGCTCTGGAATGTTGCTACTCAACCTCAGTTCTTCTACATCAGCATTCTTTAGTGCAAGGTTTGAGGGTCAGTGGCTTTGCCCATTCATACTTGGCCCATTCAGTGAGCCAAGGATAATGAAGCCATTGTGACATCACTGATGTGATTGGCTCTTAGGCACTGGTGGAATGAGGCATTATGACATCACAATATCTGCTCTGGATACCAGAGACTGTCATTCTTCAGTGTCTATTTCAATCTCAATCCTTCTACACCAGCATTCTTCAAAGCAAAGCTTGCGGGTCAGTGGTTGTGGCCATTCATACTCTGATTCTTATGGGAGCCAAGGAAATGAAGCCATTGTGACATCACTGATGTGATTGGCTCTTAGGCACTGGTGGAATGAGGCATTATGACATCACAATATCTGCTCTGGATACCAGAGACTGTCATTCTTCAGTGTCTATTTCAATCTCAATCCTTCTACACCAGCATTCTTCAAAGCAAAGATTGCGGGTCAGTGGTTGTGGCCATTCATACTCTGATTCTTATGTGAGCCAAGGATAATGAAGCCATTGTGACATCACTGATGTGATTGGCTCTTAGGCATTGGTGGAATGAGGCATTGTGACATCACAGTACCAGCTCTGGTTATCAAAGGCTGAAATGTTGCACATTATTTATTCAATTTTCTATACTGTTCTCCCAAGTATTACCACTATTACTGAGAATTATTTCTTTTTTTTTTTTTTTTATTTATTTATTTATCATTTTAATGCATCCTATACAAGATGTTTAAGAAATACAGAAATATATAATTCTCTTAGTCATTTTACATACCAAGAATTGAAATTTAAACATCCATATAAATCATATAATACAGTCCACAACTTGTGGAGAAGAGACAAGATGAAAGTAACACCCCTCGGGAAAGGGGAATATACAAAGGAAACAAAAAACTTTAAGAAATGGAGCAGTCAGAGCTTACCTATCCAAAATAAAATTAACCACAATATTATTAACCTGTATCATCCGGTCTGTGTAGAGATACCTTTACCTTCAAGGAAAAAAACCTAATTGGGCAGGTTCAAAGAAAATATATTTACTTCCCTGATAAGAAATAAAACATTTACAAGGAAATCGCAACTGAAAACTTGCCCCCAAAGCAATCACCTTTGATCTATATAACAGAAATTCTTTCCTTCTGGACTGCGTCCACCTCGAAACATCAGGAAATATATATATCCTTTCCCCCAAATAGGAAATCTGCTTTAAATTGAAATATAATTTCAGCAACATCTCTTTATCCTGAAGAAATACCAATGAGACCAATAAAGTTGCTCTTCCCTGAATTTCAATATCAGAAGACTGCAGGATAGCAGAAACATCTAATTGAACATTTTCATCCGCTGTAGCTTTTTCTTTCTGCATTTGTTTTATATAGTAAATTCTTTGTATCGGGGGAAGACTTACTTCAGGTACCTTTAAAACATTCAACATAAAGTTCTTAAAGAGTTCTTGAGGAGACATAAACTTGGCAACTGGAAAATTAAGAATCCTCAAATTTAAGTTTTTCTGCTGATTTTCCAGGTTTTCAATCTTCCTCAAAATCATTATCTTTTCTGTTGTTTGTTTGGTAATCAAATTCTTAGTCTCTATTGTTACTTTATCCAAATTTTTTAATTCAACTTGGTGTTGCTGGGTAATAGTCTCTAAGGAGCTTATCCTGGAGGTAGAAT
The DNA here is from genome assembly GCF_902459505.1 of Geotrypetes seraphini. Lineage (NCBI taxonomy): Eukaryota > Metazoa > Chordata > Amphibia > Gymnophiona > Dermophiidae > Geotrypetes > Geotrypetes seraphini. Next base: position 14,017,739 of record NC_047093.1, on the reverse strand, counting down.
TCTGAGTCATAGTAACAAAGTTAGAACATACCAGGTGAAGATTCTCAATTGCAGACCAGATGGAATCCAGGGTAACAGCCTGTGGTTTCACCAACGGTCCAAGGAGGGGGACATCAGCCGACCCAAGCACGGCTCCTGCTCCAGCGTTGGAAATCTGGGCTCCTGCAACCTCCCCACCGCTGGTCACCGACGGCTCCTCTCCCCCAGAACGCTGCCTTTCCAACGTCGGGGTCAGCGTATCTGCTGCGTGTTCGACTTCCGGGTCAACTACGGAGAGAGAGCAAGCCTCACCCCATACTCCGGGGGAGCCCTCCCGCCAGCTCCGCTGCAACGCAGATTCTCCGGGAATGGGAGGGGTGTGCGGTCCTCGCGGGCTCAGAGAGAGTGACATCTCTCCGTCCAAGCTGTGGATTTCCCGTTCCACAGCAGCGGAAACACCCGATGTGGAAATAGGGACTGTGTAAGCTGTCATCACAGTCTGCCTCGGCGTCGAGAAGCCCGGGGTAGGTGGAGGGATACCCCTCGGTTTCCCTCTTCTTTTAGGCATAGAAATATCTTTATTAAGACGTGAAAATGAAGAAATTTTCCTTCAGAACGGGAGTGCTTCTCTCAGCGTCCTGCTCCAGACGCCATCTTCGAGAATTATTTCTATAGCGCTACTAAATGCACAGACTCACAGAGTAAGAAAACAGTCCCTTCTTGGAAGAGCTTACAATCTAAACAGGCAAGACAGACAAACAGGCTCTATCACGCAGGTTCTACTTGAAATCTCAAGCGTTCCTCAAATTAGGTTTGACTATATAGAGAGTCAATATTTATAGTTGTAGGTCCAACTCTTTTGACAAGGTATCCCACGAGCGCCTACTAAAGAAGCTGTGGAGCCACGGGTGGAAGGGGACGTGCACAGATGGGTCAAAAATTGGTTGGCGGACAGGAAGCAGAGGGTAGGAGTAAAGGGACACAACTCTGACTGGAAAGGGGTCACGAGTGGTATCCCACAGGGGTCAGTGCTGGGACCGTTGCTGTTCAATATATTCATTAATGACCTGGAAACAGGGACGAAGTGTGAAGTTATAAAATTCGCGGACGACACAAAACTCTCCAGTAGGGTCAGAACTGTTGAGGAATGCAAAGATCTACAAAGTGACCTGAACAAGCTGGGTGAGTGGGCAAAAAGATGGCAGATGAGCTTCAATGTAGAGAAATGTAAAGTCTTGCACGTAGGGAAAGGGAACCTGATGTACAGTTATACGAGGGTACTGGGGGAAGGCAACCTAGAAAAAGACGGGTGTATTGGTTGATACAATCATGAAGCTAGTGGCACAATGTGCAGCGGCCTCAAAGAAGGCGAACAGAATGTTGGGCGTTATCAAAAAAGGTATCACTACCAGAACGAAGGAAGTTATCCTGCCGCTGTATCGAGCAATGGTGCGCCCTCATCTGGAGTACTGCGTCCACTACTGGTCGCCGCACCTTAAGAAGGATATGGTGATGCTCGAGAGGGTCCACAGAAGAACAACAAAAATGATTACGGGCATGGAAAACCTTGTATATGCCGAAAGGCTGGAGAAGCTGGGGCTCTTTACCCTGGAAAAGCGGAGACTTAGAGGGGACATGATAGAGACCTATAAAATCATGAAAGGGTTAGAGAAGGTGGAGAGGGACAGATTCTTTAGGCTAGTGGGGACATCAAAAACAAGAGGGCATTCAGAAAAACTGAAAGTAGACAGATTCAAGACAAATGCTAGGAAGTTCTTCTTCACTCAGAGGATGGTGGACACCTGGAATGCACTTCCAGGAGAGGTGATAGGACAGAGGACAATAATGGGTTTCAAAAAGGGCTTGGATGACTTCTTGAATGAGAAAGAGATTACAGGGTATAGATAGAGGGGTACTATACAGGGTACTTCAGGATTAGGGCATAAACAATTCAGGTGGTGGGAACTTACAGGTCAAGGACCTGGAGGGCCGCGGCGGGAGCGGGCTGCTGGGCACGATGGACCCCTGGTCTGTCCCGGCAGAGGCAATAATTATGTTCTTAGAAAGTGACTCGGGGACAAAGATTCATCCCAACCCCCTCCCCTTCCCTGCAGTAAAGCGTATTTTTCATCCCCTTTCCCTCACCATCCCCGCCGTCTTAATTGTCTTCCCTGCATCTCTCCGCTCAAAGCAGAACGATGATTTATGCAATTTTATGGACGTAAGGCATTGCAAATAAACATTTTAAGCCTATAATGTGTTTTTTTTCTTTTTATTTTGATTGAAAGAACATCCTTCCCCCCTGATGGTATTATTTCTTCAATGGGACAGGAGTTTTAAGAAAGGGGTTAGGGAATTATTTCGCAAATCCTTTATTGTAGGTCAAAAATGTATTTTACAACATTGGTTGGAAGAAAGTCCACCCTCATGTTGGCATTTGGAGGGCAGCATTTCATGCTCTTATGATTCTGGAAGCTAGGGCGACCCCCCCCATCTTATAAAAAACAGAGTAAATTTGGGATGACCTGGGAACCTTATATACAGCAATTATCAGTCAGAGGATGCAGTTTTGGAGTGAACTCGTTACATTTGTAATCAGAAAGCGAAGCACTATTTATTAGAAATATTTGGGAATGGGATGGGTGGAGGGGGGAAGAGGGGATGGGAAGGGGGGGAAGAAGCGTTGGGAGATATTTTATCGTGTCTGTATTGTGATGATAATTGATTGTTGATTTCTTTGAATTTATAGATCTACAATGTATTAACTGAGTTTAGATGAGATTCTTTGTAAGATTTTTGTTACGTATATTTTATTTTTTAAACTCAATAAAAATTATTGAACATTAAAAGCAAGAACCAGAAAGGTCAAATATGGAGTGCAGAAACTGTATTCCTGTAGGCACAAGGGACAAGGTATTGAAAATCTAAACTGCAAAAGGTAAAAAAAAAAAAAAAATTTAGAAGAGTTTCTGCTTAAAAACGGAAGAGTTGTACTGGTTCGCTATCTGAGGAAGCGCACAGTTTTAATGTACAGTATTTATCAATGATCTAGAGATGGGAATTAGAGAATGTCACGGTGACAAAATTCATCACTGTTACCGTCCCCGCGGGAAATAATCCCATGTCATTTTCTAGTGTCTATTTCAACCTCGGTCCTTCTACACCAGCATTCTTCAAAGCAAAGCTTGCGGGTCAGTGGCTGTGGCCATTCATACTCTGATTCTTATGTGAGCCAAGGATAATGAAGCCATTGTGACATCACTGATGTGATTGACTCTTAGGCACTGGTGGAATGAGGCATTATGACATCACAATATCTGCTCTGGATACCAGAGACTGTCATTCTGTAGTGTCTGTTTCAACCTCGGTCCTTCTACACCAGCATTCTTCAAAGCAAAGCTTGAGGGTCAGTGGTTGTGGCCATTCATACTCTGATTCTTCCCTCTCTCCTTAAAGAATGACATGAAGATGGTTTCCTGCGGTTATCCGCGGAGACGGGAACGGTGATGAATTTTGTCACCGTGTCATTCTCTAATGGGAATAACCGGTGATAGTGAACAAATTTAATTTAAGTAGTTAAATTGCAAGAGGGCCTTGCGATACTGGACGTCAAAATAGCAGATGGCGTTTAATGAGCAAGTGCAAAGTGATGCGTGTGGGAAAGAGGAACCCGAAGCGCGGCTCATCTGCACTGGCACCCCCCAACCTCGCGGTCTCCTCCTCCCCTCCGCCCTGAAACCTGTACCTTCCCCCTCCTGCTGGACCAGGGTACTGATAGGAAAAGTGCCAAAATCCCAGTCCGGCATCTATCGCAAACTGTGTGCCATGGCGAGGTTCCCGGTGTGCCGCCAGACCGTGCATTTCCAGATGTTCTACAGATGCAGCCCCGGAGTTTGCATCTGCTGCTCTGGAAGTCGGGTAGACAGATTTTGGCAGCCTTTATCACCGATGCCCAGGCCAGAGCCTCACCTGGTCCATAGGTCTAGCTGGCCCCGATGACAAAGAGCATTTCTGAAAACTGCCCATATGGTTTCTTTTCTTTAATAGACCGCCCTTCCTTATACAATAACAGAGCAGGTCACATAGTCAATAAACATACAATAAAATTTGCTACATCTCAAGTAAAAAACAAATAAATAAGTTAAATTAAGCGAAAGCAGGTAACAGATATAGAAATTTCGCCAGCAAACTGCCTTCTTATTGGATCAACATTTCCACCTAACATCCCCTGCTTCCAGCCAGTTATAGAAAAAGAGCGGTTTTACCTACCTTTATTAGACATGTGATTAAAACCCATCTAGAATGGAGAAGGGCGCGTTACAGCAGCGATTTTCTCAAGGCGGAAAAGAAGCTACAATTAAGGCTGTATCACTGGATGATGTTGCTTTTCAGGCGGCAGCACTGCCTCCTGTACTCTGGCTTAAGGGGAGGAGGGGGGAAGGGAGAATTCCCCCAACAGAAGGTCAGAGTCCATTTGGATTATGCAGAGGCTGAAATCATATCATCATTTTTTTTTTAAAAATGCTCTTCCATTAACCCCCCTCCCCCAACAACATGATTAAATGATTTTAGGGCTCCTTTTACAAAGGTGCGCGTTTTTAGCGCACATACCGGATTATAGCGTGTTACCCGAATAACTACCACCTGCTTGAGAAGGCGGTAGCAGCTAGCTTGTGCTAAAACCACTAGTGTGCCTTGAGCCCTTAATCTCTGAAGACACTCTGCATATTCCAAACTGGAATTTGGGAGGCTGGCAAACATGTACCCGTCTTGTCCTGCAGGAAACATTCCATTTTGGACTTGCTGCTTTTCAATGTCCAACTCCATCTCTCTCACAGCCAATCTCCAGACTACACCCTACATCCACAATGGCAATTGCTGTGGGTGAGATCTAAGGCTGTTCCCCTGCCTCCCACTGCTCCACCTGAAGATACTCCATTGGTTGGTTGGGTCTAGTAGGCCTAGAGAGCGATGGAGAAGGCTACCCTGCCTGTGGGTGGGATCTACTACTATTATTTCTAGAGCGCTACCAGATGTATCCAGTGCTGTAGAATCACAAAGAAGACAGTCCCTGCTCGAAAGAGGTTACAATCCAAACAGGAAATACGGACAAACAGGATGTCATGGATACAGTTAAGGGGAAGGGTTAATCTGCTGGCTGGGTTGGAGGATAGAGGGGAGTACAGGACAATCAAGCCATTGTGACATCACTGATGAGGTTGGCTCTTATTGGTGGACGAACCATTATGACATCACAAACTCCGCTCTGCTTCCTAAAGACAAACAGGATGTCATGGATACAGTTAAGGGGAATGGTTAATCAGCTGGCTGGGTTGGAGGGCAGAGGAGAATACAGGACAGGACAATCAAGCCATTGTGACATCACTGAGGAGGTTGGCTCTTATTGGTGGAATGAGGCATTATGACGTCACAATCTCAGCTCTGCTTCCCAAAGACTGAAACTCTTCACTCTACTATGAATTATTTCTATAGCGCTACCAGACGCACACAGCGCTATACAGAGTAACAAAGAAGAAAACAGTCACTGCTCTAAAGAGCTTACATTCTAAACAGCTGAGACAGACAAACAGGATGTCATGGATACAGTTAAGGGGAAGGGTTAATCTGCTGGCTGGGTTGGAGGACAGAGGGGAGTACAGGACAATCAAGCCATTGTGACATCACTGATGAGGTTGGCTCTTATTGGTGGAATGAGGCATTATGACGTCACAATCTCAGCTCTGTTTCCCAAAGACTGAAACTCTTCACTCTACTATGAATTATTTCTATAGCGCTACCAGACGCACACAGCGCTATACAGAGTAACAAAGAAGAAAACAGTCCCTGCTCTAAAGAGCTTACATTCTAAACAGCTGAGACAGACAAATAGGATGTCACGGATACAGTTAAGGGGAAGGGTTAATCTGCTGGCTGGGTTGGAGGACAGAGGGGAGTACAGGACAATCAAGCCATTGTGACATCACTGATGAGGTTGGCTCTTATTGGTGGACTGAGGCATTATGACGTCACAATCTCAGCTCTGCTTCCCAAAGACTGAAACTCTTCACACTACTATGAATTATTTCTATAGCGCTGTACAGAGTCACAAAGAAGACAGTCCCTGCTCCAAAGAGCTTACATTCTAAACAGACAAATAGGATGTCATGGATACAGGATTCTAAACCAATCAGAAGGTAGTGTGGGGGATGGAGCACTAACAGGTGGGGACTGCCCTGTGAATGGTAAGAGGAGTTTGAATTATATTGGGAAACGGATGGGGAGCCAGTGAAGTGACTTTTGGAAAGGGCTCTCGTGGAATATTAGTCAGGCAGCTGAATTTTAAATGGACTGAAGGGGAGAAAGATGGCTGAGTGGAAGACCTGAGAATAGCGAGTCGCAATAGTCTAAGTGCAAGGTAATATGGGCGTGGATAAGGTCTTTGGTAGTGCGTTCAGAGAGGAGGGGGTCAGATTTTGGTAAGCGGCAGGTTTTAGCAGTATGCTGTATCTGGGCGGAGGAGAGAGCAATCAAAGATGAGCTTGGGAGGATGAGAGTGTTGTCCACAGAGACAGGGGATGGTGGGGAAGATGAGTAGCTCCGTTTTAGCCATCTTCAGTTTTAGATGGCGGTCAGACATCCAGGCAGCAGGCTGACACTCCGGTCTGGGTTTCACTAAAGATATCTGGTACAGAGAGGTGATACTGGAAACCATGGGAGGAGATCAGCGCTCCAAGTGAGCAAGTGTAGATTGAGAAATGGAGTGGACTCGGGACAGAGCCTTGAGGGGCACCTAGAGATAGCGGGATGGCTGGGAAGGAAGAACCGCTGATGGTAGGATGGGAGAGGTAGGAAGAAACCCAGCAGAACCTGGAGTCCCAGAGAGGACAGCGTACCAAGGAGTAGGTGGTGATCAACAGCATCAAAGGCAGAAGATCGATCGAGAAGGATGAGGAGAGACTAGAGGCCTTTGGATCTGGCCATAGGGTAGGGTGTCAGTGCCATAAAGAGGCAGCGAGGGTGAGATGTGGGGTACAAAAAGTGAGCAGTCCTTTTAATCAACCTGGTCATGTGATCCTTGGAGGTGGAGGAGGGGAGCACATCCAGGTAGGCTAGGGGTTTTCTCAGCTAGGTCAGCAGGGGTGTCTCACAGAAGAGAGTCTTTTAAATCAAGTTATATTAGATGAGAAAGGGACCCCCCCACCACCACTACACTAATCAGTGACACAGTGAGGGTGGAAGATGCCCAGGGCGGAGGCACCCCACCCCCGCGCCCTACTCTCAGCCCCTCACCTGCGCTCTTCTCTTGGCCCCTAACGGCCTCTTCTCCACCCCCCACACCTTTCAGGCCAACCCCCCCAACCCGCTCCTTCCGCGTCCCCATCCCACACTCGCACCCTCCCTTCCTACCCCCGTACCTCTTTAAATCTTCTCCGGCCTGTTCACACTGGCTTTCCCTCTGATGTCACTTCCTGGCCCCGTGACCCAGAAGTGATTTCAGAGGGAGCCAGGCTAGCGCGAGCAGCAGGCTTAGAGTGCTGGCAGGGAAGGGAGGGCCCAAGCGTGGCGGGGGCCAGAGAGGTGCCTGCGCTCCCACCAAGATGGTGCTTGGGGTGGTCCACCCCCTCCTTACTACCCCCACTGACACCAATTTACAGAATTGCCCAATACAATACATTCTCACAATGTACATGACTCGAAGGGATGAAGCGATGCTTTTGGTTTCATATCGTGATACCAAGTAATAACGGCCTATTTTTCAGTTATGGAAAGTTATATCTATATAGAAATGATCTTCCACGGTGCAAAATATTTAAAGCTGAACATGCCTCGTATTATATCCAGTGTTGCACAGCTGATGACATCATACAGTGCACATAAAACAGTGATATCAATGGTGTGGGACATGAGGTTCTTTTTCCAGCAGCAGGAGGGTGTAATGCTATTTAATTACAATCTTAGAAATAACAGGACAAAGGGCAAAGCCTTCAATACACTTTCTTAAAAAGACCAGAAGCCTCCTAATTTTATATATTTAAAGAACCTAAGAATAGTCTTACTGGGTCAGACCAATGGTCAATCTAGCCCAGTATCCTGTCTTCACGGAGGCCAATCCAAGTCACAAGTACCAGGCAGAAACCCAAAGAGTAGCAACATTCCGGAATCTCAAAGAGTAACAAGATTCCGGAACCCTGAAGAGGAGCAACATTCCGGAATCTCAAAGAGTAACAAGATTCCGGAACCCTGAAGAGGAGCAACATTCCTGGAATCTCAAAGAGTAACAAGATTCTGGAACCCTGAAGAGTAGCAACATTCCGGAATCTCATAGAGTAACAAGATTCCGGAACCCTGAAGAGGAGCAACATTCCGGAATCTCAAAGAGTAACAAGATTCCGGAACCCTGAAGAGGAGCAACATTCCGGAATCTCAAAGAGTAACAAGATTCCGGAACCCTGAAAAGGAGCAACATTCCATGCCACCGATCCAGGCCAAGCAGTGGCTTCTCCCAGGTCTTTCTCAACAGCAGACTATGGGCTTTTCCTCCAGGAACTTGTTGTAAAACAAAGAGGCACTTTTACTAAAGGGTGTTAAGTCCTTGATTAGGGCACCTAAGCGCCTAATATAAGAATATGGTCCTTAGTGTGCAGTTAGCGCATGTAAACTGTAGAAAACATTAAAGCGCTTGGCATAGCACACCCTTAGATGTGGTCTATATTTGTTGCCTAAATGTTACAATATGTCTATTTTTTATTTGTTAATCGCTTAGAAATTTTTTATATCAGCGTTTTATCAAATTTTTAATAAAATCTGAAAACTAAACAAGGGGGAGATGCTGGATGGTAGGGTGGGAAGGGAGGAGATAGGAAAGGTGCTGGATTGTAGGAATGAGAAGAAAGGAGAAACATTGGACCACTGGGAGTATGAGAAGAGAAAGGGGGCTGGCTGATGTTGGACTGCACCAAGAAAAGGGAGAGATGGAGGAAATGCTGGACCACTGGGGGAGGGACAGGAAGTGTTACTCAGAAGGGAGGCTGGACTGGGAAAAGGAAGAAAGCAGAGGAGGAGATGCTGGACTGAAACAGAGGAGTGAGAAGAAAGCATGGAGACAACAAAGGTAGGAAAAAAGCATTATACGAGGGTCATTTCATAAATAATGCACGCTATATTTTTTTTAATTTACTTTTTTTTTTTTAAGTATTTCTTTACAGTCCTTCAATATAGTCTCCCTGCTTTGCAATGACTGAGTCCCAATGTCTGGGAAGCTTCATTATTCCATCCAGGATACTGTTTTTGTTCAGTTGCCAAATGGCTTGGGTAACGGCGGAAGAAAGTTCTTCCAGAGATGCAAAACGATGTCCACGCAGAAGTTGTTTCAACTTTGGAAAAAGGTCAAAGTCTGGTAGACTCATGTCTGGACTGTTGAAATTATTGATGAAACGTGAGTCCATCAATAGTCAGAGACTTTGAGCTGGAGCTGAAATCACAATCCAACGAGTAGAGAGCTCCATCTTCCCCACGACCAAAAAAATTTCAATGAGCTCAATCAAAAGTCAAACAAACGATGAGTTTTGCTTATGATCATGAAAGCATCATCATCACAGACAAAGTTCCATGTGGAAGAAGTGTCACAGCAGTGTATTATCATGAGTTTTTGCAAATAATGCACAGAAAAATGCATAAAACCCGACCTCAGTTGCTCTTGGCTGGGCAGCTCACTGTTCACAATGCTCACCCGCATATAAGGAATGTCACCATTGAAAAACTACGCAAATACGGCTGGGAGGTGTTACCTTATGTTCCGTACAGTCCAGAAATGAGTCCACCAGACTTCGACCTTTTTCCAAAGTTCAAACAACCTATGCATGGACATCGTTTTGCATCTCTGGAAGAGCTTTCGTCCACCGGTACCTGAGCCATTCGGCAACTGAACAAAAACGATGTCTTGGATGGAATAACGAAGCTTCCCAGACGTTGAGACTCAGGTCATTGCAAAGCAGGGAGACTATATTGAAGGATTGTAAAGAAATATTTGAAAAAAAAAAACAAAAACATGTAAATAAAAAAAAAAAAAAAAAAATAGTGTGCATTATTTATGAAATGGCCCTTTTATGTTGAATTTATTAATTGGAATATGTCAGCTTTGGGAAATGCACATCTCTAATATAAAAGTGGAAATGCATCTTATTTTCATTCTTCTATCGTGGGCTTGATGGACCTTTGGCCTGACCTAGTAAGGCTTAGCTTATGTTCTTGCCTTGTTAGTTTGAGACTTATTTTAACCCAGTAGCACATACTAATAACTCCAGTCATTCGATTTAAGCCATGTGTGTGTAACTAGCCTTGAACTAGTACTGAAAAGCCAAGAGATTACATTACATTGGTGATTTCCATTCCGCCATTACCTTGCGGTTCAAGGCGGATTACAAAAGCAATTATCTGGCCATTTCCAGAGGAATTAAAGAGTAGAGCGGGTTGCTTCAGAGAATTGGGACGAATCTTGCGGTGTTAGTTTGTCTTCAAGGATACATTTCAAATAAATATGTTAACATGAATAAATAAATAAATAAATAAAATAGATCCATAACTAATGGATTAACTCTTCACTGAAAGGGCAGTAGTGCATGGCATAACTTCTCAAGGATGGTGTTAGAGACAAAGAGGAACAGACTTCTAGAAAGTATAGATTAAGCACATGCTATCCTTGGGTGGAAAAAAGTCAAGGGAAAGCAGAGTTAAACTGAAGTCTATAACTACGCACTGGGAATTAATAGGGGAAGACTAGATGGGTCTTCTGGCTCTTCTTGGCCATCATTTTCTCTGTTTTGATTGGGGGTGGCGAACACCAGTTCCATAGCAATCCCAGCCTTGGCCAATCCAACGAACGGAAGGTGAAAGCAAGAACGCCAACTGAAATTCTCAAACGGCAACACCCAACTCTACCGTTGGGCCCAATTCCTCGTTTTCTTTTCCACTTGGTTGATACCTTGAAGATCCCAAGGCCAAATGCAGCCATGAGACCACAAGAAAACTCAGGCACAGGCGGTGATGAGGCTTTAGGGTTAGTAGGCTTGGGTTCCACTCCTGGCTCAGGCTGGCTATGCTGCTCTCGCTGCCCCTTGAAAGAGAAGCAGGGAGACACCAGTTAATAGCAGTTCTGTGCCAACGGCCAACGCAAAGCTCCGAGACTAGTATTGTTCTTTTCCTTTGGTTGCTCGAGATCAACGTTGTGCTTGACCATTATGAGAGAAAACTGGAACCCTTCAGAAAGCTGCAGTGATGGGTCTTTTATATAAACTGGCATCCATAAGGCCACGTTGGGGATAGTGAACAGAAACCTTGCTGCATAAATTTCAAAGTGGAATGGATGCTCCGGACACTACTTTCCAGAGAGTTTAATCAACAGCACGGAATGTAAGGAACCATTCTGGAAGTCGAGTCCATGCTATTGACTTGTACAGTCTTTGCCCCATCTGCTGTGTGAATCCCCGCAGCTCAAACCACATTTTGGAGAGCGATGAAGCGTGAGAATGATAGCAGTGGGACCCAGAACCAACCTCTTTTGTTTCCTTCCTGTTTCTTCTGTCGGAGAATCTCTGAAAAAGCACGCTCTGTGAAAGAAATTGGACTGCTGGGCGTTGCGACTGCCGTAACCACTACAAGAATGTAACTCGCCTTCTGTGAGGACTGAAAAATGCATAACCCAAACGCAAACCAGTCAGTCAGTCAGTCTACAAATAAATACTGCTATCCATTTGAATCGCGGGAGGAATTTGATGCCTTGAAAACTCATTTTAGTACAGCTGGGCCTTTTCAACTTCCAGTTCCCCCCCCCCTCTTAAAACCTGAGTTCTGACACAATTTTCCGGGATGGACTAGTATTCATAAAAAGACAGTAAGGGGCTCATTTTCAAAAAAGATAAGATATCCAAAAGATGACATTAGCCAGCATTCGGACATCTTACTAGCAAAAATGCCCAAGTGGGCATTTTCAAAACTAACTTTCTAGATGTTTTTCTAATCGTTTTGTCTCCAGTCCATCTAAATCTTAAAGGGAGGGGGGCGTGTTAAAGTCGTGTTTTGGGTGAAATTAGGGCACGAACGTTTCATAGCAATAATCAAACATTTGGAAGTTTTGGGCTAGACCGATTTTTAAAACGAACAAGGGCCAAAAGGGTACCCAAAATGATCAAATGACCACTGGAGAGATAAAAATATGGCCCCCCCACACACTCCCCCAGTGGTCACTGACCCCCCCCTCCCGCCCCCCAAATATCTGCATGAAACAGCACATATCTGTCTCCGTGACAACTGCAGATACGTTGGCCAATCCCAGTAGAGCTGCAAGCAGGTCTCTGGAGTAGCCTGGAGGGCAGTTCAGTGGACTGCCGAGAAGGGGACCCAGACCCATATGCCACCCTGACTAATACACCTTTGGAAGAAAGTGTGAGCTCACCAAAAAACCCACTGTACTGCCATATTGATGACCCCACAGGTATAAGGGCTATTGGGATGGTCGACAGGTAGGTATAGAAAAGTTTGGGGGAAGTTTTGAAGGAGTGTGGTATGGTGGTTAGAGAGACAGCTTCAGCACCCTGAGATTATGGGTTCAAACCCTGTGCTGCTCCCTATGACCCTGGGCAAGTCACTTAATCCTCTACTGCCCCAGATACATTAGATGGACTGTCTGTCCACCAGGACAGATAGGGAAAATACTTGAAGTACCTGTATTGTAAACCGCTTTGAATGTGGTTGTATAATTGCAAAAAGGTGGTATGCAAGTCCCTATCCCTTTGGAGGTTATGGTGAGATGTGTACCTGGCACTCTTAATGTGAAGCTCACAGCAGTGGCCCCCTAGGGTACCCAGCTGCTCTGCTGGCATGTCTGTGTGGCCAGTCCATTAAAAATGTTGCCTCCCCCCTCCTACATGCATGTTTTGGATATTTTTAATTTGAATGTTATTTTTAATAATAGCAAAAAAAAAAAACCAAACCCCAACTTAAAACGTCTAGCTGGGCCATTTTCGAAAAAAAAAAAAAAAAAAAAAAGATAAGACTCCTTGCGGGTTTGAAAAGGGACATTTTCTCCACCTGACGTTTGGACGTTTTTTCTCGTAATGTCCAAAGTCGGACTTAGATGTCCCCATCAAAAAATGCCCCTCCACCTTTATAGAAATCCCCTTGCGCTGATGTTGGGTCCGTGGCGTTGAAACGGTCAGAAAAGAACTCTGTCCTCTTGCTCTTTCTCCCAGAAAAGATGGCTGTTCACGGTTCCGAAATCCTCTTCATCTTCTTCCTGCTGTTCCTTTGTGAGCTCGATAAAAACCTGCAGGCAACGAGAAACATAACATAGTAACATAGTAGATGACAGCAGATAAAGACCCGAATGGTCCATCCAGTCTGCCCAACCTGATTCAATTTAAATTAAAAAATTTTTTTTTCTTAGCTATTTCTGGGCAAGAATCCAAAGCTCTACCCGGTACTGTGCTTTGGTTCCAAATGCCGAAATCTCCGTCAAAACCTACTCCATCCCATCTAAACCCTCCCAGCCATTGAAGCCCTCTCCAGCCCATCCTCTCCCAAATGGCCATATATATTTTTTATTTAATTATTTATTCAATTTTCTATACCATTCTCCCAGGGGAGCTCAATAACATGAACTTATTCAGGTACTCAAGCCTTTTTCCCTTTCTGTCCCGGTGGGCTCGCAATCTATCTAACATACCTGGGGCATTGGGGGGATTAAGTGACTTGCCCAGGGTCACAAGGAGCAGTGTGGGTTTGAACCCACAACCTCTCCTCAGTACTGGCCTAGTTCAATATTTAATATTATTTTCTGATTCTAGATAGTCTGTGTTCATCCCACGCTTCTTTGAACTCCGTCACTATTTCCCTCTCCACCACCTCTCTCGGAAGCGCATTCCAGGCATCCACCACCCTCTCCGTAAAGTAGAATTTCCTAACATTGCCCCTGAATCTACCACCCCTCAACCTCAAATTATGTCCTCTGGTTTTACCATTTTCCTTTCTCTGAAAAAGATTTTGTCCTACGTTAATACCCTTCAAGTATTTGAACATCTGAATCATATGTAATGTAATTGTAATTTATTTCTTATATACCGCTAAACTCCGTTAGGATTCTAAGCGGTTTACAGAAAAATAGACAATAGGGTGCATTAAAATTATAAGTAAAATAGGTACTTAGAAATTCCCTTACTGTCCCGAAGGCTCACAATCTAACTAAAGTACCTGGAAAAATGACAATTAGTAGAGTAATGAAGAAATAAAATAGAGAATAGGTGAGAAAAATAAGAAAATAAACATTCTAATAAGACTACAATGGTCTAAAGGACTTTGAAAGGTTGAAAAAAGAGGGGAGATAAGAATAGATGCAGAGGGAGAACCGTTGAAGCAATAGAAATTTAAATGAAATTTGAATGATAAAATAAAACAATATAAGTGGTAAAACAATAAGTGAGATTAAAAAATATATCATAAACTAAAAAGAAGAAGTGAAAATAAAATCAAAACAGTCAAAACTGAAGTCCAGCTTGAACGGGCCCCCGAGCCAACCTTTGGTCCGATGGCCGGACTGCAGCCCTCCTCCGTCGGTTCTCCCCTGCTGGAATGGGGGAGGAGCGAAAACAGTGTCGGGTGCCCCGCTGGAACGGGCCCCCAAGCCGACCGTTGGACCGATGGCCGGACTGCAGCCCTCCTCCGTCGGCTCCGTCATATCTCCCCAGTCTCTCCTTTCCTCTAGGGTCTACATATTCAGGGCTTCCAGTCTCTCCTCATACGTCTTCTGGCTGCAAGCTTCCTATCATTTTCGTTGCCCTCCCCTGGACCGCTTCAGTTTCCGAAAGGCAGTTTCAGTGCAGTACATTTCACTGTACCAGGGGTAGAGGATACGTGGCAGAATTAATCAATTAGGGGAGGAATTCATGAAGCAGCGTTATTGCTTTTGCGAGGACATTAGGCCCTTAACCCTTTCAGGACCAAGGGACATATTTGTCCCATAACTTTAAAATCCTATACATTTTGATTGGGATAGTCTACAGTTCTAAATTTGATATGTACGGATTCCATATGATGCTGCCTTTATGTAAACAAACTGGTTCCGACATTCATTCATTAGCGTCGTTGCCAGATTGACGAGAAGATTCACTTGCCACACTGTCCATAAGCCAGAAGTGTGATTTTTTAAATAAAAATAATGATATTTCACAAAAACAATGAATTTTTTGGCATCTGCAAGCCCTTTTTACCATAAAAATGTCGTCAAAACCACAAAAATTGGCCTACGATCCTTATGGTCCTGAAAGGGTTAACACACATTAAGGCCCTCTTTTACAAAGGTGCGCTAAGTTTTTTAGCGTGCATTTAGCACGTGCTAAATCAACACATGCGCTAACCGCTAATGCGTCCATAGGATAACATGCGCACGTTAGCGTTTAGCGCGTGATTAGTGCGTGCGCTAATATTTACCGCACGCTAAAAAGCATAGCGCACCTTAGTAAAAGAGGGGAGTAAGAGAATTAGCGTGCGCCAGACGCTAAGAAGCCTGTTTTATACTTTGGGTTTCTTAGCATTTAGGCCCAGATTCTCAAACCGTCGCTGAATTTTTTAGGTGCTGGTAGGCGCCCAAACTGTGGAAAACGCCGTCCAAACAAAGCTTTTAACTGAGTTTCAAGGCGCCTAACGACACCTAAAAAAAAAATCCGCACCGGAATCGCACTTACGTAGGCGCTTTAGGCCGCCGAACGTCACTGTAGGCGCGGGGTGCAAAGGATTAGCGCCGACATTTAAGTGTGGTGTTTTTTTTTTCACAATTGCAGTTAAACGCCGTCTTTAAATTTTGGCGCTTTCTGTAAATATGAATATAGTTTTGAGTAATATATAACACTTATAGGTTGGGAGTTTTTTTTAGATCTATGATTGAAATATGACCTTTTCAAGTCAAGAACTTCAAAGCCGTGTTTTTGACTTTTAAGGTCTCTGAGGTCTTTTCTCCCTAAACCATTTGGATTATTTATATTCATGTGTGCTTCTTAAGATATCGGGTGGTGTCGGTTTTTGCTCCCAGGTGGCTCACAAGCAGAATTATTAATTAATTTATTTTCTTTTTTTTTTCTTTTTATTTCTTATATACCGCTGTACCGTGAGGTTCTAAGCGGTTTACAGTAGAAACAGAAGAAATGCAATAAGTAAGATTAATTAAGATGAAGAGAAAGTACTTAGAGTTCCCTGACTGTCCCAAAGGCTCACATTCTTGCTAAAGTAAAAAATAAATTAGTTAGGTTATAAACATAGAGTAGAAGAAGGTAGGAAAACAGTTCATAGGAAAATTAATTTCGAGTACATTATACATTATATATTGTTCAAGGCGGAATACAAATTATAGGAATTACCAAAAGAATTGCGTAATAAAGATTATCTAGATAAATTACATAACAGTGATTCGTGTACATTAAATGGTGTGGTAGAGGATTCAATTATGAAAATTACATATCAGGGAATCAGGTGATAAGAGAATATAGTGGAGATTATCAGTATATACGGTTTACAGATTGGAAGTTACCTAATAATTCAGCTGTTCGCCTTCCCGTCTCTAAAACTCTGCCACCTTAAAAGATTCCTAGACAAAACCTTCGCCTTCCAAGCAGCTAAGCTCAACCCATGGCTTGCACAAATGATACTCGAGGCCCCCACTTACCTCGGCTTCAGAAAATCACTCAAAACCTACCTATTCGGCAAACAAGACCCCTAACAACCCCCCCCCCCCCCCCGCTTACATTACTACACCCCCCCACCCACCCCCGCTCTTCCCCCCCTTAATTGCTCCCCTCTCCCCCATCTCCCCTCCGCCAGTCATCCTCTGTTAAGTTCGATTAACACTGCTTATATCCGATAAACTATTTACATCGGATAAATTGTCTTTACATGATAAAATGCTGTAAACCCCGCTCTTACACTTGTTTCTACCTGATAAATTGTATACTGCTGATAAATTGTTTAAATTGTTCAAACTGTTTGTAAATCTGCGTGTCAACGCAGATACTACTGTAACTGATGTAAACCGCCTAGAACTCTCCTGGTATGGCGGTATATAAGAATAAAATTATTATTATTATTATTATTAATAATGTCATAAGAAGTTTATTGGATAGTGTGGAAAATGTTTATATAGGAATCAGAGTATGTATGATAGGAAAGGTTCTAAGAATTGAATTAATGTGTTATTCTATCGAGGGAGAGCTTGTGCATAAAGGGAGGATATTAGTTGGTAATGACGTGTTTTCTGAATAGAAATGTTTTGATTTCTTTTCGAAACAAAATTTACTATGGTAGTCAGCAACCTGCGGGACTGTTATACCACTCGTGCCGACTCCCATGGCAGATTAGGTGTGGTGAAAACTCACCTCTTACTTTATGCCAGCCAGTGGCACTAACCGGACAGTGCTGTTGCATATTCATTTTGAATGTCTTGGACCTATCCGGATAGTGCCAGCATAGGCTGGGCAGAGCAGCAGGTTATCTGGTTATCCGTTATCTCCCCTACCTGTTGTTTTTACCATTTATGTTCTCTTTTATATATACGATTGTAGTTCCACCCTTTCTTTCCCCGTGTATCCGTTAGTTTGTATGACTTTATTTATTATTTTGTATGATAATGTGTCAAACTTATGTATCCTTTTATAATTAATCTGATGTACCTATTTTTTTTATCTGTAAATCGCTTAGCAAATTAAATTAAGCGATTCAATAAGTCAAAAATAAACTTGAAACTTGTTAGTGGCGATAATAACCGATTAAAAGCTGAAATTGCTTTTTTTGCGGTCCTAAGTTTATCTGGTTAGGGGTCTGGATTACTGCAACTTGCTTCTCGTGGGTCTCCCGCTTAGCCGTCTCTCTCCCCTTCCATCTGTTCAGAATTCTGCTGCACGCCTCGTATTCCGTCGGTGCCATTATGCGCACGTTAACCCTCTCCTCAAGTCGCTTCATTGGCTCCCTGTCCGCTTACATGTTACTAAACTAAACCTTAAGTTTATATACCGCGTCCTCTCCATAATTATAGAGCTCGGCACGGTTTATAAGAACTTAATATAGGAAGGAATAACATAATGGGTTTGGAGGTTGAGTAGAGGGGGGAGGAGAGCATTACATTTTTGTGAAAAGCCTAGTTTTCAGGTGCTTACGGAATAGTTGGAAGGAGCCCTGATTCCGTAGTGGAGCAGTAAGATTATTCGAAAGCCCTGTGATTCTAAAGATGAGAGATTTTCCCAATTTTCCCGCACAGAGGATACCTTTTAGCTAGGGGAAGGATAGTTTAAGTTTTAGGTGGGCCTGATGGTGTCAGGACTCGAGGAGTTCCAAGATAGTGGGATCAGGGGAGGGAGGATGCCGTGTAGGATCTTAAAAACTAGGCAGGAGCATTTAAAATGAACCCTGGAAATTACTGGGAGCCAGTGCAGTTTGGACAGAAGTGGGGGAAACATGATCAAATTTGCGTTTTGCGAAGATCAACTTGGCCGCAGTGTTCTGAATTAGTTGAAGTCTTTGAAGAATTTTTTTTAGTTAGACTTAGATAGATGGAATTACAATAGTCTAGTCTGGAGAGGATGATGGATTGAACAAGGACGGCAAAATGTTGTTGGCGGAAGCAGGATCTCACGTTCCTCAGCATGTGGAGGCTAAAAAAGCATGATTTTACCAAGGAGTTGAGGTGGTCGTTGAAGGAAAGAGAAGAGTTGATAATGATGCCTAGAACTTTGCTTGAGAACTCAAGCTGCAGTGTGGCACCAGGGGGCAGTGCGAAGAGGGTGGGCAGCTGTTCTAATTTTGGGCCGAGCCAGAGTAGTTTCGTTTTAGACTCGTTCAGTTTCATTTGAACTGAGAGGGACCAGGATTGGAGTTTCGATATGCAAGCTGTTATATTTTCAGAGAGGTTGGTAAGGTTCGAGTCTGTCTCGAGAAGGACAAGGATGTCATCGGCACCGAATTGTGGTTTAACTTGCATTGCTTTTGACTCTTCCCATGTAAAAGCCTTCACCCGACGTTTTAGCCCAGCGAGCCCGTGGTTTTAACCCGCTTTAAACCCGCGGGTTAAAACCACGGGCTCACACTGCGGGGGAAGGCCGGGGCAGAAACAGGGCAGCGCTTGGGGCAGAGAGCAGGAGAGTCGGGGGCAGAAAGCACAAGAGAGTCAGGGCAGAGCAGGGCGGCAGAAGAATTTCGGCAGAGAACAGGAGATTCGGGGCAGGGTGGCAGGAGAATCACGACAGAGAGTCGGGGCAGAAGAGAGCAGGGTGGCAGGAGAGCTGGAGAATCGCGGCAGAGAGCAGGAGATGCAGTCGGAAACGAAAGAACAACTGGTCCCCAGCAGTCACTTGTTTGTTGATCGGCCAGCCTAGTCGGTGTTGCAGTTTTTGGTTAGTGAATTGCTGCCTGCCTACATTTGAATGCCGTTCACCCTCATTTGCATGCGCAGATTGGAAGATGATTGGGACAGAGGTTCGTGAATTGGGTCGGAGGGAAATTGGATCTCAAAGGGGTCGCAACTTGATTGGTGGGATTAGTGAATCTAGCTCTATATCCCCTGTGACAAGTTTGAAAGTGGGCTGGAAGTGATAGATGTCATTAATACATGCTGATAAAGAAGTGTCGTGGAAAAATATTTGGCAGTTCTCTTCCAGCTCCTTTGGATCCAAAGTAACCCTGACTTAAAAATGAGTGAAGACTACTGAATTACAGGTAAATATAACAGGAATTGTTAAATCAAAGCGGTTTACAATAATAGGAACAGGAATAAAAACTGATTAAAAAAATAAAACAAACAGGGTTAAAAAAAAACAAACAAACCTAGACAAGGAAAAAAACAAGACACAAGTACGGTAGGTACATGGGGAAAGGCAACATTTACAATGTAATATAGGGTGAAAACAGTGGAAATCAACGAAAGAGAAAGGGATAAAGAAGAGAAAAAGTGGGTAAAAGTGATCATATAGTGCACAGAGGGGAACCTATAAAGAGGATGATTCAAATGCCTATATAAAGTAGTAGGCTTTTAACTGTGATTTGAAATTCTTAAGGGATTTTTCTGACCTTAAATACAGCGGTAGGGAGTTCCAAAGCGTAGGGGCCATGACCGAAAAGCTAGAATCCCGGTTAATGTCGAGGAACATCTGTCGACAAGAAGAAGGTAAGTTCCTACTAGGCGAATAGATGGTCGGAAAACAGGACAAGAAAGAGGGAAGCCCAGAGGACTGTATCTGAGAGGTGAGAACATTATACTTAAATGGTATTCTATAGGCTATCGAGAGCATAGGTTCAGATTTGAGAAGAGTGAGGTGGTCAAATTTTGAACAGCAATAAAGTTGATGGAGAGCAGTGGTTTGCACTAGCTGGAGACAACGGAACTGATACTGAGGGAGTCCAACTAGAAGAGTTACAGTAGTCCAGTTTGGAAAAGGCCATAGAGTGCAAAAGAATCCGAAGAGAACCACGGTTTAGAAGCGGTCGAACAGAACGAAGCTGGTGAAGATTAAAGAATGATTACGAAACTACAGTGAAATGACAAGGAATTATCTGAGACAACACCAAGAATCTTAATAGATGAAGGGTACATCAAGGGAAGGCCGTTCAAAGAGAAGCATGGACGTTTTGGCGAACATTTAGTAGGGGACAAGATCATTGTGGACGTCTTCTGCGTTAGTCGTTCAGCCACCTCATCTAGATTTTTCTTTAAATGAATGAAAAATCACCAGAACACTGGGAGTTGAAAGGGTCAAGTAACCGAATGTCATCTGCATAAATAAAAAAAATGTAAATCCAAGTGACTGAAGCAGTAAAGGCGCGAGAAAAATGTTGAAACAATTGGTCCAAGAACTGAGCCTTGAGGAACACCTGATTGAAGCTGCTGAGGGGTAGAAAATGAACTATAGATCGCTCAGTAAGATGCGAATTGAACCATCAGTGGTACGGAAACCCTTTAAATGGTCCAATAAGACTGAATGGTCCACTAAGTCGAAGGAGAAAGGAACGTCACGATTGCTATCAAGAATGGATCTCACATAGGGGTCCCTTTTATTAAGGCGCGTTAACCGATTTTGCGCATGCTGAATGCTATTTTATGGGCGCCTTAGCATTTAGCATGCGCTAAATCGGTTAATGTACGTTAATAAAAGGATCCCATCAGAACATAAGAATAGCCTTACTGGGTCAGACTAATGGTCCATCAAGCTCAGTAGCCCATTCTCACGGTGGCCAATCCAGGTCACTAGTACCCGGCCAAAACCCAAGGAGTAGCAACATTCCATACAGAATCTCAAAGAATAGCAAGATTCTGGAATCCCAGAGAGTAAGAAGATTCTAGAATCCTAAAGAGCAGCAACATTCCATACAGAATCTCAAAGAATAGCAAGATTCCGGAATTTCAGAGAGTAACAAGATTCTAGAATCCCCAAGAGTAGCAACATTCCTCATAGAATCTCAAAGAATAGCAAGATTCCGGAATCCCAGAGAGTAACAAGATTCTAGAATCCCCAAGAGTAGCAACATTCCATACAGAATCTCAAAGAATAGCAAGATTCCGGAATCCCAGAGATTAACAAGATTCTAGAATCCCCAAGAGTAGCAACATTTCTCATAGAATCTCAAAGAATAGCAAGATTCTGGAATCCCAGAGATTAACAAGATTCTAGAATCCCAAAGAGTATCAACATTCCATACAGAATCTCAAAGAATAGCAAGATTCCGGAATCCCAGAGATTAACAAGATTCTAGAATCCCAAAGAGTAGCAACATTCCATACAGAATCTCAAAGAATAGCAAGATTCCGGAATCCCAGAGATTAAAAAGATTCTAGAATCCCCAAGAGTAGCAACATTTCTCATAGAATCTCAAAGAATAGCAAGATTCCGGAATCCCAGAGATTAAAAAGATTCTAGAATCCCCAAGAGTAGCAACATTTCTCATAGAATCTCAAAGAATATCAAGATTCCGGAATCCCAGAGAGTAACAAGATTCTGGAACCCCAAAGAGTAGCAACATTCCATGCTACCAATACAGGGCAAGCAATGGCTTCCCCCATGTCTT
This sequence comes from Geotrypetes seraphini, assembly GCF_902459505.1. Lineage (NCBI taxonomy): Eukaryota > Metazoa > Chordata > Amphibia > Gymnophiona > Dermophiidae > Geotrypetes > Geotrypetes seraphini. The sequence continues at coordinate 13,995,671 of NC_047093.1, read as the reverse complement.
TCTCAATAACAGACTATGGACTTTTCCTCCAGGAACTTGTCCAGACCTTTCTTAAAACCAGCTACGCTATCCGCTCTTACCACATCCTCTGGCAACGCGTTCCAGAGCTTAACTATTCTCTGTGTGAAAAACTATTTCCTCCAATTGGTTTTAAAAGTATTTCCCTGTAACTTCATCGAGTGTCCCCTAGTCTTTGTCATTTTTGATGGAGCGGAAAATCGATCCACTTGTACCCGTTCTACTTCACTCCATAATTAGTTAAACCTAAGGGTCAGTGCTCAGTCGAATGCAACGGACGAAAACCTGTCTGACGTGGGTGGAGTGCATTGGTAGAATCTAGGAAATCAGATAATTGTGCAGGAACCACCTGATGTACTAAAGATATGTTTCCCATTCTGTGTTTAGGCAGGAAGTGTATTCATATGTTCTGTTTGCTCTATGGAGGATTTGTATTTTTGTCTCTTGGTTTCGTGTTCCCTTCCAGCAGCAAGGAAGTATTTTCACCTCCTGAGGTTCCAGGGTTAATTTGATATACAACACGCCCACAAAGAACAGCCATCTCTTTCACATTCATTGCTCTTGGGAAGGAAGATAAGGAAATATGGACTTAAGCTGCCTGTATTGCTCTTAGAAGTAGCTTATTCCTTCTATTTACTTTAGGTTTGAGTCAGATTTTTCCCATTATGTACACAAAACAGCTGAATCTGGAAATTTGACCAGCCGATTTGGCTCGTCTCAATGAGCAGATGCAAAAGAGTAGTATGCAGCCTGTCAGGGTGCGATTCAGACACCCAGACTTCCCTTTCCATGGGAGATAGAGATCATTCTCAAGAATTCCCTTTTCAGAATCCACAAAATAGGGCCCTTATTATTAGTGCACTTTAAAGGGATTTAATGTACACTATTATTCTCTACAGGCACGGTTCTCTCTAAGCCGAGCAGAAGTCTTCCAAATGCATTGCTGCCAGTAGGGGGTGGGGCTTCAATACTGTGTTTTCAATCATTAGGGACAGGCAGGTTGCTTGAAGTCCTGCAGGGTTTGCTTGTCCCTTGCCATTGAAAATGAGATAATTAAATAGCTCCCTCTACTGGCAAGAATGTATGTGGAGGACTCCCACTCAGCTTAGAGCAGGGGTGTCAAAGTCCCTCCTCAAGGGCCACAATCCAGTTGGCTTTTCAGGATTTCCCCAATGAATATGCATGAGATCTATTTGCATGCACTGCTTGCATTGTATGCTAATAGATCTCATGCATATTCATTGGGGAAATCCTGAAAATCCGACTGGATTGCGGCCCTCGAGGAGGGACTTTGACACCCCTGCTCTAGAGACAGATAGGTTCTCTGAGTCCTGCAGAGATTACCTGTCCCTCTTATAGAAAATGTGATAGTGAAACAGCACCCCCCACTGGCAGGATTGTAGGTAGAGAACTCTTGCTCAGCTTAGAGCAGTGGTATCAAAGTCCCTCCTCGAGGGTGGCAATCCAGTCAGGTTTTCAGGATTTCCCCAATGAATATGCATGAGATCTATGTGCATGCACTGCTTTCAATGCATATTCATTGGGGAAATCCTGAAAACCCAACTGGATTGCGGCCCTTGAGGAGGGACTTTGAGATCCCTGGTCTAGAACAGACATGGGCAATTCCGGACCGACCGGAATCCAATTGGGTTTTCAGGATTTCCCCAATGAATATGCATGAGATCTATGTGCATGCACTGCATATTCATTGGGGAAATCCTGAAAACCCGGCTGGATTGCGGCCCTCGAGGAGGGATTTTTAGATCCCTGGTCTAGTACAAGGGTAGGCAACTCCGGTCCTCAAGAGCCGGAATCCAGTCGGGTTTTCAGGATTTCCCCAATGAATATACAAGAGATCTATTTGCATGCACTGCTTTCATTGTATGCCACTAGATCTCATGCATATTCCTTGGGGAAATCCTGAAAACCCGACTGGATTGTGGCCCTCGAGGAGGGACTTTGACACCCCTGGCTTAGAGGGAACCGTGGCAATTTTAAAAAGGAATTTTGTGTGTAAACCATTTTACAAGCAAGGCTAGACTCAGGGCACTGGTCTTTGACCTAAGGGCCGCCGCGTGAGTGGACTGCTGGGCACGATGGACCAATGGTCTGACCCAGCAGCGGCAATTCCTATGTTTTATTAGAAACCATCCCCCAGGGCAGGGTTGCCATATTTTCAAGTTTATTGAGATTTTGATTTAAACGCAATATCAAGTATTTTCAATGCGTAAAACAATAATAATTTTTTTTTGGGGGGGGACAAATAAAACAGTTTAAAACCATATACATACAATTTTATCCATAGTTACATTAAAGATACGTAAAGAATTAGAGGTTAAATTACATTACATTAGAGATTTCTATTCCGCCATTACCTTGCGGTTCAAGGCGGATTACAAAAGATATAAAGAATGGGGGTTACAATGAAAGAATAATTGTCATTTCTAGAGTTGTAAAGAGTAAAATAAACAATTAAAATAGAATAACAATTAGGGAAGAACAATTTTTTATGAAGACTTAATCTAAGAGTAATTGCTTAGGCGAGACCTGATCTAAAAGTAAATAGGAGAATCAAAAGGATTGTCTGATCTAAGATTCAGAAGCATCTTTATAAAGATAGCTTTTTAGATTACTTTTAAATTTTTATAAGGAGGTTTCAGCGCGCAAATAGATTGGAAGTTTGTTCCAAATCTGGGGTCCCAGGATAGAAAAGGTTGTGGTTCTTCTGGTGCCAATTACTTTCAAAGAGATCTAACTGGGGAGTAGGGTATTAAATAGCGATATAAGAATATTGGAGTATTAGTTTTCTGAATTTTGAATGTTAACAATGCAATTTTATATGTTACTAGTCTTTAAGCCCGTTACATTAACGGGTGCTAGAAAGCAGCCCCCTTTCCCTCTACCCCTCCAATTCCTCCCTGACAGTGTCTCCGTGGCCCCCCTTCTGTCTCCCCTCCCAAGCAAAGCTGTCTGCCTCCCAGCACACCCCTCCCCCCCAAAGCAGACCCCTTTCCCTCTGCCCCTCCAGTTCCTCCCTGATTGTGTCTCTGTGGCCCCCCTTCTGTCTCCCCCCCCAAGCAAAGCTGTCTGCCTCCAAGCACACCCTCCCCCAAAGCAGGCCCCTTTCCCTCACCTGTTCCAGTTCCTCCCTGTCTCTCTGTGGCCCCCCTTCTGTCTCCCCCCCCAAGCAAAGCTGTCTGCCTCCAAGCACAGCCCTTCCCCAAAGCAGGCCCCTTTCCCTCTCCAGATCCAGTTCCTCCGTGTCTCTCCGTGGCCCCCCTTCTGTCTCCCCCCCAAACAAAGCTGTCTGCCTCCAAGCACACCCCTCCCCCAAAGCAGGCCCCTTTCCCTCTTCCACTCCAGTTCCTCCCTGTCTCTTCGTGGCCCACCCAATTTTCTCTTCTCGCAGTCTGGCCAGCTCCCCTAGTCCCTTGCCGCCACCCCCTTCCCTTCCCGCGGTCGACAAACCTCTTGGCTCGAGCAGCGGCCGCAGGACTGTAAACACGCTGCTTCGCGGCCTCTACTGCCCCGATTTGCTCTGCCGCGTATCTGATGATGTCATCAGGGACACGGAAGAGCAAATCAAGGCAGTAGAGGCCGCAAAGCAGCGTGTTTACAGTCCTGCGGCCGCTGCTCGAGCCAAGAGGTTTGTCGACCGCGGGAAGGGAAGGGAAGGGGGTGGCGGCAGCGGCAAGGGACTAAGGTAGCCGGCCAGACCGCAAGAAGAGAAAATCGGGTGGGAGGCTCAACGGGAATTGGGGGGGGAGGGGCGAAGACGATGACGAAGACGCACTGAGCCCTTGCTTTCTCCCTAGCTCCCAGTGCCCTACCGATCTGTACACCGCAATCTGGAGAGCAGGGAGTCCAACGCTTGCGGCTGGGAAGCAGTAAGGCTGGGGACTCGCGCATGCGCACATCTGCAAAGCCACGGACATACATCTCACAGATCAGGGATTTCAGATCACGCAGGTCTGAGTGCGCATGCGTGGCTAGCATTTTATTATATTAGATTCTATGTGAAATAGGTAGCCAGTGTGCTTCTTCAGCAAGACCCCTCCTCCGTTCCGCCTCCAGCCTCACCCCGATCTGCCTCCAGCCCTGCCCCAGGGTGTATGCATAAAAGTACATGTCATGACAAGATGACAAAAAAGTCATGTAATCAAGTTTGGGGGCACTTTCTTCACCCTCGAACTTTACACCTGCTCTTAGGCAGTGGGTCTTGGGAGGTGCCGGCTTGTCTTTATAACACAGTCTCAAAACAGATGCCTACTTGGCCTTCCAACCAAAGCCACCGAGTATAAAATTAACCCCCATGTGCTTAAATTGAATTCATATTTCATGAAAGTTATATATCGAAGCCTCAGCTTGTAACATACCTGTTCAAGTGTTGACTGGGAAAAGCTGTACTCTTCGATATTAAAGGCACATTTCGCTGTTAAAAGATGCAAAAACGGTTGGTTTAATTAACAATAGTCAATAGCCACCAAAAGTAACATTACAGGCTGTCAGAAAGGGAAGGCTGATATGGGTAGGGTTAGCAGACGTCCGGATCTCCCCGGATATGTCTTCCTTTTGAGAATATGTCCGGGGGTCCGGACGGCTTTTCAAAACCCGGCACTTTTGTCCGGGTTTTGAAAAGCTTTTCGGCACAATTGCATTGGGAAGGGGCATCCGTGCATGCGCGGACCTGACGTCATTGCATCATGTCCGCGCATGCGCAGGTGCCGTCTGGGGGCGAGGCTGGGGGACGGAACAGGGCGGGAAAGAGCGGAACAGGGCGGTCCTGGGGGGGCGTGGCCATGGGCCTGGATTTTCCCAAAGGAAAATCCGGTAATCCTAGTCATGTCATATCTGTGCATGCTCTGATGTCCTCTACACACGGCCCCCAAGCTCAGGGCCTTCCAAAACCTGGACAAACTGCTGAGTTTTGGAAATTCCCCCAGGCACACGGACATGTCTGGGTTTTCTTCTGGTAACTCTACAACAGGGGTGTCCAACCTTTTGGCTTCCCTGGGCCACATTGGCCGAAAAAAAAAATGATTCTGGGGCCGCACAAACGCTGCAGCAAGACAGAGGAGGAAGCCGGCAAGACAGTAAACACCCGGGGGCAGCAGAGGAAAACACTGCATCGCCCTCGACTGGGGCTGCACAAAATACTTCACGGGGCCGCAGGTTGGACACCCCTGCTCTACAATATGCTGACAAATGGAGGGATCTGCTCCCTGCTCTCATTCGCACCCTGGCTCAGCCAGGTGTGCTGCAGAGGCAGCAGCAGGTAAGGAATCTCAGCCATTGTGCATCGGTGACATCTAGTGGTCAGATTTAGGGCTTAGAATAAGTTGTAAAGCATACAGGAAGGAATCTCTGGGTAGCTGTACCAGGATCCCTGGGTCTATGTGGAAGCTGAAGGAGCAGGTCCAAAAACTTCCACAGCAACAAGTAACTGGACTAGCTTTACAAATATAACTTACCTTCTTCCAGTCTCAAGAAACACTGAGAGAGAGATGGCACATTTTCCTTTGGAATTTTGTATGACAAGAGGGCTGAAAAGCTGGAAAAAAAAACCCCAGTGAAGGAAGGAAACACAAATTAGCTAATGGAAGAGCTCAGAGGTAATCATAAAAGAACTTACTACAGGGGGAGAAACTTCACAGTACATTAATTACAAAAAGTATTCATTTAAAATGACATTTTGGAATTTGTCTTTTCACAGATATTTTTCGCTTAGGTGGGTTGGAATAGATTATAGTCAACACTAAAAGGACAATTCTATAAACCAGGGGGCTGGTGATCAAAGCGATTTAGCCGGCTGCTCACTGGTTAAATCGCTTGGTCAGGCCAGCCACTAATATTCAGTGGCACTTAACCCACTAAGTGCCGCTGAATATTGAGTTAGCCAGATATGTTGGCGGCATTCCGGGGGTGGAGTCAGCATTTGGCCACTTAAGGGCTGATATTCAGCCCTTAAGCGACCAGGTTAACTGCATAAATGGGACCACAAAATAGTCAGCCCTATCTTTATTTGTCAGCCTATGGCCGCTGAAGTGTTGAATATTGATTTAAGCTGCTTTAAAAATAGCTGGATATTCAAAGCCAAAGCTTGCATAGATCCTGGCTTTGAATATCTAGGAATAATGCCATTGGTGGTGAGCAAAATACTGACCCCCCCAGGCTTCACTGTTTCTCTCATTCTTTTCTTTTCTTTTTTCTTTCTTTCACTAAGGAATGTGGCACGTAACAAAATCAGATAACCCTCTTTTCAGCTCCAGTGGCAAAATAACGCTCAGAGTTTAGGAAGTGAGTTAGTTGGGCTGAGAACTTTTCAGCATCCCCTCCTATGTAATAAAAGTGAGCCAAGTATAGGACAATTGAGTCATTGTGACATCATTGATGAGGTTGGCTCTTATTGGTGGAATGAGGCATTATGACATCACAATCTCAGCTAAGAAAGTCTTTACACTATGAGGAGGTGCTGAAAAGGTCTCGGCCAAACCACAGAATTTAATTTCTACAAATTGGCACTTAATGAAATCAGATAACCCTTTTTTCAGCTCCAGTGGCAAAATAACATGCAGAATTTAGGAAGTGGGTTGGTTGGGCTCAGAACTTTTCAACACTCCCTCATAGTTACCTTCTTTATGGGAGATTCTGAATAGCCCAGACTAGTTGCACTGCACGCAGGCATTTTTAGTCTGCATTTATTGCAGTCAATCCTCAAAGAGAACAAAAAATGCATGCTGCATCGTTTAGAAAATTTGCTTCCAGATGTTTCGCACAGTGGGATTTGAAAGCTAAAGTGGTACGGAGGAAGACTGAACGGAAAGTGATGGAATGGAGATTTGGGGTATTTTCAGATTATCTCATGCTATTGTAATGTCGCATTGACTTGGAAAAATAACACCTTTCATTTGCATTACCAACCAAGATTAGGTGGAAAATAGAGAATGACACGGTGACAAAATTCATCACCATTCCCGTCCCCGCGGATAATCGCGGGAAATAATCCCATGTCATTTTCTAGTGTCTATTTCAACCTCGGTCCTTCTACGCCAGCATTCTTCAAAGCAAAGCTTGCGGGTCAGTGGTTGTGGCCATTCATACTCTGATTCTTATGTGAGCCAAGGATAATGAAGCCATTGTGACATCACTGATGTGATTGGCTCTTAGGCACTGGTGGAATGAGCCATTATGACATCACAATATCTGCTCTGGATACCAGAGACTGTCATTCTGTAGTGTCTGTTTCAACCTCAGTCCTTCTACACCAGCATTCTTCAAAGCAAAGCTTGTGGGTCAGTGGTTGTGGCCATTCATACTCTGATTCTTATGTGAGCCAAGGATAATGAAGCCATTGTGACATCACTGATGTGATTGGCTCTTAGGCACTGGTGGAATGAGCCATTATGACATCACAATATCTGCTCTGGATACCAGAGACTGTCATTCTGTAGTGTCTGTTTCAACCTCAGTCCTTCTACACCAGCATTCTTCAAAGCAAAGCTTGTGGGTCAGTGGTTGTGGCCATTCATACTCTGATTCTTCCTTCTCTCCTTAAAGAATGACATGAAGATGTTTTCCCGCGGTTATCCGCGGGGATGGGAACGGTGATGAATTTTGTCACCGTGTCATTCTCTAGTGGAAAACACACACTGAATTATTGGTGGACCCAATCAGTGACATAGGAAGGGAAGGAGGCGTCTGGGGAGCTGGAGTCCAGCATCACTGCATCATGCACCCCCCCCACCGCGTAACTGTTCCCTCCTTGCATACTTCTTCAAAATCTTCTCCTAGCTACTGCTGGCGCCGGCCACAGCCCTCCTTCTGATGTCACTTCCTGGTCGCGAAACCAAACATTCACTGCTGGCTAGTATCTGGGTGCCGGAGGTGAATATCTGGTTACATTTTAACCACGGTGGCTGGCATTTTTTTCCAAAAATTTATGGATCATCTCTAACAATTGACCCGATTAACAAACGCAAAATAAAATACAGACTCGACTCAAAACCACTCACCCACCCAACCAACCCATCAAACTCTCCCCATCCGATCGATTCAAATAATTCTGAATCGCGGCAGGGCCTGGAAATCACCATTGCCGTGGTTCTATTCCGTCGCCTGAAAGACCACCTCGATCTCATCTCCCCGACGTGCGAGAGTGTCTGGGCGTATTTTACCTTCCTTGCCGGCTTGCATCGGGAAAGATCTGCAGGATTTCCCTATGAAGAAGTTCTTTCTGCACCTCGGCCATCTCGGCAACCTTCACCTCCAAATAATACCCGCTGCCAAATTTACTCTTGAGATGCTGAACTGTTCCGATGCACCTAAGGAGAGGTTGGAACATGTTCAGTATCATTCCGAGTCTCTCAGCGCACATTTTCATTAAACAGACCCTTCCGGGTTTCTCATTATTTGAGCTGATATTGACAATCAAAACTGGGAGCAGGAAACAACATGTTGAAATAAATTTTGGGCCAATATTTAGAGCAAATTATTTTCTAAACTGGTGTGAATGATATTGGTCTATTTAGAGCAGTGTATCACAAACTGTGCGCCCCGAGATGCCAGCGAGGAGGAGAGACGCCGGTGGCGGCCGACTGCTTACAGGACACGTCTCTCGCGGCAAGAGGCATGTCCTACAGTCAGTCAGCCGGCCCCTGCGTTTTTCCTTCTCGTTATCGCCTCTGCTCCTTCTCCTCACCTCCCCCCCCTCCCACCGATGGTAACAGGAGGCTCAGGGCTGCGGCTGGAGAACATCCGCACATGGGCAGACGTTGACGTGAAGGTGTCACGCAGACGTGTGATGTCATCACGTTCACGTCTGCACATTTCCCGCTGTTCTCCAGCCGCAGCCCCGAGATCCGTGTGCCGCAGCTTTAAAAGTTTGCGGCACACTGATTTAGAGTAATGGTGTGGAGTGGAGCCACCCGTTTAGGTCTATGAGCAAGCATGATTATCTCCAGCACCTCTCCCTGCCTAAGTGTGACCACAGAGTTTTCCTAATTATCTAAAAGCTACCACTACCAGCATGGCTGCTGCCCGAATATCCAGCAGCTTATTCCTGTAGCCTTTCCAGGCTCAATCAATGCTGAAAAGACCAGACTAATTGGGGATCCCAGTTTACAGCAGATACCGAAGGCCCCGCAAGCTAATCTTACAAGGAAATACTTTTAAAACCCAATAGGAGGAAATATTTTTTCACTCAGAGAATAGTTAAGCTCTGGAACGCGTAGCCGATAGCGTAGCTGGTTTTAAGAAAGGTTTGGACAAGTTCTTGAAGTCCATAGTCCGTTATACGTTAGCGACAGGAAGAAGAACACAAGCGGTATCGGGCGGCTAACGAAACCCGACGGCAACTTTACCGATTCGGACGCAGACAAAGCAGAACTACTCAATAACTACTTCTGCTCGGTCTTCACCTGCGAAGCACCAGGATCCGGTCCTTAGCCAGAAACAAAGGAGAGTTCGGACGGACCCTTTCTGGGACATGGAATTTACTGCGAGTGAAGTCTACCATGAGTTATTAAAATTAAAAGTAAACAAAGCTATGGGCCCGGACAATCTACACCCTAGAGCAGTGTTTTTCAACCTTTTTACACCTATGGACCGGCAGAAATAAAAGAATTATTCTGTGGACCGGCATCAGTCCGTGGACCGGCATTTGAGGAACATGGGGCTAAGTCATTGGCCAGACCCCACCCATCTCTACCCCAGACCCCGCCCCCATTATAGTACTAATTTCACCTTGCACGTCCCGTGCCTCATCTGGAAGCCTTCCCTCTGACGTTGCAACGACAGAGAGAAGGCTTCCGGTTCAGGCGCAGGATGCTCGTAGGAGCCACTGCCCGTGGCTTTGTGCACTGAATCAGTGAGGAAGAGGGAGCTGGCTCGAAGATAAGGCTGCATCGATCGCACCGTGGACCAGCGGTTGAAGAACACTGTTTTGGGCCTGATGCACGTGCTGGCCCTGTGGACCGGCAGGAAATTTCTGTGGACCGGCACTGGTCCATGGACCGGTGGTTGAAGAACGCTGCCCTAGAGTACTTCGAGAATTGAGTGATGTCCTGGCAGAGCCGTTAGCGGTGCTCTTCAATCTTTCCTTAAGCAAAGGAAAAGTTCCCCTGGACTGGAAAACTGCCAACGTTGTCCCGCTCCACAAAAAGGGATGCAGGTCAGAGGCTGAAAATTATAGACCGGTGAGTCTCACATCAATAGCGAGTAAACTCATGGAAAAGTTGATCAAGAACAGATTGGACACATTTCTGGATGATGAAGGATTAAGGGATCCCCACCAGCATGGCTTTACAAAGGGAAGGTCTTGTCAATCCAATCTGATAAGCTTCTTTGACTGGGTAACAAAAAAAACTGGATGGGGGTGAGTCCCTGGACATCGTGTATTTGGACTTTAGCAAGGCTTTTGATAGTGTTCCACACCGTAGGTTATTGAGCAAAATGAACACTGACAGCATGGGTAAAAGACTGGCTTAACGGCAGACTTCAAAGGGTAATGGTAAACGGTATTCCCTCAAAAACATCGAGAGTGACCAGTGGAGTGCCACAGGGCTTAGTGTTGGGCCCGATGCTGTTTAATATCTTCATAAGGGATCTGACTCTGGGACTTCGTGGCAAAATTACATTATTTGCCGATGATGCTAAACTTTGCAACGTTGTGTGCACGGCAACGGAATCTGGCAGCGCTACCAGGCCCAACATTATGGAGCAGGACCTACTTCTGCTGGAACAATGGTCCAGTACTTGGCAACTAAACTTTAATGCCAAAAAAATGTAAAGTAATGCATCTTGGAAGCTTGAACGGTGTAAAATTAACAAGAATTACTGCAGAAAGGGACTTGGGAGTACTCATCCAGGATGATATGAAAGCTGCAAATCAAGTGGAGAAAGCTTCAGCAAAAGCTAGACAAATGCTGGGTTGCATCAGAAGGAGCTTTATCAGCCGAAAGCCAGAAGTCATACTGCCATTGTACAGATCCATGGTGAGACCTCACCTGGAGTACTGTGTCCAGTTCTGGAGGCCGCATTATCGGAAAGATGTGAAGAGAATGGAGTCGATCCAGAGAATGGCCACTAGGATGGTCTCAGGACTTATGGATCTCCCTTATGAGGAACGTCTGACCAGACTGCGCCTATATTCTCTCGAGGAGCGCAGAGAAAGGGGGGGACATGATTGAAACATTTAAATACATCACGGGCCGCATCGAAGTGGAGGAAGATATTTTTTTTCTTAAGGGTCCCACGGCAACAAAGGGGCATCCGCTAAAACTTAAAGGGGGAAGATTTCATGGGGACACCAGGAAGTACTTCTTCACCGAAAGAGTGATTGATCGATGGAATGGTCTTCCACGCCAAGTGGTCGAGGCCAGTAACGTGCTCGACTTCAAGAGACGTTGGGACAAACAAGTGGGGTTGCTACAGAGTCATGCTTAAAAAAATGGACTCATGGGAGAGGCAAATTTGCTGAGGGAGGGTTCTTGAGTGGGCAGACTTGTTGGGCCGCCGGCCCTTTTCTGACGTCATACTCTATGTTTCTATGTAAGCCACTGCTAGCCCTGGAACAGTAGCATGGAATGTTGCTACTATTTGGGGTTCCGGAATCTTGCTATTCTTTGAAATTCTAGAATCTTGTTACTCTCTGGGATTCCAGAATCTTTCTATTCTTTGAGATTCTGTATGGAATGTTGCTGCTCTTTGGGATTCTAGAATCTTGTTACTCTCTGGGATTCCAGAATCTTGCTATTCTTTGAGATTCTGTATGGAATGTTGCTACTCTTTGGGATTCTAGAATCTTGTTACTCTCTGAGATTCCGGAATCTTGCTATTCTTTGAGATTCTGTGTGGAATATTGCTACTCTTGGGGATTCTAGAATCTTGTTACTCTCTGGGATTCCGGAATCTTGCTATTCTTTGAGATTCTGTATGGAATGTTGCTACTCTTTGGGATTCTAGAATCTTGTTACTCTCTGGGATTCTGGAATCTTGTTATTCTTTGAGATTCTGTTTGGAATGCTGCTACTCTTTGGGTTTTGGCCAGGTACTAGGGACCTGGATTGGCCACCGTGAGAACGGGCTACTGGGCTTGATCCACTAAGGCTGTTCTTATGTGTCATAGTGGTTAATACTAACCTTAACTGTCCGGATACCAAGATGGCCACACGGTCACAAAGCGCGTCAACCTCCTCGATGTAGTGTGTGCTCAGAATGGCAGCTCGCTCTCCGCTTTTAAACGCGGCCCGCATCGCTTTCCTGAAAAACAGCGCCAGGGACACAAGGGTGAGGCTTCCATTTTGACAGAAACAGCACATGTGGCGACCACTGGGCAATTTGACTTGCCCAGGATCTTTAACATCATTAAGTGAACACGGGCAAAAGCCTTGACCTATGGCGTCCTACTCTGGGGGTTTTCTGTCACTTCATGAAATGTGAAATTTCAGAAGATGGTCGGAAAGGTTTTTCTCTGCAAATCACTGCTTTCTCTATAGCCGCATCCTGCTACATTTGGGATAGCAGAACACCTCCTTACAAAGCGCATTAAGTCCCAAATCACCCATGGAGGCATTCAAGTATGATACACAACCTCGAACACATAGATTTATAAACCAATTTCATGTGAATGGTCTCGTAAAAAATTAGGAAATGAACTTTGACAGTAGGGGTGGGGCCTGGGAAAAACATGGGCGGAGTCACGATAATCGATACCGAAAAGGACGCTTAGCACAATTTAATGAAACACCTCTAAAGTTTGGTGTAGTTTATACAATCACCGTGTAATAATAATAACTTTATTTTTGTATACCGCAGTACCACAACTGTTCAGAGCGGTTTACAGAGGAAGAGACTGTACACAGACAGCGATGTTACATATAAGACATTCAGATTAACTTGGCAGTTGGGATTAGTCAGGTGTAGTGACTGTGCAATTGACTAGTTATTAGAGAATGACACGGTGACAAAATTCATCACTGTTCATAACCGCGGGAAATAATCCCATGTCATTTCAACCTCAGTCCTTCTACACCAGGGATCTCAAAGTCCCTCCTTGAGGGCCGCAATCCAGTTGGGTTTTCAGGATTTCCCCAATGAATATGCATTGAAAGCAGTGCATGCACATAGATCTCATGCATATTCATTGGGGAAATCCTGAAAACCCGACTGGATTGCGGCCCTCAAGAAGGGACTTTGAGACCCCTGTTCTACACCAACATTCTTCAAAGCAAAGCTTGAGGGTCAGTGGTTGTTCATACTCTGATTCTTCCCTCTCTCCTTAAAGAATGGCACGAAGATGGTTTTTCTGCGGTTATCCGCGGGGACGGGAACTTTGATGAATTTTGTCACCGGGCCATTCTCTACTACTTATGTCAATGAAAACCAGGCCTAAATATGTGCATTTGACTTGTGCGTGGATCAGGCTCGCCTATTGCAGCTTAGTAAAAGGGCCCTTAAATGCCTTCTGAGAGAGTTATGCTCTGCTTCACATCAGGGGTCTTTAACTCAGTCATCGGGTTTGCAGGATATCAAATAAATAGGCCTGAGTTCAACTGGCCACGCATCACGGTTCATAGTCTTAAGCGCGCGAGACAAACGAGCGCCGACAATTCAGCGCAAGACTTCAGCGCGCCGCAGGAAAACCTTCTTTTAAAGGGCTCTGATGGGGGGTGTTGGTGAGGAAACCCCCCCCCCACTTTACTTAATAGGGATTGCGCTGGCGTTGGGGGGGGTTGTAACCCCACATTATACTGGAAACTTAACTTTTTATTAACTTTTTCCCTATTTTTTAGGGAAAAAGTTAAGTTTTCAGTATAATGTGGGGGGTTACACCCCCTACAACCCCCCCAACACGGCAGCGCGATCCCTATTAAGTAGAGTGGGGGGTTCCCCCCACACCTCCCGTCAGAGCCCTTTAAAAGAAGGTTTTCCTGTGGCGCGCTGAAATCTTGCTCTGAATTGTCGGCGCGCTTTTGTTCCTTCACCACGCATTACACCTCCGCTGCATTCAAATGCATCTCATGTATATTAATTGCTGGTATCCTGAAAATCTGACTGGCTGGGGGCTGTTGCGTAGCCAGGGTGAGTGGTGCCCCTCTCCCTCCCTCCGTTCCTTCCCGACAACCCCCTCCCGCCGCGCGCGCCCTCTTCCTTTCCCTCGCACCTTTAAATTTTTCCAATTAATACTGCTAACGGACATATTCAAATACAAATCTTCCCCTGTTTTTCGTTTAACCACTTAACTTACATTTTGAAGAGAAAAATTAATACATATATGCACAAATTAATAATTTATTAATCAAACTTACATTTTTCATAAATATTATAAATATATTAAATATATATTTAATATATATTAAAATTTATATTTATAATATTTATGAAAAACGTTAAGTTTGCTTAAAATTTTCCAGGCGCGAGCAATGTCACGAACTGGCTGCCCGCATCGTGTCGGCTGTCCCTCTGACATCACTTCCTAAGTGTGGGGGTCCCGGAAGTGACGTCAGAGAGAGGCGACACCAACGTGGGCAGCAAGTTCGATAATGCTGCTCGCGCAGGGAAAATTAAAGAGGCACGAAGGAAGAGAAAGGGCGCACCCGTGCGGCAGGGGGGGAAGATAGGAGCTGGGGAGTGGAGTGGAGAACGGGTGCCGGTGCCCCTACCATAATCGCGCCCAGGGTGGACCGCCCCCTCCACACTCCCTTTACGCCGTCACTGGCTGAGGGTGGATCCCGAGGACAAGATTGAAAACCAGTGGCTAGAACAGGGGTGGGCAATTCCGGTCCTCGAGGGCTGTAATCCAGTTGGGTTTTCAGGATTTCCCCAATGAATATGCCTGAGATGTATTTGCATGCACTGCTTTCAATGCATATTCATTGGGGAAATCCTGAAAACCCGACTGAATTCCGGCCCTTGAAGACCGGAGTTGTCCACTCCTGGGCTAGAAAGATGATTTAAGACGACTGACATCCTGACACTTGACAGTGAGGCCAACGTGTTTCAAACTGGAGCTAGTTCAATCCCATTTTATGTCTGTTACTGGATCTCAAGTGGGGAGTGGGATAAAAAACGTCAACCTTGGGACAAATAATCTTTTATCTCTATAAATTCAAAATAAGTACAGAAACACTTGTAGAAAAGTCCTTATGTTGAAAGGATCCAGCTGATGACCCGACAAGGTCTGTGTTTCGGCCACCAGGTGGAGGCCTGCCTCAGGGGTGCGTCTCTCGGTCTTAAGCATAGTGTCCTAAGGTTGACGTCTTCTATTCCACTTCCCACTTGATCTCTCTTTGTTGGGTTTCTGTTCCCTTTACTTTTTTCTCTGTCTTTTACTGGCTCTCACCACATCTGCTGCTTGGCTCCAGGGTCCATACCCGTCGAGGGCTCATCTAACAGCATGATCTCGGGGCTCCCCAGGAAGCTCAGTGCAAAACATAACTGGGGAGGGATAGAGGGGGGCAGAATTACAAAATGGCAACAGCAACCACAGTGGCTGAGCTCCTGAGTCCGAAACGTCCAAGTGTCAAAATCCCACCTTTCTTTTCATTCCGGCTGAGAGCTTCTTAGTCGGCTTCTTGAGATGGTCTTTCAGGGCAAAAGCACTCGAAATTCTAAAAAAAAAAAAACCCAAACAAATATGCAGAGAAGTCATGTATGATGTGAAATATCGTATCGATGAATCTATCAATGCAGGTATTTGTGAAGTGAATCTTTCACAATTGGACTGTGATACTTTCACTTGGCCAATGCTGCTACGGTTTGGATTTCTGCTCGGTATCTGTGACCTGGATTGGCCACTGGGCTGGATGGTCCATTGGTTTGACCCAGTATGGCCATTTTTAGGTTCTTTCATTTGGAAGGCCAGTACTGTTGAGCCAGTTGCTCGGATATCTCTATGCAAATAAAATTATCAGCAGGGGAGAGAGTGGTGCCGTGGTTACAGCTACAGCCTCAGCACCCCGAGGTTGTGGGTTCAAACCCCCGCTGCTCCTTGTGACCCTGGGCAAGTCACTTAATCCCCCCATTGACCCAGGTGCATTAGATAAGATTGCGAACACACCGGGACAGACAGGGGGAAACCGTTCTGAGCTCCCCTGGAGAACGGTTCATAGACAAAATCGCACGATACAACGGCGCGCAGACAACTGAGCGCAAGGTTGACGGCGCGCCGAAGAAAAGCACTATTTTAAAGGGTTCCGACGGGGGGTGTTGGTGGGGATCCCCCCTATTTTACTTAACAGACATCGCGCTGGTGTTGGGGGGGGGGGGTTTGTGGGGTTGTAACCCCCCTCATTATACTTAAAACCAAACTTTTTGCTTGTTTTTTAGGGAAAAAGTTCAGTTTTAAGTATAATGTGGGGGGTTACAACCCCCCAAACCCCCCACAACGGCAGCGCAATGTCTGTTAAGTAAAGTGGGGGGGTTCCCCCCCACACCCCCTGTCGGAGCCCTTTAAAATAGTGCTTTTCTTCGGCGCGCCGTCAACCTTGCGCTCAGTTGTCTGCGCGCCGTTGTCTCGCGCGATTTAGTCCCATCACCCTGGAGAACGGTATAGAAAATTGAAAAAAATATCTAGAAAAGTTATGCACGAAACAGTTACTGGACTAAGAAAATATTTCGTCACATGGGCAACACAATTACCGCTTTATGACTTCTTTAATTTCGGCTGGGTTCATTCCTTTGATGGCCCCATAAATCTGAAGATGCTCTTCCGGAGTAACCTCCGGCCAAAGGGGGTTCATCTGTGGACAGAATCCCACGAAACTGACGGAGCTGCTTTCTCTACGGTCTTCCAGTAAGTCATCGCCCAGATACACCTGTGGATTGGACAAACTCTTTTTCATTCCGCTTTATGGAATTTCTAAATTGCGTTCAACGAGCAGCATGAAGCAATGTAAGACAGATTCAAAATCTTTAATCAGAATCAACGCAGGTGATTTGTTGCAACGGATGTGGAGGCGCAGTTTCGAAATAATGGCCTAATATGGGAACAGATGTCCGCTGGAAGATGCCCAAAATGTAACACCTCTAATCAAAAAAAATCATCTTAAATGTGGGGCGAGTTTCAAAAATTGGCAAGATAAGTGCTTGCAAATTCAACGTCTAGAGATGGTATGACTGTTTGCCAATAAACATTACCGTGCCTCGAAAATACGCCATGGAAAACGTCTGCAGTATTACCATGCATAGAGAACGCCAGCTATGACGTCAACATGTTACTGCAGCAGTGAAACGACATTCCCGCGATGTGCTAAATGTGGATATACAGCGGTACATGTGGAGAAATGTTTTTTTTCTGGGAGGAGATATGGGGGAGGGAGAGAGCAGTAGAGTCAGAGGATAGATAGAGAGAGCGAGGAAAGCGCGTGAGATGAGGAGAGAGTATGAAAGGAGAGAGAGAGAGAGAGGAGGAGGGAGAGATAGAGGTGTCAGGTCAAAACCTCGGAAGACAAAGGCGCGCACCGACAACTGAGTGCAGCGCGGAGGCGCGCGCCGAAGAAAATAACTGTTTTTAGGGGCTCTGACGGGGGTGTGTGTGGGGGGAACCCCCCCCCCCACTTTACTTTATACAGATCGCGCCGCGTTGTGGGGGGTTTGGGGGGTTGTAACCCCCCACATTTTACTGAAAACTTCACTTTTTCCCTAAAAACAGGGAAAAAGTTAAGTTTACAGTATAATGAGGGGGTTACAACCCCCCAAACCACCCACAATGCCGCCGCGATCTGTATTAAGTAAAGTGGGGGGACTCCCCAACAAAACCCCCCGTCGGAGCCCCTAAAAACTGTCATTTTCTTCGGCGAGCGCCTCCATCTTGCGGTCAGTTGTCGGCACGCGCCTTTGTCTTCCGCGGTTTTGTCTATGAACTGAGATAGAGGCAGGAGAGAGAAGAGCGTGTCCTTCAGGAGGGAGACCAATTACTCTCCCCTGGAGACTGAGGCCCTGGCTGTGCCTCTGCTAAAGCAGGCACATATTTAAATATTACTGTCGCCTGTCTCCCCCCCCCATCAGTTTGTCCATGAGGGCCTGGAGAGACTTCCACAACAGCCTACACATGTGAGCGTGAAACGGTGCGCCCCACCCCCCAGGATCACAGAAATGCTCATGTGCATGCACCAGACTCAGGCAGGATGTGACACCAAGACATACAACTGCTCATGTCCTAACAAAGGGTAAAAGCCACCACTGTGCAAAGCACAATTCAAGGCATGAGGAGCTCACATGGATCCCCTCCCCCCCCCCGGCCTACCTGTGCATGCTAACATGAGGGGCCCCACATATATAAGATCGATTTTTTTCACTCCGTCAAAAATGACAAAGACTAGGGGACACTTGATGAAGTTACAGGGAAATACTTTTTAAAACCAATAGGAGGAAATATTTTTTCACTCAGAGAATAGTTAAGCTCTGGAACGCGTTGCCAGAAGTTGTGGTAAGAGCGGATAGCGTAGCTGGTTTTAAGAAAGGTTTGGACAAGTTCCTGGAGGAAAAGTTCATAGTCTGTTATTGAGAAAGGCATGGGGGAAGCCACTGCTTGCCCTGGATTGGTAGCATGGAATGTCGCTACTCTTTGGGATTCTAGAATCTTGTTACTCTCTGGGATTCCGGAATCTTGCTACTCTTTGGGATTCTAGAATCTTGTTACTCTCTGGGATTCCGGAATCTTGCAGCACAAATTATAAACGTAAATGAATGTGAGGGGGGTGGTTTGGAAGTTGCAGAGCAGCAATTACAATCCTAAATGAATGTAGGACAGTGGAACCTGCACAAAGCAATAATTATAACCCTGGTCACCTTGATGTGCAAACTAGATTGATCGTGCCAGTCTACATGCTTCCATCTCAAAATATCTGTCTCTTCACTATCCTAATATTGTTCTTGTTCAATCAATGAGAAGCTGAAAAGACTTGTAGAATGCTAAGGATAAACGAGATTACACAGACGAGATCCGATTTCATCAAAACAAGCCTGTGAACAAAACCTTTTCCTCCACTGCACATACCTGTCCCGCATTGGGCTCCGTGTCACCTGCCACTATGTTGATTAGGGTACTTTTCCCAGCTCCATTAGGTCCCAGCAGCCCCAGTATCTCCCCTACAACAAGTCACACATATTGTACATGTCAGCCTAGAAGAAAAAGTCCCCCCTTCTCCTGAAAGAACAACGACGCGAAGGGCCTCTTTCACGAAGCCATTTAGCGCGGGCCGCTGCGGTAACGGCCCCGAAGCCCATAGAGATTTAAAGGGCTTCGGGGCTTTGTAAAACAGGCCCGAAGAGAAAAAAAAACTCTCTCTTAAATATACAAAAATGTCATCCAGAAAAAGAGAGAAAGTTAGGACACGCTAGACCATTGAGCTGGCGTTAGCTCTAGCCGCGTAGCGTGGTTTAGTAAAAGAAGCCCTTAATATGTTATTGGTGTTTTACATTTACAAAAACAAGGAAAAAAGGACCTCAAACACCCAACCGTCACCCTCCAATGAAAGTCTTACTGGGGTATGATTTTTAGCATCGGTCCAAAAAACCTTGCTCATTTTCACACCAGAGGTAAATTTGACTGAGTTTTTGGAAGATACACAGGATGTGATTCAGAGTCGGTCCACCCTGCATGAGCGAGATGGACAAGATGCTGATTACGAAACTTTACTTTAAAAATAGGCTAATGAAATTTTGCGAGGATCTGGTTAGGATTTTTCCAGATGTATCTAGAATCACTCAGTTGAGGAGGAAAGAATTTTTGAAATTGGATCTACTTCTGTGGAGATGATGCGGTATACAAACTTAAGGTTTAGTTTAGTTTAGTTTTGGCACTGGATGAATCCTTTTACCTGAAATTTCCCTGTAAATGTTTGATTAAATTACAAGATATTGAGTATTCATTTTGGGACCCCATACAATTACAAGAATTTTTAGTTGCAAGAGAATAGAAATAGAAATATAAATGAGATTTGTTTCACCTGGCTGAGATTATGAGGAGAATTAATAATAAATATCCCTATTTTAAGGAATGACTCAGGGTTCTTTAGTGGGAACCAAGAATCAATGTCCTTTATTTTCTTTAACTTTAGGTATTAGAAATATCAAGGTACTCCCCGTTAATGTGGGCTTAAAAGGAATTATGTATGTATATTTGGTTATGTATTGATTTATGTGATTTTTCCTTTTTTCTTTTGAAGTACTGGATATTGTCATGTATTCAAAATTATAAATTTAAAAAAAAAAAAACCTTGCTCATTTTTAATTTTATTATTTTTAACTATTTTATCAATTTATATATAACAATTTTATTGAAAGAATCAAATAATTTATATATCCTATATAATAAAACCCTAGCCGCGCATACGCACTCACCTGCGTGCTTCCGTGGTCTCTGATCTGTGATCAGTAGGTCCGTGGCCAGCAGGAGTGCGGATGCGGCGGCCAAAGCGGAGAAACACAGCACAGCTGGCGACTCCCCCCTCCCGCCCTCACTCACCGCCATAACCACCACCGCCAAAGCCTCCTCCTTCTCGCCGGCTCACCCGCGTTTCAATTAAGAGAAAAGCGCTGCGCCGCACTAACGCTGGCCTCGCCGTCTTCTGTCCACTGCGGCCTGCCCTCTCTGACTACTTCTTGTTTCCGCTAGGGTTGGCCGCAGTGGATAGAAGATGCCGAAGCCAGCGGTAGTGCGGTGCAGCGCTTTTCTCTCAATTTCAATGCGGCGGCTGGGAAGGGGGCGGCGGCAAATGCTGCTGATGCACAGGGAAGGCCGGGAAATGCTGCTGCTGCTCAGGAAAGGCCGGGAAATGCTGCTGCTGCACAGGGAAGTGTGTGTGTGTGGGGGGGGGGGAAATGCTGCTTCTGCACAGGGAAGGCCGGGAAATGCTGCTGCTGCACAGGGAAGGGTGGGAAACAGTGCTCCCTCTAAGCGGGCGGGTGTTGTGAGCAAACTTTTTTCGCTGTGAGCTAAAAATATCGGGCGCCAGCAAGTTATGAGCCAACTCGCCCGATTCTCCTCTCGCCGCCCTGCCATCTGCCGTACGCCGTGCGCTGTGACAAGAAACTTGTGCGCTGCGATGTAATATTTTGTGCGCCAGCGCACGCCAGCGCAGCTTAGCGGGAACACTGGAAAATGCTGCTGCTGCACAGGGAAGTGTGTGTGTGTGTGTGGGGGGGGAAATGCTGCTGAACAGGGAAGGGCAGGAAATGCTGCTGCTGCACAGGATAGTGTGTGTGTGGGGGGTGCTGAACAGGGGAGGGCGGGAAATGCTGCTGCTGCACAGGGTAGTGTGTGTGTGTGGGGGGGGGAAATGCTGCTGCTGAACAGGGAAGGGCGGGAAATACTGCTGCTCCACAGGGAAGGGTGGGAGGGAAATGCTGCTGCTGCAGCACAGGGAAGTGGAGGGGACGGAGAGGGAAAGGGGGCCTGGGAGCAATCTTGGTTTGCTTTGGCGGAGGGAAGACAGAAGGGGGCCATGGAGAGACAGAAAGTCAGGCAGCGCATTAGAACGAAAGACAGACACACAGAAAGACAGCAGGCAGGGAGAGAGACAGAAAGAAAGAAAGACAGACAGACAGGGTGCCAGAGAGAGAAGCAGAAAGAAAGAAGGACAGACAGTGGGAGGGAGAAAGAAGGAAAGGAAGAGAGACAGGAGCAGGGAGAGACACAGAAAGTAAGAAAGAAAGACAGACAGACATATATTCTAGCACCCGTTAATGTAACGGGCTTAAACACTAGTATATATATAACAATTTTATTGAATATCAATTTAATTTATTAATTGCAAAAAAATCAAGTGAATTTATCACCAAAATTTAAAACTGTATCCACCATATCCTAGGACCTACGGACTTACGAAAGGACTAGACAGCTGATTCCAATAAGGATCTCCTTGGGCTTTTCTTGTGCCTTTTTTGGTATTTCCATGAACATGTAGATACAGTTTTAAATTTTGGTGATAAATCCACTAGATTATTTTTTTTTTTTGCAATTAATAAATTAAATTGATAAAATTGTTAAAAATAGTAAAATTAGAATGAACAAGGTTTTTTGGACCGATGATAAAAATCATACCCTAGTAAGACTCTCATTGGAGGGTGAGGGTTGGGCGTTTGAGGTCCTTTTTTCCTTGTTTTCGTAACAATAACATATTCACTTTCTCTCTTTTTTTTTCTTCCTGAAAGAACAAAAAGGTCAAGGGGAAATCCATACAGTTCCAACCTTTTCCGATACACAACGAGATGTTTCTAGTCGCCAACTTCTTCATTTTTTTCCCACGAAGAAAATTTTTCTTTGCAGGATACTCTTTATGCAAATTGCTGACCAAAATGGATGGTGTCTGGCGTTAAGAAAAAAAAATAAAAATTAAACGAGGACAATTAGTTCACAATAACCAATCAATCAAATAAAAAACACACTACAATCACACTCTAAGGTTTTTGTCTAGTGACACAAAGCCAAGTTAAAATCTGTCTTACTACTCTCATCTCTAAATACATAATTCTTTAATTGTTTTGGAGTGCTCCCAGGCTCCTTTCCCTCTCCGTCCCCTCCACTTCCCTGTGCTGCAGCAGCAGCATTTCCCTCCCACCCTTCCCTGTGCAGCAGCAGCATTTCCCCCCCATACACACGTTTTTTGTCTTTCTTATAATTGCCCAAAAGCATTACACTCAGGGCTCCTTTTACTAAGATGCGCTAGCGTTTTTAGCGCATGCACAAAATTACCGCATGCTAAACCGCGCAGTACGCTTCTAGAATAACGCCAGCTCAATGCTGGCGTTAAGGTCTAGCGCATGCGGCAATTTAGCGCACGCTATGGCCCTAACGCACCTTAGTAAAAGGAGCCCTCAGAGTTTGCATATTATTAAAATCTCAATCTTTCCCAGAGAAGAAAAAATGGTAAAACTAGAGGGCATAATTTGAAGTTACGGGGAGGAAGACTTAGGAGCAATGTTAGGAAATTCTTCTTCAAGGAGAGAGTGGTAGATGCCTGGAACGCCCTCCCAAGTTCAACTAGAGGTATGGGGAAGGGAAGGAATGCGATTGGAATGGAGGAATGGGAAGAGGCTGGGGGGGAGGGGGGCGAAACCCCCTCAACATGATGTTATGGTAGACCACCCCCTTGTTCCCCCTTACAGGCGATTTAAGCGGACAGGACTCTCGCCTCTCTCCGCTTGAATATTGGCGGCTTGTCTTTATTAACCAGCTGTATATAAGAAATTTCTCAAATCAACAGTTGAGTCCTTAATGAAGGGTGTCTTTAGTACGCAGTGAGTTTGGTCTACACTTCTCCCTCCGTATTCGCGGGGGTTAGGTGCAGAGCCGGCCCACGAATAGGGAAAATCAGGAATAAGTTTCTGACCCACATCCACCTCCCTCCTGCGTTCCCAGACCTTACCTGGTGGTCTAGCGGTGACGAGGGGCAGGAGAGATCTTCCTACGCTCCTGCCCGGTGCAGAACTGTCATCAAAATGGCTGCCCTGAGTTCCCGTTGTAGTCTCGAGACTACAACGGGGCAGGAGCGTAGGAAGATCGCTCCTGCCCAGAGTCACCACTAGACCACCAGGTAAAGTCCGGGGCGCTTCGGACAGCCTGCAAATAGATGAAAATTAGAAGAAACTTAGAAGCAAAAAAAAAAAAAAAAAAAAAAATCGTGAATAATCGAATTCGCGAATAGGAAAACCGTGAATAGAGAGGGAGAGCTATAGTGAAGATTTTCCAACAGAGGGGAAAAATAAAGAAGGAAGACCTTGAGAACGCAAGCTCCCCATGATAGACATATCTTCTGTGTAGGACCACAGCATACTGGCAAAGCCACGCTGTCCCTGGCGCTTAATTAAATGTAGATTACACCTGCCAATGAGTGCGTGATTGTGAAAAAAATTCCTGCTGGAGACAGTGCAATTGGTCTTCCTTCAAAACCCCTTTCGTCATGGGCAGTGGTCTCGAACTCAAATCCTCGGCAGGGCCACATTTTGGATTTGTAGGTACTTGGAGGGCCGCAGAAAAAATAGTTAATATCTTATTAAAGAAATTACCACAATCTAAAATTATCAGAAGCAATTAAAGAAATATTTATAAACTACTAGTGTTTAAGCCCGTTACATTAACGGGTGTTAGTAAAGCCTCCTTCCCTCAGCCCCAGCTCCAAACCAATTTTACCCCACCCCCGTAGCCCCCTTCTCCACCAGCCCAGTAGCACCTCTTCCCTGCTCCCCCTGTCCGTCTTCCTTGCTCCCCCAGTCCAATAGCACCTCTTCCCTGCTCCCCCTGTCCCTTTTCCTTGCTCCCCCGATCAATAGCACCTCTTCCCTGCTCCCCGTCCCTCTTCCTTGCTCCCCCCGGTCCAATAGCACCTCTTCCCTGCTCCCCCTGCCCCTCTTCCTTGCTCCCCCGGTCCAATAGCACCTCTTCCCTGCTCCCCGTCCCTCTTCCTTGCTCCCCCAGTCCAATAGCACCTCTTCCCTGCTCCCCCTGTCCCTCTTCCTTGCTCCCCCGGTCAATAGAACCTCTTCCCTGCTCCCCGTCCCTCTTCCTTGCTCCCCCGGTCCAATAGCACCTCTTCCCTGTTCCCCCTGCCCCTCTTCCTTGCTCCCCCTGTCCCTCTTCCTTGCTCCCCCAGTCCAATAGTACCTCTTCCCTGCTCTCCCTTTCCCTTCTCTTATCTTATCTTCCCTGCTCCGTTCAGACCCTCCCCCTTCTTTTACTGCCGTTGTCGATCCGGCCTGCTCCTGACCCTCCCACCGCTGACAAACCTCGGGGCTCCAGCCGCGTAGGCAGCACTTTAAACACGCTGCTTTGCGGCCTTCTACTGGCGATATCCTCTGCCGCGTCTGTCTCCGATGATGTCATCAGAGATGCGGCAGAGAAGGGCACGAAGCAGCGTGTTTATAGTGCTGCCTACGCCGCTGGAGCCGGGAGGCGACGGAGAGGGCAGGGGGTGCTAGCGGCCGGCAGCCTCCGCTCCGCAGGTGGAGAGCAGGGAAGGGCGTGCATGTGAACTTGTCTTGCCTTGTGAGGCCAGACCGTAAGCCGCGCATGCGCACTTCCTATGGGTCGCTACAGCTCACGGAAAACGGACGCACGCATAGGAAGTGCGCATGCGCGGCTTATCGTTTTATTATATTAGATAGTTGATAAATCTTTCCTTAATTGCTTCTGATAATTTCAGCTATACACAGCTCAAAGCAGTGCAACATACAGACAAGATTTTGGACCACCTATTTTGAGGCCCTCGGTATTATAAAGAATTATTCTTTATGGAAAACGTGTGCCTTGAGTGTCTGGCGATCGTGTCTGGAACGTTGCCCGCCTCACTGCTGTAACTTCACGCAAGCGCTTTCCTGTACGTGATTGTGAGGTGGAGTGGAGAGGACAATCGCGTACAGACGCAGGAAAGCACTTACTGAGGTTACAGCAATGAGGCGGGCAACGTTCCAGAACGCGACCGCCAGACACTTAAGGCACAGGTTTTCCATAAAGAATCATTCTTTATAATACCGAGGGCCTCAAAATAGTAACCGGTCATGAGTGACGGGATTATTTTTTTGCCTTTTTTTATTTACAGCAATTTCATTACCTCTTCCGAGCCCTTGCTTGCCAGAAGTTCACCAACTCTCGCCCTTTCAGCCTGCACATCCTCATCTTCATCACTTGCTACTTCTGAAAATTTCAAATGTTTTGGCTCCTTGCTGCGAACACTAAAGATGGGAAGGAAAAAAAAACAGCCCGTCGCTCATTTCATTTCCATAATACGTTTTCCAGCCTGTCTCTCCTCATCAGTGGTGTGGCAAAGGTGACTGGCGCCCCAGTGGGGTGTGGGGGGGGGGGGTAGGGCCCCTCCCCTGCCCTCTTCTCTGCCTCCTGAGCCCCTGTCACGCCCACCCCTTCCCCCGATACATCTTTAATTTTCCCTTTAATAATAAATACCTACTAACTTTAAGAAGCCTTCCATTACACTTGTTTTTTATTACCACATAATAAATATATTTATATCACACTGATTTAAATAACATATTACCCAACCAAACTCTCTGTGAACAAATCACAGTACACAACAGTTTTCTTTATAAAATAGCTCAACAGGAATATCCCATTGGGCCAGAAAACCTGGACTGGAGCAAAGCTTTTTCAGTTTCAGTTCCTTTCAACACCACATTGTCCCATTTGGGGTCCATTGACAAATTTTGTTAACTCTGATTAGTTGGCTTTATTTCCTATTTGATCTGCACATCCAGGGAGGGGGGGTAATATATTTTGTTGTATTTATTGATCAAATGCAAGTGCAGTTTATGATATTAATTGTATGCATATTTTAATGCACTGTTCTCAAATTGAAAATTAATAAAGATTAAAAAAAAAAAAAAAAAAAAAGATTATCACACGTTCTCTTGCTGTGTGGCAAATTGTTACCACAGTCTTACGTTGCTCAACCACAATGATTATAGGTTATGCTTTCTGATATCACCACTGGACTTTACAATCATGCTGTTCAGTCGGCCCGAGCAGCATCACGAACGTGCCACCCGCGTCGTGTCGGCTCTCCCTCTTCCTAGGCGTGGGACCGGGAAATGATGTCAGAGAGAGCCGACACCGATGTGGGCAGCACGTTCGTGATGATGCTCGCGCCGGGAAAATTAAAGAGGTACGGGGGAAGAGAAGGGAGGCACATGCGCGGCGGGATGGGGGGAGGCGGAGCGTAGGACGGGTACCAGCGCCCCCATCAAGATGGTACCTGGGGCGGATCCTCATTAACCCAAACAGTTTACATCATACAGAAAAATAAAACGAATTATCAGTAAATGAAACAGATATAGAGACCAAAATAAAACCAAAGCATTCTACAGAAGCTTAATCTACTCAACATCACCTGAAAAAACCTCCAACTTTTCAATCCATTTCAAAAGGAACTATAATCCTTCTTCTGATGCAGATGAACTGACAGCAAAATCGATAAACAGTGTTCCCCCGGTTGTTCGCGGTCGGCGGTTCGTGGTCCCGGTCATTCACAGTATTTTCTGACCGCGAACCGCCGACAAGGAGAGGGCAGCTCGAGCGCCGCGAGTGCAGGAAATCACTCACGGTACACTCCGACCGCCTCTTCCTGCACTAAGTCGGGTCTTATCCAATCAGGAGCTGCTTTGACACGCAGCTCCTGATTGGACAAGGCCCGACTTAGTGCAGGAAGAGGCAGCTGGAGCATTTCGTGAGTGATTTCCTGCACTCGCGGCACTCCGGCTGCCCTCCTGCTGCCCTCTTCAGGCTCCCCCATGAAAAACCATATTAGCAGTTTTTCGAGATTCTCAGGCTGTAGTTTTTCGGCTAGCGTGGGGAAGGAAGGTCTTTGTTGCTCTCCATAAGGCCATTAACGAGTCCAGCTGAAACCGTTTTAGTGATCATCATTAAGGGCACGGTAAGTTTTGAGAATCCAGCCCTGAAAGCCACCATTTCTCTTCTCCACCCTGGCCCCCAACGGTAAGTAGTATTGCTCTCCTCCATTCTCTACACCCCTGCTCCCCTTGATGGCCGGATCTCGCTTCTTACCTCTCCTCACAGGCCAGTAAGGGACCTTGAGGATCTAAACATGCTCAGGGCCTTGAGTATCTGTGTATGCTCAAGGTCCCGCGCTGGCCCAGTGCCAGAACCATGAGAAAAAGGTAAGACGAAAGATCTAGTTTTATGGGGAGGGTGAAGGCAATAAGGCTGGTTACTGCGAATTCCAGAAGGGGAGTGTGTGGACTTGGCTATTATTGGAGGAATCTAAATTTGGCTTTTAAGACAAAATATACAGGGTATTTTGATGCTTAAATGGGAGGGGGAAAGGGAGCATTGTTAAAGGTGGGCTATCATTAGAAATAACAGAGTATCGATATAAAGTTATAGAGACAAATTCAGCATTCAGACCTGAACACATATTTTCCCCTATTCCACTGAAAATGAGCTCTCTAGAATGTTTCACTGACCCGAAAAGTGGATCCCTTCTTAAAGATTTCCCTCCATTCTTCACCTCCAGATATCGCAAGAGAAGCAGAAAGATGGCACAATGAAGATAGGGCTGAAAGAAAGAAAAGGAGGTTTATCAGGATCATCAGAGACCACCACCCTAATGTACAAGAAAAACCTCGATGGAGTTAGAAATAGAGAATGACATGGGGACAAATTTTTCCGAGTCCCCGTGGAGATTCATTTTCCCATCCCGTCCCCGTGAGTTTTTTTTCTGTCTCTACCCCGTTGCTGCCAGTTCCGTCCTCATCTGCACAAGCCTCAAACACTTTAAAATCATAAGTGTTCGAGGCTTGTGCTGTTAAGGCAGAGCTTACAGGAATGGACAGGGACAGCGGCAAAACTCACGGGGGTCGGGACGGGGAAATTGAGTTCTTGCGGGGACAGGGAAAAATTTGTCCCCATGTCATTCTCTACACTGCACCACTCTAGAAATACAAATGTAGTCAAAGTGAGCCAAGTGTAGAATAATCCAGCCATTGTGACATCACTGATGAGGTTGGCTCTTATTGGTGGAATGAGGCATTATGACATCACAACACCTGCTCTGGTTATCAGAGGCTGAAACTTTTCACACTATTTCTTTGTTCAATTTTCTATACTGTTCTCCCAAGTAGAGAATGACACGGGGACAAAATTTCCCCGTGGGAACTCATTTTCCCATCCCGGCAAGTTCTTTTCCTGTCTCTGCAAGCTCCGTCCTCATCTGCACAAGCCTCAAACACTAAGAATCCTAAGAGACAACATTCTAGAGCTGAGATTGTGATGTCATAATGCCTCATTCCACCAATGCCTAAGCTCCGTCCTCATCTGCACAAGCCTCAAACACTTTAAATCATAAGTAGCAACATTTGAGACCTCAGATGGTGATGTCATAATGCCTCATTCCACCAATGCCTAAGCTCCATCCTTTAAAATGCTAAGTAGCAACATTCTAGAGCTGAGATTGTGATGTCATAATGCCTCATTCCACCAATGCCTAAGCTCCGTCCTCATCTGCACAAGCCCCAAACACTTTAAAATCATAAGTGTCTGAGGTTTGTGTAGTTAAGGCAGAGCTTTCAGGAATGGGGCAGGGACAGAAACAAAACTCTTGGGGACATAGAAATTGAGTTCCTGTGGGGACAGGGATAAATTTGTCCCCGTGTCATTCTCTAGTTAGAAACACAGGCCTTATCCACTCCAGAGTATAGACTATTTTCCTTAGATAGAGAAGAACCAACGTGATGAACAGGCTGACACGAGGGAAGATAAGATTCTACAGAAAGTGTGATAAGGTTTTAGAACAATATGGCCTTTGGAGAACAAAGCACCAGGCACCAGAGTTCTGCTCTGTGACATGGAGGCCTGCGTGCTTGTGAGGTTTTGTTTAATTGAAGTTCAATGTTTTGAAGGAGTTTTTATAATTTCAACAACTTTCTAATCTATGCGACCCTTTACAGCTGTACTATCCTGACTCTCCAACTCAGTGACCCGCAAGCTTTTTGACGCCGGGGCACATTAAACTCAGTGCTGTGGCTGGAGGGCATCCGGAAGTACGCGGACGTCAACGCGATGACATCATGCGCGGAGGCCCTCCAGCTGCGGCCCTGAGCCTATTTCTACGCCGGGAGGGGTTACTGAGGGAGGAGAGGTGCGGGGAGAGGAGAGATGCCGGTGAGGAAGTGCTGGCATCAACTTGACAGCCTACTGGAAGAGGCACGTCCTGTAAGTCAGCCAGCACCTCTCCTCCTCGCCGGCGTCTAGTGGAACAACCTGGAATCTGCTGCGGCACACGGTTTGCGATACACTGCTCTTAACTTATTTTTCTCATCCTTTCTTTCTCTTTTCCTTCCTGAACTTCTTGTCTCCATTCCTGAACGCGGGGCTGCAGCTCTAGTTTAGTTTCCAGCAGTCACCTGCAGGCTGGAAGCAGGAAAACCTTTTCACCTGAGGGTCTGGGGCGTGGCTGCAGGCTATTACACCAGAGAGCTAAACAGTTAGAGAGACAGAAGGAGAAGCAGCAGCAAGAGGAAAGGCAGAGAGACTCAGGGTTGAGATAATATTAAAGATTGAACTAGGCCAGTTACTGGGCAGACTTGTACGGTCTGTGTATGGCCGTTTGGAGGAGGATGGGCAGAGGAGGGCTTCAATGGCTGGGAGGGTGTAGATGGGCTGGAGTAAGTCTTAACAGAGATTTCGGCAGTTGGAAGCACAGTACCGGGAAAAGCTTTGGATTCTCGCCCAGAAATAGCTAAGAAGAAAAAAAAAAAAAAAATTTAAATTGAATCAGGTTGGGCAGACTGGATGGACCATTCGGGTCTTTATCTGCCGTCATCTACTATGTTACTATGTTACTCTGAATGGCAGTGAGCATCTGGAAAGTATGGAGCTGACTGAGGCTGGTTTGGAGCCACCTAACTTCATGCCTGAAGATTCCCAGGACATGGAGCTGGAGCCGGAGCTATATACTGAGCCACGGAATGGAGTCCTGCCAATGGAGGTTTGCTGGACTGGAGGCAAGTAGTTTAAACTGCCTAAAGGTTTAACTGAAACATTGCTTAACTAAGCTGATTAAATGTTTTCTTTTTGGTAACCCTGAAGAAGGTGTGGTGCTTGGTGGCACCTTTAAGAACTGTTTTGAATTTTGTGGGTTTTTTTCTTTTCCCTCTGGGGGGGGGGGAAGGGCTGTTACCAGTCCCAGGCAGTAGGGAATGCTCTGTGTTTTCTGTGATGGGATTGAGGGCCTATGATTGGCAAATTACGACCACGCAGAGCACACTCCCTGGCCAGCACGTCAGCTGCTGGGGGCTAGTGTCGTAGCACTAGCACAGGCTGAGGATACCAGCCCAAAAGACTGTTTTTTTGAAGCTTGGAAAGTTTGGACTATTAATTGGCTGGAGAGCCAGCAGCAGCTTTGGGGAAAGCTTGAATTATGTGTTTTGAACTTTATTTGACCAACAATAACCCAGAGACTGTTTAGCAGGGACTATACTTGATAGCGGAAACATCCTGACAAGATTGTGTTTTTTTTATGAAGCTGATTGAACTTGAAACAAGCAAGCTGGTTGGAATATTTTGTTTTGAAGAATAAACCCAGTTATTGTCTGATACATTACCTACCTGGTGTGGCGGTATTCACTTCTGTTAACCTTTTATTTTCCTTTCCTTGTGCTGCCCGTAGCGGCTCACAAGAGCTTCTCTTGCCACTGGTGCCCTAGGACCCATTGCCCTGAGGCTGCCGGTGACAAAGTATATATCTAATTCGCCATTTTCATCTATCAAAATCTGCTCTACAAATTGGGT
This sequence comes from Geotrypetes seraphini, assembly GCF_902459505.1. Lineage (NCBI taxonomy): Eukaryota > Metazoa > Chordata > Amphibia > Gymnophiona > Dermophiidae > Geotrypetes > Geotrypetes seraphini. The sequence goes on along the minus strand of NC_047093.1, from coordinate 13,964,395 downwards.
CAGAATGGGGCCCAGGGTAAATGAGGTTTAGGGTTTGCTGCACATTTGTACAAAAAGCAGAAACACTCGCGGTGCAGGCTGAATGCTGGGCTATAGACCAGCGATTAGCAGATGTGAAAACCTGGGCTCAACTACACAGGCCTGGGCCTTTCTTTGGTGTGAACCACCACACGCATCAGTAGCAAGCAAACCGTCTGAAATGCCAGTTTCGGTTTGTGAACTAAAAGAAATTTTCATGTGCTGTTTTAGCAACCTAACCCTGAAGCTCTAAAATTTAAGTGGGTGCCCCCTGGTCCTCCTGTCATAGAGGCTGGCCTTGCCTACTAGGCTTTCAGCATTGCCATGACAAATATGAAGGGCTACCAGATGTCCCTGGTTTTAGCGTAGTGGTTCCCAACTCTGTCCTGGAGGACCACCAGGCCAGTCGGGTTTTTGTGATAGCCCTAATGAATATGCATGAGAGAGATTTGCATATAGTGGAGGTGTCGGGCATGCAAATCTTTCCCATGCATATTCATTAGGGCTATCACGAAAACCCGAATGGCTTGGTGGTCCTCTAGGACAGGGTTGGGAACCAGTGTTTTAGCAGACATGTCCGGATGCCCAGACGGACTTTCCAAACCTGTTAGTTTGTCCGGGTTTTGGAACGCCCTGCCGCACCTGGAGGGCCTCTGAGCATGTGCGGATGAAGTCGCACGCATCCATGTATGCTCAGAGGCCCTGCAAACCAGGCAGGAAAAAAGAGATGAGGCTGTGTGGGGGCAGAATGGGGGGGGGGGTTGGGGACGGAACAGGGCGGGATTTGTGGAATGGGGCGAGAGTGGAGGTGAAGCAGGGCGGGGCCATGCATCCAGGATTTTATTGTTTCAAATATGGTAACCCTACAAATAGGCATGGAATAGATTTGCACAGGAAAATGTAGCTTAATCAGCATATGGGCATGTGAATAGACACTGAAATGATTTTGGCTTTGGAGTTCAACAGAAATGCATCTTTGTAAATTGACGGAGCTTTTACCAGTAGAATGGAGACCAGGAGTTTGTCCCATGGGTTATAGTAGTTTTCAGGGCTCTGTGCACCTCTCCATGACATCTGTAAATGTGAGGGCAAAATACACAAGGTTAAAGACCAGCGCCAGGCTGCAGTTTTGTCAGTTTGAAATGATTTTCTGCTCCCCATCCTCACTGACTTCCTTCTCAAAACTATCTGCTCGCTGTGCCAGATATTAAACCATAAGAACATAATAGTCTTACTGGGTCAGACCAATGGCCAATCAAGCCCAGTAGACCGTTCTCACGGTGGCCAATCCAGGTCACTAGTACCTGGCCAAAACCCAAAGAGTAGCAACATTCCATACAGAATCTCAAAGAATAGCAAGATTCCGGAATCCCAGAGAGTAACAAGATTCTAGAATCCCAAAGAGTAGCAACATTCCATACAGAATCTCAAAGAATAGCAAGATTCCGGAATCCCAGAGAGTAACAAGATTCTAGAATCCCAAAGAGTAGCAACATTCCATGCTACCGATCCAGGGCAAGCAGAGGACACCACAGTGCTCCTGAACTGAAGCCGATCTTCACATAAATGTATTTATCACAGTTTATATCTTGGACAATGCAGTGGCATAGTAAAGGGAACGCGTTCCGCCCCGGGTGCCATCTTGGTGGGGGCGCCGGCACCCATTCCCCTGCTCCTTCCCGACCCTCCTGCCGGGCATGTGCGCCCCTTTCCTACTCCCTTACCTCTTTCATTTTTTCGGTGCGAGCAGCATCATGAACTTGCTGCCCGCGTCGGTGTCGGCGCGCTCTCTCTCCGTCACTTCCGGGTCCTGTGCCTAGGTAGTGACATCGGAGGGAGAGCCAACGCCGATGCTGGCAGCAAGCTCGAGATGCTGCTCGCGCCGTGAAAATTAAAGCGGTACGGAGGAAGGGAAGGGGCGAGGGGCAGAGAAAGCAGAAACGTGACGCGCGTGTACAATGTGTACTTGTGAGACCTTGCGGCGTCCGAGAGCAGAAACAACGTGACAGTATATAAACCAGAAGTTTTAGACTGACTGAAATTTCAACTCATAATTTTGATTACCAGCACATAAGACGCACCCCATATTTTGAGGAGAAACAAGTGCGTCCCATACACCGGCAAATACGGTACATATCGTTATAGGGAGCAAGAAGACCTTGTTTTCTCCGTTCTTTACAGCTCCACTTAAACTAGAGAATCCTAATGATACATCCTAATTATATATTTACATTTTCCTTCTCCCTTATGCTAGTAGGACAGACAAACATGCAAAAACGGTGACCCGTCATTCACGCGACGGACAAAAGCGTGCCGACAATCCCACACGGGGCTTATGTGCGCCAGCTTAAAACACTTCCTGTTAGCGCTGTGAGGGTGTGTGTGGGACCCCCCCCAGTAAACATACGTGTTTGCGCTCCCGTTGGGATGTGTGTGTGTGTAGGGGGACCCCCCACTATACTAAAAACTATCAAATACCCCCAAAACTAAGGAAAACAGCAGTTTTCAGTGTAGTGGGGAGGGGGAGAGTGGGGGACCCCCCCAACGGAAGCACATACACTTCCCCCTTCACAGGAAGTGTTTTAAGGAACGCTAACAGGAAGCGCTAACAGGATACGTTTTAAGCTGGCATGTATAAGTCCTGCACGAGATTGTCAGCATACTTTTGTCTGGCGAGCTTCTGTTACGGTACCTACAAAAACACAGTATCGCTAACAAATATTTATAGAATATTAGCATGAATGATGAAGCTTACCTTGATAAAATAAACCAAACATCCGACAAAGGGGTAGATTGGAATGAAGATAGAGAAGACATAATGAAGGATGGTCGTTATCAGATCTTTTCCAATGAATAAGGCAATGACGATGGTGATAACGGTAACCATAGACATCTACAAATAAATGCAAAATACAGTACGGTTATTGTACATACGATTGATAGCAAAAAGCCATATGCTACTGTCACAGAATTTTGCTTTACAACCAAAGAAACTACACAATTGGTCCTAGGAAGGGGAACATTATTATGGTTGACCCGACAAGGCCTATGTTTCGGCCAAATGCCTGCATCAAAGGTCCGCATTGAGTGAGCAGCTGCTTCTGGGCTGAAAGAGGAGAAAGCCTGGGATAGGCACGTGGGATCTCTTAGAGAGAGGAAGAGATAGTGGATGCTACAGATGGGCAGACTGGATGGGCCATTTGACCTTTATCTGCCATCAGGTTTCTATGTTTCTATAACCGCCATAAAGCTCTCTGACCTCACAATGCAGGTGTAAAGAGCCTTAGCCTATAGGAAGAGGAGATGCAAATGTTAAGAGCCTTAGCCAATAGGGAGAGAAGGAGATAGTGGATGCTGCGGATGGGCCACTTGGCCTTTATCTGCCATCATGTTTCTATAACCATAAAGTTCTATGACCTCACAATGCAGGTGTAAAGAGCCTATAGGAAGAGGAGATGCAAATGTTAAGAGCCCTAGCCAATAGGGAGAGAAGGAGATAATGGATGCTGCGGATGGGCCACTTGGCCTTTATCTGCCATCATGTTTCTATAACCATAAAGTTCTATGACCTCACAATGCAGGTGTAAAGAGCCTATAGGAAGAGGAGATGCAAATGTTAAGAGCCCTAGCCAAAAGGGAGAGGAGGAGATAGTGGATGCTCTGGATGGGCCACTTGGACTTTATCTGCCATCATGTGTCTATGTTTCTATAACCATAAAGTTCAATGACATCACAATGCAGGTGGAAAGAGCCTTAGCCTATAGGAAGAGGAGATGCAAATGTTAAGAGCCTTAGCCAATAGAGAGAGGAGGAGACAGTGGATGCTGCGGATGGGCCATTTGGCCTTTATCTGCCATCATGCTTCTATAACCCTAAAGCTCTATGACCTCACAATGCAGGTGTAAAGAGCCTTAGCCTATAGGAAGAGGAGATGCAAATGTTAAGAGCCTTAGCCAATAGGGAGAGGAGGAAATAGTGGATGCTGCGGATGGGCCATTTGGCCTTTATCTGCCATCATGTTTCTATCAAGAATCCTCAAGCCAACAAGATGAAATCCAAAGCAAGGGCGTGAAAACTGGCCAAAATTATTATACTGGTCCATGAGACTGCATTGTGTCGGAGCGGAGTTTACTCTGAGACTTTGCTGTTTTTGTGGGTTGGAGTAAGGTGAAGATACAGTACGGACCCCTGACGCATGCATTTGTCCGGAACACAGGCCGTGTTGGGTCAACCATAATAAAGCACTTTACGTTCCCGTTTTTAAGGTCAACTGTGTGGGTTTTTGGGGTTGTATGTCTTGTGGTATTACACATTTGATGTCCCTTTCCTGTCTGTTCTCGGACACAATTTTGCTTTGAAAACTACTGCAGAGTGTGGAGGTTTAAAGTACTCAGTCTGCCCCAGATTCTATATATGGCACCCAAAAATGGGTGCTGGTCCAAGAAGTGTTCCCAACTAAGGGCAGGAATCACTAACCTGCCAGATTGGGCCCAATCCGGGCCCGATCCGAGCAGGTCCGACTAATTCAGTAAACTTTAACATGCAGATGAGGGCAATCGGAGTAACGCCCCTATCTGCAGGCACGGATCGCGCTATAGCGATCCCCGTGCATGCGCAGACCATCTGTAGATAGTCTGATCATGCGCGGGACCTCCGTGCCGTCGGAGTTAGGTTTTTTTTTTCATCTTCTTAGCACAGCCAGGGCCGCAAGAAAGTCTACAAAAATGCTATTGCTGGACCTCAGGGCCGGCGATAGATTTTCTTTTTTGGCGATCGAGGAACTTTTGGGAACCCGTGGTTTTAACCCGCTTAAGCCCGCGGGTTAAAACCACGAGCTTGCAGTGCGGGGAAGGGTGGGATAGTTGGGACAGGCAGGCACATTCAGGGCTGCAGGAGTCATTCGGGGCAGCAAGAGGTCGGGGCTGACAAGACAGAGAGCAGGGCTGTAGAAGGCAGGGCAGTCGCAAAGGGCTTCAGCAACTGGTCCTGAGCGGTCGCTTTTTGCGAGCACAGTCGGATAGGGAAAAAAGTTTAGCAAATCGCGTCCCTGCCTACATTTGCATGGCCTTGCCCTCATTTGCATGCGCGGATCGGAGGATGGTCGGAAGACAGGTAAGTGAATCGGGCCGGGGTTGCAAACCAATCGGTTTGCTTTGTGAATCTAGCCCTAATTGGCTAATGAGCCAATTAGTGCCTATAATTGGGTGCTAATTCTCAATAATTGTCACCAATTTGAATTTGTGTGCACATCTTGCTATATTAATTGGCGCCAATGTAAGGCTCTCTTTTACTAAGCTGTGGTAGAGGCATTAAATGCTCCGACACTGCTCCAATGCTCATAGGAATTCTATGAGCGCCGGAAAATTTAGCGCTCCGGGCCGTGGTAGAAACCTCTACCATGGCTTAGTTTTTTTTTTTAAAAAAAAAAGGGGGGGAGGGGTTAAATTTGTACATGCCTTCTTGCTATGCGCTATGCTATGACAACGTGTGCCCAAATCCCACAGCGTGCAACCCAAAACGAGGATGGCCATGAGCGGGTCAGGTGCGTTTCTAAAATTTACACGCAGTGTCATTCTATATCAGGGATGTGCGCCTAAACTGGTTGCCGGGAATTACAACTGATTTCAGCAGGCATAAGTCCTGATGTTAACGGGGGGGGGGGGGGGAATGGGAGGGGAGGGGCACCGCAATAGGCACTCAGTGCTAATTTCATAATGGGCACTCATCTTTGTTATAGGACAGAACTGAACGCTGATTTTTTTTCTTTGTAATTTTTTATTTATTGAAAAGAACATTATATATTACAAGTTTCAAGTTTATTAAAAATTTGATATATAATCTTGATTTGATACTTGAAATTCATAAATAAAAAATAATTAAAAAAAAAAAAATTTTGATATACTACCTTATCAATTTATATCAAGAGGGTTACAAATGTAAAGGCAGAGAGGCTCCTTCAACGCCTAACCATCAAGCACATAGGGTTCCTTTTACGAAGCCGCGGTAGCGGTTTAACGCACGCTAAAATGCCGGCCGCGCTAGCCGCTACCGCCTCCTGTTGAGCAGGCGGTAGTTTTTCAGCTAGCGCGGGGGTTAGCGCGTGATTAAAAGTTGCACGCGTTAAAGCCGCCACCGCGGCTTCGTAAAAGGAGCCCATAATATAAGCATCTGAAGACGTTCGCAAGAAAACCAACCCCCTTATCCCCCCTCCCGCCGCTTCCCCCCCTACCATCGAATCATCCTCCAATCATCAATTATATGGCACACGTAGCGATACCACGCCTCTGACATCCAGTGTTCCAAAAGTGAAAAGAAATGAAATAAAAGTCAAAAATATCTATACCATCCCCATATTGTGTTCAAGCTCTAGATACCTGCCTCAAATAAGCAGAAACGGTTGGCCATTTATGAGTTAATAAGGCAGTGAGTCTAAATCGGTTACGTACCCCAATACCCATCCTAGTTGAGCCTGAACCGCCCCTAATATAGGCGATGTCTTTTGTCGCCAGTTTTCAGCAACTTCAACACATTAACTTGTCTTGTGGACCCTCTAAATCAGCAGTCTCAAACACGTGGCCCGCATGTGGCTCTCCAGATTTTATTTGCGGCCCGCGGTCTGAACTGGATCATTCTCTTCCTTTTGGAGCAGCAGCGTGTCTGGCCGGCTCGTTCCATTCAAAGCCGCGGGTTGGCGGCTCCTTGCGCTATCCACTCCTGCATCGGAAGTCTCTCTGACATCACAACATCAGAGAGGCTTCAGACGCAGGCACGGATCTCGCAAGGAGCCGCCACCCGCGGCTTTGAACGGAACGAGCCGGCCAGACATGCTGCTGCTCCAGTGGCGTACCAAGGGGGGGGCGGTCCGCACAGCTGGCCACCCTCCACTGTTCTCCCTAGAGTGCGGCTCATCTAGAGCAGTAGTGCTCAACCTGCTTCCCTTCCCTTCTCACCGCTGTCATCGGGAACAGGCCGGCACTGTGTTCTTTGATCTCCCTGCTTCTCTCGCTGCCCGACGTCAATTCTGACGTCGAAAGGACGTTCTGGCTAGCCAATCGCTGCCTGGCTGCCCGGAACGTCCTTTCCGACGTTAGAATTGATGTCGGGCGGCGAGAGTTGGTCGGACCCATGGAGAAGAGAAGCATGGAGATCTCGGCCTGTTCCCGATGGCGGCAGCAGCAGCAGCCTATTCCCCAGCAGCGGTGGCATGGGGGAGGGCAGGAAGGAAGAAAGAAAGAAGGGGGAGGGGGACAGGGAGCCAGAAACAAAGCAAAAAATGGGACACGGAATCAGAGAAAGACAGACATAGAGAAAGAAAGAAAAAGTTGGGGGAGGGAATGAGGTCTGGAGGAGAGGAAGCATACAGGAGGCTGAAAGAAGGGAAGAAATATTGGATGCACAGTCAGAAGAATAAAGTGCAACCAGAGACCGATTAAATTACCAAACAAAGGTAGGAAAATGATTTCATTTTCAATTTAGTGATTGAAATGTGTCAGTTTTGAGAAAGAAAAGATATTAAACTTTAAATGTGAGTGCTGCAGAAAAAATAGAATACTTGGAGGGCCGCAGAAAAAATAGTTAATGTCTTATTAAAGAAATGACAATTTTGCATGAGGTAAAACTCTTTATAGTTTATACATCTTTCCTTTTAACTGTTAAAGGAAAGATGTATAAACTATAAAGAGTTTTACCTCATGCAAAATTGTCATTTCTTTAATAAGACATTAACTATTTTTTTCTGCGGCCCTCCAAGTACCTACAAATCCAAAATGTGGCCCCGCAAAGGGTTTGACTTTGAGACCACTGCTCTAAATTCACCTACACCTGCCGATTTTCGACCTTCTTTGTCCCAATGCGGACTGCCTGAAGGTTGACCCTTAAAAGTCATCTAATTAAAATTGAATTACAATAATAATTCAGTTCACTTACAATAATCTAAATACCATATACAAAGATTAACATACGCAAGTGATTGATCCAAGATTTATAATGCAGCTATAATAATTTTCACACTTGTTCCATATTTTGGGATCCAGTGTCACTCACCAGGGAAAAGATAAAAGACCAGAACTCCTGGGTATTTTTCACCTTTTTGTAGGTGAAAGAAGCCACGTAGGTGAAGAGCACGACAGCTGGCACATAGCCAATGAGGCAAAAAATCTGAAACGAAAGAAGGACATTTCCTGAAACGGGTTACATTTCACCTTCAGAAAAGGCCGTAAAGGTCACACATTAAGTAGTTGTGGGTGGGGGGGGTTGTTGGTGAATTTCCGGGGTGTGGGGAGGGGCGGTTGTGGTATTGTTTGGGGGGGAACCTCTCTTCTACAAAGGAACTGCCACCGGAGTGTTGTTTGGGGGTGCATGACCCCCTCAAACGATCTGAAAGTACTGCTGAAGTGCTGTTTGGGGGGGGGACATCACCCCACAAATGAACCGAGCCGCTGCTGGGGTGTTTGGAGGGAACTAAAAGGGCTGCAAAGGCAACTTGCTGTCGATTTCAGTGTGGCCAGTTCACGCGGTCGTGGCGCTGAAGCAGCTGGGCTGAAACGCGCTCCACTGGCCGCGATGAATCAGCCATGCTGAATCGTCCTAGACGCCTACGGGATTGGTGGCATCAAATGTGGTCAAGCCACGATATAATCCCTAAGGAGGACGCAAGCCTGATGTACCAGAGCGAGCAGCATCTCGGCGTGGTAATGAATTCCGTAGTGAAACACAAACAGACTCCCCAGCATCAGAACCAAAATGAGGAAACAGAAGGCAACGTCCACAGCAGCTTGCCCCGTCCAGTACGCCGAGCGGTAGAGGCCAGACATCATGAGCTGGGAGTAAATTTTCATCTGCCAGAGAGTGGGAAAGAAAAGAATTTCAAGATAAGAGCTTGTGGCGACCTTCTGCTGTTTGCAAATTTTTTGTTCACAGGCTAAAGAAGATGAAGTTTACTTAGCGCTCCTTCTGTTTTACGTTTCTGGGAGCGTAAAGGCTGCGTCTCAAAGCGCCCTATTCACAGATGCGCCAATAGGGCAATTTTCAAAACAGTGTAGGTGAGTTGCTAACATCTGAACAGGGCTTGTAAAACAATCCCACTACTTATGAGGAATTCAGGAAGCGCCTAAAAACATATCTGTTCCTGAAATATCTAGACAGATGACCCCGTACATCTCTTTCTCCTCAATACGGTTCTCTTGACCTATTAACCACTTTCTTTCATCTCTTTTAAGTTCAATCAGTTTGTAACGTCTTTTAATCTTTTGTAAACCGCATAGAACTTCATGGTACTGCGGTGTATAAACTGTTATTATTAGAAGAAGGAATCTGCCCAGGAGGTAGACCATTTGGTCACAACTGAAATTAATTTAACTGAATTTCTGGAAGATACTCAAGATGTGATTCAGAGTCGGTCTACCCTGGTAATAACATGCATGAGTGAGATAGATAAAATGCTAATTATGAAACTTTACTTTAAAAATAGGTTAACAAAGTTTTGCAGTGATCTGGTTAGAATTAGAGAATGACACGGTAACAAAATTCATCACCGTTCCCGTCCCCACGGATAACTGCGGGAAATAATCCCATGTCATTTTCTAGTGTCTATTTCAACCTCAGTCCTTCGACACCAGCATTCTTCAGAGCAAAGCTTGAGAGTCAGTGGTTGTGGCCATTCATACTCTGATTCTTATGTGAGCCAAGGATAATGAAGCCATTATGACATCACTGATGTGATTGGCTCTTAGGCACTGGTGGAATGAGGCATTATGACATCACAATATCTGCTCTGGATACCAGAGACTGTCATTCTGTAGTGTCTGTTTCAACCTCGGTCCTTCTACACCAGCATTCTTCAAAGCAAAGCTTGCGGGTCAGTGGTTGTGGCCATTCATACTCTGATTCTTATGGGAGCCAAGGATAATGAAGCCATTGTGACATAACGGATGTGATTGGCTCTTAGGCACTGGTGGAATGAGGCATTATGACATCACAATATCTGCTCTGGATACCAGAGACTGTCATTCTGTAGTGTCTGTTTCAACCTCGGTCCTTCTACACCAGCTTTCTTCAAAGCAAAGCTTGTGGGTCAGTGGTTGTGGCCATTCATACTCTGATTCTTCCCTCTCTCCTTAAAGAATGACATGAAGATGGTTTCCCGCGGTTATCCGCGGGGACGGGAACGGTGATGAATTTTGTCACCGTGTCATTCTCTGGTTAGAATCTTTTCCGATGTCTCTAGAGCTACTCAATTTAGAAGGAAAGAGTTTTTGAGGTTAAAAGGCAGAGTTTTGGCCCTAGAGGAATCTTTTTATTTGAAATTTCCTTGTAAATGTTTAGTCAAATTACAAGATGTAGAATATGTTTTTTGGGATCCCATTCAATTACAACTATTTTTAGTTGCTAGAGAACAGATATAAGGATTTTCTTTTTTTTTTCTCTCTGTTTCATTCGTAAGAATTAAGAGGAGAATATGGATCCCTATTATTATTTATAATTAAGACAAAAAGCTTTGATATAGGTTCGTGCCAACCCTCCGACAACTTTGTCTATTAATATTTACATATTTATTCACAGATTTATAATCCCCTCAGCATCCTGAATGGAGAACAAAATCACATTCTTAAAAACAGGAAAAATACAAAAGCAACACATTGGTTTTGCATTATGAAATATGGCATTTAATGATTCTGTGGCAGCGCAAACGATTATAAAGAACTGAAATCGTACTGTGGAACTGAATCTTATCACCTAGTAATATGTTGGGTCTTCGGGATTCCACCTGCTAAAAACTTTTGATATATATAGTGTCTAAATTGCTCCTGTAACAAGTTTAAAAATTAAATTTAGTTCTGTACACTTTATATTATTCACGTTTGATTAATTACAGCTTCAAGCGAGTGAGCTATTCTTACAAGCGCAGGAACGGTGATTGTTTACCGGTTCCTTATGCTTGCTGTCTCACACTGAGGATAGGTTTTGCATTATTATCACTACACTTCTCCCTCCGTATTCACTGTGATAGGGGATTAACAGACCCGCAAATACAGAAAAGCCGCAAATAACTTTTTCATATGTTATTCGCTGTTTTCTATTAAAAATCATCATGAATGTGGTGAAACTGCGAATAACACGGTGGGAGACCTGGCCTGTTCTGAAGGAGAGGCAAAACACGGTGAAGAAAGTGCTGGGAATCGGCGATTTTCTCTGTAAACGCTTGAAATCAGCGATTTCTCTATGCAAGCTGATGTCATTTGGAGAGAGGAGCCAGCAAGCTAAAAACCACGAATAATCAAAATCGCGAATGTTGAAACCGCGAATACGTATATGTTTGTTCTGGTACTCTTCAATTGTTCCTGCTAATAACGATGAAGTGAATACACATCCCGCTCCGTATTCGCTGTGATAGGGGATTAACAGACCCGCAAATACAGAAAAGCCGCGAATAACTTTTTCATATGTTATTCGCTGTTTTCTATTAAAAACCATCGTGAATATAGTGAAAACGTGAATAACATGGTGGGAGACCTGGCCTGTTCTGAAGGAGAGGCAAAAACACGGTGAAGAAAGTGCTGGGAATCAACGATTTCTCTATGCAAGCTGATGTAATTTGGGGGGGAGGAGCCAGCAAGCTAAAAACTGCGAATAATCGAAACCGCGAATATGGAGGAAGAAGTGTATATGTTTGTTCTGGTGCTCTTCAATTGTTCCTGCTAATAACGATGAAGTGAATACACATCTCCCTCCGTATTCGCTGTGATAGGGGATTAACAGAACCGCAAATACAGAAAAACCGCGAATAACTTTTTCATATGTTATTCGCTGTTTTCTATTAAAAACCATCGTGAATATGGTGAAACTGCGAATAACATGGTGGGAGACCTGGCCTGTTCCTGAAGGAGAGGCAAAACACGGTGAAGAAAGCGCTGGGAATCGGCGATTTTCTCTGTAAACGCTTGGAATCAGCGATTTCCCTATGCAAGCTGATGTAATTTGGGGGGAGGAGCCAGCAAGCTAAAAACTGTGAATAATCGAAACCGCAAATGCTGAAACCGTGAATACGGAGGGAGAAGTGTATTTCTATAGTGCTACCAGACGTATGCAGCACTGTACAGAGTCACAAAGAAGACAGTCCCTGCTCCAAAGAGCTTACAATCTAAACAGACAAGCAGGATGTGGTGAATACAGTTAAGGGAACAGTTAAACTGCTACAATCAAGCCATTGTGACATCACGGATGAGGTTGGCTCTTATTGGTGGAATGAGGCATTGTGACATCACAATCTCAGCTCTGCTTCCCAAAGACTGAAACTCTTCACACTACTACTATGAATGACATTTCTCCCTCCGTATTCGCTGTGATAGGGGATTAACCGAACCGCAAATACAGAAAAACCGCAAATAACTTTTTCATATGTTATTCGCTGTTTTCTATTAAAAACCATCGTGAATATGGTGAAACCGCGAATAACATGGTGGGAGACCTGGCCTGTTCCTGAAAGAGAAGCGAAACACGGCGAAGAAAGTGCCTGGAATCAGCGATTTTCTCTGTAAACGCTTGGAATCGGCGATTTCTCTATGCAAGCTGACGCAATTTTGAGGGAGGAGCCAGCAAGCTAAAAACCACGAATACTTGAAACCGCGATTGCTGAAACTGCGAATACGGAGGGAGAAGTGTACTGTTAAGGGACCAATTTAGTGCTTTCTGTGGTAGCTCTGGACTGATCTATTGGCTTGGCTGCTTTCATCAGTGTCTTTTAAGGGTCTTATGGATCAGCAGACTTTAATTTTGTTATTCATTTAGTGTTCTTCTACCGCCGGTCCACGGTGCGATTGATGCGGCGTTATCTTCGAGCCAGCTCCCTCTTCCTAACTGATTCAGTGCACAAAGCCACGGGCAGCGGCTCCTACGGGCATCCTGCGCCTGAACCGGAAGCCTTCTCTCTGACGTTGCAACATGAGGCACGGGACGTGCAAGGTGCAATTAGTACTATTATGGGGGCGGGGTCTGGGGGTGGAGATTGGGTAGAGATGGGCGGAGTCTGGCCCATGACTTAGCCCAGTGTTCTTCAACCGCCGGTCCATGGACCGATGCCGGTCCATAGAATAATTCTTTTATTTCTGCCGGTCCATAAGTGTAAAAAGGTTGTAAAATACTGATTTAGATTACAGTATAGACATAACATGTGGAGTTAAAATACAGAATTAATGGACATAGGGTGGATTAAATTGCAGAACGTTACATGGAGATAAAATAGCTTTCTTAGCAAGTGGGTGCATGTTTGTCGTCAGAGAATGTAGTAGTAATCCAGGTTATATTTGCGGTGACATGCGAGTATTCGTGAGATTCCGTTTGGAGTTTTAGGTCATGCCTTTGAGATTCATCCTCTAGATAACAAGTCTCCCCTGACCCAAAAAGAGGGGTGAAGGGGAGAGACAGCCCGACGTAAACAAACGACCACAAATTTTGAAAGGTGAACGGGAAGCCCTCAGTCACACAGCCTGCAATGGGAACACGCCCCTAGTGCACCAGCCGTCACATTCATACACCCAAAAGGGTGTAAATTCAACGTAATAAAAGTGAAAAAAATATAAATAATCTCATCAATAAATAAGTTAGTTAGGCTGTCTCTGCCTCTCATCCGCCGGGGGTTTAGACGTGGGTCTTCAAGGAGCGCGGTTTGTAAAGAGGAAGGTTTTCATGGCTTTTCTGAAGTATTTTGGAGTATTAGTTTGTTATCTTGGGGATCTCTGTGTGGGAATATTGCTTATTTTTTTTCTGTATTCTAGTATGGTGCGATGGATGACGTTTAATGTGAGGGGATTGAATGTTCCCAGGAAGCGTCAGTTGTTCCAAAGGCTGTCTAGTGATCTAATAGATATGGAGGGGGGGGGGGGAATGATGTGCCAAATTCTGGGTATGTAGTGAGAATATGAACGTCTTCAGGAAGTCTCAGACGTGAGCGAGCGGCCAGGTGGCAGGACCAGCCGTTTTTGTTTTCTGGAATATATTGCACATCTGTCCTGAGCAGCCTGTAAAGTCTCAAAGAGTCGAGACTGTCCATAATGTGTCTCTGCCCAACGGTGACGGGATAATCGCTCGCCAGACACCAGCGAGCCGACAATTCGGCGCAAGACAGAAGCGCGCGGGGGGGGGAAAAAGTAATTTTTAAAGAGCTCCGACTGGGGGTTTGGGGTAGCAACCCCCCCACTTTATTGGTTAGTGTTCGTGCTGCCGTTGCGGGGGGTGTGGGGGGGTGAAACCCTCCACATTATAGAGAAAATGGAACTTTTCCTGAAAAAAATCAGAAAAAGTTCTGTTTTTGCTATAATGGAGGTTTCCAACCCCCCGAACCCCCCTCCAACAGCAGCGCGAACACTAACCAATAAAGTGGGGAGGTTGCCACCCCAAACCCCCCGTCGGACCTCTTTAAAAATTACTTTTTCCTCCGCGCGCTTCTGTCTTGCGCCGAATTGTCAGGGCTGGATTGTCAGCGCGCTGGCGTCTTGCGCGCCACTGTCTATGAACCCTGCCCAACGCTCTGCGTTTCTAGTTTATGCTTGCCAAATCATAATAATAATGGTAAATTAACTGAGCCCAAAACAGGATTTCTAAAATCAGAACTGCCTATAAGAAAACCTATTTGATCCCTTTGTTCCAAGAGCAAACAGCGACAAGAATCTACCAAAAGAAATAGATAACTAGAGTGAAGTGCCACATTACCTTATGGTTATCTGTGTTTTCCATGGCAAAATATGGTAGCACTGATATTAATATTCCCAGAAGCACTGCTTTGAGATACAGAAATATCTTAAAATCATCATTCTCCTGAAAACAAACCAAAACCTCTACTCGGTTATATGATTTTTTTTTTTTTTTCTTTGATCATACTCAGCATCATGCCTTCACCTGTTTTAGCTCAAGACAAGTTACAACATTAAGGTGCTTTTACGAAGGTGCGCTAGCGTTTTAAGCGCGCGCTAGCCGAAAAACTACCGCCCGCTCAAGAGGAGGCGGTAGCGTCTAGCGCGCGGGGCATTTTAGTGCGGGCTATTCCGCGCGTTAAGGCCCTAACGCACCTTCGTAAAAGGAGCCCTAAATACAAAACAGATCATAACAATCAAATACAATTAACCTTCCCTTTTACAAAGCCGCTTTAGGGTTTCTCGTATCGCCGGCCACGGTGGTAAAAGCCCCGATGCTCATAGAATTCCGCTTTTACCACAGCGGCCAGCGATAGAAAACCCTAACGCAGCTTCATAGAGGGGGGTGGATAAATAAGCTAAAAACTACACAATATACACTGAAATATAAAACCAATCAAATACAAATCAACCATAAAGAAGATTTTAAAAATTGATACAAAGACCTTATAAAATTTTAAACCAACCAGTCAGTATTTAAACTTTGTTGAACAGCGCTTTTTTAAAATGCTGGCTAGAGAATGACACGGTGACAAAATTCATCACCGTTCCAGTCCCCGCGGATAACCGCGGGAAATAATCCCATGTCATTTTCTAGTGTCTATTTCAACCTCGGTCCTTCTACACCAGCATTCTTCAAAGCAAAGCTTGAGGGTCAGTGGTTGTGGCCATTCATACTCTGATTCTTATGGGAGCCAAGGATAATGAAGCCATTGTGACATCACTGATGTGATTGGCTCTTAGGCACTGGTGGAATGAGGCATTATGACATCACAATATCTGCTCTGGATACCAGAGACTGTCATTCTGTAGTGTCTGTTTCAACCTCAGTCCTTCTACACCAGCATTCTTCAAAGCAAAGCTTGAGGGTCAGTGGTTGTGGCCAATTATACTCTGATTCTTCCCTCTCTCCTTAAAGAATGACATGAAGATAATTTCCCGCGGTTATCCGCGAGAATGGGAACGGTGATGAATTTTGGCACTGTGTCATTCTCTATTGCTGGCCGTATCATTTAAATAAAAGCCAGATGTTGAGGACTGCTGTCCAGATAGTGGCTAGTGCTGATAATATGGATAACGCAGTCAATGCTGGCCCTATCTGGATAATTTAGCCAGCCATTTTGCTGCGCTAAGTTCTAAGGAGAGACCGAATTTCAGTTTCGGCACCGACACCCGACCAAATCCAGGTTCGAGTTTTGGCCAAGAATGCCTGTGCACTCTCATCTGAAACTCCCTCCTTCCCCCTCGCTATAAAACTCCCCCTATACCACTCGTATGCCCTCCCTGGGCTTACCTTAGGAAGGCCTGGTGGTCTAGCGGAGTCTTTGGCAGCAGGAATGAACCCCATTTGTTCCTGCCCTGTGCCACTGCTTCATTTGCAATGGCTGCCAAGACTGCTGAAGGCATATTGCAATTAGAACCAGCTGATTTGCTCTATCTCCACTTATGGATAACTCCAGCACTATCCAGCTAGTGCCGAGGCAATCGGTAAGGATATTTAGCGTGACTGTGTGGATAATTCTATAACAGTGCACATAAGAACATAAGAATTGGCATACATAAGAATTCCAGAGCTGAGATTGTGATGTCATTATGCCTCACTCCACCAATGCCTAAGAGCCAACCTCAGCAGTGATGTCACAATGGCTTCATTATCCTATACTTGGTCACATAAGAATTGCCATACTGAGACAGACCACAAAGGTCCATCAAGCCCAATATCCTGTTTCCAACCCAGGACCCAAGTACCTAGCTAGATCCCAAGAAGCAAAACAGATTTTATGCTGCTTAGTCTAGGAATAAGCAGTGAATTTCCCAAGGCCATCTCAATAATGGCCCATGGACTTCTCGTTTAGGAAATTAGCCAAACCTTTTTGTAAACCCTGCTAAGCTAACCGATTTCACCGCACTCTCCACCCTCGAATTCCAGAGTTTAATTCTACAAAGGCCACATATGTGTTAGGTGTGAGCACTTATGACACTCATAAAGCTGGCGTATCTGCATCTAAGTGTTGTTGGTAGGAGCGCAACTGTACGAATTGAATGCATAAAAGTGCACCCTGCCCATGCTCTGCCCACATGCACACCTATCTGCAAAACACTTGCTTTATAAAATATGTGCATATTTACGGAATAACACATAAGCGCCTAGCCATATTCTGAACATTTACACACATAACTGGCTTGTAAATGTCAGCATCTGCTTTTATAGAACTAACCTCTGGAATTCACTGCCAGTGAAATGTGTTAAAAGCAGTTAGTTTGGCAGGGTTTTAAAAACGTTTGGATTATTTCCTAAACGAAAAAAGTCCATAAGCCATTATTTAAGATGGACTTGGGAAAATCCACTGCTTATTTCTAGAATAAGCAGCATAAAATCTGTTTTACTGTTTAGGGATGCTGGAGACAGGATACTGGTCTTGATGGACCTTTGGACTGTCCAGTATGGCAACACCTAAGTTCTTATGTATCCCCATCTCTATAGTGCCACTGAATATCCCAGTCAGTGACATGTATCTGGTGAGCTGGTGCTGCGATAACCATTGCTGACTATCAGGTCCATAATAGTCGATTAACGCACCACTGCCTTAGGTATAAACTCAGAGATTGGGAGCCCTGCATGGATAGAAACTTACCCTCTATATCTGATTGTACAGTTAGCTTTGGGTTTATAGGTAGTTTATAAAAAAAGAAATAATATCAGCAGGATTGACCCACAGACAGTGCCATGCAGGAGGCCTAAGTCATCAAGCTTAATTAACTTCTGTTCCTTGAGTCAGCTGGGTAAAGGGAGGCTGTGGAGGGAGTACCGTATTTCCCCATGTATAGCCCCCGCCCCTGAGCCTCCTATTACTGCCGGTGGGGGGTGGGGGGTGGAGGTGCTGCAGAAGAAGAGGTGAGAAGGAGCAGAGGTGCAGGCAAGGAGGAGAGACGCAGGTGCTGGCTGACTGACTACAGGACGTGCCTCTCGCTGAGAGAGGCACATCCTGTAAGCAGTCAGCCGGCACCGACGCCTCTCCTCCTCACCGGCATCTCGCGGCACTCCTGGAATCTGCCACGGCACACAGTTTGCAATACACTGGCTCATAGGGAGAAGACAGTCTCAAACACAGTACAACAGGTATGCTTACTGACCCAACTCAAAGGGCCTGATTCTATAAATGGAGCCCTAAATGGTTTTAAGAAAGGTTTAGACAAGTTCCTGGAGGAAAAGTCCATAGTCTTGTTATTGAGAAAGACATGGGGGAAGCCACTGCTTGCCTTGGATCGGTAGCATGGAATGTTGCTACTCTTTGGGATTCTAGAATCTTGTTACTCTCTGGGATTCCGGAATCTTGCTATTCCTTGGGATTCTGCATGGAATGTTGCTACTCTTTAAGATTCTAGAATCTTGTTACTCTCTGGGATTCCAGAATCTTGCTATTCTTTGAGATTCTGTATGGAATGTTGCTACTCTTTAGGATTCTAGAATCTTGTTACTCTCTGGGATTCTGGAATCTTGCTATTCTTTGAGATTTTGTATGGAATGTTGCTACTCTTTGGGATTCTAGAACCTTTTGTTATTCTCTGGGATTCCGGAATCTTGCTATTCGTTGAGATTCTGTATGGAATGTTGCTATTTTTTGGGATTTTAGAATCTTGTCACTCTCTGGGATTCTGGAATCTTGCTATTCTTTGAGATTCTACATGGAATGTTGCTACTCTTTGGGATTCTAGAATCTTGTTACTCTCTGGGATTCTGGAATCTTGCTATTCTTTGAGATTCTGTATGGAAGGTTGCTACTCTTTGGAATTCTATAATCTTGGTACTCTCTGGGATTCCGGAATCTTGCTATTCTTTCAGATTCTGTATGGAATGTTGCTACTCTTTGGGATTCTAGAATCTTGTTACTCTCTAGGATTCCGGAATCTTGCTATTCTTTGAGATTCTGTATGGAATGTTGCTACTCTTTGGGATTCTAGAATCTTGTTTCTCTCTGGGATTCCGGAATCTTGATATTCTTTCAGATTCTGTATGGAATGTTGCTACTCTTTGGAATTCTAGAATCTTGTTACTCTCTGGGATTCCGGAATCTTGCTATTCTTTCAGATTCTGTATGGAATGTTGCTACTCTTTGGGTTTTGGCCAGGTACTAGGGACCTGGATTGGCCACTGTGAAAACGGGCTACTGGGCTTGATGGACCTTTAGTCTGACCAAGTAAAGCTATTCTTATGTGTTTAATCTTGGATGAATAGCAACACCTAACTAAAATTTGCATGCAATTAAATTGTTTCTTAATTGTTTAAATGGTGTGGTAATTGACCACACCATTAAAAAATAATTAAAGAATAATTTTTATTATTAATAATTAAGGTTGCGCATGGATATCAGCACAACACCCAACAATGCCTAAGTCAAGGTACTCTCCAACACGTACCTGAACAGGAGGCGTGGTTAGAGGGCAGAGAATAGGCGTAGTTAACGTAGGCATTTATAGGCCTGCGAGTTGAATGAAAACCGCGCCGACCAGCATTTACAAGTTAGGCGTGGTAAGCTGCCATTTATAGAATTAGGCCCAAGATGCACATGTTGTAGCTTTAATGGCTAGGCTTGAAGAAAGGGGTTAACAGAGAATCACCCAAGAAGTTGTAAACCAGTGGCTAGTGGGATGTAATTTATGACATGCAGAAATAGGAGTCAACAAGTCGCTGGTGAGACCTTTTTGTTAGACTTACATAACACATCTGTGCCAAGGTTTCCGGAGATGTATAGCAGAATTAGAAAAGGTACAGAGATGGGCGACGAAAATGATAAAAGTTATGGGGCAACTTCTCCCAAAATACTAGGACTAAGGAGTATGTAGTAAATTTAAATCAGAGACAGCATTTCTTCACACAGTGAATTCATTGCAAGAGAATGTGATGAAAACAGTTAGCTTAGCAGGGTTTAAAAAAAGATTTGCATAATTTCCTAAAATAGAAGACTTCATGAACTCTACTGCTTATTCCTAGGATAAAGCAGCATAAAATCAGTTTTACTCCTTGGGATCTTGCCAGGTACTTGTGACCTGGATTGGCCACTGATGGAAACAGGATACTGGGCTTGATGGACCTTAGTCTATCCCAGTATTTTATCTTTTCTTCATCAGGTCAGTGAAGAAATAATTGTATAATTTAAACCCATTATAGGTGCACTGAAGAGTGGATGACTCTTGAAAGCTAGTCACATATGTATTAAGTTGGTCCAGTGGATATGTATCACCTACAAAGTATAGCAGGGATCTCAAAGTCCCTCCTCGAGGGCCGCAATCCAGTCGGGTTTTCAGGATTTCCCCAATGAATAGGCATTGAAAGCAGTACATGCACATAGATCTCATGCATATTCATTGGGGAAATCCTGAAAACCCGACTGGATTGCGGCCCTCAAGGAGGGACTTTGAGACCCCTGACGTATAGGTTGACCGTTATTTCTAGATATCTGAGTGCACTGAAATGGTGATCACAGTTCTACAGCTCGAACAAGTCTGCCGTTAAATTATATGCTTGACTAATATCGGCTCACTTTTCCGATTCCACTTACTTGAAAGAATGGGCTGCTCCAGATGGCGATGCGCTCGCTCACGTTCAGGTTCTGGAGAAGTAGGTTGCTAATAACATTTACCATCACCGGCAAGGCATGGACCGTCGTCGTGTTGAATATCACTGCAAACTTGTAGCTCTACAGAAGACGGAGAGGAGTCATTAATAAAGAAACGGCAGCTCAACCTGTACAATCGACAAATCATCCCATGCAAACATCTGGCGCTTAAAGTCCAATGTGACCGTCCCGGAGAGAAAATAGCCAAGTTTGGAGATTTGCCGAAAGACAGACATTCAGTCAGTTTGCGGAACAAACACATTGACGCAACCCTGATTCTGTATAATGCAACCAAAGTTGTACATGCACCACTAATTGGCAATTAACAAGTAAATCTTGGCACTAATTAGAAATTATGTGCGATTCTATAAACTGTGCATAGCTTTGGAGGCATTTTATAAAGTCGCACACAGTGCCGTCCTGTTTGGCGCCAAATTTTTAGGTGTTGAATATAGAATATGTCCCATGGAGGGGAATTTCACAGTCACCTAGGTAGAAACAGTGGAACTTAGGGTGAAATTCTATAAGAGATTTCTAAAATAAATAGGCGCCTAAAATTAGGTGCCTAAATTACCCCCCCTTCCTTTTACAAAACTGTAGCATGGATTTTAGCAGCGGTAACAGAGCCGACACTCATAGGAATTCTGTGAGCATCAGAGCTGTTACCGCTTTAGACAGTGCTAAAAACCGCACTATGGTTTTGTAAAATGGGTGGGGGGGAGGGTAATTAGAAAATCGGTTCAATTATGAGTTTTAACAAACCTGTTTCAGTAAGGGAATTTATACATTATGACCTCAAGTCAGGAAATGCAGCCCAAATTTGAGTGCCAAAAAAGGCAGGCAAACGGCTCAAAGTTGGGCACCATTTATAGAGTAGTGCTTAGCGCCAGAATCTGCGCCAAATTTTAGGCAAGAGGATTTACACCAACTGAACCCTGGAGTAAATCCCGGTGCGGATCTTCCAAATTCTATAACACTGCGCGCAAATCCTAGCGATGCCCCTGGCCCGCCCACGCGCCTCCCATGGTCACGTCCCTTTTTCGGATCCTCGGGGAAAAATTCACACGCACATCTTTATAGAACAGCGACTACGAAGATGCATGCATAAATTCCAATCATTGCCAAATAACGTTGATAATTATTAGCACCTAATTATCGGCGCTAATTGGCTTGTTAAGCAATTAAATTTGGGCATGTTCTCAAATTTGCATATACAATTTTGAGCGCTGTATATAGAATATGGTGATATAAGTAATTTTGCAAACTGATGAAAACATAAGACTAGCCTTACCAAATCAGATCAATAGTGCATCTAGCCCCGTAGCCCATCTAAATGGTGGCCAATCCAGGTCACAAGTACCTGGCAAAAGCCAAATAGTAGCAGCATTCCAGATTCTGAAACAGTAACAAGATTCCGAAACCCCAAAGTGTAGCAACATTCCCAGAATCTCAAAGAGTAACAAGATTCTGGACCCCAAAGAGTAGCAACATTCCCAGAATCCCAAAGAGTAACAAGATTCCGGAACCCCAAAGAGTAGCAACATTCCCAGAATCCCAAAGAGTAACAAGATTCCGGAACCCCAAAGAGTAGCAACATTCCCAGAATCTCAAAGAGTAACAAGATTCCAGAAGCCTAAATATTAGCAACATTCCCAGAATCTCAAAGAGTAACAAGATTCTGGACCCCAAAGACTAGCAACATTCCCAGAATCCCAAAGAGTAGCAACATTCCCAGAATCTCAAAGAGTAACAAGATTCCGGAACCCCAAAGAGTAGCAACATTCCCAGAATCTCAAAGAGTAACAAGATTCCGGAACCCCAAAGAGTAGCAACATTCCCAGAATCTCAAAGAGTAACAAGATTCCGGAACCCCAAAGAGTAGCAACATTCCCAGAATCTCAAAGAGTAACAAGATTCCGGAACCCCAAAGAGTAGCAACATTCCCAGAATCTCAAAGAGTAACAAGATTCCGGAACCCCAAAGAGTAACAACATTCCCAGAATCCCAAAGAGTAACAAGATTCCGGAACCCCAAAGAGTAACAACATTCCCAGAATCCCAAAGAGTAACAAGATTCCGGAACCCCAAAGAGTAACAACATTCCCAGAATCTCAAAGAGTAACAAGATTCCGGAACCCCAAAGAGTAACAACATTCCCAGAATCTCAAAGAGTAACAAGATTCCGGAACCCCAAAGAGTAGCAACATTCCCAGAATCTCAAAGAGTAACAAGATTCCAGAACCCTAAATAGTAGCAACATTCCTAGAATCTCAAAGAGTAACAAGATTCCGGAACCCCAAAGAGTAGCAACATTCCCAGAATCTCAAAGAGTAACAAGATTCCGGAACCCCAAAGAGTAGCAACATTCCCAGAATCTCAAAGAGTAACAAGATTCCGGAACCCCAAAGAGTAGCAACATTCCCAGAATCTCAAAGAGTAACAAGATTCCGGAACCCCAAAGAGTAGCAACATTCCCAGAATCTCAAAGAGTAACAAGATTCCGGAACCCCAAAGAGTAGCAACATTCCCAGAATCTCAAAGTATAACAAGATTCTGGAACCCCAAAGAGTAGCACCATTTCCAGGATCTCAAAGAGTAACAAGATTCCGGAACCCCAAAGAGTAGCAACATTTCCAGAATCTCAGAGTAACAAGATTCCGAAACCCCAAAGTGTAGCAACATTCCCAGAATCTCAAAGTATAACAAGATTCCGGAACCCCAAAGAGTAGCAACATTCCCAGAATCTCAAAGAGTAACAAGATTCCGGAACCCCAAAGAGTAGCAACATTCCCAGAATCTCAAAGAATAACAAGATTCCGGAACCCCAAAGAGTAGCAACATTCCCAGAATCTCAAAGAGTAACAAGATTCCAGAACCCCAAAGAGTAGCACTATTTCCAGGATCTCAAAGAGTAACAAGATTCCGGAACCCCAAAGAGTAGCAACATTCCCAGAATCTCAAAGTATAACAAGATTCCGGAACCCCAAAGAGTAGCAACATTCCCAGAATCTCAAAGAGTAGCAACATTCCCAGAATCTCAAAGAGTAACAAGATTCCGGAACCCCAAAGAGTAGCAACATTCCCAGAATCCCAAAGAGTAACAAGATTCCGGAACCCCAAAGAGTAGCAACATTCCCAGAATCTCAAAGAGTAACAAGATTCCGGAACCCCAAAGAGTAGCAACATTCCCAGAATCCCAAAGAGTAACAAGATTCCGGAACCCCAAAGAGTAGCAACCTTCCATGTCACGGATCCAGGGTAAGCAGTGGCTTTTCCCATGTTTGTCTTTCAAAAATTTTCTTAGGCTGCGTCAATTTTGGAGATGGTACAATTTCATGTCCAAAATCAACAACTAGCTTTAAAATTTGTGTAATATGTTATTTATCTACCTAGAATTTCTAGGAAATTATGCAAAGATACATACCAGATTCAAATTATGTTGAATGTTTTTTTTTTAATTCTTTATTGATTTTCTAAACTTCGATAGTGCAATACATAAAAATGTAACATATAATAATACAATAAAAGCACATTCAATACCAACCATTTTATCCCACCCACCCACCCAATATTATTCAATGAGACACAAAAACATAGATTATTGCAAAAACCTTACCCTTTTCTAATTAATATCCTCCCATTCTCCCTCCCACCCCAAGTGTAAATACTCAAAGGCCAAAATTAAGACAAAACCCCCCCCCCCCTCCTCCCCTTCCCTGGATGTGTATGAAAACAAACAAAAACTGACTCATTATCAAAGACCAAACCAATTTAAATAAATTACTTTGCCCCAAACTATCAGCATTCATTCTTTCATATCTATAGCTGGAGCACTGATTTGACCACCAAAAAGGGAAATTTAAACGATCGTAAGTCTTCCAATTTTGAGTTATCATCTGGATGGCTATCCCGGTTATGATAAGGAAAAGGTGGCATTTATGTCTTAATAATATTTGTTTTCTAAAATGCTGTTTTAATATTGTTTTAAAATTGTCTGTTTCCCCATAAGTTGTTTTTAAAATTGCTCATCGCTTAGAATGTTTTATATAGGCGATTTATCAAATAATAAACTTGAACTTGAACTTGGGGCTTAACATGTAACAATGTTCCACATATGACCGACTCATATGTCAGTGGAACTGAGGACTCCAATATGTTGTTAATCTTACCCATATTGACCTCCAAAAGTTAAGTTCAAAGGACAATAGAACAACAGATGATCCATGAATTATTAAAAATTAAAAAAAAAGTCTAGACAGCAAAATCATAAAAAAAAACATCAGGCCTAGATCCCATCCTAGCCACATTGAAAAACCTTATTGCTGCCAAATTAAAAAAAAATTCAAGCTCCCCCAGACACATCATACTCCATCTGTGGCGGTTGCCAGAGCGGGGCAGGAAAGATCCACAGCTAAACAGCACCAGAGAGAAGAACTGGCACCAGCAAACTCAAGGCCTCAGTTAAGTCATAGAAACCCAGAGCCTGAGCAGGGGCGCAGCAAGGGTAGGAGGCGCCTGGGGCAGTGGCGTCCCCCACTCAGTCCCCGCCCCCCCCCCCATACCTTCCTTTCACCCCCACACCTCTTTAAATCCTAGCCAGCATGAGCAACTTTTCCGGCCAGCTGCTTGTGCTGGCGTTACCTTTCCCTCTGACGTCACTTCCTGGCCCCCGTGACCAGAAAGTGATTTCAGAGTGGGAGCCTGGCCAGTGCGAGCAGCCGGCCGAGGCAGCTGCTCATGTTGGCATGGAGGGGGCAGAGAGGTGCCGGTGGACCCACCAAGATGGCGCTCAGGGCAGTCCACCTCACCCCCCCCCCCTGAGGACAGAGAAACACGACCAGGCCCGCCCAGCCTGTGCATTTGCCCATCTTGGTATATGTCAGCCAACTCCAGCTTTGCTTTCGCTTTCTTTCAGTAGTGGGCCCTTCATGCCTACAACGCAAAGAAAAGAACCCAACAAAACCGAGGTAAATGTTGAACGGGATCCAAGTGAAAATACTGCAGAGCCAATGTAATTGATGCCAAGGCCTTATTTCAGTCGATAAACCTTGTTTCATTAAGTGTGGTCCACCTTTGTCACAGGGAAACAAGGACCCAACACGGTCCATGTTTCGATCAACACATCTTCCTCAGGGGTCCACAACAACGTGCAAAAAGTGCAAAAAAAATCCAAAACTCAAGGTGAATCGGTGGAAACCTTAGAATGGGTCTTTATTTCCCTATGACCAGCCTAAAACCCCGCCAACGCTTATCCACTGAAATAAAGCCTTGGAATCAAGTACGTCGGTTTTGAAGTATTTTCTTTTGGATCCCTTCATGCCCATCTCAGGCTCTCAAATTACATTTCGTGCTTTTGCCTTCACTACGAAGTCACTCTATCCATCCCATCGCCATGTCCACGATAAAACACATTACTTTGTCAACTCCTAGAATTTTTAACATAGAGCGTCAAGCAATTCTTCATCTGCTGAAATTTTTGTCCCTATCTCCCTCGGAGTCTTTGCGAGGCAGAAGAAGAGGCCGTCACTACAGCTTTGAGCCAAGTACAGCTGCAATGTTAACATCTTATAACAGTACTACACATCAAAAGCCATCGTACCTTCTCTGAATGGGATATTTTTAGAGCTGCATTGTGCGGTGCGGCCGACAGATAGTCACTTCTGTTAATGAGCTCCACCTGAATCGTCTGATCGGTCAGAGATGCAATGATGTCATCAACACTCGAACCTTACGTCAGCATGAGGGAAGCAAGAGAGAGCATTTTACTTCCTTAAGCACAAGGTCGGCAGCAAGGTCGGCAGCAAGACACGAGAGACACCCTTTACCTGTATTGTTCTGGAGGAGCAGACTCGTGTGCAGGTGGTGGCTTCTTTGCCCAGGTTTTAGGAAATACAGGTCCGGGGAAAGTCTGACAGGGGCCACCGAACTTTGGAACATGTAACGATGCGTTGCAAACAAAAAAATCTGGAAGGCGAGAAAAATCAAAAGAAGAGACAACCTGGAAAAATTCCAGAAAAACAAAACAGAGAAAGCGGTTTCAGCTGAAGGCGGTGAATGAAGGTCACGCAATACATTTTTAGCGGACACAATTAGGGCTCCTTTTACAAAGGTGCGCTAGCGTTTTTAGTGCACACACCAGATTAGCGCGCGCTACCCGAAAAACTACCGCCTGCTCAAGAGGCGGTATCGGCTAGCGCGCTATTCCACGCATTAAGGCCCTAACGCACCTTTGTAAAAGGCGCCCTTAATACACATCTCACTAATTTTCAAGGGCGGCACTTCCTTCATCAATTCAAAGGAAAATGAGCAGGTTAATATATTCTGATGGCTTTGCGGTAACGAAGAGTTTGGAGGCTAAGAGCAAGAGTGACAAGCAAGAGGTCACTGTTTTTATCGCGACATTTGCACACATGGTTTTCGTGACCTATTGCTTGTTTTTTTCGATTTATATGTCATCATTCATATGCAACGTTGTATTCATCGACGTCCCAAATACAGTGACCCCTGATGCAGGTGGTTTGGCTCGCCGAAACACAGTACTGTGTTGGGTCTACTTTACTGTATATCCTGCTGGCTCCCGTGGATTGCTCACGGTCTGTTCCCACTGGTTTCCTTGTCTGCTTCGCTTCCGTGAGTGTTCGTGTCCTTTTGGATTTCTGGTGGAGTTTGGAAGCTAGCCAGAATTAGATTAATCCCCCCCCACCCACTTTTATCAAGTTGCGTTAGAGGTTTTTAGCACGGGCCAGTGGGGTAAGTGTTTTGACGCTCATAGGAACTCTTTAAGCGTCTGGGCATTTACCGCGCCTGCTTGCGCTAAAAACCTGTAGCGCCGCTTGATTAAAGGGGCTCTAAGTTAGTAAAATCTAAAGGTCACACCTGTAAAATTTTGTTGAACTTTATGTTTTCTTGCCGAAGGCTTTGAAAAGAATTATCTGAATAGTCAATTTTGTTCAGTGATTCACAGAATGAACTTTAAGATCTGGTATCACAACAGAGGCTGGGCCAGGGGTGAATAAACTTAAATTTGATAGAGGGGCCGGACCATGAGCATCTTTCTATTCCTCCATCCCTCCCATCCCTTGTGCAGCAGAACCCTTGAGCACCTGCTCCCGCCGCACAGCCAATCCCCCGCTGACCCTCCATCCTTCCCTCCCATCCGAACCCCGCCGACCGCAAGCCCTACATACCTCCCTCCAGAGCAGCGTCGGGCCGGCAGCACTCTAAACAGGCTGCTTCAAGGCCTTATCTCGTCTGGGCCTTCCGTATGCCGTGTTAATGATGACATCATCAGTGATGCGGCAGAGGGAATTCCCTGACGAGAGAAGGCCGCGAATCAGCCTATTTAGAGTGCTACTGGCCCGACGTTGCTCTGGAGGGAGGTATGTAAAGCTCACGGTCAGCGGGGTTCGGATGGTTGGCGGGCCGGATTAAAAAAACTAAACGGGCTGGATTTGGCCCACGGGCCGTAGTTTGCCCATGTCTAGGCTAGGTCCACAGCAGCACAATTCTGTCCTAAATGTGTATTGGAATTTTTGACTAAGTATGATGGATCTTTGGAAAACGCTCATATTTAGGGAAATGAAAAAGGAATGAAATATATTGGATACTAAGGGGCCAGACTGCTTAATAACTAGCCACTTTTGGCATGGGCGATTGGGGGGGGGGATAATTCAGTGGCCCTGTCCACTTAAATACTGCTGATTATCTCTAGATAGCCCCACATTCACTGCGTTTTAACTGCTGGTCTAATTGTTTCGTCTGTTACAGAATTTCTCCCAGTGCTTGCTCTGCTCTCTTGCAATTTCTGCAAACGCGGCATTTCTGGCCACCCCCTTCGCTAAATCACAGGACGTGAGCTCTCCTATCAACTTGGAGGGGCATTTTCGATAAGACGTCCAAGTCTGGATGTTTGAGAAAGACGTCCAGAAATCCAGTAGAGAAAAGTTCTTCTTCACCCAGAGAGTGGTAGAAAACTGGAACGCTCTCCCGGAGTCTGTCATAGGGGAAAACACCCTCCAGAGATTCAAGACAAAGTTAGACAAGTTCCTGCTGAACAAGGACATATGCTGGTAGGGCTAGTCTCAGTTAGGGTGCTGGTCTTTGACCAGAGGGCCGCCGCGTGAACGGACTGCTGGGCATGATGGACCACTGGTCTGACCCAGCAGCGGTAATTCTTATGTTCATTTTCAAAACAGCAAGACGTCTATTTTTTTTTTTTGACAATGACTTATTTGTCCCTTAGTATGTCTCTTTTATGGCCATTCTCGAATATAAAGACGTCCACATGAAAAACGCACTAAAGCAAGCTTTTTGGATTTTCAGGCAGCCAGCATTCTTAGCAAACTGTTCAGATAGCTGAGGGGCCCTCCAAGAGGCACTGCAGTTAGATTGTAAGCTCTTCTGAGCAGGGACTGTCTATAAATGTTAAAATGTACAGTGCTGCGTATGCCTTTCAAGTTTCAAGTTTAATAGTTTCTTTGATTTGTTCGCATAATCCAATTTCAATGCGATTTACATCAGTTAGAAATCAAATCAAATAATAACATCCACATACATGACATATACTGCTAATTGACAATAGAACATTAGGAGGGGAGGTAGCTTAATTACAATAATAAAAAAAAATAAAACCAGAAATAAAATCGGGTATAGGTTTAGGACACATGGGTTGGGAAACAAGTACCCACATATTTCTATGACCTCCTCATCCTAACCTAAAGTATAGTAAGACTGGTCTATTAAAAAGCGTCTTTAAATAGCCAGCTCTTTAGGAGACTTTTAAATTTGTTTAATAGTTTTTCTTCTCTTAGGTTAAGTGGGAGTAAGTTCCAGATTTGGGGAGCTGAAACAGAAAAAATCATGTCTCTCCTAGAGTATATAATTTTTAAAGAAGGGACTTTTAGTAGGACTTTGTCTTCTAATCTTAAGGATTTTAAGGGGGTGTATGGTATTAAATATCTTTCTAAGAATGCCGGGGCTTTATTTGTGAGTATTTTATGAGTAAGTAGTGCTATTTTATAAGTGATTCTATGGTTTCAGCGCTATAGAAGTGATTAGTAGTAGTAATATCACATAAAAAGTCCACTATAACCTTCTTATATTGTAAGGTGAGTCCTCCAAAACCCACCCAAAACCTACTGTATCCACCTGTACACCACCACAATAGCCCTTATGCCTGCAGGTGTCATCTGGTTCAGTAGGTTTTGAAGGGCTCGCCATACAACATAAGTTATACTGACATCTGGCCTGGGACTTTTAATGTGACATTCACTGCCGTAACCCTTCGAATGCTCCTCTGTTCTGCTGTGCAGACGTATATGAGCCATGTGAATCTGTAAGAAGGGCTGGAAAGTACTGGGGCTTTTTTTTAAACATATTTGGGTGGTGGGAGGAGGTCGGTGATCACTGGGGGAGTTAAGAGGGGGGGTCATGCCTTAATTCCTCCAGTGGTTTTCTGGTCAGTTTGGGCACTTTTTTGATCCTTATTCATTTTAAAAATAGGTCTAGTCCCAAACGTCCAAATCAGGGGTGTCCAACCTTTTGGCTTTGCTGGGCCGCATTGGCCAAAAAAAAATGTTCCTGGGGCCACACAAACACGCAAACGCTGCAGCAAGACAGAGGAAGGAGCCGGCAAGACGGTAAATACCCGGGGGCAGCAGAGGAAAACACTGCATCGCCCTTGACCGAGGCCGCACAAAATAGTTCACTGGGCCGCAGGTTGGACACCCCTGGTCTAAATGGTGCCCCATTTTGTTAAAAGTTTGATTATTCCCAAGGAATGTCCATGTCCTAATCCTGCCCAAAACACGCCTCTAACCCCCCTCTCTTTAAAATTTAGGTGCACTGGAGAGAAAGTGACCAGAAAGACATCTAGAAAGCCTGTTTTGAGAATGCCCACCTGGACATTTTGACTAGTTAGACTGCTGGTTTAAGCTGTCTTTTGGACGTCTATCTTTTTTGAAAATGAGTCCCATACAGTAAGAAGGAATGGCTAAACATGGGTACGCCAATGCTGAACTTACGCTAGCATCCTATAACAGAATCTTGGTGCCAAGATATTGTAAGAGAACTGGTGTTGGCTACGGGCTAAGGCGGGAGACAGGGAGGAGTCAATTGAAGATGGCGGACTGAAGTCGTTTGGCTGAACGCTCCTAGTAATGGTGAAGCGCAAGTCCAAAACTTGGGTTTTTCCTATTGAACCCGAGTCACAGCAGTTACCTGGCCCTATGGACGCGTTCGTCGAACGCCGGGCCCAACGAGATCCGGCGAGAGAGTCCTCGGCGCAAGGTGGGGGGCGTTTCGGAGAGCCCTTCCACCTCTTTTGAGGCGGTCAGCTTCTCTCCGGAGGAACGAGACACGCCGGCGCAGCCACTCCCTCAACTGTGTTTGCAGGGTGAGGAGAGTGAAGAGAGCGTGGCGGTAACTTCCGTGAGCTGTGAGGAGGAGGAAAATGAAGAACTGGCAGCCCGGAGAAGGTCTACAGCATTTCCAACGCAGGAGGTCTTGGGGAAAATGGAGGAACGGCAAGAATCACCATTACCTTTAAATTCTCAAACAGGTACTGAGCAGCTTAAAGATTTGGATATTAAATGTTTCCTAGCTCCTCTAGAAAAGCCTTCAGTGGTGGATTTAAACTCAATTTGGGAAGTCAATTGCAAACTCTGTCTACTCATTCTGCAGGGATACTTTCTGAGACTTTAAAATTGCAAAAAAAAGTGGGCAAATTGGAAGAAAAATCATTAGAACATGAAAGAAAATTGGAAGTTATGGTGAACATTGAGAAAAAAATCACTTGAGCAGGAAAAAAAAGTTGGAAATATTGGGAGCACAAAATCAGCTCCTTATGAGGGATAATGATAATATCAATTTCCAAAACTGGACTTAGGGATATTTGGAGCATTGAGATTGGACAGACAATTTCTGCAACTCAATGGCCAAGATTCTGGTCCTGGAGATTAAGATTAACAAAGTCAGCATCTATGAGTCAAACATGGATATTTTTATTACATAGAGTGTTATGGACCCCGACGCGCTTGCAAAAAATAGATAATACTAGATCTAATAGATGCTGGCATTGTAAAATAGAAGTAGGGACATTAGATCATTTAATTTTTTTCTGTCCTTGCATAAAAGCCTTTTGGAATTTAATTTGGCCCCAAATTAACATATTACTAGAAAATCAAATTGGTCTCTCATATGATACCATATTATTTGGTACTGCAATGAGAACACAAAGTCCAATATCAGCAAATAATAACAAATTGCTTTTAATATTGACAGGAGTTGCCATGCAGCAAATCACACAAAATTGGAAAGATTATACCAAGCTAAATTATACATTCTGGTGGAACTCGGTGTGTCACATTTACAAAATGGAGAAAATATTGGCATTACAACAAGGAAATATAAAAAATTTTAAGAAAATATGGGATCCATTGACTAAATATTCTAAAGATCAGATATCTTAACACATTGATAATAATAATATAGGGTTAGGGTGGGAAACATAGAAATTAATATGAGAAAAAATGAAAAAACAAATAACAGGGGAAAGGGATTCAATATATATGATATGATATTGTACATACAACTATAATTATTATAAATTATATATTATGCTTTTCATTTATTGTAAGAATGAAAATTTAATAAATAAAAATTATAAAAAAAAAAAAAGATAATATCAATTTCAAGATGGAGGTTCTTGAAAATGTAGTACGGAGACAAAATTTGAGACGGATTAATTTTCCAAAGTTAATATCCACTACAGCTCTTGATATGTTTAAACGGTACCTTTCGGAGATTCTAAAAGTCCCACAGAGTTCCTTTCCACCAATTTCAAAAATATATTATATTCCCTTGGGAAAGAAGAAGACTCCGGAGGACAAGCAAGAACCAGTAATAGATGTATTGGACTTAACAAACCTATTAGAGAAGTCAGAATCAGAGGAATTAATGGTTGCCACACTTTTTGTACAATTAGCATTAGATTCAGATAGAGAATGGCTTTTGAAGTTGTTTTTTTAAATATATAGATGTTTTGTTTTTGAATCAAAAAATAAGAATGTATCCAGATGTTTCTAGGATAACTCAAAAAAAAAAAGGAAACAGTTTTTGCTCTTGAGACCACAGGTGTTAAAAATTGGAGCTACATTTATTTTGAGATACCCCTGTAAATGTTTAGTTAATTATAGGGGAGCTAAATGTATCTTTTTTGAATCTGCACAGTTATCGAGGTTTATATTAGATAAGGAGGTGATGTTTGCAAGAAAATGTTTCAAGTTAGTTAATTGGGTCCACTTCAGTCAGCCTAAATTTCTTATAATTTGCTGGATTAATTAATTAGTCTCCGATTTGTGATACTTCTCCCTCATTATTTGTGGACTAATTAACAGTAGAAAGAATGTTAAAATTTTCCTTATATTCTTTTATGTTATGTACTGTAAGGTGGATACTGTTTTATTCATTATGATTGTGTTATCATATAATCTAAACTCCATAAAGATAAAGTATAAAAAAAAAAAAAGAGAACCGGTGTTAAGTGCATGACATTAAGGGGTGCCTAGACTGAGGTGCCAGTTTATAGAACTGTCCCCTTAATCCTCATGGTTTGCCAACAGTGCAAATGCAGATGATGAATCTGGCCTACTTACATAGGGATACTAGATGTCCGGCGGGAAACCCGGCCACGTCCTCTTTTTAGAGGATTGTCCAGGTGCCCGGGCAGACTTTTCCGGGTTTTGGAAAGCCCCGACGAGCTCCGGCCGCATCTGGAGGGCCTCTGAGCATTAGTGGATGGCATCACACGCATCCACAAGCTTCAGGCCCTCCAGACGTGGCTGGAGCTCATCGGGGAAGAAGAGAGGAGGCTTTATGGGGGGCGGGGCTGGGGCAGAACTGGGCGGAGCCACTCGTCTGGGGTTGGTAACCCTATACTTACACAGTCTTCATGGATTTGCTTTCACGTTTTATGTTAAGGGCATGAAATCGCGCCACAGCACAGAACTGCTGCTTCCACAGTGTTACGCTGCTAGCCGCAGACAACCTGAGCTCAGGGAACACGAGTACACTTTGTTCTATTTCATCCAATGACTTCAAGTTCCTTTCTTCTGTCTGCTGCTGGGCCAACGCACAGTAATCTGAAGGCAAAACAATAAAACAGAATGGCCTGCTATTTAAAACTGGGCCCGTGAGGAGGAAATTAGATACCAACTGAAATAGAAAGCTTAGTTTCAGCTGGAGCTGAAGACGAAACTGAATGGGTTGTGCTCCTCCCCTCTGGCATAAGACACACCCCCTTCCCCCACAGATGACAAGTCCCTCTGGGCTGCTGCCCTACCCCCAACAGAAACCTGGCCTCCTAGACCACCAGTAGGCCCCCCTGGCCTACCTTAAGAAATTCTGGTGGTCTAGTGGCTTCTTCAGGGGCAGGAACAAACCCTCTCCTTTCTACCCAGTGCCACTGATTAGTCAAAATGGCTGCCGAGACTGCCACAGGAGTAGGGTTACCAGATTTCACGAAATAAAAACCTGGACATGTGGCCACACCCCCAGTAACACTCTATTCCACCCCAGTCCCCCCCCAACCTCCTCTTAAGCGCATGGCTGTGTCTAGGAGGGCCTCTGAGCATGCGTGTGACATAATTGCGTCTCATCCATGCGTGCTCAGAGGCCCTCCCAGACACAACCCGAGCTGAAAACCCAGACAAACTCCTTACAGGTTAGAGAGACATCCGGACACTTGAACGGTCCTCTAAATAGAGGACATGTCCGGGTAAATCCAACACATTTGGTAACCCAACACAGGAGGTCCCAGTAGCCATTTTGAGTTTGGAACCAGCATTAGCAGACTGGAGATTGTAACTGGCATAAGCAAAATGGCTGCCCGGACCTCACGGCAGTTTCGGAAGACTGCCGTGGGAACTCTTGGCAGCCATTTCAACTAAGCAGCCGCAACAGGCAATATTGAGTGGGCTTCGCTCCCGCTTTCAAAAAGGCCACTAGACCACCATGGCTTCTTAACGAAGGCCCAGGAAGGGCCCTAAGGGTGGTCAAGCAGCAGAGAGTGATCGCAAGTGGGGTGGGTGGAGTTTTGGTTTCAGTCAAAAAGGATCTGGAATTTACGTTCCAAACCTGAACCCAGATTTTGGGCTGGCTTCATTGCCAAATCTGAAATTCAGTTGGCCTCTAGAACAGTGTTTTTCAACCTTTTTACACCTATGGACCGGCAGAAATAAAAGAATTATTCTGTGGACCGGCGGTTGAAGAACACTGGGCTAAGTCGTGGGCCAGACCCCGCCCATCTCTACCCAATCTCCACCCCAGACCCCGCCCCCATAATAGTACTAATTGCACCTTGCACATCCCGTGCCTCATCTGGAAGCCTTCCCTCTGACGGTGCAACGTCAGAGAGAAGGCTTCCGGTTCAGGCGCAGGATACCCGTAGGAGCCACTGCCTGTGGTTTTGTGCATGAATCAGTGAGGAAGAGGAAGCTGGCTCGAAGATAACACCGCATCGATCGCACCGTGGACCGGCGGTTGAAGAACACTGCTCTAGAAGACACAGGGAGGGTGGGCAGTACACAGGTTTCTTACCTATTTGCCCAATTTCTGCCTCGGCTTCTAGCTTCAGAAATGCATCCTCCAAAGTTGTCATCGAAACACCATAAGTGATAACACCGATGTCCAAGTGACTGTCCAGGTCAGAAAATAATCCTAGTAAGAGAAATGTTCAATCATATTTACCAAATATATTCTCTACAAGTCTGGAGTCAAATTGTGGGTTAGAGTGAGGGGAAATTACTCATTCCCTGACAAATAAAGGAGACGTAACTTAATGGTTAGTGTAGGGTTACCAGATTTTATGTCAGTAAAATCCGGACTCCTAGACCCGCCCACCAGGCCCGCTCAGGTCCACCCATCCTCGCCAGGGCTCCACCCCCAGCTCTGCCCCCGCTGCCTGTTTGTCAAGCAGGAAAGCATCCGCGGATGCAATGCAATGGTGTAACGCACATTCACGCATGCCCCCTCCTGACGCGATTTCTTTTCAAAACCTGACAAAGCGCTGAGGTTTGAAAAGACGTCCAGACCCCCGGATATGTCCTCAAAAGGAGGACATGCCTGGGGAAATCTGGACGTCTAATTTAAGTTAAAAACACTGTTTAATAATAAGAAAAAAAAAAGCGCATTTAAAAGAAAAATATAGGTGCCTATCGGTGATTAAAAAAAACAGCACTGGAATCGCATCTACGGAGGCGCTTTACGATATTTAATGGCACTGTAAGTGTGGCTAACGCCAAAAGTGGCGGCAGGCGTCATAAAGCGCCCCTGTAGGTGTGATTCACATAAAATTAACCCGTTCTGATCTCGCTGGGGAGAATTGGATTTAAAAAAAAAAAAAAAAAAGCGAATTAATTAATTAAATCAATCAATCAAAGGTAGATGCTGGCAATGTAGGTCTTGAAAACCCTGGCTTACATTTCCAGCCTATCTTTCCTGAAGGCACGATTTTATAAATGGTGCCGTCGCGTGATTGACATGCGATCGGCAGCCGTTTTTAGGGGGGGCCATTGCCGATGGCGCGTTTATGGAATCCGGGCCCCAGTGGCTTTGCAGGCTGAATATCACCTGAAACAGTTTGAAAAAAATAAAAATAAAAAAAATCCCCACAAGCAATAGACTACCTTACATGTCAACGCCCCCAAATAAACCTCATGATCTTTTAGGACAGAAATAATAAATTATCCTGTTCTGAAGCTACTGTAAAATACACCCAGTAATACCTGGAAACTTGGCTGTATCCTTTAGTGGCAGGGTGTAAACAAGCTGCTGCTCGTGCTCGTGTAATAAAGCGGCCCCGGGTATGTGTTGCGTGATAAGTGACGTCACCGTCTCTCTGGAGCAAGACTTGTCAATGTGAATGCTGTGCAGAAAGACACGATTTGGAAGCTGTTACGAATTCTTATTCATTACTGATTTTAAAGGTGATAAACAGAAACAAAACAAAGAAAAGAAAATGAGATGATACTTTTTTATTGGACTGTTTCAGAATTTAAACTGGATTTCAGTGACTCGGTTCATAGACAAAACCGCGGAAGACAAAGGCGCGCGCCGACAACTGAGCGCAAGAAGGAAGCGCGCGCCGAAGAAAAAGAGTGTTTTTAGGGGCTCCGACGGGGGGTTTTGTTGCGGAACCCCCCCACTTTACTTAATACAGATCACAGCGGCGATGTGGGGGGTTTGGCTGGTTGTAACCGCCCTCATTATACTGGAAACTTAACTGTTTCCCTGTTTATTAGGGAAAAAGTGAAGTTTTCAGTAAAATGTGGGTGGTTACAACCCCCAAAATCCCCACAACGCCCCCAGAACACGGCGCAATCTGCCTAAAGTAAAGACACCCCCCGTCGGAGCCCTTTAAAACAGTCATTTTCTTCGGTACGCGCCTCCGCGTTGCGCTCAGTTGTCTGCGCGCGCCTTTGTCCCGGCGCGCTTTTGACCTGACACCCAGTGACTCCTGTGGCTAAAAAGAAGTGTTAAGTACTGGGAAATAGAGAATTTTAATCTCTTCACTATGTAAGATTCAACTTAGATTGACTATTATTATCGGTGTTTGCTAATTTTATGTATGTAATTTATTTATTTCAATATCATTCTCCCAGGGGAGCTCAGAACGGTTTACATGAATTTATTCAGGTACTCAAGCATAATTCCCAGTCTGTCCCGGTGGGCTCACGGTCTATCTAATATACCTAGGGCAATGAGGGAGCAGACGACACGCCCAGGGTTACAAGGAGCATCGTGGGCCTGCACGCATAACCTCAGGGTGCCTAGGCTACAGCTCCAATCACGGTGCGGCATTCTCAGACATACTGTAGTATGGTAAAAGAAGTGTCATCCACTCTATTTCAAGATTCTAACCCGCTGGAGTTACCGTACGCAGTATAAAAATCCACTGTTGTTCTCTATAATTTAGAATTTTCTCAAAATTTCTTCCCTCCCACCCTTCTATAACCTGATCTATAACCCTCCATTTCATCTCTTCTATCCAATGTTTGTACTCTTGACAATGTTGAACCAGTAGGGCTTGCAATATCTCCGTGTTGATTCTGCATTTAGGTTAATTAAGATGAACATGAACAATCAGCAGTAGAAGGAATGATGGGGTGGGGGGGGGGGTGGAATTGAGGCTGCGAGATATGCACGTAAAGTTTTAGGACTGTCAATTAATGTCAATAATGGGTGTTAGCACCCAATTGAGAATTGAGGAATTATATGAGGGCCAGAGCAGCATCAGAGTATTTAGCACTCCAGTAAAAGAAGGCCTTAGTTAGAAATACATGGCCTTAGCCTAAGATGACACTGACTTTAGCCTGCATTCAGGGAGGCTAGGGTTTTGCTTCCTTTCATTTTTTACAGATAAGATAGTAGCAAACATTCAGATCTTCAGAGAAGCTGCTGGTTCCAGAGGTGACAGGACAACTCAGTGGTATCCAAAGCAAGAAAGCGGTGATACTGGCGAAA
The DNA here is from genome assembly GCF_902459505.1 of Geotrypetes seraphini. NCBI lineage: Eukaryota > Metazoa > Chordata > Amphibia > Gymnophiona > Dermophiidae > Geotrypetes > Geotrypetes seraphini. Next base: position 13,926,334 of record NC_047093.1, on the reverse strand, counting down.
ACAGGGTTTTTCTGAATACTTTATTTTTGTGTGCACACAAATTTTGAGACTGAGAAACACTGGTTTTAAAAGAATCACCTAGTCAAATACTTACCTGTGGTTCTAGAAAAATCCAGGAACAAAGTTGGTATTAAGTTGAAAGGTATGACATGTTTGTTTGAGGTTTGAATACGATCACTAACTAAAATGGTGTAACCAATGTAAATCTGATCACATGCGAATGGTAAATTAGCTTTGCTATTCATTTATATTTAAATTTAATTTACCTGGTTTAAACAACATCTGATAATTGTTGGACATACCTATTTAGTTTTCTTTCACCCTCAATCGTTATTGGTTTTTTTTAGTTGCAATAAATACAAATATTTAAATGTTTAACTTCTGTGCTGGTGTGAATTGAAGGGGAAACCTATTGAAACATCTAACCATAATTACACTTCTCCCTCCATATTCGCTGTGATAGGGGATTAACAGAATCGCAAATACAGAAAAAACGCGAATAACTTTTTCATATGTTATTTGCTGTTTTCTATTAAAAAACATCGTGAATATGGTGAAACTGCGAACAACATGGTGGGAGACCTGGCCTGTTCCTGAAGGAGAGGCAAAACACGGTGAAGAAAGTGCGGTGAATCGGCAGTTTTCTCTGTAAATGCTTGGAATCAGCAATTTCTCTATGCAAGCTGATGTAATTTGGGGGGAGGAGCCAGCAAGCTAAAAACTGTGAACAATCGAAACCGCAATTGCTGAAACCGTGAATACGGAGGGAGAAGTGTATATTTAATTGTAATGTAAATGCATCACATTACCACTAGGAGGCGCTACACCCTCAATAATATACAGTACACAACTGAAGATGATCATGTATAGGATCCCCATATCAATGATTTTAGATTCCCTAAACCAGGGGGTTCCCAAATCTGTCCTGTGGACTACTAACGTCAGATGTTTATCATGTATATTCATCTGACCAGCTGATGGTCCCCCAGGACAATGTAAAACACAATAAAACTCAGTGGCACAGTAAGGGTGTGAGCGCGCACCCTTCCCCGTACCTTTTTTAACTTCTCTAGGCGAGCGGAATGCCCACGTCGGTGCCAGCTCATCCTTGACATCATTTCTTAGACGCGGGTCCCCGGCAGTGACATCAGAGAGAGTGCCGATGCCGACTCAGGCAGCAACCTCGTGCCGGAGAAGTCAAAAAGGTACGGGGGAAGGCAAGGAGCGGAGTGGAGGAGGGGTGTCACCCCTCCCGCTTCCCCTCACTACGCCACTGATAAAACTATTCCTACGCACGTCAGCTTCTTCCAAGAGAGAACAAATGCAAAATGGTTATATTTTAGACAGAATCTGTGAAAAGCAGGAATGGGCAATCATTTGCCGATGATTGTGTCATTTGCACTACTGATGATTGTGTCATTTGCCGATGATTGTGTCATTTGCACTACTGATGATTGTGTCATATGCCGATGATTGTGTCATTTGCACTACTGATGATTGTGTCATTTGCCAGTGATTGTGTCATTTGCACTACTGATGATTGTGTCATTTGCCGATGATTGTGTCATTTGCACTACTGATGATTGTGTCATTTGCCGATGATTGTGTCATTTGCACTACTGATGATTGTGTCATTTGCCGATGATTGTGTCATTTGCACTACTGATGATTGTGTCATTTGCCGATGATTGTGTCATTTGCACTACTGATGATTGTGTCATTTGCCGATGATTGTGTCATTTGCCGATGATTGTGTCATTTGCACTACTGATGATTGTGTCATTTGCACTACTGATGATTGTGTCATTTGCCAATGATTGTGTCATATGCCGATGATTGTGTCATTTGCACTACTGATGATTGTGTCATTTGCCGATGATTGTGTCATTTGCACTACTGATGATTGTGTCATTTGCTGATGATTGTGTCATTTGCACTACTGATGATTGTGTCATTTGCTGATGATTGTGTCATTTGCACTACTGATGATTGTGTCATTTGCCGATGATTGTGTCATTTGCCGATGATTGTGTCATTTGCACTACTGATGATTGTGTCATTTGCCAATGATTGTGTCATATGCCGATGATTGTGTCATTTGCACTACTGATGATTGTGTCATTTGCCGATGATTGTGTCATTTGCACTACTGATGATTGTGTCATTTGCTGATGATTGTGTCATTTGCACTACTGATGATTGTGTCATTTGCTGATGATTGTGTCATTTGCACTACTGATGATTGTGTCATTTGCACTACTGATGATTGTGTCATTTGCACTACTGATGATTGTGTCATTTGCACTACTGATGATTGTGTCATTTGCTGATGATTGTGTCATTTGCACTACTGATGATTGTGTCATATGCCGATGATTGTGTCATTTGCACTACTAATGATTGTGTCATTTGCCGGTGATTGTGCCATTTGCACTACTGATGATTGTGTCATTTGCACTACTGATGATTGTGTCATTTGCTGATGATTGTGTCATTTGCACTACTGATGATTGTGTCATTTGCTGATGATTGTGTCATTTGCCGATGATTGTGTCATTTGCACTACTGATGATTGTGTCATTTGCCAATGATTGTGTCATTTGCCGATGATTGTGTCATTTGCACTACTGATGATTGTGTCATTTGCTGATGATTGTGTCATTTGCTGATGATTGTGTCATTTGCACTACTGATGATTGTGTCATTTGCCGATGATTGTGTCATTTGCCGATGATTGTGTCATTTGCACTACTGATGATTGTGTCATTTGCACTACTGATGATTGTGTCATTTGCCGATGATTGTGTCATTTGCACTACTGGCAGAGTGGCCCTTTATTTATTCAATTTTCTATGCCGTTCTCCCAGGGGAGCTCGGAACGGTTTACATGATTTATTCAGGTACTCCCAGCATTTTTCCCTGTCTGTCCCGGTGGGCTCACAAATTCAATCTATCTAATGCACCTGGGGCAATGGGGGGATTAAGTGACTTGCCCAGGTTAACAAGGAGAAGCATGGGTTTGAACCCATAACCTCAGGGTGCTGAGGCTGTATCTTTTAACCACTGCTCCACACTCTCCCTTGTTCTAGAATAAAACCAACCCAACAAACAACCTCCCCCCCCCAGAAGAAAATGACATGAAAATCACTTGGCTGACCATCCCTACTGGAACGTCACTTCAGACCTGAAAGACAGAGAGGGGAAATTAAGGAGCGTATCGGTTGCACAGCTGCTAATGAGAAAAACAATACCTAAGGCAGTAACCCACTCCCCATTTGCTTTTGAGAAAGAGAGATGAGCCAATGCATTTCACCATTCCTTGTGAAATCACAACCTTCCGATCTGGAAAAGAAAAAGCACAAAGGCATCTCATTCAAACTTATTGGAGAACCAGTATAGCTTCACTTTACCAGTAAGAGAGCACTCGGGATTCACAATGTGCGTTTTGATAAACTGAACTGACAGCCTCTTGGGATCCTTAGATGCAAGAGTTAGACATGTAACTACCACTGACATAAGTACATAAACATCACTAGACTACAAAGCTCAGCATCTTTTTCTAACAGTGGCCAATCCAAGTACCCGAAAGATCCCAATTTTATGCTGCTTATCCCTGAAATAAGTAGTGGATTTCCCAAGTTCATCTTAATAATGGTTTATTGATGTTTCTTTTAGAAACTTATCCAAATGGGGGGGGGGGGGTTTAAACCCTGCTATGCTAACTGCTTTTACCATATTCTCTGGCAACAAATTCCAGCGTATAATTACATGTTGAGTGAAGAAATATTTTCTCTAATTTGTTTTAAATTTACTACTATAGGTATTTCATCGGGAATTGTTACTAGGTTGTTTATCTATATGTAAATACAGTGGTACCTTGGATTACGAGCATAATCCGTTCCAGGAGCAGGCTCGTAATCCAAAATGCTCGTATATCAAAGCAAGTTTCCCCATAGGAAGTAAGGGAAACTTGCTTTGATATGTTTCCACCCCCCACCTTCCCCCCCCCCCAAGGCCAGCAGCGCTGCTCCCCCCCCTCACAAGAACCGGCATTGCTCCCCCCGAAGGCCCCCCACGCGATCCGGCACCCTCCCCCCCCCCCGCGATCCGGCACCCCCCGCCGCCATCGGGCACCCCCCCCGCTGCGACCTGAGGTCCCCCCAACCCACCCAAACCCTCTTCTTACTTTTCTGTAGCCTCCGCAGCGGCACCAGCACGTCCTGTGCATGGTGCCGGTGCCTGAAGATCTGCTTCCTGTGCTGGGCCTTGAGAGTTCACGTTCGACGTGAGAGTTCACGTTCGACGTGAACTCTCAGGCCTTGCACAGGAAACAGATCTTCAGGCACCAGCACCACGCACAGGACATGCTGGTGCCGGTGCCGCTGCGGAGGCTACAGAAAAGTAAGAAGAGGGTTCGGGTGGGTTGGGGGGACCGCAGGTCACGGCGGGGGGGGGGGTGCCCGATGGCAGCGGGGGGGGGGCCCGATTGCGGCGGGGGAGGGTGCCGGTTCGCAGGGGGGGGTGCTCGCAAATCGAAGCGCGCTCGGTTTCCAAGGCGCCGATTTTGCCAATGTTTTGCTCGTCTTGCAAAACACTCGCAAACTGGTGCACTCGTAAACCGAGGTACCACTGTAATTCAAAAATTTGACCCTTAGCTTTACAGGAACTTTGGGTCCTCTCTGCACACTGTGAAATACTTGTCATGCCAAATGTTGTCTTGGTGCCTTGATTTCAGTTTATTAATAAACATGATTTCAACTAAATTTTAGTACTTAGTAGCTTCACTATTTTTGGAGCACAGATGTCTTAAAATTCTGCACAAATTCTAGAACTTGGAACCTCAAGCATGCAATTGTGATACAGTGCGCGGACTACAATCAATTAACTTTTGGCTGAGGAGATGGTGCGAGGAGGAGGGCTTCCACTTTGTTAGGAACTGGACTACTTTCTTTGGGAAGAACAAGCTCTACAGAAGAGATGGACTGCACCTTAGCACAGCTGGGACGAGGATGCTGGCACGCAACGTCCAGAACGTCATAGACTTGGCTTTAAACTGAGAAGAAGGGGAAAGCCGATAGTCGACCTGACCTCGACACATCGGACATCAGTACCTGACAAAGATACTGAACTGGGACATTGTAAAAGAGGACTCGGGTCTAAGGGTGTATGGGTTGAAAAAGGACCTAAAGACGCATTGCAGGGATTGAGGGCACAAATGGACCAGGTAAGCGGCACCAACACAGAACAACAGGAAACAGAGGGGCAAAGTCATTGTGAAAAAGAGCCCAGGACTGAGTGGGAATTAGGAGAGCAGGAGGCGCAGGGGAAACAGGCAGAGGACGTCACACACACACAACAGGAGGAGGACGAAGCTCAGGGGCTGGCAAACCATGAGGGAAACTGCAGGAATATCAAAGCACAAGGGAAACAAAGAGAGAGGACAAAAAACTGGGTCTTAAACTGCCTGTACACAAATGCTAGGAGCCTGAGGGCCAAAATGGGAGAACTGGAAATCACAGCCAGCAATAAGGACCTGGACATAATTGGAGTCACAGAAACGTGGTGGACCGAGGACAATCAATGGGATGTGGCCATACCAGGGTACAAACTATACAGGAGAGACAGGACACATAAAAAGGGTGGAGGAATAGAGCTGTACATAAAAGACTCCATACCATCAGCCAGGACGGAAACAACAGTACGGGCGGATGGCCTGGAATCACTATGGGTTAAGCTACAGGGAGGAGCAGGAGCAGACATTAAACTGGGTCTGTACTACCGCCCACCTGGACAACCGGAAGAAATCGACCAGGAGATGGAGGCTGAACTGAAGCAGGTATGCAGAAGCGAAAATGTGGTGGTGATGGGGGACTTCAACCATCCCGGGATAGACTGGAGTATTGGGCACTCAAACTGCGCAAGAGAGACCAAATTCCTAGAGGTCACGAGGGACTGTTTCATGGAGCAATTGGTCATGGAACCAACACGAGGTGACGCCACTCTTGACCTAATCTTCAACGGACTAGGGGGGCCAGCAAAGGAGGTGGCGGTATTACCCCCACTAGGTAACAGCGATCACAACATGATCCAGTGCAGGCTTGAAATTGGATCATCAAAGGGGAAAAGAACCACAACGACGGCACTCAACTTCAAAAAAGGAAATTATGATGCCATGAGGAAAATGGTGGGAAAGAAACTCAAAGGCAACATAGGGAAGATGGTATCCGTAGAAAAAGCTTGGACCTTACTCAAGGAATCTGTGCACGAAGCGCAAAACCTGTGCATCCCCAAGTTCAGGAAAGGGTGCAAAAAAAATAGAACAAAAAACCCAGTGTGGATAACAAGTGCAGTGAAGAAGGCGATAAGCGACAAGAAAGCATCGTTCAGAAAATGGAAAAAAGACCAAACAGAGGAGAACCAAAAAGGGCACAAAGAACACCAGAAAGAGTGTCACCGAGTGGTTAGAAAAGCAAAAAGAGAATACGAAGAGAGACTGGCAAAGGAAGCAACAAACTTCAAGTCGTTCTTCAGATACGTCAAGGGGAAGCAACCGGCGAGAGAAGAAGTGGGACCATTGGACGATGGAGACCGAAAGGGAGTTGTAAAAGAAGAGAAAGAGATAGCTGACAGGTTAAATGAGTTCTTCACGTCAGTCTTCACGATGGAGAATATAACCAACATTCCGGAACCCGAGGAGATCGTAATAGGAGACCAAGACGATAAGCTGGTCGATTTAGAGGTAAGCCAAGAGGATGTACTCAAGCAGATTGACAGACTAAAGAGCGACAAATCACCGGGTCCGGATGGCATTCACCCAAGGGTACTCAAGGAACTAAAAGACGTAATAGCGGAGCCACTTCGACAGATATGCAACCTATCCTTAAAAACCGGAGAGATCCCGGAGGATTGGAAAATAGCAAATGTCACGCCCATCTTCAAGAAGGGCGCAAGGGGGGACCCGGGAAACTACAGGCCGGTGAGCCTGACCTCAGTCCCGGGAAAGATGATGGAGGCACTGATTAAAGACAGCATCTGTGAGCACATCGAAAAAAATGGGCAGCTAAAACCGAGTCAACATGGCTTCTGTAAGGGTAGGTCATGCCTCACAAACTTATTGTACTTCTTTGAGGGAGTGAACAGCCAGGTGGATAAAGGGGAATCTATAGACATCATTTACCTTGACTTCCAAAAAGCCTTCGACAAGGTGCCACACGAGAGACTGCTTAAAAAGATATGGAACCACGGGGTACAAGGGGAGGTCCACCGATAGATCAAAAACTGGCTGGCAAACAGGAAGCAGAGGGTTGGCGTAAAGGGCCACTACTCAGACTGGAAAGGGGTCACGAGCGGAGTTCCGCAGGGGTCGGTGCTGGGACCGCTCTTGTTCAATATCTACATAAATGACCTAGAGGCGGGAACTAAGTGTGAAGTCATTAAATTTGCAGATGACACCAAACTATACAGCAGGGCTCAAACCAAGGAAGACTGCGAGGATCTCCAAAAGGATCTAACGCAGCTGGAAAAGTGGGCCGAAAAATGGCAGATGAGCTTCAACGTGGGGAAATGCAAGGTCATGCACGTGGGGAAAAAGAACCCGATGTTCACATACAAAATGGGGGGAATACCACTAGGGGTTAGTAACCTGGAGAGAGACCTGGGAGTGATGGTAGACGCAACACTGAAGGCATCGGTGCAATGCGCCACAGCCTCTAGGAAAGCAAACAGAATGCTGGGTATCATTAAGAAGGGTATCACGACCAGGACGAAGGAAGTTATCATGCCGCTGTATCGTGCAATGGTACGGCCACATCTGGAGTATTGTGTCCAGTACTGGTCACCGTACCTCAAGAAAGACATGACGGTACTTGAGGGAGTACAAAGAAGAGCAACCAAACTGATAAAGGGAATGGAAAATCTCCCATATACCGACAGATTGAAGCAGTTGGGACTTTTCTCCCTGGAAAAGCGAAGACTTAGAGGAGACATGATAGAAACCTTCAAGATCCTGAAGGGCATAGAAAAAGTAGACAGGGACAGATTTTTCAAATTAAGGGGCACCACAAGCACAAGGGGGCATTGGGGGAAATTGAAAGGGGACAGGTTTAGAACAAACGCTAGGAAGTACTTTTTCACTCAGAGGGTGGTGGATACATGGAACGCGCTTCCAGAGACTGTTGTAGACAAGAAAACACTAAATGGTTTCAAAGAAGGTTTGGATAGATTCCTAGAAGAAAAAGGGATTGGGGGGTATAGATAGGTATAGACCATTGCTCAGGAAGTGGGCCTGATGGGCCGCCGCGGGAGCGGACCACTGAGCAGGATGGACCTATGGTCTGCCTCAGCGGAGGCAACTTCTTATGTTCTTACGACACCATTTACCAGCGAGAATATCGGCCTCCTCCATAAAATGGGTGCTGAATACTATCACCCCATCCGCCTTCCGCATCTTTAGGAGATTCCAGACCACATGTCGAGAGCAGGGGTCCATACCGGCGGTCGGTTCGTCCAAAAGTAATACCTAGAGAAAATCACAAAATATTAAACTGTCAGGGAATTTTCCTCTAATAATATAATCATGTAATAACATACAGCAGATATAGGTCAGCATATCTGACCAGCAAGTTGCTTAGAGTCATACCTGCCACTACATCCCTCTAAGTCATTTGTTTTCCTTTGATCTCATCCTATCGCTAGACGGGGATCTTCAGGATTCCCGTCCGACATACTTTTGGGCTTGTCAGTCCTTTCCGAAATACGCGTGATATTACTAATATTTTACCTACTCCTTATATATCTCAGAAACTCTCATACACAAAGCATTTCTATATTTTTGTCCAAAGGAAAACTAACATTACCCAGCTTTCGAACAGAGCCCTTTCTACTTCCCCGAACCTCTTTTTTTAAAGTTTTTCCCGCCACCTAAAGACATCCTATGTAAGTGCCTGTAAGTTAAACTTCTTGAAACACACACAAGTCTTATATATTTTAACTGAGAAATACAGAATTATTTTTCTCTCCCAGTATTCTACCACTCACTGCCCGCTTTGCTCTTCCCGCAGTATTTATCCCACACACTTTTGAATTCTGTCACTGCTTTTGTCGCAGTCAGCAATCCCGGGAGGGCATTCCAGGCATCCACTACCCTTTCAGTGAAGTATTTCCTGACGCACCAGATTCACTGCACGTTCACCAAGGGACCTCCAGCGTCTACAATGCTTTTGTCCAATAGCAACCTCTGTGCACCATTTTCAAGCTGGACCCATAAAAGTAAGAAATCTGAAACTCACAAGCTGGATGATGGAATCAGAGTGCGTGATTCTATAAAAAGGTACACTTTGGACTAAATCGTGGAGGTGGAAGGGAGGTGAGACTTTTTAGGTTGGGGCAGGAGGCAGGAGAGATTCCAGGTGCCGTCTTCGCGCCCCACCCTTTCCTGAACCCCCCTCCTTCCGTGTGTGTGTGCCCCTTCCCTTCCTTCGTGCGTCTTTAATTTTCCCGGTGTGAGTAGCACCACGAACTTGCTGCCCGTGCCGGTGTTGGCTCTCTCCGACGTCACTTCTGGGTCCCTTGCTTCGGAAATGACGTCAGAGGAAGAGCCGACATCACGCAGGCAGCAAGTTTGTAATACTGCTCGTGATGGGAAAATTAAAGTGTAACAGGAGAAGGGGGGGCATGCACGTGGCAGAGGTGATCAGGAAGGAGCAGGGGGGGAGAAAAGGGCGGGAGAGGGGCACCACTCACCTTCGATTGGGGGTGCCAAGTTATAGAACTGCCTCCTTACAGAAGTGCTTCCCAAGTCAATCCTGGAGTACTCTCTTGCGAGTCAAGTTTTCAGGATATGCCCAATGAATTAGATTGTTAAGCTCTATCGGGCAGGGACTGTCTATTTGAGTGTGTTTACTGTACAGCGCTGTGTGCATCTGGTAGCGCTATAGAAATAAAAAATGGTTGTTATTGACTATGCATGAAATGGATTTGCATATACTGCCTACATTATATGCACATTCTTTCATGCAGTCTTAGTGGATATCCTGAAATCCTTTCTGCATCACAATCCTTCCTGCATCAGAGGTTACATTAGCACATAAACGCCAGCACGAGAAGGGGCGGCAAAACGCTCTGTTAAGCCTGATGCAGCCGATTGCATCGCTGTAAATATTTAGGATTCTCGTTTTAATGAAAGGACTGCGCACATGAAAAACGCTCTTAATCCTTCTCTAGGTTCGTGCAAGGCTCCCCTTGCTGCATGGCTGCTCTCCTTCCGTCCCCTCACCTTTGGATTCCCTATCATCGCAATTCCAAGGGACAACTTCCTCCTCTGCCCTCTGCTTAGCGCTTTCACTTGGTTGTCTTTGATGGCCTGCATATCCAAGCCTTGCAAAATCCTCTGCAGCTGTAAAAGAAAGGCACACTTCTGAGCATGGCAAGGTAAGAGTCTGACATCCCAGTCCCCTGAAAACCTGGACTTTGGCATTGCATGGAATTGCAAAAGCCAACAGCCCTGATTCACTTTTCATGTCTGTTGTTTGGTACAATGTAGACAAACAAATGTCATTAAAAATGTCACATGCATTTAGGCCATCTTTTACCAAGGTCCGCCAACCGATTAGTAAAAGAGGGGGTTCATTTTCACCTTCGCCATCAGCTTTTTCAAACCAATGATCCGGGCAAAGAGGATTCCAACCCTCGCTGACTAGTAAAGGATTGAAACACTCCCCACGACTCGTCCCCTCCCATACATAGCATCGGAGCATGTTAATTTACACCGCAAAATAAAATGTAAAAAACAAAACAATAATTCAGCATCAAACCATGCAATTTTAAATCCCACTGCTGGGTCCAGTTGTTTCAAATGATAATCCAGAAGGCGACAGAAGGAAGCTATTGAGCTATGAACTTCAGTAACTTGGTAAGTTCGGCCTTTCTCCGAGTTGGGGGTTTCTCACCCATATGGTGCAAAAAGGGAAATGAGTGTATATTACCCTGGGTTTGAATATTCAGAGATCTAGTCACACTGGTACTGGGGTGCATAAGCTAAAATATTAAGTTCTGAAGACTCCCTCCCTCTTTCGATTCTGGTTTTAAGAAAGGTTTGGACAATTTCCTGGAGGAAACATCCATAGTCTATTTTTGAGAAAGACATGGGGGAAGCCACTGCTTGCCCTGGATCGTTGCTTGCCATCAAATGTTGCTACTCTTTGGGATTCTAGAATCTTGTTACTCTCTGGGATTCCGGAATCTTGCTATTCTTTGAGATTCTGTGTGAAATATTGCTACTCTTGGGGATTCTAGAATCTTGTTACTCTCTGGGATTCTGGAATCTTGCTATTCTTTGAGATCCTGTATGGAATGTTGCTACTCTTTGGGATTCTAGAATCTTGTTACTCTCTGGGATTCCGGAATCTTGCTATTCTTTGAGATTCTGTGTGGAATATTGCTACTCTTGGGGATTCTAGAATCTTGTTACTCTCTGGGATTCTGGAATCTTGCTATTCTTTGAGATTCTGTATGAAATGTTGCTACTCTTGGGGATTCTAGAATCTTGTTACTCTCTGGGATTCCGGAATCTTGCTATTCTTTGAGATTCTGTATGGAATGTTGCTACTCTTGGGGATTCTAGAATCTTGTTACTCTCTGGGATTCCGGAATCTTGCTATTCTTTGAGATTCTGTATGGAATGTTGCTACTCTTTGGGATTCTAGAATCTTGTTACTCTCTGGGATTCCGGAATCTTGCTATTCTTTGAGATTCTATGTGGAATGTTGCTACTCTTGGGGATTCTAGAATCTTGTTACTCTCTGGGATTCCAGAATCTTGCTATTCTTTGAGATTCTGTATGGAATGTTGCTGCTCCTTGGGTTTTGGCCAGGAACTAGGAACCTGGATTGGCCACCGTGAGAATGGACCATTGGTCTGACCCAGTAAGGCTATTCTTATGTTCTTATAAGTGAGGTAATCACTGCCAATGTCATGCTTCTGTTCACTTTCCTTCTGTCCCCTAAATCACGCTCCCTCCCCAGCAGGGGGAGCTAGCAAGCAGTGCTTCTTACTGACTGCTGGCTCCTTCTCTTCCAGCTTCCATCTGAAATCAAACCTGCATGAGGTTCATAGTATTGCAAGACCCATTGGCCCTGTTCATTTCTGACTTCAGAAGGAACCCAGCCGAGGAAGAGACAGCAGCTGGTAAGGAACGTGGTGCCCCAATTCCTTGAGCTTGTGTCTCTAGACTTCAAGAATGGGCTTCCTTGGTCCGTATGAAATTGAATGCTTCTAAAAGCAGACTGCTATGGTTAGGTCCCTTACTACAGGTTATAGCATTGAAATCAGGAGACTCCGTAACAATTGAATTTTCATCTAGAATTCTTGGTTTTATTTTAGATTCTTATCTTTATCTTTAAATAATCAAATTGACAATTTATCTAAAAAGTGCTATTTTAGTTTACGGATGTTGAAGAGAGTTTGAGGGTTTTTTCCATCAAAATCATTTTGCGGTTTTGGTTCAAGCGATTATTTTGGCACATCTGGATTATGCAAATTCCCTGTACACAAAACCAAATTTAATCTGAAGAGGCTACAACTTATTCAGAACACAGAAGACATAAATATGATCATGCCTCTCCATTGTTGAGGTTACTTCATTGGCTTCCTGTTTTCTGGCGAATTCAATTTAAGTGCGCCAATGTAATTTTTTAAATTTTACATGGAATTTTTTCGCCTTTATTACCTCTATCATTTAACTCTCTTCAGTTTCACACTACCAGGAATACACATACATTCTGTTAACGGGATTAAAACTCTAGGTCAGGAGTAGGCAATTCCGGTCCTTGAGAGCCGGAGCCAGGTCAGGTTTTCAGGATCTCCACCATGAATATGTACAAGATGGATTTGTATGCACTGCCTCCTTGAGATGCAAATCTATCTCATGCCTATTTATTGTGGATATCCTGAAATCCTGACCTGGCTCTGGCTCTTGAGATCCAGAATTGCCTACCCCTGCCCTAGGTAATAATAATAATAATAATAATAACAGTTTCTATACCGCAGTACCGTGAAGTTCTATGCGGTTTACAAAAGACTAAAAGAAGGTACAAATTGATTGAACTTAAAAGAGGTGAAAGAAAGAAAGTGGTAATAGGTCAAAAGAACCGTTGAGGAGAGAGAGAGATGATTGGGTCAGTTGTCTAGATACACATTCCTTATCCTATTCATTGGTAAAAGTTTGGAACGATCTTCCCTCGATTATCAGAACGTCATTATCTCTATCACTTTTTAGGAAAAATCTGAAAACTTATCTCTTTCAGAGATTCTTAACTGAGGACTGATCTAATTTATTGAAAATTGTTCTATTACCTTCATTATTGTTTTATATTATATTCTTTTAAACTTTGTTAACCGGCTGGAGTCCTTGCTGAAATGATCCGGTATATACGATGGAAATTAGATTAGATTAGATTGAGCTGGAAGGGTAGATGGTAACGCTATGGGGGATGGAAGATGCTGCTGACCCAGGGGGTGCGATGGGAAAGGAAAGAGAAGGTGATTATGTGTTCATGGGGAGGAAAGGTGATGGGAACCACAATCAGCAGAGGGAAAACCAAACACTCCAATCGACTCATCTTCAATGTCAGAAAAATCTGCTGGTCTCCATTGGAAGAAGGCTCATAAGATACTTTTCTAAGCATACATTAGAAAACTTATTCTCCTATAGCTGATCATAAAACAGAGATTCTGTAAAGTCTGATTCGAAACGGTCCACCGAAAGTTAGGCGCCTAAGAGGCTTAATCCGTGCCGATACTGGCACTCAACACCACCCAGTCAACTTCAATTGGACTTAACTGAAAGAGGCGGTCCAGAGGAGGGCGAGGAAAATGATAGGAGGCTTGCGCCAGAAGATGTATGAGGAGAGACTGGAAGCCCTGAATATGTATACCCTAGAGGAAAGGAGAGACAGGGGAGATATGATTCAGACGTTCAAATACTTGAAGGGTATTAACGTAGAACAAAATCTTTTCCAGAGAAAGGAAAATGGTAAAACCAGATGACATAATTTGAGGTTGAGAGGTGGTAGATTCAAGAGCAATGTTAGGAAATTCTACTTTACGGAGAGGGTAGTGGATGCCTGGAATGTGCTCCCGAGAGAGATGGTGGAGAGTAAAACTGACTTGAGTTCAAAGAAGCATGGGATGAACACAGAGGATTTAGAATCAGAAAATAATATTAAATATTGAACTAAGGCCAGTACTGGGCAGACTTGCACGATCTGTGTCTGTATATGGCCGTTTAGTGGAGGATGGGCTGGGGAGGGCTTCAGTGGCTGGGAGGGTGTAGATGGGCTGGAGTAAGTCTCAACAGAGATTTCGGCAGTAGGAACCCAAGCACAGTACCGGGCAGAGCTTTGGATTCTTGCCCAGAAATAGTTAAGAAGAAAAAATTAAAAAATTTAAATTGAATCAGGTTGGGCAGACTGGATGGACCATTCGGGTCTTTTATCTGCCATCATCTACTATGTTACTATGATAGGCGCTTAACTCCAAAAAAGGAATTTTATATAGACAAAGCGGCTACACTACAAGTGGGCGTGGCTGGGAGGCAGATCATGGGCGTGTTTTTGAGTTAAGCGCTTCTTTGTGAATTAAGTGCTTTTGGGCTCCGACGCCTCTTGCTCGTATAGAACTCCGCTGCACGCCTCATATTCCGCCAATGTCGTTATGCCCACATTACCCCTCTCCTCAAGTCGCTTCTTTGGCTCCCTATCCGTTTCCACACACAGTTCAAATGCCTCTTAATGACCTACAGGTGTATTCGCTCCGCAGCTCCTCAGTATCTCCTCTCTCCCCACACTTACCCTCCAGGCGCACCGCTCATCGGATAAGTCTTATCTGTACCCTTTTCCTCTATTCCGTTCTTCCTACTTTGCTGCACCGTATGCCTGGAACAAACTGCTTGACTCGGTACGTCAGACTCCGTCTCTGCCAGTGTTCACATCCAAACATGTTTTGGGCCTGCCCCGCAATCCAACAGTTTTGGAGATATCTTGGCCTACATACCATATCGCTTTGGGGATGTCAGCATTTATCTCCAGAGCCCTTTTGATGAGAAAAAAAGCCATCCTCACCAACTGGCTCTCCCGTGATCCCCCGTCATATGCACAATGGAGATCCCTAATGATAGTGCACGCAACACTGGAGAGACGCATGGTGGGAGACTTGACTCTTGGCCCGGGTCGCAAATTTTGTCAGGTGTGGGAGCACTTCTGGCAGGACCTCACACCGCGTGCTCGCAGTAGACTTTTGAATCTTTAAGATTTTATTCCCACTCTCAGCTGTTGGACTGGCCATGGATTCTTTGTGAGGGGAGGGGAGGGGGGGATGGGAGGGGAATTGATTATATTGTTGAAAATGTACTACTGTTTGTATTTGCTTCTTACTGCTGGAATAATAAAAATCATTTAAACAAAAAAAAAAAAAATAATAAAATAAACTTGAAACTCTGTGTGGCCTCCTGTTGGAAACAGCCTCATCTTCCTGCTTTGTCTTATCTGCTTTCTAAGCTCAATCAACTTTATTTGATGTCTAAATTGACTGCATTACATACAGATACTTGTGGTTCTTTTCGTCGAACTTGGCTTCCATATGGCCGTCGGAGAGGAATTCCTTGATGGCCTTGGGATGTCGCCAGTTGGACGTTCTTACCTGCTCTGCTTGGGAATTTTTCTGTTTAGTTTCACTCGGTGGGGGAAGGGGGGGGCGATGATATTTTTTCTGTATTTGCTTTGCTATTTTGCTTGTTGCCATTCAGCCTGTGTACTTTTTCTTTGCCCTCTTGAATAAAATTGTTTAAACACATACACACAAAAAAAATAACAGCGGTATACCAAATAAAAATAACTATAACTGACGCCCAGTAGCGCTACAGTAGGATATTCGCGCCTGACGTTAGGCAACGAAAAACCCTGGCGTAAACATGGTGCGCCTAAACTTTAGTTTCCTGAGCGTAGACGCCGCTAGACGTGATTCTCTAATGGCGCTTATCTTTAGGCGGACTTTATAGAATCTGGGCCGGAGTGAATGCGGCGGACACAGCTCAGCAAGGCCTACCTCAGCGAGCTCAGCCCCTTTAACCGCAGCAAACACTGACAAGTTCTCTTCCACTGTGAGAGGCTCGAAATGGACATCCGACTGCGGGCAAACTCCGATCAGCTTTCTCAGTTCCAACATCTCATCAATTTCCGTGACTCTGTACCCGTAGACAGTAGCAAATCCTGCGGATGGGTAGGTGGGAAGGGAAGACAATTTATTTCATTTGAACTGAGAGTTCAAGGCACGTTGCAGCTTAGCAAAAGTTATCAAATATTATCAAATGTTCAACAAGTCACTACATCAAATAGAATCAATAAAATACATACATTAAAATAAATACATACATCAATAAATACATACATCAATAAATACATACATCAATAAAATAAATACATAAATAAATACATACATCAATAAAATACATACATCAATAAAATAAATACATAAATAAATACATACATCAATAAAATACATACATCAATAAAATAAATACATAAATAAATACATACATCAATAAAATACATATTATTATAGATTGCATTGCTATCTATAATAATAAAACCTTAAGCACGCATGCACACTTGAAACTCTGTGCCTCCGTGTCTCCACATGCGCAGTAGAATAGAACCGCCGAGCAAGGGAAGCGTCTCAGCGCAGTGGCAGCAGGAACTGCCGAGCAGGGAAGCGTCTCAGCGCAGTGGCAGCAGTCCTGACCTGCCAACCCCCATTCCTTACCCAAAGCAGCAGTGGCAGCGCTGTACACAGACTGTTTGCGGCAAGCCCTGGCAGGGCCTTTCCTCTGCCGCATCACTTCGGCATGGGGGGGTTGGCGGGGAATGGGAGGTTGGCGGGTCAGGATTACTGCCGCTGCTATTTCTTTGGGGCACACGGGGAGGGAGGAGGGGTTGGTAGGACAGGACGCTGCTGCCGCATCGGGTAAGTAATGGGGGTCCAGGAGGCCAGACCTGTGGGGGTGATGGACCAGGTGTGTGTGTGTGTGTGGAGGGTCCATCAGGGTGAAGGGGTAGGGAGGGGCAGCCTGCCCAAAGATTCAGTGCAGTGAGCAGGGAGGAGGTAGGAGGGGGGAATCAGGAGCTGGAGAGAGTGGTCTGAGGATACCATTGGGGGGTGGGGTTTGAATTGGTGCAGGCTCTGGTGTTGGGGTGCGGTTGGGTGAAAGGGTTAAAGTGGCAGATGTTGGAATGGGGAGGGGGAGAGTTGCATGCTCAAGGACTTCTAATTCTCCCTCTCGCTTTGATAAACAAGCATTTTGGATTACGAGCATGCTCCTGGAACATATCTTTATTAAATTTCAAATACAAGTCACTAGCGACAATAATAATATTTCAAGGAGACTTGCAATGAATTAAACATGATTACAGAAAGAGAAATTGGAATTTAAATGAGTACAGAGTACGATCAAACAAAAATTATCTTTAAATATTAATGCTGCAAATAATGTTCCAAGTAGTGTTTGAAGGGCTTCCAGATTTGACAGACCTTCTTATGAGACAATGTACCTTTAGCAAAAGTCAAGTTATATTTCTCTTTTTGAAGCACTGACTGCCATCAAAAATAAACATTAAGGGGTGGCTTAGCATTTAGCAGGCACTAACCCCTTCTTTTAGCAGCTGCCATGCGGCAAAAGCCCCAAAGTCCTTTAAATCTCTAAGGGCTTCGGGGCAGTTACCACAGTAGCACCAACTAGCGTGGCTTTGTAACAGGTGTGTGTGTGGGGGGGGGAGGGGGGTGTTTAAATTGGTTAGCATGCACTAAATCTAGACTAATAGACTACTGCAATGCGCTACTATTGGGAATCTCTTTGAAATCTATGAAAAAACTCCAATTAATACCACACACCGCAGCATGACTCATATTCTATAAATCAAGATTCGATTATGTCTAATGCTGCATAGAATTTAAAACCCTGTTTGGTAATACTCCTGACAGCTTCCCAAAATCCACGGAAATGCAAGGCAGAACACTAGAACACCGGAATTCCGACAGACTATGTCCTACCCATCTATGAAAGGTATAAAATACACTAGGCCCCAGTGCAAATATTTTACCTACTGTATTGCTAGAACGTAGAACTCACTTCCCACAGAGATCTGAACTAGAGAATGACACAGGGACAAAATTTTTCCCCATCCCCCGCAGGAACTTATTTTCCCGTTCCGGCGAGTTCTTTTCCTGTCCCTGCCCCATTCCTGCATGCTCCGTCCTCATCTGCACAAGCCTCAAGAACTTTAAAATCGTAAGTGTTTGAGGCTTGTGTGGTTAAGGCAGGGACAGTGACAAAAACCCGCGGGGACGGGGAAACTGAGCTCCCGTGGGGACGGGGAAACTGAGCTCCCGCGGGGACGGGGAAACTGAGCTCCCGCGGGGACGGGGAAACATTTGTCCCCGTGCCATTCTCTAATCTGAACTCCCAACAGTCTCAGAAAAGATCTGAAAACTTGGCTTTTCCAGAACTGGTTTGAGAAGTCTTGAGTAATCTAAACTGCACACAGCAAGATAACCCTCGTACCATAAACCTACACTAAAAAAAGGACAATAATAATAATAATAATAACTTTATTCTTATATACCGCCAGCAATCTTGCGACTTCTAGGCGGTTTACAAAACGAGAGACTGTAAATACAATAAAGAGAAACTGTACATACAATGAATTAAAGAGTATAGCAGTGTGCATCTGATAACATTAATAGTGTTTACGATAGTATAGAAACATAGAAAGATGACGGCAGAAAAGGGCTACAGCCCATCAAGTCTGCCCACTCTTCTGACCCACCCCATCAAGTCTGAGTGCTAATGACCCAGTTCCCTAGCTCGACCCCCGTAAGGATCCCACGTAGATGTCCCATTTGTTTTTAAAGTCGAGTACACTGGTGGCCTTGACCACTTGCACCGGAAGTTTGTTCCACTGATCCACCACCCTTTCTGTAAAGAAATACTTCCTGGTGTCACCATTAAATTTCCCTCCTCTGAGTTTGAACAGGTGCCCCCTTGTGACCGAGGGACCCTTAGAGAAGAATATATCGCTTTCCGCCTCGACACGACCTGTGATGTACTTAAACGTCTCAATCATGTCTCCCCTTTCTCTATGTGTGCTGCAGGCCAGGAAGTGCCAAGCTGCTTACACAGAAGTAGAAATATTCCGTAAATTGAATAGAGTGTTCATGGTTAGTGATTAGGGGTTGAGGTTAACAGTTTATAAGTACAGGTATGTGATGATGTTACGAGGGGGCTTGATGTTCCGGTTCGTTGCCTAGGTATTTCAAGAATAGGTAAGTTTTTAGGTGTTTCCTGAATTCTTCATAGTTGTTTGTGTGCGCAATTAGTTTTTCTAGGTCTTTACCCCATATGGCTGCTTGATACGATAGCCGTTGTTGATGGTGTCTCTTATATTTGCACCCTCTAGCCGGTGGGGAGACAAATTTCAGGTGTGTTTTTCTTCCGTGTCTGTTGGTTGGGAATGAGAAGAGGTCTGTAATGTATTTTGGGGCTAGACCATTTAATACTTTGAAGCAGAGACATCCTAGCTTGAACTTCGTGCGCGCCTCCATCGGCAGCCAGTGTAGGAGTCGGTAGGAAGGGGTTATGTGGTCGGACTTCTTCAGCCCGAAAATCATCCTGACTGCTGCATTTTGTATTAGTTGTAGTCTACAACCCACTACCGAAGAACTGATATTGGTTAACCCACAGAAACTTGCAATAACTGCCCTGCTTTGGTCTGTAATTCTTACCGTCCGAGGGAGGGCAGAGGCCACAGAGGATGTTCAGCAGAGTGGTTTTCCCAGTTCCACTATGGCCTAGCAGGGCTGTAATCTGACCCTCGTATATCTCAAATGACAAACCTATTTTAGAAAGAGAAACAAAAATTTCAGTGTCTTACCATGAATGTGAATTTGTGAAAGCATCACCAATTGATCGACATCAGTCCACAACAAAAGGGCACTATTGGAACAGTATATAGGGCCATATAGGCAAGTTTAAGTTGATGAGAAGTTATCAATGTGGACTACAATGTTACCACTACCTCATGCTGTTTTGGCACAGGTCTCATTTTATGAATAATAATAATAATAATAATGACCCCCTTGATAAAAAGAAAAGTCACTAGAAATTGAAATCATTGTTATATGTAATAAAAGTGAGCCAAGTCTAGGACAATCCAGCCATTGTGACATCACTGTTGAGGTTGGCTCTTAGGCACTGGTGGAATGAGGCTTTATGACATCACAATCTCAGCTCTGGAATGTTGCTACTCTTTGGGTTTCTGCCAGGTATTTGGGACCTGGGTTGGCCACTGTTGGAAACTGGGTTTGATGGACCTTCGGTCTGTCCCAATATGGCAATTCTTATGTTCTTATGTGAGCCAAGGATAGGACAATCAAGCTATTGTGCCATCACTGATAAGGTTGGCTCTTAGGCATTGGTTGATTGAGGCATTATGACATCATCATCATTTATTAACTTGATATACTGCAAAGTACCATGAAATAGTTTCTATGTGGTGTACAATGAAAAGAGCTGCAGAGTAAGAGAGTCAGAAGTGAAGAGAAGCCAGACACAGGAATTGAGGATAAGCAAGACTGAAAGCTCTTCACACCGAGGGGGGGGGGGGGGGAAGTTATTTTAACACAGGTCCCAACCAGGCATAATAGTAAAATAACCCGTCTTAACGTTAGCCCACAATGATAGCTATCTCTCTAAGTCTGCAGTCATTCTGTGTAAAATTTTCAGCCAAAATACAACATATGAAGGTAACAACTCTATCATAAATTATTGAAAGAGATGCTTGAAGCTCACATTACATTCTGAACTGAAAATAAAACCTGTAAACCTTAAGGTTGATGGATGTTCATCAATAAATGATGCTAAGGCCAGCATGCACTTCTGACTCACATTCAAGCACTGAAACACGAGCAGAGACAGACAAAAACACCATTCGTACATCAAAATAAATTGCTTAAAAGATCCAAAGACAAAGCTATTTTTTTTATATACCACTTATAGCCCAAATGGTTTAAATTCAGGTACTCAATTATTTTTCCCTGTCTGTCCTGTGGGCTCACAATTTATCTAATGTACCTGGGGCAATGGGGGGATTAAGTGACTTGCCCAGGGTCACAGGGAGCAACGGATTTGAACCCACAACCTCAGGGTGCTGAGGCCGTAGCTCTAACCACTGCGAACCTCCAATTTGTATTTTGGGGCCAAAGAACTGTGCATGTAAGCAGGTGTTTATTTGTGAGGAGACCTCCCCCCCCCTTTAAAAGTAGCCCCCTCCACACCTGTATGGGTGCCGTCCATAGCATGTGTAGCCTTCCCTATGAGAAAAGGGGAGGAGCTAGAGGCAGGGATAGGGGCAGGTTAATACAGTTAAGGATCTCATTTTGAAATCCTGGTGTATCTACCCACTTACACTGTATACCGCGCCTGCAAAATATTCAAGGCAAAAAAAATCCCGCTGCACTGGCCTCTGCATGATTTTGCAAAAGAAAAATTCAACTCAGATTCCAGACCCTTGGGTCCAGGTACCCCACAGACCTGCAAATTATGGGGTTCTTTTACTGAGCTGTATCCAGGACAAATGCGTGTTTACTGCAGGTTGAAAAAGTACTATCATGGGGGGAGGGGGGTTTGGACTGGCGCACGCTTCCCACACTCTAAAAAAAACCCCACAAATTTTAGTTTTTAGCATGGGGGTGTGTTTGGGAGATTAGGCATGCTCTGTGCTAAGCGGTTAGTGCAGCAACATTACCGTGCATTAACTAATTAGTGTGGGAGCCCTTTGGGACTGATTCTATAAACATAGAAACATGATTGCAGATAAAGGCCAAATGGCCCATCCGCAGCATCCACTATCTCCTCCTCTCCCTATTGGTTAAGGCTCTTAACATTTGCATCTCCTTGTCCTATAGGCTAAGGCTCTTTACACCTGCATTGTGAGGTCATAGAAACCTGATGACAGATAAAGGCCAAATGGCCCATCCACTATCTCCTCCTCTCCCTATTGGCTAAGGCTCTTAACATTTGCATCTCCTCTTCCTATAGGCTAAGGCTCTTTACACCTGCATTGTGAGGTCACAGAGCTTTATGATTATAGAAACATAGAAACATGATGGCACATAAAGGCCAAATGGCCCATCCGCAGCATCCACTATCTCATCCTCTTCCTATTTGCTAAGGCTCTTAACATTTGCATCTCCTCTTCCCATAGGCTAAGGCTCTTTCCACCTGCATTGTGAGGTCATAGAGCTTTATGGTTATAGAAACATGATGGCAGATAAAGGCCAAATGGCCCATCCGCAGCATCCACTATCTCCTCCTCTCCCTATTGGCTAAGGCTCTTAACATTTGCATCTCCTCTTCCCATAGGCTAAGGCTCTTTCCACCTGCATTGTGAGGTCATAGAGCTTTATGGTTATAGAAACATGATGGCAGATAAAGGCCAAACGTCCCATCTGGTCTGCCCATCCACAGTAACCATTATCTCTTCCTCTCTCTAAGAGATCCCACGTGCCTATCCCAGTCTTTCTTGAAATCAGAGACAGTCTCTGTCTCCACCAACTCTTCCGGGAGACTGTTCCATGCATCTACCACCCTTTCAGTATACTATTTTTAAGCTCTTTTAAGCGCATGGAAGCACTTAACACAGCTTATTTTTGAGAAAACACAAGAGTCCAAAGTGTAATATTAATAATGCGACCTTCACTTTACATTCATGGTGGGTTCCAAGAACAGCAAACAGCACGCACCTCGCACGGCTTCCACTTGTTCATGCTTCTTTCTGAAGGATTTTTGCACAGATTTGATTCTGGGAAAAATAAATACAATACATTTTAATAAAATGTGTCATTTTATTCAGGTCTGCCCCACTTCAGTTCTGAATTTGCATGATGCCCTTAATGCCTGGTTAGCAAACTATTCCAGCAGCCCCTTAGCCACATGGCCATGGGAGACAGACTGATTCTCTGAGTGCCATAAAAAAATTCCTGATTTTGGTACAAGCACTTGCTGCTGATTCGGGCAATGAATTAGGTGGTGTCAGGTCAAAAGCGCGCCGGGACAAAGGCACGCGCAGACAATTGAGAGCAGCGCAGAGGCGCGCGCCGAAGAAAATTACTGTTTTTAGGGGCTCCGACGGGGGGCGTGGGGGGGAACCCCCCTTTACTTAATACAGATCGCGCCGCATTGTGGGGGCGTTGTGGGGGGTTTGAGGGGTTGTAACCCCCCACATTTTACTGAAAACTTCACTTTTTCCCTGTTTTTAGGGAAAAAGTTAAGTTTCCAGTAAAATGTGGGGGGTTACAACCCCCCAAACCCCCCACAATGCCGCCGTGATCTGTATTAAGTAAAGTGGGGGGGGGCTCCCCAACAAAAACCCCCGTCGGAGCCCCTAAAAACAGTAATTTTCTTCGGCGCGCGCCTCCGTCTTGCGCTCAGTTGTCGGCGCGCGCCTTTGTCTTCCGCGATTATGTCTATGAACCGAATTAGGTTTATGTCGGCATGCCTGGAAGATAAAGTTCTTGAAGGATCAGGACCTGAGTATTAATTACCATGCAGCTGGAACAGTGGTCTCAAACTCAAACCCTTTGCAGGGCCACATTTTGGATTTGTAGGCAGTTGGAGGGCCGCAAAAACAAAACAAAACACAGTTAGGGGTCCTTTTACTAAGGCATGCGTGCTAAATTGGCTAGCGTGCCTTAGTACAAGGACCCCTAACTATCTTTTCTGTGGCCCTCCAAGTATCTACAAATCCAAAATGTGGATTATCAGAAGCAATTAATTAATTTCAGCTATACACAGCTGAAAGCAGTGCAACACGCAGAAAATGAAAAAGTATCCACCGCTCTCACCTCCTCCAGCACCGGACACACGCACAAACTGCGCTGCCTCCAACCATCGCTCCACATTCTGGAACGTTGCCCTCCTCACTGCTAAAACCTCACGCAAGCGCTTTCCTGCGTCTGCACGCAACTGGACTCCACCTCAGAATCGCGTGCAGACGCAAGAAAGCGCTTGCGTGAGGTTACAGCGATCGCCGGACGTGACCGCCAGACACTTGTGGAGCGGACAACGAGGGCCTCAAAATAGTACCTGGCGGGCCGCTGACCTAGAAGATCTAACCAACATAGGGAAAACCTAATTCTTCCATTCCCCACTCTAAAGATCTTGTGAATAATGGATACCTGTGGTGTACCTGGTTTGATGGCCGCTCAAGGTGGTGCATCCTTTCTCCTCCAGGCTGTGGGGTGGGGTGGGGGGTTTAATGCAGCAGTTGTGGGACCAAGGTTCACATGCGCATAGCCGTCAACTCTGCCAGCCCCCTGACATAAACTTCCTGTTCCGGGGCAGGGGACTGACGGAGCTGGCGGCCACACACACGGATCGTGGCCTCGCCAGCGCTCCACGCACTACACAACGCCCTGCAGCCAGAGCGGACCGCCCTCACTGTCCTGTCCTTGGCACGCTAGAGATAGATATTACTTTTAATTACCCACTACTATTTATTATTTCTGTAGGACTACCAGATGCACAGAGCGCCGTGCATTAAACATGCAAGAGAGGGTCCCTGATCCAAAGAGCTTACAATCTAATTATGACAGACACACAGGTTCTTACACACATTTCAGAAAGTTATTTTTAAAATCATCTTTGTTTGTAAAATTTTTAGAGAATTAAAATGATTATTCTGTAGATCACTGGAAATGATCGGTTTCTGAACTGCATCGATCCGTGAGGTTTTGCGGTCAATAAATGTGATGTTGATGACAAAGAGTGAATCAATATAAGATGCTCAGGAAGGGAAATACCTTAATCTGGAATAATTTGCCCAGAGACTTTAGATTATTAACTTCTTACGTGGCTTTTTTAGTAAATTAAAAACCTTTTTTATTTGCTATAGGGGCATAATTCCAAGCGATTTAACAGGCCAGGAGTCTCCTGCCTAATTAAATGGTTTGTGTGGGACTTTCTGGGGATACTGAACAGCACTTAACCAGACAGTGCCACTGAATATCAAAATTAACCTCCAAACAGGAAGCTGGTGATTTCAGCTGGTGAACTCGTGCCAGCCAATTATTTAGCGGTTCTGCAGGGCAGGAGCGAAGGAAGGTCGCTCCTGCCACGATTCATCGCTGGACCACCAGGGATACTTAAGGTATATGGGGGAGGTGGGAGGGAGATACAAATGATTAGAATCGGGCTGAGCTGGAGGCGGAAGGGATCCCTCCTGTCCCAGCCACCGCTGGACCATCAGGTCTCATGACAGGCCCGGTGGAGGCCTGCAAGGCATCAGGAGGGAGGGGGGAAAGGGTAGAGAACCTGGCAGGGAGGAGGGCTGGGTGCAGAGACTGGCAGGGGAGGGAGGGGAGCTGGATGCAGAGACTGGTAGGGGAGGGAGGGAGAGAGAACAGGGTGCAAGGCCTGACAGGTCAGGGCAAGGCAAGGAATTGCACTTGAATATTATAATCCACTTTAGGCCTTTTGTATAGGAAGCTGGATTGGAAATTCAAGCTGAATTGCCTATATTCAGGAAATATATATATTTCAAACCTGCCTCTGATTTGAAGTCAATTATGCATTTATTTTACATTAAAAACCCCAAAGCTGTTTATGGCATACGAGAATATAAAGAACAAATGAATTTAAAGGATTCTTGCATCAAACCCTTGCGATATCACTGCTGGCTCTTTTAAGAGTGGTTTCCTGCACTCCCGGTCCTTCATTCTCTCATCCAACTGGATTCTTTTGCAACTGCCTTCAATTTGCATAAGGGTATAGGCTAGTGGCTTATTGATTATTGAAAGGGAAGGACTGCACTGGAGGAGGGAGGGATATATTAAGGGGGGTGCCTTATAAAAGGTCAGAAAAAATTCTCCTTACACTCTCAGCAATGCTTAAAATCTCCGTGATTTTCCACCGAATGATGTTCCAGTCATAAACACACTCGGGTCGATATTGCAAAGCACTTATGCGGTTGGCACAAGCACCGGCTTGCCTAAGTGCTTTTTTATGATTAAAAAAAAAAAAAAAGAAGGAAAATTTGGAGCATCTGAACATCTAATTCTGTACTTCCTTATCACCCAAGCTACATCAAATAGTGGGTTCTATCCCCCCGACCAGCAGACAGACGTACAGAAACACGACAGTTTGCAGTGATAACCCCGGTATGAGTGGGTGAAGCCTGAAGTCAGTTAGTATTTCTCTGCCTCCAGCAGATGGTGTAGACCAGCTGGTACCACTGTCTTTTTTTTTCCCCTTGATGTGGTCTTCCACCCCCAGGCTCAGGATACATCCTCTGACCCCTGGGTGGGTCTACAGGTTCTCCTGTGTTGAGTCAAGCCTCTCATCTTCCTTGATTAAAGCCCTCGCCTTCAAACTTGTGTTTCTGGAAGTGGCTGACATAGTATCTGCAGGTCACCAGCCATCAGGGCCACTAGTCCCTGGAGTAACTCTCTCCCCTTTGACCTTCCCTCCTCTGGACCCCTTGCACAAAAAATAGTCAAAAAAGCCTGAAGGAGGAAAAAAACAAAACAAAAAAAAAGACAGCTGCACCAGTCTAGCCTAAACCATCTGCTGAAAACAGAAAAATACCTAATGCATCCGCTTCAAGCATGCAGGTTTTATATACAGTACTCCCCCGATATTGGAACCCCCGTGAATCTCGAAAAACCGCAAATATGGTTTTTCATGGGGGGAGCCTGAAGAGGGCAACGGGAGAGGCAGGAGAGAGCAGCCGGAGTGCAGGAAATCACTTGCGGTACGCTCCAACTGCCTCTTCCTGCACTAAGTCGGGCCTTATCCAATCAGGAGCTGCGTGTCAAAGCAGCTCCTGATTGGATAAGGCCCGACTTAGTGCAGGAAGAGGCAGTTGGAGCATACCTCGAGTGATTTCCTACACTTGCGGCAGTCTGGCTGCTCTCTCCTGCCTCTCCCGCTGCCCTCTCCTTGTCAGTGATTCGCGGTCGGAAAATACCGCAAATGACCGGGACTGCGAACCGCCGACCGCGAATGACCAGGGAAACACTGTATATGCAAGAACGGTAGATATTTTTCTGTCCCTGGAGAGCCCACAATTAAAACAAACAAAAATAAAATTACAAAACACTGAAGTGGGGTTTGAACCTGGTCCCTTGCTTCTCAGACTGTACCACTAACCGTTAGGCTATTCCTCACTACTACCATATTTCCCCCATATATAGGCCACAGGAAACGCCGATTTACATTTTATAACTTTAAGATAAGCCGCCCCATGTTACTAGCTGCGGCTTATCTAAGAGTTTTAAAACTTTCATGATGTGTTTCCTCTGAGTGTGAGTCCTTCAGCTGCATTGCTGCCAGTAGGGGGTGGTGCTTCGGTATTGTGCTAAGGAAAGACAAGTTCCCTGGAGTCCTGCAGAGCTTGCCTGTCCCTCAGTGCTATAACCCTACGCAATTTTATAACATGGAAAAGCTTTATAACATTACCCTCTATCACAGTGTCCTGCAAACCGTAGTGGCCGCGGCTCGAGGCATCCGGAAGAACGCGGGCGTCACCGTAACGACGTCATGCCAAGCGTGACATCACCGCGTCGACGTCCTCGCACGCGCGAAGCCCCTCCAGCTAGTCCCTGAAATGCCAGTAGGAGGCGCCAGCAGGGAAGAGGGCCAGAGAGATGGAGAGGCGCAAGAGGCACGTCCTGCGGGCGGTCAGCCGGCGCCTCTCCTTCTCCCTAGTGTGCCGTGGCACATCTGAAATCTCAGGGGGGGGGCACACAGTTTGTGATACACTGCTCTAGCGCTTAGGAACTGCTAAATGTAATAAGTGAAGTCTGGGTGGAAGGATCCGTCAGTGTTCTTACCTGATAGCTTCCTTTCCTCTGAATTCTGAAGATACGGATTCCACCATCTCACTGGCGCCCATACATCTGCTCGTGGTCGTCTCATCCAGCTCGCTGTAATACTGGCGACGTTTTGACCAGAAGGAGGGTTTCAAGAAGAAGAAGAATGTACGGTCTCCGGAGAACTCA
Source organism: Geotrypetes seraphini (assembly GCF_902459505.1). Classification (NCBI taxonomy): domain Eukaryota; kingdom Metazoa; phylum Chordata; class Amphibia; order Gymnophiona; family Dermophiidae; genus Geotrypetes; species Geotrypetes seraphini. The sequence goes on along the minus strand of NC_047093.1, from coordinate 13,898,230 downwards.
CCTACATTTTATAACAAACAAAAAAAATCTCTTTCTAATCGACAGGTTTCCCCGAAAATAAGACCTAACATGATTTTCGGGGTAGGTCTTAATACAAAGAAGCCACTGCAAGTTCCACACCACAGATTTGCATAGTGAGCTGCTATTATTCCTTCAGGGGGTGATACTGCTGGGGGGAGATTTTAATGTGTTTCCAGATGGGCGACCGGATCATTCTAAAGGGGGTGGAGATTCAATTAAGGGGTATACTCGTGTCTTTCGGGCATTTATGCAATCCTTGGGATTGGTAGACTGTTGGCACCTTCTGCATGGGACCCAGCGCAATTATACTCATTACTCTTATGCGCAACAAACCTATACTAGGATAGACGGACTCTGGGCTCATACGAATCAATGTGGAAAGGTTAGGGGGGCTGAGATTGGGAGTATTCAGGCGTCTGATCATGCCCCAGTGTGGGTGGAATATACTGGGGTGATATCTGGGGGAGGAACCTGCTACTGGAGGCTTAATGATTCTCTACTTAATACCACCGAGGTGGAAGAGGAGATTCTCTGTAGCATAGATAATTATCTGGAGTTTAACGATACGGGGGGAGGTGTCAGATGGGATTCTATGGGATGCCTTAAAGTCCGTTTTGCGGGGTGTTTTTATCAAGTGGGGAGCTCGATTTAAACATCGACGAATTCGAGCCCAGCTATGCTTACGGGAACGCTTCCTTTCTTTGGAGATGTTGCCCAAGAGTACATCAGAACCCCAGACGCTGGCGCAATTGCGTCAGATACGGGGAGAGTTGTTGCAACTTCAAATGGAAGAGTTTAATCATGCGCGAGAGCGCTTTCGGTCTTATAAGTATGAGCATAGTGATAAATATAGTGCCCAATTAGCTCATTACATTAAAATTAAACAGGCAAAGACATCTATTACAGCGATTCAAGACAATGGGGGGCAGGTACAGGTCACAGATAAAGATATAGGTAATTCCTTTTTGGAATATTATCGACAATTGTATAGTCTTGATGATTGTGGGAAAATGATGATCGGAAGTCGCTTAATGAGCCGGTCATGTTGGGGAAGTAATGGGGGGGGTCATTCGGGGTGTAAAATCTGGGATTAGATGGCTAAACGAGCCGCTTTTATAAGAAATTTGGACCAGGTGGCCCCATTGTTAGTGCGTATAATAAATGGGGTCTTGGAAGGGGGTCGCTTGTCGGATTCCATGGGGGAAGCGAGTATAGCGATCCTTCTGAAACCTGGGAGGGATCCGTTAAGTTGCAGTTCGTATAGACCTATTTCCCTGTTGAATGTAGATGTTAAAATCATTGCAAAAGTTTTAGCCGTACGTCTGAGTAAGCTTCTTCCAAGCTTGATTCACATGGATCAATCTGGTTTTATACAACTGAGGCAAGTGGGTGACAACATTAGAAACATAGAACATGACGGCAGAAAAGGGCCACGGCCCATCCAGTCTGCCCACCCTAATGGCCCACCCCCTAACTACCTCCATGAAGAGATCCCACATGCCAAATAGAAACATAGAACATGATGGCAGAAAAGGACCACGGCCCATCCAGTCTGCCCACCCTAATGGCCCACCCCCTAACTACCTCCATGAAGAGATCCCACATGCCAAATAGAAACATAGAACATGACGGCAGAAAAGGGCCACGGCCCATCCAGTCTGCCCACCCTAATGGCCCACCCCCTAACTACCTCCATGAAGAGATCCCACATGCCAAATAGAAACATAGAACATGACGGCAGAAAAGGGCCACGGCCCATCCAGTCTGCCCACCCTAATGGCCCACCCCCTAACTACCTCCATGAAGAGATCCCACATGCCAAATAGAAACATAGAACATGACGGCAGAAAAGAGCCACGGCCCATCCAGTCTGCCCACCCTAATGGCCCACCCCCTAACTACCTCCATGAAGAGATCCCACATGCCAATCCCATCTTTTCTTAAAATCTGGCACGCTGCTGGCCTCAATGACCTGTAGTGGAAGATTATTCCAGCGATCAACCACCCTTTTGGTGAAGAAATATTTTCTGGTGTCGCCATGAAATTTCCCACCCCTGATTTTCAACGGATGCCCTCTTGTTGCCGTGGGTCCGACGTACATTTTGATGTGACATGTGAGGAGGAACCGGGAACAGGCGGTGTTGATGGCGATCGATGCTGAGAAAGCCTTTGATTGGGTATCTTGGGATTTCTTGTGGGCTGTTATGGAAAAGGTGGGATTGCGGGGACTCTTTATTGCTTGGGTTCGATTGTGTGACAAAATGGTAAACACGCCTATTACGCATGGGGTTAGCAGCGATTAAATGTCTCATAGCTGCTTATTGAAAACAGTCCCTGATGAACATGAATGGAGGGTGAAGCTCTCAGTGTTAGGGAAGATGGAAATTTATGTAGCTAAGCGTCGAAGGTATTATCAACAATCATTACAAACTTGGACTTTATTATTAAGAAATTGAATTTATTGAACTTATAGGACCGTGGAGAGATCTTGATCCTATTGTGCATTTGATAGTGGGGGAGGGGAGGGGGGGATTTGAGTTGAGTTTTTGGGTGTATTTATTGTTATGATTATTGTGGATGTTTATATATTGTTAATGTGGATTTTGTACTCAGCAGTGTTGGTTCGCCGCTGAATTTTCTGTGTTTTATTGCTTATATAATTTTACTATTCCTTGTTTGAATCTCAATAAAAAATAAATTAAAAAAAAAACAACCAAAAAAATTCCCAACACTTGGCTTATGTACATCTCTACTGAGAAGTAAACCCAAGGAAATAAAATAAAACAAACCATATACGTACAATAAAATCACAATAAGCGTAATTAAATAACCAGTGGACACTTGTATGTTAAAAGTAATGCAATCAAAATGAAATAAAGTGAAAATGATAAAACAAAAATTAAGATATTCTAAATAAATAAAGCCTAAAAAGGAGGGACACTGCCTCGTCCCCCCCTGCACAGACCATCCCTGAAGCCACCTTCAAACATAGGGAGTGGAACGCTTTTTTGTTAGGGAAGGGGTAGGAAGCCATAAGCTCTGCCCAGCAGCCTCTCTCTCCAGCTTCCGACTCCCCCACCCGGTCACTGTAATTTTAAGTCTTCCTGGGCGGCGGCTGCCCGATCAACAAGCAGGCCTGTCCCGGAAGTGTTAATTCTGAAGCTATGTTTGTTGATGCTGCGCGGCGGCAGCCAAAAGACTTAAAATTACAGCACCCAGGAGGAGGTGGGTAGGGGAGTACAGCCACCCACAACCGACTCCTCCGATCACCAATCTTTGGGGAGGCCATATCCCCATGTGGCCTCCCCCCCTTCCGATGCCCATGCCTTCAAATACAAATCTGATTCCACCTGCGCTTTCCCCAGATATGTCCATTGACAGACTGTACCTGGAAGGATCTGATCGAGATACACAGCCAGAAGCAGATATATCGCAGTGTCCACGACCAGAAAAATATAGGTGATAATCAGTGGATATGGTCCATCTTTTAAATTGGAGAACAGGGCTCCAGACTCAAAATCTTCAAGATGAATGACCTGGGGGGAAAAAAAGGCAAACCAGGAAGCACATAGGAAGTGTGAAATAGCCATAAAAACTATTTAACGGTAGCGAAGAATTGTTTTTCTTGGCCACTGTTGATGGCAGGAGTCAACAGGGATTTTTGGCTAAGCACAAAAATATGAAGGTCCGGGGGGGGTGGAGGGAGGGTTACCAAAACAGAAAAATTCAGAATTAAAAAAACAGTTTTTCTTTTCTTTTTCCCTTTCTAAGGTTAAAGGAGGAAAAACTGGAAATTTTGAACAGTTCCATTTCTAACCTTGAGAAATGTTCTTTCTAAGCTGTGTGAGCTTGGGCCGAATGATGGTGATCTGGGCTCTTGGACAACAAGGGGCATGGGTCCCTAACCACCCCTACTGGGTCAGACCAATGCTCCATCTAGCCTAGTATCTATTTCCACACTGGCCAATCCAGATCACAAGTACTGTACCTGGAAGCATTCCAAAGAGTAAAATAATTCCGGAATCCCGAAGATGAGGAAGAGTCCATGCTATCAATCCCAGGGCAAGCACTGGCTCCCTCCATAGCAGACTATGGACTTTTCCTCCAGGAACTTGATCAAACCTTTTTTAAGCTCCATTGGAGAATTTTACAATGAGCTTACACTTAAGTGTTTTAATGGGTTTTAAGTGGCATAATTGTAAGAGTGTGACAAAAATACCTTGAAAAATTTACGATAATTGTCATGCCATTAAAAATCAATTAAAAAAATTAAGCACCTTCTGGAACCAGCACCTGGGTCTATGGTGCTTAGCAGCGCAAGGGTGAGACTGAAGTCCAGAAGTAAGTGTGCTTAGGGGAGGCGCCAGACTTCGGTGTCGTGGGCGCTACTGGCTGTGATTCTACAAAGACCCTAGGGTGCTGGAAACACAGGTCTGTAAAACCCTGGCCTACATTTCTAGCACCAGGGTCCTTGCTAGGTGCCGTAGCCACAATTCTGTAAGCGGCGCCTGTCCGTGACTGGCATGCAACAGGTGCCAGTTTTCTAGGTGCCTGCCACGTCAGGCGCCACTTTACAGAATCAGGCCCACAAATCCTAATTGGTGCCAATTCACATCACTATTTGTTAGAAGCTTGATTAATGCTCATTAACAGCTCATTAGCCAATTACATGCATCTCAGAGTCACAAACAAATTTAGGTGCCCAAATCTGGGCATTGCATATGGAATCTGAGAGCAAACGTTAACTACTCAGATGCAGTATAATCTGTAAAGGAGCGTATCTCGATCCCAAGGAAAACATCCACACCTTTACAAATACAGTACAGTGGTACCTTGGCTTATGAACATAATTCGTTCCAGAAGCATGCTCGTAATCCAAAGCATTCGTATATCAAAGCTTCCCCATAGAAAATACATACATTGCCATACATTTCCCCATAGAAAATAATGGCAACGCAAATAATTTGTTCCACAACTCATACCTGTCTTGTGGTCCCTGTATAGCTGCAGGTGAAGGAGGAAGAGGAGTCCTCAGCGCAAAGAAGGCGGCCAGAGAGGGCGGTAGACGTGCTTGAAGGAGCGGGGAAGGGAGAAATAGGAGTAGACAGGGACAAGCTTGTGCAGGTCGTCGGCCGGGTTTAGGTAGTAATCAGGAGGGGTGCTGGTCGTGGAGCTGCTGGCCGGGGACATTTTCATTGCTCTCCATGGATGAATTTGGGGTTGGTCAACATCTTGCTGTAGCCGACGAGCAAACACTCCTCGGGTTTAGCACGAAGGTAGAGTGCCGGTAGGGCGCCGCCCACGGATAGGGTTAGGAGGGCGTGGAGGCGATGGAGGACTGCGAGGGGGGGGTCTTCTGGTGCGACACGGCAGGCGGGCAATTTGAAATGAGTGCCGTCCCGATAAACAATCACGTACGCGCGCGTCACATGTAAGCAGCATGTCATCAACGATGTGCGCGCTTACATGTGACGCGCGCATACATGCTCGTTTATCGGGACGGCGCTCGTTTTGTGAGTTAAGGTTTGCGGGAGTGTTTTGCTCATCTTGCAAAACACTCGCAAACCACGTTACTCGCAAACCGAGGTTTGACTGTACAGTGGTACCTTGGATTACGAGCATAATCCGTTCCAGGAGCATGCTCGTAATCCAAAATGCTCGTTTATCAAAGCGAGTTTCCCCATAGGAAATAATGGAAATTCGCTTTGATAGGTTCCTACCTCCCCCCCCCCCCCCCCGAGGCCAGCGGAGATCTCCGGAGAGAGCGTGAACTCGCAGGCCTTGAGCATGTGCAGATGCTCAAGGCCCAGCAAGAAGAGGAGGCCGATCTTCGGGCACCGGCTCCAACGCACAGGACATGCCAGTGCCGGTGCCCAGATGACAGTAAGAAGCGGCAGGGAGGGTGCCCAATCGCAGAGGGGAGGGTACCGGTTCGCAGGGAGAGGGTGCCGGATCGCGGGGGGAGGGTGCCGGATCGCGGGGGGCGCCGCTAGCAAATCGAGGCACGCTCGGTTTCCGAGGTGCCGATTTTGCGAATGTTTTGCTCGTCTTGCAAAACACTCGCAAACCGGTGCACTCGTAAACCGAGGTACCACTGTACATGGTTATTGCATGGATACCTACCTTTTCCCCCATTTTTATCAAGCTGTGCTGCCGAGCAGCGTGAGTTAAATGCCAAGCCGCCCATAGGATTAGAATGGATGGCTCGGCATTTATTTCTTGCTGCTCAGCAGTGTGGATTGATAAGGAGGGGGAGGGGAGGTTGATAGGAATGCACTACCGCATTCACTAGACCCCCATTTCTTGGTTTTCTGTTACAGCAAAAAAATTCCTTAGCTTTTTCCTATTGTGCGTCCCAGATAACGGGACATTCCAAAAATGACATAGACAGTGGATAAACAGTCTGTATGGACTAATAAAGAGCCAGGAACACAAAATATTTGAATTTACAGACTTATGACTTATTTACATTATGTTTACAATAGCCGTAAATGATAACGGTGAATAATACAAAACTTTGCTTAAATAATTACGATTGGAGCCAGCGTAACGCAAAACGTATTACGATAGGAAAAGGTTAGGCAATTACATCGGATAAAAAAAACACTTGTCTTACTTGAGCAACGCCAACTACGAAGGTACAGTGACAGATGGGACTCAACAGCCACACGAACGCCTTCGGGAAGTCCTCCACCAAGACGATCAAGAGGCCTGCACCGCCAAAGACAATTGTAGCCACAATCTCCACAGTGCCCACATAGGCTGAATTTTTGAAAATGGGAGTCAGCATTAAGGCAAAGAAAATCTAGAAGAATGAAATTAAAAAGTTACCAAACGCGCAGCCCTTTTCAAACAGCTAGCGTGCTACTTAAGTTGGTCTTTCAGATGGATTCAGTCAGGTCACGTGATTGTCAACTTTACTTACATAGTGTAACATACAGAGTAGATGACGGCAGATAACGACCCGAATGGTCCATCTAGTCTGCCCAACCTGATTCAATCTAAAAATTTGTTGGTTTTTACATTACATTAGTGATTTCTATTCCGCCTGTGCCTTGCGGTTCTAAGCGGATTACAAATTGGAAGAGATCTGGACATTTCCAAGAGAATTACATAACAAAGATTCATGTAAGTTACATGTTACAGTAGAGAGTTACAAATAGAAGATATCTGGATTTTTTCGAGAGAATTATATAGCAAAGATTCAAGAAAATTGCAGAATACAGTGGAGAATAACAATATATTCGGGTAACAGAAAAACGTTATCTAACATTGAAGGAAGAAGTTTATTGGATACTGATGGAGGGTGCTTAATTAGGCTTCTGAATATATATTGGTAGGTATGGTTCGAGGAGTTAACTAATGTGTTAACATGGGGGAGAAAGCATGTGCGAGTAGGGAGGAGATTAGTAAGTAGGGAAGTGTTTTTTGAATAGAATTGTTTTTCTTTTCTTCTTAGCTATTTCTGGGCAAGAATCCAAAGCTCTGCCCGGTACTGTTCTTAGGTTCCAACTCCTGAAGCCTCCGTCAAATCTCACTCCAGTCCATCTACACCCTCCCAGCCATTGAAGCCCTCCCAAGCCCATCCTCCACCAAACGGCCATACACAGACACAGACCGTGCAAGTCTGCCCCAGTCCTGGCCTTAGTTCTTCAACATTTGCTATTATTTTCTGATTCTAGATCCTCTGTGTTCATCCCACGCTTTTTTGAACTCGGTCACCATCTTCATCTCTACCACCTCTCTCGGGAGCGCGCTCCAGGCATCCACCACCCTCTCCGTAAAAGTAGAACACTTGTCCTGGTGTTACATGCTTTATGAGCTTAGAATTAGAGAATGACACAGGGACAAATTTTTTCCCGTCCCCCACGGGAACTCATTCTCCCTCCCCGTCCCCGAAAGTTCTGTCCTTGCCCCTGCCCCATTCCTGCAAGCTCCGTTCTCATCTGCACAAGACTCAAACGCTTTAAAACCGTAAGTGCTTGAGGCTTGTGTGGTTCAAGTTTATATTTGTATCTAATAAACCGCTTATTTAGTTTGCTAAGCGATGTACAATATAATAAAAGGTTACAAATAAGTATCAGGTGCTCACGTACATTGTGGTTAAACTAACGTGAATCGTGAGGGAAAAATAGGGAAAAGTTACAATGCTTGATAAAGTAAGAAAGAAAAACAATAAAGGAATGAACAAAAGGGAGGGGAAATTTAGTGCCAAATCTGCTCCATATGTTAAAAGAATAAAAAAAAAATTATGGAATTGCAAGTGAAAGATCGAATGCATCATTAAAAAGATGTGTTTTTAAGGATTTTTTAAATACTGACAAGTCTTTTAGTTCTCTAATGTATTGAGGTAGAAGGTTCCATAATTGGGGGGGCCATAACTGAGAACATGTCGTGCCTTCTGATGCCTATGGTTAAGGCAGAGCTTACAGGAATAGGGCAGGGACAGCGACAAAACTTGCAGGGACGGGGTGGGTGAACTGAGTTCCTGCGGGGACAAATTTCTCCCCGTGTCATTCTCTACTCGGAGTCAAGGTGCTCATCCGACTGTGAATTCACTAGTGTTCTTCACTTGAACTGACTAGCCTGCACCTCTCAACAGCAAATTGATTCACAGCTATTAATACTTACGAGTGTGGGACACACTGTTAAAAGTCTGTGAGCGCCACGTTTTTCCCAAAGTATAAAGTTATGCTTTGGGCGGGAATGAACTGCATCTCTCTGTACTAACTAGTGCTGCCCTATTCACGATTCAAATCGATTCACCGATTCACTTCGGGTGAATCGATTTGAATCGATTCGTATTTTAAAAAAAATCGGCCTGGCCGTTTCTCCTTTCACTGTCACTGTTTTTTTATTATATTTTTTTTTAAATGTACCTTCCCGCTGTAGTTAGGCCTCTGCCTAGACCAGGAACAGACTCTCGTTCAGCGCCACCGGCCCAGAGTAACCGAAACAGGTGATTTCTTTGCACACCCTGCAGCCATTTGTTCCGGCGTTACCATGGCCTCTCGCTCCAGCCCCTGCTGTGGCCCGGATGTGTTGAAGATTATCACTCTCGCGCTCTATCCTGCTAAGAGCCCAGATGCGTCAGGATGAAACGCTGCTTCCTTTACTAAACCGCCGCACCGCGCTAGCGGTTTTCAGCGCCAGGAGCCGCGCTGAATGCCCCACGCTGCTCCCGACACTCATAGGATCTCTATGAACGTCGGGAGTAACGCTTTCATCCTGACGCATCCTGGGCTCTTAGCAGGACAGAGCGCGAGAGTTTAGTAAAAGGGGAAATAATTTGCTTCTCAGCAAATGAACAAAAGAGACCCGCAGAGGTATTCTGGAAAGACCTAAGTGCCATGAAAATTCCAAATTCTCAGCAAGAATGGGAGAAGGGTGTTCAACTCCCAGCCAGTCCAGCTATAATCCTGCAACCTTCTCTCCGGGTGATTGCTGAAAAAGTTAAGGAAGTACTGTATTCTCGACCCAGAAAGTACATTCATTGCTCCAGTCCAGAGCCTGCAGAATATGGCTACATCAACATTTTGGAAAGGGCAGAGAACACATGTCGGTAAGTCTTAGATGCTATGGATATGTTTGGGCTACAAGAACTCAACGATGAGCTTGTAAAAATGGGATGTGGGGCTGCGGGTGAAAAATATGATGAAGACCATTGAAGGGTTGGAGCGGCAGTGCTATGAGACTTTGAACCATGCTATAGAGCCTGAGAAAGGGCTAGGTATAGAGTATGATGAAGATGTGATCTGTGGTGTAAGGAAGGAACCGAAGTGATTTGAATAATGACCAAAACAACAAAAGGAAGAAAAAATAATTTTGTTTTCTGTTTTGTGATTGCGATGTGTCAGATTTGAAACGTGTGTCCTGCCGGAGCTGGTGTTAGACCGCGAACGTGAGTTAGGATTTAACAGAGAGAGGAAAAGTCTTTTTTGTTTACACCACAGCGCCAGTGTGGTTAGGAAAAGGCAAAGGGGGTGAATAGGCTATAAAATAAACCCACCAGGATGTTTGAAAAAAACATCCAATTGAGTAGGAAAATCGAATCGAAAAATTGATTCAATAGGCTGAATCGAATCAAATTTTTTTTCCCTGAATCGGGCAGCACTAGTACTAACAATTCATTTTCCATTTCGCTCCTGGAAGTTTGTTTTCCATTTCTGCTGCCGTGATAAAAATGGAATAAGCGATTCAAACAGATGAATAAATTGGCTGACCTGGGAAAAGGAAGACCTGTGTGCGTTCCTTTCAGAATGGGATTCCTCGATACAGGTCAACAAGCTGCCAACGTAATACCTATCAAACTAATGGATTTTCAAAATCTGATGGTTTACAATGTTTTCTTTTTCAGCTAAGCAACCTTAATAATATGTTCTGAAATTACAAGGAAACCCAACCCCCCCTCAGAATTTCAATTGATACTCTTTTGAGCGTCCTCCGCACATCTTCAGGCCCACTTCTAGTCATCTCGCCTTAAATGCTCACTGTTCTGATTCCATAAGAGTAATGACACCCCTGAAGTAGCTGGTTTCTTCCCCTACTGTTGATCTGTAAGACCCATCACCCCACTATCCACTCACTAGCTCTCCCTTCACTATCCATCCCAAACCATTTACCCCACTCAAACATCATCCATCAAACTGTAAACCACTTCTATCCTCAAACATCCATTCGTCAGCAAGTACCTCTTTGTCCCTCGCCTTCCAAACAGATCCTGGAAGTCCCGACTCACACTCCATATCTTTAGTTCTAATGCAAAATCCCAGCTCCACCCATACAAGTCATGGCTCCTCTTGCTGAATGTTTACAGTCGGAGCTGATTTGATAGCTTTTGTTCTCCCTTCTCTTGCCATGAAGGAGTAACCCTCCCCCACCACCACCACCACCACCGAGAGTAAGTAGTAAAAGCAGGCTGCTGTACCAGAAAATGGAAAGGGAATGGGGACTTGTTTATTGCATTTTTGCTGACATTCAAAGCGGTGGGCACTGGAGGATTAAGTGACTTGCCCAGGGTCACAAAGAGCAGCATCAGGATATGATCTCACAACCTCTGGGTACAGAGGCAGAAGCTCTACCAGTGAGCCACAGCATTCTATGTGGAGTCCTCAAAGAGTAAGCAAGATTCCGGAACCCCAAATAGCACCAACATTCCATTTGGAACCCCCCAAAGTAGCAAGATTCCATGTAGAATCTCAAAGAGTAAGCAAGATTCTGGAACCCCAAATAGCACCAACATTCCATTTGGAACCCCCCAAAGTAGCAAGATTCCATGTAGAATCTCAAAGAGTAAGCAAGATTCTGGAACCCCAAATTGCACCAACATTTCATTTGGAATCCCCAAAAGTAGCAAGATTCCGTGTAGCATCTCAAAGAGTACGCAAGATTCTGGAACCCCAAATAGCACCAACATTCCATTTGGAATCCCCCAAAGTAGCAAGATTCCATGTAGAATCTCAAAGAGTAAGCAAGATTCCGGAACCCCAAATAGCACCAACATTCCATATGGAATCCCCAAAAGTAGCAAGATTCCATGTAGAATCTCAAAGAGTAAGCAAGATTCTAGAACCCCCAGATAGTAAGGGAAAGGGGACTTGTATACTGCCTTTTGCATTCACAACAGTGGGCACTGGAGGATTAAGTGACTTGCCCAGGGTCACAAGGAGCAGCACCGGGATTTGATCTCGCAACCTCCGGGTGCAGACAGTGGCATAGTAAGGGTAGGGGCGGTCCACCCCAGGCACTGTCTTGGGGGAGACGCCGGCACCTGTCTTCCTCTCAGTCCTCCGCTCCCCCCTGCCACAAACGTGGGCCCCTTCCCTTCCTTCATACCTCTTTAATTTTCCCAGCGCACAAGAATTTGCTGCCCGCGTCGGCTCTCTCCGACGTCACTTCCGGGCCCCGACACGATGCAAACAGCACGCTCGTGATGCGGTTTGATTTGGAAAAATTAAAGAACTACGGGAGAAAGGCAGGGGGGGGGGGGGCGCGTGCACAGCAACGGGGTGGGCAGAGAAGAGGGCGGGGCGCTGCTTACCCTCGCTACGCCACTAGACTCAGAAGCAGCAGCTCAACCAGTGAGCCACTGCGCTGTGGGTAGTGTGTGTGTGATAAGATGAAGAGGAGTGCAGAATCACTTTGGGGATGCTGGAGAAACTCTGGTTCAAAAAGTCTGGCGTAAGCTGTACTAATTCTCACAGCCGCTCCCATTATCCTAATAGATTTTACTACCTGGCACTCTTCTGTTTTCTAGCTTAATGGTAACAGTTCAGTAACAGCAACCTTGAGGTTCCTTAGTCAGAAGCCATTTAGGCCTGGCATCCCTCACTTTTTATCTGAAATCGTTATAGCGCCATAGCCATGCAATTAGACACTTTGATCATGTCCATGCAATTAGCAGATGCGATATAACAGCACAAAAAGATGCCGATGCCTTGTTTAATCCTCCCAGGCCCTTTCAGTCATTGCCTCTGCTCTCACCTCCTTTCCATTAGAAGATAATGAGGTAACATGATGGCTTCTTATCACAAACAAAACCAGAAGCTTTTAAAGGTTTCAGACACCTGAATTACAATTGCAATTGACTTGTTCTGAACGTGAGCTGGATTATTTAATAGGCGAGAACTGACCTAGCCCTTAGGAACATTTCCTCTCTAGGGTTACCATATGGTTCCAGAAAAAAGGAGGAATGAGATATCCGGTTTTACTTCCATTGAAAGCACTGGGAGTAAAACCCGGATGTCTCAATCTGGTCGCCTTTTTCTAGAGCCATATGGTAACCCTACGTTCACCTATCCTTTCGTGCAACAAGTTTGGGCTATGATGAATGGAACAGAAATACATAGTAACATACATAGTAGATCAGGGGTCTCAAAGTCCCTCCTTGAGGGCAACAATCCAGTTGGGTTTTCAGGATTTCCCCAATGAATATGCATGAGATCTATTTGCATGCACTGCTTTCATTGTATACTAATAGATCTCTTGCATATTCATTGGGGAAATCCTGAAAACCCGACTGGATTGCGGCCCTCAAGGAGGGACTTTGAGATCCCTGTAATAGATGATGGCAGATAAAGACCCAAATGGTCCATCTAGTCTGCCCAACCTGATTCAATCTACAAAATTTGTTGGTTTTTTCTTCTTCTTATCTATTTCTGGGCAAGAATCCAAAGCTCTGCCCGGTACTGTTCGCACCCGCAGCTAAAACAGAACAAAATGGCAAATCTCACCGACAAGCTCCATATCGATGTACAAACAGCAACTGTTATATGTGTTAATTCAACAATTGGGCTTTTGATTTTCTCATTATGTTTCTTTACCAATTAAGGGACATTTGGGAAGGGATTAAAACTCCTTAAGCATCAGCACAGAGGCTCCATGTGCCTGAACAGAAGGGTTGGAGTCAGCTGACTGAAGGAGAAATTGCTTAGTCATGAGCTCTCATAGGGAGACTGTGGAAGGACAGGTAGGAGGAACTGGTAAGCCACGGGGGCTAGTCTGAAAGGTACAGAGCTGTGCAGTACAATGAGAAGGACCCCAGTTCAAATCCTGGGTCAGGTCTGTTGTTTCTCTGGTTGGGTAGGGTCAAGATGTGATTACAGATCTTAAAGAGATAGAATCCCAGTCATGCAGTTGTGACACTGAGGGACATAAGGACACACAGTAGATGTCTATTTTACAGCAGCACCTGGGACACAGATTCTTTACTCCAGCGAATTTAGCTATCAGTAACTTATCTTCCCTCACACCACTGGATAAACTCTCCAGTCACTCCACAAAGTGGTTAGATTTTAACAGTCAGAGTCTTAGGCATCTCCCAATGCATCCCAGGGTGCACCGGGAAGGGGCCTAAGGCCCTGATTGGCACTGGTGGGTCAGATGGGAGGGGCCTTAGCACCTGGGCCAATCAGAGTCTTAGGCCCCACCCAGTTCATCCCAGGATGCACCGGGAAGGGGAAGGCCCACCATTTTGAAGAGGTGGGCCTGCTGGCAGGAAGGAGTGGGCATCCCTCCTCGGGGGGGGGGGTCTGGAGGGGTTTGGGGGGGCTGTTCTCAGGCAAAAAGGAGTGGGCATTCCTCTTGGCGATTTTAGATGGGAGGCGTGGAGGGAATGGGTATTGCTCCTGCCGATTAGAGGGGGGTACTCTGCTACAAATGCAGTAGGGAGAATTTCCTCCCCAATCAGCAGAGCTGGCAGGACTTCAGGGAGTCAGGCTGGCTCAGCTGATCGGGGATAAATTCCCCTGCCGCGATCAGCTTGTGACAGCTGCGGGCTGGCTTTAGGATCCCGCGGCATAGATAGGCAGCTGAAATGTAGGCCAGGGTTTTCTGTGTCTACATTTCAGCCACCTACCTTGGCATGAATTGAGACTAGGTAGTCGCTTTAGCCACTTCCGGTGTTGGCTACACCTACTTTGGCATTCCACGGCCTAAAGCAGCTACCTAGTTACGATTCTAGCCCCTTTTATTAGGGTGTCGGTAGGCGCTTAAACCTTGCCATTTTTAATGGCGTTTTTCAATTAACTTAGGTGCCAGCAGGGCACCTACCGATGCCTACGTTTAGGCGCTGGTTTTAGAATTTTTCCATAGAGCTTAAAGTGGAAAAAAATGCCTACCGTAAAACTTGTTAAAGCATTCCGTGGTAATTTGCCCGTCAATGCGTGCAAATTGCACATTATTATTTTTTTCCCTCATTTTTTTCCAGAAGGGGATGTGCCATGAGCAGTGAACGGGCATGGAAGGATTATCCAGATAGCGCATGCTAACGTCCGAATACTATCCAAGATGAGCACCCAATTAAATTGCCTAACGAGCCAATTCATGCCACGAATTGGGTGATAATTGACACCAATTTGAACTTCTGCACACATCTTGTTACGTGACAAATCCTGCAGTGTTGATCCCCAAAGAAGGTGTGGGAGATGCATGGGCAGGTCAGGGGCACTCCTAAAATTTGTGCGCAGGGTTATAGAACACTGGGGATGTACGCGCCCATATTGGGCACCAGGAATTACACTTGGTTAAAGCAGGCTTAAGTTCTGGTGTCACCTATTTTTGGCTCAGACTTCTGTGCACCCGAACCTAAGCTTAACTGGATAACGCAGACTTAACATGGGTGCACTTAGCGCTTCCCGAGTAGGAGATGGTAATTTCTCCTGTGTAATTTTTTTTTTTTCAAGGCCTACCAGCTAAGGAAAAAATGAGCACAAAATCTGCACACGAAAAAAAAAAAAAAGAGGGAAGAAAACTCCTTACTATACTACCATGTAAAATATGGGCTTAGCGCATGGGGCAGTCCTGCTTTAAAACGCACTAAATTTGTATTTGATTTGATTTCTTATATACCGCTATACCGTGAGGTTCAAAGCGGTTTACAATGAAGATAGAGTAAAGATACATTAAAATAAAATACAGTGGTACCTTGGCTTACGAGCATAATTCGTTCCAGAAGCATGCTCGTAAACCAAATTATTCGTATATCAAAGCGAGTTTCCCCATAGAAAGTAAGGGAAACTCACTTGATTCGTTCCCTCCCCCCCCCCGAGGCCAGTGGCACTGCTTTACCTCCCCCCCCGCAAACCAGCATTGCGCTCCCCCCCGCGTGATCCGCCACCCCCCGCGATCCGGAATCCTCCCCTGCTCGCATCGCCCCCCCCCCCCGCCGCGATCTGATATTCTCCCCGTATCCATCACCCACCCGAACGCATCACTTACCCCCCATTGGCACCCGGCACCAAGGCACAGGACATGCCGGTGCCGGTGCCCGAAGGTCTCTCATCCTTTTTGCTGGGCCTTGAGCATCTGCGCATGCTCAAGGCCTTAGTTCCTACTCTCTCCGAGATTCTCGGAGATCTCGAGAATCTCGGAGAGAGCAGGAACTAAGGCCTTGAGCATGCGCAGATGCTCAAGGCCCAGCAAAAAGGATGAGAGATCTTCGGGCACCGGCATGTCCTGTGCCTTGGTGCCGGATGCCAGATGGGGGGGGCTAAGTGATACGTTCGGATGGGTGATGGGTACGGAGGACATCGGATCACGGCGGAGGTTGCGACGCGAGCGGAGGGGTGCCGGATCGCGCGGGGGGTGCCGGATAGCAGGGGGGAGGTGCTCGTACATCGAGGTAAGCTCGGTTTGCGAGGCACCAATATTGCGAATGTTTTGCTCGTTTTGCAAAACACCCGCAAACTGGTGCGCTCGTAAACCGAGGTACCACTGTAAATAAAAATAGTACTCTGGATTTCCCTAGCTGTCCCGAAGGCTCACAATCTAGCTAAAGTACCTGAGAAAACAATAAATAAAAGAAATAAAGTAAATTCCAGTCAGACAATAGGATCTGATGTTAGAAGTTCATAAAGACGATATGCCAAGGAGCGAAAGCTGGTATGCTCCTTGAGCCCTGACGTATGCAGCCAAGCCAACACACAGGAAGTAGTAATGAGTGCCAAAATACGGGCTAGTCATTTAGATCACAGTCAATGCAATGCTAAAATACAGGCATGTCATTAAATGTGATAAAGATCCTGGTACATTATCTCATGCTTTTTTGGTTATGTCCTTGAATCAAATCATTTTGGTCTGCCATCCTATTATTTTTGGGTTCTTTATGGGGTAATCCTGTGGTGGGTTCTCCAAGGGGAATCATTTTTGGAAAAGCAGCTGCTTGTGGGGGGTTTTTGGTCTTTTATTTCAGAAAGCGCTTATGATTGGGCATATACGCAATTTTGGCTACAGAAAGAATCTCCAAGTTTCTGGCATTGGAAGAATCAATTGCATCGTTTATTTTTATTTGAGAGTTGGGAGGTTCGACGTTCGCCTAGAAAAACTCGTGTTTTTATGGAGGTTTGGGATCCTTATATTCAAAATCTTTCACCAAGAACAAGAACTTTAATTCTCAATGACTGACGATGAAGCTAAGGTTAGCACCAAATTCACACGTCCTACCCTAGCATGGGACTCCACTCTACTAACGGCAACAGATCAGGTACGCAGCCTAGGAGTAACCATAGATGGACACCTATCCCTATCTGCCCACATATCCCAAGTAATCTCCACCTCCTTCTACTACCTCCGCCAACTGAAAAGGATCAAACCCTACATCTCCACACCTGACCTCGCCCAACTCCTCTACGCATATGTCCTCTCCAGAATGGATTACTGTAACTCCCTATTTAATGGACTAACCAAAAATAATCTCAAACGCCTCCAACGTGTCCAAAATGCAGCTATCCGCCTCCTACACAACCTCAACTACCATGATCCCGTCTCCCCAGCACTCCGCGCTGAACACTGGCTCCCAATTAGCCAGCGCTGTGCTTTCAAGGCCCTAGCAGTAGCCCACAAGAGAATTTATGCCACCACCCCCTCCTACATAAAATCTAAGCTTCCCATCTACACCCCCACTCGCACCCTCCGCTCAAAATCGGAAATACGCCTATGCATTCCCCCTGGAAGGTCCCTCCTCTCAGAAACTGCCCGCAAACGATCCTACAGCCACTTCATCCCACATCTCTGGAATAAACTCCCCCCCCCAACTCAGGCAATAGAACTCTTTATTGACATTCCGTAAAATGGTAAAGACCCTCCTCTTCAACTAAAGATCTCCCTCAGTCTACACCCCCCCTTAAACCCCACCTCTCTCTTCTCTCCCCTATTTAACTTCTCCTAAATTTCAGTATAGTCCTCTCTTAGTCTGTACTCTGATAAATTGTCTGTACTCTGAAAAATTGTTTGTACCCTGATAAATACTGCACAATCTTGTATGTCCAAGCACCTAAACCTATTGTACATCTTATTTGCCTAATTACTTCTACTGTGTATGTTTACTTGTAGACCGTTCTGAGCTACTGGGAGAACGGGATATAAATCTAAATAAATAAATAAATAAATAAAATCTAATTCATTCCAGATATTTATTTTGTTTGTTTATTTTTGTCACCTTTCATCTGGGGTGGGGGATTTCATTTGGAGGGAAGTGTAGGGGGGGAAGGGGATGGAATCAAGGGGGGTGTAGAAAGGAATGGATTAGTTCATATGGAAATTTAATTTGGAGGAATGATATAAATATGTATGAAATATTATTACAGTGGTACCTTGGATTACGAGCATAGTCCGTCCAGGAGCATGCTCGTAATCCAAAATGCTCGTTTATCAAAGCGAGTTTCCCCATAGGAAACAATGGAAACTCGCTTTGATGCATTACCCCCCCCCGAGAACCGGCATTGCTCCCCTCAAAGCCTCCCCCCCCCCCCGCAATCAGGTCCCCCCCTGCGATCCGGCACCCCCCGACACGATTGGGCACCCCCTCGCCACGATCCGACCCCCCCGACACGATTGGGCACCCCCCCTGACACGATCCAACATCCCCCCTGCCGCTTCTTACCCTCATCTGGGCACTCTTGAAATTCGGCCTTCTCCTCTGCTGGGCCTTGAGCATCTGAGCTTGCTCAAGGCCTGCGAGTTCACTTTCAGAACGTGAACTCGCAGGCCCAGCAGAGGAGAAGGCCGATTTTCAAGAGTGCCCAGATGAGGGTAAGAAGCGGCAGGGGGTGCCCAATTGTGTTGGGGGAGGGGGGGTCAGATCATGGCGGGGGGGGGGTGCCGGTTCGAGGCAGGGGGGGGGGTGCTCATAAATTGAGCCATGCTCGGTTTCCGAGGCACCGATTTTGCAAATGTTTTGCTCGTCTTGCAAAACACTCGCAAACCGGTGCACTCGTAAACCGAGGTACCACTGTATTATGATTCTTATTGTAATGAATATATTTTTGTATTATCTTATTATATTTCTTACTGGATTCTTTCAATAAAATTGTTATAAATTTATAAAAAAATATAAAACGCACTAAAGCTCATATTTTAACGTGTTTTAGAGAAAGGGTCCCTTAATCTAGAGATTGAAAATCAGCAAACCTTAGCACAGAGGACAGAGCTCAGGTTCTAACGTTAATACTCACCGAAGACACGCCGTAGGAGAAAAACAGAAAAAATATCAGAAAGATATTGCTTTTAGAGAATGGAGAGATGGTCTTCACGGTGACAGTCATTAGAAGAGACATGAACAAAATGACTGCTGCATACAGGAGAACCCAGGATAGCCTGCAAAAAATAACACATGTTTTCTCACCACTTTGGTTTATTAATCTTGTTATACCGCTCATTCATTTTCCTGGTACAAGCGGTTTACCAATACCTGGCCAGTATATCCTTCGTGTTAATAGAGAATTTAAGTAAGAGCTTAACAACCCAGTCTTCAGGACACACTGGGCCAGTATGGATTTCAAGATATCCACAGTGAATTTGAATGTGTTCACCACATTCTCCATTCTGTTTTACTACTTGGGATCTAGCTAGGTACTTGTGACCTGGATTGGCCACTGTTAGAATTGGGATACTGAGCTTGATGGACCTTCAGTCTGTCCCTGTTTGGAAATTCTTATTTTCTTAAGTGAGCCAAGTATAGGGCAATCAAGCCATTGTGACATCACTGATGAGGTTGGCTCTTATTGGTGAAATGAGGCATTATGACATCACAAATCTCAGCTCTGGAATGTCGCTGCTCTTTGGGTTTCTGTCAGGTACTTGGGTTGGCCACTGTTGGAAACAGGATACTGGGCTTGATGTACCATTGGTCTGTGTCAGTGTGGCATTTCTTATGTTATTCAGTGAGCCAAGTATAGAACAATGAAGCCATTGTGACATCACTGTTGAGGTTGGTTCTTAGGCCCTGGTGGAATGAGGCATTATGAAATCACAATCTCAGCTCTGGAATGCTGCTGCTCTTTGGGTTTCTGTCTGGTACTTGGGACCTGGGTTGGCCTCTGTCCCAGTTTGGCAATTCTTATGTTCTTAGGTCTTCTTTCTTTTCTAGCAAAATTCTCCATTCTGTACCTGTTAACACGAAGCCTCCATTCATTTAATGAGTGTCTCCTCATCGCACCTTCCCACCGCCATATCTGGCAGGGAGCACATCAGAAACACTTGTTAGTACTGCTGGCCCCAAGCTTTGCAATGAGTTTTTCATGGTTATTAGAGCTGACAGCCTCTTTTCAAAATGTCAAGGGTGCCCTCAAGACCCTTTTTCTTTACTCAGGGCCTCCCATTAACTGACCCAGCCAGATTACGCAGTGCTGTAGCCTTGTGCTCCTCCCGCTCCGCCTTTCCCTGACAAATTAATGCTGTAGTTCTTCCATTAATGGTGACCTCCCTGGCATTTGCTGTTTGTTTAACCTTGTTCTTATAAGTTATAGTCTGTGTCCTCCCTATTCCCTAGATTTCATTATATTTTTTTGTAAACCACTCAAATGTTATTTTATATTGATTTGTGGCAATAACATATAATAAAATGAACTTGAATATGAGATAAATTTACATGTGCTGCCTCCTTTGAATGCAAACCTGTCTCATGCATATTCATTGTGGGCATCTGAAAACCTGACTGGCTTGGTGTGTTGCAAGGACTGGGTTAAGAACTGCAGATTTAAGGCGATGCGGAGGCCAGTTAGCAAATGAATCGGGGTTGTGAAAACAGGTCCACAGCAAGCTCTCTGCAGCTCGTGCGGCCACAAAGGGTGCAAGGGAAGCCGTTCATTGGCTTCCCTTGCGCTGATGTCACCAAAGTGGGTGGGGCAGCAGTGGACCATTGTCAGTTGGGGGCGTGTGTCACACAGGGCGCATTTAGCGCTTGCGATGGTCCTGTCCGTGTGCAGACACCTAAATTTGGCATGCAGCAAAGGAATGGATGTATGGGTAGGATGGGCTCGTGTCCAGGAAGTAATCTGTGTGGGTATGCTCAGGTCTCAAATAGCCAAGCATTTTCCCATGCCTAACCCCACCCACATGGGCCAGAGAAAACAAAAACAAATTTTCAATAGCAAACTTCATGAGTAAGCATTTCTCTTATTCTCTTTTTAAAGAATATGGCCTAAAGAAGGGATCTCAAAGTCGGGCTTTCAGGATTTCCCCAATGACTATGCATTGAAAGCAGTGCATGCACACAGATCTCATGCATATTCATTGGGGAAATCCTGAAAACCCGACTGGATTGCGGCCCTCAAAGAGGGACTTTGAGACCCCTGGCCTAAAGGCAGAAAGATATGGGGTTTTGACTCCTGTGCCCAGGCAGAGAAAGTAAAAGATTCATCTCCATAAAAGTGTCGTGCATAGCCTTCAAATAATGCTTAGCTCATCATTCCTCCTGTCATGAATGCCAAATTTCCACTTATCCAGCAGGCATCTGTCTTCATGTCTAGGTCCCATCAAGAGTTGTGAGCGACACCTCCTCAGAAGACGCTTGCCTCGGGACACCAGATGTCCGGGAAAATCCGGACATGTCCTCTTTTTAGAGGACTGTCTGGTGCCCGGACGGACTTTCCAAAACCAGGTAGTTTGTCCGGGTTTTGGAAAGCCCCGACCTCCCGGCCGCATCTGGAGGGCCTCTGAGCATGCGTGGACGATGTGACACGCATCCGCGCATGATCTGAGACCCTCCAGACAAGGCCCGAAGGTTGGAAAATAAAGCTGAGGTTTTGCAGGGGGGGGGGACAGGGCTAGAGGCGGAACTGGGCAGGGCTAGAGGCATACTGTGTGGGGCCACGTGCCTAGGTTTCTCTGGACAAAAATCTAGTAACCCTATGCTGGCCTCATGTGAAACTGTAATGTCATGTTAACTAAACCAGTCCTGGACTCCTATGATCAGCACCGTATCAAGGGCTGTGTGAGCGATGTGATATCCACAGGATGCAAATATGGAGGCATGCAAAAAAACGCTCCCTGCCCACCGTCTCTTCTCATTGGTGGAGGTGAAGCAGGCAGGTTGGAGAGGGAAGGGGAGGAGACCAGTGGGTAATCGGAGGACACAATTACATCTCAGTATGGTCCTCTCCTCTGAATTCACTAAAGATGCCCCCCCCAGATAGAAATAATTTTGAATTAATCATAGCCATACCACCTTTTTCTAGAATCATACCAGTAAGCGGTGTTATGAAGGCCCATTATTATTAAGTATTCTTTTAACTTCTTCTCTCCTACGACGTGGATGGATAAATAGTACCCGAAAGGCACAAATATCATGGTAAGATAGAAGAGAATTATTGCCCGAGAAAAGGTGTCTACTTCTATACTGGCTGGCTTTTCCATCGTAGAAGCTTCTGTGGGCTTCAGGTTCTCCCAAACCGAATGACCGGTTTTTAGCTGTATCAGAAACAGGAAAAAAAAAAAATTGACAAGTTCAAGTTTAATCAATTGTTATTTAAATCTGTTATCAAGTAAGAATCTCAACAGCTGCTGCTCGAAATTACGCGATTTACAAAAAGGGCAAAGGAGGAAATACACAAAAGGCTTGGTTGGGAACTTCCTGAACGGAATCAAAGCTTCAGCAGGCAGGATGCCTAAATTCGCCTGTGTGGGTTTTTACCTGGGGTGGGGGAACAATTCCATAAATTGGCGGCTAAATTTAGGCATGAAAAAGATGTGTGTTTAGCATCAATTTGATATAATAGTGTTATAGCATAGTAGCACGACATCACTTTAACCTATCCAAACTTGTCGTGACAGATTACGTACGGTCAATAGCATTTAAATGCATTTTAAAATGCATGAATTTGATATTATTCTATAACTAGTGTTTAAGCCCGTTACATTAACAGGTGCTAGAATAGATGTGTAGAATTTCTTTCTTTCTGTCTCTCTCCCTGCCTCCATCTTTCTTTCTTTCTTTCTGTCTCTCTCCCTGCTTCGTCTTTCTTTCTTTCTTCCTGTCTCTCTCCCTGCCCCCGTCTTTCTCCCTGCCTCCGTCTTTCTTTCTTTCAGTCTCTCTCCCTGCCCCCGTCTTTCTTTCTTTCTTGCTCTCTCTCTGCCCCCATCTTTCTTTCTTGCTGTCTCTCCCTGCCCCCGTATTTCTTTCTTTCTCTCTCCCTGCCTCCATCTTTCTTTCTTTCTGTCTCTCCCCCTACCCCCATTTTTCTTTCTTTCTGTCTCTCTCCCTACCCCTGTGTTTCTTTCTTTCTCCCTGCCTCCGTCTTTCTTTCTGTCTCTCTCCCTGCCCCCTGTCCTTCTTTATGTCTTTCTTTCTTTCTTCTATTGGCTCCCGGCGCTATCCATCACCATTTCCTTAGTTCTCTGTACCCTTTTGGCTCTCATCGATCCTCCACTGCATTTAATACTCTTTCGGTCCCAGCTCCATTCCTATCTATCCTTCCTTCCTTTGCCTCTAAGGCCATTCTTCCTGACCCAATATTCCACCCCCAACCAGCTTCTCTTCCTTTTTTACCCTTTCTCTTGTACCCCACCCTAGGACCAATTTCTCTCTCATCTCTACCCTGCCCCTCCCCATAGTACTGCTACTCTCCCCATTCCAACATCTGCCACTTTAACCCTCTTCACCCAACCTCACCCCAACACCAGAGCCTGCACCGATTCAAACTGCCTACATTTCCAGCGCCTCTTTCCTGGAGGCACAATTCTTTATATGGCGCCATGGCATCACTGACATGCAATCGGCAGCTGTTTTTAAGGCAGCTGCCGATATCGGTGCTGTTTAGAGAATCCGAGCCTTAGTGCGCATTTTCTTTCATCACCCAAATTTGGGCATCGTTTATTGAATTTAGTCCAAAATGCCAGTCTGCAGGCTGAAGTCCCCTAAATTACCCCTTTTTTTCTGATTCCGCTTTCCTACACAGACACATGAAAGAATATAAGCTCTAATTACTGGCGACTAAATCCCGATACACCGAGTCAACCTTTGTGTCTTTGGGTTTACCTGTATGATGGCAGAATCGATGCAGGCCTGCAAAGTTGTGAATGCCGAGTGTAAGTATTTGACACCTTTACAATGCAGAGGTGCACAACCAGCTGCAAAAAACCACAAGGAAAAGCATCAGCGGATCCTGGCAAAGCTTTTATTAAATGATTTTTGGTCTATGCTGCTCTGGGGGCTACTGGATCTGGCCCTTCTGTCAAATGCACACACACACACACACACACACAAATACAGAAAGTGAGACACAAACACACACATATAAGTAAAAAAAAGAGAGAGAGACACACACAAGCAAAGAGAGAGACACACACACACAAGCACAGAGACACACATACAAGCACAGAGAGAGACAGATACACAAGCAAGCAGAGAGAGAGAGAGACACACACACAAGCAAAGAGAGACATGCACAAAGCAAAGAGAGTGAAACACACACACACACACACAAACCAAGACACACACACAAAGCAGAGACAAACAGACACACAGAGACAGACACACACATACAGAAAGCGAGACACACACACATACAAGCAAAAAGTGAGACACACACACAAGCAGAGACACATACACAAGCAAAGAGAGAAAGACACACACACACAAAGCAAAGAGAGCAAAACACACATACTAACCGAGACACACACACACAAAGCAGAGACAGATACACACATGCAGAACGTAAGACACATACATACAAGCAAAAAGAGACACACATACACAAGCAGAGAGAGAGACACACACAAGCAAGCAGACACACACACACAAAAGCAAGCAGAGAGAGACACACACACAAGCAAAGAGAGAGAGACCACACACAAGCAAAGAGAGAAAGACACACAAGCAAAGAGAGACACACAAAGCAAAGAGAGCGAAACACACACACACACAAACCGAGACACACACAAAAAGCAGAGAGGCAGACAGACACACAGAGACACACACACATACACACACAAGCAGAGAGAGAGACATACACACACACACACACACACAAAAGCAAAGAGAGCGAGTGCCTGGTAAGACGCCAGACAAGTAAAACATATTTCATGCTGCTCATCCTAAAAATAAGCAGTGGATTTTTCCAAGTTCAACTTGATAATGTTTTATGGACTTTTCTTTCAGGAAATTATCCATGCCTTTTTTAAACTCTGCTAAGCTAACTGCTTTCACCACAGTCTCTGGCAACAAATTCCAGAGTTTAACTACACGTTTAACTTCTGCTCGGGCATAGCTAGACAGAAAAACTCTCTCAGGTTTCAAAATTTCTTTTTCAATAGTCTGAGCTCAGGCAATACAATTTTCCAGTTGAGATCAAAGAGCTCTAAGTTTCCTATTTAAAAAAAAAAAAAAAAAAAAGTAAAGAAACAACAGCATGGAAAAGTATCTTAACGGTTGAAACAATTACTGGGAACCAAGGAAGTCAGGGTTCAAATCTCAATATGATTCCTTGTGAGTTTGGAGACATGATTTAATTTTCCATTGTCTTGGGTGCAAACTTAGATTATACTTATTAGACTAGAATGCAACTTGCCTCTAATTATTACTGACAACATAAGAACTAAAACCAAAATTCCCCCTCTTAGGCTTCTGGCCTGTAGGCCTGGTTCCCCAAAAGCAGCACGCACACGCACACGCACACACACACACACAAAATACAATTAACTTGCAGCTGCCTCAGACACAGCTGGAAGGCAAACTATAGAACCAGCCCTCATTTAATGAAATAGCCCCAGATGGTTTGCACAGAAGGGAAACTGGATTTTCACACAAAAGCAGCTAATCAAGGCCTCTTAGGACCGTACCATTTGATCCGATGTGAATACTGGCATCTGGAACAGCATCTGGAAAAAATCGGAGCTTATAGGACATCATATCCTTAAAAACTAGGCCGACCCACTCCTTTGGGCTGGAAGCACTTATGCCTTCCAATTCCTCTTCATTAGAGTATTCTTCTAAGATTAGTTCTACAAAATAAAACGAGCGTCTGTAGATAAACTCAGAAATGTACTGAATTTAGCAAGAAGTCATCAAACCTAACTGATTAGGGCAGAAACGTTTTTAGACTTTCATTTTTCCAAGGTAATTGTTCGTTGAAATCTCATTTTTAAACCTAATTAGGTAGTACAGTGGTTCTTAACACTGTCCTGGGGGACCCCCTGCTAGTTGGGTTTTCAATATATCCCTAATGAATATGCATGAGAGATATTTGCATATAATGGAGGAGACAGGTATGCAAATATGTCTCGTCCATATTCATTATATACATACAACGGGACTATAATACAGACTACTAAAGCCTCAATTAGTTGAATAATTTGATTATTAAGAAGTCATAGAGTTTACTACATCTGACTATATGTACATTAATTTATTATTATTTCTCATTACAATTTATAAATATTCATCACTAGTCATCACAATTTTAAATACCAGTTCACCCCAATATAATAACACGATAACAACTTAATTTTTTTATACCGCCATAACCAAAAGTTCTAGACGGTTTACACTAAAAAGAGCTGGACAATCAGCGAAATACAATACAGTAAAAAAATACAAATATTTGTAAAATAGAAATTCAATAATAAAACTCTCATTAACTATCTATGTTTCCGCTTCGTTTACATTGGAGGGTGCTAACCCGCCAATTATACAACAAGCTTTTTCGTTATTAATTTATTTTATTTCCCTGTTTTTTCCACATCATGCCTCTCCTCTTCGGTTTTCTTTTTTAACGAGGTTTAATTAGAATTGCATTAAACTTACTTTGTTGTTTTTCCTAGTTGGATAAGAAATTTACTTTATTGCATTGTGATTCTATTTTCATGTTAAGATTTATGCTTGTAGAATTTGAAGAAATAAAAAATATATAAAAAAAATAAAACTCTCATTAGGTAATAAACTTATCGAACAAAGTGGTCTTAATTAATTTCCGAAAACTGCAATAGGATAACATAACTTGCTGAATACATTTACCTAACCAAGATTGTTGCTAGAGTCCTATCTAAGAAGGTCTTATATCTACACCTGTTAATTTTTGGATAAGCAAATAAGTAGAAGTTTCTAGTTTCTCTTGATGGTCTATGCAACACAAAATGAGGAAAAAGGGAAGCTGGAGATAATCCCGATATCAGCTTAAAGCAGATACAGGAAAATTTGCCTCCAAAGGCAGCCATTGAAGTGAACGATAATTAGTCCATATTACTGTTTACTTCATTTGCTGCCTTTGGAGGCACGAGTATTATTCAAATTTTCCTGTATCTGCTTTAAGCTGATATCGGGATTGTCTCCAGCTTACCTTTTTCCTCATTTCGTGTTGCATAGACCATCAAGAGAAACTAGAAACTTCTACTTATTTGCTTATCCAAAAATTAATGGGTGTAGATATAAGACCTTCTTAGATAAGACCCTAGCATTTCAAGCTGGTCCTCCTTCCATACTGTTGCAAATGTTCTGTCAATGTCTCATTCCCCCCCCACCCCCCAAATCCTTGCAATCCAAATGTTCAATGTTCCACACAAGCATTCAGTAGACTGTTGTATCGGACTTCAACGTTTAACTTCCTGGATCCCCAGTCAGAAGACCTGGCTAAAAATACTCTCCACAAAGTCAAATCTCAGAAAACTCTCAGTCACGACCGGGATCCAGGAAGTTAAACATTGTCGTCCGATACAACAGTCTACTGAATGCTTCTGTGGAACATTGAACATTTGGATTGCAAGGAAGTGGGGGGGGGGGGGGGGGGGGGGGGGGGGGGAGGGGAAATGAAACATTGACAGAGGCGGGCTCTTATCGTGTTATTATATTGGGGTGAACTGGTATTTAAAATTGTGATGACTAGTGATGAATATTTAGATTGTAGTGATAAATAATAATAAATTAATGCACAAATGCATATTTATTAGGGATATCCTGAAATTCCGACTGGCTGGGGGTCCCCTAGGACAGGGTTGAGAACCAATCATTTGGTAGATGCAACGAAATCTCCATATCGCAAATTCTCACAAGGTAATAAAAATGATCTGGCTTTCATGATAGAATGAGGAGAGATCTAGGGAATCTTGAAAACTGGTCTACAATTTGGCAGCTAAGATTTAAGGCTAAAAAAAAAAGGTAGGATCATGCATTTCGGCTGCAACAAAGTGTAGCCCGAGAGCTTGTCTCAATGGGTGTAGGGTAACATGGGGCTGAGAGGCCTGTGTGTCGCCCGTTGAGACAAGGGGGGGGCAGAGCGTTGTTGGGGAGCATTAGGATAAGAAGGATAGGGCAGGGGATTTTCGAACCGAAAGGATGCAATGGGATTGGCGCACGGGAGTGCTAGACCTTGGAGGACTCGGCTCCTTCCAGGGTCCTCCAAGGTGGCTTTATTCCCGCCTGTGTTTTTTGGCTGGTAATTGGTAGCTCAGGAGGGCGGGTCTCCCGAGCAACTGGGTGCTGGGGCTCATCTGGCAATGAGCGGTGGGCCGGCTAGGAGCCGTTCCTTGGGGTCAGGTGACCTGGTTAAAGGGGCATGAGGTCATGCCGCCCCTCAGACTCTTGCTGTTGGTGGTGGGGACAGGGGCAATATGTTGTACACCTGGTAGCTCGGGAGGAGGTTGCTGATGTGTTAATTGATGTTTCATTTCTTAATGGGTGTTAATATATGCAATGTTAATTTATTCGGTATTGTTGATCAATAAATAGAGCTGGGGCTATTTTCCATAATTGAGGGTACTGAATCCTTAATTAGTGGGGGCAATGAGTGAAGGGGTGGTTGAGGGCGACAACAGGGACCATCCAGATCCCGTTGTTACCCAAGGGAATGGTACAGTGTAAGCCGGGGTGAAATACTTCTGTGAATGAAAGAAGAGCGGGATCTGGGTGGGGGTGGGATGGCCAAACAGGTAAAAAAAGATGACAGTAAAAGCCAGAAGGATGCTCAGGTGTATAGGGAGAGGAATGGCTAGCAGGGAAAAAGGGTTCATAGAAAACCGCCGAAGACAAAGGCGCGCGCCGACAACTGAGCGCAAGATGGAAGTGCGCGCCGAAGAAAAAGAGTGTTTTTAGGGGCTTCGACAGGGGGTTTTGTTGGGGGACCCCCCCCACTTTACTTAATACAGATCGCGGCGGTGTTGTGGGGGATTTGGGGGGTTGTAACCACCATCATTATACTGAAAACTTAACTGTTTTCCTGTTTTTTTAGGGAAAAAGTGAAGTTTTCAGTAAAATGTGGGGGGTTACAACCCCCCAAACCCCCCACAACGCAGTGCGATCTGTATAAAGTAAAGTGGGGGGGTCCCCCCCCAACACCCCCCATCGGAACCCTTTAAAACAGTCATTTTCTTTGGTGCGCGTCTCCGCATTGCGCTCAGTTGTCTGCGTGTGCCTTTGTCCCGGCGCGCTTTTGACCTGACACCGGGAAAAAGAGGTATTGATGCCTCTGTACAGTGTTCCTCTGCAAATCTGCAGTTCGCAAACTCACTCATTTGCGGTCTGCTCTGACCGCCTTTTCCTGTAGTAAAGTCGGGCTACACCAATCAGGAGCTGCGTGTCAAAGCAGCTCCTGATTGGTGTAACCCGAGTTTACTACAGGAAGAGGCAGTCGGAGCAGACCACCAGTGATTTTCTTCACCCGCCGGCGCTCCAGCTGCCCTCTCCAACTGCCCTCTCCTGCCTCCCTTGTTTTTTCAAAATTTGCGGGGGTTCCTGAAACAGAACCTCCGAGAATTTCAGGGGTGTACTGTATCAGTGGCATAGCGAGGGTGAGAGACGCCCCTCCCCTTGTCTCCACCCCCCATTCCCTCCCCCCTCCCCTCTGCTGCGCGTCCTCCTTCCCTTCTCCCATACCTCTAGTTCTTCACTGCTGTGAGTGGCAGCATCGATGCGCTACTCGTGACCCTGGCAGCGATGCGCGGCACCCGGAAGTGACAACGCGGTGACAGCTGTGAACTCGAGGTACAGGGGAAGGGGAGCGTGCTTATGGCGAGGGGAGGAGTGGGAAGAGGCAGAGGGGGTGGAGAGGATGGCACCTGGGGCCAACAGCCCCCCCCCCCTTCTTACTATGCCACTGCTCTGTATAAGTCTCTGGTGAGACCTTCCCCTCCATTTATAGTGCTATGAACATTTCTGGAGACCGGTAGGCGAGGGGAGATATGATAGAGGTGTTTAAATATCTATAGGTCATAATTGAGTCTCTTGCAACCGAAAGGAAGCTCTGGAATGAGAGGGATGGGGTTCAAGATGAAAGCAGACGGACTCAGGAGTAATCTACGGAACTACCTCTTTATGGAAAGGGTGGTGAATACAGAGAACGGCTTCATGTCGGAGATGACAATTGCATCTGAACTCTGGAACGTGCGAGACAAGCACATTGGATCTCTTAGGCTAGGGAGAGGAAGGGATAGCAGGCAGCATGGACGGACAGACTAGATAGGTCATATCACATGACATCATTTCCCTGTTTCTATGTTATAAACCGTGCCAGGATTTCTCTACATTCTCTTAATGCACTCGCCTCAGCAGAGAAAGCTAACGCTCATGATTAAAATGTAATGGAGGATATTTATTTCTGTCTCAGAAATGATAACGGTACAGTCACCATAGACCAGGGGTGTCAAAGTCCCTCCTCGAGGGCCACAATCCTGTCGGGTTTTCAGGATTTCCCCCATGAATATGCATGAGATCTGTTAGCATACAATGAAAGCAGTGCATGCAAATAGATCTCATGCATATTCCTTGGGGAAATCCTGAAAACCCGACTGGATTGCGGCCCTCGAGGAGGGACTTTGACACCCCTGCCACAGACAGTACATTTGCATACAAGACTTCAGTATAGAAGCATGATGGCAGATAAAGGCCAAATGGCCCATCCAGTCTGCTCATCCGCACTAACCATTATCTCTTCCTCTCTTTAAGAGATCCCACGTACCTACCCCAGGCTTTCTTATAGAAACCTAGAAACATGATGGGCTCTTCAGCTTGGAGAATAATGGAGCAGAATAATGCAAATATTGCCAGACCATCATACTCCTGTAAGGACTGTCGCTGGCCAAGCCAGGATGCACTCGTGTTGCCAGAAAAGTTTGACGAACCCACACCATACCCTTTGTGAAGCAGTTAGATGAGGCAATGTGCAAGATCCTTCGGGTAACGTTTGTCACTGGGGCGTATCCGACGGTGAATTGCGAGTCTGTAAAGTTATCCAGGGTCCCAAGGGAAGTATTAGGCACCACACTATACTGCTTGTTCGGACTCAATTTGCTTGATAGTATCAGCAACACTAGGAGAATGACTGGAAAAAAGATTTCCTGTGGGAAGAGGGAAAAAAAAAAAAACGTACATGAAAAGTTTACAAAGAGGCCCATGACCAGAAACAAATGTGCCAAGCTGGAAAAAAACAGCTGGACTAGATTCAGTAAATGGTGCTCAAAAATTTTTATTTATTTGGTTTTCTTTACCATTCTCCTCATAATGGTTTACATGAATTTTTCCCTGTCTGTCCCAGCGGGCTCACAATCTCTCTAATGTACCTGGGGCAATTGGGGGATTAAGTGACTTTCCCAGGGTCACAAGGAACAGCGTAGGTTTGAATCCACAACCTCAGGGTGCTGAGGCTGTAGCTTTAACCACTGCACCACTCTAGAAATCAAAATGTAGTAAAAGTGATCCAAGTGAAGGACAATCCAGCCATTGTGACATCACTAATGAGGTTGGTTGGCTCTTATTGGTGGAATGAGGCATTATGACATCACAATACCAGCTCTGGTTATCAGAGGATGAAACTTTTCACACTATTTATCCTCCCAGGGGAGCTCAGAATGGTTTACATGAATTTATTCAAGTACTTTTCCCTGTCTGTACTGGTGGGCTCACAATCAATCTAATGGACCTGGGGTAATGGGGGGGGGGGGGGATTAAGGGCTAGATTCACTAATTCCCGATTCCGTGTCTGATCCGTGCCCATTTGCATGCAGGCCGACAAATTCACAAAAAGCCTGCATGCAAATGGGGACGATCGTTCACATGCCCCCAACCGACTGCACGGATCGCTAGAGCCCTGATAGGAGTGACAGGAAAAGCAGCCTCCTGTCACTGCTGTCAGGGCTTCTGCCAGCTTTTATAATTTTTTTTTTTTTAATCGGGCAGATATTTCGCGTGTTTTACACACGCAAAATATCAGCCCGATTAAAAAAAATAAATATTAAACCCCCCCTCCCTCTCCCGACAAGTGCCCTGTCCCCACTCTCCGAACCCCCTCAAAAGTGTGCCCCGCTGCTTAAAATTATGGCAGGAGGGTTCCCACTCCCTCCTGCCATCGGTCCCACTCCCGGCTTCCCTCATCCAAAAAACAAACAAACAACAAACGGCAGGAGGGAAGCCAATTCCATCCTGCCAACTCCCTCCCCCCCCTGGATGCCTCCTCTCCATTCCCAGTCCTCTCCCCACCACCCCCGTACCTTTAACGGCCAATCACTAAGGAAGTCCCTGATTGGCTGAGGCGCCTCAGGCCCCTGTCAAGGCTGAGGCTGTAGCTTTGACCATTGTGCCACACAGTCCCTCCCCCCAAAAAAATCACGCAGTGTTATTCTATAAAAAGTGCTCCGAGTTGCGCACTATGTACAGAAAAGTGCTTAGAGTCGATTTCTGTGCCAAACTTTGCGTGCACTTGGTGTAAATCCTGGCGCATAGATGAGGCACAGATTGCCAGTATTCAGTAATACTGTGTGCATGTTTAGTGAATGTCCCTGACCCGCCTATATCCCTCCCATGGCCACGCCCCCTTCTGAGTTGCACACTATACAATTTGCGCACGAATCTTCACAGAACACTGCATAGCAAAACGGGCGCACAAATCCAAAACGTTGTCAATTAACGCCAGTAATTGATTGTCAGCGACCAATTACTGGTAATAATTGGATCATATCTGCGGATCGTGAGCAATTTTTGCGCACAGAAATTTGGGGGCTCTTTCTAGAATCCATGGCTCTATGCTATGAAAAAAAAATCTTTACTAACCCCCTCCTTTACAAAGCTGCGCAAGCATTCATTTTTAGCGCCGGCCGTGGTGGTAACAGCTTGGATGCTCATAGGAATTCTGTGAGCGTCGGCGCTGTTACCACGGCAGCTGGCACTATAAATGCTAGTGTGGTTTTGTGACGGACGGGGTAAATAAGGCCCAGAATCCATAATTCCTTCCATCTGATGACCCAAATGCTTCCAGCCTGGTGACAAAACTCTGCCTCATGCAACTCTGATCTTAAAGGGCTCAATTTTTAAATGCTTTGCTGGAATAGAGGTCCCGATTTTTTTTTTAAGTTGTAACCCATTCTGAGCTCCTTGGGGTGGACGGGATATAAAACGAAATATATGAGTAAAACTGAAATCAGGAACAACTGTACTTTAATCCTTGCAGAGTGAAGAAAACGGCTCGGCATATCGTTATGTCAATTGAAAGTTCTATGCATTGCTTCACCCAGAAAACTTACCTGCAGAGAGACAGCAGGTACAAATCTTGGCGGGCAATTTCACGAGGCTTTAATGAAAGCACAGCTGTCTGTGTAGGCTAAATTGGCATCACTGATCCTAAAATGTTAAAACTAGCCACAGGGTTTGCACAATGGCACACTGACGAATGGCTGCCCTCCCCCCCACTCCCCATGTGTAACTCAGGCCCCATTGTTCTAAATAGAGGTCTGCACGGGAGCGGTGATCGCGGGGGTCCCGCAGGAATCCCCCCCCTAACCCACGGGACTCCCATGGGGACCCCCCTCTGGCCCACGGGACTCCCACAAGCATGGAAGGCTTTGGAAGTAGGGTTCGTCCATATAATATAATGGACACGTCAGCCTTAGTAAAAGAGGGGTTTTATAAGTGAATTACCTGAACAGAAAACAAAAAAAAGGTTCCGCCAAAGAGATTCCACAAGGAAAACAGCAAAAGAAACTGTGGAATTGATGATCCTGTCAGAATTAATTGCTGCTTTTTATGGGGACGGGCGGGGATGGAGGTAATTCCTTGCAGGGATGGGTGGGGACGGAGAGGATCCTGGCGGGGACGGGTAGGGACGGAGAGGATCCTGGCGGGGATGGGTGGGGACGGAGAGGATCCTGGCGGGGATGGGTGGGGACGGAGAGGATCCTGATGGGGACGGGTGGGGACGGAGAGGATCCTGGCGGGGACAGAGAGGATCCTGACGGGGATGGGTGGGGACGGAGAGGATCCTGGCGGGGACAGAGAGGATCCTGGTGGAGATGGGTGGGGACGGAGAGGATCCTGATGGGGACGGAGAGGATCCTGATGGGGACGGAGAGGATCCTGATGGGGACGGAGAGGATCCTGGCGGGGACAGAGAGGATCCTGGTGGAGATGGGTGGGGACGGAGAGGATCCTGATGGGGACGGGTGGGGACGGAGAGGATCCTGGTGGAGATGGGTGGGGACGGAGAGGATCCTGATGGGGATGGGTGGGGACGGAGAGGATCCTGGTGGAGATGGGTGGGGACGGAGAGGATCCTGATGGGGATGGGTGGGGACGGAGAGGATCCTGATGGGGACGGAGAGGATCCTGATGGGGACGGAGAGGATCCTGATGGGGACGGAGAGGATCCTGGCGGGGACAGAGAGGATCCTGACGGGGATGGGTGGAGACGGAGAGGATCCTGGCGGGGACAGAGAGGATCCTGACGGGGATGGGTGGGGACGGAGAGGATCCTGATGGGGACGGAGAGGATCCTGATGGGGACGGAGAGGATCCTGATGTGGACGGAGAGGATCCTGATGGGGACGGGTGGGGACGGAGAGGATCCTGGCGGGGACAGAGAGGATCCTGACGGGGATGGGTGGGGACGGAGAGGATCCTGATGGGGACGGAGAGGATCCTGATGGGGACGGAGAGGATCCTGATGGGGACGGATAGGATCCTGATGGGGACGGAGAGGATCCTGATGGGGACGGAGAGGATCCTGATGGGGACGGAGAGGATCCTGATGGGGACGGGTGGGGACG
This sequence comes from Geotrypetes seraphini, assembly GCF_902459505.1. NCBI lineage: Eukaryota > Metazoa > Chordata > Amphibia > Gymnophiona > Dermophiidae > Geotrypetes > Geotrypetes seraphini. Next base: position 13,863,475 of record NC_047093.1, on the reverse strand, counting down.
GAGAGGATCCTGGCGGGGACAGAGAGGATCCTGACGGGGATGGGTGGGGACGGAGAGGATCCTGATGGGGACGGAGAGGATCCTGATGGGGACGGATAGGATCCTGATGGGGACGGAGAGGATCCTGATGGGGACGGGTGGGGACGGAGAGGATCCTGGCGGGGACGGAGAGGATCCTGGCGGGGACAGAGAGGATCCTGACGGGGATGGGTGGGGACGGAGAGGATCCTGATGGGGACGGAGAGGATCCTGATGGGGACGGAGAGGATCCTGATGGGGATGGGTGGGGACGGAGAGGATCCTGATGGGGACGGAGAGGATCCTGGCGGGTGGGATTTCTGTCTCCGCGCAACTCTTTAGTTCTAAACTTGTGCCTTTAATAACTGACGCTAAACCAGTTCTCTCCAGTTCAGTACTGAAGTATTTTAGAGGAGCATGTGGCAAAGGTGGAAGCCACAGCCTCAGCACCCTGAGGTTGTGGATTCAAACCCCGCGCTGCTCCTTGTGACCCTGGGCAAGTCGCTTAATCCTCCACTGCCCCAGGTTCATTAGATAGACTGTGAGTCCACTGGGACAGACAAGGAAAACTGTCTCAACCCCTTTCCCTGATGTCATAATGCCTGGCAGAAACCCAAATAATAGTAACATTCCAGAACTCATATTATGATGTCATAATGCTTCATTCTACCAATGCCTAAGGGCCAACCGCATCAGTGATGTCACAATGGCTTCATTGTTCTATACTTGGCTCACTTCTAATATTGTATTGGAGGAGAGCGTGGTGCAGTGGTTAGAGCTACAGCCTCGGCACCCTGAGGTTGTGGGTTCAAATCCCACACTGCTCCCTGTGACCCTTGAAAGCCACTTATTCCTCCACTGCCCCAGGTGTATTAGATAGATTGTGAGTCCACCGGGACAGAGAGGGAAAATGCAAAAAGGTGGAACACAAGTCCAATCCCTATCCCCTCCCCCATCCTTATTTTAGCTTCCGATGCACAATAATGGCTCTGCGTGGTCTTTTCCGTGCTTCAAAGCATCCTCCAATAATACTATGTAAATGTAGTACAACAAGGTCATAAGAACATAAGCATTGCCTCTGCGGGGTCAGACCAGGGGTCCATCGTGCCCAGCAGTCCGCTCCCGCGGCGGCCCCCCCAAGTCCTTGACCTTTAAGTTCCCACCACCTACATTGTTTAAGCCCTAATCCTGAAGTACCCTGTATAGTACCCCTCTATCTATACCCTGTAATCCCTTTCTTCTTCAAGAAGTCATCCAAGCCCTTTTTGAAACCCAACATTGTACTCTGTCCCATCACCTCTCCTGGAAGCGCATTCCAGGTGTCCACCACCCTCTGAGTGAAGAAGAACTTCCTAGCATTCGTCTTGAATCTGTTTCCTTTCAGTTTTTCTGAATGCCTTCTTGTTTTTGATGTCCCCGCTAGCCTGAAGAATCTGTCCCTCCCCACCTTCTCTATGCCTTTCATGATTTTATAAGTCCCCTCTAAGTCTTAGCTTTTCCAGGGTAACGAGCCCCAGCTTCTCTAGCCTTTCGATATATGTAAGGTTTTCCATGCCCTTAATCATCTTTGTTGCTCTTCTCTGGACCCTCTCGAGCATCGCCATATCCTTCTTAAGGTGCGGCGACCAGTATTGGACGCAGTACTCCAGATGCGGGCGCACCATCGCTCAATACAGCGGCAGGATAACTTCTTTCGTTCTGGTAGTGATACCTTTTTTGATAATGCCCAACATTCTGTTCGTCTTTTTTGAGGCCGCTGCACATTGTGCCGTTGGCTTCATCATTGTGTCCACCAATACCCCAAAGTCCTTTTCAAGGTTGCCTTCCCCCAGTACCCTCCCTCCCATCATATAGCTGTACATCGGGTTCCCTTTCCCTATGTGCAATACTTTACATTTCTCTACATTGAAGCTCATCTGCCATCTTTTTGCCCACCCACCCAGCTTGCTCAGGTCACTTTGTAGATCTTTGTATTCCTCAACAGTTCTGACCCTACTGGAGAGTTTTGTGTCGTCTGCGAATTTTATAACTTCGCATTTCGTCCCTGTTTCCAGGTCATTAATGAATATATTGAACAGCAGTGGCCCCAGCACTGACCCCTGTGGGACACCACTCGTGACCCCTTTCCAGTCAGAGTAATGTCCCTTTACTCCTACCCTCTGCTTCCTGTCCACCACCCAATTTTTGATCCATCTGTGCACGTCCCCTTCCACCCCGTGGCTCCACAGCTTCTTTAGTAGGCGCTCGTGGGGTACTTTGTCGAAAGCTTTTTGGAAGTTCATGGTGCGACCTCACCTGGAGTATTGCATTCAATTCTGGTCTCCTTATCTCAAGAAAGATATAGTGGCGCTAGAAAAGGTTCAAAGAAGAGCGACCAAGATGATAAAGGGGATGGAACTCCTTTCATATGAGGAGACTAAAACGGTTAGGGTGCTTCAGCTTGGAAAAGAGACGACTGAAGGGAGATATGATTGAAGACTACAAAATCCTGAGTGGAGTAGAACGGGTACAAGTGGATCGATTTTTCACTCCGTCAAAAATTACAAAGACTAGGGGACACTCGATGAAGTTAACATAAGAAGTGCCTCTGCTGGGCAGAGGTCCATCGTGCCCAGCAGTCCGGTCGCGCGGCGGTCCAACAGGTCCAGGACCTGTGTAGTAGTCATTAATGTTAAAATGAGCACGCTGGGTGATGCCAAGATATTGCCTGGTGATGCAAGAAATGAAGCGCTAAGCTTTAACACTCCAAAATTACCGACATGTCTGGAGGTGCCGATAGAGTGCTAAAAAAAATATCTGAGGTGCATATGTTACAGGCGCGTCTTATGCGCATGTGTCAAAACTGTATACCGGAAAGTATGGGCCGCCAATTGCATGAGAGATGAAGATATATTCATCATACTTGATGGGGGGGGCCATATATCTGTGTCTTAAAAGAGCGTCTCATACGCGTTCATTAAAAGCATAAGCCGGCAGGTCTGGGCTGCTGATTGCATGAGAGGTGCAAGTTAAAAAAAAAAAAATACGGGGGCAGCATATATGTCCCGCAGAAGCAGTGTGGAATAAAAGAATTTGCATGGCTTGCTGATAGTTCTCCACCCCTCCCCCTCCGCCTATAGCATCGACAGACCCTCGGAAGCGGAAATCCATGCAGGACGTACTTCTTGAACGGAGAAACTTTAACTAGGACTTCAGCAGAACGAGATTTAGGAGTAATCATCAGTGCAGACATGAAAACTGCCAATCAAGTGGAGAAGGCTTCATCTAAGGCAAGGCAGATATTGGGTTGTATCAATAGAAGTTTCGTCAGCCGAAAGCCTGAAGTCATAATGCCGTTGTACAGGGCCATGGTGAGACCTCATCTGGAGTACTGTGTGCAATTCTGGAGGCCACATTACAGTAAAGATGTGCGCAGAATTGAATTGGTTCAGCGGACGGCCACCAGGATGATCTCGGGGCTTAAGAGAGACTGAACAAATTGCAGCTCTCGAGGAACGTAGGGAAAGGGGAGACATGATCGAAACATTTAAGTACCTCACGGGACGTGTCGAAGTGGAAGATGATATGTTCTTTCTCAAGGGACCCTAGGCCACAAGAGGGCACCCGCTCAAACTCAGAGGCGGAAAATTTCATGACAACACCAGAAAGTATTTCTTCACAGAGAGAGTGGTTGATCATTGGAACAAGCTTCCAGTGCAGGTGATCGAGGCAGACAGCGTGCCAGACTTTAAGAATAAATGGGATACCCATGTGGGATCCCTACGAGGGTCAAGATAAGGAAATTGGGTCATTAGGGCATAGACAGGGGGTGGGTAAGCAGAGTGGGCAGACTTGATGGGCTGTAGCCCTTTTCTACCGTCATCTTCTATGTTTCTATGACCCTTATGACGTGTGCCCATGATGCCCTGCAATAAGGAACGCCTATGGCTGACACCCATGCGTGCCTACAACGTAGCATTTTCAGGTGCACGTAAACATCTAGGCCGCTTTCTGTGGACTATTCTGCGCACGTGTCAGCCGCTTTCTCCGACGACCGATCGGACAGAATTGCCGTGGACTACCGCGGAGCTCATATGCATGCAGAGTTTTTGCAGCATCGCTCGTCTTTTTGAAATCAGACAATTTACCAGGACCACAACGAACCACACGATTTTAATGGTAACTTTAGAACACTGGGGTCTCAGTGTGCTGCAAATTTAAAGCCAGCGTATGCCCATAACTGAATTACAGGTGTAAATTAATCTGCGCAAATATTCCAGGGCAGGGATGGCTGGAAGTGGAGGAAATTTTCAGATCTACAGACACAACTTAAATTTTCAACGCGTTGGGCAAGGATAAATTTAGGCATGTTATGTAGGCACCTAATGAAACCACAGCTCAACATTTCAGCACCAAGGCTAGTGTTTCTTTAAAATGCCAGCTGTGGTGTTTAAATAGTACTTCGAGGGTTCTTAAACCTGTCCTGGGGGACCCCCAGCCAATTGGGATTTCAAGACATCCCTAATGACTATGCTTGAGAGAAATTTGCACGCCTACTTCCTATTTTTTAGGCAAATCTCACTCATGCATAGTCATTAGGGATATCCTGAAAACCCGACTGGCTGGGGGCTCCCCAGGACCGTTTTAAGAACCGCTGCTTTACTTCATTTGATGACATGCCTCACCAAAACAGTTCAAGGCGCGCTACAGAATAAACATTGAAACGCAAAACAGAAATGTCAGAAAATAAAACGCACAGCAAAACAAACGAAACATCCAATATAAGTACAGTGGTATCTTGGATTACGATCATAATCCGTTCCAGGAGCATGCTCGTAATCCAAAATGCTCGTATATCAAAGCAAGTTTCCCCATAGGAAGTAAGGGAAACTTGCTTTGATATGTTCCCACCCCAAACCTTCCCCCCCCCCGAGGCCAGCAGCGCTGCCCCCCCCCATGAGAACCGGCATTGCTTCCCCCGAAGGCCCCCCCCGCGAACGGGCACCTCCCCCCCGCCGCCACCGGCACCCCCCCCCCGCCGCCACCTGAGATCCCCCAACCCACCCGAACCCTCTTCTTACTTCCAGTGTAGCCTCCGCATCGGCATCGCCGGCATCAGCATGTCTTGTGCTCGAAAATCTGCTTCCTGTGCCAGGCCTTGAGCGTGCATGCATGCTCAAGGCCCGGCACAAGAAGCAGATTTTCGGGCACAGAACATGCTGGTGCCGATGCGGAGGCTACACTGGAAGTAAGAAGAGGGTTCGGGTGGGTTGGGGGATCTTAGGTGGAGGCGGGGGGGGGGGGGGGGTGCCCGATGGTGGCGGGGGGGGAGGGGCGCTCGTACAGCGAGGCAAGCTCGGTTTACGAGGCACCAAATTTGCGAATGTTTTGCTCGTCTTGCAAAACACTCGCAAACCGGTGCACTCGTAAACCGAGGTACCACTTAAGAACAATAACATTTCTGAAAGCACCAAGCCAAGACAGACATTTGCAACAACAGAACAAAGGCCAACCCCCTTCTCCTCTGTCGTTTCCTATCACTAGCAAATGAAAACTGTCTGGGTTTTGTTGGCTCGGGCCTACCTCGCCGGTGCTCTAGCAGCTGGTTAGGACAGAAGCAATGCTGATCTGTGGAGTGGACTGGTATCACTCCTGCCCCCAATGGACCCCGCTAGACCAGTTTTCTTCAGTGCAAGGCCCAGGGGCAGGTGATAGTCCTGGAGACCTCCGAGGTGACTCGTCATCATTTTGGCTTTTTTTTTCCCTGCTAGTCTGCCTTTCTACCCAAGGAGGGGGTTAGATTTGCAAAGTGCCAATTTGCAGACTCTTATGAAATAAACTATAACAACACTCTTTTCAGCCACAGCGGCAAAATAGCATCGGATTTATTTAGGAATTTCGATGGGCTGAGAACTTTTGAGCACCTTCTCGTAGAACAAACTGCATTATAACAGGTTTTGACTGTGGCAAGTAAATAAAACTCACAAAAAGCTATTATGCAGAATATTGACTAGTGCAGCCACGCTCTGCCATGCCACAATCTACAATGCACAAATCCATTCTTCACCACGACCAAACAAGAAATGCTTCTCTGAGCCAGCTAAAGCCAGACATCACCAACCTGTAAGCTGTTCTTTGTGGTTCTGTGCTTAACAAGGTAATTCTTGTACAGAAGAGCTTTGGTTTGTCTCCAAACCCCAACACCTTTTGCACTGAGAGCAGCCATTTCTTAGAGAAACCTGCCAAGAGGAAAAGGCATGATGTTACAAACATTGTTTTAGGCGTTTATCTCCAGTGCTGCATCAAACTTTAAGTTTTTCCTTTTCAGCTTCCTCCCCCCCCCCCGTTTTCCTTAAATTTGAAATTTTTTTTCCTTCCCACCTGCCTCCCGTGGTGATCACCAAAAATGGTTTTATAATTCTCATTTAACTTCAATTTAAAACTGTATTTCCTATATGGCGACTCCTTTCTGAATACGCCTATAAGAAAATTGTTAGTGTTAATATTTAATCAAATTAAAAAAAAAATTATTTTTTTTTACAAAGCCACAGTAGAGGTTTCTACCAAAGGCCAGCGAGGTTAAATGCTCCCACGCTCATAGAATTCTCTCAAGACCTTTGAGTCTCAATTAAAAGCCCACTATTTCAAAATGGCATTCGGCATGACCTCAGAACAACAAGAAAAGGCAAGGAGGATGCCTTTTCAACCAAAAATAAACCCCCTCTTTTACGAACGCACAGCGGCTCTAAAACCCACGCTATGCGTCTGTAAAAGAGGGGGAAAGTCTTTGTTAGAAACAGTAGTAGCTTGTTTTTTGTTGACTATTATTTTATTTTATTCAGTTGATTCAAGACATATGTTTACTGTTTCTTATACTTATACTGCTTTTTGTAACTTTTAAATATTCAATAAAGAAACTGAACAAAAAAATAAAATTAAAAACAAACTAAACAAACAAAAAAAAAAGGAAACAGTAGGTCCCAACAAGGATCTCAGTTTCGGGGAATAGAAGACGCCTTCTTCAGGGGACACTAAGAAAAGAATTGCAGCATATAAAGGAACATTTAAAATCATAAAACATTACATGAATTCAAATGAAGTAAAAATATCAATAAAACATATTAAACCAAATATATAAATCTATATATAAAAAATTGAATGTATCTCTTTGTGTGTGTGTGTATATTCCAGCATAACTCTGAAACGCATGGAGAGATTTCAACCAAACTTGGTATACAAATGACTTGCTATCTGGGGAAAAATACTGTGGGGGTGGGAAGGGGGTGACATGTAAAAATTCTCAGAAACGATAGATATTACTGTCTACCCCATAATTTTCGGCCTCACTGAGGTGATTTTCAAGCATAACTCTGAAACGCATGGAGAGATTTCAACCAAACTTGGTATACATATGACTTACTATCTGGGGACAAATACTGTGGGGGTGGGAAGGGGTGACATGTAAAAATTCTCAGAAACGATAGATATTACTGTCTACCCCATAATTTTCAGCCTCACTGAGGTGATTTTCAAGCATAACTCTGAAACGCATGGAGAGATTTCAACCAAACTTGGTATACATATGACTTGCTATCTGGGAAAAAATACTGTGGGGGTGGGAAGGGGTGACGTAAAAATTATCGAAAATGACAGATAATTGGGATAAATAAATATCCAGGCAACGCCGGGTAATCAGCTAGAACATAAAAACCAAGGCGAGGTGCTCTTCTGCCTGCCTGCTTATTCGGCATGACCTCCTCATAAGATTATTTTTACTTCAGCAAATGTATATATATAGATATGGGTTTTTTAAATTCATTTTTATATTAACCTTTGCCATTTGTTGCTTTCCTTTATGCTTTTTCCTAAAGCACTGTAACCCTTTCTTTTCCCCGTCAGCCTAATCGTGTTCAGTTTCTTCCCTTGTCTTGGTCTCCTCACCCTTGTCTGTTTTATTGAATTTTTTAACTTTTGCACGCGATTTTTGCTCCTGTAAACCTCTTTGATATAACTCTTTTTTGTTATAGAACTCTTACACCACTGCGTCAGCGCAGTCCTCTGTCTTGCACACCGCACTGAGCTGCGAGGTCGTAGCGGTATATACGAGTACTGTTATGTCATATCAAATAAAATAATTGCAACTACAAACCTCCACCGCTGCTCTGTAAAAGGAGCCCTTAGGCAATTTATCTCCAGCGTCGTATCAAACTTTGCTATCTTTAAATTCCGATTTTTTAAGATTTTGAAAGGTACAGGATCCCCGTAAACGAACCACAGAAAACCTTTCTTTTCTTTTTAGTCTACATTCCAGCACCGTCGTCGACAGGAATAATAATTTGAAACGATAACAGTGCCTTCGTGCAAATAACACACCACGTCACTTACAATCACAACACTTCAGAAAGACACAGCATGCAGCCCGTTCGTGGTGCGCCTTGAGGCTCATTTTCCATACCTACTTCTCCTTATGATTTCTAGAGCACCGCCAGGCACGCCCGGGCGCTGCACAGACAGGTGGGAGCGTCGGCAGCATCCACAATGGCTTTCAGTGTACACACTGACATTGGTTTGATATTACCAGAGATCTGATTGTGAAGAAGGTGGAACATCAATTACAAATACAATCATTACATTTCCAAACATAACGTGAAGAGCTTTATTAGACAGAGTGCTGGCCTATACAAGATTAGTTCAATAAGAACGTAAGAATAGCTGGGTCCTTGGAGCAGAGTAGCCCAACGGTTAGTGCAGTGGTCTGAGATCCCAAGGAACTGCAATGCTGTTCCGCTCCGTTGCCCCAGGTACAGAAAGTTGGATTGTGAGCTCACTAGGGACAGAGAAAGTCCCTGCATATAACTGTGTATTAGAGAATGACACGGGGAGAAATTTTTATCCCGTCCCCAAGGGAACTTAGTTTCCTGTCCTGTCCCGTCCCTGCGAGTTCTTTTCCTGTCCCTGCACCATTCCTGCAAGCTCTGTCCTCATCTGCACAAGCCTCAAACATTTTAAATCATAAGTAGCAATATTCTAGAGCTCAGATTGTGATGTCATAATGCCTCATTCCACCAATGCCTAAGCTCCGTCCTCATCTGCACAAGCCTCAAAAACTTTAACATCCTAAGTAGCAACATTCTAGAGCTCCGATTGTGATGTCATAATGCCTCATTCCACCAATGCTTAAGCTCCGTCCTCATCTGCACAAGCCTCAAACCCTTTAAAATCATAAGTAGCAACATTCTAGAACTCAGACTGTGATGTCATAATGCCTCATTCCACCAATGCCTAAGCTCCGTCCTCACCTGCACAAGCCTCAAACACTTTAAATCATAAGTAGCAACATTTGAGAGCTCAGATGGTGATGTCATAATGCCTCATTCCACCAATGCCTAAGCTCCATCCTTTAAAATGCTAAGTAGCAACATTCTAGAGCTCAGATTGTGATGTCATAATGCCTCATTCCACCAATGCCTGAGCTCCGTCCTCATCTGCACAAGCCTCAAACCCTTTAACATCATAACTGTTCGAGGCTCGTGCGGTTAAGGCAGAGTTTACAGGAATGGGGCAGGGACAGGGACAAGACTCACAGGGTTGGGACAGGAAAATTGAGTTCCTGTGGGGACGGGGGACAAATTTGCCCCCGTGTCATTCTCTATTGTGTATGTCTAATAACACTATAGAAATGATTAGAAGTAGTTCAGTATTCTGATTCCAAGTGGTCAATCCAGGTCACAAGCACCTGGCAGAAACCCAAAAAAGCAGCAAAGATCCATGTTACCAATTACAAAAGTGGAGGCTGCAAAAACATCAAATTATAGCATCAAAGATTAAATATAAATGTGGTTTTTTTTCTTTGATTCTACCCTGTATAACAGGCACACGTTGTTTCATTTGGGAATCTGAGCTCTTTTTTCCTCCTTATGTAAAGTCAGCATTTCATAGACATGTATGTATTTAATTTTTGATGCTACAATTTGACGGTTTTGCAAGCTCCACTTTTACAGCTGGTGTTCCACAAGTAAAAGTGGTTTGCTTTCCTTAGCGATCCATGTTACCAATCCCAGGGATAAGCAGTGTTTTTTCACCCTGTCTAGATTAGTAGCAAATTATGGACTTTTCCTCCAGGAACTTGTCTAAACCCAGCTACTCTAAATGCTGTTACCACGTCCGCCAGCAATGAGTTCCAAAGCTTAACTATTCGTTGAGTGAAAAAAAATAATTTCTCCTATTTGTTTTAAAAGTATTACTAAGTAACTTAACTGAGCGTTCCCTAGTCTTTGTATTTTCTGAAAGAGTAACTTATGTTTACCCATTTTACTCCAGTAACTGGACTTTTGCACCGGGTTTTGTGATTCAAAAGGTTTTATGAAACCTTTTGAAAAAAACTGTACAGTATTTATTGTGTCTGAATTCTTAAGCAAGTTTAACCTTCTTTCTTTTGCAAAGGCCGTGGCACTGGGTTCATAGTCAAAAGCTTCCGCCGACAACCGAGCGCAGACAACTGAGCGCAGGACTTAATCGTGCCAAAGAAAACCGCACCCCCCAACATGGCAGCGTGATCCCTATTAAGTAGAGTGGGGGGATCCCCCCACACCCCCCGTCAGAACCCTTTAAAATACAGGTTTTCTTCGGCGCGATCAAGCCCTGCGCTCAGTTGTCTGTGCTGGGTTGTCGGCGCGCCTTTATCCTCGTGCGCTTTTGACCCGTCACCGTGGCATTGTGTCCCCCCCCCCCCCCCACTCCACACACAGTGAGGCTGGGTAGCAAGACCCCAACCCAAACATCGTACGGAGCCAGCGTCTCAGGGCTCTTTTTACTAAGGTGCGCTAGCGATTTAAGCGCGCGCTACCCCCCCCCCCACCGCACTACGCGTAAAAACTAATGCCAGCTCAATGGTGGTGGTAGCGTCTAGCATGCGTGGCAATGCAGTGCGTGCCACTTTCCAGTCCACCGCTCCATCCCTGAGCTGGGACCCCCCCAGCCACAAACTGCTCCTTTGATCCGGAGAAATGAGCCAACTGACCTTGGCCAAGCGATCTACTTTATTAAATATATTTCTAGCTTACATCTTTCACGGTTCGAGTTACTGACTCCAGTCGATGGAGAAAGGCTCTTCAGGGAAGCGAATCCTGATGGCGGCTCTGCCCATCAGGGGTGACCACAACATATATTGTATATCTCCGGATGGGCACTTGTGTGGGGTGGGGTGGGGTGGGGTGGGGGTGGGGACACAATGCCACGGCCTTTGCAAAAGAAGGAAGGTTAAACCTGCTTAAGAATTCACACCCCAAAAATACCATATGTGGCTGACTATCCTGCTGTCCACGGAGAACCTAAGTTACAGGTAAGTAACTACACTATACTGTACAAAACCCGGTGCAAAGGTCCAATTACTGGAGTAAAATGGGTAACAAATATTGTATATCTCCGGATGGGAGCTATTATTGCATGGGCTCTTGAAGCCCTTCAAACCAAACCACCGGAGCCTTAAAAACGGCAAAATCTAACGTCAGACTGGCTCGTTTTCCCCAGGAACAGCCATGCTGGGTCCGTCTAGCAACAGCGGCCGATCCAGGTCGCAGCACCCGGCAGAAGGTCATAGAAATCGCTTTTTACTTGCAGCTGAAAATCCGCAAAGCTGAGCATCGCACGTTATATCAGGGGGGGGGGAAGTACCGCGCCAAAAGAGAAAGCGGAGGCAGGTGAAGCTGCTCAAGGGTCTGAAGCTCCGCCAGCGAGACAGACCGAGCCCCGACCGCGCCCTGCAGCTGCCCGGTTCAGCCGATCCCGGGCTTCGGTGGTTATTGCGACCCCCCCCTCTCCCCGGTACCTGAGCAGCAGCGCTCCGGGATCTCTCTCTCGCTCTGCTTACTGCCCCGGGAGACGGTTACCGGGGAGACTGGCGCTCCAGTAGCAGCAGTCCGGGCACCGGGAAAGAGGGGGCGTGGCCCCGAGTTACTCCGCCCTCTCTCTCTCTCTCCCTCCCTCGTCAGCATAAGCCCGGAGATCTGCCTACGCCGCCCCACCCCCACTCCGACAGCAGAAACCCAAAGATCCCTTAGTCCAGTGGTTCCCAACTCTGTCCTGGAGGACCACCAGCCAGTCGGGCTTTTCAGATAGCCCTAATGAATATGCATGGTGCAGATTTGCATGCCTGTCACCTCCATTATATGCAAATCTGTCTCGTGCATATTTATTAGGGCTGTCCCGAAAACCCGATTGGCTGGTGGTCCTCCAAGGAGTACAACCTCCCGAAATTTCTCTCTATTTCCCCCTCTATACCCCCCGCTGCCAATAAGCATAACCCCAGAAATCCCTCGACACCCCCCAATAAACACAACCCCAGAAATTGGTCTACACCAGGGGTGTCCAATGTCGGTCCTCGAGGGCCGCAATCCAGTCGGGTTTTCAGGATTTCCCCAATGAATATGCATGAGATCTATTAGCATACAATGAAAGCAGTGCATGCAAATAGACCTCATGTATATTCATTGGGGAAATCCTGAAAATCCGACTGGACTGCGGCCCTCGAGGACCGACATTGGACACCCCTGGTCTACACCTTCCCCCAAGGAGCACAACCTCCCGAAATCTCTCTGCACTTCCCCTCCATAAGCAATACAACTCCAGAAATTCCTCCGTACCCTCCCCCGAAATCCCCCTATACCTGGTTTCTTGTTTTGTAATGCGTCCTTGAATAGGAAAAAGGCGGACTAAAGAACCTGAGTGACATAACATAACAGACTAAGATGCCATACTTAAGCACACATATGTATTCCTGTTATTGACATGGTATAAGCGGGCTTACCCAAATGCCATTATAGAAATTGGGACTGGATCAGGACGCTTAGTTGATCTAGGTGCCTAACTTAATTGGCTTAAACAGCACTGATAATTGAAAGCACCATTACAAAACGATTAAAAAATTAATTTGCCAGTAGGCGTCTAGAGAATGACACGGTGACAAAATTCATCACCGTTCCCGTCCCCGCGGATAACCGCGGGAAACCATCTTCATGTCATTCTTTAAGGAGAGAGGGAAGAATCAGAGTATGAATGGCCACAACCACTGACCCGCAAGCTTTGCTTTGAAGAATGCTGGTGTAGAAGGACCGAGGTTGAAACAGACACTACAGAATGACAGTCTCTGGTATCCAGAGCAGATATTGTGATGTCATAATGCCTCATTCCACCAGTGCCTAAGAGCCAATCACATCAGTGATGTCACAATGGCTTCATTATCCTTGGCTCCCATAAGAATCAGAGTATGAATGGCCACAACCACTGACCCTCGAGCTTTGCTTTGAAGAATGCTGGTGTAGAAGGACCGAGGTTGAAATAGACACTACAGAATGATATGGGATTATTTCCCGCGGTTATCCGTGGGGACGGGAATGGTGATGAATTTTGTCACCGTGTCATTCTCTCTATACCAAGGCACTTACTGGCAAGTAGGCATGGTTAGGGGGCAGATTCGGGGCGGATTTGAGTGTGGATTGACTCATTTTGGCCATGAAAACCCTGGCCTAAATGGCGCCTAAGGACTTAGGCCCAGATTTTCTAAACGGCGCCCCTGATTTTATTTATTTTAATTTTATTTAAAATATTTATAATCCGCTTACCGAACTAAGGGCTCCTTTTACTAAGGTGCGCTAGCGTTTTTAGCGCACGCACAAAATAAACTACCGCCTGCTCAAGAGGAGGCGGTAGTTGCTTGCGCCCTATGTGACTTACCTTCACAGTATCATCAGACACTATAACTTTCATCTACAAAACAGCACTTTAAGATTCCAGTTTCCTACCCGGAAAACAGATTGCACTGATCCCATATCTTTCACCTCCATTTCTAGCATTGCACTTTTAAAATGATCAATATTAAGTAAAAGCCTGAACAAAGAAGTATGTTTTGAGCATTTTCCTAAACTGAAGTACATTTTTGCAAAACCGTATTGCACCGGGTATCCCGACCTGCAGGGAAAATTAAAGAGGCATGAGGGAAGGGAAAGGGCGCACACGTGCGGCAGGGGGGGGGGCAGAAAGGAGCGGAGGAGAGGAGAATAGATGCCAGAGCCCCTGCCTTAATCGTGCCCGGGGTGGTCCGCCCCCTCCACACTCCCCTTACGCCGCCACTGGCTGGGAGTGGATCCCGAGGACTAGGTTGAAAACCAATGGCTAAAACAGGGGTGGGCAACTCCGGTCCTCGAGGGCTGTAATCCAGTCAGGTTTTCAGGATTTTCCCAATGAATATGCACGAGATGTATTTCCATGCACTGCCTTCAATGCATATTCATTGAGGAAATCCTGAAAACCTGACTGGATTCTGGCCGTCGAGGACTGGAGTTGCCCACCCCTGGCCTAGTACTTTGGGACTTTTTTAACACTGTACTAGAGCAGAGATCTCAAAGTGCCTCCTTGAGGGCCGCAATCCAGTCGGGTTTTCAGGATTTCCCCAATGAATATGCATTGAAAGCAGTGCATGCACATAGATCTCATGCATATTCATTGGGGAAATCCTGAAAACCCGACTGGATTGCGGCCCTCAAAGAGGGACTTTGAGACCCCTGTACTAGAGGGTGTTTGGATTACTCTAGGCCAGGGGTGTGCAACTCCGGTCCTCGAGGGCCGGAATCCAGTCGGGTTTTCAGAATTGCCTCCAATATTCATTGGGGAAATCCTGAAAACCCGACTGGATTGTGGCCATCAAGGAAGGACTTTGAGATCCCAATATGTAATGCAATCTGGGCACCCAGATGTTATAGAATTTGCATGTAGTGTCCTGCATGTTCGCACCTGAATTTGGGCAACCATGGTGTTCTACAGATAAATGTAGGAACCATTTTTATCTCCCATAGAAATTCACTGAAGTAAGCAAACTTACTGGGCAAAAATGTTCAAATTGAAGAAATGTGGGGGGGGGGAGGGAATACTTTAGAAAAATAATTCAATCTCAGTCAGGAACATTGTAGGATAAAGTGGTCAACACCCTGGACAAGGGGATAGGGGTGGTCCCTCTCCAGTGTGGGGGCTGTTTCAGGTCAGTTCCCTCACATTCTGTCCCCTCACCTTTCCCCTAGACCAGGGGTAGGCAATTCCGGTCCTCGAGAGCCGGAACCAGGTCAAGTTTTCAGGATATCCGAGACGGTGAACAAACATGTCGATAGCAGAGAACCGGTGGACATAATATACTTGGACTTCCAGAAGACGTTCGACAAAGTACCGCATGAGAGACTTCTCAGAAAACTACAAAGCCATGGAATAGAAGGGGATATACTAAGATGGATAGGAAAATGGCTGGAAAACAGAAGACAGAGAGTAGGCATGAATGGGAAGTACTCAGACTGGAAGCAGGTAACTAGCAGTGTGCCTCAGGGTTCGGTTCTTGGGCCTATCTTATTCAATATCTTTGTAAATGACCTGGAAGAAGAAACGACCAGACTTATCATCAAGTTTGCAGATGACACAAAGCTATGCCGGGCAATCAGGTCGCAAATAGACAACGAGGAACTCCAGAGAGATTTGAACCAACTTGAGAGATGGGCAGAAAATTGGCAGATGAGTTTTAATGTGGAAAAATGCAAAGTGATGCACCTCGGCAGGAAAAACAAAGAGCATGAGTACAAACTGTTAGGTACAACACTGGGGAAGAGCGAACAAGAAAAGGACCTGGGGGTACTGATAGACAGGAACCTGAAGCCGTCAGCTCAATGCGCAGCAGCGGCAAAGAAGGCAAACAGATTGTTGGGCATGATAAAGAAGGGAATCACCAGTAGATCAAGGGAGGTCATAATGCCGCTTTATAGAGCAATGGTCAGACCACACTTGGAATACTGTGTCCAGCACTGGTCTCCATACCTGAAGAAGGATATGGCACTACTGGAGAGGGTGCAGAGGCGAGCGACTAAGCTGGTAAAAGGTATGGAAACCTTGAGCTACACAGATCGCCTCAGAAAACTGGGATTATTCACCCTCGAGAAGAGAAGACTGAGAGGGGATCTGATAGAGACTTTTAAAATACTGAAAGGAATCGACGAAATGGAGCAAGCTCCCTCACCAGCAGGAGGAAAGGATGGTGAGCAAGTAACAACGTTATTCACATTGTCAAATGTGACTCGGACAAGAGGTCATGGACTGAAGCTGAGAGGGGACATGGCCAGGACAAATGTCAAAAAGTTCTGCTTCGCACAGCGAGTGGTGAACGCCTGGAACTCTCTCCCGGAAGAGGTGGTGGAGGAAACCACCATTCTAGGATTTAAGGAAAAATTGGACGCACATCTTCTTGCAGGACACATTGAGGGATAGAAGTGATCAAGGTATTCGCCAGGGTACGCCTGGCCGAGCCTCCGCGTGTGTGGATCACCGGACTGGATGGACCCCAGGTCTGATCCGGTGCAGGCTTTTCTTATGTTCTTATCCACAATGAATATGTATGAGATGGATTTGCATGCACTGTCTATCTCAGGCATATTTATTGTGGATATCCTGAAAACCTGACCTGGCTCCGGCTCTCGAGGACCGGAATTGCCTACCCCTGCTCTAACCAGGGATGGGCAACGAGGGCCGCAATCCAGTCAGGTTTTCAGGATTTCCCTATGAATATGCATGAGATCTATTTGCGTGAACTACCTCCCATTTTGGTTTCCAGTACAAACCAAAAGCTGCAATGAGGAACGAGTGAAAATATTTTATAAAACCAGCAACTATGCAACCAGCAATGCTGAGACTTCCATTTGCTTTATCGCTTCAATGTTTGTACATTGCTAGTTTTAAATAATTACTTTAAATACAAAAAAAGTTGTTGTTTTTTTACGGGCAGCCAATTTAAATTTTTCCAGATGTAACGAGAGCCACTCAGGAACATAGGAAACAGTTCTTGTCCCTGAAATCCAGGGTTTTGGCCATTGGTGCAACTTTTTCCCTGTGTTTCCCCTTTAGATGTATTTTACATTATCAGTGTAAACAATTTATATTTTTTGATCATTCCCATTTGGAGAAATATCTATTGGAACATGAAAAAAGGGTAATTAAAACAGATAATGGATCCAAATGTTCATAGTAAGAATGCTAACTGGATTTTCATCAGGAATTACACTTCTCCCTCCGGATTCGCGGGGGATAAGGGCAGAGCCGGACCACGAATGGCGAAACAAATATCCGGCTCTGACCCACCCCAGCCTCCCTCCCGCCTTCCCGGCCTTACCTGGTGGTCTAGCGGGCTTTCGGGGCAGGAGCGATCTTCCTACGCTCCTGCCCCGTGCAGATCGCCATTAGGAAATGGCTACTGTGAGTTCCCGTAGTCTCTCGAGACTACGACGGGAACTCCCTAAAGCTATTTCCTAATGGCGATCTACACGGGGCAGGAGCGTAGGAATATCGCTCCTGCCCCGAAAGCACGCTAGACCACCAGGTAAGGCCGGGATGCCAGGGGGAAGACTTAAGGATGCTTTTTTTTTCTTTTTTCCCCCTCCCCAAAAAATCACAAATATGTGAAATCGCGATTACTGAAACCGCGAATGGGGAGGGGGAAGTGTATTCACTTTTAGTTTATTCTTGCAAATTTCTCCTTGAAATGGACTTTAGAATTAGTTTTTTCTATTTCTTATAGAATATGTTTCACCAGTTATATCTATACTTGATATGTATAATTGAAATTACTAAATAAAAACAAAAAAAATCGTTCCATGACGCGACCTCATCTGCAGCATTGCGTTCAATTCTGGTCTCCTTATTTCAAGAAAGATATATTGGCGCCAGAAAAGTGACCAAGATGGTAAAGGGGATGGAACTCCTCTTGAATAAGGAAAGACTAAAAAAGTTAGGGCTCTTCAGCTTGGAAAAGAGACGGCTGAGGGGAGATATGACTGAAGTCTACAAAATCCTGAGAGGAGTAGAACGGGTACAAGCGGATCGATTTTTCACTCCGTTAAAAAATTACAAAGACTAGGGGACACTATGAAGTTACAGGGAAATACTTTTAAAAACAATAGCAGGACATTTTTTTCACTCAGAGAATAGTTAAGCTCTGGTACGCGTTACCAGAGGATGTGGTAAGAGCGGATAGCATAGCTGGTTTTAAGAAAGGTTTGGACAAGTTCCTGGAGGAAAAGTCCATAGTCTGTTATTGAGAAAGACACGGGGGAAGCTATTGCATGCCCTGGATCGGTAGCATGGGAAGCTGCTACTCTTTGGGATTCTAGAATCTTGTTACTTTCTGGGATTCCGGAATCTTGCTATTTGAGATTCTGTATGGAATGTTGCTGCTCTTTGGGATTCTAGAATCTTGTTACTCTCTGGGATTCCGGAATCTGGCTATTGTTTGAGATTCTGTATGGAATGTTGCTACTCTTTGGGGTTCTAGAATCTTGTTACTCTCTGGGATTCCGGAATCTTGCTATTCTTTGAGATTCTGAATGGAATGTTGCTACTCTTTGGGGGTTCTAGAATCTTGTTACTCTCTGGGATTCCGGAATCTTGCTATTCTTTGAAATTCTGTATGGAATGTTGCTACTCTGGGATTCTAGAATCTTGTTACTCTCTGGGATTCCGGAATCTTACTATTCTTTGAGATTCTGTATGGAATGTTGCTACTCTGGGATTCTAGAATCTTGTTACTCTCTGGGATTTCGGAATCTTGCTATTCTGTGAGATTCTGTATGGAATGTTGCTACTCTTTGGGATTCTAGAATCTTGTTACTCTCTGGGATTCCAGAATCTTGCTATTCTTTGAGATTCTGTATGGAATATTGCTTCTCTTTGGGATTCTAGAATCTTGTTACTCTCTGGGATTCCGGAATCTTGCTATTGTTTGAGATTCTGTATAGAATGTTGCTTCTCTTTGGGATTCTAGAATCTTGCTATTCTTTGAGATTCTGTATGGAATGTTGCTACTCTTTGGGGTTCTAGAATCTTGTTAGTCTCTGGGATTCCAGAATCTTGCTATTCTTTGAGATTCTGTATGGAATGTTGCTACTCTGGGATTCTAGAATCTTGTTACTCTCTGGGATTCCGGAATCTTGCTATTCTTTGAGATTCTGTATGGAATGTTGCTACTCTGGGATTCTAGAATCTTGTTACTCTCTGGGATTCCGGAATCTTGCTATTCTTTGAGATTCTGAATAGAATGTTGCTACTCTTTGGGGTTCTAGAATCTTGTTACTCTCTGGGATTCCAGGATCTTGCTATTCTTTGAGATTCTGTATGGAATATTGCTTCTCTTTGGGATTCTAGAATCTTGTTACTCTCTGGGATTCCGGAATCTTGCTATTGTTTGAGATTCTGTATAGAATGTTGCTTCTCTTTGGGATTCTAGAATCTTGCTATTCTTTGAGATTCTGTATGGAATGTTGCTACTCTTTGGGGTTCTTTAATCTTGTTAGTCTCTGGGATTCCAGAATCTTGCTATTCTTTGAGATTCTGTATGGAATGTTGCTACTCTGGGTTTCTAGAATCTTGTTACTCTCTGGGATTCCGGAATCTTGCTATTCTTTGAGATTCTGTATGGAATGTTGCTACTCTGGGATTCTAGAATCTTGTTACTCTCTGGGATTCCGGAATCTTGCTATTCTTTGAGATTCTGAATAGAATGTTGCTGCTCTTTGGGATTCTAAAATCTTGTTACTCTCTGGGATTCTGGAATCTTGCTATTCTTTGAGATTCTGTATGGAATGTTGCTACTCCTTGGGTTTTGACCTGGATTGGCCACCATGAGAACGGGCTACTGGGCTTGATGGACCTTTGGTCTGACCCAGTAAGGCTATTCTTATGTTCTTATGTAACTAAATAAATGCTGAGACTTCCATTTGTAAAGCTCTGGAAATAGTCTTTCATCTTCTTATTTAACTTGTTTTAAGGCTTCAATGTTTGTACATGATAGAATTCACAGAATACGATATTTCTTTGTGTAAAAAAAAAAAAAAGATTATGGGGTCCTTTTACTAAGGCGAGCTAAAGATTAGCACATAACATAAGAACATAAGCAGTGCCTCTACCGGGTCAGACCAGAGGTCCATTGCGCCCAGCAGTCCGCTCAAGCGGCGGCCCATAAGGTCCAGGACATGTATAGTAATTCTCTATCTATACACTTCTATCCCCTTTTCCTTCAGGAAATTATCTAATCCTTTCTTGAACCCCAGTACCGTACTCTGTCCTATCACACCCTCTGGAAGCGCATTCCAGGTGTCTACCACGCGTTGGGTGAAGAACTTCCTAGCATTGGTTCTGAATCTGTCCCCTCTTAATTTTTCCAAATGCCTTCTCGTTCTTGTAGCTTTCGAAAGTTTGAAGAATCTGTCCCTCTCCACTTTCTCTTTGGGCGCCTTAGCATTTAGCGTGCACGAATCTTTAGCGTGCGCTATATCAGTTAGTGCGCCTTAGTAAAAGGACCGCCTAGGCACTATAGGACGGATGTTTGCAATTTAGTCCTGAAAACGACATAAAAACATGAATTGGAAACATAATCCCGTTCAACCATTTACGGCAAAGATCTCAGGCTGCTAACTAAGATGGCGAGGTGCCGGGGAAGAGTGCGCAATATGTCACTATGCAATTCAGAATCACGAAAGATGCCCACCGGATCGATGCTGCAAAAAAATAAAAAAATAAAAAAAGTGGGTGCAGAGTACATTCCAAAATTATACTCCCATGTCGTCGTACAGAGCTCATGTTACTCAATTAATTCAACGGACTGTATTTTTAGCTTCACTTATGACCCCTCTTAATGCAGAAATATGCAGCAGCAACAGCTAGCTTGTTTACTATCCTTCCAGCACCTTCCCCCCCCCTGCCCCACTCTTCTAGAAAACTCAAGACAAAGAGGGCAAGATGACCAGGGCTTCCCCCTGCTGGTTTGCAGAAAACAGAGAGGCAAGGTTATTAAAATCAGGTTAGACAGCTGGCTTCAACATCTTCCTCTAGTTCAGCATTCTTGGAAGTGCTTCTTGGCAGAACAGCCTGTAGTCTTCGGAGAATTAAATGCTTTTAGACGCTTCTCTGCGCTAGCAAAGCAATGTTCAGATCCATCTGCCCCGGGCATACAGGCGACCCCCCTCCCCCCAATCCGGCTAAAGGTAGACCACAGGGTGCCACAGGGTCAGGGCCACCGCAAGACTAATAGCTCCCTGAGAAAACCTCGTGACCTCGGCCCAAATTTTCAGGACCGTAGAGGTTTCAATAGTTAAACTTAGAAATCATTACCCCAACACCATCCTTTCTAGAACCTCCTATATTGTTTGATCGAATATCGTAGTGCTCCTGACTTTCGAACTGGCAACCTGCCAACTCAGTCAATGCATTTTCCTGTCTCAGCCCAAATAGCCCATGTGGAATAAAATCAAGCTTTCGGAAAACTGCTGGTTAGGAGCCTTTGCTGTCCCTTCATATCACTTTGACTGAAGCAGCCAGGATGGTCTGAATATAGAAGATTTTATCAAAATATGAAACCCAAAGGAAAAGAGGACAATATCAAGATACAGTGTAATCTTGTTATAACGGACTTCAAGGGAGCTGTAAAAGCAGTCTGTTATATCCAGAGTTGCATTTTTTAAAAACGTTATTTAGGTCAACTTGAAACAACGTACAATCAATGAACAACAGTCACTGCACAAACGTATCAGTCACATCAATAACAAAACTCAGCAAAACATTGGTACGGCACGAAACGATTGCAAAACCAGATGTTCTAAAGCAGTGGTTCCCAACCCTGTCCTGGAGGACCACCAGGCCAGTTGGGTTTTCAGGATCGCCCTCATGAATATGCATGGAGCAGATTTGCATGCCTGTCACCTCCATTATATGCAGATCTCTCTCATGCATATTCATGAGGGCGATCCTGAAAACCCGACTGGCCTGGTGGTCCTCCAGGACAGGTTTGGGAACCACTGTTTTAAAGCATTATGTCGTACTGTACTGGAAAGAAAAATACTCTGTCATTTTATTCTGGGCTGCATTTTGATACTATATCACCGGCACGCCACGCGCCTTGTAGACGGAGCCTGCATGTCCATTACAGCCGAATAAAACTACAGCTAAAAGCGGCTCTGGGGGACCAAATTGGTTGTCCGTTATATCCGAAAGTCCGTTATATGCGAGTCCACTATATGCGATGATTTTCTGCATGTTTATAAAGGCGCACGGCCGGGACCAGCGAACCTCTTCCGCTATAGACGAGGTTCTGTTATAAGCGAGTCCGTTATAACGAGATTATACTGTAATAGAATCTCTCCCTCTGTTAGTGAAACCAAGAGCAGTAGCACATTCTTGAGAAAAACAAATCAATCAAAGAATGAAATATTCAATGTGATACAGGGGGGGGGCCCTCAGTTATCACAACTCGTATATGGGGAAACCGTATAACCCCTAACACAGAGTTGTCACTCAATAACCCAAAAGGGAAAATTGTGAGAACATCCCCGGGCCCGTTCCGTGCATAAAGAAGTTATTAGTCTTTGTCGCCGCTGCCATTAACAACACTTGTCAGCGTCCAATTTAAAATACCACCGCATGAGCAGTGTAAACACAAATTCAACACTGCCGGACAAAAATAATAACAGCGCAGTACTTATCTTCAGGCTTGAAACGCTCAAAACCCAAGACCGCGCCGCAAGCTAATAAAAGTCCGACGGGGCGGGAAGGGGTAAAACGTGGACCTCACAGACCTGACGGACCTCGCGGATCTAAACTCGTACGGCCTTAAAAATCTGAGGTCCGTGTCGGTCCGTGTCCCTGCCGCTTGTAGTTTCTGTCGCTGACAGACCTTGATGAGATTTTTGCGCTGACGGATCCGTCTCAGCATAGGGAGGGAAAAGTGTTAGGATCCGTCAGCGCTAAAAATCTCTTCGAGGTCTGTCAGAGCCAGAGACTAGTGCTGGAGCGGCAGAGCAGAAGCCAAGAGAGCGGGGAAAAGAAGCCTCCAAACTCCAGCACTAGTCTCTGGCTCTGACAGACCTCGAAGAGATTTTTAGCGCTGACGGATCCTAACACTTTTCCCTCCCTATGCCGAGACGGATCTGTCAGCGCAAAAATCTCATCAAGGTCTGTCAGCGACAGAAACTACAAGCGGTACGGACACGGACCGACACGGACCTCAGATTTTTAAGGCCGTACGGGTTTAGATCCGCGAGGTCTGTGAGGTCCACGTTTTACCCCTTCCCCGACGGGGCTCCGTTTCGAATGAAAAAAAACTCAACCTTCTTCCTCGGGAACTGGGCACTGCTGCTTCGCCTTGTATGAATAGTTCCAGCAAGCTGTGAGCGGAAAGCAGGCTTGAAAAACGACGTATCACATTGAATATTTAACTCTGATTTATTTCGATTGATTTGTTTTCTTTAATAATGTGCTCCTGGCTCTTGGTTTCACTAATAGAGGGAGAGATTCTATTATCCTGAATACAGAAGGGCAGAGACACTGAGGAGCCTTACAAAAAATAAAAAAACAGAACCCAAACCTGCATTAGGCTGTTAATGGCAGTATGGTGTAGTGCATTTAAGTCCTAACCTTACCGCAAAAATCCCTTTGCCATTCTCTACCTCATCATGCCCTCTGTAATTCCATACCTAAATATACATCCCCCTCTTTTACAAAGGTGCGCTATGCTTTTTAGTACACGCTAAATTTTAATGTACGCTAATAATAATAATACATTTATTTTTTTACTAGTCTTTAAGCCCGTTACATTAACGGGTGCTAGAGATTCCTCGGCTTCCTCCCCCCTCCCTGTCCCGTCAACCCCCTTGTTTCCCTTTGCACAGTCTCCCTGCTTCATCCGCTCCTTCTCCTGCGCGGGCCACCGGAGCAGAGAGGACTGGGCAGAGGGGGCTGCCAGCCGGGGCCGGCGGAGAGGAGCTAGGCGGCTGGAGGAGTAGCAGCAGTCGCTGCCGATTGCAGCCTCCGTTCCCGCCTTCGCCTCCCCGGATTTGCTAGAGCGGCCTGCAAGGTTCGCTACAGTGGCTGGCGAACCTCAGCAGGCCGCTTTGAAGAGGACCGGCAGTGGGAGGGAGGAGTCGCTGGCACACGCGCTAGCGCAGGCGCCGTGAGCACTGGCACAGAAGCACAGCTCACGCCACCAGGACTCACGGATTTTCGACAGCGCATGCGCGCTTAGCCTTTTATTATTATGGATACTGCCATTACCAAGAGTTCTAGGCGGTTTACACCATAAGAAACTGAACAATCAGCGAAATACATTCATACCATAAAAATATAAGAACATAAGAACTGCCATCTCCGGATCAGACCTTCAGCCCATCAAGTCCGGCGATCCGCACATGCGGAGGCCCAGTCAGGCCTGTACACCTGGCGTAATTTTAGTCACCCATATCCCTCTATGCCTCTCGTAAGGAGATGTGCATCTAGTTTGCTTTTGAATCCTAGAACGGTGGATTCCGCAACAAGAATGGCCACCCGGATGGTCTCGGGACTCAAGGATCTACCATACGAAAAACGGCTTGACAAATTACAGCTATACTCGCTCGAGGAGCGCAGAGAGAGGGGGGATATGATCGAGACGTTCAAGTATCTTACGGGCCGCATCGAGGCGGAGGAAGATATCTTCTTTTTCAAGGGTCCCACGGCAACAAGAGGGCATCCGTTGAAAATCAGGGGCGGGAAACTACGAGGTGACACCAGGAAATTCTTTTTCACTGAAAGAGTGGTTGATCGCTGGAATAGTCTTCCACTACAGGTGATTGAGGCCAGCAGCGTGCCTGATTTTAAGGCCAAATGGGATCAGCACATGGGATCTATTCACAGGGCAAAGGTAGGGGAGGGACATTAAGGTGGGCAGACTAGATGGGCCATGGGCCCTTATCTGCCGTCTATTTCTATGTTTCTATGTTCTATGTTTCTAACCTCCTCCGGGAGAGCATTCCAGGTGTTCACCACTCGTTGCGTGAAGCAGAACTTCCTGATATTTGCCCTTAGCTTCAGTCCATGTCCTCTTGTCCGCGTCACATTGGACATTGTAAATAATTATTTTTCCTGCTCTATTTTGTCGATTCCTTTCAGTGTTTTGAAAGTCTCGATCATATTCCCTCGCAGTCTCCTTTTCTCAAGGGAGAACAATCCCAGTCTCTTAAGTCGTTCCTCGTATTCCAAGTTCTCCATACCTTTCATTAGCTTCGTTGCTCGTCTCTGCACCCTCTCCAGCAGTTTTATATCCTTCTTTAGGTTGGGAGACCCATGTTGGACACAGTATTCCAAGTGTGGTCTGACCATTGCCCTATAAAGCGGCATTATAACTTTCTCCGATCTACTCGTGATTCCTTTCTTTATCATGCCTAACATTCTATTTGCTTTCTTCGCCGCGGCCGCGCATTGTGCAATTCATTAAAAATGAATTGCAATCTTAAAAATACCCAACTAAGTAATAAATTTGTCAAACAAAGAAGACTTAACTAATTTTCGAAAAGAACAGTAAGATATGGCTTGATGAATACATTCACCAAGCTAGGATTGTAATTTACCTGCCTGAAACGCTAAGGTCTTATCAAAAAAGGTCTTATATCTGACACCATTTTGCTTAGAATAGTAAGAACTTCTTGTATTCCTTGATGGTCTATATCAGTGTTTTTCAACCTTTTTACACCTATGGACCGGCAAAAATAAAAGAATTATTCTATGGACCGGCATCGGTCTGTGGACCGGCGGTTGAAGAACACTGGGCTAAGTCGTGGGCCAGACCCCGCCCATCTCTACCCAATCTCCGCCCCTATAATAGTACTAATTGCACCTTGCACGTCCTGTGCCTCTGGAAGCCTTCCCTCTGATGTTGCAACGTCAGAGAGAAGGCTTCCGGTTCAGGCGCAGGATGCCCGTAGGAGCCGCTGCCCGTGGTTTTGTGCACTGAATCAGTTAGGAAGAGGGAGCTGGCTCGCAGATAACGCCGCATCGATCGCACCATGGACTGGCGGTTGAAGAACACTGTTTTGGGCCTGATGCACGTGCTGGCCCTGTGGACCGGCAGGAAATTTCTGTGGACTGGCACTGATCCATGGACCGGTGGTTGAAGAACACTGACGATAATATGGGTTAATATGATCATTCTTCTTCAGACCAAACATCAGTCGAACCGCGGTATTCTGAATTATTCTCAGTCTTCTTAAAATTTTTTGGGAAGATCCCAAATAAATGATGTTACAGTAATCCAGAATGGGTAAGAAGATCAATGATTACACCAATAGTCTAAAAGACACTGGATCAAAATATTTTTTAATGGTCCGTAGTTTCCACAATATATAGAAACATTTTTGTAACATCAAATTTGTATGATTGATCCAAGTCAATTGCATGTTATCCTATGGACGTGTTAGCAGTTAGCATACACGTTGATTCAGTGTGCGCTAAAACGGTGTCAGGTCAAAAGCGCGCCGGGACAAAGGCGCGCCCAGACAATTGAGCGCAGCGCGGAGTCGCGCACCGCACTAAATTACTGTTTTTTAGGGCTCCAACGGGGGGGGGGGGCGTGGGGGGGAACCCCCCACTTTACTTAATAGACATCGCTCCGCGTTGTGGGGGGCGTGGGGGGTTGTAACCCCCCACATTTTACTGAAAACTTCACTTTTTTCCTGTTTTTAGGGAAAAAGTTAAGTTTACAGTAAAATGTGGAGGGTTACAACCCCCTAAACCCCCCATAACGCCGGCGCGATGTCTATTAAGTAAACTGGGGGGGGGCTCCCCAACAAAACCCCTCGTCGGATCCCCTAAAAACTGTAATTTAGTGCGGTTCGCGCCTCCGCGCTGCGCTCAATTGTCTGGGCGCGCCTTTGTCTTTCGCGCCGTTGTCTATGAACCGCTAAAACGCTTACCTCGCCTTTGTAAAAGAGGGCCATAGATTCACCATTTGTCCTGTATGTCTGTCTTAATTAGATTGTAAGCTCTTTCGAGCAGGGGCCGTCTCTTGCGTGTTTAATGTACAGCGCTGTGTGCGTCGGGTAGCACTACAGAAATAATAAATAGCAGTAGTACTAATAGCTAACATACCCCCTTCCTTTACAAAGCCGCACTAGCGTTTTTAACGTCGGCCGCCGCGGTAACAGCTCCGACGCTCATAGAATTCCTACGAGCGTCCGAGCTGTTACTGCCGCGGCTGGCGCTAAAAACGCTAGCGCGGCTTTGTAAAGGAGGGGGATAGATGTGTTCACTGCTTTTGAAGTGAAAACGCCATTAGCATGTAGCAAATTTGGGGGTTAAGGGCATATTTTGCTAGGAGGTGGAGCATGGGTTAAGATTAGGCAGGGAGAGTACCCAGCCTGTAATGTGCTGGACCTACTGCACGGCTAAGCCCCTAATTCTATAAAAAGCGCCAAAAATTGCGCATGTAAATTTAATTGAACAAGCTAATTAGCACTACTTGGCATTTTAACAAGCAATTGTTGCCGTTACTTAGAAACAAGGGTTATGTGCAAATCAAAAAAGGAGATGTGGAAATTGGTGGGTCAGGGGTGTTCCTTTTGTGACGAGGTTCCCGCAGAACTTGTGATGAGGTTCCCCCAAAACCCAGGTCCCTGATGGGTTCCAAGGAGGTTAGGAAGGAAGGAAAAGATGGAGTGCGACCCTTATCTGGGAGATACAACGCCTTTTTCCAAACCCAGGGGTGATTTCCCAGATCTCCAGCAGGGGGAGCAAGGGAGTGATAAAACCCAATTCCCCTAGGCTAAGACACCATGTCAGAACTCATTCGGACGCTAAATTTAAAAGAGCTCCGTTGGATGCATGAATTACAAACTATGCAGCCTTCAGGATTGAATGAAACCAGCGATTGGTTAACTGTAGCTGAATAAATATAGGAGGATATGATAGGTTTGGATTGTGATGATTAATAAAGTTCTTTGAAGAACCTGTCTGATGTGTGGAGTGTGATGATTGATAAAGTTTTTTGAAGACTTTGCCTGAAGAGTAGTGCGTGACTGGGTATCCTGTGGATGATGTCATCCGGGGGGATGTATATCATGCAGTAACTGGAGACCTCATAAGAGCCAGGTGGGGGAGGGGCAAGACTTAGAAGGCTTCCTAGCAACCCCAGGGGAGTTATTAGGGAAGCCAGCACACCTACCAGAGGAGGAACAGAAGCCATCCTGTGGAGGCATGGAATAACCTGAAGTAGGGCTAGCAGACATCCGGATTTACCCAGACATGCCCTCTTTCCGGGGGGCGGCTTTTCAAAACCTGGCACTTTGGGTTCTGAAAAGCTTCCAGGTCAGGACTGTGTTGAGAGGGCGTCTGCGCAGATGTGGATGTAACGTGGTGATGTCATGCGCATGCATGTGATGTCATCACATCTGCACATGTGCAGATGCCCTCTCGACATGGCTCCGAGCACGAGAACAGATTGAGGGGGCAGGGCGAGGCTAGGCTGTGGCAGAAAGGGGCGTGACTTCAGAACAGGGTGGGGCTGAGGGCACCTGGGGGGCGGGGCCATGGGTCCAGATTTTACAGTAGTAAAATCTGGGAACCCGTCTGAAGCAGGGCCTCAGATGATGCTGGAGCCAGAAGAGATGGACTGCAACTGGAGCCATAATATCTTGAGAAATCCCCAGGAAAAGGTAAAGGTCAACCATGGGAGGCTACAGTTCACTAAGTCAATGGTGAGAGGGAGGTGGGCTGCCTCAGACTAGAGAGTTGCGCAGGGACAAAAATCCCACCCATCCTCACCCGTCCCCGCCAGGATCCTCTCTGTCCCCACCTGTCCCCGTCAGGATCCTCTCCGTCCCCACCCATCCCCGCCAGGATCCTCTCCGTCCACACCCGTCCCCGTCAGGATCCTCATCAGGATCCTCTCCATCCCCACCTGTCCCTGTCAGGATCCTTTCCGTCCCCGCCAGGATCCTCTCCGTCCACACCCGTCCCCGTCAGGATCCTCTCCGTCCCCACCCATCCCCGCCAGGATCCTCTCCGTCCACACCCGTCCCCGTCAGGATCCTCTCCGTCCCCACCTGTCCCTGTCAGGATCCTCTCCGTCCCCACCCATCCCCGCAAGGAATTATCTCCATCCCCGCCCATCCCCATAAAAAGCAGCAATTACTTCTGATAGGATCAATTCCAGTTTCTTTTGTTTGCGCTGCTGTTTTCCTTGTGGAATCTCTTTGGTGGAACTCTTTTTTAGTTTTCTGTTCAGGTAATTCACTTATAAACCCCCTCTTTTACTAAGGCTGACGTGTCCATTATATTATATGGACGAACCCTGCTTCCAAAGGCTTCCATCCCCGTGGGAGTCCCGTAGGCCAGAGGGGGGACCCATGGGAGTCCCGTGAGTTAGGGGGGGATTCCCGCGGGAACCGTGGGATTCCTGCGATCCCCGTTCCCGTGCAGACCTCTACCTCAGACCCTCTGAGGTAGAGCGTCTGAGGTAGAGGGTTTGTAGCAGAAGATTCACTTATAGGAGAGGAACATTAAGGGCTCCTTTTACAAAGGTGCGTTAGGGCCTTAACGCACAGAATAGCGTGCGCTAAATTGCCATGCGCGCTAGCCGCTATCGCCTCCTTTTAAGTAGGCGGTAATTTTTTGGCTAAAAACGCTAGCGCACCTTTCTAAAAGGAGCCCTACGTGTAGGAAGTGGCTTCAAGGATTATTATATTCTTTGTGAACTTTGATCCCTAAGAATTTCTGAGCATTTTAGAACAGGGGTGTCCAACCTGCGGCCCAAGGGCCGCATGCGGCCCGGTGAAGTATTATGTGCGGCCCCAGTTGACGGCGATGCAGTGTTTTCCTCTGCTGCCCCCTGGTGTTTACCTTCTTGCTGGCTCCTCTGTCTTGCTGCAGCGTTTGCGCGGCCCCAGAAAATTTTTTTTCGGCCAATGCGGCCCAGGGAAGCCAAAAGGTTGGACACCCCTGCTTTAGACGTTTTGAGCTGACGGAAGAAGCCCCAAAACTTGGAGTGGCTCGTTGCGGATTACAATACTTTTTTTTAACTTTTGTTTATAAATTGAAGCATCTTGCTTGAAAGGGGGACACTATACCAAGGAAGGTTGCTATGCTTCCCAGAAGGCCCTGGACAGGGCTTCCGTGCGGAAACCCCGCGAGTACGTCACGCCTTAAATTATGCACATAACTAGGGCCTCGGCACCTACATTTTGGCGAAGGCAACATATTTTCACTGGTGCAAATGGCCACACCTGAATTTAGTGCATTGCCCAGGTGTAAGTGCTACTCGTTAAACTGTGCCTAACTTTAAGCGTTTTTCCCCGTGCATGCTGGGAAGAAGCCTTTCTCTCTATGGATGCTGGGAAGCAGCGTTTTTCTCCGTGCATGCCGGGAAGAAGTCTTTCTCTGTATGGATGCTGGGAAGCAGCGTTTTTCTCCATGCATGCCGGGAAGAAGCCTTTCTCTCTATGGATGCTGGGAAGCAGCGTTTTTCTCCATGCATGCCGGGAAGAAGCCTTTCTCTCTATGGATGCTGGGAAGCAGCGTTTTTCTCCATGCATGCCGGGAAGAAGCCTTTCTCTCTATGGATGCTGGGAAGCAGCGTTTTTTTCCGTGCATGCCGGGAAGAAGCCTTTCTCTCTATGGACGCTGGGAAGCAGCGTTTTTCTCCGTGCATGCCGGGAAGAAGCCTTTCTCTCTATGGATGCTGGGAAGCAGCGTTTTTCCCCGTGCATGCCGGGAAGAAGCCTTTCTCTCTATGGGTGCTGGGAAGCAGTGTTTTTCCCCGTGATTGCTGGGAAGAAGCCTTTCTCTCTATGGATGCTGGGAAGCAGCGTTTTTCTCCGTGCATGCCGGGAAGAAGCCTTTCTCTCTATGGATGCTGGGAAGCAGCGTTTTTCCCCGTGCATGCCGGGAAGAAGCCTTTCTCTCTATGGACGCTGGGAAGCAGCGTTTTTCTCAGTGCATGCCGGGAAGAAGCCTTTCTCTCTATGGACGCTGGGAAGCAGCGTGTTTCTCAGTGTACACTGGGAAGCATGGAAGCAGTGCATTTGTGGGAGAAAGCGTGGTAGCAGCGATTTTCAGAGTGAATGGTAAGCGATACACTTTTCTATCGGTACAGTAAAAGGAAAAAGAACTTTAATGATGATGTAATTTGGGGGGTGGGCGGAGTCAGCTTCTGAAAAATCGCGAATAAGCGAATCCGCAGATACAGAAACTGCGGACACGGAGGGAGAAATGTTCTTTTAAAAGCAATAGGAGGATGTGGTAAGCGCAGTTAATGTGGCTGGTTTTCAAAAAGGTTTGGATAAGTTCCTGGAGGAAAAGTCCTTAGTCTGAAGTTGAGGCAGACGTGGGAGAAGCCACTGCTTGCCCTGGATCGGGGGCATGGAATGTTGCTACTTTTCAGGCTTCCGGAATCTTGCTTGTCTTAGGATTCTGAAATGTTGCTCCGATTTGGTGCTTGTAACTTGGATTGGCCTCCGTGAAACTGGGCTATATGGACCATTGATCTGACACAATAAGGCTATTCTTATGTTCTTATGACCTGCTATAGAATGAGGTGTAGTTACTAAAGTGGGCTACTGTTAAGACTTATTATTTTACTGTTAACCTTTAGGTGACCTGTACTAAATTAGGAAATTAGCATACCTTAATGATATCCTACGTTGATAACTTCTCCCCTTAGTGTGAAGAGTTTCATTCTCTGGTAACCAGAGCTGATATTATTATGTCATAATGGCTCATTCCACCAATAAGAGCCAACCTCATCAGTGATGTCACAATGGTTTCACTTATTCGCGATTTTTTGGCTGCTGACTCTGCCCCCCCCCCCCCCAATTACATCATCACTAAAGTTATTTTTTTGTTTACAGCTCTGGGTAAAGAATCACTGCTGCGACGGCGTCTTAGATCGGGGATGGGGGGGGGGGGTGCTGAGCTGGGAAGAGCTGCAACCCCGGCCCCAGAGAGACAGAGGTATGTCACGGGCAGACATGACTCTTATTGGGAGGAGGGGGAAGGGAAGCTTCGGTTCAGTTAGCCTGAGGAGGGGAATGTGCTGCTGGTCCGAACGGCACTTCGGTGCTAGAAAGGACGTGGTGGACTTTGTTACGAGGGCAGAGGACGGCAGCACCCCTCACTGCAGTAAAACCCAGCCGCTTGCAGTATTTTCCCATGGATCGGTTCTTTTGCGCTCCCGATAATCGCAGGTGCCTTCCTACTTCCTCAATCGCACCGTAATGGCACTCCCTATGCTACAGATCCTGTTAATAATATTGGATTTAACAATTTCGTAAAGCTTGAGAATTATGAGAAGCAGCAGCTGTGTTTTCATTTATTTTAATACCAATTTTACTTTTAAAAGTATTTTAAAGAGTTTAAGGTAGCCGGATTCCTAAAAATGTTTTTCTCATTTTGTGCCTATTTCCCCACACCGCGAATAACCGTTGAAACGTTATTTGCGGTTTCAATACAAAAAAACGCTAACTTTTACAAAAAACTCCGAATAACATTTTTAAAAAGTTATTCGCGATTTTTTGGTATTCACGGCTATGTTGTGCCCGAATCCCCTGCGAATACGAGGGGAGACGTGTACTCAAGTTTCAAGTTTATTTGATTATTTGATTAAACGCCTATCAAAAATACTAAGCGTTGTACAATAATAATTAAAACATTGACAAAAGTACACAGAGACTAACATCTTAACATAGTTCGTGTTTTTTTGTTTTTTTTTTGTTAATCTATAAGGACACAATAGGAAAAAAAGGGGGGAGAACTACAATACAGTGGTGCCTCGCATAACGAACGCCTCACACAACGAACTTCATGTCTTGATTCACACAACGAACTTCGTTTCACACAACGAACTTCGTTTCACACAACGAAGTCGCCCGAGCTGCCGATGTATTGCATCCTTCCGCGCAGGCACTGCAGGCAGTCGTTAGTCACTGCGCTTAACTGCCCTCTCTCACTGTATACAGTCGTCCTTTTAAGAGAAACTCAATATTTTTTATATATCATGGCTTCTAAAAAAAGCAGGAAGGTGATTTCTGTTGAAATGAAACGGGAAATAATTAGAAGGAGTGAATGTGGGGTAAAACAGTGTGACCTCGTCAAAGAGTTTGGCCTCAGCAAGACCACCATTTTCACCATTTTGACAAATTTATCTTTTTTTATGTCATCTTAGCATATTTTATGCTGCAGAACGAATCATTTTTTTTAACATGCATTGTTATGGGAAAACGCGTTTCACATAACGAACTTTTCGCATAACAAACTTGCTCCTGGAACGAATTAAGTTCGTTGTGTGAGGCACCACTGTATTTATTAAGAAAAGCTACAGAAAAGGAAAGAACAACGGGAGGGGAAGTCAAGAGTTGCTGGACTTGAAACGAATAGTCAATTGTAGGCATCTTTAAAAAAGAAACATTTTAAACTATTTTTAAATTTCTGTAAATTGTTTTCAGATCGAATATACAGTGGTGCCTCGCATAACGGACGCCTCGCACAGCGAACGCTGCGCATAACGAACTTTTTGTCTTGCTCCCTATAACGAACTTCGTTTCACACAACGAAGTCGCCCGAGGGGCCCGGGGGGGGGCGGAACTACTCTCGCCGCTTCCTAATGTGAGCCGGGAACAGCAGCACCCTCCTGTCTGAATGCAGTGTTCCATCATCTCCCTCCACCTTACCTTAAAAACCGAGTTTTCCGGCTTTCTTTTTCGGCCAGCCACACACTTTCAAAGAGCAGCACATGCGCGCATGCTCTGTTGTTCAATCTTCTCCTCTGACGCAACCGGAAACCGGAAGTTGCAGGAGAGGAGAACATTGATCAACTCCAGCAGCTGCGCGTGCACAGCTTTTTGAAAGCGTGCGGCTGGGTGAAAAAGAAAGCTGGCAAACTCTGCATATAAGGTGAGGTGGAGGGAGGGAAATGTAGGGCTGCAGAACGAATTATTTTGTTTTACATGTATTCTTATGGGAAAACGCGTTTCACACAACGAACTTTTCGCATAACAAACTTGCTCCTGGAACGGATTAAGTTCGTTGTGTGAGGCACCACTGTATATAGGAAGAGAATTCCAAATCGTGGGGGCAGTTACTGAAAAGACTGTATTAGGTCGAGTGCCTATTATTCTTAAGGATGGGATATTAAGAGTATGCTGTGAGGTGGATCTTAGAGTTCTCGGAGGGTCATATGGAATAAGAAGTCTGTCAATAAATGCTGGGACATGTGTTTGTATTGTTTTGAAAGTTGATTAGTATCACTCGGATGTTTATCTCTCCTATAGCATGTATAGTTAATTAATATACCTTGGCTGTTCATAGAAATAGACGGCAGATAAGGGCCAGGGCCCATCTACTATATCTCGGTGGTTGTACCACTAGCTTTCCAAATAACATCTTGTCCGTATGTATCTTGACCATACTGTGTACGTACTACTGTGACCCGTTCTGGGCTCTTTTGCAGGACGGGCTGAACGAATGAATAACATAACAACTGGAAGTAATTAAAAACAATCAACAAAATTCATTATCCAAACGGTCAAAGTAATGAAGATAAGTGACAGTAGGCTTAATGAACGTGTTACGGCTGGGAGACGAATGACTTCCCACAGCGCGTATACATTATTCAAATCCCAGAACGATGCATTCGTAGTTCTTTCCTGCTTTTTCTCTCGTTTTCCAGTAGAGAATGGTCGGAGACTGTCTGTCCTCTGAAAGGTCTGGCGAGTTCATTTTCCAATAGCCACAGCAATTTTACAACATAACATAAGCCAGTGTTCCCGCTAAGCTGCGCTGGCGCACAAAATATTACATCGCAGCGCACAAGTTTCACGTCACAGCGCACACTCGAGCGGAGGTGAGAGGAAGCGGCGGCGGTCTGCCCTGATCGCCTAAGATGCAGCAGCGGCGGCTCCTTTCATGATCCCCGTAAATTACGGGGATGCCGCCGCTGCTGCATCTTAGGCGATCAGGGCAGACCGCCGCCGCTTCCTCTCACCTCCGCTCGAGTGTGCGCTGTGACGTGAAACTTGTGCGCTGCGATGTAATATTTTGTGCGCCAGCGCACGCCAGCGCAGCTTAGCGGGAACACTGAACATAACATAACTTTACTAGTCTTTAAGCCCATTACATTAACGGGTGCTAGAATACATGTGTGTGTCTGTCTTTCTTTCTTTCTCTCTCTCTCCTTGGCCGCTTTCTGTCTGTCTGTCTTTCTTTCTGTCTCTCTCTTTCCTCAGCTGTCCACCACCACCCCTTCCCTGCTCCCCCTTTCCAGCAGTAGACCTTCTCCCTTCGTTTTACCTCCCCCCTGTCCAGCAGCACCTCTTCCCTGCTCCCCCTGTCCAGCAGTAGGCCTTCTCCCTTCCTGTTACCTCCCCCCCTGTCCAGCAGCACCTCTTCCCTGCTCCCCCTGTCCAGCAATAGGCCTTCTTCCTTCCTGTTACCTCACCCCCCGTCCAGCAGCATCCCTTACCTGCTCCCCCTGTCCAGCATCTGGCTTCCTGGTCTCTTCTGGCCCACCGGCACGAACTGCTACTGCCACTGCTGCTCTTCCAGGTATTGCTGGGCAAAGCTCGCGCTGCAATTTCCTTTGATGTCGCCTTCTCTTTCAACAATATTTCCTTCTGTTGCTGCTTTCGCCGTTCCTTCTCCTTCTCGTTGCGTCTGCCCTCCTCTTCAAAGCAGCCTGCTGAGGTTCGCCGACCGGCTGTAGCGAACCTTGCAGGCTACTCTCCACCTTGGTAGCACGTTCCCTCTGACGCGATCGCTTTGAAGAGGAGCAGCAGCGGCGGCAGCGGTTGGTGAGTGAGGGCGGGAGGGGGGAGTCGTCGGTGTGTTCCCTGCCTCCGTGTTCTAAAATGGAATTCGGTACGGAGGGACACATCATGCTGTCAGTGAACATGCCGTCCTAAGTGCACATGTGCGCTTAGGGCTTTATTATGGAGGATTCTTCTATACTGCCATAACCAATCAATTTCTAGGCAGTTTACACAGAAGAAGGCTGGACAAACAGCGAAATAGAAAAGATTAAAAATACAACAATTTTCTTAACTATACTCAGTACAGAATTTTACTAACAGGACGCAAGAAGACACCTACAGTATTTCGGAAAGGCTCCTAAGCACTTATGACTTTATAGAATACAGTAGACTCTCTGTTAACCAGAACTCAAGCAACCAGGAAAAAAAAAAATAAAACCAAAGAAATTACGTAATATTTTAAATAAAAATCAAAATGGAAAAATTATGTTCTTACCTGTTAATTTTCTTTCCTTTAGACGCAGAAGATGAATCCAGAGACCAATGGGATAGCACACATCTACTAGCAGACGGAGATAGAGAAACTGATTAACAGGTGGTTCTATTGGCTGGCACTCCTCCTGTATCTTCAGTATAGCTCCTTGCCCAAGCATCCATAACCATCAATATGTTTAGCATGTAAAAAACTTATTTCCCATAACAAATCTCAAAAGGCAATAATACAGAATGCAACCATCAATAATAACAAACTTCGAAAGTTGCAAAAGAAAAAACCGACAGACAATATCCAGAAAGGGTGGGGCTCTGGATTCATCTGCTGCGTCTAAAGGAAAGAAAATTAACAGGTAAGAACATAATTTTTCCTTCCTTAGCTACAACAGCAGATGAATCCAGAGACCAGTGGGATGTAGCAAAGCAATCCTCAAATCTGGGTGGGAAGCAAATGCCGCCTCCGCAACAACCAAAGCACTAAACGCATCCACCGCATGCGCCCCCCACATCCAACCGGTAATGCTGAGATAAAGCACTCTCGGAAGACCAAGTAGCCCCGAGACAAAACTCCTCCAAAGAAAAAACTCTGGACCGAGTCCAAGAAGTAGCCATCGCTCTGGCGGAATGGTCATGAAGTTCTGTCACCAACCGCCTCCCTGCCATCAAGCAAGCGTAAATAATGTCCTCCTGGACCCATCGAGCGATGGAGGCTTTGGACGCTGCCATACGGTTGAGGCGTCCCTTGAAGAATACAAAAAGGTCCTTGTAACAAGCTAAGAATGGCACTTGAAGCTGAAGGGAATTGAACGCTAAGCCCTTGGCAATACACTTGTGCCAAAAAAGAACTCTGGAAGGGTGCAAATGTTGAGAAGTACCCAAAAAAAGGAAAAACCTCCAAAAGGAAGCAGAAGCCACAGGTGAAGACGTCTGTATCGCCTGGATAAGAGAAGAAACAACCTGCTTCGCATAACCCTTACACGTCAGCCATGACTTTTCAAAAGCTAGGTCGCAATACCAAAGTAGTACGAATATCCATGTCGATCGGATCCTAGGTGAGCAAATCCGGAGATACCAGGAAACTTCTTAGTCCGGCTGTCGAAAGACTCATCAAATCCGCAAAATAAGGATGGCGCCGCCAATCCAGAGATTCTACAAATACTGTGCCCGGAAAGCGAGCTCGAGATGGCAAATCCAAGCCATCATCAGCCAGCAGAAAACACAGAAAAAGAGAAGGCAGAAGCGAGAAAGGAGCCATGCAGCTACCCCTCTAACTCCCACTCCCTGGGCCCGCCAAAGAAGCTAGGAAGCTTAGAATTTCGAGACGAGGCCATGAGGTCTAGTTCCAGGAGATCTCACTTCCATAAAAAGAGCTGGAACGCCTGAGCCAAAATTCTCAATATCCAGGATGTAGAAGATTTCACTATTACTAATATTTACACTTTCTAGAGCGTACACAGCGCTGTACACTGTAACATACAATAAATGGGCCATGCTCAGATTTTGCGGAGAGAAAGTCTATCCAAACTCTTTTCTTGAACCATAAAATGATCTGCCAACAGAAGAGGAAGATGAGGGTCCACCCACTTTACCCGCCAACTGAGTACATCACCTACTGCCCAGGCTGTAAAGTCATAATACTGACTGAAAAGACCTTCAGCGTCATTCCGGAAGAATGGTCTGAAGCTCCAGAAACGGTAGCCTGACCATGCTCCAGAGTAGAAGAATGAACAAGTACTGAGTCACCTCTTAAGACCAGACTCCTGGAGCTGAGGATGGGAGGCACCGAGCCCCCCCAACCCGACAGCCGGGATGTTTGGTGGCCATGAGCTAGTCCAGCAAAGACCGAGGCATGCCTTTGAAAAGAGAAATCTCACCGAGCCACCAAATCATACAGAGCGATGCTTGAGGAGCCTTCCAAATAATTGGAGCCCTGAGATACCGGGAACCACCAGAACAAAAGCGACTGCTGTAGCGTTATAATGGGAAAGCTGGAGTCAGCAGCATGGATCCCATACTCTTGGTCATGGTGACCGAAGAAGAATGCAAACCTGAGACTGTAACCCCTCACCCTAGTCTCTGAGAAGAAACACATTTCTCTCCTATATGAATAAAAACATCGCCCCGATATACCTATAAATAGTACAGGAGAAAAGAGCGCTGTGCAAATTCGAAGATTCACGTCCACAGAACTGAGGAAAAGAAACCACCCTTTGTGTCAGTCAAATGGCCCGACTGGAAGACGTCCAGATCAAGCAGTCAGTCAAGAAGAAAGTAGGTACCACTGCCCACATTTTCTAAAATGTTCGTGAAGCCTTGGGTAGGCGAAATGGCATGTGCCAAAACTGAAAGCGCTGCTCCAAGAGAGGCAAGAAAACCCAGTGCCTTGCCCTCCCTCCCTCCCTTACCTTCTCTTATGGCGAAACTGGTGATTTGTGGCTATGCGTTGTATTACAACCGGAGCTTTGAAGTCACGTCGGGTTGCCTGCTAGAAAAGTCTCCTCTGATGCAACCGGAAATAGGAAGTTGCGTCAGAGGAGACTTTTCCAGCCTTATACAAATCACCAATTTCGCCATAAGAGAAGGTAAGGGAAAGGGAGGGAGGGAGATTCATGGCCGGCCGGCCAGCGGGAGAGGTGGCTGCCGGACCGCACACTCGTTTACTGCGCGTGCTAACTATTCACCGCTCCACAGGGCGGTGAATGGCCTTATCCCCGATCTCGCGCTGACCTTTTCTTTGGTCACCATTTTGGCGGGTTACCCGCGACTAACAACCACCGTATCATTCTCTAATATGAGGGAAGGAAAGAGGCCCGCGCACGCAAGGTAGTGGGGGAGGAGGGGCGCGGAGAGGAGGATGGGTGCCGGCGCTCCCACCAATATGGCACTCGGAGCAGACCGCCACCCCCACCTCACTATGCCACTGCCATACATACCTTTTTTTTTTTTTTTTGCATTGGCCCTAGATATAAGTATCTACCCTGTTTCCCCGAAAATAAGACCTATCCCGAAAATAAGTCCTAGTTAACAACGAACCCCGAGGTCCCCCCCACCCCCACGAATGTCCCTGACACTCCCTGGCTCCATCCCTGACACTAATGCTGCCTGATTTGCTGAAAAAATCGGACTTGTCAATTCAACAACCCCCCCACCCTTGCGGCTTTAGGAGGCCTCGGAGCGGAGGTATGTCAGTCTCATAGTGGGAGGGTCGGTGGGGTTCTGCTGCACAAGGGGATGGGAGGAATGATGCTGCACATGGGCTAGAAGAGAGGAAGGGAGAGATGATTGCTGTACATGAAAAAAATAAGATAACCCCGAAAATAAGCCGGTGTGTTTTTTGGACCCAAAATTAATATGACACTGTTTTATTTTCGGGGAAACACGGTAATAATCAACAGAATCCAGATCCCGAGAAAGGAAACAAACAACTAATAGCAGTATGGCACCACGAAGCATTTATTCAAAAGTGGTCCAGCGCTTTCACGGGTATTTTTATGTAAAAATTTTAACAAACAACGAAATTGTAACTTTCCCCTGCCTTTCCATTTTACTCTTGTTAGTCCAATTTGTTTGTCAGTTGTCTAACTTGTTCAAATTATATGTATTGCCACATTCTGATGGTTTTTAAATTGTACATCGCTTAGATATTGTTATAAGCGATTCATCAAATGCAAATTAAACTTGAAACTTGAAACTATTTCTCACAAGTAAATGGCATTTTTCGACTCTTCTGTTTTGAATACTCTAAATTGATATGTTGGCTCCTGATGCAGGCACTTTGCCGGGCTACTTTTCAAGAGTAAATGTTCCTTAATCTATATATATAAAATCGGAGGTATGTACCGTATGTATGTATGTATGTATGTGTGTGTGTATGTGCCGCGATCACGCAAAAACGGCTTGACCGATTTGAACGAAACTTGGTATGCAGATCCATCACTACCTGGGATGATATGTTCTGGGGGTCTCGCGGCCCACCTGCACACGTGGGCGGAGCAACAAACAGAAAATCAGATTACACCCATTCATGTCAATGGAAAAAATGTAAAAAGCTGCCATTCTCACAGCAATTCCAACTATAAAACACTTTGTATGACACTATAACCACTAGGGACATCATAAGTACATAAGTAGTCGCCTCCGCCGGGGCAGACCAGAGGTCCATCTAGCCCGGCGGTCTGCTCACGCGGTGGCCCATCAGGCATATTGCCTGATCTGCGGTCTTTGACTAATTTTATGCCTACCTCAACACTTATCTCTAAACTTTCCACTGCTCTTATCTGTACCCCTCAATCCCTTTGTCTTCCAGGAACCTATCCAGGTCATCCTTGAAACCCTGTACTGTGCTATTTCTTATTACGGCCTCCGGAAGGGTGTTCCATGTGTCCACCACCCTCTGTGTGAAGAAGAATTTCCTTGCGTTTGTTTTAAACCTGTCCCCCTTCAATTTCATCGAGTGACCCCTTGTTCTTGTGGTTTCTTTCAAACATCGTTTCTATTCTACCACGGACACCATACATATAGAGTTTGTATGTTCTAACTGTGTTTGTAACTGTTTCCTTCATGCAACCCAGTTCATAATGTTATTACCTTACATGAGTACTCACATATGCTGAACTAGGAACACAGGTCTATGTTGCTTGCTCAATGGTGGGTTCACCCAAGAATTTATATGTTCTTGCTCCTGGGGGTGAAACTAAAAATGTTGTTTATAATCAAGTTTTGTGTTAGTTGTATTTTATTCATTTTGTCAAATAATTTGAATATTGTACTTTTTATAAAGCTGTAAAAAAATAATTTCATTCACCACTATAAAGTATCTTTTTTTGAATCCATTTACAGTGTTATTGCTATAATTAAATACCCGTGCAACGCCGGGGCTTCAGCTAGTGGTATATATTGGTGTTCATCTGTTTTGGGTTTTTTTTTCCTTTGCATATGATCCTATTAGTTGCTTTCCTTTCTGCCTCTGCTTTTTATCCCTAAGCATGCCAATCTCCTCCCCAGTCCATTAAGCAGGGAAACTACAAATGATGAGGCTGTGTTACTGTTTATTTCTTAGCAATATTATAAGGGGGTTGTTTATTAAAAGTTTCCTACCGTTTGGGCTGTGGTACCAACAACAAAAACCCTGTGGAAAATAAAATGAGACCAACACTTGATGAATCCAAGGAAGTGACTCAAATCCAGTCCTCCAGAGCCACGCTTGGCCAGTCTGCATTTTAGGATATTCACAATAAATATGCATGCACCGCCACTATTATTCCTTCTAGAACAGGGATGTCAAAGTCCCTCCTTGAGGGCCGCAATCCAGTCGGGTTTTCAGGATTTCCCCAATGAATATGCATTGAAAGCAGTGCACGCACATAGATCTCATGCATATTCATTGGGGAAATCCTGAAAACCCGACTGGATTCGGCCCTCAAGGAGGGACTTTGGGGACCCCTGATGTATAGGTTACGTCTCTTACATGTTCTATATCAGGGATGTCAAAGTCTCTCTTTGAGGGCCGCAATCCAGTCGGGTTTTCAGGATTTCCCCAATGAATATGCATTGAAAGCAGTGCATGCACATAGATCTCATGCATATTCATTGGGGAAATCCTGAAAACCCGACTGGATTGCGGCCCTCAAGGAGGGATTTTGACATCCCTGTTCTAGAACCTATGCATGCATTGTGGATAGCCGAAACCCACTGACACCCTTAGCGCGCTTACCTCACACTGCGCTCTAGGTGCTGCCCACGCGATCGCTCCACGAGCAGCAGAATTTATGCTAATCTCCTCCGCAAACACACTTCCCGACCAATAGCAAAGCAAGACAGGGCCTGGAGGTCAGCCAATCAGCCGCCGCTTAACAAGAGCCGCCGATCCTTTCTGGAAACCTGTGGCCATACCTTCCCTGCAATTGCCGCATGTGACCAGCAGGGGGGCAAAAGCTTGGAAACCCCCAGTGGGGGAGATGGCTGCCAACCAATCAGACAATTGTTTGTATGAAGCCTGCCAAAAGATGCTTGTTACAGGGTAGGAGGCAGGCGCATACATTAATGAAGGAGGGGGGGGGGAATTTGGGGGCATCCTCGCTGCAAACCCCCATTCCTTTAGGAAGTGGCTCCGGCAGCTGCGGCCGGGAACTACATTGCCCATGAGCCCTAGAGGCGCCCACAGGAAGGACGTCTGCGCAGTGAGCTACTCAGATCCAAGTTTAGAGCTTTGAGCTGCCAGCCCTGGCCCATCATGTAGGTGCTGCACAGCCTTCTCAGCGTTGCAATTAGAAATTTGCACTTTCTGCTCTGTTTTGCAAGGTGTGCATCTCCACGTTTCTTCCCCGCAAGGCGCTCTACCGCAGGAGCCAAGAAAAGCTCCACGTGCATGAAGATTGCGTGCCTCCACTTTGCATCTTTGTTGCAAAACTAGCGCCAGAAGAGAGGCAAGGCAAAGTCTTTTGTGCTTCCCCTCCCCCATCAAAGCACAGGGGAAAATGTCTCAGGCGAGAGGAGGTAAGATCACAGTGGGTGCTCGGTTGCAAAAAAAAAAAAAAATGCAAAAACTGGGGGGTGCATTTGGAAGTGCACGGATGCAATTGTTAATTTGCAATTGCATTTCCAAGTTTGAGGCTTTCCCCAGCTCAGTTGCATTTCCTGTTTAGTATCTGCCTTTTTTTTTTTTTGCAGAGAGTTCCTGTAAGGCAGGGCTTGGAGTTCAGCTGTGCAGTGACATTATTTGCATTCTTGTGCTAGGATTACTGAGCTCTTTTTTGCTTTTGCCTAGTCAGGACAGACAGGGGTGGCGAGAAACATTTTAGGCTGTTCAAAGGCACCTTGAAACGACGGTTTTTACTTTCAAGTGAAACAATAAAACAAGTCTTAAAAAAAAGAAGCACCTTTAGCACGAGATGAGAGGGGTAACTAGAGAACATAGGTTCCCCTAGGAAAGGTCTGTTCTTAAACCAATACTTAGCTTTTTTTTTTTTTTTTTGCAAATTTGTTCGCTGATTTAGACTCACAAGTACCACTTCTGTGCAGGTGTATTATTATTATTATTTTTTTTATATGTTTAAATTCTTGAAGCCATTATTTTAATTTTGCACGGGATTGAAAATAAAGCAAGTGTTTGAGAAGTCCTCTGCATCTTGCATCTTTCATCTTATCCCATAAATTTGCAGTATTTAAAAAGTTTTAAGATTCAGGAGCGGACTGGAGTGGCAGCGCTGCCTGGCAGGTCAGTCTGTCTAGCTTGCAGCAGGAAGGGGGTGGCAATTGATTGGACGGTGAATGGGACCCAGGCGGGAGCCAATGGAAAGCCTTTTTGCTTGCATAAACCCGGTGCGATTGCTCTGCAAAGTCCTGATGCATGCACAGAAAGAAAAGATTAATAATAAAAAAAGAAAAAGTAGAAAAGTATGTCTATACATTTTATTGGAAGATATATTGCATGTTTGCAGAGGCGAGGGGGGGGGGGGAGTTGTTTGCTGTTGCGTCTGGAGCCTTTTCCATTACGTAGCTCCCCTAGACCAGGGGTAGGCAATTCCGGTCCTGAGAGCCGGAGCCAGGTCAGGTTTTCAGGATATCCAAAGTGAATATGTATGAGATGGATTTGCATGCACTGCCTCCTTGAGATGCAAATCTAGCTCGGACATATATTTATTAGGGATATCCTGAAAACCTGACCTTTCTCCGGCTCTCGAGGACCGGAATTGCCTACCCTAGACCGGTGTGAGGTGCTGGCAGGACTTTGAATCCCACTTGCAGAGCAAACAGCTTTAATCGTCCACACTCTGACTCTATGTACAGTGGGGGCTGGGCGGGGGGGACAGTGGCATCGGAGGTGGCGATCGCTTTGCAGAACGCAAGTGCAGCTGCTGGGATCCGTCCCAGTGGATCGACCCCCCCCCTCCCTC
This sequence comes from Geotrypetes seraphini, assembly GCF_902459505.1. NCBI lineage: Eukaryota > Metazoa > Chordata > Amphibia > Gymnophiona > Dermophiidae > Geotrypetes > Geotrypetes seraphini. The sequence continues at coordinate 13,819,476 of NC_047093.1, read as the reverse complement.
CCTCCCTCCCTCCTCACCAGCCTGCAGAAAAGGAAACCAGGGAAGCAACAACTTTGCTCGTTTGCTGGATAAAAAAGGATTATTATGGCCTGAAGGGCTGCCAGTAAAGAGCTCTTGGCGTTGAGTTTCTGCACTGAGATGCTTATTAACAACATAGGAGAAAGCCACTTAGCTGATTTCTTCTTTTTTTTTTTTTTTTTTTTTGGGGGGGGAAGGGATTTTGGATTTAGTTCACATCTTTTTTAGTCTTATTCAAGGCCAGTTGCATTAGGGCACCCCTGAAGGCTTGCAATTGAAGTTTGTGTGTGTGTGTGTGGGGGGGGGGGTGTGTGGGGGTGGGGGTGGGGGGTTATACAATTGTGCTACAATATATGTCCACAGTGGCTTTAGTAGTAGTAATAATAATTTGTGACTTGGGAGGAGGAGCTGGCCTTGTTTAGTAAAGATTCTTGCTTCAGCAAAAACTTTGTGCAGGTCATGATGTGTTTTAAATATTTCTGATGTTACTGTTATGCCAGTGGTCTCAAAGTCCCTCCTTGAGGGCCGCAATCCAGTCGGGTTTTCAGGATTTCTCCAATGAATATGCGTGAGGTCTATGTGCATGCACTGCTTTCAATGCATATTCATTGGGGAAATCCTGAAAACCCGACTGGATTGCGGCCCTCAAGGAGAGACTTTGAGATTCCTGTGTTGTGCCTTGATTGTGTTCGTTTTTCCTGTAATCCATGGAATATAAGTTTTTAAAAGAAATACATTTCCTGAACTTGCCTGATGCAGTTGCTAAAGGGCTGGTTAATAAATTGGACTGGAGTGAATCCCTCTTTTCACGGATTTTTTTTTTCCCCCCAGCTGTTCTCTGTTCAGTTCTTGTTAAGGCCCCGATGCTCTAAACCAGGGGTCTCAAAGTCCCTCCTCGAGGGCCGCCATCCAGTCGGGTTTTCAGGATTTCCCCAATGAATATGCATGAGATCTGTGAGCATGCACTGCTTTCAATGCATATTCATTGGGGAAATCCTGAAAACCCAACTGGATGGCGGCCCTCAAGGAGGGACTCGATCCCTGCTCTGTGGATTTAAGGAATGACACGAAGGGCAGGATTCTCAAAAATCCACGTTAAAAAACCCAGCCGTTGTGAGAGCGAATTAAAAAAAGCGAGACATTCTCCCCAAATCTCACGTGCAAATGATATCGGCAGACAGCAGGGGGGGGGGGGGTATTTTCTCAATTTACTTGCATCGAGTTGCTGACCAGCACATGTGCAGAATATACAAGGAAAGAGGCGTGAATGTGCGCGCATGTCACTGGGAAGCTGTAAGCGGTGTGCAAGAGCTATTGGACGAGTGGGAGGGGAGGAGCTACGTCGACTTTTTTCAGTCGCGCATAAAACATGCCCTGCCGTTCTCTACAAAAAAACTAGTAATTAAGGTAAATCTTGTAATTGGTTTTATGTAAAATTTATTAATCATGACCCATAGCCAGAAACAGACAAGATAAGGGTATCATACACATGCTCAAGAAGAAAAGTTGGCTTTTAACAAGCGTGCATGAAACATGCCTTGCACAGCGTTTTTTTAAAATGGGGTAAATATTGTGCGTGTGTAACACATGCACATCTATGCCATAAAGGGGGGAAAAAACCCCAACAGCTGTGTGGCAGGAAGCTGCTTTGGGGCTTCCACTGCCACTCAGCATTTGCTAGGCCAGCCTACTTCGATAATGCGAGGTGGGCCAGCCTAGCAAAAGCCCCAAGGCAAAAGCCCCAAGGAGAAGGGGTCCTACTGGACAGGGGGGAGTTAAAAGTAATGGAGAAGGACTACTGCTGGACAGGGGGAGCAGGGAAGCGGTGCTGCTGGACAGGGGGGAGGTAAAAAGAAGGGAGAAGGGCTACTGCTGGACAGGGGGAGCAGGGAAGGGGTGCTGCTCGACAGGGGGGAGGTAAAAGGAAGGGAGAAGGGCTACTACTGGACAGGGGGAGCAGGGAAGGGCTGCTGCTGGACAGAGCAGAGAGACAGAAAGAAAGACAGATAGAGAGCAGGGAGAGAGATAGAAAGAAAGACAGATAGACAGGGGGCCAGGGGGAGAGACAGAAAGAAGAAAGACCGGCAGGGAGAGCGATAGAAAGAAAGACAGAGAGGGGGAGAGAGACAGAAAGAAAGACAGACAGGCAGGGGGCAGGGAGTGAGACAGAAAGACAGACATACAGAAAGAAAGAAATGCCTAAGTCTACACATCTATTCTAGCACCCTAGTAGGGAATAATCTAGGTGAAAGGCATGCACAGGATTTAAGTTCTCATTTTGTTCAAGAATTTTACATGAGGGTTAAGCGTCCAGTATAGTTTATTTCTGCCTCCAAAATGAAATCTTCTTAAAATTGCAAGCCCCACTACAGGATTATTTGTTCTTTCACACTTAGGTCTGTAAAATAGGGCAGCTACAAGTGGAAGTGGCCACTTCCACATCTCTGCTGACACTTGACTACCGGGATTGTTCATTTTTTCAGTGTGGTGATTGATTTATCGCCTTTTCATGAAGAGATTCACCCTAAATAGTTTACAATACGTTGAATAGTGATCAAGTACCCTTTAAGTATTTCCCCTATCTGCCCCGGCAGGCTCACAGTCTAACTGTGTACCTGGGGCAGTGAAGGGTTAAGTGATGCCCAGAGTCCCAGGGAGCGGAGGCAGCAGCTCTAATCACTAGGACAATGGCTGTGTCTGCTGGCATATACATGTGGAACTCCTGTAGATAATTTAGTAACATAACATTACATTACATTACATTAGAGATTTCTATTCCGCCATTACCTTGCGGTTCAAGGCAGATTACAAAAGAAATAAAAAACGGAGGGTTACAATGGAAGAACATTTGTCCTTTCTGGAGAGGTAAAGAGTAGGTTATGTAGTTTCTGTGTGGCGGGAAGAGGGAGGGGGGGAAGGACGGTACATTTGAAGTTAGGGCTGTTTCAGGAATTTCTTGAAGAGTATAGTTTTTATTTCTTTTCTGAACGTCTTGTAGTCTAGTGTCGTTATCAGTAGATTGGAGATTTGGTTATCTAGTTTAGCTGCTTGAGTGGCCAGGAGGCCATCGTATAGTTTTTTCCGTTTTACTTCTTTGATCGAGGGGTGTGTGAATGGGGTGTGTGTTTTTCTATGTCTGATTGAGGTGGTTTGGATGAGGCGGTTGTTCAGGTAGGTTGGGCTGAGACCGTTTAAGGCTTGGAATAACATACAGTAGAATTTAAATAGTATTCTTTCTTGGATTGGTAGCCAATGTGAGTTGATGTATGCTTCTGCAATATGGTCGTGTTTTCTCAATGAGTAGATGAGTCTCAGAGCTGTATTTTGGATTGTTTGTAGTTGTTTAGTCATTGTAGCAGGGCAGGGGAGGTAGAGGATGTTGCAGTAATCTAGTAGATTTAGGATTAGAGATTGTACACTTCTCCCTCGTCATTCGTGGGGGATACGGGCAGAGTCGGACCGCAAATGCCGAAAAAACCGCGATTATCCGGCTCTGACTCACCCCCACCTCCCTGCCGCCTTCCCGGCCTTACCTTATGGTCTAGAGGGCTTTCGGGGCAGGAGCAATCTTCCCACGCTCCTGCCCCGTGCAGATCGCCATCAGGAAATGGCTGTAGGGAGTTCCCGACGTAGTCTCGAGAGACTACGGGAACTCCCAGCAGCCATTTTCTCATGGCGATCTGCACGGGGCAGGAGCGTAGGAAGATCGCTCCTGCCCCGAAAGCCCTCTAGACCACCAGGTAAGGCCGGGAAGGCGGCAGGAAGGAAAAAAAAGATGTATTTTTTTTACATTAAAACTGTTTTTATTTTCCCCCTCCCCAGAAAAAAATCGTGATTATATGAAACCGCGAGTGCAGGAACCGCGAATGGGGAGGGGGAAGTGTACTATAAGCTGGAAATGTGTTTTTTTCGAAGAATTTCCTGACTTGTCTTAGGTTTCTCATCACTGCGAAGGATTTCTGTATTGTTTTATTTATTTGCGGTAGAAAATGATGGCAGGAAAGGCTCTCTGCGTTGGAATACTGCAGGAATTGAGCACACTCCGGCCTGAGCTCCGCGCTCTGTGTAAGATTGGGGCTCCGCAGCCTTGTGACGTCAGCAACAGGACATTTGGACTTCCCAGAAGATGTGTAGGAATGTTTACCCAAAAAAAATGCTCAGCTTTATTACGGAAGCGTGCCAAACATTGGTCTCGCTGTGATGCCATGCTTACGGAACTACACGGCTTTATGTGAATGTGCAAAACTTAACCTGAAAACTAGAGGGTGTACTTTTAAGGAACTGACGTTTGGTATAGAGGGTGACTTGGGTCTCCATGGCAACTAGCAGGTTCCAGGGACCAGAGGTACTAGACACCGGAGGGGAGGCAAACCCTCACGGCATCTGCCTCTGGGCCTCTTCTTTAATAAATAGAAGTGAAGTGAGGCTGTGTTGCTGGGACCCTGATTTATGACCTCTCGTAGCAGTTGACCTAGGGGTGTTGGGGGAGGGGAGAGTCTTCCATACACTTAAAGTGGCGTGCTGCAGAGTTACATTGATGACTTTTTTTTATGGGGGGGGGAGGCGGTGCCTTCCCATGCTGTGGAACTTGCAGGTATTTCAAATGCGTTCACAGTGCTGATAGCCAACGAAACAAAACCAAACGTCGGGAAAGTGCAAAATGATTATGAAAAGCTCCAGGAATGAGGTTGAAAAGAATGTCACAATTTCTGGGAGAGGGGCTTCGTTTTATTCTTTACCAAATGGATATTTGCTTTGTGTACATTTTCTGAATTGTTCAATCCATATCCCTATGGATTGGAGGCTTTTAATTTATTGCTGTATTAATTTGATGCTGTAGGTATAGTGCTTTCGATGAAGTTTTGTATTTATGATGTAAACTGCACTTTGTGTTCATTTTTTGAGACAGGAGTTATATAAAATTGAAATGAAATAATGTAAATTGGTCAAATTTAGGGGGAATTAGCACCCTGAAATTGTACATGTTCAATGATGTAGTAAGGGGGGGTGCGGACCGCCCCGGGCGCCAATCAGTGGGGGGGCTTGCACCTCTCCGCCCTGCTATGCCATGCAACCTTTGCGCCATCCCTCCCCCCCGCCCCATACCTCCGTATTATTTTCGCTAGGGCGAGCGACTTCTGCCTCTTGCTCGCAGTGGCCTGGTTCCCCTCTGAATCACTTCCGGGTCATGGGGCCAGGAAGTGATGTCATAGGGAATCCAGCGCTTTCGTGAGGAATATGCTTGCAGAAGCCTTTCACGCTGGCGAAGATTAAAGAGGTATGGGTGATGGGGGGAAGGGAGAGCGCAGGTGTGGAATGTGGGGCAGGAAGGAGCTGGGGGGCGCGGAGAGGAGGACAGGTGTGGTGGGGGGGGGCACTACCACCCCAGATGCCTCCTACTCTTACTACGCCACTGTACATGTTGGACTAGATCAGACATGGGCAACTCCGGTCCTCGAGACCCAGAATCCATTCGGGTTTTCAGGATTTCCCCAGTGCATGTGCATTGAAAGCAGTGCATGCAAATAGATCTCATGCATGTGCACTGGGGAAATCCTGAAAACCCGATTGGATTCCGGCCCTCGAGGACTGGAGTTGCCCGTGTCTGGACGAGATTCATTAAAGGCTGCTCAAGAACTGGAGCTGAAAAAAATCGTCACTTACGGATGGATGCCCGATATAGAATACCATCGACTAGCTTCGGTGTCCAAATTAGGGCACCAGGACTTAGGCCTGCAGAAGCCAGACCTGATTCCCGGTGCCTAATTTGGGTGCACATTCCTAGTATTGTATAACAGTGGTTCCCAACCCTGTCCTGGAGGACCACCAGGCCAGTCGGGTTTTCAGGATCACTCTAATGAATTTGCATGAACCAGATTTGCATGCCTGTCACTTCCATTCTATGCAAATCTCTCTCAAGCATATTCATTAGGGCTAGCCTGAAAACCCGACGGGCCTGGTGGTCCTCCAGGACAGGGTTGGGAACCACTGTTGTATAACGTTGCACGCAAATTTTAGGAATTTCCCACGTCCCGCTCATGCACCTCCCATGGCTAGACCCCCCCCCCCTTTGGGTTGTGCCGTGCTATATAAGAGATAAATAGTAGGAGCAGTAGCACGATGAGAGAGCCTTAGCGGTGTGTATCGAGACGTGCGTGCAAATTCAAATAACTACCAATTACCACCCAATTGTTCATCGCTTATTAAATTTTTATATGCCACCTGAGGGATCCTTTTACCAAGGGTGCGCAAACCGATGTAGCGCGAGCTGATTTAGCGCTCGCTAATCGATGTAGCACGCGCTAAGTTGGTTTGCGCGCCTAAGTAAAAGGACCCCCCTAGTTTGCAGCGTAAGCCTAAGTGGATTAACAATAAAATTATATTTTGGAAGCAGTAAAGAACTCCGTGACAGTTAAGTGTGCATGCGCCCAAAACGCAGGAGGGAAATTCTATAAGCCGCGCCTAAATAATTAGGCGCCTAACTGTGGGGGTCTTTTACTAAGGCGTGCTAGCCGATTTAGCGCACGCTAAATTATATTCTGTGGACGCGTTAGCATTTAGCTCGCGCTAAATCAGCTAGCATGCCTTAGTAAAAGGATCCCCTTAATTACTGTAATAAATTGGCTTCAATTATAAGCTTTAACAAGCTCATAATTGAAAAAAATTGGGGAGATAGGCACCTATAGGAAGGTGGTGTCTTTTTTAAGACAAATATGATGTTTTTTTGTCTTTGAGGTCTTTCCTATTATGATTGGAGTTCTTTTATATTGAATTTTTTCATTGTAAACCACTTAGACCAATAATCTCAAACCTACGGCCCACCAGGTACTATTTTTGGGCCCTCGGTATGTTACCATTGTTCTGGAACGTTGCCCGCCTCACTGCTGTAACCTCACGCAAGCGCTTTCCTGCGTCTGTACGCGATTATGAGATGGGAGTGGAGAGGACAATCGTGTATAGACGCAGGAAAGCGCTTGCGTGAGGTTACAGCAGTGAGGCGGGCAACGTTCCAGAACGTAAGGTAACCAGTACAGCTTGTGCGTGCGTACGTAATCTTGTGAACTCTCGCGAAATTCGGCACCTCTGCTGGCGGTGGCTGCTTGATGTAAGATGGCGGTTGTGTCCGGTGCTGGAGGAGGTGAGAGCCGAAGGCGGTTGCGGACGTGACCACCGCACACTTAAGGCACAGGTTTTCCAGGCACAAGTCGGATATTGATCCTCCTCTCTACAAAAAAGCCTAGAGGACTACACCAAAATCTTGTCTCTTGCAGTTGATACTTTGGATTAGAATCTAAATCACAATTTTGCATGAGGTAAAACTCTTTATACTTTATAAATCTTTCCTTAATTGCTTCTGATCATTTCAGCTATACACAGCTGAAAGTAGTGCAACATGCAGAAAGTAAAAAAACTCTCTAAACTTCACGGTTTGCAGTAAGCCTTTTCCCCACATTAAAGGGTCCTTTTACTAAGGTAGTCATTCTTTGGGCATTCTTTGGGGGTAAGGAATGCTGTACAAATTCCGTGTTGTGCAAAATTCCCCCAGGAGTATGTTGCTGCCGTAGACCTGGCATAAAAGGGAGCCTAAATATATTCCAAGTCGCTTCTGCCTATATTGGCACTGAGTTAAAAATGATGGCTATAACCTCTAGTGGTTGTCTTGTGGTATTACTGCTTAGGGTCAGACTGCCATATAAGGGCCAAGTCTTGCACTTCCCTTAGCTTAGGCCCTCTTTTACAAAGGTGCACTGAGCGTTTTAGCGCGGATGTAGCGTGCGCTAAATCAATGCGGGCGCTAAGTGCTGACGTGTCCATAGGATAACATGCACACGTTAGCGCGTGTGTGTAGCGCGCGCTTAAATGCTTAGGGCACCTTTGTAAAAGAGGGGGGTTAGTGTGTTTATTTGCATCTTTAAAGAATTTCTATCCCGCTTAGCTGGGTCACAAATTTAGAAAATAATATGGAAAAGGAGAAAAGATTAACCGCTAATAAATAGATCCACAAAAGGTTAATCTATAGAGCAAAAAGCCAACTAATTTGATAGTATTGATCAAACGATTTGGTAATATTATTCAAAATGAAGGAAAAGATCTCAGAATTGCCACTCCCAGGATCATATTAATATCATCCAAAATTATCAAAAATGGCTGTTATATTGGTCAGCCTAATGCAGGGGTTTCAAAGTCCCACCTTGAGGGCCGCAATCCAGTCGGGTTTTCAGGATTTCCCCAATGAATATGCATGAGATCTATGTGCATGCACTGCTTTCAATGCATATTCATTGGAGGAATCCGGAAAACCCGACTGGATTGCGGCCCTCAAGGAGGGACTTTGAGACCCCTGGATTAGAGTGTGTATGTCAGGGATGGGCAACTCCAGTCCTCAAGGGACAGAATCCAGTCGGGTTTTCAGGATTTCCCCAATGAATATGCATTGAAAGCAGTGCATGCACATAGATCTCATGCATATTCATTGGGGAAATCCTGAAACCCGACTGGATTGCGGCCCTCAAGGAAGGACTTTGAGATCCCTGGCCTAATGATACAAAAGAGCTATGCAAAAAGCAAAGTATAAGGCAAATACTAGCACTTATCTTTTTAGCTTGATGTAGAGTAAATAGATTACTGAGGCGGCATATAGAAAATCGCCACTCTAGCCCCGTATATCATATCCAACGGGAACCCGTTTCGCCGCTATCGAGCGGCTTCGTCAGGGTTTTGATAATTGCTATTTGCACAGTATAATTGCTATTTGCACAGTACTATAATATGCCTAATTGCACAGTCCTCTGAATTAAGTGGGCTAGCCAATGCACTAGCCACTTTAAAATTGTTATTTGCACAGCTTCAATATATGCTTGTTTGCACAGTTTAAACAACAAAAAAAATAACTTTATATTTTTAAGAAAAACCACAAAAAATTATGTCGAGTGGTTTATAAACACAAAACATTATTGACGAATTAAGTCAAATTATTATATAAATATGAAAGTTTTTTGATCAATGAAAGATATCCACGCCACAATTCTATTTTGGATGATATTAATATGATCCTGGGAGTGGCAATTCTGAGATCTTTTCCTTCATTTTGAATAATATTACCAAATCGTTTGATCAATACTATCAAATTAGTTGGTTTTTTGCTCTATAGATTAACCTTTTGTGGATCCACAAATTTAGAACACACATAATGAACCCCCTCCTTTACAATGCCGCGCTAGCGTTTTTAGCGCCGGCCGCGGTGGTAAGACCTCCGACGCTCATAGGAATTCTGTGGAGCGTTGGGGTTTTTACCCCGGCGGCTTTGTAAAGGAGGGAGGGGAAATTAGCACAAACAGAATCAACGTAATAAACACATCAAAATGTCATCGACAGCACAAGTGTTGCTTTATGTTTTACATTTTTCTAAGTAACCTTGGGGAGAGTGTTCGAGAAATAAGAATCATCCTTCTGTGGTCTGAAAGCGCCTTTATTCTTTGTAAGAAATAACCACTTCCTTTCAGCTCTTCCCTGTCTCCTTTTTCTGAAGGAAACCAGAGGAAACGATTTTACTTTGCAAAAGTTTATCAGTAAAAATCTGGATATATTGGGACTGATTTAAAATGTTTGTGATACTGGGCTTATATAGATATATTTGAAAACGTACGCACTGTGTTATGATGCCTTCCAAAAGATAGGCTAATGCTAGACCCAAAAGCCCATATATGCAATTTGAATTAAATTGAATTAGCGACTTTGGCTCTCAAGTGCCCGCAGTTATTAGCCGGTAGAACTAGTCTTGGCTCATAACTCACTTGCGAGCTATCATCGGTTCTTCAGTCTCTTTTACGTTATTCAATTTAATGTACAGTGGTGCCTCGCATAAAGAACGCCTCGCACAGCGAACGCTGCACACAACGAACTTCATGTCATGATTCATACAACGAACTTCGTTTCACACAACGAAGTCGCCCGAGCTTCCACGATCGCTGCCGATGTATTGCATCCTTCCGCGCAGGCACTGCAGGCAGTCGTTAGGCACTGCGCTTAACTTAAGCATGTATCGCGGCAATCGTTCTTCATTACGAATTAAATCACGCACGCACGTATCACGGCAGTCGTCCTTTTAAGATAAACTCAATATTTTTTTATATATCATGGCTTCTAAAAAAAGCAGGAAGGTGATTTCTGTTGAAATGAAACGGGAAATAATTAGAAGGAGTGAATGTGGGGTAAAACAGTGTGACCTCGTCAAAGAGTTTGGCCTCAGCAAGACCACCATTTTCACCATTTTGACAAATTTATCTTTTTTTATGTCATCTTAGCATATTTTATGCTGCAGAACGAATTATTTTTTTTAACATGTATTGTTATGGGAAAACGCGTTTCACATAACGAACTTTTCGCATAACAAACTTGCTCCTGGAACGAATTAAGTTCGTTGTGTGAGGCACCACTGTATATGGAGATTTTCTTTCTGTACCATTTTCTTTTTGTATCATTTCTTCAATTCATCTTCTTAAATCCATTTTTTATCCTCATTTTAACGTTATGATGTAACCATTAGTAATACTTAGCTCGGGCCGGGTAAAGAATGTACACCCGAGCTAAGTATTACTATGGTTACATCATAAAGTTAAAATGAGGATAAAAAATGGATTTAAGAAGATGAATTTAAGAAATGGTACAGAAAGAAAATCTCCATATACACATTAAATTGAATAATGGACAATTTTCTGAAGGAAAAGGGGATAGAAGGATCACTATACAGGTCCTGGACCTGATGGGCCGCCTCGTGAGCGGACTGCTGGGCACGATGGACCTCTGGTCTGACCCAGCAGAGGCACAGCTTATGTTCTTAAAAGAGACTGAAGGACCGATGATAGCTCTCAAGAGAGTTATGAGCCAAGACTAGTTCTACCGGCTAATAACTGCGGGCACTTGAGATCCAAAGTCGCTAATTCAATTTAATTCAAATTAAGTACCTGTATATGGGCTTTTGGGTCTAGCATTAGCCTATCTTTTGGAAGGGAGTAGTGTGTTCCACAAGTCTTTTGAAGTGATTTTGTTATGATACTATACTGCACATTGAATTATTTTTTTCAATTCCATTCTCCCAAGGGAGCGCAGAATGGTTTACATGAATTTATTCAGGTACTCTAGCATTTTTCCCTGTCTGTCCTGGCAAGCTCACAATCTATCCAATGTACCTGGGGCAATGGGGGGGATGAAGTGACTTGCCCAGGGTCACAAGGAGCAGCGTGGGCTTGAACCCACAACCTCGGGGTGCTGAAGCTGTACCTTTAACCACTGTGCCCCACACTCTCCCCCAGCCAGAGGTCGTCAGTGTCCCGATTCTGTCTCTTTCTGCATTTCCTATTGTGCCGTTTCAGCCCTTGTAACTTAATCCAGCAAGTGTGCAATGCAGAAAGAAATCAGATCTTGGATGTAAATGGAGCAGCCTAGTTTTAAGTTTGAATTACAAAGTGCTGGCTTAGGAATCGGTGCCTGGGTTGTTCTGTGTAGCCTACTTTCCAAATGGAAAAATTTATGGAGTTCCATGGCCTTGTGTCTCTTCCCAGTAGATTCCAGGGATGCGTAATCATCAGCACTCATTTGGTTTGCATGCCTTAAAGCAGGGGTCTCAAAGTCCCTCCTTGAGGGCCGCAATCCAGTCTGGATTTTAGGATTTCCCCAATGAATATGCACGAGATTTATGTGCATGCACTGCTTTCAATGCATACTTATTGGGGAAATCCTGAAAACCCGACTGGATTGTGGCCCTCAAGGAGGGACTTTGAGATCCCTGCCTTAAAGTGTGCAGAATCTAGTTAACGTGTTAGCCTTTGAATTAATAGGCATAAAATCAACTTGCACGCCTTTAAAGTTTTACACCATAAGTGGATGAAATGAGCTGGAATAAAAAGACCATACAAACTGAAAACGAACCAAGATTTTTTTTTTTCCATACACATTTTAAATTTCTGTATTACCGGTATGTATGCTATACACACTGGAATTTCAGGACATTGTATTAGATCTGAACTCTGAACCTGATATAGAAAACAGCGCCACCTTTGGTGGGAGGACTATAGCTTTGTGATGCCAAAGTCCCGAGTACGCTAACATGGCTGCTTAGGTCCTTGATAGCCACTGAGAGATCTTGTTTTCCTGTTGCCTACACTGAATGTTTGTTGAAAACATCGGATCTGAAAGCCACTTCATTATTTTGAAAATCAGATGCAGGGTTCTCAGAAACAGAGTTTCTCAACCTCTCTCCCTCACCGCTAGAGCACATTTAAAGAATGCCAGATGATAATATTACAATAATGCTAGATTCCCTCCCTACAATAATGCTAGATCCCCTCCCCAATAAATAATAACCAACAACAGAAAGAAAAAAAAGAGAATAGTTTCAGATAATTCATGTAAAAGGCGTTCAAAATTAAGAAGCACATTCTGGTTTCCTTTTTATCCTCTCTGACCTCAAGTTTCTATGTTTCATGCTTGAAGAAAGTTGCCTTTAAGAGTTTAAGAAAGTTGCTTTTAAGAGTTTAAGAAAGTTGTCTTTAAGAGTTTTCGGAAATGCATATATGAAATCAACGAAGCAAACAAAATATGCAATTCCGAATCCCAACTGGCAGCCTGTTAGATGCAAAAATTTCTTGGAAAGACATCCTTGTACTGGAGGGAACACAAACAATGAAGTTATCCTTAGTGGACGAACTGCCTTAAAAATGTAAATTGTTCTAGTAAATAACCAGGTGCTTGACCACATGTGCCTTTATAACAGAGCGTCCCGAATTTAAACCAAACCCTGGCTTCAAAAGGCAACCGATGGAATTGTCTGTAGTATGGAGTAACATGATCTGATTTTTTTCAAATAAAAAATTAGACGCATGGCCACTTTCTGGATTTTGTGCAATCTGCAAATTTTTTTTTTTTTAAATAAATCTTTATTGATTTTCAAGTAGTAACAGTGCAATACATATGAATTTGAACATATAACAAATCAAGAAAAGCAGTTTGAACTTACAAATATTCAAAAGCAATCTTTTCCCCCACCCCTTTACTTAATCAATAATATAAATGCAATTATTCTCCCAATAACCCACTCTTATTTAAAGTAGTAATACATTCCCACCCTGGATGTGTAAGGAAATCAGACAAAAATTAGAGAGAAATGCCAACTATATAAAAGCAATAAAAGATGCCAATGGGCCCCACATCCATTACTATGCCCCAAGATTTCAGCATTCATTTTTTCATATTTGTAGCTGGAGCATAAGTTTGCAAATTTGACTGAAGACCTGCCAAATGAACTGAATTACAGTAGTCCAGTATACTAAGTACCAGAGATTGGACCAGTATTCTGAATGTAATGGGACTGAAAAAATGACTTAATCGTACGTAACTTCCAAAGAGTAAAGAAAGATTTTTTTTAACCAAGCTAAAGGGGAATGGGATGTGATATACTGCTTTTCTCTGTGTGGTCGAAACAAAATTGGTTTACATATTTTAAATAAGTACTTGTTTTATACATGGGGCAATGAAGTGTTAAGCCAGCGTCACAAGGAGCTGCAGTGGGAATCAAACTCACAACCTCAGGGTGCTGAGACAGCTGCTCTAACCACTTGGCTACTCCTGAGGGCAGTTCAGAGGGTGCTGCTGTACAGTTTGTCATCAGCAGCCCATGTAGGTGTCATACAGGAATCATGCTTGGATACTTTTTAAGAGCATAAGAAGCAGAAAAGGTGACCTAAAGGCAGCGTGAAGTAGTATTAATGTCTCTGTGGAAGAGTGTATGGCGTGGTGGGTAGATTTCATCTTTTTCGGTGGGTAAGGGAAGACAAAACAGCAGCAGCATCAGGAGAGCAGGAGATACGGGTGCTATATACCCCCTGGGGTACGCATACCGTGTGTTGGGAACCTCCGGTCTAGGGTGCAGTATTAGATCATGTCAGTTTTGAAAATATAAAAAACTACCCCCTAAACGTTCAAACTACTAGTGACCAAATTATGTCATTTTGCATGCTATGCTAAAGATATCTTCAGAAACTGCTTAAAGTGAGTCTTAATCTCAGTTGAAATATGCAGAAATTAATAAGAACATAGGAATAGCCTTACTGGGTCAGACCAGTGGTCCTTCAAGCCCAGTAGCCCGTTCTCATGATGGCCAATCCAGGTCACTAGTACCTGGCCAAAACCCAAGGAGTAGCAACATTCCATACAGAATCTAAAAGAATAGCAAGATTCCGAAATCCCAGAGAGAAACAAGATTCTAGAATCTCAAAGAGTAGCAACATTCCATACAGAATCTCAAAGAATAGCAAGATTCCGGAATCCCAGAGAGTAACAAGATTCTAGAATCTCAAAGAGTAGCAACATTCCATACAGAATCTCAAAGAATAGCAAGATTCCGGAATCCCAGAGAGTAACAAGATTCTAGAATCCCAAAGAGTAGCAACATTCCATTCAGATTCTCAAAGAATAGCAAAATTCCAGAATCCCAGAGAGTAACAAGATTCTAGAATCCCAGAGAGTAACAACATTCCATTCAGAATCTCAAAGAATAGCAAGATTCCAAAATCCCAGAGAGTAACAAGATTCTAGAATCTCAAAGAGTAGCAACATTCCATTCAGATTCTCAAAGAATACCAAAATTCCAAAATCCCAGAGAGAAACAAGATTCTAGAATCTCAAAGAGTAGCAACATTCCATACAGAATCTCAAAGAATAGCAAGATTCCGGAATCCCAGAGAGTAACAAGATTCTAGAATCCCAAAGAGTAGCAACATTCCATTCAGATTCTCAAAGAATAGCAAAATTCCAGAATCCCAGAGAGTAACAAGATTCTAGAATCCCAGAGAGTAGCAACATTCCATGCTACCGATCCAGGGCAAGCAATGGCTTCCTTCCCCCCGTCTTTCTCAATAACAGACTTTTCCTCCAGGAAATTGTCCAAATCTTTCTTAAAACCAACTACACTATCCGCTCTTATTTATTTGAATGTACAGAGTCTTAACTATATCTATAGCCACATAATTGTCTTTAAAATGTCATTTATGCAGTTAATTTAATGTTATTTCAGAAAAGCCAGCAGAGGTCATTCATATCTTGTTTGCTTCTGTTTCGGCTCATGAGCTCCCTGCTGACCATCTGACCCCTAATGTAATGTTCCCTCCTTTCCAGATTGTACACAAGACCAGCAGCCTCAATTGTCATTTTTTTACACATCTTTCTATGGGCTGGGTGTGTGAAGACCAGTCTGGAACCCCCATGGGATTGCTCCGAAATAGAGAATGACACGGTGGCTGTTATCCACGGCTAGCCGCGGATAACCTGCCGAAACAGTGAGGGGGAAAAAGTGCTTACTGCGGATGCTGAGACAAGGACATCCACTGCCCCATGGAGCTGTGAATGGCCTTGTCCCTGCAGTTAAGGGAGGAAATGCGCAAGGTCACCAAATCATGCGCGGCCCCCTCCCTCCTTCCTACCTACCCAAATCTATTTATCTCCCTCCCTCCCCCTTACCTTCGCGGCACGTTTTGAGTAACTTCTTCACAAAGTCATCAGAGCTTGCAAGCAATAGGGTGCGTGTGTGGGTGGAAGCTTCCAGTTGTGTCAGAAGAGAAGGTTCCGCTCACACAAGCACGCTACTGCTTGCAGGCTCCGACAGCTTTGAAGAAGTTACTCAAAATGCGCCGCGAAGATAAAGGGGAGGGAGGGAGATAGATAGATTTGGGTAGGTATGAAGGTGGGAGGTGAGAGGGGGCCGCGCGAGGAGTGCTAAAGATGGTGAGAGGGAATGGTGATGGAGGAAAGGAACAGACGCTGAAAGGAAATGGGGAACAGATAGTGGGGAGAAGACGCTGAAAGGACATGGGGAAGACAGAGTAGGGAGGAGACGCTGAAAGGACATGAGGAAGACAGAGTGGGGAGAAGACGCAGAAGGGAAATGGGGAAGAAAGATTGGGAGAAGACGCTGAAGGGAAATGGGGAACAAAGTGGGGAGAAGATGCTGAAGGGATTTGGGGAACAGAGAGTGGGGAGAAGACGCTGAAGGGAAATGGAGATGACAGGGTGGGGAGAAGACGCTAAAGGGAATGGGGATGAGAGGGTGGGTAGAAGGCGCTGGAAGGGAAGAAGACAGAGATGCCAGACTATGGGGGAGCGGAGAGAAGAAGATGGGCCAGACCAATTAGGGGGAGGGTGAAGGGAGAGGCACAGTAACAGAGCAAATGGAAGACGCAGAGAGAAGACAGACAGTGGATGGAAGGAATTGAATGAGAAGATGAGGGAAGCAGGTAGAAAAAAAAAATTATATTTATTTATTTTATTTTTTGCTTTAGGATAAAGTAATAATATTAGTTGTGTTGATAAAAATGTATAAACAAAGCCCTGCCAGCTGAACATCTCTTTCTCTAGTTCAGCAACCAGAACTTTGATTTATAAGGAAGGAATAAGCTAATTATCCCAGGACAAGCAGGCATGATATTCTCACATTTTCCCTGTGTCATTCTCTACTCCGAAATGCTTCTGATGGTACAGGTAAGAGGAGTCTCAGAGACTCCTGAGCTCCAGTCAAATGACTGGGCCAATGTAGTTATCTCAGGGGTGCTGTTTTCCTGGGTCTCACTGTGCTGTCTTCAAGCTGCGTCTTCTGCTTTACCTCTGATCTTCAGTATCTTATCCACTGCATTTCTTCTCTCGTGTTCCTCTTCATCGCACAACATAGCTAGCAGAACACACTCTCGATAACCATACCATGCTGATCTTCTCACTGTCTTCTGTACCTCTTCAAACTGAATACTCTTTTGCTATTTTTTCTCTCCATAGCCCATCGCTTCCTGCAGGGGACACAAACACACTATGGGACTCAATAATTATTTTTTTAAAAAGTCTAAAAATCCGCCAAAATCGGTACTTGGATGATCAAAAATACAGGTTGTCCAAGTACCGATAATCGAACAGCATTTTAGACGTATCTAAAAGCAACTTAGACCTTTTCCCTGCCTCTCTGCACCCAGAGAGAAAAGGGGTATTTTTGGAGGAGTGGGAAAGGCGGGAGGTGGGCGGGACGTGGGCCAACCTAGGCTTAGGGCTCCTTTTACAAAGGCGCGCTAGTGGTTAAATACGCGTTATAGCGCGCACTAAACCGCCGGACGCACTAGCTGCTACCGCCTCCTCTTGAGCAGGCGGTAATTTTTGGCCAGTGCGGGGGTTAGCGCGTGATGAAAAGTCACGCGCGTTAACCCCGCTAGCGCGGCTTTGTAAAGGGAGCCCTTCGTCATCCGGCAGCCATAATCAAAAGTTTGACAGGTTGCCTGGACGGAACTTATATGTTTTTGACTTAGACCAAGTCAAAACAGGTATAAGTTCCGGATTGGGCCCTTGGTGGGGGTGGGGGGGGCAAGTTTCGGGGGGGGGAATCCCTCCTGCCAGGGAACATTGCGGGAGGAGACATTGGGCATCTCTCCTGCTGTGATCATTGTGGTGGTGGTGGTGGGGGGGGGGGCACAGTTCCACAATTCTCTAACCGGCGCTTATGACAGATGCCAGTTAGCTAATTGTGCTTTTAGGCGAAGGACTGGTCCCTCCCATTTTTTTGAGAATAGGGCTTAAAGGTGGACGTAGTTGTGGTTTGGGCGATTAAACTTCTGAACATACAGGCAGGCCATTTTTGAAAAAAAAAAATAAACCACATTTCGGTCGTTTTTTGCACAAATGGACATTTCCCTGCTTCTTACTTTGGGCGCCTAGGATCATTGGCCAAAAGGGGACTTAGGGCTAGACTAACTAAACTTACCTTTCCCATCCGATCTGAGGGCGATCCGTGGCCGGGCGACCGATTCTCTACCAGTCTTCATGCAAATTAACCCGATTGCTGGCACACCCCACACCGGCCCCATAGATCGCTGCAGAGCGATCCTGACACATGCGCAGACCATCTTCTTGCCTGTAGAAGCGGTCCGCGCATGCGCTTGCTCTCCGCACAAGGGGGGGCTTTAATGGAACAGAACACGCTGCAAGGGGGTGGCTTGGCTTGAGGTAAAGCGAGCAATCACTCCTATGCCTGGTCGCAAGGATTTGGGGGCAGCAATCTTAGTGCAGGGCGGCAGAGAGCAGGGTGCTTTTTTCATGGTTTCAGGGCTGGGATTTCAGGGCGAGGACAGTCGGCAAGGCCGTGAGCGACTGGTCCTCAGCAGACGCTTTGATTTTTGATCGGCCAGCCCACTTGGTGTTCCTTAATTGGCCTTCCTACTTTTGGATGCCAGTCCATTTGCATGCGCGGATCGGGAGGAAGGTTAGTGAATCGGATGGGGGTCGCAAACTGGTCGGGACACGATCGGTGGGCTTAGTGAATCTAGCCCTTAGACGTTGTTGTTTTTTTTTTTTATTTTGCCCTCTATGGTTTTCTCTTGCCCTTTCCTGTCATGTTTTATGCAGCTCATTTTCTTTCATTTACTGTTATTTTTTTTATTATTTCGGAAAACGCGGTATATCAAGTGTAAATAGACCATAAACCAGATGATGTCATGCTTTACTGAGATGCACAGTGAATACAAATATGTTATGTTGTTTTCTTTAGCCCTTAGTGTCTCCTTCCATCAAAGCCCCCCCTCCTCCAGTCCAGGCCTTCACTCAGCACTGAGGACAGTCAACCTGTGGGTTGTAGAGGTCTGCACGGGAACGGGGATCGCGGGAATCCCGCTGGTCCCGCGGGAATCCCCCCTAACCCACGGGACTCCCACGAGGACCCCCCTCTAGCCCACGGGACTCCCACGGGGACCCCCCTCTAGCCCACGGGACTCCCACTTGGATGGAAGGCTTTGGAAGCAGGGTTCGTCCATATAATATAATGGACACGTCAGCCTTAGTAAAAGAGGGGGTTTATAAGGTAATTACCTGAACAGAAAACAAAAAAAGGGTTCCACCAAAGAGATTCCACAAGGAAAACAGCAAAAGAAACTGTGGAATTGATGATCCTGTCAGAAGTAATTGCTGCTTTTTATGGGGATGAGCGGGGATGGAGGTAATTCCTTGCGGAGATTGGTGGGGACGGAGATGATCCTGACGGGGACGGGTGGGGATGGAGAGGAGATGGGCGGGATTTCTGTCCCCGCGCAACTATCTAGTGGGTTGACAAGATTGGCTGATTTATCGGCGGCAGAAACTTCTCAGCCATTTGTGGGCAAGGCGGGGAAATACTGGTAGCTTAGCCCTCTCTGTTGACAGTGCCAGACGTGTTGTAGATGAATGACCCCTTGACCAACTGGCTGAATAAGGGAAGTAGATTTTTGCTGCTATAAAGATGACAAAAATGTTGCATGTAATGTGACTAATGTTGCAACCCTGCCTCTCCCTCTCCCAAATATGTGTCATGCCTCTAGGTGCCCCCTGAGATTGTCATCATTAAATTACGCTATCTTGATTATCCCAATATCACCCTTCCCAGAGCAAAACTGTAAAAATGCAGACATAGGCATTAGACTATTAAATATTAAACTTTTGTTTTATGTGTACATACTCGATGAGAACAATTTACCCAGGAAATGGGCAATTCCCTCCCCCCCCCCTCTTGCACCCAAGTAAAGGTACTTCCTGATGGTTTTTTGAGTTGACTCCCTGACAGGATCTGTTTTGCTTTCACTTCAAATGCTCTTATCAGTATCGTCCTTCAGAACTTGCCACCCAAGGCGGCTGCAAATTCTGTTTATTGGCTAAGCCAGCCCTTGAATGAGATGAACTCTTCTTCAGTAAGAATTTCCTTTCCCGGTGTCCACCAAGGGCAGCCACACTTAACAGGAGCATGGTTGGTGATCTTTTTCTCTTCACACCCGTGACCCGGGCTTTCCTCAGGAGAACTTAGGCTGTCCAGTGACTGGATTTTCCAATGCTTTTAACTTTTTTTTTTTTTCCAGCTTTCACTGCAGCACTTACGTGGGATTTGGTGCCAGTCTATTTTGGTGGTGTCCACATGCGAACAGGGCAGGCTGAGACTGAGTCTGCACAGCCCTGAATTTTCTGGACAATTAAGTCCTTATGAAAATGGAACATTGCCCCGGGACTGTGTGTTTTTCCCCTGGGTAGTGCCAGTTTTCAGGTAATGGGTCTTTGGATGAAAGGTTCTGTGCTGTAGCTGCGTTTACTTAGTTTTACAAAAAAAAAAAAAAAAAAAATACCCAAACAAAAACACTTGGTTTTTGCCAGACCCTCAAATAAACTGAAGCTCTTTCCAACGTAGTACACAGTTCTCTCATTTTGAAGCAGGGATTTATGTGGTCTCAGGCTCACACAGTATAATCTTTGGCTGCTTTGATCTGTGTGTATAAAACAAGTGACTATGTGTTTCCAGTGTGTCCTTCTGCAACCCTGCTCTGGTCTTCCTAAATGAGATTGCGCCCACGTCAGCTTCGTCCCTAGCCTTAGGCCATAAGGTCATGCAATTTGACCTATGCCCCCAACTTGAAAAAAAAAAAAGAGGACAGGAACCCTCAGTGTTGCATGCTAGCTGTGTAGTTGCTAAGGAACATCAGAGATCCAACTGCATGTACCATGCGAGCGCCAGAAACTTTCACTCCGAGAGCCGGATTTAGTCGGTGCGCTCAAGCGTGACACTGACTTGCAGCTGGAGGTGAATTATCTTTGTGCAGTTTTTCATTGGCTCCTGAGCATGGCTGTACAGCGTGGACACAGATGAAGTACATACGCGTTCAGAACTAGGCATGACCGCCTGTGAAGAATTCAGACTTCTAGTGCATCAGTTGATTAAAAAAAAACAAAACAACCCCCCCCCAGCAGAAACTTGATCTGTGAAAAGATATAATGCAAAAAAAGACAAAACTAGGCCTTTAAATAAAGCGTTTTCCATCTTTAAAGCGTGAACTACATACAGAAAGGGGCACTTGTGAAATTGTGTGGGCAAACAGAAGCGTTCAAATGCACGATCTTGCGTTGGCGCTCTGGAAGTACAGTTTGGGCGGCTCTATGGTGCAATTGCAACGAACCAACATATTTTATGAAATAAATAGACACACAGGGCCTGATCCTGTAAATGGTAACCTAATTTGTAGAAGCCACTTGGTGTAGTTGTCAATCAACTGCTAGGCGCCCCTTATAAAATCATGCTTAAGGGTGCCTAAGCGTGCTTAAGTGTCCCTGTGGTAGGCACTGGTATACTTGCGCCGACACCTCAGTCAACCATGCCGATTCTCTGCCCCTCTAATCACACCTACTTTTCAGGTCAAGTTTCAAGTTTAATGGAGATTTGATTAATCGCTTAATCATAATTCTAAGCGATGTACATAATAATAAAATTACAAAATGTGGGGAACAATACAATAAATAACAAAAATCAGGTCTGACAAGACTATTGACAAACGTAACAAAACTAAGAACATGAGGGAAGAGAGGGATAAGAACTACAAATTATTTAAAAGTTAAAGAGACATATAAGGGAGATACAGAGGGAAAGGGAAGTTAAAAATTACTTCAATAAAATTAGAGAGAAAAAGTAAAATTGGTTGGAAGACTAAATGGCTAATTTTCAAAGGCGTCTTTAAAAAGAAAGCTCTTTAGTTTACTTTTGAATTTTTCTAAGTTGTGTTCTTCCCTCAAGTGAATAGGAAGTGAGTTCCAAGTTTGGGGGGCTGTAACAGAAAAAAATCAATTGCCGTCTAGTATTAATTATTCTAAGAGAGGGAATCGTCAGCAAGTGCTGTTGAGTAGATCTTAACGTTCTATTGGAAGTATATGGAATTAATAACTTATAAATGAAAGCTGGAGTTTTGTAAAGAAGGGATTTGAATGTGAGCAAACATAGTTTATATGTTACCCGGTGAGCAACTGGAAGCCAGTGCGCTTTATTGCGAAGGGGTGTTACGTGATCAAACTTCTTGGCTTTGAATATGAGCTTGATAGAAGCATTCTGAATAATTTGTAGACGCTTGATTTCATTTTGAGCTATTCCCTTGAACAGGGCATCGCAGTAGTCGATTTTGGAAATCACGAGAGAGTGGATAAGAATATTGAGGGATTTAGTGCAGAGAAATTGTGAAACTGAGCGAATTTGGAGAAGCCTGAAGAAAGTCGATTTGATAATGCTACTAATGTGATCATGAAAGGATAGTTTGTAATCAAAAATAATCCCTAGAACAGTGGTTCTTAACCTGGGTTCGACCGAACCCCAGGGGTTCGGTGAGTCAGTCTCGCGGGTTTGGCGGAGGTCAAAACACACCTCCGACTCATATAGCGCTTCGGTCACGTTCAATCATCTATCAGTTATTCAGTGATTTTGATCAAGACTGATCGTGTACTCGGTTTCTTGATCTATCAATCTGTAACTAACGCCTTATATACATCAATCAATTCCTGATCAAAATTTGTGATTTAACTGATAGATGATTGAACGTGACCGAAGCGCTTATGATTCGTGATGATACGCCCCGCTTGTCCATAATTGGCTGCAGGTGATCACGCAACATCGCTTGGCCTATCTGTGCTGCAGGGGATTTGATGCGCACAGTAGTCGAATTGTAACTGTTGTGATGGTACGCCGTGTGATACCTATCTTAATATTTTAATCCCTTACTAACTATGTCGAGCAAAATACGAAAGCGGTCGGACGAATATGTACAATATGGATTCACATGTATAACGGAACGTGATGGGAGTCAGCGTCCTAATTGCATGATTTGCAATGCCAAGTTGAGTAATTCTAGTCTAGCTCCGGCAAAACTAAGGGAATAAAGAAGGGTTCGGTGAACACGCCTATGAAACTGGTGGGGTTCAGTACCTCCAACAAGGTTAAGAACCACTGCCCTAGAATCTTAATATTACTTACTGGTTGTAAGGGAGAGCCCTTGATAGAGATTGGAAAATTCAGTTTTAAATTATCTCTCCATGGAAAGAGCATCACATTTGATTTATTAACGTTGAGTGCTGGTCTATTAGTATTCAGCCATTGGTGTATTTTTTCAGGTTTCATATTAATTGTTATTGTATCCAGAGGATTATTAGTATCTAACGGATGTAGGAGCTGAATGTCATCAGCGTAGGCAAATGCATTAAAACCAATGGATTGGCACAGAGTCATCACATTGTTGGGAGAGTTGCGCAGGGACAGAAATCAAAACCGTCCCCGCTGGAATCGAAACCCATCTCCGTCCCTCCCCGCTGGAATCTATTCCGTCCCCATAAACTTCAAAAGTGGTTATGTCATTTAATTATGCTACTGAATTAAAGGCTCTGGTAGAGACCCATTTACAAATAAGCAAAGAAATATTAATTGGGAAGAATGCTGTACATACTTTGACAACGGGTCTCTGCCAGATTCTCTAATGTAAATATAAAATATAAATACTCCTACCTTAGGCCCCCTCATTTAGGCCAAGAAAATCCTGGCCTAAGTGGAGTGCGCCTAAGGATTTTAGGGCCAGATTCTCAAAGCTTACAGTTGCCTTTAACGCGGTCGCCAAACGGGTTCCAGCTGTTTTTAGCCTGCATGCATTTTAGCGGCGGATTATCAAAACGGCTTGTCGCGGTCTTTAGCGAGCTTTCTAGCAGTCTCTGACACTGCCATGCAAATGGGCTCTTGAATATTGAAACCAGCACTCCGGTGGATTCTTAAACGTTGCCGAGTCATTCTCCAAGAGCGGCGTCGGCTTTTGGCGACCAAAAAATTCAGTAACCGGTCCGGGGGATGCTGATACATTGCCGGCGACCAAAACTCACAGGGTCAGGGAAATTGAGTTCCTGCGGGGATGGGGGCAAAATTTGTCCCCGAGTCATTCTCTATTCCACAGTAAAACTGGAAAGAAGAAAACCAAACAAGAAAGACTGGAATCGATGTTCTTGATTCTAGTGTAAAGTGAAGTCCTTATAAAGTACAAATGGAGAAACAATGTCAAAACTGTTTATTGGATATTTGTAGGATACAATCTTAACCACATGAAATAACAGTAGTGCAGATCCAACATGGTCCATGTTTCGACTGGAGTAGCCTTCCTCAGCGGTCCTAAGAAGTATAAATTACAAATCTCAGTGTCTTGTGTTACATGTGTGATGTCGTGCATTATGAGTGAGATCGATGCACCTCTAAATCACACAGCTGGACTGGCAAGGCACTGTCATAAGGTCTGAAGTTACCCCCCTTTGAGAGGTCTTGCTTGTGCTACCTTCATGGGTAAACTGATGTCACAGCTTTTTAATGTCCGCAATAGAAACATAGAAACATAGAAATAGGCGGCAGATATGGACCCCTCCATCACCAACCTACTGACAGCATCAACTGACCTCAAGGCTTTCCACAAAGAAATCAAGACCCTACTATTCAAGAAATTCACCCAAACGTCCTAATCCCTTCCTTTCCCCCTCTCTCCCCCTCTTAGAATCTACTCATCAAAATTGCTTTAGACCTTACGCCTTAATTGTAATTTGTATTTCTCTTCCTGGAAATGTCCAGTTATCGTTCTGATGTAATCCGCTTAGAACTGAAAGGTACAGGCGGAATATAAGCCAGTTATGTAATGTAATGTAATATGGGCCATGGCCCATCTAGTCTGCCCGGTTCATAGACAACGGCGCGAAAGACAAAAGCGCGCGCCGACAATTGAGCGCAGCGCGCACTGCCGCGCCGCTCTAAATTACAGTTTTTAGGTGCTCCGACGGGGGGTTTTGTTGGGGAACCCCCCCAGTTTACTTAATAGACATCGCGCCGGCGTTATGGGGGGTTTGGGGGGTTGTAACCCTCCACATTTTACTGTAAACTGAACTTTTTCCCTAAAAACAGAGAAAAAGTTCAGTTTTCAGTAAAATGTGGGGGGTTACAACCCCCCACAACGCCCCCACAACGCGGCGCAATGTCTATTAAGTAAAGTGGGGGGGGTTCCCCCCCTACGCCCCCCCTGTCGGAGCACTAAAAACAGTAATTTAGAGCGGCGCGGTGGCGCGCGCTGCGCTCAATTGTCTGGCCGCGCCTTTGTCCAGGCGCGCTTTTGACCTGACACCAGTCTGCCCACCCCCAATGACCCTCCCCTACCTTTCTCTGTGAATAGATCCCACGTGTCTATCCCATTTGGCCTTAAAATCAGGCACGCTGCTGGCCTCAATCACCTGAAGTGGAAGACTATTCCAGCGATCAACCACCCTTTCAGTGCGACCTGAGTGATGCTGTCATTAAGCATTTGGACTGCAGCACTGAGGACAGGTGTCCCGAACCTGTTAGGCAGAGTCCCCAGGAACTGGTGGCTCCAAGGCCGTGCAAATGTCTGTTCTGATATGCTGTCACTTCATGTTAAAGATTAGCCAATGGCAGCACAGTTTATGAAGGGCTTGCGGGCATCACCACGCAGCTTCACTCGCTTGATGCCGTCACGACGGCTGGGCATTTCTTATAGATAGAGGTGAACATGAGAGTTGCCATACTGGGACAGACTGTAGGTCCATCAAGCCCAGTCTCCTGTTTCCAACAGTGGTCAACCCAGGTCCCAAGTACCTGGCAGAAGCCCAAGTAATAAAACAGATTTTATACTGCTTGTCCTAGAAATAAGCAGTGTATTTTCCCAAGCCGTCTGAATAATGGCCTTTGGACGTCTCTTTTAGGAAATTATCCAAGCATTTTTTAAACCCCGCTAAGCTAACTGATTTCACCACATTCTCCGTCAACAAATTCCAGAGTTTAATTAAATGTTGTGTGAAGAGATATTTTCTCCGGTTTGTTTTAAATCTACTACTTAGTAGCTTCATCACATGCCCCCTATTCCTAATGTTTTTGGAAAGAGTGAACAAGCGATTCACATCTACAGGATGCATTCTCTTCATCCCAGTGGCATGGGAGATGCCCCTGAGTTTCAGAATATCCTTATGTTTGTATCTCTTTCCCCGGTAGTGAAGCAATCGGTGCTTTAATCTGCCGGTTCCCTGGTGTGATCACATGGCACAGCTGAGTGAGTTAACCAGCCGCGCTCGGGTGCCCTTTTCCTGGAAGTTCAAGTTTCCACAGAAACTATAGCAAGTCTGGGACAGGCCTGCCAGTCGAAAGGGAGGAAAAGGGGCGTTATTTTTCAGGCTGACAAAATCCATGGATCTTTCAGGTAAAAAAATAAAAAGGTTATCTAAAAATTGAACAGTGGGAGGCTGTTGGAGAATAGTTGCAGATTGAGTTTTGGCTCTTGTGCAGACATGCCCCATTCAGGTGCTTCCTGTCTGCGTATGTCTAATAGATGAAATAGTAGCAGAGAGAGAGAGACCGGGGCTGTTGGCCATTTGGAAGGTACACTGAGATGCAGGATGTGTTCAACATCTTCTGGGTTTTACAAGGATGCCAGGTACTGGATTTCTCCAATTCACCAGTTCATTCTTTTTTTACATGTTGATTCGGTAGGAAATCTTGAATTTTTGTGTATCTAAATCATCTTTTCTTTTGTTGGGCAATCCAAGAGACCAAGGGGAGATTCCAGGGGAAGAGCTTCAAGCAGTCCGTGGGTTACAGAAGTTTACCTGCGGTCTCGGCGGGCTGTGGGGTGGATTTTCAGCAGCCGGTCTTCCATGTTGGCTTTAAAAACGGGTTCTGTTGAAATTTTGCCAGAACAGACGGTGGATAACACTATCCGGACAATGGCAAGGTGGTCTCTTAGGAACAAACTGCCTGACTCAGTATGTCAGACTCCGTCTCTGGCAGTCTTCAAATCCAAACTCACAAGTAGAGAATGACACGGTGACAAAATTCATCACCGTTCCTGTCCCCGCGGGAAATAATCCCATGTCATTTTCTAGTGTCTATTTCAACCTCGGTCCTTCTACACCAGCATTCTTCAGAGCAAAGCTTGCGGGTCAGTGGTTGTGGCCATTCATACTCTGATTCTTATGTGAGCCAAGGATAATGAAGCCATTGTGACATCACTGATGTGATTGGCTCTTAGGCACTGGTGGAATGAGGCATTATGACATCACAATCTCTGCTCTGGATACCAGAGACTGTCATTCTGTAATGTCTGTTTCAACCTCGGTCCTTCTATACCAGCATTCTTCAAAGCAAAGCTTGTAGGTCAGTGGTTGTGGCCATTCATACTCTGATTCTTCCCTCTCTCCTTAAAGAATGACATGAAGATGGTTTCCCGCGGTTATCCGCGGGGACGGGAACGGTGATGAACTTTGTCACCGTGTCATTCTCTACTCACAAGATGCTTTCAGTTCCAAACTCCGGCCCACCTGCTAAGCACAAATATCTATCTTATCATTCCCCCACCTGAGCGCTATATATTTGATGCACCTTCTTGTCCAATTTGTCTGTCTTGACTAGATTGTAAGCTCTTCTGAGCAGGGACTGTCTCTTCTGTGTTTTGATGTACAGCGCTTCATATGGCTAGTAGCGCTATAGAAATGATTAGTAGTAGCATGGAATGTTGCTGCTCTTTGGGGTTCCAAGTAATAGCAACATTCCAGAACCTTCCGGAATCCTGACTCGATACATCGGGCTCCATCTCTGGCAGTATTCCGATCCAGACTCAAAGCCCACTTCTTTGAAGCTGCTTCAATTCCAAACTCCAGCCCACCTGCTAAGCACCAACATCTGTCTTATCATTCCCTCTGCAATTCCCCCACCTGAGTACAGGTATATTGATGCACTTTCTTGTCCAGTTTGTCTTGACTAGATTGTAAGCTCTTCTGAGCAGGGATTATCTCTTCTATGTTTTGATGTACAGCGTTTCGTATGTCTAATAGCGCTGTAAAAATGATTAGTGGTAATAGTAGAAGCATGATTCTGGAATCTTGCTGCTCTTTGGGGTTCCAAGTAATAGCAACATTCCAGAACTTCAAAGAACATTCTGGAATCCTGACTCGATACATCAAGCTCTGTCTCTGGCAGTATTTGAATCCAGACTCAAAGCCCACTTTGGAGATGCTACTTGTCCAGTTTGATGCACCTTCCTGTCCAGTTTGTCTCTGTTGACTAGATTGTAAGCTCTTTTGAGCAGGGACTGTCTCTTCTGAGTTTGGATGACTAGTAGCGGTATGGAAATGATTAGCAGTAGAAGTTATAGCATGGAATGTTGCTGCTCTTTGGGGATTCCAAATAATAGCAACATTCTAGAATCTCAAATAACAATGACATTCCGGAATCCTGGCTCAATACGTCAGGCTCCGTCTCTGGCAGTCTTCAAATCCAGACTCAAAGCCCACTTCTTTGAAGTGCTTCAGTTCTAAACTCCAATCCACGTTCTAAGCACCGACATCTGTCTTCTCATTCCCTCTCCAATTCCCCCACGGAGCACTGTGTACTGATGCACTAATGAGATTATTTGTAAGTTCTTTTGAGCAGGGATTGTCTCTTTTAAGTCTGCGCATGTCTAGTAATGCTATAGAAATTATTATTAATACCGTGTTTCTCTGAAAATAAGACAGTGTTTATATTAATTTTGAGTCCAAAAAACACATTAGGGCTTATTTTCGGAGGATGTCTTATTTTTTTTCATGTAAGTACAACAATCATCTCTCCCTTCCTCTCCTTCACTCCAGTTCTTCCTCTTTCCTTTCTCCCCCCTCCCCATGTGCAGCATCTTTCTATCCCTTCCTCCCATCCCCCTATGCAGTAGAACCCCACCGACCCTGCCACTGTGAGACTGACATACCTCTCTGCTCCCAGGCCTCCAAAAACTGCAGCGGCGGCAGCGCTCTGAATGAGCTGCTTCGCAGTCTTCTCCGCTAGGGCCAGGCCTTTCCTCTGCAGCATATTTCTATCCCTCCCTCCCATCCCCTTGTGCAGCAGAACCCCACCAACCCTCTCGCTGTGACTGACATTCCTTTGCTCCCAGGCCTCCAAAAACAGCAGTGGCGGTAGTGCTCTGAATGAGCTGCTTTGCGGTCTTCCCTGCCAGGGCCAGGCCTTTCCTCTGCAGCATATTTCTATCCCTCCCTCCCAACTCCCTGTGCAGCAGAACCCCACTGACCCTCCCACTGTGACTGACATTCCTTTGCTCCCAGGCCTCCAAAAACAGCAGCGGCAGCAGCGCTCTGAATGGGCTGCTTCACAGTCTTCCCTGCCAGAGCTGGGCCTTTCCTCTGCAGCATCTTTCTATCCCTCCCTCCCATCCCCCTGTTCAGCAGAACCCCACCAATCCTCCCGCCGTGACTGACATACCTCTGCTCCGAGGCCTCCAAAAATAGCAGCGGCAGCAGCGCTCTGATCGGGCTGCTATGTAGCCTTCCCCGCCGGGGCCATCCTTCTGCTGCATCACTGATGACATCATCAGTGATGCGGGCAGGGAGGGGAGGCTGGGTGCAGAGCCTGGCAGGGCAGAGAGGGAGGGGACCTGGGATAAATAGTAGTAATAGTCAATTTCCACCCCCCACTCTTTTACAAAACCACAAAAACAGTTTTTAGCACCGGCTGGCACTAACATAACATAAAATCGATTTCTAGACTGCATAACCAAAGACTAAAGGAAAATACAACAATTAAGAAATTAAGATGAAAACTAATTGCCGAAAAACTTTGTACTCAGGTGAAACATTTACAGAACATCTTGGGAATGAAGCTTACAAGCTTCCTAGGGAGACACCTTCAGCCGTTTCGCCAGTATCAGGGGAGGTAATAAAAATACAATTTGTTTATTGGCATGTGAATCTTTCTGGATCAGATTCTGTTCTCTCACCCTTAGAAAGGGGGATGATTTCTTTTTCCATAGCCCCCTTCCCCCTTGCTTTGTAAACATACACTTCTCCCTCCGTATTCACTGTGATAGGGGATTAACAGAACCGTAAATACCTTTTTCATATGTTATTTGCTGGTTTCTTTCAAAAACTATCATGAATATGGTGAAACCGCGAATAACATGGTGGGAGACCTGGCCTGTTCCTGAAGGAGAGGCAAAACACGGTGAAGAAAGTGCTGGGAATCCGGCGATTTTCTCTGTAAACGCTTGGAATCGGCGATTTCTCTATGCAAGCTGATGTCATTTGGGGGGGAGGAGCCAGCAAGCTAAAAACCGTGAATAATCGAGACCGCGAATACAGAGGGAGAAGTGTAGATGTATATTTATCTGACTGTTTGTATTGTACTGTATTTTGAGATTGTGCATTTGTTATATCACACAGTAACGTACAGTCAATTTAATATCCAATTTGCAAGTTCTTCCGGAATTAATCCAGCTACCTCTCCTCCCTTGTAACTAAAAAAAACCCAAAAACCCCCCCCAAAACTGTTGTAACTTCACTGGAAATGTCCAGTTAGCTCTTTTGTAATCCGCCTTGAACTGCAAGGTATAGGCCGGGGGTCGGCAACCTGCGGCTCCAGAGCCGCATGCGGCTCTTTTCCACCTTTGCTGCGGCTCCGGTAGTGTGTCACGCAGGCATGCACCTTACAAGTCCAGCGTCGCGGCGGGAAATAGCCATGCTGAGCAGTGAGCTCAGCACATACACAGATGAAAGCCTTGCTTGCTGATTGGTCCGGCGGCCCCGCCCCGCCGTGCCGCCGGACCAATCAGCAAGCAAGGCTTTCATCTGTGTAGTGCTGAGCTCACTGCTCAGCATGGCTATTTCCCGCCGCGATGCTGGACTTGTAAGGTACCTGAAAAAGAAATCATCCTGGCCGGGGTCGGTGTCATGCTCCGGAGATCTACAGCCTTCCTATCTCCCTCTCCCTTCTACCTGCTTCCGGCCACATCCCCTGCTCCGCGGCTCTCTTCGGCAACTCAGCAGCAGCGATCGACACAAGCTTCTGACGTCGGGGCCTACCCTCTGCGAGTCCCGCTTGTTTCAACTTCCTTTTTCCACAAAGGCGGGACTCGTAGAGGGAAGGCCTCGATGTCGGCAGCTTGTCTTGATCACTGCTGCTGACGAGTTGCTGAAGAGAGCCGCGGAGCAGGGGGGTGTTGCCAGGTGCAGGTAGAAGGGAGAGGGCCAGATGCAGGACTCGTGGGTGAGGGAGGAGAAGAGAGAGGGGGAGGGAAACAAAAGGAAATCTTTCATACTGGGCTGGGCCGGAGTGGAGGGAGGGTGGAAAGATTCTAGCTACAGGGTGCAGTAACAAAGGAAAAGGGGGGGAAAGCTGAAAATGGAGATAGTGACACAAAGAAGAGAAAGAGTAAGCATAAGGATAGAGATACAGAGGGGACATGAAGAGGAGGTGAAATGGAGACATAGAAGTAATGCTGAAAAAGTGTGGGGGGGGGAGATAAAGACATTGAAAGGGCAAATGGTGAACATGGCGTAAAGATAAGGAGAGAGACAAATGAAGATTCTGAAAAAGTGGTGAGATAGGGATATAGGTGAGATGGACACAAAGAAGGGTGATGCTGGAAAATAGGTGGAATGGTAATTCTGACAGACACAGAAGGGAAATGCTGGATCAAGGAGAGATGGGGCTCAGGCTGGATGGAATGAGGAGAAATGCCTTGTTGGCCCGGAACTTCCTCTCCTACGTCAGAATTGACGTCAGGGAGCGGAATGCTGGTCAGCGCAACACTTCTGCAGGGAAAGCTTGGGACGGCGGTGGCTTGGGGGCTGTTCCCCGATTGCGGTGGCAGCAAACCGAGTGGCTTGGGGGAGGGCACGGAGACAGAAAGAAGGGGGAACAGGGAGACAGAAAGAAAAAGTTGGGGGAGAGAATGAGGTCTGGAGGAGAGGAAACATACAGGAGGCTGAAAGAAAGGAAGAAAGATTGGATGCACAGTCAGAAGAAGAAAGTGCAACCAGAGACTCATGAAATCACCAAATAGCAAAGGTAGGAAAAATGATTTTATTTTCAATTTAGTGATCCTGTATATAGCATTAAGATAAGAAACAATATATGCAGTGTTAGATTTGTTTTATAATGGTTTTGCGGCTCCAAGTTTTTTTTTCTTTTCGAAAACGGGTCCAAGTGGCTCTTTATGTCTTAAAGGTTGCAGACCCCTGGTATAGGCAGAATAGAAGTCCCTAATGTAATATAATGTATTGAACGTATTCATGTCTTGAATTTTTAATGCAGCTGAAGGTGGTGTGTCCCCCCCCCCCCCCCCCCAGATCATTGGGATATAAGCACTTGCAAAATCAATCAATCGATCAATTGGAAGAGGTGTATCTACTGTGTCACCCCCCTTTTCAGTCTAGTGATTCATGTAAATCATTCTGGGGCAGGCCAGCGGTTTAGCTGTGGTCCTGAGCACTGTGAAGAAGCACTGGATCTGGATTTAAATCTCTAGCCCGACCGAGGACGTAGTCCTGTAACTAGGGTTTGCAAATGCTTCGATGTATCACAGCTGCTTTGCATACCACAATTTCACTCAATCCTTATTATGGAAGATGCTAGTTTCAAGTTTATTTAAAAAATTTGATTTGATCGCACTATCATAATCCAATGGGATTTATAAATAATAATAAAATCAGGGTGAAAAATAACAAACCACACAATTGCTAAAACTATGACACTATAGGACACAACTTAATTACAATTCATAAACAAATGCAGACCGATCGTGTACCGATCGGCTTGCGACCCCTTAGCGACCTGATTTCCCTCCGGCTCGATTCACTAACCTCTCCTGTGATCCGCTTCCAATCCGTGCATGCAAATGAGGGGAACTGCATGCAAAGTAGGTAGGGATGCGATTCACTAACCAAATTTCCCGATCCGACTGGGCTGGCCAATCAACCCAAAAAGCGACTGCTGGGGACCAGTCGAAAACTTATTTTCGACTCTCCAGCTCCATTAAGCCCTAATCTTTGCTGCCCCAAATCTCTCTTACCCTTCCCCGCACTGCGAGCCCGTGGTTTTAACCTGCGAGTTAAATCGGGTTAAAACCATGGGCTCCCTCGCCTGCAATGTAAAAAAGTTAAAATAAAATAAAAAAGTCGCAGCTTAGACGCATGCCCCCCTGCGCCGCCCCCCACGCAAATGGCCCCCTCATGCCGATGCTCAACAAAAGGCAGGAGGAATGCCAACAACTCCCTCCTGCCATGTGAAACCCCAACTGCCCTTGCTTGGCTCGGCTGTGCCGGGCCCAGCTCACTTCCCTTCCTTCCGGTACCTTAACCTAGGCAGGCAGGCCGGCTGGCTGGCTGGTCTGGTCTGGCCGGGCCCACCCCCACCCCCTCCCTGTACCTTTGTAATATCATTGGGAGCAGGAGGGGTGCTCAGTCCCTCCTGCTTCATGGCTCCTCCGCCACAAGTGCAGCCTTAGGCCATGCCCCGATGCATCATCAGATGCACGGGGAGAGGCCTAAGGCCCTGATTGGCTGAGGCGCCTCTGGCTCCTCCCTTGGAAGGGGCCTGGGGCACCTCAGCCAATCAGGGACTTTCTTAGGGAGGAGTCTAGGGAAGTCCCTGATTGGCCATTGTTTTGGTGATTCCAATAAACAGGGACAGTGTAACAAATAGAGTCAGAAAAAGTATATAGCAATGAGAAAACTGACTCAGTTAATTGAACCAACATATGGGAAGGGCCTGTTGAACTACAACGTGGCTCAGAGATATATAACTCTGAAGAGGGGGAGGTTACCCCTTCTTGGGCTAAGAGTTGCACAGAATTTTTCAGCTTTTGATCGATCACAGTTTGAATATTTTCACTATTGTGATATTTTGCACAAATTCAATTCTCGAGTGGCGGGGTCTCCTGAAGCAGACGCCGAAACGGGGCCGCGTCGGGACCCTGAGAAGTTGTATTTTGCATATAAGTTAAGTGTATTTTTACACCTTCTGTACAACCTGAATGCAATTACTTCCGTTTAAAGTTTTGAAAGCAGTATCATCTAGAATTACTGAATACAGTTATAAGCAATTTTTATGCCTTCTTGAGTTGGACCTGTCTTTACTGTATACCAAGCTATGATTGGATGAAAAACTCTTAGCCCAAGAAGGGGTAACCTCCCCCTCTTCAGAGTTATATATCTCTGAACCACGTTGCAGTTCAACAGGCCCTTCCCATATGTTGGTTCAATTAACTGAGTCAGTTTTCACATTGTTTTGGTGAATCTAGCCCTAGGATGGGAATAGTTACCCACTTAATGGTAATTTTCATTTAGGGTGTTTGAGTTGTATAGAATTCAAGCAGCTCAGTTGAAAGTGACCTTAAAGAGCCACATTTTTAAAAGACCTTTGAACTTACTGAATCTTAGAAAGCTCAAGAGCTATAAGATTTTATATAAGTTCAACATACAAAATGGATCACCCAATTATTACATATAATGTAATTTTAAAACAGAGGAAAAAATACCTCAAAAAACCCCTGGAATATGATCAAACAGACCATAGCCAATTGGGGGTTGGTTTTCATCACTGGTCAAAAAACCCCTGTGTAATTTTTTAATTTTTCATGTGATTTTAAATTTATTCTTATCAAATATGTGTTATATTTTTATAATGTTTTTTAATGTTTGAATCACCAAAATTTTTTTAATCAAAATCTCTCTTATTTATGGTTGAGCATGAGAAACCAGCAGCTCTAAGTAAATTTCAATGTTTGAAAAAACTCATTGCTTTTAAATATCAAGCACTTATCTAAGAGAGATTTTGATAAAAAAAATTTTTGGTGATTCAAACATTAAAAAACATTATAAAAATATAACACATCTTTGATAAGAATAAATTTAAAATCACATGAAAAATTAAAAAATTACACAGGGGTTTTTTGACCAGTGATGAAAACCAACCCCAATTGGCTATGGTCTGTTTGATCATATTCCAGGGGTTTTTTGAGGTCTTTTTTCCTCTGTTTTAAAATTACATTATATGTAATAATTGGGTGATCCATTTTGTATGTTGATCTTTGTATCGTTTCCTGGACACTCAAGCACGTTTCCATTCAACATTTCAGTTTATATATAATATAAGTGCCACTTAGACCATTAGTTTAGACATACTATAGTTTAGTAATTAGAATTTTTGTACGGATCTTCAGAACGCTGCCGGGGATGACAAACTCCCGACTGCATTACATGCAACGTTTAAAACTGTTCACCACTTGTCTTAAAACATGCGTGTCGGGAGAGGTGGCAACTATGGTTTGAACATTTCATTGAATTTAACGCAGAGTTTATATACCGCTAACTCGCCACGCAGGTTTCATAGCGGTTTACAAAAACAATTCAAATTTGACTAATGCAATGATCACAAAATAAATCAGGTACTTTAAGTAATTTCATCCTGGACTTAGACAATATTAACTCTATTAGGGATACCCCATTGCCACATTCCTCTCACTCAATTGTTTCTTTGAGGGGGAGGGGACAGATGGCAAGAAATACGGAGAGGGATTTTCTTCCCTACTTGCCTTCTTGCTCTCCCCTGCATTCCCTGCTTCACCCCAGTATAACCCAGTCTGTTTCCTCCTGCAGACCACTCCCACTCCCCATCACCTCATCTTTCTTGAGAGTGTCAGCTCTTCACTTTTCTCTTCTTTCCTTTCACTGTCCTTGCTCCTTTCTTCTCCAGCTCCACTCATTCTACCCCCCCCCCCAATTCTCTTCCCCCAGGCGAGTGGGAAAATGGATCTTGCAAACCTCAGCGGTCTATCCTGCAGTAATGACAGAAGCTCAGTTCAAATCACAGTGGTACTGTTGGATTAAGAACATAAAAACTGGATCAAACCATCAAAAACTGGATCAAACCATCAAGCCCAGTAGCCTGTTCTCATGGTGGCCAATCCAGGTCCCTAGTGCCTGGCCAAAACCCAAGAAGCAGCAACATTCCATACAGAATCTCAAAGAATAGCAAGATTCCGGACTCCTATAGAGTAACAAGATTCTAGAATCCCAAAGAGTAGCAACATTCCATACAGAATCTCAAAGAATAGCAAGATTCCGGAATCCCAGAGAGTAACAGGATTCTAGAATCCCAGAGTAGCAACATTCCATGCTACCGATCCAGGGCAAGCAGTGGCTCTTTGATTCTAGAATCAGTGTCCCTTTAAAATCTATAATAAAAAGGTGCCGTTTCCAAAATCACAGCTTACTATCTTTCCAGGATGTCATTATAATAACGTTCCTAATTCCTTAAAATCCTAACAAGAAAAGGATTGGTTCTTCTTCAAGAAATCATATGGAGGAGGCCAGGAAAGGAAGGGCGAGTGCCTGCACCTTCCCGGAGTGGCAAGAAGAAATGAGAGCACTCAGAAAGTGGCAGACAGGTCACAGGGGGGTCAGTCAGCAACCTGAAAATGGTGTTTCCTGGAAGAGGAAGGATTTGAGAGGTTCTGGGACTGCAGCTTTGCCAAGCTGGAGACAGATCACTGGTGAATGGGCACCAAGACCTGGAGAGCCGCTCTCTCTTGCTTTGTTACATTGTGTCACATTTAAATGCTGTTGAGTATGTCATACATACTTACCTGCATATGTCTTATCTTGCATGTGCTGTATATAATGTCAAGGTTTTAATTTTTTGGGGTTTTTTTTTTACCTCAGAGCAAAATTTGTTACAGATTTATTCATAGAATTATTCCTGGATTTTTAATGGGTGGGGGAGATATCTATACAGTCTCAGAGGAAAACGATTTTGAATTAATGTGTGGTGCAGGGTGTCAGGTCAAAAGCGCGCCAGGACAAAGGCGCGCCCAGACAATTGAGCGCAGCGCGCGCCGCTCTAAATTACTGTTTTTAGCGCTCCGACGGGGGGGGCGGAACCCCCCCACTTTACTTAATAGACATCGCGCCGCATTGTGGGGGCGTTGTGGGGGTGTGTGGAGGGTTACAACCCCCCAAACCCCCCATAACGCTGGCGCGATGTCTATTAAGTAAACTGAGGGGGTTCCCCGACAAAACCCCCCGTCGGAGCCCCTAAAAACTGTAATTTAGAGCAGCGCACGCTGCGCTCAATTGTCGGCGCGCGCTTTTGTCTTTCGCGCCGTTGTCTATGAACCGTGGAATTTAACATTTGCTGTTATGAAAACAGATTCACCCATTTGGTTAACAGTATAACAATAGAGTGGTGCAGTGGTTAGAGCCACAGCCTCAGCGCCCTGAAGTTGTGGGTTCGAATCCCGCACTGCTCCTTGTGACCCTGGGCAAGTCACTTAGGGCTCCTTTCATTAAGCTGCGCTAGCGCTTAGCGTGCGCTGCATT
This sequence comes from Geotrypetes seraphini, assembly GCF_902459505.1. Taxonomy (NCBI): domain Eukaryota; kingdom Metazoa; phylum Chordata; class Amphibia; order Gymnophiona; family Dermophiidae; genus Geotrypetes; species Geotrypetes seraphini. The sequence goes on along the minus strand of NC_047093.1, from coordinate 13,782,441 downwards.
GCCGTGCGCGCTAGACACTAATGCCTCCATTGAGCTGGCATTTTTTACGTGTAGCGCGGGGGTTTGCGTGCGCTAATCTGCAGTGTGCACTAAAAACGCTAGCGCAGTTTCGTAAAAGGAGACCTTAATCCCCACTGCCCCAGGTACATTAGATAGAGTGGGAGCCCACCGGGACAGTTAGGAAAAAATGCTTGAGTACCTGAATGTAAACCACTTTGAATGTGGTTGTACAGCTGCAAAAAGCAGTATACAAGTCCCGACCCCTTTCCCTGATGTCATAATGCCTCATTCCACCAATAGGAGCCAACCTCATCAGTGATGTCACAATGGCTTCATTGTTCTATACTTGGCTCACTTCCGATATTGTATTCGAGGAGAGTGTGGCTCAGTGGTTAGAGTTACAGCCTCAGCACCCTGAGGTTGTGGGTTCGAATCCCGCACTGCTCCTTGTGAATCTAGGCAAGTCACTTAATCCCCGTTGCCCCAGGTACACTAGATAGAGTGGGAGCCCACCGGGACAGTTAGGGAAAAACGCTTGAGCACCTGAATAATTTGTAATCCGCATGGAATTGTAGGATATGCGGAATATAAATTATTTTTAAAAAGAGGTTCTTAACCTCTTTGTGCCATGAACCCCTTTGAGAATCTGCAGTCCTTGTTTATACATTTAGAAAATGTTTTTAAATTCCTGAAATACTTGGATATATATTGTATTACAAGAGAAGACAATTAAATTAAAATACAGTTACCAAAATATAAAAAAAAAAAATGTGTTTTATCCTTATCAATTTATAAGCGTTTGGAAAAAAAGGAAATTCATTCACCCAACCAAATGTCTTCTCTGCTTTTAGGGGCAGATTCTATTAACGGGTGTCTTGCTGCCGTCTGGTAGCCAATTGGAATGCATAGTTTAACCCCCTTCCCAAGACAGGCCACCTACACTAGGCATTTGTCATGGGTGCCAGGAAATGCCTAGGGACACTTAAGATCACCAAAGGCTGGGCGTGGACTTGGTTTCATCCAGAAGTGGCCTCGGGAGAGCTTACGTGGCCCTAGGCATCTCCCTAGGGTTGCAACAGACACCTGAAAGGTGTCTAAAGGTAGACACAGCCAGCTCAGCTGATCACGGCAAGGGAATCACTGATCAGCTGAGCCGGCAGGTGTCTCTGGGGAGTACTGCCGGCTCAGCTGATCAGGGGGAAAGTACTGCCGGCTCAGCTGATCAGGGGGAAAATAACCCTACCGCGATCAGCTGAATGGCTGCGGCAGGAGACCCCCCCTGAAAGAACCTCCCAAATCAGCAGGAGGGATTTCTACTCCCTCTTGCCGCCAGCCTTCGATCCCTGACACTCCCCTGCAAAGCACTGTCGGCAGGAGGGATGCCCACTCCCTTCTGCTGACACACCCTGAACTCCTGCCAGCCCCCCTGGAAAGTAGCCAGGCAGGAGGGATACCCATTACCTCCTGCCACCACCCTCTGGAAACCCTTCCACCCTCCCCCAACCAGCGACACCCCAGAACCGGGAAGAGGAAGGCCTCCTATTTTGCGGAGTCGGGCCTGCTGGCTGGAGGGATACCTCCGACCAGCCTTTCTTAAAGGTCCGGGGGGTGTGGTGGGTGCCGGCTCTGCTAATTGGGGATTCTCTTGCTGCGGTCAGCTGATCAGTGACGTGGGCGCCGGTTACAGAATCGAGGGATAAGGCATCTGTTTTTACAGACGCTGCTGTGCAATTCTCAGCCGCTTACAGAGCCACGATAAGGGTTTCTACCGCGGCCTGGAGCTTATAAGAATTCTATGAACGTCAGAGCATTTAGTGCTCCGTGCCGAGGTACAAACCTCTACTGTGGCTTAATAAAAGTGTGTGTGTGGTGGAGGAGGGGATGGGGGTGGTTAGGGTATAATAATTTGTTGAAATTAACATTTTTGGAGATTAGAGTCTATAACACAGGATTTTAACGTGCAGCTAGCGCAAAACTGACACGGTGAGCTCCTTTTACGAAGGTGCGTTAGCGTTTTTAGCGCACGCACCGGATTAGCGCGTGCTATAGCACGGGCTACCCGAAAAACTACCCCCTGCTCGAGAGGAGGCGGTAGCAGCTAGCGCGTGCGGAATTTTAGCGGGCGCTATTCCGCACGTTAAGGCCCTAACGCCCCTTCGTAATAGGAGCCCAGTATCAAGAAGGAACATTATTCCCACCATATTTTTATAGCTGGCTCTGTGTAACATTCGGATCAGTACGTGGTGCTCGCCGCTGATTAATGCGGAAGCACTTATGCTCAAATTCTGCATATGGCATCCTAAGTTGTGCGCATAGCTGATTTGCACGCACAGCTTAATTGTTTAACAAGACAATTGATGTGAATAATTGGCAATTAACACTTAATAATTGACGCTAATTGGCACTCAGAAGTTATTTTTGATCTTGGAAATGTGTTATATGTTGTTACTTACTTTTAGGGCTCCTTTAATCAAGGTGCGGTTGGCGGTTAACGCACGGAATACCGCACGTTCAACCGCCTGCCGCGCTAGTCGCTAACTCCTCCATTGACGAGGCGTTAGTTTTTAGGCTTGCCGCGGGGGTTAGCGCGTGATGAAATGTCCGACGCGTCTTGATATAAGGAGCCCTTAGTTTATCAGATCCTTTAGCTAGATTGTGAGCCTTCGAGACAGACAGGGTCGTTTTTCTCAAGTACCTAATTTCATTTTAGTTTGATACATTGTAAACCGCTTAGGTCGGTAAAATGCAGGCGCGGTAGATTAAATCTTAAACAAACATAAACATACACACAACTTTGGGGCGCATCACTTCTAGTGTGAGAATCCCAAAAGAGAGCATGGCCAGGGGAGGAGCGTGGCTACATCAGGGGCGTTCCTAAAATTTAGGCGCACTGTCGTGGAATACGCTCAATCCGCACACAACTTGGGCGCAAGCATTTAAGCCTGGTTTTCATTGGCCCAAACGGGTGCGTCTAAATGTTATGCCGTGTATGGCCACCCAGCGCGATTCTGATAGGTGCCGATTTTTTATGACGGAGGCGTTAATTGGTCCCAGGTTTATTCTGTGTTATAAGTTGCTCAAAGTTGGCCACTGGAACTTGTGGTTCTCAGATCTGCATGCAAATGACCTCAATTGGCCTTAGCGATCAGTTAGTGCGGTCAATTGACAATTAAAACTAATTAGGAGGATAGGCACTGATATCCCCTGAACACGCTTCTCCGTCAACCATACCCATCTGTTAGGGCTCTTCAGCTTGGAAAAGAGACGGCTGTGGGGAGATAGGATTGAAGTCTACAAAATCCTGAGTGGAGTAGAACGGGTACAAGTGGATCGGTTTTTCACTCCGTCAAAAATGACAAAGACTAGGGGATACTCGATGAAGTTACAGGGAAATACTTTTAAAACCAATAGGAGGAAATATGTTTTCACTCAGAGAATAGTTAAGCTCTGGAACGCATTGCCAGAGGATGTGGTAAGAGCGGATAGCGTAGCTGGTTGTAAGAAAGGTTTGGACAATTTCCTGGAGGAAAAGTCCATAGTCTGTTATTGAGAAAGACATGGGAGAAGCCACTGCTTGCCCTGGATCGGTAGCATGGAATATTGCTACTCTTGGGGATTCTAGAATCTTGTTACTCTTTGGGATTCCGGAATCTTGCTATTCTTTGAAATTCTGTATGGAATGTTGCTACTCTTTGGGATTCTAGAATCTTTTTACTCTCTGCGATTCCAGAATCAAGTTTCAAGTTTATTAGGATTTTATATACCGCCTATCAAGGTTATCTAAGCGGTTTTTACAATCAGGTACTCAAGCATTTTTCCCTCTCTGTCCCGGTGGGCTCACAATCTATCTAACGTACCTGGGGATATGGAGGATTAAGGACTTGCCCAGGGTCACAAGGAGCAGCGCAGGGTTTGAACCCACAATCCCAGGGTGCTGAAGCTGTAGATCCAACCACTGCGCCACACACTCCTCTTGCTATTCTTTGAGATTCTGTATGGAATGTTGCTATTCTTTGGGATTCCAGAATCTTGCTATTCTTTGAGATTCTGTATGGAATGTTGCTACTCTTTGGGATTCTAGAATCTTGTTACTCTTTGGGATTCCGGAATCTTGCTATTCTTTGAAATTCTGTATGGAATGTTGCTACTCTTTGGGATTCTAGAATCTTTTTACTCTCTGGGATTCCAGAATCTTGCTATTCTTTGAGATTCTGTATGGAATATTGCTACTCTTTGGGATTCCAGAATCTTGCTATTCTTTGAGATTCTGTATGGAATATTGCTACTCTTTGGGATTCCAGAATCTTGCTATTCTTTGAGATTCTGTATGGAATGTTGCTACTTTTTGGGTTTTGGCCAGGTACTGGTGACCTGGATTGGCCACCATGAGAATGGGCTACTGGGTTTGATGGACCATTGGTATGACCCAGTAAGGCTATTCTTATGTTCTTATGCACATCTGCCCATGGGTGGGGCCTGGGTGGCTCGGGGCATTCCAGGAAGCTGGAGAGTTAGTCTCTTACATAAATGACATTATTAAACTTTAAAGTAAACAATCTAAAATAAACACTCCTTTTTTATGCGAAAAGTAATGGCCCCTCATTATAATTATGAAATCCTCTTGTGTAAATTAAAACAGATCTATTACTCTACTACATTTTCTACTACCATTATTATCTGCGAAAAAAATTTTATTTATTAATTCAATTTTCTATACCGTTCTCCCAGACTGTATAGTGAGAATATAAATGTTCATTTTTTTTTTCTGACCCTCATAAACTCCCTGAAACCCATCCATTGATCCCAGGTTAAGAACCCCTGCCTTAAAGGGAACCTTCAAAAACACCCTTCAAAGACTCCGAGTTATTCAAAATTCAGCAGTTCGACTGATTTTTGGGTTGATAAAATAGGAACACATAAGTCCCTATTATCAAAAACTATACTGGCTACCCCTGGAAGCAAGAGTTTGGTTTAAATTTTTTTTGTCTTTGTTATAAATCAATATTTGGTCTGGCCCCTATGCACTTGGTTTCTCAATTTAATCTGGATAGTTCTATCAGGCCCACACGTAGAATTCATATGTTCACCTATCCGACAATAAAGGCCGGCCGCTACAAAAGATTCCTGGACAGAATTCTTGCTTTCCAGGTAGGGAAATGGAACGATTGGCTGGGTAACATTATCTCGCATTTCTCATCCTATTTTAGTTTTAGAAAATCAGTAAAAACGAAATTGTTTAATTGATTTGTAACCTAAGAATTTTATACTTTTTCACTTCTTCCATTTTGTAAAGGTGGTGGATGCCTGGAATGCGCTTTCAGAGGGTGTGATAGGACAGGGTACGGTATCAGGGTTCAAGAAGGGATTGGATGAATTCCTGAAGAAAAAGGATAGAAGGGTATAGATAGAAGAAAAAAGGGATAGAAGGGGATAGATAGAGAGAAGAAAAAAGGGATAGAAGGGGATAGATAGAAGAAAAAAGGGATAGAAGGGGATAGATAGATAGAAGAAAAAGGATAGAAGGGTATAGATAGAAGAAAAAAGGGATAGAAGGGGATAGATAGAAGAAAAAAGGGATAGAAGGGGATAGATAGAAGAAAAAAGGGATAGAAGGGTATAGATAGATAGAAGAAAAAGGATAGAAGGATATAGATAGAAGAAAAAAGGGATAGAAGGGGATAGATAGATAGAAGGGGATAGATAGAAGAAAAAAAGGATAGAAGGGTATAGATAGATAGAAGAAAAAGGATAGAAGGGTATAGATAGTAGAAAAAAGTGATAGAAGGGTATAGATAGAAGAAAAAGGATAGAAGGGTATAGATAGAAGAAAAAAGGGGTAGAAGGGGATAGATAGATAGAAGAAGGAAGGGATAGAAGGGTATAGATAGAAGAAAAAAGGGATAGAAGGGGATAGATAGATAGAAGAAGGAAGGGATAGAAGGGTATAGATAGAAGAAAAAGGATAGAAGGGTATAGATAGAAGAAAAAAGGGATAGAAGGGTATAGATTGATAGAAGAAAAAAGGGATAGAAGGGTATAGATAGAGATCATTATACAGGTCCTGGACCTGATGGGCCACCGCATGAGCGGACTGCTGGGCAGGATGGACCCCTGGTCTGATCCAGCAGAGGCATTGCTTATGTCCTTATGTAAGCTTGTATTCAATGACTGTATTGTGACCATTTCTCTGATTGTCCAGCACCTCTTGTTATAAACCGCCTCGAACGATCATGGCTTTGGCGATATATAAGAATAAAACTATTATTATTATTATTATTAAAGGATGGAAAAAAAAAATCACAGACCTCTTGAAATCCATCCACAGATCCTGTGGAGCCCAGGTTAAGAAAACCTGGGCCAGATTCTCTAATATCACCGGAAAAATCCACCGGCTCGCTGTAGTGCCAGCAAATCGTCTGGTTTCAAAAAGGTGATTGATTCACGGAGATCTACCTTAGATCCTGATTTTTACGGGTTTAGCGGTGTTATGCCTGGAAATTCAATTTCAGCCCTGTCTGGACTCCAGCATTGAATTTGGGTTTGCAGAGCTGGCTGAAAACAGCTGGTGCGCGATAGTCAGCTTTTAATGGCTATGAAAAACCACATAAAGAAAAGACTGTTTTTGTTAATGTTGTCTTTTGTATATGAGCACCTTAACCAGTTAAATGCCAACTCTGCCCTCTGAATGCCTACAACATGGGCATTTTCAGGGGTTAGTATCTAGTCAAGAGTCACTGAAAATGCCTGGACAGGAGCCTCTCCTACTTATTTAAATGGTTTTGAATATCAGGCCCTATATTTACATTTTTCCCCACCCATAAAATAGACGTAATAAGTGATTAAATTCAGAGTCGCTAATGGTTTTCCTCTTTAGCTCATTTTGCAGATGAGTTTTTAAACGAGCCACATTTTTCTTCATTTAGATCAGTGGTCTCAAACTCGCGGCCCGCCAGGTCCTATTTTGAGGCCCTCGGTATGTTTATCATAATCACAAAAGTAAAATAAAATAGTTTCTTGATCATATGTCTCTTTAGCTATAAATGACAATATTATTATTAAGACTTAGTCAAAACTATAAAGAGTTTTACCTCATGCAAAATTGCCATTTCTTTAATAAGACATTAACTATTTATTTCTGAGGCCCTCCAAGTACCTACAAATCCAAAACGTGGCCCTGCAGAGGGTTTGAGTTTGAGACCTCTGATTTAGATGGTTGCAGTTGAGTCTCTTTGAGGTTTCAGAGAAGGACGAGGGCTGGGCAGTGCGGTACTGACTGGTATGGCTGGGTTGCAACAGAAAGTTTTGAATGAGTTTCGTTCTGGGGTGGTGTTTCGTTTGGCACTGTGCCTGTCATGCGGATCGCTACCGTGTCTGACTTACGAGAAAAAGGCAAAAAAAAAACCCAAAACCAAAACCCTCTCTACCTTCCGAGCAGGATTTCAAAGGAATTTGCCAGTCTGGAGACTGGGCCCTGCCCAAGGTTAATTAGGAAAAGTGCTGTTCAATCATGTTCCTAAATTCTTTCGGCCATCCCCTCTTTGTCCTCCTGAAGCAGCCAAGGGTTAACAGAAAACAAAACAACCCTCTCCCCAGCGCCTTCCTTTCCAAAAATGCTGAGTGGTCTACCCGGGTTGGGGGGTGTGACGTCCTCAATGATATCAGCTCTCACACACACCCCCAGATTACATCAGCCGACTGAGGTATTCTGGTGATGTTCAAAAATCTGCTGCTCCCAGGGATTTGGCTGTTTCGGGAACAATACGAATATTCGTGCTCTGGCACCGGGAAAACGAAAGGAGATTAGTGATGAAGGAGCTGCTGCGTTCCAGGGCTGTTTAAAAGTCTGCAAGCCACGATATGTTGTTATTCATTCCTTTTTTTTTTTTTTTCTTTTACAAGGCCTGGTGAATATAACTGCAGGACGTTGCCATGCATTTCGTTGGCATTGAATTCCCAGTACTGTGGCTACTGCAAATTCAGATTTAATCTTAAATGTATGTTCCCTGTTCCTGATCCTTCAGAGGCCCGACCAGTGCATGAGGTAGCTTACAAATACAACCAAAACCTAGGTAGTTGACTCCTGGGGCTGAAATGGCCTTGTCCCCCCCCCATCCTCCCCCCCCCCTCCGACTGTAGGAAGCAGACAGGCGCTGACCTTCAGTAATGAATGAGTCGCTCAGTGCTAAGGCAGTGGCCCGGCCGGTCACTTGCGTGATGCAGCCAGGGCAGCGAGAATGAGGTCACGCAGGGTGTGGTGGCTAATGCAGAGAGGTTTCCCTGACTCATGCGTTTGTGCCACAGACCAGGGATGCAGCACAACCTCTGCTTCGACTTTGCTACTTGGGCAACTTAAGGGCTTAGACACAGCGTTATTTGGTGGGTGACTCACTCCCATATGCGTTTTTGCTCTAGCAAAAGACAAAATTAATTAATGTCTTGCACCCAGCCTGGATTTGGCAGTATATTATTTGTCTTTCTGGTCACACATAAGCTCTGATGTTGCTATACTGTAATGTCTCGTCTCCAAGTGGGGGTTTTTTTTTGGGGGATTTTTTTTGTAGGCAGAATCAGATCCGTGTAACAGGAAATGTTTGCCCTTAAAATAGAATCCAATTTTCCTCTAGGTTTGGCGTCTCGTCTGTATTATCTGTTGGCACCGTGTTTGCTAACAGAGCCAGATGTTGACCCTGCGAAAGCGAAGCGTTTGTGTGAACTGTCACCTTTCAGGTCTTTGCTGTTTCCAGAGTCTGGGGCCAGTTTTATTCAAGATTTGCTCCAGGTTACCCTGCAAACTTTTTTTTTTTTAAAATAATTTGAAAAAAAAGCCCCTAGGGATATTTTCCTTGTTGTATCTAATGCTGTTGGACTGGAGTACAGATGTGATAAATTTGCCCTTATTTGAATGTTCATACTTTTGAAACTGTGATTATTATTCTTTTTTAATATTTGCTTTGTTTTAATATTCTACCTATTTCATTTTACCATCCTAAGTATGATTGACTATTACAATATTATTTACTAGGCTTTAAGCCCGTTACATTAACGGGTGCTAGAATAGATGTGTCTGTGTGTCTTTCTTTCTGTCTCTCTCTCCTTGGCCGCTGTCTGTGTGTCTTTCTGTCTCTTTCTGTCTTTTTCTCTCTCTCTCTCGTTGGCCACTGTCTGTCTGTCTTTCTGTTTCTCTCTCTCCTTGGCCACTGTCAGTGTGTCTGTCTGTCTTTCTGTCTCTCTCTCTCCTTGGCTGCTGTCTGTGTGTCTGTCTCTTTCTCTCTCCTTGGCTGCTGTCTGTGTGTCTTTCTGTCTCTTTCTCTCTCTCACTCCTTGGCCGCTGTCTGTGTGTCTTTCTATCTTTCTATCTTTCTGTCTCTCTCTCCTTGGCCGCTGTCAGTGTGTCTGTCTGTCTTTCTGTCTCTCTCTCTCCTTGGCTGCTGTCTGTGTGTCTGTCTATCTCTCTCCTTGACTGCTGTCTGTGTGTCTGTCTGTCTCTTTCTCTCTCGTTGGCCGCTTGTCTGTCTTTCTGTCTATCTCTCTCTTTGACCGCTGTCTGTGTGTCTGTCTGTCTGTCTTTCTGTCTCTTTCTCTCCTTGGCCGCTGTCTGTGTGTCTTTCTGTCTCTCTCCTTGGCCGCTGTCTGTGTGTCTTTCTGTCTCTTTCTCTCTCTCTCGGCTGCTGTCTGTCTGTCTTTCTCTCCCCTTGGCCGCTGTCTGTGTGTCTTTCTGTCTCTTTCTTTCTCTCTCTTTTTCCTTGGCCGCTGTCTGTGTGTCTGCCTGTCTTTCTGTCTCTTTCCCTCCCTCCCCCCCCTGCGGTAGCGCCACCAGCGCAAATAAACAAATGGTCATCTTCGACCCGCCCAACGAACAAATTCAGAGGTAAGGAGTGTTGGTTCGCCACTGGGCGGGCAGAGAGCGCGGCGGCAGAGGAGAAGGCCGTGCAACCAGGGAGCAGCAGTGGTTGTGGCCTTCCCTCCCCTAGCTCCGTAGCTCGGTTGCCGCCACCTCCCCCTCCCCCCGATGTCAGCCCTGAACGTGTGCACATGCCGCATCCTTTAACATTCTGCCGGCCACGGAGCTACAGATGCACGGAGCCACGAAAATTGAAGTGTGCATGCGCGCTAAGGGAATTATTATAACGGATTTGGGAAATACAAGAAAACTCTGAAAAGATTTTGAGTTATTCAAAACTCAGCAGTTCGACTGATTTTTGGTTTGAAAAAACGAGAACATATTACTCCTTATTATCAAAAAGTACACTGGCTACCGATGGAGGCAAGAGTTCTGTTTAAATTTTCCTGTGTCTGTTTTAAATCGATATTTGGTATGGCTCCTGCGTACCTGGTCTCTCACTTTTTCCTAGAGTGTTTAAACAGGTCTACACGCAGAATCCAGATGCTTGCTTACCCAACAGTAAGGGCTCCTTTTACTGAGCTGCGCTAGCGGTTTTAATTGCCGCGCGTGCTGGATGCTAACTCCACTATTGAGCTGGGGTTAGTTTTTATGCGTAGCGCGGGGGTTAGAACGCGCTAATTGGCAGCGTGTGCTAAAAATGCTAGCACACCTTAGTAAAAGAGGGGAGTAAATGCTTGTCGTTTTAAAAGATTTCTGGAGGGCGTGATAGGACAGAGTACGGGATTGGGGTTCAAGAAAGGATTGGACAATTTTCTGTTGGAAAAGGGGATAGAGGGGTATAGATAGAGGATTACTGCGCAGGTCCTGGACCTGTTGGGCCACCGCGTGAGCGGACTGCTGGGCAAGATGGACCTCAGGTCTGACCCAGCGGAGGCATTGCTTATGTTCTTATGGGAGAGAAGGAGATAGTGGATGCTGCGGATGGGCCATTTGGCCTTTATCTGCCATCATGTTTCTATAACCATAAAGCTCTATGACCTCACAATGCAGGTGTAAAGAGTCTTAGCCTATAGGAAGAGGAGATGCAAATGTTAAGAGCCTTAGCCAATAGGGAGAGGAGGAGATAGTGGATGGGCCATTTGGCCTTTATCTGCCATCAGGTTTCTATGACCTCACAATGCAGGTGTAAAGAGCCTTAGCCTATAGGAAGAGGAGATGCAAATGTTAAGAGCCTTAGCCAATGCGCTTCCAGAGAGCATAATAGGGCAGAGTACTGGGGTTCAAGAAAGGATTGGACAATTTCCTGCTGGAAAAGGGGATAGAGGGGTATAGATAGAGGATTACTGCACAGGTCCTGGACCTGTTGGGCCGCCGCTTGAGCGGACTGCTGGGCACGATGGACCTCAGGTCTGACCCAGCAGAGGCACTGCTTATGTTCTTATGTTTTCGGGCAGGAAAAATGAATGACTGGCTGGGCAATATTATTATGCGTGCTCCATCTTATTTTATTTTAGAAAATTAGTAAAGACAGTTGTTTGATCGATTTGTAACCTAATGATTCATTGTTTTAATTTTTTATCTTGTATGTATTTTTGATGATTTGTATTATATTTTTTTCACAGATTGTCCAGTACTTTTTATTGTAAACCGCCTCGAACTATTATGGCTTTGGCGGTATACAAGAATAAATTAATATTATTATTGATGTAGACAGTGGCATGCAACCGTGTTGGATGGTTTTATTACCAGTAACTTGAGGGGCCTTTTTACCAAGGGCTCCTTTTATCAAGGCGCGCTAGGGATTTTAGCGCACGCACAAAATTACCGCACGCTATAGCGCGCGGTAGCCAAAAAATCTACCGCCTCCTAAAAAGAAGGCGGTAGTGGCTAGAGCGCTCAGGAATTTAAGAACATAAGACTTGCCGCTGCTGGGTCAGACCAGTGGTCCATCATGCCCAGAAGTCTGCTCACGTGGTGGCCCTCTGGTCATCCAGCGCCCTAACCAAGACTAACCCCACCAGCGCCCGTTCTTGTTCAGTAGGAACTTGTCTAACTTTGTCATGAATCCCTGGAGGGTGTTTTCCCCTATTTGAATCCCTGGAGGGTGTTTCCCCCTATAACAGTCTCTGGAAGAGCGTTCCAGCTTTCTACCACTCTCTGGGTGAAGAAGAACTTCCTTACGTTTGTACGGAATCTATCCCCTTTTAACTTTAGAGAGTGCCCTCTCATTCTCTCTACCTTGGAGAGGGTAAACAACCTGTCTTTATCTAGTAAGTCTATCCCCTTCAGTACCTTGAATGTTTCGATCATGTCCCCTCTCAATCTCCTCTGTTCGAGGGAGAAGAGGCCCAGTTTCTCTAATCTTTCGCTGTACGGCAACTCCTCCAACCCCTTAACCATCTTCGTCGCTCTTCTCTGGACCCTTTCGAATAGTACCGTGTCCTTCTTCATGTACGGCGACCAGTGCTGTACGCAGTACTCCAGGTGAGGGCGCACCATGGCCTGGTACAGCGGCATTAAGGCCCTAGCGCACCTTTTTAAAAGGAGCCCTAAGGGATCATTTTATTAAGGTGCGCTAATCGATTTAGCACGCACTAAATGCTAAGGCATCCATTATATTCTTAATAAAAGGACCTTAATAAAAGGACCCCTAAAGGAAGTTAAGTTCCAAAATAGGCATAATTTATTGTTTTTTGTTAGATCTATTAACTGCCGTTTTCATGAAGAGATTCACCAAAAGCAGTTTATTTTATTATTTATTTAAACATATCCCGCATATCCGGAATCTATGCGGGTTACAACAGCGCATTCATAATTAAAAGAATGCAACCACATAACATTGAAGGCGCTTACGCCCTTTTTCGCATGCTAACTGTATGTTCATTATACCCCTCTTTTACTAGTGCGTAGCATGCGTCTTAGTGCCGCTGGCGGCGGTAACTGCCCCGACGCTCTATGAGTGTCGGAGCAGTTACCACCAGTCCGGTAAGTTAAGGGCTCCTTTTACTAAGGCGTGCTAGCGTTTTTAGCGCACACAGGAAATTACCGCGCGTGATCCAAACATTAAATTTACATATGTGTTTAGTAGGGATTCAATCTCATTTTTGGATATTACATTGATTAAGCATCAGGATCGCCTCATCACCAGTTTACACAAAAAGACCACCGATAGAAATACGTTACTTCAATATCAAAGTTTTCACCCGCGATTATTGAGGAATAGCATACCAACGGGTCAATTTTTAAGAATAAGACGCATTTGTTCACAGGTGGATGATTTTACAAATCAAGCAAATATTATGTATCATAAATTTTGTGATAGGGGCTACCCGAAAAAAATTGTCAAAAAGGCTTGGAAACGAGCCAGGAGTTGCCATCGGCCATGGCTCCTTTTACCGGGGCCACAAAATCAAGAGTCACAAATAGCTGGTGTATTACCGTATAGTTCAAGAAGTAATCAGATAAAAAATATCATTTTAAAACATTGGTCTGTGTTACAAGTTCACTCGGAGTTGAGAGAAGATCTAGCAACTTAGGTGAACAGCTTAAATATCGTAAATATAAACATAACTACGAGTATAGTCATTTACCACCGCACGGTAAATGTGGTCACTGCTGTAATTGCAAATATGTAATGGAGCAGGATCGGATAGAAGTTCCGTATTCGAATGGAAAACAATTTAAGCTGTCTTCAGGTACCGATTGTGAGCCGTCGGGGGTGATATACTGTATCAGATGTCCGTGCAATAAACTGTATATTGGCCAGACGAGCCGGATGATAAAGACCTGTATAACGGAGCATCTCAGTAATATCCGTTGTGCTCGGGTAACCGCCCCCCTGGTAGTCCATTGGTTACAGGAATGTCACGAAGTGGATTCGTTACGATATACAGTTTTAATACACATAACAGAATATCAGGGTAATATAAGTAAATTACTACATTACAAGGAACAACATTTTATATTTAACTGGAAAACATTTACAGCCACAGGGTTAAACATGGAAGTAGAGTGGACTGCTCTGTAAATGTTTTACTTCCGGTTCAGAGGGAATCATTCTGGTTAGGGTAATAGGTAATTGGATACTATATATAAAGTTGGGATAAGACTAGAGAGAGGCGCTGGTATTGCTCGTCCTCCCCAAGAGAAAGAGCCGACTAACAGGTATGAAAGAATATTTGAAACAATTAAATATTTAATTTAATAAAATAAATGTTTGGGTATATGTATAAGCATTAGAGCTGATTACGTGAGTTTTAAAAGTACAGTGGTGCCTCGCATAACGAACGCCTCACACAACGAACGCTGCACACAACGAACTTCATGTCTTGATTCACACAACGAACTTCGTTTCACACAACGAACTTCGTTTCACACAACGAACTTCGTTTCACACAACGAAGTCGCCCGAGCTGCCGATGCATTGCATCCTTCCGCGCAGGCACTGCAGGCAGTCGTTAGTCACTGCGCTTAACTGCCCTCTCTCACTGTATACAGTCGTCCTTTTAAGATAAACTCAATATTTTTTATAGATCATGGCTTCTAAAAAAAGCAGGAAGGTGATTTCTGTTGAAATGAAACGGGAAATAATTAGAAGGAGTGAAGGTGGGGTAAAACAGTGTGACCTCGTCAAAGAGTTTGGCCTCAGCAAGACCACCATTTTCACCATTTTGACAAATTTATCTTTTTTTATGTCATCTTAGCATATTTTATGCTGCAGAACGAATTATTTTTTTTAACATGTATTGTTATGGGAAAACGCGTTTCACATAACGAACTTTTCGCATAACAAACTTGCTCCTGGAACCAATTAAGTTCGTTGTGTGAGGCACCACTATATAGTAATTTACTTTTTGTATTGCTTTTATGCTCCTAGTACCCCTCCTGACGAAGATATTCTTGAAACTCGAGTTGGGGGGTAAATGTAACCCAAAGGAGTTTAAATTACAGCACTACAGCACTTTTTGCACTAGTTCACTTTTGCTCAGTGTGGTTACAAACAAAATTCAATTTAAGGAGAGACTATAAATGAGCGATTTAGCCCAATGATAGAAGATTGACAATATGATAAAGAAGAGTATGAAGTCCTCTGAATAACCACTGTAGTTTGTTATTCACGCACAAATGACCACATTGACGAAGCACTTTATGAATGTATGAAAGAAAAAGAAAAAATATTTTAAAGAAAATGTATTAATAAAGCTGAGATTTTAGATATTTATTTTTTGGTCTGTTTTGGTAATTTTCCTGCATATGTTTCTATTTCTTTCAGATTTTCTAAATTTATGACTCCTTAAAATCTTTCTTTCTTTTTTTTTTTTTGTATGTGTGTCCACAGGTAAGCGAAAAAACCCGGGACTGAAAATTCCTAAAGAGGCATTTGAACAGCAACAGACCAGCTCACCAACGTAAGTCTTTAAACAAACCAACAAAAGTGTTCCCTAAAATAACAATGGCTGTGATTATAGAATGCTTTGAGCACATGTGTTTCTGCACGTGGTCGCAGCAGTGTTGATGGTATTTGGACTGACATGTCTTGATGCGCACAGCCTGACTTATAAATGTGTGTGCTGCTTGGTGAACGTGAACAGAGAACATGAGAATAGCCATTAGCCCAGTATCCTGTTTGCACAATGGCCAGTCCAGGTCACAAGTATCTAGCACAGGGGTAGGGAACTCCGGTCCTCAAGAGCCGTATTCCAGTCGGGTTTTCAGGATTTCCCCAATGACTATGCATTGAAAGCAGTGCATGCAAATAGATCTAATGCATAGTCATTGGGGAAATCCTGAAAACCCGACTGGAATACGGCTCTCGAGGACCGGAGTTCTCTATCCCTGATCTAGCAGAACCCCAAATAGAAGGAACATTTCATGCTTATGTTAGAGCTGTCTGAGGGCCCGGTTGGGCTTTCAAAAACCCGGTCGTTTGTCTGGGTTTTGGAGAGCCCCGGCATCCTCATTGCGTCTGGAGAGCCTCTGAGCATGCACGGATGACGTTGCACGCATCCGTGCATGCTCGGAGACTCTCCAGACATGGCCCGGAGGTCGGAAAACAAAAATGAGGCTTTGTGGGGGGCGGAGCTAGAGGCAGAATGGGGCGTGGCTAGGAGCGGAGCAGGGCCGGGCCATGTGTCCAGTTTTCTGCAAACAAAAATCTGGTAAACCCTATGCAGTGGGGATCAAATCTGGTTCCTCTGGTTCTCAGGTCATTGCACTAAGAATTAGCCTCCTCCACCACCAGTAGGGGGCTCTCTAGAACATTGCAAGTATTAAGCGTAAGTTAACAGTAGAGAGGTAAAGGGATGGGGACTTGTATACCGTCTTCTTGGAGTTTTAAAATCACACTCAAAGCACTAGAGAGATTGAGGTCATGCCTAGTTTACCTGGGCTTAGAAGTGAGCTTTATTACTCCTGGTATACGTAGAACCCGTTTGGAGATACTGTACCCCTTTTTCCCTGAGCATCTCATGGTGGTAACATAGTCAGTAAAAGTTAGGGTTACCAGACGTACGGATTTCCCCGAACATGCCTGGGGGTCACGGCAGCTTTTCAAAACCCGGCACTTTGTCTGGGTTTTGAAAAGCCTCCTCAAATCGCGTCGGGTAGGAAGTCCGCGCATGCCAAACAAGTAGAGAAGGCCTCATCCAAAGCAAGGCAACTTATGGGATGTATCAATAGAAGCTTCGTTAGCCGCAAATCTGAAGTCATAATGCCACTGTACAGAACCATGGTGAGACCTCATCTGGAGTACTGTGTGCAATTCTGGAGGCCACATTACCGTAAAGACGTGCTTAGAGTTGAGTCGGTTCAGCGGATGGCCACTAGGATGATCTCGGGGCTCAAGGGTCTCTCGTACGAAGAAAGACTAAACAAATTGCAGCTCTACACTCTAGAGGAGCGCAGGGAGAGGGGGGACATGATTGAGACATTTAAATACATCACGGGACGTGTCGAGGTGGAAGAAGACATCTTCTTTCTCAGGGGACCCTCGGTCACAAGGGGGCATCCATTCAAACTCAGAGGAGGGAAATTCGATAGTGACATAAGGAAGTATTTCTTCACAGAAAGGGTTGTAGATCACTGGAACAAGCTTCCAGAGCAGGTGATCAAGGCCACCAGCGTTATTGACTTTAAGAATAAATGGGATGCCCTAGTAGGATCCTTACGAGGGTCGAGTTAAGGAACTAGGTCATTAGTACTCAGACTTAATGGGGTGGGTCAGTAGAGTGGGCAGACTTGATGGGCTATAGCCCTTTTCTGCCGTCATCTTTCTATGTTTCTATGTTTCTATGACATCGCGTGGCATCCGCGCATGCGCGGACTTTCTCTCTGCCCGACAAGAGCAGGCAGCGGGGGGGAGGGGGGGGCAGAGTGTTAGGACGGGATTAGGGTGTTACAGGGGCAGGGATGGACAGAAGTGGGCGGGTCTAGAAGGTCTGGATTTTCTAATTGGAAAAGTGAGAAATAAAGCCTCACGGTACCTGAATCCTGGGGAGACGGGGACTGCCTGAGATGACGGGAGCTGCTGGGCGATGAGACCCATGAACCCTGAAATAAGTAATCATACGCTCACAAATACATTTTCTGAAACAAAAGTGACTGCGGCCAAGTTGATCTTCGCAAAATGCAAATTTGATCATGTTTCCTCACTTTTGTCCAAACTCCACTGGCTCCCAGTAATTTCCAGGGTTCATTTTAAATGCTCCTGCCTAGCTTTTAAGATCCTACACGGCATCCTCCCTCCCCTAATCCCACTATCTTGGATCTCCTCGAGTCCCGATATCACCAGGCCCACCCAAAAACTTAAACTATCCTTCCCCTCGCTAAAAGGTATCCTCTATGTGGGAAAATTGGGAAAATCTCTCTTCTTCAGAATCACAGGGCTTTGGAATAACCTTTCTGCCCCACTACGGAATCAGGTCTCCTTCCAACTATTCCGTAAGCACCTGCAAACTAGGCTTTTCACAAAAATGTAATGCTCTCCTCCCCCTATACTCAACCTCCAACCTCCATACATTATGCTGTTCTTTCCTATATTAAGCTCTTGTAAACCGTGCCGAGCTCTATAATCATGGAGAGGATACATAGAAACATAGAAATAGACGGCAGATAAGGGCCCACGGCCCATCTAGTCTGCCCACCTTAATGTCCCTGATACGGTATATAAACTTAAGAACATAAGCATCGCCTCTGCTGAGTCAGACCACAGGTCCATCGCGCCCAGCAGTCTGCTCCTGCGGCGGCTCCCCAGGTCCGTGACCTGTAAGTAATCCTTTATTTAAGACATTTTGTCCTGTGCAGTACCCCTCTAACTATACCCTTCAATCCCCTTTTCCTTCAGGAACTTGTCCAACCCCTTTTTGAAACCCAAAATCGTACTCTGCTCTACCACCTCCTCTTGAAGCGCATTTCAGGTATCCACCACCCTCTGAGTGAAGAAGAACTTCCTAGCATCCGTTGACAATCAGGGGTGGGAAATTTCATGGTGACCCCAGAAAATATTTCTTCACCGAAAGGGTGGTTGATCGCTGGAATAATCTTCCACAACAGGTAATTGAGGCCAGCAGCGTGCCAGATTTTAAGAAAAGATGGGATTGTCATGTGGGATCTCTTCATGGAGGTAGTTAGGGGGTGGGCCATTAGTGTGGGCAGACTAGATGGGCCCTGGCCCTTTTCTGCCGTCATGTTCTATGTTTCTATTTGTTCTGAATCTGTCTCCCTTCAATTTTCTTGAGTGCCCTCTCGTTTTTGTTTGCCCCGCCAGTCTGAAGAATCTGTCCCTCTCTACCTTCTCTCTACCCTTTATGACCTTAAGGTATAGTTTAGCTTAGTTTAAGCTCGTTTAATAAGGAAGTTATATAAAAAAAAGGTCTTATTCATCTGTCTTCTGTCATTTTTGAAATAGGCAGCTCGCAGTTACGCACTAACTGAATATTCAGTGGGAGATGTCTCCCACTGAATATTTGAATATCACGCCCGTTGTATTTTTCTGTAAGATCTTTTGTTTTGTTGAATTGGTGAATGGAGTGTATGGAAGGTGATTTAAGTGGTCTAAAAATGCTAAAAAAAAATTTTTCCCTGGGGTGAACAGTGACTGGAAAAAGCTGACTGAGAATGCCTTCCTTTCTACGGAAAAGGGGTTAGGTCAGGAAGAGGAGACTTCCTGGGGGAGTTTTCTGTATGTTCTTTCTCATGTGTGCATTCGTGTCTGTCTCCTGCGGCTATAACACACCCTCTCAAAATGTTACAAAGAAATTACCCTAATCTCACATACGATGGAAACGAGAACTGGTATAATTTTTCTTTTTTTTCAACACAAATAACTAGTTCCCTCCTTGGTTTCTTGTTCAGATTGATTTATCGATATAGACTTCTAAAGGCCACTCGTGCAAAGTGAAATGGAAACTCACATAGTGATAGGAAATTCTGTTGAAATTTCCCAGGGGATAAAGAAACCTCAAGTGCTCACAGCAGTTTGTCTTTTAGAACTAGTCTTAGCCAAAACTGCCCAATGCGGGCTATTACTGGTTTCAACAATCTCCTTGTATGCTATCGGTGCTACTATTCAACTTTCTTTTATGGAAATAGTTAAAGTACATAGCTTATATCAGCATTAACATAGTAGATGATGGCAGATAAAGACCCGAATGGTCCATCCAGTCTGCCCAACCTGATTCAATTTAAATTTTTTTTAATTTTTTCTTCTTAGATATTTCTGGGCAAGAATCCAAAGCTCTACCCGGTACTGTGCCGAAATCTCTGTTAAGACTTACTCTAGCCCATCTACACCCTCCCAGCCATTGAAGCCCTCTCCAGGCCATCTTCCCCCCAACAGCCATATAATAATAATAATAATAACAGTTTATATACCGCAGTACCGTGAAGTTCTACAGACACAGATCGTGCAAGTCTGCCCAGTACTGGCCTTAGTGCTTCAATATTTACTAGTATTTTCTGATTCTAGATCCTCTGTGTTCATCCCACGCTTCTTTGAACTCAGTCACCGTTTTCCTCTCCACCATCTCTCTCGGAAGCACATTCCAGGCATCCACCACCCTCTCCGTAAAGTAGAATTTCCTAACATTGCTCTTGAATCTACCACCCCTCAACCTCAAATTATGTCCTCTGGTTTTACCATTTTCCTTATTCCAGTTGGAGTAGTTATAAAACTATTATCTCAAATGGGTTGTTGGTCACAGGCTGTATGGAGCATTTCCGTTTCACTCAAAACTGAGCTTCATCAGGAGATATACAACCGGATAATAACTTGATCTCAACAAACCTATTCACTGCCTTTAGCAGTGTGGCTCGAAACGCGGCTCATTCCGCCGCTCGCCCACTCGACATGCTTGTGCGGCTGTCACGATTTTTCAAAAAGGAAGCCGTGCATGGCGTTTCCCTGGGAGAATGGTCCTGCAAGCTTGTCTGAGAATTATACTGACCAGGTTTTGAGCTTTTCAGAAGAATCATGAAATATTTTACTGTTTTAAAGGGATAAAATTTGGTTTATTCACTGGGAAGAGAATAAAACGCCAAATGTTCTTAAGTATTTACAAGGCTCACTGCTTTAATTCTTTTTTCAATCTCTTAGTTGGGTTTTTTTTTTCTCCCTTGTCTTCCATCTCAATTGGAACCAGTGCTGGGATTCTGGTGCTTTCAGCCTTTGTTCACAATTACTCAAGGGCCCTCCCCCACTCGCAGTTTAACAGACCCACCTTCCCACTATTTCTAGTCCGGTGGTCCTGAGGCCTGGAGCCCTTTGCTGTGGGTGCTAAACCCAGCCACCAGATGTCGCCCTTAACAAAGACCATTTCTCTCCACAGTCTCACCCAAGCGCAGTAAACGCTGCTTCTATCTCCCAGCCCCAATTAACCCACTATCTGTCCTTTTTTGTGCTTTCACGTAAAATTGTAATAATGCACATTAAAAGATCTGATGCAAACCTGCTTATGTCGACTAAATGCGTTCAGTATCAAATAAACGCATTCAGATCCTTTCACACAGGCTTTCGAATGCAGTTTGCTAATGTCTTGCAACCAAACACCCTACACATTTGACTTACAGACTGAGAGGATATTGTTTGGCGAAATTCATCAGAGAAGGAAAATGAGCCTAAAATTGGCAGGTATGGTAAGCGTTGAAAATTCCACAAAGGGGGAAGCAAGAAAGCAAAGGGAAAAAAAGGGGGGACTTCCAACAAGAAGAGAAGGAAAATCCCAAAAATAATGTATTGAATCTTCAGAACAATAGCAGGTGCAAAACAATTGTCACAAAAGACTTACTTTCCGTGATAGAAATACTAAAAATAAATAGAAAGTGGCAATCAAGGTCCCCCTAGGTGCCCATCTATAGATGATACAGGTCTAGAATAATTGCCTAAAGATGCCACATGGAATGTTTCTTGAGTTCTACTTTCAAAACTTAAGTGCACCCAGAGTCTAGGCACATGCCTAGGACCCCAAGTCAAGAGGGGATTCACAAACCTGGGAGCTAGATGGGCCAGGGGAAGGCTACCAAAAAGTGGGTTTAATTAAGGAAAGTCAGTGTCTGCCAGATCCTCTCAATCGGCAATATAATTGCACTAATCTGCTGACGTGCACTTACTCCCCTTTTCCCCCTGCATGGTTCCAGTTTCTCCTGAGGTCTCCAGAATCCACATCTTTCCTTGCTGCCTGTCTCTTTCATAGATCTCACTCCTCTTCACCAGTGTTTCTCAACTTGGTCCTGGAGCACATAAGAACATGAGAATAGCCTTGACTGGGTCAAACCAATGGTCAATCAAGCCCAGTAGCCCGTTCTCACGGTGGTCAATCCAGGTCACTAGTACCTGGCCAAAATCCAAGGAGTAGCAACATTCCATACAGAATCTCAAAGAATAGCAAGATTCCGGGTTCCCAGAGAGTAGCAAGATTCTAGAATCCCAAAGAGTAGCAACATTCCATACAGAATCTCAAAGAATAGCAAGATTCCGGGTTCCCAGAGAGTAACAAGATTCTAGAACACGCCCGTCTCCCTTTCTCCCTTCTGGGCCTCGGACGTTTACCTTTTTCCTGCTCCCTCTACCGTCTTGCAGTGTTCACTCAAAGCTGCGGGCAGCGGCTCCTACGTGCCTCCCGTGGCTGATCTGGAAGTGTTCCCTCTGACATCATGACATCAGAGGGAATGCTTCCAGGGCACGTAGGAGCCACGTAGGAGCCGCTGCCCGCAGCTTTGAATGAATGCTGCAAGACAGAGGAGGGAGCCGGCAAGACGTTAAACAGCTGGGGGCAGCAGAAGGAAAACACCGCATTGTCCTCGAGCACGAATGGGGCCGCACAAAATTCTTCACGGGGCTGCATGCGGCCCGTGGGCCGTGGGTTGGACACCCCTGTTCTAAGCGGTTTACAATAGTTAAAAATACTGCAAATCAGTGGCGTACCAAGGGGGGTGGGGGACAGTCCACCCCGGGTGCAGCCTTAGGGGGTGTGCACAACCGGCCAGGTCTGGAAAATTATACCGGGCCAATCAGCCTTCCTCTCCCCAAGTTCGGGCCAGCCAATCGCTGCCTAGCTGGGCGGAACTTCCTCTCCGACGGCAGAATTGACATCGGGGAGAGGAATGCTGGTCGGCTCGACGCAGGGAAGACGAGCTTGGGATGGCGGCGGCGGCGGCTTTGGGGCCTGTTACCCGATTCGGTGACTTGGGGGGCTGTTCCCCGACAGCGGCGGCAATGGCTTGGGGGAGGGAAGGGAGAAAGAAAGAAAGGGGGCAGGCAGGGAGACAGAAGGAAAGAAGGGAAAGAGAGAAAAAAGAAAGGGAGGCAGGGAGAAAGAAAGGGCAGGGAGAGAGGAAGAAAAAGTTGGGGGAGGGAATGAGGTGTGGAGGAGAGGAAGCATACAGGCTGAAAGAAGGGATGAAAGATTGGATGCACAGTCTGAAGAAGAAAGTGCAACCAGAGACTCATGAAATCACCAGACAACAAAGGTATGAAAAATGATTTTATTTTCAATTTAGTGATCAAAATGTGTCTGAATTTATATCTGCAGTCTATATTTTACACTATGGCCCCCTTTTACTAAACCGCAATAGCGGTTTTTAGCGCAGGAAGCCTATCAAGTTTTTTTTTTCAAGTTTTATTAGGATTTTATATACCGCCTATCAAGGTTATCTAAGCGGTTTTTACAATCAGGTACTCAAGCATTTTCCCTATCTGTCCCAGTGGGCTCACAATCTATCTAACGTACCTGGGGCTATGGAGGATTAAGTGACTTGCCCAGGGTCACAAGGAGCAGCGCGGGGTTTGAACCCACAACCCCAGGGTGCTGAGGCTGTAGATCCAACCACTGCGCCACACACTCCTTCCTGCGTCGAGAGCAGCCCTGGGCATTCAGCACAGCTCCCTGCACTAAAAACTGTTATTGTGGTTTAGTAAAAAGGGAGGGGAGGATATTTGTCTATTTTTGTATGGTTGTTACTGAGGTGACAGTGCATAAAGTTATCTGCCTTGACCTCTTTGAAAAAACCCCAGAATAGGAATGATAATTAACATTTTCTCAGCGTATAGTGTGCTTTGTGTTTTTTTTTAAATTTTATTGTTGATAGATCATTTTGACTTGGTCATTTTAAAAGTAGCTCGCAAGCCCAAAAAGTGTGGGCACCCCTGAGCTAGAGCGTTGAAGCTGCATGTTTCTGCCGTAAAAGTCATCTCTGACGCAACCGGAAGTTGCATCAGAGACAACCTTTACGGCAGCCATATGCAACTACAACGCTCCAGCTGTTGTAAGAAGGCAGTTTAGACATCGCCGGCCACAGGGCAGGGAGGTTTGTCGGACCGGGCCTGTTGTCCGTGGGGGGGGGGGAAGAAAGCGCCACGAAGGTAAGGGGCAGGGAGGGAGAAAGAGAGGATAGGTGGGGTGGAGAGGAAAACAGAGTAAAACAGAGGAGGGAGAATGACGCTGAAAGCACATGGGGAAGACAGAGGGGGGAGAAGGATGCTGAAAGCACATGGGGAAGACAGAGGGCGGAGAAGGACGCTGAAAGCACATGGGGAAGACAGAGTGGGAAGAAGATGCTGAATGGAAATGGGGAACAGAGAGTGGGGAGAAGACGCTGAAGGGAAATGGGGAAGAGAGAGTTGGGAGAAGACGCTGGCAGGTAAGAAGACAGAGATGCCAGACTATGGGGGGAGTGGAGGGAAGAAGATGGGTGCCAGACTAATTTGGAAGGGGGGAAAAAGGGAGAGGCACAGTAACAGAGCAAATAGAAGATGCAGAGAGAAGAGAGACAGTGGATGGAAGGAAGAGAGTAACAAGAAGATGAGGAAAGCAGAAACCAGAGAAGACAAAGGTAGAACAAAAATTTTCTATTTATTTATTGCTTTAGGAGACATGTGTCACTGTTTCTGTGGAGTTGCATTGTATGCAAAGTCCAGCTTCTTGCTGGTTCAATTTAACCTTTGTCTATGTATTTCTATTTTATCCCCCCTTTTACAAAACTGTGGAGCATTTTTTAGCGCCAGCCGTGGTGATAGCAGCTCTGATGCTCAGAATTCTATGAGTGTCAGAGCTGTTACCACCGTGGCTAAAATCCACATTACAGTTTTGTAAAAGGGGGAGGGGTTAGTTTGTGATGACATATTCCATACTAGGCGAAGGTGTTTTCTGTGTTCTGTGTGTTCGAAAGACATGGTTTTCTGTTAGGATTGACGGTGTAGGATTGATCTGTGCTGGTCTGGCTTGTTTAGTTTTTCAATGGGTGTATTGCTGTTGTACTGTTCACTGCAGTATGTAAGATGCTGCCTTTTCCTAGGTACTCATGTGTGACATGTGGCTTGTTACTAAAAATCATGTTTTTCGTACAGATGGGGGGGGGGGGGTGCCAAAAAAATGATGGGCCCCGGGTGTCACATATGCCAGGTACGCCACTGCTGCAAATTGAGTAAAACTTACAAAGCTAAAAACTAGAATCTAAAAACCTTAAAGATCAGTTATTGTGTAAGATTTTGCAAATCAGCTACCTAAATGCTTCAAGAACAAATATGTTTTTAGGTGTCTCCTAAATTCCTCATAAGTATTAGTAAACAAAAGTAATTTTTCCAAATCTGCCTGATACGAGAAAAGATGTTGATGATATTTTTTAAGTTTACATCCTCTAACCCAGGGGTAGGGAACTCCGTTCCTCGAGAGCCGTATTCCAGTCGGGTTTTCAGGATTTCCCCAATGAACATGCATTGAAAGCAGTGCATGCACATAGATCTCATGCATAGTCATTGAGGAAATCCTGAAAACCCGACTGGAATACGGCTCTCGAGGACCGGCGTTCCCTACCCCTGCTCTAACCGGTGGGGAAACAGAATTCAAGTGTGAGCTTCTCTTGCGTCTATTGGTTCAAAAATAAAAAAAAGGTCAGGTAGGGGTGCAGAGGTTAAGAAACTGGTGCCTCTGACTTCAGAAGTGATACAAAGAGTCAGCTCAGGACCTTAGAGCTTCTGTACGCTCTTGGCATCTGCTGGTCTCCCTCCGATGACACAGGACTCCTGGACGACTGTAACATCCTAAACCTGCCATGCCCAACCCACATGCTAAAACAATTACAAACAGTCCAAAATACAGCTCTTAGACTGATTTACTCGCTGAAAAAAATATGACCTCATTACCACCGCTTTCCAAGATTCACACTGGCTCCCAGTACAAGCACACATACTAATACAAATTCTACTCACCCTATTCAAAGCCCTAAATGGAAACGGACCAAGCTATCTGAGCAACTGCCTAATCAGGAAAAACACATCCAGACCAAGGAGAACTCATGCACATTTTACCTACCCCCCAATCAAAGGCATACAAAGCAAAAAAAAAATACACGACGGACTATTAGCCACCATAGCAGTGAAACTAGACCGCCACCTCTCCAATCTGCTGACTATGACGGCCATCTACAAAACATTCAGGAAAGAACTGAAAACTTTTCTATTCAAGAAATTTGTCAAATGATCTAACTAAACCTGATCGTATCTGGTGAAAGGACTTAGGAAGACTTGAAGCAGTCCAGAGGAGGGCGACGAAAATGATAGGAGGCTTGCGCCAGAAGACGTATGAGGAGAGACTGGAAGCCCTGAATATGTATACCCTAGAGGAAAGGCGGGACAGGGGAGATATGATTCAGACGTTCAAATACTTGAAGGGTATTAACGTAGAACAAAATCTTTTCCAGAGAAAGGAAAATGGTAAAACCAGAGGACATAATTTGAGGTTGAGGGGTGGTAGATTCAGGGGCAATGTTAGGAAATTCTACTTTACGGAGAGGGTGGTGGATGCCTGGAATGCGCTCCCGACAGAGGTGGTGGAGAGGAAACTGTGACTGAGTTCAAAGAAGCGTGGGATGAACACAGAGGATCTAGAATCAGAAAATAATATTAAATATTGAACTAAGGCCAGTACTGGGCAGACTTGCACGATCTGTGTCTGTAGAACTTCACGGTACTGCGGTATATAAACTTTATTATTATTATTATTATATGGCTGTTTGGGGGAAGATGGGCTGGAGAGGGCTTAAGTGGCTGGGAGGGTGTAGATGGGCTGGAGTAGGTTTTAATGGAGATTTTGGCAGTTTGGAACCCAAGCACAGTACCGGGTAGAGTTTTGGATTCTTGCCCAGAAATAGCTAAGAAGAAAAAATTAAAAAAATTTAGATTGAATCAGGTTGGGCAGACTGGCTGGATCATTTGAGTCTTTATCTGCCGTCATCTACTATGTTACTATGATCGACCCTCCATAGATCCTGACGCATAACTACATCTATTAACCATGTATTCTCCCTGGAAATGCCCAGGCCATCTCTTGTTGTAAACCGCCTAGAACTGAAAGGTATTGGCGGGATAGAAGACACCAATGTAATGTAATTAGAGGGGGTGAGACTGACAGAGGTTAAACACGGGACTGGACTCTCAGGCTCTGCGTCCCTCTCTTCTTTCGCTTCCGTAGCAGATCCAAGAGGCCGACGAGTGTGGCTGTGGAAGTTGCATGCAAAAGGTGATTGAGGGAGAAGTGCTGGACACAGATAGAGATGGAGGAATAAATGCAGGAAAGAGAGAGCGAGCTTGGCAACTGAACGGCGAGAAGGGGAGTATAATCTGAGTGAATAGGGAGAGAAAAATGAAAGACATGGAAGGTAAAAGATCAATTTCAAAGAAGGATGTGGGCTAGGAAGTGAAAAAGACAGTCAGTTACGAAAATGCTGTGAAAACGGCAGTTTTGGAAAAATTCCTCAAAGCGCAGTTATTTGTAAATGCATTTTTCTGGCTACTGATCTCTCATGATTGTTTTTTGCTGAACAATTTTTATAGGATCCCTTGTATAAGCCTGGTGTGGTTTTCATTCTTTTATAGTCAATCTTCTGAGGTGTTTGTTAGATCTGATTTGTTTTATTGAATTATGTATGTAAAGATATGTAAACCGTTTAGGTTTAATTTTATTTGAGGTTTGGGAGGTTCGTAAACTTCCTAGAAGAACTCGTTATTTTTTGAAAATTTGGAATCCATATATTCAAAATCTTTCCCACAGAGCTCGAAGTATAATTCTTAATGTTTTATTTTGAGGAATAAGAGACTTTCATGGCATCTTTCATTCTGGGGGTGGGGAGGGATTATGGTTGATGATGGTAATTGTTGAAATTTTTTTTGAATTGCATATTTGTATAATTAATTTATTACAATATTATAATTGGAAATAAAACTTTGGGGGAAGGGAAGGGGGAAGGTGGGAAAAGTATGGGGGGTGTTTATAGTATTCTGAATAGGTAATATGGAAAATATATTTTGGAGGAACGATAAAATTATTTATGGAATATTTGAATTTTGAATTTAATTGTAATGAATATTTATGGTATTATTGTATATTTATTTGATGCCTTCAATAAAATGTTTTAAAATAAACAATATCAAAATTTTTTAAATAAATAAATGGACAGGATTTTGTTGAGGAAACGGAGTTAAGAGGATAGACAGAGGAAAACGGAAACAAGAGACTAGATCCAACATGATTAAAATAAAGGGCATCTTTTACTAAGGTGCGTTAGGGCCTTAACGTGCGGAATAGCGTGTGCTAAATTGCCGCGCGCGCTAGACCTTAACACCAACATTGAGCTGCCATTATTCTAGAAGCGTACCGTGCGGTGTAGCGCCCCGTAATTTCGTGCATGCGCTAAAAATGTTAGCGCACCTTAGTAAAAGGAGCCCAAAATCACCAGATAACAAAAGTAGAAAAAAAAGTATTTTATTTTCAATTTAGTGGCTTGAATGTAAGTTTTGAGAATTCACATCTGCTATCTTTATATTTTGGACAGTATTGGAGGTGCCAAATACAAGTAAAAATTGTCCTTCCCTGGGCACAGTGAAGGAGCATGCTCAATATTGGGGGGGGGGGGGGGTTTCGTACCCACTAGACCAGGGGTGTCAAAGTCCTTCCTTGAGGGCCACAATCCAGTCGGGTTTCCAGGATTTCCCCAATGAATATGCATGAGATCTATTACAGTGATTCCCAACCCTGTCCTGGAGGAACACCAGGCCAATCGGGTTTTCAGGCTAGCCCTAATGAATATGCATGAGAGAGATTTGCATATGATGGAAGTGATAGGCATGCAAATTTGCTTCATGCATATTCATTAGGGCTAGCCTGAAAACCCGATTGGCCTGGTGTTCCTCCAGGACAGGGTTGGGAATCACTGCCCTAATGAATATGCATGAGAGAGATTTGCATATGATGGAAGTGATAGGCATGCAAATTTGCTTCATGCATATTCATTAGGGCTAGCCTGAAAACCCAATTGGCCTGGTGTTCCTCCAGGACAGGGTTGGGAACCACTGATCCATTAGCATACAATGAAAGCAGTGCATGCAAATAGATCTCATGCATATTCATTGGGGAAATCCTGAAAACCCGACTGGATTGCGGCCCTTGAGGAGGGACTTTGACACCCCTGCACTAGACGCAGAGTTGGCTCCTATTGGTAAATGAAGGCTTTTTTTGGAATGACTATGGAGCAGGGTTGGGTTTGGGGGTGGAGCTTAGAGATGGGGGTGGAGCAGAGTGGGCATGTGCTTTATCTCCCTCTCAAAAAAACCCCAAAACACCCTCCCCCTTGGCTTGAATGGGGGCCCACAATGATCTGGCTTTGATTGTACCACTGCCTAAGTTAGGGGTCAGCAACCTTTTTAAAGCAAAGAGCCATTTTATCCTAAATGGTTAATCCAAGAACCGCAATGGGTAGAGAAGGGGGTCTGAGATACGATTTTTAATGTGATATGCCTTTTACACAAAAACAAAACTTCAAGTACTTAGAGAAAATTTTAAAAAGCAATTTAATTAGGCTTTTGACACTATTTCTGCCGAGTTGTTTCATGTCCATATCTCCCTTTTTCCCCATGCGCCAACTCTTCTTCCCCTCCACCCTTTTGTCCATTTGTCCCTCTCTCACCACTCTCATCCCTCCTGCAACTTATTAATCCTTCCCCCCCAAACCCCCTCACAAATATTATGCTCTTTCTTGCTTCAGTGGGTCAGTAGCGATTCCTACAGCTGCCTGCCACTAACCCGGAAGCTCCTCCTCTGTCTCGTCTCGCTTGGGCAGGAATAGGAAGTTCTGACAGAGGATGGGAGGCGGCAGAGGAGAGGCTTCTGGGTGAGCGGCAGGCAGCTGTAAGAATCACTACCGCTAACCGGTCAAAGCAAGAGAAGAGCTGCAGCCGCATGTGGCTTGCGAGCCGCGGGTTGCCGACCCCTGGCCTCGGTTCATCTTTAGTGCATTGAACGAGAGCCTCTCTTGCATTCCTTCCAGTAACATATTGGCATGTAACGTTTGATGCAGTATCTATTCTGCTCTCATTCTAGCCAGCATGGAGACCTGTGACCTGTGCAGAGCTAACTCCTATATAATATCTGCTTGTGTTCCTCCTCAGACCGCCCAGAGACTTGGACTCCAAAGCCTGTATCCTGATTGGAGAGAAGGTAACGTTTCTTTGAGCAAAGCTTCATTACACAGCACAGAAATATGTCCTTATGGATCTCCAGGGTCAAAAATTGTGCAGTTGAAATGGTTCCTGTGTAACTGAGGTTTTGGGATGGCATGCACAGCTCTTAAATTTCAGGACACGTTGGAAGGACTTGTGGACCTAGTCACACAAGCCTTGGTTCTCCGAAAATTTTTAAAGTTGTGCAGTCATCTCTCCCCAATAACTGACTAACTAATAATTATCACCAGAGGAGGGTGCAGCCAAATGTTTTGCGGTTAAGAGTAAAGGCAGTATTCAAAGCTCTCACGTGGTGCAGTGGTTAAAGCTACAGCCTCAGCATCCTGAGGTTCAAACCCACGCTGCTCCTTGTGTCCCTGGCCAAGTCACTTAATCCCCCCCATTGCCCCAGGTCCATTAGATAGATTGTGAGAGGGAAAAATGCTTGAGTACCTGAATAAATTCATGTAAACCGTTCTGAGCTCCCCTTGGAGAAGAAATAGTGAAAAGTTTCAGCCTCTGATAACTAGAGCTGAGATTGTGATGTCATAATGCCTCATTCCACCAATGCCTAAGAGCCAACCTCATCAGTGATGTCACAATGGCTGGATTGTCCTACACTTGGATCACTTTTGCTACATTTTGATTTCTAGAGTGGCGCAGTGGTTAAAGCTACAGCCTCAGCACCCTGGAGTTGTGGGTTCAAACCCACGCTGCACCTTGTGACCCTGGGCAAGTCACTTAATCCCCCCATTGCCCCAGGTCCATTAGATTGATTGTGAGCCCACCGGGACAAAGAGGGAAAAATGCTGGACTATCTGAATAAATTCATGTAAAACCGTTCTGAGCGCCACTGGGAGAACGGTCTAGAAAACTGAATAAATAATTCCCTTTGAAAATGGCAACATTTGGACTTGCTTTTTTTGGCGGTAAAAAATGTCTGCGAAAAGTGAAGCCGCCTACAAGCCGATTTTCAAAGGGAAACGCCGGGCAGATTTCTTTAAATTTGGTGCTCTGACTCCGTCCTGTTGTGTCCTCTCTCAGACCATTTTGTGGTTGAGGCAAATTCATCTGCCGGACACCGCTGTAAAAAGTGTAGTTACTTACCTGTAACGTAGGTTCTCCGTGGACAGCAGGCATTCTGCAGTTTGATAGAGATGATTACTTGCTAATAACTAATCCAAACAATATAAATTTGATTAACTACCGTGTTTCCCCGATGATAAGGCAGGGCCATCAAATAAGACAGCCCCCCCCTTTTTAGAAAAAATTGTAAAATAAGGCACCCCCCCCCCCGCAAATAAGCCACCTACCGATACCTGCGCTTACCCGAATCGGGTGGTACGGTGGGTGACTCTGTGTGGTCCCTCCGTCTACCGCGGGGGTCGGCAACCCGCGGCTCCAGAGCCGCATGCGGCTCTTTTCCACCTTTGCCGTGGCTCCGGTAGTGTGTCACGCAGGCATGCAGCTTACAAGTCCGGCGTCGCGGCGGGAAATAGCCATGCTGAGCAGGGAGCTCAGCACGTACACAGATGAAAGCCTTGCTTGCTGATTGGTCCGGCGGCCGTGCCGCCGGACCAATCAGCAAGCAAGGCTTTCATCTGTGTAGTGCTGAGCTCACTGCTCAGCATGGCTATTTCCCGCCGCGACGCCGGACTTGTAAGATGCACGCCTGAAAAAGAAATCATCCTGGCCGGGGTCGGTGTCATGCTCCGGAGATCTACAGCCTTCCTATCTCCCTCTCCCTTCTACCTGCTTCCGGCCACATCCCCTGCTCCGCGGCTCTCTTCGGCAACTCAGCAGCAGCGATCGACACAAGCTTCTGACGTCGGGGCCTACCCTCTGCGAGTCCCGCTTGTTTCAACTTCCTTTTTCCACAAAGGCGGGACTCGTAGAGGGAAGGCCTCGATGTCGGTAGCTTGTCTTGATCACCGCTGCTGACGAGTTGCTGAAGAGAGCCGCGGAGCAGGGGGGTGTTGCCAGGTGCAGGTAGAAGGGAGAGGGCCAGATGCAGGACTCGTGGGTGAGGGAGCAGAAGAGAGAGAGAAAGAGAGAGGGGAGGGAAACAAAAGGAAATATTTCATACTGGGCTGGGCCGGAGTGGAGGGAGGGTGGAAAGATTCTAGCTACAGGGTGCAGTAACAAAGGAAAAGGGGGGGAAAGCTGAAAATGGAGATAGTGACACAAAGAAGAGAAAGGGTAAGCAGGACCTACTTAATAAGGATAGAGATACAGAGGGGACATGAAAGGGTAAATAAGGCATCCCCCCGAAAATAATCCCTAGAGCATATTTTGGCCTTCCAAAAAAAATAAGACAGTGTCTTACCATCGGGGAAACACGGTAATAACAAGGAAGAAGGGAATGTTTGGGGGGGGAAGAAGCAACAGGTAGCTGTGTTGCAATGGTTGGTAACTGGATCCCTTTTTCTGCCATCCTTCCAGAATTTTGAAGTGAAGGCTGATGACCTGGAGCCCATCGAAGAACTGGGTCGAGGTGCATATGGAGTGGTGGAAAAAATGCGACATGTGCCCAGTGGGCAGATCATGGCTGTAAAGGTTGGTGGGCAGCATCTTTGCAGTTTTTGGCATCAGTATCTCATTGACCATTGGGTTGGGTCTCTACTTCAATCCGTTGAGCTGAACACCCACACAACCGCTTCACAACCTCTTCCTTTCCCTGAAACCTGACCTACAGCTATCATGAGCTAACAGGATGTCCATAGTAGAGGTCTGCACGGGAACGGGGATCGCGGGAATCCCGCGGGTCCCCCCGGGGGTCCCGTGGGAATCCCCCCTAACCCACGGGACTCCCACGGGGACCCCCCTCTGGCCCACAGGACTCCCACGGGGACCCCCTTTTAGCCAACGGGACTCCCACGGGGATGGAAGGCTTTGGAAGCAGGGTTTGTCCATATAATATAATGGATACGTCAGCCTTAGTAAAAGAGGGGGTTTATAAGTGAATTACCTGAACAGAAAACAAAAAAAGGGTTCCACCAAAGAGTTTCCACAAGGAAAACAGCAGCGCAAACACAAAAGAAACTATGAAATTGATGATCCTGTCAGAAGTAATTGCTCCTTTTTATGGGGACGGGCGGGGATGGAGGTAATTCCTTGCAGGGATGGGTGGGGACGAAGAGGATCCTGGTGGGGACGGGCGGGGATGGGTGGGATTTCTGTCCCCGCGCAACTCTCTAGTCCATAGCGACTTTGGCTTGGTTTCACCTTTTTTCTTCATGCCATTCCAATGTTCCCTGGTCTTTACAGCAGTGTTCTTCAACTGCCGGTCCGCGGACTGGTGCCGGTCCACAGAAATTTCCTGACGGTCCACAGGGCCGGAATGTGCGTTGGGCCCGAGACGGTGTTCTTCAGCCGCCGGTCCACGGTGCGATCGATGTGGCGTTGTCTTCGGACCGGCTCCTTCTTCCTCAGCGCTGCAGTGCACCAAGCCGTGGGCAGAGGCTCCTATGCGCGTCCTGCGCCTGCTCCGGCATCCTGCGCCTGTTACAACCCCCCACAACGCCAGCGCAATGTCTGTTAAGTAAAGTGGGGGGGTTCCCCCCCACACCCCCCATCGGAGCCCTTTAAAATAGTGCTTTTCTTCGGTGCACCGTCAACCTTGCGCTCAGTTGTTGGCGCTCAGTTGTCGGCGCGCTGTTGTCTCGCGCGATTTAGTCCCGTCACCGGATAAACTTGCTCAACAGAGGATCCCAGTTTTGGCGAAAGCCTTCCTCAGAGGACTAGTGAGAAAAAAAAAAATCATCATATCTACGTAAACATATTAAAACACAAACATAATCATAATGATCACAAAATAATAAAAATTAACACATTATTACATTACATTACATTAGGGATTTCTATTCCGCCATTACCTTGCGGTTCAAAAGAGTTATAGAAGGTGGATTACAAAAAGATATCAGGTCATTTTCAGGAAAAATAAAGAGAAGAGCAGGTTGTTTCGGGGGATCGGGGAGTTAGTGGGAGGAGAGAAGGAAACTTGTGGTGTTAAGTCTTTTTTCAGGGATTTCTTGAAAAGTATGGTCTTTATTTCTTTTCTGAATTTTTTTTTCTAGTCTGGGGTCGCTATCAGTAGTTTGGAGATTTGGGTGTCTAGTTTTGCTGCTTGAGTGGCTAGGAGGCCTTCATATAGTTTTTTCCGTTTAACTTCTTTGATTGAGTATAAACATTTTATAAGAGAGTAAATGTAATTAAAACCATATTAAAAACCTTTAAAACAGCTAATAAGGTCAATAAAAAAATGAATTATACAGATACAAAATCAATGTCTGCTCAAGAGTTACTGCCCAAACACCCATTTGGATGAGCCTGATTGAAGGGGGTAGTTGCCTGGGGCTAAGAGTCAGGGAAGCCAAGGCTCTACTCCCACTGAAGTTTCTTGTGATCGTAGACCAGCCATGAGCAACTCCGGTCCTCGAGGGTAGGAATCCAGTCGGGTTTTTAGGATTTCCCCAATAGATCTCATGCGTATTAATTGTGTATGTAATTAATTGAAAACCTGACTGGATTCAGGCCCTCGAGGACCGGAGTTGCCCATGTCTGTCTCAGACCATAAACCCTGTGAGGACAGGAAAATACCTCCTGTATCTGAATGCAATTTGTTTTGAGCTGCTGCTGAAAATTCCTTTGCTAAATCCAACAATAATTCAGAGTTTGGTATTAAAATTGATTTAACTATGTGGTGTGGTTTTTTCCTGGCCTCCTGGCGTCCAACATGTACTCCTAACACCGGCCGTGATCTACTCACAAACTTTTTTTACTCAGCGGCACTGTAAACAATGGGGCCATGGTTGCAGGGCACCCGGAAATGTGCGGACGCCCTCTAGACGGGGCCCTGAGCCGCCCTTGGGGGGTGCTGGAGCAGGAGAGGTGCTGGTGAGGAGAAGAGTCACAGGTGTCAGCTGACTGCCTGCAGGATGTGCCTTTTGCTGTGAGAGGCTCATCCTGCGGGCAGTCGGCCGGCACCTCTCCTCCTCGCTGGCGTCTTACAGCACACCCAGAATCTCACCACGGCACAGTTTGTGATACAATGCTCTATTAGCATCTTTTAGGTTAGTAAGTTGGCAGGAGGTGCAGCAGCACAGATGTTCTGATGTAGAGAATGACAAGGTGACAAAATTCATCACCGTTCCTGTCCCTGCGGATAACCGCAGGAAACCATCTCCATGTCATTGAAGGAGAGAGGGAAGAATCAGAGTATGAATGGGCTCAGCCACTGACCCTCAAGCCTTGCGTTGAAGAATGCCGGTGTAGAAGGACTGAGGTTGAGATGGACACTAAAGAATGAAACCAGATGGTTAGAACATAGGCGTTGCCATACTGGGACAGACTGAAGGTCCATCAAGGATCCTGTTTAAGTGGCCAACCCAGGTCACAAGTATCTGGCAGAAACCCAAATAGCAGCAGCATTCCAGAGCTGAGATTGTGATGTCATAATGCCTCATTCCACCAATGCCTAAGAGCCAACCTCATCAGTGATGTCACAATGGCTTGATTGTCCTATACTTGGCTCACATAAGAATCAGAGTATGAATGGGCCCAGCCACTGACCCTCAAGCCTTGCAAGGACTGAGGTTGAGACAGACACTAAAGAATGACATGGGATTGTTTCCTGTGCTTATCCGCGGAGACGGGAACAGTGATGAATTTTGTCACCATGTCATTCTCTATTCTGAGGGCAATGAATTTCATTCATATTATTGATTCTTTCTATCATCTACACTCCACTGCCTGCAGTGCTTTCATCATTAGAAATATAGAAACATAGAAGATGACGGCAGAAAAGGGCTACAGCCCATCAAGTCTGCGCACTCTGCTTACCCACCCCTTGTCTATGCCCTAATGACCCAATTTCCTTATCTTGACCCTTGTAGGGATCCCACATGGGTATCCCATTTATTCTTAAAGTCTGGCACGCTGTCTGCCTCGATCACCTGCACTGGAAGCTTGTTCCAATGATCAACCACTCTCTCTGTGAAGAAATACTTTCTGGTGTCGCCATGAAATTTTCCGCCCCTGAGTTTGAGCGGGTGCCCTCTTGTGGCCGAGGGTCCCTTGAGAAAGAAAATATCATCTTCCACTTCGACACGTCCCGTGAGGTACTTAAATGTTTCGATCATGTCTCCCCTCTCCCTACGTTCCTCAAGAGTGTAGAGCTGCAATTTGTTCAGTCTCTCTTCGTACGAGAGACCCTTGAGCCCCAAGATCATCCTGGTGGCCGTCCGCTGAACCGATTCAATTCTGCGCACATCTTTACTGTAATGTGGCCTCCAGAATTGCACACGATACTCCAGATGAGGTCTCACCATGGCCCTGTACAACGGCATTAGTTTCTAGGACTTTAAACAATTAAAATTGTAAAATCAAACCGATGGGTATGTTGAATTCTTGAGTTACTCCCATTGGGCTCTGTTCATACAGATACTCTTATCTAGGTACGAAGGAACGGATATGTATAATTGTTGCTGTTCACTGAAGAAATTCGACCACATCACAGAGGCATACCACAACTCACATTGGCTCCCAATACAAGCGAGAATACACTTCAATTTTTACTGCCTATTATTTAATAAACGAAGACAGCCCAGCTTATTGGAACAATCGACTAGTTCAGTCTACCTCAACCAGACATAGGAGAACCCACTCATCATTCACACACTCTCCAACCAAATACATCGAAAAAAAACAACAGTACGACAACCTCCTGGCCACTCGAGCTGCAACACTTGACCTCCAACTCTACAACCTATTGACCTCGGCCACAGACTACAAAACCTTCACAAAAGAAATAAAAACCCTTCTATTCAAAACACACATAAAACCGATCTAACTCAGTCAGAGATGTCTCAAGCATGACCAGCAACTACTCCATATGTACTTCTAATACCATGACAATTTAAATGTAATCCTTAGCAACTCAAAGAAATGTACAAACTACTCCTTAAATACTTCTAATGTCCTGACAATCCATTTGTAATCCGCCTTGAACTGCAAGGTAATGGAGGAATAGAAATCCCTAATGTAATGTAATTTTATTTTGATTTACCGCAATGCCATAAAAACAGGTCTAGGCAGTTTATGAGAAAAATAACATCAAGAGGGCCCAGGAAACATGGTGGAAAAGAACAGATGGGAGGCCTCGATTAGCATCCTGAATCAATACTATGTAATCAAACTAAGTATAATCAGCATCTGTCAACGTGATCTGTTGTTCATTTGTTTATAATATTTACAAAATCAATAAAAATATTTGAAAAAAAAAAAAATCATCTATCAACAGAACTCCTAAAATGCAACAGCTGGGAAGGAAGAGAGGAATAAGTAAGAACTGAACAAATGATGACGGGGGGAGGGAGAGGGATAGGCAACAGGTAGGTCAAAACACAGGAGGCTCATTGGCCACTAGCCTGGAGGGAACACTTGGAGAAAATAGTAGGTCTTTAACACACAAATTTTGTTAAAGAGGTCTCAAGATAAACATGGAGGGGCAAATGAGTCTAGGGCAAAGTCCCTCCTCGAGGGCCACAATCCAGTCAGGTTTTCAGGATTTCCCCAATGAATATGCATGAGATCTATTTGCATGCACTGCTTTCATTGTATGCTAATAGATCTCATGCATATTCATTGGGGAAATCCTGAAAACCCGACTGGATTGCGGCCCTCGAGGAGCGACTTTGACAGCCCTGGTCTAGAGTGGACACTACGGCAGTAAAGCAGGATTATGCGGTTTGATCAAGATGTATAAAAGTGTGATGCGTCAAGTAGAAGATTGTGTTGAGAGGAAAAAAGAAAACAAGAGGAAATATCTAGGACACGAGAATTATAGAGAAAGGGGGTCCCAGAATAGAAGCCTAACTTGCTGGCAGAGATGATTTGGTTGGTCTGTTCTCTGGACTTGCCCCCCCCCCCCCTCATCCTATTGTCATGCTTCCTACCCCAGGTTCTTGGGGTTCATAGACAACTCGGCGAAAGACAAAGGCGCGCGCCGACAACTGAGCGCAAGACGGAGGCGCGTGCTGAAGAAAAAGTTTTTAGGGGCTCCGACGGGGGTTTTTGTTGGGGAGCCCCCCCAGTTTACTTAATAGAGATCGCGCCGGCGTTGTGGGGGGTTTGGGGGGTTGTAACCCTCCACATTTTACTGTAAACTTAACTTTTTCCCTAAAAACAGGGAAAGAGTGAAGTTTTCAGTATAATGTGGGGGGTTACAACCCCCCACACCTCCCACAACGCCCCCACAACGCGGCGCGATCTCTATTAAGTAAAGTGGGGGGGTTCCCCCCACGCCCCCCGTCGGAGCCGTAAAAACAGTAATTTTGTGCGGCGCTGCGCTGCGCTCAATTGTCTGCGCGCGCCTTTGTCCTGACACCGGTTCTTGGTCATGGTTCTCACTCTTAATCCCGGAGCATGTATTGCCCTGAAAACAAAAAAATACTGCAGAGATGATGGACTTGATGACAAGCCTTTATTGGAATAAATCTCCGTTACGTAGATGTGGTGTCCGCTGAAATGCCGTTTGGTTAGACGCTCCAGGACTTCTTCCTGTTTCGTATTTTACGCATTAATTTGTGGTTCGCCCATTTGAATATTGGACCCCTGAGGAAGACGTGTTTGTCGAAACACGGACCGTGTTGGGTCCTTGTCAGTTCGTCATACAGTTGGCATCACATCTACATAACGGAGATTTATTCCAATAAAGACTTGTCATCAAGTACATTGTCTCTGCTGTATTTTTTTTGTTTTGCGTTTCTGGATACCGACATCTACTGCAGTTACGTTGGAGTTTTCTCGTGCTCTGTATGTGTTACCTTGTCATAACTCCTGAATTTAGTACAGGGCAAGTCTAGTTCTAATTTGAAATATCTTTTAAAACATATCCTACAGTGGTGGTGGTGGTGGTGATAGGGGGGGGGGGTGGTTTCTATTTTGATATGGCCCTGTATGTTTAAGTCTCTGTGAAGGAACCACGCGGATGACTTTCTTTTATCTGTAATATTTTGCCTGGTTGTGCTATTGTATTTTGTGTTTTGTTTAAATGTCAAAAATGTATTTTACCACATTGGTTGGAAGAAAGTCCACCCTCATTTTGGCATTGGAGGGCAGCATTTCATGCTCTTATGATTATTGAAGCTAGGGCGACATCCCTATCTTATAAAAAACAGAGTAAATTTGGGATGACCTGGGAACCTTATATACAGCAATTATCAGTCAGAGCAGGCAGTTTTGTAGTGAACTCATTACATTTGTAATCAGAAAGTGAAGCACTATTTATTAGAAATATTTGGAAATGGGATGGGTGGAGGAGGGAAGGGGGGGAGGTACTTTATCATATTTGTATTGTGGTGATAATTGATTGTTGATTTCTTTGAATTTATATATCTACAATGTATTAACTGAGTTGAGATGATATTCTTTGTAAGATTTTTATGTATATTTTATGTAAAAAACTCAATAAAAATTATTGAACATTAAAAAACTTCCATAAATAAAAATATTTTTAAAACTCCCAAAGCATCCTACAACATTTGCAATCAGTACTGCAGAAATACCATACAGTAAGTTGGCCTCCAGGTGAAACTAGAAATGTACTATTGTTAGGGGAAAAAAGGGATTGTGCCATTATTTATCTGTCTTGTTCCTAACTTCTGAGGACTTGCTGAATGGCCATCTCATAGATTTTCCTGAGAATAGTTATTGGATCAGGTTTTATGGTGGTTGTGATTAGTCCAGTTCAATGAACAGAAATTAAGTCCTTGAACCAACTTGATTTGCTCTTTGATGTATTGATGTATCAAGAAACGTATTAGATTATTTCAATGAAAAGCTGTTTTGGCTGTTGACCTATATTTCTGCTCATGAGAATACTTGGAAATTCACAACTGTAGATTCTGTTTGTCCTCCAGCCTCTGAAATTGAAGTTCTTTCCCCTCTTATTTCATCTCTTCCTAGCGGATCCGAGCGACGGTGAATAGTCAAGAGCAGAAGAGGCTATTGATGGATCTGGACATCTCCATGAGGACAGTGGATTGCCACTTTACTGTAACGTTTTACGGAGCGCTTTTTCGAGAGGTACAGTATTGACTATTGTCATGGAAAACTGGAGTGAGAATTGGATCTAAAATTAGGTGTAAATCTTTAAAAATTATTCAGAGTGGTCAACATTGTACTTTGGGAGTCTTCTGTGGTATCTGTCCAGAGAAAAGAGCAGATGTGGTGGGAGCTAGTGACGTTGGGGTTTTTGGAGGGTGAGGGATGGTGCATTTGGTAGATTCAGAAAGTGTGGGAAGGCGCTCTTAATAATTCCAGAGGTACAGAGTTTTCTTGGAGAAACAACTTCCCCCCTCTTTTTCCAGGGAGATGTGTGGATCTGTATGGAGCTCATGGACACGTCGCTGGATAAATTCTACAAACACGTTATTGATAAAGGCATGACAATTCCTGAAGACATATTAGGGAAAATTGCAGTGTGTGTAAGTATGTGGAAACTCTTGGGGAGCATCAAATTTTTGCAAATAGTTCTGATAGAAAAGCTTTGAAAAATATTTTATCTATTATTTGGCTTTATATCCCATTCTCCCAGAAGAGCTCAGAATGGGTTACAAGTTTACATACACCAAGCACAGTACCGGGTAAAGCTTTGGATTCTTGCCCAGAAATAGCTAAGAAGAAAAAAAATTAAAAAAAAAATGTTTTTAATTGAATCAGGTTGGTCAGACTGGATGGACCATTCGGGTCTTTATCTGCCGTCATCTACTATGTTACTATGTTATGACATAGCGCGGTGGGACCATGCACAGTAGTGAGGACTTGGTACGGTAGAACATTATATGATGGGCAATACAATGTGCGACAGTATATCTGTATATACTGTATTTGCTGGATTGTCCTGATTGACGATCAGTTGAGCTTATTTCTCACAATTTCTTCAAAATATTCAGTACTTACTCTCTTCCAGTTCCTATTTTGGGGAAACTCTTGCACCAGTCTGAGAACCATAATCTTTATTAAGCATCAGACTCTCCTGACTGAAAACCATGGTAACTGGTTATATTTAAAGCAAAAATGTTATCTGTATGCATCGTGATGATGATGGCTATGTGGTGGTGAGATGGTCGGCTTGAGTGTAGGCCTATTGCAAAATTATTCAAGATGATACCAAATTTGATTGAAATTGGTCATTATGCAGCAAATAACGTTTGTATAGTTGTTGGGGTTTTTTTAAGGGTATAAAGTTGCCCTTTTTTCTGTATCTCTGCGAACAAGCGCCTCTTCCGAGTGTGGGTCATTTGGGGTAGGTTGGAGGAAGCCAACATTTTATGATGATCAACCTTGCAATTAGATCGTCCTCCTCTTCTAAATCTCTATTGCTTTTGAAGAGAATTCATGACCCCTTCCAGAACATTCCCGATGCTTCGGTTAAGCTCTTCTGCCAGCAGGTGGAAACTTGAATCACTCAGCTGTGATATTATCCCTTAAGAATCCTGTGTAGGTCTATATAACTCTCCTAAGAACTAAGGGACTTCCAGAGAACCAATAGGTAGGGCATATGAATGCACAACTGAACTCCTGAAATACCTTAATTTAAGGGTGGGCCCCAGAGGTCTCTAGGAAAGAAAATGATCAGGTTAGAATTAATTAACCTTCTTTTATCATCCCAGCAAACCATTCTAGATGCTTGGGATGTGCCAGAGCTGTGATTAGTTAGGGTGGGATAGCATAATCCCCTTCATATCACCTTGCCTTGAAAGGCTGCATCCTCTTAAACCTGAACATCCAGTCTGTAATGGCGTGCAAAAGAATTCATAACCAAGTGGCCACTTTACAGATCTCAACCGCTGGGACTAGAGAACAACCAGTCCAGGACGCAGACTGTCCTCTTGTAGAATGCGCTTTCAAAACATCTGGAGCCATACAGCCCCTAAGAATATACGACAAAGCAATAGCCTCTTTAAAAGAGCAAACCACTGTCAAATGAAAAGGCAAAATTCTCTTTTCTTGACACCAGTCCTCTTAAAATCCTCTATTCTCTGAAACAGGCCAGAGAAGTAGACCTTCTTCTGGAATGCAAAAAGGTATCAACTACTTTATTTGAATAGAGGCTTCTCAACAGCTAGGCCATCAGATAAAATGAAGCCACGTTCTGCATCTGACCGGGCATTGGACTAGCAACTGCTCCTTGCCCACTAGACTAAGGGGATCTTCTATGCTGAGCCCTCATAAGGTCTCCTTATCGGCTTTCATGACAAATCGGAAGTGATCAACATCACCAATCTTGGATGCTGCTCTGTCCGCCGAAGAGCCCTGCCTACCGCATACGGGAGGAATAATTGAAGTCATAGTTGAATCAGAGCATTTATTCTCATGATTTCTGGTCCTTTCTCTGAGTGAAGATTGTGACCTAGATTGGCCCCTGTGGAAACAGGATACCGGGCTAGATGGACCATTGGTCTGACCCAGTAGGACTATTCTTATTTTCTTACGTTCTTAAGAACGCTGGTACCTTTGCATTTTTACATTACATTACATAAATTCTTATATAATGCAACTACCTCATGGTTCTGTGCGGTTAACAACTAAAAGATACCAAGCATTCATAGTATGATCACAATAAATTAGTCAAAATATTTACCAAACAGGTGAGTTTTCAATGATTTTCTAAAGACTAGATAAGAAGTAGAGGTTGATATATATGTACTAACTTGTTGTCATTAAGTCCATCATTGGAAGACCCTCACTTCTGGAAGAGTTCTTCTGTCAGACTCCACCATCCTGAAATGTTCTCCAGATTGTGTTCTGTCAAGGCCATCAACAGTTGTGTTTCTTCGGCTACTTGTGGTCTTTGGTTGTTTACGTTTGCCACTGCTGTAGTATTGTCTAATAGAATTACGCACTGTAATGTTCTGAATCAGAGAGAGAAGCTTTATGAGTACCAAATGGGTTAATTGGGTCTCCAGTTCGTAGATTGAGCAGTTTCTCAGCTGGTGACCACCATTCCTGCACCCAGTGGTCGAAACAATGAGTGCCCTAGCCTACTGGAGATTAAGAAATACTGGCTGGCTAGGGGGGAGGGGAGTTACACAGGGTTCTTAAGGGATGACATCACAGTGCCATAGTTTTCACTCTCCACTTGCTGGCAGGACAGCACAAACCCTAAACCTCTGGACTGATCTGGTGGGATGATAAGGAAACATAGAAACATAGAAATAGACGGCAGATAAGGGCCACGGCCCATCCAGTCTGCCCACCTCAATGACCCTCCCCTACCTTTCTCTGTGAAGAGAACCCACATGTCGATCCCATTTTGTCTTAAAATCGGGCACGCTGCTGGCCTCAATCACCTGAAGTGGAAGGCCATTCCAGCGATGTTCATGGTGAGTGGATGTAGACGTCTCATATTAGTAGTATATGGGATTATAGGTCTTAAATATCCTTTGGAGACTATTTTCTTGGAATTATATAATTGTTGCACCACATGACTTTGAGGATTGAATAGATATTAGGAATAGATTTTCTTGTGTTAGGATCTTTGCTATGTGTGATGTTTTCCTATATTTGTTTTCTAAGCAAGACTGATATACTTCTATTTTGTGTCTGAAATAAACAAAAAGGAATGTTCATGGCCTAGACCAGTGTTTTTCAACCTTTTTACACCTATGGACCGGCAGAAATAAAAGAATTATTCTGTGGACCGGCAGTTGAGGAACACGGGGCTAAGTCGTGGGCCAGACTCCGCCCATCTCTACCCAATCTCCACCCCAGACCCCGCCCCCATAATAGTACTAATTGCACCTTGCACGTCCCGTGCCTCATCTGGAAGCCTTCCCTCTGACGTTGCCCAACGTCAGAGCGAAGGCTTCCGGTTCAGGCGCAGGATACCCGTAGGAACCACTGCCCGTGGCTTTGTGCACTGAATCAGTGAGTAAGAGGGAGCTGGCTCGAAGATAACGCCACATCGATCGCACCGTGGACTGATACACTTGCTGGCCCAGGAAATTTCTATGGACCGGCACTGGTTGAAGAACACTGGCCTAGAGGGAGTCATGTTGTGAAGAAAAGTTGTGTTTCTTTGCTACTGGTAATCTTGTGTCCTTCTCTCTTCCAGATTGTGAAAGCCTTAGAACATCTCCATAGCAACCTCCAGGTCATTCACAGAGGTGCGTATGGACTGTGGCAGATGCCTGACGGAGAGACTGGTGCAACTAGGGGGTTTTTTTTAGCGCCACACTCCCAGGAATTTTTTTAGTGAAATTGCCGGGAGTTTGGACAGTTGGGGCAACAAGACTGACTGAAAGGGGGAATATGTGATTTCTATATATTTTAGGTCAGTCTAGGACATTTAATTTTTTTTTTTCTAGATCAGCGTCTCGCAAACTTTGTTGAGCCGTGGCACACTTAACCCGGTGGCCGCGGCATAACATCATCACGTCAACGTCCATGCCTGTGCGAAGGCCCTCCAGACAGGCCCTTAGCCGCCAGTGGGGAGAGGGAAGATGCACGGAGAGAAGGAGAGGTACTGGTGCAGGCTGATTGCTTACACGATGTGCCTCTCGCCATGAGAGCCAGCGCCTCTTCTCCTCCCCAGTTCCTGGCAGCACACATGAAATCTCAGGAGGCACACAGTTTGCGATACACTGTTCTACCGTGTTTCTCTGAAAATAAGACACAGCCTTGTATTAATTTTGGGCCCAAAAAAGGCACTGGGTCTTATTTTCGAAGATGTCTTATTTTTTTCATGTACAATGATTATCTCTCCCTTCCTCTCCTCCACCCCAATTCTTCCTATTTCCTTTCTCTCCCCCACGGGTACAGCATCTTTCCTCCCCTCCCTCCCATGTCCCTGTGCAGCAGAACCCTTGAAGCTTCTATCCCTCCCTTCCTCCCATCCCCCTGTGCAGCAACTTTCTATCTCTCCCATCCCCCCCACCGCTGCCACTGAACCCCCCCCCTGCTGACCCTTTCATCTCTCCCTCCCATCCGAACCCCGACCGCAAGCCGAAATACCTGGAAACAAACGGCAGTGTCGGCAGCACACT
The DNA here is from genome assembly GCF_902459505.1 of Geotrypetes seraphini. NCBI lineage: Eukaryota > Metazoa > Chordata > Amphibia > Gymnophiona > Dermophiidae > Geotrypetes > Geotrypetes seraphini. Next base: position 13,737,563 of record NC_047093.1, on the reverse strand, counting down.
TCTCACGTCCGGGAGTTCCTCTGCTGCATTGCCGATGATGTCATCAGCAACGCAGCACCGAACGGCCGGGCATGAGAAGGGCAGGCCGCGATGCAGCCTGTGCTGCTGACGCTGCCATTTGTTACCAGGTATTTCGGTCTCGCGGTCGGGGTTCGGATGGGAGGGAGAGATGGAAGGGTCGGCTGGGGGGGAGCAGGGGGGTCGCTGCTGCCGGTGACTAGGGCTTATTTTTGGGGGTAGGGCTTATATTAAGACTTACCCCGAAAATCATGCTAGGGCTTATTTTCGTGGAAACCCGGTAGATATTTCCTAATGCTCCTTTTGGGCCTCAAGTTTTTTGAATGGAACTAGACATGGAATTGAACGCCACAAACCATCACTTGTACTCACCTGGGGATTTTTTTTTTCCTTTTTTTTTTATTACCCCTTATTCCCCTCCCTGGCCTCCTTCCCCGTACCCTCTTTCTTCCCCCACCCCAACATACCTACCTTGTTCTTTGCAGCAACTGTGCTGGAACCCTGTAATTGAGGGTCCCGATCTAGTCCCTTCCCCTCTCTCCGTGCACAAGACACTGACTGTAAACACTGTCTCTATAGCCTCCCCGAATAGAGGCCGCTCTGAATTGACTCCCCAGTCATTAGTAGAGGCTGTCAATAATCATAATCATATCCAAAGTGACAAATGCCCTGAGCCAGTAATATGTGGTTTCACTTTGCACGCTGAGTTTCATTTGTTCAAGATTAATAATAGACTTTTAAGAAATTATTCATTTCTGTCCTACCTCATCCTTTTTTTGCTGGTGATGTTCCTGCATAAACCAGACATAGCTGACAACGATTTGGCTTCTGGCGCCCTCTACTGGATCACACTTGCCTTAATTATACACTTCCCCCTCCATATTCGCAAATTCTATATCTACGGATTCGCTTATTCACGGTTTTAAATCAAAAAATACATTTTCATTTTTCGGGCTATTTTAAGCCCTGTAAGCCCCCCCTTAAGCCTTACCTGGTGGTCTAGCGGGTTTTCGGGGCAGGAGCAATCTTCCCACGCTCCTGCCCCGTGCAGATCGCTCACAGGAAATGGCTCGAGAGACTTTGGGAGCTCAAGGCAGCCATTTCCTGAGAGCAATCTGCACGGGGCAGGAGCGTGGGAAGATCGCTCCTGCCCCGAAAATCCGCTAGACCACCAGGTAAGGCTTAAGGGGAGGGGGCTTTCAGGGCTTAAAAGAGCCGGGGGAAGCGGGGTTTAGGGGCAGAACTGGCCTGAATATTATATTCGCGGGCCGTCTCTGCCCCTAACCCCCGTGAATACGGAGGAGGAAGTGTATTTAATTCCAAATTCTCATCAGAGGCACGGCACCGGTTTCATTATGTCCGTAATGTTTTCTGGCTTGTCTGTTTACTGCAGAGAAATATCTGTTTCTGATTCTCATTATTTTGGCCTGGGCTGCGGCCTGTGTGAACTCATAATGCTCCTGTCCAACTTGGTGCTGATGGTGTGTTTTTTTAATTTTAATTTCTGCATTTTCTGTTGTAGACGTGAAGCCCTCCAATGTGTTAATAAACACGCAGGGCCAAGTGAAAATGTGCGATTTTGGAATTAGTGGATATCTGGTGGACTCTGTAGCTAAAACCATGGATGCAGGGTGCAAACCTTACATGGCGGTAAGCGTTGCTTTACCATTTGCGTTGTTTAAATCTATAGGACGGGTCGGGGGAGGGGAGAATATAATCTAGTTGAAGGTCCTCTTATTTCTGCAAAGGGGAGCATCAGCTTTGTATCATTTGGTGAAGGCGAAGCACACGCACAAACCTTTCCACTGGTGCAAATGCCGTGGATGAAAATCGCAGGAAATTTTGAGAGATTTCTTTAGGTAAAGGTGTGTTTACAACGAGGGGGGGAAAAACTTTGAAAATTGTCCCCCCCCTCTATGTAGAGGAAAAAGGAGTGGCATTGGGGGCAGGCGTAGAGCAGGGCTGGCGAGGTACGTGGAGGAATTTCACTTTGAAACCCCTCGCAAACTTTCTTGAGCCGCGGCACACTAAAGGTAGCGGCCATGGCTCGAGGCACCTGGAAGTAATGTAATGTAATGTAATGTAATTTATTTCTTATATACCGCTACATCCGTTAGGTTCTAAGCGGTTTACAGAAAATATACATTAAGATTAGAAATAAGAAAGGTACAGTGGTGCCTCACACAACGAACTTAATTGGTTCCAGGAGCAAGTTTGTTATGCGAAACGTTCGTTATGTGAAACGCGTTTTCCCATAAGAATACATGTAAAAAAAAATAATTCGTTCTGCAGCATAAAATATGCTAAGATGACATAAAAAAAGATACATTTTTGGTTATTATTTTTATTTAGATACATCTAAAAACATAATTGTTTTTTAAAACAACACACATTTTTTAAATTTAAAGACAGACTAAGTAGAGTCTAATTTTACAGTGAGAGAGGGCAGAGTCTCAGCGGCAAAAACTGGGACTTAACTGTTCATTTTTTTTTTTTTCTACCGTGTTTCCCCGATGATAAGGCAGGGCCATCAAATAAGACAGCCCCCCCTTTTTAGAAAAAAATGTAAAATAAGGCACCCCCCCGCAAATAAGCCACCCACCGATACCTGCGCTTACCCGAATCGGGTGGTACGGTGGGTGACTCCGTGTGGTCCCTGGCACCCCCGACACGATCGGGGCAAGAGGGAGCTCAAGCCCTCTTGCCCCCCCCCCGACACGATCGGCGCAAGAGGGAGCCCAAGCCCTCTTGCCCCCCGACTCCCCGACACGATCGGGGCAAGAGGGAGCCCAAGCCCTCTTGCCCCCCCGACTCCCCGACACGATCGGGGCAAGAGGGAGCCCAAGCCCTCTTGCCCCCCCCCGACTCCCCGACACGATCGGGGCAAGAGGGAGCCCAAGCCCTCTTGCCCCCCGACTCCCCGACACGATCGGGGCAAGAGGGAGCCCAAGCCCTCTTGCCCCCCCGACTCCCCGACACGATCGGGGCAAGAGGGAGCCCAAGCCCTCTTGCCCCCCCGACTCCCCGACACGATCGGGGCAAGAGGGAGCCCAAGCCCTCTTGCCCCGCCGATTCCCCAACTCCCCGACAATATCGGGCCAGGAGGGAGCCCAAGTCCTCCTGGCCACGGCGACCCCCTAACCCCACCCTGCACTACATTACGGGCAGGAGGGATCCCAGGCCCTCCTGCCCTCGACGCAAACCCCCCCTCCCCCCAACGACCGCCCCCCCAAGAACCTCCGACCGCCCCCCCAGCCGACCCGCGACCCCCCTGGCCGACCCCCACGACACCCCCAACCCCCTTCCCCGTACCTTTCTGTAGTTGGCCGGACAGACGGGAGCCAAACCCGCCTGTCCGGCAGGCAGCCAACGACGGAATGAGGCCGGATTGGCCCATCCGTCCCAAAGCTCCGCCTACTGGTGGGGCCTAAGGCGCCTGGGCCAATCAGAATAGGCCCGGGAGCCTTAGGTCCCTCCTGGGGGCAGGGCCTGAGGCACATGGTCGGGTTGGGCCCATGTGCCTCAGGCCCCGCCCCCAGGAGGGACCTAAGGCTCCCGGGCCTATTCTGATTGGCCCAGGCGCCTTAGGCCCCACCAGTAGGCGGAGCTTTGGGACGGATGGGCCAATCCGGCCTCATTCCGTCGTTGGCTGCCTGCCGGACAGGCGGGTTTGGCTCCCGTCTGTCCGGCCAACTACAGAAAGGTACGGGGAAGGGGGTTGGGGGTGTCGTGGGGGTCGGCCAGGGGGGTCGCGGGTCGGCTGGGGGGCGGTCGGAGGTTCTTGGGGGGGCGGTCGTTGGGGGGAGGGGGGGTTTGCGTCGAGGGCAGGAGGGCCTGGGATCCCTCCTGCCCGTAATGTAGTGCAGGGTGGGGTTAGGGGGTCGCCGTGGCCAGGAGGACTTGGGCTCCCTCCTGGCCCGATCGGGTCGGGGAGTCGGGGGGGCAAGAGGGCTTGAGCTCCCTCTTGCCCCGATCGTGTCGGGGAGTCGGGGGGGCAAGAGGGCTTGGGCTCCCTCTTGCCCCGATCGTGTCGGGGAGTCGGGGGGGCAAGAGGGCTTGAGCTCCCTCTTGCCCCGATCGTGTCGGGGAGTCGGGGGGGCAAGAGGGCTTGGGCTCCCTCTTGCCCCGATCGTGTCGGGGAGTCGGGGGGGCAAGAGGGCTTGAGCTCCCTCTTGCCCCGATCGTGTCGGGGAGTCGGGGGGGCAAGAGGGCTTGGGCTCCCTCTTGCCCCGATCGTGTCGGGGAGTCGGGGGGGGGCAAGAGGGAGCCAGGCGGAGAGAGGGCAGTTAAGCGCAGTGCCTGCGCGGAAGGATGCAGCTCGGGCGACTTCGTTGTGTGAAACGAAGTTCGTTGTACGAATCAAGACATAAAGTTCGTTGTGCGCAGCGTTCGCTGTGCGAGGCGTCCGTTATGCGAGGCACCACTGTACTTGAAAAATTCCCTTACTGTCCCGAAGGCTCACAATCTAACTAAAGTACCTGGAGGGTAATAGAGAAGTGAAAAGTAGAGTTAGAGGAAAAATAAAAATAAAATAAACATTTTAACAAGACAGCATTGATCTAAATACTTTGGAAGGTAGAAGAGAGGAGAGAAAGGAATAGAAGCAGAAGGGGGAGCCGTTGAACAGTAGAATTCTGGAGAAATTTAAATGATAGAAATAGAACAAAACAAAGACAAAAGGCAAAACAATAGATAAGATTAAAGATAAATCATAAGCTGGAAAGAAAAATAAAATAAAACTTTGTCTTCAATCCGCGGTTTCAGCGCGGATATCGCCGTCATGACTTCACGCGTGTGCGTGACATCACCGTGTCGATGTTCGCGGGTGTGTGAAGGCCCTCCAGGCGTGCCCTGAGGCTCCAGCGGGGAGTGCCAGACGGGAAGAGGGCCAGAGAAGGATAGGCGCTGGCACGTCCTGTAGGCAGTCAGCTAATGCCGAAGCCTCTCCTCCTCCCCGGTGTACCATGGCACATCTGAAATCTCAGGAGACACAGAGTTTTAAAATACACTGCCTTAGTTCAACAAAAGAAGAAAGATAAACCCCACATGAAATATTCAGGAACAACACCCCCAAACGGCTGAAAAGCCCAGACTTTGTATTCTGTAAAATACTTGTTAAGTCCACACTGAAGAAAGGGCAGCCACAGTCGTACGGCAAGGGATCAGACTCGACACGGCCGTGTTTCAGCGGTGATGCCTGCAGCTGGAGTCATTCAGCCCGATTAACTGTGTCGCTCGAATGCTGTAGTGAGCTTCTGTCAGCGAAAAACACGCCACAAGTAGTTTATCCCAGGGCAAGCAGGCGGCATATTCTCTACATGTGGGTGACGTCACCAACGGAGCCCCCTAGCGGACGTTTTCACAAGCAGGCTTGCTCGAAGACCTTCAGGCTTGCGATTGGCTCGCGCATGCGCACGTGCCCCTCCCGCCCTGCCTAGGGCACGCGTCTCCTCAGCGTGTCCTCGGTTCAATGTTTTCCGCGGAGCCAGAAGCACTGCTCCCTTGCTGCGCTCAGTCCCGCTGCCCCTCTTGCACCGCGGCTTTCTTTATTATTTTCGTTTCAATCGCTGTGCTCGCGTCTTTCCTTTCATTTTTGGCCAGTCTGTTTTGCAGCATCTGTTCTCCTGAATTGCCAACTCTCCCTCCGTCCCTTTCTGGTTAGCTTGGAGGTCACCCACATGTAGAGAATATGCTGCCTGCTTGTCCTGGGATAAAGCACAGTTACTTACCGTAACCTCCCCGTGGTTGGCTTCTTTGCTTGCGATCTGAAATGAGGCCACGCTGAGGAGACACATGCCCTAGACTGGGCGGGAGGGGCATGCGCGCATGCGCGGGCCAATCGCAAGCCTGAAAGTCTTTGAGCAAGTCTGCTTGCGAAAACATTCTCTAGGGGGCTCCGTTGGTGACGTCACCCACATGTAAAGAATATCTGCCTACTGCCTCTGGATAACACCTGTTACGGTAAGTAACTGTGCTTTCTGGTTGAAATTGATGCTTCTCACTGACAGAAGCATTCAAGTGCCACTTTTAATTGGATCGCTGACTCCTGTTATAGGTATCAGGACCAAAACATTGCTGTGTTGAGTTTGATCCCCTTGTGCTATTCGACTTGTAGTTTTCACGCCTTGCCACAGGACTGCAGTTGTACGGCCCGTCGCCCTGTCTTCAGTTTGGCCCTAATTAATAATAAGAGGGTCATTTCATAAATAATGCACCCCATTTTTTTAAATTGACATATTGTCTCCCTGCCAATTAACGGTGTCACTCGAATGCTGTAGTGAATTCCTTGAGGAACAGGCCAGGCGTCCCACCATGTTATTCGCGGTCTCACCATATTCACGATGGTTTTTAATAGAAAACAGCGAATAACATATGAAAAAGTTATTTGCGGGTCTGTTATTCCCCTATCGCAACGAATACGGTGGGAAAAGTGTAATGATAACAATATCCCCCGCCCCCTTTTGCAAAACCATGATAGCGGTTTTTAGCGCATGCCGGCGCGCTGAATGCTTTGCTCTGCTCCCAGTGCTCTGGGGAACTCGTATGAGTATTGGGAGCAGCGCAGAGCATTCAGCTCGCCAGCCTGTGGTTTTGTAAAAGGGAAGGATTATTTGGTTCACGTCTTTTCCATTTGTAGCTCAGTGCGAGTTACATTCAGGTGCAGTAAGTATCTCCCCTTCCTGGAGGATTCAATAAGACATTAAATTCCATTCGCGCAGGTTAGTAAATTTGTCGGATGCCTTGTGCATTTTTTAAACCTGGTTTTAGTGCCTTAGGGAGATCCCGTATCACGCCTTTGCTTACTTTATTATCAAATTTTGTAGTTCCGTTTTCCACTTTGTTTTTACTTTTTGCCCGTTTTATTCTCTTTTCAAACACTGTTACCTTAATGAAATGTAAACTAGGGAACGGCACGGGGACAGATTTTTTTTCTCTGTCTCCGCGAGAACTCATTTTCCCGTCCCCGCAAGTTCTTTTCTCGACCCTCCCCCCCACCACGTTCCCGCAAGCTCCGTCCTCATCTGCCCAAGCCTCAACACTTTAAAATCATAAGTGTTCGAGGCTTGGACAGTTAAGGCAGAGCTTCCGGGAATGGGGCAGAGAGAGGGACAGCGGCAAAACTCACGGGGACGGGACGTCATTCTCTAATGTAAACCCCCGTGTCATTTTCTAATGTAAACCGCATAGATGCCTTTTGCCAGTGCAGTATAGGAAGTGTTAAGGAAACTTGGTGGGATAGGACATCCTGATTTCAGGTTACAGCAGGGCTTCTTCTGAGTCCCAGTCCTTTAACCGTAACTCCACTGCTGCTCCTTAACAGGCATTCGTTATGGCCGAACCACGGGGGGAGGGGAGGAGAACTGTCTTTCCGAACCGTTTGCCTCCCTTCTCCCCTCATTTGCCAGGAGTTACACAGTTCAGTCCTGGGAGGGCTAAAGAGTTACTGCATTGAAACCTCACACCTTAGCTTTCTGCCTACTCTTCTGCGTTGTCTTAGGCCAGGGGTAGGCAATCCTGGTCTTCGAGTGCCACAACCCAGTCGGGTTTTCAAGATTTCCACAATGAATATGCACGCGATTAATTTGCATGGACTGCTTCCATTGTATGCAAATCAATCTCGTGCATATTCATTGTGGAAATCTCGAAAAACCCGACTGGGTTGTGGCTCTCGAGGACCGGAATTGCCTACCCCCCCCCGTCTTAGGGGATCATTTACTAACAGCTAATGTCGCCAGCCTTCAGCCAACCTGTGAGGCAGAATCTTTATTAGCTTTAGACAGGTTGAAAAATGGTTTCCAACCTTAATTCACACAGAAGTTTCCATTACTGGAGGAATTTAGTTCTTATATCAAGTAATAGAGAGCTTTTGGGAAACTTTTTTTGTTGTTGTTTTTCAGAGGGAATTTTTTTTTAAAAAAATTCTGTTTCTTTGCAGCCTGAAAGGATAAACCCAGAACTGAACCAGAAGGGATACAGCGTTAAATCCGATATCTGGAGTTTGGGGATCACAATGGTAATGCAGTGTCAGTTCGAGATTCTACTTTAATTTAACAATCTCTCTTTGTAAGATCCCTTGTCGTAGTCTGGCCCGACCTCCGAGACATTTAATTTATAACATTTTTATTGAAGAAATCAGTAAATATACAATATTATAATGCAATAAAATAGTCATTAAATTAAAATTCATCATATTAATTTCCATCAAATATCTTTCATTTCTTCAAATTATATTTCTAAAATACCCATTACATCTCTCAATACCCTCCCCCTAATTTCTACCCCCTTTCCCTTTTCTTATTGACCTCTCCCCCTCATCCTCCCCCAAAATGTAGTTTTTAACTTTTTTATTGAAAGAATCATAATGAGGGGATTTTCTGTCAGGAAAATGAAATGCTTGTCTTTAGTTTGATCTGTTGCTATGTATAAGAGCGAGTGCCTAGTGCCTTAGGGAAGCAAACGATGCGGGAAGGATAGAAACAGCTTTGAATGAGGATGTTATACCTAAGAAAAGAATGAAACTGGGATGTATTTTGGCTTCAGTGGTCAATTCCAGCTAGGGCCAGCAGATGTCAGTATAGACAAGAAGAAGTAATTAACCAGTTAAGCACTGCGCAGCCCTGGTCAGTCAGTCCCGGATTCTAGTAACAGCGTCCCTGAAGATAGGCGGTGGTAGGTGTCCTACTGTTGTCTAACTAACCAATCGGACACATGTTTAAAAAAAAAAAAAAATCGATGCAGCAAACGGCCTAGCTTAAGGACGCCTGAGGTCGAGGTGGGCGTAGTTTATGCCGGAAGTGGCCTTAGACGATCCTAGGTGCTTCCGTAGGTGCAAGACAGGCACCTTAAATGCAGGATTGCAAAATGCTGGCCTACTTAAAGCGCCTGTTTTAAAACCAGCTGTGATTCTATAAATAGCGCTGATGCGTGACTGACGTAGAATTGGCGGCCGGTGCTGTTTATAGAATCCTGGCCTCGTATGCCAGAAGAATACAGGCAGAAAGACTTTAAAGTTAATAGCAGTGAAATACTCAGAAATGGCCTCCCCCAAGTCACTGGAACATAACAATCTCCCCCCCCCCCCCCCCCACTCCAACAAAGAATCAAACTACCCAGGAATAGATGGATTAAAGCAGGATCTGGCAGGGTTTGACCTATAACGCAAAGACACCCACTCCCCTAATGGATACCCCTGAGACATGACGTCTCTGCCTTTGGAAATGAAGGTGCCACAGTCCCGAATTACCTTTAGAGAAAATATAAAATAAACTGCTATCTTACCCTAGCCTACTGTACTTTCCTTTTATGTTTTACCTTTCCTATAAAAATTGTAGTTCTTCCCCACTTCCCTATTGTTTGTATAGGTCCGTACGTCTGTGTTTTTTTTTTGTTTTTTTTATACTTGGATTCTCTTGTTTTTATGTTTTTATAATGATGTACATTTTTTTTATGTATTACTACATTGTAAACCGCTTACATATTTGATTAAGCGGTCTAAAAAAATCTTTTAATAAACTTGAAACTTGAAGTGACATCCAGCGGACCAAAAACACCCTCAGAAAACAGCGATGAGATCAAAGGAAAGCAAATGGCATAGGGGCCCTTTCAATAACGCCCGACAAAAGTGGCTTTAACGTGCCCCTCAACGCAGGTCTTTCCTGGCTGCTAAGGCTACTTTTGCCGTGGCTGGAAAAGGGCCGATTTTTTCCCCCCAGTTCCCAAATTAAGGGTGCGTGCTAACTTGCCATTAGTGTTTGGCCATTAAATAAATCTTCCTGTGTGAACCCCTGCCACTACCTATTTTGATGGCAGTAAAGACCCCTGTTCTAACCCTTCGCTAATTAATTAGGGTGTGGCCAATGCCTCGGGCACTAACTCATTAGCGCAGTCATACCCATTCTTCGCCCCCCCTTCGAAGAAAATAGAAAATATTGATTTAGCGCTCGATGTGTGCGTGTAAAGTGGCCAGTTTATCACAGGACACCAGCGCAGGTCCCGTGGTAAGCCTGGGGCCCAGGGCAGACATTAATGAGGGGGGATCCCCCAAATCCGCTCCCCCTCCCATATCTCCATATAACCAAATGCCCTCCCATCCAGCATCCCTTTCTTCAGTTACAAATCAGCTTCTCAGGGAGCCCCCATGGGCCGGGACGTCCTTCCCATCTCCCTGCCCCGTTCCAAAGCCCTCTTCACCTTTTTAAAGGGAAAGGGGGTAGCCGATGGGGCAGCGATTCTCAGGAGCATCAGGTCCCGTCTTGCAGGACAGACCACATGGTCCATTCTGTCCATAACCAGAAATATCAGGGAGCAAAGACGATTGAACTTAATCATGAATTTGTAATGCGTGTCTCTATTGGGCAGGTCTTTATCTGCTGTCATTTACTATGTTACAGTAGTCTTGCATGGTCCTGCAGTGTCGAGAGCACTGGACTGTAGAAGTTAGAGAATGATACAGGGACAAATTTGTCCCCATCCCCGCAGGAGCTCAGTTTCTCCATCCCTGTGAATTTTGTCGCTGCCCCTGCCCTATTCTTGTAAACTCTGCCTTAACCACACAAGCCTCGAACACATGATTTTCAAGTGTCTGAGGCTTGTGCAGGTGAGGACGGAGCTTAGGCATTGGTGGAATGAGGCATTATGACGTCACAATCTGAGCTCTAGAATGTTGGCTTGTGCAGATGAGGACGGAGCTTAGGCATTGGTGGAATGAGGCATTATGACATCACAATCTGAGCTCTAGAATGTTGTTAGTTATGATTTTAAAGTGTTTGAGGCATGTGCAGATGAGGACAGAGCTTAGGCATTGGTGGAATGAGGCATTATGACATCACAATCTGAGCTTTAGAATGTTGTTAGTTATGATTTTAAAGTGTTTGAGGCATGTGCAGATGAGGACAGAGCTTAGGCATTGGTGGAATGAGGCATTATGACATCATAATCTGAGCTCTAGAATGTTGCTACTTAGGATTTTAAAGTATTTGAGGCTTGCGCAGATGAGTACGGAGCTTAGGCATTGGTGGAATGAGGCATTATGACATCACAATCTGAGCTCTAGAATGTTGCTACTTAGGATTTTAAAGTGTTTGAGGCTTATGCAGATGAGGACGGAGCTTAGGCATTGGTGGAATGAGGCATTATAACGTCACAATCTGAGCTCTAGAATGTTGGCTTGTGCAGATGAGGACGGAGCTTAGGCATTGGTGGAATGAGGCATTATGACGTCACAATCTGAGCTCTAGAATTTTGCTACTTACGATTTTAAAGTGTTTGAGGCTTGTGAAGATGAGGACGGAGCTTAGGCATTGGTGGAATAAGGCATTATGACATCACAATCTGAGCTCTAGAATGTTGCTGCTTAGGATTTTAAAGTGTTTGAGGCTTATGCAGATGAGGACGGAGCTTAGGCATTGGTGGAATGAGGCATTATGACATCACAATCTGAGCTCTAGAATGTTGCTACTTAGGATTTTAAAGTATTTGAGTCTTGTGCAGATGAGGACGGAGTTTGCAGGAATGGGGCAGGAGCAGGAAAAAAACTGATGGGGATAGGATGGGAAAATGAGTTCCCGCAGGAATGGGGGAAAATTTCTCCCCGTGTCATTCTCTAGTAGAAAGTGAACATATTGCAGTGAGACACCTGCTGTTCAGTGTAGAAACTTTTGCCTTGAAAATCAATGTGGGCGAAGGGTAAAAGAAAACAATAGAATGAGAAATGATTTTGTCTGCTGGGTATCCAGGGAGTGGCACATTTGGGTAGAGCAGACTGCTCCAGCAGATTGCTGGGTATCTGTCTGTGATGACTAGGGTTGCCAGAATTTCCGATCAGAAAATCCGGACCTCTAGGCCCACCCCCAGGCCTGCCCATTCCCACCCTAGCTCCGCCCTCTGCTACCTGCTCTTGCCCCCGCTCCGCACTGCCCTCTCTTGTTCGCAAATTGCATCGGGCAGGGAGGAAGTCCGTGCACGCACGGACTTCCTCCCTGCTGAGCGAGATTTGAGGAGGCTTTTCAAATCCTGGACAAAGTCAAAAGGTGGACAGAAGCTGACCAGCTGACTCCACATTTCTTTCTGCAGCACTGGCTGCTCTTGTCCTGGTTTTCCTCCCATTGCATTCTACGACTGGTAGCTGTGATTTGCATAAGAAAAGCAAACGTTACAGTTGCATGCATGAAGTGGGGTAAAACTGGGACTGGACCAGACTGACCTGGAAGAGGGCGGTGGTCACCTTGTCTCTTGACTGAGGGAGATTTTCATATTTTCTTTTGGTTGCTATTGGGGCATTTAGGGGGCAGCTTGTCCATAATATGCAGATATTTCTAGAAGTCCATCCTTTGAAGTTCAGACCATGGACCCCTCAGTTCCTGTTGCATGCTGGCCAGGGTTTGGGGGAGCCGTGGGGAGGGGGAAGCAAGTGGGGGAATCTGGGTGTAAAGTATTCCTCATTCTCTGCAGATTGAACTGGCCATCCTGCGGTTTCCCTATGACTCTTGGGGGACTCCTTTCCAGCAACTCAAACAAGTGGTGGAAGAGCCATCCCCGCAGCTCCCGGCAGACAGATTTTCCGCAGAATTTGTCGACTTTACCTCACAGTGGTAAGTTGCTTGGAAGAGGTGGCTCCTTCACTTGTGTCCTGGATGTGCAGAGGAAGAGTGTGAGTGGGAACTAAGAAATAGAGAATGACACGGGGACAAATTTCTCACCGTTCCCGTGGGAACTCATTTGCCCGTCCCGTCCCCGCGAGTTTTTTTTCCTGTTCCTGCCCCATTCCTGCAAGCTACGTCCTCATCTGCACAAGCCTCAGACACTTTAAAATCATAAATGTCCGAGGCTTGTGCGGATAAGGCAGAGCTTATGGCAGGGGTAGGGAACTCCGGTCCTCGAGAGCCGTAGTCCAGTCGGGTTTTCAGGATTTCCCCAATGAATAGGCATGAGATCTATGTGCATGCACTGCTTTCAATGCATATTCATTGGGGAAATCCTGAAAACCCAACTGGAGTACGGCTCTCGAGGACCGGAGTTCCCTACCCCTGGCTTATGGGAATGGGACAGCGACAAAACTTGTGGGGACGGGAAAATTGAGTTCCTGCAGGGACGTGGATAAATTTGCCCCCTTGTCATTCTCTAATTGCGAGTTCAAGCCTATCCACTGTTATAAAGTGCCACTTAAAAGATTAGTATCGCTCAATATCTCCACAGGCCACTAAACTCGAAGCCGGCGGTCTGGGGATGGAGTTGGCACTTGTGCGGTTAAGTGCTGATATTAAACACTTAATTACCTAAGGCCCCCTTTTATCAAACTGCATTAGGGTTTTTATCGCCAGCCACTGCAGTATAAGCTCTGATGCTCATGGAATTCCTATGAACGTCGAAGGTTTTACCGCAGTGGCCAGCAGTAAAAAAAAAACAACCTATTAACACGGCTTGATAAAAGGGGCCCAAGTTTAGTTGTTAAACTCGACCACTGAATGTTGCACTTAAGAAGATAAGTAATAACCAGCCACATAAGCTTGGAATTCAGTGCTGGTGTCCGGACAGGTGACGGGACATTCGCGCGCGAGACTTCAGGGCGCTGACATTGCCGCGCCGACGATTCGGCGCAAGACACCAGCGCGCCGGCTAAAAAGCGACTTTTAAAGAGCTCCGACGGGAGATGTGGGGGGAAGGGACCCCCGCCCTTTACTTCAGACTGTTCGCGCTGCCGTTGAGGGGGGTATGGTGGGTGCAACCCCCCAGATTATAGAGAAAACTTAACTATTTCCTAAAAAATCAGGAAAAAGTTAAGTTTACTCTATAATGGAAGGTTCCAACCTCCCTCCCCCCCCCAACGGCAGCACGAAGAGTATGTCGGAGCTCTTTAGAAACATAGAAACAATAGACGGCAGATAAGGGCCCACGGCCCATCTAGTCTGCCCACCTTAATGTCCCTCCCCTACCTTTGCCCTGTGAAGAGATCCCATGTGCCGATCCCATTTGGCCTTAAAATCAGGCACGCTGCTGGCCTCAATCACCTGTAGTGGAAGACTATTCCAGCGATCAACCACTCTTTCAGTGAAAAAGAATTTCCTGGTGTCACCTCGTAGTTTCCCGCCCCTGATTTTCAACGGATGCCCTCTTGTTGTCGTGGGACCCTTGAAAAAGAAGATATCTTCCTCCGCCTCGATGCGGCCCGTAAGATACTTGAACGTCTCGATCATGTCCCCCCTCTCTCTGCGCTCCTCGAGCGAGTATAGCTGTAATTTGTCAAGCCGTTTTTCGTATGGTAGATCCTTGAGTCCCGAGACCATCCGGGTGGCCATTCTTTGCACCGACTCCAGTCTCAGCACATCCTTGCGATAAAGCGGCCTCCAGAATTGCACATAGTATTCCAGGTGGGGCCTCACCATGGATCTATACAATGGCATAATGACTTCCGCCTTACGACTTTTTAGGCGGCGCGCTGGTGTCTTGCGCTGAATTGTCGGCGCACTGAAGTCTCGCGTCCGGACATGGCCTGCCATTGAATATCCAGGAATAATGCCATAAGTGACCAAAAAAGAACTGCTCACTGCTGTCGGCAGAATATCTAACCCTATTCCCCTCCACCCCTTTTTTTTTCAAAACCGTAGCGCAGTTTTTAGCGCCGACCGCGGTGGTAAAAACTGAGCTATGGTTCTGTAAAAGGGGGTGGGGGAGGGTACGTTTCTTTCCCAAATTCAGAAAAATTATTTTTTTTTGAAACTGATGCTTCACTGAGGGCTCCTTTAACGAAGGTGCGTTTGGGCGCAGGATAGCGGGCGTTAAAATGCCACGTGTGCTAGCCGCTACCGCCTCCTCTTGAGCAGGTGGTAGTTTTTCGGCGTGCGTGCGCTGAAAACGCTAGCGCACTTTCGTAAAAGGAGCCCTGAATTTCTTCAAATGCATCTGTAGTCGTTCTCAATTATAGATGATTAAACATTCCTCTGATTCCAGTCTCTGAGAGTTCAAATGTTTCCCGATTTGGCCAGAGACACACAGAAGCGGAGAAAAGAATTTCTGTTATTGAGACCAGCAATTATTGCCCTGGGTGCTACCTTTTTTCTTCAGTATCCTTGTAAATGCATAAGTCCATTATAAGTTGCATAAATTTGTTTTCTTTGAACCTTCACAGCTGACAACATTCCTATCACTGCCAAGGCTGGAGAAAGTTCAAGAGGGATAGATTATTTTTTTTTTTTAATTTAATTTTTTTTCTTATATACCGCTATGACTTCCTTAGCACAGTTTTACCTATAACTGTTTTTTTCTTCTTTAATCGATTGCTTAAACTCCGTTTATTTTAATTATAGATGATTAAACATTCCTCTGATTCCAGTCTCTTTTGGTAGGAAAGTGAAATGCGCTCGGGGCTGTCGATGATCCATGGCCTCTGAACGTTAACCTGAAGTATTTTTTATTTTTTTTAAATTTTATTATTTTAGAAGATTACAACAGTGTAGTACATTTGTTACAGAAAGAGTATTACAGACCTATTTTCAAAAAAATACACCAATTCATACAAGAAATTATAAAAAATATTGTTTTACCCAGCCACCCTATTTATCAAATAATAATAATATTCAATAACTTATTATTACATAAATTAGAATAGTGTAATACATGTAATATAAACAACTTAAATATCCTTATTCAAATAAAATAATAATTTGATATACAAGTATATTTTATAAATATCTCCCACCCTCCCACCCTCCTGGCTGTGTAGTGAAAAACTCACAAAATGAGTAAATTTCTTATTGAGAATCAACAAATAAAGCCAATGGACCCCGTATTTTATTAAAAAGAAACACTGTGTCCCAAACATTCAGCATGCATTCTTTCAAGTTTATACGTATTACATACACTTGTCCACCAAAACGTATAATTTAATCTATCATAATTTTCCCAATTTTTTATCATTTGAATAGCTATTCCAGTAAAAATCAAAAAGAGACGACTTTCATATTTATTTAATGGAGATTTAACAAATAACATAGTACCACATATAATGGCTTCATCAATAATAATAAAAAGCTAGAGGCGCATGCACTCTTAAAAATTCGTGAGCGCTGGCGCCCTGAGGTGTGCTTCTGTGGCAACATTCTCAACCTCAGGGCGCATGCAGGAGCTGAAGGCGCGCGACTGTGCTCTCCAAACCTGGCTCCAGCGGCGTAGGCGGCTCCAGCGGCCCTCCACAAACCTCCCAGCTCCAGCGGCGTAAGCAGCATTATAAACACGCTGCTTCGCCCTTCTACTGCCGATTTCCTCTGCCGTCGTCTCTGATGATATCATCGGAGACAGACCGCGGCAGAGGAAATCGGCAGTAGAAGGCCGAAGAGCAGCGTGTTTAAAGTGCTGCCTACGCAGCTGGAACCTCGAGGTTTGTCGGCGGTGGGAGGGTCAGGAGCAGGCCAGATCGAGCAGGACAAGGCAGTAAAAGAAGGGGGAGGGGCCGAATGGAGCAGGGAAGAGAAGGGAAAGGTGGATGGGGGAAAATGCTGCTACTGTTTCTGCACAGGAAAGGGGGGGGAGATAGGAGGGAAATGCTGTTGCTGCTGCATAGGGAAGTGGGATGGAAATGCTGCTGCACAGGGAAATGGGGAAAAATGACAGACAGACAGACAGCGGGAGGGAGGGAGACAGAAAGAAAGAAAGACAGGGGCAGGGAGAGGGCCAGAAAGACAGACAGAGAAAGGGGGCCAGAGAGAGAGTCAGCGGGAGAGGAAAAGGGGGCTGCTTTGGGGGGAGGGGCGTGCTTGAGGCAAACAGCTTTGCTCTGGGGGGGAAGACAGAAGGGGCCATGGAGAGACAGGGAGAGGGAAAGGGGGCTGCTTTGGGGGGGAGGGGTGTGCTGGGGGGAAGACAGAAGGGGCCATGGAGAGATAGGGAAAGGGGGCTGCTTTGGGGGGAGGTGTGCTGGGGACAGACAGCTTTGCTCGGGGGGGGAGGGGGAGACAGAATGATACAGACAGCGGCCAAGGAGAGAGAGATAAAGAAACACAGACAGACAGACACATCTATTCTAGCACCCGTTAATGTAACGGGCTTAAAGACTAGTATGTTAATAAAATATCTGAAGTATTTTATGCTGTGTGACATCTTTGAAGTGGAATTACTTGCCAAATTATTTTCTTCTCTCCCTTAAGCTTGAAGAAAAATTCCAAAGAGCGGCCAACCTACCCGGAACTTATGGTGAGTGTTACATTGTTACTAATCAGGCAGGGCTGGGGTTCCATTAGATAGATCAGCCTGTTCCCATCTGATCCACCGCTACTTCAGGGATCTTGGCCCGCTTCTGCCGTCCCCCACCCCCCAGCCAGGGCCAGTGTCGATCTGCATTGTGGACAGTGGAGGGTGAGGGCGGAATTGAAGGAATCTGGAGGCACTAAAGCTTAAGGATTCATTAAAAAAAAAAAAGAGCGGGGAGTGGGCAACTGTCCAATCCTGTGTGGCTCTTGAGGTGGAATGGCTTAGCTTGACTTCCTCTTCTTCCTCGTCTCAGTTGACCTACTGGACTTCCTGCGGCCCTGCGGCAGGGAAGCCCCAGCCTTTCCTACCACTTTCCCCTGGTACCCACCTCAGCATGGGCATTATTAATGAAGGGATTTGGCAAGCAGAATACAGCACTACATGTATTTATTTATTAAAAAATTTAAAAGCTTAAAAATTGCATTTCAGAGGTTTCTAGTTTCCCAATTCTCATCATCTTATTTTAGTTGGAAAACTTTTAAAGGTGCCCTAAATTATGCTGCTGCCGTTATAGAATCGACACTCAGGCCTGGATTCTCTTAACTGGCGCCGGTATTTTAAGTGTTGGTAGGCGCCCAATCTCAGTTTTAAAAAAAACCCGACGTTTTTAACTGAGTTTCAAAGCGCCTAAAAAATTGGCACCCGAACCGCACGTCCTGAGGTGCTTTAGGCTGTCTAATACCTCAGCGGGCGTGGCGAACGCTAGAAGTGGCATTAGACGGCCTAAAGCGCCTACGTAGGCGCGACTCATGACAAGGATAGGTAGGCCTGGAAAACTCTGGCCTACCTTTCCGGTGCCTATCTGTCCCAGAGGCGCACAATCGTCGGCTGCTTTTTAGGCGGTCGCCGATATCGGCGCCTTATAGAGAATCTGGGCCCTAGGGCCTGATTCTATAAATGGGGCCAAACCTGTAGCCGCTGGTCCGCGTGGTTTGTCAATCAGCTGCTAGGCGTCCTTTATGGAACCACGCCTAACAGCGCCTGGGCGCCTTAGGCTAGGCTAGGCAGCGCGGAGGACCAATTTATCGGCCCTTATCTTGGGTCACCTAGTGATGCCCAAGTTTGCCATGTCTATTTTCAGCCGCTAACCACGTCTGCTTTTCAGGTGTCATTAGACGTTGGAGGGCTCCTTGACTTAGGCGTTGCTAGGCGCCGCTTGGAAGAGTGTGGCGCAGTAGTTAAAGCTACAGCGTCAGCACCCTGGGGTTGTGGGTTCAAATCCACGCTGCTCCTTGTGACCTTGGGCAAGTCACTTAATCCTCCCATTGCCCCAGGTCCATTAGATAGATTGTGAGAGGGAAAAATGCTTTAAGCTTGTTTGGTAGGGTGCATTTATTTATATCCTGCCCTTACCCAGGGCGGGCTACAAACTTACATACAAAAATATAAGATAACGTCAAAAAATATGTTTATGTTTAATTAGCCTTTGGGCTCCTTTTATCAAGCCGCGCTAGCCGGGTTGACGCGCGTGACATTTCATCGCGCGTTAACCCCCGCGCTGGCCTGCTCAGGAGGAGGCGGTAACGACTAGCGCGGCCAGCGGTTTAGCGCGGCTTGATAAAAGGAGCCCTTTGTTATACCGCATCAGCATATTACAGACCTAAGCGGTTTACGTTATAATACAAATAATATATGAAAGGAACTCCATTAGAGATAGGAAAGCACTAGATAGAGAATAAATAAGTAAATAAAAATAATTGCGCTGAACCAATTTTCGTCAATCGATAAGAGGGGTTTCGGATGACAAACTGTCCTTCCCAAATGATCCCTCAAAATAGAAGGTCCTCAGTCTAGTCTTGAGTGACTGTGTGTAGAGAATGACACGGTGGCGGTTTACCCGCGGCCACCGCATTTTAGCCGCGGGTCACCCGCTGAAACGGGGAACGAAAACTAGCAGTCGCTGCGGCGACGGGGACAAGGCCATTCACCGCCCCGTGGGGCGGTGAATGGTCTTGTCCCCGCAGTGAGGCATGAAGGATCACGCGGTCCTCACCTTAGTTTGTAGGTTTTCTTTTTCGGCGACCCGCACGCTATCAGAGAGCCGCGCACCCGCTGCTGCCCAGTTTCGATCTTCTGCTCTGACGCAACCGGAAACAGGAAGTTGCAGCAGAGCAGAAGATTCAACACTGAGCAGCCGCGCGTGCGCGGCTCTTTGGGAAAGCGTGCAGGTCGCTGAAAAAGAATGCCTACAAACTAAGGTGAGGAGAAGGGAGAGAGCTGGCTAAACACTAGGATCGATTGGGCAGGCGGGTTGTGGCTGCGGGGACCGTGCGATCGCTCGCGGCTCAAATTGGAAGGAGGGAGTGAAAGGGAAAAGGATTCTGGGCCAAGGGGATGAAGACGGAAAGAAAAACCCACAGCGGGAAAGAAAGGGAAGGACAGGCAGGTGAGCCAGATGCTAGAAGCAGGAGGGGGGGGGGAAGAAAGAGGGAAAAAAGCTAGATGGGGTTGAAAAGAAGAGACACACTGGTATGGAAGAGGAAGATAGGGAAAATCTGGACACAGGAAGGTAACAGAAAGGGGAAATTATGTGCATGGGGCATAGGGACAGAAACATAAAGGGGACATGCCATGGGGATGGTATATGGACACAGGGGGGGGGGGCAATGGCAGATACATAGGGGAGATATTAGAAATGGGGAAAATAGGAGCACAGAAGCGAGATGATTTGTGGGGATGGGACAGAGACCGTGCTTGCAGGCTCCAGTGGCTTGCACAAATTACATTGTAACATGCCATGAAAATAAGAGGGAGGAAGGTAGGTAGATAGATAGGCCACGCCAGAGGAGCTGAAGGGTAGTAGAAAGGAACAGATGGTAAAGGAGGAAGGGAAGGGTGGTGGTGGAAAGGAATAGGACAGACATTGAAGGAGGGTGGAGAGGAACAGACCCTGAAGGGAAATGTGGAAGACAGAGTGGGAAGAAGACAGATGCCAGACTATGGGGGAGCGGAGGGAAGAAGATGGGTGCTAGACCAATTGGGGGGGGGGGGTGAAGGGAGAGGCACAGTAACAGCAAATGGAAGACGCAGAGAGAAGACACACAGTGGATGGAAGGAATTGAATGAGAAGATGTGGAAAGCAGAAACCAGACAACAAAGGTAGAAAAAAAATTATATTTATTTATTTATTTTTTGCTTTCGGATAAAGTAGTATATTAGTTGTGTTGATAAAAATTTATAAACAAAGCCCTGCCAGCTGAACATCTCTTTCTCTAGTTCAGCAGCAGGAACTTTGATTTATAAGAAAGGAATAAGCTAAATATTACAGTACTAAGGCTTATATGGATGCAGCGGGGACGGTGACGGGGCGGTGAATGGGATGGCGGTGACGGTGACGGGGCGGTGAAAGGGATGGCGGTGACGGTGACGGGGCGGTGAAGGGAACGGCGGTGACGGGGCGGTGCAGAGGATGGTGGGCCGGTGACGGGGACAGATTTTTTTCCCCGTGTCATTCTCTAACTGTGTGGTTACTTCTGATCTAATGTCTGGTGGTAGATGATTCCATAATTGGGGGCCGATGAAATAAAAAGCTTTCTTTCTAGTAAATTCTTTCTGGTAAATTCCCATTTGGCACTCTTTGCTGACGGGAGTACTAGTCTTAATACTCATAGGCTGTTGCCAAATTGAAAAATATACTGAATAAATAGACTGTGGAACTCAAGTCTCTCCGATACCTGGAGCAATCCATCTGGCGTACCGCAAGGGTCACCACTATCCCCCATTGCTTTTCAATGTCTACATGTCCTCACTAGGTGCGCGGTTGACCCAGCCGGGGCTAAAATTATCCGGTTACGCAGATGGCTTTACGATCATCATCCCATTTGCTAACTCTCTCTCTCGGAAGTTACTCCCAAGGCATCAGAAGCGCTAAATTTGATGGAGCAGTGGATGACTGAATTCAAGCTGAAACTTAATTCAGAAAAAAACAAAATTTTTTTGTAGCTTCGCCACACCCTCTTGACACCAAAACACCACTATGCATCAATAACCTTATTTATCCTATTCAGTCTACTATGAAGGTATTGGGTGTAACTTTGGATCAGTGCCTAACCAAGAAGGACCAGGTAGATTCCTTAATCAGAAAAGGTTTTTTCACTCACTGGAAACTTCGATCCATTCGAGCATATTTTGATATGTCAGCAGTTAGAATCCTGGTACAATCCCTCGTACTGAGTCAACTGTACAAGCCTAATGGCTATGAGTACACAGCCATTAGGCTTATTTCAAAAGCTAAAAAATTTGAGCACATAACTCCTCTTCTTAAGGAAGCCCATTGGCTTCCAGTGGCCCACAGAATAATATACAAACTTAGTTTGCTCCCGTTTAAATCTCTTCTTTTCAAAACTCCGGCTTTTATTCATAAATTATTAATCCCTTACTCTTCTAATAGAACTTTAAGATCAGATCAACAGCATTTATTAATGATTCCGTCGCTAAAAATAATAAATACGCGCCGGCAGTATACCTGGAAATCTCTCCCCATGTATCTACGAGAAGAAATTAATTTAGAAAAATTCAAAAGTAAACTGAAAACTGTCCTTTTTAACGATGCCTTCGCAATTTAACGCTATTGATTTCTTTTAATAATACTTTATAAGACTTGGAACTAACCTTTTCTTTTCTCCACAACCTTTATTCAATCATCTTTATTTTTACCCCTTCCATATGTGTTTTCCATTTTTGTTTCCCACTCTGCTATAATATATTGTAATTTCTTTCCCTACCTATCCTTTCGTTTCCAGTTTGTGTTATAATTGTCTGTGTCCTGTTAGTCTTTATCTATTTTAAAATTTCTTTTATATTGTAATTTTAATTACGTGTAAATCGCTTTGAAAAATGACAAAGCGATTAATCAAATACATATTAAACTTGAAACTTGAAACTTGAACTTGATTACTGTAACATCGCCTATTTAGCAATTTCCCAAAAGAATATGCGACGATTACATGTGTGCAAAATGCAGAGGTCAAATTGATTTTCGGGCTGAAGAAGTTTGATCATGTGACACCTTACTACCGACAGCTGCATTGGCTACCGATGGAGGCACGCGTAAAGTTTAAGATCGCCCGTTTCTGCTTTAAAGTACTCTACGGTCTAGCCCCTAAATACATAACTGCCCTTTTCTCCTTCTCAGCCAACAGACATAAGAGAAGCTCACATTTGAACTTCGTTTCCCCTCCAGTTAGAGGACGTAAACTCAAAAGACACCA
Organism: Geotrypetes seraphini; assembly: GCF_902459505.1. Classification (NCBI taxonomy): domain Eukaryota; kingdom Metazoa; phylum Chordata; class Amphibia; order Gymnophiona; family Dermophiidae; genus Geotrypetes; species Geotrypetes seraphini. Next base: position 13,715,094 of record NC_047093.1, on the reverse strand, counting down.
TCAACACCTTTTCTCACATCAAGCAGAATTGTGGGGTAAAGATCTAGAACAATTGCTTACGCCTACTACTTATGGGGAATTCAGGAAACGCCTAAAAACATATCTGTTCCTGAAATATCTAGGCAGCTGACCCGTACGACTCTTTCTCCTCAATAACTGATCCCTTGAGCTGTTAATCGCTAGCTTTCACCTCTCTGTTAAGTTCAATCAATTTGTACCATCTTTTAATCTTTGTAAACCGCATAGAACTTCACGGTCCTACGGTATATAAACTGTTATTATTAGTAGTCCTAGTAGACCTAGTCTCAGTGAGTGATCGTACTGCAGACTGTCATCGATCCAATTGTCTATTTATTATATTTCTAAAAGATTTTTATTTTATAATTTTTCTTTTGATTTTATAAATATTCTTCTTATTATATAAATACGTGAAGGGCTATTATTACTGTGCATCCATAATGAAAGTCTTATCTAAAACTTGTTATCTGCCCTGCGTTGTTATTTCAACGGAGGAACTCTGTTTCGCTCTAACTGGCTTGACTAGAGCTTCTTCAGGAAATCAAAGTTTAGCGATGGTAGTCACTTTATCTACTTCTCGGCATTCTTTTACCGTTATTGACGCCACTAAGGTCGCAAATATAATAAACTAGAATTATAGCCCGTTACATTAACGGGTGCTGGAATATATGTGTGTGTGTCTGTCTTTATTTCTTTCTCTCTCTCCTTAGCCGCTTTCTGTATTTCTGTCTTTCTTTCTGTCTTTCTTTTTCCTTGGCTGCCCACCCATTCTCCCTTCCTTTTACCTTCCCTGTGTCCACCACCACCCCTTCACTGCTCCCCTTATCCAGCAGCAGCCCTTCTCCCTTTGTTTTACCTCCCCCCTGTCCAGAAGCACCTCTTTCCTGCTCCCCCTGTCCAGCAGTAGGCCTCCCTTCCTTTTCTCCCCCCCCCCCCCGTCTCTTCTCCTGTCCAGCAGCACCCCTTACCTGCTCCCCGGTCCAGCAGTAGGCTTCCCTTCCTTTTTCTCCCCCCCCTGTCCAGCAGCACCCCTTACCTCGTGTCTGCCCTCTGCTGACAGCCGCCTCAAGCCGCGGCGGCCTACAGCTGCCGTGGCCTGCAGACACTGACAGCCGCCACGGCCTGCAGACGCCGACAGCCGCTGCGGCCGACATCTGCCTCGGGAGAGAGAGAGAGATGCGCGTGGTAAGCGCACATGTGCACTCCTACCTGCGGGGACCTACAGCGCACGTAAAACGGAACACGCTGGTAAGAGTGCACAAGCGCGCTTAGGCTTTTATTATATTAGATAGACAATTGGATCGATGATAGTCTGCAGTACAGTCACTCACTGGGACTAATTCTGAAGGTGATACCAGCCGACACTTGAGTTCCACAGTCTATTCAGTATATTTTTCAATTTGGCAACAGGAGTAATTGTAGGGAGCATTAGTCTTCCATCTTGCATTGATCTTAACCCTTCTCCTGGGATAATCCATACACAATCGACCAGAAATACTCCCGCAAAACAGAGCAGAAGATGCAAACAATGAAATACATAGGCGACCAGCAATTTGGGTTGCACGCGGAGTTTACCCCCCTTTTACAAAACCTTAGCGCGGTAACTGCTCCGACGCTCATAGGAATTCTTTGAGCGTCAGAGCTGTTACCGCCGTGGCCGGCACTAAAAGCCGCGCTATGGCTTAGCAAAAGGGGAATGGGGGGTGTTTACGTTAGGCGTCATTAGGCATTCGCGATTGGGGCACCTGGCAGCGCCTAACCTCGGCGCCATATATGGAATCTGGCCCTTAGCGCGCAAATGTTTGGCCACCTTTCTTCAGTTTGTCCCCCAAAAAATGTGGTTAAGAGCGCAGTCGCAGGCTTTAGCGCAGCTTGGAAACGACAGATGCAAATTCTAACGTTCGCCTTTTGTGGTGTTTTTGTTTTTTTTTTTCTTATCCTCAGCAACATCCCTTTTTCGCCCTGCATGACGCCAAAGAGACAGACGTGGCTTCGTTTGTAAAACTCATCCTGGGAGACTGAGAGATGAATTTGCACCTGATTGGCCTTCCTGTGGACTTGGCGGGTTATGGGGGGGGGGGAAAGAATCTTCTTCACCAGTGTACCCCTAGAAACTGCGCACTGTAACAGTGTGAAGCCCTGTGTCTCTGCTGTTTTTAAGGGTTCTTTGGTTAATTAAAGTAAATAGAAAGAGCTAGTTAGATAATGAAATATATAATTAAGGTCTAGACCATTTTTTTAGCATTGCCGCCATCCAAGCTGGCTTTGCCGAAATGTCGCCACACGAGGTAACTAGCGTTATAATGTAGCTCTATCTGATATTCTGAAAAGCAAATAATATCCATACTTGGTCCATAATTTCTGGGCTCAGCTTTCATCAGGGATTTTTGGGGTCTGTAGGGCCTTGCCTAAGAAGCCCTCGAGTGGTACTGGCGGGTGGGTTGGTAACTGCTGAGAGGGCAGAACCCAGAAGAAGGGCACCTCGTTTTTCATTCAGTCACGCGTTCCTGTGTGTTGATCCTCTAGCTAGGGGGAAAACGCTGGAACAGCCCAAGCTGTAAAAAAATTCTCATTCAGGGCTCCAAAGTGCGAAAACTAAGAACAGGAAGTGAAAGATATATTTTTTTGACAGCCGTAGAGTCCTTTAAGGGGAGGGCAGGTGGATGTCTGGTTGACACCATGAAAGACGTTCCCCCCCCCCCCTCGTCCTTGATCCTCTCCCGATTGTGTTTCAAGGCACACATAAGAAACTTAGTCCCATCACACCCCCAGCTATTGTAAGAGTCTAGCAATCGGTGTCGACGTAGCTCCGAGAGGGCAGAGGTCAAAGGTCAGCCTCCAGTAAATTGCAGATTTGAGCCTTGCATTTTTTTTTTTTTTTTTTAAACTAAAGTAGATTGAAGGTTCAGTAGTTGATTTCTGCCTTACGCAGGATTGCACTTGACAGATCCCGAAACGGCAAAGCTCGTTTGCATTTGACGTTTGAACACAGCGCGATGAAATGATTTGCTAGAAATCGAACGGAATTTCAGCTTTGAGGCCCACTCTTCTTTTAGGCTAAAAAAAAAAGCACATAGCTAATGGTTACAGCAAGGTTTAAGCCAAAACGTTTGTTTTTTTTTATTTTTGTAAATTTTGACAAGCATAAACCGATGCATTATATTTTTAAAAATTGCAATCGAGTCCCTCCTTAATCCTCACCTCAGCCGTCTCTTGTTTTTGCGATACAGAACATTTTTTTTTGGGGGGGGGGTGATGGGTGCTATAGCAGTGGTGAAGACGTGTACAGAATTTTATTATTTCTGATATTTTAATATTTATGCTTCGTACTGTGACTTGAGTGGATTTCCAGTTTTCCGTGAAGATGAACTTGTGAAAGAGAAGGTTATTTTTAGGGTGCAGATTGCTTGCATTGTGGGAAGCTGTTGTTGTTGGGTTTTTGGGTTGTTTTTTTTTTTGGGGGGCGGGGGTTATTGAGGATTTTTGAAAGCGCTGGACATTGTATCTCATGCAGTTCCCCCTCCTTTACCAGTGGTATTTTAAACTGAATTTTATCCATTTGTTTTCATGTGGTTTTAGAAATGGGATACAGGGCCTGACATTCTGCGCTATTTAAATAGCTGGGAATGGATCCTGACCGTCTAAATAGTACATAGCGGAGGATATGCGGCTATGTCTCACTGAATATCCAACTTAACAAATTGGCCAGTGACATAGCCGGTCACCTTCGATTCTCAGTGGCTCACCAGCTAAGTTCGACGGCCAAAGACGACCACCAAAAAGACTGGTATATCTTTGGCCGTTCATACTTAGCTGGATGGCTGCTAGATATTGGCATAGCTGGCTGTGTGTTGGCTGGTCAAAAATAGAACAGGAATTCAATGCCGGTGCCCAGATAGGGCACCGGCATTGAATTTCCGAAACCTCCGCGGACCACAGGGGATTGCTGGCGATCTCCTGCGGTCGGACTGTGAGGCCGACAGTACCTATAAGCCAAAGAATTTTGTGGCGTGCACGTTCCGTAAACTGAGTAGGAATAATAGAGCAGTGGGGCCACGTGTGTCACGCGGCAGATGTGTATCAGGAATAAAAATCCAAATCGCAGGAACATAGGGCGTGGTGGCGGATAGGGATTGTAAAACCACTCTCTTGATTCGTGTAGGGCAGAGTTTGTCCTGGTGATTCCACAGGCAGACGGGATTAAGGGCTAGCTCCAGTGAAGTACATGAGAGCGATTACTCCAGACGGTTCTAGGACTTTAGATGTTTGCGCTAATTGCGGTGTTTTTTAAAATTGACACTAATTCAAGTTTCCAGCAATGCGTGACTGACTCCTGGCAGGTGTGCGCTGGCGCACTGAAGAGCTGTAAGGCCTGGTGAGGGGATGAGCAGGCCGAACGCAGGAGACGTTCTCTCTTCGGAACAATGTCCACGCAATGCCTTGTAGAGCTGCCTTTTCTCTTCAGTTATTTAAAAATAAGTCTTCAAAACTTGACTCTGCTTCTTCAATATTCGTATGCTGCTGAATTCCAGACTGTTTTGGTGAAAAGAGGGTATCTGCTCTTGGGTGCTGGCACCAATTTTCCATGTATAATACTGTACTTGTGGGGCGGTCGGTTTCCAGTTACTGATTGTGTCTAAAGTCGGAGGATTTCTGCTGGGGCTCTGATGTTTGCACATTTATTTCATGCGTGTTCGAGATTGTTCTCAAAAAATGCCTACGGCGTCACGGGGATTAGCTTGGGAAGTGGTGGTGGATGGCATGTGGCTGCTTGGTGCGAGACCAAAAGCTGTCCACAAGTGATTTGTTGTCAGGTTGGTGCGCTGTAGCGGGGCCTGGGATTGTGGTGGTACTGTTGGCGTGGCGTTGGCGGTAGCCCCAGCTGGCAAACAAGGAGAGGGGAATGCCAGATGTTCCGTACAGAGGACGCCGTGATTTCAGCCCTCTGCTACCTTAGAAATTCCAATCTACACGTGATTTTTTAAAACTTTCTCATCCTACTTTTTATATCCGTTTCGTCATTAGTTTGCACTTTATTGAAAAATAACGACCAAGGCAATTCTATAAGCTGGTGTCTAAATTTGGGCAATCCAACATTCACTGGGGAAAAATTACAACTGAGTATAATCACAAGAACATAAGAATAGCCTTACTGGGTCAGACCAATGGTCCATCAACCCAGTAGCCAATTCTCACGGTGGCCAATCAAGGTCCCTAGTACCTGGCCAAAACCCAAGGAGTAGCAACATTCCATACAGAATCTCAAAGAATAGCAAGATTCCGGAATCCCAGAGAGTAACAAGATTCTAGAATCCCAAAGAGTAGCAACATTCCTTGCTACCGATCCAGGGCAAGCAGTGGTTTCTCCCCCATGTCTTTCTCAATAACAGACTATGGACTTTTCCTCCAGGAACTTGTCCAAACCTTTCTTAAAACCAGCTACGCTCTCCGCTCTTACCACATCCTCTGGCAACGCGTTCCAGAGCTTAACTATTCTCTGAGTGAAAAAAAATGTCCTATTGGTTTTAAAAAGTATTTCCCTGTAACTTCATCGAGTGTCCCCTAGTCTTTGTAACCAAGGATAATGTGATACAAAGTAACAGAACTTTCAAATCCCTGATTGTCAAACAATTATATACAATGTATCCTTTATAAGTGCTCAGAAAACAAGTGTTAAAGCAGTGGTCTCAAACTCGCGGCCCGCCAGGTCCTATTTTGAGGCCCTCGGTATGTTTATCATAATCACAAAAGTAAAATAAAACAGTTTCTTGATCATACGTCTCTTTAGCTATAAATGACAATATTATTATTAAGACTTAGCCAAAAGGAAAGATTTATAAACTATAAAGAGTTTTACCTCCTGCAAAATTGTCATTTCTTTAATAAGACATTAACTCTTTTTTCTGAGGCCTTCTAAGTACCTACAAATCCCAAATGTGGCCACCAAAGGGTTGGAGTTGGAGACCCCTGTGTTAAAGAGACCAGACTTTGGGCACCAGCCCCAGCTGTAAACTTCGGTTCATAGACAGTAACGCGGAAGACAAAGGCGCGCGCCGACAACTGAGTGCAAGACGGAGGCGCGCGCTGAAGAAAAAGACTGTTTTTAGGGGCTGCGACGGGGGGTTTTGTTGGGGAGCCCCCCCACTTTACTTAATACATATCGCGGCGGCGTTGTGGGGGATTGTAACCCCCCACATTTTAGTGAAAACGTAACTTTTTCCCTAAAAACAGGGAAAAAGTTGTTTTCAGTAAAATGTGGGGGGTTACAACCCCCCCACAACGCCCCCACAACGCGGCGCGATCTGTATTAAGTAAAGTGGGGGGGTTCCCCCCCCACACCCCCCATCATAGCCCCTAAAAACAGTCTTTTTCTTCGGCGCACGCCTCCGCGCTGCGCTCAGTTATCTGCTCGCGCCTTTGTCCCGGCGCGCTTTTGACCTGACACCGTAAACTTCTCTTCTTTTTCCAATCACAGCACTTTTTGAGGAAAACTTTCAATGATAGCAAAAAACTTCAGCTATTAAAACATGTGTTTGTCAAAGTCGAAAATAATTTATCTGTGCTGGTGTTGGGCAGCATTCGTACAGGTTTAGACGCGTTTCGCGACAAGGCTGCATCAGGGAGCCCGACGTTGGTCTTTCATATACGCCGGTCTCGCTGTGATCTTTCGTGCTTCAAGCCGGTCGTGCGCCATTCCATCGAATACCAGCCCTTATGTCCGTGGATGGCGCCAAGAATTGAAAGTTAAGTGCCGTGTAAGTTGCTTGGTTTGCGACTGCAAGGGGTTGGAGTTTCCGAGTTTATTTACAGTTTCATATACCGACCATCGAACAAATATCTGGACAGTTTACAATTGCTAAAATTGGAGATTAAAAAAAAAAAAGAGAGAGAATAAAAAGTAAAATAGGGCAAGACTCATACACAAGGTGCTGGGGGAGGGGAAAATTCAAATTACCGTATTTTCACTCATATACCGCGCACCCGTGTAAAACGCGCATACCCGTATACTGCACATGCCGCCCCAACTCTCCCGTCCCCGCCCGACTCTCCTTTCGCCCACCCCGACTCTCCTCTTGCCACCCCGACTCTCCTTTTGCCCGCCCCGACTCTCCTCTTGCCGCCCCGACTCTCCTTTCGCCCGCCCCAACTCTCCTCTGGCCACCCGACTCTCCTTTCGCCCGCCCCGACTCTCCTCTCCCCCTTGAAGTCCTGTCCCCACCCTGAAAGCCTGATGCCCCCCCCGACATCCGATTCACCCCCCCCCCGCAGGACCGCTCGCACCCCCACCCCGAAGGACCGCTCGCACGCACTCGCACCCCCACCCCGAAGGACCGCTCACTCGCACCCCCACCCCGAAGGACCGCTCGCACCCCCACAGCCTCCCGACCCCCCCATCACGGAGAAGCTCCTACCGTTGTCCTGCTGCTTCCTCTGATGTCAGAGAAAGGGCAGGACCGCTGGAAGAGGAAGCAGCACAGATGCAGGGCTCACAGAAGGGCCGGGACCGCCGGCAGAGGAAGCAGCAGGACAACGGTAGGAGCTTCTCCATGATGGGGGGGGGGGGATTCGGGAGGCTGTGGGGGTGCGAGCGGTCCTTCGGGGTGGGGGTGCGGGTGTGAGTGCGTGCGAGCGGTCCTTCGGGGTGGGGGTGCGGGTGTGAGTGCGTGCGAGCGGTCCTTCGGGGTGGAGGTGCGGGTGTGAGTGCGTGCGAGCGGTCCTTCGGGGTGGGGGTGCGAACGGTCCTGCGGGGTGAATCGGACATCGGGGGGGGGAACTATGTAAAAAAAAAGTTATAAAACGCGCTCACGCGTATAACGCGCATGGTTATGCACGGTTTGTAAAATCATGTATAACGCGCGCGTTATATGCGTGAAAATATGGCATAGGTACAAAAAGGTTGAGAAACACTGAGTTAGGAGACGGGAGGCACCCTACAGCTGCCTAACGTAATTGTTTTAATTGGTTCATTTGACACTGTACCGATTAAAACCAAATAAAAACTCTTAAAAAAAAAAAAGAAAAGGTGCCTGTATCACATCTACATAGGGATATTAGACATCTGCATTTACCCAGGCACGCCCTTCTTTTCGAGAACAAGTCCGGGGGTCCGCACGGCTTTTCAAAACCCGGCGCTTTGTCCGGGTTTTGAAAAGCCTCCTCTCAAATTGCGTCAGGCAGGAGGAAATCCGAGCATGTGCGGATGCCACACAATGATGTCACACGTGCATGCACATATGACATCACTGCATGGCATCTGTGCATGCACGGATTTCCTCCTGCCTGACGAGAACAGGCGGCGGAGGCCTAGGGCGAGACTGGGGCTTAACAGGGCGGGCGTGGATGTAACTGGGCGGACCCGGGGCGGGTCTCGGGGGGGGGGAGGGTGCGTCCGGAATTTACTATAATAAAAGCTGGCAACCCTATGCCCACAAAGTTGCCTAGCACAGGGTTACCAGACATCGGGATTTACCTGGGCGTGTCCTCTTTTTAGAGGACTATCCGGACGGCATTTCAAAACCCAGCACTTTGTCCGGGTTTTGGAAAGATTCGAGCTCAGGGCCGGGTCGGGAGGGCGTTTCCGCTGTGCGCAGATGCAGCGTGGTAAAGTCTCACGCACGTGTGTGTTGTCATCGCATCACACTTGCGCACGCTTGGAGGCCCTCCAGACGCTTTGTCGAGAAGAGGTTTGGGGGCGTGGCTTGGGAAGAACAGGGTGGGGTGGGTGGAGCTGGGGGAGGCGGAGCCACGTGTTCAGATTTTATGGGCCTAAAATCTGGTAAACCTAGCCTAGCAGTGCCTAAGGTCAAAGAAGGCCTGATTTGTGCTGGAAATGACCTCTGTAGACACGATTCACATCAAAGGCCTTCTTAACCTTGGCCTGTGTTTCGGGCACCTATCTTTGATGTGAATCGCGATTTTGTAAATCGTCCCATAATGTGATTGACACACGGCGGCGCCCTTTTTGTAGGCGCCGTTTGCAGAATCTGGCCCTTAGTGTCTTTGAGAACCTTTTAGTTAAGCTGCGACCTAGCGCTTTCCTCTCTAGCTCTGTTAGAACCAGGCCTGGGCTCTGGCATCATGAACCGTCATTCGCAACTACCCAAGAATTTTACCCTTATTTTATAAACCCCCCCTCCCCCGACATACCTGGTCATGGCACGTTTTGCCAGTTCTGGGCTGAATATCATATACCAAGACCTTGTCTTCATCCGTACAGTAGTGACTTAAGGAACAGGCCGCCTCATTCTCTTATAGCATCCCAGTTAGACTTTTGTAACATTATTTATGCTGGTCTTTTCTCTTTTTAAGGTTATAGTCTCTTCAAAATGCTTTGATCAGAGGCTCCTTACACGCGCTGTTATGACCATATTATCCTACGCCACTGGCTCTCTATTATTTATAGAATTAAAATATAGATCTTAATATTGTCCCACAAGGTCTACACTCTCTTGGTCGGTGCGTTCGTCTTCACCCGCATCTACTGCTCTCATCCTGAGTCCGCACAGCACTCGGTCCGTTGAGTTCTTAATGAGCATAAACATAGAATTTGCCCCCTAGTGGTCACCCTTAAGCAGTGATCCCGATTTCACCCTTCTCCTCCCCCAGAGGCTGTGAATGCTAAATCCTCAGCTGACCTTGAAGAATAATGGCTGGAGCTAAGGCTTAATTGGGGTGGGGATCGAGCTAAGGACCTTCTACATGGCCATGAACAGCTGGGCCAACCCAGTATTCTAGGGAATCTCAGTCACTTCAGTAGATTCCTTCCGCTTATTTTATGACTCGTCTTGAAGATTTTGTTCTACTGCGTTCACTTAAAGAAGTCCAGACTATGAGTCTCACGGCAATGAAAAACCTGGACTGACCAAAACTAGCCAGTTTTCTTTGGAGCCAACTGGCTGCCTTTTGGTTATGATGCCAATCTGCTTCGTACTTGATGGTGAATAATCCTGCTTCTCCTTTGACCTCTTAGAGAGCCTCTGCTTAACTCCTGTTAGACTGTGCTTTGATTCCTGGTTGTGCCTTGTACGATAATTAGTTAAGTTACATGATTTAATTTAGCCATGTGCGAGTTGGGTGCTGAGGATTTAATCCTACATAGCAGTACTGCAATGAATCCCAAAAATGAGGCCGGAAGCGATCTTGTAAAGACAGAATGATGTTGTGGAACTGTATATTCTCAGACACAAATCTATTACTGTGGTGGGGGCTTCCCAAACTCTACTGCCGAATGGTGCACCCGAACTTTAGCTCAACTTGACCTCAGATTTGGAAAAGTGAGTAATTGACTGCCAGTTCCAAGTTCTGCCATTTATCTGCAAAGCAAACGCATGACTGTGATGGGTGGTTTCAAAATCCCACCACTGTCATAAAATGTGAACGGGCCAAGCGGTAACCTTCCGTCATTCCATCACTTCTAGGCACTTTTGGTCTTCTTTCCTTCTTCTACACAGACTTCACTCACACACTTCTAAAAACACGGCCAGGTTCCTCCACACACTGGTCTCTCTGGCCACCAATGATCGCTCCAGCTTCCACCAGTCCCTCTGGTCACCATCAGTCACTCATTCTGGTCACAACCAGTCATCCCTGGATATTCAGGTAGCCAGTTCCTCTGGTCACCACTAGTCAGTCACTCTAGGGCCACTGCCAGTCACTCTGTTTGCCGATCTGTTGGGTCCCTATCGCTCCCTCTGGTTGTCGCCTCTCTAGTCCCAACTGGTCACTCTGATTCCTCCACTGGTCACTCCACCAGCCACCGTCAGTTAGGACTCCACTGGTACGCTGGTTCTTCCATGGACCCTTTGGTTATCGGTCACTCCTTAAGGACTTTCACAGTCCCTCAGGCACTCTCACTGAGGACTTTTCTAGTCCCTCAGAAACTCTCACTGAAGACTCTTCTGGCTGCTCAATCTTTGTTACCTGAGGACTCCCCGGTCACTCAGTCTTTACTCCCTGAGGACTCTCCCAGTCGCTCAATCTCTCTCCAACAGACCCTAAATCAGTCATCAAGCTTCAGCCTTCTCTGGTCACTCCAGGCCCTACTGGACAGGCTGGTCTAACTCATTTTATCCCGAATTAGGCCAAAGCCAGCATTATTCCCTTCAAGGGTCTTTTGGTTCCCGAAGGAACTCTTGTTTTACCCAGCTCTCTGTGCTGGAACTGTTCTTTTCAGCACCCTTTTCCACTTAGGGCGAATGGACAGCTCCCAAGTACCTTTGAATGCTCTTATATGCAAATGAGCTTCATTACCGCTGCTGAGGCTTCCCTCTGCTGGCCAGTGACAGGATTTTCACCATGTCACAGTGACATAAATGTGCAAGTATTGGGGTTTCGGTGCATCATAGCTAATATTATACATCCTCATTGCAGATATCCTGAAAACCTAACTGGCTGCAATGGCACAAAGACAGGATTTCAAAGTCCTGGTCTACTGTATATGCGGGAAAATGCCACATAAATTGAACTTGCCAATCAAAGGCTGGCATGTTTTGTTTCCACTTCTAACCATCATTGCTTTCTTTCACACATTTAAAATTATTATATATAATTTATATTTGACACCTTCAGGCATTCTCATAGGTGTTATCAGATGTGTGTGTCAGCAGGGGCAGGGTGAGTTGGTCCCCCCTGGGTTTAGGGGACTGAGGATGCAGGGGGGGCGAGGGGGATGGTCTGCTGCGGGCGCCATCTAGCTCGGGGCGCTAGCACCCCTCCTCCTCTCTACCCCCTTCCCACCCCTCCCCCCACCGCATACCCTTTCCCTTCCCCCGTACCTTTTTACCTGCAGCGTGAGTAGTCACCAACGCGTTGGGTGGCTGCTCGCACTGAAGTTAAAAAGGAACGAGGAATAGGCACGTGTGGCGGGGGAGGGGCGCCACCGCCCCAGGCACTGTTCACTCTCGGTACGCCACTATGAGAATGTTTAGGAATTTCCACGGAAAAAATAGAATTTTGGTTTGTTTTAGACTTTTGGGCTAATTTTCTTACATTTTTGGGTGCATTTTAACTTTTTTTTTTCAGTTTAAAAACTGGAACATAAGGAAGTTGACCTTAGGCCAGCTAATTTGTTGATTTTCACAAGTTAAAAAAAAAAGAAATCAGTTTTGCATGTGTAAAATTAATGAACTCAATGCTCCGTAACGCATGCGCATCCCGGAGACCAATCATTTCTTTGGCAGCTTGGGCCTTTTCATCCATTGTGCTGGAGATTTATCTGGTTGCGGTTTCTTAAACTTGAGTTAATATTTCAGTGGGGGAGAAAGAGATGGCGATCAATGACACGAATTGCCCAGATGACAAATTGCGGTACCGTTTTATTATTTTTTTTAAAGGAACAGTGTTCAGTAATTCCTGTTCTTCTTTGCCTTTTTAGCCAATAAGAAAAGTTCATTCTCTGTTCCACAAATTGTGAATATTTAACTCGTTAGAAGAGTGTGTGTGTGTGCAAGGGGGGGGGGGGGGTTTCTGACTAATTCCATGAAGTGAATAAGGGCTAGATTCACTAAGGACACCGATCGTGTCATGACTACTTTGCGACCCGATTGTTCCCCGACCCAGTTCACTAACCTTGGTGCCGAGCAACCTCCGATCCGATCCGCGCATGCAAATGAGGGGGAACAGCATGCGAATGTAGGCAAGCAGCGATTCACTAAACATATCTGGAACACCGACTGGGCTGGCCGATCACGTGCCATTATACAGAACCATGGTGAGGCCTCATTTGGAATACTGTGTGCAATTCTGGAGGCCACACTACTGAAAAGATGTGCTGAGAGTAGAGTCGGTGCAACGGATGGCCACCAGGATGGTCTCGGGGCTCAAGGATCTATCGTACGAGGAAAGGCTGAAAAACTTGCGGCTGTACTCACTCGAGGAACGTAGGGAGAGAGGGGACATGATCAAGACGTTTAAGTATATTACCGGCCGTATCGAGATGGAAGAAGAGATTCTCTTTCTCAAAGGACCCTCAGCCACAAGAGGGCATCCGCTCAAACTCAGGGGCGGGAAATTTCATGGTGACACCAGGAAATATTTCTTCACCGAGAGAGTGGTTGATCCTTGGAACGAGCTCCCGGTGCAGGTGATCGAGGCAAACAGCGTGCAAGAATTTAAGAGCAAATGGGATGCCCATGTGGGATCCCTTAGAGGGTTAAGCCAAGGGAACCTGTCACCAGGAGTGGGATCCCTAGGATAGTAGACTTGGGGGTGGGTCAGTAGAGTGGGCAGACCTGATGGGCTATGGCCCTTATCTGCTGTCATCTTCTATGTTTCTGTGTGCTTTCCAGCTGCATCTCCTGCTCTCTGCCTTCATTCTCTTCTCCTACCTCGAATCTCCTCTGCCACGAATCTCTCTTGCCGCCCTGACTCACCACCCTGCTCTCACCCTGAATCTCCTCCTCTTGCCGCCCTGACTCTCATCCCTGCTCTCGCCCTGCCTCTCCTCTTGCCGCCCCGACTCTCCTTCCCTTCCCCGCAGTGCGAGCCCTTGGTTTTAACCCGCGGATTTAAAGCGGGTAAAAACCACGGGCTCGCAAAGTATTAAAAAGGTTTTTTAAAAAAAAGTTTCCAGCTCTGCTGGGCACGTAGAGCCAGCGCATGTGCAGACCGTGTACAGGCAAAGAAGATGATCTGCGCATGTGTCGGGATCGCTGGAGAGCGATCCATGCGGTCGGCTGGGGGCGTGATTCCGATCGCCCTCATTTGCATGAGGGCGCTTTGTGAACCAGCCACAGATCAGATCCCTCATGGATCGGATCCGTGGCCTTAGTTAATCTAGCCCTAAATCAAGGAAATGTCACTGCCAGCTTTCTCTCACCCTGTCATTCTTATAGAAGGTCATTTTCTTTGTATTTTTTTCTTTCTTCCCTCACTCTCAGATTTGGGAAACTTCATTATGATAACAATTTGTACAAAGGTCACCAAAGTGATTAAAACAAATCACAGAGGCAAAAGACTATATTAGAAACTAAAGCTAATGGTAACATAACATTTACAAAGTAGGGAATTTATTTATTTTATTTTAAAAATTTCTATACTGTTTAAACCTAAACAGTTTACATAATTTTACATACATAATTCTATAAAACAAATAAGATCAGACAAACATGAACAAATAATCCTCAGAAAGTCGACTATGAAAAATGAAGGTTCATAGACAAGTCCGCGAAAGACAAAGGCGCGCGCCGACAACTGAGCACAAGACGGAGGCGCGCGCCGAAGAAAATTACAGTTTTTAGGGGCTTCGACGGGGGTTTTCGTTGGGGAGCCCCCCCCAGTTTACTTAATAGAGATAGCGCCGGCATTGTGGGGGTTTGGGGGGTTGTAACCCTCCACATTTTACTGTAAACTTAACTTTTTCCCTAAAAACAGGGAAAAAGTGAAGTTTTCAGTAAAATGTGGGGGGTTACAACCCCCCCCCCCCACAATGCCCCCACAACGCGGTGCGATCTCTATTAAGTAAAGTGGGGGGGTTCCCCCCCACGCCCCCCCCGGTCGGAGCCGTAAAAACAGTAATTTTGTGCGGCGCGCACCTCCGCACTGCTCTCAATTGTCTGCGCGTGCCTTTTTCCCGGCACGCTTTTGACCTGACACCAAAATGAAAGCCAAAAAGGCTTATGCAAAAGATCATATGTAAAAATTCTTTAGCAAATAGCAATCTTCGAAAAACATTATCTAGACGAAGGCATTTTACAGATAACTGAGTTTTAAGTAATTTTCTAAAGCTGACCTTTTCACAACATTTTCGTAATTGGCTGACAAGTGAGTTCCACAGTTTTAACCCCTGCACCACAGAAGGTCATTTTACTGGTCTCAACATATTTTCGATAACCAATTGTTTTTTAGCAAAGCTGAGTTTTCAGGAAGACGGATAGTCACCAGGTTCTGGTGCGTCTTCTCCATGTCTCGGGCCTAGTGGCAGGGCAGACCACGTTTTCAGCCTCTCCGTGCTTTTCTTTCCTTCACAAACTCATGTAGAGACGGTCGTTATTCACTTGCTCTGTCTCTCGCTCTCGTGCACTTTCTCTCTCTCTCCCTCCTCCTCGCACAGACTTTGATTGATTGTCTTCAGCTGTACGAAAAGTCCGGCCAGCCAGTTTACAGAGCTCGGTTCCAGCATCAATTCTCGCTTTGAAAAACATGACATTTAAAACCAGCCTTTGGTTTCCCTACATATGGATCTGATGCTTTGGTTAAAAATAGGGGTTTTTTTTTGCGTATTTATTTCTGGCATATATGTCTCATTTGGATTCCACATCCCTTTGACCTCAGAGCACCTTAGTTGACATAGCAACAGATGGATTGGATTTATGGGTTATTGTCAGTCTATCAGTATTAGTGTAGTGTGGGAGAGTTTGCAGTGGTTAAAGCTACAGCCTCAGCACCCTGAGGTTGCGGGTTCAAACCCAGGCTGCTCCTTGTGACCTTGGGCAAGTCACTTAATCCCCTCTATTGCGCCAGGTACATTAGATAGATTGTGAGCCCACCAGGACAGATAGGGGAGAACGGTTTAGAAAATTGAATGAATGAATAAATAAATAATCTTAGATCCAAGAGAAAACGTAGAGGCCGACATCGCTCTTCCCGTAATTCTGTAACAGGATGACAAAAGTAACTGTGCACCAATGATACAGTCACACACCTAACTGCTAGCCATGTGCTCAGTGGTGTCCTGAAATATAGCCGTGCGATTTGCGTGGTGACGGGAAAAAAAGCACGCCGACATTTGAGAGCGGACAATTGAGCGCCAGACTTCAGCGCGCCGCTCTAAAAGCTTATTTTAAAGGGCTCCGACGAGGGTGTGTGGGGGGGGGGAACCCCCCCCCACTTTACTTAATACTGTTTGCGCTGCCGTATTAGGGGGTTGTGAGGGGTGTAACCCCCCACATTATACAGAAAACTTACCTTTTTACCTATTTTTTCGGGGAAAAGTTAAGTTTTCTGTATAATGGGGGGGGGTTTACAACCCCCAAAACCACCTCCAACGGCAGCGCCACTATTAAGTAAAGTGGGGGGTTCCCCCCACACCCCCATCGGAGCCCTTTAAAATTAGCTTTTAGAGCGGCGCGCTGAAGTCTTGCGCTCAATTGTCCGCTCTCAAATGTCGGCGTGCGTTTGTCTCGCGTGCTTCTGACTGTGAACTGATTTGCGTAGTGTAAATGCAAGGGGGGGCCTGGACCTGGGCACACCCAATTAGGCCAAGGAAACCAGGCCCAAATCCCTGAGCCTATCAGGCATGTTTTATAACTTCACTTAACTTTTAGGGACTACCATCGTCCACCCACGTCCCTCCGCTGACTGCACCCCCTTTTCAAATTCGCACACTGGAATTGGTGTGTACTTGTGTACATAACTTTTAATTAGTGCCAATTAACATGAATTGATTGGCTCCGATGTAGGCCTTATTAAACAAGTCAATTTTGCACGCAAATTGACTCTGCATAATGTAAGGCGCCATAAACATAATTTGGCGGTTAGTGTTTAGCGCTCAGCCTCTTGGCGCCTAACCGTTGGCGACGTCTATAGAACGACCCCTGCATCTGTAATATTAAAGCCTGAACATCTGCGATGTCTCGTCTGCGCTGGAAGGGCTCTCCTTAAGGTTTGATGTTTTTTGACGACGGTAGTCTAGCAAACTTTGATATTTTCTATAGAGAAAGGGACACTATAGCTCCCAGGTACAACTATACGATGGGAGGGATGTTATTGAATGAGAGTACCCAAGAAAGGGACTTGGGGGTAATGGTGGACATGACAATGAAGCCGACGGCACAGTGCGCAGCAGCCGCTAAGAGAGCGAATAGAATGCTAGGTATAATCAAGAAGGGTATTACAACCAGGACGAAAGATGTTATCCTGCCGCTGTATCGGGCGATGGTGCACCCGCATCTGGAGTACTGTGTCCAATATTGGTCGCCGTACCTTAAGAAGGACATGGCGTTACTCGAGAGGAGGAGAAGAGCGACACGTCTGATAAAAGGGATGGAAAATCTTTCATACTCTGAGAGATTGGAGAAACTGGGTCTCTTTTCCCTGGAGAAGAGGAGACTTAGAGGGGATATGATAGAGACTTACAAGATCATGAAGGGCGTAGAGAGAGTAGAGAGGGACAGATTCTTCAAACTTTCAAATAATATAAGAACAAGAGGGCATTCGGTAAAGTTGAAAGGGGACAGATTCAAAACGAATGCTAGGAAGTTCTTCTTTACCCATGTGGTGGACACCTGGAATGCGCTTCCAGAGGGCGTAATAGGGCAGAGTACGGTACTGGGGTTTAAGAAAGGATTGGACAATTTCCTGCTGGAAAAGGGGATAGAGGGGTATAGATAGAGGATTACTGCACAGGTCCTGGACCTGTTGGGCCGCCGCGTGAGCGGACTGCTGGGCACGATGGACCTCAGGTCTGACCCAGCAGAGGCACTGCTTATGTTCTTATGTTATGTTCTTATGAATGCAATGGAATAATTATTTAAAATCATAGGGAAAGAGAGTTAAAAAAAAAAAAAAAAAAGCAAAGAGGTGCCGATAATGTCCTAATCTGCTTCTCCCCTTCCTAGTCCCTGGTGCCAGCATGAGGTGGGCAGAAGATTCTGTGCATGAAGCTCTGAGATGCCGCCACCCCCACCCCCTCACTGGCCCTTACGCCAACCCTGAAAGTCTTGAAAGCTCATCTTCAGAATCGATGGATCATTTTTATGTTGGTTTAATAGGGGGTATAGCAGACCACAGAGGATCCAGATTTTTTTTTTATTTGGCTTCTGCTAGGACAGGGATCTCAAAGTCCCTCCTTGAGGACCGCAATCCAGATGGGTTTTCAGGATTTCCCCAATGAATATGCATGAGATCTATGTGCATGCACTGTTTTCAATGCATATGCCTAAAAACATACCTGTTCCAGAAATACCTAAACAATTGACCCGCTCTCCCTCCCCCCTCCCTATTCCACCTGAACTTACAGCACTGTTATAAATATAATCTGTTATCTTCATCTTATCGTAACTTTACGTTGCTATTTATCCCCAACAGGTCTTGTCGGACATTACCTACTAAAATGTACATATTACATTTTCGCTCAGCAAATTGTATTTCTATACTATTGCCTCCTGAGGTCTCTGATCTCTGTATTTCCTCTGAATATCTACTTATTGTATTTCGCTGAATGTCCAGCACTCTTGATTGTAAACCGCCTAGAAGTCGCAAGATTGTGGCGGTATAGAAGAATAAAGTTGTTATTATTATTATTATATTCATTGGGGAAATCCTGAAAACCCGACTGGATTGCGGCCCTCGAGGAGGGACTTTGAGACCCCTGTGCTAGGACCAGCATGGCTGCTAAAACGATACACTACATGTTTATGAGGGGAAATACTTTGTGCATGTGAATTTTAGGGCAGGCGGTAATTTTTTGGCCAGCACGGGGGTTAACGTGTGATGAAACGTCGCGCGCGTTAACCCCGCTAAGCGCGGCTTGATGAAAGGAGCCCTTAGGCTCCTAACTCTTGAAAAAAAATATACCCCTCAGGCGCTCTTACGGGTTTAGGAACTTTGGTCTCTTGAATACAGAAAGCATGATGGATAGGTACACGCTGTGATGAATCTGGTTGAAAGAGGGTACATCTGGAAGGAATGACAGGTTCTGGAGAAAGGGGGGGGGGGGGGACGGGCAGAGAAAATCTTGTTCTTGTTTAGGGCTCCATTGCTGTCTGTGACTCTTGCCTGGCAGCGGTTCGGTGGCAGTGAGTCAGAGACGAGGCAAAGACTGCGGCCCCCGGTGTCCCGTCGGTTGAGCGTAGGACAAAAACGCGCCGACAACCGCGCGCAGGATGCATGCGTCCGCAGGTCCTGCCGCTTTAAACCCGTTATGTTAGCGTTGTGAGAAGGGGTGTGGGGGGAAACCCCCCACTACAGGTACGAGTCCTCGCGCTCCCGTTGGTGTGTGTGTGGGGGGGGGGGAAACGCCCCCCACTACACTGAAAAACTCTCATATTCTGAAAATATAACGGATAATGGAAGTTTTAAGTGTATTTGGGGGGGGGTTTATCCCTCCAAACCTCCCCCTCAATGGCAGTTCGAGGACTTCTACATGTACTGGAAGGTTTCTCCCCCCCCAATACACCCCTCACAGCGGTAACGTTACCGGTTTAAAGTGGCAGGACCGGCGGCGTGCATATGCCCTGCACGCAATTGTCAGCGCGCCAATCTCCGGCGTGCATTAGTTACCGAACCACGGCCCCCCTGTGCTGCTGCCCACCTGGATGGTAACTTGAGAGAACCAGTTGTGCTCACCAGTTATCTGTGTATTGTATTATCATTATGAATGTTAATTGTGATCCATAAAATGAAATGAAATTCAGCCTTGAATTGCATTGGAGCAGATGGGCTAATATCAAATAAGAACTTGTTCCCCTATTTGGATTTGGAGGGTGGGGGTGCGGGTGGGGCATTCATACTGGCTGTACAGGGTGTCAGGTCAAAAGCGCGCCGGGACAAAGGCGCACCCAGACAATTGAGCGCAGCGCGGAGGTGTGCGCCGCTCAAACTTACTGTTTTTTAGGGCTCCGACGGGAGGTGTGAGGGGGGGGAACCCCCCACTTTACTTAATAGACATCGCGCCGCGTTGTGGGGGGTTTGGGGGGTTGTAACCCCCCACATTTTACTGAAAACTTCACTTTTTTCCTGTTTTTAGGGAAACAGTTAAGTTTACAGTAAAATGTGGAGGGTTACAACCCCCCAAACCCCCCATAACGCCGACGCGATGTCTGTTAAGTAAAGTGGGGGGGGGGGGTTCCCCAACAAAACCCCCCGTTGGAGCTCCTAAAAACAGTAAGTTTGAGCGGCGCGCGCCTCCGCGCTGCGCTCAATTGTCTGGGCGCGCCTTTGTCTTTCGCGCCGTTGTCTATGAACCGCTGTACAGTTGTGATATTTGCCGAGGGAGAATATGACTTCTGTTGAATTGCTTCCACTAAAAAGCATGAAATATAGGGTGGGGGAGGGGTTTCTGAACTATCTCTTCTGGTCATATCTTGTTATATGTGTTTATAGACAAAACATTTAGGGGGCAATTCTATAAATTGATGCCTCTTTTGAGGCACCAGAAAGAGGTGCGCTTAGGCCCAGATTCTCTAAATGGTGCTGGTAGACGCCCAGGCGAAGCGCAAAACGCCTTTTATACGACGTTTTCAAGGCACCTAAAAAAAAAAACAAACAGTGCCGGAATCGTGCCTCTGTAGCTGCTTTACGGCGCCCGATGCCACTGTAGCCATGGTTAACGCCGGAAGTGCTTATGGAGGCGCTGGAAAAGTAGGCCTGGAAAACCCTTGGCCAACATTTCCAGCGCCTACCTTTGCTGGAAGGGCGATTCTTTAAACGGCACTGTCACGGTTAGTGAATCCGGGCCTTAATGTCAACTGTATTACTGTTTAAGGGTGCACCCAGTCCATTGTAAAATATTAGTGCAAAGCCACATTGGTTCACCAAAAATTAGGCATGCCTTCTTGTAGGAGGTGTAAGTGTTGGAATAAGTGCGCCATGCAATCCGCACAAGACTGAGCCCACTAGGGATAGAAAAAGTGCCTGGTATATGGGATCTGGCTAGGTAGTTGGGACCTGGATTGGCCACTGTTGGAAACAGGATACTGGGCTTGATGGACCTTCAGTCTGTCCCATTCTTATGTGAGCCACGTATAGGACAATCAAGCCATTGTGACATCACTGATGAGGTTGTCTCTTAGGCATTGGTGGAATGAGGCATTATGACATCACAATCTCAGCTCTGGAATGTTGCCACTGTTTGGGATTCCGGAATCTTGCTATTCTTTGGGATTCTGTATGGAATGGTGCTACTCCTTGGGTTTTGTCCAGGTACTAATGACCTGGATTGGCCACCGTCAGAACGGGCTACTGGGCTTGATGGACCATTGGTCTGACCCAGTAAGGCTATTCTTATGTTCGGTGTCAGGTGAAAAGCGCGCTGGGACAAAGGCGCGTGCAGACAATTGAGCGCAGCACGGAGGTGCGCGCAGCAGAAAATTACTGTTTTTAGGGCTCTGACGGGGGGGGGGGGCGTGGGGGGGAACCCTCCACTTTACGTAATAGAGATCGCGCTGCGTTGTGGGGGTGTTGTGGGGGGTTTGGGGGGTTGTAACCCCCACATTTTACTGAAAACTTCACTTTTTCCCTGTTTTTAGGGAAAAAGTTAAGTTTACAGTAAAATGTGGAGGGTTACAACCCCCAAACCCCCCACAACGCCGGCGTGATCTCTATTTAGTAAACTGGGGGGGCTCCCCAACAAAACCCCCCGTCGGAGCCCCTAAAAAACTAATTTTCTTCGGCGCGCGCCTCCATCTTGCGCTCAGTTGTCAGCGCGCGCCTTTGTCTTTCACGGGGTTGTCTATGAACCCTTATGTTCTTATGACCTGAGTTGGCCACTGTTGAAAACAGGATACTGGGCTTGATGGGCCTTCGGTCTGTTCCATTATGGCATTTCTTATATAAACCACTTTGGTTGTACCCACAGAAAGGTAATACATCAAACCCATGACCCTTTACCGTATAAGCTGTGCATATTGCTTGGCGTATGCCCATGACATGCCCTTCTTGCCCACATATATGCCCCCCCCCCCCCACTCAAAAATGGACACCAGGAAAATAAAAAGAACTAAGCGTGATTTTGTTAAGGGCGCACGCCAATTCCCACAGCAAACTTTGGGCGCCAGACTTACACCCGCTGAAATCTGGTCTAAATGCTGATGCCCAAATTGGGCATCTTGACCAGGCATTCTATACGCGTGCAACTTTTCAGCATGGCCACGCCCCCCCCCTATCAGAATGTGCTCTATGGGAGTTAGGCGCCAAGCATTATAGAATATCACGCAGCCGGACGCGTGTGCAAATTTTAATGAGTTGACAACGCTCGTCAGCCAATTTAATTGCACATCTCGGCAGCACACCCATTTTCTGTGTGTCATATATAGAATCCGGGGGTAAGTGCTTTAGATGTATTTACCCCATGCATTTACACATGAGAAGTACTATTTATAAATTATGCATGTTATTGGCACCAAAATTGAGGCAGAAACTCATAGAATTGCCTTTCATGGGACGTTCTGAAAGGCTGATATTAGCAGGAAGACGTTCGTTTTAAAAACAGTCTCTGTATGCAGCTTTGACTGCCTTTTAGCATGTAGGTTGCTTATTCCGTGACTTCCTTCGGGAGATGTCCACCCCGCTGTCCACACTCATCTCCCTTGCTCGCTTTCTCGTTCATATTTTCTGCATTTCTATCTCTATGAGCCGAGGACCTTTCCTTCCTTGTAATTCCCTCTCGTTAATGCTGGAATAAAGCGGCTCTGGGTCCTCCTTGAGGTAGAGTCTCAAGCAAACGGAAATGCCATGGCGGGGAATTCAATGCGGGGAAAAGGCTGATAATGATTGGGCAGCTTCTGTTACAAAGCAGGGAAACGGTGCACGTAACCATGATGTGGGAAGTAGAGGATGACAGGGGGACAAATTTTTCCCCATCCCCGCGGGAACTCATTTTCCCATCCCCGCGAGATCTTTTCCTGTCCCCGCCCCGTTCCTGCATGCTCCGTCCTCATCTGCACAAGCCTCAAACACTTTAAAATCCTAAGTAGCAACATTCTAGAGCTCAGACTGTGATGTCACAATGCCTCATTCCACCAATGCCTAAGCTCCGTCCTCATCTGCACAAGCCTCAAACTCTTTAAAATCCTAAGTAGCAACATTCTAGAGCTCAGACTGTGATGTCATAATGCCTCATTCCACCAATGCCTAAGCTCCGTCCTCATCTGCACAAGCCTCAAACTCTTTAAAATCCTAAGTAGCAACATTCTAGAGCTCAGATTGTGATGTCATAATGCCTCATTCCATCAATGCCTAAGCTCCACCCTCATCTGCACAAGCCTCAGACACTTTAAAATCACAAGTGTTAGAGGCTTGTGCAGTTAAGGCAGAGCTTACAGGAATGGGACAAGGACTTGCGGGGACGGGGAAAAGTTTGTCCCCCCCCATGTCATTATCTAGTGGGAAGTAGCTACCTCTGTCTTGGCTCTTAATTCTGCCTCCGTTGCCCAAGTGGCCTTTGGTTTCAAATATCACGAGCCAGCTTTAGTGTTTAAATTGAGGCGCGATCTAAACGGTCGTTGTTTCGTGTAACTCCCGGATTCTTTGGATGACACACCTTGCTATGTACAGTTTATAACGATGTGCGCCCAAATCCCGTAGCGCGCAACCCAAAAGAGGGCATTTCCGTGGGCGGCGCACGGGCGGGTCATAGGCATTCCTGCTGGGGATGTGCACCCAAGTTAGGCACCGGGTATTGCACCTGGTTTCAGCGGGCCTAAATCCTGCTGCCCAAATTTGGGCATCCAATGCTTGCCTAGAACGAGCGCTCATCTTTGAGTGCCCATTACAGATTACTGTGGACCGTCAATTTTTGGGGGGTGGTGATTTTTGAGGGTCACTTAGGTTCTATAATCTAGGCACCCTCGTTTTCCACAGGTGGCAATGCATATACGTATTTAAAATACGAGCACATGCCTGCATAAACACTAACGGAGTGCCCAAGTGCGTTCTGCGAATATCCGCTTAACTTACGCAGCATAGGGGAAATACTATAAGAGGCCCCCAAAGGTAGGTCCCTAACTTAATTAGTGAATTGGCTTCAATTATGTGCTTTAACAAGCTCATAATTGAAAAAAAAAAAATTTAATTGGGCTTATATTCTTAGGTACAATTCTACAAAAGAAAGGCACTAACGACATCTAACTCCAAAGTAGACATGTTTAGGGGGCAGAGAAGGACTTAGACGCCACTAGATGGGATTCTTTAAAGGGCTTGGGCACCTACAATGTGGGCCTGGCCTAAATTTTAAGTTAGGTGCGATTCTGTAATAGGCGCCTCAACGCGATTGGCAAGAGACGGGCGCCTATCTATTTCGATGCCATTTACAGAATTTCCCCCCATGTGTTTGCAAAGAGTGGGGGTGAGGATGGAACTTAGGTGGGACATACGCAGGGCTTCCACTTAAGCGGGCAAGTTTTAAAGACTACTGTACATCCGGGGTCCTGAAATCCGGTCCTTGAGGTCCCACAACTCAGCCTGGTTTTCAGGTTTATCACAGTGAACATGCATTAGATTTATTCACATAGAGTGGAAGCAGTGAATGCCAGGAGATTTCATACATATTCATTGTGGAAATCCTGAAAGCCAGGCTGGGCTCTGGACTAGAGAATGACACGGTGACAAAACTCATCACCTTGATAACCGCGGGAAACCATCTTCATGTCATTCTTTAAGGAGAGAGGGAAGAATCAGAGTATGAATGGCCACAACCACTGACCCACAAGCTTTGCTTTGAAGAACGCTGGTGTAGAAGGACCGAGGTTGAAACAGACACTACAGAATGACAGTCTCTGGTATCCAGAGCAGATATTGTGATGTCATAATGCCTCATTCCACCAGTGCCTAAGAGCCAATCACATCAGTGATGTCACAATGGCTTCATTATCCTTGGCTCACATAAGAATCAGAGTATGAATGGCCACAACCACTGACCCGCAAGTTTTGCTTTGAAGAATGCTGGTGTAGAAGGACTGAGGTTGAAATAGACACTAAAAAATGACATGGGATTATTTCCCGCGGTTATCCGCGGGGACAGGAACGGTGATAAATTTTGTCACCGTGTCATTCTCTACTCTGGACTCGAGGACTGGATTGGAGAACACCCCCCTCCCACCCCCTCCCCCGCTGTAGGTTATGTGCCAGCCCTGTGCCTAGAATAAGCATTAGGCGTGACAATGCCATGGCAGGTTGTGTTTCTATTCAGTAATGCAGAGTAGGTGCCTAGGTTCTGTATTGAGTGGCCTCAGGGTGCCTGCATGGAGGTGCCCAGTTCTAGAGTCGAATTGGCTCCTCTCTCTACCTCCGTGTATTTCTCCAAACACACCTGGTTTCCTCCGTTGATAAAACCACAGATCCCCTGAAGCTCTGTTTCCACTCAATAGAATAATGGAGTTTAGGACGAGTCTAAGAAGCGGAGACTACACTAATCCAATCCACTATTCTTCTTTTTATCATTGCCAAAACTATTTAATAATCTCTGTTTCTTTTGTGAAACAAAACCATTTCAGCCTTATTGTAGCCTAGCAAATTTTGTTTTTTTTAAAGACATGTACGTCTTACAGGTCACCCCCCCAGAGGATAATTCTGTATAATATAATCTTTGGATTTGTTGCTCTTGGTGTTAGCCCAGGGGTCCATTTCTGGAATGGATAAGAATAGGTTTGTGATAATTAAAAAGGCACTGTATGAGTGTTAACGAAAAACTGGAAATGCTTATTTTGTCTTTGTAATGAAATAAAGAAAATGATTCTAGAACCATCTTTATTTATTCCGATATTAAATAAAACTGCTCCCAGTGCTCTGAAGCCTTGTGATGATCTTTCATTGGTGTCACTTTTTTTTAAGGGAATAAGGTGAGAAATGAAGTTTCGAGTGTCCAGTTTGCCTGCTTTGCTTACAGGACGTGTCTCTTGCGGTGAGAGGCACATCCTGTAGTCAGCCGGCGCCTGCGTCTCTCCTCGCCAGCGCCTTTGCTCTTTCTCCTCACCTCTCCTTCTGCAGCACCCTCCCCCGTCGGCGGCACTAGGAGGCTCAGATTCTTCAGACTGGCAGGGGAAACAAAAACGAGAGGCACTCAAGAAAATTGAAGGGAGACAGATTCAGAACAAACGCTAGGAAGTTCTTCTTCACTCAGAGGGTGGTGGATACCTGGAATGCGCTTCCAGAGGAGGTGGTAGAGCAGAGTACGATTTTGGGTTTCAAAAAGAGGTTGGACAAGTTCCTGAAGGAAAAGGGGATTGAGGGGTATAGTTAGAGGGGTACTACACAGGACAAAATGTCTTAAGTAAAGGATCACTTACAGGTCACGGACCTGGGGGGCCGCCGTGGGAGCAGACTGCTGGGCACGATGGACCTATGGTTTGACTCGGCAGAGGCGATGCTTATGTTCTTATGTTTTTGAAATTCCTTGCGTGTGGGCAGTATTTTTTATTGCGGTCTTGAATTGAATGGTTTAGAAGTAATTTATGCAAGATGCAGCAATGCAGTGATCACCACCGATGACAATTCTGACGTTCAGTAAGACTCGTATTCTATAAATGGGGCCTAAGTTAAGTGCAAAATGCCATTTAAAAGTGGGCTTAGAACAAAATTCAAGGTGTCTGACGGCGCCTTAAAAAAAAAACCAGCACTGGAATCGCGCCTATGGAGGTGTTTTATGACGCCTAACACCGCTTTAAGCGTGGCTAACATCGGAAGCGCCGTTGGGTGTCATCATGTGGCTTTTTAGGCGCGATTCGCGTAAAAGGTAGACGCCGGAAATGGAGGCCCTGAAAACTCTGGCCTACGTTTCCGGTGCCTGTCTTTCCCGAAGGCGTGACTCTGTAAACGGCACCATCGCGCGATTGACATGCAATCGGCGGCCTTTTTCAAGGCGGCCCCCGACGCCTTTTATAGAATCTGGGCCTAAGGGCCCGATTCTATATATGTCGCCCGACTTAGCGCAACATTAAGCATGATTCTATAAAAGGTACCCGTTATAGAACACGCTTCATGCCGCCTAAGAATGCTAAGTGTAACATTTATGAGTATCCTATTTATACCATGGTTTTATTGGCCTGAATAATGTATCAGACAATACAAACAAAAAAAATAACTCGCGGGCAAAATACAAAAGAACAAGGAGTGGGGGAGGGGACACAGGTCAAACCACTATGCGGACAAATATGTTTATTCAAAGCGTCGAAACAAATTTCAGATAAAATCACACAGATAAATAAATATAATGTGGCAGGGACGATTAATGATGTTGTTTAGGCATGTCTATGTTATAGGTGATAATCGTAGGGAAACAAGATTTTATGTATGTGATATGGAAACCGCATAGTTGCATGCGGTATATACATTTTGTAATAAATAAATATACTGGGTCCCCAACACGGTCCTTGTTTCGGCCACAACGGCCTTCTTCAGAGGTGTAAAAGGTAGCCCAGTAGGTGGCGCCAAATGATATAAAATCAAGCCAAAACAAGATTACTTGTGGTAAGTATGGCAAGGATCTTGCCGCCCGGCATAATGGTAAAAACGTACACTCCAAAAATCGCTGCGATCAGGAAAGATCGCTGCTAAAGTCCTTACCGCAGCAATTTTTGGAGTGTGCGTTTTTACCGTTGTGCCGGGCGGCAAGATTCTTGCCATACTTACCACAAGTAATCTTGCTTTGGCTTAATTTTATATCATTTGGCGCCACCTACTGGGCTACCTTTTACACCCCTGAAGAAGGCCATTGTGACCGAAACACGGACTGTGTTGGGGTCCAATATATGTTTTATTACAAAAGACTTTATATGCCTGCCACATTTTATTTGTGTGATTTTGTCCGCATAGTGGTTTGACCCGTGTCCCCTCCCCCACTCCTTGTTCTTTATTGACCTAAATACCTGCGCCTGAGTTAGGCACCCAGTGTCTTCTAACTCAAAAGCACGCCCACTTTTAACTATGCGCTTTGCACTTGGCGCCTAACTGTTCTAGAATTGCGCCCACCAAGTTAGCTAACTTTCACTTGACTCCACTTAGTGCCAATTAAGAGATGTTGTGCGCTAATTATCGGCGCTGATTGAGGCTATTAATTGCCAGGTGCCTAATGTAGGCGTCCAAATTTAGGCACACTTTATAGAATTTTGGGGTAAATGTTTCCAGTCTGTAATGCTAGTACAGCAGTGTATCGCAAGCTGTGTGCCGCGGCTGGTTCCAGGTGTGCCGCGAGATGCCGGAGAGGAGAAGAGGCACCGGCTACTGCTTACAGGACGTGTCTCTTGCGGTGAGAGGCTCATCCTGTAGCCAGCCGGGGCCTGCGTCTCTCCTCGCCGACGCCTCTGCTCTTTCTCCTCACCTCTCCTTCTGCAGCACCCTCCCCCATCGGCGGTACTAGGAGGCTCAGAGCTGCGGCTGGAGGCTATTCATGCATGCGTGTGACGTCATCGCGCTGACAGCTTTGCATTTCCAGGTATCCTCCAGCCGCGGCCCCCGAGATTAAGGGCTCCTTTTATCAAGGCGCGCGCCGGACATTTCATCACGCGCTAACCCCCACAGCAGCCTAAAATCCTAATGCCTCGACAATGGAGGCGTTAGGTACTAGAGAATGACACGGTGGCGGTTTACCCGCGGCCACCGCATTTTAGCCGCGGGTCACCGCTGAAAACGGGGAAGAAAACTAGCAGTCGCTGCGGCGACGGGGACAAGGCCATTCACCGCCCGCGGGGCGGTGAATGGGTCTTGTCCCCGCAGTGAGGCATGAAGGATCGCGCGGTCCCCGCAGCTCACACCCGCCTGCCCAATCGATTCTAGTGTTTAGCCAGCTCTCTCCCTTCTCCTCACCTTAGTTTGTAGATTTTCTTTTTCGGCGACCCGCACGCTATCAGAGAGCCGCTGCTGCTCAGTTTCGATCTTCTGCTCTGACGCAACCGGAAACAGGAAGTTGCAGCAGAGCAGAAGATTGAACACTGAGCAGCCGCGCGTGTGCGGCTCTTTGGGAAAGCGTGCAGGTCGCTGAAAAAGAAAGCCTGCAAATTAAGGTGAGGAGAAGGGAGAGAGCTGGCTAAACACTAGGATCGATTGGGCAGGCGGGTGGGGGCTGCGAGGACCGTGCGATCGCTAGTGTTCCCGGCTCAGACTGTAAGGAGGGAGTGAAAGGGAACAGGATTCTGGGCCAAGGTGATGAAAACGGAAAGAAAAACCCACAGCAGGAAAGAAAGGGAAGGACAGGCAGGTGAGCCAGATGCTAGAAGCAGGGGGGGGGGGGGAAGAAAGAGGGAAAAAAGCTAGATGGGGTTGAAAAGAAGAGACACACTGGTATGGAAGAGGAAGATAGGGGAAATCTGGACACAGGAAGGTAACAGAAAGAGGGGAAATTATGTGCATGGGGCATAGGGACAGAGACAAAAAGGGGACATGCCATGGGGATGGTATATGGACACAGGGGGGGGGCAATGGCAGATACATAGGGGAGATATTAGAAAAGTATATAAAATCGTACCCGTTTGAGGCTTTTATGTATGCAGCGGTGACGGTGACGGGGCGGTGAATGGGGTTGCAGTGGCGGTGACGGGGCGGTGAATGGGGTGGCAGTGGCGGTGACGGGGCGGTGAAGGGAATGGCGGTGACGGGGCGGTGCAGAGGATGGTGAGACGGGGACGGGGCGGTGACGGGGACCAATTTTTTCACCGTGTCATTCTCTATTAGGTACTAGCGTGGCAGGCGGTTTAACATGCGATATTCCACGCGTTAAACTGCTACCACGCCATTGTAAAAGGACCCTTAAATTTCAGGTTTATTATAGTTTGATATGCCGCTTTAAATACCAAAGCGGTTTACATCATACAAAGAAAAAAAAATGTAAAAACGGGGAACTGGAGACAATCTTGAAGACCAGCATTCCTCTGCAGGCGATGGATGTTTGGCTTTTTTCTCAAACTTCCTCTTTGGGTTTGACCAAAGGTAAATCTGCACATCCAGACTAAGAAGAACCCAGACCCCATTCTCCTACCCGCCACTCAAGGGAACTCGGCGCAAGAAGATGCACGACGGCCTCCTTGCGACGCAGGCAGCGAAGCTGGACCCCTCCATCTCCAACCTGCTGACAACTACAAGTGACTTGAAATCATTTCGAAAAGAAACCAAAACTCTGCTATTCAAAAAATCTATACAGCCTTCTCTACCCTCTACTAATATCCCAAATGACTCTATCAAGTATCTACCCTAAACTGCATCTTCTCTACTAGTAAACCTCAATCCTCCTCTTTGCCTCTACTAAAGGACTGTCCCCTAAATTGTAACTCCCCATCGCCTCTACTATGTATCCGTCCCTTAAATTGTAATAGAGAATGACACGGTGACAAATTTCATCACCGTTCCCGTCCCCGCAGATAACCGCGGGAAACCATCTTCATGTCATTCTTTAAGGAGAGAGGGAAGAATCAGAGTATGAATGGCCACAACCACTGACCCGCAAGCTTTGCTTTGAAGAATGCTGGTGTAGAAGGACCGAGGTTGAAACAGACACTACAGAATGACAGTCTCTGGTATCCAGAGCAGATATTGTGATGTCATAATGCCTCATTCCACCAGTGCCTAAGAGCCAATCACATCAGTGATGTCACAATGGCTTCATTATTCTTGGCTCACATAAGAATCAGAGTATGAATGGCCACAACCACTGACCCGCAAGCTTTGCTTTGAAGAATGCTGGTGTAGAAGGACCGAGGTTGAAATAGACACTAGAAAATGACATGGGATTATTTCTCGTGGTTATCCGCGGGGACAGGAACGGTGATGAATTTTGTCACCGTGTCATTCTCTAAATTGTAACTTCCTGGAAAGGTCCAGCTATCTTCTACTGTAATCCGCTTAGAACTGCAAGGTACAGGCGGAATAGAAGTCAAAATCTGCTTTCAGTACCCTCTTTGAAAATCATAGGTACAAGGAGATCAGATATGTTCACAGTGATGGGACCACAATGGTGGAACACCCTCCCTCAATATATTAGAACTGAAAACGACATCGCAACATTTAAAAATTTTTTAAAAACTTATCTATTTAATGACGCTTTTAATATCTGAAACTTTTACATGCTTTAGAGATGCTTCTAACTGTGCTTTGGATTAATAACCCCTTACCTTTTGTTTTTTCCTTTTTCTACCAAATTTAAGATTGTAACCTTTAATTTTTTCCCTCCCGCTTCATGTCTGTATTTTATGTAATTATATTGTTAAAATGTTAGTTTCTCTGTATTATTCTCTACTTGGATTTTGTACATCGCCTACCAATTTTAATAGGCGATTCATCAAATGAATAATTAAAGTTGAAACTAATGTAATGTAATGTAAATCTAAGTTATTGCAAAAAACCTTCTCTGTTGCCTAGAAAATGCATCCTTTTTTAATATTTATTGATTTTATGGTACATACCAAGGGCTCCTTTTAAGTTTCAAGTTTTATTCTAGTTTGATGAATCGCTTATTTAGTTTTACTAAGCGAGGTACAAAATTGATAAAAGCATAAACATATAATTAGACATACAATCTAAAATTTTAAATAATGGGTTAGACAAATAGACTTACAGAACAACTAATACACAAGGTAAGAGGGAACTAAGGTGTGCTAGCGATTTTAGTGCACGCACGAAATGACCGTGCGGTACACTTCTAGAATAACGCCAGCTCAATGCTGGCATGAAGGTCTAGCGAGCGTGGCAATTTAGCGTGCTCTAGTCCGCGTGTTAAGGCCCTAACGCACCTTAGTAAAAGCAGCCCCAAGTGTAAAACTTGTACAGAAAGGATTTAAGCCAAAAGAACAATGCATTACATTGGAAATTAAAGTTTGAAAAGTTTCAGTAAGAAGATAAACTGAACAAACATAGGCTTAATTCAACTCAAGTCCTCATTTTAAGATCCAAGAAATAACTATAGCGAGAACAAAATAGAAAAAATAATGCATTAGAAATGGTGAATTGACAGAGGAAGAGTGTCGCATTTCAAACTCAAGAGCTTTAAGCTTTTCCCGTCTCCAGCCTCGACAAAGATAGGAAGATTGTTAACTGAAAGGGTTCAAAGAAAACATATTTGATTGACTGATGGTATACAATGAATTTGCAGGGGGATGACTTAAATAGAATGTAGCCCCCATCAAAATAACTCCTTTGGGTTTCCCTCGATAAGTCAGGATACATTTGTATTTTATGACCCAGGAACTCGTTTTGTTTATTTTTAAAGAAAAGTCTCGGGATCCAAGATTTATCCGGTGAAAGAGCCACTGTTCTTATTAAGGTAGCCGGTATCACCAATTCTTTATCCAATGTTTCCAATAAAGTTGAAATATTCATCTGTTCGTGGGAAATGATTTGTTGTTGATCTTGAACTTTGGTAAATGTAAACTTGAGAAAATGGTGGCAAAGATTCTTCAGGGACCTCTTAATATTTCCAAGAAATATATTTTAATATTTAAGAATAAAATTATTATAATATATAAGAATATATATAATATATAATAGAATCTAATATAATAAAATGCTAGGCCGCGCATGCGCACTTCCTATGCATGCGTCCATTTTCCGTGAGCTGTAGCGACCCATAGGAAGTGCGCATGCGCGGCTTACGGTTCTTTCAAAGACGCAGCGGTGGCTACTCTCACGATCCCCGCCTGCTTCAGACTTCCGACGCAGGTGGGGATCATGAGAGGAGCCACCGCCGCGTCTTTCAACAACAACAACAAAAAAAAATACAGCAAGGCGGATGTCGGCCGCGGCGGCTGTCGGCGGCTGCAGGCCGCGCAGCTGTAGCCCGCCATGGACGAGCACGGAGATGGACCGAAGTTTTTTTCAACTTCAGAGACGCTGACGTCGGAGGAAGGAGAGGTTCACAGTCACTACAATCGAGTGAGAAAGGTCAGCCACTGTAAATCGAGAGACAATAGTACTGATTGAATAATTTATGGTTATGGAGGTTGAAGAAAAATGCAAACATTGTCAGTTTTGGGAAAAAAGACAATAGCGGGCCACTTTTGCACTTTGCTCTGCAGCCATGCACGGTGCCACATTGTATTGCCGTCCCCTTGGAGTGCCTGCGTGCTGTCTTTCACCTTCGGAGTTGCCCGCGTGTCTGTCTACCTGCACCCCCCTCCCCTTGCCTGCTGAGCCACTGTCATCTAAATTCCGGCAGTCTCTGGCGTCTTTTGGTAATGGGGGAGGTATTTATCGTTTTTCATTTTCATCCGTATGTCTTTTACAGACTTGAGCCGCCTGATTCCTTTATAAGACTTGGGGGGGGGGGGAATTTTCACAGAAGTCTGAATCCATGTTGACTGTGCGCGACAATTCCTGGGGGCAAAATATTAAGATGAGTGAGAGTATGGAGAGAAACAGAAAGAAACACAGACATATATTCTACCACCAGCGGGAGGCAGGGAGACAGAAAGAAAAGAAGAAAGACACAGGGACAGGGAGAGATACAGAAAAACAGACAGACAAAGTGGGCCAGAAAGAAAGACAGCAGGACAGAGAGACAGAGACGGAAATAAAGACAGACAGACAGACATATATTCTAGCACCTGTTAATGTAACGGGCTAAAATACTAGTATATATATAATTTATAATATAATATAAGAATATATAAGAATAAAATTATTATTATTATTAATAAAAATCATATCCCAAGGTGTTACCGTAGTAACCCTGGGAAAATTAATCAGTCTCAGGTTATTATTATGAGTAATTTTCTAACATTTCAACTTTTCTCCTGAGATTTAAATTATCTTTAATTAGGGTCTCCTGAACTTGGTGTTTTTTTTCATTATTTATTTCTCATTTTTTAATAACATATGAAGTATCCACTTGTACAGAAAAGGTAAAGTTAAGCAGAAAATAAAATACAATACAAATTATAATCTACTATCATAAGAAAAGAAATATATAGCTTAACTTTAGCTCAAGTCCTCAATAAGAGTCCAAGATGTAGAATCAGCGAGAATATAATAAAGAAATAAAAAACCCCAAAACTAGTAATTATGTTAGCTGAGAAAAGAAATCAAACAATCAAAGAGAACTCATATTTCCCCTCCTTTTTTCAGGTGAGCCGCTTCCAAGAAGGTTGTCAGTTGGGCTAGGATCAAAGAAAACATATTTTTTGTTTTTAAATTTAATACATTTACAATACCATGAAGATATCAAGGGAAAAAAGGTTTCCATACAAATTTTCAGTGCAACAATCAATACAAAAAAACAATCCTTTACAAGCCCACAAAATGGGGAGACATATTGCTATTTGCTAACTTAATTTTAAAGGAAATCAAAGAAATGGGTTGAATTCCAATGAACCCAAATCATTCCCTACTTAATTAGCACATGGACATTCCTAACCTAATTTCTCATCAAAGAATGAAAAGAAAAGAAATCTCACTTCTGTTCACGAGCTACCAAAAATTGTTGCAACTGAGTGGGATCCCAGAAGGCGAATTCAGTATCTTGTATCTTAACCAAACATTTACAAGGAAACTTTAGATGAAATGATGCCTCAATTCTTAAACTTTTCTTTAAAAATAGGGCCAAGGACTTTTTGGGGTTTCATATCCAGATATTTCCTGATGTCTCGAGAGAGACTCAGAAGAGAAGAAGGGAATTCTTAATGTTAAAACCAGGAGTGACTCAGATAGGGGGTTTATTCTTTCTTAGGTACCCTTGTAAATGTGTCATAAGATACCGTTCCTTGAAATATGTATTTGTAGATCCAGCTCACTTGACTGCTTTCCTTTCTGCGAAACGTCTTGAGTCTGTAGAGCCATCTGTACCATTGTGATAATAATAATGAGCTCACCTCTCAGTAGTAGTTTAAGTGATTTTTCTTGTTAAAACGTTTTACTTTAATTTAATTTCTACTCTTAGCGTTAATCTTGGATCTTAATTTGAGGACTAGTGTGTGATTAAGTTAGGATGTATACTTTCTTTATTATTTTGAATTGCTTTCAGGTTTGAGAGTAAATAATACTATTATGTTTTCTTGATCTCACTCACTTTCTGTACAAGATGATATGCTTGACAATAAATGTGTAAATTTTATAAATAAATAATAAAAAAAAATGATGCCTCAAGTGCCAATGCTCTAGTTCTCAATTTCAGAAATTCTTTTCTTAAAGAAAACATATTTTTGCATTTGATACAATATCACACATTTACCTGGGTGACGAAGGAAAAAAGTCGCCCCAAGAGCAATAACACCTGGCTTTTAACAACAAGAATTTGCATCAACGTTTTTGTGTATCTCGTGACAGATCTGGAAATATTTGTATTTTGTACCCAAGAAATTCTTTCTGTTTATTTTTAAAGAAAAGTCTTAACAGCCAGTTCTTATCCGGTGCTAAGGCAACTGTAAGAAGAAGTGTTACCCTGTCTGAGAGTTCCAACATCGTGGAAATATTAAGCAATTGTTGATCATCTTCCCTGAACTTGTTTATTTAATATTGATTCCTGTTCAAATTTTTCCACCATTGATTTTGAGGAGATCACTTCAGTGTTTACATTATTTTTATTTCTTGTGAATGTTCAGAAAGTTTCTTTTCTATGTTTTGAAAATGTGGGCTTATCGATTTGCCCAAATTGGCCACTAAATCCCACAAAGGGCCTGTTTTACAAAGCCGCGCTTGCGGCTGCAGCTCGGTAACGGCCTCGAAGCCCGTAGAGATTTAAAGGGCTTTGGGGCTGTTGCCGCGCGGCTTTGTAAAACAGGCCCACAGATTCCAATGTTATTTCAGGGGGCTTATCAATAAGAAATTGAAAGTGCGACCAAGATGGCGGATGGACGGTTGGGCTGAGAGCTTTGCTGTAGAGTGCTCGTCTGATATTGTCGTTCCCTACTACACAAATGACCTGCAGCAATGCCGAAGCGGAGGGGCCGTAGCGCCGTTGGAGCCTCACGGCGTTCGGCCCCGGCTGGTTTTGGCAGCATAGATGAACTTCTACGCCGAATGCAAGATGTCACGGGGGTGTGGGCACGCCCGCAGGAGACGCACCGCGGCGAGACGGAGGCGTTCTCCATCGGCCTGGAAACCACCTTGAGCCCCGATGCCAGAGTGCCGCCTCCTGAGATCGCCAGCTCCCCGGGGTGGAGGAATCATCGGAAGGCGGTGAGGGACTCTCCCCGGAGGCCATTGGGAGCAAAGAGGGGAGCATGGAGTTGGATCCCCGGCACACACAGGGGATTCCGTTGGAACCTAAGGATTTGTCATCGCCGTGACTTGTTCGTGAGCAGGAGAGGGAGTTTTGCTTATAAAGAACCTTCTTTTATATTAAAGAAACCCCAAGAGATAACTCTTTTTTTTTTTTTTATTTTATATTTATCAAATTTTACATTTTATAAATCAAGTATCCACTTGTACAGAAAGTTGAAGAAAAGCAAGAAAATAATACTCATAGGTAAAATACATAATAATCAACTAAATAAAAATAAATGTTTAGCTTAAATTCAGCTGAAGTCCTCTAAATTAGATCCAAGAAGGATGAGGCAGACATATTAACAGATACTAACAAATATCAATTCAAATATTAGGAAAACAAAGTCCCTTAGCTGAGGAAGGATATCATTTATTCAATTACACCTCTCTTGATTTCCCTTCATCCAGTCGAGTTCCTGTCAGAAAAGCTGTCAACTGGAATGGCTCAAAGAATACATATTTCTTCATATGGTACTGTATTACACATTTGCAAGGGTGTCGTAGGAAAAAAGTCCCTCCAAGAGATATAACACCTGGCTTCATCAAAAGAAATTCTCGCCTTCTTCTCTGGGTTTCCCGTGCCAAATCTGGGAACATTAATATTTTATGTCCAAGAAATTATTTCATTTTATTTCTAAAGTACAATCTAAGCAACCAGTTTTTATCTGGCGCAAGAGCCACCGTAAGAAGCAATGTTGCCGGAGATGCAAGCTCTCTATCCGAAAGTTCCAAGATTGCTGAAACATTAAGTGGTTGATTGTCCTCCTGTTGTTTAAGTGGTAATTTAGTAGTTTTCATTGGTAGGTAATATACTTGTGTAAATGGTGGTAATGTATCCTCTGGAATACCCAAAATCTCTACCATATAACGTTTCAACATATCTCTAGGTGTCACCTAGAGATAACTCTTGAGGCAATTTGGGATCTCGTAGCCGATCTAGCTAAATCAATTAAGCCCCAACTGTCTCAGCTGGAGCAAAAGATTCATACCCAAGAAAATGAAATTGAGACTAGTAAAGTTGATCTTCAAGATTTAAAAAATTCAACATTGAATTCTTCCCAGGAAATGAAAGTTTCTAAACAAATAACTGAAACACTGGTGAGAGATAATATTAATTTAAGGAGAAAAATAGATTCTCTAGAAAACTTTTCCCGCGACAACAATCTTAGATTAATTAATTTTCCCAGGGTTACGTCAGTAATCTCTAGAGACATGTTAAAACGCTACTTGAAGGAAGTCTGAGAAATTACTGAGGAACAATTGCCGCCATTCACTCAAGTGTATTACCGTATTTTCACGTATTACCGTATTTTCACGTATTACCGTATTTTCACACCAGGAAATTCTTTTTCACTGAAAGAGTGGTTGATCGCTGGAATAGTCTTCCACTACAGGTGATTGAGGCCAGCAGCGTGCCTGATTTTAAGGCCAAATGGGATCGGCACATGGGATCTATTCACAGGGCAAAGGTAGGGGAGGGACATTAAGGTGGGCAGACTGGATGGGCTGTGGGCCCTTATCTGCCGTCTATTTCTATGTTTCTATGTTCTATGTTTCTAGATAATGCGCACCCGTGTAAAACGCGCACACAGGTATAGCATGCGGGAAATTGAAATATATGTTAAAAAAATTTTGTATACCGCGCATGCTGCCCCGACTCTCCCATCACCGCCCGACTCTCCTTTCGCCCGCCCCGACCCTCCTCTGGCCACCCCCACTCTCCTCTCCCCCTTGAAGTCCTGTCCCCACCCTGAAAGCCTGATGCCCCCCCCCGGACGTCCGATTCACCCCCCCCCCCCCGCAGGACAGCTCGCACCCCCACCCCGAAGGACCGCTCGCACGCACACGCACCAGCACCCCAACCCCGAAGGACCGCTCGCATGCACTCCCACCCGCACACCCACCCTGAAGGACCGCTCGCACCCCCACAGCCTCCCGACCCCCCCCTGCCTCCATCATGTAGAAGCTCCTACCGTGTCCTGCTGCTTCCTCTTGGCAGTCCCGGCCCTTCTGTGAGCCCTGCGCCTGCGCTGCTTCCTCTTCTGGTGGTCCCACCCTTTCTCTGACGCTCACAGAAGGGCCGGGACCGCCAAGAGGAAGCAGCAGGACACGGTAGGAGCTTCTACATGATGGGGGCAGGGGGGGGGTCGGGAGGCTGTGGGGGTGCGAGCGGTCCTTCAGGGTGGGTGTGCGGGTGCGGGTGGGAGTGCATGCGTGCGGTCCTTCGGGGTGGGGGTGCGGGTGCGTGCGAGTGCGAGCGGTCCTTCGGGGTGGGGGTGCGAGCGGTCCTGCGGGGTGAATCAGACGTTGGGGGGGGGAACGATGTAAAAAAAATTTTATACAACGCGCTCACGCGTATAACGTGCAAGGTTATGCACGGTTTGTAAAATCGTGTATAACGCGCGCCTTATATGCGTGAAAATACGGTACTTACCAATTAAAAGGGAAGAAAACTTAAAAGAAGATGATCAACAATTGCTTAATATTTCTACGGTCTTGGAGCTTTCGGATCGGGAAGTAGCAACCCCAGCAACACTTCTTCATACAGTTGCCTTAGCACCCGATAAGAACTGGTTATTGAGACTTTTCTTGAAAAATAAACGGGTGTAAGATACAAATGTTCCCTGATCTGTCACGAGATACACAAAAACGTCGACGTGAATTTTTGCTGTTAAAGCCAGGAGTTATTGCTCTTGGGGGTGACCTTTTTTCTTCGTCACCCATGTAAATGTGTGATATTGCATCAAATGCAAAAATATGTATTCTTTGATCCTAGCCAACTCACAACCTTCTTGTCAATGGCTCCCCTGAAAAAATGAGCACTTTTTGATTGTTTGATCTCCTTTCTCAGCCTATACAATCTATATTCTTTAGTCTTTACTTTGTATTTTATATTATATATTCTCACTGATTCTACATCTTGGTTTCTTAATTTTTGAGGACTTGAGTTAAAGTTAAGCTAGATATATATATACCGTATTTGCCGGCGTATAAGACGACTTTTTAGTACCTTAAAATCCTCCCCAAAGTCGGGGGTCGTCTTATACGCCGGGTACAGTTTACATGCCCTTACTTGTGGGGCTGGATGTACTCAGTCGCACGGCTCTTCTTCTCCCTACCTTCTCTGCTTGCAGCACAGAGCCGAACGGAAGTCTTCCCGACGTCAGCGCTGACGTCGGAGGGGAGGGAGGGCTTAAACAAAGCCCTCCCTCCCTCCGACGTCAGCGCTGACTTCGGGAAGACTTCCGTTCGGCTCTGTGCTGCAGGCATGGCAGGTAAGGAGAAGGAGAGTAGCCTCGCGGTACCAAGAGAGAGGGGCGGCCGCCCCGCCCCGGTTGCAGCACAGCCGGCCAGGTCCCCTTACTTTTGTGGCACTTCCCCGACCGACCGATAACAGCCCGGGTCCGACAATCCTCCCTGCCCTGTAGCCGCGAATCTAAATTACCTTCTTACAGCAGCTGTAAGAAGGTAATTTAGATTCGCGGTTAAGGGCAGGGAGGTTTGTCGGACCGGGGCTGTTGTCGGTCGGTCGGGGAAGTGCCACAAAAGTAAGGGGACCTGGCCGGCTGTGCTGCACCCGGGGCGGTAGAGAAGGTGTGCGGAAGAAGGGGTAGTCTTATACGGCGAGTATAACACAAAACTCTATTTTTTAACTAAAAGTTGGGGGGTCGTCTTATACGCCCAGTCGTCCTATACGCCGGCAAATACGGTATATATAATCTTCGTTAAGATAGCAGATAATAATCTGTCTTGTATTTTGTATTGTATTTTATTTTTTCTGCCTAACTTTACCTTTCTGTACAAGTGAATACTTGATATGTTATTGAAAAATGATAAATAATAATAATAAAAAAAAAAGAAATTGAAATTGCATTGTAGTTGGTCGCTCACCCCTTTGTTCTCCTTCCACACCATTGTCCTGGGCCAGTCCCTGCCCCGAAGATGTTTCAGACTCACACCGGGCTTTCTTGAAACCCAGGAGATCCCATTTCCACACTCCGAGATATTTCCTCCTTGGCCTCGGAGGAGAGGGACGACTCCGCTACTGGAGTTCCCCTCTCCTGCGGGGAGCTGGTTATTCGAGGCTGCGGGGGGTTGGCGCTCTTAGGTCATGGCTTAAGGTAGTATCCGGCCCCAAGGTAACTGCTTCAGTCCCGCCTCTCTGAAGCGGCTCCAGCGGGGTAATCCCCGACGCCATCGCGGCTCTCTGCAAGCGTCTTACGAGACCCTCAATGTTGCCGAGGGAAGGTGCTCCGGCGTGCCGCGAGGCACCGCGACAGCACTTCGGCCTCTTCTCTTCAGCATTACCGCCGCCAAAACACAAAAGAAAGGAACCAGCAGAGGAGATTCTCCAGCGCGTCTCACTCCAGTCACCTAGCTCGCGGCTATCTTGCATCCTTTTACTGTGGAGACAAGCAGAGGCACCTACAGAACGATATGGTAAAGGAAAAGACTCAAACAAACCCTTTTCTAATAATCGCTTTATTTATATCACGTCATACCTTTTCAGTTCAAGATGGTGTAAGCAAGGACAGCGAGGTTATATCAGTTAGATTTGAGGAGGGGGTAGAAGACAGTTGAGTAAACTGGTTGGTATGGGGTAGGGGGAAGGAACGTGTAAGGTGAAGTAGGTAGTGAGCAGAATTGAAGGATCAGATAAATTTGTTGAATAAGTGGCTTTTTATCTAATTCTGAAATGCATCCTTAAAGAGAGAGGTTTTAAGGTTTGACTTGAAATGAATAGAATTAGTCTCCCGTCTTATAGTTCATTGGGAGGGCATTCCATAATGTGGGTGAGACCACGGAATAGATGGTTTTGCGTATAAAGTCATAAAATAACTTTCAAACGGATGGAACTGTAAGAAGATGTTGAGGCGATCCAAGTGAACGTGAAGTTTCGTACATAGAAACATAGAAGATGACGGCAGAAAAGGGCTACAGCCCATCAAGTCTGCCCACTCTGCTTACCCACCCCCTGTCTATGCCCTAATGACCCAATTTCCTTATCTTGACCCTCGTAGGGATCCCACATGGGTATCCCATTTATTCTTAAAGTCTGGCACGCTGTCTGCCTCGATCACCTGCACTGGAAGCTTGTTCCAATGATCAACCACTCTCTCTGTGAAGAAATACTTTCTGGTGTCGCCATGAAATTTTCTGCCCCTGAGTTTGAGCGGGTGCCCTCTTGTGGCCGAGGGTCCCTTGAGAAAGAAAATATCATCTTCCACTTCGACACGTCCCGTGAGGTACTTAAAGTCTGTCAATAAACCCGGGAGGGGATGATTGGCCTCAACATTAAAGGCAAGAAAAATAATTTTAAATGAAATCCTATGTGAGACGGGCAACCACTGGGCCTTTTTTAAAAAGAGGGGTGCCACAGCTTAAAAAGTTTGCGACAGACTGTAGCAGAGGTACTGGAACCTACGTTAAGATCCAGATTCAGTAAATGGCACCCAATTCTAGGCTCGGTTGAGATCCGCACTGAGCACTAGTTCTATAAAGATTACGTAGTGCTAAGCAGTTGTTAAAGAGTAGCGCTTAGCGTGGTTTTCTGCGCCTGGCGTAGCGTGAGGACTTGCTGCTGAAATCTGGTGTAAATCCTCGCACCTAACTGATGGCAGCTCACCACACAGATCCAAGTATTCTAGAATGTTCTGCCTAATTTCTGGGACAACCCCCTGACCTGCCCAGGCCCTTCTCATGGTGACGCCCCCTTTAAGTTGGGCACTTTTAAATTTAGGCACTTTTAAATTTAGGCATTCATCTTATAGAATAGGGCAGATGTGCTGGACTTCAGTTTTGACTGTTTTGATTTTATTTTCACTTCTTTTTAGTTTATGATATATTTTTTAATCTCACTTATTGTTTTATTTTATCATTCAAATTTCATTTAAATTTCCCCAGAATTCTATTGCTTCAACGGTTCTCCCTTCTGCATCTATTCTTATCTCCCCTCTTTTTAACCTTTCAAATTCCTTTAGATCATTGTAATCTTATTAGTATGTTTATTTTCTCCTCTATCTCTATTTTCTTTCTTTATTACTCTTCTAATTGTCATTTTTCTGGTACTTTAGTTAGATTGTGAGCCTTCAGGACAGTAAGGGAATTTCTAAGTACCTATTTTACTTATAATTTTAATGCACCAATATATTCATTATAACCCTTTCTAGGCTCTTTTGGGAGGACGGGCTAAAAAAAATCGAACAAATAAATAAATAAATAAATTACTGCCAATTCTAATCACAGTGCCTAAGGGGCACATAATCGAAAGAAAAATACATCTAAAATCCCGCCCAAGTGCTGATAATCGAAATGGGTTTTTAGACATATCCAGAGACTTTTTAGGCCTCTGAATCCCTCTGTGCGCCCAGAGCTGAAAGGGGCGTTTTTCAAAGAGTGGTTAGGGTGGGATGTGACAAATTTTC
This sequence comes from Geotrypetes seraphini, assembly GCF_902459505.1. NCBI lineage: Eukaryota > Metazoa > Chordata > Amphibia > Gymnophiona > Dermophiidae > Geotrypetes > Geotrypetes seraphini. Next base: position 13,672,816 of record NC_047093.1, on the reverse strand, counting down.
CCCATCCTGTGGGAACTCATTTTCCTGTTCCGTCCCCATAAGTTCTTTTCCTGCCTCTGCCCCATTCCTGAAAGCTCCATCCTCATCTGCACAAGCCTCAGACACTTCAAAATCCTAAGTAGCGACATTCGAGAGCTCAGACTGTGATGTCATAATGCCTCATTCCACCAATGCCTGAGCTCCGTCCTCATCTGCACAAGCCTCAAACAGTTGAAAATCCTAAGTAGCAACATTCTAGAGCTCAGATTGTGATGTCATAATGCCTCATTCCACCAATGCCTAAGCTCCGTCCTCATCTGCACAAGCCTCAGGCACTTTAAAATCCTAAGTAGCAACATTCGAGAGCTCAGATTGTGATGTCATAATGCCTCATTCCACCAATGCCTAAGCTCCGTCCTCATCTGCACAAGCCTCAGGCACTTTAAAATCCTAAGTAGCAACATTCGAGAGCTCAGATTGTGATGTCATAATGCCTCATTCCACCAATGCCTAAGCTCCGTCCTCATCTGCACAAGCCTCAGGCACTTTAAAATCATAAGTGTCAGAGGCGTGTGCGGTTAAGGTAGAGCTTACAGGAATGGGGCAGGGACAGCGACAGCGACAAAACTCACGGAGAAGGGACAGGGAAAAATTTGTTTCCATGTCATTCTCCATTAGAGATATCTTGAAAACCTGACTGGCTGGGTGTCCCCCAGGACAGGTTTAAGAGCCACTGCAAAATGCACGTCTAAATTTTATAGCACACAATTTATAAGGGGGCGTGGCCCCAGGTGGGTCGCTTCCATTCCCAGAAATTGGTTGCATGTCGGCAGGTTTCAGCAGGCTCAAAGGCTTCACTCAAAAGGCATGAGATCCATTCCATGCAGAGAACCCTTTGCAAAATCCTAGTTAGGAGTGGATCTTCCCCCTCGTGGACACATTTATAGACTTTTCCCCTTAGTGCATCTACTACCCCCCCCCTAAAAGAAATCTTTCTGCCTGTCACTTGTTCCCACAGTTGGGATATTGAAATCCAGCTTTCTAATACCCTGAGTGCACATTGAGCAATCCGGTGGCTCGGCTCAAACTATGAGCAGTGAATGAAGAAATATGTGATGGCTGATTTTATTATTAGAAGTTGTTATTTTGCTTAACATGTTCACAGCCTCCAAACCAGATGGAAACGAGGGCTTTGATGCACATGCCCTGGCTTCCAAAGTAAGCTCTGGCGTCAGTGCAGTGTGTCCTGAAATGCAAGCAAAGAGGCTTCTCTCACGAGACAGACTGCGGGAAACGTCCCCTCCCCCCCTCCCAAATCTCCACTTCCAGAATGGATTCCAAGAAAAATAATCTTAGCAAACGGAGCAATTTTATTTTCACTTGGATGCCCAGGAAATGAACCGTGCTCCCTCTTCATATGTACAATATTGTGACTGCTGCATATGTTCACTCAGATTAAGTTGTTGGTGAGACCTTTTTATGGTGTGACAAGTTTTTCCAGAGTTATTTTCACTTCATCAGGTCAGTGAACGAGGAGCGGTTACACCGAGTCTAAATATGGACAGAACTGGTTAGACCAAGGGTCTCAAAGTCCCTCCTTGAGGGCCGCAATCCAGTCGGGTTTTCAGGATTTCCCCAATGAATATGCATGAGATTTCTTTGCATGCACTGCTTTCAATGCATATTCATTGGGGAAATCCTGAAAACCCGACTGGATTCCGGCCCTCAAGGAGAGACTTTGAGATCCCTGATCAAGAGGGTTAGTATCCTCACTTTTTTCCCACTGGAACCTCTAGAGCAGGGGTGGGCAACTCCGGTCCTCGAGGTCCGGAATCCAGTCGGGTTTTCAGGATTTCCCCAATGAATATGCATGAGATCTATTTGCATGCACTGCTTTCAATGCATATTCATTGGGGAAATCCTGAAAACCCGACTGGATTCCGGCCCTCAAGGAGGGACTTTGAGATCCCTGATCAAGAGGGTTAGTATCCTCACTTTTTTCCCACTGGAACCTCTAGAGCAGGGGTGGGCAACTCCGGTCCTCGAGGTCCGGAATCCAGTCGGGTTTTCAGGATTTCCCCAATGAAATATGCATGAGATCTATTTACATGCACTGCTTTCAATGCATATTCATTGGGGAAATCCTGAAAACCCGACTGGATTCCGGCCCTCAAGGAGGGACTTTGAGATCCCTGATCAAGAGGGTTAGTATCCTCATTTTTTTCCCACTGGAACATCTAGAGCAGGGGTGGGCAACTCCGGTCCTCAAGGTCCAGAATCCATTTGGGTTTTCAGGATTTCCCCAATGAATATGCATGAGATCTATGTGCATGCACTGCTTTCAATGCATATTCATTGGGGAAATCCTGAAAACCCGACTGGATTGCAGCCCTCAAGGAGGGACTTTGAGATCCCTGAGCTAGACTGATAGTTACAATGTGCTGTTACAGCTCAGTAAAGGGATGGGGGAAAAGCACGCCGACATTGCAGTGCAGACAATCCAGTGCAAGAACCCAGTGCGCCGCCTAAAAAGTTACTTTTAAAGAGCTCCGATGGGAGGTGTGGGGGGAACCCCCTCCCCACTTTACTTCATACTCTTCGCACTGACATGGGGGGGGGGTGCAACCCCCCACGTTATAGAGAAAACTTAACTTTTTCCTAAAAAATCAGGAAAAAGTTACGTTTACTCTACAATGGAGGGTTCCAACACCCCAACCCCCCCAACGGCAACGTGAAGAGTATGAAGTAAACAGGGGGGGTTCCCCACTCACACCCCACATCGGAGCTCTTTAAAAGTAACTTTTTAGGTGGCGCACTGGGGTCTAGTGCCGATTTGTCGGCGCTGCAATGTCGGCGCGCCAAAGTCCCGCGCACGAATGACTATGAACCGGGAAAAGGTTGCCATAATAGATCCAAATTATTGCAAAATTGACGTTTCTTTGAGGTGCGCTAATGGTTTTAGCACCTGCTAGATGCGAACGTCTCCATAGAGCTTGCGTTAGTATTTTCTATTTAGCGTGGGGTTTGCGCGCGCTAATCTTCAGTGCACGCACAAAACGCTAGCGCACCTTAGTAAAAGGAGCCCTTAATATGCTAAGGTGAACCAATGAACTCTCGGTGTTTCTTGAAAGACGCTGATGCTGCTGGAATCCAAATCATTTTGGTTCGGAGGGGAGCGGGGCGGTTTTTCTGCCTGAACGCTGCTCCTTTGTATGCGGTCTAGAGAATGACACAGGGACAAATTTGTCCCCGTAGGAACTCAGTTTCCCCCTCCGGTCCCCACGCGTTTTGTCGCTGTCGCTGTCCCTGCCCCATTCCTGTAAGCTCTGCCTTAACCACACAAATTTCAAACACTTATGATTTTAAAGAGTTTGAGGCTTGTGCAGATGAGGACAGAACATAAGAACAGAACTATTGCACCCCATAGATTCCTCAAGTTCCCAGGATATATTCGAAATTAACCGTAAGCTGGCCAAAGTTCATGATTGGTTGAACAATAATCAACTTTCTTTAAGTATCAATAAATCTACATCTATGCTTTTCTCAGGGAAAGAAGGTGTACAACTCATCAACCCAATCTTAATAGATAACAAACCCCTAAATCTCACTACCAATACAAAAATCTTGGGCGTCATTATAGACAATAATCTTACTTTCCGATTACACATCAGTGCTTTGGTTAAAAATTGTTTCTATAAACTAAGAATGATTCGTTCGTTGGTTCCCCATCTCGATTCATTTTCGCTCAATACTTTAATTCACTCTCTAGTGATTTCAAAACTAGACTACTGCAATTCCTTGTTAAAGGGGGCATATCTTAAGGATATAAGGCGCCTCCAAATCATACAAAACACTGCAATAAAGGTAATCTCAGGTTCAAAAAAATTCGATCATGTCACACCTCTGCTTCAAAACGCTCACTGGCTACCAATTTCATATAGGATAACATATAAAATAGCTCTATTAGTCTTTAAAACAATAAGAAATAATACTCCTGCATTTATAGATAGGCTCCTGATTCCTTACAGCCCGTCAAGAGTTCTCAGATCATCCTCACAAGCTTCCCTATATGTCCCCTCTTTAAAAATCATTGGTACTCGCCGTGACCTGATCTTCTCGGTTACAGCCCCAACTATTTGGAACTCACTCCCTCTATATTTACGACTTGAACAAGATTTGAAAAAATTCAAAAATAGCTTAAAGTGTTTTCTTTTTAAAGAAGCCTTTAACTAAAAGTTTATTTTCTGGTCGATTCCTAATTTCATCGTCTTGTATTAAATTCAGATTATCTACCCCCTCTCTTTAGATTTTCCTGTTTTCAAATTCTTTTCCTCACACCATCCTTATGTTCTAACCTAATCTGATTAACACATTTTTTTTTTTTTAATTGTATTTTTTCTTTTTCCCTCCTTTCCTACTGTTTCATGTGTTTGTTACCCCAGTTCGTTTTTTTAATTTTAAAGTAATTATTTTTATTTACGATGTATTTGTGATTTAAGAAATCCAATTTTATTTCTTTGTAAAACGCTTTGTATCCTGAAAAGCGTTTAATCAAATAATATAATAAACTTGAAACTTGAACTTGAACATAAGCAATGCCTCTGCTGGGTCAGACCTGAGGTCCATCGTGCCCAGCAGTCCGCTCTCACGGTGGCCCAACAGGTCCAGGACCTGTGCAGTAATCCTCTATCTATACCCCTCTATCCCCTTTTCCAGTAGGTAATTGTCCATTCCTTTCTTGAACCCCATTACCATACTCTGCCCTATTACGCCCTCTGGAAGCGCATTCCAGGTGTCTACCACACATTGGATAAAGAAAAACTTCCTAGCATTCGTTTTGAATCTGTCCCCTTTCAACTTTTCCGAGTGCCCTCTTGTTCTTTTATTTTTTGAAAGTTTGAAGAATCCGTCTCTCTCCACTTTCTCTATGCCCTTCATGATCTTGTAAGTTTCTATCATATCCCCTCAAAGTCTCCTCTTCTCCAGAGAAAAGAGACCCAATTTCTCCAATCTCTCAGCATATGAAAGGTTTTCCATACCTTTTATCAGACGTGTCGCTCTCCTCTGAACCCTTTCGAGTAACGCCATATCCTTCTTAAGGTACGGCGACCAAAATTGGACGCAGTACTCCAGATGTGGACGCACCATCGCCCGATACAATGGCAGGATAACTTCTTTCGTTCTGGTCGCAATACCCTTCTTGATTATACCAAGCATTCTATTCGCTCTCTTAGCGGCCGCTGCGCTTAGGCATTGGTGGAATGAGGCATTATGGCATCACAGTCTGAGCTCTAGAATGTTGCTACTTAGGATTTTAAAGTGTTTGAGGCTTGTGCAGATGAGGACGGAGCTTAGGCATTGGTGGAATGAGGCCTTATGACATCACAATCTGAGCTCTAGAATGTTGCTACGGATGAGGATAGAGCTTAGGTATTGGTGGAATGAGGCATTATGACATCACAATCTGAGCTCTAGAATGTTGCTACTTAGGATTTTAAAGTGTTTGAGGCTTATGCAGATGAGGGCGGAGCTTAGGCATTGGTGGAATGAGGCATTATGACATCACAATCTGAGCTCTAGAATGTTGCTACGGATGAGGATAGAGCTTAGGTATTGGTGGAATGAGGCATTATGACATCACAATCTGAGCTCTAGAATGTTGCTACTTATGATTTTAGAGTGTTTGAGGCTTGTGTAGATGAGGACGGAGCTTGCAGGAATGGAGCAGGGACAGGGAAAGAACTCACGGGGGATGGGAAAATTAGTTCCCAAGGGGAGGAGGAAAAATTTGTCCCCGTGTCATTCTCTAATGTGGTTGAATGTAATCATTAAATATGCAACAGCTGTATTCCGAGAGCAATTGTATTTCTCAGAAGGTGATGCATTATACTAGGTGGCAGTGATATCTTTTCTTTGCCTGGTATACATTTATGTGGTATTATAATAGATGCATTTTGTTTTCTGTAAAAATTAGCAGGGTGTAAATATTGCTATACATTTATTGATTGATTTAATTCATTCATTTTCTATCCCATCCTCCCCAAGGAATCCAGGACAGATTACAAGTCAACATACACAATACAGTAAATGCAAGTAACTTGGCTTGCAAATGGTTTGCAAGACAAGCAAAACATTTGATTAAATTTTAACTTAATATACAAGCAATGTCTTGCAATACAAATACATACAGTATACACACATCACAACTGAGCCGATGGTCCTTCTCTCTCTGATGCTGCGGGAGTGTAGTGACTGTTCTAAACGAGCAAAGTCTTGCAATACGTGTACATACAGTATTTTGTATTAAAGTTTTTGGGTTGTGGAGTTTCCATTATTTCTTATGGGGGAAATTTGCTTTGATATACGAGTGTTTTGGATTACAAGCATATTTTCGGAATGAATTATGCTCGCAAACCAAGGTTTTACTGTATACAGTGTTCCCCCGGTCATTTGCGGTCGGCGGTTTCGCAGTCCCAGTCATTCGCGGTATTTTCCAACCGCAACCGCCGACCAGAAGAGGACAGATGGAGAGGCAGGAGGGAGCAGCCGGAGCACCGGCGAGTGAAGGAAATCACTCGCTGTATGCTCCGACCGCCTCTTCCTGCACTAAAGTCGGGCCTTACCAATCAGGAGCTGCTTTGATACGCAGCTCCTGATTGGTAAGGCCCGACTTAGTGCAGGAAGTGGCGGACGGAGCATACAGCGAGTGATTTCCTTCACTCGCCGGCGCTCCGGTTGCTCTCTCCTGCCTCTCCCGCTGCCCTCTCCAGTCTCCCCCACGAGAAACCGTATTCGCGGTTTTCCAAGATTCGCGGGGGTTCCTGGAACAGAACCCCTGCGAATTTCGGGGGAGTACTGTACAGTTAACATGTTATAATTTTCCACAGTTATAGTACAAGATTTTAAGGCACAAGTTATTATCCTAACTCAACTCATACCAATATCCACAAACTGATGGTTTGGCGGTATATAAAAAAATATATTATTATTATAAATTAGTCATAGTTACAGTGCAAGGTTTATAACAAGGATCTTGTCTCAATATACATTTCTTTGTCATCTATCGGTCGTGGGTGGGGCAGTTAGTTGACCAGGTCTGTTTTTATTGCTTTCCTAAAGTTGAGGAGTCCTTCAAGGGATCTAATCCGCGGGAGGCAGTTGATTCCAGTTAATCTCCCGGGGATAGAAATAAATGACCTCAGAGCTGGGCTGTATATCTCTTTGCAGCGGGTGGTGGGAGCTGAGAAAAATATCTTCAGCTAACTCTTTCCAGGTAGCCGGCCATTTTTTTTTTGCCAGGTGGATCTCTTGTGGCCCTGTGGGAGTTATGAGTACACACTTAGGAGCAAAAAAAATAGCAATGTGATCCTTCAGTAGAGAGCTCTGAGCCTCTGCATACTTTCAGAAATGGGCGGACTGTATTTAATGATTTTTCAGTGGGGAGAGGCTCGTTAGGGCCTTGAATTTCCTGGAGCGATCCATGACGTTGATTTCTAAAAGGATTCAGTTATCAAAGATGTGTTCGTATGAAGGAAAAGTCATACAAGTACAGTGTGGGAAGATATTACACAGCACCTCGCCTCTTACAAAGTACAAAGTTGCCCTAAATTATGATGAATAAATAGAAGTCAGATTCATAATGAGAGGCTGTCAGTTTGGCGGCTTATAAGGAAGAACAGTCGCCGACATCTGCGCGCATGTCGAATGCGCGCCTCTGGTTCTGACGCTTTCACGCCTTACCGTGAGTGTTCTGAGGAGGGTTTGGGAGGGGGAACCCCCCCCCCCCAGTACACTGAAAACTTCCATTCTCTCGCTGTTCGGGAATTTTCAGTATAGTGGGGGGAATTTCCCCCCCCCTGCGGGAGCACCAGCAGTTTTGAGTGTAGTGGGGGGTTCTCCACACACACCCCTCAGAACGCTAACGGTAAGGTGTAAAAGCGGCAGAACCGGCGGCGCACATTGGTCCTGCGCGCAGATGTTGGCGCGCAATTTCCGGCACGCCAATGTCCGACGTGCTTTTGACGTGCCACCGTTAAAATTATACTCATGCCTGCAATGGAAGCACAACCTCCGCAGGATTTACGGTAGAATTACAGAAATAGAAACAGGTGCGCTCTGCTAAAAATAATTACCCTCTCAACAGCTGTGCACTCATTTTTAAAATTTAAATTGGAGGACTGGTTTTTTAAAAAAAATTTTTTGCTCTGGATATTGTTTCTGGAGCTCCTTGTTCTAGAGTTCGACTAGGATTCAGCAGGAGCAGGACCAGATGGTGAGAAGTCCCAAGATATTCAAGGAGATGATATTAACCCCCCTCTTTTACCAAGGTGCGCAAAGCGTTTTAGCGCATGTTGAGCGGGCACTAAATCTACGCACGTGCTAAACGCTAATGCGTCCGTAAACTGCCATGCACGCGTTAGCGTTTAGCGTGTGGTTAACATGCGCTAATTTTTAGCGCGCGCTGAAATGCTTACCGCACCTTAGTAAAAAGAGCCCTAAGTATTAGGGTCCATATTTAAAGGGGTTTAACTAGGTCGGGAGAGGCACCTGCCCGGTTAAGCCCTGCTGAGCTGACCAGCTATCGATATTGAGTGACCCTTGACCAGGTAGAATCTTTGAATATCTTCACTAATTGGTCCTTCTCTAAATGGTTGCATTAGGGATACTCTAGGGACAGAAGCTGGATGGATCCAGAAAACCAGCTAAGGGTGATACTCAGTGATAAGAACATAAGCAATACCTCCACTGGGTCAGACCTGAGGTCCATCGTGCCCAGCAGTCCGCTCACGCGGCGGCCCAACAGGTCCAGGACCTGCGCAGTAATCCTCTATCTATACCCTTGTATCCCCTTTTCCAGCAGGAAATTGTCCAATCCTTTCTTGAACCCCAGTACCGTACTCAGCCCTATTACGCTCTCCGGAAGCGCATTCCAGGTGTCCACCACACGCTGGGTAAGGAAAAACTTCCTGGCATTCGTTTTGAATCTGTCCCCTTCCAACTTTTCCGAATGCCTTCTTGTTCTTTTATGTTTTGAAAGTTTGAAGAATCTGTCCCTCTCTACTCTCTTTATGCCCTTCATGATCTTGTAAGTCTATCATATCCCCTCTAAGTCTCCTCTTCTCCAGGGAAAAGAGACCCAGTTTCTCCAATCTTTCACTATCGATCTCTCTCTCTCTCTCTCTTTCTCTCTGTCTCCCTTTCTCTCTCTCTTTCTATCTCTCTTTCTCTCTCTCTCTATCTCTCTGTCTCCCTTTCTCTCTTTCTGTCCCTCTCTACTCTCTTTATGCCCTTCATGATCTTGTAAGTCTATCATATCCCTTCTAAGTCTCCTCTTCTCCAGGGAAAAGAGTCCCAGTTTCTCCAATCTTTCTCTCTCTCTCTCTCTCTATTTCTCTCTGTCTCCCTTTCTCTCTCTCTCTCTTTCTGTCCCTCTCTACTCTCTCTATGCCCTTCATGATCTTGTAAGTCTCTATCATATCCCCTCTAAGTCTCCTCTTCTCCAGGGAAAAGAGTCCCAGTTTCTCCAATCTTTCTCTCTCTCTCTCTCTCTCTATTTCTCTCTGTCTCCCTTTCTCTCTCTCTTTCTGTCCCTCTCTACTCTCTCTATGCCCTTCATGATCTTGTAAGTCTCTATCATATCCCCTCTAAGTCTCCTCTTCTCTAGGGAAAAGAGTCCCAGTTTCTCCAATCTTTCTCTCTCTCTCTCTCTCTATTTCTCTCTGTCTGTCCCTCTCTACTCTCTCTATGCCCTTCATGATCTTGCAAGTCTCTATCATATTCCCTTTAAGTCTCCCCTTCTCCAGGGAAAAGAGTCCCAGTTTCTCCAATCTTTCTCTATCTAGCTCTCTCTCTTTCTCTCTCTCTATTTCTGTCTCTCCCCCGTTCTTTTTCTTTGTCTTTCTATCTCTCTCTATATATATATATTTCTCTCTCTCTCTCTTTCTGTCCCTCTCTACTCTATGCCCTTCATGATCTTGTAAGTCTCTATTATATCCCCTCTAAGTCTCCTCTTCTCCAGGGAAAAGAGACCCAGTTTCTCTAATCTTTCTCTCTCTCTCTCTCTCTGTCTCCTTTTCTCTCTCTCTTTCTGTCCCTCTCTACTCTCTCTATGCCCTTCATGATCTTAAAAGTCTCTATCATATCCCCTCTAAGTCTCCTCTTCTCCAGGGAAAAGAGACCCAGTTTCTCCAATCTTTTTCTCTCTATCTCTCTGTCTCCCTTTCTCTCTCTCTTTCTATCTCTCTTTCTTTCTCTCTCTCTCTCTTTCTCTCTCTCTCTCTATCTCTCTCTCTTTCTCTCTCTCTTTCTTTCTCTCTCTCTCTTTCTTTCTCTCTCTCTCTCTCTCTATCTCTCTGTCTCCCTTTCTCTCTCTCTTTCTATCTCTCTTTCTTTCTCTCTCTCTCTCTCTTTCTTTCTCTCTCTCTCTCTCTCTCTTTCTCTTTCTCTCTGTCTCCCTTTCTCTCTCTCTTTCTGTCCCTCTCCACTCTCTCTATGCCCTTCATGATCTTGTAGGTCTCTATCATGTCTCCTCTGAGTCTCCGCTTTTCCAGGGAGAAGAGCCCCAGTCCACTGGCCAGCTAAATAAGCACATAAAAGTCAGGACACCAAAACAACGTATGGAGCAGGAACCCACAGGAGGCCACCAGAGCAGCAAAACCTTCAAAACAGAAACAAAAACCCTACTCTTCAAAAAATACATAAAACCTATTTAACACAACCAGATCCGTCCCACGCTTCACCTACTCTACTATCTACTCCTTATCAAATCTAAAATGTTCAAATTACCCATTATGTATGACCTAATTTCGCGATAATTCTTCTGTAATCCGCCTTGAGCCGCAAGGTAATGGCGGAATAGAAATCACTAATGTAATGTAACATTGCCATACTGGGACAGACCGTAGGTCCATCGAGCCCAGTATCCTGTTTCCAACAATGACCAGCCCAGGTCCCAAGCACCTAGCTAGAACCCAATGAGTAAAACAGATTCTATGCTGCTTATCCTAGGAATCTCAATAATGGCCTATAGACTTCTCTTTTTAGGAAATTATCTAAACCTTTTTAAAATCCCGCTAAGCTAACTGATTTTACCACATTCTCCGGCAACAAATTCCAGAGTTTAATTACACAACGTGTGAAGTAATATTTTCTTCCAGTTTGTTTTAAATCTACTACTTACTAGCTTCATCGGATGCCCCCTAGTCCTAGTATTTTTGGAAAGAGTGAACAAGCGATTCACATCCACCTTTTCCATTCCACTCAGTATTTTATAAACCTCTGTCATATCACTCCTGAGCTGTTTCTTCTCCAAGCTGAAGAACCTTTCCTCATAGGGAAGTTGTCCAAACCTTTTATCATTTTCATCGCCCCTCTCTGTACCTTTTCTAATTCCGCTATATCTTTTTTTGAGATTCAGCGACCAGAACTGCACACAGTATTCAAGTGGAGGCCGTACCATAGAGCGATACAAGGGCATTATAACATTTTCATCTTTGTTTTCCATTCCTTTCCTGATAATTCCTAAGATTCTATTTGCTTTCTTAGCTGCCGTCACACATTGAGCTGAGGGTTTCAACGTATCCTCAACAATGGCACCTAGAACCTTTTCCTGGGCAGTGACTCCTAACACTGAACCCAGCATAGATCCCTCTTTCCCACATGCATCACTTTGCACTTGCTCACATTAAGTATCATCTGCCATTTTGACGCCCAGTCTTCCAGTCTCACAAGGTCCTCTTGCAATTTTTCACAATCCTCTTGCAATTTAACCACACTGAACAACTTTGTGTCATCAGCATATTTAATCATCTCACTAGTTGTTCCCATCTCTAGATCGTTGATAAATATGTTAAAAAGCAGCGGTCCCAACACAGACCCCTGAGGAACCCCACTATTTACCCTTCTCCATTGAGAATATTGACTATTTAAACCAGTTCTTTAACATAGAGAAATGCAAGGTCATGCATGTAGGGAGAAAGAACCCGATGTTCAGCTACAAAATGGGGGGATCATTGCTAGGGGTAAGCAACCTTGAAAGAGACCTGGGGGTGATGGTGGATACAACAATGAAAGCATCGGCACAATGTGCGACAGCCTCAAAGAAAGCAAACAGAATGTTGGGCATCATTAAGAAGGGTATCACCACCAGGACGAAGGAAGTCATCCTGCCGCTGTATCGTGCAATGGTGCGCCCACATCTGGAGTACTGTGTCCAGTATTGGTCGCCGTACCTCAAGAAGGACATGGCAGTACTTGAGGGGGTCCAGAGAAGAGCGACTAAATTGATAAAAGGTATGGAAAACTTTTCATACGCTGACAGGTTGAAAATGCTGGGGCTGTTCTCCCTAGAGAAGAGGAGACTTAGAGGAGACATGATAGAAACCTTCAAAATCCTGAAGGGCATAGAGAAGGTAGACAGGGACAGATTCTTCAGACTGTGGGGAAGTACAAGTACAAGGGGTCACTCGGAGAAATTGAAAGGGGACAGGTTTAGAACAAACGCTAGGAAGTTCTTTTTTACCCAGAGGGTGGTGGACACATGGAACGTGCTTCCAGAGGTTGTGATAAGCCAGAGCACAGTACAGGGGTTCAAGGAAGGTTTAGATAGGTTCCTAAAGGATAAGGGGATTGAGGGGTACAGATAGAAGTAGAGGTAGGTTATAGGAATAGTCATGGATCACTTCACAGGTCATAGGCCTGATGGGCCGCCGCGGGAGCGGACCGCTGGGCGCGATGGACCTCCGGTCTGACCCAGTGGAGGCAACTTCTTATGTTCTTAATCCATAAAATGACTTTACCTCCTATCCCATGACTTTCTAATTTCCTCAGAAGTCTTTCATGAGATACTTTGTCAGATGCCTTTTTAAAATCCAAATACACGATATCAGCCGGCTCACCTTTATCCACATGTTCATTCATCCCTTCAAAGAAATAAAGTAGATTGATGAGGCAAGATTTACCTTGATTAAAACCATGTTGGCTTTCTCTCATTAATCCATGCTTATGTATATGTTCTGTCATTTTGTTCTTTATAATAGTCTCTACCATTTTGCCTGGGACTTAATGGTCATCCGTCTTTTATTTGAATTGTCTTATTAATCAATTGCATTGGGTGTACTTTTCCAATTCCCACTTAAATTTTGGTGCGGATATTTGGGTGGCCTTTATAGAACCTGGTGGATAATACATTAATGGCATTGGCTAAATGTAAATGAGTCTCTTAATGATCAGAGTTACCGCTTTCCAGTTCTTCTTTTCTGTGGAGAAAAAAAATCCATTATTAACCAGGATTCTGTGATTTGGAGACATTCCCTAAGCCCTGATCACCTCATGATATCCAATTACAGAATATGCGGATAGAAAACATTTGTGGCTTCACGAAAGTACCAGTTTTTGAGCTTAGAGTGAAATCATTCCACAGATGGGCTTTTCTAAGTGACATCTAATGGGTTTATAGCGGGGGTGTCCAACCTGCGGCCCCGTGAAGTATTTTGTGCGGCCCTGGTCGACGGCGATGTAGTGTTTTCCTCTGCTGCCCCCTGGTGTTTACCTTCTTGCTGGCTCCTCTGTTTTGCTGCAGCGTTTGCGCGGCCCCAGAAACATTTTTTTCGGCCAATGCGGCCCAGGGAAGCCAAAAGGTTGGACACCCCTGGTTCATAGCTTGCTTCAGCCAGAGTATCTTCCAAGTGTCCATGATGGATCAAAGATTAGATTAACAGATCTTCCCATCTCGATGAAACAAGTTAAAAAAAACAACCCCTGTGGGACAGTAGTTGTTCATTTCATTGATGCCTTCTTCTGAGCCTTCTTAATGGTTTCCCAGAAACAAGGATTTCAGCTGTCCGAAGAGCAAAGACTCTTTTTTTTTCCAGGTGCCTGATCGGGAATGAGCATTAGCCAGCTAGCTTGGTGGCCACGGTCACTCAAGAATCTTTGCGGCTCCAGGAGGAAACTTTATTCCAGAAACTAAGCCGTGAGCAAACGGCAGCTCGCATCTCCAAAATCACAGCTGCTTCGTGGCAGATGTGTTGACGGAGCATTTTCTTGAACTTGAATCAAAACGAAGGAGCCATCCCTCCGTTTAGTGTGGTGTGTTTCTCTGTGAGGGGTTTCTTTAGAAAACACGGGCCAGCAGGGTTTAATCTGTGTGTCTCAAGAAATTATTCAATTGAAGGAGTTATTCAGAAATCCATTTACAAGTGGCCATATTCATTATTTTTATCCAGTTGGCAAAGAATAGAGAGAGAGAACCTTTTTTTTTTTTTTTTTTTCGGAACAACCTTCCTCCTTCGTTGCTTGTTCTGTGCATAACTGCGGCTTCCCATTCCCAGTGCTGTCAGCCGGAAACTTTTCAGAAATTCTTCAGTCACTTTAAGCTTGAGCTGAAAGAGGAGATATACTGTAAATTTCTGTGTTTTGATTTTGCATAAACATGATTTGCTTGTATCTGCTAAGTGACTGTCTAGGTCCTTTTTGATAAATGCAGTTGAGTCGGTGTCAGATCGAGAAGGTACCGGATAAAGCAGCTGGCTCATTGCATTTCTTTGTGTCAATATTTTTTGACTATATTAAACTTGAATAACATTTTACGTCAACTCAGCGCCTTTAGTTTCTTGGAATAGAGCTGAGTAAGCAGGATAGAATTTGAATATTTGTTTGGAACAGTATCTGTGTCTTGTCTTGAAATTCTCTGTGGCAGGTTTGTAAAATGAAGTGAAGAGGGATAGGAAAAACTAGAGATCAACCGGGGGTGGGGGGGTGTCTAATGGTTTTGCACCAGAATGAAAATGGGCAGAAACCAGATGGGCCTCACAGGTCTGTTAAAGTGAGCTTGCATAATCTAGTTGAGATAGGAGAATGACTGCTTGAACCAAAACATCAAAATCTTGCTGAAAAAAAATAAATGACCCTTCTAAGCATCCTGAGACTAAAAAAAACATTTTTTTCCAACTAAAACACTCTTTCAACTAGCCCTCCCCCTGCAGAGATCCAAGCATTGAGGCTGGCTTCTCACTTACCTGGCTTCCAGAAACTGCTGGAACCCAAGAGCTAGGTCTCCAACCACCTCCTGGAGCCAGCAAGTCTGCACACCCTCTCTGAACTTCTGTTGATCTTCCTATCTCCATGCAAATGCAGATAGCATTAACCGACTGTCACACATTCAAACCACAGACAGCCCTAATGCCTAGGGACTGCAACAACAAACTGCAGGAAACCCAAAGCACGGACAGGCAGTATGTGAAGTATATGCACCAGTATTTATAGTGCCTAATACTTCATACCTGCTTCATGTGCAGGCCCCAGGAGCTATAGTGATAGCGTATTATTGAGTCCTGAATTAAAGAAGGGGGAGAAGAAACTGAAAATGATAGGAAGAAAGGAAAAAGGAAGAATCACCATTGGAGAATGTAAGGACACTCTGCTAAACTGGCAAATACGATTGGCTTGTTTTTCAATTAAATTGCACACCCTCCCAAATCTGCAAACACAGGGGCAAATTCTATTGAATATCTTCATAAAGGCGGTTAATAAATCCCAAGAATTTAAATAAATAAATATATAGATAGGCCACCTAAAGTTAGACACCTACATTGATGTAGCTAGCTGATATAGGTGCGTAACTCCCCCCTCCCCTTTTACAAAACCACACAAGAGGTTTTTAGCGCCGGCCAGTGCGCTGAATGCTCTGCGCTGCTCCGTCACTCATAGACTTAATCAGCTCCAGTAATTGGCACATAACACCTCATAATTGCCGTCCATTGTACTTAATTGAAAGTTAGGTCCCCAACTCGAAAATCGTGATTCTGAGAAACTAGGCACCCAGTTCAAAGCACCTACCTAAAATGGGTGTAGTTAGGGGGCAGATCACGGGCGTGTTTTCAAGTTAGGTAAAGAAAATCTTTGTATAAATCTGGTGTGCCTAGTTAGGTTGCCTAGCAATGCCCAATGCCACTTAGGTGGTGCTAAGCGTGATTCTGTACAGTACACCTAACTTTTAAAGAACTGTAGGGATATGTTGAGTAACAGAGATCTGACAGGATTTGAAACAGAAAATAAGAGTTACGGTTAAGGTCAGAACAAAGAACCTGGTGACCTTTGGAAACTTCAGTAGGATGAAAGTCAACAGACTGATAATGACAACAATGCTTGGAAGAGCTGAAGGACTGAGGAAAAGAGGAAGATCAAAAAGAAGATGGCTGGTTGACCTCCAGGAATGGACTTGATGTCAAAAGGGCACTAAGCATATATGGCTCAGGACAGGAAGAGACCGTGGGCAAGAAGGGTGGTTCCCACCACCGGCTCTCTTGGTCTATAAGGACCACGGGTTGCAATGATGATGATCAGTCATGATATAGATATTTGGAGGACTGTCAGGCCCAATGCTGCCATGCTGGCACATATCACAAGCCACCTGGACTTTGGCCATTTTCAACAGGTCACTCAAGTTTCATTTAAAAATTTGATTAAATTTCTATATCTAATCTAATCTAGTCTTCAATTTATATACTGGATCATCTCCCAACGGAGCTCGACTCAGTTCACATGCTATATCATATTTCAAGGCGCTATACAATTTTAAAAAATCGGGATACCAACAACACTCAAATCACACTAGACGTGGACAATACCAGGTGTACATAAGGTGGGCGGGTGGAACGACAATACATTAAGGAAAGATAGAAGGTTAGAACAATAGGGAAGATAATTGTTTCCATTTGAATTTCAAAAGCCTCCTGTTACTGTTCTTTATCACAAGTACTGGACAAGATCGTGAAAGGCAGACCTGATCCTTGTAGTGTGTAGTAAGAGCTGGCCACTGACCACCCACAAGAACTGCTTCTTGATACTTACAATAGCTTGATGTTCACCTTCTCGTCTGTTCCTTTTGTGCGAAGTCAGATACAGTAACTGCTTTGGGGTGGTGAGAGTTAAAAAATAATCCTTTGAGGTAGACTGGCCTCTCTCATTTGAAAAAAAGAAAACAACCCAAAATGGGTAGCAATCATTTACTAGAAAATGGTGCTCCATCAAAGAAACCCTTAATTTGCCCTCTTGTCAACGATTCCGTAAAAGATTTTTGGCAGCGTCCGATGGAAATTTCTGAAGCAGATGGAAATATTTGAAGAGGCCAGCGCTATCAATTTTTATGTTCCTGGTAGGAAAGAGAGCACACTGTGGTTTTACACTGTATTCCTGTAATTTTTTTTTTTTAAGATGTTAACAGAAAAAAATAAAATGAAAACTGAACTATAACTGAACCATTGTCATTTAATATAAAAGGATGGGATCCTTCTTACAAACCAAAAGGTTGATCTTTGGACTTGGGGATGTTGACCTACAACTTGAGGCCAACAGTAGAATAATCATACGTTTCAGGCGCCCGTTTGCCAGTAGTCACTGTTCCCTGTAAGCTGAGTTGGAGTCCTCCAACTACATTGCTACCACTGGGGGGCGATGCTTCAACATTCTGTTTCCAATTTTTAGGGACAAGCAAGTCCTCTGGAATCTTGCAGAACTGCCTGTCCCTATTGAAAATTTGATAGCAAAACAGTGCTTCCCTCTGACAGGACTGTAGCTGGAGGAGTACCATTCAGCATAGAGGGATCAGTGCATACAGTACAGACTCTGTGGTTAATCTGTGGGTAACCTGTGAGTGGCTCTATCTAATGTGGCAGAGTGGTTAGAACTGTAGCCTCAGGTTGTGGGTTTAAATCACAATGCTGCTCCGTGAGCATGTCACTTAATCCATACATTATGTAGAGTGTGAGCCCACCAGGGCAGATAGGGAAATATGCTTGAGTACCTGAATGTAAATCTCTTGGGCTATAAGTGGTATATGAATAAAAATGAATAAATACAATTTCTAATATGCACCTGCAGCTTTCTCACATGGTGACCCGTCAAATGAGTGCAGGACAATTGTGCTGTGACAAATGTGCCCTGACAATTGCGCGCAGTGGTGGATACTATTTTGTCTTTTTGAGGGTTACAAAGTAACCCTTTTTTGAAGGGGGGGGTAGGACCCCCGGACCCCCCCACTACACTTTAAATATTCACTTGCTATCTAGTGTTAGGGTAAGGTTTATATCCTGATTAGGGTTCCTCAGGCCCCGTCCCTTGGAAGGGACTTGAGGCACCTCAGGGGCGGGGCCTGAGGAGTCTCAGCAAATCAGGGCCTTCGTGTTAGGGTAAGGTTTATATCATGATTAGGGTTCCCATAATCATGATATAAACCTTACCCTAACATGAAGGCCCTGATTTGCTGAGACTCCTCAGGCCCCGCCCCTGAGGTGCCTCAAGTCCCTTCCAAGGGACGGGGCCTGAGGAGTCTCAGCAAATCAGGGCCTTGCAGATTCACGGGCTGCAGTTGTCGGCCCGCATTGTTGGTGTACCTTTTCACATGTATCTTCAGTCATTTTTGTTTTTTTTTTGGGGGGGGGTAAGGGGAGGGAGGTACAATAATCCCCTGGATCTCAGCCATAACTCTGACTTGATTAATTCTGGAAATCACCTCTTGCTCCAGTGCAAACTGCAGTGGAATCTGGTCACATCACATTGTATGTATCAGTGGGGGAGATGGAGAACTGATTTTAAGCAAAAGGTTTTACTTCAACAAGACACGCCCTTAAGAACATAGGAATAGCCTTACTGGGTCAGACCAATGGCCCATCAACCCAGTAGCCCATTCTCACGCTGGCCAATCCAGGTGACTAGTACCTGGCCAAAACCCAATGAGTAGCAACATTCCGTACAGAATCTCAAAGAATAGCAAGATTCTAGAATCCCAAACAGTTGTAACATTCCATTCAGAATCCTAAAGAATAGCAAGATTCCGGAATCCCAGAGAGTGACAAGATTCTAGAATCCCAAAGAGTAGCAACATTCCATGCTACCGATCCAGGGCAAGCAGTGGCTTCCCCCGTGTCTGTCTCAATAACAGACTATGGACTTTTCCTCCAGGAACTTGTCCAAACCCTTCTTAAAACCAGCTACAATATCCACTTTTACCACAACCTCTGGCAATGTGTTCCAGAGCTTAACTATTCTCTGAGTGGAAAAATATTTCCTCCTATTGGTTGTAAAAGTATTTCCCTGTAACTTCATAGAGCAGGAAAAAAAATTATTTACAATGTCTAATGTGACACGGACAAGAGGACATGAACAGAAGTTAATGGGGGACAAGTTCAGGACAAATATCAGGAAGTTCTGCTTCACGCAACAAGTTGTGGACACCTGGAATGCTCTCCCAGAAGAGGTAATTGCGGAATCCACCGTTCTAGGATTTAAGGGTAAGTTAGATGTGCATCTCCTTATGAGTGGCATAAAGTGACATGGGTAAGGGTAAGCTAGACATACATCTCCTTACGAGAAGCTTAGAGTAATATGAGGAGTAAAACTATGCCAGGGTACACCTGGGCGGGGCCTCCGCGTGTGCGGATCGCCGGACTTGATGGATCTAAGGTCTGTTCCGGAGATGGCCTTTCTTATGTTCTAAGTGTCCCCTAGTCTTTGTAATTTTTGACAGAGTGAAAAATCGATCCGCTTGTATCCGTTCTACTCCACTCAGGATTTTGTAGACTTCAATCCTATCTCCCCGGTTCATAGACAACGGCGCGAAAGACAAAGGCGCGCGCCGACAACTGAGCGCAAGACGGAGGCGTGCGCCGAAGAAAATTACAGTTTTTAGGGGCTCCGACGGGGGGTTTTGTTGGGGAATCCCCCCACTTTACTTAATAGACATCAGTAAAATGTGGGGGGTTACAACCCCCCCACACCCCCCACAACGCCCTCACAACGCGGCGCGATGTCTTTTAAGTAAAGTGGGTGGGTTCCCCCCCGCGCCCCCCCCCGTCGGAACCCTAAAAACAGTAATTTTGAGCGGCGCGCGCCTCCGCGCTGCGCTCAATTGTCTGGGCGCGCCTTTGTCCTGGCGCGCTTTTGAGCTGACACCTATCTCCCCTCAGCCGTCTCTTTTCCAAGCTGAAGAGCCGTAACCTTTTTAACTTTCTCTTGTACAATGGAAACGAAGGGTTCATAAGTAAGTTGTAGGTGGCAACTTTTTATTGGACTAGCTTCTTATATGTTTGATAAGATTTTGAGATACAGTTGTAGGTGAAATATTGTCACGGGGAAGCCCCTGTGACTCCCGTCTTAAAAGCCAGACCTGCTGAACTATGGCTCCCTTAAGCCTGTTTCTAAACCCAGACTAAAGCTAGAAAAGATATGAAACGTAGAGGAAACCTATTTAGCTGTTTCTCAGAAGCCACCTGCTAGGGCAGGGGTCTCAAAGTCCCTCCTCGAGGGCCGCAATCCAGTTGGGTTTTCAGGATTTCTCCAATGAATATGTATGAATCTATCTGCATGCACTGCTTTCATTGTATGCTAATAGATCTCATGCATATTCATTGGGGAAATCCTGAAAACCCGACTGGATTGCGGCCCTTGAGGAGGGACTTTGAGACCCCTGTGCTAGGGTGACAGCAAGGAATACAGGTTTAATTCAGTCCAGCAAAATAAAACAGTGCAGTCCTGAATTAAAGCCTAGAGAAAGCATGAAGCAAAAAGCTAATGGTGATCAGGCTAATCCACTGTTCAGAGCAGCCCCAATCAGGAGCCAACAGCCACCTGGCCCTTGCCTTGATTACCCCAGCAGTGCTGGGCAGAGCAAAGCAGGAGTCCAGTGAAGAAACCACTTGCTGCCAAGCCACAGGGGGCCAGAACCAGAGAAAAGGAAAGGAGACCACAGCAGAACAGGTATGGTTCTAAACTTGAGGTGGTTTTCCCTGAATTAACATACCAGTCAGAGCAGGAAACCCAGGACTTGGAGATAGGGGTGTAGGGTCTTGAAATGGTTAACTGTTGTTTAAAATATTGCTCTGGCCTACATAGCTGAAGAAAGTGTACAATCTATTGACTTCATGTGCCTAAAATGTATGTCCCTACCTTACCACATTGTAAGCTAAATAGATAAGAGTTTGAGCCATGATGTGTCCTGCCCTTCTGTACATTTAACATTTAGACCTGTAAGATTTAGATAAGCAGAGAAATGAGCTAGTTTTCTATAGGACTATAAGTTATACCCCTGAACCTATCATAAGTGCTGGCTTAGGACCAATAATAATTGTAGAAAGTTATAGAAGTAACAAATGAAAATTGTAGTTTTTGCATATATTAGTTTGCAAAAAGGGCATAAAAGTCAGTGTATTTCCTGTTTCTGACACTCTAGAAGGCAGGCTATTAACTGCACTAGAGTCCGGTATACCGTAATAAATTTCTTGTACTTTCTTCACGCCTCTGACTTTGTGTGTCCAAGTGACCTTTCAGGGGGAGGGCTGAGAACAAATGGAGTGCGATGGGGAAAGCGTGGAAGAGAGGCCCCATGTAGACCTGAACGCAAAGTTGTTATACTGGGACATGGCTGTGTTTGAAAGTGCTTTAACTAAAGTTTCACCCTGTCTTAAGGAGGGTGGTATCTCTGCCTGGAAGAAGGACTATGAAGGTGGTTAAGTTGGGTGAAGGAATTGCTAGAGAAAATCCAAATTGCTATTGATGAGCTGCTAAATCCTGAGTGAAGCTTGGTATAAAGGTCCAGGTTTGATAGAAGAAGATAATTCCAGGAATGCAGCTGGAAGAAGTGTCCGAGTAGCAAGATTGCATTAAAAATCTATAACCTGAAATGAATTGATGGGCTCATGTCAACAGAACAGATCTGGGAGGTAGAACCCTGCTCCTTTGAGAGTGCTTATAAAACTCAAAGGAAGCATTTTAGGTTAACTTTTATTGGTAATAGCAAAGTGGTAAGTGTTTTAAAGGATACTTACCACTGGCAAGAGCCTAAGGGGAGTTTCTGAAAGTTTTGGACAATAGTGTGCTCGGAAACTCTGGGAGCCAAAATTAAGAGCATATTTTCAAAAGGAATGATTGTTTTGTTGTTTATTCTGAACTAGTGTTTAAGCCCGTTACATTAACAGGTGCTAGAATAGATGTGTAGAATTTCTCTTTCTTTCTTTGTCTCTCTCCCTCCCGCTTTCTTTCTTTCTGTCTGTCTGTCTCTCTCCCTGCCCGTCTGTCTGTCTCTCTGTCTCTTTCCCTGCCCGTCTGTCTGTCTCTCTGTCTCTCTCCCTGCCCGTCTGTCTCTCTCCCTGCCCCTGTGTGTCTTTCTGTCTGTCTGTCTCCCTGTGTGTCTTTCTGTCTGTCTGTCTCCCTGCCCCTGTGTGTCTGTCTTTATGTCTGTCTCCCTGCCCCTGTCTGTCTCTCTGCCCCTGTCTTTCTGTCTCTCTCCCTGTCTGTCTTTGTCTTTCTTTCTGTCTCTTTCTCTTTTTCTTTTTTTATGTCTCTCTCCCTGTCTCTTTGTCTTTCTTTCTGTCTTCTATTGGCTCCCGGCACTATCCATCACCATTTCCTTAGTCCTCTGTACCCTTTTGGCTCTCATCGATCCTCCACTGCATTTATCACCCTTTATAACTAGTTGTTTAGCCCGTTACATTAACATGTTTATTTATAATGTAGACTTCACACAAGAATACATTTAAATAAAACAAGGTTCATAGACAACGGCACGAAAGACAAAAGTGCGCGCTGACAATTGAGCGCAGCACGCGCCGCCGCACCACTCTAAATTACAGTTTTTAGGGGCTCTGACGGAGGGTTTTGTTGGGGAACCCCCCAGTTTACTTAATAGACATCGCGCTGGCGTTATGGGGGGTTTGGGGGGTTGTAACCCTCCACATTTTACTGTAAACTGAACTTTTTCCCTAAAAACAGGGAAAAAGTGAAGTTTTCAGTAAAATATGGGGGGTTACAACCCCCCCACAATGCCCCCACAACGCGGCGCGATGTCTATTAAGTAAAGTGGGGGGTTCCCCCCCCCACGCCCCCCCGTCGGAGCGCTAAAAACTAATTTAGAGCGGCGCGGCGGTGCGCCCTGCGCTCAATTGTCTGGGCGCTTTTGACCTGACACCATAAAACAAAATGCGACAGGCATGCAGAGTCCTTTGTAAGAGAGCATATACTGGCTATCGCAGCGTTTCTCTTGAAATTGTGATTATGCTTTCGAGATTGCATTAGGCAGCAGGCACCTCAGCGTGTTTTTCTGCAAGTTAACTCAGTTCGGCTTATTTTGTCATTTGGCACCATCTACTGGGAAACTTTTACACCCCTGAAGAAGGCCCTTGCGGCCGAAACACTGACCGTGTTGGGGTCCAGTACATACTCTCTTGCAAAGGACTTTGCATGCCTGTCGCATTTTGTTTGATTTAAATGTATACTTGTGTGAATTTTAACTGAGATTCTTCATTATAAATAAACGTGTTTGTTCACACAACGGTCTGATCAGTGGCCCTTCCTCGCATCTTTGTCTTGTCTCCATAGTTTGACCGTGGGGTTGCTTTTTACCTTTTGTATTGTTTTGATGCTGTGTTTTTCAACGCCATACTATCTTGTTCTCCCTATTAAAATGATAACACAAAGCCATCGCCTTTTGCAAAAGAGAGAAATTCACAGGATGGGACTGATTCTATTCCTTCCCTGCTGTTAGCAGCAAAATGAAGACCCAGGGAGATAGATGTGCTACGTTGCCTGTCCCATTTTGTGACATGGTGAAAATCCTTTACAGTTCTGGGCCTTGGAATACAATAATTAGGGCTGCATGCTGTTCATATTACTGATATATTTTTAGGTTTTTTCTCCCCCCCCCATGTCAAAAAGCTTATGAAAATCAGAGCACAGAAATTAACTACTGTGCTTCTCTTTTAGACTCAAACTGTGCCAGTAGGATGGCTACTTTGAGAGAAATGGAAAACCACAGTACCTAAATAACAAACTAAATATATTTGAAATCAGTCCCACATTTATCTGGGTTTAAGTCTTTGCACATTTGAATGTGCTTTTCTCTGCATTATTAATAAAGAACGAACTGGCATGTTCGAAGCCTCAGCCGTGTTGGGGGGGGGGAGTGTGTGACAAGGCCGAGTGGTGGAGATCAGACAACATTCTCTGTCTATGGGAAAACGAGGATGCATCTGGCCCTGCTTCTTACATATGACTGTGTGGGTGGGTTTGGGGAGTGAGGAGTGGGTTGACGTTGGGATTGTAGGCAGCCCGAGAGCTCGTCTCGACGGGCGTACCTAACGCGGAGCTGGGAGGCCCGCGCGGTAGCCCGTCGGAGACGCGGGACCGTAAGGGGGGAATAGGAGGCAGGGGATTGGTCGGCAGGTCTTCCCGCCGCTGGGAAGACCTGCCATTGGTAGCCGCGGCCGCGGAGGGCGTCGGGAGGGGGGAGGGTTTATAAGTTGAGCCTCGGAGGACTAAGGGCGTTTCTGGTCCTCCGAGGCGGCTTTGGCGGCATGGAGTCGGGTTCGGGTGCCGGTGCCGGTGCGGTCGAGCTGTCCTTTGCAGCAGGGAGCTCATTTGATGAGGAGGAAGAGCCGGTGAGTACCGTGCCGACCCGGGAGCGTTCCCTGCCGCCGAGGCGTTCTCGGGAGATTGCCCGGGAGTCCATTGCGCTGGGGGCTGGAGGGGGACCGTTGGAAATCGCGCGGTCCGGCGGGAGGGCCCGCAAAGTGGTGAGGTCCGGTGGTTCTGTCGGGGGGAGGGTGGTGGCGGAGTCTGGGCGTGCATCGCTGACCGCGGGGGAGGTTGATAGCATGGCTGGGCCTGAGCCACGTGCTGATCTAGTGAGTCAGCCGGATGTGTTGCATACTGCAACAGTGGAGTCAGATTTTTCACTTCCCCAGGCCGGTGACCACTTACTGAGCGGGGGTGCGGTTGCGGGCCCAACGGAGAGAGCAGTGCAGTTCAGGGTTCAGGCAAGTGCTGGGACGGTCGGTGCTGGGGGCCTGGGAGATCCTGTTGGGGGTTTGAGCGTGGGTGTCTCTGCGCCTGCTCAGAGCATCGGCTTGCCCTCTGTTCATTCTTCCTTCTGGCCTCCCTGGGCTTCGGGGTCTTGGGGTGCGGGTTGGAGTCCGGTGCCCTGGCCGATGGGGGGCGCTGGAGTATTCGATCCGGCGTCCGCGTGGGGCCGTGGGATGGGTCGTGGCGGCGGTCCTGCGGATTGGTGGGCCCTTGGGGGAGTGGGGGGTGCTGGTGGTCCTTTTGGGGTTCCTCCTTCTGGTGCTGTGCAGTTGTCTGGTCCTTGTTTTGGTTTGTCTTCACAGGTCTTCGCTGGTTCGTCGGTAGGACGTGAAGCTGCGGCCACCTCCTTCCAGGAGCAAGTACAGAGATCCGGTGGTGTTCAGACGGAGGAGCCCGGACGGAGGGGACTTGGTCGTGTGGTTGCTGCGGATGGCGCTGCTGGCGGAGGGATATCGGCGATGTCCGGACAGCGGGGTCCTTACATGGTAGCTGCTGCGGATGGCGCTGCTGGAGGGTCGAGTGGACCGATCATCGCTGGAGGAGCGCAGGACATGGGTAACATGGCCTTAGAGGCTGTTGAGGGTGGGGAACGGGGTAGGAGGATTGGGAAGGGTAAGCGCAAGCGTAAGCGGAGGGCTAGGGCTTCCTCCTCTTCTTCGTCTTCTTCTTCTTTAACCTCCACTGCTTCTTCGTCTTCCTCACGGTCTCGGTCGAGGGCGCTGGGCGAACAGGCGGGGCAAGAGAGTCAGGATAGGGGTGCTCCGGCATTGGTGGCGCTCACCGAGCTATGGGAGAAGGTTCCTAGAAGGTTGCGTCGAAAAATTAAAAAGCGAGCGTGCATTGATGTGTTTCGGCTCTTAGAGGGCAGGACGCGCAGGAGTAAAAAGAAGGCTAAGAAGGAAGAGGGCAAGGTAAAATCGGGTCAGGTCTCCCGTAATGTGGTTAACTGGACGCGGGCGTTTCTTCGTCTGGCCAGCGTATGGGGCCAGGCTCGTCCTCAGGATTATGGCCTGCTCTTGGCGTACGTGGATTCTGTGCTTGACGCTTATCAGCGTTTCGGTGGTTGGGCCTGGCTCAATTATGACGAGGCCTTTAGAGATAAGATGGAAGAAAACAAGCACATGTCTTGGGGTACTCAAGATATCAATTTATGGCTAACGAATATGGCTAGACCTGGGGGAGCTGCGGCGAGTGTTGCGGCTCGATCGATGCAGCAAGGTTCGACGGGCGGGTACCGTTCCTTTCGGTCCGGAGCAGGGCAATCGGGTCAGGGTTCTGGGGGAGGGAATGACCTATGCTGGAAGTTCAACAAAGCGACGTGCCCCTTTCCGGATTGTAAATTCCGGCACGCCTGCTCTCTGTGTGGGCAGGGACACTCAGCGCTTAAATGCCCAAAAAAGGGAGTGGCCTTGCCCTCAGGGGCAGCAAAATGAGGTGGGTTCTTCTGGGGTCCCCACTCCGATTAAGGTGGCGGCCCTCCGGCCGTGGTTGCGCTGTTATAGTGATCGGAGGGCTGCAGTACTTTTGGAGAAGGGTTTTGTTGAGGGTTTTGTTATACCGTACGAGAAGCCGGTGACTTCGGTGCGGGTTACTAACGCATCCTCCGTGAATAGCCTGCGGGAGGTGGTTCGGTCCAAATTGCAAGAGGAGGCTAGACTTGGGCGCATTGCGGGGCCTTTTCGAGAGCAACCTTTCTTGGTTATGATGGTCTCCCCGTTGGCTATCATTCCTAAGAAGGACCCTGGTAAGTTCCGTTTGATTCACAATCTGTCCCGGCCGTTGGGCCGATCGGTCAACGAGGGCATTCCTCGTGACCTGTGTACAGTTCGCTATTCGTCTTTTGATTGTGCGCAACGTCTGGTGGGACAGGCTGGGTGTGGTGCTCTCCTGGCAAAGGTGGACATTGAGTCTGCCTTCCGGCTTTTACCTGTCCATCCCTCCTCGTATCCGTTGCTGGGTTTTCGATTCGAGGGCGGGTTTTATTACGATCGTTGTTTACCGATGGGCTGTTCCATCTCGTGCGCTTACTTTGAGATGTTTAGTACGTTCTTGCACTGGGTTACGGTACGCGTTGCACGGGCGGATTCGGTCGTTCACTATCTGGACGATTTTCTCTTTGTTGGAGCGGCGGGGTCTGCGGTGTGTTCTTGTTTAAAAGCGTCATTTGAAAGCGTGGCTGCTACATTTGGTATTCCGTTGGCGGCAGATAAATCGGAGGGCCCAACTACGGTGCTTACTTTTCTGGGTATTGAGATTGATACCGTGGCAATGGTTACCAGGTTGCCACGGGACAAGGTACATCTCCTGTTGTTGCAGATTTCTCGGTTGGCCGAGTCCCGCAGGGCTACCCTCAGAGACGTTCAATCACTGCTGGGATCTCTTAACTTTGCATGTCGGGTATTGCCTATGGGGCGGGCGTTTGCTCGACGACTGGCTGCTGCCACCTCAGGCGTCCGTGATCGTCGCCACTTCGTGCGTATATCTGCGGGTATCCGGGCGGATCTTAGGATGTGGGTCGGGTTCCTCACGCGGTTTAATGGCACGTTGCCGATTCAACAGCCCGAGTTGTCTAACCTGGATTTGGAACTTTACTCTGATGCGGCAGGTGGCCTCGGTTTCGGCCTTTACTGCCAGGGGGACTGGTGTGCTGCGCCTTGGCCTGCTGCCTGGCAGCGGAGTGGTATTACACGTAATGTGACTTTTTTGGAGCTTTTCCCGCTTCTGGTCGCCTGTGAACTTTGGCCGGCTCGGCTGCGTAATAAGCGCGTGCTATTTTGGTGTGATAATATGGGGGTTGTGGAGGTCGTCAATCGGCATGCCGCAAAATGTTTGCAGGTTAATCAGTTGATGCGTGAGATCGTTCTGCGTTGTTTGCAGCTCAATTTATACATTAGGGCTAGGCATGTGCCAGGGAGTCGCAACTGTATTGCTGACGCGCTTTCTCGCTTTAATTTTTCACAGTTTCGTCGGTTGGCGCCAGACGCGCAGCCTCGGGGGTTGCAGATGCCAGATCATTTATGGAGCCTGGTCGGGAAGGGCTCTGGGACTTGCTGAGACAGTCGGTGGCTCCTACCACATGGACTCGATACAATGCTGGATTCCGTCGATTGTTCGCCTTCCTGTCTTCCCGGGATTGGTCCCCGGGACATGTATCCGAGACCCTGCTGGCGGAATTTGTGCTGGATTCGCATCGTGCTGGTTTTTCACGGGGAGTCGTGGCTGGCCATTTAGCTGGTTTTACATTCTTCTCTAGGGCCTTGGGGTGGCGTTGTCCGTCCTCGGGTTTCCTAGTGCGTAGACTTCTGACGGCTATGGCTAGGATTGCGCCGCGACAACCCGATGCTCGGCAGCCGATTTCTCACGACTTATTGACAAGGTTGATCGTGGAATTGCCGGCGGTGGCTCGGTCCCGATACGAGGTGCTGCTGTTCACTGCTGCTTTTTCGCTTGCCTTTTTCGGGGCTTTCCGCGTCGGTGAGCTACTGGTGCATCCTGCCGATACTGTGGGTGCGCGTGGCCTCTTATTGCGGCATGTACAGTGCGGCGACAGTACAGTTAGTTTATATCTGGCCAGATCCAAGACGGACCAGCTGGGCAGGGGCCGTACGGTGGTTTTGAATAAGATAAATGGTGTTACTTGCCCGGTTACGGCTCTGTGCGCCTATATGGCGGTTCGTCCTCCTTTGGGGTTGGCCTTGTTGTTGCACGTAGACGGCGGGCCCCTTACACGTTATCAGTTCTTAGCAGTGCTGCGTCTAGTTTTGCGCCGATGTGGCGAGGACCCAGCGCATTTTGGTACTCATTCATTTCGGATTGGGGCTGCCACTTGCGCCTTCCTGGCTGGGGTGCCCGGCGAGGGGATTCGACGGTTAGGGCGTTGGTCATCGGACTGTTATAGGAGTTACATCCGGCCTCACGGGATTGCACGAGGTTTAGATCAAGGAGGGATCTAGGTGGGGCAGATTGGCCTATGTTTCCACTGAGGGGTACCTGGTTTTCGGGGGTGTGGGTGGATGTAGCTGGTTGGTGCATGCTCGGGTCTGACACTTTACTAACCAGGGTTAGGCTTTTACTCTAGAACTGGATTTGATTGTTGGGTTTGCCTTGCAGATGCGGTGTGGCGACAGCGTACTGTGTGGATTGTCGGGCACTCCTTCGTCCACTGGGCGGGAGAGCGTGCCGCGATCCGGCCTGGTGGTCAGCACTTGGGTCTGCAGCACTTGGGCATTCGCGTGTCCTGGTGGGGTCAGCGGGGTATGCGGTGGCATCAGCTGTTACCGTTGCTGGCTGACTTCCGTCGTCGCCCTCGTCGTCCGGATATCCTGCTGCTGCATTTGGGGGGTAACGACGTGGACTCTCAGACGGGGAAGCACCTGATTGACACTATTCTAGGGGATCTTCGGATGATATTGGAATGGTTCCCGGGCACGACGCTGCTGTGGTCGGACATTATTCCTCGACCACGTCGGCTGGAGTCCAGGAGATGGACCAGGGGTTTGTGCAAGGTTAACCGTCAGGTGGGGCGCTGGGTGGAGTCTAGGGGGGGGGTGCAACTACGACACGACTGGGTGGATGTGTCCTGTTTAGGTTTGTTTGCGAGGGATCGGGTACATTTGTCGGACGTGGGCTGGGATTTATTGCTGGACGATTTCTCGTCGGGTTGTGAGCGTTGGGCGCTATCTTAGTCGCAGCTCTGTTCATTGGTGGGGGGGGGCCTGTAAGGGTTTACTGGCCCCTATGGCGGTATCTCGAGCTACTGGCTGGGCTCATCAGGTGATGAGCGGTGGGCCGGCTGGGAGCCGTGCCTGGTGGGTCAGGTGACCCGGGTTACTGGGGCATGTGGGGGACATGCCACCCCCCCAGATTCTAGCTTCATGGCGGGGTCGGGGGGCATAACCTGTTTTATTACAGTAGCTCGAAATAATTGTTTTTGATGTTTATACTGTTTATACATTGTTATGTTATTTAATAACCTGTTATGACCAATAAACTGGGCTGCGGCTAATTTTTACCATAATTAGTGTTGAGTATTTTGTGGGATAATGTAGGGGAGGGGGTAAGGGTGTGATATATTCATAGGTAGCGGGCCTATCCAGATTCCGCTGTTATAGGCAGCCCGAGAGCTCGTCTCGACGGGCGTACCTAACGCGGAGCTGGGAGGCCCGCGCGGTAGCCCGTCGGAGACGCGGGACCGTAAGGGGGGAATAGGAGGCAGGGGATTGGTCGGCAGGTCTTCCCGCCGCTGGGAAGACCTGCCATTGGTAGCCGCGGCCGCGGAGGGCGTCGGGAGGGGGGAGGGTTTATAAGTTGAGCCTCGGAGGACTAAGGGCGTTTCTGGTCCTCCGAGGCGGCTTTCCCGCCCGCCCGCCCTTGGGTTTTGGGTAGAGAGGGGTGCGTTGGGATAGTTTGGGCGGTATCTCGAGCTACTGGCTGGGCTCATCAGGTGATGAGCGGTGGGCCGGCTGGGAGCCGTGCCTGGTGGGTCAGGTGACCCGGGTTACTGGGGCATGTGGGGGACATGCCACCCCCCCAGATTCTAGCTTCATGGCGGGGTCGGGGGGCATAACCTGTTTTATTACAGTAGCTCGAAATAATTGTTTTTGATGTTTATACTGTTTATACATTGTTATGTTATTTAATAACCTGTTATGACCAATAAACTGGGCTGCGGCTAATTTTTACCATAATTAGTGTTGAGTATTTTGTGGGATAATGTAGGGGAGGGGGTAAGGGTGTGATATATTCATAGGTAGCGGGCCTATCCAGATTCCGCTGTTATTGAAAGTTTAGCATAATCTATGTTTAACAAAGGCATCTACTCTCCATCATTTTTTTTTTTTCCCCAGAAAACTAAAGGAGGCAGAAAGGAGAAACTCTACTATACCAGATGAATACTGTAGACATAAAGGGTCCACAAGGGGGCAGCAGAACCCATGTGTTCTGTAGAAACTGGATCAAGCTAGTGGAGGAGATGAAGCATTTTGCTCTGTCCTTATTTAATCTCTTGAGAAGATATAATAGTAAGTGATGGGGTTCTGCTCTTTTTTTACACATCTTTCCCTATTCCCCCTAAAGAGTAAAATCCTTCTTTTTTGCTGCATTGTCTGGCAAAACTGTATTTTTAATATCACAAATATAGTTTCATGTGTCAATGATCAAGGCCATTGTATTGACCATGAAAATAAGACCTATCCCAAAAATAAGCCCCCTAGTGTGATTTTTAAAGATGCTCCTAATATTAGACCTACCCCCAAAATAAGCCCTAGTTAAGATTGACCCATGAAGCCCCCTCCCCCTCCCCCGAATGTCCCTGACACTTCCTGGCTCCATCCCTGACACTAGTGCTGACTGATTTGCTGAAAAAATTGGACTTGTCGATTTTAGCAATCCGGCCCCTGCTGCTTTAGGAAGCCTCGGAGCGGAGGTATGTCAGTCTCATGGTGGGAGGGTGGGTAGGGGTTCTGCTGCACAAGGGGATGGGAGGGAGGGGAGGAAAGATGCTGCACATGGGGGATGGGGGAGAAAGAAAAGAGGAAGAAATGGAGTGGAGGAGAGGATGATAGACATTTACATACTTACGTAATGTAAATGCGCATGAGTTGAGTCTCTTTCATTTGAAAGGAAACTCTGCAATGAGAGGACATAGGATGAAGTTAAGAGGTGTAAGGGCTCCTGAGTAATCTGAGGAAATATTTTTTTTACAGAAAGGGTGGTAGATGCATGGAACAGTCTCTTGGAAGAGGTGGTGGAGGCAGAGACTGTCTGAATTCAAGAAAGCCTGGGATAGGCAGATGGGATCTCTCAGAGAGAGAAAGAGATAATGGTTACTGTGGATGAGCAATGTTACAATGTTTCTATAACCATAGTTCTATGACATCACAATGCAGGTGTTAAGAGCCTTAGCCAATAGGAAGAGGAGATGCAAATGTTAAGAGCAATAGGGAGAGGAGGGGATAGTAGATGCTGCAGATGGGCCATTTGACCTTTCTCTGCCATCAGATTTCTATGTTTCTATAACCATAAAGCTCTATTACCTCACAATGCAGGTGTTAAGAGCCTTAGCCTATAGGAAGAGGAGATGCAAATGTTAAGAGCCGTAGCCAATAGGGAGAGGAGGAGATAGTGAATGCTGCAGATGGGCATTTGGCCT
Source organism: Geotrypetes seraphini (assembly GCF_902459505.1). Classification (NCBI taxonomy): domain Eukaryota; kingdom Metazoa; phylum Chordata; class Amphibia; order Gymnophiona; family Dermophiidae; genus Geotrypetes; species Geotrypetes seraphini. The sequence continues at coordinate 13,640,835 of NC_047093.1, read as the reverse complement.
TTATCTGCCATCAGGTTTCTATGTTTCTATAATCATAAAGCTCTATGACCTCACAATGCAGGTGAAAGAGCCTTAGCCAATAGGAAGAGGAGATGCAAATGTTAAGAGCCTTAGCCAATAGGGAGAGGAGGAGATAGTGGATGCTGCAGATGGGCCATTTGGCCTTTATCTGCCATCATGTTTCTATGTTTAACTTCACTAAAATCCGGAGTTTTGTTTCGGAGCATGCTGCCGAGACCATTAACTACACTCTTGTCACCTCTCGCATGGATTACTGCAAAGTGTTTCTTGTGGGTCTCCCGCTAACCCATCTCTCCCCCCTTCGATCTGTTCAGAATTCTGCTGCGCACCTAGTATTCTGCCTGTGTCCTTATGTTCATGTTACCCCTCTCCTCAAGTCGCTTCATTGGCTCCCTGTCCGCTTCCACCTACAGTTTCAAACTCCTCTTCCTGACCTACAAGGGTACCCACTCCGTGGCTCCTCAATCTCTCTCCTCTCTTATCTCTCCCTACACCCCGCCCCGGGAACTCCGTTCTTCGGGTAAGTCTCTTTTGTCTGTACCCTTTTCCTCTACTGCCAACTCCCGACTCTGCCCCTTCTGCTTTGCTGCATCGTATGCCTGGAACAACCTACCTGAATCAGTAAGCCAGACTCCATCTCTGAAATCCAGGCTCAAAGCCCGCTTTTTCAAAGCTATGTTTAGGCCCTAACCCTTCCAGCTTGTAACACATTGCATCTGTTTCTCATTCCCTTTGTAGCCCCTAACCTCTCCCTCCTCTTCCCTTTGTACGTCTCTTCAAGAGCCATCCTTTATATATTGAGCCACCCTGTGTCCTGTGTGTCTGTCATAGCTTAGATTGTAAGCTCTTTTGAGCAGGGACCATCTCTTGTGTGTGGTAGCACTACAGAAATAATAAATAGTAGTAGTGACTGTAGCTGTAACATGTTACTCAGTAGGAAGCTATTAGGACCCAAATCCGGTGTCAGGTCAAAAGTGCGCCGGGACAAAGGCGCAAGCAGACAATTGAGCGCAGCGCGGAGGCGCACGCCGAAGAAAATTACTGTTTTTAGGGCTCTGACGGGGGGGGGGCGTGGGGGAGTACCCCCCCACTTTACTTAATACAGATCACGCCGCGTTGTGGGGGGTTTGGGGGGTTGTAACCCCCCACATTTTACTGAAAACTTCACTTTTTCCCTAACAGGGAAAAAGTGAAGTTTTCAGTAAAATGTGGGGGGTTACAACCCCCCAAACCCCCCACAACGCGGCGCGATCTGTATTAAGTAAACTGGGGGTGCTCCCCAACAAAACCCCCCATCGGAGCCCCTAAAAACAGTAATTTTCTTTGGCACGCGCCTCCATCTTGCGCTCAGTTGTCGGCGCGCGCCTTTGTCTTCCGCGTTGTTGTCTATGAACCCCAAATCCTATAGTGGAATAAACATAGAAACATAGATGACGGCAGAAAAGGGCTACAGACCATCAAGTCTGCCCACTCTGCTTACCCACCCCCTGTCTATGCCCTAATGACCCAATTTCCTTATCTTGGTGTAGCTGGACGACGGGTCATCAGAGTCATTCAGAAGTCCTCCCAAGCCATGGGGGTGAAGCAGCCATGTTGACGAGGATAATGGAGCTACTCCGATCCCTCGTGGGTTTTGTGAGGGCAGCGAACGACCTGTGAAGCAGGAACAGTGAGAAAGGCAATCCCTGGTCCCAGGAATTAATTTGATACATGATGCGATTAATGGACTGATGACAATTTTTTCATGGTTTTCCTCCGCCCAACAAGCTCCAGAGTTCAGTAACGCTGCAGTGCTGTGATTCTAAGACTGGGTTTAAGAATTATGTCCCTGACTGTGCTAATATATGCTTTAACTTCATTCTTTCATTGCCTTTATATAATTTCTTTGGGCCACAGTTATATCCTTGTGGTTTCCATACACACCGTAGCAGCATCTATAATCCCATGTGGGCTGCAGCTGAATCCTATTTTTTTAGATATAGAGTACCGATTACTTATTTGCACTAGATGAAGTCATTAAAATAATGGCTACTTTAGGAGACAAAATACAAAAAGAGGAATGGAGGGAAGAAATATTCAACAATTCAGAACTCTCTGCTTGGTCACATGTTTTGGTCTTGTTCATCCATACAGACCTTTTGGGACGCTGTCTTTCTTTTTGTGGATGACATCTGGAACATTACAGCTCGGAGATCAGCCCTGGTGTTATTTGGAGCCTCCTTGCATTTTCATCCCCGTCGGCCTGGAGCCTCTGCATTCATTCGTTGGATTGGCTGCGATGGCTATCAAGTGCATCTTGCTTAAGTGGATGGAGACGGAGGCTCCTGACTATTCCCTTTGGCGTAGTCACATGATTACGTTGCTTTCTTGGGAACGGAGAGGTGTTCAGGACATTTCTTCCTTGCCTGGACGGGCCTTCCAACGAATTTGGGAGCCTTTTTGGTCTACACTATCTCCTGTGGCTCGTAGCCACCTTATGAACTGCTAGGGTCTTGGTATTATTCTCTTATTTACCTCAGTTTGTTTGGCATCAGTGAGAGGGGGAGGGTGGGTTTGATGGTTTTAGTATACAAATTTGAGCTACCTTGTTGTTTTCTGTTTTTGATTCTGATTGTTGTGCTCAATAAAATATATTTAATGATAAACAATCGTTCAAAACGAAAGAAAAAGCCTCGGTTTATGGTGAGCCAAATAAGTCTGACTCCGTCAGTTAAGCATCGTAGGCATAAAAACTTTCGTCATTATGATTGAATGAACAGTACTCATAAGTACCGTGAGGACAAAATATATATAATATAAGCTTTTTTTTGTAAGCAGCAAAGAGGTTCCACTTTATAAGGCCAACTTTTTTTTCAATTACATTACATTACATTAGAGATTTCTATTCCGCCATTGCCTTGCGGTTCAAGGCGGATTACAAAAGAATTACAAAAAAGGTATTACAAGAAGAAGATATCTGGTAATTTCTAGAGGAGATAAAGAGTAGATGAGGTTGCTTTCGGGAATCGGGAAGGTATTGGGAAGTGGGAAGGAGCTGGCGGTATTAAGTCGTTTGCAGGAATTTCCTGAAACGTTGCGTCTTTACTTCTTTCCTGAATGTTTTGTAGTCTGGGGTCCTTAAGTAGTAGATTGGAGATTCGGCTGTCGAGTTTTGCTGCTTGTGTGGCTAGGAGGCCATCAGATAGTTTTTTCTCTTTGACTTCTTTGATAGGAGGGTGCGTGAATGGAGTGTGGGTTTTCCTGTGTCTAATTGATGTAGTTTGGATGAGGCGGTTGTTCAGGTAGGTTGGGCTGTCGCCGTTTATCATACAAAACCCAGCGGTGCGACTGATTTTCGGACTAAAGAAATGGGACCACATAACCCCCCCTACTACCAAAAACTCCACTGGTTGCCCCTGGAGGCAAGAGTATTGTTCAAATCCGCATGTCTCTGTTTCAAATCCACTCTCGGTTTGGCCCCTCAGTACCTGGTCTCCCACTTCAAACTAGACCGCTCCACCAGGCCTACACGCAACCCAATAAAAACCTGCCGGTACCAAAGATTCCTTGACAGAACGCTTGCCTTCCAAGCAAGCTTACAGAGCGACTGGCTAAGCGGCATCATCAAGCACTCCTCATCCTACCTCAACTTCAGAAAACTAATCAAAACCGACCTCTTCAACCGATTCGTGACCAGGAATGCCTAAAGTCTTCACTACTTCCCCTCACTGTATGACCTACCCTTCTACGTAAATCTCCTCGATCTACTTCCCATTGACCAAGTTCTCCCAAAACCTTCACTGCTTACCCCTCTGTACGACCTGCTCCCCTTTGACTTACTCTTATTGTAAATCTGTCCCTACAAGGTTACCTTACTCTATACAAACAGCCATGTACTCAAAGACTTCATTATTTCTTTTTCGCTGTATGTCCAGCTCTTCTTTATTGTAAACCGCCTTGAACTACCTTGGCTTTGGCGGTATATAAACAATAAATTATTATTATTATTATTATTATTAAATAGTAGACAGTAGAATTTGAATAGTAAGATTAATTTACATCCTTCATTTTCTAATTAGAGATCCTCTGTTTTCCTCTCCACCACTTCCCTCGGGAGGGCATTCCAGGTATCTACCACCCTCTCTGTGAAAAAGAATTTCCTAACATTGCTTCCGAGTCTTCCTCCCTTCAACCTCAAGTTATGCCCTCGAGTTTTACCATTTTCTCTTCTCTGGAAAAGATTTGGTTCTATATTAATATCTTTCAAGTGCCCCAGGTACATTAGATAGAGTGTGAGCCCGCCGGGACAGATAGGGGAAAAATGCTTGAGTACCTGAATAATTTGTAATCCGCATAGAATTGTAGGATATGCGGAATATATATAATACATATTTAATAGTCTTTATCGTACTTTCCCTGTCCCTCCTCCAGAGTAGACATATTTAGGTCTTCCAGTCTCTTCTCATACTTCTTTTGGTTCAAACCCCTTACCATTTTCGTCATTACCATGATGTTTTTTTTGCCTGTGCCGTGATTGGTTGCTCAGAGACTCTGTGGACCAATCACAGGTTTGTTTAACCCAATTGGTTTAGAGCAGTGGTCTCAAACTCGCAGTCCGGGGGCCACATGCGCCAGGTCCTATTTTGAGGCCCTCGGTATGTTTATCCTAATCACAAAAGTAAAATAAAACAGTTTCTTGACCGTATGTCTCTTTAGCTATAAATGACAATATTATTATTAAGACTTAGCCAAAACTATAAAGAGTTTTACCTCATGCAAAGTTGTCATTTCTTTAATAAAACATGAACTCTTTTTTCTGAGGCCCTCCAAGTACCTACAAATCCCAAATGTGGCCCTGCAAAGGGTTTGAGTTGGAGACCACTGGCTTAACCATATCCATGACATCCTGTTTGTCTTTGGGAAGCAGAGCTGAGATTGTGATGTCATAATGCCTCATTCTACCAATAAGAGCCAATCTCATCAGTGATGTCACAGTGGCTTGATTGTCCTGTTCTCCCCTCTGCCCTCCAACCCAGCCAGCAGATTAACCCTTCCCCTTAACTCAGTGGTCTCAAACTCACGGTCCACCAGGTCCTATTTTGAGGCCCTCGTTATATTTATCATAATCACAGAAGTAAAATAAAACAGTTTCTTGATCATACGTCTCTTTAGCTATAAATGACAATATTATTATTAAGACTTAGCCAAAAGGAAAGATTTATAAACTATAAAGAGTTTTACCTCATGCAAAATTGTCATTTCTTTAATAAGACATTAACTATTTTTTCTGAGGCCCAAATGTGGCCCTGCAAAGGCTTTGAGTTGGAGGCCACTGGTTTAGAGGGAGCATTTACGATGCTTGTTTTCTATGCCCAGCGAGCACAGGAAGCGAACATTTGTGCGTAATCAACATTTTATGTTTTTTTATTTTTTGCTTTGCCTCTTTATCTGTTCCCACAGCAGTTTATACTGGTAAATCATTTATTGTAGGTTCGACTATTTGATTGTTTCAGTGGCCCTGAGGAAGTGGTGTTTATGCCACAAAACGATTGTTGGCCATATAAAGTGGAATCTCTTTGTTGCTTATAGTATATTTTTGTCCTCAGACTGATTATGCGTACTGTTAATTCAATCATAATGACAAAAGTTGTTGGGTTTTTTTTTAATGCCTACGTTGCTCAACTGGTAGAGTCATATTTATTTGGCTCACCATAAGCGGAGTCTTTTTCTTTTGAACAAGTACAGTGGCACTTAGGGATACTTTATGAAATGTGCATTTCTTATGTGCCATTCGGGATGAATCCTATTGCTTCTAGGAGTCACATCCTTGCTATCGAGAAGTTGTCTTGGGAAGTATATTGTTCATTCCTGCGGAAGAAAGGTCGTGTCATTTTAGTTTCATTCAAAGCAGAGGATGTGTGCTGGCTGCTAAACATGGATTTCCTAGTTGTAAGGAACTCTAAATTCTGCTCACCCGCTCTTCCTGCACATGTTTTAAAAGCCTTTGCTGAGCTACTTTAACACTCTTCTTGAGTCACGGACTATGGTTATTTATTTTAATTTCAGAGGGTCATGCAGTGCAAAACATTACTAACTCCTTACGTGCCTTTTACGATATTTAATATAATATAAGAACATAAGAATTGCCGCTGCTGGGTCAGACCAGTGGTCCACTCCTGCGGCGGCCCTTAGGTCAATGACCAGTGCCCTAACTGAGACTAGCCTTACCTGCGTACGTTCTGGTTCAGCAGGAATTTGTCCAACTTTGTCTTGAATCCCTGGAGGGTGTTTTCCCCTATGACAGACTCCGGAAGAGCGTTCCAGTTTTCTACCACTCTCTGGGTGAAGAAGAACATAAGAACATAAGCAATGCCTCTGCTGGGTCAGACCTGAGGTCCATCGCGCCCAGCAGTCCGCTCACGCGGCGGCCCAACAGGTCCAGGACCTGTGTAGTAAACCTCTATCTATACCCTTCTATCCCCTTTTCCAGCAGGAAATTGTCCAATCCTTTCTTAAACCCCGATACTGTTCCCTGTCCTATAACGTTCTCTGGAAGCGCGTTCCAGGTGTCGACCACACGTTGGGTAAAGAAGAACTTCCTAGCATTCGTTTTGAATCTGTCCCCTTTCAACTTTTCCGAATGCCCTCTTGTTTTTTTATTTTCTGAAAGTTTGAAGAATCTGTCCCTCTCTACTCTCTCTATGCCTTTCATAATCTTGTAAGTCTCTATCATATCCCCTCTAAGTCTCCTCTTCTCCAGGGAAAAGAGACCCAGGTTCTCCAATCTCTCAGCGTATGAAAGATTTCCCATCCCCTTAATCAGTCGTGTTGCTCTCCTCTGAACTCTCTCGAGTAACGCCATATCCTTCTTAAGGTACGGCGACCAATACTGGACGCAGTACTCAAGTTGCGGACGCACCATTGCCCGGTACAGCGGCAGGATAACTTCTTTCGTTCTGGTTGTAATACCCTTCTTGATTATACCTAGCATTTGTACGGAATCTATCCCCTTTCAACTTTAGAGAGTGCCCTCTCGTTCTCTCTACCTTGGAGAGGGTGAACAACCTGTCTTTATCTACTAAGTCTATTCCCTTCATTATCTTGAATCTTTCGATCTCTAGATATAAGAACAGGGCAAAGGTCCTTCAAGCCCAGTATCCTGTTTCGATTAGTAGCCAATTCAGGCAAGATTTAATTTGTTGGTTTTTGTTTTAATTAGAACCTGCTTTTCCCAAAGCGGCTCACAAGTATAAACGTACACAATAAAAAAATGCATAAAATACATATAAAACAGCGCTTACCCAGGGGTGTCAAAGTCCCTTCTCAAGGGCCACAATCCAGTTGGGTTTTTAGGATTTCCCCAATGAATATGCATGAGATCTATTTGCATGCACTGCTTTCATTGTATGCTAATAGATCTCATGCATATTCATTGGGGAAATCCTGGAAACCCGACTGGATTGCGGCCCTCGAAGAGGGACTTTGACATCCCTGGCTTACACCTAAACAGCTGTCTTAATGCCCATCCTTCATAAGACAAAATAAATGCCTCTTCAATAGCTCTATTAAACCCAGCGAGATTACATTGCTTTCAGAGGATCTAGAATCAGAAAAGAATAGTAAATATTGAAGCACTAAGGTCAGTACTGGGCAGACTTGCATGGTCTGTGTCTGTATATGGCCGTTTGTTGGATGATGGGCTGGAGAGGGTTTCAGCGGCTGGGAGGGTATAGATGGGCTGGAGTGAGCTTTGACGGAGACTTCAGCAGTTGGATTCTTGCCCAGAAATAGCTAAGAAGAAAATTTTTTTAAAAATTGAATCAGGTTGGGGAGATTGGATGGACCATTTGGGTCTTTATCTGCCGTCATCTACTATGTATGTTACTCTTGGGGTTCCCTACAAGAGAACATAGTCACACATGAGGAATTCAATCTCGGGTCAGGGTCAAGTCACCATGATCAACAGAACGCAATTTTGACAAGGGGACATAAGCATGACTAGGACCCACCAAACTTGCAGGAGCCAAATCATTCAAACACAGATATACCATCACAAGCAACCTGAAATGTATTCGATCTTCTAATTTCAGCCCATATAGCTTCAAATAGTATTCAGTAACATGCTCGGTCCTTTCCAAACGAAAAAGGGTTCGAACCACTAAATTCTGTGCAACCTGTAATGCACCCAAGAGGGTTCCTGGCAAACCCAAGAGCACAAGATTGCAATAGTCCAAGAAAGACTGCAAAATGACCCAAAAGAGTACAAGAGAGAGAGAGACTGTTTTTTTGCTGGGCAGGGGTTAAACTTTGGAATTCATTGTTGGGCCAATTGAGGATGTGTGCTGACAGAGTGGGATTTAGAAAATTGTTAAAAGACTCAATTATTTGTAACACCATTTCTGTGAGATTTGAGAGGATTCTGAAGTAGGATATATTATGTATGGTTTTAAAAAAAATATTGGAAACCGTTTAGGTGTAGATGGTATATACATTTTTAAAAATAAAGAAAGAAATATCCTAGAAGCAAGCTAAGGACTTTCTCAAGCCCATCTTAAAAATGTTCAGGAGAAGCTTGGACAGAACAGGCCCCTATGACAGTGACACCATCTCTCTGAAGATAGTGGGGAGTGAGGGGAGCAGGAGAAAATCCCCAAAGACCTCTGGTCGTAATAAAGCAACGCTATTGCCCAGGACTTAAATAGTGAAAACCTTACTTATAAAAGGTAACGCCTAGATTGGTGGTGCAGTAAGGGTGGGGGGAGGGTCAGTTCGCCCCTGGTGCCATGTTGGCGGGGGCACCGGAACCTCTCCGCCTCTTCCCACGTCCCCATACCTCTAATTGTTCACTGTCACGAGCGACAACTTCAACGTGCGCCTTGCGACCGCATTGTCTCTCCCGCTGATGTCACTTCTGGGTGCCACGCATAGGAAGTGACGTCGGCGGGAGAGACGGGTGTCACGAGGAGCACTTTGAAGTTTTTGTTGCTCACGTGTGGTGACCTAGAGGTATGGGGGAAGGTGGCGGGTTACATGCAGCAGGGAGGAGTGGAGATGAGGGCATGGAGGGTTGCCACTGTGCTGGGTACCTCTTGCCTTTGCTACGCCACTTGAAGGAAGCACTGTAAACAATCCCTCCCAACCACAGCCATCGGAATCCCACCCATGACAACCATGGGTACCCAAACCCCCTTGACAACGATGGCCGCCCCCATGAGAAACAGGGTGGGATACCCACCCTCCTGCCTCAGCAACCCATGGCAGCAAAAATCGTCATCGAAACCTTACCCTAACACTAGCGTGATTGACGGGGCGCCATTGTCCTGCGTGCATTTTCGGCGTACCACATCACCTTGATGAGGACTGTTAGTGTCATGGGGAGAGGGCATCCATCGTACATGCTGATGTTTTGAGGGCGGTAAAATCAACATAGTTGGGCAAATTCTTACGCACCTATGCAATAACGCTTCCCAACTAGCTGAAAAAGTTCTAGAAAACTAGTATTTATTGGATCTTGACGTATCCTCTCCAGAAAACCGTTTTGCCATACGGAAAAAAAAAAAGCATAAATTAAAGGAAACGTTTTCCTTCCATTTCAAAACGGTCAAAACACAATCGGAGAAGACCCTTGCTGAACGTTTTGAGTTTTGACCAACAGCCAGCGTTGAGGGATATTTATTTCTTTATTATTTGTAGCACCTGTTTCCAGAATCCTTTTTTCTTTTTGCCCCTATTGTCCAGAGGATTTGGCCCTTGCCAGCTGGTGCGATGAAGCGATTGCCTTTTTACGCACTTCCTTGCCTTGGTGCTCTATTTTTTCCCTCTGGCAGCTCCGTCTACATTCATTCATCCTCCCCAACAAACCCTGACCTATTTTTAGCCTTGATCTGCCCGTATTTGTTGTTCTTTCCAAAAGCCCCTTTAACCCAGGAGCTTCCATAAAGCTGAGAAAGTTGTCAATGGTTTCCTTCCTGCTTGCAAAAAAGGGAGGTTTGAAGTGAAAAGTCCAAAATTACCCTTCCTTAAGCACAGATGAGAAACCTTGCATCATCATGGCTTTTCACTCAGTTCTTAGCTTTTAAGTTTTGCTTCACCTTTTCAGATTAGGTTTTTTTGTTTTGTTTTCATGGTGCCAGGCCACTCTTCTCTATCCCTCTCCAGCAAGACTAAATGAAACCTTAAGTTTGTATAGCGCATCATCTCCATAAAGATAGAGCTCGGCACGGTTTACAGGTAATTCAATAAATGAGGGAAGGACATAATAAGAAAGTAGAGGTTAAGAAGAGGATAGCTAGCTTTACATTTTAAATAGATAGCTTTACGTTTTGGAGAAAAGCCAGGTTTTCAGATGCTTTCGGAATAATTGGAATGAGCCTAAGTTCCACAGGGAGGTTATTCCAAAGCTCAGTGAGTTTGAAGAAAAGGGATTTCCCTAATTTACCTGCATACATGACGCCTTTTAACGACCTTGTGATTGAAGAACAAACTCTACAGGAAAGGGACTTGGGAGTTCTGATTGACAAGTCGATGAAGCCGTCCACGCAAAGTGTGGCGGTGGCCTCGAAAAGGGCGAACAGAATGCTAGGAATGATTAAGAAGGGGATCCCGAACAGATCGGAGAAGGTTATCATGCCGCTGTACCGGGCCATGGTGCGCCCTCACCTGGAGTACTGCGTCGAGCACTGGTCGCCGTACATGAAGACGGACACGGTACTACTCGAAAGGGTCCAGAGAAGAGCGACTAAGATGGTTAAGGGGTTGGAGGAGCTGCCGTACATCCCCTGTTTTATTTAATTGCTGTAAACCGAGTCGAGCTTTCTCAGAATGATGACTCGGTATACAAAGTTAAGCTTTAGTTTAGTTTAGGGGAATAGCCAAAAATAAATTAATAAACCTGAACTGCAGAAAATGTGACTCACTCATTAAAAAAAAAGGATGTTGTTTATACATTAAATCCTGTTTTCTTCCTCTGAGAAAGTGGCTCCTCCACCCAGGTGTTTCTCTCGCCCTGCATCACCCTATCCCTCTCTGTTGGCATCAAAGGAGCTTCAGGAAGTGTTGAGGCCTTGCTGGCAAGTCCCTCGATTTGAAGCACGCATGCCGAAGGTTATTAGTCCACCTGCACTACAGCTACTGTAAAGAAGGAGGGAAGGGGGGGGGGTGTATCTTAAGGTCATTTGAATACGAGTCTGAGATACAGGGAAGTGACATCGGAGAAAGCGCCGAAGCCGACGGAAGCGGCAAGTCTGTCGCCGCTCACGCCAAAGTTAAAAAGAAGGAGGAGTGGGAATGGAGGTGGAGAGGAGGAGGGGCAGACCTCCCTTACTGCGCCACTACCGATACTGTATATATTGGCAACTAATTTTAGGCAACCTCTTTTGGATTGACTCCTTTCTGGATAGTGTCTCAGAATGTTCTAGACCAGGGGTCGGCAACCTTTGTATAGCAAAGAGCAATTTATCCAAAATGTTTGACCCAAGACATACAAAGAGCCGCAAGGTGTAGCTTCTCCCTCCAACCCATTGCGGATCTCTGCATCACACATCCCTCCCTCCCCCCAACCCAAAGCCAAGGTTCTCTCCCCTCTCTAGGCCCCCAACCCTTTAATCTCCTTCCCAACCTCATGATTTCCCCCCCCCCTCCCCAGGGCCTACTGAGGTACTTGGTAGTCCAGCAGGAGTCTTTGCGGCAGGAGCGTGGCCCTCTCGCCTTCTAAAATGGCTGTCGCAACATTTCACTCAGCTCACTATGGGAAATGCCGTGAGCAGCTGCAACAGGTCACAGTAACTAATAGGGAGGAGCGAGGGCAGGATTAATTCTTTGAGGGCCCCTAGGCACACACGTACGCTGGGCCCACTAGTTCTGCCCCGCCCACATTCATTTACCTATTTACTTCCAAAAATCCTGGTTAGGAGCCTAGCTTGACCTAAATCTTGATCGTGTATCACATACACTAACTTCACGATATCAATAGCTCAATTTGACCTAAACTTTGTCTATAAATTAAATACAGAAATTTCATTATATCAGTAACCTACGTTAAAAGTACAATTAAACTTTTTCCTGCATATTATGCTACTACCGTGTTTCCCCCCAAATAAGACCAGGTGCGTTTCTTGGGCCTAAAATTAATACTGTCTTATTTTCGGGGAAACACGGTATAACTGCTATTGTACCCGTGATGTACTAATTGATGTTGTAAGGATGTTCGAGATCATGCTGTCATAACAGATGTAATGTTTGTGATGCATGAATAGATGCTGTAATCCACCTCGAGTTCCACCTTGGAGGATTTGGTAGGATATAAGACCACCAGTAACTAGAAACATAGAAACATAGAACATAGAAAGATGACGGCAGAAAAGGGCTATAGCCCATCAAGTCTGCCCACTCTACTGTCCCACCCCATTAAGTCAGAGTGCTGCTCGACCCACGTAGAGATCCCACGTGGATGTCCCATTTATTCTTAAAGTCGAGCACGCTAGTGGCCTTGATCACCTGCACCGGTAGTTTGTTCCAGTGATCCACCACCCTTTCTGTAAAGAAATACTTCCTGGTGTCACCACCAAATCTCCCTCCTCTGAGTTTGAGCGGGTGCCCCCTTGTGACTGAAGGTCCCTTAGGAAAGAATGTCGTTTTCCACCTCGACACGACCCGTGACGTACTTAAATGTCTCAATCATCTCACCCCTCTCCCTGCGCTCCTCTAGAGAGTAGAGCTGCAACTTGCCCAGTCTTTCCTCGTATGAGAGACCCTTGAGTCCGGAGACCATCCTAGTGGTCATTCGCTGGACTGACTCAGCTCGAAGTACATCTTTACGGTAATGTGGCCTCCAGAATTGCACACAGTACTCCAGATGAGGTCTCACCATGGTTCTGTACAGTGGCATTATGACTTCAGGTTTACGGCTGACGAAGCTTCTATTGATACATCCCATCATCCGCCTTGCCTTGGATGAGGCCTTCTCTACTTGTTTGGCAGCCTTCATGTCTGCACTGATGATTACTCCCAAGTCCCGTAACAATTTCTGCATCCATCTGCCACTTTGATCCTACTTTCCCCTCCTGAGCCTCAAAATTAGAGAATGACTGTGGGATCTAGCTCCATCCCTGCAAGCTCTGTTTTCATCTGCACATGTGTCCAAGGCTTGGGTAGATGAGGACAGAGCTTGCAGGGATGGGGAAGGGACAGGGATAGATCCCATTTATCCCCATGTCATTCTCTACTCAAAGAGTCCCCCACCTCCACCACTTTTATCTTTGGGCCCATGCTCCTTCCAACATCTCCCAATGTTCGTGTTCATAATATTACAAACTGACTCCTGATTGCCTGACAAGGTATAACCAGCCCAGACTTTGCACGCAGGGATTTCTGATCTTGTTTAGCTGGGGTGAACAGACTTGAAACTTCAAAACTACAAGTCCCTGCATGCACTGGGATAAACCCAGGATTGGATTACAGCCTATCAGATAAGCGTACTGTCAATACAAGAACGTAGCTCGTCTTAACCCATCACTTAAAGAGGCCTGAATCGCAGTGACTGAGCCAATGCCTCCCCCCCCACCCCCCGCTCCCTGGTACCTGATTCATGCCGGCGTTGATGAAGAGCAAGCTGGGGTCTCCCTGTTGCTGCATGGAGGAGGAGAGCAAGCAAAAAAATGCAGGAAGGCTCGGACCTGAGCGGAGAGTGGTCAGCGAACACCATCCCGAAGAAACGCTCGAGCCCTCCAGAGTCTAGGTGTCGAGGTGGAAGAAGACATCTTCTTTCTCAGGGGACCCTCGGTCACAAGGGGACATCCATTCAAACTCAGAGGAGGGAAATTCGATAGTGACATAAGGAAGTATTTCTTCACAGAAAGGGTTGTAGATCACTGGAACAAGCTTCCAGAGCAGGTGATCAAGGCCACCAGCGTTATTGACTTTAAGAATAAATGGGATGCCCTAGTAGGATCCTTACGAGGGTCGAGTTAAGGAACTAGGTCATTAGTACTCAGACTTAATGGGGTGGGTCAGTAGAGTGGGCAGACTTGATGGGCTATAGCCCTTTTCTGCCGTCATCTTTCTATGTTTCTATGTTTCTATGTTCTACACAACCTGAGCCGCCCAGCTATGACCGCGGACCTATTACTTCCTCTCTAGAACCGCAGGGAACTGGTGGGATCAGAGGCGGGACTTCCTGACTAGGATATATCGTAAATTCGGAATCGAGCGAGGGGTAGAGGACCGGACTTGATGACTACGATGTCAATCATTTGGCATAGAGGGCGGGACTTCCTGGCAGGAAAGAGAAGGGCTTGAAGTAGAGAGTTGCGCGGGGACAGAAATCCCACCCGTCCCCACCCGTCCCCGCCAAAATCCCACCCATCCCCACCCGTCCCCGTGAGGAATCCCTCCGTCCCCACCCGTCCCCGTGAGGAATCCCTCCGTCCCCACCCGTCCCCGCGAGGAATCCCCTCCGTCCCCACCCGTCCCCGCGAGGAATCCCCTCCGTCCCCACCCGTCCCCGCGAGGAATCCCCTCCGTCACCATCCTTCCCTATAAACTTCAGAAATAGTTATTTTATTTAATTATGCTACTGAATTAAAGGCTCTGGTAGAGACCCATTTACAAATAAGCAAAGAGACTATTAATTTGGAAATATTAATTGGGAAGAATACATACTTTGTAAATGGGTTTCTACCAGAACCTCTAATGTAAATATAAAATATAAATACTCAGCTGATGAGAACCCACAAACTGTCAGCTGAGGACTTCCTTTGCAGTTGGCCTGGGGTCCCTTTTGCCAAGCTTGGCAGGCAGCAGTAGCGTCCCTGAGTCACAGATGCTGGCACCTCAGTGGCTCATGGATGCTGCCAGCGACTGCTGCGCTTGGTGGAGGGGAGTTCTGACCATCTCTAGAGGAGGTCCTCTGCTGGCGGTGCTTGGGGATCCCCACCAGTCACAGCAAGGGCCAACAAGTACTTCAACACTGTAGAAATAAAACCAGAAATGCATTTCCTTTTCTTTTGAACACAAAACAAAGATATCTGCCATATACATTTCCCAAGGCAGATGACTCTATGCAATGTCACCTCGGTAACAAAATACAAAAATAGACAAATACACCCCCTCCCTTTTTACTAAACCACAATAGTAGGTTTTAGCACAGGGAGTTACGCTGAATGCCTCGCGCTGCTCTCAATGCTCATAGGCTCCCTGCGCTAAAAAACAATATTGCGGTTTAGTAAAAGGGAGCCATAGTGCAAAATATAGACAGCAGATATAAATTCTCAAAACAGACACATTTTGATCACTAAATTGAAAATAAAATCATTTTTCCTATCTTTGCTGTTTGGTGATTTCATGAGTCTCTGGTTGCACTTTCTTCTTCTGACTGTGCATCCAATCTTTCTTCCTTTCTTTCAGCCTCCTGTATGTTTCCTCTCCTCCAGACCTCATTCTCTCCCCCAACTTTTTCTTTCTGTCTCCCTGTTCCCCCTTCTTTCTGTCTCTCTGTCTGCCCCCTTTCTTTCTTTCTCCGTGCCCTCCCCCAAGCCACTCGGTTTGCTGCCACCGCCATCGGGGAATAGTCCCCAAGCCACCGCTGTCCCAAGCTTTCCCTGCAGAAGCGTCGCGCTGACCAGCATTCCGCTCCCTGACGTCAATTCTGACGTAGGAGAGGAAGTTCCGGGCCAACAAGGCATTTCTCCTCATTCCATCCAGCCTGAGCCCCATCTCTCCTTGATCCAGCATTTCCCTTCTGTGTCTGTCAGAATTACCATTCCACCTATTTTCCAGCATCACCCTTCTTTGTGTCCATCTCACCTATATCCCTATCTCACCACTTTTTCAGAATCTTCATTTGTCTCTGTCCTTGTCTTTACCCCATATTCACCATTTGCCCTTTCAATGTCTTTATCTCCCCCCCCCCACACACACACTTTTTCAGCATTACTTCTATGTCTCTATTTCACCTCCTCTTCATGTCCCCTCTGTATCTCTATCCTTATTCAGAAGGTCCTGCTTACCCTTTCTCTTCTTTGTGTCACTATCTCCATTTTCAGCTTTCCCCCCTTTTCCTTTGTTACTGCACCCTGTAGCCAGAATCTTTCCACCCTCTCTCCACTCCGGCCCAGCCCAGTATGAAATATTTCCTTTTGTTTCTCTCCCCTCTCTCTTCTCCTCCCTCACCCACGAGTCCTGCATCTGGCCCTCTCCCTTCTACCTGCACCTGGCAACACCCCCCTGCTCCGCGGCTCTCTTAAGCAACTCGTCAGCAGCGGTGATCAAGACAAGCTGCCGACATCGAGGCCTTCCCTCTACGAGTCCCACCTTTGTGGAAAAAGGAAGTTGAAACAAGCGGGACTCGCAGAGGGTAGGCCCCGACGTCAGAAGCTTGTGTCGATCGTTGCTGCTAAGTTGCCGAAGAGAGCCGCAGGTAGAAGGGAGAGGGAGATAGGAAGGCTGTAGAAGCTCCAGAGCATGACACCGAACCCGGCCAGGATGATTTCTTTTTCAGGCTGCTGCTGCCGCTGCCATCCCCCACCCGAAATGACAAAAAACAGCCTAATGCCCGCGTCGGGAAATAGCCATGCTGAGCAGTGAGCTCAGCACGTACACAGATGAAAGCCTTGCTTGCTGATTGGTCCGGCGGCACGGTGGGGCGGGGCCGCCGGACCAATCAGCAAGCAAGGCTTTCATCTGTGTACGTGCTGAGCTCACTGCTCAACATGGCTATTTCCCGACGCGACGCCAGACTTGTAATGTAAGCTGCATGCTTGCATCGCCAGAATTTAGGTAGGTTGTTTTCATCCCCGTGGGAGTCCCGTGGGCAAGGGGGCGTCCCCGTGGGAGTCCCGTGGGTCAGGGGGGCATCCCCGTGGGAGTCCCGTGGGCCAGGGGGCGTCCCCGTGGGAGTCCCGTGGGCCAGGGGGGGAACCCGCGAGATCCCCGCGGGACCCGCGGGATCCCCGCGATCCCCGTTCCCGTGCAGACCTCTAGCTTGAAGCCCTTGGCATAGTGGAAGTTTGTTAGGTCAGGGGCCGTTGCCATTTGAAAAAAAAAAAAAAAAGAATTGGCAAGGTGAGTCATCTGTTTGCTCTCCTTCATCGGGCCCCCCTGACCATTTTGGGCCCTAGGCACGTGCCTACTGGGCCTATTGGTTAATCCAGCCCTGGCGAGAGAGCCGTTCTCCTGCCACAAAGATCCCCACTGGACCACCAGGTACCTCGGTAGGCCCGGGAGGTGGATTGTGGAGAGATTAAAGAGTCGGGGCCTGGAGAACCACAGCCACATGCAAGAAGAGCTGTGTGTGGTTGTTGACCCCTGTCCTAGACCTTAGGTTCTTAACAGATGGTACGCATACCCCGAGGGGTATGCAGGACCTCTACAGGGTTACCAGACGTCTGGATTTCCCAGAGCTCGTCCTCCTTTTGAGGAAATGTCCGGGGGGTCCGGATGGCTCTTCCAAAACACAGCACTTTGTCGGGGTTTTGAAAACTTCTGACGTTGGTACGGCATCTGCGAACGCGCAGATGGCAATGCGTGATGTCATGCGCGCATGTGCGATATCATTGCATCTCATGCACACATGCATGAGATGTCATCGCATTTGCGCTTGGCGCGGATGTCATCCTGAAGCATGAATAGATTAAGGGGGGTACAGCTGGGGGCAGGGCCTTATCACGGGCAGAACTGGGTGTGGGGGCATGGCCATGGGTCCTGATTTTCCTTCGGGAAAGTCTGGTAACCCTACATCTGTTTAGGACCCTTAACACCCCCCCTCCTGCAATGAACCAAAACCACCTCCTCCCCCACTTGCTGCTCTTCCCCTTCCTCCCCTCCCCTTTTTGACTCTCTCTCTCTCTCCCTTCCCTTCTAATCTCTCTCCCTTCTCTTCTAACCTCAACTACATCGTTGCTTGTAACTCTGATAAAATGTTGTGAATCTGCTTGTAATCTCGGATCATAATTAATTGATGTGAACCGCCTAGAACTCCCTGGGTATTGCGGTATACAAGAATAAAATTATTACTATTATTATTATTTAGTGCATAATCAAGTGGTCAGCATTAGGCTTCATTTAGCCTGGCTCTGTCTTGTGGCAAATAACAGCTGTATTGTTTCAGTTTTGCCCTTCAAGACACACAAGTCGTAGCCCTGAGTGATCTTATGAAATGAGAAACCTTGTCGGCTCGACTACAGAACGGAAGAGAGGAGAGAGGGTTTCTTGGGAGTGGGCTTGGATTCTGTTTTAAATTCTCAACAAATTCTTCAGCAGATTCCAGGAGTTCTGGCCAGGTTAAGTATTTCCCCCCCCCCCACCTTTCTTTTGTGTCTTTGCAAAAGACCTTGGGCAAAGTAACAATGGACAAAACACAGCTCAGCACCATCTCTGGAGAGCAAGCATCAGGAAGACTGTTTTTTGTTTTTTTGGCTCTCAAGGTGTCGAAGGAAGCAATCTGACGTGCGAGGACAGGAAAAACACCGTTTTCTGGGCCAACTGTTGCTCTTGTGCACGAGGTCATCGAGAAAATTAGCAGCAGCCTAAAAATAATTTGAAAAAAATAAAAATACTGCATTTAAATGTTGTAAGAGGTGTTTGCAGCGGGAGACCTAAATGGCCCTTGTTTTGTTCTAGGACCAGGGGTGTCAAAGTCCCTCCCCAAGGGCCACAATCCGGGAGGTCATTGAGAAAATTTGCAGCAGCCTAAAAATAATTAGAAAAAAAAATAAAAAATACTGCATTTAAATGTAAGAGGTGTTTGTAGCGGGAGACCTAAATGGTCCTTGCTTTGTTCTAGGACCAGGGGTGTCAAAGTCCCTCCTCGAGGGCCACAATCCGGTTGGGTTTTCAGGATTTCCCCCATGAATATGCATGAGATCTATTCGCATACAATGAAAGCAGTGCATGCAAATAGATCTCTTGCATATTCATTGGGGAAATCCTGAAAATCCAACCGGAAAGTGGCCCTCAAGGAAGGACTTTGATGCCTCTGTTCTAGGAGCTCCCAGGAGGCCTGGTATCTTGTCGTTTGTGGATGTAAACAGAACTTCAGATAACAGCTTGAAGACACTGAAATGTGCCTAATTTTGCAGAGTTTTCAGTAGTTGAGCATTTAATGGTATCTGCAAAAGTCAAATGAGAAAAAGAATCAGATCAACCTCTGTTGGACTTCCTATTACATGTCACAAGAGAGTAATATGATTTGTTTAAGCTGACATTAAAAGTTAATTATATAGAGGATTTTAAACTTTTCCTTTAAATATATATATGTTTTACATTGTTATTTTCTCCCCGTCTATTCCTTTTGTATGAAGTCAGTGTTATCATGTGGTTGATTGTGTGATTGTTTTTAAAACTTTTATTTAACTATTTTAAAATTTATTGTAAACTGCTAAGAACATAAGCATTGCATCTGCCGGGTCAGACCAGGGGTCCATCGTGCCCAGAAGTCCGCTCCCGCGGTGGCCCCCGGGTTCGTGACCTGTAAGTCCTTACCTAGATTCTTTATTCCCTATTAATTAGTACCTGTATCTTTACCCTTCAATCCCCTTCTCCTTCAGTATTATAGGCGGCATATCAAATTAGAAATAAACTTGAAATTTAAACATAGAAAAATGAAGGCAGATAAAATCCATGAGGCCTATCTAGTCTGCCTAACCATGCCATCTGCTATGGACGCACTAAAGCGTCCCACATTAGTTTTGGCATATGCACACGCTAACTTCACATGAATTATTTTTTAATATTATTTTTTGAGGCCGTGGGAGAGACGGAGAGTGGGCATTCCTGTGCTAACCAATGAGCGCTTCAGATAATGTGGGAGCCCTTACAGCCTCCAACATAAGAACATAAGAGCTCCCATACTGGGACAGACCGAAGGTCCATCAAGCCCAATATCCTCTTTCCAACAGTGGCCAATTCAGATCCCAAGCACCTGGCAGAAACCCAAAGAGTAGCAACAGTCCAGAGCTGAGATTGTGATGTCATAATGTTTCATTCCACCAATGTCTAAGAGCCAACCTCAGGAGTGATGTCACAATGGCTTGATTGTCCTATACTTGGCTCACATAAGAACATAAGAATTGCCATTCTGGGACAGACCAATGGTACATCAAGCCCAGGTTCCTGTTCCAACACTGGCCAACCCAAGTACCTGACAGAAACTCAAAGAGCAGCGACATTCCAGAGCTGAGACTTGTGATGTCATAATGCCTCATTTCACCAATAAGAGCCAACCTGATCAGTGATGTCACAATGGCTTGATTGTCCTATACTTGGCTCACATAAGAACATAAGAATTGCCATTCTGGGACAGACCGAAGGTCCATCAAACCCAGCATCCTATTTCCAACAGTGGCCAATCCAGGTTCCAAGTATGTAGCTAGATCTCAAATAGTAAAACAGATTTTATGCTGCGTATCCTAGGAATAATCCAATACAAAATCACTCCTATATATTCAATAATTTCTCTGAAAACTTATCAACTTATACTGAAACCAGTGCTCAGAAATATGGAGGTGAAAATAGGGGCGAACCCCAACACTATCACCTCGCCACCCAATCATCGCATATTGAATATATATTTAGTTGATATTCAAAAGTCATCATGCAGCTGTGTTCCCACAGGTCATCACTTCTCTTATGTTTAACAAATCCAAAAGTTGTTCAGAAAAAACAAACTTATCTTGAAGGAAGGTTCCGACGTTTCGATCCCGTGTCACGGAACCAAAAGCTAAATTCAAAGGGGTACATCAAAAGGGTGGAAATGTCTCAGAATGCTTAAACAGTATCTCCTGAAGTCAAATGTAAGACATTGAAAACATAACTAATCCAAAACCATCTCAATGTCCTTGATGTTCCTTTCATTTTCTTTTCAACTTTTTTTAGGCCTCATACTAGCCATTAGGTGCCATGCATTTCTATGGTCACCAAACAAACTTATGGCAATGGCATAATCATTAGCCCCATTATATATATTTTTTCACATTTTTCTTATTTAAAGTGCTCAGTGCTATTTTTCTTTAGTGTCTCATATAACTTAATTCTTAAAATTATTATAACTTAATTGACTTATCTTAAGTCAGTCTTGTCTCATACTAAATTTCTAGAACTAGAACAGAAATAGTTAATGCAGACATAGACATAGCAGCAATATCCGAAACATGGTTCACAGACTCTCATGGGTGGGATATAACCATACCAGGATACAACCTGATTAGACAAGATAGAGAGGGTAAGTTAGGTGGTGGGGTAACACTTTATATCAAAGAGAACATTAAGACAACCAGGATCACAGATGTCAAGTATACTGGGGAATCCATCTGGGTAAACTTGGCCAGAGGTGGAGAAAAATGCCTGTACCTTGGTGTGGTATACAGACCTCCGAGACAATCGGAGGAAAAGGACGCAGAATTAATTGAAGACATTGAGAATATCACCTTATGGGGGGAGGCTGTTCTATTAGGAGACTTCAACATGCCTGATGTGGACCGGAACACACTATCAGCGACAACTTGTTATAACAGGAGGATATTGATGTCCATGAAGGGAGTACGGCTCAAACAAATGGTACTAGAGCCCACTAGGGCCCAGGCCATCCTGGACCTGGTACTTACGAATGGGGAAAGCGTCTCAGACATCTCGGTGGGAGAGATGCTAGCCACCAGTGACCATAATATGGTATGGTTTAACCTTAAGAAAGGCTTCCCTAGATCACAAACAAAAACAAGGGTACTCAATTTCAGGGGCACGGACTTCGCACGCATGGGAGATTTCGTCTACCAGACGTTGCAGGTTCAAGAAGTAACTGATAATGTGGAAGCTATGTGGACAACCTTGAAATCGATCCTTCATGAGGCAACTATCCGCTACATAAAATCGGTAACCAAACAACAAAGAAAAAGGAAACCCCAACGGTTCACAGATGAGGTATCATACCTCGTCAAGGAAAAGAAAAGAGCATTTCTATCATACAAACGCATGGGGGAAAAAGAAGCAAACATTGAATACAGGACAAAGTCTGCAGCGGTCAAAACAGCAGTCAGGGAGGCCAAACTTCGTATGGAAGAAACTCTAGCGAAGAACATCAAGAAAGGGGACAAATCCTTCTTCAGATACATTAGCGACAGGAAAAAGTACACCTTAGAACACCAGACGGGAATTATGTGGAAACTGACTCCGATAAAGCCAAACTACTGAATGATTAATTCTGTTCAGTCTTTACCTGTGAGGCACCAGGGCACGGGCCTCGGCTGGATGCAAAGCAAAGCATGGATGACCCATTTCAGAAGTTTGAGTTCACACCAGCTGATGTTTACAAAGAACTGTCAAGACTCAAGGTGAACAAAGCCATGGGACCGGACAATCTGCACCCAAGAGTGCTCAGAGAGCTATGCGATGTTTTGGCGGAACCGTTAGCCATGCTCTTCAATCTCTCCCTAAGTACGGGGAGGGTACCCCTGGACTGGAAAACTGCCAATGTTGTTCCTCTGCACAAAAAGGGTTGCAGAGCGGAGGCTGCGAATTACAGACCAGTAAGTCTCACATCAATAGTGTGTAAACTCATGGAAACTCTACTTAAAGGGAAATTAGACACGATATTGGATGAGGGGAATCTGAGGGATCCCTGTCAACATGGATTCACTAGGGGCAGGTCATGCCAATCCAATCTTATCAGCTTCTTTGACTGGGTGACAGGAGAGCTAGACTCGGGAGAGTCTCTGGACATAGTGTACTTGGATTTCAGTAAAGCGTTTGACAGTGTCCCACACCGTAGACTATTAAACAAGATGAAATCGATGGGGTTAGGTGAGAAACTAACGGCATGGGTCAATGATTGGCTGAGTGGAAGACTTTAGAGGGTGGTGGTCAATGGCACCCTATCTAAGACATCGGAGGTGACTAGCGGAGTGCCGCAGGGCTCAGTCCTGGGGCCATCCCTTTTTAACATATTCATAAGAGGCTTTAGGGAAAAGTAGCGCTGTTTGCCGACGACGCCAAACTGTGTAATATAGTAGGTGAAAACGATCTCACGGATGGTATGGCGCAGGATCTGATCAAGTTGGAAAACTGGTCCTCAACATGGCAGCTGGGCTTCAATGCAAAGAAGTGTAAGGTGATGCATCTCGGCAGCAGAAATCCATGCAGAACATACACCTTGAATGGAGAAACACTAGCTACGACCTCAGAAGAACGGGACTTGGGAGTAATCATCAGTGCAGACATGAAGGCTGCCAAACAAGTAGAGAAGGCCTCATCCAAGGCAAGGCGGATGATGGGATGTATCAATAGAAGCTTCGTCAGCCGTAAACCTGAAGTCATAATGCCACTGTACAGAACCATGGTGAGACCTCATCTGGAGTACTGTGCGCAATTCTGGAGGCCACATTACCGTAAAGATGTACTTCGAGTTGAGTCAGTCCAGTGAATGGCCACTAGGATGGTCTCCAGACTCAAGGGTCTCTCATACGAGGAAAGACTGGGCAAGTTGCAGCTCTACTCTCTAGAGGAGCGCAGGGAGAGGGGTGACATGATTGAGACATTTAAGTACGTCACGGGTCGTGTCGAGGTGGAAAACGACATTCTTTCCTAAGGGACCTTCAGTCACAAGGGGGCACCCGCTCAAACTCAGAGGAGGGAGATTTGGTGGTGACACCAGGAAGTATTTCTTTACAGAAAGGGTGGTGGATCACTGGAACAAACTACCAGTGCAGGTGATCAAGGCCACTAGCGTGCTCGACTTTAAGAATAAATGGGACATCCAGTGGGATCTCTACGTGGGTCGAGCAGCCAGAGTGGGACAGTAGAGTGGGCAGACTTGATGGGCTATAGCCCTTTTCTGCCGTCATCTTTCTATGTTTCTTCTATGTTTCTATGTTATCATCGGGAAGGTGCGAACAAGTTTGAAAAGGGGGGGACTTTTCTTGAAACAGCCAGAAGGCGAAACATGTCGGAATGACAGGTCCTTTCCCGATGATAGCATGAGACAAGACTGACTTAAGATAAGTCAATTAAGTTATAATCATTTTAAGAATTAAGTTATATGAGACACTAAAGAAAAATAGCACTGAGCACTTTAAATAAGAAAAATGTAAAAAAATATATAATGGGGCTAATGATTATGCCATTTGCCATAAGTTTGTTTGGTGACCATAGAAATGCTAATGGCTAGTCTGAGGCCTAAAAAAAGTAAAAAAAAGTTGAAAAGAAAATGAAAGGAACATCAAGGACATTGAGATGGTTTTGGATCAGAATATTTAAATGCATTTGAAGCTGTAACTAGCTAAATGTTTCTCCCACCTCTGATTTTAATGTTAAAATCGGAGGTGGGAGAGAGACATTTAGGGCTCCTTTTACTAAGCTGCGTTAGGGCTTTAATGCGCGGGATAGCGCGTGCTAAATTGCCACGCGCTAGACCTTAATGCTGGCATCAGTTCTAGCCACGTGGCGTGGGTGTAGCACGCACTAAAAACGCCACGGCAGCTTAGTAAAAAGGAGCTCTTAGCTAGTAAGAGCTTCAAATGCATTTAAGTGAGGTGATAGTCTTGGGGTTCGCCCCTATTTTCACCTCCATGTCTCTGAGCACATAAGTTGATATAAGTTTTCAGAGAAATTATTGACTATATAGGAGTGATTTTGTATTGGATTTGCCATAGTGTCTTTTAATCACTCACATAATAGCAAGCCTTGAATTTGTGGTCCCCCGCATTTTTCTATTTATCCTAGGAATAAGGAATGGATTTTCCCAAGCCTTCTCAAGCCATCTTTTGTTTTACGAAATTATCTAAACCTTTTTTAAACCCTGCCAAGGTAACCGATTTCACCACATTCTCTGGCAACGATTCCAGAGTTTAATGGTGATCACATGGAATTTTTTTTAATTGGTCATGTGCTAATGGTAAGAGCCATAAATGAAATTAATAGTAAATAGGGATTTTTTTTTTTTTTTTCACGGCTGCAGTCAAAATGGTCTTAGCGCATAGGGAAGAACCGCATAAGGGCGCGCTGTCTAATTCTTACCACTGCTTTCAAAAATTTCCTAAAGTGAGTTCGTACGTTACCATTTACAGCTTGTGCCCCTTAAAGACTTTCCTCCACACTGTTTAAAATGCGACTTGGAAAAGAGAGTGCAGTCAGCGTGGTTTTTGAAAATTACAAAATGGTTACAAGAAAGTGTTGTAATTTTCAAATCTGACCTCAGATAACTCCATACTCTGCCAAAAGGAGATGAATCACCAGCCATGAATTCATTAACACTGAACTTTTAGAGAATAGAGTAAACAAACACAGGATAAATCCATGTGTGAGGAGGTCGAATTAACGTCAACTTTTTCAACCTTTTTACACCTATGGACCGAAAGAAATAAAAGAATTATTCTGTGGACCGGCATCGGTCCGTGGACCGGCGGTTGAAGAATATGGGGCTAAGTCGTGGGCCAGACCCCGCCCATCTCTACCCAATCTCCACCCCAGACCCCGCCCCAATAATAGTACTAATTGCACCTTGCACGTCCTGTGCCTCATCTGGAAGCCTTCCCTCTGACGGTGCAACGTCAGAGAGAAGGCTTCCGGTTCAGGCGCAGGATGCCCGTAGGAGCCACTGCCTGTGGCTTTGTGCACTGAATCAGTTAGGAAGAGGGAGCTGGCTCGAAGATAACGCCGCATCGATCGCACCATGGACCGGCGGTTGAAGAACACTGTTTTGGGCCTGATGCATGTGCTGGCCCTGTGGACTGGCAGGAAATTTCTGTGGACCGTGGTTGAAGAACACTGAACTAATACATATTTACACCGATTAGGTGTTTCCTTCATGTCGTTTGCTCTTCACTGGCAAAACAGTTTTGAGCAAGCCACAGTGCAGATGGCAGCGGACAGGATGGTTTATTAGAATGTTCCACACAATGATTGATGTTGGTAGAAATATGTAGGAAGTAGATCTGGAAAGGTCACGCAGTGCCACATGTTTCTTCTCTCAGTTGATGTGGACGGAGCGTTTTACTTGCCGGGAATCTGGCTTGCAACATCAGAATTTTTAGATCCGCAGATTTTTCCGAAAAATTCTGTCTTGGGTGAACCGCTGAGACTGAACGCAGAGCTGCCAAGTTATCCAGCTCTAAGAGTGCGATTTTAGGCCAGCTCTGCATTTCTGACTGCCGCATCCTGCTGCATTCTGGGAACCATTCATTGGGGATAATCGAATCTTAAAACTTAGGGCTCCTTTTACGAAGGCGCGCTAGGACCTTAACGCGTGGGATAGCGCGTGCTAAAATGCTGCATGCGCTAGCCGCTACGCCTCCTCTTGAGCAGACGGTAGTTTTTCAGCTAGTGCGCGCTAAAAACGCTAGCGCACCTTCATAAAAGGAGTCAGGTTTGTATACTGCATCATCCCCAAATTGGAGCTCGATTCGGTTAACATAAGAGCAAACAGATGCATAATCTTTGGATAGAATATGATAAAACATGAGCTTAAACCAAAATTTAATACTACCCGATTGGCAAAAATCGCTATCGGCAATATACAAAGATTATTTTCTTACCCTACGGCAATTGTCTAAATATTGTTGAAATAAGAATGTTTTCAAGGTCTTTCGAAAGATTTGAAGGGAAGTGTTCCTAATAGAAGATGGAATTTTGTTCCAAATCTCAATAAATCTATACATATAAGATCGACAGAGTTTACCAGTTGATCGAATCCCTTTACAAGAGGGGAAGGAGAGTTTATACTGTTGTTAAAGGTAATAGGGATATAAATATACCATGTAGAAGTTTAAATACGACACAGGCACATTGATACTGTATTCTCAGGTAAACAGGAAGCCAATGAAGTTGACTCAACGGAGGAGACACATGGTCAGACTTTCTCTTTCCAAATATCTATTTTGCCGCCATATTCTGAATCAGTTGAAGTCGATTTAAACTACCCTTACTCAAAGTTACATGAATTGAGTTACAGTAGAGCAATTGTGCTACAATGATGGCCTGCACTAATACTGTAAAAGGTTACTAATTAAGGACTGCAAAAGTCACCATGCTTGAGGATTGAAAACCGGTTGGCGGATAGGAAACAGAGAGTGGGGGGTGAAAGGACAATACTCAGACTGGAAAAGCATCACGAGTGGAGTGCCACAGGGTTCGGTGCTCGGGCCTGTGCTCTTCAACACATTTATAAACGACCTAGAAATTGGCACGACGAGTGAGGTGATTAAATTTGCGGACGATACAAAGTTATTCAGAGTACTGAGGACACAGAAGGATTGCGAAGACCTACAAAGAGACATAAATACGCTCGAGGAATGGGCCGCAAAATGGCAAATGAGGTTCAACGTGGATAAGTGCAAGGTGATGCATGTCGGTAACCAAAATCATATGCACAAGTACAGGATGTCCGGTGCTAAACTCGGAGAGAGCCCCCAGGAAAGACACTTGGGAGTACTTGTAGACAAGTCAATGAAACTGTCTGCACAATGTGCGGTGGCGGCGAAAAGGGCATACAGAATGCTAGGAATGATTAAGAAGGCGATCACAAATGGACCTGAAAAGGTTATCATGCCGTTATTCCGCGCCATGGTAAGCCCCCACCTAGAATACTGTGTCTAACACTGGTCGCCGTACATGAAAAAGGACATAGTACTACTCGAAAGGATCCAGAATACAGCGACAAAAATGGTTAAGGGCCTGGGGGAGTTGCCTTACAACGAGAGGCTAGAGAAACTGGGCCTCTTCTCCCTTGAGAAGAGAAGACTGAGAGGGGACATGACCGAAACATTCAAGATATTGAAGGGAATTGACTTCGCAGAGAAAGAGAGACTGTTCACCCTCTCCAAGATGAAAAGAACGAGAGGGCACTCGCTAAAATTAGAAGGGAAAAGTAAGGAAGTTCTTCTTCACCTAGAGAGTGGTAGAAATCTGGAATGCTCTTCCGGAGATTCTTGTAGGGGAAAGCACCCTTCAGGGATTCAAGTCAAAGTTGGATAAGAACATACACAAGTAAGGCTAGACTCAAATAGTCTTTGACCTAAGGGCCGCTGGGTGAGCGGACTGCTGGGCACGATGGACTACTGGTCTGACCCAGCAGCAAATCATATGTTCTTATGTTCTGAAGCTGAGACTGGCCCAAAATGTCTCTGTTCTGGAACGGGGTAACTTGGCAGCTCTGTGAAAAGGCAGCAAAAACGAGAGCTGTTCTGATTCGGATCACTCACTTTCGAACGGATTCTAATCTAATCTAATGCACAATTTATTAATCACACTATACCAAAAAAGATTCAAGGCGATTTACATTCAAAGAGGCCGTAAAATCTATGGGAAAATACGAAAGCAATCAATAATTAAAATATTATCATAACACGACTATCACAAGTCATATAAAAAAGTTTAAAATTTTTTACTAAATCTTAAGTAATTGATATCAGTCCCTAATGTAAACAGGTAGATTATTCCGAGACAAATTGAGCTGCTGTTTATACTATACTCCTCTAATCTCTGGAAAATGTAGTAATAAAGTACCACATAATCTGGTGGAAGAATAATTCAAATGAGAAAAAAATAAAATCAGATTATCTGAAGAGTCAGTCTGTAATATACAATGATCTAAATTTAATTTGCCTCTCATTCGATAACCAATGAAGATTCTTATACGCTAATGCAACACTTTCATATCTTTTTGAGACCAAAAATTAATCTAACCGCAGTATTCTGGAAAAACTGCAATTTTTTGTGATGTTTAAAGAATTATAGTAATCAAGTTGAGGAAACACTAACATATGAACCAAAAAAGCACAATTTCATGCGATGGATGTGCTTGTTTTTGAGTATAAATGAACTCGAGACGCGGCTCAATAGTTGACAAGCAAACACGTATTTCATCATCCACCATCTGCAGTTCTCTTTTTTTTTTAAAATTTAATTTCTGTCAGAGCTGAAAATCCAAGTTTGCAAGATAAGAAGATTCAAATGGTAGCAAAGCCTCGATTACTTTGTTGCTCAAGTTAGGATAACGACTGCATATAAAATAAAACTAAAATGACTTGCCATTGGTTTTCAAGGACCAATCACGTCAAAGAATGATGCTTGTCTGGGCGGTTGCATCCTTACGCACACAGACGGTCATAACATTGACAGACGCATGCGTACACCACGTACATGTCATCTATTCTCGTGTATACTTATGAAAGGAATTTTTTTTAAGTTCTGGAATCTCTTCAGGGCACACCACAGAGCCTTGGCACACTGTTTGTAAAATTACAATTATAATGTGCTACGAAAAACATTTGTTCCATTTAGGGCTCCTTTTACGAAGCCGCATTAGTGGTTTAATGCGTGTAATAGTGCGCGCTGATTTGCCGGCCGTGCTAGCCGCTACCGCCTCCTCTTGAGCAGGTGGTAGTTTTTCGGCTAGCGTGCGCTAAAAATGTGCGTGCGATAAAAGCCACTAACGCGGCTTCGTAAAAGGAGCCCTAAATGTGCCAAAGCTAAAAAGAGTTTGAGAGACACTGTTCTATGAGCGTCGGGAGCAGCGCGGGCCATTCAGCGTGGCTCCCCGCGATAGAAACTGCTAGCGCATGGGAAACTATACTCACTATTCCGCTTTCTGACATGGATTGGGAACTTTTCTGGTCTTCAACAAATCGCCCACTTTTATCTTCTAGAGCACAGGTGTCGAAGTCGGTCCTCGAGGGCCGCAATCCGGTCGGGTTTTCAGGATTTCCCCAATGACTATGCATTGAAAGCAGTGCGTGCACATAGATCTCATGCATATTCATTGGGGAAATCTTGAAAACCCGACTGGATTGCGGCCCTTGAGGACCGACTTCGACACCCCTGTTCTAGAGCAGTGGTTCCCAACCCTGTCCTGGAGGAACACCAGGCCAATTGGGTTTTCAGGCTAGCCCTAATGAATATGCATGAAGCAAATTTGCATGCCTATCACTTCCATCATATGCAAATCTCTCTCATGCATATTCATTAGGGCTAGCCTGAAAACCCGATTGGCCTGGTGTTCCTCCAGGACAGGGTTGGGAATCACTGCTCTAGAGTCTCACAATCAATGTTCTTTATTATGTGGCATGCAGTATGGACTCCATTTCGCATGTGGAAAGCCAATTTAAAACAAGACTCTGTTTGCTGGAACTGTTTAAAAGATGTAGGAACTCTCGACCACATGCTTTTTCACTGTACACAGGTCCGATCCTTTTGGACTCGCATTTGGAGCACCATACAATCTATTACTAACTGCTCGGAAGAGATCTCTATGGACATTGTAATCCTTCGCTCTCAACATCCCTGCTTTGCACACTCAAATTGTCCTCCTAAACTCATTGATACCATGTTTGTGACTGCTCTCATGCACATTCTGAAAAACTGGAAATCATCTTCGTTATTAGACTATACTTTTTGGTGGAACTCTCTGTGTATGTACCATAGATTTGAATCCTATGCATATGAGAAAAAAATTACATCCAGAACCCTCACGAACTTGAAGTTTAACAAATCACCTTGGTCATGCCTAGATACCTATGTACGTTCTGCTTCGTAGACGCTCCTGTCTTCCTTTTCTTTATTTTTCTTTCATCTTTCTCCCTTTTTTCTGTTGTTCTCCCTCACTTTCTTCTTATATTCTCTTCACATGCAGTTCTAATAGTAGGAACCTTTCTCACTGTTATGTTCCTCTATAGTTAAATATAGATTTATATGCTCTTTATACAGAAAGCTTTATTTTGACTTCATGTATTTGAACTGCTTCCTGTATTTTCTAAAAATACTCAATAAAAAACTATTGAACTCAAAAAAAAAAAAAAAAGAAACTGCTAGCGCAGTTTAATAGAAGAGGCCCTTTATATATTATTATGAGGAAACAGGCTAGTGAAATTGTGCTTTTTTGGTTCATATGTTAGTGTTTCCTCAACTTGATTACTGTAATTCTTTAAACATCACAAAAAAAAATCGCAGTTGTTCCAGAATACTGTGGTTAGATTAATTTTTGGTCTCAAAAGATATGAAAGTGTTGCATTAGCGTATAAGAATCTTCATTGGTTATCGAATGAGAGGCAAATTAAATTTAAATCTATATATATAAAATCGGAGGTATGTATGTATGTGCCGCGATCACGCAAAAACGGCTTGACCGATTTGAACGAAACTTGGTATGCAGATCCCTCACTAACTGGGGTGATATGTTCTGGGGGTCTCGCGGCCCACAACTCTATGTTGCTTGCTCAAGGGTGGGTTCACGCAAGAATTTATATGTTCTTGCTCCTGGAGGTGAAACTAAAAATGTTGTTTATAATCACGTTTTGTGTTAGTTGTATTGTATTCATTTTGTCAAATATTTCACATTATAATTTGAATATTGTACTTTTTATTAAGCTGTAAAACAATAATTTCATTCACCACTATAAAGTATCTTTATTTGAATCCATTTACAGTGTTATTGCTATAATTAAATACCCGTGCAATTCCGGGGCATCAGCTAGTAATTATATATTACAGACTGACTCTTCAGATAATCTGATTTTGTTTTTTTCTCATTTGAATTATTCTTCCACCAGATTATGTGGTACTTTATTACTACATTTTCCAGAGATTAGAGGAGTATCAATTTGTCTTGGAATAATCTACCTGTTTACATTAGGACTGATACCAATTACTTAAGATTTTGTGATAGTCACTGGTCTAGAATGATAAAGAGTGCAGAAAAATACATTTTGTAAATAAAAAAGCAAATAACACGATAGATCAATTTAATGCCACAAAATATTACAGAATAAAATACGCTCAAGACAAAACAAAGAAAATCTGAAACGGAAATCAACATAAGCATAATACACATAATCAAACATGTTGCATTTTTCTAAGTCCTCCACATCTGCATTAGTCGAGTTCTGAAAACTGCATTACTCTTCCAGCCTTTCTGTAGGGAAATATTTGGAGTCGCTGTGCTCTCTTGTACCCCTTAATTACCGGTTTTCGTAAACACAGAGCTGCAGGAAAAAAAAAAAAAAAAAAAAAGTCTGTAAAAGTATTCGAAATATCTCCACGAAGTGTTGTGCCAGTGCAGGAAATCTGCAGCCCTGAGCCACCTCCGAGAGAGGAAGTCAATCCAGCGTATCGTGGGAGAGAAGGAAAGCGAAGTGTTAACGTTACTACCAAGAACAGAGGATACTGGAGCTTCCTCCTGCAAACTTCCTGTTTAATTTATACCAAGAAAACAACAACTGAGGAAAAGAGTGGTCAGATGCAAAGTTAACTGGGCTTTGTGAATGCATTATGTGGCCACTTTAGACCTCAGATGTGTTGGGGGTGGGGGGAGGAGGGGCAATTCTACAGTTAGGTATAGAGGTTTGCACGGGAACGGGGATCCTGGGAATCCCGCGGGTCTCACAGGGGTCCTGCGGGAATCCCCCCTAACCCACGGGACTCCCACGGGGACCCCCCCTCTAGCCCACGGGACACCCACGGGGACCCCCCTCTAGCCCACGGGACACCCACGGGGACCCCCCTCTAGCCCACGGGACACCCACGGGGACCCCCCTCTAGCCCACGGGACACCCACGGGGACCCCCCTCTAGCCCACGGGACACCCACGGGGACCTTCCTCTAGCCAACGGATTCCCACGGGGATGGAAGGCTTTGGAAGCAGGGCTCGTCCATATGATATAATGGACACGTCAGCTTTAGTAAAAGAGGGGGTTTATAAGTGAATTACCTGAACAGAAAACAAAAAAAAAGGTTCCACCAAAGAGATTCCACAAGGAAAACAGCAGCACAAACACAAAAGAAACTGTGGAATTGATCCTTTCAGAAGTATTCTCCAATGTTATGTACCCTCCTGGAAATGTCCAGTTCTCTTCTTATGTAATCCGCTTTGAACCGCAAGGTACAAGCGGAATAAAAATCACTAATGTAATGTAAAGTAATTGCTGCTTTTTATGGGGATGGGCGGGGATGGAGGTAATTCCTTGCGGGGATGGGTGGGGACGGAGAGGATCCTGACGGGGACGGGTGAGGACGGAGAGGATCCTGGCGGGACGGGTGGGGACGGAGAGGATCCTGATGGGGACAGGTGGGGATGGAGAGGATCTTGACGGGGACAGGTGGGGATGGAGAGGATCTTGACGGGGACAGGTGGGGACGGAGAGGATCCTGATGGGGACAGGTGGGGACGGAGAGGATCCTGATGGGGACGGGCGGAGACGGAGAGGATCCTGGCAGGGATGGGTGGGATTTCTGTCCCTGTGCAACTCTCTAGTTAGGTACCTCTATTTAGATGCCCTGGGACCATAAACTAGGAGTTGGAACTGGTGCTCCTGCAGTTATACCAGCCATAGACCTGGAAAGCAGGTACAAGAGTCCAGGCCTCTATGCTAGGTGCAATTAGGACGCGGACATGTCCTCCTTTTGAGGACATGTCTAGGGGTCCGGATGGCTTTCAAAACCTCCGGGTTTTGAAAAGCTTCTGACAAATCGCTGCCGGACAGGAGGGCTTCCGCGCATGCACGGATGCCATGCGATGATGTCACGCGTACGCACATGCATGGATGCCCTCCTGCCTGATGAGAGCAGGCAGTGGGGGCGGGGCTACGATGGGATTAGGGGTGGGACTGGGATGGGTGGAACTGAGTGGGCCTGGGGGGCGGGTTTCCATTTGGAAAATCTGGTAACCCTGATGCAATTCCTGCCACTTATGTTGTTTCGCCAAAATGTGATAAAAAGTGGCCTTAGAGCAGGGGTCTCAAAGTCCCTCCTTGAGGGCCGCAATCCAGTCGGGTTTTCAGGATTTCCCCAATACTTTCGTTGTATGCTAATAGATCTCATGCATATTCATGGAGGAAATCCTGAAAACCTGACTGGATTGCGCCCTCAAGGAGGGACTTTGACACCCCTGCTGTAGAGAGAGATGATAAATGATCTCCCCCCCCTCCCCATGTTAGTAGATTGGGTTTCTGCGATCCGCAATTACGATATGATAAACCTAGGGCTCCTTTTACAAAGGCACGCTAGCGGTTTAACGCGTGTAATAACGTGCGCTAAACCGCCGGACGCGCTAGCCGCTATCGCCTCCTGTTGAGCAGGTGGTAGTTTTTGGCCAGCGTGGGGGTTAGGGCGTGATGAAAAGTCACACGTTTTAACCCCACTAGTGCGGCTTTGTGAAAGGAGCTCCTAGCCTCTGGGAATGACTCTAGACCAGAGGCAAAGCTACGAGTGGCTGGGATCTTTGGCTCCACCCTTTGCTTCTTTGGCTTTAGGTGTGGGTAGCGTGTGAAAAGTCAAAAGACCCCCAAAGCAAATAAAAGGGAACATGTCAGTTCTGAACTGAGTGCACAGATGGCGTTCCCCAATCATGTGTGACTTTGCAAAGCCATTCTCTGTTATGGAAAAGTGCAACGGATGCTGGAATTAGCTCTGCTAAATTAAAATGTTATGAAATATGGTGTGGTTACACAACATAGCAATTAGAATGTGGTCTATGCTATTACAAAGGAACGTTTTCCATTATACTTATTGTCAGCAAATGCTGGTGTGAAACCAGGTTCCATATGGCCACCGCGGAGAGGTCTGAAATGGCACTTACAATCGTCCTTCTATCCAAGATGGATGATATGTTGCTCCTAGGCACGATGGATTCCATGCAAAATGGAAGTGAATGATTAGCAGAATGGTTGACATTTATCCTCGTTCACTGGCAATAGGAAAGAAGCCAATTATTTATCTATTTTTTATTAAATAATTCCATGGAATTTGTCTCTCATTGACGTGGGTCTCCAGCATTTGTTGTTCTGTGACATTCAACGTTTTCCATTATACTTGTCAGCAAATGCTGGTGTGAAACCAGGTTCCATATGGCCATCGTGGAAAGGTTTGAAATGGCGCTTGCAACCGTCCTTCTATCCAAGATGGATGATATGTTGCTCCTAGGCACGATGGATTCCATGCAAAATGGAAGTGAATGATTAGCAGAATGGTTGACATTTATCCTTGTTCACTGGCAATAGAAAAGAAGCCAATTATTTATCTATTTTTTTATTAAATAATTCCATGGAATTTGTCTCTCGTTGACGTAGGTCTCCAGCATTTGTTGTTCTGTGACTTTCAGGTCATGTCTGCTTCAGTTTAGTTCGAGATCATTGTGTACCATTCCTCATGTCTGCTGTTGGAATCACCCAGAATGTCGCATTTCAAGCAGGGCCGGCTCAAACCAGGGCACCTGTGGTAAAGGGCGTCAAGATCCTAGCCTGGTCTACCTTCAGTTTTGGGGAGTCCTGCCGGCTCAACTGATTGGGGATTCCTGTGCCGCGATCAGCTGATAGCAAGAGATCCTTCGGCTAAGATAGGTGGCTGAGCCGCCTATCTTGGCGATCAGGCAGGTGCGATTCTCTAACCAGCGTCGATTTGACATGGGTGCCAGTTAGGGGTAAGGCATCGTCCTTTCAGTTAGATGCAATTCTGTATAGGATGTTGGTAGTTGATTCTCTGCTGCTTCTTTGAAGATGCAATTTTAAAAAAACACAAAACAAGATGGTGCCCCTAGCAGGAGTCTCATGTGATCTGAATTGGCCACTGTTAGAAACAGTATACTGAGCTAGATGGACCATTGGTTTGACCTAGTAGGGATACTCTTAAGTTTTATGTACTGTACTTATGGCCATGTAAGGAAACATTTCTTTATGAGGACTGTGACCCCTAGTGGTGCACTCCAACTTAGATAGTATAGTAGCGCTAGATAATATATCAATGCTTTATAAGTCCAGTTTCTTTACAACAGTACATCTTAGGAATTCAGATATCCACCCTTATCAATAGATACAGGTGGTGGGATTCTTCATGATTCCAAGTACTATTTCCCAACTATTTACTTATTTCAATTATTTTATATAGATATAATAAATAATAGACTTAGCTTATTCAAAGTCCATTCCCCTTCCCGACGCGTTTCGCCGAACTTTCTCAAGGTCGGGGGAACTGAAACATAAAGGTTAGCAAAAGAGGGGGTTATTCTACAAGCATTAAAATCACACTATTATTCTAATGCTCTAATGCTACCTTATCTTTTTCATATGCTTTATATTTTATATTTTACCTGGACATTACAGCATAGCGTCTCCTAGTATAACCAGCCATTCAAAAATGGCCGCGGCCTTCTAAACCAGCACTAAAATACCCTCCCCAATTATGATGTCATAGCATCACATGATCTACTGAGGAAACCTGATCAACTATCAACTTGGGCCATCCAGTCCGAAGTTTCATTCAAACCCTCCAGAGCCATAGTTTGGAGCTCAAACATCCATCTCAGTTCCCTAAGATTCAAAGTTCGTTCAATATTGCCTCCCTCCCACCCTATCTGTATAGCATCTAAGACCCTCCATTTCCAATCTATTAACTTGTGTCTGCACAGTTTCCAATGGCGAACCAGAGGGGAACTTTCATGTTGGGTATTAACTCTAGATTTGTGTTCGGTGAGTCTCACTTTTAACGTGCGAGTTGGACGTCCGATATATAGGTTGGGACAAGGACATTGTATCAAGTATATAACATGATGAGAATTACAATTAGTAAAATGCCTAGTTTGATATGTTTTACCCGTAATAGGATGATTCCATATTTCACCCGCTAGAGTGTATGTACACCACTAGCATTGTCCACAGGGCAGATGAATTCCCTTGGGGTGATAGTGTCCGAAGATCTAAAGGTGAAAAAACAGTGTGACAAGGCAGTAGCTGCTGCCAGAAGAATGCTGGGCTGTATAAAGAGAGGCGTAGTCAGTAGAAGGAAGAAGGTGTTGATGCCCCTGTACAGGTCATTGGTAAGGCCCCACTTGGAGTATTGTGTTTAATTTTGGAGACCGTATCTGGCGAAGGACGTAAGAAGACTTGAGGCGGTCCAGAGGAGGGCGACGAAAATGATAGGAGGCTTGCGCCAGAAGACGTATGAGGAGAGACTGGAAGCCCTGAATATGTATACCCTAGAGGAAAGGAGAGACAGGGGAGATATGATTCAGATGTTCAAATACTTGAAGGGTATTAACGTAGAACAAAATCTTTTCCAGAGAAAGGAAAATGGTAAAACCAGAGGACATAATTTGAGGTTGAGGGGTGGTAGATTCAGGGGCAATGTTAGGAAATTCTACTTTACGGAGAGGGTAGTGGATACCTGGAATGCGCTCCCGAGAGAGGTGGTGGAGAGTAAAACTGTGACAGAGTTCAAAGAAGCATGGGATGAACACAGAGGATCTAGAATCAGAAAATAATATTAAATATTGAACTAAGGCCAGTACTGGGCAAACTTGCACGGTCTGTGTCTGTATATGGCCGTTTGGTGGAGGATGGGCTGGGGAGGGCTTCAATGGCTGGGAGGGTGTAGATGGGCTGGAGTAAGTCTTAACAGAGATTTCGGCAGTTGGAACCCAAGCACAGTACCGGGTAGAGCTTTGGATTCTTGCCCAGAAATAGCTAAGAAGAAGAAATTTAAATTGAATCAGGTTGGGCAGACTGGATGGACCATTCGGGTCTTTATCTGCCGTCATCTACTATGTTACTATGTTACTTGATATGAGTTTTTGGTTCCCTCAGAATACTGTGATTTAGACTTTCACCAATGCTCTTACCTCGCTTGTAAGAACATATGGGCTTGTCACTTATAGCTGGAATC
Source organism: Geotrypetes seraphini (assembly GCF_902459505.1). Classification (NCBI taxonomy): domain Eukaryota; kingdom Metazoa; phylum Chordata; class Amphibia; order Gymnophiona; family Dermophiidae; genus Geotrypetes; species Geotrypetes seraphini. Next base: position 13,603,209 of record NC_047093.1, on the reverse strand, counting down.
GCTAATTTTACAATGTGCCAATGTTTCAACACAATCTGTGAAATTGCTTGGGCGTAAATAGAATATTGTTGAACAAAAGCGATGGATTCTTGAGTAGTATTATCAGGTGAATGAATCATATAGTAACAATAGTTCGCGCTGAGCATACTTCGCACGCTTGTATGCTCGCTGAACAGCATCCCGGGGGTAGCCTCTTTGGTGGAATCGTCTTTTCATATCCTTGGCTTAAAGCAGGAACTCTTCCTTTGAGTGACATATCCTTCTCAAGCGGAGAAATTGACCTATTGGTAAACTACGCTTTAGCCCAATAGGGTGGAAACTATGGAACCGAAGGAAACTGTTTCTAGCAGTAGATTTTCTGTATAGAGTTGTTAACAATCTACCTTCTGCTTTTGTGATCTTAATATCCAACGAACCTTGAATCTTAGGGAACTGAGATGGATGTTTGAGCTCCAAACTATGGCTCCGGAGGGTTTGAATGAAACTTCGGACTGGATGACTCAAGTTGATAGTTGATCAGGTTTCCTCAGTAGATCATGTGATGCTATGACATCACAATTGGGGAGGAACCTGGACTTGCCCCCCCCCCCCTTGTTTATGACAATATTCAGTGCTGGCTGCTATCTGGGCGGAGATGAGCAATAACTCAGCACCTGTATCGGTCCTAAGGTATCTGAATTATAATGTTGAATATTGCTAGGCTTTGGGTAATATCTGGCTCTGCTCATTGCTCCCTCCCCTCCCCTCCTCCCCCAGGTATTGTCTGGATAGCACTGGAGCAGTCTGTAGAGGTTTTCAACAGCAGTTTCCAGAGGGTAGCAGCAACTGTCTGTCAGTCCACATTAGATTGTAAGCTCTTCTGAGCAGGGACCGTCTATTGAATGTTAAATGTACAGTACTGCATATGCCTTTCAGCGCTATAAAAATGATAATTAGTAGTAGTAGTGGTAAGGTTATTGCACAGTTAGAGAACAGAAAAAAATGACCGAAATGATTTTAGAGGATAAATGCATCCTTTTTTTCCTCAATATATTATAATATCATATGAGGCTCTGCAGAGGAGAATTAAACCGATGATCTATAGACCAGCTAGTTAATACTGGGAAGCTTGTTTCAAATATACCTAGTACAGCAGGGCTATACTGCAGAGGTAGGGAACTCCGGTCCTCGAGAGCCGTATTCCAGTCGGGTTTTCAGGATTTCCCCAATGAATATCCATTGAAAGCAGTGCATGCAAATAGATCTCATGTATATTCATTGGGGAAATCCTGAAAACCCGACTGGAATACGGCTCTCGAGGACCGGAGTTCCCTACCCTTGCTATACTGGTTTAAAGTTTTAAAAAATTTTGATAAAATCGCAATCTCGAAATTCAAAGCGATGTACATTAAAATATGGGAATGACAAATAAAACAATTACTAACATGACTGATTAGATACAAAAGGAAGAGGGGAGAACTACAATTGTGATAGAAAAGAGACAATTAAAGGTTAACACAGAAGGACGGGGCCAAGAAGATATTAAAATTGTAACTACTACTATGAATTATTTCTATAGCGCAACTAGATGTACGCAGTGCTGTACAGAGTCACAAAGAGTAAAAAAACAGTCCCTGCTCCAAAGAGCTTACAATCTAAACAGGCAAAACAGACAAATAGGATGTCACGGATACAATTCAAGAGAACGGTTAATCTGCGCGCTGGGTTGGAGGGTAGAGGGGAGCACAGGACAATCAAGCCATTGTGACATCACTGATGAGGTTGGCTCTTATTGGTGGAAGGAGGCATTATGACATCACAATCTCAGCTCTGCTTCCCAAAGACTGAAACTCTTTACACTACTATGAATTATTTCTATAGTGCTACCAGACGAACGCAGCGCTGTACAGAGTCACAAAGAAGACAGTCCCTGCTTAAAGAGCTTACAATCTAAACAGACAAGACAGACAAATAGGATGTCACGGATACAATTCAAGAGAACGGTTAATCTGCGCGCTGGGTAGGAGGGTAGAGGGGAGGACAGGACAATCAAGCCATTGTGACATCACTGATGAGGTTGGCTCTTATTGGTGGAAAGAGGCATTATGACATCACAAGCTCAGCTCTGCTTCTCAAAGACCGAAACTCTTCACACTACTATGAATTATTTCTATAGCGCTACCAGACGTACGCAGCGCTGTACAGAGTAACAAAGAGTAAGAAAACAGCCCCTTCTCGAAAGAGCTTACAGTCTAAACAGACAAGCCAGACAAACAGGATGTCATGGATACAGTTAAAGGGAAAGCATCTTTAAATAAAAAGGTTTTTATAAACCTTTGAATTTGTCTAATGACTTTTCTTCCCTCAGTTGTTTTGGGAGTGAATTCCAAGTTTGTGGTGCTACATCTGAAAAGATAATATCCCTTCGGGTATTAATGCATCTTAAGGATGGAATGGAGAGGAGGTTTTTGTCGTCAGATCTTAATGCTCTTGACGGGAAGCATTCTCCCCAAGAATAGGGGGAAATTTACAGATTTGTTAATTCTCACTTCATGTCTTCTTAATGCAGCCTCTCAATCCATGTTTCCAACCTCCGCTGTGAGCAGCCTTCCCACTATGAATGAATTTCTTTTTTTTTTTTTTGCAAACATTTTAAAATGTCAAGATTTCAAAATCTTTTCCTGGCAGACCAGCGGCTGAGGGAGCCCTGATGAACTTCTTCGTGCAGGTGTTACGACGACTGACGTGTGATCACAAAGGGGAGATGGAGGTGCCAGGCCTCTGGGTCACGGGAGCTCTGTGTGTGGTTTGGCAGCCAAGCGCCAGCACCTCTCACTCTCACTGTCCCAGTGCTACACTAAAGGCAACCTGATCTGGCTTTAATTTAGGCTGACCACAGGACAAATGGTTTAAATAAAGACCCACATGACTGAGTCACTACACTTATGGCCATTCATGACACAGGAAGGAGCACTAGTGCACGAGAGACAAAAGAAATTGCTCTTAACACAGCAGAAAGGAACAAGACACGGAACCTTTCTTCTTGACTAAATACAGGAGAAAGGCCATCAAGATGGACTCTGTAATTCTAAATAAGAGCGAGTTCCCCTTTGAAAGTCCCATGTTGAACTGGAGGAAGGCTTTTCAGAGAACATAAGAAGTTGCCTCTGCTGAGGCAGACCAGAGGTCCATCTCACCCAGTGGTCCGCTCCCGCGGCGGCCCCTCAGGCCTAATGCCTGAGCAGTGATCCCTGACTATTTCTATAGCTTACCTCTTACTCCTATCCCTATAACCTGCCTCTTCCCCCTATCTGTACCCCTCAATCCCTTTGTCCTTCAGGAAACTATCCAAACCTTCTTTGAAGCCCTGTAACGTGTTTCTGCCTATCACAGCCTCTGGCAGTGCGTTCCATGTATCCACCACCCTCTGGGTGAAAAAGAACTTCCTAGCGTTTGTTCTAAACCTGTCCCCTTTCAATTTTTCCGAGTGCCCCCTTGTACTTGTGGTTCCCCCATAATTTGAAAAATCTGTCCCTGTCTACTTTTTCTATGCCCTTCAGGATCTTGAAGGTTTCTATCATGTCACCTCTAAGTCTCCGCTTCTCCAGGGAGAACAGCCCCAGCTCCTTCAGTCTGTCAGTATATGAGAGGTTTTCCATTCCCTTAATTAGCTTAATTGCTCTTCTCTGTACTCCCTCAAGCACTGCCATGTCCTTCCTGAGGTACGGCGACCAGTACTGGACGCAGTATTCCAGATGAGGGCGCACCATTGCATGGTACAGTGGCAGGATGACTTCCTTCGTTCTGGTCGTGATACCCTTTTTGATGATACCCAACATTTTGTTTGCTTTCCTTGAGGCTGTGGCGCACTGCGCCGACGATTTCAATGTTGTGTCTACCATCACTCCCAGGATGCAGCATTTCCTCAAAGACCCTCAAGGCACAGGTTTGCAAAATACGATTTGTAGGAATTAAAAGCCAGGGGTGTCAAGCTCTTTCCTGAGCAAATCAAATTGAAATGTCTCCTGGCCTGTAAGTTACCCACAAATGCGGCACTTTTTCTGTGTTTAATGCAGAGAAATGAAGACAGAAAAATATGAGCCTCGGGTTATTTTCAATTGTGTCTTGTTAAAAACATTGGACCATCTGTGATCTCTTCTGCCTCCTTTTTTGACCTGGCTGTTTCTTCTTCTCTGGGTTTCTATGCTAGTTATTATTATTATTAGTTGGTTGTTTTTTTTTTTAGCATTTATGCAATGTTTATAGCCTAAGCAGTTTGCATTTAGTTACTCAAATATTTTTTCTTGTCTGTCCTGTGGGCTCACAATCTATCTAATGTACCTGGGGCAATGGGGGGATTAAGTGACTTGCCCAGGGTCACAAGGAGCAATGTGGGTTGAACCCACAACCTCAGGGTGCTGAGGCTGTAGCTCCACTGCGCCACTGTAGAAATAAAAATATAGTACAAGTGATCCAAGTGTAGGACAATCCAGCCATTTGTGACAGCACTGACGAGATTGGTTCTTATTGGTGGAATGAGGCATTATGATGTCACAATACCAGCCCTGAAATACCAGAGGCTGAAACCAGAGGCTGAAATACCAGAGGCTGAAACTTTTCACACTTATTTATTCTCCCAGGGGAGCTCAGAAAAGTTTATATGAATTTATTCAAGTACTCAAGCATTTTGGGGATTAAGTGACTTGCCCAGGGTCACAAGGAGCAGCGCTGGGCTGCAGCCCTAACCACTAGGCCACTCCATTACTACCAGACTTTATTTTCACCTGTCCATGGATTATTCCTCTATTTTATAATCTCTCATAAACTGGTTTAGTCTTTACGGTGAAAGTTTGTGGTCAGGACCCATGCACAAAGCGCCTTTTGGAACCCTGCAGTTATGAGGACTAGATCCAGCCACTAGAAGTGTATGGACCTCAGCCTCGGCATCCTGAGGTTGTGGGTTCAAATCCCATTTTGCTCCTTGTGATCCTGGCCAAATCACTTAATCCCCCCCATGTAAATTAGGTAGAGTGTGAGCCCACCAGAGCATATAGGGGAAAATGCTTGAGTACCTGAATGTAAACCACATAGGCTATAAGTGGTGACAGGTCAAATGCGCGCAAGACAATAGCGCGGAGACAAAACCGCTATAAGTGGTATATAAATGTTAAAAATAGCAAAATAAATAGGTGCCACTGCATAATGACTATACATCCCTCCTCTCTAGAGACAGTGAATGCTGCCTCCACAGCAATCCCACTTCCAGTTGAGCAACAGAGCTAGGAATTGAACTCAAGTCCCTCCACATTGCTGGCTCCGATGGTGAGGGTGAGAGGCACCCGGGACTGTGGCATCCCTTCCCGCCCTCATCTCTGACCCCCCCCCCCTGCCGCATGCATGCCCCCCTTCCCTACAAGTGGATCGATTTTTCATGCCTTCAAAAATTACAAAGACTAGGGGACACTCGATGAAGTTACAGGGAAATACTTTTAAAACCAATAGGAGGAAATGTTTTTTCACTCAGAGAATAGTTAAGCTCTGGAACGCATTGCCAGAGGATGTGGTAAGAGCGGATAGCGTAGCTGGTTGTAAGAAAGGTTTGGACAAGTTCCTGGAGGAAAAGTCTGTTATTGAGAAAGATGTGGGGGAAGCCACTGCTTGCCCTGGATCGGTAGCATGGAATGTTGCTACTCTTTGGGATTCTAGAATCTTGTTACTGTCTGGGATTCCGGAATCTTGCTATTCTTTGAGATTCTGTATGGAATGTTGCTACTCTTTGGGATTCTAGAATCTTGTTACTCTCTGGGATTCCGGAATCTTGTTCTTTGAAATTCTATATGGAATGTTGCTACTCTTTGGGATTCTAGAATCTTGCTATTCTTTGGGATTCTGTATGGAATGTTGCTACTCCTTGGGTTTTGGTCAGGTACTAGGGACTCGGATTGGCCACCGTGAGAACGGGCTACTGGACTTGATGGACTATTGGTCTGACCCAGTAAGGCTATTCTTATGTTCTTATGTTTTACTTATTAATTTTTAGCCCCATTGTGAAATTCAGGTTGTGGCAGGATTTAAGTTTCCCGCAGCGTTGGTGAATTGAGCAGGCACCATTATTAAGGATATGTAAAGTGACATGGGCCTTGTGAGCTGTTGGGATACAGCTTTTGTTATTGCAAACACTTTATGGTTTCTCTGATTCTCTGATGCTCTGATGAAGATAATGCGAAACGAGCTCATCGAAATCAGAATGAATCTAAAACAAGTTGCCTGACATTATTAAGATAAGTGGCTTTTACACTTCTGATATTATTTATATATTACCAATGCAAGTTTGCACAGCATGATTTTTGCACAGTAATTAAGGGTGGTAGAGGTTGGCCCGTGATTGAAATTGATGTCCACATTAGCTGAATGGCCAGTGGGCTGGCATGTGAAAATGGACCCATGATCTGAGGCTTTCCTCCTTCCACAAGAGATAATTGACATTTCTCCTAGGACAAGCAGGATGAGTCAGCCACATATGGGTGTTGTCCCAACAGCTCCCAATTTGCGGATAAGCTCTCCCATAGCTCAGAGATTTTTTATTTTTTTTTCTCTGAGCATGTGCAGTGCCCGGGCCCCACTGGGCATGCCCGAGCCCTACCCATTTCCCCCTGCTTCCCCCTACTCCCCAGTCTTTAGTTTCCGCCCGTTCCCATCGGTCGGATTTTCTACAGCTCTCCATTACAACTTTTCTACTCATCACCTTGAAGATGCCTGAATCATCTAAAGAAATGACTGGGATGCAGGAGAAGGATGAATGCACTGGATCCTCATGAATAGTGCGCCCATTGATGTCCACATTAGCTGAATGGCCAGTGGGCTGGCATGTGAAAATGGACACATGATCCGAGGCTTTCCTCCTTCCACAAGAGATAATTGACATATTTTTCCAGGCAGAGCTCCGAAGTCTCAATGTGTAGTTGAGATAATGGTGCAGGGAGGAGGGGTTTAGATTTGTTAGGTACTGGGCAACCTTCTGGGACAGGGGAGCTTGTTCCAAAAGGATGGACTCCACCTTAACTGGGATGGAACCGGGCTGCTGGACCTAAAGTTTAAAAAGGAGATAGAGTAGCTTTTAAACTGAGAGGCGGGGGAAAGCGGACAGTTGCCCAGGAGCTGATGTATGAGGTATCCTTGAAGGATACTATTGAAACAGGACATTTAGGGAGTCCCAGAGGTTTCAATAATGGTGAAAGAAAGCCAGGAGGGTTTAAGAGGAAGGCAAAGTGAGTGACCCAAATTTTCCCTGTTTTCTCAGAAGTCTGTAGTTACAAGAAAAAAAACACAATTTGAAGTGTCTGTACGCAAATTCTAGAAGCCTAAAAAATAAAACAGGAGAGCACTGAATGATGAGAGAGATATCTCAGAGACCTGGTGGAAGGAGGACAATTAATGGGGAAATTCACTGCTTATTCCTAGGATAAGCAGCAAAGAATCTGTTTTGCTACTTGGGATCTAGTTAGGCACTTGGGACCTGGGTTGGCTACTGCTGAAAACAGGATACTTAGCTTGATGGACCATTGGTTTGACCCAGTAAGGCTATTCGTATCTTCTTAAGCCATTGTGACATCACTGCTGAGGCTGGCTCTTAGGCATTGGTGGAATGAGGCATTATGACATCACAATTTCAGCTTTGGAACGTTGCTTCTCTTTGGGTTTCTGCCAGGTACTTGGGACCTGGGTTGGCCACTGTTGAAACAGGATACTGGGCTTGACGGACCTTCGGTTTGTCCTGGTATGACAATTCTTATGTTCTTATGCTGTTGAGTCAGACATGGGGGAAGCCACTGCTTGCCCCGGGATCAGCAGAATGGAATGTTGCTGCTTTATGGGTTTTTACCAGGTACTTGTGACCTGGATTGGCAACTGTTGGAAACGGGAAACGGGAAACAGGGCTAGATGGACCAGATGGCTATTCCTATGTTCTTAATTGTAATGCTGTACATTTTCCATACTTTGTATATTTTCTGATGTTCTGGAAAGGATTTTTAAAAATGTTTCTTGTTAATGTATGTCGGGAACTCATTTTCAGCTGGCCTTCTCTGCATTTCCAGTGTGTGATATTGAATTATTTACCCCGTTAATAGCTTGACTGTTCTGGAATTAGGACTCCCCATAATAGGATCTTTTGTTTACCATTGTCTGTGTGGTCTCTTTAAAAGAACAAAACAAAACAAAAAAACATTCCTAGGAAAATTATGGGTAACAAAGAATTTTGTGGAAAACGTTGATTTGGATACACAGAACAAAGGATGAATCATTAAAGAGGCAAAGCATGTTTATGAGATTATGAAATTATAATGCCATAAGAGAGTTGTAAAACTCTTTGTCAAGAAATTGATAGGTTGTTGATTTTTTGACATATCTATGGAAACTATCCTCCTCTTCCTCCTCCCCTCATAAGAACATAAGAATAGCATTACTGGGTCAGACCAACGGTCATTCAAGCCCAGTAGCCTGTTCTCACAGTGGCCACTCCAGGTTACTAGTACCTGGCCAAAACCCAAGGAGTAGCAACATTCCCTATAGAATCTCAAAGAATAGCAAGATTCCGGAATCCCAGAGAGTAATAAGATTTTAGAATCCCAAAGAGTAGCGACATTCCATGCTACCAGTCAAGGGCAAGCAGAGGCTTCCCCCATGTCTTAAAACAGACTATGGACTTTTCCTCCAAGAATTTGTCCAAACCTTTCTTAAAACCACTTAGGCTATCTGCTCTTACCACAACCTCTGGCAACGCGTTCCAGAGTTCTCTGAGTGGAAAAACATTTCCTCACGTCTCTAATGCCACTGCTGTGTATGTAGGAGAGGTACGTGATGAGCAGAGCAGGGCTCTTGTCTTCTTATGAGTCTGATTCTTCTCCTCTGTTTGAGATGCTCTGGACTGCAGGAAATTCCAAGCAGTAAATCACTTTTGCCACTAGGCTCAGGGTTCCTTTGACCAGAAATCCCTTTCCCCTTCTGTCAAAGGAAGAGAGTGCAGAGATAGAAAGGGGGGGTGGGGTGGCTTGTGGCCCAAACACATTATGTCCCTTCTTTATTTCAATCTTGGAAGTTCTGCTTTTCCTGATAGCTGCAAAGTAGGTTATGATGACCTCTCAATAAAATAAAACAAACTGATGCAATACATGTCATAAAATCTATAGCCAATAACACATAAAAGTCAAGGGCATCAAATAACCCTTAGTTCTCGCTCCCTTACTCTTGCCTGCATTCATTGTAGAGATGAGTATCGGTGGTTCTAGGAGAATCCCACTTCCCATTAGCAAAGAGAAAGTCATGGGTGTATGTAGGACCATCAGAAGAATGGACAAGATGGGAGATCACTTAGGCACCAGGCTCAGGAATGCCAATGTGCTCTGCTAGCACCATAATCCAGACCACTGCAGCAGTATTAGAGCAGTCTCATTGTTTGAGGGAGATCCCCTCAGAGGACTAGGAAACTCCCCCTGTGCAATCAGGTGGAACATCAAAGGGAGAGACACTCCCTTTCAAGCTATCTGGATTATTGGTTGGTCTAGAGCAGACATGAGCAACTCTGGTCCTCGAGGGCTGGAATCCAGTCGAGCTTTCAGGATTTTCCCCATTGAATATGCATTGCAAGCAGTGTATGCAAATAGATCTCATGCATATTCATTGGGGAAATCCTGAAAACCCAACTGGATTCTGGCCCTTGAGGACCGGAGTTGCCCATGTCTGCTCTAGAGGTAGGCCTTTATGATATAGCCTTCACTCCATAACCCTACTCCTCTGCCCTCCAACCCAGCCAGCTGATTAACCCTTCTCCTTAACTGTATCCATGACATCCTGTTTGTCTGTCTCGGCTGTTTAGATTGTAAGCTCTTTGGAGCAGGGACTGTTTTCCTTTTTCTTTGTGACTCTGTACAGCGCTGCATGCGTCTGGTAGCGCTATAGAAATAATTCATAGCAGTGTGAAGAGTTTCAGTCTTTGGGAAGCAGAGCTGAGATTGTGACGTCATAATGCCTCATTCCACCAATAAGAGCCAACCTCATCAGTGATGTCACAATGGCTGGATTGTCCTGTACTTGTCGTGTCTGTTTGGATTGTAAGCTCTTTCGAGCAGGGACTGTCTTCTTCTTTGTGACTCTGTACAGTGCTGCAAACGTGTGGAAGCCCTATATAAATAATTAATAGCAGTACACCTGTGTGTGAGGAGCTGGTTGAATCTCCCCATTGCCACCAGCATGAAGGAAAGTGGATGCCTCTAGAGAGAAAAACGAGGAAGTGAGGGCTAAGTGACTTAGGACTTCCTCCCCTTGTCTAATGCACACTCCTCTTAGCCGCAAATAATAATAATAATAATAATAACTTTATTCTTCTATACCGCCATAGTCGTGAGACTTCTAGGCGGTTCACACTGAAGAGAGCTGGACAGTCAGCGAGTTACAATATGTAGAAGTCCGGGATACAGTATATAGAAATTTACAAAAAAAGCATATAGAATCTTACAAAAGGTCCGGGATACAACATATAGAATCTTACAAAGAGCATATAGAGTTTTACAAAAAGGTAGTGAGATATAGCATATAGAATGTTACTAACGGCAGTGAAATACAGCAAACAGAATCTTAAAAAGGCAGCAAAATTTAATGTTAGACATTTCAGACTTAAAAGCAGGAGTGGACATATGTAGTGTTAGGTGTAGATACTTTTTTAGGTGAGAATTCTGTTGAATAAGGCTGTTTTTATGGCTTTTCTGAAGGCATTATATGTCAGTCTTGCTCCATTTATGTAGCTGTCTAACCAGTGTTGTTGTTTGTTAGCTTGGTACATAAAGGTTCTATCCAGGAAGGTTTTGTATCTGCAGCCGGTAATGCCTGGGTATGCAAATAGGTTGCTGTTTCTAGTTTATCTCGTAGGGCTGTATAGAGTGAAGTGAGGTAGCAGGTAGGTAGGAGCTAGTCCCCAAACCAGCTTGAAACATATGCAAGAGAACTTGAAAATTATTCGTGCCTCCATTGGCAGCCAGTGAAGCAGTTTGTAGTAGGGGCTAACATGATCGCTCTTTTTTTAATCCAAATATCAAGCGGACCGCTGCAAATTGATGAAGAGGAGTAGAGAGTCATGCAGTGGTCACAGAGAATCTCTCCATCGGGAGCGAGTACTAGTGTGTACCAACATAGGGGTCTAAGCCCTTTGCTGCAGAGGCTGTACTAAGGTTTATCCTGTGAAAAACCATAAATAATGATGCATCTGGATGTTTATTGGGAGCATTTATACCACTACAAATGACTGGAGAGTTACTTCAGAGCAGTTTGCATGAGCTTCGGTAATGGTGTTACAATACCTGAGTTAAATATATGCATATATTTATTTTTATGGATATATGTGCAGGCTGAAAATTTGAGGTAGAATCTGATTCTGTTTAAAAGCTTTTCTCAACTCATCCAGAAGCTTCCATTATAGCCCCAATAAACAGACAAAGATGCTATCTGAAAGCACCGAAGCCCTTAATTTACCATAACCGAGCGAGGCTGTCTGTCAGTCTTCTATCGGATTACACTAAAGGTCCTTTCCATCTCTCGAGACTGCGGTTTGCTTCCCAGCCCTGCTGGAAACTGCGACCACAGATTGTAGCCATGTGCTCCCAAATTTCCATGTTCTAGGCGAGGGTGCTGTTTCCCTGGGAGGTTTACCTCCATGTCTGTCAGGGCTGGTTTTGACGTGTCTCTGGATGGCACAGCTCGGGGGGGGGGGGGGGGGGACCATCAGCAGCGCCTTGCTCTTTCTGTCACTGGGCCAGGCTTGCCTTTTTCTCAGTGAGTCTCAGCAATATCCCATCCAAGTGCATTTTTTTTTTTCCCAGCATTATGTGGTATGCACGCTCTTTCCTGGGAAGTGAAACGGGAGACCCGAGCCCTACATGTCCCCTTTCCTAATGTAGTATTTCAGGAGAAAAACACGTTTCTATTAATATCTGTTCTTGTAGGTGCTGTAAATATTTCATTTGCTGCTTAATTGATGGAGTCGGAGGAAAGTGGGATGTAAAATACATTGATTCATTTCTTTTAAATTTTTGCTTGGGAAGACTAATCATACATTGCATCTCAGCTTGACCTCTCCAATTAACTTGCACAGGTGGGAAATCAAAGTAAATAATAATAATAATAACTTTATTCTTCTATACCGCCATAATCTTGCGACTTCTAGGCGGTTTACAATCAAGAGAGCTGGATATTCAGCGAGTTACAATGTGCAGATAGTCAGAGGAAATACAGAGTGCAGAAACATTAAGGAAGCAAAATTATAGATATACAATTTGCTGAGCGAGAGGATAAGGTATACAGATTGGAAGAAATTTCCAAGTGGACCTGTTAGGAGAAGGCCGTGCAATTCAAAAAGTACAGCGAAAATTACGATATAATAATAATAATAACTTTATTCTTGTATACCGCATTACCATGGAAGTTCTATGCGGTTAACAGATGAAGAGACTGTACATTTACAGCGAAGTTACAATTTCGTTAATGTTACATTAACATTTTAGACAATGCATTTTCAGTCAAGTTACATTTACATTTTAGACGATAAATTTACGGAGAAGCTAATTTTTTGCAGGTAGGTTATATATTAGGAGTAGTTATGTTTGCTATAAGTTACATACAGCAGTGTTACAAATAGAAGTGTTACATATGGCGGTAAAGAGTCGGGGGGAGAGTCGAGGTCAGAGGAGGAGGAGGGAGGAGAGCGGAACATTCAGAGGAATTTGTCAAAAAGGTAGGTTTTAGTTAACTTCCTGAAAGTTTGATGGTGGGGGGGGGGAATTGGAGATGAGAGTGGAGAGGCATTTGTTCCATTTGCCCGCTTGGAATGCTAATATGATAATAATAACAGTTTATATATATCACAGAACCAAGAAGTTCTATGCGGACTTAAGAGGGGAGAGAGGAAAAGGGTAAGAGGTCAGGAGGACCGTTATAGAGGAGAGAGAGAAGAGCAGGTCAGTTGTTTAGGTATTTCAGGAACAGGTGTGCTTTTAGGCGCTTCCTAAATTCCTCGTAGGTAAATAAGGCAACATTTTGAAATCACGCATGTGACTTGCAGTGTCCTGGGTACAAGCTGTATGGGCTTTCTCTTGGAAAATGTGGCATGCTGGGGAGAGGGGGGAGGCAAGGCTTCAATTTTGGCCCATACTTTAGTACCCCTCCCCCATTACATATTTTGCCGTCCCCAGCTTTTCATCTCCTATTATGAGAGGGTATAAGAACGGTGTGCAAATTTTACCCAGTTGGACGGGGGTTAGAGGTTGGGGTGGGAGAAATGGAGGGCATTTTCAAATGGGGTTTTCCATGGCTGAAACCCTACTTTATCCAAACAACCTTTGAAAATGATTCTCTCTGCCAGTGACAGGAGATGGTGAGCTGAGATCAATTTTGCAGCATTCCGTACTTGTAGGGATACCACGTGGCTCCAGAGAAAGGAGGACGGATTGAGACTTGCCCTGAAAGCAACGGGAGTGATGAGGACAGATTAAGGCTTTTGGGTTTTTACTTCCCTGGAAAGCAACGCAAGTAAAACCTGGATGTCTCAATCCGTCCTCCTTTTTCCGGAGCCATATGGCGTCCCTAGGCAAACTGATTCTCTGCATAACGGGAGTTGAACCCCAGGTTTGTGGATGCTGAATACAGACCGTCCCAAATCTCTCTTTTATAAAGGCCAAACAGGTCAGAAGTAGAAAAGTTAGAATTTCTAAAGCTGAAAGTCACAACTTTCAGCAGTTTACCAAGAGATAGTAATGTAGAAAGACTTTTCTAGGTTACAGAACCAAATTTGTGTGCTTTTATGAATCGGGTACATATGAGCGTCGGGAGCAGTACAGAGCATTCAGCGTGGCACTCTGCGCTAAAAACAACTATTGCGGTTTTGTAAAAGGGGGAAAATCAATCAATCAATCCGTTATTGCCCAGTGGCTTTAGTTCAGGGCTGCCCAATTCCGGTCCTCGAGATCTACTGGCAGGCCAGGTTTTCAGAATATCCACAATGAATATGCTTGAGAGAGATTTGCCTGCACTGCCTTCTTGATATGCAAATTTCTCTCATGCATGTTCATTGTGGAGATCCTGAAAACCTGGCCTGCCAGTAGATCTCGAGGACCGGAATTGGGCAGCCCTGCCTTTAGTTAAATTCCTGATGGCATCATTTCAGGAAGTAATATGTGAAATGGTGTGGTGGCCATGTTAGTCCACTTTCCAAGGCAGTATAAAGAAATAAAAGGAACCCCACCCACCCAAAGGAAATAAGGTGATACCACCCACCCATCCCTCCCTCTTCCTGTCCCTGAAATGCTTTCAAGTTTTCCTTATATATACTGACATTGAAGCTGCTGCTTATGGGTTATTTGGGCAAGAAAGATGCATTTTGTTTAAAAAGGCATGCATGATTGGTCACAAATGTATTTTGCAATATTGGTTAAAGAAAGATCCGCCTAGTTATTGGCATTGGAGGAACCAACTCCATCAGTTACTTTTATTTGAGGTGTGGGAGGTTCGTAGATTTCCTAGACGAACTCGTCTCTTTTTGAAAATCTGGGACCCCTATATTCAAAATCTTTCCTCTAGAGCAGGGGTAGGCAATTCCAGTCCTCGAGAGCCGGAGCCAGGTCAGGTTTTCAGGATCTCCACAATAAATATGCATGAAATAGATTTGCATCTCAAAGAGGCAGTGCATGCAAATCCATCTCATACATATTCATGGTGGATATCCTGAGAGCCGGAGCCAGGTTAGGTTTTCAGGATATCCACAATAAATATGCATGAGATAGATTTGCATCTCAAGGAGGCAGTGCATGCAAATCCATCTCATACATATTCATTGTGGAGATCCTGAGAGCCAGAGCCAGGTTAGGTTTTCAAGATATCCACAATAAATATGCATGAGATAGATTTGCATTTCAAGGAGGCAGTGCATGCAAATCCATCTCATGCATATTCATTGTGGAGATCCTGAGAGCCGGAGCCAGGTTAGGTTTTCAGGATATCCACAAAACCTGACCTGGCTCCGGCTCTCGAGGACCGGAATTGCCTACCCCTGGGGTAGTCGTTCCTCAGATCTCGAAGGCACATCTACTGCGTCCACTAGAGATTGTGCGTTCTTTTATCTAGTTCCGCGGTTATGGAATACTGTAATTTGCCCATAGATTTGAGAAAAGAACAATCATAGATAAACTTTAAAAGACACCTAAAAGCGCCTTTTTTTCAATTGGCTTTCTGAAATTGAAGAATTGAGTTTGGGACTGTAATCTGTATTTATACAGTGATTAATTTTTGATATGGAAAAACAATTTTATAACTGTATGTATTAATTATGGTTTACTGAGATTTGATTGTTTGTATTTTATTAGAATTGCTTTTAGAATTATATTATTATGGAGATCTTGATTGCTTAGTATTTTAGGATGAAAAAACCCCCCCAAAACAACAAAAAAAAACCCCAACAAAATTTTTTTTAACTTTTGCGTTTACTCTGTCCTATCCTATTTTTAAATGGAGTTCCTTTCTTGATGAATGTGCACCGCTTGGATCCTTTTTTAGGCTGTTATGCGGTATGGAAATGTTTTAATCAACATAAAGAAAAGTAAATCCCAGTAAAATACCTCAGAGTAATCATACTGGTGTATGCATAAGCCTCGTTATTTGACCCAAAGTGTTCAATTCCTGGAAAGATGTGAAATGAAGTGACCCTTTCATATGTGTCTGCTAAACATTTGCAATCCCTACTTCCTGTTTCTCCTGGTGATTAAGATGTCAACTTCATATTTCAGTCCTCCGGCATTCCCTGGCGAGGTGATTTCTTCAGATGAGAAAACAAACAGCCCTAAATTTCCTTCCAACCCTTCGTGGCTGTAGCCAGATCTTATTTTTAGCACTGACATGCTAGCCTAATTTGTCTTTCGTGTTGGGTCCGTGCAAACAAACATTTGTTTTCCACATTTTCAGGAAAACTGACATTCCATTCCTCTTAGTCTATGAGATCGATGGAACAGTCATGATGTAATAGCATGCATGCAAATGAAACGGCACAGGTATTTTTTCCCTTTAGCGGCTGGAGTACTGTTGGATGTGCCAAAAGACACAGATGATTTTGATAGTATAGTCGCGCTAAGCTTGTCTTCCCAAATCAATGGCGATGTGTGGGCAGCAGTGGTTCAATGTCACATGGCTGGTCCTTGAGCATGAAAAGAATATTTGTAACATGACATGATTTCCTCTCATTTTCCTCCAGCTGTTGTTTCACACAGATTGCTAGCACTTCTGGACAGGGCAAGCCTGCTTGCTGTGGAATGATCGTCCATTTATCATCGCAGATGTAGGGTAAGATGTACTGTAGAGTTTTTCAGTGCAAGGCCTGGGAGCAGATGACGGCCCTTGGAGATCTCTGGGGCAGCCCTCATCATCATTCTGGCTTTTCTTTCTGCTACTCTCTGCCTCTGCAGTGGATTTCCAGGGCCATCTCAATAATAGCCTATGGACTTCTTTTCTAGGAAATTATCCAAACCTTTTTAAAACCCTGCTAAGCTAATTGATTTCATCACATTCTCCGGGCGATGAATTCCAGAATTTAATTACACGTTGTATGAAGAAATTTTTTTTACGGTTCGTTTTAATCTACTACTTAGTAGCTTCATCACTAGCCCCCTAGTCCTAGTATTTTTAGACAGAGTAAACGAGCAATTCACAAGTGGATGGGGGGGAAGAGCCATATGCTTGAAAGACAAGGTATTTCTCAGTAGGTAAAGAGAATTCATTTGGAAATGCCCACTTCCTTGAGGATACACCCAATAAACAGTCTGAAGGTGGATTAGTGGGGTAGATGTCATTGATATGCAGCAGTCAGCATTGTTGTGACCTCACGTGGGAAGATTCTCGATGGCTCTCATTCAGCTTATTGGATCCAAAGAAGCCCCGACGTAAAAAAATTACTGCAAATTACATTAAAGCATTTTGCAGTACTTTACCTGTCAGCGTGGTTAATCACCACTGTTTCCCATAAGCAGGGGGGTGATGTTTAACTATCATATTTTCATTAGTGAGGGACAGTCAAGCTCTGCAGGACTCCAGGGAACCTGCATTTCCTTAGTGATTGAAAACACAATATTGAAACATCACCCCCTACTGGCAGCAATGCAGTTGGAGGACCACTGAATTTAGAGGAAACAGTGTTAATTACGTTCTATTTAAAAAAAAAAAAATTGTTTGGGAGGGAGCATGTTATGGGTGTGGAATGGATTATCCAGCTATTGCGTTCATATTTATACATGCTAACTGGATAGTATAAAACAGGAGAGTCAAATCCACAAACACAAGATCACAAACAAGAGGTGGACATGTCCTATAAAGACTGGTGGATTCAAATGTATTGTAAAAATGTCCTTTAATTCATCCAAAAGCAACTCAGTGACTCGACGGTGTACATGTTTCGGCCAAGATGGTCTGCCTCAGGCGTAGTTTATATGAATTAATTGGTCCACAAAGAAACATGCACTCAAATCATGATTGCAGAATCAAATCATGATTGGCTAAATAAATGGTGCGAGCCTTACTCTGAATGAGAGGGGTCAAAGTTATTATAATGTACAAATTGAGACCTACTCTCTTATTCTTCAGCCACCTATAGGCTTAAGGGCTATCTAGACTAATTATAACTGATAAAGTTACAAGATTATATACAGGGTGTTAAATCAGTTGGTGGAAACTCGTATAAAAATGTATCTTCCGTTCTCCTTAAAATCTTGATTGGAGACATTACATTAGTGATTTCTATTCCGCCATTACCTTGCGGTTCAAGGCGGATTACATCCAAACTAAAACAAGAATTACATTCAAAATTTGAAGGAATAGAATAAGCGATGACATAAAATTTTTAAGGTAATAAAACATTGGATAAAGTTACCAACAGGAAGTAGAGGTCTTTAGGAGATAAGAATAGGGTGAATTATGGGGTTTTAGATAACATTAGGTAAATAGAAGAATATTAGAGAGTACTAAGGGTATAGAGAGTTTTGGATGTTGGGTTGGGATTGGTTGTGCTGGATAGGTTTTATGTGTTTTTTGAAGAGTATGGTTTTAATATCTCTCTTGAAGATTTTGTAGTTTGTAGTTGAAGATAACAGAGTGGTGATTTTTCTGTCCAGTTTAGCTGCTTTGGAGGCTATTAGGTTGTCATAAAGTTTTTTTTGTTTGACATTTTTGGATGATAGGTGAGAGAATAGTGAGTGGGTTCTTCTGTGTCTGGTTGAAGAGGATTGATTTAGTCGGTTATTCCAGTAGGTTGGTCTTTCTTCGTTGATAGCCTTGTAAAGTAAGCAGTAGAATTTGAAGTGCACTCTCGCTTCTATTGGAAGCCAGTGCGAGTCATGGTATGCCTCTGTGATATGGTCATATTTTTTTAGTGAATAGACAAGTCTTAGGGCTGTATTCTGTATTGTCTGCAATTGCTTCATCATAGTCGCGGGACATGGTAGGTATAGTGTTTTGCAGTAGTCTTATCATATAGTGGATATTTCCCCCGGAACTCCGGGGGGTGTCAAATTACTTCCCTCTTACCGGGGGGCGGAGTTACTCCTCCCCCCGCTTGATTGCTGGATACGCATTGGGTAGGAAGATTCATTTTATCATATGGTAGATCCAATCTGATTAGTAGGATTTGGATCAGCTGGAGTGTGGGGCTGTGGAGCGCTCCTGAATATTTAAATGCTCTCGTTTTCATTTGCAGTTGAATTGCACCGCAGAGAACCAGCACTTTGATTCATACCGCAACGGGAGATGCCCCTGAGGTTGCCCCTGATGAAGGTTACGAAACGGGGCTCTGTAAGGCAATCAGCTGGCACCCCGTAGGAACAACAGCGGTTTGCTGAACAAGATAAGTTCCTGGTTTTTCAGTAGCCTTGTTAACTGTTGGTAAAATTATATGATCGGGCATTGCAGGAACTTTTCAAATGATGTGATAATATATCATCAATTTTGAATTCTCATGTATATTGTTTAGGCATTCCGGGCCAGAATCTTTGCATGGGGAGGCAGTGGCACTTACTCGTAAGAGATATTTATCACTTGTTGAAGAATCTTTATACAAGGCACTCGGTCTGCAGCCAGGAAGTCAATTTGTAGTACGACAATTGGTAGGGACTTTGTACATCCTGCCAGTTGTCACCCTACCAATTGTAATTGTATGAATTGTCTTCCTACAAATTGTCATTCACCCTGTTCTGCGAATGACATGTTCAGTGCTAGGGCTACCAGACTTCCGGATTTCTCTGGACATGACTTCCTTTTCAAGGACAAGTCCGAGGGTCTGGACGGCTTTTCAAAATCTGGCACTTTGGGTTTTTGAAAAGATTCCCACCAAAATTGCGTCGAGAAGGGGCATTTGCGGCCTCAGCACAGTGATGTCACACGCACGTGAGGTCATTGCATCGCGTTCGCACATGCGTGGATGCCACCTGGGGGACGGGGCTGTGGGGTGGAACAGGGCAGAACTTGGCAGGCCTGGAGGCATGGCCATAGGCCATAGGTGCTGAAATGGAACTGTCTCCACCAGGCAGCAGGATATGGGAGAGTGTGTCATAGTGGTTAGAGCTACAACCTCAGTACCCTGAGGATGTGGGTTCAAGCCCTGTGCTGCTCCTTGTGACCCTGGGCAAGTCACCTAATCCTCCACTACCCCATAGATTTTGAGCCTGCTGGGACAGATAGGGAAAATTTTCCTTCTACATCCCCACAACAAAAAAACATATCTATCGCCCGTATAAATAAATGCCAGACCAGTAAATAACAAAGACATCCTACTAAGAGACTTCACAGATAAAAACTGGGACATATTCTTGACTACTAAAGCCTGGCTTAAAGACAATGATAGTTACACCAGGTATATGTCCCTTAGGCTATCATATCTTAGCAAGCTCCCATACACAGAAAGGAGGAGAAACAGCCATTACCTGCCCATGACAAATGGATTGCAGAGAAATGTATATTGGTACTAGACCTCAATATGTGTACATAAGAACATAAGAATTGCCACTACTGGGTCAGACCAGTGGTCCATCCTGCCTGGCTGTCCACTCACACGTCAAAGACCAGTGCTCTAAATGAGTCCAGCCTCACCTGTGTAAGTCCCAGTTTAGCAGGAACTTGTCCAACTTTGTCTTGAATCCCTGGAGGGTGTTTCCCTTATTTGAATCCCTGGAGGGTGTTTTCCCCTATGACAGATTCCGGAAGAGCATTCCAGTTTTCCACCACTCTCTGAGTGAAGAAGAACTTTCTTACGTTCGTACGGAATCTATCCCCTTTTAACTTTAGAGAGTGCCCTCTCGTTCTCTCTACTTTGGAGAGGGTGAACAACCTGTCTATCTGCTAAGTCTATTCCCTTCATTATCTTGAATGTTTCGATCATGTCCCCTCTCAGTCTCCTCTTTTCAAGGGAGAAGAGGCCCAGTTTCTCTAATCTCTCACTGTACGGCAGCTCCTCCAGCCCCTTAACCATCTTAGTCACTCTTCTTTGGACCCTTTGAAGTAGTACCATGTCCTTCTTCGTGTATGGCGACCAGTGCTGGACATTAACATCAGGTTAAAAACTTGTATTGAAACAAAGACGCACTGCCAAGGATAACTTTGCAAACTGTAACTAGGAAACTCTATTTCTACGAGATCCCTAATTTGTGTCAAGTTAGGAGACAACCTTGTATCGTAAACTTGTTCTGTTGTGTCAAATTGTAACCTGTAAGCCGCTTTGAGCTCTTTGGGGACACCGGGATAGAAAATGAATGAAATAAATAAATAAATAAATGCTTGAGGTCAAGCTAAAAATTCAAATTAATAGGATATCTGAGAGCAAGGGTTGAACCCACATGGCTGTATCTGGAAAAAGGAGCACCTTCTTTTTGCCACTGATGGACCTCTTTGAACCTTTTCTTCTCCAGTCGAAACGGAAAATCTCAGCTCAGTTTTCATATATATATATTCATCCAAACTGGACTGGAAGCCCTGAATATGTATAACCTAGAGGAAAGGAGGGACAGGGGAGATATGATTCAGATGTTCAAATACTTGAAGGGTATTAATGTAGACCAAAATCTTTTCCAGAGAAAGGAAAATGGTAAAACCAGAGAACATAATTTGAGGTTGAGAGGTGGTAGATTCAAGAGCAATGTTAGGAAATTCTACTTTATGGAGAGGGTGGTGGATGCCTGGAATGCGCTCCCGAGAGAGGTGGTGGAGAGGAAAACGGTGACGGAGTTCAAAGAAGCATGGGATGAACACAGAGGATCTAGACTCAGAAAATAATAGTAAAAATTGAACTAAGGCCAGTACTGGGCAGACTTGCACGGTCTGTGTCTGTGTATGGCCGTTTGATGGGGGACGGGCTGGGGAAGGCTTCAATGGCTGGCAGGGTGTAGATGGGCTGGAGTAGGTTTTAACAGAGATTTCGGCAGTTGGAACTCAAGCACAGTACCGGGTAGAGCTTTGGATTCTTGCCCAGAAATAGCTAAGATTAAAAAATTTAAATTGAATCAGGTTGGGCAGACTGGATGGACCATTCGGGTCTTTATCTGCCGTCATCTACTATGTTACTATCCCTTTACCAGAAATTCCTCTGCTCTGGACATTATGGGCTCCTTTTACGAAGATGTGCTAGCATTTGGAGCGCACGCTAACCCCACGCTACACGGAAAATACTAACACCAGCTCTATGGAGGCATTAGCATCTAGCGTGCGTGGCATTGAAGCGTGCGTTAAAACCTCTGGCGCACCTTTGTAAAATGGCTCATTTTACATGTTTCAACAGGATTTCAGACTTTACGTGGTTGTGTTAATTTGAATAACATGGAGTTGTGTGTGGGGCGGGGGTGTCCAGAACACTGAGAAGAGAGAACAGCAAAGCAGTGCTGCGTTCACCCTGACGTCCGTGCCACGTTTAGTCTCAGCATAGGGAGGGAGAAGCATTAGGGTCGGTCAGAGCCTAAAAGTGGCAGGGTGCTGTGTTAGTCTATTTTGTATCCGGGTTCTACGACGTTGTTATTAGAGAATGACACGGTGACAAAATTCATCACCGTTCCTGTCCCCGCGGATAACCACGGGAAACCATCTTCATGTCATTCTTTAAAGAGAGAGGGAAGAATCAGAGTATGAATGGCCACAACCACTGACCCGCAAGCTTTGCTTTGAAGAAGGACTGAGGCTGAAACAGACACTACAGAATGACAGTCTCTGGTATCCAGAGCAGATATTGTGATGTCATAATGCCTCATTCCACCAGTGCCTAAGAGCCAATTACATCAGTGATGTCACAATGGCTTAATTATCATTGGCTCACATAAGAATCAGAGTATGAATGGCCACAGCCACTGACCCGCAAGCTTTGCTTTGAAGAATGCTGGTGTAGAAGGACTGAGGTTGAAACAGACACTACAGAATGACAGTCTCTGGTATCCAGAGCAGATATTGTGATGTCATAATGCCTCATTCCACCAGTGCCTAAGAGCCAATCACATCAGTGATGTCACAATGGCTTCATTATCCTTGGCTCCCATAAGAATCAGAGTATGAATGGCCACAACCACTGACCCGCAAGCTTTGCTTTGAAGAACGCTGGTGTAGAAGGACTGAGGTTGAAACAGACACTACAGAATGACAGTCTCTGGTATCCAGAGCAGATATTGTGATGTCATAATGCCTCATTCCACCAGTGCCTAAGAGCCAATTACATCAGTGATGTCACAATGGCTTAATTATCATTGGCTCACATAAGAATCAGAGTATGAATGGCCACAGCCACTGACCCGCAAGCTTTGCTTTGAAGAACGCTGGTGTAGAAGGACTGAGGTTGAAACAGACACTACAGAATGACAGTCTCTGGTATCCAGAGCAGATATTGTGATGTCATAATGCCTCATTCCACCAGTGCCTAAGAGCCAATCACATCAGTGATGTCACAATGGCTTCATTATCCTTGGCTCCCATAAGAATCAGAGTATGAATGGCCACAACCACTGACCCGCAAGCTTTGCTTTGAAGAACGCTGGTGTAGAAGGACTGAGGTTGAAACAGACACTACAGAATGACAGTCTCTGGTATCCAGAGCAGATATTGTGATGTCATAATGCCTCATTCCACCAGTGCCTAAGAGCCAATCACATCAGTGATGTCACAATGGCTTCATTATCCTTGGCTCACATAAGAATCAGAGTATGAATGGCCACAACCACTGACCCGCAAGCTTTGCTTTGAAGAATGCTGGTGTCGAAGGACTGAGGTTGAAATAGACACTAGAAAATGACATGGGATTATTTCCCACGGTTATCCGCGGGAACGGGAACGGTGATGAATTTTGTCACCGTGTCATTCTCTAGTTGTTATTCCACGGTTGCCTGTACTTTGTAGGTTGCTTTTCCCTTTGAAAATAAAAATTGATTACACGTAAAAAGTGACACGGGCCTCAGTTTTAAAGACGTGCCGGTTTAGATCCGCAAAGTCCGTAAGGTCCGTGTTTTACCCCTTCCCTCGTAAACCTTAATGCCGTGTAATCTCTGGTGTTTCAATAGACCAGCTATGTAAGTAGGATGTGTGACGATGAAACCGTGCATTTAACGTTTTTGTCACTGTGAAGCTCTGCTAATTGCAGCCTACAGCCCTTCAGAGGTGTGTGAACTCTCCGATGAAAGCCCTGAAAAGAAACAAGATAGAATTAAAATGAAAAAAACAACAACCCATAAATGCACATAAGCAAAACAATTCAAGTCTATAGTTCTGAGAGCCACAGGGTGCGTGCATTTCGAGCAGGTGAATTCTTAACCATCTGCAGAAGATTCCTCCTCTCCAGCCAAGAATACATGTACTTAGGAGAGATGATATAATGGTTTTGCCCTTGCCCTAGGCTGAACTAAGCCCCTGATTGAGTGATTGGATCTGTGTTTTACTGCGAAAGGGAGACTTTACTTTCCATCGCCTAATGAAATTTGCAGACATGAAGAGGAAGCGGAGTTATTTGTAGCAGTGGGAGGAATGTGGGACCTAAGCGCATAATCTGTTTGCTATTAAATTTTACAATCGTTCAGCAATATACAGACTCTTTTTTTTTTTAAATCAGAGCTATATAAATCTAATAAAAAGAAAAACCTGAAGTCAAGTGGTCACAGTAACTTGCATCCAACAATAAAAGACTTTTTCTTAATCATTTTCAGGGTTAACCTAGCAAGTTTTGATTTTATTCTATTTAACTGTTGTGTGTGTGTGTGTGTGTGTGGGGGGGGGGTGTTATTTCCTGTCCAGTACCCTGTGTTTTGATATATCTGCACATGGGAAACATAAATTGTCTTGTGGAGATCTGTCATCAGATGTGTGTTGGAGAGATATGACACTTTAAAAAAGCACTGAATTCTCACGGTTCCAGTGAGGCTGAGAATCGCAAGCATTGCAAGAGGGGCTGCTGAAAAGTTTGCAGCCCATAGTAACATAGTAGATGACGGCAGATAAAAACCCGAATGGTCCATCCAGTCTGCCCAACCTGATTCAATTTTAATTTTTTTAAATTTTTTCTTCTTAGCTATTTCTGGGCAAGAATCCAAAGCTTTACCCTGTACTGTGCTTGGGTTCCTACTGCCGAAATCTCTGTTAAAACCTACTCCAGCCCATCTACACCCTCCCAGCCATTGAAGCCCTCCCTAGCCCATCCTCCACCAAACAGCCATATACAGACACAGACCGTGCAAGTTTGCCCAGTACTGGCCTTAGTTTAATATTTAATATTTTCTGATTCTAGATCCTATGTGTTCATCCCATGCTTCTATGAACTCAGTCACTGTTTTCCTCTCCACCATCTCTTTCGGGAGCTCATTCCAGGCATCCACCACCCTCTCCGTAAAGTAGAATTTCCTAACATTGCCTTTGAATCTACCACCCCTCAACCTCAAATTATGTCCTCTGGTTTTACCATTTTCCTTTCTCTGGAAAAGATTATGTTCTACGTTAATAGCCTTCAAGAAAGACCAAGACAACAATGATGTGGGGTCATGAAACCTACGAGTTATTCCATACTTTTCTTGACACTTTTCTTTTCAGTGAGGCAAATGCATCTAGTTAGTGGGCACAAGTATAGGGAAACTAAGCCATTGTGACATCACCGTTGAGGTTGGCTCTTAGGCATTGGTGGAATGAGGCATTATGACATCACAATAGGAGGGGCCACTGAAAAGTTCTCAGGCCAACCAAGAAGCCATGAAATCTCCAAGTTATTCCACATTTTTCTTGACACTTTTTTTGAAATGAAACTAAAAGTGTTAAGAAGAGTGTGGAATAACTTGTAAGCCTCATGGCTCCACATTATACTTTTCATATATCTAAGCTCTGCTTTGACACAGAGGTCATTTAGTGGGTAATTTCCAGCATGCAGAGAATTTTGTTAACTCTTATGTGCTTGCGGTCAATGGTCTCTTCTCTCCATTGAAGTGCAGGCCTCATCCTTGATAGGTCTGTACTTTTTTCTCAAAGCAGATAGGAAGATATTAGATAAACACACCGCATCGCTACTGGCAAAGAGGAAAGTACTCGGCGTGCAGAGTTATTTTCCTTAATGGGAGAAATTCTGGGCAAACTGACACTTCTCCGGCTATTGCGTCCAGATGAATATTGAGAAGAATCGTTCCAAATGCTCTTGAGCTCGAATGCACCTGATCCTCAACTGCATTCATTCCTTCTGCTATCTGGTAAGATGCCTCATTGTATTGTGAAAACAGCAGATATATTATTCTCTATCAATGTTATTCAAATGTTCTAACGTGTCTTTATTAAGTTTTTCATTGGTATTTCTCTTCCATATTGTCTATTATGGTACTGCTTGCATTAGGCTCATAGTCATTTGCGCTCAAGACAATTGCACGCGGTCAGATGCGTGCAAGTCTTTTACAGTGCAAGACAATAGACTCATATTCTCAGCACAAAGAAGCTAGTAACCATAGTGATAAAAATGCACTTGCAAAACGCAGTCACTTAGGACAATGACGTTCCTTACATCAATGCCGTGCGCGTGATTGTGTTTTAAAATTTCCTGCGCATGTGTTGTAGTTCGCTGCACGCAATTGTCCTGAGCTAAGTTGTCTTGCGCTCAATTGTCTTGTGCTCAGTTGTCTGCACGCAATTGTCCATGCAGTTTTGTCTTGCGCGCATTTGACTTGCCACCGCTTGCATTATACTAACATTTTATCGTATTATATATTGAAAGCTTCCAATGACTGGGGAGTCAATTCAGAGCGGTTTATAGGAGCTTCTGTAATGGTGTTACAATATAGAGTTAGCGTTTTCTGAGACAATTTACACCATAATCAATCATCCTATGTATATGCACATATAATACCAGAATCATGTTCTATGTTCATCTTATATAAGTGTTTTACAGTGCTGTTAAATGTGTATGTTCCCCATACTGCTTCAGATTAATCCTATTTCTAGGTTTTCAATTTGCCATTTCCAAGTTTACTTACAGCTGCTACAATGAATTATTTCTATAGCGCTACCAGACATAGGCAGCATTGTACAGAGTCATGAAGGATAAAGTCCCTGCTCAAAAGAGCTTACAATCTAAACAGCCAAGACAGCCAAACAGGATGTCGTGGATCCAGTTAAGGGGAACGGTTAATCTGCTGGCTGGGTTGGAGGGCAGAGGGGAGTACAGGTCAATCAAGCCATTGTGACATCCCTGAGGAGGTTGGCTCTTATTGGTGGAAGAACCATTATGACATCACAAGCTCCGCTCTGCTTCCCAAAGACTGAAACTCTTCATACTACTACTATGAATTATTTCTATAGCTCTACCAGAAGTACGCAGTCCTGTACACAGTCACAAAGACAGTCCCTGCTCCAAAGAGCTCACAGTCTAAACAGACAAACAGGATGTCATGGATACAGTTAAGGGGAACGGTTAATCTGCTGGCTGGGTTGGAGGGCAGAGGGGAGTACAGGACAATCAAGCCATTGTGACATCACTGATGAGGTTGGCTCTTATTGGTGGAATGAGGCATTATGACATCACAAGCTCAGTTCTGCTTCCCAAAGACTGAAATTCTTCCCACTAGTACTGTGAATTATTTCTCTAGCTCTACCAGATGCATGCAGCGTTGCACAGAGTCGCAAAGAAGATAGTCCTTGCTCGAAAGAGCTTACAATCTAGACAGACAGACAGGATGTCATGGATACAGTTAAGAGGAACGGTTTAATCTGCTGGCTAGGCCTCATTGATTGTATTTATGTTTATATTTGGTCATTTTATTTATTTTTTTTTACTTAATTTTCTATACCGTTCTCCCAGGGGAGCTCAGTACGGTTTACATGAATTTATTCAGGTACTCAAGCACTTTTTCCTATCTCTCCTGGTGGGTTCACAATCTATCTAATGTACCTGGGGCAATGGGGGGATTAAGTGACTTGCCCAGGGTCACAAGGAGCAATGTGGGTTTGAACCCACAACCCCAGGGTGCTGAGGCTGTAGCTTTAACCACTGCACCACTCTATTGTTATACTGTTAACCAAATGGGTGAATCTGTTTTCATAAAAGCAAATGTTAAATCCCACTAAATAAAATAAAATTGTTTATCTCTTTTCTGCTCTTTTTAAAATCTCAGTAACATATCACATTTATGCCATGACTTTATGTAGCTCTTGTCATTAGCATCAAGACTCGATGGGTGTCGAGGTGTTGCTTCTTTGCAGTTGGCTCTGGGGCCTGCTCTTGACTTCCTCCCGCAGTCCGTACACTTGAAGCCTGTTTGAAGCACGGGGCTATGCATCTGTGGGGTGGATGGACATGCAGTGAGTAGGGACCAAGGACTAGGAAACGAGCAGGGCAAGAAATGGGACTTGGGGGAGCACCGAGACATAGGCCTGGGAACGAGTGAGGACCTGACAGAGCTAAGACTCTAGGATTGGACGGAGCAGGGAAAGTAGGAGAGAGAGGACAGGGTTCTGAGACTGGTGGGAGGGGGGGGGGAATGAGGTCTTGGAGATATGGGTGAACTGGAATTTGGAGTGGACAATAGAGACTCAGAACATAGGTGGTTAGAAACATAGAAACATAGAAATAGACGGCAGATAAGGGCCCACGGCCCATCCAGTCTGCCCACCCTAATGGCCCACCCCCCCCTAACTACCTCCATGAAGAGATCCCACATGCCAAATAGAAACATAAACATAGAAACATAGAAATAGACGGCAGATAAGGGCCCACGGCCCATCCAGTCTGCCCACCTTAATGTCCCTCCCCTACCTTTGCCCTGTGAAGAGATCCCATGTGCCGATCCCATTTGGCCTTAAAATCAGGCACGCTGCTGGCCTCAATCACCTGTAGTGGAAGACTGTTCCAGCGATCAACCACTCTTTCAGTGAAAAAGAATTTCCTGGTGTCACCTCGTAGTTTCCCGCCCCTGATTTTCAACGGATGCCCTCTTGTTGTCGTGGGACCCTTGAAAAAGAAGATATCTTCCTCCGCCTCGATGCGGCCCGTAAGATACTTGAACGTCTCGATCATGTCCCCCCTCTCTCTGCGCTCCTCGAGCGAGTATAGCTGCAATTTGTCAAGCCGTTTTTCGTATGGTAGATCCTTGAGTCCCGAGACCATCCGGGTGTATGGATAGAATACAGTAAGAGTGAGGGTGTGAGATGAGGTGAGGGAGCTGAAGAGGGGGTATTGGTTGACAGTGCCGTGGAAGACCCTGGGGGACTGGTGAGATGGTGAAAGACAACTGAAAGGGCTGCTTATAGGAAAAAGTGGCCTTAGGACATCCTTATGTGGGGTTTTCCTGCAAACTAAGGCCATTTTCACTGCTGCAGGAAAATGGCTGATTTTGCACTTTTCCTAACAATATTGCCATTAGCACCCAGCCCTTAATATAAATTATGGTATGAGCACTCGCCAACACCTATGTTGTAGGTGGCAAAGACTCGCATGGTAATCCTGCGCTAACCAATTAGAGTGGGACAATGTAGATGTGGCAACTGATTAGCATAGGAACACTCTTTCTTCACCCCTCTGACATGTCCCCCCTCCAACAAAAATGTAAAACTATTTTTTAGCGCATGGTAGTACAAGCTGATTTGGAACTTACCGCATTATGTTTGAGCAAAGTAAAAGGGCCCTTAAGTTACTGAACTTATGGTTTGCTTCTACATAAGAACATAAGAATTCTGTATGGAATGTTGCTACTCTCTGGGATTCCGGAATCTTGCTATTCTTTGCCATTCTGTATGGAATGTTGCTACTCTCTGGGATTCCGGAATCTTGCTATTCTTTGAGATTCTGTATGGAATGTTGCTACTCTCTGGGATTCCGGAATCTTGCTATTCTTTGAGATTCTGTATGGAATGTTGCTACTCTCTGGGATTCTGGAATCTTGCTATTCTTTGAGATTCTGTATGGAATGTTGCTACTCTCTGGGATTCCGGAATCTTGCTATTCTACAGGGACAGACCGAAGGTCCATCAAGCCCAGTATCCTGTTTCCAACAGTGGCCAACCCAGGTCCCAAGTACCAGACAGAAACCCAAAGAGTAGCAACATTCCAGAGCTCAGATTGTGATGTCATAATACCTCATTCCACCAATGCCTAAGAGCCAACCTCATCAGTG
Source organism: Geotrypetes seraphini (assembly GCF_902459505.1). NCBI lineage: Eukaryota > Metazoa > Chordata > Amphibia > Gymnophiona > Dermophiidae > Geotrypetes > Geotrypetes seraphini. The sequence continues at coordinate 13,573,561 of NC_047093.1, read as the reverse complement.
ATGTCACAATGGCTTGACTTTCCTATAATTGGCTCACATAAGAACATAAGAATTGCCATACTGGGACAAACCGAAGGTCCATCAAGCCCAGTATCCTGTTTCTCTAACAGTAGCCAACCCAGGTCCCAAGTACCTAACTAGATCCCAGCATGTAATCCAAGGACTTTTACCTACTGAACAGCAGCAAGAATATCATATGATGCTTCTCTGGAATGTAAACATACGTGTGCCTCTCTCCTTTCTGATTCCTAACTTTTGATACAATAACTATTTATAATTGCAAAATATTGACACCGGGGCAGCCCCATCTGCTCTGGCAATGACAACAAAGGCATGAGAGCAGTTGCTCAATTTTTTTTTTTTTTTTCAGCAATACCTAAACTATAGCAGACAAGTTTACTTCTCCTGACTGGAAAAACATGAATCACTACCTTAAATCTGTTTTGAAAATCAGATCAAATTTAGCATTCGTTTTTCATGGTTTTGCTGAAGAATTTCAGGTATTTGCATGGGGAAACATTTATTTCTTTAACCTTATGTGTATTACTTTGTTCGGTGGGATTTTTTTGTTTTGTTTTGTTTGTTTTCAGAACAGTGAAGGCTACTGACGATAAGACATGCAAGATGCGAGACGAGGAAAGGGATAAAGAGAAAAGAAAAGCTCTCATTTTTGCAAAGGTTAATGATTAAGTAAACATTTTTGGAGGCAGAGATAAAGACACGCAAGAGTGTTAACGGGGTGCATATGACTTGACTATGTGGCATGCTCTAAATCAGTGGATCTCAACCACATCCTTGTGTATTCCTGAGATAATTGGGCATAGAATTCAAAAGCAGCTGGATTCTCAGAATAACCACAGTGAGTATTCATAAAACAGATCCACACGCACTGCCTCCATTATATGCAGCAGAGGTATGCAGACCAAAAACTTTTATTTCATATTGTTCCCCATATTGTTTGCAGGAATTTTTTTTTTTCTACTTGAGCATAACCTTTTGGAGAGTGTTAATTCATTGCATCTCTCTCAAATGGTGCCTGCCCCCTAGTGGTAGTCTTGCAGTATTACCTCTAGGGGTTATTATTTAAATGGATGACTTCAAAAGAGAGTATTGTGAGACAATCACTTGGCCATTTTGAGGGAGGTGCTGACCTGGGCGGTAGCAGAGAGGGAACTCCGGTCCTCGAGAGCCGTATTCCAGTCGGGTTTTCAGGATTTCCCCAATGACTATGCATGAGATCTATTTGCATGCACTGCTTTCAATGCATAGTCATTGGGGAAATCCTGAAAACCTGATTGGAATATGGCTCTCGAGGACCGGAGTTCCCTACCCCTGCTGTAGCAGAAGGCTACATTACAGAATTGGAGAACAATCGGGTGGGTTGCAGTGGGGATAGGGGATAGGGGGCAGAGAAGGTTGGATTTTTATGGTGAAGGCAGGTGGGGTTTGGCCTAGAGAGAGCAAGATATAAACTTGGCGGGATTGGAAAGCCTGACTTGAGGATTTTGGATCTTCTAACAGGGAAGTGAAGGGGGTGAAGAACTTATGTGCAAGACAGAAGAGCAGGACTTGGGTGTGATTGTACTGTATGTGATGATCTTAATGTGGCCAAACAGGTTGAAAAGGTGACGGTGAAAGCTAGAAGGATGCTAGGGTGCATAGGGAGAGGTATGGCCAGTAGGAAAAAGGAGGTATTGATGCCCCTGTATGAGACTCTGGTGAGATCTCATTTAGAATATTGTGTATAATTCTGGAGGCCACACCTTCAAAAAGATATAAAAAGGATGGAGTCGGTCCAGAGGAAGGCTACTAAAATGGTGTGTGGTCTTTGTCATAAGGCGTATGGGGACAGACTTAAAGATCTCAATCTGTATACTTTGGAGGAAAGGCAGGACAGGGGAGATATGATAAAGATGTTTAAATACCTATGTGATGTAAATGCGCATGAGTCAAGTCTCTTTCATTTGAAAGGAAGCTCTGGAATGAGAGGGAATAGGATGAAGTTAAGAGGTGATAGGCTCAGGAGTAATCTGAGGAAATACTTTTTTACAGAAAGAGTGGAAGATGTGTGGAACAGTCTCCTGGAAGAGGTGGTGGAGACAGAAACTGGTCTGAATTCAAGAAAGCCTGGGATAGGCAGGTGGAATCTCTTAGAGAGAGGAAAAGATAATGGTTACTGCGGATGGGCAGACTGGACGGGCCATTTGGCCTTTATCTGCCATCATGTTTCTGTTTCTAAGTAAAACCCAAAAATTGTGTGGGGGGGGGGAGGGGGAGGACACACCACTGATTCCAACACTAGGGTAACGTTGATTTTGCATCCACTAAAAAAGATTGGACACAGAACTGTATTTCAGTGCAAAGCGCCTGCCTCAGGAGTCAGAGTCCATTTTGATGAAACTGATCATAAAAGTATACCAGGAAGTGTAAGAAGCAACGACCGCAATATCTTGAATAAGAGATGGGAGAAACACCAGGAACACACGGCCACATAAACAGCAGAGTTCTTGTCAAATCCTTTTCAGTGGATGCATAATCAACGTTACTCTTGTGTTGGAATTTTGCATTCTTTGCGGGGGGGGGAAGGTTATTTTTTTTCCTTTCTTTTCTTTCCTTTTCTTCTAACAGGGAGCCACTGCTTGTGTTGCAGGCCAGGGTGGTTTAGGACACTGTTTCTCAACTTGGTCCTGGAGTACATAAGAATTGCCTTACTGTGTCAGATCAATGGTCCATCAAGCCCAGTAGCCCATCCTCATGGTGGCCAATCCAGGTCACCAGTACCTGACAAAAACCCAAGGAATCCCAGAGAGTAACAACATTCCATACAGAATCCCAAAGAATAGCAAGATTCCGGAATCCCAAAGAGTAGCAACATTCCATACAGAATCCCAATAGCAAGATTCCTGAATCCCAAAGATTAGCAACATTCCATACAGAATCCCAAAGAATAGCAAGATTCCGGAATCCCAAAGAGTAGCAACATTCCATACAGAATCCCAAAGAATAGCAAGATTCCGGAATCCCAAAGAGTAGCAACATTCCATACAGAATCCCAAAGAATAGCAAGATTCCGGAATCCCAAAGAGTAGCAACATTCCATACAGAATCCTAAAGAATAGCAAGATTCCGGAATCCCAAAGAGTAGCAACATTCCATACAGAATCCCAAAGAATAGCAAGATTCCGGAATCCCAAAGAGTAGCAACATTCCATACAGAATCCCAAAGAATAGCAAGATTCCGGAATCCCAAAGAGTAGCAACATTCCATACAGAATCCCAAAGAATAGCAAGATTCCGGAATCCCAAAGAGTAGCAACATTCCATACAGAATCCCAAAGAATAGCAAGATTCCGGAATCCCAAAGAGTAGCAACATTCCATACAGAATTCCAAAGAATAGCAAGATTCCGGAATCCCAAAGAGTAGCAACATTCCATACAGAATTCCAAAGAATAGCAAGATTCCGGAATCCCAAAGAGTAGCAACATTCCATACAGAATCCCAAAGAGTAGCAACATTCCATACAGAATCCCAAAGAATAGCAAGATTCCGGAATCCCAGAGAGTAGCAACATTCCATACAGAATCCCAAAGAATAGCAAGATTCCGGAATCCCAGAGAGTAGCAACATTCCATACAGAATCCCAAAGAATAGCAAGATTCCGGAATCCCAGAGAGTAACAAAATTTTAGAATCCTACAGAGTAGCAACATTCCATGCTACTGATCCCGGGCAAGTAATGGCTTTCCCCATTTCTTAAGAACAGATTATGGACTTTTCCTCCAGGAATTTGTCCAAACCTTTCTTAAAACCAGCTACGCTATCCGCTCTTACCACAACCTCTGGCAATGCGTTCCCGAGCTTAACTATTCTCTGAGTGAAAAAAAAATTTCCTCCTATTGGTTCTAAAAGTATTTCCCTGTAACTTTATCAAGTGTCCCCTAGTCTTTGTAATTTTTGACAGAGTGAAAAATCATTTCATTTGTACCTGTTCTACTCCACTCAGGATTTTGTAGACTTCAATCATATCTCCCCTCAGACGTCTCGTTTCCAGGCTGAAGAGCCCTAACCATTTTAGTCTCTGATTGTTTTGATACTGAGCCAGATACTCACGCTAATTATATCTATCCCATCTGTCCATTTGGGAACTAATTCCCCTTTTTATCACCAGGTTAGGGGCACTGAAACACTAAGAAATATGAGTTTTCAGACTTAAACAATTAAGAAATAATAGCAGGTGACAGAACTCTATAGGAAGAACAGAGTAAAAAAAAACAAATACAAATTCTTTTCTTTCTACCCAAAAAGGACATAGTTATTCCATTACCTTTCCTGTTGATAAATCTGTAGAAGAAAAAATGGTGTCCACATGGGTGGTGTAGGAAAAAGTTGACATGCTCTTGCCAGAACCTTGGCCATGAGCTTACATTTTTCACATTTTCATTATACACTTATGTTGGCACCAAGATTCAAAGAGATGAAATGTCTGGAAACCCCAACTATTTACATGACTAATTTTTAATTAAAACAAGGTTGACTGTAACACGCCACTGAGACTGTCCTTCCACCAGCGGTGGGTGTTGAATGAAACACAGGCATGGCTCGCCTGACCGGCTTTGTTATCACTCAAGCCTCTTCACTGATAGAAATACTTTCCAGGATTCTTAACATCATCTAAAGAGGTGTCCAACCTACGGTCCCATGAAGTACTTTGTGTGGCCCCGGTCGAGGGTGAAGCAGTGTTTTCCTCTGCTACCCACAGGTGTTTACCGTCTTGCCGGCTCCCTCCTCTGTCTTGTTGCAGTGTTTGCGCGGCCCCAGAAACATTTTTTTTCGGACAATGCGGTCCAGGGAAGCCAAAAGCTTGGACACCCCTGGCTCTAAGTCCTTATTTTTTTTTTTTAGAAACCCTTTCTAGGAAATCTTTACATTACCGCGCCTGGCTATCTGCTAAGGATGTGCATAGAAAACGCTTCATTTTCAAAGCAATCACCCATTTTGATTCAGTTTTGGATTCTGACATATTCATTCCATTCATTTAATTTGGACTCATTAATTAATGGAGCAAGCAACTTTGCATTCTAGAAGAGAGGCTTCCCAGCCATTTTTTTCATGAAGCTTACTTAAAATTGGCCGGTGGATATCTACAATGTATTAACTGAGTTGAGATGATATTCTTTATAATATTTTTGTTATGTATATTTTATTTTTAAAACTCAATAAAAATGATTGAACAGTAAAATTGGCCAGTGGGCATCTGCCACAGAGACAACAGCACTATAAGATACCAAAAGTGTCTTGAAGACCCAAGGCATCAAAAGAGGCAAAGAGCACCGTGGAATGAGGGCTCCGTGGCATTTGGAGAGGGGCATATCTGGATGACTACTGGTAGGAAAACCCAACCAGTAGAAAAGGGCTAAAGTGACATCCACATTGGCATGAAGACCCCAAGATGAAGCAGAGGGGCAAAGCACCAAAAGTACTCACTGGGACACCCCAAGGCAATGGGAGAGGGGTAAAGTGGCACCCATATTGTTATAAAGAGCTCAACCTCCTGGAATGAGGGCATAGAAACACCAACAGGGTTAGGTTAGATTTAACGGGAAAATGAGCTTATTGGAGGGAAGCATGAAGAAGTATCTGACTCTCTTCATAAACGTGTGGTCTTCATTAATTTTGGATTCTAATAAGCTGAAGGAGAGCTGCCAACTATATTCTGATGCAGGGTCATGACACTTCTGATCAGTTTGTGCCAATGACCTCCATCTCCACCAGTCCACCTTCAAACTTGCAAATATCCTCAAGGTTCTGAGTGCTTCCAAAAGCATTCTCTCTTTTCTCTGTTGAGAAATACCTTGTCCTTCAAGCTTGCGGCTCCTCCCCTCATCCAAGTTTCAAGTTTATTAATAAATTTGATAAATCGCCTATTAGAATCACTAAGCGATGTACAAAATCAAAAATAGAATATAATAAAAAGAAACAAACATTTAATAAAGTTATTTCGTCAAAAACAAACATGAGTTGGGAGGGAAAGGATAAAAGTTACAATTTTCAGGTTGGGGTAGAAGAAATGGGAAAAAACAAAAGGATAAGGGGAAGTAAACCACAGCGTAATTTGGAATCTCGCTGAACATTTAAATATTAAAAGCATCTTTAAATAAGTAAGATTTTAAAAGTTTTTTGAATGTTATAACGTCCTTTTCATTTCGAATATATTGTGGCAGGGCATTCCACCATAGAGGTCCCATCACAGAGAATATGTCTGCTCTTCTTGTACCGATAATTTTCAAAGAGGGGACTGTAAGAAGGTTTTGACCAGAAGAGCGAAGTGAACGTTGGGAAGTGTGAGGTATTAAAAGTCTAGATATGAATTGAGGTTCGTTGAAGGCTAGAGTTTTAAAGATGAGCAGTATTATTTTAAAGGTGATTCTATGACCAATTGGGAGCCAGTGAGCATCTATTAGTAGCGGTGAAACATGATCGTATTTCCTAGCATTATATATTAATTTAATAGCGGTATTTTGAATCAACTGAAGTCTCCTTTTTTCTTTCTGTGTGATGTTAAGGAGAAGTGCGTTGCAGTAGTCGAGTTTTGCTATAATTAATGAATGGAATAGTATCTTAATGGAATTAGGGCTCAAAAATTTGGCTATCGACCTGATAAGACGTAGTTTGAAAAAGCAGTTTTTAACAGTGAGAGAAATATCATCATGGTAGAGCAGTTTGTCGTCAATTACTATTCCCAGGATTTTGACTGTGGGGACTAGATTTAGTGGAGTATTATTGAGGGTAAATGAGTTTATCAGAGTTATATCTTTTCTCCAAGTAAATAGCATAGATTTATAGTCTTTTTTATGTTAAGAGCCAATTTATTTGTATTAAGCCAGTTTTGTATTGTTTCCAGTTTATGATTAATGGATATAATTTCGTTATTGTTTTTTGGATCCAAGGGGTGTATAAGTTGTATGTCGTCAGCATAAGAGAATGGAGTGAAACCTATGGATTGACAGATGCTTAACAGTGGGGAAAGGAATATATTAAACAGGAGAGGAGACAAAATGGATCCTTGAGGGATTCCGAAAGTGGAGGAATAAGTTGTGGACATTTCGTTATTAAACTTAACGGAAGAAGTGCGATTAGCGAGATATGAGGTAAGCCAAGTTAGGACGTTCTCTGTTATGCCTATTGATTCTAACCTTTGTAACAGTGAATCATGGTCTATGGTGTCAAAGGCGGCCGAGATATCTAATGAAAAAAGAATGACAGATTTGTGGTGGTCTAAGTGATATTGAATGTTTGAAGTTAATCCTATTAATGAATATTCTGTATTATGAAATTTTCGAAATCCTGTTTGATTGGGGTGTAGTGCGTTAGTGCTTTCCATAAAGTCAGAGAGCTGATTAAATATGAATTTCTCTGTTAATTTTGCCAAAAATGGTAAGTTAGCTATTGGACGATAGTTTGTAGGTTCATTTATGCTGATTTTGTGATCTTTAAGGATAGGAGTAATGATTGCGGTTTTCCAAAGGGGAGGGACAGTAGCTGTGAATAAGTGAAAGGATAAAAGGTCCAAAGTGAGAAAAATATTTTTTTAAGTAGTAAGGTGGAATGATCTCAGTTCCGGAGTTCTTTAGGTTAACTTGTTGAAGAAGGGATTCTATATCAGTAATTGAAGGAATTTTGAAATTTGAACATCTAGCTGTTGGTACAGATTTTGTTTGACTAGTGTTTATTGGATTATTTATTATGTTTGAGGTAAAAGAATTACGAATATTTTTAATCTTTTGGGTGAAGGTATCTGCTAAGTCTTGTGCTTTTAATGTGGATTTATGAGTGGTGTTGTTTATTTTATTTTTTAAATCTATTGTTTTTAGAATATTGTATAAAGTGGAAGAATTTTTGGCTTTGTCGATTTTATTAGAGTAATATGTCTTTTTTGCTTGATTAATTTTTTCTTTGTATAGTATGACATTGTCCTTGTATATTTGAAGATTGGATTGGGTTTTGTTACGTCTCCATTTTCTTTCTAGTGAACGCAGTTGTTGTTTAATCAAGCGGAGTTCTGCCGAGAACCAAGGGTTTGATAATTTACGGGCTGAAATGGTTTTAGTTGTTAGTGGTGCTTTGTTATCTAAGAGAGATATCAGAGATAGGTTCCAAGCAGATAAGTGGTTTTCTATGGAATTAGAAGAAGGAGTAAGAATAGATGGATCAAGAAAAGAAGTTATGTCTATGTTATCTAATTTGGAATAATCTCGGACAGAGATGGTTTTTGTTTTGGGTGCTGATTGTGGTAGTCTTAACTTGGTTAGATCCAGGGGAAAAAAAATGAAATAGTGATCTGACCAGGGGACGGGAATAATAGTCAGATCAGAAAGAGTAAGATGGTGAGATAGTGGAGCAAAAATCATGTCTAAAGTGTGGTTTGCAATATGGGTTGGTTCTTCTATTTTTGGATATACGTTAAGAGGTTTTGGGGTATTAAATAAATCTTTGGTATATGAGTCAGTAAGATTGTCAAAATGAATGTTAAAGTCACCCAAGATAAGGGGAATGGTTGTTGAAGAACAAAAATCAATTAAGATGTCCTGAAGGAGAGCGAATTTATTTTGTCCTAGGGGAGGGGGAACGTAAAGTAGTAGAAAGTTAAGTTTATTGTTGGAACTACATTTAAGATGAAGGTATTCAATTGTGGCATCTTTTGAAGAATGGTCGTAAAGGTTTAAAAGGGGCTTTCCCAGAGGTCCCTGGGAGCTGGCGTTGACTCCTAGGCATTGCATTGAATAACACTGTTCTGGGTGCCTAAATATAGATACCCCATTTTAGAACTAGGTCAGTGTTTCTCAACTGGGTCCTGGACTACCATCTTGCCAGTCAGGTTTTCAATTTAGCCACATTGAATATGAATGAAAGAAATTTGCATATAATGGAAGCAATGTATGCAAATCAAGTTTATGCAAATTCAATATGGCTATCCTGAAAACCTGATTGGCAAGGGGGTACTCCAGGATCGAGTCAAGAAACACTAGTCTAGGTGCCTAGCAGATTCTTCAAACTTTCAAAAAATAAAAACAAAAGGGCATTCGGAAAAGTTGAAAGGAGACAGATTCAAAACGAATGCTACGAAGTTCTTCTTTACCCAGCGTGTGGTGGACACCTGGAATGCGCTCCCAGAGGACGTAATAGGGCAGAGTACGGTACTGGGGTTCAAGAAAGGATTGGACAATTTCCTGCTGGAAAAGGGGATAGAGGGGTATAGATAGAGGATTACTGCGCAGGTCCTGGACCTGTTGGCGCCGCGTGAGCGGACTGCTGGGCACGATGGACCTCAGGTCTGACCCAGCAGAGGCATTGCTTATGTTCTTATGTTCAACCTTCGGTGTGCTCTTTGCTTTCTCGCTATCTCTAATCCTATAATAAATATTTTCACTCTTCCCCCCTCCCCTCTGAAACCTACACTATCCTAAAAAGCAACTTCTTTTTGTCTGAAATCCAGGAGAGGTATGTAGGTGTCAGTGCTGGCACCCAGTTAGGTATGAGGGCACCAGTGCCAAATATCTCTGGTGCCCGCATATCTTCTGATTCTGCCCTGATTCCACCCCAGACCACCCTGGCACTAACTAGAGAGTGCCAGGGTGATCACTCTGTATTTTCAGCAGCTCCATGCAGTTAAGTGCCGCTGAAAATCTGGACAGATCACTCAACATGGCTAAAATAAGAACATAACAATAGTTATATAGTACCCCCCCCCCCCAAATTTGCAGGGGTTATGTTCTGGGAGTGACTGCAAATTTTGAAAAACCATGAATATTGGATGCGGTACAACATAATATTTACATCAACATTATCCCTTAAGTGTGGCCTTGCAGAGAGAGCTGGGGGCTGTTGCTCATCTTCTAGGCATACTAGGAACAGCAGAAATCCCTCCCAAGCATGAGGAGAAGGCTCTCCTACAGCCCCAGAGCCAAGGGCAATTACCAGGGAGGGAAGAGATAGCAAAGACCTCCAGGGTTCCGGTACCATGGTCACATTGGGCCAAATGATCTAAGGAGGGTCTTCTCCCACTCGTGTGTAACACAAAGTATTGATAAGAGTCATTAAAAAATTGCGGAGGGAAAAACTACAAATGACTGGGGGCGTGAACTCTGAACCGTGAATTTGCGGGGCAGTACTGTAGAGCAGTGGTTCTCAACCCTGTCCTGGAGGACCACTAGGCCAATCGGGTTTTCAAGCTAGCCCTAATGAATATGCATGAGAAAGATTTACATATAATGGAGGTGACAAGCATGCAAATCTGCTCCATGCATATTCATTAGGGCTATCCTGAAAACCCGATTGGCCTAGTGGTCCTCCAGGACAGGGTTGGGAACCACTGCTGAGAGGGTTAGACCAATGGCCCATCTAGCCCACAGTGGCCAATCCAGGTCACAAATACCTGGCAAAACCCCCAAACAGTAGCAAGTGTGCACGAGCTTCTCCTGCCTCTTAAAGCACACTGAATATCAACCTCGGAATTAATTTGGCAACTTGTTCAAGGATTCAAAATTAATCCTACCATGTGGTTTCAGTGTGAAGCAGGATGTTCTGTTGGAGAGACGGGCCAGATGCTAAAGACAAGAATCGACCTACACAGATATTACATTAAATGCCGGAATACCAACCCGGATGTCACTTCGTAGCACTTTACAAAACCAAAGCTCTACATCTATGACTTCGTGCTGAGAATGTTAAAGTAACACAATAAACTCCTAAACGTTGCCAAACGGTGCTTATAAAGATACAAAAAAGGCAAAAATGTCAAAAAAGGACTCTATGAGTGTGTATGTCAGCCAATCACCACTACCAAACCATACATCACTAACAATCAATATCAATTAAGAAGTAGGGGCGCTCTCAGTGTGAGGTTTTTAGCGACGGGAGAACAAACTCCAGCACTTCCACTTACAACGACGAAGGTGAATCACCCCCGCCTGCACACCATCATCGGGCGCCCCTTGTGTGCAAAATCAAATGTGCTGAATCCGTATCAATAAATAACTCACAAACCGAGAACTGTTGAAAGAGTGAACTACTGAAAACACACTCATAGAGTCCTCCCCAGCCTAATCCCCAAGATGCATAATCAAACCACAGCCAACTTAGCTTTAAGACGAGCCAGATGTAAATGAAGTCAATAAGGAATGAAGGAGACTAGAATAGTCATTAGAGCAACCGTGCCCGGTTTCGGGAGAAACCCTTCATCAGGATCATGGCTGGAGCAGAACCGGCTGGGAGGGAAAAAGGAGAGCCCGAAGAGACAGCTGAACGAGCTTAAAAGCAGAGCAAAAATGACGTCAAAACACCATCAACCAATAATAAACAAAAATAAGGAGTCATCAGTCAAGTAATGGTGTTCCACTCTATACATTTATTAAGACCCCCCGGGGTGACAGTACGCAGATGAAAGATCCAATATTGTTCTCTCAGTTGGATCTGTGTCATTCTGTCCCCTCTAAATGTCTCAGGAATCTGTTCCAACACCCCCCATTTTAGATGTTAGAACTCGTGGCCCAATTGTAAACAATGTTAAAGTGACATTTTAAGACGATCAAGGATTGTAAGCCATTTAAATTTCAAAATAGTGAAATATTTCGACACCTACCAGACAGGAGTTAACAAAAATCTGGATTTCTTCTATAAACCATAGAAATTATACTGCTTTTGACACCTCTTGATCACCCATCCAGGTCTCCCTGGTTCTTACCTAACCCCACCTCTTCCTGTCAGGCTTCACTTACATAGACTGACATTTGTCAACATTATCTTATTTCTGATCTAACTAAACTAAAACTTAGTTTTATAGATTGAGTCATCAACCAAAAGGCACTCGACTCGGTTAACAATAATGTAATATGATACATAAAATTGACAAGGAAAGTAGACTTGAAAGAGTTAATTTTCAAAATGTTTAGCAAACAAAAAAGTTTTCAGAACTTTCCGGAATAAAGCAAAAGAACCTAAACTTCTTAATGTAAGCGGTAAAGCATTCCAGAATTTGGTTAATTTAAAAGCAAACGAATGACTAAATCTCTTGAAGGTTCTGTTGTTTACCACTGAGAGAGGGAAATGCAAGTTTTAATTTTTGAGAACTTCTGGCAAGATGAGATAAGAACATAAGAACATAAGCAGTGCCTCCGCTGGGTCAGGCCTGAGGTCCATCGTGCCCAGCAGTCCGCTCACGCGGCGGCCCAACAGGTCCAGGACCTGTGCAGTAATCCTCTATCTATACCCCTCTATCCCCTTTTCCAGCAGGAAATTGTCCAATCCTTTCTTGAACCCCAGTACCGTACTCTGCCCTATTACGCTCTCTGGAAGCGCATTGGCTAAGGCTCTTAACATTTGCATCTCCTCTTCCTATAGGCTAAGGCTCTTTACACCTGCATTGCGAGGTCATAGAAACCTGATGGCAGATAAAGGCCAAATGGCCTATCCACTATCTCCTTTTCTCCCTATTGGTTAAGGCTCTTAACATTTGCATCTCCTCTTCCTATAGGCTAAGGCTCTTTCCACCTGCATTGTGAGGTCATAGAAACCTGATGGCAGATAAAGGCCAAATGGCCTATCCACTATCTCCTTTTCTCCCTATTGGTTAAGGCTCTTAACATTTGCATCTCCTCTTCCTATAGGCTAAGACTCTTTACACCTGCATTGTGATGTCATAGAGCTTTATGGTTATAGAAACCTAGACACATGAGGGCAGATAAAGGCCAAATGGCCCATCCGCAGCATCCACTATCTCCTCCTCTCCCAGAAGAATATAAGCAATGCCTCCGCTGGGTCAGACCTGAGGTCCATCGTGCCCAGCAGTACGCTCACACGGCGGCCCAACAGGTCCAGGACCTGTTCAGTAATCCTCTATCTATACCCCTCTATCCCCTTTTCCAACAGGAAATTGTCCAATCCTTTCTTGAACCCCAGTACCGTACTCTGCCCTATTACGCCCTCTGGAAGCGCATTCCAGGTGTCCACCACACGTTGGGTAAAGAAGAACTTCCTGTATTCGTTTTGAACCTGTCCCCTTCCAACTTTTCCGAATGCCCTCTTGTTCTTTTATTTTTTAAAAGTTTGAAGGATTCAAAGTGGCAAGATAGAAGATACTGCTTTCTAAAGCAAATCAAAAAATATATTGCTAGTACAATATGAGAGCTATCGCCTTTTTTCTTTGTTTTCAATTTATTAATAATAATAATAATAATAATTGATTTTTATATACCGCCATACCCGTGAGTTCTAGGCAGTTCACAACAGTTAAGCATAGTACAAACAATGCAAATCGTTTGAGATTCAACAAATTAAGTGCATACAATATAAAAAGAAATACATGCAATATAGGAAGGATACAACAATGTTAAAATAAAGTAAAAAGTTACAAGAATAAGATTCATTAAAAACTCAGCTTGTTAAATAATTGAGTTTTTAACTGTTTTCTGAAATCGAGATAAGAAAAAGCTTCTAACACAGTTTTGGCCAGCTATAAATTCAATTTGGCTACCTGGAAAGAAAAGGATCTCTCAAGGAACCTTTTATAATGACATAATTTTATTGAGGAATATTCAGGAACTCTTGTTAGTATAACTCAAAGTAAAATGAGGAGTAAGATAACCTGGTAACATGCCAAATACTGTTTTATAGCAAACGCATGAGAACTTAAACAAAACTTTAGATTCCAATGGCAGCCAGTGGAGCTTTTGATAAAAGGGGGTAACATGTTCCCATTTCTTTAAGCCGAAAATAAGACGGACAGCCCTGTTCTGAACCACCCTCAATTTCCTGAGAATTTTTTTGAAAGCGCCCAGATAAATGATGTTATAATAATCAAGGATACTCAGGATGGAAGATCGAACTATCAGACGAAAAGAGGCTTTGTCGAAATACTTCTTAATAATGCGGAGTTTCCAAAGCACCGAGATACTTTTCTTAAATGTTAAGTCAGAATGTTTTTTCCAGTGTGAGATGTTTGTCCAGAGTTACTCCCAATATTTTTAAGGATTGTTCAATATTATAATCCATCCCATTTACATGTATCATAGTTTCCTTGATTTTATCATTAGGGGCGGCTAGGAAAAATTTAGTTTTTTTCTGTATTTAATTTTAATTTGAAAGCAGTCATCCAAAGTTCGACCTGATTTAAAATGAATGATAGAGAATTTATGAACTCAAATTAGCGAAATGACTATTACCTAGTGGGAGTTTAGGAAATTGTGTGCAAACGTATATTGAAGGTCTACGCTTGTATGTGGGAGGGGTGTGTTCAGCCATTGACAAGGATCGTTCAGGGATTGAAAGTAGAGCTCTTATGTATGCCTTCCTTTCTCTATTGAAGTGCAAATACAGTGGCACGCTGTGTGCAGCTGGATTCCGAATACAGAAGCAGTCAAGAGGGCTCAGATTGAACTACCGGATTTGGAGTTTCCTGGAGAGAATCTGATATTTGCTGTCAGATTAAATAGAATGCATTGAGCTGCTTTTTCTCTTTCTTAATTAAGGAACCTACTGGAAAGTCCTTCTCCTAGGCCATGTTGAAGGAGAGACAGGCAGTGTCATATACAGTACGCTGTGGTATGGAGGCCAGGAAATTAATATTACATCAAATGTGCTGCAGCAGCAGAAAAATACTTCAAAGGCAAACCCAAGATACTTGATTAGTATTATTTTCCACTAGTCTTTAAGCCCGTTACATTAACGGGTGCTAGAATAGATGTATGTGTCTGTCTTTCTTTCTTTCTTTCTCTCTCTCTCCTTGGCCGCTTTGTCTTTCTTTCTTTCTGGCTCTCTGTCTCCTTGGCCGCTGTCTGTCTGTCTTTCTTTCTTTCTGGCTCTCTCTCTCCTTGGCCGCTGTCTGTCTGTCTTTCTTTCTTTCTGGCTCTCTCTCTCCTTGGCCGCTGTCTGTCTGTCTTTCTTTCTGTCTCTCTCTCTCCTTGGCCGCTTTGTCTCTCCTTGGCTGCTTTGTCTTTCTTTCTGTCTGTCTCTCTCTCCTTGGCCGCTTTCTGTCTGTCTTTCTTTCTTTCTTTCTTTCTGTCTCTCTCTCTCCTTGGCCGCTTTCTGTCTTTCTTTCTTTTTTTCTTTCTTTCTGTCTCTCTCTCTCCTTGGCCGCTGTCTGTCTGTCTTTCTTTCTTTCTGTCTCTCTCTCTCCTTGGCCGCTGTCTGTCTGTCTTTCTTTCTGTCTCTCTCTCTCCTTGGCCGCTTTCTGTCTGTTTGTCTTTCTTTCTTTCTGTATCTCTCCTTGGCCGCTGTCTGTCTTTCTTTCTTTCTTTCTGTCTCTCTCCTTGGCCGCTGTCTGTCTTTCTTTCTGTC
Source organism: Geotrypetes seraphini (assembly GCF_902459505.1). Lineage (NCBI taxonomy): Eukaryota > Metazoa > Chordata > Amphibia > Gymnophiona > Dermophiidae > Geotrypetes > Geotrypetes seraphini. The sequence continues at coordinate 13,558,230 of NC_047093.1, read as the reverse complement.
TCTCTCTCTCTCTCCTTGGCCGCTGTCTGTCTGTCTTTCTTTCTGTCTCTCTCTCTCTCTCCTTGGCTGCTGTCTGTCTGTCTTTCTTTCTCTCTCTCTCTTTCCTCGGCTGTCCACCACCACCCCTTGCCTGTTCTCCCTGTCCAGCAGCAGCCCTTCTCCCTTCGTTTTATCTCCCCCCCCTGTCCAGCAGCACCACTTCCCTGCTCCCTAATACCTGCTCCCAAACCGCCATTCCTAACCTCCCTCCCTCCATTCCTGGTCTCTTCTGGCCCACTGGCACAAACTGCTGCCGCCTCTGCTGCTCTTCATTCGTGTCTGCCCTTCTCTTAAAACAGCCTGCTGAGGATCGCCGGATGGCTGTAGCGAACCTCACAGGCCGCTCTCCACCTCGGTAGCATGTTCCTTCTGATGCGATCCTGCCCCTTCTGTGACATCAGAGGGAATGTGCTACTGAGGTGGAAAGCGGCCTGTGAGGTTCGCTACAGCCGGCCAGCGAACCTCAGCAGGCTGCTTTGAAGAGGATGGCAGATGTGAATGAAGGGCAGCAGTGGCGGCAGCAGTTTGTTGTCTCGTGGGCCAATTTTGAACACCCCGTGGGCCTTAGAGTGAGTGAGGGCGGGAGGGGGGAGTCACTGGTGTGTTCTCTGCCTCCTTTCGTCCATGGTCGCCATTTCAAACTCTGCATGCACAGTAGGACTGGCACGGAGCTACGGATCACGGGCGCAGGGATCACGAAGTTTGAAGTGCGCATGCGCGCTTAGGATTTTATTATGGTAGATTTTCAGAAATATGCTACATCCAGTTCCTACCAGTGGAAACAACCAATGAAGTGCTATTTATCTTATTTATAAATGATCTGGAAATTGGAACGACGAGTGAGGTAATTAAATTTGCAGATGACACTAAACCGTTCAAAGTTGTTAAAACGCATGCGGATTGTGGAAAAATTACAACCCTACGGCAAGAAACTAATTTAAATAACTTTAAAATTAATCTTAAAACTTTTCTCTTTAAAGACGCTTATGAGATCTACGATTGATGACGGGGGAAAAAAAAATCACTATTAAATCAGTAAAGCTGCTTGCTCCATCAATCCCATCCCTGATGCCTCTTCCTTTTATTTTTTTTTATCATTAAACTTTTTATTGAGTGATAATACTTCGCAAGTGGTACACTTGTTTCAGAAAATACAGAACACAAAATGTAAAGAAGGAAAAGAAAAGCATCATTAGTGGTATATAGCTTATTGTCTTTCTTAGACCACAAATTCCAGGAAGATCCATGAGGTACATGGAAAAAATAAAGGAAAACTGATTAACGGAAAGCAGACTATGCTTAAACAACCCCATAATTCTTAAATCCAGCTGATCAGATCTAATCTCCTGAGATCTTTTTAAGGTCCAAAAAGGCTCTCAGTTGTGATGGTAAAAAGAAAGTGTAGTTAGCCCCAAGCTAACGAATCATTTCCAGGAGTATGCTAGCAAATAAGACGCCCCCAGTTCCTTTGTTTCTTTACGCATAGAAAGAAATTCTTTTCTGCGATCCTGTGTTATCTTGGATACATCCGGATAAATCCAGATTCTTTGTCCAGAAAAATCTTGATACGAATTCCAAAAGTAAAGTTTCATTATATGATTTAAATCAGGGGTGCCCACACTTTTTGGGCTTGCGAGCTACTTTTAAAATGACCAAGTCACAATGATCTACCAACAATAAAATTAAAAAAAAAAAACACAAAGCACACTGTACGCAGAGAAAATGTGAATTATCATTTATATTCTGGGGTTTTTTTTTCAAAGAGATCAAGGCAGATGACTTTATGCAATGTCACTTCAGTAACAACCATACAAAAATAGACAAATATACCCCCTCCCTTTACGTGTTGTAGAACAATTTAGGGGGGTGGGGGAGATCAAGGAAAATGAAGGTGATACAGGAAGGTAGGAGGGAACCAGGTAAATGGAAGTCTGCCCTAGGGATCCCAAACACATATATTTGCCTATAGCCCAAAATACGAGGGACTTTGCATACTATTTTTTTTTTTTTTTTAATTTACATGTTTTTTTCCCCCAAGTATTTCTTTACAATCCTTCAATATAGTCTCCCTGCTTTGCAATGACCAAGTCCCAACATCCGGGAAGCTTCATTATTCCATCCAAGACACCATTTTTGTTCAGTTGTCAAATGGCTCAGGTAACGGCGGAAGAAAGCTCTTCCAGAGATGCAAAATGATATCCACGCATAGGTTGTTTCAACTTTGGAAAAAGGTCGAAGTCTGGTGGACTCATGTCTGGACTGTAGGGAGCATGAGGTAACACCTCCCAGCCATATTTGTGTAGTTTTTCAATGACGAGTGGAGAGCTCCATCTTCCCCATGACCAAAAAAATTTGGATGAGCTCAATCAAAAGTCAAACAAACGATGAGTTTTGCTTATGATAATGAAGGCATCATCATCACAGACAAAGTTCCATGTGGAAGAAGTGTCACAGCAGTGTATTATCATGATTTTTTACAAAAAATGCACAGAAAAATGCACAAAACCCGACCTCAATTGCTCTTGGCTGGGCCACTCATTTTTCATGACAACGCTCCCCCGCACATAGGGAATGTCATTGAAAAACTACGCAAATACGGCTGGGAGGTGTTACTTCATGCTCCCTATAGTCCAGACATGAGACCACCAGACTTCGACCTTTTTCCAAAGTTGAAACAACCTATGCGTGGACATCGTTTTGCATCTCTGGAAGAGCTTTCTTCCGCCGGTACCCGAGGCATTCGGCAACTGAACAAAAACGGAGTCTTGGATGGAATAATGAAGCATCCCGAACGTTGGGACTCGGTCATTGCAAAGCAGGGAGACTATATTGAAGGATTGTAAAGAAATACTTGGGAAAAAAAAAACATGTAAATTAAAAAAAAATAATAAATAAATAGCATGCAATGACCCTCGTATTTTGAGCTCTGGAACAACCTTACCCCCTCTCTTCGGAACCTGAGTGCTCTCCAACCCTTCCGTAAACTTCTGAAAACCTGGCTTTTCTCAAAAATGTAACCACTCCCTCCTCATCTGACATCCTAGCTCTCTAACACTCTTCTTTCCTCCGATCTTCATCTAACCCTTTCCCTGGAGTTCCTTTCTCATTACAATCCCTGTAAACCGTGCCGAGCTCTATGACCATGGAGATGGCGTGGTATACAAACCTAAGGTTTAGTTTAGTTTATATTGAAGGATTGTAAAGAAATACTTGAAAAAATAAAATAAAACGTAAATTAAAAGAAATAATGTGCATTATTTATTAGAACATAAGAAGTTGCTACCACTGGGTCAGACCAGAGGTCCATCGCGCCCAGCGGTCCGCTCCCGCGGCAGCCCATCAGGTCTGTGACCTGTGAAGTGGTTCCTGACCATTTCTGTAACCTACCTCTACATCTATCTGTACCCCTCAATCCCCTCATCCTTTAGGAACCTATCTAAACCTTCCTTGAAACCCTGTAGTGTGCTCTGGCCTATCACAACCTCCGGAAGCGCGTTCCATGTGTCCACCACCCTCTGGGTAAAAAAGAACTTCCTCGCATTTGTTCTAAACCTGTCCCCTCTCAATTTCTCCAGTAGTATTATTCTGACCCTGCTGACTACCTGCTACTTCTGTTGGCTTAGAAAATTCTGAATGGACTGAAATTAGCAGCAAACTCAATTAAAGTGGTTTAGAAAGATTGTACCATTTCTTATTATCGGAGAGGCTTAAGGATAAAGGAACTGGTTCAGACGTTTGCAACTGTGTGCCAGGGGGGTTCAACTTTCCATTCTCAAAAGCCTAATTATTTCCAGAAGTCAAACATGGCTTGCAGACTCTCAGCTGGAACCCATTTATCGCTTGCAAGCCCACTGTTCACACATTTCACATGACGCTTGGATTTAATGCTACACCGCACTGATCTTTTACTAGATCAGCAGCGCAATTACGAAACACGGAGAAAAGTGTGGGGACTCGGTAGATTATGGCCATCAAATTGTGGAATGTTTTCTGTCTTAGGATCTCATTGTCCAGACTATTCTGCTCTTCTAGGCTACCGGTGAAACTCTTTTGGGAAGGAGTTAGCAGGTTTATTTATTTCACAGAAACATAGAAACATAGAAAAATGACGGCAGAAAAGGGCCAAAGCCCATCAAGTCTGCCACTCCAGTGACTCTTCCCCAATGAGTTTGCTCACCAACCTCCTGCCCTTACCTCATTAGAGATTCCACATGAATATTCCATTTATTTTTGAAATCTGCCACGCTGTTGGCCTCAATCACCTGCCGTGGGAGTTCATTCCAATGATCGACCACCCTCTCAGTGAAGAAATACTTTCTGGAGTCACCATGAAATTTCCCTCCCCTGATTTTCAGCGGATGATTTTCTCTCATTTATGGATTGTCTTTATCCAGAGACCAGAGACAATTTACACACACAGTACAAAATACAGTAAACCTTATGAGTTTATCTTGTTGGGAAGTCTTTATCTGCCGTCATCTAATATGCTATATGTAACACTGGCCAATACTCATTTTGGTACCTCAAATGTTAGACCTGTTTCTGGATTTATTTGAGCTGCTGATTCAAAAAAAATGGCACTAGTTTTTTCCCATCAGTTCTAGGTTTTGAGATAAAGAATAGTGAATAGAGAATGACACAGTGGCTGTTACCCATGGCTAGCTGCGGGTATCCCGCCGAAACGGTGGGGAAAAAGAAAGTGCTCACCGCGGGTATGGGAACAAGGTCATTTACCACCCCATGAAGCGGTGAATGTTTTTGTTTCTGCAGTTATAGGAGGGAATGCGCATGGTCACCGATCGCGAGCAGCCCCCTCTCTCCTTCCTACTTACCAATGGCCACCACATCTATCTCCCTCCCTCCCTTCCCCTTACCTTCGCGGCATGTTTTAATTTGTTCATGCTGCCCAAGCCTGCTGCCACATGTGTCTGCGGAAGCTTCTCCTCTGACCCAACTTCCGGTTCCGTCAGAGGAGAAGCTTCCACAGACGCACATGACTTCAGGCTCAGGCTGCTTGAACAAATTAAATTAAAACACGCCATGAAGGTAAGGGGAAAAGAGGGAGGGAGGGAGATGCTCGGACTACGTGAGGGGTGCTGAAGGGGGGTGGAGGGAGGGAAGGAGGTGGAAAGGAACAGACGCTGAAGGGAAATGGGGAAGAGAGAGTGGGGAGAAGACGCTGATAGGTAATGGGGAACAGAGAGTGGGGAGAAGATACTGAAGGGAAACGGGGAACAGAGAGTGGGGAGAAGTCGCTGGAAGGGAAGAAGACAGAGATGCCAGGCTATGGGGGGAGCAGAGGGAAGAAGATGCCCGTCAAGCTCCTTCCCTTGTTTAAAAGCAGACTGAAAACCCACCTTTTTGATATAGCTTTCAATTCTTAATCCTACTCCTCTGCCCTCTAACCCAACCAGCTGATTAACCGTTCCCCTTAACTGTATCCATGACATCTTGTTTGTCTGTCTTGCCTGTTTAGATTGTAAGCTCTTTGAGCAGGGACTCTTTTCTTACACTTTGTGACTCTGTACAGCGCTGTGTTCGTCTGGTAGCGCTATAGAAATAATTAATAGTAATAGTAGTAGACCAATTGGGGAGGGGGGAGGGAGAGATGGAAGAGAGAGGCACAGTAACAGAGCAAATGGAAGAGGCAGACAGTGGATGGAAGGAATTGAATGATGAGAAGATGAGGAAAGCAGAAACCAGACAACAAAGGTAGAAAAAAAAATTCTATTTCTTTTTTTTTTTTTGCTTTAGGATAAAGTAGTATATTAGTTGTGTTGATAAAAATTTATAAATAACACCCTTACAGCTGAACATCTATTTCTCTAGTTCAGCAGCCAGAACTTTGATTTATAAAATAACAATTGTACAGAATATTGTTTCTTTTTATACTTTAAGAAAATAAGTTCAGTATAAAACTATTCAAGGATTGTGTGGATGGGATCAGATGGTTTGCGGGGATGGGGACTGAGCTCACGGGGACAGGGACAGAGCTTGCGGGGACAGGACGGGGATGAGCTCGCAGGGACGGGGCGGAGACAGGGACAATTTTTTTCCCCATGCCATTCTCTAATACAGAATATGAAGAAAACCTAGGCACTAAATATAGCCAATTTGAATGAAGAATATTCTCATATAACAGCCAGCTTCAGTAAGATGTTACCTCACTGATTTACCAAACTTCATTCTGTATAATTTCACAATATTTTCAGGTCCTTAGCGGGCCACCACACACTCAAACCATCTCATTGTGCGGGGCTTTATGCTCCCACTCGTCACTGGACCCCTATATATTTTTATCTGTGCATGTTTCATAAATATTGATTTTTTAGAAATTTTTATATATATAAATATATGCTAAAAGTACTTAGCTTGTGAATTCGACGCTAATCGGGAGGGTAGAAACATCAATCACCCCTTAACATGTTTCGCCCATGTGATTCAAGGGCTTTATCAAGGCTCCCTCTCCCTAGACAAATATAAAACACATCTAAGTGTCCATACTATCACTATAAAACACATATTTACTTGTTCTATACATTAACTCTTACCGTTCATAACCACTGTCTCCCACCATCGCGTCTAGAACGAAATGGCGGTCATGCTCTTAGTCAGCTGATTTATACGTTCCCCAGACGCCAACGTCCCAGGCAATCAGGGACGTCAAAGTCTGACGTCAAAGCTTACAGTAACTAGAATTAAGTGAACACATATTTTCCCATTTAACGGAAGATAGCAACAGAAAACCCCCAGAGCCAACCTCATATTAGTGAAGCCCACTCCAGCTCATTGTTCAATCCATTCGGGACCACCGTGTTCAAACGATAGATCCAACGTTGTTCAGATACATTTAATCTTCCCTCCCAATCCCCTTCTAATTCCCTTTCATTTAAATAGTCAGTAACTCTCCATTTTAAATGTTGAATCCCATGACCCTTATCCAGCCAATGTTGAACTATGGGGGCTTGAACAGCCCCAGTATTAATGCGGGATTTGTGCTCGTTCAGGCGTATATTGATAGCCCTCTTAGTGCGGCCAACATACACGAGATCACATGGGCAAACGATTATATACACAACCCTAGCTGTCTTACAGGTCGTGTCAGCCCTTGCCCTCACCGTGTAACCTGATCGAGGGTCGATCCATTGGGGCCCTTCCAACGTTAGACTGATGTTTCTACCCTCCCGATTAGTGTCAAATTCACAAGCTAAGTACTTTTAGCATATATTTATATATAAAAAAATTTCTAAAAAATCAATATTTATGAAACATGCACAGATAAAAATATATAGGGGTCCAGTGACGAGTGGGAGCATAAAGCCCCGCACAATGAGATGGTTTGAGTGTATGGTAGCCCGCTGAGGATCTGAAAATATTGTGAAATTATACAGAATGAAGTTTGGTAAATCAGTGAGGTAACATCTTACTGAAGCTGGCGGGTATTCTCTAATACAGAACATGTGCCATATATCACTCTTCACTCTGCTCGCCCATTAAAAAATCAGGATATTTTAATGTAGTGTTTAAATGAATATCTTTTAAGAAACATTAAAAATTAAAAGTGTGCAACATGAAAATCTACTTATTTCATAGCAAAAGCACAAGTTTATGTTACAAACTTTCCAGTCATTCGACACACAAGAAGCTCCTTCATGGCTGGGAAGCTTTTCTTGAATTCCAGACCATCTTGCTTAGGCAGACTTGGCTTGCGGGAGAGAACCAGCTAGAGTCAAGGGTAGAGTGAATTTCGTCTTATCTGGGATTCAATGACCTCATTTTAATAGTAACGAGATCGTTTGCATGCCAGAGTTGGAGAATGTACGACCACACGGAAAACCACGCGGTGAGCCGTTCTGAGAATCAGGTCGGCAAATTCCGTTGGTCGCTAAACGAGTCAAAATGGTTTAGCGACCATCGGTACACTATTGGAGAGTTTTGTGCAAATAGTGGCCAGCAGGGTGAGTTTTGGAAACAGATTAGTTGAAATGGCCAACCTCCTTAATGTATGTAGCTGCAATATGTGTATATATGTAGGACAATTGATTAGGTAGAAACGTGCATATAAGTAGGATGATCAATGTGCCAGTAGGATGATTGATTATGGCATAATCATGCTGGTATTGTAACACCACCACAGAGCTCTGTGTATTTCAGTATAGAGCCCATGTATTTTAATACCTTGCAGAAACCCTTTGTAAGTCTGTATGGTGACATCTCTACAGAAGCTCATATAAACCGCTCTGAATTGACTCCCCAGTCATTAGTGGTGGTATAGAAGCTCTCAATAAACATAAACATTATCCTATACTTGGCTCACATAAGAACATAAGAATTTCCATACTGGGACAGACTGTAGGTCCATCAGTATCCTATTTCCAACAGTGGCCAACCCAGGTCCCAAGTACCTGCCAGAAACCCAAAGAGTAGCAACATTCCAGAGCTGAGCTTGTGATGTCATAATGCCTCATTCCACCAGTGCCTAGGAGCCAACCTCATCAGTGAAGTCACAATGACTTGATTATCCTATACTTGGCTCACATAAGAAAATAAGAATTGGTCCATCAAGCCCAGTATCCTGTTTCCAACAGTGGCCAGCCCAAGTCCCAAGTACTTGACAGAAACCCAAAGAGCAGTGACATTCCAGAGCGGAGACTTGTGATGTCATAATGCCTCATTTCACCAATAAGAGCCAACCTCATTAGTGATGACACAGTAGGATGACTGATTATGGCATAATCATGCCGGTATTAATAATTCTGTATTGAAAGACCTCACAGAAGCTCTTTGTAACTCTGTATGGTAACATCTCTACAGAAGCTCTGAATTGACTCCCCAGAAGGCAAAAGGGAAGTGAGGGCTGATTGGCATGTATGTGAGGATTATATTTCCCACTTGTGCTGATATGTATAGGCTTCTCTAGGGAAGAACAATTATTGTAACTCTTGGGAATTAATAGTGCACTTTATCAAGTTCAGATTTTTTAGTGATTTCTTTGTTGCCAGAGAAATATATTTTTGCATGCTAGTTTTATTTTTGTACTGATCCTTGTTATCTACAATAGAGAAAGACACGGGGGACAAATCTTTTCCCGTCCCCGTGGGAACCCATTTTCCCATCCCGTCCCCACGAGTTCTTTTCCTGTCCCCGCCCCATCCCTGCAAGCTCCGTCCTCATCTGCACAAGTCTCAAACACTTTTAAAATTATATGTGTTCGAGGCTTGTGCGGTTAAGGCAGAGCATGCAGGAATGGGGCAGGGGCAGGGACAGCGACAAAACTCGCAGGGACGGGACGGAGAAATTGAGTTCCTGCGGGGACAGGGAAAAAATTGGCCCCCCCGTGTCATTCTCTAATCTACAATAAAACAGATTTATTATCTCTGTCAATCCAATCATTTAATCCTGAAGCCAGAAGGACTGGGATTACATACCCTAGAACAGGGGTAGGCAATTCCGGTCCTCGAGAGCCAGAGCCAGGTCAGGTTTTCAGGATATCCACAATAAATATGCATGAGATAGATTTGCATTTCAAGGAGGCAGTGCATGCAAATCCATAGTAACATAGTAGATGACGGCAGATAAATACCCGAATGGTCCATCCAGTCTACCCAACTTGATTCAATTTAAATTTTTTCTTCTTAGCTGTTTCTGGGCAAGAAGGCAAAGCTCTACCCGGTACTGTGCTTGAGTTCCAACTGCTGAAATCTCTGTCAAAATCTACTCCAGCCCATCTATACCCTCCCAGCCATATTCATTGTGGATATCCTGAAAACCTGACCTGGCTCCGGCTCTCGAGGACCGGAATTGCCTATCCCTGCCCTAGATCATACTGTGCTCGTGGCTTATGCTGAGAAACTGTGTCGTTCCTCTGTGTTATCCCTACAGATTTTATTAATTTTTGTCCAGACTCAGTCCCCAAATACTGGAATGTCCTGGGTGAAAATTGCCCAAATGGCAATCCTACTTACAAGGCTGTAGACCTCACTGACCTCTGCATAAAGTATGTGTGATCCTGCTTATAAAATCCATAGTCATGATCACATTTCAACAAGGAATAGGGGTTGCAGACACTTCTAACCGGTGAGAACTGCCTTCAGAGTACCTTCCTTGTAGGTGTGGAATAATAAATACCCTTATAGTTATGCAAATAACCCTACCATCATCCATGCAAATAACCCTACCATCATCCATGAAAAGTTAGGTAAGAAAGCAAGTTAAACAACGTGATCTCCATCGAGGGTATACACGTAGTCCAGCGAGTTTGCGTTTTTGTCGTATCGTAAGAAAAAATAGGTTTTGTCAAACTCTACAAAATACCACGACAGGCCCGTCCTGTAAGCAGTCATCCGGTGCCGGCACCTCTCCTCCTCACCGGCGTCTCGCGGCACGCACGGAACCTCATCGCATCACACAGTTTGCGGTACACTTCTCTAAACACAGCAAAGATAGCATTGCTCCTCTCTATTGAGGGCTTTCGTGTTTTAATTCCTGTTGTTAGCTTCTGGCATATTTCGGGGCCGTAGCAGGAAGGTAGCATTGCAATTTAAAAAAAAAAAAAATCAGAGTCACTAAGGAGGCACGACTGCCAGAAACATCAAACACAGCACGAGCAAAGCGTATTTCAGGTCTATAATTATGATGCTGTGTTCGTGGGTGGCTGTGAGTGGCATCCACCCCTCCACGCTACCTCATCGTAGATGCCGCAACATATTCCACTGCCTGGGCCTGATGCGTTCCATTCTACATCTGGCAGAACATGGCATTTTTTGTATTATAAACTCATTTCAACGACAACTTCATCCTCTACATACGTCCTAAGATTATGAAGTGTAAGAAAGGAGGGAAGGGGAGAGAGAGAGAATTTACTAATGGTGGGCATGCACGAATAACGCCATCTGCCGCATTCAAAATGCAACAGAGAAACTTATTTGGGGAGCAAATAGAAGGGATCATGTAATCCCTTTGGTTACTGGTAGCTCTCAGATTGCTTTCATATATTATATGACTCTTGATACCATGTTTTCTCGAAAATAAGACAGGATCTTATATTAATTTGTGTTCCAAAAAACGCACTAAGGCTTATTTTCGGGGAATGTCTTTTTTTCATGTACAATAATCATCTCTCCTTTCCTCTCCTCCACCCCAATTCTTCCTCTTTTCCTTTCTTTCCCCTCCCCAATGTGCCACATCTTTCCTCGCCTCTCACCCACCTCCTTGTGCAGCAGCTCCTGAGGCCTCCAAAAGCAGCAGTAGCGCTCTGAACAGGCTGCTTCGCAGCCTTCCCCACCGGGGCCGGGCCTTCCCTCTACAGCATCTTTCTATCCCTCCCTCCCATCCCTCTGTGCAGCGGAACCCCACCGACCCTCCCACCGTGAGCCTGAAATATCGCCACTCCAAAAGCCTCCATAAAAGCAGCGGCGGCAACGCTCTGGACAGGCTGCTTTGTCATCAGTGACGTGGCAGAGGGAATGACCCGGCGGGGAAGGCTGCAAAGCAGCCCGCTCAGAGTGCTGCTGCTGTTTTTGAAGGCCTCAGGAGCTGCTGCACAAGGGAATGGGTGAGAGGTGAGGAAAAATGCTGCACATGGAGGGAGGTAAGGGGCAGGAAGAGAGAAAAGAAAGAGGAAGAATTGGGATAGAGGAGAGGAAGGGAGAGATGATTGCTCGAAAGGGTACTACTCAAAAAAGTCCAGAGAAGAGCGACTAAGATGGCTAAGGGGCTGGAAGAGTTGCCGTACAGTGAAAGATTAGAGAAACTGGGCCTTTTCTCCCTCGAACAGAGGAGATTGAGAGGGGACATGATCGAAACATTCAAGGTACTGAAGGGAATAGACTTGGTAGATAAAGACATGTTGTTCACCCTCTCCAAGGTAGGGAGAACAAGAGGGCACTCTTTAAAATTGAAAGAGGATAGATTCCGTACAAACGTAAGGAAGTTCTGCTTCACCCAGAGAGTGGTAGAAAACTGGAACACTCTTCTGGAGTCTGTCATAGGGGAAAACACCCTCCAGGTATTCAAGACAAAGTTAGACAAGTTCCTGCTGAACCAGAATGTACTCAGGTAGGGCTAGTCTCAGTTAGGGCGCTGGTTTTGATTAGAGGGTCGCCGCGTGAGCGGACTGCTGGGCACGAAGGATCACTGGTCTGACCCAGCAGTGGCAAATCTTATGTTCTTATGATTTAATACCATAGCTTGTAATACTGTTCTAAATTCAGAGAAATCTAACAAAGGCTTGGGCCGTCAGAGTAATTTCAATTTGAAGAAAGGCTTCTTCGCTATTTTATTAATATAAGTGTCCATTTCTAGTGCAGAATCAATTTCAGCAGTACTCTGGCCATTGCTAACCTAATCTTTTCCCAAGGAAGATCAGAAAACATCTGCCACCCATAAGAACATAAGAAGTGCCATCTCCTGATCAGACCCTTAGTCCATCAAGTCCGGTGATCCGCACACGCGGAGGCCCCGCCAGGTGTACACCTGGTGTAATTTTTAGTCACCCATATCCTTCTATGCCTCTCATAGGAGATGTGCATCTAGTTTGCTTTTGAAACCTAAGACTGTCGATTCCGCAATAACCTCCTCTGGGAGAGCATTCCAGGTGTCAACCACTCTCTGCGTGAAGCAGAACTTCCTGATATTTGTCCTGAACTTGTTCCCCCCTTAGCTTCATTCCGTGTCCTCTTGTCCGTGTCAGATTAGACAATGTAAATAATTTTTTCTGCTCTATTTTGTCGATTCCTTTCAGTATTTTGAAGGTCTCGACCATATCCCCTCGCAGTCTCCTTTTCTCAAGGGAGAACAATCCCAGTCTCTTAAATCGATCCTTGTATTCCAGTTTCTCTAATCTAATCTAATCTAATCTAAACCTTAGGTTTGTATACCGCATCATCTCTACATTCGTAAAGCTCGACACGGTTAACAAGAGTTAGGGTAGAAAGGAACTCCATACCATTTACTAGTTTCGTTGCTCGTCTCTGCACCCTCTCCAGCAGTTTTATATCCTTCTTTAGATTGGGAGACCAATGTTGGACACAGTATTCCAAGTGAGGTCTGACCATTGCTCTATAAAGCAGCATTATGACCCTCTCCGATCTACTCGTGATTCCCTTCTTTATCATGCCCAACATTCTATTTGCTTTCTTTGCCGCCACCACACATTGTGCTGATGGTTTCAGGGTCCTATCTATCAGTATACCCAGGTCCTTTTCTTGTTCGCTCTTACCCAGAGTTGCACCTGACATTCTATACTCGTATTCCTTATTTTTTCTGCCTAAATGCATTACTTTGCATTTCTCCACATTAAACTTCATCCGCCGTTTCTCTGCCCATTTCTCTAACTGACACAAGTCGCTCTGGAGTTCCTCGCTATCCTTCTGCGATCTGATCGCCCGGCATAGCTTTGTGTCGTCTGCAAACTTGATGATCTCACTGGATGTTCCTTCTTTTAGGTCATTGATATAAATATTAAATAAGATCGGCCCAAGTACCGAGCCCTGGGGTACACCGCTAGTCACTTTCTCCCAGTTGGAGAACTTCCCATTTATGCCCACTCTCTGTTTTCTGTTCTCCAGCCATTTGCCTATCCATCTTTGTATATCCTCCCTCTATTCCATGGCTTTGTAGTTTCCTGAGAAGTCTTTCGTGTGGAACTTTGTCGAACGCTTTCTGGAAGTCTAAGTATATTATGTCCACCGGTTCTCCACTATCAATTTGTTCGTTCACGATCTCAAAAAATTGAAGTTGACTGGCTTTCATCAGGTCATGAGTATCCAAGTTGCCGGACTATGCTATCTTTAATCAGTGCTTCAACCATCTGTCCAGGGACAGACGTAGTTGCCCGGTTCTCCTCTCGATCCTTTATTGAAAATTGGCATGACATTCGCTATCTTCTAGTCATTTGGTATCTGTCCAGTTCTAATTATTAGGTTGGCAAGATGTTCGTTTTACTAGGGTTAATTTTTAATCCATTCTATAGAACACACTCCCGACTTTCTCATCGTCAACTTTTGTTATGTATGTAAACTTGTAACCCTCTTCCGGGAGGGCAGGCAAAAAAATCGACTAAATGCCATAAATAAATATGGATCCAGAAGAGATTTTATCGAAAGCTAGTTTCATTTCCTTCACAGTTTCCCGAAAAGATGTGATCACTTGAAAAGAATGGTTATATTGTCCATATATGAAAAATAATGTAAATTTAAGGATCTAATATAAACATTGAAAACAATCAGGGAAATTGGAGGACACTAAGGGCTCCTTTTCCGAAGGTTCCTTAGGGCCTTAACACGTGGAATAGCGCACGCTAAATTGCCCCGCACTCTAGCTGCTACCGCCCCCTTTTAAGCAGGCAGTAGATTTTCAGCTAATGCACTCTACAGCACGCGCTAATCTTTTGCGTGCGCTTAAACCAGTAGCGCACCTTCGTAAAAGGAGCCCTAAGGCACCCGCATACCATTTTCCAACGCATTGTTCCACAGAATCTGTAAATTCCGTCTGCTCCAGAAACTCTAAAACCATTTTAATACTGTGCCATGAATCCCAAACTTTTCTAATCTCCTCCATAATCTACCATGGTTGATCAAGTCAAAGGCAGCTAAGAGGTCTAACTGCATTAATAATAATAATAATAATTTTATTTTTGTATACCGCCATACCCAGGGAGTTCTAGGCGGTTCACAACAGTTAGATGAAATACACACAATGCGGTTGAAATTGAAGAACATAACAAAGCAATCGTAAAGTCAAACTAGTTATCTATATATATAAAATCGGAGGTATGTATGTGTGTGTGTATGTGCCGCGATCACGCAAAAACGGCTTGACCGATTTGAACGAAACTTGGTATGCAGATCCCTCACTACCTGGGATGATATGTTCTGGGGGTCTCGCGGCCCACCTGCACACGTGGGTGGAGCTACAAACAGAAAATCAGATTTCACCCATTCATGTCAATGGATAAAATGTAAAAAGCTGCCATTCTCACAGTAATTCAAAAACGGCTTGACCGATTTGAACGAAACTTGGTATGCAGATCCCTCACTACCTGGGATGATATGTTCTGGGGGTCTCGCGGCCCACCTGCACACGTGGGCGGAGCTACAAACAGAAAATCTGATTTCACCCATTCATGTCAATGGAAAAAATGTAAAAAGCTGCCATTCTCACAGTAATTCAAAAACGGCTTGATCGATTTGAACGCAACTTGGTATGCAGATCCCTCACTACCTGGGCTGATATGTTCTGGGGGTCTCGTGGCCCACCTGCACACGTGGGCGGAGCTACAAACAGAAAATCATATATCACCCATTCATGTCAATGGAAAAAATGTAAAAAGCTGCCATTCTCACAGTAATTCAAAAACGGCTTGACCGATTTGAACGAAACTTGGTATGCAGATCCCTCACTACCTGGGGTGATATGTTCTGGGGGTCTCGCGGCCCACAACTCTATGTTGCTTGCTCAAGGCTGGGTTCACCCAAGAATTTATATGTTCTTGCTCCAGGAGGTGAAACTAAAAATGTTGTTTATAATCACGTTTTGCGTTAGTTGTATTGTATTCATTTTGTCAAATATTTCACAGTATAATTTGAATATTGTACTTTTTATTAAGCTGTAAAAAAATAATTTCATTCACCACTATAAAGTATCTTTATTTGAATCCATTTACAGTGTTATTGCTATAATTAAATACCCGTGCAACGCCGGGGCATCAGCTAGTAGGTTTATAATTAAGAGAGGGAAGGACTATATACAGTGCATACTGTAAGAGAATACATTGAATTTAAGAGAAGGAAGCCAATGCATATAAGTAAAATGGAGGGAGCAATAATCTTGAAAGAGTGGGAAGGGAAGAGGTGGAATACGTTAAGGAAGAGGAGGAGTGCGTTAAGGATTTGTACTGGATTTGTTTTCCAGGAAGTAATCAGTGCCAGTAAAACCGTTTCAGTACTACGATTTGAGCGGAATCCAGATTGTCTAGAATCCAAAATACACTGTTGGAATAAATATTCCTGTAATTGTAAGCCTATCACAGACTCCATCAATTTTGACAAAGAAAAAGGAATATTTTATTTATTAACCTCCTTTTCATGAAGAGATTCACCCAAAGCGGTTTACAATACATTGAATAGAAATCAGGTACTCTTAAGTATGGTCCTTATCTGACCCAACAGGCTTACAATCTGACTTTATTTAAAAAAAATGGTACTCCCACTTAAACCTGAGCGATTCACATAATACATAATCACAATAAGAATAAATAAAATCCACCTATAATTCTTCAAAAACAAATGCATGATGCAAACATTTCAAGGAAAAGCCTTTGTAAATAAAGTTGTCTTTACCAAGCTCTTAAATTTCTGACTATCAGAAAGCACGTAATTATTCAACAATTTTTGTTGATTTTTAACAGGAGAAACCGAACACCAAACCATACAGTTCTTCATCCCAGAATACATGTGGTCCTGTCAAATTATTCCACAAACGCACCTTAGTAAAAGAGGGGGTAAGTGTCATTTAACCGGCCAGGAGCTGTTCCTGGCCAGTTAAATGGTTTTAAACATTGGGCAGATTGTATTTACATGCCGATAATGGTTACTGTGGATGGGCAGACTGGATGGGTCATTTGGCCTTTATCTGCCATCATGTTTCTATGTTTCAATAAAACTCTGTGGAGTGACGATGTTCCCAAATGGACTTTATTTGAAAGTATCAAAGTTCCAAAGGTACACTAAAATCATCCACATAAAAGTAAATCATCCACATAAGAGCCTTAAAGGTGAGTACGTGGGAAACAATTGTGTGGTGAACCGGTTCACCACACAATTGTTTCCCACGTACTCACCTTTATAGGACCCCCAGGGACCCCTGAAGAAGACTTTTTGTCGAAACACAGACCATGTTGGGTCCTGTATCCTTAGCGGACTAGGTCCTTTAAGGCTCTTATGTGGATGATTTACTTTTATGTGGATGGAATTATTTTATGTGGATGATTTTAGTGTACCTTTGGAACTTTGATACTTTCAAATAAAGTCCATTTGGGAACATTGTCACTCCACAGAGTTTTTTTGGTTTTCTCTGGATTTTCTTCTTTGTGGATATTTTGGGGTCAATTCCTTTTGTTGTTTTCTATGTTTCTATAACCATAAAGCTCTATGACCTCACAATGCAGGTGTAAAGAGCCTTAGCCTACAGGAAGAGGAGATGCAAATGTTAAGAGCCTTAGCCAATAAGGAGGAGAAAGTGTATGCTGCAGATGAACCATTTGGCCTTTATCTGCCATCATGTTTCTATGTTTCTATAACCATAAAGCTGTATGATCTCACAATGCAGGTGTAAAGAGCCTTAGCCTATAGGAAGAGGAGATGCAAATGTTAAGAGCCTTAGCCAATAGGGAGAGGAGGAGATAGTGGATGCTCTGGATGGGCCATTTGGCCTTTATCTGCCATCATGTTTCTATAACCCTTAAGCTCTATGACCTCACAATGCAGGTGTAAAGAGCCTTAGCCTATAGGAAGAGGAGATGCAAATGTTAAGAGCCTTAGCCAATAGGGAGAGGAGGAGATAGTGGATGCTGTGGATGGGCCATTTGGCCTTTATCTGCCATTTTGTTTCTACGTATAGAGAGAATCCTGGTCTTAGTGCTGATTCCCATGCCCTAACTTTGGACGCCAGACTTATTACGCCAGACTTATTACCCGGTGTCCAAGCTGAACATTGTTCCATAACCACTTGCGTAATGTTTTGGAACGTCCCTGATGTGTCCGTGCTCCTCCTATGGCTATGCCCCTTTTGAGATATGAGCTATGGCAGTTGGGTGCCTTGCAATAGAGGGGAAAGGGATGGGATTTGACATACTGCTTGTCTGTGGTTACAACCAAAGAAATTTACATTTTCTACCTGGGGCAACAGAGGGTTAAGTGCAGTGCAGTGGGAACTGAACGTCCTCTTCTGCTCAACTATGCCCCGGGAATGCCTACACACAGCTCGTATTTGAGCGTGTGCCATCTTGACGGAACTTCTGTTCAGCTGTGTAATTTTCTGAGTCCCTTTCCGAATGTAAAGCATAATTCACAGGCAGGAAGTGCTTGATACAATCACTCCAAACGAGGGTTTTCTGGAAAACAGTGCACCTTTCTGTAATGTTTCCAAGATGTGGCGTTACTTGGCAAGCATATGAGGCTTAAAGCAAACACCAGACCACTCCAGTTAGTGCTACTGGTAATCTACCATTCCAAAAGCAAAATTGCAGTCACATGAAAGAAATATAGCATGTACTTAAGAGCATTAGTTTACTATGAGTTTTTTTTTTTGTTGTTGTTGCAAAATTGTAAACTCATCTTACATTCTTTCCAAAAAATGTGACTGTAAAGTGCTTGTTTTACCATAGTATGGTTTTCAGGGCCGAACCAAAGGTATCTGACAACCTAAACAAATCTTCAGCTGTTGCACGTCCCAATCAAAGGGCAGCTCAAGACCTGCTTCCTACCCCCCAAATTTGGCCAAGGTTCACTAAACTTACCGATTCTTGGCCGAGTTCTGCCGAGCGACCGATTCACTACAGAATCTACATGCACACGATCTGATCAGACGATCGAAATGCATGTGCAGAGTATCCTTGTTGCAATGTATTGTTTACAGAATATATATAAAATGAATTCTTACGCTTATGTAAAATTAATTTACAGTTTTATTTTTTTAAATTTTGATGGTTGTTTTATATGGGGGTTGTAACCTTGATATTGATATTTCAGGGCGGAACAGGGCAAGAGAGCAAGCGACTGGTCCTCACCAGTCGTTTCTTTTCAGATCGGTAGACCCAATCAGTGTTTCTTCTTCTGCTTAGTGAATCGATGGCTTCCTACTTTTGCATGCCATTTCCCCTCATTTGCATGGATCGGATCAGAGATTGATTGGGAAGCTGTTTAGTGAATTGGGTCGGGGAATGATCGCAGAGCCAGTAAAACTGGTTTTGTGATTGTCGGGACAGGATCGGTAAGTTTGGTGAATCTAGCCCTATGTCTAGCATCTCTCCCCACACCCGCCATGGTGACTAGCATTGTTCCCCCTCACCTAACTCTCCCATGGTATTCTAAATTTCTCTGCTTCCCGACCTCCTCTCCACTATATAATGTTCAGCACCTCTTTCCTTCCCCTCATGATAACCAGCAGCTTTTTCCAACACCAGACAACAAAGGTAGGGGAAATTATTTTATTTTCAGTTTAGGGATTGAATTGTATCAGTTTTGAGAAATTACATCTGCTGTCTATATTTTGCACTGTTCAGGAAGAAATGCATTTGTTTCTTTTTCTCTGGGGGTTGTACTGTATGCAAAATCTTGAATCTTAGGGTTTCATTTGTATATATGAGTACTTTTAGTTTTTGGTCCTGTATTTGCATGGGGTTATCTGAGTTCTGGTAGGAATGAATATTGAGAAGCATACAGTGTGCTTTGTGTAGTTTAATTTTGTGGTTAACCATTATGTGTTGTTAATAAGATTATATTGTGTGTATATGTGAAACATGAATGGAAAAAATGGTATTACAATTAGTACTATTATGGGGGCGGGGTCTGGGGGCTGAGCTTGTGGGCCCCCCCAACAAAAAAACGTTCTGCTGCCTATGGTTACCACCACAGGCTTCACAACCTGAGAGCATGTCTCCGTAGTTGTTCCAATGTCTCTCTCTCTTCATCTACTGCTCGAAATGGGGTTTTCCCGACAGCCTCTTCCTCACATGGTATCCCCCTGTGCTGTCATGACTCCAGAAGCGGTGCGGTGGTGGGTTAAGCTCCGGGTATGAGAGGGTGACATCTAATCCCAAGTCTTTGGGCTCTCTTCTACCCTGAATCACAGCGGGAACCTCACTGGATTCCTTCGTGGGAACATTGGCGGTGGAAGATCTCAAAATCGTCTGCTGTTGTGGAGAGGACATCCGGATCGTCGAGGAAGCAGTCTTGACAGTCCCCTTTGTGTGTGGCACATTGATAAAAGGGAACAAACAGCTTGAGGAGCGCTTAAAAAGTCAAGAACACCAACATCAGCCTGCCGCCATCTTAGCTACTTCCCTCAGAACGTAGGCGTCTTCCAGGAATATAGGGCCTTAGATATCATGACAACAACAATGGAAGGCCAGAGGAACAGATTATATAACTTTCATTGCTTTAATCATGAATTGATAACGAGTGTTGGGCAGACTGTTGGGTGGATCGTTCAGGTCTTTATCTGCCATTGTTTCATTTTCATTTATCATGCTATGATCTGGTATATTAATGTTGGAATTTAAAAAAAATATATCTTTATTAATCAAGAATGAGGTATTATGGACCTTCGGTCTGTCTCAGTACAGCAATTCTTATGTTCTTATGTGAGCCAATTATAGGAAAGTCAAGCCATTGTGACATCACTGATGAGGTTGGTTCTTAGGCATTGGCGGAATGAGGCATTGTGACATCACAATCTCAGCTCTGGAATGTTGCTACTCTTTGGTCTTCTGCCAAGTACTTAGGACCTGGGTTGGTCATTGTTGGAAACAGGATATCGGGCTTGATGGACCTTCGGTCTGTCCCAATATGGCAATTCTTATGTTCTTATGTGAGCCAATTATAGGAAAGTCAAGCCATTGTGACATCACTGATGAGGTTGGTTCTTAGGCATTGGCGGAATGAGGCATTGTGACATCACAATCTCAGCTCTGGAATGTTGCTACTCTTTGGTCTTCTGCCAAGTACTTAGGACCTGGGTTGGCCATTGTTGGAAACAGGATATCGGGCTTGATGGACCTTCGGTCTGTCCCAATATGGCAATTCTTATGTTCTTATGTGAGCCAATTATAGGAAAGTCAAGCCATTGTGACATCACTGATGAGGTTGGTTCTTAGGCATTGGCGGAATGAGGCATTGTGACATCACAATCTCAGCTCTGGAATGTTGCTACTCTTTGGTCTTCTGCCAAGTACTTGGGACCTGGGTTGGCCATTGTTGGAAACAGGATATCGGGCTTGATGGACCTTCGGTCTGTCCCAGTAGGGCAATTCTTATGTTCTTAATTCAGAATGTGGCAGCAAAACTGTTATTAGGAGGTATTTGTTATGATAGGGCCAGTCATTGGCTACCAGTATTGTTGTTTATGTCCATATTATTATTAGGTTTAGCTCCTGACTACTGACAAGATATGATTAGTTCTTATCTAGTCTCAAGAAATTTAAGCCAAGGAAAAAAGGAACAAAGTCTCCACAAAATCAACTAAAGGAACACCAAAAGCGGAGTCTAAAAGGTTCTTCAACCATGGAAGTCAAGAGTACTAAGAATCAATGATGGTGGATGGAAGAAAGTCTGTATTGATACAGATCAAGGTGAGCCGAGGTTCGTGTTTCGGTTGCATAGAGCCCGCCTCAGGGGTGGTGTCGTCAATAAAATTGAAGGCATGATGGTAGCAAAGTAAGTCTCCCAGGGCGCTGCTGAGGACGCCAAGTCTGGCACTCAACGCAGAAACCATGACGAATATATAAAAGCCACGCTTCAGTCAATCGCAGCTCAGCTTCTTATGATCATCTCACCTCACGGCATCCAGGGCATGCACAATTTAATTAGTGCCAATAATTTGCCTTTTAACAAGCAATTATTGGTGCTAATTAAAATAAATTACAAGTTATGCATGTAAATTTAGTCACCTCCTTTCCTCTTAATTAGTCAATATATTTTGAAAAGTTAATTTAGTTCATTATAATATTGAAATTAATTTATATGTACTGTTGTTTAAATAATAAGTTAAGGAGGGTTCTCATAAAGATTGTTTCTTTTGATTTACTCGCATTTGACTTACATTTTGGATCCATTAGAAGGACTTGAGAAGATTTATGTTATTTTAATTGCTTGTTTAATTGTTCTGTGATAATTCAACTTTTCTTATCATGAATCCTCTTTCTGTACAAGTTTATCTTGATTGTAAAAATTGAAAACTTATAAATAAATTTTTTTTTAAAAAAAAGTTAAGGAGGGGAGGAAATGTTTGTTAATGTAATAATTATATACTTAATAGTGTGTTTTTGTGCAATTTTTCTGATATATCATTTGTATTACACTATCTAAGTTTGAAAATTAATAAAGATTTTCCCCCCCAAAAATAAAAATTGTGACCCGAGTACTGTGCACGAATGGACATTTTAATGTGGGAACTGCAAATGACATGCTGGTCACTTGCTACCATTGATTTCTACTTATTGTGTGTTAATTTTGTAGGTTAATGGTGTAGCGAGGGTGAGAGGTACCCTTCCTCCATCCTTGTTTCCGCCCCCCCTCTTTCCCCGATCCCGCCTCCCCTCTCTTCCCTTCTCCTGTACCTCTAGTTTAGGGGTGTCAAATGTCGGTCGAGTGCCGCCATCCAGTCGGGTTTTCAGTATTTCCCCTACGAATATGCATGAAATCTATTCGCACACAATGGAAGCAGTGCATGCAAATAGATCTCATGCATATTCATTGGGGGAATCCTGAAAACCCGACTGGATTGTGGCCCTCAAGGAGGGACTTTGACACCCCTGATTTACGCCCTCTGACAGATGGAAAGGAAAAATGTTACATGTGAACGCCTAGTGAGGACTGGGCAACTCTGGTCCTTGAGGGCCGGAATCCAGTCGGGTTTTCAGGATTTCCCCCATGAATATGCATGAGATCTATTTGCATGCACTGCTTTCAATGCATATTCAAGGGGGAAATCCTGAAAAACCGACTGGATGGCGGCCCTCAAGGACCTGTTCTAGTTGAAGCTGTCAACAACGTGCTCCTTATGACCCCGTCGGCTCTCCCTCTGATGTCACTTCCTTTGTGCGGCACCCGGAAGTGACATCAGTGGGAGAGCTGAGGGGGTCACGAAGAGCACATTCTTTAACTTCTTTAACTAGAGGTATGGGGAAGGGAGTAATGGGAAGAGGCGGAGGGGCGGAGAGGAGGAGGGATGCCTGCGCCCTCACCAACATGGCACTCAGGGCGGACTGCCCTCCTCACCCTCCTTACTATGCCACTGGGGGTAACTAAAGGCATTTTAATAATAGGACTCTTAATCTGCTTTTCAACTGACCACGGTAGATTGCAGTACAACTTGAAAGAATTGCTTTATGGAATTCAAGTGTTTGTGAAAGCCGAACATGACACCATTCTACGTGAAAAAAATAAAAAATTGGAGTACTTTGTGTTAACTGAACAAAGTTTTCCACAGGAAACATTAGATATCGATGCTTGATTATATCAAAGGTTTCTTCATTTGGGTTAAACTTCCTTCTGTACTTAAGCAAAAGTTAAAGAACTTTCTCCGAAGTGTAATTACAGAAAGGGCTCAATGTTTTTCTTAGCACATCTGGGTCTGTAGATGGAAGTGTGATGCGCTACAGATGTTTCTTCAGACTGTGGTGCCGGGGGCTTCTTGTAGTCAAATTCTTTGAAGGTTGCTAATATGGTGAACTAATGGATTAATTAGCTTTAAGCCGCTTGACCTCCCTTCTAGAATTAGTAAGTGGGATTATCACATTAAAGTGAGCGCAGAGGAAATGCAGATTAAAAAGCACATTGATTATGTTGGACTGGCTTTCTTAAACCCAGGGATCCTCACACGCTTTCCAACAAAATTCAAAACATAACCATGAATGCTTTTTTAACAGCGGATCATTGGGTGTAACTCTGGATCAAGGCTTAACCATGAAAGACCAGGTGGACTCCGTAATCGGAAAGGGTTTTCTCACTCTCTGGAAACTTAGATCCATTAAATCATATTTCGATACGTCAGCATTCAGAATCCTAGTGCAATCCCTCGTACTAAGTCAACTTGACTACTGCAACATCGCCGATTTAGCAGTCTCCCAAAAGAATATGCGACGTCTTCAAATAATGCAAAACGCAGCGGTCAGACTCATCTTCGGGCTGAAGAAATTCGATCACGTGACGCCTTACTACCGGCAATTGCACTGGCTGCCGACAGAAGCACGCGTAAAGTTTAAATTCGCCTGCCTCTGCTTCAAAGTACTATATGGACTTGCCCCCAAATACATAACGGACCTTTTCTCCTTTTCCATCAACAGACGCAAGAGAAGCACACATTCAAACTTCGTTTCCCCTCCAGTTCGAGGTTGCAAACTGAAAAAACACCATGAATACCTTCTCTCACACCAAGTAAAGACCTAGATCAATTGCTTTCACCGACCACTTATGAGGAATTTAGGAAGCGCCTAAAAACATACCTGTTCCTGAAATTCCTAGACAACTGACCCACTCTTCTCTCTCTCCACAATAAAGGTCCTCCCGACCTCTTACCCATTCCCTCTCTCCCCTCATAAGTCCGTATAGAACTTTACTGTTCAGCGATATATATAAACTGTTATTATTATCATATTGTAATTTTCGCTGTATTTTTTTTTGAAATGCGTGACCTTTTCCTATCAGGTCCTCTCGGAAATTTCTTAGCAAACTGTATATCTGTGGTCGCTCAGCAAACTGTATATTTATATTTTTGCTTTCTTAAAATATCTGCACTCTGTATTTCCTCTGATCATCTGCATATTGTAACTTGCTGGCCGTCCAGCTCCCTTGATTGTAAACCACCTAGAAGTCGCAAGATTGTGGCGGTATAGAAAAATACAGTTATTATTATTATTATTATGGCCACAGTTTTGTTGCTGTTGTAATCAGTGACCCATCAAATGCGCACATGACAAATGCACGTACGACGTACGCATGCATGTCAAATGCACGCACGTCAAAAGCGCGCAGGACATAGGCGCGCAACTCATTTGACGGCGGGCTTTTGTCCTGCATGCATTTGTCAGAGTGCATATGTCGGCGTGCATTTATCTTGCGCGCATTAGATGGTGTAGCGTTATTATCAATTTTAACGTTATCATTTCAACATCCAAATATTATTGTTTTCCAAAACCATTCCCTCTAATATCACCATGAAAATGTCCAAAAGACCAATTTTCTACTTAGCCTGTTGTCATCTCCAGTCCCCTTGATTGCTGCCTTAAATAACGAGACCTATTTTACCAGTCCAACCTTGTGATCCTTACTGTACTGCGAGGCCCAAGCTGGGTCGGCATTCGTTTTTCTATATTGATCCCAGGTGATGTCTGCCAGCCTAAAAAAAAATCCCATAGTAACATAGTAGATGACGTCAGATAAAGACCCGAATGGTCCATCCAGTCTGCCCAACTTGATTCAATTTAAATTTTTTTCTTCTTAGCTATTCTTAGCTATATGGGCAACAATCCAAAGCTCTGCCCTGTACTGTTCTTAGGTTCCAACTACTGAAGTCTCTGTCAAAGCTCACTCCAGCCCAGTGGTCTCAAACTCGAGGCCCAGGGACCACATGCGGCCCGCCAGGTACTATTATGAGGCCCTCGGTATGTTTATCATAATCAGAAAAGTAAAATAAAACAGTTTCTTGATCATATGTCTCTTTAGCTATAAATTACAATATTATTATTAAGACTTAGCCAAAAGACATTAACTATTTTTTTCTGAGGCCCTCCATGTACCTACAAATCCAAAATGTGGCCCTGCAAAGGGTTTGAGTTTGAGACCACTACTCCAGGCCATCTGCACCCTCCCAGCCATTGAAGCCCTCTCCAACCCATCCTCCACCAAATGACCATATACAGACACAGACCGTGCAAGTCTGCCCAGTACTGGCCTTAGTTCAATTTTTAATATTATTTTCTGATTCTAGATCCTCTGTGTTCATCCCACACTTCTTTGAACTCAGTCACAGTCTTACACTCCACCACCTCTCTCGGGAGCGCATTCCAGGCATCCACCACCCTCTCCGTAATGTAGAATTTCCTAACATTGCTCTTGAATCTACCACCCCTCAACCTCAAATGATGTCCTCTGGTTTTACCATTTTCCTTTCTCTGGAAAAAGATTTTGTTCTACGTTAATACCTTTCAAGTAAAAGAACCCACTAGACTTCTCCAGGAATGCTGGACAGGGTTCCTCCATCTCTTGTGGTCGACACCAACTTCCAGAAACTTTCTCTGTGCACCCTGAGATCTGTTTATCTACAAACCACCCTCCCCTTATGAATCTGACCCCAAACTTCTCCTAGGGATTTCTCCTTCTTTTCCTCTTGTTCTTCATATTGTTCTAAAATCTCCCCCTTCATTACCATCCCCTATTACTATATTCACTAGTCCTTTTACTAAGGTGTGGCAGCCGATGTTCTTGCTATATATTAAAATCAATAAAATCTTTGAACTAAAAAAAAAAAATGAGTGCCCACTAAACGCTAACGTATGAGGAATGGCTGAGTAAGTTGCAGCTGTACTCACTCGAGGAACTTAGAGAGAGGGGAGACATGATCGAGACGTTCAAATATGTCATGGGCCGTATTGAGGTAGAAGAGGATATCTTTTTTCTTAAAGAACCTACGGCGACAAGAGGACATCCGTTGAAACTCAGGGGTGGGAGATTTCATAGTGACACCAGGAAGTACTTCTTCACCGAAGGTTGATCATTGGAATAATAATAATAATAACTTTATTCTTCTATACTGCCACAATTTTGCAACTTCTAGGCGGTTTACAATCAAGAGAGCTGGACATTCAGCGAATTACAATGTGAAGATAGTCTTCCACTGCAGGTAATTCAGGCCAGCAGCACGCTGGACTTTAAGAGAAAATGGGATAAGCATATGGGATCACTTCAAGGAAGAAATTAGGGGGTGGGTCATTAGAGTGGGCAGACTTGTTGGGCCGTGACCCTTTTCTGCCGTCATCTTCTATGTTTCTATGTTCTAACGTGCCCATTATTTCGGCTACCGGACTAGTTAATGTTTTAAAATAATTTGTTATGCAAATATTTCATGTAAAATCCCTAAACCCATTTCCCCTTTTTTATTAGCTTTTCTTTACCCCAAACTCATTCCTCACCCTTAATTACCCATTGTCCTGCCAGGGACCGTCTATTAAATGTCAAAATATGAAGCACCGTGCACGTCTTTCAATGCTATATAAGTTATACTTAGTAGCAGAAATAGTAGAATGACTCGCATCTTTTCAAATTAAAAGCATCATTTTCACATAAAGGAAAAATAAAGTCATTTATTTCATGAGGTCCAGAAAGTGTGGGAGAAACGCAATTGTGTTGAAAATCGCAACGATCGTCTGAAATGGGCAAGGCGACAAGTGCCACTTCCATTCATTTTCAACACAATGACGAGTTAAAAAAATGTTTATTATAAAACAGGGAGTGGCATAGCTTTGGAAGAAAAGCTGCTCAAACACTTACTTCCTCCTTGATTGTAATTCACATCAGTCCCATAATTTTAAGATTTCGGGATCTCATCCACATTATATTTTATTTTTGACGTGTGTGATGCTCTTTGTGGGCAGCTACGCATTGCCAAATCTTTCCACAGGTTTGGCATTGAGAACTATTTGGGATTCTGCCAGGTACTTGGGATCTGGATTGGCCACTGTTGGAAGCAGGATACTGGGCTAGATGGACCGTCAGTCTGACCCAGTACAGCAATTCTTATGTTCTTAGGTGAGCTGAGTCTAGGACAGTCAAGCCATTGTGACATCACTGCTGAGGCTGGCTCTTAGGCATTGGTGGAATGAGGCATTATGACATCACAATCTCAGCTCTGGAATGTTGCTACTCTTTGGGTTTCTGTCAGGTACTTGGGACCTGGGTTGGCCACTGTTGCAACAGGATACTGGGCTTGATGGACCTTCAGACTGTCCCAATAAGGCTATTCTTATGTTTCTATGTCGGTTCTTTCTTTCTTTTCTCTTTAATAATTTATATTCCGCATATCCTACAGTTCTATGAGGATTACAAATTATTCAGGTACTCAAGGTTGAAACTTCTAGGATATCTTCAGTTTTCCAAACTATTTCTCAAGGAGGAATTCTCAGGTAGTAGCTGGTAAGTGAACTCCACAAATTTGTGACACTTAAGCCCTCTTTTACTAAGGTGCGCTAATCGATTTACCATGCGCTAAACGCGAACGCATGCATGTTAGTCTATGGACGCGTTCAGCACATGCTAATTCAATTAGCGCACCTTAGTAAAAGAGGGGGTTAGGGAGTAATTTTATAAAACATTTTGCACACGTAACGCCTGTTTTCTAGGCCTCAAAAAAAGGGGCTTTTTACTAAATTGCAGAAGCTCCTAAATTAAAAGAAAGCATCTGCCTGCTTTTACTAACCTACACTTTGGCGGTTCATAGACAACGGCGCGAAAGACAAAGGCGCGCCCGGACAATCGAGCACAGTGCGGAGGCGCGCGCTGCTCAAAATTACTGTTTTTAGGAGCTCCGATGGGGGGTTTTGTTGGGGAACCCCCCCACTTTACTTAATAGACATCGCGCCGGCGTTATGGGGGGTTTGGGGGGTTGTAACCCTCCACATTTTACTGTAAACTTAACTTTTTCCCTAAAAACAGGGAAAAAGTGAAGTTTTCAGTAAAATGTGGGGGGTTACAATCCCCCAAACCCCCCCCAACGCCCCCACATGCGGCGCAATGTCTATTAAGTAAAGTGTGGGGGGGTTCCCCCCACGCCCACCCGTTGGAGCCCTAAAAACAGTAATTTTGAGCAGCGCGCACCTCTGCGCTGCGCTCAATTGTCTGGGCGCGCCTTTGTCCCGGCGCGCTTTTGACCTGACATCCACTTTGGCATTCCCAGGGCACCTACTTTTGATGGAGAGGAGGTGGAGCTATGGTATATATATATATATTTTTTCAGAAATCTCTGTTTTCAATACTTCAACCAACCAATATTCGTATTAATGGTGACGGGTCAAAAGCGCACGAGGACAAAGGCGCGCCGACAACTCAGCGCAGACAACTGAGCGCAGGGCTTGATTGCGCCAAAGAAAACCCGTATTTTAAAGGGTTCTGATGGGGATGTGTGGGGGGGGAACCCCCCCACTCTACTTAATAGGGATCGCGCTGCCTCACACAGTATAATGAGGGGGGTTACAACCCCCCAAACCCCCCCAATGCCAGCGCAATCTCTATTAAGTAAAGTGGGGGGGTTCCCCACCAACACCCCCCGTTGGACCACTTTAAAATACGTTTTTTCTTCGGCGCGATTAAGTCCTGCGCTCAGTTGTCTGCGCTTGGTTGTCGGCGCGCGCTTTTGACTATGAACCATATTAATGGACCTCAGCGGTGCCCCTCGCTGGTCATTTTATGTATGAGCGCCGATACTCATGCACCCTACTTTGTCATAGGTCCCATAGATTATTTATCTTCAAAATTATGGCCCTCTCTTCCTAAGGTGCGCTAAGCATTTTAGCACGCGTTTAGCGTGTGCTAAACCAATGCAGGCACTAACTGCTAACGTGTCCATAAGATAACATGCACATTTTAGCATTTAGTGCCTGATTAGCGCATGCTAATATTTACCGCATGCTAAAAAGCATAGCGCATCTTAATGAAAAAGGGGGTATGTCTTATTCAATTATTATATATACATTTTAAATGAGTTTTTCAATACTATTCAACCTGCAATCATTTTATCTAACTAAACTAAACTAAACTAAACTAAACCTTAGGTTTATATACTGCACCATCTCCGTAGACACAGAGCTCGGCACGGTTTACAGGATTTAGGATGAGAAAGGAACTCCAGTAGAGGGTTTAAGGATTAGGTTTAAGAGGGTGAGGATGGGTGGGAGAGGCCAAAGAGGAGGAAGTGTTACAGTTTTGAGAATAGCCAGGTTTTTAGGTGTTTGCGGAAGAGTTGGAGGGAGCTTGAGGTTCGGAGCGGGGAGGAAAGGTTATTCCAGAGCTCAGTGATTCTAAAGGGGAGGGATGACCCTAGTTTGCCTGCATGCGAGATGCCTTTTGTGGAAGGGAAAGATAGTTTAAGAGTTTGGGAGGATCTGGAGGAGGTAGGAGTTGCGGCGTTCCAGGAAAGAGGAATAACGGCAGGAAGGATGCCATGTAGGATCTTGCAAGCTAGGCATGCACAGTACTAACACTTAAATAGTGTTAGCACTGTAATAATCTTTAAGATGAACAACTCTTAGTCGCCTCAGGAACCAGCTCTCTGCCATAATGCATCTCCTTCATTAACCGACTCCGACATTTGCATACATCCACCACTCTGTTCGTAAAAAAAATATTTCCGAACATTACACCTAGGCCTTAACTTCATCCATTCCCTTCAGTTGCAAAAGACTCATCTCCCGTACATTAATGCCACAGAGTTCTGGAAATGTCTCTATCATATCCCCTCTCTCCTTCCTTTCTTCCAGAATATACATATTGAGGTCTATAAGTCTGTCTCCATACGCTTTATGACTAGGGTTCCTAGATTTTCCATCTGGTAACAGAGGACGCATGGCCCCGCCCTGTTCCTATTCGGGCTTCCCTTGCCGGCTCTGTACAGATGCGAGAGTCACTCTCAGGGCGATGAATCGGACGGGAGAGTCGGGGATTATGATGAACCTCTGCGTGAATCATTTGCATGCAAACCTTTTGGCGCATGAATAGCTGTTTTTGAATCGGCCAAAAATCGGATCGGAGTAGATCCACACCGTCTTACCGATCCTCTTTAGTGCGTCTGGACCTTAATCCTCCACCGCATCAGGTACATTAGATAGAAATACCTGTATATAAACCGCTTTGAGTGTGGTTGTAAAATGACAAATGAGGTGGTATACGAGTCCCAATCCCTGTTCCTTGATCCCTCCTATTAGGATAATGTTTATCTCAAAGATATTTCATAATGATTTATTGTTGAGAGCTTTTTGAATCAAACCTGATTTATTTTGCCGAACTTGCACCATTTCCTAATCCCTGGAAAGCCAGAGGTTGCAATTGCAAATGCTGAGAAGAACTCAACAGTATTGTACAAAGATTGGTTGCACTGAAACCCAAAACAGGATCTATGGAAGTATGGATTGGCAACATACCATGGGAGTATTCGTACAATGGAATGGGAATTTAAGGGCTGGAATTAACCCTTGGCCCCAGGTCACTTGGATGCTAGGCTCAAAGGCAATGCATTATCTCTTAGCTCTGCCTATCAAAACATTTATCAGTGTTGGAGCTGCCAATTTAAGCTTTCTTCTGTTTGGAAACAAAACATGCATTTCAATGATAAGAAATGAAGTGAAAAGTGTCAAGAAAAGAGTGGAATAACTTGTAAGTCTCCTGGCTCCACATCATTCTCTTCTTGGTTGGGCTGAGAACTTTTTAGCGGCCCCTCCTATTGTGATGTCATAATGCCTCATTCCACCAATGCCTAAGAGCCAACATCATCGGTGATGTCACAGTGGCTTGGTTTCCCTATGAAAAGTGTGGAATAACTTGTAAGTCTCCTGGCTCCACATCATTCTCTTCTTGGTTGGGCTGAGAACTTTTCAGCGGCCCCTCCTATTGTGATGTCATAATGCCTCATTCCACCAATGCCTAAGAGCCAACATCATCGGTGATGTCACAGTGGCTTGGTTTCCCTATGAAAAGTGTGGAATAACTTGTAAGTCTCCTGGCTCCACATCATTCTCTTCTTGGTTGGGCTGAGAACTTTTCAGCGGCCCCTCCTATTGTGATGTCATAATGCCTCATTCCACCAATGCCTAAGAGCCAACATCATCGGTGATGTCACAGAGGCTTGGTTTCCCTATGAAAAGTGTGGAATAACTTGTAAGTCTCCTGGCTCCACATCATTCTCTTCTTGGTTGGGCTGAGAACTTTTCAGTGGCCCCTCCTATTGTGATGTCATAATGCCTCATTCCACCAATGCCTAAGAGCCAACATCATCGGTGATGTCACAGTGGCTTGGTTTCCCTATGAAAAGTGTGGAATAACTTGTAAATCTCCTGGCTCCACATCATTCTCTTCTTGGTTAGGCTGAGAACTCTTCAACGGCTCCTCCCGTTGTGATGTCATAATGCCTCATTCCACCAATGCTAAAGAGCCAACCTCATCGGTGATGTCACAATGGCTTGGCTTCCCTCTACTTGTGCCCATTTACAAGATGCATTTGCCTCATTCAAACAAAAAGTGTCAAGAAAAGTATGGAATAACTCTTAGATTTCCTGGCTCCACATCATTCTCTTCTTGGTTGGGCTGAGAACTTTTCAGTGGCCCCTCGTAATTGTTAAAAAAAAATAAGCACCCTAAGAAAGCAGGAGTTAAGTGCCCTCTCATTTCTTGGAACAGCAGTTGAATAGCTCAGTCCATTTTTGTCTGTTCAGTAGAAATTTGACATGCTTCCTATGATTAAATGGCTTGGTCATGAGGCCTGTCTTGTTCTCTAAAATATAGGATTGCAATGCAGAGTCAGACCAATATTCATTTGAGCTACATATCTTGTCTCCAATAAGGATGTTAAAACAGAAAATGTTTATTTCATGCCGTTTCCCATGTTGTTTGGGGAGGGGGGTGTCATTTTGTTTGGAGATTGATTTATAACTTGAAGAAGTACCGGGTAAAGCTTTGGATTCTCGCCCAGAAATAGCTAAGAAGAAAAAAATAAAATAAAATAAAAAATAAAAATTTAAATTGAATTAGGTTGGGCAGACTGGATGGACCATTCGGGTCTTTATCTGCCATCATCTACTATGTTACTATAAGTATGATCATGTTACCCTTTTCTACCGCCAATTGCATTGGCTGCCGGTCGAGGCGTGGATTAAGTTTAAGTTTGGACGCATTTGTTTCAAGGTACTGTCGGGTCTCATCCCAGAATATCGTATGGAATCTTTTGTCATTACCAATTCCAAACATTCCAGGGAATTTCACGGGCCATTTTCTTTCCCATCTTCCAAGGGCTGTAAATTTTAAAAATTCTAACATTCAAAAAATTCCAATGATTGTTTTCAGAATGTTTGCATATTTAAAGTGCTTTTCCTGATTCATTTATGTTTAAAATTTTTGTAATGCACTGTTAATATTTGAAAATTAATAAAGATTTAAAAAAATTCTAACAGCGTATGTTGTCTTTTCAAGCGGCTTTATGGGCCAAGGATTTGAATCGCTTAGTTACGTCTTTCTATTCTTACCAACAGTTTTGTTGTGCCTTAAAAATGCATCTTTTTACTGAATCTTTTGGGAATACTTTGTTGTTGAAATTCACTTGTATTCTTTTCCTTTTGGGAACCGCATAGAAGCTAAAAATATTTGCGGTATAGAAGTGAGTTTTATGTTATATTAATCCCTCCCTTGTATCATGAGCATGGGAGACCTCACAAAATGAAAAATTTCCTGTCCCTTTTCATTGCCCCTGCTAATCCCAGTATGATCCAAGGCCTCCTTCTGGCTCCCCTTTCTGTAGCTACCACTTCTGCCCCCCCCCTCCCTGTGGGCCCACTTCTCTATTGCCAGCAGGCCCCCTGAACCTATCTCAATCTCCTGTCTGTTTTTGTTTGCCAATGACAGGAAATTACAGAGGAAATGTTGTTGAGATAAGAATAGCTTTACTGGGTCAGACCAATGGTTCATTAAGCCCCGTAGCCCGTTCACAAGGTGGCCAATCCAGGTCACTAGTACCTGGCCAAAACCCAAGGAGTAGCAACATTCCATACAGAATCTCAAAGAATAGCAAGATTCCGGAATCCCAGAGAGTAACAAGATTCTAGAACCCCAAAGAGTAGCAACATTCCATACAGAATCTCAAAGAATAGCAAGATTCCGGAATCCCAGAGAATAACACGATTCTAGAACCCCAAAGAGTAGCAACATTCCATACAGAATCTCAAAGAATAGCAAGATTCCGGAATCCCAGAGAGTAACACGATTCTAGAATTCCAAAGAGTAGCAACATTCCATTCAGTATCTCAAAGAATAGCAAGATTCCGGAATCCCAGAGAGTAACAAGATTCTAGAATCCCAAAGAGTAGCAACATTCCATGCTACCGATCCAGGGCAAGCAGTGGCTTCCCCCATGTCTTTCTCAATAACAGACTATGGACTTTTCCTCCAGGAAATTGTCCAAACCTTGATGCTAGTCTCAAGTTTTTAGAGAAAGACACGGGGCCAAAGCTGACCCTGTCTCCTGCAGACTCAGTTCCTGTCCCTATCCCATCCCTGTGGGCTCTGTCCCCGTCCCCACCTCAAGGGCTCTGTCCCCGACCCATCTCCATGTCATTCTCTATTTCAGGATTCATCACTAGAAAGCAGAAAAGCCATAAAACTGTAAGTGTTGTGGCATTTTTGCTTTCCCTAATGATGAATCCTGAAGAAAGCGAGCTGACACTCAAAACATGACCACGTCAGCTAAGATCACTTTGTACCGCTGTTTGGTGAAAGGGCCCTTCACTGACAATTTTCTCCCATTACAGTTTTCAGCTATTGGAAAATTATAGCATATTAAAAAGTTCCTGAATTATAAGCTAGATTTTGTGCTATATGATACCAGAATTTTTCTGAAGTGGCTTTTCATTTCTATTGGACCACATCATGCCCTTCGCGCTCCAGATTAATGGTGCTTCTGTTTGCTTTTGACAGAAGAAGAAGAAGAAAAAAAAATAGGGTTTCTATTCTAACATGATTCCCAAGTGTTTACTCAAAACTGGTCTGCGATGTTTTGCAAAATAAAACATACAAGTATCACTTGGGGGAACTCCCCCCGCCCCCCCTAAAAATGGAAATTCCATCCCATCACTGGATAAACTTCTTCAAATTATAGATCTGTTTGATTCTGACTTTCTGCTCAAGTTTCAATGGAAACTTCAATTTTTCCATTGTAAGCGCAAAACAAGTCTAGGAAAAAGGGAAAAAAAAAGTGTGTTTGTTTCTCCTGGGTAGCCAGATTTACTATCTTTAGCTCCTAATTTTCCTTCGCTGTTACATATTTTTTACATTTAATTACGCAGACTAAAGCGTGCCGACCTCGAGATCAAAAGGTGCTTTTTATGTGCGCTGCATCTGTCTGTAGCCCAAATAAAAGGGAAAGCTTTTGTTCATAAAATTAATCATAGCTGTGAGCTCTAGATGGGTCCTTCAGTACCTGTCAGCACTTTTCAGAGCCTGGAAAAGTGAAGTGAAAGAAAGCTGCAGGCAGTTTACGGCTAAGCTGTCAGACAATTAGTTCTTTCCATTGGCAAGGTCAGTGTTTTTTTATATATACTTTATATGGGTACATATCACCTCTAAAGGGTCAAATATCATTTAGACTGGGTTTTCCATGCAGAATGTAATTAAACTGGATCGCAGCAGCCTCTGTTCTAACAGGTCAGAATTTGGAATGTCTTAATCTCTGTTCCCTCGCTGAGCAGGAGTTGCCCATCTACAGTCCTGCCAGTTGGGGGCGCTGTTTTATGATCACATTTTTGAATAATGAGGGGCAGGCAAGATCTGTGGTCTAGCAGCAAAGATAAGCGGCTAAAATGTAGGCCGGGGTTTTCCGGGCCTATAGTTCAGCCGTTTCCCGCTATAAGGCGGCCGCCAACTTGGGCGCTGGTTACAGAATCCGGCCCTTCCAGTCTTGTTAACAGCATAACAGTAGTAAAAATAACCAAATATTAACAAGATACAACAAATGAGGTAAATTTCAAAACAGCAATTTGAAACCCAATGAGAGGATTACCATGAAATATTATCAAAAATATAGATGTTTAACAGCACTAAAATTCAAATAACATAGTTATAATATGATTGATTTATTTATTTTAGCATTTATATACCACTTATAGCCTAAGTGGTTTACATTCAGGCATTCAAGCCTTTTCCCCTGTCTGACCTGGTGGGCTCACAGTCTGTCTAATGTACCTGGGACAATGGGGGATTAAGTGACTTGGCCAGGGTCACAAGGAGCAGTGTGGGTTTGAACCCACAACCTCACGGGGGCTGGGGCTGTAGCTCTAAGCACTGTATCCCACATCTAATAAGCACATTAGAACATTCAGATAAGAACATACGAATTGCCGCTGCTAGGTCAGACCAATGGTCCATCCCGCCCAGCAGTCTGCTCACGCGGCAGCCCCAAGGTCAAGACCAGTGCTCCAAATGAGTCCAGTCTCACCAGTTTAGCATGAACTTGTCCAACTTAGTCTTGAAACCCTGGAGGGTGTTTTCCCCTATAACAACCTCCGGAAGAGCGTTCCAGTTTTCTACCACTCTCTGGGTGAAGAAGAACTTCCTTACGTTTGTACGGAATCTATCCCCTTTTAACTTCAGAGAGTGCCCTCTCGTTCTCCCTCCCTTGGAGAGGGTGAACAATCTGTCTTTATCTACTTTGTCTTGAATCCCTGGAGGGTGTTTCCCCCTATTTGAATCCCTGGAGGGTGTTTTCTCCTATGACAGACTCCGGAAGAGCGTTCCAGTTTTCTACCACTCTCTGGGTGAAGAAGAACTTCCTTACGTTTGTACGGAATCTATCCCCTTTTAACTTCAGAGAGTGCCCTCTCGTTCTCCCTACCTTGGAGAGGGTGAACATCTGTCTTTATCTACTTTATCTTGAATCCCTGGAGGGTGTTTCCCCCTATTTGAATCCCTGGAGGGTGTTTTCTCCTATGACAGACTCCGGAAGAGCGTTCCAGTTTTCTACCACTCTCTGGGTGAAGAAGAACTTCCTTACTTTCGTACGGAATCTATCCCCTTTTAACTTTACAGAGTGCCCTTTCGTTCTCCCTACCTTGGAGAGGTAAAGAACCTGTCTTTATCTACTAAGTCTATTCCCTTCATTATCTTGAATGTTTCGATCATGTCCCCTCTCAGTCTCCTCTTTTCAAGGGAGAAGAGGCCCAGTTTCTCTAATCTCTCACTGTACGGCAACTCCTTCAGCCCCTTAACCATTTTAGTCGCTCTTCTCTGGGCCCTTTCGAGTAGTACCGTGTCCTTCTTCATGTACGGCGACCAGGGCAGATATGATGCTATTGCTTTTCTACAATATAGTTAATCAGTGTTCCCTCTAAGCGGGCGGGTGTTGTGAGCAAACTTTTTTCACTGTGAGCTAAAAATATCGGGCGCCAGCAAGTTATGAGCCAAATAAATATGTTGCTTTCTACCACAGAACTTCCTTACGTTTGTATGGAATCTATCCCCTTTCAACTTTAGAGAGTGCCCTCTCGTTCTCCCTCCCTTAGCTACTAAGTCTATTCCCTTCAGTACCTTGAATGTTTCTATCATGTCCCCTCTCAATCTCCTCTGCTCAAGGGAGAAGAGGCCCAGTTTCTCTAATCTTTCGCTGTACGGCAACTCCTCCAGCCCCTTAACCATACGTGACAAAAAATCAATTCATGTAGCAAATGCTACATTTATCTTTTGGCATGGCCCATCATGTAGCAAATGCTATAACTGATGGGCCATGCCAAAAGATAAATATATATATACTAAAAAATAAAAAATAAAAATAAATATATACTAGGAGTAAAGGGGCATGCAATAAAGCTTTTAAGTAGTAGATTTAAAACAAACCTGGGAAAATATTTTTCATTCAACATGTAATTAAAAAAAGATTTGGATAATTTCCTTAAAAAATCTGCATGACATTATTAAGATGGACTTAGGAAAGCCCACTGCTTATTCCTAGAATAAACAGCATAAAATCTGTTTTACTCTTTTGCACTGTTGTGCTTTCAGCAAAATGTTTTAAACACAAAAACAGAAAATCACATGCACAGGCATTAGGTCACCCAGGCATCTAGAATTAGCAATCTTGCACAGCCAGCCTATGATTGACAGGAGCTGCCAAATCACATTGAAAAGGATGATAAGGAAGGCAGATAAGAGATGGTGGAAGGAAGACAAAACGAAAAGGCAAGAACAAAACTGAAGTAGAAACGAGCCAAACATACAGTATAGCATACAAAAAATGTATGTTTTCCTTTGGCTTCCAAAAACTGATTGGCATCCAAGTTCCCTAAAGTTTCACACAGTCATCTTCTAATAATGTCACCATATACAGTTGGCTTGCCAGAAATATGTTTAGGATGCCACTGCAACTCTACCAACAGCATATTAACTTAACAGTGTAGCTTCAAAATAACTGCATCTCTATCCTTCCCTCCCCCCTGTGGTTTTTAGCATATCTCTCTTCTCATTTCCTCCACTCAGATCTGATCATTCTCTGCTCTCTCTTCCCTTTTCTTCTCTGGTCTTCCTTCTCTATTTTCTGCCTCCATCTAAATTAAATTCTTTCTTACTATTTAGTCCCGTTTCCCTCTTTTCACTGTGTCTACACACAGCTTGTCACCCCTTTCCCTCACCCCTCCATTATCTTACTATTTTCTTCCCCCTTTATTTATCTCCTCCTTCCATCCAGTATGTGTTCTTTCCCCACTTCCATTCAGCATCTGCTCTCCCTTCTCAACTGACATCCATCTGCCTTCTGCTCTCTCTCCCTTCTTCTCACTTCCATCATCTGTCCCCTTCTCTCCCTCTCTCATCTCCTCCATTCCATCATCTGCCCCTTCTCTCTCTCTCTCTCTCTCCCCCCCCCAACTTCCATCATCTGCCCCCCTTCCCCTCACCTTTGTGGGTCACTTTCTTTCCCCTGAGGGTGGCTCATGTCACAGGGGAAGCTTTGGCCGAGCAGAACCGCTTGATTGACAGTGGAACTTACTTGATTGATGTCGATGCTGGGGCCCGTTGCCGTTTGAAGGAAAAAAAAAAAAGGTGGAAAAAAGGAACCTGTAAAGGCGAGAGGAAGGGAAACCTCCAGGACAGCTGCTTTTTGCCCTCCTTCAGCGGCCCAAGAGTTCAGACCAGCAGCGGCAGCTCTGTATGCTTTTAACTTCGGCACAGAGCTGCCCCTAATCAATAGTTTAGCGCGGTTTCATGAGGCAGCCTCAGGGCCTTTGATAGCCGGCCCGCTTCGATGATGCGATGTGGGCCGGCCTAGCAAAGGCCCCGAGGCTGCCTTATGAAACCGCGCTAAACTATTGATTAGGGGCAGCTCTGTGCCGAAGTTAAAAGCATACACAGCTGCCGCTGCTGGTCTGGAGGTGCGGAGACAAGGCAGGAGGCAAACGCGGTGGAAGGCAGGAGTCCCGGCGAAGGCAGGAGTCCCGGCACAGCGACTGCAACAGGAAGTTGCAAGTCAGCTGACGCCGGCCTTTCGTTGCGGCGGGGACCGAATCCTTCGCGGACCGGCAAGATTTTGTTTGCGGACCGGCGGTTGAAGAACTGTGCTCTACACTGTGTGCGCTGTGACGAGAAACTTGTGCGCTGCGAGGTAATATTTTGTGCGCCAGCGCACCCCAGCGCAGCTTAGCGGGAACAATATAGCCCAGGGGCCAAAATGGATGGTATAGAATTCATTGGGATAAATAGATAAGTGGCTAAACTCAAGGCAAGCTTTTTGTATAGTTAAATAACATTTAAGAAATTGCTCTAAGTTAGGAATTATCAGGAAAGGAATGGAAAACAAAGATGAAAATGTTATAATGCCCTTGTATCGCTCCATGATACGGCCGCACCTCGAATACTATGTGCACTTCTGATCAATGTATCTCAAAGAAGATACAACGGAATTAGAAAAGGGCGATAAAAATGATAAAAAGGATGGGTCGACTTCCCTATGTGGAGAGGCTAAAGCGGCTGAGACAGCTCAGGGCTGATATGATAGAGGTCTATAAAATAATGAGTGGAGCGGAAAGGGTAGATGTGAATCGCTTGTTCACGCTTTCCAAAAATACTAGGACGAGGGGACATGCGAAGAAGCTACTAAGGAGTAGATTTAAAACAAACTGGAGAAAATATTTCTTCACACAACATGTAATTAAACTCTGGAATTCGTTGCTAGAGAATGTGGTGAAATCAGTTAGTTTAGCAGGGTTTTAAAAAGGCTTGGATAATTTCCTAAAAGGGAAGACCATTGCCCATTCCTGAGATCGCTTGGGGAAAAGTACTGCTTATTCCTAGGATAAGCGGAATAAAATCTGTTTTACTGCTTGGGATCTAGCTAGGTACTTGGGACCTGGGTTGGCCACTGTTGGAAACATGATACCGGGCTTGATGGACCTTCAGTCTGTCCCTGTTTGGAAATTCTTATTTTCTTAAGTGAGCCAAGTATAGGGCAATCAAGCCATTGTGACATCACTGATGAGGTTGGCTCTTATTGGTGAAATGAGGCATTATGAGATCACAAGTCTCAGCTCTGGAATGTTGCTGCTCTTTGGGTTTCTGTCAGGTACTGTACTTGGGTTGGCCACTGTTGGAACAGGATACTGGGCTTGATGTACCATTGGTCTGTCTCAGTGTGGCATTTCTTATGTTATTATGTGAGCCAAGTATAGAATAATGAAGTCATTGTGACATCACTGATGAGGTTGGCTCTTAGGCATTGGTGGAATGAGGCATTATGACATCACAATCTCAGCTCTGGAATGTTGCTACTCTTTGGGTTTCTGCCAGGTACTTGGGACCTGGGTTGGCCACTGTTGGAAACAAGATACTGGGCTTGATGGACCTTCAGTCTGTCCCAGTATAGCAACTCTTATGTTCATATATACAGTGTGTGGAGGAGAGAAGCTGATATGCACGGACGGGGAGAGGGACCTTGGGGTGATAGTGTCCGAAGATCTAAAGGCGAAAAAACAGTGTGACAAGGCAGTGGCTGCTGCCAGAAGGATTCTGGGCTGTATAAAGAGAGGCGTAGCCAGTAGAAGGAAGAAGGTGTTGATGCCCCTGTACAGGTCATTGGTGAGGCCCCACTTGGAGTATTGTGTTCAGTTTTGGAGACCGTATCTGGCGAAAGACGTAAGAAGACTTGAGGCGGTCCAGAGGAGGGCAACGAAAATGATAGGAGGCTTGCGCCAGAAGACGTATGAGGAGAGACTGGAAGCCCTGAATATGTATACCCTAGAGGAAAGGAGAGACAGGGGAGATATGATTCAGACGTTCAAATACTTGAAGGGTATTAACGTAGAACAAAATCTTTTCCAGAGAAAGGAAAATGGTAAAACCAGAGGACATAATTTGAGGTTGAGGGGTGGTAGATTCAAAGGCAATGTTAGGAAATTCTACTTTACAGAGAGGGTGGTGGATGCCTTGAATGCGCTCCCGAGAGAGGTGGTGGAGAGTAAAACCGTGACTGAGTTCAAAGAAGCGTGGGATGAACACAGAAGATTTAGAATCCGAAAATAATATTAAAGATTGAACTAGGCCAGTTACTGGGCAGACTTGCATGGTCTGTGTCTGTGTATGGCCGTTTGGTGGAGGATGGGCAGGGGAGGGCTTCAATGGCTGGGAGGGTGTAGATGGGCTGGAGTAAGTCTTAACAGAGATTTCGGCAGTTGGAACCCAAGCACAGTACCGGGTAAAGCTTTGGATTCTCGCCCAGAAATAGCTAAGAAGAAAAAAAAAAAAAATTTAAATTGAATCAGGTTGGGCAGACTGGATGGACCATTCGGGTCTTTATCTGCCGTCATCTACTATGATACTATGTTACTATGTAGCAAGCTAGTCCAGGTGGTGAATGAGTGTGTAGTTAGTCATCCTAAGTATTAAAGGCTTGGGAGAAGAGTCAAGATTTTTACCTGCTTCCTGTTAGTCATTATTTAAAGAAACACTGGGAACTGCAGGTTGACTATTCATCCCCTATCAAATCAATTTATAGATGTCATTTTATTTGTTGCCTTTCTACCAAACCAATTATAATTTGACATTTTCAAACAAGCTTCTATATTCAAGGAGGGCAATCTTCAGAAAATCTGTGGAGTTTGCAGCAGTCCGTGGGCTTTGATGGTCCATATAAAGTTATATTATTATTACTAATAATAATCCAAGTGATGGGTGATTGTGTATCTGTTGGAAAATAGGCTTAAATAGACTCCTTTTTGGGCTTCTCCTACAGGTGTCCTGTCGAAATCAGGCCCTAGATTGATTGATTTATTTTATAACACAGGAAGAGGTCACATCATCACGAGACCTATCATAAAGGACAAGAAATAAATCTACCTCTCAGCCTGATAACTACAGACCCCCCCTCTTCATAAAACTAATGGAGGAGATGGCACAAATTCAGTTAATGAACCACCTAGAACAATTTCAGCTACTCCACGACTCCCAATCTGGCTTCAGACCAACATTCAGCACCGAGACGGTAATTCCCCCCCCCGTCCTCAATAATACTGAGTAAAGAACAAAACTGACTCGTTCTCCAACAGGATCTCAGTGGAGGTCCTTTGACCTAGTGGACCTACTATTACTATGCCAAGACTCCTTCGGATTATCAGAAAATGTCCTCAACTGGTTCCAAGGTTTTTTGAAATCTCGCACTTACCAAGTTCAGCTTGAAGACACCTTATACTTCACCTAGATTACTGAGGTCGAATGACCAATACTTATTGGTCATTCCCTCTCTTAAAATTATTAACACACAGCGGCAATCTATCTTTTCCGTTACAGCTCCTCAAACATGGAATGCCCTTCCAATTTATTTAAGAGAGGAAAAAAACTTGTAAAAATTTAAGAGCAAACTCAAGGGTTTTCTTTTTAAAGATGCATTCAATGACTAAATGAATTGCTTATGGCCCTCATTTTATCTTGTGATAGTTTTCTCTTTCCCTTTCCTGTTGTTTTTAACCTTAATTATTTTTCTTTACAATCAGATTGTATTTCTTTCCTAGCCTTTCCTTGTGTTTTATTATGTTTGTATAAGTTGGTTTTTTATTATGTTTAGTAGATTTAGTTTTTTTTTTGTTACTTACATTTGTTTCCCCCAACTCTGTAATTTTTATCGATTTGTACATCGCCTAGAATTTGGAATAGGCGATTAATCAAATTCTATAATAAACTTGAAACTTATCTGACAAATGGGCAAGCCGCCATGGCGTCCCCCAAGGCTCTCCATTATCCCCTCTCTTCCTCGACCTACTACTGAATACAAAGTATGAGCTAAGTCCGACATTCCTTTCTTTTCTTTAGCTTTCCAGAAGCGACAGGTTTATCTAAAACGGTCAAATCTATAAGAAATCAAAAAGGAAGAAAAAGAGCCTGTCTTGAATGATCTGCACTGGGTACCATATTGGCAGGGCTAAGATGGTTTAGTCTTGGCAAAAGACTCTTTAGAACCCACCCTAAAACAAAGGGCTTGTGCTCGGAGGAAATGACCTAACCTTGCAAGCTGAGTCAGAGGTAGCGATTAATGATTTCAGTGCAATGTGCATTGTTTGGCTGTGTTTTCTTGGACAACGTGGAAACATAAAAAGGGCAGTGAGAACAAGGCCAGGTTTTTGCTCACAGCACTGGGTCTGAATCCCTTGATTGTTCTTAATGAAGAGGAAATGAGCCTGGATTCTGCATGGGACTCAAACTCCTTGCTGGTAGCACAAAAGATTCAAAAGACCCCCACCTGGAGGACGTGAAATGGGGGTGGAGAGTTGCTGCCCGGAACACTTGCAAGAGGGAGCGTCACTCATCCTTAAATGAGGTGGAAAGGTGTGGCATTTCCAGTCTATCACTGAAGGTGACTGGGGTTTGATCTATTGATAAAAATCTCATCTTTCATTACTGCTGATCCATTTCCCTTTATTTTTATCCTTTGTCTGAGCATGATCGATCAATGCAGCAGTCCACCCAGACATGCCTTAAACTGTGGAGGGTTTATTTTAACTTGGACATCAGTAACTGGGATATGGTTCAAACTAGAGAATGACATGGTGACAAAATTCATCACCGTTCCCGTCCCCGCGGATAACCGCGGGAAACCATCTTCATGTCATTTTTTAAAGAGAGAGGGAAGAATCAGAGTATGAATGGCCACAACCACTGACCCGCAAGCTTTGCTTTGAAGAATGCTGGTGTAGAAGGACCGAGGTTGAAACAGACACTACAGAATGACAGTCTCTGGTATCCAGAGCAGATATTGTGATGTCATAATGCCTCATTCCACCAGTGCCTAAGAGCCAATCACATCAGTGATGCCACAATGGCTTCATTATCCTTGGCTCACATAAGAATCAAAGTATGAATGGGCCCAGCCACTGACCCGCAAGCTTTGCTTTGAAGAATGCTGGTGTAGGACTGAGGTTGAAACAGATACTACAGAATGACAGTCTCTGGTATCCAGAGCAGATATTGTGATGTCATAATGCCTCATTCCACCAGTGCCTAAGAGCCAATCACATCAGTGATGTCACAATGGCTTCATTATCCTTGGCTCCCATAAGAATCAGAGTATGAATGGCCACAACCACTGACCCTCAAGCTTTGCTTTGAAGAATGCTGGTGTAGAAGGACTGAGGTTGAAATAGACACTAGAAAATGACATGGGATTATTTCCCGCGGTTATCCGCAGGGACGGGAACGGTGATGAATTGTGTCACCGTGTCATTCTCTAGTTCAAACAACTATTTACACCACTTGCAAAAATAATCAAAGAGTAACATTGTGCTCTAGGTTCTTCTTCCAACTTCTCATTTACAATCCTTTAAGCGAAGCTGGTTCCGTCCAGATGGATGTCCGGGGCGTGAAGGGGTTTTAAGTTGGTAGCCCTGTCGCTCATTTGAGCTTTGGTGCTGGAGAAGAATTGTAGGCATGCCGTGGACCGCCAGAAGACCTAGCAAACCAATTCTGGACGAGATCAAACCGGCTCTGTCACTCGAAGCCCAAATGACTGTCTTATTTTGGTCAGAAGAGAGAGATCGCTGGAGAAGGATATCATGTTTGGGAAGACCGAAGGAACCAGGCAAAGAGGGCGACTGGACACATTGAAAACAACCCTGGGGATGACGCTGAGGGACCTTTACGGACTAGCACAAAATCGATTTCGTTTTAGATCCGCAATTCATCAAGTCGCTAGGACTTGAGCACGAGTCAATGGTACCTACTACTACTGCTATTTATTATTTTTATAGCGCTGAAATGCGTATGCAGCGCTGTACATTTAAACATACAATAGACCAGGGATCTCAAAGTCCCTCCTTGAGGGCCGCAATCCAGTTGGGTTTTCAGGATTTCCCCAATGAATATGCATTGAAAGCAGTGCATGCAAATAGATCTCATGCATATTCATTGGGGAAATCCTGAAAACCCGACTGAA
This sequence comes from Geotrypetes seraphini, assembly GCF_902459505.1. Taxonomy (NCBI): domain Eukaryota; kingdom Metazoa; phylum Chordata; class Amphibia; order Gymnophiona; family Dermophiidae; genus Geotrypetes; species Geotrypetes seraphini. The sequence continues at coordinate 13,513,266 of NC_047093.1, read as the reverse complement.
TTCCGGACCTCGAGGACCGGAGTTGCCCACCCCTGCTCTAGAGGAAAAAAGTGAGGATACTAACCCTCTTGATCAGGGATCTCAAAGTCCCTCCTTGAGGGCCGCAATCCAGTTGGGTTTTCAGGATTTTCCCAATGAATATGCATTGAAAGCAGTGCATGCAAATAGATCTCATGCATATTCATTGGGGAAATCCTGAAAACCCGACTGGATTCCGGACCTCGAGGACCGGAGTTGCCCACCCCTGCTCTAGAGGAAAAAAGTGAGGATACTAACCCTCTTGATCAGGGATCTCAAAGTCCCTCCTTGAGGGCCGCAATCCAGTTGGGTTTTCAGGATTTTCCCAATGAATATGCATTGAAAGCAGTGCATGCAAATAGATCTCATGCATATTCATTGGGGAAATCCTGAAAACCCGACTGGATTCCGGACCTCGAGGACCGGAGTTGCCCACCCCTGCTCTAGAGCAAAAAAGTGAGGATACTAACCCTCTTGATCAGGGATCTCAAAGTCCCTCCTTGAGGGCCGCAATCCAGTTGGGTTTTCAGGATTTTCCCAATGAATATGCATTGAAAGCAGTGCACGCACATACATCTCATGCATATTCATTGGGGAAATCCTGAAAACCCAACTGGATTGCGGCCCTCAAGAAGGGACTTTGAGACCCCTGCAATAGACAGTCCTTGCTCAGAAGAGCTTACAATCTAATTTAGACAGGACATTTCGGGGTTGGGGTGATTATGGTAGAGGAAATGATACAGTGGGTCTAGGTTTCTGACATTTTAACATACAATAGATAATAATAATAATAATAATAACTTTATTTTTTTATACCGCAATACCACAAAACAGTTCAGAGCGGTTTACAGGATAAGAGACTGTACATTTACAGCGAAGTTACAGCTTAGTTATAGCAAAGTTACATCGATAGTCCCTGCTCAGAAGAGCTTACAATTTAATTTAGACAGGACATTTCGGGGTTGGGGAGGTTATAGTGGGTCTAGGTATCTGACAGCAGTGGGGGGGGGGGGGGCGTTGAAGAGTTGAAGGCAGTTTCACAAAAGTGGGCCTTTAGCTTGGATTTGAACGCTGCCAGGGACGGAGCACGACGTATTGATTCAGGCAGCCTGTTCCAGGCATACGGCGCCGCAAGAAAGAAGGGACGGAGTCTGTAGTTGGCAGTGGAAGAGAAAGGTACAGATAAGAGGGGTTTGCCCGACGAGCGGAGATCACGGGGTGGGGGGGGGAGCACAGGGGGAGATGAGCGAGGAGAGATATTGGGGGGGGGGGGGCTTCAGAGAGAACGCACATAGGTCAGCAAGAGGAGTTTACGGTCAAACAGTTTATTAAAGTTACAATAAACATACAAAAGCAGGAGAAACATATACAGGTCAGATAAAACAGGGAGAGCTGGAACAAATGTCAAGAAATTGTCCATAATCGCCTAAATAAATACAGATATGCGTCTAGAAATCAGCATAAACAGAACAGAAAAACACAATAAAGGCACAGGTGGTGCAGCGAATAGACAGCAACTCTCCAAACTCTCCCCTTCACGCCCAACTCCCTCCCCATCCCCCCCCTCTACCCAACCTAACACCCCTCAAAGAGAAAAAAAAAAAAAAAAAGGAAAAGGGGGGGGGGGGGGGGAAGGAACAAGCAAGAATGTGTAAGGCTGATAACAGAGAAACTGCAAGCCCTCACCTTTGGAAAGGCCTAGACAATATATACCAAGATACCATACAAACAGAGCCCTGTACTCTGATGAGCCCTGAGAAGAAATGCAAGGCCTCTCCCCTCCCCATCCCCTAACAAAAAAAACAAACCAAAAACAAAGAAAATAGGAGGTCTTCATCCAGGGAGGGGCACCCCAGAGCCCCAACGCCCACCGCTCCGGGCAGGTCAAAGCCTCAGAGTATTAAGAATCGAACTCCGAATTCTAGGAGACAGAGAACAGATATAGGGCCTCCAGACCCGCAGAAAAATCTTGGACTGACGAAAGGAAGAGCAAGAGGAGTTTAAACTGTATTCGGAAACGGACGGGGAGCCAATGAAGTGACTTGAGGAGAGGGGTCATGTGAGAATAGCGGCTCTCACAGAATATGAGTCGCGCAGTCTTGTTGCTGCTCCAGCTGGATGATAGATCACTTCTCCCTCTTCTCTTTCTTGTTCTCTGTAGGCAGCAGCGATAGCCAGGTTGCATGGGCCTGTGCTACCTTGGGACGGTCCAAGCGCTTTAAAGGCTCCGAGGCTGGTTTCCACTCCTGGTTCGTCATGGTGAGATCAGAAGATGCCGCAGCTCAGAGGTTAAAAGTTACTTAGGGCTCCTACGGGGGTTAGCGCGTCGGACATTTCATCACGCGCTAACCCCCGCGGCACGCCATAAAACTAATGCCTCGTCAATGGAGGCATAAGCGACTAGCGCGGCAGACGGTTGAACGCGCGGTATTCCACATGTTAACCGCCTACCGCAGCTTGATAAAAGGAGCCCTTGGTTTCCCTTGAAAATGTATAATTTCTTTTCAGAGTAATAAGTATGTTTTATAATGATATATCTCATTTGAGATTTTTTTTTTTTCATGAACGGAGAGTTGTTTCTATGTGACTTTTTGTTGCGTGAACTTTTGGCACCTGTTATTTCATGAAACTAACCCCCCGGGCTTCTAGATCTGGTGCTAAAAACGGGAAAATTTGGGCACATGCTCAGTTTGTACCCACAATTTAATTGAGAAACTATTCAATTAACGCCAATAATGGCCACTGACAATCAGTTATTGGCTTTAATTGGCAGCAATTTGATTTGCACACGCATCTTGCTACGTCCTGATACCGGTTAGGGCTCTTCAGCTTGGAAAAGAGACGGCTGAGGGGAGATAGGATTGAAGTCCATAAAATCCTGAGTGGAGTAGAGCGGATCGATTTTTAACTCCATCAAAAATGACAAAGACTAGGGGACCCTCGATGAAGTTACAGGGAAATACTTTTAAAACCAATAGGAAATTTTTTCACTCAGTGAATAGTTATGCTCTGGAACGCATTGCTAGAAGTTGTGGTAAGAGCGAATAGCGTAGCTGGTTTTAAGAAAGGTTTGGACAAGTTCCTGGAGGAAAAGTCCACAGTCTATTATTGAGAAAGACTTGGGGGAAGCCCCTGCTTGCCCTGGATCGGTAGCATGGAATGCTGCTACTCTGTGGGATTCTAGAATATTGTTACTCCTGGGATTCCAGAATCTTGCTATTCTTTTAGATTCTGTATGGAATGTTGCTACTCTGTGGGATTCTAGAATCTTGTTACTCCTGGGATTCCAGAATCTTGCTATTCTTTGAGATTCTGTATGGAATGTTGCTACTCTGTGAGATTCTAGAATCTTGTTACTCCTGGGATTCCGGAATCTTGCTATTCTTTTAGATTCTGTATGGAATGTTGCTACTCTGTGGGATTCTAGAATCTTGTTACTCCTGGGATTCCAGAATCTTGCTATTCTTTTAGATTCTGTATGGAATGTTGCTACTCTGTGGGATTCTAGAATCTTGTTACTCCTGGGATTCCGGAATCTTGCTATTCTTTTAGATTCCGTATGGAATGTTGCTACTCTTTGGGCATTGGCCAGGCACTAGGGACTTGGATTGGCCACTGTGAGAACAGGCTACTGGGCTGACCCAGTAAGGCTATTCTTATGTTCTTACTGTCACATAAAGATCTATGCGTGAATCCTGTTAGCGCATAACTGAAAAGGGAGCATGGCCATAGGAGGAGCATAGGCATGTCATTGACGTTCTCTTAGGAGGGGTGTAATATTATAGAATTTGGAGGATTCTCACCTAATTTACTCCCTTTTAGAAAGCTGCAGTAGCAGCTTCTGTTCGGCAAACGCTCCGACGCTCATTAAATTCCTATGGATGTCGGAACAACTTTGTAAAAAGAGCCCTTAGGGAGGAGAATTTACACCAGGTTTCAGCAGGTATAAATCTTCATGCCTAAATGTTGGGCACAAGTTCTGGCACAACGGTGTCCAACTCAGAGCGCCATTTATAGATTAGAATACAGCAGTGATTTTTTTGGGGGGCATCCAAATTTGGGCTCCATTGATAGAATCTACTCCTACGATTTTGATCTCTTACCTTTAGTATTTTCCTGCTAGATAACAGCTTCCAATGGTTTTCTTGACTCTTAATTCTCTGTAGCGAGGACTATAATTCTATTCTTTTTAGTTTTGACCCATTTGTTAATGGGATTTTGGTTGTATTTCTTTCTTAATCTATTTGCTTCCTGTTGAAGAGTTTTCTTTGATGTGCGGTTTAAATGTAATTTAAAAAAAAGTTACTTTAGTTGCCTTTCATGGATGTTAAGGCCAGACCCTGGTCCCTTTTCTTCAAGGTGCATTTGCTGAGCATCTGAATCAAAGACAAAAGACCTCCTGAGGGCTGAGTATTTAGAGCAGCCCAGATCTTCCCTCCTAAAGGGATGTGTTCTTCTATCATGTCATTGAGGAAGGAAGGCACAGTCCCTGTTTTGGAAACTACGGGGTTAGTAAGAGGTCAAGGCTCCTTTATTCTGGTAGAGCAGCTGAAAGTTCCAACACTCCTTTAAAGGCAAAATCTCAGTGGTCTTTACACCTGTCTGCAAAGAAGTTGAGAAAAGATGACTTGACTGTCACTCGCAACGACATGAAAAAAATGTCAATAATACATTCCACATCTATGCATGTTGTTAACGAACAAAAAAAAGCAGAAAAAATACTGACATTTTGTGTTTTTTCATTGCCTATAATTGCTTTTCCTGATAGCGTGCCCAAACCATGGTGCATGTGTGAACCATCGTACTTGCATTTGCATGCATGAAGCAGTGGAAGAAGAAGGCATAGTTTCTCCAAAACTCTTTTCTCCCCTGTCGATAAGTGGCCAAACAAAAATGAACATTCTCGGAAATGACATGGGAAAGAACATGAAACAACGATTTTCTGGCTGCTCATCCCTTGTTTAGATTGGAAGCAGTTAAAGTTCACACTGAGGAATTCTTCCTAAGTCTTTAGAATATCTTAACATAAGAATTGCCATACTGAGTAAGACCAAGGGTCCTTCTAGCCAAGTTTCTAACAGTGGCCAATTCAGGACACAAGTACCCAGCAGGATTCAAAAAGTAGCAAGATTCCAGAATCCCAGAGAGCAGCAAGATTCTAGAATCCCAAAAAGTAGCAAGATTCTATAGCAGAATCCCCCAAAGTAGCAAGATTCCAGAATCCCAAAAAGTAGCAAGATTCTATAGTAGAATCCCCCAAAGTAGCAAGATTCCAGAATCCCAAAGAGTAGCAAGATTCTAGAATCCCAAAAAGTAGCAAGAATCTACAGTAGAATCTCCCAAAGTAGCAAGATTCTATAGTAGAAGCCCCCAAAGTAGCAAGATTCCAGAATCCCAGAGAGTAGCAAGATTCTAGAATCCCAAAAAGTAGCAAGATTCTACAGTAGAATCCCCCAAAGTAGCAAGATTCCAGAATCCCAAAAAATAGCAAGATTCTATAGTAGAATCCCCCAAAGTAGCAAGATTCCAGAATCCCAGAGAGCAGCAAGATTCTAGAATCCCAAAAAGTAGCAAGATTCTATAGTAGAATCCTGAAAAGTAGTAAGATTCCAGAATCCCAGAGAACAGCAAGATTCTAGAATCCCCAAAAGTAGCAAGATACTATAGCAGAATCCCCAAAAGTAGCAAGATTCAAGAATCCCAGAGAGTAGCAAGATTCTACAGTAGAATCCCCCAAAGTAGCAAGATTCCAGATTACGATTAAGTTCTTCTATGACAAGGTTCAGAAGATTCACCTTGAGCTCTCAACCAGGTCACCTCCCTTTCCATCTGTCTCTTCTGCCAACCTTCCCTCAACCCCTGCAACCTTTTCTGAAATCACTGAAAAGGAAAGTGTACATCTTCTCTCCTCTTTCAAATCCACTACCTGCTCCTCTGATCCAATTCCTACCCATCTACTCAGCCCTATCTGTCTTACTGTCATCCTTCCTATCTGTCACATCCTCAACCTATCACTCCCCACTACAACTGTTCCTGATGTCTTTAATCATGTTGTATTTACAACTCTCCTGAAAAAACCCTCACTAGACCCTACATGCCCCTCCAACTATCACCCCATCTCCTTCCTCCCCTTCTTATCCAAGCTACTTGAACATGCTGTTCACTGTCATTGCATGGACTTCCTTTCATCTCAAGCTATTCTTGATCCACTTCAATCAGGCTTTTGCCCATTGCATTCCATGGAAACTGCCCTTGCTAAAGTCTTCAATGACCTTGACTTCTACTCTAACCTCATCGATCTATCTGCTTCTTTCAGCACTGTTGATCATCACCTACTCCTTTCACTGGGATTCCAGGACTCTGTTTTCTTCTTATTTTTCCCATCACACTTTCAGTGTACGCAATGGTCCTTCATTACTATCCCACTATCAGCCGGTGTACCTCAAGACTCTGCACCCCATCTACTCCCTTGGTGCACTGATCTCCCATGGTTTTCAGTGTCACCTTTTTGCCGATGACTCCCAGATCTACCTCTCCAGACCAGATATCTCTACAGGAATCCAGGCCCAAGTCTCAGTCTGAACATTGCTGACCGGATGTCTCACTGCAATCTAAAACTGACTAAGACCGAGCTCCTTATCTTTCCACCTAAACCCACCTTCCCCGTCCCACATCCTTTATTTCTCATGGACAACGCTCTTATCCTCCCTGTCGTATCAGCTTGAAACCTCGGAGTCATCGTTGACTCCTCTCTCTCTCCTCCATTCAGATCCAACAAACCGTTAAAGCCTGTCGCTTTTTCCTCTATAATATTACCAAAATCCGACCTCTCCTTTCCGAGCACTTTACCGAAACTCTTATCACCTCTCGTCTTCTCTCTCCCCTTCAATCTGCTGCACGACTTATATTCCAACAGAGCAGCCATATTCACATTACCCCTCTTCTCAAGTCACTTAATTGGCTCCCCATCCATTTCCAAATACAGTTCAAACTCCTCTTATTTGTTTATTTATTTCTAAATTTTCTATTCCGCTTATATACTAACCCCCTCTTTTAGTAAGGTGTGCTATGCTTTTTAGCGCGTGATAAATATTAGCGCATGCTAATCACGTGCTAAACGCTAACGTGTGCATGTTATCCTATGGACGCATTGATAGTTAGCACATGCATTGATTTAGCACGCGATATATGTGCGATAAAACGCTAAGGGGCTCATAATAAAAAAACAAATGTCTAAAAAGTGGCCTAAATGGGTACTTGGATGATCAAAAAGCCTGATCGTCCAAGTACCCATAATCAAAGCTGCCTACCCCCTATAGCAATGATCGCGGCAGGAGAGATGCTCATCTCCCCTGCCGCGATCCACCCTTCCCCCCACCAACAACGATCAGGGCAGGAGGGAGCCCAAGCCCTCCTGCCCCGCAACACCCCGACGTTCCCTGACTGGATCGGGGCAAGAGGGAGCCCAAGCCCTCTTGCTCTGGTGACTCCCCGAACCCCCGACAAAGATCGGGGCAAGATGGAGCTCAAGCCCTCTTGTCCCGGTGACTCTCTGAAACCCCGATGAAGATCGAGGCAAGAGGGAGCCCAAGACCTCTTGCCCCGGCGACTCCATGAACCCCCCTCCCCCCTCCGATTATGATGGGGCCAGGAGGGAACCCAAACCCTCCAGGTCCGGTGATACCTGGGCAGGAGGGATCCCAGGCCCTCCTGCTCTTGACGCACCCCCCTCCCTCCGCTGACTCCTCGATTCCCTCACCTCCAATCCCCCCATACCCCCCATTCCCCACACCCCCAATCCCCCGCCCATGTGCTTAAGATCCCGCCTACAGGAGGGGCTAAGGCTACTGGGATCCCTCCTGCCCGTATCTCAGTGGTGGTGGGAGGTTCGGGGAGTCGCCAGGGCAAGAGGGCTTGGGCTCTCTCCTGCCCAGATCATTGTTGGGGGGGTGGGGGGGGATTCTGTAACCGTTGTTGTTTTTGACAGACACCGGTTATGGAATCCAGCTTTTAGGTGAAGGATTGGCTCCTCCGCCTAAAAGCCCTTGTTTTGGACGTTTGGGACTTTGAGGCTTTTTTTGGGTTAATTATATATAGTAAGTGTAGATGTAGTGGTGGTCTGGGCGTTTAAACAGCTGAACGTAGAGGCAGGCCATTATCAAAAAAAACCTCCTTTTGGACTTTTTTTTGATAATGGACATTTTCCCTGCTTCTACTTTCAACGTTTAAGGCCTTAGGCTAAAAGGGGACTTAGACGTCTTTTTTGATTATGCCCCTCCAGGCCCACCTTAGTAAAAGAGGGCCTAAGTGGGTTTCAATATCCACATTCATAAATTAGTTAAAACAACAGATTCTTAAAATTTACAATTCAGCAAATCAAACAAACGCACAAAATACTAAGCACATCACAGTTATATCAAATTCAGTCTTCATAAGAGAGGTTATTATCCTCTTTGCCTTTATAAGAAAGCTCTTACAAATAGATGTGTCATTAACGATTTTTTTGAAGGATTTAAAGGCTGTACATAATCTTAATGAACCATGTAATGCATTCCACCTGCCTTGGACCTGCTACAGAAATTGCTGCCACCTACTGACATAGTATGGAGGAGGGGGAGGGGGCGGTCCGATTCGGGCGCAGTCTTTGTAAAGGGCACAAGCATCCATCCTCCTCTCAGCTCCCTCCTTCCTGACCCCCCTGCCGCACGCGTGCGCCCTTTCCCTGCCCTTGTACCTCTTTAATTTTTCCGGCACGAGCAGCATTACAAATTTGCAGCCCGTGTCAGTGTTGCCTCTCTCTGACATCACTTCTGGGACCCGCCCCTAGGAAGTGACATCAGAGGAATAGCCAGCACGATGCAGGCAGCAAGTTCACGCTGTTGCTCTCACCTGGAAAATTAAAAAGGTACAGAAGAAGGGAAGGGGGGGTGAGGCAAGGGGGGGGGGTCAGGAAGGAGCAGCAGGTTGAAATGAGGGCGAGGGCAAGGGTGGGGCCCCACCACTCTGGGTACCACGTACCCTCACTATGCCACTGCTTCTATCCATGTTTTTCTGTAGTGTACAATCTGCAGCCCCCCAATTTCTCTTCTCACATATCTTCCCTATGCTCCCCCCCCCCCCAAACTCTGTTCATCGGGTAAGTCCTTCTTATCTGTACCCTTCTCCTCCACTACCAACTCTAGACTCCATCCCTTCTATTTTGCTGTAACGTATGCCTGTAACAGACTGCCTGATTCAATTCATCAATCTCCATCTCTAGCAGTATTCAAATTCAAGCTATAAGCCCGCTTTCTTGAGTCTGCCTTCAACTTCTAACTTCCACTCACTATAACATAAGAATAGCCTTATTAGGTCAGACCAATGGTCCATCAAGCCTAGTAGTTCATTCTCACGGTGGCCAATCCAAGTCACTTGTACCTGGCCCAAACTCAAGGTATAGCAATATTCCGTGCTACCAATACAGGGCAAGCAGTGGCTTCCCCCATGTCTTTCTCAATAACAGACTATGGACTTTTCCTCCAGGAACTTGTTCAAACCTTTCATAAAACCAGCTACGCTATCTGCTTTTACCACATCTTATCTATCTTATTCTCTCTGCAAGACACTCCCCAACCCTTATCTGTCCCATTTGTTCTGTCTGTCTGTCCTAATTAGATTGTAAGCTCTTCTGAGCAAGGACCCTCTGTTGCAAGTTGAATGTATAACGCTGCGTATGCCTTTCAGTGCAATAGAATTGACAAATAGCAGTAGTGGTAATAGCATCGCTCTATTTTAACAGGATCATCCCTTGAGAGCTGTCCGCTTATAGGTTTTCTTTGCAGAAATGTTACACTGAATATTTCCTTGGTGCAATCAGCCTGGCCTAGTGCACTTAGCTTGATGACCCCCGTTCAGAACTCAAATAGTCTGGCTGAGGAGGCAGTGCTAATTTTCCTTTAATTGTGATGAAATTTCTCTGGCAAGAAAACATCGCCAGTGGTCTTCCACTGTTGGGAAACGCTGAGTTGACAAATAACTGTTGATTACTTGTTTCAATTCTAAAGAAATCAATCAGGAAACAGCTGTCGTCTGGAGACACCAGTCAGAGCGACACTACACACAGCTTTATTCTAGTTCAGTGTCTTGCAAACTTTCCAGCCGCCGGCACACTAAATCCTGTGGCCCGGCCGGAAGGCACTCGGAAGTGCGCGGATGTTGACCCGATGATGTCACGGGCATGCGTGACATCATCGTGTCATAGAAGCATAGAAACATAGAAGATGACGGCAGAAAAGGGCTACAGCCCATCAAGTCTGCCCACTCTGCTTACCCACCCCCTGTCTATGCCCTAATGACCCAATTTCCTTATCTTGACCCTCGTAGGGATCCCACATGGGTATCCCATTTATTCTTAAAGTCTGGCACGCTGTCTGCCTCGATCACCTGCACTGGAAGCTTGTTCCAATGATCAACCACTCTCTCTGTGAAGAAATACTTTCTGGTGTCGCCATGAAATTTTCCGCCCCTGAGTTTGAGCGGGTGCCCTCTTGTGGCCGAGGGTCCCTTGAGAAAGAAAATCTCATCTTCCACTTCGACACGTCCCGTGAGGTACTTAAATGTTTCGATCATGTCTCCCCTCTCCCTACGTTCCTCGAGAGTGTAGAGCTGCAATTTGTTCAGTCTCTCTTCGTGTCGACAAAGGCGCATGTGCGGAAGCCTACCTGGCTGTGACCCGCTTCGATGGAGGGATCCGGGAGGCGCGGGGAGAGGAGGAGAAATGCCGGCCAGGAGGAGAGTTGTCTGCACTTAGTGACTTCCTACAGGATGTGCCTCTCGCCGCGAGAGGCACGTTCTGTCAGCAGTCAGCTGGCGTGGACAACTCTCCTTCTCGCCAGTGTGTCGCGGCACACCTGAAATCTCAGGAGGCGCACAGTTCGTGATGCACCGTTCCAGTTGGTCCAACAAAATGCATATTATAAAATACTAGCTGATGCCCCGGCATTGCACGGGTATTTAATTATAGCAATAACACTGTAAATGGATTCAAATAAAGATACTTTATAGTGGTGAATGAAATTATTTTTTTAAAGCTTAATAAAAAGTACAATATTCAAATAATAAAGTGAAATATTTGACAAAATGAATACAATACAACTAACGCAAAACGTGATTATAAACAACAATTTTAGTTTCACCTCCTGGAGCAAGAACATATAAATTCTTGGGTGAACCCAGCCTTGAGCAAGCAACATAGAGTTGTGGGCCGCGAGACCCCCAGAACATATCACCCCAGGTAGTTGGAATTACTGTGAGAATGGCAGCTTTTTACATTCTTTCCATTTACATGAATGGGTGAAATCTGAATTTCTGTTTGTAGCTCCGCCCACGTGTGCAGGGGGGCCGCGAGACCCCCAGAACATATCATCCCAGGTAGTGAGGGATCTGCATACCAAGTTTCGTTCAAATCGGTCAAGCCGTTTTTGCGTGATCGCGGCACATACACACACACATACATACATACATACATACATACCTCCGATTTTATATATATAGATTAAGGGATTCTTGTTATGTTCCTTCCTTAACCATTATGGATAAATGGTCTGCAGACTTTGAAACCCCTCTGACTGAAAAAGATTGGTGTCAAATATGGTCCAAAATTAATAGAACACTCTTGTCTGCTAGTATGTCTCAGTCGTTATTATTTGTCATGTGGAGAGCAATTTGGACTCCATATAAGAAAAAGAAAGCGAATCTCTCATCTGATGATACTTGCTGGCATTGTCAAAATTCACAAGGAACGCTTAAACATATGCTTTTTTCATGTCCTCATGTCCAACCTTTTTGGACTCAAGTTTGGACCCTTATATGTCAAATTACTAAATGCACTGCAAATCTATCCTTTGATATTATCATTAAACGTTCTTTACATCCCTGTTTTGAATATTGTATATGTGATAATAAATTGATTGATATTATGATTTCAGTTGGTATCCAACAGATTCTGCAATACTGGAAATCAGCTTCAAGATTAAACTTTACCTTTTGGTGGCATTCTTTATGCTCCTTGGAGCGGCTGGGGCACGAGCAGTGTGTCTGGAAGGGAATGCATGGATGGGAGAATATCGCAGGGGAGGAGACATAGGTATCCTGGGACTGTCTGCCAAGTCTCTTCCCTGAAGAAGCCCTTTCTGGAAACGTCAATCGCTCCTCCTAAACTTATTTGCTCCACTTCATCACTGACGCTGAAACCGTGGATTGAAGACAAAGTTTTATTTTATTTTTCTTTCCAGCTTATGATTTATCTTTAATCTTATCTATTGTTTTGCCTTTTGTCTTTGTTTTGTTCTATTTCTATCGTTTAAATTTCTCCAGAATTCTACTGTTCAACGGCTCCCCCTTCTGCTTCTATTCCTTTCTCTCCTCTCTTCTACCTTCCAAAGTATTTAGATCAATGCTGTCTTGTTAAAATGTTTATTTTATTTTTATTTTTCCTCTAACTCTACTTTTCACTTCTCTATTACCCTCCAGGTACTTTAGTTAGATTGTGAGCCTTCGGGACAGTAAGGGAATTTTTCAAGTACCTTTCTTATTTCTAATCTTAATGTATATTTTCTGTAAACCGCTTAGAACCTAATGGATGTAGCGGTATATAAGAAATAAATTACATTACATTATATAAACGATTTGAACAATATGTGATAGTAAAACTGCCTTTGAGACAGAGACAATCAAACCAAACTCTTTGGTCACCCATTGAAGAATATCTGCAATCCGTGTAATTATTTTGATGAATATGACAATATATGCTCTTGTCCTGTTTAACAGATTCCTGTTTTATATGGCTTTTGTGAACTTTCATTATACCTGAATGTAATTTTGTTTTTTGTTCATTATTTCAAAATATAATAAAAAGATTGGAACTTAAAAAAAAATGCACACAGAAAGTAGCTTCATAACAGATGCCTAAAAATATCCAGAGAAGCCTAGTTTCTGCCTGTTAACAGCGGGATCTGGACACGTCCGCTGTTGCCCTATAACCCCAACACCTTGACTCCCCCCCCCATACTCCCCAAGCATTACCCCAAAAAACACTCTGACTACAATTATTGGTAATTAGCCGCAGCTCAATTTATTAATCATAACATTTAACATAATATAATTTCAATTATAACATTAGTTAACATAAACTCCCAGAGCTCCTCCCGAGCTACCCATAGACTTCAGTGCCCTCGACCCTGCCACCCCAGCAAGGGTCAGAGGGGTGGCATGTCCCTCATGCCCCATTATCCGGGTCACCTGACCCACCAGGCATGGCACCCCGCCGGCCCACCGCTCATCACCGAATGAGCCCCAATGACCCAGTAGCTCGGGAGATCCGCCCCCGAGCTACTCCCAACTACCGGAAAAAACATGGGGTGGGTGGGAGGGAAAAACCGGCTCAGGAGGACCCACGACGGTTGAGTCCTCCACAGTCTCCCCTTTTATAAATTCACCCCCCCCCCCCACCGTGCGCTCCTACTACCTCCAATCAATTCAAAATTATCCTGCCCTACCCAGCCAATCGTACCGCCCCTCAAACTCACCGCCCCTCCGACCGCCCCAGCCAATGGGCAACACGCAGGCCTGCCAGCCCCGTGTTATCTTACGCCCATCGACACGGGGGTCTCGGGCTACTCTTTTATGAAGGCAGAGAATAAAATGATGTGGCAGCTGCGTTACTCCGCATTACATTCAAAAATTCTGCTTCTGAATTACAAAACATAAACACTCTAGCATCCCATCTTTTATCGACAGACATCTGATTCCCTATGCAGTGGTGCCTCGGAATCCGAACGCCCCAGAACGCGAACGATTTGGAATCCAAACTTTTTTTTTTTTCTTCATTTTTGCCACGGAATCCGAACGTTGCTTTGGAATCCGAACTGCAAGCGGTGCTCAGCCCGAAACTTCCCCTCTGACGCAGCTTCCTGTTTCTGCCTGGGAGGGAAGCTTTGGGCTGAGCAACGCTTACAGCTGCCGTTGCCGATCTTGCTATCTTGCCGCTTGGGGTTCCGATCATGCTGCCTCTCCTGCTAGAGGTCCCGATCTTGCTGCCTCTGCTGCTGGGGGTCCCGATCTTGCTGTTTCTGCCAGGTAGGCCCGATCTTGCAGAGTTTGTGGGGCCAAGGAACGGATTAATCCAGTTTCTATTCTTTTCAATGGGAAAAACTATCTTGGAACTCGAACGTTTTGGAAGTCATAGAAACATAGAAAATGGTGGCAGAAAAGGGCTATAGCCCACCAAGTCTGCCCCTGCCAAGTATCTGCCCCCCTGAATTTACTCCCTTAAAGATCCCACGTGAGCATCCCATTTTCTCTTAAAATCCGTCATGTTGCTGGCCTCAATCACCTGCAGTGGGAGTCTGTTCCACTGATCCACCACTCTTTCGGTGAAGAAGTACTTTCTGGAGTCTCCATGAAACTTCCCTCCCCTGATTTTCAGCGGATGCCCTCTGGTGGTCGAGGGTCCTATGAGACAGAAGATACCATCTTCCGACTCGGTACGGCCCGTGATGTACTTAAACGTTTCAATCATGTCTCCCCTCTCTCTTTGTTCCTCAAGTGAGTACAGCCACAACTTCTTTAGTCTTTCTTCATACGTGAGATCCTTGAGCCCCAAGACCATCCTGGTGACCATTCGCTAAACCGACTCGATCCTCAGCATGTCCTTACGGTAGTGTGGTCTCCAGAATTGAACACAGTACTCCAAGTGAGGCCTCACCATGGATCTGTACAACGGCATAATGACTTCAGGTCTCCTGCTGACAAAACCTCTACGGATACAACCAATCATTTGTCTTGCCCTGGAGGAACGGATTAAGTTCGGATTCCAAGGTACCACTGTACTACAACCCAAGCACTACGCACCAATAATCAAAATCTGTTGGAAATTCCTTCCGCTCATCAAATTTTCTGTGATGCCACTAGGAAAGCTATTTTTTCCGTGACAGCAGCCTTGTTCTGAGATGCTCTTCCCCATTATATCAGACAAGAGCCCTCTCTAAAACAATTTCGGTAAAGGGGATGGAACTCCTCTCGCATGAGGAAAGACTAAAGAGGTTAGGGCTCTTCAGCTTGGAAAAGAGATGGCTGAGGGGAGATAGGATTGAAGTCTACAAAATCCTAAGTGGATTGATTTTTCACTCCGTCAAAGATTACAAAGCCTAGAGGACACTCAAAGTTACAGGGAAATACTTTTAAAACCAATAGGAGGAAATATTTTTTTTCACTCAGAGAATAGTTAAGCTCTGGAACGCATTGCCAGAGGTTGTGATAAGAGTGGATAGCGTAGCTGGTTTTAAGAAAGGTTTGGACAAGTTCCTGGAAGAAAAGTCCATAGTCTGTTATTGAGAAAGACACGGGGGGAGGCCACTGCTTGCCCTGGATCGGTAGCATGGAATGTTGCTATTCTTCGGGGTTCCCGAATCATGCTATTCTTAGGATTCTGGAATGTTGCTACTCTTTGAGATTCTAGAATCTTGTTACTCTTTGGGATTCTGGAATCTTGCTATTCTTTGAGATTCTGTATGGAATGTTGCTACTCTTTGGGGTTCTAGAATCTTGTTACTCTCTGGGATTCCGGAATCTTGCTATTCTTTGAGATTCTGTATGGAATGTTGCTACTCCTTGGGTTTTGGCCAGGTACTAGGGACCTGGATTGGCCACCGTGAGAACGGGCTACTGGGCTTGATGGACCGTTGGTCTGACCCAGTAAAGCTATTCTTTTTTTTTAAAAAAAATTTATTTATTTAAAATATTTATAAACCACTTATAATCAAAGCGATGCACAAGATAACAAACATGCTATCTATGTTCTTATTTTTGTTCAAGGACGCCTTTGATTCTTGTGCCTTTCTCTTCCCCTTTCAAAGATTTCCTCCAGACTCGCTACCAAAAGGCTTCTTTCGAAGCGACCACTGCCCCCTTGTGCTGTCCTTCCCCCCTCCCTTAGTTTAATTTTTTTTTCTCAATGTATTTTTTTCTCTCCTATTGTTTCCTCCCTCTTGTCCAGTCAGTCTTACAAGTCTTGTAACCTCCCCTTCGCAGCTAATTTTAATTATATGTACGTGGACATTATTTTAACATTTGTTTTTATTCTTTAATGATTGTAAACCGTCTAGATCAGTGTTTTTCAATCTTTTTACACCTATGGAACGACAGAAATAAAAGAATTATTGTGTGGACCGGCATCGGTCCGTGGACCGGCGGTTGAAGAACACTGGGCTAAGTCATGGGCCAGACCCCGCCCAATCTCCCAATCTCCCAATCTACCCAATCTCCATCCCAGACCCCGCCCCCATAATAGTATTAATTGCACCTTGCACGTCCCGTGCCTCATGTGGAAGCCTTCCCTCTGACATTGCAACATCAGAGAGAAGGCTTCCGGTTCAGGCGCAAGATGCCCGTAGGAGCCGTTGTCCATGGCTTTGTGCACTGAATCAGTTAGGAAGAGGGAGCTGGCTCGAAGATAACGCTGCATCGATCGCACCATGGACCGGCGGTTGAAGAACACTGTTTTGGGCCTGATGCACGTGCTGGCCCTGTGGACCGGCAGGAAATTTCTGTGGACCGGCATTGGTCCATGGACCAGTGGTTGAACACTGGTCTAGATAATTTGTGATAGACGGTATATCAAATGAAAAATAAACTTGGAACTTAAAGGTAATCTATAGAAATAAAACAAAATCATAAAGGAAATAAGGTGATACCTTTTTATTGGTCTAACTTAGGGCTCCTTTTACTAAACAACGGTCAAAGTTTGTACTGCGGGTCGGCAAGGTAAACACTGGTGATAGACTTGCAAGAACTGACGGCAGTCATTCTGGGAGGGGCGCGGGACCAGGCAGCGTGTGCCTGCCTTGTCCGCCGCTCTGCTGCTGCCGGAAGAGATCAGGAGGAGTTTAAAAAAGGTACGGGGGGGGGGGGGGGCCCTGCCTGCCTGCCTGCCCTGTGTCCTGTCTCAGCCTGCTATTAGACCTGCCTTGTGCCCTGTCCCAGCAGATGATGGAAGTGGAGAGAAGGGAGAGAGAGAGAAGGGGGCAGATGATGGAAGTGGGGAGAACTTGTCCCGTCAGCATCAGGCACATATGGGAAAGTAGCAGCAGTGGCTTTCACCTCCTCACCACTGCTTTCCTACAAGCTGGATGGGGGGAATGGGCAGGATAATGTGATGGAATTGCCTGGGGTGGAGAGAGAGAGAAGGAGGCAGATGATGGAAATGGGGAGAAGGGGACAGATGATGGAAGTGGGGAGAAGGGGGCAGATGATGGAAGTGGGGAAAAGTGAGAGAGAGAGAGAGAAGGGGGCAGATGATGGAAGTGGGGAGAACTTGTGCTATCAGCGTCATGCTTCATCGACTACAGCAAAGCTTTTGACTGTGTTGATTACAATAAACTACTGAAAACGCTAGTGCAAATGGGAAGACCCAGATGCATAATTCACCTGATAGATATGAAAATCAAAGGTAGAAAAAAAAATTCTATTTTTTATTTATTTTTTTATTTTTTTGCTTTAGGATAAAGTAGCATTGTAGCTGTGTTGATAAATGTTTATAAACAGAAAATGGAAATATGGTGATCATTTTATTGGACTAATTTTAATACATTTTTTACTAATTTTCAGAGACCAAATTCTCCTTCCTCAGGTCAGGACAGGATACTCTATCAGCACTGGTACTGGTATGGCAATCTTTGGTTGTTGGTTTTTATTAATTTAAAAAAATAAAAGAAAAAAAGAAATACAAGTGGAAATAAGTAAATAAGAAAACAGGTAAATAAATGGGGCGGGGCATGGGCGGGGCTAGGGAGCCCAGTGTACTTGTGTGCCTAGGGATCCTCGAAGAATTAATCCTGCCCTGCTCCTACTCATCTTCAAAATTAAACTTACCCATTCCCCAGCTTTTATAGACAACAGCGCAAGAAGATGTATGACAACCTCCTAGTGACGCAGGCGGCGAAACTAGACCCCTCTATCTCTAACCTGCTGACAGCAACAAGCGACTATAAATCATTTTGAAAAGAAACCAAAACCTTGCTATTGAAAAAATTTATCCAGATATTATAACTCTCCCCTCGTCCTTCCTCCTCTCTAGAAAATTTCCCCCTTAAATTCCTTCTCCTCTTGTAATTTCTCCTAACGATTCAACTTTGTAACCAGCCCATTAAATTGTAATTCCCCTGAAAATGTCCAGTTTTCCTCTGATGTAATCTTCAAACTTCTACCTATCTTACAATTTCTCCTCAAAGACTCAATTATGTAACAAGCCCCCCAAATTGTAAATCTCCTGGAAATGTCCAGTTATCTTCTGATGTAATCCGCCTAGAACTGCAAGGTACAGGCGGAATAGAAGTCACTAATGTAATGTAATGTAAACATCTCGTCCCATATGCATCCTCTTGGGCCCTAAGATCCGCTGATTAGAATCTACTGACTGTTCCTCCAATCAAAGAATTCTTCTATACTCGAAAACCATCTTCTCCGCCCCAGCCCCTGTCCTCTGGAACGCTATGCCATTATACCTCCGCCTTGTAAAGTCAAAACCAAACTTAAAACCTTTCTATTTCAAGACGCTTACCAAAATACAAGATAAGATCCTTTTTCCAACTATTTCTGATGATTAATGAAAACCGCTTTTAAGAAGCGACTTCCCTTCCCTTCTTGCCTCCCTTTAATTTTAATTTTAACTTCGATGTAATTTTGAATCTCCCTCTTCCCCAGTACCTCTCGTATCAATCTTGTCTATGTTCTTGTCCTTGTCCTGTCCACATATAGACCTTTTATTTTAACTTTATTTTTAGAATTGCAAACCAACCAGATACTTGTCGATGGTCGCAGTGACGTACCAAGTGGGGCAGGGGGGGGGGGGGGAGGGAGGGAGAGCGGTCCGCCCTGGGTGCACGCTTCAAGGGGGTGTACAGCCGGCTGGGTCCGGAACCTCCCGTGCTGCTCAAAACATCAACTCAGCACGGCTGCCGTACTTATTCCAGAGCAGAGTCGGCAGCCGCGCTGAAGTGCAGGAAGGTCCTGCGATGACTACTTCTGCTGCCTCTGCTCCGGAAGAGGTAAATGACGTCGGGAGTGGGGGGGAGGGTGGACCGGCAGCCGCAATCATCGTGGGACCTTGCTGCAACTCCCTGCGCCTGCCGGTCCAGCCCCCCTCCGACGTCACTTACCTCTTCCAGAGCAGAGGCAGCAGAAGTAGTCATTGTGGGACCTTGCTAATTTGGATGGAGAGAGAAAGGAGCATAGCAGGGTGGTGGAAGGAGAAAAAGGGGGTCAGGGTGGTATGGAAGGGTGGTGAAGGGAGAGAAAGGGGGGTCAGGGTGGTAAGGAAGGGTGTGGAGGGTGAAAAAGGGGAACAGAGTGGTAATGAAGGGTGTGGAGGGTAAGAAAGAGGGTCATGGTGGTATGGAAGCATGGTGAATGGTGAGAAAGGGGTCAGGGTGGTATGGAAGCATGAAGGGTAAGAAAGGGGGTCAGGGTGGTATGGAAGCGTGGTGGAGGAAGAGAAAGGGGGCAGATGCTGATGGAATTTCAGGGAAAGAGACATAAGTGGGAAGAATAATGCATGGAATTGGGTTGGAGAGAGAGAAAGGGGGCATATGCTGATGGAAGTGGGGGGAAGGGAAAGGAGAGAGTGAAATGCCAGACCATGGGGGTGTAGGAGAGGGAAGGAGAGGAGAGAGATGCCAGACCATTGGAGGAGGGAAGGGAAGAAGATGGATGCCAGACCAATGGATGTGAAGGGAGAGATGGAAGGGGGAGGCATAAAGTTTCTGGAAGGGGAATAGAAGGAGAGAAGATGCCATATAGAAGAGGCAGAGATAGGGTAGACAATGGATGAAAGGAAGAGAGTGACAAGAAGATGAGGAAAGCAGAAACCAGAGAAGACAAGGTA
This sequence comes from Geotrypetes seraphini, assembly GCF_902459505.1. Lineage (NCBI taxonomy): Eukaryota > Metazoa > Chordata > Amphibia > Gymnophiona > Dermophiidae > Geotrypetes > Geotrypetes seraphini. The sequence continues at coordinate 13,493,330 of NC_047093.1, read as the reverse complement.
GAAAAAAATTCTATTTATTTATTTATTTTTTTTGCTTTAGGGGAGATACATTGCTGTTTCTGTGGTGTTGCATTGTATGCAGAGTCCAGCTTCTTGGTGCTTCAGTTTAACCTTTGTCTACGTATTTTTATTTTATCTCTCCATTTACAAAACAGTAGAGCTTTTTTTAGTGTTGGCATCTGAGCTGTTACCACCGTGGCTAAAAACCACACTACAGTTTGGTAAAAGGGGGAGGGGCTAGTTTGTGATGACATATTCCATACTAGGCGAAGGTGTTTTCTGTGTTCTATGTTCGAAAAGACATGGTTTTTTGTTAGGATTGACGGTGTAGGATTGATCTGTACTAGTCTGGCTTGTTTAGTTTTACAATGGGTGTATTGCAGTATGCAAGATGCTGCCTTTTCCTAGGTACTCATGTGTGACGTGTGGATTGTTACTAAAAATCATGTTTTTCATACAGATGGGGGGTGTCAAAAAATGATGAGCCCCGGGTGTCACATATGCTAGGTACGCCACTGGATGGTCGGTATATCAAATAAACTTGAAATAGGAGCCAATTTTATCAGTGATGTCACAATGGCTCACATAAGAATCAGAGTATGAATGGGCCCAGCCACTGACCCTCAAGCCTTGCATTGAAGAATGCTGGTATAGAAGGGCTGAGGTTGAGAGAGACATGAAAGAATGACAGTCTCTGGTATCCAGAGCAGATATTGTGATGTCATAATGCCTCATTCCACCAATGCCTAAGAGCCAACCTCATCAGTGATGTCACAATGGCTTGACTGTTCTATACTTGGCTCACATAAGAATCAGAGTATGAATGGGCCCAGCCACTGACCCTCAAGCCTTGCATTGAAGAATGCTGGTATAGAAGGGCTGAGGTTGAGAGAGACATGAAAGAATGACAGTCTCTGGTATCCAGAGCAGATATTGTGATGTCATAATGCCTCATTCCACCAATGCCTAAGAGCCAACCTCATCAGTGATGTCACAATGGCTTGACTGTTCTATACTTGGCTCACATAAGAATCAGAGTATGAATGGGCCCAGCCACTGACCCTCAAGCCTTGCATTGAAGAATGCTGGTATAGAAGGGCTGAGGTTGAGAGAGACACGAAAGAATGGCACAGCATTATTTTCCGCGGTTATCCATTATTCATTTTGCCTGACTTCGTGATCAAACATTTCTCAGTACTAGACAGGGTCAGTGACTTTTGTGCAAAATAATTTGTAGATGTTTACCAATGGCAGCATCCCGGGATAAATGGGTCCTATAGGGTCTGATTACAGAAAGAAAAAAAAAAAAAATCATAATTAAAGCCCCCCAGAATAAGAACAATTACGGTAAAGACTCATTCCACTTCCTGGAATTGTAAAAGGAAAGACAAGACACTTGCAATGCCTCTTGTTTGTCTAGTTTAAAGGAGGGAGATTGATATGGCTATAAAAAGTGGGAGATTTATGGAGGCTCCCTCATGCTGGGAAGTGAACCTATGACCTTATCTAGGTGACCTCTCCTCTTAATGTAATCGTAAATCTTAGAACTGAGAGCCTGGGAGTTTCATTGAGCCATTATGTAACATATACAAGGTCAAGCTTCAGATCTAAAACTGTTTTTCATACTAGTTCTCAAAATATTTTCATTTTTTTCCACAGGGCTACATTTCCACTGCAAACCCTTAAGGTTAGATACTGTATACAGTATATATATATATATTTTTTTTTTTGGGCTGTACTTTGGGAGGGGGAGGGGGCATGGAGGAAAGATAATATTGGAAAAAAAAAATGATGTCAGATTTTCCAGGTCCCGATCAAAACCAAAGTACAAAATTTATAAAACATGTTTCCCTTCTCTAAACTTTGGAAATATTAATAAAAATATTTTGGTCATGCCACACTAACCTTCAAAGGAGTCGGACGGAATACCGTAAGAGCGCAATGACCAGAACAGATGAAGGAGACCACGAATGCTGATCTGTGCTACCTGGGTTGTCTAACACCCACTCTTGTTCCAGTTTCATCCAGTTGGCACTGACTCGCGGTAAATACTTTTTTGTCTTAAAAGGAGGAAATATCTTAACTATGAAATGTCAGGTTGATTTTCAGAATGGTTTCAGCTGCTGACCACATCAATAGCTTTGTCTGAAAAGACAATCAGAGCATGGGCTGGTCGAATATCTTTCATCTTGGGCTTACGACGGCAAAGGAATGCTTGCAAGTCTTGCGTGCACCTTGGTGTGTTTTTTTTTAACCAACAGCAGGTTTCTTTTACTTTAGAATCTGTATATTCAAATCAGCCCACAATTTGATTTATCTGAGCGAGCCAGTGCTGGGAGCTGAATTCACTTGCGTGCTCTGAATTGGAAACCTAAAACAGGGCCAAAAGCAGGGCAGGATTAAGACATAGGCAAACTAGGCACATGCCTAGGGTCTAAATGTTTAGAACAGTGGTACCCAAACCTGTCCTGGGGGACCCCCAGCCAGTCAGGTTTTTGAAGATATCCCTAATGAATATGCATGAGAGAGATTTGCATACCTGTCACTTCCATTATATGCAAATCTCTCTCATGCATATTCATTAGGGATATCTTGAAAACCTGACTGGCTGGGGGGTCCCCCAGGACAGGTTTGGGAACCACTGGTCTAGAAGGTGCCCTCTCGAATGTGTAGTTCATGGGGAGTTTTACTAAGCCACGGTAGAGGTTTCTACTGCGGCCACTGTATCGTGCAATGGTGCGCCCGCATCTGGAATACTGTGTCCAGTTCTGGTCGCCGTACCTCAAGAAGGACATGGCAGTACTTGAGGGAGTCCAGAGAAGAGCAACAAAGCTGATAAAGGGTATGGAAAACCTCTCATATACTGATAGATTGAAAAAACTGGGGCTGTTCTCCCTGGAGAAGCGGAGACTAAGGGGAGACATGATAGAAACCTTCAAGATCCTGAAGGGCATAGAAAACGTAGACAGGGACAGATTTTTCAAATTATGGGGAACCACAAGTACAAGGGGGCACTCGGAGAAATTGAAAGGGGACAGGTTTAGAACAAACGCTAGGAAGTTCTTTTTCACCCAGAGGGTGGTGGATACATGGAACGCGCTACCGGAGGATGTGATAGGCCGGAGCACGTTACAGGGCTTCAAAGAAGGTTTGGATAGGTTCCTAGAGGACAAAGGGATTGAGGGGTACAGATAGGAGTAGAGGTAGGTTATAGGGATAGTCAGGGACCACTGCTCAGGCAATAGGCCTGATGGGCCGCCGCGGGAGCGGACCACTGGGCGAGATGGACCTCTGGTCTGCCTCAGCGGAGGCAACTTCTTATGTTCTTAAATCCTCCGAGGCTCAGGGATTCTATGAGCATCGGAGCAACGTCAGACCATTTAGCTCCCTGGTCCACGGTAGAAACCTCTATCGTGGCTTTGTAAAAAGGGGGATGGGGTGGTGGTGGTAAGTTGCATTAGTCACGAATGTGCCTAACGTAGCAAAAATGGCCCTAACCCTGGACACGCTCAAGCATTCTGTGTTAGTTTTGCCATCTGTACAGGCTAAGCGTGTGGTGTCTGTTTATTTATTTTTGAGGGGTGTTCTGTGGTTCTTAAACCTGTCCTGGGGGATCTCCAGCCAGTCGGGTTTTCAAGCTATCCCTAATGAATATGTATGAGGCAGATCTGCATGCCCATCACCTCTATTATATGCAAATCTGCCTCATACATATTCATTAGGGATAGCTTGAAATCCCGACTGGCTGGAGGTCCCCAAGGACAAGGTTAAAGAACCACTGTGTCAGAGGCCTAAAGTGGGCGTGTCCGTGCACATCTTTGTTACTGCTGGCTAAATGATTAATATTTATTCATTCAATTTTCTATACTGTTCTCCCAGAGGAGCTCAGAACGGTTTACATGAATTTATTCAGGTACTCAAGCATTTTTCCCTATCTGTTCTGGTGGACTCACAATCTGTCTAATATATCTGGAGCAATGGAGGAATTAAGTGACTTGTCCAGGGTCACAAGGAACAGCGGGGTTTTGAACCCACAACCTCAGGGTGCTGAGGCTATAGCTTTAACCACTGCACCACTCTAGAAATCAAAATGCAGCAAAAGTGATCCAAGTGTAGGACAATCCAGCCATTGTGACATCACTGATGAGGTTGGCTCTTATTGGTGGAATGAGGCATTATGATGTCACAATACCAGCTCTGGTTATCAGAGGCTGCAACTTTTCACTTATTCAGTTTTCTATACTGTTCTTCCAGGGGAGCTCAGAATGGTTTACATGAATTAATAGGTTTTCAGGTTTTTATTTATATTTGATGGATCGCTTATTCAAATTACTAAGTGATTTACAACTTCATACAGGTATTCAAGCATTTTGTATAAGCGTACAAGGTTAACACAGGTGGCTTTAGCGTCTCCTAAATAGGAAGCACTAAGTGCTCCTGTGATAATTTTTATAAATGGCCATGTGTTTGAAAATCCTTGACAGAATAGCATAGCAATATTTTTGATGCCTTAACACTGGCCCTGAAGCAGCGGATAGGAATAAACTCCGCGAAACGCTGGCCACGTCGGCATTTTTAAGAACAAACATTGCTTAAGATTAGTAGTTTCAATGTCAATCTTTTTCAATATGGTGGATAAGTACATGTTAACAAATTGGCGAAAATGGTGAATACTGGAGAAGGGATTTAGTAGTTAAAAAAAGTAAAAAACTACAAATTTTTTTGAAAAAATATATTAAATCTAACATAAGATTAAATTAGAATAATCTAAAAGAACTGATAAAAAAGTAAAAATATCAGGCCCCTTGGCCGATGACTAGAGCAAGGAGCAATAATACTTCAGTCTATGACATCACGACTGTGCGTAGGCTCCGATTCTGAGGCCCTTCCTGAATACTAAAGAGAGTAATAATTGGTTGAGAGATGCTAGATGCATTTTTCTGAATGAGTGAAGTTAAGCACATTTTGGTACAGTGGTGCCTCGCATAACGAACGCCTCGCACAACGAACGCTGCACACAACGAACTTCATGTCTTGATTCACACAACGAACTTCGTTTCACACAACGAACTTCACACAACGAACTTAGTTTCACACAATGAACTTCGTTTCACACAACGAACTTCGTTTCACACAACGAAGTCGCCCGAGCTGCCGATGTATTGCATCCTTCCACGCAGGCACTGCTGGCAGTCGTTAGTCACTGCGCTTAACTGCCCTCTCTCACTGTATACAGTCGTCCTTTTAAGATAAACTCAATATTTTTTATATATCATGGCTTCTAAAAAAAGCAGGAAGGTGATTTCTGTTGAAATGAAACGGGAAATAATTAGAAGGAGTGAATGTGGGGTAAAACAGTGTGACCTTGTCAAAGAGTTTGGCCTCAGCAAGACCACCATTTTCACCATTTTGACAAATTTATCTTTTTTTATGTCATCTTAGCATATTTTATGCTGCAGAACGAATTATTTTTTTTAACATGTATTGTTATGGGAAAACGCGTTTCACATAACGAACTTTTCGTATAACAAACTTGCTCCTGGAACGAATTAAGTTCGTTGTGTGAGGCACCACTGTATTTTGTTTATTCTTACCACTCGGGTTAGTTAATTTAGGTCATGTGCTAATGCTAACATAGTATCATTGTAAATGACGGCAGATAAAGACCCAAGTGGTCCATCCAGTCAGCCATATATTAGGGTTACCAGACGTCCGGGAAACCCCAGGCATGTCCTCTTTTTTAGAGGACTGTCCGGGTGCCTGGAGGGATTTCCAAAACCCGGAATTTTGTCTGGGTTTTGGAAGTCCCCGACCTCAGGGCCGCATCTGAAGGGCATCTGCATATGCGCGGATGTCCATGCAATGGCATTATACACATGCGTGCGTGCACGTGACATCATCGCGTCGACATCCACACACGCACAGACGTGGTCCTGAGCTCGGGGAGGTTTGTGTGGGGGCAGGGCTAGAGGCGGAACTGGGCAGGGCCAGGTGTCCTCTTTTTTTTATTCTGGAAATCTGGCAACCCGACCATATACAGTGGTGCCTCACACAACGAACTTAATTGGTTCCAGGAGCAAGTTTGTTATGTGAAACATTCGTTATGTGAAACGCGTTTTCCCATAGGAATACATGTAAAAAAAAATAATTCGTTCTGCAGCATAAAATATGCTAAGATGACATAAAAAAGATAAATTTTTTGTTATTATTTTTATTTAGATACATCTAAAAACATACATCTCCCTGTCCTTTTACTTCCACTATCTTCCTATCCCATCTCTATTCCCTTTTGTCCCTCTCCCCATGATCAATCATCTCACCACCTCTCTCTTCCCTCACCCTCAGGGTTCAAGATTGCTTCCACTCTTTTTCCTGTTGTTCTCTCTGCCTGTCACCCTATGATTTAGCATCCCTTCTGCCCTTGTCCAATATTTCCCCTTCTCTCCCTCCCTCTCATCCCCTGCTCCAACATGTGCTTTCAGCGGCCTTCTCCCCCCTTAAGCGTCTTTTCTTCTCCACTCCACCTTTCCTCCCTCCCTGCCTCCACCTTTGTGGCGCTTTTGCACCCGACCGACAACAGAACAGGCCCGGTCGGACAAATCTCCCTGTCCTGTAGCCGCGAATCTAAATTACCTTCTTACAGCAGCTGGATTATTGAAGCTGCTGTAAGAGGTAATTTAGATTCGCGGCTACAGGGCAGGGAGGTTTGTCGGCCGGGCCTGTTGTCGGTCGATCGGGGGACCTGACCAGCTGTGCACATTCTTCGGGGCGGACCGCCCCCTCCCCCCTCTTTCGTTCGCCATTGCCTTCTTCCTACCTGCCCTGCCGCAGCCGCACACAGCCGACCGGAAGTCTTCCTGATGTCAGCGCTGACGTCGGAGGAAGGGAGGGCTTTGCTTAAGCCCTCCCTCCGACGTCAGCGCTGACATCGGGAAGATTTCCGTTCGGCTGTGTGCTGCGACAGGGCAGGTAAGGAGAAGGAGACTACCCTCGACCAACCCCGCTGCGATCCAACCCCGCAGGAACCCCGGAAGGATGCAGCTCGGGCGACTTCGTTGTGTGAAACGAAGTACGTTATACGGATCACGACATAAAGTTCGTTGTGCGCAGCGTCCGCTGTGCGAGGCGGCCGTTATGCGAGGCACCACTGTATTCATATTCGAACTTTACTCCCCCGCAAGAATAACCAGAAATCACAACCCCTTTGCCTACCCGAAGATTACAGGCTGCAGATACCGAACCTTTCTAGATAGAACATTCAAGTTTCAAGCTGGTAGGCAGCAAACCTGGCTAGGCCACTTCATCGACGGCGCCAGGTTGACATACGGCGCTTTTCGGAAATAATTAAAGACCACTCTGTTCAATAAATTTATATTCCATAGCCAGACTTCCTCCCCCCCTTTCAAAGCTACCGCTCATCATACTGATTCCACTTTTTTCCCCGTTAACGGTACTTGGTATTCCGTATTCTCTGACTCTTCAATGTCTTCTTCTCATTGTATTTTGCTATTTGCTGGCTTTTCCAACCATTTCAATGTAACATGTTAAAATTATATGTAACTTATGTATATCATTCTTCTTGCCAATTTGCACCATGTAATCACTGATCGCTCTGAGACCCCTTCTCTATCTGTACAGCTATTCTTCTCTGTGAACCACCTAGAAGTCGCAAGATTATGGCGGTATAGAAAAGTAAAGTTATTATTATTATTATTAAACCAGAAAATAATCCTTTTGGACAGTCATGGTAAAATTGGCCTTAGTGTGTGAGAAAGTCCCACATAAGGATGCACCAAAGCTCTTTCTTATCAGGGCTTTATAAAAGGGTCCCTTAGTGACTTGGTATCTTAGCAGCTGACAGAAAGAAGAGCGCGGCAGCCAAATTGATTTATGGTAAGAAGAAATATGGCCACGTGTCTCCTCTCGTAAAAGCTCTTCACTGGCTTCCAGTCCACTTCAGAGTTCAATTTAAATGAGCGAGTATAACATTTAAAATCTGACATGGAATTTTGGGGCCTTTGGTTTCTATTTCTTTGAATTCATTACGATCTATAAAGTCTAGAACTTCTCAGATGTATAAATGATCTTTTCCATCTCATTTATTTATTCATCTTTTTTAATCTTTATTAATTTTTCAAAACTAATACAAAGTGCCAGGAATTATACAGACATTAATACTCAAAATAAGCACTTATATTCAATCAATAACAATGCAGAAGAAAAATATTCCTCCTCTCCCACCCAACATATTTAATCAAAGAATAAACCAAAAAGATATCCCCCCCCCCAAAAAAAGACAACTATAATGAATTAACAAAGGATGTCAACGGGCCCTAAACCAATTTAAATAACTTGCTATGCCCCAACATATCAGCATAATCTTTTCATATCTGTAGCCTAAACATAAACTTGCCCACCAAAAAGGAAAATTAAGGCGGTCGCAATTTTTCCAATTGCGAGTTACCATTTGCATGGCTATCCCTGTCATAATTAGGAAAAGCCTGCATTTGTAGCGGTCCATGGGGAGCTTAATAGGCAGCCATGTTCCACATATAACTACCTCATACGTCAATGGAATTGTTGATTCCAGGATGAGATTAATCTGTTGACTTCCAGAAGTTGAGTATCAAAGGACAATAGAACAACAGATGATCCAATGTCCCTATGTCTAGATGACATTGCCAGCATCTATTAGATTTAGAACTGTCTAACTCGTGTAACCTAACAGGGGTCCAAAATGATCTATGCAACAGGTTGTATTTCTCGATCTTTTGCATACATTTTCACTTCTATTTGGAATGGACTTCCTATTGAGATTAGAATTCGATCTCTTCCAACTTTCAGAAAATCTTTAAAAACACGTTTTTTTCCCAGTTATTCTTATTGAGATATGGGTTTTGTTATAACGTCTTCATTAGTTTTTGTAAATTAGGTCTAACCCTTCTATTTCATTACGTATCTTATTTAAACCAAGTCGAGCTTATATTTCTAAAAGTTGACCCGGTATATACATTTAAGGATTAGATTGGATTAGAGATGGAGGGGATCAGAGTCACTGCTGCCCGCGTAGGTCTCTCTGTCTTCCCACCCCTCTGTGCAGTGCCTTCCACTCACAAGGAGTCAGTGAGCAGCGCTTTTACCTCGATACTTTTTTTTTCCTCTCCCTGTTTTCTCCTGCAGTCAGAGCCAAGTAAGGCCTAGTTGTCTGGACTTCTTAAATGTCTTAATTTTGCTACTAGTCTTTAAGCCTGTTACATTAACGGGTGCTAGAATAGATGTGTGTGTCTGTCTTTCTTTCTTTCTCTCTCTCTCCTTGGCCGCTGTCTGTCTGTCTTTCTTTCTGTCTCTCTCTCTCCTTGGCCGCTGTCTGTCTGTCTTTCTTTCTGTCTCTCTCTTTCCTCGACTGTCCACCACCACCCCTTGCCTGCTCTCCCTGTCCAGCATTAGGCCTTCTCCCTTCGTTTGACCTCCCCCTATCCAGCAGCACCCCTTCTCTGCTCCCCCGTGTCCAGCTGCACCCCTTCCAGCAGGGAATTTTTACCAGCGTGGGACACATCGCAGCACCCACACTACACCCTCCAGCCGTTCCTCTAGGCCCCAGCTATCGGGAGTGAAACCGCCACCGCCGCTCAAATGACTGCACGCGCCGCCAGCTGTCGCACGTACCTCAAGTCGCCACGCGCCGCAGAATACAACCACAGAAGAACACAGCACGCTGTCAGGGATCACAGTCTCCTAAGTACGCATGCGCGCTTAGGGTTTTATTATACAGGATATAGTGATGATGGTCAATGCATGTGGTTTGCCTACAGCCCACCAAAGCAAATTTACCCTCCCCCTTTTACAAAATGGCAATAGCGGGTTTTAGCGCAGGCCGGCACACTGAATGCCGTGCGCTGCTCCCAACGCTCTTAGGAACAGAAGCAGCGCAGAGCATTTAGTGCGCCAGCCTGCGCTAAAAACCTCTATTGCCGTTTTGTAAAGGGGGGGGGGGGTTAGTCAGGAACTGAAAAACAAAAGTCTCCTCTCTACAATATGATCTGCTTTTGTGAATTTTATGCGCAAACATTTTTCAGTAAAAAAGATTAAAAATGACCCCCCCCCTCGAACCAAAATAAAGAAAAAACCCAAACCCTGCTGACCATGGCAAGACATGACCAGAATTTGTGTCTTCAGTGTGTTGGAAGAGGCTAATCACTGCTTCTCCCTATCATGCAAGTCTAATGCGCTTGCAGAGAAACTGCAGATGAATGCTTTGATCTGATGGCTGCCGAATGGAAACCAGATTTAGCATTCGTTCCACTGGTCAGTGGCTGCTTTGTCTGAACTTCCTTGACATTGAATTGGTTAATAGTGCAGTGAATGGTGGTTTTTGGGGTTTTTTTGTAACTTTATTTATAACCCGCCTTTCCCAAGGCAGCTCACAATATAAACATGCATAATAAAAACCCATAAAATACGTATAAAACAAACAAGGTAAGCGACAATTTCTTAATGCCCATATTTCATCTTGCAAAATAAATGCCTCCTCAGTAATTTTTTACTGTTGTTCCAGGGTTGTTCTAGGTAGTTTAATTTTGTATTTAATCCTCTTTCCTCTCCCTTTACATTTTATAAACTGCATTCCCCATCCTACCCCCACCTCTAATGCCAGGTCGGGGTAGCACCAGTAACCTTTCTGACTGGATCTTGCCTCTGAGATTAGCTCTGAATGCTACTTCAGGGAACATCAGAGGAGAAGCCAAATTCCTGCTCCCACCCAACCCTTAGCCAGTGGTGTGCGGTAATGCTGCCCGATTCAGGAAAAAAAAAAAAAAAATTTGATTCAATTCAGCCTATTGAATCAATTTTTCAATTCAATTTTCCTTCCCAAATGGGTATTTTTTTTGAAACATCCCCTTTTATCCCCTCTTCACCCCCTTCGCCCTCTCCTATCCACACTGGCGCTGTGGTGTAAACAGAATAAACAAAATAGACTTTTCCTCTCTCTATTAAATCCTAGCTCACTTTCACAGTCTAACACCACCTCTGCACGATACACATTTCAAATCTGACAAATTGTAATCACAAAACAGAAAATAAAATTAATTTTTCTACCTTTTGTTGTCTGGTCATTATTCAAATCATGTTGGGCCCAGGCTCTGGTTGTCTTCTGATCAGGCTCTCCTTCTTTCTCCGTGCTAACCATCCATCTTCCATCTCTGTCCTCCACTTCTGTTTCCCTTTCCTTCCCCGGAGGTCTGTCATCTTTCCTTTTGTTCATCTCCATCCCCCTGCAGCTGCAGCAATATACCCCACCATCCACAGATCCACCATCTCTCCTTTTCTCAACTACCCTTTCAACCAGCATCTCTCTTCTGTGTCCCTGTCCCTATTCTCCTCTCCAGTAGTGTCCCCTTTGTGTCCCTGTTCCTATGCTCCCTCCATGCCCAGCATCTTATTTCTCCCCATATCCATCTTCTTCTTTCTCTCTTCCTTACCTCCGGTATCCCCTTCCCCAGGTACAGGCTTTCTCCTACTATCTCTCCTGCCATCCTGCACCCTGCCCACCTACTTTGGAGCAGTATCTGTTCCTCTTGTACCTTTTTCCTTGTGGTCTTGTATTTCTCTCTCCCTCTCTGCATTAGTCCAGCACCTCTCCTCTGCTTTCCTCCTCCTCTTTTTGGTTCGGTCTCTCTCTTCCCTTCACTTCACCCGAGGTCTGGCATCTCCCCTCCCCTCTCTTATTCCTTCCTCCTCCTCCCTCTGCACAGGCCTACCTCCCCGCCACAAAGACACTCTTCCTCCCTCTGCACAGGCCTGCCTCCCCGCCACGAAGGCCTGTTCCCCTGTGAAGGCCTGCCCCCCTGCCGCGAAGGCCTGCCCCCCCCCCCCGCCGTGAAGGCCTGCTCCCCCCGCAAGTCTGCTTGTTCCACCAGCTTCCCTGTTGGATTTCCCTCTGATGCAATTTCCTGGCCCCGTGACCCGCAAGTGATTCAGAGGGGAACTAGGCTGACACGGCCAACAGGCAGGAGAAGTTGCTCGTGCTAGTGAAGATCTACAGAGGTAAAGGGGGGGGGGAGGAGGCATAGCCCGAGCGTGGGATGGTATGGGCAGAGAGATGCCAGTGCCCCCACCGACACGGTGCCCAGGCCAGTCCATACCACCCCTTAGTACGCCACTGTCTGTGCTAAAATAACCCCGCTTAACAGTAGGACGCTTTGATGAATTTCCCCCCCCTAAATAATATTACATCATCATTTCTTCAACATCTTAAACCAGAACATTTTACCATTAATCACACACAAGCACAAGTCCCTGCTTCAGAGGGCTTACAGTCTAACATGCATAACCTGAGGCAATAGAAGATAAGGCAAATTTCAAATGCTGTGAGTAGAAGGCCTACAAGCTCATTTTCATAGCACACTTGCTATGAAATTCTCTTTGAAAATTGGAATTTATTTCTTAGACATGTCAAGTGCTCAGATGCTAGGGTCCACCTTAGATCTGGGAGTTATCATAGACAACACGCTGAAACCTTTCACCTAATGTGTAGCGGCGGCCACAAAAGCAAACAAGATGCTAGGAATTGTTCGAAAAGGGATGGTAAATAGTACAACGCCTCTGTATTGCTCCATAGTGACGTCACGCCTTGAATATTGCATTCAATTCCGGTTGCCGTATCTCAAAGAAGTTAAAGCGGAATTAGAAAAGGTTCAAAGAAGAGCGACCAGGGTGATACGGAGGAGTCGTGCAGACTACCAAGCCCAGAATGCTCTGGAACGAAAGACGATTAAAAAGAACAGCACCAGAATATGAAAAAAAAAAATAAAATAAAATAAAAGAGACCAGCATTCCTGAAGTCATCACGCTACATCAACAGTTCTCTAAATGTAATCACTTTTGGTCCCTATCAACCTACCACAATAGCAGACTTGGGGTTATGGAACGTTCTTTGGTGGTAAAAACTGTATTCTTCAGTCTTAAGCAATACAATACTTCCAGTAAATGGGGAAAACCGAAGTTGTCTCAGTGGGTGGCAGACAATTTTTCCACTGATTTTTTATTTTTTTTTTCGTAACAAGCAGCATTAGATCTCAACTTTTGCGAAAGCCCATGGAAAAATGGGTAATGAAATGCTCTGGGCTGAGCAGAGTTGAAGGATAGGTGATTCTTGATTTTGCCGACCCCAGACTTTCTTCCTAAAATCCAATATGCTCAGGAGAAACATCATATTGCTTCCGGGACTGTTCACAGCTGGAATTGATATGAGATGATTAAAAATTATATGTTTTCTGCATCTTCTACTTGAAAGGATGGTAAATATTAATAGGATACTTGCAGTGGAAAATCAAGAGATAATCATGAAATATGTCTCTCTCTCTCTTTGAGGTAGTTATGTTTATTCTGTTTTTATAATCTCTCCCCCCTCCCTCGGGGAATGAAGAGGGGGAGGGTAACCTTCATAGACACCAGAGGTGCAGAAAGGGGATCCGCTACGGGTGTTATCTTGATGGGGGCGCCGGCACCTGTTCTCCTCTCTGCCCCCCCCACTCCTTCCCTCCCCCTCCCCACTATTGCACTCACGCCCCTTCCCTCGTACCTCTGTAATGTTCGTGGCGCGAGCAGCAACCCCCAACCTGCTGCTCGTGCCAGCGTCGACTCTTCCTCTGACGTCACTTCCTGGACCCGTGCCAGAGGACGAGCCGACTGCTGGCGTGAGGTTGCCGCTCACGCCGGGAATGTTGAAGAAATACGGGGGAAGGGAAGGGGCACGCGGCAGGAGGGGGCGGGGAAGGAGCGGATGGGGTGGGGGGGTGGAGGACGGGAGATGGGCGCCACCGCCTCAGGAGCCTCTCACCCTCGCCACACCGCTGATAAGGCCATTCACGATGCAGATTTATTGCAGTAGCTCAAATGAAAGAGTAAATCAGGCATTAATTTCACTGAATGTGTTTTTTCACCATGATGTCGGGAAATTTGGTTCATTTTCCCCTCCCGTTCAAATTTTACCATTTAAAAAAAATATTCCCGTTGTGTTCTATTCCGCCTATCAATAGAGGTTGTCCAACAATGAGGTCTACAATTTTTTCTGTTAGTGCCCCATCTCTCTGGAACGGTGACGGGATAATCACGCGCCAGACGCCAGTGCGTTGACAATCCAGCGCTGACCATTCGGCGCAAGGACAGAAGCGCGCGGGGGAAAAACTAATTTTTAAAGAGCTCCAACAGGGGTATGTGTGTGGGGGGGAACCCCCCCACGCTAATGCATAGTGTTCGTGCTGCCGTTGCGAGAGGGTGTGGGGGTGAAATCCCCTAAATTATAGAGAAAATGGAACTTTTCCCCCCCAAAATCAAAAAAAGTTCCGTTTTCTCTATAATGGAGGGTTCCAACCCCCCGAACCCCCCTCCAACAGCAGCGCAAACACTATGCAATAAAGTGGGGGGCTCCCACCCCAACCCCCCCCCCGTCGGAACTCTTTAAAAATTAGTTTTTCCCCCGCACTTCTGTCTTGCGCCGATTTGTCAGCGCTGGATTGTCGGCACGCTGGTGTCTTGCGCGCCACTGACTATGAACCCTCTGGAACAGTATTCCGGAATTACGTGAAAAATTAACTCTTGTAGACTTCAAGACGAAGCTAAAAACATTTCTATTTCTTGATGCTTTTGAAACCGAATTGTCCTTTTAAGGACGACCTAGTATCCAGAAGAATTTTATTATCAGCTTTCCCTCCCTATCATTTTTTTCCTTGCATGTTTTCCTTCTGTTTCCTTATTGTAGTTCTAGCCCTTTTTCCCCTTTTGTTCCCATTTGTCAATATTTTTATATGTCTCTGAAAAGTAGTCATTAGTCCTGGTATGTTTTGTCTTTCTAAACTGTATTTGAACCAATAAATGGTTTTAACGTTTTTGTGCACCGCCTAGAAGGCTTGATTAGGTGGTATAAGACATTTTAAATAAACTTGAAACATTTCTTTTACATTCAGCCACTCAAAACATTTTCCTCTATCTGTTCCGGCGATGAGAAAAGAAAGATAAAACCAACGAAAGAGTGCAGTCAGGGGTATCGCGCCACCAAGAGAACTAGGCAGACTAGGGGCTTCTTTTACTAAGGTGCGCTAGCGGTTTTAGCACGCGCTCACCCCGCACTACGCGTCAAGAACTAAGGAGCTCTAGATGTGCCTTCTCTTCACCTGCTGTCATATTCTCCATTTCTAAGGCAGCAGCTCTCCAGAGGTCAGCAACAGAAACTGGAAGGCCTCAAGCGTCGGTGCCACCTTCGGGTTGAGGACCCGCCTTTTAAAAGGTTGCATATTTATTGTGATTTTTACTTGAAGGCAGGAAACAAAATATATATAGCAAGCTACGGTCTGAAGAAAGGGACTTGACAACAGCTTCTGGATAGCCGTCTTCGCTGTGAGAATGGTAATAGGGATCCTTAGGGACACCTGGAGGGGAGAGGAGCAAAACTGGGGTCTATATTCTTGATTTTGTCTTCAATAAAGTCACAGAAATGTCATGAAAAAATGTTAAGTGCACATATTCCAACAAAATAAAAATAGCATCTTAAAAATGACCCCCTTCATTCTAGAAAGTTGCACGCCCAAATTTAGAACTGGGGGGTCCACATTTTTATGCGGATGTTGTACAATCAAGTCAGTTAATTTAATAATGAGCTGGTAATTTATGTTAATGAGCAATCATAGGCCATAATTGAACTTAATTGGCCCTAATTGGCACCAGGTAGCAGTGATGCAGGTAACTGCCCTCAGTCAGTATTCTAGAAGTTATGCCCTCAAATTCCTGAGCACGCAACTTCAAGGGGGATGCGGACCTGGGAGGAGCATGGGTCAGTCGAGGGCACACGGGTTATAGAATATTAGCATTTCTGTGCCCATCTGCCAGCGGTTAGGTGCAAGAATTTACACAAGCCTATTAGCTGGAATAAGCGCTCACATTTCAAGGGGTCCTTTTATTAATGTGCGCTAATTGATTTAGCAAGCGCTAAATGCTACGAAGCCCATAGAATATAATGGATGCCTTAGCATTTAGTGCGTGCTAAATCGGTTAGCGCGCCTTAAAAAAAAGGACCCCAAAGTTAGGCGTGGAAATGTGGATTTATGCTGGCATTTCTTCTTTTTAAAATTTTTTTTACCTTTATTAAGTTTTCAGTTTTTTTCCAAGCAAAAAACTTGGACAGAAAAGAAATTAATACTTTCCAAAGTTCAGGAAATCATTATAAAAATCAATTATTAAATATACATTTCTTAAATTCACGTAATTTAGATCAAAAACTTCAATAAATTGAACTAAAACAGGAGCTAAGTTTAAAGGAAAACATATGCTAGCATTTTCTAGAGATAGTTCCACGCACAGCTGCTATGATAGAATTTGCACTGAGCCTGGCATCTAATTTTAGGTGAGCTATAGAAACATAGTAACATGATGGCAGATAAAGGCCAAATGGCCCATCCGCAGCATCCACTATCTCCTCCTCTCCCTATTGGCTAAGGCTCTTAACATTTGCATCTCCTCTTCCTATAGGCCAAGGCTCTTTACACCTGCATTGTGAGGTCACAGAGCATTATGATTATAGAAAACATGATGGTAGATATGGCCCATCCGCAGCATCCACTATCTCCTCCTCTCCCTATTGGCTAAGGCTCATCATTTGCATCTCCTCTTCCTATAGGCTAAGGCTCTTTACACCTGCATTGTGAGGTCATAGAGCTTTATGGTTATAGAAACCTGATGGCAGATAAAGGCCAAACGACCCATCCGCAGCATCCACTATCTCCTCCTCTCCCTATTGGCTAAGGCTCTTAACATTTGCATCTCCTCTTCCTATAGGCCAAGGCTCTTTACACCTGCATTGTGAGGTCACAGAGCTTTATGATTATAGAAAACATGATGGTAGATATGGCCCATCCGCAGCATCCACTATCTCCTTCTCTTCCTATTGGCTAAGGCTCTTAACATTTGCATCTCCTCTTCCTATAGGCTAAGGCTCTTTACACCTGCATTGTGAGGTCATAGAGCTTTATGGTTATAGAAACATAGAGACGTGATGGCAGATAAAGGCCAAATGACTCATCCAGTCTGCCCATCCACAGCATCTACTATTCCCTCCTCTCCCTAAGAGAGCCCATGTGCCTGTCCTACGCTTTCTTGAATTCACAATCTTTATCTCTACCAGGAGACTATTCCATGCATCTACCACCTTGTCTGTAAAAAAGTATTTCCTTAGATTGCTCCTGAGCCTATCGCCTCATAACTTCATCCTATGCCTTGTTGTTCTGGAGCTTCCTTTCAAATGAAAGAGACTCACCTCATGCGCATTTATACCATGTAGGTATTTAAACTTCTCTATCATATCTCCCCCTTCTCTCACCTTTCCTCCAAAGTATACATATTGAGATCTTTAAGTCTGTCTCCATACGCCTTATGACGAAGACCACTTACCATTTTAGAAGCCTTCCTCAGGCATGTTTGTCCAATGCCTTCTAGAAAGTGGAAGGCTTTAACACTCTGGTGAGTGGGTTTCTTAGCTGGGGATTATTACACTGATCTGTTTTTTTTCTCATAATTTCCCTTTATCTAATACCCTATTCTTCCCCTCTCCTTTCTCCTCTCCCCCCCCTTTTCTACGGAGAAGTTCATGCGGTATCCAGCGAGTAACCACCAGGATGATTCCCCCCCCAGACTGTTCCCACCCGGACAATTACCATAGAGATCTATTCCCACCTGAACATTTCCCACTCTTAGGGGTCTTTTGCCACTGATATTGTCCCTCCCCCAGGACAGCTCCTCCCTAGTATTATCTTCAATTATCCAGGTGGTTACTGACCTAGAATTGGTCTTGCACATTACAGATTTTTTTGTGGATCTATATAAGATGTTGCAATAGACTTCATTTGTTGGACACTGCACCCAGGAGAATCTAATCTAATCCACTATGCCTAAATAGGTTCGAGGCGATTTACAATATAAGGAATTACAGAATGTATATGCTACATTATATTATAGCAGTTCAAGGATGACCGAGTTATGAATGTAGTAATGGGAAAGGGAGGATTGACGTTCCATGAGTGTACTTGGATAACACTTGAGTTGAGTATGGGATTTAGTGATACTAGGTATTTCACATTAGTTGTCTACCATGTGTGTGCTTTCAAAGATGAGAGTTTTTCATTTTTTTTCGGAATCTGTCGTAGAATGTTTCCATCCTAATATCAATGGGGAGGTTGTTCCAGGTCTTGGTGCCAAGATAAGTGAAAAGCAAGTCAAATGTGCGTTTGTATTTAACTCCTTTGAGAGGTGAAAGGAATAGTTCAAGCAACTCCAGTTTTCAGGTTGATGTTGACCAGGAATTGACGAATAAGTTTATGAGTGGCTCTGCGGCTTTTGCATATAGAATTTGAAACACTAGACTTGATGGTTTGAAGGTGATACAAGTTTTGATTGGTAGCCCGTGTAAGTTCTTATAGTAAGGCTAGACGGAGTCAAATTTTTTTTAGTTTGAATATTAATTTGATCGCTGTGTTCCGTATCATCTGTAGTATGTTCAATTTAGACCCGCATAGAGGGAGTTGCAGTAGTCCAGCTGGGACAGTATAAGCATTTATGTTAGTAAAGCAAAGTGGTGCTCTTGAAAAAATGTCAAATATTGTAGAAGGTTTTCTTCCTTGAGATTCGTACGATAGGGTGGAGTTGAGCATAACTTCAAGGGCCTTGGACGTCTTGATATCCAGTGTGATCCTGAGGCTAGAGTTACAGTGGAAGGAACTGTGCGTAAAGCATTATGAAACCAAAGAACTTTGTTTTTTTTCAATGTTTAGTTTGAGTTTGTCGGATGTGGCCCAGGTCTGTATTTTGTCTATTCCATTTGATATTATGAGCACTGTATCATTAGAGACACGATGAATTGGGATGAGTAGAAAAATGCCATCTGTGGATAAGCATATGCATTCATTGTTGTCAGATTTGATATGGCCTAGTGAGCTCATGAAAGGTTATAGAGGATCGGGGATAATGGTGATCTTTCTTATCCTACTTTTTGTCCTTTTTCATTTCGGATATTCTTAGGGTTAGTGTTATGTTTGCCATTATAGAATTGTCACCATACGGGTGTGTAAAGCTGAGAGGTTGGATAGGCTGGGGCTCTTCTCTCTGGAAAAAAGGAGGCTCAGGGGAGATATGATAGAGACCTTCAAGATCATGAGGGGCATAGAGAGGGTGGATAGGGACAGATTCTTCAGGCTGAAGGGGACAACAGGCACGAGGGGGCATTCGGAGAAACTGAAGGGAGATAGGTTCAAAACAAACGCAAGGAAGTTTTTCTTCACCCAAAGGGTCGTGGACACTTGGAATGCGCTACCGGAGGAAGTGGTCAGGCAGAGTACGGTACAAGGATTCAAACAGGGATTGGACGGATTCCTGAGGGATAAAGGGATCGTGGGATACTGAGGGAGGAGCTGGGATGTAACACAGGTATAGAAAGCTAACCAGGTAATAAGTATAGAAACCCAACAGGTCGTGCATGTGCAAGACCGGAGGGTTAGGACTTCGATGGGAAGATAGGACTCAATGGGAAACCAAGGTGGCAAGGGAGCCCCTTCTGGTGACTCAGACAGGCCGTGACCTGTTCGGGCCGCCGCGGGAGCGGACTGCTGGGCGGGATGGACCTATGGTCTGACCCGGCGGAGGCACTGCTTATGTTCTTATGTTCTTATGCTTTTGTGCATGAAAGAGCTTCTATAAAATTGCAGCACATGTACAACAAGAGGAAACAGCAGACAATTACAACAGTACAAATATTCAAATAACAAAATGGATTGTGGTATAGTTTGCTACTTATAATGTCAAATATCAAAAGACAGCAGAGGTGAAACGTAAGCACAGATAAGATAAAATAACAGGAATTAGAAAGAAACAAGGCTAACTAACTTAAGGAAAAATTGCACATGAAGAGGGAAAGTTTTTAAGGTGGGCAACCGTTAAGAGAGGTTATTCATGCAATTTTTTGTACATGTCGTAATCTATGCAATGAGACCAAGGGCTTCTTTTACAAAGCCGCGTTGGCGGTTTAACGCGCGTAATAGCGTGCGCTGATTTGCTGGCCGCGATAGCCGCAACCGCGGGGGTTAGCGCACGCTAAAAAGGTGCATGCAATAGAGCCGCTAACGCGGCTTCATAAAAGGAGCCCCTAGTTACAAATAACTGGGGTTAACCCACATTGATAACTTTCTCCCAAAGTCAGAAACGATGCAGGAAAATGGTCTTAGCTAGAGTAGGGGTGGATAAGCAAGTCCTTTAGAGTAGTGGTCCCCAATCCTGTCCTGGAGGACCACCAGGCCAATCGGGTTTTCAGGCTAGCCCTAATGAATGTGCATGAGAGAGATTTGCATATAATGGAAGCGACAGGCATGCAAATATGCTCCATGCATATTCATTAGGGCTTTCCTGAAATCCCAATTGGCCTGGTGGTCCTCCAGGACAGGGTTGGGGACCACTGGTTTAGAGGGTATTACAGGAACAGTCTTCAGATACAGTAGTTCTGCATTACTCGGACAAGAGGTCATGGACTGAAACTAAGGGGCACCAGGTCCAGGACAAATATTAGGAAGTTCTGTTTCGCACAACAAGTGGTGGACGCTTGGAACGCTCTCCCTGAGGAGGTCGTGATGGAGACCAGCATTCTGGGATGCACACCTTCTTGCAAATCACATTGGGGGATATGAGTAAACAAGGTTTCTCAGCAGGGAACACCTGGCTTGGCCTCGGCGGGTGCAGGTTGCCGGACTGGATGGACCTAGAGTCTTATCCGGCGAAGCCATTTCTTATGTTCTTATACCTTCTACCTCCAGTCTCCTATAATATATATGCAAAGGCCTTAATTCTATGCCAGGGAACTTGATGATATTAATTATTGGAGATTATATGCATTCGAACCAAGTTCTGAGCCACATATCATATGTACAGGCACTTAGGTCCATATTCTATAAACGGTGCCTTATCTTACCCCCTCTTTTACGAAACTGTGATAGTAGTTTCTAGCGCAGAGAGCCGCGCTGAAACTGCTCCCGATGCTCATTGAGTTCCTGTGAGCGTCGGGAGCAGTGCGGGCCATTCAGCGCGGCTCCCTGCGCTAGAAACTGCTATCACAGTTTCGCAGAAGAGGGGGTTAGGTGCCGGGAGGTGCCCTACCGGCGCCTAAAGGCAAAACACGATTTAAAAGCAGTCTTAAAAGAAAATTCAAGGCACTTTTGTTTTAAGAGCAAAACACCATTTAAAAGGGGTCTTGAAACAAAATTCAAGGCACGTGTAGGCGCTAAAAAAACCAGCACCGGAATCACACCTATGGAGGTGCTTTACGATGCCTAATGCCACTGTAGGCGTGGCTGGCATTAAGCGTCATAAAACGATTCATATATGAGGCAAGCACTGGAAATATAGGCCTTGGAACCCCTGACTTACATGTCCGGCGCCTACCTTTTCCGAAGCTGCGATTCTATAAACGGCGCAGTCGCGTGATTGACACCTGATTGGCGGCCGCTTTTAAGGCGGCTGCCGACCACAGCGCCATTTATAAAATCCGAGCCTTAACTTCAGCATCCACAAGGATGGCTTAAATAATTCAGCTGAAAGAGATTCAGCCTGAATAGCTAAAGATACCTTAAGTCATTTGTGTTTCAAACTGGCTTTGATCACAAGCAAACATGGTTTGAAAACTCGATTGGTTTCAGATGCCAAAGCAATGAATACAATGATTTTTGGATCTACTCAGAAGTTGGGAGGCCTTCTATTGGCAAGCACGAAGCTAGAATATTTGATCCTCCATTTGCTTGACGTCAAGAAATATCTTGGTATTTGGCTAGAGCCCCTTGTTAACTAGCGTTGGAGATATTTTTCTATATTGTGGCTAATGTTTGCACTATATACAGAAAAATCTGCACTAAAGTTTACAGAAAAGATATAAGGCTTTGGTTCAGGAATGAATGAGAGGATTGTTTTTTTTAAGAAAGTTGAAAAGACAATTCTTTAGATGTACAGTAAAAGGTCATTTTACGAGGGGCCGCTGAAATGTTCTCAGCCCAAGCCAAATGGCCCATCCGCAGCATCCACTATCTCCTCCTCTTCCTATTGGCTAAGACTCTTAACATTTGCATCTCCTTTCCCTATAGGCTAAGGCTCATTACACTTGCATTGCGATGTCATAGAACTTTATGGTTATAGAAACATGATGGCAGATAAAGGCCAAACGGCCCATCCGCAGCATCCACTATCTCCACCTCTCCCTATTGGCTAAGGCTCTTAACATTTGCATCTCCTCTTCCTATAGGCTAAGGCTCTTTACACCTGCATTGTGAGGTCATAGAAACATGATGGCAGATAAAGGCCAAATGGCCCATCCGCAGCATCCACCAGCTCCTCCTCTCCCTATTGGCTAAGGCTCTTAACACCTGCATTGTGAGATCATACAGCTTTATGGTTATAGAAACATGATGGCAGATAAAGGCCAAATGGTCCATCTGCAGCATCCACTATCTCCTCCTCTCCCTATTGGCTAAGGCTCTTAACATTTGCATCTCCTCTTCCTATAGGCTAAGGCTCTTTACACCTGCATTGTGAGGCCATAGAGCTATGAAACTTACAATGATGAGGAGCTATGAAACTTACAAGTTATTCCACACTTTTCTTGATACTTTTCTTTTCAGTGATGCAAATACATCTAGTAAATGGAGAGAAGTATAGTGAAACCAAGCCATTTTGACATCACCGATGAGGTTGGCTCTTTGGCATTGGTGGAATTAGGCATTATGATATCACAATTGGAGGGGCAGCTGAAAAGTTCTCAGCCCAACCAAGAAGAGAAAGATGTGGAGCCAGGAAACTTACAATTTATTCCACTCTTTTCTTGACACTTTTTGTTTGAATGAGGCAAATGCATCTTGTAAATGGGCACAAGTAGAGGGAAGCCAAGCCATTGTGACATCACCGATGAGGTTGGCTTTTTGGCATTGGTGGAATGAGGCATTATGACATTACAATAGGAGGGGCCGCTGAAAAGTTCTCAGCCCAACCAAGAAGAGAATGATGCGGAGCCAGGAAACTTACAAGTTATTTCACACTTTTCTTCACACTTTTCATTTCAATGAGGCAAATGCATCTAAGTAAATGGGCACAAGTATAGGAAAACCATGTCATTGTGACCTCAGCGATGAGGTTGGCTCTTAGGCATTGGTGGAATGAAACATTATGACATCACAACAGGAGGAGCCGCTGAAAAGTTCTCAGCCCAACCAAGAAGAGAATGATGTGGAGCCAGGAAACCTAGGAGTTATTCCACACTTTTCTTGACACTTTTCGTCTCATTTCATATCATATCATTGTAAAAAAAAGAAAAACTGTGTGTGTGTGTGTGGGGGGGGGGCATGTCCCCTTTTGAGTTAGGCGCCATGCCTTATAAAGAACAGTGTACAGCCAAACTCACACAGAAATTTTAATGGTTTTTAGCACCAATTAACACATGCGGGTAGTGAAAAACTGTAGGAAGACTGGACATCCAAATGACAGATGAAATTTAATGCGGTCAATGCAAAGTGATGCACATTGGAAAGATTAATCCAAATCATTATTACAATTAATTCATAGCATCTTGTTTGCCACACGTGCTGTCTACGACACCCAGATCTTTTTCTTGGGTGCTGGCCCACAAAGTAGACTCTACTTTGGGGGCCAGCACCCAAGAAAAAGATCTGGGTGTCGTAGACAGCACGTGTGGCAAACAAGATGCTATGAATTAATAGAAAAGGGATGGTAAACAAGACTAAGAATGTCATAATGCCTCTGTATTGCTCCTTGGTGCAACCTCATCTTCAATATTGTGTTCAATTCTGGTGGCCGTATCTCAAAAAGCAGAGCTAGAATAGGTTCAAAGAAGAGCGACAAGATAATAAAGGGGATGGAACTCCTCTCATATCAGAAAAGACTAAAGGGGGTTAGGGCTCTTTGTTTTGGAAAAGTGATGGCTCATTGAAGTCTACAAAATCCTGAGTGGTGCAGAACGGGTACAAGTGGATCGATTTTGTACTGCATCAAGATTTACAAAGACTAGGGGGATACTCGACAAAATTACTTTTAAAACCAGTAGGAGGAAATAGTTTCCCTTCAAAGAATAGTTAAGCTCTGGAATGTGTTGCCAGAGGATGTGGTAAGAGCGTTTACTGTAGTTGGTTTTAAAAAAGGTTTGGCCAAGTTCCTGGAGGAAAATTCCATAGTCTGTTGTTGAGATAGACAAGGTGAAATGCATTGCTTGCCCTGGATAGGTAGCATGGAATGTTGCTACTCTTCAAGGTTCCGGAATCTTGCTATTCTTAGGATTCTGGAATGTTGCTACTCTTCAAGATTCCGGAATCTTGCTATTCTTAGGATTCTGGAATGTTGCTACTCTCCAAAATTCCGGAATCTTGCTATTCTTAGGATTCTGGAATATTGCTACTATTTGGGTTTTTGCCAAGTGCTTGTGACTTGGATCAGCCTCCGCGAAGATGGACTACAGGGCTAGAAGGACCATTGGTGTGACCCAGTAAGTCTATTCTTATGTTCTTAATTTCCATGCATATCTTAGGATCGTGCCCACATTTTGGCACGCAACCTTAAGCACCATGTATAGAATTTGGGAGGGGGGGGGTAGTGCATAAGTGCAAGTGAGTGCAAACATAGGCAGAGTATGGGCAGGTCATGGTGGATCTCAGAGATAGGCACATAATTTAAAGTATACTTTAGGGCGCAATTAGGTGCGAACAATTACAACTGCCATAGACTCGGGGTAACTGTTGGCATCTAACCGTAGACATCACGTCACATCTGCACATGCGTAGATGTACTCCTTCAATGCCAAAAAATGCAAAGTTATGCACCTGGGCAGCCAGAATCCATGCAAGTCTTATACCCTTAATGGCGAGATCCTAGCAAAACCGGTAGCAGAACGAGACTTGGGAGTAATCGTCAGTGAGGACATGAAGTCTGCCAATCAAGTGGAGCAGGCTTCGTCCAAGGCAAGATAAATCATGGGCTGCATACGAAGGGGTTTCGTCAGTCGTAAGGCGGAAGTCATTATGCCATTGTATAGATCCATGGTGAGGCCCCACCTGGAATACTGTGTGCAATTCTGGAGGCCGCATTATCGCAAGGATGTGCTGAGACTGGAGTCGGTGCAAAGAATGGCCACCCGGATGGTCTCGGGACTCAAGGATCTACCATACGAAAAACGGCTTGACAAATTACAGCTATACTCGCTCGAGGAGCGCAGAGAGAGGGGGGACATGATCGAGACGTTCAAGTATCTTACGGGCCGCATCGAGGCGGAGGAAGATATCTTCTTTTTCAAGGGTCCCAAGAGGGCATCCGTTGAAAATCAGGGGCGGGAAACTACGAGGTGACACCAGGAAATTATTTTTCACTGAAAGAGTGGTTGATCGCTGGAATAGTCTTCCACTACAGGTGATTGAGGCCAGCAGCGTGCCTGATTTTAAGGCCAAATGGGATCGGCACATGGGATCTATTCACAGGGCAAAGGTAGGGGAGGGACATTAAGGTGGGCAGACTAGATGGGCCGAGGGCCCTTATCTACCGTCTATTTCTATGTTTCTATGTTTCTGACTCGGCTCGAAAAGATGAGGCTTGTGTGGGGCTGGGGTTGGGAGGGGCGGGGCTGGGGGGGGGTGGAATGGGGCGGGGCCAGGGGGGTGGAACGGGGCGGGGCCACACGTCCTCTTTTTCTAGATGCCAAATCTGGCAGCCCTACCCTTCCCTGCATAAAGTACTGCCATAGCACATTCCCCATATTTTCTTTCCCTAAACTTGTAGGGCTGCTCTTTCAGTGTCTTACTTCACTTTTTCCAGTAGCTGTGATTTGACTCCAGATATGATTCATTGATTTTTAGCACTTGTTCCGAATCCAGCAATATAAAAGCACTTCAAGGCAGTGCTGGCCGTGGCCTTTGGTTAACATTTCCCCCTCCCCCCCCCCCTTTTTTTTTCTTTCAGTTCAGCAGTACAAATTAGCTGGTGTTGGCAACAGATCACGGAGCCGCTCTTTAGCAGTTTTTTTTTTTTTATTCTAAGCACTTTTATTTTCCACTGGGTTTGCCAAGTGAGATTCCTCTCCAGAATGTCTCCCTCCCCACCGTCCCCTCATCTCATCCAGTCTCCTGCTTCTTCATCCCTGCGTTCCCTCGCTTGTTTTCCAGATCTAACCTTGGCTCAAGTCTCTGCTTCCTACCCCCTCCTGCTTCTGTGTGGCCTGATGTTAACTTGCCACATTCCGCCTCTCTGCCCTAACTGTGTTCTCAAGCACTCGGCAATCTCGCTTGATATCTTGTTCTCTGCTGCTGAGGTAATGAAATGATGAGTTCCCTCGCCGACTGTGTAATAACAGATCATTAGGCAGTGACAGCACCTCTGGTGTACTTGATGGGCTCCTTCCAACTATATGATGTTGATACCCCAGCCCAGTGCAGAAGGTCATAAGGAATGCTAATACAGGGTATATTAGTACAGCCAAAAAAATCTACCTCCATATATACATAGAAACATATAAAATGATGGTAGCTAAAGACCACAGCAAAGCTGGCGATTTATCACTGCTGTGATGGAAACTGCAGGAGGTTTTTCTCGTGGGCCCCAGCCATGTCTAAAACCAGTTCCGGCAGATGTACATCCCAAATACTCACTTACTCTAATCAATAAATAGAAAATAAAATGATTTTGTCTAACTTTGTTGTCTGGTCATTTTATTTTTCTAATTGTGATGGATCCAGTCTCTGGTTTCTGCTTTCCTCTGTCTTTTCTCTCTATGTTGTCCACCATCCATCTTTTCTCTGCATTCCTATCAGCCCTGACCAGCATTGCCCCTGTATCTCTGTCCCTATCCTCCCATCAAGTATCTTGCCTCTCTATGACTCTATTTTTGTCCAGTCCAACATAATTCTTCAGTGCCCAATCTCATCCTCCACCATGTGCAAGTGTTTCTCCTCTCTACCTTCCCCCTATCTCTCCCTCCAAGTCAGTAACTCTTCTGTCCTCCCTCTCTTCTGCCCCCTCCCCAGATGTCCAACAAATGTTCTCTCTTTTGGCTCCACTTTATAGGCCAACACCTCTTTCTCTTTCTGCTTTCCTCACATGGCTTGACATCTCTTCCTTCCCCTCTCTCATCCTAGCATCTATCTTTTCCTCCCTCCCCCCATTGTCCCAGCATCTATTTTTCTCCTCTATCCCATCTTGGCATGATTTCCTCTCTCTCAGGGGCCTGGGCCCACTCACCTTTGACTCAGGACCCCTCTGCCTTCATGGCATCCTTACCATGATATCGAGGACAACAGGTAGGTAGACAACTGGGGAAGAGGGGAAGAAAGAATATTGGGATCCCCCAGTCCATTTCTAGGAACTACTAAAAATGGACTTCTGGCTAGGATCCTGCCTCCCCCTGACACGCTCTCTCCATCCTCTTCCTTCTCCTACTCCTCTGACCTGACATCTCTCACTTTCTCCGCTGCAGCCCCCATAGATCTCCACACTTTCTTTGGACAGGTGGTGCTAAATAGACATTAGATTTAGCTAGTCTGGCATCTTCCCTTTGCTCTGCCCCCAGAAAATGGAAATGGCATCAGAAAAGGCAGGATGTGGAAGAAAAAAGTCCCTGCGCTGACTGAAGCTGCATCTCTACAGTGCTACTGGCCACAAGCAAGTCTGGAGGACCACGGAGGTGAAGGATGAAGAAAGTGTGAGATGCTGGGTTAGTGTAAGTAGGGGAAGAAAACGGAAGAGACAGATGCCAAATTGCCAGCGGGTAGCAGGGATCCAGTGCGTGAGATCAAGGCAGGAAGGCATGTAAGCTGGAGAAGGGGCCTGAAAGCAGGTGACTTGGCATGTCTGAGGACATCTATTCTACCCCATTGACTTTGCCCATCCACACAATGTACTGGCCACAATCTACTGGGCCTCTTCTCCCTTGAAAAGAGGATGCAGAGGGGACATGATCGAAACATTCACGATAATGAAGGGAATAGACTTAGTAAAGACAGGTTGTTCACCCTCTCCAAGGTAGAGAGAACAAGAGGGCACTCTCTAAAATTGAAAGGGGATAGGTTCCATACAAACATAAGGAAGTTCTTCTTCACCCAGAGAGTGGTGGAAAACTGGAACGCTCTTCCGGAGGCTGTTATAGGGGAAAACACCCTCCAGGGATTCAAATAGGGGGAAACACCCTCCAGGGATTCAAGACAAAGTTAGACAAGTTCCTGCTGAACCGGAACGTATGCAGGAAAGGCTAGTCTCATTTAGGGCGCTGGTCTTTGACCTAAGGGTCGCCGCGGGAGCGAACTGCTGGGCACGATGGACCTCTGGTCTGACCCGGCAGTGGCAATTCTTATGTTCCTCTCCACCAGAGATATTCTGTGCTTGTCCCAGGCACTTTTGAATTGTTTTAATCCTCATCGCCACCTGTTCCACCATGAGGTCATTCCATGTTTCCACCACCCTTTCTCTAAAGAAGGATTTCCTTAGATTACACCTGAGTCCATCCCCTTACCTCCTGTTCCTATGCCCCCTCATTCCAGGGCTTCCTTGCAATTGAAAGAGATTTGTCTCCTGTGCATTTATGCCACAGAGGCATTTAAAAATCTGTATCATATCCTCCCCCCCCTCTTTCTTCTAAAGTATACATTAGTATATTAATATGGCTTTTTCTCTTCCCAAATCTTTCTGTTATACATGGATCTGTTTGTTTTTGGACACCTGGGTGGGGACTGTGTTGCGCAGTGGTTAAAGCTACAGCCTCAGCACCCGGTGGTTGTGAGTTCAAATCCACTCTGCTCCTTGTGATCCTGGGCAGGTCACTTACTCCCCCCCCCCCCCTAGATTGTGAGCTCACTGGGACTGATAGGGAAAAATGCTTGAGTACCTGAATAAATTCATGTAAGCTGTTCTAAGCTCCCCTTGGGAGAACAGTATCGAAAATTAAATAAATAAAAGATGCACATATATATCTTTTCTTGGAGGCAGTGATGTATGCCATGGACAAATATTCCTTAAATTGTAGAGAAACTGGGAAATAGAATGGGGAATGACAAATGGCACTGGACGGACCATAAAGCATGAAGGGCTACATAAGAACATAAGAACATAAGCAGTGCCTCCGCCGGGTCAGACCGTAGGTCCATCCTGCCCAGCAGTCCGCTCCCGCGGTGGCCCGAACAGGTCACGACCTGTCTGAATCACCAGAAGGGGCTCCCTTGCCACCTTGGTTTCCCATTGAGTCCTATCTTCCCATCGAAGTCCTAACCCTCCGGTCTTGCACATGCACGACCTGGTTGGGTTTCTATACTTATTTCCTGGTTAGCTTTCTATACCTTTGTTACATCCCAGCACCTCTCTCAGTATCCCACGATCCCTTTATCCCTCAGGAACCCGTCCAATCCCTGTTTGAATCCCTGTACCGTACTCTGCCTGATCACTTCCTCCGGTAGCGCATTCCAAGTGTCCACGACCCTTTGGGTGAAAAAAAACTTCCTTGCATTTGTTTTGAACCTATCTCCCTTCAGTTTCTCCGAATGCCCCCTCGTACTTGTTGTCCCCTTCAGCCTGAAGAATCTGTCCCTATCCACCCTCTCTATGCCCCTCAAGATCCTGAAGGTCTCTATCATATCTCCCCTGAGCCTCCTTTTTTCCAGAGAGAAGAGCCCCAGCCTATCCAACCTCTCGGCGTATGGGCAGTGTTCCAGCCCTCTTACCAGTTTCGTTGCTCTTCTTTGGACTCTCTCAAGTACCGCCATGTCCTTCTTGAGGTGCGGCGACCAATATTGAACGCAGTATTCCAGATGTGGACGCACCATCGCTCGATACAATGGCATGATGACTTCCCGCGTCCTGGTTGTTATGCCCCTCTTTATGATGCCCAGCATCCTGTTGGCTTTTTTCGAGGCTGCTGCGCACTGCGCAGATGGCTTCATTGATGCATCCACCAGCACACCCAAGTCTCTCTCTAGACTGCTGTCTCCCAGCAATCTCCCCCCCAATTTGTAGTTGAACAACGGGTTCTTTTTCCCTATATGCATGACCTTGCATTTTTCCACGTTAAAGCGCATTTGCCATTTGTTTGCCCAGTCTTCCAGCTTGTCCAGGTCCCTTTGCAGGTCCTCACACTCCTTTCAAGTCCTTTCAAATAATGTTGGCCGCTGGAAGGTCGGAGATATCAATTATGCTCTGTAAAGCCCCTGCTTTCTGCCCCCACTTTGCTTGTGTTTATATTTTTAACCCAGTTGCACTGGGAACTACCAGTATGACATATTTCCTATAAGCTGTAGTTCTGCTCTTATTGGTGTTCCCCTGGGCACATGACTCCTGCCCCCATTGTCTCATGGGCTCCTCCTATTGGCTCAGACTCTAGTTTCATGCCTGCTGGGCAACAAGCCGCCCCTTCTCATGGTGTACAAGGGAAGGGATAGGGAGATCTCCATTTGTGCCTGAGCTCTGCTACCCTTCTGTTTCTAGCCCTCATCAAGACCTCTTAAGGCTGCATTGTCTTTTCATCGGTGTCACACAGCAGTTACCAGCCCCTCTAACCTGAGGGCACTGGATGAAAGACAGACTCTTTGCTGCATGGTACCTCTGACTCAGTTGCATCTCATACCGCAAGGCTGCTTCTAAAGGTTTCAACAGCCATTTTGAAGTGTATACCACACCTGGCAAAGAGAACCGGTGTTGTTCCTGCCTGTTTGCCCCTAGACCACCAGGGACCCACCAAGGGCAGCGGCCTGGGGGAAGCTTACTCGGTAAATCACGTGGAGAGAGGGAAGATCCTCATGTGCCAAGAAATGCAGTCCGAGACCAAGAAAATGAGCCAGAAAGATATAGAAATATTTCCCAATATTCTGTAGGCCACAGGCTTGATCAAAAACAATTTCCAGGTGCACCTGGATAAGTCGCCCTATACATGCTCCATCTTATCAACTTCAGAACTAAACTCTCCTTGGCACAATGCAAGTACTATGGAGAAAGTAAATTTGAGAGACTGAGATTATACTGCACATGCCCTGCTTAGGAGTGAGGTCCATCAAGCCTGGTATCTTGTTTTCAACAGCGACCAACCCAGGTCACAAGGACCTGGCAAGATCTGAAGGAATAAAACAGATTTTATGCTACTTATCTCCAAGTTAAAAGCCCACCTCTTCGAGACTGCTTCCAACTCCTAACTTCTCTCACCTTGGGCTCTGCATCCTCACCCTATATGTCAAGTCTGTCAGTCCAAGTTAGATTGTAAGCTCTTCAGAGCAGGGACCATCTATTAAGTGTATGCCTTTCACCGCTATAGAAGTGATAAATGGTAGGAGTAGTAGGCGAATTTCCCCAAGTTCATCTTAGGAAATTAGCCAAACCTTTTTTAAACCCTGCTAAGCTGACTGCTTCCACTACATTCTCTGGCAGTGAATTCCAGAGTTTAATTACCCATTGAGTGAAGAAATATTTTCTCTGATTTGTTTTAAATCTACTACTTAGTAGCCACATCACATTCCCCTAGTCCTTGTATTTTTGGAAAGAGTAAACAAATGATTCACATTTACCCTTTCCACTCCACTCAGAATTTTATAGACCTCTATCATATCACCCCTGCTGAGCCGTCTCTTCTCCAAGCTGAAGAGCTCTTGCTACTTTGTGCTATATTATGTTTAGCCATTCTTCAAAGGGAAGCTGTCCCAACCCTTTTATCGTTTTCGTCGCCCTTCTCTGTACTTTTTCTGATTTCGCTATATCTTTTTTGAGATGCGGCAACCAGCCTTGCACACAGTATTTGAGGTTTGCAGGTCTCACAGAACCCATGTCTCTGCCTTTGTTCCTACTTAATGAAGCAGCCGTGGACCACGGCCTTCAATATATCTCATGCCAAATTTAAGCTCCATTTTCTGCCTATCATTAAACTGACCGTAGTCTCAAATGGTGCATGTCTTCAGCCACCACCTCTTTATCTGAAGCAATGATTCATTCAGTCTCCGGCAGGTGGCGGGACATACGCTTCAACCCTGAGCTCTGTTAGGCTTCTGCTAGCCCAATTGTTCAACTGGCTCCCAGTGGCTTTAAAATTAGCAAAGATTTTAAATCAGATCGAGCTTTGGATGACCGCTTTTAAATTGAAATTAAATACTGAAAAAAACCAAATTTTTTTTAGCTACACCTAAAAGAAAATATGATTCATGTGAGCGGGCGGGAATATAATATTGAACAAACAATAAAAATACTGGGTGTAACTCTCGATAAACATCTGACTCTGGAAAAACATGTAGATCTACTCTTTAAGAAATGTATCTTGGTTTTATGGAAGCTGCGCACCATCAAAAAATTTTTTGATGAACCTTCTTTCCGTCTGCTGGTGCAAACGTCCATCTTGAGTATTTTAGATTACTGTAATATTATTTATTTAGGGGCTTACAAAAAAATACTCAAAAAACTGAGACATTCAGAACATTGCGGTTCGCCTCATTTTCGGATTAAAAAAATGGGAGCATATCACTCCTTTTTATCAAAAACTTCATTGGTTGCCAGTAGAATCCAGAGTTCTGTTCAAGTTTTCTTGTATTTGTTACAAAGCAGTCTTTGGGATGCTACCAGACTATCTTGCTTCTCAGCTTTCTTTGAACTACACTTCTCCCTCCGGATTTGCGGGGGATAGGGGCAGAGCCGGACCGCGAATGGTGAAATACCGCAAATATCTTCTGGTCCGGCTCTGACCCACCCCCGCCTCCCTCCTGCCTTCCCCCCGGCATCTGGGCCTTACCTGGTGGTCTAGCGGGCTTTCGGGGCAGGAGCGATCTTCCTACGCTTCTGCCCCGTGCAGATCGCCAATAGGAAATAGCTGCCGTGAGTTCCCGTAGTCTCTCGAGACTACGACGGGAACTCCCCACAACCATTTCCTATTGGCGATCTACACGGGGCAGGAGTGTAGGAAGATCGCTCCTGCCCCGAAAGCCCGCTAGACCACCAGGTAAGGCCAGGACGCCGGGGGGAAGGCTAAACTGTGTTTTTTTTTTTCTTTTTTTCCCCCTCCCCAAAAAATCACGAATATGTGAAATTGCGATTGCTGAAACCGTGAATGGGGAGGGGGAAGTGTACTTCAATAAGAGTACACATAGAATAAATCTGTTTAAAGAGTGTTTATGATAGCAAAGCTCAAAACGTGCCAGCTCAATCATCTGATGAGTCCAGCTATCCAAAGGGATAGGCCCTTCTTGAGTCCAATATTGTAAAATCAGTCGTTTGACCGTCAACAAAGTCAAATAAATAGATCGCCTCTGAGGAACAGTGAGGCCTTGCTCTTCCAGCAGGGTCTGGTCGCCAAGAAGCAGTGTTTTGTAGTCCCACTCTAGTGCGCTGCAGAACTAAGTGAAGCTGCGCAAAGGAGCCCTGTGGAAGGTGTTTTTGCGGTTACCTTTAGTCTCCAGACATGGGGGGGGGGGGGGGGGGGATTGAATGGGGGGGGGGTATATGTCTGGGGGTATGGTTGGTTTGAGCAGAGTGGTGTGCGTACTGTCATTTGAATAGGGGAATTAGGGGGTTGGGTCTGTTATATTGTAAAAAACGGTTCATAGTCAAAAGCGCGCGGTGACAAAGGCGCGCCGAGACAACTGAGCGCAAGGCGGAAGTCCGCGCCGAAGAAAAACAGTGATTTAAGGGGCTCTGACGGGGGGTGTTGGTCGGGAACCCCCCCACTTTACTTAATAGAGATCGTGCTGGCGTTATGGGGGGGGGTTTGGGGGGCTGTAACCCCCCTCATTATACTGGAAATTTAACTTTTTCCCTGTTTTTTAGGGAAAAAGTGAAGTTTTCAATATAATGTGGGGGGTTACAACCCCCCAAACCCCCCCAACGCCGGTGCAATCTGTATTCAGTAAAGTGGGGGGGGGGTTCCCCCCCACCCCCCCGTCGGAGCCCCTTGAAACACTGTTTTTTTTTGGCGCGGGCTTCCGCCTGGCGCTCAGTTGTCTCGGCGCGCCTTTGTCGGCGCGCACTTTTGACCTGTCACCGTAAAAAACGTATTGTTCTTGATCTGGGATAGTCCTGGGCCTTAATGGTGTACTACGTGCTATTCTTGTTGAACATTGTCTCCTTTTTCGTTGATGCATCTGTTTGCCTATTTTCTCTATGTAACCTGCCTGTTTCTCTCGTTGACTCCTTAATAAAAATGATTTAAAAAAGAAAAAAAAGAATAAATCTGTTTAATTATCCTGCTTTAAAATCATGTCAACATCCCACCAGCTGCAGCAAGTGGTGAAAAACTTGAGAAAGGTGTCCTCCAACATTCAACATTGGGAACGCTTCGCCTCGACACTTCACCTCTACGAGCTTGCCGGATGGGCATCACCCAGCTCCATCATTGTCCTAAATGTTCTCAGGCACACGCCTCTTTGGAACATATGTTTTGGTCCTGCCCTCACATTCTTCAGTTCTGGCACTGTTTGGGATCCTATATTACTTCTCTCTGGGGTCGGCGGTGGTTCCCGACACCCAGAGCATTATTTGGTATCTATGATATTATCACACCTAAACCAAACGGCCCGAGCAATATTGCTTGGGAAAAAAAAGCAATTTTGACACAGTGGGTGGCCAAGGACGGTTCATAGACAAAACCGCGGAAGACAAAGGCGCGCGCCGACAACTGAGTGCAAGACGGAGGTGCGCGCCAAAGAAAATGACAGTTTTTAGGGGCTCCGATGGGGGGTTTTGTTGAGGAGCCCCCTCACTTTACTTAATACAGATCGCGGCGGCGTGGCGGGTGGTTTGCGGGGTTGTAACCCCCCTCATTATACTGTAAACTTCACTTTTTCCCTGTTTTTAGGGAAAAAGTGAAGTTTTCAGTAAAATGTGGGGGGTTACAACCCCCCAAACCCCCCACAACGCCCCCACAAAGCGGCGCGATCTGTATAAAGTAAAGTGGGGGGGTTTCCCCCGCTCACCTCCCCCGTCGGAGCCCCTAAAAACAGTTATTTTCTTTGGCGCGCGCCTCCGTGCTACGCTCTGTTGACGGCACGCGCCTTTGTCTTCCGCGGTTTTGACTTGACACCACCAAGGACGCTCCGACTTACCGTCAGTGGAGAACTTTGATGATCATACATGCCTCCTTGGAACGTAGACATTGTACTGATCTCGACGATTTACTTTGATCTGGGAACACTTTTGGATGACTCTCTTACACCTACGGCCCGGAGTAGGCTCTTGAACCTGTAATTTGCGTTGTGCTTGGCTCCCTGTGCTCAAGGATTATTATGTTTATGTTTCTATTCGGGGGAATGGGGTGGGGGGGAGGGAGGGATTGGATTTGTGCACAAATGTAAGAATTTTGTTGTGTTTTGCTATGGATGTTTCTATGCACGTTGAAAATGAATAAATATATTTAAACATAAAAGCATGTCAATATAAGAAGTTTTTTTTGACAGAATTCTATCATTCCAGGCCGCTAAACTGAATACATGGCTTGGAAAACCTATACTAGAGGCTACTTCTTACTTTGATTTTAGAAAATCACTAAAGACACGTCTGTTGGACATGCTTACATCTTAATTGTGGTCATTGTTTAACTTTCCATGCTTTTACCTGATGTATTCTTTTATTGATTGTTATTATGTATTTTATATTCACCGATTGTATGTATTTTTTCTTTGTTGTGAACCGCTTTGAACTTCTGGTATAGCGGTATACAAAAAATAAAATTATTATTATTATTAAAACTGCTGAATCTCATCTGGTTCTTTGAAAGCACAAAGTCAGGTTTATGATTAGCATAGAACTATTTGTATTGCTATACATGTGACCCCAGTAACTCAGGTATCCCTGTCAAATACTAAACATATCCCAGGTTCCTATAATGTTTATGTAAACTGTGCTGAGCCTATGGAACATCAAATTACGTTCCTTAATCTCCTAAGTACAGCAGTACTTGATTTTTCAGTGAGACTAACCAAACGCTGCTTTGTTTTCCTTTGTTGGATAGATGAATTGAAGGATAAACTCAGGCACGTGGGGTTGCCTCTTTCCGATATAATCGTGTTCTCGTACTTGGGCACTGTGTCCGTGTAAACAGTTAACCTCTTTCCATGGATGAAGGATCGTTGTTGTGTCTGATGGAGGCAGACACTCATCGTGTCCTTACCCACCAGATCCTGGAGCCGTTCCACCTCATGCAAGTAGGAAACCGCAAATATTTCACTTTCCTATATCAGTACCAGAAGCTGCGAGTGCGGAATGCGTTCAGAATGCTTTGAACCCTGTAATTGTATCTTGCAATAATATATTCTTACCTTTCAACCTGGGATTTATCAAGAAGAAACAATTTCAAATGCTATTTTAACTAATTTGGAAGCAAGAATGCATGAAATCTGCAGATGTAAAACCTCTTTCATCTTTACGTGCATGCATAAATATTAACATACACTGCTCTTTCAAAGTGCCAGCGATTTGTGGCCATGTTGTGGATAATGTCCAATATTTATAAAATTCACTGTTGATTCCAGTGGCAAAATTTATGTATATCTGCAAAGTGCCGTAAGCATCGATAGGCTGTCACTGATTACTTACAGTCGTAAAGAACCAGTAATAAATAAAGAAGCATAATTTAAGTGTTTTGCATTTTGTCTGTACATCTTGACTAAGCCAGGAATGCTGGAGTTCAAGTCTCAAGTACTGCAACAAAGTCAGGTTTTCAGGATATCCCTTGAAGATGCATGGATAGGGAGAACATAAGAACATAAGAATAGCCGTACTAGGTCGGATCAATGGTCCATCAAGCCCAGTAGCCCGTTCTCATGGTAGCCAATCCAGGTCATTAGTACCTGGCCAAAACCCAAAGAGTACCAACATTCCACCTAGAATCTCAAAGAATAGCAAGATTCTGGAATCCAAGAGAGTAGCAAGATTCTCGAATCCCAAAGAGTAGCAACATTCCATACAGAATCTCAAAGAATAGCAAGATTCCGGAATCCCAGAGAGTAACAAGATTCTAGAATCCCAAAGAGTAGCAACCTTCCATACAGAATCTCAAAGAATAGCAAGATTCCGGAATCCCAGAGAGTAACAAGATTCTAGAATCCCAAAGAGTAGCAACATTCCATACAGAATCTCAAAGAATAGCAAGATTCTGGAATCCCAGAGAGTGACAAGATTCTAGAATCCCAAAGAGTAGCAACCTTCCATACAGAATCTCAAAAAATAGCAAGATTCCGGAATCCCAGAGAGTGACAAGATTCTAGAATCCCAAAGAGTAGCAACATTCCATACAGAATCTCAAAGAATAGCAAGATTCTGGAATCCCAGAGAGTGACAAGATTCTAGAATCCCAAAGAGTAGCAACATTCCATACAGAATCTCAAAGAATAGCAAGATTCCGGAATCCCAGAGAGTGACAAGATTCTAGAATCCCAAAGAGTAGCAACATTCCATACAGAATCTCAAAGAATAGCAAGATTCCGGAATCCCAGAGAGTGACAAGATTCTAGAATCCCAAAGAGTAGCAACATTCCATGCTACTGACCCAGGGAAAGCAGAGGCTTCCCCCATGTCTTAATAATCCTCTTATGGACTTTTCCTCCAAGAATTTGTCCAAACCTTTCTTAAAACCAGCTACGCTATCGACTTTTACCACAACCTCTGGCAACATGATCCAGAGCTTAACTGTTATTTGAGTGAAAAAATATGCAGTACACATGCAGACCTATCCCATGCATATTCATTACTCAAATTCTTAAAACCAGCTATTAAATGTTTAATACAAACAAGTATTATCTGATCATGGACTAATGAACTCATGAACTAACCAAGATCCAGTTTTGGATAAAAGTAATCACAATGACTGTGTGAAAGTTGGGAAGTGAGTGTGAGTGATGGGGATTAGGTTCACTGACTAAATTATTCTGATATTTATTAATAAATTAAGGGCTCCTTTTGGGCTATTTTTTTTTTTTATTATTTATTTATAAATTTCAAATTAACAAATCAAGATAAATCTTGTACAGAAAGTGATTACATCAAAAGAACAAATGAAACCTCATAAATTTACATAGAAATCAAGTTTTTGTATAATCTCTCAAGTCCACAATTATGATCCATGATGTAAATTAAACGGAATTAAACATAGAACTATTATTAAAGATAAGTGGTACGTGGGTAACTGAAATTCAGGCGCCTTATGTCTTGAAGCCCTCATTCTTTCCCCTTCTCCAGGCGGGACAAGGAGAGAAGGGCCGTCAACTGGTTTGGTTCAAAGAAAACATATTTCTGAGAATTATATTGAACTATGCACTTGCAAGGGTGGCGAAGATAGAAAGTTCCCCCAAGAACCCAAACTCCAGGTTTTAATAGTAGAAACTCCTTTCTACGTCTTTGTGTGTCTCTTGCCAAATCTGGGAACATCTGTATCTTAAGATCAAGAAACTTTTTTTTCCTTATTTTTGAAGAATAGTCTCAAAAGCCAATTCTGATCTAGCGTAATAGCCAGGGTCACGATCAATGTAGCAGGTATTGCAATTTCTTTATCAGACAGTTCAAGTAAAGCAGAGACATCAATTGGCCCCTGAGTTTTTTCTTGAAGATCCTGATTTTTATTAGGCAAATAATAGACCTGGGTGAAAGGAGGTAATGAATCTTCCGGTACTTCCAATATCTCCAGCAAATACCTTTTTAACATTTCTCTTGGAGTCACTGTTGAAATTCGTGGAAAGTTAATCAATCTTAAATTATTATTCCTAGAGAAATTTTCAAATGTCTCTATCTTCCTTCTTAAATTTATGTTGTCCTTAATTAAAGTGTCCTGAAGCAGCTTGGAAGATTTAAGTTGATCTTTAATACACTGGATATCTCGTTTCGATTCTCCCAAGTCTTGTTTTATCTGCAGAACTTCTTTCTCTTGAATTTTTATTTTCCCCTCTATTTGAAGATGATTACTATTTACTGTTCTAGTCAAATTGGCAATCAAATCCCACAAAGCCTCCAGTGTGACTTCTTGGGGCTTTACAGGATTGAAAGTTTGCAAGTTTAATAGTGGTAAATTAGGCTCACCAGCTACAGGAACCTCTCCTCTCCGTTCCTCCTGTATCGGGGTTAACCCCAGCGTTGTCACATCCTCATACACACTCAGACTCCGCTGCAATCCATGTGAGCCCGAGTCGATGTTCATCTCGCCGTTCCCTGCAGCCTCTGGGAGGGAGCTCACGCCGACTTCCGGCTGTCTCCCCACTCCCGGGGAACTGGCGGCTCGAGGGTTGGGAGGAGGGATTCTCACGTCGGGGCTCAACGAGATCTCATGAGCCCGAAGAGACGCCTCGAGTCCGTTGCTAGGAAGCGTCTCAGCCGGGGGCGACACCGACGCTCCAATGACGCCCTGCATCCGTCGCAGCAAATCTTCAATATTGCCAGAGGAGGCTAATCCGGGACGCCGCGAGGCCGAAGAAGCTCCCTTTCCCCTCCTTTTTGGCATGGCAAAAGTTCCACAGCGCTAAAACGCCCGAAGAAAAACTTCTCAAAGGTAAAGATTTGCGGGCGGTTGCTCAGTGCTCCACCACCGCGGCCATCTTGGATCCTTTTCGGGCTATTTTTAAGCCCTCTTAGATCCCCCTTAAGTCTTAGCTGGTGGTCCAGCGGGGTTTCAGGGCATGAGCGATCTTCCTACGCTCCTGCCCCGTGCAGATCACTCATAGGAAATGACTGCCGTGAGCTCCCGTTGTAGTCTCTCGTTTGATCTCAATAATGGCCTATTTACTTCTCTTTTAGGAAATTATCCAAACCTTTTTTTAAACCCTGCTAAGCTAACTGATTTCACCACATTCTCCGGCAATGAATTCCAGAGTATAATTACATGTTGTGTGAAGAAATATTTTATCCATTTTGTTTTAAATCAACTTAGTAGCTTCAGCGCAGGCCCCTACCCCCTCTTTTACAAAGCAGTGCTATGATTTTTAGCGCGCGATAAATATGATCGCGTGCTATACATGCGCTATATGCTAATGCGTGCATGTTATCCTATGGACACATTAGCAGTTAGCACACCCGTTGATTCACCCTGCGCCACACACGCGCTAAAACGCTTAGTGCACATTTGTAAAAGGAGCCCCTAGTCCTAGTATTTTTGGAAAGAGTGAACAAGTGATTCACATCTACCTTTTCCACTCCACTCAGTATTTTATGGACCCCCTGAGCCGTCTTTTCTCCAAACTGAAGAGCCCTAATTGCTTTAGCCTTTCCTCATAGGGAAGTCGTCCCATCCCTTTTATCATTTTTGTCGTCCTCCTAGATTCCACCCATGGATCGTTGTGGCACTAACTGGATAATGTCAAATGTGCCGGGTGGAGAGGACTTACAAAATAGTTGAAGGATAGAGAGGTCAAAATTGTGGACTAACAATACTGTAAATAAGACTTCTCAATATATATGGAACTGAAAGTATCTTCTATAATAATAAAATGCTAAGCGCGCATGCGCACTAAAAAAAACGTGTTCCCTGAGATGTCCCGAAAATACGAGTGCGCATGCGCGCCTACAACGTCACCACAGCCTGCTCTCCGTCTCCACCTCGCGCCGCTGCAGGCCCCACACTCGCAACTCACACATCCGCTGCAGCCTAGCAACTCCGACCACAACCTTCCACCCTCAACCGCCTATGCCGGCTCAGGCTGGCGCGTTGAGGAGTCGGAATGCAGACCCGGAAGAGCGAAGGAAGCCTCACACTGAGCAACTTCTGCCACGGTCCCGGGTTCCTCTAAGCCTACCCTTCTCGCGGTCTGGCCGGCTACCTTAGTCCTTTGCCGCCGCCGCCACCCCCTTCCCTTCCCTACCCGCGGTCGACAAAACTCTTGCCTCCAGCAGCCGACGCAGCACTTTAAACACGCTGCTTCGCGGACTCTACTGCCTTCATTTGCTCTTCCGTTTCTCTGATGACGTCATCAGGGACATAGAAGAGCAAATCGGGGCAGTAGAGGCCGCGAAACAACGTGTTTACAGTGCTGCAGCGGCTGCTGGAGGCAAGAGGTTTGTCGACCGCGGGAAAGGAAGGGGGTGGCGGCGGTGGCAAGGGACTAGGGGAGCTGGCCAGACCGCGAGAAGAGAAAATCGCGTGGGCCACGAAGAGACAAGGAGGAACTGGGAAGAAGGAAGAGGGAAAGGGGCCTGCTTTGGGGTAAGGGTGTGCTTGGAGGCACACAGCTTTGCTTGGGGGGGAGACAGAAGGGGGCCACGGAGAGACAGGGAGGAACTGGAGCTGGAGAGGGAAAGGGGCCTGCTTTGGGGAAGGGCTGTGCTTGGAGGCAGACAGCTTTGCTTTGGGGGGAGACAGAAGGGGGGGCCACGGAGACACAGTCAGGGAGGAACTGGAGGGCCAGAGGGAAAGGGGTCTGTTTTGGGGGAGGGGTGTGCTGGGAGGTAGATAGCTTTGCTTGGGGGGGAAAAAAATGGGGGGCCACGGAGAGACAGTCAGGGAGGAATTGGAGGGGTAGAGGGAAAGGGGTCTGCTTTGGGGGGGAGGGGTGTGCTGGGAGGCAGACAGCTTTGCTTGGGAGGGGAGACAGAAGGGGGACCATGGAGACACTGTCAGGGAGGAATTGGCAGGGTAGAGGGAAAGGGAGCTGCTTCGAGGGGGAAGATCATTTTGCTTAGGGGGGGAAGACAGAAGGGGGGCTACGGAGAGACAGGGAGGAACTGGAGGGGGAGAGGGAAAGGGGGCTGCTTTCTAGCACCCGTTAATGTAACGGGCTTAAATACTAGTAAATATATAAATTGCATCTATACATTCTTCACATACACTCAGAAAATGTGTGATCCGACCAAGAGAACTAGACTCCTATAGCCGAACACACTGTCCCATCACAGTGTAAAAATGCTGGCTAAGGCAAAATGCTCTTTGTGTAATAACAATAAAGATTTTCAGTGGCAAGACAAATAAATTCACTTAACTTAAAGAGTTGTTGCAGGTCCCGACATGGACCGTGTTTCGAGGGTCTTTTTCAAGGAACCCAAGAAAAGAGAGGTTTTAGACTTCAAATGCCAAGGAAAAACATGTGATTCAGACGAGAGAAAGTTTGGAAGAGTTCCTCCATTATATGAAAACTTTCTCTCGTCTGAATCACATGTTTTTCCTTGGCATTTGAAGTCTAAAACCTCTCTTTTCTTGGGTTCCTTGAAAAAGACCCTCGAAACACGGTCCATGTCGGGACCTGCAACAACTCTTTAAGTTAAGTGAATTTATTTGTCTTGCCACTGAAAATCTTTATTGTTATTACACAAAGAGTATTTTGCCTTAGCCAGCATTTTTACACTAAAGCCATACACTGTGATGGGACAGTGTGTTTGGCTATAGGAGTCTAGGCCAGTGGTTCCCAACCTTGTCCTGGAGGACCACCAGGCCAATCGGGTTTTCAGGCTAACCCTAATGAATATGCATGGAGCAGATTTGCATGCCTGTCACATCCATTATATGCAAATCTCTTTCATGCATATTCATTAGGGCTAGCCTGAAAACCTGA
Organism: Geotrypetes seraphini; assembly: GCF_902459505.1. Classification (NCBI taxonomy): domain Eukaryota; kingdom Metazoa; phylum Chordata; class Amphibia; order Gymnophiona; family Dermophiidae; genus Geotrypetes; species Geotrypetes seraphini. The sequence goes on along the minus strand of NC_047093.1, from coordinate 13,450,794 downwards.
TTGGCCTGGTGGTCCTCCAGGACAGGGTTGGGAACCATTGGTCTAGGCTCTTGGTCGGATCACACATTTTCTGAGTGTATGTGAAAAACATATAGATGCAATTTATATATTTATACTAACTGGATAATAACAGGAAGTTCACAGGAGTTCAACCTGTGCATTTACAACATCCTACCAAATTTCAACACAAGTTTGATTATAATAAACTAGCTGATGCCCCGGCGTTGCACGGGTATTTAATTATAGCAATAACACTGTAAATAGATTCAAATAAAGATACTTTATAGTGGTGAATGAAATTATTTTTTTACAGCTTAATAAAAAGTACAATATTCAAATTATAATGTGAAATATTTGACAAAATGAATACAATACAACTAACGCAAACCGTGATTATAAACAACATTTTTAGTTTCACCTCCTGGAGCAAGAACATATAAATTCTTGGGTGAACCCACCCTTGAGCAAGCAACATAGAGTTGTGGGCCGCGAGACCCCCAGAACATATCACCCCAGGTAGTGAGGGATCTGTATACCAAGTTTCGTTCAAATCGGTCAAGCCGTTTTTGAATTACAGTGAGAATGGCAGCTTTTTACATTTTTTCCATTGACATGAATGGGTGAAATCAGATTTTCTGTTTGTAGCTCCGCCCACGTGTGCAGGTGGGCCGCGAGACCCCCAGAACATATCACCCCAGGTAGTGAGGGATCTGTATACCAAGTTTCGATCAAATCGGTCAAGCCGTTTATTATTTACTGTGAGAATGGCAGCTTTTTACATTTTTTCCATTGACATGAATGGGTGAAATCTGATTTTCTGTTTGTAGCTCCACCCACGTGTGCAGGTGGGCTGCAAGACCCCCAGAACATATCACCCCAGGTAGTGAGGGATCTGCATACCAAGTTTCGTTCAAATCAGTCAAGCCGTTTTTGCGTGATCGCGGCACATACACACACATACATACCTCCGATTTTATATATATAGATATATATCTAAACATTAATTATACTACATGAGCTAATGTGATGTGCTCAGACCCACAACCAAACAGCTACAGAATTATCAAAGGTTTCTTTGGGACCATCATAGCAACTTTACTGCCCCTGTGTTTCCCCAACAGTCTCTGAATTCATAAACTTTGATTTAAAAATGTGTATATTTTTCCACTTATCTAAGAAGATGTTTCCAGGAGGCTAAATCCACATTCTTATTTATTTTAAAAATTTCTATACCGTCTAAAGCCTAAGGGGCTCCTTATCGAAATGGAAATACATCTAAAATCTCGTCTAAATCGGCAATTGGACGATTAATAAGACAAGTTATCCAAGTGACGGTAACTGAAATGGGTTTTAGGCCTCTTCAGTGCTGCTGTACACCCAGAGCTGAAAGGGGCGTTTTAGGAAGAGTGGTCAGGGCAGGATTTGGGTGGGACCTGGACTTAGTTGTATATAACAAGTATAACGAACGTGACCATTTATTTTTTTCATCAAAACGGGACATCTATTAATATTCAGTCCCGCCATAGCCCTGCCCCCAATTTCTTCCATTCATTTTTCATGTACACACACTATCTTATTATTTCATAATGGTACCCATAAAATTAAAAAAAAAAATCCCACAAAGCACCCTATACGCAGAGAAAATGTTAGTTATCATTTATATTTGGGGGGTTTTCAAAGATGTCACCTCAGTAACTATAGAAAAATAGACAAATATAGTGCAAAATATAGACAGCAGATAAAAATTCTCAAAACTGACACATTTTGATCACTAAATTGAAAATAAAATCATTTTTCCTACCTTTTCTGTCTGGTGATTTCATGAGTCTCTGGTTGTGTTTCCTTCTGACTGTGCATCCTATCTTTCATTTCTTTCTGCACTCAGGCCCAACAATTGTCCTTTCTATTCCTTCCCTCCTACCTTCCTATGTCCTTAGTGCCTCCTTCCTATGTCCTTAGTGTTCCTGGTGCCTCCTTCCTATGTCCTTAGTGCCCCCAGATCCAATGTCAGTTCTCCTTTGTATCTTTGTTCCAGGTCTCCCTCTCTCTCCCTCCTCTGTTATGATCTTGCCTCTCTCTACTCTTCCTCAGGGGCTCTCCCCCTCTGTCTGATCCTTCCAAAGTCCTGCTTCTGCCTCTTGTCTTTCCCCTTTGGTCCAGGCCTTTATCTCTCTAGTATTCTTCTACTTACAACCCCCCTTCTCTGCCTCTTTCTCTCCTTCCTTTGTCCCCCCTCACTGCCTTCCAGCCTTTGCCCCACCCCCTCCCAAAAAGCCTGCCTGCCTACCTCCCATAGAGCCTACCTGCCTGCCTACTTACCTCCCCCAAAGCCAGCCTGCCTGTCTACCTACCTCTCTTCCGTGCAAAAGCCAGCCAGCTTGCCTGCCATCTCCTTCCCCCCCTACCGTGGAAAAAAAGCCTACCTCCAGGCCCGATTTAAACTTCCCCTGGTCCACCACTGTCTGGCTGGCCCGGAATGTTCTCTCTGACGTCAGAATTGACGTCGGGAAGAAAGCTTCTGGGCGCGATTAGTGCCATGGAGGTAAGCAGAGGAGCAGCGGCGGCAGACCTGGAGGAAGGTTTAAATCGGGCTTGGAGGGAGGCTTTTTTTTTTTTTTTGGTGTGGCAGGGAGGGACAGGAAGCAATCGCCTGTCCCGTTGTCCCCATGCACAGCTTCGGGACGCTGTCCCTGAAAACAGGACATTTTGGCATCCTGAAGCTGTGTGTGTGGGGACAACGGGACAGGGGATCCAAAAACGGGACTGTCCTGTTCAAAACGGGATGTATGGTCACCTTAAGTATAACCAAAAGTTTAACGTGGCTGCCTGGACAGAACTTGTACGTTGTGACTTAGGTGATGTAGAAACAGGTCTAAGTGCCCAGAAGGTATCCAAAGTTACCAGATAACCACTGCAGACACAAAGTACAGACCCCCACACACTGCCCCAGTGATCACTGACTCCCTCCTCCCCCCACAACACCATAAAAATTGGAATAAAAACCTATATACCTGCCTCCAGAACATCGGCACCTGGCAAAGGAGGTGGCTTAAGTAGTCTGGGGCTATTGGGGTTGTAGACAGGTGGGTCTAGTAGGTTTTGGAGGGCTCACCATGACCTATAAGGGAGTTGTGGCGAGATGTGCATATGACACCTGAAGGGACACACTAATATCTTATAAGTTTTCTAACTCTGTGCTGGGAAACACAAACACAGAGACAGTTTGTGTTGATTCTGCTTTAATGTTCTGAGACAAGTTAATTTAATTTTGTTAATGAAGTTAGCTGCTTGGGACAATGGAGGTTCGACCCCCCCCACAGCTATGCTCTGGTTGAGAGAGATAAAGGAAGCTTTAGATAAAACACTGTTGCTAAGACAGCACCTTTAGATTTAGACAATGAAGCACATATGCTGTTCACCTACCCCCCTTTCTTGTGTTGATAACTTCTTTGAAGTTTACGTATCCTGTCACCAGATATGGTTTGTACTCGCGTCATCTGCTAATACCACTGACCCATGTAATAAAATTGGATGTACATCTAATAATAAGACAGGCAATTTCTTTAGGACACTGTCTGAGTATCCTTCCTTCCTAAGGGAACTGCCTCCAGATATCTGAACAAGCGACAGGGTGTGTGCAGGGCGGTTTTGGGACCAAGAAACGGACCCCGTTCGTTTCAGCACCCTTTTTGTGAAGTTTGCAGCAGTGCCCTCTAAGGTGCCCCACTACTGTGTTGCCATGTCTGGGTGTCCAGGCCATCACTTTGCTGGCCCCTCCCACATCCAAAAGGTCTTGTTCTAGGCGTTTTTGGACTTGGATGATTTTTTGGGACGAGAATGAGGTATAACGATAGACGACTTAGCGGTCTGGACGATCAAACGTCTGGACGTATAATTAGACGATTATCAAAAAAATATATATTTTGGACATATTTTTTCGAGAATGGACTTTAGACACTGTTGAGTTTGGGTGACTAGCGACTTAAGACGTATCTTTTGATTATGTCTCTCCACACGGTTTACAAAATATTACATACACAATAAGTTTTAATACAAAATAAAAGACAAATAAACGTAAATAATCAGATCCTCCGAAAATCATCAATCAGGAAAAATCAATGCCTGAATGTACCTCTATTTCCTGAATGTTTCCTGAATGTACCTCTATTGCCACACAAGTGAATTGCACAATTTTGCCCCTGCATAACAAAAGGTCATCGCGCCGGCTTCTATATATTTTGGATTGACATTCCCCTTTAACAGCGCTGAATTTTCAGAGCGCAATGATCTTTTCGGTTGGCAATTAGCCATCTTACGCTTGAAGCGTTCAGGGAGCGTACCGTACAGGAATTGATGACAAATCATCACTGCTTTGTACCGGACTCTGAATGCAACTGGCAGCCAGTGAAGAGAAGGTGTGATGTGAACATATTTCGACGTTCCCGTTATCAGTCTGGCCGCTGCATTTTTACCTCTTTGCTGTCTTATAACCACCTAAAAAGTTGATCAATTCTATCAAAAGTGTAACATTGGGACTCGTACTTCAGCCACACTCCTCATATATATCACATATTCCCCCCACCCCTTTTCCAAATAATTCCAATACACTCTTTAATTGGCAAAAAATTGGCCGCAGCTTTATTTAACGTCATCTTCAATACTCAATTAATTATAACAGTTAACATACAATCAATTCTCAAACAATTTCTCAAAATTCTTTGAATCAATTCCTGGTGCTAATCGGTATCGAACTAGCCCCAGTCTCCCCTTCTCCTCCTTTACATTCTCCGGTGACCCACGGTGTCGTCAAGCCACCTCAACTTGTGGCGGTGCCGCCCACGAGGACATAATTCAACTCATCTCATTTATATTGACTTTCAAACCATTTGTAATCAAATGCTCTCCTCTAGGCCCTTCTTCCAGCTGCGACCCCCACCCCCCAACAATCCCCCCCACACACCCATCTCCACCATGTACTCCTCTGTCCCATCTCCGACCAACTTGGGTGGGAGGGAGGGGAACGCCGACTCCCCTCGCACCACCCTCTTCTTCCCCTTTCCACAAACTAATTCTTTTACCCGCCCGGACTCAACTCCCAATCCCTTTCTTTTCCTCCTCACCTCACTCTTAGCCAATCCCCGATCTCCTCACTCCCACCAATCGAATTCCTCCTTTTCTGTCTCTCTCCTAACCTTGCTCTTTTCCTGCCCCCCTCCCAATTTTCTTTTTGGGCTTTGCCTTCGCCCAATGTTATTAGCCACCCAGTTTAAACTGGGTGGCCCCTTTTATTCTCCCCGTATTTTTGGTGCCATTATCTGGCCACATGCCACTGAAAACCCTGGGATCACCCAGTCAGTGAGAGAGAATCCAGGTAGAAGAAGCCTCTTCAATCTAACATAAGTCTTTATTTCTATTCCGCCATTACCTTGCGGTTCAAGGCGGATTACATCCAAACTAAAAACAAGAATTACATTCAAAATTTGAAGGAATAGAATAAGCGATGACATAAAATTTTTGTAAGGTAATAAAAAACGTTGGGTAAAGAGTTACCAACGGGAAGTAGAAGTCTTTAGGAGATAAGAATAGGGTGTATTATGGGGTTTTAGATAACGTTTGGTAAATAGAAGAATATTAGAGAGTACTAAGGGTCTAGAGAGTGTTGGATGTTGAGTTGGGATTGGTCGTGCTGGATAGGTTTTATGCGTTTTTTGAAGAGTATGGTTTTAGTATCTCTCTTGAAGGTTTCGTAGTCTGTAGTCGAAGACAACAGAGTGGTGATTTGTCTGTCCAGTTTAGCTGTTCAATGCGGTTACAGAAAAGTAGCAAGGAAAAAGAAAATTTGTATTTATTTATTGTAGTTTTATTAATTATCATATTATTCACAAGTAATTCAACCTGATGAAGTAATACAGAGTCGTAATTCAACATACAAAGGATAGTCATAATATTAATCAAGACAAAATAAAATCATAGTGGAAATAACTCTTTCTTAGACCTCAATTTTAAACAGGAGGAACAATCAGAATTACAGAGAGATACAGGGCTCCTTTTACTAAGCTGTGGTAGCATTTTTAGCGCGTGCTAACCTCGCGCTACACGCCAAAAACTAATGCCAGCTCAATGGCGGCGTTAGCGTCTAGCATGCACGGCGTGCGCTAAAACCGCTAGCGCAGCTTAGTAAAAGGAGCCCATAATCAAAGTAACAGATGAAAAAAAATAAGAAAAAGACTTCATACGTCAACCCCCGGATTTTGATTTTTTAGAGGTAGGCTCTCCACCTCTGATTAAGGTCCAAAAAGGATCTTAGATGATCAGGCGCATAAAAAAACAACATTTTAAGCCCATATATTTAACTATGCACTTGCAGGGGTAGACCCCAAATTCTTCGTTTCTTCTCGGTGACGGGACAAAAGCGCACGAGACTTCAGCACGCCAACATTGCAGTGCAGACAATTCGGCACAAAATCCGAGCGCGACGCCTAAAAAGTTACTTTTAAAGAGCTCCGACAGGGGGTGGGGGAACCCCCCCACTTTAGTTCATACTCTTCGCACTGCCATTGGGGGGGGGGTGCACTCTTTACAACTCTTGAAATGACAAAAGATCTACTCTCTACAACTCTAGAAAGGACAATTGTTCTTTCATTTTACAACCTGAAAAACAACAAATGATCTTCCTTAGTTTCCCTTTCTTCCTAAATCTCTACCTACTCATCTCCACCTTCTACCATGCAAATATTGACAAATGTTCTACTCTTTACAACTCTTGAAATGACAAATGATCTACTCTTTACAACTTTAGTAACGATTAAAGTTCTTCCATTGTAACCCCCGTTCATAAATCTTTTGCAATCCGCCTTGAACCGCAAGGTAATGGCGGAATAGAAATCTGTAATGTAATGTAATTATAGAGAAAACTTAACTTTTTCCTAAAAAATCGGGAAAAAGTTAAGTTTACTCTATAATGGAGGGTTCCAACCCCCCAATCCGCCCCAAATGGCAGCGTGAAGAGTATGAAGTAAACTGGGGGGGGGGGGAGATTCCCCCCACACCCCGCGTTGGAGCTCTTTAAAAGTAACTTTTTAGGCGGTGCGCTGGGATCTTGCGCCGAACTGTCCACACTGCAATGTCAGCGCGCCGAAGTCCCGCGTTCGAATAACTATGAACCTTCTCGCATTACAAGCAATAGCCTACGCCTTTCTTGTGTTCATTTTGTGACATCATGGTATAGCCATATACATTGGCCACAGAAGAGTGTGCCCACTTTCTTGAAGAAGAAGAAAAATTTTAACATTAAAAATTAATAGAACCACTTGTATGTAGTATTAAGGCACATCGAATTTCCCTATCTGTCCCAAATTGGGATCACAATTTAAACTAAAGTGCCTGGGAAGTAAATAGTACAACCTAGATATCTTCCACAATCACCGACTAGTTTTCATGGTCACGTATCACATCCTGATAATAGTTTTATATACCACTCTACCATAAGTTCTCAGCGGTTTGCATCCAAGAAGACTGTACATTCAGTGAACTAGACATAAACATTTCGAAGGGGATACTGTACATCCAATCAAGTGCCAGAAAAAAGAATTCTTTTATCTTTCCTTCACAGACTTTCCATTCTAGGACCACTCCAGTACCAGATGTCGAAAGTCATGCCAGCCTTTTCTTGAATGATTTTATTTTAGGACTATTGCAAATTGATACTTTATGAATATGATGTCAAACACCTTTAATATGCGGTATGGATTTCCTCAATAGCGTTTTTCCTAACCAGAAATTGGTATACAGCCGTCATTCCATTGTAAGGGGAAAAAACAACTTAATTCCAAGCATGACCAGAAAAGACCATTCTGTTATGGAAAACTATGACACAGCATCCCTTCCTGTTACTGGCAGAGAGAGAATTCTTCTTGCTCTTTGATGGCTTGCCTAACTTTGTGTTGAAATTACGAGCGGGCACATTCTGAGAGGTTCTGGTTTGGTGCTCTGGTTTGGAGCTTGAATGGAACTAAACCAAGCATTGAAAATGCTCACCGCATACAGACGGAAATGGCAGGACTGGCGCATCGCACAGCGCTGGCAGTGTGGTCATGCCAACTGCTGCTCGGAGAAAAATCCTTAGCAGAGAAAAAAGCTCAGTGATCCGACTGGAGAGGCACACTGAATGGAAAAATAAAGAGGGCATATATTAAAAAAATATATATATATACAAATATCAGCGTTGCCGTTCATTTGAATACTGCGATGCTGATGAGTGTTCAAAGGTCAAGACGTTTGGGGGGAAGGGCGCAAAGGGCTCCTTTTACTAAGCTGCGTTAGGGCTTTAAAGCGCGAAATAGCGCACGCTACAATGCCGCGCACGCTAGACGCTAACGCCAGCATTGAGCTGGCGTTAGTTCTTGCCGCGTAGTGTGAGGTTAGCGTGCGCTAAAAACGCTAGCACAACTTAGTAAAAGTAAAAGTGTCACCGTATCTGTTTCCTAGGAGATGGTTCATAGACAACGGCGTGAAAGACAAAAGCGCGCGCCGACAATTGAGCGCAGCGCACGCCGCCGCGCCGCTCTAAATTACAGTTTTTAGGTGCTCCGACGGGGGTTTTTGTTGGGGAACCCCCCCAGTTTACTTAATAGACATCGCGCCAGCGTTATGGGGGGTTTGGGGGGTTGTAACCCTCCACATTTTACTGTAAACTTCACTTTTTCCCTAAAAACAGGAACCCCCCCACCCCCCACAATGCCCCCACAACGCGGCGCAATGTCTATTAAGTAAAGTGGGGGGGGTTCCCCCCCACGCCCCCCCGTCGGAGCACTAAAAACAGTAATTTAGAGCGGTGCGGCGGCGCATGCTGCGCTCAATTGTCTGGGCGCGCCTTTGTCCCGGCGCGCTTTTGACTGGACACCCTAGGAGATTATAGTTTGGTTGGTTTACACACATGAAACTTGGTTAACTAATGATGAACTGGATTTGAATTTGTTAGGCGAGAGTCAAACCTCATATCCAGCAGCTGAAATAAAAATGCTGCCCTTTGGAAATGAAACAAGTTATTCCACACTTTTTTTGGACACTTTTTGTTTCATGTCATATCACTGAAGCAAAACGTGTCAAGAATATGAAGAGAAACTTGCCAAAGAAGCAAAAAAGTGTAGTTACTTACCTGTAACGTAGGTTCTCCGTGGACAGCAGGATAGTCAGCCACATATGGGTGTTGTCCCAACACCTCCCAATTTGCGGATAAGCTCTCCAATAGCTCAGAGAGATTTTTATTTATTTTTTTTTTTTTTCTCTGAGCACGTGCAGTGCCCGGGCCCCACTGGGCATGCCCGAGCCCTACCCATTTCCCCCTGCTTCCCCCTAATCACCAGGATGTTCCTAGCTGTGGCCGGGTCGGCCGTATGGGGAGGCGGGTGGGTTGTGTGGCTGACTATCCTGCTGTCCACGGAGAACCTACGTTACAGGTAAGTAACTACACTTTCTCCTAGGACAAGCAGGATGAGTCAGCCACATATGGGTGACTCCCTAGCCGAGGGATGTACCGACTGGACCTGCGCCTTAGCGCTTTGTGCATCCCTCGCCTGGTGCATGGCATGCCGCTGAACCGCGTGTAGAAAAATCCGATCGATGGGAACGGGCGGAAACTAAAGACTGGGGATTAGGGGGAAGCAGGGGGAAATGGGTAGGGCTCGGGCATGCCCAGTGGGGCCCGGGCACTGCACGTGCTCAGAGAAAAAAAAAAAAAAAATCTCTCTGAGCTATTGGAGAGCTTATCCGCAAATTGGGAGGTGTTGGGACAACACCCATATGTGGCTGACTCATCCTGCTTGTCCTAGGAGAACTCATAGTAACAATTTTTTTTAAGGTACATCAGAAGCAGAAAACCTCTGAGGTAATTCATGGGACCATTAGATGATCACGGAGCAAAAGGCATGCTCAGGGAGGATAAGGCCATTGTGGAGAGACTGAATGAATTCTTTGCTTCGGTCTTTATGGAAAAAGATGTAGGAGATCTGCCTGAACTGTCAATGGTTTTCAGGGGTGATGATGCGGAGGAACTGAAAGAAATCTTGGTGAATCTGGAAGATGTACTAAGCCAAATTGACAAATTAAAAAAATTGATAAATCACCTGGACCGGATGGTATACATCCGAGGGTACTAGAAGAACTCAAACATGAAATTGCTGACCTGCTATTAGTGATCTGTAACCTGTGGCTAAAATCATCTGTCGAACCTGAAGACTGGAGGGTGGCTGATTTTTATAAAGGGTTACAGGGGAGATCCAGGAAATTACAGGCTGGTAACCCTGATTTCAATGCCGTGCAAAAATTGTGGAACACATAGACAAACATGATTTAACGGGACAGCATCAGCATGCAAGGGAGGTCTTGCCGCACCAATTTACTTGACTTTTTTGAAGAGCAAGCATTCCAGCTGGAGAAGGTGAGGGTGTAAACCAGGGGTGTCCAACCTTTTGGCTTCCCTGGGACGCATTGGCCGAAAAAAATGTTTCTGGGGCCGCACAAATGTGCAAACGCTGCAGCAAGACAGAGGAGGGAGCCAGCAAGATGGTAAACACCCAGGGGCAGCAGAGGAAAACACTGCGTCGTCCTTGACCAGGGCCACACAAAATACTTCACGGGGCCGCAGGTTGGACACCCCTGGTGTAAACATTTTCAGTCTTCCAAGTTTAGTAGAGCTTTCTACTTTGATACTTAATTTCTGGAAGTCAATTTGGGGACAAATTAATCTTATTCTTGAATCAGCAATTCCCTTAACATATGAAGCCATAATTTGTGGTACGATTTTACACGTTAAGCCTTCTTTGGATAAATATAAAAGCCGTCTTTTTTTGATCATGACGGGAATAGCTATTCAAATGGTTACACATAACTGGAAGAGCTACGACAGACCGAATTACACATTTTGGTGGGCAAATGTTTGTACCACTTATAAGTATGAGAGAATGAATGCGGAATGCTCAAGGTTTACTAATACATTTGGTAGGGTATGGAGCCCATGGACTGCATTTGTTGCATCGCGATAATTGTCATGTATCTCTCTTTATTAGATTTCCTTACACATCTGGGGGGAGGGAAATATATTTTGATTATTAAAAATTAATTAATTATAATATTGTAAGCACAGAATATGTCTTTGTATTAATAATTGGGAGGGGGGAGAAAATAATTGTTTTATGTGTTACTTGTATATATAATAGTGCGTTTTATGGAATGTTTATGATCAATTGTATTGCACTGACAGAGTTTGAAAATCAATAAAGATTTTTTTTTTAAAAAAAGAACTTTCTATCCCGCCCACAAGTGTCATAGACTTCTGGGCGGCTTACAGTCTAGAAAGCCAACTATTAGCTTTACATAAAACCAGATCTTGTACCGTTCAGCCCCTTTCTGGTTTCCCTCTCCGTGGGAAGTCTATAGACCAAACAGAGCTCTGAGATCTGCTGGTGGAATGAAATTAATAGCGAGAATGGAAGAAGGAGCTAGATATAAGGCCACAAAATCGAGAATGTGCTCGATTGCTGCCTCAATTTCAAGAAATTGTTAAAGACCAAGCTGTTTCTTGATGCCTACTTGTAGAGACAATACAGCTTCGGACAGGAATGCCGAAAAGATTGATTGTAATCGACCAGTAGATAGGGAATGAGTGGAAGTCTGTTAGGGCTCCTTTTACTAAGCTGCGGTAGCGTTTTTAGCGCACGCAGAATATTAGCGTTCGCTAACCCTGTGCTCCGCGGCTAGAACTAATGCCAGCTCAACGGTGGCGTTAGCGTCTAGCACGCGGGGCAATGTAGCGTACTCCAAGCATGCGCTAAAACCGCTAGCGCGGCTTGATAAAAGGAGCCCTTACTTTTAAGTTATTGAAATGTAATTATGAATGTTCAATTTTATGGAAACCGCTTAGAGTATAGGCGGTGTTTAACTTTTTTAATAAATAAGAGTAAATAGAAGAATCTAATTTAAATCAGTTTAAAAGATATATAAATCAAATCAATCTACATTTCTAAGTTTCAAGTTTAATTTAAAATTTGATTAAATTGCTTATCTTACTACGAAGTGATGCGCAAACATATTTTGATTAAAAAAATCACAAACATGAAACAAATAGATGAACATAACCAATGGGACATAAGGAATGACGTACAATTTCGATAGGATGAAAACAACAACAAACCCAATAGGGATAGGCTAAAAAGTGAAATTCACAAGAAGATTGGCAGCTGTCAGAACCGATTTCAAAATGGTATGATTCAAAAGCATCTCTGAATAGGAAGCATTTTAGGTTGCCCTTGAACCTCTCAAGAGAGCTTTCTTCCCTTAAATGACCTGGGAGAGCATTCTATAATTGAATGTGCATAAGAAAGACTTGTATACAAGGAAGACAGGGCGTGCAAATCTGTCTCATGCATATTCATTGGGTCCAGCTTGAGGACCCCTGGACTAAACATGCACTTCTCAAGCAACATGTGAAAGTTATCATGCCATCAGTAGTGTAGTTAAGTCCACTTTCTTCAGGTTACGACAAATACTTCAGGTTACTCAAAAATTTTGGAGCCTAATTCAGTTAATATTCTGATACACTCTCTAGTGATTTCAAAAATAGACTACTGCAATGCCCTATTCAAGGACATTACTCAACAAGAAATAAGACGCTTACAAATCATCCAAAATGCTTCTATTAAGCTCATCATGAATGTTAAGAAATAGGACCACACATTGGCTTCCGGTAGCTCATTCCATTACTTATAAAATATGTCTGTTAATTTTGAAATCTCTTCTTTTTAAAGGGCCAGCGTTTATCGATAGACTCTTGGTTTCCTATGCCTCTGCCAGAACGTTCAATAAGTGTCAATAACTGTCAATAAGTGATCAACACTTATTGACAGTTCCTTCTACTTATTTGCTTATCCAAAAATTAACGGGTGTAGATATGACCCTATTCTTAGATAGGACCCTAGTAACAATCTTGGTTAGGTAAATGTATTCAGCAAGCTACGTTATCCTATTGCAGTTTTGGGAAATTAATTAAGACCACTTTGTTCGATAAGTTTATTACATAGTGAGTTTTATTATTGAAATTCTATTTTACAAATATTTGTATTTTTTACTGTAATATTGTATTTCGCTGATTGTCCAGCACTTTTTAGTGTAAACCGCCTAGAACTTTTGGTTATGGCAGTAAGAACATAAGAATTGCCGCTGCTGGGTCTGACCAGTGGTCCATCCTGCCCAGCAGTCCACTCATGCGGCGGCCCCCAGGTCAAAGACCAGTGCTCTAACTGAGTCTAGCCTTACCTGCGTACGTATCAGTTTATCAGGAACTTGTCCAACTTTGTCTTGAATCCCTGGAGGGTGTTTTCCCCTATTTGAATCCCTGGAGGGTGTTTTCCCCTATGACTAAACTAAACTAAACTAAACTAAACCTTAGGTTTGTATACCGCGCTATCTCCACAAGCGTAGAGCTCGGCACGGTTTACAGAGTTAGGAAGAAAGGAACTCCAATGAAGGGTTATAGGAAAGGAACAAGAAGAAAGAGAGGGACAAGGGTCCTAGAGAGCAGGAGGTGTTAGATTTTTGAAAAGAGCCAAGTTTTCAGGTGACAGTCTCCGGAAGAGCGTTCCAGTTTTCCACCACTCTCTGGGTGAAGAAGAACTTCCTTTCGTTTGTACAGAATCTATGCCCTTTCAACTTTAGAGAGTGCCCTCTCGTTCTCCCTACCTTGGAGAGGGTGTCTTTATCTACTAAGTCTATTCCCTTCAGTACCTTGAATGTTTCAATCATGTCCCCTCTCAGTCTCCTCTTTTCTAGGGAGAAGAGGCCCAGTTTCTCTAATCTTTCGCTGTACGGCAGCTCCTCCAGCCCCTTAACCATCTTAGTCGCTCTTCTCTGGACCCTTTCGAGTAGTACCATGTCCTTCTTCATGTACGGCGACCAGTGCTGGTCGCAGTACTCCAGGTGAGGGCGCACCATGGCCCGGTACAGAATAAAGTTATTATTATTATTAAAATCATTAGCACACGTCGCCAGTATATTTTTTTCCGTCACAGCACCACAAACGTGGAATTCCTTGCCCATTTATCTAAGAGAAGAACGTCTTATAAACAGATTTAAGAGCAAGTTAAAGTGCTTTCTTTTTAAAGATGCCTTTGACTGAATGATTTCTTAGATTTGGTCCGCTCCTTTGAATTTTATGCTCTGTTATTTTGATTTATCCCCTCCTCATGTTTAACCCCTTATTTGTTTATCTTTGATTAATTATTGTATTTCGATCCTTTTTTCCCTTTGTGTAATGTATGTCATGTTCATTGAGTATTGTTTGCGCGCTTGTTCCCCCTGAAAGTTGTAAAGTTTTTAACAATGTACATCGCTTTGAAGTAAGATTAGGCAATTAATCTTAAATAAAACTTGGAAAAGTTGTTGAATGGAAGGAGAGAATTCTTTGTGAAAGACCTTAAGAACAATAAAATGGCGACTTCGGAGTTTGGAAATTACATTATGTTTTGGACTTGGTTTTCTGCTTCTTTATAAACAAGACCCAGAGGATGAACTGTGATGGACCTTCCAAACCAAATTTTCTGGCTTCAGCACGGTAAATGTCTCTTGATGTGGTTTCGAAGAGCCCCGTCTGTTCGCATCAGCCATTTATTACAGAGCACGTACCAGTTATCTCCAGGAAGAAGCCACACTGATTGTTATCCGCGGAAATCCTTCCAGCATCCTGATGGTCGCTGGTTGTAATGGTGTGGGTTTCAAGAGGATCAAAGAAGGCACACAGTGTGTTTATTGTGTTTGGCCACTAGATCGGGTCAAGAGTTCAACAATAACGGCAACTGGTGAATTTTAACAATAGGCCCAAAGTTTTAAGGTAGATGAACGGCTTGAGTCTTTCACAACTAGGTCTTTGAAAAAAATCACTCATCAGCCTCCTTTAATTAGCATGTCAGCTCCTAAGACCCCCAGATTACAAAAAAGAGAAAGTTTTGCTTTGATATTCCCAGGCAAAAGAAATACCACTGGCTCTGGCATCACTCACTTATCCACTCCTACCCTGAGATCACACTCATCCATCTTTCTGACTTCCTGAGCGACTTTCTGTTAGTTCAGGGGTCTCAAAGTCCCTCCTCGAGGGCCGCAATCCAGTCGGGTTTTCAGGATTTTCCCAATGAACATGCATGAGATCTATGTGCATGCACTGCTTTCAATGCATATTCATTGGGGAAATCCTGAAAACCCAACTGGATTGCGGCCCTCAAGGAGGGACTTTGAGATCCCTGTGTTAGTTAGACCCCTGTTTTTATAACTTTTGTTACTCTATCAGAGCCGTTCCCAACCCAGTCCTCGGAGCACACCTGATCCCATCGGGTTTTCAGGATATCCATAATGAATATGCATGAGATAGATTTGCTTGTGCTGTTTTGGATGGGAATGAAATTATACTATGAAAATAATCCAACACAACTGCAATAAATATCAAGTGACTGCCGAGTCGATGCACTTGATGCCAAGGCTTTATTTCAGTCTTTATTTCGCCTATCAGCTTTGCACCGAAAATTACCATTCTAAGGCTTCCACCGATTCCCCACGAGTTTTAGATTTTTTTTTTTTGTACGTTGTTGTGGCTCATTAAGGAACCATTTGGTCCCCTGAGGAAGTTGTGTTGATTGAAACACGGACCGCGTCGGGTCCTTGTTTCCCTTTAACAAAAGTGGACCACACTAAAAAACACGTTTATTGACTGAAATAAAGCTTTGGCATCAAGAACATCGGCTCTGCAATATTTTCTTTTGGATCCTAATGAAATTATATTGAAACTACCCTAAACTCAGTTTGGAAGTGGATTTTAATGTCTACTCGTATCTCAGCCAACTCTTTAATACTATTTCTCATAGGAGGTTCAGTGGGATCTCTCAGAGAGAGAAAGAGATAATGGTTCCTGCGGGTGGGCAGACTAGATGGGCCATTTGGCCTTTATCTGCCATCATGTTTCTATGCTACTTGTTACTAAAGTTCTATGACATCACAATGCAGCTGTAAAGAGCCTTAGCCTATAGGAAGAGGAGATGCAAATGTTAAGAGCCTTAGCCAATAGGGAGAGGAGATAGTGGATGCTGCGGATGGGCCATTTGGCCTTTATCTGCCGTCATGTTTCTATAACCATAAAGCTCTATGACCTCATAATGCAGGTGTAAAGAGCCTTAGCCTATAGGAAGAGGAGATGCAAATGTTAAGAGCCTTAGCCAATAGGGAGAGGAGGAGATGGTGGATGCTGCCGATGTGCCATTTAGCCTTTATCTGCCATCATGTTTCTATGTTTCTAATAGATCAGCTTGAGGATGGGATTCAAAGTGGTGGGCTGGATCAGAAATTGGTTGACTGACAGGCAACAGCATGTGGTGATAAATGGAATTTGCTCAGAGTTTCAAGTTTTATTATATTTGATACACCGCTTATTGAAACCTAAGCGGTTCCCATACAAATTTTACAAAAATATACAAAAATATAAAA
This sequence comes from Geotrypetes seraphini, assembly GCF_902459505.1. Classification (NCBI taxonomy): domain Eukaryota; kingdom Metazoa; phylum Chordata; class Amphibia; order Gymnophiona; family Dermophiidae; genus Geotrypetes; species Geotrypetes seraphini. The sequence goes on along the minus strand of NC_047093.1, from coordinate 13,434,273 downwards.
TAAGGGAGATGCACAAGGTTGTTAAAAACAATGGACAGACATATATGGCACGAAAGGAAAAAAATGGATAGAAGATTCATCATAAAAAAAAGGAAAAGGGAAAGGAACAGAGCAGGAGGGTGAGTAACGAGAGATTGAGAAAGAAAAGAGTAGAAGGAGAAGAGAACACATTTTTAAGAATAGGATTCAGACGAGAGAAAGGTGAATAGTGGAGTGCTTTAAGGGCTCATCCTGGAGCCAATTCTGTTCCATATTTCTGTGCGTGGTATAGTCAAACCATTAGAAGGGAAAATATGTCTTTTATAGATACAGAGAGAGAGGAGGATGCCTGGAAGTGGCGAGGATACAAATTGGGACGGAATTCCAAAAGTTGTGTGTGGACAGAATGAAAGTACGGAGCCCGATTTTTAGCTTTTGGCGCTCAGCATTTTGCGGATCACCACTCGCGTTAACCCTGGAAATTCAATGCCAGGCCATTGTTGCCACTACAGAAAGCGACACAAAATTGCACGCAAATAACAATCATAATTTTTTTTTTTTGTATACCGCCCAACCAATAGTTCTGGGCGGTTCACATCAAGAGAACTGTTACATTTCAGTGAAAGTACAAAATCAGAGAATGCAACAATAAAATTATCGTACAAATCTTTCAAACAGGTAAGTTTTTATCGATTTTCAAAATGCATAATAAGACTGTGAATGAGCAATCAAGGAGCTCATCCAAGAATTCGTTTTTCCAGCTTGAAAAGCAAGTGTCTTTTTAAAAAAAAACTCACGTAGAAAACAGTGGGAAGGGCAAGATGTTTCCATACGGGATCTTTATTAGGAGACACAACTCAATGCTGCCAGCGTTTCGGTACTCACAGGTACCTTCTTCAGGAGTCTTTGAATCAAACAAAGCAAAAACATTACAGGCCCACATTTACAAACACCAACGTCACTTGCAAAAAACACAATACGAACATAGTCGAGGCAATAAAAAAATGTAACGAAAGAACAGGGGAAACAATCAAAAGCACAAAAACAGAGTGGAATTGCCCCAATCAGAATGGTGCACAAAGAAAGTGTCTTTCAACTCATCTGATAGATCCAAATGCCTTAACATTAGCATTCGCATTCCCGTCACCTGCAACTGAAAGCTAATCACCATCAATCAATAATCACACAACTCAGTTTTATTGGAATAAATATTTGGCCGCAGCTTTATTATCTATCTGAATATTATCTTCACTTACAATGCAATCTGTGTCCAAAAACCAACAAACCTCCAATGCATATTTCACACACCCCAAGGGAGCTATTCGGTGTCGAAACTAGCTCCAGTTAAGTCTTTAAATTTATAACATTCCCCCACACGGCCCACGGTGACGCAAGGCCATGCTTCCCCTCCCCTCCCCCCAAACATGACCCACGGTGACGCAAGGCCATGCTTCCCCTCCCCCCAAACATGACCCACGGTGACGCAAGGTCATGCTTCCCCTCCCCCCAAACATGATCCACGGTGACGCAAGGTCATGCTTCCCCTCCCCCCAAACATGATCCACGGTGACGCAAGGTCATGCTTCCCCTCCCCCCAAACATGACCCACGGTGACGCAAGGTCATGCTTCCCCTCCCCCCAAACATGACCCACGGTGACGCAAGGTCATGCTTCCCCTCCCCCCAAACATGACCCACGGTGACGCAAGGTCATGCTTCCCCTCCCCCCAAACATGATCCACGGTGACGCAAGGTCATGCTTCCCCTCCCCCCAAACATGATCCACGGTGACGCAAGGTCAGACTTCCCCTCCCCCCAAACATGACCCACGGTGACGCAAGGTCATGCTTCCCCTCCCCTCCCCCCCAAACATGACCCACGGTGACGCAAGGTCATGCTTCCCCTCCCCCCAAACATGATCCACGGTGACGCAAGGTCATGCTTCCCCTCCCCCCAAACATGATCCACGGTGACGCAAGGTCATGCTTCCCCTCCCCCCAAACATGATCCACGGTGACGCAAGGTCATGCTTCCCCTCCCCCCAAACATGATCCATGGTGACGCAAGGTCATGCTTCCCCTCCCCCCAAACATGATCCACGGTGACGCAAGGTCATGCTTCCCCTCCCCCCAAACATGATCCACGGTGACGCAAGGCCATGCTTCCCCTCCCCCCCAACATGATCCACGGTGACGCAAGGTCATGCTTCCCCTCCCCCCAAACATGATCCACGGTGACGCAAGGTCATGCTTCCCCTCGCAGCGGTATCGCATACGAGTGTCACATTTATTTATTTATTAACTGCTCATCTCCCAGATCCAACTGGGCCAAACCCCATTTTCCGCCCCACCCAAAGCTGCGACCACCTCCCCCCCCAACCCCATAAGCTCCACCAACCCACTCAAGTCGACATATAACATGTAAACCCCCCACCCCACCCCACAACACTGACACAAAACAAAACATCAGCACAAATGGGAGGGAGGGAGGGATAATCTTTTCCTGAAGAGACCACTCTACTGTTCCCCTTTCCTCACAGAATTCACTCCAGAGTGCCACAACATCCAACCAATCACGTGACTGCTCCACCCCATCACCTTAGCAACCTCCCTAATCATTTTTCTTTCTTACAAGCTCTATCTATTAACCCTTTCTTACCTCCTCTTATAAAATTGTCAATCCTTATTCTACAGACCCTTGATAACACCTCATATATTCCCCTCACTATCTGTCCCCCCTCCCATTTTACCCACACCATCATTCAATAAATATTACCAGCCGGTGACATCAGCTCAGCTAATGTTATATCACACCAGATGAATCTGGTGTTCTTCTTTATTTATCCAAAGTTCCGTAAATTCATACAATGACTCAAGGACTCGACATGTACATGTTTCGGCCTACCTGGCCTGCATCAGGAGTCTTGTGAGTCTTCGGGTGTGCAATGAACCGAACAGAAAAATGCACAACCTAAGCTAACCGCTGCTTCTACACAAAACCCTTAGAGCACTGCAAAAAGAGGTGTTTTGCAGTGCTCTAAGGGGAACTTTGGATGAACAAAGGCATTTGGATCTATCAGATGAGTTGAAAGACACTTTCTTTGTGCACCATTCTGATTGGGGCAATTCCACTCTGTTTTTGTGCTTTTGATTCTTGTGGTTTTGTTTCCCCTGTTCTTTCGTTACATTTTTTTATTGCCTCGACTATGTTCCACTCTGTTTTTGTGAATAAAAAAATGTAAAACATCTTCATATAAACATAACTACCGTATTTGCCGGCGTATAAGACGACTGGGCGTATAAGACGACCCCCCAACTTTTACAGTTAAAATATAGAGTTTGTTATATACTCGCCGTATAAGACTACCCCTTCTTCCGCACACCTCTCCTTCTAACTCCCTTCAAGTCCAGTAACAGATCTCCCTTTTCCAGCACCTTCCCTGCCTCCTACAGTGGCTTCCTCCCCTTCCAGCAGCTCTCCGTACTTGCCTGCAGGAAGTTGCCGGTAAATCACTGCCCTGGCAAATTGGAGAGCTGGTGGGAGGGCAGACAGCCACTGTGAAGGCTCCCCAGGATCTTGTTCGCACACGCTGACCATCTCCCTCCACCTGCACCTGAATCTGCAGCTCTCTCCGGTCTAATCGCAACTTCCCCGCGGCCCTCTTCAGCAACTTGTTTCAACTTCCTGTTTCCGAACAGGCGAGACTCAGAGAGGGAAGGCCCCGACGTTGGCAGCCTCTCTTGATCGCCTGAGGCTGGGAGGAACATTAATCAACAGGAACCGCAGTCGGCAGGAAATTTAACTGCCGACTTGATCTCGCCGGTCCTGCGCAGACTGGCAGAAATTTTCTGCGGACCGGCGGTTGAAGAACTGTGTGTTAGGGCATGTAAAGTAAGGGCATGTAAACAGTACCCGGCGTATAAGACGACCCCCGACTTTGGGGAGGATTTTAAGGTACTGAAAGGTCGTCTTATACGCCGTCAAATACGGTATTCATAATAAAAACAACAAAAATATAGGGCTCCTTTTACTACGGTGCGCTAGCGTTTTTAGCGCACGCAGGAAATTACCGCGCGCTACACAGAAAAACTAACGCCAGCTCAATTCTGCGTGTTAATGCCCTAACGCGGCTTAGTAAAAGGAGCCCATAGTAAATGTAATGAAATACGCAAAACACCTTCAAATAAACATATTTTTATTGCCTCGACTATGTCGGTATTGTTTTTATTTTGCTCTTGTGCAATTGACGTTGATGTTTGCAAATGCGGGTGTGTAATATTATTGCTTTGTTTGATTCAAAGGCTCCCGAAGAAGGTACCGAAACGCTGGCAGTCGTGTTTCCTAATAAAGATCCCATACGGAAACATCTCGCCCTTCCCACTATTTCCTTCTCGTGCTAGCAAAAACGTAGCCAGTAAAGCAGGATATTCAGCACTTAACCAGCTATGGTGAACAGCGTAACGATAGGATTGATTTTTATATGGCCCTATTTATGTGGTTACTTTGCCCGGTTAAAGGTCGAACTATTGGCACTTAAGTGGCCAAGGGCTGACTCCGCCCTCTCCAAATAGCCGGTTATGGCTTGGGTACTAACCGTCCTCTCATTCAAACAGGAAACCCAAACATGGATAGTGGCCAACAAATTATGAGTCACTCAGAGACGTGAAACTCTACAAGGAGGGAACGCTCTCCCCTGAAGATGAACCAGAGTTTGCCTTCCAGTCATTGCAACTGTTTCAATGCTGGTCACGCTCCATGTTGGATTCCAGAGTGAATAAATAAGTAAATAAATAAATAAAGGTTACAATCTTGCAGTCTTCTATGTGAATATACTTTCTTGCTATTTTCTTATTTCTTGTTTCACAAACATCAAGAGCTATAAGGGTTTTGAAACTTAGCTCGGCTTGGCTTTTAACAAGTAGAGGGGTTTCTACGTGGCCCCGTTTCGATTCCTTCCTCAGGAGACCCGAAACATAACTTGCAGTAGTAGTCAGTGGTTCAAACCTTATGTGCTTTTAAACTCCGTGATGAAACTTATATCTAAAAAAACAAAATGTAACAACAAGCCGATGGTGAGGAGAGATGTCACTATCCACCCCACGGCAATGCTAAAACGTGCTTTTACAGGCTGCTACATGAAGGGAGGTTAATACATACCGCCGGAGAGACGCTGTCAGTGTACACAAAAAATTTTTCAACTGCCAGAAAGAAGCACAGCGGCACCTACCCTTTTGAATGTAAAAAAGTGGGAGGAGCTTCCTGAACGTCAGAGATGTAACTGACGTCATGATCTGTAGCAGATTGATCTTATTCAAAATGTATATCAAAATACTGTTAAACATGATACATGGCATAAGAACTAAAGTGTAAATTGAAAAACTGAAAGAATAAATGAACAACTGAAAGAATGAAACTTTCCTAATGAAAAGATGTTTACAGAAAGGCGATCCATTCCATTTCGCTCTTCAATCCATTGGGGTGCAATGTATTCAGAGTGAAAATCCATTTCTGCTCCTGTTTCCAGAGCACTTTTCTGGCTTCCATTGTATCCTAATTAATAATACCCCTGAGATTTCTGAAGGAAATTGGGTACTAACCGGGCATTTTCACTGGCATTATCCAGTTGAGTGTCACCGACTATGACCGGTTTCTTTCCTAGATAAGATTGTGAGCCTGCCGGGACAGATAGGGGAAATACTTAAGAGTACCTGATTGCTATTCTGCTACCACAGCTATTTATTATTCTATAGCGCTGAAAAGCGCACGCAGCGCTGTACATTTTTAAATATAGTAGACAATCTCTGCTCAGAAGAGCTTACAATCTAATTTAGACAGGACATTACAGGGTTGGGGAGATTATGGTAGAGGAAGGTATCTGACATTTTAACATACGATAGACAGTCCCTGCTCAGAAGAGCTTACAATCTAATTTAGACAGGACATTTCAGGGTTGGGGAGATTATGGTAGAGGAAATGATACAGTGGGCCTAGGTATCTGACAGCAGTGAGTAGGAGTTAAGAGTTGAAAGAAGTTTCAAAAAGGTGGGCCTTTAGCTTAGATTTGAACGCTGCCAGGGACGGAGCACGGCGTATTGATTCAGGCAGCCTGTCCAGGCATACGGCGCCGCAAGAAAGAAGGGACGGAGTCTGCAGTTGGCAGTGGAAGAGAAGGGTACGGATAAGAGGGGCTTGCCTGATGAATGGAGAGCGTAGGGGGGAGATAAGTGAAGAGAGATATTGGGGGGCTTCAGAGCGAATGCACTTGTAAGTCAGCAAGAGGAGTTTAAAACAGTATTTGGGAGCCAATGAAGTGACTTGAGGAGAGGGGTCATGTGAGAATAGCGGCTCTCACGGAACTTTGGGTGAACCTTTTCCTGAAAAGGGCAATTCATAAATTCAAATGAATAACTATTGCATTCCACTCTTCACAAACAATGCAATCCTGCCTCAGGCACTGCAGAGGGCTCCCTCTGCTTGCTCTTCTTTCACGCTTCAGAGGTAGGTCCTGATGTCTGGAAGGGAGGCAACACCTGACCACTAGTCTCGATTAATCTTCAGATCTGCACATTGGGCTATACTGGTGATGACTGAATAATTTTATTCTGGACATTAAATTGGTCAATGAATTTCTATCATGATGAAATGAAAATGCCCATTTCGAGGGTGAAATTAAAATGATATTAATGTCCAAAATTATATTGACCAATTTCAGCAAAATATAACAACACTGGAAATAATTTTGTTTGTTGTAAAAATTCTAATAAAGAATATCGAACTAAAAAAAAAAAATGATAGTGATGTAACGGAACTCAATACGGCACCATCCAATCCTTTAGCTTGAACCAATCTTAAATATTCACCTCTAGTAATACACCTTTACGGCCTCTTTTACAAAGAGGATGCCGCGCGGCAACAGTCCCGAAGCCCTTTAAATCTCTATGGGCTTCGGGGGCCGTTAGCGCAGCGCAGCCACTAGTGCGGCTTTGTAAAAGAGGCCGTTAGTGATTACTCGTAAATTCAGGCAAATACATTTTTCATAAGGACCTCGGAACACCACTCCAGGCTCCGTGCAGTCATTGCCTTGAGCTTGACGTGCAGGTTCGTCACGGGTCCTCGATAAACTGCTCTTCAGCCATCCAAGTTCATCATTTCGTTTTAATATTAATACATACTTTTTCTTTTAAAGTGCAAAGTGCCAAAACGTTAACAACTCATTTTATCTTGAAGGTTACTAGTACAGTGGTACCTTGGATTACGAGCATAATTCATTCCAGGAGCATGCTCGTAATCCAAAATGCTCGTTTATCAAAGCAAATTTCCCCATAGAAAATAGTGGCAACAGCAACAATTCGTTCCAGAACCCGGGGTCTGTACCTGTCGGATGCTGGGTGCTGCAGCGCTGTCTCCTCCATCTGCCTCCTCCGTCCGTCATCCAAAGAAGAACCCCACAGTGCCACTTCGGGGGGGGGGGGGGGAGGGATGCCTCTAATGTCCTCCAGCCGCCAGAGAACCTCGCAGTGCCTTCAGAGGGATGCCTCCTCCATCCGCCAGCCAGCCCTCCACGTCTGATGCCCCTCGCATGCTGGAGAGCCCCTACCCAAGCAGCCGAGCGCCGCCCCATCCACACGCCGCACAACGCCAATGATTGACGCTGTGCGCATCACACGCGACACGCAGACCCAGACAGAAGTCCTCCAACCTGCAGAAGGCACCCGACGTGGAAGGCTGGCCGGAAGACGGAAGAGGAATCCCCCGAAGCGGCGCTTCCTGGTCTGTAAGTGCTCGTTTGTCGGGGCAGTGCTCGGTTTGCGAGTCAAAAGTTTGCTGAGTGTTTTGCTCGTCTTGCAAAACCCTCGCAAACCGGGTTACTCGCAAACCGAGGTTCCACTGTACCTAGAATTCTACAAGTACTTAACTTTTTCTTTTTTCAAAAAATTTTTTATTAGAATTTTGTAAATATAGAAATCAACAATACTGTATACTTCAACAATACAGAGACAGAACACAGCGTCAATAACAAATCTTTCCCCAAACCACCGTCTCCTTTCCCAATGCTCAGAAATACAAAATACAAAGAAACACTGCCATCTCTCTCCCCATCCTAATACCAACCCCACAGGCATCCATATTATCCCTTGTACTTCGCTTTTTCATGCGGCCTTAACCATCGGGCTACTCAGGCCGCCGACATGTTTCGCCGGAGCTTCTTCAAGGCGTTATCCCAATTTTCTTTACCCACTAGCATTAGAGACCACTTTCTTCTCATATAAGTACTAGTAACCTTCAAGATAAAATGAGTTGTTAACGTTTTGGCACTTTGCACTTTAAAAGAAGAAGTATGTATTTATATTAAAATGAAATGATGAACTTGGATAGCTGAAGAGCAGTTTATCGAGGACCCGTGACGAACCTGCACATCAAGCTCAAGGCAATGACTGCACGGAGCCTGGAGTGGTGTTCCGAGGTCCTTATGAAAAATGTATTTGCTTGAATTTACGAGTAATCACTACAGGTGTATTACCAGAGGCGAGCAATGTAACGGTGTCACTTAAAGTCCTCTAAATGTGCATCAGGAATAAACTAGCTTCGTCAAACCATCTTCACCAGCTACATCAGGGGTGTCCAACCTGCGGCCCCGTGAAGTATTTTGTGCGGCTCCGGTTGAGGACGATGCAGTGTTTCCCTCTGCTGCCCCCTGGTGTTTACCGTCTTGCCAGCTCCCTCCTCTGTCTTGCTGCAGAGTTTGTACTTTTGTGCAGCCCCAGAAACATTTGCGGCCCAGTGAAGCCAAAAGGTTGGACACCCCTGAGCTACATGAACAAGGTGGTATTGAGGACAATCAAAGCTGCAATAGGTTTTTTTTGTTCCCAGTCTCAGCCATTAGGGAAATGAGTTTAGCTTACTGCATTAGTGCAGGAAACCGTAAATTCCTTCTTTCAAGCAAGTATGAACAAGAAAAAGCATCCAACAACAGGCTTACCAGCTGGCTCAGTTTTCAGGATAGGCTAAGACCCTCCCTGCATTATCCCACGGCATGTAGGGACTTGTAGTCTTGATTTTCTTAAGGAGTACAATGCAAAACTCAGAACAGAGTGTACAAGGTCTGTCCAGGACTGATTTTAATAAAAATTGATTAAACAATCTTACAACTTATTCCATTGGGCCCCTTTCAAAGTGCTCCCCTTCCTTATGGCCCACATCATCTCACACACTTCATCCTACTTAAACTTCAGGAAACTTCTAAAAACAAATCTTTTCACCCGAATCACACCCTAAGGCCCCTAAGCCCTACCCTGGCCCCTTCTATCTCACCATGTCCTCTACGCAGATTGTATTGAACTGCTTCCCTGTACCATTTATTGCCATGATTGTACCTATCTTCGCTGATTGTACCATCCTTCGCCGATTGTACCACTGTTCGCTGATTGTACCATTTTTTTCTCTGTTTGTACCATTTTTTTTTTCTCTGCCACCTATTTTCTCTGATTGTACCATTGTACCATTTTCGCTGATTGTCCAGCCCTTCTTCATTGTAAACCGCCTCGAACTACTATGGCTTTGGCGGTATATAAGAAATAAAATTATTATTATTATTATGTATGCACTTTTCCCAATGTCATTTCCACTTCTGGAGACAGTCCTTAAACGCATCTTTAGGGATTTCCAAAAGTTGCTGCATCAAATTTTGCTTTATGTCTTCAATGGTGTCGAACTGTGTTCCTCGCAGCGTGGATTTAAGTTTAGGAAGCAAGAAAAAGTCAGCCGGGACCAAGTCAGGAGAGTCAGGAAACTACCATTCTAGGATTTAAGGGACAATTGGACGCACATCTTCTTGCAGGACACATTGAGGGATACGAGTGACTAATATATGCACCAGGGTACGCCTGGCTGAACCTCCGCGTGTGCGGATCACCGGACTAGATGGACCCCAGGTCTGATCCGGTGCAGGCATTTCTTATGTTCTTATGACAGTAGAATTTGAATAGCATTCTTGCCGGAATTGGAAGCCATTTTGAGTTGAGGTATGCCTCTGTGATGTGGTCGTGTTTCCTCAATGAAAAGATGAGTCTCAGTGCTGTGTTTTGGATTGTTTGTAGTGGTTTTATCATTGTTGCTGGGCAGGGGAGGTAGGGGAGGTAGTCCCTTTAAAAACGATATTCCACAGATCCACAATGCAATGGCCTAAGTGTTTTTGTTTTCTGTTAGGATACAATAATCAAAATTATCTTTTGAGATCATAAATGCTGAGATGTAGTTTACACAGAGAAATCTCAGCCTTGTAACTGCTGAAGTTAAAACTGATTTATTTGTTGACAAAGAAAACATTAAGTGAACAGTCCGTGGTCATTCCACTTCTGATCCTCTGTTGATGCAACATTAAAGAGAGAGAGAAAGTCGGGCGTGCATGTGGGTACCTAGAGATGCATTTGCTGGTTGATGAGTGAGGAAGCGTGCAGAGCTCAGCTCACGGAATTCTTTCCAACCCCTCGGTATGGAAATGCATATATGTGAATGTGGTTTTTATTTTTGAGGGGAGGGGGCTGACCGATGTGCGTGTGCATGTGTGTTTGTGTGTTGGTATGTATGTGTGCATGCTTACATGTTTGAGTGTGCTGTGTGTCTGTGATCAAAAGAGGAGACGATAAAGGGGATGGGGCTACTCTCGTATGAGGAAAGACTCAAAAGGTTAGGGTTCCTCAGCCTGGAAATGAGACGGCTGAGGGGAGATAGGATTGAAGTTTACTAAATCCTGAGTGGATCGATTGTTCGCTCCGTCAAAAATGACAAAGACTAGGGGACACTCGATGAAGTTACAGAGAAATACTTTTAAAACCAATAGGAGGAAATATTTTTTCATCCAGAGAATAGTTAAGTTCTGGAACGCGTTGCCAGAGGTTGTGGTAAGAGCAGATAGCGTGGCTGGTTTTAAAAAAGGTTTGGACAAGTTCCTGGAGGAAAAATCCATAGTCTGTTATTGACAAAGACAGGGGGGAAGCCACAGCTTGCCCTGGATTGGTAGCATGGAATGTTGCTATTCTTTGGAATTCTAGAATCTTGTTACTCTCTGGGATTCCGGAATCTGGCTATTCTTTGAGATTCTGTATGGAATGTTGCTACTCTTTGGGATTCTAGAATCTTGTTACTCTCTGGGATTCCGGAATCTTGCTATTCTTTGAGATTCTGTATGGAATGTTGCTACTCTTTGGGGTTCTAGAATCTTGTTACTCTCTGGGATTCCGGAATCTTGCTGTTCTTTGAGATTCTGTATGGAATGTTGCTACTCTTTGGGATTCTAGAATCTTGTTACTCTCTGGGATTCTGGAATCTTGCTATTCTTTGAGATTCTGTATGGAATGTTGCTACTCCTTGGGTTTTGGCCATGTACTAGTGACCTGGATTGGCCACCGTGAGAACGGGCTACTGGGTTTGATGGACCGTCGGTCTGACCCAGTAAGGCTATTCTTATGTTCTTATGAGATGAGAGAAGGCAGTTTGAAAGATCCAATTCCTTATTCACTCAGGCCTTAGCTCCTAGGCGCCATTGAATGTGATTGTCAATCATCCACTAGGCGCCATTCATAGAACAGATTAAGAATTCTTAGGCATCAGCGAGTGTTAAAACCATAGGCGTACTGCCATTTAGGCCAAGGTTTTCTTGGTCTAAATGAGTGCACCTAAGGTAGATGCCAGCTGGTTAAGCGAAACCACAGCCAGAATTCACCCCTACTCACGCCTACTTGCCGGTAGATGCGTTGGTGTAGACGCCTAGCTCAAAGTGGTAGGTACCTACCAGGTAATTAAGGCCCTATTTTACTAAGCTGTGGTAGAGGTTTCTATCACAGTCTAGGACGCTAAATGCTTCAATGCTCATAGGAATTCTATGAGTGTTGGAGCAGCGTCGGAGCATTTAGCGTTCCGGGCTGTGCTAAAAACATCTAACGTGTCTTAGTTAAAGGGAGGGTGTGTTAAAATTTAAAAAAATATTGTTAAAATTGTTTTTTGATGGCGCTTTCAATTATCAATGCTGATTAATCTAATTAAGAAAATTAAGTTAGGCGCTGATGTAGCCACTTCACTTCTGACGCTATTTATAGAATCTGGGCCTTAGTGCTTGTACACTGCGGCTGTTGAAACTGCTTTTCCCATAGAAACGTATTGGGACATTTTGGGGGAGGGGCTTCATTTCTCTTCAACAGCCTACCAGGTGTAGAAACTTTACTTCTAAAGCGCAGAAACTCCCTCCGCATCACCTCCTCCCTTCCGGTGACCCTGGCTAAGATCACATGCAACATTTTGAAGAGAGAGAACAATTTGACACATAGAGTTGGCCAAAAGGCAGGAGGAGAAGCCACCTGCCACAATGAAGGATGGCAGCTGCAGGGGTGAGTAGGGGATGTGGAGAAGGAGCTAGGTTACCAGATGAAAGCGGTATAATATTTCCTCTTTCACTGCAGAAAAACAGTATCTACATCAGGGTTTTTCAACTTTTTACACCTATGGACCGGCAGAAATAAAAGAATTATTCTGTGGACCGGCATCGGTCCGTGGACCGGCGGTTGAAGAAGACGGGGCTAAGTCATGGACCAGACCCCGCCCATCTCCACCCCAGACCCCGCCCCCATGATAGTACTAATTGCACCTTGCACGTCCCGTGCCTCATCTGGAAGCCTTCCCTCTGATGTTGCAACGTCAGAGAGAAGGCTTCCGGTTCAGGCGCAGGATGCCCGTAGGAGTCGCTGCCCGTGGCTTTGTGCACCGAATCAGTTAGGAAGAGGGAGCTGGCTCGAAGATAACGCCGCATCGATCGCACCGTGGACCGGCGGTTGAAGAACACTGTTTTGGGCCTGATGCACGTGCTGGCCCTGTGGACCGGCAGGAAATTTCTGTGGACCGGCACTGGTCCGTGGACCGGTGGTTGAAGAACACTGATCTACATCACATTGATTCAGAGGATTCGTGTTTGCGATTTGAATGAGGGACAGAGCTCCACCTCCACTGCCTTTCCATTGGCTGTCTCTGATGCTGATTATAATGGAAGCAGGCACGTCAGACTTGCCAATTGGGATTAGCTATTCCTGTCCTCGCTGCTAGGGAATAGGATCTATGCCGACTGCCAGCCATAGAAGCTTGAATGGTATCACTCCATACCCAAACCAGTTTCTGCTGTTTTCCTTTATTTATGTATTTCTAAATAATATATATTTCATCTAGAGAACGACACGGTGACAAAATTCATCACCGTTCCCGTCCCTGCGGATAACCGCGGGAAATAATCCCATGTCATTTTCTAGTGTCTATTTCAACCTCGGTCCTTCTACACCAGCATTCTTCAAAGCAAAGCTTGTGGGTCAGTGGTTGTGGCCATTCATACTCTGATTCTTATGGGAGCCAAGGATAATGAAGCCATTGTGACATCACTGATGTGATTGGCTCTTAGGCACTGGTGGAATGAGGCATTATGACATCACAATATCTGCTCTGGATACCAGAGACTGTCATTCTTCAGTGTCTGTTTCAACCTCGGTCCTTCTACACCAGCATTCTTCAAAGCAAAGCTTGCGGGTCAGTGGTTGTGGCCATTCATACTCTGATTCTTCCCTCTCTCCTTAAAGAATGACATGAAGATGGTTTCCCGCGGTTATCCGCGGGGACGGGAACGGTGATGAATTTTGTCACCGTGTCATTCTCTAATTTCATCCTCTCAACAGCAACCCAAAGCAGTTTACAATCAACTTAAACTTTAAAATGTATTAATTGTATAGTTAATAGTGTGTTTCCATGTAGTTTGTATGATTTATCATTTGTATTGCTCTATCAAAGTTTAAAAATCAATAAAGATAAAAAAAAAAACAAAAAACAACTTAAAAATAGCAACATTATATCTGCTTGCCCGACTTTAATTGCTACTTGAGGGTAGAAATGTACAAAATTCCCGCACTTTCGTGTGCGCAACTGCTGTTCTGGAATGAAGTTAAAAAAGAGGACACATGACCCTGACCCACCCCTAACCCTGACCCATCTACCATTAGTTTCACGCCTGCCCTGCCCCACTTTTCACCCATTTCCTTAGTCCCCCTTCCCATCTTCTGTACCCTTTTAGTGCTTCTCTCTTTCCCTCCCCCCTCAAAGGTGCTTCTCTCTCCTTCTCCCTCCCTCCCTCCCTCCCTTCAACCCCCTCCATGGATGCTTCTCCCTCCATCCCCCATGGGTACTATTCCTTCTCTTACCCTCTCTCGCTCTCTCTCCACAACCCCCTCTCCCACGGGTTCTTCGCTCTCTCTCTTTTCAACTCACCTACTGTGGGTTCTTCTCTCTCTCTCATGGCTCCACATAATTCTTTTCTCGGTTGGGCTGAGAAATTTTCAGCGGCCCCTCGTGGTAAAGGGACCATAAATACAATGAATGAGGTAAAGTCAAAATCAGTAAATTGAAACTTAATAACAATAATTCAGTGAGCGCATCTATTTCCAAAGGCAGGAATCAAAACAATTTCTTGCTCCAATGCACTGAAATAGCAAGTTATGCCCTTTGATATTCTTTTAAGGATCCAGTTCATGAACTTTTAAAGGAAGGAGACCATTAGAATTTCAATCTTAAAATCTGAAACAAATGTGAACAGAGCCATTTATAACATGAATTATAAAATAAATGCACTTTATGTCACCTCTGATGTTCAGAGAGGCTAAATACCAAGTCATTGGTTTCCATGCATGACAGAAGTGTTTTATTCAAGCCAGTGGCATACCTATGGTATGTGACACCCAGGGTTGATCATTTTATAACATCCTCCCTCCCATATAAAAAGGGACCAGAGAAGCACTCTCTAGGAGCTGCACCCGAGGCAGACTGCCCCCCCCCCCTTTGGTACACCACTGCCTGAGGAAGGGGATTTTAGTCTCCAAAAGTTAGTAAAAATTGTATTAAAAATTAATCCAATAAAAAGATTTCCTTATTTCCATTTTCTGTTTATAAATTTTTATCAATAAAGCTAATATAGTAGTTACAATACCACTTTATTCTAAAGCAAAAAACAAACAATCTTTTTTCTACCTTTTGTCATCGCTGGTTTCTGCTTTCCTCATCTTCTCTTCACTCTCCATTCCTTCCAGCTTCCGCCCTCTTTCTCTGTCCCTTTCATTTTCTTTCTGTCTCCTCTCCCTCCCACATGCTCTGGCATCTCTTTCTTCTCCTTCCTTCCCTCTTTCCCACCCCAACTCACCCGATGGTCTGGCATCTGCTTCCCTTCCCCTATGCCTTGGGATCTCTTTCCTCTCTTCTCCTTCCAATCTCTCCCTCTGGCATCTCCTTTCCTTCCTTTCCCTGCATCCCTTCCTTCCTGATGGTCTGGCATTTCAGTCTCCTTCCCTTCCCTCCCCCATGCCCTGACATCTCTATCCTCTCCTTTCCTTCCATCTCTCTCTCCCCTTCCATGCCCTGGTATCTACTCTCTTTCCTTTCCCTCCCTCCTTTCTGCCTGGTCTGGCATCTGTCTCTTTCCCTTCCCTCCCTGGGATCTCTTTCTCCCCCTCTATGGTCTGGCATCTCCTTTCCTTCGTTCCTTTCCCTCCCTCCCTTCCTTCCTTCCCCCCCCCCCATGGTCTGGCATCTCTTTTTCCTCTTCCTTTTCCCTCCCTCTCTCTCCTTGTCAAACCACTCCCCCCACAGTCAGCAGTGTAGAGTTCAGAACTCACTGCTTTTGCTGGCATTGGGCCTTCCTCTCTGCTGGGTCCTGCCTACTTCCTGTTTCCATGAAGGCAGGCCCCAGCAGAGAGGAAGGCCCAGGAACTTCTTCCACCAGCATTGGGCAGAGCAGTGAATTCTGCCGCTGGTGGAAGAAGTTCCCGGGGTCAGACCATGACGCCAATCCTCGCTTGGAGCACCCTCTTATGGGCTTTATCCAGAGTGGACCATTCCACTGCCCTCCCCCCCCTTCTTGGTACGTCACTGATTCAAGCACTCCCAAGCATACCTGTAAGGAGATTGAACAAACTGAAAAAAGCTTGTTGTTATACTGAAGCATCTGATCCATAACTGGTAGACAGAAGGTATGTGGAAATAGTCTAATCAATCTCATGTGTTCAAGTAAAGAAGAAAACAAAAGAAATTACAATTTTGACTACAAGACCTTTGTCAGCAAATAATTGTGGGTTAGAACCAGGTGAACAATTTAGTTCATTTTTTTTTTTCTTTTTCTACATATTGCAGGGTCAGCAAGGAAATTAGGAGCCAGCCCCAGACAGTAGCTTGTACATACAAGGCAGCAGGAAGCTACTTAGTCACGCAACACATGCTTTATGCTCGGCGAAATCCCACAATCACACGAGAGAAGTTCTTAACAAAGCAGTCCTTGGAAGTTGGTGCTCCAGAGGCTGTGGAAGATACAGAGCACTATCATTTGCTTTCCACTGGGAAAATAAGAGGCCCTCCACTAAGGCAGCAATTTGAGGCCAGTTCGGTTACAAGGTTCCTCCAATTAGGTATTTAGAGGGTACGCAATAGGGGATGTTTTTGGAAAAAATATGTTGATACCTACTTCCTTTCCAGAACAGTAGTGTAACTTTGTATCAGTGGCGTAGTAAGAGGGGGCTGTGGTGGTCCACTCCAGGCGCCGTCTTGGTGGGGTTGCCGGCGCCCATCCTCCTATCTACCCCACCGCTGCTTCCTCACCCTCCACTACCACGCATGCACGCCCCTTCCCTTCCCCCCCCCAACCTGCTGTTCGTGCCAGCGTCGGCTCTTCCTCTGACTTCACTTCCTGGATCCGCCCCTAGGAAGTGACGTCAGAGGAAGAGCCAAGGCTAGCGCGAGCAGCAGGTTGGGGTTGCTGCTCGTGCCGGGAATGTTAAAAAGGTACAGGGGGGGGGAGGTAAGGGGCGCACTTGCGTGGCAGGAGGGAGCGGGGAAGGAGTGGATGGGGGTGGGAGTGGAGAGGCCTCGGCGGGGGGTGGAGGAAAGGCACCAGCAGGGGCGGGGAGGTGAAGAGGAAGAGAGGCACCTGCGCAAGGAGGAAAGGCACTGGCGGGAAGAAGAGGAAGAGAAACTAAATTAAACTAAACCTTAAGTTTGTATACCGCATCATCTCCATAAAGATAGAGCTCGGCACGGTTTACAGGTAATTCAATAAATGAGGGAAGGACATAATAAGAAATTAGAGGTTATGAAGAGGATAGCTAGCTTTACATTTTTAATAGATAGCTTTACGTTTTGGAGAAAAGCCAGGTTTTCAGATGCTTTTGGAATAATTGGAATGAGCCTAGGTTCTGCAGCGGGGCAGGGAGGTTGTTCCAAAGCTCTATGAATTTGAAGAAAAGGGATTTCCCTAATTTACCTGCATACATGACGCCTTTTAACGAGGGGAAAGATAGTTTGAGTTTGTGGGCAGATCTGGTAGTGTCAGGTCTCGAAGAATTCCAGGATAGTGGGATTGGGGGAGGATGAATGCCATGTCGGATCTTGAAAATTAGGCAAGTACATTTAAAGTGAATCCTAGAAATCACCGGATGCCAGTGAAGTTTTGACAGAAGCGGGGAAAACATGATCGGATTTGCTTTTTGTGAAGATCAACCTATCCACAGTGTTCTGGATCTGCTGAAGTCTTTGAAGATTTTTCTTGGTTAGACTTAGATAGATAGAATTACAATAAGAACATAAGAAGTTGCCTCCGCTGAAGCAGACCAGAGGTCCATCTCGCCCAGCGGTCCGCTCCCGCGGCGGCCCATCAGGCCTATTGCCTGAGCAGTGATCCCTGCCTATTTCTATAGGCCAGTCTGGAAAGAATGATTGATTCTCATCACAGATAGACGCTAGAAATGTAGGCCTTGAAAACCCTGGCCTACATTTCCAGCACCTGTGGCGGAGCCGCAGTGCTATGAATGGCGCCGTCACGTCCTTGGCGCTGCTTTTGTCGGCAGCTGCTGATCGGGGCACCATTTATAGAATCCGGGCCTTGGAACCTTGAAACACTTATTTTAGGGCTGCAGAAAATGTTTTAAAGATTGCTCTCCCAACATGTGGATAAAAATATGTACAAGGGCAGTGGCGTAGCGAGGATGAGAGGCGCAGGGTTTGGAGGCATCCATCCCCCACCCTTGCCTCTGCCTCCTACTCTTTCCCTGATCCCGCCTTGCTGCGCGCGCCAGCCCTTTCCCTTCCCCCGCACTTCCAGTTGAAGTTGTTGCTCGCGGCGGTCAACAACGTTCTCCTTGTGAACCCTTCGGCTCACCTATGTGAGGCGCCCAGAAGTGTCATCAGCGGGAGAGCTGACGGGGTCACGAAGAGCACTTTGTTGACCGCCGCGAACAACAACTTCAACGAGAGAAACGGGGAAAGGGAAGGGGGATGCACACATGGAAGGGAGGAATGGGAAGAGGTGTGGGCAGAGAAGAGGATGGTTGCCGGTACCCCCACCAACATGGCGCCCATGGCGAACTGCCCCCCTCTCCCCTTTACTGCGCCACTGTACAAGGGTACTTTATAGTCCTATCTGGAAATGAGAACTAGGCCCTGATTCTACTACCGGTGCTCTAACCTCCCCCTTTTACAAAAGCGCAGAAAAGGTTTTCAGCGCCAGCCTGCGCGCTGAATGCTCTGCGCTGCTCCACCACTCATAGGAACTCTGTGATTGTCGGAGCAGTGCAGAGCATTCAGCGTGCCAGCTAGCGCCAAAAACTTGGGTAAGTTAGGCAGTGGTTGTCGTCCTACCGCCTCCTAATTGAATTCTTTTAATTGATAATAAACTGCGCGGTAATTGATCATCTTTTTTTAAACCAATTTTTTAAAAAAAATAAAATAAAATGGAGGCGTTTCCAGAACGGCCGCTTTTCTCGCATCTAAGGAGGCGCATTACGATGCCTAATGCCACTGTAGTCGTGGCTGACGCCGGAAGTGGCGTTAGGCGTCATAAAGCCTCTTCGTGCCGTGATTCTCATGAAAGGTAGGTGCCAGAAATGTAGGCCTTGAAAACCCTGGCATGAGTTTCTGGCGCCTACCTTTCACGAAGACGCAGTTCTAGAAACGGCATCGTTGTGTGATGGACACGGGATTATTTTTATTCATTTTCTATTCCTTTTTCCCCAAAGAGCTCAGAACGGATTACAGGTGAAACATACATAATATACAGTTAGGCTACTATTTGCACTGGAAATTTCATGGCGACACCAGAAAATATTTCTTCACCGAAAGGGTGGTTGACCGCTGGAATAATCTTCCACAACAGGTAATTGAGGCCAGCAGCGTGCCAGATTTTAAGAAAAGATGGGATTGGCATGTGGGATCTCTTCATGGAGGTAGTTAGGGATGGGCCATTAGGGTGGGCAGACTAGATGGGCCGTGGCCCTTTTCTGCCGTCATGTTCTATGTTTCTATTTGGCATGTGGGATCTCTTCATGGAGGTAGTTAGGGGGTGGGCCATTAGGGTGGGCAGACTAGATGGGCCGTGGCCCTTTTCTGCCGTCATGTTCTATGTTTCTATTTGGCATGTGGGATCTCTTCATGGAGGTAGTTAGGGATGGGCCATTAGGGTGGGCAGACTAGATGGGCCGTGGCCCTTTTCTGCCGTCATGTTCTATGTTTCTATTTGGCATGTGGGATCTCTTTATGGAGGTAGTTAGGGATGGGCCATTAGGGTGGGCAGACTAGATGGGCCGTGGCCCTTTTCTGCCGTCATGTTCTATGTTTCTATTTTGCATGTGGGATCTCTTCAAGGAGGTAGTTAGGGGGTGGGCCATTAGGGTGGGCAGACTGGATGGGCCGTGGCCCTTTTCTGC
The DNA here is from genome assembly GCF_902459505.1 of Geotrypetes seraphini. Taxonomy (NCBI): domain Eukaryota; kingdom Metazoa; phylum Chordata; class Amphibia; order Gymnophiona; family Dermophiidae; genus Geotrypetes; species Geotrypetes seraphini. The sequence continues at coordinate 13,414,529 of NC_047093.1, read as the reverse complement.
CGTCATGTTCTATGTTTCTATTTGGCATGTGGGATCTCTTCATGGAGGTAGTTAGGGGGTGGGCCATTAGGGTGGGCAGACTAGATGGGCCGTTGCCCTTTTCTGCCGTCATGTTCTATGTTTCTATTTTGCATGTGGGATCTCTTCATGGAGGTAGTTAGGGGGTGGGCCATTAGGGTGGGCAGACTGGATGGGCCGTGGCCCTTTTCTGCCGTCATGTTCTATGTTTCTATTTTGCATGTGGGATCTCTTCATGGAGGTAGTTAGGGGGTGGGCCATTAGGGTGGGCAGACTGGATGGGCCGTGGCCCTTTTCTGCCGTCATGTTCTATGTTTCTATTTGGCATGTGGGATCTCTTCATGGAGGTAGTTAGGGGGTGGGCCATTAGGGTGGGCAGACTGGATGGGCCGTGGCCCTTTTCTGCCGTCATGTTCTATGTTTCTATCCTAATTTTAAGGCGAGTAGCGGCAGTTTTTCAGGCGGCCGCTGACAATGGCGCCGTTTACGGAATGCAGCCCTAAAATTAAAACCCGTCAACAAAGTTAACATTAAAAAAAGATTTCAAACAATACAATAAAAACTTCTTTATTTATTTATTGCTTCAATTTAACATTCAAGATTTACGTTTTTCAAGGAAATTACAGCAATCATAATGACATCCAATTTACTTTACGTAAATACATCAGAAAAAGAGCAAAGCATTGGATACTATACTACAGTCCTCAATTATGGGGAGGCAAGAGTGGAAAAAAAAAAAATCCCAGGAAAAAGGATTTACGGTAACATTAACATTTTCTTCTAAGGAAATAGAGCAGGGTAACTCCAACGATATAATTCTTTGGACTCAATTTACACTGGTTCTTGGGTCAATGATATCCCCTTACCCTCAAGAAAAAACCCGCAGCTGAGCAGGGTCATAAAATATATACTTTTTATCTTGATAAAAAACAAAACATTTACATGGAAATCTTAGTTGAAAAATTACTTTATAGCAGTACAAGAAAAATTCCTTCCTCCTAACTTGGGTCCATTTTGAGACATCGGGAAATATCTAGATCTTTTCTCCTACAAAGGAGACTTGTTTCAAATTATAGTATAGCTATATCATTATTAATATCATGTCCTTATCCAGAACACTGCGGTCCGCCTCATATTCGGCCTGAAAAAATGGGAACATGTCACCCCTTTCTACCACAAACTTCACTGGCTACCCTTTGAATCCAGAGTCCTATTCAAATTTGCCTGCTTCTGCTATAAAACAGTGTTTGGCCTATCCCCAAGCTACTTAAACCCTCACTTCTATCTGAATCGCATAAACAAGCACTCCCGCAGAATTCAGCTCTTCGCCTTCCCCTCCCTAAAACTATGTCACTACAAAAGATTCCTTGATAAAACTTTCGCCTTCCAGGCTGCCAAACTGAACCCATGGCTAGCCCAAATTGTCCTTGAGGCCCCCACCTACCTCGGGTTTAGAAAATCTCTCAAAACTCACCTATTCCATGGACAAGACACCTAACACCTCTCTCCAATGAACAACAATCTCCTCCTGCCCCCTTCCACCTCTCTTTTCCCAACCTCCCCACCCCCTCCCCCCCTAACCTACCCCCCCCTCTCTCTCCTAACTTCATTCTACCTCCTTGCTCCTAATATTGTTCAATTGTTTTCGAACCACTTGTTATTTATTGCTTGCTTCTAATAGTGTTCAATTGTTTTTAAACCACTTGTAATTTTTTGTTAATCTAATGTAAACCGCCTAGAACTCCTTGGGTATGGCGGTATACAAAAATAAAGTTATTATTATTATTATTATTATCTTGAAAAAAAATACAAAAGACATAAGTTCTCCTGGGGGCTTCAGCTCTCTCTGAGATCTTTTCAGGAAATAAAGGGCTCCTTTTGCGAAGCCACGTTAGCGGTTTAACGCGTGCAATAGCGCATGCTAACCTGCCAGCCACGCTAGCCGCTACCACCTCCTCTTGAGCAGGCGGTGGTTTTTCGGCTAGCGCAGGAGTTAGCGCGCGCTAAAAGTGCACGTGCAATAAAGCCGTCAATGCGGCTTCGTAAAAGGAGCCCAAAGTTTCTGAAAAGGAGGGATATTATCTTCTGGGATCTCCAATACGTAGATCAAAAAATGTTCGAACACGTCTCGTGGAGTCATATAGTTAGAAACTGGAAACAATAATAATAATAATAATAAAAAAACTTCTTGCGCGATAAGTGCTTCCATATTTAGTGACTGCTAGCATTAGCATTTTAATGAGGAGCAAGGCAGTGCTTGTCTGTTACCACTGTTGTGCCTTGTAGCAAGTGTGTTTGGAATTGATTAACCATTCTGCCTGGCAGAAACCAGCCTGAACAAGCGCAAATCAAGCATTCAAACAACCAGGTCAAAGCCGGCTCCGGCAAGAACTTGCAGGTCAGCTGCTAATGCACAGGAAAAGCAGGCTGCAAAGATCTGTTCAAAGAGACGCTTAAGTGGATAGTGTTCAAGACCTAAAGGACTTATCTCCTTTGTAAATTCTAGCTGCAACAATGGACAGTTATGACTGTCGCATTATTCCGTGCATGGTTGTGTTGTACGTAAGCCTACTCAGATTCTTTAGAATTATATATTTTGATAAAATTTTTAAAAAATAATAATTCTAAAATTGTACGAGCCCAAGAAGATAACTGGGTTGATATTCAAAATGTATTTTTGATTTATTTAGAACTTTTTATCTATAGATACCAGGTGGCTAACAAAATGATACATGCCAGTGAAATAAACATTACACTGTAATATAAAGACAGAGTTAAAACATAACAAAAGATACAGTGGCGCTAGAAAAGGTTCAAAGAAGAGCGACCAAGATGGTAAAGGAGATGGAACTCCTCTCGTATGAGGAGAGACTAAAACGGTTAGGGCTCTTCAGCTTGGAAAAGAGACGGCTGAGGGGAGATAGGATTGAAGTCTACAAAATCCCGAGAGGAGTAGAACGGGTACAAGTGGATCGATTTTTCACTCCGTCAAAAATTTCAAAGACTAGGGGACACTCGAAGTTACAGGGAAATACTTTTAAAACCAATTGGAGGAAATATTTTTTCACTCAGAGAATAGTTAAGCTCTGGAACGCATTGCCTGAGGATGTGGTAAGAGCAGGTAGCGTAGCTGGTTTTAAGAAAGGTTTGGACAGGGAGCAACACAGGGTTTGAACCCACAACTTCAGGGTGCTGAGGCATTAGTGCTAACCACTACACCACACTCTCCTCTGATACAATAGCAGAAGTGAGCCAAGTATAGAGCAATGAAGCCATTGTGACATCACTGATGAGGTTGGCTCTTATTGGTGGAATGAGGCATTATGACATCAGAGAAAGGGACTTGTATACCACGTTTTTGTAGCTTTATAACCACACTCAAAGCGGTTTGCATACAGGTACTTCAAGCATTTTCCCTAATTGTCCTGGTGGGCTCATGTACCTGGGGCAGTGGGGGATTAAGTGACTTGCCCAGGGTTGCAGGGAGTAGCACAGGGTTTGAACCCACAACCTCAGGGTGCTGAGGCTGTAGCTCTAACCACTGCACCACGCTCTCTTCTGATACAATAGCAGAAGTGAGCCAAGTATAGAACAATGAAGCCATTGTGACATCACTGATGAGGTTGGCTCTTATTGGTCCCAGTGGGCTCACGGTTCATAGTCTTAAGCGCGCGAGACAAATGCACGCCGACAAATAAGCACCAACAATTCAGTGCAAGACTTCGGCGCACCGCAGGAAAACCTTCTTTTAAATGGCTCCGACGAGGGGTGTTGGTGGGGAACCCCCCCCCACTTTACTTAATAGGGTTCGTGCTGGCGTTGGGGGGGGGCTAGGGGGTTGTAACCCCACATTATACTGTAAACTTAACTTTTTCCCTTTTTTTTAGGGAAAAATTTAAGTTTTCTGTATAATGTGGGGGGTTACACCTCCCACCCCCTCCCCAACACAGCAGCGCGAGGCAGCATGATCCCTATTAAGTAGAGTGGGGGGGGGGTTCCCCTCCCTTCACCCCCGTCGGAGCCCTTTAAAAGAAGGTTTTCCTGCAGCGCGCTAAAGTGTTGCTCTGAATTGTCTCGCGCGCTTTTGTCCCGTCACTGGGCTCACAATCCATCTGTGACTGAAGCAGTGGAGGATTAAGTGACTTGTGCAGGGTCAGAGGAAGAAGTGCAGGGTTTGAACCCACAACCTCAGGCTGCTGAGGCTATAGCATTAATCACTGTGCCACACTCCCCTCTAGCTAATGCATGCTTAGAATTTATCCATATAAATTGAGGAGAGCTTGGAGGCATTCCAGAGGATGGGACAAAAGTTCTGTGGATAGCAGGTAAGTGGAGCTCAGAGAGAGCAATTGAAGTGGATTTCCTGTGATGTAACAATCCCTTTTGGCTCCACCTGGACTGGGGACATGGGTTCTTGATGCATGTTTTCTACCTGCTCTGATTGAGCTTCAGCAGGAAAAATAAACATGCGATGATGACTCTTGCCTACAAATCAAGCTCCCCAATGGCGCCATTGTACCTCAGCAAACTTATTATTTCCTAAGTTCCTTACTGCAATCTTTGCTCGGCTGACAACAATCTGAAACAATGTCAAAAAACATAGAATTTCGTTTCTGTAACTTGGCCCTTAATAAAATAAGGTAACCCTCTTTTCAGCTCCAGAGGCAAAATAACGCTCAGAATTTAGGAAGTGGGTTGGTTGGGCTGAGAACTTTTCAGCACCCCTTAGTATGTATAGGGCAATCAAGTCATTGTGACATCACGGATGAGGTTCGCTGTTATTGGTGGAATGAGGCATTATGACATCACAATCTCAGTTCTCAGAGACTGAAAGTCTTCACACTAAGAGGGGATGCTGAAAAGTTCTCAGGCCAACCAAGAAGAGAATGACGCGGATATGGTTCAATCAATGATCTGAAACGATGCGAAAACAGAGAATTTCGTCTCTGCGAATTGGTAAAATAATGCGCAGAATTTAGGAAGTGGGTTGGTTGGGCTGAGAACTTTTCAGCACCCCTTAGTATGTATAGGGCAATCAAGTCATTGTGACATCACTGATGAGGTTCGCTGTTATTGGTGGAATGAGGCATTATGACATCACAATCTCAGTTCTCAGAGACTGAAAGTCTTCACACTAAGAGGGGATGCTGAAAAGTTCCCAGGCCAACCGAGAAGAGAATGACGCGGATATGGTTCAATCAATGATCTGAAACGATGTGAAAACAGAGAATTTCGTCTCTGCGAATTGGTAAAATAATGCGCAGAATTTAGGAAGTGGGTTGGTTGGGCTGAGAACTTTTCAGCACCCCTTAGTATGTATAGGGCAATCAAGTCATTGTGACATCACTGATGAGGTTCGCTGTTATTGGTGGAATGAGGCATTATGACATCACAATCTCAGTTCTCAGAGACTGAGAGTCTTCACACTAAGAGGGGATGCTGAAAAGTTCTCAGGCCAACCAAGAAGAGAATGACGCGGATATGGTTCAATCAATGATCTGAAACGATGTGAAAACAGAGAATTTCGTCTCTGCGAATTGGTAAAATAATGCGCAGAATTTAGGAAGTGGGTTGGTTGGGCTGAGAACTTTTCAGCACCCCCCCTCACACAGGTCTTTAGGCCTGAACTCTATATTACTATGTTGTAAAAAGTTGGAATTGTTTTTTTAACACGGAAATGAGATTGTCTTTGAAGGCAACTCGTTTTGAACTGCAAAGGTGTGAGCTGAATCAGACTCTTGGAAAAGATGTCACAGTCGACACGAACAACCAGCAAGAAAACTGTAACAGACCAATTATTTCATTTAAACCTTTGACAAATTTAAGCTCTAGGAAGTAAAACATAGTCTAAATATATCCTCGGTTCTGTTTCCTTCCTTCTTACATATCGAGGCTTTACTGCCCACTGGAAATTAGAGGAGCGTGATTAAAGAGTTTTTATCTGTGATCATGGAGTGAAAACATACGCATTACATAACAAAGACGGCAGAACTAGGGGGTTATATAACCGATGATGGTGTGAATACGCTTTCGGAACCAGTTTGGCCAGTAACCGAAAAATGTCCCTTGCTGGTTTTATTTGTGTTTCTGTAATCATGACATCAGACAATAATTTCATTATTTCATATGGATGAAGATTAGCATCTAACTTTCTAATCTTTTCGGCAGACATTTTTTTAAAAAAGAAGAGTTGGATTCTCTCAGTTAATCCTTTAGCTGTTCATATTGGGGGTCCTTTTACTAAGGCGCGTTAACTGATTTAGCGCGCTAGGGGCCTGTTCTATCAAACTGCGCTAGCAGTTTTTAGCGCAGAGAACTCTATGAGCTTCGGAAGCAGCGCGGGCCATTCAGCACAGCTCACCGCTCTACAAACTGCTAGCGCAGTTTGATAGAAGAGGACCCTAGCGCACTAAATCAGTTAACACATCTTAGTAAAAGGACCCCGCTTCTTTGAAAATGAAAACACACCTTTCTCTTCCCCTTTGCTTTCCTATTCCTCTTCTGCTTCACTCCCCCCTCCCCCCAGCTCTCATTTTGTTCCTTTGTGGAACTCTCCTGATTTTGATCTCCTGTTGAACCTTCCTAAGACAGGTGACTTATATTTTTCATTTTTCACATCAGTGCCCTTTCATCGTTTTCCTCTCCAGTTGTAACTCTGCCTCGGGCCTCGATGTTGATCCATCACTGCCTCTTTGTTCTGTCCTCTTGAGTCCCCGCTGTTATCAGCTTTCCAGTCCTTACAGAATTTGCCCAGCTGTTATTTTTCCTTTTTTATTTGTGGTTACACATAGAAGGGCGTTGTTGAAAGAATGTCTAAGTCAGAATCCCCCCCCCCAAAAAAAACTTCATCTCATAGCCATTTTTGAACAGGAAAAATTCCGGGATTTCCTGTTTGAAAACATGCGAAAAGGATGTTCTTGAGCTAAAATCATTCAAAATAAATAGCCATTTTCCAAAATGAAATACAGTATTTAAAATATGAATGCCACAAAGCAGGCACATAAATGTCTGCCTGGCATCATTTGTGCAAAAATGGACACACAGACAACCCCATGGAGCAGAGGGAAGCAGCCTAGTGGTCAATGCAGTGGACTTTAAACAATGAGACCCAGGTACAAATCCCCATTTAATTCCTTTATAGGTTATCAAGAGCCCTCCAGGAGCAAATAAAAACCTAATGTACCTAAAGAATAAATTCAGGAACAGTAGGTATTTCTATGATAAGAACATAAGAAGATTCTGTAAGAATTGCCATACTGGGACAGACTGAAGGTCCATCAAGCCCATTGTGTCCTGTTTCCAACAGTGGCCAACCCAGGTCCCAAGTACCTGGCAGAAGCCCAAAGAGTGGCAACATTCCAGAGCTGAGATTGTGATGTCATAATGCCTCATTCCACCAATACCTAAGAGCCAACCTCATCAGCGATGTCACAATGGCTTGATTGTCCTAAACTTGGCTCACTTAAGAACATTAGAATTGCCATACTGGGACAGACTGAAGGTCCATCAAGCCCAGTCTCCTGTTTCCAACAGTGGTCAACCCAGGTCCCAAGTACCTGGCAGAAGCCCAAAGAGTGGCAACATTCCAGAGCTGAGATTGTGATGTCATAATGCCTCATTCCACCAATACCTAAGAGCCAACCTCATCAGTGATGTCACAATGGCTTGATTGTCCTAAACTTGGCTCACTTAAGAACATTAGAATTGCCATACTGGGACAGACTGAAGGTCCATCAAGTCCAGTCTCCTGTTTCCAACAGTGGTCAACCCAGGTCCCAAGTACCTGGCAGAAGCCCAAAGAGTGGCAACATTCCAGAGCTGAGATTGTGATGTCATAATGCCTCATTCCACCAATACCTAAGAGCCAACCTCATCAGTGATGTCACAATGGCTTGATTGTCCTAAACTTGGCTCACTTAAGAACATTAGAATTGCCATACTGGGACAGACTGAAGGTCCATCAAGCCCAGTATCCTGTTTCCAACAGTGGCCAACCCAGGTCCCAAGTACCTGGCAGAAGCCCAAAGAGTAGCAACATTCCAGAGCTGAGATTGTGATGTCATAATGCCTCATTCCACTAATACCTGAGCCAACCTCATCAGTGATGTCACAATGCCTTGATTGTCCTATACTTGGCTCACTTATGAACATAAGAATTGCCATACTGGGACAGACCGAAGGTCCATCAAGCCCAGTATCCTGTTTCCAACAGTACCCAGCTAGATCCCAAGTAGTAAAACAGGAGGGCTCAAATATTTGTACAGAAATAAAAGTGTTAAAGTGGGAGTTGCACCTGGGTCTTGTTCAAAGTCCATGGTACTGACCACTAGGCTACTCCTTATACTATAAGTGGTCTATAAATACTGCTACAGACGCTATGAATTTATCTTATTGGCCAGACTGGATGGACCATGAAAGTTTTTAACTGCCACCATACTATTTATTTCACATTTATATCCCGTTCTCCCAGGAACTCAGAACGGGTTACAGATTGACATTCACAATCAGTTTTAGGACAGACAATCATGACAAGGAGAGCGATACAGTTAGATAAATACAGGTCTTGGCTGGTCATAAAGAGGAGAGCTTAAGAGGAATATTTGAGGTGACTGATCATCGGTGGCCCAATCGGCAGAAGAGAAAAGTTTTCACTGATCTTCGGAAGGTCATTCTACAGAATGGAGGTACGACCTAGTGGTTAGAGCTTGATTTATTCATTCAATTTTCCATACTGTTCTCGCAAGGGAGCTCAGATAGGTTTACATGTATTTATTCAGGTACTCAAGCAATTTTCCCATGGCTCACAATCTTATCTAATGTACCTGGGGCAAAGGGGGGGGGGGTTAAGTGACTTGCCCAGGGTCACAAGGAGCAGTGTGGGATTTGAACCCACAACCTCAGGGTGCTGAGACTGCAGCGTCAACCACTGCAACACACACTCCCTTGAAGTTGTGAGTTCAATCTCAGCCTGCTCCCTCTGACTCTGGGCAAGTCACTTAAACCTTCTGTTGCCCCAGGCCAGCTTGTGCCCCTGCCAGGACAGATAGGGAAAATACTTATGAGTACCTGGTTGTTATTCAGTGTAAATTTCATGTTAATTCAGTTAAAATGACACAAAACTACATAGGAATTTCCACTGATATGTCATTTCAAATGTTATTCCCATATCATTATAAATGAATGCACATCCCTAATTTATTATAGACTAGCTGATCACCCTACGTTGACCAGATGTTTATTTATCCCAATATTCCGGCATCGATAGACTTGTATTCAGCGATTACGCCTGGTAAAACGGGAAGTATTTGATCGTTTATTTCGTGGACATCTTCATTTTTAGCAGCAAGAATGTCCCTGTCTAGGGGGCTGAACTTGGAGTTAAGTGGCTTTGGGAGTGTTAGTATTCATCTCAGCGAGCCTGAAAACTATGGGTTAGATACTAATATCTGTTGTTTTTGATAATTTTTACATGTCACCCCCTTCCCACCCCCACAGTATTTGTCCCCAGATAGTAAGTCATATGTATACCAAGTTTGGTTGAAATCTCTCCATGCATTTCAGAGTTATGCTTGAAAATCACCTAAGCGAGCCCGAAAATTATGGGGTAGACAGTAATATCTATCATTTCTGAGAATTTTTACATGTCTCCCCCTTCCCACCTCACAGTATTTTTCCCCAGATAGCAAGTCATATGTATACCAAGTTTGGTTGAAATCTCTCCATGCGTTTCAGAGTTATGCTTGAAAATCACCTCAGTGAGGCTAAAAATTATGGGGTAGACAGTAATATCTGTCGTTTCTGAGAATTTTTACATGTCACCCCTTCCCACCCCCACAGTATTTGTCCCCAAATAGTAAGTCATATGTATACCAAGTTTGGTTGAAATCTCTCCATGCGTTTCAGAGTTATGCTTGAAAATCACCTCAGTGAGGCCGAAAATTATGGGGTAGACAGTAATAATATCTGTCGTTTCTGAGAATTTTTACATGTCACCCCCTTCCCACCCCCACAGTATTTGTCCCCAGATAGTAAGTCATATGTATACCCAGTTTGGTTGAAATCTCTTCATGTGTTTCAGAGTTATGCTGGAATATACATACATACGTATACACACACACACTCAGATACATCCAATTTTTTATATATATATAGAGTAGATATCCTGTAAACCGTGTTAACTGTACAAAGAGGCCAAGGCTGAGAACCACTGCCTTATCCTGATTTGTGAAATCCAAACCTTTCCTGCCAATTCCCAATTTTCACTTGTTTAGGATTTTTTTTTTTTTTTTTTTCCAGACCTTGCTGCTTGAATCAAAGCTGTACTTGGAGAGGCTCTGCCAAAATGACACGGGGGACTCTCATTCATTCCATAACAGTGGGCGTGGTTGTGGGAGGAGCCTTGACATTATTGCTTCCCCGTGAAGACACGCAAAAAAAGGAGAACAGCTTACAGGGCTGTTTTGTCTGTTGCAGGTTTGCAGCCTCCAGACGAATGCTTGCAAAAGAATCTCCTTCCTAGTTAAACCAAGCTCTTTGGAAATTGCTTATATTTTAAGAGGCTGTAAAAAAAAATTTTAAGGGGGCGTAATATTTATTTATTTATTTCTTCCATTTGTGCATCGCACATACCTATACAAGCTCTTGGCGACATTACAGAGGAAGGGGTTAGAAGAGGATAGGGAGGACAAGGGAGGGCAGGAGGAGAAGAGGATACATAAGAACATAAGAATTGCCGCTGCTGGGTCAGACCAGTGGTCCATCGTGTCCAGCAGTCCGCTCATGCGGTGGCCCTTAGGTCAAAGACCAGCGTCTTAACTGAGACTAGCCATACCTAAGTACATTCCGGTTCAGCAGGAACTTGTCTAACTTTCTCTTGAATCCCTGGAGGGTGTTTTCCCCTATGACAGACTCCGGAAGAGCGTTCCAGTTCTCTACCACTTTCTGGGTGAAGAAGAACTTCCTTACGTTCGTACGGAATCTATCTCCTTTCAACTTTAGAGAGTGCCCTCTCGTTCTCTCTACCTTGGAGAGGGTGAACAACCTGTCCTTATCTACTAAGTCTACACCCTTCAGTACCTTGAATGTTTCGATCATGTCCCCTCTCAGTCTCCTCTTTTCAAGGGAGAAGAGGCCCAGTTTCTCTAATGTCTCACTGTATGGCAACTCCTCCAGCCCCTTAACCATCTTAGTCGCTCTTCTCTGGATCCAAGTAGTACCGTGTCCTTCTTCATGTACGGCGACCAGTGCTGGACGCAGTACTCCAGGTGAGGGCGCACCATGGCCCGCTACAGCAGCATGATAATCTTCTCTGATCTGTTCGTGATCCCCTTCTTTATCATTCCTAGCATTCTGTGATTAGGTGTCAAATAGATGAGTTTTCAGTTTCTTCTGGAATATGGTGTAGTTAGGTTCCGTCCTGGTCATTTCAGTAAGGTCATTCCAAATTTTTACACCTAGAAAGGTGAGCATGGAGTGGAAAACACGTTTGTATTGCAGATTTTTTGTGGAAGGGAGATTTAGAAGTATTCTGTTGAGGGTTCTGCGGGAAGTAGACCATGCCTTGGAGAAGAGCTGGATGAGAGGAGCCACGGGAAGTAACATGGAAAGCAATTGGGTTCAGACCTCTGCTCTTTAGGCATCAGGGACTAGAATGCAAAAACAGATATCCCCACTAATCCCCAAACATTTAACAGAAATAAAAAAGGGTCAAGGTTCTCTAAGAATAGAAGGAAAGACCAATAGATGTGCAGCGAGTATGAAGTGGTGAAAAGGGTAGTTGCTTACTTGACCTTTTTTTTTTAAAAAAAATTTTTTCAAAGAAGTCCTCTGAAGAAAACGTTTCAGTTGTGTCACCTCGAATTGAAGGAAGGGGTTAAGCAGCAGCTCCGCTGGTGGAGACACAACACAGCGACGCACAGACAGGCTGGAAATGCCAAGATCTGACAAGAAAAAAAAAAAAAACAAACCTCAGAAGCTAACTGAACGGAAAATTAACAAATCCTTTCTGGGCTGTATTTCATCATTCTAATCCCTTTATGCTTCTGAGTGTAAGGTTCCCAAGGCAGGAAAAAGTTCAGAGCTACCACGGAAAACAACATTGTCGGTTTTCTATTTCTTTGGGATTGGAGGGGGGCGGAGGGGGGTGGGGAGGGTTATTTCTACATGTTTTCATTTTCTACCTCTCAAATTCAATTTACTTAACTAATTGGCACCAGATATGTAAGAATGACCTATTAAAGGTTTTAGTCTTATTTTGCAGCAGGGGAAAGTTGTCATAAATTAGTTCAGACAATAAATATACAAAACAAATTGAATCCATCCTAACCCATAACTATTTCATCTTTAATAGGGGCGTCTATTTTCAATTGTGGGAACTGCTATGGGCACACGAGAATGGCACCATGATACGCCAACCTTTTTGTTACGATTGGAGGAAACATCCTGATCATGTTACCGAAACAAAACCTTTCAGATATTACCAGTACGAACAGTACGTAGAGGATATCGTCAAAATGTGGTCCGAAGAAGAAGAGAACCTATTGGTGTAGTGAGAGAGGCTGGTGCCTGGCATCGCCACGCCATGCACTCCTACTCTTCCCCGCCACTTGGGCACCCCCGCCACTCTTGAAATGTTCGCTGGCGCATGCAGCATCTTCCACTTGCTGCTTGCTGCAGCCACGGCTCCCTTCCGACATCACGTCCTGGTCCTAGGACTGGGAAGAAACGTGAGGCACTATCTCCCTCCTCCCCGCAAAGACAGCGCCCAGGGTGGTCTACCCATGCCGCCTTTACTACACCACCGAGACAACCCAATTCTATGTATGTTGCCTACAAAAAATCAATGCTGACTACTGTAGCGCTAAGCCTGAATCGATAAAAGTTAGGCATCCATGATAGAATCAAGCTTAGTGCCACGTAAGTGTGCTTAAGCACAGTGTCTGATTTCAAGAAAGCCTGGGATAGGCACGAGAGATCTCTTAGAGAGAGGAAGAGATAATGGTTACTGGGAATGGTCAGATTGGATGGGCCATTTGGCCTTTATCTGCCATCATGTTTCTACATTTCTATAATCATAAAGTTCTATGACATCACAATTCAGGTGTAATGAACCTTAGCCTATAGGAAGAGGAGATGCAAATGTTAAGAGCCTTAGCCAATAGGGAGAGGAGGAGATAGTGGATGCTGTGGATGGGCCATTTGGCCTTTATCTGCCATCATGTTTCTATGGCCCATCCATGCCCCTCTCATGCCCACGCTGCATTACAGATCTGCACAGAAACACTTGTAGTAGGCACATGCCCCTCCATCTCTGATATAGCTCCCCATGCCCTTCCCCTAAAGACTCCCAGCACCTCTCTCTTCCCTCCCCTGAATGCATTCCGAGGTCTCACAGTTCTTCCCGCCAACCCCTCTGCACTTTAAAAATCTATCAGTTCTTCATCAGCAGCAGTGATGCAGCGAGGGTAAAAGGCGCCTGGAGCGGTGTTGCCCCTCTCCTGCCCTCGTTTCCATCCACTGTTCTCCCTGCTGCACGTGCGCCCCCTCCCTTCGTACCTCTCATTGTTCACTGCTGTGAGCAACAAGAACTTCAACGTGCTCCTCGCGACCCCATCGTCTCTCCCGCTGTCACTTCCTATGTGCGGCACCCGGAAGTGACAATGCAGTGCCGAGGAGCACGTCAAAGTTGCTGCTCACAGCAGTATGGGGGAAGGGAAGGGAGGGCGCAGGCATGGCAAAGGGAGGCGGGGAAGACGCGGGGCAGAGAGGAGGAGGGTTGTCAGCACCCCCACCAACATGGCACCTGGGGCGGATCACCCCCAGTCCCACCTTTATCATGCCACTGATCAACAGCAAGGAGCGACTCAGCCCCTCTGTTTACACTGACCCTGATGTGGTTCTACCTAGGCGGAGTCAAGAAGTCGACTTGGTTATCAGATGGGATCTCCCTTTCCTTTTGTATTTCCCCTATATGTTTCTCTTTCCTATTTCATAATGTAATTCTTTACCTTAATCCTATCATTCCAGTAGGTCCTGTAAAATGTGCGGGACAATTGCGCGCGGACAAAGGAACTCAAATGCACACAGGACGTCAACACGCCGGATTAAAAGTTAAATTTAAAGCATTCTGAGGGGGGTGGGGGGGAACCCCCCCAGTTTACTTAGAAGTGTTGGCGCTGCCATGGGGTGGCTTGTACAGATGAGGACGGAGCTTAGGCATTGGTGGAATGGGGCATTATGACATCACAATCTGAGCTCTAGAATGTTGCTACTTAGGATTTTTAAGTGTTTGAGGCTTGTGCAGATGAGGACAGAGCTTAGGCATTGGTGGATTGAGGCATTATGACATCACAATCTGAGCTCTAGAATGTTGCTACTTAGGATTTGAAAGTGTTTGAGGCTTGTGCAGATGAGGACGGAGCTTAGGCATTGGTGGAATGAGGCATTATGACATCACAATCTGAGCTCTAGAATGTTGCTACTTAGGATTTTTAAGTGTTTGAGGCTTGTGCAGATGAGGACAGAGCTTAGGCATTGGTGGATTGAGGCATTATGACATCACAATCTGAGCTCTAGAATGTTGCTACTTAGGATTTGAAAGTGTTTGAGGCTTGTGCAGATGAGGACGGAGCTTAGGCATTGGTGGAATGAGGCATTATGACATCACAATCTGAGCTCTAGAATGTTGCTACTTAGGATTTTTAAGTGTTTGAGGCTTGTGCAGATGAGGACGGAGCTTAGGCATTGGTGGAATGAGGCATTATGACATCACAATCTGAGCTCTAGAATGCTGCTACTTAGGATTTGAAAGTGTTTGAGGCTTGTGCAGATGAGGATGGAGCTTGCAGGAATGGGGCAGGGACAGGAAAATGAGTCCCCGCGGGGACAAATTTTTCCCTGTGTCATTCTCTACATTCAGGTATTTCAAGCATTTCCAGGGGACTCACAACCTATCTAATATACCTGAAGCAGTGGAGGATTAAGTGACTAAACATCTTGAAACCTCAAGAAACTTTGACTACCCATGAAAACAGGTTTAATTCTAATGTAAAATCTTGTCTCCAGAGGCCCCTTCCAGCCTTCCAAAATTGTCCTCCCACTGTGGAGGACCCAAGTTCCGAACTTCAGTACAGAGGAGGGGGTGAAACGTTTGTGTTGGTGCAGCTACCAACCTCTGAATGCATTACCAGGTGACTTTTAATGTGCCACATTCCCAAGGGAATATTCAACAGCTGAGGTATGGTGGACATAAGATGTGTGTGGGTACATCACATGCTCCTTTTTTTGCATTTATTTGGGGATTATTAAATGTACCAATACACTTTATTGCACTGGTTGACCTCTCAAAACAAATATCATCACAGTTTCCATCTGCTTGAAGAAACCACAAGAAACATGGAGAAGAAAAGACGAGGCTTAAATATGATAATCCCTTGCTATGTATGGAAAGATTACAATAGAAAGCAAATCATTCGAAGTATGTGCGCTTTTGTGAAGGAGTCGATTTCAAATGCTGGCGTAAACCACACAGGAATAAGTGGTTTTGTTTATGACAGAATTCAATTCCACAGCAGTCTGAATAAACAAGGGATTACTGGAGGAGAAAAGAGTGAGAACGAGTTTATGAGAGGTGGAGAAGAGTTTCCAAATGTGCACAGATATTTATGCAGGAATTACAAACTCCCAATTAAAGGGAAACTACCATCCCTCTGGAAAAGGGAACGGGACATGTGTGGTTACACATTCAAAGTGGTTTACATGTATATAGGAACTTATTTTGCACCTGAGGCAATGAAGGACTTGCCTAATATCGCTAAAATTAGACCCTTCCTTTCTGAGCACACTGCCAAGACCCTCATCCAGTCTACAGAATCCTGAGTGGGGTAGAACGGGTAAAAGTGGATCGATTTTTCACTCCGTCAAAAAGTACAAAGACTAGGGCACACTCGATGAAGTTACAGGGAAATACTTTTAAAACCAATTGGAGGAAATGCTTTTTCACTCAGAGAATGGTTAAGCTCTGGAACGCATTGCCAGAGGTTGTGGTAAGAGCAGATGAAGTGGCTGGTTTTAAGAAAGGTTTGGACAAGTTCCTGGAGGAAAAATCCATAGTCTGTTATTGACAAAGATAGGGGGGAAGCCACTGCTTGCCCTGGATTGGTAGCATGGAATGTTGCTACTCTTTGGGATTCTAGAATCTTGTCACTCTCTGGGATTCTAGAATCTTGTTACTCTCTGGGATTCCAGAATCTTACTATTCTTTGAGATTGTGTATGGAATGTTGCTACTCTTTGGGATTCTAGAATCTTGTTACTCTCTGGTATTCCGGAATCTTGCTATTCTTTGAGATTCTGTATGGAATGTTGCTACTGTTTGGGATTCTAGAATCTTGTTACTCTCTGGGATTCCAGAATCTTACTATTCTTTGAGATTCTGTATGGAATGTTGCTACTCTTTGGGATTCTAGAATCTTGTTACTCTCTGGTATTCCGGAATCTTGCTATTCTTTGAGATTCTGTATGGAATGTTGCTACTCTTTGGGATTCTAGAATCTTGTTACTCTCTGGTATTCCAGAATCTTGCTATTCTTTGAGATTCTGTATGGAATGTTGCTACTGTTTGGGATTGTAGAATCTTGTTACTCTTTGGGGTTCCGGAATCTTGCTATTCTTTGAGATTCTGTATGGAATGTTGCTACTCCTTGGGTTCTGGCCAGGTACTAGTGACCTGGATTGTCCACCGTGTGAATGGACCATTGGTCTGACCCAGTAAGGCTATTTTTATGTTCATCACCTCTCGCCTACACAACTGCAACCTGCTTCTCTCCGATCTTCCGCTAAACCATCTCTATCTCCGTCAGTCTTTTTAGAACTCTGCTACGTGCCTCATATTCTGTCAGTCACTATGCTCATATTACCCCTCTCCTCAAATCACTTCATTGGCTTCCTATCCATTTCTGCATACAGTTCAAACTCCTCTTACTGACCTACAAGTGTATTCACTCCGCAGCGCCTCTGTATATCTCCTCTCTCCTCTCCCTCCCTCCCCCCACCGACACTCGGTTCATCGGCTACGTCTCTTTTATTTGTACCCTTCTCCTCTAAGGCCAACTCAGACTCTGTCCCTTCTACCTTGCTGTATGGTATGCCTGAGCCAAACTGCCTGACTTCGTACATCAGATTCTGTCTCTGGCAGTTTTCAAATTCAGACTCAAAGCCCACTTCTTTGAAGCTGCTTCAATTCCAAACTCCAACCCACCTGCTAAGCCCCAATATCTGTCTTATCATTCCCCCACCTGAGCTCTATGTATTTGATGCACCTTCTTGTCCAGTTTGTCTGTCTTGACTAGATTGTAAGCTCTTCTGAGCAGGGACTGTCTCTTCTGTGTTTTGATGTACAGCGCTTCATATGGCTATAGAAATGATTAGTAGTAGCATGGAATGTTGCTGCTCTTTGGGGTTCCAAGTAATAGCAACATTCCAGAACCTTCCGGAATCCTGACTCGATACATCGGGCTCCATCTCTGGCAGTATTCCGATCCAGACTCAAAGCCCACTTCTTTGAAGCTGCTTTCAATTCGAAACTCCAACCCACCTTTAAGCACCATAAGAACATAAGAATTGCCACCGCTGGGTCAGACCAGTGGTCCATTGTGCCCAGCAGTCCACTCACGTGAAGGCCCCTAGGTCAAAGACCAGCGCCCTAACTGAGACTAGCCCTACCTGCGTACGTTCCGGTTCAGCAGGAACTTGTCTAACTTGGTCTTGAATCCCTGGAGGATGTTTTCCCCTATGACAGACTCCGGAAGAGCGTTCCAGTTTTCCACCACTCTCTGGGTGAAGAAGAACTTCCTTACGTTCATATGGACTCTATCCCCTTTCAACTTTATAGAGTGCCCTCTCGTTCTCCCTACCTTGGAGAGGGTGAACAACCTGTCTTTATCTACTAAGTCTATCCCCTTCAGTACCTTAAATGTTTCGATCATGTCCCTTCTCAATCTCCTCTGTTCGAGGGAGAAGAGGCCCAGTTTCTCTAATCTTTAATCTTTCGATGTATGGCAGCTCCTCCAACCCTTAACCATCTTAGTCGCTCTTCTCTGGACCCTTTTGTGTCCTTCTTCATGTATGGCGACCAGTGCTGTACACAGTACTCCAGGTGAGGGTGCACCATGGCCCGGTACAGCGGCATGATAACCTTCTTTGATCTGTTCGTGATCCCATTCTTTATTATTCTTAGCATTCTGTTCGCCCTTTTCGCCGCCTCACTTGTCGACCAGAACTCCCTTCCTGGGAGGTCTCTCCATTGGTCAAGGACAAGGGGTTAGGTGAAGAGGCATGTTTTTATTGCTTTTCCTAAAGTTGAGGAGTCCTTCAAGGGATCTGATCTGCGGGGGCAGTCGATTCCAGTGGCTCGGTATGAAGTGGGAGTAGGACCGTCTCTTGGCGGCTTGCAGTTGAAGGGCACCATCATGTTTTAAGATGTATTTCATCCTGGGAGCAGAGGGACCGGTTCGGCATCACTTAGCCCAGCGCCATGTCATGCAAGGATTTGAATCACATAGTTTATGATTTTACAGACAGAATCTTTTTGATATACTGAACTTTGTATTATAACATTGCAAGAGAACTGTCCTTGAAACAACACATAATGCGAAATGCTGGATTCCCGTCGGAGCCCCATTCAGTGTATCTTCTTAAGATGAGATAAGTTTCTCATTAAATCTAATCTATATATTTATTTAAATTATATGTAAAAGTTGAGAAAACTGTTCTCTAGGCCAATGAGGAGGCCGGCTACTGATAGGCTCGAGCGTTACCTGAAATAGGACGCCCGAGTGTAGCCGCTGAGACCATAGAAAGTCTGATGAAATATTTCTAAAGTGATCCAGAAAGAGATGAAATGATATAAATGAGATGAATAAATATTTATGAAATTTCTGTAAGCATTAAGTGATACTGATAATATCTAAGCACAGCAGAGAGTGGCACGAATTAAGTTGACGATTGATGGATTATTGCCTTCGCTCATAAATTATATATATTGAAGCCATTTATTTTTGAGGATTTGAACGCTAGCATCAGGCTCGTGAAGACACAAGGTTTAGCTATGGGCAGCCAGTGAGCTTGGGAGACAGGGTCGCAGGCATGGAGGTTTTTTTTCAGAAGCCTGATCAGCGGGAGACTACTGAGGCATAGAGTAGTTGGGCGAAGTCAGACTCTGAAAAGTACCGTATTTTCACATAGATAATGCGCACCCGTGTAAAACGCGCACATGGGTATAGCGCGCAAAAAACACATATTTATGTACATAAATTTTTATATACCGCGCACACCCGTATACCGCGCATGCTGCCCGACTCTCCTTTCGCCCGCCCCGACTCTCCTCTGGAGACCCTGACTCTGTTTTCGCCCGCCCCGACTCTCCTTTCCTCCTTGAAGTCCTGTCCCTACCCTGAAAGCCTGATGCCCCCCCCCCGACGTCCGATTCACCCCCCCGCAGGACCGCTCGCACCCCCACCCCGAAGGACCGCTCGCACCCCCACCCCGAAGGAGCGCTCGCACTCCCACCCCGAAGGACCGCTCGCACCCCCACCCCGAAGGACCGCTCGCACCCCCACCCGAAGAACCGCCTGCACCCCCACAGCCTCCCCCCCTCCCCCATGGAGAAGCTGTCTACCTTGTTTCCGGATGCCAGCGAGCCCAGCTGTTTCCTCTGCCGGCGGTCCCGCCCCTTCTCTGAGCCCTGCTGTGCTGCTTTTTCTTCCGGCGGTCCCGCCCTTTCTCTGACATCAGAGAAAGGGCGGGACCGCCTGAAGAGGAAGCAGTGCAGCACAGGGCTCTGAGAAGGGGCAGGACCGCTGGCAGAGGAAGCAGCTGGGCTGGCATCCGGAAACAAGATAGACAGCTTCTCCATGGGGGAGGGGGGGAGGCTGTGGGGGTGCAAGCGGTCCTTCGGGTGGGGGTGCGAGTGGTCCTATGGGGTGGGAGTGCGAGCGCTCCTTCCGGGTGATGAATCGGGCGTCGGGGGGGGGAAACTATGTAAAAAAATTTTTGTACAATGCGCTCACACGTATAAGGCGCAAGGGTATGCGCGGTTTGTAAAAACCACGTATAACGCGCGCGTTATATGCGAGAAAATACGGTAGTTCCTTATTTTTTGGAGTAATCGCAGGGAGTAAAATGAGGAAGATATCAACCGAGAGATACGGTCGGAAAGCGACAGGTTGCAGTCAAGGAGTATTCCTAGGCTGCGCACTTGGCCTTTCGCAGTTATAGTCCTCGAGTCCCAGCGCAGCGAGGGACGGGCGCGGTTGCAGCGTTCTTTGCGGATCCAAAGGCGTTCCGTCTTGGAGGCATTTATCTGCCATCACATTTCCATGTCTCTATGCTTTCGGACCTGGGTTCCTGTAATGACATTACTGGGAGGCAGCTGGATCTTTGTAGGTTCGAAACGCGGAACAGTAGCGATGCTGGCGTTGGAAGTAAGGATTGCGATCATATTGGAGAACCCAATTCACAAACATCGTACGACTTCAATCCAAGCAGGGTGGACACTGTGTCTGGAAGTAATAACAGAACCTCAAACTAATCCCCTCCCCCAACAGCACAAACCCTGGGAACGGTCATAGAAACATAGAAATAGACGGCAGATAAGGGCCATGGCCCATCTAGTCTGCTCACCCCAATGACCCTCCCCTACCTTTCTCTGTGAATAGATCCCACATGTCTATCCCATTTAGCCTTAAAATCAGGCACGCTGCTGGCCTCAATAACCTGAAGTGGAAGACTATTCCAGCGATCAACCACCCTTTCAGTGAAAAAGAATTTCCTGGTGTCCCCGTGCAGTTTCCCGCCCCTGATTTTCCACGGATGCCCCCTTGTTGCCGCGGGATCCTTGTTGCCGCGGGATCCTTCTTCCACCTCGATGCGGCCCGTGAGATACTTGAATGTCTCGATCATGTCACCCCTCTCTCTGCGTTCCTCGAGTGAGTACAGCTGCAACTTATCCAGCCGTTCCTCGTACGGGAGATCCTTGAGTCCCGAGACCATCCGGGTGGCCATTCTCTGGACCGACTCCAGTCTCAGCACATCCTTACGGTAATGCGGCCTCCAGAATTGCACACAGTATTCCAGGTGGGGCCTCACCATGGATCTATGCAATGGCATAATGACTTCAGGCTTACGGCTGACGAAACTCCTGCGTATGCAACCTATGATTTGCCTTGCCTTGGATGAAGCTTGCTCCACTTGATTGGCAGTCTTCATGTTCTCACTGACCATCACCCCTAAGTCTCGTTCTGCTTCCGTTCTTGTTAGGATCTCGCCATTAAGGGTGTAAGTCTTGCATGGATTATGGCTGCCCAGGTGCATGACTTTGCATTTTTTGGCATTGACGCTGAGTTGCCAGGACCTAGACCAGCGCTCCAGTAGGAGTAGGTCGTGCATCATGTTGTCGGACATTGAATTTATGTCAGTCCCGCTCATTGCACTGGACTGACAACCAGGGAAGCCCAGCTGAAATTCTACATCTGCTCCTTGTGATCTGGGGCAAGTCTTTTAACCCTTCGTTGCCTCAGGAGCATACTTAAATTGCGAGCCTCCCAGGGGCAGGGACATATGCAGCGGATCTGAATGGAACTCGGCAAGAGCAACTTCAGAAACAGGTGTGAGCTAAATCCATGTAAACATCCCATTCCTTTGCCTGACGTGCCTAGCAGGTAATTCCGGTTATAGTCTAGGATCTTCTTGCAAGAACGGAATATCTGGTTGCCCGAAGCTGCTGGCGTTGCTTTAACATCCTCACCCCAAATCTAGCCCCCGTCTTTCACATACATGAACAGTAGAAGCTCTGTGCTAGGTTTGTTTTTTGGGGGGAACCTTTTCAAATGCTTCGAACCCTCATTGCTTTTGCAACTATAACGAAAGCCACTTTTCTGATTTTTATTAATCGGTTGGAATCTTAGTGTTTCAAAGTAAAGTGTTTATGTTATTTTGGGGTTAATTTTGTTCGCAACAAGGCAATAAATTTTATGACTGACTGACGCACTGGTTTAACAAGATGTCATTCACTGTCTAACCAGATCATTGGGGTTAAAATGTAAAAGAAAGCTGAAGTAAATGTTTAACTCGAATTCTTCTATTATAAACTTTTCCTTTTTTGATTATTAACCCAGGAAGTTCTTTACAATTCCATGTTTGAGGATACAGAGCTAACAAAGCGGCATTTAAAGCTACGTCAGGTACAGAAGAGCAAGTTAAGGTAAGAGTTACAGGTTTGGGTTTTATTTTTTTATTATTATTGTTACCTTTTGTATACATTTGATATTTATGTGTTTACTTTAGCTAAGGGTTCTGTGAAATGTCTGACTTTATGCCAGATGTACCTCCGAGAATGTCCGACAGAGAGCAATCAAGCAATCTTTAATTCCAGAGAAGTAATTTTGCACATTTTCAAAACAGGCCATGTCTAAGCCATGTCAGATTCTCTTGCATTTGTTTTGAACTGGTTTGGGGAATGGCCCCTACCTATCTCTTACCACATTTCGAGCTACACATCCCCACTAGGACAACCAGAAATGCCAATCTTTTTGCCTATCCAAGGATCACGGATTGCAAATACAGGTCCTTTCTGGACAGAACTTTCAAGTTTCAAGCTAGTAAACAGCAGACCTGGCTAGGCAATTACATCGACGGAGCCAGGTTGACCTACGGCGCATTTCGGAAAGAAATTAAGACAGCACTGTTCGACAGATTTATCTCCTAATCAGATACCATTTTAAAACTAATAACACCATACTGATAACTTTGAGAAATATGTGTATTTTTACTATTTGTATTCTGTAATTCGCTGATTGTCCAGCTCTCTTCAGTGTAAACCGCCTAGAAGTCGTAAGATTGTGGCGGTGTAGAAAAAATAAAGTTATTATTATTAATATTAATAAGCAGGGACAGTAGATTTCATAAGGAAGGAAATGCAGGGCTATCAGCTTAAAGACAGCTGGTTGGCAGGACTGGCTTAGGTAACAAAACTAATGCAGTGTTCCCCAGGTCATTCGGGGTCAGCGGTTCGCGGTCCTGGTCATTCGCGGCTCCTGATTGGTAAGGCCCGACTTTAGTGCAGGAAGAGGCGTAGAGCATAGAGCGAGTGATTTCCTTCACTCGCTGGCGCTCCGGCTGCTCTCTCCTGCCTCTCCCGCAGCCCTCTCCAGTCTCCCCCATGAAAAACCGTATTCGCGGTTTTTCAAGATTCGCGGGGGTTCCTGGAACAGAACCCCCGCGAATATCGGGGGAGTACTGTATAGCCAATATGGGAAAAGGTACACAAGGGGGTGCTGATAAGTTCTCAGCCCAACCAACTTCTTAAATTCTGTACATTATTTTGCCACTGTAGCTAAAAAGTGTCATCTGATTTCATTGGTGTCAGGTCAAAGGCGCGCCGGGACAAAGGCGCGAGCAGACAACTGAGCGCAGCGCAGAGGTGCGCGCCGAAGAAAAAGACTGTTTTTAGGGGCTACGACGGGGGGTGGGGTGGAGGGGAACCCCCCCACTTTACTTTATACAGATCGCGCCGCGTTGTGGGGGCGTTGTGGGGGGTTTGGGGGGTTGCAACCCTCCACATTTTACTGAAAACTTAACTTTTTCCCTGTTTTTAGGGAAAAAGTTACGTTTTCACTAAAATGTGGGGGGGGTTACAACCCCCCAAACCCCCCACAACGCCGCCGCGATCTGTATTAAGTAAAGTGGGGGGGCTCCCCAACAAAAACCCCCATCGCAGCCCCTAAAAACAGTCTTTTTCTTCAGCGCGTGCCTCCATCTTGCGCTCAGTTGTCGGTGCGCGCCTTTGTCTTCCGCGTTACTGTCTATGAACCGATTTCATTAAAGGGCAAATTCTATAAGAAGTGCCAAAAAGTTAGGCGCCAATCTAGGCCCTGTTCAGCACGATTCAAGTACAATTGGGCGCTGTTTAGTGAATCACGCTGAGCGGCACCTATTTCGGAGGCGCCCATTAAATAGGCCGGCTCCAGGCACAACTAAAAGTTAGGCGCCCATGCGAGCGCTTAGGCACGCTTAAGAATAGTGATTCTGTAAGAAGGCGCCTAACACGTAGCCACGCCCACGCCTGACATGCATAGCGCCTATTTTTGGGAAGGCCGCCTAAATTTGTAGAGGCGCCTTATTCACTCTATGATCATATCCAAACTAGATTATTGTAATTCTTTGTTAATCAATATATCACAAAAAGAAAAAAAGAAGACTTCAGATAATCCAAAATACTGCAATAAAACTCATCCATAAAGCAAAAAAATATGACCACGTTACACCGCTATTGATCAAGTCCCATTGGCTACCTATTAGCCACCGAATTACTTTTAAGATATTATTCTTGGTATTTAAAGTACTAGCTTTCAATGAACCTCAATTCATGTCTAGAATGCTCATTCCTTATTATGCCCCTCGTTCTCTTCGTTCATCATCACAAGACCTATTAACTGTCCCTTCCTTAAAAATTGTGGGTACAAGGAGAAAGGAAATGTTTTCTGTTATAGCTCCACAAACGTGGAATGCATTGCCTCTTTACATCAGAAAAGAAAAAGATCTTATCTCTTTTAAAAAACTTTAAAAAACTTTTTTATTTAACGATGCTTTTAATAATTAAACTACGAGTCCTTTTATTAAGCAAATGTAGACTCCCAGTTGTTTGTTTTGTTTTTTCCCTTCCCCGTGTTCTTTCCTCTTTTATGTTTTTCTGCCTGAGAGAATTGTAACTTTATCCTCCTTTCCGTCTATATCATGTTCGTCACTAAGCCACATGTATAAAGAAATTTATAATGCGTTATAAGTATATTAACTTTTTACTTGTGTCTTAAAATTGTTTCTCCTCTAAAATGTTGTTTTTAAAATTGTTCATCGCTTAGAATGTTTTGTATAGGCGATTCATCAAATAATAATAAAACTTGAAACTTGTTACAGAATCGCGCTTTCTTGATAGGCGCCTAGGTTTCAATCAGTGCTAATTAAAAAGCTTAATTGGCCTTCTTGTTCAATTTTAGATAGGCGCCTATCTAGGTGGGCGCCTCCGAAATAGGTGCCTAACTTTAGGTGCTGGTTACAGAATTTGGGCCTAAGAGCCAGTTTGCAGAAACAAAATTCTCTGTTTTGACATTGTTTCAGATCATTGATTGAACCGTGTCCACGTCATTCTCTTCTTGGTTGGCCTGAGAACTTTTCAGCACTCCTTTGTATGTCATAAAAAATGCCAAAAAATGCAAAGTTATGCACCTGGGCAGCCAGAATCCATGCAAGTCTTATACCCTTAATGGCGAGATCCTAGCAAAAACGGTAGCAGAACGAGACTTGGGGGTAATCGTCAGTGAGGACATGAAGTCTGCCAATCAAGTGGAGCAGGCTTCGTCCAAGGCAAGACAAATCATGGGCTGCATACGAAGGGGTTTCGTCAGTCGTAAGGCGGAAGTCATTATGCCATTGTATAGATCCATGGTGAGGCCCCACCTGGAATACTGTGTGCAATTCTGGAGGCCGCATGATCGCAAGGATGTGCTGAGACTGGAGTCGGTGCAAAGAATGGCCACCCGGATGGTCTCGGGACTCAAGGATCTACCATACGAAAAACGGCTTGACAAATTACAGCTATACTCGCTCGAGGAGCGCAGAGAGAGGGGGGACATGATCGAGACGTTCAAGTATCTTACGGGCCGCATCGAGGCGGAGGAGGATATCTTCTTTTTCAAGGGTCCCACGACAACAAGAGGGCATCCGTTGAAAATCAGGGGCGGGAAACTACGAGGTGACACCAGGAAATTCTTTTTCACTGAAAGAGTGGTTGATCGCTGGAATAGTCTTCCACTACAGGTGATTGAGGCCAGCAGCGTGCCTGATTTTAAGGCAAAATGGGATCGGCACATGGGATCTATTCACAGGGCAAAGGTAGGGGAGGGACATTAAGGTGGGCAGACTAGATGGGCCGTGGGCCCTTATCTGCCGTCTATTTCTATGTTTCTATGTTTTATAGGACAATCAAGTCATTGTGACATCACTGATGAGATTGGCTCTTATTGGTGGAATGAAGCATTATGACATCACAATCTCAGCTCTGGTTACCAGAGACTGAAACTCTTGAAACTAGGAGTGGGTGCTGAAAAGTTCTCTCTGGTAACCAGAGCTGAGATTGTGATTAGAGAATGACACGGGGGGGAAAAAAATCTCTCCCCGTCACTGTACCACCGTCCCCTTCACCGACCCGTCCCCTCAGCATCCACCCTTCCCTCTCACCACCTCACTGCCCTTCGGCACCCCTCGAGCGGTCCGCGCATCTCCCTCCCTCCCCCTTACCTTTGCGGCACGTTTTAAGGTTTGAGTAGCTTGTCAAAAGCCGCCGGAGTGTTCGTGCACTTGCATGCGCGTGTGGGCGGAAGCTTCTCCTCTGACGCAAACAGAAGTTGCGTCAGAGGAGAAGCTTCTGCCCACACACGCACGCTCCGGCGGCTTTCAACAAGTCTCAAACCTTAAAACGCGCCGTGAAGGTAAGGGAGGGGGAGGGAGGGAGATAGATAGATTCGGGTAGGTGGAAGGAGGTAGAGGGCCACGCACAATTGGTGACCGCGTGCGTTCCCTCCCTTAATTGCAGGGACAAGGCCATTCACCGCTCCACGGGGTGGTGCATGGCCTTGTCCCCGAACCTGCGGTGAGCACCTTTCCCCCCTCCACTGTTTTGGCGGGTTACCCGCGACTACTCGCAGCTAGCCGCGGGTAACATCCACCGAGTCATTCTCTAATTGTGATATCATAATGCCTCATCCACCAATAAGAGCCAACCTCATCAGTGATGTCACAATGACTTGATTGTTCTCTACTTGTCTCGCTTTTATTACATAAAGAGTGACATTATCATCGTGGGCTGCCATTAAGATGTGCTTTTATACTGTTTTAATGCCCCATGTTGATCCGGATGGGCGCACCATCTGCGGCCCTCGGCGGACAGGGGTGCAGACCACCATCGGACCAGATCGGAACCCATGGCTGGCTGCAGCGAGGACCCCGGGGGGGGTTTGCGGCCCGGCGCTGCACGGCCGCCGCTGGCAGTGGACCGCGGCCGCAGCGCTGCCGTGTGGCGGCCATATGTGCCCCCACCTGGATATAAAATCTTAACTTACATTTGTTTTTAGTAGCGAATTGAAGCTGGAGGGTGGCGGTGGGTTCTCCGAAGGCAGATATGCCGCTGAATTAAAGCAGGAGGGTGGCGGTGGAGCTCTCAGGAAGCAGATAATGCTGCTTCCTTCTCCAGCTCTTGCCTTCCTGAAAAGGGCGACCTCCCACCCACTCCCCGCTTATCTACCCCCCTCCCTCCCCTACCTTCTATGGCAATGGCTTTCGGCCGATTTGCCTTCCTCCTCCCTATGGGATCGGAGCTGATTCTAATTTAGAATTTATAAAACCCTAAGAATAGAAGCCCTAGTTTCGAACGGTACCAAACAAACAGCTTTTATTTTGGCAATATGGATGCATTTAATATTACATTAATTACTATTAAACACTTCAATAACAAGCTTTCGTGGTCAAGTTTTCTCTTAAGCTTTTCTTCACTTTTATCTTTGCTCTTTCATTAGCCCTCCTCTTTGCAAAAAACCTTATCTGAATTTTTCTAATGATAGGTTTCAAAATTCTTTGACCATGACCAAGAGCATTGAAAAGGGCATATAGGCATTTTTTTTGCATGCTTGACTTTTCCTAATCCGTTCTAAGCTTGATGTTTGAAGTCAGCCAACCTTTGAATTGATTGAGAAGCAAACCCTGAACCTCTCCATTTCTTAGTTAATGCTTGATCCTTAGACAGTCACAAAAAACTATAAGCTTATGCATTAGGGCCTAGACAATATATCCATTTTTATCAATCACACAATCAAATTAGTTCAAAGAAACCCAGAAAAACAATATGGCAATCACTAGAGGCTTATATAGCTACTGGTGAATACGAGGCCCCCCCCCCCCCCCCCCCCGCAAAGATCTCAGCTCAGACAACAAAGTTGGGGCAGTCTCCATCGAGGGCTATGCACTCAGTCCAGCAATTTTCCACTTTTTCGTTCCATATTATTCTGACGGAACGAAAAAAAAGTGGAAAAAATTGCTGGACCAAGGTTATAGCCTTCGAGGGAGACTGCCCCAACTTTGTTGGCTGGGCTGAGAACCTTTCAGCGGCCCCCTCGTATTTCAAATGAAAAACTTCAGGAACAGTAAGGCCCCCTTTTTTTTTTTTTTTTTATTAATTCAAAAGATTTTATTAATTTTCAACAAGAAATAGGGTGAACAATTGATAACATAGATATGACACAGCCTATTGTACAAGTGGTGACAAAATATGTTATATAATAAACATTCCAGTAGCAAAAGGTACAACGACTAAATTTGAAAGTGTCATAGTGGAAAAACATAATGGTGTCCATACCTATCTTAAAATCTGGAGTCCAGTTAACTCATACTGACAAATCAGGGGTCCCCAAAGTCCCTCTTTGAGGGCCGAATCCAGTCGGGTTTTCAGGATTTCCCCAATGAATATGCATTGAAAGCAGTGCATGCACATAGATCTCATGCATATTCATTGGGGAAATCCTGAAAACCCGACTGGATTCGACCCTCAAGGAGGGACTTTAGGGACCCCTGATGTACAGGCTACGTCTCTTACATGTTCTATATCAGGGGTCCCTAAAGTCCCTCCTTGAGGGCCGAATCCAGTTAGGTTTTCAGGATATCCCCAATGAATATGCATTGAAAGTAGTGCATACACATAGATCTTATGCATATTCATTGGGGAAATCCTGAAAACCAGACTGGATTCAGCCCTCGAGGAGAGACTTTGGGGACCCCTGATGTATAGGTTAAGTCTCTTACATGTTCTATATCAGGGATCTCAAAGTCCCTCCTCGAGGGCCGCAATCCAGTCGGGTTTTCAGGATTTCCCCAATGAATATGCATTGAAAGCAGTGCATACACATAGACCTCATGCATATTCATTGGGGAAATCCTGAAAACCCGACTGGATTGCGGCCCTCAAGGAGGGACTTTAGGGACCCCTGATGTACAGGTTACGTCTCTTACATGTTCTATATCAGGGGTCCCTAAAGTCCCTCCTTGAGGGCCGAATCCAGTCGGGTTTTCAGGATTTCCCCAATGAATATGCATTGAAAGCAGTGCATGCAAATAGATCTCATGCATATTCATTGGGGAAATCCTGAAAACCTGACTGGATTGCGGCCCTCAAGGAGGGACTTTGGGGACCCCTGTGACAAATGAGCCACTGATGTTCAGAACATGATCTAGGTTACTTTGAAACTTAGGGCTCCTTTTACTAAGCTAGCTGACGTTAGCGTCCAGCGCGTGCTATAACCGCTATCGCAGCTTAGTAAAAGGAGCTCTTATTGTCAGAAAAAGCTTCTCCGCCTTATGGAAACTAAGAACCATCAGAAAGTACTTCGACGCAACCTCATTCCGCCTACTGGTGCAATCCTCCATTCTGAGCTTACTCAACTACTGCAACATTATCTACCGGGGGTCCTTCAAAAAAAACATTCAAAGACTCCGTATCATCCAAAATTCGGCAATTCGACTGATCTTTGGGCTATAAAAATGGGAACACATAACTTCCTACTACCAAAAGCTCCACTGGCTACCCTTGGAAGCAAGAGTGCAGTTCAAGTTTGCCTGTCTCTGTTTCAAATCCATTCTTGGTTTGGCCCCCTTATACTTGGTTCCCCATTTTACCTTAGGTTGTCCATCCAGACCCACTCGCAAAGCTCTCTCTTCAGCCATCCGACTCTAAAGGCCTGCCGTTACAAAAGACACCTGAACAGAACACTTGCCTTCCAAGCAGGTCATCTAAATCAGTGGTTCCCAACCCTGTCCTGGAGGAACACCAGGCCAATTGGGTTTTCAGGCTAGCCCTAATGAATATGCATGAAGCAAATTTGCATGCCTATCACTTCCATCATATGCAAATCTCTCTCATGCATATTCATTAGGGCTAGCCTGAAAACCCGATTGGCCTGGTGTTCCTCCAGGACAGGGTTGGGAATCACTGATCTAAATGATTGGCTGAGCACTATTATCTCGCGCACCTCATCCTACCTAAACTTCAGAAAATTATTAAAAACTAACCTATTTAACCGATTTGTAACCTAAGACCTCTTACCCAACCCTTGTCCCCCAAGATCTCTTTTGTCATACCTCTGCTTCCTGCTCACCGTACATTTGACCCCTTATATCAGGGGTAGGGAACTCCGGTCCTCGAGAGCCGTATTCCAGTCGGGTTTTCAGGATTTCCCCAATGAATATGCATTGAAAGCAGTGCATGCAAATAGACCTCACTCATATTCATTGGGGAAATCCTGAAAACCCAACTGGAATACGGCTCTCGAGGACCGGAGTGCCCTACTCCTGCCTTATATTGTACCTGTTCCCTGCTTACATATATTAATTGTATCTGTATTCGCTGATTGTACCCATTTGCTGATTGTCCAGCCCTTCTTTGTTGTAAACCGCCTCGAACTACTACGGCTTTGGCGGTATATAAGAAATAAAATTATTATTATTATATTTCTTCTTTATGTGAGTCTAGTGCAGGAGTGGGCCACTCCGGTCCGCAAGGGCCGGAATCCAGTCAGGTTTTCAGGATTTCCCCAATGAATATGCATTGAAAGCAGTGCATGCAAATACATAAGAATTGCCATCTCCGGATCAGACCCTGGGTCCATTAAGTCCGGTGATCCGCACACGCGGAGGCCCCGCCAGGTGTACCCTGGCATAGTTTAAGTCCCCATATCACTGTATGCTTCTCAAGGGAGATGTGCATCTAATTTACCCTTCCCTGTATCACTCTATGCCACTCTTAAGGAGATGTGCATCTAGTTTACCCTTAAATCCTAGAACAATGGATTCTCCAATTCCTTCCTCTGGGAGAGCATTCCAGGTGTCCACCACTTGCTGCGTGAAACAGAAATTCCTGATATTCATCCTAGACCTGTCCCCACTCAGCTTCAGTCTATGTCCTCTTATCCGTGCCACACTGGACCTTGTAAATAACTGTTTTCCCTGCTCCATTTTGTCGAATCCTTTCAGTATTTTGAAAGTCTCGATCAGATCCCCTTGCAGTCTCCTCTTCTCACATAAGCTAGAAACTGAAGACACAGTGATTCAGTTATATGCTCAGAAATTAAGATAAGCCCCTAAGAACTGCCAAACGGATCAGTCCAAATGTCCTGCGGTGACCAATCCAGTTTACAGGTATGTGGCAAGATTCAAATTCACGCGGCAGCATTATCTTATGACACAGTTTTATTTGGCGTAGAAATGAGAGCGAAGAAACAAATATCATCTAATAATAACAAATTATTGTTAATTTTAACTGGGATTGCCATTCAACAGATTACTTACAATTGGAAAAATTGGAATGGTCTTAATTATTGTTTTTGGTGGAATTCTGTTTGTGATATATATAAAATGGAAAGAGCGTTAGCTGTCCAGAAAGGGAATTATAACAGATTTAAGGATGTGTGGAAGCCATTGATGGATTATTGTAAAGATAAAAAAATTATTCTTCCCTGAATTAAAAAGTTAAAAAAAATTAAGGGGGGGAGGGGGTGGGTATTTTTTGATTATAATAGAAGAATATATTTTTCATATTTATATAAGGATAGGGGATATTATTATATTGTATAAGGATTATTTATAAGATGTCAAGTGTATTTGAAAGTGAAATTATTGTACTTGATTTAAGATATGAAATGAATAAAGTATTTAAAAAAACAAATTCATGCGACTCACGACATGGAAATCAACGATGCTTGATATTCAAAGCAATTTAGGGCTCCTTTTACAAAGGTGCACTAATACCCCACATGCTAGCCGCTACCGCCTCCTTTCAAGCAGGCAGTAATTTTTCGGCTAGTGCGCACTAAAAACGTTAGCGCACCTTTGTAAAAGAAGCCCTAAATTGCTTCTTCCCGCTTTAACCTCCAATATTTTGTGGCCCCTCACAGTGTGGTTAGAGCCAGGGCGATCCAAGGGCAGTACTTGGGCAGATCCTGGGAGGAGCCAGTTTTTATCTGGTTAGCAGCAATATTCAAACCACTAACCGGTTAAGTAAGCAGCTAGTTGGGTCCACAAAATGGCCATGCTAATTTTAGGCATAACATAAGAACTGCCATCTCCGGATCAGACCTTATGTCCATCAAGTCGGGTGATCCGCTCTCGCGGAGGCCCAGCCAGGTGTAATCTGGCGAGAGAAAAAACACAAAACTTAGTCACCCATATCCTTCTATGCATCTTTCGCGTAGATGTGCATCTAACTTGCCCTTAAAACCAAGAACGGGGTGGGTTCCGCAGCAACCTCCAATGGGAGAGCGTTTCCCCCCCCCCCCCCACGGCAGCACGAAGACTATGAAGTAAAGTGGGGGGTTCCCCCTCCACACACCCCGTCGGAGCTCCTTAAAAGTAAGTTTTTCGGCGGCGCACTGGGGTCTTGCGCCGAATTGTCTGCGCTCCAATGTCGGCGCGCTGAAGTCGCGTGCGCTTTTGTCCCGTCACCGTGGGAACTAGAAGAAGAGATATGAAGTCAGAAGGGGTGAAATTTACTTGCAGAATTTCCAAGCTCGTCCTGTGCTTCTGAAGCACAAAACACTCTCGTAGCAGCATTCCTGAATTCTGATTTCTCCAAACTTGAAAATGTTGTTTAAGAGGAAAGAACAACTGAGGCCTCCACCAGGGTGAGTGGTGAACAGAACATCATTTTTTCCCCTCTGCTGTCATTTGTGGTTCTGAAAGGATAGCGCCCAGTCAGAGCCCTTTCTTCCTTTACCGATGACCCAAAACAATACCGAAACAGCCCGCTTTGGCCTTCTTGTATCTTGCAGCCACCTGCATAGGCTCATCTTCAGCTTAATTAACATCTGGGCAGAGGAACTCCAGCACTGAGACATGATATTGCAATGATAGACTGTCTGTCTTTAGGTGACAGAACAAATCTCTCATACAAACAAGAATCTTTTGTGTTTAGATCTCACAAAAAATTAGGGGTTCCTTTTACAGTGCATTAGTTGTTGGGGTTAAAAAAAAAAAAAAAAAAATCACCAGCCACAACGGTATCAGCTCCGACACTTATAGAATTCCTATGACCACTGCAGCTAATACTGCCATAGCCGGCGATCAAAAAAGCCTAACGAGGCTTCGTAAAAGGGAGGAACAAGAGTTATATACACAGTTGTCTAGTGTAAGATTTGTTCTTAACTACAAAGCTGTACTCATTCTGTTTTATACAAAGGGTAACTCGTCAACTAGACGACTGCATAGAAGCATGACGGCAGATAAAGGCCAAATGACCCATCCAGTCTGTCCATCCGCAGTAAACATTATCTTTTCCACTCTCTAACAGATTCCACGTATCTATGCTATGCCTTCATCGATTCAGACACAGTCTCTGTCTCCACCACGTCTCTTCCAGGAGACTGTTCCACGCATCTACCACCCTTTCTGTAAAAAAAGGCTGGCTAATCTACTGAAGAGGGCTTTAAACTAGAAGCAATGGGGCAGGATCACCCCAACTTCTCAGACATAGAGGGGCATTTTTGTAAAAAAAAAAAAATGTCTAAGTCCAACTTGGACGTTTCCAGTTCAACGTCCAAAGTTGGAGGTACAGAAATGGCCATTTTCAAATGGCAAACTGCTGGACTTCCAAATAGACTTAGACTTCTTGGCCACCGGGACGTCTAGGCCGCAAGAATGTCTTACTTTATACTCCGTTTTCAATCAGAAAAACAACCAGGTTGAAAACATCCTAATGCTGACCATTTGGACATGGATGGGGCCAGCATAGTAATGGACTGACCACTTCAACAATTTCACCTACCGGAGCTGGCACCTGTTGTGTGTCAATCAGTGACACACGCTTCCAGAATTGTGGCTCCCAAAGGCCCTAGGCACTGGTAATGTAGGCCAGGGTCTTAGCGGCCTACATTTCTGGCACCCAGGTTCCTTCCTGAATCACAGCCAGGGCATAGTGACGCTGAAGTCTGGCACTGCCCCTCAACACACCTACTTCCTAGGCACCGGTCCTGGAGGCTGCATAGTGGTAGCTATTTTTTTTTTTAAACGCGGGTTTAATTGAGTTTTACTGGCGTGATCAATTATCGCACCACTTAAACCTAATTAAACCAATTTAGTTAGGTGGTTTTAGGTCAGCCACCACTGCCTAACCTTTGGTGGCTTTTGTAGAATCTGGCCCTTAATGACCTCAATATGTGTACTTAGAAGAAAGGTAGGAAAAGGGATATGTGGCAAGAGACATTTAAATATCTTGGCTGGGCTCTACTGCCCACTTAAATTGCTCTGAATATCAGATAAGAACATAAGAATAGCTGTACTGGGTCAGACCAATGGTCTATCAAGCCCAGTAGCCTGTTCTCATGGTGGCTAATGCAGGTCCCTAATACCTGGCCAAAACCCAAAGAGTAACAACATTCCATACAGAATCTCAAAAATAGCAAGATTCCGGAATCCCAGAGAGTAGCAACATTCCATACAGAATCTCAAAGAATAGCAAGATTCCGGAATCCCAGAAAGTAACAAGATTCTAGAATCCCAAAGAGCAGCAACAGTCCATACAGAATCTCAAAGAATAGCAAGATTCCGGAATCCCAGAGAGTAACAAGATTCTAGAATCCCAAAGAGCAGCAACAGTCCATACAGAATCTCAAAGAATAGCAAGATTCCGGAATCCCAGAGAGTAACAAGATTCTAGAATCCCAAAGAGCAGCAACAGTCCATACAGAATCTCAAAGAATAGCAAGATTCTGGAATCCCAGAGAGTAACAAGATTCTAGAATCCCAAAGAGCAGCAACAGTCCATACAGAATCTCAAAGAATAGCAAGATTCTGGAATCCCAGAGAGTAACAAGATTCTAGAATCCCAAAGAGCAGCATCAGTCCATACAGAATCTCAAAGAATAGCAAGATTCCGGAATCCCAGAGAGTAACAAGATTCTAGAATCCCAAAGAGCAGCAACAGTCCATACAGAATCTCAAAGAATAGCAAGATTCCGGAATCCCAGAGAGTAACAAGATTCTAGAATCCCAAAGAGCAGCAACAGCCCATACAGAATCTCAAAGAATAGCAAGATTCTGGAATCCCAGAGAGTAACAAGATTCTAGAATCCCAAAGAGTAGCAACATTCCATGCTACTGATCCAGGGCAAGCAGTGGCTTTCCCCATGTCTTTTTCAATAACAAACTATAGACTTTTCCTCCAGGAAGTTGTCCAAACTTTTCTTAAAACCAGCTATGCTAACTGCTCTTTCTACTACTGCTAATCATTTTTATAGCGCTGCTAGATGCACGCAGCACTGTACATTACATTAAAAATGTAAGAGACAGACCCTGCTCTGCAGAGCTTACAATCTAATCAGACTGACAAACAGGAAAATTGGGTTTGGGAATGACAGAGGGAGTGACAAATAGAAATGGCTGATGAGGTTGTCTCTTATTGGTGGAATGAGGCATTATGACATCACAATACCTGCTCTGGCTACAGGTGGGCTGGAATTACGGGTTAAAAGCAGCCTAAAACAAAGTGGGATTTTAGACTGGATTTGTTTCTCTGTTTAACCCTCTGGTCTCCCCACCAGGCCACTGCTGTGCTCTGAGGATTAACAGACTCCCTTCCAGGTAAGTGGAAATCGATTTCCAAGAAGTCTCTCTCCTTGCTATTTCACTCAGTTTAAGTTGGCCCTACCTTGATTGATTTTACCGGTAATCCACCTCATTTTATAATTCTTCAACTTCCCTGTATTGATGCCAAGTCTCATATTTGTTCTTTTATCTGCGTGTCTGTTTTCAGTAAATTGTAATCTCCAAAATATGTGGATTGTCTATTATATCTGTCTATAAAGTCTGTATAGTGCGGTGAACACACATTAAATAATAATTGTAGGGGTTGATAAGAAAGGAATTCTCTTTGGGATTCTTCCAGTTCTCTCTCAACGGTTCCAACAAGAGCACTCGCAGAACAAACCTATTTAATTACCCCTCCCTGAAATCTTACCAATACAAAAAGTTTCGGATCTTTTCCAGATAAGCCCCGCCACTAATGGAAAAAATGGATGCACCGAAAGTTAAGCCCCGCCACCTTTTGCCAGTGCACGCAACCTTAACCAGTGAAGTTCTCAGCACAACGGCCCCACAACGCGGCGCGATGTGTATAAAGTAAAGTGGGGGGGGGGGGGTTCCCCCCATGCCCCCCCGTCAGAGCACCCAAAAAAGATTATAAAAAAAGAGGATATGAAACTTAACATTATAAAAAAATAGGATAAACTGTCGACCATTTTTTTAAGGGCTCCGATGGGGGAGGGGTGGGGGGGGAACCCCCCCACTTTACTTTCTATACATCGCGCCTATTTTTTATAATTTTTTTTGGGTGGTGGGGGTTAACTTTTTGGCGGGGCTTATCTGGAAAAGATCCAAAGTTTCTAGGTAGAATGTTACCATTCCAGGCCGCCAGGCTGAACACATGGCTTGGAAAACCCATACTTGAGGCCACTCCATACGCTGACTTTAGAAAATCCCTGAAAACTCGACTGTTGAACAAATTCTAAATTCCCAACCCACCTCATCCTCTCTACGCCCTCTTCTCTACCTCGCCACCACCCCAATTCAAGATTTGAGACTAACTTATACTCTCTTTCCACCTTGTGTCCCATGTACTGACAAAATGGATCTTTATTGTAAACCGCTTTCAACTTCTCGGTATAGCGGTATATAAGAAATAAATAAAAATAAATAATAAATGTATGGTTATGCCAGTTTCAGGATTTGAGAGAGAGGCAATAAGAACATAAGAAGTTGCCTCCGCTGGGTCAGACCAGGGGTCCATCGCACCCAGCAGTCCGCTCCCGTGGTGGCCCATCAGGTCCGTGACCTGTAAGTGATCCTTTGTTTAAAACCCTTTAATCCCCATTTTTCTTCTATCTATACCCTTTCATGGTCCTATCTCTACCTCTGTCTATATCCCTCAATCCCCGTATCCTTCAGGAACTTGTCCAGTCCCTCTTTGAATCCCCTTAATGTACTCTGTGCTATCACATCCTCCGGAAGCGCATTCCAGGTGTCTACCACCCTCTGAGTGAAGAAAAATTTCCTAGCATTGGTTCTAAACCTGTCCCGTTTCAGTTTCTCCGAGTGCCCCCTTGTTCTTGTGGTTCCCAATAAGCTGAAGAATCTGTCCCTCTCCACCTTCTCTATGCCCTTCATGATCTTGTAAGTCTCTATCATATCCCCTCTAAGTCTCCTCTTCTCCAGGGAAAAGAGTCCCAATTTCTCCAATCTTTCTCTATCTATCTCTCTCTCTTTCTGTCTCTCCCTTTCTCTCTCTCTTTCTTTCTTTCTTTCTCTCTCTCTCTCTCTCTTTCTTTCTCTCTCTCTCTCTCTCTCTCTCTTTCTGTCTACTCTCCACTCTCTCTATGCCCTTCATGATCTTGTAAGTCTCTATCATGTCTCCTCTGAGTCTTCGCTTCTCCAGGGTGAAGAGCCCCAGCCTTTCTGGAGAAGCGAAGACTCAGAGGAGACAAGATAGAGACTTACAAGATCACGAAGGGCATAGAGAAGGTGGAAAGGGACAGATTCTTCAGCCTATTGGGAACTAAAAGAACAAGGGGGCACTCAGAGAAACTGAAAGGGGATTATCTAATGCTCATAGCACAAGACCTTTGTCACTTGATATCTCTATGTTTGGGCAAACTGGGGGACATTTCACTCATAGACACAGCATCTTGGTTGCTCAGTTAGACCCAGAATGAGGGAGAATGCACTTTTGTGTGATTCGTTATTTCCTACCCTCGGATTGAAAGCAGCGATGACCAGCAGTGGCCGGTTCCAGTTTTGCTGTTCTACAGAAAGAGAGAGTGAGAAAGCATTTTACACTCGTATCTGTTAATTAATCTAAAGCCGGAAGCTAACTACAGTTACATATGAACTGGCAAAAATGACTGCTCTCTGATCAGAGTCAGAAGGCAGGCAAAATAATCCTTTGAGTTAGGAAATGCTTGCACCTTCGAGATGTGTCTTCATAGGGATGGTGAATATTTCAGATTAGAGAATGACACGGGGACAAATTTTGCCCCTTCCCTGCGGGAGCTCATTTTCCCATCCCGTCCCAGTGAGTTCTTTTCCTGTCCCTGCCCCAGTCCTGCAAGCTCCGTCCTCATCTGCACAAGCCTCAAACACTTTGAACTCATAAGTAGCAACATTCTAGAGCTCAGATTGTGATGTCATAATGCCTCATTCCACCAATGCCTAAGCTCCGCCCTCATCTGCACAAGCCTCAAACGCTTTCAAATCATAAGTAGCAACATTCTTGAGCTCAGATTGTGATGTCATAATGCCTCATTCCACCAATGCCTAAGCTCCGTCCTCATCTGCACAAGCCTCAAACACTTTAAATCCTAAGTAGCGACATTCTAGAGCTCAGATTGTGATATCATAATGCCTCATTCCACCAATGCCTAAGCTCTGTCCTCATCTGCACAAGCCTCAGACGCTTTCAAATCATAAGTAGCAACATTCTTGAGCTCAGATTGTGATGTCATAATGCCTCATTCCACCAATGCCTAAGCTCTGTCCTTATCTGCACAAGCCTCAAACGCTTTAAAATCCTAGGTAGCAACATTCTAGAGCTCAAATTGTGATGTCATAATGCCTCATTCCACCAATGCCTAAGCTCTGTCCTCATCTGCACAAGCCTCAAACGCTTTTAAATCCTAGGTAGCAACATTCTAGAGCTCAAATTGTGATGTCATAATGACTCATTCCACCAATGCCTAAGCTTCGTCCTCATCTGCACAAGCCTCAAACCCTTTAAAATCATGTGTTCAAGGCTAGTGCGGTTAAGGCAGAGCTTACAGGAATGGGGCAGGGATGTGGAAATTGAGTTCCTCCGGGGATGAGGAAAAATTTGTCCCCGTGTCATTCTCTATTTCAGATCTCAAGGGAAAGTACCGGGAAAAGTTGAAGCTGGAAGAGCCTAGCCAATGTTTATTCAATGCTCAACTGCATATTGCACAATAACCTTTCTCTGCGAACAGCACAGACTGGATTTTAAACTTATTTCAGAGTTTCTAATTATCAGAAGTGAAAAAAAAAAATGACAGCTTGTGTTTATGCTCTAAAAATAGTTTGGGTTTTAAATTTTGTTTTGGTAGAAAGTTCCTTTCAAGGCCATGTCTGCAGACGTGCAATTTACTGGTGCCTGAGTGTAATTAGAGATTGGTCGTCATTATGAGGAAAAGCAACAGGTCTATGTTTGTTAGGCTGGAGCAGAAAGGAATGGTGGTGTGTGTGTGGTGGGGAGAGGTTTAGAAGGTGGGGTAAGCCAGGTAACACTTCTCATACAAAGGGGCTGCTCTAAAAGAGATATGCAGATTACAAATTATTCAAAACACTGCTATAAAACTAATTAAGAAAAAGAAAAGATTTGATCATGTTACACCGCTTTTAAAGGAAGAACATTGGCTACCAGTAAACCGGGATGATATGTTCTGGGGGTCTCGCGGCCCACCTGAACACATGGGCGGAGCTACAAACAGAAAATCAGATTTCACCCATTCATGTCAATGGAAAAAATGTAAAAAGCTGCCAACGCAAAAACGGCTTGCCTGATTTGAACGAAACTTGATATGCAGATCCCTCACTACCTGGGGTGATATGTTCTGGGGGTCTCGCGGCCCCCCTGCACACATGGGCGGAGCTACAAACAGAAAATCGGATTTCACCCATTCATGTCAATGGAAAAAATGTAAAAAGCTGCCATTCTCTTAATTCAAAAACGGCTTGACCAATTTGAACGAAACTTGGTATACAGATCCCTCACTACCTGGGGTGATATGTTCTGGGGGTCTCACGGCCCACAACTCTATGTTGCTTGCTCAAGGGTGGGTTCACCTAACAATTTATATGTTCTTGCTCCTGGAGGTGAAACTAAAAATGTTGTTTATAATCACGTTTTGCGTTAGTTGTATTGTATTCATTTTGTCAAATATTTCACATTATTATTTGAATATTGTACTTTTTATTAAGCTGTAAAACAATAATTTCATTCACCACTATAAAGTATCTTTATTTGAATCCATTTACAGTGTTATTGCTATAATTAAATACCCGTGCAACGCCGGGTCATCAGCTAGTCACTTATAAAATAGCTCTACTTACATATAAAACTCTTATAAATAAAGCTCCCATATTTCTAGAAAGATATTTAATTCCATACTCCCCCATAAAATCTTTAAGCTCTGTAGACAAAGCCCTGTTAGTAGTACCTTCCTTAAAAGTTTTATACTTTAAGAGAGATATGATCTTTTCCGTCACAGCTCCACAAATTTGGAATTCACTTCCACTTAATATAAGAGAAGAAAAATCTCTTAGTAAGTTTAAAAGTTTTCTAAAGAGCTGGCTGTTCAAAGACGCTTTCCAATAGATTGGTCATATTCTATAATAAGTTTAGGTAGATGATCCAATAGAATAAAGCGGGTATTTGTTCTCTGACCTTTTGTGTCTTAACCCTTCCCTAGTTTTATTTTTACTCTTAGTTTTTTTTTTTTTTATTGTATTTATGCTTATTGTTTTTATCCCTTTCCTTCCTTACATACACCATTGTATTGGTAATGAATATTATGTCTGTTAGTTATAATGTTTTGGTTTTTCAAAAATTTTTGAACATGTGTAATTCGCATTGGATTTGGACTATGCGAGCTAATCAAAATACTAAATAAACTTGAAACTATAAAGATGAACAATGAAATGGGACCTCCAATTCTAACGTTCACGGTGTCAAAAGTACACCTTTAGATAATCCACAAGTCTGCTGTAGCAAGAAAGCACAAGAGTCCAAATGGAGAGGAAAAGTTTCTCAACAAGGGACCTCTCTTAACACAGGAAGTGCTTGATGGGCCCACGTTTCGCCAGAGCAGGCTACATCAGAGGCCACAACCTGTTGGAAATCATCTCAGTTGAATAGAAACTCACGGTGCTTCTAAAAGCGGACACGTCACATAGTCGCCCAATCCAAATTGTCCTCAGGGAAAGATTTCTGCTCTCGTTGTGAACTTTGCTAAGCGTACGTGCTTTGTCATCCAGCGGGCACAATTTAGTCCCATTGAAAATGGGGTGGGAACGGGAGAGCGTGTATGAAGTTTCCTTTTGATTTGGCTCGGCACATGGGCTGAAAGTGCCCATAAGGCTGCAAGTGATATAGAGGAGGCAGCGGAGGAGGGAAGGGTTAATTTTTTCTCCCTCTTAGAGATGAAAGTTCCATAATCGCGTGCCAATGCCATTCGCCCGCCTTACTTCTAGCAATTATTTAAAAAAAGAATTACTGACTATATGGGGTCAGCCTTGTTTTCTTCACAAACGTACTGCACTTTTTCAAGTAGCGCCATTGCAGCGAGATTAAATAGGTAAACTTTGAACCAAGGAGATCAGAAAAGTATGTGTGTGTTAGGTGTCATAAACTCGGGTTCAAGCCCTAGCGACTGACGAGTTAAAGATCCAAATAGAAGTCGATCAAGTGCTCGTCCAATGAGGTCCTCCAGTGTCATCCCTATAGTCATTGTCAACACATCCAGCCCTAGTTGCAGGCCGCCATCTTCGCCTAGTTCCTTTTATCTTACATAAGAACATAAGAGTTGCCGCTGATGGGTCAGACCAGTGGTCCATCCTGCCCAGCAGTCCGCTCACGCGGCGGCCCCCAGGTCAAAGATCAGTGCTCTAAATGAGTCCAGCCTCACCTGCGTACGTTCCAGTTTAGCAGGAACTTGTCCAACTTTGTCTTGAATCCCTGGAGGGTGTTTTTCCAAACATGATGCCCTTCTCCAGTGATCTCTCTCTTCTAACAGTATTTAATTACAGATGCAAAAGCTACTACATCACACTGAAAGGTGTACTCAGCGCTGTACATTTTGACACTTATAGATGGTCCCTGCTCAGAAGAGCTTATAATCTAATTTGGACAGACAGACATGACATATAGGGTTGGAGATGCAGAACCCAAGGTGAGAGGAGTTAGGAGTCGAAAGCACTCTCAAAGAGGAGGGCTGATATTTATAGACGGTCCCTGCTCTGAAGAGCTTACAATCTAACTTGGACAGACAGACATAACATATAGGGTTGGGGATGCAGAACCCAAGGTGAGAGGAGTTAGGAGTCGAAAGCACTCTAAAAGAGGTGGGCTGACATTTATAGACAGTCCCTGCTCAGAAGAGCTTACAATCTAACTTGGACAGACAGACGCGACATATAGGGTTGGGGAAGCAGAACCCAAGGTGAGAGGAGTTAGGAGTCGAAAACACTCTCAAAGAGGTGGGCTGACATTTATAGACGGTCCCTGCTCAGAAGAGCTTACAATCTAACTTGGACAGACAGATACAACTTAGGGCTGGGGATGCAAAACCCAAGGTGAGAGGAGTTAGGAGTCGAAAACACTCTCAAAGAGGTGGGCTGACATTTATAGACGGTCCCTGCTCAGAAGAGCTTACAATCTAACTTGGACAGACAGATACAACTTAGGGCTGGGGATGCAAAACCCAAGGTGAGAGGAGTTAGCTGTCGAAAGTACTGTCAAAGAGGTGGGCTTTTAATTGGGTCTTGGACACTGCCTGAGACGGAGCCCGATGAAGGGTTTCAGGCAGCTTGTTCCAAACATAAGGTGTAGCAAGGCAGAAGGAACGGAGTCTGGAGCTGGCAGTTGAAGAGAAGGGCACAGATAGGAGGGACTTACCAGCTGAGTGGAGCTCACGGGTGGCGGGGGGGGGGGGGTGCGGAGAATCATAGGGGGAGATAAGTGAAGAGAGATAATGAGGGGCATTTGTAGGTCTGTAAGAGGAGTTTGAATTGTATTCAGAAATGGATGGAAAGCCAATAAAGTGACTTTAGGAGAGGGGTAACGTGAGTAAAGCGACTCTCCCAGAATATGAGTCGTGCAGCCGAATTCTGGACGGATTGGAGGGGAGCGAGATGGCTAAGCTGAAGGCCTGAGAGTAGCGAGTTGCAGTAGTCTGCGCGCGGGATGATGAGGGTATGGAGAAGCGTTTTGGTCGTGTGCTCAGAGAAGAAGAGTCGGATTTTGGTAATATTATAGAGGAAGAAAGCTGGACATGACGGACACAAGACAGAAACTCTGGTGCTGGAGAAGGAGCCTATGTGTGCCGTAGACTGGCCAGAGAACTAACAAATCGATTTCGGAAGAGATCGGACCAGATATGTCACTCAAAGCCCACATGATGAAGTTACGACCATCTGAACAGTATGTGCAAATCGGTGTCATCCATAGTCATTGAAAACTCATCTGGCTTTGGGTCCCCAAACAGATTTGAGCAGACCTGCTATAATGAGACAATGATTATAACGCTATAATGAGCGACCCCCACGACCACCACCGCCACCGCGAGGGGGAGGCCATGGTTGGTCCGGACGGCACGGTCGTCGTGGCACCGCAAACGGTCAGAGAGGCGCGGGCGGTGCCTGTCCTGAAAGGAGACAGATTCAGCGAATTTGGCACGCAGGAGGAGAGTGTGAATGTCTCAGACGAGTTGATGACCGGAGACACTGGATTTGGGGCTTCCGGTTTGCTGACAAGGATCGGATGACATCTGGAGAAGTTTGGCAGCCAAAGTAGTGAAGTCATTTCAAGCTGGACTTCAGTCTTGACTGTTTTGTTTTTATTTTTCACTTTCTTTTTAGTTTATGATATTTTTTTTTTTAATCTCATTCATTGTTTTGCCACTTGGTTTTTGTTTCTTATTTACATTTCATTTAAATTTCCCCAGAATTCTATAGTTTCAACGGTTCTTCCTTCTGCTTCTATTTCCTATCTCCCCTCTTTTTTCAACCTTTCAAAGTCCTTTAGACCATTGTAGTCTTATTAGAATGTTTATTTTCTTATTTTTCTCCTCTATCTCTATTTTCTTTCTTTATTACTCTTCTAATTGTCATTTTTCCAGGTACTTTAGTTAGATTGTGAGCCTTCGGGACAGTAAGGGAATTTCTAAGTACCTATATTACTTATAATTTTAATGCACCCTATTGTCTATTTTCTGTAAACCGCTTAGAATCCTAACGGAGTTTAGCGGTATATAAGAAATTACAGTACATTACATAATGGCATTTTTCTGTTTTGTACTAGAGATAAGATGCAAATTGCACAGATCCATTTCACTTACGCTTTAAAGATCTGAATGTTCTCACCAGTAAGTTGTTGTAAGGATAACATCACCTATTGCTTCAGGTTGCCTGGAGACACCTTTATTCTGGTTGGCTTGTTGCTTTGTGATTATGAAAGATGAGATCATTTACCGACTCTTTATGCCCCAT
This sequence comes from Geotrypetes seraphini, assembly GCF_902459505.1. NCBI lineage: Eukaryota > Metazoa > Chordata > Amphibia > Gymnophiona > Dermophiidae > Geotrypetes > Geotrypetes seraphini. Next base: position 13,370,100 of record NC_047093.1, on the reverse strand, counting down.
TTCTGATAAGGTTTCTCGGACCGAGAGGCAATATAGGAATTAAAAGAAGCTCTTACATCACACTATTGCTTTTGGCCAGAGCCGGCTCGAGGGTATCAGAAGCCCTAAGTCAGGGGTGTCAAAGTCCCTTCTCGAGGGCCGCAATCCAGTCGGGTTTTCAGGATTTCCCCAATGAATATGGTAATTTGGTTCATTGTACCCTGCTTTGTAGCAATGAATAGGTATGAGATCTATTAGCATACAATGAAAGCAGTGCATGCAAATAGATCTCATGAATATTCATTGGGGAAATCCTGAAAACCCGACTGGATTGCGGCCCTCGAGGAGGGACTTTGACACTCCGAGAGCAGGAGCCAGGTCAGGTTTTCAGGATATCCACAATGAATTTGAACGAGATGGATTTGCATGCACTTCCTCCTTGAGATGCAAATCTATCTCATGCATATTTATTGTGGATATCCTGAAAACCTGACCTGGCTCCGGCTCTTGAGGACCGGAATTGCCTACCCCTGCCCTAGGTGAATCCTCCCCCTCTAGGTGGCTCAGATCCCTACCCTCCAATAGTCCAGCATCACTCCCTCCCTCCTGTACCTCCCAGGGCTAGAACTTGTCCTTCCTTTCTCCCCATAGTCCAATATCTCCCCTTCTGTACCCCTCACCAAGGTATCCAGTATCTTATCTCCCCTAGCCCAGTGGTTCCCAATCCTGTCCTGGAGGACCACCTGCCAGTCGGGTTTTTGAGATAGCCCTAATGAATATGCATGAGAGAGATTTGCATACAATGGAGATGAAAGGCATGCAAATCTGCTCCATGCATATTCATTAGGGCTATCTGGAAAACCTGAGTGGCTGGTAGTCCTCCAGGATAGGGTTGGGAACCACTGCCTTAGCCCAAGTCAAGGTGTCTAGCATCTCATCTCCCTTCCCAACCTGTCCCACCATTTTCTCCTCTTTCTCTTCCTCTTCTTGCTACCAGCACCACCCTGCCTCTGTCTTCTGTCCTACACTTCTGCTGCCAAATTAAAATCATCATGGCTCGGGGTTTCTAGCACACCCCTACACTCTGTGCTTGATATGTTCCACCCCCTTTGGTGCAAGTTTCCTTGCGAAAGGAGCAGGATAGTGCAAGCCTTTGCTGGATGACCCCATACCATGCAGAGAGAAGCTTTAAAATGAGTTTCTGCCATGTGAACATTGTACTGCCACCCTCCACCTTAGGCAGACACATAGTCCCACTAGTGTGTCTTATACTAGTGCCTCACTGAAGCGAAAAGTGTCAAGAAAAGCTGGAATAACTTGTAAGTTTCATGGCTCCACATCATTCTCTTCTTGGATGGGCTGAGAACTCTGCAGGGGCCCCTCGTAAACCACTTGATAGCTCAAGGTTTTATGACAGGCAACTTGGAGTTTAGATCTTTCTAGCATTTAATTAGTGGAACGGAGGAAATCTGAAAAAAGGTTCCCCTATAATTTGATATTTTTGATTTTGACTTAAAAAAAAAATCCAAAGTGTTATGTCCTTGAAATCCATGTCAAGCTTCTTAATAAAACACAGTCTGGCTGATATTCAACACGAGTTAACCGGCTGGGAATGGTCACCAAATGGTTAACTCACCTGTAGGTGGCTATCTGGTCATTTTCAGAAATACTTATGCTATTGGTGGCTCTGAAAATGACTGGTTAGTGCCGAAATGGAAGCCAGCTACGATAGGGGAGGAAGATTTCATGGGGATACCAGGAAGTACTTCTTTACCGAGAGGGTGATTGATAGATGGAATGGTTTTCCACGTCAGGCGGTCGAGGCCAGTAGTATGCTAGACTTCAAGAGACGATAGGACAAGCAGATGGGGTCGCTACAGAGGTATAACAGGGGTGAGTTTCTCGAGGGAGGGATCTTGATTGGGCAGACTTGTTGGGCCGCCGGCCCTTTTCTGCCGTCATATTCTATGTTTTCTATGTTTCTATGTTTACAGGGGTGCAGTCTACTTAGCTGCTAATATTCAGAGCTAACTGAATTTAGCGCTTAAATAGGAACACATACCCTTTACATGCAAGCCCATGGCCGGTTAAGTCTGACTATTGACATAACTGGGCATAGTCTAGCCAGCTTTTACAAAACTGGAAATTCAATGCCAAAGTCTGCACAGGGCCCTGCATTAAATTTCCGGATTTAATACTAGGGATGGGCAAAAAGACTGCTGGCACATTGCTGGCCGAGTATCATCCAAAATGGATTTACTCAAAAAGAAACACCATATTTCATAGTAGGAGCCATCAGCTAAAGGAATGGATTCACATTGCTCTTAACTTTGACGCACCGTTCCCTCCTTTTCTGCAAATATTTACCGTCTCTTCTTCTGTAAACCGCTCTGAACTGTTTGTGGTATTGCGGTATCTAATATAATAAAAGCCTAAGCGTGCATGCGCACTCTTACCAGCATGTTCTGTTTTCCGTGCGCTGTAGGTCCCCGCAGGTAGGAGTGCGCATGCGCGCTTACCACACGCATCTCTCTCTCTCTCTCTCTCCCGAGGCGGATGTCGGCCATGGCGGCTGTCGGCATCTGCATGCTGCGGCAGCTGTCGGCACATGCAGGCCGCGGTGGCTTGAGGCATCTGTCGGCAGAGGGCAGACACGTGATAAGGGGTGCTGCTGGACAGGGAAAGAGACGGGGGGAGAAAAAGGAAGGGAGGCCTACTGCTGGACCGGGGAGCAGGTAAGGGGTGCTGCTGGACAGGGGAAGAGACGGTGGGGGGGGGAAGAAAAAGGAAGGGAGGCCTACTGCTGGACAGGGGGACAGGAAAGAGGTGCTGCTGGATAGGGGGGGGGGGAGATAAAAAAAAAAGGGGAGAAGGGCTGCTGCTGGATAAGGTGAGCAGTGAAGGGGTGGTGGTGGACACAGGGAAGGTAAAAGGAAGGGAGAATGGGTGGACAGCCGAGGAAAAAGAAAGACAGAAAGAAAGACAGAAATATAGAAAGCGGCTAAGGAGAGTGAGAGAGAAAGAAATAAAGACAGACACACACACATATATTCTAGCACCCGTTAATGTAACGGGCTATAAGACTAGTATAAAAATAAAGTTATTATTATATTTTCTGGTCCTGCAGATATCCACTTATAAGGAGCTGCTGTAAAAGTTCTCAGCTCAGCCCAAAAAGGGAATGATGTGGCGCCATGAAACTTACAAGTTATTCCACATATTCACACCTAGGTTCAACACACTTGGCACATCGTGTCGGAAGTTTTTTGTAACCCTTCCAAAAAAATACTCCGACGTATGGTCACCGAAATACTGCTCTGCTGCTGCAATCACCCCAAAATTGTTGCCCTTTCAAACTCTTTTTAAGGTTTGGAAACAGAAAATAGTCAGCTGGAGCAAGATCTGGTGAGTAGGGTGGGATGGTCTATGCACTGAAACCCCAACAACGTCAAAACAACCGTCGTTTTGCCAGCCTTGTCAGCCTTGTGAGCAGTTGCATTGGCTTGCAAAAAGGGAACTCCTTTGCATCAATAAACTCAGTTACCCTATTCAATCTACCATGAAGATACTGGGCGTAACTCTCGATCAAGGCCTAACCATGAAAGACCGGGTAGACTCCTTAATCAGAAAGGGTTTCTTCACTCTCTGGAAACTTAGATCCATCAAATCATATTTTGATACGCCATCGTTCAGAATCCTGGTACAATCGCTAGTACTAAGCCAACTTGATTACTGCAACATCGCCTATTTAGCAATTTCGCAAAAGAATATGCGACGCTTACAATTGACGCAAAATGCAGCGGTCAGACTAATCTTCAGTCTAAGGAAATTCGATCACGTAACACCCTACTACCGGCAGCTACTTTGGCTATCGATGGAAGCACGCGTAAAGTTTAATTTCTCTTGTCTTTGCTTTAAAGTACTATACGGTCTAGCCCCTAAATACATAACTGACCTTTTCGCATTCTCAGCCAACAAACACAAGAGAAGCTCACACTTGAACTTCGTTTCCCCTCCAGTTGGAGGATGTAAACTGAAAAAACACCATGAACACCTTCTCTCACATCAGGCAGCACTATGGGGTAAAGATCTAGAACAATTGCTTTCACCCACTACCGTATTTTCACGTAGATAACACGCACCCGTGTAAAACGCGCACACGGGTATAGCGCGCGGGAAACCGAAATATATGTAAAAAAATTTTTGTATACCGCGCATGCTGCCCCGACTCTCAGAGAAAGGGCGGGACCGCCGGAAGAGGAAGCAGCGCAGGCACAGGGCTCACAGAAGGGCCGGGACCACCAAGAGGAAGCGGCAGGACACCGGTAGGAGCTTCTACATGATGGGGGGGTCGGGAGGCTGTGGGGGTGCGAGCGGTCCTTCAGGGTGGGGGTGTGGGTGCAGGTGGGAGTGCGTGCGAGTGGTCCTTCGGGGTGGGGGTACGGGTGCGTGCGCGTGCGAGCGGTCCTTCGGGGTGGGGGTGCGAGCGGTGCTGCGGGGTGAATCGGACGTCGGGGGGGGAACGATGTAAAAAAAATTTATACAACGCGCTCACGCGTATAACGCACAAGGTTATGCACGGTTTGTAAAAATTGTGTATAACGCGCGCATTATATGCGTGAAAATACGGTACTTATAAGGGATTCAGGAAGCGCCTAAAAACATATCTATTCCTGAAATATCTAGACAGCTGACCCGGACTCTCTGTCTCCTCAATACGATTCTGATGACCTACCATCCACTTTCCCTCACCTCTTTAAGCTCAATCAACTTGTAATGTCTTTTAATCTTTTGTAAACCACATAAAACTTCACGGTACTGCGGTATATAAACTGTTATTATTATTATTATTTCCGCAGCTTCCCTCTCCTTTTTTTCTTTCAATGCCTCCTTTAGTCGGCACAGCAAGTTACAGTAGTATTCTGCATTAACTATTTGGCCTCTTGGAAAATAGTCATTACAACACATTCCTGATCCCAAAACACTGTGGCCATGACCTTTCCTGTTGACCTTTGGGTCTTAAATTTCTTTGGCCTTGGAGAACCTGGGTGTTGCCATTGCATGGATTCAGGATTATAGTGGTGTAACCATGTTTCATCAACAGTAACTAGTTGTTCCAAAAAGTTGGCCCTAGCTCACTGAAAATTCTGCAAAATCAACTTGGAAGAGTCCACTCGACGTCGTTTCTTGCCAGCACGCAAACACTTGGGCACCACTTGGCTGACAACTTCTGCATATCCAGGTATTCTTGGATTGTACACCCAACACGTTCCCTGGATGCCTGTAGTGTCTCAGCAATTGTTTTAGCTGCCAAAATCAGGTCAAGGACATGGTCAACAATTTCAGGAGTTGACACCTTTTGAGGCCTCCCAGACCTTGCTGCATCTTTGGGTCTCAAAATCACCACACTGAAAGTTTGCACACCACTTTTTCATTGTGGAGCACGATGGGCATTTGTCATTATACATTCATGGATTTCTTTTGGAGTTTTCTTCTACAGGAATAGGAACTTCATGATGGCTCGGAGTTCCAAACTTGAAAATTCCACACTTTTTGGTGATATGGTTGCAGAATCGTAATACTTTGTTTTGGCATTGATTGAAAAATAAGTTTGCAAAAGAAGTTAATACAGTGGTGCCTCACACAACGAACTTAATTCGTTCCAGGAGCAAGTTTGTTATGCGAAAAGTTCGTTGTGTGAAACGCGTTTTCCCATAAGAATACATGTAAAACAAAATAATTCGTTCTGCAGCCCTACATTTCCCTCCCTCCACCTCACCTTATATGCAGAGTTTGCCAGCTTTCTTTTTCACCCAGCCGCACGCTTTCAAAAAGCTGTGCACGCGCAGCTGCTGGAGTTGATCAATGTTCTCCTCTCCTGCAACTTCCGGTTTCCGGTTGCGTCAGAGGAGAAGATTGAACAACAGAGTATCTGCGCATGTGCTGCTCTTTGAAAGTGTGTGGCTGGCCGAAAAAGAAAGCCGGAAAACTCGGCATCTAAGGTAAGGTGGAGGGAGATGATGGAACACTGCATTCAGACAGGAGGGTGCTGCTGTTCCCGGCTCACATTAGGAAGCGGCGAGAGTAGTTCCGCCCCCCCCCCCCGGGCCCCTCGGGCGACTTCGTTGTGTGAAACGAAGTTCGTTATAGGGAGCAAGACAAAAAGTTCGTTATGCGCAGCGTTCGCTGTGCGAGGCGTCCGTTATGCGAGGCACCACTGTATTCTTTTCAGCTACAGTGGCAAAATAATGCTCAGAATTTTGGAAGTTAGATGGGCTAAGAATTTTTCAGAACCCCCTCAAAGATGGCGAGGTCTTTGAGATGTGGATTTATCATGCCTGGCTTTGATTGGTACCTTAAGCCTGCTTGAACATGATCCGGAAATGAAAATTAAAAATCCAAACTCTAAACCCAAACTCAGACAAGGCATGTTCTGAAACACAGTTGATAAGCAACCTAAGGAAGGCGGAGTCACCTTTTGAATTAGAATAATGACTTGCTCATTTAAATAGCCTGCCAAGGAACGACACGGACTCTGTCTGTGATTCATAAGGAAAATCTTTAGAGAAAGACATGTTGAAGGTCATCGCAGAAGAGGAACGTCACCAATGAATTGGATTAATAGAAGGCAACATCTATGGACGTTCCTTTGTGAACTGAAGACCAGACACATCTCAGAGCACCTATCCATAGGGTCGCTATAAGTCCACATTGACTCAACGGCATGCAACATTTGTGTAAGTTTCAAGTTCATTAGGATTTTATATACCGCCTATCAAGGTTATCTAAGCGGTTTTTACAATCAGGTACTCAAGCATTTTCCCTCTCTGTCCCGGGGGGCTCACAATCTAGCTAACGTACCTGTCTGTTATTGAGAAAGACATGGGGGGGAAGCCACTGCTTGTCCTGGATCGGTAGCATGGAATGTTGCTACTCTTTGGGATTCTAGAATCTTGTTACTCTCTGGGATTCCAGAATCTTACTATTCTTTGAGTTTCTGCCTGGAATCTTGATACTCTTTGGGGTTCTAGAATCTTGTTACTCTCTGGGATTCTGGAATCTTGCTATTCTTTGAGATTCTAGAATCTTGTTACTCTCTGGAATTCCGGAATCTTGCTATTCTTTGAGATTCTGTATGGAATGTTGCTACTCTTTGGGATTCTAGAATCTTGTTACTCTCTGGGATTCCGGAATCTTGCTATTCTTTGAGATTCTGTATGGAATGTTGTTACTCTCTGGGATTCTAGAATCTTGTTACTTTCTGTGATTCCGGAATCTAGTTGAGTTTCAAGTTTCAAGTTTATTAGGATTTTATATACCGCCTATCAAGGTTATCTAAGCGGTTTTTACAATCAGGTACTCAAGCATTTTCCCTCTCTGTCCCGGGGGGCTCACAATCTAGCTAACGTACCTGTCTGTTATTGAGAAAGACATGGGGGGGAAGCCACTGCTTGTCCTGGATCGGTAGCATGGAATGTTGCTACTCTTTGGGATTCTAGAATCTTGTTACTCTCTGGGATTCCAGAATCTTACTATTCTTTGAGTTTCTGCCTGGAATCTTGATACTCTTTGGGGTTCTAGAATCTTGTTACTCTCTGGGATTCTGGAATCTTGCTATTCTTTGAGATTCTAGAATCTTGTTACTCTCTGGAATTCCGGAATCTTGCTATTCTTTGAGATTCTGTATGGAATGTTGCTACTCTTTGGGATTCTAGAATCTTGTTACTCTCTGGGATTCCGGAATCTTGCTATTCTTTGAGATTCTGTATGGAATGTTGTTACTCTCTGGGATTCTAGAATCTTGTTACTTTCTGTGATTCCGGAATCTAGTTGAGTTTCAAGTTTCAAGTTTATTAGGATTTTATATACCGCCTATCAAGGTTATCTAAGCGGTTTTTACAATCAGGTACTCAAGCATTTTCCCCTCTCTGTCCCGGTGGGCTCACAATCTATCTTACGTACCTGGGGCTGAGGAGGACTGAGTGACTTGCCCAGGGTCACAGGGAGCAGCGTGGGGTTTGAACCCACAACCCCAGGGTGCCGAGGCTGTAGATCCAACCACTGCGTCACACACTCCTCCGCTCCCGCTTGTATTCCAACCATTTCTCCACCCAGGTAAGAGGTAGGCCTCGTTGCAGAATTGTTTTTCCGCACAATGCATTCATTTGCCACAGCTGGTCTTACTAGATGCTGATCTTTTCAACAAATGGTTATATGTGATGGTTCATATACAATTAATTTTCAAAATGACGACAGGTTGGCAAAGACTCTACAGTACACAAAGATGCTGAGTGGTTTGGAACCAAGTTGAATAGGAACCATGGAAACATTTTGGTGATATTGCTGCTCTGGCTGTGAAACAAAAGCAGGGGTAGAAAAGGAAAGGAACATTTTGAATAACACTCAGGCCTCAAAGTGATTGTGAAGTAGGTATTCTACTGTGGCGGAAAGGCTGAATGAGCCCTACTGGAACGCACAAACGTGGACAACCTAGAAAAAGCAGCACTGGAAATAGCAGCAACTACAATGGATGACCTCTTTCACAAAGGCTTTCGTGCTGTTACATGTCGGGAAGGGAAGTTTTGTACTGACTGAGCGAGCTGATTTCCAGCACATTCATGTAGCCTGGTGGTTAAAGCTACAGCCTCAGCACCATGAGGTGGTGGGTTCAAGTCCCACGCTTGTCCCTGTGACTCTGGGCAAGTCAATCAATTTTCCGTTGCCCCAGGTACACTAGATAAATTGTGAGCCCACTGGGATAGATAGGGAAATACTTGAGTAGCTGATTGTAATCCACTTAGATAACCTGATAAGTGGTATATAAATACCTAAATAATTTTATTTGTCTTTCATTTACCCATTAGTAAATGGCTGAGCTACAATATTTATCACATACACAAGTCATACAGTTTGTGGAACCTTGTATCTTTTACTCTAGGCCAGGGGTGTCAAAGTCCCTCCTCGAGGGTTTTCAGGATTTCCCCAATCAATATGCATGAGATTTATTAGCATGCATTGAAAGCGGTGGTGGGCTTTGGCCCTGTGTGAGACAAACATTTTTGCGTGTGGAGTTTTTTATGCCAATGACAAGCAAATAGGCAGCTTGAAATCAGTGTCGATTGCTGTTGTAACATTATAATTTGAGGCTTTTTCTCCACAGTTAGCAACAAATGTGGATAACGTGGCAAACGTGGATAGCGTAGCTGGTTTTAAGAAAGGTTTGGACAAGTTCCTGGAGGAAAAGTCCATAGTCTGTTATTGAGAAAGACATGGGAGAAGCCACTGTTTGCCCTGGTAGCATGGAATAGAAACATGTACAGTGGTGGGCTTTGGCCCTGTATGAGACAAACATTTTTGCGTGTGGAGTTTTTTATGCCAATGACAAGCAAATAGGCAGCTTGAAATCAGTGTCGATTGCCGCCGTAGCATTATAATTTGAGGCTTTTTCTCCACAGTTAGCAACAAATGTGGATAACGTGGCAAACGTGGATAGCGTAGCTGGTTTTAAGAAAGGTTTGGACAAGTTCATGGAGGAAAAGTCCATAGTCTGTTATTGAGAAAGACACGGGAGAAGCCACTGTTTGCCCTGGTAGCATGGAATAGAAACATGTACAGTGGTGGGCTTTGGCCCTGTATGAGACAAACATTTTTGCGTGTGGAGTTTTTTATGCCAATGACAAGCAAATAGGCAGCTTGAAATCAGTGTCGATTGCTGTTGTAACATTATAATTTGAGGCTTTTTCTCCACAGTTAGCAACAAATGTGGATGACGTGGCAAACGTGGATAGCGTAGCTGGTTTTAAGAAAGGTTTGGACAAGTTCATGGAGGAAAAGTCCATAGTCTGTTATTGAGAAAGACACGGGAGAAGCCACTGTTTGCCCTGGTAGCATGGAATAGAAACATGCACAGTGGTGGGCTTTGGCCCTGTATGAGACAAACATTTTTGCGTGTGGAGTTTTTTATGCCAATGACAAGCAAATAGGCAGCTTGAAATCAGTGTCGATTGCCGCCGTAGCATTATAATTTGAGGCTTTTTCTCCACAGTTAGCAACAAATGTGGATAACGTGGCAAACGTGGATAGCGTAGCTGGTTTTAAGAAAGGTTTGGACAAGTTCCTGGAGGAAAAGTCCATAGTCTGTTATTGAGAAAGACACGGGAGAAGCCACTGTTTGCCCTGGTAGCATGGAATAGAAACATGCACAGTGGTGGGCTTTGGCCCTGTATGAGACAAACATTTTTGCGTGTGGAGTTTTTTATGCCAATGACAAGCAAATAGGCAGCTTGAAATCAGTGTCGATTGCCGCCGTAGCATTATAATTTGAGGCTTTTTCTCCACAGTTAGCAACAAATGTGGATAACGTGGCAAACGTGGATAGCGTAGCTGGTTTTAAGAAAGGTTTGGACAAGTTCCTGGAGGAAAAGTCCATAGTCTGTTATTGAGAAAGACACGGGAGAAGCCACTGTTTGCCCTGGTAGCATGGAATAGAAACATGCACAGTGGTGGGCTTTGGCCCTGTATGAGACAAACATTTTTGTGTGTGGAGTTTTTTTTATGCCAATGACAAGCAAATAGGCAGCTTGAAATCAGTGTCGATTGCCGCCGTAACATTATAATTTGAGGCTTTTTCTCCACAGTTAGCAACAAATGTGTCTCTCTCTGTGGTAATCCCACCGCTGGCTAGTAACATTGTGCTATCTACTCCTTTATTTCAACGTCTCTATCATATCTGCCCTCTCCCGCCTTTCCTCTTGAAGCCTATCCTTATACGCCTTATGACGAAGACCACGCACCATGTTAGTAGCCTTCTTTTGGACCAACTCTATCCTTTATATATCTGTTTGAAGATGTGATCTCTAGAATTGCAAGCAATGTTCTAAATGAAGATATTATATAGCAATGGTGAAATTGGTGATCCTCGTGGTACACCACACGGTGGTGTCCAGTGCTCAGAGAAGAGTCCATCTTCTCGTTGGACACTATATTGTCTATTTACCAAGAAGCCTTGGAACCATTGTAGTATCTGCCTTGAGATTCCTAGTTCCGATAGGCCATTTACTAACAGTGTATGATTTACCGGCTCAAATGCTGCAGAGACTTCAAACTGGAGGCCGTGATAGGCCAGAGCACGTTACAGGGCTTCAAAGAGGGTTTGGATAGGTTCCTAGAGGATAAGGGGATTGAGGGGTACAGATAGGAGTTGAGGTAGCTTATAGGAATAGTCAAGGCCCATTGCACAGGTGATGGGCCTGGAGGGCCGCCGCGGGAGCGGACCGCTGGGCGGGATGGACCTCTGGTCTGACCCAGCGGAGGCAAATTCTTATGTTCTTATGTTGAAGTAGTAATATGCGGTTAATTTTACATAATGCAGATCTTACGCTAGACGCCAGATCTATCAGGCATGTTTCGGTGCTGTGCGCATTTCTGAACCCATGCTGAGTGGGCAGTAATAGGTTCCATTTTATGATGATGGCCTTTTAACCCCCTCCCCCCCTTTTACAAAGGTACAGTATGCTTTTTAGCGCATGATAAATATTATCATGCGCTATACACACGCTAACGCGTTCATGTTATCCTATGGACGCGTTAGCGGTTAGCACAGGCGTTGATTTAGCGTGCGCTAAGCACGCGCTAAAACGCTTAGCGCATCTTTGGAAAAGAGGGCCTTAGTTATGACACGACAACAAAGTATCATTTTTGTCATTTTTGCTACTGAAACTTGACTGTCCTTTTAAGGACGTGTTAAGACAGCATCAGGCCTGGTTTTTAGGCTGCTCCTTCTTGTCCCCCTTCCTTTTTGTTTGTTCCTTTTCTATCTAAATATTGTAGCTCTTTCCTCTTTTCCTCTCATACCAATTAGTCTATTGTCTTTATAGCCTGTCTATGTCTTACGTTGAGTCAGTTTTTGCCCATTTTTTAAAATTTACTAATTGTTGTAAACTTGCTGTTTTATTCTGTAAAACTGCTTTGACATTAGATAGATATCAAATTTTAATAAACCTTGAAACCTTGTAATTAGTGTCTTTTGATAGATCTAAGTCTTTGCCTTTTGGGCTGGGTGGAGTAAGATTTCAGCAAAGGACTCTGAGAACCATCCTCGTTCCCGAGTTGTTTTGACAAAGTTGACTAACCAGTTAAGTGCATTTTCTGACATGCTACGACAGAGGTGGGGATAGAACAGATCTAGTTTGCAAACTGTTCACTATTACACTTAGCTCCTTGTTTGTGGTGACATGGAGGGTTGACCGCATTCTACCTCTTGGTACGTTGTCTGCATTATTCTCCGGATTGGCCTCGTTCGGTATGTTGTCTGAGTTTATTTTGTTTTCCCCAAAAGATTGAAATACAATTTTGATCTTGTTTGAGAAGTGTGTGGTGCAGTGGTTAAGAACAAGCTCCGATCCCGCCTAGGGAGGAGCGCGGCCAAATCGGCCGAAGCCGGAGCGATAGGATGGGAGGGGGGAGGGGGAAGGGAGGAGAAGGAAGGGCCAATCAATGAAGAAGTGGGGTGGGGGGGGTTAGGGGACAAGGGTGAGCGGAAGGGAGGTCGCCCTTTCGACACGGCGATCCCGAGAGAGAGACGTGGCTTCCCTTCCTCCCACCCTTTACTGCTGTTCCTTTACCTTTGCTAACATCTCCTGAGTCCACTCCGACGGCTGCACGCCGGTACCTGCGTGAGGGGGGATTTGCATCCAGGGGGGGTTGGGCCGCTGCACACGCGGTCAGGCGGGGAGTTGCCGGCCAGGATCGCCCAACGTGCTTGGGTCGCGCCGGCTGGAGAATTTCCGGCTGTACGGCGCGCTGGGAGGTTGGTGGCCGTTTGGGCCGCCCTGCACGCGGCCACGTGTTTGGCGGGGTGCAGCTGCAGGGGGGGGGGGGGTTGGCAGGAATTCGTCCTCCTCCGTTGCCGCCGACTGGCCGATTCGGCGTCTTTGATCTTGTTTGAGAAGTGTGTGGTGCAGTGGTTAGAGCTACAGCCTCAGCACCCTAAGGTTTTGGGTTTGACTCCCGCACTGCTCCTTGTGACCCTGGGCAAGTCACTTAATCCCCCCATTGCCCCAGGTACATTAGATAGATTGTAAGCCCACTGGGACAGACAGGGAAAAATGCTTGAGTACCTGAATAAATTCTGAGCTCCCCTGGGAGAACGGTATAGAAAATTGAATAAATAAATAGTGTGAAAAGTTTCAGCCTCTGATAACCAGAGCTGGTTTTATGACATCATAATACCTCATTCCTCCAGCCAACCTCATCAGTGATGTCACAATGGCTTGATTATCCTAGACTCAGCTCAGTTTTAGTACTTTTTGATTTCTAGAGTGGCGCAGTGGTTAAAGCTACAGCCTTAGCACCCTGAGGTTGTGGGTTCAAACCCCCGCTGCTCCTTGTGACCCTGGGCAAGTCACTTAATCCCCCCATTGCCCCAGGTCCATTGGATAGATTGTGAAAAAGGGACAGACAGTGAAAAATGCTTGAGTACCTGAATGATTTATATTCCGCATTGTTAGATATGCGGAATATAAATTACTTATTATTAAATAGACGTACTCTGCTAGTGTGTTTCATGAGGGTGAGGCTGTATTTGGGGGTTTACAGATGTCCAGTCGGTTAAATTTGTACTTAAGTTTCATTTTTTTTTCCCTCTTCAATCATGTTGGCAAAGTGTTTCCATTGTGTTGCTTGATTTGCTGGTTGTAGTGGGAGACTGATTTCCTCCGTTTGTCTTTCCGTAGTGGGTCCCCTGATTTTCTCCGCGTTCGTCCTAATTTGTGACTTTCTCTTTTTAAGCTTTTTAATTCTGTAGAGGGTTAATTGACAATTATTGGCGTCGATTAGCCCAATGAATCAAGTTGCGCTAGAGATTCTTACGGGCCGGCACGAGATTCTTACGGCCTGTTACGGGCCGGCACGGAAAGTGCTCTGGCGCTCATAGAATTGCTCTGAGCATCGGAGCACTTACCTCATCAGCCCGCACTAAAAACCTTTAGCGCAGCTTGATAAAAGGGGCCGCAAATTATGTGTGTACATCGGCGTTTGTGCATACATAACTATAGGTGCCACATGAAGAAGGTGAGCGGCTAACTTTAGCGGCCTAATTGGACAGCGTAAATAGCAGTCCTGTTTTTGGCGACTATGAACTTAACCAGCTAGTGCTGAATCTATAAGTTAGCTGGTTAAGTTTTCAGCAGCCAACACCTCCCCTTCCCCCCAGATATTCAATGCTGGTCACCAGAAACAGCTTTGCATTGAATAAATGTGGTAAGTGCCGACTGTGGGAGTTACCTGGACGCAGTGGCGTCGTAAGGGGGGGGGGAGGTGGGTTGTTCTGGGCACTATCTTGGTGAGGGCACGGCACCTCTCTGCCCCTCCCCATGCCACCTTTGCACCCTCCCTTCCCCCCCCCCCCTGCAACGACTCTAGCCTGTTGCTCGCGCAGGCCTGGCTCCCTTCAAAATCACTTCCGGGTCACGGGGCCAAGAAGTGACATCAGAAGGAAAACCAGCACGAGGAGCAGGCTGGAGAAGCTGCTCACACTAGTGAGGCTTGAAAGAGGTACGGGGGTGGGGGAGGGAGGACGCCAGTGTGACGAAGGGTGGCGGAAGGAGCAGGGGGAGTGGAGAGGAGGGCGTTGGGAGGTTGGCGCAGAAAGAACGAGGGCAGAGAGGAGGGCACGAGGGGCCCTGGGTGCCTCCCAGACAACTTCCTGGCAGCTAAATACAAGGCTCATCTATTCTAAAGTTGCTTACGAGTACACACCTAATTGCGCAGTATTTTTAAGTGTGAAGTAATTTATGAAAAGCTGATCTGCGGACATAAAACTGCATTGAACACAATTACTGAAGAAGACAAGAATCGCCATACTGGGACAGACCAAAGATCCATCAAGCCCAGAATCCTGTTTCCAACAGTGGCCAACCCAACTCCCAAGTAAAAACCCAAAGAGTAGTAACATTTCAGAGCTGGTATTGTAATGTCACAATGCCTCACTCCACCAATGCCTAAGAGCCAACCTCAGCAGTGATGTCACAATGCTTCACTCCACCAATGCCTAAGAGCCAACCTCAGCAGTGATGTCACAATGCCTCACTCCACCAATGCCTAAGAGCCAACCTCACCAGTGATGTCACAATGCCTCACTCCACCAATGCCTAAGAGCCAACCTCAGCAGTGATGTCACAATGCCTCACTCCACCAATGCCTAAGAGCCAACCTCAGCAGTGATGTCACAATGCCTCACTCCACCAATGCCTAAGAGCCAACCTCAGCAGTGATGTCACAATGCCTCACTCCACCAATGCCTAAGAGCCAACCTCAGCAGTGATGTCACAATGCCTCACTCCACCAATGCCTAAGAGCCAACCTCAGCAGTGATGTCACAATGCTTCATTCCACCAATGCCTAAGAGCCAACCTCAGCAGAGATGTCACAATGCCTCATTCCACCAATGCCTAAGAGCCAACCTCAGCAGTGATGTCACAATGCCTCACTCCACCAATGCCTAAGAGCCAACCTCAGCAGTGATGTCACAATGCCTCACTCCACCAATGCCTAAGAGCCAACCTCAGCAGTGATGTCACAATGCCTCACTCCACCAATGCCTAAGAGCCAACCTCAGCAGTGATGTCACAATGCCTCACTCCACCAATGCCTAAGAGCCAACCTCAGCAGTGATGTCACAATGCTTCATTCCACCAATGCCTAAGAGCCAACCTCAGCAGAGATGTCACAATGCCTCACTCCACCAAAGCCTAAGAGCCAACCTCAGCAGTGATGTCACAATGCCTCACTCCACCAATGCCTAAGAGCCAACCTCAGCAGTGATGTCACAATGCCTCACTCCACCATACCTAAGAGCCAATCTCAGCAGTGATGTCACAGTGCCTTCCACCAATGCCTAAGAGCCAGCCTCAGCAGTGACATCATAATGTCTCACTCCACCAATGCCTAAGAGCCAACCTCAGCAGTGATGTCACAGTGCCTTCCACCAATGCCAAAGAGCCAGCCTCAGCAGTGACATCATAATTCCTCACTCCACCAATGCCTAAGAGCCAACCTCAGCAGTGACATCATAATACCTCACTCCACCAATGTCTAAGAGCCAACCTCAGCAGTGATGTCACAATGCTTCATTCCACCAATGCCTAAGAGCCAACCTCAGCAGAGATGTCACAATGCTTCATTCCACCAATGCCTAAGAGCCAACCTCAGCAGTGATGTCATAATGCCTCATTCCATCAATAGCAGCCAACTTCATCAGTGATGTCACAATGGCTTGATTGTCCTATACTCAGCTCACATAAGAACATAAGAATAACCTTACTGGGTCAAGCCCAGTAGCCCGCTCTTACGGTGGCCAATCCAGGTCACTAGTACCTGGCCAAAACCCAGGAGTAGCAACATTCCATCCAGAATCTCAAAGAATAGCAAGATTCCGGAATCCCAGAGAGTAACAAGATTCTAGAATCTCAAAGAGTAGCAACATTCCATACAGAATCTCAAAGGATAGCAAGATTCCGGAATCCCAGAGAGTAACAAGATTCTAGAATCCCAAAGAGTAGCAACATTCCATGCTACCGATCCAGGGCAAGCAGTGGCTTCCCCCATGTCTGTCTCAATAACGGACTTTGGACAGTTGTCTTTGCTGTCAGCTTCTAGCGGCTATTTCCCATTGTTTAAGGTCTGGTTTCACTTAGAAGTATTAAATGTTACTGTGTTTGTTTCCATTGACTCTTTATGTACAAATTAGTGACTTATTGCATGACTTCTGCCTTTCTGTGATTGTCACTCGCTACTCTTTAGGTTAAATATAAATACTTTCACACTGGCAATTTTATAATCTTCTTTTTTCTTCATCTTAATCCCAGAAGGATCATACTTACTAAGCAAGGACCAGCCCATGCAAAGCTTGTTTTTGATTTAATTACTTGGGTATTTGTTTTGCTTAAATAAATGCATGTAACTTATCCCAGAAAAAAAAAATGAATTACCAGGGAAAGGACACACTCGATTCACTGTCAAATGTCTCCTACGTAATGTGGCCTGATAAATGACTTATTCATTTAATAAAAACAAAAACAAGAACAAACAAACAAAAAAAAGAAGCAAGAAATAAATATCAAGTTCAAAGTTCAAAACTTTTGCCTTGCTGATGCAAGCAAATGATGACATTTTAGGGTATGATTTTTAACCATTTAGGGCAGGGGTTCGGTGAGTCAGTCTCGCGGGTTCGGCGGAGGTCAAAACACACCTCCGACTCATATAGCGCTTCGGTCACGTTCAATCATCTATCAGTTATTCAGTGATTTTGATCAAGACTGATCGTGTACTCGGTTTCTGAATCTATCAATCTGTAACTAACGCCTTATATACATCAATCAATTCCTGATCAAAATTTGTGATTTAACTGATAGATGATTGAACGTGACCGAAGCGCTTATGATTCGTGATGATTCGCCCCGCTTGTCCATAATTGGCTGCAGGTGATCACGCAACATCGCTTGGCCTATCTGTGCTGCAGGGGATTTGATGCGCAAAGTAGTCGAATTGTAACTGTTGTGATGGTACGCCGTGTGATCCCTATCCCTTACTAACTATGTCGAGCAAAATACGAAAGTGGTCGGACAAATATGTACAATATGGATTCACATGTATAACGGAACGTGATGGGAGTCAGCGTCCTAATTGCATGATTTGCAATGCCAAGTTGAGTAATTTTAGTCTAGCTCCGGCAAAACTAAGGGAATAAAGAAGGGTTCGGTGAACACACATATGAAACTGGTGGGGTTCAGTACCTCCAACAAGGTTAAGAACCACTGATTTAAGGGATGAATGATCAATATGGGCTGCCATGAAGATTACATTACATTACAGATTTCTATTCCGCTATTACCTTTCGGTTCAAAGCGGATTACAATAAGAGCTGTGGAGGGAAGGGTTACAAAGTTAGATCAGATGCATTATTTTACGGCTAACGCCAGTTAAAATGGGACCTGTGCTAAAAGCACAAGTTAGTGGCAAAATTAAACCTCTCAACATTAGTCCACATTGATACCTGCACCCCTCAGTCCCAAAGAGTGCTCCGCAGTGAGGGATGTCAGGAGATCGTTAAAGACACCAAGTAAATCAGACTTACATTCACAGATAATATAAGAAGAAAATAACTCCCATCCTCATTTTTGTAAACTGCAGCCAGCGCTGAGGTGAGGCTAAAGTGGCTAGGGCTCTTCGGCTTGGAGAAGAGACGGCTCAGGGGTGGTATGATAGAGGTCTATAAAATGCTGAGTGGAGTGCAAAAGCTAGATGTGAATCGCTTGTTCGCTCTTTCCAAAATTACTAGGACTAGGGGACATGCAATGAATCTTCACACAACGTGTAATTAAACTCTGGGATTCAATGCCGGAGAATGTGGTGAAATCAGTTAGCTTAGCGGGGTTTAAAAAAAGGCTTGGATAATTTCCGAAAAGAGAAGTTCATAGGCCATTATTGAGATGGCTTGTGGAAATCCACTGCTTATTCCAGTATAAAATCTGTTTTACTACTTGGGATCTTGCCAGGTACATGTGACCTGGGTTGGCCATGGTTGGAAACAGGATACTGAGCTTGATGGACCTTCAGTCTGTCCCAGTGTGGCAATTCTTATGTTCTTATGTGACCAAGTATAGGATAATCAAGTCATTGTGACATCACTGATGAGGTTGGCTCTTAGGCATTGGTGGAATGAGGCATTATGACATCACAATCTCAGCTCTGGAATGTTGCAACTCTTTGGGTTTCTGTCAGGTACTTGGGACCTGGGTTGGCCACTGTTGGAAACAGGATACTGGGCTTGATGGTCCTTCAGTCTGTCCCAGTATGGCAATTTTTACATTCTCCTTATGCTCTAATGACTTCAAACACTGGCCACTACATTTAAACCTATATCTGAATATTATGCGCCAGGCTGAACAACGGTATAAAGGGAACTGCCAGAAGTTACCTGGGCACTACCAATGCTGAGCCTCGGTATCCAAATGACTCATGACATCAAACTAGCCACACAAGCACTATTTGCATGAGTTTACTGGCACCTAGAGCAGGCAACTTTTTAAAAGCCTGTTTCCATGAAAAATGCTCTGGTGTTCCCAAAGGGATAGTTTTCGGGATTGCCCCTCTTTGTCCAGTTGAATAGATATTATAAGTTCTCCTGTGTTTATATTGACCCCCAATAGCCTCAATTTAAATCTGAAAATCTGAGTCTGTTTTATGATTATGAGCTTAACCACACCCCCAATTTTACGTTAGGCTTTTTTTTTTTTAATCGCTGGTCATGGTGATATAAGCTCTGACACTCATAGAATTCCTATGAGCATTGGAACTAATATCACCATGGCTGGCAATAAAAAAGCCGTGAAAGTGAAAGTGAAAGTGTCATGGACAAGAAAGTCACTATGACATTGTTCCATGACTAAATAGAATACAAGTCCTAACTTATATGAAAAAATCAGCTAACTTATCCCCCTCTCCCCATACTCTCTACCCAACAGTGACAACTGACCATCAGTAGTGACTATTTATTTTAATGTGGGGTTCAGCAGCAGGAAGTTCAGAGGGCTAGATTCACTAAGGGCACGGATCGGATCCGATCCGTGAGGGATCCGATTCGATCCGTATCCGGGGAGCTGATTCACCAATCGCCCTCATACAAACGAGGGCGATCAAAATCACGCCCCCAACTGCCTGCCCAGATCGCTCTGTAGCGATCCCAGCGCATGCTCAGACCACCTGTAGATGGTCTGCGCATGCGCTGGACCTTCGGGCCCGACAGATAAATTTTTTTTTCTTTTTTTTCACTTTTTTGGAGCCCGTGGTTTTAACCCGCTTTAAGCCCGTGGGTTAAAACCACAGGCTTGCACTGCGGGGAAGGGTGGGAGAGTCAGGGCAGCGGGAGAGTCGTGCAGCAGGAGAGTCGGAGCTGCAGGAGAAAAGACAGCTCCTTTCATTATCGCCAGGGGATGCAGTTTGGGTCAGAAAGGAGATCGGGGCTGACAGGGCAGAGAGCAGGGCGGCAGAAGGCACGGCAGTCGGAAAGGGCTTGAGCGACTGGTTCTCAGCTGTCGCTTGTTTGTGATCAGCCAGACCAGTCAATGTTGCAGGGTTTTGCTTAATGAATCGCATCCCTGCCTACTTTGCATGCCGTTCCCCTCATTTGCATGCATAGATTGGAGGATGGCCGGCAGAGAGGTAAGTGAATCGGGCCGGAGGGAAATCAGGTCGCAAAGGGGTCACAAACCGATCGGTACACGATCGGTTTGCTTAATGAATCTAGCCGTTAGTCTTTGTGCCACACCCCCACTTCAGGATAGACCTACTTGTTGTTCATCAGTCAAAATAAATCTTTAATAGCAGTCTCATGAAAAGAAACTAAATGAACTGCTTTCTTCATTGTTTTTTTTAGGTTTGGAATAAAGCAAGACAAGAGTCCCCCCCCTCCCTCATGAGCACTAATAGTGCATTTTTTTTCATTTCTCCGCGTGCCCACTATCAACATGCAACAGAACAGCAGTAGCCATGGATCAAGGACCGTAAAAGAAAATAGCAATTGGAATCCGAATCTAAACAATGACAGCACAGTATCAAAAAAGAAGATCCAGAAGAGATTTCTTCAAAAAGATGGGAGTTGCAATGTGTATTTCAAGCACATATTTGGAGAATGGGAGAGCTACGTAGTCGATATCTTTACCACCCTTGTGGACATCAAATGGCGACACATGTTTATTATTTTCTCTTTGTCGTATATTCTTTCCTGGTTGCTCTTTGGTCTCATTTTCTGGATTATAGCGTTGCAGCACGGTGACCTAATTGATCTAGAAACAAGACCTTGCATCGATAATGTCCATTCCTTCACCGGGGCCTTCCTGTTCTCTCTAGAAACACAAACCACCATTGGCTATGGCTATCGATGTGTGACCCAAGAGTGCTACATGGCCATCATCGTGGTTACGCTCCAGTCAGTCTTGAGCTGTTTCATAAACACTTTCATAATCGGTGCCGCACTGGCCAAAATGGCAAAGGCCAGAAAGAGAGCTCAAACCATCCGCTTCAGTTACTATGCTACCGTTAGCATTAGGGATGGGAAACTCTGCCTTATGTGGCGCATTGGTGACTTTCGACCGAATCACATGGTAGAAGGAACGGTAAGAGCTCAGCTTCTTCGTTACAAGAATGACACCGAGAAAAGAATTACAATGGAATATAAGGACCTCAAGTTGGTCAACGAGCAAATCATCCTGGCGACACCAGTAACTGTTGTACACGAGATAAACCGTGAAAGTCCTCTCTATGAATTGGACAGGAAAGCACTCGCTGTGCAGAACTTTGAGATATTAGTCACATTCGTCTATACCGGTGACTCCACTGGAACATCCCACCAATCTAGAAGCTCATATCTGCCTCAAGAAATTATGTGGGGCTACAGGTTCAATGAAGTTCTACAGGTCAAAGAAAAGTATTATAAAGTCTACTGTATTGAATTTGAAGAGATGACTGAGTTCTACGCTCCCTTCTGCAGTGCCAAACAGCTGGACTTCAACGAGCAAGCATATGACAAAACTGAAAACCCTTTGGACCAACCGGTAGGGAAGAGTGGGTTACCTGCTGCAGCTAGGCCAAATAATACCGTTACCATCATCAGCAACAGTGAAGGTCCAGAAAATACAGCAACATTTATCAACCAAACTGCGCCTTATCATCAGGATCTTCTGTCCCCGAGTGGAAAGTCAATGGAATCACAGACGTGATCGCCTACTGCAAAAACTGAGTATCTGGTGCTTTCGTTTATTTGGAAATTGATTTTAAAAGGTCTTTTCAAATACTTTTTTTAGTCAGTAAACATACAGGACACCTAAATGGTGATGAACAAACAACTTTATTTTTGTAGAAAGAAAATAGTGATAAAATAACGAATGCTTCATGAATATTTTGACTATTAATTCTTAGATTTTGATAAGCTTTTACTGATGCATCTGCTTACAACTTCCAGACTTGGTCCTGCAACATTTTTGAAGTCTAAAGATTACTCAATCAAACACTGAAGATGAAAAGTGGGATCCTTAGAGACAACCTCAAGTACAAACGAAATCCCACTTAAGGATATTCAAATGAGATTATGGAGTAAAATGGTCTCAGTAACCCGCTTGTATAGGGATAACGCAATCCCAGGATATCTCAACCCAATACCAAGTCATTCTTTTTTTTTAATTTTTTTATTTATTCAATTTTTCTATACCGTTCTCCCAGGGGAGTTCAGAACGGTTTACATGAATTTATTCAGGTACTCAAGCATTTTTCCCTGTCTGTCCTGGCGGGCTCACAATCTACCTAATGTACCTGGGGCAATGGGGGGATTAAGTGACTTGCCCAGGGTCACAAGGAGCAGCGTGGGTTTGAACCCACAACCCCAGGGTGCTGAGGCTGTAGGTTTAACCACTGCGCCACACACATTCAAGGTTCAAGTTCAAAATTACCATCACTACCTAGATTACCTCCACCTCCTATTTGGTGTAACCAATTTTTACCGTATCATGAACAAATTATTCTTTTTTTAATTTTTTTTTTATACACAGCAAATCAACACTTATCTTAAAGTGTGCAGAGTATTGTCAAGCCCAACGGGGACTCGTTTCGCCACAAAACACAGCTTTTTCAAGAGTTCTCAGGACATTTAATTTTGAAAAAATAGCCCCAAGTGAGGAGGGATTTCAAAATTAAGTGTCCCGAGAACCCTTGAAAAAGCCGTGTTTTGCAGCGAAACGGGTCCCCGGCCGTTGGGCTTGACAATACTCTGCACACTTTAAGATAAGTGTTGATTTGCTGTGTATAAAAGAAAAAATTAAAAAAAGAATAATTTGTTCATGATACGGTAAAAATTGGTTACATCAAATAGGAGGTGGAGGTAATCTGGGTAGTGATGGTAATTTTGAACCTTGAATGACTTGGTATTGGGTTGAGATATCCTGGGATTGCGTTATCCCTTTCCAAGCGGGTTACTGAGACCATTTTACTCCATAATCTCGTTTGAAAACCCTTAAGTGGGATTTTGTTTGTACTTGAGTCTGAAGATCACCCCAAAGCATCTGTAAAAGAATTGCGTCCCAATGCTGGGAAACATATCGGCGTACAGAGCACAAGATACATTTGCTGCCCTAACAATGAATGCAGGTGATGCTTTGAGCTGAAAGTTCATCAAAGATGTGGGCATGTCACTTCCTCCAGCTCTCCCTGTTGACTACCTACAGCGATCTGCTTAATCTCTTGGGTTATCTCCTTAAAACCAAGGAAAGAGAGATCATGATGGCAGAGGAGAGCCATAAGATCAACCTAATCTCGATAACCTTCCTAGATAAATTGTGGTTATTGCCAATGAAACATTAGGTACTGATATTAATGATGATCTAATGCATGTATTGTATATATGTTCCATTTTGTAATATCTTGACTAGGAAGGCTTCCTCCCTGACCTAATGAAGGCAAGTGGCTCGTCACAGATGGATTGAGTTGGTACAGCAAAGAAGTATCTCCTACAACTTGTTTCTTGATTCCTGTTTCTATATGACTGTGGGGGGTCCTTTTATCAAGGTGTGCTAACCGATTTAGCATGCGATAAATGCTACGGCTTCCACTATATCCTATGGGCATCTTAGCGTTTAGGGCACGCTAAATCAGTAACAGCGGGATCTGGAAAATCCCTATTGCCGCCCTCAACCCTTTCACTCGTTACCCTATAAATAATAATTCAACACACACTCCAATATGTAAAAATAGCCGCAGCTCCATTTATTGAACCACCATAACAAATTACTTAACACTGCGTACATTAACATCAATTAAATTATTCATAAAGTAACATCAACAAGCTCCTCCCCAGCTACTAGGTGTACATTGCAAGATATTGCCCTCGACCCCGCCACATACAGCAAGAGTCTGAGGGGTGGCACGACCACATGCCCCTTTAACCAGGTCACCTGACCCCCCAAGGCACGGCGTCCAGCTGGCCCACCGCTCATCGCCGGATGAGGCCCAGCACGCAGTAGCTCAGAAGACCAGCCCTCCCGAGCTACCATCACAAGCCAAGAACACGGGCGGGCGGGTGGAAAAGCCGCCCTGGAGGACCCTGGAAGGAGCCGAGTCTTCCAAGCTCCAGGCTTTATAGCCTCGCCCCTGCGCTGTCTCTCAAACTCCTGCGACAATCCCCGTGCAGACTCTTGGTGCGAAGACTCCCCTGCCCTATCCTACCTACCTACCACTCCACTTAACTTGTCCCAACGGGCGACACACGGGCCTCCCAGCCTCGTGTTACATTACGCCCATCGAGACAAGCTCTCGGGCTACACTGTTATAAAAGGACCCCTAACATTGACCTTAATATATTCTGTGGCCTGTCAGGATATTGTGTTTCTCTTTGACATCGCTTCTTTGCGTTCTTTCCGTATGATGGCGTTCCTTTTCCGCTTTTCCTAGTGTACTGATTAATTGGTTGTAAAGTGCTTTGCTTGGAATTTCCCATAAAGCGGCATATCAGGCCTCTTAAACATTAACCCCCTCCCCCTTTTACAAAACAGTAGCGTGGATTTTAGCGCTGGCCGCGGCGGTAACAGCACCGAAGCTCATAGGAATTCTCTGAGTGTCGGAACTGTTACCGTCGCGGCCGGCGCTAAAACCGCGCTACTAAAACATTATATAGAAATATGTATTTCTTTCTGTAAAATAGGGATGAGACGATATATCCTTACAAAATACAGATATAATCATAATAAAAAGCAAAAAAAGTTTTTTTTTCTGTGTTTCAAATTACAGCCTGCTTCAGAGAATGGTAAGAAAAGGAACAGAATGAAAAAAAACCCACAATGTACCAGGTTAAGAGCGGCCATAAAAAAGCAGTGAAATTATTTTTGGGACTGAAATGTTGCTTTGAGAGAAAGGTTAGGTTGTGACACATGAGACCCAGAAGGTCATTTTTTCCAATCCTAACCAAGTCCCACTCACAAGCATCCATTAACCAGCTTGCATTTCGTGCCCTATTATCATTTAGCATTTGGTGCATAATTTCTGTGAAGAATTTTCAGTTGTGGAATATAATTTAATTCTGTGCTTGTTTCTTAAACAATATGCAGGCAGGAGGAGGCCTTTTTTTCCCCATAATATCGGTGTGACGCAAAGAGAAATCGTTTCCAGTAACTCCGGGCCGAGGGGAGCAGGGGTGGGGAACAGGTGCAGGGAAGTCTGGAGGCGTCTCCTCGGCTAGGTTGGAAGGCCCAATTGGAAACAAAGCGGTTGTAGACTTCAGAGAGGGGAAACCACTATTTAGGACTGAAAAAAATTGCTCAGTTGTTTTTGAATCTCCGGGGTTGGACGGGGAGGAAAAGTGGTTAACCGATAACTGTGAATAACTGTTCAGCTACGGCAATGCAAAAGGGTAAAAGGGGGGGGGGGGGGTTGGAATAAGAACTATGGAATGAGATTATGATTTTCTAAAAAATGTACATGCATAGAGAAAATCCACAAGTCGCCTCTATTGAGGTGCCTCGGTAATGTGGGGTGAGTTTCACGTTTTCTGGGTTTATCTATGCTGCCAATCGGGTGAACCATCTAGGCCAGGGCTGCCCAAGTCCAGTCCTCGAGATCTACTGCCAGGCCAGGTTTTCAGGATATCCACCATGAATATGCATGAGGGAGATTTGCCTGCACTTCCTTCTTGGTATGCAAATCTCTCTCTTATGCATATTCATGGTGGATATCCTGAAAACCTGACCTGCCAGTAGATCTCGAGGACCGGACTTGGGCAGCCCTGATCTAGGCTCTTAAACCTGTCCTGGGAGACCCCCCCCAGACAATTGGGTTTTCAAGATATCCACAATGAATATGCATGAGGCAGATTTGAATATAATATCGGTGCCAGGCATGCAAATCTGCCTCATGCGTATTCATTAGGGATATCTTGAAAACCCGACTGGCTGGGGGGCCCCAGGGCAGGTGTAAGAATCAATGATTAGAGAATGACACGGGGACAAATTTGTTCCCGTCACTGGGGAACTCATTTTCCTGTCCGCGCGAGTTCTTTTCCTGTCCCTGCCCCATTCCTGAAAGCTCTGCCTTAACTGTACACGCCTCGAACACTTATGATTTTAAAGTGTTTGAGGCTTGTGCAGATGAGGACGGAGCTTAGGCATTGGTGGAATGAGACATTATGACATCACAATCTGAGCTCTAGAATGTTGCTACTTAGGATTTGAAAGGGTTTGAGGCGTGTGCAGATGAGGATTGAGCTTGCAGGAATGGGCCAGGGACAGGAAAAGAACTCA
Source organism: Geotrypetes seraphini (assembly GCF_902459505.1). Taxonomy (NCBI): domain Eukaryota; kingdom Metazoa; phylum Chordata; class Amphibia; order Gymnophiona; family Dermophiidae; genus Geotrypetes; species Geotrypetes seraphini. Next base: position 13,343,785 of record NC_047093.1, on the reverse strand, counting down.
ACAGGATAGGACGGGAAAATGAGTTCCCGCGGGGAAGGAGACAAATTTGTCCCTGTGTCATTCTCTACCACTTATCTATGTGGCTTACAGTCTAGGGCAGGGATGTCAAAGTCCCTCCTCAAGGGCCGCAATCCAGTCGGTTTTCAGGATTTCCCCAATGAATATGCATGAGATCTATTAGCATACAATGAAAGCAGTGCATGCAAATAGATCTCATGCCTATTCATTGGGGAAATCCTGAAAACCCGACTGGATTGCAGCCCTTGAGGAGGGACTTTGACACCCCTGATCTAGGGTGAGAGTAAGGGTGAAGTGAGATCATATCCTCTAAAGCAGGGGTCTTCAAAGTCCCTCCTTGAGGGCCGCAATCCAGTAGGGTTTTCAGGATTTCCCTAATGAATATGCATTGAAAGCAGTGCATGCACACAGATCTCATGCATATTCATTGGGGAAATCCTGAAAACCCGACTGGATTGCGGTCCTCAAGGAGGGACTTTGAAGACCCCTGCTCTAAAGACACTTGGCTGCCAAGTTTCCTAATAAAATGCTAGTAGGTCATACCTTTTTCAGAAGTAGCTTGAGGTGAGGTACGTTCGGGAACACAGGGTTTACAATCTAATTTTGTGCTTATGGGTAGGTGCCAAGGGCACGATATTCCATGCTATTTAGGCAGCTGGGAATGGCCACATAGAGTAGCACAAAGCTGTCTATCCACCAGTATTTGAAATAGCCTTGAAAGTACGGATTTTGCTCTGGAATCACTTATCAATCTAAGTGAAAATCCATAGTGGACCCAGTTAACAAAGTTGACAAGAATTCTCAATATCACACGATTTGATCTTGTCCCGGTTTCACTACATCGCGAATTTCAGTCATGCCGCAACCCACCTGCATTCAAGTAGCCTTTATGGTCATTTTTCAAGGGAGGTTGGCAGGAATTTCCCCCACCTGTGTCCCCCTCACGTTCACCTTTTCCTGTGCACAGAAACAGCCTCTCTCCACTCTCCAAGCCTTTCAGGGCATCAGCTGATCAGCCTGTCTTTGAGCTAGTGATGCTCCCTCATATTCTGGGAGAAGAGAAAGGGCTTCCACAGTCTGAGATGAAATGGGACAAAAAGAGAATTAGTGCAACCTGTTTTATTTATAACTTGAAGCAAGCAGATAACCACCTGGCGTTACAGTGTTGCATTTGTCTTGGACCGCTGAAAAGATGGTAACTACAGTCGACTCCACTAGGTCACCAGTACCTGGCCAAAACCCAAGGAGTAGCAACATTCCATACAGAATCTCAAAGAATAGCAAGATTCTGGAATCCCAGAGAGTAACAAGATTCTAGAATCCCAAAGAGTAGCATCATTCCATAAAGAATCTCAAAGAATAGCAAGATTCCGGAATCCCAGAGAGTAACAAGATTCTAGAATCCCAAAGAGTAGCATCATTCCATACAGAATCTCAAAGAATAGCAAGATTCCGGAATTCCAGAGAGTAACAAGATTCTAGAATCCCAAGAATAGCATCATTCCACACAGAATCTCAAAGAATCGCAAGATTCCAGAATCCCAGAGAATAACAAGATTCTAGAATCCCAGAGTAGCAACATTCCATACAGAATCTCAAAAAATAGCAAGTACCTGGCCAAAACCCAAGGAGTAGCAACATTCCATACAGAATCTCAAAAAATAGCAAGATTCCGGAATCCCAGAGAATAACAAGATTCTAGAATCCCAAAGAGTAGCAACATTCCATGCTACCGATCCATAAAACCATAAACCTCTCTTGACTTTATGCAGGAGGCAGAGAAGGTGAGCTACGAGAAAACAAAAGCAAATATTTGACAAGGGATCTGATAACAATCAGTGTTTGGCTCATAAACATCTTGACAAATATTATTTGCCATTAATCTCAATGCTCTGCTGAGATAAAGGATTTTAAAAAAACCAAACAAACCCGTGTGACATAACTTTGCTTTTAATAGATCCACCTAAAATATTTTTGATCATCAGTGCACCACCTTGTGGCCAGAAAGGCAAATGGCGATTTTTGTCTTGTGCAACTAAGATTTCAGGAAGATGTATACTTAGACTGGATTTTGGGTTTTCTTTTGCTTTTGTATTTTTTTTTTTTTTCCTGGAAGGGCTATATAGCAGATGGTGCATGCAAAAAAAAAAAAAAAAAAATCCAAGCCTAAGACTGCGGGGAAAGCACCTTGAGAGCAGCTTATTGTAAAAGTAATAATGGCTAATGAACCCACCAGAAATAACACTACCCTTCCCCCTCCAAAATAGAAATGGAAACTTTCAATAGCTGCTCTGTTCACTAATGGGGGATGGGGGGGAAGGAGAGAGAGATTTTTCCTGTTATAGTCAGCAAGTGCCAACATGGGATCTGTCTATTAAACGTGATGCTTACCTACAAACAGGAATGTTTATTCCGGGGACTAGAACAGGAGCAAAACATTTACTTTTACAGATTCAAATTCTTACATTAAGGGCTCCTTTCACTAAGGCGCGCTAGCGTTTTTAACGCATGCAGCAGATTAGCGCGCGCTAACCCCGCGCTTCACGGCTAGAACTAACGCCAGCTCAATGGTGGCGTTAGCATCTATTGCGCCTGGCATTGTAGAGCACGCTATTCCACGTGTTAAAGCCCTAACGCAACCCTAAGTTGCAACCTGCTGTCATTTATCCTTTCTTATGGCCGAGTACATTTGTCACTGAAGCACCTCAGTGCTTCGGAGGGATCCTTGCAAGGTAGAGAGACGTCGCTGCACGGTAGGAATGTGGAAGAGAAAAAGTTTTGGCTTGTTTTCAGTGGGTTTGGCCTGTTTTTGTTCATTTTACAATTTGTTTTAAAAAAAATTAATGCCTATAATATTTGATTAAAACATGTAAAAAAAACAACAACACATGTTTTAATATGCCTAAGCTTGCTTTATATGCATTCATGCAGAGATATTATGTGCATAAAGTTGATTTCGTCAACATTCTTTAAGAACTTAAAATTTTGGAGACCAAAAGCCCAAAGGAAATGCCCATCCCTGGTGGGCAGAGAGGTGGGTTAGCTGTATAGCAGGTGACTGCTAAAAACCTTCTCTCCTACCAGTTCATCATCATCAGTTTCTGAAGATATCACCTTTATTTATCAGGATTAACCATCTTCATGGAGAGATTCTCCCAGGGCAATGCACAGCGGGATTCAAGTGACCAGAAAATCTTGTTCATAAGCCATAGGAGTGTAATCCTGGCAATTCATCATCCAGTCTCTTAAATATTGGAACTAACAAGTGTGATTGTAAAATCTTCCAAAAGAAACCAGGGTGTGAGCAAGCTAATTCCCCCCTGTCTTTTCTGTTAACCTAATCCCAAGAAGATACACTTTGGCATTTCACAGTAGTGGGCACTGGAGGATTAAGTGACTTGCTCAGGGTCACAAGGAGCAGCACCGGGATTTGATCTCACAACCTCTGGGTGCAAAGGCAGCAGTTCTACCAGTGAGCCACAGCATTCTATGTGGAGTCCTCAAAGAGTAAGCAAGATTCCGGAACCCCAAATAGCACCAACATTCTATTTGGAATCACCAAAAGTAGCAAGATTCCGTGTAGAATCTCAAAGAGTAAGCAAGATTCTGGAACCCCAAATAGCACCAACATTCCATTTGGAATCCCCAAAAGTAGCAAGATTCCATGTAGAATCTCAAAGAGTAAGCAAGATTCTGGAACCCCAAATAGCACCAACATTCCATTTGGAACCCCCCAAAGTAGCAAGATTCCGTGTAGAATCTCAAAGAGTAAGCAAGATTCCGGAACCTCAAATAGCACCAACATTTCATTTGGAATCCCAAAAAGTAGCAAGATTCCATGTAGAATCTCAAAGAGTAAGCAAGATTCCGGAACCCCAAATAGCACCAACATTCCATTTGGAATCCCAAAAAGTAGCAAGATTCCGTGTAGAATCTCAAAGAGTAAGCAAGATTCCGGAACCCCAAATAGCACCAACATTCCATTTGGAATCCCCAAAAGTAGCAAGATTCCGTGTAGAATCTCAAAGAGTACGCAAGATTCCGGAACCCCAAATAGCACCAACATTCCATTTGGAACCCGCCAAAGTAGCAAGATTCCATGTAGAATCTCAAAGAGTAAGCAAGATTCCGGAACCCCAAATAGCTCCAACATTCCATTTGGAATCCCCAAAAGTAGCAAGATTCCATGTAGAATCTCAAAGAGTAAGCAAGATTCCGGAACCCCAAATAGCTCCAACATTCCATTTGGAATCCCCAATATGCTCTGAAAATTTAGTGTGGCTAAACCACTATTCAGAAACAATATTAGAAGCAGGGGGAAGTGCACACACTACGAAGGCTGACAAACGCTTCCTGATTTCAGGATTGTGGAAATGTCTTTCTTTTATTAAACAAACTGGGAGTCGGCCTCAGCTTCTCTCCTGGCCGACCGAACTTGCAGTCTGGAGAATGAAAGGGGTGAGCGTTTAGCAAATGAATTCTTAGCAGAGGGAAGCCTACTGCCTCTATATTCTGCCTTTGCATTGCCCCTGACACCTTTCAAAGAGGACCTTTTTACTACAGTTTAGCATGGCCAAACAGGTTGAAAAGGTGATGGCAAAAGCTAGAAGGATGCTAGGGTGCATAGGGAGAGGTCTGGCCAGTAGGAAAAAGGAGGTATTGATGCCCCTGTATAAGACTCTGGTGAGACCTCATTTAGAATATTGTGTATAATTCTGGAGGTCTCACCTTCAAAAAGATATAAAAAGGATGGAGTCGGTCCAGAGAAAGGCTACTAAAATGGTGCGTGGTCTTCGTCATAAGGCGTTTGGGGATAGACTTAAAGATCTAAATCTGTATACTTTGGAGGAAAGGCAGGAGAGGGGAGATATGATAGAGACATTTAAATACCTACATGGCGTAAATGCGCATGAGGCGAGTCTCATTTGAAAGGAAACTCTGCAATGAGAGGGCATAAGATGAAGTTAAGAGGTGATAGTCTCCGCAGTAATCTAAGGAAATTTTTTTGGTTACAGAAAGAGTGGTAGATGTGTGGAATAGTCTCCTGGTAAAGGTGGTGGGGACAAAGACTGAATTCAAGAAAGTATGGGAAAGCATGGAATCTCTTAGGAAGAGGAGGGGATAGTGGATGGGCAGACTGGATGGGCCATTTGGCCTTTATCTGCTGTCATCTTTCTATTTTTCTGTGTTTTCTAATAACTAGCACACGTTATGTTCCATGTGATTCCTAGGTGTCAAATAGGACACGCAGCATTTAGCGCTGCTAATGTCTGTTAGCATGTGGGAACGCTTTAATTAAAAAAAGCCCCTTAATGCAGAAAAAAGTCATATTGCTAAAATTCAAGCCAGGTGCAATTCCAGGTGCCAGATTTGGTGCACATCCACAGTATTCTATAACAGTGAGCGCAAATTTCCAGAATGCCCCAATTCTGCAAATGTGCCATAGTGTGATTGAAACACGAACCACGCCATTTTTGTCAGTGGCTACTGTTTACAATGCTATTTGCAGAATCTACCCCTCAGGAGGACTTGAACTAACCACTTTGAGCTCCGTCAGCGAAGTAGTGTAAAAAGACAAGCATAAAAAAAGCAGGGGAAAAATCAGGAGTAGGGTTGAAATACTCATGAATTTATCAGAATAAAAACGATCTATTTAAATTTGGTTTTGTTCATTTGTGAGAGAGGGGTAAAAATGGATTTAAAAGATTGGCTAATTTAGCCTGTTACCTTCTATTGAACATATATAAATTGCATTTAACTCCTCCTTCCTGGTTCCCTCACCTGTTATCTAGCATTTCTCTCAGCCCCCCCCCCCCCAAGAGTTCAACACCTGTCTCAGATCCCCCACTTCTTTGAGTTCAGTACTCCTTATTCACCCTTAGATTCACCCTGCCCCTGTCCTTCAGAGGTCTCTATTTTTCCAGCAGCAGTAAGTCACCGCTTGGGCTGACCCCGATCCAACTACACTGCATTCTATCTGGCTGACACAATTTGGTTCAGAATGTTTTTTTTCTTGTTTTCCTCCTCTAAATCTAAGGTGCGTCTTATGGTCAGGTGCATCTTATGGAGTGAAAAATACGGTATATTGTGCACATTCATTGTGGGTTTCCTGAGAACCTGATTGGCTGGTTGTATCCCGAGGACTGGTTTGAGGAGCCCCGGTGTAAAGGATTACTGAGCTTTGTAAATTGTAAATTGTGTTTAGGGTGGGGTCAGTGAAACAACTTGCGGAGACATGTGCTACTGGCTGACACAAGATAGGAAATGTTTAGGACATGGCATTTCCGACTTCATCTGTTCCAAAACTAAACACAAAGAAAAAGGAGCAAAATATAATTCATTTGCTTAGACTGACTATTTTTATTTTGAACGCGGACAGTAATGAGCTGGGGAGAGATGGGCCAAACATTTTGGCTTTTTCATACAAATGGATCTTTTTGTTCTGTTTTAAGAAAGGGTCATTATACTAAGCTGCATTAGCAAATAGGCTTAGCACACAGTTCTGCGAGCCTTTCCCCTGTGCTAATGTCCTGTAAGAAAAGCAGTTTTTATATTTCTTTCATTCATGGCCCTTGCTAATGTTACTACCATTTCCCCCCCCCAAAAAAAATAAGACTGGATTTTATATTAATTTTTGCTCCAAAAGATGCATTAGGGCTTATTTTCAGGGGATGTCTTATTTTTTTCTGGGGGGTCAAAATACCGGTATTATTCCCTTTAAATCTTCCATTAAATCAAGAGCATTGTGTCTGCACTGGGAAAGAGGCCTAAAACTCTGGTTGGCCCAGGTGCTATGGGAAGGGCCTTAGGTATCTGAGCCAATCAGGGCCTTAGGTCCCTCCCCAGAATGCACCAGGAAGGGGAAGGCCCACCATTTTGCAGTGAAGGCCTGCCGGTAGGAGAAAGTGGGTATCCTTCTTGCCGATCATCAGATAAAGGTACCAGGGGTGTTTGGGGTGGAGTCGGGGATGTTTGGGTGTCAGGGAGTGTCAGGAGTGGAGTTTGAGAGTGTTAGGGTGGAGTCGGGGAGTGTTTGGTGAGGTTCAGGGGCTGATGGGGCCAGCAGCAGGAGGGAGTGGGCATCCCTTCTGCCTTGGACTGTGTCAGGAGGGTTCGCTGATGCGGCAGGAGGAATTGGGCACTCCTCCTGCCACGGATATTCAGGGGGGGGGGGGGGGGCTACAGGAGTCAATCTCAACCGGGGCTTATTTTTAGGGTAGGGCTTATATTACGAGTATCTTGAAAAATAATAGTAGGGCTTATTTTCCGGTTAGGTCTTATTTTCGGGTAAATACGGTAATAGCATGTGGCTATTTATAATGATTACCGTAGAAGTATTTACCCCCTCCTATTTTGGAGGTGGCAAGGACTTCCGTGTTAATTGTATGCTAACCAGTTAGTATGCACTAACTGGTTACCACTTTCACACTCACTCACCACGCATTCCCTGCCTGTGCCATGTCCACTCCCATAAATATTTAAAAATAAATATTGCCTGATTAGCACATGCAGATGGATAAACTAATGCCAGATGCTTTAGCTTGCTCAGCGTTAGACCGTTAATGCCGTGCTAGGTATGAGTTAGCACCACTGTTTCCTCTAAGCTGGGCAGGAGTCCAAGTGCATTACTGCCCGTGTGGAGCGATGCTTCAATACTTTGTCTTCCATCACTAGGGACAGGCAGATTCCCTGGAGTCCTGCAGAGGTTGCCTGTCTCTCACTAATGAAAATATGACAGTGAAACAGCGCCTTCTACTGGCAGAACTATAGGTGGAGGACTTAGCGGCTAACACAGCTTAGTTAAAAATGCCCTAAATGGAAAAAAAAACTAAAAATACTTGCTGGCATAGATGCACTCTTAAAAATCAGTAAAAATCTACCCTGCAGAAAGAGAGCAGGGGCAATGAATCCCATATAGAGAATGATATGAGGACAAAGTTTGTCCCCGTTCCAACCCATCCCTACAAGCTCTGACCCCAGCCCTGCAGACTCTGACCTCATTTGAACAAGCCTGGAACACTTATGATTTTATCTTTAAATCTTTTTATTAAAGTATAAAAAGGGACAATATTCTGTACAACTGTTAATAGAGCCTTCCATTTTAATCTGGGTTTTATACAACCTTCCCGAAGATTCAGTTGCCTATGTTTTCACATCATCTGGGAAGGTAATTGGATTGTCTTTCAGATGTGTGTAGAAGAGAACCTAAACGATGTAGTTGATGAACAGGAAAATAAGCATCTATTGAATGTTAGAAAATGCTCCTTGATGCCAGCAACGATGGATGAATCTGTTGCAGTAACAGTAAGATGCTTGAGCAGCTGGGCACATGATGGAAAGACATTTCAGATGGCAGACAAGACACAAATTATGTCATTTAACAGTTCATTAAAATCCAAAAGCAGTTGCCAATTGTCTAAGATGTGTTAAATTTTTACATATCGATACTAATCTCAAGTTTTTAGAGAATGACACGGGGACAATGTTTCTCCATGTCCAAGACACCACCTATCCAATCCAAAGATGGCAAAAAGGTCTAAGAAGGTAATATCCACAAGAGGCTTAATTAACCCAGTGGAATTCTGGTCCCACTATGACATCTCTTTTAACCTGGACCCTGACTCCTTTACGGTTGACTCCTGGACCAACACGAGCACACAAATCCTAAACAGAATGGCCCCCATTAAAACAAAGAAAATGAGTAACAAAAATCTGGACGGCTGGTTTGATGCCAAACTGGGATCAGTAAAACGGGAACTTCGAAAACTTGAAAGACTATGGCTGAAATCCGGTGACAGCAAAGAGAGAGCCAATTGGAGAACAAAATTAAAAGAATACAAAAAACTCATAACCACCAAACGCACCAACTTTTACGCCCAAAAAATCGGCTCCCCTAACCCCGACATCAAAAACCTTTTCAAAATAGTTAACAACCTGTACGACATTCAGACCCTAACCCGCCCTTCCTTAGACTCCCCACCACCAGCCAACAACCTGGCCGAGTTTTTCAACAGCAAAATCTCCAACCTGAGATCCACCCTAACGACCACCTCCACCAACCATCTGAACTACCCAGTTGCTCAGCTCTGTGACGAATCTAGGGCTGATCTGTTCTGGAACAACTTTACCATCCCCACCTGGCAACAATTCTGCAAGTTTTACTCAAAATACGCCAATTCCTACTGCAAACTAGACTGTTGCCCACCAAATGTAATGAAAGTTGCCCCGGTCACCTTCAAAGCCAAGTTACACACTTGGCTCTCCTCCCTGCTACAGTCAGGCATATTTCCTGAGGACCTAGGCCAGATACTTATCACTCCGATTGTTAAAAAAAACCCAAAGAATCCATCATCCTGACATCTAATTACAGACCCATTGCGAACATTCCCTTCTTTACAAAGTTGATGGAAGGTCTGGTCAACCAAGATTTAATAACCTATCTTGACAAATTCAACATTCTAAATGATAACCAGTCAGGTTTTCGTTCTGGATACAGCACTGAAACTGTCATCGCTTCTCTGCTAGACTCTCTTCATATCCTGTTTAGTCAGGGCACAAGTGCACTAGTCCTGCAGTTTGATCTTAGCAGTGCCTTCTACTTAGTTGAACTGTTTGGAGTCTATCGGCCTCTCGGGCAACGTGTTAAAATGGTTCCAGGGTTTTCTAAGTAAACGATCTTACCAAGTTTACAGCAACAATACTCATTCCTTCAGCTGGGTTAACGCATGTGGAGTCCCGCAGGGCTCTCCCCTGTCCCCCACGCTGTTCAACATCTACCTGGTCGCTCTAGGGCAGTGGTTCCCAACCCTGTCCTGGAGGAACACCAGGCCAATTGGGTTTTCAGGCTAGCCCTAATGAATATGCATGAAGCAAATTTGCATGCCTATCACTTCCATCATATGCAAATCTCTCTCATGCATATTCATTAGGGCTAGCCTGAAAACCCGATTGGCCTGGTGTTCCTCCAGGACAGGGTTGGGAATCACTGCTCTAGGGAACCTACTGCAAAGTTTGAAAATCAAATTCTACATTTATGCCGACGATATCACCATAGTCTTTCCCCTAACTAACCTAACTCCCGAGACAAATAATCACCTGCCATCTATCTTAAAGCAAATCGAACTATGGATGGCCGATTTCAAACTGAAGCTCAATCCAGAAACAAACTAATTCTTCCTGGCGAGTCCGAACGACAAAATCAAAAATTCATCAATCTCCTTGAATGGTCAAGTCTTCCCTATCACAGATTCCATAAAAATTCTAGGAGTGACACTAGACCGCAACCTTACCGTCGAAGCACACACTGACCTACTGGTCAGAAAAGGCTTCTCCACCTTATGGAAACTAAGAACCATCAGAAAGTACTTTGATGCTTCCTCATTCCGCTTACTTGTGCAATCCTCCATCCTAAGCTTACTCGATTACTGTAACATCATCTACCTGGGATCTTTCAAAAAAACCACTCAAAGACTACGAATCATCCAAAATTCGGCAATCCGTCTGATTTTTGGACTTAAAAAATGGGAACACATAACTCCCTACTACCAAAGACTCCACTGGCTATCCTTGGAAGCAAGAGTGCAATTCAAGTTTGCCTGTTTCTGTTTCAAATCCATCCTTGGTTTGGCCCCTTTATACTTGGTACCCCATTTTATCTTAGACTGTCCATCCAAACCCACACGCAGAACTCATCTGTTTAGCCATCCAACTCTAAAGGCCTGCCGTTACAAAAGATACCTGAATAGAACTCTCGCCTTCCAAGCAGGTCAACTTAATAGCTGGGCAATATTGTCTCGTGCTCCTCATCCTACCTAAACTTCAGGAAATTACTAAAAGCTAACCGATTTATAGCCTAAGACCTCTATGCCCGACCTATGCCCCCTTTTATTGTACCTGTATCCTGCTCACCCATATACACTGTATCTTAATTTGCTGATTGTACTTATATTCGCTGACTATCCAGCCCCCTCTTTGTTGTACCTATTTTCAATGACTGTACCTATATTCGCTGATTGTCCAGTCCTTCTTTGTTGTAAACAAGTGTTCTTCAACCACTGGTCCATGGACCAGTGCCGGTCCACATAAATTTCCTGCCTGTCCACAGGGCCAGCACGTGCATCAGGCCCAAAACAGTGTTCTTCAACTGCCGGTCCACGGTGCGATCGATGCGGCGTTATCTTTGAGCCAGCTCCCTCTTCCTAACTGATTCAGTGCACAAAGCCACGGGCAGTGGCTCCTACGGGCATCCTGCGCCTGAACCGGAAGCCTTCTCTCTGACGTTGCAACATCGGAGGAAAGGCTTCCAGATGAGGCATGGGACGTGCAAGGTGCAATTAGTACTATTATGGGGGCGGGGTCTTGGGTGGAGATTGGGTAGAGATGGGCGGGGTCTGGCCCACGACTTATCCCAGTGTTCTTCAACCGCCGGTCCACGGACCGATGCCGGTCCACAGAATAATTCTTTTATTTCTGCCGGTCCATAAGTGTAAAAAGGTTGAAAAACACTGTTGTATACCGCTTTGGCGGTATATAAGAAATAAATTATTATTATTATTACACACTCTGTCCCTGTCCTTATCCCTGCAGGCTCTGTCTCCACCCCATGGGTACCCATGTGTACCCTTTCGTATGTCATTCTCTAGTCCCATAAACAATTTCAACAAGAAAGCTCTTGGAAGGCTGTAATACTGAACTAAATCCCATAGTGCACCACTAAAAAGGGGGAGGGGCCTGGGCTTATGAGGGTGTTCTGAAAAGTTGCATGCATTGCTACTGAATAATGGGTCTATGTGTCCAACAGCGATTGATTCACTATTAAAGTTTGCATGCAAATGATGTGCAAGGAGGTGCAAATCGTTTGCATGCAAACCCACCGACTCAGTCGCTCAGTGAGCGATTGAGACATGCACAGAGCCCTGACAGTAGTGGCAGGAGATTACTAAGAAGAGAACGGAATGGTCTTTAATCATAGGAGGTCCTATGATCTGAGTTCTTAAATCGTATGATATTTTCATCTCCCTTAGTAATATTTGGTGTTTAATGAGATTCTTAAAGAAAAATCAAAGTGTAGTAAGATAAAAATTTTTGGATGATAAAATGAAGTTATGAAACCAGAAATTGTTTGTGGGCAATTATCAATTTTTTTGGAACAATGAGAATATGATAGTCTTATAATCATGCTATTACCCTCTCTTCTTTAGTCATCTTTTGATATGGGTAGGATGTTAATCTGAGAGCCTACATCTCATTTTTTCAGTAGTGACAGGAGAAGCAGCCTCCTGTCACTGCTGTCATGGCTTCTGCCGGGTATTTTTTTTTTTAATGGTACAGATTTTTTGCGTGTATTATACAAGCAAAATATCTGCCCAATAATAAAAAAAGGCCTCTTGACAGCTCCCCCCCCCCTTTAATTAGGGAAGGCATTTCTAAAAAGAAATGTTTTCGGTTCTGCCTTAAATCTGACTGCACCCCTCCCTCCCTTCCTGAACCAATAAAAATGGCAGAAGGGATGCCCACTCCCTCCTGCCACCAGATGCTCCCCCTGATGCCCCCCCCCCCCGAGCCAAAGAACCTAAGTATGGCAAGAGGGATGCCCATTCTCTCCTGCCATCAGCTGGCCCCCCACCACTACCACTCCGCCCTGTATCTTTAAGTTGGAAGCAGGAGGGGTGCTTAGTCTCTCCTGCAGCAATGCGGGCCTTAGGCCCTTCCCCGGTGCATCATGTGATGCATGGGGAGGGGCCTATGACAATGATTGGCTCGGGCGCCTCAGGCTCCTACTTGGGAGGGACCTGAGGCATCTGAGCTAATCAGGGACTTCCTTAGGAGGAGCCTAAGGAAGTCCCTGACTGGCCAAAACAATGGCCAATCAGGGACTTCCTTAGACTGCTCCCTAAGGAAGTCCCTGATTGGCTCAGGCGCCTCAGGCTCCTCCCTGAGGTCCCTGAGCCAATCAGGGATTTATTTGGACTGTGCTGACATGATAGTTTTCTCTAGCAATATCAGGTGTGTGCGTGTGCAGGGAGCTGGGGGGGAATACGGAAGAGTTTGGTGGATAAAGGTGACCGTAGAACAGAAGTTTTCTTTTAAAAGTACACTTCTCCCTCCGTATTCGCTGTGATAGGGGATAACAGAACCGCAAATATAGAAAAACCGCAAATAACTTTTTCATATGTTATTTGCTGTTTTCTATTAAAAACCATCGTGAATATGATGAAACCGCGAATAACATGGTGGGAGACCTGGCCTGTTCCTGAAGGAGAGGCAAAACACGGTGAAGAAAGTGCTGGGAATCAGCAATTTTTTCTGTAAACGCTTGGAATCAGTGATTTCTCTATGCAAGCTAATGTAATTTGGGGGAGGGAGGGAGGAGCCAGCAAGCTAAAAACCATGAATAATCGAAACAGCAATTGCTGAAACTGCGAATATGGAGGGAGAACTGTAGACGGGAAATGAACAGAAACTGGGGCTCACACCTTCCCCTGAGAAATGAACGAGCTTGCAAGCCAACAGATCTGGTTTTTAAAATCAGACAGATCACTTGCGTTTTGAACGAGGGTTGAAAGAGGGGTAACGTGAAAGGTTAAAGGGCGCAATAATCAAGCGGAGACTTAGAGGAGACATGATAGAAACCTTCAAAATCCTGAAAGGCATAGAGAAGATAGACAGGGACAGATTCTTCAGACTGTAGGGAACCACAAGTACAAGGGGTCACTCGGAGAAATTGAAAGGGGATAGGTTTAGAACAAACGCTAGGAAGTTCTTTTTTACCCAGAGGGTGGTGGACACATGGAACGCAATTCCGGAGGTTGTGATAAGCCAGAGCACAGTACAGGGGTTCAAGGAAGGTTTAGATAGGTTCCTAAAGGATAAGGGGATTGAGGGGTACAGATAGAAGTAGAGGTAGGTTATAGGAATAGTCAGGGACCACTTCACAGGTCATAGGCCTGATGGGCCGCCGCGGGAGCGGACCGCTGGGCGCGATAGATCTCTGGTCTGATCCAGTGGAGGCAACTTCTTATGTTCTTACTGGAATGAGGTGTATTGTGAGCGACCCGCTGATCTTAGCAGACCTGGTGAGAATTTGCTGTGTCCTGGGATAACTTAAATAAAAGTTTCCAAGTTTAATTACAATTTGATATATCGTCCTCAAGGGGAACCTTTGCAGGCAATTTACAACAGATATTAAAAATTAATTAGTTAATTACAAGAAAGGAAAAAGAGAAATTCTTTTTTGGATAGGACAGGGGCGGAGTCAAAGAACAGGATGCAGAGAAGTCCATCGTCATTAATCTGGACCGATAGACTTAGAACTGTGGATTTTGCTAGTTTAGGGCACCTTTTTCAAAGCCGCAGTTATCACTCCAACACCTATGTAATATAATAAAGCCCTAAGTGCGCATGCGTACTCCCACCTGCGTGCTTCCATTTTTCGTGCACTGTAGGGACCCGCAGGTAGGAGTGCGCATGCGTGCGGCGGCTCTTGCCGTCTGAAGGATAAAACCAAGAAGCACGGAGCTGGAAGGGAGAGGAGCTGCTCTCCTCCCCTCCCCCAACGGACTTATAAAACCCCAGAGCTCGCTTCGAGTCCAGCAAGGGCTGCGGGTCCTGAAACCTTCTGATTCAAGCAGCGTCTGCAGCACTCTACACACGCTGCTTCGGGGCCTTCTACTGCCCTGATTTGCTTGGCAGTAGAAGGCCCCGAAGCAGCGTGTGTAGAGTGCTGCAGATGCTGCTGGAATCGGAAGGTTTGTCGGGACCGCGGGAAGGGAATGAGGGGGGCAGTAAGGGACTAAGGGAGCCGGCCAAACCGCGTGAAGGGAAAGGGGGGGTAGAGGAAACGCTGCTGCTGCACAGGGAAGTGGTGTGAGGGAAATGGAGGGGGAGGGAATGCTGCTGTTGCTGCTGCACAGGGAAGTGGTGGGAGAGAAATGGTGCTGCATAGGAGGCAGGGAGAGAGACAGATAGATAGATAGATAGAAAGACACAGGGGCAGGGAGAGACACAGAAAGATAGACAGACAAAGGGGGCCAGGGAGAGAGACAGACAGCGGGAGGGAGAGAGAGATAGAAATAAAGGCCCACAGACATATATTCTAGTACCCGTTAATGTAACGAGCTAAAATACTAGTAGGGATATAATTGATGTTGGAATGTTTGATACGCAGCAGCCGCTACTGTGATTTTGTAAAAAAAAAAAGGGGGGTGGGGGTTAATTAGGGAAGGAATTTCTAAAAAGAAATGTTTTCAGTTCTGCCTTAAATCTGTCAAAGCTCTGTTCCCTACTACTACTACTACTACTACTATTATTTATCACTTCTGTAGCACTGAAAGGCGTACGCAGCACTGTACATTTTGACATTTAATAGATGGTCCCTGCTCAGAAGAGCTTACAATCTAACTTGGACAGACAGACACGACATATAGGGTTGGGGATGCAGAACCCAAGGTAGAAGGAGTTAGGAGTTGAAAGCACTCTCAAAGAGGCGGGCTGACATTTATAGACGGTCCCTGCTCTGAAGAGCTTACAATCTAATTTGGGCAGACAGACATGACATATAGGGTTGGGGATGAAGACCCCAAGTTGAGAGGGGTTAGGAGTCGAAAGCACTCTCAAAGAGGTGGGCTGACTTTTATAGACGGTCCCTTCTCTAAAGAACTTACAATCTAACTTGGACAGACAGACACGACATATAGGGTTGGGGATGCTGAACCCAAGGTAAGAGGAGTTAGGAGTTGAAAGCACTCTCGAAGATGTGGGCTTTTAACTGGGCCTTGAACATGGCCAGACAGAGCTCGCTGTAGGGATTCAGGCAGTTTGTTCCAGGCATATGGCGCAGTAAATAGAAGGGACGGAGTCTGGACCGGGCAGAGGAGGAAAAGGGCACAGACAGGAGGGACTTATCAGCTGAGTGGAGCCCACAGGGTGGGGGTGGGGGACATAGGCGGAGATAAGTGAACAGTGATAGTGAGAAGCAGCCCTAAAGATGGACCAATGACACTAAAATTTTGTGCCTCTTTTAGAATCAAAACAGATGTGTCGGAGGCAAGAAATTGTGATATGATTATGTTGTGATAATCTAAGCGTTATATATAGGGAATATGATATCAGAAACTGAGATAAACAGATAGCAGCGTCCCGTATGGTCTATGCAATCATCCTATCCCAGAATATTCATTTGCTTATTTAAAGGTCTTTTATACCAGCAGTCATAACAAGTTACATATAATTCATGAACATTTAAAACCTCTCTGACCGCTATCCCATATCCTTCTGATGCTAAAAGTCACTGGGTTAAATTTAAGCTCTGGGCAGAAAAATTACCCACACAACTCTCCATGAAATTGAAGCATGATGTGTGGAAGCTGCCAATCTGTGCTTAATTTAAGCGTCATGCAACAAACGCCTTATTAATTATACACAAACCCTCTGGAACTGTGCACTTATTCAATCCATGCGGACTGCTTTGGAATCATGCTGACTGGGGCTGGGACATACATTTTGTTAATCAGCAAACGCTAACGAGGGGAAAAAGTCTGCTGAAAAGATGTGTAAATAAAGTTGCATGACTTGTACTCATGAAATCTGGTCTGTGGTAAATGAATGGAGCCACATGGGCTCCCTGAACGGGGCTATTTTTGAAATTCTAGCGTGCACCTGCTCTGTTTTCTTCTTAAAAGTCCATTTTAGGACAATTGGTCCTTCAGGACGGTGAAAATAAAATTCTATGTCCGTTTATTATCAGCATTTCCTCTACCATAATCTCCCCAATCCTGAAATGTCCTGTCTAAATTAGATTGTAAGCTCTTCTGAGCAGGGACAGTGTATTGTATATTAAAATGTACAGCGCTGTGAACACCTTTCAGCGCTATAGAAATAATAAATAGTAGTACCGTATTTTCACGCATATAACGCGCGCGTTATACGCGTTTTTACCTACCGCGCATACCCCTCGCGCGTTATACGCGTGAGCGCCGTATACAAAATTTTTTTTACATAGTTCCCACCCCGCCCGACGCCCGATTCACCCCCCCAGCAGGACCGCTCGTACCCCCACCCCGAACGACCGCTCGCACGCGCTCCCACCCGCACCCGCATCCACGATCGGAGCAAGAGGGAGCCCAAGCCCTCTTGCCCGGCCAACTCCCCAACTCCCCGACAATATCAGGCCAGGAGGAAGCCCAAACCCTCCTGGCCACGGCGACCCCCTACCCCCACCCCGCACTACATTACGGGCAGGAGGGATCCCAGGCCCTCCTGCCCTCGACGCAAACCCCCCTCCCTCCAACGACCGCCCCCCCCCAAGAACCTCCGACCGCCCCCCCAGCCGACCCGCGACCCCCCTGGCCGACCCCCACGACACCCCCACCCCCCTTCCCCGTACCTTTGGTAGTTGGCCGGACAGACGGGAGACAAACCCGCCTGTCCGGCAGGCAGCCAACGACGGAATGAGGCCGGATTGGCCCATCCGTCCCAAAGCTCCGCCTACTGGTGGGGCCTAAGGCGCGTGGGCCAATCAGAATAGGCCCTGGAGCCTTAGGTTCCACCTGGGGGCGTGGCCTGAGGCACATGGTCGGGTTGGGCCCATGTGCCTCAGGCCGCGCCCCCAGGTGAGACCTAAGGCTCCAGGGCCTATTCTGATTGGCCCACGCGCCTTAGGCCCCACCAGTAGGCGGAGCTTTGGGACGGATGGGCCAATCCGGTCTCATTCCGTCGTTGGCTGCCTGCCGGACAGGCGGGTTTGGCTCCCGTCTGTCCGGCCAACTACCAAAGGTACGGGGAAGGGGGGTGGGGGTGTCGTGGGGGTCGGCCAGGGGGTCGCGGGTCAGCTGGGGGGGCGGTCGGAGGTTCTTGGGGGGGGGCGGTCGTTGGAGGGAGG
This sequence comes from Geotrypetes seraphini, assembly GCF_902459505.1. Lineage (NCBI taxonomy): Eukaryota > Metazoa > Chordata > Amphibia > Gymnophiona > Dermophiidae > Geotrypetes > Geotrypetes seraphini. Next base: position 13,325,889 of record NC_047093.1, on the reverse strand, counting down.
GGGGTTTGCGTCGAGGGCAGTAGGGCCTGGGATCCCTCCTGCCCGTAATGTAGTGCGGGGTGGGGGTAGGGGGTCGCCGTGGCCAGGAGGGTTTGGGCTCCCTTCTGGCCCGATATTGTCGGGGAGTCGGCGGTCCTTCGGGGTGGGGGTGCGAGTGGTCCTGCCGGGGGGGGGGATGTATCGGACGTCGGGGGGGGGCATCAGGCTTTCAGGATGGGTACAGACCTTCAAGGGGGACAGGCAGACCTTCAAGGGGGGACAGGACTTTCAAGGAGAGTCGGGGTGGCCAGAGGAGAGTCGGGGCGGGCGAAAGGACAGTCGGGCTGCATGCGCGGTATACCCGTGAGCGCGGTATACAAAAGTTTTTGTACATAAAATCGTGGTTTCTGCGCGCTATACCCGTGTGCGCGTTTTACACGGGTGCGCGTTATCTGCGTGAAAATACGGTAGTAGTAGTACTGAAAAGTTCTCAGCTCAATCAACAAGAGGATGACATGGATATGATTCAATCAATGATCTGAAACATGTCAACAACATAGAATTTCGTTTCTGCAAATTGGCACTTGATGAAATAAGATAACATTCGTTTCAGCTAAGGTGACAAAATAACACTCAGAATTTAGGAAGTTGGTTGGTTGGGTTGAGAACTTTTCAGCACCCCCTCGTATATAATAAAAGTGAGCCAAGCATAGCACAGTCAAGCCATTGTGACATCACTGATGAGGTTGGCTCTTATTGGTGGAATGAGCCATTATGACCTCACAATGTCAGCTCTGGGTACCAGAGACTGAAACTCTTCACACTGCGAGGGGGTGCTGAAAAGTTCACAGCCCAACCGAGAAGAGAATGACGTGGATCTGGTTCGATCAATGATCTGAAACAATGTCAACAACATAGAATTTTGTTTCTGCAAATTGGCAAAATAATGCGCAGAATTTAGCACTCCCTCGTATCCTATACAAGCTACAGTCTTCATCAGGGCACAGATAAAACATACATCATATATTGAAAACCGCAAAGCATAAAAATATATATAACAGTATGACTTTCATAATCAAGCCATCTCCACCATCTGATGTTGCTCCAAATAATCTACAAAAATAAAACCCAAAAAACGTCTTCAAGTTCCACATGAGCAAACCAGACCAGCCCTATCAATTTAGTTGCTGGCTAAAACCTGCTGAAAAACTTCTTCTTTTGTACTTCTCCAATTTTTGTATCACTTGTAAAGTTGAAGGCAACAAATTCCAAAGTTTTAGTTCAGCGACATTACAAAAAATGTGTGTTCTTCCAATCTCACTAAGTGAAAAGATGGACTGTCCAAGAAGGCCGAAGCAGCCGACCTTAATGTCCTTGAAAGTTGATACAGTTGCAAGCAGGGCCAGTGCTAGACCTGATGGGGCCCAGGGCGCACACAAAATAGGGGTCCCCAAAACTTGCTTCAAGGCTGCTCCTCTTTCAATTTTAGGCAAGTTTGGGGACCCCTATGACAGGGAGGCCCAGGGCAGGTGCCCTGTTTGCCCACCCCTAACACCAGCCCTGGTCACAAGTTTGCAGAAATAATCATGGTACACCGATAAATCCATGCACGACAATTGCGCTCTGACAAATGTGTTCCGACAATTGCACGCACAGACAAGTGCGTACGACAATTGCAACCCATCAATTGCGCCCCGTGACTGAATCTGCCTTACGTGGATATCTGGAAGGCCCTGATGTGCTCAGACTCCTCAGGCCCCTTCCCTAAGGGAGGACTTACTTGCCTTTCCTGCAACTGCTCAATGGAACAGTCAATGTCTCCCGCCAAACCGCGATGACTCCTGCTCTGCAAAATTCCTGATCATGAGAATCGAGCCCCTGCATTTACACAAAGAAGAGCAAAAAAAACAACAACAAACAACTAGGTAAAAATAGAGAAAAATAAGTGGGGAGCGGGACACTACACGCCAACCTTAATGATAAATACATTTTTAATGTAAAATCAAATCAAATACATGTATATCAGTACATAAATATGAAGTTCTGTGTTCATCAAGACCCGACACGGTCGGTGTTTCGGCCTCCAATCTGAGGCCTGCCTCAGGGACCTGGTGGTCAGTCTGAAAGAATACACGTATATTACATATATGTTAATGACACAACAGTGATAAAATGACAGCAATACAAATCGCTATAAAACAGACGCAATAAATAAATGAATTAAGTAATTACATTAAGTTTATTACATGTCTGTTTTATAGCAATTTGTATTGCTTTCATTTTATCAGTGTTGTCTTATTAACATATATGTATATCGCTATAAAACAGACATGTAATAAACAATAAATTAATTGATTACTTAATTCATTTATTACATGTCTGTTTTATAGCGATTTGTATTGCTGTCATTTTATTGGTGTTGTTTCATTAACACATATGTATATTGCTATAAAACAGACATGTAATAAACTTAATGTAATTACTTAATTCATTTATTTATTGTGTCTGTTTTATAGCGATTTGTCAGGGTTGTCTCATTAACATATATGTATATCGCTATAAAACAGACATGTAATAAACAATAAATTAATAAATTACTTAATTCATTTATTACATGTCTGTTTTATAGCTATATACATATATATATTAATGAGACAACCCTGATAAAATGAAAGCAATACAAATCGCTATAAAATAGACATGTAATAAACTTAATGTAATTACTTAATTCATTTATTTATTGCGTCTGTTTTATAGCGATTTGTATTGCTGTCATTTTATCACTGTTGTGTCATTAACATATATGTAATATACGTGTATTCTTTCAGACTGACTCCAGGCCCTTGAGGCAGGCCTCAGATTGGAGGCCGAAACACCGACCGTGTCGGGTCTTGATGAACACAGAACTTCATATTTATGAACTGATATACATGTATTTGATTTGATTTTACAATATAAATTTGTTGTCATTAAGGTTGACGTGGGACTGTCCCACTCCCCAGTTGATTTCCTTTTCAGGTTTACCCACCACTTGTGGGTGTTAATAGGCAGAATCCTAGTATTTTGGCCCTGGTTCTATAAATAGCACCTAGCGGCTGTCAATCAACCGCTAGGCACCGTTTACAGAATCACGCCTACCGGTTCTTAATTTGACTTAGGTGCCGGTTCACATCTTAATGTTAAACCCCAGTATATAAGACCGGGGTTTACCTGTACCGGCGCCTAAGCCATACTATGCCTATTCTCTACCCCTAACAACGTCCATTTTTAGGTAGGTGGTGTTAGGCCTTAATTTAGGCATTGGTAGGTGGCGTGATTAATTCCTTGCTCAACTTCAATTAGTGTCAAATTAATTGCTTTTAAAGGCAAGTTCAAGTCATCTTTGAGTGTTAATTATGGAATTAGCGTTGACTGCCATTTTTTGGGGTGGTGATGCTTGTATCTATTCCGTCATGTTTAGAACCCTTTGAGTTACACGTGTCCCCGCTGCCCACAGTTAAGTGCGATCTTTGGCTGATGTAACTATGGGTTCGCTGATACTGCATAAATGCACACCTGCTCCAAGAAAAGGGTACATGTCTGCATGATTTTTATGAATTCTATACAATATGAATGTCCATTACAACTCCTCTGCTCTTCCCAAACTATGGCCTTGGAAATTGCCTCCATGTAGATTGCTTAAAAGCGAGCATAATCTTTCCACGCAGCCACTTTTGACTTCTATATGTGACTGTGCAGTTATATAAAAGCCCTTTTACATAGAAACAAACATGATGGCAGATAAAGGCCAAATGGCCCATCCAGTCTGCCCGTATGCAGCATCCACTATCTCCTTCTCTCCTTAAGAGATCCAATGTGCGTGTCCCACGCTTTCTTGAATTCAGATACAGTCTCTGTCTCCACCACCTCTTCTGGGAGACTGTTCCATGCATCTACCACCCTTTCGGTAAAAAAGTATTTCCTTAGATTACTCCTGAGCCTATCACCTCTTAACTTCATTCTATGCCCTCTCACTCCAGAGCTTCCTTTCAAATGAAAGAAACTTGCCTCATGCACATTTATGCCATGTAGGTATTTAAACATCTCTATCATATCTCTTCTCTCCTGCCTTTCCTCTTGAGATCTTTAAGTCTATCCCCAAATGTCTTATGATGAAGACCACAGACCATTTTAGTGGCCTTCTTCTGGACCGACTCCATCCTGTTTATATCTTTTTAAAGGTGCAGTCTCCAGAATTGTACACAGTATTCTAAATGAGGTCTCACCAGAATCTAATACAGTGGAATCAGGTTTGGAAACTGATGAAGGATATAAGAAGACCTGATGCTGTCAAGAGGAAAGCAACAAAAATGGTAGGAGGTTTGTGCCAAAAGACATACAAGAAGATACTGGAAGACCTGAATATGTATATTCTAGAGAAGAGGATGGACAGTGGAGATATAACAGAGACGTTTAAATACTTGAAAGGTATTAATGCAGAACCAAACCTTTTCCAGAGAAGGAAAAATGATAAAACTGGAAGACATAAATTGAGGTTGAGAGGTGGTAGACTTAAGGGAAATGTCAGGAAATTATTTTTCATGGAGAGGGTGGTAGATACCTGGAACACCATCCTGAAAGATGTGGTGGAGAGGAAATTGGTGACAGAATTCAAAAAAGAGTGGGATAAAAATAAGGGATCTCTAATTAGAAAATTGATGGCAACAATTAAAGGACTAAGGCTGGTATTGGGCACACTTGGGCACAGTCTATGTCCTGTATATGACAATTCAGTTTAGGATGGGTTTGGGAGGTCTTTGATGGGAACTCCAATAACTTGGACCATGAGGACCATGATGGGCAGACTTTGAGGTCTGTATCCCACAAACAAGATGGTTGGATAGGCTGGAGTGAGCTTCGATGGCAATTTCAAGAGTTGGGACCTAAGGACCGCACTGGGATGACTTTATGGTTTATGGCCCAGAGATATCAAAGAAAAAAGACCATTTAATGTAATCATGAATTAATAATGTGTGTAACCATTCAGGTCTTTATCTGCTGTCATTTACGATGCATATTTGCTCTTAAATTCTAGTTGAGTGCCGAGCGGGATTCTATAATGTTGGCATACAGCTTGCGTAGTGCACCATTTCAAGGGGCATACACATAGGTGGGACATGCCACAATGAGGTGCGCATGTTATAAATTAGCATCCTTTAGGTGTCAAAATGCCACATTTAAGCATGTGCTTGTACGCCTACCATTGACATGGCCAACGGTAGGCGTACAAGCATGACACGGTGTGATGGAACACATCTCAGTGATGGTGCTTAAATGTTGACACGCTAGGATTCTGGGTACTCAGATTCCGTTATAGAATTCTCCCTTACACCCAGCACACCCCTCCCTCTACATCTGTCACAAAATACCCAGTATTTTCTGTTAGAGTGACTTTATGTCTGGGTTTTCCTGGCATTTCTGTTTTTTGGGTACCTGACTACTTCTTTTTTTTTTTTTTTTAAATAAGTTCTTTATTCATTTTTAAGATTACATTAAGTGTTACATATATTCAATCACATTAACAATAAATATATCACTTACAGACTATCATTTGCACATTACATAAAGTCTTATCCCACCCCCTTCCCACCCCTCCCTACCATATATTCCATTATAATATAAATATGTATTAATAAAATATCCCCACCCTACCCTATTAATACTAATAAATTTAAGGGAAACAAACTCTACTACTCCGTACAATATTTTGTTAATGGTTTCCATACATCCTGAAATTTCTTGAAATGACCCTTTTGTAATGCAATAAATCTTTCCATTTTATATATATGGCATAGAGAGTTCCACCAAAAGTTGTAATTCAATCTTCTCCAATCCTTCCAATTATATGTGATTTGCTGAATGGCAACACCAGTCATTATGAGTAATAATTTATTGTTATTCATAGAAATCTGACTTTTTGCTCTCATTTCCATGCCAAATATCACAGTATCATAGGATAATGCCACCGGATTATCTAACAAATTATTAATTTGGTCCCAAATTGATTTCTAAAAATTCATAATAAATGGGCAATGAAACAATAAATGATCTAAAGTTCCTACTTCTAGATGACAATGCCAACATCTATTAGACAAAGAACTATCTAATTTTTGCAACCTAACAGGGGTCCATAACGCTCTATGTAACAGAAAAAACCAAGTTTGTCTCATAGATGCAGACACCGTACAATTCATCCTCCAAGACCAAATTCGTGGCCATTGAGATGCAGTAATTTCATGCTTAATCTCAATGCTCCAAATATCTCTTAAACCTGACTACTTCTGTCATCTACCTTAATAGTAAAAGTCACTTCGATGGCTTCCCATCCATTTCCGAATACAATTCAAACAACTCTTACTAACTTGCAAATGCACTCGCTCAGCTGCCCCTCACTATCTCGCAAATGCACTCGCTCAGCTGCCCCTATGATTCCCCCTACCCACACCATGAGTTCCGCTCAGCTGGTAAGTCCCTCCTATCTGTGCCCTTCTCTTCCTCTGCCAACTCCAGACTCTGTCCCTTCTACCGTTCTGTGCCATGTAGCTTGAAACAAGCTGCCCGAATTCCTACAGCAGACTCCATCTTTGGCAGTGTTCAAGGCCCAGTTAAAAGCCTACCTCTTCAAGAGTGCTTTCGACTCCTAACTCCTCTCACCTTGAGTTCTGCATCCCCAACTCTATATGTCATATCTGTCTGTCCAAGTTAGATTGTAAGCTCTTCTGAGAAGGGACCGTCTATAAATGGCAAAATGTACAGCGCTACTTACGCCTTTCAGCGCTATATGATAAGTAGTAGTAGTAAAAAAACCCAAAACCTTCTGACCACATCTGAACTGCAGCAGTAAAAGTAATTTAAAAGAGATTGAGTGATTTGCAAGATTTATGCTCCTGTGAAATTCTTGCAATTTTCACTTGGATCAGATTTAAATGTTAATAATTTCTTTGGGAGATTCCAAAATGTCACCGGCAATGATGCCTGAATCCTTCTTGGCCAATTTGCTTTTCTAGCAAGATTATGTATGCTTTAAAAGCCTCGAGAGAACACAGAGTACACAGGAATTTGAATTCACCACTCCTAGTATGTTCCTTGTTGAACGGCGACTGGAATAATTTTCTGTGTCAGTTGTTCTCTGCCATGCATTCATTTTTTTCACACTCGCGGTCTTTTGGGTTCTTGCTGGCATGCAGTCAAAAGGACCCTTTATGCCACAATTTAATTTAACTTAATGTAGTGGGGCCAAAGATGTACATGTACTCATGTACATCTCCTTATGAGTGGCATGAAGTGACATGGGTAGGGGTAGGCTAGATGCACTTCTCTTTACGAGAAGCTTGGAGCGATATGGGGACCAAAACTATGCCAGGGTACACCTGGCGGGGCCTCCACGTGTGCGGATCGCCGGACTTGATGGACCTAGGGTCTGTTCCGGAGATGGCGCTTCTTATGTTCTTATGTTCAAAGGGTTTGAATGGGGAATTAGACTGAGCATCCTTGTTCTGAACGAGCTTAGTCTGCAGCGCTGAGGTCATGAGTCAGCTGTTTGGAAGGAAGTAGAAAGGGAAGTGAATACATGCCGGCGCCATCTTTGACACTGTATAAGTGGACGGTCGGATGGCGACAGCATGGTTGAGGTGGGTGCTGAAAAATCAAAGATCACATATAGGATTTAATATAATAACTGAAGATGTTAATAAGACTGGTATTTTGACATGGTATTTTTTACTCCTCTCCTTCCTCAATCCTGGAATGTTGATAGATTTTCTTTTGTAAGAGTTGGTCAACAATTCAAATGATCTCTTCCTTCCAAAACAGGGATTAAGGGAGTTGAGTTTTTCCAGTCACTCTTTCATTTTTAAGCTCTCTCAACTGTGGAATGACCTTCCACTTCTTTCAAGGAGTCCCGGCTCACTTCAACCTTTTCGCAAATCCTTAAAAACTACTTTATTTGCTAAACAATTTGAAAATTAACTTTACCAAACTTAGTCTTATTCTTTTCTGGGTTTTTATTCGATAACTTAACTATTGGAAACCGAGTCGAGCATTCCTTGAATGATGACTCGGTATATAAAGTCAAGCATTGAAGGCGTCGGCGCAGTGCGCCACAGCCTCAAGGAAGGCGAACAGAATGTTGGGCATCATTAAGAAGGGTATCACGACCAGGACGAAGGAAGTAATCCTGCCGCTGTATCGTGCAATGGTGCGTCCGCACCTGGAGTACTGTGTCCAGTACTGGTCGCCGTACCTCAAGAAGGACATGGTAGTACTTGAGAGAGTCCAGAGAAGAGCAACTAAGCTAATAAAGGGTATGGAAGACCTCTCATATACTGACAGACTGAAGAAGTTGGGGCTTTTCTCCCTGGAAAAGCAGAGACTTAGAGGAGACATGATAGAAACCTTCAAGATCATGAAGGGCATAGAAAGAGTAGACAGGGACAGATTTTTCAAATTATGGGGAACCACAAGTACAAGGGGGCACTCAGAGAAATTGAAAGGGGAGAGGTTTAGAACAAACGCCAGGAAGTTCTTTTTCACTCAGAGGGTGGTGGATACATGGAACGCGCTACCGGTGGATGTGATAAGCAGAAGAGGGTCTGGACAGGTACCTGGAGGACAAAGGGATTGAGGGGTACAGATAGGAGTAGAGGTAGGTAATAGGGATAGGATTAAAGGATTAGAGGCAGTTACAAAATTAGTCATGGACACTGTTCAGGCAATTAGACTTGATGGGCCGCCGCGGGAGCGGACCGCTGGGCAGGATGGACCTCTGGTCTGACTCAGCGGAGGCAACTTCTTATGTTCTTAGACTGTAGGGTTATGATTTGTCACAGGGAAACGATCCTTGATAAAGTGTAGTCACGCAAACCATGTCGGATCGCAGCTTTCCCGACCATTTAAATATAAGATAACCATTTAAATATAAGTACTATTTTAGAACAAGCTGAAAAACAAAGAAATTTGCACTTTAAAGCACTCTACGCACTTTGAAATGTGATGCACTTTAAACATTGTGAAAATCGCCAGTAAAAACTCATTTAAGACCAGGGAAGAAACAGCACGTTAAGCGAGCTGCTATGATCACACTTTGAATTACACTAGCTGAGATTTTTATATTAGATTTGCAATCAAACCAAAGATCGTCAATTACTGCAAATCTTTCCTCAATATGTTATCAAGGTTTTCAAAAGCGTTTCTATAGTGGTATATCGTGAGCATCAGAAAGCGGCACCCCAAATACATCAAGCATTCATTCAAGGGGCTAAAATGCCGTAGTGCTTTCTCATCGGCTCTTGTACCCCAATAGTACTTTAAAGAATTTTTGTAATTTAATACTTTTTATCTTGTTTCATCAATAAATACTAAGAAATATTTCCGCTTCGAATAAACTTATCTTTTTTTGCAGTCCTGGTTCTGAAAGCCCTAACACCAGGAAAAGCAAACCGCCAACGCCGACATGCGTGTTTCGTGCATTACTACCGCTTTAGAGCGTGGCAAAAAATTATTAGTTAAACAACTCTCTAAACACTGCTCCAACGAACAGGAATTTTTTGCCACGCCCTGAAGCGGTAGTAATGCACGAAACATGCATGTCGGCGTTGGCGGTTTGCTTTTCCTGGTGTTAGGGTTTTCAGAACCAGGACTGCAAAAAAAGATAAGTTTATTCGAAGCGGAAATATTTATTAGTATTTATTGATGAAACAAGATAAAAAGTATTAAATTACAAAAATTCTTTAAAGTACTATTGGGGTACAAGAGCCGATGAGAAAGCATTTGCGGCATTTTAGCCCCTTAAGAACATAAGAAGTTGCCCCCGCTGAGTCAGACCAGAGGTCCATCTTGCTCAGCGGTCCGCTCCCGCGGTGGCCCATCAGGCCTATTGCCTGAACAGTGGTCCCTGATTAATTTTGTAACTTACCTCTAATCCCATCCCTATAATCTACCTTTACTCTTATCTGTACCCCTCAATCCCTTTGTCTTCCAAGTACCTATCCAAAGCTTCTTTGAACCCCTGTAGCGTGCTCCTGTTTATCACATCCTCCGGTAGCGCGTTCCATGTATCCACCACCCTCTGGGTGAAAAAGAACTTCCTGGCGTTTGTTCTAAACCTCTCCCCTTTCAATTTCTCTGAGTGCCCCCTTGTACTTGTTGATCCCCATAATTTGAAAAATCTGTCCCTGTCTATTTTTCCTATGCCCTTCATGATCTTGAAGGTTTCTATCATGTCTCCTCTAAGTCTCCGCTTTTCCAGGGAGAAAAGCCCTAGCTTTTTCAGTCTGTCAGTATATGAGAGGTCCTCCATGCCCTTTATTAGCTTGATGTATTTGTGGTGCCGCTTCCGATGCTCACGATATACCGCTATAGAAACGCTTTTGAAAACCCTGATAACATATTGAGGAAAGATTTGCAGTAATTGATGATCACACTTTGAGCAGCGAGTTGTGTTTCTGAGGTCTGAGTTAAGGTGAAAAGTTATATAAGAAAATAAGAATTACAAGAAAAATCTAACCCCCCCCCCCTTTTACAAAGGTGCGCTATGCTTTTTAGCACGTACAAAATATTATCGCGCGCTAAACGCTAATGCGTGCATGTTATCCTATGGATGCATTAGCTGTTAGCGCACGCGTTGATTTAGCGTGCACTAAAACGCTTAACACGCCTTAAAGGCGCGCTAAGGGGCTCATAATCGAAAGAGAAAAACGTCCAAAAACCGTCCTAAGTCGGCACCTGGACGAATATTGTCAAAATATGTCCAAGTGACAATAATAAAAACGGGTTTTGGACGTATTTCTAAACGACTTAGGCCTTCATAGTGCCACTGAACGATCAAAGCTAAACGGGGCGTTTCAGGAGGAGTGTCAAGGGTGGGAGTTGGGCAGCACATGGGCCAGCTTAGACTTAGTCGTACAGCATGTATAACCGAAAGTTTAACAACAGAGCCTATTTTGAACTTGGACGTTGTGACTTAGACCATGTAAAACATGGTCTAAGTCACAAAAACCCACCTAAAGTCACCAGATAAGCACTGCAAACACATAATACAGATCCCCCCACACACTACCCCAATGATCACCGATGCCCCCCCCACCCCCATAAAAATATTAATCACACCTTTAAAATTCCGCCTCAGACCATCATCACCTGGCCGCCTGGCATAGGAAAGCCTAGTCGTCCAGCACAGAGGCGGCTTAAGCTGTCTTGGGGGTGGGTTAGGGACCCATGGAGAGAAGGACCCATACCCATAAGTCCCTGCAATCACTGCATTGATACTTAAACATGTGGACTCCCCTATAAACCCCCAAAATCCTTTTGTACTAGCATATAAGTGGCTCCTGCAGCCATAAGGGCTATTGGGGTGGTAGATAAGTGGGTCTAGGGGATTCTGGAGGTGGTTTGGGGGGCTCACCGTGACCCATAAGGGAGCTGTAGGGAGGAGAAGATATGGCACCCTTTTTGTGAAGTTCACAGCAGTGTCCTGTAAGGTACACCACTATTTAGTCTAGGCGGTTTGGACTTGGACGAAAAGTTGGATGGAAATGTGGTATAAAGATGGACGATTTAGCAACTTGGACGATCAGATCGGCAGAACGTATAGTTAGACGATTTTTGAAATGAAAAAAATTTTGGACGTATTTTTAAAAAAATGTGTCTTAGGCTGTTTTTTTACTTTGGACGACTTGCGAGATGGACGTAAATGGACTTAGACGTCCCTTTCGATTATGCCCCTCCACGCGTTTTAGCGTGGATTTAGTACACGCTAAATCAACGCGTGCACTAACACATCCATAGGATAACATGCATGTGTTAGTGTTTAGCGTGTAATAATATTTAGCGCACCTTTGTAAAAAAGTGGGGTTTGTTTGCTATCATAAGATCTCTCAATTTGTAATATTTTCAAAATGCAGGTGTCAGTTTTTTTTAGCAGAAACAAGTTCAGCATTTAAACATTCTTAACAACTGTTCCAGGCAGCCCAACTATGGTCACTTCCACGGTGTCCATAAATTCTCGTAATGCACGCGCGCCCTGAAGGAAAGGGATGAAGGTAAAGATAATAGTTCTTCAGGAATGAGTTTTAACATTGCATCGACCTGAGCAGGATGAGAAAATCCGCCTGTATCTGGAATTTGTAACTGCTGTTCTAACCGTAAGCTTTCCCAAATGCTATTCTATTCCCAAAATTGTTTACAACCGTAGCAAAAACACATTTTAGCTAATTACAAAACCAGCGCAATCAAATATTTAAAACATGATTCAATACAAAGATCTAGCAAAATGAAATGATTTAAGGATATGTCAAAACAGAACAGAAGAGTCAATAATTCTAATCTTAATTGGGAGAACATTCCAGATAGATGCAGCTTCATAAGGAAAAAAAAAACAGATCTAACTTCCCTTTTCATAGCTAAAATGAACAAAATAACTAACCCCCCCCCCCCCTTTTTTACAAAACTGTAGCATGTTTTTTTTAGCACCGGCCATGGTGATAACAGCTTCGACGCTCATAGGAATTCTATGCGCATCGGAGCTGTTACCGCTGCGGCCAACGCAAAGAACTGCTCTACGATTTTGTGAAAAGGGGGAGGGGGTAAGTTCTTTTTCATTCTGATTTCGTTAGGTGCCAGAGACATCAGAGGAGATTTTCAGGAGCAAAAAATATACGCCTCTATGAATATTGGATCCTTATGCACCTAAGTTTGGCTGAAAATATGGAACAGATTTAGGCATCTAATTTAAGTGTCTAAGGGACCCTTTTACTTAAACTGAGCTGCTAACAGCTTAAAGTGGCATACCATTGGACGCAGTAAGTGCTGTTGTCTGGGTCTCGCTGCATCTGGGTTGGTAATACTTTTTGAGTGGGTGTGTCGAGGTAGGAAAGTGAACACCTGAAAAAATACGTCAGAAAGAGATGTTTGAGACTACCTTTGAATAGATAGATACCTCTGATAGAGACTTTTAAAATACTAAAAGGAATCGACAAAATGGAGCAAGCTCACTCACCAGCAGGGGGAAAGGATGGTGAGCAAGAAACAACGTTATTCGCATTGTCAAATGTGACTCGGACTCGGACAAGAGGTCATGGACTGAAGCTGAGAGGGGACACGGCCAGGACAAATGTCAGAAAGTTCTGCTTTGCACAGCGAGTGGTGAACGCCTGGATGTGTGAAGGTTGGAAAGTGAACACCTGAAAAAATACGTCAGAAAGAGATGTTTGAGACTACCTTTGAATAGATAGATACCTCTGATAGAGACTTTTAAAATACTAAAAGGAATCGACAAAATGGAGCAAGCTCACTCACCAGCAGGGGGAAAGGATGGTGATCAAGAAACAACGTTATTCGCATTGTCAAATGTGACTCGGACTCGGACAAGAGGTCATGGACTGAAGCTGAGAGGAGACACGGCCAGGACAAATGTCAGAAAGTTCTGCTTCTCACAGCAAGTGGTGAACGCCTGGAACTCTCTCCCGGAAGAGATGGTGGAGGAAACCACCATTCTAGGATTTAAGGGAAAATTGGACGCACATCTTCTTGCAGGACACATTGAGGGATATGAGTGACTAAGTCGCCGGGGTACGCCTGGCTGAGCCTCCGCGTGTGCGGATCACCGGACTAGATGGACCCCAGGTCTGATCCGGTGCAGGCATTTCTTATGTTCTAACAGGGCTCCCCACATCTGGCACAAGCCACCAATACAACTAAGACAACCTACCACATACTTCTTCTCCCTATAACTTCATTCTTATTTTCACCCCTTTCTACCAACAACCATTGCGGTATATAAGACACTGTATTGTATTGTATTGAATGTTCCTGAGCTAATCAACACAGCTACATGAACAGTGGAGGTCAGGGCTAATGTTGTACATTGTTCAAATGGCAATTGCTTATGGCAGCATTACTGCATGGCCATGAATGCAAAAAATACAAAGGGACCATTTTTATAGCTATAGAAAATGGCTTTAGCACAAGGGAAAGACCCATTTAAGGGCCACTTTTTACCACAGCGTAGCAAAAGTGCCATTTTATGCAATGAGACTTAATTACTGAGGGTCTAGGACAGGGGTGCCCAATAGGTCGATCGTGATCGACCGGTAGTTCACCAAGGCAAAGTGAGTCGATCATCCAGGACTCACTTTGCCTTGGCGATCTATCGGGCCGATCAATCTTCCTTTCTCCGACGTCAATTCTGCCGTCGGAGAGGAAGTTCGGGCCAGCCAATCGCTGCCTGGCTGGGCGGAACTCCCTCTCCGACGGCAGAATTGACGTCAGGGAGAGGAAGATTGATCGGCCCGAAGCAGAGAGAGCATGGGGCGGCGGCGGCATTATCCATTGGTGGCATTTGGGTCCTGTTCCCTGATGGCAGCGGCAGTGGCAGTGGCTTGGGGAAGGGCAGGGAGAAAGAAAGAAAGGGGGCAGGCAGGGAGACAGAAGGAAAGAAGAGAAACAGAAAACAAAGAAAGGGGGCATGAAGAGAGAAAGAAAGAAAGGTCAGGGAGGGAGGAAAAAAAAGTTGGGGGAGGGAATGAGGTGTGGAGGAGAGGAAGCATACAGGCTGAAAGAAAGATTGGATGCACAGTCAGAAGAAGAAAGTGCAACCAGAGACTCATGAAATCACCAGACAAGGTAGGAAAAATGATTTTATTTTAAATTTAGTGATCAAAATGTGTCTGAATTTATATCTGCTGTCTATATTTTACAATATGGTCCCCTTTTACTAAACCGCAATAGTGGTTTTTAGCGCAGGGAGCCTATGAGCGTCGAGAGCAGCGCTGGGCATTCAGCGCAGCTCCCTGTGCTAAAAACTGCTATTGTGGTTTAGTAAAAAGGGAGGGGGGGTGGGTATTTGTCTATTTTTGTATGGTTGTTACTGAGGTGACAGTGCATAGAGTCATCTGCTTTGACCTCTTTGAAAAAACCCCGGAATAGGAATGATAATTTACAATTCTATGCGTACAGTGTGCGTTGTGCTTTTTTTATTTAATTTTATTGTTGGTAGATCATTTTGACTTGGTCATTTTAAAAGTAGCTCGCGAGTCAAAAAAGTGTGGGCACCCCTGGTCTAGGATGATTCATCATGGCCGATACAGCATGGCCATTTCATTGTGACTGTATTGTCACTGAATCAACCACGATGAATTGTCCAACCTCTTGTGTACTCAGTGTAAGCAGGCTATCACCAATAGTAGAAGCACCCCCCCTCCAGTGCTCCCTGCATCCCCCCTATGTAGTTGACATCTTGTGGAAGGGCTATGCCCCCCCATGTCCCCCCAAAGTAGGAGCGCCCCTGCACTCCCCCAAGGTAGGAGTGCCCCCCCAGCCTATCTGTAGAAAGGTTTGTCGGCACAAGCAGCATCTTCGACCCCCTGCTCGTGCCAGCTTCGTGTCCCCATCTAACACCACGTCCTGGTCCAGTGATTAGGAATTGATGTCCTGGCAGAGCAGGGGATGAAGATGCACTGGTGAATCTTAGAAGAATGGGGGAGGGGCAGAGAGGAGGACAGGCACCGGGGGGGGGGGTAGGGGGACAGAGAGGAGAAGAGGCATCCGTGGGACGGGAGGCGGAGGGGTTGGAGAGGAGGAGAAGCACTGGTAGGGAGAGGGGGATGGAGAGGAGAAGAGGCATCAATGGGAGGGGAGGAGGAGGGGTCAGAGAGGAGAGGTACTGGGGGGAGGGGACGGAGAGGAGGAGAGGCACTAGTGGGGGAGGGGACAGAGAGAAGAGGCTTCAGTGGGAGGGGAGGAGGAGGGGTTGGAGAGGAGGAGAAGCACTGGTGGGGGGAGGGGGACTGAGGAGAAAAGGCATCAATGGGAGGGGAGGAGGAGGGGTCAGAGAGGAGGGAGAGGTACTGGGGGGAGGGGACGGAGAGGAGGAGAGGCACTAGTGGGGAAGGGGAAAGAGAGGAGAAGAGGCATCAGTGGGAGGGGAGGAGGAGGGGTCGGAGAGGAGGAGAGGCACTGGGGGGGTAGGGGGACAGAGAGGAGAAGAAGCATCCGTGGGACGGAAGGAGGAGGGGTTTGAGAGGAGGGGACGGAGAGGGGAAGGCATCAGTGGGAGGGGAGGAGGAGGGGTCAAAGAGGAGGAGAGGCACTAGTGGGGGAGGGGACGGAGAGGAGAAGAGAAGAGGCATCAGCGGGAGGGGAGGAGGAGGGGTCAGAGAGGAGGAGAGGCATTGGTGGGGTGGAGGGGACAGAGAGGAGAAGAGGCAACAGTTGTAGGGGAGGAGGAGAGGTCGGAGAGGAGGAGAGGCACTGGCAGGGGGTAGGCAGAGAAGAGGAGAGCCTCTAGGGCGATTTATTGTGGTTCATTGCGGAGAGGCTGATTCATTTGCGGCCGTATTGAAACGTTCTGTGGTGAAACGGCCGCAATAAATCATCCGATTATTGATTAGTGCCCCTGTTGATAACTTCCCCCTCTTGAATTTTTTTAATTTCAGGTCCTTGGCTATTTACTAACATTATCTGTCTTGAAAACTCAGTATCCTATATAATAAAACTCTAAGCGCGCATGCGCACTTAGAGTTTTGTGATTCCTGGCTCCGTGAGATGTGTCTCCGTGCTGAATTCGATTTTCGAACACGGAGGCAGGCCAGAACATGGAGCAACTCCCCCCCTCGCCGTCACTCACCGCCAGAGTGCCGCCTCTGCTGCCGCTGATTCGGAGGGGTGGGGCACAGGCGCACCTGCCAGCATCTTCTTCTCACCTTCCTCTCTCTTGCCTGCTCACCCGCCCGCCACAGCTCCTCTCTCAGCTGGGGACCGCAGCCAGCCGCCGATCGCCTCCACCCGGGCGGCACAAGGTCCATGCCCGACCCCGGCTCTGCCTAGCGCTGGCTGTACGACCGAGCTGCTGCCGTTGCTGCTCCGCGCAACCCCGGCCTCCTCCTCCTCCCGCAGAAGTGTGCGCACAGACGGGCGGGCGGCCCGCAGACAGGAGGCTGCCGAAGCCAGAAACGCACGAAGCTTCCCCGGGGGGGGGGGGGGCAGGGGGAATGGCAAGCGATGGCGAGGAGGGAGTGGGAGCAGGCCGCAGAGGCTGTCGGTGCCTGCAGGCTGCAGCGGCTTCAGGTGGATGTCGGTGGAGGGCAGACAAAAAAGAACGGAGGTAAGGGTTGCTGCTGGACATGGGAAGAGGTGCTGATGGACAGGTGGGGGGGGGCAAAAAAAGGAAGGGAAGCCTAGTGCTGGACAGGGGAAATAGAAAAGAGGTGCTGCTGGACAGGGGAAGAGGTGCTGCTGGACAGGGTGGGCAGAAAAAGGAAGAGAGGCCTACTGCTGGACAAGGGGAGCAGGAAAGAGGTGCTGCTGGACAGGGGGGGAGTTAAAACAAAGGGAGAAGGGCTGCTGCTGGATAAGGGGAGCAGTGAAGGGGTAGAAAAAGGAAGGGAGAATGGACAGGGAGAGCAGGCAAGGGGTGGTGGTGGACAGCCAAGGAAAAAGAAAGACAGAAAGAAAGAAATACAAAAACAGGCTAAGGAGAGAGAGAGAGAGAAATAAATAAATACAGACACACGCACATGTATTCTAGCACCCGTTAAAAACTAGTACTGTATATTCCATAACTTATTTTGGCGTCATATTATCCTACAGAAGATCATTGGCCAACAAAGCCCAGTAGCAGCACAGAAAATTATTCAATCTGCTTTTTGGATTCAATAGTCAAAAATCTGTCTGTAAATGCCTGAAGCAGTGACATCGAATGATGTTAGATCCAAGGTTTAGTTCTGAATGGGCAAGGCAACTTTTCCTGATGGATCTTTTCCAGTTCCCTGAAAAACAAACTTCTGCCAGTTTTACGAAAAAGC
Source organism: Geotrypetes seraphini (assembly GCF_902459505.1). Taxonomy (NCBI): domain Eukaryota; kingdom Metazoa; phylum Chordata; class Amphibia; order Gymnophiona; family Dermophiidae; genus Geotrypetes; species Geotrypetes seraphini. The sequence continues at coordinate 13,308,073 of NC_047093.1, read as the reverse complement.
AATAGGCGGTCAGGGGAAAGTCATTATTTAAAATGTCATATCTCGCTTCACACAACCTGCAAAGCTCGACTGTGCAAACAGACAGACGAAGAAAATTTCATTTTAGCTGCCCTTTCGGAAATAAGTTATTGTCTGGTTGGAGCATAAGAAAACAACAAAAAAAAAGTTCAACTTAGGAATTATAAGAATACATGGGGTGAAAGTTAAAAGCAACATCCCGAAATCTTCTAGGTGAGCATTTATTAATCAACAGCAATTTCTTGACTGACTCGCTTTTTTGCAGGGGTAATTGGACATAAATCCAAGATCCACCAAACGCCCAGCTGTGTCATCAAGATTACCGCTATTGAAGTGTTTATAAACCGACGGCAGCCTCAGAGTTCCTGAATGTTTCCAGCAGCTGTCTTCCACGAGACACAGTTATTTATTTATTTTAAACTCCAACAATTTTATTTTTTAAAGCAGTGGGATGTTTAAAAACTTCGGTGTTTTAAGAAATAAAATTCACTGTTGAACTGAAGTCTCTATGTTTAACGTGATTTGGTGCATAATAAAGAGTTGTGTGGGCTGGGTGGATGAGGTCTGGACGTAAAAACGATGCGGTTACTTTTTAGCCATGAGACATGAGATGAGAAAAATGGCAGGGAAAGGATGAGCCTTGCACGAGTTTACAGAGTTTGGTTCTTATGGAGCCATGAATTATGCGGGGCCGCTGAAAAGTTCTCAGCCTAGCCAACACAGTTGGGGTGGTCTCCATCGAGGGTTGTACACTTAGTCCAGCGATTTTCCACTTTTTCTCGTTCCGTATTTTTCCAACGGAATGAAAAAAGTGCAAAATCACTGGACTAAGGGCTAGATTCACGAAACCTTCTGATCCTGAACCGACGATCTCAAAACCAGTTTTACTGGTTTTGCGATCGTTCCCCGACCCCGACCCGATTCACTAAACTGCTGCCCGATCAATCTCCTATCCGATCCGATCCAAGCCATGCAAATTAGTAAAACCCCATGCAAAATAGCCAAGCGATTGATTGACTAACAATTGCTTGACTATTTTGAATCGGGCAAAGGCAAAGTTAGGAAATTCTACTTTACGGAGAGGGTGGTGGATGCCTGGAATGCGCTCCCGAGAGAGGAGGTGGAGAGGAAACGGTGATGGAGTTCAAAGAAGCGTGGGATGAACACAGAAGATTTAGAATCAGAAAATAATATTAAATATTGAACTAGGCCAGTTACTGGGCAGACTTGCACGGTCTGTGTATGGCCGTTTGGTGGAGGATGGGCAGGGGAGGGCTTCAGTGGCTGGGAGGGTGTGATTGGGCTGGAGTAAGTCTTAACAGAGATTTCGGCAGTAGGAACCCAAGCTTTGGATTCTTGCCCAGAAATAGCTAAGAAGAAAAATTAAAAAAAAAAAAATTTAAATTGAATCAGGTTGGGCAGACTGGATGGACCATTCGGGTCTTTATCTGCCATCATCTACTATGTTACTATGTTATGTTAAATGTCCATTTTCGAAACCACTGGACGCCCAAAATGTTTTGGTTTAAAAAAAAAAAATCATCTCCTTGGACATCTTCGCTGTTAGAACGTCCAGCCTTAGCTTGCCTAACATTACTCACCTTTTTCGACTACAAAAGTGTCCAGGTTGAAAACCACTCGGTCGTGGGAAGGGCCAGCATTGTAACGTCCTGACCACATAGACCATTGGGACATCTTAGAGGGTACTGCTGTGAATTCACATAAAGGGTGTCATGGATACATTTCACATAACCCCTAGTGTATGGTGAACCCTCCAAAACTTACTATTCTCATCTGTCTACCACCCCAATAGCCCTTATGGCAGTAGGTAGCACCTATAGGGCAGTATAGTAGGGTTTTGGTGGGCTCACACTTTCCAGCTCGCAATCTCAGGGTAATCTTTGACTCCTCTCCTTCTCTGCTCAGGTCCAACAAACTGCTAAAACCCAGTGGTGTACCAAGTGGGCGGGGGCGGTCCGACCCGGGTGCCAGCCATGAGCAGGGTGTTCCCGGCCTGGGAGTCATGGTACTGTGCTTGGAGAGGAGAGGTCGGGTTTTGGGTAATATTATAGAGGAGGAAGTGACAGGTTTTAGCAGAGCTGTACCTGTTTCACTTTTACTGAGCCATGTTCCCTCCAGATGCCAGCTATGAGGGGGTGTTCCCGGCCTAGGAGTCATGGTCCGGGAACTTCCCTTCTCACAGCCCGGTGCCAAGGCTCTGGATAGTCCCCGTGGCCCAGCATGTTCCCAGCCTTCTCTCCCTTTAACTTCCGTGAAGCTGAAAAAACTGCCGGCCTCACAGTGATTCAGCCCGCGGCTCCCCTTCCTGCTTTCCGCGTCTGCCAATGACGCAACTTCCTATTTCCACCTGGATGGATTGCAGAGGCAGACACGGAAGCAGGAAGGGGAGCCGTAGGCAATGTAGCTGAATCACTGCCGAGGCCGGCAATTTTTTCAGCTTCACGGAAGGTAAAGGGAGAGAAGGCTGGGAACATGCTGGGCCACGGGGACTATTCAGAGCCTTGGCACCGGGATGTGAGAAGGGAAGTTCCCGGACCATGACTCCTAGGCCGGGAACACCCCCTCATGACTGGCACCTGGAGGGAATATTACTAAAAATATTTTTTTACATTGGGGTGGGGGGGGTGTCAAAAATGATGGCAGGGGGTGTGAAAAAACAATGGGCCCTGGGTGTCACATACCCTAGGTAGGCCTCTGCTAAAACCTGTCACTTCCTCCTCTATAATATTACCCAAAACCCGACCTCTCCTCCAAGCACAGTACCAAAACCCTTATCCACGGACTCATCACCTCTTGCTAAGACTATTGCATCTTGCTTCTCTCAGGACTTCCACTCAACCATCTCTCTCCCCTTTAGTCCGTTCCAAATGCTGCTGCATGACTCATATTCCACGAGAGCTGCCACGCTCACATTACCCCTCTCCTCAAGTCACTTCATTGGCTTCCCATCCGTTTCTGAATAGAGTTCAGACTCCTCTTACTAATTACAAGTGCATTCACTCTATGGCCCTTCAATATCTCTCCTCACTTATCTACCCCTCACTTATCTACCCCTGAACTCCGTTCATCGGGTAAGCCACCCTTACCTGTACCCTTCTCCATCGCTACCTCCAGACTCCATCCCTTCTTTCTTGCATCACTGTATGCCTGGAACAGGCTGCCAGAGTCAACACGTCCTGCTCCGTCTCTAGCAGTCTTCAAATCCATACTAAAGGCTTTCAACTCTTAACTCCCACTCACTGCCAGATACCTATACCCATTGTATCATTCCTTCTGCTAGAAACTCCCCAACCCTGAGATGTCCTGTCTGCCTGTCCAAATTAAATTGTAAGCTCTTCTGAGCAGGGTCCATGTATCGAATGCTAAATGTACAGCACTGCATATGCCTCTGAGCGCTACAGAAATAATACTGCGTTGGATGAGAGTTGGTTTACTTCTCTGTGTCGTGATATGTCAGTCTTGGCAGAGGTGTATGTAGAATGAGGCCAGCGCACTTCAGTTCATGCTGAGTGACTTTCGCTGTACGAGGCATGCTTTGAGCCCATACAGACAGAAAAGAGAGGTCAAATCATCTTGACGTCTAAAGTGTTTCTAAAGTATTAACTGAGCTGCAGTATGCCGAGGCTGACAGACAGGAATGGGGGGACGGGGGGTGGGGGGATTTCAGTTATTCACGGTAACATACAGTCATCCTATGACATTTTTCTCATTTCAAGGCTTACCTAACTACAGAGAACCAAATAACTCGGCTCAACCTATGTTTGCATAATATTTACACTACAATAAACCTGGTTCACTTTTACTGAGCCATGCATGCCTACTGTATACTTTGGTTCAGGTCAGGATCACTGAAGCTTAGCATGTTGGAGGTACTTCTGTACAGAGGCACTTACTTTAAATGGTAAAATACAGGTGCACCTCGGGATACTTTAATTGATTGAGTGACGGTATATGAGTGTGGAAGTGAAGTCTTATACAATAGTTGAAAGTATACACCATGACATGATGGTACGTATTTCGCCAATGGGCATCACAGGAGTAGAATCTGGGCCGAGTACACAAATGCACATGTAAATTATAAAATACTAGAGGCCTGATATCCAGTCAGTGGCAATCAGCGTTTTGCTGACTACCACTGTTGATTTAGCCTGAAATTCAATGACGAATCACGTCCAGGCTCCGGCATTGAATTTCTGAGTTTATACAGCTTGAGAAACTATAGATGGTTAAACCCCAACACCCTCCCCCCCCACACACACACACACTTTTATTAAGCTGTAGTAGAGATGTTTGACGTTTATAGAATCCCAAATGCTCCGACATTCATAGAATTAGCTTTGGAGCAACATCAGAGCATTTAGTGATTTAAAAATATCTTTGTGGAAGCCCAGACCAGATGTATTCCACATATTAAAAAGGTGGACAGAAGAGAAAACGAGAGCCGCATGGTTAAAAGGTGAAGTGAAGGAGGCTATTAGAGTCAAAAAATATCTTTTAAAGAATGGATAAAGGATCTCATCTAATCTACTCTAATCCAGTATTTCTGAGTCATAATATGCCTAAATAGGTTCAAGGTGACTTATAATATAAGGAATTACAGATGTATATGCTACATTATATTATAGCAGTTTGAAGAGGACTGGGCTATGAAAGGAGTAATGGGGAAGGGAGGACTGAGGTTCCATAACTACTGGTATAACACTTGAGTTCAGTATGGGATTTAGTGATCCAAATTCCAAATGAAGAAAATAATAAGAGACATAAGCACTGGCAAGTTAGATGCAAAGCGCTGATACAGCTAAGAAAGAATATGAAAAGAAACTTGCCAAAAAGGCAAAAACTCATAACAATTTTTTTAGGTACATCAGAAGCAGAAAACCTGTGAGGGAATCCGTGGGACCGTTGGATAATCAAGGAGCAAAAGGGACACTCAGGGAAGATAAGGTCATAGTGGAGAAACTGAATGAATTCCTTGCTTTGGTCTTTACGGAAGAAGATGTAAGAGATTTACCTGAACTGTTAATGGTTTTCAAAGGTGGTGATGTGGAGAAACTGAAAGAAATCTCGATGAATCTGGAAGATGTACTAAACCAAATTGATAACTACAAACTACAACACCTTCAAGAGAGATACTAAAACCATACTCTTCATAACACACATAAAATCTATCTAGCACGACTAATCCCAACCCAACATCCAACACTCTCTATACCCTTAGTACTCTCTAATATTCTTCTATTTACCTAATGTTATCTAAAACCACATAATTCACCCCATTTTTATCTCCTAAAGACTTCTACTTCCAGTTGGTAACTCTTTACCCAACTTTTTTTTTTTTTTTAATTACCTTAAGAATTTTATATCATCACTTATTCTATTCTTTCAAATTTTGAATATAATTCTTGTTTTTAGTTTGAATGTAATCCGTCTTGAACCGCAAGGTAATGGCGGAATAGAAATCACTAATGTAATGTAATGTAATGTAATAAATCACCTGGACTGGATGGTATTGAAACAATTCAGACATGAAATTGCTGACCTACTGTTAGTGATCTGTAACCTGTCACTAAAATTGTCTGTAGTACCTGAAGATTGAAGGGTAGCCAATGCTACACAGATTTTTTTAAAAAGGAATCTAGGGGTGACCTGGGAAATTACAGACCGGTAAGCCTGACTTCATTGCCGAGCAAAATAGTGAAAACAATTATAAAAAAATAAAATTGTGGAACATGTAGACAAACATAATTTAATGGGACAGAGTCAGCATGGGTTCAGTCAAGGGAGATCCTGCCTTATCAATTTGCTTGATATTCTTGAAGGTGTGAAATGAATAAGCATGTGGATAAAGGAAAGCAGGTTGATGTAGTGTATTGGAGTGTCGTGTAGTGGGATTGGAGGCAATGTTTAGTTGTGGATTAAGAATTGGTTATCAGATAGAAAACAGAGGGTAGGGTTAAATGTCCATTTTTCTCAGTTGAGAAGGGTAAACAGTGGAGTGCCAGAGGGATCTGTACTGGGACCTGTGCTATTTAACTTATTTATAAATGATCTGGAAATTGTAACGACGAGTGAGGTGATTAAATTTGCAGATGACACTAAACTGTTCAAAATTGTTCAAATGCATGCAGATTGTTAAAAATTCCAGGCAGACCTTAGGAAATTGGAAGACTGGGTGCCCTAGTGGCAGATGAAATTTAATGTGGACAAATGCAAAGTGATGCACATTGGGAAGAATAACCTGAATTACAGTTACTGGAAGCTAGTGTCCACTTTGGGGGTTAGCGCCCAAGAAAAGGATCTGGGTGTCATCGTAGACAATACGATGAAATATTTTGCCCAATGTGCGGCAGTGGCCAATAAAGCAAACAGGATGCTAAGAATTATTAAAAAAGGGATGGTTAACAAGACCAAGAATGTTATAATGCCTCTGTAATACTCTATGGTACGACCTCACCTTGAGTATTGCGAAAAATATAGGAAAGAAGCAGTGGCGTACCAAGGGGGGGGGGGGGGGGGCGGTCCGCCCCGGGTGCCAGCCCTGAAGGGGTGCTCCCGGCCTTGCCGTTCAGTCCCCCCACACCCCCGAAGGACCGCTCGCCCCACTGACCTTCCTGCACCACCTGTGAAGCAGCAAGCAGCAGGATCGCGAGGTCAGCTATCCCTAAGCTGCTTGGGCGCTGCTTCCTGCGCTGCGGTCCCGCCCCTCCTCTGACGTCAGAGGAGGGGCGGGAACGCGGCGCAGGAAGCAGCGCAGGGATAGCTGACATCGCGATCCTGCTGCAGCTGCTTCATAGGTGGTGCAGGAAGGTCAGTGGGGCGAGCGGTCCTTCGGGGGTGGTGGTGGTGGTGGGGACTGAACGGCAAGGCCGGGAGCATAGGTAGTGCTGCTTCATAGGTGGTGCGGGGAGGCCAGGGGGGCGAGCGGTCCTTCGGGGTGGGGCGGGTGGGCAGGCAGGCAGGCATTCAAGGGGGAGGGGGGTGACAAGCAAGCAGGCCTTCAAGGGGGGGGGACAGGCCTTCGGGGGGGGTGCAGACCTTCAAGGGGGAGGGACAGGCCTTCAAGGGGGGGGCAGGCAGGCCTTCAAGGGGGGACAGGTCTACAAGGGGGGACAGGCCTACAAGGGGGTGGGAAGGCCTTCAGGGGGGGTGCAGGCCTTCAGGGGAGGTGCAGGACTTTGGGGGGGTGCAGGCCTTCAAGGGGGGGACAGGCCTTCAAGGGGGGACAGGCCTTCAAGGGGGGGACAGGCAGGCAGGCCTTCAAGGGGGGGACAGGCCTACAAGGGGGGGGACAGGCCTACAAGGGGGTGGGACATGCCTTCAAGGGGGGGACAGGCCTTCAGGGGGTGCAGGCCTTCAGGGGGGTGCAGACCTTCAAGGGGGGGACAGGCAGGCAGGTCTTCAAGGTGGGGGGACAGGCCTTCAAGGGGGGGACAGGCAGGCAGGTCTTCAAGGTGGGGGGACAGGCCTACAAGGGGGAGGGACAGGCCTTCAAGGGGGTGGGCAGGCCTACAAGGGGGTGGGACAGGCCTTCAAGGGGGGGACAGGCCTTCAAGGGGGGAAAGGCCTACAAGGGGGGGGGACAGGCCTTCAAGGGGGGGACAGGCCTTCAGGGGGGTGCAGGCCTTCGGGGGGGTGCAGACCTTCAAGGGGGGACAGGCCTTCAAGGGGGGGACAGGCAGGCAGGTCTTCAAGGTGGGGGGACAGGCCTACAAGGGGGTGGGACATGCCTTCAAGGGGGGTGCAGGCCTTCAAGGGGGGACAGGCAGACCTTTAAGGGGGGACAGGCCTTTGGGGGGGACCATGATTTAGAAGTACACGGAGGGAAGGGGGTGTTCAAAGAGACGTGCATATGCCAAACTTTGGGGGGGGAAGAAATAATGGGTCTGAAAATAGAGGAGAGGGAGAGAGATGATGGACCATGGGATTTAGGGAGGGAAGGAACAGAAAGGGAGAGAAATTGGACACAAGGGATGGTGTGGAGGAGGGATAGAGATACTGGATAGGAGGGTAATTGGGAAAAGAAAGGGAGAGATGGTGGACTCTGGGGTGGTGGGGAAGGAGGGAGAGATGCCGGATGAAAGGGTAGTTAAGAAAAGGTGGATCTGGGGAGGGAGATGAAAAAAAGGAAAGATACCAGACTTCCTGGGGAGGGAAGGGAAATGGAAAGGGAGGACAGAGTTGGCAGATGGATGGTTAGCACGCAGAAAGAAGAAAGAAGGAGACCCTGGCAAGCAAGTTATCAGAAGAAAACCAGAGCCTTGGACCAACAAGATTTGAAATATAACCAGACAACAAAAGGTAGAAAAATTAATTTTATTTTCTGTTTTGTGATTATAATATGTCAGATTTGAAATGTATATCCTGACAGAGCTGGTGTTGGACTGCAAACGTGAGCTAGGATTTAACAGAGAGAGGAAAAGTCCTTTTTGTTTCTTTATTTTATTTACACCACAGCGCCAGTGTGGTTAGGAGAAGCCAAAGGGGGTGAAAAAGCTATAAAACCCACCAGGAGTTTTGAAAAAAAATCACCCAACTGGGCAGGAAAATCGAATTGAAAAACCAATTCAATAGGCTGAATCGAATCGAAATTTTTTTTCCTGAATCTGGCAGCATTAGTTTGCGCTACTGTCTTAGACTTTAGGACCTGGGATTGGGGAGAGATGGCATCCTCAGTACTTTATAATGCAAGTGAAACGAGGATTTGGTCAGACTTTTGAAGGGTCTGCAGAAAAAAAATATTGTATAGGCCGGGGACATGAAACAGCAGGAAATGGGAACTTTTCTTCCTTCTATTTTTGTGAATGGAAAGGCTGAGGATGTCAGAGAGTTCAGTTAAAATATGTGCTTTATAAGAAAATATAATAATGTGTTTTATAAAGTTTATAGCATAGCTGGCCTACCCAGTGAGGTGTTTCTAGTGGTGGTGGTGGCAGCGTGTCAATGTGTTGAGAGGAAGAGGTGGTCTGGGAAATTCTGCTGAGCAAACTCCGGGCCCATTTCCACCCCACAGTTAGTCCACTCCACTCAACTGGTTCACACACTGAGTGGGTCATTGGGTGTTGTGTTGGGATCTCTCCAGTGGTTTATCAGTATCTCCTTCTGGTCCAAGGAAGGAAACTTTGTTATCCTTAGCATTGACCTACAGAATATGTTTGTAACAGCGCTGCTTGTGTGGCATTAGGCTATGTAGTGACCGAAAGAAAAAAAACAGACCTTTGCACATTTTTGCACTATATGGTGGGTGTATGAGGAGATTCACATTTCCTGCACAGCTAAGTCCATGTGAAGTTACCTTGTGCTGTATTTGACATCTAGCAAGGTCTCTGTTTGAAAGGAAAGATCTAAACTTAAAAATGAAGTGGCCAGAAGTTATGGTAAAAGCAGATAGTGTAGCTGGTTTTAAGAAAGATTTGGACAAATTCCTGGAGGAAAAGTCCATAGTCTGTTATTAAGACATGGGGGAAGTGTCTGCTTGCCCTGGATCGGTAGCATGGAATGTTGCTACTCTTTGGGTTTTGACCAGGTATTAGTATCCTGGATTGGCTACCATGAGAATGGGCTACTGGGCATGATGGACCATTGGTCTGACCCAGTTAGGCTATTCTTATGTTATGTTCTCATCTGTAGGGGCCTTTGTTTTCACTTCTTATTTTAATGTATTTTTTTTCTTTGAACTTATCAGTGTTTTTTATAATGGGAACAAAAATGGAAGAGAATTAATGTGTGTGGGATGAGGGGGTAACTAATTTCTTCAGCTAAATAATTCAATCCACTTCAAACAGACATAGGAGAACTCACGCACCATTCACACACCCTCCAACCAAAAACGTCAAAAGAAAAAAATTGTTCGACAACCTCCTAGCCATTCGAGCTGCAACACTCGACCCCCAACTCTACAACCAATTGACATCGACCACAGACTGCAAAACCTTCAAAAAGAAATAAAAACCCTTCTATTCAAAAAACACATAAAACCGAACTAACACAATCAGAACTGTCCCAAGCATCACCTGCAACTACTCCATATGTACTTCTGATGTCATGACAATTCAGACATAATTTATGTTATGTTATGTTTGGAATATAAGAAAATTTTCACTGCCTGTTTCTATTCTGACCATTTATTCCGTTTCATGGTCATTACAAAAAATATTTTTTTACATGGGGGGGGGGGGGGTGTCACCGGGTGCCACATACCCTAGGTACGCCACTGGAAAGAAGAGAACCAAGATGATAAAGGGGGATGGAACTCCTCTCGTATGAAGAAAGGCTAAAAAGGTTAGGGCTCTTTAGGTTGGAAAAGAAATGGCTGAGGGGAGATATGATAGAACTTTACAAAATCCTGGATGGTGTAGAATAGATACAAGTGAATCAATTTTTTACTCCGTCAAAAATTATAAAGATTAGGGGACACTCAATGAAGTTACAGGGAACTACTTTTAAAACCAATAGGAGGAAATATTTTTTCACTTGCACGAGATTGTGGCAAGAGACTGTGGTAAGAGTGGTTAACGTAGCTCAGGGGTGTCAAAGTCCCTCCTTGAGGGCCACAATCCAGTCGGATTTTCAGGATTTCCCCAATGAATATGCATGAGATCTATTAGCATACAATGAAAGCAGTGCATGCAAATAGGTCTCATGCATACTCATTGGGGAAATCCAGAAAACCCGACTGGATTGCAGCCCTCGAGAAAGGACTTTGACACCCCTGATGTAGCTGGTTTTAAGAAAGGTTTGGACAATTTCTTGGTGGAAAAGTGCATAGTCTGTTATTGAGACAAACATGGGGAAAAGCAACCGCTTGCCATGAACTGGTAGCATGGATTGTTGCTACTCTTTGGGATTCTAGAATCTTGTTACTCTCTGGGATTCTAGAATGTTGACCTAGTAAGGCTATTCTTAGGTGTTCTTATGTTTAATTTTAAAGGAGTTTTCAAGCTGTATGCTGAGCCAAGATGCAGAAATTGTGTACCTTCAAACTCATCTGTTGACGCATTGGCAAGCACTCTGCCATGAGGCGACTCACGTGTCTGCTTCTTGTGCCAGGCTATTCTTTGAGATTCTGTATGGAATGTTGCTGCTCTCTTGGATTCCAGAATCTTGCTATTCTTTGAGTTTCTGCCTAGAATTTTGATACTCTTTGGGGTTCTAGAATCTTGTTATTCTCTGGGATTCCGGAATCTTGCTATTCTTTGAGATTCTGCCTGGAATCTTGATACTCTTTGGGGTTCTAGAATCTTGTTACTCTCTGGGATTCCGGAATGTTGGTTTCTTTGAGATTCTGTATGAAATGTTGCTACTCTTTGGGGTTCTAGAATCTTGTTACTCTCTGGGATTCCGGAATCTTGCTATTCTTTGAGATTCTGCCTGGAATCTTGATACTCTTTGGGGTTCTAGAATCTTGTTACTCTCTGGGATTTCGGAATGTTGGTTTCTTTGAGATTCTGTATGGAATGTTGCTACTCTTTGGGGTTCTAGAATCTTGTTACTCTCTGGGATTCCGGAATCTTGCTATTCTTTGAGATTCTGCCTGGAATCTTGATACTCTTTGGGGTTCTAGAATCTTGTTACTCTCTGGGATTCCGGAATGTTGGTTTCTTTGAGATTCTGTATGAAATGTTGCTACTCTTTGGGGTTCTAGAATCTTGTTACTCTCTGGGATTCCGGAATGTTGGTTTCTTTGAGATTCTGTATGAAATGTTGCTACTCTTTGGGGTTCTAGAATCTTGTTACTCTCTGGGATTCTGGAATGTTGGTATTCTTTGAGATTCTGTATGGAATGTTGCTACTATATGGGATTTTTGCCAGGTACTCGTAACCTGGATTGGCCACCATGAAGATGGACTACTGGGCTAGATGGACTGCTCTCTCACTGGGTCTGCTGCGGTGAGGATGTTGCTAAGGTAATGTTTAAGGGCTCTGGGTAAAAGGAGATTTAGACATGACAAACATAAAACCCTGCCTATCTCTCTTCCCTTATGGGTCCCTCACCACCCACTTTGTCTCCTTTGTTCCACTTTTGAGTCCCGTCTAACCATTCCCTCTATCTACCATTCATAGTTCAAGTCCACCAAACACTCCTTGCTTTGTTTCAGCATCCCAACATTATAGGAAGGTTTTACCCTTCGAGAGCCCTCGTACTTAAAATTTAAAGCTAGTCTTAAGACTTATCTCTTTGGGAAAGTGGCCTAAGGGTCATTGCCATGAATTCCTGGATGACCTGGCTCAGTTGTATACATGTGTGTTTTATAATTTTTATCCTGCCATTTATTATAGGAGATGGCCTGCCTTTCCCTTTCTGCTTCTGTATTGCAAGAATTTTAATAATTTAGGAAATTCTACTTTACGGAGAGGGTGGTGGATGCCTGGAATGCGCTCCCGAGAGAGGTGGTGGAGAGTAAAACTGTGACTGAGCTCAAAGAAGCGTGGGATGAACACAGAAGATTGAGAATCAGAAAATAATATTAAAGATTGAACTAGGCCAGTTACTGGGCAGACTTGCACGGTCTGTGTCTGCGTATGGCCGTTTGGTGGAGGATGGGCAGGGGAGGGCTTCAATGGCTGGGAGGGTGTAGATGGGCTGGAGTAAGTCTTAACAGAGATTTCGGCAGTTGGAACCCAAGCACAGTACCGGGTAAAGCTTTGGATTCTCGCCCAGAAATAGCTAAGAAGAAAAAAAAAAATAAAATAATAATTTAAATTGAATCAGGTTGGGCAGACTGGATGGACCATTCGGGTCTTTATCTGCCGTCATCTACTATGTTACTATGTTACTATGTATAAACATGTACATTTAAATCAGGGCTGCCCAAGTCCAGTTCTCGAGATCTACTGTCAGGCCAGGTTTTCTGGATACCCCTAATGAATATGCATGAGAGAGATTTGCCTGCACTGCCTTCTTGGTATGCAAATCTCTCTCATGCATGTTCATTGTGGATATCCTGAAAACCTGGCCTGCCAGTAGATCTCGAGGACCGGATTTGGGCAGCCCTGATTTAAATGAACAAGAATAGATCCAAATATCTTTCCAAACTAAGACCCATCAAACAAGTGTAAGGTGATTCTAGGGGCTTTGCCTCCATTGATGGTTAAACGGCCCCATCAGTGTTGAAAGGCCAAGGGAGGAAGAGAAGTGAGAGGCCTCTAGGCCTCTACAATGAAAAATGTGTGGCAATACCCCAAACGCTGTAGAAACAAATCCTTTCGGCATACCTGAATGACACATAGACCATGAAAAACTATTGATAATAAACCATAACTTTTTCGCACGTGTGGTGCAAAGTGTAATAGTAGCAACAACACAGGCTATGCAAAAAACCAGGGGAGCAAAAAGCCTCAGAAACGAACCCATGATGGTTTAAAGGTGGTGAGGCAAATAACCTCATTGGCGCAAAAAATCTTCCCTGACGTTTGAAAAAAGCTCTGTGTTATGCACTGAAAAACTCAAAGTGTGAAAGACAGGTGAATAAATCAACTTATCTTCGGATCGATCGGTATACCGACAGTGACCAGCGTTTCACAATTCTGCTGCCTCAGGGTGTAGCAATGCCAGTCACAACTGGCATGCAAACAAACACATAGAACTCAATGGCATGTTTCTAGTTTGATTATGTTTTTTGGAAACTGGGTCTGGATGCCATCGGGCATTGCTACACCCTGAGGCAGCAGAATTGTGAAACGCTGGCCACCGTCAGTGTACCGATCGATCCGAAGATAAGTTGATTTATCCACCTGTCTTTCACACTTTAAGTTTTTCACTGCACTGTACAGAGCATAAGAACCTGGTCCATCGAGCCCAGTAGTCCATTCTCATGGAAGCTTTCTCAAATATCAGGGGAGGATTTTTGCGTCAATGAGGTTATTGCCGGGTCCTTCCCTCTGCCGCATCACTGATGATGTCATTTGAATTCAGTACTTCAACCTGTAAAGTTGAAAGGGGATAGATTCCGTACAAATGTAAGGAAGTTCTTCTTCACCCAGAGAGTGGTGGAGAGCTGGAACGCTCTTCCGGAGGCTGTTATAGGGGAAAACACCCTCCAGGGATTCAAGACAAAGTTAGACATGATCCTGCTGAACTGGAACGTACACTGGTGAGGCTGGACTCATTTAGAACACTGGCCTTTGACCTGAGGGCCGCCGCGTGAGCGGACTGCTGGGCAGAATGGACCACCAGTGGCATTTCTTAAGTTCTTATGTATCATTTCATTTCATATTATTATTATTATTTATTATTTTTTTAATATATTAAATATTTTGTATATTTGATGTATGATAGGTAGTTTATTTTGCTTTATCTTTCCTATTTCTAAATGGAGTTCTTTGCATAACTTTGATTGGATTGGATTGCTAACCGCTTTGATCCTTTATGGCAAATTAAGTGTTATATAAAGATTTTAATAACCATAAACTGTGTGAAGGTCTACTAGGCTTTCCTATACCAGGTGCTGCTGTTCTGGAGACAGGTATGTACTTTTGTATTCTGATCTGTGTGGGGTGTGAGGGGGTCAGTGAGCACTTGGGAAGTGTGTGTGTGTGTGTGTGTGTGGGGGTCTTAATTTTATCTCTGCAGTAGTTATCTGGTCACTTTGGCTACTTTTTAAAAACACATTTACCCTTTTAAAACAGGGCTAACTCAAAACGTATAAGTTCCATCCAGGACGTCTGCCAAAACATTCGATTATTCCTGCAGGATGTCTAAGTCTGCCCAGAGACGGCCAAACACCACCCATAACACTATTCCCTACTCGCCTCTTTGAGCCCTGGACGTACGGCAGCTTTGAAGTCCTGCTGGATGTTCAGAAAGTTGGGGTTTTTTTGTTTTTTTTTTTAAATTGGCACTTGTACGTCCTGTCGATTAGTTCGTCCAAGTGCAAACTAGGGCAGGTTTTGGGACGTCTAGATGTGGAACGGGGGAGCCACAGGGGCCACGGCCTCCCCCCCCCCACAATTCTCAATCACTGTTTTTATCCCTCCCACCCACCCTTCTCCCGGTGTTATGCTTAAATCTTCGGACATCCGCCGCGCAGCGTCAAACAGCAGGCCTGACCCGTAACCCTTCATTCTACTTCCTGGGGCAGACCTGCTCGTGGACACTGCGCAGTGGCTCCTGAAGATTTAAAACTAAAGCGCCAGGAGGAGGTGGGGGGAGGGGGGAAACTTGGGAGGTATTGAGAGGTCATGCGCCAGGGCAAACAAAGCAGCGTTCCGCTGCCTATGAACCCCATACAAAAATTGAGACATGATATTTGATCAGTCTATGAGTACTCTTCTCCCTCCGTGTCTGCGGATTCGCTTATTCGCGATTTGTCAGCTGCTGACTCCGCCCCCTAATTTTCATCACTGAACCCGGCATTTCACATTGGATATCGCTGCTTCCGGTGTTGTACGGAGCAAATCGCAGGTCGGGTTATTCACGGTTTATTATCTTTTTCAGGTCTATTTTACCGAAAAACCGCAAATAACACGCAAAAAGTTATTTGCGGTTTTTCGGTATTCACGGCATCCCCCGCGAATACGGGGGTGAATACGGAGGGTGAAGTGTAGCTGTATTCTAGGGAAGATCAGGTATATTGTAGAGGGCCATCACAAAGGTAAGTCTTCAGGGTTTGTTTTTCGGACGTAATTCCATTCCGTCCTTATTTTTATTGTGACGTCATCCCAGATTTTGGCAGCCGTACAGGTGAATACGGAGTTAAACATTCTTTTGTATTTGCATGAGGGGAGCAATCATTTGGTATGGATCTTAGTAACACTTCCCCCCCCACCACCCCTTCCCCCCATGGTGGAGGGGAGATTTCTAGCATTCATAACCCCATTTTGTTTCTGTGTTAAAATGCTTCCGGATTTACCCTCACGAGAGGTTCTGGAAGGGGCAGGGGTACCTGCCCACCCATATAAACAGAGGGCACCAATAAAGAAAGACTGGCCCAACACCGCCAACCCATGGAACGATAAGCAGCGCTGCGGGCTTCGTGTCTGTGAGACTTCAGAGGCAGGTTACGGGGGTCTCTGCCTCTCCGCTGCGCTCCCCTGAGGTGGCTGCACAGCAGCCCCTCCTCCTGTGACCCTTCAAGCTTTTCCTTCTTCCTGCTTCTGTCTGTCTTTTCCTGGAGGAGGGGTAACAGCCAGGGAGTCAAGTTGATGAGCTGGGGGGGGGGGGGGGGGAGGCGGGGGAAGGGTCTCCCTCGCAAGCCAGGCGGATCGGGGAAGCCCCCTCCTCCCCACCCCACTCCCTGCACTGCCGGCTCCCTGGCCCGGCCCCCGCCTCCTGCCTGCTGGGCAGAAGGGGGGGGGGGGAGGGAATGGGGCGGAGAGAGCCGGCTCCTATTTAAAATCACATGGCAGAGACGAGCAGAGGCAGAAACTCAATGAGGAAGACGGGGACTGGGGCACAGAGCAAAGTTGGGATTTTGCAGCTCAATTTGCAGGATATTCCTCTTCACGTTGCAACCTCCTTTGTCCCCAGCGGTAGGTAAGTGCCTCTACTTTTGGACCCCCTTCCTCAGGAATATTTTTAAAAATGTTTTTTTTTTTATTCTGAGTGGATCGCTCGCTGAAGTCAATATTTGCTGGTTTTGACAGGCCGGTTAACTGCTGTCAACCCTGGATTTTTAACTTGGGGTAGAAAGGGACCGAGAGAAATTTGATTGTTTTAAAAGGCAGGGGCTGATACCGTGCCATTTTCAGAGATGGATCGAATACCGCGGCTAAAAATACCGACGCATACTTGGAAGGGCTGAACTCTGCAGCATCTGTTCGTGCTCGTAAAAAACTTTCCCCGGGATCAGCTGCAAACGGAAGATGTCGAATTGTTTCAGAAAAGGAGCGGTTTGGGCGCTTTTCCCGATGGGAAGCCAGGCGAATGCGCGTTGTTTTGAAAATGTCCCGGCAAAGTGTTTTAGAACCCCCCCCCCCCCCCCGTTTAAGAAGAATGCGCGACAGTCACTCGTTTGGAGGCCGATGTGGTGGGAAGACTTTTGTTCTCATTTTAACTGGGTTCAAGAGGCAAAATTGCACCTAGGAGGAGGCAGACGTGTTATAATGAAACCCCCAGAGCAATGCAAGATTTCTTAAAAAAAATAATTCCGTGCTTATCAGATCAATAGAAGTCGTATGATTGTTTTGCAATTTATTCCTCACACTGGTTTGTTTCTGCTGCTCTCCCCGGAGGTGGTAAATCTGGTGCATTATTTTGTTCATCAGTTGGGGAAAATAGTCTGAAATCCTCTCAGGAGTGCGGGCTGTTATTTTATGCATATTCGGTTAAATCATTTATTTAGCTCCTCCGCTTTTTTTTTTTTTCAAAAAGGCAATGGTGAACTATTCACCCGAATTTAGGGGGGGGGGGAGGAATTAATCAGCTGTCGAATTGACGTTTTAAAAAAGGGGATGAAAGTCCAGATCTGGAGGAAACAAAATTCTAGTTAGGACAGGCTCACAATACTACTCCCCCCCTCCAAAAAAAAAAAAAAAAAAAAGAACCCAAACAAAAACAAACCACACACACCGGACTTTCCGAGGTCCTCGATGGAAGGTAGGGAAAAGAAAACCGGCACTTTTTCTCGTGGCCAGTCTGGGCCAATAAAAAGCAAGAGGAAGGGAAAAGCTTTGCACGGCTGCAGGAGGGTTCGCAGAGGGCAAAGCAGGCGCAGCCGGGGAGAGGCTGTGCCGGGCTCTCTCGGTAACCCGGGTAGCAGTGGCGTCAGCTGAGGGACTCGGGCAGCTCCGAGCGCTGCCTCTGCCTTTCCCCCTCCCAGCGAGCAAAACGTCCAAGGTCCCTTAGGCAGTTTAGAAAATGCACGTTTGTTTCCTACAGTGAGAGGCTTAAAGCATCCTTTTTATTTATTTTATTTTTTTTGCATTATGCCAAACTCAAAGATGGGGTAACAGGTGTATGATCGCAATGGCTTTCGCTGGGGAAATGGAGGCTTTAATCCTTGTGATAGCTGGAAGAAACACTTCCTAGAATAGATACATTTCAAGTTCCTCTTTTCCAGAAGAACATACGATTTTACAGTTAATTGTTGCACTTTCCAAATCTGAGTTGAACTGACACCTAAGTTCTGGGGCATTATAGACTTTGCATGCCCAGAGCGAAAATACAATGAAAATGCAGCAAGGTGTCTGCTATTCCCATGTTTATTTAAATTCACAAATAAGGCAGCTGCTGGGGTTCAAAAGCATGCAAATGAGTCCATTCTGCATTTATGTGGACTCTGACATTCCAAAATGCCTTCGTCAATGGTAAAATTTGCTGAGTTATTTTGCATCTGTAACAAACTTTTGCAGGAAACAGACAATTCGCCTGGAAGTCTCACTGGGGAGGGCATCGACTTGGTGCCCGAGGAAAGGCTTAAGTGACAGCACTTATGGAAGTCAGTCCCTGGCACAGTCTACTGTTTTAACCTCCAGCCGCCTCCACCGATATACAGGGTAGGTTTTGGAAAATCTACAGCAGAACAGGTTAGACAGGGAAATATTGCAGCTGCTTTAAATAGTTGCAATAGAGCTATTGTTTCAGAAAAAGAGGAAGTGTGGGACCCACTTGCTTACTTTCTGTTATTGAAGCTTTATTGCTTGCCAGTATTCAAAGGGGTTGGCAATGGGGTGACTCAGTACAAGAAACATGAGAATTAGTTTGCAAAAACACTTTGACAGTATGGCCAATTGGGTTGTATTTGATAAACATCTCAACGTGCAATCTATAAACACAAAAAAGTGTCCTGTGGCTATAACTGTTCAGAATGGAAAGTGAAATCGAGATGGTGTGCCAAGCACTTTCACCCAGACTGCTTGTGCACACACCTAGGGCAAATGATACCTGTGGAAGAGGCAAGAGTCATTGGGCGCCTCTGGCACCTTCCTGCGTAGCTATTTCTGGACCCAGAGAAAGACTTTTTTTTTTTTTTTTTTATAGATCATAGCCTTGGGAATAAAGCATCAGTTTTATGCAGTTAAATTGCCTGCTAATGATTTTGTTGCAGGACTCGCCTTCTTGAAACCCTTCCGAATTCATAACGCAAGGACTAGCGAGCGATCTTTCTTGGTTGATCTTGCCAGTAACTCGCACCAAAAATATAACTGGCCAAGCACAGGAAGTTTGGCAGAGTGGGTTGTATTTATGCATTGATTACAGACCAATTGGTCATAAAACACAACAGACACAAGAGAAGCTCTCATTCCTACTTTGTTTCCCCCCCAGTTAGAGGTTGTAAACTGAAAAAAACACCATGAACACCTTCTTTCACATCAAGCAGCATTGTGGGGTAAAGACCTAGATCAACTGCTTTCGCCCACGACTTATGAGGAATCCAGAAAACATCTAAAAACTCAACGGTTCCTAAAGTATCTAGACTATTGACCCACTCTTCTTCTTTCTCCTCCATAGCGATTCCTCTGTCCTATTAATCTCTTTAACTCTCCTCTTCCCCCTCTTAAATTCAATCAATTTGTACTTCGCTTAATCTATTGTAAACCGCATAGAACTTAACGGTATTGCGGTATATAAACTGTTATTATTATAAAACAAACCGAATACAGTATCATGACCCAACAGAGATATTTTTTTCTATGTGTATGTCTAGAATTTTCAAATTTTGCCATGTTTCATAAATGCTTGTTTTACAGAAGAAAATATCTGCTTCAGATCAGTCACAAATATATCTTAATTGGGGGAATGACATTCTTTGACACAGTTACAGCTGGAAAAAGCTTATTTGAATTTTCCAGTTCAGAAAATGCCAGTTTCCCCTAGAAGCAGGTGTGAGCAGATGCAAACTGTTTAACAAGAAACCAAAAGCTCTATTTCAAACTGGTTAGCACTTAAAACTTGCCCAAAATATATAGCAGGGCTACTGATTTTAACAATTAATTTCAGGAAATATGCGTTGCATCAAATTATTGCATAATAACTGAAATCGCATGAAGCAAGAAGGGAATGACTGGTACATTTTCAACTTCGGATTTAGAGAATGGCGTGGGCGTGTGGAAGGGGAAGGACTTTGGGGGTCATGTTTATAGTTTTCTTTTGGACCGTGTGTTAACAGCTCTAGAGCTATCGGGACAACCTGGAAAGACTCGCCACATTTTGGGCTCCTTTTACGAAGCCGCTTTATGGGCTTTATCCCATGTGCATTTGTAGCGCACGCTAACTCCCCCCGCACTGGGCTGAAAAACTACCGCCTGCTCAAGAGGAGGCGGTAGCGGCTAGCACGGCCGGCAAATTGGCGCGTGCTATTACGTGCGTTAAACCGCTAAGGTGGCTTCGTATAAGGAGCCCTTTGTGTTTACAATTCCTGTTCGCAAGTCAATAACGTGCTTAATTGCGAGGAGTTGCTGAAAAGTTCTCAGCCCAACCAACCCGCTTCCTAAATTCCGAGCGTTACTTTGCCACTGGAGCTCAAAAGAGCGTTGCCTTATTTCGTTCAGTGCCAATTTGCAGAAACAAAATTTGACATTTTTTGACGTCATCTCAGATCATCGATTGAACCATATCCACGTCATTCTCTTCTTGGTTGAGCTGAGAACTTTTTAGCACCTCCTCATATGTAATAAAAGTGGGCCAAGTTTAGGACAATCAAGTCATTGTGACATCACTAATGAGGTTGGCTCTTATTGGTGGAATGAGGCATTATGACATCACAATCTCAGCTCAGGTTGCCAGAGACTGAAACTCTTCACACTACCAGGAGTTGCTGAAAAGTTCTCAGCCCAACCAATCAACTTTTCCTAAATTCTGCGCGTTCTTTTTCCACTTGAACTGAAAAGAGGGTTACCTTATTTCATTAAGTGCCAATTTGCAGAAACAAAATTTCCTGTTTTGACATTGTTTCAGATCATTGATCGAACCATATCCACGTCATTCTCTTCTTGGTTGGGCTGAGAATTTTTCAGCACATCCTCATAGTGTGAAAAGTTTCAGTCTCTGGTAACCAGAGCTGAAATTGTGATGTCATAATGCCTCATTCCACCAATAAGAGCCAACCTCATCAGTGATGTCACAATGGCTTGACTGTGCTATACTTGGCTCACTTTTATTACATACGAGGGGGTCCTAAAAAGTTCTCAGCCCAACCAACTCACTTCCTAAATTCTGAGCATTATTTTGCCACTGGAGCTTAAAAGAGGGTTACCTTATTTCGTTCAGTGCCAATTTGCAGAAACAAAATTTGATGGTTTTTGACATCGTTTCAGATCACTGATTGAATCATATCCACGTCATCCTCTTCGTGGTTGGGCTGAGAACTTTTCAGCACCCTTTGCATTTAAAATGTTCCAAGCTTATTTTTTTTAATTATTTTTAACTTTTGTAGCTTTGGTT
This sequence comes from Geotrypetes seraphini, assembly GCF_902459505.1. Classification (NCBI taxonomy): domain Eukaryota; kingdom Metazoa; phylum Chordata; class Amphibia; order Gymnophiona; family Dermophiidae; genus Geotrypetes; species Geotrypetes seraphini. The sequence goes on along the minus strand of NC_047093.1, from coordinate 13,286,715 downwards.
GGATGTTATCTAGGTTTTGTGCAGATGTAAAAATTGGGTTCATACCAATTTTTGGGAAAACAATCATTCTAAACTGTTTAGTCTGTAGTGCATGTATAAGATTTTTGCTTTAAAGAAAATATTTAAATCTTACAGGCTTTATTGCCTTTTAGGTCAACCATAGCTTTAGAACCGTGGTCCCAAACTCGCGGCCAGGGGGCCACATGCAGGCCCGCCAGGTCCTATTTTGAGGCCCTGGGTATGTTTATCATAACCACAAAAGTAAAATAAAACAGTTTCTTGATCGTATGTCTCTTTAGCTATAAATGACAATATTATTATTAAGACTTAGCCAAAACTATAAAGAGTTTTATCTCCTGCAAAATTGTCATTTCTTTAATAAGACATTAACTAATTTTTTCTGAGGCCTCCAAGTACCTACTTTAGAGCAAATTGATATTAAAGCTACAGTGACGTGTAATTGCAACTTTTCATATTATTTGTAAAAAAGCGATTCAGATTAAAAAAACTCCACTCTATTTGTTTATATCAGTGGCCTAAGTTATCAAGGATGACAGACTTGTCTGAATCCCATCTTGTGAGCCTCACTCCCTATGCAACACTTGGCGCTATGGTGGCCTGACAGGGGTGTTGTTTATTGGGGCCACATGGGGGGAAGGGGGGTCATTGGGCAGGGCAGCATTGGGCTTGAAAACCCCGAGCTTGGGCCTTCCTGGATCCAGGCTTGGCTGGGAAGGGTTTGAATTGACGCGGGAAGATTTCCACCACTAGGAGTCTCCTCTGTGCTGCTTGAGGAGAGGCATCTGGTTTTCCCCGCCCACTCCCCAATTTCTGATCAAAAGTTGCTGCATTCATGGTTATGCTTTCTTGGTTTTCTGTTGTCACCAGGAGTGCAGTGCGGGGGAGGGGGGTGGTAAACCCTGGGCTTAATGGGGGGTGGGGTGCCAGCACTCCTCCTCCTCTCTGCCTCTTCCAACTACTCCCCTCATCCCCTCCCTTCACCGCCGCGAGAAACAACTTCAATGTGCTTCTCGCGATCGCGCTGCCTCTCCCGCTGACATCACTTCTGGGTGCCGCCCCTATGAAGTGATGTCAGAGTGAGAGCTGACGGGGTCTCGAGGAGAACGTTGAAGTTCTTGCTGCTCGCGGCAGAATGCCCTGTGGGTGAAGGGGGCGCGTGCTGCAGGAGGGTACGAGGAAGGCGCGGGGCATGGCCGCCACTTCCCCTCCCCCCCACCGGGCGTCTCGTCCCCTCGCTATGCCACTGGTTGTCTCAGCTTGAGGGGTTACCCGAGCAAGGATGCATCCAAAGAAGGTCCTGTGAACAGGCCTCAATTTTCACCCTGCGGTGAAGGCTCGGCCTAAGCGCACGAACTGAGACCTGGCGGTGCACATGTGACTTTGTCTGTTTTGTTGCATTGGGACTACTTTCTATTTAAGGTGCTGGCCCACTTTTGTGAGTAATTTAAATAAATCTTATTAATGCTCTGGTTGAATTCTGACTCCTCACTAATAAATGACACCGCAGCCCATTTTTTAAATTTTTTTTATTTATCAGTTTTAAACTGTTTAAAACTGATAAATAAAAAAAATTAAAAAATAATAAGAGATATACAAATAATAATAAGAGAAAAAGAAAAACCATAACATTAGCATTCGCATTCCCGTCACCTGCAACTGAAAGCTAATCACCATCAATCAATAATCACACAACTCAGTTTTATTGGAATAAATATTTGGCCGCAGCTTTATTATCTATCTGAATATTATCTTCACTTACAATGCAATCTGTGTCCAAAAACCAACAAACCTCCAATGCATATTTCACACACCCCAAGGGAGCTATTCGGTGTCGAAACTAGCTCCAGTTAAGTCTTTAAATTTATAACATTCCCCCAAACGGCCCACGGTGACGCAAGGCCATGCTTCCCCTCCCCTCCTCCCAAACATGACCCACGGTGACGCAAGGTCATGCTTCCCCTCCCCCCAAACATGACCCACGGTGACGCAAGGTCATGCTTCCCTCCCCCCAAACATGATCCACGGTGACGCAAGGTCATGCTTCCCCTCGCAGCGGTATCGCATACGAGTGTCACATTTATTTATTTATTAACTGCTCATCTCCCAGATCCAACTGGGCCAAACCCCATTTTCCGCCCCACCCAAAGCTGCGACCACCTCCCCCCCAACCCCATAAGCTCCACCAAACCCACTCAAGTCGACATATAACATGTAAACCCCCCACCCCACCCCACAACACTGACACAAAACATAACATCAGCACAAATGGGAGGGAGGGAGGGATAATCTTTTCCTGAAGAGACCACTCTACTGTTCCCCTTTCCTCACAGAATTCACTCCAGAGTGCCACAATATCCAACCAATCACGTGACTGCTCCACCCCATCACCTTAGCAACCTCCCTAATCATTTTTCTTTCTTACAAGTTCTATCTATTAACCCTTTCTTACCTCCTCTTATAAAATTGTCAATCCTTATTCTACAGACCCTTGATAACACCTCATATATTCCCCTCACTATCTGTCCCCCCTCCCATTTTACCCACACCATCATTCAATAAATATTACCAGCCGGTGACATCAGCTCAGCTAATGTTATATCACACCAGATGAATCTGGTGTTCTTCTAAATTTTACAAACATTGAAGGATAATCTTTACAACATTACCCTTTGATCTCCTCTAGTCCATATAACGGGAGAACATTCCTGGTATTAACTTAAAAATACAATGAAATATAATCATGATCTAAGATCAAATTTTATGGTGGAAAATACTACTGAACTCCATTTATAATTAATTCAAGTGGGAACTAATTGCTAGTTTCGCGAAGCTGTAAAAACTGCTCCAACTGCATAGAATCCCAGAATACATATTCACATTCCTTAAATTTCACTAAGCATTTGCATGGAAACTTTAAGTAAAATGTGGCTCCCAGAGCCAACACCCTTGATTTCAAGTTTAAAAATGCCTTCCTTCTCAGTTGTGTTGCCTGGGCCACATCGGGAAATATTAATACCTTATCTCCACAAAACTTTGCTAGCTTATTTTGAAAATAAGCTTTCGTGATTAAGGATTTATCTAACTCTCTTGCACAGGTCACTAATAGGGTAGACCTAGCTTGGATTATATCCTGTGAGTCTTCCAGGAAACCAGTTAAATCAAATTCTATCTGTTCCAACTGGTCTACACCTAATTCTGCAGGAACTTTCTGTTTCTGTGGAATATAATATAGGTTTGTTAAGGGCAAAGTATCTGCTTCTGCCAACCCGCAGCCCATTTTATACCATTTCTGTTGTTTGATTATTAAGATAAGAATGTTTTTTTTTTGTGTGTGTGTTATTGAATATATTTGGGTAATTGGCTAGAGGGGGTGTTGGTCTCCCTCCTTCATTATAGGTTTATTATACGAGGGGGTGCTGAAAAGTTCTCGGCTCAACGAGAAGAGATCTGGTTCAATGAATGATCTGAAACAATGTCAAAACAGAGAATTTCATTTCTGCAAATCGACACTTAGTGAAATCAGATGACCCTCTTTTCAGCTCCAGTGGCAAAATAACGCTCAGAATTTAGGAAGTTAGCGGGGGTTGGGCTGAGAACTTTTCAGCACCCCCTCGTTTGTAATAAAAGTGAGCCAGGTATAGGACAATCGAGTCATTGTGACATCACTGATGAGGTTGGCTCTTACTGGTGGGATGAAGCATTATGACCTCACAATCTCAGCTCTGGTTCCTAGTTTATTAAAATTTGATTAAACGCTTAAAATAAAATTCAAAGCGTTGTACAATAAAATTGTTTAAAATATTAATTAGGGAACAAACTGGTTACCAGAGACTGAAACTCTTCACTCTATGAGGGGTTTCTAAAAAGTTCTCAGTTCAACCAAGAAAAGAATGACTTGGATATGGAACGGGATTGGGACTTGTATACCACCTTTTGTAGTTATATAAGAACATAAGAATTGCCGCTGCTGGGTCAGACCAGTGGTCCATCGTGCCCAGCGGTCCGCTCACACGGCGGCCCTTAGGTCAAAGACCAGTGTCCTAACTGAGTCTACCCTTACCTGTGTACGTTCCGGTTCAGCAGGAACTTGTCTAACTTTGTCTTGAATCCCTGGAGGGTGTTTTCCCCTATGACAGACTCCGGAAGAGCGTTCCAGTTTTCCACCACTCTCTGGTGAAGAAGAACTTCCATATATTTGTACGGAAACTATCCCCTTTCAACTTTAGAAAGTGTCCTCTCGTTCTCCCTGCCTTGGAGAGGGTGAACAACCTGTCTTTATCTACTTTGTCCTGAATCCCTGGAGGGTGTTTCCCCCTATAACAGCCTCCGGAAGAGCATTCCAGTTTTCTACCACTCTCTGGGTGAAGAAGACCTTCCTTACGTTTGTACGGAATCTATCCCTTTTTAACTTTAGAGAGTGCCCTCTCATTCTCCTTACCTTGGAGAGGGTGAACAACCTGTCCTTATCTACTAAGTCTATTCCCTTCATTATCTTGAACGTTTCGATCATGTCCCCTCTCAGTCTCCTTCTTTCAAGGGAGAAGAGGCCCGGTTTCTCCGATCTCTCACTCCAAGCGGTTTACATACAGATACTTCACATATTTTCCCTATCTGTCCCGGTGGACTCGCAGTCTATCTAATGCACTTGGCGTTAGTTTTCAAGGACCAATCATGTCAAAGAATGATGCTTGTCTGGGCGGTTGTATCCTTATGCGCACAGACACTCATAACATTGACAGACTTGTCTAAGCGATGTACATGTCATCTGTTCTAGTATATACTTATGAAGGGAATTTTTAAAACTAACGTGGCCCACCCGGAATTTCTTCAGGGCATACTACTGTGCCGTGGCACACCATATGAGAGACACTGCGTTAGGAGGAAAAATTTGTCTTTTTGAAGATGACACAGAGATTACAAACAGACTGGATACCTCGGAGGGAATAGAAAACATGAAGCGAGATCTACAAAATTTAGAAGAATGGTTCAATCAATGATCTGGAACAATGTCAAAACACGGAATTTCATTTCTGCAAATTGACACTTAACGAAATCAGATAACCCTCTTTTCATCTCCAGTGGCAAAATAACGCTCCGAACTTGGGAAGTTAGTCGATGAGGCTGAGAACTTTTCAGTACCCCCTCTTAATATCAGTAATAATGTAAAATGATATTCTGGCTGCTGGTCTGCTTTAATTTTAATTCGATAATTTTGTCTAGGGTTCCCAGATTGATGTTTAGATTAGAGAATGACACGGTGACAAAATTCATCACCGTTCCCGCGGATAACCACGAGAAACCATCTTCATGTCATTCTTTAAGGAGAGAGGGAAGAATCGGAGTATGAATGGCCACAACCACTGACCCGCAAGCTTTGCTTTGAAGAATGCTGGTGTAGAAGGACCGAGGTTGAAATAGACACTAGAAAATGACATGGGTTATTTCCCGCGGGGACGGGAACGGTGATGAATTTTGTCACTGTGTCATTCTCTAGTTTAGATCCTCTAGATGGCGGGGGCCACGGACACTAGGAAGTTCCCCTTCATGAAGGGGAGGGTCTGCGAAGTTCCAGCCAATGCACTATAGTTATGCTTCTTGCTAAGGGTCATCACTCAGCCCCCCCTCCCCCCACACCATGGAATCTGGCCAGATGCGTGTGCAAATTTTAATGACCGCCAATTAATTTCAATAATTGGTCATTGGTACTCAATTATTATTAGTTAAGGGTTCATTACTCAATTAATTGACCTGCTCATTTTTTTTTGTATGTGCACAAATTTGGGTCTGCAACTCTAAGGGGCAACTTGTATAAGAAGCGGCCAAAGGTTCGGCGCCGATATAGGCCCCGTTCAACGCGATCCAAGCACAGTCGGCCGCCACTTAGTGAATCACGCTGAGCGGCACCTATTTTGGAGGCGCCCAAGAAATAGGCCCGCTCTAGGCACAGCTCAAAGTTAGGCGCCCCTGCGAGCGCTTAAGCACGCTTAAGAGCGGCGATTCTGCAACAAGGCGCCTAACATGTAGCCACGCCCACGCCTAACATGCACAGCGCCTGCTTTTTTGAAGGCCGCCTAAATTTTTTAGCGGCGCCTTCTTACAGAATCGCGCTTTCTTGGTAGGCGCCTAGGTTTCAATCAGTGCTGATTAAAAAGCTTGAGCTTGACCTTCAATTTAGATAGGCGCCTATCTAGTTGGGCGCCTCCGAAATAGGTGCCTAACTTTAGGCGCTGGTTCCAGAATTTGGGCCTAAGTGCTGTATATAGAATCCAGGGGTAAGCCTTCAGCCCCGCAGCTGTGGATCCTTCAAGCCATTGATGGCAATTAATAATAATAATAACAGTTTATATACCGCAGGACCGTGAAGTTCTATGCGGTTTACAATGATTAGAAATGTTACAGATTGAATGAACAAACAAAGTACAGATTTAGCGACTGGTGGTTCTTGCGCTCGGTTGTTAAGGACTAAGATTGAATAGGTTGGTTTCCTAAGTATTTCAGGAATAGATGTGTTTTCAGGCGTTTCCTGAATTCTCCATAGGTTGTAGGCACCATCAATTGTTCAAGGTCTTTACCCCATAAAGCTGCTTGATGTGCGAGAAGATGTTGATGATGACTTTTAAATTTACAACCTCTAACCGGCGGAGAAATGAAGTTCAGGTGTGAGCTTCGCTTGTGTCTGTTGGTTGAGAAAGAGAAAATATGAAAAAGGATCTGCAAAAGTTAGAGGAATGGTCTAATGCCTGGCAACTAAAATTCAATGCAAAGAAATGCAGAGTAATGCATTTGGGGATTAATAATAGGAAGGAACCGTATATGCTGGGAGGAGAGAAGCTGATATGCACAGACGGGGAGAGGGACCTTGGGGTGATAGTGTCCGAAGATCTAAAGGCGAAAAAACAGTGTGACAAGGCAGTGGCTGCTGCCAGAAGGATTCTGGGCTGTATAAAGAGAGGCGTAGTCAGTAGAAGGAAGAAGGTGTTGATGCCCCTGTACAGGTCATTGGTGAGGCCCCACTTGGAGTATTGTGTTCAGTTTTGGAGACCGTATCTGGCGAAAGACGTAAGAAGACTTGAGGCGGTCCAGAGGAGGGCGACGAAAATGATAGGAGGCTTGCGCCAGAAGACGTATGAGGAGAGACTGGAAGCTCTGAATATGTATACCCTAGAGGAAAGGAGAGACAGGGGAGATATGATTCAGACGTTCAAATACTTAAAGGGTATTAACGTAGAACAAAATCTTTTCCAGAGAAAGGAAAATGGTAAAACCAGAGGACATAATTTGAGGTTGAGGGGTGGTAGATTCAGGGGCAATGTTAGGAAATTCTACTTTACGGAGAGGGTGGTGGATGCCTAGAATGCGCTCCCGAGAGAGGTGGTGGAGAATAAAACTGTGACTGAGTTCAAAGAAGTGTGGGATGAACACAGAAGATTTAGAATCAGAAAATAATATTAAAGACTGAACTAGGCCAGTTACTGGGCAGACTTGTACGGTCTGTGTCTGTGCATGGCCGTTTGGAGGAGGATGGGCAGGGGAGGGCTTCAATGGCTGGGAGGGTGTAGATGGGCTGGAGTAAGTCTTAACAGAGATTTCGGCAGTTGGAACACAAGCACAGTACCGGGTAAAGCTTTGGATTCTCGCCCAGAAATAGCTAAGAAGAAAAAAAAAAAAAATTTAAATTGAATCAGGTTGGGCAGACTGGATGGACCATTCGGGTCTTTATCTGCCGTCATCTACTATGTTACTATGTTATGTATTTAGGGGCTAAGCCATAGAGTACCTTGAAGCAAAAACAACCAAACTTGAATTTCACACGAGCCTCCATCGGTAGCCAGTGTAAGAGTCGATAGGAAGGTGTCACATGATCAAACTTCTTCAGTCCACAAAGCAGTCTAACCGCTGTATTTTGAACTAGTTGCAGGGAAGGGGTAAAACGCGGATCTGACGGACCTCGCAGATCTAAACCCGTACAGCCTTAAAAATCTGAGGTCCGTGTCGGTCCGTGTCCCTGCCGCTTGTAGTTTTTGTCGCTGACAGACCTTGATGAGATTTTTGCGCTGACGGATCCGTCTCAGCATAGGGAGGGAAAAGTGTTAGGATCCGTCAGCGCTAAAAATCTCTTTGAGGTCTGTCAGAGCCAGAGGCTAGTGCTGGAGCGGCAGAGCAGAAGCCAAGAGAGCGGGGACATAGGTTTTGGACGTGCGTTATGGAAAAGAAGTCTCCAAACTCCAGCACTAGTCTCTGGCTCTGACAGACCTCGAAGAGATTTTTAGCGCTGACGGATCCTAACACTTTTCCCTCCCTATGCTGAGACGGATCCGTCAGCGCTAAAATCTCATCAAGGTCTGTCAGCGACAGAAACTACAAGCGGCACGGACACGGACCGACACGGACCTCAGATTTTTAAGGCCGTACGGGTTTAGATCTGCGAGGTCCGTCAGGTCCGTGAGGTCCGCGTTTTACCCCTTCCCCTAGTTGCAATCGCCGCATGTACTTCTGGGGGAGTGCCAAGTAGGCGATGTTACAATAATCGAGTTGACTCAGAATAAGGGATTGTACTAGAATTCGAAATGATGAGGCATCGAAGTAAGCTCTGATGGATCGAAGTTTCCAGAGGGTGTGAAAGATTTTTCTGATCAAGGAGTCAACCTGGTCTTTCATGGTCAGGTTTTGGTCCAGTGTTACACCCAATATCTTCATTGTGGGTTGAATTGGATAAGTGGTGTTCTAATAGTTTCCAGCCTATGACACAGGCACAACAAATAAGTGAACCCCAAATCATGCTGTGCTATTTGGTTCTTGTTGTTCAGAAGGTAGAGGCAGCAGTGGCGTCCTAAGGAGGTGGGGGTGGGGAGGACAGAACGCTCCGGGCAGCAACTCGGCAGAGTGCTGGTACGTTACCTCTTCTCACGACCCAGTGATGGGAGGGGTCTCTGAAATGCTCTCCCTCCCACTTCTTCAAATCTTCACCGGCAGTGAGCAGGCTTTTCTACTCGTTGCTCATGCCAGCCTCATCCCGCCCTCTGACATCACTTCCTTTTTGCAGTAGCAGGAAGTGACATCAGAAGGAAGGCTCAGCCGGTGTGAGCAGCAGGTAGGAGAGCCTGCTCGCTACAGGTGAAAATTTGAAGAGAGGCAGGGGGTGGGGCAATACCAGGGCAGTGGGAAGAGTGTATGAGGGAGGTTTATTATTTATCATTTTATTTTTTTAGTATTTATATTCCACTTACAACCAAAGTTGTGTATATAAGCATTTTTCCCTGTCTGTCCTGGCAGGCTCACATTAATGTACCTGGGGCACTGGGGGATTAAGTGACTTGCTCAGGGTCACAAGGAGCAGCATGGGATTTAAACCCACAACCTCAGGGTGCTGAGGCTGTAGCTTTAACCACCGTGCCACACACTCCACATGGTATGGAGATGCTGGGCGTGTCCGCCCAAGCACCAACTTCCTTCACTATACCACTGGGTAGCAGCATCATAAAATCAAATATAATATTTACCCTATGCAGAAAATTGTTAATATAGAACAGTACTGGGGAAGTTTAGGCATATTTCCATGCAGACCCTGTTTCAAAAAAAAAAAAAAAAAGAAGAAGAAAAAAAAGTTCACAGTCTTAAACCGAACGGGGGAGACTGGCGAAGGTGCTATTGGAGGGTTTACTGAACATCTGAGCTAGCTTCAGCAGATCATCCCCATTTGATCTTCAGCTGTGCTCCTCCACCCTTGCCCACCAGGACAACCACTGCCTTGACCTTATCTTCTTCTCCAACTCCTCTATCATAAATTTTTTCACTGCAATCCCTCCCCCCCCCCCCCCAGCCTCGGCTGATCTCCACATCTAAGAATCTTCAGAATATTGACCCCAGCACTCTCTCCACTTCTGTTTCACCCCTCCTCTCTACCATTACGCTACACAAGTCTGTACATGAGGCTATCTCCTCCTATAACACCACTCTCTCCTCTGTTCTAAATACCCTCGGTCCTCTTACCCCATGCTCTGTAAGGCGCCCCAAACCCCCAACCCTGGCTAAACTCCAAAATGTGCTACTTACGCTCCTGTGCCAGTTCATTTATTTCAAATCCTTCCACTCTCACTTGCCAAACAAGATTACTACACCCGTCGGACTCGGCTCCAATCCTTGCCGCTTCTTTGCCATCTGAACTCCTCACTCGAGGTCCCCCTACATCCAACCCCTCTGTCACTCTCCCTCCAGGCTATGACTGAGTACTTCTTTGACAAGGTTCACAAAATTGACCTTGAGTTTGCAACTGAAATTCCGCCCCCAATCCACTCTACCAATCCCCCCTGCACATTTCCTTTCCTCCTTCAAACTCGCCACCTGTTGTTCTCTGATCCTATCCCCAACCATCTACTTACACTACCTGCCATGTACTCAACCTACACCACTACTATGCCTGATGCCTTCAAATATGCCGTTGCTACACCACTCCTCAAAAACCCTCCCTGGACCCTACCTGCCCTTCCAACTATAATCTTATCTCCATCCTCCCCTTCTTATCCAAGCTACTTGAATGTGCTGTTCACTGCCATTGTCTTGACTTTCTTTCATCTCAATCTATCATTGATCAAATTCAATCAGGCTTTTGCCCTCTTCATTCTACAGAAACTGCCCTTACAAAAGTCGCCAATAACCCGCTCCAGATCCAAAGGCCCCTCCTCCTTCTTAATCTATCTGCAGCTTTTGACATGGTAAATCATCACCTACTCATCGACATGCTGTCCTTGCTTGGGTTTCAGGACTCTGCTATCTCATAGTTTTTTTTCTATTTCTTTCCCATCGCACCTTTAGCATATGCTGTGGTGGATCCTCCTCCACCACTATCCTGCTGTCGGTCGGTGTACTTCAGGGCTCTGTCCTGGGACTACTTCTTCCCTTGGTGCTCTAATCTCCTCCCATGGCTTTCAGTATCATCTCTATGCTGACGACTCACAGCTCTTTCTGTCTATACCTGAAATCTCAGCAGACAATCATCCGCATGTCTGACATCACTACCTGGATGTTTCACCGCCATCTAAAATGAAATCATGGCCATGACTGAGCTCCTGATCGTTCCACCTAAACCTGTCTCTCCTCTTCCCCCGTTCTCTATTTCTGTGAAACAACACACTCATCCTCCTTGTCTTGTTGGCCTCGCAACCCTTGGGGTAATCTTTGACTCTACTCTCTCCTTCTCTTCACATATCCAACAGACTGCCAAAACCTGTTGTTTCGTTCTGTACAATATCGCTAAAATCGGATCCTTCCTCACACTGCTAAGACCTTCATCACCTTCCACCTAGACTACTGCAACCTGCTTCTCGCTGGCCTTCTGCTACCATCTCTCTCCCCTTCAGAATTCTGCTGCATGCCTCATATTCCACCAATGTTTGCTAAGCTACACATTACCCCTCTCCTCAAGTCACTTCATTGGCTACCCTATCCGTTCAAAAACTCCTCTTACTTATCTACAAGTGTATTCGCTCTGCAACTCCTCAGTATCTCTCATCTCTTTCCACCGTCCCCTTTGGGCACTCTGCTCATCGGGTAAGTCTGTTTTATCTGTACCCTTCCGTATGCCTGGAACAAACTACCTGACTTGATACGTCAAGCTCCGTCTCTGGCAGTATTCAAATCCAGACTCAAAGCCCACATCTATGATGCTGCGTCAATTCCAACCTCCAACCCACCGGCTAAGCACCAATATCTGTCTTATCATTTCCCCACCTGAGTGCTATGTATTTGATGCACCATTCTAACAAGATGGCGCCGAGTTAGGTTTGCTATTCTGGTGCCTCTCACAGTCTTTTCTTTCTTTCCTTCTATATTTATTTATTTCTGTTTTTATGATTTTATATAATATGATTTCATTATCTACATTTACACTCATGTAACATTATCTAATTTTTGTTGATCATGTTACTTGGAAACGGATCCGACTTTCTTTTCCTGACAGTTTGACACAGGCCCAACGGTAATAGAGCTAGGAGGTTGGTGGTGACAGGGATTTTTACAGAGGGTCACTCTCCGCAACAACATCGGAGACTTCGATCACCTGGTCAGAGGTGTGCAGAATCTGAGGCCCGAGTGGAGAAGAGAGCCGGGATTGTGCGGACTGAAGAGATGCAGTCCATGTATGGCTGACGTGCTCTCCGGTGTGGAAGCCAATGTGATTTTGCGGCCGTTGTTGTCTGTAGCCATTGAGTGTCGGCGAACCACGGCTGGGACCGACCAGGGGAACGCCGGAAGTCGTCGACCTGGAGGCGAGGGCATGAGTTGTGGAGGCGTTTCCTACATTAATCTGCCTATTTCTAGAAATGACCCTGGGAAGCTCCACCTTACCCCCAATATCCGGCTGCAACACACTCTGGTCAGCGCAAAACCTTTCACCGCTTCCTGCGCTCCTAACCTCGGCGAAGAAGATCTGATCTCCACTTACCTGACCCGAAATCTGGTTTCTTATACCCCAGAGCCCCTTCACCCATTGACTCGACTTCTTTCCAGAGCTATCAGCAGATGTGCACGGAAACAGCGGGACGGAAGTCTTGTGTCGGACCCAGTTACATCGGAAACAGAACATGATGACTTTCAATACCAAGTGGCTATCATCCAAGTCTCATCCATGAAGAAGCTCTTTTTTAAAAGACAATGTGTTATTTTATTTTCTTTCCCTACTTGTTTATGAATTACTTTTAATCTTACTTATTGTTATGCCTTTTTTCTTCGTTTTATAACATTTCTGCCATTTTAAATTTCGCCAGAATTCTATTGTCTAACGGTTTCCCCTTATGCATTTACTCTTTGATCTTCTCTCTTCTATCTACCAAAAAATTTAATTCAATGCTGTCTTGTTAAAATGTTTTTTTTTTCTATTTCCTCTTCTATCTTTATTTTAATTAATCTATTAATCTCCAGGTACTTTAGTTAGATTGTGAGCCTTCGGGACAGAAAGGGAATTTTTTTAAGTACCTTTATTATTTTCATATTTTTAATTTTAATGTATATTTTCTGTAAACCGCTTAGAACTTAACGGATGTAGCGGTATATAAGAAATAAATTACATTACATTACATTACACCTTCTTGTCCAGTTTGTCTGTCTTGACTAGATTGTAAGCTCTTCTGAGCAGGGACTGTCTCTTCTGTGTTTGGATGTCTAGTAGCGCTATAGAAATGATTAGTAGTAGCATGGAATGTTGCTGCTCTTTGGGGTTCCAAGTAATAGCAACATTCCAGAACCTTCCGGAATCCTGACTCGATACATCGGGCTCCATCTCTGGCAGTATTCCGATCCAGACTCAAAGCCCATTCTTTGAAGCTGCCTTCAATTCCAAACTCCAGCCCACCTGCTAAGAAGCAACATCTGTCTTATCATTCCCTCTGCAATTCCCCCACCTGAGTACAGTGTATTGATGCACTTTCTTGTCCAGTGTGTCTTGACTAGATTGTAAGCTCTTTAGAGCAGGGACAGTCCTTTCTATGTTTTGATGTGCAGCACTGCGTATATCTAGTAGCCCTATAGAAATGATTAGTGGTAGCAGTAGAAGCTGTCTGAACGCTCAGTGGCATCACAATGCGTCTGGGTCATACCCAGAATTCTTGATGACATCATAATGCAGATGTATATGGTTCCCCCACCTAAGCACTCTGTATAGATGCGCCTTCTTGTCCAGTTTGTCTTGACTAGATTGTAAGCTCTTTGGAGCAGGGACTGTCCCGTCTATGTTTTGATATACAGCGCTGTGTATGTCTAATAGCACTATAGAAATGATAAGCAGTAGTAGTAAATAGTGCTTTTCCTCTCTGGTTGGCACTCAACCTAGTGTTATCATATTTGTGAAGACAAAAAAGAGGACACCTGACCTTGCCCATACTCCACCCACACTCCTCCCATAGCTCCACCCACACTCCTCCTACAGCCCCACCCACACTCCTCCCACAGCCCCACCCACACTCCTCCCACAGCTCTACCCACACTCCTCCCACAGCTTCACCCACACTCCTCCCACAGCCCCACCCACACCATCCATTTCCTTGGTCCCCCATCTCATTCTCTGTACTCTCCCCTCCCATCCTGCACTCTCCTACTCCATGCTTTTTTCTCCTGTACTCTCTCCTTTCCATAATGCTTCTCCAGCCATTCCTTCCTCCCTCCATGCTTTTTCGCCAGCCCTTCCATGCATGTGATGTCATCGTGTCACATCTGCACATGCTCGTACACCCTCCAGAGGCAGCCCCAAGCACTGGCAAAGCCGGGGCCTTCCAAAACCCAGACACACTGCTGGGTGTTCCAAAATCCATCCGTTCAGACCTCTAAAAGGAAGACATGTCTGGGTAAGTCTGATCATCTGGCAACCCTATCCCTTCCTCCATGCGGCTTCCCCAGCCTTCTTCCCTCCTTACTGTTTCTCCAGCCCCCTCTCCTCCTCTGACTTCTGATGGTGCTTCCCCTCATGACCTCTCTAGCTCCCGACTTATCTTCTCCTCCCTGGTCTGGAAGAATTTGAACATGTTTTATTTAGATTTATCTACTATTCTCTCTATATTTTGAAAAAAAAAAAAAGTAGATCAGGCTCTTAGGGCCCCTTTTACAAAGCCACGACAGCGATTCCTGCCCCACAAATGCGATGCAGCCCATTCAATTCCGATGGGCTGGGTTACATTTGTCCTGCCAGTACTTGCTATCACAGCTTTATAAAAGGGGCTCTGGTAAAAAAAATAAAATAAATAAAAAATCCAGTACAGAGCTACAGAGCCTGTTCCAACACACGGAGCGCAAAAAAAGTTCACAATCTTCGTTTTAGCACAAAGCGCTTGATTCTGCTCAAGAAAAAAAATGTTCCCTTTTTTAAAATTAGTTTTCTCCAGCTTTCTGAAACTGAAATAATAAATGAAATCAACAGATTCCATGATTGCGCTACACGCGGGCAATGATGACTTTGTTTACTGATACATAGGGCTCCTTTAATCAAGTCACGCTGGTGGGGTTAATGCGCGGGACTTTTCATCACGCGCTAACCCTCGCGCTGGCCAAAAAAACTACCGCCTGCTCAAGAGGAGGTGGTAGCGGCTAGCACGGCCGGTGATTTAACACGCACTATTACGCGCTTTACACCGCTAGCGTGGCTCGATAATAGGAGCCCTTAATATTTCTGGGGTAGAGCGGGATATGTCCTTTCTTCTTAATCTGCTAAAATTGTTCTTTGCCCAAACAAAAAAAATACTCAAAACAAAGCCGGAAGAGGTAGAGTGGAAAAGTAGTAATGGAAAATAGGTTTATGCTTTGACTTCCTGAGTTCTCACACAAAGTTGTTGTTTTTGTTCCCTTCCAGGCCATGTCTTTTCAATGACAGAGGACAGACTACCTACACGTGTCAGAAGACAGTCCTTGGTAGGGCCAAGGGTGTATAGGAGATACTGCTCTCGGCTCGTTTCTTCCCTGGCTGTGTTTCCCGAGAACTTTCAAAACTGTTCCTCCAAAGGGTTTTGCACAAACTAAGACTGTTCTCTAAAGCAGAAGAACCGCAGTCCACAGCTGTAGTGATGGGCAGTGTGCGGACCAATCGCTACAGCATTGTGTCATCAGAAGAGGACGGGATGAAGCTGGCCACCATGGCCGTTGCCAACGGTTACGGGAACGGGAAGACCAAGGTACACACCAGGCAGCAGTGCCGGAGCCGCTTTGTCAAGAAGGACGGTCACTGCAACGTCCAGTTCGTCAATGTTAGCGAGAAAGGGCAACGCTATTTGTCGGACATCTTTACCACATGTGTAGACATTCGTTGGCGATGGATGCTGGTCATCTTCTGCCTTGCTTTCATTCTGTCGTGGCTTTTCTTTGGCTGTGTGTTTTGGCTTATTGCCCTATTTCACGGGGACTTGGACGCTCAAGAGAACTACAAAACTTGCGTTTCTCAAGTCAGAAGTTTTACAGCAGCTTTTCTCTTCTCCATTGAGACGCAAACGACTATTGGCTATGGCTTCAGATGTGTCACCGATGAGTGCCCCATCGCCGTATTCATGGTCGTATTCCAGTCAATAGTGGGCTGCATCATTGACGCTTTCATCATTGGTGCTGTCATGGCTAAGATGGCAAAGCCCAAAAAGAGAAATGAAACACTGGTGTTCAGTGACAATGCAGTGATCGCCATGAGAGATGGAAAGCTTTGTTTGATGTGGCGTGTTGGAAATCTGCGGAAAAGCCATTGGTGGAGGCCCATGTCCGAGCCTCAGCTGCTGAAATCCAGAATCACATCTGAAGGAGAATCATCCCCCTTAGATCAAATAGATATCAACGTTGGGTTTGACAGTGGAATAGACCGTATATTTCTGGTCTCTCCAATTACAATTGTCCATGAAATTGATGAGGAAAGTCCATTGTACGATTTAAGTAAACAAGACTTGGACAATTCAGACTTTGAAATTGTAGTAATATTAGAGGGAATGGTGGAAGCCACAGCAATGACGACTCAGTGTCGTAGCTCCTACCTAGCAAATGAAATACTTTGGGGCCACCGATACGAGCCTGTGCTTTTTGAAGAAAAGAACTACTACAAAGTGGATTATTCTCGGTTCCATAAACTTATGAAGTGCCCAACACACCCTTTGCAGTGCCAGAGACTTAGCAGAGAAGAAGTACCTTCTTTCCAATGCAAACTCATTTTGCTATGAGAACGAAGTGGCACTGGCCAGCAAAGAGGATGACAGTGACAATGGGATGCCTGAGAGTACGAGCACTGACACGCAGCCCGATATAGACCATCACCACCTACAGGCTGTGGTACCCATGGAGCCCAGGCCTTTAAGACGAGAATCTGAGATATGACTCGGCTAGTGTCAGCTTGCACTCACGAAGTCTGTCAGCCACAGGCACATTAAGCTGATAGTGGGCCCTAAAATAAAGCAGTTTTTCCGACGATGGTACCGTGGAAGAGAAGCATCAGAGTGATGCAGAGAAGGACAGTCCGCCTCTGGCAGAAACGAGGGGCAGACAGCAGAACGGAAGATAACAGCACTAACCCTATCTACACCAGGCCAGAAGGCACACGCGTATAGGGTGCTCATACAGTTCCATAATCAAGGGGACAAACAGAGCCAGGCCTAGTGTTGCCCCATTGCATGCAGGGAAATGTAGTTCTCAGTGAGAGCTCCATGCCTGCCATTGGGCAAACTCAGAACTGGAAAGGCCTGTCTCCAGTGACCTGGAAGTATATGGCCACCACACAGTTAACAATGTAGAGTAAATTATGTATTTTTTGTTACATTTGACAAAACTTGAACTTGCAGGCAAGCTTGGTTTGTTTGTTTTTTTGTTTTTTTTGACTTTTCAATATAATTTCTATCCATGAGGAACAAGAATGTTTTTAATGGCTAGTAAGTTAACAGACAAAGCTCTGTCTTCGTTCCAAAGCTGCTACTATCTGTGTAGATGCAAAACTGTCATTTTGGTTGCAGTGTAAATTTCTTTTTAATTTTATTTTTACATTGTGTAATTTAAAAGTAAAGTGTTGGGATTTAATATCCGCTAAAAGTGGCAAACATTTGGCTGAGAACTGCCAAACGCACAGTGAATCGAGATTTAAAAGGCCAGTATCTTGCCAGTTAGGATTACATTCTCTTCCAGGGACAAGGACATTATGTAACTCAGGCCAAACAGCCTTCTGTTAAGAAATTCTATTTTTAATATCTAGTTCACCTGTAAGTAAAACGATATAAAAAAAAAAATACCAAAGACCTTGCACAGTTTTGCACAGGGGAGCTGACAAATAGTTTGGACCTCGGTTATAACGAGAGTGGCCCGGTTTCGCACCTTACCCAGTGAGAACACCTTCAGAAAGAATTCAGTATATACAGAATTTTATTTGTGTTTTGCATGGAAACCGAATGTGCTTTTGAAAGCCCACATGCGCCTACACACACTCCAGGCTTTCCCTCTAACTAGCATGGTCTCAGCTGCATCAGGTCCAAGGGACCTTTGCACGTGCAGATCTCAAACACTTTCAGAGCCGAGTCTCCAGCGAGGGCTCCGTAAGCTGTGACCATATCCACTGGAAGCTGTCACCGTTTCCTGTTTTGGCTGTGCAGGAGCTCTTTATCCCAGCTCTTTCTTAGGCTTGCCAGAACGTCCCGGATTCCCCCGGACTTGTCCGCGGTTCAAGAGGTCTTTTCAAAACCTGGCACTTTGTACGGGTTTTGAAAAGCTCCTCAAATCGCGTCGGGCAGGGACAAGAAACAGGCAGTGGGGGGGGACGTGGCTAGAGCCGGACTGGGGGCGGGGATTAGGGCATTACAGGGCAGGGATGGACGGAACTGGGCAGGCCCTGGGGGGGGGGGGCCGGGTCTAAGGGTCCGTATTTTCCAACTGGAAAATCTGGCAACCCTACTCTTTCTAGTTAGAGAGGCATGGTCTACAGATTCAGCCCGTATCAGCTCTAGTATCCAACAGAATACCACTACCAGCTTCCTTAGCAATGATTTTACTGCATTTGACATACAGACACTACATCAGGAGTGTCAACGTCCCTCCTCGAGGGCCGCAATCCAGTCGGGTTTTCAGGATTTCCCCCATGAATATGAATGAGATCCATTTGCATGCACTGCTTTCATTGTATGCTAATAGATCTCGTGCATATTCATTGGGGAAATTCCTGAAAGCCGACTGGATTGCGGCCCTCGAGGAGGGAATTTGACACCCTTGCACTACATGCAGACATAGTTTGGAGAATGGGCATGAGCCCTCTTCCCCTTTCAAAAGTTCCCCAATCAGGATTCTAACCGCCCTGCTACCAGGTCAAGTGCCGTTCTCTACCACAGTCCCGGCGAACAGGATTGATCCATGCCACCTGAGTTTCTTCACTTCCACGTCTGTTTCAAGTGCTTCCCTACTGATGAAACATTCGTCTTGCCTTTCCATGAGCCCAAACCTTGTCGCTCTCCTTTCTTTCCTCTGACCCTTGTACAGTATGTCCCCCCCTGGGAACTAGAGTAACCTCCTAATTTCCATCGTACTACTACGGCTATGCATCATGTCTATTGCGCTGAAAGGAGTATGCAGCGCTGTTCATTTAACATGCAATAGACGGTCCCTGCTCAGAAGAGCTTACGATCTGACGTGGACAGACAGACAGGACATCTCAGAGTTTATACTGCATCAGTGAAACAGAAAACAAAACATTAGACAGGAAGACGCTATTTCGTCGTACCCTCTGTCGTGCTTTTCTCGCTTTCGCAGCTCCAGCATTCTGACCCAGAGCTTAATACTGGACTTATTGCTGTTTGCGGTGGAAGGTGCAATATTAATATAGATGGCGTTTTAGTAGGGTTCGTTGCATGCACCAATATTTTGCTGCTGGTAAGTCCAGTCGCTTTAGATTCAACAGCAATTTACAACTGTGGACTGTCTAGATCAGCTGTTCTCAACCCGATCCTCAAGGTACACTTTGTCCCGTCGGGTTTTCAGTTACAGTTATTTCATCTCACATACCGCCATTTTTAAAAGCGGTGTACAATTACTAAAAACAACAGGCAATATTTAAAATAAAAACATAACAAGGGGGAAAGCCCACGAACAAATTAACCAAACTAGACACGAAAGGACAAAAGGGCAGGAGAGGTTTACAATATCTTAAGGGAATAAAACCAAGCAGGATAGGAACAAGAGGGGAAGATGCAGAAAGAATAAAGAAAAGTAAAGATAAGCGTAAGATAGTGACTGCCTGATCACCAGTAATATGAAAAAGTTAGAAGGAAATTAACTACCTGCAGAATTATGGGGGAAAATTGCAGAGATAAAGGGCTCCTTTTATTAGCGTTTTTTAGCGCAAGCAGAATTTTAACGCACGCTAAACCCATGCTACACGGCTAGAACTAACGCCAGCTCAATGCTGGCATTAGCGTATAGCGCGTGTGGCAATTTAGCGTGGGCTAAAACCGCTAGCGCAGCTTTGTAAAAGGAGCCCAAAGACTCCCTAGTTTCGAGTCGTGGCAAAAGTTGTGAAGTGACAAACTAATAGGAACCAGGTCACATGCCATTTTGAAATAATAACGCCTTCAAGTGAGACTTGGGGCTCCTTTCACTAAGGTGCGCTAGCGTTTTTAGCACACGCACAAAATTACACGCGCTAAATCACGCGGTACGCTTCTAGAATAACGCCAGCTCAATGCTGGTGTTAAGGATAGCGTGTGCTATTCCACGCGTTAAGGCCTGAATGTCTATGTAAAAGGAGCCCTTAAATGACTTCCGGATATGCACATGCAAATCTATCTCACGCGCATTCATCGTAGATATCTGGAAAACCCGATGGGACTAGGTGTGCCCTGAGGACTGGATCGGGCATAGCTGGACTGAATCAATGGTCAGTTTGTGCTTCCTGCGTAAAATGTTGCATGCCACTTCTTTTGCAGCTGAATTAAATGCCGCTTAGTATGTCGCATGGGGTAACGGTGGATGCACAGAGGAGGCGGCGCATGGCGAGTCTGCTTTAGGAATGATTCCCGGGAGCCGATGATCGTATGAGAGGACTTGCAGACATCTTCACCGGTTGCCGATAAATTCTTAGAAGAAGTAATTGGCATGGAAATAGATCAGAAAACTAAATAACCGGTTCATTTCCGGGCTGATGCCGAGGAATGGAAAAGAACGGTCCCTATTTTCAGTGTTGTCGCCATATGCCATTAAAAATCAGCTTGTACTTAACTTCCCGTCTTTCAGAAATGGAAATCCCATGAATGCTTTTGATTCCTTGCTAATTGTGTCTGAAAGAAATGCCTGAGATTAATTTTAGATGGGGAGGGGGCAATTAATAATCTCACTAGAAATGAGCACTTTTGACTTTCTGTGGAAACACCCACCAGGGGGCTTCAAACCCTGGGATTTATTTATTCCAGTCGATGGTTCTCCCCTTCTCTTTGTAGGCCCAGGGTAACTTCTTTCTGAATAAAGGTCGATGATGAATTCGGTGAAAACTATGTACAGATTAATACTGATACCATATGGGTTGGCGGACAATAATGAAGCTTGCAGGGTGACTATGTGGTTTGGCTCACCTTTTTCTTTGGATGTAACATTTTTTGCACATTATTCCCCCCATGTTTGAAGGGAACTCAACCCCAGAAAGTGTTAGGGCTGTCGGTCCATTCTAGGTGGCGGATGGGCTACTGTTTTTGAAATTGATCCACATAAAAGTTGAAAGAATATGTGACCAGCAGACCAGTCTGGTTGCATATGCAATGAGATATTCACGCAAAGAGACACACAAACCAAAGAGTATTTCGTAGAAATGCAAAACCGGGGCTGGGTAAAGTGAGCGGGACCCAATGGGCATGTCCCAAACAGAACAAATAAAATACAGCTGCCACTTGAATTAAAAAAACAAAACTAACAGCTGGTGCACATTTGTGGGAGGTGTAAAATTTTATATATATATATATATATATATTCTAAGATATATAATAATTACCTAAAAATTGAACACTTTCTACTGCAGGCCTTTTTTCTTCCCCAAAACAGTTTTGCAGAAATACGTATTTAAAGTATAAAATTGATAACGTTTATCAGATATTTTCGTATTTACTGTAAAGCCAAATGCACATATATGTAAGGAGTCAAGAGATCACATCGATGGTCTTTCCTGGATGGTATCTACATGCTACAGGTTAGCAGATACTTAGAAGCCTTATCGGGGTTTAACTGTGGCTATGAATGACTGTTCTATTATTTATTCACGTATGTTCAGTTGAAAATGTTCTCTCTCGCTTTTTTTTTTTTATTTCCTTTGAGTTTTCTGGTGTTTTGGTAATTACTGGCACTCCTCATATGGTGTTTTTGCGGCCGGATAGGTTTCTGGAAATTAAATCCTTTAGACCTCACCAAACACATCTTAAATGACCAGATCCACATTTATGAGAAGGACGGGGGAGAGAGTTGGAGAGAGAAGGGTTAGGTCGTGAAGGATAGTACAGGAGCTGGATGGAAAGAGATGCGCAGAGTGCAAAAATTGTTTCACATCCACGCCACATTCTAAATAGGAATCACAATTTTTAAAAAAATATCTCACTGTTTTCATGGTAGGAGTAAAGGTTAGTCATGCATCTTTATGCCAGGGGTGTCAACGTCCCTCCTCGAGGGCCGCAATCCAGTCGGGTTTTCAGGATTTCCCCAATGGATATGCATGAGATCTATTTGCATGCACTGCTCTCATTGTATGCTAATAGATCTCATGCATATTCATGGGGGAAATCCTGAAAACCCAACTGGATTGCGGCCCTCGAGGAGGGACTTTGACATCCCTGCTCTATGCCTTTTGGGCAGGCTGATTAGGTCCTGGTTATACCCATGAACTTAATAAGAACTTCGAGGCAGTTGGGTCAAAACGAGTACTGTTTTAGAAAGCATGAAACGATTTGGTGACCTGAATTTTATGGACAAAGTTGCAGTTCAAAAGGTTTTCTTCATTTAATATGAGTAAAACAGTACAGAGGTACAGGGAAATCAAATTGTCACAGCAGAGTACAGATAGTACCTTGTGTTTGTAGGATCAATAGGTAATATGGAGCTATTTATGGGAAATATATACACTTCCCCCTCCGCATTCACGGTGATAGGGGAACTGCATGGCACTGAATAAAGAAAAACCGCAAATAACTTTTCGTATGTTATTCGCGGTTTATCTGTTTAAAAAAAACCACGAAAAAGACACAAAACCGCGAATAATCTGACCTGCAAGTGTAGCGATTTGCTCCGTATAAAGCTGGGAGCATCGATTTCCTGCGACCTAAATTTGGGGGCGGAGCCTGGGAACAAAAAAAAAACGTGAATAACCGAAATCGCGAACACGGAGGGGGGAAGTGTATTTCCTTGCACTTCGTCTTATCTAAGTCATATATGCACAGAAGCCGAATGATTTTTTTGAGCGTGAATATGTTTTCTGTTAAACGAGAAAGCATTTGAACGGAGTTTCATCCCATGTAAGTGGTTCAAGTCCCTGCAGCTGGCTTCAGTTCAACGAGCATTTACCTGCACATTAGAATGTATCAGTGACAGATTAACCAGCTCTGTTTCTGTCAATACAGCTTCTTGAATTTATTGTTTTATGTAAGCACAGCTGACAGAAATGGTTCATTTTAACTTCTGTTGCTGGCTGATGGGGAAAGAAAGGGAGAGAGAGCAGTTACCGAGCGGCTTCTATCCTCCTTAATCAAATGATATCTTGAATGGGACACGTCGATGACGTCTTGCACAGAAATGCTGCTTGTGGGAAGGTGTTTCTGAAATGGTCTTGCCTGTCACGTCTTTATAAGTTCTCCCCACACTGGAGGTGGGGAGAGGGGGGAGAAAGTTTGGCATGATTTTAACAGAGACCCTGGCAAAGTGCTGTGTACGGCCTGTTCCCGACTGGTAGCGTTTAAATATTTGATATCTATTTTTCAAAATAGTCATAGTTTACATGGATCCAGGAATTTCTTTGTGGTGTCTCTGGACACGTGCGCAGGACACAGGGTAACAGACGCAGGGAGCGGCCGAGTTGGCAAAAGCTTGGAACTTGACAGTTTCAAAACTAGCGCCTAATTCAGAGCGCTGGCAAAAGGTTCAAATGCTTTTTGTTTTTCCTACTTTCGCGTTTGGTTCATCTCTTTTTAAAAATATTGGGATAGGGGAGTAATGAAGATAAAGTACTGTAATATCTTTAAGCCGTTCCTCTGGGCCATTTAAGATTGGAGAGGGCTGTGTCATCAATGTCCCATAGCCAGTTAGAATCTGTCGTATCCTTAACTGGATCATCTTGAGCAATCTCACAGTTCGGCAAGTCTTGTATATACTGTTTTCAGCCTTTTTGTATCAAAGTCTTCCTAAATGTACTGCACAGATCATGGATTGTACAGAATTTTATACATATATATATATATATATAAATACATTATGCCTTATTTTATTATTTCTAAATAAAAAAAAAAATATGAGAATGTCGACGTATTTATTTTTTAATGTATGAAAAGTGTTGGCACAGATCTTTTGCAGACATCTAAAGAGAGGGAGGCCCGTGTGGTCTCAAAAGCTCACCTATGCCACCCATCGTTAGTTAATCCCCTCCTTTAAAAAGCCAAACTAGCGTTTTTAGCGACGGCCGCCGCGGTAACAGCTCCGATGCTCACAGAATTCCTATGAGTGTCCGAGCTCTCACCGCGGCGGCCAGCACTAAGATCACTAGTTCGGCTGTGCAAAGGAGGGAGGTAAGCGCCCCACAGCTCCACTGATAAGCCTCAGATCTGTGAGGGACGTCCGCAGTCAGCTGCACAAATTTTCATAGTTAAAATTTCTCCCCCTCTGCCCGGCTAAATTTTTGCATGGACAAGTTGGAGCATGTTTAAAATTTCCCTGGGCAAACAGAAGCCGTGCTGAGAGCACTCCCGGGACTTGGTTGTGGCTTGCCCGCTAAGGGACGGATTCTGAATTTGGTACCAAAAGGTAGGCGCCTATTGTATGTTGATCGTGCTTAGGTAGAGTTGCCATATGTGCTCTTTTTAAGGGACTGTTCAGGCGCCCGGAGGGATTTCCAAAACCCGGGAGTTTGTCCGGGTTTTGGAAATGCTGAGCTCGGAGGCTGCGCCTGGAAGCCTTTGCGCATGCGCGGCCGTCACCGTGATGACATTATACGCACACGTATGATATCATTGCGTTGACATCCGCGCATGCGCGACGGCTTCCAAAGACGGCCTTTGAGCTCAGGGAGGTTCGTTGGGGGGTGGGAGGGGGGGCGGAACAGGAAATCTGGCAACCCTACGTTTAAGCACCCGTTACAGAATCGTGCTTCGCGGCGCCTAACTTAAAACGTAGGGGCCAGATTCTACAAACGGCGCTGCCATTGTCGGCCACCTAAAAAAACGGCTGTCAATCACGCGACGGTGCCGTGTCTAGAATGGCGGCTTCATGAAATGTGGGCCGGGGGGGTTCAAAGGCCGACAGTTCCAGCGCCTACCTTTCAGGGGAATCGCGGCTACGGAGGTGCTTTACGATACCTAACGCCATTCCAGCCACGCCTCAGTGGTGTCAGCCATCGCATAGCACCTCCATAGCCACGATGAAGACGCCATTTTCCAAGGCACCTACGTTAAAAAAAAATGATTTTAATCATTTTTAAATGGTGTTTTCCACTTGTTAGTCATTGGTAGGGCATCAACTTGGACCTAACTTAAGGTACCGTTTATAGAATATGGGTTTAGAGGGCAAAGTTTATAAGAAGCTCCCAAAAGTGAGGTGCCAATATAAGCACCGCTCAGTGCGATTCAAGTAAAATTGGGTGCTGTTTAATGAATCGCGCTGAGCGGCACCTATGTTGGAGGCCCCCATTAAATAGGCCAGCTCTAGGCCCAACTAAAAGTTAGGCACCCATGCGAGCGCTTAAGCCCGCTTAAGAGCAACAATTCTGTAAGAAGGCGCCTAACAAGTAGCCACGCCCACGCCTAACATGCATAGCGCCTATTTTTTCGAAGGCCGCCTACATTTTTAGCAGCGCCTTCTTACAGAATCGCGCTTTCTTGACAGGCGCCTACGTTTCAATCGGTGCTGATTAAAGAGCTTCATTGGGCTTGTTCTTCAATTTAGATTGGCGCCTACCTAGTTGGGCTCCTCCGAAACAGGTGCCTGACTTTAGGCGCTGGTTCCGGAATTTGGGCCTAGGTGCCTGTAATATAAGCCTACATTTTAGGTCCCTAAGCACTGGCATAGTAAGGAGGTGCAGGCGAGGGCGGTCTGCCCCAGTCGCGGTCTTTGTAAAGGACGCAGGCACCCGCCCTCTTCTCCGCCCCTTCCTTCCCGACCCCCCCCCCTGCCACGAGGGCAGTGAGTTCGTGCTGTTGCTCTCACTTGGAAATTTAAAAAGGTACGGGGGAGGGGAAGAGGGGTGCGTGGTGGGGGAAGGGGGTTGGGAAGGATCAGGGGGCAGAGAAGAGGGTGGGGGAGGGGCACCACTGCCCTGAGGGCCACTTACCCTCACTACACCATTGTGCTTAAGTCCTATGGAGAATTGTGCCTCGCAGCGCCTAACTCCTTCTCAACCCCTAAACACGCCTACTTTGGTGTTAGGTGCCTATCTTATGCAGAATCGCACCTTAGAAGGTAGGCGCATATCTCCCAATTAATTTTTTTTTCAATTATGAGCTGCTTAAAGTTCATAATTGTAATGTAATGTAATGTAATTTATTTCTTATATACCGCTACATCCAATTTATCTAGGCGCCTACTTATCTAGGCGATTATCTTTAGGCGCCTCTTATAAAATTTCCCCCTAAGTGCCAACCTACGCATTCTATATATGACGCCCAAATTTGGACGTGCTCCTGAGATCCACGTGCAACTTATTTGGCTAACGAGTTGTTAACGAACAATAATTGGATGGTAGCAGCCAATTACTGATATTAAGTAGCACCAATTAAGATTTCCACGAGCACTTGGTTGTGCGCTATTCTATAACTCTGGGTGCTAAGCCCCATAGCATGTAACCCAAAAGGGGGTGTAGCTATGGGAGGGGCCTGGGCATGTCAGAGAGTTCTAAAAGTTCCATATAGAATAATAGGTCAACCTATCCAACTTGGGCACCGAGCTTTATGCCAGATTTCAGCAAGCATAAGTCCGGCGCCCAGAGAATCGAGTGCCATTTATAGAATGTCAGTACTGGCCAAAGGAAGGTGTGGCTCACTGGCTGAGCTGCTCCCTCTGCATCCAGAGGTTGTGAGATCAAATCTCAGTGCTGCTTCTTGTGACTCTGGGCAAGTCACCTAATCCTCCAGTGCCTACCGCTTTGAATGCCAACGCCACAAAAAGGGTATAAAGTCCCCATTCCCCTTCCCTTTCATCAAGTCCAGTATCCTGTTTCCAACAGTGGCCAACCCAGGTCCCGAGTACCTGGCAGAAACCCAAAGAGTAGCAACATTCCAGACCTGAGATTGTGATGTCATAATGCCTCATTCCACCAATGCCTAAGAGCCAACCTCATCAGTGATGTCACAGTGGCTTGATTGTCCTATACCCGGCTCACATAAGAATTGCCATTCTAGGACAGACTGGTAGAACTTGTTCCTCTGCCCCCAGAGGTTGTGAAATCAAATCTCAGTGGTGCTCCTTGTGACCCTGGGCAGTCACCTAATCCTCCAGTGCCCACTGCTTTGAATGCCAACTCCACAAAAAGGCAGTATACATGTTCCTTTCCTTTAAAGGCAGCTCAACAGCTTAATCTCACCAAAATGATCTTGGGTACATTCAAACTAAGTATCTGGATAAAACTAGACAAAGTTGTCCATTATGAACTTTCCAAAGCAGCAGCTTTTTGACTAGTGACATCTAAGGATCAGCTGTTTAGGGAGGTATATCAATGTTGATTTTCTAGATTTTTCTTTTATCAAGTGTTTTGAAGTTTATTAAGTAATTGCTGTTTTAAGGTATTTATCTGTTATGTATAGGGTTACCAGACGTCCAGATTTCGATGGACATGTCCTTATTTTGAGAACATGTCCGGGGGTCTGAACGGCTTTTCAAAACCCGGCACTTTGTCACTTCCCCAACACAGCAGAAAAAAGAAAAAACAAAAACAAAAAAGTCACCTCGCTTCCATGGCTTCTAACTCAGGCTGCTCAGAAGTGCCCATAACTTCAACTAGTTCAGGCAAATCCCCCTGGTCTGGAAGCAAGGATCCATCACACTCCACTGGATTGATGTCCTCCTGCAGTGCTACTTAGGCGCTTCCAAAAGAGAGTCTGCTTCCTCAGCCTTCTGAGTGAAGCTCCCAGTCCTGTGCAGGGGCCATGTCCAACTCTGCCTGGGAGAGGGAATGAACTCAGCTCTCCTGAGCTCTTCCCCTGCTTAGCCAATAATTTCATTACACTAGGACTTAAAGGGGCCAGGACATGTTTCCTACATGTATTCCATTGCTGTTTACCAGAGGTTTTACTCTTAGGTGGCACAGAATCCTGCCCAGCTCCTTACCCTACCTCTGACTGAATAGCCCGCGCTGCTCCCAACACTCATAGAGTTCCTATGAACTGAATGGCTTGCGCTGCTCCCGACGCTCATAGAGTTCCTATAAGCTGAATTGCCCGCGCTGCTCCCGACGCTCATAGAGTTCCTATGAGCTGAATGGCCCACGCTGCTCCTGAAGCTCTTAGAGTTCCTATGAGCTGAATGGCTTGCGCTGCTCCCGACGCTCATAGATTTCCTATGAGCTGAATGGTCTGCGCTGCTCCCGACACTCTTAAGAGTTCCTATGAGCTGAATAGCTCGCGCTGCTCCCTACGCTCATAGAGTTCCTATGAGCTGAATGGTCTGCGCTGCTCCCGACACTCTTAAGAGTTCCTATGAGCTGAATAGCTCGCGCTGCTCCCGACGCTCATAGACTTCCTATGAGCTGAATGGTCTGCGCTGCTCCCAACACTCTTAAGAGTTCCTATGAGCTGAATAGCTCGCGCTGCTCCCGACGCTCATAGAGTTCCTATGAGCTGAATGGTCTGCGCTGCTCCCGACACTCTTAAGAGTTCCTATGAGCTGAATAGCTCGCGCTGCTTCCGACGCTCATAGAGTTCCTATGAGCGTCGGGAGCAGCGCGGGCCATTCAGCGCAGCTCTCTGCACTAAAAACTGCTAGCGCAGTTTGATAGAAGAGGCCCTGAGTTACTCTTCTGAATTTATACCCCCTTCAAATAAAAGTTACTATCTGCCAACTTCGATGAACAATTGTCAGGAGGTTAGGGAAGGGGGAAATATCCAATCTTCAAGGTTGATCTGAAAAACATATCTGCTATTCTTGAAGAATCTATCTCTGAGTTCTTAGGTGTTTTAACTGGCACTAGGCCAATGTCAGTGCTGGACTGATGACATCTTTTGTGAATGCCCCCTGATCTGCTCATACCCTCTCTCATGGCCACGCCCCCTTTTGGGCTGCGTGGAAGAGGATTGGGGCAAGAATCTTTATAGACTTGGGAGCAAATCCAAATTAAGTGCCAATGCTAATCAAATAATCGATGCCTAATCTGCGCACCGATCTCAGGAGAGCACCCCAAATTTGAATGCAATTTATAGAATCCGAGGTCAGGACACAACTGCAAAGGGGACGTTAACAGACGAGGTTTATGGTGGCTCGTATGATGCCGAGCGGATTGCGCAACTTGCAGAAAACTATCCGTTGCGTGCACACTCACGCCTCTTATTGACATTAGGCATGCCAAAATGGATTTATACCACTATTCAATAACAACTTAAGTGCACTGTGAAGCCATTACAGAACTAGAACTAAGTGTACCCCTAGTCTTTTCATTTGAGGTTCCCCAGAAAGATTCTTCCTGCAAAGCACTCATGAAAGATAGGGAAGGGGTAAAACGTGGACCTGTCGGACCTGACGGACCTCGCGGATCTAAAACCGCACGTCCTTAAAAATCTGAGGTCCACGCCACTTGTAGTTTTTGGCTCTGACAGACCTCTATGACAATTTAGCTCTGACGGATCCGTCTCAGCGTAGGGAGGGAAAAGTATTAGGATCCGTCAGCGCTAAAATGTCATCGAGGTCTGTCAGAGTCAGAGACTAGTGCTGGAGCAGCTCTAAAACGAATCCTTTAAATCGGTTTCCTGCAGCCCCAGTAAATTAAAAAATCTGAGGTCCGCGGCTCTGACATTTTAGCGCTGACGGATCCTAATACTTTTCCCCACCCTATGCTGAGACGGATCCGTCAGCGCTAAATTGTCACCGAGGTCTGTTAGAGCCAGAAACTAACTACAAGTGGCACGGACCTCAGGTTATTAAGGACGTGCGGTTTTAGATCCGCGAGGTCCGTCAGGTCTGCGTTTTACCCCTTCCCCTACCGATATGTCTTAGCAGAAGGAGTTGGTTGGTTTAAGGATGGGGTGAGAGAGGATGGATTCTGGCTTGGAAAACATAATGGGAAAACAAAGTATAGAGCCCCACCTGCTCGCAACTCTTGGCCCCATCTCAAGACTTTATATTTACGGCTAGGAGGTGTATTATTTATAACCTCGTTTTTTAAAAGACACAGGAGTGGTGGCTCATTCCTTAACATATTAACCTGCATTACTGCTTTTCAAACTATCCCAACCTTTTGGGAAAGAAAATATTTTTTTCATCCCGATGCCAGAAAGAGATTAAGGAAAACCCAGAGATGGCTGCGAAAATTAACTCCCTACTACTATAACACAGGGGCTGTGGGTGGAGCGAAGAAGCCGCTATCTGAATCAACATGAGACGAGGGTGTTTTATCAGTTTTTCACTCGGAGGAATTCGAAAGCCATTTTTCCACTTCAAGATTAACGCAGGCGCTTGCTCTCCCCCAGTCCTAATAAGAGAGTTTTAAGGGGAAAAAAAAAATCTAATTCCACAAGGGGGGATTCTCAGCTGCATCGAGACACAGCTGCAGTCACTGGCGATGAGATGGCATGGCAGAGGAAGCACTTTGAAAGCTAAAGCAGTCATCCAGGAGGACTGTGCCAGAATTTGGGGGCAGGGGGGGGTGCACCTGTTCAACCCATCAGGTCTTTGTTATTGAGTTACTGACAAATTCCTGGAGAAGAGTGCAGAATTACAGCTGAATATGAAAAAAAAAAAAAAAAAAGACCACATCATAAGACCAACGGGATTCGAGGAAATCGGCAAGAATGGAGGTCAAAGCACGTTCCAAGAGTTTGTAACGCAGACGGTTTACGCTTCTGATTCCAGAGGGGTGGCTAGAAAGAGATGTTTTGCCTGCACAAATTATACGTCTTCTTCCTCTTTTCCCCACTCCCTCATGTCCCAGAAGCCCATGCAGTCAACCTAAAACACAGTGAAGCGTTTCTGTACAAGGCTAAGCTTTAGTAAGACAGTTTCTCTACCAGGGCAGGATTAACCAATAGGCCCAGTAGGCAGGTGCCTAGGGCCCGAAATGGTCAGGGGGGGCCCGATGAAGGAGGGCATCAACAATGTTTTTTCCAAACAGCAATGGGCCCCTCCTGCATCGATTGGCAACGCTCCCCCCCCCCCTGAAGGAAAGTAAGACAAGCAAGCAACGCGGGTAAGAAAGGCAACGGGAACTGTAATTTTGCAAGCGGTGCTGCTTGCCCAAAGCTTCCCTCTGACGCAGCTTCCTGTTTCCGCCTGGGCGCTTGGTGGGGCGGGGCAGGGGGGGCCCAGTGTACTTGTGTGCCTAGGGGCCCTCGACGAATTAATCCTGCCCTGGTCTCTACAGCTTAACGTGCACGGAAAGGCCTCGACACGCCTTCAGTCCTATACTTGCCGCCGAGCTGCAGAGAATAAATAATAATAATAATAATTAATAATTTTATTTCTTATATACCGCTGTACCGTGAAGTTCTAAGCGGTTTACAGTAGAAACAGAAGAAATGCAATAAGTAAGATTAATTAAGATGAAGAGAGAGTACTTAGAGTTCCCTGACTGTCCCAAAGGCTCACATTCTTGCTAAAGTACTTGAGAAAAATAAATTAGTTAGGTTATAAACATAGAGTAGAAGAAGGTAGGAAAACAGTTCATAGGAAATAAAGCCCAAAGTCTCTAAACGGCATTGTAAGTTAGGCGGTGGTAGGTGCCCTAACGCCACCCAACTTAATTATTTTAATTGGTTTAATCGGTGCAGTAATTGGCTGCGCCAATTAAAAACTCATTGTAAAAAATGCAGGCATTGGAATCATAAATGTGAAATTACTGAGACAAGTTCAAAGATACCCAATAACCTGATATCCCGTGGATTCTGACAATGAGTTTCAAACACCCTCCACCTATCGGTGTTTACTGGGGTATGAATCTCGTCACCAACTCACCGCCGTTCTTGTTTCGTTCGTATAATTATTTGTTGGTTTAAATAATGTCAAGACTGTTTGAAAAAAACCTGTACTTAGCTTTCACCTGACGGACGGGAGCCCAGTCGTTTCGCCAATGCCTGCTTCGTCAAGGGTTGGAGAAAGCTTTATTCAGCAACAAATGCCCAAACCCTTTTGACGGAAGCCGTGAAAAAAAAAATATACAGCAGTCATCTGGGCTTAAGCTTTCTCCAACCCTTGACGAAGCAGGCATTGGCGAAACGGCTGGGCTCCCGTCCGTCGGGTGAAAGCTAAGTACAGGTTTTTTTCAAGCAGTCTTGACGTTATTTAAACCAACAAATAATTATACGAATGAAACAGGAACGGCGGTGAGTTGGTGATGAGATTCATACCCCATGAGCCGTGCGCAATTAATGTGAGAAGAATCTTCTGGAACTCTTGCCTCCCATGTTCTGTCACTGTGACCAGGTGGATTTCTTTATCACAGAGAAGAGTCCCGAGGGAAGTCATGCTCGAGCATGGGTGCAAAGGACCAAGATTTCTGCCGGGGTGACAGCAGAATGAGAAGCAGAGGAAATTAGCCTGTGAACAGCAACAAACGTTCCTCAGGGGAACATGTTTATGTCAGGAGATTGCAACTCAACACAGAGAAAGGTATGGTCATGTTCTCAAGGATCAAAAATAACCAGTGGGCTATTTATAAACCAGGAGGGGAGGTTTCAGGCACATATGAGTCAGAAAAAGACTTAGGCATCCCAGATACACAACCAGATAAAGATGATAGCTTGGTGTCTGCTGACAGTGGGTAAAGGGACAAAGGTCCATGGGGCTGAAAATGTTGGTTAACAGCAAGAAGAGGGAGCAGACAACGTCAACATGTAAAGCCCTGGGCCGGCTGGCCTCGTACAAACATGGAAAGCTGAACATTGGCTGCCTCCGTACTACCGTGTTTCCCCAAAAATAAGACAGTGTCTTATATTAATTTTGGGCCCAAAAAACGCACTAGGTCCTATTTTCGGGGTATGCCCATGATCATCTCTCCCTCCCTTTTCTTCACCCAAATACTTCCTCTTTCCTTTCTATCACCCACATGTGCAGCATCTTTCATCCCCTCCTTCGTGCAGCAGAATCCTTGAGCCCCCCCACTGTGCAGCCGAACCCCTGCTGACCCTCCAAACTTTCCTCCCCGCTGACCGCGAGCGAGACCTACCTTCATCCAAAGCAGCGGCGTGCCAGCAGCGCTCTAAATAGGCTGCTTCGGCCTTGTCCGTCGGGGATTTCACTCTGCCGTGTTACTGATGACAGCCCGACGCTGCTTTGCATGAAGGTAGGGCTCGCTCGTGGTCGGCAGGGAGGGAAAGGTGAAGGGTCAGCAGGGGTTCGGCTGTGCGGTGGGGGCGGGTTGAAGAGTTGCTGGCGAATCCCGGGACTAGGGCTTATTTTTGGGGAAACAGGGTAGAAGGAAATTGGCAAGACGTAGGCAGGGCAATTGTATAACTGGACACGTATAGCTAGCTATACGTGTTTTGCAGATAAATGGCACTTTATGATCTGTGTCCTGTATATGGCAAGACAGATCAGGATGGGTTGGAGTAGATTTTGGTGGTAACTCTGGTAGTTGGGAAGTAGGTTATTATTATTATTATTATGGTCTGAGCCCTGAAAATGTCAAGGATGGATCAGAAGCAAGTATGCGTACGATTTTATTCCACATTCATACTGTATAAGTACATAAACATGGACCGTGTCGGGTCCAGGTTCACCATCCTTTGGGGATACAAACGGTTTTATGATTACGTTTATGATTATATTTATGTGTGTTCATTAAAGACTTGGCATTTTCTACACCATCCCTTCATTTTCTTCTTTTGTTCTTCGTATAAGAACATAAGAATAGCCTTACTGGGTCAGACCAATGGTCCATCACACCCAGTAGCCCGTTCTCACGGTGGCCAATCCAGGTCCTTAGTACCTGGCCAAAACCCAAGAAGTAGCAACATTCCATACAGAATCTCAAAGAATAGCAAGATTCCGGAATCCCAGAAAGTGACAAGATTCTAGAATCCCAAAGTGTAGCAACATTCCATACAGAATCTCAAAGAATAGCAAGATTCCGGAATCCCAGAAAGTGACAAGATTCTAGAATCCCAAAGTGTAGCAACATTCCATACAGAATCTCAAAGAATAGCAAGATTCCAGAATCCCAGAGAGTAACAAGATTCTAGAATCCCAAAGTGTAGCAACATTCCATACAGAATCTCAAAGAATAGCAAGATTCCAGAATCCCAGAGAGTAACAAGATTCTAGAATTCCAAAGAATAGCAACATTCCATATAGAATCTCAAAGAATAGCAAGATTCCGGAATCCCAGAGAGTAACAAGATTCTAGAATCCCAAAGAGTAGCAACATTCCATACAGAATCTCAAAGAATAGCCAGATTCCGGAATCCCAGAGAGTAACAAGATTCTAGAATCCCAAAGAGTAGCAACATTCCATACAGAATCTCAAAGAATAGCAAGATTCCGGAATCCCAGAGAGTAACAAGATTCTAGAATCCCAAAGAGTAGCAACATTCCATACAGAATCTCAAAGAATAGTAAGATTCTGGAATCTCAGAGAGTAACAAGATTCTAGAACCCCAAAGAGTAGCAACATTCCATGCTACCAATCCAGGGCAAGCAATGGCTTCCCCCATGTCTTTCTCAATAACAGACTATGGACTTTTCCTCCAGGAACTTGTCCAAACCTTTCTTAAAACCAGCTACGCTATCTGCTCTTACCACAATCTCTGGTAACACATTCCAAAGCTTAACTATTCTCTGAGTGAAAAAACATTTCCTCCTGTTGGTTTTAAAAGTATTTCCCTGTAACTTCATCGAGTGTCCCCTAGTCTTTGCAGTTTTTGACGGAGTGAAAAATCAATCCACTTGTTCCCGTTCCACTTCAATCAGGATTTTGTATACTTCAATCATATCTTTCCTCAGCCGTCTCTTTCCCAAGCTGAAGAGCCCTAACCATTTTAGTCTTTCCTCATACGAGAGGAGTTCCATCCCCTTTACCATCTTAGTCACTCTTCTTTGAACCTTTTCTAGCGTCAGTGGGGAGAAGACATCTTATAGTGGAGCCATATATAGAATCAGGCCCTTGGCACCTATCTTTAGATGCCAATTCATAGAATTGCCGTGTTTAGTGTATCAGGTCCAAAGTGAACATGAAGACCAGTGGCGTGTGGTCAGGGCCTTCAGGGGATTCACTCCACCCCCTAAAGGCCCTGAGGTCACTGCTCTGAATTTGATTGGTTGAGCAGGTCCCAGGCAGATACTGCTCAGCCAATGAAATTCAGATCAGGACTGTTGGTTTACTTTTCGTTTGATGCAAATTGACTGGTTGAGCAGGCTGCCTGCTCAACCAATCAAACTGCATCAAGCAAAAAGCAAACGCCCAAAATAAAACCAGCAGGACTGTAGAGCTGGGAGTCCCCTGAAAGCCCTGACGAAGGTCCAGCCCTCCTCGAATAGCGATGAGTTGTGATGTTGTCGGGGTGCATTCATTCCATTGCTCATCCTGTGTGGAGAACACTTCGTCTTCCTGTGAGGTTGGTCAACCAGAATAATGGCGACCATGAACCATGGGCAGAGATTTTAAAATATTGTAATTTATCTCTTCCTTTACAAAGCTGTGGTAGTGTTATTGGCGCCAGCCGTGGCATTAACAGTTCGGACGCTCATAGGAATTCTATGAGCGTTGGTGCTGTTACTGCAGCCGTCGGTGCTAAAAACGCTAATGTGACTTTGTAAAGGGGGGGGGGTAATTTTCTCCTTTTAAATTCAGTATTTTATTTTATTTTTTTTAAACTTATTATCCGCTTATCACCTAAGCGACTTACATGTAAAGTTTATAAAACATTTTACATCACATGACAAGAGTTACATAGTAAAATGGTAAAAAGAAAAACAAACCAACCCATCAGCCTTGTTTATATTGTTCAACAAAAATATTAATCATCGTCTAAACCAGGGGTGTCCAACCTTTTGGCTTCACTGGGCTGTATTGGCCCAAAAAAATGTTTCTGGGGCCGCGCAAACGCTGCAGCAAGACAGAGGAGGGAGCCGGCAAGACGGTAAAAACATCCGGGAGCAGCAGAGAAAAACAATGCATCGCCCTCGACCGGGGCCGCACAAAATACTTTGCTGGGTCTCATGCGGCCCT
This sequence comes from Geotrypetes seraphini, assembly GCF_902459505.1. Classification (NCBI taxonomy): domain Eukaryota; kingdom Metazoa; phylum Chordata; class Amphibia; order Gymnophiona; family Dermophiidae; genus Geotrypetes; species Geotrypetes seraphini. Next base: position 13,250,678 of record NC_047093.1, on the reverse strand, counting down.
CGGACCGCAGGTTGGACGCCCCTGGTCTAATATCTTATTAGACATAAGAGAGACAGCTAAAAGCTAAGATGAAAACATGCGCCTTAAGTCATTTTGAAAATAGCGGTATATTGTTAAAACTAGTTTTTTAGCCCGTTACATTAACGGGTGCTAGAATAGATGTGTAGACTTAGGCATTTCTTTCTTTCTTTCTTTTTCTTTCTGTCTCTCTCCCTGCCCCCTTTCTTTCTTTCTGTCTGTCTTTCTTTCTGTCTCTTTCCCTGCCCCCCTTTCTTTCTTTCTGTCTGTCTTTCTTTCTGTCTCTCTCCCTGCCCCCTTTCTTTCTTTCTGTCTGTCTTTCTTTCTGTCTCTTTCCCTGGCCCCCTGTCTGTCTTTCTTTCTGTCTCTCTCCCCCTGCCTGTCTTTCTTTCTGTCCCTCTCCCTGGCCCCCTGTCTGTCTGTCTTTCTCCGGACAGCCACAGTGCCTGCCCACCTACTTTAAATTGTCCCGCACGCTAGCCGCTACCACCTCCTTTTACGCAGGCGGTAGATTTTTGGCTAGCGCGAGCGATAGCGCGTGCTAATCCGTTGCGTTGCGATAAAAACGCTAGCGCAGCTTCGTAAAAGACTTTTAGCAAAGTCCTTAATGTTGAGATTCTGCGACTACCAGAGAAGGGACGTCTGTGATGTAAGCAAAGATTAATTTCTTCATGCAGATGTGGGGGGGTTACCGGATTTTGCATCTGGAAAAAGAGGATGCGTGGCCCCGCCCTGTTCTGCCCCGGGCCTGCTGTTCCTCCCCCCCCCCCCCACCCCAGCCAAACCTCGTCTCTTCGGGCCGAGTCTGGAGTGCGTTTGAGCATGCACAGATGCAATATGACGACATTGCAAGCACGCGCGCATAGGTGTGATGTCACTGTGTCACATCCACGCATCCGCAGAGGCGCTCCAGACTCGTCCCCGATCTCAACAGCTTTTCAAAGCCCGGACAAAGTGAGCGTCGGGAGCAGCTCGGAGGCATTCAGCGTGGATCCCTGTGCTAATAACCGCTATCGTGGTTTGGTAAAAGGGTGGGTGTAAGTTAATACAGAAGTTAAAATGTTCATTGTAGCGCAGGGGTGTCCAACTTTTTTGCTTCACTGGGCCGCACTGGCCTAAAAAAAGGTTTCTGGGGCCGCACAAACTTTCAAACGCTGCAGCAAGACACAGGAGGGAGCCGGCAAGATGGTAAACACCAGGGGGGCAGCAGAGGGAAACACTGCATCGCCCTCGACCGGGGCCGCACAAAATACTTCACGGGGCCGCATGCGGCCCTCGGGCCGCAGGTTGGACACCCCCCTGTTCTAGCGGATCGATGATGAGCTAAGTGCAAATTCTCAAGACCAGTTTGATGCACATCCGAAGAGCCTGCTTTATCATCAGTACATTTTATGGATGGAAAATTCAATTAATTTTTTAGAAGATATGTTATAAGGTTGCACATTATGTAGAACTCAATCAGATTTTGCCAGGATGTAGGTTTTCCCCTGGATTCTATAGAGGCCGCCCAAAGTGGGGCATTAGAATCTGTAAGCAAATCTGAGGTCTGTGCACAATTTAATGAGGTAATGGGTCTCATTTGGCTACTTAATTGTTGGTAATTGGTGTTTGATTGAAGTTGCGTATTGTGGATCTCCCTTGTGAGCTATTCTACAGCTTGAAGGCTGTGTACAACTCAAAAGGGCATTTGCTGCAAGGCTGTGTTATGACAGCGTTTTGATAGAAACGGCATCTCAAGTGGTTCACATAACTGTTTATATACCCAAAGACCTCCAAGACTCCTGATGCAGGCCGTGAGGCCGAAACATGTCCATGTCGGGTCGTTGAGTTACTTTGGATGAATAAAGATTTTGGATCAATCAGATGAGTTGAAAGACACTTTTTTTGGTGCACCTTTCTGATTGGACATTTCCACCTAGATTTGTTCCAACTCAAAAGGGAACAGGGAGAGACAAAGGCGGGTCTTGGGCATTTACAAAATTTAGGCACCAAGTTATACAACAGTGCCAATCCATGCCTAACTTTGGGTGTCGGGCTTGCAACTGTTCCTATCAGGCGTAAGTCTGCTGCCCAAAGTTTGACTCAACCTACACGCTATGCCTGTATTCTTGGAAAATCAGCCCAGATTCTAGCATAATTTAGTAGAAGGGCCCTTTAGCCCTGTTTAGATCGGTGCTTCTCAGTCCACTCCTTAAAGCACACCCACCCAGTTGGGTTTTCAGGATATCCATAATGAATATGCATGAGATAGATTTGCATACACTGCCTTCTTGGTTTGCAAATGTAGCTCATTCATAGTCATAGAACATTCTGAAAACCCTGGGTGTGTCTCAAGGACTGGGTTGAAGACCACGTTCAATTCTGGTCTCCTTATCCAGAAAGATATAGTGGCGCTAGAAAAGGTTCAAAGAAGAGCGACCAAGATGATAAAGTGGACAGAACTCCTCTCGTATGACGAAAGACTAAAATGCTTAAGGCTCTTCAGCTTGGAAAAGAGACGGCTGAGGGGAGATATGACTGAAGTCTACAAAATCCTGAGTGGAGTAGAACAGGTACAAGTGGATCGATTTTTCACTCCGTCAAAAATTGCAAAAATTAGATTCCGGAATCTTGCTATTCTTTGAGATTCTGTATGGAATGTTGCTACTCTTTGGGATTCTAGAATCTTGTTACTCTCTGGGATTCCGGAATCTTGCTATTCTTTGAGATTCTGTATGGAATGTTGCTATTCTTTGGGATTCTAGAATCTTGTTACTCTCTGGGAGTCCGGAATCTTGCTATTCTTTGAGATTCTGTATGGAATGTTGCTACTCTTTGGAATTCTAGAATCTTGTTACTCTCTGGGATTCCGGAATCTTGCTATTCTTTGAGATTCTGTATGAACTGTTGCTGCTTTTTGGGATTCTAGAATCTTGTTACTCTCTGGGAGTTCGGAATCTTGCTATTCTTTGAGATTCTGTATGGAATGTTGCTACTCTTTGGGATTCTAGAATCTTGTTACTCTCTGGGAGTCCGGAATCTTGCTATTCTTTGAGATTCTGTATGGAATGTTGCTACTCTTTGGAATTCTAGAATCTTGTTACTCTCTGGGATTCCGGAATCTTGCTATTCTTTAGGATTCTGTATGGAATGTTGCCACTCCTTGGGTTTTGGCCAGGTACTAGGGACCTGGATTGGCCACCATGAGATCGGGCTACTGGGCTTGATGGCCCATTGATCTGACCCAGTAAGGCTCTTCTTATGTTCTTATGATTTAGGTATCAGCTACTGGTTCTGAACAAGAGAAGTTGTTATCCTGTTGGCACCATATTTATTTATTTATTTCCAAAATTTCTAGACCGCCTATGACTAAGCAGTCAGTGAACAAACTTATTTATTTATTGGGATTTATTAACTACCTTTATGTGTACAGTATATGTCGTCCGTTATTTCTACAGGCACAAGATCCTTTATCCGAAATTTTAAAAACCGAAAAGCTCCAAAAACTGAATTTTTTTTGTAACATTGTTGCATTACTACTAATTTGTACATAAAACTTACTTTTACCATTAAAAGTGAAATCTGGCCGCAAAGTCACTTTAAATACTTCACTCGATGCTGACAGTTCAGTTTTTTCATCTTACCTCACACTGGTGTACCTCTGAGGTATTGCCGGTGGCCGCAATGATTCCTATTCGTTGCCTGCTGTGGCCCCCGCAGGCTTTTCTTTGTTGCGTCCAGCCAGGAAGGAAAGAGGAAGTGATGTCAGCAAGGCAGGAGATGGCAGGGAGAAGCCTGCTGGGCTGAAGCAGATGAAGAATAGGAATCGCTACGGCCACCTGCGATGCATCATTCCAAAATCTGAAAAATTCTAAAATCCGAACTGTGTCTGGTTCCGAGCATTTAGGATAAAGGATCTTGGTGGCAGATCAAATGCGCACTTGTCTTGCGCTCACTTGTCTTGCGTGCAGTTGACTATGAACCAAGGATCATGTACTAGGAGAATGTGAGTCCAGGATTCACCTCTGACGTTGTCTGTGACTGTGGGCAAGCCTCTCTATTGTTCCAGGAACAAGCCGAAAACAAGACATTTCTTTTAATCTAGCCTAGAAATTATATCATCAAATACGCAACGGTCGACAGCAATTGTTAATACGCAGACCCTAACAGACTTGGAAAAACAATCTGGGTCCAGTCAGCCACCCAGGGAGACCATCTGCATTTGTATCTGACAACTCAGTGCAATGGCTAAAATCAGCAATTTGTTTTTAAAAAAGTCCCTTTGCTTTTAAAGTGCATCACTTTGGATGCTACAGCGCATTCCTGGTTTGCCAAAAAAAAAAAAAAAAAAAATGCAACACGAAAAGAAAAAATTTTGGCCAGAACGAACTGCTGCTTAGCACTAGACCAGGAATTTAAAAAAGTCTCTAATCTGCTAACTGATTCACCCCACACAAGTTCCAAATAAACCCGCTCAGGTCAGCCCTGTGTAATGGTCTACTTTTGCAAAAAAAAAAAAAAAAATCCAGTGAGCGCACACATAATCCTCAGGATGTTTTTGCTTGATTCCTGAAGCAAAATAGCTATGCTATAATCCATGCAATAACAAGATTACATCAGATTAGAGAGTTGCACGGGGACAGAAATCCCACCCATCCCCGTCAGGATCCTCTCCGTCCCCACCCATCCCTGCCAGGATCCTCTCCGTCTCCACCTGTCCCTGCAAGGAATTACCTCCATCCCCGCCCGTCCCCATAAAAAGCAGCAATTACTTCTGACAGGATCATCAATTCCACAGTTTCTTTTGTGTTTGCACTGATTGTTTGAAGTTTCCATTAAAAAAAAAAAAACTTTCCCTGGCTAAAACACTGATTTGGGCATCAAGTGATTGATTTCGATCTAAATCAGTGGTCTCAAACTCAGACCCTTTGCAGGGCCACATTTTGGATTTGTAGGTACTTCAAGTTTCAAGTTTTAATAAAAATTTGATTCATCGCTTAATCTAAATTCTAAGCGATATACATGTTAATAAAATTACAATGTAAGGGGGATAATACAATAAATAAGACTAACAAGATTATTGACAAATTTGATAAGACTAGAGACATAAGGGAAGAGATGGGTAAGAATTACAATTTATATAAAAGGTAAAGAAACAAATAAGGGGGACACATAAGGAAAGGGGAGAAAAATAAATAAATAAATAAATAATTACTTCAATAAAATTATAGAAAGAAAAAAAAAATGAAATTGGTTCAAAGACTAAATGATTAATTTATAAAGGCATCTTTAAAGATAAAGCTTTTAAGTTTACCTTTAAATTTTTCTATATTGGTTTCTTCCCTTAAATGGCTACTTGGAGGGCCTCGTTAATGTCTTATTAAAGAAATGACAATTTTGCATGAGGTAAAACTCTTTATAGTTTATAAATCTTTCCTTTTGGCTAAGTCTTAATAATAATATTATTTATAGCTAAAGAGACTCTTTTATTATCAAGAAACTCTTTTATTTTACTTTTGTGATTATGATAAACATACCGAGGGCCTCAAAATAAGACCTGGAGGGCCGCATGTGGCCCCCTGGCCGCGAGTTTGAGACCACTGATCTAAATGAATCCCTATAATTTTTTTTACGACAGGCATGATAGAATATGTAATCCCGTTCAATTTTAAAGTGTCACCTATATGGTTTTCGTATGCACAGTCCACCCTGGAGACAGAACTTGTAGTGTTGAAACAAATGTTAAGGTATGAAGTAGCAGAATAGCCAAGGATCTCATACCAGATCAGCTGTTTTGTGCATTTTTCACTCAGGGGTGGAATTTGTGGCTCAGAGCCAACGGGCTGCTCCTACGCACTGTGCAAGCCCTTGGTTGAAAAATGAGTTTGCCGTCTGTAGGAGTGCTTGTGGAAAAGTATCACACCCAAAGGTCTGCAAACTCTGTTATCCTGCCAGTACTGACAGACTAAACCTGGCTGCAAAAGATAACTCAGGTAACGGTAGCCAACAGTTATCAATTTCCATGTGGCACCATAAGACAACTATCATTGATTGAAGGAGAGTACACATGTGCAACCAATATCTTATTTTCAGTAGGGCTACATGTTAATTGCGGTTAACACTGCAATTAACATGCTAATTATTAATTACAATGAAAAATTTAATTGCAGTGAATAATAATAATAATAACAGTTTATATACCGCAATACCGTGAAGTTCTATGCGGTTTACAAAGATTAAGCAAAGGTACAAATTGATTGACTCTAAGAGGGGAGGAAGAAAGAGGGTTAATAGGACAGGAAATCCATTTTTGAGGAGAGAGTGATCAATAGAACAAGTTAATCGCTATAGAGGGGAGAGAGAAGAGAGGATCAGTTGTCTAGATACTTTAGGCATTGGTGGAATGAGGCATTATGACATCACAATCTGAGCTCTAGAATGTTGCTACCTATGATTTTAAAGTGTTTGAGGCTTGTGCAGTGAGGATGGAGCTTAGGCAATGGTGGAATGAGGCATTATGACATCACAATCTGAGCTCTAGAATGTTGCTACTTATGATTTTAAAGTGTTTGAGGCTTGTGCAGATGAGGACGGAGCTTAGGCATTGGTGGAATGAGGCATTATGACATCACAGTCTAAGCTCTAGAATGTTGCTACTTATGATTTTAAAGGTTTGAGGCTTGTGCAGATAATAATAATAATAACAGCTTATATACCGCAATACCATGAAGTTCTATGCGGTGTACAAAGATTAAGCAAAGGTACAAATTGATTGACTTTAAGAGGGGAGGAAGAAAGAGGGTTAATAGGACAGGAAATCTATTTTTGAGGAGAGAGTGATCAATTGAACAAGTTAATCGCTATAGAGGGGAGAGAGAAGAGAGGATCAGTTGTCTAGATGCTTTAGGACCAGGTGTGTTTTCAGACGTTTCCTAAATTCCTCATAAGTAATTCCTCGAAAGCAATTGTTCTAGGTCTTTACCCCATGATGCTGCTTGGTGCGAGAGAAGATGTTCATGGTGTTTTTTCAGTTTACCACCTCTCACTGGGGGGGGAAACGAAGTTGGAATGTGAGCTTCTCTTGTGTCTGTTGGCTGAGAAGGCGAAAAGGTCAGTTATATATTTAGGGGCAAGTCCGTGTAGTGCTTTGAAGCAGAAGCAGGCAAATTGAAACTTTACGCGCGCCTCCATTGGCAGCCAATGCAGCCGCCGGTAGTAGGGTGTCACGTGGTCAAACTTCCTCAGCAGTTTGACCGCTGCATTTTGCATCAATTGTAAACGCTGCATGCTCTTTTGGGAAATTGCTAAATAGGCGATGTAGACTCAGTACGAGGGATTGGACTAGGGTTCTGAAAGCCGATGTATCGAGATAAGCTTTAATGGATCTGAGTTTCCAGAGAGTGAAAAATCCCTTTCTGATCAAGGAGTCCACCTGGTCTCTCATGGTTAGGCACTAGTATCTTTATGGTAGGTTGGATAGGGTAATTAAGATGATTGATACATAGTGGTGATTTGGTGTCAAGCAGATGTGGCGAAGCAACGAAGAAAGTTGTCTTTTCTAAATTAAGTTTGAGCCTAAAGGTTGTCATCCAGTGCTCCATCACGTTTATGGCTTCTGAAGCTTTAGGAATAGTTTCAGAGATAGAATTAACGAATGGGATGATGATCGTAAAATCATCTCATAACTACCGTATTTTCACATAGATAACGCGCACCCGTGTAAAACGCGCACACGGGTATAGCGCGCAAAAAACACATATTTATGTACATTAATTTTTATATACCGCGCACACCCGTATACCGCGCATGCTGCCCGACTCTCCTTTCGCCCGCCCCGACTCTCCTTTCCTCCTTGAAGTCCTGTCCCTACCCTGAAAGCCTGATGCCCCCTCCCGACGTCCGATTCACCCCCCCCCCCGCAGGACCGCTCGCACCCCCACCCCGAAGGACCGCTCGCACGCACCCGCACCCCCACCCTGAAGGACCGCTCGCACCCCCACCCGAAGAACCGCTCGCACCCCCACAGCCTCACCCCCCTCCCCCATGGAGAAGCTGTCTACCTTGTTTCCGGATGCCAGCGAGCCCAGCTGTTTCCTCTGCCGACGGTCCTGCCCCTTCTCTGAGCCCTGCTGTGCTGTTTTTTCTTCCGGCGGTCCCGCCCTTTCTCTGACATCAGAGAAAGGGCGGGACCGCCTGAAGAGGAAGCAGCGCAGCACAGGGCTCTGAGAAGGGGCAGGACCGCCGGCAGAGGAAGCAGCTGGGCTGGCATCCGGAAACAAGGTAGACAGCTTCTCCATGGGGGAGGGGGGGAGGCTGTGGGGGTGCGAGCGGTTCTTCGGGTGGGGGTGCGAGCGGTCCTTCGGGGTGGGAGTGCGAGCGCTCCTTCCGGGTGATGAATCGGGCGTCGGGGGGGGGAACTATGTAAAAACATTTTTGTACAACGCGCTCATGCGTATAACACGCAAGGGTATGCGCGGTTTGTAAAAACCACGTATAACGCGCGCGTTATATGCGAGAAAATACGGTAAATAGTTTTTTCCCTGAATAACTGCATGCAGCCCACCTACCCACATGCATGGTGGCCTGGCATCCCCTTTCCTTAGACTCAGCATGGCTGCTTTTCCTCCCTCAGCCCACTGCCAGTCTACCTTTAGTTTCAATGTTTGGTCCTGTAGGCCAGCGGCAGCCATACAGAAAGGCTGCCTATGGCCTGCACCAGGCCTTTTCAACTGACCTGGCCCATCCTTCTGAAACAAGAAGTTATGCAAAACAAGCATCTCAGGCGACACATGTGGATGGGTGTGTGCATGCAACTCTGCTCTATTTGAGTTTAGAAAGTCTCTAGAATCAGACTGTGTGGGCTTTAAGGGCAGCGTGGTGGCATTTGCAGCTTTAAAGGTGGGAAGGTTACAGACTTACGCGGGTGCAAGTGAGAGAGTGGCTGGTGGGATTGGGCTAGGGGGCAGAAAAGGGGAGAGCACGGGAATCAGGCCCTGAAAGGCGCGAAAGCGCGCTAATGTAATCTTGGGGAAGAGGGAATTCGTTGCTGGAGAATGCGGTTAGCTTAGCGGGATTTAAAAAAGGCTTGGATAATTTCCTAAAAGGGAAGTCCATAGGCCATTATTGAGATGGCTTGGGGAAATCCACTGCTTATTCCTAGGGTAAGCAGTATAAAAGTCATTTTACTACTTGGGATCAACTAGGTACTTGGATTTCGGTTGGCCACTGTTGGAAACAGGATACTGGGCTTGATGGACCTTCGGTCTGTGCCAGTATAGCAGCTCTCATGTTCTTATGTTAGCTGAGTATAGGATAATGAAGCCATTGTGACATCACTGCCGAGGATGGCTCTTAGGCATTGGTGGAATGAGGCATTATGACATCACAATCTGAGCTCTGGAATGTTGCCACTCTTTCAGTTTTTGCCAGGTACTTGGGACCTGGGTTGGCCATTGTTGGAAACAGGATACTGGGCTCGATGGACCTTTGGTCTGTCCCAGTATGACAATTATTATGTTCTTATATGGGTGAGATTGAGACAAAGCGGATGTAAGATACAGCTGGGAGTAGGGCATTGTGGGAATGGGGGGGGGGGGGGGATGGACCTGGACCTGATAGGAGTCCTCTGAAATGTAGCCAATTGTGATGCTGCCCTACAGACCAAGGGAAATGGGGCCATCAAACTGGCACCCCAAAAACTGAACAAATCAGGAACAAGCGAGGAGAAGATACAGTGATAGACATCTTAAAAAGAGACAAGAGATTTTATTTCACATAAGCTATAGTTTCAAGTTTTCTTAGGATTTTCTATACCGCCTATCAAGATTATCTAAGCGGTTTTACAATCAGGTCCTCAAGCATCTGTCCCTATCTGGGCTCACAATCTAGCTAATGTACCTGGGGCTATGGAGGATTAAGTGACTTGCCCAGGGTCACAAGGAGCAGCGCGGGGCTTTGAACCCACAACCCCAAGGTACTGAGGCTGTATTATTGATTACAAAAGAAGGTTTGTGTTAAATGCCTACAATGTCATAATAAGACTTTGCAACACACTTAGATTTCAGGCACTGAGATGTATCTTCGTTGGAAGTGTGGTAACAGGTCAACAGAACTGCGAGAGCATTGCACAAGCAGCCGACAGAGTAGACGAATGACCACAGACCAGGATATTGTCACAGCAGAGAGCAGGCTGCTCAAAGTGCCTCTGTAAATGACAAAAGTTTAATATCTTGGAGGCTGCGTCAAATTCCTGAGCAAGAGAGGATGCCAAGTCCGTGAGTTCTTTGCTGAAAACCACGACTGCTTGGTGGAAATAGTTGCAGTAATCCCTGTTGTTCCAGAGCTGCAAAGGTGTTCCGACACAGATTGTCAGGCACTGAAGCCACTTATATTTTCATCTGGACATAGGGGCTGGAAAAAGGTCGTGCCTACTTAAAGGAGTTTTGTCTTATACACCTTGGGCTCTGCTGTTATACCATTTTATCGCAAACAGAAGGACATCCCCGGGTAGGGTTTTGCTGGTAAAGATTTGACTTCTGAACCTAGTACTTAGTTCCTTGGTTTCTTCCAATCTGAAAGTTGCTAAAGATTCTTAATAAAATCATGACCCAGCTTCTTGACCACCAGATTTTATAAGGGCAAGCAGTGGCTTCCCCCATGTCTTTCTCAATAACAGACTATGGACTTTTCCTCTAGGAACTTTTCCAAGCTGGTTTTAAGAAAGGTTTGGACAAGTTCCTGGAGGAAAAGTCCATAGTTTGTTATTGAGAAAGACACAGGGGAAGCCACTGCTTGCCCTGGATAGGTAGCATGGAATGTTGCTACTCTTTGGTATTCTAGAATCTTGTTACTCTCTGGGATTCTGGAATCTTGCTACTCTTTGAGATTCTGTATGGAATGTGGCTACTCTTTGGGATTCTAGAATCTTGTTACTCTCTGGGATTCCAGAATTTTGCTATTCTTTGAAATTCTGTATGGAATGTTGCAACTCTTTGGGATTCTAGAATCTTGTTACTCTCTGGGATTCCGGAATCTTGCTATTCTTTGAGATTCTGTATGGAATTTTGCTATTCTTTGGGATTCTAGAATCTTGTTACTCTCTGGGATTCCGGAATCTTGCTATTCTTTGAGATTCTGTATGGGAATTTTGCTATTCTTTGGGATTCTAGAATCTTGTTACTCTCTGGGAGTCCGGAATCTTGCTATTTTTTGAGATTTTGTATGGAATGTTGCTACTCTTTGGGATTCTAGAATCTTGTCACCCTCTGGGATTCCGGAATCTTGCTATTCTTTGAGATTCTGTATGGAATGTGGCTACTCTTTGGGATTCTAGAATCTTGTTACTCTCTGGGATTCCGGAATCTTGCTATTCTTTGAGATTCTGTATGGAATTTTGCTATTCTTTGGGATTCTAGAATCTTGTTACTCTCTGGGATTCCGGAATCTTGCTATTCTTTGAGATTCTGTATGGAATTTTGCTATTCTTTGGGATTCTAGAATCTTGTTACTCTCTGGGAGTCCGGAATCTTGCTATTCTTTGAGATTTTGTATGGAATGTTGCTACTCTTTGGGATTCTAGAATCTTGTCACCCTCTGGGATTCCGGAATCTTGCTATTCTTTGAGATTCTGTATGGAATGTGGCTACTCTTTGGGATTCTAGAATCTTGTTACTCTCTGGGATTCCGGAATCTTACTATTCTTTGAGATCCTGTATGGAATGTTGCTACTCTTTGGGATTCTAGAATCTTGTCACCCTCTGGGATTCCGGAATCTTGCTATTCTTTGAGATTCTGTATGGAATGTGGCTACTCTTTGGGATTCTAGAATCTTGTTACTCTCTGGGATTCCGGAATCTTACTATTCTTTGAGATCCTGTATGGAATGTTGCTACTCTTTGGGATTCTAGAATCTTGTTACTCTCTGGGATTCCGGAATCTTGCTATTCTTTGAGATTCTGTATGGAATGTTGCTACTCCTTGGGTTTTGGCCAGGTACTAGTGACCTGGATTGGCCATTGTGAGAACGGACTACTGGGCTTGATGGACCATTGGTCTGACCCAGTAAGGCTCTTCTTATGTTCTTGAGATCACATATTTCTTGAGAAAAATTATCCAGGCTCTTGTTATCACCCGTTTGATTATTGCTATTTCTGTGGCACTAGCATTGGAACACATTGCCACGAAAAGTGATTAAGAAATCTTAAACATAAGGAACACATGGTGAGAAATTGTGTTGCTAGAAAAGAGTAACTTTGGTGATATGTAGGTATCGTACAGAAAATAGTGAAATTTCCAGTGATCTTGCAAACCTGAGGTTAGTTTTCACCAGAAGAGTTTGCTGCAATAATGAAGAACTCTCAGGTCTTGTTACTATTAATAGGCGATTTGCCCATCTGAAATAAAGGGCTCCTTTTGCGAAGCCGCATTAGCACTTTAATGCGCGTAATAGCGCACATTAAACTGCCGGCCGCGCTAGCCACTACCACCTCCTCTTGAGCAGGCGGTAGTTTTTCGGCTAGCGCGGGGGTTAGCGCGTGATAAAAAGTCGTGTGCGATAAAGCCGCTAACGCGGCTTTGTAAAAGCAGCCCAAAGTGTACCTTGAACCAAGATGGCGTCATAGTTTATTTAAGTTTTGATTAAATGCTTATCCGAAAATACAAAGCGTGGTACAAAGTATTGAAAAAAATAGCTAGGGGGACACAGAATTTTAAATTACACACAAGAACTGATTATTAGACATACATGAACCAAACAAACGTACTTATGACTTGAGAACAATGGGAAAGGAGGGAAGAACTACAATTCTATAGAAAGAATACATAAAAGGAAAATACAATTGGAAAAGGGAAAAAAATTAAAAATTGCTGGAGTAAATACTGTGTAACTATCAGTTATAGGCATCTTTAAAAAGCATGTTCACAGTATACAAAGGGAAAGATTATGCAAAAAGTCAGCCAAAGTGTGTATAATAGCCAAAAATAAGAACTGACTGTACTGAAAACTAGTGCACAGAGAGTGGAAAGGATTTATAAAGAATATGCTCAGAAAAGTGAAACTCTGAAGAGAGAGTGACAACCCTCTCTTGGGGTAAGAGTTTACCGTCCAGTCATTGCATAATTGATTCAAAAAATCACTCTCTGAGAACTAGTAAAGGTAATAAAAGCTAATTTTAAATCTTGTAATTTCTAAACACAGTCCAGGTTCAAAAAAATTTTGAGATATAAAATATAATAAATCTATTTGGATTTTTGATGATGCACTTATCTTATAAAGATAAACTTGTTATAGGGGTCTCAGGTCTCAACGTGGCCCCGTTTCGTGGTCTGCTTCAGGAGACCCAAAATCAATCTTTAAACATTATACGTTGTGATGCATGAGATGATCATTTGCAGAAGGAATTCAAAATTTATATCCATGAGAAGATCATTTGCAGAAGTGTTTCTGATGCTCCAAACAACCAAACAATGTTTGGAGCATCAGAAACACTTCTGCAAATGATCTTCTCATGGATATAAATTTTGAATTCCTTCTGCAAATGATCATCTCATGCATCACAACGTATAATGTTTAAAGATTGATTTTGGGTCTCTTGAAGCAGACCACGAAACGGGGCCACATTGAGACCTGAGACCCCTATAACAAGTTTATCTTTATAAGATAAGTGCATCATCAAAAATCCAAATAGATTTATTATATTTTATATCTCAAAATTTTTTTGAACCTGGACTGTGTTTAGAAATTACAAGATTTAAAATTAGCTTTTATTACCTTTACTAGTTCTCAGAGAGTGATTTTTTGAATCAATTATGCAATGACTGGACGGTAAACTCTTACCCCAAGAGAGGGTTGTCACTCTCTCTTCAGAGTTTCACTTTTCTGAGCATATTCTTTATAAATCCTTTCCACTCTCTGTGCACTAGTTTTCAGTACAGTCAGTTCTTATTTTTGGCTATCTTTAAAAAGCAAGCATTATAGGCTGCTTTTGAATTTCTGAAAGTTTTGTTCGGCTCTAAGGTATAGAGGGAGAGAGTTCCAAATTAAAGGGGCGGTGACAGAAAAAAATGAGGGTACGACGAATGCCAATTATCTTTAAGGATGGGACATTAAGGGGATGCGGTGAGGTTGATCTTAAGGTTCTGGGAGGGTCATAGGGGGTCAGTGATCTATCTATGAATGCTGGGGCATTAGTTTGAATGGTTTTAAAGGTCAAGAGGGCAATTTTATATGTAATCCTATGTAGAACAGGCAACCAGTGGGCTTTTTGTAACAAAGGGGTGACGCGATCAAATTTTTTTGAACCCGAAATAATTTTGATGGCTGTGTTTTGTATCAGTTGAAGACGTTTTATATCTTTTAGGCATATCCCTTTCTCTTCAGATTATTTGCCCAGCTGAAATAAAGTGTACCTTGAACCAAGATGGCGTCAGAGTAAGACGTGGGCTGTAGCTGTTCCCACATATGAACATAAGAATTGTCGCTACTGGGTCAGACCAGTGGTCCTTTGTGCCCAGCAGTCCGCTCCCATGGCGGTCCCTAGGTCAAAGACCAGTGCCCTAACTGAGACCAGCCCTACCTACATATGTTCCGGTTCAGCTTAAAGGAGTATCTGCTTCTCCTTTGGCTGCTGGAAGCCTTCGACAAGCTGCTATAACAATTTACGTGATGCCTTCTCTGGGCGTTTCTGCTGCTGGTATTGGGAAGAGCCTCCAGTTTGGACAACAAGATATTGCTGAGCCCTGGAGGACCTGCTATTCCACTGTTACCTAGATCATCTGAGCAATCACAGCTACCATGTGATATGGAGGATGCTAGAGTATCTCCTACTGTTGCACGACAAGCAAATCAATCAAACTCCAGAGAAAAGCATGCATCTGCAGAGCCTTTGGTGGAGATCCTGACTCAGATTCTACAAGAGGGGAGGAGAAGGAATCTGGAGAATTGCCATCTCTAGCAGGAATTTTGCCTGCTTCCTCAGCGGTTCTGGCCTTGTTGAAATCATTGATAAAGCCGGAGGTTGTGACCCTTGAGAAGTTGCAGTTGCCTGTGGAGAGTCTTCACCAGGTTTACTCCTCTTTTGTTCCTATTTCTTTAACTTCTATCGTACCTCCAAACTGCAAGATTTGGAGACTAAGCCGAACTCTCAAACGCCCAGGATTGAAGCTGAAGATAAAACGGTGATTGAATTCAAGTCTTCTCAGACTGTTTTTATTTCAGGATAAGCTTCATGTTAAGAACAATTGAAGATCTGGAAAATATGCATAGAGGTCTGAATTTAAAATTTCACCATTTTCTGCCGTCTAGATTGACCTGATCTAGGGATCTCTCATAGATTTCTGCAATCTGTATTGAAATATTTGGAACCAGTTTTTCTGCCTTTGCAGAAGATCAATTATATAATATCTACAAAAGAAAAAAAAAAATAACAGGTGAAGCTTCAATAGGTTTACTAGATCGATATTTTGAAATCTTCAGAAACTGAAGTATTAGACTGCCGATACAACATTCCTGGAAGGTAGTGTTTCCAGATGTATCCAAGTGGACCCAGTCTAGGATGAAGACGTTTTTGGAATTACATTCTGCAGTGGTTTCGTTAGGAGCCTCCTTTCAACTTAGGTTTACTTGTATATGTCTGGTTTTGTATCAGAATAATCGATTTCTGTTTTAGGAACCTGTCCAGTTGAGGTTAGTTTTGGAAGGGAACTTGATACCCAGCTCTCATGGGTTGTTAGGTCTGTATATGTTGGAACAGGGATTTCTTTTTCTTACTCTTTTCCTTGTACATTTTGGGTTTTAAATATCCATCTCCCTAGGGATTTCTTTATTCTTGGTTCTTCTCTCTTCGTGTGGACTAAGGTTAAAGTTATATTTCAGGTTCAACAGCAAAAACACCAACAGAAGACGGACAGACAATGACTTAACGGAACGAGAGGTGATGGGGCGGAACTACAATGTTTAGAAAGAAAGGAACAGAAAAGGGGGGGGGGAACCAGAAGGAAGGGGAAGCAGGAGCATCAGCCAAAGTGGCTGGGCTAAGGAAAGCTTAAAACATCTTTAAAAAGACGATCGTGATTCAAACGCACTGGCTGTTTCTTAATTTGTTCTGAGTTTCTATTCAAAGTTCTTTTGAGGTCAACACTGTGAAACTACAAATAAAAAAAATAATGAAATGCAAAACTAATGGCATTTTTTACTAATATGCATTGACATTTTGCAGTGACCATGTAGGAATGGTCAAAATAAATGGTGACCCGTCAAGACCTCGCCGGACATTGGAGCGCCGACAATTGCATGCAGGGACAAATGCATGCTGCCGCCTGAAGCCATTCTTACCATTCTCATTAGCGCTGTGAGGGGGAGGGGCGGGGGGGAATGGTGGGGGGAAAATAGCAAACTCAATTAAGCTTTTTAATCAGCACTGATTGAAACATAGGCGCCTATCAAGATCTGTAACAAGGGGCCTCTAAAAATTTAGGTAGCCTTAAAAAAAATAGGCGCTATGCATGTTAGGTGTGGGCGTGGCTACATTTTAGGTGCCTTCTTACAGAATCGCTGCTCTTAAGTGTGCTTAAGCGCTCGCATGGGCGCCTAACTTTTAGTTGTGCTTAGAGCTGGCCTATTTTTGGGTGCTTCCAAAATAGGTCCCGCTCAACGTGATTATTAAACAGCACCCAATTTTACTTAAAATCGCGCTGAACAGTGCCTAATTAGGCGCCTACCTTTTGGGCGCTTCTTATAGAATTTGCCCTTAAGTGACTTGCGCAGAGCCACAAAGAGAAAACCCTGGTTCTCAGGCTACTCCTCCACTTCAAGCAACATCTGCTTTCCCCATATCCCAGAGGGAATACACATGTACATAAGAACATAAGAATTGCCGCTGCTGGGTCAGACCAGTGGTCCATCGTGCCCAGCAGTCTGCTCACACGGCGGCCCTTAGGTCAAAGACCAGCGCCCTAACTGAGACTAGCCCTACCAGCGAACGTTCTTGCTCAGCAGGAACTTGTCTAACTTTGTCTGAATCCCTGGAGGGTGTTTTCCCCTATTTGAATCCCTGGAGGGTGTTTTCCCCTATGACAGACTCCGGAAGAGCGTTCCAGTTTTCTACCACTCTCTGGGTGAAGAAGAACTTCCTTACGTTTGTACGGAATCGATCCCCTTTCAACTTTAAAGAGTGCCCTCTCGTTCTCCCTACCTTGGAGAGGGTGAACAACCTGCCCTTACCTACTAAGTCTATTCCCTTTAGAACCTTGAATGTTTCGATCATGTCCGCTCTCAATCTCCTCTGTTCGAGGGAGAAGAGGCCCAGTTTCTCTAATCTTTCACTCACAGGCATGCATAGGTTTAAAAAAATATTGCTAATTTGTCCAGAGCTTTACATGAGGGACTAGGGAAGTAATTCTCTGTAATTCCATGTGATTTACGCCCACCTCAAAAATGAGACCATGTTCAAAGTGAGGCTTTGCAACTTAATCAGCAGCATTTACAGATGTAGATTTGGAAAATGGAAGAGCTTCAAATGAGAGTGATGCCACTTACGAGGGGCCGCTGAAAAGTTCTCAGACCAACCAACCAAGTTGGGGCAGTCTCCATTGAGGGCTATACGCATTGCGTTAGTTTCTTCTATTCCGCCAATACCTTGTGGTTCTAGGCGGATTACTAAAGGAAGAGATTCTGGTCATTTCCAGAAGATTACAGGGAAGCTATTGGTTGTAACATTTGGAGTCTGGTGATGGAGTGAGGATAATTGGTTGGATCAGGAGTTTGTCTTGACATATTTATTGAACAACCTGGCTTTTATTTCCCTCCTGAAGGTTCTGTAGTTTGGTGCTGAAATCAGTAGATTGGAGATGTGGCTGTCTAGTTTCGCTGCTTGCCGTGGTGAGTAGTCTGTCGTGTATTTTTTTTATGCTGAATGCCTTTGATGGGGGGGGGGGGGGGTGAAGGTTGTCTGAGTTCTCCTTGGTCTGGAAGAGTTGTTCCAAGGATGGTCCGTTGCCCTGTAGGGTTTTGAAGAGCATGCAGTAGAATTTAGTCCAGCGATGTTCCACTTTTTTCATTCCGTATTTTTCCAATGGATATTTTCTCCTCTTGAAGAAATATTAAGATATGACTCTGAAAAGCTTTACAGACAATATTGTTAGTACTGTTGTTTTGTTTTTGTTTTAAATAGTATTTTTGTCCTCTAGTATTAAGAAGCAAAGATTTTGTAATGATCAAACCATTGAACCTTTGGTCTCCCTAATTCATGTTATATGTGGTCATTCAGGACCAAGGGACATATTTGTCCCATAACTTTAAAATCCTATAAATTTTGATTGGGATAGTCTACAGTTCTAAATTTGATATGTACGGATTCCATATGATACTGCCTTTATGTAAACAAACTGGTTCCGACATTCATTCATTAGCGTCGTTGCCAGATTGACGAGAAGATTCACTTGCCACACTGTCCATAAGCCAGAAGTTTGATTTTTTTTTAAAAAAATAATGATATTTCACAAAAAAAATCAATTTTTTGGCATCTGCAAGCCCTTTTTACTATAAAAATGTCGTCAAAACCACAAAAATTGGCCTACGATCCTTATGGTCCTGAAAGGGTTAATATGTGTTATAAGAATTTTTGAAACAATTTTGAAAGGGTATAGATGATTCTTAAAAAGACTTTTCAAAGCAACTGCAACAAAACTTTAGGCGAGATGTAGTTTGTGCCATCATCAACCATCAACGCATAGATGCCATTACAGACAATGAATATATCTTCATCTAATGATGTGATGTCTTGCTTAAACCCATCATGAAACATATTTTCCTTTCATGACGCGATGTCTAGCCAAAACTCATCATGAACTCTGGATTCCTTTTCCTGTGAACTAGAACTAAAAACATAACGCCAGAGGCAAGCGTATGGTCTTCTTGGAGGTCTCGTTTTTACAAGTCGACTTCAAGGCCAAGAAGACATTGTGAACTTATTTCCATCACATTGTCATACAGGGAAATTGATGAGGTGTTCTGCAGTTTTATACCTCACCCAAACCAGCCAAAGCCTAGCTCAAGTGGCCAAAGGAAAATCTGAGCTAAACTATTTATTTTACAGCATTTCATTCTGACTCCCCTTAGAACTTGAACACATTGATAAGAGAGATTGACGTAAAAGAGCATTAGGCATCTCAGCTGAGTCAGTTGGTGGTGGAGGAGGAGAATGAGATTGAAAGACTACTATATACTTTTATCTCCTGCAGATTTCATGGCTGTGAAGGAATGAAAGAGATAGGGCCTGGAATACGATCCTTTTGGCATGACCAGTTTGATTGCGTGTCTCCTGTGTGTCTGCTTAATTCTAGAGCTTTCCACGGTTATTAATTCCCAGTCTGTACAAGCTGGTTAGCTCAACACTGTATAGAAGTTTGCTATGGAATACCCCAAAACCAAGTTTGCCAATTGTTTTTCTTCTAGAAGCTGCCGTATATCTCTGGCCATCAACATCTACCCATAGCTGACCAATGGGTTAAGTTCCATCTGGTCTGTAATTTACCTCTTCATGTAAGCTGACAGGGGAAATTTGTTCGTTTTACTATTACAAAAATGTATAGCTGACACATCCCATAATTCAAAGCAGGTTGCACCATCACACATACAATATCAATATAAGACATTAACAGCAAAACTAAAATAACATGCTAGACAAAAAAACAAACAAAACAACAAACCCTTTCAAATTACCAGTACATATCAAATTAACACATATAGCATCAATAATTATCAATTACCAAAGTGGTTATAATACAATATTGTTATTAAAATTAGCCATCAATACAGGGATAAGCAAAATGAAGCAAACAGTTTCTAAATTCCATACTATAGATTCTGCTATGTTTTTGATGTTTCTAAAACTGCATTTACACATAAGAGTTAAAGGATGCTAGAAAGTCATAGATTAGGGTGCTAATATAATTAGGAAACAGAATTCCTAGAACCACTATACATTTGTTCACTTGATTGAAAGGAGGAAAAAGACCTCAGGGATCCACGGGTCTTCCCTGTCTACAAAGACACTCGTACCACTCGTCTTATGGACCTCTCAATCATAGGTCAAAAAACCTCCTAAGCCCATGTGTTATGTTATTTGCAGTCTTATATCAAGCCGAATCTATGCTAAATGGAGTTCTAGGGGGGTTATAAGCAGCTTATCGCCACATAAAATTATACATAGTATCATGCATGCTACATAGAGTTATATGTGCTCTATAGAAAACATGCAGTTAGTGGTCTAGAAGGAGGGATGGGGGACGGACTGCCCTGGGTGCCATCTTCGTGGGGGTGCCTCCTCTCCGTCCCTGCTCACCTCTTTAAACAATCGCCGGCACGAGCAGCATTTTCCAATTGCCGCTCGTGCGGCCTCCACTCTCGATCATTGCAATTCAGTGTGCAAGGGTGTCTTACATAAGGAACCAAAATGGCTTCAAATAATCCAAAACACCGCAATTAAAGTTAGCGCCAAAATCCGGAAAATTTGATCACGCTACGCCCCTTTTGAAGCAAGCACATTGGCTTCCAAGTTCGCACAGGACGACCTACAAAATTGCACTATTAACATGTAAGGTAGAAATCGCTCGAGTACCACTATTCGTTGACAAAATCCTAATTCCCCGTGCACCCTCGAGAGCTATGAATCAAAATTTGCTGAGAGTTATTAACACACGACGTTCTACTGTATCTTCCGTTACAGCTCCCCCTACTCTGGAATTCCCTGCCAGCCATCTGAGCGAAGAAACAATTTAGATCTGATTTAAAGGATTCCTGAAAAGTTATCTCTATTTATAGACGCTTTCGAATCGTAGAAATTTTAGCATGCAATCTGCCGTCCTTTTGAACATTCTTGCCTATTCTTTTTAGGTGTTTCATCTAACTCACCCCCTCCTCATGATGTTACCCTTATTCGTTTACCGCCTCCTTTACTTCAATGTACTTCATTCCATTTTCCTTTGTATTTCAGTCCATCGTTGTGATCCTTTCCTGGCATTTAACTAACTTTGTATGTTTAACGGATGTCATATGTACTCCCCCCCCCCCACTCCTTTTAATTATTAAACATGCTTAGAAAGTTTGGATAAGCGATTAATCAACTTTTAAAAGAAAACTTGATAACTTTCCGATGTCACTTCCTGGTCACGGGACCAGGATACTGATGTCAGAAGGAAGCTGAATCTGGCATGAGCAGCCAGGTAAAAAATGCTGCCCGCATGGCGAACATTTCAAGAGGTACACAGGGGGGTGGGACGCTCAAGTGGCGGGGATGCATGACACGGTGATGCCAGTGCGCTCACCTCCCTCACTACGCCACTGCATGTTGTGTACGACAAGACATCTAAAGCAACAAGCTCCACTAACATTTGTCATTACAGGGAGTAAATATGCATTAGAAAGCCTGAGTCACCTTAAGCCCCTAAAAGAGACATCTTGAAAAGCCATGTGTTAGAACCTTTTTGAAACAGTGCATAACACAACTAGTTTGCACGTATTTTGATGGGAAGTGAGTTCCACATATTACTGGCGCAGTGGTTAAAGCTACAGCCTCAGCACCCTGAGGTTGTGGGTTCAAAAACCATGCTGCATCCTTTTGACCTTGGAAAGTCACTTAATCCCCCCCATTGCCCAGGTACATTAGATAGATTGTGAGGCCACCAGACAGCAGGGAAAAGAGCTGGAGCACCTGAATAAATTCATGCTAGCTGTTCTGAGCTCTCCTGGGAGTATAGAAATTTATAAAAATAAATAGTGTGAAAACTTACAGCTTCTGATAACCAGAACAGGTATTGTGATGTCATAATGGTTCATTCCACCACCATGCCTAAGAGCCATACCTCAGCAGTGATGTCACAATGGCTGGATTGTCCTACACTTGGATCACTTTTACCACATTTCAATTTCTAGAGTGGCGCAGTGGTTAAAGCTACAGCCTCAGCACCCTGAGGTTGTGGGTTCAAACCCCCGCTGCTCCTTGTGACCCTGGGCATATCACTTAATCCCCCCATTGCCCCAGGTATATTAGATAGATTGTGAACCCACCGGGACAAACAGGGAAAAATGCTGGAGTAACTGAATAAACTCATGTAAACCCTTCTGAGCTCTCCTGGAAGAATGGTATAGAAAACTGAATAAATCAGTCAGAATAAAATGCATCCCCGTGCATAGGTGAGCGTATTTTTGGGCAAGTACTAGATCGGGCCATGATGCCAGTGTAACAAATGCACGGCAACTTCAATCTCTTCAAGCACCTTCCTTTGATATCCAGGAACGAATGACTCTTGGATACAACGATACCCTTGGACATAATGATACTCCTAGATGTTCCAGATCAGAAGAAACTTTTCTTTTTTTCCAGCCTCTTTTGTATCATGAAACAGGAACTGGGCCCTGGCAAGGGTTCTCTGTACTATGTAGTTACAGGTGCATGGAGATGTTTAAGCTGAAAGAATTGATACCTCAGGAAATCAAGACTCTGAAGTTACAAGGTCAGCACAGCCAGCGCTGCAACCGAGATTTCGACTCAGCTCCGTTTTACTCGTGACGCTACGGCAAACTGACAGTTACTGAAATAGACTCCCCAATATTCAAAGATTATTTAACTGGCCAGAAAGGGCATTTAACTGTCTAAACCTTGAACATTCAGTGCAAGATAACCAGTTATTTACGCTGAATTTGCAGTTAGCTGCTACAGATTAACTGGCTATATCATGCTATAACCAGTAATATTCAGTGTTGACCAACTACGTTTAGTGGGGAAAATCACTTAAACAGTCAGCGCTGAAATAGTTAAGCTAATGGAACGCGTTTGCTAGAGGATGTGGTAAGAGCGGATAGCGTAGCTGGTTTTAAGAAAGGTTTTGGACAAGTTCTCGGAGGAAAAGTCCATAGTCTGTTATTGAGAAGCCAGCTGCTTGCCCTGGATCGGTAGCAATGGAAATGTTGCTAACTCTTTGGGATTCTGTATGGAATGTTAATACTCCTTGGGTTGTGGCCAGGTACTAGGAACCTGGATTGGGCACCATGAGAACGGGCTACTGGCTTAATGGATCATTGGTCTGACCCAGTAAGGCTATTCTTATGTTAACTTTTACTAAGCCACAGTAGAGGTTTCTATTGTGACCCAGAGCACTAAATGCTCCGACAACTGGGCGTAGTAAGAAGGCGAGGTGAGGGAGCGGCCCGTCCTGGGTCTCACCCCCGCCTCTTCCCATTCCTCCCCTCCAATGCGTATGTCCCCCTTCCCCTTCCCCCATACCTCTAGTCAAAGTGTTTGCAGTGGTCAACAACGCGCTCTTCGTGACCCTGTCGGCTCTTCCGCCGATGTCGCTTCTAGATGCCGCGTATAGGAAGTGATATCAGAGGGAGCGACGACGGGGTCGCGAGGAGCACGTTGTTGACCGCCACGAGCAGCAACTTTGACTAGAGGTACGGGGGAAAGGGAAGGGGGAGGGGCTTGCGTTGCAGGCGGGATCGGGGAAGGAGCAGGGGGTGGGGACAAGGGCAGGGGAGGGGCACCTCTCACCCTCCGATGCTGCTCATAGAGTTCCCGTGAGTGTCGGAGAATTTAGCACCCCGAGCTGCAGGAGAAACCTCTATCGCGGATTAGTAAAAGAAGGAGAAGGGGCCAAAGTTGGGTGTCAGGTCAAAAGCGCGCCGGGACAAAGGCGCGAGCAGACAACTGAGCGCAGCGCGGAGGTGTGTGCCGAAGAAAAAGACTATTTTTAGGGACTATGACAGGGGTGTGGGGGGGGAACCCCCCCTTTACTTAATACAGATCGCCGCCGCATTGTGAGGGGGTTGTGGGGGGATTGGGGGGGTTGTAACCCCCCACATTTTACTGAAAACTTAACTTTTTCCCTGTTTTTAGGGAAAAAGTTACATTTTTACTAAAATGTGGGGGGTTACAACCCCCCAAACCCCCCACAATGCCGCCGCGATCTGTATTAAGTAAAGTGGGGGGATCCCCAACAAAACCCCCCTTCGCAGCCCCTAAAAACAGTCTTTTTCTTCGCGCACGCCTCCGTCTTGCGCTCAGTTGTCGGCGCGCGCCTTTGTCTTCCGTGTTACTGTCTATGAACCCCTAAGTTGTAGCCAGTCAACCCCCCCCCCCAAACTAACATTCAAAATTCTGAAAACCAATACTCCTATATTCTTATATCGATGTTTAATACCATATTCCCCAGCTAGATCTCTTAGATCAGCTGATCAGTATTTGCTGACCATTCCATCATTGAAAGTAATTGGCAGTAGAAGAACCACAACTTTTTTCTATCTTGGGACCCCAGCTTTGGAACAAACTTCCTACTTTTCTGCGCGCTGAAACTTCCTTAGAAAAATTTAAAAATAATCTAAAAAGCCATCTATATAAAGATGCATATGAAGCTTAGATCAGACAATCTTTCTTGATTTTTTCTATTCTCATTTACATTAAGTCTTTTTTAATTAAAAAAAAAAAACCAATGACTTTTAGACCAAGTTTCACCAAAAATCTTTTAATACCCCTCCTGATGTTGTTCTTCCCTAAATGTTTTTCTTTTTTTTTTTTTTTTTTAATCAAATGTAGTTTATCCTTGTATTCCTTATGTATCTTTAAATAATTATGGATAAGATTCTACGTTTATTGTTTTAAATGGTTTTTATTTGTCCCCCCAAATTATTATTGTTATACGCATTGAAATTACTTGATATTGCGGTCAAATCAAAACATTAATAAACTTGAAACTTGAAACCAGAAATGGCCCAGCATTCGATATCCAGACTCACTGCCGACTGCAGGGGTGTCCAGTGAAAAGAGCGCGAGACAATCACGCGCAGGACGTCAGCGCGCTGGATTTCAATACTATTTTAAAACACTCCCCACTTTACTTAGCAATGTTGGCGCGCTGACAATAACAACACTTCTCCTATACCAAAAATCAATCTCAAGCAACCTAATACAACTCAGGCTCACAACGGCCAACATCTCATATTGTGTATTTCGGTGTCAGGTCAAAAGCGCGCCAGGACAAAGGCGCGAGCAGACAATTGAGCGCAGCGCGGAGGCGCGCGCCAAAGAAAATTACTGTTTTTAGGGCTCTGACGGGGGGGGGCGTGGGGGGGAACCCCCACTTTACTTAATACAAATCAACGCCGCGTTGTGGGGGCGTTGTTGGGGGCATTGGGGGTTGTAACCCCCCAAATTTTACTGAAAACTTCACTTTTTCCCTGTTTTTTAGGGAAAAAAAGTTAAGTTTACAATAAAATGTGGGGGGTTACAACCCCCAAACCCCCCACAACGCCGGCGCGATTTGTAGTAAATAAACTGGGGGTGCTCCCAACAAAACCCCCCGTCGGAGCCCCCTAAAAACAGTAATTTTCTTCGGCGCGCGCCTCTGTCTTGTGCTCAGTTGTCGGCGCGCGCCTTTGTCTTCCGCGTTGTCTATGAACCGTGTATTTCATACAACAAAACTGATGTCTTTTTAATAATTTCTTAAAGACATCCACATTTTTTTTGATGTTTAAATGTACGACGGGAGTCTATTCCACTCTTCTGAACCACAACATGAAAATGCCCCCTCCCCCCTCACAGCCCGCAGGCTCAGCTCTTCTCTTGATGGAATCGCCAGTTATGTTGTGTTTGCCGAGCACAGCTTTGGCAACCCAACGTAGGGAAATACACCGTCCAGATTCTTTTTATTTATTATTTTTTTTTGCCATACCAAAATGGGTTACGGAGTTACCTTTCACCAAGCTAAAGTCTACTATTCTCCAGAGATGTTCCCTGCGATAAGAGCTACAGGAGCTGACTACTTTCCTACTAATGGGCTTGTTGCTATGAAGCAAGTCTGTCACTGGAATCCGCATTAGCTTCTCGGCTCCAGCCCAAGTGCAAGCTCAACAGCTGTTGCCATGGAATAATTCTTTCGGGTGGCAGTCTCTGCATCCCGCAGCAGAGTTTGATTTTCGTGAAGTCTCTTCAATTGCCAGCCACACGCGGCAATCAGAGCCTATGGCAAGGTGATCGTGCAAGGGCAACAAAGTGACTGGCCTACTGGTGACTTCAAAGGGAAACGAATGACCCGTAAACGAATTACATTGGGGAGGAGAGGGGTTCCTGATTCTTCGTTTTCAATTTGAGCAGACAAGTCCGTCGCCGTCACCTTTGGTTTCAGTTATTTTCCAAGGTCCTGTATAAAAAAGATAGAGGGGTACAGATAGAAGAAGGGATAGAGGGGTACAGATAGAAGAAGGGATAGAGGGGTACAGATAGAAGACAAAGGATTGAAGGGATAGAGGGGTACAGATAGAAGAAGGGATAGAGGGGTACAGATAGAAGACAAGGATTGAAGGGATAGAGGGGTACAGATAGAAGAAGGGATAGAGGGGTACAGATAGAAGACAAAGGATTGAAGGGATAGAGGGGTACAGATAGAAGAAGGGATAGAGGGGTACAGATAGAAGACAAAGGATTGAAGGGATAGAGGGTACAGATAGAAGAAGGGATAGAGGGGTACAGATAGAAGACAAAGGATTGAAGGGATAGAGGGGTACAGATAGAAGAAGGGATAGAGGGGTACAGATAGAAGACAAAGGATTGAAGGGATAGAGGGGTACAGATAGAAGAAGGGATAGAGGGGTACAGATAGAAGACAAAGGATTGAAGGGATAGAGGGGTACAGATAGAAGAAGGGATAGAGGGGTACAGATAGAAGACAAAAGATTGAAGGGATAGAGGGGTATAGATAGAAGAAGGGATAGAGGGGTACAGATAGAAGAAGGGATAGAGGGGTACAGATAGAAGACAAAGGATTAAAGGGATAGAGGGGTACAAATAGAAGAAGGGATAGAGGGGTACAGATAGAAGACAAAGGATTGAAGGGATAGAGGGGTACAAATAGAAGAAGGGATAGAGGGGTACAAATAGAAGAAGGGATAGAGGGGTACAGATAGAAGACAAAGGATTGAAGGGATAGAGGGGTACAGATAGAAGACAAAGGATTGAAGGGATAGAGGGGTACAGATAAAAGAAGGGATAGAGGGGTACAGATAGAAGACAAAGGATTGAAGGGATAGAGGGGTACAGATAGAAGAAAGGATAGAGGGGTACAGATAGAAGACAAAGGATTGAAGGGATAGAGGGGTACAGATAGAAGAAAGGATAGAGGGGTACAGATAGAAGACAAAGGATTGAAGGGATAGAGGGGTACAGATAGAAGAATGGATAGAGGGGTACAGATAGAAGACAAAAGATTGAAGGGATAGAGGGGTACAGATAAAAGAAGGGATAGAGGGGTACAGATAGAAGACAAAGGATTGAAGGATAGAGGGGTACAGATAGAAGAAAGGATAGAGGGGTACAGATAGAAGACAAAGGATTGAAGGGATAGAGGGGTACAGATAGAAGAAGGGATAAAGGGGTACAGATAGAAGACAAAGGATTGAAGGGATAGAGGGTTACAGATAGAAGAAAGGATAGAGGGGTACAGATAGAAGAAGGTATAGAGGGGTAAAGCTAGAAGAAGGTATAGAGGGGTACAGATAGAAGAAGGGATAGAGGGGTACAGATAGAAGAAGGGATAGAGGGGTACAGATAGAAGAAGGGATAGAGGGGTACAGATAGAAGACTACTACGCAGGTCCTAGACCTGATGGGCCGCCGCGCGAGCGGACTGCTGGGCACGATGGACCTCTCTCTGACCCAGCAGAGGCACTTCGTATTGTTCTTAAAATCAGTATACCCATATTCTTGTAAATCTTTATTCATTTTCAAACTTTTAACAAGTGTACAAATATGACCATAAATAATATTGAAAACATCACTTCTAAATTTATCAAGAAAAACATAAATTGTATATATAAACCCATATCCCACCCCACTTCCCCATTATTATTAAAATGAGCAATATAATAAAGAGCCCATCCCCCTCTCTATTATTTATTTATTATTATTATTATTTTTGTGATGTTTAAACACCAATTTTTCTATTGAATTAGACAAGAATTCATATTGATTCATATTAGAGAATGACACGGGGACAAATTTTTCCTCGTCCCCACAGGAACTCATTTTCCTGTCCCTGTCCCATTCCTGCAAGCTCCGTCCTCATCTGCACAAGCCTCAGACACTTTAAAATCATAAGTGTTTGAGGCTTTTGCGGTTACAGGAATGGGGCAAGGACAGGGCCGCTGCTGGGTCAGACCAGTGGTCCATCGTGCCCAGCAATCCGCTCATGCGGCAGTCCTTAGGTCAAAGACCAGTGCCCTACTTGAGTCTAGCCTTACCAGTATACGTTCTGGTTCAGCAGGAACTTGTCTAACTTTGTCTTGAATCCCTGGAGGGTGTTTCCCCCCTATTTGAATCCCTGGAGGGTGTTTTCCCCTCTAACAGCCTCCGGAAGAGCGTTCCAGATTTCTACCACTCTCTGGATGAAGAAGAACTTCCTTACGTTTGTACGGAATCGATCCCCTTCTAACTTTAGCGAGTGCCCTCCTGTTCTTTTCACCTTGGCGAGGGTGAATAGTCTCTCTTTCTCTACTAAGTCAATTCCCTTCAATGTCTTGAATGTTTCGATCATGTCCCCTCTTTTCAAGGGAGAAGAGGCCCAGTTTCTCTAGCCTTTCGTTGTATGGCAACTCCCCCAGTCCCTTAACCATTTTTGTCGCTCTTCTCTGGACCCTTTTGAATAGTACTATGTTCTTTCTCATGTACAGCGACCAGTGTTGGATGCAATATTCTAGGTGGGGGGCATACCATGGCCCGGTACAGCGGCATGATAACCTTCTCACAGGGACGGGACAGGGAAATTGAGTTCCTGTGGGGACAGGGACAAATTTGTCCCCATGTCATTCTCTAATTCATATCAAAGTGAGCCACTAGAATCAGCAAACGAGGGCACCTTCTGTATAAAATACACTTTGCTCACCTTTAAATGAACAGAAAAGCAACATACTCTCAAAGGAAATTATAGACGCATAATTCAATATAAAAATACACCACTATTCCATTTTAGCAAGCTTAACACTCCTATCGCTACCTCACTAGATTAATTATGAAATATCTCAAAGTTATGGCAGAATGTAAGACATCATTCTCATACCAAAGATTGCAATTTTTGTGATTTGGTGCTTTGTTATTCCCACCTGCAAAGATATAGGGACCTTAACTTTATATATAATGATAACTAATAATAACTTTATTCTTTTATACCGCCATAACCAAAAGTTCTAGGCGGTTTACACTAAAAAGAGCTGGACAATCAGCGAAATACAATAATACAGTAAAAAATACAAATATTTATAAAATAGAATTTCAATAATAAAACTCACTAAGTAATAGCTGTCTAAAAGTGCCCAAGTATTTCAGAAAAGGCTTGTGCAGATGAGGACGGAGCTGAGGCATTGGTGGAATGAGGCATTATGATATCACAATCTGAGCTCTAGAATGTTACTACTTAGGATTTTAAAGTGTTTGAGGCTTGTGCAGATGAGGGCGGAGCTGAGGCATTGGTGGAATGAGGCATTATGACATCACAATCTGAGCTCTAGAAGGTTGCTACTTAGGATTTGAAAGTGACTGAGGCTTGTGCAGATGAGGACAGAGCTTGCAGGAGTGGGACAGAGACAGGAAAAGAATTCGCCGGGATGGGATGGGAAAATGAGTTCCCATGGAGACGGGGAAAAATTTTCCCCGTGTCATTCTCTATTAAATATTGACATGCTACCGATACCGATTGTGGAATGTTAGTATAGAGGGCTGATATATCAAGAGGGTTGAGGGAAGATGTGGAACTATGGCACTTACTTTTGTCATTTTCTAAAGTACATGTTCATTTTATTTTCAAAGAATTAAACTTGCATGTGATTGGATGTGGAGGTATTTTTCATGGTTGAAAGTACAAACATGTGCAGACCTACGGCGCATTCCGAAAATCAATTAAAACCGTTCTAGTTGACAAATTCATCTCCTAAACAGCCCTTCACTCACTATATTTCCCCTTTACCAACCTTGATATAATTTCTCATGTAACTCCTATTTCTTATGTTACATTTCTCTTCTTGCATTCTGTAATTCGCCGATTGTCCAGCCTTCTCTCAATGTGAACCGCCTAGAAGTCTTCCGACTATGGCGGCATAGAAAAATAAAGTTATTATTATTATTATAAAGAGGGAGATTATAGAATTATCCCCAACTTTGTACATAATACATAGTTGCAATTGCTGCTTAAGATGTTGGCAGGCCTTCATTTCCAATTTTTTGCACACACGCTGAACTATGACCGCGTCTGAAACCCCTTCAAGATCGAGGCTCTTCTTGCATTAGTCATCAACATCCAGGCAAAGACAATTATCTTTTTTTCTTCATCCATGTGAAATTGAAATGCAGAATACGTAGTAGAGGAAAGTTTACATGGAGTTTCCAAAGCGATCTCATTTTTCTTGAAAGGGAAAGAGGATGGGATTGGATGTGCCACCTTTCTGTGGTTTCAATCAAAGTAGTTTAATATTGTATATACAGGTACTTATTTCATACCTGGAGCAGTGGAGGGTTAAGTGGCTTGGTCAGAGTCACAAAGAGCAGTTGCAGTCCTCTGGTTCTCAGGCCACTGCATTACTAATACTATTTATCACTCCCTGCTCAGAAGAGCTTACAATCTAACCTGGACAGACGGACATGACATATAGGGTGGGGGAGGCAGAACCCGAGGTGAGACGAACAAAAAAATGTAAGAACATAAGCATAGCCTTACTGGGTCAGACTAATGGTCCATCAAGCCCAGTAGCCCGTTCTCACGATGGCCAATCCAGGTCACTAGTCCAAGGAGTAGCAATATCCCAAAGAGTAACAAAAGATTCTAGAATCCCAAAGAGTCTCAAGATTCCATGCAGAATGTCAAAGAATAGCAAGATTCCGGAATCCCAGATAGTAACAAGATACTAGAATCTCAAAGAGTACCAACATTCCATACAGAATCTCAAAGAATAGCAAGATTCCGGAATCCAGAGAGTAACAAGATTCTAGAACCCCAAAGAGTAGCGACATTCCATACAGAATCTCAAAGAATAGCAAGATTCCGGAATCCCAGATAGTAACAAGATTCTAGAATCCCAAAGAGTAGCAACATTCCATAAAGAATCTCCAAAGAATAGCAAGATTCCGGAATCCCAGAGAGTAACAAGATTCTAGAATCCCAGAGAGTAGCAACATTCCATAAAGAATCTCCAAAGAATAGCAAGATTCCGGAATCCCAGAGAGTAACAAGATTCTAGAATCCCAGAGAGTAGCAACATTCCATACAGAATCCCAAAGAATAGCAACATTCCATAAAGATTCTCCAAAGAATAGCAAGATTCCGGAATCCAGAGAGTAACAAGATTCTAGAACCCCAAAGAATAGCAACATTCCATACAGAATCCCAAAGAATAGCAAGATTCCATAAAGAATCTCCAAAGAATAGCAAGATTCCGGAATCCCAGAGAGTAACAAGATTCTAGAATCCCAGAGAGTAGCAACATTCCATAAAGAATCTCCAAAGAATAGCAAGATTCCGGAATCCCAGAGAGTAACAAGACTCTAGAATCCCAAAGAGTAGCAACATTCCATGATACCGATCCAGGCAAGTAGTGGCTTCCCCCACGTCTTTCTCAATAACGGACTATTGACTTTTCCTCCAGGAAATTGTCCAAACCCTTCTTAAAACCAGCTACGCTATCCGCTCTTACCACAACCTCTGGCGTTAGTTGAAAGCAGTCTCGAAGAGGTGGGCTTTTAACTTGCCCTTGAAGACTGCATTAACTGCTAGGCTATTCCATCACTCCCGCTGAAGGAATTCCATTGGCTTTTCTCAAAAAATGTAAGTCTCCCTCCAACTTAGGAATCAAGGCATCCCAAGTCCTCTAAATTTCTTCACACTTCTACCTCTGACCCTCTGTTGTAGTTCCTTCCTATTTCTCCTACTGTAAACCGCGTCGAGCTCTACGAACGTGGAGATGATGCGGTATACAAACCTAAGGATTAGATTAGATTAGATTAGATGAGAGTACGTCATTTTGAGGAATAAGTGCATGTATGAGGCAAGACAGTGTTTTATTGATAATGTGGGGGGAAGGAGGGTTTGTAATATGATTTACAGTAAGCTGCTTCAGGGTTTTTAGGAACCATGGGTGGAAAGTCAGAACTAAGTATACAGTAGAAATAAATAGATTATGGATAACCGGTTTTCTCCCATCCCCCTTCCCATTGCTTTCTTTCCATCTAGACCAAGTGAAGATTTGCTTGGAGCAAATACACTGTCTATGCGTTCCTCTTCCTTTCAGCCTCTCAGGGAATATTTGTCATTTGCAAGCTATAAAGAAGATACTCAGGCCACAGAGAGTTGCTTGCAGAACAAATTAGCCACCCGGGGATTGCATTTGCTGCTCCAGCCTCATATGGAATCTCAGCTTCTTGCGCTCTAGGTTTGCTTAGCCTGTACAAGAGCGGATGAGGACCTGAGAGGTCGAGAAGGAGAGAGCGCGTGAAATTCACAGAAAATGGAAGGGACCGGGGTAACTTTGTGTTATATGAGGCAGACCAGCAAGACTACAAGTCTGTTGATGCAATGGGCTAAAGGCAGGCTAGGCTCGTGATGGATACTGCCTGCTTACCATATAAACCCAATTATGGAAAACTAGTTACATTAACGGGTGCTAGAATATATGTGTGTGTGTCTGTCTTTATTTCTTTTTCTTTTCTCTCTCCTTAGTCGCTTTCTGTATTTCTGTCTTTCTTTCTGTCTTTTTTTCCTTGGCTGTCCACCACCACCCCTTGCCTGCTCCCCCTGTCCATTCTCCCTTCCTTTTACCTCCCCTGTGTCCTCCACCACCCCTTATCTGCTCCCCTTATCCAGCAGCAGCCCTTCTCCCTTTGTTTTACCTCCCCCCTGTCCATCATCACCTCTTTCCTGCTCCCCCTGTCCAGCAGTAGGCCTCCCTTCCTTTTTCTTCCCCCCCCTGTCCATCAGCACCTCTTCCCCTGTCCATCAACCCCTGTTGTAGTACACTTATCTTGTGAAGATTTCAGGGTCCTGGGTCCCAACGCGGACCACCTTTTTCATGAGTTGGACAGCTCGAATCGGTCCTACCCTGAAGACGGCTCAGCCCAAAAGCCTGCAACACAGAACATTCAGTGTACAGCATTGCCGGCAATCGGGGTATGAGTACGCGGCTCAGGAGACCGGTAAGGGCCGCCGCAGCCTGCAGGCGCCTCAAGCCACCGCGGCCTCGTCCCGGCAGCCGCCGCTCCGCACCGCCTTTGCCTTAGCGTGCATGCACACTCAGTGCCGAGGCCGGGGTTGCGCGGAGCAGCAATGGCAGAAGATAGACATTGCCAGGGTCGGGCATGGACCTTGCGCCGCCCTGGTCGGCTCCTCACTTCGCTCGAGGAGGCGATCGGCGGCTGGCTGGGGTGATGCGTGGTAAGCGCGCATGCGCACTCTTGTGGCCACATCGCGACGGATCAGGGAACATGGCTTTAGAGTGCGCATGCACGCTTACCATTTTATTATTATAGATAATGTTGCCCCATCGCTTGTAATTCCTTACCAATCAGGACGAGGGCATTCCAAGGCTGGAATTCTGCGTTTGGAAATTGTACTTTATAAATACGATCAATAAGGAAGTGTGGGCAGTTCGCCATCTCATTCATCGGTACATAAACTGTGCCCAAAAATCTCTGCAAAATCAATGTAAACACTGCTGAAAGAACTTTGGGCTCCTTTTACACAAGTGCGCTAGTGTTTTTAGCGCACGCACAAGATTAGCACACGCAAGCCGAAAAACTACCGCCTGCTTAAAAGGAGGCGGTAGCGGCTAGCGCGCGTGGCATTTTAGCACGCGCTATACCCGCTAGCGAACCTTTGTAAAAGGAGCTCTTTATTTTGTTAATTGCAGTAGTCGTTAGTATATTTTTTATCCATAACTATTTTGCAACTAATGGTAAGAAGAAGACCAGAGACTTCTAAAGAGGCATGATCGGTTCATAGACAATTGCGCGCAAGACAATTGCGCGCAGACAAAGTGGCGCGGACAACTGAGCATGAGACAACTGAGCGCAAGACAATTGAGCGCAAGACAATTGAGCGTGAAGACAAGTGAGTGCGAAGACAACCTAGCGCAAGACATTTGAGCGCAAGACAATTGAGCGCAAATTATTTTCCGTAATGTGCATGAGTGGGACAACTGAGCGCAAAACAACTCAGCGCCGGCAAGTGAGCGCAAGACAACTCAGCGCAAGAGAATTGAGCGCAAGACAACTCAGCGCCGGCAAGTGAGCGCAAGAGAGTCCGCGCGCGATTGTCTTGCGCACTTTTGATCTGTCACCGGCATTATCTCCTCCTTTCCCCTGCTGTCCATTCCTCTCCATATGCCACCAAACTGCCTTTCGCCTTTGCCGTTGTCTTCTTGATGGTCATAAGATATACTCAAAGTCAAGTCCCGCTCTTCTTTCGTGCACAGAAATGCTTTGCCCACTCTGTGAGGAGCCATGGAAACGTTCTTAGCCCAACCAACAAAAGGGCTCCTTTTACAAAGGTGCGTTAGCGGTTTAATGCGCGTAATAGCGCACGCTAAACCGCCGCCGCGCTAGCCGCTACCGCCTCTTCTTGAGCAGGTGGTAGTTTTTTGGCTAGCGCGGGGGTTAGCGCGTGATTAAAAGTCGCACGCGCGCTAAAGCCGCTAACGCGGCTTCGTAAAAGGAGCCCAAAATTTGGGCAGTCTCCATCGGAGGCTGCACGCTTAGTCCAGTGATTTTCCACATTTTTTTGTTCCGTTAGAAAAATACAGAACGAAAAAAGCGGAGAATTGCTGGACTAATAGGCCCTTTTACTAAGGTGCAGTAGCCGCTTTAGCTCATGCTAAAAATTAGTGCGCGCTAAACGCTAACGCGTTCATTATATCCTATGGATGCGTTAGCACACATTAGCATTTAACGCGTGCTCATTTTTAGCACAATAAAACGGCTACCGCACCTTAGGGGGGATTTTACTAAGGCGCACTAGTGCGTCTTAGCGCGCGCTAAATGCTAACACGTCCATAGGATATAATGGGTGCGTTGGCATGCATTAGCATTTAGCTCGCACTAGGACACACTAGCGCGCCTTAGTAAAAGGACCTATAAATGTATACCCCTCAATGAAGACTGCCCCAACTTTGCTGTTGGGTTGAGAACTTTTCAGCAGCCCCTCGTACTATATTTCTCCTTCAGATTTTTGCAGCCCAAATGTATGAGTCAGAATTTTTAAGCATTAAATCTTAGCTACCAAATTCTGGACCATTCGTCAAGCTTTGCTAAATCCCTCCTCATGTTTTCCTGCTGCAGATTCCGGTATTATCTACAAAGAGGCAGACCTTACCAAATATCCCTTCCACAATACTATTTATAAAAACGTCAAAAGAATAAGACCCATAACCGGAGCACCACTAGTAACATCCTTTTCCTCAGGATGAGCTCCACATACCACTACTGTTTGTCACCTTCCACTAGTAAACCAGTCAGTCACTTTAGGCCTTACCAAAAGCATTCAGTCTATTTATAAAACATTTATGTGGAATAGTGTCAAAGGCCTTGCTAAAATCTAAATGCATCACATCTAGAACTCCCCCTCAATCCAACTGTCTGGTCAACCAGTCAAAGAAACTAAGCAGATTTTCACAAGACCTACCTCTGGTAAAAACCATGCTGCCTTGGGTCCTGCAATCCATTGGATCCCAGAAACCTCAACATTCTCTGTTTTAGAAGTATTTCTGTAGTTTCCAACCTCCTCCTTTCTTCTGCTTTTCTGGAGAGCAACCACATCCACGCTTCTTCAGTTCATCAGAATCACTCCCAGCCCTAGAGAAGCATTGAAAAGGTCAGATAGCGGAGCTGCTAGAAGTTTCCTAACTTCCTTCAGCATCCTTGTATGTATCCCATTTGGCCCCATCAATTTAGTTTAGCTAGTTCCTCATGACCACAGGTCTTCTGAAAATTGTTTAAGGTCTACCATACATGTCTAAGGTCTACCGTATTTGCATTTGTCTACCATGCTTGTCTAAGGTCTACCGTATGTGCATTTGTCTACAATACATGTCTAAAGTCTACCGTATTTGCATTTGTCTACCATAATTTGTCTAAGGTCTACCGTATTTACATTTGTCTACCATAATTTGTCTAAGGTCTACCGTATTTGCATTTGTCTACCATGCTTGTCTAAGGTCTACCGTATTTACATTTGTCTACCATAATTTGTCTAAGGTCTACCGTATTTGCATTTGTCTACCATGCTTGTCTAAGGTCTACACTACAGTATGTGCATTTGTCTACAATACATGTCTAAAGTCTACCGTATTTGCATTTGTCTACCATAATTTGTCTAAGGTCTACCGTATTTACATTTGTCTACCATAATTTGTCTAAGGTCTACCGTATTTGCATTTGTCTACAATACATGTCTAAAGTCTACCATATTTGCATTTGTCTACCATAATTTGTCTAAGGTCTACCGTATTTGCATTTGTCTACCATAATTTGTCTAAGGTCTACCGTATTTACATTTGTCTACCATACATGTCTACGGTCTACCGTATTTGCATTTGTCTACAATACATGTCTAAAGTCTACCGTATTTGCATTTGTCTACCATAATTTGTCTAAGGTCTACCGTATTTACATTTGTCTACCATACATGTCTACGGTCTACCATATTTGCATTTGTCTACCATACATGTCTAAGGTCTACTGTGTTTGCATTTGTCTACCATAATTTGTCTAAGGTCTACCGTATTTGCATTTGTCTACCATAATTTGTCTAAGGTCTACCGTATTTGCATTTGTCTACCATACATGTCTAAGGTCTACTGTGTTTGCATTTGTCTACCATAATTTGTCTAAGGTCTACCGTATTTGCATTTGTCTACCATAATTTGTCTAAGGTCTACCGTATTTGCATTTGTCTACCATACATGTCTACGGTCTACCGTATTTGCATTTGTCTACCATACATGTCTAAGGTCTACCGTGTTTGCATTTGTCTACCATAATTTGTCTAAGGTCTACCGTATTTGCATTTGTCTACCATAATTTGTCTAAGGTCTACCGTATTTGCATTTGTCTACCATACATGTCTACGGTCTACCGTATTTACATTTGTCTACCATACATGTCTAAGGTCTACTGTGTTTGCATTTGTCTACCATAATTTGTCTAAGGTCTACCGTATTTGCATTTGTCTACCATAATTTGTCTAAGGTCTACCGTATTTGCATTTGTCTACCATACATGTCTACGGTCTACCGTATTTGCATTTGTCTACAATACATGTCTAAAGTCTACCGTATTTGCATTTGTCTACCATAATTTGTCTAAGGTCTACCGTATTTACATTTGTCTACCATACATGTCTAAGGTCTACTGTGTTTGCATTTGTCTACCATAATTTGTCTAAGGTCTACCGTATTTGCATTTGTCTACCATAATTTGTCTAAGGTCTACCGTATTTGCATTTGTCTACCATACATGTCTACGGTCTACCGTATTTGCATTTGTCTACAATACATGTCTAAAGTCTACCGTATTTGCATTTGTCTACCATAATTTGTCTAAGGTCTACCGTATTTACATTTGTCTACCATACATGTCTACGGTCTACCGTATTTGCATTTGTCTACAATACATGTCTAAAGTCTACCGTATTTGCATTTGTCTACCATAATTTGTCTAAGGTCTACCGTATTTACATTTGTCTACCATACATGTCTACGGTCTACCGTATTTGCATTTGTCTACAATACATGTCTAAAGTCTACCATATTTGCATTTGTCTACCATAATTTGTCTAAGGTCTACCGTATTTGCATTTGTCTACCATAATTTGTCTAAGGTCTACCGTATTTACATTTGTCTACCATACATGTCTACGGTCTACCGTATTTGCATTTGTCTACAATACATGTCTAAAGTCTACCGTATTTGCATTTGTCTACCATAATTTGTCTAAGGTCTACCGTATTTACATTTGTCTACCATACATGTCTACGGTCTACCGTATTTGCATTTGTCTACCATACATGTCTAAGGTCTACTGTGTTTGCATTTGTCTACCATAATTTGTCTAAGGTCTACCGTATTTGCATTTGTCTACCATAATTTGTCTAAGGTCTACCGTATTTGCATTTGTCTACCATACAATGTCTACGGTCTACCGTATTTGCATTTGTCTACCATACATGTCTAAGGTCTACCGTGTTTGCATTTGTCTACCATAATTTGTCTAAGGTCTACCGTATTTGCATTTGTCTACCATAATTTGTCTAAGGTCTACCGTATTTGCATTTGTCTACCATACATGTCTACGGTCTACCGTATTTACATTTGTCTACCATACATGTCTAAGGTCTACTGTGTTTGCATTTGTCTACCATAATTTGTCTAAGGTCTACCGTATTTGCATTTGTCTACCATAATTTGTCTAAGGTCTACCGTATTTGCATTTGTCTACCATACATGTCTACGGTCTACCGTATTTGCATTTGTCTACAATACATGTCTAAAGTCTACCGTATTTGCATTTGTCTACCATAATTTGTCTAAGGTCTACCGTATTTACATTTGTCTACCATACATGTCTAAGGTCTACTGTGTTTGCATTTGTCTACCATAATTTGTCTAAGGTCTACCGTATTTGCATTTGTCTACCATAATTTGTCTAAGGTCTACCGTATTTGCATTTGTCTACCATACATGTCTACGGTCTACCGTATTTGCATTTGTCTACAATACATGTCTAAAGTCTACCGTATTTGCATTTGTCTACCATAATTTGTCTAAGGTCTACCGTATTTACATTTGTCTACCATACATGTCTACGGTCTACCGTATTTGCATTTGTCTACAATACATGTCTAAAGTCTACCGTATTTGCATTTGTCTACCATAATTTGTCTAAGGTCTACCGTATTTACATTTGTCTACCATACATGTCTACGGTCTACCGTATTTGCATTTGTCTACAATACATGTCTAAAGTCTACCATATTTGCATTTGTCTACCATAATTTGTCTAAGGTCTACCGTATTTGCATTTGTCTACCATAATTTGTCTAAGGTCTACCGTATTTACATTTGTCTACCATACATGTCTACGGTCTACCGTATTTGCATTTGTCTACAATACATGTCTAAAGTCTACCGTATTTGCATTTGTCTACCATAATTTGTCTAAGGTCTACCGTATTTACATTTGTCTACCATACATGTCTACGGTCTACCGTATTTGCATTTGTCTACCATACATGTCTAAGGTCTACTGTGTTTGCATTTGTCTACCATAATTTGTCTAAGGTCTACCGTATTTGCATTTGTCTACCATAATTTGTCTAAGGTCTACCGTATTTGCATTTGTCTACCATACATGTCTACGGTCTACCGTATTTGCATTTGTCTACCATACATGTCTAAGGTCTACCGTGTTTGCATTTGTCTACCATAATTTGTCTAAGGTCTACCGTATTTGCATTTGTCTACCATAATTTGTCTAAGGTCTACCGTATTTGCATTTGTCTACCATACATGTCTAAGGTCTACCGTGTTTGCATTTGTCTACCATAATTTGTCTAAGGTCTACCGTATTTGCATTTGTCTACCATAATTTGTCTAAGGTCTACCGTATTTGCATTTGTCTACCATAATTTGTCTAAGGTCTACCGTATTTGCATTTGTCTACCATAATTTGTCTACGGTCTACCGTATTTGCATTTGTCTACCATACATGTCTAAGGTCTACCGTGTTTGCATTTGTCTACCATAATTTGTCTAAGGTCTACCGTATTTGCATTTGTCTACCATAATTTGTCTAAGGTCTACCGTATTTGCATTTGTCTACCATAATTTGTCTAAGGTCTACCGTATTTACATTTGTCTACCATACATGTCTAAGGTCTACTGTGTTTGCATTTGTCTACCATAATTTGTCTAAGGTCTACCGTATTTGCATTTGTCTACCATACATGTCTAAGGTCTACCGTGTTTGCATTTGTCTACCATAATTTGTCTAAGGTCTACCGTATTTGCATTTGTCTACCATAATTTGTCTAAGGTCTACCGTATTTGCATTTGTCTACCATAATTTGTCTAAGGTCTACCGTATTTGCATTTGTCTACCATACATGTCTACGGTCTACCGTATTTGCATTTGTCTACCATACATGTCTAAGGTCTACCGTGTTTGCATTTGTCTACCATAATTTGTCTAAGGTCTACCGTATTTGCATTTGTCTACCATAATTTGTCTAAGGTCTACCGTATTTGCATTTGTCTACCATAATTTGTCTAAGGTCTACCGTATTTGCATTTGTCTACCATAATTTGTCTAAGGTCTACCGTATTTGCATTTGTCTACCATACATGTCTAAGGTCTACTGTGTTTGCATTTGTCTACCATAATTTGTCTAAGGTCTACCGTATTTACATTTGTCTACCATACATGTCTACGGTCTACCGTATTTGCATTTGTCTACAATACATGTCTAAAGTCTACCGTATTTGCATTTGTCTACCATAATTTGTCTAAGGTCTACCGTATTTACATTTGTCTACCATACATGTCTACGGTCTACCGTATTTGCATTTGTCTACCATACATGTCTAAGGTCTACTGTGTTTGCATTTGTCTACCATAATTTGTCTAAGGTCTACCGTATTTGCATTTGTCTACCATAATTTGTCTAAGGTCTACCGTATTTGCATTTGTCTACCATACATGTCTACGGTCTACCGTATTTGCATTTGTCTACCATACATGTCTAAGGTCTACCGTGTTTGCATTTGTCTACCATAATTTGTCTAAGGTCTACCGTATTTGCATTTGTCTACCATAATTTGTCTAAGGTCTACCGTATTTGCATTTGTCTACCATACATGTCTAAGGTCTACCGTGTTTGCATTTGTCTACCATAATTTGTCTAAGGTCTACCGTATTTGCATTTGTCTACCATAATTTGTCTAAGGTCTACCGTATTTGCATTTGTCTACCATAATTTGTCTAAGGTCTACCGTATTTGCATTTGTCTACCATAATTTGTCTACGGTCTACCGTATTTGCATTTGTCTACCATACATGTCTAAGGTCTACCGTGTTTGCATTTGTCTACCATAATTTGTCTAAGGTCTACCGTATTTGCATTTGTCTACCATAATTTGTCTAAGGTCTACCGTATTTGCATTTGTCTACCATAATTTGTCTAAGGTCTACCGTATTTGCATTTGTCTACCATACATGTCTAAGGTCTACTGTGTTTGCATTTGTCTACCATAATTTGTCTAAGGTCTACCGTATTTGCATTTGTCTACCATACATGTCTAAGGTCTACCGTGTTTGCATTTGTCTACCATAATTTGTCTAAGGTCTACCGTATTTGCATTTGTCTACCATAATTTGTCTAAGGTCTACCGTATTTGCATTTGTCTACCATAATTTGTCTAAGGTCTACCGTATTTGCATTTGTCTACCATAATTTGTCTAAGGTCTACCGTATTTGCATTTGTCTACCATACATGTCTACGGTCTACCGTATTTGCATTTGTCTACCATAATTTGTCTACGGTCTACCGTATTTGCATTTGTCTACCATACATGTCTAAGGTCTACCGTGTTTGCATTTGTCTACCATAATTTGTCTAAGGTCTACCGTATTTGCATTTGTCTACCATAATTTGTCTAAGGTCTACCGTATTTGCATTTGTCTACCATAATTTGTCTAAGGTCTACCGTATTTGCATTTGTCTACCATACATGTCTAAGGTCTACTGTGTTTGCATTTGTCTACCATAATTTGTCTAAGGTCTACCGTATTTGCATTTGTCTACCATACATGTCTAAGGTCTACCGTGTTTGCATTTGTCTACCATAATTTGTCTAAGGTCTACCGTATTTGCATTTGTCTACCATAATTTGTCTAAGGTCTACCGTATTTGCATTTGTCTACCATAATTTGTCTAAGGTCTACCGTATTTGCATTTGTCTACCATAATTTGTCTAAGGTCTACCGTATTTGCATTTGTCTACCATACATGTCTAAGGTCTACCGTGTTTGCATTTGTCTACCATAATTTGTCTAAGGTCTACCGTATTTGCATTTGTCTACCATACATGTCTACGGTCTACCGTATTTGCATTTGTCTACCATAATTTGTCTACGGTCTACCGTATTTGCATTTGTCTACCATACATGTCTAAGGTCTACCGTGTTTGCATTTGTCTACCATAATTTGTCTAAGGTCTACCGTATTTGCATTTGTCTACCATAATTTGTCTAAGGTCTACCGTATTTGCATTTGTCTACCATACATGTCTAAGGTCTACCGTGTTTGCATTTGTCTACCATAATTTGTCTAAGGTCTACCGTATTTGCATTTGTCTACCATAATTTGTCTAAGGTCTACCGTATTTGCATTTGTCTACCATAATTTGTCTACGGTCTACCGTATTTGCATTTGTCTACCATAATTTGTCTAAGGTCTACCGTATTTGCATTTGTCTACCATAATTTGTCTAAGGTCTACCGTATTTGCATTTGTCTACCATACATGTCTAAGGTCTACCGTGTTTGCATTTGTCTACCATAATTTGTCTAAGGTCTACCGTATTTGCATTTGTCTACCATAATTTGTCTAAGGTCTACCGTATTTGCATTTGTCTACCATAATTTGTCTAAGGTCTACCGTATTTGCATTTGTCTACCATACATGTCTAAGGTCTACTGTGTTTGCATTTGTCTACCATAATTTGTCTAAGGTCTACCGTATTTGCATTTGTCTACCATAATTTGTCTAAGGTCTACCGTATTTGCATTTGTCTACCATAATTTGTCTAAGGTCTACCGTATTTGCATTTGTCTACCATAATTTGTCTAAGGTCTACCGTATTTGCATTTGTCTACCATAATTTGTCTAAGGTCTACCGTATTTGCATTTGTCTACCATAATTTGTCTAAGGTCTACCGTATTTGCATTTGTCTACCATAATTTGTCTAAGGTCTACCGTATTTGCATTTGTCTACCATAATTTGTCTAAGGTCTACCGTATTTGCATTTGTCTACCATAATTTGTCTACGGTCTACCGTATTTTCATCTGTGAACATAAAACAGAAATATAAGTTAAGCTACTCTTCTTTATCCCTCCTCTTCATTCTCATAATTCCACTTTGACACGTCCTACTATCACTAACATATCTTTAAAGAAATCTCACTTCCCCTTTCACTTTATTGTGTAAGCTATTTTTTCTTCCATTTGCAACTATTCTTCCTGATTACTTTACCAGCTTCTCGTAGTTTTTTTTCCCCAGATACTGTTGTCTGTCTTCCTCATTTCCTTTTGAGAACCAAAATGATCTTCTTTTCTTCTTATTTTTATTTACTTTCCTAACAAAAATGCTGGTTGCCCCTTTGAGTTTTTGCCCACTGCTTCTCTACTTCCCTCAGATGTTCCGATCCAATTAATAACTCTTTGAACCATTCTCCCATCATGACAAAGTTAATTCTTTTTTTTTTTTTAAGTCTAGAAGCTTCACTTTTAAATGAACCCTCTCCATATGTGTCTTAATAGTGAACCACATCATCTGGTGATCACTGAATGTCTCTGTTTATAATTGTGCATGCTTGAGAACCTGAATAAACTAATGTAAACCGTTCTCAGCTCTCCTGGGAGAATGGTATAGAAAATTGCCATATAGAATTCAGGATCTCCATACTTCTAGATCAGGGGTGGGCAACTCCGGTCCTCGAGAGCCGGAATCCAGTCGGGTTTTCAGGATTTCCCCAATGAATATGCATGAGATCTATTTGCATGCACTGCTTTCAATGCATATTCATTGGGGAAATCCTGAAAACCCGACTGGATTTAGGCACTCGAGGACCGGAGTTGCTCACCCCTGTTCTAGATGAACCTATACAATAGGCAGGGGTAGGGAACTCCGGTCCTCGAGAGCCGTATTCCAGTCGGGTTTTCAGGATTTCCCAATGAATATGCATTGAAAGCAGTGCATGCAAATAGATCTCGTGTATATTCATTGGGGAAATCCTGAAATCCCAAC
Source organism: Geotrypetes seraphini (assembly GCF_902459505.1). Lineage (NCBI taxonomy): Eukaryota > Metazoa > Chordata > Amphibia > Gymnophiona > Dermophiidae > Geotrypetes > Geotrypetes seraphini. Next base: position 13,206,577 of record NC_047093.1, on the reverse strand, counting down.
TGGAATACGGCTCTCGAGGGCCGGAGTTCCCTACCCCTGCAATAGGGATACCCCAATCAACACCCATCAAATTAAAATAAGCAATCATTTCCTTTTCGTAACTATGTTGTGGATATCTTTAATCAAATCGCTGACACCCTCTGCTTGTGAAGGAATCCTGTATATTACACCACTGAAAATAAATGTTTTCATTTCCTCTTTCCATATTTACTCATAGTGTCTCCGCCTTATCCTGTAAGTCCCGCAATTCTGTTACGTAAGTGTTATATTTAACATAGAGCACCAGTCCTCTATAATTTCTCCTACTATGCCCATCTTGAATAGATTATAGCCCTGTATGACTATGGTTCTCTATGAACCAGTGGTGTACCTGTCGGGGCAGGAACCTGGGGCCGGAGCACCCCCTCCCCTCTTCCAGGCAGTGGGAAGATGAGCGGATCGGTTACAAGGTTGCAGGCTGCTTGCGTGTGGCTCTGCTGAACCTCCACTCCGGAACAGGAAGTTCACATCAGAAGGGCAGGGCCGGTGGAGCCGACTGCCACATGCAGGTTGACCGCTTGACCTGTGACCTCTCCATCATCCCCAAACTCCCTGCACACAGGGTGGACCACCCCCTCACCCCGCCCTTGGTACGCCACTACCATGAACCATGTTTCCTTGATCGCTACCAAATCCCAGACAGCCTTTCTCATGGCAGCTCTTAAATCTGCAATCCTATTATCCATACTGTGAACATTAATGTACTGTACACTTCTTTCCAGATGCTGACTTTTATTTCACACACTTTGGGCATTAGTATATATGGGTCTCCAGATGTTGATCGTATTTCCCATACTATGGGCATTAGTGTTCCTGGCTTTCCAGATGTTCCCCTTTTTCCCCATTTAATATAAGAATAGCCTTACTGGGTCAGACTAATGGTCTATTTAGCCCAGTAGCCCGTTCACATGGTGGCCAATCCAGGTTCCCAGCACCTGGCCAAAACCCAAAGAGTCGCAACATTCCGCAAAGAATCTCAAAGAATAGCAAGATTCCAGAATCCCAGAGAGCAACAAAATTCTAGAACCCCAAAGATTAGCAACATTCCATGCTGCCAATCCAGGGCAAGCAGTGGCTTCCCCCATGTCTTTCTCAATAACAGACTATGGACTTTTCCTCCAGGAATATGTCCAAACCTTTCTTAAAACCAGCTACACTATCTGCTCTTACCACATCCTATGGCAACGCGTTCCAGAGCTTAACTATTCTCTGAGTGAAAAAAAAATTTCCTCCTATTGGTTTTAAAAGTATTTACCTATAACTTTATCAAGTGTCCCCTAATCTTTGTAATGTTTGATGGAGTGAAAAATCGATCCACTTGTACTCAGGCAATCAAAGGAGCTCTGGGGTTTGAGTGAAGTGATGGGAGAGGGATCTTCTCTTTCCATTCCAGGAAATCCTTTACCGGAAAGCCATAAGTTGGTGCGCGAGTCAGTGATGGTGGTATGGGATCAAGCCAGGATACCGACACAACGCACGGACACTTGCGTTACGAAGTTGAAGAAACTACATGAATGAAAGTGTTGCAAACAAGGCGCTCAAAGCCATTTCCAGACATCTATGGTTTCTGTCCGAGCACCTGGCAGCACTTGCCTTCGCACCAGAGCCAAAGCCGGACATTCCACGATGTCTCGTGCGTACAGATGAAACAGAACCTGTGACCTTTGAAAGTAAGGATGACAGACGAGACATCTGGGTTTTAATGACATTGTTTTCAATGGATGTAAGACCCGGATGTCTCAATCCGTCCCCCTTTTTCTGGAGCCATATGATAACCCTATTAGACAATATAAGTATCTAAATCAGGGAGGTCCAACCTTTTGGCTTCCCTGGGCCGCATTGACCGAAAAAAATGTTTCTGGGGCCGCACAAACATGTAAACGCTGCAGCAAGACAGAGGAGGGAGCCGGCAAGACGGTAAACACCCGGGGGCAGCAGAGGAAAACACTGCATCGCCCTCGACGGGGGCCGCACAAAATACTTCACGGGGCCGCAGGTTGGACACCCCTGGTCTAAATGCTGGTATATGCATTTACAGAACCTGACAGAGCTTCTAAACTAAACACCTTAACTTGTTTTTCACTTTTTTTTTTTTCTCATGGGTCCTGATGGCAGAATTCAGCTGCCTGAGAAACTGAGGGATGCTCGACTTCGGCTTTCAAAAATTATGTGCCTACCCCTGCGAGTGCCAACCTGGCCTAGGGGCTCCTTTTACAAAGGTGCGCTAGGTCCTTAACGCGCGCAATAGTGCACGTTAAATCCCCGAGCGCGCTAGCCACTACCGTCTCCTTTTTAGGAGGCGGTAGATTTTCAGCTACCGCACGGTAATTTTGTGCGTGCACTAAAAACCCTTGCGCACCTTCGTAAAAGGAGCCCTAGGTCTTTCCATTTATGAAATAGCTAATCTATTTTAGTTAACCCCCCCTTCAAGAGCACAAATTTAAAATAAAGCCATACCTAAGATGAAAATTTAAAAAACTATTTTTTGTAGTTTCAAGAGCTGGAGCTGCCAGCCAAGGGATATAATAACATCTTTCTAATTAGTAATGCTCATTTAAAGTGCAATTACAGCAGCCTAATTGCATTTTAAATGACAGTTCAATTAAATAGAACTTTGAAGAGCGCCTGAAACTTTTTAAAGCATGCAAATTATACTGAGCACGGCAGCCTGCTGTGAATTAACCCGAGTTTACCCATAATTCCCTGCAAGGCACCGAGTACACATTAGGGAAGCAAACTCGGGTACCGTGCTAGGTTCACGAGGCACGAGATACTAGTAAACAGTTTGCCAAGCCATTAAAAGAAGTTCCAACAAAGAGGGTCGGTAACAAAAATCTCATGCACGAATACAGGATGTCCGGGGCGGTACTTGGAGAGACCTCCCAGGAAAGAGACTTGGGAGTTCTGATCGACAAGTCGATGAAGCCATCCGTGCAATGAGCTATGGCGGTGAAAAGGGCGAACAGAATGCTAGGAATGATAAAGAAGGGGATCACGAACAGATCGGAGAAGGTTATCATGCCGCTGTACCGGGCCATGATGTGCCCTCACCTAGAGTACTACGTCCAGCACTGGTCGCCGTATACGAAGAAGGTCATGGTAGTACTCGAAAGGGTCCAGAGAAGAGCGACTAAGATGGTTAAGGGGTTGGAGGAGTTATCGTATAGTGAAAGATTAGAGAAACTGGGTCTTTTTTCCCTCGAACAGAGGAGATTGAGAGGGGCCATGATCGAAACATTCAAGATATTGAAGGGAATAGACTTAGTAGAGAAAGACAGACTGTTCACCCTCTCCAGGGTAGGGAGAACGAGAGGACACTCTCTAAAATTGAAAGGGGATAGATTCCATACAAACGTAAGGACGTTCTTCTTCACCCAGAGAGTGTTAGAAAACTGGAACGCTCTTCTGGAGTCTGTCATAGGGGAAAACACCCTCCAGGGATTCAAATAGGGGAAAACACCCTCCAGGGATTCAAGACAATTGATTTAACGCGCGTTAAACGCTAACATATGCATGTTAGTCTATGGATGCATTAGCATTTAGTGCACCCTAATTCGATTAGAGCGCGCTAATTGGTTAGCGTACCTTAGTAAAACAGGGGGTTAGTCTATTCTATCTGTGTACCCTACATCATCTGAACCCCTGAGGAAGGAGAGTTCGCCAAAACACAGACCGTGTAGGGTCCATTTGGACTATTATATTTGTATTGTAATGGTTTTATTGTGAAGAGCGAATAATAAATCATCTTTCAGAACATCTACATCCACGGTCTTTTGTTTTTATCCTTAGTTGATAAAGACCATAAAAACATTTTATGGCACATAATTACAAAATGAGAAAATAAGAAAGAAAGAAACAAACAAACAAAAAATCAATGAAATGCAAAATCTTCACCAATGAAATGACCCCTCCCACCAAACTCCACCAATTATCTACTCTAAAGTAGAGAGTTTTACAGGGACAGAAATCAAGCCCGTCCACACCCACCCCCGCTCGTTCCTGCTGGCATCACACCTGTCCCCACCATCCCCGTCCTGCACGCGCGCACCAAGATATTCGAACCCCTTCGTGTCCAGCTGCCTCCAATCCCGCAAGATCCTCGCGACCACGAGGGGGGTCCCCACGGGATACTCGCGACCCAAGGGGATGCCCCCACGGGATACCCACGACCCAAGGGGATGGCCCCACAGGATCCCCGTGATCAAGAGGGGGTCCCCATAGGATCCCCACGACCCAAGGGGGTGCCCCCACGGGATACCCGTGACCCAAGGGGATGGCCCCACGGGATCCCCGTGATCAAGAGGGGGGTCCCCATAGGATCCCCACGACCCAAGGGGGTGCCCCCATGGGATCTCCGTGACCACGAGGGGGGTTCCCATAGGATCCCTGCGACCCAAGGGGGTGCCCCCACGGGATACCCGCGACCCAAGGGGATGGCCCCACAGGATCCCCACAATCCAAGGGGGTGCCCCCACGGGATCCCCGTGATCAAGAGGGGGGTCCCCATAGGATCCCCACGACCCAAGGGGGTGCCCCACGGGATCTCCGTGACCACGAGGTGGGTTCCCATAGGATCCCTGTGACCCAAGGGTGTGCCCCCACGGGATCTCCGTGACCACGAGGGGGGTCCCCATAGGATCCCCATGACCCAAGGGGTGCCCCCACGGGATCCCCATGACCACAAGGGGAGAACCCCACAGGTCCCGCGGGATTCCCGCCATCCCCCGTCCCCATGCAGCTCTCTACTCTAAAGCCCAACAGTGTGAGGAGACCCAGTGATCCTAGCGAGCACAGCCTTCTTTGGTCCAACATAATAATTGCAGAAAACAGTTGCTGCCATAAGCATGAGATTTTTGAGACCACCCATCACATCTCACTTGACGAAGGCTCTTATGTCATCTCAAAAACTCCCACAAAGTCCAGTTTCTCTTCTATAAAGAGAGCCCCAGAGGCATTAAGAAAAGAGGGGAGGGGGGGAGCATCCAAATGCCCCTGTAATTATCTGACTGTGTGTTGTTCAATATCACCTGAGGGATATAACAACTAAGACCAAAATATTCTGAGGCCTGGACGCATCTCAGTTCCTCACTGAGGCAGGGCCATGTGCCAGTTGGAAGGCCAAGTTCGGTAACTCAGTAAGTGGAGACTTTCCAGCTGCAGACTCACAAATTAAACTGCAGCTGCTGTGCACGGTGAACCTGATCTGCTCCGAGAGAGGGGGGGAAAAAAAAAAAAATCAATTAATGTTTCCATTCTCCCAAACGGCCCAGAAATTGAATAGAAAGGGAAAAAAAAAAGAAAAGGTCCAACAGTCTACGTCTATTGTGACGGGAAGATAAAACCGAAGATGCGGTATTGAATAGCCAGGCTAACACGGGTCAGTTACAGTCGTAGAGAAAGGAGATACAAGTAGTTAGTGTTTCACTTTGTAAATAAATTATTTATTTATGGGGTACACTAGGGAACATGGCGGATATGTTGTTTATTCATACGTGCTAGCTTAAAAATGTTCTTTGTTTTCAAAGTTTTTCTCTGAATAAAAAAAGCGCATAATTTTAATGACCTACCTAAAAAAAAAAAAGACCTTTCGGAACAGCTGAATGCCTGGTAGAAACAACTCGATCTTGTGCAATATTGAATTTGATTCTTTTCAGATTTCTGTCTTTTTGAATTGGGAGGGGGAGGGTGGAGAGATTTGGGGTGGATTTTTAGACCAATGTTTCTCAACTCGGACCTGGAGTAGCTCCTCGCCAGTCAGGTTTTCAGGATATCCACAATGAATTTGTATACGCTTGATTTGCATACACTGCCTCCTTTATATGCATATTTCTTTCATGCATATTCATTGTGGATATCCTGAAAACATGGCTGCCAAGGGGCTACTCCAGGACCGAGTTGAGAAACACTGTTTTATAAATTGGAACGACAGGTGAGGTGATTGAATTTGCAGATGACACGAAACTGTTCAAAGTTGTTAAGACGCATGTAGGAAATTGGAAGAGTGGGTGTCCAAGTGGCAGATGAAATTTAATGCGGACAAATGTAAAGTGATGCACATTGGGAAGAATAACCCGAATCACAGTTACCGGATACTAGGATCCTGGGACCCATTGCTCCGGGGGGCCCCTAGTGGGTGGCATGTTCACCGCCTTCTATCCATGCTGGTCTGACATCTTTTTCTCCTGGTCTTGCAGACACATCCATTTTTGTTTCAGGGGGCTGCCGTCCCTGGCACTGATTCTCAACTACTCCTTGCGGCCTCTCTCTGTGCTTTCCTTTGGCCACGGTTCATCCAGACAGAAACAGGAAGTTGCATTATTAGGGATTGACCACAGCAGAAGGAAAGCACAGAGCGTTTGAGAATTGCTGCCGTAGCTGACGGTCCCCTGCAACAAAAATGAATGTGTCTGTAAGTCTGAAGGTGAGGACAACGTCGGACCAACACAGATAGAAAGGGGAGGAAATGCTAGGCCAGGAAGCCCCCTGAACCAGCTTCTTAAGTAGAACGGGGAAGGCTGGGGGTAGAGGAGAAGTGAAGGGGAAGAACTTATGAGGCCGGAAACAGAAGGGACAGAGAGAAAGATAGTGGGCAACGCTGTTGAGGGAAAGAAGTTGAACTGGCATGGTGTGGAGAAAGTGGTAAAAATATACTTGAAATGAAGACAGTTGGTAAGAGAAAGGGAGTGATGGTGGACCTTGGGGTAGTGAAGAGGAAGCGAGAGATATAGGATGGGAGGGTAGACTAGTTGAAAAGAGAAAAGGAAAGATGGTGGACCTGGGGGGAGGGAGGGAGAGTTAGGAGAGGGGAGGATAGTTGGGAATAGAAAGGGAGAGATGGTGGACCTAGGGAGAGGGAGGGAGGCAGGGAGAGATATGGGGTGGGAGGGAAGTTGGATGTGAGGATGGAAGGAAGGAAGAAATGTTAGGTCTGGGGAGGAAGGGAGAGAGAGATGCATCATGTCTTTTTTTCCCTCCCTCTCATTATTCAGCATCAAGGGTGGAGGAAGAACAACAACAGAAAAGAGAAGGAGAAAGGTTTGACCATGGGGAGAGAGGATGAGAGATGGAGGGCAGGAGGGAACAGAGGTGGTATAAGATGGTGCTAGGTCAGTGGTCTTCATTGCAAGACCCGTGAGCCGAGGCAGCCCTCTGAAATCTCTGGAGCCTATGTAGAATTTTATCCTCTCTCCCCAGGCGGGATCCAGCACTTTTTTAACCCTTTTTTTCTAGCACTGCACTCTTCAGTCTACAGGCACCCTTAGTGAAGTAAACATGCTGCCTTCAGTGGTCCTGGAAGTTTTACTACAGCTTCCTGTCCCCATGATAGGAAGCTATAGCAAAGGGAAAACTCTGGGGTCACTGAAGGCAGCATATTTACTTCACTCACGCTGCCCACGGCCTGAAGAGTGCAGTGCTGGAAATAAAAAGGGTGAAAAAGTGCTGGATTCCGCCAGGGAGAGGGAGAGGGTACTACAAAGATGATGGACTGTGGAGATGGGAAGGAAAGGGTAAGAAGATGCTAGACCTCTGTGGGAAGAAAGAAGGGAAGGGAAAGGGAAGGGGAGGATAGTGATGCCATATCACAGGAGGGGAAGGGAAGGAGAGAGAGATGCAGAACAGGGATGGAAGGAGAGGAGGGAAGAAAGAGATATGTTAGACTGTGAGAAGAGGAGAGAGATAGAAGACCATGGGAAGGAGGAAAGGGAAGGGAGGAAATGGACCATGGGAAGGGGAAAGGGGAGAGAGGGAAGGAGAAAGAGATATCAGGGAAGGGAAGGAGGATAGAGATGCCAGAACACATTAGTGGGAAGGAGGGAAGAGATACCAGACCATGGGAAAAGGGGAAGGGAAGGAGAGAGCTATCTGACCACTAGAAGGGGAAGGAGGAGGGAGAGAGAAGGAGAGAAATAAGCCAGAGAACAGTAGGAGGGAAGGGAAGAAGGTGAGAGAGATATGCCAGACTGTGGGAAGGAGAATGATACCAAATCAGGGTAGGGGGAATGGAAGGAGAGAGATTTCAGACCACAAGAAGAGGGAGGGAAGGAGATGCCAGAACACAGTAGGGGAAAGGAGGGAAAGTAAGGAAGCATTTTTTCATTTAAGGCATCTGTCTCACGTCTACGGAGACATGTAGGGATGCGTAAGCGTGCCCAAAGTCATTTCTGGGCAAAACCACGCCCACGCCCTGCCTTGGGCATGCTTAAGTGTTCCTATGCATCTCTGCAGATGTGCTATGGATGCCTACAACATAGGTGTCCTTACTCGAACAATTTCTTTTAAAAACATGCGTCCCAATTGGCTGCCAGACAGTGGCGCGTTTTGATAATCAGGCACATAGCACTGGTTTGCCCAGAAAGCAGGCCTAGGAATCAAACACAAGCTTTTTGCATGTTGAACTTTGCCAGTGAGCCATCTGATTAGCCGTTAATTGCTTCGTAAAAATACCAACTCCGCAGCCATGGACATGCTGGAAGTCAAGACGCAAAAGTCATTGAAAACGAAAAAGCAGAGTCTTAACAATAACGGGCAAATCTAAGCAGATTCCTGGCTATGCAAATAGTTAATCAATGGTAGGATATTATTTACAAAAGAAAATCTTCATTGCTCACAGAGCACATAAAAAATGCCTCTATCTCTAGACATCTGTTTGTTTGTATTTCAGTATGTGAATTTCACATTCTGTGCTGGGTGTCGATGACTCACCATTTCAATTGGAAATAAAAAGAAATATATTTTTACATTCATACTTCGATGCAGTGGAGAAAAAAAATGTTCAGCAGCCCTTGTCAGGGTCATTTTTATTTTAATTTAAAAAAAAAATTTATATCGCATAAAACCTACGTGGTTCACAATAAATACGTGTTCATCAAAAGATGGAAGAGCACCTACAAGTTGACGTGAACCCATGTAGAGGATATTATGTATTTATTTTCAATATAATAAATTACGTTATTACCGAGTGCATAGAGAGAGAGGCATCAGCAGCAGAAGAAAGGAGGTCTTTGGTTATTCCCACTTGGAGTACCGTATGCCATTTTGGAGGTGGTATCTCCCAAAGAACTTAGAAAGACTTGGAGTGGTTCAAAGGCAGGTTGAAATTTGTGTTGAAAGTCTTGAAGGCCTGAATATGTGTACTCTCAACTAGAGCAGTGTTTCTCAAACATTTTTAGTTTCGGCACACTAAACGGAGCAAATGTTTTTCGCGGTACCTTATAATTGAAATTATTAAATTGCAAAACCAACATAAAAATTAAATTTCAGCGTTATTTATTTAAAGTTTTTAAAGCTATGTACGGGTAATTTTAACTACTACTACCACTATTATTTCTTTAACACTACCAGACGCACGCAGCACTGTACAGAGTCACAAAGAAGACAGTCCCTGCTCCAAAGAGCTTACAATCTAAACAGGCAAGACAGACAAACAGAATGTCATGGATCCAGTTAAGGGGAACGGTTAATCAGCTGGCTGGGCTGAAGGGCAGAGGCGAGTACAGGACAATGAAGACATTGTGACATCACTGATGAGGTTGGCTCTTATTGGTGGAATGAGGTATTACGACGTCACAATCTCAGCTCTGCTTCCCACAGACTGAAACTCTTCACACTACTACTATGAATTATTTCTATAGCGCTACCAGACGCACGCAATGCTGTACAGTCATAAAGAAGACAGTCCCTGCTCAAAAGAGCTTACAATCTAAACACCCAAGACAGACAAACAGGATGTCATGGATCCAGTTAAGGGGAACGGTTAATCAGCTGGCTGGGCTGGAGGGCAGAGGCGAGTACAGGACAATGAAGACATTGTGACAACACTGATGAGGTTGGCTCTTATTGGTGGAATGAGGCATTATGACATCACAAGTCAGCTCTGCTTCCCAAAGACTGAAACTTTTCACACAACTATTAATTATTTCTATAGTTCTACTAGACGCAAGCAGCGCTGTACAGTCACAAATAAGACAATCCCTGCTCCAAAGAGCTTACAATCTAAGCAGACAAGACAGACAAACAGGATGTCATGGATAGAGTTAAGGGGAACGGTTAATCAGCTGGCTGGGTTGGAGGGCGGAGGGGAGTCCAGGACAATCAAGCCATTGTGACATCACTGATGAGGTTGGCTCTTATTGGTGGAATGAGGCATTATGACATCACAAGCTCAGCTCTGAATATAGTTAAGGGGAACGGTTAATCAGCTGGCTGGGTTGGAGGGCAAGGTAACAAGGTGAAACTATAGTAGATAGAATAGAATTGCTAATCAATGCGATGGATGTGTTTGTTTTTGAGTGCAAATTAACTCAAAACGTGGCTCAATAGTCGACAAGCAAACACGCATTTCATCATCCACCATCTGCAGTCATTCTCTTTTTTTTAAATTAAATGTCTGTCAGAGCTGAAAATCCAAGTTCGCAAAGATAAGAAGATTCAAACAGTAATAAAGCCTTGATTGCTTTGTTGCTCAAGTTAGGATAGCGACTGCATAAAAAATAAAAATAAATCTTTAAAATTACTTACTATTAGTTTTCAAGGACCAATCATGTCAAAGAATGATGCTTGTCTGGGCGGTTGTCTCCTTACGCACACAGACGCTCATAACATTGACAGACTCATGCGTACGCGACGTACATGTCATCTATTCTCGTGTATACTTACGAAGGGAATTTTTTTAAAAATAAAGTAAAATTCTGGAATCTCTTCCCATGACACACAGTTTGAGAGACACTGCTCTAGAGGAAAGGAGGGATGGGGGGAGATACTATACAGACATTTAAATACTTGAAAGGTATTAATAGAGAAACAAATCTTTTCCAGAGATGGGAATGCAGTAGAATTAGAGGAAATTAATTGATATTGGAGGGTGGTAGACTTAGGGCAGGGATCTCAAAGTCCCTCCTTGAGGGCCGCAATCCAGTCGGGTTTTCAGGATTTCCCCAATGAATATGCATGAGACCTATGTGCATGCACTGCTTTCAATGCATATTCATTGGGGAAATCCTGAAAACCCGACTGGATTGTGGCCCTCAAGGAGGGACTTTGAGAAGCCTGACTTAGGGGTAATACAAGGAAATATTTTTTCATGGAGATGCTGGTGGATATCTGGAATACCACAGACCTGCCTTCAGAGACTCCAACTGATACAAAATACCTCCGCAAAATTAATTTTTGGAAAAAGTCGATTAGACCATGGACTCCTTTTACTAAGGTGCGCTAGCATTTTTAGCGTGCACTATAGCGTGACCTAGCTGAAAAATTACCACCTGCTTACAAGGAGGTGGTAGCAGCTAGCGCGTGTGGCATTTTAGCGTGCGATAAAACAGCTAGTGCGCCTTTGTAAAAGGAGCCCCATGCGTCTCCTTTGCTTTTTAAACCCTCATTGGCTTCCGGTCTATCTCAGGATTCGCTTTAAGGGCTCCTTTTACGAAGCCGCGTTAGCGGTTTAACATGCGTAATAGCACGGGCTAATTTGCCGGCCGCGCTAGCCAAAACCACCTCCTCTTGAGCGGGCGGCGGTTTTTCTGCTAGCGCGCGATAAAAAGCTGCGCGCGATAAAGTCACTAACACGGCTTCGTAAAAGGAGCCCTAAATGTGCATGTATTACTTTTACATTTTTATATGGTATCTTCATCTCTCGTGTCCCTTTATTATGGAACTAGTCTTTAAGCCCATTACATTAACGGGTGCTAGAATAGATGTGTGTGTCTGTCTATTTCTTTCTCTCTCTCTCTACTTGGCCACTTTCTGTCTGTCTGTCTTTCTGTTTCTCTTTCCTTCTCTGTCCACCACCACCCTTTGCCTGCTCCCACTGTCCAGCCCTTCTCCCTTCCTTTTACCTCCCTATGTCCAGCAGCACCCCTTCCCTGCTCCCCCTGTCCAGCACCAGCCCTTCTCCCTTTGTTTTACGTCTCCCCTGTCCAGCAGCACCCCTTCACTGTTCCACCTGTCCAGCAGAGCACCTCTTCCCTGCTCCCTCTGTCCAGCAGCACTCCTTACCTGCTCCCCCTGTCCCTCTTCCCTGCTCCCCCTGTCCAGCAGAGCTGAGGATCGAGTCGGTTCAGCGAATGGCCACCAGGATGGTCTTGGGGCTCAAGGATCTCACGTATGAAGAAAGATTTAAAAAATTGCGGCTGTACTCACTTGAGGAAAGAAGAGAACGGGGAGATATGATTGAAACGTATAAGTACATCACGGGACACGTCGAGTCAGAGGATGATATCTTCTGGCTCATGGGACCCTCGTCCACCAGAGGGCATCCGCTGAAAATCAGGGGAGGGAAGTTTCATGGCGACTCCAGGAAGTACTTCTTCACCGAAAGAGTAGTGGATCATTGGAACAGACTCCCACTCCAGGTGATAAAGACCAACAGCGTGACGGATTTTAAGAAAAAATGGGATACTCACGTGGGATCTTTAAGGGAGTGAATTCAGGGGGGGGGATACTTGGAATGGGCAGACTTGGTGGGCTATATCCCTTTTCTGCTGCTTTTTTCTATGTTTCTATGATGGCAGATAAAGGCCAAATGGCCACAGCATCCACTATCTCCTCCTCTCCCTATTGGCTAAGGCTCTTAACATTTGCATCTCCTCTTCCTATTGGCTAAAGCTCTTTACATCTGCATTTATAGAATGAATTCTTGACCACTTTAGAGATCTGTGAATGATGTGATAATTTCAAATCTAGAATTACTCCAAGAATTTTGGTGCTAGTGATATTGGCATACTTCCCAATTTTATCTGTGATTGCAAAGTTATTTGGTCGCGCAGAGTAAAAATCACAGATGAGGACTTTTCTGGGTTTAATTTTAGTTTTTGTGTATGTAACCAGTTCATGATGCGATTCAGATTTTCATTTAATTTGTCAATTTCCTGAATAGAACCAGTTTCTAAAGTAACATATATAGTATCTGAATGTCATCAACATATACAAACATTGTTTTCAAGTCAGTCTTGGAGTACCCCCTTGCCAGTTAGGTTTTTGGAATATCCACAATAAAAATGCCTGAAAAAAAGATTTGCATATAATGAGGACAGTGTATGCACATCCCATGCATATTAATTGCAGATATACTAAAAACCTGACTGGCAAGGGGGGTACTCCAGGACTGTTCTAGTCTGTGCCTTCTCTGCACTGACCCTGCCACAGCTGTGCCCCTGCTGGCTTTAGTTCTAGCCGCGTAGCGTGAGGTTTGCGCACAATAATCTGCTGCGTGCGCTAAAAACGCTAGCGCACCTTAGTAAAAGGAGCCCTATAAGAAATTTAAGGATGTTTGGGACCCATTGACAACATTTTGTAAAGATTAATTCTTGGTTTTAGCCCTTTGATTATATGCATCCAGGATGGGTGGGTGGGGGGAGGGGATATGCTTTTTAATTTATTATTTGATTGCAATTTTGTTTGTCTTGATCATTTGTATTACTCTTGATTGTCTTTATACTGTATGGAAGGGTGGGGGGGAAGGGATATGTATTTATTATATCATTTGATGGAATTATGTGGTTTATTTTGTACATTGTTTGATAATATGTTGTACTTGATGTTGGTTTTTAAAATGAATAAAGATATAGAAAAAAATAAAGTAGTAGTGTGGAAGCTAAGAATAAACCTATCTAGTTCCCAAATAGTAAAAGGGAAAAGGAATGGGGACTTGTATCCTGGCTTTTGGCATTCAAAGCGACTGGCACTAGAGAATTAAGTGACTTGCCTAGGGTCACAAGTAGAGAATGACACGGTGACAAAATTCATCACCGTTCCCGTCCCCGGGAATAACCGTGGTAAACCATCTTCACGTCATTCTTTAAGGAGAGAGGGAAGAATCGGAGTATGAATGGCCACAACCACTGACCCGCAAGCTTTGCTTTGAAGAATGCTGGTGTAGAAGGATTGAGGCTGAAACAGACACTACAGAATGACAGTCTCTGGTATCCAGAGCAGATATTGTGATGTCATAATGCCTCATTCCACCAGTGCCTAAGAGCCAATCACATCAGTGATGTCACAATGGCTTCATTATCCTTGGCTCCCATAAGAATCAGAGTATGAATGGCCACAACCACTGACCCGCAAGCTTTGCTTTGAAGAATGCTGGTGTAGAAGGACTGAGGTTGAAATAGACACTAGAAAATGACATGGGATTATTTCCCGCGATTATCCGCGGGGACGGGAACAGTGATGAAATTTGTCACCGTGTCATTCTCTAGTCACAAGGAGCAGCACTGGGATTTGATCTCATAACCTCTGGTTAGAGACAGTAGTTTTACCTGTGAGCCACATTTTATGCAGCTTAGCCTAGGAATAAGCAATGGCTTTCCCCAAACCATGTCAAAAATGGCCTATGGACTTCTCTTTTTGGAAATTATACAAACCTTTTTTAAACCCCGCTAAGCTAACTGATTTCACCACATCCTCCGGCAACGAATTCCAGAGTTTAATTCCACATTGTGTGAAGAAATATTTTTTCTGGTTTGTTTTAATTCTTCTACTCAGTAGCTTCATCACATGCCCCCCCCTTCCTAGTATTTTTGGAAAAGAGTAAACAAGCGATTCACATCTACCCTTTCCACATCACTCAGTATTTTGTAGCCCTCTATCATATCACCCCTGAGGCATTCTCCAAGCTGAAGAGTCCTAGCTGCTTCAGCCTTTCCTCCTAGGGAAGTTGTTCCATCCCTTTTATCATTTTTGTCACCTGTTCTGTACCTTTTCTAATTCTGCTACATCTTTTTTGAGATATGGCAACCAGAATTGCACACAGTATTCGAGGTGCAGCTGTACCATAGAGCCTACCTTAATAATGGTTTATAGACTTTTCCTCCAGGAATTAGTCCAAACCTTTTTCAAACCCAGCTACGTTAACTGTTTTTACCACTTGCTCCAACAATGAGTTCCAGAGCTTAGTTATAAGCACTGCAGTGAATTATTCATGATCTGGGGACTGGAATTATGTGGTTTTCCGCTATTGCATTTATACGTTATGGATGTATCCTAAAAGTGTAATGCATTTCTATGGTGCTATTGTTTGTGACTGACTTGACATTTGCCAACCAGGAAGTGATTTTTAGATTTAGCGATTTCATTTTCCAAATTTCACCTCAGGGCATATTACGATCAAATACAGCGATCATTTCCCTGTCCAAGAAGGTTTGCAATTATACCAAAATCTGTAAATTGCTTTGTTCAGAACACTGGAAAGACATTTAAAAAAATAATTAAATCGAATTAAATGCAGGATGAAATAATGCATCCTTGTTTCAGATACTGGTAGAGATGCACTGAGCATCTTCAAGTGGATCTTTTAATTAGACTCCTAAAAATTTAATTTAACTTAAGTTAACAGATTTATATTCTGCACGAATCACGAGGCAGATCACAAAATACAGGGACCAAAACAATTATCCCAGTTGTTACACTGCATATAGCTTAATAAATATACATAGGAGAATGATTTTGACAGTGGATGAATAAATGAACAAAAACAGTCCAATACTCTTTAAAAAGAAAAAAAATAAAATAAAAACCTTGTAATATCATTTTAACATTAATGGAATGTATAGCAAACAATCAGGCATTTCTTAAAGAAACCTTATTATAAAACCACTAGTCTTATAGCCCGTTACATTAACGGATGCTAGAATATGTGTGTGTGTGTCTGTCTTTATTTCTTTCTCTCTCTCCTTAGCCGCTTTCTGTATTTCTTTCTTTCTTTTTCCTTGGCTGTCCACCACCACCCCTTGGCTGCTCCCCTTGTCCATTTTCCCTTCCTTTTACCTCCCCTGTGGCCACCACCACCCCTTCACTGCTCTCTTTAACCAGCAGAAGCCCTTCTCCCTTTTTTTTTTAATCTCCCCCCTGTCCAGCAGCACCTCTTTCCTGCTCCCTCATCCAGCAGTAGGCCTCCCTTTCTTTTTCTCACCCCCCTGTCTCTTCCCCTGTCCAGCAGCACCCCTTACCTCGCGTCTGCCCTCCGCCGACAGCCGCGGCGGCCTGCACACATCAAGAGCCACCGCGGCCGACAGCTTCCGCGCCACCTGAAGCCGACATCCGCCTTGGGAGAGAGCGAGAGATATGCATGGAAGTGCGCATGCGCACTCCTACCTGCGGGGACCTACAGCGCATGGAAAACGGGAACACGCTGGTAAGAGTGCGCATGCGCGCTTAGGCTTTTATTATATTAAATAACAGACCATCAGTCAAGTTACTGGCCCACAGTTAAATACTTTCTAAAAGGCCAAGTTTTTACATTACTGTGAAAGGACACATAACCCCTCCCCCCCTTTTTTTTTTTTTTTTTTTACTAGCGGTTATTAGCGCAGGGAGATGCGCTGAATGTTCCACGCTGCTCCTGACGCTCATAGGAACTCTATGAGCATTGAGAGCAGAGCGGAGCATTCAAAATAATCTGAAAAACCTCATTTATTAGCTATAAGTTGGAATCAAATCCTGGCACAATGGAAATAATAAAACAATATCTGCAAATGAAAAATAATAAACATTTAGGGGCAAATTCTATAAACGGTGTCCCAATTGTAGGCGGTGGTAGGCATCTTGCCACTGTCTAACCAGCCAACCGATATGCACATTAAAAAAAAATCCCAGCAGGCTGCCTAGACTGTAGGCCTCTTTGTGAGCCTAGGGAGGTGTGTAGGGCCACCTTTGCTTGCCCAAGGCTAGGCGTGGGCGTGGTTTCAGCCAGAAGTGGCCTTAGGCAAGCTTAGGTAGACCTAGGCATCTTCCTAGGGCTGCGATAAGTGCCTGAAATGTAGGCCAATAAAATGCTGGCCTACATTTCAAATAGAGGCTCCGGCAGCGATCCGTCCCCCACTCTGTGAAGACTATTGGCAGGAGGGATGCCCAGTCCCTCCTACCGAAACCCCAAAGCCACCCCCTCACTCCCAAATGTCTGTGGCAGGAAGAGTGCCCAATTCCTCCTGCTGGACCCCCCCCCCTCTCTTGTAAAGAACAGAACCCTCTCCCCAAGCCCACCCGGACCCCAAAGTACCTTATTTTAAGTCGGCCGGCCGGACAGATGATTCCTCCATCTGTCCTTCCGGCCCGCCTTCACTAAATGGTGGGCCTGCCCCTTTCCGGTGCATCATGGGATGCACCGGGGAAGGGCCTAAGGCCGCTCCCATAGGAGGTGGCCTTAGGCATCTGGGCCAACCGGGATCTTAGGCCTCTCTCCTAGTGCATTCTGGGATGCATTGGGAGTGGCCTAAGATTCCGATTGGCCAGATCCCTCAGGCCACCGCTTCATACTTAAGAATGCAGTTGCAGCTTCATTTGATTTCACTGAGCAGTATTTCCAGTGGGGGCACAGACTCCTACACTTCTCCTGTAGCAGATTCAGGAATGACGTGTGGCCACATTAAGAACAGTGTGTGGTTGTGCGTGCTGTACCTTAGAGGGAACACTGGTGCATATATGTATTAGTTTGTCTCTTCCTCTAAATGTATGTTAAGTGGTTAAACAAAAAAATAGGGGAAGAGTTGTATTTGAATACATCCGTTAGCAATATTGATTGGGATTCCAATAAATATGCATGAGATAGATTTGCATATCAAGGAGGCAGTGCATGCAAATCCATCTCGTGCATATTCATTGGAGAAATCCTGAAAACCCGACTGGATTGCGGCCCTCGTTGCCCACCCCTGGTCATGCAGAGAAAGCAAAAGCGGTATGAGGGGAGAGAAGGGGGTGTTGGGAAGGAGTGAGGGGGGGGGGACGGAGAGGAGGATGGGTGCTAGCCCCCCTACCAAGACCTCCCCCCCGCCCCCCCCATTACTACACCACTGTATAGTCTTAACATGTAGCTTTTTTTGCATGTCCGCTGTTGTCAGAACTGAAATTTCAAGGTTTGGTGTCAGTCTCCCACAACAGAGACAACCTAACATAGTTCCAGCTGGGAGCAGAGGGAAGCAGCAAGAATCTTAAAATCTACAAGTTCAGAGCTTCACACAAATCTGACTTAAGAACAGCTTTGAAAATGTAACTCGTTCTTAAACCGGGGAGGGGGGAACTGCCTGTATAACACTTAGCTAATCGTCCTATGAAGGCATTGCAAGGTGGGTCAGTAATAGGTTGGTTATTCACCAAACTAAGTCATGGCGTAGGGTCAGTGTCCACAGGGATGTTTGACGACAGAGAATTTTTTTTTAAGAAAGATAAAATACCATAAAATAAGACATTCTATAAAGTCACACATAGGGTTTATGATTTCTCTGTTTCTAGGTAACAATTTGCAGGCAAGTTCATTTAAAATCCTAAAATTTCTATTTTTGACTTAAGTTATGCACAAGTGGGTGGATCTGGTGCAGAATCCTGAAGCAGCTTTCTCTTTTCGAAGCTCCCTTTCTCTGGATGAGACGCCCTTTCCACCTCTTCAAAATCTTTATCGGAAAATATGGCATCGCTCTACCGATAGTTTCATAGTTTATTTACGGGCTCCTTTTATCAAGGTGCGCTACGGGGGTTGGCGCGTCGGACATCTCATCACGCGCTAACCCCCGCGGCACAGCAAAAAACTAACGCCTCGTCAACGGAGGCGTTAGCGACTAGCGCGGCAGGCGGTTGAACGCGTGGTATTCCACGCGTTAACCGCCTACCGCAGCTTGATAAAAGGAGCCCTAAGTTTTGATTAAACGCTTATCCAAAAGTAAAAAGCGTTGTACAAAGGATTTAAAAATAGCTGGGAGACGAACATTTTTAAATTATTAGACATACACGAACTAAACAAACATACTTATGACCTGAAAACAACGGGAAAAGAGGGAAGAACTACAATTTTTTAGAAAGAATACCTAAAAGAAAAATACAATAGGAAAAGGGAAAAAGTTAAAATTGCTAAAGTAAATACGTATATAAAAGTCAGTTATAGGCATCTTTGACATAGATTTCTAGAATGAAATTGCATTATGTCTATCACGAAAAGTGGCCATAAAACAAGACTTTTAGGGGCATTTTCATAGCACTAAGGGCTCCTTTTACTAAGCTGCGGTAGCGTTTTTAGCACGTGCTAGCCCCCGCGCTACGCGGTAAAGCTAACGCCAGATCGATGGAGGCATTAGCGTCTAGCGCGCGTGGCATTGCAGTGCACGCTAAGCGCGCACTAAAACCAGCAGCGCAGCTTAGTAAAAGGAGCCCTAAGACTTCTACAAAATGGAATATATCGGCACGTGGACGGTTTTCTCGCCAAAATGTCCGAGTACCGCTTTCAAAGCCATTTTTTTGGGGTTGTCCTGCGAGGCATCCTTGCTGCTGCGTGTCCAAGTCAAAAGGGGGGCATGCTGGAGGCGTGTAATGGGCAGGCTTGGATGTCTTAGTGACAATCGATCCTTTCCCAAGATGTCCTGGAGGGAACTTAGAGTCTTAGAAAAAAACCATAAAAGCATAGAAAAATGACGGCAGAAAAGGGCCACAGCCCATCAAGTCTGCCCACTCTAATGACCCACCCCCCTGACTTTACCCCCCCTAGAGATCCTACATGCGTATCCCATTTACTTTTAAAATCTGGCACGCTGCTGGCCTCAATCACCTGCAATGGAAGTTCATTCCAATGATCAACCACCCTTTCGGTGAAGAAATACTTCCTGGTGTCGCCATGAAATTTCCCGCCCCTGATTTTCAGCGGATGCTCTCTCATGGCCGAGGGTCCTTTAAGAAAGAAGATTATCATCTTCCACCTCGATATGGCCCGTGATATATTTAAACGTCTCAATCATGTCTCCTCTCTCTCTACGTTCCTCGAGTGAGTACAGCTGCAATTCATTCAGCCTTTCCTCCCTGAGCCCCGAGACCATCCTGGTGGCCATTCGTTGAGCCGACTCAACTCTCAGCACATCTCTTTGGTAATGTGGCCTCCAGAATTGTACAGAATATTCCAGATGAGGCCTCACCATGGATCTTATATGCGTCTGACACTATTATTCATTCAATATAATTCGCACAGTAGCTCCAATTGTTTGATCTCTATCTGGAGTCCCAGTATCTGCTCATGAAAGCATATTTCCAAAGAGAGAAGATAAATAGTTAATATAATTTTTTGTCTGGACCTTGACTTGTTAGATTATAAGTTAAAATTTCAACATTGAAGAACAAAAATATAAATTATTATAAAAATCAATAAAAATTGGACCGATGAAGATGATAGTAACCAGAAGTATGAAGTATCCGGTTGCACTCATGAGCAGATACCAGGACTCCAGAAGTAGCTAAAACGACTGGAGCTAAAGTGAGAATCAATTATACTGGATGGAACTTAGACATTGCGAGATAGACCTGTTTTAAAAGCTTCTAAGTGCCAAAAAGGGACCCAATCTGACCACTGGAGGGATTAAGTTATGAGCCCCCACACTCTCCCAGTGGTCACTGACCTCCTCCAACCCACCCCAAAATATGAATGAAACAGTACATAACAGTCCTGGTATGGGAAAGCCTAGTACAGCAGCCCACAGGCTTCTTAAGTAGCCCGTTGAGTGGGCTAGTGAGCCATAGAGGATGACTCAGGCCCATAAGCCACTCTAACCACTACATTAATGGTGGAAAGTGTGAGCCCACCAAAATCCTACCATACTGCCATATGGGTGCCACCTGCAGCCATAAGGGCTATTGGGGTTGTAGACAGGTAGGTATACAGTGTTCCCCCGTTTGTTTGCGGTCGGCGGTTCGCGGTCCCGGTCATTCGCAGTATTTTCCGACCGCGAATTTGACACGCAGCTCCTGATTGGATAAGGTCCGACTTAGTGCAGGAAGAGGCGGTCGGAGCGTACAGCGAGTGATTTCCTGCACTCACCGGCGCTCCGGCTGCCCTCTCCAGTCTCCTCCATGAAAAAACCGTATTCATGGTTTTTCAAGATTCGCAGGAGTTCCTGGAACGGAACCCCCACGAATATCGGGGGAGTACTGTAATAGGTTTTTATGGAGTTTTGGAAGGCTCACCGTACATTATATGGGGAGTCTGATAAGATGTACTTCTGGCACCCTTATGTGAAGTTCACATGAGTGCCCGCTAAGGTGTCCCACTGTAGGGTTACCAGATTTTCGGGAATGAAAATACAGACCCATGGCTCCGCCCCCTGGCCCACCCGTTCTAGCTGAGTCACATCCCGTCCGCTCCCAACTGCGTCCCCAGCCCCACCACCTTAACCTGGTTGCTTGTCGGGAGGGCATCTGCGCATGCGCTGGTGTGATGGCATGACATCACACACACACATGTGACTTCACCACATTGCATCAGCACATATGCAGAAGCCATCTCGACGTCGTTGCTAGGTGGAAGCTGTTCAAAACCTGGACAAAGTGCTGGGTTTTGAAAAGCCGTCTGGACCCCCGGACACGTCTTCGAAAAGAAGGAGATGTCCGGGGGAATCCGGACGTCTGATACCTCTACTCCACTGTTCGATTGGGATGTCTATGTGGCCAGTCCATTAGAATGTTGGCTCCTCCCACATCCAAATGGTCTGCATTTGAGCATTCTGGACTTGGACTGTTTTGTGGTCAAAAATGGCGAACAAAGATGGACATCCTAAGGTTGTACATCCTGGCGGCCAAGATGTCTAAGTAGGCAATTTCCCCCCCCAAATTTGGATGTCTTACAGTGTTGCTGGATATGAAAATGGCCATTCTCCGCCTCTGACTTTGGATGTCTTGCCCTTCTATATTGGTAGCCATTTTATGATTTGGGAGAGAATAAGCTTTATGGGAAGCTAAAGTTTCTGGCTTCTTGGAATTTGCATAACAAAAAACAATATTTCCACTATTTATAGAAGTGTCCTGCAAACTTTCTACAGGTTGTGGCCGCAGCTCAAGGCATCAGGAAGTGCCTGGGCATATGCGTGTGACATCATCACATCAACATCCGCGCATGCATGAAGACCTTCAAAGGGACCCTGAGCCACCATTGGGGGGTGTCAGCAAGGGAGAGGGCTGAAGAGAAGGAGAGGTACCTTTGCTGGCTGACTGCCTACAAGACGTGCCTCTTGCCCAGTATCCTGTTTCCAAAGTGGCCAACCCAGATCTCAAGTTCCTGGCAGAAACCCAAAGAGTAGCAACATTCCATAGCTGAGATTGTGATGTCATAATGCCTCATTCCACCAATGCCTAAGAGCCAACCTTAGCAGTGATGTCACAATGGCTTGATTGTCCTATGCTTGGCTCACATAAGAACATAAGAGTTGCCATTCTGGGACAAACCGAAGGTCCATCAAGCCCAGTATCCTGTTTCTAACAGTGGCGAACCCAGGTCCAAAGTACCTGGCAGAACGCCAAAGAGTAGCAACATTCCACAACTAAGATTGTGATGTCATAATGCCTCATTCCACCAATGCCTAAAAGCCTTCCTCAGCAGTGATGACACAATGGCTTGATTGTCCTATGCTTGGTTCATACCTTAGTGGGACAGACTGAAGGTCCATCAAGTCCAGCATCCTGTTCCTAACAGTGACGAACCCAGGTCCCAAGTACCTAGCTAGATCCCAAGTAGTAAAACAGATTTTATGCTGCTTATCCTAGGAATAAGTGGATATTTCAAGAGGATTGTTAATTCCATAAGTTTGGACCCCTGAAGAAGGCTATTCGTAGCTGAAATATGGACCGTGTCGGGTCTGTATCACAAACATCCTACTATATAGCAGTGGTTTTGACTTTTAATTATATTTCAGCTATATTAACAGCAAAATGACATATCTGAACAGTAGCCCAAGTTATGCCCCTCCTAGGAATCAACTTTTCAAAATTATTAGGGTGCTAAACCCAATGGAATTACCTATCTCTAGACACAGTCAAGAGTTTGCTTAATATTGGGGGTGCTCAAGCACCCACAGCAACATCAGAGCTGGCTTCTATTCCTAGGGTTAACAATAACATAACATGTCATAATGGTAGCCCGTATCGATAACTTGCCCCCTTAACTGGCTATCTTCTGAAGTCAGCTGGTTGAACCTTTGGACAACTGATCCCCATTATAATTCTGTTATTCTTGGGCTTAGGATACCATTATAGTGAATGTGTCCGAAGTGAGTACCTTCTTGTGACCTTGGTTGTGGCTTGCAGGGCCTTGTTATTAGGTTAGGAGCAATTTCCAATCTATTAAAAGCAATGTAAAATAGGTCATGTGTGCTCAAAATGTCAACTGCTCATTTCTATAAAGCTTTGTTTGTTTGTATTTCCTATGTTTCCCTGACAACAGCCATGTCAGCAAACTCAACTTCTGTTGCCTTTATTGCAGTCAGCTCAAGTTTCAGAAAATAAATGTTGCCAAAGGTAATGTACCCCCCCCCCCTAAAAATAGCACATATAACCCTGACAGGTCAGGAACTCACAATCAGCAACTACAGTATACCCATGTTGTAAAACGATACAGTACTATAGAAAACCTGATGTCACTTACCACAGGAATCTGTGATTTTAAATATACCCTTTAGGAGTCCCCTTTTAGTGCGTGTTCTCTCAGGGTTTCCACAGCTGATGCCAGCTGTGGAAACCCTGAGAGAACATATAACCCAGCTTCACGGGGAGAACATCTTTAAACTCACCAGTGACTTTTTCATTCTATGGGAAAAAGAGACCAACTGATTTTCCCACCAAAATTCAAATTTGTGACCAACTGACTTTCCCACCAAAATTCAAATTTGTGACCAACTGACTTTCCCACCAAAATTCAAATTTGTGACCAACTGATTTTCCCACCAAAATTCAAATTTGTGACCAACTGACTTTCCCACCAAAATTCAAATTGGCGATAAGTGGATTTTTCTGCCTCATTCACCTCAAGCCCCAACCAATCGAGTTTGAGGACCCACTATATCTAAAGACAAACTGCAGACACAGCACGATGGCTGAAACATCGGTTCTACCCAACAGGATGCAGCAAAACCCAGAAACCTGCAAGAAGCCCTCCAGTACATCACTGCTGGTTATCATTTTTTCCATAAGGTCGCACAAAGTTGTCAAGTCTTCTGGTTTGGTGATGACAAAAAGGTTAGGGCTCTTCAGCTTGGAAAAGAGACGGCTGAGGGGAGATAGGACTGAAGTCTACAAAATCCTGAGTGGAGTAGAACGGGTACAAGTGGATCGATTTGTCACTCCGTCAAAAATTACAAAGACTAGGGGACACTTGATGAAGTTACAGGGAAATACTTCTAAAACCAATTGGAAATTTTTTCACTCAGTGAATAGTTAAGCTCTGGAACGCATTGCCAGAGGTTGTGGTAAGAGCAGATAGCGTAGCTGGTTTTAAGAAAGGTTTGGACAATTTCCTGGAGGAAAAGTCCATAGTCTTATGGAGAAAGACATGGGGGAAGCCACTGCTTGCCCTGGATCGGTAGCATGGAATGTTGCTACTATCTGGAGTTCTAGAATCTGGTTCCTCTCTGGGATTCTGGAATCTGGCTATTCTTTGAGATTCTGAATGGAACGTTGCTACTCCTTAGGTTTTGGCCAGGTACTAGTGACCTGGATTGGTCACCGTGAGAACAGGCTACTGGGCTTGATGGACCCAGTAAGGCTATTCTTATGTTCTTCTTTGATTTATCCTGAGAATGCCCAGATCAGAACCAGAAAGACCCACATTTATTTAATTCCACTAACAGCTGACCACTCCAACGATTACCTATAGCTGGATACAATGAAACCATATGATCAGCATACATAACATAAGCATAACCAGATTATTAATATTATTATTATATTATACAAGATGCATAACTCAAGGATTTGTCTGATATCACTAGAGAATGTGAATGTCATCCAGAAACTTAGGAATTATTACATTACATTAGTGATTTCTATTCCGCCATTACATGCGGTTCAAGGCGGATTACATATGAATTGTCAGGACATTTAGAAGTACATAAGGAGTGGTCTGGATATTTTCTAAGTTTCTAAGGAACGGAGAGTATTGCAGGTGATCCTTGAGGAAGATCTAGTTGTGTTAGTTTGGTTTTATGTATTTTTTGAATAGTAGGGTTTTTGTTTCTTTTTGAAGGTTTTGTAGTCTGTGGTCGAGATCAGTAGATTGGAGAGTTGGTGGTCCAGCTTTGCTGCTCGAGTGACTAGGACAGGGGTAGGCAATTCCGGTCCGAAAGAGCCAGAGCCAGGTCAGGTTTTCAGGATATCCACT
Source organism: Geotrypetes seraphini (assembly GCF_902459505.1). Taxonomy (NCBI): domain Eukaryota; kingdom Metazoa; phylum Chordata; class Amphibia; order Gymnophiona; family Dermophiidae; genus Geotrypetes; species Geotrypetes seraphini. The sequence continues at coordinate 13,181,427 of NC_047093.1, read as the reverse complement.
GGCTTGAACATTTTGTCAGTTGTTATTCAAGAGAGAACAAGATCTTATCATGAAAGCACCTGTTTGGCAAGGACATTTTAAATAAAATACTGGACAATATGGAACTGATTATCCAGGTTTTCGGGGCAACAAGGGCATTTGCCTGGGTTGTCTGTTGAAATAGGTGTTTGCTATAAGTCAGAGGGTGGTATATTCATAGAAACATAGAATATGACGGCAGAAAAGGGCCACTGGCCCAACAAGTCAGCTCACTCTAAGGACCCTCCCCCCTAAGCACTTCCACGAAGTGAACCCACATGCTTATCCCATTTTTTCTTAAAATCGAGCACGTTGCTTGCCTTAATTACCTGAAGTGGAAGATCATTCCAACGATCAGCCACCCTTTCAGTGAAGAAATACTTCCTAGTGTTGCTATGAAATCTCCCACACCTGAGTTTCAACGGATGCCCTCTTGTTGCCGTAGGTCCTGTAAGAAAAAATATCTTCTTCTACCTCAATAAGGCCAGTTGCATATTTGAACATCTCTATCATATCTCCCCTCTCGAGAGAGTATAGCTGCAACTTACCTAGACATTGATGTGAGTTTCACATCAAGAATGTGCAAACTAATGGAAACTCTAATCAAACGCCAATTGGATACGATCCTGAACGAGGAGAATCTACGGGATCCCTGTCAACATGGATTTACTAAGGGGAGATCCTGCCAATCCAACCTGATCAGCTTCTTTGACTGGGTGACGAGGAAGCTGGATGTTGGGGAGTCCCTGAACATCGTATACCTGGACTTCAGTAAAGCATTCGATAGCGTACCACACCGCAGGTTGCTGAGCAAGATGAGTTCTATAGGATTGGGCGACACATTGACGAAATGGGTTGGGAACTGGCTTGGAGGTAGGCTTCAGAGGGTAGTGGTGAACGGCACCCCCTCCGAAATGACGGAGGTAATCAGTGGAGTGCCGCAGGGCTCGGTCCTGGGCCCAATCCTATTCAACATCTTTATAAGAGACTTGGCAGAAGGGCTGCGAGGTAAAATCACATTATTCGCCGATGACGCCAAACTAAGCAATGTAGTGGGCAAAAGCACAACAGACATAAATTCAATGTCCGACAACATGATGCACGACCTACTCCTACTGGAGCGCTGGTCTAGGTCTTGGCAACTCAGCGTCAATGCCACAAAATGCAAAGTCATGCACCTGGGCAGCCATAATCCATGCAAGACTTACACCCTTAATGGCGAGATCCTAACAAGAACTGAAGCAGAACGAGAGTTAGGGGTGATCGTCAGTGAGAACATGAAGACTGAGCTCTCGAATGTTGCTACTTAGGATTTTCAAGCGTTTGAGGCTTGTGCAGAAGAGGACGGAGCTTAGGCATTGGTGGAATGAGGCATTATGACATCACAATCTGAGCTCTAGAATGTTGCCACTTATGGTTTTAAAGTGTTTGAGGCTTGTGCAGATGAGGACGGAGCTTAGGCATTGGTGGAATGAGGCATTATGACATCACAATCTGAGCTCTAGAATGTTGCTACTTAGGATTTTAAAGAGTTTGAGGCTTGTGCAGATGAGGACGGAGCTTAGGCATTGGTGGAATGAGGCATTATGACATCACAATATGAGCTCTAGAATGTTGCTACTTAGGATTTTAAAGCGTTTGAGGCTTGTGCAGATGAGGACGGAGCTTAGGCATTGGTGGAATGAGGCATTATGACATCACAATCTGAGCTCTAGAATGTTGCTACTTATGGTTTTAAAGTGTTTGAGGCTTGTGCAGATGAGGATGGAGCTTGCTGGAATGGGGGCAAGGATAGGAAAAGAACTCGGGGGAATAGGACGGAAAAATGAGTTCCCGCGGGGACGGAGAAAAATTTTCCCCCTGTCTTTCTCTAGTTATAATTTCATGAATGCTTCACTGAAGGTTTGACAAATACAGACACAACTTGCAATTCTAGTTTTATAACAGAGGCAGGTACCTTAACTGGACCTAAAGGAACAACTTGGGCTGGGTAGTGTCTCAGCTAGTTGGGTTTGATTTGATTCATTCTTTTCAGAATATACGTTTGGTGGGCATTTTGTGTTTTCTTCTTGCTCTTTCAGCTTAATCAAAACCAAGGCTGGGATTTTGCATAACGAGCCATCATTTACAGCCAACCCAATGCCATCTTCCTCCCAACTACAGTCCCAAGCCTTGGGTGAGTCCATTACAAATTCCAGAATTAGGGCTCCCAGAACTCGGGCTCCTGTCATCTTGGTGTGCCACACATTCAGCCTCGGTCAGCTGCCAGGAGCCCTTCCACCACCACCACACAGTTTCCCCTGACTTCTTCCCATCTAGTCTCTGCCTAATCTGCATCATAGTGTCAGATATCCCCAGCCAGTGCACTAAAGATCACACTAAAGATACAGTTCTTCACTGTCAGTTTAATTTCCATCCTATAAGTTCATATAGAATTTTTCTTTTTTCAACCATCTTTATTTTCTCTTCTTTATTAATTTCCAGGTACTTTAGTTAGATTGTGAGCCTTCGGGACAGTAAGGGAATTTTTTAAGTACCTTCTTACTTCTCATTTATAATCTTAATGTACACTTTCTTCAAACCGCTTAGAACCTAACGGATGTAGCGGTATATAAGAAATAAATTACATTACATTACATTACTTGGGTGATAATTCTGTTAGTGATTCACAAAGGATCTGGAGCTCTGTAAAATGCATCTGATATTCAAGCTGCCTAAGAGCCAACCTCACCAGTGATGTCATAATGGCTTGATTGTCCTATACTTGGCCATAATTGCCATACTGGGAAGGTCATTCAAACCAAGCATCTTGTTTCCAACAGTGGCCAACCCAGGTCCCAAGTACCTGACAGAAACCCCAAGAGTAGCAACATTCCAGAGCTGAGATTGTGATGTCACAATGCCTCATTCCACTAATGCCTAAGAGCCGACCTCAGCAGTGATGTCACAATGGCTGGATTGCCCTATACTTGGCTCACATAAGAACATAAGAATTACCATACTGGGAGAAGCCAAAGGTTCATCAAACCCAGCATCCTGTTTCCAGCAGTGGCCAACCCAAATAAGTGCTATCTAGATGTATACATTTCCCCTCCCCCCCCCCTTTTACAAAGCTGCGTTAGGCTTTTTTTTTAAATCACCAGCTGCGGCGGTATTAGCTCTAATGCTGATAGGAATTCTATGAGCGTCAGAGCTAATACCGCTGCGGCCTGTGATAAATTCTAAGTTTCTAAGTTTTTCTAAGTTTATTAGGATTTTTTATATGCCGACTATCAAGGTTTTCTAAGCGGTTTTACAATCAGGTACTCAAGCATTTTCCCTATCTGTCCCGGTGGGCTCACTATCTATCTAAAGGCAGCTTTGTAAATGTTGGCGTTAATCTCATATAGAGCCAACAAGTTTGTAAAAGGTTATTTCAAATGCTTTTACCCATGGCAATGGTTTTCATAATTGATCTCCCTGGGCCTGAGGGTTTGCTGGTCTTGGTCTACCCTTTAAATCAGGGACACTTTTGTTGACAAATGCGCTTTCATTAAATAGAATCTATAGATCAGCGATTTCCAAACCTGTCCTGGGGGCTTCCCAGACAGTCAGGTTTTCAGGATATCCACAGTGAGAGAAATGTGCAGGCCGTGGAGGCGGTACATGCAAATTCTCATGAATATTCATTGTGGAAATCCTGAAAACCTGTCTGGATGGGGAGCCTTAGGGATCGGTAGGTTTGAGAACCACCACTATAGATCTTGTCAATAATTAGGCAGGCCAGCAACAAAATGAAAAATGAAAATCAACAAATAATAAAAATGATTTCTAACCTCTCCTGGCATGGAAACAATGGAGTGGCTGGGACCTAAAGACTGCTTGGAATATCTAGCCCAGTGGTTCCCAACCCTGTCCTGGAGGACCACCAGGCCAATCGGGTTTTCAGGACAGCCCTAATGAATATGCATGAGAGAGATTTGCATTTAATGGAAGTGACAGGCATGCAAATCCGCTCCATGCATATTCATTAGGGCTGTCCTGAAAACCCGATTGGCCTGGTGGTCCTCCAGGACAGGGTTGAGAACCACTGATCTAGCCTAACTATTTTCCTTAATTCACATCATCTCCAGCTTTGCCTGCTGTTGTTTAAACTGTGATACCACTTCTGTCGGTTCTGCCTCCATCATCAGACTGCTCCGTGCATGCTCATCTGTGTTTAGAATAATTAGCTTACGCTAGTCCCCTGTGGCTCTTGGCATAACTGCTTGCCCTAGCATGATAACATTTCTCACAGCTATCTAACTATTCGGTGTGTTAGTGGACAGGGCTTCCCCACCGCTCTCTGGGGAGGCCTCAGAGGGGATGATAATTATGTGTACACATCTGAACCCAAACTTTGAAGATCTGATCCGGATTGGAGGAGTTAGCCTAGAGCAAGGGCATCAACGTCCCTCCTCGAGGGCCGCAATCCAGTCAGGTTTTCAAGATTTCCCCAATGAAATATGCATGAGATCTATTAGCATACAATGAAAGCAGTGCATGCAAATAGATCTCATGCATATTCATGGGGGAAATCCTGAAAACCCGACTGGATTGCGGCCCTCGAGGAGGGACTTTGACACCCCTGGCCTAGAGGTCAGAGAGACAGGTGATGAATCGGGGAAGTCTGGGATCGGATCCGGCTCCTTGTGTCCTCGGGCAAGTTGCCTCAGGCCCAACTTAATTTGTCGGCCCACTTGTGCAGCTAAAAGTAACTCACCTTGGAAAAAGGTGAGTTAAAAAAAAATTCAACCAGGAAGGACTTTGAATCGTAATTCTGGAAACACAGCTTTGTTGCTTCCCTGAGAATGTGCATCTTGCAGAAGGGATGATTTGCAAATCCCCCGGCACAGCGCTTTCCCGTAGCCACAGTGATAGCAGCCGACATACTTCCACGGTCTGACTTCATCTTCCCTGGAGGGTCCTGTTGAACGCTGCCACCTCCTGAAGCATTCTTTCCTCTTTGCAGCGGAGGAGTGGTTGCATTGTGAATGGGTGCATTGTGCACAGCTGAACAGAAACCCTATCAGTGACAACTGCTTGTGCAGGGGACAAAGCGAGGCACGGCCATATCTCTTTTCTCTTTGAAAATTCACTTTCAAATACACAGGTAGAACAATATCCCATTCTCGGACCCAGGCAGACAAACGGAGAAAAAACTGTTCACATAGCTTTGAAAATTCAGTTCAATGGCTGTAGCACGCTCTTATAGAATGTGGCATAGTAACATAGTAGATGACGACAGATAAAGACCCGAATGGTCCATCCAGTCTGCCCAACCTGATTCAATTTAAATTTATTTTTTTTTTAATGTTTTTCTTCTTAGCTATTTCTGGCCAAGAATCCAAATCTTTACCCGGTACTGTGCTTGGGTTCCAACTGCCGAAATCTCTGTTAAGACTTACTCCAGCCCATCTACACCCTCCCAGCCATTGAAGCCCTCCCTAGCCCATCCTCCACCAAACGGCCATATACAGACACAGACCGTGCAAGTCTGCCCAGTACTGGCCTTAGTTCAATATTTAATATTATTTTCTGATTCTAGATCCTCTGTGTTCATCCCACGCTTCTTTGAACTCAGTCACCATTTTACTCTTTACCACCTCTCTCTCTCTTTGTCTTTCTCTCTCTCTCTCTTTCTTTCTCTCTCTTTGTCTTTCTCTCTTTCTTTGTCTTTCTCTCTCTCTTTCGCTCTCTTTTTTTCTCTCTCTTTTTCTTTGTCTTTCTCTCTCTCTTTCGCTCTCTTTTTCTCTCTCTCTCTCTTTGTCTTTCTCTCTTTCTCTTTCTCTCTCTGTCTTTCTCTCTCTGTATTTCTTTCTCTCTCTCTCTTTGTCTTTCTCTCTCTCTCTTTCTCTCTGTCTTTCTTTCTCTCTTTTTCTCTCTTTCCTTTTCTCTCTCTGTCTTTCTTTCTCTTTCTCTCCCACTCTCTTTCTCTCTCTTTGTCTTTCTCTCTTTCTCTCTCTGTCTTTCTCTCTTTCTCTCTCTGTCTTTCTTTCTCTCTCTTTCTCTTTCTTTGTCTTTCTCTCTCTCTCTCTCTCTTTGTCTTTCTTTCTCTCTCTCTCTTTCATAGTAACATAGTAGATGATGGCAGATAAAGACCTGAATGGTCCATCCAGTCTGCCCAACCTGATTCAATTTAAATATATATATATATTTTTTAAATTTTTTCTTCTTAGCTATTTCTGGGCAAGAATCCAAAGCTTTTCCCGGTACTGTGCTTGGGTTCCAACTGCCGAAATCTCTGTTAAGACTTACTCCAGCCCATCTACACCCTCCCAGCCATTGAAGCCCTCCCCTGCCCATCCTCCACCAAACGGCCATACACAGACACAGACCCATTGCCCCAGGTACATTAGATAGATTGGGAGCCCATCATGACTAATAGGGCAAATGCTTGATGTACCTGAATAAATTCATGTAAACCATTCCGAGCTCCCCCGGGAGAAAAGTATAGAAAATTTAATAAATAAATAAATAACGGGTGAGAATACTCCCAGAAGTTGACATATTAAATCTGAGGTTAGCACATGGCAAAATCCTACTGTGCATTGAACCTGAATTTTGGCAAACTTTAGTAAAATGGCTCCTTAACTTCCTCTCACTCGGCCTTTTATACTCTCCCTTTCTTACAGAACATTACAAAAACCCTACTGGGTCAGACCAATGGTCCATTCTAGCCCATTATCCTGCTTCCAAGGGTGGCCAGTTCAGGTCACAAGAACCTGACAGATTCCCAAAAAAACAAGCAAGATTCCATGCTACCGATATTAGAGATGGCCTCCCCCATTCTTATCCAATAGCAGAATATGGACTTTTAAATCCACATAATTAACCATCATTGCCACATCCTCCAGAAATGTTCAGATGCCTCTTTTGGCCCAGTACTCTGTATAAAGGCTGAAAATCTTCAGATAGCAAAGTTTTATGCTCATTGGTCACCAGTAAACATACGGTATTATATCATTTCAATATTAACCCAGGAGTGATTCAAACTAGAGAATGACATGGGGACAAATTTCTCCCCGTCCCCGCGGGAACTCATTTTCCCGTCCTATCCTGTTGAATTTCCTGTCCCTGGCCCATTCCTGCAAGCTCCGTCCTCATCTGCACACGCCTCAAACACTTCAAAATCCTAAGTAGCGACATTCGAGAGCTCAGATTGTGATGTCATAATGCCTCATTCCACCAATGCCTAAGCTCCGTCCTCATCTGCACAAGCCTCAAACACTTTAAAATCCTAAGTAGCAACATTCTAGAGCTCAGATTGTGATGTCATAATGCCTCATTCCGCCAATGCCTAAGCTCCACCCTCATCTGCACAAGCCTCAAACGCTTTAAAATCCTAAGTAGCAACATTCTAGAGCTCAGATTGTGATGTCATAATGCCTCATTACACCAATGTCTAAATTCCGTCCTCCTCTGCATGAGCCTCAAACGCTTTAAAATCCTAAGTAGCAACATTCTAGAGCTCAGATTGTGATGTCATAATGCCTCATTCCACCAATGCCTAAGCTCCGTCCTCATCTGCACACGCCTCAAACGCTTCAAAATCCTAAGTAGCAACATTCGAGAGCTCAGATTGTGATGTCATAATGCCTCATTCCACCAATGCCTAAGCTCCGTCCTCATCTGCACAAGCCTCAAACACTTTAAAATCCTAAGTAGCAACATTCGAGAGCTCAGATTGTGATGTCATAATGCCTCATTCCACCAATGCCTAAGCTCCATCCTCATCTGCACAAGCCTCAAACGCTTTAAAATCCTAAGTAGCAACATTCTAGAGCTCAGATTGTGATGTCATAATGCCTCATTCCACCAATGCCTAAGCTCCGTCCTCATCTGCACAAGCCTCAAACTCTTTAAAATCCTAAGTAGCAACATTCTAGAGCTCAGATTGTGATGTCATAATGCCTCATTCCACCAATGCCTAAGCTCCGTCCTCATCTGCACATGCCTCAAACACTTTAAAACCATAAGTGGCAACATTCTAGAGCTCAGATTGTGATGTCATAATGCCTCATTCCACCAATGCCTAAGCTCCGTCCTCATCTGCACAAGCCTCAAACGCTTTCAAATCATAAGTGTTCGAGGTCTGTCCAGTTAAGGCAGAGCTTACAGGAATAGGACAGGTACAGTGACAAAACTCGTGGAAACTGTCCCCGTGTCATTCTCTAGTTCAAACCTTTGACCACCTGTGCCCATAAGGTAGTTATATCAGTTTTCAGAGGACCTAAGTGATGCATTTCCATGCATAAACCTCAGTGATGTGCCCCTAGAGTATAATTAACTTTGCATACATTTCGTTTAGCCATGTGATCAAACAAAGGGGTTGGTCCTAGATCACGTACTCTCCTTTAACTTCAGATGAGTGCTTCCGAAGTCAGTGCTATAAGCAAAGCCCAAGGGAAGTCTGATCTAGCAATAACAGAGAGTAGCCATCCGCCGTTTCCTAGTCACGCACCTTCTGGGACTTATCACTCGCCCTGGGAGAGCAAAGAGAGGTTGTGCCGGAGTTACAGTCACCGAGCTTCTGTTTTAACAACTGGTTCCCAGAACTATAATTTCACTACTCATTGTTTGCATTAAGGCAGGGCTGTAGGTTGCGTCTATTTTAAAGCGTCACAGAGATAAGTTATTGAGCGAGAAAGAGTAGCCAGTTTCAGAGAAGGCGCTGAGAGAAATCATAAAGTAGGATGTTCCACTTCACGTCTTTTGCCGTGTGAAATGCTACAAAAAAAAACCACACAAAAAAATACAACTTATGCACATAAAAATAAAAAACCAAATCTGGGACAAGAAATGAAACACAGTGGAACCTTGGTTTATGAGCATAATTCGTTCCAGAAGCTTGCTCGTAAACCAAATTACTCGTATATCAAAGCGAGTTTCCCCATAGGAAGTAAGGGAGACTCGCTTGATACGTTCCCACCCCCTGATGCCAGCGGCACTGCTCCACCCCCCTCCCCCCCGAGAACCGGCACCGCTCCTCCCCCCCACTCACGAATGCCCCTCCCCGCACGAACCGGTATCCCCCGCCTGAACAGCATTCAATCTTAACCGCCATCTGGCACCGGCACGCAGCCCACAGGACGTGCCGGTGCCGGTGAAAGAAGTTCCTGCCTCTTGCCTGGAGAGAGCAAGAACCAGAGGGCCTTGAGCAGATGCTCAAGGCTCAGGCAAGAGGCAGGAACTTCTTTCACCGGCACCGGCACATCCTGTGGGCTGCGTGCCGGTGCCAGATGTGGGGTAAGATTGAATGCTGTTCGGGCGGGGGATGCCGGTTCTCGGGGGGAGGGGGGGTGCTCGCAAATCGAGTCAACGCTTGGTTTTCAAGACAAGATTTGCCAGAATGTTTTGCTCGCCTTGCAAAACCCTCGCAAACCGCATTACTCGCAAACCGAGGTTTGACTGTAATTGACAAAAATGAATCGAAAGACAGTGGCGCAGTGAGGGTGAGCATCGCCTGGGGCAGTGGCGCCTCTCCCCGCACTCTTCCCTCTCCCTTTCCCCATACCTTTTTAACTTCTTTGGCATGAGTAAAATACTCACATCGGTGTTGGCTCGCCCTTTGACGTTACTTCCTTGGCGCGGGGTTCCAGAAGTGATGTCAGAGAAAGCGCCAATGCAGGCAGCAACCTTGCGTCAGGGAAATAAATAAAGATATGGGGAAGGCAAGGGGTGTGTATGCGCGGCGAAGAGCGGGTGGGGGGGAGGGAGAAGGAGGGGTGCTGCGCCCTTAGGAAAACTGCATCTGGGGTGGAATGCCCTCCCCCCCGGACCTCCCACACCACACCACTGAACATAGAATAGAATTGCACTTCCTAAGCTGTGTGCAACAGTTTGTGCATTGACTTAAGATGCCTTATACAGAATTTAGGGGTTAGTGCCTAAGTCCCAGGGCAAACATTTACACCATCAACTACAAACACTTTCACAAAGATATAGTGGAAGGCAACTACAAACACTTTCACAAAGATATAGTGGAAGGCAACTACAAACACTTTCACAAAGATATAGTGGAAGGCAACTACAAACACTTTCACAAAGATATAGTGGAAGGCAACTACAAACACTTTCACAAAGATATAGTGGAAGGCAACAACAAACACTCACAAAGAAATAGTGGAAGGCAACTACAAACACTTTCACAAAGATATAGTGGAAGGCAACAACAAACACTCACAAAGAAATAGTGGAAGGCAACTACAAACACTTTCACAAAGATATAGTGGAAGGCAACAACAAACACTCACAAAGAAATAGTGGAAGGCAACTACAAACACTTTCACAAAGATATTGTGAAAGTGTTTATTGTTGATTTATCTTGGATTTTTCACATATTCTGAGTTTGGATACAAACATTTACACCATAACATACCATAATATAACATGTCACTTGTATACCGCATAAACAGGTGGATCCTTGTGGCTTACAATAAGCAAGAGGAGCTGAATATTAAACAGCGAGCTATAATTAAAGAAATAACAAAGTAACCAATTATAAAAATTTATCATATAGATAAGCCTTGAGCAGTTTTCTAAAATTCGCATAAGAAGCTGTCGTGGAAAATAATTGGCGAAAAACAGAATCCCAAATGGCTGCCTGATATAAAAGCAATCTGTTGTGAAATCTTTTCTAACGGCATCCCCTAACCGGTGGAAAATCATATATTTTGATATTCGTAAAGCGCGTCGAGAACTAGAGAAATTAAAATGCTCAACTAAATACCCTGGAGTGTCATACGCTGCCTTATAACATAGACATCCGAATTTAAACAGCGCCCTTGCCTCAAAAGGTAACCAGTGTAATTATGGCAGGGGTCTCAAAGTCCCTCCTCGAGGGCCAGAATCCAGTCGGGTTTTCAGGATTTCCCCAATGAATACGCATGAGATCTATCTGCATGCACTGCTTTCATTGTATGCTAATAGATCTCATGCATATTCATTGAGGAAATCCTGAAAACCCGACTGGATTGCGGCCCTCGAGGAGGGACTTTGAGACCCCCTGCTCTATGGGGTCCATTTATTAAGGCGTGCTAACCGATTTAGCATGCGCTAAAGATTAGCACACATTAATAAAAGGACCTCTTTAACAGATCTGTCTTTCGTAGTCTAAAAATTAGACGAACTGCGTTGTTTTGTATCAGTCTAAATCAGGGGTCTCAAAGTCCCTCCTTGAGGACCGGAATCCAGTCGATAATGCGTTTTGATTATTAGTTCAATCACTCATGCGAGGAACGCTGGAGTACTGCAATATTGTATATTTGGGAGGTCTCCAAAATAATTTTTATCGATTTAGACCAGAGGTGCCAAAGTCCCTCCTCGAGGGCCGCAATCCAGTTGGGTTTTCAGGATTTCCCCAATGAATATGCATGAGATCTATCTGCATGTACTGCTTTCATTGTATGCTAATAGATCTCATGCCTATTCATTGGGGAAATCCTGAAAATCTGATTGGATTGCGGCCCTTTGACACCTCTGGTCTAAATCGATAAAAATTCTTTTGGAGACCTCCCAAATATACAATATTGCAGTAGTCCAGCGTTCCTCGCACGAGTGATTGAACTAATAATCAAAACGCTTTATCGTTAAAATAAGGTCTGATTGTATGAAGCTTCCAAAGTGTAAAATAACATTTCTGAACCTGAACAGCAACATTAGAGATCCTAGGTGAGTTTCTCTCCATCCACCAGAACAGATGTAAAAAATTAACCTTTGGCACACCATTAAATCCTGATTTAGAATAATGATAATATAATACTGATGTTTTAACGTTGTGACCTGCCAGTCAAATAAATCTCTACCTGCACTGACACAACTAACTTACACATGCCCTGCAAGGTCCTGTTGAAACAACAGGAATTTTACAGATGGGAAATATCACTCATTATTCTCCCAGAGCTTTCTAGATCTCGCTGTGGTACAAGGGCAGGGCGTGTTGTACTTGGCATCTCTAACACAAAAATAACAGCATACAGCAGGTAGAATGGGACAGGGGTCCACGAACTTGCGAGGAGCACAAGACATGATGTCTATAAATCACGCCCTTCACAGAGAAGGACCTCGATGTCCTCTAATCAAAATACAGTAGATCAAAGCGCAGCATTACCCCGTGCACCATTTTTCACCAATCCTGAATGTCACAACTTGGTAGATTCATGGTATTGTTATGATAGTGCTACGGATGCCAAGGCCCTTCTGTGAAAACAAAACCAGGGAAATACATTTACAAAGAAATTGGAACCGACGACATTAAAAAAAACAAAAACGCATTTTATACATAGATGCTTTGGGTGCATTATGAATTCTTTCTTCACAAAAAGCAATTTGAAAACATTTTCTTTCATTGGTGGAACTTACAAAGTTCTTCCTTGAAAGATAATAGCAACAAACTCGATGAAGTTACAGGGAAGAGCTCTTAAAACCAAGAGGAGGAAATTTTTTTTCACTCAGAGAATAGTTAAGCTCTGGAACGCGTTGCCTGAGGATGTGGTAAGTGCGGATAGCGTAGCTGGTTTTAAGAAAGGTTTGGACAAGTTCCTGGAGGAAAAGCCCACAGTCTGTTGTTGAGAAAGACATGGGGGAAGCCACTGCGGTCCCTGGATCGGTAGCATAGAATATTGCTACACTTTGGGTTTTGGCCAGGTACTGATGACCTGGATTGGCCACCGTGAGAATGGACTACTAGGGTATGATGGGCCATTGGTCTAACCCAGTAAGGCTATTTTTATTTTCTTATGTTGTTCAAAATGCAAAATTTTCAGATAATTCTGAAAGTAACCTGGTGATATGTGATATGAAAGAAATAAGTTAATTTGATCAGATTACAAGAATCATATTGCTTCACTATCATTTCTACTGCTAACCAGAAATTAATGCTTGACACACATTGGGTACTGCGGATGGCAGATTGGATGGGCCTTGTGGCCTGTATACCATCATGTTTCTATAACTATAAATCTCTATGACCTTACAATGCAAGTGTTAAGAGCCTTAGCCTGTAACAATAGTCCTCTATGACCTCACAATGCAGGTGTAAAGAGCCTTAGCCTATAGGAAGAGGAGATGCAAATGTTAAGAGCCTTAGCCAATAGGGAGAGGAGGAGATAGTGGATGCTGCGGATGGGCCATTTGGCCTTTATCTGCCATCATGTTTCTATAACCATAAAGCTCTATGACCTCGCAATACAAGTGTTAAGAGCCTTGGCCTGTAAAAATAGTCCTCTATGACCTCACAATGCAGGTGTAAAGAGCCTTAGCCAAGAGGGAGAGGAAGAGACAGTGGATGCTGTGGATGGGCCATTTGGCCTTTATCTGCTGTCATATTTCTATGCTTCTAGTCATAGACAAATTAGGAGAGGGTTTCTAAGGTCATAGTGGGTGAATATTTGGAACAGAGGCAGTGAGAGTCCCAGATTTCAAGAAAACAGTGAGAGCGCTTAGTTGGTTTAGAGGTTAGTGTAGTGGCATGAGAACCTGGGAAGCTAAGACTGAAATTTTAGGGTGGCTTGTGGTCTTGCCCAAGTCACAACCCTCCAAAGCCCCAAGTACAAGCTTACGGCTTCTTTTTTCAAAGGTTTCTACCACAGGTGGGCGAGGTAAATGCTCAGATGCTCATAGGAATTCTAAGAGCATTGGCGCATTTACTTTGCCGGCCTGTGGTAGAAACCTCTGCCATGGCTTTGGAAAAGCCAGTGTTAGATTATACAGTAAAGCCTTAAAAATGGCGCAGAGGGTGCTCTTCACCATAAATCAGGGGCCACAATCCAGTCGGGTTTTCAGGATTTCCCCAATGAATATGCATGAGATCTATGTGCATGCACTGCTTTCAATGCATATTCATTGAGATGAGTCAAAGCTCTGAGGTAAGTACCCACACTGCAAACAGTTCTCTAGGGGTCACACCAACTCACGTAGAAAAAGAAAAAGTATCAAAGGGATTTAGCAAACATAAAGAGTGGAGGGCTATGTATGTTAATGCACACAGTTTAGGTAATAAACTTCTAGAATTAGAGACTGAAATAAGGAATGCTGACCTAGACGTGGCGGCGATATCCGAAACTTGGCTAACGGACTCTCATGGGTGGGATATGGCTATACCGGGTTACAACTTACTTCGTCAGGACAGAGAGGGCAAGTTAGGTGGGGGGGTAGCATTATATATTAAAGAGGACATCAAAACCACCAGGATTACAGATGTCAAATACACTGGGGAATCCCTCTGGGTAAACCTGGCAAGAGGCAGAGAAAAGTGCCTGTATCTTGGTGTGGTATACAGACCCCCTAGACAACTGGATGACATGGACACAGACCTAATTGAAGACATTGAGAATATCACTCTAAGGGGAGACACTGTACTACTTGGGGACTTCAATATGCCTGATACAGACTGGGGCACACTTTCAGCGACAACCAGCGCTAGTAGGAGGTTATTAAACTCCATAAAGGGAGCCCGTCTCAAACAAATGGTGATGGAGCCCACTAGGGCCCAGGCGATCCTCGACCTGGTACTCACCAACGGGGAAAGCGTTTCAGAGGTCTCAGTAGGAGATACGCTAGCCTCCAGTGACCACAACATAATATGGTTCAACCTTAGGAAAGGCTTCCCTAGATCAAACACGAAAACAAAGGTACTCCATTTCCGCGGCACAGACTTCGCACGCATGGGAGATTTCGTACATCGGACGCTGCAGGACCAAGTGGAGACCGATGATGTAGAAGATAAGTGGTTAACACTGAAATCAACCATACATGAAGCAACTAGCCGCTTCATAAAATCAGTAAATAAACGACAAAGAAACAACAAACCCCAATGGTTCACCACAGAGATCTCACACCTTGTTAAGGAGAAGAAAAAAGCATTTCTTTCCTACAAGCGTACGGAAACAAGAGAAGCCATCATGGAATATAGGACCAGATCTACAGCGGTCAAAACAGCAATTAGGGAGGCCAAACTTCGTGTGGAAGAAACTCTAGCAAAGAACATTAAGAAGGGGGACAAATCCTTCTTCAGGTATATTAGTGATAGGAAAAAGAACACAGACGGGATAGTACGCCTTAGCAAACCGGATGGGAATTACGTGGAAGCAGATTCAGATAAAGCCGAACTACTGAACGAATACTTCTGCTCTGTCTTCACTTGCGAGGCACCAGGACACGGTCCTCAGTTAGAGGCTAAGTCAAGTGCGAACGACCCGTTTCAGAATTTTGAGTTTACACCAGGTGAAGTTTACAGTGAACTGTCAAGACTAAAGGTAAATAAAGCCATGGGACCAGACAATCTGCACCCAAGAGTGCTCAAAGAGTTGTGCGATGTCCTGGCGATACCGCTAGCTGCACTCTTCAATCTCTCCCTAAGCACGGGGAGAGTACCCTTGGACTGGAAAACAGCCAACGTCATTCCTCTACACAAAAAGGGTTGCAGGGCAGAGGCTGCGAATTACAGGCCGGTGAGTCTCACATCAATAGTGTGTAAACTCATGGAAACTTTAATTAAACGCAAATTAGACACGATCCTGTCTGAGGGAAATCTACGGGATCCCAATCAACATGGATTCACCGGGGGTAGGTCCTGCCAATCTAATCTCATCAGCTTCTTTGACTGGGTGACAAGGAAGCTAGACTTGGGAGAGTCTATGGACATCGTGTACCTGGATTTCAGTAAAGCATTTGATAGCGTCCCACACCGCAGGCTGTTGAGCAAAATGAAATCGATGGGGTTAGGAGAAACACTAACTACTTGGGTCAATGATTGGCTAAGTGGAAGACTTCAAAGGGTAATGGTTAACGGTACCCTCTCTAAAACATCGGAGGTGACCAGCGGAGTACCGCAGGGTTCAGTCCTGGGCCCACTCCTTTTCAACATATTCATAGGGGATCTGACTCAGGGGCTTCATGGTAAAATAACATTTTTCGCCGACGACGCTAAACTATGCAATATAGTAAGGGAATGTACTTTACAGGATAGTATGGCACAGGACCTGCTTACATTGGAAAGATGGTCCTCGACCTGGCAGTTGGGCTTTCACGCTGGGAAATGTAAGGTTATGCACCTCGGTAGCGGTAATCCATGCAGAAATTACACCTTGAATGGAGAAACTTTAACTTGTACTTCGGCGGAACGAGACCTAGGAGTAATCATCAGTGCAGACATGAAAACTGCCAATCAAGTGGAGAAGGCTTCATCTAAAGCAAGGCAGATGATGGGATGTATCAGTAGAAGCTTTGCCAGCAAGAAGCCTGAAGTCATAATGCCATTGTACAGAACTATGGTGAGACCTCATCTGGAATACTGTGTACAATTCTGGAGGCCACATTACCGTAAAGATGTGCTTAGAGTCGAGTCGGTTCAACGGATGGCCACCAGGAGGATCTCGGGGCTAAAGGGTCTCTCATACGAGGAGAGACTAAACAAACTACAGCTCTACACTCTAGAAGAACGTAGGGAGAGGGGAGACATGATTGAGAATACATCACAGGACGTATCGAGGTGGAAGATGATATCTTCTTTCTCAGGGGACCCTCTGCCACTAGAGGGCATCCGCTCAAACTCAGAGGCAGGAAATTTCATTGCGACATCAGGAAGTATTTCTTCACAGAAAGAGTGGTTGACCATTGGAAAGAGCTTCCAGCGCAGGTGATCAAGGCCAGCAGCGTGCTGGACTTTAAGAATAAATGGGATAGCTATGTGGGATCCCTAGAGGGTCGAACTGGAATATCGGTCGCTAGGTATAGACTTAAGAGGATGGGTCAGTAGGGTGGGCAGACTTGATGGGCTATAGCCCTTTTCTGCCGTCATCTTCTATGTTTCTATGTTTCTATTGGGGAAATCCTGAAAACCTGACTGGATTGCGGCCCTCAAGGAGGGACTTTGAGATCCCTGCCATAAATCATATAGGGACAGATGTAAAAATCTGAATAGGTATATTTTGGAAGAGAGGCGGGAGAGCGGAGATATGATACAGAAATTTAAATACCTCTGTGACAGAAAGGCACAGGAGACGGGCATCTTTCAATTGAAGTGGAGAGACTCAAGCGTATTCTAAGGAATTATCTCTTTTCATAAAGGGTCTCATTATAAGTGATGGAAATGAGGAAGGTATCTGAATTCAAGAAAGTTTGGGCAAGCACAGAGGATCCTTGAGGGAGGGAAAGGGGGTGTAAATCCAAGCAACTGGAGTGGATGGCTAGATTAAAATCTGGCAACCCCTTTGTGAGCCAGAATAGTGCTGAAGTTGGCGGATTGCTTCTACTGAACTGAGCATGTGCAAGGGTGCCGGCTGGCTTAAAAAAACCCTGTTCAGACAGTATGTGCGGAGACTCACGCTTCTGTACAAATCAGAACGCATCTTGGACAATGACGCCAGAATGGCAACGAAACACAGCATAAGAATTTTTTTCTAGACCGCAATTTGCCGTAGAGCTCAATGCGGTTTACAAAAAACTAGCCACAATACGTAATTCAGGCAGACAGATAAATTAGTCTTGAAGTGCTGAAAAACTTCAAAAAAAAAAAAAAAAAGTCTTAAGCTGTTTTCTATAATGAAGATAAGAAATAGATTTCGATGGCAGCCGCTTAAATTCTTCATCCCACAGTGGCATCTGAAAAAGGCAAAGTTCTATCATGGCATCTCTTGTACCTACAGCCCTGGACTGGTGGGAAAGCAAATAAGACTTTAGTACTGCGGGAAAAATGTAAAGCAGAAAGACAAAATGGATCCATCAGACAGGAAGGCACCAGACCCATGGCTACCTTATAGTAAGACTCTGAGCCCAGCTTCTGTAATTATGGTTCAAATAAAAGAACTGTCTTCTCATTCAAATTGGTAACCAAACTTCAGGATTGCAACCGTCACGTTTGAAAGTCACTCAGAGGTATAGAGTTCTTCAAGAAGAGAGTTGCGCCCTCTAGTGATGAACCAAAGTATATTTTTCAGTCGTTGCAACTTTATTAGTTCTGGTTACGCTCCAAGTTTGATTACAAAAGTAAATAAATAAATAAATAAATAAATGACTTCCACTAATATTTAACTATTAGTACCCCAGTGACATTATAAAGAAATTATATCTGTAATTATGGTGACAGGACAAACGCGTGCAGACAATTGAGTGCATGACTTCAGTGTGCCGCCGTAAAAGCTCATTTTAAAGGGCTCTGACGGGGGGTGGGGGTGGGGAACCCCCCCTTTACTTAATAGTATTCAGTCTGCCGTGTGGGGGGTGTAACCCCCCCCCCCATTATACAGAAAACTTAATTTTTCCCCTAAAAAATAGGGAAAAAGTTAAGTTTCCTATATAATGGGGGGTTACAACCCCCTCCCAACGGCAGCGCCAATACTATTAAATAAACTGGGGGGTTCCCCCTCCACTCCCCCTCGTCGGAGCCCTTTAAAATAAGCTTTTACAGCAGTGCGCTGAAGTCTTGCGTTCAATTGTCTGCTCGCGTTTGTCCTGCACGCTTAGGACTATGAACTGTAATTATGAGGAATATTTAGCAGGACAGATAACGTAAAAATAATGTTGCAATAATATTGGAAAAAGTCCCTGATATTGTCCAGTCACATAAATCGTATTTGTTCAAACCTGAAGGTGAGCTTGACAACTGAATAAGCCCACGCATTCCCAACGGGAAGGGGTAAAACGCGGACCTCGCGGATCTAAACCCGCACGTCCTTAAAAATCTGAGGTCCGTGCCGCCTGTAGTTAGTTTCTGGCTCTGACAGACCTCGGTGACAATTTAGCGCTGACGGATCCGTCTCAGCATAGGAAGGGGGAAAGTATTAGGATCCGTCAGCGCTACAATGCCATCGAGGTCTGTCAGAGCCGATGTACTGGGGCTGCAGGAAACCAGTTTAAAGGATTCGTTTTGGAGCCGCTCCAGCACTAGCACTAGTCTCTGGCTCCGACAGACCTGACGGATCCTAATACTTTCCCCTCCCTATGCTGAGACGGATCCGTCAGCGCTAAATTGTCACCGAGGTCTGTCAGAGCCAGAAACTAACTACAGGCGGCACGGACCTCAGATTTTTAAGGACCTGCGGGTTTAGATCTGTGACGTCCGTCAGGTCCATGAGGTCCGCGTTTTACCCCTTCCCATTCCAGGATTACCCCTTCCCATTCTCAACTTTTGCCTGTCTAATATGTTCCTTCTGTCGCAGAGTTTCCAGAGACTAGAGTACTGTTTATTTTCATGTCTTGTTGCTACTGCCCGAATGTCACACCGAAATCCACAAAAACCCTCATTTGAAACATGCAATTAACCAATTATTGATCCCATCCATACTTCTGAGAACTGGAGAGCTGTAGTGCAAACACACCAGACCTGCTGCTCTCAGCAGAAGTAAACAAAAGCATATGGACGGGGCGGGAATAAGTTAAGCTCCAGCGCTCAGCAGAAAGCTTTTTATTTTTGTCAAACGAAAGCTAGAGGACTTCCATTTGTAAGCGCAGTTTCGTTGCTTCAGACGTAACTGCATGACTCGCCATGACCTGAGCGAAAACCACATCATCTGCCCAAGTTTCTCCTGCAAAACGAGGTGCAGGAGGGGGACAAAGAGCAAGGCGATCGCCTTGCAGAACTTCCAGATCTCTGGAGGTGGATCCCCCCCCCCCCCCACCTGAAGCCCTTTCCAAAATTGTCACTCACCCCTAGATTCTATCCATGGCGTCCAGATTAGGATTTGCGCCTGCATCTGGCTGTATGTTTTTCTATAGCACCTAAATCCTACAGGGCCTGATTCTGGAAACGGCGCCTGCCGCGTTAGGTGCCTACTGAATGTCAATCACCGGTAGGTGCTGCGTCCTGAATCACATCTAATTTTTATACAGATGCCTTAAATGTAGCTGCATTTTCCAGGCCTACATTGAAGGTGTCTGACTTGTACCTACTGAAGCACCCAGGCACGCCTATGGGCACTTAAGGCCACTTCCAGTATAAAAGTCATGCCTAAACCAGCTGTCAGCCTAGCTATCACTACCATACAGCATTTTTAGTTGGCATTACTTATGTCAGCGAAGGCCTATGGAAAATTATATCAATCTGACTCTGGCATGGGAATGCAGATAGACCCTGAGGGCAGGGAAACTGTTTTAAGTATCCTTGATATGTTTTAAGTAGCCCTGATTGAATCATGACTAGCTAAAAGGTGTTAATGTCTGATTAAGAGGGTGCTTAGGACAATGGCCTGCTTGAATGGGACAAAGAAGCCAGAGACTAATCCCATCTTCCAGGCTTGCAAGTATCACACCCTCCTTAGCAATTAAATTAACATGGGGGGGGGGCACTAACAAAACTGACACCAGCCTTGGGTGTCTCTAGGTGTGCCTAGACATCTCCGTCGTTTGCTGCATAAATAATAAAAAAAACAACAAAACAACAAAACGTGCGTCCCAATTGGTCCTTCAAGTGGGATGCTGTTTTGAGAATCAGGCCCATAGTGTGCAACCCAAAGGCATTCCAAAAGAGTTGCACGTAGTGTTACAGAACAATGGGTCTTTGCACCAGGATTTGCATCAGGTTTCAGCAGGTGTAAGTCTGGCGCCCAGAGATGGGCACAGGAATTGGCACTACTACTGCTTCCTATCTTTACTATAGCTAGGGTTACCAGAGGTCTGGATTTACCCAGACATGCCCTCTTTTTAGAGGCATGTGGACGGCTTTTCAAAACCTGGCACTTCGTCCAGGACACAATTTTGATAAAACAATATTGTCCATTGACGCTTAATTTTTGTAAGTCGATATGGGGCCAAATTAATGTAGTACTTGGGTCATCGATGCCACTCACTTACGAAGCCATAGTTTGTGGTACTCTATTACATGTTAAACCTTCTTTGGATCGCTATAAAAGCCGGTTTTTCGTACTAATGACGGGAATAGCCATCCAGATGACGGAAGAGTTATGATCGACTTAATTATACTTTCTGGTGGGCAAACTTATGTTCTAGCTACAAATATGAAAGAATGAACACAAAAATTTGAGGCTCTAGTGGTGCATTTGAAAGGGGGTGGAGCCCACTGACATCATTTATTGAGTCACAATAGTTGTCATGTACCTTTTCTTTTTATTTGTCCTCCTTACACATCCAGGGTGGGAGGGAGGGAGGGAGATGGGAAAACATTATAATTATATCTATTTTATTGAAATTATACTTGTGGTTTTATTTTCATTAGTTAAGGAGTGGAGGGGGGTGAACATATTTGTATATTTAAAGTGCTTTTGTTTGATTCGTTTATGTTTAAATTCACTGTATTGCACTGTTAATAAATGAAAACGAATAAAGATTTAAAAAAAAAAAACAACCAATTTTTATAAAACTATAATTTTTTTAAAAAAATTAGGACATCTGTGTTACAACTCTTCCAAATTGCTCTGTTCAATGCCTCTTTACCTATTGCTTCTGACGCATTAACCAGCATGACGAACATGCCAAGAAAAAGAAAAAAAAATCCCAGAAGCAGTGGCGTAGCAGAGGGGGGGAGGGGAGATGCCCGGGACAGTGGTGCCCTCCCGCCCTGGTCTCCGTCCCCCGCTCTCCCCTGCCATGCGCGCGCCCCTTTCCCTTCCCCCGTACCTCTAGTTGTTCACCGCCACGAGCAACGAGAGCTTCGCTCCTGGCGACCCTGTCTGCTCTCCCTCTGATGTCATTTCCTATGCGCAGCACCTAGATGCGTCATCAGCAGGAGAGACAATGCATACGTTGAAGTCGTTGCTCGCAGCAGTGAACGGCTAGTGGAAAGGGAAGAGCGGCGTGCGCGTGGCGAGGGGAGGAGTGGGAAGGAGAAGAGGAGGGGGGATGGCGCCTCCACCAACATGGCATCTGGGGTGGACCCTTCTCTTCCCCCCAGCTCCCTTCTTACTACGCCATTGTCCAGAAGTGAAATCTTTTTTTTTTTTTTATAAAGGATTTATTTATTTATATTCCACATATCCTACCATTCTATGCAGTCATAATGCCGTTGTACAGGGCCATGGTGAGACCTCATCTGGAGTACTGTGTGCAATTCTGGAGGCCACATTACAGTAAAGATGTGCGCAGAATTGAATCGGTTCAGCGGACGGCCACCAGGATGATCTCGGGGCTCAAGGGTCTCTCGTACGAAGAGAGACTGAACAAATTGCAGCTCTACACTCTTGAGGAACGTAGGGAGAGGGGAGACATGATCGAAACATTTAAGTACCTCATGGGACGTGTCGAAGTGGAAGATGATATTTTCTTTCTCAAGAGACCCTCGGCCACAAGAGGGCACCCGCTCAAACTCAGGGGCGGAAAATTTCATGGCGACACCAGAAAGTATTTCTTCACAGAGAGAGTGGTTGATCATTGGAACAAGCTTCCAGTGCAGGTGATCGAGGCAGACAGCGTGCCAGACTTTAAGAATAAATGGGATACCCATGTGGGATCCCTACGAGGGTCAAGATAAGGAAATTGGGTCATTAGGGCATAGACAGGGGGTGGGTAAGCAGAGTGGGCAGACTTGATGGGCTGTAGCCCTTTTCTGCCGTCATCTTCTATGTTTCTATTACAAATTATTCAGGCACTTGAGCATTATTCCCTAACTGTCCCAGCGGGCTCCCACTTTATCTAATGTACCTGGGGCAATGGGGATTAAGTGACTTGCCCAAGGTCACAAGGAGCAGTGCGGGATTCAAACCCACAACCTCAGGGTGCCGAGGCTGTGGCTCTAACCACTGCACCACACACTCCAGGAGACCAAAAGGGGAAGCCAGCCAGAGCAAGGTGTGAGGGTCACAAGAGATCTGATTTCCTCGTGAATAAACTGTTGGCCTCCTCACCCCTTGCTCTGAACGGTTCTGCTCTTTGTCGGCTACATTAACCAGGGCGGCCAGTTTAAAGATTGATGTAGGGCACAGAACAGACTCACAAACATTCAGCATTGTGCAATACTGTCTGAACGCAAGCGGACAAAGACGCGTTCTTAATATGTTGAGCAATTCATTCCAGCTCAAAGGATAATAAATCCGTATTTAATAATCATGGGTCCTGGTGGGGAGATTAGGTGCATCTCAGCAAGTGAGAGCGAGTGAGTGGATTCTCTGCTCTCCGTCCCTTAAACACTGGCCACCACCTCAAAGGATTAAGGCAGTGTCTCTCAAACTTTTTTAGCTCTGGCACACTAAATGGAGAAAATGTTTTTCATGACACATTATAATTGAGGGCTCCTTTTACTAAGGTGCTTTAACGCGCGAAATAGCGCACACTAGACCTTAACGCCAGCATTGAGCTGGCATTAGTTCTAGAAGCGTAGCGTGCGGTATTTTCCTGCGTGCGCTAAAAACTCTAGCGCACCTTAGTAAAAGGAGCCCCGAGTTATTACTGAAATTATAAAATTGCAAAAAACTAACAAAAAATTAAATTTGAGAATTATTTATGTAAAGTTCTTTAGGCTATATATGGGCAATTATAACAATGGTGAAATTAAGTAGACCAAGATGGCAATCCTAATATTTAATTGTGTACAGAAATAGTGAGTTAACAGGGTTGGTTGAGAGCAATCTGCAGTACAGTTGTGCCAATACTATTCAGGACCTGGGAGCATTATTCCACATTAGTCAGGTTTCATAGGATCTTCTAGATGGTTATTCATTTATTGATAATGAATAAATTGTTTTCATTGCTCATGCATTCTAATATATTCTCCTGCCAGGACACAAAGATTGGAAATGATTAATTAATTAATTAATTTGTATGAAATGGTGAATGATGTATTGGATCAACCTACAAAGTAGAGCTGGAAAAATACTTCAGAAAATATATAAAAAAATATTATCAATGGTACCACATATTTGGGCAGACTTGATATTCAGAACCATAAAATTCTTGGCTGTGAAGCATGTAATAAACAAGAGGGAATAAGACCCCAGACAACTTCTAATGTTGTTTCAAAACAGCCAAGGCTGATCAATTGAACGAGATTTCATGTAATCGTAGGTCCTAAAAAAACCCTCTTGAAAGTTTATCAAGAACTAAATCTAGTATAAGCAAACCATCACTGGCAGTCTAACAAAATAACTTAACTTATGGTTGGAGAAGTTCTGATTCCAACGGGCCCCGTTTCACCCAATGCGTCGTCAGGGAATCAGTAGAAAAACTGTGGAGATTGGAACTACTCCCAGTCGCCCAACATCACACCAACCAGATGTCATTTGCACCCTACAACAAATGTAAAAAAACATTGTTAGACATTCACTAGACATTCACCACTGACACATATAACCATACATAATCCACAAGCCAAGATTTTAAAAACCTCAGTCGCGAAGGTCAACTGAAGCTCATGTAAACCGCTCTGAATTGACTAAACAATCATTAATAGCGGTATTGAAGCTTTTAATAAACAGTAAACCTAAGGGTACTAAAGGAGATTTTTGAAAACTATCAACCCAGAAAATGTTTGAGATCTGAAAATGGTATGAAGTTGAGTTTGGAGGGGAAGATGTTGGTCTCTCATGTTAAGATACATTAAAATCAATAAAAATATTGAACTTAAGATTGTGGCAACAACGCTGTCTGTAGCAGGTGCCAAGCTCTGGAATGCGCTACCTGATATTCTGCAATTCTGTGATGGGCGACTGAACGTTAAGAAAATGTTAAAAAATGCAATTATTTCTCAATGCCTTCATGTGCTAATGCTATTTTCTGTTAATGCTTTCCCGTCCTGTAAATGCTTTTATGGGATTTTGGGCTCCTTTTACAAAAGTGCGTTAGGGCCTTAACACGCGGAATACTGGGACAGACCAATGGTCCATCAAGCCCAGTATCCTGCTTCCAACCGTGGCCAACCGATAAACAACATGGAGTAGATTCTGCGCCGTTCACGGAGGAGAGTGTTTATGAGCAACTTGAAAAAGTGGACAAAGCGACAGGATCCATCCCAGGATACTAAGGGAGCTCAGAGAGGTTCTGGCGAGTCCTATTAAAGATTTGTTCAACAAATCTCTGGAGACGGGAGTGATTCCTGGGGATTGGAGGAGAGCAGATGTGGTCCCTAGTCATAAAAGTGGTCACAGGGCTGAAGCAGGAAACTACAGGCCGGTGAGCCTCACTTCAGTTGTTGGAAAAATAATGGAAGTGTTGCTGAAAGAAAGGATAGTGTATTTCCTTGAATCTAATGGGTTACAGGATCCGAGGCAACATGGCTTTACAAAAGGTAAATCGTGCCAAACGAACCTGATTGAATTTTTTGATTGGGTGACCAGAGAGCTGGATCAAGGACATATGCTAGATGTAATTTACTTGGATTTCAGCAAAGCCTTTGATACAGTTCCTCATAGGAGGCTGTTGAACAAACTTGAAGGGCTGAAGTTAAGACCCAAAGTGGTGAACTGGGTCAGAAACTGGCTGTCGGACAGACACCAGAGGGTGGTGGTTAATGGAAGTCGCTCGAAGGAAGGAAAGGTGACTAGTGGAGTCCCTCAGGGTTCGGTGCTGGGGCCAATCCTGTTCAATATGTTTGTGAGTGACATTGCTGAAGGGTTAGAAGGAAAAGTGTGCCTTTTTGCAGATGATACCAAGATTTGTAACAGAGTAGACACCGAAGAGGGAGTGGAAAATATGAAAAAGGATCTGCCAAAGTTAGAGGAATGGTCTAATGCCTGGCAACTAAAATTCAATGCAAAGAAATGCAGAGTAATGCACCTGGGGATTAATAATAGGAAGGAACCGTATATGCTGGGAGGAGAGAAGCTGATATGCACGGACGGGGAGAGGGGCCTTGAGGTGATAGTGTCCAAAGATCTAAAGGCAAAAAAACAGTGTGACAAGGCAGTGGCTGCTGCCAGAAGGATTCTGGGCTGTATAAAGAGAGGCGTAGTCAGTAGAAGGAAGAAGGTGTTGATGCCCCTGTACAGGTCATTGGTAAGGCCTCACTTGGAGTATTGTGTTCAGTTTTGGAGACCGTATCTGGCGAAAGATGTAAAAAGACTTGAGGCAGTCCAGAGGAGGGTGACGAAAATGATAGGAGGCTTGCGCCAGAAGACGTATGAAGAGAGACTGGAAGCCCTGAATATGTATACCCTAGAGGAAAGGAGAGACAGGGGAGATATGATTCAGACGTTCAAATACTTGAAGGGTATTAACGTAGAACAAAATCTTTTCCAGAGAAAGGAAAATGGTAAAATCAGAGGACATAATTTGAGGTTGAGGGGTGGTAGATTCAGGGGCAATGTTAGGAAATTCTATTTTACGGAGAGGGTAGTGGATGCCTGGAATGTGCTCCCGAGAGAGGTGTGGAGAGGAAAACGGTGAAGGAGTTCAAAGAAGCGTGGGATGAACACAGAGGATCTAGAATCAGAAAATAATATTAAAAATTGAACTAAGGCCAGTACTGGGCAGACTTGCACGGTCTGTGTCTGTATATGGCTGTTTGGTGGAGGATGGGCTGGGGAGGGCTTCAATGACTGGGAGGGTGTAGATGGGCTAGAGTAGGTTTTAACGGAGATTTCGGCAGTAGGAACCCAAGCACAGTACCGGGGAGAGCTTTGGATTCTTGCCCAGAAATAGCTAAGAAGAAAAAATAAAAAAATTTAAATTGAATCAGGTTGGGCAAACTGGATGGACCATTCGGGTCTTTATCTGCCGTCATCTACTATGTTACTATGTAACATAGAGGAACATAAGAAATGCCGCTGCTGGGTCAGACCAGTGGTCCATCCTGCCCAGCACGGGCAGCTCCCAGGTCAAAGACCAATACTCTAAATGAGTCCAGCCTCACCTGTGTATGTCCCAGTTTAGCAGGAACTTGACCAGCTTAGTTATGAAACCCTGGAAGTTGTTTTACCCTATAACCGAAGAGTGTTCCAGCTCTCCACCACTCTCTGGGTGAAGAAGAACTTTCCTTACGTTCGTACGGAATCTATACCCTTTCAATTTTAGAGAGTGCCCTCTCGTTCTCTCTGCCTTGGAGAGGGTGAACAACCTGTTTTTATCTACTAAGTCTATTCCCTTCAGTATTTTGAATATTTCAATCATGTCCCCTCGCAGTCTCCTCTTTTCAAGGGAGAAGAGGCCCAGTTTCTCCAATCTCTCACTGTACGGCACTGTACGCAATAGCAGTTATTAGTGCAGGGAGCCGCGCCGAATGCTCTGTGGTGCGCTCGACGCTCATAGGAACTCTAAGAGCGTCAGGAGAAATGTAGAGCATTCAGCGCGGCTCTCTGCGCTAACAACCGCTATCGCGGTTTAGTAAAAGGGGGGGTTAGTCAGAAAACTTGTCTCTGGTGTCTGGTTGTAGTTGAACTTTACATGCTAGAAGGATTATAGAAATAATAATAATAATAACTTTATTTTTCTATACCGCCACAATCTTGCGACTTCTAGGCGGTTTACAATCAAGTTAGCTGGACATTCAGCGGAATACAATAAGCAGATATTAAGAGGAAATACAATACAATAATGGTTGACAAGAAGGGTATTTTCTTGGTACAGGATTTAATTTCATGTTGGGAAGAGTTGAGGTCTTTCTAAAGCGTTCCTAACTCACCAGAACATTTATTTGATATTAAAAACACAAGAAAAATAAAAATCATTGTTCTAATGGGAAAGGTTTAGGACTTGCAGTTACAAGGACTGTGAAAGCTCTCGCCCGGTGTGTTGATGGGCTTCGGTGAAGTAGATGGCGCATTGAGTATATGCCAATCTGAGCACAATATTTTAAGCTCAACATTCACTTTCGTTCCTTTGAGTTTTATGGCCGTTTATAGTTTTTATTACCACTTCTCTCAAATATAGCTTCATTTTAATGCAGTGTTTTGAATTATTCTTTCGAGATGATTTATCATGTGTCACCATGGCACCATGACGTCCCCTAAAAACATTAGCTCTTGAAAATCATAAGACGTATCACATTTTCAGAGATGGGCATGGAAACATAATTTTATTCCTCAACAGAACATATGTGACCTGGAAGTGACCTGGAAGTTTCATTTCTGGATCGTGACTTTTATCACTGCAGAGCTACAGCGGATTTAAATTGCCTTGTGAGAAGGCTGATCCATAATTCTTCTGGTATTTGCACCCGCAAATTGGTGGTAGGATCATTCAAATTAAACCCATAATTCAAAGACATTCCAATTGTTGAAGGAAACACCCTCCAAATATATTTACTGTCAATACAAGGGAGGATTGAAAGTAATGGAACCGCCTGTATTTCTTTCAGGAAGTAGACGTGGCCCACTGTGCTGGTTCTCGTGAAGCTCAAACATTGACGTTTCCGAACCTGTAGTTGGACTGCTGAAGCCTTCATTGTTGGGTCACAGAGAGAGGAAGAACTTTGTACGTTTCATCATGGCGGATGAGGAATCCGTGTCTGTGAGAGTACACCAGAGATGTGTGATTGAATTTTGTGCTATGCTTGCCATAGCATTTCACGAGTTTCATTACCAAGTTTAACAAGTCGTGTCAGCTATCCATCTGACGTCACTTCCTAGGTGCGGGGCCCGGAAGAGACATCAGAGAGAGGTGACACTGATGCGGGCAGCAAGCTTGTAATGCTGCTTGCGCAGGAAAAATTAAAGAGGTATGAGGGAAGGGGTGCACACGGGTGGCGGGGAGGGGGGAAGAAGGATGGAGTGGGGAGAGAGACAGGTGCCTGCACCCTTTACAAAAACTGCCCCTGGGGCGGACCGGCCATGTACCTCCCTTACTACGCCAGTGCGTGGCACCTACCGGTGACTGACACAGGTAGGCGTCAGTTTTTCGGGCGCCTATTCTGGCAGGCTCCCTTTCCAGAATCAGGCCCAAAGTTCTTCCTCTCGCTGTGACCCAACAACGAAGACTATGGCAGTCCAACTGGAGGTTCAGAAACGCTGACGTATGAGCTTCACATGAACCAGCACAGCGTCGCCATGTCTACTTCTTGGAAAGAAGACCAGCGGCGGTCTCATTACTTTTCAATCAGCCCTTGTACTTAATATTCCTTGCAAATGTACTTGTTACACTGTAGTTAAAATACACTATTCTACTAGAAGGGATCGGTAGAGTAACACGAAGAACTTCATGAAACTGTGGATTATATTTGGCCCAAAGAGCATCCTTAATATCAAGAGAAAATGCAAAGCAATAATACATCTGAAATCAAGTACAACTGTTGGATTTTTCATTTTTGTGCGTTCCTAAGCTGAGGCATGACACTGGTCTTGTTAAGTCCCACTTATTTTTCCAGGCTACTTAAACATAAAGTCTCGTATCTATCTATCTATCTATCTCAGTTTTGCTACTGCTGCCAAGGCAGCCGGGAAGAGGAACAGTTTGAAGCTCGAGAAGCCCATATAATTAAGTGTTCTGTGTTGCTGCCAGATCGAGCTCTGTCCATCATGACTGATGCCAAGAAGGTAGAATGCATTTGCTTGTGTTCTGTTCCACCTTCGACTAAAATACTTCACAGCAGGTGGGTGCGGAGAAATTAGAACAACTGGTCATTGGACTAAGATCACTGATCTAAATAAAGGTCTTAGGAGATCCTAAACCAGCTCTTGGTGGCATCCCTAAGGGACGTGTGCTATACCTCACAAGTGTACCCTGTGCTCCAACGCAGCCCTTCACCCTCCTTAGGCCAGGGGCAGCATGTGGTTATAATTAAGAGCCCAAATGCATCTGAATGACATCTGCATGTCCCAAAGAGGCAGCTTTGCTCTAATGGACAGAGACAAACGCAAAATGAAATCTGTGTTACAGATCTACCTTAGCCTGTCGTGTATATGCCCAGTGAGAAAATTTGGCTTCGGTGGTTGAGACTTAGGGGTCCTTCTATCAAGCTGCAGTAGGGATTTAATGCGCGTAATACTGCGTGTTAAACCACCTGCCGTGCTAGCTGCTAATGCCTGCATTGAGCAGGTGTTAGTTTTTTAGCCGACCGCGGGGGGTTAGCACGTGAAGAAAAGTCCGACGCACTAACCCTGCTAGTGCGGCTTGATAAAAGGACCCCTTAGCCAGCTAACTGTTGAATAATGGCATAGCTGACTATGTCTTGATTAGCCATAGATAGACCAATGCCAGTCACTGGAAACAGCACCAGCATTGAATTTCTGGATTCCATGGGAGGAATCCAGGCTGCCTCCCGAGGTCTGAAAATCTGGCCCAATATCTTTATAATAATAATAACAGTTTATATACCGCAGTACCATTAAGTTCTATGCGGTTTACAAAAGATTAATGAAGTACAAGTTGAGAGAACTTAAGGGATGGGAGAACAAGAGGGGGATAGGGCAAGAGAACCATTATAGAGGGGAAAGAGAGGAACAGGTCAGCTGTCTAGATACTTCAGGAACAGGTGAGTTTTGAGGCGCTTCCTGAATACCTCGTAAGTGGTGGGCGAGAGCAGTTGTTCTAGATCTTTACCCCATAAAGCTGCTCGATATGAGAGAAGATGCTCATGGTGTTTTTTTAGTTTGCAACCTCTAACCGGGGGGGGAAACGAAGTGCAAGTGGGAGCTTCTCTTGTGTCTGTTGGCTGAGAAGGAGAAGAGGTCGGTTATGTATTTAGGGGCTAGACCGTAAAGAACTTTAAAGCAGAGGCAGGCGAACTTAAACTTCACACGAGCTTCCAACGGCAGCCAGTGTAGCTGTTTGTAGCATGGTGTCACGTGATCAAATTTCTTTAGACCGAAGATAAGTCTGACCGCAGCGTTTTGCATTAATTGTAAGCGTCGCATATTCTTTTGGGAGGTTGCTAAATAGGCGATGTTACAGTAGTCGAGTTGACTCAGTACGAGGGATTGTACCAGGATTATACAAGTCGTCCACCCAATAGCATTAACCACTTGGTACTTTCTACTTGTGCATTGTGTCAAAGAATAGAAACATAGAAAAAAGCAGCAGAAAAGGGCTATAGCCCACCAAGTCTGCCCATTCCAAGTATCCCCTCCCCTGAATTTACTCCCTTAAAGATCCCACGTGAGTATCCCATTTTCTCTTAAAATCCGTCACGCTGCTGGCCTTTATCACCTGGAGTGGGAGTCTGTTTCTATAACCATAAAGCCCTATGACCTCACAATGCAGATGTAAAGAGCTTTAGCCAATAGGAAGAGGAGATGCAAATGTTAAGAGCCTTAGCCAATAGGGAGAGGAGGAGATAGTGGATGCTGTGGCCATTTGGCCTTTATCTGCCATCATAGAAACATAGAAAAAAGCGGCAGAAAAGGGCTATAGCCCACCAAGTCTGCCCATTCCAAGTATCCCCTCCCCTGAATTTACTCCCTTAAAGATCCCACGTGAGTATCCCATTTTCTCTTAAAATCCGTCACACTGCTGGCCTTTATCACCTGGAGTGGGAGTCTGTTTCTATAACCATAAAGCCCTATGACCTCACAATGC
Organism: Geotrypetes seraphini; assembly: GCF_902459505.1. Classification (NCBI taxonomy): domain Eukaryota; kingdom Metazoa; phylum Chordata; class Amphibia; order Gymnophiona; family Dermophiidae; genus Geotrypetes; species Geotrypetes seraphini. The sequence continues at coordinate 13,150,059 of NC_047093.1, read as the reverse complement.
AGATGTAAAGAGCTTTAGCCAATAGGAAGAGGAGATGCAAATGTTAAGAGCCTTAGCCAATAGGGAGAGGAGGAGATAGTGGATGCTGTGGCCATTTGGCCTTTATCTGCCATCATAGAAACATAGAAAAAAGCGGCAGAAAAGGGCTATAGCCCACCAAGTCTGCCCATTCCAAGTATCCCCTCCCCTGAATTTACTCCCTTAAAGATCCCACGTGAGTATCCCATTTTCTCTTAAAATCCGTCACGCTGCTGGCCTTTATCACCTGGAGTGGGAGTCTGTTTCTATAACCATAAAGCCCTATGACCTCACAATGCAGATGTAAAGAGCTTTAGCCAATAGGAAGAGGAGATGCAAATGTTAAGAGCCTTAGCCAATAGGGAGAGGAGGAGATAGTGGATGCTGTGGCCATTTGGCCTTTATCTGCCATCATAGAAACATAGAAAAAAGCAGCAGAAAAGGGCTGTAGCCCACCAAGTCTGCCCATTCCAAGTATCCCCTCCCCTGAATTTACTCCCTTAAAGATCCCACGTGAGTATCCCATTTTCTCTTAAAATCCATCACGCTGCTGGCCTTTATCACCTGGAGTGGGAGTCTGTTCCAATGATCCACTACTCTTTCGGTGAAGAAGTACTTCCTGGAGTCGCCATGAAACTTCCCTCCCCTGATTTTCAGCGGATGCCCTCTGGTGGTCGAGGGTCCCATGAGCCAGAAGATATCATCTTCTGACTCGATGCGTCCTGTGATGTACTTATATGTTTCAATCATATCTCCCCGTTCTCTTCTTTCCTCAAGTGAGTACAGCCGCAATTTTTTTTTTTGTGGCAGGGTAGGCCACTGCTGGAGCACTGAGCAATCCGTGAAATCCGGAAAGATAAATCTGCATCCTGTTTCAATGTCCTCCTGGTACCACCTTGCGAAACTCACTTTATTTTCTTGCTTCCTATGCTTGCAAAAACACCTTGGGGATGCAAGGCGTAATAATCTCATTCAAGATTTCCTGGTTATGATGGGTTCTTTCTTCCATGATCCATACAATTTTATCCTTCCTGGCAACATAGATAATTATCCTTCCCAGCAGCATTAATAATCGTGTTCATAATTGAACAATATTAATCTTTTTCTTGGAAAATTTCCCATCAAATCTCTACTATAAGAACATAAGAATAGCCTACTGGGTCATACCAATGGTCCATCAAGCCCAGTAGCCCATTCCTATGGTGGCCAATCCAGGTCACTAGTACCTGGCCAAAACCCAAGGAATAGCAATATTCCATACTACCAATCCAAGGCAAGCAGTAGCTTCCACCCTGTCCAGGGGATATCCGAGAAATTACAGACCGGTAAGCCTCACTTCAGTGCTGGGCAAAATGGTAGAAACAATTATAAAAACTAAAATTGTGAAACACATAGACAAGCATGATTTAATGAGACGGAGTCAGCATGGATTCAGCTGAGGGAGATCTTACCTCACCAATTTGCTTGACTTCTTTGAAAGTGTGAAAAACGTGGATAATGGTGAGCTGGTTGATATAGTGCAGGGGTCTCAATGTCCCTCCTTGAGGGCCGCAATCCAGTCGGGTTTTCAGGATTTCCCTAATGGATATGCATGAGATCTATGTGCATGCACTGCTTTCAATGCATATTCATTGGGGAAAATCCTGAAAACCCGACCGGATTGCGGCCCTCAAGGAGGGACTTTGAGATCCCTGATATAGTGTATCTAGATTTTCAGAAAGCTTTTGATAAAGTTCTTCATGAGAGGCTCCTGAGAAAATTAAAGTCATGGGATAGGTGGCAAAGTTCAGTTGTGGATTAGGAATTGGTTACTGGATAGAAAACAGTGTAGGGTTAAATGGTCATTTTTCTCAATGGAGGAGAGTAAACAGTGGAGTGCCACAGGGATCTGTACTGGGACCGGTGCTATTTAACTTATTTATAAATGATCTGGAAATTGGAACGAGTGAGGTGATTAAATTTGCAGATGACACTAAACTGTTCAAAGTTGTTAAAACGCATACGGATTGTGAAAAATTGCAGGCGGACCTTAGGAAACTGGAAGACTGGGTGTCCAAATGAGAAGTGAAATTTAATGTGAACAAATGCAAAGTGATGCACATTGGGAAGAATAACCTGAATCATAGTTACCGGATGCTAGGGTCTCCCTTGGGGGATAGCGCCCAAGAAAAGGATCTGGGTATCATTGTAGACAATACGATGAAACCTTCCGCCCAATGTGCTAGGAATTATTTAAAAAGGGATAGTTAACAAGACTAAGCATGTTATAATGCCTCTGTATCGCTCCATGGTGTGACCTCATCTGGAATACTGTGTTCAATTCTGGTCTCCTTATCTCAAGAAAGATACAGTGGCTCTAGAAAAGGTTCAAAGAGCGACCAAGATGGTAAAGGGGATGGAGCTCCTCTCGTATAAGGAAAGACTACAATAGTTAGGGCTCTTCTGCTTGGAAAAGAGACAGCTGAGGGGAGATACAATTGAAATGACACCACCCCCCTTCTCTAGAATTCCAAACTACTGGGGGTTTTGGAGGAGGAGCAAAATCTTACTTAATTCACTTATATATCTAAGTCTGAGGTGTAAAAAAAAATCTCAGTGGGTCAGAACCAAAACCCCCCCTAGCCTGGTCTGAATGACTTTCTGTTCAATGGGGGAGCTCTCTCCCCACTAATATAAATACACTCAGGAAAGGGTCAGTTAAACTCCAGTGATTACTCTAAATCAGAACCCCATAAGGACATAAACACCCCCCTCTGCAACACTACCAGCCTGGTAGTGTTGCAGAGGGGGTGTTTGTGTCCTTATGGGGTTCTGATTTAGAGTAATCACTGGAGCTCTCTCCCCCCACCAGCTAGATGAATATATCCAGATATTTAACTGGTTATTCTGCTAAGAAAATTTGCAGGCTCAGGGCCAGAGGGATAAGCTGTGTGCAAGTGTTGTGTTAAAACAGGGCCAGGGATTGATTAAGGAAATCTCTACCATGTAACCAAAAGATGCATAAATTGTTTTCTTAAATTACTGCACAAAAGGACTGTTATTTTAAGCCTAAGCCTCAGATCTTTAACTGGTGTCAAACAGGTGCAACCTGTTATTCTACCATCTGGAAAAAATACTGTGTACATATAATAAGCCTCCTTTCTCCATATGCTGTTAATAACTTTATTAGGCTATTCATGAGCTGTTTATGGAACAGTGCACTGTGAGATTTGCAGTATGGACGTCCGATTCATGGTGACCAACTCTGGCTTCGAGGGACAGAGAACGGGTCTAGTTTTGAGCTAATTAATTATCGGTCGCGCGGGCATGTTTGCATAATGATGCCCTGCGACCCACATCTCGGTGAGCTCGAATCCTAGACTGGTCCGCAATCTCCGAGGATCTCGGCTGCACCCCCGATGTAAAACCACAGTCGTACACAATTTTGATTGGCGTCTTTTTAACAAGTGCGATTCCTCATCTGACTTTTTTTTCTAGTGAAGTTACATAGTAACATAGTAGTAAGACTTACTCCAGCCCATCTACACCCTCCCAGCCATTGAAGCCCTCCCCAGCCCATCCTCCTCCAAACGGCCATACACAGACACAGACCGTACAAGTCTGCCCAGTTCCTTTGAGACGTGTGAAAATGAAGCCTGTATAGAGTTAACCCGATTTTAATAGCTGTTTGGATATCAAGCATTTTAAGGGCAATTCTAGAATCTAAGGCCCTTTTTCACAAAGGTGCGCTAAGCGTTTTAGCGCGCGCTAAATCAATGTGTGCACTAACCGCTAATGCGTCCACAGGATAACATGCACGCATTAGCGTTTAGCATGCACTAAAAATCATAGCGCACCTTTGTAAAAGAGGGGGTAAGTGCTCACATTTTTGCACACCCCTTCCCCCCCCTCACATGCCTAGTGCTTAGAGCCACTGCCTCAACACCCTGAGGTTGCGAGTTCAACTCCTACCGCAGCTCCTTCACACTTCATTGCCCCACACACAAAATAAGCACCTGCCTAAAATACGCAAACCACATTGTTTGTAACCGCACAGAAAGGCAGCACATTGAGTCCTATCCAGTGGCGTAGTGAGGGTTCCAGGCTAAAGGTGCCCCTCCCCCACCCTCGTCTCCACCCCCTTCCCGCTCCATCCTCACTCCCCGCCCCCGCCACGCACTTCCCCATACCTCTAGCTGTTCACCACCGCATGTAACAATGTCAACAACCCCAGCGGCTCTCCCTCTGATGTCAATTGCTATGCGCGGCACCTGGAAGTGACGTCGGCTGATGTGGTCACGTGGAACACATTGAAGTTGTTGCTCGTAGCGGGGAGCTATTAGAGGTGCAGGAGAAGGGAAGGGGAGCGCACGCATGGGAAGAGGCGGAGGGGGCGGAGAGGAGCAGCGATGCCGGTGCTCCCGCCAACATGGCGCCCGGGGTGGACCACTCCCTCGCCCCTCCCACCTTATTACACCACTGGTCCTATCCCCTTTAACCCATGAAAGTGCCAGTAGGGCACATAAGTGATTCTGTGTAAAAGCATATGTATTACTTGCTTCATCATGAAAGTTTTGCCTTATGAAGGTTGCATCAGGGGAAAGATTATATCATGCTGATGACATTACTACACTTCTCCCTCCGTATTCGTGGGGGTTAGGGGCAGAGCTGGCCCGCAAATATTGAATATTCGTGAATAAATTCTGTTCCGGCTCTGACCTAGCCCCGCCTCCCTCCATCTCTCGAGACTACGACAGGAACTCCCCGCACCCATTTGCTATGAGTGATCTGTACGGGGCAGGAGCGTAGGAAGATTGCTCCTGCCCCAAAAGCCTGCTAGACCACCAGGTAAGGTCTGGGATGCCGGGAGGAAGGCGGGGAAGGTCCAGAATGCAGCTTTATTTAAATAAATAAAAAAAATTGCGAATAACTGAAACCACGGATTCGGAGGGCTCACTGTATTTTAATTCCTCTTCATACTTCCCTTTCTCAAATTAATCAAACTGTGGTTCAGATTCTACAGACAATTGAATTTTGGATGTCAGAATTTAAATTGAAAATTAATACAGAAAAAACTAAATTTTTCTTTGCATCCACTAAATTTACATTAGTGATTTTTATTCCGCCATTACCTTGCGGTTCAAGGCGGATTACAGAAGAGGATTTCTTGACATGTCCAGAGGTGTTCCAGAGTAGAGTGGGTTGCTTCAGAGGACTGAAATGTTTCATACGGTGTTAGTTAGTCTTCATGGATTTCTTGAAGAGCAGGGTTTTTATTTCTTTTCTGAAAGTTTTGTAACCGGAAGTTGCGTCAGAAGAGAATCTTCTGCCCACACACGCACGCGACTGCACGAACACCCCGGCGGCTTTCAACAAGTCTGAAACCTTAAAACGTGCCGAGAAGGTAAGGGAGAGAGAGATAGATAGATTCAGGTGGAGGAGGAGGGAGGGGGCCGCGCGCGTTCCCTCCCTTAACTGTGGGGACAAGGCCATTCACCGCTCCACAGTGCGGTGGATGGCCTTGTCCCCATACCTGCAGTGAGCACCTTCCCCCCCTCCACCGTTTTGGCAGGTTACCAGCGGCTACTCACGGCTAGCCGCGGGTAACATCCACTGTGTCATTCTCTAGTACGGAGTTTTTTCAGACCTGTGATGATACGGATGGCTTAGGGCACAGTGCAGTCCCGGCTGTCCGTGGATGAGGTCTGTTTTTCTCCTGGTTTTGTATTTATGATTTTTTTGTCCTTTTTTCAATTTTGTCCTGGATGAATGTGGTTTTCTGCTAACTAATATGCAGCGCGTCTTTTTTTGAGTCTTTGTATAGTGTATACTGAACTGGAACGTACGCAGGTAGGGCTAGTCTCAGGGCGCTGGTCTTTGACCAGAGGGCCGCCGCGTGAGCGGACTGCTGGTCTGACCCAGCAGCAGCAATTCTTATGTTCTTATACAACTGTATCCCTGTATTCATTGGTCTGATTAAAAGCAACATAAATCTTTCCACATTCGTAAATACGAGATCTGAAAAAAAAAAAAAAATTCCCAACTCAACATACATGTACATTACATTACATTACATTACGGATTTCTATTCCGCCTATACCTTGCAGTTCAAGGCGGATTACAAAAGATTTGACTGGACATTTTCCAGTGAAGATACAATTTTTATTTTTTTTTTTATTTTTTTTTTTTTGACAGAGGAGAGATAGCTGGATAGATTCCTAAGGGGATTTAGGGGTTGGATAGTAAAATGACAGTGCCGAACTGTGTGATATGGACATGTAGCAAACGTGCCATAAGAAGTATCACTGATTCTATGATTTAAACAACTTGAACCCTACCTTTGAAAAGGCAGCACTACAAACATTACATAGGCCTTAGAACAAACACACACACCTACTACTGGTAAAAGAGAACATGCAACTAGAATACTACATCTTGGTCACAGGCAAAACACGGACAGATCCTCACCAAGGGAAGAAACAGAAAAATGAGGGCAAAAACTGAACTGAGAACCTCAGGAAGTCAAACTAGGCTTGCACCCCAACATGGGAGAAATAAAAACAGATATGTCCTTGTATTTTATCCAGTGAAAAGGAAACACATCTGTGATACATATTTCCAAAAGCTAACATATTCCACTTAAATTCAAAATAAGAGACATCTTTTTCTACCTTTGCTGGCTGGTCATTTTTTTTTTTTTTTAAATGCATGGTGGTCCCAGTTTCTCTTTTCTGCTTTCCTGTCTTCTCTCTTCCACTGTGTCCTATCCATTTTTACTTTTCCCAGTTTCTGCCTGTCTTCTTATATCCCCTCAAATCCACTTTACCCCTAAGGTCCAGTATTTTTCTGTCTCTTCTCCCGTCACTTATATCCCTTTTATCCAGCATCTCTCTTTCTCTCTTATAATCCTATGGTTCGGCAACTCTGTTTTATATCTCTTCCCCACCTGCATCTCTATAGTCCAGCAGCTCCCTGTCCCTTATGGTGCAGCAGCTGTGTCCCCTCTCCCCACCAACCCATGATCCAGCAGTTATGAGTCCAGCAACTCCATGTCCCTTCCCCCCCATGTGCCAGCAACACTTCCTTTTTCTTTAATTAAGGGGGAGTTGTTAATATGGACTACCATTAAGATGTGTTATTTTATTGTTAACTTCAATTAGTAACTAGATCTCATTGGATAAAATGATAAACTCATGCTGATTACTACACCCCTGAGAGACTTAACAGTTTGGTAACTGGTTCTAGGTGAGACTTTGAACGAGGGGACAGTCAGAGGGATATGCCGCTGGGCTGCTTTCTTAAAACATTTCAGTGTGTTACCATTTTGCTCAGAAAGATTCCTTTTCGGCACATAAAAGCAGACATTTTGCTTGTGTGTGTGAGCATATACGTTACACACTTTACGTCTGCCCACAGAACTCATGTGTTTGCAACGAGTTTCTAGAGCAGGGGTGTCAAAGTCCCTCCTCGAGGGCCGCAATCCAGTCGGGTTTTCAGGATTTCCCCAATGAATATTCATTGAAAGCAGTGCATGCAAATAGAGCTCATGCATATTCATTGGGGAAATCCTGAAAACCCGACTGGCATACGGTTCTCAAGGACCGGAGTTCCCTACCCCTGCCTTAGAGCAGGGGTGTCAAAGTCCCTCCTCGAGGGCCGCAATCCAGTCGGGTTTTCAGGATTTCCCCAATGAATATTCATTGAAAGCAGTGCATGCAAACAGAGCTCATGCATATTCATTGGGGAAATCCTGAAAACCCGACTGGCATACGGCTCTCAAGGACCGGAGTTCCCTACCCCTGCCTTAGAGCAGGGGTGTCAAAGTCCCTCCTCAAGGGCCGCAATCCAGTCGGGTTTTCAGGATTTCCCCAATGAATATGCATTGAAAGCAGTGCATGCAAATAGAGCTCATGCATATTCATTGGGGAAATCCTGAAAACCCGACTGGCATACGGCTCTCAAGGACCGGAGTTCCCTACCCCTGCCTTAGAGCAGGGGTGTCAAAGTCCCTCCTCGAGGGCCACAATCCAGTCGGGTTTTCAGGATTTCCCCAATGAATATTCATTGAAAGCAGTGCATGCAAATAGAGCTCATGCATATTCATTGGGGAAATCCTGAAAACCCGACTGTCATACGGCTCTCAAGGACCGGAGTTCCCTACCCCTGCCTTAGAGCAGGGGTGTCAAAGTCCCTCCTCGAGGGCCGCAATCCAGTCGGGTTTTCAGGATTTCCCCAATGAATATTCATTGAAAGCAGTGCATGCAAACAGAGCTCATGCATATTCATTGGGGAAATCCTGAAAACCCGACTGGCATACGGCTCTCAAGGACCGGAGTTCCCTACCCCTGCCTTAGAGCAGGGGTGTCAAAGTCCCTCCTCAAGGGCCGCAATCCAGTCGGGTTTTCAGGATTTCCCCAATGAATATGCATTGAAAGCAGTGCATGCAAATAGAGCTCATGCATATTCATTGGGGAAATCCTGAAAACCCGACTGGAATACGGCCCTCGAGGAGGGACTTTGACACCCCTGGCAGAAATGAATCATGCAGAATATAAAATACTGTACATATATGACAACACAGCAGATATTTTGAGAAAAAAGAAATCAACTACACCATCTACCTTTTGTTTCTTAAATGCCATAAAAAGACAACATGATTTTCTATGTGTGGCCTATAAATGATTTAAAAATTTGTCTTAGAAATAGCTTTACTTTCTCGTAGCAGCTTGTTGCCTTATGCCATATATATGAAAATTGTTTGGGGCCTTCTCCTGGGAGGAACGACGTCTAGACTACGCTATGAGTACTTGGGCTCGTGATGAGAGGGGGGTTTGGCAATTCCGGATTTGAAACTTTTTAATAGGGCACGCTTGTTGCATCATTTGAGTGACTAGATTCGAGGCTCTGAGGATTATACTTGATTGCGCTCTCTGGGTCGGGGCTACCTGTCCGGCAGGAGGGATTGGGCATCCCTCCTGGCGGTAAAATTGCAATTGCGCGGGGGGGGGGGGAGAGAAGGGTTCAAGGGGGGTGGCGGCAGGAGAGATTGGGCATCTCTCTTGCTGCGATCGTTGCGGGGTGGAGAGATGGTCCACGATTTGTTCACAGAACGCAGCACACAGATCAGGCAAATTTGTTGCGTGTCCTTTGATACCACCGTTTCATGGGACCCCTGAAGAAGACATGTTGATCGAAACACGGAGCGTGTTGGGTCCCATATTCTGTACAAAAGTGGTCCATTTGCACGCAACAAATTTTTGTTTTCGTAAACCTTGCCTGCATCTTGTACATCTGTCTGCAGTTCCTTTTTTTTTTTGTCTTTGTTCCACTGCAAACTCAGATGAACTAATTTCACTATTGTATCTTCACAAGTATTTACAAAAGGTTCGGCACTTGGCAACCGAAACACATTCTTCTATTTCCTGGCTTTAATTGCACTCTAAAATGAATTCACACTCAGGATAAGAAGTGGTTTATTATCATGGCTGCAACATAACACACTTAAAAATGCTCAAGCTGACAAATAATAGCATAATCTAAATAGCTTTAATGTAAATAAGCTCAGTCACAAAAGAGCGACTGGCTGTAAAAGATACACAGCAAAAAGAACACCAACAAATTCCACAGGAAACCAAGGGGAAGCCGAAAACAAAAGCAAAACTGTGGATACGAGGTACTTGATGTCAACGTTTATCATAATTCTTCACTAATATTCCAAATGGTGCAGGTAATATCAACCGAACAAGGTAAGGAGAAAGAAAGGCAAGGGAGGTGCCTCCATCAAGAGTGCACGCTGGTGGCGGGGTTTGTGGCGCTGTGCGTGGCGAACTTTACTTGGCCACGTGGGTGCTCTTTCGTCTCCCTCTCGGCGGCGGTGGAGATCTTAACTGGCGCTGCTCACCTCCTGGCTACCTAGACACGCTGTAGGAGAGTGCACGAGGTTTTACCGCGTTGGTGGCTGAGTGCCGCCGAAGCCGAAGGTGCCCTGCCGCTCTACTCCAGGAGCGCTGAGATGAGGAGGAAAAGGGGGGATAGGCTCTGGTCGCGTGTGTAGCAGCCCAACCCCGTTTTCACGCAGTCCTGCTTAGCCACGCGTGCAGCTGTATCAGAGTCCCGGCGGGCTCTGCAGAACTGACACTCTGCCCGAAGTGCTCCTGTCGGAGAGTGGCCACTGGTAGCCAGGGGCAGTCACGCGGGGAGGGTATGCCGCTGGAGCTGCAGAAGCTCCTGAAGGTGAGAGAACAGAAGACCGGAGGGTGGGCAGAAGGGAAGCCGCGTCCGCCTCGTGTGATGCCGGCTCGAGAAGGGGGACCTCCCTTCTGCTCCCCTAGTCTATTCCCCCTCCCCCTACTCCGTGCCGATTGGCCCCAAGACTTCGGCCGATTTGTACTCGCTGCTCCCTATGCGGTTCGGAGCTTGTCTTTATTATGAGAATATCCCAAGAAGCATCCAAGTTTCAGCATCCACGATGCCTTCATCAGGGGACACTGAGACGGGGGTGTCTTAGTGAACTAGAGTTGAGCGTCAGCGATGCCGAGAGCTAAAACCGATAGCGTTGGCTCGGCAAAACCATGCCGCACACATCAATGGGTTGTGATATAGACCCAACAAGGTCGAAGCTTTTGTTTTCACGCTTTGACCTTGGCATTTTTCTTATTCACCCACCATTGTATGCTTTATAGCATAATTAAGTCTTGTGGTGTTCGGCATATGGACCCCTGAAGAAGGCATTCATAGCCGAAACACAGACTGTGTTGGGTCCGCACCAAAACCCATTGATGTGTGCTGTATGGCTTGATATTACCTGTTACCGTTATAGTTAAATTCATCACTTACGGTCAGGATTGGCCAGATATTTCCTTGTAGCAATATTAAGTTTGGAATTATAGTTTAATATGTAGTTTGATCTCACTTTTCTGTACAAGATGTATATGCTTGGTAATATTGTAAAATGTTATAAATAAAATAATAAAAAAAAAAAAAAAAAAAAAAAAAGGATTGGCCAGATATGATGTTGAACGCTGTTAAAAAAATAGACTAGTCATCAGCTTGTCTTTTTCCGCACTTTGAGCCGGAGCCACATCGGTGACTACATGCCGCTGTGCTGGGAAAGGCAGGTAACTGATGAACAAACTGATAAATAATAAATGTAATTCTATTTCTTTTATTACTAAATTGCATGTGCTCAGTAAAAGTCTAATCTTTTAAGATTTAGTTAAATATCCTAAAAGAAAGATTAGTACATGGACTTTTGTATTGCTGAATAGTGTTATCAGGGGTGGCCGCTTTGAGCTGTCGTAGTTTGTTTAAAGAGAATAATAAAATGTTTTCTTTTAAAAAAAATGATAAAGATTAGCATAACAATTTTTAATGAAATTTTGAATTTAGTCATTGGTTGTATGCTCTTTTCTTTATATTTGCAGTAATTTCAATCATTAAGCATCAATTCCCTAAAGAAGCTCTAATTAATGATTTTAGGGTGAAACGGAGATCTTCCGTCATTGTTCGTTAGGTTATGTTATTATTCTTTGTTCTGCTTTTGATGACATGTCATGGACCGCCTGTACTTACAATCTGTGAAAACGTCTTATGGATATGAGGTCTATGCTTGTATTTCTATGACAAAATGCTAATAAAACTGATTGAACTGAAAAAAAGAAAAATATTGTCTCCGGATTGATTTGGCTGGGTCAAGAATCTTCACCCAAGCTAAATAATGCTTTAATTCAAGACCGACTGATAATGAAAACGGAACTAACATAGAGCAAGAATCATTTTGAGTATTTTGCAACTAAAATTTGAAAGAAATTCTTTAATAGAAAATATCTTTTACATATATATATTTAAAAATCTTTAAAATACTACTCCCATTGAGACGAAGAGGACCAATGATAGTCTGCGCGTAGGTTATTCCTTATGATTGGCTCTAAGGTCGTAACCGCAGACACTTGATATCCTCTGTCTCTTCGAAGGGAAGTTTCACTGTTATCACTCTTAAACAAAAAAGCGTGTTAATAATAGGTGTTTTAATGTGTTTCACATAATTTTTGAAGGGATTTGATATTACCTGCTCATATGCTACATCTAAGTAAACCCCGCACTATTGACATTCATGCAGAATAAATGGAGAAAAGACCTCAGTATCTAAAAAGGATACAAAAAACAATGCCCAAATAGACACACCTATCTCAAAAAAAACAACTTTGAGGCAGACAGGCATATCCTTGGTCAAAAACTCCAAGATAAGTGGAAAATATCATACAAACTTCAAATATGTTGAAAGAATATCAAAATCAAATCGCACTTATCTTTAAAAAAAATGGTGTTCATAGTAGTCTTCATACTCTGTTTCAAATCCATCCATGGTTCAGCCCCCTTATACATGGCCACCTACTTTACCATGTATCGTCCATCCAGACCCACTCGCAAAGCTCATCTCTTCAGCCATCCAACTCTAAAAGCCTGCCGTTACAAAAGACACCTGAATAGAACACTTGCCTTCCAGCAGGTCATCTAAATCAGTGTTCTTGAACCACCGGTCCATGGACCAGTGCCAGTCCACAGAAATTTCCTGCCGGTCCACAGGGCCAGCACGTGCATCAGACCCAAAACAGTGTTCTTCAACCGCCGGTCCACGGTGCGATCGATGCGGCGTTATCTTCGAGCCAGCACCCTCTTCCTCACTGATTCAGTGCACAAAGCCACGGGCAGTGGCTCCTACGGGCATCCTGCGCCTGAACCGGAAGCCTTCTCTCTGACGTTGGGCAACGTCAGAGGGAAGGCTTCCAGATGAGGCACGGAACGTGCAAGGTGCAATTAGTACTATTATGGGGGCGGGGTCTGGGGGTGGAGATTGTGTAGAGATGGGCGGGGTCTGGCCCACGACTTAGCCCAGTGTTCTTCAACCGCCGGTCCACAGAATAATTTCTGCCGGTCCATAGGTATAAAAAGGTTGAAAAACACTGATCTAAATGACTGGCTGTGTAATATTTTCTCGCGCTCTTCATCCTACCTAAACTGCAGAAAATTATTAAAAACTAATCTATTTAACCGATTTGTAACCCAAGACTCCTACCCTACCCTTCCCCACTAGACCTCCTTTCTCCTCCCTTCCCGCTCACCTTCTCCTGACCCTTACATTGCTCCAGCCCTCCTTCTTACCTCTATTAATTGTATCTATTCTGCTGATTGTTTCACTTACTGATTGTACCTTTTCTCTGATTGTACCCATTCACTGATTGTCCAGCTCTTCTTCACTGTAAACCGCCTCGAACTTCTATGGCTTTGGCGGTATATAAGAAATAAATAATAATAATAATAATTATTATTATTATTATTAATGCCGGGGTATAGAAGCAGGAAACAACCCGCACAGTGGAGCCTGCGCCAGGCACAGCGGCTACAAACTCCTTGCCGCTTGCTGTGTATCTCCACAGTCTCCATTTATTGTGCATGAGTATTGAATTTTTGGACCTCCTTTCTTGTGGGGGAGTTTTTCATTATTACCTGCACCATTTGGAATTTTAGGGCTCCTTTTTCTAAGGTGCGCTAGCGTCTTTAGCGTGTGCTGAAGATTAGCTCGCGCAAACCCCGTGCTAAATGGAAAAAAAAACTAACGCCAGCTCTATGGCGGCGTTAGTGTGTATCGCGCACGGCCTTGTGGCGTGTACTACAACCGCTAGCGCACCTTAGTAAAAGGGGCTCTTAGTGAAGAATTACAATCATCTTTGGCGTCAAGTACAAGTTTTGCTTTTGTAAGAGATACAACCTAAATAAACCTACCCTAGTGGAGTATTATAGTCCAATAATATACTAGACAAAATTCCACTATCACTTATTCAGAGAAGTGCACCCACTTTTTAGCTTTAATTTAAATTTCAACGGGAAAAGGCCTCAGAAATGGAGCCTACGCACAGTCATAGACAGAATTGATCAAATTGATCAGCGTAGTGGTCACGCTCCTTGCTCCAGTCATTGGCCAGCAAAAACCCATTTATTTAACTTAATTTCTAGAATGCTTAAATCTTATTCTATCATGATAAATGACTAACTTTGTGTTATTAAAACTTAGCTTATATTCTAAAGCATTTTTATGGGCTTTCTTTTTTATATAAATTTTCATACACAACTCTATATTCACTGAAAACAGTGCTGTGATTGTAACTTAGCTTCACACAGTGGTACGGATGCCTCCCACAAATGCCAACGCGGCCAGTGTTTCGCGGATCTATCAAAAGAACCGCTGCGTCAGGGCCGAATTCAGGGCATTCCACCAAATTTTTACTACACTGTGCTATTCCATCAGCTCTTTTCATCAGCCATTTTCACTGTGTGAAGCTAAGTTACAATTTCAGCACTGTTTTCAGTGAATATAGAGTTGTGAATGCTCATTCTAGTGTATTTCTACCGTTGGCGGGGAATTTAGCTTTCCCTCCGGGGGTTGGACCCTCCGTGTTCGGTCGCTGGAGGGCGCGGGGGGGTGGAACAGTTGCGGCATGTTCTGCGGGAAGATGGGTCTCTCTTACCTTGTGCTGAGTTGGCGGAGAGGGGGGTCCCTGAGATAGGCCTTCCATTTGCCTATTGTCAACTTAGTCACTATGTGGCTTCCCTTCAGGGGACTTCCTTGCAGGGGGATTTTGGGACCCAGCTCTGTACTTTTTTGGCTGCAGATCCTGATACTAGGGTCTCTATATCTGCTTTGCATGGCCGGATTCTGGCCCTTTGCCCGCCTAGGGTTTTCCCTGGTATTTTGGAGGCATGGCAGCGGGACTTGGGTAGGGAATTGGGGGACAATTTCTTGTTAAAAACCCTGAACCGAACTGCGGGTTTGGTACATAGTGCTGAGTTACGTGAATGTCACTTTCGAACTGTCCTGAGGGCCTATGCTTCCCAGAGTCAGGTTTACCATATGGGTTGCGTTGATACTCAGTTATGCATCCGCTGTACGGTGGAGGTAAATTCTTATTTTCATGGTATTTGGAGTTGTGAGGGGATTCAGACCTTCTGGACGGAAATGGCCTCCTTTTTACAGGGCTTGTTGCGGACCCCGGTGCCAGTATCTGTGCAGTCTATGCTGTTTGCCCATTTTTCATTCTTCTATATGTACAATTCTTATGAAAAATTATTTCTTAGTAAATGTTTTATTTTGGGGAAGAAATGTATCTTGTGTTGCTGGCTGTCTTCTGATCCACCTTCATTCTGGTACTGGAGGAATCGCCTCCATGAACTCATGGGTTGGGAGGCCCGTTTGGCTCGTTCTTCTCGACGCCGGAGCAGAGACTTTGTTCACACTTGGACTCCATATTTGAACATTTTGACTCCTGAGAGTCGTAGTCGGGTCTTGAATAGACTCCACCTCTGAAACTGTGCTTCTTGGTGTCTCTGCTGTTCCCTGCTTACGAGTTTTGCTATATCTGTGGGGGGATAGGGAGGGGAGGGTGGGGGGTAGGGGCTTCTTTGTTGGGGGGTGGGGGTATGGTGGGTCTGGGGAGGACATAAGAGTCCAGTCCTCCGCGGGTGTTTGATGAAAATGTATCCCATGGTTGTTATTGCTGTTGTATTTACTGTTGCTTAATAAAATAGATTTGAACTAAAAAAGAAAACCCATAAAAATGCTTTAGAATATAAGCTAAGTTAATTTTGCCAAAGGGGCAGCGTCTCACATCTTCTATGGATATTTCAGAGGGTTAAGAACATAAGACTTGCCGCTGCTGGGTCAGACCAGTGGTCCATCGAGCCCAGCCGTCCTCTCACGCAGCGGCCCTCTGGTCAAACACCAGTGCCCTATGACCAGCCCTACCTGTGTACATTCCGGTTCAGCAGGAACTTGCCCAACCTTGTCCTGAATCCCCGGAGCGTGTCCTCCCCTACAACAGACTCCAGAAGAGCGTTCCAGTTCTCCACAGCTCTCTGGGTGAAAAAGAACTTCTTACGTTTGTACGGAATCTATCCCCTCTTAACTTTAGAGAGTGCCCTCTTGTTCTCCCTACCTTGGAGAGGGTGAACAACCTGTCCTTATCTACTAAGTCTATTCCCTTCAGTACCTTGAATGTTTCCATCATGTCCCCTCTCAATCTCCTCTGTTCGAGAGAGAAAAGGCCCAGTTTCTCTAATCTCACTGTACGGCAACTCCTCCAGCCCCTTAACCATCTTAGTTGCTCTTCTCTGGACCCTTTCGAGTAGTACCATGTCCTTCTTCATGTACGGTGACCAGTGCTGGACGCAGTACTCCAGGTGAGGGCACACCATGGCCTGGTACAGCGGCATGATAACCTTCTCTGATCTGTTCGTGATCCCCTTCTTTATCATTCCTAGCATTCTGTTCGCTCTTTTCACCGCCACTGCCCATTGCGCGGACGGCTTCATCGACATGTCGACGAGTACTCCCAGGTCTCTTTCCTGGGGGGGGGGGGGGATCTAAACAGAAGACAAACCTGGAAAAAGCCAGCAGAGTCCTCTTTTGGTATAGGTGGAGGGCAAGTGTGTTGCCTAAAAGACCCTTCATGAGGACTTTGGAACCGTGAATTTGTCAGCCCAGTGTTGGGATTTACAGGGATCATAAAAAAAACTGATGTAATCCTTCTGGGTTGTAATCCAAGTCCATCCTGACTCTTAAGCTCCTTAACACCTCTTTTATTAAGGTGCACTATGCTTTTTAGCGCATGCTAAATATTAGCGGGGCACTAATCACGCGCTAAACACTAACACGCGCATGTTATCCTATGGACGCGTTAGCAGTTAGCGCACACGTTGATTTAGCGCACGCTACATGCACGCTAAAATGCTTAGCACACCTTTGTGAAAGAGGGCCTTAGTCTGTCAAAACTCCATGTTACTGCATAATAATGATTGCTGTAAGTACATATATCGTATTCTATCCAAAGCATTTAACAAACATAATTATTGGACACATCCATCTTGTGTCCATTGATAGTGGCTCTTATCAGGAAAATATACATAAACATACTAACATAGTAGATGACGGCAGATAAAGACCCGAATGGTCCATCCTTCCTGATTCAATTTAAATTTTTTTAATTTTTTATTCTTAGCTTTTTCTGGGCAAGAATCCAAAGCTCTACCCGGTACTGTGTTTGGGTTCCAACTGCCGAAATCTCTGTTAAGACTTACTCCAGCCCATCTACACCCTCCCAGCCATTGAAGCCCTCCCCTGCCCATCCTCCACCAAACGGCCATATACAGACACAGACCGTGCAAGTCTGCCCAGTAACTGGCCTAGTTCAATATTTAATATTATTTTCTGATTCTAAATCTTCTGTGTTCATCCCACGCTTCTTTGAACTCAGTCACCGTTTTACTCTCCACCACCTCTCTCGGGAGCGCATTCCAGGCATCCACCACCCTCTCCGTAAAGTAGAATTTCCTAACATTGCCTTTGAATCTACCACCCCTCAACCTCAAATTATGTCCTCTGGTTTTACCATTTTCCTTTCTCTGGAAAAGATTTTGTTCTACGTTAATACCCTTTAAGTATTTGAACGTCCGAATCATATCTCCCCTGTCCCTCCTTTCTTCTAGGGTCTACATATTCAGGGCTTCCAGTCTCTCCTCATACGTCTTCTGGCGCAAGCCTCCTATCATTTTCATCGCCCTCCTCTGGATGTTAGGATTTCCTGCTTTTCAATGACTTAACATTACCAACTCTATGCCAATTTTATTCCTTTATATAAAAATGAAAAGCACACACAATTTTACTGAAACAAAGCTTTGGGGTCGCCCCACCTCGCTGTTTTTCTAACTACCACTAAGCTTAATAAGTATAGTGTAATTCTTGTGCACTTGACAAACAATCAACGGTCTATGACATAAGAGCCGCCTTTGATGCAGAAGGAAACTTCTTTTGGTGGCTGGCCACTAGCCAAAGAACAAATTGCTTCTGTTCTTCATGTTTTGTCAAAGTATCATTGTATTTTTCAATGAGACTTATCCCTCATTCTGCTGCATCATTACACCCACGTCTCTTCCTGGTTCTTCCTATCTTTCCATTATTATATATTCTTAAATTATACATTATATATTCTTACATATTATATAAGATATATTCTTATATATTATATTATATAATATAATTATTATATACTGTATATTATATATTCTTATATATTATATAATATATATAATTATATATTCTTAAATCTTTTTACTCAACACTTACAATAAACTACTCAAACATTATTTATTCAGTATTGATGATAAGTCACCATCTTTTGGATACCATTGATATTTTACCGATTATTCTAAGACATATATCCTTAGCTTGTGTATATTACTATTTTCCTCATATTGTATTCCCACTCATTTCAAGGACCCCTGATGAAGACAGGCTTCTGCCGAAACACGGCCCGTGTAGGGTCTAACAATCATAATTATACTACAGAGTACAACAGAGAAATTGTTGTATCATTTCTGACATAGGGCTCCTTTTACAAAGGTGCGCTAGCATTTTTAACGCACACACTAGATTAGCGCATGCTATAGTGTGCGCTAGCCGAAAATCTACCGCCTGCTCAAGAGGAGGTGGTAGCGTTGTAAAAGGAGCCCATGGACTCAGCGTTGTCCAAGATGGGTTTTTTTTTGCCATTTTGAGTATAATAAACATTTGCATCAGAAGAAACCCCCGTGTCCAGGAACTTTTTGTCCCACCCTTGTGTCTTTGGCATCATTAACAACAGTCAGTTTGGATGCCCGATTCCAAAGTTCCTTGAAAACTGGATCGTCAGTCCACTCTGCGGGATGTTTCTTCGGGAATATTTTCACTTTTTTTTGATCCTCCTTCAATCAAGAGATCAAAAAATCGACTGTGTTCTCTGTGCTACAAGACCTTCAAAGGCCAAAGATTCCGTTTCATCTGTACGTTTCAGACATCGTGGAATGTTACATTACATTAGTGATTTCTATTCTGCCAATACCTTGCAGTTCAAGGCGGATTACAAAATAAGTTATCTGGCCATTTCCAGAGGAATTGAAGAGAAGAGCGAGTTGTTTCAGAGAATTGGGATGAGACTTCCGGTGTTAGTTTGTCTTCAAGGATTTCTTGAAAAGCACGGTTTTTATTTCTTTCCTGAACGATTTGTAGTCTGGGGTCGTTATCAGTAAATTGGAGAGTTAAGAACATAAGCATTGCCTCTGTCGGGTCAGACCAGGGGTCCATCGTGCCCGGCAGTCCACTCCCGCGGCAGCCCTCCAGGTGCAGTATTCCAGATGTGGGCGCACCATTGCTCGATACAGTGGCAGGATAACTTCCTTCGTTCTGGTAGTGATACCTTTTTTGATAATGCCCAGCATTCTGCTCGCTTTTTTTGAGGCCGCTGCACATTGCGCCTCCGGCTTCATTGTGTTATCCACCAATACCCCCAGATCTTTTTCTTGGCTGCCTTCCCCGAGTACCCTCCCTCCCATCGTATAGCTGTACCTGGAGTTCCCCTTCCCTATGTGCAAGACCTTACATTTCTCCACATTGAAGCTCATCTGCCATTTTTTTTGCCCACTCATTTAGTTTGTTCAAGTCGCTCTGCAGTTCTTTGCATTCCTCAACAGTTCTGACCGTGCTGGAGAGTTTTGTGTCATCCGCGAACTTGATAACTTCGCACTTCATCCCCGTTTCTAGATCATTAATAAATATATTGAACAGCAGTGGTCCCAGCACTGACCCCTGCGGAACACCACTTGTGACCCCTATCCAGTCAGAGTAGTGCCCCTTTACTCCTATCCTCTGCTTCCTGTCCGCCAGCCAATTTTTGATCCATCTGTGCACGTCCCCTTCCACCCCGTGACTCCACAGTTTCTTCAGTAGGCGTTCATGGGGCACCTTGTCGAAGGCTTTTTGGAAATCTAAATATACGATGTCTACAGGGTCACCTTGGTCCAATTGTTTACTTATCCCCTCAAAGAAATGCAGTAGATTCGTCTGGCATGATCGGCCTTTACAGAGTTGGTGGTCCAGTTTTGCTGCTTGTGTGGCTAGAAGGTCATTGTACAGTTTTTTTCGTTTGACGTCTCTGGGGGATGCGCGAACGGTTTGTGGGTTCTCCTATGTCTGGTTGAGGTAGTTTGGATTATGTCTGGCAACAGTGGATGCTGTAAGTTTTGCTCTATTCATAGCTTTACAATTCTGTCATCAAAAAAGGCACGTACTCCTAGGTGTTCACACAGAAACACAATGGGGGTCTGGAAATGGTTGCGAGCGTTTTGTTTGCAACCTACTGATGTTGCAAAAAGACGCTCAGTTTCTGTTGCGTTGTTTCTGTTGGAAATTTCAAAATTTCTCCCCTCAGTGCTTTCTGATGCAGCCATTTATTCATATGATGCAGTATGTACAATTGGACTCATAACTTGCCGAAATATAGACCTTGTTGGGTTCTGCTTGACATCTTTCTATTGTGTCCATGTGTAAGTAGCATTATACTGGTGTTTTCTCTTAGGCCCTTTAGTTTAGATTGTGAAACGCTTGGGACAGAGAGGGAAGGTCAATGTACAAGCGGAATAACATAACATAACATGAAATCAATTTATACGTATAACCATGAGGATCTAAGTGGTTTACAAAAGATTAACCTATATCACAATGAGAGTCTTAAAGAAATTAGTTACCCAAGAATCTAGAAAACAACTAAGTCTTTCGATGCCTTCTGAAATTCAACATCATTGTATGGAGCCCTAATTCCCATTGGTGCTTCATTCTACATCGTACAAACTAATTATGCGCAATCACCCACATGCAATGCGTGCTGGGGGTGACCTCTAAATATTGTCTAATCAAGATGAAATTTGACACATGAGTAAGACACACCAAGTGGACAAAAATAAGCCTTGCGGAGACAAGATTTGACAAGGTTGATTTTTTTTTGCATTCTATCGTGGACCACCCTGCTGTGCAGAAGCCAGCACATGTCTACTGTAAGATACACCCATAAAAGTTTATTTTTAAAATGTTAGATGAGTGATATCGAATTGCTCCATAATCACAGACGACGCACCCCGATGGATGCTCTGTTGCTAAGTTACAAAATTTGAAAGTGGAATCTTTTTTTAGAAGCCTCCCTTTTCAGATCATTCTTTTATCTGTATTCCAGAGCTATTAATAATACAGTTTTCAAGAACACACGGTTGAGTTCCTACAAATGTTTCAGTGTCATCCATGCAGAAAATATCATATCGTCCAGAAGGATCTTCGTCTTGCTTGAGAGCTTGAAAAGAAACTTATCTCCGAAGAAACAACCCAAAGAAAAATGTACCGTTTAATGCAGGGGTCTCAAAGTCCCTCCTCGAGGGCCGCAATCCAGTCGGGTTTTCAGGATTTCCCCAACGAATATGCATGAGATCTATGTGCATGCACTGCTTTCAATGCATATTCATTGGGGAAATCCTGAAAACCCGACTGGATTGCGGCCCTCGAGGAGGGACTTTGAGATCCCTGATCAAGAGGGTTAGTATCCTCACTTTTTTCCTCTAGAGCAGGGGTGGGCAACTCCGGTCCTCGAGGTCCGGAATCCAGTCGGGTTTTCAGGATTTCCCCAATGAATATGCATGAGATCTATTTGCATGCACTGCTTTCAATGCATATTCATTGGGGGAATCCTGAAAACCCGACTGGATTGCGGCCCTCAAGGAGGGACTTTGAGACCCCTGGATTAGAGTGTGTATGTCAGGGATGGGCAACTCCAGTCCTCAAGGGACAGAATCCAGTCGGGTTTTCAGGATTTCCCCAATGAATATGCATGAGATCTATTTTAGACTGCTTTCAATGCCTATTCATTGGGGAAATCCTGAAAACCCGACTGGATTGCGGCCCTCAAGGAAGGACTTTGAGATCCCTGGTATAATGTATAGTTAAGCTTCAGAGCTCCTTGCCGGAGCAAGCAGTAAAAGCATTTAGGGCTCCTTTTACGAAGCTGCGTTAGCGGTTTTAGCGCAAGCAGCTTTTTAGCACGCGCTAAACCCGCGCTACTCGGCTAGAACTAACGCCAGCTCAATGCTGGCATTAGCAGCTAGCGCGGCTGGCAGTTTAGCGCGTGCTATTACGCGCGTTAAACCGCTAACGCGGCTTCGTAAAAGGAGCCCTTAATGTGGCTAGGTCTGAAAAAGGTTAGGAAAAATTCCTGGAAGAAAAGTCCTTAAAAAATAGAAAGATGAATGTATAGAGGGGCATAAACGAAAGGGATGTCTAAGTCTGTTTATGTCCATCTCGCAAGTCGTCCAAAGTAAAAAAACAGCTTAAGACACATTTTCGAAAGATACTTTTTCCCGTTTCGAAAATCGTCTAATTATACGTCCTGCCGATCTGATTGTCCAAGCCGCTAAATCGTCCATCTTTATACCGCATTTCCGTCCAACTTTCCGTCCAAGTCCAAAACACCTAGAACAAGCCCTGTTGGACGTGGGAGGGGTCTGCAACGTGATGGACTGAACACCCAGACATGCCACCTAAATAGTGGGGTACCTTACAGGGCACTGCTGTGAACTTCACAAAAAGGGTGCCATGGCTTCTCCTCCCTACAGCTCCCTTATAGGTTACGGTGAGCCCCCCAAACCACCTCCAGAATCCTCTAGACCCACTTACCTACCACCACAATAGCCCTTATGGCTGCAGGAGCCACTTATATGCCAGTAAAAAAGGGTTTGGGGGTGTATAGGGCAGTGCACATGTTTCATTATCAATGCAGTGATTACAGGGGCTTATGGGCATGGTCTTCCTCTCTATGGGTCCCTAACCCACTCCCAAGGCGACTTAAGCCGCCGCTGTGCAGGACGACTAGGCTTTCCTATGCCAGGCGGCCAGGTGATGATGGTCTGGAGGCAGAATTTTAAAGTTATGATTAAAAATTTTATGGGGGTGGGGGGGTTGGTCATCACTGGGGTAGTGTGTGGGGGGTCTGTTTTATGTTTCTGCAGTGCTTATCTGGTGATTTTAGGTGGGTTTTTGTGACTTAGACCATGTTTTACATGGTCTAAGTCACAACGTCCAAGTTCCATCTAGGTTCTGTTGTAAAACTTTCGGTTATACATGCTGTACGACTAAGTCTAAACCGGCCCACTTTCCGCCCAACTCTCGCCCTCAACACACCTCCCGATACGCCCCGTTTAGCTTTGGTCATTCAGTGGCACTATGAAGGCCTAGGTCGTTTAGAAATACGTCCAAAACCCGTTTTTATTATCGGCACTTGGACGTTTTTGAGAAATGTTCGTCCAAGTGCCGACTTAGGCCGGTTTTTGGACGTTTTTCTCTTTCAATTATGAGCCCCATAGTATCGTGCTATGAAAGATCTCATGATGTGTTGGGACGAAGTTGGGGGAGATTTGCTGTTTTATGAGCCTGCGTCTTCATCCCTGGCATTCCAGTAGCACTTGGTGAGTCTGTGTCTGGCTGGAAACCTGTTCTTACCCCTCAGTGCTTTTTAAAAAAATTTATTTATTACTATTTCAATACATTCACAAGCATCCACCTGTTCAGGAAATGCAGAGAGTAAGATATGTAACAAAGAAAAGAATATAATATTCTACAAATAAAAGGAGGAAACTGTATTCTCTTCCTCAGACCACAAACATTATTCTGAAAGAAGCAAAGAAAGATAAGGAAATCTTCAATAGGTATTTACTAATTAGGTAAATATGCTTAGCGGGTTATAGCATCGTCAAAATTTAAACTAACCCTACACATTCTGGATTAACTTCTTAGTATCCAGAAAGGCTCGGAGCTGATCGGGAGTAAAAGAAGTATATTTTATTCCAAAATATTTGATAAGACATTTACACGGATAACTTAATAAAAAAAGCAGCCCCTTTCTTGTCTCCTATTCAAAAATAATTTTCTCCGTTCTTGGGTTGTCTTCGCCACATCAGGGAAGACCCAGATTTTTTGACCTAGAAATAAAGCTTGTGAGAATCGAAAAAAAAAACCCCATACACATCCCAGCATTTAAATCCTGTTCAAATACAAATGAGACGAGCAGAGTGGAACGAGATTGAGTTTCTACTAAGGATTTTTCCAAAAATTCAGATAAATTGTTCATGTCAACAGGTTGCAAATGATTGACTTCAGGAAAATTCTCTGGCTTCTGTTCTTTTTTTTCTTCAGGAAGATATATTATTCTTAATCCTTTAGGCAACCGACCGGCGCCGGCGCCTCTCCTTCTCTCTGGTCCTCTTCCCTGCTGGCACCCTCCCTATTGGGGTCTCGGAGATCGTCTGGAGGGTCTTCACACATGCGCGGAGTCAACGTGATGACATTGTGTATGTCCATGACATCATCACAGCAATGTCCGCGCGCTTCTGGTTGCCTCGAGCCGCGGCCGCTAACATTAGTGTGCCGTGGCTCGAGAAAGTTTGCAGGACAGTGGGCCACTACTTATCCCTGTGGTTAAATAGCACAGATTCTTGCCACTTTGTGACCTGGACCGGCCATTTGGAAAAAGGATAATGGGCCAGATAAACTTTTGGTCTTACCCAATAGGGCAACTCTTGGGTAGTTTCAAGTTTCAAGTTTGTTAAAAGATTTTTTAAATCGCTTATTCAGATTTCTAAGCGGTTTACAATATAAAATTACATAAAAACACATAAAACTTTGGGATACTAAATAATAACAAATTTAAATAAAATACTGATAAAATGTACGGACATACTCAAACAATAGGGTAGTGGGGAAGAACTACAATTGTTATAGAAAAGGTGTAACGTAAAAGGGAAAATACAATAGGGATAGGATGGTAACATTTTTCTTTTTATTTTGTCCTTAAAAGGACAGTTTTTATCCAAAGACGTCTTGGAACAAGAATGTTTTTAAATGTGCTTTAAAATTGCTTTAAATCGGATTCGCTACGTAGGGAGTTCCACAGAGTAGGGGCAGTAACAGCAAAATTATTGGAGCGCAACGTATTAATAGATTTCAGTGAAGGAATAATTAGGAGATTCTGAGACGGTGACTGGAGCGATTTTAATGAGTTATAGGGAATTAGTAGCCTGTTGATGAAATCTAGTTGATTGTTTGATTTTGTATTGAATGTTAGAAGTAGGATTTTATAACTTATTCTATGTTCGACTGGAAGCCAACGCGCGTTAAACAAAAGGGGTGAGACGCGATCGTTTTTTTTTTGCGCCACAAATGATCTTGACAGCTGTGTTTTGAATAATTTGGAGCCGTCTAATTTCCTTTTTTGTTATGCCCTTAAACAGGGCATTGCAATAGTCTATGCCAGGAGATTACTAAAGAGTGAATAATGTAATTCTTATTTGGGGTCAATTGATAGTATCTCAAATTTACAAGAATCTGTTCATGCCAGATGAAAACAAAGTCCTGCATTTACTTTGTAAGCTTAATGAATAAAAGGACATGGGGGGGGTCATGGTGCCAATGAATTACTTTATTATATTAAGAAGGTCATGACCTTTCCTTTTCTGGATGAAGATTCTTCTCCTATTCAATTAAATATAGGCCCTTTTTTACAAAGGCGTGCTAAGCATTTTAGCTGCGCTAAATCAATGCTTGCACTAACCGTTAACACATCCATAGGATAACATGCACGCGTTAGCGAACGCTAATATTTAGCGAGCGCTAAAAAGCTTAGCGCACCTTTGTAAAAGAGGGGGAAATAGACTCTTGTATTGCTTTTTTTCCTCCTCCAGCCCCAAGATATCTTGCTGGCAGAAGAAAGTCTCTCATCCCCAGTCCTGCTTCTTCTCATTTTACTTGCTTTTGAAATGACTGTGTTCTTTGGTTTCATCGAAGGCTCTGATACATTTAAAAAAAAAGAAAAAAAGAATTTTGCTTCCTTGCACTGTACAGAGAAGTGACCGGAAAAAGATATCACATAAAAGGAAGAGGCTGAAAGTATTTCTTTATTTACAGAAGTTCAGGGGCCTGTAAAATTTTGAACTTACAAACATAATCCAATGGCGCTTCCGCGAATCAGCATCTGATGAGGTTTGGCAAGATTTGGGGGGAGGGTGGGGGGTTGTGATTGACAGGTTCATTGAGAATTCCTGTGACTCAGCCTACCCGCGATGAATTAGGTCAGCAAAAATGAGTGAACATTTGAAAATGCCGTCCTGCTTTAACCAGCCTGAAATCCCTCGGACTGAATTTTCTGCGTCTCCACCTCGCTGCTCTTCAACAGTCGAAGGGAGGGTCTTCAAGCGTTGCCCTATTGAACCCTGGCTTCCCTGCTTTTCAACCAGCGCAGGGCAGCAGAACCACTTCAGCTTTTTTGCTTTAAATCCTTTCCAGCCTCATTCGCTGGCTTCAGCCTTTTCGCAACGCTTGGAGAGGCACACTGTTCTCTGGGCCAAGCCTTTCTTGGCCCACTGCGTTGTTAGCCGTGAGAAAAAAAGAAACCAGTGTCTTCTTTTTTTTTTAGCTAACACATTCTCCTCTTGTGATTTTGTACATAAAGAAAAATTCATCCTCCAGGCCAATGCCATACCGAGTGCAACTTATGATCTAATGCTTTCGGAGAAGAGGGCATCGCTCCTGACGTTTGAGTGATTTTGTAAATGATTTCCTACAGTAGTGCATGGTTAAAGCTCCAGATTCCAGTAATGTCATAGATTCCATGGGAAAATGAGTTACATCAGCTACCCGTGAGGTTGGGCTTGGTTCATATATGTGTCTGGATCGCTTTTACTCCAAATGCATACACTGAACTTTCAGTTTGCAGCATTTCCTGTTATGAATTTTTATTTTTCAATCGCCTTCCCCCTCCCCCCCCCCCCCCCCCCCATCTGCTAGATTTACCATTAAAAATTCCTTGCTGGCATTGACAGAATTTATATTTTTCTTGCCGAATGCTGAAATGATGGGTATCTGTTAACCAGTGGTAGTGCTCTTTTAAGACCAGGCCTTTGCGTGTTGCGATGTGTGTGTCCAGGAGGCTCTGGGATTACAGAATATCCATTTGCTGCCCAGACAGACGGTGTCAAGGGAGCTAGCTTAGCCAAAGGTGCTGAATCAGCACGTCAGAGTCAAAAGGATTATGAGAAGTGAAGAAAAAAACCGAGGATAGGAAAAAAAGAAGATAGTAAATTTAGTATATGTGAATTTTCATCAAACACCAGATGCAAATGGGATTTGGCCAGTAATGCAACTGGCCATTGGCCAAAATAAAATATAGCAAGCCAAAAAACCTCTGATCTGTGGATATATAAGGATGTTATAAATGTGCCAATCATGACTCTGATTCTTTAAAGACAAAGCCAAATGTCTTTATTCCGACTGACGTGAGAGAACATTAAAATTAAGTACCAGGGTGAGATAAGAAGATGACATTGAGGGAGCTAACACAGAAGGACCGATTCAGGCTCTGGGAAAGTCTACAGTTTTGGGGTCATTTTCTCTCCGGTTTCCAGAATCTCCCACTTTCCGTTTTTTGGGCCCTACTGTAGACTGTCTGGTTTTTCCTTCTTTTCCAATTTGGTCTGTCTACTTCTGTGGGTAAGTTACAACCCCCCACTGAGAGCGGAGGTAATTGGCGCAAAGCAGCAGGAAAGCCCCAAACAAAAAAGTAGGTAAGTGCACAGAGTGGCAGGTACGGCTCTGGCAGACCTACGTGGGCCATGCTGGCCTTTCTCGGCTCTAATTTCCTACGTTATTATGTTACTTTTAGTGGGTTCTTGATATTGTCTTGACAAAGAATATCCACTTAGCCATCTCGCTCCCCTCCAATCCGTCCAGAATTCAGCTGCACGACTCATACTTCTTGAGAGCCGCTTTACTAAGGTGACCATTTATTTTTTTCATCATCTATTAATTGTCAGTTCCACTCTAATCCCGCCCCAATCCTGCCCTAGCCCCACCCCAATCCTGCCCTAGCTCCGCCCCCAATTTCTTGCATTCATTTTTCATGTACACATATCTTATTAATTCATAATGGTAACCATAAAATTTAAAAAACTACAAAGCACACTATACGCATAGAATATGTTAATTATCATTTATATTTGGGGGGTTACAAAGATGTCAAGGCAGATGACTTTAAAATATGCAATGTCCCCTCAGTAACTATAAAAAATAGACAAATATAGTGCAAAATATAGGCAGCAGATATAAATTCTCAAAACTGACACATTTTGATCACTAAATTGAAAATAAAATCATTTTTCCTACCTTTGCAGTCTGGTGATTTCATGAGTTTCTGGTTGCGTTTCCTTTTGACTGTGCATCCTTTCTTTCATTTCTTTCTGCACTCAGGCCCAACAATTGTCCCTTTCTATTCCCTCCATGTCCTTAGTGCCCCCAGTGCCTCCTTCCCATGTTTCCCTCACTGCCTTCCAGACTTTGTCCCACCCCCATCCCCGAAGCCTGCCTGCCTACCTCCTTCCCTTCCTACCGCGCGCAAAAAAAAAGCCTCCCTCCAGCACTCGATTTAACCCCGTCCTCCGCCCCCACTGCTGCTGCTCTCCTTCTTACCTCCCTGCTGCTGCTGCTGCTGATGGCAATCACCCCCCAGAAGCCTTCTTCCCGACGTCAATTCTGATGTCGGAGAGGATGTTCTGGGCCAGCCAATCGCTGCCTGGCTGGCCCGGAACATCCTCTCCGACGTCAGAACTGACGTCGGGAAGAAGGTTTCTGGGCGGCGATTACCAGCAGCAGCAGCAGGGAGGTAAGAAGGAGAACACCGGCGGCGGCTGACGAGGGGGGGGGGTAAATCAGGCGCCCATCTTCCCAGTTGCATGTCCAAGTCCTGGCTTCTCCTCCCGCCCTAGCTATGCATAGCAGAAGGAGCTGAGAGTGATGCCTTCTTTTCTCTTCTCCCCCAGTCAGAGCTAGAGGGCGAACCCTTCTACGACTCTCCCCGCGCCAGGAACCATTTTGACCAATCAGCACTGAAGGGATTGAAGACCGTTCATCACTCGGCCCTGTCTCTGCCCTTCTCTCCCTCCCTCCAGCACTGCAAGAAGCCAGAAAAAGAGGCTTTTTTTTTTTTTTTGCACGCAGGGAGGGACAGGAAGCGATCACCTGTCCCGTTGTCCCCGCGCACACCTTCGGGATGCTGTCCCTGAAAACGGGACATTTCGGTGTCCCGAAGCTGTGTGTGGGGACAACGGGACAGGGGATCCAAAAACGGGACGTATGGTCACCTTACGCTTTACTTGCGTTACCCCATCCATTTCAGAATACAATTCAAACTCCTCTTACTGACCTACAAATGCATTCACTTAGTTGCCCCTCATGATCTCTCTTCACTTATCTCCCCCTATGGATTCCCCCCTCCCCCCCGTGAGCTTCACTCATATGGTAAGTCCTTCCTTTCTGTGCCCTTCTCTTCAGCTGCCAACTCCAGACTCCGTCCTTTCTACCTTGCTATGCCATATGCTTGGAACAAGCTACCCGAATCCCTATGGCGGGCTCCGTCTCTGGCAGTGTTCAAGGTCCAGTTAAAAGCCCACCCCTTTGAGAGTGCTTTCGACTCCTAACTCCTCTCACCTTGGGTTCTGCATCCTGTCACCTTCCCAGCCTCCGCTGGATAGCGCAAGTGCGGGCAAGGGTGACTAGGCCGATTTCTGCGCGCCACTCTAGAGGGAGAATGGCCCTTCAGGGTGAGCGGGTTAAAACTGCCCAAGTAAGTTCAACTCAAAGTTCAAAACAGTAAAAAAAAAACAATTCTCAAACAGGACAGCATTGAAAGGTAAGTTTATCAGGTAGGCCTTTTATTCTACCAAAAGAGCCAACAAACAAAAAGAGAAAAAAAATCTCATAAACTCTGGCTTCACGTATTTAGGCCCGACTTTAGCAAGTCCTAAACCAGGGGTCTCAAAGTTCCTCCTTGAGGGCCGCAATCCAGTCGGGTTTTCAGGATTTCCCCAATGAATATGCATGAGATATGTGCATGCACTGCTTTCAATGCATATTCATTGGGGAAATCCTGAAAACCCGATTGGATTGCGTCCCTCAAGGAGGGACTTTGAGATCCCTGTCCTAAACAGTTCAGTTCGGGCTACTTTCACAGTCCTAAACAGGCTCAGGAACAAAACCTATCAG
The DNA here is from genome assembly GCF_902459505.1 of Geotrypetes seraphini. Lineage (NCBI taxonomy): Eukaryota > Metazoa > Chordata > Amphibia > Gymnophiona > Dermophiidae > Geotrypetes > Geotrypetes seraphini. The sequence continues at coordinate 13,120,073 of NC_047093.1, read as the reverse complement.
TAAAGCAAAATAATGTACAACAAACAAAAAAAAAACCCCCACACTAGAACAGGGGTGTCAAAGTCCTTCCTGGAGGGCCGCAATCCAGTCGGGTTTTCAGGATTTCCTCAATGAATATGCATGAGATCTATTTGCATGCACTGCTTTCACTGTATGCTAATAGATCTTATGAATATTAATTGGGGGGAATCCTGAAAACCCGACTGGATTGCGGTCCTCCAGGAGGGACTTTGACATCCCTGCACTAGAAGAAACATTAGAACAGGATTGTGGGCTGGCAAAAAGGCCACAGCCCAACAAGGTACCTGGACTTCAATAGCACAAATTCAATCCCCTTCACCAGGCACAATTAAGCAGTCTCAAACACAAAAGGGGAAAAAAAACTTTCAAGAATACAAGTCAGTCAGTATTCTTAATGCCTGCCTTTCACCAGCCTTGGCAGGTGTTTGATCCTCAGAGCAAATTGTAAGACCTAAAGTTGCTGTGCAGCTTTCAAAAAAACAACAACAAAAAAACAAAAAAAAACTTTCCCTTTCAGGTAACATAAGGGAAAAAAAACCCTTATAAGAAATATCCCTCCCAGATGGCACAGCATACACATCCCCACTATAACCTTATTCACTCCCCAGCAACTCTAAACACTGCAGGGCATTTGGAGAAGAAAAAAAAAACTATGCCAAAAATGGCTACTTGCCCACAGTGCACAAGTTGATCTCCATGGCCTCTGCTTGGTTAGGAACTGGCTCTGATTCCACAAAGTCCATGCTTTCCACTCCCAGGTCTGGCTCCGGGATCTGGGAATCTTCAGGACCCTGCCAGTCCATGGGGGCCTTCTGCCTGGACCCGCTGACTTGGCTAGAGAAGTTTTCTCAGCCACTGCTCCTGAACTGCCCTGGCTAGCTTCTGCAAGCTAGGCTTAAAACGATTGGAACCGTCCAGGCCTAGCTGAGTTCAGCTCTCTCTCTATGGCTCCCCCGGTGGTGATGGAGGAGATTTTCTTCCTCCTTACTAAAAGGGTGCTGCCTCGGCTGAAATGGGGGATAGACAGCTCTAGGTGGTTTATACTGCCTTTTACTATAACCCTGCTTCTCTCGGTGGCCTGGAAGCTCAGTTTTTTGTCTCCCCTGTGTGTCAGGGCTGACTAACCCTATATGTCATGTCTGACTGTCCAAGTTAGATTGTAAGCTCTTCGAGCAGGGACCGTCCATAAATGTCAAAATGTACAGCACTGTGTATGCCTTTCGGTGTTATATAAGTGATAAATAGTAGCAGTAAGAGTTTGAAGGTCACCTTCAGCAACAAAGAACTCCACTGATAAGTGCTTAGCAATGCAAACAGACGTCCACTGCAAAGCGCAGCCATCCTCTTGTGCCTATCCACAAGTCGTATCCACTGAGAAGCACAATTCAGCATTTCTGAGTTAGCTTTAGGACGCTCCTGCACTGTTCTTCATCTTCATCAAGGAATGGGCAGCTGAAAGAGCCACAGTCTTCCTCTCACCATAATCTCAACTCTCCAAATTCTGGACTGGACGGATTGGGCGGGATAAAAAGTTAGCGGGGACGGACTGGGATAGAGGGAGTGAAAAGAGATTGGAGCATTCAGACAGGAGTGACAAGAGGAGAGAGAGAGAGAGCACAAAATTAGGTGAGGGTAGAAGAGTAAACGCAGAGGGAGGGGAAGCAGCATACTACCCTGTTTCCCTGAAAATAAGCCCTAGCATCATTTTTAAAGATGCTCCTAATATAAGCCTTACACCAGGGATGTCCAACCTGCGGCCCGGTGAAGTATTTTGTGCGGCCCCGTTCGAGAGCGATGCAGTGTTTTCCTCTGCTGCCCCCGGGTGTTTACCGTCTTGCCGGCTCCCACCTCTGTCTTTCTGCAGCGTTTGCGCATTTGTGCGGCCCCAGAAACATTTTTTTTTTGACCAATGCGGCCCAGGGAAGCCAAAAGGTTGGACACCCCTACTCTACACAAAAATAAGCTATAGTTAAGAGCAGCCCCCGAAGCCCAATTCCCTCCCCTCCCGAATGTCTGCGACTCCATCCCTGACACTAGTGCTGCCCGATTTGCTGAAAAAAATTTGACTCATTGATTCAACAACCCCCCCCCCCCCTGCTGTTTTAGGAGGCCTCAGAGCGGAGGTATGCCAGTCTCTCGGTGGGAGGGTCGGCAGGGTTCTGCTGCACAGGGGGATGGGAGGGAGGGGAGGAAAGATGCTGCACGGGGGGGGGGGGGGGAAAGAAAAGAGGAAGAAATGGGGTGGAGGAGAGGAAGGGAGAGATGATTGTTGTACATGAAAAAAGTAAGACATCTCCGAAAATAAGCCCTAATGCGTTTTTGGACCCCAAATTAATATAAGACACTGTCTTATTTTCGGGGAAACACGGTAGCAGTATTTGTTTATAGTCTGAAGGAGATGGGGTGACAAGGTGGAGATCAAAGGTTTGCTTGGAGGGGAGGGGCCTTCTGTCCTTTTCTGCAGTTTAAAGTAATCAGGGAAAGCAGGAGGCAAACTAGGGACTCCGGCCAATTTTGCGTAAATGCAGGAAGGGAGAATCCAGGCTTTCCGTTTTTCTTTGTTTTACTTACTAGACAAGGCTGATTTTTAGGGCTACTATAAATCTGGCTGACCACATTTTGACTGGTTAGATTTAGGAAAACAAACTTTGCTGGTTACCTATCAGACAGTTTATACATATATTTATTTACTGCCTTTGTGAGATTGGATAGTTGGCGGTCAAGTTTCGCTGCTTGCGTGGCCAGTAGGCCATTGTACATTTTTTTGCATTTGACGCCTCTGATTGGGGGATAAGTGAATAGTGTCTGGGTTCCTCTTAGCCCGCATCCAATTAATGATCGACCGCGCCACCAAGAAAGGTTTAAACTCCTTCCTATCATGCTTGGATTTTTTATTACTCCACCTATGAGCCCTGCCCTCTAGGAGCAGGGAAATATCCAAGCACGACCGCCGACAAATCTTCCGACGTAACTCCCGCAGAACCTTCTCCCAAAGCTCTGCAAGAGCCACCAAAGCAGGCGCACCCCGCACCCCCCCCCCCCCCACATAAGAAAACTCCCTACCGCCCCCACGGAAGACTCCCCACCCTCTGCACGCCCAACAGACGAAGAAAACGAAGAGGATGAAGACAACGAGGAAGACCCCGACGAAGACGACTCCCCATGCCGACGCCGATGCCTGCCTTTCCTACGCTGAGCTTTCCCCTCCCCAGCAACCTGAGCAGGTGCCTTGTTACCCAGTGTAGAAGAACCCGGAATTCCGACAGTCGCTCTGGAGATGCCACTGGCAGCAGTCCCCACTGCGGAAGACGTTCTGGAAGCCGCATCTGAGACGCCATGAACAGCAACCTCAGGCATCGATGACGAGCTCTGTGCAGGTCCAGTGACGCCACCGCCAGCAACCACGATGTCACCCAGCTCCGATCTGGAACAGCCAGGCCTCTGCGACACTCCGGCGCCGCCGTCAACTGCCGATCCCGCCGCCACAGCCTCCCGGCCACCAGGTAGGAAGGACGACACCTGCGGAGACCAAGCAAAAACAGAGGCAGGGCCGGGAAAGACACCCCCAGACATATCCACTGGGACCCCTCCAACCTGACCCATAGCCCCCGCCTGGAACAAAACCCATGGCCAAATGCCCAGGGGATGCTCCCACCCCACTGAGACACAGAAGGCCCCAACCCACTGACCGAAGATCCGGTCCCCCAAGAAGCGGAACCCCAACCCAGACCCCAGTTACCCAGAAACATACCAGACCAAGGCCCAGCAGACCCCCCCAGCCGGGACAGACCCAAAACCCAGGCCACCCATCCCTCTCCCGAGCCAAAAACACCCAGAGACCCACAGGACTCCATACTACCGGCAGCCCGCGGCTCACAAGAAGCTGCACTCGCCCTACCTGTCCCGGCTCCTACCTCCTCACCATGCAGAAAATACGCGACTGATCCTGCTACCCCAGACACCCCACCGCTTGGCGCTCGGTGCTACAGGCACAGAAATCATTGAGGAAGCCCAACCCCCACACGAAGCGGATGAGCTATGGCCGGCAGGACAAGCCCCACTGCTGCTGCCCGACAACCCGGTCTTGCGCCGCACCTTCCCTGCCATTGCCCCCGATTCCAATCTGCTCCCCCGGGTCCCCCCGAACCAGTGATGACCAGTGCTGACAACGCAGCCTCCTTAGAACGCCGCGCCGGACGCACCCGCTCCTCCTGTTGGCTCCCACCCACCTGCTCCAATGGCTCTTCAGCGAAGGAATCGCCCGCCAACAAAGAAATCTCGGCCTCTTCCTCCACCACTCCAGCTTCAGCCTGACCGCCCAACGCCATCGCAGCCACCAGCCAACCCGCTGAAAATCCAAGGACCACAATGACCAAAAGCAAACCGCGCAATGGAAAAAAACACCCTGGAGGACCCTGGAAAAGCCGAGTCCTTCAAGGTCCCAGCTTTATCACCTCCCCGCGCCGTCAATCACTCTACCTACCCAATCCTTCACCAGTCTTTTGGTGCGAACCACACCTCCACACTTTTTCCCTAACTCTTGCCTACTACCGTCCCTACCCTCTCCCAGCCTGCCTTGCGGGCGACACACGGGCCTCCCATCCCCGTGTTACAATACGCCCATCGAGACAGGCTCTCGGGCTACTCTTTTCTGTAATCAGGTCAATAGAATTTTTGTAAGCTATAACTAAATAAAGAATATTGAACTTAAAAATTATGAGTTGAAATTTCAGTCAGTCTAAAACTTCTGGTTTATATTAATATACCGTCACGTTGTTTCTGCTCTCTCTCTAGGATGCCTTGAGGTCGCACATGTATGCACAAGTGTACACACGTGTCACAAGTGTGCACTGTTGACGCGCGTCACGTTGTTTCTGGGTTCCACGGAGTAGGAGTTGACATCCCGAAGGGGGCATGCTCTTGTGTTTCCCGGTGGGTGATATTCGCTGGAACTTAAGTGAACTGCGCTGCTGAATATATCCTTTCTGACGGTGTGTGTGCGGTGTAGAGATGGAGTTAGGGCAGACACAGTCTGGTGCGGAAAGCTAGCTAGGTAGCAGCGATTTTCAGTCTACTAACCAGCTGAGCAACCGCATAAAGTTAATCCAGAAACAAAGCTGTCCTAACTTTACGTGATGCAGTCAACTGAACACAGGTCTGGTTAGCTTATGGGTCCCGGACCGAGTTTTATGGCTTCCCATCATTCTCTTCTTGGTTGGGCTGAGAACTTTTTCCATGGCCCTTCGTATTAATAATTGGGCGCTATCAACCAATTAGTAAAGTTAAAACTTGCACAAGTATGTCGTAGTGAGCTATTCTGTAAGGCAAAGTGCCTAACTCGACTAGTGCATAACGCAATAGGGGGTGTGGCCATGAGAACGTGCACATGTGCATGTAGTTATAGAGAAAGATTAGTGTCACCCATTCAAAGTATTCATTTCTTTCTATACCGCTACTGATGATTAGGATTTCAAGTTTATTAGGATTTTATATACCGCCTATCAAGGTTATCTAAGCGGTTTTTTACAATCAGGTACTCAAGCATTTTGGAGGGGGGAGGGGGCAATTCAGAGCAGTTTACATGAGCTTCTATAAAGATGTTACAATAAGGAGGTAGCATTTTTTTAGATGGTTTTCAATACAGACACATTTATCTCATAATCAATCATCAATCATCATTATCAATAATCAATTATCACTTTGTTTAGATGCCACATTTCTCATATATGACAAAAAGGCTTATAGCATTCAAAGAACAGTTTAGACCAGGGGTGGGCAACTCCGGTCCTCGAGGGCCGGAATCCAGTCAGGTTTTAGGATTTCCCCAATGAATATGCATGAGATCTATTTGCATGCACTGCTTTCAATGCATATTCATTGGGGAAATCCTGAAAACCCGACTGGATTCCGGCCCTCGAGGACTGGAGTTGCCCACCCCTGGTTTTAGACATTCCAATTACCGCCTTGCCCTCCCAAAACCTCTTCTCCACTTCTCTCTCCCAAAATATTCACTTTCCCGTCCTACCGCCCAGAATTTGATCAAGCAACACTGTACTCTTTTCCAAAGCTGGGGATAAATTTCACTAAACAGCGGGTGAAGAGTACAACATGGCAAAGCTTGAAACCACGGCCGGGGTTGATAAGACTGAATGACCACATTTGCAGCTGTTCAAGAAGCGTAAACATCTGCGCTGATCGGTGTATAAGCCGCTTGTGCTGAAAACACAAACAAAGGAAACAGGCCAGCGGCTTCAACAAAAACTGACCTCTCCTGCACCCCCTCCGTCCAAAAACACAGCTTCTGATGCAAGGAAATTAGCAGCTTCGCTTCCTTCATCTTTGACTTAAGCAGAATAATAAAGCAGGAAAAGGGACAGAGGTTTTTTGGGCGAGGGGAGCAAAGGACAGGTGCATTGTATCTCCTTGCTGCTAATGGCTCATTCATGGATGCATCTAAAGCAGGGATCTCAAAGTCCCTCCTTGAGGGCCAGAATCCAGTCGGCAGTGCATGTACATAGATCTCATGCATATTCATTGGGGAAATCCTGAAAACCTGACTGGATTCGGCCCTCAAGGAGGGACTTTAGTGACCCTTGATATGCAGGTTACGTCTCTTACATGTTCTATATCAGGGACCTCAAAGTCCCTCCTTGAGGGCCGCAATCAAGTCGGGTTTTCAGGATTTCCCCAATGAATATGCATGAGATCTATGTGCATGCACTGCCTTCAATGCATATTCATTGGGGAAATCCTGAAAACCCGACTGGATTGCGGCCCTCGAGGCGGGACTTTGACACCCCTGATCTACAGGCAAAGAAAATGGTCTAAGCCTGCTTCAGGATCGCTTACTAGCGATCCGGGTGATCAGGTGGGGGGGCATTCTTCCGATTGCCCCCATTTAAATACTGACCCGTTGTGGATCAGTCGGCCTGTCATGGATTGGGCACGATCAGCAGGTTGGTGACTCTAGCCCAGAGATAGGGAACTCCAGTCCTCGAGAGCAGTATTCCAGTCGGGTTTTCAGGATTTCCCCAATGAATATGCATTGAAAGCAGTGCATGCAAATAGATCTCATGTATATTCATTGGGGAAACCCTGAAAACCCGACTGGATTGCGGCCCTCAAGGAGGGACTTTGAGACCCCTGATCTAAAGTGTCCATCGTAAAGGCAATACTCGGACAGCCTGCCACAAAATTGGGGAGGCCTCAACTGGGTCACCCTGCCCTGGCCCCTTCCCTAGGGTTGCCAGATTTTCCAGTCGGAAAATCCGGACCCCCTAGACCCGCTCCCAGGCCCACCCAGTTCTGCCCAACCCTGCCCTAATCCCGCTTTCAACAAGCGCGCATAAGACATGACTTTTCTCCCCCCAAAACTGCTATAATCTTGCAATTTGTTTTAATGTCAGATTTTATCATGAACCGCAGCCAGAAACATGTAAAATATGGCTATAATACATGTGCTCAAGAAACGTGCTTTTGCCCATCGCCCTCCCCCCCAAAAAAGTCTATAATTTAGATGAATCATGTAATTTTTATTCTTTCTTTTCAAGAGCCACAGTCAAAACACACCCCAGAGATGCACTTTTCACAGTACCAGCACCCCTGGACCAGTTGCGGATTTTTGGTCGCCAGAAGCCCCTCACCCATTTTATGCCACTGTGTATCGCACACACATAAGTTTTAACTCTGCCCACAGACAAACACATTCATAGATATGTATTCCTACGGCGTAGCTTTTCCCGGCACAAGCGCACATGTAGGCCTCTTACCGTGGTCTGTTCTGCGCATGGGCCAATCGCTATCACCAGCGACCCCTCTCGTGAAAATTGGGCTACCCTCCGCGAACCTCATTTGGATGTGCGGTTTTTCGAGAATGACTCGTCTTTCTTGAAATTGTAACATTTACGGTCACGATAGCGGCCCGACGGATTTTACCGCCAATATGAGAGAATCTTCCTCTTAGGCCTACTGAACATTTACATGTAATCACCCAGTTTTGTCGTCTATGATATATATAAGTGAATTCCCTCCAGGGTGCCCTCGTACACTTGAGTATGCAAATACCAAATACAAGCTAGAACTCTTCGCAAAGTGACTGACGTTACAGCCTTGAATGGAGAAACTTTAACTAGTACTTCGGCGGAACGAGACCTAGGAGTAATCATCAGTGCAGACATGAAAACTGCCAATCAAGTGGAGAAGGCTTCATCTAAAGCAAGGCAGATGATGGGATGTATCAGTAGAAGCTTTGTCAGCAAGAAGCCTGAAGTCATAATGCCATTGTACAGAACTATGGTGAGACCTCATCTGGAATACTGTGTACAATTCTGGAGGCCACATTACCGTAAAGATGTGCTTAGAGTCGAGTCGGTTCAACGGATGGCCACCAGGAGGATCTCGGGGCTCAAAGGTCTCTCGTACGAGGAGAGACTAAACAAACTACAGCTCTACACTATAGAAGAACTTAGGGAGAGGGGAGACATGATTGAGACATTTAAATACATCACAGGACGTATCGAGGTGGAAGATGATATCTTCTTTCTCAGGGGACCCTCTGCCACTAGAGGGCATCCACTCAAACTCAGAGGCAGGAAATTTCATGGCGACATCAGGAAGTATTTCTTCACAGAAAGAGTGGTTGACCGTTGGAAAGAGCTTCCAGCGCAGGTGATCGAGGCCAGCAGCGTGCTGGACTTTAAAAATAAATGGGATACCTATGTGGGATCTCTACGAGGGTCGAACTGGAATATCGGTCGCTAGGTATAGACTTAAGAGGATAGGTCAGTAGGGTGGGCAGACTTGATGGGCTATAGCCCTTTTCTGCCGTCATCTTCTATGTTTCTATGTTTCTTACACCCACTTCCACGTGAAGAACAAAGAAGTTGTTTCTAATTTAGAAATGATTTTTTTCCCATTCTGTGTCGATGGTAAAAAGGCTTTTGAAGGCAATGCCCTTGAGGCTCAGTGGGTGTAGGATTCATATATTAAAGGGAAAAAGCAGACACATAAAAACCCAGGCCGGAGCCTTGCTCGCAGGGCTTTGTAGCCATAAGAGACAGGTTTTGGGTTGGTGCATGGAAAATTAATTTCTTTAATAATTTATCTAGAGTTTCTTTGCCTGAATAGAAAGGAGGGCTTTTCATTATTCTCATTTTTTTCCTTAACGTATTTGACAGAGATCCCCACAAACTACTTTGAGGTCAGTTTTCAAAACAAAAGCACTCAGATATGACATTTAAGGTCCTTAAACAACAGATCTCATGATGTAAACAGGACAGCCAAGAGCAAATAAAAACCAGCCCTTAATAACACTGTGCTAAAGAGATTTGGAGTCGCTGAATTCAAAACTGACCTTAATTTTTCGGTATAACCCTCTGGGTGCTGAGGCTGTAGCTTTAACCACTGCACCACTCTAGAAATCAAAATGTAGCAAAAGTGAGTCAAGTGAAGGACAATCCAGCCATTGTGACATCACTGATGAGGTTGGCTCTTATTGGTGGAATGAGGCATTATGAGGTCACAATACCAGCTCTGGTTACACTGTGCTAAAGAGATTTGGGGGCATGAATTGTAGTGGGTGTTCAATAGTGATTTGGGGGTAGCTGAATTCAAAACCGACCTTAATTTTTCGGTATAACCCTCTGATTTATGGCAAAAGAGCATTATGATGCAAAAATTAACATTTTCACTATATTTTCTAATGCTTGGAGTAAATGTTATAACAATCTCTGAAATATCAAAATAGTTTGCTTTGATGAAGTCTTGCAAGGACATGAGAAAAGTGCATGGATAGCATTGAAGAATGTAAGGCTATTTAGGAGTCCTTTTACAAAGGCGCGTGCTAACTGATTTAGGCACCCATAGAATAAATCAGTTAGCGTGCCTTAATTAGACAGGAAGCATTTCTGGCTGGCTAAATCGCTTTGAAAATCGACTTGCTAGGGTTTGACATTCAATGCTATTCAGGAGGCTCCTATCCAATTAATTAATTACTTAAAAATTTTTATGGAGGTTTGGGATCCTTATATTCAGAATCTTTCACCAAAAATACGAAGTTTGGTTATCAATGATTTATTATGAAAATTAGGTTTACTAATTACATTCCAGTTATTTATTTTAATTCTTTATTTTTGTCAACTTTCATCCAGGGTGAGGGATTTCATTTAGGGGAAGATAGTGGGTAGGGGATGGAATTAAGGGGGGTGTAGATAAGATTGAATTAATTCATATGGAAATTAAATTTGAAAGAATGATTTAAATTTGTATGAAATATTATTGTAATTCTTATTGTATTGAATGTATTTTTGTATTATCCTATTGCACTGATTATTTGATTCTTTCAATAAAAATTGTTATACATAAAAATTTATATACTGCATACAACTATGCGGTTTCCAGGGCATCGAGGGCCCTTAGGCACACAAGTACACTGGGTCCCCTGCCCCGCCCCACCCCACCATGCGCCCAGGCAGAAACAGGAAGATGCGTCAGAGAGAAGCTTTGGGCAAGTAGCACCGCTTGCAAAATTACAGTTCCTGTTGCCTTTCTTACCCACGTTGCTTGCTTGTCTTACTTTCCGTCAATGGAGGGGGGGGCGCGTTGCCAATTGGGGTGGGGCCCGCATTGCCGATCGCGGAGCCCATGTTGCCAATCGATGCTGGAGGGGCCCATCGCCGTTTGGAAAAAACAATGTTGATGCCCTCCTTCATCAGGCCCCCCCTGACCATTTCGGGCCCTAGGCACTTGCCTACTTGGCCTATTGGTTAATTCTGCCTTGGCGGTTTCCATATCATACATAAAATCTTACTTCCCTACGATTTCCACGTATAACATAGACATGTCTGGACAACATCATAATCGTCCCCCTAAATAAAATATCAATAAATCAAATCAAGACAAAATTCATCGATTAAAAAACAAAAAAAGACATCAGATCAAACGATCGATTCCAAAGTAGGTAAACAAATCAATTCACATTTGTATCCAAAGCAAATCAAATTCAAGCACTTGAGAAATACAAACAAGCTTTAAATCATACATTACTGTCCGAAAAATCTAAAGAGGAGATTATCAGCTGGACACTGGCAAATAACTGAGTCTTCAACGCGTTCTTAAAATTCATCCTCCCCATGCAGAATCGCAAGATACCAGGCAAGCCAGCCCCAGATAGGATTGAAGCTCCAATTCTAACGTGCCTAATCGACATTCTTCCTTCCAAGCTTAATTTCATCCCTCTTCTCGGTTTATAGGTTTCAAAAAATTCTTGTAAGATCTTTCGGAAAGCGTGATACAATGTCTGATGTATAATCGCAATAATCTTATGTATAACAATTTTTATTGAAAGAATCAAATAATCAGTACAATAGGATAATACAAAAATACATTCAATACAATAAGAATTACAATAATATTTCATACAAATTTAAATCATTCTTTCAAATTTAATTTCCATATGAATTAATTCAATCTTATCTACACCCCCCCCTTAATTCCATCCCCACCCCAGGGGTAGGGAACTCCGGTCCTTGAGAGCCGTATTCCAGTAGGGTTTTCAGGATTTCCCCAATGAATATGCATTGAAAGCAGTGCATACAAATAAATCTCATGCATATTCATTGGGGAAATCCTGAAAACCCGAATACGGCTCTCGAGGACCGGAGTTCCCTACCCCTGCTCTACCCACTATCTTCTCCTAAATGAAATCCCTCATCCTAGATGAAAGTTGACACAAATAAAGAATTAAAATAAATAACTGGAATGTAATTAGTAAACCTAATTTTCATAATAAATCATTGATAACCAAACTTCGTATTTTTGGTGAAAGATTCTGAATATAAGGATCCCAAACGTCCATAAAAAGACGAGTTTTTTTTAGGCGAACCTCGAACCTCCCAACTCTCAAATAAAAATAAGCGATGTAATTGATTCCTCCAATGCCAAAAACTTGGAGATTCTTTCTGCAGCCAAAATTGCATAATACATTTATGCCCAATCATACAGGCTTTCTGAAATAAAAGACATTTTAGTTGGCCAAAAACCCCACAAGCTGATGCTTTACCAAAAATTATTCCCCTAGGACAACCCACTATTGAATTACCCCATAAAGAGCCCAAAAATAATAGGATGGCAGACCAAAATGAGTTGATCAAAGGACACAACCAAAAAGCAAGAGATAATGTGCCAGGATCTTTATTGCATTTAATACAAATTGGAGTATCTATTAAATTTGCATTAAAAGCTTAAATTTGGGAAAAATAAGCCCTATGCAAAATTCTATAAGTACATTCTCTCCAAACATACCCTTTTATAATCTTTGGTAGTCTATTAATAGAGTGAGTAAAATCAAGAAGAGAAATCTGAATTCCCAACTCCTCATTCCAATTTTGTAGAATTTTATCATATGTACGGGTAGGTAATATATTCCGCCACTGCACTCTTTGTTGCATAGGTAACCTATGCAGTTTCTTCAGCACGGGCGTTAGATGGGTACTGCTCGAAACCCCTGTGATTAATCTTGCAGCGAAGTTGATAAGCATTTGCAAAGCCCTCAACTTCCCTGACCGACTTTGCCGACGGTGTCAAACCCAGATTTTCAATGGCAAATGGAAACGGGCCAAGCTATCTGAGCAACCACCTAATCAGGAAAAACACATCCAGACCGAGGAGAACTCTTGCACACTTTAACCACCCCCCAATCAAAGGCATACAAAGCAAAAAAATACACGATGGACTATTAGCCACCAGAGCAGCGAAACTAGACCGCCACCTCTCCAATCTGCTGACTATGACACCCAACTACAAAACATTCAGGAAAGAACTGAAAACTTTTCTATTCAAGAAATTTGTCAAATGATCTAACTAAACCTGATCGACCCTCCACAGATCCCGATGCATTCTACATCTATTAAGTTTCAAGTTTCAAGTTTAATAATGTTTTTGATTAATCACTTAATCATATTTCAAAGCGATGAACATAGTAATAAAATCACAGTATTAAGGGAGTAATACAATACTTAACAAAAAAAATTAAGTCCAAAAAGGACTATTAACAAACTTAACAAACAAGTAAATATAGGGAAAAGGGGAGTGAACTACAAAATGTTTAAAAGAGCAGAACAATCAAGGAAAGAACATAAGGCAGGGGATATAAATATTCCATAATCTTAATCAACAAACAGAGTAAATCAAAAGGAAATAATTAATTTTCGAAAACATCTTTGAAAAGAAAAGTTTTTAAATTACTCTTAAATTTTTCAAGGTTGCTCTCTTCTCTCAAATAGATAGGAAGAGAGTTCCAGACATTAACCATGTATTCTCCCTGGAAATGCCCAGGCCAATTCTTGTTGTAAACTGCCTAGAACTGAAAGATTGGCGGGATAGAAGACACCAATGGAATGGCACAGAAAATCCAGGAAGGCACTACACAGCAGGTCAGGAGCAGAGCCTGAGTAGAGTCAGAAGTTACTCGGGCACTGCTGTTATTCAGTGGCTGTGCCTGGATAACTATTTGGTTAATCTAGGATGGCAAAAAGGTTGTCCTAAACTAAAACTAAACTAAACCTTAGGTTTGTATACCGCACCATCTCCACAAGCGTAGAGCTCGGCACGGTTTACAGGGTTAAGTTGAAAAGGAGCTACAATGAAGGGTTATAGGAAAGGAGCTAGGAAGATAAAGAGGGACAGGGTACCAAAGAGCGGGAGGTGTTAGATTTTTTGAAAAGAGCCAAGTTTTCAGGTGTTTGCGGAAGGATTGGAGGGAGCTTGAAATTCTGAGTGGGGATGTGAGGTTGTTCCAGTTAAGCAAGTAATATCCAGGTACAACCACTGAATACTGGCAGTACCTTATGTTCGGATAATTAATGCTGGTACCTATATACAGTATGTTGTAGGAATTCATCTTTCACAGTGTAAGTTTCACCTCTTCCAAGTCCTGACAAACAAAAACCCCAACAAATCTCCTGAAAGATAAATCTCCTTAGGACGCTGCAAAGACACTGAAACATTTTTGCACTGGAGTGGCAAGAATCCTGAACTTTTCACTTATTCATAACAGAATCAGCAACGCCCCCTACTGGTTTCTTCTGACAAATCAGGTGAACTTTCCCGTGACAGGAATTGGGGCCAAATCAGGCAAAAGAAGGATAAAAGCAGCACATAAAGCTTTTAGTTTATTCTGCTTGTGCAATGCTTTCAACAGAGCTCCTTCGGCACAGGTGCTCAATTTCCTGCGTCTTCGGGAGATGGATGACACCAACGTTCTCTGAAAAAGCTGTGCAAGCCGTTTGACAAAAAGAAAAGACAATTCTTCTGCAATAGAGAGCCAGAGGATTATTTTCACTCAATAATGCACAGTTTAAGAATTGGACAGAAATCTCTCAGCACTTTCTGATATAAAATGCCATTTCCACAAACCTTTCCATGGATTAATTTTTGGCCCTGTTTGTGAAATCACTGAAACACGTAATGTAGGTGATTACAGAGCTGGTGACCAGTAAAAGGTTTGGACAACTCCCTGGAGGAAAAGTCCATAGACTGTTATTGAAAAAGACACCAGGGAAGCCTCTGCTTGCCCTTGGCCGGTAGCATGGAATGTTGCTACTCTTTGGGATTCTAGAATCCTGTTACTCTCTGGGATTCTGGAATCTTACTATTGTTTGGGATTTTATGTGGAATGAAACATAGAAACATAGAATATGACGGCAGAAAAGGGCCATGGCCCAACAAGTCTGCCCACTCTAATGACCCACCCCCCTAAGTTCTTCCTTGAAGTGATCCCACTTGCTTATCCCATTTTTTCTTAAAATCTAGCACGCTGCTGGCCTCAATTACCTGCAGTGGAAGATCATTCCAATGATCAACCACTCTTTCGGTGAAGAAATACTTCCTGGTGTCTCTATGAAATTTCCCACCCCTGATTTTCAATGGATGCCCTCTTGTTGCCGTGGGTCCTTTAAGGAAAAAGAGATCCTCTTCCACCTCGAAACGTCCTGTGACATATTTGAACATCTCGATCATGTCTTCCCTCTCTCTTCGTTCCTCGAGTGAGTATAGCTGCAACTTACCTAGCCGTTCCTCATACGGGAGATCCTTGAGACCATCCTGGTGGCCATTCGCTGAACCGACTCAACTCTCAGCACCTCTTTTTGGTAATGTGGCCTCCAAAATTGTGCACAATATTCCAGATGAAATCTCACCATGGACTTGTACAACGGCATTATAACTTCGGGCTTCCGGCTGACGAAACTTCTACGGATACAACCCATCATTTGTCTAGCCTTGGATGAAGCTTTCTCCACTTGATTGGCAGTCTTCATGTCTTTACTAATGATCACTCCCAAGTCTCGTTCTGCTGCAGTTCTTGCAAGGTCTCACCATTTAGGGTGTAAGTGCTGCATGGATTTCTGCTGCCAAGGTGCATGACCTTACACTTTTTGGCATTAAAACTTAGTTGCCAAGTTGTGGACCAATGTTCCAGTAGGAACAGGTCCTGCGCCATACTGTCGGGCACTGTGCTTTTGCCTACTATGTTGGATAGTTTAGCGTCATCGGCGAATAATGTAATTTTACCTCGAAGACCCTGAGCAAGGTCCCTTACGAAGATATTAAATAGACCGAGCCCTGTGGCACTTCACTGATCACTTCCGATGTTTCGGAGAGAGTACCATTTACCACCACCCTCTGAAGTCTACCTCTGAGCCAGTCTTTAACCCATGTAGTCAATGTTTCTCCTAATCCCATCGAACTCATCATAACCTGCGATGTGGAACACTATCAAAAGCCTTACTGAAGTCCAAGTACACGACGTCCAGGGACTCTCCCATATCCAGCTTTTTCGTTACCCAGTCAAAGAAACTGATTAGATTGGATTGGCAGGACCTACCCTTTGTAAATCCATGTTGATGGGGATCTCGTAGATTCTCCTCGTTCAGGATCGTATCTAATTAGTGTTTGATTAGTGTTTCCATAAGTTTACACACTATCGATGTGAGACTTACCGGTCTGTAATTTGCAGCCTACTCTTTGGGATTCTAGAATCTTGTTACTCTGTGGGATTCCGGAATCTTGCTATTCTTTGGAGATTCTGTATGGAATGTTGCTACTCTTTGGGTTTTGGCCAGGCACTAGGGACCTGGATTGCCACCGTGAGAACGGGCTACTGGGCTTGATGGACCATTGGTCTGACCCAGTAAAGGCTATTCTTATGTTCTTATGATAAATTCTGAGAGCAAGTCGGCGAGTATCAGACATACTGAGGGATATCAGAATCTCAGCTAATCCAGACAGATAAGTGGATTGTTTATTCACTTATCTTGATTCCTGATATTTAGTGGCTCTATTTGTTGAGTTATGACTCTTACTTAAGAAGCTCTGTTCGTGTTTTGGAAATCTGAATAATGACATTTATAAATCCAGGATATGGACTTCTAAAACTGTGGTACATCCATATGGCAAGGGGGGGGCGTGGTCTGGCCATGTTTTGTGTAGGACTATGGAGTGGCTAAAATGTGGACAGAAAAATACCTCTTGTTCTTAAATGCAGCCCGCTTCAATAGTTTTTGGGATTGGAGCCGGGAAGTCAAATGCTCTTCCATCTGATTATTCAGCCTTAAAGGATGCCTACTTATGCAGATAAATATATCTAGGTAGCAGTGAAATATCGAGCTGCT
Organism: Geotrypetes seraphini; assembly: GCF_902459505.1. Lineage (NCBI taxonomy): Eukaryota > Metazoa > Chordata > Amphibia > Gymnophiona > Dermophiidae > Geotrypetes > Geotrypetes seraphini. The sequence continues at coordinate 13,103,385 of NC_047093.1, read as the reverse complement.
CCTGATAAATTGGGGCACTGCCCTTAGGCCCTCATAAATGCAAAAGGATGCATTTAGGATGTATATTGATTTGTCTTCCTAGACTCAGAGGATGGAAGGAAAAGCACTTGTTCAGTCAGCACCACGTAAGTGCTTTTGTATATTGACCTGCTAGGTTTTAAAGATTGTTTTCACGTGCTTGGAAAAGAGGGCACTTGTGCCCAACGTTCTAAATATTTGGCGGGCACTAAGCAGTTACTCAGGCCAGGCCTCCGCATATATCCACCGATCCAGCCTGCACCAAAGCAGCTCAGATTGTCAGCCAGAATCCCAGCAGGCAGAGCGACGCAGGGCAGCCAGACGGTCGAACATATGCACTGGTTGCTAACCACCGCTTTAAGAGGAGATGCATCCAAGTATTCTTTTGCCAGCCTTTTCCAAAAATATTATTAAAACATTCGAAGTGGTAGGTTTCTGTTTCTTGAGAAAGGAATGTCTTTTTTTTACTGTGGCTGGACATCTGAAAATCCAGAGACATCCCACTACGCCTCTGTTTTCAATGTGGGAAAGAGGAACCTGAACCAGTGGAGTAGTAAGGGGGGGGGACAGGGGGCGGTCCACCCCAGGCACCATGTTAGTTGGGGTGCTGGCACCCCTCCTCCTTTCTGCCCCCTTCCCTTCCCCTGTACCTCTAGAGGACACCTGGCCCCGCCCCATTCCATGGTCTCTCCCGCTGATCTCACTTTTGGGTGCCGTGCACAGGAAGTGACATCAGAGGGAGAGCCGACGGGGTCGCAAGGAGCACATCGAAGTTCTGGTTGCTGAATTAAAATAAGTGCAAATAGCCAATCACTTATTGTTCTACAGTTTTTCAGTGAATAGTGACACTTATGGTGTGAAGTAGAGAATGACACGGTGACAAAATTCATCACCGTTCCCGTCCCCACGGATAACCGCGGGAAATAATCCCATGTCATTTTCTAGTGTCTATTTCAACCTCGGTCCTTCTACACCAGCATTATTCAAAGAAAAGCTTTTGGGTCAGTGGTTGTGGCCATTCATACTCTGATTCTTATGTGAGCCAAGGATAATGAAGCCATTGTGACATCACTGATGTGATTGGCTCTTAGGCACTGGTGGAATGAGGCATTATGACATCACAATATCTGCTCTGGATACCAGAGACTGTCATTCTGTAGTGTCTGTTTCAACCTCAGTCCTTCTACACCAGCATTCTTCAAAGCAAAGCTTGCGGGTCAGTGGTTGTGGCCATTCATACTCTGATTCTTCCCTCTCTCTTTAAAGAATGACATGAAGATGGTTTACATAGTAACATAGTAGATGACGGCAGATAAAGACCCGAATGGTCCATCCAGTCTGCCCAACCTGATTCAATTTAAAAAAAATTTTATTTTATTTTATTTTTTTAATTTTTCTTCTTAGCTATTTCTGGGCAAGAATCCAAAGCTTTACCCGGTACTGTGCTTGTTTCCCGCGGGGAGGGGAACGGTGATGAATTTTGTCACCTTGTCATTCTCTAGTGTGAAGTTCATATGACTCCCTTGTTGTATGACACCGATAGGGGATTGAGGGGCAAATTCTATAAGAAGCGGCCAAAAGGTAGGCGCCGATATAATAATAATAACTTTATTTTTTCTATACCGCCACAATCTTGCGACTTCTAAGCGGTTTACAGTGAAGAGAGCTGGACAATCAGCGAATTACAGAATACAAATAGGGAAGATGTCACTGAACAGTCAGTGATTACAGAGCACAATTAGTGAGAATATAAGGTATCGACATATTGTTAATAAGTTTTTTAGAAGTGCTGAGAGGTTGGATAGGCTGGGGCTCTTCTCTCTGGAAAAAAGGAGGCTCAGGGGTGATATGATAGAGACCTTCAAGATCATGAGGGGCATAGAGAGGGTGGATAGGGACATATTCTTCAGGCTTAAGGGGACAACAGGTACGAGGGGGCATTCGGAGAAACTGAAGGGAGATAGGTTCAAAACGAATGCAAGGAAGTATTTTTTCACCCAGAGGGTCGTGGACACTTGGAATGCGCTACCGGAGGAAGTGATCAGGCAGAGTACGGTACAGGGATTCAAACAGAGACTGGATGGATTCCTGAGGGATAAAGGGATTGTAGGATACTGAGAAAGTTAACCAGAAAATAAATGTAGAAACCCAACCAGGTCGTGCAGGTGCAAGACCGGAGGGCTAGGACTTTGATAGGAAGATAGGACTCAATTAGGAAACCAAGGAGGCATGGGGGCCCCTTCTGGTGATTAGACAGGTCGTGACCTGTTTGGGCCGCCGCGGGAGCGGACTGCTGGGCAGGATGGACCTATGGTCTGACCCAGCGGAGGCACTGCTTATGTTCTTATGTTCTTATGTATCTGACTAGGAGATAAATCTATCGAACAGTGCTGTCTTAATTTCTTTCCGAAATGCGCCATAGGTCGACCCGGCTCTGCTGATGTAATTGCCCAGCCAGGTCTACTGTTTGCTAGCTTGGAACTTAAAGGTTCTGTCCAGAGAGGACCTGTACTTGCAATCAGTGATCTTTGGATAGGTAAAAATATAGCGATTTCTGGTTGTCCTCATGGAGATGTGCAGCTCGAAATGTGGTAGGAGATAGGTAGGGGCCATTCCCCACACCATTTTAAAGCAAAAGCATGAGAATTTGAATATTATTCGTGCCTCCATTGGCAACCAATGTAGCAGTTTGTAGTAAGGACTAATATGTTCGCTTTTTTTCAGGCCGAATATTAAGCGGACGGCCGTGTTTTGCACTATTCTTAATTTTTTCACAGTTTTTTTAGGTACACCCACGTAAATGATGTTGCAATAGTCCAGGGTGGATAGAATCAGTGATTGTACCAGTAGTCTGAAAGATAAGAGGGTCGAAATATTTTTTGATGGTTTTCAATTTCCACAGTGTAAAGAAGCACTTTCTTACCACCCTGTTTTAGGCCCTGTTCAGCGTGATCCAAGCACAATTGGGTGCTGTTTAGTGAATCACGCTGAGCAGCATCTATTTTGGAGGCGACCAGTAAATAGGCCAGCTCTAGGCATAACTCAACGTTAGGCACCCATGCGAGCGCTTAGGCACGCTTAAGAGCAGGGATTCTGTAAGAAGGCGTCTAACACGTAGCCACGCCCACGCCTGACATGCATAGCGCCAATTTTTTTGGAAGGCCGCCTAAAGTTTTAGAGGCGCCTTGTTACAGAATCGCGCTTTCTTGATGGGCGCCTGGGTTTCAATCAGTGCTGATTAAAAAGCTTCATTGAGCTTGCTTTTCGATTTCGATAGGCGCCTGTCTAGGTGGGCGAATCCGAAATAGGTACCTAACTTTAGGCGCTGGTTACAGAATTTGGCCTGAGTTCTAGGCTTGAAGCCATCAGCTGAATTTACACCTTTGAAAACTATTTTGTCACATGAAAGATTGTGCTTTTGCATTAATTGGGGATTATAAACCAATCACATAAACAGAAATGTCATTTTTTGTGACAATGGGAGTTCCACAGGGGTTGGTGCTGGGACCGCTCCTGTTCAATATATTTATTAACGACCTGGAAGCAGGAACAAAATGTGAGGTTATTAAATTTGCGGATGACACCAAATTATATAGCAGGGTTGAAAGCAAGGAGGACTGCAAAAATCTCCAAAAAGATCTGACAGCACTGGAAGAGTGGGCCAAAAAGTGGCAAATGAGCTTCAACATAGGGAAATGCAAGGTCATGCATGTAGGGAAAAAGAATCTGATGTTCACTTACAAAATGGGGGGATCACCGCTAGGGGTGAGTAACCTTGAAAGAGACCTGGGAGTGATGGTAGACACATCATTGAAGGCGTCGGCGCAGTGCGCCACAGCCTCAAGGAAGGCAAACAGAATGTTGGGCATCATTAAGAAGGGTATCACGACCAGGACGAAGGAAGTATCGTGCAATGGTGCACCCGCACCTGGAGTACTGTGTCCAGTACTGGCGGTACTGTGTCCAGTGATGGCGGTACTTGAGAGAGTCCAGAGAAGAGCAACTAAGCTAATAAAGGGTATGGAAAACCTCTCATATGCTGACAGACTGAAGAAGCTGGGGCTTTTCTCCCTGGAAAAGCGGAGACTTAGAGGAGACATGATAGAAACCTTCAAGATCATGAAGGGCATAGAAAGAGTAGACAGGGACAGATTTTTCAAATTACGGGGAAACACAAGTACAAGGGGGCACTCAGAGAAATTGAAAGGGGAAAGGTTTAGAACAAACGCCAGGAAGTTCTTTTTCACTCAGAGGGTGGTGGATACATGGAACGCGCTACCGGAGGATGTGATAAGCAGGAGCACGCTACAGGGCTTCAAAGAGGGTCTGTTCAGGTACCTGGAGGACAAAGGGATTGAGGGGTACAGATAGGAGTAGAGGTAGGTAATAGGGATAGGATTAGAGGCAGTTACAAATTAGTCAGGGACACTGTTCAGGCAATTAGATCTGATGGGCAGGATGGACCTCTGGTCTGACTCAGCGGAGGCAACTTCTTATGTTCTTATTTATTTTTCTATTTGAGTATAATTTTTGGTGCAAATACACACACAAGAGAGTTTGTTTGTTTTTTTAAGAATCAGTGATTGAAATCTGGAACCTCTAAGTCTCGGATTTATTCCTTATACCATTAAGCTCCGAGCGGCTTTCGGAAATTCTTTTCCTTTCTCATCGGATTATACTTTATTCTTTTATAATATTTGGACATTTCATTTATCCACATGGAAACCACTCATATCTGAGCTGTTATAGCATATCACACAAGAATATTTGTGTGCAAATTCCAATTAGTGGCAAAGAAGTACCGTTATTAATTGCAAAGACTCATTAATTAATATATGATAGCTTATTTACCAATTTACCCCTTCTTTTACTAAGGTTCGCTAATCGATTAGCATGCACTAATCAATATAGCACGCTAAATGCTAACGCATCCATAGACCAACATACACGTGTTAGCGTTTAACGTGTGCTAAAGGTTAGCGCACCTTAGTAAAAGCGGGCCTTAGTTAGGTGCCTAAACTCCAGTGCCATATTTTAATTGTTCATTGAAAGCTTCTATACCGCTGCTAATGACTGGGGGGAGTCAATTCAGATTGGTTTATATGTTACAATACATGAGCTTCTGTAAAGGTGTTACAATACAGAGTTTGTGTTTCCTGGGATGGCTTCACTACAGACATTAGCAAACCATAATCATTACATTAGTCAACCTTAGGGCTCCTTTGACTAAGCTTCGCTAGCGTTTTTAGCGAACGCTAAACCGGCGCTATGCTTCTAGAACTAACGCCAGCTCAATGCAATTTAGCGTGCGCCATTCTGAGCGTTAAAGCTCTAATGCTCAACTTTGTAATAGGAGCCCTTAATCAATACTTGCGCTTTTGCAAAAGTGTTACAATAAAGAGTTCGCGTTTTCTAAGCTGGTTTTCAGTACAGCTCTCTTAAACCATAATCAATCATCTTTCTTAATTCCACCTATAATAATAATAATAACAGCTTATGTACCGCAATACCGTGAAGTTCTATGCGGTTTACAAAAGATTAAGCAAAGGTACAAATTGACTGACTTCAAGAGGGGAAGAGGAAAGAGAAGTAATTAGACAGGAAATTCATTGTTGAGGAGAAAAGTGATCAAAAGGACAGTAGGTCGCTATTGAGAGGAAAGAGATAAGTGGATCAGTTGTCAAGATGTTTTAGGAACAGGTTTCCTAAATTCCTCATAAGTAGAGGGCGAAAGTAATTGTTCTAGGTCTTTACCCCATGATGCTGCTTGGTGTGAGAGAAGGAATTATATATATATATATATATATATAATATATATATAGAATGTGAGGCTGAGTGGACCCCTCATTTTCAACTGAATTCCAAAGTAATTATAAAGAATTAATTGTCCTGCTCTATTTCAATGTTGTGATTGTCATTCCCAAGGCAATTAAAAAACGTTTCGTGAACAAGAAAATCTCCTCTGTTCTTTAATTTATCATTTGCAAAATAACTTTTCTCACAAACGATCCCTTATCAGCCAGAGTGCTAATTACGGAGATAAGTGAGATGCACTAATTTGTCAGAGTATAACTATAAATGGATTTTGCCCACCTTAGAGATGGCGCATAATTAGTTATCATAAATCAACTCAGACGAGAGGAAATTATCCATCATTGACAGGTGCGATTCTTTTCTTTTTTTTTTTTTTTTATCTCCTGGTAATAACATGAAGGAGTCTAAGCTGTTTGTAGATGCTGATTTGAGAACTTCTTCCTTACAATCTGCTTTGGTTTTCTCTGTGATATAGTATTATCTATAGCACTGAGATTTTTGTTGGGTTTTTTTTAGGTTGAATTTTTATCTCTTGTAGGAAGTGTACGAAGCAATTGTATTAGGAACGGAAAATGAGCGATCCACAAGAGGCAGCGGTATGAGTCAAAGCCTTGTTTACTTTAATCCAAGACGTACAGTAACACGGACCCAACACAGTACTGTGTTTCGGCGAACATAAGCGCCTGCATCAGGGGTCACTAATGTAAATTTTACAAATAAAAACATGATCACATGGTCATAAAAGCATAAACACTTCAAAGATATACATCCAAAACTTAACCCAGCACTACATATATCAAAACTTCAAGCCTAGGCACAGTCTGTCCGGGTGAAGCTTAATACAACCAAAATCAAATTATTATGGTTAGGCCCATATTGGATTGTCTTCCTCCTTCTGTAGCTTTGGTTTCTGGATCCTCTCTACAGATTGAGTTTTCTGCAAAGGTTTTGGGAGTCCTCTTTGACTCCTCTCTCTCTTTTAAGGATCAAATCAACTCTGTGGTCAAGAAATGTTTTTTTAACCTGCGTTTGTTGAGGAAGGTCACACACCTCTTTCATCATCGTCATTTTTCCATATTAGTTCCGTCAATTATATTATCTCGCCTCGATTACTGCAATATTATCTACCTCAGTACCACAAAAACTTGGCTTTATAGATTGCAACTGATTCAAAATATTGCTGCGAAATCGATCTTTGGGAAACGTAAATTTGATCACGTGACTCCATTGCTCCAGAGTCTCCATTGGCTCCCGGTTTATTTTAGAGCTCAATTCAAATGTGCTTGTATTGTTTTTAGAATCCTATGCGGTATCTTTACTCCTCTCCTTCCTTTATCTTGGAACGCTTACAGACTTTCTTTGTCTCTCTCTCCTTGGACGCTGTCTGTGTGTCTGTCTGTCATTCGTTCTGTCTGTGGCTCTCCCTGGCCCCCTTTGTCTTTCTGTCTCTCTCCCTGGTCCCCTTTGTCTGTCTGTCTTTCTCCGTGGCCCCCTTCTATCTCCCCCCAAAGCAAACCAAGATTGTCCCCTGCCCCCCAGCACACCCCTCCCCCCCTAAAGCAAAGCAAGTTTGTTCCCTGGCCCCCTTTCCCTCTCCCCCACCCCAACTTCCCTGTGCAGCAGCAGCATTTCCCTTCCCTCCCCCACCCCACTACCCTGTGCAGCAGCAGCATTTCCCTTCCACCCTTCCCTGTGTAGCCGCAGCATTTCCCTCCCCCCTCCATTTCCCTCCCCCCTCCATTTCCCTGTGTAGCAGCATTTCCCTCCCCTCTCCCCACCCCACTTCTCTGTGCAGCAGCATATTTGTTTCTGGCCGGCTCCCTTACCCTCTCAGCGCGCAACAACCAACCTTCCTCTTCCCCGGACCTGATCTCCACGCTCCTGCCCCTGTACCACGGAACACATGAAGCGTCCAGCAGGTCAGGCAGTGCCCTGCGCCACCACCTCAGCCAGAGACCAGGCGCGGTACCGCGGGGTCAGCAGCCTATAGGCTCCACTGTAAGCGATCGTCGCCGGGCGCTGTTGAAAGAGCTGCACAGTGACGCGCCTCCAGCCACCGCACGCGCCTCCAGATAGCATAGGCGCCATGAGGACTGGCACAGAAGCACACCTCACGGCGCCAAGAATCATTAAATTTCAAGAGCGCATGCGCGCTCTAGGGTTTTATTATTATAGATACACTAAGGGCTCCTTTTACTAAGGTGCGCTAGGGTTTTAACGCACGGAATAGCGCACGCTACATTGCCGTGCGCGCTAGACCTCAACGCCAGCATTGAGCTGGCATTAGTTCGAGAAGCGTAGCATGCAGAAATTTCCTGCGTGCGCTAAAAACGCTAGCGCACCTTAGTAAAAGGAGCCCCTTATCAAAAATATAATAATGTATTTATGTTACAATCTATTTGATAAAGTTAAAATAAAGGACAATAACATATTGAACACAAGAAAATAGAATTATAATAACATTAATATATCTACCAACAATCTCCTAATACACCCCCCCCAATTCCCCCACCCCTCCACCTGCATTTTTCACTATCGGACCTCTTCTATACTGGCGTCCCTGTATATCCCATCAAGCGTACAGTCCTAAGCAGTCTCCGTCAATTAAGGGTTAACTGTGGCAAATTGAGGAACCCTGTCATCGATGAGATCAGTCACAATTAACCCCCCTCCCCTTTGGCAATACCACGCAAGAGGTTTTTAGCCGTAGCGACAATTCATCTGTTGTGCGATGGGAAATATTGATAACATTATACATCAACTTCATTCAGGACGCGACGCCCTATATTTCAAAACAATCGGCCGAGTTCTGTGAAAGACGTGACCAAAAATTTTTGGTGTGGCACAGTTATTTGAGCTCTCTCTTAATACATATGGGGAATTCAGGAAACGCCTAAAAACACATCTGTTCCTGAAATACTTAGGAATCCAACCTGTACAATCTTAGTCCTCAACAAACGATCTCCAGAACTAAGTCTGTATTTTGTTTATTTCATTCAATCTGTAACATTTCTAATCATTGTAAACCACATAGAACTTCACGGTCCTGCGGTATATAAATTGTTATTATTATTTATTATTATTTGTCAGCATCTTTGAAATAAATATTAAATTTTTTTTTTTTCCAGAAATAATTTTTGCTGGTGAAAGTGCTTTTGAAAGAAGACCACTGAGGCATCCATGGGTAAAAGGTGGGTGTCAGGTCAAAAGCGCCCCGGGACAAAGGCGCACGCAGACAACTGAGCGCAACGCGGAGGCGCGCGCCGAAGGAAATGACTGTTTTAAAGGGCTCTGACAGGGGGTGTGGGGGGGAAACCCCCCACTTTACTTTATACAGATCGCGCCGCATTGTGGGGGTGTTGTGGGGGGTTTTGGGGGTTGTAACCCCCCACATTTTACTGAAAACTTCACTTTTTCCCTAAAAAACAGGGAAACAGTTAAGTTTCCAGTATAATGAGGGCGGTTACAACCCCACAACACCGCCGCGATCTGTATTAAGTAAAGTGTGGGGGGGGGGTTCCCCAACAAAAACCCCCGTCGGAGCCCCTAAAAACACTCTTTTTCTTCAGCGCGCGCTTCCGTCTTGCGCTCACTTGTCGGCACACTCCTTTGTCTTCGGCGGTTTTGTCTATGAACCTAAAAGGTGTGCCAGGTTTCTAGAGTGTATCCATTTCGGTGACCCATCAAAAGCGTGCCGGACATTGGCGCGCCGACAATCATGCTCAGACATTTGTGCTCAGGACACGTTTGCCGCCGCCTGAAGCCGCTCTGACCATTCCTGTTTGCGCTCTGAGGGTGTGTGTGTGTGTGGGGGGGACCCCTCTCTACACTTAAAACTCCTTATGCTCATGTTGAGGGGTGCGTGGGGGGAACCCCCCCATACACTTAAAAATCGCACTCTCCTCCAAAAGCCTGGCTCTTTGCTCTGAGGAGAGGTGTGGGGGGAAACTCCCCCCCCCCACTTCAATCGTGCTCTTGTTCGGGGGATGCTGACGTGGTTTAAATTTGAACATTGCCGCAAAAAACCCCCATCCCCACTACACTTTTAATTGCGCCCCGAAAATCCCGCTCTCTTCATGGGCGGACTTGTCGGTGTGTGCATTTGTTGGAGCGGAATTGTCGGGGTGCACCTGCGCTATTGATGGTGTACCATCCATTTCTGTAAGCAGAATGTACCCCTGGGTTAACAGCTTGATGGTGTCTGAATCGCTACCATGTGAGGGTGGGCTAACACCCTGCATGAATCGATCTATCACATGCCAAGAAAAACGTCCGGTCAGATTCTGTCTTCCATTTCATCAAGCATAACAAACTCAAAAATAGTCACAGCTCTTATCTTCCTCCTGCCGAACATTTTACCCTGAGAAATGAGGGACTGCCCTTCAGGTCTGTCACTTGGGCTGTGTCGTTCTTGGAACAGATGGGCAGAAAGATGAGAAACAGCCCGGCCATATCATTACCTGCAAATGTCCCTTTGTTTAATCCTTGCCATAATTCTTACATACATGCCCTTTGTAACTTGGATTCATTTACCGTCTGCTTGTTTTGCTGTTTGCCATAATGTCACTGCGTATGTCATAATTCCAGCAAGTGAACTAGAGGACATGAACCGAGGTAGACTTGCAAGTAACACCAGGAAACACTTTTTCACAGCGATAGTGATGGATGCCTGAAATGCCCTTCTGGAGGTGGTGGTGGGAACAAACACAGTGACAACATCCAAAAAGGCATGAGATAAACACAGAGGCGCAGCGAGGGTGAGAAGCACCCGGGGCGGAGGTGCCCCTCCCCCGCCCTTGTCTCTTCCCCCCCCTTCACCAATCCCCCCTGCTGTGTGTGTGCCCCCTTCCCTTCCCCCGCACCTCTAATTGTTCAATAACTTCAGCGTGCTTCTTGCGATCTCGGCGGCTCTCCCTCCGACATCACTTCCTCTGCGCGGCGCCCAGACGTAACGTCAGCTGGAGAGCTGACGCGGTCGCAAGGAACACGCTGAAGTTGTTGCTTGTGGCGGTGAGCAACTAGACGTGTGGGGGGAAGGGGGCACACGTGTGAGCAGAGATGGGCGGGGCTGTGGGTGTGCCACAGAAAAACATTTGCTCCGTTAGTGTGCCGGAGCAAAAAAAAGTTTGCGGGACCTTGAAATAGACTAAGGCCCCGATTCTATAAAAAGCGCCTGCCACTAGGCTACCCTTATCAATGTGCCTAGCTGACCTAGGTCTGAACTTAATTCTTTAATTGGTTCAATCAGCGTTCTTAATTGAACAGTGCCATTAAAAAACAATTTTAATACACAAGTCAAATAACCAAGGTCTGTGTTCTGTATTTCGTTAAATAAATACAATAAAATTTTATTGAACTAAAAAACAAATTAAAAAAAATAATTTTCGGGTAGGGGCCTATCTCAAAAGTACGCAAGCCCCAAAGTAGGCCTGGTTAGGACGGCGTTTGGGTGTGGATTGAATTAGGAGTCAGTAGGTGCCTCTCTTAGGTACCAATATTTGAGGCCAAGAAAACCCTGGCTTAATATAACAATGTCTACGTTTTTGTCACCTATTGGAATCTAACTTAAGCTATTCTATATACGACATCTAAGTCTGAATGTGAGTGGGGTAGACGCTGTGTCCCTAGGTTCCCACTGATTTAGACGCTATTTAAAGAATCAGGCCCTAAGGGAGAGAGTCTGTAAATGGTGTCTAAAAAGATAAGCAGTGATAGTATATAGTATATGTGATTATATAGTATTTATATGCCTGTCTCTTGTCACTCATACAGAATCATGCCTAACTTAAAACTTAGCTACCTGCAATATAGGCCAGGGTTTTAAAGGGTTTTACATTATGGTACTTAAGTCCTTTAGAGAAATGTGTCTAGCGACATCTAAGTCCTTCTCTGCCCCCTAAAATGCTTCCTATGGAATTAGGCACCAAGCGATTGGTGTCTGTCTTTTGTAGATAGGCACCAATAGGCCTAAGATAGGCCTAAGAAGATACGGTAGGTGTCTATCACCCAATTCATTTTTTTTATTTTTTTCAACTATGAGCTTATTAAAGCATCTTTATTTAGACATCTATCTTAAGGCACCTGTTACAGAATTTTCCCCTAAGTGCTTTGGCAGTACTTTGTAAAAAAAAAAAAAACCCAAAGACTACATGACAATGACCTTTATGGTGACAGGTCAAAAGCGCGCGCCGACAACCCAGCGCAGACAACTGAGCGCAAGGTGGAAGCGCGCCGAAGAAAAAGTATTTTAAAGGGCTCCAACGGGGGGTGTGGGTGGGGAACCCCCCCCCCCACTTTACTTAACAGAGATCGCGCCGGTGTTGTGGGGGGTTTGGGGCGTTGTAACCCCCCACATTATACTGAAAACTTCACTTTTTCCCTAAAAAAGAGGGAAAAAGTTAAGTTTCCAGTAAATGAGGGGGATTACAACCCTCCAACCCCCCCACACCGGTGCAATCTCTGTTAAGTAAAGTGGGGGGGGGGGTTCCCCACCAACACCCCCTCGTCGGAGCCCCTTAAAATACTGTTTTTCTTCGGCGCGCTTCCGCCTTGCGCTCAGTTGTCTTCGCTGGGATGTCGGCACGCCTTTGTCTTGGCGCGCTTTTGTCTATGAACCGACATTTGCTGCACAGCCATTAATGGAAAAAAAAGAAATCTGTTTTTTTACAGCCTTGGCCAAAATAGGCTTAATGCACGGGTAAGGGCATGCCAAGGTCAATTTCTACTGCAGCTTAGTGGACCCCTAGGTTAGTGTCTGGAATCTGTTGAGGCTAGGTTGAAATCCACCCCCTTCCTCAACCTTTCCAATCCACAAAACGACAATTGAAAAGGACATCCCAAAGTAAAAGGATAAAGGAATCAGGAAGGATGCTGGCATTTACTGCCAGGGAAAGCCATGCCACAGGCTCACAGTTCCTGGCCGGGGGGGGGGGGGGGGGAGTGTAGCATGGTGGTTAAAGCTACAGCCTCAGCACCCTGAAGTTGTGGGTTCAAACCCACACTGCTCCTTGTGACCCTGGGCAAGTCACTCAATTGCCCCAGGTACTAGATTGCGAGCCCACCAGGACAATCAGGGAAAAATGCTTGACTACTTGAATAAACTCATATAAACCATTCTGAGCTCCACTGAGAGAATAAATAAATAGTGTGAAAAGTTACAGCCTCTGATAACCAGAGCTGAGCTTGTGATGTCATAATGCCTCATTCCACCAATAAGAGCCAACCTCATCAGTGATGTCACAACGGCTGGATTGTCCTATGCTTGAATCACTTTTACCACATTTCAATTTCTAGAGTGGTGCAGTGGTTAAAGCTACAGCCTCAGCACCCTGGGGTTGTGAGTTCAAACCCACACTAGTCCTTGTGACTCTGGGCAAGTTACTTAATCCCCCCCATTGCCCCAGGCACATTAGATAGATTGTGAACCTACCAGGACAGAAAGGGAAAAATGCTAGAGTGCCTGAATAAATTCATGTGAACTGGTCTGAGCTCTCTGCAGAGAACAGTACAGAAAATTGAAGAAACAAAACATCTCCACCCATGCCAAGAACATGAGAATACATTTCCACCCTCTCCCTGCATTTCTCCAGAACATTTCCAACCACTCTCCTTTACAGAGTAAAAGGGCAAAAAAGGCTATAAACATGGGTGTCAACAGGTAATCTCTGAAAATTTTATTGGCAATAAAAAGAACAGGGCACAGCTGCAACAGATACAGGCAACAGAGAGAGAGAGAGAAGTTTTCATCTGCTGTCTGTCAGAGCAGCTTGTTGAGGCTTCGACCTGAGAGACATTTGCATGCTTAAAAAGGGATCTGATTTGAATTTTGTCAGCATAGCAACTCTTTTATTCAACAGCTCTTCCACACGTCTCTAGATCTGAACAGATGACTCAATGCACCCTGGCTTGCTGCTATTTAAAGAACTGTCCCGACTTTTTTCTATCTGGTTTACGAAGTCACATTCGAACCTAAGAATTTATGAAAAAATTCCATCTAAGCCACAACTCAGAATTCAGAGCATGTGGTAAAAGCGGCCGGCTTGGCAGGGTTTAAAAAAGGTTTGGCCTAGTTCCTAAAAGAAAAATCCCAAACCATTTTTGGCTTATGAAGTCACATTCGAACCTTGGAATTTATGATTAAATTTCATCTAAGTCCCAACTCAGCGTAGAGAAGATAATTCAGAGCATGTGGTAAAAGCAGTCGGCTTGACAGGGTTTAAAAAAGTTTGGCTGAGTTCCTAACTGAAAAATCCAAAGCCATTATTAAGATAGACTTGAGAAAATCCACTGCTTATTTCTAGGATAAGTAGCATAAAATCTGTTTTACTCTTTTGGGATCCTGCCAGGTACCCAACACCTGGATTGGCCACTATTGGAAACAGAATAGTGGTCCCAGTATGGTGGTGCTTTGGAAGCATTTTGGCACTCTGCGGCGTCCTGCTGGCATATTGCAAGTGGCCATGGTAACTTTTGATTAGCTGCATCATAAGGATGTGACCTTTCTGTTAGCCATTGCAGTAAGGCTTGTAAAAAGATCTTTTCAGAACCCCTTCCCTCATTTTGCAAGCCTTAGCCAGTGTCAGGGACTACAGAGAACAGAACTGTTTCTAACTTTGAGCAACTGGCCATTGCTTCATACATCAGTTTCCAACTGGAATGACCTATATTCCCAAAGCTATGCATGGTAAATTTAGAGGATGAAGTGGTGGGGGAAGCTTGTGAACCTGGAGTAGGATAAGACTGTTACTGTGAAATATAAGAATAATTTCTTTCAGGTGAAGAGAGTTGAGAGTTAAAAATAAGAACATAAGAATAGCCTTACTGGGTCAGACTAATGGCCCAGTAGCCCATTCTCACGGTGGCCAATCTAGGTCACCAGTACCTGGCCAAACCCCAAAGAGTAGAAACATTCCATACAGAATCTCAAAGAATAGCAAGATTCCGGAATCCCAAAGAGTAGCAACATTCCTTACAGAATCTCAAAGAATAGCAAGATTCCGGAATCCCAAAGAGTAGCAACATTCCTTACAGAATCTCAAAGAATAGCAAGATTCCGGAATCCCAGAGAGTAACAAGATTCTAGAATCCCAAAGAGTAGCAACATTCCATACAGAATCTCAAAGAATAGCAAGATTCCAGAATCCCAAAGAGTATCAATGGAGTAACACTGTGATCCTTCGTGGGAGAGCAGTCTCTACCTTCCATAAAATCCTGTGTGACTATAAGTATACATTATCTCATCAAGACATGCATCGTTGGTCCACTATGTTGACTATTCCCATCACGACCATTGACTGGAAATCCTTTTGGACTAAGATTAACCGCCCTCTCCTCTCAACTAGAGTTTCACAATCTTTGTACTTCCTTATGTGCCAAGCTATTTGGACTCCTCACCGCATGTGGAAAGCTCGCCTTAAACCAGACGCTACCTGCTGGCATTGCTCTACTGCTGATGGAACTCTTGATCACATGCTGTTTCATTGCATCGCCGTCCATCCGTTTTGGTCTCATGTCTGGGACACTATGAAAAATATCACTCCTGCTTCCATGACCTTAACTTCGACATGACCATACTTCGCTCTCAACATCCTTATTTTGCCAGCTCAGACTGCCCTCCCAAACTGATTGATACTTTATTTGCCACAGCTCTACTGCACATCCTTAAAAACTGGAAATCAGCCTCCCTTTGGACTTCTCCTTCTGGTGGAATTCAGTTTGTCTCTACAACAGACACGAATGTTATGCAGCTGAAAAACTTCGCATAAATAGACTCTCGAGATTGTCTGTTACAACTTCCACCCATAATATGCCTTGGCATTTTTTGGACCTCTTTGTGCAATCTCACTTTCATGCTTGATCACTTCAGTCTTTTTCGTATATTTTAATGTCAGCCTAGTACTTCCCTCTTCTTTCCTCTCTTTTCTTTCTCCTCTCTTCTCTCTATTATTTTGTTCTCCCATAGGATTGATGCCTTCACTGGTTGTTGATTGGAGTTATCAAGTTTATTCTTCTCTGGTTCTATAAGATGATATGTTATGTGTGGCATCTGCATTTTATTTTCTTATTTGTAAAATCTCAATAAAAAATTTTAACATAAAAAGAGAACCATTTTTTCTGGAATGCTACATTGTATTTCTTCCAATAAAGACTAGACTTTTACACCTTGTACATTGTATCGGCAGTTTTTCTCCTTGTTTTGGTCGCTTGACTTTTCACTGCAGACCTGTTGGATTGTTTTCATTTTGTTTTGCGGTTTTTAATAATACAGCCCCCCCCTCCCAATTCGCAGTTTCCCCAATCGCGAATTCGGTTATTCACATTTTTTTTTTTGCGCCTTGATTTTTAATTGAGAAACGCTGCCCCGTTGTAGTCTCGTGAGACCACAGGAACTCACAGCATGAGTGCACTGCATGGCTCGGCACGGGGCAGGAGCGTAGGAAGATCGCTCCTGTCCCGCGTTGCCGCTAGACCACCAGGTAAGGTCAGGAAGGTAGGAGGGAGGCGGGGGTGGGTCAGAGCCACCCTAAAAAATTATTTGAATATTGTCTGCTACCCTGATAACTTTGGTGGCCTGTTGGATTAGATCTGGCACTGAATATCCAGCTTGTATTCTGTCTGCAGCGGTCAGAGCCTTTAAGGTCTCTAACCACTTCAGCTAAAGTCACACCGGAAGTGAGATTGGGTCTCATTGTACATTTATTGCTTTGGAATCTGTGTTGCTGCAACTTGGCATGAGCTGTCCCCAAACCTAACCTGGCAAGCATTTAAATCCAGTAAATGATCGGTGGTCTTCTTCGTAAGGCGTATGGGGACAGACTTAAAGATCTCAATATGTGTACTTTGGAGGAAAGGCGGGAGAAGCGAGATATGATAGAGATGTTTAAATACCTAAGTGGCATAAATGTGCATGAGGTGAGTCTCTTTCATTTGAAAGGAAGCTCCAGAACATTGAAAGGAAGCTCCAGAACAACAAGGCATAGGATGAAGTTAAGAGGTGATAGGCTCCGGAGTAATCTAAGGAAATATTTTTTTTACAGAAAGGAGTGGTAGATGCATAGAATAGTCTCCCAATAGAGGTGGTGGAGACAAAGACTGTGTCTGAATTCAAGAAACTGTGGGTCAGGCACCTTGGATCTCTTAGGGAGAGGAGATAGTGGATGCTGTGGATGGGCCACTTGGCCTTTATCTGCCATCATGTTTCTATAACCATAAAGCTCTATGACCTCACAATGCAGGTGGAAAGAGCCTTAGCCTATAGGAAGAGGAGATGCAAATGTTAAGAGCCTTAGCCAATAGGGAGAGGAGGAGATAGTGGATGCTGTGGATGGGCCATTTAGCCTTTATCTGCCATCATGTTTCTATAACCATAAAGCTCTATGACCTCACAATGCAGGTGGAAAGAGCCTTAGCCTATAGGAAGAGGAGATGCAAATGTTAAGAGCCTTAGCCAATAGGGAGAGAAGGAGATAGTGGATGCTGCGGATGGGCCATTTGGCCTTTATCTGCCATCATGTTTCTATGTTTCTATACAACTAAATATAACAGGAGATTCAATTGAATAAATCAGAATGTATACCAAACGAATTGAATAAGGATTTTAGTAGCTGGACATCGTTCACACCACATATATCAAAGACCTTCAGGCTGCACACTCTCAATAACGCAACATATGAAAAATAATGTAGACATAAAACAACGGAGAAAAATGAACCTCAATTGTGAGAGGCCAGGACTACACAAGTACCTGAACCCATTCACATCATCACGGGTTCATAAAAAAACTCCGTGTACATTTAAATAATTCTCATTCATACGTTTTGTCAAAAACTCTTTTTTCTTTTTCAAACTTTTTTGTGTGTGAACCCAGTCAGTAGTATTACTAATCTATTTTTCAGTGTGAACCAGAACCAAGCTAACTAAAGAATTATTTATGAGGGCAACAGCTCAACTTCACAGGTGTAAGTAATTGTAGAAGCCTGAAAATACTGCCAACAATAAGAGCAAAAAACGTTTACTCATCTGGAAAAAAGATGGTTCTAACGATTCTTCAGGTCGTGTCCCAACAGAAAAGTCCTTCTGTTTCTCCTACAAGGCTACTTCAGGGGAGTATTACATTATCCAGAATTTTCACCTCTACCAATATAGTCCATATAAAGCTGGCTCCTCTCCAAAATGGTTCTGAATCTATGTTTCTATAACCATAAAATTCTATGACATCACAATGGAGGTGTAAAGAGCCTTAACCTATAGGAAGAAGAGATGGAAATGTTGAGAGCCTTAGCCAATAGGGAGAGGAGATGATAGTGGCTGCAGCAGATGGGCAGACTGGATGGGCCATTTGGCTTTTATCAGCCTTCTTGTATTTATGCTTCTTAATCATTAATGAGGGGAGGAGAGGGGAAGGAAAGCTAACAAGGAATTTATACTTTTCCTGTTGTCTTGTGCTCAGTTAGCTCTTATTGTTACTGGAACAGGTCAGATAGTTTCTTGCCTCCAAATGTCCTCATCTTCCAGTGCTTTCTGAGGAAAACTCTCTCTCTGAGTCACGCAATCTATAGCTTGGAGAATTGGATGCAATGTCTGAACAGCTTGACAAATCATGACTAGCTGGGCTTTTAAAAATAGCAAGTCGCCAGCTTCTTGGCTCTGTTGCTGCCACTTTCAAACTTTTCCCCCCATCTCTCTTTTGGCTTTTTGCCCCTAATATATTTTCAGGTCAATAATGAAAAGCCTTTATCTGGATATAAGTACCTGCTATTGCAGTGTCTCTCAAACTTTTTGAAGCCGCGGCCTACTGAACTCGGGGCCGCGTCTGGAGGGCGAGGACATCGACTTGATAACTTCACACACATGTTTGACGTCATCACATAAACGTCCACACATGTGCAGAGACCCTCCAGACGGGGTCCTGAGTTTGCTATTACTATGCCCGTGTGTGTGTGTTTGGGGAGGGGGGAATGTACAAGAGGAGGAGAGGTGCAGCGAAGAGGAAAGACCCTGGCGAGGAGGAAAGGCGCCATCACCTCTCCTCACCGGCGTCTTGTGGCACCCAGTTTGTGATACACCGTGCTATTGGATAAATTCTGCTGGCTGGGATATTGAAGGAAACTCAGCTCTGTACGGAAAAGATGAGGGTGTCGTCTGGTGCTACCTCTCCGCCCCCTCCATATGGCCTCAATGGTCTCGTGTACATTTAATTTAATTTAATTTAATTCTTTTATACCGCTAATAACCGTCCTGTGACTGATGCAGCAAAGCTGGCACCTGCTTACATTGCTGTTGTATCTATTCTGCCCATGTGTGAGAGTCGCTCTCGCAGCGATCGATCGGACAGGTCGAACGGAGATTACGGCGAACCTCTGCGCAAATCATTTGCATGCAAACATGTTTGAGCATCGATCGCTGTTTCAGACTTGGCCCAAAAATCGGCCCACAGCGATCCACACAGTCTTACCGACTGTTTTTAGTGCGTCTAGGCCACAGTACAGCCTGAGATGCACCACATGGGGTTGATCTGCCATATAAGGGAATGTTTCCCTTATTTGGTAGTTTTCATGATACCAAAGTCAGAAGCAAATAGACTACACTCCTGCCTCTTTTAATGTATTCCTTTGGGGAAAACCTGGAATAGAGGGGTCAAGGGCGTACTAGACACTGGGGAGGGTGGGAGAGGGTGGTTTTGATTGTGTTGGGGGAGTGCTTTGATGGTCTCAGTTCAGGATGAAGAATGCTCTTTTTTTTTGTTTTTTTTCTTTAATGTCAACTAACCTGTCAGTGTATGAACCAATCACCATTTTGCAATGAGCTGAGGATTACTGCTTCGGTTTTAATGTGGCGATAATTCATATGATTATTGCTTACATCATACCATGACATTTGTTGGTCGCTAGTTTCACAGTGAAGCTTTCTGCATTGGCCCTGAATTCTTGCAGTCAATTTCTTCTCTTCAAAATGCAGTTACTGGATCCTGTGGAAAGGCAGATAAGTTGGTTAAGGTTTGATCCTATTTTCCCTTCTTCTTCTTCCTTGTAGGATGGCGGCGTAGAAGGTTTTCTCCTTCAGGAAATACAGCAGCTCGGCAGGCTCTGGTTCTTCCTATCCTAGTTCCCTTCTCCAGGTGCTCCAGCCTGAGTAGCCAGAGACACGCTCTCTCTCTTTCTCTCATTCTCTTTCTCTCTCTCTTTCATTTTCTTTCTCTCATTCTCTTTTTCTTTCTTTCTCTCTCTCTCTTTCATTCTCTCTCTCTCTTTCTCTCATTCTTTTTCTCTCTCTCTTTCATTTTCTTTCTCTCATTCTCTCTCTCTTTCTCTATTCTATCTTTCTCTCTCTCTCATTCTCTTTCTCTCTTTCATTTTCTCTCTCTCTTTCTCTCATTCTCTTTCTCTCTTTCATGTTCTCTCTCTCTCTTTCTCTCTCTCTTTCTCTCATTCTCTTTCTCATTCTCTTTCTCTCTCTCTTTCATTTTCTCTCTCTCTTTCTCTTTCTTTCTCTCTCTCTCTCTTTCTCTCATTCTCTTTCTCTCTTTCATTTTCTCTCTTCCTTTCTCTCATTCTCTTTCTCTCATTCTCTCGCTCTTTCTCTGTCTCTCTCTCTTTCTCTGTCTCTCTCTTTCTCTTATTCTCTCTCTCTCTTTCTCTCATTCTCTGTCTTTCTCTCGCTCTTTCTTTGTCTCTCTCTCTCTTTCTCTTTCTCTGTCTCTCTCTTTCTCTTTCTCTGTCTCTCTCTTTCTCTCATTTTCTCTCTTTCTCTCATTCTCATTCTCTGTCTCTGTCTCTTTCTTTCTCTTTCTCTTCCTCTCTCTCTCTTTAACTGATGGATCTTGGGAAGGAAACAGACAAGCCTGGTCCCCTAACAGAATCTTGGCACCATGGCCAGGCACTAGAAATCAAAGACAAAGACCCTCCATGGATCTGGGTTAAAGAGTATTAACTATTTTCCCCTCCAGGGGATGGATCTTCCTACCCTGTCAGTCAGGAAGGTTCTGGAAATTGCCGGGGTTAGTGGAAAGTCAAAACTGGTTTTATTCTGGAAGTGTGCAGAAGGTTCTGGTACTACTTCAAAGGCAGAACTTTAGCAATCTCTACCTAAATGACTTTTATGATCAGAAACCCACATTAACTAGAACGATATGAATTGTTCTATGAGTGCTCTTTAAACATTAATAAAATAGAATTGCATGAGAAAAGAGGTAATTAAGATTAAATGGCTTTATTTTTAGAAACAGGTGACATTTCTTTTTGTCTCAATGTGCTCTTACAGACCAGCTCGCCTACTGGCAGCGTGAACCTCCTGGGGTGTGCAATTAGCTTCATTTATTAAATATAAAATGCCTTCCAGGAAAAATGAACCACTGCTGTGCAAATTCCCTTGCACAGCTGATCAACCCCTTTTCTTGTTTCTAGTCCAAGGCTTTCCAGACCGATCTTGGTGGTCCTACAGCTAGTTGGGAGAAGGCTCTTAGACATCTGCACACATGGCTCGGTGAGCCAAAATGTTCAGCTTCACAGGATGCAATAGAGAAGTTATAACGCTTTCAAGCTGCAACTGGAAAAGACTTCAAAATGATCTGGCCACATCAAATCTGCTGCAGCTGCCAAATTGAAGAAAACAGAGAAACAGAGCTAGAGAAAACAAAACCGACTGAGCGAGTTTGAAATCCCAAAATAAAAATCATAATAAAAATGTGTGATGAGCAAAGTGATGAAGTCATGCGTTCATCGTGAAGAAAAGGGATTTGGGATGTATTTATTTAGGGCTCCTTTTACTAAGCCGCGTTAGCGTTTTTAGCGCATGCTAAACTACGCGGCTAGAACTAATGCCAGCTCAATGCTGGCGTTAGCGTCTAGCGCACACGCTATTCCGCTCGTTAATGCCCTAGCACGGCTTAGTAAAGGGAGCCCTTAGTCAATTTTTGTAGCCCGTCCTCCCAGAAGAGCCCAGAACGGGTTACAAGTCTACATCTAATATAATAAAACGGTAAGCCGCACATGCGCACTTCCTATGCGTGCGCCGGTTTTCCGTGAGCTGTAGCGACCCATAGGAAGTGCGCATGCGTGGCTTACGGTCTGGCCTCACGCGAGGCAAGACAAGTGCGCACGCGCGCCCTTCCCTGCTCTCCACCTGCGGAGCGGTGGCTGCCGGCCTCTAGCACCCCCTGCCCTCTCCGTCGCCTCCCTGCTCCAGCAGCGTAGGCAGCACTATAAACACGCTGCTTCACGCCCTTCTCTGCCGATTTCCTCTGCCGCGTCTTTGATGACATCATCGGAGACAGACGCGGCAGAGGAAATCGCCAGTAGAAGGCCGCGAAGCAGCGTGTTTATAGTGCTGCCTATGCGGCTGGAGCCCCGAGGTTTGTCGGCGGTGGGAGGGTCAGGAGCAGGCCGGATCGACAACAGCAGTAAAAGAAGGGGGAGGGGCCGAACGGAGCAGGGAAGAGAAGGTATGAGAAGGGAAAGGGGGAGTGGGGGAAAATGCTGCTACTGCTTTTACACAGGAAAAGGGGGGGGATAGGAGGGAAATGCTGTTGCTGCTGCATAGGGAAGTGGGATGGAAATGCTGCTGCACAGGGAAATGGGGAAAAATGACAGACAGACAGCGGGAGGGAGGGAGACAAAAAGAAAGAAAGACACAGGGGAAGGGAGAGGGACAGAAAGACAGATAGCGAAATGGGGCCAGAGAGAGAGTCAGCGGAGGAGAGGGAAAGGGGGCTGCTTTGGGGGGAGGGTGTGCTTGGGACAGACAGCTGTGCTCTGGGGGAAGAAAGAAGAGGGCCATGGAGATACATTTGGGGGGGAGGTGGGTGCTGGGGGCAGACAGCTTTGCTCAGGGGGGGGGAGGGGGAGACAGAAGGATACAGACAGCGGCCAAGGAGAGAGAGATAAAGAAACACAGACAGACAGACACATCTATTCTAGCACCCGTTAATGTAACGGGCTTAAAGACTAGTACATAATAAAAGTTGACAAGGAGAGTCGGGTAGTGTTTTCTGGTAGCCATAGGAAGAAAGTGTTAGCCAAAGCCATTTAATAATGATAACAGAGTGAGCACAGTATTCTTATAGTGAACGGAACAATTCCATATACAGAAGGACAAATCTGACATATGTGTAAGGATAATTAACAGTAGTGTGACAGTTCTGGCAATTTCACTTCTCCTTCAGTATTCGCTGTGATAGGGGTATTAACAGACCTGCGAATACAGAAAAACCGTGAATAACTTTTTCATATGTTATTCATTGTTTTCTATTAAAAAAACCATCGTGAATATGGTGAAACCGCGAATAACATGGTGGGAGACCTGGCCTGTTCCTGAAGGAGAGGCAAAACACGGCGAAGAAAGTGCCGGGGAATCGGCGATTTTCTCTGTAAACGCTTAGAATCAGCGATTTCTCTCTGCAAGCTGATGTAATTGGGGGGGAGGAGCCAGCAAGCTAAAACCCGCGAATAATCGAAACCGCAATTGCTGAAACCGCAAATACATAGGGAGAAATGGGACTATTTACAGTAACATAAGAAGTTGCCTCCGCTGGGTCAGACCAGAGGTCCATCGTGCCCAGCAGTCCGCACCGCGGTGGCCATCAGGTCCATGACCTGTCAGTGGTCCCTGAACTCATCCTATAACCTATCACTACTTCTATCTGTACCCCTTAATCCCCTTCTCCTTCAGGAATTTATCCAAACCCACTTTGAATCCCTGTATTGTGTTCTGTTCAATCATAGCTTCCGGGAGTGCGTTCCATGTGTCCACCACTCTCTGGGTGAAGAAGAACTTCCTGGCATTGGTTCCAAACCTGTCCCCTTTCAGTTTCTCCGAGTGCCCCCTTGTACTTGTTGTTCCCCACAGTCTGAAGAATCTATCCCTATCAACCTTATCTATGCCTTTCAGGATCTTAAAAGTTTCTATCATGTCTCCTCTAAGTCTCCGCTTTTCCAGGGAGAACAGCCCCAGCTTTTCCAGCCTGTCGGCATATGACAAGTTTTCCATACCTCTTATCATTTTCGTTGCTCTTCTCTGGACCCTCTCAAGTATTGCCATGTCCTTCTTGAGGTACAGCGACCAATACTGGACACAGTACTCCAGATGAGGGCGTACCATAGCATGATACAGCGGCATGATGACTTCCTTCGTCCTGGTCGTGATACCCTTCTTGATAATACCCAGCATTCTGTTGGCTTTCTTTGAAGCCGTCGCACATTGTGCTGATGCTTTCATGGTTGTATCCACCAGTACACCTAGGTCTCTTTCGAGGTTGCTTACCCCTAGCAATGATCCCCCCATTGCATAGCTGAACATCAGGTTCTTTTTCCCAATATGCATGACCTTGCATTTCTCTATATTAAAACACATCTGCCACTTTTTCACCCACTCTTCTAGCTTCGTTAGGTCCCTTTGCAGGTTCTAACCCTGCTGCAGAGTTTGGTGTCATCCGCAAATTTGATAACCTCACATTTCGTCCCCGTCTCCAGATTGTTTATAAATATGTTGAACAGAAGCGGTTTTGACAAATTCACAAGTCTGGTCAGCATTAGTTTAGGGACAGTATTAGGGTTTTTACTGCCTTTCTGAAGTTAACTATTCCTATTCATGATCTGATATTTTGTGGGATTCCATTCTATGGACATAAGAACATAAGAAGAAAAAAATTGCCATACTGGGACAGACCGAAGGTCCATCAAGCCCAGTCTTTTGTTTTCAACAGTGGCCAACCCAGGTCTCAAGTTCCTGGCAGAAACCCAAAAAGTAGCAACATTCCAGAGCTGAGATTGTGATGTCACAATGCCTCATTCCACCAATGCCTGAGCCAACCTCATCAGTGATGTCACAATGGCTTGATTGTCCTATACTTGACTCACATAAGAACATAAGAATTGCCATCCTGGGACAGACTGAAGGTCCATCAAGCCCAGTCTCCTGTTTCTAACAGTGGCCAACCCAGGTCCCAAGTCCCTAGCTAGATCCAAAGTAGTAAAACAGATTTTATGCTGTTTTTTCTAGAAATAAGTAGTGGATTTCCCCAAGCCATCTCAATAATGGCGTATGAGTAAGAAGTGAGATTAAGCGCGCTTGTGGACGTTTTCTAGGTTGAGGGTTTTGTGCTGGTAGAGCAGAAAGTCTTCTCTCGGCTTGTGATCTTATAGGCCGGTTTCTTGGCATATAGGCTGGGACCATATTCTCAAAGAATTTGAAGGCTAGTGTCAGGGCTTTAAAGATACAGCCATCTCGAATGGGTAGCCAATGTCCAGCGGCCAGAACTGATGGGGTCGCGAATGTTCAGATTTAACTCACGCCTTTCTCAGACGGTGAATTCCGTTTAGATACAGAAAGTATTTTTCTGTCCCTGGAGGGCTTACAAGCTAAGACAGTGGTTCCCCACCCTGTCCTAGGGGACCACTAGGCCAGTTGGGTTTTCAGAATAGCTCTAATGAATATGCTTGAGAGAGATCTGCATATAATGGAGGTGCCAGGCATGCAAATCTGCTCCATGCATATTCATGAGGGCTATCCTGAAAACCCGACTGGCCTGGTGGTCCTCCAGGACAGGGTTGGGAACCACTGATCTAAGAGGCCCTTTTACTAAGAGGCTTACAATCTGAGAGGTTTTGTACTTACTGCTGTTGAAAGCTTCACACACTGAAGAATTGTAAGAGGACCTGGCGAGCCTGGAGTAAAGAGTTGCACGGGGACAGAAATCCCATCCATCCCCGCCAGGATCCTCTCCGTCCCCACCCGTCCCCGTCAGGATCCTCTCCGTCCCCACACGTCCCCACGAGAATCCTCTCCGTCCCCACCCATCCCCGCCAGGATCCTCTCCGTCCCCACCCATCCCCGTCAGGATCCTCTCCGTCCTCACCCGTCCCCGTCAGGATCCTCTCCGTCCCCATACGTCCCCGCGAGGATCCTCTCCATCCCCACCCATCCCCGTCAGGATCCTCTCCGTCCCCACCCGTCCCCGTTAGGATCCTCTCTGTCTCCACCCATCCCCGCGAGGATCCTTTCTGTCCCCACCCATCCCCGTCAGGATCCTCTCCGTCCCCACCCGTCCCCGCGAGGATCCTCTCCGTCCCCACCCGTCCCCGCAAGGAATTACCTCCATCCCCGCCTGTCCCCATAAAAAGCAGCAATTACTTCTGACAGGATCATCAATTCCACAGTTTTTGTGTTTGCACTGCTGTTTTCCTTGTGGAATCTCTTTGGTGGAACCCTTTTTTTGTTTTCTGTTCAGGTAATTAACTTATAAACCCCCTCTTTTACTAAGGCTGACGTGTCCATTATATTATATGGACGAACCCTGCTTCCAAAGCCTTCCATCCCCGTGGGAGTCCCGTTGGCTAGAGGGGGGTCCCCGTGGGAGTCCCGTGGGTTAGGGGGGGATTCCCGCGGGATCCCGCGATCCTCGTTTCTGTGCCGACCTCTAGCCTGGAGTATATAAAACCCTAACTATACGATGCTGGATTCCATATTAGGAACCATCACCCAGAAAAAGGATCTTGGACATTCAAAGTGATTTAAATAGCCTGGAGAGGTTCCAGGCCGTTTAAATCAGGGTTCTTCAACCTTTTTACACCTATGGACTGGCAGAAATAAAAGAATTATTTTGTGGACCGGCATTCAACCTCTTAACTTTCTTTTCTTTTGAAGCAAATATTAGGGTTCATTTTTATTATCCCACCCCACTGTTTCATCCCTTGTTTTGTCTCTTTTCTTAAACTATGATGTAATTTTGCCTTCCTATCCTTCACATGTCGTGTATGTCTCATAAGTGTTAGGTTTAAGTTATTTTGCTTACTTATATAAACCTGTTTTATGAAGCTGTAAATCGCTTAGTAACCTGAATAAGCGATTCATCAAATATAAATAAAAACTTGAAACTTGAAGAACACTGGACTAAGTCGTGGGACAGACCCTGCCCATCTCTACCCAATCTCCACCCCAGACCCTGCCCCCATAGTCCTAATTGTAACACTGTATTTTCCATTCATTTGTCATATATACACACAATATAGCCTTATTAACGCATGGACCGGTGGTTGAAGAACGCTGGTTTAAATCACTCGGCTGTGGCTGTGATTATTCTGCACAAAAAAAGGAAGAGAAACCCCACGTAAAATCAAACAACAGACGGACAAGTGGGGACTGGGATAGACCATATCAACCTTGGGACAGACAATCATTATTTGTATCAATAAAGTCACAAAGACAATACCTATAAATTCACTTCAAAGTTCACGTAAAAATATCCACTTAACCAGCCAGTGCCCGTGAATATTCGCAGTTAGCATCTGAGCTGAAACCAGCTAACTTGTGGTTATTCCAGGGGTGGAATTGACACTTAGGTGGTCAGCTCTTAACCGCACAAATTAGGCCTCATATACAACAGGGCTTATCTTATGTGGCTCATCTTATGCATTAAAGGCTGCAAATTGCACTTAACCACATATGTTTAGCGGCCAGAATTCAACCCCATATTCAGTGCCAGTGCCCGGACATGGCTCAGCATTGAATATTCGGGAATACAGATGACAGATGGTGGCACACCTAAAAACGCCAACCGCCACTGGTTGTATATTGACCGGAAGGTGGACAAAGCATTGAAATCTTCAGCTCAGTATGTGGCAGCAGCAGAAAAATAAAAAAGCAATTGGAAAGTTATTACTACTACTATGAATTATTTCTATAGCGCTACCAGACATTCGAAAGCGCTGTACAGAGTCACAAAGAAAAAGAAAACAGTCCCTGCTCCAAAGAGCTTACAATCTAAACAGCTGAGACAGACAAACAGGATGTCATGGATCCAGTTAAGGGGAACGGTTAATCTGCTGGCTGGGTTAGAGGGCAGAGGGGAGTCCAGGACAATCAAGCCATTGTGACATCACTGATGAGGTTGGCTCTTATTGGTGGAATGAGGCATTATGACATCACATGCTCAGCTCTGCTTCCCAAAGACTGAAACTCTTCACACTACTATGAATTATTTCTATAGCACTTCCAGACGCACGCAGCGCTGCATAGAGTCACAAAGAAGGCAGTCCCTGCTCCAAAGAGCTTACAAGCTAAGCAGACAAGACAGACAAACAGGATGTCATGGATACAGTTAAGGGGAAGGGTTAATCTGCTGGCTGGGTTGGAGGGTGGAGGGGAGTCCAGGACAATCAAGCCATTGTGACATCACTGATGAGGTTGGCTCTTATTGGTGGAATGAGGCATTATGACATCACAAGCTCAGCTCTGAATATAGTTAAGGGGAACGGTTAATCTGCTGGCTGGGTTGGTGGGCAGAGGGGAGTAAGGTTATGGATTGAAGGCTATATACCCTGAATTTCTTCCTCACACTAGGTATCCACATTCCCTGTCTGCTAAAAATTCCCTCTTCATAATTGTATCCTGATATTTCGCTGATGTTAGAATATTTTCAATTGTAAGATGTAAAATAGTTATTTATACATTACTTGTTGGAATATTCATATTTATCTCTATCTCTACCTCTCTCTTTATATTTTTATCTTTACTTTTCATTAATTGTTTCTTCAGATTGTGAGCCTTTGGGACAGTTAGGGAAATTTCCAAGTACCTATCTTATTTATTTTTATCTATTGTATCTTTTTAATGCATCATTTTTGTAAACCGCTTAGAAACCTCACGGTTCTTAGCGGTATATAAGAATCAAATTAAATTAATTAAAATTAAATATCAAAACGGTGGGTTTTCAGTCTGCTTTTAAACAAGGGAAGGGAAGTCAAATGGTGGGATCTCTGCAAGTTTATCCATCGTGCATGTTACATAAGAACATAAGAAACGCCTTCACCGGATCAGACCAAGGTCTATCTAGTCCGGCGATCCGCACACGCGGAGGCCCAGTTAGGTGCTCCCTGTTGGAGACCAGGATTTCCCGTATCCCCCAATATGAGAGTTCAAAGAAGCGTGGGATGAACACAGAAGATTTAGAATCAGAAAATAATATTAAAGATTGAACTAGGCCAGTTACTGGGCAGACTTGTACGGTCTGTGTCTGTGTATGGCCGTTTGGTGGAGGATGGGCTGGGGAGGGCTTCAATGGCTGGGAGGGTGTAGATGGGCTGGAGTAAGTCTTAACAGAGATTTCGGCAGT
Organism: Geotrypetes seraphini; assembly: GCF_902459505.1. Taxonomy (NCBI): domain Eukaryota; kingdom Metazoa; phylum Chordata; class Amphibia; order Gymnophiona; family Dermophiidae; genus Geotrypetes; species Geotrypetes seraphini. The sequence continues at coordinate 13,074,449 of NC_047093.1, read as the reverse complement.
TGGAACCCAAGCACAGTACCAGGTAAAGCTTTGGATTCTCGCCCAGAAATAGCTAAGAAGAAAAAAAAAATAAAATAATAATTTAAATTGAATCAGGTTGGGCAGACTGGATGGACCATTCGGGTCTTTATCTGCCGTCATCTACTATATGTTACTATGTTACTATGTGTGCATCCAACTTGCGCTTGAACCCCTGAACACTAGTCTTTGCCACAAGCTCCTCCGGGAGAGCATTCCAAGCGCCCACCACTCTTTGTGTGAAACAGAACTTCCTGACATTTGTCCTGAACCTGCTGCCATCCAGTTTCAAGCTATGACCTCTTGTCCGCGTCACATCTGAAAATGTCAGTAATGCTGCTTCCTGGTCAATTTGATCAAATCCCTTTAATATTTTAAAAGTCTCGATCAGATCCTCGCGCAGTCTTCTCTTTTCGAGGGTGAACAGTCCCAGTTTTCCGAGGCGTTCCTTGTAGCTTAAATTCTCCATGCCTTTGACCAGTTTCGTGGCTCGCCTCTGCACCCTCTCCAACAGAATTTTATCCTTCATAAGGTATGGAGACCAGTGTTGGACACAGTATTCCAAGTGTGGTCTGACCATTGTTCTGTAAAGTGGCATTATAACATCTTCCGACCTACTCGTGATCCCCTTCTTAATCATGCCTAACATCCTATTTGCTTTCTTCGCCGCCGCCGCACGTTGAGCCGATGGCTTTAGGGTTCTGTCTATCAGCACCCCCAAATCCCTTTTAGCAAACGTTTCTGTTGCAACGCTCCACAATCATTTTGCATGTAAACCATCTCGATAGACTTTTCTTAGCCCAAACGGCAGTCAAGCAATTTCTTGGAAATTAAAAAAAAAAAAGCCAATAAATACATAAGGCCAATAACCTTTATCTAATGTTAAAAGTGTTTAACGTTTTAATAGAAATATCCCAGTAAGGTCTGACGTATCGCTTAACGCCTGAGAATAACTTATAAAAGATTACACGAGGACTGTTGGACAGGAAATCTTGGGGCAACGGTAGGAAAAAGGACTTAGGTTACATTACGCTGTCATTTGTTTATCAACTTCAAAAGCATTATTCTGGACAGAAAATGAAAACATTTGTCTAGCAGTAACACAGGAGCAGAGTTCACGTTCAAGGGCATCTTGACATTAACGATGGAACATCTGGTGCCCCTTTCCGTGATACAAATACCACAATATATTTAGATACCAGTGGTTAGACTTGAGATCCTCTTACCAGATGGAGTTACATTACTGGACAGAGCTATTTGCATATTGAGCGGCCAGAAAATGGAAAAATGGCATAAATATAGCAGGCGACAGATCTCTTGGTCTCACAAAAGGTTCTCGAATTGACAGTGGCCAACCCTTGGCCTTTCATTCCTAGGAGGGTGTTCGAGAGATTCAACGCAGTTAAAATTATCTTTCAGCTTTGAGCTCTTCCTTCTCCTGCTAATATCGGCGGTATTGCAATTATTTTGCTTCGTAATTTTTCCAGCCTTTTACAAAGCGCTATTGTAAATGAGTTCTTAACGCTAACGATCATGAACAGAGAGCAACAGAGATAGTATGGTTTTCTATTCACCTAAACATAGGGCTCTTTTTACGAAGGCGCGTTAGGGAATTAACGCACGGAATAGCGCGCGCTAAATGCCCCGCGCGCTGGCCGCTACCGCCTCCTCTTGAGCAGGCGGTAATTTTTCAGCTAGCGCGCTAATCCAGTGCGTGCATGCTAAAAACCCTAGCGCACCTTCGTAAAAGGAGTCCATAATTTCCCGTTGCAAAATAGCCCTCCAAAAATACCCGACACTTGTTTCACATGCTATTTGGTGGCACACCAAATTTCTGAGAAAATTTATAGGTATATAAGAACATAAGAGTCGCCTCCGCTGGGTCAGACCAGTGGTCCATCGTGCCCAGCAGTCCGCACCCGCGGTGGCCCATCAGGTCTACGACCTGTTAAGTGGTCCCTGCCTTTTCCTATAACCTATCTCTAAATCTACCTGTACCCTCTAATTCTATCTGTACCCCTCAATCCCCTTATCCTTCAGGAATTTATCTAAACCTTCCTTGAACCCCCGTAGCGTGCTCTGCCCTATTACAACCTCCGGGAGCGCGTTCCATGTGTCCATCACCCTCTGGGTAAAAAAGAACTTCCTAGCGTTTGTTCTAAACCTGTCCCCTCTCAGTTTCTCCGAATGACCCCTTGTACTTGTGGTTCCCCACAGTCTGAAGAATCTGTCCCTGTCTACCTTCTCTATGCCTTTCAGGATTTTGAAGGTTTCTATCATGTCTCCTCTCAGTCTCCGCTTCTCCAGGGAGAAGAGCCCTTAGGGTGTGCGACGAGGGATTAACTTCAGATTTTGATCAATTGTTATAGGAAAAAAAGAAACAGATACGTGTGATTCATTGAACAATCTTATTTGATTATTGGGTGCTGTTGGTAGGATGTGTTCAATACCGAAAATAACTCAGAATTGCCAGTGGCGGAGCTGTGAAGTGGGCTGTGCCAGGAGTTTTATTAAGACCTGCCCTAAAAGACGACCGTTTGCTGTCAGGTCGCTTCAGAGACTTTCCTAACTCTTAAGTTTGTTTTATTTTATTTTGAATTTTCTATTTTTTTGATCTTGGAAATGTATTACATATTTTTAGTTTAATCAGGTACTTTAGCCTTCGGGACAGATCGGGTCGTTTTTCTCAAGTACCTAATTTCATTTTACTTTGATACTTTGTAAACCACTTAGGTCAGTAAAATGCAGGAGCGGTAGATCAAATCTTAAATAATAATAATAATAACTTAATTTTTTTACTAGTGTTTTAGCCCGTTACATTAACGGGTGCTAGAGACTCGGAACCGGATACTGTTTTCGCGATTGAACCGCGCCGTGCCGCCAGTTCAAGCGCTCACGCGGGCCACTGGAGCAGAGAGGACGGGGCGGAGGGGGCTGTCGCCCGGGGCCGGTGGAGAGGAGCTAGGCGGCTGGAGGAGCAGCAGCAACCGCCGTCGATCGCAGCCTCCTCGTAAGCTGGTTGCAAGCTCGGGCGCTAGAGAAACATGCAGGGATTTTTGAGGTTGCAGCCGGAGAACAGCGAGATGGAATGCTTTCCCGCGCCGTCCCTCCTTTGCCTACCTGGAATTGTTTTTTTTTTCCTTTTAGTTTTCTTCGCCAATCCTTTTGTTTTGTGCATTATGGATGGCATGGTTTGGAGACGGTGGCTTCGGTGAGTGAGGGGGGGAGCCGCGCCGGGCGTGATTTGTAAGAGAGCCGGTAAGATTATTGTATGCGCGCTTGCCACGGACGTACAGATCATAGATCAGGGATCATGGAGGTAAGAGTGCGTATGCGCGCTTAGCGTTTTATTATAGTAGGGAAACATAGAAACATAGAAATAGAGGGCAGATAAGGGCCACGGCCCATCTAGTCTGCCCACCCCAAAGACCCTCCCCTACCTTTCTCTGTGAATAGATCCCACGTGTCTGTCCATTTGGCCTTAAAATCAGGCACGCTGCTGGCCTCAATAACCTGAAGTGGAAGACTATTCCAGCGATCAACCACCCTTTCAGTGGTACCGCCATAACCAAAAATTCTAGGCGGTTTACACTAAAAAGAGCTGGACAATCAGCAAAATACAATAATACAGTAAAAAATACAAATATTTATAAAATAGAATTTGAATAATAAAACTCACTAAGTAATAAACTTAACGAACAAAGCAATAGGATAACATAGCTTGCAGAAAATCTGGTAAACCTAGTTATTACACTATTATATTACTACTCAAAAGGGTCCAGAGAAGAGCGACTAAAATGGTTAAGGGGCTGGAGGAGTTGCCGTACAGTGAGAGATTAGAGAAACTGGGCTTCTTCTCCCTTGAAAAGAGGAGACTGAGAGGGGACTTGATCGAAACGTTCAAGATAATGAAGGGAATAGACTTAGTAGATAAGGACAGTTTGTTCACCCTCTCCAAGGTAGAGAGAATGAGAGGACACTCTCTAAAGTTAAAAGGGGATAGATTCCGTACAAGCGTAAGGAAAGTTCTTCTTCACCCAGAGAGTGGTAGAAAACTGGAACACTCTTCCGGAGTCTGTCATAGGGGAAAACACCCTCCAGGGATTCAAATAAGGGAAACACCATTCAGGGATCAAGACAATGTTGGACAAGTTTCTGCTGAACCAGAACGTACGCAGGTAAGGCTAGACTCAGGGCACTGGTCTATGACCTAAGGGCTGCCACGGGAGTGGACTTCTGGGCACGATGGACCACTGGTCTGACCCAGGAGCGGCAATTCTTATGTTCCGATTATATATGTAGATTCTTTTCACACAGGATTACAGTTTACCATTATACTAAATGTCCATTTACTGTATTCCTCATACTTTAAATGTTTCTGGGAACAAAAGCCTATTCTGTATACTGGTATTTTAGGCCACAAAAACCCAGGCTTAAGGTGTACAGGCCCCATCGGTGTCCAAGTTGATTTAGCTGACGTTAGGCGCAACTCTGCAAACGGCGCCTAACTTTGATTGTCGTGCGGGTAGGTGCTGCTTTTCTAGACAGCTGCCACGTTAAGCGCTGTTTGTGGCCCTAAATTCTCAAATGTAGCAGACGTAGTTTAGAATCAAAAAGTGAGGCCTGTGAAGCCCTGAAAACGCCACTTTCCAGAGCTTTTGCACTTCGGTTTGGTGCCTTGCGCCATGAATTCATTTATTCATTTGGATTTAATTCATGCCTTTTCAGGAGTAACTCAGGGTGAATTATTTTTAGGCACAAGGGGGCTGATTCTGTAAGTCACAGATTGCAGCTTTCCACGGAAACTTTTGCAAATATAACTTCAATCCAACTAGTAGGTGAAATTATTGAGAGATGACTGACATGATCACCCCTTCCCAGTAAAGGGGGGGGGGGTGTTCTGCCCCAGATGCCATGTCGGTGGGGGTGCTGGTACCCCTCCTCCTCTCTGCCCCCCTCCCATTCCCACTCCTTCCCTCGCACCAACGTCACTTCCGAGTGCCGCACATAGCAAGTGACGTCAGAGGGAGAGCCGACAGGGTCGTGAGGAGCACATTGAAGTTCTTGTCGCTCGCAGCGCTGAGCAACTAGAGCTACGGGGGAAGGGGGTGCGTGCATGGCAGGGAGGATTGGGGAAGGAGACGAGGGTGGGGGAGGGACGCCTCTCACCCTCGCTATACCACTGCCTATATATGGGCTGTGAATACTGTCTTCACAGCTTCCCCCGTCCCAACTGACCTAGGAAGCAGAAGAGGGAACCATTAATTAATTGCACTTAGGGGTCCTTCTACTAAGGCGCGCTAAATATTAGCGCGCACTAAACACTAATGCGTCCATTATTCCTCCTCTTCTACTAAACCGCGTTAGCGGTTTTAGCGCGGGGAGCCGCGCTGAATAGCCTGCGCTGCTCCCGACACTCATAGAGTTCTTATGAGCGTTGGGAGCACCGCGGGTCATTCAGCGCGGCTCCCGGTGCTAAAACCGCTAGCGCAGTTTAGTAGAAGAGGCCTATAGTCTATGTCCACGTTAGCGTTTAGCGCGCACCAAAAAGGCTAGTGCGCCTTATTAAAAGACCCCTTAGTTTTAACGTACAGGCTACCACACTGTTTTTGAACCACTGGTCCAGGCCATAGGATGGTTTGGGGACAGTTGTGGAATTTAGTTCCTTTCGTGATAATAGTTAATTTGCATGATGCATGTAAAATGTTTTCCAGGGTTTTGAATTTTGCAGGATTTTTTTTTTTTTTTTCCCAATACTCAGAATGAATCACCTCTCAACATTCAGCATTTTGCACTGTCCAGATTTTAGTACTCTCGGCGCTGAGGCTCTAGCCAGTCTTATTTCCGAAGGTACGTTTCGCCCTTCAATTTATGGCTGCCCTATGAACTTTCAGACCACGCCCATTATAACATCAGTAACTCATGGCCCCTACCTTCAATCAGGTTTTTTTTTCATTCGGTCTTCTCTCCTCCTTATGATAACATTATTATAAACCACGCTTTGGATTTTGTTAAAATGATTCTTGGCCCAGCTGTTTACATCTGCTCAGTTTATCGCAGTTCTGTAAGTGGGTGCTTTATTCTTGGCACCTTGATGCCACATGGCTAGTTCCTATCCTAGAAAAGAATCCAGGCACTCAGCTTCATTATAGAATACAAGAGTAACCCAGTATGACTATCCTGCTGTCCACGGAGAACCTACATTACAGGTAAGTAACTATACTATTTAGGAGCGAGCAGTTACGCCTTCGAGCTGTGGTGCTAGAGAAGACTTTTACGGATCCCATGGACAGCTAGGATCACCGTCAAAGACGTTCATGATCATATAAACCCAGAGTTGTCCTTGGAAGGCAAGATTACCAAGTTTCAAGTTTATTAAAATTTTCATAAAACGCAAATCAAGACTTCTAAGCGGTTTACAATTTGTATTGCAAAGGGGGAGACAATAAACAAATTAATATCCACTAAACAATACTTAACAAACATAAAACAACAGGAAAGTTGGAAGAACTACAAATTAAAAGTAAAGAATATATAAAAGGTAGACCACAATAGGGAAGTTAGGGAATAAGGATTATTGAACTATTTATCTAGTTATATGCATCTTGGAAGAGGTAACACTTCAGATTTCCCTTAAATTTGTCTACATTTTTTTCTGCCCTGATAAAAAGTGGTAAGGAATTCCATACCGTGGGGGCCTTAGTTGCAAATGAGGTGGCCCGACATGTGCTAATGATTTTCAAGGATGGTGTATGAAGAAGATGCTGAGAGGAGGATCTTAGACTAGGTTCATGTGGAATAAGAAGTTTGTGAATACACTTCCCCTCCTCCATTCGCAGTTTCGGTAATCGCGATTTCACATATTCGTGATTTTTTGGGGAGGGGTAAAAAAAACAAAAAACAAACAGCGCTAAATCTTCCCCCCGGCATCCCGGCCTTACCTGGTGGTCTAGCGGGCTTTCGGGGCAGGAGCGATCTTCCTACGCTCCTGCCCCGTGCAGATCGCCCTTAGGAAATAGCTGTAGGGAGTTCCCGTCGTAGTCTCGAGAGACTACGGGAACTCACAGCAGCCATTTCCTAATGGCGATCTGCACGGGGCAGGAGTGTAGGAAGATCGCTCCTGCCCCGAAAGCCCGCTAGACCACCAGGTAAGGCCGGGAAGGCGGGAGGGAGGTGGGGGTGGGTCAGAGCCAGATATTCACGGTTTTTCGCCATTCGCGGTCCGGTTCTGCCCCTATCCCCCGCGAATCCGGAGGGAGAAGTGTAGAGGCTGGTTCTTCAGTGTTTTGAGACTTGAAGGAGAGGATGGCTATTTTATATATGATTTGGTGTGGAATTGGTAGCCAGTGTGCATTTTTTAAATAGGGGAGTGACCTATTTTGGACATGTGCTGAGTGCGAATTCACTAGAAAAGGAGGTGCTGCTCGGAATGGTTAGTGGTAAAAGGAAGCAGGGGAGACCAAAGGCCCGTTGGCTGGATACCATCAAGAATGACGTGGGAACGAACATCAAGCAATCGAAAGAAGCCATGGAAAACAGGGAAGCATGGCGAGGAGTGGTCTATAGAGTATCCAAGGGTTGGACTCGACTGAACGGATAGTAGTGGTAGCAGTTCCACCAGCCATAGACCTGCTCTAATTGTGGGTATTAAGGCCCTGATTCTATGCACTGTGTCTAAAACAGAGGCGCATGTCAATCATGAGTTGGACTTAGATGCTGGTAGGTGTCAAAATCTTAGGCACCCCACCTACTTATGCCAGGGTTTTCTTGGCCTAAATATTAGTGCCTAAGTCCAATTTAGGCACCTCCATGCAAAATACATCTATATGCACCTGCATGCAAAATACACCTGCATGCAAAATACACCTATATGCACCTACATGCAAAATACACCTATATGCACCTACATGCAAAATACATCTATATGCACCTCCATGCAAAATACACCTGCATGAAAAATACACCTCCATGCAAAATACACCTACATCCACCTGCATGCAAAATACACCTATATGCACCTCACCTACATGCAAAATACACCTGCATGCAAAATACACCTATATGCACCTACATGCAAAATACACCTCCATGCAAAATATACCTATATCCACCTTCATGCAAAATACACCTATATGCACCTCACCTACATGCAAAATACACCTGCATGCAAAATACACCTCCATGCACCTTCATGCAAAATACACCTCCATGCAAAATATTAGTGCGTAAGTCCAATTTAGGCACCTTCATGCAAAATACACCTACATGCAAAATATTAGTGCCTAAGTCCAATTTGGGCACCTACATTCAAAACACACCCAAGAACAGCTCAAGACCATGCCCACTTTCTGGTAGGCAGCTGACGGGGACGGGTGGGGACAGAGAGGATCCTGGCGGGGACGGGTGGGGACGGAGAGGATCCTGGCAGGGATGGGTGGGATTTCTGTCCCCGCGCAACTCTCTACTGCATGTTGACTTCTAATCCAGCTGGGGTTGCCCTTTACCAAGCCTTCATTTGCAACTAGTCAGGGAGAAAGGGGGAGGGGCTACTTTCCCTTCTGTTTCGCCCAGCGACAATGTTCAGGCAAGGCTCATGGGCCATGGTACCCTTCAAGATTCATAGCGCATATATCCTGACTCTGGCCAAATGGTGTCACTGCTGAGCAATAGCTGAGACAGCCCCAGTTAACTCAGGAAGCAGAAGCTAAGCTCAGCAATTGAGCCTGGATCTCCTATGTTACTGTTGAAAAAAAAAAAAATCTGCTGAATTCTCACAGTTTTTTTATGTACGTGCTGTGCCAAATCACTCTTCTTCTGAACTGAAATTTTATGCTTCTCTATACACAGCAACTCATGTTGACATGGAAATTTTAATTGATTGCTTAGTGAAAAAACCAAACAAACAAAAATCCCTACAGCATGGGTTGTTCAGATCTCTTTTGTAGATGATGGTGTTGAAAGGTTATTTTAGAGAGTAACAAGCAATTTTCATAGCAGGATTGCGCACAGGAGATATTTCATTTGGAAGTATTTAGAAGACCGTGAATGTTTCTCAGTTGCAAGCCACTTAAATCTCTTTTCGAAGGAAGCAGGAAACAGCTGAAGCTGAAACAATTTCTTTAATGTCCGTCAGTTGTTCAGGCCAGGCTGCCAAACCGAAAACGGGAACAGGGGATCACAAATATTTGAAGGCTACGAAGTGTAAACCTGAGACCACGTTCTTGGACTGCATTCCCGGGAACTGTGCTTTTTTTTTTTTTTTTTTTTTTTCATGGCTCTCACCCAATGGCCCAATTTTGTAGGTCAAGACGTCTTCGAAATTTGACTAGAAGAGCAACAAGGACAATAGACTCGACACATCCAAGCGTGAACTTGAGGTTTCATTCCAGTCCTTGGCGGCTCAAGCAGCTGACATTACTCTGTGTGGAAATTTGACTTATTCACCTGTTCAATATCCATATTGTTTCAATAACTCCCCTTACAAAGGATGCTCCATAACCTCCTGTTTGTCCTCCTCACCTGTTTTGAATAAATTATAAGCTCTGTCAAGCAGGGATGACTCTTACATATTTCTGTGCAGCATTGTCCGAGTAATGCTGTAGAAATAAGTAGGTAGACATGGAAATTACTATTTGTCTGCATGACAAGTAAAATGCAGCATACTGATATATTTTACCCGTATTCTTTCATAAAACTTTTCTCTAAAAATGTTGCTGCAAAAGCATGTTCTGTTCCCTTGAAATGATTCTCGTGGGGTCAGCGAGTGCAGCCACCACCCCCTCTTTTTTTGACCTCAAGCACATGCGCGGATCACATCTCCAGGCATAGAGGATGGTCTGCGCATTCGTCTGGATCGCTCTGCAGTGATCCGTGCGGTCGGTGAGGGGCGTGCCTCCGATCAAATAATTTGCATGAGGACTGTTGAGTGAATCGGTCGCCCGGCAAGACCCGGCCACGGATCGGATCGGAAAGGTGAGTTTAGTGAATTTAGGCCTATTTTCACTGGGGGATCACTTGACTTTATCATTGGGACTACCAGACAATGGAGCAGCAAACTGAATATGTATACATAAGGACATAAGAACTGCCGCTGCTGAGTCAAACCAGTGGTCCATCGTGCCCAGCAGTCCGCTCCCGCGGTGACCCTTAGGTCAAAGACCAGCGCACTAACTGAGACTAGCCTTACCTGCGTACGTTCTGGTTCAGCAGGAACTTGTCCAATTTTGTATTGAATCCCTGCAGGGTGTTTTCCCCTTTTTTTTTTTTTTTTTTTCCTTTTTTCCAAAAATCATGCTTATGGGACAAGGTGGGGGAGTAAAGCACCAAAAGTCTGCTCTCCCGTACCTTGTGTTCAAGAGCCAAACATTTTGCCGCCATCAAGCCAAAATTTTTGCCGCCATCAGTTTTCCCCTATTTGAATCCCTGGAGGGTGTTTCCCCCTATTTGAATCCCTGGAGGGTGTTTTCCCCTATAACAGCCTCCGGAAGAGCGTTCAATTTTTCCACCACTCTCTGGGTGAAGAATAACTTCCTTATGTTTGTACGGAATCTGTCCCCTTTTAACTTTAGAGAGTGCCCTCTCGTTCTCCCCTACCTTGGAGAGGGTGAACAACCTGTCTTTATCTACTAAGTCTATTCCCTTCATTATCTTAAATGTTTCAATCATGTCCCCTCTCAGTCTCCCCTTTTCAAGGGCGAAGAGGCCCAGTTTCTCTAATCTCTCGTGGTACGGCAACTCCTCCAGCCCCTTAACCATTTTAGTCGTGCTTCTCTGGATCATCGTTTTGTGACTACTCAGCCCACTTTGAATCAAGATCGGTAACCTTTTTTTTCTCTCTGATTCATCTTGTTACTGATTTTCAGATATACAATATCGAGGGGGGCAGGGTGGGTGCAGTGATGCGTGGCACACCGCTCTACCGATACCATCGCCGGTATTGAGTGGCGTTTAACTGAGAACTTTATTATTCATTAGAGATACATATGTTTTTGGTGATTAATTACAAAGATTTCTTTTTTTTTAAATTTTAACATGTCAAGTTGTTTTACCAGAGTCCCATTTTGTGTAATGAGTCCCTGTACAAAAAAAAAAAAAAAAAACTTGATTTAACAATAGCCCACAATAATTACTGCCCCCCCCCCCCCTAAATGTACATCTCTGAAATTCTTGTATCTCCTCAGTCTTTCTGTTTCAAAGAAGCATCCAGCAGCAGTCACCATGGACTACAGGGCACCTGGAAAGTACCTAAGAAAACCGAATTGGCAGGGCTCATCGGCAACCTGTAACTCTGCTGGTTAAACACAATGTCTTGCTCAAGCAGCCTCCCTTCTGCCCTAATCCTAGACCTATGGCCGCTGTGCACGCACGAGGAGTGAAACTGCTTAATATAGACCTCAGCTCCTATTTAGAAACAGCTGACAGCAGACACGTGTGGTCATCTGAGAATTGATTGCATGCAGCGTTGTGAGCTTGCCCATATGCTGAGTGTTTGCTGTCTGACCCGTGGCCTGTAAACATGACGAGAGCGGCGATTTTCAGCACTTTCACCCCCCCCAATATGTTACACTAGATTTTACCACGAGAAGCGCTCCTAATCGTCTAACTGTGTTTCTCATTTGAACTGGAGTAGCAGCCAGAGAACACCCAGGGCTGGGAACACTTATAATCAGTACAGCTGTGCTCCTAGCTATTCGAATATAGTGCATTTTGAAATCAACAAACCTTTTTCTATAATGCTGACAGAACAAATCTCCTGAGCGTTTATTACAAGGCTACGTAAACTGTGGGCTGGGACCGGCAAACGGGGGGTCACAAAACTTGCCTTTGAGGTCACAACCTAGGTGGGCTCTCCATAGGTTGTGTCATCATTCTGTTTGACCGCATCATGGGATCGCAGTGCCACTTATAGAAGCCCCTCCCCTTAATGCCTTGGGGCCATAATTGCCATGACAGAATAGAACTGTACGTCCCTGGTTAATTGCCTGACTTTGGGCGCTGAGGGCCTGATTCTCTGTAGCGCGCCTTAGGCGTGCAGGCGTGTGGTTGTCAGTCAACCGCTAGACGCGTGCTGTCGAACCGCGCCTACAGTTTTGTATAGCCGTGTGAAATATAGGTCAGCGTTTTGCAGGCCTACATTTCAGACGTCTGCCTCGCATGTCCAGAGGTGCAGAGTGATGCCTAATTACCCGTAAGGCACCTTCTGGCGCAAACTACGCCTCTGCCTCCCTTATGTGTGCTTAGGCACCGTGATGCGCCTTTGTACCTAATTTTTTTTTAACATGCACTGCTATTGGCTAGTTGGGTGGCGGTAACGTAGCAACTGCCACTTAACTTTGACGCACGCTATAGAGAATCAGTCCTGAGTACTTAAGCTAGTTCAATGGCTTTTGTAAATTTTCAAACCTAACTGCTTTCAGTCGAGTGTGTAACTGATAGAATTCTAAAATCCATGTGCATTTGTACTGTACAAGTTACCAAACTGGGGTCAGAAGTTTCTTAATTTTGCTTTGTTGAAGTATTGTTCAGTAGTGTAAAAGCAGACATTCATAAGAGCATAAGAACAGCCTTACCTGGTCAGACCAATGTTCCATCAAGCCCAGTAGCCCGTTCTCATGGTGGCCAATCCATGTCACTAGTTCCTGGCCAAAACCCAAACAGTAGCAACATTCCATACAGAATTTCAAAGAATAGCAAGAGTCCGGAATCCCAGAGAGTAACAAGATTCTAGAATCCCAAACAGTAGCACCATTCCATTCAGAATCTCAAAGAATAGCAAGATTCCAGAATCCCAGAGATTACGAAGATTCTAGAATCCCAGAGATTACGAAGATTCTAGAATCCCAAAGAGTAGCACCATTCCATTCAGAATCTCAAAGAATAGGAAGATTCCAGAATCCCAGAGAGTAGCACCATTCCATTCAGAATCTCAAAGAATAGCAAGATTCCAGAATCCCAGAGAGTGACAAGATTCTAGAATCCCAAAGAGTAGCACCATTCCATTCAGAATCTCAAAGAATAGCAAGATTCCGTAATCCCAGAGAGTAACAAGATTCTAGAATCCCAAAGAGTAGCACCATTCCATTCAGAATCTCAAAGAATAGCAAGATTCCAGAATCCCAGAGCGTGACAAGATTCTAGAATCCCAAAGAGTAGCACCATTCCATTCAGAATCTCAAAGAATAGCATGAGTCCAGAATCCCAGAGAGTAACAAGATTCTAGAATCCAAAAAAGTAGCAACATTCCCTACAGAATCTCAAAGAATAGGAAGATTCCAGAATCCCAGAGAGTAGCAACATTCCATACAGAATCTCAAAGAATAGCAAGAGTCCGGAATCCCAGAGAGTAACAAGATTCTAGAATCACAAAGAGTAGCACCATTCCATTCAGAATCTCAAAGAATAGCAAGATTCCGTAATCCCAGAGAGTAACAAGATTCTAGAATCCCAAAGAGTAGCACAATTCCATTCAGAATCTCAAAGAATAGCAAGATTCCAGAATCCCAGAGATTGACAAGATTCTAGAATCCCAAAGAGTAGCAACATTCCATACAGAATCTCAAAGAATAGCAAGTTTCCATAATCCCAGAGAGTAACAAGATTCTAGAATCCCAAAGAGTAGCACCATTCCATTCAGAATCTCAAAGAATAGCAAGATTCCAGAATCCCAGAGAGTAACAAGATTCTAGAATCCCAAAGAGTAGCACCATTCCATACAGAATCTCAAAGAATAGCAAGATTCCAGAATCCCAGAGAGTGACAAGATTCTAGAATCCCAAAGAGTAGCACCATTCCATTCAGAATCTCAAAGAATAGCATGAGTCCAGAATCCCAGAGAGTAACAAGATTCTAGAATCCAAAAAAGTAGCAACATTCCCTACAGAATCTCAAAGAATAGGAAGATTCCAGAATCCCAGAGAGTAGCCACATTCCATACAGAATCTCAAAGAATAGAAAGAGTCCGGAATCCCAGAGAGTAACAAGATTCTAGAATCCCAAACAGTAGCACCATTCCATTCAGAATCTCAAAGAATAGCAAGATTCCAGAATCCCAGAGAGTAACAAGATTCTAGAATCCCAAAGAGTAGCAACATTCCATACAGAATCTCAAAGAATAGCAAGATTCCATAATCCCAGAGAGTAACAAGATTCTAGAATCCCAAAGAGTAGCACCATTCCATTCAGAATCTCAAAGAATAGCAAGATTCCAGAATCCCAGAGATTGACAAGATTCTAGAATCCCAAAGAGTAGCAACATTCCATACAGAATCTCAAAGAATAGCAAGATTCCGTAATCCCAGAGAGTAACAAGATTCTAGAATCCCAAAGAGTAGCACCATTCCATTCAGAATCTCAAAGAATAGCAAGATTCCAGAATCCCAGAGCGTGACAAGATTCTAGAATCCCAAAGAGTAGCACCATTCCATTCAGAATCTCAAAGAATAGCATGAGTCCAGAATCCCAGAGAGTAACAAGATTCTAGAATCCAAAAAAGTAGCAACATTCCCTACAGAATCTTAAAGAATAGGAAGATTCCAGAATCCCAGAGAGTAGCAACATTCCATACAGATTCTCAAAGAATAGCAAGAGTCCGGAATCCCAGAGAGTAACCAGATTCTAGAATCCCAAACAGTAGCACCATTCCATTCAGAATCTCAAAGAATAGCAAGATTCCAGAATCCCAGAGATTAACAAGATTCTAGAATCCCAAAGAGTAGCAACATTCCATACAGAATCTCAAAGAATAGCAAGATTCCGTAATCCCAGAGAGTAACAAGATTCTAGAATCCCAAAGAGTAGCACCATTCCATTCAGAATCTCAAAGAATAGCAAGATTCCAGAATCCCAGAGATTGACAAGATTCTATAATCCCAAAGAGTAGCAACATTCCATACAGAATCTCAAAAAATAGCAAGATTCCGTAATCCCAGAGAGTAACAAGATTCTAGAATCCCAAAGAGTAGCAACATTCCATACAGAATCTCAAAGAATAGCAAGAGTCCGGAATCCCAAGAGTAACAAGATTCTAGAATTCCAAAGAGTAGCACCATTCCATTCAGAATCTCAAAGAATAGCAAGATTCCAGAATCCCAGAGAGTAACAAGATTCTAGAATCCCAAAGAGTAGCACCATTCCATACAGAATCTCAAAGAATAGCAAGATTCCAGAATCCCAGAGAGTGACAAGATTCTAGAATCCCAAAGAGTAGCACCATTCCATTCAGAATCTCAAAGAATAGCATGTGTCCAGAATCCCAGAGAGTAACAAGATTCTAGAATCCAAAAAAGTAGCAACATTCCCTACTGAATCTCAAAGAATAGGAAGATTCCAGAATCCCAGAGAGTAGCAACATTCCATACAAAATCTCAAAGAATAGCAAGAGTCCGGAATCCCAGAGAGTAACAAGATTCTAGAATCCCAAACAGTAGCACCATTCCATTCAGAATCTCAAAGAATAGCAAGATTCCAGAATCCCAGAGATTACGAAGATTCTAGAATCCCAAAGAGTAGCAACATTCCATACAGAATCTCAAAGAATAGCAAGATTCCATAATCCCAGAGAGTAACAAGATTCTAGAATCCCAAAGAGTAGCACCATTCCATTCAGAATCTCAAAGAATAGCAAGATTCCAGAATCCCAGAGAGTAACAAGATTCTAGAATCCCAAAGAGTAGCACCATTCCATTCAGAATCTCAAAGAATAGCAAGATTCCAGAATCCCAGAGCGTGAAAAGATTCTAGAATCCCAAAGAGTAGCACCATTCCATTCAGAATCTCAAAGAATAGCATGAGTTCAGAATCCCAGAGAGTAACAAGATTCTAGAATCCAAAAAAGTAGCAACATTCCCTACAGAATCTCAAAGAATAGGAAGATTCCAGAATCCCAGAGAGTAGCAACATTCCATACAGAATCTCAAAGAATAGCAAGAGTCCGGAATCCCAGAGAGTAACCAGATTCTAGAATCCCAAACAGTAGCACCATTCCATTCAGAATCTCAAAGAATAGCAAGATTCCAGAATCACAGAGATTGACAACATTCTAGAATCCCAAAGAGTAGCAACATTCCATACAGAATCTCAAAGAATAGCAAGATTCCGTAATCCCAGAGAGTAACAAGATTCTAGAATCCCAAAGAGTAGCACCATTCCATTCAGAATCTCAAAGAAGAGCAAGATTCCAGAATCCCAGAGATTGACAAGATTCTAGAATCCCAAAGAGTAGCAACATTCCATACAGAATCTCAAAAAATAGCAAGATTCCGTAATCCCAGAGAGTAACAAGATTCTAGAATCCCAAAGAGTAGCAACATTCCATACAGAATCTCAAAGAATAGCAAGAGTCCGGAATCCCAAGAGTAACAAGATTCTAGAATTCCAAAGAGTAGCACCATTCCATTCAGAATCTCAAAGAATAGCAAGATTCCAGAATCCCAGAGAGTAACAAGATTCTAGAATCCCAAAGAGTAGCACCATTCCATACAGAATCTCAAAGAATAGCAAGATTCCAGAATCCCAGAGAGTGACAAGATTCTAGAATCCCAAAGAGTAGCACCATTCCATTCAGAATCTCAAAGAATAGCATGTGTCCAGAATCCCAGAGAGTAACAAGATTCTAGAATCCAAAAAAGTAGCAACATTCCCTACTGAATCTCAAAGAATAGGAAGATTCCAGAATCCCAGAGAGTAGCAACATTCCATACAGAATCTCAAAGAATAGCAAGAGTCCGGAATCCCAGAGAGTAACAAGATTCTAGAATCCCAAACAGTAGCACCATTCCATTCAGAATCTCAAAGAATAGCAAGATTCCAGAATCCCAGAGATTACGAAGATTCTAGAATCCCAAAGAGTAGCAACATTCCATACAGAATCTCAAAGAATAGCAAGATTCCATAATCCCAGAGAGTAACAAGATTCTAGAATCCCAAAGAGTAGCACCATTCCATTCAGAATCTCAAAGAATAGCAAGATTCCAGAATCCCAGAGAGTAACAAGATTCTAGAATCCCAAAGAGTAGCACCATTCCATTCAGAATCTCAAAGAATAGCAAGATTCCAGAATCCCAGAGCGTGAAAAGATTCTAGAATCCCAAAGAGTAGCACCATTCCATTCAGAATCTCAAAGAATAGCATGAGTTCAGAATCCCAGAGAGTAACAAGATTCTAGAATCCAAAAAAGTAGCAACATTCCCTACAGAATCTCAAAGAATAGGAAGATTCCAGAATCCCAGAGAGTAGCAACATTCCATACAGAATCTCAAAGAATAGCAAGAGTCCGGAATCCCAGAGAGTAACCAGATTCTAGAATCCCAAACAGTAGCACCATTCCATTCAGAATCTCAAAGAATAGCAAGATTCCAGAATCACAGAGATTGACAAGATTCTAGAATCCCAAAGAGTAGCAACATTCCATACAGAATCTCAAAGAATAGCAAGATTCCGTAATCCCAGAGAGTAACAAGATTCTAGAATCCCAAAGAGTAGCACCATTCCATTCAGAATCTCAAAGAAGAGCAAGATTCCAGAATCCCAGAGATTGACAAGATTCTAGAATCCCAAAGAGTAGCAACATTCCATACAGAATCTCAAAGAATAGCAAGATTCCGTAATCCCAGAGAGTAACAAGATTCTAGAATCCCAAAGAGTAGCAACATTCCATACAGAATCTCAAAGAATAGCAAGAGTCCGGAATCCCAAGAGTAACAAGTTTCTAGAATTCCAAAGAGTAGCACCATTCCATTCAGAATCTCAAAGAATAGCAAGATTCCAGAATCCCAGAGATTGACAAGATTCTAGAATCCCAAAGAGTAGCAACATTCCATACAGAATCTCAAAGAATAGCAAGATTCCAGAATCCCAGAGCATGACAAGATTCTAGAATCCCAAAGAGTAGCACCATTCCATTCAGAATCTCAAAGAATAGCATGTGTCCAGAATCCCAGAGAGTAACAAGATTCTAGAATCCAAAAAAGTAGCAACATTCCCTACAGAATCTTAAAGAATAGGAAGATTCCAGAATCCCAGAGAGTAGCAACATTCCATACAGATTCTCAAAGAATAGCAAGAGTCCGGAATCCCAGAGAGTAACCAGATTCTAGAATCCCAAACAGTAGCACCATTCCATTCAGAATCTCAAAGAATAGCAAGATTCCAGAATCCCAGAGATTAACAAGATTCTAGAATCCCAAAGAGTAGCAACATTCCATACAGAATCTCAAAGAATAGCAAGATTCCGTAATCCCAGAGAGTAACAAGATTCTAGAATCCCAAAGAGTAGCACCATTCCATTCAGAATCTCAAAGAATAGCAAGATTCCAGAATCCCAGAGATTGACAAGATTCTATAATCCCAAAGAGTAGCAACATTCCATACAGAATCTCAAAAAATAGCAAGATTCCGTAATCCCAGAGAGTAACAAGATTCTAGAATCCCAAAGAGTAGCAACATTCCATACAGAATCTCAAAGAATAGCAAGAGTCCGGAATCCCAAGAGTAACAAGATTCTAGAATTCCAAAGAGTAGCACCATTCCATTCAGAATCTCAAAGAATAGCAAGATTCCAGAATCCCAGAGAGTAACAAGATTCTAGAATCCCAAAGAGTAGCACCATTCCATACAGAATCTCAAAGAATAGCAAGATTCCAGAATCCCAGAGAGTGACAAGATTCTAGAATCCCAAAGAGTAGCACCATTCCATTCAGAATCTCAAAGAATAGCATGTGTCCAGAATCCCAGAGAGTAACAAGATTCTAGAATCCAAAAAAGTAGCAACATTCCCTACTGAATCTCAAAGAATAGGAAGATTCCAGAATCCCAGAGAGTAGCAACATTCCATACAAAATCTCAAAGAATAGCAAGAGTCCGGAATCCCAGAGAGTAACAAGATTCTAGAATCCCAAACAGTAGCACCATTCCATTCAGAATCTCAAAGAATAGCAAGATTCCAGAATCCCAGAGATTACGAAGATTCTAGAATCCCAAAGAGTAGCAACATTCCATACAAAATCTCAAAGAATAGCAAGATTCCATAATCCCAGAGAGTAACAAGATTCTAGAATCCCAAAGAGTAGCACCATTCCATTCAGAATCTCAAAGAATAGCAAGATTCCAGAATCCCAGAGAGTAACAAGATTCTAGAATCCCAAAGAGTAGCACCATTCCATTCAGAATCTCAAAGAATAGCAAGATTCCAGAATCCCAGAGCGTGAAAAGATTCTAGAATCCCAAAGAGTAGCACCATTCCATTCAGAATCTCAAAGAATAGCATGAGTTCAGAATCCCAGAGAGTAACAAGATTCTAGAATCCAAAAAAGTAGCAACATTCCCTACAGAATCTCAAAGAATAGGAAGATTCCAGAATCCCAGAGAGTAGCAACATTCCATACAGAATCTCAAAGAATAGCAAGAGTCCGGAATCCCAGAGAGTAACCAGATTCTAGAATCCCAAACAGTAGCACCATTCCATTCAGAATCTCAAAGAATAGCAAGATTCCAGAATCACAGAGATTGACAACATTCTAGAATCCCAAAGAGTAGCAACATTCCATACAGAATCTCAAAGAATAGCAAGATTCCGTAATCCCAGAGAGTAACAAGATTCTAGAATCCCAAAGAGTAGCACCATTCCATTCAGAATCTCAAAGAAGAGCAAGATTCCAGAATCCCAGAGATTGACAAGATTCTAGAATCCCAAAGAGTAGCAACATTCCATACAGAATCTCAAAAAATAGCAAGATTCCGTAATCCCAGAGAGTAACAAGATTCTAGAATCCCAAAGAGTAGCAACATTCCATACAGAATCTCAAAGAATAGCAAGAGTCTGGAATCCCAAGAGTAACAAGATTCTAGAATTCCAAAGAGTAGCACCATTCCATTCAGAATCTCAAAGAATAGCAAGATTCCAGAATCCCAGAGAGTAACAAGATTCTAGAATCCCAAAGAGTAGCACCATTCCATACAGAATCTCAAAGAATAGCAAGATTCCAGAATCCCAGAGAGTGACAAGATTCTAGAATCCCAAAGAGTAGCACCATTCCATTCAGAATCTCAAAGAATAGCATGTGTCCAGAATCCCAGAGAGTAACAAGATTCTAGAATCCAAAAAAGTAGCAACATTCCCTACTGAATCTCAAAGAATAGGAAGATTCCAGAATCCCAGAGAGTAGCAACATTCCATACAGAATCTCAAAGAATAGCAAGAGTCCGGAATCCCAGAGAGTAACAAGATTCTAGAATCCCAAACAGTAGCACCATTCCATTCAGAATCTCAAAGAATAGCAAGATTCCAGAATCCCAGAGATTACGAAGATTCTAGAATCCCAAAGAGTAGCAACATTCCATACAGAATCTCAAAGAATAGCAAGATTCCATAATCCCAGAGAGTAACAAGATTCTAGAATCCCAAAGAGTAGCACCATTCCATTCAGAATCTCAAAGAATAGCAAGATTCCAGAATCCCAGAGAGTAACAAGATTCTAGAATCCCAAAGAGTAGCACCATTCCATTCAGAATCTCAAAGAATAGCAAGATTCCAGAATCCCAGAGCGTGAAAAGATTCTAGAATCCCAAAGAGTAGCACCATTCCATTCAGAATCTCAAAGAATAGCATGAGTTCAGAATCCCAGAGAGTAACAAGATTCTAGAATCCAAAAAAGTAGCAACATTCCCTACAGAATCTCAAAGAATAGGAAGATTCCAGAATCCCAGAGAGTAGCAACATTCCATACAGAATCTCAAAGAATAGCAAGAGTCCGGAATCCCAGAGAGTAACCAGATTCTAGAATCCCAAACAGTAGCACCATTCCATTCAGAATCTCAAAGAATAGCAAGATTCCAGAATCACAGAGATTGACAAGATTCTAGAATCCCAAAGAGTAGCAACATTCCATACAGAATCTCAAAGAATAGCAAGATTCCGTAATCCCAGAGAGTAACAAGATTCTAGAATCCCAAAGAGTAGCACCATTCCATTCAGAATCTCAAAGAAGAGCAAGATTCCAGAATCCCAGAGATTGACAAGATTCTAGAATCCCAAAGAGTAGCAACATTCCATACAGAATCTCAAAGAATAGCAAGATTCCGTAATCCCAGAGAGTAACAAGATTCTAGAATCCCAAAGAGTAGCAACATTCCATACAGAATCTCAAAGAATAGCAAGAGTCCGGAATCCCAAGAGTAACAAGTTTCTAGAATTCCAAAGAGTAGCACCATTCCATTCAGAATCTCAAAGAATAGCAAGATTCCAGAATCCCAGAGATTGACAAGATTCTAGAATCCCAAAGAGTAGCAACATTCCATACAGAATCTCAAAGAATAGCAAGATTCCAGAATCCCAGAGCATGACAAGATTCTAGAATCCCAAAGAGTAGCACCATTCCATTCAGAATCTCAAAGAATAGCATGTGTCCAGAATCCCAGAGAGTAACAAGATTCTAGAATCCAAAAAAGTAGCAACATTCCCTACAGAATCTTAAAGAATAGGAAGATTCCAGAATCCCAGAGAGTAGCAACATTCCATACAGATTCTCAAAGAATAGCAAGAGTCCGGAATCCCAGAGAGTAACCAGATTCTAGAATCCCAAACAGTAGCACCATTCCATTCAGAATCTCAAAGAATAGCAAGATTCCAGAATCCCAGAGATTAACAAGATTCTAGAATCCCAAAGAGTAGCAACATTCCATACAGAATCTCAAAGAATAGCAAGATTCCGTAATCCCAGAGAGTAACAAGATTCTAGAATCCCAAAGAGTAGTACCATTCCATTCAGAATCTCAAAGAATAGCAAGATTCCAGAATCCCAGAGATTGACAAGATTCTAGAATCCCAAAGAGTAGCAACATTCCATACAGAATCTCAAAAAATAGCAAGATTCCATAATCCCAGAGAGTAACAAGATTCTAGAATCCCAAAGAGTAGCAACATTCCATACAGAATCTCAAAGAATAGCAAGAGTCCGGAATCCCAAGAGTAACAAGATTCTAGAATTCCAAAGAGTAGCACCATTCCATTCAGAATCTCAAAGAATAGCAAGATTCCAGAATCCCAGAGAGTAACAAGATTCTAGAATCCCAAAGAGTAGCACCATTCCATACAGAATCTCAAAGAATAGCAAGATTCCAGAATCCCAGAGTGACAAGATTCTAGAATCCCAAAGAGTAGCACCATTCCATTCAGAATCTCAAAGAATAGCATGTGTCCAGAATCCCAGAGAGTAACAAGATTCTAGAATCCAAAAAAGTAGCAACATTCCCTACTGAATCTCAAAGAATAGGAAGATTCCAGAATCCCAGAGAGTAGCAACATTCCATACAGAATCTCAAAGAATAGCAAGAGTCCGGAATCCCAGAGAGTAACAAGATTCTAGAATCCCAAACAGTAGCACCATTCCATTCAGAATCTCAAAGAATAGCAAGATTCCAGAATCCCAGAGATTACGAAGATTCTAGAATCCCAAAGAGTAGCAACATTCCATACAGAATCTCAAAGAATAGCAAGATTCCATAATCCCAGAGAGTAACAAGATTCTAGAATCCCAAAGAGTAGCACCATTCCATTCAGAATCTCAAAGAATAGCAAGATTCCAGAATCCCAGAGAGTAACAAGATTCTAGAATCCCAAAGAGTAGCACCATTCCATTCAGAATCTCAAAGAATAGCAAGATTCCAGAATCCCAGAGCGTGACAAGATACTAGAATCCCAAAGAGTAGCACCATTCCATTCAGAATCTCAAAGAATAGCATGAGTTCAGAATCCTAGAGAGTAACAAGATTCTAGAATCCAAAAAAGTAGCAACATTCCCTACAGAATCTCAAAGAATAGGAAGATTCCAGAATCCCAGAGAGTAGCAACATTCCATACAGAATCTCAAAGAATAGCAAGAGTCCGGAATCCCAGAGAGTAACCAGATTCTAGAATCCCAAACAGTAGCACCATTCCATTCAGAATCTCAAAGAATAGCAAGATTCCAGAATCACAGAGATTGACAAGATTCTAGAATCCCAAAGAGTAGCAACATTCCATACAGAATCTCAAAGAATAGCAAGATTCCGTAATCCCAGAGAGTAACAAGATTCTAGAATCCCAAAGAGTAGCAACATTCCATACAGAATCTCAAAGAATAGCAAGAGTCCGGAATCCCAAGAGTAACAAGTTTCTAGAATTCCAAAGAGTAGCACCATTCCATTCAGAATCTCAAAGAATAGCAAGATTCCAGAATCCCAGAGAGTAACAAGATTCTAGAATCCCAAAGAGTAGCACCATTCCATACAGAATCTCAAAGAATAGCAAGATTCCAGAATCCCAGAGAGTGACAAGATTCTAGAATCCCAAAGAGTAGCACCATTCCATTCAGAATCTCAAAGAATAGCATGTGTCCAGAATCCCAGAGAGTAACAAGATTCTAGAATCCAAAAAAGTAGCAACATTCCCTACAGAATCTCAAAGAATAGGAAGATTCCAGAATTCCAGAGAGTAGCAACATTCCATACAGAATCTCAAAGAATAGCAAGAGTCTGGAATCCCAGAGAGTAACCAGATTCTAGAATCCCAAACAGTAGCACCATTCCATTCAGAATCTCAAAGAATAGCAAGATTCCAGAATCCCAGAGATTACGAAGATTCTAGAATCCCAAAGAGTAGCAACATTCCATACAGAATCTTAAAGAATAGCAAGATTCCGTAATCCCAGAGAGTAACAAGATTCTAGAATCCCAAAGAGTAGCACCATTCCATTCAGAATCTCAAAGAATAGCAAGATTCCAGAATCCCAGAGATTGACAAGATTCTAGAATCCCAAAGAGTAGCAACATTCCATACAGAATTTCAAAGAATAGCAAGATTCCATAATCCCAGAGAGTAACAAGATTCTAGAATCCCAAAGAGTAGCACCATTCCATTCAGAATCTCAAAGAATAGCAAAATTCCGTAATCCCAGAGAGTAACAAGATTCTAGAATCCCAAATAGTAGCAACATTCCATGTTACCGATCCCAGGGCAAGCAGTGGCTTCCCTCATGTCTTTCTCAATAACAGACTATGGACTTTTCCTCCAGGAACTTGTCCAAACCTTTCTTAAAACCAGCTACGCTATCTGCGTTTATCACGTTCCAGAGCTTAACTATTCTCTGGGTGAAAAATAATTCCTCCTATTGGTTTTAAGAGCACTTCCCTGTAACTTCATCAAGTGTCCCCTAGAATTTGTAATTTCTGATGGAGTGAAAAATCGATCAACTTCAGGGGTCTCAAAGTCCCTCTTTGAGGGCCGCAATCCAGTCGAGTTTTCAGGATTTCCCCAATGAATATGCATGAGATCTATGTGCATGCACTGCTTTCAATGCATATTCATTGGAGAAATCCTGAAAACCCGACTGGATTGCGGCCCTCAAGGAGGGACTTTGAGACCCCTGATCTACTTGTGCCCATTCTACTCCACTCAGGATTTTGTAGACTCCAATCATATCTCCCCTCAGCCGTCTCTTTTCCAAGCTGAGGAGCCCTAACTGCTTTAGTGAATTTCCTATGAATTAGAGGGAACAGATGCAAGCTGTCCTAGCTTTCTTATTACAGATGTGTTCAACTACCCACATGAGACTTATGTGCATCCAGACTTGAGGGGAAGTGAAAGGTTCTTCATAACATGAAACTTCCTGTATTGTCATTTTCATGCCAAGGAGATATGGGTCATCCTCAATTTCTCTGGGTGTCGTAGCATCTGTTTTACACTTGCCAATCTGTGGAAATTCTGCAAGCTTCGCTGCCTCTATAGCCAAAAGATCTCTGCTCTGCTCTGGAGCCAAGAGCTAACAGGCTCAGCAGCTGTGGAAGGCCTCAGGCATTGCATACACTGGGAATTTTTGCCACTGGCCACATTATGATGGGATACTGAAATGCCAATAGTATGAATTAGGAGCTGGAACCTACCCACAGTTTCTGCAACTAGGCCTGCCTCCCAGAGTTCCACCTCCACAACCTTTTCATTAGCTGGATCCTACCAATCGCTGTGATTACAGCTGCCTTCATAGAATCATGAGGGCAGATAAAGGCCAAACTGCCCATCTAGTCTGCCCATCCGCAGTAACCATTATCTCTTTCTCTCTATGAGAGATCCCACATGCCTATCCCAGGCCCTCTTGAATTCAGACACAGTCTCTGTCTCTGCCACCTCTTCTGGGAGACTGTTCCATGCATCTACCACCCATTCTGTACAAAATTATTTCCTTAGATTACTCCGGAGCCTATCACCTCTTAACTTCATCCTATGCCCTCTCATTGCGAAGTTTCCTTTCAAATTAAAGAGACTCGACTCATGCGCATTTACATTACGTAGGTATTTAAACATCTCTATCATATCTCCCCTCTCCCAACTTTCCTCCAAAGTATACAGATTGTGATCTTTAAGTCTGTCCTGATACGCCTTATGATGAAGACCACATACTATTTTAGTAGCCTTCCTCTGGACCGATTCCATCTTTTTTATATCTTTTTGAAGGTGCGGCCTCCAGAATCGTATACAATATTCTCAATGAGGTCTCACCAGAGTCTTATACAGGGGCATCAATACTTCCTTTTTCCTACTAGCCATACCTCTCCCTATGCAACCTAGCATCCTTCTAGCTTTCGTCGTCACCTTTTCAACCTGTTTAGCCACCTTAAGATCATCACATTCAATCACACCCAAGTCCCACTCTTCTGTCGTGCACATAAGTTCTTCACCCCCTAAACTATACCTTCCACGACTCTGCTCCTACAGCAGAACCAATGCAAGGATATTAGGTTCCCATAGCCAAACCTTCAGTTTTGCATCTTCATTAATCTTTAAGCTCCTTGCCTCCTCCCAATCCAACAATCATAATCATCCCAAAATAATCTGGGTAAATGGGCAAATTGCCCACCCGCCCTTATGAGCTTATATGGGTTTAAGGACCTACTGTTTGATTTCAGCTGCCATTTCATCCTCCCTAGAAATTGCTGTCTTGCGTAACTGCCTAGTTGTGCCTAATGCAGGGGTGTCATAGACCCTCCTCGAGGGCCGCAATCCAGTCGGGTTTTCAGGATTTCCCCAATGAATATGCGTGAGATCTATTAGCATACAATGAAAGCAGTGCATGCAAAGAGATCTCATGCATATTCATTGGGGAAATCCTGAAAACCCGACTGGATTGCGGCCCTCGAGAAGGGACTTTGACACCCCTGGCCTAATTGGATGGCTTACACCACTGGTTCCCAACCCTGTCCTGGAGGACCCCCAGGCCAATCGGGTTTTCAGGATAGCCCTAATGAATAAGCATGAGGGAGAGCTGCAAATAACGGAGATACCAGGCATGCAAATCTGCTCCATGCATATTCATTAGGGCTAACCTGAAAACCCGATTGGCCTGGGGGTCCTCCAGGACAGGGTTGGGAACCACTGTCTTACACAAATACATTGGACCATTTTGGGGGGTGGCTTATTTCTTTGGAACCCGTGGTAAGATTTGCCCAATTTTAAAATTTGCTGTGTCCTTTTTTATTCCTCACATACCAAGTTTTATTCCATTCAGTTATATTTTTGGGAGAGTTATTTTACCTCCCACAGACAAATAGACATTCTCAACTGGATTGACACATTTTTGGTACATTCCTTTCTAACTTCTACAGAATTGGAAAGACTAAAACCTCAAAAAGATCTCAGAAAGGAATATAAATAGCATATCACCCCCCCATTTTGCCT
This sequence comes from Geotrypetes seraphini, assembly GCF_902459505.1. Taxonomy (NCBI): domain Eukaryota; kingdom Metazoa; phylum Chordata; class Amphibia; order Gymnophiona; family Dermophiidae; genus Geotrypetes; species Geotrypetes seraphini. Next base: position 13,047,730 of record NC_047093.1, on the reverse strand, counting down.
GAATTTCAGGTTTGTTCCTAGTTGGTATGGGTTAAAAATGACATGGAATGCCATGGAAAACATCGTTCACATTCCCCATGTCGTTGCAAATGAGTGAACATTTCTATAAATCACAGGAGAGGGATTAAAAGACTTAACTCTTTGATAGGCTGGTATCTTAATGCATTCTGCTTCATTTTTTTAATCAAGTTCCTTAGATTCAACTTGATGTATTTGATCTGTTCTATGTATTACTTCTTTCCCTGCATTATATTGTAAATGCTTTCTGTCTTTATCTGTTTTTAAGTCCATTATTCTAATTTGTATTTTATCTGTATCCCATGTATTAGCTCACCTTGTTGTGAACCGCTTATAACTTTTTTGGTATGGCGGTATATAAGAATAAAATTATTATTATCCTTTGAGATTCTGTATGGAATGTTGCTACTCTCTGGGATTCCGGAATCTTGCTATTCTTTGAGATTCTGTATGGAATGTTGCTACTCTCTGGAATTCTAGAATCTTGTTACTCTCTGGGATTCTGGAATCTTGCAATTCTTTGAGATTCTGTATGGAATGTTGCTACTCTTTGGGATTCTAGAATCTTGTTACTCTCTGGGATTCTGGAATCTTGCTATTCTTTGAGATTCTGTATGGAATGTTGCTACTCTGGGATTCTAGAATCTTGTTACTCTCTGGGGTTCCGGAATCTTGCTATTCTTTGAGATTCTGTATGGAATGTTGCTACTCTTTGGGATTCTAGAATCTTGTTACTCTCTTGGATTCCGGAATCTTGCTGTTCTTTGAGATTCTGTATGGAATGTTGCTACTCTTTGGGATTCTAGAATCTTGTTATTCTTTGGGATTCTGGAATCTTGTTATTCTTTGAGATTCTATATGGAATGTTGCTACTCTTTGGGGTTCTAGAATCTTGTTACTCTCTGGGATTCTGGAATCTTGCTATTCTTTGAGATTCTGTATGGAATGTTGCTACTCTTTGGGATTCTAGAATCTTGTTATTCTTTGGGATTCTGGAATCTTGATAGGCTGATATCTTAATGCATTCTGTTTCATTTTTTCAATCAAGTTCCTTATATTCAACTTGATGTATTTGATCTCTTCTATGTATTACTTCTTTCCCTGCCATTAGATTGTAAAGGCTTTCTGTCTTTATCTGTTGTTAAGTCCATTATTCTAATTTGTATTTTATCTGTATCCCATGTATTAGCTCACCTTGTTGTGAACCGCCTAGAACTTTTTCGGTATGGCGGTATATAAGAATAAAAATATTATTATTATGTTGACTTAATCTCGATTGCTACTCTATTTCTCTCTATCCCAAAGTAGCCAAACGACATGCTCTGGTCTATATTTTCCTCTACATTGCTGAGAGACAGGCCAAATGATAAGATTCAGCTGTTTGGCAGTTGGTTAACATAACAATTTGGGTTGTAGATTTTTTTTTTCAAATGCATTTATGTTTATGTTTATTTAAAACTTTGATAAGCCACCCTCCTTTCCCCAGATCAGAGTGCTAAACAGGTTCCAATGAGATCGTATTTCCGCACCTACAGTCGAACGTCTGCTAAAGTGCAATGGTTGTGAAAATAATAAATGAGACTCAAAAGTACTGTGGTCACACTCAAGCTAGAAAATAAAATAGTTTGAGAAGAAGCCGACTGTCAGAACAACTCAATCTATTGAGAAAGACATAGGGGAAGCCACTGCTTGCCCTGAATTGGTAGCATGGAATGTTGCTACTCTTTGGGATTCTAGAATCTTGTTACTCTCCTGGATTCCAGAATCTTGCTATTCTTTGAGATTCTGTATGGAATGTTGCTACTCTTTGGGGTTCCGGAATCTTCCTTACTCTGAGATAATGGAATGTTGCTACTCCTTGGGTTTTGGACAGGTACTAGGGACCTGGATTGGCCACCGTGAGAATGGGCTACTGGGCTTGATGAACCATTGGTCTGACCCAATAAGGCTATTCTTATGTTCTTATGACAGACTGGTTGAGATAACTTGACTCCTCTACTTGTCATCTTTCACAATGCTACTTTATTATTATGAATGTTGAATGGATCAGTTTATATATTATCTTTTAAGACAACTACCTCACACGTAACATTACGAATGTATCCATCTTGTTAAAGAATAATTGAGTAAGTGTGTTTATCCCCTCCAGTATATACTATACATCTACTCTATACGAATGTTTGAGCGGTGAAGAATGCATATGGCTCTCAGTTCACTTTCCGAGCAGAAACACTGGTGAGGCCCTTGGTAAAAACAAGGCAATGAATTAGTTTTCCTTTCAACACTTAGCCACTGAGCTCTTTTCACAGCACAACTGAAACGAGTTGTGTGGGGGCTCTTGAATTAGATTTGTTGACGTCTATCACCACGCTCTGGGTTCACAATGAGCAGGTGCCAAAGCAACACGTTCCTTCAGATTTTTGGGATACTTTGTTTTGGAAGCATGATCTCACTTTCAAGCCCCGTTGTTGATGGAGATAGCAACACCCTTGCAGCTGCTTTTGCTGGTTAAGACAAGGCCGTATCTGTTTTGGAAAAAGGCATATTGTGTACTTGGTCTCAGATGCTCATTTACCTATGATTAAGCTGTCTTGATGTCAGCTGGGTCGCCTTGACTACTGTACCGGGAATGTGCTCCTCAGCTTACTGGGGGGGTCTCAGTTTTAGCTACCTTTACATGAAGGCTGACCACTTTTAGTTGCTCCTTTAGGACCCTAACTTAAGTGGAAGAGGAACTAGGGTCGGATCCCACTACTCTAGGATTTTTACCCCTAGGATGTCCACTCTTGATTTATCTAGAGAATCTGTGATTATGATCCATGTACCAGGGCTCATTTGGATTCCTGCAATCATAGGATGTAAAGAGAACCAGTAGGACTTCCTGTGGCATCTCCATTCCCACACACCTGAGGTACAGATGATGTAACACGGAACTCATGCCAAGATTCTGAACATATAGAATATCAATCGAACTGCACTTTCGTGATAAATGTTTAAAGTGTTAAACTCTTCAGTTTTATCATAAAGAGGACATTAAATTCAAATATCCTTTGATCCTCAGAAACACCTTCTATGATATAAGGTGGTCTAAGAGGATGGCGACGATATCATTAGGGACTTCACCTTGAAAAAAACGTTGTTATGCAAAACATGGTGATATCTGTCCCCGATGCCGACCACAATGAAAAAAGCTAAGTACTAGCAATAATTTATGAAAATTTATGAAATTAACTAGTACATTTAAATATGCAAAAGTAACACTTAACTTAATGAAACGTTGGATAAAAATAAATATATAATGATCCCATGATGACAGAACACATAAAGCTCTGTGTAGTGAAAATTTATTGAACACAGAGCGGTGATTCTGAGGATCAAAGGATTCTAGAAAGGTGATACTGTTGGGGGATATTTGAATTTAATGTCCTCTTTATGATATAACTGAAGATTCTAAACATGACCCCCTCCCCCCCAATAGAGGATATATTAGAAATTATACATATTTTCTTTGTTGGGAAACTACAATTCTAAAACTGATCGCTTAGTTGGTGTCGTCTTGGAAAGCTCATAGTGAATACTAATTCCGCAAAACTGAGCCTTTCAAGGTTCCAATCAGTGGCGTAGTAAGAGAGGCGGGAAGGGGGGACAGACCACCCCAAATGTTTTTTGGGGGGCCGGCATCTCTCTGTCCCTCCACTCTATGCTCGTACCCTCCCTTCCTCCCTCCCCATACCTCATTAAACCTTTGGCAGTGCGATCAACTTCTCCGGCCTGCTGCGCACGCCAGCCTGGCTCCCCTCTGAAATCACTTCTGAGTCGCAGGGCCAGGAAGTGACGTCAGAGGGGAGGCCAATGCTGCTACCCGCCATGGCTGGTGCTAAAAACAGTGCTAAGGTTTGGGAAAGGGGGGGGGGGGGGCGGTTAGGCGGACTTCATAGAATTTGCCTGTAAGTGATCAGATTACTAGCATATACTTTTGTGTGGACATACGTGTTTAAATGCTAATATTTCGGCTACAATCTATTCTGTAAAGTAAACTAAAGCTTAACTTTGTCTACCGAGTCATCATTCTGAGAAAGCTCGACTCGGTTTACAGCAATAAAAATGAACAGAGAATAATTTACAAATCACAAATAGAAGATAACAGCAAAATTGCAAAATAATTCATTTTCAAAATGTTTGGCAAATAGAGTCGTTTTTAAAAAAAATTGAAACAAACTGGAACTCCTTAAAAAAAGGGGGTGCCTAAATGAGATGACATATGGTTTGAATCTAGGCATATACCATGTTTCCTCGATAATAAGACAGTGTTTTATATTAATTTTGGGTAAAAAAAAAAAAAAAACCAACCCACAACGCATTAGGGCTTATTTTCGGGGGTTGTCTTATTTTTTTGCATGTACAACAATCATCTCTCCCTTCCTCTCCTCCACCCCAATTCTTCCTCTTTCCTTTCTCTCCCCCCCCCACCCATTTTTAGCATCTTTCTATCCCTCCCTCCCATCCCCCTGTGTAGCAGGACCCCACCGACCCTCCCGCGATGAGACTGATATACTGTACCTCCAAAGCTTCCAAAACCAGCAGTGGTGACAGTGCTCCGAACGGGCTGCTTCGCGGCCTTCCCCGCCGGGGCCTTCCCTCTGCCGCATCACTGATGATGTCATAAAAGCCAGGCCTCAAAATAACATCCTACCCATATCAAAGTCTTTAGAGAATAAGTGGGTAAAAAGAATGATCACAAACAATTATCTTTTAGTGTTATCCCTATGTGCTTCCTTATAAGCACTAAAACTTGTTAACAGATCCTAACTTCCCCCAAAGTTTCAACTAAATTTATCGCTGACAACATTTCATATTCATATATTATTCCCATCATATTCCATATACTATTTCATATATACTATTCCACATACTATTTCATATATACTATTTCATATTCCCATATACTATTTCATATTCCCATCATATTCCATATACTATTCTCATCAAACACATTTCTTATAATAGAGGGTGGGCATATCATATATCATAGGAAGTCAGATCATATGACCTGGAGGTCATTTCAAGCCCACATCCTGCGACCTTGCTTTTAATCACGTGTGCCCACTCCTCCCTTACAGTTTATTCAAAAATAGCACCTAATCACTGGTTTCTAATGTCTGAAGTCATCAGGGACGCGGCAGAGGAAAGGCCCCGGCGGGGAAGACCGCAAAGCAAACCGTTCAGAGCGCTGCCACCGCCGCTGCTTTAGGAGTCCTCGGAGAGAAGGTATGGTAGGTCTCACCGGGGTGGGGGTTGCTGAATCGATGAGTTTGATTTTTTTTTGGCGAATTGGGCAGCGTCGGGGACATTCAGGGGTCGATCTTAACTAGGGCTTATTTTTGAGATAGGGCTTATATTAGGAGCATCTTTAAAAATCATGCTAGGGCTTGTTTTCGGGATGGGGTAGAGACTGGGCAGAACATGAGCCGAATAATATAATTGATGACGTTGCTTGGCAGTCTAAGTGTGAGTAAGTTGCTTGCACTTTACTTTTCTTCCTAGGATAGGCTCCAGGCCAGGCACCCTGCTGTCAAATTTCACTCATAAGGTCTTGTTTCGTGAAACAAATCTCCAGTTCTTTGATTGCGGTAAATTTCTTTTGAAAAATTGGGTCAGAGGAGTTTATGTCACTAGACATCTACCTAAGAGAATCCATGATAAAGGCAAACATATGTGTTTAATAAAGCTGTCTTCTAGGATGTAACCACATCATTTTTGTTATAATTTGAGAGTGTCTCCGTGTTCTCTTTTAAGATCAATAGGAAACTAGAAATGAGGGCTCATATTTTGAGGCTTATTATGACTGACATCTGATTATATTTTTTTTTCCAGGTTCTAGACAAAGGTATGATTACAGATTCAAACGTGAAGAAAGACCACATTTCAGCGGTGAGGCCTCCTCCTCATAATGTTCTTTTTTTTTTTTCCATTGCCTGTTCCAGAATTTCTTTCTAAAAATATCCCTTTAGCTTGAAGAGGTAGCTAGCACTCTTCACATGGTTAGTGTTTCCCTATAGGATTTCAATTCAGCACTTCATGGTCAAAAAGCTTTTATAGGGGAAGCACCCTTCGGGGATTCAAGAAAAGGTTAGATAAGTTCCTGCTGAACCAGAACATACACAGGTAATGCTAGACTCAAATAGGACGCTGGTCTTTGACCTAAGGGCCGCCGCGTGAGCGGACTGCTGGGCACGCTGGACCACTGGTCTGACCCCACAGCGGCAAATCTTATGTTCTGCCAAAATGTGGACAAAAAACGGAGCACTCAGGGGCTGATTATATAAACAGTGCCTAAATCGGCCAGCACCTAAAAAAAATGGCATCGGCCGCGTGTCAGTCACACGTAGGCGCTGTTAACAGAATCACGGCTAGTGGCGTCTATGTAAAAACATAGGCACCTGAAATGTAGGCGAGGATTTCAGAGGCCTACATTCCAGGCACCTACGTTTTTAGAGAATCGCGCTTAGCGGCGCCTAACTCGCACATTCTGCCCATAAAAATGCCCGCTTAGGCATGAGGCGCCGTTAAGCGCCATGTGATAGGCAAATATATTTTATAGAATCAGAAATTATAGAGCCTATTAAGGGTATTTTTGCCAATTGAGTTAGACGTCTTTATAGAATCAGCTCTTAAGGGCCTGAATCTATAAACCAGGGGTCCCCAAAGTCCCTCCTTGAGGGCCGCAATCCAGTCAGGTTTTCAGGATTTCCCCAATGAATATGCATGAGATCTATGTGCATGCACTGCTTTCAATGCATATTCATTGGGGAAATCCTGAAAACCCGACTGGATTCGGCCCTCAAGGAGGGGCTTTGAGGACCCCTGCAATAAACGGTGTCTATGTTAGGTGTTGCTCGGTGTTTGGATTGGGGACACCTAGCCGAGTTGATTAATTGGTTGAATTGGCATGGTAATTGACCATGCCATTAAATTCTCGTAAATGTGCAGAGTCGAGCTTACTAACGCCTAAGTCGAGGCACACACCACCGTCTACTGACGTCTACCTGAAAAGTAGGCATGGTTACGGGCAGAAAATAGGCGTGGTATGACTTAGGCGCCAGGAAAACCCTGGCATAATATATCAGTGGCTAACACTAGGATGCCTGCCGGCGCTTAAGTTGAGTTAGAAGCCAGTAGGTAGGATTCTGGTGCCTAGTGGTTGATTGGCAAACGCACCACTAAGCAACGTTTAAAGAATCAGGCCCTAATTGCTACTCAATGCTGGTATCAAGGTGCCTACATTCCATTTTAGAATAGAAAATGTCAGCATTTAAGCACTGACATTTTAGGTCCCGCCCATGTGCCACACAGACCCCGCCCACATGTACCTGCCCTTACAGATACGTGCTATGCACATTGCTTGCTAAGATTGCATTATAGCATCTACTATTGCAGACAGATAGGCAAATGAATGCCTCGAAAACCCTGGCCTACATTTCCGGTGACTACCTTTTCCGGAGGCGCGATTCTCTATTTGGCGCCGTCATGTGATTGACCCGCGATGGGCAGCTGCTTTTAAGTCGGCCGCCGACAATGCTGCCATTTAGAGAATCCAGGAGAGGGTTACCAGACATCCGGATTTATTGGGACATGTCCTCTTTTTAGAGGGCATGTCCGGGCGTCCGGATGGCTTTTCATAACCCGGCACTTGTCGGGAGAGGCATTTGCGCATGCGTGAATGCGCTCCCGACAGAGACGAGCAGGCTGAGGGAGCGGGGCTGTGGCGTGGTGTGGCTGGGGCGGGGATGGGTGGAATTGGGCGGATCTGGGGGGGAGGATCTATGGGTCCGGATTTTACATACGTAACATCTGGTAATTCTAATCCGGGCCTGATTAGCGCATGAATACTTACTCCCACTCCTCACATGACCCTTGCCACAAAAGATAAGATTTTTTATTTTTGTGTGGTGTTAGTGCACGTTGATTTGAAACCAGAAATGTAGCTGGACCTCAGGTTTTGGGTGGACCTGACCATGCATTTCCACTCTGGTCCCCCCACCCCCACCCCGCACTGCCACTCCACGCTGAAACAGTAAAATAAATACTTTGGATGGCGGGGATCCTCAGGCCCTACCAGGTAAACAGTCCTCCCTGAAGACCCAAGCAAACTCATCCTCCCGGCAGACAACGGCGTATTTCCATCTGCGCTACTAACACTCTCCACCTACGGTGCATGCTCAGCTTAACCAGCATCTCTCATGCATGCATGCACGGGAGGGAGGGGGAGTGCTAGTGTCGGCATACACACCGCTGTCTGCCAGGAAAATGAATCTGCTTGGGACTTCAGGAAGGACTGTATAGTTAGCGGTGCCCGGGGATCCCTGCCAGCTACATTAACAGTGTGTGTCACCACTGAGTGGGCTTGAAAGAAACTGGGTAGGCCCCCGGCCCACCCAGGCCCACCCGTGGTTACGCCACTGTTTGAAACTGATCGCCGGATGCCTCATTGAGTTCCACTGCCACTTACTGCAGCTAAGAGGGACCGAAAGACAATTGAAGGCATCTGAGATTAATACTACAAAGTGGTTTTTGTGGTTAAACAGGCCAGTGCTATGAGTGAATGAAGTTTCCTTTGTTCGTTAAAAGAAAAAAAGAAAATCAAAGAAAATAAGAAACGCTCATTTTCCATTTAATTGTAACCAAAAGCATATCTCTGATATGTGGTTCGGAGATTTGGCAGTTTCTGCCAGTTTCAGGTCATTTTCCTATGTCTATTCCCTGCAAACTCCACTTCCAAAAACATTCACATGTTGTCCACCACATTGTATTAAAGTTCTGAATTACGGAGCTGCTTATTACAAAACTATGTAAGGCAGCTCATTGGTTCAGAATCGAATGAAAAGCAGTGCACGCCGGCATTTTGGCACGCTGATTGTCATTAAAAAAAAAGGATAACAAGACCTCAGAGAGCTGTAGTGTTTTCAGCGGGGTTCAATAGCAAAATTTCTAGCAGGTTTTGTGTGGAACTCATTTGCATGCTTAACTTTCACCAGAATAAGGCTGTAAATTCACAGAAAATCCCGTGGGTTAGTGCATCGTCAACCCTAGATATGAAAAACCTGCGTCTCCTAAAGACAACAGAACAGTGAATCCAGCTCTCTTTACTGCTTAGCTTTTCAGAATGGAGTGCAGTGGTGGGTAAAGGTTTAAGGGGTCTTTTTAGCTAAACCAGGTTAAGCACTTAGGGAGAAATTCTGAAATGACATCTTAAAAGATAGGCACCTATCTCTTGTCAATCACACAGAATTGCACCTAACTTAAAACTTATAACTAGACAGGTTTTTTATTTAAATACTAGCTTTATAGCCCGTTACATTAACGGGTGCTAGAATATATGTGTGTGTTTGTCTTTATTTTTTTCTCTCTCTGTCTCCTTAGCCACTTTCTGTATTTCTGTCTTTCTTGGTTTTGGCTGTCCATCACCACCCCTTGCATACTCCCCCTGTCCATTCTCCCTTCCTTTTACCTCCCCTTATCCAGCAGCAGCCCTTCTCCCTTGTTTTACCTCCCCCCCTGTCCATCACCTCTTCCTGCTTCCCCTGTCCAGCAGTAGGCCTCCCTGCCGTTCACCATGTGGTCGATCCGTTGCCGACAGGCGGGGTCCAGCTCCGGTGCGTCGCTCGTGCACAGCAGCGGGAGCAGCGCCACCAGCAGCAGTGCCGCCATCGGGAGCCCTTCTCGAGGGAGCGGGACAGGCTGCTGAGGAGCTTCGGGGGCTGCAGAGATGGCAGAGACGGAGCGGCCGAGCTGAACTGGCGTCCCCCACCCCTCCCCGGTGCCAGTGCCGCTCTCCCTCTCAGCGAGCCGGGCTGGAAAAAAAGGAGACTGTGACGTATAAGCGCGCCTGCGCACTCGTGCCGTCGCGACGGAACAGGGAACACGCGGCGCGAATGCGCATGCGCGCTTAACATTTTATTATTATTGATACTGTATTTTTATTAAATAACACAAATCTTAATACTATATTATAAATTAAACATAAATGAATCCATATTGCACTTCCAGTTACTAAAATCTTTATTATCCCACAACACCGTGGAAGAAAACCTGGAGCTTGTACTCAGTCCATTCCCAAGCCTTAATAAAGTTGTTCCACATCCTAGTCTGTGTGTATTATTTCATTTCTCCAATATTCCGACAAGCATAGATTGATTCTTAGACAATGCCTTCTCACTCCAATTCGGACTGTATCCAGCCGGCCCGATGTAGCACCACGTTTCGCTATGATTGCATCTTCAGGAGCTGAAACTGTGGCAGGTTTGTATCCCGTCTGAGGGGAGAGTGGGCTTGTGAACCCTTGCAGTTGCTAATCTATAATGAAATGAAGCAGTAAAGAAGTTGAAAACCCTGCCACCGTTTCAGCTCCCGAAGACGCAGTCATGGCGAAATGTGGTGCTACGTCGGGCTGGCTGGACACAGTCTGAATTGGAGTGAGAAGAAGGCATTATAGCGGCTTTGTCTAAGAATCAATCTATGCTGGTTGGAACATTGGAAAATTGTAACTTTATTCCTCCATCCCTTGTGTACCGATTAGTTTGTAAGTCTGTCGGTCTAACCCATCATTTTTTAATTTTAAATAGTATGTCTAAATGTATGTTTATCTTTCTTTTAATGTAATTTGCTTAGTAAATTTGAATAAGCGATTCATCAAATCAAAATCAAATCAAATCAAAACTTGATAATACACCCAGACTAGGATGTGGAACAGCCTTTATTTTCATCAGAAAAGGCTTGGGAATGGACTGAGTACAAGCTCCAGGTTTTCTTCCACTGTATTGTGGGATAATACAGATTTTAGTAACTGGAAGTGCAATATGGATTCATTTATGTATAATATAGTATTAAGATTTGTGTTATTTAATAAAAATACAGTATATTTAAATAAAAAACCTGTCTAGTTATAAGTTATAAGTTTTAAGTTAGGTGCAATACAGGCGCCTAAGTGTAGTATAGGCGCCTGTATTGTAGTTCAGGGTTTTAAAGGCCTACGTTTTAGGCACCTAAGTCCTTTAGAGAATCGTGCCTAGTGGTGCCTGTGTCCTTCTCTCGACCTACACACGCCTACTTTGGAGATATGATTGAAGTTTACAAAATCCTGAGTGGAGTAGAACGGGTACAAGTGGATCGATTTGTCACTCCATCAAAAATTACAAAGACTAGGGGGACACGCGATGAAGTTACAGGGAAATACTTTTAAAACCAATAGGAGGAAATATTTTTTCACTCGGAGAATAGTTAAGCTCTGAAATGTGGTAAACACAGATAGAGTAGCTGGTTTTAAAAAAGGTTTGGACAATTTCCTGGAGGAAAAGTTCATAGTCTGTTATTGAGAAAGACACGGGGGAAGCCACTGCTTGCCCTGAATCGGTAGCATGGAATGTTCCTACTCTTCGGGGTTCCCGAATCTTGCTATTAGGATTCTGGAATGTTGCTACTCTTTGGGGTTCTAGAATCTTGTTACTCTCTGGGATTCCGGAATCTTGCTATTGTTTGAGATTCTGTATGGAATATTGTTACTCTTTGGGATTCTAGAATCTTGTGACTCTCTGGGATTCCGGAATCTTGCTATTCTTTGAGATTCTGTATGGAATGTTGCTACTCTTTGGGATTCTAGAATCTTGCTACTCTCTGGGATTCTGGAATCTTGCTATTCTTTGAGATTCTGTATGGAATGTTGCTACTCTTTGGGTTTTGGCCAGGTACTAAGGACCTGGATTGGCCACCATTAGAATGGGCAACTGGGCTTGACAGACCATTGGTCTGACCCAGTAAGGCTAAGGCTATTCTTATGTTCTTATATTTGAGTCAGTTTATATTCGAGTATATACGGTAGCTAATTCAAAAAGTATGTTACACACATAACTGACTCTGTTCTTTAACTTGTGTGCACAACTTTACATGGTAAGAGTCAAATTGTGCATGCATGTTTATTAGGGAGACGGTGCTTTCCAGAAGTTTTGTTGTGAAGGAAAAATTGGATGAGTCATTTGCTCTTTTTCTGCTGTCATCTACTAAGTCAAATATTAATAATTTAGATTCTGTGAATTGGGGCCGAAGAAGCTGAAATCTTTGCATTTCCTTCTTTTATCAATATTTGCATGTCCTGGAACATTCTGTTCTGAATAACATATCCATTTTGAATAAGTTAGTTCCTTGATGGCTGATGCCTTTTCTTTAAGGGACTCATCTCACAGTCCCAGGTCCCTCATGAAATCTCACCATCTGTTCTCCTTGATTCGGTATAACAGCCCATGAAAGTTTACTGTACATGGCGTTAATTCTTCAAAGAAGTGCTCATAACCTAGAGAACAGGATTTAATCCTAACAGCGCATTTGGAAATGTCACTGGCTATTCACTACCTCTGCTTGTTGCTATGACACGGGGGGAGGAGGGGGGGGACACGATGCATATTTTCAAATAGGTTTGAAGAATAGGCCACCCAGTGAAGAAATGCTGTATCCTCTATAATAAAACCCTAAGCGTGCATGCGCACTTAGGAGGCTGTGATCCCTGCCACGGTGGTGTGTGCTTCCGTGGCCGTATTCTATTTGCAGTGCGTGCACCAGCTTGCGGCATGTGCAGCGATTTCAGTGGCAGTGGCGGTTTGACTCCTGCGCTGCCGCTGCCGGGACACCTCTTCTCACCTCTGGTCCAGCAAACGCAGCAGCCTCAGGGCATTTGCTAGGCTGGATAGGGGAAGCAGGGAAGAGGTGCTGCTGGACAGGGAGGAGGTAATACGAAGGGAGAAGGGCTGCTGCTGAACAGGGGGAGCAGGGAAGGGGTGCTGCTGGACACCGGGTAGGTAAAAGGAAGGCAGAAGGGCTACTGCTGGACAGGGGGAGCAGGGAAGGGGTGCTGCTGGACAGGGGGGAGGTAAAAGGAAGGGAGAAGGGCTACTGCTGGACAGGGGGAGCAGGGAAGGGGTGGTGGTGGACAGCTGAGGAAAGAGAGAGACAGAAAGAAAGAAACAAAGACATACAGACAGCGGCCATGGAGAGAGAGACAGATAGAAAGAAAGACAGACAGACACATCTATTCTAGCACCTGTTAATGTAACGGGCTTAAAGACTAGTTGCTTAATAAAGTCCATTTAATTTATGATAAAACACTTCACATTTTGAAACTATAATCATTTTTCATCCAATTGTTTTAGAAAGCAATTAACAAATAACAACCCTGTTGCAAATTTTCCCGTGCAGGCGCTTTTCACATAAGTACTGCGTGCAGATTTTCAAAAGCAAACAACCCACGTGGTTACCTTTGAAAATATGCCATAAACTGAGGGGCCAGGGAAAAAAAAATACTCGCGCAATTGCTCTACAGAGGCCGGCAGAATTCTGATTATCCAAAATCAACATGAAATATGAGTTAATTGTTAACCGAGTTATGCTTGCTTTTAAATTTATAACGATGCATTTTAATGATGAATGAAAGGTCTGTTTAAAGACAGCAAATTTATGCAAATGACTGCACACATGGTGGGAACAGAGATATTTGGAAACTATTTATGTACTATGACAGTGTAAAATCAAACCTCCACAGATTTTTTTTAACAAAATGTTCCTACAGATTTATTTGTGCTGAGTCTTTGGCAGGTTAGGGATTGAATTTATTTTTCTACTTTCCATTTCCAATATTATTCTTGCAGTGTGTTCTGGGAGCTCTTAAATAGGGATATTTGAGTATTGCAAAAAAAAGTTCTGTGACTCTATTCAATAAATCGACTGAAAATCCTCAAATCCATGGGTTCATCACATCGATTGGTTTGGTCTGCCTTGGAGGCTCAGCAGCAATGTGGCTGCTGCCCTGGAGAGGCTATTGCTCTTCATTGTGGTCAAGAGATACTCTAGAGGTCGTATGAACGGTGGCAAGTCAAATGTGCGCAAGACAAATGCATGCGGACAATTGCGCAAAGACAACTGAGCGCAAGACAATTGCGCGGAATGACACGTGCGCCATAATGACTTGCACGCTATTGTCTTGCTCTATAAAGTCCTGCACGCATCTGACCACGTGCGTTTGTCTGTGTGCATTTGTCTTGCGCGCTAATGACTATGAGCCCGTGTGAATAGCCATTTGGGAGAAAGAGGCGTCCACCATCACTCAAAGGTGACACCTTGTGGCCAGACTCAGGGTTACACATTACAATATCCTAGAACAGTGATTTCTCCGATGCGTGGACCCTCAAAGCCCTCCATTGCAACCCTCAAACAGTTGGCTAAAATGTTCTTCAAGTCCTGTGAATGTGTTAATTTCAGTCTTGCCCACTTGATATAGTAACTGCAAACAAGTGTTATAGAATCAAACAGGTCAAGGCAGTCTCTTTTAGAGGCTTCTCAAAACACGGCACTTTTATTAGGTGATTAAACCAGATGGAAACTAGGGGAGAGTGGTCCCATGGGATCTGCCCTAATATCCTAGTGGGACTTGTATACTGCCTTTTTTGTACCTGGGGGCAATGGAGGATTCAATGACTTATCCTGGGAGCAGTGCTGGGATTTGATCCCACAACCTCAGGGTGCTGAAACAGCAGCTCTGCCCCTTGGCTATCCCTGACCTCCACGATTAGGAGCCTAATGACCCGTCCACTCCTGTCTCCAAGGGATTGTGCTCAGACTTAGAAAGATCACATCTTTGAAAATGCCGCTCTTGGGGGGGGCGGGGGGTTCTCCATGTCATTTCACAAGATAAACTGCTTAAAAGATAACCTGTTAACATGTGTGAATTCCAGGATTACAAGTGTTTTCCTTTGCTCTTTCATGCTGGATAGTTTTTCTAGTTTGCGTTCTCTGTTCTGTATTATTCTTAGATAATTACTGATTCTTTTGTTATATCAATAAAATTGCTTTGGTAAAAAAAAAAAGTCATTAGTGCTATATCCATCAGGCCAGGAGGTATTCAGGGTGACAATTTTCATATTACAGAGGCTTCAACAGATGGAGGATGACTCAAAACAATTTCAGCTGCCAAATATGCAAAAAGTAATCCAAATCAATTGAAAAACTGAAGAGGGCTCTTTTCTTTCTTTTTTTTTTAAATTCTTTATTCATTTTCAAACCTACAATAAGTGTGAAAATATGTCCAAACAAATTAACAATAAATATATCACTTAATAATCATCAATAGTATCTAATATAATAAAATGGTAAGCTGCGCATGCGCACTTCCTAAGTGTGTGCCGGTTTTCCGTGAGCTGTAGCGACACATAGGAAGTGCGCATGCGCGGCTTATGATTCTTTGAAAGACGCGGCGGTGGCTACTCTCACGATCCCCGCCTGCGTCGGACTTCCGACGCAGGTGGGGATCATGAGAGGAGCCACCGCCGCGTCTTTCAACTAAAAAAAAAACAAAAACAAGGCGGATGTCGGCCCGATGGCTGGAGTTCACCGCTGAGTCCGGTGAGGAGTGCTTCCCTCAACAGGAACCGTCGGGTCTAATTCAAATATCCCCGGCAGGTTGGGAGGGGGCGGAGCAGGCTCGCACACCTGGCAGGGACCGGACAGGAACTAGACTCCCTGCAGGAGCCAGCCTGATGGCTGGAGATCACCGGACTGGACAGGGGGAGCAGGTAAGGGGGTGCTGCAGTACAGGAGGAGCAGGAAAGAGGTGATTCTGGACAGGGGGGAAGGTAACAGGAAGGGAGGCATACTGCTGGATGGGGGAAGCAGGGAAGAGGAGCTGCTAGCCGGGGTGGGGGGGGAGGTAAAAGGAAGGGAGAAGGGCTCCTGCAACGGAGAAGAGCTACTGCTGGATATGGGGAGCTGGAAATGGGGTAATGCTGAACAGGGGGAGATAAAAGGAGAAGGGCTACTGCTATATAGGGGGAGCAGGGAATGGGTGGGGTGCTGCTGGACAGGGAGGAGGTAAAAGTAAGGGAGAAGGGCTGCTAGCACCCGTTAATGTAACGGGCTAAACAACTAGTAAATGATATGCTCTTATCTCCCACCCTTTCCACCCTTTCCTATCATATAATCAATACCTTATACAATAAGTAACAATAAAATTACCCCCCTCCCCCTCTCACAAGCTCTTTTCATAATTTCTCAGAAAGGACAAACCTTTAGAAAGCAAAAGGGATTGATTAGTAGAAAGAACCACATCATGACATCGGATTTTTGTCTTCAGATTTTAATGGCTTTTTAAATTGTCTTTTGCAGTTAAAAACTCCGCTGCCGTGTTTCATGGGCAGGGGATGATGGATGAAACGGACTGATAAGCAGGGGCAAGATTAACGAAAAGGCCCAGTAGGCACATGCCTAGGGCCTGAAATGGTCAGGGGGGGGGCCAGATGAAGGAGGGCATCAACATTGCTTTTTCTAAATGGCGATGGGCCCTTCCAGCATCGATCGGCAACGCGGGCCCCTCCCCCCGATTGGCAACGTGGGCCCCACCCTGATTGGCAACACCCCCCCCCCCACCCATTGATGGAAAGTAAGACAAGCAAGCAACGCGGGTAAAAAAGGCAACGGGAACTGTAATTTTGCAAGCGGTGCTGCTTGCCCAAAGCTTCCCTCTGACGCAGCTTCCTGGGCACATGGTGGGGTGGGGCAGGGCAGGGGTCCCGGTGTACTTGTGTGCCTAGGGGCCCTCGACCAATTAATCTTGCTCTGCTGATAAGTGACCCCAATGTACTAATAAATTATTGGGACATGAAGACCTCCATAAGGCCGCGGGGAAGAGGATTAGTTTTGAAATGTGTCAGCAGTTAAGAATGGACTTTTATGAAAAAGATTAATTTAATATTTTTCTACTTCCATTTAAAACAACACAGGGCTAAATTCATTGAATGACTCCCAAAGATAAGCAGTAAGACTGTCTGTTCTAAGCTAATTTTCTATAAAAGAGTGGTCTGTGCAGAGTGTCCTTTATAGAATACAGTATATCATACAAAATCAAAATTGCCAGTCAATCATCTTAATCAAGTTGTTAATGTTAATGTTCTGTGTATCAAATTGACAAAACTGTCACATATATTGTATAGACCAGTGGTCTCAAACTCGCGGCCCGGGAGCCACATGCGCCCGCCAGGTCCTATTTTGAGGCCCTCGGTATGTTTATCATAATCACAAAAGTAAAATAAAAGAGTTTCTTGATCATCTGTCTCTTTAGCTATAAATGACAATATTATTATTAAGACTTAGCCAAAAGGAAAGATTTATAAACTATAAAGAGTTTTACCTCATGCAAAATTGTCATTTCTTTAATAAGACATTAACTATTTTTTTCTGAGGCCCTCCAAGTACCTCCAAATCCAAAATGTGGCCCTGCAAAGGGTTTGAGTTGGACACCACTGCCAAAGGTCCATCAAGCCCAGTATCCTGTTTCCAACAGTGACCAACCCAGGTCCCAAGAGTAGCAAAATTCCGGAGCTGAGATTGTGATGTCATAATGCCTCATTCCACCAATGCCTAAGAGCCAGCCTCAGCAGTGATGTCACAATAGCTTGATTATTTCTCACATAAGAACATAAGAGCTGCCATAGTGGGACAGATCAAAGGTCAGTGTTCTGAAACTCGCGGCCCGCCAGGTACTATTTTGAGGCCCTCGGTATGTTTATCATAATCACAAAAGTAAAATAAAACAGTTTCTTGATCATATGTCTCTTTAGCTATAAATGACAATATTATTATTAAGACTTAGCCAAAAGGAAAGATTTATAAACTATAAAGAGTTTTACCTCCTGCAAAATTGTCATTTCTTTAATAAGACATTAACTATTTTTTTCTGAGGCCCTCCAAGTACCGCCAAATCCAAAATGTGGCCCTGCAAAGGGTTGGAGTTGGAGACCACTGGTATAGACCCAAGGAGACCTCAGAAGCAGCTTGCTTAATGGGAACAATTACCCAACAAATTTTTCAAAAGGCCGCAAGCTTCCTCACCGGTTCTCCAGAGGAGGATGACGAAAATGATAGGAGGTTTGTGCCAGAAGACATATGAGGAGAGCCTGGAAGCCCTGAATATGTATACCCCAGAGCAGTGGTCTCAAACTCCCACCCTTTGCAGGGCCACATTTTGGATTTGTAGGTACTTGGAGGGCCTCAGAAAAAATAGTTAATGTCTTATTAAAGAAATGACAATTTTGCATGAGGTGAAACTCTTTATAGTTTATAAATTTTTCCTTTTGGCTGTCTTAATAATAATATTGTAATTTATAGCTAAAGAGACATATGATCAAGAAACTGTTTTGTTTTACTTTTGTGATTATGATAAACATACCGAGGGCCTCAAAATAGTACCTGGCAGGCCGCATGTGGTCCCCGGGCAGCGAGTTTGAGACCACTGCCCTAGAGGAAAGGAGGGACAGGGGAGATATGATTCAGACATTCAAATACTTGAAAAGTATTAACGTAGAACAAAATCTCTTCCAGAGAAAGGAAAATGGTAAAACCAGAGGACATAATTTGAGGTTGAGGGGTGGTAGATTCAAAGGCAATGTTAAGAAATTCTACTTTACGGAGAGGGTGGTGGATGCCTAGAATGTGCTCTCGAGAGAGGTGGTGGAGAGGAAAACGGTGACGGAGTTCAAAGAAGCGTGGGATGAACACAGAGGATCTAGAATCAGAAAATAATTGTAAATATTGAAGAACTAAGGCCAGGACTGGGCAGACTTGCACGGTTTGTGTCTGTATATGGCCGTTTGGTGGAGGATGGGCTGGGGAGGGCTTCAATGACTGGGAGGGTGTATGTGAGTTGGAGTGAGCTTTGATGGAGATTTCAGCAGTTGGAACCCAAGAACAGTACTGGGTAGAGCTTTGGATTGTTGCCCAGAAATAGCTAAGAAGAAAAAATGTAAAAAATTTAAATTGAATTAGTTTGGGCAGACTGGATGGACCATTCGGGTCTTTATCTGCCGTCATCTATGTTACTATGTTTTTCATAAATAAATATATATAAGGTGCAAAAACTAAAGAAACATTTTAAGTTATCTTACATACTGGTAATCAGCATATTGCCAAACCCCATGCCAGATAAGATAAGACTTATTTAAGATAAGTTAAAAATTTTCTTCAGAGTTTTTGCCCCCTCACTACGCTACTGACAGGGCCTTTGTGTCTAACTTTGGGTATATCAATCATTAAATAAATTCGTGCCACACTCTATTGTATTTAATTATATTCCATATTACTTCATATCTGCAGAAAGTTCATACTTGCAAAAACTCATAGATATCTAATTTAGCAAATAATGCTTCCCCTCATCTTCTGAATCACAGTAGAAATAGACACGGAGATAATGGTGTACTTTCTTAAATGGGGAATGATCCTTGAAACAGCATATCAAGCGAAACGCCGAATTCGCGTCGGATCCCCATTCAGTGTATAAGATGAGATAAGTTTTTCGCTAAAGTTTAACTTAGCTTATATATTTATTTAAATTATATGCAAGAATTGAAACAAAATGAGTTCTATTGGCCAATGAAGAGGTTGGCTACTGTCATACTCGAGTGTTACAAGAAATAGGGCACTCGGGTGTAGCCGCTGAGGCCTTAGAAAGTTTGATGAAATATTTCTACTGTGATTCAGAAGATGAGGAAGCATTATTTGATAAAATAGATGTCTATGAGTTTTTGCAAGTATGAAATTTCTGCAGATATGAAGTAATCTACTATAATAAAACGCTAAGCGCGCATGCGCACTCTTACCCCGTGTTCCCTGATCCCTGATCTGTCAGACATGCGCGCTTACTACATCACCACACACAGCCGTAAACGGCCTGCACCTTACCAAGTCGCAGTCCAGCTCGCGAGACACCATGGGGCCGCGAGGAGACGCAGATGGTGGCGGAGGGAGCGAACGCGGAGTCCTGCCGTGCCTTCCCGAACCTCAACCATCAGTCTCCTCCTTCCTGCCCGCCTCGACGCCATCGGGCTGTGAGGAGACGTGGATGGTGGCGGAGGGAGCGAACGCGGAGTCCTGCCGTCGCCTTCCCGAGCCTCAACCGTCAGTCTCCTCCATCCTGCCCGCCTCTGGCCTCTGCCCCTCTCTATGGCAACTCGGCTTCACTCATTTTTTTGGTTTTGTTTTCCGTGGGCAAACCGTACATGTGCCAGAGCTGCGGCAAGGGCTTCTCCAGGTGAGCACAGGAGGTGTGAAGGGCTGTGGTAGGAGAGGGCTTTTTCAGGTTAGTGCACAAGTCAGAAGAGGAGGGGTTACGGTAGCATACTCTCCAAGTGAATGGGTTAAGGAGGAGGGGTTCGATCTAAGGTTACACGGAGAGGAGGGGTTGGGATAGAGAAAAAGGCTAGAGAACGGTTTTCAGGTGAACACTGGGTGCAGAGAAGAGGGGCAAGAGATCTTTGCAGATGATGTCTGGGAAGGGTTTAGGCAAGGGGTTTTAAGATGAGTAGGGATTGGGAGAGTAGGCGAGAAGGGGCAGAGAGGTGCTGCTGCACATGGAAGTGGGGTGGGGGACGGAAATGCTGCTGCACAGGGAAATGGAGGGGGAGGGTATGCTTTTGCTGCTACTGCACAGGAAGTGGAGTGGGGGAGGGAAATGATGCTGGTGAGAAAAGGGGGCTGGGGCTGAAAGGGAAAAGATGGGAGAAGGGGGCTGGGGGGGGGGGCGGTAGGTAAAAATGGGTTTGGAGCTGGGGCTGAAAATAGGGGACATGTGAGAGAAGGAGGCTTTACTAGCACCCGTTAATGTAACAGGCTTAAACACTAGTATGGAATATAATTAAATGCAATAGAGTGTGGAATGAATTTATTGATGATTGATGAACTTATTGATGAATTTATTGATGATTGTTGAACTATAGCCTTCACTCAGGAAATAAATTATATTACAGCCATTTATTTTAGCTAACTTTGGGTGTATGTATGCATTTACGCCTGCCAAAGGCTGATTGAAATGCTGGTGCCCAAATGATCACGTTCTGGAAACGCCCTTGAGCTGCCCCTGCCCCCAGCCCTGGCCGCACTCCCTTTGACGTTGCGCACTATGAGATTCAGGCGTGTCATAGAAAAGGGCACAGGGCAGATCTGTGTAGAACTCCTAATTACTGCCAATTGCTAATTCCAATAATTGTTAGCGTTTCATTGATCAATTAGTTTCTGCGCAGATTTGGGATCTGGGCACCCAAATTTGGACAGCATACAAAATCCACAGATCAGTGTGTACATTTAGGGCTCCTTTTACTAAGGTGAGCGACGCGTATTAGCATGCGCTGAATATACGCACGCGCTAAACACTAATGCGCCCATTTTAAGTCTATGGACGCGTTAGCGTTTAATGCGCACTGAATATACACACGCGCTAAACACTAACGTGCCCATTTTAAGTCTATGGACGCGTTAGCGTTTACCGTGCACTGAATATATGCACGCGCTAATCACTAATGTGCCCATTTTAAGTCAATGGAAGCGTTAGCGTTTACCGTGCACTGAATATATGCACGCGCTAATCACTAATGCGCCCATTTTAAGTCTATGGACGCGTTAGCGTTTACCGTGCACTGAATATATGCACGCACTAATCACTAATGCGCCCATTTTAAGTCTATGGACGCGTTAGCATTTACCGTGCACTGAATATGCGCAAGCGCTAAACACTATCGCGCCCATTTTAAGTCTATGGACGCGTAGGCGTTTAATGCGCACTGAATATACACACGCGCTAAACACTAACGTGCCCATTTTAAGTCTATGGACGCGTTAGCATTTACCGCGCACTAAAATGGCTAACTCACCTTTGTGAAAGAGGGGGTAAATGTGACTTCAAGTTGAAATGGGCAGGTTTTGGATATTTTGATAATAATTGAACTTTTTTTCATTATTTTAAGGATTTTTTTAAAGGATCTATGATTGACTAGGTTCCCTGATAATGCTAGTAGACATTTACTGGGATGTTTACTGTGAGGTCTTTGTCTTCCTTAATTTTCTTACAATTTGTTGATGTTTGGCAAGAATATTTTTGTTTGATTTCTATTTTTTTTTTTTATTACCGTACTTTTATGTGCCTTTTTTTGTTGCAAAAACTAACTCATTCTGTCTCACGACAAACCTCAGTTCAGTTTGATTATCACCCCCTTGTTTCATCTAGAAGGTAAATTCACGAATCTTCTAAACTCACGATCAAAAGAATAAGTTTGTAAGCTAAGGACCCAACCAGTATCAAAATAAGAGGGATTTCAGTCAAAGAAACAGAGAACTAGAGGAAGCTCTAGAAAGACAAACATAGACCCAGGGCATAAGTGAACACAAGCTCAAGCAATCCGTAATCAGCGGA
Source organism: Geotrypetes seraphini (assembly GCF_902459505.1). Taxonomy (NCBI): domain Eukaryota; kingdom Metazoa; phylum Chordata; class Amphibia; order Gymnophiona; family Dermophiidae; genus Geotrypetes; species Geotrypetes seraphini. The sequence continues at coordinate 13,025,442 of NC_047093.1, read as the reverse complement.
AAGCCTCAACCAGGCACATGATACATTAGGACAGAAATAGCGGCTGTTTGCTCTTCTTTCATGGAGATATAGGTGGGCTTCAAATCACAAAGTGCTTCTCACGTGAATTTATTCTCCTGAGCTGGGAACTTGGATATTAACGAGAAATGGTGTGTGCAAAAGTGTGTTTAAAGGATGTTTAAATGAGATCGACGCTTTTAGAAAAAAATGTGCTTCAGGATTTCCACAGGTCATTTAGTTCTGTGAACTTAAAGTTAGGAGAGAGGGACACAGTCACAGGAGAAAAATAGCTCTGAGGGAAATCTTAAACTTAAGCCATGTGAGTAGGAATTTCGCTCTAGTCTAGCTTTGACAAATAGGGGGAGAATAGAAGCTCCTTACATCTACGGACTAGGGGCTAGATTCACTAAGATTACTGATCGGTTTGCAACCCCCGACCCTTTTCACTAACCTCGTGGCCGATCCAACTCCGATCCGCACATGCAAATGAGGGGAAACGGCATGCAAAATAGGAAGGACGCAATTCACTAAATTTTTTCAGGAACACCGATTGGGCTGGCCGATCAAAAAAGAAGCAACTGATGGGGACCAGTTGCTCCCGTCTTTTCCTGTTCTCTGCCGACTTCTCTTTCCTTGCCGCCTGGACTTCTCCTGCCTTTCCGCCCGGACTTCTCCTGTCTTTCCGCCCGGACTTTTCCTGCCTTTCCGCCCAGACTTTTCCTGCCTTTCCGCCCAGACTTCTCCTGCCTTTCTGCCCTGACTTCTCCGTCCTTGCCACCCAGATTTCTCCTGCCTTGCCACCCCAACTCTCCTCTCACTGCCCTGCCCTCTGCCCCGACTCGCTGCCTTGCGCCCTGAATCTCATCTTGCTGCCCCAACTCGCCGCCCTGACTCTCCCGCCCTTCCCCCATAGTGCGAACTCGTGGTTTTAAACCCGTGGGTATAAAACGGGTCAAAACCATGGGCTTGCAAAGTATTAAAAAAGGGATAAAAAAAGAAAGAAAAAAAATGCAGCTCGCAGCTCTGTAAGCATGCGCAGACCATCTACAGACAAAGAGGATGGTCTGCGCATGCTTCAAGATCGCTCACTAGTGATCCACGTGGTCTGTGGGGGGTGTTCCTCCGATCGCCCCCATTTGCATGCTGACCCTGTGTGGATTCGTTGGCCTGCTGCTGATCGGCCATGGATCGGGCACGATTGGGCAGGTTAGTGAATCCGGTGGTTTACCCACGGCTTGTACAGGCATTCCTGTGTTAACTCTGTAATTTGATATGCTTTAGAGTCGAAGAGAGTAAAATCTTTTGGCTACGGATAGCTCACCTTTAAAGTTATATTTTTGGTTTATAAAACATTAATCTTCAATGAGCCTCTATTCATATCAAAAATGATTGTCCCTTACAATTCTTCTCGTTCCCTACGATCGTCTTCAATGAATCTACTTTCAATCCCGTCTTTGAGGGTTATCGGCACAAGACGAAATGATATGTTTTCAGTTGTAGCACCTTCCTTGTGGAATGCCCTCCCAAATTTTATTAAACTTGAAAAAGACATCACTTCTTTTAAAAAAATTTTAAAAACATATTTATTTCAAGATGCATTTGATTTATGACAAATATATTCCAATTTCCTGCATTTTCATAATAATCAATTAAAACTTTTTACATTTCTATCCCATTCTTACCTAATGTATTTCCCGTTTTATGTAATTTCACTAAACATTACAATTGTAACTTTTTCCCTCCTTACCCACTCATTCATGTATGTCCAATCCCTCTGTCTAATGTCTTGTCCCACAATATTAAATGTATTACCAAAATCTGTTGGTTTTTAATTTGTACATCGCTTAGATATTGTAATAGGCGATCCATCAAATGTAAATAAACTTGAAACTTGAAACTAGAATGTAAATGCATGCAAATGACCCGCATATTCATTTAGTAAAGCTTAGTGCACTCTAGCGAAATGGGTAACTGCTTTGCTCTGCCTTGTCTCATACCTCGCTTTTGCCATGATTTTCTTCTCCTCGTGCTGCCTCTTTCGGCATTCTTTCGCACTTGTTTGAAGATCAACTCCCGTCATACAGCAAGAGCACGTGTTCTGCCTTTGCTTCTGCAGGAATTTTCGATCTTCATTTTTAAGTTCAGTCATCATAACATCTTTTCTTGAAATATCAAACAACTCTTTTGAGTTCACTTTTAAAGATTTCTTCATTCTTTTTTTTTTTTAACTTTATTTAGCTTTTTAATGCCAACAAAAAGTGCAATACAATTTATATACAAATTAATGATAATCAACCAAGCACTTATAATCAGTATCTAAACAAAAGATAAAATTTCCCTCCCCCGTCCATCATTACCATCAGGAAAAATACCAAAACAAAAGATATACCCCCCTCCCGCCCCCAACTCCCCAGGATGTGTGAAAAACAACGGAAGATAAAGATAAAGGACAACTATAGCAAATCTACAAAAGATGTCAATGGACCCCAAACTAATTTGAATATCTTATTATGCCCCAGCATGTCAGCATTCATTTTCTCATATTTATAAGTTAAACATAAGCTCGCCCACCAAAAAGGAAAACTAAGGTGATCCCAATTCTTCCAATTACGAGTAATCATTTGCATGGCTATCCTGATCATAATAAGGAAAAGCCGGCATTTATAAAGGGCTTAATATGCAATAACATTCTGCATATAACTACCTCATACATCAATGGAATTTTTCATTTTGTCTATCACGAGTTCTGTGTTTCTTCAGGGGCAATTACTCTTCATGTAGTCTCTTCAACTTCCTAACGCAAGAGTCTATGCGTTGTGTCGGAATCCTAGCTTGATCCCATACAATCATCACTGACTCACATGTCAACTTATAGCTTTCCAGTAAATAATAATAATATAATAATAATAACTTTATTTTTGTATCCCGCTATACCCGGAAGAGTTCTAGGTGGTTCACATCAATTAAACAAGGTTACAAGTGGTTTACATCAGTTGAGCGGGGTTACAAGCGGTTCAATAACAAATTGATCATAGTTGCCAGGGGGGGGTGAGGGAAGGATGTGGAGGGGAGAGGGGATGTTAGATGGAGGGGGCGTTGGGATCCTGGTCTTGGAAAAGGCGGGTTTTGAGTAGTTTTCTAAAGCTGAGGTAGTTGGGGGCCTTGAGGGCCATTTGGGATAACCATGGGTTTAGCTTAGTGGCTTGGAAGGCGAGGGTTTTGTCGAGGAATTTTTTAGAGTGGCAAAGTTTGAGGGAGGGGTAAGCGAATAGTTGGATTCCCTTCATCATACTGATGAAAATTGACCATTATATTGGGGTCTTCTATCCCGCCAATTCTATCCCGCCAACCTTTTAATTCTAGGCGGTTTACAACAAGAGTTGGCCTGGACATTTCCAGGGAGAATACATGGTTAACAGATGTAGTATGCATCGGGATCTGTGGAGGGTCGATCAGGTTTCGTTAGATCGTGTGATAAATTTCTTCAGTAGAAAGGTTTTAAATTCTTTCCTGAAGGTTTTGTAGTTGGGCGTTATAGTCAGCAGATTGGAGAGGTGGCGGTCCAGTCCACGTGCAGTCTAGCAGTTGACAGCTGACGGACTGACTTCCCAAAAAGCCAGTTTTCAGGTGCGGATCGCAAACTAGACGACACCATACAAACTCATTATTTACAATCACCCACCTACACAACATACAAGCTGGGGGTGACCTCTAAATATTGCCTAATCAAGCTGAAATTTAACATATGAGTACGACATACCAAGTGGTCAAAAGTAAGCCTTGTGGAGACAAGATTTGACAAGGTTGATTTTTTTGCATACTACCGTGGACCACCCTAGTGTGCAAGCATGTACAGTAACTTTCCTGGAACCGTCTCATTTCGGAAAACCCATATGTTTGCTGATCTAAGTCAAAACAAATTCCAATTAAAAGGAGTGTGAACTATTTTTGGCACGCACGGCTGCCTTGAATAGGGCTGGCATATGGGAGGGATTTCCAGAAACTTACATAAACACTTTTTTAATACAATTCACATAACCAAATATACTCTTTGGAGCCAATTTTGTAAGTGGCACCTCTTTTGGGGGCTCTGATGCCACATGCCGAGAGTCTACCCTACAGCAGCATCTGGGTGCACAGATTTCATTATAGAGTGGAATACCAGTGTAACTTGGCATCAGCATACTGTGCATTTACCTCGTATCGAAGTTAAGACACTGTCTGATATTTAAATTACCGTGTGACGATGGTCCTGAGATGGCGCTGTCTTTGGCGCTGTCTTTGGTCCTGACGATGGTCACGGAGTTTACGCTCTAAGGATAAGTCATGTCTTGACGTGCCCTCTTTGACCGTGGTTAAACTTTTGAGTTTCTGCAAGGTGATGCTTTCTGGGCGAGGCCCTACATGTCGGCATGAGCTTGCCTTGGCGCTCAGGGGTTACAGTTTAGAAAAAAGCTTAAAACTGCGTTGTTTTTGCGCACCTTTCCAAATTGAAGCAGTGAGTGGCGTGCTAACAGTTTTTTTTCTCAGTCAAGGGAGAGCACGGCGAGATAGGTTTTAGGTATTTTTTTTTTTTCTTTATTGTTTTATGTAACACTAGTCTTTAAGCCCCTTATATTAACGGGTGCTAGAATAGATTTGTGTGTCTGTCTTTCTTTCTGTCTCTCTCCTTGGCCTCTGTATGTCTTTTTTTTCCTGTCTGTCTCCTTGGCCGCTGTATGTCTGTCTGTCTTTGTTTTGGTGTCTATCTCTTTTAATCTGTCTCTGTAGCCCCCTGTCTTTCTGTGTGTGTCTTTTTTTTCTGTTTGTCTCTTTCTCCTTGTCCAAAGTTTGTTTTTCTTTAAATCTGTCTCTTTAGACCCCTGTTCTTCTGTGTGGTTTTTTGACTGTCACCTTCTGTCTATCTCTTTGGCTGCTGTCTGTATTTCTTACTTTTGGTCTCTCTGTCTGTGTTTGTTTTGGTGTTTGTCTCTTTGGCTGCTGTATGTGTTGTTGTTGTTTTTTTCTGTGTCTCCTATTATTAACCAGCATTCCCTCCCCCTCCATTTCCCTCCCCCCACACTATTTCCCAGTGCAGCAGCAGCGTATCCCCTACCCCCCCCCCCTTTCCCTTCCCACGGTCTGGCCGGCTCCCTTAGTCCCTTTCCGCCCCCCCTTCCGTTCCCACGGTCCCGACAAACCTGTGACTCTAGCCTTCTACTGCCCTGATTTGCTCTGCCGCGTCTCTGATGATGTCATCAGGGACGTGCCAGAGTAAATCAGGGCAGTAGAAGGCCCCAAAGCAGCGTGTGTACAGTGCTGCAGACTGCTGGAGTCGGCAGGTTTGGAGTCAGGACCGCGGGAAAGGACTAAGTGAGCCGGTCGGATCGCGGGAAGGGAAGGGGGGGCGGCAAGGGAATAAGTGAGCCAGTCAGATCGCAGGAAGGGAAGGGGGGGGGGGTGACAAGGGAGTAAGTGAGCCGGTCAGATCGCAGGAAGGGAAGGGGGGGGCGGCAAGGGATTAAGTGAGCCTGAAGCCGTGAGTGTGGGGCCATTTCTGCGCTGCGCGAGGTGGAAAGGTGAAAGGCAGGGAGGCTCGTCTGGCGCGCATGCGCACTCCTACCGCCACAGCCCGACGGATCAGGGATCAGGGAAGCACGTGGTAAGAGTGCGCATGCGCGCTTAGCATTTTATTATTATAGATAATTAGTATGCAAATGCTGTCATTTGAAAATTTGTATTTTTTACTCTGGATGTTTCATTGTACTCCGTATAGAATTGCAGGATATGCGGAATATAAATGTGTAAATTAATTAATTAAATAAACCAGCCAATAGAAAGCTTAGGGTAACTGTGGATGCCCAAATGTGGTAAGGACTTTATCAAAAATAAACCCAAAAGTTAATATAAGAACATAAGCAATGCCTCCGCTGGGTCAGACCTGAGGTCCATCATGCCCAGCAGTCCGCTCACGCGGTGGCCCAACAGGTCCAGGACCTGTGCAGTAATCCTCTATCTATACCCCTTTATCCCCTTTTCCAGCAGGAAATTGTCCAATCCTTTCTTGAACCCCAATACCGTACTCTGCCCTATTATGTCCTCTGGAAGCGAATTCCAGGTGTCTACCACATGTTGGGTAAAGAAGAACTTCCTAGCATTCGTTTTGAATCTGTCCCCTTTCAACTTTTCCAAATGCCCTCTTGTTCTTTTATTTTTCGAAAGTTTGAAGAATCTGTCCCTCTCTACTCTCTCTATGCCCTTCATGATCTTGTAAGTCTCTATCATATCCCCTCTAAGTCTCCTCTTCTCCAGGGAAAAGAAACCCAGTTTCTCCAATCTTTCTCTCTCTCTCTCTATTTCTCTGTCTCCCTTTCTCTCTCTTTCTGTCCCTCTCTACTCTCTCTATGCCCTTCATGATCTTATAAGTCTCTATCATATCCCCTTCTCCAGGGAAAAGAGTCCCAGTTTCTCCAATCTTTCTCTATCTAGCTCTCTCCCTTTCTCTCTCTCTCTCTCTTTCTTTCTCTCTCTCTCTCTATTTCTCTCTGTCTCCCTTTCTCTCTCTCTCTCTGTCCCTCTCTACTCTCTCTATGCCTTTCATGATCTTGTAAATCTCTATCATATCCCCTCTAAGTCTCCTCTTCTCCAGGGAAAAGAGACCCAGTTTCTCCAATCTCTCAGCGTATGAAAGGTTTTCCATCCCTTTTATCAGACATGTCGCTGTCCTCTGAACCCTCTCGAGTAACGCCATGTCCTTCTTAAGGTATGGTGACCAATATTGGACGCAGTACTCCAGATGCGGACGCACCATCGCCCGATACAATGGCTGTTAAACTTCTTTTGTTCTGGTTGTAATACCCTTCTTGATTATAACTAGCATTCTATTCGCTCTCTTGGAGGCCGCTGCGCACTGTGCCGTCGGCTTCATTGTCCTGTCCACCATTACCCCCAAGTCCCTTTCTTGGTTGCTCTCATTCAATAACATCCCTCCCATTGTATAGTTGTACCTCGGGTTTCTGCTTCCCACATGCAATACTTTACATTTCTCAACGTTGAACTTCATCTGCCATCTCGTCACCCATTCCCCTAGTTTGTTCAAGTTAAAGAAAACAATATGAAAATATGATTTAAAAAACAGTTCTCCTAGAGATGATCAACTCTGTGAGACTGCCAAATGCTACCAAAATGACCACCTCTTTTACTAAGGCGTGCTGGCTGATTTAGTGTACGCTAAATGCTAATGAGCCCATCATATTCTATGGACGCGTTAGGGTGCCTTAGGGCTCCTTTTATCAAGCTGTGCTAGCGGGGTTAACGCGCGTGACTTTTCATCACGCGTTAAACCCCGCGCTGGCCTAAAACTACCGCCTGCTCAAGAGGAGACGGTAGCGGCTAGCGCTGCCGGCGGTTTAGCACGCGGTATTATTAATAATAATAATAACAGTATATATACCGCAATACCGTGAAGTTCTATGCGGTTTACAAAAGATTAAGAGAAGGTACAAAATGATTGAACACGTTGAACCGCTAGCGCGCCTTGATAAAAGGAGCCCTTAGTAAAAGGACCCCTGAATGTCATAAATATTGCACGTAAACCTCCTGGTATAATAGTATTCAATAATATGTGTGAAACTCTCCGTTATATCTTGACATCCAGTCTGCAATACGTAGAATAAGTTTAATGGGTAACGCCACCAATGAGACACTCATTAATGCTCTTAATCACAATAATCTCAATGAGCCTGTTGATATTATCCTGTACTATGAAGTGAGCAAGCTCCGACTGTGATCTTAAAAATGTCTCTCAGGATTTTGATAAAAATCGGGTCAATCTATGGTTTTCAGTGCGAGAAAGCGATTTAGCGAGGCCTGGAGTTCAGCAAAATTCATTTGGGGGGATCAAACGGGGGATTTTTCAGATGTTCCCGCCTCCCCCTGCAGCCCATTGGCCAGACCAGGAAGCTTAACCAGCCAATAGGCTGCAGGGAAAAACAAGACTGAACGTTGCTAAGCAGGTTACTAAGAAAGCAAAAGCAAAAGCGGTATTAGCCTATAAGACCAAGCAGGGAGTGCAACTACCACGCTGACAAAACACAAAGTCACCCTCTATATCAGAGTATGCTGTGAAATTAAATACAGTCAAACCTTGGTTTGCGAGTAACGCGGTTTGCGAGTGTTTTGCAAGACGAGCAAAACACTTTTGCAAATCGTGCTTCGCAAACTGAGCATTGACTCGATTTGCAAGCCCCCACCCCCGAGAACTAGCATCGCCCCCACCCCCGAGAACTGGCATCGCCCGCCCTCCCTCCCAAACCCATACTGCGATCTGGCACCGGCACACAGCACCAACCCACAGGACATGCTGGTGTTGGAAGAGCCTACCGCTTTCCGGAGATCTCTGCTGGGCCGGACCTTGAGCATCTGCGCATGCTCAAGGCCTTCTGGCTCTCGCTCTCTCCGAGATTCTAATCATGCAGATGCTCAAGGTCCAGCCCAGCAGAGATCTTGGAGAGTGAGAGCCAGAAGGCCTTGAGCATGCGTAAATGCTCAATGTCCAGCCCAGCAAAGATCTAAGTGAGCGAGAGCCAGAAGGCCTTGAGCACGCGTAGATGCTCAAGGCCCAGCCCAGCAGAGATATCAGAGAGAGCGAAAGCTAGGCCTTGAGCATGCGCAGATGCTCAAGGTCCAGCCCAGCAGAGTTCAGCGGCAAGTGGCAGGCTCTTCTTGGACCAGCACTGGCACGTCCTGTGGGTTGGTGCTGTGTGCCAGTGCCAGATCGCAGTAAGGGTTTGAGTTTGGGCAGGTGAGCGATGCTGGTTCACGGGGGGGGGGGGGGGGGGGATGAGGTGGAAGCGCACCGGTGGCCTCGGGGTTGGGAGGTTTATTGGAATGTGGTGGGGTGGGGTGGGGTGGAGTGGAAGCGAACAGTGCCGGTGGCCTCGTGAGGGGGTGGGTGGGAGGGAATGTGGAACGAATCAAGCGAGTTTCCCTTACTTTCTATGGGGAAACTCGCTTTGATATACGAGCACTTTGGTTTACGAGCATGCTTCTGGAACGAATTATGCTCACAAACTAAGGTTCCACTGTAAAAATAAATATATCATTTCTTTGAAAATAAAGTGAACCCTCAGTGTGGGAAGGTGAGCAGGTTACTAAGGCACTGTCTCAAGTTTCACGTTTTCAGCTTTTTATTAAAATTGGATAAATCGCCTACCCAAATCCTAAGCCATGTACAAGCGGTAAAAGGGAATTAACAAATAATAAAAATGTACAAACACATGAACACAAATTAAAGAACAATTTACGTGATCCGAGAGGAAAGGGAGGAGAAATGCAATTTTGTAATAGGATAGGAAGACACTTACGGCCTCTTTTAAAAAGCCGCGCCAATGGCCCCGAAGCCCATAGAGATTTAAAGGGCTTCGGGGCTGTTGCCCCGAGGCTTTGTAAAAGAGGCCATTAAGGAAAAATACAATGTGGATAGGGATTAGAAATGAATCATTTGAAGGAGAGGCTAGCAAACCTGTCTATTAATTAAGGTAGACTGAAGGCATCTTTAAATAAGTAGCATTTTAGGCCCTCTTTTACTAAGGTGCGCTAACCGATTTACCACGCGTTAAACGCTAACCCGTCCATGTTTTTCTATGGACGCGTTAGTGTTTAGCAAGCGCTAATCGGTTAGCGCACCTTAGTAAAAGAGGGGGTTAGTTTGCTTTTGAATCGCTGCTCCATTTTATCTTCTCTAATATAGGCAGGTAACGCGTACCAGATTTGGGGTGCTGTAAGTGAAAAGATGTCGGGGCGTTTTATCTTCAAAGATGGAATGGAAAGCAATGATTGATCAGCTGATCTAAACGGTCGAGCAGATGCACAAGGAGTCGACAATTTGGCTAAGACAGTGTCCCGCAAACTTTCTCGAGCCGTGGCACACTCAAGGTAGTGGTTGCGGCTGGAGGCACCTGGAAGTGCGCGGATAGCGCCATGATGACATCATGCACATGTGTGACATCATCACGTCAATGTCTGCGTGTGTGTGAAGGCCCTCCAGGTGGGCCCTGAGATGCCAGTGGGGGGGGGGGGGTGCCAGACGGGAAAAGGGCCAAAGAGAAGGATAGGTGCTGATGCCCACTGACTGCCTACAGTAGAGGTAGGGAACTCCGGTCCTCGAGAGCCGTATTCCAGTCGGGTTTTCAGGATTTCCCCCATGAATATGCATTGAAAGCAGTGCATGCAAATAGATCTCATGCATATTCATGGGGGAAATCCTGAAAACCCAACTGGAATACAGCTCTCGAGGACCGGAGTTCCCTACCCCTGGTCTATGGACACGTTAGAGCAGGGGTAGGGAACTCCGGTCCGTGAGAGCCGTAATCCAGTCGGGTTTTCAGGATTACCCCAATGAATATGCATTGAAAGCAGTGTATGCAAATAGATCTCATACATATTCATTGGGGAAATCCTGAAAACCCGACTGGAATACAGCTCTCGAGGACCGGAGTTCCCTACCCCTGGTCTATGGACACGTTAGAGCAGGGGTAGGGAACTCCGGTCCTCGAGAACCATAATCCAGTTGAGTTTTCAGGATTTCCCCAATCAATATGCATTGAAAGCAGTGCATGCAAATAGATCTCATGCATATTCATGGGGGAAATCCTGAAAATCCAACTGGAATACGGCTCTCGAGGACTGGAGTTCCCTACCCCTGGTCTATGGACACGTTAGAGCAGGGGTAGGGAACTCCGGTCCGTGAGAGCCGTAATCCAGTCGGGTTTTCAGGATTACCCCAATGAATATGCATTGAAAGCAGTGCATGCAAATAGATCTCATGCATATTCATTGGGGAAATCCTGAAAACCCGACTGGAATACGGCTCTCGAGGACCGGAGTTCCCTACCCCTGGTCTATGGACACGTTAGAGCAGGGGTAGGGAACTCCGGTCCTCGAGAGCCGTATTCCAGTCGGATTTTCAGGATTTCCCCAATGAATATGCATTGGAAGCAGTGCATGCAAATAGATCTCATGCATATTCATTGGGGAAATCCTGAAAACCCGACTGGAATACGGCTCTCGAGGACTGGAGTTCCCTACCCCTGGCCTACAGGATGCACCTCTCGCCACGAGAGGTAATGCTCCTGCCTACCCCTGCGGTACACTTGTGTTGATTAACGTGCAAAAAGATTCCCCACCCCACCCCCCCCCCCCGTCCCTTTTCGTAAGCCAAATGCAATGAAGTGATCCTATTATATCCGAAACTTGAGTTCAGGAGCTGAATTCAACACAACTCAACATCCTCTTGACTCATGAGTTGCTCGAGTCTTATATTCTTCAGGTCTAAACAGGAGCTGAAGACTTCTGTTTGGGAAATTACCAGATGCCGTTAATGGAAACCAGGGAAAAAAAAAAAATCCCCTTCCTACGATAAGGGAAACAACAGTTGACAAATAGAAAAAAAAAAGAGAGTAAGTCTATTTATCTTAAGCAGTTTATTAATGTGTGGCTACGTTTTCACTGACATTTCCCAGAACACATTCAGTAACCCTTGTCTGTTTGCCAGATGAGCAGCTGCCTTCATTGACCATCTTACCCTCCATACGGACATACACTTTCCAAGAACTATAGGGTTCTCCCTCCGCTGAAATAGCCGCTCTCAAGCGGCTACTACGATAACAGGGCACTAGCGCTATTGCTTCTATAGACAGGTGTCCCGGAAGGCTCCCAGTCACTAGTCATAGCGAGCAACCCACAACCTTTTGCCCATCAGTTATGGAATTTAGGTATTAATCAAGGAAACCCTGAAGAACACTGACTTTCTCCCCTAAATGATATGCTAATTGTTTCCATTGTAATAGGGACGGTGATGTTCTCTGTAATGGCGGTATCTGTTTCATTGCGACATGGTAAATGACAGAGGATAAACGCTAACATGACCCATCCACTCCAGCTGATTAGAAGATGTCTATTACCCAAAATCGTGCCTGGATGACCCTTTCGCTGCTGCTTTAAAAAATTTTTTTTTACTGCATTTCCAGGGTTGTAGGAAAGATTGAGCATTCAGCTAAAATTTTGCACAGTTTACTGCACCAGAAATAACTGAGAGAACCTTTCACTAAAGCTCATGGAATTATTTCAGGTAAGCTCAAGTTTACCTAGACCTTCGTTTCTCATTTTTAAAACTTTTTTTTTTATTAAATTTTTCGTAAAACCATACAAACAGTAAATAAAATCACAGGTCATGGGACATACAGTACTCCCCCAATATTCGCGGGGGTTCCGTTCCAGGAACCCCCGTGAATCTTGAAAAAAACGCGAATACGGTTTTTACCTGACTGTAGTGCAGGAAGAGGCGGTCGGAGCATACCGCGAGTGATTTCCTTCACTCGCCGGCGCTCCGGCTGCTCTCTCCTGCCTCTCCGGCTGCCCTCTCCTGCCTGGTCGGAAAATACCGCGAATGAATGAGACTGCGAATCACCGACCACGAATGACCAGGGGAGCACTGCATACATAGATTAATATATTTGGTATTTGTGACCAAAGAAAAACCTGATATGTTTCGGTTCTCTTTCTTTCCAAGTGCATGTTTGTTTTGAGGGTCGCACAGCTGCTCTGGAATTGTTTCTTGGGCGAACTGACCAGCACAGAGCACTTCCTTAGAGAAGGATTTTCCCATCCATCACTTAGAGATGAAGGCAAAAGCAGGAAGTGAGCGCTTCCTATAAGCACAGCCTGAGGTCCATCAAGGAACAATGAGCAGGTTTTCTCCATGAACGTAATAAATATTACAAACTTACAAAACACTTGCCTCACGAATGGATGTAGTTAAGGCCAGATTAAGGGCAACTGATGCCCTAAATGCAGGCCAACAAGGGTTGTCCCTCAGCCCTTCCATTGTTTAACTGAAAAGGCATTAAGACTCAATAATTGCTGAGACGAATCATTATTGTGCAAAATAAAACATCATATATATTTATAATGATTAGAAAAAACACTGAAATTCATGTTGAAAAATAGGGTTACCAGACCCGCCCCCCAGTTCCACCCATCCACGCCCCGTTATGTCCCAGACCCACCCCCAATCCCCCCTAACCCCGCCCCCCCCCCACTGCCTGCTCTCGTCAGGCAGGAGCGCATCTATGCAATGACATCACACACATGCGCATGTGCGTGTGATGTCATCACGTGGCATCTGCGCATGCGCGGAAGTGCTCCTGCCTGACAGTGATTTGTTCCAAGCTTTTCAAAAACCGGGCAAAGCCGTCCAGACCCTGGGACATGTGCTCAAAAGGAGGACGTGTCCGGAGAAATCCGGACGTCTGGTAACCCTAGGCATGGTAGACAGCAGTGAAAGAGTTAAGGGCATGATAGCTAGGAAGGACAACTTAGTGATGCACCGCCTCCCCCTTCTTCTGGTGCCTTAGGTATGTGCTTATTGGTTAATGGTTAATCCAGGATTGGATGTAGTACAAACCAGAAGATGCTGAAAGCAGGAGTCCACCTAGGTCGAGCACATTTCAACAGATGCACTAAGTTCAAAACTAAGAGCCAGGTTTCCTAACTAACTAAATTTAACTAACTAAACCTTAAGGTACTGAAGGGAATAGACTTAGTAGATAAGGACAGGTTGTTCACCCTCTCCAAGATAGAGAGAACAAGAGGGCACTCTCTAAAGTTGAAAGGGGATAGATTCCGTACAAACGTAAGGAAGTTCTTCTTCACCCAGAGAGTGGTGGAAAATTTAAACGCTCTTCTGGAGGCTGTTATAGGGGAAAACACCCTCCAGGGATTCAAGACAAAGTTGGACAAGTTCCGCTGAACCAGAACGTGGTTAAGGGGCTGGAGGAGTTGCCCTACAGTGAGAGATTAGAGAAACTAGGCCTTTTCTCCCTTGAAAAGAGGCGATTGAGAAGGGACATGATCAAAACATTCAAGGTACTGAAGGGAATTGACTTAGTAGATAAAGACAGGTTGTTCACCCTCTCCAAGGTAGGGAGAACGAGAGGGCACTCTGCGACTAATACAAAACACCGCCGTTCGCCTAATTTTTGGACTAAGAAAAAACGATCACATCAGCCCCTACTACAAAAAACTACACTGGCTTCCAATAGAAGCGCGAATTCTATTCAAATTCGCTTGCACCTGTTTCAAACAAGCCTGGGGACTAGCACCTTCATACCTACAAACTCACTTCACCCTATACAACCCCACAAGAACGACCAGAAACAAAAACATCTTTGCATACCCAAAGATTACAGGCTGCAGATACAAATCCTTCTTGGACAGAACCTTCCAGTTCCAAGCGAACAGACAGCAAACCTGGCTGAAAAACCACATAAACGAACCAAACATGACTTATAATACTTTCCGCAAATCGATCAAAACCACCCTATTCGCTAAATTCATTGGCTAAAACGGTCCCCTCCCCACTAAGACCCCTCTCACGGATGTTCTAAATCTTTCAGACACTCATTACCCTTAGATCTCCAATTAATATGTAAGTTACCATTTAGACTATTGTACTGCATCTAGACTCTTTATTCGGTACTGTATTTAAACTTATTGTATGTTTTGAATTTGGACTCACTCTACTGTATTATATGTGGATTTATTGTATTGTATTAGTATTGTACTGTACTTGTTATTCGCTGAATGTCCAGCCTTCTTACAATGTAAACCGCCTAGAAGTCGCCTGACTATGGCGGTATAGAAAAATAAAGTTATTATTATTATAAAGTTATTATAAAGTTGAAAGGGGATAGATTCTGTTCAAACGTAAGGAAGTTCTTCTTCACCCAGAGAGTGGTGGAAAACTGGAACGCTCTTCCGGAGTCTGTCATAGGGGAAAACACCCTCCAGGAATTCAAATAGGGGGAAACACCCTCCAGGGATTCAAGACAAAGTTAGACAAGTTCCTGGTGAACAAGAGCGTATGCTGGTAGGGCTAGTCTCAGTTAGGGCACTGGTCTTTGACCAAAAGGGCCGCCGCGTGAGCGGACTTCTGGGCATGATGGACCACTGGTGTGACCCAGCAACGGCAACTCTTATATACCGCATCATCTCCACAATCGTAGAGCTTGGCACGGTTTACAGGAGCTTAGTGAGAAGAAGGTTTAAAGGAACTTAGTATAAAGAGGGAACACCGTAGTAAGGGTTAGAGGAGAAATATAGAGGGAGGAAAGTGTTACATTTTTGAAAATAGCCAAGTTTTCAGATGTTTTCGGAATTGTTGGAAGGAACCCAGATTCCGTAGTGGGGCAGTAAGGTTATTCCAAAGCTCTGTGATTCTGAAGGAGAGAGATGTCCCTAATTTTCCCGCATAGATGACGCCTTTTAACGAGGGGAAGGATAGTTTAAATTTTTGGGTGGATCTGGTGGTATCAGGGCTCGAGGGGTTCCAAGATAGTGGAATAAGGGGAGGAAGGATGCCGTGTAGGATCTTAAAAGTTAGGCACCTGAATAGTCATCATTTATGTCAGCTAATGTCGGGCGCATTTAGCTTGAGGCAAAGTAGACCGGAGACTGTGGACTGCCTCCCTCTTGCATGAATCACATCTGCTGTAGCACAATGCGGGCTAGTGGTCAGGGGAAAGGATACAGCTGACTGTCTCCAAGCCGAAGGACGGCTGGGTATAAGCCTGCTACTAACTATATCTAATTCATCCCACACATCCAATTAGCAGTGGCTCAGAGTGACCCTGTACCACACACTTTCCTTCAAGCGATGCATAAAAATATAGGAAGTGAGGCCATGCCCAGCTTGGTCAGGCTCGGCCTATGCTTGGTCCTAGGCCTCTCCAGTGCTGAGCACAAGGGCCCTATATGGGAACTCTTGGTCCATTTGGCAAAACTGAAGCTGGCACCGAACAGCAGCAGCTAAATTATAAAAGCATGTCTTAAACAAACTAATCTCAACAACTTGCGCTTCGTTGCTGAAATAATGCGGGCCAGACATTACATTAGTGATTTCTATTCCGCCATTACCTTGCGGCTCAAGGCGGATTACATCCAAACTAAAACAAGAATTACATTTCAACTTGAAGTAATAGATTAAACGATGATTAAACAGCTATACTCGCTCGAGGAGCGCAGAGAGAGGGGGGACATGATCGAGACGTTCAAGTATCTTACGGGCCGCATCGAGGCGGAGGAAGATATCTTCTTTTTCAAGGGTCCCACGACAACAAGAGGGCATCCGTTGAAAATCAGGGGCGGGAAACTACGAGGTGACACCAGGAAATTCTTTTTCACTGAAAGAGTGGTTGATCGCTGGAATAGTCTTCCACTACAGGTGATAGAGGCCAGCAGCGTGCCTGATTTTAAGGCCAAATGGGATCGGCACATGGGATCTATTCACAGGGCAAAGGTAGGGGAGGGACATTAAGGTGGGCAGACTAGATGGGCCGTGGGCCCTTATCTGCCGTCTATTTCTATGTTTATGTTTCTATGATGAGATAAAATTTTAAGGGACAATTGTGGGTTTTAGAAAAATTAGAGAGTACTAAGGGTTTATAGAGTGTTGGATGTTGTGCTGGATAGGTTTAAGGTGTTTTTTGAAGAGTATGGTTTTAATTTCTTTCTTGAAAGTTTTGTAATCTGTGGATGAAGACAACAGAGTGGTGAGTAGTTTGTCCAACTTAGCTGCTTTGGAGGCTGTTAGGTTGTCATAAAGTCTTTGTCCACGGAAAGAAGAAGAGATGGGCGAACTAATTCCATAGGTCTTATCTGGCCCTGCTGAACAAGTGGAAATACCACTGGCTAGAGGACAGAGATCACCATTGCTACTAATGCATCCAAGCTATGCCCATACACCCCTAACTGCCCCCTCCGCTCCAAAGCAGAAGAAAGACTCAGCATTCTCGCAGGGAGATCCTCTGGGTGAGTACGGCACGTAATCCCTTCTACAGCCATTTCCTACCTCAGCCATGGAACCGGCTCCCCACACAGATTAGGTCACTAGACTCACTAATGACCTTCCGTAGAGCAGTAAAGGCCTTCCTCTTCCGCCAATCGGGCCATCAATGACTAGTTTCCTCAATATACTTCTCCAAGTACTCTTTGCTGTGACCAGTCTGGTCTCTAGAATAAGCTCTGTGATTGTCTACTGTAATCGATTTGTTGTCTTGACTAGTCTGTTTTCAAAACGATTCTGAATGCCAATTTGTAACCTGTTCTGAGCTTCTGGGAGAACGGGATATAAATCTAAATAAATAAATATATAATCGTTTCAGCATATATCTAGTGCTCCATCCTCTGGGATTTTTAAGATCCCTGACACAGGCACATCACTGAAACGCGGCCTGTCAGTGAACCATTTTATCTTTGGTGGATTCTTAGTTTAAGTTTTTTGGTCTCCTCCACTCTTGCCCATCTCCACTCTTCTGACTTCGCATTGCTACAGAGGTTTGTTCTGTTTTATTCCTCTTCTCCCAAATAAACCTCCCCAGAGAGAGCGTATCTTCCGTTTCTGTACGGCTTGTTTTGGCTTTGCTCGTCTCCAATATGAGCGAAAGCCAACTCAACGGCTCCTTTTGTTCCATCCAGAGAGGTTAAGCAAAAGTATTTCGCAGCTTACACGGAATCCCTCAGGTGAAGCCCTGATGCACCTTCAGTGAATCTAGAGAAATAGGCCCAAGATGCACTGCTTTCCTTCGGCTCAGGTTAATTTCCTCCACAGCCTGTGCTTTCTTTTTAAATGCTTTCTGAGCTTGTCAGCATTACAGTGTTGTGTGCATATTTGGTGCAATCCTTGTGTGCTGGGAAAAATTGACATTTAGGGGGTCGTTTTATAAAATTACTCTCTTAATGACAGGGGTATTTTTTCCAGCACAAAAGGATTGTGCCAAATGAGCAAACAACACTGTGGGCTCCTTTAACTAAGCTGCGACAGGGCTTTAACACGCGAAATAGCGTGTGCTACAATGCCGCGCACGCTAGACGCTAACGGCAGCATTGAGCTGGCGTTAGTTCTAGCCACGTAATGCTGCATGCACTAAAAACGCTAACGCAGCTTAGTAAAACGAGCCCTATATTCTGCCAACCTCAGAAAGCTCTACTGTGCTATAGCATTTTTATTTTTTAACTTTTATACCCTGTGAGGCTGGTTTTTTTTATGCAGAAAATGTTTCTTTTTTTTTTTTTTTGGTCATTCTTTATTGATTTTCAATGTGAGTGCAAAGTGCAAAAAAATTTACAAACAAGTAATATATTGAACAGCGCTTACATCCAATCAAATAATAATACAAAATATATCCCCCCCCCCTCAACCTCCCTGGACGTGTGTGAGAGTCAAGTAGGAATTAAAGGCTTATACAATTAATCAGATTTGACAAATTCCGTTAATGGCAGAAAATGTTTCAAAAAAATTGCACACGTGTATATACATATAAAAATCCAGAGAGTGGTAGAAAACTGGAACGCTCTTCCGGAGGCTGTTATAGGGGGAAACACCCTTCAGGGATTCAAATAGGAGAAAACACCCTCCAGGGATTCAAGACAAAGTTAGACAAGTTCCTGCTGAACCAGAACGTATGCAGGTAAGGGTAGTCTCAGTTAGGGCACAGATCTTTGACCAGAGCAGACTGTTGGGCACGATGGACCACTGGTCTGACCCAGCAGTGTCAATTCTTATATTCTTAAAACACTTATTTGCTTAAAGATGTCTATTGGGAGCTTCTATACCGCCTACTACTGAGTGGTGTTACAATACCAGCATAATTATGGCATAATCAGTCAATCATCCTACTTATGTTATCGGCACATCGATCGTCCTACTTATATGTATATGTTCATACCAAATCAATCATCTGACCTATCTTTACATCTAATATTAAGGGCTCCTTTTAAGAAGCCGCGTTAGCAGTTTAACGCGCGCTAATTTGCTGGCCGCTACTGCCTCCTCTTGAGCAGGTGGTAGTTTTTGGGTAGCGCGGGGGTTAGCGCGTACTAAAAATGTGCGTGCAATAAAGCCGCTAACGCAGCTTCGTAAAAGGAGCCCTAAGTTTCCTGACCTGGATGTCTATAATCAGGCTTATGTGGCCTTTCTAAACAAGCTGCACATGCAGACTCTAATCATTACCAATTAGCTCTGATAATTGATTATTATACCCAATTATCGGTGCTGATTGGTTTGTTACTAAACTGTGCATGCACCCAATTAAATTGACCTCCCCCCTTCCTTATCACTCCCAATCAGCGTGAGATAAATGCCGAGCCGTCCATAGGATTAGAATGGGTGACTCGGTATTTAGCTCATGCTACTCAGCACGCAGCTTGATAATGGGGAGGGGTGGGATTTAAATTAAATTGGGTGTATGCACAAATTTGCATGCATAGTTTTACGTTCAAATATGTCACAGGCCGTATCGAGGTGGAAGAGGATCTCTTTTTCCTTAAAGGACCCACGGCAACAAGAGGGCATCCATTGAAAATCAGGGGTGGGAAATTTCATGGCGACACCAGAAAATATTTCTTCACCGAAAGGGTGGTTGATCGCTGGAATAATCTTCCACAACAGGTAATTGAGGCCAGCAGCGTGCCAGATTTTAAGAAAAGATGGGATTGGCATGTGGGATCTCTTCATGGAGGTAGTTAGGGGGTGGGCCATTAGTGTGGGCAGACTAGATGGGCCGTGGCCCTTTTCTGCCGTCATGTTCTATGTTTCTATATAATCTGGATAACAGCCACTCATTAATGCTCTTAATTATAAGGACCTGGAAGACCGAGTGATTATGATGAGGTTGTTTCGGTTACGAGACACCAACCTTTAGTCCCGGTTTTCCCTATAGCCCATTGGCTGACTAAGCTTCCATAGGAATGTCTGACCAATGGGTTGCAGGGGAGGGAGGCGGGAGCAATAGCTACAGAGACATTGCCTTAGCAACTTTGAGTCTTGTGTTTTTTTCTTGCAGGCTATTGGCTGACTAAGCTTCCTTAGGAATGTCTGACCAATGGGCTGCAGGGGAGGGAGGCGGGAGCAGTAGCTACAGAGACATTGCCTTAGCAACTTTGAGTCTTGTGTTTTTTTCTTGCAGGCTATTGGCTGACTAAGCTTCCTTAGGAATGTCTGACCAATGGGCTGCAGGGGAGGGAGGCGGGAGCAGTAGCTACAGAGACATTGCCTTAGCAACTTTGAGTCTTGTGTTTTTTTCTTGCAGGCTATTGGCTGACTAAGCTTCCTTATGAGATCCAAATAAATCGCACATGCCGACCCGCATGGAAGCTCGGCTCAATGGAAACAATGATGTCTGCTTTAACTGGAGCCCAGCGGGATACTTTTCAAAACGTGTTTTTAGTTTCCTGATATTAGCCTGGTGTTTTTTTTTTTCTCATCTACTGTAACTGAAGCTCAGCTCAGGCTAAACCAGGGGAGGGAGGGAAGGGGGATGGGTGTAGAAACTGACAGGGAGGGGGGAGTGCAGTGCCTGACCAGGGGGGGAGGGAAGAGGGCTAGGTGCAGAGCCTGGCAGGGTAAGGCTGGGTGGAGGGAGTAGGGAGAGTGAGGGGACAAAAGCGTGCGAGACTTCAGTGTGCCGACAATTCGATGCAAGACACCAGCGCGCCACCTAAAAAGTGACTTTTAAAAAGCTCCGATGTGGGGTGTGAGTGGGGAACCCCCCCACTTTACTTCAGACTGTTCGCGCTGCTGTTGAGGGAGTGTGGGGGGTGTAACCCCCTCACATTATAGAGAAAACTTAACTTTTTCCTAATAAATATGGAAAAAGTTAAGTTTACTCTATAATGGACGGTTCCAACCCCCCCAACGGCAGCGCATAGAGTATGAAGTAAACTGGGGGTGGGGGTTCCCCGCGCATACCCCGCATATGAACCGTAGGGAGCTGGGAAGGCAGGGAGGAAAGATGTTCAGGGGTTTGGGAAAGACAGATACTGCACGTACTGGGAAAGGATTGGGAAGGGCAAATGCATGGGCTGGTGGGGGGGGGGGGCTTTGTGCTTACAAATCACCTTGCAACCTCTACGACAGTGCACATACCATCATCCACATGACTTTGGACTATAATTTCCCTCCACCTCCTACCCCACAGCACCATTCTTTAAACAGCACTGGTTTATCTCTCATATCCAGGTGTCCCTCCCCCACCCTCTTCTCTGCCCCCTCTCTTTCCGGCCCCTCCCCCCTCCCACTGTGCCCCCTGCCTTCCCCTGTACCTTTAAAATTTTCCAGGAGCAAGCAACCTCATGAACTTGCTGCTCGCGTCATGTCGGCCATCCCTCTGATGTCACTTCCTGGGTGCCAGAAATGACATCAGAGAGAGGCAACACCGACGTGGGCATCAGGTCTGTAATGCTGCTCGTTCAGGAAAAATTAAAGACACATGAGGGAAGGGAAGGGGCACTCGTTTGCGGCAGGGGTGGGGGCAGAAAGGAGTGGGGGACGGAGAGGAGGACAGGAAGACCACACCCGGGGCGGACCGGCTCCCTTTTTACGCCAGTGCTTGTATTGTACCATTGCTCAAACTCTTTTGCAATGTATTTCCTGTAGCATCCTTGTACTGTACCAAATTGTACATTTTTAAATTGTACTGTAAGTCGCCTTAAACCTATTTGGGCACAAATCCCAGATTAGATTAGAAAATCGGCCAGTGAGGAACATCAATTTTGTACCACGGGGAAAGCATTTGGGCCACCAGGTTCTCAGAATTGCTCCGAGATGTCATTTGAGCAGGATGAAGTCAAAGACAATTAGACAAAATACAAAACCAAAAACCCAGAACCCAATAAAATGTTGCATCATGTAAGTTACTGGTACCACAACAAAATGCTTAGATCATATCAAAAGCAGTCAGTTTCACAAATACATAACTAATGCGTTGTATCCGTTTGCATTCTCCAGGAAATTCCTGTTTTTTTTCGGATGCATTTCCATAACATCTAATTCCTTTGCTCTTCAATTCCTGTCACAGGAAAATCCATTAAGATATAGCAGAACATGGAAACTCCCGACAAACATTCAAACGTCGCACTTTGATGAACTACACAACCGATCCCAGCTGATGACACTGGCACTCATGTCTTGCAATAGCAATGAACACACAAACTAATATTTCTCTCAAAAAGTAGTAGTGTGGCCTAGTGGTTAGGGCTTCAGACTCAACACCTTGTGATTGTGGCTTTAAGCCCTGCGCTATTCTCTGTGACCCTGGCCAAGTCACTTAATCCCCCACTGCCCCAGGTACATGAGCCCACCAGGACAGACAGGGAAAATGTTTGAAGTACCTGAATGTGAACCGCTTTGAGTGCAGCGGTGGCGGCGGCGAAAAGGGCGAACAGAATGCTAGGAATGATAAAGAAGGGGATACACAAACAGATCGCAGAAGGTTATCATGCCGCTGTACCGGGCCATGGTGTGCCCTCACCTGGAGTACTGCGTCCAGCACTGGTCGCCATACATGAAGAAGGACACGGTACTACTTGAAAGAGTCCAGAAAAGAGTGACTAAGATGGTTAAGGGGCTGGAGGAATTGCCGTACAGTGAGAGATTAGAGAAACTGGGCCTCTTCTCCCTTGAAAAGAGGAGACTGAGAGGGGACATGACTGAAACATTCAAGATACTGAAGGGAATAGACTTAGTAGATAAAGACAGGTTGTTCACCCTCTCCAAGGTAGAGAGAGCACTCTCTAAAGTTAAAAGGGGACAGATTCCGTACAAACGTAAGGAAGTTCTTCTTCACCCAGAGAGTGGTAGAAAACTGGAACGCTCTTCCGGAGGCTGTTATAGGAGAAAACACCCTCCAGGGATTCAAATAGGGGGAAACACCCTCCAGGGATTCAAATAGGGGAAAACACCCTCCAGGGATTCAAATAGGGGGAAACACCCTCCAGGGATTCAAGACAAAGTTAGACAAGTTCCTGCTGAACAAGGATGTACTCTGGTAGGGCTAGTCTCAGTCTCAGTTAGTGCGCTGGTCTTTGACCAGAGGGCCACGGTGTGAGCGGATCTCTGGGCATGATGGACCACTGGTCTGACCCAGCAGCGGCAAATCTTATGTTCTTATGATTCTAAAACTACAAACTGATGTCATAATACCTGTCAGAAACCCAAATAGTCGCAACATTCCAGAGCTGAGGTTGTGATGTCATAATGCCTCATTCCACCAGTGCCTAAGAGCCAACCTCATCAGTGATGTCATAATGGCTTGATTGTTCTATACTTGGCCCACTTCTGACAATTGTATTGGAGGAAAGCGTGGCACAGTGGTTAGAGCTACAGCCTCAGCACCCTGAGGTTGTGGGTTCAAATCCTGTGCTGCTCCTTGTGACCCTGGGCAAGTCACTTAATCCTCCACTGCCTCAGTCACATTAGATAGATTGTGGAAGAGATAGGGGAAATGCTTGAGTACTTGATATGCAAAGTGTTCTGAGCTCCTTTGTGAGGAGGGGTAATAAATTAAAGAGCAGATTCAAAGGATTTAGGTTCCTAAGCTGTGATAAGAACTAGGATTGTTGCATGCCTCTCTTAAGCTACATAATGTGACGGGTGGAGCAGTTAGTACCCACCACATATCATCCCCAGGTGCCTGGTAAAGCAAACACAACATGGTTAAACGTTTCTAAATACAGTAAAACCTTGGATTGCAAAACATTCTATTAAATTTTCACTTGATATACAAGTAATGTCTTGCAATACGAGTACGTACAGTATACACACATCACAACTGAGCCGATGGTTCTTCTCTCTCTGACGCTCCGAGAGTGGAGTGACTGTTCTAAATCACCGAGGTCTTGAGATACGAGTACGTACAGTATACACGCGTTACATCATCACGACTGAGCCGATGGTGGTTCTCTCTCTGACGCTCCGAGAGTGGAGTGACTGTTCTAAACGAGCGAGGTCTTGAGATACGAGTACGTACAGTATACACGCGTTACATCATCACGACTGAGCCGATGGTGGTTCTCTCTCTGACGCTCCGAGAGTGGAGTGACTGTTCTAAACGAGCGAGGTCTTGAGATACGAGTACGTACAGTATACACGCGTTACATCATCACGACTGAGCCGATGGTGGTTCTCTCTCTGACGCTCCGAGAGTGGAGTGACTGTTCTAAACGAGCGAGGTCTTGAGATACGAGTACGTACAGTAAACACGCGTTACATCATCACGACTGAGCCGATGGTGGTTCTCTCTCTGACGCTCCGAGAGTGGAGTGACTGTTCTAAACGAGCGAGGTCTTGAGATACGAGTACGTACAGTATACACGCGTTACATCATCACGACTGAGCCGATGGTGGTTCTCTCTCTGATGCTCCGAGAGTGGAGTGACTGTTCTAAACGAGCGAGGTCTTGAGATACGAGTACGTACAGTATACACGCGTTACATCATCACGACTGAGCCGATGGTTCTTCTCTCTCTGATGCTCCGAGAGTGGAGTGACTATTCTAAACGAGCGAGGTCTTGCGATACGAGTAGGTACAGTATACACGCGTCACATCATCACAACTGAGCCGATGGTTCTTCTCTCTCTGATGCTCCGAGAGTGGAGTGACTGTTCTAAACGAGCGAGGTCTTGCGATACGAGTACGTACAGTATACACGCGTTACATCATCACCACTGAGCCGATGGTTCTTCTCTCTCTGATGCTGCGGGAGTGGAGTGACTGTTCTAAACAAGCGAGGTCTTGCGATACGAGTACGTACAGTATACACGCGTCACATCATCACAACTGAGCCGATGGTTCTTCTCTCTCTGACGCTGCGGGAGTGGAGTGACTGTTCTAAACGAGCGAGGTCTTGAGATACGAGTACGTACAGTATACACGCGTCACATCATCACGACTGAGCCGATGGTGGTTCTCTCTCTGACGCTCCAAGAGTGGAGCGACTGTTCTAAACGAGCGAGGTCTTGCGATACGAGTACGTACAGTATACACGCGTTACATCATCACCACTGAGCCGATGGTTCTTCTCTCTCTGATGCTGCGGGAGTGGAGTGACTGTTCTAAACGAGCGAGGTCTTGAGATACGAGTACGTACAGTATACACGTGTTACATCATCACGACTGAGCCGATGGTGGTTCTCTCTCTGACGCTCCGAGAGTGGAGTGACTGTTCTAAACGAGCGAGTTCTTGAGATACGAGTACGTACAGTATACATGCGTCACATCATCACAACTGAGCCGATGGTTCTTCTCTGACGCTGCGGGAGTGTAGTGACTGTTCTAAATGAGCGAGGTCTTGCAATACGAGTACGTACAATATTTTGTATTAATGTTTTTGGGTTGTGGAACGAATCGTCTGAGGTTCAATTATTTCCTACAGGGAAATTTGCTTTGCTATACCGATTACAAGCATGGTTTCAGAATGAATTATGCTCGCAAACCAAGGTTTTACTGTACTTTATTCGCTCTTGACCAGGTCTTTCCATGAGCCATCCTCCCCCCCCCCGGACTCCATAGATCTTCCAGCTCTTGCAGGTCCCCAGCATAGGTCATGGCTCTGACAGACCTCCATGACACTAGCTCTAACAGACCCTAATGCTTCTCCCTCCCTATGCTGACTAGAAGTGGCACGGACCTCAGGGCAAACGTTTTGCCACTTTTAGTCTCCGCAGAGGGAGGAAGAAGCATTAGGGTCCGTCAGAGCTAATGTCATGGAGGTCTGTCTGAGCCTTGCCCTAAGCTCAGACTAAAAGTTGCAAAACGTTAGCAGGTCACAAGCTATGAAGGTAGCCTAGAGCAGTGGTTCCCAACCCTGTCCTGGAGGAACACCAGGCCAATCGGGTTTTCAGGCTAGCCCTAATGAATATGCATGAAGCAAATTTGCATGCCACTTCCATCATATGCAAATCTCTCTCATGCATATTCATTAGGGCTAGCCTGAAAACCCGATTGGCCTGGTGTTCCTCCAGGACAGGGTTGGGAATCACTGGCCTAGAGGTTAGGACAACTGTCTTGGGGGCCCTGCTGATCTGGGTTCAAGACCCAGCTTGAACCAAGCCCAAATACATTTTTCTGCCGCTGCTCTGGGGTAAAACGCAGACCTCCCTTAGCTGAAGTATTTCCTCAAATTAATTATTATTAATAAGCACAGATCCGTGGAGTCAGAAATGGTTACAGTTACAGTGGAGGAACGAGGGGCTTAAATGTGGACCTACAGACATGAAATCTGAAACCTCAGCTGTTCAATAAGGGAAGATTTTTAAGGACATGCGGTTAAGATCCACGAGGTCCGTGTTTTACCCCCTTCCCGTATTTTGCAAAGCTATCGCTGTAACAAGTCCAGTCAGCCTTTGGTGGGTTAAGTTCAGTTTATCCTGGGCAAGTTTCCTGCTAAAACACAAAGCTGATTTTCTACCCAGTCTATGCAAAGGCTGTAGGTCCTCCCTGGTGATGTTAGACCTTTTTCTGGGACTCATTCATCTCCTGGAACAGAATGAAAATCTAAACAAGATCCTCAAAAGGTCACTGCGGAGCTCAGCTTTCAAGGGCCTGGGTTTTTCGGCAGGCACCTTCACAAGTTACATTTCCACAGTAGCTCGCCACGAATCCATCCATGTGTGGCAGCCCCCGAAATAATGTGCAACGTCTCAGACTAATCAGCAGAAGTGCAGCCAACACTTTCTTCTGCGATCACCCAAAGGCAGTGGCGCGCAGAAGCGTTATGAGATCCAAGTAAATCGCACATGCCGACCCACATGGAAGCTCGGCTCAATGGAAACAATGATGTCTGCTTTAACTGGAGCCCAGCGGGATACTTTTCAAAACGTGTTTTTAGTTTCCTGATATTATCCTGGTGGGTTTTTTGGTTTTTTTTTTCATCTACTGTAACTGAAGCTCAGCTCAGGCTAAACCAAACGTTATTCTCAGATTCGTGCATCCCAGGTCACTGCGGAGCACTAAGGAGAATGAGAAGCCGTCCCCCTTTCAGGCCCAGTGCATTGTGGAACTTGTGGTTCTGCTTCTTTGCTCAGTTCATGTCCAATTAGAGTTTTCTGCATCTGAATGGTGCTCAGTGGTCCACATGAAAGCATGGCAGGGGTGTCAAATTCCCTCCTCGAGGGCCGCAATTCAGTCGGGTTTTCAAGATTTCCCCAATGAATATGCATGAGATCTATTTGCATGCACTGCTTTCATTGTATGCTGATAGATCTCATGCATATTCATTGGGGAAATCCTGAAAACCCAACTGGATTGTGGCCCTCGAGAAGGGACTTTGACACCCCTGAAGTATGGTGAACTTTCAACACGCATAATGCTCATATACATATGTGGCTAAGAGATTATATAAAGGGCCTTTTTCGTGTGTAATGCATGCTTTATAACATTATCTCCGCAAAATGGTTTCGTTTTATAGGCAGAACAAGATAGAAAACAGCAGCTAGTCAGGCTTTCTTAAGGTGATGCCCTCTTGGGACAGGAAACAACGTATTGCATTTGAATGCAACCCACTGGGACAGAAAGAAAAAAATGCTTCAGCTCCCTTGGGAGAACAGTATCAAAAATTAAATAAATAGCATGAAAGATTTCAGCCTCTGATAACCAGAGCTGTTATTGTGACATCATAATGCCTCATTCCACCAATAAGAGCCAACCTCATCAGTGATGTCACAATGCCTCATTCCACCAATAAGAGCCAACCTCATCAGTGATGTCACAATGGCTAGATTGTGCTACACTTGGATCACTTTTACTATGTTCCGCTTTCTAGAGTGGTGCAGTGGTTAAAGCTACAGCCTCAACACCCTGATGTTGTGGGTTCAAATCCACGCTGCTCCTTGTGACCCTGGGCAAGTCACTTAATCCCCCCCCCCCCCCATTGCCCCAGGTACATTAGATAGATTGTGAACCCACCAGGACAGACAGGGAAAAATGCTTGAGTACCTGAATAAATTCGTGTAAACCTTTCTGAGCGTTCCTTGGAGAACGGTATAGAAAATGGAATGAATAAATAAATACATCTTGAGATGCTTCTGACAAAGGTGTGAGCCAAATCCACATTTCTAGAAATGTCACACTATGCTTTGATGATGAAAGAGCTCAAAGAATGAATTTTGTAAACCACAAGCCGAAACAATAAAGCTTAATAAACATGTTTCTGGACTGGTATAAATGTGTTGACGCCGTAATGTGACATATTAAGCCATAGCAGCTAGGAACGCCAACGCTAAGCAACTGGGCCTAACATGGCAGCCCGTCATAGCGCTACGTCTGCCATCCGATTCGCTGTTGGATTCACATCTGGCACCATTTGGACTTGGGACTCTTCGGTTTACATTTTAGAACCAGTGATTTTTCTATTGTGAATTTTTTCTGTTCCTACTGGATTCAGATACTTTTATTATTGTGTGCATTGCTTATATTAAATATATTTGCATTATTTTTATGTTATTTACATAGAAATATGGAAACATTGTAACATGATGGCAGATAAAGGCCAAATGGCCCATCCAGTCTATCCATCTGCAGTAACCATTATCTCTTTTAGAGAATGACACGGTGACAAAATTCATCACCGTTCCCGTCCCCGCGGATAACCGCTGGAAATAATCCCAATGTCATTTTCTAGTGTCTATTTCAGCCTCGGTCCTTCTACACCAGCATTCTTCAAAGCAAAGCTTGCGGGTCAGTGGTTGTGGCCATTCATCCTCTGATTCTTCCCTCTCTCCTTAAAGAATGACATGAAGATGGTTTCCCGCGGGGACGGGAACGGTGATGAATTTTGTTACCGTGTCATTCTCTAATCTCTTTTTCTCTCTCTCTCAGAGATCCCACATGCCTATCCCAGGCCCTCTTGAATTCAGACACAGTCTCTGTTTCTACCACCTCTTCCAGGAGACTGTTCCATGCATCTACCACCCTTTCTATAAAAAAGTATTTCCTTTGATTACTCTGGAGCCTATCACCCCTTAATTTCATCCTATGCTCTCTCATTATAGAGCTTCCTTTCACATGAAAGAGACTCGACTCATGCACATTTACATCATGTAGGTATTTAAACGTCTCTATCATATCTCCCCTCTCCTGCCTTTCCTCCAAAGTCTACAGATTGAAATCTTTAAATCTGTCCACATACACCTTATGATGAAGACCACACACCATTTTAGTAGCCTTCCACTGGACCGACTCCATCCTTTTTATATCTTTTTGAAGGTGAGACCTCCAGAATCCTTTTTCCTACTGGCCATACCTCTCCCTATGCAACCTAGCATCCTTCTAGCTTTCGCCGTCACCTTTTCAGCCTCTTTGGCCACCTTAAGATCATCACATACAATCACATCTGAGTCCCGCTCTTCTGTCGTGCATATAAGCTCTTCACTCCCTAATCTGTACCATTCCCTCGGGTTTTTGCAGCCCAAATGCATGACCTTGTATTTCTTAGCATTAAATTTTAGCTGCCAAATTTCAGACCCTTCTTCAAGCTTCACCAGGTCTTTCTTCATGGCATTCACACCATCTTGGGTGTTTCCTCCATTTGCAGATTTTGGTATCATCCACAAAGAGGCAAATTTGACCCCAAAACCCTTCAGCAATATCGTTTATAAAAATGTTAAAAAGAACAGGTCCAGAACCTTGAGGCACACCACTGGTAACATCGCTTTCCTCAAAGCGATCGTCACTGATTCATTTATATTGTGGTGGTGTTGAGTTTTTTTTACCTGGGACCTGCTGGTTCACTATTCTGGACTTAAATGTTCAAACACCCAATCTTTTGGGCCCTAGAATGTCTTTTATTCTAAATGAAACAGCTCTTTTCTCAAGAAATATAGCTGCAGGTTTAATGGAACTGACCCCAAATTCTGGCACAGAGGTTGGGGTATCTAATTGGGATCAAGGCTGAGGGCAGAAAAAATGATATTCTCTGTTTGTCTCAGTCCACAGCAGTTGTTCACCCTCCCTCTCAGGTGTTGTAACTGGGTGGGGGGGGGGGGGGGTGTGTGAGATGGGGGGGTTTGTGAGTTGCAGCCAGTTGACTTGGGTTTGAACTGACTATTACAGCCTACGGGCAGCGGTCTCCAGTGTGTGGCCCCAGGGCTGCAGGTGCTCTCCAAAGATTATCCATTGGGATCCTCAGTCATCTGACACGTTCTTCAAATTATTTAAATGCATTAATTTCAATCTTGCCCACTTGATATAATAACTGGAAACAATCTCTTAAGTGTTTTACTTGGGTGCCTCATTTATAGAATTTGCTACTGTTGATACTCCAAAATAAAGTGAGTTTTTAAAAAATATATCCCTGAAGTGTTGTAAGATCAATATTAGTTTAAATTTTTAATGTTTAATAACTAGTCTGAACAAGCAGGCCATGGTGGTTTACAAAATGAGTAATATGTGTAAGCTTGAAATCTTTTTCTGGCCTTCAGAGCTTTCTCATATTCACACTATGGCCCTAAACTTAGGAAACGACTGGCTTACAGTATTTCGATAAATTTGTATTTTGTCTCGGAGAACCTATGGCTTTCTAGCCCTACCGCTGGAGATTTGGATGGGCCCTGTAGTATGAAGCTGTGAGGCTTTAATCTGGGCAACCTAAAGTTACCACACAGGGTTTGAAATGACCATCTATACCACGCATGCCAAACACAAGGCCTGGGGTCAAATCCGGCCCACCTGGCCGTTTGATGTGGCCCTCGGTGATTGTGTTGCATCTAAGTGCAGCCCCGCTCCCAGTGGTGCTCCAAGCTGCTCACCACGCTGCCTCAGTACCCATTTGTAGGCAGAAGGACCCAGTCCCAGGGTAAAAGCTGGGTCGGAGCAGGGCGCTCCACAGAAGTGCCTGACCGCGCCACAGGTGTCTCAGGGCGAGAAAGGATCTATACTTGTACCAAAACCAAGGGCTCCTTTTACGAAGATGCGCTAGTGTTATTAGCGCACACTAGCCGAAAAACTACCGCCTGCTCAAGAGGAGACGGTAGCGGCTAGTGTGCGTGGCATATTGTCATGTGCTATTCCGCGCGTTAAGGCCTTAATGCACCTTGGGAAAAGGAGCCCTAAGTATCTTAATAGAAAATTTGGCCCTCGACTTAGCCTGTGCTTTAGATTTCGGCCCCTTATGTGATTGAGTTTGACACCCCTGATCTATACTAATTGATGATTTTGGCTATAAAGCACAGCAAATAGCCCCAAAAAGGTTCCACGAAGCAAATGAAGCAGCAAAACAAGAAAAAGATCGTAGAACAGAAAATCGGATGCACCAGTTTGCAGTTCAATAAGCGCTTAAAAACAATCCACAAAGGATGTATAATATATCCCCGCGAATTCGCGGTTCGTGAATCGCAGACTCAGTCTTTCGGGGTATTTTCTGACCGCCTCTTCCGGGAACTAAAGTCAGGCTTTGAGGCGCCAGATAGCGTGTCAAAGCAGCTCCTGATGGGTGTAGTCTGACTTCAGTTCCCGGAAGAGGCGGTCAGAAAATACTAAGAACGGTCCCACACCCGATTTTCAGCCCCCGCCGCCCTCTCCTGCCTCCGATCCGCTCCTAAGCCACTTTCGTGGTTTTTTTAAAATTTGCGGGTGCTTCTGGAACGGAACCCCCGCGAATCCTGAGGGAGTACTGTATACAATCACAAACAGTGGCGTAGCGAGGGTGTGTGGCTCCCCA
The DNA here is from genome assembly GCF_902459505.1 of Geotrypetes seraphini. NCBI lineage: Eukaryota > Metazoa > Chordata > Amphibia > Gymnophiona > Dermophiidae > Geotrypetes > Geotrypetes seraphini. Next base: position 12,993,912 of record NC_047093.1, on the reverse strand, counting down.
CCCTCTTCTGCGCCTCCCCCGCTCCTTCCTGACCCGCCCTACTACGCACATGCCCCCCCTTCCCTTCCCCGTAACTTTAATTTTCTCAGCGCAAGCAGCATTACGAACCTGCTGCCTGCGTCGTGTGGGCTGTCCCTCCGATGCCACTTCTAGGTGCAGGACCCAGAAGTGACATCAGAGAGAGCCGACAGCGATGTGGGCAGTACGGGTAGTAGGGGACATGTTATAGAAACATAGAACATGACAGCAGAAAAGGGCCACGGCCCATCCAGTCTGCCCACCCCCTAACTACCTCCATAAAGAGATCCCGCATGCCAAATAGAAACATAGAACATGAGGGCAGAAAAGGGCCACGGCCCATCCAGTCTGCCCACCCTAATGGCCCATCCCTAACTACCTCCATGAAGAGATCCCACATGCCAAATAGAAACATAGAACATGATGGCAAAAAAGGGCCATGGCCCATCCAGTCTGCCCACCCTAATGGCCCATCCCTAACTACCTCCATGAAGAGATCCCACATGCCAAATAGAAACATAGAACATGACGGCAGAAAAGGCCCACGGCCCATCCAGTCTGCCCACCCTAATGGTCCACCCCTAACTCCTCCATGAAGAGATCCCACATGCCAAATAGAAACATAGAACATGAGGGCAGAAAAGGGCCACGGCCCATCCAGTCTGCCCACCCTAATGGCCCATCCCTAACTACCTCCATGAAGAGATCCCACATGCCAAATAGAAACATAGAACATGACGGCAAAAAAGGGCCATGGTCCATCCAGTCTGCCCACCCTAATGGCCCATCCCCTAACTACCTCCATGAAGAGATCCCACATGCCAAATAGAAACATAGAACATGACGGCAGAAAAGGGCCACGGCCCATCTAGTCTGCCCACACTAATGGCCCACCCCCTAACTACCTCCATGAAGAGATCCCACATGCCAATCCCATCTTTTCTTAAAATCTGGCACGCTGCTGGCCTCAATTACCTGTTGTGGAAGATTATTCCAGTGGTCAACCACCCTTTCGGTGAAGAAATATGTTCTGGTGTCGCCATGAAATTTCCCACCCCTGATTTTCAACGGATGCCCTCTTGTTGCCGTGGGTCCTTTAAGGAAAAAGAGATCCTCTTCCACCTCGATACGGCCCGTGACATATTTGAATGTCTCGATCATGTCTCCCCTCTCTCTGCGTTCCTCGAGTGAGTACAGCTGCAACTTACCCAGTTGTTCCTCATACGGGAGATTCTTGAGTCCTGAGACCATCCTGGTGGCCATTTTGATATACCGCTTAAAAAGGTGTCTAAGTGGTGTATAAAATCAGTAGACAATAAGAGTCAGAAATGACGCATTGAAACAAGAGGAACAGGGGGAGAAATACAATTTGCAATAGGAGAGAAGAACAATTAAGGTCAATACAATAGGTAGGGAGTGTGGTCTTCCTTCTTTTAGACATTTAAAGAATTGCTTATCATAAACATCTTTAAATAGGAAGGTTTTTAGATTTACTTTGAATTTGCCAATAGGTGTCTCTTCCCGAAAGTGCGGCGGTGGAGAGTTCCAGAGCGTAGGGGCTCTAATTGAAAAGTTTCAAGTTTTATTTTGATTTGATAAATCGCTTATTCAAATGTACTAAGCGAGTTACAGTAAAATAAAAATGAACATACATTTAGACATGCTATTTAAAATTAAAAAATAATGGGTTAGACTGACAAACTTACAAACTAATTGATACACAAGGGATGGAGGAATAAAGTTAGAAATCAGGGCTTTAAAGTAGAAGAAAAACCATAGATGGAAAAAACATTAGGGAGGGCGTAGTAACTCCTTTACGATTAAAGATTAAAAGCATCTTTAAAAAGAAAACTTTGTAAGTTATTTTTATTCCTAGTGGTGTCGTAGAAGAGACGGCGTAGAGAAGGGATATAAAGGAGGTGTTGGTTACTGATGGACATGGCAAATTTTGGTTATAATACAGCAGGGGTGTCCAATGTCGGTCCTCGAGGGCCGCAATCCAGTCGGATTTTCAGGATTTCCCCAATGAATATACATGAGGTCTATTTGCAAGCACTGCTTTCATTGTATGCTAATAGATCTCATGCATATTCATTGGGGAAATCCTGAAAACCCGACTGGATTGCGGCCCTCGAGGACCGACATTGGACACCCCTGTAATACAGGTTATAATAATGGCAAATTCAATTTAAGTGCGCCAATGTCATTTTTTAAATTTTACATGGAATTTTTTCGCCTTTATTACCTCTATCATTTAACTCTCTTTGGTTTCACACTACCAGGAATACACATACATTTAAATTGTGCTTCTCTTCTGTTAAAGGGCTTAAAACCCTAGGTCAGGGATAGGCAATTCCGGTCCTCGAGAGCCAGAGCCAGGTCAGGTTTTCAGGATCTCCACAATGAATATGCATGAGATGGATTTGCATGCACTGCCTCCTTGAGATGCAAATCTATCTCATGCATATTTATGGTGGATATCCTGAAAACCTGACCTGGCTCCTGCTCTCGAAGTCCGGAATTGCCTACCCCTGCCCTACGTAAATTCTCACGTTCCTTATCCTATTCCTTGGTAAAAGTTCGGAACGATCTTCCCTCGATTATCAGAACGTCATTATCTCTATCACTTTTTAGGAAAAATCTGAAAACTTATCTCTTTCGGAGATTCTTAACTGAGGACTGATTTAATTTATTGAAAATTGTTCTATTACCTTCATTATTGTTTTATATTATATTCTTTTAAACTTTGTTAACCGGCTGGAGTCCTTGCTGGAAAGATCCGGTATATAAGATGGAAAATAGATTAGATTAGAATTATCCAGTCGCCTAGAACAGTTCAATATGAATTCGAGAGTGGAGTTCCAAAAAGTGTGCCTGTTTTTGGAAGAACCTTATATTGTCATTATTTCATCGAAATGCAGAACTCCTTAGCTCGGAAGAAACTTCAGACACTTCCAAGTTAGCTGGCTGCTGGTGTTCTCGTTCATCCAGCCACAGGGAATGTTCCACATGCACGCCCAGGCATCTTGTTGATGACCTGAAGAGTAAACAACATCGCGGGTGGGTGTGTGTGTGTGGGGGGGGAATCCTCCGATTTCTCCCTGGGACTGTGAAAAGCTAGAGAATGCCTTTCTGAAACCAACTGCGCAATGTGTCAGCCAGTCTGCCCTCACTACTGCCACGTGCCTGGCTATAAGTGGCAGATGTAATTCTATATACGCGAGTGACCTTTCTCAGAGTCAATCGTCGTTCCGTTATCTAGACGATGTAACAGCTCAGAGCATCTTCTAGGTCTTCTGGTTAATCTGAGAGGAACAGGGGTACAAAAACAGGCGAAGGGCGATTTTCAGAACCACTTCTGGGGGATAAAATGAATGCTTTTACCTGTAGCAATGAATTTTATAAAATTGCCTACCCTATTTGTGGGGGTGTCAGGTCAAAAGCGCGCCGGGACAAAGGCGCACCCAGACAATTGAGCGCAGCGCGGAGGCGCGCGCTGCTCAAAATTACTGTTTTTAGGACTCTGACGAGGGTGTGTGTGGGGGGAACCCCCCCCCCCACTTTACTTAATAGAGATCACGCCGCGTTGTGGGGGAGTTGTGGGGGGTTTGGGGGGTTGTAACCCCCCACATTTTAATGAAAACTTCACTTTTTCCCTGTTTTTAGCTGACACTCTGATGATGTCATATGTTCGCGAATGATGTTATTGAGTTGACATCTGCGCACGGGCAGAAGCTTCCAAGTGCAGCCTTCGAGCTCGAGGAGGTTCGTGTGGTGGCGGGGCTGGGTAGGAAAGGGGCGGAGCTAGAGGTGGGACTGGAGGCGAATGGGGTGGGGCCAGGTATATTTTTTTTTCAAAGAGGAAATCTGGCAACCCTAGACCTATGTAACTACCCAGAAATTCTGCTGACCAATTAAATAGCACGTAACTGCTACATCTGAATATTCATCACAAGATAACTGGTTATCTCTGCTAAAAGTGTATCGATTTTTCACTACGTCAAAACATAGAAAGACTAGGGGACAATCGATGAAGTTACAGGGAAATATTTAAAACCAATAGGAATAAATATTTTTCACTCAGCTCTGGAACGCATTGCCAGAGGTTGTGGTAAGAGCGGAGAGCGTAGCTGGTTTTAAGAAAGGTTTGGAAAAGTTCCTGGAGGAAAAGTCCACAGCCTGTTATTGAGAAAGACATGGAGGAAGCCACAGCTTTCCCTAGATCAGTAGCTTGGAATGTTGCTACTCTTTGGGATTCTAGAATCTTGTTTCTCTCTGGGATTCTGGAATCTTGCTATTCTTTGAGATTCTGTATGGAATGATGCTACTCTTTGGGATTCCGGAATCTTGCTATTCTTTGAGATTCTGTATGGAATGTTGCTATTCCTTGGGTTTTGGCCAGGTATTAGGGACCTGGATTGACCCCTGTGAGAATGGGCTACTGGGTTTGATGGACCATTGTATGACCCAATAAGGCTAGTCTTATGTTCTTTTTTTTTTAAATTCTTTATTCATTTTCAAACTTACAATAAGTGTGACAATATGTTCAAACAAATTAACAATAAATACATCACTTAATAATCATCAATGGTCATTGATCACTGAGCAGCCAAATCAGTTGCAGTCCTATCTTTGGCCACTATACACTTAGGTGTTCATGGCTGAATATCAGCTTAGCTGGTTAAACTTATGAAGGGCAAAATAAACTGGATTTTGAGCGCCAGCACAGCAAGTGGCCCGATTGCCAATTGCCAGAGTTAGCCAGCCTGCATCTCGTAGACTGAAGATATCAGCTACTGCCTCTCTGGCTGGAGGCAGGGTTTGAACGTTGGAAATATCTGTGATTTTGTGACAGGACGCCTGGGCATCTAGGTGGCTTTTTAAAACTCGCCTCCTGAAAGCTCCCACTCAAAAGCGTAACTTGTAGCGTTTCCGCTTAAGTTTGCAAAGTTATGTGTCTTATGCACGCATCCTCTGGACTCCACCCAGCCTCCACTCCTGGGCATGCTTGATCTAATTCCTTGTCTCAAGACGGGATCCACCGTGCCAAAATGAATCTGATATATTTGCAGGCAGAGAGACACGCTGTAGTTGTGGGTTCAAATCTCACACTGTTCCTTGTGACCTTGGGCAAGTCACTTAATCCTCCCATTGCCCCAGGTACATTAGATAGATTGGGAGCCCACCAGGACAGACAGGGAAAAATACTTGAGTACCTGAATAAATTCATATAAACCATTCCAAGCTCCCCTGGGAGGATAAATAGTGTGAAAAGTTTCTGATCACCAGAGTAGGTATTGTGATGTCATAATACCTCATTCCACCAATAAGAGCCAACCTCATCAGTGATGTCACAATGGCTGGATATTCCTACACTTGGATCACTTTTGTTACATTCTGATTTCTAGAGTGGGGCAGTGGTTAAAGCTGCAGCCTCAGCACCCTTGAGGTTGTGGTTTGAAACCCCCGCTGCTCCTTGTGACCCTGGGCAAGTCACTTAATCCCCCCCATTGCCCCAGATAAATTAGACAGATAGTGAGCCCGCCGGGACAGACAGGGAGAAATGCTGGAGTACCTGAATACATTCATGGAAACCGTTCTGAGCTCTCCTGGGAGAAAGGTATAGAGAATTGACTAAAAAAAAATTCTCTCTCATAATGATGGTCTATCCACAGTCGGGTGGCTGCAAAAAAAAAGTATTTAGATGGATCTTAATCTATTATTACATGATAAAACTTAAACTAAAATCAAATGCTCTTTGAGAGCCCCATAACTGTAACAATCATAAGTATTTTTTCAGTGCTCTCTAGAAATGGTGAAAGGCAACTAGAAAGTGCAACTTTCTACGGGGAGTTTATCCATACAAAGTGATTTGCGAATATTCAGTAGCCGTCCTTGTGCGATATCTGTGCAGGCTTAAACGGCTGCAAATGTGCATGCACTGACGTGAAAATTCTTTCAAGGCGATTTGCCATACAAACACTCCAAAAAGTGTAGGGCCTGATATCTGAAAACAATGTAATCAGGCGTGAGACGCTCCTGTCCGGTTCAATCACCCTGAGCAGTTCAGGAAGAGATATTCAGCGGCATTTGATTGGGCGGTGTCGCTGAATATCCCCTCTGACCACTGTCCAGGCAGTGCTAAGGAGGTCCAGGGCCAGTGGCGCAGTAAGGGTAAGAGGCACCTGTGGTGGTGGGGCCCCCCTTTGCACCCCCACGCCCCACGCCCCACCCCTTCCACGCCCCACCCCCTTCCATGCTTCCCCGCTCCTTCCCGCCCCCATTCCACAATCTCTCTCCCCCGTACCTCTTAATCTTCGCCAGCGCGAGTGGCTTCTGCAGACATGCTCCTCGCGCCAGCGTTGGATTCCCTCTGATGTCACTTCCTGGCCCAATGACCCAGAAGTGATTCAGAGAGATACCAGGCTGGCGTGAGCAACAGGCAGAAGTTTCTCACTCTAGCGAAGATAATACAGAGGTACAGGGTGGGGGGGAGGGATGATGTGAAGGTGGAATGGTGTGGCAGGGTGGGGAGGAGAAGTGCTAGTGCCCTCACCGATTTGGCACCCTGGGTGGTACGAACACCCCCTCCCCCACATCCCCCTTCCTATGCCACTGTCCTGGGGTGGAGTCTTGCGCTGGCTGTACGCTGAGTATCGACTTTGCCCGCATATCCTCAAATTCTATAGATGGCACTCAAAACTTTGCTTGCAAATCTGGGTGCATGCCCAGTGTACATGTGTAATTTAATTAGATAATGATCCATTTAATTGTATATTAACAATCAATTATTTAAAGGGACATCTAAAGAGATCAATCCTTACAGTATTTAGTTAACGGTTCCCAAACATCCATAAGTTTCTTGTAAGGGGATGGTGGGAGAGGGGGTATGTTTTGGAGTTGGGTTGAATCAGAAGGAGCTTTATCAGCCGAAAGCCAGAAGTCATACTACCGTTATACAGATCCATGGTGAGACCTCACCTGGAGTACTGTGTCCAATTTTGGAGGCCACATTATCAAAAGGATGTAAAGAGAATGGAGTTGATCCAGAGAATGGCCACTAGGATGGTCTCAGGATTGAAAGACATCCCATATGAAGAATGCCTGATCAGACTGCGCTTATATTCTCTCGAGGAGCGCAGAGAAAGGAGGGACATGGAAATATTTTTTCTAAAGGGTCCCACGGTGATAAGAGGGCATCCACTAAAATTTAAGGGAGGAAGATTTCATGGTAACACCAGGAAGTACTTCTTCACCAAACGGGTGATTGATCGATGGAATGATCTTCCGCGCCAGGTGGTGGAGGCCAGTAGCGTGCTCGACTTCAAGAGTCGATGGGACAAACAGGTGGGAGTACTACAGAGTTTTGCTCAAACGATAGATACTTCAGGGAAGAAGGATCCTTGAGCAGGCAGACTAGTTGGGAGGGAGGGTTCTTGAGTGGGCAGACTAGTTGGGAGGGAGGGTTCTTGAGCAGGCAGACTAGTTGGGAGGGAGGGTTCTTGAGCAGGCAGACTAGTTGGGAGGGAGGGTTCTTGAGCGGGCAGACTAGTTGGGAGGGAGGGTTCTTGAGTGGGCAGACTAGTTGGGAGGGAGGGTTCTTGAGTGGGCAGACTAGTTGGGAGGGAGGGTTCTTGAGCAGGCAGACTAGTTGGGAGGGAGGGTTCTTGAGCGGGCAGACTAGTTGGGAGGGAGGGTTCTTGAGCGGGCAGACTAGTTGGGAGGGAGGGTTCTTGAGTGGGCAGACTAGTTGGGAGGGAGGGTTCTTGAGTGGGCAGACTTGTTGGGAGGGAGGGTTCTTGAGTTGGCAGACTAGTTGGGAGGGAGGGTTTTTGAGTGGGCAGACTTGTTGGGCCGTCTGCCCTTTTCTGCCGTCATGCTCTATGTTTCTATGTTCTTGAAGGTATTTATTTATTGTTTAATAGTTGGAAGGGTGGGGGGAAATAATTTTCCTTTTTATAAATTATTGTAAGTTTAATGTGCTTTCATTTAAATATTATATGTAAGAGTATTAATTATTGTGCACATCTGTAGTTTAAAAATTGAATAAAGAATTTTTAAAAAACAAACAATTATTGACAATTGGCAATTAATTTGAATGTGCACAAGCATCTTCCTAGTTGATATTTAATAATGCGGATCTAAATGGGGCATGGCCGAGGGAAAAGCGCAAGTGGGTCAAGGGCATTCCTATAATTTGGAGCAGAGAGTTACAGAATGAAGGAGCCTTGTGCCTAATTTAGGCATGAGGATTTGTGCCAGGTTTGAGTTGGTGTAAATCCTCGTGCCCAACTCGGAGTGCCATTTAATTAGGACCCTATTTTTAAAAACCCATTAAGAAAATGCAAATTGTTCAGAATACGGCAGTGCGCTTGATTTTCAATTGGAAAAAGTCAGAACATATAACACACTGTTATCAGAAATTGCATTGGCTTCCTATAGAGGCAAGAATGATTTTTAAATTTGCTTCTTCCAGGCTATTTTGCTGATCACTTTGAATTCTCAGAAACTAAACGTTTCTAGAAAAAAAACAGTTTCTTTTCAGGCAAGGAAATGTAATAAATGTTTTGGTGATTTGTGGCTTCCCCCATGTCTCTCTCAATAACCGACTATGGACTTTTCCTCCAGGAACTTGTCCAAACCTTTCTTACAACCAGCTACGCTATCCGCTCTTACCACATCCTCTGGCAACGCGTTCCAGAGCTTAACTATTCTCTGAGTAAAAAAAAATTTGCTCCAATTGGTTTTAAAAGTATTTCCCTGTAACTTCATCGAGTGTCCCCTAGTCTTTGTAATTTCTGATGGAGTGAAAAATCGATCCACTTGTACCCGTTCTACTCTGCTCAGGATTTTGTAGACTTCAATCCTATCTCCCCTCAGCCGTCTCTTTTCCAAGCTGAAGAGCCCTAACCTTTTTAGTCTTTCCACATACGAGAGGAGTTCCATCCCCTTTACCATCTTGGTCGCTCTTCTTTGAACCTTTTCTAGCGCCACTATATCTTTCTTGAGATAAGGAGACCAGAATTGAACGCAATACTCCAGATGAGTTCGTACCATGGTATTGCAGTATAGAAATAAAGCTATTATTATTATTACTACCATATTTATGCAATATTATTTAGTGCTCATTGTCTTCTGTGCCCAAATTTGGGTCCTATTAGTCTCCTAACAACCATTGGAACTGAAACAAACTACCTGACGTTTTGAAGAAAGCTCAGGCCCCACACTGAATATCCAGGTCAGCGTTGCTACCTGGAAGTTGTGGGCTAAATTCTGAGTTGCACTCTGTCCCAAAGATATTCAAGGCAATTTACAGGTTGAAATCGTGGGAATACAAATTGATACATTGCAAACAAAATAGAATGTCTGATTGATGTTTCTACAAATTTTAATAAAACTTGGAAACTTGCCATTTTGTTTGCAATGCATCAATTTGTATTCCCACGATTTCAACCTGTAAATTGCCTTGAATATCTTTGGGACAGAGTGCAACTCAGAATTTAGCCCACAACTTCTAGGTCGATATTCAGTGCGGGGCCCAGGTAAGCCCAGCATTGACTATATGGGTGTAAATTAGCCAATGGTGGTCAGCTTTTGACTTTATTGATTTCCTGCAAAATATTAATATGAGATCACTTGTCATCTCTTCAGTTAACATGTGCTAATTATAAAACACTAGCTGGATGATGCAGAAACTCCCATTCCCCACCTATGAGAGGAAAATTCTTTTAAAATATCATTACCGCAGGCTTGGCTTGTGGAAAATGGGGAAAAGCTGCAAAACTCTTTCATGTGTTGTACTGTACTCTGTTTTCATGCTCTTGACATGCATTAGGGACGTAAGGCCCTTTAGTAAAAGAGCTCCATATTGCTTTATTTTCTAGGATAAGGAATTTTCCTTGAGTCCTAACTTGCAAAATGAATTAACCTTGCAAGAAAAGCAAACTCAGCTAGAGATGTGACAGACTTAAAATCACCCTGAGACACAGTTAATATAATGCTGCCATCTAGTGTTCAAATGAAGCTTTACCACTAAACTTGCCCTTGCACTGCTTCGTAGTAATGGGGCCGATTGAGACTGCAAGCGTTAGCCAGACTGACTCCCACAGTCAGCGGTGAACCCAGAAATTCAATGCCAGGCAGCATCCGGCAACCAGCTATTTTTAGCCGCTTTCCACATAACCAGTTAAGTCAGTCTTCATTGGTTGGCCGGCTAAGCCATAGAGACCAAAGATATAGGGTTACCAGATGTCTGGATTTACCCGGACATGTCTGGGTGTCTGGACAGCTTTTCAAAACCCGGAACTTTGTCTGGGCTTTGAAAAGCTTCTTCTTTGGGACCGTTTGGAGAGGGCATCCACGCATGTGCAAATGCCCTCCCTCCCGATGAGAACAGGTTGAGGGGGTGGAGCTGGGGGCAGGGCTGGGACATGATATAGGTGTAATGAGGTGGGGGTCCGGATTTTATTTAACTAAAATCTGGTCACCTTACAAAGATAGATCTGCTATTCACGTGGGTCTCTCTGGATGCTCAACTTAGCTGGTCAGCCAACGAATATTGGCGCTCAGCGGTGACCGGGCTAGCCGTTGACCATGAATATTCGGCGGCTATTTCCTGCTGAATATTTGTGGTTCACCTGCTAAGTGCGATTACCGACCCCCTGAAAAGTCCCCTTCTCCCTTCCTCACTGGCTTTGACTCTTGGCTCCTCTTGTTTCTTGAACCCTCGTCTCCTTCTCTCATCTTTGGCGACTTCAACATCCGTGCTGATGACTCCTCTGACTCCCGCATTTCCAGGTTTCTCACTCTAACATCCAGCTCTGCTCCACCCCTGCGCACCAGAAAGGCCTCTGTCTTCTCTTCTCCTCCACTAATTTCAGAAAATTTACCTTGAGTTCTTAACCAGGTCACCTCCTCCCCCCACCCCTCCTTCCTTTTATCCCCTCTACCAACCTTCCTGAAACCCCTGCCATTTTTTCCTCCTTTTCTGAAGCACGTCTTCTCCTCCAAACCCACTACCTGTTCCTCTGATTCAATTTCCACCAGCTCACTCAGCAGTATCTCTTCCCTCCTCTCTGTGACATCCTCAACCTATCACTCGCCACTGCCACTGTTTCGATGTTTTCAAACGTTCCGTAGTTACACCTCTCCTCAAAAAACCCTCACTAGACCCAACTATCACCCCATCTCCCTCCTCCCCTTCTTATCCAAGCTACTTGAATATTCTGTTCACTGCCGCTGCCTGGACTTCCTTTCATTTCAAGCTATTCTTCACACACTTCAATCAGACTTTCGCCCACTGCATTCCACGGAAACTGGCCTTGCTAAAGTCTCCAATGACCTTGGCTTCTACTCTATCCTCATCCTTCTCGATCTATCTGCTGCTTTCAGCACTGTTGATCATCCTCTCACTGGGATTCCAGGGTTCTGCTCTCTCTTGGTTTTCTTATCTCTCCCACCGCACTTTCAGTGTATGCTTTGGTGGATCCTCCTCTACTGCTATCCTATTATCAGTTGGTCTACCCCAAGGCTCTGTCTTGTGACATTTCCTTTTCTCCCTCTATACCCGCTCCCTTGGTGCACTGATCTCCTTCCATGGTTTTCAGTATGACCTTTAAGCTGATGACTCCCAGATCTCTCTACATGAATCCAGGCCCGTATCTCAGCCTATCTCGCCACCACCTAAATCTAGGGTTACCAGATGTCCAGGAAAACCTGGATATGTCCTTATTTTAGAGGACTGTCTGGGTGCCCAGAGGGATTTCCAAAATCTGGCAGTCTGTCTGGGTTTTGGAAGACCCTGAGCTCAGGACTGCATCTGGAGGGCCTCTGCACATACTCTATGTGGAGGTCCTCCAGACATGGCCCTGAGCTTAGGGAAGGAGATACGAGGTGTGGGGGTGGTGCTGGTGGTGGAGCAGGGTGGGGCAGAGATGGAGGGGTAGAACAGGGCGTGGCCAGGTGTGCTCTTTTTTTTAAAGAGGGAATCTGGGAACCTACCTAAACCTGAATATTGGTAAGACCGAACTTCTTATCTTAACATCTAAACCAACTTCCCCCCCTCCCCCCATTCTCTGTTTCTCTGGACAGCACTCTCATCCTCCCTGTCTTGTCTGCTCACAGCCTTGGGGTCATCTTTGACTCCTTTCTCTCCTTCTCCGTTCAGATCCAACCACTCCGTTCAGATCCAACCTGTCCCTTCTTCTTCTATAATATTACCAAAATCCAACCTCTCCTCTCCGAGCACACTACCAAAACCCTTTACAACACTCTCATCACCTCTCGCTTAGATTACTGCAACTTTCTTCTCTCAGGTCTTCCACTCAACCGTCTCCCTCCTCTTCAATCTGTCCAAATTTCTGCTGCTGCTATACTTGCATTACCCCTCTGCTCGTCACTTCATTGACTCCCTATCCATTACTGAATACACTTCCAAACTCCTCTTACTGACCTACAAGTCCATTCACTTGACAGCCCCTCGATACCTCTCCTAACTTATCTCCCCCCAATGCTCCCTCCCGCGAACTCCGTTCTTCAGGTAAGTCCCTCCTATCCATACCCTTCTCCTCCACTGACAACTTCAGACTCAGTCCCTTCTATCTTGCTGGAACAGACTGCCTGAGTCATTACATCAAGCTCCATCTCTAGGAGTATTCAAATCCAAGTTATAAGCTCACTTTTTTGAGGTAGCTTTTAACTCCTAAATCCCACTCACTCACCATCCCGGTGAGTTATTTTCCTGTCCCTGCCCCATTCCTTCAAACTTCGTCCTCATCTGTACAAGCCTCAAACACTTTCAAATCATAAGCAGCAACATTCTAGAGCTCAGATTGTGATGTCATAATGCCTCATTCCACCAATGCCTAAGCTCTGTCCTCTTCTGCACAAGCCTCAAACACTTTCAAATCATAAGCAGCAACATTCTAGAGCTCAGATTGTGATGTCATAATGCCTTATTCCACCAATGCCTAAGCTCCGCCCTCAACTGCACAAGCCTCAGACACTTTAAAATCATAAGTGTTCGAGGCTTGTGCGGTTAATGCAGAGCTTACAGGAATGGGGCAGGGACAGTGGTAAAACTCGTGGCGACGGGATGGACAAATTAAGTTCCTGGGGGAACGGGGAAAAATTTGTCCTCATGTCATTCTCTACTAGTAGTCATAGACAGGGATACACACCATATCCAGTGGAGAAGTGGCCTAATGGTTAGTGCAATGGGGTCTGTGAGCCTGGGGAGTTGGGTTCAAGTCTCTCTGCAGTTCCTTGTGTTTTAGGCAAATCACTTAACCCTTTCATTGCCCCACTGCTTTGATTGTTACCACAGAAAAGCACTAAATCAAATTCCCTTTCTGCTCCAGATTCATTTAAGTGCTAACACTTAAATTATATCGATATTCAGTGACTTTATGCAAATATTCACCATGTTTGAATTAAGTCGATTTAAAACAAACCAGAGAAAATATTTCTCCACACAATGTGTAATTAAACTCTGGAATTTGTTGTCAGAGGATGTGGAGAAATCAGTTAGTTTAGCGGGGTTTAATAAAAGGTTTGGATAATTTCCTGAAAGAGAAGTCCACAGGCCATTATTGAGATGGCTTGGGGAAATCCACTGCTTATTCCAACATAAAATCTGTTTTACTTCTTGGGATCTTGCTAGATACTTAGAACTCGGGTTGACCACTGTTAGAAACAGGATACTGGACTTGATGGACCTTCAGTCTGTCCCTGTTTGGCAATTCTTATGTTCTTAAATGAGTTAAAGAGAGGATGATGAAGCCATTGTGACATCACCGATGAGGTTGGCTGTTAGGCATTGGTGGAATGAGGCATTATGACATCACAATACGAGGGGTCCCTGCAAAGTTCTCAACCCAACCAAGAAGAGAATGATGTGGAGTAGGGTTACCAAAAACCCCCGGACACATGACCCAGCAATGTTCTGCCTCCAGCCCCGCCCAGTTCAACCACCAGCCCCTCTCCTACAAAGCCTCCGCTCTTCACTGACAAGCTCCAGCCACGTCTTGGGGGCCTGGAGCATGCACGGATCTGTGTGACATCATCCGCTCATGCTCAGAGGCCCTCCAGATGCATCCGGAGCTCATCGAGGCTTTCCAAAACCCGGACAAATGCCAGGTCTTGGAAAATCCAACCAGGAGCCCAGACAGTCCTATAAAACAAGGACATGTATGGGTTTTCCCAGATGTCTAGTAACCCTAATGGAGCCATGAAATGTACAAGTTATTCCACACTTTTCTTGACACTTTTCATTTCATTTCATATCATATAATTGAAACAAAAAGTGTCAAGGAAAGTGTGGAATAACTTGAGTTTCCTGGCTCTCCATCATTCTCTTCTTGGTTGGCCTGAGAACTTTTCAGCGGCCTCTCCTATTGTGATGTCATAATGTCTCATTCTACCAATGCCTAAGAGCCAACCTTAACGGTGATGTCACAATGGCTTAGTTTCCCTATACTTGTGCCCACTTACTAGATGCATTTGCCTCACTGAAAAGAAAACTGACATGAAAAGTGTGGAATAACTCGTAGGTTTCATGGCTCCACATCATTCTCTTCTTGGTTGGGCTGAGAACTTTTCAGCAGCCTCTCCTATTGTGATGTCATAATGTCTCATTCTACCAATGCCTAAGAGCCAACCTTAACGGTGATGTCACAATGGCTTAGTTTCCCTATACTTGTGCCCACTTACTAGATGCATTTGCCTCACTGAAAAGAAAACTGACATGAAAAGTGTGGAATAACTCGTAGGTTTCATGGCTCCACATCATTCTCTTCTTGGTTGGGCTGAGAACTTTTCAGCGACCCCTCTTATGCCATAACTTTTATCATTCATATCATATAAAATCATACTTACTACAGTTTTTAAATAGAATCATTGAAATAGGATGACAATTACTGTAAGGGGGAGGGAGGGGGTTGGAGAGATGTTGGGCCTGAGGGAGAGGGGAGGGAAAGATGCTGGACCTGGAGGAAGAAGGACAAGGGGAGAGATGCTGGACCTGGAGGAAGAAGGACAAGGGGAGAGATGCTGGACCTGGAGGAAGAAGGACAAGGGGAGAGATGCTGGACCTGGAGGAAGAAGGACAAGGAGAGAGATGCTGGAACTGGGCCTGGGATGAAGGGGGAGGGGAGGAAGAGAGGGAGGGATAAATGACTGCTCTCCAGAGAGGTAGAGGAGAAATAGGCAAATGGAGTAGACTTCAAATGGCAAAGAGCCGTGTGAATGGGGTGGGAGAAGAGGTTGAAATCTGCAAGAAGGTGAAAGAAGAACCTCAACACCACCCCCTTGACCGGTAATGCATGGTGTATAGGAGAACTGGTAGCCTCCATGGGAGAGGGCAGCATTTGATTCCTCAAGGTGAATCCACGTCTCAGTTAGAGCAAGCAGGTGGAAGGACTGGGAGATAACAAGGGCATGAATACAGGGCAGTTTGTTGGAGAGGAGGACGGAAGGAGAGGAATAGGAATAAGGTTGGAATAGTTACACATGTAGGGAGGCAGATGGCGTGGAGGGCCAGGGTTGTAATTGAAATTCCCCGCGGTGAGCAGAAGAAGGAGTAGGAGAGAGCGTTGAAGCAAAGGTGAAGTGTGATGGCAATGATGAAGACAGGAGGTGCTCACAGGGAAAGGAACATAAGAACATAAGAATTGTCACTGCTGGGTCAGACTAGTGGTCTATCGTGCCCAGCAGTCCACTCACGCGGCGGTCCTTAGGTCAAAGACCAGTGCCCTATTTGAGTCTAGCCTTACTTGCATATGTTCTGTTCCAGTAGGAACTTATCCAACCTTATCCCATCCTTTATCAACTTATCCAACCTTATCCCATCCCTTATCATTTTTGTCACCCTTCTCTGTACATTTTCTAATTCAGAGGAGGGTGACATAAATGATAAGGGATGGGATGACTTCCCTATGAGGAAAGGCTAAAGCGGCTGAGACAGTTCAGGGGTGATATGATAGAGGTCTATAAAATAATGAGTGGAGCGGAAAGGGTAGATGTGAATCGCTTGTTCACGCTTTCCAAAAATACTAGGATGAGGGGGACAAGTGGTGAAGCTACTAAGGAGTAGATTTAAAACACACCAGAGAAAATATTTATTCACACAACGTGCAATTAAACTCTGGAATTCATTGCTAGGGAATGTGGTGAAATCAGTTAACTTAGTGGGGTTTAAAAAAGGTTTGGATAATTTCCCATAAGAGAAGTCCATAGACCATTATTGAGATGAACTTGGAGAAATCCACTGCTTATTACTAGGATAAGCATCATGGAATCTGTTTTGCTACTTGGGATCTAGCTATGTGCTTAGGACTAGAGTTGGCCACTGTTGGAAACACGATACTGGACTTGATGGACCTTCAGTCTGTCCCATTATGGCAATTCTTATGTTCTAAGTGTTCAAGGCCCGATTCAAAGCCCACCTCTTTGAGAGTGCTTTCGACTCCTAACTCCTCTCACCTTGGGTTCTGCATCCTCAACCTTATATGTCATGTCTGTCTGTCCAAGTTAGATTGTAAGCTCTTCTGAGAAGGAACCATCTATTACATGTCAAAATGTGCAGTGCATGTCTTTCAGCGCTATAGAAGTCATAAACAGTAGTACTGTAGTAGTAATTTGGCACTAATGTGACATTATCCATTGCAAACACAAGAGGGCGCCCTAATCACACTTACAAAGTCATCTTTGTATTCATCTTATTTCTCTGATGACAATAAAAGCAGAAAGAGGAATTACAAATAAATGTTCCAGTTTTATGCAGAGTATTCTATTTTGTGGGGAACTGTATTTCTGGATTTCAGTTTCTGGAGGTACTTTTCAATGTGCAGAAAAAAATAGCAATTAAAAATTTCAGTGCTAATTACACAACTTTTCACTGTGATTAGAGCTGAAAAATCTATTGAAGAGGGAAAACGCTGTGTCTTCCCTACGGACAGAATCACTGACATCAGTGTTAGCCACTTTTGTGATGCCATAACCTCGTTGTTTTTTTTTTTTTTTTTAGAGCTTTGACTAAACAGGAATGCTCTTATGCTACAAAATGAAACTCAAACGAGCCTTTGAAATACTCTTCCTGTCTTCTCATTCAATTTTACCAGTCATTGGCTGTTGCCATTACCTGGCACTTCTGTTATTTTTAAGCGACTATGTCTGAATGTCTTTTATTTGGAAACAGAAACTGAGCATGTCATTTACAGAAGTATTATACCTTTCCTGGCCGTATCCCAAGTGTGCCCATAACTCTTGTGTTTTATTTATATTCCATTTTGGCGTAAGTGGTTTGCATTCAGGCACTCAAGCATTTTTTCCCCTATCCGTCCTGGGGGAGGGGGGGAGTCTCACACTCTATCTAGTGTACCAGAGGCAATAGGGGGATTAAGGGCTAGATTCACTAAGCCCACCGATCGTGTTTGCGATCGTGTACCAACCCGATTCACTAACCTTGGTGCCGATCAACCTCCGATCCGATCCGATCCGATCTGCACATGCAAATGTAGCCGGCAGCGATTCACTAAACATTTTCAGGCTCACCGACTTAGCTGGCCGACCCCAAAACAAGCGACGGCTGAGGACCAGTCGCTTGCGCAAAAACCCTGCTCTCTGCCCTGACTCTACTGCTCTTGCCGTCCCGACTCCGTGGTTTTAACCCGCAGGGTTGCACTATGGCGTGTTCTGTTAAGTTCCAGAACATGCTGCAGTGTAGCCCTGCTTTAAATCTGCAGGTTAAAACCACGGCGAGTAAAAAAGTTAAAAAAAAAAAGCACGGAGAGAAAACGCATGCGCAGACCATCTACAGGCAAAGAAGATGGTCTGCACATGCGTCAGGATTGCTCTTCAGCAATCTTTGTGGTCAGCTTGGGGTGTACCTCCAATCGGCTTAATTTGCATGCAGGTACGTTGTAAATCGGGCGCCTGGCTACCTCACGGATCAGATTGCCCACGGATCGGATTCGTGAGGTTAGTGAATCTAGGCCTAAGTGACTTGCCCAAGGTCACAAGGAGCAGCATGGGATTTGAACCCACAACCTCAGGGTGCTGAGTCAGCAGCTCGAACCACTGTGCCATACACTCCCAACACACAGGTGGAGCATGAGGAAGGGGGGAAGAGAAGGAATCTGAAATGTCAAGATTTGCCCGAGTAACCCAAATTTCTGTGCTCAAATCTTTTGAATTTTTAGCTTTATATCCATAATGGATGGAAATGACTCAAATGATCATTGCAAGTTACATCAATTTCAGCAGAGAGTTGGTGAAAAGCCTAATTCTTGCATTTCCGTAGTATATGGATTCTCCGATCTAGTTCTAATTTTCACAAAAGAGTTTTCAAAACCCAAGGATTGAAGCCTCACTAATTGTCACTTGGGCTAACTCAATCCTACCTTCCCCCTTTCCTTTTTAAAATTTTTACTCTATTATATGTGTCATGTTTATGCGCATGGAGTCTCCTGCCAAATGCAAATGAGATTTGGGGCTTACAAAATAAAATTATATCTGTTGAAAAGAAAACTATGCACAGCCATGAAAAAAACTTCTCATGCATTTGAAGATCTGATGCTATCCAAAAGTAAGCATGTGGACGTCTGCTCCATCAACGTCAACAACAAAAAAAAAAAAGTCAAGACTGGGTGAAATCCACCCCACAATGAGTTTTCCAGCCAGATGTGTAAAACCAGGGCTGCGTCTCCCATGAGAAATAAACCAGCTGCCGCAAACTCTGGCCTCACTTCTTTCCAGTACGCAGGTGGCCAAATGCAACCAGCTCCAGGGCGAGAAATGGCAAAACTGTGCACTTGTTTGGGCAGAAATTCATTTCAAAAATCTACAGAAACATTAACAAAAATAAAGTGAAGCCTTTCCCCTATCCCGATGACATGATTAATATACAAACTCAGCACATCTCAGCGGCCATGCGTGAAGGACTCCTGTTCATCCCTGCTCTCTCAGCCAGGGTGGTCTTCTGTGTGGGAAACCTAATGCAAACAAGGGCAAGCTGCAGCCAGATGCTGGAGGGTTTCAGGTTCACTTAGCGTGCTGGGGTGCTTGGTGTCACACAGTAACATGTTCACCTTTCTACCTAGCAGGAGAAATGAAACCGTCAAAGTCCAAACATGGTAGCTGGTTTTAAGAAAGGTTTGGACAAGTTCCTGGAGGAAAAGTCCATAGTCTATTTTTGAGATAGACATGGGGAAGCCACTGCTTGCCCTGGATCGGTAGCATGGAATGTTGCTACTTTTTGGGATTCTAGAATCTTGTTACTCTCTGGGATTCCGGAATCTTGCTATTCTTTGAGATTCTGTATGGAATGTTGCTACTCTTTAGATTCTAGAATTTTGTTACTCTCTGGGATTCCGGAATCTTGCTATTCTTTGAGATTCTGTATGGAATGTTGCTACTCTTGAGATTCTAGAATTTTGTTACTCTTTGGGATTCCGGAATCTTGCTATTTTTTTGAGATTCTGTATGGAATGTTGCTACTCTTGCGATTCTAGAATCTTGTTCCTCTTTGAACATAAGAACATAAGTAATGCCTCTGCTGGGTCAGACCAGAGGTCCATCATGCCCAGCAGTCCATTCACGCGGCAGCCCATCAGGTCCAGGACCTGTATAGTAATCCTCTATCTATACCCTTCTATCCCCTTTTCCTTCAGGAAATCATCCAATCCCTTCTTGACCCCAAAACCGTACTCTGTCCTATCACGCCCTCTGGAAGCACATTCCAGGGATCCATCACCCTCTGGGTGAAGAAGAACTTCTTAGCATTGGTTTTGAATCTGTCCCTTTTAATTTTTCCGAATGCTCTCTCGTTCTTGTAGTCTTCGAAAGTTTGACAAATCTGTCCCTCTCCACTTTCTCTATGCCCTTCATGATCTTGTAAGTCTCTATCATATCCCCTCTATGTCTCCGCTTCTCCAGGGAAAAGAACCCCAGTTTCTTCAATCTTTCAGCGTATGAAAGGTTTTCCATACCCTTTATCAAGTGTGTCGCTCTCTTCTGAACCCTCTCGAGTATCACCATATCCTTCTTCAGGTACGACGACCAATATCGGACGCAGTATTCCAGATGCGGGTGCACCATTGCCTGATACAACGGCAGGATAACTTCTTTCGTTCTGGTTGTAATACCCTTCTTGATTATACCTAGCATTCTATTCGCTTTCTTAGCGGCCGCTGCGCACTGTGCCGACGGCTTCATTGTCTTGTCCACTATTACCCCCATGTCCCTTTCTTGGATACTCTCACCCAATGACAGCCCTCCCATTGTGTAGCTGCACTTCGGGTTTCTGTTTCCTATGTGCAAGACTTTACATTTCTCTAGATTAAACTTCATCTGCCATCTCGTCACCCACTCCCCTAGTTTGTTCAGGTCCCTTTGTAAATCCTCGCAGTCTTCTATAGTCCTAGCCCCATTAAATAGTTTGGTGTCGTCTGTGAATTTTATTACTTCGCACTTCGTCCCTGTTTCTAGATCATTTGTAAATACATTGAATAGCAGCGGTCCAAGCGGAACACCACTCGTGACCCTCCTCCAGTCCGAGTAGTGGCCCTTCACTCCTACCCTCTGCTTCCTACCCATCAACCAATTCCTGATCCATCTGTGTACATCTCCTTCCACCCCATAGTTCTTCAGTTTCCGAAATAGGCGTTCATGGAGTACCTTGTCAAAGGCTTTTTGGAAGTCTAAGTATACGATGTCTATGGGATCCCCTTTGTCCATCCGTTTGTTAATTCCTTCGAAGAAATGCAATAAATTCATCAGGCACGATCTTCCCTTGCAGAAGCCATGTTGGCTTGTTATCATAAGTTTATTCCTTTCTAGATGCTCCTCAATGCTATCTATTATCAGTGCTTCCGCCATTTTCCCAGGGACCGAGGTCAGACTTACCAGTCTGTAGTTCCCGGGGTCACTTTTCGATCCCTTTTTAAAGATGGGCATAACATTGGCTATCTTCCAATCCTCTGGGATCACACCTGTTATCAGGGATAGATTACAGACTTGCTGTAGTAGTTCTGCTATTTCCTCCTTTAGTTCTTTCAGTACCCTAGGGTGGATTCCGTCCGGGCCTGGTGATTTGTCAGTTTTTAATTTTTCTATCTGCCTGTGTACATCTTTGAGGCTTACTTCCATGATGTTAATTTTTCTGCTTAGTCTCCTTTGAAGATTTGTTCAGGTTCCGGTATGTTGGATGTTTCCTCTTTTGTAAATACTGACGAAAAGAACATGTTTAGTCTTTCCGCCACTTCTTTCTCCTCCTTCACCACTCCCTTCCTATCTCCGTCATCCAGCAGTCCCACCTCCTCCCTAGCCGGCTGCTTCACTTTAACATATCTGAAGAACGGTTTGAAATTTCATGCTTCCCTGGATAGCCTCTCTTCATATTCTCTTTTTGCTTTTCTAACCACGAGGTGACATTCTTTTTGATACTTCCTGTGCTCTTTCCAGTTCTCTTCGGTTTTGCCCTGTTTCCATTTCTTGAAAGAATTCTTATCCCCTATCGCTTTCTTCACTTCTTTAGTTATCCACGCCGGGTCTTTTGTTCGACTCTTTTTGCACCCTTTTCTGAATCTGGGGATACACAGATTTTGCACCTCGCTCACCGTGTCCTTGAATAAAGACCAGGCTTGCTCTACAGTCTGCCATTTCTTTGAGCTGTTCTTAAGTTTCTTCCATACCATTACCCTCATCGCTTCGTAGTTTCCTTTTTGAAGTTAAAAGTTGTCCCTTTCCCTTCGGTATTCCTACTTCAACTTTGAACTTGATCATATTGTGATCGCTGTTTCCCAACGGTCCCACTACTTCCACTTCCTTTGCAGGTCCTCTTAGCCCATTTAGGATTAGATCCAGAGTGGCATTCCCTCTCGTCAGTTCTCTGACAAGGTGATCCATGAAGCAGTCCTGTAAAGCCTCCAGGAATCCGGTCTCCCTAGCGCATTGTGAGTTTCCAAGACTCCAGTCTATCCTGGGATAGTTGAAGTCTCCCATAATAATTGTGTTACCACTTTTGCATTCTCGTTTCATCTCGGCTTCCATTTCTTCATCAGTAGCTTCAGTTTGCCCAGGTGGATGATAGTACAGACCCAATTTTATCTTGGGCCCTTTCCTTCCCGGTATTTTAACCCATAGTGATTCTAATTTGTTGGTCGTCGCTGTTGTGTCCACTCTGATCGAGTGTATGCTTTCTTTTATGTATAGGGCTATTCCTCCTCCTTTCTGACCTGACCTGTCCTTGCGATAGAGTTTGTATCCCGGCAGTGCTATGTCCCATTTGTTTTCTTCATTCCACCAGGTTTCTGAGACCCCATTGATGTCTAGGTTCTCAGTTTTGGTCATGACTTCTAATTCCCCCATTTTGTTCCTTAGACGCCTTGCATTAGTATATATGCAATTTAAGTCCTGGTATTTTTTTGTGTTCATTTCCTTTCCCTGTGCTTCGATCTTTATTTTCTTCTCCTGTGCTACAATCCTCTTATCCTCCTCTTCTGGGTCAGTAAATTCCTGTGTTTTGCCCGTTGTTTCTTCCCAGCATTTTTCCCACTTAGTATCCCACTTAGAAGGGATACCTTCTTCCGAATCGTCGACACTTGGTCAACTGTCGGCTTTCCCCTTCTTCTTAGTTTAAAGCCTGTTCTATTCCTCTCCTGACATTGTTTGCCAGAAGTCTAGTTCCTGCCGCGTCAGGTGTAATCCATCTCTCCTGAAGAGCTTGCTCTTGCCCCCAAAACGTTGTCCAGTTCCTCATGAAGTGGAACCCCTCTTCCTCATACCATCTCCTCATCCATGCATTTATTGATTGTAGTTCCGCCTGCCTCTTCACATCTGCCCTCGGTACTGGTAGGATCTTCTGAGTCCTCATCTTCAACATCCTTCCCAGAATCTTGAACTGTTCTATCAGTGCACTTCTACTGTAGTCCCTCCTGCTGACATCATTTGTCCCGTTGTGGATCATTACTGTAGTCTCTTCCGTCTCTGCTCCTTCTAGGATCTTTCCAATTTTGTCCACGATGTCCTTTGCTCTCGCTCCTGGGAGGTAGGTCACCAGTCGATCCGCTCTCCCACCTGCTATGTGGCTGTCTACTTGCCTAAGGATTGAGTCTCCCACTAGGATTGCAGACTTTCCCTTCTTCAGTTTTCGCTCCGGTCGCAAGTCTTTGTCCTTTGAGTGCTTCGCTGCTTTTTCTTCTATGTCCTTGGTGTGCTTAGCTGCTGCTTCTTCTGGGCATCGACTAGACCATTCCTCCCCTTCCTGCGGGATTCCTCTGTGGGATTCCGGAATCTTGTTACTCTCTGGGATTCCAGAATCTTGCTTTTCTTTGAGATTCTGTATGGAATATTGCTACTCCTTGGGTTTTGGCCAGGTACTAGGGACCTGGATTGGGCGCCGTGAGAATTGACCATTGGTCTGACCCAGTAAGGCTATTCTTATGTTCTTATGGCATGTCCATTCCCAGCCACGCCCCAGGACTTCTGCCTTCTTCATAAAGTGTCAGGATCCGTATCTTGTTTGCCTATCACCCCTAGAGTTAAAATTCTTCTCGTCGCTTTCAAAGTTCAATCAAATCACACCCCTTTGTTTATTGACTTTTGATCCCGTATGTATCTTCGCGCTCACTTCGGTCCTCACAACAACATCTTCTAACAGTCCCTTCTGTTCGACAATTATTTTACGATACAACACGCAAGACTATCTATTCAGTAGTTGCTCCATCTTTACGGAATGACTTCCCTTCAGCCCTGAGAGAGGAAACTAACTCCAATAACTTCAAATCCAGCCTCAAAACCTTTCTCTTTAAAGATGCCGACCAGATTTATACCTAGGATCAGATGCATATGAGACTCAGATAAAGGCCACATATCAGACTTTCCCCTTCTCCCTTTCGTTCTTGCCATTCCCCTTTCTTCTTATTTTATATAATGTATTCCACCCTTTTCCCTTTTGTAGCATGTCTCGTCGGCAATATCTTGTAGTTTGTGTTTTTATTTTCCCGTTTTAGCTTGTCAAAAACCCAAACAGTAGTAGCATTCTATGCCATCGATCCAGGGCAAGCAGAGGCTTCCCACATGTCTGTCTCAACAGCAGACTATGGACTTTTCCTCCAGGAACTTGTCCAAACCTTTCTTACAACCAGCTACGCTATCCGCTCTTACCACATCCTCTGGCAACGCGTTCCAGAGCTTAACTATTCTCTGAGTAAAAAAAAATTTGCTCCAATTGGTTTTAAAAGTATTTCCCTGTAACTTCATCGAGTGTCCCCTAGTCTTTGTAATTTCTGATGGAGTGAAAAATCGATCCACTTGTACCCGTTCTACTCTGCTCAGGATTTTGTAGACTTCAATCCTATCTCCCCTCAGCCGTCTCTTTTCCAAGCTGAAGAGCCCTAACCTTTTTAGTCTTTCCTCATACGAGAGGAGTCCCCTTTATCATCTTGGTCGCTCATCTTTGAACCATTTCTAGTACCACCATATATTTTTTGAGATAAGGAGACCAGAACTGAACGCAATATTCCAGATAAGGTCACCCTATAGAGCGATACAGAGGTATTATGACATTCTTAGTCTTGTTAACCATCCCTTTTCCAATAATTCCTAGCATCTTGTTTGCTTTCTTGGCCGCTGCCGAACATTGGGTGGAAGGTTTCAGCATATTGTCCACAATGACACCCTGATCTTTTTCTTGAGTGCTGACCCCCAAGGTGGCCCCTAGCATCCAGTAACTGTGATTTGGGTTATTCTTCCCAATATGCATCATTTTTGCATTTTCCACATTAAATTTCATCTGCCATTTGGACGCCCAGTCTTCCAATTTCCTAAGGTCGTCCTGCAGTTTTTCAGTCTGCATGAGTTTTAACAACTTTGAACAGTTTAGTGTCATCTGCAAATTGAATCACCTCACTCGTAGTTCCAATTTCTAGATTATTTATAAAGAAATTAAATAGTAACAGTCCCAGTACAGACCCTTGTGGCACTCCACTATTTACTCTCCTCCACTGAGAAAAATGACCATTTAACCCTATCCTCTGTTTTCTATCCGATAACTAATTCCTAATCCACAACTGAACTTTGCCACCTATCCCATGACTCTTTAATTTTCTCAGGAGCCTCTCATGAGGATCTTTGTCAAAAGCCTTCTGGAAAACTACATCAACCTGCTCACTTTTATCTACATGTTTATTCACACCTTCAAAGAAGTCAAGCAAATTGGTGAGGCAAGATCTCCCTTGTCTGAACCCATGCTGACTCCATCCCATTAAATTATGTTGTCTATATGTTCCACAATTTTATTTTTTATAATTGTTTCCACCATTTTGCCCGGCACTGAGGTCAGGCTTACCGGTCTGTAATTCCCCGGATCTCCCTTGGAACCCTTTTTGAAAATCGGTGTAACATTGGCCACCCTTCAATTTGCCCATAACATGCCCCCCAACCCACCCCCTTGAGATTTAGATGTGTTTCGAAAATGGCAATTTGGACGTTTTAGGAAACATATATAGAAAGAGGCCCTAAGAGCCAGATTCTGCAATTGGTGCCAGTATCGGCCTGCACCTCCAAAACCGGCACCGGTCACGTGTCAATCATGTACCAGTGCGGCTGCAGAATTGCAGCCGTGTGTAAAGTAGACTCCGGAAATGTACGACAGGGTTTACTGGCCTACATTTCCGGTGTCTATTTTTCACGAGAATCACATCCACAGGGGCTCCTACTGACGCCTACAGTCACTTCTGGTGCAAGCACGCCCAATTTCACTGTATCCGCTGGTAGATACCTCTGTGGACATGACTTTGGCAGCCTGTTCTATAGATACCTGCAGGCGTCTACATTTTTTAAAATTAGTTTTTAATTGGTTTTAAATGACACAGTCCATTACCATGTTATTTATCGCCAATTAAACCAATTAAGTTAGGCGGTGGCAGGATGCCTACCACTGTCTAACTTTTGGTGTCCCTGTGAGAATCAGGGCCTAAGAGTGCTTAACACACGTTAGGCCATCTTTTACAAAGGCGCGCTAAGCGTTTTAGCGCGGATTTAGTACGTGCTAAATCAACACGTGTGCTAACCACTAACGTGTCCATAGGATAACATGCATGCGTTAGTATTTAGCACACGTTTAGAACACGCTAAAAAGCTTAGCGCACCTTTGTAAAAGAGGGGGTTAGTGTAATTGCAAAGTAATCCACTTGGATACGTTGAAATAAAAGTAAATACGTTGGTTGTTGATGTTTTTATTGACTAACTTCCTGCGGTATATACTGAACTCAGGCGTTTGCGATTAACGTTTACCAATGACTTATTAGTTAACTTTAAGTCTACGTTACAGGCTTAAGTTATTACACGTCCCCCTCCGTATTCGCGGAGATAGGGGATCAGCATGGCCGCGAATACAGAAAAACCGTGAATAACTTTTTGTACGCTATTCGCGGTTTTTCTGTAAAAAGCCCCCCCGAAAGACACAAAACCGCAAATAACCTTACCTGCTCCTGTGAAGAAAGTGCCGCGATGTTCTCTGTACCACGCTGAGAGGATCGATTTTTTTTTTTTCCGTGCGTCGCTGGGAGCAGCAACTTCCTTTGACGTACATTTGGGGGCGGAGCCTGCACACGAAAAACCGTGAATAACCGAAACCGCGGACAACGAAACCGCGAATACGGAGGGGGAAAGTGTAGTTCACTTTAACTACACATTACAGGCTTAACTAGCAATATCACTGGATAACGCCAGACATTTTTTTCCAAACAGAGAACTAGTTAATTTTAACTGGATTCTGCTGAGCGCCTATAACTTCCACTGAAAGTTTAACCGTGTCCTCACCATACTGACTCCTCCCAAATTTAATCTAAGTGCTGAAGCTGGTCACTTTTAATTCTTCCGATGCTCTATCAAGCCGCCGAACCTAAAACTATCAAACGCTCCCTGAATTCCCAGCTGGAGGCCATATTTCTTGCCATCGTCATTTAAACCCCATCCAGCAGTCTCCTCAGAAGCGAAAGTCCAAATGCTCCACTAGGGCCTAGAATGTTCCATCTGTTCTTCTCACAGGATGGCATAACAGCACCGTTTTCTCGAAAGCTATTTCTCAGTGGCTGCCTGGGATCTCTCCCTCATTTATCAGCCGCACGCCAGTCTTTGATTCGGAAGCTCCCTCCGATGGATCACCTTTTAATTGCCATCTCAATGAGATTTCCAGAGAAAGGAGATGCCACAGGAATTTGACCGGAACAACGTCAACATGACAACTGGAATTCATAAAATGCAGGGAACCTTGTTTATTGGCATCAATATTTTAGTCAGTTCTTAAGCTGCTTTGGTGAAGTGAACTGTGGCAGCTTTTCTTATTTTAAACTAAACACGAGCGTGGTATTATTTGCTTTTTTTTTCTAATTTGTTTTATCTTTTAGTGACAAAAGTTTTCATTTCATTGGCAGTCAACGGTGACAGTCAAGCGAATCAGCACAGACTGACCATCTTGATGCATATTATTAATATAGAACCAAATCTTTTCCAGAGAAGAGAAAATGGTATAACTAGAGGGCGTAATTTGAGGTTGTAGGGAGGAAGACTCAGGAGCAATATTAGGAAATTCTTCTTCACGGAGAAGTATGGTAGATGCCTGGAATGCCCTCCTGAGGGAAGTGATGGAGAGGAAAACGGTGATGGAATTCAAAAAAGCATTGGATAAACATAGAAGATCTCTAATTAGAAAACAAAGAATGTAAATTAAAGAGCAAAGGCTGGTACTGGACAGACTTGAATGGTCTGTGTCCCATATGTAATGATTTGGTGTAGGATTGGGCTGGGGAGGGCATCGATGGAAACTCTACCAACTTGGAACATGAGGATGTTACTGGCCAGACATTATGGTAGATATCCTGCAAACAGGATGGTTGGATAGGCAACTTCAGCATTTGGAACCTAGGACAATACCAGGTGGACTTTACAGTCTATGACCCAGAAAATCAAAGAAGAGACAAGTTAATTTAATCATGTATTTTTAATGGCTATAACTAATGGGCAGACTGGATGGACCGTTCAGGCCTTTATCTGAAAAGGATTAGGTCCCAATTCCTGCCCCATACTTTCTCTGCCATTTGAAAGTCAGGTGCACCTGGGGACATATCTTAAAGACCAGAAATCATCTTCCAAAACATGTCCAATTTATTGTCAGCTTTACATCTCTTTTATATCATTTTTTACATGAATCAGTGTAGTCGGCATGTGTCAGCATGTGACGTAAACACAAACCATATATGGACACAGGTCACATGAAACTTTAAAGAAATCAGCATTTTTCTATCTCAAGACTGGAGTCCAAAAGGTCAGAAGAGCCTTGGCCAGCAGAGCCTATTATCTAAAGCTGTTTGCAAATACGGCTTATAAAAACAATTGAATTCACTTCACAACAAGATAAGAACATATCTTTTCAAACATAAATGTCCTTGTAGTATTTTCAGCAAGAGAAGGCAAACAGAGTCTGGATTTACAGCTTTAAACAACATATGGAAAACTACAAGACGTGTCCCTTCATTATCTACCATCATTTGCTATGTTACTATGGGCTCCTTTTACTAAGGTGCGATAGCGGTTTTAGCGCGCCCTAGACGCTAACGCCACCATTGAGCTGGTCAGTTAGTTCTAGCCGCGTAGCGCGGGGTTAGCGCGTGCTAATAATGCTATCGTATCTTAGTAAAAGGAGCCCTATGTTACTATCAGCTTTTTATTTAACTTGCAATTATGTTCAGCTTTTCCAAAATGCACGCTCAAAACAAATAAACTGCCCCGAGACACTATTTCTACCGCAAAGGGTATGAGCAACTCTCGCGTGTCTAAGATGCTGCTACATGCCCAACCTGACGCTGTGCATGAGGCGGAAGGCCATGACCTGTCTTTTATAAGCAAAAAAATCCCCCAAAACTCATTACTTAGAGTTATCTACAAAACAACGACACTGCAAATAATTTTTTTTCCTGCTCTATTTTGTCGATTCCTTTCAGTGTTTTGAAAGTCTCGATCCTATCCCCTCGCAGTCTCCTTTTCTCAAGGGAGAACAACCCCAGGCTCTTAAGTCGTTCCTCGTATTCCAAGTTCTCCATACCTTTTCTTAGCTCCGTTGCTCGTCTCTGCACCCTCTCCAGCAGTTCTATATCCTTCTTTAGGTTGGGAGACCAATGTTGGACGCAGTATTCCAAGTGGGGTCTGACCATTGCCCTATAAAGCGGCATTATAACTTTCTCCGATCTACGCGTGATTCCTTTCTTTATCATGCCTAACATTCTATTTGCTTTCTTTGCCGCTGCCGCGCATTGTGCCGACAGTTTCAGGGTCCTATCTATCAGTACGCCCAGGTTAAGTGTTAGGGTTTGAAATAGATTTTAAAATACCAACCCCCAAAAAATCCTTAATGCATTGCAGAAATCGCTATCGTGTGTTAAACTTCATGTTAAAACCTTGAATTTTTGGGCGCGAGGACAATGCGCGGCAGCGGCAAAGAAAGCAAATGAAACCTGATGTCAATTCTGACATGCACGCTGCGGCCAAATCTCTGCTATAATCTAACTGTGCATACATTGCAAGAGATCGCCACCGACCCACCTATGCCCCTTTCCTAACTCCTCCTCCTGTGCAGATCCAAGTGGAAATACTGAGACGCTAGTTTATACATGGGGTGTAACAGTGTTTTCGGCACCTTGCATCTTTTTCTGCAGCAAATGTGCCTAACATTTGGCCTAACTCTTATGCACATTTCACTTATTTCACCATACGTTTCATTTCACTATTATGCTCACATTATTTTTTTTATGTATGCTCACGTTACAATCTATGAATCTTGCGCATTATTGTTCCATATTAACATAAGAACCTAAGAATTACCGCTGCTGGGTCAGACCAGTGGTCCGTCGTGCGCAGCAGTCTGCTCCCACGGCGGCCCTTAGGTCAAAGACCAGTGCCCTAACTGAGACTAACCCTACCTGCGTACGGTCTGGTTCAGCGGGAACTTGTCTAACTTTGTCTTGAATCCCTGGAGGGTGTTTCCCCCTATAACAGACTCCAGAACAGTGTTCCAGTTTTCTACCACTCTCTGGGTGAAGAAGAACTTCCTTACGTTTGTACGGAATCTATCCTCTTTCAACTTTAGAGAGTGCCCTCTCGTTCTCTCTACCTTGGAGAGGGTGAACAACCTGTCTTTATCTACTAAGTCTATTCCCTTCATTATTTTGAATGTTTTGATCATGTCCCCTTTCAGTCTCCTCTTTTCAAGGGAGAAGAGGCCCAGTTTCTCTAATCTCTCACTGTATGGCAACTCCTCCAGCCCTTGTCTAACTTGGTCTTGAATCCCTGGAGGGTGTTTTCCCTATGACAGACTCCGGAAGAGCATTCCAGTTTTCTACCACTCTCTGGGTGAAGAAGAACTTCCTTACGTTTGTACGGAATCTATCCTCTTTCAACTTTAGGGAGTGCCCCCTCGTTCTCTCTACCTTGGAGAGGGTGAACAACCTGTCTTTATCTACTAAGTATATTCCCTTCATTATTTTGAATGTTTTGATCATGTCCCCTTTCAGTCTCCTCTTTTCAAGGGAGAAGAGGCCCAGTTTCTCTAATCTCTCACTGTATGGCAACTCCTCCAGCCCTTGTCTAACTTGGTCTTGAATCCCTGGAGGGTGTTTCCCCTATGACAGACTCCGGAAGAGCGTTCCAGTTTTCTACCACTCTCTGGGTGAAGAAGAACTTCCTTACATTTAACGGGAATCGATCCCCTTTCAACTTTAGAGAGTGCCCTCTCGTTCGCCCTTCTCTATTCCCTTCAGTACCTTGAATGTTTAGATCATGTCCCCTCTCAATCTCCTCTGTTCTTTTCATATGATTCCCTTGCTGTTACCAATTTCACTCACATATAATTTTTAATAATTTTATTCATACACATATAATTGTTCAAATTAGGACCCCTGAGGAAGGAGTGTTTCTTCGAAACATGGACTGTGTCGGGTCCGGGTTCATCAATCCTTTCGGATACAAATTGTTTTATGACTATATTTATATTTATCTTTTTATGATTGTTCATTAAAGACTTGGTATCTTGTACATCACCATTGCAGTTTTCGCCTTTGTCTTTCGACTCGATATTTCACTGCAGTTCTGTTCGATTTTTTGTTTCTTGGTGCCTAACATTTGACGCCATATATAGACCATTCCTATAAGATTGTTCTGTAGCTGCCGGTCCTCGGTACGATCAATGTGGCGTCTTTGGGCCGGCTCCCTGAGTGCTCCAGAGCACAAAGCCGTGGGAAAAGGCCTGACACGGAAGCCTTGTCTCTGACGTCGCAACGCCAGAGGGAAGGCTTCCAGATGAGGCGCGGGATGCGCGTGAGGAGCCGCGTCCTGCAGCTTTCTGCAATGTAGCACTCAGGGAGCCGGCTCAAAGACCCTGCGTTGATCGCACCGTGGACTGGCCTGAAGCTAACACGGGGGGGCAGGCCAGAAGGCAAGGCACATGGAAGGAGAGAGGCAACAACGGTAGGGGAAATGCTTTTATTTTTTTTTATTTAGTGATTTTACATCTGCCCTAATTGTCTGTCCTAATTGTCTGTTCAGGAAGAAATGCATTTGTTTCTTTTCCTCTGGGGTTGTACTTCTTGCAGAGTCTTTCATCTTAGGTTTTGTTTGTAAAGATTAATACTTTTAGTTTTTGGTCCTGCATTTGCATGGGGTTGTCTGTTTTCTGGTAGGAATGAATGCTGAAAAGCATACAGCGTGCTTTGTGTATTTTAATTGTGTGGTTAACCATTATGTGTTGTTAATACGATTGTATTATATGTGTGTATATGAAAAATGGATCGAAAAAATGGTGTTACAATTAGTACTATTATGGGGGCGGGTTCTGGGGCGGAGACTGGGTGGAGGTGGGCATGACTTAGCCCAGTGTTCTTCAACTGCTGGTCCATGGACCGGCGCCGGTCCACAAAATAATTATTTTATTTCCGCCGGTCCGTAGAGGTGTCAAAAGGTTGAAGAACACTGTTCTAGAATTACTCTTGTAGAGGGTAAATCCATGAAAGGGCACATTTCATTAGAACCTATGAAATGCAAGTATAACGTGGCAAAGCTGTGATTCTATGAGGGGCTGCTGAAAAGTTCTCAGCCCATCCAAGAAGAGAATGACGTGGATATGGTTCAATCAATGATCTGAAAACAAGCTCAAAACACAGAATTTTATTTCTGCGCCTGAGATGAACTTCCCCCCCTTACTGTGCCACGGCATCCTCCCGATAAGTTCCTCTCTTCCTGTCTCACTGACTTTGACTTCTGAGCCGAAAACCATGACCCTATCACATTTTCTTTCAGGTTATAAGATAGACTAGCACGTGGCCAGTATATTGAATTTGTGGGTCATTAACAAACATTTCTGGCACCTAAACTTTGGAGCTTTCTTTATAGAATTAGGCCCAAATTCTGCACTGGATGAGCTGTGGTTTGGCTGCGGAAGGCATCCCACCACCGCCTAACTGACCAATCTGGAAGCATGTTTCTATAAAAAAAAAAATTGAAGGCGCCAGTCTAAGGTGCCGGTCTCCCACCTACTTAGGTGCATAGGGGACACCTACGGATGCCTAAGGCCGGCAGGGGCATGGTTTGCGCTGGAAGTGGCCTTAGGCGTCCGTAGGTGTCCCTGTGCGCCTCTGTAGGTGTGAGAATAGAACCTTAAATGAAGGCCTTTAAAATGCTGGTCTACCTTTAAGGCGTCTGTGTTAAAAAAAACAACAACCCAGCGGTCACTCTATAAACAGCGCCAGTTCGAGATTGACATAGAATCAACGGTCGTTTCTTAGGCGGCTGTTGATACTGGCACTGTTTATAGAATCTGAGCCTTAGTTCCTAAATGCTTAGGTTCCTACATATATGAAAAGCTATTTGGTGTGTACCACATATACATATGAGAGAATGCAGAATGTATGGGGTTTAGCAGTTCATTTAATAAAGTGTGGAGCCCATTGAATACATTTGTTCCCTCACAATAAGGGTCATATATCTCTCCTTTTCTTAGATTTCCTTACACATCCAGGGTGGGTGGGTGGGGGGGGAGGGAAATGTATTTTGAGGATTAAAATGACTTAATTATAATATTGTAATCACTTCATATGTCTTATCCTATATAATAAAACCCTAGCTGCGCATGCGCACTCAACTGTGTGCTTCCGTGATCTCTGATCTGTGAGATGTAGGTCCGTTGGCCGCAGGAGTGTGCATGCGCGAGTCCCCAGCCTTACTGCTTCCCGGCTGCCAGTGTTGAACTCCCTGCTCTCCAGATCGCGGTGTCGGCTCCTCTCATGAGCCCCACCAGCATCGGAGAAGGCTTCCGACGCTGGCGGGGATCGAGAGGAGCCGCTGCGACATTCGCCCGGAGCAGGCCAGACCGCGGGCCGGGCAGGGAAGCGCCGAAAGAGACTCCAGCTGCGAGCCGCTCAATGGGACCAGACAGGCAGCCACGCGAGGGAGGGAAACAGAAACAAAAAAGGGTACATGCAGGGAGAAGCTGGGCCTGCCTGTGGGAAACACGATAAGGGAAGGGGGGGGCCCTTGGAGCAGGCTACACCGTGGGAGGGAAGGGGGAGGGGCCAAAAGGAGCAGGCCACATCGTGCTAAGAGTAGGGAAGGGGGGTGGGGGAAAATGCTGCACAGGGACCTGGAGGGAAGGGAAATACCTGCTGCTGCAGCACAGGGAAATGGAGGGGGAGGTAAATGCTGTTGCAGCTGCACAGGGAAATGCAGGGAATGAATGACAGACAGACAGAAGGAGGGAGGGAGACAGAAAGAAAGGAGGAAAGACGCAGGGGCAGGGAGAGGGACAGAAAGACAGAGAAAGGGGGCCAGGGAGAGAGAGAGATAGTGGGAGGGAGAGAGACAGAAAGACAGACATACATATATTATAGAACCCGTTAATGTAATGGGCTTAATGACTAGTTGTATTAATAATT
This sequence comes from Geotrypetes seraphini, assembly GCF_902459505.1. Classification (NCBI taxonomy): domain Eukaryota; kingdom Metazoa; phylum Chordata; class Amphibia; order Gymnophiona; family Dermophiidae; genus Geotrypetes; species Geotrypetes seraphini. The sequence goes on along the minus strand of NC_047093.1, from coordinate 12,959,917 downwards.
GGGAGGAAGGTGGGAGAAAATGATTATTTTATGTATTGCTTGTGTAGTTAATAGTGCATTTTATGCAGTGTTTTATGTTCAGTTAATGGTATTGCACTGTCAAAGTTTGAAAATCAATAAAGATTTAAAAAAAAGAAAAGAAAAGCTATTTGCATCTTTTCCTTAATAAATATTAATGATCTTAACATGAAATCAGAAACGCCCAGGTTGCAATGTTTTTCTTCAGATGGCAAAAGTCATTTTTCATCCCGAAAGTTTTTAATTTTGAAAGGTTTTGCTAGTTGGTTTGCAGGTGAAAACTCAGAATTACTTTCAGTTTGATGTACATAACAGACATCTTTAGACGCATTATATTTGCACGAACTTACTGCAAAAAAACAGTCAAGATTGCAAGCTAACAATTCAAATTTGTATGATGACTATTTGTTGCGTTCTCTCATTTACTGATCAACCATAGTCTGGCGGTGTGAAGCCTTAGCTTATCTTTCTTGCTTTCATCCCTCATGTTCTGGCTGCAAACTTAGAAGTAACACAATTGGCTTTCCGATAAACTAGATCACTCCATAGGGATGTCCAATACTTGTTGATAAATTTGAGCTTAAGTTTCTCCATGCTCTTTTCTTTAAAAAAAATATATTTTCTTTCTCAGAATTTACACATCTGTGACTCTGGTGTCTGGGCCAGAGGAAGGACACACAACTGAGTTGGAGACCGGGCCAAGAGGCAAACAAGAAATGTTCATATTAGATGATCTACAGATGGACATGGTTGTAAGAGAAAAGACCAATGTCTGTATTTCTTCAAGCCCCAATCTCAATGTATATCATATCATACTAAACATGACTTTTTGTCTCATTTTCTGTTTAAAGGACCAATACAACCTATTTCTTTCATAAAGTAAATCCTTTCTTGTGAATATACTCATGATTTATGTCTTTTAAGATAAAAGAATAGCAGTATCTGGCCAAAGATATGAAAAGACTTGAAGGGGTCAAGAGTAAAGTGACAAAAATGGTAGGAAGTTTGCGCCAAAAGAAGTACAAGAAGAGACTAGAAGACCTCAACATGTCTACTCTGGAGGAGAGAAGGGTCAAGGGTAATACGGTACAGACATTTACGGTAAATATTTGAAAGGTATTAATATAGGACCAAATTTTTTTCTGAGAGGACATACATTGAGTCTGAGGGGTGGTAGACTTAAGAGTAATGTTAGGAAATTCTTTTTCACAGAGAGGGTGGTGGATGCCTAGAATTCCCTCCCAAGGGAGATGGTATAGAGGAAAACTGTGATGGAATTTACAAAAGCGTAGGATAAACACAGAGGATCCCTAATTAGAATATAAATGAGCAAACTTTCACAGTCTGAATCCAACAAAGGAGATGGTTTGGATGGGCTGGAGTGGGCTTCTGCGGCAACTCCAGTAGTTGGAACCTAAGGACAGTGCCGGGTAGACTTCTAAGGTCATAAGAACATATGAATAGCCTTACTGGGTTGGACCAATGATCCTCTAAGCCCAGTAGCCCGTTCCCACTGTGGCCAATCCAGGTCATTAGTACCTAGCCAAAACCCAAAAAGTACCAACATTCCACACAGAATCTCAAAGAATAGCAAGATTCCGGAATCCCAGAGAGTAACAAGATTCTAGAATCCCAAAGAGTAGCTACATTCCATACAGAATCTCAAAGAATAGCAAGATTCCGGAATCCCAGAGAGTAACAAGATTCTCGAATCCCAAAGAGTAGCAACATTCCATACAGAATCTCAAAGAATAGCAAGATTCTGGAATCCCACAGAGTAACAAGATTCTAGAATCCCAAAGAATAGCAAAATTCCATACAGAATCTCAAAGAATAGCAAGATTCCGGAATCCCAGAGAGTAACAAGATTCTAGAATCCCAAAGAATAGCAAAATTCCATACAGAATCTCAAAGAATAGCAAGATTCCAGAATCCCAGAGAGTAACAAGATTCTAGAATCCCAAAGAATAGCAAAATTCCATACAGAATCTCAAAGAATAGCAAGATTCCAGAATCCCAGAGAGTAACAAGATTCTAGAATCCCAAAGAATAGCAAAATTCCATACAGAATCTCAAAGAATAGCAAGATTCCAGAATCCCAGAGAGTAACAAGATTCCAGAATCCCACAGAGTAACAAGATTCTAGAATCCCAAAGAGTAGCAACCTTCCATGCTACCGATCCAGGGCAAGTAGTGGCTTCCCTCATGTCTTTCTAAATAATAGACTATGGACTTTTCCTCCAGGAAATTCCCCTGAAATAACAAAGAAAAAAGACATTTTAAATTAATCTGAAATTGTAATGTATGTGATTACAGGGCAGACAGGATGGATCATTCAGGTCTTTATCTGCCATCATTTACTATGTTACTATGTATTAAAAAAAAAGAAAAAAAAGAAATAGATAACCAGTCTAAAACCAGAAGGCATTAGTGAAGATCTCATAATTGCAAGAGCCACATCACTAGTGAAAATCTACTTTTGGTTATTTCACTGGAGGGAGGTGATTATAGAGAACCTCACCTGTTGTTATCAAGTTGAGTCCAAAAGTGTTTTCCCTCCACTACGGATGCGAACTTGCAAGTGACCCTTCAATGACGCGCATCAATCCTTCCCACCAGATCATAACCACACAGAAGAAAATTGTGCCTGAACTGTTGTGAACCAGTCTGTGAACCGGTTTAATTGCTTCACTCTCAGAGTCGGGCAATAATGCCCTACTTCCATTAATATACCCAGCAAAGAACGAAACCTCGTACCATTTCCCCCCCAAATTCTGAACCAAGAACAGGTTAACAATAGTCTGTCAGGCATAATTTACAGGACTAGTGTGCACTGTTTAAGCTTCACTGAGCAAGCCAAATCCCCTGATTCCACACCGCAATGCTTTCAGACAACTCAACAAAGCGATTGGGGGATGCGCAGTACATAAAAATGATGTCTTTTGTGCCTTTGGACGGGGGGCCTCCTTTTTACTGAGAAGCACAATAAAAGACATCACAAATGCGATGCAAAATCAATTTCTTCTATGGAAGCCCGGAGGATGCTTGGCCTTGAGCGGGATAATAAAAATGCTTCCACTTATTAAGGAAAAGCATGGATTGTTGCTACTCTTTGGGATTCTAGAATCTTGTTACTCTCTGGGATTCCGGAATCTTGCTATTCTTTGAGATTCTGTATGGAATGTTGCTACTCTTTGGGATTCTAGAATCTTGTTACTTTCTGGGATTCGGGAATCTTGCTATTCTTTGAGATTCTGTATGGAATGTTGCTACTCTTTGGGATTCTAGAATCTTGTTACTCTCTGGGATTTCGGAATCTTGCTATTCTTTGAGATTCTGTATGGAATGTTGCTACTCTTTGGGATTCTAGAATCTTGCTGTTTAAGATTCTGAGTTCTTTATTTTCAGCCATTAAGAGGGTGATTGTGTGAAGGATTTTCACATATATGCCATGTTATAAAATTATTCCTTGGGTGACACATGTAAAGGTAGATGAGGAAACAATAAAACATGGGGGAAATTCTATAGCTTGATGCCAAGATGTAGGTGGCACAGTGGAGCACGCTTAGGATAAATTCAACATACGTATATTGCACCTAAAATAATCACTTCTGAAAAATCCCTGCTGGCTGAGGAGAGATATGATTGAAGTCTATAAAATCCTGAGTGGAGTAGAACGGGTACAAGTGGATTGATTTTTCGCTCCGACAAAAATTACAAAGACTAGGGGACACTCGCTGAAGTTACAGGGAAATACTTTTAAAACCAATAGGAGGAAAATTTTTTTCACTCAGAGAATAGTTAAGCTCTGGAACGCGTTGCCAGAGGTTGTGGTAAGAGCGGATAGCGTAGCTGGTTTTAAGAAAGGTTTGGACAAGTTCCTGGAGGAAAAGTCCATAGTCTGTTATTGAGAAAGACATGGGGGAAGCCACTGCCTGCCCTGGATCGGTAGCATGGAATGTTGCTACTCTTTGGGATTCTAGAATCTTGTTGCTCTCTGGGATTCCGGAATCTTGCTATTCTTTGAGATTCTGAATGGAATGTTGCTACTCTTTTGGATTCTAGAATCTTGTTGCTCTGTGGAATTCCGGAATCTTGCTATTCTTTGAGATTCTGTATGGAATGTTGCTACTCCTTGAGTTTTGGCCAGGTACTAGTGACCCGGATTGGCCACCGTGAGAAAGGGCTACTGGGCTTGATGGACCATTGGTCTAACCTAGTAAGGCTATTCTTATGCTCTTATGTTCTTATAAATGGTGCCTAATGTTAGGTATGGCTTAGAGAATAGCGTCTATGCCCAGGAGCTGCGCCTAACTTTAGACATGACTATTTGTACCAACAAAAATCCGTGTGTTTAACTGTGAGGAATGCTCCTGATCCATTGATGACACACCCTTTTTGACCTCACCCATAAATTATAGACATATTCCGTGCCTAAATTTACCTACATAATTTTGAACTAAAACCAATTAGCACTAATAATTGTTAAGAATCCAATTATCAGTGCTAAAATGGAAATTGAAAGTGAACTAAGAAAATCCCAAGAATTTTGAAATGAAATGAAACAAGCCTATTTCATTGCATTTTGTTTTAAAGTAGATATTCATCGCTAACATCAAACATTAGCTTGCTTTAATATGGGCTTGTCTCACCCGCCTTTTTACATAACCGCGCAAGAGGTTTTTAGCTGAATGCTCTGCTGCTCATAGAAACTCTAAGCGTGTTGGAGGAGCGCGTGCCGTCTGGCACTAAAAATCTCTTGCACGGTTTTGTCCTCGAGGGCTCCAAGCAGACCAGGTTTTCAAGAGATCCCTAATGAATGTGCATGACAGAGATCATTCAGCACACGGCTAATATACTACGACTATGGATTATTTCTATAGCGCTACCAGACGCACGCAGCTCTGCACAGTCACAAAGAATAAGAAATCAGTCCCTGCTCCAAAGAGCTTACAATCTAAACAGACAAGACAAAAGGGTGCAGAGGCGAGCCACGAAGCTAGTAAAAGGTATGGAAAATTTGAGCTACAAAGAACGACTCGAAGGACTGGGACTGTTCACCCTGAGGAGGAGGAGACTGCGAGGAGATATGATTGAGACTTTTAAAATACTGAATGGATTCGATAAAATTGAGCAAGAAATACCGTTGTTCACATTGTCAAAAGTGACACAGACTAGAGGTCATGGACTGAGGCTGAGGGGCAGCAGGCTCAGGACAAATGTCAGGAAATTGTATTTCACACAGCGAGTGGTGAACGCTTGGAATGCTCTCCCAGAGGAGGTGGTGACGGAGTCTACCATTCTGGGTTTCAAGCGTGAGTTGGATGCACACCTCCTTGCAAATCACATTGAGGGATATGGGTAATTCAGGGTCTCCATCTGGGAGCACCTGGCTTGGCCTCTGCGTGTACGGGTCGCCAAAATAGATGGACCTAAAGTCTGATCCGGTGAAGGCATTTCTAGTTAGTATTGGGGTTCAAGAAGGGATTGGGCAACTTTCTGAAGAAAAGGGGATAGAAGAGTACGGATGGAGGACTACTACACAGGTCCTGGACCTGATGGGCCTCCGCGTGTGCGGACTGCTGGGCAGGATGGACCTCTGGTCTGACCCAGCGGAGGCGATGCTTATGTGCTTATAGGATGTCATGGATCCAGTTAAGGCAGGGGTGTCCAATGTCGGTCCTCGAGGGCCGCAATCCAGTCGGGTTTTCAGGATTTCCCCAATGAATATGCATTGAAAGCCGTGCATGCACATAGATCTCATGAATGTTCATAGGGGAAATCCTGAAAACCCGACTGGATTGCGGCCCTCGAGGACCGACATTGGACACCCCTGAGTTAAGGGAAACGGTTAATCAGCTGGCTGAGTTGGAGAGCCATTGTGACAACACTGATGAGGTTGGCTCTTATTGGTGGAATGAGGCATTATGATGTCACAATCTCAGCCCTGCTTCCCAAAGACTGAAACTCTTCACACTACTACTATGAATTCTTTCTATAGCACTACCAGACGCATGCAGTCATAAAGAAGACAGTCCCTGCTGAAAAGAGCTTACAATCTAAACAGCCAAGACAGACAAACAGGATGTTATGGATGCAGTTAAGGGGGCGGTTAATCTGCTGGTTGGGTTGGAGGACAGAGGAATTAGGGTGTAGCAGGCACGTAAATCTTCCTCATGCATAGTGTGTGGCGCAGTGGTTAAAGCTACAGCCTCAGCCCCCTGGGGTTGTGGGTTCAAACCCACACTGCTCCTTGTGACCTTGGGTAAGTCACTTAATCCCCCCATTGCCCCAGGTACATTAGGAAGATTGTGAGCCCGCTGGGACAGATAGAGAAAAATGTTTGAGTACCTGAATAAATTAATGTAAACCGTTCTGAACTCCCCCTGGGAGAACGGTATAGAAAATTGAATAAATAAAAAAAATTTTTAAAAAAATTTACTTCACCCCAAAGATTCACAAAAGCCTTCAGAATCCACCAGGTCGCCCAATAGTATCTAGTCAAGGCTCTTTATTTCAGCCCTTATCTCAGTATTTAGATTTCCACTTGCAAGAACTGGGACATAATATCCCTTCGTTTATTGAGGATTCCAGTCATCTCATTAGAGAGTTAGATTTGATTTCAATAACACAAGATGTTATTTTGGTAACTCTTGACGTCAATGCATTGTATACTAATATTCCTCTGCAACAAGCACTGGAGTCGATTGATACAATGGATAAAGACAGAGGTCCAAATCAACTTCTTAACCCTTTCAGGACCAAGGGACATATTTGTCCCATAACTTTAAAATCCTATAAATTTTGATTGGGATAGTCTACAGTTCTAAATTTGATATGTACGGATTCCATATGATACTGCCTTTATGTAAACAAACTGGTTCCGACATTCATTCATTAGCGTCGTTGCCATATTGACGAGAAGATTCACTTGCCACACTGTCCATTAGCCAGAAGTGTGATTTTTTAAATAAAAATAATGATATTTCACAAAAAAAAATCAATTTTTTTGGCATCTGCAAGCCCTTTTTACCATAAAAATGTCGTCAAAACCACAAAAATTGGCCTACGATCCTTATGGTCCTGAAAGGGTTAAGGAAACGAGCCGGCTGGTCCTGAGTTGCAATTATTTCAAATATAATGATGGATATTATCTGCAAACCAAAGGAGTAGCAATGGGGCCGACGGTAGTCCTCTCCATAGCATGCTTACACATGGCAAAATTTGAACAAGGGTTCGCGGAGGGCAGCCAGTTGAGTGAGAACGTGGTCACCTGGAAGCGTTTTATAGGTGAAAGTCTGATAGTGTGGTCCGGTACAGAAGTAATTTTAAATCATTTTTTACAATATTTAAATAGCTGCGACCGTAATATCACGTTCGAGGCAACCATGTCATGTACTGATATGCATAATTTAGATATTTAATCGCAATCAGGCAGGATAAATTGAGTACAGGTATATATAGGAAATGTATAGATCACAACACTGTTATATACTATGATACTTATCATCCTAGAATGTTAAGAGATAGTGTGCCGGTGGGACAATTTTTAATAATAATAATAACAGTTTATATACCGCAATGCCGTTAAGTTCTATGCGGTTTACAATAGATTAAGCGAGGTTCAAATTGATTGTATTTAAGAGGGGGGAAGAGGAGAGTTAATAGGACCGGAAATGCGTTGTTGAGGAGAAAGAGATTAATAGGACAGAGGAATCACTATGGAGGAGAAAGAAGATGAGTCAAACTTTTTGGGATAAGACTCCTGCATTTCAAGCGGGTAAGCAGCAGTCCTGGTTGGGCAAATGCATTGGTGGAGCTATGTTGTCTTATGGTGCATTTCGAAAAGGAATTAAATCGGCGCTGTTGGACAAATTTATTTCCTAAATGTGGGTATTATTGTTAGCAAAATTTTACACCACGTATATTTAAGAAACTTGTTGTATTTTTAACCATTTGTATTTCGCTGATCGTCCAGAAATCATTTGGTCATGGCGGTAAGGAAGAATAAAGTTATATTTTGTTATGTCGTGAGTCAGCTGATTTCCTCTATCATTCTCGGGAAATGTCTGAGCGTTTTGAGCAGAGGCTATCCGCAACAAACTATCAGACGAACATTTAAAAGAGTGAAGCATGCAGCTAGAAAGTGGCTTAGGTTAAAAAAATAAAGAAGAGAACCAACGTAGATAATCGCCTAACCTGCATATTACCGTTTTCTAAGCAAGCTCAACAAATTAGACAGGTGATTAAAAAGAACTGGTATGTTTTGCAGCTCCCTGGAGGGCTGCAGAGCTTACCAAGATTTGCATTTACGCGAGGACGCAATTTGCGTGAAATTTTATCTAGCCCATATGATGACAGGACGGCAGGAAATACGGCTAAAAACCATACGTGCCTACTTCTCAGAATCTGAATTTGCCCAATTACTCTACGCTTTTGTTCTATCCAGCGTAGACTATTGTAACGCTCTATGAGTGGGCCTGCCTACCAAAACTCTCTCCCGCCTCCAAAGGGTGCAAAACGCTGCAATCCGCCTTCTGAAAAACCTAGGCATCCGCGACCATGTTACCCCTGCATTAGCTTCCATGCACTGGCTGCCCATTCAAAAACGCTGCACCTTCAAGGCCTTGCTCCTCGCTTTCAAAACCTTCCATGAAACGATTCCGTACCACATGAAAACTAAACTACAAATCTACTTCCCAAAACGACCACTGAGGTCCCAAGGAGAAAAACGACTGACCATACCTCCTGGCCGCTCCCTCAAAACTGAAACCGCCCGCAAACGTTCCTACTCACATTTCATACCCAAACTTTGGTACACAATCCCTCCATCTGTCAGATCACTAGATGGACTCTGGAACTTCAGGAAGGAACCTTCCTCTTTACTAACCCAGCGCCTTAAAGTCTTTTACCCTGAAATACCACCCAGTTAACTTACCTTTGTCACTTAATTTCACCAGATGCTACTTAGTACATATGTTTTATTGTCATATCTATATTGTAATTTATCTAAACTGTCATCTCTGCGCTGTCTGGATTATTATGGATGTACTTTGTAACCCGTACTGGGCTCTTTTGGGAGGACGGGCTAAAAATCGAATAAATAAATAAATAAATAAATGAGGTCATTTTAAATGTAGGAAATATGTATATTGCTCATTTGTGATGGAAACTGACAAAATTCAAATTCCTAATAGTAAAAAAAAGTTTCCATTTACGAGATAAAACTGACTGTAACACCAGTCAAGTGTTTTATGGAATTGTCTGTCCCTGTAATAAATGGTATTTTGGACAAACAAAATGAAAAATTAAGTACCGTATTGCTCAGCATTTGAGTAATTTACGTTTAAAGAAAATGGATTTACCCCTGGTAGCTCATTGGGACAAACGAAATCATGATGTTCGGGATTTGAAATTTGTAGTATTGACGACCGTTAAACTCAATTGGGGGGGGTGGGGGTGGTAATATATCTGAAGTACTGATAAGGAAAGAGCAAAGATTAATATACTTATGGGAAACAGTAGAACCTAAGAGTTTGAATAAGGAGGTCGAGTGGCATCTGGTATAATTAGCATTTAATTGGATTAAAGTAATTCATTTAATTAGCATAATTAGCATTTAATTAGCATAATTAGCATTTAATTGGATTCGAGTAAAAGGACAACAGGAAGTGAAATAGAATAACCGGAAATGAATCCTTTAAGGATTTCTGCTGTGCAAACGTGACTTGGAAAGCTCAACTGCTTTAGTTGCCTGGTGATAAGTTTGTATAATGAAGAAACAGGTAATTTATATGATGTTTTAGGATACGTAATATGGTGAATGGATTAACATGATAGTGGGGATATTATGAGAATGTTATGTTTGGTTTAAGGAGCAGAGCCATAACCAGAAAAGCTCCGGAAGACACCTGTGTGGCGAAACACGGAATAACGTGTCGAGCATGATTATTGCATATGGCAGTTAAGGCTTTACAACATTATAGAACAACACGGAAATTGAAGTGAAGTTTAAAAGCTTGACAACGAGATACATCTGGAACAGGGGTGTCAAAGTCCCTCCTCGAGGGCCGCAATCCAGTCGGGTTTTCAGGATTTCCCCAATGAATATCCATGAGATCTATTGGTATACAATGAAAGTAGTGCATGCAAATACATCTCATGCATATTCATTGGGGAAATCCTGAAAATCCGATTGGATTGCGGCCCTCGAAGAGGGACTTTGACACCCCTGATCCAGAAGGAGAGACTGCTGCTAAGTTATGAACAATGCTATGCACTTTAATAAGAGATTTTAATTGGGTTGAATGAACTGGTGTGCTCCGTTTGGGTATTGAACGTATGGTGGAATAGGTGAATAGGTGGAATCAAAAACGCACGACGACAAAGGCGCGCAGACAACTGAGCGCAAGGTAGAAGCGCGCCGAAGAAAAACAGTATTTTAAAGGGCTCCGACGGGTTGTGTGTGGGGGGAACCCCCCCCCCACTTTACTTAACAGAGATCGAGCCGGCATTGTGGGGGGTTTGGGGGGTTGTAACCCCCACATTATACTGAAAACTTCACTTTTTCCCTAAAAAAGAGGAAAAAAGTTAAGTTTCCAGTAAGTGAGGAAGGTTACAACCCCCCAAATCCCCCACAACACCAGCGCGATCTCCATTAAGTAAAGTGGGGGGTTCTCCACCAACACCCCCCGTCGGAGCCTCTTAAAATACTGTTTTTCTTCGGCGCGCTTCCGCCTTGCGCTCATATGTCTGCGCTGGGTTGTTGGCGCGCCTTTTGTCTATGAAACGGTGGAATATGATGTATTTTATGGAATATAATGAGGTTTGATATAATATGATAATAAATGGATTAAGTTATTGTGGTATTAGTTTTTTGTATGTTTGTATATTCATATATGTATTAAAGTCCCCCAAAAGATAGTAATATTTGGTGATTCATGCATATTCGTTAGGGATATCCTGAAAACCTAGTCTGCTTGCAGCCCTCGTGAATTGAACTTGTTTTTAGCACTTGATCCCAAAAGAAGATTTAACCAACCAACCATTCCACAAAGCAGTTCTCTTTTATACTGTATAATATCACCGAAGATGTTTATTTATTTAAAATATTTATATCCCACAAATCCAACAATGCTAAGTGGGTTTCAAAATTACATACATAATCGAAAAAAACCCAAAACAAAAACACAGAAAAAATACAAAATCTATGTAACAAGAGCTAGAAAAACCACACAAAGAAACAACAAATTTAAAACATCATAAAAACGGGATAAAAAGAAGAGAGGAAATAAACAAAAGAAGAAGAACATAGCACTTTGGCCCTGATCCTATAACCAGCGCCTAAATTTAGGCTTCGGTAGGCGCCCTGCCAACGGTCAGAAACAGCAGGGATGAAGCTAAAATGGCCGCTGGAATCGCGGCTGGGTAGCCGCTTTAGATCGCCTAACGCCAAAGTAGGCATGGCCAACGCCTGAAGTGGCGTTAGGCGATCTAAAGCGCCTACCCAGCCGTGAATCACACCACAATAGGCGGCTGAAATGTAGACCCGGGTAGCCTGCATTTCAACCACCTAACTTGGAGCGATTCTGTAACCGGCGCCCTGGACCTACTGACAGGCGATCGGCGACCGCTTTTAAGGCGGCCACCGACTTGGGTGCCGGTTACAGAATCCGGGCCTTAATCTCCTGGTACACAACAGAAAGGGAAGGGAATCGAGGAGACATATATTGAAAAAGAAATGTAATAGTCATTCAGAAATACTTGAAGCAGCTGGAGAAGGCAGGAAGGGATAATATGGTGAGCTCTAGAACATTCTGTCCAAGGCTTCTCTTGATGAAGGTATTAACTTTCATTTTCTTAGCTTGAGCTTGTATTGAATTTGGCCTTTGGAAGCTGAAGGCGAGACTGGCCCGCTGCTGTCTTAACTCTCGGGGTTTAAGTGGCAGCTGGTTGTGATTACAAGCATTGGAATGGATCAGCTCGTGATTACCGTTTGATTTCTTCATAAAGAGTAATCTTTTAGCTCTGTTGACTGGGAATGCTAATAAATACCAAAAATCTTTGGCCCACCCAGATTTGAACGGTGGCCTTTTATTTTTTTTAAACTTAGATATTTTACGTGTAGATTTTCATTTATATTTTATGCAATTCTAATCTACTGCATTTATTTTATTATTAAATCAGCTATTGTTTTAAAATAAGAAATTATTTTTTTTGTTCCTTCTAGTGCTGGCAGTTAATCATTTTGGGAGCTTAGCTCGTTCTGGGTGTAGAAGTCGCGCCAGGTACCTTAAATACAGGCAGAGAAAAGTGAGCAGAACAGGTCGGATTTATCCACTAACGGCCAAAACCAAAGGACTGGACTAAGGGTTCTTTTTACTGAGGTGCGCTAGCGTTTTTAGCGCACGCTAACCCCTTGCTCAATGCTGGCGTTAGCGTGTAGCATGCGTGGCAAACACGCTAAAACCACTACCGCAGCTTAATAAAAGGAGCCCTACGTCATTTCAGAAAGTAATCTTCTAAAACATTGGTTAGCAAAGGTGGGAGAGGGGAGCTATGATAGAGATGTTTAAATATCTACGTAATATAAATGTGCATAATTCGAGTATCTTTCCATTATAAAGGAAACTCTGCAATGAGAGGGCATAGGATGAAGTTGAGAGGTGATAAGCTCCGGAGTAATCTGAGGAAATACTTTTTTACACAAAGGGTGGCAGATGCGTGGAACAGTCTCCCGGAAGGGGTGGTAGAGACAGAGACTGCATCCGAATTCAAGAGGGCCTGGGATAGGCACGTGGGATCTCAGAGACAGAGAGGAAGAGATAATGGTTACTGCGGATGAGCAGACTGGATGGGCCATTTGGCCTTTATCTGTCCTTACTGTTAAGAGCTTTAACTTATAACCATAAAGCTCTATGACCTCATAATGCAGGTATAAAGAGTGTTAGCCTATAGGAAGAGGAGATGCAAATGTTAAGAGCCTTAGCCAATAGGGAGAGGAGGAGATAGTGGATGCTGCGGATGGGCAGACTGGATGGGCCATTTGGCCTTTTTCTGCCATCATGTTTCATGTTTCTATAATCACAATCAAATATCACAGCTCTAAATCCATTAACTTCATTAATCATTAATAATAAAACGCTAGAGCACGCATGCGCTCTCAAAAATTCGTGAGTCCTGGCACCGTGAGGTGTGCTTCTGTGGCAACATTCTAATTGACACCTCACGGCGCTTGCAGGGGCTGGAGGCACATGCGCGCGACTGTGCTCTCTACACTCCCGGCTCCAGCGGAGTAGGCAGCACCAGTGGCAGCAAACGAGTGGTGGACAGCAGCCCCGCTCTGGCTGTTGACCCTCCACAAACCTCCCGGCTCCAGCGGCGTAGGCAGCACTATAAACACGCTGCTTCGCGCCCTTCTCTGCCGAGTTCCTCTGCCGCGTCTCTGATGACGTCATTGAGACAGACGCGGCAGAGGAAATCGGCAGTAGAAGGCCGTGAAGCAGCGTGTTTAAAGTGGTTACTACGCGGCTGGAGCCCCGAAGTTTGTCGGCGGTGGGAGGGTCAGGAGCAGGCCAGATCGAGCAGGACTACGGCAGTAAAAGAAGGGGGAGGGGCCGAACGGAGCAGGGAAGAGAAGATAAGAGAAGGGAAAGGGGGTGGGAGAAAATGCTGCTACTGCTTCTGCACAGGAAAGGGGGGGATAGGAGGGAAATGCTGTTGCTTCTGCATAGGGAAGTGGGATGGAAATGCTGCTGCACAGGGAAATGGGGAAAAATGACAGACAGCGGGAGGGAGGGAGACAGAAAGAAAGAAAGACACAGGGGCAGGGAGAGGGACAGAAAGACAGACAGAGAAAGGGGGCCAGAGAGAGAGTCAGCGGAAGAGGGAGAGGGGGCTGCTTTGGGGGGAGGTGTGCTGGGGACAGACAGCTTTGCTCTGGGGGGGGGAAGACAGAAGAGGGCCATGGAGAGACATTTGGGGGAGGTGGGTGCTGAGGGCAGACAGCTTTGCTCGGGGGGGGGGGGGGGGGGAGGGGGAGACAGAAGGATTCAGACAGCGGCCAAGGAGAGAGAGATAAAGAAAGACAGACAGACACATCTATTCTAGCACCCGTTAATGTAACGGGCTTAAAGACTAGTAAATAAATAAACAAATAAAATTAAAATAATTCAATGTATAAAGTGCTCAGACCCTACACTACCAACGTTGTTCAGTGTAATCACTCAGCTATGGTTGCAGGTGGGACCATCATTGCCTTTACAGTCACTTGCCTCCCTAAATCACCAAATATACATACTGTAAATCGGTAACTTATCTGAAGTTGTAATTATGGATGGGAGGTCTCTTGTTGATCGTGTCGGCAGCCATAGACCTGAACCCAAAATAAGTGTTTGTGCTTTGAAAGTGCTGGTGCTCAGACTCATAGCCCGGTCTGGATGCTCTCCAGGTTTGTATTAGCCGTGAGAAGAGACCCCTGCTGATGAAGGACACGAAACTCGAGTCACCACGAGGGGCTCGGTTTCTGAGCATGGCATATAGTAGCTCTTAGCACCAGCACTTTCAAAGCACCAGCACTTATTTTGGGTTCAGGTCTAAGGCTGCCGACACGATCAACAAGAGACCGATTTACAGTGGTGTATATATGTAATGTTTGGTGACTTACGGAGGCGAGGGACTGTAAAGGCGATGATGGTCCCACCGGCAACCATAGCTGAGTGATTGCACTGAACAACGTTGGTAGTGTAGGGTCTGAGCACTTTATACATTGAATTATTTTAATTTTATTTGTTTATTTATTATTTATTAATGAAGTTAATGGATTTAGAGCTGTGATATTTGATTGTGATTATTATACTATCACAGAATGCAAGTGATTATTTCCCTAGTATTTGAGTATACATCTATGTTTCTATAACCATAAAGCTTTACAACGGGAATTCACGGCAGCCATTTTTTGATGACGGCGCTGCACGGGGCAGGAGCGTAGGAAGATCGCTCCTTCCCCCGCGTCACCGCTAGACCACCAGGTAAGGTCTGGGGAGGTCCAGGACGCAGGAGGGAGGCGGGGTGGGTGAGAGTCAGCCCTAAACGTTATCTGCAATTTTTCCATATTTGCGGGCTGGCTCTGCCCCTAACCCTTGCGGATTCGGAGTGAGAAGTGTATATTAAAGAGCGTTAAGCCCTTAGGGGGAAATTCTATCGAGGTGCCTAACTCAATTTGCAACTTGGCTTCAATTATGATCTTTAACAAGCTCGTAATTGAAAAAAAAAAAGGTCAAATTTAATTTTGAGACAGGCGCCGGCCCTAGACGCGATTCTACAAAAGATAGCTGCCTATCGCAGGTAGGTGCGTTTAGGAGTGGAGAAAGACTTAGGCGCCACTAGGCACGATTCTCTAAAGGACGTGGGCGCCTATATCGTAGGCCTTTAAAACCTTGGCCTACATAACATAACACAACAGAGCATTTGTATACTGCAAAACCATATGGATCTTTGCGGTTAACAATTCATTTAAAAAGCTGGACGACGGGCAGCGAATTATAAAAAGAAAATATATAATTGTCAATTATGAAAACTGATCGTACATTATAGGCGTCTAAGTTATGCTAAGCGCGGTTCTGTAATAGTGCATAGTATTCTCCTCTCTCCCTTATTTTAGAAGACATAAGAACATAAGAACATAAGCAGTGCCTCCGCCGGGTCATTACTCAAATTGTACATTACCTTGAACCTACTTAGACATAGAGTGACTCACAAATTGTAGATTAGATTAATAATAATAATAATAACTTATTTATATGCCACCATACCGGGAAGGTTCTAAGCGGCTAACAACAGGAAAACAATACATGCAATTCTAATAAATACATCAAGATAAAGTAAAAACGTGTGAATAAAATGAATAAAATTGGAAAGATATGTTAAAAAAGCAAAGAACGTTAAGATATTAGCCTATCAAATAGTTGTGTTTTCAGCAATTTTCTATAATCTAAATAAGAAGAAGCTTCTAACATCATTTTGCCGAGCCATGTATTCAATTTAGAAATATAGAAACCTAGAAACCTAGAATAAGACGGCCGAAGAGGGCCTGGCGGCCCATCAAGTCTGCCCACTCGAGAACCCTCCCTCCCTTCCTTTACGCATAACTCTGTGGCACCCCCACCTGTTTGTCCCATCGACTTTTGAAGTCGAGCACGCTACTAGCCTCGACCACCTGGCGTGGAAGTTTATTCCATTGACCAATCACCCGTTCTGTGAAGAAGTATTTCCTGGTGTCACCATGAAATCTTCCCCCCTTAAGTTTTAGCGGATGCCCTCTTGTTGCCGTGGGGCCCGTAAGAAAAAAATAATTCTTCCTCCACTTCAATGTGACCCGTAATGTATTTGAATGTTTCTATCATGTCCCCTCTTTCTCTGCGCTCCTCGAGAGAATTTGGCGGCCTGAAATGAAAACGTTCTCTCGAGGAACCTCTTGTCGTGACAAGATTTTTACGGAAGGGTCTGTAAACAGTTGCACTCTCCGTGTATTCTTATTAAAGTGACGCCAAGAAAAATGAGGGAGCAGGTAACCTGGTGACATACCAAAAACGACTTTGTAACAGATGCATGAGAACTTAAACATAACTCGAGATTCCACTGGCAGCCAGTGCAATTTTTGATGGAAAGGAGTAATATGCTCCCATTTTTTTAAAATCCAAATAACTGCACCTTATCTATGAATTTTGCTCAACAATCATTCAACACTGACTGTACATCAAACTTGTTCCTTTTTCGAAACAGGTCATAAGGAATTGTCAGCTAGAACCTCAGATGCACCACTCCAGGTTCAATTGGATTTCATAACGTTATGCTTCATCTTTATTCATTGAGAATCGTGGTCTAGATCAGGGATCTCAAAGTCCCTCCTTGAGGGCCGCAATCCAGTCGGGTTTTCAGGATTTCCCCAACGAATATGCATTGAAAGCAGTGCATGCACATAGATCTCATGCGTATTCATTGGGGAAATCCTGAAAACTGGACTGGATTTGGCCCTCAAGGAGGGACTTTGGGGATCCCTGATGTATAGGTTACGTCTCTTACATGTTCTATATCAGGGATCTCAAAGTCCCTCCTTGAGGGCCGCAATCCAGTCGGGTTTTCAGGATTTCCCCAATGCATATGCATTGAAAGCAGTGCATGCACATAGATCTCATGCATATTCATTGGGGAAATCCTGAAAACCCGACTGGATTGCAGCCCTCAAGGAGGGACTTTGAGACCCCTGGTCTAGATGGATGGCATATAACTGGCATAGAGACCCAGCCTTGAAAAAGCTCTCTTCAGCGAAACATGTTGGCAAAAGGAAGTCCCTAAGAAAGAGAGACCACGAACTAAAAGATAAGTTAAAGTTTAAAAAAACAAATCTATATAATGATATATTTACAAATCTAAACACAGATTAACAAATGAATTTAAAAAGTTATATTTATAAAACCGGATCCGGTGAAGACAATGCACATTAAGCTTAACTTTATGAAATCCAATTGAACGTGGATTTGAGCATCTAGCTGACAATTCCTTATGACCTGTTTCGAAAAGGGAACAAGTTTGATGTATACCCATTTTTTTAAAAAAATACAGTAGGATGTCACAAAAAGTCAGTGCTGCTGAAGTTCCAATAAAGGGAGTTTCAGATAACTGGAGGAAAAAGCCTCAGATTGGAACCCTTCCACCACCACAATGGTGGTCCAAGGTGGTTGGGCGAGCACCTCACTGGCAAAAAACCTCCAGACCGTCTCCCAATAAATAATAAACCTAAAGCAGGACTGTGGTGCAAAAGATAGAGGATAAATTTCCACTTATCTAATTTAGTCGATCGGTACACCGACGATGGCCAGCGTTTCACATCTCTGCTGCCTCAGGGTGTAGAGCAATCCGATCACACTTTAAACTGAATGCAAACCGCATCTCAGGATCACTGACTTTTTGTGACATCCTACTGTATTTTTTGTGAAAGGGTTTGTTATAACATTATTGATTTTTCACATTTCCGGGTTATTTTTGCTTTACCCATTTTTTTAAGCCATAAATGAGGCGAACAGCAGTATTCTGGACTACTCTTAATTTTCTAAGAATTTTCTTACAAGCCCCTACATATTCAATATTGCAGTAGTCGAGAATACTTAAGATTGAAGATTGCACCGGCAAACGACAGGAAACTTTGTCAAACTACTTCTTAATGGTACGGAGCTTCCAAGCACTAAAAAGCATTTCTTAATCAATAAATCGGTATGTTTATCCAGATTAGATAATAGGCACCTATGTGTGATTGAAAAGAGATGCAGTTTGCAGAATTTGTCCCCTTACGCATGGCTAGTGCATCCTCCCTTCCTCAGAAATTGATCTCATAGGGTGCAGACCATGCTCTTGCCGTCAAGAACGCAATGGACCAATGGAAACGAAGAAGTGCTTGTTGTTGTTGTTGATGCAAATTTTAACACAAGCACGATCCAAAATGATTCATAGACAACGGCGTGAAAGACAAAGGCGCGCGCCGACAACTGAGCGCAAGACGGAGGCGCACACCAAAGAAAATTACAGTTTTTAGGGGCTCCGACGGGGGTTTTGTTGGGGAACCCCCCACTTTACTTACTAGACATCGCGCCGGCGTTATGGGGGGTTTGGGGGGTTGTAACCCTCCACATTTTACTGTAAACTTAACTTTTTCCCTAAAAACAGGGAAAAAGTTAAGTTTTCAGTAAAATGTGGGGGGTTACAACCCCCCACAACGCGGCGCAATGTCTATTAAGTAAAGTGGGGGGGTTCCCCCACACACACCCCCGTCGAAGCCCTAAAAACAGTAATTTTGAGCAGCGCGCGCCTCCGTCTTGCGCTCATTTGTCTTGGCGCGCCTTTGTCCCGGCGCACTTTTGACCTGACACCATCCAAAATCACAGTTGAGTTTAACCAATTAAAAAGGATTACATAATGTGTAGCAGAGCTCAGACCCACAACCATAAATGAGGTTGTTCCATAGGACCATCGTGGCAGCTGCTCGTCCTACAGCCAACAGGTCAAATGATTGACATTGTTATTGTGATTTTAAATCCAGTATAAAAAGAGGTGACCAGCCAAATACGCGCAAGACATACGCACACAGTCAAATACACGCCGACAATTGCGGTGCAGGACAATTGTGCACAGAACAATTGCGCTAAGGACAAATGCGCACAGGTCAAATGTGTCACACACATAAGCGTGCCACGTGCGTGTGATGCATTTCATGTGGCGCATGCGCACGATCCACAAAAAGCGGACCTATGCACACATGTGAACCATAATTGCTTTTGTGGCGCGCGTGCATGAGGACATGCGCGAGTGCCGCATGCATGCGATGCTTACATGTGGCGCATGACCTCAAAAAGCGGACGTCGGCGCGCAAGTGCGCAGTGAACCTGTGGCGGAGGCGCAAGCCCCCAAAAAGCGGTCTTCTGCGTGCACGCCGCGGATTACATACGCACGTGACGTGTGCACATTACCTTAGCTAAATTGCCATGGACATGAAGATTGACTTATTTGGACCAATTGGTTTACCGGTGGAACCACCTCAATGACTATTATCGTGAATGAAATATGTGCAGAACTGAAGGTGCGATAAGCGAGACTCCCTCTCAACTCGAGTTTCTCTATGGAACAACCTTATTTGTTCACAATATTTGGACATTTTTATGGTCGTGGGTCTCAGCACTGCTACGCATTATTTTTACAGATTTTGTGCTGGATTCCCCTGGCTGTCGTTTCCCTCTGTGCTGGATCGTTCCAGGCCTGTTTCCCCATTAATCATTGCCTAGCACTCTGCTTCTATCGTTTCGACTCACAGACCCTCTTCTCAGCTTGCTGTCACTCTCGTTGTAACAAACACGCTTGAAAGCTGCGTTTACGCTACGTGTCAGATATGGTTAGCATTTGAGTTGGTGGTTGCCGGTTGCAACACAATTGACTGGAGGTATCCATTACATGGGAAACGTGTCAACAGATCACTGAAAGAAAACTGATTTGGGTTAGAATTTAAATGGCTACAAGTTTAGTCTGGAGATTCAGAGATATTAGCTACTGTTGACCTTTCTGAAAATGGGAGCCTAGGTAATGATTTTCTTTTCTTTCACATGCACTTCGTGGCTTTTTACTCAAAGTTGTCCTGGGGAATCTCATTTTTCCCATTAAATTAGTCAAATAAACCCATGCTAGCCCTACAAATGTCTCAAATTAAATGCAAGCTCTATCTAATATAATAATAACAATAATACGTTTATTTTTTATATAACACAACACCACAAATATTTCTGAGCAGTTTTACAGAGGAAGAGATTGTTTGCAGACAGCGATAATACAAAAAAAACTCTCGAAATTACATTAGCATGTTAAGATTAATCGGGTTTATCTAGGAATGCATCGAGGCAGAAGTGGAGTCAGAGGAATTTGTCAAAGAGGTAAGTTTTGATTGACTTCCTGAAAGTTTGATAAGAAAGCGCATTTGGAATAAAGGTGGTTAAACGTTTGTTCCATTTCCCTGCATGGAATGATAGTGTTCGGTCAAGGAATCTCTTGTAGGTGCAGCCCTTTAAGTTTGGAAAGGCGAACAAGTAAGCATTACGTGTAAACGTTGTGCCTGGAAATTCGAAATGGTGAGACAGGTAGACTGGGGATGAATGGTTTGGACAATTTCCTGGAGGAAAAGTCCATAGTCTGTTATTGAGAAACGGGCTACTGGGCTTGATGGACCATTGGTCTGACCCAGTAAGTCTATTCTTATGTTCTTCTTAGGCACAATTCTACAAAAAAATAGATATCTATCGCATGGTGCCAACACCAAAGTAGACATGTTTAGGGGTAGAGAAAGACTTAGGGGTAGAGATTCTGGAATGTTGTTATTATTACAGAATTCCAAAGAGTAGCAACATTCCATACAGAATCTAAACTAAACCTTAAGTTTGTATACCGCATCATCTCCACAGAAGTAGAGCTCGGCTCAAAGAATAGCAAGATTCCAGAATCCCAGAGAGTAACAAGATTCTAGAATCCCAGAGAGGAGCAACATTCCATACAGAATCTCAAAGAATAGCAAGATTCCGGAATCCCAGAGAGTGACAAGATTCCAGAATCCCAGAGAGTACCAAGATTCTATATATAATCTCAAAGAATAGTAAGATTCCGGAATCCCAGAGAGTAACAAGATTGTAGAACCCCAAAGAGTAGCAACATTCCACATAGAATCTCAAAGAACAGCAAGATTCCGGAATCCCAGAGAATAACAAGATTCTAGAATCCCAGAGAGGAGCAACATTCCATACAGAATCTCAAAGAATAGCAAGATTCCGGAATCCCAGAGAGTGACAAGATTCCAGAATCCCAGAGAGTACCAAGATTCTATATATAATCTCAAAGAATAGCAAGATTCCGGAATCCCAGAGAGTAACAAGATTGTAGAACCCCAAAGAGTAGCAACATTCCACATAGAATCTCAAAGAACAGCAAGATTCCGGAATCCCAGAGAGTGACAAGATTCCAGAATCCCAGAGAGTACCAAGATTCTATATATAATCTCAAAGAATAGCAAGATTCCGGAATCACAGAAAGTAACAAGATTCTGGAACCCCAAAGAGTAGCAACATTCTATGCTACCGATCCAGGGCAAGCAGTGGCTTCCCCCATGCCGATAACAGACTACAGACAGCTACAGTGGCATTAGGTATTGGAAAGCGCCTCTGTAGTTGTGATGCAGGCGCCGGTAGGGCGCCTCCGGTGCCTAACTTAAGACACCATTTCTAGAATATGGGCCTAAGTGCTGTTGCAGGCCTTTAATTAACACCACTTAAAGGCTATTACTGATACTTAATGTCAATTTGCACCCATTTTTGCAATTAAGTTAGTTGTATGATTGACAGCCCCAAATTTGCATGCTAGTTGGAAATTTGGATGCCTGACTATATAGAATTTGGGGGATTTGGGTCTTTGATGGTTTCTTTTCCTGCCAATTTTGAGCCCTGATAAATAGATGACTTGAAAGTGGACAGCAAGGGATTTCTGGCCGGGCTCAGTAGCTCTTTTATTTCCCATGTTCTAACTTGCATCTTGCAGCCTCCTGTGCACAGCTTTCCTGGAATTGCCTCGCCTCTGATTTCACTTCTGGTTCTTGGCTCTCTTCAGAATTTACGAGGTCAATAA
This sequence comes from Geotrypetes seraphini, assembly GCF_902459505.1. Taxonomy (NCBI): domain Eukaryota; kingdom Metazoa; phylum Chordata; class Amphibia; order Gymnophiona; family Dermophiidae; genus Geotrypetes; species Geotrypetes seraphini. Next base: position 12,937,693 of record NC_047093.1, on the reverse strand, counting down.
CATGCCAGCTACCATGAGGAAGACAGAGGAAGGAGGGTTAGGGTGAAAGCAAAGGAAAGGGGAGGAACGCTTAGCTGCAAGGAGCCTGGCATATTATTTTATAGATTTAATGAATAAATGATTTCAACTTTGAATTCAGACGTGAAAAGGAGAAAGTACATGACTGTTTTGAATAACAATTGAATTATTTTATTTATGCTTTCAGAGACACCACCACGTTTTGCTGAGTGCTCCAATTTGTTTCATGACGCAGGATCGAAACGGGCCCCGTCGGAACCTTTGATCAAGTTAAGTCAGGGGTGTCCAACCTTTTGGCTTCACTGGGCTGCATTGGCCGAAAAAAATGTTTCTGGGGCCGCACAAACTTTCAAACGCTGCAGCAAGACACAGCAGGGAGCCGGCAAGACGGTAAACACCCGTGGGCAGCAGAGGAAAACACTGCATCGCCCTCGACCGGGGCCGCACAAAATACTTCACAGAGCCGCAGGTTGGACATCCCTGAGTTAAATGATTGCTTGTAACTGTTCAAAGTATAAGAATTTTTTTTTTAATCTTTAAGCAGAAAGAAATCAGGAAAAGCACTTTAAATATACAAGCATTTTGAAAACAGACCATTTTCTCCCCCGCCCTCCCTTTCACCAATAAAAGTACATTACATTACATTAGTGATTTCTATTCCGCCAATACCTTGCGGTTCAAGGCGGATTACATAAGATTTATCAGGAGTTACAAGAATTGTAACTTTACATAAGAATTGTCATCGGAATTACATAGGAGTTCTATAAGAATTGTCGGGAATTTGAGGCAATACATGTTGGGTAATTAGAAACATTTTAGATTTGAAAGGGGTAGTGGGTGTGGTGGGTGGAGATTGGGAAGGAATTGGTCGTGCTAAATAGGTCTTATGTAGTTTTTGAAGAGTAGAGTTTTAGTTTCTTTTTTGTAGTCTGTGGTCGAGGACATCAGATTGGTGATTTGTCTGTCTAGTAGAACACATATAAATTCAATAAACTAGATACAATAAATAATAATGTTTTCCCACCTCCCTCCCACCCACCCTGGATGCATAAGTGAACCAACTAAAGAGAAAAAAATTCATGACAGCTATTGTGACGCATAAATGATGTCAATGGGCTCCACGCCATTTTAAATGCATTACTATATCCTAAAAATTCAGCGTTCATTCTTTCATATTTGTAACTGGAAAATAAGTTCGCCCACCAGAAAGTATAATTAAGTTGATCATAACTCTTCCAATTGCGTGTTATCATCTGCATGGCTATTCCTGTCATTATTATTAGTAGTTTGCAGCAAAGAATTTTGTTTTCCACATAGGAATTTGCGATATGCAATGATTGGGTGGTGAGGCAATTTCTTCTTGGGGCTGCAGCTCCATGTTGTTGCCTTCATGTCTCTGAGCGTATTTTTAAATTCTAAATATGTTTTCCAGAAGTATTAATTTCGCTATTACACCTATTGGGTGATTTTTTGACTTCTGGATGTTTCCCTTTAATCACTCTTCTTAGTAGAGTACCAGTTTTGGGGTTTTCCCTATATATATTTGGACTTGGTGAAAAACAGAAAGGCAGCCAACCAAGAAGGACACGGTACTACTCGAAAAGGTCCAGTGAAGAGCGGGAGTGGCAGTGTGGAAGGAGCAAGGGGGCAGAAAGGAAGGTATGGGGGGTTGGCATAGAAGGAGCGGGGGGCAGAGAGGAAGGCGCCTCCTACCCTCGCAACTGGAGCGGGGGGAGGGGGGCAGAGAGGAGTTCGCCACCATCCAAATGCCTCCTAGCCTCGCAACAAGAGTGTGGGGGGGGAGGGGGGCAGAGAGGAGTTCGCCACCATCCAAGCACCTCCTACCCTCGCAACTGGAGTGGAGGGGGGGGGGCAGAGAGGAGGTCACCACCATCCAGGCGTCTCCTACCCTCAGAACTGGAGCGGGGGGGAGGCAGATAGGAGGTCAACACTATCCAGGTGTCTCCTAGCCTCACAACAAGAGTGGGGGGGGGGGGGCAGCGAGGAGGTCACCACCATCCAGGTGTCTCCTACCCTCACAACTGGAGCGGGGGGGGGGTAGGCAGATAGGAGGTCACCACCATCCAGGTGCCTCCTAGCCTCGCAACAAGAGTGGGGGGGGGGGCAGCGAGGAGGTCACCACCATCCAGATGTCTCCTATCTTCACAACTGGAGCGTGGGGGGGGGGGCAGAGAGGGGGGCGTCACCATCCAGACGTCTCCTACCCTCGCAACTGGAGCGGGGGGGGGCAGAGAGGGGGCGCCACCATCCAGGCGCCTCCTAGCCTCACAACAAGAGTGGGGGGGGGGGCAGCGAGGAGGTCACCACCATCCAGGCGTCTCCTATCCTCACAACTGGAGCGGAGGGGTAGACAGATAGGAGGTCACCACCATCCAGGTGCCTCCTAGCCTCGCAACAAGAGTGTGGGGGGGTGGGGGAGCAAGGAGGTTGCCACCATCCAAGCACCTCCTACCCTTACAACTGGAGCGGGGGGGGGGGGGCAGAGAGGAGGTCACCACCATCCAGGCGTCTCCTACCCTCAGAACTGGAGCGGGGGGGGGAGGCAGATAGGAGGTCACCACTATCCAGGTGCCTCCTAGCCTCACAACAAGAGTGGGGGGGGCAGCGAGGAGGTCACCACCATCCAGGCGTCTCCTACCCTCACAACTGGAGCGGAGGGGTAGACAAATAGGAGGTCACCACCATCCAGGTGCCTCCTAGCCTCGCAACAAGAGTGGGGGGGGGGGCAGCGAGGAGGTCACCACCATCCAGATGTCTCCTATCCTCACAACTGGAGCGGGGGGGGGGGGCAGAGAGGGGGGCGTCACCATCCAGGCGCCTCCTAGCCTCACAACAAGAGTGGGGGGGGGGCAGCGAGGAGGTCACCACCATCCAGACGTCTCCTACCCTCGCAACTGGAGCGGGGGGGGCAGAGAGGGGGCGCCACCATCCAGGCGCCTCCTAGCCTCGCAACAAGAGGGGGGCAGCGAGGAGGTTGCCACCATCCAGGCACCTCCTAGCCTCGCAACAAGAGTGTGGGGGGGAGAAGCGAGGAGGTCACTACCATCCAGGTGTCTCCTACCCTCGCAACTGGTTAAGCGTACTGTATAGAATCTGATCGCTAGATGCCCTAACTTTAGATGCACCCAATGCATGCCAGGGCATAGGCGTTGGAACAGGGGAGGCCACAGGGACCATGCCTGCCCGCCCACCAGACTCCCAGAGTGTAACTTAAAATGATCGGGCAGCTGCCGCCACGCAGCTTCAAGGAGCAGGCCTGCCCCCCAGAAGTAGAATGAAGACTTCCGGAGGCAGGCCTTCTTCTTGATGCTGTGCGGCAGCTACCCGATCATTTAAAATTGAAGCTGCCGCACGATTTTGCCGGGGCTAGGGCGGAGCGCCTTGGCCCCGCCCCCAAACAAGACAGCATTCCGCTGCCCCTGTGTCAGGGTTTTCTTCGCCTAATTACCTGTGCCTAGGTTAGGTACTTAATTTACAGAGAGGTACCTAACTCCAAAACATGCCAACAGCACCCTAACCATGCAAGCTTTTGGGTAGGTGCTTTGGATTAAGCGCCTACTCTTCATAGAATCGTGTTTTTCAAGTTAGTTATCTAACTTTCAATTAAGTCCAATTAATGGCAATTATGATGTTTTAAGTGCCAATTATCAGTATCAATTAAGTCTATTGATAAATTAAATTAAGTTAGGCACCTAGGTGCTTAACGTTAGATAGACTATAAAGAATTTGCCCATTAAGGTCTGACTTAATTAACGCTGAGCCTAGTGCACTTCTTTCTTTTTTCTTTTTTTGTAAATCTTTATTAGTTTTCAATCATTAACAGTGCAATACAGTGAATTTAAACATTAACGAATCAAACAAAAGCACTTTAAATATACAAATATTTCAAAAACAAACATTTTAACCCCCCCCCCCCTCCTCCCCTTAACCAATGAAAATAAAACCACAAGTATAATTTCAATAAACTAGATATAATGAATAATAATTATAATGTTTTCCCATCTCCCTCCCTCCCACCCTGGATGTGTAAGTGCACTTCTTGATTTCGAATGTTACGCTTGGAAGTTGCTCTGGATTTCTTTCAAAATCTTCAAGGAAGTTTGTCAAAGCAGGAAGGGATCCGACAAAATATTGAAGTTTGTTTTTTTTGTGTGTGAGATGCATTTCAAAGTAAATAATGACTGTTCAAAGCAGCTTAATTACGGTCCAAGAAGCAAAGTGTGTGTTGGGGGGGGGGGGGGGGGAGAACCAAACCAGATCCTGGAAACTAGCCTAAAAACCTACCGGATGCTGTGGCCTATGAAAAATAAAAAAAGCTTTAAGCTGTATTAAGTGTTCCTTTGCTGAACTCAGTAAACTGCAGCTTTGGCAGCTCCTGGAAGTTCATCTTTCCGATCGAAGGACACATGAGCTCACTCAGATTCGGAGAACCCTAGGGAAGCTTCGGCATGTAACCGTCTTCACAGTTTCAAGTTAACGTTTGAATTATAACTCTGTTAGAATTTTCAGAACTAGGAAAGCCCTCCATCATCTGTGTTTGTTTTTTTTTTTTTAAATCTTTATTAATTTTCAAAGCTAATACAAAGTCCCACACCGCGGGCTGCTAAGCAAGATGGAATCGATGGGGTTAGGAGAGACACTAACTGCATGGGTCAATGATTGGCTGAGTGGCAGACTTCAGAGGGTGGTGGTTAATGGTACCCTCTCTAAAACATCGGAGGTGACCAGTGGAGTGCCGCAGGGCTCGGTCCTGGGTCCACTCCTTTTCAACATATTCATAGGGGATCTGACTCAAGGGCTTCAAGGTAAAATAACACTATTCGCCGATGACGCCAAACTATGTAATATAGTAAGTGAATGCAGTTTACAGAATTATATGGCGCAGGACCTGCTTACATTGGAAAGTTGGTCCTCAACCTGGCAGCTAGGCTTCAATGCTAAGAAATGTAAGGTCATGCACCTCGGAAGCGGAAATCCATGCAGGACGTACTTCTTGAACGGAGAAACTTTAACTAGGACTTCAGCAGAACGAGATTTAGGAGTAATCATCAGTGCAGACATGAAAACTGCCAATCAAGTGGAGAAGGCTTCATCTAAGGCAAGGCAGATATTGGGTTGTATCAACAGAAGTTTCGTCAGCCGAAAGCCTGAAGTCATAATGCCGTTGTACAGGGCCATGGTGAGACCTCATCTGGAGTACTGTGTGCAGTTCTGGAGGCCACATTACAGTAAAGATGTGCGCAGAATTGAATCGGTTCAACGGACGGCCACCAGGATGATCTCGGGGCTCAAGGGTCTCTCGTATGAAGAGAGACTGAACAAATTGCAGCTCTACACTCTTGAGGAACGTAGGAAGAGGGGAGACATGATTGAAACATTTAAGTACCTCACGGGACGTGTCGAAGTGGAAGATGATATTTTCTTTCTCAAGGGACCCTCGGCCACAAGAGGGCACCCGCTCAAACTCAGGGGCGGAAAATTTCATGGCGACACCAGAAAGTATTTCTTCACAGAGAGAGTGGTTGATCATTGGAACAAGCTTCCAGTGCAGGTGATCAAGGCAGACAGCGTGCCAGACTTTAAGAATAAATGGGATACCCATGTGGGATCCCTACGAGGGTAAAGATAAGGAAATTGGGTCATTAGGGCATAGACAGGGGGTGAGTAAGCAGAGTGGGCAGACTTGATGGGCTGTAGCCCTTTTCTGCCATCATCTTCTATGTTTCTGTGTTTAAAACAAAATAAGCACTTAAATTCCATTAATAACAATACAGAAAATAAATATCCCTCCCCTCCCATCCACCAATTTAATCAAGAAATGAACCAGAAAGATATTCCCCCCCCCACCCCGTCCTGGATATGTATATAAATAAACAAAAAAATTAAACAAAGCAACTATGGTGAATTAACAAAGGATGTCAATGGGCCCCAAACCAATTAAAATAATTGTATCTGCATTCATCTTTTCATATTTGTAACCTAAACATAAACTGGCCCACCAAAATGGAAAGTTGAGGCGATCGCAATTTTTCCAATTGCGGGTTATCATTTGCATAGCGATCCCTGTCATAATCAAGAAAAGCCTGCCTTTGTAGCGATCCATAGGAGGCTTGATATGCAGCGAACTGTTGATTCCAGTATGAGATTAATCTGTCCCCATATTGACTTCCAGAAGTTGAGTATCAAAGGACAATAGAACAGCAAATGATCCAGTGTCCCAATGTCTAGATGACAGTGCCAGCATCTACACTTCTCCCTTCATATTCGCGGTTTCAATTATTTGTGTTTTTTAGCTTGCAGGCTCCTCCTCCCCCCCCCACCCAATTATATCAGCATATAGAAATTGCTGATTACAAGCATTTACAGAGAAAATCGCCAATTCCCGGTACGTTCTTCACCGTGTTTTTGCCTCTTCTCCAGGATCAGGCCAGGTCTCCCACCATGTTATTTGCGGTTTCACCATATTCACGATGGTTTTTCATAGAAAACAGCGCATTCACGGTTTTTCTGTATTTGCGGTTCGGTTAATCCCCTATCACAGCGAATACAGAGGGAGAAATGTCATTTATAGTAGTAGTGTTATTCTTTGAGATTCTGAACGGAATGTTGCTACTCTTTGGGATTCTAGAAAAGAAATAAAAACCCTGCTATTCAAGAAATCCATGAAGACTAACCAACACCGTATGAAACATTTCAATCCTCTGAAGCAACCCGCTCTACTCTGTAACACCTCTGGACATGTCCAGAAATCCTCTTCTGTAATCCGCCTTGAACCGCAAGCTAATGGCGGAATAAAAATCACTAATGTAATCTTGTTACTCTTTGAGGTTCTGGAATGTTGCTACTCTTTGGGATTCTAGAATCTTGTTATTCTTTGAGATTCTGAACGGAATGTTGCTACTCTTTGGGATTCTAGAAAAGAAATAAAAACCTGCTATTTAAGAAATCCATGAAGACTAACTAACACCGTATGAAACATTTCAATCCTCTGAAACAATCCGCTCTACTCTGTAACACCTCTGGACATGTCCAGAAATCCTCTTCTGTAATCCGTCTTGAACCGCAAGCTAATGGCGGAATAAAAATCACTAATGTAATCTTGTTACTCTTTGAGGTTCTGGAATGTTGCTACTCTTTGGGATTCTAGAATCTTGTTATTCTTTGAGATTCTGAACGGAATGTTGCTACTCTTTGGGATTCTAGAAAAGAAATAAAAATCTGCTATTTAAGAAATCCATGAAGACTACGGTAACTAACACCGTATGAAACATTTCAATCCACTGAAGCAACCTTCTCTACTCTGTAACACTTCTGGACATGTCCAGAAATCCTCTTCTGTAATCCGCCTTGAACCGCAAGCTATTGGCGGAATAAAAATCACTAATGTAATCTTGTTACTCTTTGAGGTTCTGGAATGTTGCTACTCTTTGGGATTCTAGAATCTTGTTATTCTTTGAGATTCTGAACGGAATGTTGCTACTCTTTGGGATTCTAGAAAAGAAATAAAAACCTGCTATTTAAGAAATCCATGAAGACTAATTAACACCGTATGAAACATTTCAATCCTCTGAAACAATCCGCTCTACTCTGTAACACCTCTGGACATGTCCAGAAATCCTCTTCTGTAATCCGTCTTGAACCGCAAGGTAATGGCGGAATAAAAATCACTAATGCAATGTAATATTGCATAACGTAGAAACAATCATTTACACCAGGTCTCTGCACCTATTTTTCTTTCTAGAATGGTCTTAAAATGGGTTCATTAAAGTAGGTGCCCGGTCATTACCCTCTACGCCGCAATTTCTGCAGGATTTCGTCCGGTAATTTATAAAGATACGTATGGAGAGATTCTATAACTTGGCGAAGAGATGTAGATGTTACAACAGGGGTTTGGGGGCGACAAAAATGGAAAAAAGGAGGTGTGGAGGAAAACATCTCAAATAATATAGAAAAATTACTCTCCACCAAAACTAAATAAGCGCCAAACAGCCATTTTGTCTAGGTGCCTGTTTTGGACTTAGGCATCAGCAGACAACTAACATAGGCACACTCTGTTAGGCCAAGAAAATCCTGACCCCAAATCTATTGCAAGTAGAAAATCTAAAAAAGTATTAATAGTAATGAGAAAGATGAAATTAATTAAACTCTCCCCTCCCCCCGACCCCCATCTGCATATTGGAGTTTGCTGAATTCGTCGAACCTGCCTGGATCGGGCCCGATCGGGCAGGTGAGTGAATCTGGCCCATGGTATACAATCACCCTCTTGTGCTAAGCTGTTTTCATATAGGCAAAAATGATTTAATAAGAAAAAAAATATTTTAAAAAAGACCAAAAAACCTCATTAGAAAAATTTAAAAGCACATTAAAATGCTACCTGTACAAAGACGCATTTGAGTCATAGATAGGATAATTCTACTATCATCAATCCCAGGCTCAAATACCTAAATTTAACCAGACCTTATGTATAGGTCACAACCTCCCCCCATTCTCTTTTTAGGCTTAGCCATATTTGCAAAACATTTTTCATTACCCTCCTGATTTTTTTTTTTTTTTTCTTAAATGTATCTTTACTTTCCTTAAAAATTGTAGTTCACCCCTCTTCCCTTATGTATCACAAATTATTTCTGTACATACATTGTATGTTTACTTGTACAAATTGTTTTATTTTGTCTCCCAAAAATTTTTACGCATTGAAATTATTTGATATTGCGTGTATAACAAACTTTTAATAAACTTGAATGCTGAAAAAACAATGAAAGTATTCCTTACACTGTATGCACTCCTACTGGATAGTGGGCTTTATTTGAAATGCGTTGGGTTTTAGCTCCAACATACATCCAGTCTTCAGAACCCCCTGTGAAATCTATTTGAAACTCCTGTGGGAAAGTGAATAGAGGAGCAGGAGAAACACGCCACAGCTTGATAGCTTTAATTTGGTCAGGATGGGGAGGGGGGAAATTAAACAGCAGTTTTCTTTGACCCCTGAATGTATACTTTTATGAAATATGCATGAGCAGTAGCTCAGGGTCAATTAGAGCATGGCCATTAAAGGCTGGGAGCAGAACACTCACATGTGTTCGCTGCTGTGTGATTGTGAGCCTTCATCTCGCTGAGAGGGTGATGTAAGAGGAGAGGAAAGAGGTGCAGGGAGCAACCGATTAGAAGAAAGTTGAAGACACCTGGAAATGATCTGGCTCTGTTTTATTGTTTTTGGAAGATTGTGACTGCAGGGGTTTGATTTGGAAGGAAATTGCTGAATATAGCAGGGTGTGTTTGTGTGTGTGCATGTCTCTATATATGTCTTTGTGTGTGTGTGTATGTTTTTGTATATATGTCTGCAGGCTTGTGTGTTTTGTGTCTGTGTGTATTGTGTATGTCTCTATGTATGTGTTTGTGTGTGTGTATGTTTTTGTACATGTGTGTGTGAGTGCACGCTTGTGTGTGAGTCTGAGTGCACGTGCGTGTTCTGGTGCATGCATATGTGTGCATGTGTCTGTGTGTTTGCATGTATGCTTGTGTGCGTGTTTGAATGTATGCATGCGTCTCCGTGCGCGGTGTCAGGGGAGGGGGGAAATTTACATTACATGACATTAGTGACTTCTATTCCGCCTGTACCTTGCAGTTCTAGGCGGATTACAAAAGAGCTAACTGGACATTTCCAGGAAAGTTACAATTTTGGGTTACAAAAGAGATGCGGTAGCTGGATATTTCCAGGAGATATTGCAAATTAGATAACAGGTACGACAACTGGGCATTTCTAGGCAATATTACAAATAAAATAACAGATAAGGTAACAAATAAGACATTTCCAGGAGCATTACATTTTAGGGTACTGTATTCTTGGTTGATATTTTGGAGTGGAAAAGAATACCAGAGGAGCGGTGGAATTGAGAGGAGTTTTATCAGGGAGGGGAGGGAAGATGGGTGGGGTTAAGGCGACCGGATAAATTTTTTGAATAGCAGGGTTTTGATTTCTTTTCGAAATGTACTGCCTTTGTTCAATGAGGGTGACCAAAACAAATATTTAAAGCTGTACTGAATAGCATAATTTACTATTTGGCTGAAGTCGAATACAGCGGTACCTTGGTTTGCGAGCATAATGCGTTCCAGAAGCGTGCTTGCAATCCAAAGCACTCTTATATCAGAGCAAAATTCCCCATAGAAAATAATGGACACTCAGACGATTTGTTCCACAACCCAAAAGGTTTGCTATGAGGAACTGGGAGGAAGTGGCGAGGGTGGCCTATGAGTGGGGACCTGTCTGGATGATGCCTGGGTGCCGCAGCTCCTTCAGCAGTTTCTAGGCAGCCAGGCGCTGGCAACCCTCGGTTTCCCCGTACAGCTGCAGGCAGCGCCGCTTGTCACTGCCCTCCCGATGGATGCGCTACAGGGCGATGCCTCTGCCGTCCGCCAGCCTCCCTTTCCACACCACTTTGGAGAACCCTGAGCCCACGTAGCCAGTCTGGGCGTTTGAAGAGCGGGCTGCTATATAATATTTCAGACGAGCGCCGTTCTGATAAACGATCACATACACACGCGTTATGTATAAACACGCTCAACATTGATGAGCGCATCGTCTTGTGAGTTAAAGCTTGCTGCAGTGTTTTGCTCATCTTGCAAAACACTCACAAACCTTGTTACTCGCAAGAGATTATTTCAGTAGGATTTAGCACAGTAGAGCCCCAGATCATTCGTATTCGAATTTAAATCCCTATTCAGCTGAGTACAAATAGAAGGAAATATTTTTTCACTCAGAGAATAGTTAAGCTCTGGAACACTTTGCCAGAGGTTGTGGTAAAAGCGAATAGCATAGCTGGTTTTAAGAAAGGTTTGGACACGTTCCTGGAGGAAAAGTCCATATTCTGTTATTGAGAAAGACATGGGGGAAGCCACGGCTTGCCCTGGATTGGTAGCATGAAATGTTGCTACTCTTTGGGATTCTAGAATCTTGTTAATCCCTGGGATTCCGGAATCTTGCTATTCTTTCAGATTCTGTATGGAATGTTGCTACTCTTTGGGATTCTAGAATCTTGTTACTCTCTGGGATTCCGGAATCTTGCTATTCTTTGAGATTCTGTATGGAAAGTTGCTACTCTTTGGGATTCTAGAATTTTATTAATGTATTACTATTTAAAAAGGCTTACCAAATACCTTCAGTCACTTTCCGCACTGGACAGAATGCCAGGAAATCAAAATAGTATACATATTAAGTTTTATTACATATATACAATATTTCTAGCCATAATATTACATATATACAATATTTCTAGCCATAATCATTGATTAAGTACAGAGTTTGAATTAATACGTTACCGGTTATTATATCATTATTCTGTCGAAGGACCACGTTCAGGAGGCTTACTCACAAAATATCATCACACAGCTCGTCAGTAGTGGAAATGTCCTCTCTGCTTTTCTTTCTAGGGGAAACAGTATTTATCCCCCTATCCTTGTGGATTGAGTTAAGTGAATGCCGGGAGGATGTTTACCAATCAATATACTCCTAGCCTGCCTCGTGAACTAATTTCCCATCCCAATGTCGGGAGGATGTTTATCAATTAGTATGTGTTTGCCTCATGAGCTAATTTCCCATCCCCTTCCTTGTGGATTGTGCTAACTGAATGCTTGTGGATTGAGTTAACTGAATGCTTGTGGAATGTTATGTATTAGCCTGCCTGAGCTGACAATGACTTGCTCAATAGGTGCTGAAAAGTCCTTGCTCGTTCTCATAATACTTGTGTTTCCCTGTAACAGCTATCATGGATCCTAGGCAGTGTCACTCAATATTAATAATTCTTTCATACCATACGTTTCACATACGTGTCACATTCGGTCCTTATTGAGTGATACTGCCATAGGATACCATCGTGGTCCGAGTTGGTTTACAGCATAGTCCATAAACCACATAACAATTCCACAAGGACAGAACAAGTATTATTATGGTTAGTATAATTACTAATCTAGTGATGCTTTCGTTCAAATTCCTTATGGACTGATTTATCCTAGTATTATAGCTTTTAACTTTCCCAACTTTAAATCCCAATTTGGAACGGAAAAGTTGTTCTCCCAGAATACATTTGTTCTAAATCCTATATCAGGTGTTCAAACATAAGTTTGATTCTGCCAAAGAAGTGTTGACATATTGTGTAAGCATCCTGCAAAGGGTACTATCATTTTTGGTAATTATTGGCTCATTAGTCACCACACATATTACGCGTGGTGCTATTTCAATAATATAGTCCATTCACACACATCATATATTATTGATTGTAATTTACAAATTCGCCCTTGCAATGTGGAGTCACAAAATGTTAAAAATTAAATTTAGGTGCCCAGAAAAATTGCTTCTGAGGTTCCCCTAGTATGAGGGGTAACACTACATATTTACACATGAGTATCATTACATTGTATTAAACACGGTCCTCTATATCTGCTCATTTCTAGTGTGTTCATTGCTTTTAATCTGTCTCTTGTTGTCACATTTGCAATGATACATCTGGAGTTAGCGCTGCAAGTGAAGTTATCTTGCTTCCGATTCATTGAAGAATGCTTCCATCTCCATGACGTAACGACCCCTTCTTTAATTGTAATACGTCGCCCGGGGGCAGCGCCTCTTACCCCATACCATATTCCAAGGATTCCAAGGCACACGCATATCTGTAAGTTTCAGAAAACATTATTACTCTCTCAAATAACATTTTTCCTGAGGCATTTTTCCACTCCCGGTTTCATTACAAGGAGTGCCTTATCTTTCCCGATTGCAATCACCTCCGCTGGTTCCGGAGGTCCTTTAGGATTGCTAATCCAGATTTTGGCTATGGACAGTTTCCCAATCGTCAAATTGGGGGTTACATTATCCCTCCACTGCCCATATTTGTCATCTGTAGTTAGTTTTTTAAGGGCCTCTTTCAAAAGTCCATTCATCTTCAATTAATCCCGCTGCCTGGGGATAATAGGGCATGTGATATACCCATTCAATATTATTTTCCTTAGCATATTCTTTTATCTGCCCTCCCATAAAATGTGATCCATTATCAGTTTGTATTTGTAAGGGCATACCATAATACTGAATAATCATGTCTAAAGTCCTTAGAGTGCTCCATTGTGATGCAGAAGCACAAGGGAATGCTAATAATAATCTACAGCAGTACACATATATTTACATTTATGACTTTCGGGTAACGGTCCTATGAAACCCATTTGCCAAATCTGGGCTGGCAAATCGCCCCGTGCCCCATTACCTTATGTGGTACTTCCCGTTCTTGATATGTTGACACACCGGACATTTTCTGATCACATGTTAGATCAAAGGAATCCCTCGTTCCTGAGCCCACCTGTAAGTAGCTTTTTCTCCAAGATGTCCACTTTTCTGATGTGTCTAAATGGCTGTACCTTCCAACCATTCTTCCACCTTAGGAATTTCATTAGTAGTTGTTACAGAAATGGTAGCTGTGGCATCTGCTTGGGAATTAAACAATCGTTCCATTGAATCAACAGGCATATGTGCATCTACATGAAATACTGACACTATTGTCTCCTGTACAATTTTTTCTATGTCTTGCCACAATTCTTTACCCCACAGTTAACCAATTATGGGACTTCCACCCCATTAACCATGTAGCAAGACCATTAGCGACCGACCAGGAGTCAGAAAAAAAAATATCTCACTCCCCATTTCACTGGGGATTCATGAGCATATACTGGCTTTATGATTTCCAGCTCTCTCATGGGCCACAAATCTACAGTGGTCTGTATGGCTTGTTTAGCATTTTCAAAAGCAACCTGCTGTTCTTCTCCCCACATAAACTCATATTTTTTATTCTTTGGAGTGGGAAAATCTAATATTTTTCGTTTTGCTTTCTCTGTGATTTCCCCATATCCTCTATTCCACTGAGTTCCTAAAAATTTTACCGACGTTGCCGGTCCTTGTATTTTTGTTGGATTTATTTCCTATCCCTTCTTTTTCATATGGTCAATTAATAAATCCAACTGCCCTTTCTTAGTTTGTATGTCAATATGTCAAACTCATGTAATTTACTATCTTGCTCTATCTGTACCTCAAGCTGAATTTAGAGTCTGACTTCTTTCCCTTATCCTGCATCTCCAAAATTGAGTCCACAGGTTTTTATTTTGTTTCGGTACGTTCCCCAAACAAACCGGAAACCTTATTTCAGACAATTTGTCTGTGTATCAATCGAACTGCTGAAAAGTTCGCGGCTAGCCTGCTAACAGTGCTGAAGAAAAAAAAATTCAGGCTACATCAGGCAAAGCAAATAGTTCCTTAATTACCTCCATTGTTCTTAACAGCATAGATCTACCCTGCAGAAACTCTTTCAAACTTAAATCAACATACTTAAACTTTCTTTGTTTCCTGAACAGCAAAACAACTTTCAATTAACTTCAAGTACCTTATATTGGCTGATCGGAACTCTAAATAACATAAGGCTGGTAAAGTTTTATCCATAAACCCTTTGGTTCCTTGCTTACATTATTAATTTCATTACAAATTCCTACATTTAAATCCATAATTTGATAATATTTAAGCATATTTTAAATATCGATCCCTGTTTTTGCAACATGCGTAGAATTGCAGACAGACCCCATGCTGTCTCTCTCCTTTTTCTCCCCTTCCCCCTCCCCTCTGCCTAGTGAACAAAGGAGAAACTTAGTATCGAAGGAGGAAAAAGGTGGGGGTGAAAATCCCTCCCTTTGCAGTTCGCTCTTTCAAACAAAGGAACTTTTACTTCAACATCCTATTTACTCGACCGCGCCCCCTCTTATATTTTGTGGCAGCAATATGAACTGCTAATACTCAGCTCCTTCGAGCCAACTACATCACCCGATAAATCGGGGCATCTTTCTAAACCACATCACCTGATTCATCGGGGCATTTTCATAAAGCTTGTACAAGAACAATTGATTCTGCACTTCCCAGAACCCAGAGCAACCACATCACCTGATTTATCGGGGCAACTATTATTTCTCTAAACTACATCACCCGATCCATCGGGGCAACTTTTTTTTTTTTTCTAAACTTGTACAAGAACAATTGGTTCTGCACTTCCCAGAACCCAGAGCAACCACATCACCTGATTTATCGGGGCAACTATTATTTCTCTAAACTACATCACCCGATCCATCGGGGCAACTTTTTTTTTTCTAAACTTGTACAAGAACAATTGGTTCTGCACTTCCCAGAACCCAGAGCAACCACATCACCTGATTTATCGGGGCAACTATTATTTCTCTAAACTACATCACCCGATCCATCGGGGCAACTTTTTTTTTCTAAACTTGTACAAGAACAATTGGTTCTGCACTTCCCAGAACCCAGAGCAACCACATCACCTGATTTATCGGGGCAACTATTATTTCTCTAAACTACATCACCCGATCCATCGGGGCAACTTTTTTTTTTCTAAACTTGTACAAGAACAATTGGTTCTGCACTTCCCAGAACCCAGAGCAACCACATCACCCGATCCATCGGGGCATTTCTATTTCTCTGCATCACCCGATTTATCGGGGCAATTTTTTAAACTTGTACAAGATCAAGTGGTTCTGCCCTTTCCAGAACCTTTTCCCATGACTCTGCTAATCCATGATTATTGGCTAGTTCTTGTGCTATTAAATTATACGGTGCCTCGGTCCAGCTGGGCACCTCTATAGGTTCCCCTGAGGATTTCTCTCTCTTCCTGAACATTCCTGTATCACAAGAGCGCTCAGGTTTTCTTTAGAGAAATCCTGCCGACTACGCCAATTAATGTATTACTATTTAAAAAGGCTTACCAAATACCTTCAGTCACTTTCCGCACTGGACAGAATGCCAGGAAATCAAAATAGTATACATATTAAGTTTTATTACATATATACAATATTTCTAGCCATAATATTACATATATACAATATTTCTAGCCATAATCATTGATTAAGTACAGAGTTTGAATTAATACGTTACCGGTTATTATATCATTATTCTGTCGAAGGACCACGTTCAGGAGGCTTACTCACAAAATATCATCACACAGCTCGTCAGTAGTGGAAATGTCCTCTCTGCTTTTCTTTCTAGGGGAAACAGTATTTATCCCCCTATCCTTGTGGATTGAGTTAAGTGAATGCCGGGAGGATGTTTACCAATCAATATACTCCTAGCCTGCCTCGTGAACTAATTTCCCATCCCAATGTCGGGAGGATGTTTATCAATTAGTATGTGTTTGCCTCATGAGCTAATTTCCCATCCCCTTCCTTGTGGATTGTGCTAACTGAATGCTTGTGGATTGAGTTAACTGAATGCTTGTGGAATGTTATGTATTAGCCTGCCTGAGCTGACAATGACTTGCTCAATAGGTGCTGAAAAGTCCTTGCTCGTTCTCATAATACTTGTGTTTCCCTGTAACAGCTATCATGGATCCTAGGCAGTGTCACTCAATATTAATAATTCTTTCATACCATACGTTTCACATACGTGTCACAGTTACTCTCTTGGAATCCGGAATCTTGCTATTCTTTGAGATTCTGTATGGAATGTTGCTACTCTTTGGGATTCTAGAATCTTGTTACTCCCTGGGATTCCAGAATCTTGTTATTCTTTGAGATTCTGTATGGAATGTTGCTACTCTTTGGGATTCTAGAATCTTGTTACTCCCTGGGATTCCGGAATCTTGCTATTCTTTGAGATTCTGTATGGAATGTTGCTACTCTTTGGGATTATAGAATCTTGTTACTCCCCGGGATTCCGGAATCTTGCTATTCTTTCAGATTCTGTATGGAATGTTGCTACTCTTTGGGATTCTAGAATCTTGTTACTCCCTGGGATTCCGGAATCTTGCTATTCTTTCAGATTCTGTATGGAATGTTGCTACTCTTTGGGATTCTAGAATCTTGTTACTCCCCGGGATTCCGGAATCTTGCTATTCTTTCAGATTCTGTATGGAATGTTGCTACTCTTTGGGATTCTAGAATCTTGTTACTCCCTGGGATTCCGGAATCTTGTTATTCTTTGAGATTCTGTATGGAATGTTGCTACTCTTTGGGATTCTAGAATCTTGTTACTCCCCGGGATTCCGGAATCTTGCTATTCTTTCAGATTCTGTATGGAATGTTGCTACTCTTTGGGATTCTAGAATCTTGTTACTCCCTGGGATTCCAGAATCTTGTTATTCTTTGAGATTCTGTATGGAATGTTGCTACTCTTTGGGATTCTAGAATCTTGTTACTCCCTGGGATTCCGGAATCTTGCTATTCTTTGAGATTCTGTATGGAATGTTGCTACTCTTTGGGATTATAGAATCTTGTTTTGGCCAGGTACTAGTGACCTGGATTGGCCACCGTGAGAGCGGGCTACTGGGCTTGATGGACCATTGGTCTGACCCAGTAAGGCTATTCTTATGTTCTTACTGGACAACAAACTTTTCCAAAAGTTTTGCTTTCTTAAAACAAACTGTCTCATGTAGGAATTTGGAGAAACACGATGTTATCTTTATTTGCCTGTAACATGTTTTAATGCAAAAGGTTTCTGATACGCTGTGATAGTTCGTGTCTAAAAGTGATTGTGATGTCATAATGCCTAAGAGCCAACCTCATCAGTGATGTCACAGTAGGATAACCATGCTAATATTAATAACTCTATATTGTAACACCTCACAGAAGCTCATGCAAATCACTCTGAATTGACTCCCCAGTTATTAGTAGCGGTTTAGAAGCTCTCGATAAACGATATACTATTTGGGGCTGAATTGAACAGGAATATTCAGCACAGCCCTAAAGATCTCTTCTTCAATTCTGTGTGCATATGTGCACTTTTTGCACACAACTGCTCTTTTCAAAATACTCTGCATGTTGTGAGCGGGAGAGCCAACGGGGTTGCGGAGAGTCCGTTGCTGACCGCCGCGAACAACAGCTTTAACTAGAGGAAGGAAGGAAGGGAAGAGGGGCACGCGCGTGGAGGGGAGGAATGGGAAGAGGCGGGGCAGAGAGGAGGAGGAGTTGCCGGCATGGCGCCCGGGGAGGACTACTCCCCTCTCCCCTTTACCACGTCACTGCCCCACTAGAGTCTCTGACATTGCGGCAGGAATGAAGCTGGCCCAATCTTTTTTTTCCTGTTTCGAAGTTAATACCGCTCCTGAAAGCTTGTGAATTATATTTACCCCAGCTAAATTTTCAATATTACATTACATTACATTACAGATTTCTATTCCGCCATTACCTTTCGGTTCAAAGCGGATTACAAAAAGAGTTATGGAAGAAGAGTTACAACGTTAGATCAGAGAAGGTTTCCAAGAGAGGGAAAAGTAGGATCTGGGGTTAGGGAGGGGATGGTAAGAGGGGGGTTAAGCTTTATCATGGGATTAAGCTTTATTAAGGGATTTCTTGAAGAGTATAGTTTTTATTTCCTTTCTGAACATCTTGTAGTCTGTGGTTGTTGTCAACAGGTTGGAGACTTGGTTGTCTATCTTCGCTGCCTGAGTGGCCAGTAGTCTGTTGTATAGTTTTATCCGTTTTACTTCTTTGATTGGGGGGTAAGTGAATGGGGGGGGTGTGTGTTTTTCTATGCCTGGTAGAGGTGGTTTGGATGAGGTGGTCGTTTAGGTAGGTTGGGTTGTCTCCATTTATAGTTTTAAACAGTATACTTGAAAGTTCTTCCTGGACCAGAGAATATTTGCCATTATTTCATAGGTTATTATTCTCTGTCGCTGGCTCTACAAATAGAATTACTGAACACCGAGAAGGTTCCGTGAGTTCTAAATGTGTAAAAAACATTTTCCCAAAGACAATAATTTCCTCTGAAATCTTAGAAAGAAAATTGCATCCTTCCCATGTGCTCTGGCTTACACTGGTCCCTGCAGGATACAATTTCTAATTTAACTGGGCATGAATTTCAATGGATTCAAAACAAAAAGCAAATCATAGCAAGAATCCCAGAGTTCAAAGGGCATTCCTCTTCCTCGTCCCTCTCTATTCTTTTGGTTGGTCATAGGGCCGGGAGACACAAACCAAAACAAAACAAGCGAAAAAGAAACAAACATAACGTCTGGGTTTTATTCAAATGAGGCAATTAAAGCATCGGGCCGAAATGTCACTGAACGTGTAAGGATTGCTGAGGAATTACTGTTGGGCGCTTCGGTCTGTCTTCCCTGCGGAGCACTTATCGTTCTTAATATGCCTTCTGAAGAAACTACATCTGAAAAGATGTGAGATATTTTTTTTAAAAAACGCGATATGCTGTATTGACAAGAAGGAGACGGGGAGGAAGAGGGTCCCTCCGGGTTCATTGCCGAGAGGAGCAGGGCCACAAGTTCACTCAGTTCCCCTGATGAGAGCAGAACTGGAGGCCTCAGGCCTAGAGGGAGTGGCGAAGAGTCAAAGGCCCAGCCAAAGATGGAGACGAACATAAAATTGCCTGGCCGGTTCGAGAGAGGGTCAAGAATTTTGCCACCCCACCTCTCAAAATTTACCATCCTTGGACTTGGATATTTTGGGACCTGTTTATGATATGTATTAATATAATACAATATATAGAACCGCCAAAATAAACCAAAATGACACTGGATATAATCTCTTTTCTCTTTTTTTTTCTCTATTTATAGACGGGGACAAGCCTCAGAATATCGAGTGTTAGACTTTCACCCATTCAGGGTTCTTTCAAAGAGAGGCATTTTTCTCTTACTCACATTCACATCACTGGCTTGAGCCCATCCCCTCTACCTTTTTTTCCTAACAGTAAGTATACATTTTATTTCTTCAATAATTTTCATTAAAACTACTATTTAATACTGCTCTATGAGGTTGAAAGGTTTACAGCACATTTGCACTTTTTGAAATGGCACTTTTGCACTAGGGCACTTTTGAACTAGTGCACTTTTGAACTAGTGCACTTTCTGTCTGTCCAGAGTCTCTGAAATGAACTATGAGGTTTAAATAGTCTGTATTATGAATGAATTACACAGTCCCTTTAGTACCAAACAATATTAAAAAGTATTAAATAGTAGTTTTAATGAAAATTATTGAAGAAATAAAATTTATACTTAATGTTAGGAAAAAAAGGTAGGGGGGGGGATGGGCTCAAGCCAGTGATGTGAATGTGAGTAAGAGAAAAATGTCTCTCTTTGAAAGAACCCTGAATGGGTGAAAGTCTAACACTCGATATTCTGAGGCTTGTCCTCGTCTATAAATAGAGAAAAAAAAGAGAAAAGAAATTATATCCAGTGTCATTTTGGTTTATTTTGGTGGTTCTATATACAGTCAAACCTCGGTATGCGAGTGTTTTGCAAGAGGAGCAAAAATTCTCGCAAAACTTGTCTCGCAAACTGAGTGTTGACTCGATTTGCGAGCACCCACCCTGAGAACTGGCATCGCTCCCCCCTGCTCGCAAAGCCCCCCACCCCCCCACCCCCCGCTTGAATCGGCACCCTCCCTGCACGAACCGGCACCCCCCGCCCGACCAACTTTAACTCACCCCCCGTCTGGCACTGGCACGCAGCCCACAGGACGTGCCGGTGCCGCTTGAAGATCTTCTTCCTGCCTCTGCCGGCTTTGAGCATGCATCTGCGCATGCTCAAGCCCTTCTAATTCTCCCTCTCGCCGAGCATGCGCAGATGCATGCTCAAAGCCGGCAGAGGCAGGAAGAAGATTTTCAAGCGGCACCGGCACGTCCTGTGGGCTGCGTGCCAGTGCCAGATGGGGGGGGTGAGTTGAAGTTGGTCGGGCGGGGGGTGCCTGTTCTCGCGGGGAGGGGGACGATTCAAGCGGGGGGGGGGGGCCTTTGCGAGTGGGGCAGCGATGCCAGTTCTCGTGCCGGTGCCAGACGGGGGGGGGGAGTTCAAGTTGGTCGGGGGGGCCTTTGCGAGCGGGGGGGGGGGAGGAGCAGCACCGCTGGCCTCGGGGAGGGGGGCAATGTATCAAAGCGAGTTTCCATTATTTCCTATGGGGAAACTCGCTTTGATATACGAGTATTTTGGTTTACGAGCATGCTTCTAGAACGAATTATGCTCGTAAACCAAGGTTCCACTGTATTGTATTTAATTGATAGGTAACCATCGAGTTTTTTTCTACTTTTGTTAGGTATTAATATAATGCCATATTATGAGAGTTTAGAAAATTCAGTCCATTTTATCAGGTAGCAGAGTGGGATAAAGCAGAATTACTCACAATATTTCCCTTGTATTTACAGATAAAGGGCCGGGAGTAGGACCACAGAAGACAATGTGGTAGACATCGCTCAAATTTCAGAAGACTGTGTTCACGAGGATCTAACTACACCAAAGGTAGACAAAGCATTGAGGCTGGCTGCTCCCTGTTTCGTCTGCTCGCACTTGGGGTAATCTTTGACTCATCTCTCTCCTTCTCTTCACATATCCAAAAGATTGCCAAAACCTGTGAACTATTACTGAAAAGGGGTGAGCGAAATCCCAATTTTTTCCTTCCACTTTGTATAGACTATGGTGGTCGTTACCTTCCATATCATAAAGTCATGGTGCTAAGGGGAGAGTGTGGCACAGTGGCACATGGCACGCTACAGCCTCAGCACCCTGAGGTTTTGAGTTCAAATCCCACACTGCTCCTTGTGACCCTCGGCAAGTCACTTAATCTCCCTATTGCCCCAGGTACATTAGATCGATTGTGAGTCCGCCGGGACAGACAGGGAAAAATGCTTGAGTATCTGAATAAATTCATGTAAACTGTTCTGAGCACCCCAGGGAGAATGGTATAGAAAACTGAATAAATAAATAGTATGAAAAGTTTCAGCCTCTGATCACCAGAGCTGGTATTGTGACATCATAATGCCTCATTCCACCAATAAGAGCCAACCTCATCAGTGATGTCACAATGGCTTGATTGTCCTATACTTGGCTCACTTTTACTACATTTTGATTTCTAGAGTGGTGCAGTGGTTAAAGCTACAGCCTCAACCCCCCGCTGCTCCTTGTGACCCTGGGCAAGTCACTTAATCCCCCCATTTCCCCAGGTACATTAGACAGATTGTGAGCCCACCGAGACAGACAGGGACAAATGCTCGAGTACCTGAATAATTTCATGTAAACCGTTCTGAGCTCCCCTGGGAGAACGGTATAGAAAATTGAATAAATAAATAAATAACAGCCCTCCTTCCAGCAGAGAAAGAGCCTGAACTGGTCTCTGCAAATTAAAAAAAAACAATAGTTGCTCCTTTCTAGCAGGGAAGTATCGAGGAGAAATTTGAGAAAGAGGAACTTCCTTCTCCATGGCCCTCTCACCTTACTCCCTTCTTGAAACTCATCACGCTAATAATGACATGGGCAGCTGTGGTCTCCAGATATCCCACAATCCTCTGGGAGCCCAGCTGTAGAAATCTTCCCTGCAGAGTTTTGTCCTATGAAGAGTGAACCACATCGAAGGCAATGTATTTCCCTCTTAGCAAATATTTTCATTTATCTGGAAAAGACTCTGGTCATGACTTTTTAATCAGACCCTTGGTGAACTCTTTTTTTTTCCCCCTTTCTTTTCTTTTTTTTTTTTTTGTGGTATCTAATGCCAAGATTTTAAATTTTCTTCAAATTTAAAAAAGTGTTTTGATGAGTAACATGTACAATCAGTCTGGCAGAGATGTCCTGGACTCCTCCACTTTCACAGAAAAACTGATCTGACTTTCAATTGTTCACGACAGTGTGGGATAGACTGTGCGACTCCCGTGATTGCGGATACCTAAGTGTGTGAAGGAATTGTCTACCCCCTCAAGATGTTCATTAAGGGGCTGATTCTATCAACGGTGCCTAAATCAATCAACGCCTTAAAAAAAAATGGTGTCGGCTGCGTGTCAATCACACTTAGGCACTTAGGCATCGTTGAATCGCGGCTAGGAATGCCTAGGTAAAACCTTATGGATAGAAGGCTTCAAAATAATAAAGTCTTTATAGAAGGGTGAATCATATACAGTACTTCAAAGGGCGGTTACAGTTCAAACCTCCCTTGTACTCCTATTTCTATGTGATTTAACAGAACGTTTCCCAGGCCCTCAGCGGTGCCACCATAGGTTCAATAAACTTTCATAACCAATGGATTTATGCCCCTAATCGTCATCGGGTACCTGGTTTTGCTATATTTTATGTATGTTTTTTAATTTTTCAATAAATTAAATAAGTTAAATAATTTAAATACTTTAAATAGCAAAAGTGCTTAAATGGTAAATGCACTTAGCTTGGGTGGTTAGCCTAGAGCAGTGGTTCCCAACCCTGTCCTGGAGGAACACCAGGCCAATTGGGTTTTCAGGCTAGCCTTAATGAATATGCATGAAGCAAATTTGCATGCCTATCACTTCCATCATATGCAAATCTCTCTCATGCATATTCATTAGGGCTAGCCTGAAAACCCGATTGGCCTGGTGTTCCTCCAGGACAGGGTTGGGAATCACTGGCCCTAGAGGGACAGAGTCGCCAACATGTTTCACCCTGTTAAGGTGGAAACATAGGAGGAGTACAAGGGAGGTTTGAACTGTAACCGCCCTTTGAAGTACTGTAGGTAAAACCTTAGGCACTTGAAATGTAGGCGAGGGTTTTATAGGCCTACATTTCAGGTGCCGTTGGAAAATTGCACTTAGCGACAACTAAGTCACGCTCCACCCACAGAAATGCCCACTTAGATGTTAGGTATCGCTAAGTCCCATGCAATAGACACCTATCTTTTAAAGAATCGGCTAGGTGCCTATCACCAAATTAATTTTTAGCAATTGTTGAGCTTATTAAGGGTATTTTGCCAATTAAATTAGGCGCCCTGTAGAGAATCAGGCCCTAAATGCTCGGCAAAAGACTACAGGCATGTGCTTGTCCACTCATAAAAATGTGCTGCAACCAAAACGCCATCCAAAATGGAGGCCTACTGCAAAGGAGCCAGGCAGGAGTTCAGGGGAAATCGTTTAGAAACATAGAAACATAGAAAATGACGGCAGAAAAGTGCCACGGCCCATCTAGTCTGCCCACCCCTTAACTACCTCCATGAAGAGATCCCACATGCCAATCCCATCTTTTCTTAAAATCTGGCACGCTGCTGGCCTCAATTACCTGTTGTGGAAGATTATTCCAGCGATCAACCACCCTTTCGGTGAAGAAATATTTTCTGGTGTCGCCATGAAATTTCCCACCCCTGATTTTCAACGGATGCCCTCTTGTTGCCGTGGGTCCTTTAAGGAAAAAGAGATCCTCTTCCACCTCGATACGGCCTGTGACATATTTGAACGTCTCAATCATGTCTCCCCTCTCTCTGCATTCCTCAAGTGAATACAGCTGCAACTTACCCAGTCGTTCCTCATATGGGAGATCCTTGAGTCCTGAGACCATCCTGGTGGCCATTCGCTGAACCGACTCAACTCTCCGCACGTCTTTTTGATAATGCGGCCTCCAGAATTGTACACAGTATTCCAGATGGGGTCTCACCATGGATCTGTACAACGACATTAGGACCTCGGGCTTACAGCACTGGACCGCCACGTAAAGGTCCTAAAGCTTTCTCTGGGAGCAGGGAAGCCATAGGGATGGATAGAAGTTGCATGGGGGGTGAGGTAGATCATGAAGGAGCGATGCTGTGTAGCTAATTACCAGATGTAAGTAGTTACCTGGACATGTCCACTTTTTAGAGGACTGTCCAGGTAGCTTTGCAAAATCCGGCGCTTTCAACTTGGGACCACATCGGAAAGGCATCTGTGCATGTGCAGATGCAATGCGGTGACATCACACATATGCATGCATGCATGTGACATCATCACATCACAACTGCGCACGCACAGATGCCCTCCTGACATGGCTCCGAGCACGAGAAGAGGTTGGGGCGGGGCTGGGGCAGAACAGGGCGTGACTTGGACGGGGCTGAGTAGAACTGGGTGGGCAAGGGGGTGGGGCCATGGGTCCAGATTTTACACTCTCAAAATCTGGTAACCCTATGCGTGGGGGAGGGGGAGGGATCAAAATGGAAGGATCCTGCATGGTGGAGCAAATTAGGAGGGAAAGATGTGTGTGGTGGTGGGAGGGTGGCTGAATGGAGAGGCCACTACAAGGAGCCCGGCATATCTCGGCCCCAGAAAGCATTGGTCAGACTGATGCTTTGTGGCCCGCTTGCAAGATGGCTCACAAGAAGCATTTTTTTTCTTTTACCATAGGATTCAGCGACCTGCAGGTTACTGGGGCTATTTTGCTGTGATTTCAGAGCTGTAATGTGACCGGCATTGAATATCTGGTTTATTTATGGCCGGCCAAAACTTAGCCGGTTCTGTTCATCGTGGCGAAAGATAGACCCGCTCTTTGTGTGGCTTGATTTGGCAGCTAATAATAATAATAATAATTTTATTTTTATATACTGCTCTACCACATAGTTCTGGGCGGTTCACATACAATACTAAAAATATACAGTCAATGATTAAAATACAATATTCTAAAAAGTTAAACTAGTGTTGTACAATAAATGAGTAGATAATTAAATACAATATATTTGAATTCCATGAAATTAAGTCAAAAAGTGCTAACTATAAAATCAGTATATGATAGTCCTAAAAAGTTGAACTTAGAATACATTATGCTAGAAAACAATAAAATTCAGCAGAAATGTTTTAGCTGTGAGATCAATATATAATTTACCAGTAAATAATCTGGGACATCAACTTACATAGTTTTCGAACAGACCAGTTTTTTGTGATTCCCTGAAGGCCATATATGAGTGAGCTTGAGAAATAATGGTTCTTAGCCATTGATCCATTTCAC
This sequence comes from Geotrypetes seraphini, assembly GCF_902459505.1. Lineage (NCBI taxonomy): Eukaryota > Metazoa > Chordata > Amphibia > Gymnophiona > Dermophiidae > Geotrypetes > Geotrypetes seraphini. The sequence goes on along the minus strand of NC_047093.1, from coordinate 12,911,933 downwards.
CTGCCTGAAAGCTGAGCAGTTTATCGAAAAATCTCTTAATAGTTGGAAAAGTAAACAGACGTTGCCCTCGAGTATTCCTATTAGGTCTGTGTTGCTCAAAGCATAAAGACAAGAAATCTGAGACTAGTCCGGAAATTCTTTGAAAGAACACAATTCCAACTTTTAGTACAATCCCTAATTCTAGGTCTACTGGACTACTGCAACATCCTCTTCCTTCCTTGCCCTGTTACTATGATTAGACAACTTCAAACAATCCAAAATACAGCTTTGAGACTCATCTACTCATTGAGAAAACATGACCATATCACAGAAGCCTACATCAACTCACATTGGCTTCCAATCCAAGAAAGAATCCAATTTAAATTCTACTGCTTGTTATTTAAAACCCTAAACGGAGACAGCCCATCTTACCTGAACAACCGCCTCATCCAAGCATCCACTACCAGATACAGAAAAAACGCACTCCCCATTCATACCTCCCCCCAATCAAGGAAGTAAAACGAACAAAACTACACGACGGCCTCCTAGCCACTCAAGCCGCAAGGCTGGACAACCAGATTTCCAACCTTCTGACGACCACCCCAGACTACAAGACATTCAGAAAAGAAATAAAAAGTATACTTTTCAAGAAATTCCTGAAGCAACCATAACACCACGTACTCTTAATAACTCTAAAACTGACAACTGATCTACCCTTTACTTCACTAGTAATAACAACAGAGCTTCCATTGTGACCCCCTTCTTAATTCTTTTGCAAACCGCCTCACCCTTAACAACCCGTGAAATGTTAAAAGATCTACTACTTACCTCTCTAGCTAATCAATAGTTCTCCCATTGTAATCACCGTTTTTATTAATCTTTTGTAATCCGCCTTGAACCGCAAGGTAATGGCGGAATAGAAATCCGTAATGTAATGTAATTAGGAGCCATTCCAAACAATGCTTTACAGAAGGTGCAACCAAACTTAAACAATACTCTGGCTTCAAAGTACTGGTGGTATCGCGCAACGCAGCTGGCTCGGTTTTAGCTGCTAAGTTTCTTATAGTCGGCAGAGAGCCAGCAATCTCCTACTGAGCTATTTAACCGGTCAGGAGCCATTTCGGGACAGTTAACTAGCGCAGAATATCACGTGGTATCTCCGTAAACCTAATAATAAGCCAATTTCTGGAGTGGGGGGAGTGGCCTAGTGGTTAGAGCAGCTGCCTCGGCACCCTAAGGTTGAGAGCTTGATCCCCATTGCAGCGCCTTGTGGGATCTGGGCAAGTCACTTAACGCTTCATTTCCCTGGGTATAAACAGTGGCATAGTAAGGAGGGAGGGGGAGGACCACCCCAGGTGTTGTCTTTGGGGGGGGGAGCTGCCACCTCTCTTCCTTTCCGCCCTGCGCACCTCTTAAAATGGTCACCGGCATCTTCCACGTGTTGCTCCCGCAAGCCTTGGCTCCCTTCTGACATCACTTCCTGGTCACGGGACCAGGACGTGACGTCATAAGGGAGCCAAAGCCAACACGAGCGGCAGGTGATAGATGCTGCTCATGCCGGTGAACATTTCAAGAGCTATGTAGGGAGTGGGGGGGGGGGGCACTCAAGTGGCAGGGGAGAGTGGGGAGTGCTTGACAGGGTGATGCTGAGCGTAGGGTTAACAGATTTTCCGTTTGGAAAATCCAGACCCCTAGACCCGCCCACATCCCTGCCCAGTTCCACCCTTCCCCCCCCCGTTACGCACCAATCCTGGCCTAGTCCCGCCCCCTGCTGCCTGCTCCCATCGGGCAGGAGGGCATCTGCATAGATGCAATGACATCAAGGACACGTGTGTGTGCGCATGACATCATCACATGGCATCCAAGCATGCGCGGATACCCTTCTGCCTGACAGTGATTTGTTCCAAGCTTATCAAAACTCGGACAAAGTGCCGGGTTTTGAAAAGCTGTCCGGACCACATGTCTAGGGAAATTCGGACGTTTGGTATCCCTAGCTGGGCGCCAACCTCCCTCACTAGGCCACTGTGTATAAAATAAGTGAAGTGCTTTGATTGTAACCACACAGAAAAACCAGTCTGTCAAGTTGCATCCTTTGTACCTTCTCTTCAAGCAATTCCTGTCAACATTTGCTACAGCAGCAATATTCGGTTCTAAGGAATCCTCTCGGACAAACATGGTGGCTCCATGACCCTTGCTATAAAGAGGGAGTCTTGCATTGCCAAAGCAAGGTTAACCAATTCTCACCAACCACAGTGCTAAGATACCGATGACTTTAGAGTATATGGCTCATGCATGCAAAGAAGGTTCTGTTTTCTATTTACGGAAAGCGATTAAGCTTTGAACTTCATGTGGAAAAACACTTTCAAAAGTAGATTTTAAATAAATATAACACCGGCTTTGTGTTTGTTTTTCTGGAAAATTCCATTGCTGTATTTTAATCCAGTTATAGGACAACCAAAGAAGAAGGAAAAAAAACCAAAACATAAAAAAACCCAGCCTGTTCTGTGTGGAAGACTAATGTTTTCTGCTGTATGAGTCACCATCCAGCAAGCTGTATGATATAGCATTTTTAAATGGATATGCCTCAGTTAAAGAACATTAGCCCGATGGCAGGAGATTCCACTGGGAGGACTGGAGACCAGACTGTGGAATCCCACCGGAGTCCCTGTTGTTTATTTTTTCTGCGTGGAGATGCCATGAGTGCATCCATCTTCCATTGGTGGCCGGCAAATGGGCAGGGAGAAAGCAGAAAGCAGTTTTGAAAATTATGCATTTTTGGAGGTTTCACCTTGTTTTCCCTCAAGCTGACTGCTCCATTTAGCACTCTCCCATTTTTTTTTTTGAACACTGCTGTTTTAAGCGCTGCTGGTCTACAATAAGGTTATGTCTGTAAATAATATGGAGGGGATATCATTAGCTTAGGAAAGCACCTTTGACTTGAGGGGAGGGGGGTTCTCAATGGCCTCAAACTCTACAGCTGTAACGGCATCAAAGTAGAGAAAGATTTGGAGATAAATATAAAAAGAATAAGAATAAAAAGAAGAGACCTAAAGCAAAGAATGAATGACAACAGGATTTAAAAAAAGTTAAAGTAAAAGAGAATAAAAAAAGAAAAAGAAGAAAGCTATTAGAGACAGGACTATATTTAAACTAATAACAGCAGAAGCGATTAACAAAGGGGAAGGATTAGTAAAACATAAATTATTTCAACATTTTCTTTGTCCAGATTCAGAAATTTGACTCTCTTTCTGTCTGGCTTTCCTTTGCTTCATCCTTTTTTTTTTTTTTTCTTCCCCTCCCTGTCATTCCAAGTCATACAGAAGCAATTTGAGAAAAGTTTTAAGTTTTTCATTCTTCCATCTAACTCCATCCAAAATAAACCATTTCTTTTTCTTATCCAAAGCATTTGACACGGACTCTTTTCTAATTTTATCCTAGCTGCATTCTGTCATTGCAGTGTTTGCGGTTTAAGGGCTATAAAAATAATTGTTTCCTGCAATGCCCTCTCCCGGTATAAAAATCATATCATGAATACCCATCAACTAGAGCGAAGAATGGTTATTCCATAAAGCTTTTGAATGGTTGATCCCCTTAATCCCACAGATGTTGGACTGCATGTTTGATTTTTTGGCAAATTGTTTTTAGCAGTGCCGGATAAATAGCTCTGCTTTTGCTGGTAGACAGAGTTGCACGAGCCTATGAGACGAGGTTTTAATTTTTTAAGGCTCAATTACCAAGTTAAATCTGAATTTATTTCAGAATGGGCTGAATCAAGGAGGGGAAAGGGAGAGCTGGGTTTCAATTAATTGGTGGAGGGCTAACCTAACAGTTACAAAAGCAGGCTGAGAGCCAGTGAAGTCAGGGTTTAATTCCCATTCATATTCTATGTGATCTTGAAAACACACTTAAATCTTCATTGCCTCAGGTACAAACTTAAGGGTCCTTTTGCTAACATGCTATAAGAGCTCATGCAAATATGCACTAACTAGCTTTTGTGGTAAAAACTCCATTACTGCGACAAGGCGGTTGCTTCTGCCAGAAGGATGCTGGGCTGTATAAAGAGAGGCGTGGCCAGTAGAAGAACGAAGGTGTTGATGCCCCTGTATAGGTCGTTGGTGAGGCCCCATTTGGAGTATTGTGTTCGGTTTTGGAGACCGTATCTGGCGAAGGACACAAAAAGGCTTGAAGCGGTCCAGAGGAGGGTGACGAAAATAATAGGAGGTTTGCGCCAAAAGACGTATGAGGAGAGACTGGAAGCCCTGAATATGTATACCCTAGAGGAAAGGAGGAACAGGGGAGATATGATTCGGACTTGAAGGGTATTAACGTAGAACAAAATCTTTTCCAGAGAAAGGAAAATGGTAAAACCAGAGGACATAATTTGAGGTTGAGGGGTGGTAGATTCAAAGGCAGTGTTAGGAAATTCTACTTTACGGAGAGGGTGGTGGATGCCTGGAATGTGCTCCCAAGAGAGATGGTGGAGAGGAAACGGTGATGGAGTTCAAAGAAGCGTGGGATGAACACAGAGGATCTAGAATCAGAAAATAATATTAAATATTGAACTAAGGCCAGTACTGGGCAGACTTGCACAGTCTGTATATGGCCGTTTGAGGGAGGATGGGCTGGAGAGGGCTTCAATGGCTGGGAGGGTGTAGATGGGCTGGAGTAAGTCTTAACAGAAATTTCAGTAGTTGGAACCTAAGAACAGTACCAGGCAGAGCTTTGGATTCTTGTCCAGAAATAGCTAAGAAGAAGAAGAAGAAAACCCCCCAACAGATTTTTAGATTGAAAGAATTACCGTGCGTTAAGGGCCTGGTTCTATAAACGGTGACTAAAACGGTACCAAAGAACACAGTGCATAGCGCGTATCAGTCTTGTTAAGTGTTGTTTATAGAATTGTACCTAGAAGGGCCTAGATTGAATCTCGACACCCCTATTTATGCCAGGGTGTTTTGGCCTAAATACCAGCACCTAAGTCCAATTTAGGTGCCTACATGCAAAACATATAGAAACATAAAAACACAAAGGCAGATAAAGGCCAAACGACCCATCCGCAGCATCCACTGTCTCCTCCTCTCCCTTTTGGCTAAGGCTCTTAACATTTGCATCTCCTCTTCCTATAGGCTAAGGCTCTTTACACCTGCATTGTGAGGTCATAGAGCTTTAGGGTTATAGAAACATAGACATATGATGGCAGATAAAGGCCAAATGGCCCATCCGTAGCATCTCCTCCTCTCCCTATTGGCTAAGGCTCTTAACATTTGCATCTCCTCTTCCTATAGGCTAAGGCTCTTTACACCTGCATTGTGAGGTCATAGAGCTTTATGGTTATAGAAACATGATGGCAGATAAAGGTCAAATGGCCCATCCGTAGCATCCACTATCTCCTCCTCTCCCTATTGGCTAAGGCTCTTTACACCTGCATTGTGAGGTCATAGAGCTTTACGGTTATAGAAACATGATGGCAGATAAAGGCCAAATGGCCCATCCACAGCATCCACTACCTCCTCCTCTCCCTATTGGCTAAGGCTCTTAACATTTGCATCTCCTCTTCCTATAGGCTAAGGCTCTTTACACCTGCATTGTGAGGTCATAGAGCTTTATGGTTATAGAAACATGATGGCAGATAAAGGTCAAATGGCCCATCCGTAGCATCCACTATCTCCTCCTCTCCCTATTGGCTATGGCTCTTAACATTTGCATCTCTTCTTCCTATAGGCTAAGGCTCTTTACACTTGCATTCTGAGGTCATAGAGCTTTATGGATATAGAAACATAGAAACAAGATGGCATCCAGTCTGCCCCTCCGCAGTAATCATTATCTCTTCCTCTTTCTAAGAGATCCCAAGTGCTTATCCCAGACTTTCTTGAATTCAGACATAGTCTCTGTCTCCACCACCTCTACCGGGAGACTGTTCCACGCATCTACCGCCTTTTCTGTAAAAAAGTATTTCCTTAGAATACTCCTGAGCCTCTTAACTTCATCCTACTAAGAGACTCGACTCATGTACATTTACATAGGTATATAAACGTCTCTATCATATCTCCCCTCTCTTGCCTTTCCTCCAAAGTATACAGATTGAGATCTTTAAGTCTCCCATGATGAAGACCATGTACCATTTTAGTAGCCTTCTTCTGAACCAACTCCATCCTTTTTATATCTTTTTGAAGGTGCGGCCTCCAGAATTGTACACAATATTCTAAATGAGGTCTCACCAGAGTCTTATACCTCCTTTTTCCTACTGGCCATACCTCTCTCTATGCACCCTAGCATCCTTCTAACCTTAAGATCATCATATACAATCACACTGAAGAGTTCCTACGAGTATTGAGAGTGCCAGCCTGCGCTAAAAACCGCTTTCGTGGTTTTGTAAAAGGAGGGTTATTATGTTAATATGATTGTCATCCCATGGTCCAGGAAGCTGAAATGCTCTCAATGACACCATCCACGCAGACATGCATTCATCTCCAGGATTCAAGCTTCTCTGTTCAGACCTTTACCCTCGACCGGGAGGATTGACAAGAATACCACTTGTGCACCTGACTGCTTCATCTTCTCTCCCAGAGCCACAAAGTCAGTTTTGATACATTTGGAGGGGTACCTGGCAGTCTCATTAGTGCCAACATGGAAGAGCAACATTGAAAAATAGTCATTATGCTTGATGGATCTCAGCAAGCTCTCTGTAACATCTTGGATTTTGGCACCAGGCAGACAGCATACCTCCCAGGACATCATGTCTGGTCTGCAGATGGACGCCTCTATACCCCCTCAGAAAAGAATCACCAACCACCACTACCTTACGCCTCCCAGGGGGTCAGAGATCCAGCAACTTTGGGAATGTCAAGCTTTGGTCTTTCTTCTCCCTGGGATGCTCCCATCTCATCTACTTCTAGGTCCACCCCTAACCATGCCCACTTTCTGGAAGGCATCTTGGACTACTACCTAATTAATTTTATTTTTTGCCAATTATGAGCTACTAATTGCTCAATTTTGGTGCCAATTAAGCTTTATAAATGGAAGCCCGAGACCCCTGTGTCAATGGGCGGAATATAACACGGGGCTGGTAGAGCCCTCATGTCGCCCATCGGCAGGAGTTTGTTGGGTTAGGGGGTGTGTGGGGGGGAGGAAGTAAATGGGGACGGATTGGGCAGTGGGCCTGTCAAGATAGGTTTTTTTTAAACTGATTGGTGGAAGGCAGGGAAGGGCGTGGGGGGCGAGGTCATAAAGCCGGGACACCGGAGGACTCGGCTCCTTCTGGGATCCTCCAGAGTGGCTTTTTCCAACCCGCCCGTTATTTGGGCAGATGTGGGTAGCTCGGTGGGGGGGGGGGAGGGCGAATCTCCCGAGCTACTGGGTCATGGGGCTTATCAGGTGATGAGCGTTGGGACGGCAGGGAGCCGTGCCCGGTTGGTCAGGTGACCTGGATAGAAGGGGCAAGAGGGACATACCGCCCCTCTGACCCTTGCTGTGGTGACGGGGTCAAGGGCACTGAAACTATTTATTTTTGGGAGCTCGGGAGAAGCTCTTTTGATATCATGTTAATTGAAGTTAAGATATGTTTTATGTGTTATGGATTAATAAATTGAGCTGCGGCTAATTTTTACCAACATAAAGACTGTAGTGTGTTAGTGGTAAAGCGGGTGGGGGAAGGTTATGATGGTAAGGGGGGGGTGAGTATATAGGCAGACAGCAGGGCCTATCCAGATACCGCTGTTATAATTAAGGGATCCTTTTACTAGGGCGCGCTAAAGCTAAGATGCCTATGGAATATAATGGGCCCCTTAGAATTTAACGCGTACTAATGTTTAGTGCATGCTAAATCGCTTAGCGTGCCTTAGTAAGTTAGCATTTAGCGTACACTAGTGCTGTCCAATTCACGGTTCGAATCGGTTCACCGATTCACTTTGGGTGAATCGATTCGAATCGATTAAAAAAAAAATCATATATGACTAATCAGAGTCCTTTTCTTTTTACGAGTTTTTCTTTTCTTTTAGATCCAACTTCCCTTGGAGGTGATGGACTCTCTCTTCAATATGTGGACTCTGATTAGTCATATATGTGGAATTATTATATATAATTTAATATAATTATTTTCTTTTTCAATTGTTAATTTCTTTAGATTGTTGTTAAACAATTTGTGAAAAATTATAAATAAAAAAATAAAAATAAAAAAATCGGCTTCCCGATTCGGCTGACCCTCCCCCATCACCCCCTAAAGCAGGAGCAGCAGCGCTGCTCTTGCTGGCCAGCCGCTGCCGCACCTGCTTTAGAAGGCGAGGGAGGAGCCTCAGCTGGTTAGTGCTTCTGTCCGGTTCCCCCCCTGCATCTCGCCTCCCCCCCTGGCCTCCCCGCACCGGCATTTACCTTAACAAAGCAGCCTGCAGCAAGATTGCGATGCCAGCGATCTTTGCATTGCTTCGGAGTTCGGAGCTGTCCTCCGCCACAGTCCCGTCCCTCCTCTGACGCCCCTCCTCTGGGGTGGGCAGGCCTTCAGGGGGTCAGGCCTTCAAGGGGGGAAGACAGGCCTTCGGGGGGATGCAGGCCTTCAAGGACGGGGGACAGGCCTTCGGGGGGGATGTAGGCCTTCAAGGGAGGGACAGGCCTTCAGGGGTGGGATGCAGACCTTTAAGGGGGGTACAGGCCTTCAGTACACGGAGAGAGGAAGGGAAGGGGGGGAATTCAAAGAGACGTGCATATGCCGGATTTTGGGGAGGAAGAAATAATGGGTCTGAAAATCGAGGAGAGGGAGAGAGATGATGGACCTTGGGATTTAGGGATGAAAGTTACAGAAAGGGAGAGATGATGGACCCTGGGGTGGTGGGGAAAGGGGGATAGATGCTGGATGAAAGGGTAGTTAAGAAAAGGTGGATCTGGGGAGGGAGACGAAAAAAAGGAAAGATGCCAGACCTCCGGGGGAGGGAAGGGAAACGGAAGGGGAGGACAGGGATGGCAGATGAATGGTTAGCACGGAGAAAGAAGAAAGAAGGAGACCCTGGCAAGCAAGTTATCAGAAGACAACCAGAGCCTGGGACCAACAAGATCTGAATAATGACCAGACAACAAAAGGTAGAAAAACTAATTTTATTTTCCATTTTGTGATTACAATATGTCAAATTTGAAATGTGTATCCTGCCAGAGCTGGTGTTAGACCGCAAACGTGAGCTAGGATTTAAGAGATAGAGGAAAAGTCTTTTTTGTTTGTTTACACCACAGCGCTAGTGTGGTTAGGAGAAGGCAAAGGAGGTGAAGAGGCTATAAAATAAACCCACCAGGATGTTTGAAAAAAAACACCCAATTGGGCAGGAAAATCGAATCGAATCGAAATTTTTTTTCATGAATTGGGCAGCACTAGCATACACTCATCTTTAGCGCATGCTAAATCGGTTAGCGTGCCTTAGTATAAGGACCCGTGAGTTAGGTACCTAGATTGGCTAACGTTAGGTGTCTTCTACAGGATCTGGGTCTAAATGCTTCTGCAGTAACAATACACTGGTTTCACATGCTACTAGCAACGCATAGCCAGGATGCAAAAATGCTGGAAACACCCCTTCTTGCTGCCGCGTTAGTTTTCAGTTTGCTACATGTTAAAATCCTGCATTATCTTTCCGCCTAAACTCACCTCCCCCCTCTCACCATTCTCCATTTCTGTGAATAACACTATCCTCCTCTGTCTTGTCGGCTCGCAACCTCAGGGTAATCTTTGACTCCTCTCCTTCTCTGCTCAGATCCAACAAACAGCCAAATCCTGTCGCTTCCTCCTCTATAATATTACTAAAATACATCCTCTGCTCTCTGAACACATGACCGAAACTCTTGTTCACACTCTCATCACCTTGCGCTTAGACCACTGCAACGTACTTCTCTCGGGCCTCCCGCGCACCTGTTTCTTGCCACTTCAATCCATTCAAAATGCTGCTGCCCGAGTCATTTTTCGTGAGAGCCGCTATTCTCACATTACCCCTCTCCTCAAGTCACTTCATTGGCTCCCTGTCCATCTCTGAATACAGGTTAAACTCCTCTGGCTGACTTATAAGTGCATTCGCTCTGAAGCCCCCCGATACCTCTCCTCACTTATCTCCCCCTATGCTCCCACTGTGATTTCCACTCGTCGGGCAAGCCCCTGTTATCTGTACCCTTCTCTTCCACTGCCAACTCCAGACTCTGTCCCTTCTTTCTTGCAGCACCATATGCCTGGAACAAGAACATAAGAACATAAGCAGTGCTTCCGCCGGGTCAGACCATAGGTCCATCATGCCCGGCAGTCCGCTCCCACAGCGGCCCAAACAGGTCACGACCTGTCTGAATCACCAGAAGGGGCTCCCTTGCCACCTTGGTTTCTCATTGAAGTCCTATCTTCCCATCGAAGTCCTCACCCTCCGGTCTTGCACATGCACGACCTGTTGTGTTTCTATACTTATTACCTGGTTAGCTTTCTATACTTGTGTTACATCCCAGCTCCTCCCTCAGTATCCCACGATCCCTTTATCCCTCAGGAATCCGTCCAATCCCTGTTTGAATCTCTGTACCGTACTCTGCCTGATCACTTCCTCCGGTAGCGCATTCCAAGTGTCCAACAAGCTGCTTGAATCAATACACCGTGCTCCATCCCTGGCAGCGTTCAAATCTAAGCTAAAGGCCCACTTTTTGAAACTTCTTTCAACTCTTAACTTCTGTTTAACTGCTCTTAACTGCTGTCAGATACCTAGACCCACTGTATCATTTCCTCTACCATAATTTCCCCAACTCTGAAATGTCCTGTGTAAATTAGATTGTAAGCTCTTCTGAGCAGGGACTGTCTATCGCATGTTAAAATGTTAGATACCTAGACCCACTGTTTCATTTCCTCTACCATAATCTCCCCAACCCTGAAATGTCCTGTCTAAATTAGATTGTAAGCTCTTCTGAGCAGGGACTGTCTATCGTATGTTAAAATGTCAGATACCTAGACCCACTGTGTCATTTCCTCTACCATAATCTCCCCAACCCTGAAATGTCCTGTCTAAATTAGATTGTAAGCTCTTCTGAGCAGGGACTGTCTATCGTATGTTAAAATGTCAGATACCTAGACCCACTGTGTCATTTCCTCTACCATAATCTCCCCAACCCTGAAATGTCCTGTCTAAATTAGATTGTAAGCTCTTCTGAGCAGGGACTGTCTATCGTATGTTAAAATGTCAGATACCTAGACCCACTGTGTCATTTCCTCTACCATAATCTCCCCAACCCTGAAATGTCCTGTCTAAATTAGATTGTAAGCTCTTCTGAACAGGGACTGTCTATCGTATGTTAAAATGTCAGATACCTAGACCCACTGTATCATTTCCTCTACCATAATTTCCCCAACCCTGAAATGCCCTGTCTAAATTAGATTGTAAGCTCTTCTGAGCAGGGACTGTCTATCGTATATTAAAATGTCAGATACCTAGACCCACTGTATCATTTCCTCTACCATAATCTCCCCAACCCTGAAATGTCCTGTGTAAATTAGATTGTAAGCTCTTCTGAGCAGGGACTGTCTATCATATGTTAAAATGTCAGATACCTAGACCCACTGTATCATTTCCTCTACCATAATTTCCCCAACCCTGAAATGCCCTGTCTAAATTAGATTGTAAGCTCTTCTGAGCAGGGACTGTCTATCGTATTTTAAAATGTCAGATACCTAGACCCACTGTATCATTTCCTCTACCATAATCTCCCCAACCCTGAAATGCCCTGTCTAAATTAGATTGTAAGCTCTTCTGAGCAAGGATTTTTTATTCTATGTTAAAATGTACAGCACTGCATACGACTTTCAGCGCTTTAGAAATAATAAATAGTATTAATAGTAGCAGCAAACAAAGGGGGTGGGTGGGGGCTGTAAAGTGAGATAGAACGTGATATGCTGCTTTTTATGTGTGGTTTACACAATAAAAGCGGTTTACATGGGACAATGAAGTCTTAAGGGACTCATCCAGAGTCTCAAGGAGTTACAGTGGGAATTGAGCTCACAACCTCAGGGTGCTGGGCAGCTACTCTAACCACTAGGCCCCTTTAAGCTTGTTAGTCCTCTAGGGCAGTGTTCTTCAACCACCGGTCCATGGACCAGTGCCGGTCCACAGAAATTTCCTGCCGGTCCACAGGGCCAGCACGTGCATCAGGCCCAAAACAGTGTTCTTCAACCACCGGTCCACGGTGCGATCGATGCGGCGTTATCTTCGAGCCAGCTCCCTCTTCCTCACTGATTCAGTGCACAAAGCCACGAGCAGTGGCTCCTACGTGCATCCTGCGCCTGAACCGGAAGCCTTCGCTCTGACGTTGCAACGTCAGAGGGAAGGCTTCCAGATGAGGCACGGGATGTGCAAGGTGCAATTAGTACTATTATGGGGGAGGGGTCTGGGGTGGAGATGGGCGGGGTCTGGCCCACGACTTAGCCCCGTGTTCTTCAGCCGCCGGTCCACGGTGCGATCGATGCGGCGTTATCTTCGAGCCAGCTCCCTCTTCCTCACTGATTCAGTGCCCAAAGCCACGGGCAGCGGCTCCTACGGGCATCCTGCGCCTGAACCGGAAGCCTTCTCTCTGACGTTGCAACGTCAGAGGGAAGGCTTCGAGATGAGGCACGGGACGTGCAAGGTGCAATTAGCACTATTATGGGGGCGGGGTCTGGGGTGGAGATGGGCGGGGTCTGGCCCACGACTTAGCCCCGTGTTCTTCAACCGCTGGTCCACAGAATAATTCTTTTATTTCTGCCGGTCCATAGGCATAAAAAGGTTGAAAAACACTGCTCTAGGGACTGAAATTGACCCGGATAAAACTTGACTTGAGCTACCACTGAAAAAGGCCTGAGCTAAATCCCAAATTCCCCTCCCATTACTAATCAGACTATTTGGATAAATCCAACTTTCTCACTGCTTTGGTTGGAATAAATATGTACCATTTGTGATCAATCCTAGGTCTGAATTTGCTTTCGGGGTATCCAAAGTTTTGCCCTCACTCAAGAGAGTTTAGATCTGGAAAATATTTGCCCAAACCTAATCTATAAACCAAGCTTAAAAAATCGGAAACATTCAAAACAGATCAAAGTTTAATATCTTAGGACTCCATTTACTAAATGACGCCAGAGGTTTTTAGCGTGGGCCATCGAGGTAAATTCTCCGACGCATCAGAGCAATTACCTCCCCAGCCTATGCTAAAAACTTCTAACGCCATTTAGTAAAACCCTGCATTAATAAACTTCAGTTACGTATTTCCAGATCCAAACTTTTATTTTATCCAGCCATAAGAGGGTTTAGAACTAGATTGCCTGGCAGAAGAAATATACATTACATTACAATTTACTTATATACTGCAAGACCGAGAAGTTCTATGTGGTTTTACAAAAGAAATTGATGCAAGTAAGTGGTTGAAGTCATAATTAAAGTGTTTAAATCTTTGCCCCAGGACGCTGCCTGGTAGGACAGAAGGCGATGATGGTACTTTCTGAATTTGCATCCTCTTATAGATGGAAAAATAAAATCGGCATGCGATCGTCTAGTATATTCCATACTCCCCCTTAAAATCCTTAAGATCTGTAGATAAAGCCCTGTTAGTAGTACCTTCCTTAAAAGTTTTATACTCTAAAAGAGATATGATTTTTTTCTTTTACAGCTCCACAAATTTGGAATTCACTTCCACTTAATATAAGAGAAGAAAAATCTCTTAGTAAGTTCAAAAGTCTCCTAAAGAGCTGGCTATTCAAAGACGCTTTCCAATAGATTGGTCATACTCTTCAATTGAAATTGAATGAATCCAAGACAAAACTTCTTTGGCTTGGCCCAAAATTAGTTCAGCTACCCACCTCAATCCCACTGTCCTCCGGCTCCACTCTGCAGCTCGAATTCTCCAGCAAGGTCCTGGGCGTCATCATTGATTCTACACTGTCCTTCAACGACCACCTCAACTCCCTGGTAAAAAAAAAATGCTATTTCAGCCTTCACATGCTGAGGATAGCAAGATCCAGTTTCCATCAAAAACATTTCGCCGTTCTCGTCCAATCCATCATCCTCTCCAGACTGAACTATTGCAATTCCATCTTCATATGCCTAACGAAGAAAAACCTCCACAGACTCCAGCGGATCCAAAATGCCGCGGCCAAGCTTATCTTTGCAAAAAGTAAATCCGAACACATCTGACCACTCCTTTCCAAGCTTCACTGGCTTCCGATAATTTCCAGAGTCCACTTCAAATGCATCTGCCTAACTTTCAAGATCCTCCATGGCATCCTTCCTCCGTTAATCCCACTGTCCTGGAATTCCTCGAATCTTAGTGAACGGACACGTATCAGAACTTTAGTAAGTGTCCTTAGGCATATGTTGTTTAAAGATGCAAAGGTAGGCCCTGTTTATCTTTCCCTTCCTTGAAGAGAATACAAGGACAGATAATGTTTAAACAGAGTTGTAGTGAAGTGAATTCAATTGTTTTGTTAAGCCGTATTTACAGACAGCTTTAGTTAAGAAGCTCTGCTGGTCAAGGCTTTTTCTTACCTTTTGGACTTCAATCTCTAGATAGGAAAAATGCTGATGTGTCTAAAGTTTCATGTGACCTTACGTCACATGCTGACACATGCTGGCAAACCTGATTCGTATAAATATGTGAAACTCATAATAAAAGACGGACATATTTGAAAGATGGTTTCTGGTCTTTAAGATGTGTCCCCAGGTACCTGACTTACATATGACAGAGACAGAGAAAGTATGGGGCAGGAATTGGGACCTGAATCCTTTTCAGTTGGGGGCTTGTCCGCGATGGGCAGATGATATCACCGGTATTTTGTGAGTGTTTCTGAATTTTTTCTGTTCTTTAATACTCACTGGGTAGTGGTGACCTTTACCCAACCCCTTATTTTAAGTTCAAGCTTTGGGTTCTATTATGGAGTTTTTTTGGGAAAAATCTCGGGGTACTTTCGGTAAGCGCCCCTCATATATATAAGCAGCTGCCATTCTTTCGGAAAGAATGAAATTATTTATAGAACCCCCCTGCCCACTCTGTCATTTGTAAGGTTAAAACTTTTATAGAGTATAAGATTTTATTGTCTCTTATTACTGTACCTCGCTTATAAGGTAAGATAAGCGAATATTTTTGCATTGTTATATGGGTTTTGTAATGAGTCATAAAGGCACTTACTCCTAGACAAATGAGACTTGTACGGCTGTGTGTGTGTATGACATTTTTCCTTCAGCTCCCATCTTTCTGTGTCACCAATGTTTAATACTGAGGTAGGACAGGCTGTTATGTGGAATGAATTGAATGCGCTGTTTGAACCAGTCTAAGATCTTTCCCTTGTAGTTAAAAAAAAAAAAAAAAGAAACAAGAAAAAGAAAAAATTCCGTTTTAAAGGTTTTCTTTCTTGTGCAGAGCAAAGCTAATCTGTTCTTTGCTTTCATTATCAGGGTCTGTGCATGAATGTTTTTGTCCCTTCCCCCAGACTTCTCTGTTTGGGCTTCCACTGACCCCCTATAGTGCTTCTTTGAAGTTACTCATTCTTGGTTTTATAAAGCAGTAAGGTGAGATTCCACTGCTTGTCTCTTGACTTTTCTCCGGCATTATCAAAACCACCATCTCTTCTTATAATACGCCCATCGCTCTTGTTGCCAAAGCTGATGGCATTCCCTGTTTCGTCCTAGATTTAGGGCTGTTAGAGTTTTGGTAATTCTCATTGCACTTATGTTTCTTCCACCATTCCACCGGCAGCCAATTATTTTTTTTCTGTCATTGTCCTAAAGAATGTTTTATTTTAGTCCCTGTTGGTGAAGCTTTTCAGCTCTTTTTTTTGCCTTCACCTTTAAGCAACAGTATACCTAGTGTGGAATGTCCTTTGGGCTATTCTACAAGTCATGCACTGCCCCTCATGGTCCTATTCTTATTTTGTACAATTTTTGTGTTCCATAATTCAGGAGACCTATCCGATTGATAGTTTGTACCTTTTATAATGGTTGTCTGTGTGTGGTCACAAGGTGTCATGAAATAAACTGCACTGGTGTACATCTGAAGTGAAATACCTGGGTTTTGTCCTGTCTCATGGTCAGAGGAAAATCTGCACTTTCTGCATTGCTGCTGTTCTGGGTCTGCCCCCGCCCAGCTACCAAGAAAGACATGTTTACTTTTCTTGCTATGATTGGTCACTGCCGCCAATGGATCTCTGCTTGTTCCTTCTATGACCAGATTTTGAGACAGACCCTGGTTTCTGAAATGACTGCTCTTATCAGATGGACTTATGAAATGTTGGACATTTAAGATGTGCTTTGGTTTCTAGCTCAAGTTTGGGTTTTCCTGCTTATGCCCACATGTTTTATCTCTTTGTTTGGGACTATTGTAACACCATGAAGGGAGAACATGGCGGTAAGTTACGCTCTGTTGCCTTTTTTTATAGTCACTCCTGTTCAAGTTCCCTGGCTGCTTGTGCTATGGTGGTAGAGATGGTTACTTTTCTGATCCTAGGTCACCCCATTACCCTTCATACTTTTCACGATGTCCAAGCCCTTCTTTTAAATAGGCTTCTGGGTCTCATGGGTGAACAGGATTCTCTTCCTCTCTTTTTTCACAGCTTCCTCTGAATTTGATGCCTGGCGTTTGGCAGGTGCCCAAAGCCGCCCTTTTGGACGGACTTTGGTGCAAAGAGGGGAAACCCTGGATACCAGCTGCTAGCTCTCCCTTATTCATTGCCCAATATCATGGTATTGGTTATCGTAGTGCTCGCTCGACATTTTAACTTCTTGCTAGTGATATTTTCATTCTTGACCTTTTGCTCCTTGATACAGAGATATATAGCTCGATAATTACAGCTGGCACGGTTGTGAATTGAAAATAAATTGGAAAATACAATTCCTTTCTAGTGTTTTAGCTGAAATTAGGATGTTGCTAATTTAAAATGGGTTTTTCCGGATTTATACATAGCCATCCCAGATCCGTTTTGGCACAGATATTTCTAATGTTTTCCACGGGTCCTCTTTATCACTGCAGAGATAGAGACGCTCCAAAGAGACATTAGCTTTATGCCTTTTTTCAAATATGAGATGGTTATGATATACATTATTTGTTGTTTTGGTTTTTTTATATCAATGTGTTTATTTGCAGAGTTAAATTCAGCCCTGCACACTTGACAGATGGAGTAATAGCTCCACGCTTAAAAACTTTATGTTTTGTCTGTGTCATGTCTACTTGTTTCAGTTTAGTGGGTACCCCAGGATACATAATATTGGCCATTTCTAGAGCTCTTTTTCCACTTCTTACTAGCCTAACTGCGCAATGTTCTTTTACTTATAGCTTTTATATTCTGAATATAGTTTAGTTAAGGGTTATATGTTTAAGAAAAAAGTTTTACTTTATGCAGCGTTTATTTCGTGGTGTTCCCTACATATGATCCATACATTTCTGAATACATTCAGTACATCAGTATGGTCTCTCTGAGGTGCATAATAGTTATATGCAGCACACAAAAACATATCTTTTTGGATTGTTCAATTAAGAACCTTAAGTAAGTGAGTATTGTCTCTCTTTTGCAATAGCTATGCTAAGTAAATGAATTGGTATTGTGCATGTTGCCACATTCAGTACAGGCAACATGGTTTCTCTTGTTTTCTATCTCTTATTTGGATCACATTGGAGTACAGCTGCTGAATGATATTTGGAATGCTTTCCAAGCATCTCTTTTCAAGTATCTCTTTCTGTATGCACAGACATCTGGCTGCTCTCCCTTTGAGATTCTCACGGGATGACCTTTCCCCGCCCCATGGGTAGATTTTCCTTTGATACAGGAGGAATACGTCTAAAAGCTAATTGAAATATTAGGGCTTGTTCAAAGAAACGTGTCTTGCACTTCTCCTTTCTCTCCACAGATTCCTACCCATTTTTTCCAGCCTGGTGATTATCCAGCAGCTTTCCAAGGATCGGAAGCAGACAGATTTCCCCTTTGGCCTTCCCACTACTGTGATCGCTGTGCCCAGGCCCGCTGCACTCACTGAGGAGTTTCCTGTTTGGATCCACGCAAGTCGCTTGAAGAGGGTTAACCTAAAACCCCAGAAGCAAGTCTTCCCTGCGCAGATTTCACCTCCTCCAGTAGAACAACATAATGATCTCATTGCAGCATTCTACCAACTTTATCATTCTCTTACTGGCACTGCTGCTGCTAGTTTTTCTCCCTGTATGGATCATTTCTAACTGGGTCTACAGGGATGATGTGTTCTGGGTCCATGACACTTTCTGCCCATACCCATCTGTAAATGACACTCCTGCTGTAAACAGCACCCCCGACACCTCTTTGCGAACACAACGTCAAGCTGGACTACTCCCTCGCAAAGGCTGTCCTTCAATTGGAATCCAGAAAAGACCGATAGTATGCTACCCTTTGGTATAATTCCAGCAGTGTGCAAGTTGCCACCTTCTCCTTTGAGTATTGTGACATTGTGGACTGTTCATCAATTGATATCCCAAGGCTGTGCCATTGGTCCTCAGAGATTCCTAAAACTAAGGACATATATGTATATGTTACTGACTCACGTTGGGGGGATAAGTGTGCATTCTGGGGAGTGGTAGGGTGGAATATTAATACTGACTGGGCTTATAAACTAGAAAATACCCTGAAAAACAGTGGACCAAAATGGTAAATCACTGCTTACTTGTATGACCCTTCATAAGGTTGGACACTGTTATAGGAAAAGTGTTCCTGCACAAATTATTAAGCTTTCTCTTACTATTGACAACCCTAGACCTACTGATGAAGGTATGTACATTATGGACATGTGGTTTAAGGGTGGGTCTAGCTACCATCAGTTTTCTTACGGGATCTATCTACCTCCACTCATCCTCTCCCGCCATTTTGTGGGGGCCCCAAAAAAAATACTAACTCACTGGCCCCTACATTCAATAAACTTACTGACATGATGGCTATTGCCAATCCCACTTTTGAAGATATTGTGGCTGTTGAGGTAGGGTTTTCAGAACGTAACCTTTGGTTAGAATGGATGAAATTCACTGCTGATCAACATAATAAGAGTAATTGTTACATATGTGCTCAAGCTAGACCCCATCTAGGAACCGTACCTCTGGACCTCCCTCCTGGTATCCAACCATGCCTTTTTGGGTTATTTACCTATCCCCTTTGTGTACTGCAGT
The DNA here is from genome assembly GCF_902459505.1 of Geotrypetes seraphini. NCBI lineage: Eukaryota > Metazoa > Chordata > Amphibia > Gymnophiona > Dermophiidae > Geotrypetes > Geotrypetes seraphini. Next base: position 12,892,826 of record NC_047093.1, on the reverse strand, counting down.
GTTCTAAATACCCTTTGTTGCCAGGACAGCAAAAGCTTGATATTGCCGTTATCATCTATAAGGGCAATTACACATGTCATGTTTCTAATCTGACACAGAGTAGTTTTGTAGGTAATTTACCCCCAGGTTATTGTTCTGTCTTGGCTCATAGGTATGCCCCATTGTTGCTGCATTAGATTTGATATTTACTGGCTTTATGGAGACTTTTGGCTCCCTGTTAAGCTACCCAGCCAGTGGATAGGCCAGTGCACTTTAGTTAAGGTTACCATGCTCCTGCATATCTTTCTGAAAGGCATCCTTCCTATTCACATGGTTTTTCCTTTTATTTGTCTTGATATAAATCTGATCACATGTATACATAGATGCTATAGGGGTCCCAAGAGGGGTCCCAGATGAATTTAAGGCCCGAGCTCAGGTTAAGGCTGGGTTTGAGTTCCTTATTCCCTTTATTACTATTAATAAGAATGTTGATCGGATTAGTTAAAATTATTATAATCAGCAACGCTTTGTGAACTATTCTAGGAACGCCTTGCAAGGTATTACTGATCAATTAGGCTCCACTTCTCAGATGGTTCTCAAAATCATATGGCCCTAGATATGATTCTAGCTGAGAATTCTGAAAAATTCTCCTCAGTACTTTAAGCTGTTGTACTTTTCTTTCTGACAATATAGGTCCTCCTATGGACATTCAGAAATTAGCAGACCTCTTTGCTGAGTTCAAATGTAACTCTGATTTATCTAATTCTTGGGATCAGCACTTTAGTTGAATGCATAATCTCTTATTATTTGCACTCTTGTCTTGACTGCTCATGTACTGTGTTATTCGTATTACAGCTCCTAAAAAGACCCCTCCTTGAGAGACATACCTAGAGTATCACTCCCTTCCAGCTCATGCTGTGTATTTGTGACGTCATTTACATGACGTAAGAGGGGAATTGAACGGACACGTATCAGAACTTTAGTAAGTGTCCTTAGGCATATGTTGTTTAAAGATGCAAAGGTAGGCCCTGTTTATCTTTCCCTTCCTTGAAGAGAATACAAGGACAGATAATGTTTAAACAGAGTTGTAGTGAAGTGAATTCAATTGTTTTGTTAAGCCGTATTTACAGACAGCTTTAGTTAAGAAGCTCTGCTGGTCAAGGCTTTTTCTTACCTTTTGGACTTCAATCTCTAGATAGGAAAAATGCTGATGTGTCTAAAGTTTCATGTGACCTTACGTCACATGCTGACACATGCTGGCAAACCTGATTCGTATAAATATGTGAAACTCATAATAAAAGACGGACATATTTGAAAGATGGTTTCTGGTCTTTAAGATGTGTCCCCAGGTACCTGACTTACATATGACAGAGACAGAGAAAGTATGGGGCAGGAATTGGGACCTGAATCCTTTTCACTTAGTACCACCAGACCTACCCAAAAATCGAAACTATCCTTCCCCTCATTAAAAGGCATTTCCCACCCAGGAAAACTGGGGACTTCCCTCCCCTTCAGATTCACCGAGCTCTGGAACAACCTTACCCCCTCTCTTCGGAACCTGAGTGCTCTCCAACCCTTCCGTAAACTTCTGAAAACCTGGCTTTTCTCAAAAATTTAACCACTCCCTCCTCATCTGACATCCTAGCTCTCTAACACTCTTCTTTCCTCCGATCTTCATCTAACCCTTTCCCTGGAGTTCCTTTCTCATTACAATCCCTGTAAACCGTGTCGAGCTCTATGACCATGGAGATGGCGTGGTATACAAACCTAAGGTTTAGATTAGTTTAGTTTAGAATAAAGCAGGTATTTGGTCCCTTACCTTTTGTGTCTTAACCCTTCCCTGGTTTTATCTTTACTCTTAAATTTTTTTAAAAAAATTGTATTTACGTTTATTGTTTTTACCTCTTCCCCCCTTACATATAATATTGTATTGGTAATGAATATTATGTCTGTTAGTTTTATAATGTTTTTTTAAATAATTTTGGAACTTGTGTAATTCGCATTGGATTTGGACTGTGCGAGGTAATCAAAATACTAAATAAACTTGAAATTGAAACTATATTTATTAGTAGCGAATGAGAATGAATCCGTGAAGTAATTTGGAGAAAGTCCAAACATGATTTTGCAACAAAAACATCCAAGCTTAAACTTAATCCGAGTCTCCACTGGCAACCAAAGCAGTAAGCGAAAGAAGGCAGCGCTATGATCGTATTCCTTCAATCTGAAAAGCAGCCTAACCACATAAGAACATAAGCAGTGCCTCCGCCGGGTCAGACCATAGGTCCATCATGCCCAGCAGTCCGCTCCCGCGGCGGCCCAAACAGGTCACCTGTCTGAATCACCAGAAGGGGCCCCCTTGCCACCCTGGTTTCCCATTGAAGTCCTATCTTCCCATCGAAGTCCTAACCCTCCGGTTTTGCACATGCACGACCTGGTCGGGTTTCTATACTTATTTCCTGGATACTTCTCTCAGTATCCCACGATCCCTTTGTCCCTCAGGAATCCGTCCAATCCCTGTTTGAATCCCTGTACCGTACTCTGCCCGACCACTTCCTCCGGCAGCGCATTCCAAGTGTCCACGACCCTCTGGGTGAAAAAAAACTTCCTTGCATTTGTTTTGAACCTATCTCCCTTCAGTTTCTCCGAGTGCCCCCTCATACCTGTTGTCCCCTTCAGTCTGAAGGTATGAGGGGGCACTCGGAGAAACTGAAGGGAGATAGGTTCAAAACAAATGCAAGGAAGTTTTTTTTCACCCAGAGGGTCGTGGACACTTGGAATGCGCTGCCGGAGGAAGTGGTCGGGCAGAGTACGGTACAGGGATACATAACTGACTTGAAAACACCTTATGTTAATATGATTAGGAGGGGGGGAAAAAAACTTTTCTCATCAGAACCATTTCAAGGACTCTGGCATTAAACTTATTAGATAAGCACATAATCAACTGTATTTGATCAGATCATTAACTGTTCAGTAAAGATGTGGCATAAGAGAGATTGCTCCTGGCAGAATTCATCGCGTGCAGGATTCGTGCAGAATTCCTCACATCCCCCCCACCCCCCCTCATCGAAGTCTGCACATGCTGTGCAGAATTCCTTACAGATATGGGCAGTAGATGAGGAAGTGACCCGCTCCTCAGCGGGTCACTTCCTCCTCCTGTGCTGGCTTAGGCCCAACCGTTGATGTGAATCGCGATCTCACACGTGCAGAATCCTGCCAGGAGTAAGCGATGTACTTCAGGCTTCTCAGTCTCTAAACCATGATCAAAGTGTTTTAACACGATCTTCATTAATTACATGCTGTTCCCCTGTCTGTGGACACAACTATCCGGATTCACACAGCTGTTTTAAGTACAGACTTAGGACTCTATTTGTTTACATGCGTTAAACTCAAGTTAAGTGCATAGACAATAAGCAGGTTATGTTGAGAATAATGAAACTTGTATTATTTAACTAGTCTTTAAGCCTGTTACATTAACGGGTGCTAGAATAGATTTGTTTGTCTGTCTGTCTTTCTTTCTCTCTCTCTCTCTCCTTGGCCGCTTTCTGCCTTTCTTTCTTTCTTTCTTTCTGTCTCTCTCTCTCTCTCCTTGGCTGCTTTCTGTCTGTCTGTCTTTCTTTCTGTCTCTCTCTCTCCTTGGCTGCTCTCTGTCTGTCTGTCTTTCTTTCTGTCTCTCTCTCTCTCCTTGGCTGCTTTCTGTCTGTCTGTCTTTCTTTCTGTCTCTCTCTCTCCTTGGCTGCTTTCTGTCTGTATGTTTTTCCCTCTCTCCTTGGCTGCTTTCTGTCTGTCTGTCTGTCTTTCTTTCTGTCTGTCTCTCTCTCTCTCCTTGGCTGCTTTCTGTCTGTCTGTCTTTCTTTCTGTCTCTCTCTCTCTCTCCTTGGCTGCTTTCTGTCTGTCTGTCTGTCTTTCTTTCTGTCTGTCTCTCTCTCTCTCTCTCTCCTTGGTGCTTTCTGTCTGTCTGTCTGTCTTTCTTTCTGTCTCTCTCTCTCTCCTTGGCCTCTGTCTGTCTTTTTTTCTTTGTCTCTCACTCTGGCCGCTGTCTCTCTTTCTTTCTGTCCCTGCTCAGAAGAGCTTACAATCTAATTTAGACAGGACATTTCAGGGTTGCAGAGGTTATAGTGGGTCTAGCATGTAATGCCAGCTAACTAATGCACATAGACCCCCCCCTGAGCAATGAGGGCCATGGCGGGAGGAGAGGGTGGCCCTAACTATTTATCAGTGATTAAACTTAAAGGATACTAGGGGAGAGTGGGTCCAGTGACGTAGTAAAGGGGTGGGCCGTCCACCCCGGCACTGTCTTCATAGGGATGCGGCACCTGTCCTCCCCTGCTCCTTCCCTGTTCCCCCCCCCCACACACACACACTGTTGCACGACACTTCCCTATCCCGTACCTCGATAACATTTCTGTCACGCCTGCATTGGCTCTTCTTCTGACATCACTCCCTGGCCCCACGCAGGCGTGGCAACAGGTTGCTACTTATACCAGAAACATTACAGAGGTGCAGGGGGAGGGAGTGGGGCGGGGAAGAAGCATGAAAGGGTGGGGAGTGGAGAAAAGCCTCCTGCTATGAGCTGTCAAGCACTGCCTTATTGTCTGGGTGGTCAGTCTGCCCCTAGTACGCAGACCTTCTGGTGCGACCGTATCATACAGTTTTGGTGTCAAAAAGTTTGCAGTGTGTCCACAAAAAACAAAACCAAAAAAGTTCTTGTGCATATTAAAAAAAAAAAAAAAAATGCGAAACTGAACTCCCTCTCCCCCCCCCCCCAAATGAAACATTCATTCAAAACATAGGGCTCCTTTTATCAAGCTGCGCTAGCGGTTTAACGCTTGAGCAGGCGGTAGTTTTTTGGCCAGCACAGGGGTTAACAGGCGCGTTGACCCTGCTAGCGCGGCTTGGTAAAAGGAGCCCATAATGAATTGCATATTAATTTGGCCGTGCATTTCCCTAATCACTTCATTAACCAGCTTGACAAGGCAAATTAAGTCTATAATGTTTGGGGAAGCAGATGGAGGAACAGAGTTGCGCAGCCTTTGCTTTGCGTGCTGGATTATTCAGACACCTTCCCCTGTTTGGAGAGTGCAGGGTACTATATTTGTCGGCTTTTGTGCAGGTCTAGAATCTGTAGAGGGCACCAAAGATCTAAAGATTCATATTTCCTATCTAGAACTGGAAGCATATTTCTACTGCATTGTGGTAACTCTATGAATATATCGCAACAATGTATTAAAGTTTCCCGGTTTAACCACTAATAAGAGGCTACAGCCACCCTCATACACCAGTAACATCCATAAAAACCTCTGTACACTAAGTCCAGGTAAAATATAAATAAGAGATGTAGCTTTTGGGCTAAGGAAAGGCCTATTGCGTACAGAAATCTGATAGCGGTTTAATCATAAGAATAGCCTTACTGGGTCAGACCAGTAGCCCGTTCTCACGGTGGCCAATCCAGGTCACTAGTACTTGGCCAAAACCCAAGGAGCAGAAACATTCCATACAGAATCTCAAGGAATAGCAAGATTCCGGAATCCCAGAGAGTAACAAGATTCTAGAAACCCAAATAGTAGCAACATTCCATACAGAATCTCAAAGAATAGCAAGATTCCGGAATCCCAGAGAGTAACAAGATTCTAGAATCCCAAAGAGTAGCAACATTCCATACAGAATCTCAAAGAATAGCAAGATTCCGGAATCCCAGAGAGTAACAAGATTCTAGAATCCCAAAGAGTAGCAACCTTCCATACAGAATCTCAAAGAATAGCAAGATTCCGGAATCCCAAAGAGTAGCAACATTCCATACAGAATCTCAAAGAATAGCAAGATTCCGGAATCCCAGAGAGTAACAAGATTCTAGAATCCCAAAGAGTAGCAACATTCCATACAGAATCTCAAAGAATAGCAAGATTCCGGAATCCCAGAGGTAACAAGATTCTAGAATCCCAAAGACTAGCAACATTCCATACAGAATCTCAAAGAATAGCAAGATTCCGGAATCCCAAAGAGTAGCAACATTCCATACAGAATCTCAAAGAATAGCAAGATTCCGGAATCCCAGAGAGTAACAAGATTCTAGAATCCCAAAGAGTAGCAACATTCCATACAGAATCTCAAAGAATAGCAAGATTCCGGAATCCCAGAGAGTAACAAGATTCTAGAATCCCAAAGACTAGCAACATTCCATGCTACCGATCCAGGGCAAGCAGTGTCTTCCCCCCCATGTCTTTCTCAATAACAGACTATGGACTTTTCCTCCAAGAACGTGTCCAAACCTTTCTTAAAACCAGCTATACTATCCATATCATATTGATTGGTCTGTAACCATAAGGAAATTATGATCCCAGTGGGGTCGGAGGGCAAAGCATTAACCTTCTCACCCCAAAAACCTCACGAAATTTCAAAAAGATTGTTTAACCTAACATCTAATTACCTGGTTAGCTTTCTATACTTGTGTTACATCCCAGCTCCTCCCTCAGTGTCCCACGATCCCTTTATTCCTCAGGAATCCGTCCAATCCCTGTTTGAATCCCTGTACCGTACTCTGCCTGATCACTTCCTCCGGTATCCACGACCCTTTTTTTCACACAAAGGGTCGTGGACACTTGGAATGTGCTACCGGAGGAAGTGATCAGGCAGAGTACGGTACAGGGATTCAAACAGGGATTGGACGGATTCCTGAGGGATAAAGGGATCGTGGGACACTGAGGGAGGAGCTGGGATGTAACACAAGTATAGAAAGGTAACCAGGTAATAAGTATAGAAACCCAACCAGGTCGTGCATGTGCAAGACCGGAGGGTTAGGACTTCGATGGGAAGATAGGACTTCAATGAGAAACCAATGTGGCAAGGGAGCCCCTTCTGGTGATTCAGACAGGTCGTGACCTGTTTGGGCCGCCGCGGGAGCGGACTGCCGGGCAGGATGGACCTATGGTCTGACCCGGCGGAGGCACTGCTTATGTTCTTATGTTCTTATCTTACTTCCACACTTTTTGCATCCCAATTATTCCGAAAGCATCTGAAAACCTGGCTTTTCTCCAAAACGTAAAGCTATCTATTTAAAATGTAAAGCTAGCTATCCCCTTCATAACCTAATTTCTTATTATGTCCTTCCCTCATTTATTGAATTACCTGTAAACCGTGCCGAGCTCTATCTTTATGGAAATGATGCGCTATATAAACTTAAGGTTTAGTTTTGTTTCTCTTCCTCTCTTTTTTTTTTCTCTCTCTCTTCCTCTTTTTTTCCTCTCTCTTTATCTATTTTTCTCTCTCTATTCTCTTTCTCTTCCTCTCTATCTTTTTTCTCTCTCTCTTCCTCTTTTTTTCTCTCTCTATTCTCTCTCTCTTTTTCTCTCTCTTCCTCTCTCTCACTTTTTTTTCTCTCTCTCTCTTCCTCTTTTCTCTTTTTCTCTTTCTCATTAAAAGGCATCATGTATGCAGGTAAATTAGGGAAATCCCTTTTCTTCAAATTCACAGAGCTTTGGAACAACTTCCCTGCCCCGCTGCAGAACCTAGGCTCATTCCAATTATTCCGAAAGCATCTGAAAACCTGGCTTTTCTCCAAAACGTAAAGCTATCTGTTTCAAATGTAAAGCTAGCTATCCTCTTCATAACCTCTAATTTCTTATTATGTCCTTCCCTCATTTATTGAATTTACCTGTAAACCATGCCGAGCTCTATCTTTATGGAGATGATGCGGTAGACAAACTTAAGGTTTCGTTTAGTTTACTTCTAATGTAATAATCCAATTATATACATAAAGGGGCGAGGTAAAGATTCATGCAAAGTAAACAACCCCTCCCCTCCCCCCACCCAATACAGTGTTACTGAAGAAACAGGAAACTTCAAAGTAAACTTTGCCTCCATTTTAGCTTCAGTGTTAAAATGGAGGTTCCGTTGAGGAAATTAAATATCCTTTGCTTTTCGCTTTGGAGACTCTCTGGTCCAGGAATCACCTTCCATTCCTCCCCCCTCGAGACAGGGCACCCCTTTTACAGAAAAACAGAAAGGCCGATATTCTAAAAACAGCGTCTGAAGTTAGGTGCCGTTCGGCGCTTAAGTGGAAAACACCGTTTAAAAATGATTCATATATATTTTTTAAATGTAGGTGCGTGTCAGCGCCTAAAAAAAAAACCCGGCACCTGCATCGCAGCTACGGATGCGCTTTATGATGCCTAACGCCGTTGTAGGCGTGGCCAGTGCTAGAAGTGGCGTTAAGCGTCATAAAGCGCCTCCATAGTCACGATTTACGTGAAAGGTATGCGCAGGAAATGTAGGCCTTGAAAACCCTCCTTTCCCGAAGGCGTGATTCTGTAAATGGCACTGTTGCGTGATTGACGCCCTATCGGCGTCCGTTTTTAGGTGGCTGCCTCCGACGACACTATTTATAGAATCTGGGATAAAATGACTGCAGATAAAGACCATACGGCCTATCCAGTCTACAGCAACTACAAACTCTCCTTCAATATTGACAAATCCTGTGGTCTCCTACTCCCAATCAACAACAGCGAGACTCTACCAGGTAAAATTTCCATCAAATCCATTCCTATAAAAATAGAATCAAAAATAAAATTACTAGGAGTCACTATCGATAAAGATCTCACTTTTCACGATCACATCAGCTCGGTTGCTAAAATTTGCTTCTTCAAACTTCGCCTTATCCGTTCTCTAACTTCGATTCTAGAGACAGATGCAATCAAAATTCTAATTCATTCTCTAGTCATCTCTCACCTTGATTATTGTAACTCTCTTTATAACGGACTTCCTCAAAAAGAAATTAGACGCTTACAATTAATTCAAAAAACAGCAATAAAACTCATCTATAAAACTGGTAAATTTGACTATGTTACCCCTCTTTTGAAGGAAACACACTGGCTTCCCATTTCACACCGTATCACTTATAAAACCATTCTGCTCACTTTTAAAATCAGACTTTCTCACCTGCCTTCTTATCTAATCAAGCTCCTCATTCCTCAACGCTCAATACGTCTACTGAGGTCAGCCGATCAGAAACTCTTGTCAATTCCTTCTATAAAAGATTTCTTCTACACTAGGAAAATAAACTTCGCAGCAGTAGCTCCAACTTTGTGGAATGCTCTGCCACAGCCACTCCGATCCGAACTTCAACTTGATAAATTTAAGATAAGCCTGAAGACTTTCTTATTTAGCGATGCCTTTTCCTGTGTTTAGATTTTCCCTCATATATTCTTTTTTTTCGATTTTTTTTCTTTCTCTTCTTTCTTTCTTCTTTTTCTCCCCTTTTTTTCATTCTTCGTCTTTTTCTTCTTTTCATATTCAACCAACCGCTTTTATAAAGCGATCCCACCCTATTTGTTTTACCCTCTCCCCTCTTTCTCCTTTCTTCTTTCAACATGTAACTTCCCCCCATCCTTCCTACTCTCCCTCACATTCAAGTCTGTCTAGTTAATGTCTTTGGTGTGCACTTTTCTTTTTTTTATATATATATATTTATCTTCTTTTTTTAAAATTTTTATTGTAAACCGGCCAGATACTTGTTGATGGTCGGTATATTAAAAGTCAATAAACTTGAAACTTGAATCTCTCGTATTTTTCTGTTCCTTTAGAGATCTTACGTTCTTATGCTATGTTCTTTGGAATTCAAATACAACTTTCATCTCTACTACCTGCACCAGGAGGCTGTTCCACACAACCATAATCCTTTCTGTAAAGACGAATTCTTTAGATTACTCCTGAGTCGGCAGTAGTTAGAGCTACAGCCTTAGCACCCTGAGGTTGTGTGTTCAAATCCCACACTGCTCTCTGTAACCCTGGGAAAGTCACTTAATCCTCCACTGCACCAGGTGAGTCCACCGGGAAAGATAGGGAAAATGCTTGAAGTATCTGTATGTAAACCGCTTTGAGTGTGGTTGTAAAACTGCAAAAAGGCGGTATACAAGTCCCAATCCCTTTCCCTGATGTCATAATGCCTCATTCCACCAATGAAAGCCAACCTCATCACCAGTGATGTCACAATGGCTTCATTGTTGTATTCTTGGCTCACTTATGCTATTGTATCAGAGGAGAGTGTAGTGCAGTGGTTAGAGCTAAAGCCTCAGCACCCTGAGGTTGTGGGTTCAAATCCCACTGCTCCCTGGGCAAGTCAGTTAATCCTCCACTGCCCCAGGTACATTAGATAAATTGTGAGTCCACCAGGACAGAGAGGGAAAATACTTGAAGCATCTTTATTTAGATTTCTATCCTGTTATCCCAGGGGGCTCAGAACGGGTTACAATTGACTTTCACAATAAAAATTTACAGGACAAGGTGCTCCTTTTTCTAGGCTGCGCTAGCGGTTTTAGCGCACACGTTAGACACTAACGCCTCCATTGAGCTGGCATTAGCTGTTGGAACGTAGTGCGGGGTTAGCGCGCGTGACATTGTAGCGTGCGCTAAAAACACTAGCGCACCTTAGTAAAAGGCGCCCAAAGGCATTCGTAGAAGAGAGCATAGAAGAAGAGATCAAGAGGGAAGGGGAGAATGGAAGTAATTGGGGTGGGGGAAGGAGACAGGGAAGGGGAGCCTGGAGGGGGAGGGGGAGGAGAGAAGGAGTTCAAGGAGGGGAACAAGGAGAAGGCAGTTTGATGGCGCTGTTCAGTTGAAGAGGCGGGTTTTCAGTGTTTTCCGGAAGGTCATCAGCGAGTCTGGGAAAATGGTTCCAAAAACGGGGGATGAAGTGGCTATAGGAGCATTTGTGAGCTGTCTCCATTTGGAGGGATCTTCCGGTACGTAAAGCGCTTTGAGTGTGGCTGTATAAGTACAAAAAGGCGGTATGCGAGTCCCAATCCCTTTCACCTTCATTCTAGATGTTCCTTTCAACTGAAGCAGTCTCGCCTCCTGTGCATTTACACAAAGGAAGTTTGTTTTTGTTTTTTTAATATTTTTTATTGAAAATTTTTTATATTACAAACATACACGCCAAACAGAACAACAGTATAGAGTCAACAGCAGACAACGCAAGGACCACCGTGTTGATCCTTCACAGAGACCTAAAAGACCCCCCCCCCCCCAGCACTCCAGTGTCAAAAGTTCAGGAGAGAACTTCTAACTCCATGGGACAGACCTTCCCATACAGGGGCCCAGATTCTCTGGAATTTCCGCCAGGGACCAAGGCCACCCTTACGTACATCCAAGTATTCAAATTTTAATAAAGTAAACAGTTCATTTCTCCACATCGTTACCGTAGGTGCCTCAGGTTGATGCCATAACACAAGGATACATTTTCTGGCCAATAAGGATGCTTTGTGTAACAGCAAGTTACCCCCTCTAGACAAAGGAGGTTTTTTTAAAATGTCTCTTATCATATCTCCCTTTGCCTGCCTTTCTTCCAAAGTATACATCTTTAAGTCTGTCCCATATATTTTATGATAAAGACCGAACAGAAACAAAAAACAATGTGGAGAAATGATGTTCCTGAGATGGATTTTATTAATATTAAAATAATATTAAAACTTGGCAAACCACATAAAAACCTCTAGGACACAGTCCGCTGAAAAGCTTTGGACTCTGGACCCAACACATATCTTACTGTTCCTTTCGAAAATTAGTTAAGTCTTCTTTGTTTGATAAATTTATTACTTAGTTGGGTATTTTTAAGATTGAAATTCATTTTTAACTTTTTATAATGATTTTATTTTTATGGTATGAATGTATTTCGCTGATTGTTCAGTTTCTTATGGTGTAAACTGCCCATAACTCTTGGTAATGGCGATATAAAAGAATAAATTTATAGGTACCATTTTGTGGTAAAAAAAAAGTCTGGATATTTCCAGACGTTACCAGACAAACTCAAGAACGAAGAAAATTATTTCTTGCCATGAGATCTGAAGTGGTTTCTTTGGGTGCTTCATTTCTGCTCTCCTATTCTTGTAAATATCTAAGGATAAAATATGTGTTCTTTTCCCCAGAACTACTAAAGGCATTTATTGATATGAAGAAATTGGTTACTGGGATTGTTTAGATAGAATAACCTCCTCTTTATTTTCACTTGGATTTCTCGATTTTGATTGATTGTGGTCTAAGAAAGACTTATGGATTAATTTATTTGTTTGAATTTCCTATTTGTACAATTGATTCTGTATTTCCTACACAAGTTTGTTTAGGATATAATTTTTAAATCCTTAATAAAAATAAAGTTAAAAAGAAAAAGAATAAATTTATTATTATTATTAACACGGGCCGTGTTTCGACAGAATGTCTTCTTCAGGGGTCCCTATGAAGTCCTGCACACAGCTTTTATGGATCAGTTTATTTCTGACTGGCATTTTTATCCAGGTATCTTTACCATAGGACTTCATAGGGATCCCTGAAGAAGACATTCTGTCGAAACACAGATGTGTTGGGTCCAGGGTCCAAAGCTTTTCAGTGGACTGCGTCCTAGAGGTTTTTATGTGGTTTGCCAAGTTTTAATATTATTTTAATATTAATAAAGGCCATCTCAAGAACATCATTTCTCCAAATTGTTTTTTGTTTCTTCTTGGATTTTGTCTGTGGAGATCAATGGGTCAATTCTCTTGTTTTCGATTATGATAAAGACCACCAACCATTTTTGTAGTTGCCCTCTGGACTGGCTCCATTCTGTTTTCCCCCAGGGTTGTCATTTTTCCCCCCCTTTTAAAACTATGTAAAAGTGAGCCTGGATCTGGTTGTCACTGCTGAGGGCAGAGGTGGGAGAGTCTCGACCTCAGGAGAGGAAGTGGGAGAAGCAACTTCCACAAGAGAAAATCCCAACCAAAAGCATGTGTGGGAGGCAGAGAAGGAACGCCCAAAGGAATCAAAGCATGGAGGTGATGGCAACAGCCTGAAGGTTATGCCACCCACCCACAGTGGATGCCCAATCCATACCCTCTCGTGATTTCTGCAAGTAAGAAAATCACCGGCACCAGAAGGTACCTCAGCTTGTCCCAACACGTCCATCCCATTGAAAATGGAGGGGGGGAGGGAGAGGGAGGATTGAATCTGCCATCTTACATTTTAAAGGGCACTGATATCTGACCACTCCATCCTGTCTTAGAAGTGCCATGCATGGTAGTTTCAGAGTTAGAGAGAGAAATCTGTTTAGTTCATGTATTAGGGCTAGTTCAATGCTCCACATACATGTTAAATGGCCTTGCCCTGCCCGCTAAGCATTAATGCATAAGCTCCTCAATTTCCCTGCAATAACAAACAGTACATCTGGCCGATAAGAGTGGTGAAGGGAAACAGAAGGTTTTAAATCCCCAGCGTTAATCAGATCTACTACAAATCTGCCACAGCACAGTGCTAATACAGGCAACTTAAAATAAACAGTGCACGCACACGGCCCTCGTTTGGCTTCTCAAGTGATGTCATGTGTAAGGTCAACAGGGATGGCTCCGGGCCTTGAGGCTCAGAAAGAGTGGGACCCCTTCAGACTGCAAAGTGGCCGCTTCAAGTCATTCTGGCCCCCGGGCTAATGCCGAGCAGGACAGTTGGGTTGATGGAAACAGCTTAAGTCAAAGGTCCTGGCAAAGATGAGTGCTCTCCTAAGAAGAAGAGCTTTCAAGCATCTGTCTGCTGTCTCCTCATAATCGTCTGAGTTCAGATAGGAAGTCAGGTCACATGCCACTACAGAATTCATAGAACGGCCTGTCACAAAATTCTGGGGCTTCTTTACTGTATGAATCTTACCAGGAAATAAACATTTGTTTAAGACAAGTGGATGGGTTATAGGGGCTCCCTATATCTGTCCTGGGGGCTCCCCGGCCATTCAGGTTTTCAGGGTATCCAAGATGAATATTCATGAGAAGCATCTGCATGCAAATCTCTCCCACGAATGCAGATTTCTCCCATTGTGGATATCCTGAAAACCTGACTGGCTGGGGAGCTCCCAGGAAAGGTTTGGGAACCACTGGGTTAACCCATGTTGGTTTCGTAGGCTGCTATACCTTTGACAGTTCCAGGGAGTGCAATCAGGGCATGGGGGGGGGGGAGGGGGTTTCAAAGCTGCTTGAAACTGATAGAAATCCAGCCTACTGGTGGTCTTTGGCCTTGTTCCCAAATTTCTGACCTGGTCCCCAGCGTCTTTAACACTGTTTCCTTTTGCTACACTGTGAAGATACCTTAGCTTTATCAGGTGGGGGGATTTTGTAAACCATTTTTAAAATAGTTATCTAGCTAATAATTATGATTTATTTACCACTTTTTGGAAGACATTCACCCAAGGCGGTATACAGCAAGAATAGGCTGAACATGGGCGATAGAGAATTTCAACCCAATGTTCATTTACTCACATAAGTGTGCAACCAGTAGGCAACCTATGGGAAGTGATTTATGCCCCTAGAGTATCCCATGTAGCCAATCCAGGTCCCTAGTACCTGGCCAAAACCCAAGGAGTGGCAACATTCCATACAGAATCTCAAAGAATAGCAAGATTCCGGAATCCCAGAGAGTAGCAACATTCCATACAGAATCTCAATGAATAGCAAGATTCCGGAATCCCAGAGAGTAGCAACATTCCATACAGAATCTCAAAGAATAGCAAGATTCCGGAATCCCAGAGAGTAGCAACATTCCATACAGAATCTCAAAGAATAGCAAGATTCCGGAATCCCAGAGAGTAACAAGATTCTAGAATCCCAAAGAGCATCAACATTCCATGCTACCGATCCAGGGCAAGAGTTATTTAAATATCTCTATGGACATTTTGATCATTGTAACAACTTAGGCCCTCTTTTAGAAAGGTGCGCTAAGCATAGGATAACATGCACGTGTTAGCGTTTAGCATGTGATTAGCGTGCGCTATTTACCGCACGCTAAAAAGAATAGCTCACCTTAGTAAAAGAGGGGGTTAGGCTACAATGATCAACTTCAGTCTAAGAAAAGACGGAAAGTCTCTTGGCACAAAATGGTCATTTGCAGAAGGTGTCTCCAGGATCTTCGAACTTCCTGAACAGCAAACAGATTGGATGTACTATCACATCTGTCCTCAATGGCACTTTCACAATCCTTCTACAACCTCTGGCCCATCTTCATAATTTCTGTATTAAATTGCTTTTGGTATTTTCTCTTTTTGATAACACTAATGGATTGTCCAGAACTAACAGCAGACACAAGTATCTCAAAGTCCTCAGCAGTGAAACAATTAAACTGTGTTCTGCAAGCCAACACAGGTCATTCTAACTTTCGTGAAGATTTTGAACCCTCTGATGTTCATTCCAAGAGACCTTGCTGTCAGTCTTATTAATCTCTTTCAGTTACTACAGCAGAAAGCAATTATAGCATCTTCAGTCACTCAAATAAATCTTTATCACAAAAAGATAGAGAAAACTGTGGGGAATTATGTGTCGGTACTTTTTGAAGACCACCTCTTCAAATGCTGAGATGCTGAAAATGCTAGTTACTTGAGAATGACAAGGGGACAAATTTTTCTCCATCCTCGCGGGAACTCATTTTCCCGTCCTATCCCTGTGAGTTCTTTTCCTGCCCCTGCCCCATTCCTGCAAGCTCCATCCTCATCTGCACAAGCCCCAAACACTTTAAAATCATAAGTGTTTGAGGCTTCTGCGGTTAAGGCAGAGCTTATAGGAATGGGACAGAGACAGGGACTGCGACAGAACTCACGGGGACGGGGCAGGGAAATTCTGCAGAATTTCAAAGAATAGCAAGATTCCAGAATCCCAAAGAGTGGCAACATTCCATGCTACTGATCCAAGGTAAGTAGAGGCTTCCCCCATGTCTTAATAACAGGCTATGGACTTTTCTTCCAGGAATTTGTCCAAACCTTTCTTAAAACCAGCTACACTATCCGCTCTTACCACAACCTCTGGCAACGCGTTCCAGAGCTTAACTATTCTCCCTTTTCCTCTTGACACATAGTAAGAGAAGAGCTTTTTTATATAAGCTCCAATGTATGACTTTGAAAAGGTCAAAATAGATGAAAAGAAACTCCAGAACCTCTTTTCTTCACATGACAGTAGAATTATGCAGCCCAGACCAAGAATCTTAGCATCTGATAGGTTTCAATGCTCTCAGATCACCTTTGGCCCACCGTTGTATAAAATCAAATATTTGCTTTAAGCATTTACACTTCCCCCTCCGAATCCGCGGTTTCAGCATCCGTGGATTTGGTTATTCCCAATTTTTTTTAAAAAATGATTTTAATTTTTTGGGCTATTTTTTAAGCCCTCTTACATCCCCCGGAATCTTACCTGGTGGTCTAGCGGGCTTTCGGGGCAGGAGCGATCTTCCTACGCTCCTGCCCCGTGCACATCGCTCATACCAAATGGCTGCCTTGAGCTCCTGTAGTCTCTCGAGACTACGACGGGAGCTCAAGGCAGCCATTTCCTATGAGCGATCTGCAAGGGGCAGGAGCGTGGGAAGATCGCTTCTGCCCCGAAAGCCCGCTAGACCACCAGGTAAGGTTCCAGGGCTGTAAGAGGGCTTAAGTGCTAACGTACCTAACGTGAGAAAAAGAGGTTCACTGCAAAACACAGGCTGTAGAACGCGATATGTGGCCAGTGTGGCCACACAGGGTGCAAGATTGGAGGGGGCTCTAAAAATGTGTCCATTACCTTTCCTGCTTGGCTGCAACACAGGAATGCCGGGGGGAAGCGGGGGGTAGGTTAGAACCGGCACGAATATTATTCGCGGTTTTTTAATATTTGTGGGCTGGCTCTGCCCCTAACCCCCGTGCCTACAGAGGGAAAAGTCTGAGGGGCTCATAATCGAAAGAGAGAAACGTCCAGAAACCGTCCTAAGTCGGCACTTGGACGAACATTGTCATAATATGTCCAAGTGCCGATAATGAAAACGGGTTTTGGACGTTTTTCTAATCGACCTAGGCCTTCATAGTGCCGCTGAACGACCAAAGCTAAACGGGGCGTTTTTTTTTTTTGGGGGGGGGGCGTGTCGAGGGCGGGAGTTGGGCGGGACGTGGGCCAGCTTAGACTTAGTCGTACAGCATGTACAACCGAAAGTTATACAGGCCAGAATCGACGGAACTTGGGATGTTGTGATTTAGACCTTGTAAAACATGGTCTAAGTCACAAAAACCCACCTAAAGTCATCAGATAAGCACTGCAAACACATAAAACAGACACCCCTCCCCCCCACTACCCCAGGGATCACCCACCCCCCACCCCCATAAAAATATTAAAATTTAAAATTCAGCCTCCAGACCATCATCACCTGGCAGCCTGGCATACGAAAGCCCATTCGTGCTGCACAGAGGCGTTTTAAGCCGTCTTGGGGGTGGGTTAGGGATCCATGGAGAGGAGGACCCATGCCCATAAGCCCCAGTAATCACTGAAACATGTGCACTCACCTAAACATCCCCAAAACCCTTTTGTACTGGCATATAAGTGGCTCCTGCAGCCATAAGGGCTATTGGGGTGGTAGATAAGTGGGTCTAGGGGATTTTGGAGGTGGTTTGGGGGGCTCACCATGACCTATAAGGGAGCTGTAGGGCACCCTTTTGGTGAAGTTCGCAGCAGTGCCCTGTAAGGTACCCCACTATTTAGGTGCCATGTCTGGGTGTTCAGTCCATCACTTTGCAGACCCCTCCCACGACCAACAGGACTTGTTCTAGGCGTTTTGGACTTGGACGAAAAGTTGGACGAGAAGTTGGCCAAAAATGTGGTATAAAGATGGACGATTTAACAACTTGGAAGATCAGATCTGCAGGACGTATAATTAGACGATTATCGAAACGCAAAAAAATTTTGGACATATTTTTCGAAAATGTGTCCTGGGGCTGGTTTTTTTTTTACTTTGGATGACTTGCGACTTAGACGAAAACGGACTTAGACGTCCCTTTTGATTATGCCCCTCTAAGTGGTTCGCATTCAGGTACTCCAGCATTTTCCTCTGTCTGTCCTGGTAGGCTCACACTCTATCTAATGTACCTGGGGCAATGGGGGATTAAGGCCCAAATTCTGTAACCAGCGACTAAAGTTAGGCACCTATTTCGGAGACGCCCAACTAGATAGGCGCCTATCTAAATTGAATATCAAGCCGAATTAGGCTTTTTAATCAGCACTGATTGAAACATGGGCGCCTATCAAGAAAGCGCGATTCTGTAACAAAGCGCCTCTAAAGACTTAGGCGGCCTTCAAAAAAATAGGCGCTATGCATGTTAGACGTGGGCGTGGCTATGTGTTAGGCGCCTTCCTACAGAATAGCTGCTCTTAAGCCTGCTTAAGCGCTCGCGTGGGCGCCTAACTTTTAGTCGTGCCTAGAGTTGGCCTATTTATTGGGCGCCTCCAATATAGATTCCGCTCAGCGCGATTCACTAAGCAGCACCCGATTGTGCTTGAATCGCGCTGAACCGGGCCTAAGTGGGCGCCTAACATTTGGGCGCTTCTTGTAGAATTTGCCCTGAAGTGACTTGCCCAGGGTCACAAGGAGCAGCGCAGGATTTGAACCCACAACCGCCGGCTTTAGAAATCCTCACCCTGTTCGACTCCATCTTTTCCGTGATTGCCTTTAACTTCATTCCGGACCTGGCGTACGAGGGACCCTGCTCCTCATTTGGAGCTAACATCTAGAAAAACAACCCTCCAGTCTTGCTTTCAAAGCCCTCTAAAGAGAAGTCATTTAGGCCATGACTTCATTTGTTGATGATTTTTGCACATGGCCCATATTCCCCCTGCTGTACTAATTTGTCTTCCTGAGCACCGATAGCTGAAAAGGGAAATAACGAAAATTCTTCCAGAAGAATTGCTCGGTAAATGCACTATCCTTCCGTCTTTTCTCTATAAGATTTTGTTTGGGTGGCATAAAAGTTCTCCTTAAAAATGCAGGAGTCAATGTTTAGTACTATTTAAGAACGTTGTGGAAGATTTATAGACCTGAAAGGACCTTGAGGTCAGAGGGAGGAATGAGATTAGCAGCAATTAAGGAAACGGGCGTGCACTACGCAATTACAAGAACACAAATGTTCTTGAGTATGAGTATGTGGAATAACTTACCAGGACATCGGAGACTATTGTGCTAACCTCAATAAGTTATTAATGATGCAGCTGTTTATTGATGCCTATCTGTAATGCGGATGAGAGATTTCCCATGCTGCTCTAGCCATCCAGCCACCATATATGGATATGAAGATGGTGGATGTTGATTTTATGTCTGTGTTTTATGGAACTTCTTTTTAATGAATGTTTGATTTTGGAAACTGCTTAGATATTAGGCAGCCTTTACATTTTTTTAATAAATAAATAAAAATATAAGGATAGCCTCACTGGATCAACCAATGGTCCATATAGCTCAGTAGCCCATCCTCATGGTGACCAATCCAGGTCATTAGTACCTGGCAAAACCCCAAATAGTAGCAACATTCCATTCCATGCTACCGATCCAGGGCAAGCAGTGGCTTCTCCCAAGGCTGTCTCAATAACAGACTATGGACTTTTCCTCCAGGAACTTGTCCAAACATTTTTTTTAAAAGCAGCTACGTTAACCATTTTTACCACATCCTCTGGCAACGCGTTCCAGAGCTTAACTATTCTTTGAGTATAAAAAAATATTTGCTCCTATTGGTTTTAAAGTATTTCCTTGTAACTTCATCGAGTGTCCCCCTAGTCTTTGTAATTTTTGACGGAGCGAAAAATCGATCCACTTGTACCCGTTCTACTCCACTCAGGATTTTGTAGACTTTAATCCTATCTCCCCTCAGCCGTCTCTTTTCCAAGCTGAAGAACCCTAAACGTTTTAGTCTTTCCTCATACGAGAGGAGTTCCATCCCCTTTTCCATCTTGGTCGCTCTTCTTTGAACCTTTTCTAGTTCTGCTATATCTTTCTGGGGACAAGGCAACCAGAAATGAATGCAGGTTGGAATCAGGTATTTAGCGGTTGTTAACCTGTGAGCGCCTCTGCACGTCTGCTCTGACTGCTGTGACATTCTACGATTAGTTATCTGAACATAATAACACACAGCATCTGCTTCGACAACTTCAGACCCACAAAGGATCCTCAGACCCTCCTACCAATAGTAACTCAGTCTTAGTAAGATTCAAAATTAATTTCCGATGCATCGTCCAGGCATTCGCTGCACGCAAAACACACAGTCAATTTTTTCTTTGAATTTGCTTCGCCAATCCGGGAAGGAAAATTGTGCGCCATCTTCATGGAAACGAAAACTAACTTGCGACTCACAAAACACCTTACCCGGTGATAACAAAGCAAGATTAAAAAGGAGTGCTGATAGCGGTTCATAGACAACCCCGCGAAAGACAAAGGCGCGCGCCGACAACTGAGCGCAAGACGGAGGCGCGCGCCGAAGAAAATTACAGTTTTTAGGGGATCCGACGGGGGGTTTGGTTGGGGAGCCCCCCCCAGTTTACTTAATAGAGATCGCGCCGGTGTTGTGGGGGGTTTGGGGGGTTGTAACCCCCCACATTTTACTGTAAACTTAACTTTTTCCCGAAAAACAGGGAAAAAATGAAGTTTTCAGTAAAATGTGGGGGGTTACAACCCCCCAAACCCCCCCACAACGCAGCGCGATCTCTATTAAGTAAAGTGGGGGGGTTTCCCCCCACGCCCCCCGTCGTAGCCCTAAAAACAGTAATTTTCTTCGGCGCGCGCCCCCGCACTGCGCTCAATTGTCTGCGCGCACCTTTGTCCCGGCGCGCTTTTGACCTGACACCATGATAGCAGGCACCAGAGTCTCTATCACCCAACCTTTATTATCTGAAAAACGAACTTGTTTTGCTTTCATTTTATGTAAAGTCTTGCCTATTTTGCAACATAGCAAAAACACACTCACTTTTTCAAGCACACAGAACTGGAAAACTTGAGCAAAGGGAAACATGTATACCAAATTGAGCAGTGCCAACTATTTAATAAAGGTGAGGATGCCAGTGCAAGTAGCTACGCTGCCACCAGACCTTTCCTGACAAATGTACCACTTGGAAGAGATGATTGGCACGGGAATCGTTTGTGTTTCCACTGCGAGAGCGAATCTGCCAGTCTTTCGAGAGCCCAGCACCAACTGCAAAAACACACATCCTGCCAGCTTACACTAGGGATAATGCTGTGATTTCATTTTCACGGGAGAGAACCATCTCCCTAAGTCCAAGGACCGTCCGGATCGGATTTCAGGGCACTGAACCTAACGCACTAACTTCTTCAGACCTTGTGGTCCTGGACATTCACAGAGCTTTTCATTGAAAGTTTTAGCCAAGATTCCTGAAAAGGCTCAAGCCCCGTGTGTCGGTTCATAGACAAGTCGGCGAAAGACAAAGGTGTGCGCCAACAACTGAGCGCAAGACGGAGGCACGCGCCGATGAAAATTACAGTTTTTAGGGGCTCCGACGGGGGTTTTTGTTGGGGAGCCCCTCCAGTTTACTTAATAGAGATCGCGCCGGCATTGTGGGGGGTTTGGGGGGTTGTAACCCTCCACATTTTACTGTAAACTTAACTTTTTCCCTAAAAACAACGTGGCGCGATCTCTATTAAGTAAAGTGGGGAGGTTCCCCCCCCGCCCCTACCCCCCGTCGGAGCCGTAAAAACATTAATTTTGTGCGGCGCACACCTCCGCGCTGCACTCAATTGTCTGAGCGTGCCTTTGTCCCGGTGCGCTTTTGACCTGACACCCCGTGTGTCGCATCCTGTTTCTGAGCCTTCGCGCCACAACGGCTGTAGCTGAATCCCTGTTGGCAAAACTGAAAAGCAGCAATTTTTTTCCCGCAGCTTCTGACGCACCACATTTCGCCTTTGTTTACTTGAGAAGCATCGGGCTGACAGCGTCAACAGTCGTTGGGTGCCGTCGACCCGTGCGCGATTCCTAGCGGATCTAAAAAGAAATCGGTTTCGTGCTAGTCCGGAAAGGTCCTCCAGCGTCGTCCCCATGGTCGTTTTCAACATGTCCAGTGACAGTCATCCGATTGCAGGTCACCCTTTTCGCCTGGTCCCTTTGAATTTCCCAAACATGATGCGCTTCTCCAGCGATCTCTCTCTTCTGATGGTGTGACCAAAATAAGACAGTCGTAACGTCATCATTTGGGCTTCGAGTGACATAGTTGGTTTGATCTCTTCCAGAATCGATTTGTTAGTTCTTCTTGCGGTCCACGGCACGCCTTAAAATCCTTCTCCAGCACCAGAGCTCAAACGAGTCAATCTTCTTTCTGTCTTGTTTCCGTAGTGTCCAGCTTTCGCATCTGTAACTGACCACTGAGAAAATGAGTGTGTGGACAAGTCTGATCTTCGTTTGGAGCGTTACAGCAACAGTAGGGGATGTAAATATAGAATCCTTCTACAGAGGATGAAGGCTTTGTTTTCCCGACATTCTACAGTACACATCATAAGAACATAAGAACATAAGAAACGCCCTCACCGGATCAGACCGAGGTCCATCTAGCCCAGCGATCCGCAAACATGGCGGCCCATTTAGGTACTCCTTTTTGGAGACCCGGATTTACCATATCCCTCAATATGATACACAAGAAGGTGTGCATCCAACTTGCGTTTGAATCCCAGAACAGTAGTCTCCTCCACAACCTCCTCCGGGAGTGCGTTCCAAGCACCCACCACACGCTGTGTGAAACAGAATTTCCTGACATTTGTCCTAAACCTGCTGCCACTCAGTTTCAGTCTATGTCCTCTTGTCCTCGTCACATCAGAATATTTCAGTAATGCTTCTTTTTGGTCTATTTCATCAAATCCTTTTAGTATTTTAAAAGTCACTATCAAATCCCCTCTCAGTCTTCTCTTCTCAAGGGTAAACAGCCCCAGCTTCCTGAGTCAATCTTTGTAGGTCAAATTTTCCATTCCTTTGATAAGTTTCGTGGCTCGCCTCTGCACTCTTTCCAGCAGAGTTATATCCTTTTTAAGGTATGGAGACCAGTGTTGGACACAGTATTCTAAGTGCGGTCGGACCATTGTTCCATAAAGTGGCATTATGACCTGTTCCGTTCTACTCGTAATCCCCTTCTTAATTATGCCCAGCATCCTGTTCACTTTCTTCGCCGCTGCCGCACATTGTGCCGATGGTTTTAGGGTACTGTCAATCAGTACCCCCAAATCCCTTTCCTGTTCGCTTTTTGCTAACTTCACCCCCAACATCCTGTACTCATGTTCCTTGTTTTTCTTTCCTAGATGCATCACCTTGCATTTGTTTATGTTAAAGTTCATCTGCCACTTTATCGCCCACGTTTCCAGCTTGTTCAGATCTTTCTGGAGGTCCTCACAGTCCCTTTGAGAGCCAACCGCCCGACATAGTTTTGTATCATCTGCAAACTTTATTATATTGCATGTTGTTTCCTCTTCCAGGTCGTTTATAAAAATATTAAACAAGATAGGCCCAAGAACCGAGCCCTGGGGCACGCCGCTAATCACTTTCTCCCAGTCCGAGAATTTCCTATTTATGCTAACCTGTTGCCTTCTGTTTTCAAGCCATTTGCCGATCCATCTGTGTACTTCTCCTCCTATTCCATGGCTTAGTAGTTTCTTCATAAGCCTTGCATGAGGGACTTTGTCAAACGCTTTCTGAAAGTCCAAGTAAATTATATCCACTGGTTCTCCACCATCCATTTGTTTGTTCACTTTCTCAAAGAATTGTAGTAAGTTTGTCAAACAAGATTTCCCTTTCCTGAAACCGTGTTGACTATCCCTTATTAGATTGTGGTCTTCCAAGTGTTGTACAATGTTCTCTTTGATTAGTGTTTCAATTATTTTCCCTGGAACCGATGTGAGGCTCACAGGTAGGTAGTTTCCTGGATCCCCTCTTGATCCTTTTTTGAAAATTGGGATGACATTTGCTATCCTTCAGTCTTCTGGTATTTGTCCAGTTCTAATTGACATGTTAGCCACTGTTAGTAATAGTTCGCCAATTTCCTCCTTAAGTTCCTTTAATACTCTCGGGTGAATTCCATCCGGTCCAGGGGATTTGTCGCTTTTTAGTTTGTCAATCTGGGAGTAAATCATGTCCAACGTCACCTTCACTGTTGTTAGGCTTTCCTCTGTGGCCCCGGTGAATATCTTCCCTGTGTCTGGCATTATTGAAGTGTCCTCATTTGTGAAGACTGAGGCAAAGAATGAATTTAACCTGTCGGCAATCTGTTTATCCTCTTTAATTGACCCTTTCTTTCCATAATCGTTGAGAGGCCCTACCGCCTCTCTTGCTGGTTTCTTTCCCTTTATATATCTAAATATTTCTGCTGCTGTTGAGGCAAGTATGGAAAAGTGCATGATAAGAACCAAGGAGGAAGAGCATCAAAACTGAGGTAGATTGTTACGATAACTGCAGAACACTAGTGTACCTTCTGAGATTTCAGGTTTGCCGCGAGGCGCTTGGGAGGAGAGACGCAGGCGCCGGCTGACTGCCTCCAGGACGTGCCTCTCGCAGCAAGAGGCACATCCTGTAAGCAAGCAGCCATCGCCTTCGCCTCTCCATCTCTCCACGCATCTTCCCTTCTGGCACCCCCCACCGGCGGCTCAGGGCCCATCTGGAGGGCCTTCGTGAATGCACGGACATCAATGTGGTGATGTCATGCGTGCATGTGATGTCATACCATCATCATACACGCATTTCCAGATGCCTCAAGCCACTGCCACTACGTTTAGTGTGCCATGGCTCAACAAAGTTTGCAAGACACTGTGATAGAACATGGGTGAACCATATGTGCTAGGTTTAGTAATATGATAGATAGGTAAATGGATTCTGATTCTCGTCACTATATCTCAAGAGGAACACCAATGTGGATTTTGAGGGATTTTCTAGAAACTTCCACAAGCAAACAAAGAGAGATTAAGTTCTTACCTTGATAATACTTTTTCCAGTTGATAGGGAGAGTATGCTGAACTATAGGGTACTTGATCTATTCTCATCAAAGCTTTTGACCACCTCCTTCTTCTCCCTGGTCTCTGCTGCCCCCTTCAGTTTCTCTTTCTGCAGGCGAGCATGAAAAGTGTCTTCTTATCTGCACGGTTTATTTCTTTTTTATTTTGCAGTAGTCTTGCAATTTTTTGCTCTAGTCACAGATTTTGGTGAAGACAATGATCCCTTTTCTTAAGGGTCTACTCTGCCTGCGTGGGGAGGAACAGATTTTTGGTCTGCAGCTGGCAGGGGTATCCTCGTTCGAGAGCTTTCTTTAATTTGAAAGAGACTCACCTTCTACTACTACCATTACTGTGCACTTATGCCATGGAGGTATTTAAATGTTTTTTATCTGCCCCTCCCCCCTTCTGGAAACATCTCCTTTCAGACTGAGTAAACTTGTATATATACAGACTGCATGCACAGAGGCTACATGGAATATTTTTTAAATGAATAGGAGAAAATATGTTTTTTTATTCAATGCATAGTTAAGCTCTCGCGCTCATTTGCTGGAGGATGGTGGTAAAAGCAGTTAGCGTAGCTGGGTTTAAAAAAAGGTTTGGATATGTTCTTGGAAGTAAAGTCCATAAACTGTTATTATGATAGATCCAAGGAAAGCCACTGCCTATCCCCGAGGATTGGTAACATAAAATCTGTCTTTTTCTTGGGATTCTGCCCATGTACTTGTGAAGTACAGTTTCCTGCATCCAGGACCACTCCTGGAAGCTGGAAACTCAGCTAGATGGACCTTTGCCAACCTAGTACAGGTCTTACCTATCTTGTGTGTGGGGGGGGAGGGGAGAGGAAGACATCTTATACTGGAACTTAGCAAGTAAAATGAATAATTACAGGTTTGCTGCTTCAACATTGCCTTCAGAACAAATGTGACTGTTGGGCAGGCTGGATGGACCACACAGGTCTTTTATCTGCCGTCATTTACTATGTTAGCATGTTAGCGCAGCAGTTCTCATGTTCTTATATCCTTACGTTCATAAGCCCACCTCCAAATTAGGAGGACAAGTTTGCAAAGTCTCTTTTCTGTGTTTTAAACACAAAATTACTCTTGCAGATTGTTTTCTCCCCGGGGCAAGGAAATACCTCCTGTATCTGAAATGCAACTCAGCTTGAGCTCGAGCATGGGAAGGGAATAATCACTCAAGACCTCAACATGTTAGAAAGACATCATAGATATGTCAGTGCCTTAGGTGTCTGATTCTCTAGGGAACGGACTGCAGTCACAGTATGAGCAGCAGCAGCAGAAGGGAGTGACGTCAGATCAGATGTACAAACAATTCGAGATTTCAGCTAGGTTTGAGTTTGTTAGACATTGTAGAATTTCCTGTTTCACTTGGACAATTTGTCAAACTCGACGCAGCCGACTTTTCCACAGTTTCTGCCCGATCTGAGAGGATGAAAGCAGGACATACTTGTTTGGATATCGGTGGTGGGAGACAGATGTAGAATCCAATCTTGCAGTCAGTAGCTGCGTGCAAGTTTGAGACCCGAGGCTTCATCTAAACCGGGGATCTCAAAGTCCCTCCTCGAGGGCCGCAATCCAGTTGGGTTTTCAGGATTTCCCCAATGAATATGCATGGAAAGCAGTGCATGCACATGGATCTCATGCACATTCATTGAGGAAATCCTGAAAACCCGACTGGATTGCGGCCCTCGAGGAGGGACTTTGAGACCCCTGATCTAAACTCAACTGTGCAGTGTACTTCCTTGGCCTTTACTCTCTCAGGCCTCATAGGCCACCAATGGGTCAGGTTTTCAGGATATATTCCGACTACCTCTATTGCATGCAAATCTCTTTCATGCATATTCATTAGGAATATCCTGAAAACCTGGCAGCTCTGAAAACAAGGAGTGTCACTCTAATTTTAGAAATTGTGACTCAGGGTAGCTAAGGGGCTCATAATCAAAAGAGACAAAAACGTCCTAAGTCGGCACTTGAACAAACATTTCTCAAAAACGTCCAAGCGCCGATAATAAAACCGGGTTTTGGACGTATTTCTAAAAGACCTAGGCCTTCATAGTGCCGCTCAACGTCCAAAGCTAAACGGGGCATTTTGGGAGGCGGGTCGAGGGTGGGAGTTGGGCGGGACTTGGGCCGGCTTAGACTTAGTCATACCACATCTATAACCGAAAGTTATACAGTTCCGTCGGAACTTGGACAAAAACCCACCTAAAGTCACCAGATAAGTACTGAAAACACATAATACAGACCCCCACACACTACCCCAGTGATCACCAACCCCCCCACCCCCATAAAAATATTAATCACATCTTTAAAATTCAGCCTCCAGACCATCATCACCTGGCAGCCTGGCATAGGAAAGCCTAGTCGTGCTGCACAGAGGCGTTTTAAGCCATCTTGGGGGTGGGTTAGGGACCCATGGAGAGGAGAACCAATGCCCATAAGCCCCTGTAATCACTGCATTGATATTGAAACATGTGCACTCAGCTATACACCCCCAAAACCCTTTTGTACTGGCATATAAGTGGCTCATGCAGCCATAAGGGCTATTGGGGTGGTAGATAAGTGGGTCTAGGGTATTCTGGAGGTGGTTTGGGGGGCTCAACATCACTTATAAGGGAGCTGTAGTGAGGAGAAGCCATGGCACCTTTTTTGTGAAGTTCACAGCAGTGCCCTGTAAGGTACCCCACTATTTAGGTGGCATGTCTGGGTGTGCAGTCCATCATTTTGCAAACCCCTCCCACGTCCAACAGGGCTTGTTCTAGGCATTTTGGATTTGGACAGAATGTTGGACGGAAATGTGGTATAAAGATGGACGATTTAGCGGCTTGGACGATCAGATCGGCAGGACGTATAATTAGACGATTTTCAAAACGAAAAAAAAGTTGGACTTATCTTTCGAAAATGTGTCTTAAGCTGTTTTTATACTTTGGACGACTTGCGAGATGGACGTAAACGGACTTAGACGTCCCTTTCGATTATGCCCCTCCAAGCGCATAACTGATAATTGGTGCCAATTAGCATACATTAAGGCCAATTATAGCCTATTATTGCTCACCAATCATCAACTCGTTATTAAATTAAGTTACATGCACTGTTGACCTTGTTGTATAAAGTGCATGCACACAAATGCTCGCTGGTCCCAAGTTTGGGCACACAGCTTTCTAGAGTTATATGGCTTATTTGGCACTTTTGATAAAATTTACCAGAAATAAAAGTCAAGAAAACCATGTATTGGACTAACACAGGATCTCCCTCATTCTATAATCCTGTGCGCACAATTTTATGCAAAACTGCATGTACAGATTATGGGCTAAGAAAACAACAAGGCAATCGATTGGCAATATCCAACATGGAAGAAAATAAAGGAGCGGATCTTCAATTTAAATCTTGGGCAGCTACCTTTGAAACCTAGAAGCATTATAAAGATTTAAATTGAAAATCGGCTTCTTTGTCGCTCCTAGGATTCAAAGGTAGCTGCCCGACAGGGCCACGTTTCGATCGGCTGATTCAGGGGCAAAAATAAGGTTAAATTTTGCATATATCAAGGCAAATCACATCATACATAATGGGACCATGCATCCCGTTTTGAACAGGACCGTCCCGTTTTTAGATCCCCTGTCCCGTTGTTACCACTCATAGCTTTTGGTTTGTGTCAGGTACTTGGGACCTTGGTTGGCCACTGTGGGAAACAGGATACTGGGCTTAATGGACCTATGGTCAATCCCAGTATGGCAGCTCTTATGTTCTTTTGTGAGCCAGGTATAGGACAATGAAGCCATTGTGACATCATTGATGAGGTTGTCTGTTAGGCATTGGTGGAATGAGGCATTATGACATCACAATCTCAGCTCTGGAATGTTGCTTCTCTTTGGGTTTCTGCCAGGTACTTGGGACCTCGGTTGGCCACTGTCAGAAACAGGATATTGGGCTTGACGGACCTTCGGTCTGTTCCAGTATGACAACTGTTATGTTCTTTTGTGAGCCAAATATAAGACACTGAAGCCATTGTGACATCACTGATGAGGTTGGCTCTTAGGCATTGGTGGAATGAGGCATTATGACATCACAATCTCAGCTCTGGAATGTTGCAACTCTTTGGGTTTCTGCCAGGTACTTGGGACCTGGGTTGGCCACTGTTGAAACCAGGATACTGGGCTTGATGGATGTTCAGTCTGTCCCAGGATGGAAACTCAGATGTTCTCTTATGTTCTTACGTTTCTGAAGAGTGTTGAAAATTTTTCTACATTTCTCTTGGTTAATTTTTATGTAAAATGAGGATCTTTGTTTCAGTTACGATGCTCTTAGTCATTTCAAACAACATGATTTGGAGTCGCACGATCTACAGAAGCAAAAATAAGGTAAAATACTCGCAATTCACATGTCCCCTTTTCTGTAATGACTAATGACAGTAGTGTTGAATTCATTATGCACCTATCAATATCCCAAGACCTCCTCCTTGGTTCTCAAATCATTTTCAAAGAAGATTTTAGCTCATTTGACCTTATTTGTAGCGTGATATCGACCGCATCATGGAAAGGGAAGGTTATACGGATAATCAGCTACAACTAGTTCAAGCCAAAGAGGGAAACAGGTGAAAAAAGAATTGCAGTGAACTACATCCAGGCTCGAGCGATCGCTTTCAACAGCAGGGTCTTTAGGGAAGGCTTATTTTTCAATTTTATAGTTTTTGACTCACACGCTAACTTAGAAAACATGTCTTTTGGTCGATGACAAAGCAACTTGGGCAGTGTATTTCAAAGTGTTTTTGCTCCATGCACATTTGTGAAACTCAGACTCCGTACACCTCTTGACATCTGCCTTTCTAAAAAAAACTACGAATTAACGTGTTGTTTTTTGTTTTGTTTTTCTTTCGCTGTACTGTATATTCCAAAAGATGAGGGAAAAGGTAATGCAACGATCTTTCATTTTCAAACTTGCCATGGGCACTTGGTATCTGGGATCCTTACATAGGGCTCCTTTTACTAAGTTGCGTTCAGGCATTAACGTGTGGAATAGCGCATGCTACAATGCCGCGCACGCTAGATGCATGTGCTAATCTTCTGTGTGCGCTAAAAACGCTAGCGCACCTTAATAAAAGGAGCCCATAGTCTTTCTGTGTGGTAGACGAGTACCTATTACACGTGAAAACACATCAATAAAAAAATGTTTTTAATGAGTCATTTACAATTGAGCACAAAGATAAAAAGTGCATCCTTTCACTCTTGAAAATTATCCCGCCCCCCAAAGTAGCTGTGCACAATTGCGCCTGCTAACTTGTGTGGATTAACATAAGAACATAAGCAATGCCTGTGCTGGGTCAGACCAGAGGTCCATCGCGCCCAGCAGTCCGCTCACGCGGCGGCCCATCGGGTCCAGGACCTGCATAGTAATCCTCCATCTATACCCTTCAATCCCTTTTTCCTTCAGAAAATCGTCCAATCCCTTCTTGAACCCCAATACCGTACTCTGTCCTATCACACCCTCTGGAAGCGCATTCCAGGTGTCCGCCAGCCTTTGGGTGAAGAAGAACTTCCTAGCATTGCTTCTGAATCTGTCCCCTCTTAATTTTTCCAAATGCCCTCTCGTTCTTGTAGTTTTCGAACGTTTGAAGAATCTGTCCCTCTCCATTTTCTCCATGCCCTTCATGATCTTGTAAGTCTCTATCGTGTCCCCTCTAAGCCTCTGTTTCTCCAGGGAGAAGAGCCCCAGCCTCTCTAATCTTTCAGCATATGAAAGGTTTTCCATGCCCTTTATCAGTCGTGTCGCTCTCCTCTGCACCCTCTCGAGCATCGCCATATCCTTCTTTAGGTACGGCGACCAGTATTGGACGCAGTACTCCAGATACGGGCACACCATCACCCGATACAACGGCAGGATAACATCCTTCGTTCTGATTGTTATACCTTTCTTGATAATACCTAGCATTCTGTTCACCTTCTTTGAAGCCATTGCACACTGTGCCGATGGTTTCATTGTTTTATCAATCAGTACCCCTAAGTCCTTCTCTAGGCTACTTTCACCCATTACCAGCCCTCCCATTGTATAGCTGTATTATTTCCAAGTTAAAATTCATGCACACCTGGAAAATTCAGAAATGCATAATAAGGACCAAACCTTTCTGCTAGGAATTATTTTCTGTAACAAGGACAAATCTGTAAATGAGTTGCAAACTTAGGTGCCAGAGATTCCAATTTAGACCTTTGGTCTGTCCTAGAATGGCAATTCTTATGTTCATATGTGAGCCAAGTATAGGACAATTGAGCCATTGTGACATCACTGATGAGGTTGGCTCTTAGGCATTGGTGGAATGAGGCATTATGACTTCACAATCTCAGCTCTGGACTGTTGCTACTTTTTGGGTTTCTGCCAGGTACTTGGAACCTGGATTGGCCACTGTTGGAAACAGGATACTGGGTTTGATGGACCTTCGGTCTGTCCCAGAATGGCAATTCTTATGTTCTTATGTGAGCCAAGTATAGGACAATCAAGCCATTGTGACATCACTCCTGAGGTTGGCTCTTAGGCATTGGTGGAATGAGGCATTATGACATCACAATCTCAGCTCTGGAATGTTGCTACTGTTTGGGTTTCTGCCTGGTACCTGGGACCTGGGTTGGCCACTGTTGAAAACAGGATGCGGGGCTTGATGGACCTTCGGTCTGTCCCAGAATAGCAATTCTTATGTTCTTAAATGGTACTGGTATAGTGAGCTTGATAGTGACTTTTAAAATTGCCTTTCTAACCAATATTCAGAAAGATCAATTTTCAGAGATCTTAATTTTGCTCATAAATAGATTTACAGTGTAAATGATTTGAAAAATGGTGTAGTTACTTACCTGTAACGTAGGTTCTCCGTGGACAGCAGGATAGTCAGCCACATATGGGTGTTGTCCCAACAGCTCCCAATTTGCGGATAAGCTCTCCAATAGCTCAGAGAGATTCTTTTTTTTGTGTGTGTGTGTGTGCCTTTTTATGTGTGAACCGCACAGAGCTGTGAGGTCTAGTAGTATATGTTGTTTTTTCAAATGAAATGCCACCTAATTGCTCAGAATTCATGCACTGATAAAGTTGTTTCTCTTTAGATACTTATTAAGGCTGTTTCGTTCCTGTAGAACAGACATTAATACATTTAGGATGGGGTCATATTTGAAATCATTTAGATATATGGATTCACACTTGGGTACTATAAGTTCTTAAAATATACCCCTGGACACAGCTCCTGGATCTGTCATTCTCATCATGGCATCTCCTGGTGGTCCGAGGAGAACTTCTGGTTCAGAGAATGTCCTGAAGGACTCATTTGCCTTAACCTAGATTATTCCGTATTGGAGATGAAATTCACTGAAGATGATTTTTTGCTTTGGGGGCCTCAGAGAGATGACATTTGGAAGAAAAAAAAAAAAACCCTTTATATTTTGATGTTGGTTTGATGATAGTTTTCCTATGTGAAATGTTCAAAAAGAGACCTAGTTTAAACCTGTTGTATGCAGTAGATTCAAAAAGTGGGGCAGGTACCCCAAATCAATATCAAAACATTTTTGTTTATAATATCAGCCAATTGTGAAGTATTCAAGAAAGGGTTAAAGACCCCAAACTCCCCTTAACTCACTTCAGCACAACATGCACTGATCAGCTGCATGGGTTGTCTTTTTAATCACTGGTCTTAATTACCTCCTTCTAATTTAAGATAATAAATAGGAACTTAGCTTTAATTATATATCTTATATGCAGGCATTTTTTGTATGTTTAATGTGTTCACATTCTAACTTTGAAGGGTTAATTATCTTGCCCAGATTCACAACATAAGAATTGCCGCTGCTGAGTCAGACCAGTGGTCCATCGTGTCCAGCAGTCCGCTCACGCGGCAGTCCTTTGGTCAAAGACCAGTGTCCTAACTGAGACTACCCTTACCTGTGTACGGTCTGGTTCAGCAGGAACTTGTCCAACTTTGTCTTGAATCCCTGGAGGGTGTTTTCCCCTATTTGAATCCCTGGAGGGTGTTTTCCCCTATGACAGCCTCCGGAAGAGCGTTCCAGTTTTCTACCACTCTCTTTCATTTTTGTAAGAGACCTGACTCAGGGGCTTCAAGGTAAAATAACATTATTCGCTGATGACGCCAAACTATGCAACATAGTAGGCAAAAGCACATTGCCTGACTGTATGACGTGGGACCTACTCTTACTGGAACATTGGTCCTCGACTTGGCAACTAAGCTTCAATGCCAAAAAGTGTAAGGTCATGCACCTTGGCAGCAGAAATCCATGCAGAACTTACACCCGAAATGGTAAGACCTTAGCTAGGACTGCCAATCAAGTGGAGAAAGCTTCATCCAAGGCTACACAAATGATGGCTTGTATCCGTAGAAGTTTGTCAGCCGGAAGCCCAAAGTCATAATGCCGTTGTACAGATCCATAGTGAAACCTCATCTGGAATATTGTGTACAATTCTGGAGGCCACATTACCAAAAAGATGTGCTGAGAGCTGAATCGGTTCAGCGAATGGCCACCAGGATGGTCTCAGAACTCAAGGATCTCCCGTATGAGGAACAGCTGGGTAGGTTGCAGCTATACTCACTCGAGGAACGCAGAGAGAGGTGAGACATGATTGAGACGTTCAAATATATCACGGGCCGTATCGAGGTGGAAGATGATATCTTTTTTCTTAAAGGACCCATGGCCACAAGAGGGCATCCGCTGAAAATCAGGGGCGACACCAGGAAGTATTTCTTCACTAAAAGGGTAGTTGATCATTGGAATGATCTTCCACTGCAGGTAATTGAGGCCAGCAGCGTACCAGATTTTAAGAAAAAATGGGATAGGCAAGTGGGATCTGTAACATCCTGTATCTGCTTTCTTGTTATTATCTTATTGTAATCACCCAGTACCTGCTCACTTTGTATTATCCTGTATCCTACTGGTAACACTGTACTCTCTCTAGACACGACTTTCACTGTAAACCGTTTCAAACTTAGGGTATAGCGGTATATAAGAAATAAAATTATTATTATTATTATTATTCATAGAAGAAATTAGGGGGGTGGGTCATTAGAGTGGGCAAACTAGATGGGCCGAGGCCCTTTTCTGCTGTCATTTTCTATGTTTCTATGTTTCTAATCATTAGTCTACTGATCCAGAAGATAGATGTCTATGGGTAGGGTTACCTTATTTATAAAAATAAAAATCCAGACATATGACCACACCCCATTCTGCCTCCAGCCCCGCCCTGTCCTGTCTCCAGGCCCATCCCATTCTGACCCATCCCCACCCCATTCCACTTCTAACCCCACCCCCAGAATGAATCCCCTCTTTGCAATGAACTCTGGCCGCGTCTGGAGGGCCTAGAGCATGCGCAGATGTATGCGATGATATCCACGCACGCTCCGAGGCACACCAGATGCGGCCGGAGTCTGTATGGGGCTTTCCAAAACGCGGACAAACGACGAAAGAGGACAAAAGAGGACATGTCCGGGTTGTCCCGGGCATCAGGTAACCCTAATCTATGGGGCACATTTTCAGAAAAGAAAAACACCCAAAAATTAGCATAAGTTTCAAGTTCAAGTTTCAAGTTTTATTTAAATTTGATGGTTCGCTTAATATTTCTAAGCGAATTACATAAAATGTACAATTGGGTAAAAACATTAAAAATGTTAATAAAATTTCTGCAATAAATAACACAGGGTAATTTCAGACTGATAATACTAATACATACTACAAAACTGGAGTGAAGTGGAAAAAACGTGAGGGAAAAAGTTACAAAATTTTGATTCCTAGTGCGGAGAAAAAGAGAGTTGAAGGGGGGAGGGTAAAAACATCAGGATTTGGGTATAAGAAACTGGAATTGAAATTTACATGGAAGGATGAGAATTTAGAGGTTAAATGCAGCTTTAAAGAGGAATGTTTTTAAATTATTTTTAAATGAGTTGAGATCTTTAGAGTGTCTGATGTACAGAGGAAGGGTGCCTTAACCGAGAAGATGTCGTGGCGTCTAGTTCCTATTGTTTTTAATGAGGGGACCATTAATAGATCTTGTGTATTAGATCGGAGAAGACGATTTGAGGTATGTGGAATTAGAAGGCGGTCAATGAACTGTGGTTCATTGGTGGTTGTTGTTTTAAATACTAATAAAGCTATTTTGTACGTTATTCTTTGGTTAATAGGTAACCAATGTGAATTTATTAGATAAGGCGTTACGTGGTCGTATTTCTTCCCGTGATGGATTAATTTAATGGCGATATTTTGTATAATTTGTAGACGTCTTTGTTCCTTATATGTTATATTTAAATACAATGAGTTACAGTAATCTAGTTTCGAAATTATGAGGGAATGGACTAAGATGTTTAGCGATTTTGTCTCTAGATATTTAGACATTGACCGGATTAAACGCAAGCGATAGAAGCAATTTTTAACGATATTGTTGATATGTTCCTGGTAAGTAAATTTGGCATCTAGTATTACGCCTAAGATCTTTAGAGATGGTACTAAATCGATTGAAGTGTTTTCGATTAAAAAAGGGGTAGGTGGCTATTTTTCTCACCAAACTGTTCCAATTCACTATTTTCTAAACGGATATCTATGCTGTGCATCCGCAGTTCGTCTAAGGGCTCCTTTTACGAAGGCGCGTTAGAGCGCTAAAATGCCGTGCGCACTAGCCACTACCGCCTCCTCTTGAGCAGGCGGTAGTTTTTCAGCTAGTGCGCGCTATAGCGTGCGCTAATCCGGTGCGTGCACTAAAAACGCTAGCGCACCTTCGTAAAAGGAGCCCTAAATCTCAAGGGGGCGAATTAAAGGTGTGGTGTGGATGGGACTAGGGTGAGCTTATCGGTTCATAGACAAAACCGCGCGAGACAACGGCGCGCAGACAACTGAGCGCAAGGTTGACGGCGCGCCGAAGAAAAGCACTATTTTAAAGGGTTCCGACGGGGGGTGTTGGTGGGGAATCCCCCCTATTTTACTTAACAGACATCGCGCTGGCGTTGTGGGGGGATTTGGTGGGTTGTAACCCCCCTCATTATACTTGAAACCAAACTTTTTGCCTGTTTTTTAGGGAAAAAGTTCAGTTTTAAGTATAATGTGGGGGGTTACAACCCCCCAAACCCCCCACAACGCCAGCGCAATGTCTGTTAAGTAAAGTGGGAGGGTTCCCCCCATACTCCCCCCGTCGGAGCCCTTTAAAATAGTGCTTTTCTTCAGCGCGCCATCAACCTTGCGCTCAGTTGTCTGCGTTCAGTTGTCGGCGCACCGTTGTCTCGCGCGATTTAGTCCCGTCACCGAGCTGATCACTTGGATGTTTTTCTGCCATAATCGAACATTTAAGAAGATGTCCAGGGAAGAACTTGGGCGTCAGTGAGGACATGAAGGCTGCCAATCAAGTGGAGCAAGCTTCATCCAAGGCAAGACAAATCATGGGTTGAATACGAAGGGGTTTCGTCAGCCGTAAGGCGGAAGTCATTATGCCATTGTATAGATCCATGGTGAGACCGCACCTGGAATACTGTGTGCAATTCTGGAGGCCGCATTACCATAAGGATGTGCTGAGGCTGGAATCGGTCCAGAGAATGGCCAACCGGATGGTCTCGGGACTGAAGGATCTCCCGTACGAAGAACGGTTAGATAAATTACAGCTATACTCGCTCAAGGAGCGCAGAGAGAGGGGAGACATGATCGAGACGTTCAAGTATCTCACGGGCCGCATTGATGAAGAGGAGGATATCTTCTTTTTCAAGGGTCCCACGGCAACAAGAGGACACCCGTGGAAAATCAGAGGCGGGAAACTGCACGGTGACACCAGGAAATTCTTTTTCACCGAAAGTGTGGTAGATCGCTGGAATGGTCTTCCACTTCAGGTGATTGAGGCCAGCAGCGTGCCTGATTTTAAGGCCAAATGGGATCGACACGTGGGATCTATTAGCAAGTAAAGGCAGGGGAGGGTCATTAGGGTGGGCAGACTGGATGGGCCGTGGCCCTTATCTGCCGTCAATTTCTATGTTTCTATGTCTGGGTCTAGACCTGTGTTAACAAAGAATGAGTGTCAAAAAGGTGCCCAAACTGACCAGAGCCTTTAGCCCAACAGGGCCACAGTAGAAACCTCACCTGCAACTTAGTAAAGAGGGGTTAGTTATTCAACGATTGAAAATATTCTTTTGAAGTCTTTTTTTTTTTTTTAGTTCAATCAGTTTTATTAGCATTTTGTCATAGAAATACAAGCATAGACCTCATATACATAAGAAGTTTTCACAGATTGTAAGTACAGGCGGTCCATTCAGTAAATCTTTTTTTTTTTTTTTTTTTTTAATTTTATTTATTGAATTTTTCAATTTTTACAATAGTTGAAATTCAAGTGATATAATTAATTACTATATATCATTGTAATCTTTTGAATATATTGGTACTAAGCTTTGGAATCATCTTCCTAGAGAATTAAGGAAAATCTCTTCCTATTTTATTTGTGGAAAATTGTAAAAACTCTTTCTTTTTAAAGATTATAATGTAAAAATTTATCTGTAATTTTTAAGTGTTGTTATCTGCCTAGAATCTATCTTTGAGATAAGAGCGGGTTATACATTTTATATAGTAAATTACGGCTGAGGGGAGATAGATTGCAATCGCTGATCCTATCCACCCTGGACTACTGCAACATCGTCTACCTGGGTATCCCACAAAAAACAATAAAAAGAAAATGAGATTAGTACAAAACACTGCAGTTCGCTTAATCTTCGGACTGAGAAAACAAGATCACATTAGCCCATACTACAAAAAGCTGCACTGGCTACCAATGGAAGCGCGAATCCAGTTCAAATTTGCATGCTTCTGCTTCAAACAAATCTGGGGCCTAGCACCTTCCTACCTGCAAACATACGTTACTCTATACAACCCACACGAACAACCAGAAACAAAAACATCTTCGCCTATTCTAAAATCACTGGCTGCAAATGCAAATCCTTCCTTGACAGAACCTTCATGTTTCAAGCTAACAGACAACAATCTTGGCTGGGAAACCACATAAATAAAACCAGACAGACCTACAACGCATTCTGAAAATCTATCAAAACCACTCTTTTTGACAAATTCATCACTTAAACAGACCGATACGCGCTCACTATGCATTTTTGCCCCCTACAAATCCAAAGCAATCTTCAGGCAATTCCTACCCCTCTCACTTTCCCTTCCCCTTACAACCCCTCTTTCATTCCCTCCCCTACAACCTTTTCTTATGTAACATTCCCCTCATGCATTTGAAATTCGCTGAATGTCCAGCCTTCTTTCGATGTGAACCGCCTAGAAGTCGCCTGACTATGGTGGTATAGAAAAATAAAGTTATTATTATTGAAGTCTACAAAATCCTGAGTGGAGTTGAACGGGTACAAGTGGATCGATTTTTCCTTCCGTCAAAAATTACAAAGACTACCGGGACACTCGATGAAGTTACAGGGAAATACTTTTAAAACAAATAGGAGGAAATATTTTTTCACTTAATAGTTAAGCTCTGGAATGCATTGCCAGAGGCTGTGGTAAGAGCGGATAGCATAGCTGGTTTTAAGAAAAGACGTTTAGTGTCATCTGCAAATTTAATTACCTCACTTGTCGTTCCAATTTCCAGTTCATTTATGAATAAGTTAAATAGCACCAGTCCCAGTTCAGACCCCTGTGGCACTCCACTGTTTACTCTCCTCCATTGAGAAAAATGACCATTTAACCCTACCCTCTGTTTTCTATCCGATAACCAATTCCTAATCCACAAGTGAACTTTGCCATCTATCCCATGACTCTTTAATTACACAGTGAAAGTGAGCCCCCCCTCCATGATACCCTCCAATTACAAATCTCCCTACCAAATATCCTCCTGTGAAATAACTAAAGAGGGTTACAGGATTACAAATATAGCCAGGACACATTTTGTAGGTGAACAAAAGCTTTATTAACTCCTGAGCCTCTTTCTTCTCAGATTAATACTTTTCAAGGACCCAAAAGCCAAAAGTAAGATTCTGTGTTACAAAACAAAAGTATACTTCTCTTTAGCAGCTGCCATGCCCCAAACACAGGATTAGCATAATTTCCTCTAATTGCCAGGTCTGGTTCTAGCCAGGCACTGGAATAAAGTTCACAGCTCCAAGAAATGAGTGGCTTACCTCTGCCAGGCAGTATGTGAAAACAATATATAACCTCCAGCCAGAATCTTCTTCTGCTACCTTCCCCTAGGCTTCCTTTCTCTCTCTCTAGCCCTGCTTTTTATGTTCCTTGGAGATATTTCCTGGTCTGTTTTCATCCTACACTCTCTCCCTCCTGAGCATGGCTCACCTTTCCTACAATTGTTCTGACTCTGTGAGGAATTGTCCAGCAGGGGGGGGTGGCAATGTTCTATAGACTCTTTCACACACCCCATATCTGATTCCCCCTCCCAAAGACTCCCTTACATCTGACCACACTTCAGAACCCCCCAATTCAAGCTTCATGTCCCAAAGACCCTAATTTAGCCCCCCCCATTCAAAAGGCCTTCCAATTCAAGCCCCCATCTCATATGTAAGCTCTCCATATGAAGACCATCCTCCAATCAGCAAATACACCCACTCTTCTATATGTCCCCTGTCAGGCCTTCTTACTATAAACCCTGGTGTATTTATCCTTTCTAGTGGTCGAACACGAGTCGGTAGCAAACTGGTCTCTTATAGACCCTCCCACCACCTTCATCCTTCAAAAGAATTGTGTTTGACATTCACTATTTACACAAATGTATAGAACAGTAACTTCTGGGTACATTCCTGTCCCCTTAAATTAGGCAGTTCCTTATAGGGGATCTTTCCAGAATTTACTATCATTACCTAGATAATGGCACTGAAAATTCAGCTGCGGACCCAGTCAACAATGCTGTTGCCCAGATAAATCCCTATTTTTCATTCCAGACCATCTCTGGAGCTTTCTGGACTTAAAGAAGATCTCCAGGGTTTAAGGATTTAAGATTTATAGAAGGAGTTATACTCGTTAATGCCCGTCTAATTTGTTTATGTTTTTCTTCTATAAGATAAAGTCCCAAATATGGGCTGCTCCCCCTAATGATTCTAATTGGGGGGTCCAAGGAGAATGTAAATGTATTTTGTTTAAAGATATTTTTGCCTATTTCTATTGTATTTCTTTCATTTTATCAATGCAAGTGTTGTATTACTTGTAATAATTTTCAAAGAATTAAATAAAGAATTAAAAAAAAAAAAATCCCCCAATTTTTTTTTTGCATGCACATCCTTAGTCTATTGTAAAGTATATGACATTTCTGGAGTAAACGGGTTTTCATAGTGGTTTCCTAAAACTTTTCCCCTGCAAACTTTGGCTACCGACAGCAAAAGGAAGTTGCTTTGCTGGACGCTCAACTCCCCGTAGGGCTCTGAGCCTTGAAAAATTTACAGCCTTCCCTTCCCCCCCCCCCCCCCCCCCCCCCCACTCCCAAGAAACAATTATCTGAAGCCCTGCCCTTCAACATGTGGGGGAAAAGGAAGCTGACAGAACGCAGTTCTAAAATTAATGGAAGTGGATGGAATGATGGCTGGATTTCTGGGTTCCCCGCTGATAGGAAGGCCAAGATCATTCTAGTGTGGTGAGTTTTGAAACCGCTTTGGTTGCTGGGCTACAGAACAAAAAGTCAGATGAGTCCAGCCATATAGAAAGGTTATCTGAAACTTAGGCACCTTTCAGCACACTATATACCGCTGCCTTTTTCAAACATCCCTACCCCCCTTGCTAAATCCACAAGAAGAGAGGCCGCATTTTCAAATGAATAAATAAATAAACAAATTCCTGCACATCTGTGTTAGTTTGTTTTGGCAACTGCAGTCTGTTTAACATACCAGCAATGTCATATCTTTTTTTTCTTGTTTGTTTGTTTGTACTGCTTTAAAAAAAGGGAAAAACTTAAGGCAAACAACTTTGGGTGAGTTCCTTGCATTCAAAAGAAAAACACAACTAAAGAATGAGCCGGGAACAAAATACTCATCTCGGTAGTAATATAGAAACATGACGGCAGATAAAGGCAAAATGGCCCATCCACAGCATCCACTATCTCCTCCTCTCCCTATTGGTTAAGGCTCTTAACATTTGCATCTCCTCTTCCTATAGGCTAAGGCTCTTTACACCTGCATTGTGAGGTCATAGAGCTTTATGGTTATAGAAACATGATGGCAGATAAAGGCCAAATGGCCCATCCACAGCGTCCATTATGTCCTCCTCTCCCTATTGGCTAAGGCTCTTAACATTTGCATCTCCTCTTCCTATAGGCTAAGGCTTTTTACACCTGCATTGTGATGTCATAACTTTATGGTTATTGAAACATTGTAACATGATGGCAGATAAAGGTCAAATGGCCCATCTGCAGCATCCACTATCTCCTCCTCTCCCTATTGGCTAAGGCTCTTAACATTTGCATCTCCTCTTCCTATAGGCCAAGGCTCTTTACACCTGCATTGTGAGGTGACAGAGCTTTATGGTTATAGAAACATAGTAAATGACGGCAGATAAAGACCTGAATGGTCCATCCAGTCTGCCCATCAGTTATTCTCATTAAAAATACATGATTAAATTATCTTCTTTGATATTTCTGGGCCACAGACTAAAGTCCACCTGGTATTATCCTAGGTTCCAACTGCTGAAGTTGCCATCTAAGCTCACTCCAGCCTATCCAACCATCCCATTGTTTGCAGGATATCTGCTGTAAAATCTGTCCAGCAGTAACGTCCTCTTGTTCCAAGCTAGTGGAGTTCCCACTGATGCCCTCCCCAGCTCATCCTACACCGAATCACCATGTATGTGGGCCACAAACCGTACAAGTTTGTCCTATACCGGCTTTAGTTCTTTACCATTTGCTTTCTGTGTTTATCCCACGCTTTTTGGAATTCCATCACTGTTTTCCTCTCCACCACCTCCATCAGGAGTTGCCATCGAGGCCCAACCTGTCCCTGGAGCTTCTATCAAAGCCCTCCCCAGCTCATCCTAAACCAAATCACCATATATAGGACACAGACCATCCAGGATTGCAGTTTGTTTTATACCATTCATTTTCAAATGAGAGATCCTCTGTGCTCAGCCCATGCTTTTTTGAATTTTGTCACCATTTTCCTCTCCACCACCTTCCTCGGGAAGGCATTCCAGGCATCCACCTAACATTCCTCCCTGAAACCTCAAGTTATGTCCTCTAGTTTTACCATTTTCCCTTCTCTGTAAAAGATTTGGTTCTATATTAATACCTTTCAAGTATTTAAATGTCTGTATCATATCTCCCCTGTCCCTCCTTTCCTCTAGAGCAGGGGTAGGCAATTCCAGTCCTCGAGAGCCAGAGCCAGGTCAGGTTTTCAAGATATCCACAATGAATATGTATGAGTTGGATTTGCATGCACTGCCTCCTTGAGATGCAAATCTATCTCATGCATACTTATTGTGGATATCCTGAAAACCTAACCTGGCTCCGGCTCTCAGGATATCCACAATGAATATGTATGAGATGGATTTGCATGCACTGCCTCCTTGAGATGTAAATCTATCTCATGCATATTTATTGTGGATATCCTGAAAACCTGACCTGGCTCTGGCTATCGAGGACCGGAATGGCCTACCCCTGCTCTAGAGTATACATATTTAGAACTTCCAGTCCCTTCTCATTCTTCTTTTTTGTTCAAACCCCTTATCATTTCCGTTGCCTTCCTCTGGACCGCTTCAAGTCTTTTTATATCCTTCACCAGATTTGGCCTTCAAAACTGAACACAATACTCCAAGTGTGGTCTCACCAATGACTTATATATGGGCATCAATACCTCCCTTCTTCTGCTGGTTATTCCTCTTTCTATACAGCCTAGCATCCTTCTGGCTACAGAGGCACGGAATAGTGTGAGGGTTCAAGTCTGGGTTTCTACTAGGATGCACCATTGAGTTTCATGGATATAGGGATGAACTGTCATTTGCAATGATCTAGAACAGTGTTCTTCAACCACCAGTCCATGGACCAGTGCCGGTCCACAGAAATTTCCTGCCGGTCCACAGGGCCAGCACATGCATCAGGCCCAAAACAGTGTTCTTCAACCGCCGGTCCACAGTACGATCGATGCAGCGTTATCTTCGAGCCAGCTCCCTCTTCCTAACTGATTCAGTGCACAAAGCCACGGGCAGTGGCTCCTACGGGCATCCTGCGCCTGAACTGGAAGCCTTCTCTCTGACGTTGCAACGTCAAAGAGAAGGATTCCAGATGAGGCATGGGACGTGCAAGGTGCAATTAGTACTATTATAGGGGCGGGGTCTGGGATGGAGATTGGGTAGAGATAGGTGGGGTCTGGCCTACGTCTTAGCCCAGTGTTCTTCAACCACCAGTCCACAGAATAATTCTTTTATTTCTGCCGGTCCATAGGTGTAAAAAGGTTGAAAAACACTGATAGAGAATA
This sequence comes from Geotrypetes seraphini, assembly GCF_902459505.1. Lineage (NCBI taxonomy): Eukaryota > Metazoa > Chordata > Amphibia > Gymnophiona > Dermophiidae > Geotrypetes > Geotrypetes seraphini. The sequence continues at coordinate 12,849,680 of NC_047093.1, read as the reverse complement.
TGTAAGAGACGTAACCTATACATGATACATCATGAAAGTTGAGCGAGTTCACAAAGGGGAACATAGGAGGAGATAAGTGAGGAGAGATATTGAGAGGCTGCGAAGTAAATACACTTGTAGGTCAGTAAAAGGAGTTTGAATTGTATTCAGAAATGGATGGGGAGCCAATGAAGTGACTTGAGGAGAAGGGTAATGAGAGTATGGTGGCTCTCGTGGACCATAAGTCTTGCAGCAGAATTTTGCACAGATCAGAGGGGAGAGAGATGGTTGAGCAAAGACCTGAGAGAAGCATGTTGCAGTAATCTAAGCGAGAGGTGATAAGGGTGTGTTTATGAACAGCTTGAAAAATTGATGGTGGACAAAGCCATGGGATCGGATGGGATCCATCCCAGAATATTGAGGAAGCTGGCGAGCCCTTTTAAAGACTTGTTCAATACATCTTTGGAGACAGGAGAGGTTCTGTGGGATTGGAAACGAGTGGAGGTGGGAAACTTTAGGCTGGTAAGCCTCACGGTTACTGAAAAAAAAAAATAATGGAAGCATTGCTGAAGGAAAGGATCGTGAAATTATGGAACACTATGCCATCCCATCTCCGCAAAGACTCCACCCTCTCTAAATTCAGAATACTGATGTTCGCCTCATTTTTGGTTTAAAAAAATAGGAGTATATTACTCCTTTTTATCTGAAACTCCATTGGTTACCGATAGAGTCTAGAATTTTATTTAAATTTTCATGCATTTGTTATAAATCAGTTTTTGGTTTGTCACCAGGGTATCTTGTGCCCCATTTTTCTTTGAGTCACGCTAATAAGATTAGCACGGTCCTCAGATTTTTAAGGACGTGCAGTTACGATCCGCGAGGTCTGCGTTTTACCCCTTCCCATATTTCAGTGAGATTCATTCTCACCTTTGTTTTGATCGCAATGATTCCACTATCAATTATATTTGAAAGACACTCATCAGACTGAAAAGATATCTCCAGAAGTTTCACATCTATTGTATATGGATGATTTGAAGCTCTATAGGAAACCATAACTGGAAATCAAATCACTGCTAAATTCCATCCAAATATTAAGTGAAAATATTGACATGAAATTTGGATTAAACAAAAGTGCCACCCTAGCTATGAAACAAGGGCAAATGGTTGACATCAAAGGCATAATATGATCATCAAGGGATTGGACAGTGAAGGAGCCAACAAACAGCTGAGTATGGTTGCAGGTGGATAACATGACCTGTAAAGAACACAATCACCAAAGAATATTTTAGAAGGGTTATAAAAATCCTGAAGACTAATCTTAATGTTGGAAATACCATCAAATTGAAACAAAAAGTGTCAAGGAAAGTGTGGAATAACTTGTGAGTTTCCTGGCTCCACATCATTCTCTTCTTGGTTGGGCTGAGAACTTTTCAATGGCTCCTCCCATTGTGATGTCATAATGCCTCATTCCACCAGTGCCTACGAGCCAACCTCATCGGTGATGTCACAATGGCTTGGCTTCCCTCTACTTGTGCCCATTTACAAGATGCATTTGCCTCATTCAAACAAAAAGTGTTCAGAAAAGTGTGGAATAACTCGTAGGTTTCCTGGCTCCGCATCATCCTCTTCTCGGTTGGGCTGAGAACTTTTCAGCGGTCCCTCCTATTGTGATGTCATAATGCCTCATTCCACCAATGCCAAAGAGCCAACCTCATCGCTGATGTCACAATGGCTTGGCTTCACTCTACTTGTGCTTTACTAGATGCATTTGCCTCACTGAAATGAAGTGTCAAGAAAAGTGTGGAATAACTTGTGAGTTTCATGGCGCCTCATCATTCTCTTCTAGGCTGGGCTGAGAACTTTTCAGCCGCCCCTTGTAAGTTCGAAACCCAGCAAAGAACACCTTGCAAACTAAACCACAATAATAATAATTATTAAAAAAAATAATAACAAATAACAATGTGTTCTAGTTTAAGAAGCAATTCAATGGACAAGCCATTAGAGAAAAAATATACTGCTTCCTTCCTCCCAAGATCTGATTGATCCAATGTAAAAGCCTATAACTGGTTTGGGAGTATAGGGGTCCTTTTATTAATTCACGCTAATCGATTTAGCACACGCTAAGGTGCCCATATAGGATATAATCATTAGTGCGAGCTAAATCGGTTAGTACAGTGGTTCCCAAACCTATCCTGGAGGACCACCAGGCCAGTCAGGTTTTGGGGATAGCCCTAATGAATATGCATGAGAGAGATTTGCATATAATGGAGGTGACAGGCATGCAAATCTGCTCCATGCATAGTCATTAGGTTTTGGGGATAGCCCTAATGAATATGCATGAGAGAGATTTGCATATAATGGAGGTGACAGGCATGCAAATCTGCTCCATGCAGAGTCATTAGGTTTTGGGGATAGCCCTAATGAATATGCATGAGAGAGATTTGCATATAATGGAGGTGACAGGCATGCAAATCTGCTCCATGCAGAGTCATTAGGTTTTGGGGATAGCCCTAATGAATATGCATGAGAGAGATTTGCATATAATGGAGGTGACAGGCATGCAAATCTGCTCCATGCAGAGTCATTAGGTTTTGGGGATAGCCCTAATGAATATGCATGAGAGAGATTTGCATATAATGGAGGTGACAGGCATGCAAATCTGCTCCATGCATAGTCATTAGAGCTATCCCCAAAACCCGACTGGCCTGGTGGTCCTCCAGGACAGGTTTGGGAGCCACTGGGTTAGTACGCCTTAATAAAAGGATCCCCTAATTCTTCCAACCAGAAATACAAGCGAGCAATATATAATCTACAATTATAAACGTGTTTCAGCCGCATGCCACATTGCCCTCTATCTTTATGTAAGAGATGTTGAATCCTGATGCCGACAAGCTGAGATATTATTTCCCTGGGAAATGGAAGGAATCATGGCCAGTTTAGCATTAGTCTGTCAGCGTGTCACAAGCCGCTTGTCTCGTCTGAAGGCAACAATCGACAGCTTCCTTTAGAAAAGCTCCTGAGAGACAAAGAATGCCGGGCTCAGACAGTGTCACGGTCCACTGTTGTCTCTTTGGGAGAGAGCATTAATGCGGAGGCTCAGGGAGTCACTGATGTATCGTTTAGAAGCCCAGACATTAAAATTCAAGCTGAAAGATTTTGCACCCATGAACTTTCCTAGCATCTAAATCACGGCGTCCCCTTCTAGCAGGGGGATGCAACTCCAGTCCTCAAGAGCTCCACGCAGGCCGCATTTTCAGGATATTCACAATGGATGTGCATGAGATAGGGTTGCGCACCAGGCAGGCAGTGCATGGAATTTCTCTGAGGTTCATTGTTCTTTCCCTTCCTATTGTTTTTGGGGTTTGTTTTTTTTACCATAATTGTCTTCTTTTCTATCAATCAATTTTGTATTTCTTTCCGCATCCTTTCCTCGTGTTTTATTATGTTTGTAAAGTTAGTCTTTAATATGTTTTGTAAGGTTTAGTTCTCCGTTTCTTTTCGTTGCCTCCTTAATTTTGTAATTTTACTGATGTGTTCATCGCTTAGAATTTTGAATAAGCGATCAATCAAATTTAGAATAAACTTGAAACTTGATATGCTGAAACCTGACCTGCTCAGGGCTCTCAAAACCCAGAGTTGCCTTATAGAATTCTTGGCCCCCGTAAATAGGTAGCTTTTAAAATTTTGTTAATGTAATCTGCAGGGGCTTATGTTACATAACCTGCAGTAAATGGCTTTACACTCAGGCCCAGATTCTCTACAGGGCCGCCGATCACGTGTCAGTGACATGACGGCGCCCTGTAGAGAATCGCACCTCCGTGAAAGATAGGTGCCGGAAATATAGGTCAGGGTTTTCCGGACCTACATTTCCAGCACCTCACTTTGTCATGAATCATGCCGAGGTAGGCGCTTTAGGCTGCCTAACGCCAGTTCCGGCATTAGCCACGTCCATAGTGGCATTAGGCAGCCTAAAGCGCTCACGTGGTGCAATTCCAGGTCATATTATTTCGGCGCCATTAGGTGCTTTAACGGTGCTGTCTAATATATCGTAACATCAGTTAGCTTAGCAGGGTTTAAAAAAGGTTTGGATCATTTCCTAAAAGAGAAGTCCATAGACCATTATTGAGATGATTTGTGGAAATCCACTGCTTATTCCTAGCATAAGCAGCATAAAATCTGTTTTGCTACTTGGGATCTAACTAGGGACCTGTTGGAAACAGGATTCTGGGCTTGATGGAACTTTCGGTCTGTCCCAATACTGCAATTCTTATGTTCTTATGTGAGCCAAGTATAGGATAATGTTTATGTTTATTGAGACCTAATGACTGGGGAGTCAATTCAGAGCGGTTTACATGAGCTTCTGTAGCGGTGTTACAATACCAGCATGATTATGCCACAATCAATCATCCTACTGTGACATCACTGCTGAGGTTGGCTCTTAGGCATTGGTGGAATGAGGCATTATGACGTCACAATCTCAGCTCTGGAATGTTGCTACTCTTTGGGTTTCTGTCAGGTACTTGGGACCTGGGTTGGCCACTGTTGGAAACCTTTGCTCTATCCCAGTATGGCAATTCTTATGTCCTATGTTTTTAATTTGCTTGGAAATGAAAAGACATGCATGCATTTATTTATTTCGATTTTTATCCTGTAATTGAATTCAAACGCATTTATCCTACATTTTAAAAATACTTTGTAAACTTTTCTCTTTTTATTTTTCTTTTAACAGTTTACCATGCAAGGAAGCATGTCCCCAAACCGCGTGAGTACCGCATTCAGTCCTGTCTGCCTTTCAAAACTAAGGCCGACGCTTTCTAGTCTTGCCCGGCTTTATTTATTATTTATTAGACTAGGGAGGCTGTTTGGAAAGTCTCCCCATATTGATTACCTAGTGGGGGCAGATATGGCCCACACATGTGCGCATGTGATGATGTAACGCTCGCACGGACGCAGGGACTGCTCTGTTGATACTAGCCTGGTTAGTCTTTGTGCTAATCGGTCGTCATTTGAGTCACACTGGAAAGACCGATCAGCTTTCACTTTAACTACTCACACAGATGGGCTCCGACTCGGGTGCAACACTTTGTATCAACACACCCAATGGCTGTGAAAATAATACCCACATGTGTCGGTGCCTGTTTTTAATAAGTGCCTTCCTCTATTTTCTCTTCTGTAGTGGACATTTTAAACACACGTGCAATTAAGGTTATTTAAAGGTTATCAGTTGGAAAATATACCCCCAGGAGACCGAAAACGAGCAATGAAGCTGTCACCCCTGTAACTCAGAGCCGCCAGTCTTTCATTTGATGCCCTGGCTCTTTAATTTGACTCCCGTTCCTAAGCAGAGAAACATGTCACTTTGGATATTATTTTAGGATGAAACGAAAACTTTGTAAACTTCGGTGGATAGAGAAAAGAATAGGGCTTTGCGCGCTAAAGAATAGGGTTTTGCGCGCTAAAGAATAGGGTTTTGCATGCTAAAAATAGGATTTTGCGCGCTAAAGAATAGGGTTTTGCGTGCTAAAGAATAGGGCTTTGCGCGCTAAAGAATAGGGCTTTGCGTGCTAAAGAATAGGGTTTTGCGCGCTAAAGAATAGGGTTTTGCGCACTAAAAATAGGGTTTTGCACGCTATAGAATAGGGCTTTGCGCGCTAAAGAATAGGACTTTGCGCGCTACAGAATAGGGTTTTTCGCGCTAAAGAATAGGGTTTTGCGCGCTAAAGAATAGGGCTTTGCGTGCTAAAGAATAGGACTTTGCGCGCTAAAGAATAGGGTTTTGCGTGCTAAAGAATAGGGCTTTGCGTGCTAAAGAATAGGGTTTTGCATGCTAAAAATAGGATTTTGCGCGCTAAAGAATAGGGTTTTGCGTGCTAAAGAATAGGGCTTTGCGCGCTAAAGAATAGGGCTTTGCGTGCTAAAGAATAGGACTTTGCGCGCTAAAGAATAGGGTTTTGCGTGCTAAAGAATAGGGCTTTGCGTGCTAAAGAATAGGGTTTTGCATGCTAAAAATAGGATTTTGCGCGCTAAAGAATAGGGTTTTGCGTGCTAAAGAATAGGGCTTTGCGCGCTAAAGAACAGGGCTTTGTGCGCTAAAGAATAGGGTTTTGCGCGCTAAAGAGGGTTTTGCGCACTAAAAATAGGGTTTTGCACGCTATAGAATAGGGTTTTTCGCGCTAAAGAATAGGGTTTTGCGCGCTAAAGAATAGGGCTTTGCGCGTTAAAGAATAGGGCTTTGCGCGTTAAAGAATAGGGCTTTGCGCGCTAAAGAATAGGGTTTTGCGCGCTAAAGAATAGGGCTTTGCGCGCTAAAAATAGGGTTTTGCGCACCAAGAATAGGGTTTTGCGTGCTAAAGAATAGGGTTTTGCGCACTAAAAATAGGGTTTTGTGCGTTAAAGGCTAAGACATCCATTATATTCTATGGACGCCTTAGCATTTAGCGTGCGCTAAATCAGGTAACATTTCTCCATTTTCTTTTGCTACGCTCATTTTTTATTTTTTTTTTATTTTTGGGGCCCTCTTTGACTAAGGCGCGCTAAGCGTTTTAGCGCGCATTTAGCGCACGCTACATCAACGCGTGCGTTAACCGCTAACATGTCTATAGGATAACATGCATGCGTTAGCGTTTAGTGCGTGCTAAAAAGCAGAGCGCACCTTAGTCAAAGAGGGGGGTTAGTGTCTGGTACTTGGAAAAAGTTTGCGCGGAAGCATTTCTGCCTCCTATTTAGCAGGCGCTAAATGATCCCGTTTTAACCTGGTGTTAGCCAGTTGGCGTGCGGTAATCCTAAACTGCTAGCTGATTAACCCTTCCACGCCCATTCTCTAGGTTCCCTGGAAATTTTTATTTTTATTTTTAAATACCTTATGCGCGGATTAACATGCGCAAACAGAGAAATTATTGCTAAATGACTTAACGAGTTTTGCGGGCGCCTGTTCTCCCCACATGAATCTCGCGGTAGAGCTTCATGCCCTTTAGTAAAAGAACCCTTAAATTGCAGACACAAAACAAGCAGTTGTTATTTGTGTGTGTGTGTGTGTGTTTCCTAAATGACTACACATCTCTAGCACAGGACTCTACGGGTCAAGCAAAGTTCTGGGTGTCACCTTAGACTCTTCTCTATCCTTCAACGAACATCTCCAATCCCTGGTGAAGAAATGCTTCTTCAGCCTTCACATGCTAAGGAAAGTCAGACCCTATTTTCACCAAAAACACTTTGCAGTCCTAGTACAATCCATCATCCTCTCCAGATTGGATTACTGCAATTCTATCTACCTCAGCCTAACCAAGAAAAGCCTCCACAGACTTCAGCGGATTCAGAACGCCGCAGCTAAGCTTGTTTTCGCGAAAAGCAAATTTGATCACGTCTCACCACTCCTGTCTAAGCTCCATTGGCTCCCAGTAATCCCCAGGATCCACTTCAAATGTGCGTGTCTGGCCTACAAGATCCTACATGGCATCCTTCCTGCCGTTATCCCTCTATCCTGGAACTCCCCAACCCCTACTTCCTCCAGATCCTCCCAAATTTTTAAACTATCCTTCCCTTCCATAAAAGGTATTTCCCTTGTAGGCAAACTTGGGTCATCCCTCCCCTTTAGAATCACTGAGATCTGGAATAACCTCACCTCCCTCTCCGAACCTCAAGCTCCCTCCAACTCTTCCGCAAACACCTAAAAACCTGGCTATTCTCAAAACTGTAACACTTCCCCCCTCTTAGGCCTCTCACCTTCCCCCTTTACACCTAACTCTTTAATCTCTCCACTGTAGTTCCTCTCTCATCTTTCTTCCTGTAAACCGTGCCGAGCTCCGCATTCGTGGAGATGGTGCGGTATATAAACCCAAGGTTTAATTTAGTTTAGTTTAGTCAGGCGCCCCGCCTTGAACGGCAAGGTAATGGCGGAATAGAAATCTCTAATGTATTGTAATGTAATGACACCATTATTTATTTATTTTAGAGCAGAATGATGCATGTACAACTCATCCCTCTCCCCCAAATCAATTATTCTTGCGTAACGTGCTAAGACGAGGGGACACTCAACGAAATGACGTGGCAACACTTTTAAAACGAACAGGAGGAAATATTTTTACACTCCGTGAATAGCTCATGTTTTGGAATCCATCACCAGAGGATTTGATAAAAGCAGTTCGTACACCTAGACTTCATAAAGGTTTGGAACGTTTCCTGGAGGAAAAGTCAGTGGTCTGCTATGCAGAAAGCCGTTGCTTGCCGTGGGATCGATAGCGTGGAATCTTGCTACGCTTTGGGATTCTCAAATCTTTCTGCTTTTCGGGATTCCAGAACCTTGCTACTTTTTGGGGATTCTGCCAGGTACTTGTGACCTGGATTGGCCACTGTTGGATGCAGGATACTGAGCTAGATGGACCACTGGTCTGCTCCAGTGTAGTTAGTTGGTGTCAGGTCAAAAGCGCGCCGGGACAAAGGCGCGCACAGACAATTGAGCGCAGCGCGGAGGCGCGCACCACAGAAAATTACTGTTTTTAGGGCTCCGATGGGGGGGGGCATGGGGGGGAACCCCCCCACTTTACATAATAGAGATTGCGCCGCGTTGTGGGGACGTTGTGGGGGGTTTGGGGGGTTGTAACCCCCCACATTTTACTGAAAACTTAACTTTTTCCCTGTTTTTAGGGAAAAAGTTAAATTTACAGTAAAATGTGGAGGGTTACAACCCCCCAAGCCCCCCACAGCGCCGGCGCGATCTCTATTAAGTAAACTGGGGGAGCTCCCCAACAAAACCCCCCGTCGGAGCCCCTAAAAACTGTAATTTTCTTCGGTGCGCGCCTCCGTCTTGTGCTCAGTTGTCGGCGCGCGCCTTTGTCTTTTGCGGGGTTGTCTATGAACCTAGTTAGTCTTATACGAGGCCATTTTTTGGGCCCCCAAATCTCGTCTTATATTCGAGTATATACGGTATCTACTCTTCTGGGCTCAGACTCAGTCAAACTCACATCTGGATGTTTTTGGAAAGCAGACTATTCTTTACTGCTGTCCTGTAAATCAGTCACTATTTGATGTGTGTCCATGTAGCAGAGGGTCAAAGGTTACAAAAAGCACCAGATTTTGAAACGACCCCTGACACAGGCGTTTTACGCTGAAACACAGCCTGTGTCGGGTCCAACAATAAACATCTTGATTGTCCCACTCTCTGGCGGCCCTTGGTCCATGAACTAAAATCCATTTATACATTTGCTACCATTAAATATTTCTTCAGCAAAGGTAGTAACCATTTTTTACTTCTTCTGTTCTCTTTATTGTCTCTGCAAATATAGGAACCCTAACTGGTATATTAGTTTAGTTTAGCTAGTTTAATTAAAAAAAAAAAAAACAACCCAAAACAACAACTTGATATAATGCCCTTCAAATAAATCAGAGCAGTTTACAAAAGTTACAAAATTCAAATTGGAAAAAAAAAAAAAGGAAGTACAGTACAATATCTCAATAAAAGCAGCACATATGAGAGAGTGCTGAAAAGTTCCAACCTCAATCAACTAACTTCCCAAATTCTGAGTATTATTTTGCTACTGTAATTAAAAGAGCATTATCTTATTTCATTAAGTGACAATTTGCAGAAATGAAATTCCCTATTTTGACATTGTTTCAGATCATTGATCGAACCAGATCCACGTCATTCTCTTCTCGGTTGGACTGAGAACTTTTCAGCACCCCCTCGTAGTGTGAAGAGTTTCAGTCTCTGGTACCCAGAGCTGACATTGTGAGGTCATAATGCCTCATTCCACCAATAAGAGCCAACCGCATCAGTGATGTCACAATGGCTGGATTGTCCTATACTTGGCTCACTTTTATTACATACGAGGGGGTGCTGAAAAGTTCTCAACCCAACCAACCAACTTCCTCAATTCTGCGCGTTATTTTGCCAATTTGTAAAAATAAAATTCTCTGTTTTGACATTGTTTCAGATCATTGATTGAACCAGACCCACGTCATTCTCTTCTCGGTTGAGTTGAGAACTTTTCAGCACCTCCTCGCAGTGTGAAAAGTTTCAGTCTCTGGTAACCAGAGCTGAGCTTGTGATGTCATAATGCCTCATTCCACCAATAAGAGCCAACCTCATCAATGATGTCACAATGACTTGATTGTCCTATACTTGGCTCACAAGGGGGGTGCTGAAAAGTTCTCATCCCAATCAACTAACTTCCCAAATTCTGAGCATTATTTTGCCACTGTAATTAAAAGAGCGTTATCTCATTTCATTAAATGACAATTTGCAGAAATGAAATTCTCTGCTTTTTGACATTCCTTCAGATCATTGATCGAACCAGATCCACGCCATTCTCGTCTCGGTTGGGCTGAGAACTTTTCAGCACCCCTTCGTTTAAAGTTAAGCGGAGACTCTGATGCCGCACTTTTCCTAAGCCACGGTAGCGGTTTCTAATGTGGCCCAGAACGCTAACTGCTTCAATGGTGCTCCTATACTCATAGAATTCCTGGGAGCGTCAGAGCATTTAGCGCCCCGGGCCATGGTAGAAACCTCTACCGCGGCTTAGTAAAAGAGGGCTTTTATCTACATACTAGTTGTTTAGCCCGTTACATTAACGGGTGCTAGCAGCCCTTCTCCCTTACTTTTACCTCCTCCCTGTCCAGCAGCACCCCCACCCATTCCCTGCTCCCCCTATATAGCAGTAGCCCTTCTCCTTTTATCTCCCCCTGTTCAGCGTCACCCCATTTCCAGCTCCCCATATCCAGCAGTAGCTCTTCTCCTTTGCAGGAGCCCTTCTCCCTTCCTTTTACCTCTCCCCCCCCCCCCCCCCCCGTCTAGCAGCACCTCTTCCCTGCTTCCCCTATCCAGCAGTAGGCCTCCCTTCCTGTTACCTCCCCCCCTGTCCAGAATCACCTTTTCCCTGCTCCTCCTGTACTGCAGCACCCCCTTACCTGCTCCCCATGTCCAGTCCGGTGATCTCCAGCCATCAGGCTGGCTCCTGCAGGGAGTCTAGTTCCTGTCCGGTCCCCGCCAGGCGTGCGAGCCTGCTCCGCCCCCTCCTGACCTGCCGGGAGTATTTGAATTAGACCCGACGGTTCCTGTTGAGGGAAGCACTCCTCACCGGACTCAGCGGTGAACTCCAGCCATCAGGCCGACATCCACCTTGTTTTTTTTTTTTTTAGTTGAAAGACGCGGCGGTGGCTCCTCTCATGATCCCCGCCTGCGTCGGAAGTCCGACGCAGGCGGGGATCGTGAGAGGAGCCACCGCCGCGTCTTTCCAAGAATCGTAAGCCGCGCATGCGCACTTCCTATGTGTCCACTACAGCTCACGGAAAACTGGCACACACTTAGGAAGTGCGCATGCGCGGCTTACCATTTTATTATATTAGATGGAGCAGCTCTGTCTGTTTAACTAGGACCGCTGAATTTATGGGCTCCTTGTACTATGCTGCGTTAGGGCTTTAACGCGCAGAATGGCGCCCGCTGGACCTTAACACCAGCATTGAGCTGGCGTCAGTTCTAGCTCTGTAGCGTGCGGAGTAGCACGCGGTAATTTCCTGCGTGCGCTAAAAAAAACGCTAGCGCACCTTAGTAAAAGTAGCCCTATGTGTAAATACGGCCAATCTCTATTTAGCTGACTTAACGTCTGCTTTTTGTGTCCAAACTTCAGAGCTCAACATGTGAATTCAATCACATCCTTAGCTGTGTCTCAAGGCCAATCCCATTTTATACTGGGTACAGTTAGTGAGTTGCACGGGCCAAATTAACCATTTAAATGCCAATAATTGAGGGCTAATGGATTCACGCACTTGCCACCTGCTGGTCAACCCAGAACATGTTTAGAATATTTTTCTTTTAATCCAGATGAAGGCAAAATGAATATTTTCAGTCAGTCCCTGGGAAAAGTAAATGTGGCAGAAGAGTAAGTTACTGTATGCTAGAGATGGGAAGCCCAAAAACGGTGACGGAACAAAAGCGCGAGAGACATCAGCCCGCCGACATTGCAGTGCGACAATTTGGCGCAAGACACCAGCGCGCCGGTGAAAATCTTACTTTTAAAGAGCTCCGATGGGAAGTTTGAGTTGGGACCCCCCCCCCCCACTTTACTTCATAGTCTTCGCGCTGCCGTTGGGGGAAACCCCCCCCCCCCCCATTATAGAGAAAACTTAACTTTTTCCCCATGCCCTTTATCATTTTTGTTGCTCTTCTCTGGACCCTCTCAAGTACCGCCATTTCCTTATTAAGGTACGGTGACCAGTATTGAACGCAATACCCCAGATGCGGTCACACCATCGCCCTATACAGCGGGAGGATAACTTCCTTGGTTCTGGTAGCAATACCTTTTTTGATAATGCCCAACATTCTGTTCGCCTTTTTCAAGGTCGCGGCGCATTGTGCCGCCGGTTTCATTGTTCTATCCACCATAACCCCTAGGTCCCTTTCTAGATTGCCTTCCCCCAATAATATCCCCCCCCCATCGTGTAATTGTACATCGGGTTTCCTTTTCCCATGTGCATGACTTTACATTTCTCCACATTGGAGCTCATCTATTTGCCCACTCACTCAGTTTGTTCAGGTCCCTTTGAAGTTCTCTACATTCCTCGACAGTTCTAACCTTACCGGAGAGTTTTGTGTCGTCCGCAAATTTTATAATTTCGCACTTCGTCTCTGCTTCCAGGTCATTGATAAATATATTGAACAGCAGCGGTCCAAGCACTGACCCCTGCGAGACACCACTCGTGACCCCTTTCCAGTCAGACCTTTCACTCCTACTCTGTTTTCTGTTCGCCAGCCAGTTTTTGATCCATCTGTGCATGTCCCCTTCCACTCTGTGGTTTACTTTGTGTTTGATGCAGTTTGATTGCTTGAGCAGGCTGCCCTACTCAACAAATCAAACGACATCAAGCAAAAAGTAAACAAAAAACTAAAAAAAATCAAGGTTATAGAGCTGGGGATTCACTGAATCCCCTGAAGGCCCTCACCGCACGTCACTGGTAAAACCAGAAGGCCTGGTTAGAGCTATTCTTAGAAAATGCTGGTTAGTATGGTATTTATTGGTAACCAGGTAAATTTATCAGGATAACCCTAGTCAAGCAAACTACAAAACTACCTACTCCTTTTACTACGGTGCGCTAAGCAATTTAGGGCACGCTAACCACATGCTAGACGCTAATGCGTGCATGTTAGTCTATGGCCTCGTTAGCGTTTAGCACACGCTAAAACTCATAGCGCACCTTAGTAAAACGGGGGGTAAGGTGCACTGTACGCTAAATGCTGAGCAACCCTTAGGGATCGAACGGGCGACTTTGCATTCGACGTGCACCGCTTGGCGCCACACCTTTGTAACAGGACTCATAAATCTACCCTTCGCACAGAAATACACTTCTCCCTCCGGATTCGCGGGGGATAGGGGAAGAGCCAAACCGCGAATATCCGGCTCTGACCCACCCCCGCCTCCCTCCCGCCTTCCTGGCCTTACCTGGTGGTCTAGCGGGCTTTCGGGGCAGAAGAGATCTTGCTACGCTCCTGCCCCGTGCAGATCGCCATTGGGAAATGGCTGCTGTGAGTTCCCGTAGTCTCTCGAGACTACGACGGGAACTCCCTACAGCTATTTCCTAATGGCGATCTGCACGGGCAGGAGCGTAGGAAGATCGCTCCTGCCCCGAAAGCCCGTTAGACCACCAGGTAAGGCCGGGATGCCAGGGGGAAGACTTAATAATGGTTTTTTTCTTTCTTTTTTCCCCCTCCCCCAAAAATCACGAATATGTGAAATCGCGATTGCCGAAACCGCGAATGGAGAGGGGGAAGTGTATGAGTATCAACATGGTTTACATTTGTTCTGAGGAAAAAAACATAAAACAATACACGAATGAAGGCAACACAAGCCAGTGGTGGCTCTTCCTCTGACGTCACTTCTAGGAAGTGACATCAGAGGAAAAGCCGATGCTGGCATGAGCAGCGGGTGGGATCAATGCTTACGCCACGAACGTTAATGAGGAACTTGGAAGGGAGGGCCGTGCGTGCGACAGGAGGGTACGGGGAAGGAGCGGATGGGGATGAGGGCGGAGAAGAGGGTTTAGGGACCCCCCCCCCCGGGCGCCTTTCACCCTCGCTACGCCACTGCGGGTTAATGCATTGTTTCGGCAGGAGGGAGATCGGGAGGAAGTTAATGGTATGGGTGAGTTTTTTTTTTTTTTTTTAAAAGAGATAAATTCCTACTCGCTCACCCAGTTGTTTTTTATGTAGGGTTTGGGGTGGTTGTGGAATATTGGGGGTTCGGGGTTGGTCACAGCTTTGAAAAAGGCAGGTGCCAATGAAATGTATTATCTCGGTGTGGCTAAAAGTGAGAAGAATGAGGATGCCATTGTCTGCTCATGTGCGATACCGCTATGGTTAGAGGTAGGCCCCTGCGGCACTGGGAAATTGGGATTATTGGCATCATGGTTAATCTGTACGGAAGAGGGGATAGTTCAACACCATATAGCTCCGAGTGGGGGGTATAATGTTAAGCTATACTGAGCTGTTGAGTTGTGTTTTTGAATGTATTTTAGAGCCTTGTTTTTTCCACTCAGTTTCTAGTGCGTATTTATTGTTGACGAGAATGCGATCGGGCACGACGACTGTGCGAGGGACAATATTATTTAATATGTTCGTCTTACTGAGGAAGCTCACTGCGGCTTACAGGCTTGGCCACTTCTGCATGCAGTGATGGCCTTAAACAGTTGGACACATTAGCCACAGCACCACAAACCCTATATAAGTGCCAAAGTGCAAACCCCAGCCCGGTTCACATAACGCAGAGACTTTTTCGCAGGCATCCTACAGAGGGCGCTGCTGCTTTACACATGAGATCAGCAAAGCTAAGCAATAAATATACCAGCCAGAAATGAATAAGTCTCCAAAGAGAAATCTGTCTTAGCCTGTCTAACTCAGGAAAAGGGGAATTATTACACTTAATTAAAGTGTATTGACACCATATGTGCTCCACCTCTGCCTTTGGCTTTATTAATGGTAGGAAAGCCGAAGACTTACTTTTTAGGCCTATAGAGTAGAAAGGTTTTATTGCTGTACTGTTACTGTGGTTTTGCTAAAAATATTAATCCATCTAATTACAGCCATAGAAAGCAGAGTTTCCAAGTCTGAGTTGTCTAATTATATACATAAATTTCTAAAGAAACATTGAGGCTATCACCAGTATTTGTTTTATAAATATATCTATTCACTGATTGGTAATAGAAGACATGAATGTTGCTGTTTGTGTTTTACTGAGTCAACTAATAAAAAAATTTAAATCACTTATATTTACCAGTACTTTAGGTATAGGAAAAATATATATACAGATATAAAATCATAAATTTATCATGCATTATAAAGTTCAAGTTTATTTAAATTTTAATATACCGACCATCAACGTGTACCTGGCCGGTTTACAAAGCTAAAAATATTAAAATAAATTTTAGAAGGGGGTAGGGAGAGAAAATGTGAACATTAAATAGACAAATATGATTACGAACACGAGTTTTAGGGTGAAGAGGGAGGGAAAGTTAATAATTACATCGTTAAAATGAATTAAAAATTAATTAAGGGGAAGGGAGGGGGCAGAAGAAAAAAACACCAGGAAGGGGGATCGCTTCTTAATATACTGCTATGCTGTTAGAAAAGGAAATTTTTTTTTTTTTAATATTCTTTATTCATTTTCAAGATTACATTAAGTGTTAAAATATATTCATTCACATTGACAATAAATACATCACTTACAAACAATCATTGATACATTTCATAAATTCTTATCCCTTCCCCTATCCCACCCCTCCTTCCCATATATTCCATTATCATATCATAGAAAACATGTAATAATAAAATCCCCCCCTCCCTGCACCTTAATTGATAAATATAAGGGAAACAATTTTAAATTATTAATAATAATAATAATAACAACTTTATTTTTATATACCGCCATACCACAAACAGTTCTAAGCGGTTTACAAGGGAAGAGACAGCGACATTTCAGCGAACATTTGAATTTACATTGGCTTGTTAAGTTTAGTCAGGTTTATCTGGAAGTGTATTGGGAGTACATCAGGTTGAGGTGGGGTTTTTATTGACTTTCTAAACCAGGGGTGTCCAACCTGCGGCCCGAGGGCCGCATGCGGCCCCATGAAGTATTTTGTGCGGCCCCGGTCAAGGGCGATGCAGTGTTTTCCTCTGCTGCCCCCTGGTGTTTACCGTCTTGCCAGCTCCCTCCTCTATCTTGTTGCAGCGTTTACGTGTTTATGCGGCCCCAGAAACATTTTTTTCGGTCAATGCGGCCCAGGGAAGCCAAAAGGTTGGACACCCCTGATTTAGACACTTATATTGTCTAATAGGGTTATCATATGGCTCCAGAAAAAGGGGGACGGATTGAGACATCCGGATTTTACATCCATTGAAAGCAATGTCATTAAAACCCAGATGTCTCGTCTGTCATCCTTACTTTCAAAGGTCACAGGTTCTGTTTCATCTGTACGCACGAGACATCGTGGAATGTCCGGCTTTGGCTCTGGTGCGAAGGCAAGTGCTGCCAGGTGCTCGGACAGAAACCAAAGATGTCTGGAAATGGCTTTGAGCGCCTTGTTCTAAACGTTTGGTACGAGACCCTATGGTTATGCGTCTTTGAATAAGAAGGTTTTTAGTTTAGGGTCCTTTTACTAAATGCTCAAGCCACCCATAGAATAATAATGGGCGCCTTAGCATTTAGCGCACGCTACATCGATTATCCTGCGCTGATTCGGTTACCGTGCGCTAAATCAGTTAGTGAGCCTTAGTCAAAAGACCCCTTTATTTTGAAGCTGGAGTCAGAGTCAGGACACTTCAACCAACTCCATTCGAAACTGTTTCCGACTCCGACCAACAACTGCGACGCTGACTGTTTAATGCATATAGTCCTCCCTCTTTTAGAAAGCCACGCGGCACTCGATGCTCCGATGCCCATTCAATTCCTATGGGTAATGAAACGTTTACTGCGCTGGCCCACACTGCCCTCTTTGGTAAAAGAAGGGGATAATTTAATTGTGAAATAGTCAGCATTAGAACCTTATAGTGAAATTTGTGTTGACTTTATAATAATTTTATAATTTAATTGTTTGTTTCTTAATTCATAAGTTTAGCTCTTCTATCTCTTCACCTGTTATATAAGAACATAAGAACATAAGCAGTGCCTCCGCTGGGTCAGACCTGAGGTCCATCGTGCCCAGCAGTCCACTCATGCAGCGGCCCAACAGGTCCAGGACCTGTGCAGTAATCCTCTATCTATACCCCTCTATCCAATCCTTTCTTGAACCCCAGTACCGTACTCTGCCCTATTACACCCTCTGGAAGCGCATTCCAGGTATCTACCACACGTTGGGTAAAGAAGAACTTCCTAGCATTCGTTTTGAATCTGTCCCCTTTCAACTTTTCCGAATGCCCTCTTGTTCTTTTATTTTTCGAAAGTTTGAAGAATCTGTCCCTCTCTACTCTCTCTATGCTCTTCATGATCTTGTAAGTCTCTATCATATCCCCTCTAAGTCTCCTCTTCTCCAGGGAAAAGAGTCCCAGTTTCTCTAATCTCTCAGTGTATGAAAGGTTTCCATACCTTTTATCAGACGTGTCGCTCTCCTCTGAACCCTCTCGAGTAACGCCATATCCTTCTTAAGGTACGGTGACCAATATTGGACGCAGTACTCCAGATATCAAGTGGGTTTTTATAATGTAAATGTGAAGGTGGAGATAAAGCAATAACTTTTATATTTTTAGAAAATTAATTTATAGGGTAACATGTTCAAAAGTTGTATAGACTTGGAGGGTCTCAGGTGCCTCACCTTTGGCTTGACGAGATCCCTTTGCTTTCATGGCAGGTGGGGATGCCAACCCCGTCAGTCAAAGATATACCCTTCATAAGTCACTTTCATCATTGCATGCATAGTGACATTATGGTCTGAATATCTTCTATCAATTCAAAAAAGCAAACAGGATGCTAGGAATTATTTTAAAATGGGATGGTTAACAAGACTAAGAATGTCATAATGCCCCTGTATCGCTCCATGGTGTGACCTCATCTGGAGTATTGAGTTCAGTTCTGGTCTCCTTATCTCAAGAAAGATATAGTGGTGCTAGAAAAGGTTCAAAGAAGAGCGACCAAGATGGTAAAGGGGATGGAACTCCTCTCGTATGAGGAAAGACTAAAACGATTAGGGCTCTTCAGCTTGGAAAAGAGACAGCTGAGGGGGAGATAGGATTGAAGTCTACAAAATCCAGAGTGGAGTAGAACGGGTACAAGTGGATCGATTTTACACTCGGGTCAAAAATTACAAAGACTAGGGGTACACTCGATGAAATTACAGGGAAATATTTTTAAAATCAATTGGAGGAAATATTTTTCACTCAGAGAATAGTTAAGCTCTGGAACACTTTGCCAGAGGTTGTGGTAAGAGCAGATAGCGTAGCTGGTTTTAAGAAAGGTTTGGACAATTTCCTGGAGGAAAAGTCCATAGTCTGTTATTGAGAAAGACAAGGGGAAAGCCACTGCTTGCCCTGGATCGGTAGCATGGAATGTTGATGCTCTTTGGGATTCTAGAATCTAGATACTCTCTGGCATTCTGGAATCTTGCAATTCTCTGAGATTCTGTATGGAATGTTGCCACTCCTTGGGTTTTGGACAGGTAATAGGGACCTGGATTGGCCACAGTGAGAACGGGCTATTTGGCTTGATGGACCATTGGTCTGACCCAGTAAGGCTATTCTTATGTTCTTAATAAAGTGAAAGAAATGTGGATTGATAGCAGATTATAGCATTCACCATCTCCAACCGCCAATTCAAGAGGACAATTACTGCATACATTTTTAAAAAAATAAACTTGAGGACTTATCTGAATCTCCTTGGCAGAAACTACATAAATATCGGCGACCTTGTGAGTGAATGTAATGAATTTAGTACTTATGTTTTCTTATGCATTCTGTTTGCTGCTCCGTTGAGTTGAGTTGACCCCTCCCCCTTGAATATCTTCTGATCGATCATATAAGACAGTGGTTCCCAACCCTGTCCTGGAGGACCTCCAACCAGTCGGGCTTTGGGGATAGCCTTAATGAATATGCATGAAAGAGATTTGCATATACTGGAAGTGATAGGTATGCAAATCTGCCCCATGCATATTCAGTAAGGCTGACTGGCTAGTGGTCCTAATCTAATCTAATCTAATCTAATCCTTAGGTTTGTATACCGCATCATCTCCACGTTCGTAGAGCTCGACGCGGTTTACAGTAGGAGAAATAGGAAGGAACTACAACAGAGGGTTAGAGGTAGAAGTGTGAAGAAAATTTAGAGGACTTGGGATGCCAAGATATAAGAGTTTCCTTGATTCCTAAGTTGGACGGAGACTTACATTTTTTGAGAAAAGCCAGGTTTTCAGATGTTTGCGGAAAACTTGGAGAGAGCTCAAGTTCCGAAGAGGGGAGGTAAGGTAGTTCCAGAGCTCAGTGATTTTGAAGTGGAGGGAGGTCCCTAGCTTTCCTGTGTGGGAAATGCCTTTTAGCGAGGGGAAGGATAGTTTTAATTTGTGGGAGTATCTGGTGGTATTAGGGTTTGAGGAATTCCAAGAAAGAGGGATAAAGGGAGGGAGGATACCGTATAGGATTTTGAAAGCTAAACAGGCGCATTTATAGTGGACCCTGGTGATTATCGGAAGCCAGTGGAGCTTGGCCAGGAGTGGGGAGACATGGTCAAATTTACTTTTAGCGAAGATGAGCTTGGCCGCGGCATTCTGAATCCGTTGGAGTCTGTGGAGGATAGGGTTGGGAACCATTGATATAAGACACCAAATTTCTATGGAGGTTTTTTTGTGTGTGTGTGCTGGTCCGAGAACACAGTCTGAAGCTCTGTTGAATGAAATACTTCAGGAGTGTTTTGTTTATTTTTTGATGTAGATGTTCAGTGCCAAATTTTTCCTTTTTTTTTTGAGAGTTATTGTGCTGACAGATGAACAGATGTGGATTCCTTTGAATGTTACTCATTCCAACAATCTATCCCGCCCTCATTCACAAAGCTGCGCTAGCGTTTTTAGCGCCAGCCGCGATGGTAAGACCTCCGATGCTCATATGAGCGTCAGAGTTCTTACCGCCGTGGACGGCGCTAAAAAACATTGAGATTCTAAGTGGAATGTTGTTACTCTTTGGGGTTCCGGAATCTTTCTACTCTTTAAGATTCTAAGTGGAATGTTGCTACTCTTTGGGGTTCCGGAATCTTTCTACTCTTTAAGATTCTAAGTGGAATGTTGCTACTTTTTGGGGTTCCGGAATCTTTCTACTCTTTAAGATTCTAAGTGGAATGTTGCTACTCTTTGGGGTTCCGGAATCTTTCTACTCTTTGAGATTCTAAGTGGAATGTTGTTACTCTTTGGGGTTCCGGAATCTTTCTACTCTTTAAGATTCTAAGTGGAATGTTGCTACTCTTTGGGGTTCCGGAATCTTTCTACTCGTTAAGATTCTAAATGGAATGTTGCTACTCTTTGGGGTTCCGGAATCTTTCTGCTATTAGGATTCCGCCATGTACTTGGAACATTCGATTCCCAGATAACATACTGCATTATCCAGGGTCTACAATGGAGAGTTATATGGCAGAAAGGAATTTTCTTTAAAATTATGCAATTATACCCCCTCCTCCCCCCCCCCCGCCTTTTATTACGCCATATTAGGGTTTTTTAATCAACAGCCATGGTGGTACATAAGAACATAAGAAGTTGCCTCCACTGGGTCAGACCGAGGTCCATCGCGCCCAGCGGTCCGCTCCCGCGGCGGCCCATCAGGTCTATGACCTGTAAAGTGGTTCCTGACCATTTTTATAACTTACCTCTGCTTCTATCTGTACCCCTCAATCCCCTTATTCTTTAGGAACCTATCTAAACCTTCCTTGAACCCCTGTACTGTGCTCTGGCCTATCACAACCTCTGGTAAAAGCTCCAACGCTCATAGGAATTCATAAAGGGGATGGGGAGGTTAGATTTTTCTCAGATGCTGTTTTCAAGCTTTACCGAGTATAACTGCCTGCAGGCTTACTTTTGACCATAAATACAAATGACCTATGTTCAAATAAATGGTCCATCTAGCCCAGGGATCTCAAAGTCCCTTCTTGAGGGCCGCAATCCAGTCGGATTTTCAGGATTTCCCCAATGAATATGCATGAGATCTGTGTGCATGCACTGCTTTCAATGCATATTCATTGGGGAAATCCTGAAAACTCGTCTGGATTGCGGCCCTCAAGTAGGGACTTAGATCCCTGTTTCTAGCCCAATAGCCCATCCTCACGTTGGCCAATCCAGGTCACTAGTACCTGGCCAAAGCCCAAATAGCAACATTCCATGCTACTGATCCAGGGCAAGTAGTGGCTTCCCCATGTTTTTCTCAATAACAGACTATGGACTTTTCCTCCAGGAACTTGTCCAAACCTTTCTTAAAACCAGCTACGTTATCCGCGTTTACCACGTTCCAGAGCTTAACTATTCTCTGGGTGAAAAAATTTTTTCTCCTATTGGTTGTAAAAGTATTTCCCTGTAACTTCATCGAGTGTCCCCTAATCTTTGTAATTTTTGACAGGAGTGAAAAATCGATCCACTTGTACCCGTTCCACTCCACTCAGGATTTTGTAGACTTCAATCATATCTTCCCTCAGCTGTCTCTTTTCCAAGCTGAAGAGCCCTAACCTCTTTAGTCTTTCATCGTACGAGGGGAGCTCTATCCCCTTTATCATCTTGGTAACTCTTCTTTGAACCTTTTTTAGTTCCGCTATATCTTTCTTGAGATAAGGTGACCAGAATTGAACGCAATACTCCAGATGAGGTCGCCCAAATGGAACAATACAGAGGCATTATAACATTCTTAGGGCTCCTTTTACTAAGGGGCTCTAGAGGTTTTAGCGTGCACTACAATATTGCACGCGCTATATGCTAACACCTCCATAGAGCTTGCGTTAGTATTTTTCATTTAGCGTGTGGTTAGCGAGCGCTAATCTTTAGCGCGTGCTAAAAATGCTAGCGCACCTTAAAAAAAGGAACCCTTAGCCTTGTTAACCATCCCTTTTTTACGATATATTTTTTTCAAAATAAAATGGCTGTAGTTCATTAGCTCATCCATTTTTAGAAGAATCAACAACGTTACAAACTGGATCTGGCTAGATGTTTATGAGTAAATTTTTATTTTCCGAGGTGCTTTTAAGCTAGAATTTTTCAGCAAATGCTTCACATTCCCAAATTTTTCCTTTCCTTGTTGGCTCTTCCCAGGGGTGACAGGATAATCGCGCGCCAGACACCAGCGCGCTGACAATCGAGCGCTGACAATTCGGCGCAAGAAAGAAGTGCGCAGCGGGAAAACTTAGTTTTAAAGAGCTCCGACGGGGGTTGGGGGTGGGAGTGGAACCCCCCAATTTACTGCATAGTGCGCTGCCACATTATAGAGAAAACTGAACTTTTCCCCAAAAAAATCAGAAAAAGTTCCATTTTCTCTATAATGGAGGGTGCCAATCCCCCAACCCCCCCCCCCAACAGCAGCACAAACACTATACAGTAAAGGGGGGGGGTCCCCACTCACACCACGGTTCAGAGCTCTTTACAACTAAGTTTTCCTGCGGTGCGCTTCTTTTTTGTGCCGAATTGTCAGCGCTTGATTGTCGGTGCGCTGGTGTCTCGCGCATGACTGATTATGAAGCCTTCCCAGGTTTGGCAGTTTCAGCATTGATTAGATGAATAATAATTTTTTTTTTTTTTCTAAAATCTTTCAAATGTGCCCTCATTCAGGATGAATAAGAAACCCATTAAACAATGCAATATGACCTTAAGGCTTTTGCTAAATTATAGAACCACAGCCTGAGTTACTAAACTACCACACCGCAGGTACATAGAAAAATAGATTTTGGCATATCTCATGAACCCCTCTGGAAAGTACTCTTTGGAGGGCAATCATACAGTCAAAATGCAAACCCAGACCAGATGTTGGTCGGAAACTGGGTAAATCTACATATGACCAGTTTGCTACAGTGCTAAAAGAGCCACGTGAAGTCTGGGCTTTATTCATGTTTCATGATCCGACTATGAAAATGGCAGAGTACAAATTCAGGTCCGCCTCGCTTCATGTTTAAACAATAACATATGATTAAACGTACAGTGGCTGGCCATTAAAACATGTGCTTAGTGTTTTGAGAGCACCAGCTTGCCTTGGGAAATCAGTGTGAATAATTTCACTGGTTCCACTGGTCTCTGGTTCTACTGGCAGGGCAAAATATTCATGAGATTATCCTGACATTTTTAACGAGATATGCTCATTTTGGTTTTGCAAGAGCAGCCCAAAATTCATATGAATAGTTAAGCTCTGCAACGCGTTGCCAGAGGACGTGGTAAGAGCGGATAGTGTAGCTGGTTTTAAGAAAGGTTTGGATAAAAAGTCCATAGTCTGTTATTGAGACAGGGGAAGCCACTGCTTGCCCTGGATCGGTAGCATGGAATGTTGCTACTCTTTGGGATTCCGGAATCTTGCTATTCTTTGAGATTCTGTATGGAATGTTGCTACTCTTTGGGATTCTAGAATCTTGTTACTCTTTGGGATTCCGGAATCTTGCTATTCTTTGAGCTTCTGTATGGAATGTTGCTACTGTTTGGGATTCTAGAATCTTGTTACTCTTTGGGATTCCGGAATCTTGCTATTCTTTGAGATTCTGTATGGAATGTTGCTACTCTTTGGGATTCTAGAATCTTGTTACTCTCTGGGATTCCGGATCTTGCTATTCTTTGAGATTCTGTATGGAATGTTGCTACTCTTTGGGATTCTAGAATCTTGTTACTCTCTGGGATTCCGGAATCTTGCTATTCTTTGAGATTCTGTGTGGAATATTGCTACTCTTTGGGATTCCGGAATCTTGCTATTCTTTGAGATTCTGTATGGAATGTTGCTACTCTTTGGGATTCTAGAATCTTGTTACTCTCTGGGATTCCGGAATCTTGCTATTCTTTGAAATTCTGTATGGAATGTTGCTACTCTTTGGGATTCTAGAATCTTGTTACTCTCTGGGATTCCGGAATCTTGCTATTGTTTGAGATTCTGGGGTATGGAATGTTGCTACTCTTTGAGATTCTAGAATCTTGTTACTCTCTGGGATTCCGGAATCTTGCTATTCTTTGAGATTTTGTATGGACTGTTTTTACTCCTTGGGTTTTGGCCAGGTACTAGGGACCTGGATTGGCCACCATGAGAACGGGCTACTGGGCTTGATGGACCATTGGTCTGACCCAGTAAGGCTATTCTTATGTTCTTATTGCTAGAGTTATATTTTTGATGCATTTTACAAGTCTTAGACTTCACAGATATTTGTGAAGTCTTAGTGGAGAACTTTCAGAGCTCTCACTGTCTAAAAATGGACCCCTACCAGTGGCGCCACTCCCCCGCCTTCTTCTCCACCACTCCACCCCCATCTGCTCCTTCCCCGCCCCCTCCTGCCACGCACGCACACCTCTTTCCTTCCTCCATACCTCTTTGACATTCCCAGCATGACCGGCAGTCCCAACCTGCTGCTCTCACCGGCGTCAGCTCTTCCTCTGAAGTCACTTCCTTGGTGCGGGTCCAGGAAGTGATGTCGGAGAAAGAGCCGACACTGACGCAAGCAGCCGGTTGGGGTTGATGCTCGCACCGGTAGTGGTAAAGTGGAAAGATGGATGGGTGCCGTGTTCCCACCAGGACCAGGACGGCACCTAGGCTGGACCCCCCTCCCCCCACCCACTCCATCACTTACTACACCACTGCCCCCTACTGCTAGTTCTTAAGCATCCTAAAAGCTGGAAAACTCTGGGCATGAAGACAACTGTTCTATAAGAGTGCATATTTGTATAATGGAATATGCAGTATATGCATGAATGTGTTTAGGTGTGAGCACTTATGGAAGCCATAAGGGACTCACACAACTTCCATCGCACACATTACATTCAACTTATCAATCACTACAGAATTAGCAACGTACACAACATTTTTGGAACAAATTACTTGGCCACATCTTTTTTTAACAAGTCATGAAATGACAATTCCCCCTCCCCTTTACAAAACTGTAGCACAGTTTATAATGTTGGCTGCGGTGGTAACAGCTCTGACGCTCATAGGAAGAATGGTTATTTTACATCTCCCATATACTGTCAATAATTAGTTTTAATTTGTTACCACAGACCTACCCTAATGGTTACTGCACATTAAAACCAGCCAGTAACCTCCCCCCCCCCCCCTAGGAAGGGACAGGTCGTAGGCATGCAGCAGGTGTAGAGAGGACATGGTCATCTGTGACAGCCAGCATGCAGGTCACATGCTATCTGCCACGACTGTCGATAACATAATGTGCAATCACTCTACCGGAAGTTTGGTAGCATGGCCACATCCGTGAGAAGGGTAACTCTCAAAGTATCCCCAAACACCAATCACATTCTTACCTCAAGAACCCCTGATCAAGCCTTCCTCCCCCCCTTCCTCAATAGGACTGCCCTGCTCCTATAGGCAATAACTCCCCACATACTTTGACCAGACAGGGTCCGATCTGGCTCTGGTCACGTTGATTTCCCAGCTGTCCACCAGGGGGAGGCAGAGACAACTAAGAAATCACTTGGTAGACAGTATTCAGGTCACCACCAGGGGAGCCCAAGAGTCACTCAACTCCATGCTGACTCAGCCAGATTAGGGCATGTCCCTGTATTACAAAAGCCAGCAGTTTGGAACAGGCAGACAGGCAGGATAGGGAGAAGGTTAAAGCCTTTCTTCCCTGATGACCTCCCTGGGCCAAGCAGAGGGGATAGATGTACTCCCATGGAGATAGAAGAAGCTGGTGAGACCCTGAATCTTCCATTGCCTGATGAGGAGGAAACTCCTATGGAAATACAAGGACAACTGCCAGAACAGTTTGTGGATGTGCCTGAACCAATGGAAGTAGGCTTGCTAACCAGACGCAAGGAATAAGGCTGCAACAGTGAGTTTTGTTTTTGAATTGTTTTTGGACTCTGCTTTTGTTTGAAGTTAAGAAGCTGAAAGTGCCTTATCCGAGGAAGAGGTTTGCAATCAACCAGGGAGGGAATTTGAAGGCTGTGTATGAAGCTTTTTGCAAGGCAAACCTGGGGGCACTCTCCATTTCCCAGCAGTACTTTAAAAGCTGGAGGCTTTGTTTTAGAACTGTGAACTGTTGATGCCAGAGCTGAGAACTTTATTTTTTTCATTATAACCTGCCTGAGAATAGGAGGTGAGAACTCTGAGGAAAAGGAAGCTCTAAGGAGGGCAATTCCTCAGGTGAATTATTGTATTTGTCAGAGAGAAAGAAAAAGCCTGAACTTTTATCTGAGCTGTTTTTTTGTTGTTGTTGTTCTCTTGAGTTTTGTTTTGCTTGGATTTTTGCAATTGACATTATTTACTTTGTTGGTGTCATCCTGACCTTTATGTTTTTTGGAAGTAAATTTGCATTAATAACGGTTATACAACTGTGGTTATGTTTTGATTTTAGTTCCTTTTCTGGGTCAGTCCAATCCTGCAGGGTGACTCCAGGCCGGGTCACACGCTGGTGTACTTTTTGTGTTCAGCCACTGAGTGTGCTGTAGTGTGGCTACAATACATACCCTGATCCCTTCAATCTTCCCAGTTACTTCAAGTTTAATAAAAATTTGGTTAATCGCCTATCTTAGATTCTAGGCGATATACAATAATAATAATTAAAAAAGGGTGCATTACAAATTTAAAAAATTAAATGAAAACAGTCTATTGTAAAGAGCAGAAGTCCCAGCTGAGTCCAGGATTTAAAATGGTGGATCTGGCCCCTAGCATCTAAAGCCAAACTCTTCACAAGATCTTTAAAATTATTTGTACTAAAGCACACATTTCCCTTTGAGTAGAAGTGGTTGGTAGACTGTACCACTTTCATCTAAATGTTATGTTCAATAGAACCATAAGGAAGTTCTTCTTCACCCAGAGAGTGGTGGAAAACTGGAACGCTTTTCCGGAGTCTGTCATAGGGGAAACACCCTCAAGGGATTCAAATAGGGGGAAACACTTTCCAGGGATTCAAATAGGGGGAAACACCCTGCAGGGATTCAAATAGGGGAAAACACCCTCCAGGGATTCAAGACAAAGTTAGACAAGTTCCTGTTGAACCTGAACATACACTGGTAGGGCTAGTCTCAGTTAGGGTGCTGGTCTTTGACCAGAGGGCCACCGCGTGAGCGGATTGCTGGGCATGATGGACCACTGGTCTGACCCAGCAGCGGCAATTCTTATGTTCTTATGTAAATATTCAGACATATTGAATAAGTTGTCAGGAAAACCAGTGGTCCACCAGTGGTTAGGTGGGCGGTGTATTTTTTTTGAAGGTGGGGTTTATAAAAAAAAAGTATTTCAGCAGGCTTACATTGGAATCCTTAGGGAAAAGGAATTCGAAAAAGAGTAGGTTGTATTGGAAGAGCAAACAGAGCAAAGTATTGGGGGGGGGGGTGTTTCATGAGTATCTGACATAATACAAAGCATTGTCCGCAGCACCGCTGAAATCAGAGGAATAAACATATTTACTTGAACATCTTCAGTTCTATTGAAATTGCAGAAGAATTTGTACTTCTGGATTCGTGCGCGCGGTTTCTCGGTCCACCAGCCTTCCAAAACTAACCCTATAAAAGTAAACTGTTATGGCACTTTTTCGAAGCCCCAGCTCATCAATCCATCGACAGCTTGCTTAATGAGCAGATAATTGAACTTAAGCATCTTAATTTAGACGACTTGTTTATTTAGGTAGCCATCTCGTGAAATAAAGTAGGGAGCTGGTTTCATTCCAGGCATGTTCACTATTTGCTTATGTTTTATGATCTCAATCCAGGGAAATCAGAAGAGCGTCAGAAAACTATTGTACATGGTCTACAGTGAAATGATTGAGGACGACGATGTCTATGCGTAGAAAGATTTTTTTGGAAAAAAACAAATGAACTGAATAAATGGACTGTTATGATCAATGGTAAGAACATTACATGCCAAGTGTTACCACACATTGACCGAGAGGCACAAATGAAGGGTGTTCATGGAACACAATTCTGTTTCCATTGCACTGTGTTCCTTGGTTCAGGAGGATGAGCCTAACAGTTATTGCAGTGGGCTGAGCTGCGACTGCTTGTGACCCTGGACACGCAGCAGTTAGGTAGCGGTAGGGGCCCTACCACCGCCTAACTGGCACGTTTCTAAAAAAAAATTGAAGGTGCTATTCTAAGGCGCCAGTCTCTTGCCTACAGAGGTGCAAAAGAACATAAGAATAGCTTTACTGGGTCAGACAAATGATCCATTAAGCCCAGTAGCCCATTCTCAAGGTGACCAATCCAGGTCCTTAGTACCTGGCCAAAACCCAAGGAGTAGCAACATTCCATACAGAATCTCAAGGAATAGCAAGATTCCGGAATCCCAGAGAGTAACAAGATTCTAAAATCTCAAAGGAGTAGCAACATTCCATTCAGAATCTCAAGGAATAGTAAGATTCTAGAATCCCAGAGAGTAGCAAGATTCTAGAATCCCAAAGAGTAGCAACATTCCATACAGAATCTCAAGGAATAGCAAGATTCCGGAATCCCAGAGAGTAACAAGATTCTAAAATCCCAAAGAGTAGCAACATTCTAAACAGAATCTGAAAGAATAGCAAGATTCTAGAATCCCAGAGAGTAGCAGCATTCCATACAGAATCTCAAAGAATAGCAAGATTCCGGAATCCCAGAGAGTAACAAGATTCTAGATTCCCAAAGAGTAGCAACATTCTATGCTACTGATCCAGGGCAAGCAGAGGCGTATGGATGCCTATAGATGCCTAAGGCTCGTAGATACAAGACCAGCGTCTTAAATGTAGGCCTTTAAAATGCTAGCCTACATTTAAGGCACCTGTGTTAAAAAAAACAGCCGTGATTCTACAAATGATGCCAGTGCATGATTGACATGCAATTGGCAGCCATTTCTTAGACAGCAGCTAATACTGGCACCATTTATAGAATCCAGCAGTTAATCCTTCATTGCTTCAGATACAAAGCATAGATTTGTGAGCCCACTAGGGACAGCAAAGGTATCGGCATATAATGGCCTTAATTCTATAAAGGGCACATTTCTGTAGGCGCCTACCAATGTTTTTTAATTGGTTCAATCGGTGCTGTTAATTGAATAGTAATACTAAAAAATTAATTAAAAAATTTTTGATTTTGGGGTTGGCGCCTACATTAGGAGATGCCATGTAGGCATCTATATACTAAAGTGCCTACCTGTGCCCATCCAAAAAGTAGACGTGGCTAGGGGGTACACCAACCTTACAGCGAATGACTTTGGCGCGCTGTATATTCCGCTCAGTCAAATGCGCGCAGCGACAAGTGCGTTTATGAAGGGGGGGTTGCGGCATTTGTAAGTGTAGTGGGGAGGGGGTTTGCGGCAATCTAATTTAGAGTATGTTGGCATTGAACACCCCTCTAAGAGCACGAGAGTGCATAATTTATTTATTTATTTATTTCTATTTCTATCTCGTCCTCCCAGTAGCTCAGAACGGGTTATAAGCCAACATTCACAATCGAAAACATTTTGGACAGTACAAGACTATACAGCAACTTAAGTTAATTTGGACAGTTCAAACTCTATACAGCAACTTAAGTACATTTTGGACAATACAAGACTTTGCAGCAACTTAAGTACATTTGGACAGTTCAAACTCTATACAGCAACTTAAATATATTTTGGAAAGTACAAGACTATACAGCAACTTAAGTACATTTTGGACAGTTTAAAGATTATATAGCAACTTAAATATATTTTGGACAGTACAAGACTATACAGCAGCTTAAGTACATTTTGGACAGTTTAAAGACTATATAGCAACTTAAGTACATTTTGGACAGTTCAAACTCTATACAGCAACTTAAGTACATTTGGACAGTTCAAAGACTATACAGCAACTTAAGTACAGGAGAGTGCAGAAAGGAGGGGGAATATAAGGGAGTCAAGGGGTAGTTTGCAGTTAGAATTTCAGTTGAAGAGGAGGGTCTTTACTGCTTTTTGGAAGGTCATCAGAGAGTTCTGTAGTCTGATTTGGGGGAGGGGGAGTTGGTTCCAGAGATGGAGGATGAAGTGACTGTAGGAGCGTTTGCGGGCAGTTTCTGACAGGAGAGACCTTCCTGGGGGGATGCATAGGCGTTTCTCCGTTTCAGAGCGGAGGAGGCGGGTGGGGGCGTACAGGGTTAGCTTGGATCCTATGTAGGCTGGGGTGGTGGCGTAGAATCTTAATAATTGTAAAAGGTTCCCCCCACACCCACATCAGAGTGAGAGCGTAAGTTGTAATCGAGTTCTAAGTGTAGTGGGGGGTACCCCCCCCCACAACCCTGAACGAGAGCGCCAACCCCCCCCCCCCCGAATGACAGTGTGGGGGTGGTTCCCCCACACCCCCCCCTGAAAGCAGAAAATGGAAGGAATAGGGCGGCGTGCATGGGTCCTGCACGCAACTGTCCGGGCTGAATTATCCGTGTGCCAATCTCCTGCACGCACTTGACGGGTCACCAGTTAGGGGTGGTGTATGGGTGTGTATTGCCTTAAGCGCTGGTAAATTAGGCCAAGAAAACCCTAATATACCAATCCCTAACCTTATGATGCCCACTGGTGCCTAAGTTGAGTTAGACGCAACCAGGCATGATTCTAGAAACAGCACCTACTGGTTGATTGATGACCGCGCTGAGCAGCACCTAGCCATTACGCGCCATTTATAGAATCAGGACCACTATGTACAGTGCTGCATATGTCTAGTACAGGTTTGTCCAACCTATTTTCTATCAGGCCCAAGGGAGGAGGCCTGAGGAGTCTCAGCAAATCAGGGCCTTCCAGATATCCTTCACGGGCCGCGATTGTCCTACACGCACAATTGTCAGGGCGCATTTGTCAGAGCGGAATTGTCCTGCGCGGATTTGTCGGTGTACCCTTTGGCACACCTAATGCTAGCTGCAGTCATGCCATGTCAATGGCAGTCTTAAGTGGACATATGTAAGTGTGCCTTGATATGTTCACAACCTGATAGCATTCTATATGTGGCATGCATTGCTAGACAGTGGACCGATGAAACACCCATTATACTGAAGGAAAGCCCGAAAAGCCTCTACGACGAATGCAGCGGCAAATCAAAGAGTCGTGAGGAAGAGATGTCAAATACTCATCCGTGGATTATTCAAGATACACTTTATTGATAAAAAAAAATTTGTAGACGCGACACTGACTGTTTTTCAGCAAATATTCCTTTGTCAAGAGTCTATGAAACCATAAGAAATAATGCCATTTTCAGAACAAAAAGATGGACATTTTCTTGTTTTGAAAATGGTCATGTGCGTGTTCCACAAAACATCTAAACATGGATTTAAATGGCATATCAAAAATGTCCCCTAAACCTCATTATCAGATGTGTGAAATTTTGACAATTAAATTCCCCATTAAGGTATCATCCTATGGACCCTGAAGAAGGCTCAAGCTGAAACATGGCTGTGTCGGACAGATGACTTTTGTGTCAGCAAAGTAACTATACAGGCTGCCCACAAAAACACTCCTTGATTTTAAATGGTGACAAAATCAAAACTTATTGGAATATGTTTATCAATAAGATGACGGCAAATACAAGTCCCAAAAAGCACGGTTAGGAAGATCTTACACAATCTGCTTGCACTTTCACCCTTATAAGCTGCAATTGGTGCAGAAGTTTCAACCTTCAGACAATGCAATGCGACAAAATGACCAGGTGTTCAAGTGTCCCCCGAGATCACCGGACATTACTGTTTGTGACTTTTCCCTTTGGGGGTACGGACCTCCACTACCCGCAACTATGGATGATCTGCAGGAACGCATCACTGAAGCTATAGTCGCGATCACGCCGGATATGCTTCGGAGAGTCTGGTTCGAGCTTGATTATCGCATCGATGTTTGCTGAGTAACAGGTGGGATGCACATCGAGTGTTTGCAATCGACTAATTCAATCCACCTCAACCAGACCTAGGAGAACCCACGCACCATTCACACAGAAGACAATTCATCTTTTCTGTTACTGCTCCACAAATGTGGAACTCCTTGCCAATCTTCCTAAGAAAAGAGCACGATATTGATAAATTTAAGATTAATTTAAAGACGTTCCTTTTCAAAGACGCTTTTGATTAATAACTTATAATCTGGAACACAATGATTCAATATTTAAAGAAAATAAATTCCTACCTTATGTTTTTACCTAACCTCCTTTTAATTATATTTTGTAGTTCTTATCCCTTTTTTCCCTAAATTCATATCATGTCATGTTTTTTTGTCTCTTTTACATTTATTTTTACTATTATGTATAATTAATGTTTTAATTTTTGTTTTTAAGATTGTAATATTAACTAATTCTATTTATATATATGTATGTTCATCGCTTTGAAAAATGACAAAGCGATTAATCAAAAATTTTAATAATAAACTTGAAACACTCTCCAACCAAATACATCGAAAAAAAAAAACTGTACGACAACCTCCTGGCCACTCGAGCTGCAACACTTGACCTCCAACTCTACAACCTATTGACCTCGGCCACAGACTACAAAACCTTCACAAAAGAAATAAAAACCCTTCTATTCAAAACACACATAAAACCGATCTAACTCAGTCAGAAATGTCCCAAGCATGACCAGCAACTACTCCATATGTACTTCTAATACCATGACAATTCAGATGTAATCCTTAGCAACTCAAAGAAATGTACAAACTACTCTTTAAATACTTCTAATGTCCTGACAATCCATTTGTAATCCGCCTTGAACCGCAAGGTAATGGAGGAATAGAAATCCCTAATGTAATGTAATCAACAGATATCATATGAAACTTTATGAGTTGATGAAACTGTAGCCTCAAAGGTGAAAGAATATTCCAATAAATTTTGGTTTTGTAACCATTTAAATTCAAGGAGTGTTTGGGGGGGGGGGGCACCCTGTATATTACTAAAGATTTTTTTTTTTTTTACCATAACGTTTAGATTTTGGTTTTTTTAAAGTTTTCCAATTCTGTTTTATACCTGTGGACTGTCTGCTTTTTTTTTTTGCCTCTTTTGATTCTTTTCCAGCATATTAATCTGCCAGAACTCAGAATTCAACCTAGGCACCATCACTGCTTAACGATGAGACCTTTCACCACTTCTGTAATTTCCAAGGAGGTAAGAATACGTCACATTTTAAAAGCAATAGTGGAGGTACACAAGGCATTGCTTATGCTTGTACCAACCATCTATTGACATTTGAAAAAATGTATTGTTATTACTGCCAACCATTGGAACACTAACTAGAACCCATGAGAAAGTTTTTCCTCTATCATTGCAGAATGCACAGGGTAAAATGAGCCAAGTTAATTTGCATCCAGTCAGGACATGATCTACACCACGATTACTCGTGTTTTCTTCAGGCTTACATACGGTACATTTCAATAAGTCCTTCTTCTATTTTTCCTGGTGTTCGAGTACTCCATTTAAAAAAAAAAGGAAATATACCATTCCTCACCCCCCAAAAAAAAACCAAGCCTTGAAGGATGCTAGATCATGAATATGAGGAGTATTCAATAATTTATCTATCTGCTTAGGAAAAAATTTTCAAAAAAATTTTGTTTTAATTTTCAATATAGTCCCCTGATATCTCCATACACTGGATCCACTTTTCCTGCAATGACATTAATTCATTTGAAAAGAATTCCTCAGTTTGGTCTTCAAACCAGGACGTCACAGCTTCCTTGACGTCTTCATCCCTTGAGAACTGCTGTCCACGGAGAGATTTCTTCAAAACTCGGAGCAGGAAATAATCCGAGGGAGCCAGGTCAGGACTGTAGGGTGGATGGTTCGGCTGCTGAAGCCCACATTCTCGAATGGCAGCCTGTGATTTTCGAGACATGTGCACGGGTGCATTGTCGTGAAGAAGCAGCACGCCGTATGTATGCAAAGGGATTTATATCAGCGAACAGGAAACCAAAGTGCCAGGGAAACAGGAAAAGGCACCTTTGTTCCTCTGAAGTAAATGATATTCCAAGGCACGATCAGAACCTAAACTGAAATGCTGAGAAATTGAAATAATTGAATGAAATTGATGGTGCATAAAGTTAGGTGTGGGAATCGGCGCAACAGACAGTTCTATAAAGGGGTGCACGTCTTTTATAGAATCACACTTAGCATTGATTTTTCTAGTGCCAAATTTTGAGCGCCAATTATTGAATTTTCTCTAATGTGTGTTCTTCACAAATATAGCACACTGTCCATGAAAGTGGAGATGCCGCGATACAAGCTTACACTGATCCTGAAGGCCATGCAGCAGCCAGAGACGGCTGCTGCACCGAAGTGCACAGTGGAGGCCCTCATAAAACACGGAGCAGTGGTGAGGAACTTAGAAAACCTGGGAGATAGGTCACCTCCATGTAGAAACTCTAAGGACAGTCAGCAGCATGCCAGAGGAGGACACTTTTTGGTAGACATGGAAGCTCCATCAACAGTTGTTCCGAGTATGATGGAACACTTGGATCGTAATAGTCATGTTATCAGACCTACATTTTGCTTACGGCAAAGACTCTCCATAGCATTGGAGGAATGTGAAGGGGGTGAAGCTGCTTGACTATGGGGCCAAATTACGCAGCTGAAAAATCATGTGACTATTTGAAGTCCTCTGCCAACAAGTAAAGCCACAGGACGAACGGAGGTGGTCAGAGCAACCTCTTGTGGCTGACAGTTGTGTTTTTCCAGATTCTGGGTTGGGAGTTACTTCTTCTATTAATTATTTCTATAGCGCTACCAGAAGAAACGCAGCGCTATATAGAGTCACAAGGAAGACTTGAGGCCTTTGATACTATGGAAAAATTTCTCTTGCACATATAACTGTTTTTTGCTTGTTTGTTTTTAATTACAGACTACTATGATGGTAGTTTTAAGAATTGTATGTTCCTGGTGATTACTGGTTTTCTTATTATAAACCACTGTGAGTTGTATGGATGATGATGAAAAACCTACATTACCTCAGAAGATGTGTGCATGAGCACTTTTGGATACACAAATTTTAGTGCCATATTTAAAACCTGGGAGATTATTTACAAAATAGGAAACAAACCTGAAAC
The DNA here is from genome assembly GCF_902459505.1 of Geotrypetes seraphini. Taxonomy (NCBI): domain Eukaryota; kingdom Metazoa; phylum Chordata; class Amphibia; order Gymnophiona; family Dermophiidae; genus Geotrypetes; species Geotrypetes seraphini. The sequence goes on along the minus strand of NC_047093.1, from coordinate 12,814,597 downwards.
TTCAGGGCTTTTCTTGTCATCTTAGGATAAAAACGCCATGAATGATGTGGGACATTCCCTTCTCATTTCAAGTGAATTCTAATCCCTACCACGGGAATGGAGGTCTAGCTTTGAACAAGAAGAGAATGATGTGGAGACGCAGTCTTTGTGAATGTGACCGCTAGAACATACCTCTTCACTTGGCTCCCTCGGATTATTTCCTGCTCCGAGCTTTGAAGTGGTTCTCAAGTGATGAAGATGTCAAGGAAGCTGTGACGTCCTGTTTTGAAGGTCAAGCAGAAGAATTCTTTTTCAAAAGGGTTAAAGTCATTGCAGGAAAAGTGGACGAAGTGTATGGAGATATCAGGGGACTATATTGAAAATTAAAACAAACATAGGGAGGGATATGGGCAGTAGGAAAAAGGAGGTATTGATGCCCCTGGATAAGACTCTGGTGAGACCTCATTTAGAATATTGTGTACAATTCTGGAGGCTGCACCTTCAAAAATATAAAAAGGATGGAGTCGGTCCAGAGGAAGGCTACTAAAATGGTATGTGGTCTTTGTGATAAGGTGTATGGGGACAGACTTAAAGATCTCAATCTGTATACTTTGGAGGAAAGATGGGAGAGGGGAGATATGATAGAGACATTTAAATACCTAAGTAATGTAAATGTGCATGAGCCAAGTCTCTTTCATTTGAAAAGAAGCTCTGGAATGAGAGGGCCTAGGATGAAGTTAAGAGGTGATAAGCTCCGGAGTAATCTAAGGAAATACTTTTTAACAGAAAGGGTGGTAGATGCGTGGAACAGTTTCCTGGAAGAGGTGGCAGAGACAGAGACTGTCTGAATTCAAGATAGCCTGGGATAGGCACGTGGGATCTCTTAGAGAGAGGAAGAGATAATGGTTAAGGTGGATGGGCAGATTGGATGAGCCATTTCGCCTTTACCTGCCATCATGTTTCTACGTTTCTATTTTTTGGGTACAGTGTGGCGCAAAGGTTAAAGCTACAGCCTTAGCACCCTGAGGTTTTGAGTTCAAATCCCACACTGCTCCTTGTCACCCTCGGTAAGTCACCTAATCCCCCCATTGCCCCAGGTACATTAGATAGATTGTGATTCCACCAGGACAGACAGGGAAAAATGCTTGAGTACCTGAATGAATTCATGTAAGCCGTTCTGAACTCCCTTGGGAGACCAGTATAGAAAATTGAATAAGAAATAACTTCCCTGCCTAGAGGCAGTAGATTACAAAGAAATATATATTGGAATTAGATCCCTAGTACGTGTTGAGTTAGGATAAAAACGTTTGTTGGAAAAACTTGTATTGTACTATGGCAAATTGTAACCAGTTAGTTGTATATTATGTAGGTTGACCTGTAACCCGTTTCGAGCTCGTTGGGGAGAACGAGATGGAAAACAAGTTAAATAAATCAATAGAACTCATCTACATCAGAGACATTTCGCCGAGATCAACACGTCCAAGCTTCGTCTCAGAGAAGGCCAACGTCAGAAAGGCACGTCAAGACCTCTGACATGCCACAAGGAGAATACTGTGGTGTCACACTGATGGTTTCCAACTGCAGGTTGGGTTTAATACATTTTTATACTCTTCCGTAAGCATCTAGGGCTGTGTGGCAAAAATAAAAAAAAAATCAGGCCTGTGGTTTTCACGTCTTCATAGTTTATTTTAGTTTTGCTTAAACGCTTATCCAAAAGTACAAAGCGTTGTACAAAGGATTTAAAAATAACTGGGAGACGAACATTTTTAAATTAATTAAGGCATACATGAACTAAACAAACATACTTATGACATGAAAACAATGGGAAAAGAGGGAAGAACTACAATTTTATAGAAAGAATACCTAAAAGGAAAATACAATAGGAAAAGGGAAAAAGTTAAAAATTACTAGAGTAAATGTGGATAAAAGTTAGTTAAGCATTTTAGGCTGCTTTTGAATTTCTGAAAGTTTCGTTCGGCTCTAAGGTATAGAGGGAGAGAGTTCCAAATTAAAGGGACGGTGACTGAAAAAGAATGAGGGTACAACGAATACCAATTATCTTTAAGGATGGGACATTAAGGGGATGCGGTGAGGTTGATCTTAAGGTTCTGGGAGGGTCATAGGGGGTCAGTGGTCAAGAGGGCAATTGTAGAACAGGCAACCAGTGGGCTTTTTGCAACAAAGGGGTGACGCGATCAAATTTTTTTGAACCCGAAATAATTTTGATGGCTGTCTTTTTGTATCAGTTGAAGACGTTTTATATCTTTTAGGCATATCCCTTTTAATAATGAGTTACAGCAATCAATTTTAGATATTACGAGAGAATGAATTAACACAAGGGAATCACGAGTAGATCGGAAAAAGTCATAATGCCGCTTTATAGAGCGATGGTCAGACCACACTTGGAATACTGCATCCAGCATTGGTCTCCATACCTAAAGAAGGATATCATACTGCTGGAGAGGGTGCAGAGACGAGCAACGAAGCTGGTGAAAGGTATGGAGAACCTGGATTACGAGGAAAGACTCAAGAGACTGGGGTTGTTCTCCCTTGAGAAAAGGAGACTGCGAGGGGATATGATCGAGACATTCAAAATACTGAAAGGAATCGACAAAATAGAGCAGGAAAAAAACGTTATTTACAATGTCCAATGTGGCACGGACAAGAGGACATGGGCTGAAGCTAAGGGGGGACAAGTTCAAGACAAATATCAGGAAGTTCTGCTTTACGCAACGAGTGGTGGACACCTGGAATGCTCTCCCAGAAGAGGTAATTGTGGAATCCACCATTCTAGGATTTAAGGGTATGTCACTTCATGCCACTCCTTATGAGTGGCATGAAGTGACATGGGTAGGGGTAGGCTAGATGCACTTCTCTTTATGAGAAACTATGTCAGGGTACGCCTGGCGGGGCCTCCGCGTGTGCGGATCGCCGGACTTGATGGACCTAGGGTCTGTTCCGGAGATGGCGCTTCTTATGTTCTTATGTCCAAAAAAACGTTTCTTTATAGTGGAGCAGGATTAAAAAAACCTGAATGACTGCTGTATTTAACTCTGACAAACACAGAGCAAATCACTATTCTGAAGAGAAAATGCACACCTCAAGGGCTGTCTATATATATATATTTTTTTTTTCTTTTTTTTCTTTTTCTGGAAGCCTAGATGTAAGACCACAGACCTCTAAAAATTCCTTCAATAATAAGCCAATGAAATGCTCTTTTCCAATAACAGACCCAGCATTATACCTATAGGTGCCGACTGTTTCCATAGCCCGACCACCTTTCCTCGTCACTTCTAGTGAATTCTGGGCCCCTTGAGTGGTGGGGGGGAGGGGGGGAGAAATAGTCATATGCTCGTTTAACTACTTCTGTGCCATAGATGGGGGAATTCATATACGAGATTGGACTCAATGGGGTCAAAACTCAGGGCTCCTATTACGAAGCTGCGTTAGCGGCTTTGTCGCACGCATCTTTTTAGCGTGCGCTAACCCCCGCCTTAGCCGAAAAACTACCGCCTGCTCAAGAGGAGGCGGTGGCGGCTAGCGCGGCCGGCAAATTAGCATGCGCTATTACACACGTTAAACCGCTAACGAGGCTTCGTAAAAGGAGCCCTCAGTGACAAGATTACTATTTAATATTAAGCAGATAGAAATTTGTGTAAAGTTATAGATATTTTCAGCATTGTTTGTGTGATACCACTGAATGTTCATGGATACCTTTAAATAACATTTCAATTTATACCAGCTATTTACCCGTCACTGTTTGGATAGTATAACTTAATGTGACAATTTATATACTGCTATGACCACAGTTCAGGGTGGTTTATAAAAAAAAAAAAATGAGGTAAATATAATACAACTATATTCAAAAAGAAGGCTTGAAATAATATTTTTTAAAATACTATCATAGGGAAAATCTCCATAAACAATATAATCCTACCTTAAGAACGGGATTTAAAAACAGAATTTCAGAAATAACACTGACTAAAAAGCCACATATTCAGTAATTTGTTGAACTTGTAAAAACACGTTTCTGCATCAGGAGAGAGTTGCATGTTCTACTAAAGTCTTTGTACATAATTTTGGATAAACTAGTCACAGATGGAAGTTAAAGAAATCCGATGGGAGGGATGAGATCGAGACTGAAGTGTTAAAAACCAGGGTGAACGCAAAGGGTAAAAAGCCGTGTATAATCTTGTTAAAGCCATACACAAACCCTTAAATTACAAGGTATACGAGATGCAATGGCACAGACTTGATAGGTGGGAGGACGGACCTGTGAATGGAGTCGGGGGGGGGGGGAAAGGGGGGGATCATGAGTGCAGTTAAGTGCCAAGATTATAGAATGCCATGAGTTTCATTAACTCTTATTAATTACCGATATACCCCAAAAAGAAGTTCGATGCAATTTACAGCATCCAAAAAGAACCAGTCATAACCAGGAATTACAAAAACAAAGAAAATTAAAATCTGCATATAGAACCCTTACTTCCATCAACATCTATTACATATCTTTGAAACAGTTAAGTCTTAAGGATTTTCCATAATCTATCTATCTATCTATATATATATATATAAAAAATCAGATGTATCTGTGTGTGTGTATGTAAGAACATAAGAATAGCTTTACTGAGTCAGACCAATGGTCCATCTAGCCCTGTATCTCGCCTTCACGGAGGCCGATCCAAGTCACAAGTACCTGGCAAAATCCCAAATAGTAGCAGCATTCCATGCCACCAATCCAGGGTAAACTGTGGTTTCCCCCATGTCTGTCTCACCATAGTAAAATCATCAGCTACCACAGGTATTCCTAAGGACACATGCAAAGATGTGAACTTTGACCAGAGGGCCGCCACATGAGCGGACCGCTGGGCACGATGGACCATTGGTCTGACCCAGCAGCGGCAATTCTTATGTTCTTATGTAACTTACACTTCTCCCTCCGGATTGGCAGAGCCGGACCGCGAATGGCGAAAAACCGCGAATATCCGGTTCTGACCCACCCCCGCCTCCCTCCCGGCCTTACCTGGTGGTCTAGCGGGCTTTCGGGACAAGAGCGATCTTCCTACGCTCCTGCCCCGTGCAGATCGCCATTAGGAAATGGCTGCTGTGAATTCCCGTAGTCTCTCGAGACTACGACGGGAGCTCCCTACAGCCATTTCCTAAGGGCGATCTGCACGGGGCAGGAGCGTAGGAAGATCGCTCCTGCCCCGAAAGCCCGCTAGACCACCAGGTAAGGCCGGGATGCCGGGGGGAAGACTTAACGTTGGGGTTTTTTTTTCCCCCTCCCCCAAAAATCGCAAATATGTGAAATCGCGATTACCGAAACCGTGAATGGGGAGGGGGAAGTGTATTGAAGAAATGCTCAGTTAGGTTCTCACCGTTAGGCAGTATTTGCTTAAAGTGTTTGGTAGTTCCTGAACTTAAGGAAGTAACAATAGAAAAAAAAAAAGTTGTTTTGCTGAAACGGTAGCCTTCCTTGATAACTTTTGTAAAATATGTTTGTTTTTTGTGGGGTTTTTTGCCATTTTCAATTGCTTATTATATTTTTGTAGATGGCTACAGAAGCAAAAGGCTGACAATGTTCTAACACATGTAAGCAGTCCCAGATTCTTCACCCATGGCAATCATGTTTTTGTCCATATTACACTACCGAGACTGCTGCTGTCACATTGCTGAGTGATCTGCATGACACACTAGACTCAGGGTAAGCTAAACTAAATCTTAAGCTTATATACCATATTATCTCTACAAAGATAGAGCTCGGCACGGTTTACATAAAATCTAAAGAAAGGAGAACAAAATAAGAATTAGTGATTGTATAGAGAGCACCGAGATTTACATTTTTGAAAATAGCCGAGTTTTCAGATGCTTTCGAAATAATTGGAAAGAGCCCAAATTATGCAGCTGGACAGGAAAATTGTTCCGAAGCTCAATAGTTTCAAAGTAAAGAGATTTTCCAACATAGATAACACCTTTTAACGAAGGGAAAGATAATTTAAGCTTTTGAATAGATCTGGTAATATCAGGTCTCGCAGAATTCCAAGATAGAGGAACTAAAGGAGAAAGAGCCACGTAAGATCTCCAATGTTAGGCAGGCACATTTGAAGTACCGTATTTTCACGTAGATAACGCGCACCCGTGTAAAACGTGCACACGGGTATAGCGCGCGAAAAACACAAATTTATGTACAGAAATTTTTATATACCGCGCACACCCGTATACCGCGCATGCTGCCCGACTCTCCTTTCGCCCGCCCCGACTCTCCTCTGGAGGCCCCGACTCCCTTTTCGCCCGCCCTGACTCTCCTTTCCCCCTTGAAGTCCTGTCCCTACCCTGAAAGCCTGATGCACCCCCCCGACGTCCGATTCACCCCCCCCCCCCGCAGGATCGCTTGCACCCCCACCCCGAAGGACCGCTCGCAACCCCACCCGAAGGACCGCTCGCACCCCCACAGCCTCCCCCCCCTCCCCCATGGAGAAGCTGTCTACCTTGTTTCCGGATGCCAGCGAGCCCAGCTGTTTCCTCTGCCGGCGGTCCCGCCCCTTCTCTGAGCCCTGCTGCGCTGCTTTTTCTTCCGGCGGTCCCGCCCTTTCTCTGAAATCAGAGAATCACTGCTATAGAATTTCTACAATTAAAACTTAATATTAAGCCTGTAACTGACATTTTATTACTTTACACTCCACCTCCAATTAGTCAAAATACACTAACTTTGCTTCAAAATCTGTTATTCGACTTTTGTTCTTCCTCAAATAACCCTTGGATCCTAGGTGATTTTAATATCCACTTTGATGATTCAACAAATCCTATCACTACTGACATGCTGACCTTCATTGACACTCTTAACCTACAACCTCATATTCAAAATTCTACCCATACTGAAGGACATACATTAGATATGATTATAACCCCAAAATCTAATACTACTATTTTTTCGGATATACATATTACACCAGTACCTTGGTCTGATCATTTCATCATTACGATGAAAAGCTCTTTCAAATACACTCTAAAACATTCTCAACAACAAAAAAAAGATATCTCTTATCTTGATTACTCTAATCTAGAATTACCAAACATAGCCTCATCATTCAACATACAGACATCAACCATAAATAATGACACAATGGAAACCCATCTTACCAACTGGAACATGGCAATACAATCCTTTTTAGACAAAGAAGTACCCCTAATTTCAAAAACAATCTCTTCACGTAAAATATCAAATCCCTGGTTTTCAAAAGAACTCACACTTTTGAAAAAACAGTTGAGATCTCTAGAGAGGAAATGGCGTCTGAACAAATCACCTGCTAATTTACATTTTTACAAAGAACATGCGCATTACTATAGGACCAAAATAAATCTTGCAAAAAAAACCTACTATTCTAATAAAATCTTAAAAACAAAAAACTCTTCAATACTATTTTCCATAATTAAGTCATTTAGTTCCAACTCTCAAACTTTCAAAACTAATTTAACTAATAATCTTACTGCACAGGAACTTGCTGATTATTTTTATAAGAAAACACAAGACATTCGGAATTCATTTTCCCCAACTAAATCCAGAGCATCTTCTAATGATACCATTGACTATCAACTACCATTTGCCAAATGCTTTTCTTTCAATATCCCTTCATTAGAAGATATAAAACAACTTTTCTCAAGATTTAATCTAAAAGGTACACGAGATGAAATCATTCCTCTGGTAATCTTGAAAAAATTTTTCCCTTGTTTTGGGCCCCATATTCACAATCTCATCCGAAATAGTTTAGAACTAGGCCAACTGCCATCTGCCTGGATAAAGGCCTCTATTATTCCGATAATAAAAAACCACAAAACTGGACCCGAAAAAGCTACAAATTATCGACCCATAGCCAATATTCCTTTTTTGGCTAAATTAACCGAAAGGCTTGTATTTGAACAACTGACTGATTTTGTTGAAACAACCAATGTGCTCCATCCAAATCAAACAGGTTTTAGGAAAAATTACTCTACCGAATATTCATTGATTGGACTAGCCACTAACATCTTTTATCACTTAGATCATCATAATTCAGTAATTCTCTTCTCCCTTGATTTATCTGCAGCTTTCGACACTATTGATCATGTATTACTTTTAGACAGATTGAAAACAATAGGAGTTGGGGGTCAAGTTCTTGACTGGTTCCATTCTTTCCTTTCCGATCGTTCATCTACGGTGATCTTTAAAGACACAGTTTCAAAACCTTATACCACTAGTTATGGTATTCCCCAAGGATCAATATTGTCGCCACTTCTATTTAATATTTTCCACTCTCCACTGCTTTGCCTATGCCAATCAATAGGCTTTACTACTTTCACCTATGCCGACGATGTACAACTGCTTCATCCACTGAATCCAGATAATAAAAATGAGATAATTGAAATAAATAGGAAACTAGGAGATATTAAACAATGGCTTAACTCAAATATTTTAGCCCTAAACGTACAAAAATCCAAAACATTATTTTTCCCTTGGAAAAAAGATATAATTCTAAATGCTCCATTTACTCTAGATAATGTTCATTTAAATTCAGTAAAATCTCTAAAAATATTAGGAGTTACAATAGATGATAGATTATCCTTCCATGAACACATTACGAATACAGTCAGAGCATGTTTCTTCAAATTGCGTATGATACGATCAATTGCCAAATTTTTAGAGCCAAAATCACTAAACATACTGATTCATTCATTAATAATCGCAAAACTCGACTATTGTAACTCACTATTAATAAATGTTACCCAAAAAGAGAAAAAACGTCTTCAGATAGTTCAGAATACAGCTATCAAATTAATACACAACCGCAAAAAATTTGACCATGTAACACCACTCTTGATCGAATCACATTGGCTCCCTATAACTCATCGTATTACTTTTAAAATCTTACTATTAGTTTTTAAAACATTACTTACAAATGCACCTCAATTCATTAATAGATTACTCATTCCGTATAGTACTTCACGCTCATTAAGATCCACCGATCAAAAACTTCTAACGGTTCCATCATTAAAAGTTATTGGAACTCTTCGCACTGACATCTTCTCCGTTATAGCCCCACAATTACGGAACAGTTTACCCCAGTATCTTAGAATAGAAAGCGATTTGAAACAGTTTAAAAGCAGCTTAAAAAGTTTCCTTTTTAAAGATGCGTTTGATGTGTGAATTTTATTAAGAATTTTTATAAAAATTTTTACTTTCTTTATCTTTTTATTCCCTTGTGATTTCCCCTACCTGGTGTATTTTCCATTTATGTTCTCTTTAATATATACGATTGTAGTTCTACCCTTTCTTTCCTCATGTGTCTGTTAGTTAGTTTGTTTGATTTTAAGATAATGTATTAAATTTATGTATACGTTTATAATTACTCTGTTGTACCTACTTTTTATCTGTAAATCGCTTAGCAATTTAAATTAAGCGATTCAACAAGCTAAAAATAAACTTGAAACTTGAACTTGATCTGCTGAAGTCTTTGAAGACTTTTCTTGGTTAGACTTAAATAGTGTCAGATTTATCCACCACATTTGACTCACTGGGGGGAGGATTAAAACCTTTTTGCAAAAACTAGAGCCTTTTCAGAAGTACTGCCTACTTATGGAAAGGGAGAGGAAAGACGACAAAATACAGAAAACTTCAATATGTTCAATGGCTCAGAACCTGGTGTCATCGAGGTGGCTTTAGGTACATAGGAGGATGGGGCAACGCATGGGAAAGCAAAAGCCTATATTGTAACGATGGAGAGCATTTTACTATGTCAGGAAAAAGAATCCTTGCTGAGAAATTCAGGCAATGTGTTTCCAGGCATTTAAACTAGAAGGTGGGGTTGGGGTTGGCATACGGATGCAGGTCACTTCTGGTGGTCACTTCCAGCAAAAGTCAAGATGTCACAGTGCCAAATATAGCAGTGTAAATAAAAATCTTAGCAATTCACTTTTTAGTGATGAAGCAGGAAGTAAGACTGGACAAAAAACTGCAGACAAGGAGAGTGCCACTAAATGGTAGCTGGAAAGCAATGGCCACGAACGCTCGTAGTCTAAGCAACAAAGTTCACGGTCTGTAGGCCTTGATGTTAGAGGCAGACTTCGATATTGTTGCTATCACAGAGACATGGTTCAGTGATTCCCACGGATGGGATGCTAACATACTGGGCTAAAATCATTTTAGGAAGGACAGGGATGGCCAAAAAGGTGGAAGAGTAGCTCTTTGTGTGAAGAACAATGTCCAAGCGACTGAAATGCAAGGGACCTGGGGACAGGAGGAAGTGATGTGGATAGCTTTGAAAAGAGAAGATGGAACTTCTGTCTTGCTTACATTTAAATCTCTTCTGTTTAAAACTCCGGCCTTTATTCATAAATTACTAATCCCTTATTCCTCCAATAGAACCCTAAGATCAGACCAACAGCATTTACTAATGATTCCCTCGTTAAAAATAATAAATACGCGCCGTCAGTATATTTTCTCGGTGACAGCTCCCCAAATTTGGAATTCTCTCCCCATCTATTTACGTGAAGAAATCAATTTAGACAAATTTAAAAATAAACTGAAAACTTTCTTATTCAACGATGCTTTTGTAATCTAATATCATTGGTTCCTTTTAATCAATTTTCAAAAAAATTTTGGACCTAACTATCTTTTCTCCTCACATTCAATTATTTTTCTTCCCATCCTTTTGTGTTTTCCATTTTTGGCTTCCCACTCTGCTCAATTACATTGTAACTTCTTCCCCTACCTTCCTTTTGTTTCCAGTTTGTCTAGTTATCGTCTGTGTCTAGTCAGTTTTTAATTGTTTTAATATTCTTTTTATTCTGTAACTTTTTTCCATGTGTAAATCGCCTTGAACATTGAAAAGGCGATTAATCAAATAAATATTAAACTTGAAACTTGAAACTTGTCTACATGGGAGTTGTCTACAGCCTCCGGCACAATCGGAACAACTTGATAAAGATCTGGTTGTAGATATCCAGATATCCTATGCCCTCTGGAATGAGAGGGCGTAGGATGAAGTTAAGAGGTGATAGGCTCCAGAGTAATCTAAGGAAATATTTTTTTTAAAGAAAGGGTGGTAGATGTGTGGAACAGTCTCCCGGAAGAGGTGGTTGAAACAGAGACTGTGTCTGAATTCAAGAGATTCTGGGATAGGCACGTGGGATCTCTCAGAGAGAGAAAGAGATAATGGTTACTGTGGATGGGCAGACTAGATGGGCCATTTGGCCTTTATCTGCCATCACGTTTCTAGGGGTGATTTCTACATGCAGGATGTGAATTAGAAAGTTCTGTCTGCGGAATCAGAAAGAAGCAGCAAGATCGTGGATGCCTTTCAAAATGCTTTCCTTAGGTAAATAGTGACAGAACCCACAAGGCAAGTCAGAAAGTGTCATGACACAAGCAAAGAAGGCCTTTGGATCATGAATATAGAGGAATTGGCGTCTTAAGGAGTATGTAAAGTGGAAAATATCAATGAAGGGCTTGTTAGTACACAACCACTACAGAACAAATCTATCGGACCGATGGGTTTTGTTTTGTTTTTTAACTGTGGTGGCCTCCATTTCACAACCTCTGATCAAACCAGTTCCCCCTCTCTGGCCACTACGGTCCGCAGCAATGCCTATGGTTTCCTTCTTTTCTCTGTTGGGATGTAAACCAATCTTCCCAGTCTCTAGCACACTGTTTTGTCTGAAGAGCTTCAAACATTAAAACGATTTCCTCTTAGGGGAACAAGACGCAGAGAAAGGAGCGTGGAGGTGTCTATCTTTTGTTGAGGGCTTTTTTTTTTTTTTTTTCATTCCAATCTTTAATTATTTCCTTGGAAAAACAAATCAGGCAATGGACTATGACATGCTCAGGAAACAACAGAGGAAGCAACCTTTTTTTTTATTTTTTGAAGCTCTCTCGCCATGTGGCTGCTGTGTGTCCTTTGTCTCACTTGCTTCCTGAAGCATGCATGGAAAATGCTTCTGTTTCATAATCGTGTTTCACTTTTAATTCTTTTATTGAGATTGGGGGGGGGGAGGGGCAGAGAGCTGCTACAGGAGCCCTTTCATGTCCGCTCTCTCCTGCAACACTTTCTGGTGCTGATTGGGATTGTACCGATTCTACTATTACTAGGGGGTCCGGATGGCGTTTCTAAACCCGGCACTTTGAGTTTTAAAAGCTTCCGGCTAGCAGCAACGTTGGGAAGGCATCCGAACATGCGCAGATGCCCCCTCGACAAGCAAACAGGTTGAGGGGATGGGTCTCCTGGCGCTTCTCCTGCTCTCCGCCCCCTTCCCATTCCTCCCCCTGTCAGGCGCGCGTGCCCCTTCCCTTCCCCCCCAGACCTTTTTAACTTTGGCGTGAGCAGCCGCAAACTTGCTGTTCGCGTCAGCTTTGACGGTCTCGCTGATATCACTTCCGGGACCCGCTTCTAGGAAGTGACATCAGAAAGAGCGCCAAAGCCGACTGCGAGCAGCAAATTCGTGGCTGCTCACGCTGAAGATAAAAAGGTACCGGGAAGGAGAACGCAGCAGGGGGGGGGGGGAAGAGGGCGGGAGAGGGGCGCCACTCACCCCCGCTACCCCAGTCGGCAGTGGAGGTCGGGGCCTTATAACACACAAATTCAGTCCAGAAGATCCTGGGACTGTATTCACTGGCTCCTGCTCGATGTGGTGTACAGACTTCCCCGATATTCGCGGGGGTTCTATTCCAGGAACCCCCGCTAATTTCAAAAAACTGCATATACGGTTTTTAGACAGGGGAGACAGGAGAGGGCAGCCGGAGTGCTGGCGAGCGAAGGAAATCACTCGCGGTATGCTCCGACCGCCTCTTCCTGTACTAAAGTTGGGCCTCATCAATCAGGAGCTGCTTTGCCATGCAGCTCCTGATTGGTGACGGTGATGGTGTGTGATACGAATGAGAAACGAATGGTATGTAAGGAATATTGATATTGAGTGAGACTGCCTTAGATACGTGGTGCTCACGAGGCAGACCAAGTGTTTTTAACACATACTGATTGGTGATCACAGAAACACATCATCTCAGCATGCGATTAGCACGCGTCTGATTATCCATTCCACAATGAGGGGATGGGTAATCAGCTCACGAGTCAGGCTAGATGTTTTTAACACATACTGATTGGTAAACATCATCTCAGCATGCGATTAGCACGCGTCTGATTATCCAACCCAAAAGGAGGGGATGGGTAAAAAGTACAATATAAATGGTGCTTTCCCTGAAAAAAGGTAGGGACGTTTCCACTGCTGACGAGCTGTGTGATGACATATTGAATAAGCCTCCCGATCGTGGTCCCCCGACGGAGTGATGATGCAATAACCGGTAACGTATTGATTCAAACTCTGTACTTAATTAATGATTATGGCTAAAAATACTATATTTATGTAATAAAACTTAATTTGTATACTATTTCGAACTCCTGGTATTCTTTCCAGTGAGGAAAAGTGACTGAAGGTTGTTTTTTTTTAAAACCCCTTTTAAATAGTAATACATGGTGATGCTGGCCAGTAGGAAAAAGGAGGTATTGATGCCTCTGTATAAGACTCTGGTGAGACCTCATTTAGAATACTGTGTACAATTCTCAAGGCCACACCTTCAAAAAGATATAAAAAGGATGGAGTCGGTCCAGAGGAAGGCTACTAAAATGGTGTGTGGTCTTTCTGATAAGGCGTATGGGGAGAGACTTGGAGGAAAGGAGGGAGAGGGGAGATATGACAGAGTCGTTTAAATACCTACATAATAGAAATGTGAATGAGTCAAGTCTCTTTTATTTGAAAGGAAACTCTGTAATGAGAGGGCATAGGATGAAGTTAAGAGGTGATAGGCTCCGGAGTAATCTGAGGAAATACTTTTTTACGGAAAGGGTGGTAAGTGGTGGAAACAGAGACTGTTTCTAAATTCAAGAAAGCCTGGGATAGGCACGTGGGATCTCTTGGAGAGAGAAAGAGATAATGGTTACTGTGGATGGGCAGATGGGATGGGCCTTTTGGCCTTTATCTGCCATCATGTTTGATTTGCTTTATTAGACTAATTTCTGATCTGGTTATGGTCTGGTTGGCGATTTGTTCATTTATTAAATCTTTAATTTGCTCAGGTTTATTGAATCATGTTTCTCACCAATCGACAGGAGTGTGTGGCACAGGGGTTGGATCTACAGCCTCCACACCCTGGGGTTGTGGGTTCAAACCCCGTGCTGCTCCTTGTGACCCTGGGCAAGTCACTCAGTCCTCCATAGCCCCAGGTACATTAGATAGATTGTGAGCCCACCGGGACAGATAGGGAAAATCCTAGAGTACCTGATTGTTAAAACCGCTTAGATAACCTTGATAGGCGGTATATAAAATCCTAATAAACTTGAAACTTGAAACTTGACAAAACTGTGGCTCGTTTTCATACCAAATAACTGGCTAACCATTTTTCTTATGATAAGTATAATTCTATAATCTAAAATGGGGTAAATGGCTGGAGGGGGTTCTGGTGTCACATCCCCCATTAGAAACTCTCTCTTTCTTTATCTCTCTTTTTTCTTTTTTTATTTCAATTCATCTTCTCTGCTTTTCTATCCTTTCTATTTCTTTTCTTAGCAGTTTCAAATACTCTGAATTCTTCTTACTAATCTACTATATGCAAATAATAGCAATTATGGTTTCTTTTGTTTCTACAACACTAGTTCTTATTCAATTTTTATGTATTTGAACTGCTTTCTGTATATTACTTATAATATTCAATAAAATTAATGAACTAAAAAAAAAAAAAAAGAAACTATACTAAAACTTAGCTTTATATACCGGGTCTTCAGCCAGAAAGGAGCTCGACTCGGTTAACAGTAACTAAAAAAATACTTGAAAAAGTAACAATCCGAAAATATGAATATGACGAGTTTCCAAAGTGTTTGGCACATAAAATAGTTTTTAAAGATTTTCGAAAAAGTTGAAAAGGACCAGGACCCCTTAAAATAAGAGGAAGTTTGTTCCATAGTTGAGAAAATGTGAAAACCAAGGATTGACTGAAATTCTTGACTCCTTTGATTCCTTTCACTGAAGAAAGGAAGAGTTTGAAGTGTTGGGTGCCTCTTGCATAGGAGAATCCATAAGCATTCCATAATAAAGGGACAAGACGGATGAAGATACCATATAAAATTTTAAAAGTAATACATGCACATTTAACGTGAATCCGGAGATAGACCGGAGCCAGTGTGTTCAGAACATAAGAATTGCCACTGCTGGGTCAGACCCATGGTCCATCGTGCCCAGCAGTCCACTCACGCGGCAGCCCTCTGGTACAAGACCAGCACCCTAACTGAGACTATCCCTACCTGCTTATGCTCTGGTTCAGCATGAACTTGTCTAACTTTGTCTTGAATCCCTGGAGGGTGTTTCCCCCTATGACAGACTCAGGAAGAGCATTCCAGTTTTCTACCACTCTCTGGGTGAAGAAGAACTTCCTTACGTTCGTACGGAATCTTTCCCCTTTCAATTTTAGAGAGTGCCCTCTCGTTCTCCCCACCTTGGAGAGAGGGAATAACCTGTCATTATCTACTGTCTATCCCCTTCAGTACCTTGAATGTTTCGATCTTGTCCCCTCTCAATCTCCTCTGTTCGAGGGAGAAGAGGCCCAGTTTCTCTAATCTTTCACGGTACGGCAACTCCTCCAGCCCCTTAACCATCTTAGTCGCTCTTCTCTGGACCCTTTCAAGTAATACCGTGTCCTTCTTCATGTACAGCGAACAGTGCTGAACGCAGTACTCCAGGTCCGGTACAGCGGCATGATAACCCTCTTCGATCTGTTCATGATTCCCCTTCTTTATCATTCCTAGAATTCTGTTTGCCCTTTTCACCGCTGCCACACATTGCGTGGACGGCTTCATCAACTTGTCGATCAAAACTCCCAAGTCTCTCTCCTGGGAGGTCTCTCCAAGTACCGCCCCGGACATCCTGTAGTCGTGCATGAGATTTTTGTTACCTACATGCCTCACTTTACACTTATCCACGTTGAACCTTATCTGCCATGTTGATGCCCATTCCTCAAGCCTGATTATGTCACGTTGCAGATCTTCGCAATCTCCCTGCGTCTTCACTACTCTGAATAACTTCATATCGTCCGCAAATTTAATCACCTCACTCGTCATACCAATGTCCAGATCGTTTATAAGGATGTTGAAGAGCACGGGTCCAAGCACCGAGCACTGCGGCACCCCACTGGTGATGCTCTTCCAGTCTGAGTATTGTCCATTTAGCCCCACTCGCTGTTTCCTGTGCTCCAGCCAGTTTTTAATCCACATGAGTATTTCACCCTTGATCCCATAGCTCGGAATTTTCCAAAGTGGTTGTTCATGAGGAACCTTGTCAAATGCCTTCTGAAAATCCAGATATTCAATGTCTACCGGGTCGCCCTTGTCTATCTGTCTGTTTACTCCCTCAAAGAAATGCAGCAAGTTTATTAGACACGATCTGCCTTTGCAGAAACCATGTTGACTGGTTCTCATCTGCCCGGGTCCGTCAAGGTAGCATGGAATGTTGCTACTCTTTGGGATTCCGGAATCTTGCTATTCTTTGGGATTCTGTATGGAATGTTGCTATTCTTTGGGATTCTAGAATCTTGTTACTCTCTGGGATTCCGGAATCTTGCTATCCTTTGAGATTCTGCATGGAATGTTGCTACTCTTTGGGATTCTAGAATCTTGTTACTCTCTGGGATTCCGGAATCTTGTTATTCTTTGAGATTCTGTATGGAATGTTGCTATTCTTTGGGATTCTAGAATCTTGTTACTCTCTGGGATTCCGGAATCTTGCTATCCTTTGAGATTCAATCTTGTTATTCTTTGAGATTCTGAATGGAATGTTGCTACTCTTTGGGATTCTAGAATCTTGTTACTCTCTGGGATTCCAGAATCTTGCTATTCTTTGGGATTCTGTATGGAATGTTGCTATTCTTTGGGATTCTAGAATCTTGTTACTCTCTGGGATTCCAGAATCTTGCTATCCTTTGAGATTCTGCATGGAATGTTGCTACTCTTTGGGATTCTAGAATCTTGTTACTCTCTGGGATTCCAGAATCTTGTTATTCTTTGAGATTCTGTATGGAATGTTGCTATTCTTTGGGATTCTAGAATCTTGTTACTCTCTGGGATTCCGGAATCTTGCTATCCTTTGAGATTCTGCATGGAATGTTGCTACTCTTTGGGATTCTAGAATCTTGTTACTCTCTGGGATTCCAGAATCTTGTTATTCTTTGAGATTCTGTATGGAATGTTGCTATTCTTTGGGATTCTAGAATCTTGTTACTCTCTGGGATTCCGGAATCTTGCTATCCTTTGAGATTCTGCATGGAATGTTGCTACTCTTTGGAGTTCTAAAATCTTGTTACTCTCTGGGATTCCGGAATCTTGCTATTCTTTGAGATTCTGTATGGAATGTTGCTACTCCTTGGGTTTTGGCCAGGTACTAGTGACCTGGATTGGCCACCGTGAGAGCAGGCTACTAGGCTTGATGGACCATTAGTAAGCCCCAATAAAGCTATTCTTATGTTCTTAAATCAGATGCAGCACTTAAATATATCTGATCCAAAATGCAAAATTATACGAATGATAAGTCAAGAAGGAGGGACTGCAGTTTGTTCACAATTCACTAGCATTGAGTGCAGGTTGCTATAACAGATGGCAAAGCCGCCAGTGGAATACAGATAAGTGCCAACAAAAAGTAATTTGAATAAGAATGTTTTATGATGTTCGATATTCAGGCGGTTAAAACCATGAAGGCTATGATGGTCTTATAGGTGAACAATGGTGTGTTTTATCACAAAGCACTATTGGTTGTGGGTCTGAGCACTTCACGAAAATTCACATATTTGGAGTTATTTATATGATATATTTATAGAAGTTTTAGAACATAAGAAGTTGCCTCCACTGGGTCAGACCAGAGGTCCATCTCGGCCAGCGGTCCGCTCCCGCGGTGGCCCATCAGGTCCACGACCTGTGAAGTGGTTTCTGACCACTTCTATAACCTACCTCAAGTTCTACCCGTACCCCTTTATCCCCTTATCCTGGTGACAGATATAGTGCACGTATTGTACGGACGCATCCTTTGCACTGAACAACTAAGTCACAACTTGTACTGATGAGGCAACTCTTAAAATACATAGTGACAGCTCAGGAGTCTTGGACATCTGCGTTGGTTTGTACTTCTGGCAGTGCAGGAGTCAAAATAAAGCCAGCTCAAACCCTTGAAGATGAGAAGCCCGCATCGTGCAAACCTGGCTTGCGATAGTTGGGTTCGTGCATTCGCTATTCTCGGAGGTTGCAAGGAAGAGCCACGTATATTTCCAGGTATTTTTACTTAAGCAACTGTCAATATTTCTGCAGGATGCTACATAGAGTCACTGTTTAGTCTAGCAAGGCTTGAAGCCTGATTTGTCTTCTTCTGGCTTTGTGCAGAACTGTTGCATCACAGCCTGTGAAACTGGCATTACAGTAAACCAAAGGTTTTTGAACAAATATTGACCTTTTGGGCTGTAGTTCATTGTTTAGCTTATGCAATAGCTTGGAAAGACAGGGTGGTTCTGGGCCTTTTGTAACATTTCCAAGATGGGTCAATGAAGCACAGCGGAATATGGCATCCAATTATCTTTCTGTGACTATGATGCAAAGATTAATGACTCATGTCAGAGGTCAATGTTTCTTAAAAAAAAGATATAGCAATATTCACTAATACATATTAGTCTCTGTTACAGTGTGCTTTGTGTATTTTAATTGTGTGGTTAACCATTATGTGTTGTTAATACGATTATATTGTATGTGTGTATATGAAAAATGGATGGAAAAAATGGTGTTACAATTAGTACTATTATGGGGGCGGGTTCTGGGGCGGAGAGTGGGTGGAGATGGGCACGACTTAGCTCATTGTTCAATTGCGGACCGGTGCCGGTCCACAAAATAATTATTTTATTTCCGCCGATCCATAGGTGTCAAAAGGTTGAAGAACACTGTCCTAGACTACTGTAACATCATATACCTATCATGCCTTGCCAACATGATAAAACAATTACAAACAGTGAAATATGCAGCCTCTCAGACTGATATACTCGTTGAAAAAATACGACCACATTATCACTGCCTTCCAAGACTCACACTGGTACCCTGTACATGCAAGCATACTCTTCAAATTCTACTGCACGCTATTCAAAGCCCTGAATGGCGATGGACCAACCTATCTAAACAATGGCTTAACCAGGAACAACGCATTCAGATCAAGGAGAACACAGGCACCCTTCACTCATCCCCCTCCCAATCAAAGGCATACAGTGTAAGAAAATGTATGACAGCCTACTAGCTACCCAAGCAGTGAAACTAGCCCACCACATCTCCAACCCACTGATCACAACATCCAACCACAATACCTTCAGGAGAGAATTAAAAACCAAGTTAGGAAATTTGTCAAGTCAAACTAATCTTCTCAATATATCCCCGGACCCTAATACTTCTTCTAATATCTAGCTCATAATCTCATTGGGCATGCCGAGACCAATTCTTTTGTAATCCGCCTAGAACCGAAAGTAATTAATGTAATTAAAAGGTGACTTGGAGATGCAGAACATTCTCCTCATGGTGGAATTTGCTGCCTTCTGATTTGTACATAGAGGAGAACTTACAGTTGCCGAGGTGAGTAGTGGGAGAGGTGGGGACGTTATTTGTAGTAGAGAATGACACGGTGACAAAATTCATCACCGTTCCCATCCCTGCGGATAACCACAGGAAACCATCTTCATGTCATTCTTTAAGGAGAGAGGGAAGAATCAGAGTATGAATGGCCACAAACACTGACCCGCAAGCTTTGCGTTGAAGAATGCTGGTGTAGAAGGACCGAGGTTGAGATAGACACTGAAGAATGACAGTCTCTGGTATCCAGAGCAGATATTGTGATGTCATAATGCCTCATTCCACCAGTGCCTAAGAACCAATCACATCAGTGATGTCACAATGGCTTCATTATCCTTGGCTCACATAAGAATCAGAGTATGAATGGCCACAACCACTGACCCGAAAGCTTTGCTTTGAAGAATGCTGGTGTAGAAGGACTGAGGTTGAAACAGACACTACAGAATGACAGTCTCTGGTATCCAGAGCAGATATTGTGATGTCATAATGCCTCATTCCACCAGTGCCTAAGAGCCAATCACATCAGTGATGTCACAATGGCTTCATTATCCTTGGCTCCCATAAGAATCAGAGTATGAATGGCCACAACCACTGACCCACAAGCTTTGCTTTGAAGAATGCTGGTGTAGAAGGACTGAGGTTGAAATAGACACTAGAAAATGACATGGGATTATTTCCCGCGGTTATCCGCGGGGACGGGAATGGTGATGAATTTTGTCACCGTGTCATTCTCTAATTTGTAGTTTGGGTTGCTCTCTCCGAGGACATGTTTGTAAGTGTATAGGTTAAGTTTGGGTTAGGAATCAAATGTTAACTGTATGAATAATCCTTTTATGTGTTTTTATGTCAGTTGCTAACTGCCTTCGAAGACTTTGTTTAAGGTGAAGTGTATAAGCTTTTAGAAATAAATACATTTAGGGCTGGGGAGAAGGGACAAGAATGATAAACAGGACTGAATGAGGAGCAGGGCAAAGGAAGCAGAGGTGAAAATCCTTCCTTTTCCATAAACATGTCTCATTTCTTTTTGATTTCAGCATGAAATTGCTTCTTCTTCCCCCCCACCCCACAGGATACTTGCAATTTGAGGCTTAAAATGTTTAAATAACGGTGAATTTTGCACTTGCTGTCTTCCACAAACCTCTCTCGTTTGCCCCCGATAATTTGGCGGGATCGAAAATAACCTAGTGGATTGTCAGAACCCAGAGAAAACAAGCAAAAGTGGATTATGATAATTGCCTCGTCGTCAGTCTCCTACCAAGGAACTACGTACAAGAGGGCCGAATTAATCATCGTATTGTGAGCTGCAATATAAAATAAAATAAAAGATAACTTTGCACAGCTGGGAGTCATTTGACTCAATTAAAAACAAAAATAAATAGTGCTTGAAAAACACTGGTTAGCTGACTTTTAGCTGTCTGCGTAGTCTTTAAGATTTATTTTGCTTACTTAAGCAGCATTAGAGGAGTCGGGGGGGAGGGGCGGGAGAGGTCAAAGGGAGAAATGTGTGAACGAGTGCTTCCCCCCCTGTCAGCCCCACAAGCCCTTCTCGTTAAAGATATAAATCTGTTATGACTTTCTAGATTTGCAGTGGCAAAAAGCGAAGGCGGCCTAAAACAATAGGAACCAGAAGAGCTGACATGTTCTCTGTTATGGGCCCACAATGGTGGAACTCGGTGTCAGGTCAAAAGCGCGCCGGGACAAAGGCGCGCCCAGACAATTGAGCGCAGCGCGCGCCGCCGCGCCACTCTAAATTACTGTTTTTAGTGCTCCGACGGGGGGGGCGGTGGGAGGAACCCCCCCCATTTTACTTAATAGACATCGCGCCACGTTGTGGGGGTGTTGTGGGGGGTGTGGGGGGTTGTAACCCCCCACATTTTACTGAAAACTTCACTTTTTCCCTGTTTTTAGGGAAAAAGTTCAGTTTACAGTAAAATGTGGAGGGTTACAACCCCCCAAACCCCCCATAACGCCGGCGCGATGTATATTAAGTAAACTTGGGGGGTTCCCTAACAAAAACCCCCGTCGGAGCACCTAAAAACTGTAATTTAGAGCGGCGCGGCGGCGCGCGCTGTGCTCAATTGTCGGCGCGCGCTTTTGTCTTTCGCACCGTTGTCTATGAACCGTGGAACTCTTTACCGCAACATATTACAAATGGAAAAGATCGTCTTTCTTTTTAAAAATCTTTAAAAACTCACCTTTTTAAAGATGCTTTTAATACTTAATATTCAAAATTTTTTTTTTTAGTTTTTAATTTTTTACCTACCCCCGTTTCCTTATGTTTTTTCCCCCGTATTTGTTTTTCTAGATATAACAGATGTAATCTTTGCCCTTCTTTCCTCCCCATTTCAAGTCTGTCTTGTCTTAAATTGGATGTTAATGAATTTTAATTTGTATCTCTATAATTTTATCTCTTTTTTACTTGTGTACATCGCTTTGTAAACAGATTCAGCGATACATCAAATATTAATAAACCTTGAACCTTGAACCTTAAACCTTAAAACAGCCTCGCGCGGGAGGCCACAGGAGCCACAAAGGCAAGGTGAAAAAAAATAATCCGCAATTGTAGAACCAAAGATAGGGAAAACCCAGACATGGCCTCTTTTTAGAGAACTATCTGGGTGCTCGGCAGTTTGTCCAGGTTCAGGAAAGCCCCGACCTCCCGGCCGCGTCTGGAGGGCCTCTCAGCGTGTGCCGATGATGTCATACGCATTCATGTGTTCGGAGGTCCTCTAGACATGGCCCCGAGGACGGAAAAGAAAGAAGAGGCTTTGTGGGTGCAGGGATGGAGGTGGAATGGGTCGGGGGCCATAGGTCCGGGTTTCTCCTTGGAAAAATCTGGTAACCCTAACAAAAGGTTAATTTTATTGTGCTCACTGCCCAGTGTTTAGAAGCACAAATGCCTGCATCAGGGCTCAAGCGTCTCAGGACCGGTCACAAACGCAACTAATGATGAAGAGATCAAACCTCACAACCACAGATGAATGTAATAGAGAAGGACACGGTGACAGAATTCATCACCGTTCCCATCCCCGCGGATAACCGCGGGAAACCATCTTCATGTCATTCTTTAAGGAGAGAGGGAAGAATCAGAGTATGAATGGCCACAACCACTGACCCGCAAGCTTTGCTTTGAAGAATGCTGGTGTAGAAGGACCGAGGTGGAAACAGACACTACAGAACGACAGTCTCTGGTATCCAGAGCAGATATTGTGATGTCATAATGCCTCATTCCACCAGGGCCTAAGAGCCAATCACATCAGTGATGTCACAATGGCTTCATTATCCTTGGCTCCCATAAGAATCAGAGTATGAATGGCCACAACCACTGACCCGCAAGCTTTGCTTTGAAGAATGCTGGTGTAGAAGGACCGAGGTTGAAATAGACACTAGAAAATGACATGGGATTATTTCCCGCGGTTATCGACGGGGACGGTGATGAATTTTGTCACCGTGTCATTCTCTAGAATGTAACCTAAGGAGTCAAAACAACAATCCTTTACAAACTCTGCAGGGAGCCAGTACACTACAGCACACAACACCTCAGCTATCGTACAAATGGTAAAAGGGATTGGGACTTATGGTGACCCTTCAAAAGCACGCCGGACTTCGGCGTGCTGACAATCCCGCGGTGACATTTGCGTGCAGGACATATGCCGCTTTTAAGCCTTTCCATTAGTGCTGTGATGGGGCGTGTTTACAAGTCCTCATGCAACCGTTCTGGGGGGAGGGGAAAGCCCCCCACTCCATTGAAAACTCCCCAACAGCGAAAATGGGAGTTTTCAGTGTACTTGGAGGGTTCCCCTCCAACCCTCCCCCAACGACAGCGCGAGGACTTGTAAATGTAGAGGGCAGTTCCCCCCCACCCCCTCAAAGCGCTAACGGAAAGCCTTAAAAGCGGCAGTGCGCATATATCCTGTGTGAAAATGTCATCGCGGGATTGTTGGGTCGCTAAAATCCAGCGCGCTTTTGACGGTGTACCGGGACTTATATACCGCCTTTTTGTAGTTATAAAACCACACTCAAAGCAGTTTACATACGGGCGCTTCAAGCATTTTCCCTATCTGTCCTGGTGGGCTCACACTTTATCTAGTGTACCCAGGGCAACGGAGAATTAAGTGACTTGCCCAGGGTCACAAGGAGCAGCATGGGATTTGAAACCACAAACTCGGTGGGGCTGAGGCTGTAGCTCTAACCATAGTGTCGCACACTCCCCAATCAGGCACCAAAAAGGCAAAGATTATATTCATCTGTGGTTATACGTTTTAATGTCTTCATCATTAGTTGTGTTTGCGACTAATTAGTACTGAGATTCATGACCCCCTAATGCAGACATTTATACACTGAAACACGGCTGTGTTGGGAGTTTCTCTTTGTGCCACTAGATGCTGGACAATATATAATTTGCCCTTGGCTCGACATTTAAGAACATAAGAACATAAGAAGCGCCATCTCCGGATCAGACCTTCGGTCCATCAAGTCCGGCGATCCGCACACGCGGAGGCCCTGCTAGGTATACACCTGGCTTATTTTATATCCAACCATATCCTTATATGCCTCTCTTAAGGAGATATGCATCTAGTTTGCTCTTGAAGCCTAGGACGGTCGATTCCGCAATAATCTCATCTGGGAGGGCATTCCAGGTGTCAACCACTCTCTGAGTGAAGCAGAACTTCCTGACATTAGTCCTGAACCTGTCCCCCCTTAGCTTCATTTCATGTCCTCTTGTCCGTGTCAAATTGGACAATGTAAATAATCTTCTCTGCTCTATTTTGTCGATTCCTTTCAGTATTTTGAAGGTCTCGATCATATCCCCATGCAGTCTCCTTTTCTCAAGGGAGAACAATCCTAGTGTTATAAGTCTATCCTCATATTCCAGTCTCTCCATACCCTTCACCAGTTTAGTCGCTCGTCTCTGCACCCTCTCCAGCAGTTTTATATCTTTCTTTAGGTAGGGAGACCAATGTTGGACGCAGTATTCCAAGTGGGGTCTGACCATTGCCCTATAAAGCGGCATTATAACTTTCTCCGATCTACTCGAGATTCCTTTCTTTATCATGCCCAACATTCTATTTGCCTTCTTCGCCGCTGCCGCGCATTGTGCCGACGGCTTCAGGGTCCTATCTATCAGTACACCCAGATCCCTTTCTTGTTCACTTTTTCCCAGAGTTGCACCTGACATTCTGTACTCGTATTCCTTATTTTTACTGCCTAAATGCATTACCTTGCATTTCTCCACGTTGAACTTCATCTGCCATTTCTCCGCCCATTTTTCTAACCGACACAAATCTCTCTGGAGTTCCTCACTGTCCTCCTGCGATCTGATTGCCCGGCAGAGTTTTGTGTCGTCTGCAAACTTGCTGAATTTTTCACCTTGCTTCTTGCAGTTCCTGTAGATTTGCAGTAGAGCATTTGTTGCATTGCGCTCTCTGCTTTGCCAAGATGCCGACTTGTAAATCTTACAAATGTCCTCCATTCGAGACCCCATTTCTTGCCGATGGACTCCAAGCTCAGCTCTCACACGGACATTGACGAAGATAAAAAATTGGGGGACTCAGATATCACTTCTTGATTTTAGTCAAGCTATTAATAGATTACCAAAAATTACTACGGGGTTTGTATGGAGGGAATGCACCTATAGGGCTCCTTTTACGAAGCTGCGTTAGCGGTTTTAGCGCACGCACCAGATTAGCGCGCGTTAGCCGAAAATCTACCGTTTGCTCAAAAGGAGGCAGTAGCAGCTAGCGTGCGCTATTCCGCGCGTTAAGGCCCTAGCACGGCTTTGTAAAAGGAACTCAGAGTTTTACATAGGGCCTATTTCTCCCAAATTCAAGCTTTTCGTAAATTCCCCAATTTGTATTAAATGTGATAAAGATCTTAGCACATTATCGCATGCTTTTTGGCTGTGTCCTTTAATTAAGTCTTTCTGGTCTGTCATCCTATTATATTTGGGTTCATTATGGGCAGGGCAGAATTAATTCATCGAGGGCCCCTAGAACACTGGACCCCCTGCCCTGCCCCACCCTACCATGCGCCCAGGCGGAAACAGGAATCTGCGTCAGAGGGAAGCTTTAGGCAAGCAGCACCGCTTGCACAATTACAGTTCCCGTTGTCTTTCTTACCCACGTTGCTTGCTTGTCTTACTTTCTGTTGATGGGGGGAGGGGGCATGTTGCCGATCGGGGTGGAGCCCGCGTTGCCAATCCGGGCGGGGGGGGGGGGGCTGTGTTGCCGATTGATGCTGGAGGGGCCCATCGACGTTTGGAAAAAACAATATTGATGCCCTCCTTCATCGGGCCCTCCTGACCATTTTGGGCCCTAGGCACGTGCCTACTTGGCTATTGGTTAATCCTGCCCTGATTATGGGATAGTCCTGTTGTGGGTTCTGCAAGGGGAGTATTTTTTGTAAGGCAGCTGCTTGTGGGGTATTTGGTCAAGGGAGATGTCTTTTATTTCAGAAGGCGTGTATGATTGGGCATACATGTATTATGCAATATTGGTTACAAAAAGAATCTCCAAGTTTTGGGCATTGGAGGAACCAATTGCATCGTTTACTTTTATTTGAGGTCTGGGAGGTTCGTCGTTCTCTTAGACGAACTCGTCTTTTTATGAAGACTTGGGATCCCTATATTCAAAAACTTTCACCTAGAGCAAGAAGTTTAATTCTTAATGAATTATATTGAAGCTGTGGTTGCCTTCATTGTATTCCAAAATTTGGCTGTTTTTTGTCACCTTTCATCTTGGGTGGGAAGGAAAATGGGATGGAGAGAAGGGGAAATGGGTAGGAGGGGGAAGGGGGGAGGGGGAAGGAAGAAGGGGGGTGATGATTTGGGGGGGGATATGGTTTGTTAAATAGAATGTTTGGAGGAATGATAGTATTTTTGATAATATTATATTGATTGGAATTTTAAAATTGGTGATTTTTTTTTTTTAAGGAATATTTTTCTATATAATATGAATGTACTTTGTTCCTTCAATAAAAAATGTTTGAACATAAAATAAAATTTAAAAAAAAAATAATATTCTTAGGGACCCTTTACTAAGCTTCCTGGCAAGGTAGCACATCTTTTAAAAAATTATTTATTGAATTTCAAAAGTGAAATACACATGTCTAATGCAGCTTAAAGTGTTTTTCTTTTTACCCCAATTTTATCGTTATTTGTAAATCGCATTGGATTATGATTTTGCGATCAAATCAAATTTTTAAATAGATTTGAAACTTGATGTGTTCAGGCATCTGTATTTTTTTTGTCGAGAGCATGTCAGGGGCAGAGACTGGGCATTCCTGTGTTGACCAGCACATTCAAATTAGTGCAGGATTACTGCTTGGGTGGTGATAAGTGATCATACATTAATTACTTTTTGTGACCTTGAGCTAACGGCAACATGCAGACGTCCTTCTGATTCAAGTAAAAGCATGAATCTTTATGATATGAAATTAAATAAGATGTAAGAATCTAATCTGGGATTTGCGAATTACGCTATGCCTCCAAAGGTTCAAGGTGACTTATGGAGAACAGTTTCATACAGTGCAAGGATGCTACAGAGACACATTGGGATTCATGTACCGTGCAATTAAAAAAATAATTTGGTACAGCTCAGAGATGTTGCAGGAAGTACATTACAGGAACATTTAGGGGAGGATAACATACAGCAAGAAAGCTAATATAGCTCGATGAAAGATGCCATGAGGTAGATAAAGCCTGTTATAGTCATTAACTAGTGGTTAGCTGTGTGCTTGGTGCCACGGTGGCAACAGGGTGAACTGTGGTTGCTTGGGTCTATTTCCTTGGGAGTCTATTGTGTGTAAGTCTTGTTTGGTGCTGATGGATGTTGGGACTAGTTCAGGGGTGTCAAAGTCCTTCCTCAAGGGCCGCAATCCAGTCTGGTTTTCAGGATTTCCCTAATGAATACGCATGACATTTATTAGCATACAATGAAAGCAGTGCATGCAAATAGATCTCATGCATATTTATTGGGGAAATCCTGAAAACCTGACTGGATTGCGGCCCTCGAGGAGGGACTTTGACAGCCCTGGACTAGTTTGCTGGTAGAGTACCGGTAATTAGATTCAGATCTGATAGCTGTTGGGAGGTCACTGGTTCCCAACCCTGTCCTGGAGGACCACCAACCTGTCAGGTTTTGGGATTAGCCCTAATGAATATGCATGAAAGAGATGTGCATAAAATGGAGGTGACAGGAATGCAAATCTGTCCCATGCATATTCATTAGAGCTATCCCAAAAACCCGACTGGCTGGTGGCCCTCCAGGACAGGGTTGGGAGTCACTGCTTTAAATCAAACATTACTGACAGGGAAATCTCGAGAGGATATTATCAAAGGAATAAGCATTGGCAAAGAATTGTGTTTTCAGCATCTTCTTAAAGTTCATCCTCCCAATAGAGAATCGCAAAAATCAAACCATAATAAGCTTGAAAATACATGCAGAGTTTGCAGAGTGTCCAGCCATTTTACAAATGAACCAGCAGCATCACTCAGGGTTTTGAACATGGTTCAAGTGTCAAGTTTATCAGGGCTTGCCAGACTGCATATCGCGCCCTCTATGAAACATGTAACTGATAGCAACCTGCAAAATTCAGCTCGTTGTGAAGATCAATTTTTTTTTTTTTTTTTAACAAGGTACCCTTATTTAGGCAGCTAGAGCAGTGGTTCCCAACCATGTCCTGGAGGATCGCCAGGCCAATCGGGTTTTCAGGCTAGCCCTAATGAATATGCATGGAGCAGATTTGCATGCCTATCACTTCCATTATATGCAAATGTCTCTCATGCATATTCATTAGAGCTAGCCTAAAAACCCGATTGGCCTGGTGGTCCTCCAGGACAGGGTTGGCAGGCTAGCCCTAATGAATATGCATGGAGCAGATTTGCATGCCTATCACTTCCATTACATGCAAATCTCTCTCATGCATATTCATTAGAGCTAGCCTAAAAACCCGATTGGCCTGGTGGTCCTCCAGGACAGGGTTGGCAGGCTAGCCCTAATGAATATGCATGGAGCAGATTTGCATGCCTATCACTTCCATTATATGCAAATGTCTCTTATGCATATTCATTAGAGCTAGCCTGAAAACCCGAATGGCCTGGTGGTCTTCCAGGACAGGGTTGGCAGGCTAGCCCTAATGAATATGCATGGAGCAGATTTGCATGCCTATCACTTCCATTATATGTGTAGGGTCATGAAATAGTTAACTGTTGTTTAAAATATTGCTCTGGCCTACATAGCTAAAAACAGTGTATAATCTATTGACTGCATCTGCCTGAAATGTATGTCCTTGCCCTACCACATTGTAAGCTGAATAGATAAGAGTTTGAGCCATGATGTACCCTGCCCTTCTGTACATGTAGCCTTTAGACCTGTAAGATTTAGATAAGCAGAGAAATGAGCTAGTTTCCTATAGGACTATAAGTTGTATCCCTGAGCCTATCATAAGTGCTGGCTTAGGACCAATAATAATTGTAGAAAGTTATAGAAGTAACAAATGAAAATTGTAGTTTTTGCATATATTAGTTTGCGAAAAGGGCATAAAAGTCTGTGTATTTCCTGTTTCTGACACTCTAGTAGGCAGGCTATTAACTGCACTAGAGTCCCGGCATGCTGTGAATAAAAAACTCTTGTATTTTCTTCACGCCTCTGACTTTGTGTATCCAAGTGACCTTTCATTTGGCGCCTGAACAGGGACTTGAAGGTCTCTTGACCACTGGTTACTCGATTGGTCACTTGTTTCTGGTCCTACGGCTGATATGTCTGCTTAGCCGGCTGCCTTCCTTTTGGGGGGTTGGCAGACCTCAGGACGTTGGACCGCTTCAACTGACTTATCTAGTCTCAGTTTAAAGTACAAGAATCTGTATCTGTATCTGTATCTGTACCTGGAGTGGCCACTATCTGGTAAGTGGGGATTGATCATCCCTATCCTGTCTCTCGTCTCCTGCCTAGTAAGCCACGTGATCTGTCGCTGAAAAGTTGTGGGAAAGGGATTCTAGGAACTGTTATTTTCTGGTTGAGTAACTGAACTGAAATCTGTTGTGTTTTGTGTGTTTGAGAGTGTCTGAGACGTCCTTGAGGACGAAGCGAGTGTGGACCTGTTAGTACTGCGTTTCCCTAGTCCAGAGATGGGCGGGGCCAGGAATTCAGGGAAGTGTTTTTGTCCTCCATTGCACAATGGGGGGATGTCTGTCTACCTGTGGGGATCCCTTGATATGTTAGCTAATTTTAAAAAAAGGAATTTGTCTTTGATTATACTTAACAAATCAACCCTTATTTGTCTGTGCCAGTTAGAATGGCCGATATTTGGTGTGGGCTGGCCCCCTCTGGCTCCCTGGAAGAGGACATAACTCGTCAGGTTTTTATGCATTCGTTTGCTGTCAGTTCCTCTTCCAGTCAGCCAATTTTGCATTCCAATGGGAAAACCCTTCCACTGGACAAACCTCCTAAGTAACCTGGACCCGTCTACCCCAGGGCTTTAAAATTAGCCCCTCTCTATTCAGCACTGCCCTTGCCAAATTCTTCCCTTCATCTGATTCCCAAGTCCTGCAGTATCCCGGGTTCTTTATGACTTCTGTCTGTTCAAATGTATCAGTGAAGTTTAAACTGTCAGTTGTTCACAGCATGAGAGGAGAGTACTTTTCCTTTTGTGCTGATAAGGGCCATGAAATGTTTAGCACTTCAAATGTGGTTTCTCCTGAAACAGATAAGTGGTTTTGCATTTGAAGTTTTTGGCTATGTTATAAAATGTATATGCATATTCAGAAATGCATATAAACGAAAAATATGATTTCTGGAACTTATATTCCATGCTAAAAAGAAGTTCTTTGTCCAAATTTAGTAGTTATTTGTCTAAATTTAAAAGTTCTGAAAAGGACTACATCTGTAATTTGATCTCTTTGATCTTTAAGCAACTCTCTCTCCTTTGTGAAATTCTGTAGGAAGGGGGAGTAAGTCTCTACTGAGACCCATGTTGATTGTAACAAAAAAAAAATAAAAATGAACAATGTTTAAACTTGTGAGTACAGTAAAACTTTGGTTTGGGACATAATTTGTTCCAAAAGTATGCTTGTAGTCCAGGGCACTAGTGTACAAAAATATACATACTTGTATTGCAAGCCCTTGCTCGTTTGGAACAGTTACTGCATTCCTGCAGCGACATATAGAGAGGAACCATTGGCTCAGTTGTAAAAATGTGATGCTTCTATACTGTATGTACGTGTATTGCAAGACGTTGCTGGTATAGCAAGTTAAAATTTAATCATTGCTTGTCTTATAGAACACTTGCAAACCAAGTTATTTGCAATCCAAAGTTTTACTGTATATTCCAATCTTTGTTTTGTATTTCTGTATATAAAAAATGTAAGTTTAGGTATAACAATGTAATTTTTAGGAATGCTTTTGTATTGAAGTAAATATTTTTGCCAGTCAGCTGATAGTGAAGGGACTGCTGCTTTAGAGAGCGCTTGTGTCAGACTACCTTGCTTAGTGGGTGGATCCAGAACTGCATTTAGCTTAATTTTATAAGTCAGCTCTTTGGGATAGGAACCTGATATAGAATAGGGATTGAGAACAATTCCTATGTGTTAGTAGACATCTTAAGTTCAATTATTTTGTACCCTCTCTAATCTTTTGTAAACCACATAGCTCTTCACGGTATTGCGGTATATAAACTGTTATTATTATTATTTATCTGAGTCTTTCAGATAGTGGGTCTGCCTTTTAAATTTTCCTGTGGCCATATTTACATTGATTTCAAGTATGCCTTCCTCGTGTCACCTACCTTGGCTTTCAAATCTCCAAGGGTACCAGGTCCCTTCCTACACCCGTGTCCAGGCTGTCTGTAGTCTCCCTGTCCCTGATAACTGCAAGGCTCTGAGCACCTTTCTCAGTATTGCAGGATACTGTCCCATCTGGATCCCTGATTTCTCTACTATTGCTCGTCCTCTGTATGATTCCACCAAAGGCGCTGACTCAGCCCCTTTTGTCTGGACCCAACTTCAGGAGCGGTCTTTTGCTGCCTCCAAAAACTTCTGACTCAGGCCCCTGCCTTCTGGCCCTTCTGCCCAAGAAGCTGAGCTTTATGCCCTCACTTCTGCCCTGCGCCACTCTGCCTCTCAGTCTTGCAATATATATACTGACTCCAAATATGCTTTCCTTAACTTGCATTCCCATAGGGCCATCTGGAAATATCGAGGTTTCATTACAGCTTCCGGCCGACTGATCCATCATGCTCCCCTCATTCTTGACCTTCTTGAGGCCGTACAACTACCCTCACGTGTTTCTGTTATGCACTGCCATGCTTACAGATGCGTGACGGACCTTGTCTCTCGTGGCAATGCCCTTGCAAACCGCACAGCCCGAGCTGCCAGTCTCTGCCCCCTCTTTCGGCCCCTCTGTATACAATCATTCCTTTTCTGGATTCCCTTACACCCCAGTACGCTTCTCAGGAACAGACTTGGGCATGAATTATTTTGGGCCAGTCTGTCTTGAAAGGGGGGTGGATACAAAATGCGCCAATTCAAGTGCCAATCCAGACCCACACACTGATACTTCAAACGCAAGCACAGCGGGTACCCTCATATTCATTCCTCAACACCTGGCCCTCATGATTGTCAAAAGATGCCATGATCTGGCACACTCTGGAGAACCCGCTATTAAAATTGACTCTCAAGAGACATTTCTTTATCAATCACCTTGATTAGCTAGTCCGGAATATGGTCCAACAGTGTGTTGTCGGTTCTAGAATAAAATTCCCAATCAGATGACTGCCACCTCTTGGATACCAACCTATTGGAACATATCCGATGCAGGTTCTGTCTGTAGATTTTACCCACATGCCCATTTCCCGTTCCCTCAGTCACTTCCTAGTCTTCACAGACACCCTGACTAGATGGGTCAAAGCCTTCCTTACTTGCACTGAACGCGCCAGGGAAGTAACCAAACACCTCCTGAATAATTCCGTGCCTTGATCTCCTTGTTTTTATAGGCAGTGACAATGGCCCTGCTTTCATTGTCAATGTTGTCCAACAAATTGCTCAGGCCCTCCAAATTGAATAGAAATTATATGCTGCTTACCATCCTGAGAGCTCTGGTCAGGTCGAAAGAATAAACAGAACTCTTAAGACCCTTCTCACAAAATGAATTGAAAAAACTAATTTGTCCTGACCTGTCCTGCTGCCTTCTGTTCTTTTTCAGATTAGATGCATCCCATCTAAGCCCCATTTGAGCTCATGTTCGGCCGGCAACCACCCATTGTGAACCCAGATCCTGGTTCCTTTGCTACTCTGGGATCAGATATCCTCCAGAGTCAGGTCCAGTCTTTAGCTAAGTCCTTTAAGAGCTCCATAAATGGGTCCTGGAAAGGGCCCCACTATCGATAGCTACACAAGTCCATGGGTATGTCCCTGTAAATACAGTATGGCTAAAACTTGGAAGTCAGACCCCCTGAAACTTAGGTGGATAGGTCCTTTTACTGTCCTAATTTCTTCTCTTACAGTTGTCAAGGTGTCCGGACATGAAACTTGGTTCCACTACAACACGGATCTTCAGCTGAAGCTTTCTAAGACCTCAAAAGTTCTGAATATTTACCACTGTACTTAGCAGGTGTTCTGAATATAATTCTTTATAAGTGTTTGAGTTTAATTGACTGCCTGTGGTTCACACTGCCTTTAGCAAGTGTCTTGAGTATAACTGTTTGAAGTTTTCTAAGTTGTGCCTGAAAGAAAAATGAGCTTCCTATGTTAGTATATATAGATATGATATTTGTGTTGCCCTCACTTATGTTTCTTTCTTCTGTATTTTGTACTTAACAAGTGCAGCCCTTTGCCTGATGTTTGTTTGCATGAAGGAGTTAAGTACAGAAAGTGTCAAACATTTGAGGGTATTTTCTGTTTCCAACCTACTGGTGATGAAGTTTAAAAGTGGGCGGAAATCTGCATTGATGATGTTGAGGGTCCACTTATCAACTAGACTCTTATTGTAGACCCCACTCGCCTGGTGTCTTTGTATTGTGATACATGTGTGCTATTTGATGTTTCTCAAGGTCATGGTACTACCCCTAATTCAGTTTTGTGTGGCTCCCTAGATTGACAGCGTTATTATACCAAATGTGCTAAGTATTTAGGTCTGTATAACCTGATGCCTTTAAGAACTGCCCCTATGAGGAAACCTTCACTAATGGTGGAGCCTGTCCTTTATGAGAAAGAATACCCCGTCTGCCTCCCTTACTATAGGTCCTAGCTCCAGCCCCTTGTGTACTACAGGCTACTGTAATCCCATGGTTTTCACTATCACTGACCCATATAACTGGAATGCCAATGTCCAAGTCCAGAAGGCCAGAGACTGCATGGCATTGTATATTGATGGTGAAAGGTGAGACTCAGGTACTGATGTATATGTCCGAATTGTATCCCACTCATGTGCTTCTGTCCATCACTCTGTGGTGTTTCCCCAGTTTTATGAAATTATGAAAGTAGATACTAATATCCTGTAATCACTAGAAATCTGTTTATATAGTTTGCTGAAACTATAGGTCAGACTCTTAATGTTAGCAATTATTTTGTATGAGGAGAACAGTGGCTATGGGAGGCAAAGCAGCTGGACATGTTAAACCTGACTTCACAGACCCTCACTTTTACGTTAGGTCCACGACCTTCACGATGGGCCTTGTGAACCTCCATTGTTGCTTCCCACTGTCTTCAGCGCCCTTCAGACACTGCTTAATGGAACTTCCTATGAATTATGGTCAGCTCCTGATAGTTGATATTGGCTCTGTGATCCGTTTGCCTACTCTTGGTTGCCTGCTAACTAGACTGGTACATGTGTGCTTTGCATGATTCGTCCCAGCTTCTTCCCGATGGTGAACACCTGGGAGCCCCTGTATTCAACACCAGAGGTCGCCAAAAGCGGTCTACTTCCACCAATTCCCTTAAAATAGGTGAATGGGGTGATGACTGGCCTGCAGAACGGATCATTGCTGTTTATGGACCTGCCACATGGACCGAGGATGACATCTGGGGCTATCGGACCCCAATCTATATGCTGAACTGCATTATTTATCTACAAGCTGTACTTGAACTGATAACCAATGAGACCTCCCGAGCTTTGAGTACCATTGGCAGAGCGAATGCTAAAATGCGCACTGCTATTTATCAGAATCGTCTAGCTTTGGACTATTTACTAGCTGCTGTGCCTGTGATAAATTCAACCTCTCCAACTGCTGCCTTGAACTTGAGTAAAGTGATTGAAAACGATGTGGATCGTATCACCAAACTGGCTCATGTTCCTGAGCAGACCT
This sequence comes from Geotrypetes seraphini, assembly GCF_902459505.1. Lineage (NCBI taxonomy): Eukaryota > Metazoa > Chordata > Amphibia > Gymnophiona > Dermophiidae > Geotrypetes > Geotrypetes seraphini. The sequence goes on along the minus strand of NC_047093.1, from coordinate 12,779,663 downwards.
GGCTTGATCTTACTGCAGACTGGATCTCTGGTACCTTCAGCTCCTGGTTGCCCTCTGGTTCAGCACTGAATATCATCTTGCTGGTTGCTGCCCTGTCTTCTCTGCTCCTTTGCTGCCTGCCCTGTATGGTCCCCATAGCCATAAAGCTGCTCCACTGAACTATGGACTCTGCTGTCAACCGTTCCACTGCTGAATTGGCCCTTGCCCTCTCCCAGTATCGTCCCTTACCCACTGGGGACCCCGACTTTTCTGACCCCTAACTTTATTTTGTCAGGCTTGGCTCCTTAGGTACGCCAGCCTGAAAGGGGGGAATGTAGGGTCATGAAATAGTTAACTGTTGTTTAAAATATTGCTCTGGCCTACATAGCTAAAAACAGTGTATAATCTATTGACTGCATCTGCCTGAAATGTATGTCCTTGCCCTACCAAATTGTAAGCTGAATAGATAAGAGTTTGAGCCATGATGTACCCTGCCCTTCTGTACATGTAGCCTTTAGACCTGTAAGATTTAGATAAGCAGAGAAATGAGCTAGTTTCCTATAGGACTATAAGTTGTATCCCTGAGCCTATCATAAGTGCTGGCTTAGGACCAATAATAATTGTAGAAAGTTATAGAAGTAACAAATGAAAATTGTAGTTTTTGCATATATTAGTTTGCGAAAAGGGCATAAAAGTCTGTGTATTTCCTGTTTCTGACACTCTAGTAGGCAGGCTATTAACTGCACTAGAGTCCCGGCATGCTGTGAATAAAAAACTCTTGTATTTTCTTCACGCCTCTGACTTTGTGTATCCAAGTGACCTTTCATATGCAAATGTCTCTTATGCATATTCATTAGAGCTAGCCTGAAAACCCGAATGGCCTGGTGGTCTTCCAGGACAGGGTTGGCAGGCTAGCCCTAATGAATATGCATGGAACACATTTGCATGCCTATCACTTCCATTATATGCAAATGTCTCTTATGCATATTCATTAGAGCTAGCCTGAAAACCTGAATGGCCTGGTGGTCCTCCAGGACAGGGTTGGCAGGCTAGCCCTAATGAATATGCATGGAGCAGATTTGCATGCCTATCACTTCCATTATATGCAAATCTCTCTCATGCATATTGATTAGAGCTAGCCTAAAAACCCGATTGGCCTGGTGGTCCTCCAGGACAGGGTTGGCAGGCTAGCCCTAATGAATATGCATGGAGCAGATTTGCATGCCTATCACTTCCATTATATGCAAATCTCTCTCATGCATATTGATTAGAGCTAGCCTGAAAACCCGAATGGCCTGGTGGTCTTCCAGGACAGGGTTGGGAACCACTGAGCTAGAGGGCACTCATAAAAGCACATTCTACAGTATATAGCAGTGTCTCGCAAACTATGCAAGTCGGCGGCACACTATACTGGGGGCCGTGGCTCAAGGGCACCCGGAAGTGAGTGGCTACTGATGCTTTTGGAAAATCCGGTAACCCTAATCTGACTCAACATTATAAAGTGGAAGCAAATGCCAAACGCAGAGAAAAAAAAATTCGGTAATTAATGATGTTGAACACAAGAGAGTAAAGTAAAATTGTCACTTACATTTCACTGGTGCAAACTCCAGATTGCAAAGAGCAGTTATTTATTCAATTTTCTCTACCGTTCTCCCAGGGGAGCTCAGAACGGTTTACATGAATTTATTCAGGTACTCAAGCATTTTTCTCTGTCTGTCCTGGTGGGCTCACAATCTACCTAATGTACCTGGGGCAATGGGGGAGATTAAGTGACTTGTCCAGGGTCACAAGGAACAGCGGGGGTTTGAACCCACAATCTCTGGGTGCTGAGGCTGTAGCTTTAACCACTGCACCACTCTAGAAATCAAAATGCAGCAAAAGTGATCCAAGTGTAGGACAATCCAGCCATTGTGACATCACTGCTGAGGTTGGCTCTTATTGGTGGAATGAGGCATTATGACATCACAATACCAGCTCTGGTGATCAGAGGCTGAAACTTTTCACACTATTTATGTATTTAATTTTCTATACTGTTCTCCCAGGGGAGCTCAGAACGGTTTACATGAATTTATTCAGGTACTCAAGCATTTTTCCCAGTTAGCTGGAATATCTACCTCAGACCCGGTGCCAATGCTGTCGTCTAGATTTTTACTTTTTTAATGTATGCTAAAACCTGCACTATGCGTTAGTAAAAAAAAGGGGATATATTTTTTCCTGGGGTTTGTTTTTTTTTTAAGGTTTTCACATTTTATTTTTTTATAAGCTAGCTCTCAGTGGACTGCATGGCATTTTAGTCTTGGTGAACTGCCTTCAAGAGGCCTCTGCACAGAGTTACCAGACAGCTGGGAAAATCCGGATATGTCCTCTTTTTAGAGGACTTTCCAAAACCCGGCAGTTTGTCCGGGTTTTGTAAGGCCCTGACGAGCTCCGGCTGCATCTGGAGGGCCTCTGAGCGTACGTGGATGATGTCATACACAACGGCGCATGCTCCATGCCCTCCAGACACGGCAGGGAAGAAGAAAGGAACCTCGTGGGGGGGCGGGGCTGGGGCAGGACGGGACCGGAGGCAGAACAGGGCAGGGGCATGTATCCAGGGTTTTGAGGCCCGAAATATGCTAACCCTACCTCCGCAGAGTTGCTTCCTCCCAGTTGACTTTTACTTTGGTAGCAATTAAATGTGGCTAACTCTAGCTATGGGCTGATATGAAGTATGAAAATAAAGTCCAATTGAAAGGATCCATTCACCTCGCTTAATATCTTTGACCTGCTTGTGGAACTGTTTAACCTCACTAACTGTTTTGAAACAAATTCTTCCAATATCCCAACGGTTAAAGGGCTTGCATTCATTGAGTTTACGATGGAGCCGTTTCCAGGTACTGCTGATTCGTGATATCATTCCGAACATTGGCTAAAGCATCTTACCAATTCCCCCTTCGATTCTATAAAGGTTGCCCAAATTTACACACCAATACTCGAGTGCGATCCTGAGATAAGAGTGCAACTTAATTGGTTAATAAGCCAATTAATAGCAATAATTGGAACCAATCAGGATTTGCACATTCAACCGCCTATGCGTGATTATATAATGTACCATGTCTAAATTCTCTCACGCGCAACCCAAAAGGAGGCACGTGCCTAGGGCCCGAAATGGTCAAGGGGGCCCGATGAAGGAAGGCATCAACATTGTTTTTTCCAAACGGTGATGGGCCCCTCAAGCATTGATCAGCAACGTGGGCCCCGCCCCGATCGGCAGCGCAGCCCCCCCCCCTACCATCGACAGAAAGTAAGACAAGCAAGCAACTTGGGTAAGAAAGGCAACGGGAACTGTAATTGTGCAAGTGGTGCTACTTACCCAAAGCTTCCCTCTGACGCAGCTTCCTATTTCCGCCTGGACGCATGGTGGGGTGAGGCAGGGCAGGGGGGCCCAGGGTACTTGTGTGCCTAGGTACCCTCGACAAATTAATCCTGCCCTGGATGCACGCCCGATATGCGCACAGGATTTATACCTGGTTTTGGTACACATAAGTCCTGGCACCTTATTATAATGCAGGAATTGGCACTATGACCCGGATTCTCGAACGGGCGCTTATACCTCTGTTAAAAACGCCATCCAAATGGCAATTGTAACCGAGAAATTGTTACCTGTGCCTAGAAAAATGGTGCTGGAATCACCGGTTGCGTCAGAGGAGGATTTTCCAGCAGCCGCACGTGACTTCAAGGCTCCGGCTGCTTGTTAAGAGAAAATTTAAAGAAGCCAGCAAAGTAAGTGAGGGAGGGAGATGCTCGGACCACGGCGAGCGAGCCGGCGGGCAGGAGGGGGCCGCTGGACCGCGCGAAGAGTTGTGAGGATGGGATCAGATGGTTTGTGGGGACGGGGACTGAGCTCACGGGGACGGGACGGTGATAGGGACGAGCTCACGGGGACAGGGCGGAAACGGGGACAAATTTTTTCCCCATGTCATTTTCTAGTCTAGGTTTCCCTGGACATGGCCCCCTTTTGAGGACATATCCAGGGGTCCAGACAGCTTTTCAAAACCCGGCATTTTGTCCAGGTTTTGAAAAGCTTGGAAGAAATCACGGTCGGGCAGCGGGGGGGGGGGGGGGGGCAGGGCTAGGGTGAGATTAGGGGGCGGGACTAGATCATAATAGGGCGGGGATGGGTGGAACTGGAGGGGCGGGTCCAGATTTTCAGAAACCCTAGCCTCCATTTCCAGCACTTATCTTTTGCATCGGCACGGTTCTGAAATCACCACCGATGTGTGATAGACTTGGGATTGGCGGCCATTTTTTGAGGCGGCTGCCAATATCAGCGCTATTTTGAGAGTCTGGGCCTATATGCTGGTCTATAAGGAGTGCTCATCCCAGAGTGCCTCTAACAGAATAGCACCGAATTTTCCCGATGCCCAAATTAAGGTGCCATTTACTGAAGCTGGTCTTATGTGTATATTTGAACTTTTTCCAGATCAGTTTTGCCAGGCAGTTTTTTGGCTTCTTGATGTCCACTGACTGAAACCATGAAGAATGATCTGAAATTGCACACTATACAGAAACCATCTGTTAGATAGGACAGTGAGGATGAAGTCATGGCTCTGAATTTAATCTCAATGGAATGTTCTGCCAACGATGTCATCACTGGGTTGGCAATTAAGTGGAGGAATTAGGACAAATGAGTTGGTGAAGGGGAAGAAGCTTTCTTGCCAACGAAAGCAACAACATTTGTGTGGTTTAGGCAAATAGAAGAATTGCCACTTTGCTTAATGTATACAATTTATCCAAAATGTGTGTTAATATACATAGGAACCACAAAGCAACTGAACTTCAGGAAGGTTAACTTGGCAGGGGGTCGATGTGCAGAATGATTCAATTGAGGCAATTGTGATCACCATTTCTTTAAAAAGATATAACAGAATTAGAGATGGGTGACAAAAATGATAAAAGGGATGGGACCACTTCCTTTTGAGGAAAAGCTAAAGCGGCTAGGCCTCTTCAGTTTGGAGAAGGGACGGCTTTATAAAATAATGAGAAGGGAGGTCTATAAAATAAAGAGTGGAGTGGAAAGGGTAGATGTGAATCGCTTGTTCACTCTTTCCAAAAATACTAGGACTATGGGGCACATGATGAAGCTAGTAAATAGTAGATTTAAAATAAACCAGAGACAATATTTCTTCACACAACGTGTAATTAAACTCTGGAATTTTTTGCTGGAGAGTGTGGCAAAATCAGTTAGCTTAGCGGGGTTTAAAAAAAAAGTGTTAGCTAATGTCCTAAAAGAGAAGTCTATAGGCCATTATTGTGATGGGTTGGGGAAATCCACTTCTTATTCCTTGAATAAGCAGCATAAAATCTGTTTTACTACTTGGGATCTAGTTAGGTACTTGGGACCTGGTTTGGCCACTGTTGGATACCAGGCTTGATGGACCTTCGGTCTGTCCCAATTCGGTAATTCTTACAGTGAGAAAGCCATCTGTGGCATTTCAGCAGCAGTTAACTGCACAGTGCCACTGAAATTCCAGCATGATCACGGCTTTGAAAAGCTGTCCGGACCCCTGGACATGTCCTCAAAAGGAGGACATGTCAGGGAAATTCTGGTAACCCTAATCATGGTACTTCTTTTGACTGGTGAAGGCAACAGCACAAAGCCCATAATTTTACAGAACAATTGCGGGGGAACATTGCCCTCCCCCATGCACATCACAGACAGGGAGGAGAGCGGGGTAGAATTATGGGGCTCAGGGAGTTCATCCCAGCGGATGTCTTCCTGCTCGATGAACAGGCAGAAGGGGGTGGGGCAGATCTAGGGATCCGGATTTTACTGATTTAAAATCTAGTAACCCTAACCATAATTGTCACACTAGTCTACTTGGAGATTTTCCTTTTGGTTGGACTGACTTTACATATCTTTACCTTGCTTTTGAGAGCTCTATTGCTTGTCCAACCAAAAGATTTCACATACAATTTGTTTCATAAGAACATAAAAATTGCAATACTGGGACATACTACAGGCCCATCAAGCCCAGTATCCTGTTCCCAACAGTGGCCAACCCAGGTGCCAAGTACCTGGCAAGATCCGAAAGAGTAAATAAATGAGCAGTGGATTTCCCCCACATCCATCTTTTAATGAATTATAGACTTTTCTATTTTAGGAAGTTAGCAACCCCCTTTTTTTTTTTTTTAAACCCTGTCAAGCTAACTGCTGCCACCGCATTCCTGTCTCTTATTCCTACATTTCCAATTTAGAAAACTAAAACTACAAATTCTCCAAATAATTTGGATTGGAAATGTTGTCCCAGAGCAGGTGCTGGAGACTAAGGACCCCTTTTTATGTAACGCCAGTAGAGGTTTCTACCGCAGGCCAGCGGGGTAAATGCTTCGACACTCAGAGGAATTCTATGAGCGTCAAAGCACTTACCTCATCGGCCTGCGGTAGAAACTTCTAGTAAAACCCAGTGTAAAGCAGTAACAGACTTCTATAAAGCACAGGATGAGTAACAAGGATTCTTGGTTCCAAAAACAAAAAACTGAAAAGAGAGCAGAAATTAATATGGTGCCATTCAGCTGAAAGTGTCATAATCAATAGCGATGCAAATTCATTTGAAAAGAGAATGAAAAATGCAGTAAGCCGGGCTATTTTATTTTGGATTGTTTCAAAATGGGGGGGGGGGGGGGGGAAATATACCAAATATTTGTTTTATTATTATTTGCTTTTGAAGTCTATGGGACGTAAAAGTCAATGGGGAAACAGGCAGTATATGCTTTCTCTTCAATTCAGACAGCTTGGAGCCAGTGGGGGATGGGAGAAGGAGTTGGGGCCAATCCTGGCTTGCTTCAAGATAAAGAGAAAGAGAAGCTGTAACAGATATAAGTTTTTCAAACCCTTTTGTGAAAAAGTTTGTAAGGTTCATGAAATTCCAAACAGGGTTTAAAATCCAATATTCACAGAGCGGGGGCTGTTTGAATGCCTTCCATTCTTTCAATGTAGTCAGATTTGCGCTGTGGCTTAGTCTGCACGAGTTCTCAGCCCAACCGAGAAGAGAATGATGTGGAGCCAGGAAACCTACGAGTTATTCCACACTTTTCTGGACACTTTTCTTTTCAGTGAGGCAAATGCATCAAGTAAATGGACAGAAGTATAGGGAAACCAAGCCATTGTGACATCAGCGATGAGGTTGGCTCTTAGGCATTGGTGGAATGAAGCATCATGACATCACAATAGGAGGGGCAGCTGAAAAGTTCTCAGCCCAACCAAGAAGAGAATGAGGTGGAGCCAGGAAGCCTACAAGTTATTCCACACTTTTCATTTCATACCATCTATTGTATGTTAAATGTACAGCGCTGCATATGCCTTTCCGCACTTTAGAAATGATAAACAGTAGTAGTAAGTTTAATGTGTCCACATCATTCTCTACTTGGTTGGGCTGAGAACTTTTCAGTGGCCCCTTGTAGTTAGGACTAGTGCTGCCCGAATCACCAATTCACTTCGCATACCTGCGGGCATCCTAAAGCAGGAGCGGCAGCACTCTGGCAGCGAAAAGTCTGTCCTAAGCGCTGTCTCTTGCTGGCCGTCCACTACTGCTGCTGCTGCTGCTCCTGATTAAGGAGGCCCGATGTCAGAGCTCATGGGGGGGGATGTCTGTCGGGAAGTGCTGCATAGGGTATAGGCGCTAGCGCTGTGTGTTCTCCAGACCAAAAACAGGATGTCACGTCAAGTGAGGGGCAGGAGAGAAGGGGAAACATGCTGACTTTCAAGGGGCCCCCTGGTGTAGCTATTAGAAGTATATGGATGGAGGGAGGGGACCAAAAAGAGGGGCTTATGCTGGACTGAGGGTGGGGGGGAGGTGAAGGGGTAGAAATAATATGTCTGAAAACAGAGAAGAGGGCGAGAGATGGTGGACAATGGGATGGAGGGAGGGAGAGAAGTTAGACCCAAGGAATGGTGTGGAGGGAGGGAGATAGAAATACCAGATAGGAGGGTAGTTGGGAAGGGAAAGGGAGAGATGGTGGATTCTGGAGTGGTGAGGAAGGAGGGAGAGATGCTGGATGAAAGGTTAGTTGAGAAAAGGAGAGATGGTGGATTCTGGGGTGGTGGGGAAGGAGGGAGAGATGCTGGATGAAAGGTTAGTTGAGAAAAGGAGAGATGGTGGATTCTGGAGTGGTGAGGAAGGAGGGAGAGATGCTGGATGAAAGGTTAGTTGAGAAAAGGAGAGATGGTGGATTCTGGGGTGGTGGGGAAGGAGGGAGAGATGCTGGATGAAAGGTTAGTTGAGAAAAGGAGAGATGGTGGATTCTGGAGTGGTGAGGAAGGAGGGAGAGATGCTGGATGAAAGGTTAGTTGAGAAAAGGAGAGATGGTGGATTCTGGGGTGGTGGGGAAGGAGGGAGAGATGCTGGATGAAAGGGTAGTTGAGAAAAGGAGAGATGGTGGATTCTGGGGTGGTGGGGAAGGAGGGAGAGATGCTGGATGAAAGGGTAGTTGAGAAAAGGAGAGATGGTGGATTTGGGGATGGTGGGATCTATCGCTGCAACTACTCTTTCATTCTTCGGGCTACCTACTAATATTCTCCGTTATTAATTTCCATTAAGAGCAGCAAACCGCAAAAACAAAAATGGAAAATTAAAAACAAAATCTGTTCTTTGCTATGGAGAATGATAATGGTCTAATCACTGAACAAGCTCAACCACAGGAGTTTCGTCAGCCGGAAGCCTGAAGTTATAATGCCATTATACAGAACCATGGTGAGACCTCATTTGGAATACTGTGTGCAATTCTGGAGGCCACACTACCGAAAAGATGTGCAACGGATGGCCACCAGGATGGTCTCGTGGACTCAAGGATCTATCGTACGAGGAAAGGCTGAAAAATTTGTGGCTGTACTCACTCGAGGAACGTAGGGAGAGAGGAGACATGATCGAGACATTTAAGTATATTACCGGCCGTATCGAGATGGAAGAAGAGATTCTCTTTTTCAAAGGACCCTCAGCCACAAGAGGGCATCCGCTCAAACTCAGGGGCGGGAAATTTCATGGTGACACCAGGAAATATTTCTTCACCGAGAGAGTGGTTGATCCTTGGAACGAGCTCCCGGTGCAGGTGATCGAGGCAAACAGCGTGCAAGAATTTAAGAGCAAATGGATATGCCCATGTGGGATCCCTTAGAGGGTTAAGCCAAGGGAACCTGTCACCAGGAGTGGGATCCCTAGGATAGTAGACTTGGGGGTGGGTCAGTAGAGTGGGCAGACCCGATGGGCTATGGCCCTTATCTGCCGTCATCTTCTAGGTTCCTATGTAACCTCTTTTCTGCTGTGCCTCTCGCTGAAGCCCATTAACACGCTGAAAAGCTCTCCCTGAACTGAAGCCTTTGTGAGAATTTATTGATCAAAATCTACCTTTGTGGAGACATGGCCCACTGGGCTCTCACGGCAACGGGACCGTCGATGGCTGTCCAGTATTTTTATTGGCAGGCTTTCAAAGTGTTTGAGAATGCGCAAGGTCTGGGGACTATATGGGTAGTCCCTGTGTGGTGTTGAGATGCTGCTCTTGTGTTGATATGTGTCGCAAACTCTACTAAAATATCTCAATAGTCTCTTTTCTGCTTTCAGGCTATTTTCCTCAGATTATGTTTCCATTGGCGTTATCATGCAAGTAATATTACGATTAGGGCTGGCTTTTGGGCTAAAGTTTTCATTGAGGTTAGTAGGGTTAATAGTTTTCCTGTATTTGTTACACAGCAGTTTGGGGGATGTTACCAGACTATCTTGCTTCCCATTTCTCGTTGAATTATCTCAACAAGAGTACATGTAGAAGAAATCTATTCAACTATCCCCCTTTAAAATCCTGCCAATATAAGTTTCCTTCCAGGCCGCCAAACTGAATACGTGGCTAGGAAAACCTATACTATAGGCCACTTCTTATTTTGATTTTAGGAAAACATTAAAGACCCGTCTGTTTGACATGCCTATATCCTAGTACTATATCCTGTTCAACTCATTTCTGTTTCTTAACTGATGCATTTCAGTTTTAACTGATTCTTAATTCATGTATTCCAATTAATTGATTGTTTTATTATGTCATTTCGATTTTATTAATTGTTTGTATTTTTATCTTGCTGTGAACCGCTTTGAACCTTTTTTGGTATAGCGGTATACAAAAAAAATAAAATTATTATTATTAGTTGCAAAGTTAGTGATTATGATTCATGCCGAATATGGATCCACTGATCACCAGGGTCCCTAGAATCACGTTTCAATTTTATCAATGTTTATTTAAAATTTATTATACCGCACACTCAAACCTTCTAGGCGGTGTACAAAAATGCCATAACAATTAAAATGCAATATTATCAAAAACAAACCGAGGGCGAAGACAATTCAAGGACAAGAACGAACAGGAACAAAAGGGGAAAAGGGATTGGAACTACAATGATAGAAAAAAAGAGAACACTTAAAGGGAAACCCCCCCCCCCACCCCAAAAAAAAAAGGATGGGGACTATAAAAGAAATCTTTTTAAATTCTAAATCTAAATCATCCTTAAAAGGACAGTATAAGCTACAAAGGCATCGAGAAAAAGGAATGTCTTTAGATTCACTTTAAAATCAAAAAGTGTTACATTTTCACGCAGGTTCCAGAGAAACATTGCCAATCCCTGCCACGGTGCATAATTGAGGTGTGGGAGCAGATTGTGTACCTCTCAAAGCTTCAGTCAGTAGCCAGTAACTGGGTAATTGCACATTTGGTCTCAACTTGCTGTCGACTTCTCTAATTGCACAAATGAAAGGTAATAGCAATTCAAATTGTTCAGAAAACACGCGTGCAGGTGCTCGATGCACTGTGTGCTGAAAAGTGTAAAAGCCAGCACATATATTTACGATCCAACTGCATCATGGCTGCATGCTCCATTTACATACAGTTAATGCGCTCTATTAGTCTAAGTACAGAGGTTTGGCAAGCTGTGATTTATGCCCCTTTTCCTCGCAGGACATTATATGGAGCTATTTAACAGCACATGACCAGCTGCCAAAAAGAATGAGGCCTCCTTCTTGTGTATTTAAATAAGGCGTTGGGGTTTAGGCAACCTTTTTTTTTTTTTTTAAGGATTTTTGCCCCTTAGTTATCTCACATTATAAGAAAAAGAGGGTAATTACACTTCTCCCTCTGTATTCGCTGTGATAGGGGATTAACAGAACTGCAAATACAGAAAAGCCGTGGGAGTTCTAATCGACAAGTCGATGAAGCCGTCCACACAATGTGCGGCGGCAGCAAAAAGGGCAAACAGAATGCTAGGAATGATAATAAGGGGATCATGAACAGATCAGAGAAGGTTATCATGCCGCTGTACCGGGCCATGCTACACCCTCACCTGGAGAACTGCGTCCAGCACTGGTCGCCATACATGAAGAAGCACACGGTACTACTCGAAAGGGTCCAGAGAAGAGCGACTAAGATGGTTAAGGGGCTGGAGGAGCTGCCGTAAAGCGAAAGATTAAAGAAACTGGGTCTCTTCTCCCTCGAACAGAGGAGATTGAGAGGGGACATGATCGAAACATTCAAAGTACTGAAGGGGATAGACTTAGTAGATAAAGACAGACTGTTCACACTCTCCAAGGTAGGGAGAACGAGAGGGCACTCTCTAAAGTTAAAAGGGGATAGATTCCATACAAACGTAAGGAAGTTCTTCTTCACCCAGAGAGTGGTAGAAAACTGGAACGCTCTTCCGGAGTCTGTCATAGGGGAAAACACCCTCCAGGGATTCAAATAGGGGGAAACACCCTCCAGGGATTCAAGACAAAGTTAGACAAGTTCCTGCTGAATCGGAACGTACGCAGATAGGGCTAGTCTCAGTTAGGGTGCTGGTCTTAGACCAGAGGGCCGCCGCGTGAGCGGACCGCTGGGCATGATGGACCACTGGTCTGACTCAGCAGTGCAATTCTTACGTTCTTAATAACTTTTTCATATGTTATTCGCTGTTTTCTATTAAAAATCATCGTGAATATGGTGAAACCGCGAATAACATGGTGGGAGACCTGGCCTGTTCCTGAAGGAGAGGCAAAACATGGTGAAGAAAGTGCTGAGAATCGGTGATTTTTTTTCTGTAAATCCTTGGAATCAGCGATTTCTCTAAGCAAGCTGATGTCAGTTGGGGGGTGGGGAGAAGGAGCCAGCAAGCTAAAAACCGTGAATAATCGAAACTGCGAATGCTGAAACCGTGAATACGGAGGGAGAAGTGCAGTCACTAGAAAGAGTAGAGGGAGCTGCTTTTATTGAAGACCCATCAAATTCTAGGCCATCTACAGTAAGACGACAATTTAGCCAAACTCCCTGGTTAGTCGGTTTATGAAGGGGGCAATGGTCGAAGTGAGGGTCTTCTTTAAGGCACTCTGATACCACATGGTTGGACGTCTCTGATATGCTTAGGATTTACTAACACTGTAGCCTGAAATTTTTTTTAAAAAATAGTTTTTCATTTTTTTTTTTTTAAAAGGGGGGAAAAGAAAAAGAAAAAAAGGAAAAACAATTTTTTTTTTCTTTTTGGAACATACCCCCTCTTTTACTAAAGTGCACTAATCGAATTAGCATGCGCTAAACGCTAACATTTCCAGAGACTAACATGCATGTGTTAGCATTTAGCGCGCTCTAAATCGATTAAAAGAGGGCCTTAGTTTTTTTTTTAATTGCAGAAACACTCTGTTATTCCATAAGGAAGAGTGGTATATTAAATAAAATAAACCATAAACCTTAGATACCAAGATTGTGGTGCAGAATGGTGCCATAGCCCAGTCATTGGCATGTCTTAAATTAATTTGCCAGAAGAAACTGCAAGGACTTAAAAGTGACAAGGGTATAGGCAACTTGTATTTTGTAAGTTGCAGGTATAAATGAGAGCAGTAGTGTAGCTACAGGTGGGCTTGGGTGGGCACAGGACCACCCTGTCTGGACTCCCAAAACAGATCCGCCATCTGTCCCTTCCTCCAGTCCACCTCTCATCTTTGTGGGTGGCAGCAGCATTGTGCTTTTGCTACCTGTGCAGACCTTGCAGGCTTCCCTCCGCTGCATTCTATACTCACTGATGTCACTTCCTGTTTCCTCTCTGGCAGGCTGTGGCAGAGAAAAGCCTGTGAGGCCAGTAAAGGCAGCAGATGTGCATCACCGCTGCCACCCACGGGACTGGGCTGCAGTTGGGGAGGCAAATGTCAGATCCAGGGTGAAAGCAAGGAGGAGAGAAGCAGGAGAAAGGGGGAGTTGGAAGGGCCACTCATCTTAGCTCTGGACCCACTTAAAATGAGAGGTCCGGCTACATCACCGACCACTCAGGCCCCTCCCATGCTCTGGCCATGTGAACACTCCCTTGCATTTATGCCCATGTCAATTAAGTATACCCTCAAAGAGCAGTGCATAGTCACTTTGCTGGGACTTATGCATGCAATTGGGTACTTACCCTCAAAAGTGCTGGTATTCTTAGCATTTACACACTCAACTGGCCCAGTTTCAGAATTGTCCTTTAAAATTATGGGGGCATTACCACAGGTCAAGGGTAGAAAACCTTTATTCACAAACCGACCCGACATGGCCGTGTTTCGGCACAATGCCTGCATCAGGGGTCCATAATAACTGGTGGTAGCAAGGTGCATCAAAACGGGATGTTTACAAGATTGGAATTCAAGTACAAGGTGCCTAGGTATTTAAAAATCCCAGTTTCTCTTGGTGGATCACCACTGCTGACATGATCCAAAGCACGCGAGTCCATGGCTGGGTTTAACAACTGGCTGTTAGGGGTCTGGTCCCTTAACATGGACCTTTTCCATCCAAATTACTATAGTAAAGTTATTTATTTGCCTAGGTGTAAACAAAGTTCAGAACCTATAAGAGGGTGTTACACACTTGAATAAGAGGTGCAGCATAGTTTAAAAAAAAAGATCTTAAGAATCCCTTAAGAATTTATGGTACAACATCTATCGACAAGATTATATATGCGAACGACACTTTTGGAAATATGTGAATAACTGCTTCTAATAGCTCACTCCGTGTTTATCCTGTGTTCCGCCACTTGGTACTTAGACAAATACAGTCCATTCTCTTTTCCTCCTGGACACGGTGGCTCCTTCCACGAGTGCCAACATGGATTAAAGCCATCCATGGATCACTGTTCATTGGAACTGTCTTAGTGCAGTCAACACTGAGCATAAATCCATTAATGATTTATTGTTTTGGTTTTTTTTTAAAAGTAAAAATAATATAAGTTTTATGGGTTTGTGGAGAAATTGAGCGGGGGGGGGGTGGGGGAGGGGGAGTTTTTATGAGCCTAGACTGCAAAACTAAATACATCCAGTGTTAAGAGGCCCCAGTGAGAAAATTAAAGCAATGATGGACTTTTTCCCTCTATTTTTATTGTACGGCATTTGCGGAAGGCAGGCGGTTTGTGCGGGGAGGGGGGGAGGGGAGGGCAGAAATGCAATCTGTTTGCTGATGAAATTGGTCTTCAGATTGTGCCCAGTCCAATACCCAAAAGAATAGTGAAAAGACTGATTTTGGCGTTATAAAAAATTTTAATCACCACCTGGGGGTCTAGTCTTTGAAACTGGTGCTAAAAACAATTAACACTTGGGTAGAAAATCCATATATAGTTGCCCAGCTGACTGGCACATATTCTGTAAAGGAAAGTAAGTAACTGGGTACATATATGCTTAGATGTGAGCACATTCACCGGCCGTTGACTGGCACGCATGTGAACAACTTTGGTCAATACAATGTGAATGTACCCTATGGAAATGTAAAGTGAATGTACCCCTATTCATATGCCTCGAAACTTTGTGAATACACTTCTCCCTCCGTATTCGTGGTTTCAGCCCTCGCGGTATCTCTTATTCGTGATTTTTCGCATGCCGATTCCCCCTTCCCCCCCCCCAATTACGTCACGAGTAAAGTACTGTACCGATAAAAAGTTTGACGCTTACCAGCTTTCACCCTGAAAATCCTTTCACAATCGCTGCTTCCCGGCGTGCACAGAGAACATCGCTACAAGAGAAAGAGGAGAAGGAGAAGGATGGAACAGCCTGGGCCCTGCTAGCTGAATGAAAAGAAGCCTGCATGATGATACCAAGAAAGTCCTTGAAGAAACACAGCTCTGCAGGCAAGGAGTGAGTCTTGACAAAATTGGCATGTGACCCCAGGAAGTCACAGATATGCCTCAGAAGAGTCAAAGTGAGCTTCAGACAAGAAGAAGTGGACTGGTATAGACTTAGGGCAGGGGTGTCAAAGTCCCTCCTCGAGGGCCGCAATCCAGTCGGGTTTTCAGGATTTCCCCAATGAATATGCATGAGATCTATTAGCATACAGTGAAAGCAGTGCATGCAAATAGATCTCGTACAAACGGCAGAATGTTCGCTAAAGCCCATATGCAAAGATCAAGACCAATTTCCTTCACTTACAGTACACAGATGGTTTCCATTGGACACCTTCACCTAGCTTCAAATTTCCTGCCATTCATTGGATTTGAATGACAAATTCTTATTCCCAAATGGTCAGCCTAAATTGCTCCTCCATCATCTGAGAATGCAGTTGTGCTATCCTGCAAGCAAGAAGCCACCTTCCATGTGATGTCATCTCCTCTGGAAATTAACTACATGTGAACTAATTTGTAGCTGCTCGGAGGACGTCAAATGCTTCACTTATCTCATATCACTAACTTAAAGCACGGAGTAATGCTCACCAGACAGGCCATAAATCATGAACGTAGCGACAGGTGCAATAAATACCAGCCTTCCCTAAGTCAAGAAGTAAGTTAGATTATTTTGACAGGGTGTCCACATGCATTGACAAGAGAGAATGTAAACAGCCTCCAATGGCTTTAATGGTGAATTAGGACAGGGAGGAGTTTGATTGTATTAAGCTCTTTACGCCCACACTGAAAATTCCCAGCCACTTGTCGTTGCGTTACTGCACTAATGCCGAAAATTACTGTTACAGTGGTACCTCGGAATCCGAACTTAATCTGTTCCAGAACCCCGTTCGAGTTCCAAGACAATTTTTTCCATTGAAAATAATAGAAACTGGATTAATCCGTTCCTTGGTCCCACAAACTCAGATTTTCAAATAGACAGCAAGATTGGGCCCCCACCAGCATAGACAACAAGATCGGGCCCTCCCACTAGCATAGACAGCAAGATCGGGCCCCCCCCCCCACTAGCATAGACAGCAAGATCGGGCCCCCCACCGGCAGAGACAGCAAGATCGGGCCCCCCCCCCTCTAGCATAGACAGCAAGATCGAGCCCCCCTGGCAGAGACAGCAAGATCGGGCCCCCCAACTAGCATAGACAGCAAGATCGGGCCCCCCATCTAGCATAGACAGTAAGATCGAGCCCCCCTGGCAGAGACAGCAAGATTGCCCCCCCCCCCCACTAGCATAGACAGCAAGATCGGGCCCTCCAACCAGCATAGACAGTAAGATCGGGCATCCACTGGCAGAGACAGCATGATTGGGCCCCCACCAGCATAGACAGCAAGATCGAGCCCCCCTGGCAGAGACAGCAAGATCGGGCCCCCCAACTAGCATAGACAGCAAGATCGGGCCCCCCATCTAGCATAGACAGTAAGATCGAGCCCCCCTGGCAGAGACAGCAAGATTGCCCCCCCCCCCACTAGCATAGACAGCAAGATCGGGCCCCCCCCCCCCCCCTCGCATAGACAGCAAGATCGAGCCCCCCTGGCAGAGAAAGCAAGATTGCCCCCCCCCCACTAGCATAGACAGCAAGATCGGGCCCCCCAACCAGCATAGACAGCAAGATTGGGCCCCCACCAGCATAGACAGCAAGATTGGGCCCCCCAACCAGCATAGACAGTAAGATCGGGCCCCCACTGGCCGAGACAGCAAGATCGGGCCCCCACCAGCAACTGCAACTGCAAGCGGTGCTCAGCCCAAAGCTTCCCTCTGACGCAAACCATCCAGGCGGAACCAGGAAGCTGTGTCAGAGGGGAAGCTTTGGGCTGAGCACCGCTTGCAGTTCCCGTACGTTCGGATTCCGGGGCGAAATTTCATTTAAAAAAATAGTTCGGATTCCAAGTTGTTCGAGTTCTGGGGCGTTTGGATTCCGAGGTACCACTGTATATCAACAAGGTTAGCTCACAGCTTTTCCTGCTGATGTAGATTTCCCCGGACTTGTCCTCCTTTTTGAGGACGTGTCTGGGGGTCTGGATGGCTTTTCAAAAGCTGGCACTTTGTCCGAGTTTAGAAAAACTTCTAGCAACGAGTGATGTCGGGATGGCATCTGCGCATGCGTGCATGCAACGCGGTGATATCATGCCCGTGCCTGTGACATCATCACATCACACCAGCGTATGCGCAGATGCTGTCCCGACGAGCAAGCAGGTTGAGGGGAGCGGGGCTGGGAGCCGAACACGGACCGTGCAGGTCTGCCCAATACCAGCTTTAGTTCTTTAATTTATATCCTTCATTTTCTAATTAGAGATCCTCTCTTTTTATCCCACGCTTTTTTGAATTCCATCACCGTTTTCCTCTCCCTCGGGAGGGCGTTCCAGGCATCTACCACCCTCTCCGTGAAAAAGAATTTCCTCCTGAGTCTTCCTCCCTGCAACCTCAAATTATGTCCTCTAGTTTTACCGTTTTCTCTTCTCTGGAAAAAGATTTGGTTCTATATTAATATCTTTCAATTATTTAAACGTCTGTATCATATCTCCCCTGTCCCTCCTCTCCTCCAGAGTCTCTTCTCATACTTCTTTTGGTTCAAACCCCTTACCATTTTCGTCGCCTTCCTCTGGACCGGTAGGGTGAACTCTTTCAAAAGAGTATCTTTGCTCTTGTGATGAAAAAAAAATGGCTAAACGGGGGGAAAACAAAAATTAGCTGAAATTTTCTGGCTATGTATCTCTATTTTTGATTCTATAATACTTCAATGGCTTTGACGATGCTGGGAAAAGGAGGAGAAATGCTGAAAGGGATAACAGGACCTACGAGATGCAGTAGAGCAGGGTCGTGCGTTACCTTCTCTCTCTCTCTCTCTGGTATGTCATCTCTTAAATCATTCCAAAAACCTTTCTGACATTAGAAAATATACAGATTGACAGCTGGATAGCACTGTATGCAAATATTCCCTGCTAAATGGTTGACTCTCCCCCCACCCCCCCCCACACCCCACAGCTGGGACTTAAAGAAAAGTGAGAGGGAGTAGGGAATGAAAAAAAATGAAGAATTTCACGGAACGAGGCTGACACACATTTCCCCCCGCAAGCCCGTCACCTGAAGGTTAAGTGACCCATTAGGATTACTTGGGGGCATATGAAGTTGCCCATTTCTTGTCTCAGGAATCAAATAAAAGATAATCAGTTATGAGAAGTAACTAAGGAGCAGTTTAATTGCAAGGGGGGGGGGGAGGTTGTGGCATAACCTTTAATTGCTCCTTGCAGGCTCTTATCTTTGGTATTGCACGCGAGTTGTAAGATTTTCACAGCGAAGGCGGTAAGTGGGTTATTAATTTGTTTATATTTTTATCTATTTTTCTTTAACATTTGTTGGCAATGCACAAAATTCTGGCTCCCATCACCCTGGAGGCCTTCTGGGTTCATTAACTATAACCCAAATCATTCACAGTCTTTTTGGCTGTGGTATTTTGAAATTTAGAGCAGATGCTTGCCAAGGCTAGAGACCATCATCGGGAATGATCGACTCCAGTGCAAAAGAAAGCATGACTTTTTTTTTTTTTGCTAAAGCCACAGTTTTCCTTGGTTGTTTTTTATTTTTTTTTTGCGCCTGATTAACAAAATGGCATCGACACACACGGTGCTGTAGAAGAAAAGGGATGGGGAGAAATTGATAAAGATGGGTCCAGATCGAAAGGAGTGGAAAAGAATTCACAGCTGGGAAACATTTTAAAGGAAGAGTCAACAGCACTGGGCAGAGATGGGATGCTGCAAATTTAATGGGCGTAAGGCAGGATGTGAAGAACGAGTTTGCTTTTTCTGGTCAAGGAATGGTGGTCTGTCCAGAGGCAGCTATTTATTTAGTCAATTTTTTTTACCGTTCTCCCTGGGGGTGCTCAGAATGGTTTGTATAAATTTATTCAAGTACTTAAGCATTTTCCCTGTCACAATCTATATAATATACCTGGGGCAATGGGGGGATTAAGTGACTAACCCAGGGTCACTAGGAGCAGTGTGGGTTTGAACCCACACCCTCAGGGTGCCGAGGCTGTAGCTTTAACCACTTCCCCACTCTAGAAATCAAAATGTAATAAAAGTGAGCCACGTGTAGGCCATTGTGACATCACTGATGAGGTTGGCTCTTAGGCATTGGTGGAATGAGGCATTATGACATCACAATACCATCTCTGGTGATCAGAGTCTGAAACTTTTCACTATTTATTCTCCCAGGGGACCTCAGAATGGTTGACATGAATTTATTCAGGTACTCAAGCATTTTTTCCCGTTTGTTCTGGTGGGCTCCCAATCTATCTAATGTACCTGGGGCAATGGGGGGATTCAGTGACTTACCCAGGGTCACAAGGAACAGCATGGGTTTGAACCCACACCCTCAGGGTGCTGAGGCTGTAGCTTTAACCACTGCACCACTCTAGAAATCAAAATTAGGAAGAGTGAGCCAAGTACAGGACAATCAAGCCATTGTGACATCACTGATGAGGTTAACTCTCATTGGTGGAATGAGGCATTATGACATCACAATCTCAGCTCTGGTTATCAGAAGCTGAAACTTTTCATGCTGTTTATTTAATTGTTGATATTGTTCTCCCAAGGGAGCTCAGAATGGTTGACATAAATTTATTCAGGTACTCAAACATTTTTCTCTGTCTGTCCTGGTGGACTCCCAATCTATCTAATGTACCTGGGACAATGTGGGGATTAAGTGACTTGTCCAGGGTAACTTAATCCCCCCAGACATTAGACAGCATGTGATCTCACCGAAACAGATAGGGAAAAATGCTTGAGTACCTGAATGTAAACCACATGAGGCTATAAATGGAATAGAAATACTTAAAGAAAGAACACTGAAGACAAAGAAACCCCCCCCCAAACCCCTCAAGATTCAAGAAAATGACTATTATATTTACACTAGTCTTTACATTAATGGGTACTAGAGTAGATGTGTATGTCTGTCTTTCTTTCTTTTTTTTTCTCTCTCTCCTTGGCGCTTTCTATCTCTCTCTCCTTGGCCACTGTCTGTCTGTCTTTCTTTCTGTCTCTCTCTCTCCTTGGCCGCTTTGTCTTTCTTTCTTTCTGTCTCTCTCTCCTTGGCCGCTGTCTGTCTGTCTTTCTTTCTTTCTGTCTCTCTCTCTCTCCTTGGCCTCTGTCTGTCTTTCTTTCTTTCTGTCTCTCTCTCTCCTTGGCCGCTTTGTCTTTCTTTCTTTCTGTCTCTCTCCTTGCCCGCTGTCTGTCTTTTTTTCTTTCTCTCTCTCTCCTTGGCCACTGTCTGTCTGTCTTTCTTTCTTTCTTTCTGTCTCTCTCTCTCCTTGGCCTCTGTCTGTCTGTCTTTCTTTCTTTCTCTCTCTCTCCTTGGCCACTTTCTGTCTGTCTTTCTTTCTTTCTCTCTCTCTCTCTCTCCTTGGCCGCTTTCTGTCTGTCTTTCTTTGTCTCTCTCTCTCCTTGGCCGCTGTCTGTCTGTCTTTCTTTCTGTCTCTCTCTCTCCTTGGCCGCTGTCTGTCTGTCTTTCTTTCTTTCTCTCTCTCTCCTTGGCCGCTGTCTGTCTTTCTTTCTTTCTGTCTCTCTTTCCTTGGCTGTCCACCACCACCCCTTTCCTGCTCCCCCTGTCCAGCAGCAGCCCTTCTCCCTTTATTTTATCTCCCCCCTGTCCAGCAGCACCTCTTCCCTGCTCCCTAATACCTGCTCACAAACCGCCGTTCCTACCCTCCCTCCATCCCGGCTTCCTGGTCTCTTCTGGCCCACCAGCGTCTGTTTATCGTGCCCCTTCTCCCACCTACCTTTTTTTAAAAAAATCCCGTATATACAATGAAAGGCAACCGGCACACGGTAACCGCCATAGGATAGAGGAAATCGCCACACATGTACTCATGTCAAATGCACGCACGCTGAATGTGCACATGCGCTGAACGTGCTGAACACGTGTGCGCCACATGCACCGCACGCTTTAACATTTCTCTGCCAGCCATGGAGTTACGGATCACGGAGGCAGAGATCACGCAGGTAGGATTTTGCATGGGTGCTTAGGGTTTAATTATTAGCGATGATAAGGAAAGATAGAATTTTCTGTAGAGCTGTGCTGGCTTCACATGTTAAAACAGAAGGAAAACAAAAAAATTATATACAGTAAAACCTTGGTTTGCCAGCATAATTTGTTCCAGAAGCGTGCTTGTAATCCAAAACACTCGTATATCAAAGCAATTTTCCCCATAAGAAATAATGGAAACTCAGACGATTTGTTCCACAGCCCAAAAACTCTAATACAAAATACTGTATGTACTCGTATCGCAAGACCTCGCTCGTTTAGAACAGTCACTGCACTCCCGCAGCGTCAGAGAGAGAAGAACCATCGACTCAGTCGTGATGATGTGACGCGTGTATACTGTATGTACTCGTAACGCAAGACCTCGCTCGTTTAGAACAGTCACTGCACTCCCGCAGCGTCAGAGAGAGAAGAACCATCGACTCAGTCGTGATGATGTGACGCGTGTATACTGTATGTACTCGTATCGCAAGACCTCGCTCGTTTAGAACAGTCACTCCACTCCCGCAGCGTCAGAGAGAGAAGAACCATCGACTCAGTCGTGATGATGTGACGCGTGTATACTGTATGTACTCGTATCGCAAGACCTCGCTCGTTTAGAACAGTCACTGCATTCCCGCAGCGTCAGAGAGAGAAGAACCATCGACTCAGTCGTGATGATGTGACGCGTGTATACTGTATGTACTCGTATCGCAAGACCTCGCTCGTTTAGAACAGTCACTGCACTCCCGCAGCGTCAGAGAGAGAAGAACCATCGACTCAGTCGTGATGATGTGACGCGTGTATACTGTATGTACTCGTATCGCAAGACCTCGCTCGTTTAGAACAGTCACTGCACTCCCGCAGCGTCAGAGAGAGAAGAACCATCGACTCAGTCGTGATGATGTGATGCGTGTATACTGTATGTACTCGTATCGCAAGACCTCGCTCATTTAGAACAGTCACTGCACTCCCGCAGCGTCAGAGAGAGAAGAACCATCGACTCAGTCGTGATGATGTGACGCGTGTATACTGTATGTACTCGTATCGCAAGACCTCGCTCGTTTAGAACAGTCACTCCACTCCCGCAGCGTCAAAGAGAGAAGAACCATCGACTCAGTCGTGATGATGTGACGCGTGTATACTGTATGTACTCGTATCGCAAGACCTCGCTCGTTTAGAACAGTCACTGCACTCCCGCAGCGTCAGAGAGAGAAGAACCATCGACTCAGTCGTGATGATGTGACGCGTGTATACTGTATGTACTCGTATCGCAAGACCTCGCTCATTTAGAACAGTCACTGCACTCCCACAGCGTCAGAGAGAGAAGAACCATCGACTCAGTCGTGATGATGTGACGCGTGTATACTGTATGTACTCGTATCGCAAGACCTCGCTCGTTTAGAACAGTCACTGCACTCCCGCAGCGTCAGAGAGAGAAGAACCATCGACTCAGTCGTGATGATGTGACGCGTGTATACTGTATGTACTCGTATCGCAAGACCTCGCTCGTTTAGAACAGTCACTGCACTCCCGCAGCGTCAGAGAGAGAAGAACCATCGACTCAGTCGTGATGATGTGACGCGTGTATACTGTATGTACTCGTAACGCAAGACCTCGCTCGTTTAGAACAGTCACTGCACTCCCGCAGCGTCAGAGAGAGAAGAACCATCGACTCAGTCGTGATGATGTGACGCGTGTATACTGTATGTACTCGTATCGCAAGACCTCGCTCGTTTAGAACAGTCACTGCACTCCCGCAGCGTCAGAGAGAGAAGAACCATCGACTCAGTCGTGATGATGTGACGCGTGTATACTGTATGTACTCGTATCGCAAGACCTCGCTCGTTTAGAACAGTCACTGCACTCCCGCAGCGTCAGAGAGAGAAGAACCATCGACTCAGTCGTGATGATGTGACGCGTGTATACTGTATGTACTCGTATCGCAAGACCTCGCTCGTTTAGAACAGTCACTGCACTCCCGCAGCGTCAGAGAGAGAAGAACCATCGACTCAGTCGTGATGATGTGACGCGTGTATACTGTATGTACTCGTAACGCAAGACCTCGCTCGTTTAGAACAGTCACTGCACTCCCGCAGCGTCAGAGAGAGAAGAACCATCGACTCAGTCGTGATGATGTGACGCGTGTATACTGTACGTACTCGTATTGCAAGACCTTGCTTGTATTTCAAGTTAAAATTTAATAAAATGTTTTGCTTGTCTTGCAAATCAAGTTACTTGCAATCCAAGGTTTTACTGGATCTATATTTCTCTGCTTACAAATCCCCCCTCTCCCCCAAAAGAAAGAATGGGAAGGACCCACCTGCTTTCTACAGCACATGACACCCACCAAAACAGTTGAATAATGTACATTTATTCATTCAATTTTCTACACCTTTCTCCCAGGAGAGATCAGAACAGTTTACATGAATTTATTCAGGTACTCAAGCATCTTCCCATGTCTGTCCCAGTGGGCTCACAATCTATCTAATGTACCTGGGGCAATCGGGGGATTAAGTGACTTGCCCAGGGTCACAAGGAGCAGCGGGGGTGCTGAGGCTGTAGCTTTAACCACTAGAAATCAAAATGTAGCAAAAGTGATCCGTGTGTAGGACAATCAAGCCATTGTGACATCACTGATGAGGTTGGCTCTTATTGGTGGAATGAGGCATTATGACGTCACAATACCAGCTCTGATGATCAGAGGCTGAAACTTTTCACACTATTTATTGATTCAATTTTCTGTAGCTTTCTCCCAGGAGAGCTCAGAACGGTTTACATGGATTTATTCAGGTATTCAAGCGTTTTTCCCTCTCACAATCTATCTAATGTACCTAGGACAATGGGGGGATTAAGTGACTTGCCCAGGGTCACAAGGAGCAGCGTGGGTTTGAACCCACAACCCCAGGCTGCTGAGGCTACAGCTTTAACCACTGCGCCACACTCCCACATTGGATGCAAAATATGTTAGCGGTTAATTAATTATTGAGGTGTGTTAAACTGAACTTCTGGAATGCTACCAGAGTCCTTTCTGAAGAAACCCAATACATTTTCAAAGCAAATGATTGAAGGAGTTAGTGAGTTCATTCTACGCGGGGGTTCTCC
The DNA here is from genome assembly GCF_902459505.1 of Geotrypetes seraphini. Taxonomy (NCBI): domain Eukaryota; kingdom Metazoa; phylum Chordata; class Amphibia; order Gymnophiona; family Dermophiidae; genus Geotrypetes; species Geotrypetes seraphini. The sequence goes on along the minus strand of NC_047093.1, from coordinate 12,755,400 downwards.
ATCCAATCCTCAGGACATACCAAGACAATTTCATGAATATGCATGAGATAGATCTGCATACAATGGAGGCAGTGAATGCAAATGCATCTCCGGTATATTCATTGTGGGTATTGCGACCGGGCGCAGCCAAGCTGGGCTCAGCAAGTGACCTAACGCAGTGCACACAACCCTCGGCCGAGCGGTTTGCGAGGTTGTTTTGGTCGCTTGGTATTGGTATATATAAAGAGTTCCAAAAACAATGGGGCAGTTTCTTTGTGTCATTCAGCATAGAGAAAACAAAACAACTCTCAGTTCCAAGCCCTCCGTATCAGAAAAGAAAAAAAAGAAAAAATCTTGTCCAACTGCAAGATTTTTCTTTTGCCAGGCTCAGCTCCCCTTGGGATTAAACTTAGTAGCCCAAGGAAGGGATCCTCTCCTGCATTTCCCTTAACAAAAATGGCTGCCTGGTGTACATTGATCTGGTGCACAATGCATTTCACCCAGCCCCCTTTATCCTGAAGAGATTAACATATCTCCATCTCTTCCCTGCTAGGCCTCTACCTCCATATCACCAGCCATCTCACTATCTCACTCAAATAGCCTCTCCCTCACCAACCTCTGCCAGGGCTTATTGCCATGGGGTGGACTGTGGCTTGCAGCCTGCTGAATGGCTCTGGCGGGTGTGCACTCTGAGGCTGGCCCTGGAACGGTTTCTGTGGGAAAGCTAAACCCTTTTCTTTCATTGCAGGGAGCTGATTAGTCCTACCTGCAGGTGTGTTAGGGTAGCCTGCCCTCAGAGAACTTCTCACCTAGCCTAAACCAATTTGAACTTGTTTGTGCCAGTATTCCATTCCTGCTCTTTCCTTTCCCTGGCACTATGGCTGCTGGGAGATGTAGTCTTTCCATCTGTTTTCCCACAACTGGCTTAGGTAACGCTAAACCAGATCTGCCTGCTTTAGGCAGGGCTTTAGCTTTAAGTTTCATTGCTGGAAGGCTTAGCTTGTAAATACTCCTAGGGGCTGCTTTGGGACTCTCCATAGCAGGCTTAGGAACACTTTAAAAGGTTTTAACCTCATTTCCCTCTTCTGGCAAGGCTTCCTCGCTAGGAACAGGGGCTGCCCTGTGACAATATCCAGAGCAATGGATTGAGAAGTCCTGAACTAAATAGCCTAGTAAAGCTCAAGCTCCACTCTGCCAAGCAAAAGCTTGGTCAATGGTTGCTCTTTATTCAGTGGCGTATTGAGGGGAACAAGGGGGCAGTCTGGCTCGGGCGCCGACACCTGGCACCTGTCCTCCTCTCTACCTCCCCTGCTCCTTCCCCCCCCTACCGCGTGCACACCTGTTCACTTCCTCTGACATCACTTCCTCTGATGTCACTTCCTGGACCAGCACCTAGGAAGTGACCTCAGAAGAAGAACCGATACTGGTGCGAGCAGCAGGTTGGGGTTGCTACTTGCACCCTAAACGTTAAAGAGGTACAGTGGGAGGTAAATGTTAAGAAATGTTAAGAAACGTTGTACACCAGTATATCAAATTTTAAATAAACTTAGGGCTCCTTTTACAAAGCTGGGCTAGCGTTTTTAGTGCATGCTAGACGCTAACGCCAGCATTGAGCTGGCATTAGTTCTAGCCACATAGCGTGTGCTAAAATTCTGCGTGCGCTAAAAACGGTATCGCAGCTTTATAAAAGGCGCCCTTAGCGCCCTGGACATCTTGGGAAATGTTTGATCATCACCGCAAGACGTCCAGGTGTGAAGCACGCCTCCAAGACGCCCCCTTGAACGTTGGACGCTCAGCGGAAAAAAAAGTCTAGCAAGATGTCTAGAAAGCCGGCACTTGAACATTTTGGGGGAAAACCCCCTAAAAAGACCCCAAAAAACATCCAAGTGCCAATTTATGGTATTTTAAGGACCTCTTTTGCATCTTAGCATCTTAGGATTCGTTTTACAAAGGTATGTTGGCGTTTTTAGTGCACGCACCGGATTAGCGCGCGCTACCCAAAAAACTATTGCCTGCTTAAGAGGAGGCGGTAGCGGCTAGTGCACGCCTTTGTAAAAGGAGCCCTTAGTGTGTCAGAAAGTCCCACGTTAAAAAGCACTAAGTCCATTTCTTAGCCCAGTGTTTTTCAACCTTTTTATACCTATGGAATAAAAGAATTATTCTGTGTACTGGCATCGGTCCGTGGACTGGCGGTTGAAGAACACTGGGCTAAGTCGTGGGCCAGACCCCGCCCATCTCCACCCCAGGCCCCGCCCCCATAATAGTACTAATTGCACCTTGCATGTCCCTTGCCTCATCTGGAAGCCTTCCCTCTGACGTTGCAACGTCAGAGCGAAGGCTTCCGGTACAGGAGCAGGATGCCCGTAGGAGCCGCTGCCCATGGTTTTGTGCACTGAATCAGTTAGGAAGAGGGAGTTGGCTCGAAGATAACGCCGCTTCGATCGCACCGTGGACCGGCGGTTGAAGAACACTGGGCTAAGTCGTGGGCCGGACCCCGCCCATCTCTACCCAATCTCCACCCCAGACCCCGCCCCCATAATAGTACTAATTGCACCTTGCACGTCCCGTGCCTCATCTGGAAGCCTTCCCTCTGACGTTGCAACGTCAGAGAGAAGGCTTCTGGTTCAGGTGCAGGATGCCCGTAGGAGCCACTGCCCGTGGCTTTGTGCACTGAATCAGTTAGGAAGAGGGAGCTGGCTTGAAGATAACGACGCATTGATTGCACCGTGGACCGGCGGTTGAAGAACACTGTTTTGGGCCTGATGCACGTGCTGGCCCTGTGGACCGGCAGGAATTTTCTGTGGACCGGCACAAGTCCATGGACCGGTGGTTGAAGAACACTGTCTTCGTCAATCTTAGTAAAAGGAACCCTCAGATTCTATAGTGAAGGTCTCCTTCAACAAGCATAAATGAACATCTATCATTCGCCTTCTTTAGTTCATGGCGCATCCCTTTTTTTTTTTTTTTTTTTTCATAATTTGTGTGAAAATCAGCCCTGACATTTTTATCTCAAACCTGCTAATTCATTAAGCATACCTTCTTAAATGGCTTTTTAAAAACAAGCCAGATGAAGATTTCTGCTGACCCTAAAACTGGTCTTCCGTTAGTGTTATTGTGCGGACTCCTTGGTTTTCTGTGGAATATCTGAAAGCTACGCCATGGAACGCATCTTCTGTTGCCTTTTTCCTAGCCTTCAAGTTCTGGTTGACTGGAGTTGATAGCCACACTAAGCCAGATGACTAGGTTTCATTTCTCCTTGATGTTTCTGCCTTCTCTTGTTGACTCTTGCCCTTCATGGTATGGCCTTTGCAGATTGGCCGGAAAAGCTGCCATCTCCAGGACCCCCCAGTTCCCCAGAGGACCCTCAAGCATTGGCTTTAATTTTGAGTCCAGAATTTTGATTTTTGCAGTTTGTAAACAAAATCAAGAGGAACTGTATAAATAAGAACCTTCCACCATCCCTATCCATTTTTCTGATGACACTTTGACCCTGGGCACGACCTTTGGCTCAGGCTGGAAAATTCAAAGGGCAGAGGTTAAAGTTGAAAAGTGACGGCTTGCCTCTAGGATTTCTTAGCATCCAATGGTTCCGGAAACCCTCAGAAGTAATTTAAGGAAGCCCTCCCACCCCTACCTAGGAAGGATGTCATTATTGCATTGTTTTTAACGGTGTGTCTGTTCAGAGAAATAAATACCAAAGTAAAACCAGACACAAAACATTAATAGAAAACAGGCAGGGAATTAAGGGATTTCTCTGGGTTTGGTAAGAGGTGACAGAGCACTTGGCACCATCTGCCCCCAAGTCTCCTCCATCCCCTCTCTGTAGATTCAACCCTTTCTATACCGTTCCTTACAGTGAGGGGGGGGGGGGATCCCAATCCGGACCAGATTTTAAAAACAAATATACAAAATATAAGGAGTGGAATTGTCCAAATAAGACTGGTGAATACAGACATATGAAAATGTCCTTTTATTCATCCAACTAGTGTTTAAGCCCGTTACATTAACGGGTGCTATAAATATGTCTGTCTGTCTTTCTTTTTTTCTTTCTTCTGTGTCTCCCCCTGCCCCTTTCTTTCTTTCTTTGTCTCTCTCCCTCCCACTGTCTGTCTCTCTCCCTGGCCTCCTTTGTCTGTCTGTCTTTCTTTCTTTCTTTCTGTCTCCCTGCCTGCTGTCTTTTTTTGTGTCTGTCTTTCATTCGCATGTGCTGCCTGCCTATCTTTCTGTCTCTCTCCATGTCCTCCTTCTGCCTCCCCCCGAAAGCAAACCAAGATTCTCCCTGGCCCCCTTTCCCTTTCCCTATCCCCCCTCCCCCCCACTTCCATGTGCAGCAGCAGAATTCCCCCTTCCCTGTGTAGCAGCAAAAGCATTCACCCATTCCCTGTGCAGCAGCATTCCTTCCTTTCCCTGTGCAGCAGCAGCATTTCCCTCCCCTTCCCTGTGCACCCACCCTTTGCCTGCTCCCCCTGTTCCCTTCCTTTTCTCTCCCCCCTTCCAGCAGCACCCCTTTCCTGCTCTCCCTGTGCATACGCCCTCAGAAATCTACTTGCCTCGAAGAAAAGCGCTGCTCCGTGCTGTTGCTGGCCTCGGTGTCTTCTCTCCACTGCAGCTCGTCCTAGCGGAAATGGGCGGGCCGTAGTGGAGAGAAGACGGCGAGGCCAGTGGCAGCATAGCGCAGCGCTTTTCAGTTAAACGCTGCGATCGGGTGAGCAGGCGAGAGGGAGGAGGGGGAGAAATAGATGCCGGCAGGGGTGCCTGTGCCTCCGTTCCGAATCAGCGGCAGCAGTGGTTTCTCTGGCGATGAGTCAGGGTGGGAGGAGAAGAGTGGCCAGAGTGTTCCCTGCCACCGGGTTCAAAAATAGAATCCGGCCACGGATCAGAAAACACGGTGGCAGGGAACACGAAACCCTAAGTGCGCATGTGCGCTTAGGGTTTTATTATATAGGATAGCTCAATGACTCGACATGTACATGTTTCGGCCTAACCGGCCTGCCTCAGGAGTCACGGTAATACCAGATGATATGCTTCAATATAAAACCTTTTTGCAGCACATCTGGTATTACCATGAAGACTCCTAAGGCAGGCCGGTTAGGCCAAAACATGTACATGTCGAGTCATTGAGCTATTGGATGAATAAAAGGACATTTTCATATAAGTCTGTATTCACCAGTTTTATTTGGACAATTCCATTCCTTATATTTTGTATATTTGTGTTTGTGTTTGTGTGAGAAGGTGTTTTGCAAGTCTGTGCACAGACACAGTTCTGAAAAAAGGCCCACGGTACATTATTCCCTAATTCTTTATTCTGGTCTATCACACTATGGCCTTTGTTTTAGATAGGATGGAGAGATTGCAACTGAGATGTCCAGATCAGGACATGCTCATGTCCCCCTGTATTTTATAAAAGGCTGTGCTGGCATGTTTGGTAAGCAGCCATTTTGTAAATTCACGTGCAGAGGGCCGGTGGGTGGGGAGCAAACAGGGCAGCTCCAGAAGGCACCTGTAGGCCAGAAGTCCTTCCCTTCTCTCCCCCCCCCCCCCCCCATTCTGAAGCCCCCCTCACTTTTTAAAATGGAAAGGGGTCACTGGCATGGCAGTGATTCTGTAACACTGTTCGCGGACTCCTCAGCGCTGTTCCCCTGCCACAGCCCGCCTCCTCTGACACAACTTCCTGTTTCTGCTTGAGACAGCTGAAATATGCAAATGGAAGTCATGTAAGGAATGCAGGGAGAGAGAGCCAGTGTATGAGGAGGAAGTGTGAGGGTGCATCTGTTTTTAGAACCTTACCAGGCAAAGTCATGATCTTGAATTGCACTTGGAACATACTAGGAAGCCAGTGAGATCAGACTAGGAATGGTATAATAGCCTTTTTTTTTTTTACATGACATAAAATCTTTACTGTGGTATTTGCATAGTCTGAGGAGAGAAAGATTGAATCCTGCCTACACAACATTGCAGTAGTCATGTATGGAAGCCACAAATACTGTATTTCCCCGAAAATAAGCCCTATCCCAAAAATAAGCCCTAGCATGATTTTTAAAGATGCTCCTAATATAAGCCCTACCCCAAAAAAAGCCCTAGTTAAAATCAACCCTGAAGTCCCTCCTGAATGTCCCCAACACTCCCCGACTCCTTCCCTGACACTAGTGCTGCCCGATTCGCTGAAAAAAATCGGAGTTGTCAGTCCAGCGAGTGATGCAGCAGAGGGAAGGGCCCCGGTGGGGAAGGCCGTGAAGCAGCCCGTTCAGAGCGCTGCCGCCACCGCTGTTTTTAGAAGTCTCAGAGTTAGGGCATGTCAGTCTCATAATGGGTCAGTGGGGTTCTGTTGCACAGGGGATAGGAGGGAGGGATAGAAAGATGCTTCACAAGGGGATGGGTGAGAAGGTCGATAGGGTTCTGCTGCACAGGGGTTGGGAGGGAGGGATAGAAAGATGCTTCACAAGGAGATGGGTGAGAGGGGAGGAAATATGCTGCACATGGGGGGGGGAGAGGGAGGAAGGAAAGATGAAGAATTGGGTTGGAGGAGAGGAAGGGAGAGATGATTGTTGTACATGAAAAAAAAATAAGACATCCCCCCCAAATTAGCTGCAACGTGTTTTTTAGAACCCAAATTAAAATAAGACAGTCTTATTGGGGGGGAAACACGGTATATAGAGTGACCAGGTGGATTCTTTGGTCAGAAAGGGTTTTTTTACTCTCTGGAAGCTTCGGTCCATTAGAGCATATTTTGATGCTTCATCATTCAGAATTCTGGTACAATCCCTTATACTGAGCCAACTTGACTATTGTAATATAGCCTATCTGGCAATTTCCCAGAAGAACTTGCAACGATTTTGGGTCTGAAGAAGTTCGACCATGTAACTCCTTCCTACCGACTCCTGCATTGGCTGCCGATGGAGGCAAGTGTGAAGTTTAAATTTGGATGTTTCTGCTTTAAGGTACTTTTCGGCCTAGCCACCAGATATATAACTGACCTTTTCTCTTTCTCAACCAATCGACTTAAGAGAAGCTCAAACTTGTTTCTCCGCCGGTTAAAGGATGTAAATTTAAAAGACACCATCAACATCTCTTCTCTTATCAGGCAGCATTATGGGGTAAAGCAGTGATTCCCAACCCTGTCCTGGAGGAACACCAGGCCAATCGGGTTTTCAGGCTAGCCCCAATGAATATGCATGAGAGAGATTTGCATATGATGGAAGTGATAGGCATGCAAATTTGCTTCATGCATATTCATTAGGGTTAGCCTGAAAACCCAATTGGCCTGGTGTTCCTCCAGGACAGGGTTGGGAACCACTGGGGTAAAGACCTGAAACAATTACTCATGCTTGCGAATACTTATAGGGAATTTAGGAAACACCTAAAAACATAATTGTTCCTAAGTACAATCCCTCCCCACAATAACTGACCGCTAAATCTTAACTCTGTTAGTATTACTTTATCTGTAACTTTTAATCATTGTAAACCGCATAGAACAGGGGTAGGGAACTCCGGTCCTCGAGAACTGTATTCCAGTCGGATTTTCTCAATGAATATGCATGAGATCTATTTGCATGCACTGCTTTCAATGCATATTCATTGGGGAAATCCTGAAAACCCGACTGGAATACAGCTCTCGAGGACCGGAGTTCCCTACCCCTGGCATAGAACTTCACGGTCCTGCGGTATATAAATTGTTATGATTATTATTGAAGTTAGCTGGGACGATTCATCAAAGGAAGGTCTTACTGCACAAAACTGTCATAGTGCCAAAAACCCTGTTATGTAACCAACGCAGAAAGTTTTACTCCAGTGATGCTCCAAGGTACCGGAAGGGACCCACAAGAGCAGGGATCTCAAAGTCCCTCCTTGAGGGCCGCAATCCAGTCGGGTTTTCAGGATTTCCCCAATGAATATGCATTGAAAGCGGTGCATGCACATAGATCTCATGCATATTCATTGGGGAAATCCTGAAAACCCGACTGGATTGCGGCCCTCAAGGAGGAACTTTGAGATCCCTGCATTAAAGCATCTTAATAGATAGCAGATAGATGTGATAAACTAATAGCACTGCAGTTAGACCAGGGGTCTCAAAGTCCCTCCTTGAGGGCTGCAATCCAGTCGGGTTTTCAGGATTTCCCCAATGAATATACATTGAAAGCAGTGCATGCACATGGATCTCATGCATATTCATTGGGGAAATCCTGAAAACCCGACTAGATTGCGGCCCTCAAAGAGGGACTTTGAGACCCCTGGATTAGAGTGTGTATGTCAGGGATGGGCAACTCCGGTCCTCAAGGGCCAGAATGCAGTCGGGTTTTCAGGATTTCCCCAAAGAATATGCATTGAAAGCAGTGCATGCACATAGATCTCATGCATATTCATTGGGGAAATCCTGAAAACCCGACTGGATTGCGGCACTCAAGGAGGGACTTTGAGACCCCTGCTCTAAAGAGAGGTTACCCTAGATAGGCATGCTCCAACAGGTCTCTGTCACAAGAGAGTTCGCCGAAGAACTCCCTGACACTGCTGTGGCCCATCCAGTCTGCCCATCCGCAGTAACTGTTCTCTCTTCCTCTCTCTAAGGCAGGGGTAGGGAACTCCGGTCCTCGAGAGCCGCAATCCAGTCGGGTTTTCAGGATTTCCCCAATGAATATGCATTGATAGCCGTGCATGCACATAGATCTCATGCATATTCATTGGGGAAATCCTGAAAACCCGACTGGATTGCGGCCCTCAAGGAGGGACTTTGAGACCCCTGCACAAGAGCAATAGGTGAGAATTTCGTGCTAACGCTTTCTTCTTTTCCATTGTGAAGTGGTTCAACTAACGTAGCCTATCAGTGGCCAGTCTCCAGCACTTACCAAAATGTCTACTGGTTCTGGGTGCGTGGGTCAGCTCCAAGGATGTTTCACGGCAGAATCTGTAGAGCAACGGTAGACTTCAGTCTCTTCCCAGTATAATAACCTCAGTTGAGTGCGGTGTGGTTGATTCTACTGAATTATAAGTGAAAAAAAGGCGACATTTGATATCTCTCTTCCCAGTCTGGAGGTTTTCTGGTTTATCTGCTGTCACAAAAAATGCTTTGCCTTTTCCGCCCCCAGAGCGATTTTAGAGTACGTTGAGGGTGGGATGAAATATAACTTTTAAAGTTTCAATTTTTCCTCCCTTTGCTTGTGATAAGAGAAGACTGGCCGGCTGGACTTGTGGCTAGACTGAAAAAAAAGAAGCCATTCTTGCTTCTCTTCTTATCAAGTCCCGAAAGGCAGGATTGCAGTTCATCCTGAATACTGGACAGTGATATCCCCCTAGTCCTTCATGTAAAAGGATGTGGTGGGTGAAGAAAGATAAGACACAGTCTGACATGAGACACGTCTAGATGAAACTGCGTTCACTGTCTTCCTCTCTGGCCATCAGGGAATGCATGTAGGCATCTGAGAGGACACGTGTGTTGAAAATGTCTGTCCTCACTTCAAGGCTGAAGCGGAAAACAAGAAAAAGAAAAATGTACAGACAAGTAGTAATGACTGCTTTATGTAGTTGCACAGGGACTACAGAATGACACGGGAACAAATTCCCCATCCCATCCCCTCAAGTTTCGTCTCTGTCCCTGCCCCATTCCTGTAAGCTCTGCCTTAACTACACAAGCCTCAAACACTTATGATTTTAAAGTGTTTGAGACTTGTGCAGATGAGGACGGAGCTGAGGCATTGGTGGAATGAGGCATTATGACATCACAATCTGAGCTCTAGAATGTTGCCACTTAGGATTTTAAAATGGTTGAGGCTTGTGCAGATGAGGACGGAGCTTAGCCATTGGTGGAATGAGGCATTATGACATCACAATCTGAGCTCTAGAATGTTGCTACTTAGGATTTTAAAGTGAGGCTTGTGGAGATGAGGACGGAGCTTAGGCATTGGTGGAATGAGGCATTATGACATCACAATTTGAGTTCAAGAATGTTGTTACTTAGGATTTTAAAGTGTTTGAGGATTATGGGGGGGGAAGAAAAAGGAAGGGAGGCCTACTGCTGGATGGGGGAGCAGGAAAGAGGTGCTGATGGACAGGGGAAGAGACGGGGGGGAAGAAAAAGGAAGGGAGGCCTACTCTGGACAGGTGGACAGGAAAGAGGTGCTGATGGACGGGGGAGATAAAAAAAAAAGGTAGAAGGGCTGCTGCTGGATAAGGGGAGCAGTGAAGGGATGGTGGTGGACACAGGGAAGGTAAAAGGAAGGGAGAATGGGTGGACAGCCGAGGAGAAAGAAAGACAGAAATACAGAAAGCGGCTAAAGAGAGAGAGAGAAAGAAAGAAAGACAGACACACACACATATATTCTAGCACCCGTTAATGTAACGGGCTATAAGACTAGCATATATATATATATTGACAAAAGTTCAAAATCTATATTAAAAGCAATATATTAAACAAAGCATGCCAAAAGCCCAACAAAATGCTTAAAAATGAAAACCAGTTCTAACCCATCAGCTTCACTTAATAAGAGCAGACTCAAGGGAGACCCCACTCATTGCGTGAGTGCTTGCCTAAGCAATGTTCAAACACTGTAAATAGAAAAAAAAAAAACCAATGTGCCTGTCTGTCTAGTTTTGAAATCAACTTTTTTTGCAAAACGTAGCCCAAACTTTTCTTTTTGATTTTATGGCACTGTTGAAACTGTGTTTAATGTTGGGGGGGGAGGGGAATTAAAAAGAAGTCTTACGGTTTGCTATGGTGTGTCCTGTAAAGGATCAATCACTTCACTGAAACTAGCTAAGAAGGTGCCGCTGGGGAGGGGAGTCTGGGCTTTCTCTGCACCGGGGACTTGTCACGGACGGCTGAAGCCAAGGGTAGGATGGGAAGCAGGTGGGGAAAACATTTTATTTTTTTTAAAGGTGCTCCAAAAGCAGTCAGACTAAACCAATGGCCCTTGTACAAACACACTTTGATTCTTCAAACTGTATGATCTTGAATAGGTGAGAACCAGGTTTATTTTCCTTTAAAATGTTGTTTTAAAAACCATGAGCTGAGGACTGAAATGATAAATGATCGCCTACTCTTGAGTGACCAATACTGCCTCTTTTACATGTGCCCGATAAACCTTTCCAGTGAGAAATTTAGGAGACTGATGTCTACGAGGAGCCGTGGAGTTCTCAGCCCAACCTGGAAGAGAATGATGTGGAGCCATGAAACTAGCAGTTATTCCGCACTTTTCTGGACACTTTTCTTTTCAGTGAGGCAAATACCCCTAATAAATGGAAACCAAGCCATTGTGACATCACCGATGAAGTTGGCTTGTAGGCATTAGTGGAATGAGGCATTATGACATCACAATAGAGGGGCCCCTGCAAAGTTCTCAACCCAACCATGAAGAGAATGATGTGGAGCCATGAAACTACGAGTTATTCCGCACTTTTTTTGACACTTTTCTTTTCAGTGAGGCAAATGCACCTAATAAATGGAAACCAAGCCATTGTGACATCACCGATGAGGTTGGCTGTTAGGCACTGGTGGAATGAGGCATTATGACATCACAATACGAGGGGCCTCTGCAAAGTTCTCAACCGAACCAAGAAGAGAATGATGTGGATCCATGAAACTACGAGTTATTCAGCACTTTTCTTGACACTTTTCTTTTCAGTAACTTCAAGCACTTGTGACTTGGATCGGCCTCTGTGAAGACAGGATACAGGGCTAGATGGACCACTGGTCTGGCCCAATAGGGCTATTCTTATGTTCTTATTCTCAGTTTGGTTGGACTGAGAACTTTTCAGCGGCCCTTTATAGTGGCAGCAAAAAGTGAACTGGTTAATACACAGGCATTGAATGTATCCAGGTAACCCAAGGAGAGGAATTTTCCCAAACTTAACCAGAAGAACATAAGAATAGCCTTACTGGGTTAGATGAATGGTCCATCTAGCCATGTATCCTTTCTTCACAGAGGCCAATCCAGGATGATAAAGATGATAAAGGGGATGGAACTCCTCTCGTATGAGGAAAGACTAAAACAGTTAGGGCTCTTCAGCTTGGAAAAGAGATGGTTGAGGGGAGATAGGATTGAAGTCTACAAAATCCTGAGTGGAGTAGAACGGGCAAGCAGTAGCTTCTGCCATGTCTGTCTGGATAGCCGTTTCTAGACTTTTCCTCCAGGAACTTGTCCAAACTTTAAAAAAAAAAACCAAAAAACCAGCTATATTAACCACTCTTACCATATCCTATGGCAATGCATTCCAATCCTTAACTATTTTCTGAGTGAAAAACATTTTTTCCTATTGGTTTCAAAATTATTACTCTAACTTCATCGAGTGTCCCCTAGTCTTTGTAATTTTTGACATAACAAAAATCGATCCACTTGTACCCGTTCTACTCCACTCAGGATTTTGTAGACTTCAATCCTATCTCCCCTCAACCATCTCTTTTCCAAGCTGAAGAGCCCTAACTGTTTTAGTCTTTCCTCATACGAGAGGAGTTCCATCCCCTTTATCATCTTTGTGCCTTTTCTTTGAACCTTTTCTAGTGCCGCTATATCTCTGGTTGCACTTCCTTCTGACTGTCTTTCTTTCTCTCTCCCTGCCCCCATTTCTTTCTTTCTGTCTTTTTCTCTCCCTGCCCCCTTTCTTTCTTTCTCTCTCCCTGCTCCCCCAACAAGCTGCCGATGCCGATTTCTCCAAGCCACTGCCACCGACGCAGCAACAGGCCAGGTGTGTGCAATGACTGCACAAAGCCTTCTCCCTCCCACCCCCCGACGTCAATTCTGACTTCAGAGAGGAAGTTCTGGGCCAGCCAAGCAGCGATTGGCTGGCCTGTAACTTCCTTTCCAACATTAGAATTGACGTCGGGGGAAGGGGGGGAGGCTTGTGCAGTCGCTGCACGCACCTGATCTGTTGCTGTGTCGGAATTGGAGAAGCAGGGAGAAATCCCGCACTCCACGATCGCCTGTCCCGTTGACCCCACGCACAGCTTCGGGATGCTTTTTCTGAAAACGGTACATTTTGGCGTCCCGAAAATGTGCCTGGGGACAACGGGACAAGCGATCTAAAAAACGGGATGGTCCCTTTCAAAACGGGACATATGGTCACATTATGCATGGGGTACGAGCAGAGGAGGATTGTTTTGCCCCGCTCACCACTGGACCTCCTGGTGTGCTTGGATGGGTCTGGGAGGGAGGTGGGAGAGGAGAGGGTGGGTGGTGTGGTGTGGAGCCAGCTGGCACAGGACACGGTAGGGATCGCTCTTGTTCTTTTTCACCGCTAGACCACCAGGGCTTAAGATAGGCATGGGGGAGGCCTTCGATGCCCAGCAGTCAAATAGAAACCGAGATCCCCGCTTTTGGACCATTTTTTTGGCCCCAAAATCTCGGTTTATATTCGAGTAAATAGGGGACTCAGACATGGCATGACCTGGTCTACTGCAACATGAAAGGTTTTCCTGATTGTTTCTTTGCCATGATGATGTCAGTTTGATCCCTTTCCCCCTCCCTGACCTCATCATATATGTGCTGATGACCTTGAGGTCATCCACTGCCTGTCTGAAGAAGTTACAGCTCTGATACTGACCCAAAGCTATACATTTTGGTTATTTCCAGTATGGTTACCAAGTGTGGTCAGGGACAATGACAAGAGAGTTTCTCCATCTCATCCTTTGACGTCCCACTTTCAACAGTAGAAATCCATAGGCGACAGTGACCTCCATTTCTTTGTTACTGTTTCACGCTTAGCCATTCCCATCATCAATTTTGGGTTTTTTTTCCCTATAGGCCACTGTTACATGATATTGCCCTGTGGAAAGTTTAACTAGATCTTCAGTTCTTCGTTTTCAGGCTCATGTTCCACAGCATATAATATAGTGGTAAAAAAAAATGTTTCCTGATATTATGGAAATTAAAGACCATCAAAAAATACTTTGACCCATTATCGTTCAGATTACTAGTGCAATCACTAGTGCTTTCTACTCTGGACTATTGCAATATCGTTTATATGGGTATACCCCAAAAAACAGTGAGGAAACTTTGAATTATTCAGAACACAGCGGTCCGCTTGATATTTGGATTAAAAAAGAGCGACCATGTCACCCCCTACTACAAATTACTGTCAGTCGAGGCACGAATAATTTTCAAGTTCTCCTGCATATGTTTCAAACTAGTTTGGGGACTAAGTCCTACGTTCTTGCTATCACACTTCATATTCTACAGCCCTATAAGACAAACCAGAAACCGCTATCTTTTTGCACACCCAAGCATTACCAATTGTAAATACAAAACCTTTCTGGATAGAACTTTCGTGTACCAAGCAAACAAATAACAACATTGGCTAGACAACTGCATTAATAAAGCTAGACTGACCTACAACGCTTTTAGAAAACTCATAAAAACTGCCTTATTCGACAAATATGTCACCTAAAGAATCTTCATCGAACACTTCTTTCTTTTCGCGTTCCCAATATACCCCCTCTGAAATCCTAATCAAACCGTATTTTGCAATTCGGGACATTTCTTCTAATATGTTCCCCCTGAAAATTCTTAAACTGTATATTGTAATTTCCGATGTATTTTTTGTAATTCGCGACCTTTTCCTAACAGGTCCTCTCGGAAATTTCTTAGCGTACTGTACATTTTATATTTTCACAATTCTTAAAGTTTCTGCACTCTGTATTTCCTCTATCTGCATATTGTAACTCGCTGAATGTCCAGCTCTCTTGAATGTAAACCGCCTAGAAGTCGCAAGATTGTGGCGGTATAGAAAAATAAAGTTATTATTATTATTATTATTATTCTGTGGACATTTTTTTTTTTTCTTTCCAGAAGTCACAGGAAATTTGTAGGGCAGGTGATATAGCTCAGTTGCAGACTAACAATTTTCTGTTCCTTTCTTGATTCCAAAATGTAGTTCTTCTAAGAGGGAGCACTGAAACCTCTCTGAGCTTGTTTCTGTCCGCCTCTTCTCCTGCCTTTGGTTCCGTGCTTGGTAGGCCAAGCGCTGGAGCCCTCCACCATCTCATGCCATTTTTCTTCTAACATCTGGTCCTGATTTTCTGAAAATAACATCCAGGAGGAGACAAGCTGCTGAAGGGCTGGACAGCAAGGTCTCGTTTAATTAGGATTCAAAAGATAAATTCAGACCTCCTCGGAGCCCAATGGCGGTGCAAAGCATCTCGGCAACTGATGTCATTTCCTCTGGAAATATTTATGCAACTGCTGGGATCTGGTGCCATGCCGTAAAGACCAGTCACCTGAAAACATGTGCTCTCTTTCCCTAATGTTAAGAAAACAGTGATTTGCATTTCATGCACTCAGGATCCTTAATGCTAAAACCCCAAACAGGAACTCAATGTGCTTTAGAGCTGTAACATTTCAGAAAAAAATATACGGGGAGGAATGAGCATGCAAGTTAGTGACTTGTGAAAGGCGATTTTAAAGAACAGGGCAACTCAGTTTAGTACTTAATTTATAAACACAAATAAGCATCTCTGAGTATTTGTCTCTATAAAATATTAGCGTAGATCCTAAGGAGATTGGACATTAGCAGGCTCATAATCAAAAGCATAGATGTCCAAAACGTATCCTAAATCGGCATTCAGACATCCTAATCGCCAGGACGTCCGATAATTGAAACAGAGAATGACACAGGGACCATTTACTGCGGTAAACCACGGTTACCGCAGTAAATCCGCAGGAATGGAGACATTTGCAACTGGTTTACCGCAGGAATTGGGACAAGACCTTTCACCGTCCCATGGGAACGGGGACAAGATCTTTTACCACCCCATAGGAGCGGTGAAAATCTTCCTCCTGTGGTAAAACAAAAAATGCGCCCATGTCAGACTCGGCATCTCCTCCCCAGCTCCTCCTCAGTATTCTGTTAGCTTGATTTTTCTATGTAGCATTCTGTAGTAATTTGACTTCAGTTTTCTCAATAGTGGAGGGGAGGAGAAGGGAGACAGGGGTTTTGTTGATCCTTGTTCTGTTGTATTTGTTTTATAAAATGACAATTATACAGAATATTGTCTGTTTTTATACTTTAATAAAATATGTTCAGTATAAAATCTTAACTATTCGACGCTTGTGCGGATAGGATCTGATAATTTGCAGGGTGGGGACGGGGACTGAGCTGGCGGGGACGGGGCAGGGACGGGAACTGAACTCGCGGGGACGGGGCAAGGACGGGGAGGAGCTCACAGGGACAGGGTGGGAACAGTGATAAATTTTTTCTCCGTGTCATTCTCTAAATTGAAACTGTCTTTCTGGACATCTAGCGAAGTATCCCAGAGCACGAGAAGAGCGTGCTGGAGGTGTGCTATGGGCGGGCTTTGGGCACTGCCAACGGCAGGTTAGACATGGATGTCTTGCAGCGATATAATCAAACATTTTGCAAGACAACCTGGACGGAACTTATACGTTTGGAACTAGACCTGCTCTAGAAGGGACTAAGTGTCACAAAGGTGCCCAAAATGACTACTGCACGCATTAAGGTAAGACCCCTCCCCCCTCCCCGCACTCCCCCAGTGCTCACTGACCTCCTTCCACCACACAATAATGAGAACAAAAAGGTACATACGTGAGAGGCGTTCATCGATTTAAACTTTCTCTTCCTTCTAGGAAAGGAATTCAAGGAGTTAGGAATTTGGCGTTTAAATGTCCCCAACTATGGAATGAACTTCCCCTAATTTTGAGGTGTCCCAGTTCCTTCCAACTCTTCCGTAAACTTCTAAAAACTTTTTTATTCGCTAAACATTTTGAAAACTAACTCTCTTGTATTTCAGTTCACTTTATTTTTTAATTTATTGTTAACCGCGTCGAGCTTCCTTTGGTTGAAGACCCGGTATATAAGGTTAAGTTTTAGTTTAGTTGAGTTAGTCTCTGAAACAGCAACATCTGGTATGGGGAAGCCTAGTACAGCTGCACACAGGTGTCTTAAGTAGCCTGGTGGGTGGGCTAGTGAACCATAGAGAGGTGGACCTAGGCCCATAAATCCCTCTGACCACTACATTTATGGTAGAATATGTGAGCCCACCCAAAACCTACTATACTGCCATAAAGAAGCCACCTGCAGCCATAAGTGCTATTGGGGTGGTATACAAGAGGGTATAGTAGGTTATTTTTGGCGGTTGGGGAGCTCACCCTAAATTAAAAGTGGGTTACGGCGAGATATACAGCTGGCACCCTTTATGTGAAGTTCACAGCAGTGCCCTCTAAGGTGTCTCATTGATCTGTCAGGATGTCTATGTGGCTAGTCCATTACTATGCTGGCCCCACCCATGTCCAAATGGGCAGGATTAGAATCTTGTTACTCTCTGAGATTCCGGAATCTTGCTATTCTTTGGGATTCTGTATGGAATGTGGCTACTCTTTGGGATTCTAGAATCTTGTTACTCTCTGGGATTCCGGAATCTTGCTATTCTTTGGGATTCTGTATGGAATGTGGCTACTCTTTGGGATTCTAGAATCTTGTTACTCTCTGGGATTCCGGAATCTTGCTATTCTTTGGGATTCTGTATGGAATTTTGCTATTCTTTGGGTTTTGGCCAGGTACTAGGGACCTGGATTGGCCACCGTGAGAACGGGCTACTGGGCTTGATCCAGTGTGGCTATTTTTATGTTCTTAAGGGTTTTTTTTCTCATTCACTTTGAAGTATAATAAGCCTATTTTGTTGCTGTTTCATTTCAAAATGAATTCACATTTCTTTTTTTTTTTTCTTCAATATTTCTAACATTACCCAATATGTTCTCCTGCACTCTATCGTTCAAAGTCCTTTTTTTCCCCTTTCTTTTTTCCACTACAGAATTTTTTTTTGCATGAGCTGCTAGGCAGACCTGATAGCTCTGCTCCAAGAATATTATTTCAAGGCCTGGCGTGGGATGATCTTCCTTCCTTTCCGGATACTGATGGGAGGGGGAGTACGCTTGCAGTGAGAACGAGAATCGAGAGGAAGAATTAGGGGAACATCAGGTGTCTCAAGAAACCGCCCAGAACTTAGAATTCTGAGATTCTGTTCTGAACTGGCACATCTGTTCTCGGTGCACTATTTTGGGAAAATGAAAGCTTCCTGAGGTGGATTAAAGATTTGACATTCGCTTCTGGGATAATGGCTGCAAACCGCTGGGCTGCGTTTATTCATATAGCAAGGGTGTGGAAGTGCTGACTAAGCAGATCACAATTTTATGTGGGTAAACCCTCTAATTTTATAAAAATTTGCACGCTCAGTTTGACACTTGGCACACAAAGTTGAGCGTGAAAATTATAGAATAAAATGAGTTAAACGTGTAACTTGATTGGTAAATGAGCTCCTAATTGGTGTAATTGACTATAATTGGTGCAAAGTGTCATTAATTTGCAGTTATGAGAATAACTGCCCTTAGAGATCCTTTTACTAAGGCGTGCTAAGCGATTTAGCACACGGTAACTGATTTAGTGTGCGCTAATTGATTTTAGAATATAATGGGCGCCTTAGCATTTAGCGTGCGTATTACATTATCTTTGTATTTTCTCATAGCATAATCTTTTGCTAACCGCATTGAACTAGAAATTTCTTATGTTATGTGAGTGCGCCTTAGTAAAAGGACCCCTTAGCCACTATTCTATACATCCAGTGCACAAAATCCGTGGAGGGACATAATCGAAAGGAACATCTAAGTCTGTTTTCGTCTAACTCGCAAGTCGTCCAAAGTAAAAAACAGTCCAGGACACATTTTCGAAACATACATCCAAAATTTTTTTTCTTTCAAAAATCGTCTAATTATACGTCCTGCAGATCTGATCGTCCAAGTCGCTAAAAGCGTCCATCTTTATACCACATTTTCGTCCAACTTTTTGTCCAAGTCAAAAATGCCTAGAACAAGCCCTGTTGGACGTGGGAGGGCTCTGCAAAGTGATAGACTGAACACCCAGACATGGCACTTAAATAGTGGGGTACCTTACAGGGCACTGCTGTGAACTTCACAAAAAGGGTGCCATGTTTTCACCTCACTACAGCTCCCTTATAGGTCATGGTGAGCCCCCCAAACCACCTCCAGAATCCCCTAGACCCACTTATCTACCACCCCAATAGCCCTTATGGATGCAGGAGCCACTTATATGCCAGTAAAAAGAGTTTGGAAGGTGTATAGGGGAGTGCACATGTTTAAGGGGCTTATGGGCATGGGTCCTCCTCTCCATGAGTCCCTAACCCACCCTCAAGATGGCTTAAGCCGCCTCTGTGCTGGACGACTAGGTTTTCCTATTCCAGGCTGCCAGGTGATGATGGTCTGGAGGCTGAATTTTAAAGATGTGATTAATATTTTTATGGGGGTGGGGGGGGTCAGTGATCACTGGGGTAGTGGGGTAGTTTTACATGGTCTAAGTCACAACGTCCAAGTTCCGTCTAGGCTCTGTTGTAAAACTTTCGGTTATACATGCTGTACGACTAAGTCTAAGCCGGCCCACGTCCCGCCCAACTCCCGCCCTCGACACTCCTCCTGAAACGCCCCGTTTAGCTATGGTTATTCAGCAGCACTATGCAGGCCTAGGTCGTTTAGAAATACGTCCAAAACCCGTTTTTAATATCGGCACTTGGACAATGTTCGTCCAAGTGCCGACTTAGGCCGGTTTTTAGACGTTTTTCTCTTTCGATTAAAAACCCCATAGTGTGCAGGAGCAAGAGGGTCATGGACCTGGGATAGGCTCAACAATTAAGAGCGGAGGTTAGAATTACTGTCAGTTACGTACCTAACAAGTAAGGTGCGAGCAATGGCATAGCCAGGAAGGTTGATACCTGTGACGCAGGCACCCGACATTGCCACGCTATGCACCCCCCTTGCATACTTCTTGAAATACTTGCTGGCGCAAGCAGCATTTTCCACTTGCTGCTGGTGGCGGCCTCGGCTCCCTTCTGATGTCACATCCTGGCCCTGCAACCAGGACGTGACGTCAGAAGGGAGCTGGCATGAACAGCAAGTAGAAGATTTTGCTCACGTCAGTGAACATTTAAAGGCGTATACAGGTGAAGGAGAGGCATCGGTGCTGGCACCTCCTGTGATGCAGGTGCCCGGGACTGTCTGTCTCCCCCCCGCCCCTCTTAATAAGCCACTGGGTGCAAGCATTTATACCAGCCAATGAAGTAGTATAAGTACTCACGCCTAAAGTTAGACGCTAGTATTCTTTTTATAATGACAATTACATGCGTAATTACCAATACAGAATTCACTCTTACTGTGAATCATTCCAGTGTTTAACTTTAGGTATCCCCTGTTCCCTCTAAGCTTAGCAGGAGTCCTCCAACTGCTTTGCCGCCAGCAGGGGGCGATGCTTTAATTTGTGTTTTCAATCGCTAGTGACATGCTGTCCCTCGCTATTGAAAATATGTTAGGGAAACAGCACCCCCCACTGGCAGGGCTGCTCAGCTTGGAGGGAACAGTGGGTATGAGTTGTCGAGAATTTTCCCATTATGCTTTATTTCCTACCCTAATCATCACAATTGTATAAAAAGTGCTGAAAATTGCATGCACAAAGGGCTAGATTCACTAACCTACCCGATCATGACCGATCCGGGTAGATCCGATGGATTCTTCAAGCAACAATATTCTAATGGGAGCGATCGGAGGACCAACATGGATCGCTAGTGTGTGATCCAGATGCATGCGCAGACCATATGCTTTCCCTGTAGATGGTCTGCGTATGCGTTCGTGTTTGTTTGCTGCGGTTTTTTTTTATGGGGTCCTGACTAGATCCCGGGCGGCAGCAGTAACCATTTTTTTAAACCTCTCTCTCAGCTTCTTTGTGAGGCCGTGGTTTTAACCCATTTTAAACCTGTGGGTTAAAACCATGGGCTCGTTGTGCGGGGAAGGGGAGGAGAGATTTGGGGCGACAGGCAGGAGACTTTCTGGGGAGAGCAGGGCGGCAACTCGGGGGAGAGCAGAGTGGCGATTCAGGGCGGCAGGCAGGAGAGATTCGGGGCAGAGAGATAATTGTCGGGGCAGCAGAGAGCAAGGCAGACAGCAGGGCGCCAATGGAGCTGGAGAGTGGGAAAGGATGCTTGCGACTGGTCCCCAGCTGTCGCTTCTTTGGTTGATTGGCCAGCTCAGTCGGTTCTCAAAATTTGTGTTGCAAATCGTGTCCCTGCCTACTTTTCATGCCGTTCCCCTCATTTACATGCGCGGATCGGAATCGGATCGGCAGAGAGGTAAGTGAATCGGGCCGGAGGGAAATCGGGTCGCAAACCAATCGGTACACGATCGGTTTGCTTAGTGAATCTAGCCCAAATTTAGGCGTATACCTGATTTGAATGCAAAATTTAATTGAATAATGACCTAATTAGCACGAATAACTGGTGTGCCTTTTTTTTTTTCAAGAAATTACTGATTATAATTAGAATCAATTAGAAGTTAATCTAATCTAATCTAATCCTTAGGTTTGTATACCGCATCATCTCCACGTTCGTAGAGCTCGACGCGGTTTACAGTAGGAGAAATAGGAAGGAACTACAGCAGAGGGTTAGAGGTAGAAGTGTGAAGAAAATTTAGAGAACTTGGGATGCCAAGATATAAGAGTTTCTCCTAGGACAAGCAGGATGAGTCAGCCACATATGGGTGTTGTCCCAACACCTCCCAATTTGCGGATAAGCTCTCCAATAGCTCAGAGAGATTTTTTTTTTTCTCTGAGCACGTGCAGTGCCCGGGCCCCACTGGGCATGCCCGAGCCCTATCCATTTCCCCCTGCTTCCCCCTAATCCCCAGTCTTTAGTTTCCACCCGTTCCCATCGGTCGTATTTTTCTACAGCTCTCCATTACAACTTTTCTACTCATCAACTTGAAGATGCCTGAATCATCTAAAGAAACAACTGGGATGCAGGAGGATGATGAACACACTGGATCCTCATGAATTGTGCACCCACTGATTGGATCCGGCGCTCGAGGTTTCCTTGTGGCTTGCATTGTGCGCACATGTCACCACGTGCACGCAAGCTAAGGAAGAGGGCACTGAGAGACTTCATGAAGAGAAGTGAGGCCCGAGAATCTTCCTCCAGGAGCCATCCTCATCGGAGCGTAGCAGCGGGGAATCCACAGACGAATCCGGTGAGGAGTCTCCAGGACATCCTGGCTCAGTCAACCCCCCCGACTGCAACTTGCCCGGTCGAGAAATCTCTCCCGGAGGTCCTGCATGCTGTCGCTACCCGCCAGCCCCTGCAGGAAGCCGATAGGAGTCTCACCAGACTGAGAGATCTCTCCAGGAGTTCCTGCATGTTGCTGCTTACAGCCAGCCTCTGCAGGGCATGAAGAGAAGTGAGGCCCGAGAATCTTCCTCCAGCAGCCATCCTCATCAGAATGCAGCAGCGGGGGATCCACATGCTACAGTGGCAAGGAGCCTCCAGGATGCCCTGGCTCAGCTAATCCCCCCGCCTGCACTTGGCCCGGTAGAGAAATATCTCCCGGAGTCCCTGCATGTTGCCGCTTAGAGCCAGCCTCTGCAGGGCAGCCGATAGGAGTCTCGCCAGACCGAGAGATCTCTCCAGGAATCCCTGCATGTTGCCGCGTTCAGCCATCCTCTGCAGGGCAGCCGATAGGAGTCTTGCATGCTGCTGCGTAAATCCACAGCCTCTGCAAGCAACAGATCGGGGCTTTCACCCTCCAGACGGCATGCTGCCGCTTACAGCCAGCCTCTGCAGGGAGCCGATTGGGGTTCAAAGGTAAGTCCTAACTGCTTGTTTTTGGGAAAACCTCTGATAATCTGTTGCAGCCCCGAGGGTTCTGCCCCACCCTCCTCCCAATCTGAATTTAAGGAGAAAGAATCTCCCATGCTTCTTTCCCTTGGAGGGGACCTGCAGACCTCTCCCCCCAGTAGGAGACATGCTGCCCCAGAGTTCAGCTTATAAAGGACATGCTGAAAAAAAACAAAAAAAAACCAACTCGATGTTTCTTTCCCTCTTGGGGTCCTGCAGAGTCTGCAATTCACACCTTTCCCACCCCACCCCCCTCCCCCTCAAATGTTGGGAACCAGGAGTCTGCCTTTCTCAGCAGGGTGCTGATATAATCAGAGATGCGGCATGTCAGACCATGTCTCTCCAAAGGTGGGGGTTTGAAACTCCTCAGTCTAAAAAGCTGTTTGCTCTTCATAAAACCTAGGCAGAGTGATTTTCCAGCCAGCATGAGGGACTCTGTACTATTCATGTTTTCTATAGCACTGAAAGGCATATGCAGCGCTGTACAGTTTAATATACAATAGGCAGTACAGCAGCAGAAGCCCACTCAAGAGGCATTATCACTCCTCTTTCTCTGCCTCCAGGCACAGTGGGAAACGCAGCCAGGTGCACTGGCACAGATGAAGGGGTGCATCCTGCCCCTTCTCTGCAGGCTCTCCCCCCCTCTCAAGAAGGACAGAGAAGGGCGGTGGGGTACATGGAGCCACCCAACCAGTCAAGTGGAGCAGCACATGAACCTGCGAACCACCAGGGGTGGGACCAGCAGCCACAGTTAATCCTCCTGCTGACCCATTCCTCTCTCAGCGGGCTACACTCCCCACAATGTCCCCCTTTAGAGGGAGCCACGCACAACAACATGGCGCGGTTCAGCGGCATGCCATGCACCCAAGCAACGGAGGAACAAGCTACACACCAGCCTCCAGCCACGCCCCGAGTCACCACCCACAAAAATAAATAAATATTTACTAAAAAAAAAAACAAAAAAAAACAAAAACCCACAAACGAGGACTCACCCCAAGTCCCTCCAGAAACTCACAGCCTTTCTCAAGATCCATGTGGGTGGACAACAAGTACCCAAGACAGAGTACTACAAGGCCTGAACTACCAGTACCAGTACTTCACGCAGGCAGTGGCGATTCCAGTCCACAAGAACCTCCTGGACTGCAGAGACAAGATTTGGCTGACTCCCTCCTCAGGGCAACCAACATCAAGGAGACTGGGATTGAAGTACCAGATCTTTCCAGCCCAGGGATTCGACAACCCGCAGCAGCCATACATGGACATTGCAGTAGCTTAAGAGAAACAGGGCAGCACGACCCCCCCTTCCAACTCCCCGTCAGGGAAGGACCTGAAAAACCCTGGTTTCCACGGGGAAAAAGACCTTCGAGGGCGCAATGCTGAGCGCACGAATTGCTGCGCTCCAGTTCCAGATGCGGCTTTATCAGGAGGCCAGTGAGAGGAAATAAATAAATAAAATAAAATAGAGACTCCAGCTCACAACTGAACCAGTCCACACTGGCAGCAGTCTGTGCCCAAGCGCTCGCAACAGTAACATAACTGCTACGCAAACAAGCACCGCCCGAGGGGTAGGGGCATCCAAGGGAAGCCCTCTCCCCAAGACAAAAACAGAACCTTGACCACCCTCCGGCCCAGCAGGAACAGATTGTCTGCGAAGGCTTGGCCCAGGATCACCATCGGCCAGTGGGCTCTCAGCATCATCAAGCAGGGATTCCGAATTCGTCTCCACTCCCGCCCCCCCCCCGAGTGGGCGGGGCACCCTCCATCTGACGACCCAACTTTCCTGCAGCAAGGAGAGGACCTGCTTCGGCAGAATCAATAGAGGCGGTGACGAACAGAGGAGATCACCAAGGGGTTTCTACTCCAGGAACCCCCGCGTCACCATGGACAAGGACAACGCTCATTCCTGGATCTCTGTAAGCTCAACAGATGCATACACAAGGTCCAGAGGCACTCTCTGGGTACAGTCTTGACCCTGTTACAGCCCGAGTATTGGCTAGTATCCCATGCACCCAGCCCACAGGAGGCATCGTCGCTTCTAAAGCCAAGACAGACGCCTCCAGTACAAGGTCCTGCCCCTTGGACTCTCAACGGCTCCAAGAGTGTTCACAAAGTGCGTGGCAGTGGCACATCCTCGCCTTCAAGGGGTGCGCGTCCTATCTTATCTCGACAGCTGGCAGCCCTGTCAACCACCATAACCCTCCTCCAAGAACTGGGGTTCCTCATCAACTACATGAAATCCCACCTGATACCCACCCAGGGGATATCATTCATCTGGGCAGTCATCGACACCACGCAGACCAAGGCCGTCCTACGGGACTACCATATCGATGCCATGACTTCCCTGGCCCAATGCATCCCTGCCAGCAGTTCATCGTCAGCACGCTCCGGTCTTTGTTGTGCAGCACACCAGACTACTCATGTGATCCCTGAAAGGGCACCTCAGACGTCACTGGGACCAGTGTACCCAACCTCTGACCACCCACCTACTGGAGCTCAGGGCCTTAGGGAATGCCCTCGAAACCTTCAAACAGGCAGGGCAGTCCTCACCCAAACAGAAAACCAGGTGGCCTTGCACTATATCAGCAAACAGGGAGGGACAGGGTCAACCTCGCTATGCAAGGAAGTTTGCCACATGTGGGAGTTCTCCAACTCCATTCAATGCCCCATCCAGGCAACTTACCTCCTGTGGGAGCAGAACGACCTGGCAGAAAGACTCAGCCACCAGCTGGATCCCGATGAGTGGTGTCTCAACCCAGCGGCGATGAAGAAGATCTTCAGCACCTGGGGCACACCGAGCATCGACCTGTTTGCAACCGAACCGAACTCAAAATACTCGACCTTCTGCGCAAAGAGATCAACCCATCGCCGTCTCAGCCCCGATGGTCTGTCTGTGAGTTGGAACACCCTAAGTCCTGCAGAAAATTCTTCAGGATAGAGCAACGGTGATCATGATTGCCCTGTTCGGGCTCCTGCAACCATGGTTCCCGTTCCGGCAAGGGATAGCGGTTCACCCACCTCTCCCCGCTCCCGATCAGTGCAGTTCTTTTTACACAACGCGGGAACCTTACCCTCCACCACGACCTGCGTTCCTTAGCCCTGACCGCATGGATGATGAGAGGATGAACCTACCACAAGACGTGGAGCACACTCTTATGGCAGCCAGAAGACCTTCAACCAGAAAACGCTATGGGTTGAAAGGGAGAAGGTTCCGCTACCAGTGCACAGACACGCAGCGAGACCCCTACAACTGCCCCATACCGGACATCCTGCAATACATACTGAGCTTATCTCAGGGGGACCTAAAACCCACTTCCATCAAGGTCCACCTAAGTGCAATCACGGCATACCACGCTGGCCTAGACAGCAAACCAGTGTCGAGGCATCCAGTAATCACAAAATTTCATGAAGAGACAATCCAATATGCACCCACCGGTCAGACCACCACCGTCCGGATGGGACCTCAACTTGGTGCCGCATCAGCTCACCTCGACCCCTTCAAATCTTTGGGGGAGGCAGATCCCGTATTCCTGGCCGGGAAAACCCTGACCATCGTGTCGGCCGACATACTCCTCCATGAGAACAGGGTGGTACCCAGAACCCACCCCCGATTCTTGCCGAAGGTGGCTTCAGCGTGCCTCCCGGCATTCTACATCTCCCCACAGGGAGGCACACTGCCACCTCAGCAACACCTCCTGGACTGTGTGCGGGCCCTGACTATGCAGCAGATTAGACAAGCCTCAATTGTTCATCTCCTACGACCAAAACAGACCAGGACTTCTGGCCACCAAACGCAGGCGCTCGCGCTGGATATAAGAGTGCATCCCCTTCACCTATAGAAAAGCGCAGCATCAACCGCAGGTGGGAGCCAACGCCCACCAGCGCAGAACCATAGCCAACACAACGGCACTTCTGCACCACACACCAATAGGGGACATCTGCGATGCAGCCACTTGGTCCTCCATGCACACCTTCACCAAGCACTACTGCCTCGACATAGCATTCCACGCTCCAAATGCATTCGGCCGAGCAGTCTTGGAAGTGGCTCTTCCCTCCCGGGAGGGACAGCAACCACTAGCACAGCCTTGACAAACACTGATCAAGTAGGGTGCTATAAATATCGACAAACACTGATCAAGTAGGGTGTTATAGATATTGATTAAGTAGGTCTTCCAGCACTCCTTCCTAGACTGAATGTGGAATAGGCAAGTATGAATTCTCACATGCAAGTACGAATTGTCACTATTGACCAGTTATGAATTGTCACCGTTGACCAGTTGGTTTTCTCACTGTTCATTGATTGTCATTGACCAGTTTTCGCTGTTCTGTGAGTTAAGTAGGTCTTCCAGCACTCCTGTCTAGACTGAATGTGGAATAGGCAAGTATGAATTCTCACATGCAAGTACGAATGGTCACTGTTGATCAGTTGGTTTCTCACTGTTCATTGATTGTCATTGACCAGTTCATTGTTCTGTGAGTATTATTGCTCAGTTAACACAGCACTTTATCTAAAACCTTGTTTCCACAACTTTACCTGCGCTGCCTGATTACCCTGCCCGGCTCGGCCTCCACAGCCAGGTGAGGGATGCACAAAGCGCTAAGGCGCAGGTCCAGTCGGTACATCCCTCGGCTAGGGAGTCACCCATATATGGCTGACTCATCCTGCTTGTCCTAGGAGAAAGTGTAGTTACTTACCTGTAACGTAGGTTCTCCGTGGACAGCAGGATAGTCAGCCACACAACCCACCCGCCTCCCCATACGGCCGACCTGGCCACAGCTAGGAACATCCTGGGGATTAGGGGGAAGCAGGGGGAAATGGGTAGGGCTCGGGCATGCCCAGTGGGGCCTGGGCACTGCACATGCTCAGAGAAAAAAAAAAAAAATCTCTCTGAGCTATTGGAGAGCTTATCCGCAAATTGGGAGGTGTTGGGACAACACCCATATGTGGCTGACTATCCTGCTGTCCACGGAGAACCTACATTACAGGTAAGTAACTACACTTTCCTTGATTCCTAAGTTGGAGGGAGACTTACATTTTTTGAGAAAAGCCAGGTTTTCAGATGTTTGCTAAAATTTAGGTGTAAGACCCGTACTTACATTTTACACACAGGTCAAAAAAGGGGGCATGGAAATAGGTGGCTTATAGAAACATGACGGCAAATAAAGGCCAAATGGCCCATCTAGTCTGCCCATGGACAAGTTGGGGCTTCTGCACCTAAATTTATTGTTTATTGAGAGCTTCTATACCGCTGCTAATGACTGGGGAGTCAATTCAGAGTGGTTTATATGAGCTTCTGTAAAGGTGTTATAATACAGAGTTGAAATGATTTTCAATATACTTAATAATATAATAATAACTTTCTTTATATCTTGTCATACCTTTCAATTCAAGACAGTTTACAACAAGAGAGGCTGCGTGAATGCAGCAAAGTTACATCATGAGCATGAAGTAGGAGGAAACAAACGGGCGTGTAACGTAATTATATATAACAGGAGGTAGGAGCATGCAAGTAGACGTAGAGGAAATCGTTTAAGGAAGTTTAAATGAATTTCTCAAATAATTGGGTTTTCAGTGAGAGATTGGAGAAACCGGGCCTCTTCTCCCTTGAAAAAAGGAGACTGAGGGGGGACATGATCGAAACATTCAAGATAATGAAGGGAAAACTTAGCAGAGAAAGACAGGTTGTTCACCCTCTCCAAGGTAGGGAGAACAAGAGGGCACTCTCTAAAGTTGAAAGGGGATAGATTCTGTATGAACGTAAGGAAGTTCTTCTTCATCCAGAGAGTGGTAAAAAACTGGAACTCTCTTCCGGAGGCTGTTATAGGGGAAAACACCCTCTAGGGATTCAAATAGGGGGAAACACCCTCCAGGGATTCAAGACAAATTAAGGAAGTTCCTGCTGAATCAGAACGTACGCAGGTAAGGCTAGTCTCAGTTAGGGTAATGGTCTTTGACCTGGGAGCCGCCGCATGAGCAGACTGCTGGGCACGATGGACCACTGGTCTGACCCAGCTCTGGCAATTCTTATGTTCTTATGGTAAGACGACGAGTTAAGGACTAAGGGCTCCTTTTACAAAGGTGCGCTAGCATTTTTAGCGCATGCACGAGAATAGCGTGCGCTATAGCGCACGCTAGCCGCAAAATTACCGCCTGCTTAAAAGGAGGTGGTAGCGGCTAGCTTGTGCGGCATTTTAGCGCACACTAAACGTGCACTAAAACTGCTAGCGCATTTTTGTAAAAGGAGCCCTAAGTATTGTTCCAGATTCCTGCTTGGAAGGATAGTGTCTTGTCAAGGAATCTTTTCAATTGGCATTTATACTATAATCAATCGTCCCACATATACACAGATATAATACCTGTATCGTGTTCTATGTTCATCTTAGTTTACATACATCCTGATAATTCTACTTTTCTCTACTTTGAATCGACAAAATAGAGCAGGAAAAAAAATTATTTACAATGTCCAATGTGACACGGACAAGAGGACATGGACTGAAGCTAAGGGGGGGACAAGTCCAGGACAAATATCAGGAAGTTCTGCTTCACGCACCGAGTGGTGGACACCTGGAATGCTCTCCCAGAGGAGGTTACAATGTCCAATGTGACACGGACAAGAGGACATGGACTGAAGCTAAGGGGGGGACAAGTCCAGGACAAATATCAGGAAGTTCTGCTTCACGCAACGAGTGGTGGACACCTGGAATGCTCTCCCAGAGGAGGTTACAATGTCCAATGTGACACGGACAAGAGGACATGGACTGAAGCTAAGGGGGGGGACAAATCCAGGACAAATATCAGGAAGTTCTGCTTCACGCAACGAGTGGTGGACACCTGGAATGCCCTCCCAGAGGAGGTTACAATGTCCAATGTGACACGGACAAGAGGACATGGACTGAAGCTAAGGGGGGGACAAGTCCAGGACAAATATCAGGAAGTTCTGCTTCACGCAACGAGTGGTGGACACCTGGAATGCTCTCCCAGAGGAGGTTACAATGTCCAATGTGACACGGACAAGAG
Organism: Geotrypetes seraphini; assembly: GCF_902459505.1. Taxonomy (NCBI): domain Eukaryota; kingdom Metazoa; phylum Chordata; class Amphibia; order Gymnophiona; family Dermophiidae; genus Geotrypetes; species Geotrypetes seraphini. The sequence continues at coordinate 12,725,746 of NC_047093.1, read as the reverse complement.
GACATGGACTGAAGCTAAGGGGGGGACAAGTCCAGGACAAATATCAGGAAGTTCTGCTTCACGCAACGAGTGGTGGACACCTGGAATGCTCTCCCAGAGGAGGTTACAATGTCCAATGTGACACGGACAAGAGGACATGGACTGAAGCTAAGGGGGGGACAAGTCCAGGACAAATATCAGGAAGTTCTGCTTCACGCAACGAGTGGTGGACACCTGGAATGCTCTCCCAGAGGAGGTTACAATGTCCAATGTGACACGGACAAGAGGACATGGACTGAAGCTAAGGGGGGGACAAGTCCAGGACAAATATCAGGAAGTTCTGCTTCACGCAACGAGTGGTGGACACCTGGAATGCTCTCCCAGAGGAGGTTACAATGTCCAATGTGACACGGAGAAGAGGACATGGACTGAAGCTAAGGGGGGGGACAAGTCCAGGACAAATATCAGGAAGTTCTGCTTCACGCAACGAGTGGTGGACACCTGGAATGCTCTCCCAGAGGAGGTTACAATGTCCAATGTGACACGGACAAGAGGACATGGACTGAAGCTAAGGGGGGACAAGTCCAGGACAAATATCAGGAATTTCTGCTTCACGCAACGAGTGGTGGACACCTGGAATGGTCTCCCAGAGGAGGTTACAATGTCCAATGTGACACGGACAAGAGGACATGGACTGAAGCTAAGGGGGACAAGTCCAGGACAAATATCAGGAAGTTCTGCTTCACGCAACGAGTGGTGGACACCTGGAATGCTCTCCCGGAGGAGGTTATTGCGGAATCCACCGTTCTAGGATTCAAAAGCAAACTAGATGCACATCTCCTTACGAGAGGCATGGAGGGATATGGGTGACTAGAATTACGCCAGGTGTACACCTGGATAGGCCTCTGTGTGTGCGGATCGCCGGACTTGATGGACCGATGGTCTGATCCAGAGATGGCAGTTCTTATGTTCTCAGCAATTCTGGGCATCTCTACTGTTTTCACCCTATTGTGTTCCTAGTGGGGACTAACCCGCTATCTCCTCTATGTTGCATTATTTGAGACAAGCATTTACACCACATTTTCACTAGTGCAAATAGCTATGCCTAAAGTCAGTCGTAGTCCTAGGCTTAAGTGCTAACTTTAAGTAAAATAGTGGGGGGGTTTCCAGTGCTGAATTTTTAGCTGCTATATTTAGAATTTCCTCTCTCTCTTTCTACACACATACACACATATATATATATATATATTTTTTATATATATATTTTTCCCTCCTACATGATTCAAAGTATTTGCGTTTGGAACTGCAAGGTGTCTTACTGTCATAACACTGGAGGTATTCATTAAACTGTCAGCACACTGGCTCAAGGCTCTCACTCGTGGCCCATTTTTGATTTTGACATTCCCCTTAGCACCTACTCACTCATCACTGAGCGTGGTAACTCTCTGTGCTGGCTGATGGACTTCACGTCAACATATGCAGCACAAATCTGTATATTGTAGAGTCTCGGCTGCCAGCACCGAAATTCTGGAGGCACTTACGAGGAAAGGAGCCACCCTGTCTTCAGTGGACGTTTTGCTTTCCGCTTATACAGTGCAGGCCTTGTTGAACAGTTTTAAGACTCAAAGTTATTAAGAAAAGCACCACTTAGGTAATGCATTTGCACACTGCACCGTAACAGGGCACGAAACAGAATATACTGTGGGAAGAAAAAAAAATCCCTGAATCCATTTATTTACTGCTGTGTAGCACTGAGGTTTTAACAAATACAGTAGCCACTGTTCACCCATGTAAATTCACTTTATACGCAATCAGGGTTACGTTGAATTAAAACTTTTGGGAGTTCCACGCTGTTATGTGTTGAGGTTTGAGATAGTTCTCATGTTTCTAGAAACAAACTGAAAAAGAGAGTTCTAAGAACATAAGAATAGTCTTACTGGGTCAGACCAAAGGTCCATCAAGCCCAGAAGTCCATTCTCACGGTGGCCAATCCAGGTCCCTAGTACCTGGCCAAAACCCAAGGTGTAGCAATATTCCATGTTACCAGGGCAAGCAGTGGCTTCCCCCATGTCTTTCTCAATAACAGACTATGGACTTTTCCTCCAGGAACTTGTCCAAACCTTTCTTAAAACCAGCTACGCTATTCGCTCTTACCACATCCTCTGGCAACGCGTTCCAGAGCTTAAGTATTCTCTGAGTGAAAAAATATTTCCTCCTATTGGTTTTAAAAGTATTTCCCTGTAACTTCATCGAGTGTCCCCTAGTCTTTGTAATTTTTGACGGAGCGAAAAATCGATCCACTCCACTCAGGATTTTGCAGACTTCAATCCTATCTCCCCTCAGCTGTCTCTTTTCTAAGCTGAAGAGCCCTAACCTTTTTAGTCTTTCCTCATACGAGAGGAGTTCCATCCCCTTTATCATCTTGGTTGCTCTTCTTTGAACCTTTTCTAGCGCCGCTATATATACTCCAGATGAGGTTGCATCATGGAGCGATACAGAGGCATTATAATATTCTTAGTCTTGTTAACCATCTCTTTTTTAATAATTCCCAGCATCCTGTTTGCTTTTTTGGCCACCGCCACACATTGTGCGGAAGGATTCATCGTATTGTCTACAATGACACCCAGATCCTTTTCTTGGGCGCTAACCCCCCCAAGGTGGACCCTAGCATCCAGTCACTGTGATTCAGGTTCTTCTTCCCAATGTGCATCACTTTGCATTTGTCCACATTAAATTTCATCTGCCACTTGGTCGCTAAACTTAGCTGCTCAGTGCTGAAAATTGCTGGTTATCACGCAACTTTTAGTTGCTAACCAGGAATATTCAGCTGAGGTAACCTGTTATCTTGAGCTGAATATTCACATTTAACTGGTCAAGTGCTATTTTACTGGTCAGCGCCATTTCTGGTTGGTTACATAGCGCTGAATATTGGCTGACCAATGATGAGAGTTTATTATTTATCGATCGCTAAGAAAGATTCCTTGAAGGAAGTGACAGACCTGAATGGCGAAACTGATCATTTAAATATTTCAAATATTCTAAAGATTTCCGAGGCACATTCTTTGTCTGTTGCAACGATAATGATGACAATGGCACTATCTTCCGATCGTGACTGGCATCTCTGTTTGTTTTTCAAAAAGACAGAGTTATGACTATGGTGCTCTCTTCATTATCTGAAATTATCTACATCGTGTTATTCATTATCTACATCGTGTTATTCAAGTTTCAGATTTAACCCCCTGTTTTACTAAGGGCCTTAATTTCAAGTTTTTATTAAAATTTTATACAATTGCTTATTTTGTTGTACTAAACGAAATACAATAATAAAAGTCATTAAAACATACAAAAAAAACCCGAAAAAAAACCATATACTATTACAATCTAAGAACTAAATATAAAATAGAGTAAACAAATTGACACACAAACTAACTAATACAGAAGGGTAGAGGGGGAGGAACTACAATTTAGGCCCTCTCTTACTAAGGCGTGCTAACTGATTAGCGCACGCTAATCAAATTAGCGCACGCTAATTGCTAATGCGTACATGTTAGTCTATGGACGCGTTAGCGTTTAGTGCGCAGTAATTGGATTAGCAAGCGCTAATCGGTTAGCACACCTTAGGCCCTCTTTTACTAAGGTGCGTTAACCAATTAACGTTCGCTAAACGCAAACGCATGCATGTTAGTCTATGGACACGTTAGCGTTTAGCGCGCAGTAATTGGATTAGCAAGCGCTAATTGGTTAGCACACCTTAGGCCTTCTTTTACTAAGGTGCGTTAACCAATTAACGTTCGCTAAACGCAAACGCACGCATGTTAGTCTATGGACACGTTAGCGTTTAGCGCGCAGTAATTGGATTAGCAAGCGCTAATTGGTTAGCACACCTTAGGCCCTCTTTTACTAAGGTGCGTTAACCAATTAGCGTTCGCTAAACGTGAACGCATGCATGTTTTTCTATGGATGCGTTAGCGTTTAGCGCGCAGTAATTGGATTAGCAAGCGCTAATTGGTTAGCACTCCTTAGGCCCTCTTTTACTAAGGTGCGTTAACCAATTAGCGTTCGCTAAACGTGAACGCATGCATGTTAGTCTATGGACGCGTTAGCGTTTAACGCACACTAATTAGATTAGTGGGTGCTAATTGGTTAGCACACCTTTGTGAAAGAGGGCGGTTAGTTTTTCTAAAGTTCAAAAGAGTAGCATGCTTGGAAAATACGATAGAGTAGGGGGTTTAAAATAAGAAGAAAGAAAGAAGGTAAAGAAGGAGAGAAAAGAAAGGAGAAATGAATGGGAGAGATTAAAAACATAACATAACTTTATTCTTTTATACCGCCGTAATCAAACAATTTCTAGGCGGTTTATACAAAAGAAGGCTGGACAATCAGCGAAATACAATACAAATAATTAAAATAGAACAAGTTTCTTAAATATGTTCAAGGTAAAATTTTGTTAACAGTAATATCCACATTTAGGAAATGAATTTATCAAACAACTCTGACTTAATTCCTTTTTGAAATGCACCATAAGGCGGCATAACCCCACCAATACAATTACCCCACCACCAAAAGATATTACTGCCCTGGACGTGAATGAACAATGAAGCAAAATTAGATTTTTTTTTCTAATTTCACATCTTTTCATAACTGAACACTCCTCCTCCACAACCCCAAATCTTCACTGCTGGCCTGCAGCTTTCTCAGACTCATGCAAACCTGATTTGAAACACACACACACTTATTTATAGTTACGTAAATTGTATTTCTATGTTGACTTCTTCCAGGGCACCTTATGACATTGGCCAATTACGTTCCTGGTACAATATATACAGTAGTCGAGGTATTTGTGGGAAGGCCAGCTTAAACAACCGAGATTTCAGATTTGAAGGGCAGATCAATGTTTGCATTCACCAGATGTCTTGTGGCAGTTTGTTCCATCGAAAGGGAACAGGATGAAGACTAGTGAGTCTGTGAGACAACCAGGAAAGTGTGGTTGGAAGAAAGCAGATAACGATGGATCAAAGAAGACAGATATGAAATGGGGGTGGCAAGTCTAAAAATATGAGTGAAGCTTTGTGTAAAGAAAAAAAACAGTGGTATGACAAGTCTTGGGAGCAAATGGTTCACAGGCCTATCCTCGTAGCCTGTGGATTTTCAAGATATTCACAATAGGCCCAATATTTAGACGGTGGAAGTTACCATGAGAGGTTGTGGCGGCCATTTTGAAAGGCCTTCTGCTAGACCACCAGAGATGTAGGTAGGTCCGGGGGGTGGGGGGTTATGGGGGTTGAAGGGGCCTTCCAGTAGGGGGAGGGGGTTGAGAGTTTCTTTCTTTTTTATTTAAAAAAATGTTATGTGGGTGTCAGCCCGATACCTAGTACCGGCACCTTCATAACCTGCCCCCTCCCATAGAGCTGCCCCCAGCACCGCCCCTGAATTGCCCACTTTTTACTTGGGTGGTCTAAGGGGATATTCAGTGGCACTCTCCAGTTAGGTGCCACTGAATTATCCCCACTTAGGCGGTAGCAAGCAATTGAAATGGGCAGGAAAGCGTCCTGCCTGCTTAAATCCCTCGGAATATCAGCACCTCTGTTTTTCCATTATCTTGGTTCCATGACGGCAGGAAATGATGTCTCGTTAATGCCGTCTCCTGCTGCCGACGGAAGTGGAGGCTGCTTAGTACAGTGGTAGGATATGGTGAGCCCCCCTTGGTTGTAAAATTAAAATGGGACCCCCCTATGACTCAATTTTAACCAAGGTACAAGGGATGGGGAGAGAAAGGAAACCCTCTCGGAACTTCAATAAACAAACTCTGCCAAAAGCAAACATATTCCAAACCTATATGAAATAGAGAGGAGGAGGAGGAGAGTAATGGTTAGTGCAGTGAGTTGAGATCCCAGGGAACTAGATTTGATTCCCACTGCAGCTCCTTGTGACCCTGGGCAAATCCCCCCAAATCCCCCAATGCCCCATGGATTTAAAAAAGGTTTGGTTAATTTCCTAAAAGAAAAGTCCATAGGTCATTATTGAGATGGCTTTTGGAAATCCACTGCTTATTCCTAGGATAAGCAGCATAAAATCTGTTTTAGTAGTTGGGATCTAGCAAGGTACTTGGGACCTGTGTTGGCCACTGTCGAAAACAGGATACTGGGCTTGATCTCTCCTAGTATGGCAGCTCTCATGTTCTTATGTTAGCTGAGTATAGGATAATGAAGCCATTGTGACATCACTGCCGAGGATGGCTCTTAGGCATTGGTGGAATGAGGCATTATGACATCACAATCTGAGCTCTGGAATGTTGCCACTCTTTGATTCAGGAAGAGCATTCCATAACTGAGGACCTGCCACACAAAACACTTGAGAACAAACTGAAACCTTGCTTAAGTGTCCTAAGGATGGAACTTCTAACAGCTGCTTAGACTGCGAACGCAAAGATTGAGAAGGAGCATAAGATGTAATCGAATTAGCTAGGCAATGCCTGATGCAATGCCTTATATATTAGTACCACAATATAGAATTAAGGGGATTATGTCTAAATATATGATTTTATAGAATTGTCAAGGGAGAGATGGTGTTGGCATATGATCATGATTCTTGAATTTGATTATCACGAAGTGGAAGGGGGGCTTGCTAGGTTCCTAGGAGTATAAAATGTAAACTTTTTTTGGGGGGGTGATGAGAGCACCACTGAAGGTTCACCTGAGGCAACTAATACCTTTTCACCAGCCTTAGAAATATGTGAAAGTAAAAAAAAATGTTTCTCGATTAACTTAGGGCTCCTTTTACAAAGGAGCACTAGCGGTTTTAGCGTGCGCTAGCCCCTACTGCCTCATTTTAAGCAGGCGGTAGGATTTCGGCTAGCACACGCTATAGCGTGCGCTAAAAACGCTAGCGCACCTTTGTAAAAGGAGCCCTTAGTGATAGCACAGTTAGCGGTTCCCCAAAGGACTGTGTCTGAAAGAGTTTCCTGCAGGATTAATTCCCCCGTCTCTCTTATTAAGGCTCTTCAGCCATTCAAAAGGAACAGTGTATATCAGGGCAGAAGCTTGGATAAAATAATGAAATCATACCCTGACTTGACCTGGGGCAAACATTTCATTGTAGTCTCATTGCGCCGTTCATCCACTGACGGTTGCAGGGCAGGATTAACCAATAGGCCCAGTAGGCACGTGCCTAGGGCCCGAAATGGTCAGGGGGGCCCGATGAAGGAGGGCATCAACATTGTTTTTTCTAAACGGTGATGGGCCCCTCCAGCATTGATCGGCAATGCGGGCCCCCCTCGATCGGCAACGCGGGCCCCACCCCGATTAACAACGCGCCCCCCCCCCCAATCGACGGAAAGTAAGACAAGCAAGCAACGCAGGTAAGAAAGGCAACAGGAACTGTAATTTTGCAAGCGGTGCTGCTTGCCCAAAGCTTCCCTCTGATGCAGCTTCCTGTTTCTGCCTGGGCGCATGGTGGGATGGGGCGGGGCAGGGGGCCCAGTGTACTTGTGTGCCTAGGGGCCCTCGACAAATTAATCCTGCCCTGGATGGTTGGCCTGGAAATGAAGCACTACTGGACGAGAGAGTTCCAAACGTATAAACAGAACAACACAAACGTCCCTATTCTGGAAGGAAATTTTCTTATCTCATTACAATAATTTGTTAATGGCTCCCAAACATCTTGAAATTTTTTTTAAATACCCCTTCTGTGTAGCTATTACCTTTTCCATTTTATATATATGACACAAAGAATTCCACCAGAAATTATAATTCAATCTATTCCAGTTCTTCCAATTACTCGTAATCTGTTGCAACCCCGGTCATAATAAGTAAAAGCTTATTATTGTTTGAAGATATCTGGCTCTTAGCCCTCTTTGACATGCCAAATATTATAGTATCATACGATAATGCCACCAGATTTTCTAATAAACAATTTATTTGGCCCCATATTGATTTCCAAAAAGCCAAAATCAATTGACAATAGAATAATAAATGATAAAAAATTTCAAGATGTTTGGGAGCCATTAACAAATTATTATACTGAGTAAATGTTTTTTTCCCCCCTTTAATTGTATATGTCCAAGGATGGGAGAGGGGGGAGGGATGGTTTTTGGTCTTTGTATAATTATGAGGAATGTGTAGAAGGAATTTATTATATGCTTTTATGTGATTTAAAAATTGTTATGGAATGGGGAGAGGGGGAGAGAAGTTTTATGATGGATTATTGAAGAATATTAAGTGTTGCATTTAAGTTAGAATGTTATTATTTGATGTCGCACTTATTATGAGATTTAAAAATGAATAAAGACTTTAAAAAAAAAAAAGGAAATTTTCTTATCGTAATCGCCGACTATTATATTGGATACAGTAGTTAAACTAATGCGTACATAGGAATGAGATCCCAAGTTCAGTATGGTTTGGCCTCAGCTAAAAGGGATAACATTTCTAATAAGCTATTGAAACCATATTTAATTCAAGTTAAATAAGTTTCACTCTGAGCATATGGAGAGTTAAGCATGAACGGCAGTTGATTTTGGTCTCATTACAAGCCGTAATGCAGTATCCACTGGAGCAGGTTTGGCATCGTCATTCTGTGTAAGATCAGTGAGTTATAGCTATTGACTTATGCCTTGCTTTGAAGGAAGAACGCTAGTGTACAAACAGAGACCCGTTCCATGACTACCAAGGCAACAAGACACGCTACTGAAATAAGCAAGTTTAGAATGAGATTCCCAGGAGCTAAGGAGTTAGACCAGGGGTAGGCAATTCCGGTCCTCGAGAGCCGGAGCCAGGTCAGGTTTTCAGGATCTCCACCATGAATATGTACGAGATGGATTTGCATGCACCGCCTCCTTGAGATGCAAATCTATCTCATGCCTATTTATGGTGGATATCCTGAAAACCTGACCTGGCTCCGGCTCTCGAGGACCGGAATTGCCTACCCCTGAGCTAGACCATCAGGGCCGGAGAAGTGGGGCGTCCTGGGATTCCTGCGGGCTGAGAAACTCCCTACCATAACATCATGCATTCCTCTTGATTCTATAAAAGGCGCCAAAAGACAGGCGCAAATTGGGAGCGTGTTTATAGAATAGTGTTATTTATGCTTAATTGGTGATAATCATCAGTTGATCTTAACAAGCGCTAATTGACATTAATTAGGAGTTAGATGTGTAACTGACCTACACCCCTATTCTATAAAAGTGCATCTAATTTACATAACAACATGAGTTGCCATACTGGGACAGACCGAAGGTCCATCAAGCCCAAATTCCTGTTTCCAACTGTGGCCAACCCAGGTCCCAAGTACCTGGCAGAAACCCAAAGAGTAGCAACATTCCAGAGCTGAGATTGTGATGTCATAATGCCTCATTCCACCAATGCCTAAGAGCCAACCTCAGCAGTGATGTCACAAAGGCTGGATTGTCCTTTCCAACCCAGATCCCAAGCCCCTAGCTAGATCCCAAGTAGTAAAACAGGAATAAGCACTAGATTTCCCCAAGCCATCTCAATAATGGCCTACGGACTTCTCTTTTAGGAAATTGTCCAGACTTGTTTTTTTAAACCCCGTTAAACTAATGGGTCTGCATTTATAAATTTTATAATTTTTAAATTTGTATTTTTTGTTTCTTTTTCTTTTCTATTTAAATGGAGTTATTTTCACCATGTGAATTGAGTTACTATTGTAAACCGCTTTGATCTTTTGTGGCGGTATATGCGGTATATAAAGATTTTAATACACATAAACTGATTTCACCATATTCTCCGGCAGCAGATCCAGAGTTTAATTGCACGTTGTGTGAAGAAATATTTTCTCTGGTTTGTTTTAAATCTACTCCTTAGTAGCTTCATCACTTGTCCCCCTCATCCTAATATTTTTGGAAAGCGTGAACAAGCGATTCACATCAACCCTTTCCGCTCCACTCATTATTTTATAGACCTCTGTCATATCACCCCTGAGCTGTCTCAGCCGCTTTAGCCTTTCCTCATAGGGAAGTCGTCCCATCCCTTTTATCATTTTTTTGTCGCCCTTCTCTGTACCTTTTCTAATTCCGCTATATCTTTTTTGAGATATGGTGACCAGAACTGCACCCAGTATTCGAGGTGCGGCCATACCATAGAGCAGGGGTCCCCAAAGTCCCTCCTTGAGGGCCGAATCCAGTTGGGTTTTCAGGATTTCCCCAATGAATATGCATTGAAAGCAGTGCATGCACATAGATTTCATGCATATTCATTGGGGAAATCCCGAAAACCTGACTGGATTCGGCCCTCAAGGAGGGACTTTGGGGACCCCTGCTATAGAGCGATACAAGGGCTTTGTTTTCCATTCCTTTCCCGATAATTCCTAATATTCTATTTGCTTTCTTAGCCGCCGCCACACATTGAGCTGAAGGTTTCAACGTATCCTCAACAATGACACCCAGATCCTTTTCCTGGGCAGTGACTCCTAGCACAGAACCCAGCATCACGTATCTATAATTCGGGTTCTTCTTTCCCACATGCATCACTTTGCACTTGCTCACATTAAATATCATCTGCCATTTTGAGGCCCAGTCTTCCAGTCTCACAAGGTGCTCTTGTAATTTTAACTTTGAACATTTAATTATCTCACTAGTTATCCGATAATCGCCAGGGTCCACTATAAATGCGCCTGTTTAACTTTCAAAATCCTATACGGTATCCTCCCTCCCTTTATCCCTCTTTCTTGGAATTCCTCAAACCCTAATACCACCAGATCCTCCCACAAATTAAAACTATCCTTCCCCTCGCTAAAAGGCATTTCCCACACAGGAAAGCTAGGGACCTCCCTCCACTTCAAAATCACTGAGCTCTGGAACAACCTTACCTCCCCTCTTCGGAACTTGAGCTCTCTCCAAGTTTTCCGCAAACATCTGAAAACCTGGCTTTTCTCAAAAAATGTAAGTCTCCCTCCAACTTAGGAATCAAGGAAACTCTTATATCTTGGCATCCCAAGTCCTCTAAATTTTCTTCACACTTCTACCTCTAACCCTCTGTTGTAGTTCCTTCCTATTTCTCCTACTGTAAACCGCGTCGAGCTCTACAAACATGGAGATGATACGGTATACAAACCTAAGGATTAGATTAGATTAGTTATTGCCATGGGAGGGACATCCATTTAAGCGTGGTTTAATAGAACTGGCATGCATTTAGGAGTGGTTTAATAGAACCCTTTCATTTTTCTCAATGGAGGAGAGTAAATAAACAGTGGAGTGCCACAGGGGCTGTACTGGGACCGGTGCTATATAACTTATTTATAAATGATCTGGAAATTGGAATGAGTGAGGTGATTAAATTTGCAGATGACACTAAACTGTCCAAAGTTATTAAAACACATGCGGATTGTGAAAAATTGCAGGCAGACCTTAGGAAATTGGAAGACTAGGTGTCAAAGTGGCAGATGAAATTTAATGTGGACAAATGCAAAGTGATGCACATTGGGAAGAATAACCTGAATCACAGTTACTGGATTCTAGGGTCCACCGTGGGGGTTAGCGTCCAAGAAAAGGATCTGAGTTTCATTGTAGACAATACCATGAAACTTTCCGCCCAATGTGTGGCGGCAGCCAAAAAAGCAAACAGGATGTTGGGAATTATTTTAAAAGGAATGGTTAACAAGACTAAGAATGTTATAATGCCCCTGTATCGTTCCATGGTGTGACCTCATCTGGAATATTGCGTTCAATTCTGGTCTCCTTATCTCAAGAAAGATATATTGGCGCTAGAAAAGGTTCAAAGAAGAGTGACCAAGATGGTAGAGGGGATGGAACTCCTCTCGTATGAGGAAAGACTAAAACGGTTAGGGCTCTTCAGCTTGGAAAAGAGACGGCTGAGGCTCAATTCTAAAAATGGAGTCTAAACCATAGGCACCTAGGAATGCGGCACTTAACGTGTATCAATATCAAGTTATTTAGATAGGCATCGGAACCTTAGCCGCACCCTATTTAGGCCATGGTTTTCTTGGCCTCAATATTGGTGCCGAAATAGGGTTACCAGATTTTCCATTTTGGAAAATCCAGACCCCTAGAGCTGCCCTCAGACACACCCAGTTCCACCCATTCCCGCCCTGTTACTCCCTAGTCCCACCCCAAATCCCACTCTAACCACGCCCCCTGCCTCACACTCTTGTCAGGCAGGAGGGCATCGACGCATGCGACGCAATGATGCCATGCAATGATGCCACGCCTAACGTCATTGTGTGGCATCCACGGATGCCCTCCTGCCCGACAGTGATTTGTTCCAAACTATTCAAAACCCGGACAAGGAGCCGGGTTTTGAAAAGACGTCCGGACCCCCGGACGTGTCTCCAAAAGAAGGACATGTCCGTGGAAATCCAGTCGTCTGGTAACCCTATGCCTAAGTCCAAAAGAAGCGCCTACAGGCAAAACACGCCTACCCAAAAGAGGCACCTACTACCGTTCCACACGGAACTTCCATTATAGAATTCACCCTTAATGCTCAGTATCTCAGTACCTCTTACTGAATCTACGCTTGGTGTTAGTAGTTGGGCTGCTCACAGGCAACATGGAGAATGTAATATTATGTGCACGTGACTACTCGAAAGGATCCAGAGAAGAACGACTAAGATGGTTAAGGGGCTGGAGGAGTTGCCGTACAGCGAAAGATTATAGAAACTGGGCCTCTTCTCCCTCGAACAGAGGAGATTGAGAGGGGACATGATCGAAACATTCAAGGTACTGAAGGGAATAGACTTAGTAGATAAGGACAGGTTGTTCAACCTCTCCAAGGTAGGGAGAACAAGAGGACACTCTCTAAAGTTAAAAAGGGATAGATTCCGTACAAACGTAAGGAAGTTCTTCTTCACCCAGAGAGTGGTAGAAAACTGGAACGCTCTTTCGGAGTCTGTCATAGGGGAAAACACCCTCCAAGGATTCAAATAGAGGGAAACACCCTTCAGGGATTCAAGACAAAGTAGATAAAGACAGGTTGTTCACCCTCTCCAAGGTAGGGAGAACGAGAGGGCACTCTCTAAAGTTAAAAGGGGACAGATTCCGTACAAACATAAGGAAGCTCTGCTTCACTCAGAGAGTGGTAGAAAACTGGAATGCTCTTCCGGAGTCTGTCATAGGGGAAAACACCCTCCAGGGATTCAAATAGAGGGAAACACCCTCCAGGGTTTCAAGACAAAGTTAGACAAGTTCCCGCTGAACAAGAACATGCACTGGTAAGGCTAGTCTCAGTTAGGGTGCTGGTCTTAGCCCAGAGGGCTGCCGTGTGAGCGGACTGCTGGGCATGATGGACCACTGGTCTGACCCAGCAGTGGCAATTCTTATGTGACATCTCCACAAAGCACAGGCATTCTGACTGTATATTCCTGGCTTGCGCTAGGCTTCCTCGTGTTATTTAGGAGTTGTCAGATGCAGCTGCAGTGTCGCTTCTCTCTGTTGCTCGAATACTGTGCACCTGGAGCCTTAGATTCTTGAATTGAATCAAGCACACTGCGCGACCCCCAACAGCGAGGCCCGTTCTAATAATACATTCTTTCATGCAAATGAAAGCTGGGCTTAATGCCATGGGGCAACGGGAAATTATCATGACAACACCGTGTCCTCTCTGTTACTTAACTATAGAAATTATAGTTAAACAATATGATGTCAGCCATTACCCTGTGTCTCCCTATCAAAAGGACAGAAAATTCTATACATTGTAATCTCTTTTGCTTTAGAACGACAGGGCTGCATTTTAGTTAGAACAGCATAGAGTGGCATCCGGTTTTCTGAATCCACTTCACCATTCAAATGGACACTCGTGAGCATTTCGCTTTCTCTTCAACAGATCTCTTTCGCGCTTAGATCACGCGGATACATCTTCGATGGGATGCGTTGACTTTGCATCTCATAGACTCTGCTCTGTGCCACCGATCAGATCGTCTCATGCATTGAGCCACAGCAGCAGAACGAAAGTGGGCATCACGGTGAGATGTTTATGTTCCGTTTATTGGCATCCCGCCTTTCCCAAAGCAGGTCACAACAAAATACACACACCGTCCAAACACATAGGTAACAATAACCTCAATAATCACAATACGTACATAATAAAGATATCAAGCATAGTAAGATGTCAGACACGGCGTCCAGCGCCTATGCAAGAAACGTACAATTCAGCTCACATATTTCATCTTGCAGAAAAGACGTCTCTTTAACAGCTTATTTTGCACTATGGCCCCCTTTTACTTAAGCGCAATAGCGGTTTTTAGCGCAGGGAGCCTATGAGCATTCTGCGCAGCTCCCTGCACTAAAAACCGCTATCGTGGTTTAGTAAAAGGGGAGGGGGTATATTTGTCTATTTTTGTATAGTTGTTACTGAGGTGACGTTGCATATTTTAAAGTCATCTGCCTTGACCTCTGATTAAAAAAAAAATAAATTCAAATGATAATTAACATTTTCTCTGCATACAGTATGCTTTGTGTTTTTTTAAAATTTTTTATTGTTGGTAGATCATTTTGACTTGGTCATTTTAAAAGTAGCTTGCAAGCCCAAAAAGTGTGGGCACCCCTGGTATACAATATTCTATATGAGGTCTCACCAAACACTTATACAGGGTCATCAATTCCTCATTTTTTCTACTGGCCATACCTCTCCCTATGCACACTAGCATCCTTCTAGCTTTCAACCTGTTTAGCCACCTTAAAATCATCACATACAATCACACCCAAGTTGAGAGATAGAGAGAGACCCTTTGATAGGCAGTATATCAGGTGCTAAACCTGATATTAGCTTCCCGGTCTATGTCTATACAGACAGTATTGGACCGAGAATCCCTCTAACCTGACACTATCCATATAGTGAAAAGGGCAGGGGGAGAGTGGTATGGCAATTTTCATCCATTATCCCGAAAATCTATACTTTCAGCAGGCCTGAAATAAATCTATTGTAGTGGCAGCTGACAGATGTACAATGCCTGCGCCAACTTTTAAATTAAGCTGCTCACCACCTCTGCTGAAAATTAACCCCCGTGTCGCTCTGTTTATATGTCCAGGCACTGTCTTTATTGTCCAGACTGCATATTCTGTTTTAACCCGAGGGGGTGTTAGCTTCTAAATTGTAGCCAAGAAACAGATTATGTTGGCCTAATATAAAGGTATCACTTTATATCATCTTAATTGACCTTTTGGGGAACTTTTTTAAGAAAGTCTTCTTCATGAGAAAACTGAGCATGTGTGGCATCCTGCCCAGGGGCACTGTTACCAGCTGCCAAGTCTGGTACAAGGTCCGGCTGCTGTAAGAGGAGGTCGTCAACTGGCAGGGTACGTTCTGCTGCGGGGGTGGGCCGAGCCCAAACATAATGGGGCAAAGTAGTATAGTTCCCGTCTTAGTTCATATTAAAAGTAATGCATAAAAATAAACAAACCCAAAAAAACCCCAACATGATATTTTTTATTGGATTAATGATGCATTTTTTGACTGGCATAGAAAGCTAGTCAAAAAAATGTGTACCAATGCCATGCCATGCCATGCCATGTACCAATTACTATCACACATGTTCTCAGTGTCATTTTGCCCAGGAAAGAAAATAGACAACTCAAATGCCTTTGTAGACATGTATGCCTAGACACGTACTTTCTTTTTGTGATCCTACAGCTAAAAGGGGGCTAAACACAGAAGCTTGGGGCCCAGACAAGGAGCCTGTGAAATTTCAGACAGCTTTCAGCGCAGCTGGCCAACCCTGCAGGACTTCAGACAAAGCACTTCCGTCCTTATCTGACGTTCATTGAGATGTCTCATTCAAGCTCCGATAAAAGCGAAGATGTGCTTTGAAATCCAACCACTGGGGCGTCAATGAAATCAGTATGCAAATGCTGCACATACTATTAGGGGGTAAACAAATGAATTGTGGATTAAAAATAGATATTTAGTTGTGGGGGAGGATAAAGTGAAATTTAATTGGGCACCATGATAAAAAGTCACCGTGATAAATGGTTGTAGGGTAAATTCAAAAGTAGCCGTAATTGTTTCTCAGCTGGGCAGGTCCAACAGGCAAGATGGATGCTTTGTAATAAATCAGAGTAGTACTGGCTAGGGGGGCTCTCTGAGCCTTGTTGAAAGGGGGCATTCTCCCATTTTTCGCCTATGCAGAGACATCTTTATTGAATAAGGCCTATTGTGTCGATGCGAGACATTAGAATATAATTTGCCTTTTTGGAACATGCCTAAAGAGTGAAATAAAGAATATTTACCCATACTTTGTAATATTCTCAGTTTGTTTGCTTTTTTCAGAAACATGTTTTCAATTTTTATTTTGGCTCTAAGACAGTCTTTCTCAAGATGCATTTTGAGACTTGGATGCCTTTATGACCCAACATACTCATGTTTCCAATAGCATATGACCGAAGAAGTGGTCTACATAATCTTGGACGTTCAAAGACATCATCAACTTCGGAGAAATCTCACAGGGATTTCTTTGTATTTTATTAAGGAGGAGATTTAATCCTCAATCCTCATGTCCCTCATAGGGTCATGTGGCAGATAATTAACCCCCAAATTCAATACTTTTCAATCCCAGCCAGTGGTAAGAAGGGGCCACCATCAGCTGCTTGACCACATAGAGATCTTGGCCAAAAGTCTATCGAGCATAGCAATAAGCATCATAGCATAGCATAATCCTTTACTTAATCATATGGAACAACAAAGAATAATATGTGTAGCACCTAATATTAATCATTGACAAAATATTCACAGTTTGCAAGTAATACAACTTGCTCATAAGCCTACACAATAAAGATAAAACTCAGGATGCCCTTCAACAAAGACATGAAGACATCCACTGTTCATTTTACATGGCTGAGTCTTCCACTGTTAAATAGAATTTAGATATATTGCTTTCAGTCTTTTATAACGACGAGCATGAATGATTTTGAATTTATGTTGGGGTAAAACTGAACATACAGAGTCACGGAGAAGTGAAAGCACAATTCACGAATGTGAATGGAACCTTCCGGTAGGCGGCTGCCACCATGTGTTAATGTTGGGTTGCATGCAAATTGGTCACCTCCGACCAGGAATTTTCTGATCTAAAATTAGACGTCTTCCAGTCTAAACAGGAATACTCATCTCTTGCTTTCAATCCACATGTCAGCCGAGCCCTTACTGAGCAGAACATTTGTATTTTTAGGGTCTGTCGGGAGTATAAATAACATAGCGCCAGTTTTACAGGTCTGCTATATAGTAAAAAAATGTGAAAGCGAACACTGTAGAACCTCTCGCTCGTTAAACTGATATTTAATCTACTAGGAAATAAAGTGATATGAAAGAAACGACTTTTTTTAGAAACAGGAGGGCCTACTACCATTTATCATTTTTAGAGGGTCAATAGATGTATGCAGTGCTGTATACATATACATGTGATAGTCTGTGCTCTGTAAGCCCCCAGTCCAATTATTTTTTTGTAGGAAAGGATAGGTTTCTATGACGTTATTGTTTCCAACTAGACCAGAGAATACCCAAAAAACTCTGTGGAGTGACAAAGTTCTCAAATGGACTTTATTTGAAAGTATCAAAGTTCCAAAGGTACACTAAAATCATCCACATAAAATAATTCCATCCACATAAAAGTAAATCATCCACATAAGAGCCTTAAAGGACCTAGTCTGCTAGGGATACAGGACCCAACACGGTCCGCGTTTCGACAAAAAGTCTTCTTCAGGGGTCCCTGGGGGTCCTATAAAGGTGAGTACGTGGGAAACAAGCAAGCAGTGTCTCACTTCCGGCTCACCACACAATTGTTTCCCACGTACTCACCTTTATAGGACCCCCAGGGACCCCTGAAAAAGACTTTTTGTCGAAACGCGGACCGTGTTGGGTCCTGTATCTCTAGCGGACTAGGTCCTTTAAGGCTCAAATGTGGATAATTTCAGTGTACCTTTGGAACTTTTGACACTTTCAAATAAGGTCCATTTAGGAACATCGTCACTCCACAGAGTTTTTTGGTTTTCTCTGGATTTTCTTCTTTGTGGATATTTTGGGGTCAATTCCTTTTGTTTTTTCCAACTAGACCAGTCATGGGTGCAATTGTCTTGCTTACTTCAATTCATGCAGTTGACTGAGCTCTCCATAAACCTAACATAAAAGCGACGTAGAGTATTCAGATTGCAAGCTGTTAGCCGCGGTACATCGACAAATCCACGCACAACAATTGCGCTCCGACAAATGCGCCCCGGTTGCGTGCAGGGACAAGTGCACGCACGACAATTGTCCCCTGACCGAATCTGCCATAAGTGGATATCTGGAAGGCCCCAATTTGCTCAGACTCCTCAGGCCCCTTCCAAGGAACGGGGCCTGAGGAGTTTGAGCAAATCAGGGCCTTCCAGATATCCACTTATGCAAAGGGTTCCCATAATCATGACGTAAACCTTACCCTAACACTAGATAGCAAGGGAATCTTTTAAGTGTAGTTGGGGGGGGGGGGTTCATCTACCTCCCCCCTCTCAAAAAAGACAAAATAGTATCCACTGTTGAGGCGCATTTGACGAGTCACCTCCCATTCAGAGTGCTCATATATCTTGTACTTAATTGTTGGCGCTCTATTGTCGTGCATGCATTTGACGGGTCACTGACAGAAGCACACCGCGCAGTTACAACATCGCAGTGGATCTCTGTGCAAGGTTTAATAAGACAAAGCGATGGAGCTGGATGGTGTACATCCAAGGTTGCTGAAGGAACTCAGGAGAGTTCTGGCATTTTCACTGACTGACCTTTCAATGCTTCTCTAGAGTCAACAGTGGTATCGGAGGACTGGAGAAGGGCGGCTGTGGTCCCTCTCCATAAAAGTGGAAGTAAGGAAGAAGTAGGGTATTACAAGCCAGCAAGTCTGACTTCTGTGATAAGTAAATTAATGGAAACACCTTTAAAACAGAGAATGGCTCCATTTTGGGAATTCAGTGGATTACAGGACCGGAGGCAATGTGGATTCACTAGAGGCAGATCTTGTCAGACAAATCTGATAAAATTCTATGACTGGGTGACTAGAAATTGATAGAGCAATACCATTAGATGTGGCGTATTTAGATTTTAGCAAAGCCTTTGACAGTGTTCTACGCAGGCATCTAAAAATAAACCGAGTGCCCCTGGTATTGTCCTTAAAGTGATGGACTGGAGAGGAACTGGTTGAGTGGAAGGTGACAAAGGGTAGCAGTCAATGGAGATTGCGCGGAGGAAAGGGACGTTACCAGTGGTATGCGTCAAGGTTCTGTTCTTGGGCCTGTTCTTTGGAACATTTTTGTAAGCGATATAGCTGAAGGGCTGTCAGGTAAAATTTGCGTCTTTTCGGATGATACCAAAATCGGCAATAGAGTAGGCACCCCCGATGGAGTGGATAACTTGAGGAAGGACCTAGCGAAACTTGAAGAATAATCTGAAATTTGACAGCTAGGATTTAATGCGAAGAAATGCAAGGTCAAGCATCTGGGCTGCCACAACTTGAAGGAACGGTACAGTTTGGGGGGTGAAGAACTTTTGTGTACCAAAGAGGAGAGGAACTTGGTTGTGATGGTATGTGATGAATAGGCAAGGGTGAAAGCTAGAAGGATGCTAGGGTGCATAAGGAGAGGTATGACCAATAGGAAAATGGAGGCATTGATGCCCCTGTATAAGACTCTGGTGAGACCTCATTTAGAATATTGTGTGCAATTCTGGAGGCTGTACCTTCAAAAAGATATAAAAAGGATGGAGTTGGTACAGAGGAAGGCTACTAAAATGGTTGGTGGGCTTTATCATAAGGCTTATGGGGACAGACTTAAAGATATCAATACTCAAGTGTATACTTTGGAGGAAAGGCGGGAGAGGGGAGATATGATAGAGACGTTTAAATACCTACGTGATCTAAATGCGCATGAGTCGAGTCTCTTTCATTTGAAAGGAATCTCTGGAATGAGAGGGCACAGGATGAAGTTAAGAGGCCATCGGCTCAGGAAGAAATAAATGTGCATATAATGGAGGCAGCATATGCAAATCAGGTTTATGCATATTCATTGTGGCTATCCTCCAGGACCGAGTTGAGAAACACTGCCTCAGATTAAGTGTTTATAAAGATACAGTACTCTTAAGAAAACAGATCAAAATCTAATCGTCAAAAGCTTACTTCTGTTCTCAGTGCTGCAGGCGGGGATCAGGGGATACAGTGTCAGGATCCATGGCAGAGAAACAAATGCCCTTGGTCCGAGGACCTGGGGAAACGGATGGAGGTGGGAAGGAAAGACAAAGAGATTCTGTCCCAGGGAGGGGGAGATGAGAATAATGAGAGAAGCTGGATTGTGGGGTGGACATGTGGGGAGAGCAGGCCAAAGTATACCCTGCATTAAAGTTTAGAGGTTCAATTTACAAAATATTCTCCCCTATTCTGTGTCTAATGCACCATTCCTTTGAAAATAGACTCTGCATTTAGGCAGCTTTGTTTTTCATACCACTGACTCTTACATCATGTTTTTCCCTTTTCACAGATGAATTATGAGACTTAACCTTAGAAATCCCCAGTTCTATTGTACTTGGAAGCTATCTGCCACTAACTGAAAAGGAAACCAAAATATATTTTAGGGATTCTCTCTCTGTGAAATCCATTATCCAAATTGCAAGTTTCTCTCTTTCAATTCAGATGTTTGCATCCCATGCAAATGACAAAGGTACAACAATCCCATAACAAGACCAATAATCACTTAATTAAAAAGAAGTTATAGACCTTGCAGAATTGAGTTTGTCATCATGTCTGGTAGACATTCCCTCTAGTTTTCTAATAATCAATGCCAGATATTTAATCATGCAATACCCCAGTATAGAGCTGCACAACTATATACTCAACCAGAATGCTTGTGAAAATAAATTTTAACTTCTGACCGGGATAGAAGACCCAATAAAGGGTATTAAGAGAATCATAGCTGTCAATCACAGCCTAGGCCCGCCGTTTATATTATTAATTCCAACCTCGGTGGCATAGGCTTGGGATAACAACCATCCCAAGCCACACTGCTCCAAGAAACACAAACCAAGTATGGAATATATTTCTTGCCGAGGTGACGTTAATCGAGTCCAAGATTTTTTTTTTCCCCTTGGAAAGGTGATGCTATATTACATTATTCCCTCTGCCAAAATACACAGCTACTGTCTGGCTACCTTTGCCCAGTTTAAAGAAATAAGAATAAATGAAACAAAGAAAAACAATTTTGTTGAAGAGTTTCAGACATTGAGGTAATGCTGTCTATTTATTCTGCTAATTTAATTCTGAAGAGTGTCAAACTATAAGCAGTCACTTAAATCACAATAGAATTTTAAAGACCTTTTGGATAGAGGTTCAGTCAAACCAGCAGGAAAGATTCCAGGATAGACGAGAGAAGTGTGCTAATTGTTAAGGAAAACATACCAAGGACTCATCTTTCCTTCTCCAAACCCAAAGAATTTGGAGATCCTAATAAACCAAGATGATTTTGCATTCTTGTGTGACTCGAACCTCTGAAAAGAGAAAGAATGGTTAGAGCTCTAATTTTGTTTATGAAAAAATTACATGAAGGACGGTTCTTGATTTATTCAGTACCAGGTTTCAAATGTTAAAAGCAGCCCGGCGTGGGATAGTACAGAGCCGTTTTGCAAGAAAAGTTCCTTATGCTAATGCAATCTTTAAACAGCATCATTTATTTGAATATTAAGGAGGGTGTTTTCGTGCTGTTTTCGACAGTAACAGCCATACGTGAGGTACATAAGAAGGATGTGCTTACCACTTCTTCCATTTTGCGAGCATTTCTGGTGTTTTAAAGTTTGGGTTTTTTTTCCAATATTTTAAAATATTTAAAATGTATTGGTCTAGCACATGCTATTTCGAAATGAAGCAAAATGAGGTGCACAGAGGTTCTTTTCACTTTGTTTTGAATGGAAACAGAACAGAACAAGCCGATCTCACCGTGTTTTGCATTTGACTTTTAAAGAAATGCACATCCGTAGTAGATATGCTTTATTTATATATTTTTTTGAATTGCATGGCAGAACATATGCATTGTAGCTTACCTTTCACACTAGAGAATGACACGGTGGCAGTTACCCGTGGGTAGCCACGAGTAGCCGCGGGTAACCTGCCGAAACAGTGGGGGGGGGGGGGTGAAGTGCTCACTGCAGGCATGGGAATAAGGCCATCCACCTCCCCATGGAGCGGTGAATGGCCTTGTCCCCGCAGTTAAGGGAGGGAAGGCGCGCGGTCACTGATCGCGTGCAGCCTCCTCCCTCCCTCCGGCCAAATCTATCTCCCTCCCCCTTACCTTTGCAGTGCTTTAGTAAAGAAACTTATTGAATACGGCGAAGCCTGCCTGTGCCTACAGTCGTGTGTGTGGGTAAAAGCCCCGGGCCTAGGAACTGACGTCAGAGGGAGAGCCGACACGACGCGGGCAGCAAGTTCGTGAGGTTGCTCACGCCTGGAAAATTAAAAAGGTACGGAAAGGGGGGCACACGTGCGGCAAGGGGAACCGGGAAGGAGTTGGGGGCGGAGAAGAGGGCAGGGGAGGGGCACCACCACGGGCATCATATAATAAGTATTTGTCACACTGTCGTTCCTTCACGCTCAGACAATTTAAAGATCAGTTCAGTCATATGAATCAAAAAGATGGGAGGAATTTTCTATAGGTTACCTAAAGTTGGCTGCTTAAAATGTGAGCACTAAGGACTAGATTCTATAAATTGTGAATGGGATGGATTATAATATTGAACAATCCTTAAAAATATTGGGAGTAACTCTGGACAAACATCTCACACTGGAAAAACATTCTAAGTATCTCGGTGCTTTGGAAACTCCGCACTATTAAGAAGTATTTCGACAAAGCCTCTTTTCGTCTGTTAATTCAAATTTTGATGTACGCTTCAACCATATTTCCTCAAATATCCTCCGTACCACCTATCGTTATCCGCTTTATCGAGTTCTTAATAACTCTCTCCCTCTTGTATCCACCTAACCTCTTAATTCATATTCCTCAATGCATTTTTTTAAATGGCTCTTCCATCCTTGCCTATGCTACTTCTGTCATTCTCCCGTTCTCTGCTTGAGTCCTTCTGATTGGATGTTGTTAATGGATGTTGGTATTTCAAAAGAACTTTGATAAAACAACAAATAATCTCTGCTTTTATCTTTCACACAGCTGGAACTGGAGAATGCTATTAAGACAACTAACATTGATGGATTCCAGAGAAGTTCAGATAATGATCGTGCTGGAAAGTTCCATACAATATATTTAGCTAGATAGAATCGGGATGACCATGTTTTATCCATAGTAACATAGTAGATGACGGCAGATAAAGACCCGAATGGTCCATCCAGTCTGCCCAACCTGATTCAATTTAAATTTTTTTTTTTTTTTTTCTTCTTAGCTATTTCTGGGCGAGAATCCAAAGCCTTACCCGGTACTGTGCTTGAGTTCCAACTGCCAAAATCTCTGTTAAGACTTACTCCAGCCCATCCTCCTCCAAACGGCCATGCACAGACACAGATCGTACAAGTCTGCCCAGTAACTTGCCTAGTTCAATCTTTAATATTATTTTCTGATTCTAAATCTTCTGTGTTCATCCCACGCTTCTTTGAACTCAGTCACAGTTTTACTCTCCACCACCTCTCTCGGGAGCGCATTCCAGGCATCCACCACCCTCTCCGTAAAGTAGAATTTCCTAACATTGCCCCTGAATCTACCACCCCTCAACCTCAAATTATGTCCTCTGGTTTTACCATTTTCCTTTCTCTGGAAAAGATTTTGTTCTACGTTAATACCCTTTAAGTATTTGAACGTCTGAATCATATCTCCCCTGTCTCTCCTTTCCTCTAGGGTATACATATTCAGGGCTTCCAGTCTCTCCTCATACGTCTTCTGGCGCAAGCCTCCTATCATTTTCGTCGCCCTCCTCTGGACCGCCTCAAGTCTTCTTACATCTTTCGCCAGATACGGTCTCCAAAACTGAACACAATACTCCAAGTGGGGCCTCACCAATGACCTGTACAGGGGCATCAACACCTTCTTCCTTCTACTGACTAAGCCTCTCTTTATACAGCCCAGAATCCTTCTGGCAGCAGCCACTGCCTTGTCACACTGTTTTTTCGCCTTTAGATCTTCGGACACTATCACCCCAAGGTCCCTCTCCCCGTCCGTGCATATCAGCTTCTCTCCTCCCAGCATATACGGTTCCTTCCTATTATTAATCCCCAAATGCATTACTCTGCATTTCTTTGCATTGAATTTTAGTTGCCAGGCATTAGACCATTCCTCTAACTTTTGCAGATCCTTTTTCATATTTTCCACTCCCTCTTCGGTGTCTACTCTGTTACAAATCTTGGTATCATCTGCAAAAAGGCACACTTTTCCTTCTAGCCCTTCAGCAATGTCACTTACATACATATTGAACAGGATTGGCCCCAGCACCGAACCCTGAGGGACTCCACTAGTCACCTTTCCTTCCTTCGAGCGACTTCCATTAACCACCACTCTCTGGCGTCTGTCCGATAGCCAGTTTCTGACCCAGTTCACCACTTTGGGTCCTAACTTCAGCCCTTCAAGTTTGTTCAACAGCCTCCTATGAGGAACTGTATCAAAGGCTTTGCTGAAATCCAAGTAAATTACATCTAGCATATGTCCTCGATCCAGCTCTCTGGTCACCCAATCAAAAAATTCAATCAGGTTTGTTTGGCACGATTTACCTTTTGTAAAGCCATGTTGCCTCGGATCCTGTAACCCATTAGATTCAAGGAAATACACTATCCTTTCTTTCAGCAACACTTCCATTATTTTTCCAACAACTGAAGTGAGGCTCACCAGCCTGTAGTTTCCTGCTTCATCCCTGTGACCACTTTTATGAATAGGGACCACATCCGCTCTCCTCCAATCCCCAGGAATCACTCCCGTCTCCAGAGATTTGTTGAACAAGTCTTTAATAGGTCTCGCCAGAACCTCTCTGAGTTCCCTTAGTATCCTGGGATGGATCCCGTCTGGTCCCATCGCTTTGTCCACCTTCAGTTTTTCAAGTTGCTCATAAACACCCTCCTCCGTGAACGGCGCAGAATCTACTCCATTTTCTCGTGTAACTTTGCCGGACAATCTCGGTCCTTCTCCAGGATTTTCTTCTGTGAACACAGAACAGAAGTATTTGTTTAGCACATTTGCTTTCTCCTCATCACTCTCCACATATTTGTTCCCAGCATCTTTTAGCCTAGCAATTCCATTTTTTATCTTCCTCCTTTCACTAATATATCTGAAAAAATTTTTATCTCCCTTTTTTACATTTTTAGCCATTTGTTCTTCCGCCTGTGCCTTCGCCAAACGTATCTCTCTCTTGGCTTCTTTCAGTTTCACCCTGTAGTCCTTTCTGCTCTCCTCTTCTTGGGTTTTTTTATATTTCATGAATGCCAACTCTTTTGCCTTTATTTTCTCAGCCACTAGGTTGGAGAACCATATCGGCTTCCTTTTTCTCTTGTTTTTATTGATTTTCTTCACATAAAGGTCCGTAGCCATTTTTATCGCTCCTTTCAGCTTAGACCACTGTCTTTCCACTTCTCTTATGTCCTCCCATCCTAACAGCTCTTTCTTCAGGTACTTTCCCATTGCATTAAAGTCCGTACGTTTGAAATCTAGGACTTTAAGTATCGTGCGGCCGCTCTCCACTTTAGCCGTTATATCAAACCAAACCGTTTGATGATCGCTACTACCCAGGTGAGCACCCACTCGAACATTAGAGATACTCTCTCCATTTGTGAGGACCAGATCCAATATCGCTTTTTCCCTTGTGGGTTCCGTCACCATTTGTCTGAGCAGAGCCTCTTGAAAGGCATCCACAATCTCCCTACTTCTTTCCGATTCCACAGACGGAACATTCCAGTCCGCATCCGGCAGGTTGAAATCTCCCAACAGCAGAACCTCCTCTTTCCTTCCAAACTTTTGGATATCCACAATCAGATCCTTATCAATTTGCTGCGATTGAGTTGGAGGTCTGTAGACTACACCCACGAAGATAGAAGTTCCATCTTCTCTTTTCAGAGCAATCCATATCGCTTCTTCCTCTCCCCAGGTCCCTTGCATTTCGGTCGCTTGGATATTGATCTTTACATAGAGAGCTACTCCTCCACCTTTATGACCATCTCTGTCCTTCCTAAAAAGATTATATCCCGGTATGTTTGCATCCCATCCATGTGATTCACTGAACCATGTCTCTGTGATAGCAACAATATCTAGATCTGCCTCTAATATCAGGGCTTGCAGATCATGAACTTTGTTGCTTAGACTGCGAGCATTTGTGGTCATCGCTTTCCAGCTATTTTTCAGCGATAATCTCCTTTTTCGTATGGATTTTTGTGTCGTTTCACTTTCCGTTGCAATACTAAGAAATGAGTTGCTGATATTGCTTATGTTGCAGCCTTTACTACTATCACATCTTTTCTTTTGCCGGGGGTGGTCTCTATAATTGTCCTTCGTACATACACCACCCCCACCTTCTAGTTTAAATGCCTAGAAAAATATTGTCTAAATTTCTCTGCAAGGTTTCTTTTTCCTGCTGTAGTAATATGTAGCCCATCAGTGCTATCCCTGAAGCTATGAGAAATAATCTACTTTGGGGGATTTGCCAGGTGATTGCGACCTCGATTGACCACCATCGGAGACAAGACGCTGGGCTCAATAGACCTTGGTTCGGCTCACCAAGGGATTTTCTTATAACCAAACTCCAGGATCTTTATCCTTCTTAATCTCTCTGATTCCTTGTAGATTATTTACTGGTTTGTTGGTTTGTTTTTTAGTTCCCAGCATCCCTTGCTCAGCCCTGTCTTCTTTTGCTTTCATAACTGTCTCGCTCATTCATTTACGATGAACCATTGGACTATGACCTATTTCGCATCCCAGCTGAGATAGTGTTAAATTACAGACAATATAGACTGATGATTTTACTAAGCCAGGTGAAAATTACACTTGGCAGATATATCATGTAATCATAATACATTTCTAAATTTCCCTAGGGTGGAGAGCAAAACATTTAACCTTGTGCCCTATACATCATGAACATTTGTAATGTTTGTTGAATTATTTCCAACCATTGATTTCATGTTTGAACAAGAGAACTTACCGGCATGTCGCCCTTTAAGCTCAAGTCTAATGAAATCTTTGGGTAATTTATAGACTGATATAGGAGAAAAATCATAATCTGCTTAAAATCCAGCTTCCCTTCGGGCTAACATGATGTTTCAAAAGTTAGCCATCCCTTCCAAAAAACAACCCTCCATTCCAAAGCATCAAAACTACTTACGTACATGGTGTGGGAGACTAGCCTTTTTGACTGGCTAGCCTGGCTTGTTCCTAATATAAGCCCAACCCCCCAAATAAGCCCTAGTTAAGATCGACCCCTGAAGCCCCCCCTCTCTGAATGTCCCCAACGCTCCCTGACTCCATCCCTGACACTAGTGCTGCCTGATTTGCTGAAAAAATTGAACTCGACGATTCAGCAACCCCCACCCCTGCGGCTTTAGGAGGCCTCAGAGCGGAGGTATGTCAGCCTCACGGTGGGAGGGTCGGTGGGGTTCTGCTTACAGGGGGATGGGAGGGAGGGATAGAAAGATGCTGCACAAAGGGATGGGTGAGAGGGGAGGAATGATGCTGCACAGGGGTGAGGGAGAAAGGAAGGAGGAAGAATATGGGTGAAGGAGAAGAAGGGAGAGATGATTGTAGTACATGAAAAAAATAAGACATCTCCGAAAATAAGCCCTAATGCATTTTTTGGACCCAAAATTAATATGACACTATCTTATTTTGGGGGAAACATGGTATATGCACAGAAGCAGATAAACACAAGCACTTATGACCGCCAAAGATCTGCTGTAAAAGTTCACGCATATATATTCATTGGTGTTTACATTTTTTTAACTTATTATATGTTTTTTTTTTAAATTTTGGTAATAAATATGTGCAAATTTTTTTTGTAATTGTAATATGTGTGATTCTAGCTTTTTCATGCTATGTTTATATATGAATATATATACAGTAAAATCTTGGTTTGCGAGCATAATTCGTTCCAGAAGCGTGCTTGTAATCCAAAGCACTCGTATATCAAAGCAAATTTCACCATAGGAAATAATGAAAACTCAGACGATTCGTCCACATCCCAAAAACTTTAATACAAAATACCACATGTATTTGTATTGCAAGACCTCGTCCGTTTAGAATAGTCACTCCACTCCCGCAGTGTCAGAAAGAGAAGAAACATCGGCTCAATTGTAATGATTCAAGTTTCAAGTTTAATAGAATTAGATTTTTACACAATGTCATATATTTCAATGCGTATAACATGTTTCCGTTACATAAAAAGAAAACAGGGTGTGCAAAATAAGATAAAATAAGACATTACATACAGACCATTTTTGTTCTATTACAAACTGGTACAAATGGATAATGGAAGGGATTACAATTTATAGAAAAAAAAAAAAAGAGGAACATTTAAGGTAAAAACACAAGGGATGGGATCCCTTAAGGAAAGGTGTAAAATAAATAGAATGAAGATACTTTAATAACTTGTATAGTAAATTCAATTAGGATCTGAAGATATTGATTTAGATTAATTGAATTGTCTATGTGTTAATAGCCTTTTTTTAATTTGATGACCTATTCGTTAAATTGATTAGGGTCAAGATATTGTATGATATTGATATGACGTGTGTATACTGTATGTACTCGTATCGCAAGACTTTGCTTGTATATCAAGTTAAAATCTAATAAAATGTTTTGCTTGTCTTGCAAATCAAGTCACTTGCAATCCAAGGTTTTACTGTATTTTGATTTTTATCAAACATTGTCTAGTTTTTAAAGTTTATACTATTTATTTTCGTTATTTATTTTCAATATGTATATTTTATGATGACTATTTTTGATATGTTTTAAATTTTTACAGGCTGCATAATTGTAAGTTATTATTGACAAGTTTTTAAAGTTTACACCATTTATTTTTGATCTGCAAGTTTTAGGATGATTATTTTTTGAGATGTAAGTTTTAAGATGTTTATTTCTTTTAAATACATGTATGTTTAGACTCCTGAGACAGGCCCATTTGGGGCCGAAACACGATCGTGTTGAGTCTTGATACACAATGAAAGGAATCGGTCTCCAGAGTCTCCTTCGCTGTTTGTTTCCCACTAGGTGTATTTACACACATGAGCACATATATGTTGGCATTCTGTCCATTTGCATACATATTCACTGCATAAATATTGTTGCCTTATTTATAGAATTACCCCCTTAATACTACCTAGGAAAGTGGTATTAAGGGCTCCTTTTACGAAGGCGCGTTAGGGCCCTAACGTGCGGAATAGCACACGCTAAAATGCTGCACGCGCTACTGCTTCCTCTTGAGTTTTTCGGCTAGCGCACGATAATTCGGTGCGTGCACTAAAAACGCTAGCGCACCTTCATAAAAGGAGCCCTACGTGATCTGCATTATCTGCTGCGGTATCAGATAACATGTAATAGGTTACTGCAAACCGCAATCTACTTCCATTCCTAATCCATCGCGCAATATGCAGTTACCATGGGAATTAGCCCACGCCCCATGTTAATCGTCCCCCTTAACTTTGAGTTCTACCATGATGTAATATTTAACGTTTGCTAAATCCCACACTATTTGAATAACGCATTTTAATAAGAAGGCCCCAAAGTCTTCCTTTTGAACCTGATAAAAGCAAAGATATTTGCCCTAGAAATAACATTAGCATCATTCACCGTATACTTTACGGAAACTCCGCGGCTCCTCTCATCCAGCTCTTCTCCAAGGCATGGTCTACTTCCTGCAGAACCCTCAACAGAATACTTCTAAATCTCCCTTCCACAAAAAATCTACAATACAAATGTATTTTCCACTCCATGCTCACCTTTCTAGGCGTAAAAACTTGGAATGACCAGGACGGAACCTAACCACACCAAATTCCGGAAGAAACTGAAAACTAATCTATTTGACACTTAATCACCTGTATCCTCTTCTCCTCCTGTATCTTCTTGCCCTCCATTGTCCTCCCTACCCTCTTCTAACCCCTTCCTCTGTAATGTCGCCAAGAGCTTGTGTGACGCACAAATGGAAGAAATAAATAAATAAAAATTAGCAATTTCATTTTTAAAACCAAAATGAAAAACATGATAGAGAATGCCTACACACTGGAAGAACAAATGATTTTCTAGGTTTTCAGATGTATTTCTTAGTAATACAAAGCAACAGGAGATTCAACCTTATCAAGGCAGATATTCAAAGAAAACAGAGAAGGCGACCAGGTGGTACTCAATAACTTTATTCTATGAAGACTCGACACGTACGTGTTTTGGCCTGCCTCAGGAGTCTTAATACTTTGATCAATACAGTATATGTTGATTGTTCTATCTTATAAATTATAATGATGCATATTGATGATGTCACAATGATGCCAAGGTTGTGTACAACAGACATATCTACTTTCTGTGAACCACAGCCGTTGTGAGTAGGGATTTCCTTCTTATTTTCTTAGCCTTTTGGGAATGAAGTTTAGTATGCAATACATTTGTTCATGTGCTTTGCTTGAGTAATGCATTATTAAACATCTTTTTCTATTATTATGAAAGAGGAGTCCTCTTTATCACCAAAAGTAAAAGGTTTTGTATGCAATATATATATATATTTTCATGTGCTTTGCTTAAGTAATTCATTATTAAACATCTTTGACCTTAATATCAAACTGGAGTCCTCTATAACCCCGAAAATAGAAGCTCCATTCACCTTATGCGGACACTTCCGGCACGCTTAAGTGATGCCTAAGTCGCATCCACCTAACTTGTGCCTACCTAGTGCCAAGCTCATGCTCAAAAATAGACCTGCTTTTGCAACGCCTACATTTTAGGCATTATGTAAATGTATTAGGATGCTAAGCGGCATGCGATTCTGTAAATGGATGTCTATTTTGAAGCCACACCTATGCCACACCCACACTTATCCCAATAGGCACACATGTTAAAGAATAATGTGTAGGGTAGGTTCATGTATAACCCCAAATTACTAAAAAGAAAAATAAAGAGGAACCGGAGCAAAAATTCAGTTCAAACGCTGAAGCTAAAGCTCAAGGCTTAATTATTTTATACCTAGCATACAGCTGAAGCACATATGCAGGGGAATTTGCCTCAGAAGCTACCGGGTAGTCATTGCTTCAGAGCTAGGAAGAAGAACCCAAATTCCTCATTGGTTAACCTTCAATATTCTATCATAGGCAACCCCTAATTACTGCCACATGTTGTGGTAAAAGTAGATAACGTAGCTGGTTTTAAGAAAGGTTTGGACAAATTCCTGGAGGAAAAGTCCACAGTCTGTTATTAAGACATGGGGGAAGCATCTGCTTCCCCTAGATCGTTAGCATGGAATTTTGCTACTCTTTGGGTTTTGGCCAGGTACTAGTGACCTGGATTGGCCCCCGTGAGAACGGGCTACTGGGCTTGATGGACCATTGGTCTGACCCAATAAGGCGATTCTTATGGTCTTATGATTGTTAACATTGAACTGAGAATCTGTTTGCGTGTGGATCTGCACCCAAATTTGGATGACCTCTACGGAATCTAGGAGTAAATTATCCGTCTGAATGTAGGAAATCTGTGGGCGTTCACCCAAGCTCCAATCGCTACTCTTAATTCAAAAGCAAAACTAAGAAGCCCCGAGAAACAGGCAAGATTTCCAAGGTCACATAAGTAGTCAATTGCCACAGAAAACAGACTTGAACATAATTATGTTCTAAGACTTCTCTTGAGTGTCACAGACCACTGTTCTTAATCATTTAATCATGTCATCTGCAACTTAGCAAAGTACATTCACAAGTTTTAGTTTTCTTTGAAAAACAGAACTCTAGTGCACCAAGAAAATGTGTTCTCTCTTGGTTAGATAGGGGGAGATCCGAGTCATCTCCATTTTAAGAACAGGAGAACATAGGAATTGCCCTACTGTGTAAGGCCAAGGATCCATCTAACCCCAAATCTTGTTTCCAACAGTAACCAGACCAGATCATATGTACCTGGTGGGATCCCAAAATATAAAAAGATTCCATGCTACTTAATCTCAGGGATAAGCAGTGGCTTTCCCCAGATCTACTTTAATAACAGTTTATGAACTTTTCCTCCAGGAACATGTTCAAACCTTTTTAAACTCAGCTACATTAACTGCTTTTACCACATTCACTGGCAAGGAGTCCCAGAGTTTAACTATTCATTGAATGAAAAAAAAATATTTTCTCCTATTTGTTTTAAATGTGTTACTTAGGGGTCCTTATACTAAGGCGCGCGTGCTAATCAATTTAGCATATGCTAAAGATTAGTGCGCTCTAAATGCTAACATGCCCATTATATTCTATGGGCGCGTTAGTATTTAACGCACGCTACATCGGTTAGTGCGCCTTAGTAAAAGGGCCCCTTAGTAACTTCATGGCTTAGCTATGGTCTTCCGATGAAAACAAAAACAATACAGATGGATACAGATGTTCTGGAAATAATTTATTAAACACTGACATATTCAATGAAAATTCAATGAAAAAAGTACAATGATAAAAAATACTGTGATAAAAATCCAACCAGACCCTATACGGTCCGTGTTTCGGCAAACATGCCTTCCTCAGGGGTCCAATGGTTTGCAAACTCACATATAAAGAATTGGCCTGAAAACAGTCTATTGTCTTTAAACATGTGAGCAAAGAACACCGCACACAAGCTGAAATAGCAAAAAAATGCCCATCTGCAGTAACCATTATCTCTTTCCTTATCATCTCTTTCCTTATCATCTCCTCTTCCTATAGGCTAAGGCTCTTTACACCTGCATTGTGAGGTCATAGGGCTTTATGGTTATAGAAACATAGTAACATGATGGCAGATAAAGGCCAAATGGCTCATCTAGTCTGCCCAACAAAGAAAAATGGGGAGACCCAATGATCCACAGTGAAAACAATCCACCAATGAAAACAAAAACTGTGGATACAATTGTTCTGGAGATAATTTGTTAAATACTGGCATATAAAATCATGAAAATTCAATGAAAAAAGTACAATGATAAAAAATACATTGGTAAAAATCCAACTGGACCCCACACGGTCCGTGTTTCGGCGAACACGCCTTCCTCAGGGGTCCAATGGTTTGCAAACTCACATATAAAGAATTGGACTGAAAACAGTCTATTGTCTTTAAACATGTGAGCAAAGAACACCACAGACAAGCTGAAGAAGCAAAAAAATGTCCATCTGTAGTCACCATTATCTCTCTCCTTATTGGCTAAGGCTCTTTATACCTGCATTGTGATGTCATAGAGCTTTATGGTTATAGAAACATAGAAACATGATGGCAGATAAAGGCCAAATGGCTCATCTAGTCTGCTCAACAAAGAAAAATGGAGGGACCCAATAATCCGCAGTGAAAACAATCCACCGATGAAAACAAAACCAAAAAACTATGGATACAGATGTTCTGGAGATAATTTATTAAACACTGACATATAAAATCATGAAAATTCAATGAAAAAAGTACAATGATAAAAAATACATTGGTAAAAATCCAACTGGACCCCACACGGCCCGTGTTTCGGCGAACATGCCTTCCTCAGGGGTCCAATGGTTTGCAAACTCACATATAAAGAATTGGACTGAAAACAATCTATTGTCTTTAAACCTGTGAGCAAAGAACACCGCAGACAAGCTGAAGTAGCAAAAAAAAATTTTTAAAAATGCAATGGTCTTTGTACTTTTTTGAAAAAGTAAACAATCGATTATGTTTACTTGTTCCACTCCACTCAAGATTTTAAAGCCTTCAATCATATCTCTCTTCATCCTTCTTTGAGCTGGTCTATATTTTTTTCCTTCCTCCTTGTCCCCCAAATTCCTTTTCTTGTAAATGATCCTCTCTCACGTAGATGGTATAATGTACAGAAAGAAGTCACTCTGCTAATCTGCTCACTTCCTACAGTTTCTTAGAAACAGCTTTGGCAGACTAATTAAAGATGCAGGATGACCTCTCAGGAGAAGAACAGGAATTGTAAAGAACATTGTGAGACCTCCACATATTTCACAGGAAATGAACATAGGAAACACGAGAGGAGAGACGAACACATCATGGGCAGATGTCAACTCTTGAAAGGAAATACTTCTCTCCTTCGAGGCGGTTAGGAAGGACACGAGGCTGATTAAAACTGTTTGTTCTCTGCAGTTTATTACATATTAATTCCACCCACATTGATTTAATTACAAGAATCCATTTTTCAAGTAGGGAATTCTTTTTTTTCCATGTCTAAGGCCCATATAATACATTGTGGGCATCTTTCCTCTAGTTTCTTTTATTGAGTTTGCAAGGCATTCAACACTATAGACAAAAAGTGTAAGGAGGATATATTGTTTATCCATGATATCTCTTATTATTAATATTTTATATATGAAATTGTAGGAGTCCATTTGTGGAATAACTTATCTGGAAATCTAAGATTATGCACAAATTGTGCTAAATTTAAGAAGTGACTAAAGACACAACTCAATGTTTGGAAATTCTTCTTTACAGAGAGGGTGGTGGATGCATGGAATGCGCTCCCGAGAGAGATGGTGGAGAGAAAAACGGTAACAGAGTTCAAAAAAGCATGGGATGAACACAAAGGATCTAGAATCAGAAAATAATAGTAAATAGTGAAGAACTAAGGCCAGTACTGGGCAGACTTGCACGGTCTGTGTATGGTTGTTTGGTTGAGGATGGGCAGGGGAGGGCTTTGATGGCTGGGATGGTGTAGATCGGCTGGAGCGAGCTTTGACGGAGACTTCAGTAGTTGGAACCTAAGAACAGTACCCGGCAAAGCTTTGGATTCTTGCCCAGAAATAGATAAGAAGAAGAACCCCCCCCCCCCCACACACACACAAATTTGTAGATTGAATCAGGTTGGGCAGACTGGATGGACCATCCGGGTCTTTATCTGCCATTATCTATTATGTTACAACTGTTTGTTGATGCCTACATGTAATGAGAATGAAATTTCTTCTTCAGCTGCCTTGACATACCGTCACCGTATAAAATGGGATAATAGAATATGTTTTACGGTTAATTTTACGAATGTTTGCTGCTGGAAACTGCTTAGATAGTAAGCGATCTATAAATGTTTTAAATAAATATCACAATATACAGCCAAGCAATAAATCTTGGCAGAAAGATGACCAAGTAGGAAAAATTAAATCTAAATATTATTACTACAGGGCAAACAAGTTTAACAAAGGAAGTAAATCACTTAAGTCCACCAAAATGGATCCAAGAATACTTATCTAATCTAATCAAGTCTTCAATTTCTGGGTCGCTCTATGCCTATCTAGGTTCAAGACAACTTACAAATCAAGAAGTTTAAATTACTTTTAGGAGTATGGGCTATGAAATATAAAGTAAGCAGTATACCATGAGGTAGATACCAGATATGCGAAAGAGACAGTAATCATTGGGGAACATTGAGTTGTCATTAGAATTACAGTCCAACAGTTTGAAGTACAATGCAGTTGAGTTGGATACAAGTAGATTGTTGCAATTATGTTATGTAGAGTTTGAGGAGGGAGCTCTTGTGGTTTCTGGTAAGCTGAAATGCTATGTTGGTTGCGGTAGAAGAGCATATTTGTCAAGTATCAATGAACTATATGGTATGTTCTCAAAAAGGAAAGCTTCTTTCGAAAGCTGGGGTAGTTAGGTGATTATTGGAAGATTGTTCCAAGTCTTGGTGCTAAGATGGGTGAGTAGTGAGTTAAATATACGCTTATATTTTACACCTTTGGGAGAGGGAAAGATCAATGGAAATGTTTTAAGTTTTCAGGCTGATATTGACCAGGAGTTGACAGTTTTATGGGAGAACAAAAGAAAAATTAATAGGAAAAATTAGTTCAAAATCTAAATTTAAACTAAGGAGAGCTAGGACAGGCCACTCAAAAGTTCTCAGCCCAACCAACAAAGTTGGGGCAGTCTCCATCGAGGTCTATACACTTGGGGCTCCTTTTACAAAGCTGCGATAGCGTTTTTAGCGCACGCAGAATTTTAGCGCGCGCTAAACCTGCACTACACGGCTAGAACTAATGCCAGCTCAATGCTGGCGTTAGCGTCTAGCTCGCGCGCTAAAGCTGCTAGCGCAGCTTTGTAAAAGGAGCCCTCAGTCCAATGATTTTCCACTTTTTTTATTCTGTCAGAATAATCCCCAGGATCCACTTCAAATGTGCATGCCTAGCTTTCAAGATCCTACATGGCATCCTTCCTGCCGTTATTCCCCTTTCCTGGAACTCCGCAACTCGTACCTCCTCCAGATCCTCCCAAACTCTTAAACTATCTTTCCCTTCCACAAAAGGCATCTCGCATGCAGGCAAACTAGGGTCATCCCTCCCCTTTAGAATCACTGAGCTCTGGAATAACCTTTCCTCCCCGCTCCGAACCTCAAGCTCCCTCCAACTCTTCCGCAAACACCTAAAAACCTGGCTATTCTCAAAACTGTAACACTTCCTCCTCTTTGGCCTCTCCCACCCATCCTCACCCTCTTAAACCTAATCCTTAAACCCTCTACTGGAGTTCCTTTCTCATCCTAAATCCTGTAAACCGTGCCGAGCTCTGTGTCTACGGAGATGGTGCAGTATATAATCCTAAGGTTTAGTTTAGTTTAATTTAGTTTAGTTAGATAAAATGTGTAAAATTAAGTGTATAGCCCTTGACGGAGACTTCCCCAGCTTTGTTGGTTGGGCGAGAAAGATTTTTTAAAAAATTCATACTTAAGAGACTGTCGTCTAAACCAGTGATTCCCAACCCTGTCCTGGAGGAACACCAGGCCAATCGGGTTTTCAGGCTAGCCCTAATGAATATGCATGAGAGAGATTTGCATATGATGGAAGTGATAGGCATGCAAATTTGCTTCATGCATATTCATTAGGGCTAGCCTGAAAACCCAATTGGCCTGGTGTTCCTCCAGGACAGGGTTGGGAACCACTGGTCTAAACAACACACTTGCTAGGATACTGTAAAAAGAAAGTAGCACCAATCTGAAGAAAATCTGGTCCTGGGAGTAAAAATCGTCTTCCTGTGTCTACCTAGAGACAAGAGGAAATATCTCGATCTTTAGACCCAAAAAGTCTTTTCTCTGTTTTTAATGTACAATTTCATTAACCAATCTTTATGAGGTTTGAGAGTGACTGTAGAGTTCAATTACTAGGAACTGCTGAAGTGTCCAAACATATTTTGTTGAGCTTCTATTGCTTTAGAGATAAATAATCAACTTGAGAAAAAGGATGTTTTGGTGCAGAGGGAGAGGAACAGCAGGAAGAGGGAAGCAAAAACATCTCTGTATAAGACTCTGGTGATATGGCAAGATATTGCATACAAAGGCATTCAGGAATGGCCCTCCTGTTCAGTGCAGTGACCTGAGAACCAGTGGAGCCAGGTTCAGTTCCCACAGCAGCTTCTTGTGATGCTGGGGAGTCATGTGACCCTCTATTATCCCAGGTATAAAATAAGTACCTGTATATAAGAATATAAGCAATGCCTCCGCTGGGTCAGCCCTGAGGTCCATCATGCCCAGCAGTCCGCTCACGCGGCGGCCCAACAGGTCCAGGACCTGTGCAGTAATCCTCTATCTATACCTCTCTATCCCCTTTTCCAGCAGGAAATTGTCCAATCCTTTCTTAAACCCCAGTACTGTACTCTGCCCTATAACGTCCTCTGGAAGCGCATTCCAGGTGTCCACCACACGTTGGGTAAAGAAGAACTTCCTAGCATTCATTTTGAATCTGTCCCCTTTCAACTTTTCCGAATGCCCTCTTGTTATAATATGTAAACTGCTTTAAGTGTCTCGTAGAGCAGTGTTTCTCAACTTGGTCCTGGAGTACCAGGTTTTCAGGATATCTTCAATGAATATGCATAATCTTGATTTGCATACAGTGCCTCCATTATATGCACATTTCTTTCATACATATTCATTGTGGATATCCTGAAAACCTGACTGGCAAGGGGGTACTCCAGGACCAAGTTGAGAAACTCTGTCCTGGAGGGTGGTGGATGCCTGGAATGCCCTCCCGAGGGAGGTGGTGGAGAGGAAAACAGTGATTGATTTCAAAAAGCATGGGATAAACACAGAGGATCTCCAATTAGAAAACAAATGGCATAAATTAAAGAATTAAGGCTGATATTGGACAGATTTGTACGTTTTGTGTCCCATATATGGTGATTCAGTGTAGGATGGGCTGGGGAGGGCATAAGTGGGAACTCCACTAACTTGGAACATGAGGATGTTACTGGCCAGACTTTACGGTAGATATCCTGCATACGACGGGATGGTTGGATAGGCTGGAGTGAGCTTGGATAGCAACTTGAGCAGTTGGAACCTAGGACAATACCAGGTGGACTTCAGTCTATGGCCCAGAAATATCAAAGAAAAAAAGACGTTAATTTAATCATGTATTTTTAATGAGTATAACTAATGGGCAGACTGGATGGACCATTCAGGTCTTTATCTGCCATCATTTACCATGTTACTATGTTACCTGGCAGAAACCCAAAGAGCAGCAACATTCCAGAGCTGAGATTGTGATGTCATAATGCCTCATTCCACCAATGCCTAAGAGCCAACCTCAGCAGTGATGTCACAATGGCTTGATTAGATGGAACTTCAGCAGTTGGAACCTAGGACAATACCAGGTGGACTTTACAGTCTATGACCCAGAAATATCAATGAACAGACAAGTTAATTTAATCATGTATACCTAATGGGCAGACTGGATGAACCGTTCAGGTCTTTATTTGCTGTATGTTACCTGGCAGAACCTCAAAGAGTAGCAATATTCCAGAGTGAGATTGTGATGTCATAATGCCTCATTCCACCAATGCCTAAGAGCCAACCTCAGCAGTGATGTCACAATGGCTTGATTAGATGGAACTTCAGCAGTTGGAACCTAGGACAATACCAGGTGGACTTTACAGTCTATGACCCAGAAATAGCAAAGAAGAGACAAGTTAATTTAATCATGCGTTTTTAATGAGAATAACTAATGGACAGACTGGATGGACCGTTCAGGCCTTTATCTGCCGTCATTTACTATGTTACTATGTTAATCCAGTCTGTTATTTTAGGCCCCATACCAAGGGCACCCAGTTTATTTAGCAGCCACCTATGTGGAACCATGTCAAAGGCTTTGCCAAAATCCAAGTATACCATCTCTAGCGCCTCGCCCACATCCAATTGTTTGGTCACCCAGTCAAAGAAATTAGTCTGATTTGTCTGACAAGACCTCCTTCTTGTAAAACCATGCTGCCTCGGCTCCTGCACTTGATTGGGCCCCTTTGGTAGCTCTGGAAATGGTACATTTTAAGTTGTTCTAGGTAAAACAGAGGTAGAACTCTGGCTCACTGGTAGAACTGCTGCCTCTCTATCGAGAGGTTGTGAGTTCAAATCCCAGTTCTGCTCCTTGTGACCCTGGGCAAGTCAGCTAAGGGCAAATTCTATAAGAAGCACCAAAATAGGCACGATTCAAGTAAAATTGGGTGCTGTTTAATGAATCACGCTGAGCGGCACCTATTTTGAAGGCGCCCAATAAATAGGCCAGCTCTAGGCACAACTAAAAGTTAGGCGGCCATGTGAGCACTTAAGAACGCTTAAGAGCAGTCATTCTGCAACAAGGCGCCTAACATGAAGCCACGCCCACGCCAAACTTGCATAGCGCCTATTTTTTTGAAGGCCGCCTACATTTTTAGAGGCCCCTTATTGCAAAATCGCTCTTTCTTGATCGGCGCCTAAGGGGTCCTTTTATCAAGGGGCGGTAGGGAGTTTAGCGCGCGGAATACCGCGCATTAAACCGCCTGCCGCGCACTTCGCTAACGCCTCCATTGACGAGGCGTTAGTATTTTGGCTTGCTGCGGGGGTTAGCGTGTGATGAAATGTCCGACGCGCTAACTCCAGTAGCGCACCTCGATAAAAGGAGCCCTAAGTTTCAATTAATGCTGTTTAAAAAGCTTAATTGAGCTTCTTAATCAATTTAGATAGAAGCCTATCTAGTTGGGCACCTTCAAAATAGGTGCCTAACATTAGGCCCCGGTTACAGAATTTGGGCCTTAATTCTCCAGTGTCCACAGCTTTGAAATGCCAAAGTCACCAAAAGGTGGTATACAAGGCCCCGTTCCCTTCCCTAATGTTATTTCTGAGGCTGTGGTACGCTGACTAGAATAGGCGTTCGGGTGAAAGCCTAGCATCACCTCTTGATGTTGTGTTCTCACATTAGCAGCTGCCTCCTTGGTATAACCTCATCTCACTGCAGCATCGACTTCTGGAAGTCATTTACTGATGTCTGTACTTTTTAGCATGCCTGTAAAATAAATTACTTAGACCCCCATCCAGAATTTTACAAAAATGGAGCCTTAAGGAGAGGCCTTTCAGTTAAGCAGGACTTTCCAGGGCCGTCGTCTATAAAAATCTGGGCATAAAATATTATGCGCTCAGCCTCTTTAGGGTTGCCAACTGGCTCAAGATTTTGATGACAGAGGAACAGAGAAGCATGAAAAAGAGGTATGGAAGATAAAGACCATAGGGCCTATCCAGCCTATCCATCCACATCAGCCACTTAGCTGCACAGTCGCTACCTCTCATTCAGAGATCCTCTGTGCTTGTTGTATGCTTTCTTAAATTCAGGTAAAGTCCTCATCTCCACGGAGAAGCTGTTCCACATATCTACCACCTTTCCATAAAGCAATTTTTCCTTACATTGCTCGTTAACATGTCCCCTTTTACATTCACCCGATGCTCCCTCATTCAATTACATAGTAGCATAATAAATGCCAGCACATAAAGACCTACCCAAGCTCACCATAAAAGAGCGGTGTTATTGGGGAAGAAGGCAATATTGCTCTACTGGATCTCTGCAGCGCCTCCGACCCTGTCTCAATGGAGAACATTGATGATTCATCAAGCCTCTATGGAGAGACTTTGCTTTACTTCATTGGACTCTATGCAGGGCAAATTATTTTGCACGCGCTGGACACACTTTTGCGACACCTTAACACATAGAGCTCGCAGCAAATTATTGAACATCTGAGTTTATTGTGGGGAATACACTGGAATGGATTTTGAGTTTTTCTTATGGTTTGGTTCAGGTTGTGGGAAGGGGGGTGGGGGGGGTGGGGGGGGGGGTTTCAGATGACAGGTGAAGTTGTGAAGTGTACTGGTACTCATTCTTTCCCATGTACACCTTGTATTCTGACTGTTTGTACATTATGCTGAAAATGCAATAAAATATAATATGAAAAAAAAAAAAAAAGCTCTCCGCATCAATATTCTCCAGGACCTCAGCGATACCACTCAGGGCTCGATTGGTCGCATAGCCCGAAGCTCTAAGTATCTGATTGTCACTGGCCCATTCTATGTGTTTTTTTGTAAGGTTCTTTATACCTCTTATCTCAGTATCAAATTTTTTTATAAATATTCATAACATTTTAACAAACATTATTAGTAAGTTTAGCACTTAGTTTTAAAGCTGTAGAACGCTCGATCGGGGGCATTCAGCCCGACTTGTGACATGTTTCGTTTATCGCTGTATCAAGGACTCCCCTGAAAAGAATTAGGGAGAATTACTTTTAAGCTCTCCCTATCTCTGTAAATAATCAGAACTATAAGCTTCACTTACAAAAACCCTGAGCGCTAAACACCTCTCTCGCCAGTGTCTCAGTGGGAAATTTAAAACCCTACTGAAACTCCTCCCTCTTTTTGTCCAAGCCAATCAGTAAACCACACAATCAGAAAAGACTAGCCCATTCAATTTAAGAACATAAGAATAGCCTTACAAGGTCAGACCGATGGTCCATCAAGCCCAGTAACCCGTTCTCATGTTGGCCAATCCAGGTCACAAGTACCTGGCCAAAACCCAAGGAGTAGCAACATTCCATACAGAATCTCAAAGAATAGCAAGATTCTGGAATCCCAGAGAGTAACAAGATTCTAGAATCCCAAAGAGTAGCAACATTCCATACAGAATCTCAAAGAATAGCAAGATTCCGGAATCCCAGAGAGTAACAAGATTCTAGAATCCCAAAGAGTAGCAACATTCCATACAGAATCTCAAAGAATAGCAAGATTCCGGAATCCCAGAGAGTAATAAGATTCTAGAATCCCAAAGAGTAGCAACATTCCATACAGAATCTCAAAGAATAGCAAGATTCTGGAATCCCAGAGAGTAATAAGATTCTAGAATCCCAAAGGATAGCAACATTCCTTTCTATTGATCCAGGGCAAGCATTGGCTTCCCCCATGTCTTTCTCAATAACAGACTATGGACTTTTCCTCCAGGAAATTGTCCAAACCTTTCTTAAAACCAGCTACGCTATCTGCTCTTCTGCATTTAACCCCAACGGAGCTACAGATAAAGACCTGCATGGTCCATCCAGTCTGCCCAACAAGGTGGCTAGAGTTGAATCTGGTATTCTGCGTAGATTCCACTTCTTCATTAGACTCCGTATTTCCTGTCAATTTGAGGGTACAGACCATAGAAGTCTGCCCAACACAAGTTCTACTTCCCAACAACTGCAGTTTTTGTTGGAGCGGAGTAGGCAGCCGGCAAACAGCATGGAGGACCGCCGCGGCCCCAGCTGGGAGGAATTAGCTGCCTGCCTCACATGTCAGACCTGCCCCTGACCCATGACTCTGTTGAAGAAGCAAAAGGTAAAAGGCGAGGGTGACCAGTGCTGTATGCAGTACTACAGGTGAGGGCGCACCCGTGGCCCGGTACAGCGGCATGATAACCTTCTCCGATCTGTTCATGATCCCCTTCTTTATCATTCCTAGCATTCTGTTTGCCCTTTTCACCGCCGCCGCACATTGTGCGGATGGCTTCATTGACTTGTCGATTAGAACTCCCAAGTCTCTTTTCTGGGAGGTTTCGCCAAGTACCGCCCCGGACATCCTATTTTAATAAGCCTAGCCTGCATGTTTTCTTTGTTTGTGTCGATCCTTGTTCACTGCAGACTGGTTGGATTTTGTTTCTGTTTCCATTATTGCAGAAATCCACCTTAAGGGCTCCTTTTACAAAAGCGCGTTAGGGCCTTAATGCGCACGCTAAATTGCCGCGGGCACTAGACCTTAATGCCAGCATTGCGCTGGAGTTAGTTCTGGAAGCGTAGCGCGGGTTTAGCGCGTGCTAAAATCCTACGTGCGCTAAAAACGCTAACACACCTTAGTAAAAGGAGCCCTTAGTCTCACTCAAAACACCCCTCAACATGCCCCCCCGCGAGGTTTAGATGCACCGCAGACAAACAACAGAGAAAACCGTCTAAATAATATGTTTTAGCAAACAAAACGTCCAAATGCCATTTTATGCCTCTTTTTTTTTTTTTTTTTTTTTTAACTTTTCTCCTATTTTGAAAATGAGCCCCAGATTCTTCTTACACCCTTAAGTAAGAGAAAAGCTGACACTAAGATTAAATATACAGAATTCTCATCTGTTTTATACAAATCCTGCTCCGTCTTATGCCATTCAGAACAAAGTCTAGTCACTAAGCCACTGGGAAATTCTCCAGGTCTTTGCAACCTTGCCCAGTCCTGCCAAATTTGTTGTAGAATAATTTATGTTGTGCTTTTTTTTTTTTTTTCCATGAAAGTTTATTAAGATGTTTTATACATTTTCTTAGCCAAAGAAAACGATATTGTGCCCCATGGCATTGGGATTTTAAAATAACAGCACAGTGTTGCAAATTGTGGGGTGGGGGTGGGGAGGGGGGGAGAGAGGGCAGGTGAAGTCTGGAAGAAAAGGAGGCGGGTAACCTTTGTGATTTCTGACCTGTAGGGAACTTTACAGCAAGAAATACAGAAAGATAGATGTTCTCAGAAAAGACCCAATTGGTTAACCCAGTCTGCTCATTGAGCTGTTCCAAGTCACACTCCATCAGAGGCCTTTTCCCTGCAACCATCAAGAAGATTCATTCACGCGTGTCCTGGTTATACTTCATCAACTCTGCCACTTGTTGACTCCTATCGTCTCTGCTGAAAGTCTGTTTCAATTGTGCACCATTCTTGCTGCGGAAAAATAATTTTTTTTACATAACTTTGGGGGGGTTGGAAAAACCCTCTCTTTTCATCAGCTTTATCAAGTAATGCTTTCATCCTTGAATTATGTTTCCATTCCGTTGTATATAATAATAATAATAATAATAATAATAATAATAAATTTTATTTTTATCCCGCAGTTTCCAAGTTGATTCAACACGTTCCCGCTCTTTTTTTTTACCTACCCTTCAGTCAAAGGCTGTACTCAGAAAAGATTCATTAACCGACTTATCATTCCAAGCCACTTCCAGGGGCCAAATGGTTAGAATATCAACCTCATACATGCATTTTAGAAAGCTATTAAAAACCCATCTGATCTCCAAATTCTTGTAACCCTTTCAAAGCAGCATACTGATGGGAAACTATTGTTAACTCATTGATGCCAATATTCTATCTATCTTAGCTTACCGACAATGGTCAGCCCATCTCTTTTGTAATCCGCATAGAACCGAAAGGCTTTTGCGGTATATATAAAAAAAAATTATGTTATGTTATGTCTATCAACTAGTACCTGGATGGTTTACAATGCTAAAAGAATTAAAACAAGATAAAAAAATTAAAAATATATATACACTTCTCCCTCCGTATTCGCTGTGATAGGGGATTAACAGACCCACGAATACAGAAAAAACGTGAATAACTTTTTCATATGTTATTCACGGTTTTCTATTAAAAATTATCGTGAATATAGTGAAACCACGAATAACATGGTGGGAGACCTGGCCTGTTCCTGAAGGAGAGGCAAAACACGGTGAAGAAAGTGCTGGGAATCGGCGATTTTCTTTGTAAACGCTCGGAATCGGCGATTTCTCTATGCAAGCTGATGTAA
This sequence comes from Geotrypetes seraphini, assembly GCF_902459505.1. Taxonomy (NCBI): domain Eukaryota; kingdom Metazoa; phylum Chordata; class Amphibia; order Gymnophiona; family Dermophiidae; genus Geotrypetes; species Geotrypetes seraphini. The sequence goes on along the minus strand of NC_047093.1, from coordinate 12,680,893 downwards.
TTGGGCGGGAGGAGCCAGAAAACTAAAAACCGCAAATAATAAAAACCGCGAATGCTGAAACCGCAAATACGGAGGGAAAAGTGTATATATATGTGTGCATTTTCAATGGGTAAGACATGGACAAACAGAAACAAGCAGATCAAGGGGGAGACAAGAGTAAAATACATTGAGATAAAATAAATAAAAAAAGGGTAGTAAGAGGGGAGGGAGAAAAACATAGAAGGGGGGATTGCGCTTCTCCAAAGCGGTTGGTACCTCTCAGTTCTATGCGGTTTACAATAGAGGGAAGCTGGACAACACAGAGATAACACATCCGTAGAATTAAAAATCCTAAATAATAGTGTCGGACAAATGTATCAAAAAGATAAGTTTTAACATTTTTTTCCTAAAATCTTGGTAGGAATAAGAAGCCGCAACTAGATCACTTCAAGTTGTACTCCATTTACCAGCTTGGAAAGATAAAGTTCTTTCACAAACCCTTTTATACATACATACCACGAGTAAGGCGGTCAGTATCAGAAAGTGTGAGATGTTTCAACATGTAAAAAACAAAAGGAATTGATCCCAAAATATCCACAAAGAAGAAAATCCAGAGAAAACCAAAAAAACTCTGTGGAGTGACGATGTTCCAAAATGGACTTAATTTGAAAGTGTCAAAGTTCCAAAGGTACACCAAAATCATCCACATACACTGACAGACTGAAAAAGCTGGGGCTTTTCTCGCTGGAAAAGCGACGACTCAGAGGAGACATGATAGAAACCTTCAAGATCATGAAGGGCATAGAAAAAGTGGACAGGGACAGATTTTTCAAATTATGGGGAACCACAAATACAAGGGGGCACTCAGGGAAATTGAGAGGGGAAAAGTTTAGAACAAATGCCAGGAAGTTCTTTTTCACCCAGAGGGTGGTGGATACATGGAACGCGCTACCAGAGGATGTGATAGGCAGAAGCACGCTACAGGGCTTCAAGGAGGGTCTGGACAGGTACCTGGAGGACAAAGGGATTGAGGGGTACAGATAAGAGTAGAGGTAAGGTTAGAGGGATAGGATTAGAGGTAATTTGTACAATTAGACAGAGACCACTGTTCAGGCAGTGGGCCTGATGGGCCGCCGCGAGAGCGGACCGCTGGGCGAGATGGACCTCTGGTCTGACTCAGCGGAGGCAACTTCTTATGTTCTTAAATGAATTCATCCACATAAAAATAAATCATCCACATAAAAGCCTTAAAGGACCTAGTCCGCTAGGGATACAGGTCCCAACACGGTCCGCGTTTCGACAAAAAAGTCTTCTTCAGGGGTCCCTGGGGGTCCTATAAAGGTGAATACGTGGGAAACAATTGTGTGGTGAGCTGGAAGTGAGACACTGCTTGCATTACCAAACAGCGTCATAGCTATAACAAGCAAATTTGAAAAGTATTCTCGCTTCAACTGGAAGCCAATGCAATTTCCTAAAGTAAGGTGTTATAGGTTCAGGTTTTTTCAAATTACAGATTAAACGAACCACCGTATTTTGAATAACGCTCATCTTCCTAATAGTCTTCTTATAGGAGCCTAGATAGATAATATTGAAGTAGTTGAGTAGACCCAAGACCAAAGACTGCACCATGATCTGTTAATATTTGAAACATGTCTTCAATTTTCCCCTCTTTCTTCTAAAGAGTCCATTTCTAGCTTCTTCTTTCTCTCTGCTCATGGCTTAGTCTATGATGCGCCTTTGAATTGTCTCAGTCTTATCAATGTCTTGTTGCAGAGATGTGGTCTCCCAAATTGCACAATACTCAAGGTGAGTTTGCGCAGAGATTAATTCCATCTTTCTACTACTATAATATTAGATTTCTCAATTGTTTCATTGTGTTGAGCGATTACCTAGAAGTCATCAGAGATGATAACCCATGACCCAATGTCCCTTCCTGCCTTTTTTTTCTTACCTCCACTGGCAGTGTTCCCGACTCCTAAATGCATGATTTTTCATTAATGTGGTTCACCGTTTTTATGTTTAAAAACATCATATTTAAGGTCATTCTAGAGTTGAGAGAACTTAAAAATCAAAGACTGGCTAAAAATCTTAACTCCTTTAATCCCTTTTCTGGAAGGAAGAGATAATTTAAGTTGATGGTTACCTCTTGCAAAAGAGAATCTGTAATCGTTCCAAGATAAAGGAATAAGAGGGGTAAAGATACTGTATAAAATTTTTAAAACAACACAAGCACATTTACCATTAGCTGAAACATTTTGCAAAGATGAAATTCCTTTATTAATTTGATCAAATTCATTTTTGACTTTATATTTTGTACTGAAACCGATAGGTCATCCGGTTTTCTCACAACTGTTGATCTATCGCCTACGGATTTTGTTACCGCAACTTCCAGTTTTTGGAGCACTCTCGTATTAACCAAATCCACTTCAACGATTTCTGTCCTACTGGATCTAACAGGGTGCCTGCCAGTTTGCTTTTTGATTCAATCGTTCCTCCATACTCCAGTTCCAAACGGGCAATGAGCACATTTTGAAAAAGTATATGAATACAGTACTGACATTGAAAATAGAAAATGCATGCATCTTTCAGGCTTGCCCAAACCACACCCAGAACACGCCCCTTTCAACAATTCCATAGGCTTATATGTGCAAATATTGACTTTTCCAAAACTGCTGCTTATACGCACAGGAGCAGTGAACATGCAAAGTCCTGCAAGTCTTCTGAAAAGATTTCCTTTGGGTCTACAGTTGTAGCATTCTAAAAAGAAGCCCTGGTGTGTGGCCCCTGGCCAAGGCTTTTACTAAGCTAAGTGAGCTGAGAGGGGAATTGAAACAAGGAGAAGCTACCCTCTAGGTACTTGTAAATGAAGGCTCGTGGCGCCATAGGCTGGTTCCAATTGAGCTGTAAGCCTAAAACGCCTAGGAGGAAACGGCCAGGCCCAAACCCAAAACAAATAATAAGGCAAAAAGATTAAGGGACAGATTTAAAGCAAAAGCAGGGGTGAAGTGTTGAAAGGCAGCAGGCTGGTTTGCTCACACAGTTTTGAAAAAGAACATAGGTTTGTCAATGGGCTTAATTTCCTGCGACTTCTGGAAGTTGGAGGGAGGGGGAAGTCCCCCCACGGCACAAAAATTCATGCAAGTTAACAACTGCAAAATAGCATTTTGCAATTTTTCTCGGTTCTTCAAGTGTGCAGTTTTGGAGCAATCATAAAATTTGCTTAACACAGTGACAAACGCAACCGGAACGTGTCAATTTTCCGCACTGTTGGCCCCTTTAATCACGCTGCGCTAGAGGCTTATAGCATGGGCTGGCGCAAGAAATGCTCTGGCACTCGTAGAATTCCTATGTGCGTCAGAGCACTTACCTAAAAATAACTCTAGCGCAGCTTGATAAAAGGAATGAAATAGAAACATAGAAACATAGAAGATGACGGCAGAAAAGGGCTACAGCCCATCAAGTCTGCCCACTCTGCTTACCCACCCCCTGTCTATGCCCTAATGACCCAATTTCCTTATCTTGACCCTCGTAGGGATCCCACATGGGTATCCCATTTATTCTTAAAGTCTGGCACGCTGTCTGCCTCGATCACCTGCACTGGAAGCTTGTTCCAATGATCAACCACTCTCTCTGTGAAGAAATACTTTCTGGTGTCGCCATGAAATTTTCCGCCCCTGAGTTTGAGCAGGTGCCCTCTTGTGGCCGAGGGTCCCTTGAGAAAGAAAATATCATCTTCCACTTCGACACGTCCCGTGAGGTACTTAAATGTTTCGATCATGTCTCCCCTCTCCCTACGTTCCTCGAGAGTGTAGAGCTGCAATTTGTTCAGTCTCTCTTCGTACGAGAGACCCTTGAGCCCCGAGATCATCCTGGTGGCCGTCCATTGAACCGATTCAATTCTGCGCACATCTTTACTGTAATGTGGCCTCCAGAATTGCACACAGTACTCCAGATGAGGTCTCACCATGGCCCTGTACAACGGCATTATGACTTCAGGCTTTCGGCTGACGAAACTTCTATTGATACAACCCAATATCTGCCTTGCCTTAGATGAAGCCTTCTCCACTTGATTGGCAGTTTTCATGTCTGCACTGATGATTACTCCTAAATCTCGTTCTGCTGAAGTCCTAGTTAAAGTTTCTCCGTTCAAGAAGTACGTCCTGCATGGATTTCCGCTTCCGAGGTGCATGACCTTACATTTCTTAGCATTGAAGCCTAGCTGCCAGGTTGAGGACCAACTTTCCAATGTAAGCAGGTCCTGCGCCATATAATTCTGTAAACTGCATTCACTTACTATATTACATAGTTTGGCGTCATCGGCGAATAGTGTTATTTTACCTTGAAGCCCTTGAGTCAGATCCCTTATGAATATGTTGAAAAGGAGTGGACCCAGGACCGAGCCCTGCGGCACTCCACTGGTCACCTCCGATGTTTTAGAGAGGGTACCATTAACCACCACCCTCTGAAGTCTGCCACTCAGCCAATCATTGACCCATGCAGTTAGTGTCTCTCCTAACCCCATCGATTCCATCTTGCTTAGCAGCCTGCGGTGTGGGACACTGTCAAAAGCTTTCCTGAAGTCCAGGTACACGACATCCAAAGACTCTCCCAAGTCCAACTTTCTTGTTACCCAGTCAAAGAAGCTGATGAGATTGGATTGGCAGGACCTACCCTTGGTGAATCCATGCTGACTGGGATCCCGAAGATTCCCTTCATTCAAGATCGTGTCCAATTTGCTTTTAATTAGTGTTTCCATGTGTTTGCACACTATTGATGTGAGACTCACCAGTCTATAATTCGCAGCCTCTGCCCTGCAACCCTTTTTATGCAGACCCTCCTCTAGCCAATGGGACTCCCACGGGGATGGAAGGCTTTGGAAGCAGGGTTCGTCCATATAATATAATGGACACGTCAGCCTTAGTAAAAGAGGGGGGTTTATAAGTTAATTACCTGAACAGAAAACAAAAAAGGGGTTCCACCAAAGAGATTCCACAAGGAAAACAGCAGCGCAAACACAAAAGAAACTGTGGAATTGATGATCCTGTCAGAAGTAATTGCTGCTTTTTATGGGGACGGGTGGGGATGGAGGTAATTCCTTGCGGGGATGGGTGGGGACGGAGAGGATCCTGGCGGGGCCGGGTGGGATCGGAGAGGATCCTGGCGGGGACGGGTGGGGATGGAGAGGATCCTGACGGGGATGGGTGGGGACAGAGAGGATCCTGGCGGGGCCGGGTGGGATCGGAGAGGATCCTGGCGGGGACGGGTGGGGATGGAGAGGATCCTGACGGGGATGGGTGGGGACGGAGAGGATCCTGGCGGGGACGGGCGGGGATGGGTGGGATTTCTGTCCCCTCGCAACTCTCTACTCCAGAGGCTTACAATATGGGCGTCCTGCCTCTGACAGGTTTTTTTTTAACATGCGTCCTGATTGGCTGCCAGATAGCAGTAGAATACGTACTGCCACTTGCCATTGGGATGTGCATTTTGAGAATCATGCCCTTTATGATTAGCTTTCAAAAGTATCCCCTTCTTCTTTAAACATAGAAACATGACGGCAGATTTAGGCCAAATGGCCCATCTAGTCTGTATACAATAAGAATCAATACTCCACTCATATGAAATGATCTATATTCTGTCACTCATTCTTATACTCGTCTTAAACCAGTTGATTAGTCGTGTGTTGAGCATTTTATAAGCATTTTTTAAGACCACTTCACAGTTTGAAAAAACTAGCAGAGGTTTACTTATCTTTGGTGTTTGTAGTTGTTCAGTTTTCAATCATAGATTTCATTTATTGTGTGCCACCACAAACTGCCGGAACCAAGACCGGAGCTGTTCCCTGCTCTCGGAGCTGGAACTGGAGCCGACACGGCTGGCGTTTCGTGGACCGCTAGTTTGTCCACTGCTTCAGGGTCGATTTTAGGGCACAACAATATTGCCTCATTGTCTTCTGTCAGAAATTTTTCCATCTAGTCTGCCCATCCGCAGTAACCATTATCTCGTTCTCTTTCCGAGAGATCCCACGTGCCTATCCCAGGCTCTCTCTATCTCCACCACCTCTTCTGGGAGACTGTTCCACGCATCTACCACCCTTTCTGTAAAGTATTTCTTTAGATTACTCCTGAGCCTATCACCTCTTAACTTCATCCTGTGCCAACTGAAAGAGACTCGACTCATGCGCAATTACATTACATAGGTATTTAAATGTCTCTATCATATCTCCCCTCTCCTGCCTTTCCTCTAAAGTATACAGATTGAGATATTTAAGTCTGGCCCCATACACCTTATGATGAAGACCACACACCATTTTAGTAGCCTTCCTCTGGACCGATTCCATCCTGTTTATATCTTTTTGAAGGTGAGACCTCCAGAATTGTACACAATATTCTAAATGAGGTCTCACCAGAGTCTTGTACAGGGGCATCAATACCTCCTTGTTCCTACTGGCCATACCTCTCCCTATGCACCCTAGCATCCTTCTAGCTTTCGCCATCACCTTTTCAACCTGTTTGGCCACCTTAAGATCATCAAATACAATCACACCCAAGTCCCGCTCTTCTGTCGTGCACATAAGCTCTTCACTCCCTAATCTGTACCATTCCCTTGGGTTTTTGCAAGCCCAAATGCATGACCTTGCATTTGTTAGCATTCAATTTTAGCTGCCAAATTTCAGACCATTCTTCAAGCTTCGGCAGGTCTTTCTTCATGTTATTCACACCATCCGGCATGTCTACTCTATTGCAGATTTTCGTATCATCCGCAAAGAGGCAAATTTTACCCGACAACCCTTCAGCAATATCGTTTATAAAAATGTTAAAAAGAACAGGCCCAAGAACAGAACCTTGAGGCACACCACTGGTAACCTCCCTTTTCCTCAGTGCGATCTCCATTGACCACTTCCCTCTGTCGCCTACCACTCAACAAGTTCTTGACCCATCCTGCCACTTTGGGATCCATCCCAAGGGCACTCAGTTTATTTATTAGACATCTGTGTGGAACACAGTCAAAGGCTTTGCTAAAATCTAAATACACCACATCTAGCGCACATCCTCTATCCAATTCTCTGGCCACCCAGTCAAAGAAATTGATCAGATTTGTCTGACAAGACCTACCTCTAGTGAATCCAGGTTGCCTCCGGTCCGGTAATCCATAAGATCAGACTATTAAAAGCATTAAAACATATGAAATGAACTTCTTGTAGTTTTGTGGTGGAAAGTGAAGGCACACACTGCTGAATTATTTTGCAGTAAAATTTATACGAAAATGATAAAAAAAATATAAGTCTAAAAAGACCATTCTCAAAGCAGCTGTGACGTATAAGTACAATGAGAAATGGAGCCTGCCTGGTTTTGATCAGACGCACACGAGCAAAAGGTTTGGGCATACAGGGAAATTTTCAAGACGTGTAAAACAGAAAGAACTACTAGAGTCATCTTTTTATTACGAGGTATTATTTTTATTGTTTGTGCATTGATGTCATCGGCACATTTTTTTTTTTACAGATGTTTACGCTAACAGAGCTTGTTCAAGTCAATTACCTCAGTCTGTGTGTGCCGAATCTCTGCAAGAACACACAGTCTCTGGGGTACAAAAAGAAATCTTTTAATCCATCTGGCCCTGGCTGTACTACAATATTCAGTTTAGCAGATGTGCCTCTAGTCTTACATGTTCGCTGGCAATAACGTAGCTTACTCTGGAGAGTCCGCGCGCTTAGAATTTAGACTTGGTCATTTTTCTGAGTAAAAAACATGCTGACCATTTTTACGTTAAGCCCCTTTCTCCCTTCTCAGGGATCAGAACTTGACAGGCAAGGCTGTGGAGTCGGTACTAGAGAGTTGCACGAGGACAGAAATCCCACCCGTCACCGACAAGGCGGTGGCTGTTACCAGAAGGATACTAGGCTGTATAGAGAGAGGTGTAACCAGTAGAAGAAAGAAGGTGTTGATGCCCCTGTATAGGTCATTGGTGAGGCCCCACTTGAAGTACTGTGTTCAATTTTGGAGATCGCATCTGGCAAATGACATAAGAAGACTTGAAGCGGTCCAGAGAAAGGCGACAAAAATGGTAGGAGGTTTGCGCCAGAAGACGTATGAGGAGAAACTGGAAGCCCTGAATATGTATAACCTAGAGCAGGGGTGTCAAAGTCACTCCTTGAGGGCCGCAATCCAGTTGGGTTTTCAGGATTTCCCCAATGAATATGCATGAGTGTGGCGCAGTGGTTAAAGCTACAGCCTCAGCACCCTGATTGTGGGTTCAAACCCACGCTGTTCCTTGTGACCCTGGGCAAGTCACTTAATCCCCCCATTGCCCCAGGAACGTTAGATAGATTGTGAGACCGCCGGGACAGAGAGGGAAAACTGCTTGAGTACCTGAATAAATGCATGTAAAACCGTTCTGAGCTTCCCTGGGAGAACGGCATAGAAAATTGAATAAATAAATATTAGCATACAATGAAAGCAGTGCATGCAAATAGATCTCAAGCATATTAATTGGGGAAATCCTGAAAACCCGACTGGATTGCGGCCCTCGAGGAAGGACTTTGACACCCCTGCCTTAGAGGAAAGGAGGAGCAGGGAAGATGTGATTCAGACGTACAAATACATACACAAAATCTTTTCCAAAGAAAGGAAAATGGTAAAACCAGAGATCATAATTTGAGGTTGAGGGGTGGTAAACTCAAGAGTAAGGTTAGGAAATTCTTCTTTACGAAGAGGGTGACTGATGCCTGGAATGCGCTCCCGAGGGAGGTGGTGGAGAGGAAAATGGTGACAGAGTTCAGAAAAGCATGGGATAAACACAGAGGATCTCGAATTAGAAAATAATAATAATAATAATAATTTTAATTTCTTATATACCGCTGTACCGTGAGGTTCTAAGCGGTTTACAGTAGAAACAGAAGAAATGCAATAAGTAAGATTAATTAAGATGAAGAGAAAGTACTTAGAGTTCCCTGACTGTCCCAAAGGCTCACATTCTTGCTAAAGTACTTGAGAAGAATAAATTAGTTAGGTTATAAACATAGAGTAGAAGAAGGTAGGAAAACAGTTCATAGGAAAATTAATTTCGAGTACATTATACATTATATATTGTTCAAGGCGGAATACAAATTATAGGAATTACCAAAAGAATTGCGTAATAAAGATTATCTAGATAAATTACATAACAGTGATTCGTGTACATTACATGGTGTGTTAGAGGATTCAATTTTGAGAATTACATATCAAGGGAATCAATTGATAACAGAATATAGTGGAGATTATCAGTATATACTGTTTACAGATTGGAAGTTACCTAATAATGACATAAGAAGTTTATTGGATAGTGTGGAAAATGTTTATATAGGAATCAGAGTATGTATGATAGGAAAGGATCTAAGAATTGAATTAATGTGTTATTCTATCGAGGGAGAGCTTGTGCATAAAGGGAGGATATTAGTTGGTAATCACGTGTTTTCTGAATAGAAATGTTTTGATTTCTTTTCGAAACACTTTGATGTCTGTTGTATTGATCATTAGTTTGGTGATTGTGGGGTCAATTTTTGCTGCCTGTGTATGTATTGAAGAACTAAGGCCAGTACTGGGGCACAGTTGCACAGTCTGTGTCCCGTATGTGGCCATTTGGTTGAGGATGGGCTAGGGAGGGCTTCGATGGCCGGGATGGTTAAGATGAGCTGGAGTGAGCTTTGTCGGAGATTTCAGTAGATGGAACCTAAGCACAGTATTGGTCAGAGTTATGGGATTTTGGCCTAGAAACATCTAAGAAAAGAACAATTTAAATTAAATCATTAATTTATAGAGCGTGTACAGTTGGGCAGACTGGGTAGACTATTTGGGTTATTATCTGCCGTCATTTACCATGTTATTGTGTTACTATGACAGTTGTACAGAATGTTTCTTTTTATACTTTAATAAAATGATTTCAATATAAAATCTTAACTATTTGAGACTTGTGCGGATGGGATAAGACGGAGTTTGCGGGTGTGGGAATGGGGGCAGAGCAAGATCTGGAAAAAAAAGGCGAGTCGGATGATGGCGGTGACTCTGGGGGGGGGATCTTCGATAAAGCTTCGGCAAAACATGTCAGATCCAGCCCTTCCAAGTCGCATATATTAAGATAAGTCTAAAATATACACGCATAAAATTATTATTGAGATGGTCTGGAGGATTAATGAATCTATCATGCACTCTAAGACAAATCTATAAATTATTACTTTTGTTGACAATAAGACAGGCCAGTGAAGACACTAACACATAAAGCTTCCCGCAAGAAAAGAAGTATTTCAGGGTGGTGGAGTGGTGTTTCTGAGGCCAATATTTATATCAGGGGTGTCAAAGTCCCTCCTCGAGGGCTGCAATCCAGTCAGGTTTTCAGGATTTCCCCAATGAATATGCATGAAATCTATTTGCATGCACTGCTTTCATGGTATGCTAATAGATCTCATGCATATTCATTGGGGAAATCCTGAAAACCCGACTGGATTGCGGCCCTCGAGGAGGGACTTTGACACCCCTGATTTTTATATATATATATATATAAACTAACTGAAGATAAGGGATTAATAATAACTTTATTTTGTATACCGCCATACCCAGAGAGTTCTAGGCGGTTCACAACAATTAATTAAGATTACAAACGATGAAAATCATTGGAGTTAACATTTTAGGAATGTACAGGTCATTGACGTTGACAGGAATATACAAGAGTGTACAATAGGAAGGTAATACTTTATTTATAGGAAAATACCGGTCATTGAAGTTAATAGGTTGGGCAAGTACAATAAGAGAAGGTGGAAGTTCACGTGCATTGATGGGAGTTGAAGAAGTGAGAGGGAGTGTTAAGGGTTCTGTCCGTGGAATAAGTGGGTTTTGAGTTTTTTTCTGAAGTCAAGGTAGGTGGGGGCGTCGAGCACAATTTGGGCTAAGGGATACCCCATTAGCTGTGTGTAAACAGATATTAGTACAAACACTAAAATGATAAAATTCTATAATTTGTGCACATACGTGTCTGCCACTCCTAAATTCTGCTTATGTGCCTCATACCAGCAAAGTATACACCATCAAATCATGGTGTGTAGATTTCGACTAGCTGGCATTCTACGAGAGGTCATCTACACATGCAAGTGTCTGCTTATGTGCATAGCATAACAAACATTTATTTCTCTACCGCAATACCATTAAGTTCTATGCGGTTTACAAAACAATTAAAAACACAGTTGAATATAATACATTAATTTCCTAAATGACTAGGATATCAGAGAGTAACAAGATTCTAGAATCCCAAAGAGTAGCACCATTCCATTCTACCGATCCAGGGCCACTTGTAGCCTTCCATCAGTCATGCTGCAGCATTTTGAATTAATTGGAGCTGATGCATACTCTTTTAGGTTTGACTTGTATACAAGACATTACAGTAGTCTAGTTGTGATGTTATCAAGGCATGGGCCACTGTGGTCACCGACTCATCTTTTCAATAGATGGAGAAAGATTTGGGGTGACACACACCCCTAATCCCATCTACTGTTATCTCTGACAACTGGAACCAGCTTCAACATTGAGAAAACCTTCATAGTACTGGGGAGTCACTTTAGATAACTTGTTAAATTTTGAAGATCATGTTAACAACTTAGTCCAAAAATCCTTTCTTATACTACAAAAGCTACACTATATCCAAAAGCACTATAGGATACTAGCAAAGTCAATGATATTGTCCATACTAGACTACTGCAATGTTCTAGACTACTGCAATGCTCTACTCTCAGGTATCTCCGTGAAATTAATGAAAAAAACTACAGCTGATACAAAACACTGCAACATAACTCATATACTACAAATCAAGATTTGACCATGTCACACACTGCTTATACCAGTGGTTCCCAACCCTGTCCTGGAGGAACACCAGGCCAATTGGGTTTTCAGGCTAGCCCTAATGAATATGCATGAAGCAAATTTGCATGCCTATCACTTCCATCATATGCAAATCTCTCTCATGCATATTCATTAGGGCTAGCCTGAAAACCCGATTGGCCTGGTGTTCCTCCAGGACAGGGTTGGGAATCACTGGCTTATACAACTGATAGAAACAGAATAGAATTCAAACTATGCTGCATAGTACTTAATAAGCTATACGCTGACGTGCCTAATAGCTTAACCAGATTTATTGAACTATTAGGAAGATCTGCGGACCAACATAACTCTAACAACCTGACCCTATCATTCCCAACTCTGAAAGATACAAAATACAAGACATCTCACCGCAAATCATTCAACTACCAAATACCATAAGTGTGAAACTCACTTCCCATCGAAATTCACACACATATGCAAAATCTAAAAACATGTTTTTTTTTAAGAAATCCCTACCAGGGATCCAAATAGACTCAGACTAATAATACAACTCACCCGAAACAAAGACAATGTTGATGCCTCAGACTATATGTATAATTTGATAAATTCATGTAGCATGTAAAATTCTTTGTAACATATTTAACGCTAAATAAAATTCTGTGTGACAACATTGCTTGTAACCCGCCTAGAACTCTAGTTAATGAAGATTCGGCAGGATATAAGATTGCCCATCTTCCCCCTAAAATATCCATGGTAGGTTGCAATATAACATTCATCATTAAAGAAGCATCTGACATGAAACAATGCATGGTAATCCCTCATTTTAGTACCCAGAAGAATCTTTTGAATAGTCAAGAAACCTTTGGCTTTTCGCACATAACTTAATCAAACAGAAGCTGTTCCGATTTTCCCCAGGATGTTCCCTTGGGCATTTGCTTACTGTAATTCTTCCCACCTTGCAGTTCCAGTAACATTATAGCTGAGGTTTTCCTGGCTATCTTCAAAGGATGCCAGGCCTGGAGCTCCTCGGTAAGAATAGGATGTTTCCACGCACCACTCCGTGTATATAGACTCTTGTTCAGCTTCTCTAAGCTTTCATTTGATGGCATTCACATTGTTGCTTTGAAGCCAAGTGCAAATAAGCCCGCCCTGCTGTAAGGAAATTTAAAAAGGAATCCTTTTTGATTCATTTTGCAAACTGTTTATGGGTTGCTTGCTCTCTCTCTACAAGACAGCAGAGACTGTTCCCTTCCTGGCTCAGCTGCATCTCAGTGTGTTAACTTTGCACCATGTCCAAGACATTTGGTTGAAAGATCTCATCCCTAAAGCATATTTTCCCTTGAGAGGAGGAAAGGCTTTGACCATTTTTGGGTCAATCTTTTTCTGTCCCTTAGGCACAATTAATACCTACTGTTTTAAGAGCTTCTCCAGAAGGGTGAAGTCAGACTGTTCATTTGTATGTATTTACATTATTACTAAACTATTACTACTATTCATTTTTTTCTATAGCGCTACCAAATGTACGTAGCGCTGAACATTAAACACACAAGAGACGGTTCCTGCTCGATAGAGCTTACAATCTAATTATGACAGACACACTGGACAAAAACGGTGAATCAATATATTGTAATTTGTTGGCTTTTATACCGCCACTCATGACTGGGATGTCAATTCAGAGCGGTTTGCATGAGCTTCTATAAAAGGTGTTACAATACAGAGTTGCAAAGAGCTTCTGCGAGGTGTTACAATACATGAGCTCTATAGAGTTACAGGGGCTTCTGTAGCAGTGTTACAATGCAGAGTTATTAAGACTGGCATAAATATGGCATAATCAGTCAATCATCTTACTTATGTTACCGGCACATCGATCGTCCTACTTATATTGCGGCAGTGGCGGTGAAAAGGGTGAACAGAATGCTAGGAATGATAAAGAAGGGGATCACGAACAGATCGGAGAAAGTTATCATGCCGCTGTATCGGGCCATGGTGCGCCCTCACCTGGAGTACTGCATCCAGCACTGGTCGCCGTACATGAAGAAGGACACGGTACTACTCGAAAGGGTCCAGAGAAGAGCGACTACAATGGTTAAGGGGCTGGAAGAGTTGCCATACAGTGAGAGATTGGAGAGGCTGGGCCTCTTCTCCCTCGAACAGAGGAGATTGAGAGGGGACATGATTGAAACGTTCAAGGTACTGAAGGGGATAGACTTAGTAGATAAGGACAGGTTGTTCACCCTCTCCAAGGTAGAGAGAACGAGAGGGCACTCTCTAAAGTTGAAAGGGGACAGATTCCGTACAAACGTAAGGAAGTTCTTCTTCACCCAGACAGTGGTGGAAAACTGGAACGCACTTCCGGAGTCTGTTATAGGGGAAAACACCCTCCGGGGATTCAAGACAAAGTTGGACAAGTTCCTGCTAAACTGGAACGTGCGCAGGTGAGGCTGGACTCATTTAGAGCACTGGTCTTTGACCTGGGGGCTGCCGCGTGAGCGGACTGCTGGACAGGATGGACCACTGGTCTGACCCAGCAGCGGCAATTCTTATGTTCTTATACAAATGTTCATACCAAATCCATTGTCCTACCTATCTTCACATCTAATATTAGGTTTATTATTGCAGCTAAGTACACAATAGAGGCACTGCTGTTACACATAGAATAACGTTTAAAATCATATTACTAATATTTAAAATTCAACAATCGCACAAGCCGATATTCTTGGATCGACTCTTAATACCTTATTCTCCATTTAGAACACTCAGATCAACACAACAAAACTTACTAACTATTCCTTCTTTGAAAATAATTGGGACCAGAAGAGCAACCATTTTTTCAGTACTAGCTCCCCAACAGTGGAATAATTTGCCAATTTACTTACGCGGCGAACCATCATTAGACAAATTTAAGTGTGCCTTAAAAGGCTTTCTTTATAAAGATGCATTCAATATGTAGATAGAATATTCAAGTAAACACAATATCTTGACCCCAATGAATTAAACGAATAGGTCATCAAATTAAAACTGTAAGCGCTTTTTAAAAACTTTTTTTCTTTTAAAAAAAAAGGCTGTTAATATATAGACTGTTCAATTAATCTAAACAATATCCTCATATTCTGACTGAATTCATTACAAATGATTAAAGCATCTTCAGTCAATTCGTTTTATACTTCTTCTTAAATGATCCCATCCTTTGTGTTCAAACCTTATATAATAATAATAATTTATTTCTTATATACCGCTATACCATGAAGTTCGAAGCGGTTTACAATAAAGATACATTTAGTCAGTACATGGGATGCAAGTGGGTTACAATAAAGATACAAAATATATGTTTCTTTTTTTTTTTTTTTTATAAATTGTAGTTCTTCCCATTACCCATTTGTACCAGTTTGTACTAATTTGTAATAGAACAAAATGATTTGTATGTAATGTCTTATCTTATTTTATTTTGTCCACCCTGCTCTCTTTTTATGTATTGGAAACATGTAATACGCATTGAAATATATGATATTGCATAAAAATCAAAATCTATTAAACTTGAAACTTGAAACATCACATAAAGAGTGCCAGATGTACATCTAACCATAACCCCCTTATAATTTAGCTGAGACCTCCAAAACACCCCCCAAACCTACTATATCACCTGTCTACCACCTTAATAGCCCTTGTGGCTGTAGGTGGCACCTATAAGGCAGTATAGTAGGATTTTGGTGGGCTCATACTTTGCACCAATAGCTTATGGACCTGGCTCCTCCTCTCTATGGTTCACTAGTCCACCCAGTTAGGGGTCTTGACTGCTTTTCAAAACCCAGCACTTTGTGTGGATGCCGTCCCAACGCACAAACAGGTGAAGGGGGGTGGGGCTGGGGGCGGGACAGGAAGGAACAAAGGTGGAACTGGGCAGGCCTGGGGGCGTGGCCAAAGGTCCGGATTTTCCAACACCCAGTAAAGTACTTAAGCCACCTGTGTGAAGCTGTACTATGCTTTCCCATGCCAAGTGCTGCTGTTCGAGATACAGATATAAACTATTTCATTCAGATCTTTGTGAGGTGGGAGGGGATCAGTGGGGGAGTATGCAATAAAGTAGACACCCTGGATGGTGTGAATAGCATGAAGAAAGATCTGGCAAAGCTTGAAGAATGGTCTGAAATTTGGCAGCTAAAATTTAATGCTAAGAAAGGCAGGGTCATGCCTTTGGGCTGCAAAAACTGGAAGGGACGGTACAGTTTAGGGAGTGAAGAACTTATGTGCACGACGGATGAACGGGACTCGGGTGGGATTGTATGTGATGATCTTAAGGTGGCTAAACAGGTTGAAAAGTTGACGGCGAAAGCTAGAAGGATGCTAAGGTGCACAGGGAGAAGAACAGCCAGTAGGAAAAGGAGGTATTGATACCTCTGTATAAGACTGGTGAGATCTCATGTAGAATATTGTGTACAATTCTGGAGGCCGAACCTTCAAAAAGATATAAAATGGATGGAGTCTGTCCAGAGGAAGGTTACTAAAATGGTGCGTGGTCTTCATCATAAGGTGTATGGGGACAGACTTAAACATCTCAATCTATATACTTTGGAGGAAAGGAGGGAGAGGGGAGATACGATAGAGATATTTAAATACCTATGTGATGTAAATGCACGAGTCGAGTCTTTCATTTGAAAGGAAACTTTGTAATTAGAGGGCATAGGATGAAGTTAAGAGGTGATAGGTCTCAGGAGTAATCTAAAGAAATACTATTTTACAGAAAGGGTGGTAGATGTGTGGAACAGTCTCCCGGAAGAGGTGATGGCGACAGAGACTGTGTCTGATTTAAAGAAAGCCTAGGATAGGCACGTGAGATCTCTTAGCGAGAGGAAGAAATAATGGTTACTGTGGATGGGCAGAATGGAAGGGCCTTTTGGCCTTCACCTGCTATCATGTTATCATGTTTCTATAACCATAAAGTTCTATGACCTCACAACGCAAGTGTAAAGAGCCTTAGCCTATAAGAAGAAGAGATGCAAATGTTAAGAGCCTTAGCCAATAGGGAGAAGAGGAGATAGTGGATGCTCTGGATGGGCCATTTGGCCTTTATCTGCCATCATGTTTATATGTTTCTAGCATTAGGGTGGTCAGATCCAATAGTCAGTGACACTGGTCATTGAATATCAGTTTCTGGCTCACTCCTGCCACATAAACTTACCTTGAGCTTCCATTGAAAAAAGGCATACGCTAAGTATAGGGATGAGCTGACGGAAAACCCACATAAAGAACTGTACTTCTGAGATCAGCAGTAAAATAACACAACACCCCACTAAACAAAACATTTTGCATTTTGGGGCATTTTGAAGTGCTGCAAAAGTGTCCTGTTTGCACTCTCGTAACACTGGCCCTGGAAACTGAATTTGCCTTACAGCTGTATTATTTTAGGATAAAGCTAATTAGAGATAGCACTTTTTTAATTGCTGCAATCATCACAATTTTTGTTAAAAACATCAAATTGCCATAATGGAGCATTTCAAGGTCATGTTTTCCACGTAGTATGTTAACTTTTTTGATGCCTATAAAGCCCCAGGTCACACAGTCTAGCCCTTGTTCTGCTATTAGAGGAAAGTTTGTTTAAAGACGTGGGGGCAAACCTGGAAATGCAAAGAGCTGCTTGGGCACATCCTTTTAGAAAGGTTTTTCACTCATGTAAGCAGCAGACCCAGCTCCTCACCTAACTCCCTCTTGAATGTTCTCACTCTGCTGGTTTCAGTGCATGCCATGGCGAGGGAGATTATCAATAACCTGAACTGTGTGGGATTAAAGAGAACGACTTCCCTAATTCCTCTTGTAAAGCCCTGGCTGAAATGAGTCCCTTTACAAAATAACTTGGGCCCTATTTTACAAAGATAATAATAATAATAACAGTTTATATACCGCAGGACCGTGAAGTTCTATGCGGTTTACAATGATTAGAAAGATGCCACAAATGGAGTGGAACTTACATAGTTGGAGATTAGTGGCTAACAGTTTAAGGCAGGGGTAGGAAACTCCGGTCCTCGAGAGCCGTATTCCAGTCGGGTTTTCAGGATTTCCCCAATGAATATGCATGAGATCTATTTGCATGCACTGCTTTCAATGCATATTCATTGGGGAGATCCTGAAAACCCGACTGGAATACGGCTCTCGAGGACCGGAGTTCCCTACCCCTGGTTTAAGGAATCAGTTGTTATGGGAGAGATTGTATAGATTCGTTACCTAGGTACTTCAAGAACAGGTATGTTTTTAGGTGTTTCCTAAATTCACCATAGTTATTTGCGTGTATAATTAGTTTAGCCAGGTCTTTGCCCCATAAGGCTTCTTGATAAGATAGAAGATGTCGATGCTGTCTTTTAAATTTACATCCTCTAACCCACAGGTGTCAAAGTCGGTCCTCGAGGGCCGGAATCCAGTCGGGTTTTACCGATGGGGAGATGAACTTCAGGTGTGCACTTCTCTTATTTCTGTTGGTTGAGAAGGAGAAGAGGTCAGTTATATATTTAGGGGCTAGACCGGATAGTACCTTAAAGCAGATACATCCCAGCTTGAACTTCGCACGTGCCTCCATCGGCAACCAGTGTAGGAGTTGGCACTCACGTCTGGGATGTGCGTCTAAATTTAGGTGGGGGCCATTTCTCTTTAGCCCCGTCTTTTACTAACCGGAAGCGGCGGTAACTGCTCCAACGCTCACAAAATTCCTATGAACGTCGGAGCAGTTACCGCTGCTAAAACCTGCTCTATGCGTTCGTACAAGAGGGGGTAAGTAAGACCGAAAATAGGACAGGAGAGGTAGAAAAAGTGAAGCACTTTGTCTATATATTTCTCCTTAATCCCTGGTCACTTCACTGCTGGAATTCGGAACAGAAAAAATAAGGCTCTCTCAAACTCATATTCAACCAATTTCTGCAGACCTGCCATGAATACTGAGTGAAAAATGCACAACATACAAATTGTTCTCTGTTTTAGACTTGGATCCCTCTGGTAAATGCTTCAGACTGACTTTGTTAAATGACCAACTGCTCGCTTTGATTCGGGCCTAGCTAGTATCCAGCCTAAGCCTTCTGAGTTTTGAGAGGCACGGCTAGACGCTCTAGGAAGGCCGAGCATGAATAATGACCAGCCCATTTCATTTTGTAGAAATGATTAAAGACCTTGCGCCACACAAGTATAATATATTGGCTCGCTTTAGAACAAATTCTAACATCTTAAATGCTCTGAAATAGCAATTAACATCGGGCACATCGTCCCAGCAATGTGAACTGAAGCTCTCCTCAGAAATGGAATTCATTATAGTCGTGTATGATGAGTTATGGTTGACGATGTCGTCAACTTTTATTTTGAAAAATTTGGACCTAATCTTTTGTGGCCACATTTCATGAGGGTTTGTCCAGCTATATCTCTGCTTTATTTTGATTTAGAATGATCTGCTTTCCCCTAAAATGCTCCAGGCAAATTAACAAAATAAACAGATATAAAACATAGCTCAAATTTAAGAACAAATAAATCATAGAATTACGAAAGCAAAAACAACAAAATATAGCCGACATAGACAAAACAAAAGGGAACCATAAAATGAAACAAATAAACCAAGATAAAACTTGTACTGGAGTGTCTTGGTGCTTTGAGTAAAAAGATATTTTACAATATCGGCTCCAAATGTTTATTTACTTAAACCCCTGGAGCGGAGACAGCTTGTTAACCACCTTCACCCGGGGCACTTAATGGAAAATGGGGCACATAAACCTGAACTCAGGGACACGATGAGATCTCTTATTTACATTTGCTGTATGAGACACTATTAGGTATTCTGACATGTTATATTCAAGGGAATGCTGAAAATTTCTCAGTCCAACCAAGAAGAGAATGACGTGGATATGGTTCAATTAATGATCTGAAACAATGTCAACACATAGAATTTCTTTTCTGCAAATTGGCACTTAATGAAATCAGATAACCCTCTTTTCAGCTCCAGAGGCAAAATAACGCTCAGAATTGAGGAAGTTGGTTGGCTGGGCTGAGAACTCTTCAGCACCCCCTCATATGTAATAAAAGTGAGCCAAGTATAGGACAATCCAGCCATTGTGACATCACTGATGAGGTTGGCTCTTATTGGTGGAATGAGGCATTATGACATCACAACTCTGGTTACCAGAGACTGAAACTCTTCAAGCTTGGAGGGGATGCTGAAAAGTTCTCAGCCAAACAAGAAGAGAATGACGTGGATATGGTTCAATCAATGATCTGCAACAATGTTGAAACAGAGCATTTTTGTTTCTGCAAATTGGCACTTAACGAAATCAGATAACCCTCTTTTCAGCTCCAGTGGCAAAATAACGCTCAGAATTGAGGAAGTTGGTTGGCTGGGCTGAGAACTTTTCAGCACCCTCTCGTAGACTGCAAATTTGTAAGAGGTTTGATGGGCAGGAAAGTCTCATAGGCACTTGCTATGCCTATTTTCTAATAGATCGGAGAAGGTTATCATGCCGCTGTACCGGGCCATGGTGCGCCCTCACCTGGAGTACTACATCCATCACTTGTCGCCGTTCATGAAGAAGGACACGGTACTACTCGAAAGGGTCCAGAGAAGAGCGTCTAAAATGGTTAAGGGGCTGGAGGAGTTGCCGTACAGCCGAGAAATTAGAGAAACTGGGCCTCTTCTTCCTTGAAAAGAGGAGACTGAGAGGGGACATGATCGAAACATTCAAGATAATGAAGGGAATAGACTTAGTAGATAAAGATAGACTGTTCACACTCTCCAAGATAGGGAGAACGAGAGGACACTCTCTAAAGTTAAAAGGGGATAGATTCCGTACAAATGTAAGGAGGTTGTTCTTCACCCAGAGAGTGGTGGAAAACTGGAATGCTCTTCCAGAGTCTGTTGTAGGGGAAGACACCCTCCAGGGTTTCAAGACAAATTCCTGCTAAACTGGGATGTACGCAGGTGAGGCTGGACTCATTTAGAGCACTGGTCTTTGACCTGGGGGCCTCCGCGTGAGCGGACTGCTGGGGAGGATGGACCACTGGTCTGACCCAGCAGCGGCAGTTCTTATGTGCTTATGTTAAATGACTTTTTACCTATTTCTCTTTATCAAATGGTCTCCCCCAAAGCCCCACCAACTCCAAGACAGGAGTAACCGTTCTATGTGTTTTGTAAATTAATGTGTAGAAAGGCCAGTCCAACCCCTGTTGTATTTATTCTCAAAGGACATATGTTTTTCTGAGCACCTTTTTGAGAACATCAAGGAGGTAATTCTATGAAGTGGGGACTAGCATTTACCCCCCAATTATGCATATAAATAATTGGAATAATGACATGTATGCAGGCATATGTACACATAGGAATGTAACTGCCAATACTGCAGGTGTATTTTACTGGTAGGTCTACACATGGGTGGAATATAGGTAGGATTCATATATACATAAGCAACGTATAGAATTGTAAGGGTATGAGCCCCTGCCATAAATAATGGTGCCCGAGGTATTGTCAATTTTTATCGTCCCTTTTTGCTCCAATAGGAAGTCCTTTGCTATGAAGTGGAATTCGGCTGAGTCATGCTTTCACTTTCAGCAGCCGGACTCACTCAGTGCGTCAACTTAGAAGGAGAATTTTTTCGCATCAGTCTCGAAAATTTTGATGACCCTATTGCCGCGTTGTTTTCCGTATTACTCTCTACATGTGATACATTGGACATCTCGGACCCCTGAGGAAGGAGTGTTTCTCCAGAACACGGACCATGTAGGGTCTTCATGCCATGTATATGAGAGCCATTTTTAAAGGATTACAAATTTATATGGTTTTTTAAAATAAAGATTCCTGTCTTTGTACGTTTTCATCTGCATTTTTTTTTTTCTTGTTTGTTTTTCACTGCAGATTTGCTGGATTTTTCTTTGTTTTGCTCTAATTAAAACCATTTACATGTTTGAACATATCTAGGTCCTTATTAAGTAATCTGAGAAAGACTATAAAATATGTAAGGCTCTTGGCCACAATAACCCTCAAGACTAGTGGTCTCCAACGCAAACCCTTTGCAGGGCCACATTTTGGCTTTGTAGGTACTTGGAGGGCCTCTTTGTGATTATGATAAACATACCGAGGGCCTCAAAATAGTACCTGGCAGGCCACATGTGGCCCCTGGGCCACGAGTTTGAGACCACTGCTCAAGACTGTTGAGCACCAGAACTTGAGGAAAGAATAGAGAATGACATCAAAAGGTTTACCACTAGTCTTTTCGGAGCCCAGAAAAGTATCAAGACTGATGTTGAAAGATATTCTTGTGATTTTGCAAACCGTAACAGACAGGACCCAACCAATCATCTTGCACGGTGTTGTCAAGACATCAGCGACAAGGTGCATAATGATGATGTCACAATGATGTCAAGATTGTACATCATACGTGTCCACTTGCTCTGAGTCACAGCCACCGTGAGTAGAGTTTCTTTTCTTATTTTCTTAAACTTTAGGAATGTGGTTTAGTATGCAAAATATGTGCATTATTATTATTATTTTTTTAAATAATTTTTTTATTGGTATTTTCATAAACATACATCTTATACATATATAACACAATCCAACATACATAATATTATATCCAATACACTACAAAATATACTATGTAGCCATACAATCATCCAGAATAAAGGATAAAACATATATTATAACTCAAAAATTAATAATAAAGAATTAAAACATGACTCTAGAACAAAATGAAAGCTGCAGTTTCTGTTTACAGAAATAGAGGAGCCTGGAGTATTATAGGTGGT
Organism: Geotrypetes seraphini; assembly: GCF_902459505.1. NCBI lineage: Eukaryota > Metazoa > Chordata > Amphibia > Gymnophiona > Dermophiidae > Geotrypetes > Geotrypetes seraphini. The sequence continues at coordinate 12,658,313 of NC_047093.1, read as the reverse complement.
TCCTACAAAAGTCATTTAGCAATATTGTTATGTTTAAAAGCTATAATTTCTTCATATTTCCTAATTATACACAAGTTTCAAGTTTCAAGTTTATTTGTATTTGATTAATCGCCTATCACAGTTACTAAGCGATGTACATAAAATATAAATATAAGGCAAACGATAACAAAGATATATAAAAAATATAAAATCTTATAAAAATAGACAAATTACAACAGGAAACACTAGGATAGAAGGGAATGAAATACATTTTGTGATAGGAAAGGAAGAACAATTAAGGGTAATATACAAAGGGAAAGGGAAAACAAAATAGTTTATTGGGAGTATAATACATAGTTGAACAAAATGGACAACCACTATAAAGAGCAATTGGCATTTCAATTAAATATTGAAAGCGTCTTTCCGCCATTCATAAAAATTGAGATTAGAATTATCCTTCCAATTGCAGGCAATATGATAAATAGCCAGAGCCATCATAGTGTCAAAACATTTTGAAAATTTTGATGGGATCGAGAAACCTGGGTTAATTTTTAAAATGCGTTATTAAGCATCTTTTTCCATTATTAGCAAAGAGGAGTCCTCTTTACACCAAAAACCAGAAGGTTTAGTACGCAATACAGTACTCCCCCGAGATTTGCGGGGTTCCGTTCCAGGAACCCCCCCCCGAATCTAGAAAAACCGCGAATATGGTTTTTCATGGGGGAGCCTTAAGAGGGCAGCAGGGGAGCAGCCTGAGCGCCCGCGAGTGCAGGAAATCACTCACGGTACGCTCCGACCGCCTCCTCCTGCGCTAAGTCGGGCCTTATCCAATCAAGAGCTGCGTGTCAAAGCAGCTCCTGATTGGATAAGGCCCGACTTAGCGCAGGAAGAGGCGGTCGGAGCGTACCGCGAGTGATTTCCTGCACTCGCGGGCGCTCCGGCTGTTCTCTCCTGCCTCTCCCGCTGCTCTCTCCTTGTCAGCGGTACGCGGGTCAGAAAATACTACAAATGACCTGGACCGCGAACCGCCGACCGCGAACCACCGGGTGAACACTGTATATATATAATGTATATATATGTTTCATGTGCTTTGATTGAGGTACACAGATGCCAAAAGATTTTTTTGGAACTGAACATGTGTTGAAGATGCTGAGGCTGTAGCTTTAACCACTGTGCCATACTCTCCCTCAAATAAACTGAACCGAACTGTGCGCTAACCCCATATTTAAACCATCCGAAAAATAAGTCATTTTTGGTCTTTTTTTTATTTTTCCTCTTTTTTATTTAATAACAAAGACCAATGAGATAGGAGATGGGGATTGGCATTTCTCATATCCCTGCAAACAAATGTCCAGCCCTAGAATTATTTCACTTCATAGAACGTGCTCCAATCAGGTGACCAAAATTTATTTATGTTCTAATATATGTTTAGGCTCACAGTCACAGACGTGTCCTTCTTTAGAAACAAACACGCAAACTATTTGTGGCTGCGTTACTTTGTCTTTGGGTGGGGGTTGGAGACCAGTGAGGGATTCTTGGAGACGAATTATTCCAGGCTTTGAAACCTAGTTCTGTGCGAACGAGTTCATGCTCGAACCTCGGAACTCAGTGACCCAGAGAGATACCCAAAAGCCAACCTGAAGTTGTGGTTTTAAACGTTACCCTATCACGAGTGACTTTGTGCCATCAAAACAGGTCCATTCCTCATCTATTATTAGGTCCTGTTTATCTGTAGGTTAATGTGGTTGGCTTTTATGGGAGTAAATAAAATAAGATTATATTTAATGGATCCAATTTATGGTTTTCATTTCTCAGTTTCCTTGTACACTGGGAAGTTGTGTGTTTATGTTAAGATAAATATTAGCTGCAGCAAAAATGCAAAACATTCCAGGACCATGGCTGGCGTCTGCAAGCAGTGGTGCAGCGAAGGCGAGTAGTGGCTGGTGCCGCCCCCACCCCCGCTCCTTCCCAACATCCCCTGCCATGCGCGTGGCGGCCCCTTTCCCCCGCACCTTTTTAATTATCCAGGCGCGAGCAACCTCACGAACTTGCTGCCCGCGTCGTGTCGGCTATCCCTCTCACGTCACTTCCTGGGGGCGGGGAGCAGGAAGTGACGTCAGAGGGAGGCGGCAGCAACGCGGGCAGCAAGTTCGTAACGCTGCTCGCGCAGGGATAATTAAAGAGGTACGAGGGAAGGGAAGGGCCACTCGCGAGCGGCAAGGGGGTCAGAAAGGAGGAGGACGGTGTCGACGCTCCTACCATAATTGCGCCCAGAGGGGACCATACTCCCCCCCCCCCGCTCCCCTTACTATGCCACTATCTGCAAGCATAGTTGGCTACCTGTCCACTAATAATAATAACTTTATTTTACAGTGGTTTACAGAGGAAGAGATTGTACGCAGACAGCGATACTACAAAAAACTCTCGAAATTACATTAGCATGTTAAGATTAATCGGGTTTATCTAGGAATGCATCGAGGCAGAAGTGGAGTCAGAGGAATTTGTCAAAGAGGTAAGTTTTGATTGACTTCCTGAAAGTTTGATAAGAAAGCGCATTTGGAATAATAAAGGTGGTTAAACGTTTGTTCCATTTCCCTGCATGGAATGATAGTGTTCGGTCAAGGAATCTCTTGTAGGTGCATCCCTTTAAGGATGGAAAGACGAACAAGTAAGCACTACGTGTACTGGTTGTGCCTGGAAATTCGAAATGGTGAGACAGGTAGATTGCGGATGAACCTGTTATGGTTTTGAAGCAAAGGCAAGCAAACTTAAAGACGACCCTTTGCTTCCACAGGCAGCCAGTGTTCGTTTTTTTGTAATACGAGCTTGCATGATCCGATGTCTTGAGGCCAAAGGTGAGACGGACTGCGGCGTTCTGGACGATTCTCAGTCATTTGATGGCTTTCTTAAAAGATCCCAAATATATGATATGGCCTCTAGAAACAGATGGAGGGCAGTTAGATCTATGTCAGAAAGCTGGATTGCACAACGCTTCTGGTACGGAATGGCTTTGTATGCTCAAATTAGATTTTCTTTTCCTAACTAACCCCACCACGCTGCACTAGAGGTTTATAGTGCCAGCTGGCCAAGTGCTCCGACACTCGTAAGAATTCGATGAATGTCAGAGCATTGTAGTGCAGCTTCGTAAAAGGACATTATACATAAAATAGATTGTAAAAACTACATTAATTTCCCAAAAGAATGGTCAATCATAATGGTGCGTTGTTTGCGCAGGCCAAATAAATTAACTTTTGCTTTGTTTTCATGTCATTTTCATTGTATTTTTTTTATTTTTAGGGGTATTATTGTTAATAGTGAACACTATCACTCAATTTGCACTCTCTTGCTCTAATAGTGCACCTTCGCACACGAATGTGCCCTGTTGCTTAAATAGTGCACACTATTGCTCAGTTTGCTCTCTCTTGCTCTAATAGTGCACCCTTGCAAACGAATGTGCCCTGTTGCTTAAATAGTGCACACTATTGCTCGGTTTGCACTCTCTTGCTCTAATAGTGTACTCGCACACGAATGTGCCCTGTTGCTTAAATAGTGCACACTATTGCTCAGTTTACACTCTCTTGCTCTAATAGTGTACTCGCACACGAATGTGCTCTGTTGCTTAAATAGTGCACACTATTGCTCAGTTTACACTCTCTTGCTCTAATAGTGTACTCGCACACGAATGTGCCCTGTTGCTTAAATAGTGCACACTATCATTCAGTTTGCACTCTCTTGCTCTAATAGTGTACTCGCACACGAATGTGCCCTGTTGCTTAAATAGTGCACACTATTGCTCAGTTTACACTCTCTTGCTCTAATAGTGTACTCGCACACGAATGTGCCCTGTTGCTTAAATAGTGCACACTATCATTCAGTTTGCACTCTCTTGCTCTAATAGTGTACTCGCACACGAATGTGCCCTGTTGCTTAAATAGTGCACACTATTGCTCAGTTTACACTCTCTTGCTCTAATAGTGTACTCGCACACGAATGTGCCCTGTTGCTTAAATAGTGCATACTATTGCTCAGTTTGCACTTTTGCTCTAATAGTCCACTCTTGCACTCGAATGTGCCCTGTTGCTTAAATAGTGCACACTATCATTCAGTTTGCACTCTCTTGCTCTAATAATGCACTCTTGCACACGAATGTGCCCAGTTGCTTAAATAGTGCATACTATTGCTCAGTTTGCACTTTTGCTCTAATAGTCCACTCTCGCACTCGAATGTGCCCTGTTGCTTAAATAGTGCACACTATCATTCAGTTTGCACTCTCTTGCTCTAATAGTGTACTCGCACACGAATGTGTCCTGTTGCTTAAATAGTGCATACTATTGCTCAGTTTGCACTTTTGCTCTAATAGTCCACTCTCGCACTCGAATGTGCCCTGTTGCTTAAATAGTGCACACTATCATTCAGTTTGCACTCTCTTGCTCTAATAGTGCACTCTTGCACACGAATGTGCCCAGTTGCTTAAATAGTGCTCACTATTGCTCAGTTTGTACTCGCTTGCTCTAATAGTGCACTCTATTAATCATGAATGTGCCCTGTTGTTTAAAGAATGCACACTATTACTCAGTTTTGCGTAATATTCTTCAATAATGTGCACTATTTGAGCAACTGGTTGCACAATTTGATGACATAGGAAAGAGCCCCCAAACTTGAGTTTTCCTTGTCATTTGAGGCTGAAATCAACAATAAAATAACATGGCCAACAGTGCTATTTCTCATATCTTTCAAACAAATGCTTCTAGCCATCAATGGTGCAGCGGACAAAGTCATTCACATGTCTCTGCCCAAAGGAGTTCAGACTCTGTGTTTCAACCCACATTTTTTAACCTTTGGCTCTCAAAGTTCCTGTTTTTCAGGAAGTCAAGAACGAATATCCGACTTCTCTGCATCCACCTGGTCCAAGAACATGTTACTTGACGTGATTTGATTACTCTGAAAACTAGACTTGCACGTTGCCCTAGAGGTATAATCTGAGACCCCCGGGTCAATGGGCTCCCTCCTCCCAGGAAAACACTGAGTGGTGAATAATGGATATGAGGATTGATGTGGGACCTCCGTCATCCACGCAGGGATGCACTTCGGCTTGAAACAAAATGAACTGTCTCGTTTCATTTTGGCCTGAAAATTGAAACAAAAATTATCAAATAAAATTCCGCTCGTGTTTTGATTTCCTTTTTAGATGACCAGCCAGCAACGGAGCTCACCTCCTGTCAAAAAACATTCATAGTGGGCACTTAAAAAGTCCACCAGGTCCTCTCCCTATTGACTCCCTCCGTCGAAAAAGACTAGGGGACACTTGATGAAGTTACAGGGAAATACTTTTAAAACCAATAGAAGGAAATATTTTTTCACTCAGAGGATAGTTAACTCTGGAATGCGTTGCCAGAGCTGTGGTAAGAGCAGATAGCGTAGCTGGTTTTAAGAAAGGTTTGGACAAGTTCCTGGAGGAAAAATCCATAGTCTGTTATTGAGAAAGACATGGGGGAAGTCACTGCTTGCCCTGGATTGGTAGCATGAAATGTTGCTACTCCTTGAGTTTTGGCCAAGTACTAGTGGCCTGGATTAGCCACTGTGAGAACAGGCTACTGGGTTTGATGGACCATTGGTCTGACCCAGTAAGACTATTATTCTGGAAATTTGCACTCAGTGTTAAAATACCACAGATTCGCCTCCAAATTATGCCTGGTTCCATGCTTTCCTTTTGCCTAAAATTAGGCACGTCCTTAAGGCATTAATGCTTCAGATGAACTCATCCTCAGAACTTATCAGCATCTCACCTTAGAGTCATATCCTGGAAGTGAGAACTGGAAGTGTCTTGTCAAGTGTTCTCAGTCGCCGATGCATTAAAATTCAAGAAAGAGCTGTAAAAACAAAAATGAATGTTACATGATGTCTTACGTTTCCCTTCAGCACCGTGGATTCCAGCAATAATATATACAGAATAAATATGAGGCTTCTGGACTGGAAAATTAAACAATCAGTGGAGAATTTATAAGGATCTATTTTCAAGAATCGATGACTGACTGGAATACCCAGAAGGTGAGTGGTTAAAAGGAAAACAGGCTGCCAGTAGCAGGGACAGCAAGAGTGGACAGGAGACGTTGAGGCACCCTGCTGAGATTTAATCCTGGTTTTCTGTCATTGCATATTCCACCCTCCCACTCCCCCCCCCCCATCCCCATCCTGGAGCCAAAGTTACCTGCGGAAACAGAACTGCACCAACTTGCGCAGGCTGCGGTCTCCACAGTCACTACCGAGACAAGTGGAGCCAGAGGGTCGATCCCAAGGCCCCAGCACACAAGCTTCCTTTCACCACCTTCTGTTTATACAAAGACTGACTTATCCGACTTTTTTTTTTTACATTACACTGAAAAGCTCTTCCGCAAAGCCTAAAATATCCAACACACACACAGACATACGCACACACGCACATACACACACATAAACCTCACACACACATGGCCACATGCATGCGCACACACTCATGCACGCACATACGCACACACACATATGCACATACATGAATACACATGCACACACGCACATACACACACATAAACCCCACACACACATGGCCACATGCATGCGCACACACTCATGCACGCACATGCACACACACATGCATGAATACACACACACGCAAGAACATGCACAAACACATACATGCATGCGCACACACAAATGCATGCACATACACACACATGCATACACACACATAAACCTCACACACACATGGCCACATGCATGCACACACACTCATGCACACACATACGCACACACACATATGCACATACACGAATACACGTGCACACACGCACATACACACATAAACCCCACACACACATGGCCACATGCATGCGCGCACACTCATGCACACACACACATGCATGAATACACACACATGCAAGAACATGCACAAACACATACATGCATGCGCACACATAAATGCACGCACATACGCACACATGCACATATACACACATAAATCCCACACACATGGCCACATGCGCACGCACAAACACATGCACACACACTCAAGCACACACACGCACACACTCACACACACATGCACATGCATGCATGCACATGCACACACATGCATGAATACACGCGCAAGAACATGCACACACATGCATGCATGCACACACACAAATGCATGCACATACGCACACAAAACCTCACACACACATGGTCACATGCATGCGTACACATTCATGCACACACATACGCACACACACATATGCACATACACGAATACACGTGCACACACGCACATACACACACATAAACCCCCCACACATGGCCACATGCATGCACACACACTCATGCACGCACATGCACACACACACATGCATGAATACACACACACGCAAGGACATGCACAAACACATACATGCATGTGCACACAAAAATGCACACACATAAGCACACACGCACATACACACATAAACCCCACACACACATGGCCACATGCGCACGCGCACAAACTCATGCACACACAAGCACATGCACATACTCACACACATGCATGAATACACATTCACGCAAGAACATGCACATGCACACACACATAAACCTCACACACACATGGCCACATGCATGCACACACACTCATGCACGCACATGCACACACACATGCATGAATACACACGCACACACACAAACAGGCATGCGCACGCACATACGCACACACATATGCACATACAAGAATACACGTGCACACATGCACACACACAAATGCACAAGCATGAATGCACACAAACACATGCATGCGCACACACAGCTGCCAGAGATGTGAGCAGACCAGTACCCAACCTCGAATGCTGATAGCCTCTCATGATTCTACCACTCAGAGATAGAGAGCCCAAGCTGGACTAAGCCTGATTTTATGAACTGTGAAAATTGGTCTGTTGAAAGTCTTCAAATTAGATAGAAGTAGGACTGGAAAAGTCTGAGATTTTTTTTTTCTTTGTGATGATGTAAGAATTTGGATTTCAGTACACTGACATTTGTCCAGCTGTGGTTTGTCATATGGCTGCTGTTGACTGATTCTGTTGCTTTTTTTTTTTTTACAGTGTGGGTTCATTCCTATCCCATGCTGTGCTGACTGTGCTCTAAAAATGCCAACTTTCTGGGGTATAGTGGGTGTTTGATGAAATTTCCTGTTTTGTTCTCTTTTATTTTGAACAAAAAACAAAAACAGGACTGGCAGCCTATAACCAGATGTGGGTTGAGAACACCTTTCTGTTACCACTCTGGACCCTTCTCTAGTATGTTAATCTAGGCACCAGCTCAGACTGGGACAGGAATTATTCCCAGTTGCTTCTGCCCTGCTACTGCTATTTTTCATAATGGTGCTAGCTAACCCCAAACTGGAACCAATGTATCATCTAGACTAGGGTTACCAGACGTCTGTGCGTGCGTACGGACGACTTTGCAAAACCCAGCACTTTCCCTGGGTTTTGAAAAACTTCCACCTCGGAACCGCGTCAGGAGGGAATCTGCCCATGCATGGATGCAGCTTGGTGACATCACATGCATGCGCGCTTACATGTGGTGTCATCATGTCACACTTACGCATGTGCCCTCCCGATGTGGCTCCAAGCATGAGAATGGGTTGAGGGGGAGGGGCTGGGGGGGGCGAGGCTGGGGCAGAATGGGGCGTGACTGAGGCGGAACAGAGCAGGGCTGGGTGGGCCTGGGGGGTGGAGCTTTGGGTCCATATTTTACAATAGTAAAATCTGATAACCCTAGTCTAGACCAGTGTTCTTCAACCACCGGTCCACGGACCAGTGCTGGTCCACAGAAATTTCCTGCTGGTCCACAGGGCCAGCACGTGCATCAGGCCCAAAACAGTGTTCTTCAACCGCCGGTCCACAGTACGATCGATGCAGCGTTATCTTCGAGCCAGCTCCCTCTTCCTAACTGATTCAGTGCACAAAGCCACGGGCAGTGGCTTCTACGGGCATCCTGCGCCTGAACTGGAAGCCTTCTCTCTGACGTTGCAATGTCAGAGGGAAGGCTTCCAGATGAGGCACGGGACGTGCAAGGTGCAATTAGTACTATTATGAGGGCAGGGTCTTGGGTGGAGATTGGGTAGAGATGGGCGGGGTCTGGCTCATGACTTAGCCTAGTGTTCTTCAACCGCCGGTCCACGGACCGATGCCGGTCCACAGAATAATTCTTTTATTTCTACCGGTCCATAGGTGTAAAAATGTTGAAAAACACTGGTCTAGTCCATAGAGTGGAGAGGAACTCTGGGTGATTTGTATAAAATTTTCGGTGGAATCTGACAACACTTTTTCATGTGTGTGTGTTCAGGGCCGCCATCAGAAATTTCTGGGCCCCTTACTGAGCAATCCTATTGGGCCCCCCACGCACCCCTTCCCCCCCCCAACCCCCCCTTCTTCCATGGGCCGAATACACACATACTTATCTCTGTCGCCGCACTCTTTGACCAAAAGATTTGTAAGCCTGCAACCACGTCAAGGTAGACTCTTTCAGCAGGGCCCTAACCTAACCTAAACTAATCTATACCTATCTATTCTAAACTAACATATGTCTAATACTGAACTAATAACAAACTAACAAACGTCTGCATAATAAATAATAGTGCTAGTAGCTATAATTCACTTTTGAATGTAAAATCTCAGTTAAGGATTTCTTTTGACCTTTGTAGGCCAGAAGTAGATCACAATTGCACAATATTTTTTGTAACAAGTATTAAATGTGTTTTTATAAATACTGTAAGCTTAATAAATATATCAGAAAAAACTACACATCTGAGCGCATATCTGAACATACACATCTGTATGATCCCATCCTCCTCTGCTTGCCTATAGCTGCATCATGCATGTTAAAAATTTACGATATGTTGATATGTGCACCTTCCTTCCTTCCCATCCATCCTCCTCAGCCTGTCCTTACACATCCACAGCTGCATGTTAATGATGATGTATATGTTATGATGATAAATAAGTGCATATGAGCCCATCATTAACATGCAGCTATGGATGAATATAAAAAAGAAACAATATTCTGTACAATTGTCAATTTATAAATCAGCGTCTTCTCCCCATTCTCTCTTCCCCATTTCCCTTCAGCGTCCTCAGCCCACTCTCTCTCCACTTTCCTTTAGCACACGCACATAAAAACAAGCAAGTAATTTATATCATTTTCATTCTATTCATTCATAGAAATCAAAGTCTAAATAATGCCAGTCACATAACAAAACATGATTAAATTCCCTGCACAGTCAAGCCTTCAAAGATTACTAGATGTCTCGGGACTCAAAGACCTCCCGTATGAAGAAAGGCTGAATAAATTGCAGCTATATTCACTTGAAGAACGTAGAGAGAGAGGAGACATGATAGAGACGTTTAAATAGATCACCGGCCGTATTGAGGTGGAGGATGATATCTTCTTTTTTAAAGGCCCCTCTGCCACAAGAGGCCATCCGCTGAAAATCAGGGGTGGGAAATTTCATGGCGACACCAGGAAGTTCTTCTTCACCGAAAGGGTGGTCGATCGTTGGAATGAACTTCCACCTCAGGTGATTCAGGCCAGCAGCGTGAAGGATTTTAAAAGGAAATGGGATACACATGTGGGATCTCTAGGGGGGTAAATTCAAGGGGGTAGGGTTGTTGGAGTGGGCAGACTTGATGGGCTGTGGCCCTTTTCTGCCGTCATCTTCTATGTTTCTATGTCTTTCAGCAGTTCCCCTCCCTCCCCCTTACCTTTGTGGCCAAGTCAAAATGATCTACCAACAATAAAATTTTAAAAACACAAAGCACGCTGTACGCAGAGAAAATGTTAATTATCATTTATATTCCGCGGGTTTTCAAAGAGGTCAAGACAGATGACTTTATGCAATGTCACCTCAGTAACAACTATACAAAAATAGACAAATATTCCCCCTCCCTTTTTACTAAAACGCGATAGCGGTTTTTAGCGCAGGGAGCTGCGTTGAATGCCCCACGCTGCTCTCAACGCTCATAGGCTCCCTGCGCTAAAAAACGCTATTGCAGTTTAGTAAAAGGGGGCCATAGTGCAAAATATAGACAGCATATATAAATTCTCAAAGCAGACACATTTTGATCACTAAATTGAAAATAAAACCATTTTTCCTACCTTTGGTAATTTCATCAGTCTCTGGTTGCACTTTATTCTTCTGACTGTGCATCCAATATTTCTTCCCTTCTTTCAGCCTCCTGTATGCTTCCTCTCCTCCAGACCTCATTCCCTCCCCAAACTTTTTCTTTGTTTCACCCTGCCCCTTCTTTCTTTTTCTCTCTCTCCATACCCCCTTTCTTTCTGTATGTCTGTTTTTCTCTCTCTCACCCTGCCCCCTTCTTTCTCTCTCCACACCCTCTTTCGTTCTGTATGTCTGTCTTTCTCTCTCTCTCTTTCCGTGCCCCATTTTTCTTTGTTTCACCCTGCCCCCTTTCTTTCTTTCTGGCTTCCTGTCCCCCCTTTCTTTCTTTCTCCCTGCCCTCCCCTATGCCACCACCATTGGGAAAATGCTGCCACCGCCACTGGGGAATAGGCTGCCACTGCCGTCATCGGGAACAGGCCAGCGCCGAGTTCGCCCTGCTTCTCTTCCCCGCGGGGCCGACCAACTCTCGCCACCCGACGTCAATTCTAACGTCGGAGAGGATGTTCTAGGCCAGCCAGGCAGCAATTGGCTGGCCCAGAACGTCCTCTCCGACGTCAGAATTGACGCGAGTGGCGAGAGTTGGCCGGCCCCACAGGGAAAAGCAGGGAGAACTTGGCGCCGGCCTGTTCCCGATGGCGGCGGTGGCACTCAAGTGACTAAAGAGCCGCAGTTTGCCGGCCTAGGGAGAACACTGGAGGGTGGCCAGCTGTGCACCCCCTTGGGACGTAAACCCGGGGCAGGGCGGACCGCCCCCCTCCACCCTGGTATGCCACTTTCTGTACCTCACTCCCTCCCTATGACCAAAAATTCTCCTTTCTTCTATTCCCCGTGTACACAACCATCTCTTTCCCTCCCTTCCTCTCTCCCAAGTCCATGCCTTCTGTGTCCAAAAACCCATTCCCTCCCCCACCTCAGCATCTCTTTCCCTCCTTTTCTCTCTCCCAAGTCCATGCCTTCTGTGTCCAAAAACCCATTCCCTCCCCCACCTCAGCATCTCTTTCCCTCCCTTCCTCTCTCCCAAGTTCATGCCTTGTGTCCAAAACGCACTCCCTCCCCCCTTTTGTGTTCCGCGTTTGCCTCCCAGCCCATCTTTGCAACTTTCTCAGCAAAACGAAGCTCAAGCCGTGAGGCTTGTCTTCTGTTTCCTGCCCGGAGCTGACAGGGGGCCCGGGCTCCCCCAGGGTCCTAGGCCACAGTCTAGGTGGAGGGGCGGTCCGCCCCACGTGGACAGGAGAGAGCTGGACGGGGGACCCGCGGAGTTCAATACATCTCTAGCCGCGAGGCTCGTCTTCTGTTCCTGCCTGCCCTGCCGCGCACAAATAGCCGACCGGAAGTATTCTCCGACGTCAGCGCTGACGTCGGAGGGCAGGCTTTGCTTAAGCCCTCCCTCCGACGTCAGCGCTGACATCAGGGAACACTTGCGATCGGCTATATGTGAGCGGCAGGGCAGGCAGGAACAGAAGACGAGCCTCGCGGCTCGAGATGTATTGAACTCCGCGGGTCCCCCGTCCAGCTCTCTCCTGTCCACGTGGGGCGGACCTCCCCTCCCCCTAGACTGTGGCCTAGGATCCTGGGGAGCCCGGGCCCCCTGTCAGCTCCGGGCCCCTGAATGCAGGACTGGTGGTACTGCCCTGATGGCGGCCCTGTGTGTGTTTGCTTGTGTCCTCCTGCTTAATATACATGAGCCAATGGGTCTTAGCATGGATTGTTCTATATGCAGACATTGAAGGCAACTCTATAAGAGGGCGCCCTCTATAGGCGCTGGTTGGAGCTACATAGAAGAGATTATTACCAAGGTTTCTATTCAATCTGTACCTACAGCTGATGAGCTGGCAGTATTTTTTAGGAACAAAAAAGACTTGTGTGTAATGATGTCAGCTCCACTACATCTGTCCATTTCACCTTCCACATCTACAGTATAAACATTATGGACTTTATGCTATACCTAGAGATAGACTCTGGGAAAAATTAACTCTTGTTGACTCTTTATTTGGGAAATTCAATCTCTGATTTAAAAAAAAAAAAAAAATTGCAACATCTCACAGTTCTTTGGATCTATGCCCCATCAAACTTTTTAAAAATTTCCAGCGTTCTATTGCATGGTTGACACTGAGGGCAGGGAGAATTTTAATATAAGGATGTTTCAGCTTGGAAAAGAGATGGCTGAGAGGAGATTTGATTGAAGACTACAAAATCCTGAGTGGAGTAGAACGGGTACAAGTGGATCGATTTTTCACGCTGTCAAAAATTAGAAAGACTAGGGGACACTCGATGAAGTTACAGGGAAATAGTTTTCAAACCAATAGGAGGAAATATTTTTTCACTCAGAGAATAGTTAAGCTCTGGAACGCATTGCCAGAGGTTGTGGTAAGAGCGAATAGCGTAGCTGGTTTTAAGAAAGGTTTAGACAAGTTCCTGGAGGAAAAGTCCATAGTCTGTTATTGAGAAAGACCCTGGATCGGTGGCATGGAATGTTGCTACTCTTTGGGATTCTGGAATCTTGTTACTCTCTGGGATTCTGGAATGTTGCTATTCTTTGAGATTCTCTATGGAATATTGCTACTCCTTGGGTTTTGGGCAGGTACTAGGGACCTGGATTGGCCACCGTGAGAACGGGCTACTGGGCTTGATGGATCCAGCATTGGTCTGATCCAGTAAGGCTATTCTTATGTTCTTATGGGGCCTGTTGACTAAAGTGTGTTAAAAATGAGCTCAGCACAATTAATGTGGGACTTTACTGTGGCCCTTATGTTGTGGAATTCTCTTCTAGGGTTGAAACATCATTTAAAAACTTCAAGTTCCAATTAAAGGCCTACAAACCCTACCAGTGGCAGATCTGTGAAGTGGGCTGTGCCGGGAGTTGTATTAAGACCTGTTTGCTGTCAGGCCACTTCAGAGATTTTTCTATCTCTTCAATTTGTTTTATTTTATTTTTAATTTTCTATTTCTTTGATTTTTGATCTTGGAAATGTATTAAACCTTTTTAGTTTAATCAGGTACTTTAGCCTTCGGGACAGATCGGGTCGTTTTTCTCAATTACCTAATTTCATTTTAGTTTGATACTTTGAAAACTGCTTACCGTACCTCAGTAAAATGCAGGCGCGGTAGATCAAATCTTAAATAAACATAAACATACTTTTTTTTACAATGGCTTTTGAATCAACAACCTCATAATTTCAATTTTACTTAATCTGGAGCAAGCTTTCTTTCTTTCTTTTTTTAATAACCTTTTAACTTTTGTTGTTTTCCATTCCTTTTTATCTATAATATTTTGTAAATTTTCCCATACCTTTTTTCCTCTTGTGTCCATTTGTTTTTGGTTTTATTTTGTTATGTATCCACCCTTTCACTGCGCGTCTTATCTTCTACCAACCTCGCTACGCTCACGTCACCCATCTCCTTAAATCACTTCACTGGCTCCCTATCCGCCATCGCATTCAGTTCAAGATCTTATTCCTGACCTCCAAGTGTGTTCATTCTGCTGCCCCTCAATATCTCTCCTCTCTTCTCTCTCCTTACATACATCCCAGAGAACTTTGTTCCTCAGATAAGTCGCTCTTAGCTTTACCCTTCTCCTCCACTGCCAATTCCAGACTTCGTTCCTTTCATGTAGCTGTCCCCTAAGCCTGGAATAGATTACCCAAGTTTGTCCGCCAAGCCCCTTCCCTTCCCTTGTTTAAAAGCAGACTGAAAACCCACCTTTATGAAATAGCCTTCAATCTGTAACCCTACTCCTCTGCCCTCCATCCCAGCCAGCTGATTAACTGTTCCCCTTAACTGTATCCATGACATCCTGTTTGTCTGTCTTGTCTGTTTAGATTCTAAGCTCTTTGGAGCAGGAACTGTCTTCTTTGTGACTCTGTACAGTGCTGTGTGCTTCTGGTAGCCATATAGAAATAATTGTGTGAAGATCTTTGGGAAACAGAATTGAGCTTGTGATGTCATAATGCCTCATTCCACCAATAAGAGCCAACCTCATAAGTGATGTCACAATGGGTTGATTGTCCTGTACTCCCCTCTGCCCTTCAACCCAGCCAGCTGATTAACCCTTCCCCTTAACTGTATCAATCACATCCTGTTTGTCTGTTTAGATTGTAAGCTCTTTGGAGCAGGGACTGTCTTCTTCTTTGTGACTCTGTGCAGCGCTGCGTGCGTCTGGTAGCGCTATAGAAATAATTCATAGTAGTTTTTAGAAATGTCCTCTCCTGGTTAGATTTAACTCCTTTTGTTAATATTTGCGGTACCTCAAATAAACTCAACTGAACCGAACTGTGCGCTAACCCCATATTTAAACCATCAGAAAAATAAGTAACTTTTGGTCTTTTGTTTTATTTTAAAAAATAATGCATGCTAACACCCTAATTCTATGTAGGGCGCTCAAAATTGAGCGCTCTAATTGCTACATGAGCCAACCTGTGTCAATAATTATCGGAGCTAATTGGAATTGATGTAAATTTGCACATACATCTTTAGGTGCCAGGATCCACAAGTACATTTTACACATGGATCTGAAAAGGGGGCCCAGCCTTGGAAGGGGCCTGGCTGGATGATGGACGTACGTGGAATTTGCACGCCCAAAGTTAAGTGTGAAATGAACTCTGAGCTGGTAGGCATTCTGCGGAGGTCATTGTGTGCAGATCACCCTTGACAGAATGCTAGCTTAGTGCATCTCATTTCAGAACCTATCTTTGAGCATTATTTTATAAAATCTAGCCCTAAGGCCCGGATTCTTGAACCGGGGTCGATTTTCTCGGTGCCAGTAGGCGCCCATACCTCCATTAGAAAACATCGTCCAAATGGTATTTTTAACCAAGATTTGAGGTGCCTACAGGCATCGAGAAAATCGGCACCAGAATTGCATCTACAAAGGCGCTTTAGGCGTGACCAGCGCTGGAAGTGGCGTTCGGTGGCCTAAAGCGCCTATGTAGGCAGTGGCGTAGCGAGGGTTGGTGGCACCTGGGGTGGTGTTGCCCCTACCCTGCCCTCTTCTCCGCCCCACTCATTCCTTCCTGACCCCCCCTTCCCTCCCCAGTTTCTTTTAAATTTTCCAGGCGAGAACAATAGCACAGACGTGCTGCCCGCGTCGTGTTGGCTATCCCAGAAGTGGCGTCAGAGAGAGGCAACACCGTGCCCGGGGTGGACCGCACTCCCGCACCCCCTTTACTATGCCAGTGTATGTTGGCACAATTCACACAAAGATAGGCACCCTGGTCTACATTTCCAGCACCTGTCTTTCGCGTCAGCACAATTACAAAACCAGTGCCCATGCATGATTGGCAGCCGCTTTTAAGACAGCTGCCGATATCGGCGCTAGTTCTAGAATTCAGGCCTCATTGCGCATTAGGGTTGGACACCCTTTGTGTTAGGAAATATTCTGTCAACCCTTTTGTCAAAAAATCAAAATTCAAATGGCAATGATCTTGCTAACTCATACTAGAAGCCAGTATAGTGTTCTTTGCAAAGATTTTAGGAGCGGGGGCATTATCAAATGTGAGCTACCAATAGCGGCTCCATGGAAAATTAGCAGAGGTGGACTCGTGCTGATTCCAGGGTGCAGAAGATCTCCCCTGCCTTACTCAGCAAGCCCAGAACTAGGTGTTAACCCCAGACTTTAGAGATGCCCAGATCAAACTATAATCAAAGAGGATAAGTTGTATAGGGATAATTTCTAATATCCTTTTTTTTTTTTTTCCTTTTCAAACATTTTTTTTGCACCAAACATATTCACAACTCTGGATCACTGCACAGAATAAAGTGTATTTAAAATAACTTGAATTAGTCAAGGGATTACTTCAAACCATCCAGACTGCCTGGAGTTGCATTATTCCCCATACAATAGGTCTTTGCAATGGTGGAAAATGTTGGGTTGTTTTTTTTTTCCTCCTGCTGGAAGAAGATAAAGTTCAGCATATTTGGATGAAATCAGCCTTTTCAGCCCCGATGAGAGTCTGGCAAGGATGAATCAGGGGTCGGCATTTAGACAGTTGCATTGGGGCATGAAATTTTATAAGAAGTGATGCTTATACAGTCTTCCAAGCCACAAAATGATGTGGGGCCGAATTAGTCATGATTGACTCATACGATTCCTCCTCTGCGCACAGTACCAGTTCGGTCTCCTCAGTTGTACGGTCCTCCCCAAGCCGTACCAGTGCCAGCTTACTGGCACCAAGACTCTGTTGCTATGACAACATCTCCTTAAGCCCTATTGGCTCCCATCCTCTCGCCTTTGTACATTCCACCCTTTGCCTCCGCAGTTGCCCCGCTGGCTCCCTCGGTGTTCTGTTGCCTTTCTGTATTGCTTGTTAATTGCGGATTCTTTTCAGACCTATTTTATGAGCTCACTTTTTAAGATTCCAGTTGTCGGGGGGGGGGGGGGGGGGGGGTTCTTGCTGGTTTTCTTTCACGCTGGGATCCGACTAATTATCAGGAGGTCACAATATCCTGTTGCATCCTGCTTCAAAGATCACAGAAAGCAAAAGGGGCATTTTGTAAGTATTTGTATCAGCAGGCCAACACATAAAGCTATGTAATGTAGACACTGCGCGGACTCTCTGATCATACAGAGCTCACTTTTACATAGGAAATTATGAGGTGCAAAATGGTAATTCTGAATATATAATGGGAAAGTCATGTTGGCTCTATAATTCATGTCTTCCTAGCATTTCCTCGAAAAAAACCCTTTGTCGTTGACAAGATAGAAACATAACGATATCAAGACATGTGTCTGCATTTGTGGCTTACACTGGTCAACCAAAGAAAAGTTTTTCTTTGCTACCGAGAACTTAAGACGTGTTCTTAGTTAATTTAATGGCGCTGCTTTCAGATCTAAACTAAACTAAATCTTGGGTTTATATACCGCGCCATCTCCACATTTGTGGAGCTCGGCACGGTTTACAAGAATTGTAATGAGAAAGGAACTCCAAGGGAGGGATGGGTGAAGATCGGAGAGGGGAGAATGTTAGCGGGCTGGGATGTCAGAAGAGGAGGGAGTGTTAGGTTTTTGAGAAAAGCCAGGTTTTCAGATGTTTACGGAAGGGTTCGAGGGCACTCAGGTTCCAAAGAGGGGAGGTTCCAAAGATCTGTAATTGAAATTCAGCTAGCATGTCAGGTTTCTGAGATACACATTAGTGATTTTTTTTTTTTTTTAGACAATATTGCGAGTATGAGCTGTGTCCCACCAAACTTCTGTTAAGGAGTTTACTCTGAAAACAAACATGAAGACAATAAGGAGACATGTTACAGCATATATTTAAGCCTAACTCACACAAAAGTGATGTCAGCATGTTCAGAAATGTTTGAGGCACTTGCTTTTACGCTTGTACTGTACATTTGCCTCTCTTTGCAAGAACCGACAATAGTCTCCCATCATACTGGGATTGAATTTTCCCTATGTGCTTTCCATCACCTTGATATGTTGATGAAATCTTTCCCCAAGATTGGGTGGGAAGAAGTCGAGGTGAGAATATAAGAAGTGCATTTTAAGTGACATTCTGGCACCCATTAGCTGATATGCTGTCAGCATGTTCTCCACAAGCTCAGCATAATTCTCTGATCTGTGATTACCAAGAAAATTCTGAACAACCAGCACGAATGCTTCCCATGCTGCTGATTCAGCTTCTGTTTGAACGCATCATCCAGGATCAGTTTATGGATTTCGGGTCCAACAAAAACACCTTCTTTGATTTTGGCTTCACTTTTCTCAAAACCAAATGTACTTCTTAGGTGCTAAAACGCATCACCATTCCTGTCCATCGCCTTGACAAAATCTTTCAGCAGACTATGTTAATCCAGACTAGCAGACAGTGCAACACACATGAGGTACCCACGCTTTATCTTGGTTGCCAGTTTTACAGCCTAAATAATGCTTGTATGCACTTTGAAGTCTGCTGGACAGATTCTTTCGCTGATCTTGTGCAGTAAATTGTCCGCAGATATAACAGAAATTAACAGGATGGTTAACACAACCTCATCTGTCCATAATAATTATAATATCATAGGCAAAAATAAACAAAATATAAAAATTCATCACTTTTCAGTATAAACTTTCAAATTACTGGTAGTCAATGCCAACTGAAAACTATGTCCTTTTCATACACACAGAACAGATACACCCTCGCCCAATATGGAATAATCACAAACTAAAAATAGAAATATGTAGACAAAAGTTAAACTGAACCACCAAGAAACTAGACTCTGCATACAATGTAACACCACAACACCACAAAAACAGTGACACATGTCCCCTAATACTGTGCAAAATATAAAGACAGTAGATGTAAATTTGACAAAACTGATACATAACAATCACCACTTTACAAATTAACAAATAAAACTAAAACAAATAAAGAGAAATAAGAAAATATAATTTTATTGGACTAATCCATTTTTCAATTAGTTTTCAGAGGCCAAATCTTTCTTCAGAACAGTACAATATACTGCTGTTATGGTATCCTGTCCTGAGGAAAGGGGTTTAGTCCCAAAAATTGCATTATTTCCATTTCCTATTTATAAACTTTTATCAATTCAGTTACAATACTACTTGATTCTAAGTAAAGCAACAAAAAATCTTTCTACCTTTTGTCGTTTCTGCTTTAATCGTCTTCTCTTCGCTCTCTTCTTTATATACAGCATTTGTCCTCTCTTCTTTCCATGCAACATCTGCACCCCTCCCCTTTTGCCCCTTCCATCCAGCTTCTGCCCTCTCTCTCTACCCCCTTCCATCTACTGCCACACTCTCTCTGCCCCTTCCATCTAGCTTCTGCCATCTCTCTCTAACCCCTTCCATCTACTGCCAACACTCTCTCTGTCCCTTCCATCCACCGTCCACTCTCTCTCTTCCATATGGCATCTTCCTCTTTCTATGTCCCTTCAATATCCTGTGCCCCTTCTCTCCTTTGTACATGATTCCTTTCAACTTCACTCCCTCTCCATTTTTCTGTCTCTACCCCCTCCCCTATGCTTTGGCATCTCTCTGTCTTCTCCTTTCCTTCCTTCCCACGCCACACCATGGTCTGGCATCTCTCTCCTATCCTTCCAACTCCCCCTTCCCCTTCATTATCTGGCATCTCCTCTTCTTCCTTTCTCTCCCTCCCTTCTTCCTTTCTTTCCCAGGGTGTTGCATCTGTCTCCTTCCCTCTCTTCTCCCCATGCCCTGGCATCTCTCCCTCCCCCTCCTTTCCTTCTTTCCTTTCCCTCCTTCCCATGGACTTGGCATCTCTAGTTCCTCTCCCTTGTCTTCCTTCTCTCTCCTTCCCTTCCCTGTGCAGCAGTTGCATTTCTCCCCACCACTTTCCTGTGCAGCAGCAGCATTTCCCTTCCACCTTCCCTGAGCAGCATTTCTCCTCCCCCCTTGCCTGTGCAGCAGCATTTCTCTCCCCCTCCCTTTCCTGTGCAGCAGCAACATTTCTCTTCACTGCCCTGTGCAGCAACAGCGTTTCTGGCCGGTTCCTTGCTGCAGCCAGTTTTCAATTCAAAGCCACGGGCGTCGACACCTCGCACAATCCGCGGCAGCGTTTTGTCGTGACATCAGAGGGAACACTTCTGACGCAGCCGCAGATCGTGCGAGGAGTCGACGGCTGCGGCTTTAAACGAAAAAACCACTTCTGCAGGGGAGCCGGCCAGAAGCTAAACATCCGCTGGAGGGAGCACAAGTTGGGCCGCGGACGCCTCTGAGTTAAAGTTTACTGCTGCTGCTGCTGGTTAAGGAAAGCAGCAGTGGCAGAATAGGGAGGGTGGATGGCTGTGTACCCAATTGGGGCATGCACTCGGGGTGGACCGCCCCCCCAAGCCCCCCCTTGGTATGCCACTGCCTCTTCCTATAGGCTAAGGGGCTCATAATCGAAAGTGAAAAACATCCAACAAATGGCCTAAGTCGGCACTTGGATGAACATTGTCAAAATATGTCCAAGTGCCGATAATAAAATCGGGTTTTGGACATATTTAAAAATAACCTAGGTCTTCACAGTGCCACTGAATGACCAGAGCTAAACAGGGCGTTTCAGGAGGAATGTCGAGGGCAGGAATTAGGTGGGACATGGGCCGGCTTAAAACTTAGTCATACTGCATGTATAACCCAACGTTTTACAACACAGCATAGACGAAACTTGGACATTGTGACTTAGACCATTTAAAACATGGTCTAAGTCACAAAAAACAACCTAAAGTGATCAGATAAGCACTGCAAACCCATAGTACAAACCCCCACACACTACCCCAGTGATCACCAACCTCCCCCCATAAAAATCGTAATCACAACTTTTAAATTCTGCCTCCAGAACATCAGCACCTGGCAGCCTGGCATAGGAAAGTCTAGTCGCGCTGCACAGAGGTGTCTTAAGTGGTCTTGAGGGTGGGTTAGTGACCCATGGAGAGGAGGACCCATGCCCATAAGTTACTGTAATGACTGCATTGATGGTGAAACATGTGCACTCCCCTAAAAAACAAAAACCCTTTTGTACTGCCCTATAAGTGGCTCCTGCAGCCATAAGGGCTATAGGGGTGGTAGATAGGTGGGTCTAGGAGATTCTGGAGGTGGTTTGGGGGACTCACCATTACCTATAAGGGAGCTGTAGTTAGATAATTACGTGGCACCCTTTTTGTGAAGTTCACAGCAGTGCCCTGTACGGTAAGCCCACTGTACGGTAAGCCTTGTGTGGGTGTCCTGTCCATCACTTTGCAGACCCCTCCCACGTCCAAAAGGTCTGTTTCTAGGTGTTTTGGACTTGGATGAAAAGTTGGACGAAAATGTGGTATAAAGATGGACAATTTAGCGATCTGGACAATCAGGCGGCTGGACATATAGATAGACGATTTCCAAAAACAAATATTTTTTGGACATATTTTTCGAAAATGTGTCCTACGCTGTTTTTTACTTTGGACGACTTGCGACTTAGATGAAAACAGACATAGACGTTCCTTTCGATTATGCCCTTCCACGGCTCTTTACACCTGCATTGTGGGGTCATAGAGCTTTTTGGTTATAAAAACCTAGAAACACGATGGCAGATAAAGGCCAAATGGCCCATCCGCAGCATCCACTATCTCCTCCTCTCCCTATTGGCTAAGGCTCTTAACATTTGCATCTCCTCTTCCTATAGGCTAAGGCTCTTTACACCTGCATTGTGATGTCATAAAGCTTTATGGTTATAGAAACATGATGACAGATAAAGGCCAAATGGCCCATCCGCAGCATCCACTATCTCCTCCTCTCCCTATTGGCTAAGGCTCTTAACATTTGCATCTCTTCTTCCTATAGGCTAAAGCTCTTTACACCTGCATTCTGAGGTCATAGAGCTTTATGATTACAGAAACATAGAAACATGATGGCAGATAAAGGCCAAACGGCCCATCCAGTCTGTCCATCTGCAGCATCCACTATCTCCTCCTCTCCCTATTGGCTAAGGCTCTTAACATTTGCATCTCCTCTCCCTATTGGCTAAGGCTCTTAACATTGGCATCTCTTCTTCCTATTATACTTTTGGAACTTTGGAATTTTCAATAAAGTCCATTTCATTAACATCGTCACTCTACAGTGTTTTTTAGTTTCTCTTGGTTTTTCTACTTCTAAGACCTGTGTAAAATGGGGTTGCACATGAAGATACGAAGACTTCAGAAAGACATGCCGCTGTGAGCATACAGGACAAATAACTTGTGCTGGGAAGGAGCAGTACAAATGATTTTCTGTAATAACTGCTGCTTTCCTATTAACCTTCAGTTTGTTTTCTTTTGCACATTCATACTAATTTAGACCACAGGCCTGATAACCTGACACATGTCTCCCACACTGAGGGGGGTTTATGTGCCAGAAAAGAATGAATAGAAACGCTCTCTGTTTCACCTTCCCCTTCCATCATCACCTGCCTTAACGCTGAAATTCTGCTGAAAAACCCACACATGGGGCTCTGTTTCCCCAGGATCCAAAACAAAATGCATGACCCACTCGCCCGTCGGTGCAATCAGCAGTGGCCGAGGGCACCGACTGCATCAGTATATCCACCCATATCACTTCAGAGATTGCAGGGCTTATCAAAAAGAAGACTGCGTTATCTGCTTGATACAGAAATCACTGCGTGTTAACAGAGAGCAGTGATTTCTGTATTTATTTGGGTTTATTAACTATGAAGAGATTTACCCAAGGCGGTGGACAGCAAGCAGAATTCACCATAAAACTTACAATTTTGATAAACAAATACGACTGAGGTAAACTCAAAATCAGCAAATTGAAACATCATAGGACTAATCTAATCTAATCTAATCTAATCTAAGGCTTGGCTTTATATACCGAGACATCAATCCAAGAAAGCTCGATTCGGTTTACAATAGTTAACTTAACAAAAAAAAAAAACCCATAAAAAATAAGACTAAGTTTCAGAAGATTAATTTTCAAAGTGTTTAGCAAATAAAATAGTTTTTAAAGATTTACGAAAAAGTTGAAGTGAACCAGAATTCCTTAAAAGGAGTGGAAGATCATTCCAAAGTTGAGAAAGCTTAAAAATCAGAGATTGAGTAAAAATCTTGACTCCTTTTATCCCTTTCTTGGAAGGAAGAGATAATTTAAATTGTTGATTACCTCTTGCAAAGTTTCAAAAACACTGTATACTTTATTGCCAGCACTGAAATTCAAATAAGAGAGAGATAATATGATGTCAGCATAATATGTTTATTTAAAATGTTTATTAAAAATATGATATACTGCTATCGCATTTTCATGACCTAAGCGGTTTACAGTGTAACAATTAAAAACAGAAAGGAACTCCATAGAACGTATTCAGATAGGAAAGGTAAAGATAAGGAAAGATACATGATATATATACATATTCTAACAACTATTCCCTACAAAAACAAAAATTACTTTAAAAAATAAAAATATAGTAAATTTAAGCAAATGAATATTACGATCCCCTCAGAAATTTTCCTGGCTCTGTATCGAAGTACAGTAAAACCAGTTGGTATGAAGTGAAAGAGATCTTCAAGCAAGGCCTAGGAGGGTAGCGTTCTCAGAGATCCTGGGCTGACGAGAAGAGGCAGATAGAGCTGCAAGCAGTGAAAGCATGGATGAGGCGCTGGTGTGAGGAAGAAGGATTCCACTTTGTGCGCAACTGGATGACGTTCTGGGAGAAGAGTAAGCTATATAGGAAGGATGGACTCTACCTCAGCGGAGATGGAACGAGGCTACTTGCAAGCAACATCAAGAGAGAAATTGAGAAGTTTTTAAACTAGGAAGAAGGGGAAAGCCGACAGTCGACCATGAGTTGATGGTTCGGGAAACGGTATACCCAGAGGATACCGTACAGGAAGATAGCGGGGAAGAATCACCGGATCATAGGCATGACAGAAATCCTGATGGATTGAAAGGGACACAAGAGGGAAGGAAATGCAAGAAAGTAACAGGCCGCAAACTCAAGTGTATGTACAAGAACGCAAGGAGCCTAAGGAATAAGATGGGGGAATTGGCATCACGGAAACAAGGTGGAATGAGGAAAACGTCTGGGACACTGTGCTACCGGGATACAAGCTATACCACAGAGAAAGAGTGGGTCAAAAAAGTGGGGGTATTTCCCTATACATCAAAGCCGGAATTGAGTCTACCGGAGAGAACACGCCGGAAATGAAATATAAGTTAGAGTCTCTATGGGACAAAATTCTGGGAACAAATGGAATGGAAACGAAGATCGGCATCTACTACCGACCCCCAGGGCAGTCTGAAGAAGCTGATGGAGAAATGAAGGACGAGATTAAACCCAACTGCAAGGGAGGCAACGCAGTTATCATGGGCGATTTCAATTATCCGGGGATAGACTGGAACCTAGGCACCTCTGGCTGCAGTAGAGAGACCGAGTTCCTGGATGCTGTAGGCAATTGCTTCCTGGAACAACTTGTCAAGGAAAATACGAGAGGAAATGCGATTCTGGACTTAATTCTAAATGGACTACGAGCACCTGCGCAAGGTGTAGAAATAGAAGGGATGCTGGGAAGTAGTGATCATAATATGGTCCACTTCAATCTGTACACAGGGGCAAAACATCGATCCAGAACGACAGCCAGGGCACCGAACTTCCAAAAACGGAATTACAAAGGGATGAGATTCCTGGTGGGGAAGAAGATTAAGAAGAGGATAAACACTGTAAAAACGCTAGAGCAAGCACGGTCCCCTTTTAATGACACAGTCCCTGAGGCGCAAAATCTATATATACCGCGTATCAACAAGGGATTCAAGAGGAAAAAACAAGGAACCAGCATGACTCACTGTAGTGGTGAAGGAAGCGATCAGACACAAGAAGACTTTGTTTAAGGAATGGAAAAAGTAAAAAACAGACGAAAACTGAAAAAAGCACAAACAACATCAAAGCAGGTGCCATAAGGCGGTAAAAGGGACCAAAAGAGACTACGAGGAAAAAATAGCCAAGGAGGCAAAAAACTTCAAGCCGTTTTTTCGATATATTAAGTGGAAACGACTAGTGAAGGAAGCGGTGCGGCTATTGGATAACCATGAAATAAAAGGAACGCTAAAGGAGGACAAAGCCATCTCCAACAAACTGAACACATTTTTTGCATCTGTGTTTACCTGGACCCCTAGACCCACCCCCAAGCCCACCTAGTTCCACCCATCTCTGCCCCATTACGCCTTAGTACCACCCCAATCCTACCCTAACCCTGCCCGACAGTGATTTCTTCCAAGCTTTTCAAACCTGTACAAAGTGCTGGGTTTTGAAAAGCCGTCCGGACCCCCAGACATGTCCTCATTCTATGTATGGCCCTATGAGTTATACACGCAAATTTGTGTGGATGCCCAATCTGAATAACGAAGAGGGAGTGGAAAATATGAAAAAGGATCTGCAAAAGTTAGAGGAATGCCTGGCAACTAAAATTCAATGCAAAGAAATGCAGTTTAATGCATTTGGGAATTAATAATCGGAAGGAACCGTATATGCTGAGAGGTGAGAAGCTAATATGCACGGACAGGAAGAGGGACCTTGGGGTAATAGTGTCCGAAGGTCTAAAGGCGAAAAAACTGTAACAAGGCGATGGCTGCTGCCGGAAAGATGCTGGGCTGTATAAATAGAGGCGTAGCCAGTAGAAGGAAGGTGTTGATGCCTCTGTACAGGTCGTTGGTGAGGCCCCACTTGGAGTATTGTGTTCAGTTTTGGAGACCGTATCTGGCGAAGGACATAAGAAGACTTGAAAAGGTCCAGAGAAAGGTGACGAAAATGATAGGAGGCTTGCGCTAGAAGACATATGGAGAGACTGGAAGCCCTGAATATGTATACCCTAGAGCAGTGGTTCCCAACCCTGTCCTGGAGGAACACCAGGCCAATTGGGTTTTCAGGCTAGCCCTAATGAATATGCATGAAGCAAATTTGCATGCCTATCACTTCCATCATATGCAAATCTCTCTCATGCATATTCATTAGGGCTAGCCTGAAAACCCGATTGGCCTGGTGTTCCTCCAGGACAGGGTTGGGAATCACTGCCCTAGAGGAAAGGAGAGACAAGGGAGATATGATTCAGACGTTCAAATACTTGAAAACAAAATCTTTTCCAGAGAAAGGAAAATGGTAAAACCAGAGGACATAATTTGAGGTTGAGGGGTGGTAGATTCAGGGGCAATGTTAGGAAATTCTACTTTACGGAGAGGGTGGTGGATGCCTGGAATGCGCTCCCGAGAGAGGTGGTGGAGAGGAAAATGGTGAGGGAGTTCAAAGAAGCGTGGGATGAACACAGAGGATTTAGAATCAGAAAATAATATTAAATATTGAACTAAGGCCAGTACTGGGCAGACTTGCACGGTCTGTGTCTGTGTATGGCCGTTTGGGGAAGGATGGGCTGGAGAGGACTTCAATGGCTGGAAGGGTGTAGATGGGCTGGGGTAGGTTTTGACGGAGATTTTGGCACTTGGAACCCAAGCACAGTACCGGATAGAGCTTTGGATTCTTGTCCAGAAATAGCTAAGAAGAAAAAATTTAAAAAATTTAAATTGAATCAGGAAGGATGGACCATTCGGGTCTTTATCTGCCGTCATCTACTATGTTGCAATTAGCGCTGATAACTGACTTCTTAACAAGCAATTATTAGTGGTGATTGGTTGTAGTTTAAACTTATGCACATAAATTTAAATCACACTATAGCGTAGGGTTAGGCAATTCCGGTCCTCGAGAGCCGGAGCCAGGTCAGGTTTTCAGGATATCCCCAATAAATATGCATGAGATAGATTTGCATCTCAAGGAGGCAGTGCATGCAAATCCATCTCATACATATTCATTGTGGAGATCCTGAGAGCCAGAGCCAGGTTAGGTTTTCAAGATATCCACAATAAATATGCATGAGATAGATTTGCATCTCAAGGAGGCAGTGCATGCAAATCCATCTCATACATATTCATGGTGGATATCCTGAAAACCTGACCTGGCCCTGGCTCTCGAGGACCGGAATGCCTACCCCTGCTATAGCTCCTTGCTATCTAGGGCAGGTCACTTCATAAAATGCATATACCCTGGTCAGCATGCCTGTGTCACAGAAAACCACACTGGCTGGAAGTGATTTTTCTTTTTGAATCCTAAACCCCTTCCTTAGGGGCCCAAGTTCTGGAAAATAGGTCTGATCTAGGCCTCTCCAATGGTACAGCGGTTTAACTTTGCTGAACGCTTTCGAATTCTTCATTTTCGTCTGAGTCACCATCATGATTTATACCAGTGGCTGCCTGAAGCAATATTCCTGTAACTGACTGTGTTCCAGTTCTCCTTTTCTGCAAATTAAGACACTCTCTCGCTCCTTCTTCCCCCTCTCACGTCAACCTCTCTCCAGTACCAGATTTACCTATAAGCTAAAGCTTCGGGCCTCACAAAAGTTCAGAATTTTTTTTTTTTAGGGCTCTGAAAAGTTTTATGCGGAGTTTTATCAAACTTGTTCAGATGCTCGAGGGGTGGAATTACTTTCATCTGTACTTTTTAAAAATGGCTTCATACCTAATGAATATAGGCGGTATTTTAAGCTTAGATGTTCTGCTTTCAGGCTTATCAGATTTCTGATTTTGCAAACAGGTTCATTATTACTTATGTTAATAAAAGTGATCCAAATTACTAATTTTGTCAGCATTTTATTAATACGAGTGTAAATCAAAAAGTAAAGTCAAAACGGCATTACCAGAAGTAACTGTGAGCAGTTGAATGTATCCCTTTTCAATTAATTAGCCTGCGGCAGTCAGTGTTTTTAAATGTTGACTGCTGCAGGCTTCTTATATCCTATCGTTCAGTCCTGGGCTGTACCAAGATATCGACGCTCAATTCTGCCCCACCAGTAGTTATCCGAGTTTGAGTTCAACAATATTCAGACTGGTACCAGGAATACCATCTAGATCAGGGGTCTCAAAGTCCCTCCTTGAGGGCCACAATCCAGTCGGATTTTCAGGATTTCCCCAATGAATATGCATGAGATCTATGTGCATGCACTGCTTTCAATGGCATATTCATTGGGGAAATGCTGAAAACCCGACTGGATTGCGGCCCTCAAGGAGGGACTTTAAGATCCCTGATCTAGATAAAGTTAGGGCAGCCTTTTGCTGTTCTAACTTTATCAGGATAGTTACATTACATTAGTGATTTCTATTCCGCCGTTACCTTGCGGTTCAAGGCGGATTACACTGTTAAATCTTGCTTTTATAGGCTACGAATGATTCGCTCGATTTCCAAATTTCTAGAGCCAAAATCACTAAATATACTTATTCACTCTTTAATTATCGCTAAACTCGACTACTGTAATTCCTTGTTAATAATCTAATCTAATCTAATCCTTAGGTTTGTATACCGCATCATCTCCACGTTCGTAGAGCTCGACACGGTTTACAGTAGGGGAAATAGGAAGGAACTACAACAGAGGGTTAGAGGTAGAAGTGTGAAGAAAATTTAGAGGACTTGGGATGTCAAGATATAAGAGTTTCCTTGATTCCTAAGTTGGAGGGAGACTTACATTTTTTGAGAAAAGCCAGGTTTTCAGATGTTTGCGGAAAACTTGGAGAGAGCTCAAGTTCCGAAGAGGGGAGGTAAGGTTGTTCCAGAGCTCAGTGATTTTGAAGTGGAGGGAGGTCCCTAGCTTTCCTGTGTGGGAAATGCCTTTTAGCGAGGGGAAGGATAGTTTTAATTTCTGGGAGGATCTGGTGGTATTAGGGTTTGAGGAATTCCAAGAAAGAGGGATAAAGGGAGGGAGGATGCCATATAGGATTTTGAAAGTTAAACAGACGCATTTATAGTGGACCCTGGCGATTATCGGAAGCCAGTGGACCTTGGCCAGGAGCGGGGAGACATGGTCAAATTTACTTTTAGCGAAGATGAACTTGGCCGCGGCATTCTGAATCCGTTGGAGTCTGTGGAGGTTTTTCTTAGTTAGGCTTAAGTAGATAGAGTTGCAATAGTCCAATCTGGAGAGGATGATGGATTGGACAAGGAGGGTAAAATGTTTTTGATGGAAGCAGGATCTAACTTTCCTCAGCATGTGAAGGCTGAAAAAGCATTTTTTTTACTAAGGATTGGAGGTGGTCATTGAAGGAATTTGTGGAATCAATGATGATGCCCAAGACCTTGCTCGAGAACTCAAATATTACATAAAAAGAAAAGAAACGTCTTTAAATAATTGAAAATACTGCTGTTAAATTGATTCATAGTGGCAAAATAATATGATCATGCGACAGTATCACTTTCAAAATTCTGCTTTTAGTATTCAAAACCCTCTCATCTAACGAACCTCAATTTATTAATAAATTACTTATCCCTCATAGTACACCACGTCGTCTTCGATCTACTAATCAAAATCTCATAGTAGTTCCTTCCCTAAAAGTTATTGGAACTCGACAAAATGATATGATCTCCGTAATGGTCCCGTAACTATGGAATACTTTACCACAATATATGAGAGAGAACATAAGAACATAAGCAATGCCTCCACTGGGTCAGACCCGAGATCCATCGTGCCCAGCAGTCCGCTCACGCGGCGGCCCAACAGATCCATGACCTGTGCAGTAGCCCACTATCTATACCCCTCTATCCCTTTTTCCAGCAGGAAATTGTCCAATCCTTTCTTGAACTCCAGTACCGTACTCTGTCCTATTACGTCCTCTGGAAGTGCATTCCAGGTGTCCACCACACGCTGGGTAAAGAAAAACTTCCTAGCATTCGTTCTGAATCTGTCCCCTTCCAACTTTCCCGAATGCCCTCTTGTTCTCATATGCTTTGAAAGTTTGAAGAATCTATCCCTCTCTACTCTCTCTATGCCCTTCATGATCTTGTAGGTCTCTATCATGTCTCCTCTGAGTCTCCGCTTTTCCAGGGAGAAGAGCCCCAGTCTCTCCAATCTTTCAGAGGGAAATAATTTGAGCCGTTTTAAAAATAATTTAAAGAGTTTTCTTTTTAAAGATGCTTATGACCTTTAAACTAAAGTCAATCTTAGCTCTTTCTTACTTTTACTTCCTCTTCCCCAGCGTTTCTTTCCTTTTATGGTTCTCTTCTCTATTCTAAAATTATTGAATTGTAGTTCTTTCCTTTTTTTTACCTTGTGTATCCATTAGTCTGTAAGTCTGTTGGTCTAACCCATTATTTTAATATGTAAATAATGTTTAACTATATATATATATTTTTTTTTTACCAAAGTTGTATCTCGCTTAGTAAATTTAAATAAGCGATTTATCAAATCGAAAATAATCTTGAAACTTGAGAGATCTGGCCATTTCCAGAGGAATTAGAGAGTAAAGAAAGTTGATACAGAAAGTTGAGATGGTTCCTGTGGCGTTAGATTGATTTCAGGGGTTTGTTCAATAGTAGGGTTTTTATTTCTTTTCTGAATATCTTGTCGTCTGAGGTCGTGATCAGTAAATTGGAGAGTTGGTGGTTTAGTTTTGCTGCTTGTGTGGCCAGGAGGCCATCGTACAGGTTCTTCCGTTTGACGTCTCTGATTGGAGGGTACGTGAATGGAGTGTGGGTTCTCCTTTGTCTGGTGGTGGTGCTAACCAGGTAACTCACAGCTGCACCCAAACACTACTACTATTAATTCTATAGCACTACCAGACGCACGCAATGCTGTACAGAGTCACACAGAAGAAAACAGTCCCTGCTGGAAAGAGCTTACAAACTAAGCAGACAAGACAGACAAACAGGATGTCATGGATACAATTAAGGGGAAGGGTTAATCTGCTGGCTGGGTTGGAGGGCGGAGGGGAGTACAGGACAATCAAGCCATTGTGACATCACTGAGGAGGTTGGCTCTTATTGGTGGAATGAGGCATTATGACATCACAAGCTCAGCTCTAAATACAGTTAAGGGGAACGGTTAATCTGCTGGCTGGGTTGGAGGGTAGAGGGGAGTACAGGACAATCAAGCCATTGTGACATCACTGACGAGGTTGGCTCTTATTGGTGGAATGAGGCATTATGACATCACAAGCTCAACTCTGCTTCCCAAAGACTGAAACTCTTCACACTACTATTAATTCTTTCTATAGCGCTACCAGACGCATGCAGCGCTGTACAGTCATAAAGAAAACAGTCCCTGCTCAAAGAGCTTACAATCTAAACAGACAAGACAGATAAACTGTCATGGATACAGTTAAGGGGAACGGTTAATCTGCTGGTTGGGTTGGTGGGCAGAGGAGTAGAGTTAAGGATTGAAGGCTATATCAAAAAGGTGGGTTTTCAGTCTGCTTTTAAACAAGGGAAGGAAAGGGGCTTGGCAGACAAACTCAGGTAATTTATTCTGGGCATAGGGGGCAGCTAGATGATAGGAACGAAGTCTGAAATTGGCAGTGGAGGAAAAGGGTACAGCTAAGATCAGCTGATCTGAGGCACGGAGTTCTCTGGGAGGTGGATAAGGAGAGAGGAGAGAGACTGGGGGGCAGCTTTCCAGGCTCTTCCCAAGATGGGATTTTCAGAGGTACTGTCTAGGTAAGTGTGGATGACAATCCAGGTATAACCCGGTGAGTGGGATTTCTCCAAGCGGGAACTGTTCTTACCCAATAAATTCCATGAAATATCAGCCCAACACTGTGAACGCAACTCTATCCCAACAGGTCATGCTGAAAGATGGCTAACATTGCTTTTTCCAAGAATTACTGGCATCCTCAGCATAAACCTTTATCAGACTCAGTTTTGCATTCACACATAGGCCGGGTAAATCGAATCGAAGACCTGGCTCCATAGAATTTTGCATAATCAGAGACAACTTTGATTTACCGTAACTTGATTTCGTCTCTGCAAATACTTGAAATATATTTGTAGGTCTCTGCCAACCACATTCGAAGAGATCAGAGGTGGGTATTTATGGGCATGCAAACTGACGAACACTAAGGGCTCATTTTACTAAGGGGGCTAGCGTTTTTAGCGCACGCGGGGAATTACCGCGTGATACGCTTCTAGAACTAACGCCAGCTTGATGCTGGCGTTAAGGTCTAGCGCGGGGGGGGCAATGTAGCAGGCGCTATTCCGTGGGTTAAAGCTCTAGCGCTCCTTCGTAAAAGGAGCCCTATGTCTGGAATTATTTTGATTCACGTCATGATCAGCCGTGATCCAAATGTGTGAGCTTTACCGACAGTGGCCCGATCCTCGGGGCAGCCGGCGGGGATGCTTTTAGCAGTCCGGACAGCTTCAGGAGCAGTCTGCCTTGCCGTTGCTGATCGTTTTCAGGCTGCAGGTGAGTCGGGTCTGCGGCTGGGAGTCCCGGGGAAGCTCTTGCTGGAGTCGGGTGGGCCGGAGGGGTTCTTGTAGTTTGCTGGGTTTTTTTCCTTCTTCCGTTGGTCTTCTCCCGAGTTCTGTAGGGAATGGAGCCGGTTTCTTCGAGCCCTCGGGGACATTTTTAGGCATTGAGGGCAGGCAGTCATGAGGTGAGCTTCCCCAAGGCAACGGACACACACCTCGTGGGGGTCCGTGGAGCTCATTTTTCTTTTGCAGTCCGGGCATTTCTTGAATCCAGGTTTTGCTGCTGGTTTTTCTGTTCTTTCTGCCATCGTTTTCTCTTCTTTTGTTTCTCTTTTCTTTCTATTCCTTTCCTTTTCTTTTTCTTTTGAATGGAGAGCGTGATCCGCCCGTTTGGGAGGGCGGATAAACTAATTTGGATTAATGAGGGTTAGCACAGGTATATATAGGGCTACCTGCACATGCTCAGATGAGGCTCCGAAAAGCCTCACCTGAGCTCTGGGTAAGCAAGTCCGAATTGGGGACGTAGATGATGTCACCAAAAGTGTGGCTGACTTATCCTGCTGTCCACGGAGAACTCCCGTTACAGGTAAGTAACTTCACTTTCAATTCTCTAAAATTTCGGGATCAGATAATTCAAACGAATAGAAGCCTTCTCATCATTTTGCATTTAGAGGATAGAAAATCTCAAGCCTCTTTTTATTAGCCTTCTGAGGTCAGCTTAGGCAAAGCCCATCACTTTGTCGATCTTTCTTGCAAGCGGCTTCAAAGTGACTCGTGCCCAGAAGCCGTCCCTGAGGTTAGGGCTTTTTCTCGATTGGATTCCAAGTTCTAATCAATGAGATGGTACAGCATCTGCCTCTGACAGAGGAAACACCATGCAGCCACCAGCCAGTCTGGAATCAGCTGTTTCCTTGCCTTTGATCTGCACGAAACTGGCTGAGGAAACCCCCAGGGGGCTCGTCCTCCGTCTCTGAGAGAACCTGAATCATGCTGATAACTGTTCCAAAGTCTTTTTTAAGCCATTGTGTTATCAGACTAGGAGCACATGTCAAAGTGAATATTTACAGCCTTTTCCATCTGCAGGGGACCTTTTTATATGGCTGTGATGGTAATTAGAGTCTAATTGAATGACTAAAAGGCATAGTAGCTTGGGTCCCTATTGACATGTCGATATTAGACCCTAAATCAGGGGTGTCCAACCTTTTGGCTTCACTGGGCCGCATTGGCCGAAAAAAATGTTTCTGGGGCCGCACAAACTTTCAAACCCTGCAGCAAGACACAAGAGGGAGCCGGCAAGATGGTAAACACCCTGGGGCAGCAGAAGAAAACACTGCATCGCCCTCGACCAGGGCCGCACAAAATACTTCACGGGGCCGCTGCGGCCCTCGGGCCGCAGATTGGACACTCCTGCCCTAAATTATCCATGGATTTATTGGAAAGTATCAATTAAAGGCCTTTCAGCAAGTATGCCCAGCAAGCTCCCAAACATGGCTTTTTAAAAGTATTTTTTATTGAATACACTACTGCATGTGTCATTTTTATAAACATGCAGAGATTTGAAATAATTTACAATAAATAAGCAACATTTCTAATGGTTGTGTAATCTGTCCTAGGGTATAATTAACTTATTTGTTAAGGTGACTCATGGTGATCTCCCCAGGCACTTGAAGCGTTTTTGTTTTTTTTAAAAAACATATTAAGCTTTATTGACTATCTTGAGAGAACTTGTTGGCAATCAAAGCATGTACTATTTGCATATGGCGTGCATTTTTCTTAAAGAATGCACATAGGTGGCATTCCATGCATGGCGCCGATATCTTGGCACCCCCTACAATTCATAGAGCACTACAGTGTTCCCCCTGTCATTCGCAGTCCCGGTCATTCGTGGTATTTTCTGACTGCGAACCGCCGACAAGGAGAGGGCAGCAGGAGAGAGCAGCCGGAGCGCTGCGAGTGCAGGAAATCACTCGCAGTATGCTCCGACCGCCTCTTCCTGCACTAAGTCAGGCCTTATCCAATCAGGAGCTGCTCTCCGGCTGCCCTCTCCCACTGCCCTCTTCAGGCTCCCCCATGAAAACCCGTATTCGCAGTTTTTCAAGATTCGTGGGGGCTCCTGGAACGGAACCCCCACAAATATCAGGGGAGTACTGTATTCTAAAAACAGCACTCCAGGTTGAATAAAGTTTATTGCAGGAGAGTGTGGCATAGTAGAGCTAAAGCCTCAGCACCCTGAAGTTGTGGGTTCAAACCCCACACTGCTCCCCGTGACCCTGGGCAAGTCTCTTAATCTTCCACTGCCCCAGGTACATTAGATAGGTTGTGAGCCCACTGGGACAGAAAGAGAAAATGCTTAAGTACCTGTATGTATAACTATAAACTGCATTGAGTGTGGTTATAAAGCTACAAAAAGGTGGTATACAAGTCCCAATCCCTTTCCCTGATGTCATAATGCCTCATTCCACCAATAAGAGCCAACCTCATCAGTGATGTCACAATGGCTCCCCTCTGCCCTCCAACCCAGCCAGCAGATTAACCGTTCCCCTTAACTGTATCCGTGTCTGTCTTGCCTGTTTACATTGTAAGCTCTTTGAACAGGGACTGTCTTCTTTGTGACTCTGTACAGTGCTGTGTACGTCTAGTGGTGCTATAGAAATCATTAATAGTAGTAGAAGACAGTAACTGAGTATTGCTACTGGCAACATAAATTTTGACCCAGCCCATAGGACACACCTGGACCCCCCTCTCAACTTATATCCATATATCTTGGCCATCTTTTGACTTATGCACATAAAATGTGTCCATTTCCTGGCAGCAAACGTTTTGTAAGCGAATTACGTTCCCAGTTGGCGCTTGACTCCTACTAATAGGACGCTCATATTTTAAATTCACGCAGCTTAAGCAACTGATGGCTCCAAAGATTCTTTTCTTAGTAATTTAATTTACTCTGGTTTTTTAAAGCACATATTCACGTATTTATTTGCATATCTTGGAAAATGTGTATTTTGCCAATCCAAGCAGAACTTGCTCTTGGCAGATTATAACTTTAACCGCAATACATCCAGCACATCAAAACAAAACCAATACAGAGCTCAACAAACAAGAAAAAAATAAATAAAACCTAAAAACTGAATGGTAAATGTCCCAAATGCTTAAATGACGAAATAAAGCGAGGTGAGGCGCCAGTGCTGCCGAACTGCCCTTGTTCTTCAATTCACCTTTTGTTTCCCAGAGGTTTATGCTGGAAGGACCTAAGTGATGGACTGGAAAGATTGACTATTAGCCAGCCTCGTGGCCTGACTCTTCCCGGCCAGAAAATGTAGCTGGGGAGGGCTTCAATGGCTGGGAGGGTGTAGATGGGTTGAAGTAGGTTTTAACGGAGATTTCGGCAGTTGGAACCCAAGCACAGTACCGGGTAGAGCTTTGGATTTATAATAATAATAATAATGTATTTCTTATATACCGCCAAAGCCGTAGAAGTTCGAGTTGGTTTACAATAAAGAAGGGCTGGACAATCAGCGAATGGGTACAATCAGAGAAGGGGTACAATCAGAAAATACAATCGGTGAATGGGATCAATCAGCAAAATAGATACAATTAATAGATGTAAGCAGGGGAGCTGGTACAATATAAGGGGTCAAGAGTAAGGTGAGTGGAAAGGAGGAGAAAGGAGATCTAGGGGACAAGGGTAGGGTAGGGGTCTTGGGCTACAAATTGGTTAAATAGATTAGTTTTTAATAATTTTCTGCAGTTTAGGTAGGATGAGGAGGGCGAGATAATATTGCTCAGCCAATCATTTAGGTGACCTGCTTGGAAGGCAAGTGTTCTGTTCAGGTGTCTTTTGTAACGGCAGGCCTTTAGAGTCAGATGGCTGAAGAGATGAGCTCTGCGAGTGGGTCTGGATGGATGATCCATGGTAAAGTGGGGGACCATGTATAAGGGGGCCGAACCATGGATGGATTTGTAACAGAGGCAGGCAAACTTGAACAGCACTCTCGCCTCCAGGGGCAGCCAGTGGAGTTTTTGGTAGTAGGGAGTTATGTGTTCCCATTTTTTCAGCCCAAAGATTAGTCGAATTGCTGAATTTTGGATGATACGTAGTCTTTGAATAGTTTTTTTGAAGGAACCCAGGTAGATAATGTTGCAGTAGTCGAGTAAGCTCAGGATGGAGGATTGGACCAGTAAGCGGAATGAGGGTGCGTCGAAGTATTTTCTGATGGTTCTTAATTTCCATAGGGTGGAGAAGCATTTTCTGACTAGTAGGTTGGTGTGAGTTTCAAAGGTGAGGTTGCGGTCTAGAGTCACTCCTAGAATTTTTATGGAATCTGTGATGGGAAAGATTTGACCGTTCAGAGAGATTGATGAGTCTTTGATTTTGTCGTTTGATTTAAATTGAATCAGGTTGGGCAGACTGAATGGACCATTCGGGTCTTTATCTGCCGTCATCTACTCTGTTACTATGTAGGAGCTGTTTTCTAAAGCGTGGCAAGCCAAGGGCTGTGTAAGGGCTTGCGAGGGGGCAAGAAAAGAAGGTGAGAGCACGAAAATTGCTACCCGCACGTTGTTTCCTCTTCTTGGCTGCAGTGCGGCGAACGGCACGGGAGCACAAGGGGACACATTGCATAGGATGCGATATCGGCTTGGTACGGTCCTGTAAACAAGTACGACAAAGTTGTGTAATCACTACCCCTCTCTTTTACTAAGGTGCGCGAACCGATTAGCGCGCGCTAAATGCTAACGCGTGCATATTAGTCTTTGGACGCATTAGCACGCGCTAATTTGATTAGCGCACCTTAGTAAAAGAGAGGGGTGCATGTTAGCCGTCAAAATCAATGCATGCTAGCTACAAAAATTGATTGGTAACTGCTGGGGACTTGGACAGCATCTGACATTTTTTAATTTATTGGGATTTATTAACTGCCTTGGATAGCACGAGATAGAATCCTACTGCCGCCACTACATAGAAAGCTAGGCCTGATGAAACAATTTGTAAAGGCTTTGAATAAAGAAGGTTTGTGCATTGAATACAGAGCGCATATGTTACTTGGACTTACCACGGAAAAACTGAAGGCAGGAATTTTCGATGGTCCACAGATCAGACAACGTATAAATGGCCCACTTTTCAAAGCATCAATGAATGAAATCGAATCATGTGCCTGGTCTTCATTTGTTCTTGTTGTGAAAAACTTTCTTGGCAACAAGGAAGCAGACAACTACACACAATTAGTAGAGGATATGCTCTTTCATTTCAACAGGCTTAAAGTCCATTAACTGCACCGTCACTTAGATCGCTTTCCAGAGAACCTGGGTGACTTAAGCGACGAGTATAGTGAAAGATTTCACCAGGACGTTGAAAGGTCACTTGGACACACAAAGTCAGAGGCGTGAAGAAAGTACAAGAGGTTTATTCACAGCATGCCGGACTCTAGTGCAGTTAACAGCCTGCCTACTAGAGTGTCAGAAACAGGAAATACGTGGACTTTTATGCCCTTTTCGCAAACTAATATATGCAAAAACTACAATTTTCATTTGTTACTTCTATAACTTTTCTACAATTATTATTGATCCTAAGCCAGCACTTATTATAGGTTCAGGGATACCAGGCTACAATTTACTTCGCCGGGACAGGGAGGGCAAAATGGGAGGAGGTGTAGCACTATATACTAAAGATGACATTAAAGTCACCAGAATTGCAGATGTCAGGTACACAGGGGAATCCCTTTGGGTAAATTTGGCCAGGGGGAAAGACAAATGCCTGTATCTTGGCGTAATATACAGACCCCCAAATCAACAGGAGGACCTGGATATGGAATTGATCGGAGACATAGAGAATATCACCTTGCGTGGGGATACAGTACTGTTAGGTGACTTCAATATGCCTGGTGTGGATTGGAACACACTTTCCTCTGCATCCAGCAGCAGCAGGAGGCTATTGAACTCTATAAAGGGAGCAAGACTGAAACAACTGGTACTGGAGCCAACAAGGAAGCAGGCAATACTGGACCTGTTACTTACAAATGGCGAGAGTGTCACAGAGGTCTCAGTGGGCGAGGCATTGGCCTCCAGTGACCACAATATGGTATGGTTCAATCTCAAAAAGGGGTTCGCCAAAGCTAACACATTGACCAAGGTCCTAAGCTTCAAGGACGCCAACTTCGAGGACATGGGGGAATTCATCCATCAAGCGCTACAAAACCAAGCGGTAACAGATAACGTAGAAGAAATGTGGTCAGCTCTGAAAAATACCATACAGGAGGCAACCAACCGATATATAAAATCAGTAAGTAAACGGCGAAGGAACAATAGGCCACAGTGGTTCTCTGTGGAGATCTCGGGCCTCATAAAAGAAAAGAAAAGAGCGTTCATTTCTTACAAACAATCAGGGAACCAGGACTCAAGAGAAGACTACCTGGTCAAGGCAAGAGCCGTCAAAACAGCAGTTAGAGAGGCCAAATTCCGAAACGAGGAGACGTTAGCAAAGAACATCAAGAAGGGCGATAAATCCTTCTTCAGGTATATTAGCGACAGAAACAGAAACACAGGCGGGATAGTACGCCTTAGGAAACCAGACGGGAACTATGTAGAAGAGGACTCGGAAAAGGCTAAACTTTTAAACGAATACTTCTGCTCGGTCTTCACCTGCGAGGAGCCGGGATCTGGCCCTCTGCTACAGACGAGGGATTGTTCAGTAGACCCGTTTAGTAGCTTCGAGTTTACGCCAGGCAGTGTCTACTGTGAGCTGTCTAAACTCAAGGTTAACAAAGCGATGGGGCCAGACAACCTGCACCCCAGGGTGCTCAGGGAATTGAGTGATGTCTTGGCGGAACCACTATCCGCACTCTTCAATCTCTCCCTTAGTACAGGTATAGTCCCGTTGGACTGGAAAACGGCTAACGTCATTCCACTTCATAAAAAAGGTTGCAAAATGGAGGCTGCAAACTATAGACCGGTGAGTCTCACATCAATAGTGAGCAAGCTGATGGAAACTCTAATCAAACATCAATTGGATACGATCATGAACGAGGAGAATCTACGGGATCCCCGTCAACATGGATTTACTATGGGGAGATCCTGCCAATCCAACCTGATCAGCTTCTTTGACTGGGTGACGAGGAAGCTGGATGTTGGGGAGCCCCTGGACATCGTATACTTAGACTTCAGCAAAGCTTTCGATAGCGTACCACACCGCAGGCTGTTGAACAAAATGAGTTCTATAGGATTGGGTGACACTTTGACAAAATGGGTTGAGAACTGGCTTGGAGGCAGGCTTCAGCGAGTGGTGGTGAATGGCACCCCCTCTGAAATGACAGAGGTGATCAGTGGAGTGCCGCAGGGATCGGTCTTGGGCCCGATCCTGTTCAATATCTTTATAAGAGACTTAGCAGAAGGGCTTCGAGGTAAAATAACGTTATTTGCAGATGACGCCAAGCTATGCAATGTAGTAGAAAGGAGTGTAACGATCAAAAACTCAATGTCCGACAATATGACGCACGACCTACTCCTATTGGAGCGCTGGTCTAGGATCTGGCAACTAGGTTTCAATGCCAAAAAATGCAAGGTCATGCACCTTGGCAACCAAAACCCATGCAGAAGTTACACCCTTAATGGCGAGATCCTAGCAAGGACTGTAGCAGAACGGGACTTAGGGGTGATCATCAGTGAAGACATGAAGACTGCCAATCAAGTGGAGCAGGCTTCATCTAAGGCTAGACAAATCATAGGGTGTATACGTAGGGGTTTCGTCAACCATAAGCCTGAAGTCATTATGCCATTGTATAGATCCATGGTGAGACCCCATCTGGAATACTGTGTACAATTCTGGAGGCCTCATTACCGGAAAGATGTGCTGAGACTAGAGTCGGTCCAGCGAATGGCCACCCGGATGGTCTCAGGACTCAAGGACCTCCCATACGAGGAACGGCTGGATAAGTTGCGGCTATACTCACTCGAGGAACGCAGAGAGAGGGGAGACATGATCGAGACGTTCAAATATCTCACGGGCCGCATCAAGGTGGAAGAAGATATCTTCTTTTTCAAAGGTCCCACGACTACAAGAGGGCATCCGTGGAAAATCAGAGGAGGGAAGCTGCACGGTGACACCAGAAAATACTTTTTCACTGAAAGAGTGGTGGATCGCTGGAATGGTCTTCCACTTCAGGTGATTGAGGCCAGCTGCGTGCCGGATTTTAAGACCAAATGGGATCGTCACGTGGGTTCTCTTCACAGAGAAAGGTAGGGGTGGGTCATTAAGGTGGGCAGACTAGATGGGCCGTGGCCCTTATCTGCCGTCTATTTCTATGTTTCTATGTTTCTAACTTATAGTCCTATAGGAAACTAGCTCATTTCTCTGCTTATCTAAATCTTACATGTCTAAATGTTACATGTACAGAAGGGCAGGGCACATCATGGCTCAAACTCTTATCTATTCAGCTTACAATGTGGTAAGGCAGGGACATACATTTCAGGCAGATGAAGTCAATAGATTGAACACTGTTTTCAGCTATGTAGGCCAGAGCAATATTTTAAACAACAGTTAACCATTTCATGACCCTACAACGTAAAACCAATGGAAGCCAGATACCAAGAAAATGGGATGCACACATGATGGCAGACTATTGTTGGAATCTTATGCGGGATTGTCCTGGCGGTTCCCACTCTCAGAAGTCTTACAAAAGGAGCTTCTTGGGTGTCGAATGACTGGAAAGTTTGTATCATAAATTTGTATTTTTGCCATGAAATATGTAGATTTTCATGTTGTTCACTTTTCTTTAAATTTTAATATGTTTCTTTCTCGCCTACTTTGGCATTCCATGACCTATAGCGGCTACCTAGCCGCGATTCCAGCGGCCATTTCAGCCGCCTTTTATGCAGGCGTCGGTAGGCGCTTCAACCCTGCCATTTCTGACTGCGTTTATCAAGTGCTTAGGCATCAGCAGGGCACCTGTTAATGCCTAAATTTAGGTGCTGGTTATAGAATTTCTCCCTGTAAGTTTAAAAAAATCAAATTGTTCCTACGAAATTTTCATTTTTTTTTTTTTTTTTTTTTGCAATCTAGTTTTAAAACGACTTATTATTTATGTCATAAAAATATCAGACCTGATGAACTCACTAAACCTTGCTGCACTTACGGTCTGGCAGAAGCCTCAGCAAAGACCTTTCTCTTTCCTTTCCCACTGCCTCTTGCTCTAACTGTGAAACTGTGAATCAACGAAGAGCTTATTTTGGAGACTGAGACGTGTGGTCTTCTCCGAGCTAAAAGGCTGGTAAACAGGCATATAATAACCAAACCCGCAAGCCTTTCCTTACATAGATCAAAACACATGGAATTCCTTGCTAAATATACTGTGTTTAGTGTTAGTTCAGATCTCAATATAAGTGGTGCAAGGAGAGCCTCCGTATAATCCGGATTTAGAACGAGATCTAATGAAAGTCAACAGCATCGGCCTCTGAGGAAACTGGGTAGCCGTCGGGCTATAAGCTAAGGGCTCCTTTTACAAAGGTGCGCTAGCGTTTTTGCACCGGATCAGCGCGCGCTAGCCGAAAAATTAAAAGGAGACGGCAGCGGAATAGAATCTGCAATCGTTTGTTCATAACCATTTGCCCGTTGAATTAGAAGTTGATCCAACTGTTTTTCCATTGACAGTCTGGCTTCCATGGATCGAAACACGTGGGATTCCTTGCTAAATAGATTTGCCCACTCTTTTACTAAGGGGCGCTAACCGATTAGTCTATGGACGCGTTAGTGTTTAGCGTGTGCTAATTTGATTAGTGCACGCTAATCGGTTAGCGCACCTTAGTAAAAGAGGGCCTCAGAGGCAACGCACCTACGCCGCCTACTCTCGCCAGATGCTGCTTGGTGTATATGTTCATTATCATGTCTAATTCGTAAATTATGTTTCTGTCCTGTCTCGATTATATCGTGGATGTACTTTGCAGCCCGTTCTGGGCTCCTTTGGGAGGACGGGCTAAATAATTGACTATATAAATAAATTAAAATAAATAATAGACCGGACTGTTCCTTCTACTCAGCTCCTCATAACTCTTTTTCTGGTCCACTTTGGGGAAAAAAAAAAGAAAAAAGCACGGCAAAATCAAATTGCCCGGGTTAAATACAGACTTAAAAACAAAA
The DNA here is from genome assembly GCF_902459505.1 of Geotrypetes seraphini. NCBI lineage: Eukaryota > Metazoa > Chordata > Amphibia > Gymnophiona > Dermophiidae > Geotrypetes > Geotrypetes seraphini. The sequence goes on along the minus strand of NC_047093.1, from coordinate 12,615,373 downwards.
CCGTGGTCCATCTATATCAGTGGTCTCAAACACGAGGCCCGGGGGCCACATGCGGCCCGCCAGGTACTATTTTGAGGCCCTCGGTATGTTCATCATAATCACAAAAGTAAAACAAAACAGTTTCTTGATCATATATCTCTTTAGCTATAAATTACAATATTATTATTAAGACTTAGCCAAAAGGAAAGATTTATAAACTATACAGAGTTTGACCTCATGCAAAATTGTCATTTCTTTAATAAGACATTAACTATTTTTTTTTCTGAGGCCCTCCAAGCACCTACAAATCCAAAATGTGGCCCTGCAAAGGGTTTGAGTTTGAGACCACTGATCTATATAGTCAGAAGGGGATTTTTGCTAAGGGAAGAGGAGGAGGGTCTTCCACTTGACAGGGAAGTATCTATCTAATGAGTAATGTGACACTGAGGTGCCAGTTCTTGGGTAGAGGGATGACAGTAAACAGACACACGCTTTGAACTTATGGGTTTTATCGTATGTCCTGCTGTGACCACGGAAAAACAACATACTATAGTGGAGTTCTTCCCTGTTAACCCAAAACACAAACTAACCATGGAAACAACCAGTGAAAGCCCCCTGTATTACGGTTTAACTGGAAACTTAACAGCTAGTCAGATATTTCCATTATAACAAAACAACTACAAACTATCCAAACACAGCACTAAGACTCATCTATTTATTTATTTATTTATTCGATTTTTTTTAGCCCGTCCTCCCAAAAGAGCCCAGAACGGGTTACAAAGAATATATTGGTGCATTAAAATTATAAGTAAAATAGGTACTTAGAAATTCCCTTACTGTCCCGAAGGCTCACAATCTAACTAAAGTACCTGGAAAAATGACAATTAGTAGAGTAATAAAGAAAGAAAATAGAGATAGAGGAGAAAAATAAGAAAATAAACATACTAATAAGATTACAATGATCTAAAGGAATTTGAAAAAAAAGAGGGGAGATAAGAATAGGTGCAGAGGGAGAACCGTTGAAGCAATAGAATTCTGGGGAAATTTAAATGAAATTTGAATGATAAAATAAAACAAAATAAGTGGTAAAACAATAAGTGAGATTAAAAAATATATCATAAACTAAAAAGAATTGAAAATAAAATCAAAACAGTCAAAACTGAAGTCCAGCTTGAACGGGCCCCCGAGCCAACCGTTGGTCCGATGGCCGGACTGCAGCCCTCCTCCGTCGGCTCTCCCCTCATTGAAGAAACATGATCACATTACAGAAGCATATCTCCAATCGCACTGGCTTCCGATCCCAGCAAGAATACAATTTAAATTCTACTGCCTACTATTTAAGACTTTATACGGAGACAGTCCAAACTACCTGAATAACCGCCTCATCCACAACACCGCAACCAGACATAGGAAAACTCACACCCCATTCTCATACTCCCCAATTAAGGAGGTCAAATGGAAAAAACTATATGATGGCCTCCTGGCCACTCAAGCAGCCAAACTAGACAACCAAATCGCCAATCTACTGACGGCATCCCTCAACTACAAGACTTTTAGAAAAGAAGTAAAGACCATACTCTTCAAGAAAACTCTGAAAAAAGAAATAATAGCGCAAGTCTCAAACTCCACCTCTCACTAAAGCCAACTACCCCAAACAAATAACCTTACCCATTTCTCACTCTTTTTGAAAATGACCAATTTTTTGGGGGTAAGTTCTTGTTGTAATACATCTAGGATAATTCTTTTGTAATCCGCCTTGAACTGCAAGGTAATGGCGGAATAGAAATCCCTAATGTAATGTAATTATTGCCCAACAAGGAGTTAAAAATGTGTACTTACTTTATAAGGCAAGGAATGTATCATACTTATGGTAAAAAAAAAAAAAAAACAACAACAACCCACCATGGATTTTTGGGATCAGAAAGTGCCATTTAAACAGGGTTTCGACTTGGTCCCAGGTAATGCTGTGACACCGCTGTCTCTAGTACTGAAAGAGCCACTTCTTAGTCATATTATTGTCCCAGAATATTTTTGTATCTATATTGTCCTGAGTCTGAGTGGACTATTTTTCAGTCTCATTATGTCCTTGTATGTCTGATGGCATTTATCTTAAGAACATAAGAATAGCCTTACTGGGTCAGACCAATGGTCCATCAAGCCCACTATCCCATTCTCACGGGGACCAATCCAGGTCCCTGGTACCTGGCCAAAACCCAAAGAGTAGCAACATTCTATACAGAATCTCAAAGAATAGCAAGATTCCGGAATCCCAGAGAGTAACAAGATTCTAGAATCCCAAAGAGTAGCAACATTCTATGCTACCGATCCAGGGCAAGCAGAGGCTTCCCCCATGTCTTAATAACAGACTATGGACTTTTCCTCCAGGAATTTGTCCAAACCTTTCTTAAAACCAGCTACGCTATCTGCTTTTTCCCTGCAGTTTCATCTTCCTTGAACCTTGTTCCACAGCACAGCTGAAATGCCAAGTCAGAGATCCCGGAAACAGTGCTGGCACACTGGCATGCAAATGGTCTTCTGAAGTCTCTCTGTGGTGCTGAATATAAATTTATGTATTATTTAAGTATTTAAGCTATTTATTATCTGCCTAAAACCTAGACGGCTTACAATAAAATCTTCCAAAGTCAAAAAAGCATAAACAAATAAACATGTATGTATTCTATATACTAAATTCTAAATACAGTAACTCCACTTTTCATGCAAAAGCCTGGACAGGAGAGGCTCCTCCCAGTTAAGTCACACTGGCTGGCACATGTAAACCGTTCTGAGCTCTCCTGGGAGAATGGTATAGAAAATTGATTAAATAAATTAATTTAACTGTGGGACATCAATATTAGGCTTTTGGTAGAAGTGAATCGCTTGTTTACTCTTTCCAAAAATACAAAGATTAGGAGTCATTCGATGAAGCTTCTAAGTAATAAATTTAAAACAAATTGGAGAAAATATTTCTTCACTTGGGGTGTAATTAAGCTCTGAAATCTGTTGCCAGAGAATGTAGTAAAAGCAGTTAGCTTGCAGTAGCAGGGTTTAAAAAAAGATTTGAATAATTTCCTGAAAGTCTGTTTTTAAGATGGATTTAGGATGAGCAGCATAAAATCTGTTTTACTCCTATGGGATCTTGCCAAGTACTTGCGCCCTGGATTGGAAGCAGGATACTGGGCTTGATGGACACTTGCTCCCTCTTTTACTAAACGAAACTTCTCTGGCTCGGTCCAAAACTAGAACAGTTGCCCACCCTCTTCGCACTGCCCTCTGGTGCCACGCTGCAGTTTGAGTTCTCAAGCAAAGTTCTAGGCATCACCATCGACTCTTCTCTTTCCTTCAACGACCACCTCAACTCCCTGGTAAAATCATGCTTTTTCAGCCTCCACATGCTGAGGAAAGTGAGATCCTGCTTCCGCCAACAACATTTTGCCGCCCTTGTTCAATCCATCATCCTTTCCAAACTAGATTACTGTAATTCCATCTACCTAAGTCTAACCACAAAGAGTCTTCATAGACTTCAACTAATCTAATATAATCTAATCTAATCCTTAGGTTTGTATACCGTATCATCTCCACGTTCGTAGAGCTCGGCGCGGTTTACAGTAGATGAAATAGGAAGGAACTACAACAAAAGGTTAGAGGAAAAGTATGAAGAATATTTAGAGGACTTGGGATGCCAGATATGAAGAGTTTTTGAGGACTTGGGATACCAAGGTTGGAGAGAGGCTTAAATTTTTGAGAAAAGCCAGGTTTTTAGATGTTTGCGGAAAACTTGGAGAGAGCTCAAGTTCCGAAGAGAGGAGGTAAGGTTGTTCCAGAGCTCAGTGATTTTGAAGGGGAGGGAGGTCCCAAGCTTTCCTGTATGGGAAATGCCTTTTAGCGAGGGGAAGGATAGTTTTAATTTGTGGGAGGGTCTGGTGATATTAGGGTTTGAGGAATTCCAAGAAAGAGGGATAAAGGGAGGGAGGATACCGGGTAGGATTTTGAAAGCTAAACAGGCGCATTTAAAGTGGACCCTGGCGATTATCAGAAGCCAGTGAAACTTGGACAGGAGCGGGGAGACATGGTCAAATTTACTTTTAGCGAAGATGAGCTTGGCCGCGGCATTCTGAATCCGCTGAAGTCTGTGAAGGTTTTTTCTAGTTAGGCTTAAGTAGATAGAGTTACAATAGTCCTGTCTGGAAAGGATGATGGATTGGACAAGGAGGGTAAAATGTTTTTGATGGAAGCAGGAACTAACTTTCCTCAGCATGTGAAGGCTGAAAACGCATTTTTTTTTTACCAAGGATTAGAGGTGGTCATTGAAGGACAATGTGGAATAGGAGTGTGTGGCGCAGTGGTTGAAGCTACAGCTTCAGCACCCTGGGGTTGTGGGTTCAAACCCCGTGCTGCTCCTTGTGACCCTGGGCAAGTCACTTAATCCTCCAGAGCCCCAGGTACATTAGATAGATTGTGAGCCCACCGGGACAGGTACCTGATTGTAATACCGCTTAGATAACCTTGATTGGCGGTTTATAAAATCCTAATAAACTTGGAATCGATGAGGTCAGGCTGGCGCTAACTAATTCAGAACACTGCGGCCAAGTTGATCTTCGCAAAATGTAAATTTGACCATTGTCTCCCCACTTTTGTCCAAACTCCACTGGCTCCCAATCAATGTTCCTGTCTAGCTTTTAAAATCCTCCCTCCTCTAATCCCTCTATCTTGGAACTCCCCAAGTCCCAACAACACCAGGCCCACCCAAAATAATAATAATAATAATTTTATTTCTTATATACCGCTGTACCGTGAGGTTCTAAGCGGTTTACAGTAGAAACAGAAGAAATGCAATTAAGTAAGATTAATTAAGATGAAGAGAAAGTACTTAGAGTTCCCTGACTGTCCCAAAGGCTCACATTCTTGCTAAAGTACTTGAGAAAAATAAATTAGTTAGGTTATAAACATAGAGTAGAAGAAGGTAGGAAAACAGTTCATAGGAAAATTAATTTTGAATACATTATACAGGATGTATTTTTTTATTTATTTATTTTTTTTCAAATACGATATAAGGGAGGGATTTAACATAATAAACATAATAACATATATATAATAATAATATATAACACTTATTGTCATTTTGAAAATGAATAAAGAGTTAAACTTGGGAATATAAAGAGGAGATATAAAGAGAAGAATTTAGGTAGATTGTATATGCTTAGTGAATAGATGAGTTTTGATTTCTTTTTGGAAGGCTTAGATGTTGTAATCAGCAATTTAGAGATAAAAGTGTGTCGGTTTAAGCAAATATTACATTACATTACATTATTAGTGATTTCTGTTTCGCCTATGCCTTGTTGTTCAAGGCGGATTACAAATTATAGGAGATTTGGACATTACCAAAAGAATTGCGTAATAACGATTATCTAGATAAAAACTTAAACTTTCCTTCCCCTCACTAAAAGGTATTTTCTATTGGGAAAATCTCTCTTCTTCGGAATCACAGGGCTTTGGAATAACCTTACTACCCCATTACGGAATCCGGGCTCCTTCCAACTATTCCGTAAGCACCTGAAAACCAGTCTTTTCACAAAAACGTAACGCTCTCCTCCCCTCCCTATATTCAAACCATCAAACTCAATGTGTTATTCTTTTCCTTTATTAAGCTCTCGTAAACCATGCCGAGCTCTATATTTATGGAGAGGATGCGGTATATAAACTTAAGGTTTAGTTTAGTGCTATTCGAATTAGCGTGCATTAAATGCTAACACGTCCATAGATTAACATGCACACATCAACGTTTAGCGCATGATAATTGGTTATCGCACTTTAGTACAAGAGGGCCTAGGCGGCACATACTGGAGCAGGACTCGATTATCCACTCCTACCCTTGATGAGACCATCTTCAAGCACCAGCCTGACCTCATGCACAGCTTTCTTGAAAGTCGTCCCTTAATTTCGAACCTCGGTTCCTCTCTCTCTCTCCTATCTACATGCTCCTTCTATACTTACTTGCTGTCTGTTAAAATGTTTTATCACGCATTGCATTGACCTTGTAATGCAACGCACTTTGTATTGCAATCTGAATATTGTTTAACTGCTGTGATTATCTATTGCTTATGTTTGACTTACTCTTGCTGTTCACCACTTTGACTGAACTCCTTCAAAAAGGTGGTAAACACAGACAGTCCCCGAGTTACAGACGCCCAACTTAAGCATGACTTTTACTTAAGAACACGGTTGCAGCTTCATTTGATTTCACTGAGCAGTATTTCCAGTGGCATAGACTCGTCCTTACGCTTCTGGATCAGATTCAGGAATGACGCTTGGCCACATAAAGAGCAGTGTGTGGTTGTGCTTGCTGTACCTTAGAGGGAACACTGGAAGGGACAGTTGGCCCTTTTGTCAGCTGGGAGCAGAGGGAAGCAACAAGAATCTTAAAATCTACAAATTCTGAGTTACATACAAATCTGACTTAGGAACAGTTTTAAAAACATAACTTGTTCTTAACCTGGGGACTGCCTGTAAAGGAATAATCAAGCCATTATGACATCACTGATGAAGTTGGCTCTTAGGCTTTGGTGGAATGAGGCATTATGACATCACAATACAAGCTCTGGAATGTTGCTATTCCTTGGAATCTTGCCAGGCACTTACTTGTAACCTGGGTTGGCCACTGTTGTAAACAGGATACCGGGCTTGAGGGACCTTTGATCTGTCCCAGTATGGCAACTCTTATGTTCTAATGTGAGTCAAGTTACCGACACCTGACTTAAGTACGACTCGTACTTAAGAACGTGGTTGCGGCTTCATTTGATTTCCAGTGACATAGACTCGTCCTTACAGCTCTCCTGGATCAGATTCAGGAATGATGCGTGGCCCCATTAAGAACAGTGTGTGGCTGTGCATGCTGTACCTTAGAGGGAACACTGGAAGGGACAGTTGGCCCTTTTGTCATCTGGGAGCGGAGGGAAGAAGCAAGAATCTTAAATTCTACAAGTTCTGACTTACATACAAATCCGACTTAAGAACAGCTTTAAAAACGTAACTCGTTCTTAACCCGGGGACTACCTGTAAATCCTAATTAATAAATAAATAAATACTTATGTTTTTATATTCTTATAACAGAATCTGGCCACCCAGATGCCTTTATAGACTAGGCTTTTATCGTGTGTCCTCAGGGTATGTACATGGACGTACCCAGAATTGCCCCATAAGGGCCTAAGTCGTCAAAGCCCTTTTCCGCAGACATGGAATGGCAAATAAGCCTTTGGTGACATGACTCAGGGATCGGAGCACAACCGGAATTAGCTCGGACTTGCTTTCCGCCTCTCACTTTGGCAGGACCGTGTAGAGGGAAATTTTCGAGATGCCATAGGCAGACTCAAAGTCTGCAGGGCTTTTTCCCTGAGGGCTTTGCACCAGTTCTCGTGTTTGCAGATTACCAGGGCCTTAGTTAGCATGCATGCTAAAAAATTAGCACCTGGTACGAGGAAGGCGCTAAATTTTAAGTCCCAGCAGATGTGTGCTAAATAGAACCCGAAGAAGGGCATGCCATGCTATTTTGCATGCACTCACTAAAGTCTAATTTGGATTTGATTGTCTTCCATTTACATAGGTGCGGGCTAGCTTTAGTTTGGGATCCACTAACATCAGCAAGGACTGCTTTAATGTGCAGATCTTGTAGGAAGTCTAAGGGCTCCTTTTACGAAGGCGCTCTAGGGTTTTTAGCGCATGCACAAAATTTCCGCATGCTATAGCGCGCGGTAGCTGAAAATCTACTGTCTCCTAAAAAGGAGGCGGTAGCGCCTAGTGCGCTCAGGAATTTAATGCGCACTATTGCAGGCGTTAAGGCCCTGGTGCACCTTTGTAAAAGGAGCCCCAAGTATGATAAAGAAGGGAATCACGAGTAGGTCGGAGGACGTCATAATGCCGCTTTACAGAGCAAGGGTCAGACCACACTTGGAATACTGTGTCCAACACTGGTCTCCCTACCTAAAGAAGGACATAACCCTGCTGGAGAGAGTGCAGAGGCGAGTCATGAAGCTAGTAAAAAGTATCGAGAATTTGAGCTACAAAGAACGCCTCGGAAAACTGGGACTGTTCACCCTCGAGAAGAGAAGACTGCGAGGGGATATGATAGAGACTTTCAAAATACTAAAAGGATTCGACAAAATAGAGTAAGAAACATCGTTATTCACATTGTCAAATGTGACTCGGACAAGAGGTCATGGACTGAAACTGAGGGGCGGCAGACTCAGGACTAATGTCAGGAAGTTCTGCTTCACACAGCGAATGGTGGACGCTTGGAATGCTCTCCCGGAGGAGGTCGTGACGGAGACCACTATTCCGGGATTCAAGGGCAAGTTGGATGCACACCTTCTTGCAAAACACATTGAGGGATACGGTTGAACAAGGTCTTCAGCAGGGAACACCTGGATTGGCCTCCGCGAGTGCGGGTCGCCGGACTGGATGGACCTAAGGTCTGATCCGGTGAAGGCATTTCTTATGTTCTTATGTATCTTTATTCATTTTACATGAAAAAAAAGAGAAAAGAAAACAATTACAAACCTTTAATGGAGAACAGTGAATCTACGACAGTGTGGATATTCAGGAATTACGACGAACATGAGATGATCATATTGACCGTTTAACTTTAGATTAAAAAAACCAAACAATCAGATTTCTTAGCAATATGTATTTCAAAGCTATAGGTTGTACATACTAAGGGCTCCTTTTACTAAGGCAGGAAATTACCGCGTGCTACACCACACGCTACGCTTCTAGAACTAACGCCAGCTCAATGAGCTATTCCACGCGTTAAAGCCCTAGCGCACCTTAGTAAAAGGAGCCCTAAGTTCCACCACTGATTCTAATGTAGTTTTGTTCGATCTTTCCATGAGCTCAATATCATTTTAACGGGAAGGAGAGTAGAGAATCCAAAAGAGAGCCAACATGCTGCTGTTTTAAAGTAAACAGAACGCAGAATGACATATTGGTAAACAACGTTTGGCATGGCTAGCACTGTTCTATAAATGGCAATCAACCCGGAGTCCATAGTCTGTTATTGAGAAAAACACGGGGAAGCCATGGATCGGTAGCATGGAATGTTGCTACTCTTTAGGGTTCTAGACTCTTGTTACTTTTGGGATTCCGGAATCTTGTTATTCTTTGAGATTCTGTATGGAATGTTGTTACTCTTTGGGATTCTAGAATCTTGTTACTCTCTGGGATTCTGGAATCTTGCTATTCTTTGAGATTCTGTATGGAATGTTGTTACTCTTTGGGATTCTAGAATCTTGTTACTCTCTGGGATTCTGGAATCTTGCTATTCTTTGAGATTCTGTATGGAATGTTGTTATCTTTGGGATTCTAGAATCTTGTTACTCTCTGGGATTCTGGAATCTTGCTATTCTTTGAGATTCTGTATGGAATGTTGTTACTCTTTGGGATTCTAGAATCTTGTTACTGTCTGGGATTCTGGAATCTTGTTATTCTTTGAGATTCTATATGGAATGTTGCAACTCTTTGGGATTCTAGAATTTTCTTACTCTCTAGGATTCCGGAATCTTGTTATTCTTTGAGATTCTGTATGGAATGTTGTTACTCTTTGGGATTCTAGAATCTTGTTACTGTCTGGGATTCTGGAATCTTGCTATTCTTTGAGATTCTATATGGAATGTTGCAACTCTTTGGGATTCTAGAATTTTGTTACTCTCTAGGATTCCGGAATCTTGTTATTCTTTGAGATTCTGTATAGAATGTTGTTACTCTTTGGGTTTTGGCCAGGTACTAGTCCCAACGTCTGGGAAGCTGCATTATTCCATCCAAGACACAGTTTTTGTTCAATTGCTGAATGGCTCGGGTACCGGCGGAAGAAAGCTCTTCCAGAGATGCAAAATGATGTCCACGCATAGGTTGTTTCAATATGTCTGGACTGTAGGGAGCATTAGGTAACACCTCCCAGCCGTATTTGCGTAGTTCTTCAATGATGACATTCCCTATTTGCGGGCGAACGTTGTCGTGAAGAATGAGTGGCCCAGCCAAGAGCAACGGAGTTGAGTTTTGTGAAATTTTCTGCACATTTTTTGCAAAAAATCACGATAATACACTGCTGTAACACTTCTTCCACATGGAACTTTGTCTGTAATGATGACGCCTTCATGATCATAAGCAAAAATCATCATTTGTTTGTCTTTTGATTGAGCTCATCGAAATTTTTTAGGTCGTGGGGAAGATGGAGCTCTTCACTCATCATTGAAAAACTACGCGAATACGGCTGGGAGGTGTTACCTCATGCTCCCTACAGTCCAGACATGTTGAGACAACCTATGCGTGGACATCGTTTTGCATCTCTGGAAGAGATTTCTTCCGCCGGTACCTGAGCCATTCGGCAACTGAAAAAAACAGTGTCTTGGATGGAATAATGAAGCTTCCCGGACATTGGGACTCGATCATTGCAAAGCAGGGAGACTATATTGAAGGACTGTATAGAAATACTTGAAAAAAAATAGACATGTAAATTAAAAAAAAAAAAAAAAAATAGTGTGCATTATTTATGAAATGACCCTCATACAAGCATGACTAACCTAGTATGACACGTGGCATGATATAACCTAGCATGGTAGGCATGGCATGGCAAACATTGTGTAAAACTTTCCACTTTTGAATCCAACTGCGATTTACAAAACTGGACTAAGCCAACCCATTCTTCTAATTTATTGAGAAATTAGGTGACCTTCAGATGCAGGACTGAGGGCTTTTCAAGAGTGGTTTACAACACTGTTTCTCAACTTCTTCAAGCCATGTACCCCTAAGTCTAACAAATATCAACCGAGTACACCTGCCCAAGCTCTGCCCCAGACCCACCCAGGCTCCACCCCAAACCCACCCAAACTCCAACCCAGTGGAGGAGGCGGGCAGGAAGGAGGGATCCCGGCAGCAGCTTTGATGGAGGGTGAAGGGCAGGAAGGAGGGATCCCTGGTGGTGGTGGGCGGGCAGGCAATATCCTTGGCAGCGACCAGTGCCGAGTACCCCCAGTAAGCGGCTCGCGTATCCCGTGTACCCAAGTGTTGAAAAACACTGGTTTACAACACTGTGGTTAAGAAATATATGTATATATTTACAAGCCTACCTCATATTCCAAATGTAAACATCTCTTCAATAACTTTTTTAAATGTTGCAGGGTCTGCAGTCAACCTCACTTTCAAAGCAAGCTGGTTCCGGACCGTTGGACCTTCAATTGAAAACACGCCCTTATAGTTTTCTTCAAAATGAACTTTTCATAAAGCTGGAATATCCAAATTGTGATCTTAATGCAAAATTTGGCGCATATATTTATAGTACTGTAGATAATTAATATGCAAATTCCCTTTTCAATGCCTTATATTAAAAAAAAAGAAAAATAATTTTAAATATTAATCCTTTTGCCAGTTAACAATCAGGGCAGTTGTTTCAACACTGGTGTGATATATTGGAAACGCAAAAGATCTGTAGTATTTTGATTAACCAGCAAAGTTTGTATCTTAGCTACTGGTAGAAAGTGATCAGATAGAAAGTGATTAGCTTGTTTAGAGATCCTTTTATTAAGTGGTGTTAGAGCATTTTACCAAGGGCCGCCGAGGTAACTGCTCCTACACTCATTGAATTCCATGAGCGTTGGAGGCCTTGTCTCATCAGGCCCATGTTAAAATGCTCTAACGCCACTTAGCAAAAGCCAGCGTTTATTTAGTATTTCACATTCTGCCAATAAGCACCAGAATCCATGGTATACTAGGGAAAAATTAAGAGCATAAGAATAGCCTTACTGGGTCAAACCAATGGTCCATCAAGTCCAGTAGCCCGTTCTCACGGTGGCCAATCCAGGTCACTAGTACTTGGCCAAAACTCAAAGAGTAGCAATATTCCATGCTACCGATCCAGAGCAAGCAGTGGTTTCCCCCATGTCTTTCTCAAGAACAGACTATGGACTTTTCCTCCATGAATTTGTCCAAAACTTTCTTAAAACCAGCTACACTATCCACTTTACCGCAACCTCTGGCAACGCATTCCAGAGCTTTAACTATTCTCTGAGTGAAAAAATATTTCCTCCTATTGGTTTTAAAAGTATTTCCCTGCAGTTTCATCGACTGTCCCCTAGTCGTTGTAATTTTTGACAGTGAAAAATCGTTCCACTTGTACCCGTTCTACTCCACTCAGGACTTTGTAGACTTCAATCATGTTTCAAGTTTATTAGGTATCTATCAAGGTTATCTAAGCAGTTTTTCAATCAAGTACTGAAGCATTTTCCCTGTCTATCCCGGTGGGCTCATAATCTATCTAACGTACTTGGGACTATGGAGGACTCCTTTCAGCCACCTCTTTTTCAAAGCTGAAGAACCCTAACCTTTTTAGTCTTTCCTCGTATGAGAGGAGTTCCATCCCCTTCATCATCTTGGTCGCTCTTCTTTGAACCTTTTCTTGTGCTGCTTTATCTTTCTTGAGATAAGGAGACTAGAATTGAACGCAATACTCCAGATGAGGTCGCATCATGGAGCGATACCATCCCTTTTTAAAAATAATTATTAAAAAATTAGCTGCCAAGTGTTGTGTTTTAGCATCTAATTTTCGTCTAACTTTTCATCCAAGTCAAAAACGCCTAGAACAAGCCCTGTTGGACGTGGGAGAGTTCTGCAAAGTGATGGACTGAACATCCAGACATGCCACCTAAATAGTGGGGTACCTTACAGGGCACTGCTGTGAACTTCAAAAAAAGGGTTCCATGTCTTTTCCTCACTATAGCTCCCTTATAGGTCATGGTGAGCCCCCCAAACCACCTCCAGAATCCCCTAGACCCACTTATCTACCACCCTTGCCAGTAAAAAAGGGTTTGTGGGTGTATAGGGCAGTGCACATGTTTATGTATCAATGCAGTGATCACAGGGGCTTATGGGCATGGGTCCTCCTCTCCATGCCCTAATGCACCGCCAAGACGGCCTAAGCCGCTTCTGTGCTGGACGACTAGGCTTTCCTATGCCAGATTGCCAGGTGATGATGGTCTGGAGGCTGAATTTTAAAGGTGTGATTAATATTTTTATGGCGGTGGGGGGGTCGGTGATCACTGTGGTCGTGTGTGGAGGTCTGTTTTATGTGTTTGAAGTGCTTATCTGGTGATTTTAGGTGGTCTAAGTCACAACGTCCAAGTTCCGTCGATCCTGTGCTGTATAACTTTTGGTTATACATGCTGTACGACTAAGTCTAAGCCGGCCCACCTTCCGCCCTCAACACTCCTCCCGAAATGCCCCGTATAGCTTTGGTCGTTCAGCGGTACTATGAAGGCCTAGGTCATTTAGAAATACGTCCAAAACCCGTTTTTATTATCGGCACTTGGACTTATTTGGGAAATGTTCATCCAAGTGCCGACTTAGGCCGGTTTTTGGACATTTTTCTCTTTCGATTATGAGCGCCAAAGTGTTTAGTAAACAGAATAGTTTTCAAAACCTTATGAAAAAAAGAAAGGGAACCAGAACTTCTCAGGAAAGGTGTAAGATCATTCCAAAGTTGTGTGAACTTGAAGGACAGAGAGAGGCCAATGGGACATGGTATTTAGAGAGTTTAGTAGGTTGTAACAGGAGCTGAATTATTGTTCAATTCCTTCTTTCAGAGCTTGGTCCCCTCTGGCTATATTTCCTACCTATTTTTACAACTCAAACACTTCTGTGGGTTTGATGGACCTTTAGTCTGTCCCAGCATGGCAATGCTTATGTTTTTACGTTCTTATATCCAGTGATATCATCAATATGGCTCATGTCTCTCATCCAATTCCCTACTCTGCCATAAGGAACAGATCACCTACCAAGTTGCCGCAAGACTGTTTGTTATTGTACATCATTTAATTCATTCTGAAAATAAACAGCTTTCTGATAAATCAGAGCAGCCTCAGTGCCCTATGACCTCTCAGTCTGAAGACAACCCTTGATAATCTGATGTAAAATGTAATGGCAACCTCCTTGATTTCCCCCTTCCCTCCTCCCCATTCTCATCGCTGCACCCATTAAGAGTTCAGCTATACAAAAAAAAAACCTAACTCAATAAATTAACTGTTTCAGTGGAGATTTGCTGCACTATCTCACCAACCAAGATGCCTCCCAGTTGTGAAGTCAACATAGAGACCTAGATAGGCCAGGGGACTTACCAACAATGTGAGATTACTTGCCATCTTCCAAAAGAACTTGAGCTCAATAACCAAACAAAGACCTCGCTCCATGGGCGTGCTCCAGAGGCAGCATTTTTCAGCCCTCAAGGGAGGGAAGTCTTGGCCCTTCACTCAACAGCAACACCTGGCACCCAGATTCAAGGACCACAAAAAGCAGATCCTGAAAGGAACATTCCTCCGAGTTCTCCGACGAAAGACTGATGCCATGACGAGCAACTTAAATTGAAAGGGAAAGATATAAAACGGATGAGTTGCAAATGAAAGTTCAGGGAACCAGTTTCCAACCCGGTTTTGGATGAGTTGAAAAAAATATAGGAAGAGAACGAGCAAACTACCAGGGCAGAATATGCAAAAGAGTAAGTATATTAGAGATCTATAGTTCTCGTAGGCTTCCACAACTAAACATTGATGTTGATAATTAATTGGATGATATTCAGTTGAAAGCACTTCATTGGGTGCCAATTCATCTTAGAATTACATTTAAGTGTGCTAGTATAATTTTCAAAATTATACATGGTATCTTTACATCGTTAGTAGCTCTCACATTTAATTCCTTACGACCTATAAGATCAAGATTGTCTCAAATGCTTAAACTCTCATTCCTTTCATTTAATGGTGTTAAAACTATGGGATATATCTCTCGATCTTTTGTTTACATTTTTTGTGATTATTTGGAACGAATTCCCTTACGAGATTAGATCACTTATCTCTCTTCATCTATTTAGGAAATCCCTGAAAACTTATCTTTTCCAACAGGCTTTAGATCAGGGGTGTCCAACCTGCTACCCCGTGAAGAATTTTGGGTGGCCCCGGTCGAGGGCGATGCAGTGTTTTCCTCTGCTGCCCCCGGGTGTTTACCGTCTTGCCGATTTCCTCCTCTGTCTTGCTGCAGCTTTTGCGCGTTTGTGCGGCCCCAGAAAAATTTTTTTCGGCCAATGTGGCCCAGGGAAGCCAAAAGGTTGGGCACCCCTGCTCTAAATGAACATAAAAATGGATTCTATTTAGTATCGTGATGGGCCAATTAATTTGGACTTCTCATCTCTATCTATTTACATAATGTAAACCGAGTCGAGCCAGACAAAGCCCACTGAACCCCTGCCAGATCACCCAGCCCAGCCCCCGAACCCCTCTTCTCCATCCCCACATGGACCCCTCCCCCCACCCCCCACCAGGACGCTCCTGCCCTACCTTACTGCATCACTGCCACACAGAACTCTTAATTGTTTTTAGGTTTTTTAAAATTAACTTTTAATGGTATTGTCAATTATCATGCTCATTAAGCATCAATTTTTGTGTTCTGCGTGGAACTTTGATAGGTGTCCTCAATTTAGAAGCCCCTTATAGAATCAGGCTTAAATTGCCAATAATCCTGTTTGTAAATCATGCCAGTGTAAATCATAAAGGAATGCAATCTCCACAGAATGGCGAGTGTGGCTCTGGCTGTCTTAATGGACAGATTAGATCAGGGGTCTCAAAGTCCCTCCTTGAGGGCCGCAATCCAGTCGGGTTTTCAGGATTTCCCCAATGAATATGCATGAGATCTATGTGCATGCACTGCTTTCAATGCATATTCATTGGGGAAATCCTGAAAACCCGACTGGATTCTGGCCCTCGAGGACCGGAGTTGCCCATCCATGACATACATACTCTAATCCAGGGGTCTCAAAGTCCCTCTTTGAGGGCCGCAATCCAGTCGGGTTTTCAGGATTTCCCCAATGAATATGCATGAGATCTATGTGCATGCACCGCTTTCAATGCATATTCATTGGGGAAATCCTGAAAACCCGACTGGATTGCGGCCCTCCAGGAGGGACTTCGAGACCCCTGGATTAGATGGACCTTGCAGGTCTTTAACTCCCATCATTGCTTGTATTTCTATGTTATTAATGATGAAACCAAACCCGAGTGTATGATTTAAAACTACACAGCGTTGGGCAAACCTCAGACAGTCATTTCTAACAGGCCAATTCCAAGTTTAAAGACAAACGGTCAGGACCGAAGGCGCAGGGTGGAAAATCTGCAGAAGGAAAAGGGTTAACACGCATGAAGAGATAATAGAGATAGCAGGGGCATGTAGACATCCGGAGATATGATAAGCCTCTTGGAGTTTTGCCAGGGAAGATGGAGATGTGGAGCCTTCAGGAAACTATTAGCCATGTCAGGTTGGTGAGTGCTTTTCGGCTTTAAAGCTGATTAGGGCCTCACACGGGGATCTGTTCAAAGTCTTCGCTGGGGCCGGCCGCTGCCATAAACCTGTCTTTCCTATATAAGCACACGTCTCCATTTATCATCTCATTAACCAGGACTGGCAATTGTTACATACATTATAGCTTGCGGGGGGGGGGGGGGGGGGGGGAGAGAGCCGAGTCTCAGCTGCAAGCAGTGTGCTGAAACACCGTTTGGGGATTTTGCTGGAATCAGATAGCATTCGTTAACCCAGGATACCGACGCACGGCCTTAATTTGTCTAATTAGCTTAGGCAGTTCATATCGAGACAGGGGAAATGGAGGGGCGGCCAGTGGTTAGAGCAGCTGCCTTGGCACCCTCAGGTTGTGAGTTCAATTCCCGCTGCAGCAGTTCCTTGAGACTCTGGGTGGGCAAGTGGGTGGGCAAGTCACTTGACACTTCGTTACCACAGGTACAGAATAAGTATGTCTCTAACCACTTTGTTTGCAGCCACACACCGAAAAAGCAGTTCATCGAGTCCCATCCCTATCAGTCATTTAAATACAGTAACTCTACCCAGAAATGCACGTTTTGTTTAAGAGTGCTAGATGTGTTTTATAGAAAGTTCAATGTTCGGAGAGCTTTTTATAAAATGTTGACGTTTTACATGCATAGAAGCCGATTCTCTAAAGTCACCGTGTATTTAACAATGTCGCTACACCATCGTTAAATGCATGTACATTAAAACCTTGGTTTGCGAGCATAATTTGTTCCAGAACAATGTTTGTAATCCAAAGCACTCGTATATCAAAGCAAATTTCCCCATAGGAAATAATGGAAAATCAGACGATTCGTTCCACAACCCAAAAACATTAATACAGAATACAGTAAAACCTTGGTTTACAAAAATAATTCATTCCGAAAACATACTTGCAATCCAAAACACTCGTATATCAAAGCGAATTTCCCCATAGGAAATAATGGGAACTCAGATGATTCATTCCACAACTCCAAAACTGTAACACAAAATACTATATGTATTTGTATTGCAAGACTTTGCTCGTTTAGAACAGTCGCTCCACTCCCGCAGCATCAGAGAGAAGAACTATCAGCTCAGTCGTGATGATGTGACGCGTGTATACTGTATGTACTCATATTTCAAGACCTCACGCGTTTAGAACAGTCACTAGACTCCCGCAGCGTCAGACAGAGAAGAACCATCGGCTCAGCTGTGATGATGTGACGCGTGTATACTGTATGTACTCGTATTGCAAGACCTCGCGCGTTTAGAACAGTCACTACACTCCCGCAGCGTCAGAGAGAGAAGAACCATCGGCTCAGCTGTGATGATGTGACACGTGTATACTGTATGTACTCGTATTGCAAGACCTCGCGCGTTTAGAACAGTCACTACACTCCCGCAGCATCAGAGAGAGAAGAATCATTGGCTCAATTGTGATGTGTGTATACTGTATATACTTGTATTGCAAGACATTGCTTGTATATCAAGTTAAAATTTAATAAAATGTTTTGCTTGTCTTGCAAAACACTTGCAAACCAAGTTACTTGGAATCCAAGGCTTTACTGTATTTTATTAAAAAAAAAAAAAAAATTTATATTCCACATATCCTAAAATTCTATGCGGATTACAAATTATTCAGGTAATCAAGCATTTTTCCCGAACTGTCCCAGCAGGCTCACACTCTATCTAATGTGTCTGGGGCAAAGGGGATTACTGTATTTTTCACTTCATAAGACGCACTGGACCATAAGACGCACCCTAGATTTAGAGTAGGAAAACAAGAAAAAATACCATTCTGAACCAAATTGTGCCCCCAGCCTCCCTCACTCCCTGCAAGGCTCTGCACCCAACCCCACACTCCTTGCCATGCTCTGCACCCAACCCCCACACTTCCTGCCAGGCTCTGCACCCTGTCCTCCCTCCCCACAAGGCTCTATACCCTGTCCCACCACCCTGCCCTGTACCCTCTCCCCATCTGCTCCTTGCACAGTCCGATCTTCCTTGTAGTTGCACTAATCCTCTCTTTCATCCCATCTTCAACCTGTACTTTCAACTCCATCACCCCACTGCCTTCCTGAATCCCTCCTTCACCATCCTATCCTTGTGCTACCCTATTCCTTGTTACGTCCTCTACACAACAGATGCATCCTATCTCCTTATTATACCATCTTCGCCCCATTACTGAACTGACCTAGCCCCGTTTTTGTGTTCCCACCTTTCATCTTCGTGCTGAGCCCGCCCCCTCCAGCACAGTGCAGCAACCACGAGCAGGCACACGGAGCCAACATCACACAGTGCTCCATGCTCATCCGGCTCTGTTTCCAACAGCTGCACTCTTCCAGAAAGGGCATTACAATAAAAGAAGCCCTTTAATTTCCCCAGTATAGGCGGTGTATATATGTGCTGCTGCCTGGGCCCGCACCGCTTTCTGAATGGCTGCAGTCAGTCCTCGCGAGTCCCACAAGAACTAACACAGCCATTCAGAGAGTGGGGAGTGCCCGGGTAGCAGTGCAGACGGCGCGCTCCTGCCAGCCCATACACCGCTGGACCACCAGGCTTCGGGGGTGTTTAAAAAGGTACTGCGGGGCGGGGGATGTTTTAAAGGAAGGGCGGAAGGGCGGGCGGGGGGTGTTATTAAAGTGTACCGGGAGGGGGGGTTTGTCTTTGCTCCATAAGACGTACCCACTTTTCCACCCCCTTTTTGGGAGTGGAAAAAGTGCGTCTTATGGACCGAAAAATACGGTAAGTGACTTGCCCAGGGTCACCAGGAGCGGTGCGGCTCACCATGGTCTTTTCTGTGCTTTCTAGCAGCCCCCGATTGTACTATGCAAATGTAGTACAATGAGGTCATGAATATTAAAATTGAAGTCCAACGAGGACAAGAATATTAAAATGACCTATTCAGGTGATTCTTAAAAAGGAACACCCCTCCATTTATGAGGAATCGGGGCCAATATTTGAGGTCTGAGCTGTCATAGCCTTACTTTCCTGTCAGTGCTAATTAGCACCAATTAAAGCTAATTATAGCCAGTATTTGGCTGATAATTCAAATTAACAACAATTATTGAATTAAACTATGTGTGCAACTGACCTTAGACTATAACTCGTGTGTGCAAATTTGAATGCACGCTTATAGAATTAGGGTGAGGAGGGAAAGAGTGACTTAGCGGTCAGAGCTGCTGACTCGGCAGCCTTTTTTTTTTTGTTTTTTTTTTTAGTTCAGTCATCTTTATTAGCATTTTAAGGTATACATTAGTCAGGCACGAATGACATATATTGAAGACAATAACAGCGATGAGTTTGATCCCAACCTGCTCCCTGTGACTCTGGGCAAGTCACCTAACCCTACATTTCACTACATAGGGAAAAATGCTTGAGTACCTGATTGTAAAAACCGCTTAGATAACCTTGATAGGCGGTATATAAAATCCTAATAAAAAAAAAACAAAAAAACTTGATTTCCCCAGGTATCACAGTAAGACTGTGAGCCTGCTGGGACAGATAAGGAAAATACTTGAGAGTACCTGATTACTATTCAATGTATTGTAAACCCCTTTGGGTGAATCTTTTTATGAAAATGCAGTTAATAAATCCCAATAAACAATGCACTGAATGCATAACTCATGAATGCACGTACCTAATGTATGGACATGTTTTCTAACAGATATGTGTCACTCCCAAAATATTTTCCTTCTCTAACAGAATACGGGCTGCAAAACAGAAATGCTGACCCAGGCTGAGAAAACTTGCGAGGTGACCTGCTTCAGTAAGCAACAACTTTTGCCTTCCACACCCAAAATGAGTTATTTACTGACACATACGTGTGAGGAAGGCCTCAGGTTTTTTTTTAAATACAGAAAGGAGCAGGGGGAGCTTTAGTTCCGACCAACATATTCTAAGGCTTCTTTGTGACCATTAAATGCTTGAAAAACCACAAATTACCATTGGAGTGGGGCTGGCTCCAGCGACCCCCAAAACTTGAAATTTACAGCATCTGTGCAAATAAACATCCCTGAGGCTTAGGGCAGGGCGATTTTTAACATGAATATGTTTCATATAAAATTAGCTGCACAAAAAAAAAGAAAAAGAAGTAGCCCTATAATTGCATGAAAAATTCACTGCATGAGGTTAATTAAAATGTTTCTTCCTGTTTTCTTAAAGAGGTATCACCTCTCTTTTTTTCCCCCTTACACAATCTTCATCCCCGGCCACTGTTCTTTCTTTAAAAAGTGTTGTATTCCAGTGGAAATGTGTTGTTATGTTTTTTTTCTCCTTTGCTCCAGAAATATTGAAGCACAATGCCGAGGATAATTTCAAGAAATGCAGAAGCTGGAATAACTGCTGCCAGGGAGATGCACCGTCATAAAATGTCACGGATTTCACCACAGTCTTTGATGTTACGACACACTTGACAAAGCAAATGTTGGTGTATAAGGAACAATGTGCTTGATTCTATACATGGCACTTTGATTAGGCACTGCAAGGGTAGGGGGTGCCTGGAGCGGTGGCGACCCCCCACTCCTACTGTGCTTCCCCTCCCCCCACTCCTTCAGCACTCCCCTCTCGCACCCTCCCTTCCCACCCCTGCCCCTCTTTACATCTTCGCCAATACGAGCACTGCTGCTGGTGGTGGCTGGTGCTGGCTTTCCCTCTGATGTCACTTCCTGGCCCTGTGACCCGGAAGTGATTTCAGAAGGAGCCAGGCCCGCACAAACAGCAGGGCATAGTTTCTTGTGCTGGTTAAGATTTAAAGGGGAAGGAAGGACGCAAGCGTGGCATGGAGGGGCGGATAAGTGCTGGCACCTGGGGAAGTTCACCCCCCGCCCTTCTTACTGCTGCTAGAAGTCTAATCATGGCCGTCTAGCATCGCCTAGCTAAAATTTGCAATTAAAAAAAAAATTGGCTAAATTGGCATAGTAATCGACCACCATTAAAAAATTATTTAAAATATTAATTAATTAGGGATGCGCGCAGAATACCACATGGTGCCTAGCAATGCCTAAGTCAATGCACCTACCGGGGCTTAATGGCACCTACCTGAAAATTAGGCATAGTTAGGGGCATAGAATAGGTGTGGTTGACTTAGGCCAGGAAAACCTTGGCCTAATCTACACCTAAGCATGCCTAAGTGCTGCTAAGCGGGATTCTATAAGTGGTGTTTAGCAGTTGATTGACAACCACACTGAAGTTAGTAGCCGTTTATAGAATCTGGCCCATTGAGTCTGTCCCATGGAGCCTGAAGTATAATTTTGTTTAATTTTCCCTTGTCATTTCAAAGGAATATTTATGTTTTTTTAGGGGGGGGGGATTTTTTTCCTTATGTTGTCACAGGAATGATGTCATTAAAAGGCTAGATTCAATAAATGGCACCGAAACTTTGGCGCCAGAACGATACGCACTAAGAAAGTGTTCTCTGTAAAGGATTTGTGTAATTTGCACTTTTACATGCAAACATTTATGCCAGCCACAGACTGGTATAAACGCTGCTGATGCCCAACTGATGGCAGTTAGACGAGCAATGTCAGGTATTTTATAATATCGCTAGTGCTTAAGCCCGTTACATTAATGGGTGCTGGAATATATTTCTGTCTGTCTGTCTTTCTTTCTGTCTGTCTCTCTCCCTGTTCCTCTGTCTGTCTTTCTTTCTTTCTGTTTTTCTCTCTTCCTGCCCGCTGTCCATCTGTCTTTCTTTCTGTTTGTCTCTCTCCCTGTCCCTCTGTCTGTCTTTCTTTCTGTCTGTCTCTCTGCCAGCCCGCTGTCTGTCTGTCTCTCCCTGTCCCTCTGTCTGTCTCTCTCCCTGCCCGCTATCTGTCTGTCTTTCTTTCTGTCTGTCTCTCTCCCTGTCCCTCTGTCTGTCTCCTCAATTTCTTGGAGAATTGTGTCCAGTTTTGAAGGCCGTATCTGGCGAAGGATATAAAAAGGCTTGAAGTGGTCCAGAGGAAGGCAACAAAAATGGTAAGGGGTTTGAACCAAAAGAAGTATGAGAAGAGACTGGAAGACCTAAATATGTCTACTCTGGAGGAGAGGAGGGACAGGGGAGATATGATACAGACGTTTAAATACTTGAAAGATATTAATATAGAACCAAATATTTTTCCAGAGAAGAGAAAATGGTAAAACTAGAGGGCATAATTTGAGGTTACAGGGAGGAAGACTCAGGAGAAATATTAGGAAATTCTTTTTCACAGAGAGGATGGTAGATGCCTGGAATGCCCTCCCGAGGGAAGTGGTGGAGAGGAAAACGGTGATGGAATTCAAAAAAGCGTGGGATAAACACAGAAGATCTCTAATTAGAAAACGAAGAATGTAAATTACAGAGCTAAGGCTGGTACTGGACAGACTTGCACGGTCTGTGTCCCATATGTGATGATTTGGTGTAGGATTGGGCTGGGGAGGGCATCGATGGAAACTCTACCAACTTGGAACATTAAGATGTTACTGGCCAGACATTATGGTAGATATCCTGCAAACAGGATGGTTGGATAGGCAACTTCAACATTTGGAACCTAGGACAATACCAGGTGAACTTTACAGTCCCAGAAATATCAAAGGAGAGACCAGTCAATTTAATCATGTATTTGTAATGGGTACAACTAATAGGCAGACTAGATGGACCGCTCAGGTCTTTATCTGCCGTCATTTACTATGTTACTATGTTACTTGGCAGAAACCCAAAGAGTAGCAACATTCCAGAGCTGAGATTGTGATGTCATAATGCCTCATTCCACCAATGCCTAAGAGCCAACCTCAGCAGTGATGTCACAATGCCTCATTCCACCAATGCCTAAGAGCCAACCTCAGCAGTGATGTCACAATGGCTTGATTAGATGGCAACTTAAGCATTTGGAACCTAGGACAATACCAGGTGGACTTTACAGTCTATGACCCAGAAAATCAAAGAAGAGACAAGTCTTTGACCTGAGGGCCACCGCGTGAGTGGACTGGACCACTGGTCTGACCCAGCAGCGGCAATTCTTATGTTCTTTTGTTCTTATGGGAGACTGGATGGACTGTTCTGGTCTTTGTCTGCCGTCATGCACTATGGTACTACAGTATGTTACTCATGTTGAGTGTGTCCTATGTAAGAATATCTTCCAACTATCAGCTACACAAGCTTGACCACCTGCAGTGTGTTACTTCTTAACCAAGTCCGTTTGTTGGCTCCCATCTTCAACCCTCTACCCTTCCTGATAAATGAATATGTTGAACCAATACGCTAGTCACCCTTCTTTCACCCAATTTCAAGGATTAATTATTTGTGGCTAAGGAGCAGCGCAGAGCTTTTAACGTGCCAGTCGGCGCTAAAAACCACTGTCACGGTTTTGTAAAAAAAAGGGGGGTGGGGATAAGTTAAGTGCAAAACACCATTTTAAAGAACACATTTCTAGGCTTCTACAGGCATCTCAAAAAAAATGGTGCTGGAATCACACCTAAAGATGCGTTTTACGCCTCTTTACGCCACTGTAGGCATAGCTAATGACAAACATGGCATTAGGCACCGAAAAACACCTCTGGAGGCACGACTCACATCAAAGGTAAATGCCAGAAAGCTAGGCCTTGAAAACCATGGCCTTCATTTCTGGCGCCAACCTTCCCTGACGTTGCGATTCCATAAAAGGCAGATGCTTTTAAGGTGGACGCCAACAACGGCACCATTTCTAGAATCTGGGCCTATGTTACATACCGCCTGATAGACCGATAGAGCGATTTCAAAAGACCGCAGTCACTCATGAAGGGCGTGTTTTCATTTCAAATTAATACAAAAATGTTAGTGACATGTCCTATTTCATTTTGTTTCATTTGGTACATTAATCAAAAGCCGTTTCTCTTTCACTTAAGCTCCATTTTATTCACATGTCCCTCTGTCTGTCTTTCTTTCTGTCTGTCTCTCTCCCTGCCCGCTGTCTGTCTGTCTTTCTTTCTGTCTGTCTCTCTCCCTGTCCCTCTGTCTGCCTTTCTTTCTGTCTGTCTCTCTCCCTGCCCGCTGTCTGTCTGTCTCTCCCTGTCCCTCTGTCTGTCTTTCTTTCTATCTGTCTCTCTCCCTGCCCGCTGTCTGTCTGTCTTTCTTTCTGTCTGTCTCTCTCCCTGTCCCTCTGTCTGCCTTTCTTTCTGTCTGTCTCTCTCCCTGCCCGCTGTCTGTCTGTCTCTCCCTGTCCCTCTGTCTGTCTTTCTTTCTATCTGTCTCTCTCCCTGCCCGCTGTCTGTCTGTCTTTCTTTCTGTCTGTCTCTCTCCCTGTCCCTCTGTCTGCCTTTCTTTCTGTCTGTCTCTCTCCCAGCCCGCTGTCTGTCTGTCTCTCCCTGTCCCTCTGTCTGTCTTTCTTTCTATCTGTCTCTCTCCCTGCCCGCTGTCTGTCTGTCTTTCTTTCTGTCTGTCTCTCTCCCTGTCCCTCTGTCTGCCTTTCTTTCTGTCTGTCTCTCTCCCAGCCCGCTGTCTGTCTGTCTCTCCCTGTCCCTCTGTCTGTCTTTCTTTCTATCTGTCTCTCTCCCTGCCCGCTGTCTGTCTGTCTTTCTTTCTGTCTGTCTCTCTCCCTGTCCCTCTGTCTGTCTCCTCAGTTACTTGGAGAATTGTGTCCAGTTTTGAAGGCCGTATCTGGCGAAGGATATAAAAAGGCTTGAAGTGGTCCAGAGGAAGGCAACAAAAATGGTAAGGGGTTTGAACCAAAAGAAGTATGAGAAGAGACTGGAAGACCTAAATATGTCTACTCTGGAGGAGAGGAGGGACAGGGGAGATATCAGCTCCAGCTAAAATCTCTTCTCATCCTTTACAAAAATCACTCCACTTTCTTCTGCATTTCACTGCAAATTAAACCTGGTGAACATTTTAAAGACATGGATGCCACAAGCCAAAGTTTTCTCCTGCAAATCAGCTTTTCATCAAAGGGTGGCAGTAGGTGACTTTGCTAGTATTTCTTTCCACTATCCGAGCGCCCCACCCTAATACAAATATAGTTACGAGGCTGAAGGTGCGAGATCGCCTGGCAAGTCTCCTCATATGTCTGAAATTCCAGTATTGTACTCCTGAAAGTTCTATCACCAGTCAAATGGAGAAGAGACTGCTTTTCTATCAGGGTAATGAAAGATTTCAATAAATTTGCAAGACATATTTCTCTCCGCTCTGTTTAAGTTGTTATAAAATATTGAACAAGAGACAGGTTCGGTTAAAAGTGTTTCTTTTGGGAATCACTACTTTTTCTATTTGGATGGATTGCTTTCAGCGATGTGCCGTTCGTTGCTTTCGGAGGCCCACTTCTCATGCATGATAGACGGGGAGAGAAGCTTGCATCCACTTACAATACAATGAGTTGCAAACACAATCTCATTTTGGATTGTGCCATGAGCTGCCAGAGTAAACATGTCAAGCAGGTTGGCTGGTTTGTCTTCCAAGGTTGGAGAAAGAGGGGGCAATTTGAATCTATGAATTATTTTAACTCTGAAATCATTAATGCATTGGAGAGCAAACTGTTTGTATTTTGGTTCTTAACATTCCAACACTTGCCATTATCTTTAAAATAGTGTTTAGAATAATGGACTCCAACTCAACTTTGTAAAGGTTTAGGTACTTTGTAAGTATGCGGATGTGATGGCAGCAGTTAACGTAGATGGGGTTAAAAAAAAGGTCTGAACATAAGAACAGCCATACTGGGTCAGACCAATGGTCCATCTAGCCCAGCATCTACCTTGGGCAAGTTCCTGGAGGAAAAGTCCCTAGTCTGCTATTGAGCCAGACATGGGGGAAGTCACTGCTTACCCTGGGATCAGTAACAAGGAATGTTGCTACTCTTTGGGGTTCCGGAATCTTTCTGCTCTTTGAGATTCTAAGTGGAATGTTGCTACTTTATGGGGTTCCGGAATCTTTCTGCTATTAGGATTCTGCCAGGTACTTGTGACCTTGGATTTCCGAATACAATTCAAACTCTTCGTACTGACCTACAAATGCATTCACTCAGCTGCTACTCATTATCTCTCTTCACTTATCTCCCCCTATGGTCCCCCGCCCTCAATGAGCTCCGCTCAGCTAGTAAGTCCCTCCTATCTGTGCCCTTCTCTTCCTCTTCCAAGTCCAGACTCTGTCCCTTCCACCTTCCATGTATGCTCCGAAAAAGCACTACCAGACATGCACAGCGCTGTACAGAGTCATGAAGGAGACAGTCCCTGCTTGAAGGAGCTTAAAATCGAAACCGACAAGACAAAAGATGTATAATCTCCCTTTTATATTTCTGTTCTCTTGTTTACTTTATCAAAATTTCAAGAAACAAATTTTAAAAATGAATAAACAGACAAGACAGACAGACAAACCGGATGCCATGGATACAGGGAGAGGGAATGGTTAATCCGCTGGCTAAGGCAGTGAGGAGTAGGGTTATGGAGTGAAGACTGCATCAAAGACCCCTATGGCGGCTCCGTCTCTGGCAGTGTTCAAGGCCCATTAAAAGCCCATCTCTTTGAGAGTGTTTTCAACTCCTAACTTCTCACCTTGGGTTCTGCATCCTTAACCCTATGGGCCCGATTCACAAACCTGCCCGATCCGTGGCAAGCCGACCAATTCACGACAGGACAATATTCAAATGGGGGCGACTGGAGGAACATCCCCCCACCGACCGCACGGATCACTACTGAGCGATCCCGACGCAAGCGCAAACCATCTTCTTGCATTTGCTGTCCGTGCTTTTTTATTTTTTTTTATTTTACTTTTACTCACGAGCCCAAGGTTTTAACCCGCGGGTTTAAAACGGGTTAAAACCATGGGCTCGCGCTGCAGGAGAGTCAGGGCCGAGCAGGGCGGCAAAAAGGCAGGAGAATCGCGGCTGAGAGCAGGGTTTTTACACAAGCAACTGGTCCTCGGTATGCCTGAGTTTTGTTAGTGAATCGTATCCTTCCTACTTTGCACGCCGTTTGCCTGCGCGGATCAGAATCAGATCGGCACAGAGGTTAGTGAATCAGGTCGGAGGAAAATTGGGTCACAACGGGGTCGCAAACCAATCGGCACACGATCGGTTTGCTTAGTGAAGCTAGCCCTATGTGTCATGTCCGTCTACCCAAGTTAGATTGTAAGCTCTTCCGAGCAGGGACCATCTCTTTAATGTCAAAATGTACAGCGCTGCGTTCGCCTTTCAGCGTTATATGAGTGATAATTAGTAGTAGCAGAAGGCGCTCATAGAAACATAGAAGATGACGGCAGAAAAGGGCTACAGCCCATCAAGTCTGCCCACTCTGCTTACCCACCCCCTGTCTATGCCCTAATGACCCAATTTCCTTATCTTAAGAACATAAGAACTGCCATCTCCGGATCAGACCCATGGTCCATCGAGTCCGGCGATCCGCACACGCGGAGGCCCAGTCAGGTATACACCTGATGTAGTTTTAGTCACCCATATCCCTCTATGCCTCTCATAAGGAGATGTGCATCTAATTTGCCTTTGAATCCCAGCACAGTGGATTCCTTAATAACCTCCTTTGGGAGAGCATTCCAGGCGTCTACCACTCGCTGCGTAAAACAGTACTTCCTGACATTTGTCCTGGACTTGTCCCCCCTTAGCTTCAAACCATGTCCTCTTGTCCGTGTCGCGTTGGACAATGTAAATAATTTATTTTCCTGCTCTATTTTATCGATGCCTTTCAGCATTTTGAACGTCTCGATCATGTCCCCTCGCAGCCTCCTCTTCTCAAGGGAGAACAGTCCCAGTTTCTTGAGTCGTTCCTCATATTCCAAGTTCTCCATACCTCTTATTAACTTCGTAATAAGTTGACCCTCGTAGGGATCCCACATGGGTATCCCATTTATTCTTAAAGTCTGGCACGCTGTCTGCCTCGATCACCTGCACTGGAAGCTTGTTCCAATGATCAACCACTCTCTCTGTGAAGAAATACTTTCTGGTGTCGCCATGGAATTTTCCGCCCCTGAGTTTGAGCGGGTGCCCTCTTGTGGCCGAGGGTCCCTTGAGAAAGAAAATCTCATCTTCCACTTTGACACGTCCCGTGAGGTACTTAAATGTTTCGATCATGTCTCCCCTCTCCCTACGTTCCTCGAAAGTATAGAGCTGCAATTTGTGTGCCTGCAGAGTGCTTAACTGATCAGAGTCTATATATTGCAAACATACATCTTGAAGATGCACCCATGCTCCATCCATATGAATACCCCCACGCTGTCTTATGGAATAGCACAAAGAGAGCATACAGCATACATGCCACTTTTCAATGTATGTATGCATGAACCACACATGCACGATTTAATTTTTCAGTTGAACGGCTGGGGACGTTCCCACCCATTCTAGCCATTGGCTCATCCAAAATTTGCTGTTTGGCCACATCATTGTTCAATTTTTATGTGTTGAATACAGGGTCAGGTTTCTTTACACTAATGCTCAGCATTTCACTTGCACTCCTAAGTTTTCAGTGGTAAGCTTTTTCTAAGTTTAAAGGCTTAAAACTTAGGAGCCAGTTTAGTAAAGCACTTACCACACTTCAACCACATGCTAAGTCCAAAGATTATGGGCTAGAGCAGGGATAGGGAACTCCGGTCCTCGAGAGCCGTATTCCAGTCGGGTTTTCAGGATTTGCCCAATGAATATGCATGAGATCTATTTGCATGCACTGCTTTCAATGCATATTCATTGAGGAAATCCTGAAAACCCGACTGGAATACGGCTCTCGAGGACCGGAGTTCCCTACCCCTGGGCTAGAGTCACCAACCTGCTGATCGTGCCCGATCCACGACAGTCCGACTGATCCACAACGGGCCAGTATTTAAATGGGGGTGATCGGAAGAACGCCCCCCCCCCTCGATCACACGGATCGCTAGTGAGTGATTCTGAAGCAGGTGCAGACCATTTTCTTTGCCTGTAGATCAGGGGTGTCAAAGTCCCTCCTCGAGGGCCGCAATCCAGTCGGGTTTTCAGGATTTTCCCAATGAATATGCATGAAATCTATGTGCATGCAATGCTTTCAATGC
Organism: Geotrypetes seraphini; assembly: GCF_902459505.1. NCBI lineage: Eukaryota > Metazoa > Chordata > Amphibia > Gymnophiona > Dermophiidae > Geotrypetes > Geotrypetes seraphini. The sequence continues at coordinate 12,586,083 of NC_047093.1, read as the reverse complement.
ATATTCATTGGGGAAATCCTGAAAACCCGACTGGATTCTGGCCCTTGAGGACCGGAGTTGCCCATCCCTGACATACACACTCTAATCCAGGAGTCTCAAAGTCCCTCTTTGAGGGCCGCAATCCAGTCGGGTTTTCAGGATTTCCCCAATGAATATGCATGAAATCTATGTGCATGCGCTGCTTTCAATGCATATTCATTGGGGAAATCCTGAAAATCCGACTGGATTGCGGCCCTCAAGGAGGGACTTTGAGACCCCCTGCTGTAGACGGTCTGCGCATGCTTACAAAGCGGCAATATTTTTTTTCTTTTAAGTTCCTTTTCGAGCCTGTGGTTTTAACCCGCAGGTTAAAATCACGGGCTCGCACTGCGAGGAACAGCAGTAGAGTCGGGGCAGATAGCATAGCCAATTGTTCGGTTGTGTAGCAGACAATTCCAACTCTTTTCACAACATGCACAAGAAAGAAAACTTTAGTGTCAAAATATTTAGCACAAAACTTCCTGTGTGCCGGCAAAACACACTGCAGGGAGCAGAGAGCAGGAGATGCAGCCGGACAGGACGTGAGCGACTGGTCTCCAGCTGTCGCTTCTAGTTGATCGGCCAGCCCAGTCGGTGTTCAACATTTATGTTTAGTGAATTGCTGCCTGCCTACTTTGCATGCCGTTTCCCCTCATTTGCATGCGCGGATTGGAACGGTGGGTTAGCGAATCAGGTCAGAGGAAAATTGGGTCGCAAAGTGGTCGCGACACCTTAGTGAATCTCGCCCTATGTGCTAACTGCTGGAGATACAACCACAGTATGGAAAACATCATCCAGCTACAGAGAAAGGCCACCCACTCCAGATATCAAAGAACAGCAAAAAGAAAAAGTGGAGAAAAATATACCTCAGAGCAATAAGTCCCGATAATTCAGTCCAACGGAGTCTGTCATAGGGGGAAACACCCTCCAGGGATTCAAGACGAAGTTAGACAAGTTCCTGCTGAACCAGAACGTACGCAGGTAGGGCTGGTCTCAGTTAGGGCGCTGGTCTTTGACCAGAGGGCTGCCGCGTGAGCGGACTGCTGGACACAATGGACCACTGGTCTGACCCAGCAGCAGCAATTCTTATGTTTTCATGTATAAGGGGTCCAAATTAATCATAGATCTCAGAAAAAACCCCTCCATATTATATTGTATCAGAGCAGCAAAAGATGAATCTTCATAGCTGTAGTCTGGGGTATCTTGAGTTTTTCCAATTCAGAACAGATTCAAAATCCCTCACAAACAACTTAGGAGCAATGTTAGGAAGTTCTTCCTCACTGAGAGGGTGGTGGATGCCTGGAACGCCCTCCCGAGGGAAGTGGTGGAGAGGAAAACGGTGATGGAATTCAAAAAAGGGTGGGATAAACATAGAGGATCTCTAATTAGAAAATGAAGGATGTAAATTAAAGAACTAAGGGCTAGATTCGCTAACCTGTCCGATCTTGACCGATCCGTGTCCGATCCGGGCAGGTCCGATGGATTCAGAAACCAGTAATATTCTAATGGGGCCAACTGGAGGAATGCTAGTGTGCGATCCTGACGTATGTCATTTCCCTGTAGCTGGTCTGCACATGCGTTCCTGTTTGTTTCTGCTGCATTTTGGGGTGTTTCTTTTTATTGGGGGGGGGGCCCCGACTCTCCTGTCTCTTCAACTAGTTGTCTAGAAGGCGATCCCCGGCGGCAGCAGCCTCGGCTAAAACTCCCCCTGTTCAAACTCGGGCTCCCTGTCGATCCAAAAGTTTGCAACAGTTTGGGGATGAGCGCCAGGCGTTCTCCAAGCACAAGGAAGCTCGGCTAAAACTCACAGGCCCTGACTCTCCTGCTCTCTGCCGCCTTCCCTACAGTGTGGGCCCTTGATGTCAGGGGGAGTCAATTGGGGGATATTGATGTCATGGGGAATAAGGCTGAGTGGGATGGATTGATGCAGTTGTTGGGATGTGTCAATCAAAGTTCTTGGAGATAAATGGCTAGTTAAATCACTTTGAATATTGACTCCCATATGGAAACATAGAAACCTAGAAGATGACGGCAGATAAGGGCCATAGCCCATCAGGTCTGCCCACTCTACTGACCCACCCCCAAGTCTACTATCCTAGGGATCCCACTCCTGGTGACAGGTTCCCTTGGCTTAACCCTCTAAGGGATCCCACATGGGCATCCCGTTTGCTCTTAAATTCTTGCACGCTGTTTGCCTCGATCACCTGCACCGGGAGCTCGTTCCAAGGATCAACCACTCTCTCGGTGAAGAAATATTTCCTGGTGTCGCCATGAAATTTCCCGCCCCTGAGTTTGAGCGGATGCCCTCTTGTGGCTGAGGGTCCTTTGAGAAAGAGAATCTCTTCTTCCATCTCGATACGGCCGGTAATGTACTTAAACGTCTCGATCATGTCTCCTCTCTCCCTACGTTCCTACGTGCATGCAGCCTTCGCATACAGTTACTAACCTACAAGTGTGTTTGTTCTGCAGTCCTTCAGCATCTCTCCTCTCTTGTCCCTCCTTATACACGAGTTCAAGTTCAATTTGTTTAAAATACGGCAAGCATAAAACCAGGGTTAAAATCTAAGCGGTTTACAGAGTCATATAGAAAAGGAGGTTGGAGGAGCAAACTAGGACCAATTACAAGAACAAGGTCAACAAACATCGGTAGGAATATAAGGAGAGAACGAAATGGTCGGTTACAATGAAATCTAGGGTACGGAAAAAAGGGAAGACGATAAAACATAAGGCTAGGAAATAAAAGGAACTCCCTCCCCGAGAACTCCGTTCCTCAGACAAATTGCTTGGATCTGTACCCTTCTCCGCCTCTTCCAAGTCCAGACTTCGCTCCTTTCAGTTCACCGCCCCTTAAGCCTGGAATAAACGATCTACATGTATCTGCCACGCCCTTCCGTGGTTCAAAAGTGGGCCGAAAACCTGCCTTTTTGAGACAGCCGTCAACTCATAACCCTACTCCCCACCGCCCTCTATTCACCACCCTAGCCACAGTATAACCGTCCCCTCTAACTGTAACCCCTACCCAGGCATCTTTGCTTGTTTAGATTGTAAGCTCACCTGAGCAGAGACTGTGTCCTTTGTGATTCTGTACAGCGCAGTGTACATCTGGTAGCACTCTAGAATTAATAGTCGTAGTCTATATGATGTATAAGTCTACTTGGACAGAATAAAGGCATTCTGAGGGGAGTTTATGTTCATCCTCTATACAATATCAGGGTCTTTCTATAAAGCTGTGGCCACAGTTATGCATCTATAATGACCTACCTGCAGAAAAGATAAACATTCAGAGTAGAGCTGTAAAAAGGTCATTCCCTACTGGGATCGTATCAAATTTACGGTAATAATTTCACAATATAAATCATGACTAAGAACATAAGAATTGCCGCTGCTGGGTCAGGCCAGTGGTCCTTCAAGGCCAGCAATCCGCTCACGCGGCGGCTCTCTGGTCAAAGATCAGCGCCCTAACTGAGACTAGTCCTACCTGCGTACGTTCTGGTTCAGCAGGAACTTGTCGAACTTTGTCTTGAATCCCTGGAGGATGTTTTCCCCTATGACAGACTCCGGAAGAGCGTTACAATTTTCAACCACTCTGTATGTCGCTTCAGACACTAAGGGGAAAAAGACCTCAGACGACTATTATGTCATTTCAAAACTGCCAGGGCTGATCAATTGAACGAAGCACTAATCATCGGGTCATTAAAAAAAAAAACCCTCATGTGTATTTATACATAATTTAGTATCAAAATGGCAAACAAATGTCAACTTAGCTTTTTTGGGTTGGAGAATCCTGATTCCAACGGGACCCGTTTCACCCTCTGGGATCCCTCAGCAGTAGAGGTGAGTAGCAACAGAACTAGAAGCCAGTCAGCAAGGCCCGTTTGAGCAGGAGTCCTAATCCAAGTTCCTGGAAGCAGCAGGACACACCACTTTCTGAAGCTCAGGAGGTGATAGCATCTGGTTGGTGATGTATGGGGAGACCAGTATAGCTCCAGTCCCCTTCTGTATGTTTATATACCGATTCCCTGATGAAGCATTGGGTGAAACGGGTCCCGTTGGAATCAGGATTCTCCAACCCAAAAAGCTAAGTTAAAATTTTTTTTTGACATCTTGATACGAAATTATGTATAAAATACATACGAGGGTTATTTATGACCAATGATGTTTCGTTCAATTGATCAGCCTTGGCTGTTTTGAAACGACATAATAGTCGTTCTCTCAGTGTTTACGCAGCTGACATTGTGCTTGTTGCAGGCTTCCGGGTCTCGCTGCGTCTTTGTCAGGTAGAAACCGACGTTTCAGCCACCATGCTGTGGCTTTCTTCAGGGTACCTTGTGGCTGAAACGTCGGTTTCTACCTGACAAAGACGCAGCGAGACCCGGAAACCTGCAACAAAGACATAATAGTCGTCTGAGGTCTTTTTTCCTCTGTGTATGAAACGACATACAGTCATGATTTACATTGTGAAATTATTACCGTAAGTTTGATACGATCTCAGTAGGGAATGAACTTTATACAGCTCTACTCTGAACGTTTATCTTTTGATTGTAGAGTGTTTTTTTCGGTCTGGTTTTTGTTAAGTGCTACCTGCAGGAAAAAACATACATCGTGTCAAATACGTGCCTCGAATTAAGGTACAATCGCAGCAGTCACAGAGCTGGTGTAAAAGCTTGTCTCTAAATTGCTAACAAATGTGCAAAGATTATAGTACTCTACAACCTAGTCAGCATTTAGCTTTGTATCCTGCTCGGGCTCCAGCAGTCTTTGCCTGTGAGCGCCCACTCTCGTAGTACGTGACATCATGATCAGGTGTCATGTTAAAGGAACACTGGCATTTACGCATGTAAAGCCATGCAATTCAAAACAAACAATGTGGAGCCACCATTCATGCTCAATAATAAGCAAAACATTGCAAAATAACAAAGAGCCGAGTGTACTACAGCAATGTTAACTTCTGGTATTAAAACATAGCAAGGAAAAGACCTGAAACACCCAGACCTGTGGGAAAACCTGCGTCTTTTCTGGGACTGTGAATTATATCATTGGCAAAAAGCCTCATTGCTTTTTGCTTTTTTTTTTTTTTTTAAATCGTAGGCAATTTAAATTTTTCATTTCACTTTTATACACCATTTAAAAAAAATACATCAAAGAAATAAATACTGCAGAAAGAAACACGTGAAGGGCCATTTCGAAAAGGACATATAAGCCCGATTTGGATGTTTCCCGCAAGATGTCCAAATTTGGAAACGGAGAAATGTCCGTTTTCAAAATCACTGGACATTCGAAAGGTTTTAAAAAAAAATAATTGTCTACTTGGGCATCTTGGCCATCAATACATTCAACCTTAGCATTGTTTGCGTGACACCCAGAAGTGACGTTAGTGGGAGACCCAACGAGATCACAAAGAGCACATTGTTGACCGACGTGAACAATAACTTCAACAAGAGGTATGGCGGAATATAAGAACATAAGAACAGCCTTACTGGGTCAGACCAATGGTCCATCAAGCCCAGTAGTCCGCTCTCACGGTGGCCAATACAGGTCCCTAGTACCTGGCCAAAACCCAAGGAGTAGCAACATTCCATACAGAATCTCAAAGAATAGCAAGATTCCGGAATCCCAGAGAGTAACAAGATTCTAGAATCCCAAAGAATAGCAACATTTCATACAGAATCTCAAAGAATAGCAAGATTCCTGAATCCCAGAGAGTAACAAGATTCTAGAATCCCAAAGAGTTGCAACATTCCATACAGAATCTCAAAGAATAGCAAGATTCCGGAATCCCAGAGAGTAACAAGATTCTAGAATTCTAAAGAGTAGCAACATTCCATACAGAATCTCAAAGAATAGCAAGATTCTGGAATCCCAGAGAGTAACAAGATTCTAGAATCTTAAAGAGTAGCAACATTCCATGCAGAATCTCAAAGAATAGCACAATTCCGGAATACCAGAGAGTAACAAGATTCTAGAATCCCAAAGAGTAGCACCATTGGAAAGTTGGTCCTCAACCTGGCAGCTAGGCTTCAATGCTAAGAAATGTAAGGTCATGCACCTCGGAAGCGGAAATCCATGCAGGACGTACTTCTTGAACGGAGAAACTTTAACTAGGACGTCAGCAGAATGAGATTTAGGAGTAATCATCAGTGCAGACATGAAAACTGCCAATCAAGTGGAGAAGGCTTCATCTAAGGCAAGGCAGATATTGGGTTGTATCAATAGAAGTTTCGTCAGCCGAAAGCCTAAAGTCATAATGCCGTTGTACAGGGCCATGGTGAGACCTCATCTGGAGTACTGTGTGCAATTCTGGAGGCCACATTACAGTAAAGATGTGCGCAGAATTGAATCGGTTCAATGGACGGCCACCAGGATGATCTCGGGGCTTAAGGTTCTCTCGTTCGAAGAGAGACTGAACAAATTGCAGCTCTACACTCTTGAGGAACGTAGGGAGAGGGGAGACATGATCGAAACATTTAAGTACCTCACGGGACGTGTCAAAGTGGAAGATGATATTTTCTTTCTCAAGGGACCCTCGGCCACAAGAGGGCACCCGCTCAAACTCAGGGGCGGAAAATTTCATGGCGACACCAGAAAGTATTTCTTCACAGAGAGAGTGGTTGATCATTGGAACAAGCTTCCAGTGCAGGTGATCGAGGCAGACAGCGTGCCAGACTTTAAGAATAAATGGGATACCCATGTGGGATCCCTACGAGGGTCAAGATAAGGAAATTGGGTCATTAGGGCATAGACAGGGGGTGGGTAAGCAGAGTGGGCAGACTTGATGGGCTGTAGCCCTTTTCTGCCGTCATCTTCTATGTTTCTATGTTTCATTCCATACAGAATCTCAAAGAATAGCAAGATTCTGGAATCCCGGAGAGTAACAAGATTCTAGAATCCCAAAGAGTAGCTACATTCCATGCTACTGATCCAGGGTAAGCAGTTCTTCCTCTCTTGTCTTTCTCAATAACAGGGGTGTGCACGTGAAGGGGAGGAATGGGAAGAGGCGGGCGGCGGAGAGAAGGAGGGATGCCGGCGCCCCCACCCACATGGTACCCAGGGTGGACCGCCCCCTTACCCCCCTTTACTACACCCCATCTTTTTGATTTCACAGGGATTTATTTAGTTGTAAAGTTTGACAGCTTATATTGTAAATGATAAATAGGGACTGATTGATGCTGTTCTGTTTGATACTGGCATCCCCCGTACAATGGATTATTGACGCTGCCAACAGGGACCTTCATCCATGCTGGTTCTCTTTGTCTGTGAGGCACCTGACGATCACAAAAACTATGAATTTGTATTGAAGCCAACGTTCTTGAGCAACGCCAACTGAGCAGTTGAAAGATGAATATGGATTACTCAAGCTTTAAGTAAGGCTGGTTTTTTGGCAGGGCTGTTTTAATCGCAAGAAAAGTCCCTGACTAGGAAAGGAAATTGGTGAGGGCACTATCAGGAAACTCACCTGATCCTGGCCTTTAGAATTAATCATTAATCCTGTCAGGCAGGAAACCGACAAAACAATGAGGCTTAAGGGGAGTCGCTCCGTGCCAAATGTTCCTCAGGTAAGGATTATTATACCTTACCAAGAGCTGGGTGCCCTATCGCCCTCAGAGTTTACTTAGAGCAATCTAATTTGAATTGTGGAAAGCACACCTCGGATTTACGGAGGCTGGTGTCACTAAAAGAAAAGCCGATCCTTTGTGGTCTGAGGCTGCACATCTGCAAAAAGAAGGAGAGAAGCGGAGAACTTAGGTGACGGCTCAGCCTAGCGAGGAGTGCCACAATAGTATCGAGTCTTCGTCCTGAGGTTTTGCTGCCCAGGGTACAGCCTGGGAGGTATTCAGATTGTCGGCGAGCTGAATCTAATCCCTTCCTCCGACCGTGTAAAATTACAGGTAGAGGGAGGTGAACAGGGGGAGAGGCAGGAAGAACGGAGCACGAATCTTAAGTGTAAATCTATAAAGGAAGAAAGAGGTCAAAGCAAAATATCTGGGAGGCGGCAGAAAGGGTCAAGGGCACGGAGCGGTGATTTTCAACCCAGTCCTCAGTATACATCCAAGCCCGTCGGGCTTTCTGGATATTCACAATGAATATGCATGAGACGGATTTGCATACAATGGCAGCAAATTTATCCCATGCATATTCACTGTGGGTGTCCTGAAAACATGACCACCAAAGTGTGCCCCTATTTGATAACAGAATTACCCCCCCCCCCCCCTTTTACAAAGCCATAGTGCGTTTTTTTAGCTCCAGCTGCGGCCGTAACAGCTTCGGAGCTGCTACCACCATAGCTGGCTCTAAAAACCACGCTATAATTTTGTAAGGGGGGGGCAGCTATAAGTCCTGCAATAACCGGATGTGCTAGGAGATCCACAATGAATATGAATGAGTTAAATGGGTGCAAATTTATTTAATGGATATTCATTGAGGATACCCTGAAAATCCGACTAGTCTGAAGTACCAGTGAGTTAGGCTAAATTGAATCTTTCGAGACTGACTACTTTATATCAACTCCACTCGACCCCCTTGGTAGGATATTGACCCGTGGATGCCTTTCACTATACTTGCATTGCTCTAGAAGCAGCTGGAGTGCATGTGCCTGTACCCAAAACATCTGCAGATGTTTTATTCTAACACCAAATGAGCAAAAAGAGAGAAGACATCAGGGCCCTGGGATTTCCTACACAGCATCTTTGACTTTCAAAGAACATGGAGATTCTCTTTGTGTGGGATTTCTGTCCATGTTCCCCTGATGCGGAAACTCACATCCTATGGGCCAGGTGAGGCTCTGGCCCAGGGCGCCAGTGCTAAAAGGCCCCGAATGCCTGGGGCCATGATGTCACGGCCCATAAGTTAAGCTACCATGTGGCTTGAGTGCTTCCCTCCTCCTCCCCTTTCCATCCACAGTGCAGCTATTTCTTGGTCTGCAAATTAGTAAAGCCTCAGAAAATCCCTTCCATGTGCACTATTCCAAGTGTTCCCTAACAGACAAACTATGTTAAAGAGCAACCCAAAACGCCCACCTTCCTTTAAAACTTGCTGAATATGGGATTGATTTCAATTAAAATATGATGTGGGTGTGTGGGTTTTCTAAAGGTTTTCTGTTGTCAAAGCAAGTGTGGGTACACAGAGCATTTTGCAAAAATGATAAGTCTGTGTAATTTGACTAACAGAAAATACTACTGACTTGACAGATTTTTAGTAACACATCGATTTTTGGTTCTTTTTTTTTTTTTTCTGTGAATTGTATGCATTGAGTAATTAAACCACGGCTAATGGGTTAGATTTCAGAACTTCACTCCAGTAAGAAATTTCACATACAGCAGTCAGTCCACAGTGTTCCTGTTATAAAACATGGGTATTTCCCCCCCCCCTCCCCCTTTTCATGCCCTCTCTGAAAATCTGATGAGTCTTGGATGTGGAGTTGCCACACTGGGAAAGACCAAAGGTCCCTCAAGCTTCCAACCCAGGTCACAAGTACCTGGAAAGATCCCAAGGAGTAAAACAAATTTTATACTGTTTATCCTAGGAATAAACAGCGGATTTTCCCAAATCCATCTTAATAATGGCTTATGGACTTCCCTTTTAGGAAATTATCCAAACCTGTTTTTAAACCCTGCTAAGATAACTACTTTTGCCACATTCCCTGGCAAATAATTCCAGGGTTAAATAACACATTGATGGTGGCTTTACAAAGCTGAAGTAGAGGTTTCTACTGTGGGCTGGTGAGATAAATGCTCTGACGCTCATAGAATTCCTATGAGTGTCAGAACATTTACTGTATCTAGAGAATGACATGGTGACAAATTTTTCCCCCTTCCCCGCAGGAACTCATTTTCTTGTCCTGTCCCGGCAAGTTCTTTTCCTGTCCCTGCCCCATTCCAGCAAGCTCCGTCCTCATATGCACAAGTCTCAAACACTTTAAAATCCTAAGTAACAACATTCTAGAACTCAAATTGTGATGTCATAATGCCTCATTCCACCAATGCCTAAGCTCCGTCCTCATCTGCACAAGCCTCAGACACTTTAAAACCATAAGTGGCAACATTCTAGAGCTCAGATTGTGATGTCATAATGCCTCATTCCACCAATGCCTAAGCTCCGTCCTCATCTGCACAAGCCTCAAACACTTTAAAATCCTAAGTGGCAACATTCTAGAGCTCAGATTGTGATGTCATAATGCCTCATTCCACCAATGCCTAAGCTCCGTCCTCATCTGCACAAGCCTCAAACGTTTTAAAATCATAAGTGTTCGAGGCTTGTGCGGTTAAGGCAGAGCTTACAGGAATGGGGCAGGGGCAGGGACAGGCGCTGCGACAAAGCCCGCGGGGACGGGGAAATTGAGTTCCTGTGGGGATGGGGAAAAATTTGTCCCTGTGTCATTCTCTACATTTATCTCTCTGATCCGCGGTAGAAACCTCTACAGTGACTTTGTAAAAGGAGCCCTAAATGAAGAACTATTTTCTCTGGTTTGTTCTAAATCTACTACTTTGTACCTTAATCACATGCCCCCTAGTCCTAGTATTTTTGGAAAGAGCGAACAAGCTCCACTCCATTCATTATTTTATAGACCTCTGTCCTATCACCCCTGAGCCGTCTCTTCTCCGAGCTGAAGAGCCCTAGTCGCTTTAGCATCTCAGGGCACAGGGTCTTGGATCCATCAAACATGTGCCACACTCAGAATGATGTCCCAAATTTTATATGGAAGCAAAACGTATTCAACACATCATTCATTTCTGTGGTTTAAAAAAAAAAAAAATCTATAACATTCTCTGTTCACTTATTCAATAATTTAACTAATCAGGGCCTCTTTAAGTTTCTCTCTCCCCCCTCCCCGCCATCCCCCTGTACTTCAAATCATCCTTGTAGCAGCTCTTTTGCTCTCCTCTCACGAGCCGTGTATTTTACTCAGACATAGTTTCCGTACAAACGTAAGGAAGTTCTTCTTCACCCAGAGAGTGGTGGGAAACTGGAACGCTCTTCCGGAGTCTGTCATAGGATAAAACACCCTCCAGGGATTCAAATAGGGGGAAACACCCTCCAGGGATTCAAGACAAAGTAGATAAAGACAGATTGTTCACCCTCTCCAAGGTAGGGAGAACAAGAGGGCACTCTCTAAAGTTAAAAAGGGATAGATTCCGTTCAAACGTAAGGATGTTCTTCTTCACCCAGAGAGTGGTGGAAAACTGGAATGCTCTTCCGGAGTCTGTCATAGGAGAAAACACCCTCCAGGGATTCAAATAGGGGGAAACACCCTCCAGGGATTCAAGACAAAGTAGATAAAGACAGATTGTTCACCCTCTCCAAGGTAGGGAGAACAAGAGGGCACTCTCTAAAGTTAAAAAGGGATAGATTCCGTTCAAACGTAAGGATGTTCTTCTTCACCCAGAGAGTGGTGGGAAACTGGAACGCTCTTCCGGAGGCTGTTATAGGGGAAAACACCCTCCAGGGATTCAAATAGAGGAAACACCCTCCAAGGATTCAAGACAAAGTTAGACAAGTTTCTGTTGAACAAGAACGTGCGCTGGTAGGGCTAGTCTCAGTTAGGGTGCTGGTCTTAGACCAGAAGGCCGCCGCGTGAGCGGACTGCTGGGCATGATGGACCACTGGTCTGACTCAGCAGTGGTAATTCTTATGTTCTTATATAATCTTGTCGAATCACTGACTTCTATACGTGAGCCAAGCAGATTGAAATTCAGTGACAGTGCTGGTCTGCACTCTCTCTACTGATTGGCCATTTGAGCTCTGTCGCCTTCCACTTAATTCTCACAAATCTCCAGAACAGGGGTGGGCAACGAGGGCCGCAATCTCGTCAGGTTTTTAGGATTTACCCAATGATTTGGATTTTAGTGATTGGACACCAAGGGATTGATGTTCCAGCTTTTCTATACAACTTTCTAAGTGTATTCTATAAGTGGCATATGTAAATTCTAGTGTGTGAATCTCAAAAGGGAGTAGGAGTATGGGTGGGTTATGGGCATGGGCATTGCGCCAGAAGCAGCTGATGTGCCTGTATCAAAACATCTGCAGACATTTTAATCTAACACCAAATGAACAAAAAGAGAGAAGACATCAGGGCCCTGGGATTTCCTACGTGGCATCTTTGACTTTGACTGGTTGTAACATGATGTTGTATAATGAAATGTTCTATGTTCTATGAGAGTTAGGGATATGAGTATTTATAGAATATATTTATTGCAAAATAGGGAAAGGAATTAATAAAATGATTATTTGTAGCAGTTTAGCTTCTTCCTTTTTTATGGTATGTGTTAAAACTCAATGAATATGCATGAGATCTATTTGCATGCACTGCCCCCCATTGTATGCAAATGCATCTCATGCATAGTCATTGGGGAAATCCTAAAAACCCAACTGGATTGTGCCCTCGTTGCCCACCCCTGCTCTAGAACCTTCCTATTTCTTACCACAAACATTGCCCGAACAGCCAGCTGCCCCATACTAGGAATGTTCTTTTGTTAGGAAAAAAAAATTAATAATAATTTGCAAGAGAGATGTCCTAATCAACAGCTTTATTGTTAAAAAGTCCCAACAAGGATCCAAGTTTTAGCATCAAAAGATGCCTTCATCAGGGGACGCTGATGAATATAATGGATGCAGCAAATGCACAAAGGCCGGTAGTCTTTGCCAAAAAACGTTTCTGAGCGACAGCATTCTGGCAAAACTTGGATCCTTGTTGGGACAATTCTCTAAGTGGTGCCTGGACATGATTGGCACACAGCAGATGCCATTTTTCTAGGCACTGCGCCTGCCCCCTGCTCCTTTCCCCTTCCACACACCCCCTTCTTTTCCCCCACTTCTAGTTGAAGTTGCTGTTTGCAGAGGGTCAACAACATGCTCCTTACGACCCCATCGGCTCGCCCTCTGATGCCACTTCCTTTGCCGGGCACCCGGAAGTGACTTCAGTGGTGTTGACCACCGTGAACAACAACTTCAACTAGAGGTATGGAGGAAAGGGGGGAGCACGCGTGTAGAGGGGAGGAATCGGAAGAGGCATTAGGTGCGGTGAGGAGGCGGGGTATCGATGTCCTAGCAACACGGTGTCCCACTTACTAAGCCACAGCCTGTTGAACTCCAAAGAGAGTATGCAAAACAGGTCAGCTCACTTTCCATTACGGGCCGAAAAATCTCCAATAGCAAATTGCCCTTCATCCTCCTGGCCAATAGCAAACACGGCGTCAAGTTTAACACGTATAGAACCTACAGAAAACGGAAACAACTAGAGTGTTAAACCCTTCACCCAGGATCAAAGTCAATTGCTCAGCATTGCAGTAGTCAGGTTCTTGAAATCAAAAGCGGTCTTGAAAGCCCAGGGCAGGACATCCAAAAGTATCCACTAAGGGTCGCCACGCATTTATCAAAAGTCACAATGAATCACCACAAAGTTATCCAAAATTAAAAAAAACAAAACAGTACTTATCATTCCAATGGTACTTCCACCTAGTGGTAACTGCTGCTCAAAACTCCCGACGGGGCTCCCGTTTAGTGGGTCCACCCGCTGCGTCAGGTGAAAGAACCCAAAAGGCCTTCTTGGTTTGTCACTGGCTGAACTGGTTGGCGTTAATTCAGGAGTATGAAAGGCAATTTTCTATTTGGTGAGCTGACCTGTTTTGCATACTCCCTTTGGGGTTCAATAGGGTTTAGCTCTTTAAACCTGAGGCTTTTTCTCCACCTACGTAAGGGTGTTCTGTAGTGCGTGGTTCTGTACATCCAATCTTCTCTGGTTGTAGAGTGTGGGTAGTTGAAATCAACCATTATTATACCTACTGTTGCCTAATTCGCCAGCTTTTCTAATCTCTGAAAAAATTTCTTCATCTGTCTGTCATTCTGTCCCAGGGGACGGTAGTATAATCCTACCTGTATATTCCTTCAAATATGAAATTTCTATCCATATGGATTCCACACTGTTATCTGGGTCACATAGAATGTTTATTTTGTTTGAGCCAATTCCCTCTTTACCATATAGCACAATCCCCCCTCCAACTTGATCCACTCGTGGCCAGAGTAATAAATAAACAAAACCACTCGAAAGGGAAACATAGAAATAGACGGCAGATAAGGGCCACGGCCCATCTAGTCTGCCCACCCCAATGACCCTCCCCTACCTTTCTCTGTGAATAGATCCCACGTGTCTGTCCCATTTGGCCTTAAAATCAGGCACGCTGCTGGCCTCAATGACCTGAAGTGGAAGACTATTTCAGCGATCAACCACCCTTTCAGTGAAAAAGAATTTCCTGGTGTCCCCGTGCAGTTTCCCGCCCCTGATTTTCCACAGATGATGGCAGATAAAGACCTGAACGGTCCATCCAGTCTGCCCATTAGTTATACCCATTACAAATACCTGATTAAATTAACTTGTCTTTTCTTTGCTATTTCTGGGTCATAGGCTGTAAAGTCCACCTGGTATCGTCTTAGGTTCCAACTGCTGAAGTTGCCATCTAATCAAGCCATTGTGACATCACTGCTGAGGTTGGCTCTTAGGCATTGGTGGAATGAGGTATTATGACATCACAATCTCAGCTCTGGAATGTTGCTACTCTTTGGGTTTCTTCCAGGTAACATAGTAAATAGAAACATAGAAACATAGAAATAGACGGTAGATAAGGGCCACGGCCCATCTAGTCTGCCCACCCCAATCACCCTCCCCTACCTTTCTCTGTGAATAGATCCCACGTGTCTATCCCATTTGGCCTTAAAATCAGGCACGCTGCTGGCCTCAATGACCTGAAGTGGAAGACTATTCCAGCGATCAACCACCCTTTCAGTGAAAAAGAATTTCCTGGTGTCCCCGTGCAGTTTCCCGCCCCTGATTTTCCACGGATGCCCCCTTGTTGCCGCGGGAGCCTTGAAAAAGAAGATATCTTCTTCCACCTCGATGCGGCCCGTGAGGTACTTGAACGTCTCGATCATGTCACCCCTCTCTCTGCGTTCCTGAAATGCGACTGAATACACTTTTCCTATCCGGGTTACAGGCCTCAGAAAATGGAGCTTTTTACCCAATGCGGGCTATCTCATGGAAACATCCCACTTTCTCCTGCTCACGTCACCGGCCTTAACCTACTCTCACCCTCCCTAAGGGCTCCTTTTATTAAGGTGCGCTAGCGTTTTTAGCGCACGCACGAAATTACCGTGCCCTAAACCGCACGGTACGCTTCTAGCATGCTCGGCAATTTAGCGTGCACTATTCCGCTAGTTAAGGCCCTAACGCACCTTTGTGAAAGGAGCCCTAAATTTTAATTTAATCAAAAAAGATTTTAAATTATTTTCATATGTATATAATATCTTCTATTAAATCATTAAAAATGGTTGAGAACAGTATATGTTAAGCAAACTTCATTTATAACTTCTTCCTGGAGTTTTAATCATCTGCTTGAAAGCTAATAGCTCATTTCAGGAATCGGCGCGTTGGTGCCAGCAAAGAAATGCTCTTTTTAACTTGGAGCTGGTTGGCTCTCTCCAGATCTTGTTGCTCACAATTTCCCCGAAGCAGCGGGAATGCTGTTTTTGTCCCGTGAAACGCAGGCCGCGTCGGATGAATGGATAGACGCCAGAAATGCAAGCAACGGTTCCAATGTTATCGCAGTGTTTTCCCAGATAAGTACTAACACGTATTTTGCAATAATGAATAGTTAAAAATACACGTACAGTGAAGCTATTTCACCTCTATGCTGGCACCAATCTGTTCCTGAAATGAGCTATTAGCTTTCAAGCAGATGATTAAAACTCCTGGAAGAAGTTATAAACGAAGTTTGGTTAACATATACTGTTCTCAACCATTTTTAATGATTTAATAAAAGATATAGACAATCACTCTATTTAAGGCCTTAAGATCCTCTATAATAAAACCCTAAGCACGCATGCGCACTTACAATTCCATGACCCTGCCACCATGATGTGTGCCTCTGTGGCCATATTCTATTTGCGGCGCGTGCGCCGGCTTGTGACGTGTGCAGCGATTTGAGCGGCGGTGGCGGTTTCCTGATAGCTGGTACCTAGAGCAACGGCAGGAGGGTGTTGTGCGGGTGCTGTGAGGTGTCCCATGCTGGTAAAAATTCTGCTACTGCTCAGGGAAGTGGAGGGGGAGAGGGAAAGGGGGCTGTTTTGGGGGGAGGGGTGTGCTGGGGGGCAGACAGCAATCATGCTTTGCTCTGGAGGGGGGGGGAGATAGAAGGGGGCCATGGAGAGACAGACAGGCATGGCGCAACAGAGAAATACAGGCAGTGGGCCAGGTAGAGAGACAGACAGACAGAGAGAAAGACAGAAAGACAGGTGGCCAGGGAGAGAGACATACAAAAATGAAGACAGACAGACAGGGGGCCAGAGAGACAGACAGACAGCAGCCAAGGAGAAAGAGACAAAGAAAAAAACCCAGACAAACAGACAGTGGTCAAAGAGAGAGAGAGAAAGAAAGAATGACAGTTAGACAGTGGCCAAGGAGAGAGAGACAAAGAAAGAAAGACAGACAGACAGAAAGTGGCCAAGGAGAGAGAAAGACAGACAGAAAGAAAGACAGACAGACAGCAGCCAAGGAGAGAGAGACAAAGAAAAAAAGACATACAGACAGCAAGCAGCCAAGGAGAAAGAGACAAAGAAAAAAAACCAGACAAACAGACAGCGGTCAAGGAGAGAGAGAGAAAGAAAGAATGACAGACAGCAGCCAAGGAGAGAGAGACAAAGAAAGAAAGACAGACAGACAGAAAGCGGCCAAGGAGAAAGAGAAACAGAAAGAAAAAAAAGACAGACACATCTATTCTAGCACCTGTTAATGTAACAGGCTTAAAGACTAGTAATAAATATTCTTCTGAGTGAGATAATTAATCAGTCAATTCGAAAACAAATATCACACTCTCACTATATTATATATTCTTTCACTGCTTGCTTCTTATTTTTCTGTAGATTTTTCCATGAAACTCCCAATTAATCCATCATTCATTAATCATTTTGATAATTGATTCTAATGTGACCTCAGCGGCTACACCTGGATTTCATATTTCATGTAAAACCCAAGCTATATCGTAGCTCATCGGTCACTCTTTTATCTTATCTTACATTCAGATTCTTCAACTGATTTAAATAATTTATGGTAAAAAAGCCTTAAATAACTTATCTCAAAGTTGATACCCTGAATGGGGCTCTGACGTGAATTCAGCGGTTCGCAGAGAAGCTGTTTCAAGGAGCATCCCCTAGAAACATTAAACACATTTTCAGTGCACCCTGAAGCCTACGCAGAATTATTCAAGTTTCAAGTTTAATAAAAGATTTGATTAATCGCTTTATTTGAATTCAAAGCGATGTACATATTAATAAAATTAATTTGTTAAAAATATTACAACAGTAAATAAAACAATCTTGACTTAAGACAAATGCAACAATACTGGAAACATAAGGAGTTTATGGGGAGAGTTTACATTATAATAAAAGTATAGAAAGACATGAAGGGAGAGTACATAAGGGAGGGTAGGGTGATAGATAAGAGAGAGAAAAAAAAAAAGAAAAAATGATTTCTAAAACCTTTTTTTTCTTTTTTTTGAAGGTCATGTTATGATTAATTTAAGAATGCATCGTTGAAGAGAAAAGTTTTCAATTTACTTTTAAATTTATCGACGTTAGCTTCTTCCCTTAGATGGATTCAACATAAGAACATAAGAATTGCCGCTGCTAGGTCAGACCAGTGGTCTATCGTGTCCAGCAGTCCGCTCACTTGGCGGCCCTGTGATCAAAGACCAGGTAGCCCTGAGACTAGCCCTACCTGCGTACGTTCCAGTTCAGCAGGAACATAGAACATATGCTACAACATATATTGAAACCACTCACTCACCGGCTTGTGGTGTGTGGGGGCGGCTCGTCACGGTTTGCGGCGTGTGGACAGATTTGAGCGGCGATGGCAGTTTCACTCCTGCGCTGCCGCTGCCGGGACACCTCTTCTCACCCCCGGACCAGCAAACGAGCAACCGCGGGGCATTTACTAGTCCCGGCCCACTTTGATAATGCGAGGTGGGCCGGCCTAGCAAAAGCCCCGAGGCTGCCCAGGCTACCTGAGGCTGGACAGGGGGAGGTAAAAGGAAGGGAGAAGGGCTACTGCTGGACAGGGGGAGCAGGCAAGGGGTGGTAGTGGACAGCCGAGGAAAGAGAGAGACAGAAAGAAAGAAAGAAAGACAGACAGACAGAAAGTGGCCAAGGAGAAAGAAAGACAGACAGACAGAAAGCGGCCAAGGAGAGAGAAAGAAAGACAGACACACACATTACATTACATTAGTGACTTCTATTCCGCCTTTACCTTGCAGTTCAAAGCGGATTATACAATAATTGTTATGATCTTAATAAATAAGATTATAAAAGAGCATTTTTTAATTTGCTAAGGCGTGGATTGGTAATGCCGGTGGAGTTTGGGACTTTATTGGTAAAGTTATATTGGTTTTATATGTTTTTTGAAGAGTAAGGTTTTTGTTTCTTTTTTGAAAGTTTAGCCACATCTATTCTAGCACCCGTTAATGTAACGGGCTTAATGACTAGTGTCAAATAAACTTGGTCCCAGGTAACACAGTGTCCCATCAATTGCTCTCCTTCCACCAAGTCTCTGAGACGCTTATTATATCCACCTCATCATTCATATATTCATCCCCTCTTACTGTCTGCCTATTTTAAAACTATCTTCTATCTAACTGTTCCTGAAAGCACTCTAGGCCAAACATTTGATAAAATCCTATGTAAAAAGGGAATTCAGTCTGACCGCGCCTAAAACTACCACGAAGACAGCTAGAAGCAAAGAAAGATGATTCAATATTCGAGGTATCACCCAAAAGAGATACTGAAAAAAATATTTTAAAAAACTGTTAAAATGACCTTTAAGGTTGATCTCATTAAGCGATCAACTGGTTGAATCATGGCCCCAAGACCCTAAAGGAAGCCCAGCGTTTTTAGCTCTTGGGACAACAGCTGTTTTTCATCAAGCGTGCAACTCAATATGCATATGATTATGGGGAAAAAATAAGAGGGGAGGAGGAAGACAACAAAAGAGAACCACATTGTTAAGCTTTGCGCGGGTTTCTTTTTAAGGGTTTCTTTGGTGGTGGTTGCTTTTTGTTTTGTTTTTTAACTACAGCAAAACCTTGGATTGCAAGCAACTTGGTTAGCAAGCATTTTGCAAGACAAGCAAAACATTTTATTAAATTTTAACTTGATATGCAAGCAATGTCTTGCAATACAAGTACGTACAGTATACACGCATCACATCATTACAACTGAGCCAATGGTTCTTTCCTCTCTGACACTGAAGGAGTGTAGTGATTGTTCTAAATGAGCGAGGTCTTGCGATACAAGTACATACAGTATGCACGCGTCACATCATCACCACTGACCCGATGGTTCTTCTCGCTCTGACGCTGCGGGAATGTAGTGACTGTTCTAAACGAGTGAGGTCTTGCCATATGAGTACATACAGTATACACGCGTCACATCATCACCACTGACCCGATGGTTCTTCTCGCTCTGACGCTGCGGGAGTCTAGTGACTGTTCTAAACGAGTGAGGTCTTGCCATATGAGTACATACAGTATACACGCGTCACATCATCACCACTGACCCGATGGTTCTTCTCGCTCTGACGCTGCGGGAGTCTAGTGACTGTTCTAAACGAGTGAGGTCTTGCCATATGAGTACATACAGTATACACGCGTCACAACTGAGCCGATGATTCTTCCCTCTCTGACACTGAAGGAGTGTAATGATTGTTCTAAATGAGCGAGGTCTTGCGATACGAGTACATACAGTATGCACGCGTCACATCATCACCACTGACCCGATGGTTCTTCTCTCTCTGACGCTGTGGGAATGTAGTGACTGTTCTAAACGCGCAAGGTCTTGCCATATGAGTACATACAGTATACACGCGTCACAACTGAGCCGATGATTCTTCTCTTTCTGAGGTCTTGCAATACGAGTACGTATAGTATTTTGTATTAACATTTTTAGGTTGTGGAACGAATCGTCTGAGTTTCCATTATTTCCTACAGGGAAATTTGCTTTGCTATACGAGTGTTTTGGATTACAAGCATATTTTCAGAACGAATTATGCTCGTAAAGCAAGGTTTTACTGCATAAGGTTAATGGTGATGAAGTGGCTCAGC
The DNA here is from genome assembly GCF_902459505.1 of Geotrypetes seraphini. Taxonomy (NCBI): domain Eukaryota; kingdom Metazoa; phylum Chordata; class Amphibia; order Gymnophiona; family Dermophiidae; genus Geotrypetes; species Geotrypetes seraphini. Next base: position 12,565,930 of record NC_047093.1, on the reverse strand, counting down.
GTTACCAATCCACTTCATCCATTCTCTAATGCCCATTAAATGTCAGAACTGAATTTCTCTCCTAGCTAGCTTAAGTAGCATGTCCCATTACTTGTTTACTCTGGGAGAGGCTCATGGTTTATTTTCACCTTAATGTATTGTTTTGTTACATAGTCATGATAGTTTTCATCAAAAGCCCCAGGTTGGTCAATATTTGAGCTTATCTTAAAAGTAGGACTTTGAAGGAAGGATCGAAGAAAGCAAACTCTCCTGCCGGAAGGCAAACAACAATTACTTAATTAAACAGAGAAAAAAAAAAATCAAAGCATATCTTGGCCAGAAACGTCGGGTGCTTCTGCTTTGCTCACTCAATCAAGCATGAAAAGGTCTTGAAGATGAGTGAAGAGCTGCGGGTCTGCGAAAAGCAAAAGCAAGCCCCAGCGTAACAAGGTCGTGAAAGGAACACTTGATAATGGCGTTGCCGCTTACAGCCTACGTTGATTCACCCTGTGATGGAACCAGCAGCATCTTTGGTCGACCGAGTTGTCTGTGGTGGCCATTGAAGCCTGAGAAACCGTACAACGTAAAGTGAATTATGTCTATAACATGTCTAAATTAACTGCTTTGCGTAGGAATCGTATAGTGCAGTGATTCCCCCCGGTGGGCGCTGAGAAGTCTAAGGGGAGCATTGATGTGTCCAAATCATATTGAGGGGCCGCTGAGGACCAACTTCCTCCCCCTTGAACAATTGGTGAATCCATTGACCACTGATGACAGCACTGTGGTCTTTGTTTTCATTCTTCAACTTTTTGCCGCCACGGCAACGTTCTCACCAAGTCCCGCGCGACTGCCCCAAAGCTTCTCCTCTGACGCAAGCCGCCCAGGCGGAAACAGGAAGTGCGTCAGAAGAAAAAGCTTTAGGGCGGTCGCCTGGAACTTGGTGAGAACGTTGCCGTGTCCCGACACCTCAGAAAAAGGAAACTATGAAGAGCGCCCGCGAAGGTGAGGGGAAGGGAGGAAGGTGGCCCGATGAGGGGAAGAGGTTGAATGGAGCTGGATGGAAGTTTCATCACATCAAGCTCAGCTCTCTCACTAATAATATTATATTCATTTTTTAATAACATATTTTTAAAATCATACTGTGAGCAATACATCAATATTGTTATTATCTTCTAATAAAATAATTTTTAAAAATTGTCCTTGTTTTTCAATATATAGGGCTGCTTTTATTAAGCTGCGTTAGCGTTTTTAGCGCTAAACCCACGCTACGCAGCTAGAATTAATGCCAGCTCAATGCTAGCATTAGCATCTAGCGCGCGCTATTCCACGCGTTAATGCCCTAAAGCGGCTTAGTAAAAGGAGCCCATAATATGTACAATATAGTTTACCCCAGGGGGGCGCTATCGAATCATTCACTGAAAAAGTGGGCTGTGATTCAAAAAAGGTTGGGAACCTACGGCATAGCGCATTAAAAAAAAAAAATGTGGTCTAACTATTCCCCTCTTTTACAAACGCATAGTGCGGGTTTTAGCGCCGGCAGGAATTCTATGAGCATCGGAGCAGTTACCACCCCTGCCGGCGCTAAAACCCGCCCTAAGCGTTTGTAAAAGAGGGAGTAGGTATCATGGCAGGAAGTCATAGGATTCATGAGGGTATTACACTTGTGGTTCCCCCCCTGTCTTCTTACATCAGTTTAATATTTATTTTATTTATCAACCTCATGCCAGTCTGAGTTTCTGTGGCAGTTTGGGGAGGGGGAAAGGGGAATGGGGGGGTTGGTTGGGATGATCTGGATGGGAGGGGGTCAATATATGTCTCTATGCCATATGCTGAAGAGTGACAGTATATGATAAGCAGATTTTTTTGGTACCCCATTGGCATGTATATTGTGCGTGATGTAACAATGGGCTTTAACTAAGCTGCGGTAACGTTTTTAGCGCACGTAGGATTTTATCACGCGCTAAACCCATGCTACGTGGCTAGAACTAACCCCAGCTCAATGCTGGCGTTAAGGTCTAGTGCATGTGGCAATTCAGTGCGTGCTAAAACCGTTATCGCAGCTTCGTAAAAGGAGCCCTATGTCTCGAAGTTTGAGCTTGTTCACGCTATATTTTGGTTTATTACAATAAAAAATGTATTTAAAAAAAGCTAGCAGCCGTACAGAAACTCCTGAGAGCTGTCGGCATCCCTCGATCATCCGATTTGCCAGCAGTTTTCCTTTCTTCCAAGAAGTCAGATCAAGAAATCAAAGGGTTAAGTTTTCCATCTGGTGACGCAGCAGCCCGTCTGGCATAGAACTGTTGAAGAGGACTTAAAAAAAAAAATCAGCATGAATCACTGTGTCAGACTAACTGAATTACTGCAAGGTCATTAAAGGTGTGGTGGCTTAATTTTTCACTGCCAGGATGGCATGGCCAGGGCTGGGCAAGAAACCGTGTAAACAGAGAACACAAACCCACCCTTAACGTGGCTATGAAAAGCCCCCAACTGAACCCAACCTTTTGGCTTCGCGCTCAGGGACACACTATAAATATGTTTCCGCTTGTTCAAACGAGGTGTGCTCTGCCGGCTTTTCTGCTTCCTGTGACCTATTCTGTGGTGCCTCTGTGGCCTCCTGCAGTGCAAATTGAATCCAGTGGTGCGTTACCAGGAGAGGCTGCAGGTTGGACTGTGTTACGTCATGTGGCTACCTTCCAATGATTTGGTGGCCCCCAGCGATAACAGAAGTGGGATCCTTCTGTTTGCTACCATGAGTATGAGGCAGATTGTTGATACGGCTTCTCTGGTTTAGGTAGGTCAGAAATGATGTCTGCAGTGACGTTTAGAAGGAGGTCATGTGGCAAGTATAAAAAGGAATAAGGCCGCGGCCATGTTATTCTTGTTTCAAAGCATCGATACGGGAGGGACTAACTCGGCCAACGCAGGGTAGAATCTTTAAAGTATGTTTCTGCAGGGGAATTTGGTAAAGATATGCATATGTTGAATTCAATTCTTTTGTTTCAGGGGAACGTCCTTGAAAAAAGCAACGGCGAAACGTAGTTCTATGTCGGAGCTATGAATCCCCCTGCCGAGTTGATATACAAGATGAGTACTAACGTATTCAACTTATTAAAAAATATAAACTAAAAATATACAAATTTAACGAGAACGAGAGGGCACTCGTTAAAGTTAGAAGGGAAAAAATTCCTTACAAACGTAAGGAAGTTCTTCTTCACCCAGAGAGTGGTAGAAATCTGGAACGCTCTTCCAGAGGCTGTTATAGGGGGAAACACCCTTCAGGGATTCAACACAAGGTTGGATAAGTTCCTACTGGAACAGAACATACACAAGTAAGGCTTGACTCAAATAGGGCCCTGGTCTTTGACCTAAGGGCCGCCGCGTAAGTGGACTGCTGGGTACGATGGACCACTGGTCTGACCCAGCAGCGGCAAATCTTATGTTTTTATGTTCTTAAAAACTAACCAAGATAAGACCACTGATGATCTGGGTGCCGCAAGTTTGTGCGTATGAAAATAAATTTCGCACAGCGGTCCTGCTGAGGTCTTGAGAGATTGTGTATGGGGTATATGATATAGGAAACAGAATTTGTGCTCTATTCCTGTTTATAACAGGGACGATTAATGTTGTTATTTAGACATGTCTATGTTATATGTGGTAATTCCAGGGAAACAAGATTTGATGTAAGTGATATGGAAATCACATAGTTTTATATGCGGTATATAATTTTTTTTTTTTTTATTTATTTATAAATTTCAAATTAATTTTCAAGCATTACAACTTATACAGAAAGAAATTAAATCCATATACATCCTCTATAATAAAACCGTAAGCGCGCATGCGCACTTAGGGTTTTGTGATTCCTGCAGCATGTTGTGTCCTTCCAAGGCTGTATTCTATTTACGGCACACGGCGGCTTGAGGTGGCTGTCGGTTTGAGGCTCACGCGGCGGCTGTCAGCATGTGCAGGCCGCAGCGGCTTGATGCGGTTGACGGCGCGTGCAGGCAGTTGAGCTGTGGCGAAAGGTGTCATGTGGGTGCTGACTGGACAGGAGGGCAGACGCGAATGGAAGACGGATGCTGGACAGGGGGAGCAGGTAAGGGGTGCTGCTGGACAGGGGGAGAGGTAAAAGGAAGGGAGAAGGCCTACTGCTGGACAGGGGGAGCAGGGAAGACGTGCTGCTGGACAGAGGGGGAGGTAACATGAAGGGAGAAGGGCTGTTCTGGACAGGGGGAGCAGGCAAGGGGTGGTGGTGGACAGCCGAGGAAAGAGAGAGACAGAAAGAAAGAAAGAAAGACAGACAGAAAGTGGCCAAGGAGAGAGAGAGAGAAAGAAAGAAAGATAGACAGAAAGTGGCCAAGGAGAGCGAGAGAGAAAGAAAGAAAGACAGACAGAAAGTGGCCAAGGAGAGCGAGAGAGAGAGAGAGAGAAAGAAAGAAAGACAGACAGTGGCCAAGGAGAGAGAAAGAGAAAGAAAAAAAGACAGACAGAAAGTGGCCAAGGAGAGCGAGAGAGAGAGAGAAAGAAAAAAAGACAGACAGAAAGTGGCCAAGGAGAGCGAGAGAGAGAAAGAAAGAAAGAAAGACAGAAAGTGGCCAAGGAGAGCGAGAGAGAGAGAGAGAAAGAAAGAAAGACAGACACACATCTATTCTAGCACCCGTTAATGTAAGGGGCTTAAAGACTAGTGGTTCAATAAAGTTTTCACTTTAACAAGCAACTATAAATAAGAATATTAATAGCATAGGTCTAACTTTACTCAAGTCCTCAACTGAGATCCAAGATTAGATTTAAACAGTTTTTATTGATGCAAATATCATCAAATACAATAAATGCAGCATCAAAGGACATCAATAATGCATCAATTATTAATAAACATAATAAAAGACAAATTCCAATATCAATAAACCCCCACTTATCTATATGAGTTTGAACCATTACCATCCTTCTCCACACCCACCCCTTCCCTCCCAATAGTACTCTCTACCCAATGATACTCTCTTTATTTGATTAAATAAAAATCCCAATTAAGAAATCCAACTTAAAATCACATTACACAGCCCTTAGGACGCAAAACTTGCAAATAAATACAGCATCAAAGGACATCAATAATGCATCAATTATTAATATACATAATAAAAGACAAATTCCAATATCATTAAACCCCCACTTTATATGAATTTGAACCTTTACCATCCCTCAAGATTAAACACTTAGTGAGAAAACAAATTAGATATACTATCAAGAACAAAGGCTTAATGCTGAGAGTAAAATGCAATAATCAATCTACGAGTTCATGATTTTTCTTTCTCTAAACGGGAAAGTGACAGGAAAGTAGTTAATTGAAAAGTTTCAAAGAATACCTACTTATTAGTTGGGTGATATACAATACACTTACAGGGGTGTCCCAAGTAAAAAGTTGTTCCTAAAGCCAATACTCCTGGCTTAAGAAGGAGAAATTCACACCTATGCTTCTGCGTCTCACGTGACAAATCAGGAAACATTTGAATTTTATAGCCCAAAAATTTTTTCTGCCTATTCTTAAAAAATAGTCTCAAAATCCACATTTTATTGGGTTGAAGAGCCACCGACACAATCAATGTTAACATAAGAACCTAAGAATTGCCGCTGCTGGGTCAGACCAGTGGTCCACTCACGTGGCGTCCTCCGGTCAAAGACCACTGCCCTAACTGATCTTTGACCAGAAGACCGCCGCGTGAGCGGACTGCTGGAGTTGCAATAGCTTTATTTGATGTCTCAAGCAGCGCGGAGACATCCATTACTTCATGGAACTTGAACTTGATTCTGGAAGGTAAATAATAAACCTGCCAAAAAGGAGGCATGTGTTCCTCTGACACTCCCAAAATTTCCTGAAGATATCTTTTAATCATTTCCCTAGGGGTCCCAGTAGCAACCCTAGGAAAATGAATCAGTCTTAAAAAATTTCAACTTTCCTCCTGAGGTCATTGTCTTTAATTAATGTGTCTTGAACTTTTTTTAATTGAAATTTTATTGAAATTTTATAAATACAAAAGTATAAGAATAAAACAAAACAAGCTGCAGATACCAAAATATACATAATAATATGCAAAATATAGTATAGTTAAAATACAAAGTAAAGTTAATTGGGATTTACATGAGTCCTTACATAGTCATCAAGAGGGGTCCAAATTTTTGTGAATCTGGCCGTGTTATTTTGTTCGAATGTTATTATTTCCTCAGACTTTCTGATGACACAAAGGTGAATCCACCATTCGTAAAAATTAAGCCTCAAATTGTCTTTCCAATTGGAAACTATGGTGGATAGCTAAGGCAATCAGGAAATCAATTTTTTTTTAATATAACGGTGAACTTTTTTTTGATAAGAAGCTATATAAATTTTTTAATTAATAAATAAATTTTTTTAGATAGGTCAGAATGTGGAGAATTCCTACAGTATTTTATAACAATCACTTCCATAGAGCCTCTTATAAAATAAGCACAGAACTGCATGTGTGAGTCTCTCCATGCAGTGGTGTAGCAAAGGTGAGAGGCTCCTTCCCTGCTCCCTCCTGCTGCGTGCGTGCCGCCTCCCTACCGCTGTACCTCTGAAACCCCCCAAGCTGATGTCACGTCAGTGTCGGCTCTTCCTCTGATGTAAGTTGCCTGACGCGGGCCCAGGAAGTGACATCAGAGGAAGAGCCAACTTCGGGGGTTGTTTCTCGCGTCAGGAACATTACAGAGTTATGGGGAAAGGGAAACGCGGGGGCGGGGAAGGAGTGGGGGGAAGGGCAGAGAGGAAGATGGGTGACTGCGGCCCTCACTAAGATGGCGCCTGGGGTGGACCACTCCCCAACCCCTTTGCTACACTAAACATGGGAAAAATATACCATACAAACATTACTTATTCTTTATTAAACATTTTGATATCCCGCTTAATGCAATACGCTTCTCCCTCCGTAGTCGCGGTTTCAGCACTCGTGGTTTCGCTTATTCACGATTTTTCGCATGCTGACTCCTCTCCCCCCAAAAAATTACATCATGAGTAAAGTACTGTACCGATAAAAAGTTTGGTGCTTATCAGCTTTCACCCTGAAAATCGCTGCTTTCACAATCGCTGCTATTATTCGCAATTTTAATATATTAAAGGCGGCCGGGTAATTACATCGGTGGAGTCATGATTAGAGAATGACACGGTGACAAAATTCATCACCGTTCCCGTCCCCGCGGATAACCGCAGGAAATAAACCCATGTCATTTTCTAGTGTCTATTTCAATCTCGGTCCTTCTAACCCAGCATTCTTCAAAGCAAAGCTTGCGGGTCAGTGGTTGTGGCCATTCATACTCTGATTCTTATGGGAGCCAAGGATAATGAAGCCATTGTGACATCACTGATGTGATTGGCTCTTAGGCACTGGTGGAATGAGGCATTATGACATCACAATATCTGCTCTGGATACCAGAGACTGTCATTCTGTAGTGTCTGTTTCAACCTCAGTCTTTCTACACCAGCATTCTTCAAAGCAAAGCTTGAGGGTCAGTGGTTGTGGCCAGTCATACTCTGATTCTTCCCTCTTTCCTTAAAGAATGACATGAAGATGGTTTCCCGCGGTTATCCGCGGGGACGGGAACGGTGATGAATTTTGTCACCGTGTCATTCTCTAGTCATGATGTCTTATGGTGCATTTCGAAAAGTAATTAAATCAGCGTTGTTTGACAAATTCATTTCCTAAAAGTGGATATCAGGGTTAACAAAAATTTTATACTGAATATTGTTAAGTAACGTGTTGTATTTGTAGCTATCTGTATTTCGCTGATTGTCCAGCCTTCTTCTGTGTAAACTGCCTAGAAATTGTTTGATTATGGAGGTATAGAAGAATAAAGTTATGTTATGTAGGCTGTTACAAAAAAAACCCCACAAACATATAAAAAGTTATTTGTGGTTTTTCCGTATTTGCGGTCATGTTCCGCCCCTAACCACTGCGAATATGGAGGGACAAGTGTAGTTCAAAGCGGCTTAGAAAATAAAATGAAGTTAGGTACTTGAGAGAAACTATTCTATCTGTCCCGAAGGCTCACAATCTAACTAAAGCACCCTTTTTCCCTCCGTTTCCAAGTATGGCATCTATAGTTAGTCCATTGTACGTCTCAATAAGTGTAATTTTTTATGTACATCGCTTTGAATTTATTATAAAAGCATTTTTTTAGTCAAACCTGAAAACCTGATTAAAATAAAAATATGTAATAACAACATATAGTACATTTTCAAGATCAAACGTAGAAAATAGAAAGAATGAAAGAAGATAAAAAAATAAAATAAAACAAATAAACAACAAAAAAATAAAACAAATTTAAGAGATAGTGTGGGAGCAGCTTTCTATGACTAAGCTAAGCCAGCAGAAGTGCCTCCCCCAATTGCTGCAATGCTTCACCGCCATCCCCCCCCCCCCCCCCATGAACATATTACACATTAGACTCCCTCCTCTATCCGCTTGGCAGCTGAATCCCTCATTAACTAGGGTCCACCTTGGGGGTTAGTGCCTAAGAAAAGTATCTGGGTATCATCGTAGACAATACGATGAAATCTTCCGCCTAATGTGCGGCGGCGGCTAAAAAAACCAAACAGGATGCTGGGAATTATTAAAAAAGGAATGGTTAACAAAACTAAGAATGTCATAATGCCCCTGCATCGCTCCATGGTGCGACCTCATTTGGAGTATTACGTTCAATTCTGGTCTCCTTATCTCAAGAAAGACATAGCGGAACTCCTCTCGTATAAGGAAAGATTAAAACGGTTACGGCTCTTCAGCTTAGAAAAGAGAAGGCTGAGGGGAGATAGGATTGAAGTCTACAAAATCCTGAGCGGAGTAGAACGGGTACAAGTGGATCGATTTTTCACTCCGTCAAAAATTACAAAGACTAGGGAACACTCGATGAAACTGAAGGGAAATACTTTTAAAACCAAGAGGAGGAAATACTTTTTTTTACTCAGAGAAGGCGTTGCCAGAGGATGTGGTAAGAGTGGATAGCATAGCTGGTTTTAAGAAAAGTTTGGACAAGTTCCTGGAGGAAAAGTCCATAGTCTATTATTGAGAAAGACACGGGGGAAGCCACTGCTTGCCCTGGATCGGTAGCATGGAATATTGCTACTTCTTGGGTTTTGGCCAGGTAGTAGTGACCTGGATTGGCCACGGTGAGAATGGGCTATTGGACTTGATGGACCTAGTAAGGCTATTCTTATGTTCTTATGAACTCTGATTTCTATTCCCACTGCAAGGCAACCAATCCCCAATTCATAACCACTGCAGCATGGAGACCCCCCCAACCCACACCCACACATATCCAGAGGCCCCCTGGTAACAAGGAACACCCCGCTTCCTAAAACCTCCCTGGCAAGAAAGTATCCCCCTATGCCTCATTGCTACAAGGAACTTCCCAACTCCTTCCCTGATCATCACCCCTAATGAGAGCAGAAGCGATGCCCACTTTCTTCTATTCTTATGGCTTCTGGTGCAAATGTGACCCCCCTAGCAAGAATCTCACAGTATTACCTCTAAAGGTCAGGGTGCCAAATAAGAGTCACAGTGCTATTTTCAGGAGCGGCTGAGGACCAATTTCTGCTGCTGCTATATACCAGAGGACACCGTGGAGATCAGGGGTGGAAGTTCCTTGTTCCTGGGGTTGGGAGATGAGGTGGAGTAGGGAGTCATGCCTGAAAGTATGTGTGGTAGAATCCAGTATATAAAATATAAAAAGAGGAAGGCTGAGAAGAGACCTCTTAGAGGAAGTTACTTCTATGTATCATTAGCGGTATGGAGAGACTGGATGGGTCTATTGACCTTTCTCTGCCGTCATCTACTGTATTACTGATTTTCAGTGGTCCAGACGCCTCACTTAAGAAATAGAGCAAATTTTTAATCTAAGTACCAGTATCTGAGAATTTAATTTAACTGTCCAAACTCACAAAGACCCTAAATTTAGAATCCTAAAAATGGGACGGCGTCAGGAATAGGGACAGGAAGAGTAGAAGAAATTGGGTGTCCAACATTTCTTTCCCTGGATTCCTAACTTATGAGTTGAAACTAAGGGCTCCTTTTACTAAGCCGTGCTAGCGGCTGCGCTAGATTTAAAGGGCTTCGGGGCTGATGCCGCGCGGCAGCTGTTAGCGCGGCTTTGTAAGAGAGGCCGTAAGTTTTTTGTTTCTTGCCTCCCTTGTTATATTTTTTTTAATTTTAATAATATATTATTATTGTAAACCGCTTAGACAAGGGGTTTCAAAGTCCTTCCTCGAGGGCCGCAATCCAGTCGGGTTTTCATGATTTCCCCAATGAATATGCATGAGATCTATTAGCATACAATGAAAGCAGTGCATGCAAATAGATCTCATGAATATTCATTGGGGGAAATCCTGAAAACCCGACTAGATTGCGGTCCTCGAGGAGGGACTTTGACTAACTGTGGTTGTATTTGCGGTATACCAAATAAATTAAAACTTGAAACTTGAACCTTCTCTTTTCCTAGTTGACGAGCCCTAGCCGCTTTAGCTTTTCCTCCTAGAGCAGCCGTCCCATCCCCCTTATCATTTAGCGCAGGGGTAGGCAATTCCGGTCCTCGAAAGCCAGAGCCAGGTCAGGTTTTCAGGATAGAGGAGTGTGTGGCGCAGTGGTTGAAGCTACAGCCTCAGCACCCTGGGGTTGTGGGTTCAAACCCCACGCTGCTCCTTGTGACCCTGGGCAAGTCACTTAATCCTACATAGCCCCAGGTACGTTAGATAGATTGTGAGCCCGCCGGGACAGATAGGGAAATGCTTGAGTACCTGATTGTAAAACCGCTTAGATAACCTTGATAGGCGGTATATAAAAATCTTAATAAACTTGAAACTTGAAACTTGATATCCACAATGAATATGTACGAGATGGATTTGCATGCACTGCCTCCTTGAGATGCAAATCTATCTCATGCCTATTTATTGTGGATATCCTGAAAACCTGACCTGGCTCTGGCTCTCGAGGACCGGAATTGCCTACCCCTGATTTAGCGCAGGCAGATAAGTCAGTGCTCCCAAATAACAGGGATAAAGTTGGATATTCAGTAGCAAATTTATCTGGATAAATTCTGTGGAATGTCTAGTCATTCCGTCGCTTAGTATAATAAATACAAGACAAGATACGATCTTTGCGGTTACAGCGCCCAGAATATGGAACTCCTTACCATCATTTATTAAGGAAGAAAAATCACTAAAGGCTCCTTTTACTAAGCTGCGATAGTGTTTTTAGCACACGCAGGATTTTAGCATGTGCTAAACCCGCGCTACACGCAGGGCCAGATTTTCCTATAGGCTAACTAGGCTTCAGCTTAGGGCCTCAAGATCAAGAGGGGCCTACATTCAAATTGTTAGCAAAATTAAAATTACACTATTCTAAAAACAGTGAATACTAAAACACTGAACTGAAAATAAGGAGAAATTCTACGCTTCGGGATCGGAACCGGCTCCGACCGCAATGGGGTGCCGACTCGGCTTCTCCCTTTCTTTTTATTGCCCTGGGAGGAGGATCAGGGAGGGAAAGACGTTAGTCCGGAAACAGCTGGGCAAAGCCCAGTCCCGTGGGGAGAGAGGCAAAACATGGATCTGTCAGGACAGGGCGGCCCAGACTGGCATCGGGGGGGGTGGGTGGGGTGGGGGTTTTCAGTGGAAGGGGGATGGGAGAAAGGCAGGCAGGATGGCATGGGGGAGGGTGTTCAATGGAAGGGGGATGGGAGGCAGGCGGGCATCGGAGGGGGGGGGTGAGGTGAGGAAGGACGCACTGGGGGCACTATGGACATAGGAAGGGGCAATGTTGTGTGTTATGTTTGATTAGTTATTGTTACAAGTACTATATATGGTGCTGAGAATAAATGTCCAAATAAGTGTTCTCGACTTTTTTTTATTTATTATCCGTGTCACATTTTTTATAAAGGTTAGTACCAATAACAACATGTTTCATTTAACATATTGATATATATCACAGTAATGATGTATTTTATTATCTCTCATGTAATTTACAAACTTAAAAATGGGAGGTGAAAGGGCCTCATAAGTGGAATAGCCTAGGGCCTCTTTTCATCTCAATCCGGCCCTGGCTACACGGCTAGAAATAACGCCAGCTCAATGCTGCCATTAAGGTCTAGCGCGTGGGGCAATTCAGCACGCGCTAAGCGCGCACTAAAGCCTCTATCGCAGCTTAGTAAAAGGAGCCCTAAGTAAATTGAAAGGACTGTTAAAATGGTTGTACAAGGATGCCTTTGAGACCTAATCGCCAGATTCTCTTTTGACCCCGTTCTCTGCGGAAACTCACGTGAATCTGTCTTAGGTTCCGAGAAATTTTTTTTTTTTTACCTCTTAATTTTACATTACATTAGTGATTTCTATTCCGCCATTACCTTGCGGTTCAAGGCGGATTACATAAGGAGTTATTTGGACATTTAGGAATACATAAGGAGTTATGGAGTTGCTATTCGGGATTGAGAAGATTCTTGCTGTGTTAGTTTGTCTTTAAGGATTCCTTGAATAGCAGGGCTTTTATTTCTTTTCTTTTTTTTTATTCATTTTAAAGCCCAAAAATAAGTGCAACATGTTATACAGTCATTTTACACTTTAAAAGCACTTAAATTCTATCAAATAATATTTTATGACAAATACATATATCAACCCCCCTTTCTACATATCCAACAATTGCATTCAAATTAAAAGTATCTCCCCATATCAGGGGGGGAGCAAACAGGGCAGAGGGCCTCCGACTGCCTGGTGAGGTCAGCTTCCCCCCTTCCACTCCCTGGCTGCCCTCTCGCCTGCAAGCAAACTGAACCCAGGTCGCGGGCTTCCCTGCTCCTCTGAAACAGGAAGTTATGGCATTACTGTTTCGGAGGAGCAGGGAAGCCAGCGCGCGCAGTGTTAGACCTAGGTTCAGTTTGCCTATGGGTGGTGGGCAAAGGGGCAGCGAGGGAGTGGAAGAGAGGGAAGCTGACCTCACCTCACTAGGCAGTAGGGGGGGGGAGGAGCATACTTAAGGACCCATCTGGAGAGCCTTCGCACAGGTGCAGATATCGACGTGATGGTGTCACACATGAGTGTGATGTCATCACATCAACATCTGTGCATTTCCGGATACCCTCCAGCCATGGCTCCAAGTTTAGTGTGTCGCAGCATCAAAAAGTTTGCAGGACACTGCTATATAGAGTCCAGAGGTTTGTGAGCAGTACATGGGAGAAGCCACTGCTTGCCCTGGATCGGTAGCGTGGAATGTTGCTACTCTTTGGAGATTTCACATGGAACGTTGCTACTATTAGTGTTCCGGAATCTTGCTTACTCTTTGAGATTCTGGAATCTTGCTACTCTTTGGGATTCTAGAATCTTGTTATTCTCTGGGATTCCGGAATCTTGCTATTCTTTGAGATTCTGTATGGAATGTTGCTACTCTTTGGGATTCTAGAATCTTGTGACTCTCTGGGCTTCCGGAATCTTGCTATTCTTTGAGATTCTGTATGGAATGTTGCTACTCTTTGGGATTCTAGAATCTTGTTACTCTCTGGGATTCCGAAATCTTGCTATTCTTTCAGATTCTGCATGGAATGTTGCTACTCTTTGGGATTCTAGAATCTTGTCACTCTCTGGGATTCCGGAATCTTGCTACTATTTGAGATTCTATGTGGAATGTTGCTACTCCTTGGGTTTTGGCCAGGTACTAGTGACCTGGATTGGCTACCATAAGAACGGGCTACTGGGCTTGATGGACCATTGGTCTGACCCGATAAGGCTATTCTTAGGTTCTTACAGCAAGAGCACATTTCATTGTGATACATTGGACAAAATTTTGGCTGGAATCCTATGAAACTTACACATGTTATAAATGTACCGAAAAAAATGACAAGTCTTCAGTCCCTCTGATTCACTACCTGTAGGATACAAATGTCAGAGAGGTGAATAATAGAAAAAGTACCCCACTGCCCTGCACGGAGTCTTTGCATCTAGCCACACAAGAAATTGAGAACATGGTGCCAAAATCTACATTCGCAGTTGGCGAGCTGTTTCAAGTTATTCATATGTTGCTGCTTGACTCAGGTTTCAAACCAGACTAGACTGACCTGGCTCTTGGATTTTGTTGCTCGCCCGTCTCTGGCTGTATTTAGATCTGATGTCTCATTGTTAACTCTGTATTTCTAATAACTATGGCCTGTTTTCTTTTGCCACTGAAAGGTAAATACTCAGCCCTCAGGATCCAGTGTTTCCATGATGCCGGGATCCAGTCTTAGCCAGCCTGGGAATGGTTTTGGGAGGCCAAAGTCTCCGTACTGTTTTTTTTCATGTTCAGTTTAATGGAATTTGACACAATATTAAAGATATAAAGCACAGAACAAGCAGACATTAAAAACATCATAAAAAAAGATTCATTTTAAAAATTTCAGGGAGAGCGTAAGATAGCTTTGCACAGTTATCTTTATCAAGCTTCAAGTTTTATTAAAATTTTTGATGTTTTGCAATATCATGAATTCAAAGCGATTTACATTTAAAAACAAGGTCTTACTTATTAACTACAACAAACACATGAACATTACGAACTGATACACAAGGGAAGTAGGGCGAACTCCAATAAGCCTAGTAATAAAAATTAAAAAGAAAAACTTCTGGGAATGCTGATAGACCATTCAGCCACAAATCAACAAAACAATATAGAAATCATTCGTAGTCATGAGAAACCTAAGGCAAGTTCGAAAATTCTTCGACAAAAAACAATTCCAGCTCTTGGTCCAGTCCCTAATTTAATCTTCCATTTGTGCGTCAAGGTGACAAATCAAGGAGGAAGGGGGGAAGTAGTAGGGGAGGGGGTATGGAGAAGATAAGATAGGGGACAAAGAAGAAGGGGGAGTTATATAGAAACTAAGACTGTATTGTCAAAGAGGTGAGTTTTCAGGTTTTTTCTGAATGTAGTGTAGTTTGTCTCTGTCCTGAAAACTTCTGGTAGGTCATTCCAGGTTTTTATACCCAGATAAGTTAGCATAGAGTGGAAAATTTGCTTGTAGTGGAGGTTTTTTTTTGTGGATGGGTTTTCTAGACTACTGCAATATCCTCTATCTCCCCTGCCCCGCAACCATGATAAAACAACTACAAACAGTACAAAACACAGCTCTGAGACTTATCTACTCACCGAGGAAACACGACCACATCACAGCGGCTTACCTCGATTCACACTGGCCCCCAATACAAGCAAGAATACGTTTCAAATTCTACTGTGTTGTATTTAAAACCATAACCGGAGACTGCCCAGCCTAGTTGAACAACCGACTAATCCAGTCAACCACAACCAGACATAGGAGAACCCACACTCCATTCACGCACCCTCCAATCAAAAATGTCAAATGAAAAAAAATGTACAATGGCTTCCTGGCCACTCAGGCAGCAAAACTAGACTACCAATTCTCCAATTTACTGATCACGACCTCACTTTCTTCAGTGCCTCCTTCCGGAATGTCCCTTTGCAGTCTGGGTAAACAAATTTATACACAAGCATACAAAATCAACCTGAGCCTGGAAGTAGAGAATGACACGGTGACAAAATTCATCACCGTTCCCATCCCCGCGGATAACCGTGGGAAACCATCTTTATGTCATTCTTTAAGGAGAGAGGGAAGAATCAGAGTATGAATGGCCACAACCACTGACCCGCAAGCTTTGCTTTGAAGAAAGCTGGTGTAGAAGGACCGAGGTTGAAACAGACACTACAGAATGACAGTCTCTGGTATCCAGAGTAGATATTGTGATGTCATAATGCCTCATTCCACAAGTGGCTAAGAGCCAATCACATCAGTGATGTCACAATGGCTTCATTATCCTTGGCTCACATAAGAATCAGAGTATGAATGGCAACAACCACTGACCGCAAGCTTTGCTTTGAAGAATGCTGATGTAGAAGGACTGAGGTTGAGTAGCAACATTCCAGAGCTGAGATTGTGATGTCATAATGCCTCATTCCACCAGTGCCTAAGAGACAATCACATCAGTGATGTCACAATGGCTTCATTATCCTTGGCTCACATAAGAATCAGAGTATGAATGGCCACAACCACTGACTCGCAAGCTTTGCTTTGAAGAATGCTGGTGTAGAAGGATTGAGATTGAATTAGACACTAGAAAATGACATGGGATTATTTCCCGCGGTTATTCCCGGGGATTGGAACGGTGATGAATTTTGTCACCGTGTCATTCTCTACCTGGAAGCTACATCATCGATGAATCTTTTCAACAGCAGAGAGTTACCCTTCCTATCATGAGAATCATTTTCTTTTTCCACACTGTTGGAACACTGCAGACATGATGTCTGTGGCATAGTAAGGGGTAGGGGGGGCTGTCCGCCCCGGGTGCCACCCCCCCCCCACTGCTGCACTTGTGCACCGCTTCCCTTCCCCTGTACCTCTGTAATGTTCCTGGCATGAGCAGCAAACCTCCAAGTTGCTATTGCGCCAGCATTGACTCTTTCTCTGATTTCACTTCCTGGACCCACCCCTAGGAAGTGACATCTGAGGAGGAGCCGATGCTGGTGCGGCAGCAGCTTGGGGGTTGCTCTCTCACCAGGAACGTTACAGAAGTATGTGGGAAGGGAAGCAGTGGGTGGAGGTGGGGGGGGGGTGGAGAAGAGGGTGGGGAGGGGCGCCTCTCACCCTCACTATGCCACTGGGTGATATACACTTCTCTCTCGGTATTCGCGGGGGATAGGGGCAGAGCCGGACCGCGAAAATGGAAAAATCACGAATATCTTCTTGTCCGGCTCTGACCCACCCCCGCCTCCCTCCCGCCTTCCCCCCTGGCATCCCGGCCTTACCTGGTGGTCTGGCACAGTGTCCCAACCCTGTCCTGGAGGACCACCAGGCCAATCAGGTTTTCGGGATAGCCCTAATGAATATGCATGGAGCAGATTTGCATGCCTGTCACTTCCATTATATGCAAATCTCTCTCATGCATATTCATTAGGGCTAGCCTGAAAACCCGATTGGCCTGGTGGTCCTCCAGGACAGGGTTGGGAACAACTGGTCTAGCAGGCTTTCGGGGCAGGAGCGATCTTCCTATGCTCCTGCCCCGTGCAGATCGCCAATAGGAAATGACTGCCGTGAGTTTCCGTAGTCTCTCGAGACTAAGATTGTACAGGTCAGTTCAGGAACAGGAAATTTGGGGCCCATTAACAAATTACTGCAAGTTATGATATATTAATATTATTTCCTTTGTTTTGTGAAAGAGTGTTATACACATCCAGGAGGGGAGGGGGGAGGGAAGTTGGGAGGTGGGATTTAATAACTGTATATTATTTGATTGTAACAGAATGCGGAATGATATATTACTTATTTGTTCTTCTGTTTGCACTATGTATTTGATGTAAAAATGAATAAAGAATTTAAAAAAAAAAGAAATAAGAAGCCTGTTTACTTTTGGATCCCAAAATATGAGGACTTGAGATTGTTTGATATTTGATTTTACCTTGGGAAAAGTTTGTTTTCTTTTTTCTTAATTTTGTTATCATATTCAGTCTTTCTGTATGAAATGTTTAATTTTGATAAAATTGTAAAATTGATAAATAAATAAATTAATTTTAAAAAGAAAAGAAATAAGAAGCCTAGATCCATATATATATATATATATATATATATTTATTTTTTTTTGTAAAGCTTTAAAGACTTACTTTTATGACAAATGTTGTTCCTGCTATTTTAACTCTTTGAGTAATCATTTTTAAGCGTATGTGTTCCCCTTTATGCAGGGTTTTTCTTATTGCAATCCGCTTTGAATCTGAAAAATAGTGGAATATAAGATTACTGATTAGATTAGTCCGAATGGGAAAATGGCACCACCACAAGCAGAAGGAGACAGGAGCTGTTGAAACATGAAAATCATCTCCATGCGGCCATTTCAGATGGGGCGAAGCTTCGCTGCAGAAAGCCCACATGGCATTTGCATGATTCATTAATCTTCCGGCTAATTTGTTTTTGCACAGGAGCGCTGACAGCTAACAAATGTTATTATAGGGCTGTGGACTGCGTATTACAGACTAACATGGCCATAATGTTGCTGAAAATGACTGCTTGGGGGTCAGTTTGCTGGAGTCCAAATTCAATTCAAATTGTCAATGCGCCTGCTAAGAGAGGCAAGGCATCAAGAGGTGGGATTTTAGGGATGGTCACAGATCTCATAGGGCTCCTTTTTTATTTATTTATTTATAATTTTTCTTAAATTGTTTAACAACAATCTAAAGAAATTAACAATTGAAAAAGAAAATAATTATATTAAATTACCGTATATATAATAATTCCACATATATGACTAATCAGAGTCCACATATTGAAGAGAGAGTCCATCACCTCCAAGGGAACCGCCTAGAAGTCGCAAGATAGCTGGCGGTATATAAAAATAAAGTTATTATTATTATTATTATTAAAAGAAAAGAAAAACTCATACAAATTACAGAGTGCGGTTGGATTTAACCATCTGCCTGGATAGAGGACTGTATGGAAGGATCTGGAGCTCTAGCCGCCGTCTTACCCTCTAAAAAGAAATTTAATTGGTCAGGGCCATAAAATATATATCTAACATTCTGGTAGGTAAGACAGCATTTACAGGGAAAGCGTAACTGAAAGGTTGCTCCCATATTCAAAGTTAACTGTCGATAGGCCAGGAATTTCTTCCGTCTGGCTTGCGTCAATTTTGATACATCGGGGAATATTGAAACTTTGGAACCGTGAAATTCCGCATTCTCAGTCCTATAGAATAAACGGAGAACTGCCTCTTTATCCTGAAGGAAAACGAAGGTTACCAATAAAGTTGCTCTAACAATTATTTCTTCTTGAATTGATGTTTCCAGCACACCAGTGAGATCCAAGTCTCCTGATACAATCCCTTTGCTTTTCTCTTCTTTGGGAATATTCAAATAGTATAGCTTTTGGAGCGGTGGCATATTATTTTCAGGAAATTTCAACACTGATTGTAAGAAGGAATTAAATATGTCTCTTGGAGTTTGAAATTTGGATACCGGAAAGTTCAACAGTCTAAGATTTAAATTTCTATTTGCATTTTCCAAATTTTCCATTTTTCTAACCAGCAAAGATTTTTCCTCCAAAGGTAAATTCATAGAAGCCTTTATTTCTGACACTGATTTTTCCAAATTGTAGGGCTCCTTTTACTAAGGTGTGCTAACCGATTTAGGGCACGCTAATCTTAAGCGCACGCTAAATCAATTAGTGCGCGCTAAATCGGTTAGCGCGCCTTAGGAAAAGGACCCCATAGTGTTTTCAATTTTTTTTTTTTTTTTTCTTATTGCAGGTCAGAAGAGTTGAAACCTTAGGGCTCCTTTTACTAAGGTACGCTAGTGCTTTTAGCGCGCGCAGCATTGCCCCGCGCACTAACCCCGCGCGCTACGTGCCAAGAACTAACGCCAGCTCAAGGCTGGCATTAGCGTCTAGTGCGCGCGGCAATGCGGCGCGCGCGCTAAGCGCAAGCTAAAAGCGCTAGCACAGTTTAGTAAAAGGAGCCCGATGTTGGTTGCCATCGACTCGTGCTCAAGTCCTAGCGACGTGAAGAATTGCGGATCTGAAAAGAAACCGGTTTTGTGCTAGTCCGGAAAGGTCCTCCAGCGTCATCCCCATGGTTGCTTTCAACGTGTCCAGCCATCTGTCTACAGGTCGCCCTCTTCGCCTGGTTCCTTCGATCTTCCCAAACATGATGTCCTTCTCCAGTGATCTCTCTCTTCTGACGGTGGGGCCAAAATAAGACAGTCGTAACTTCCATCATTTGGGTCTTGAGTGACGTAGCTGGTTCGGTCACCTCCAGAATCGATTTGTTAGTTCTTCTGGCGGTCCACGGCATGCCTAAAATCCTTCTCCCAAACGTACTCCGTTCACTATTTGGCTACACTTCATCTGGGACTATTCAAATATTCATAGATCACCAAATCTTTCCAGCATATCAAGACATAAACGTTCATAATACAGTGGTACCTTGGATTACGAGCATAATCCGTTCAAGGAGCATGCTCGTAATCCAAAATGCTCATATATCAAAGCAAGTTTCCCCATATGAAGTAAGGGAAACTTGCTTTGATATGTTCCCATCCCAAACCTTCCCCCCCCCGAGGCCAGCAGCGCTGCTCCCCCCCTCCACGAGAACCGGCATTACTCTCCCCGAAGGCCCCCCCCCCCGCGAACGAGCACCCTCCCCCCGCGATCCGGCACCCCCCCCGCCGCCATCATGCACCCCCTCCGTCGCCACCTGAGATCCCCCAACCCACCCGAACCCTCTTCTTACTTCCCTCCGCATCAGCATCGCCGGCATCAGCATGTCCTGTGCCCGAAAATCTGCTTCCTGTGCCGAGCCTTGAGCATGACACAGGAAGCAGATTTTCAAGCACAGAACATGCTGGTGCCGATGCGGAGGCTACACTGGAAGTAAGAAGAGGGTTCGGGTGGGTTGGGGGATCTCAGGTGGCGGCGGGGGGGGGGGGGGGTGCCGGATGGCGGCGGGGGGGGGGGGCCAGATCGTGGGGGGGAGGGTGCCGGTTCTCGGGGGGAGGCGCTCGTATAGCGAGGCAAGCTCGGTTTACGAGGCACCACACTTGCAAAACACTCGCAAACCGGTGCACTCGTAAACCGAGGTACCACTGTATTATCTTGTAAACAACTGAATATTTTTCTAAAGTGTGTAGAATCCTCAGAGGGCTCACTTTCCTTTATTTAGAGTTCATAGAAGGATAATATGAGCCAATATCTTCAATGGATCTTTTTTTTTGTATATTTTTAAAAAATGTTTTTGTTCTTATATATAAAGTGCAAATGCAGCAACTTTTTTGTGCAAAGTTAGCAGTTAATAAATAGAAGATGCATAAGAACTTATCTTATTCTTAAAGTGCATTGCGGGAGCGCCTCCACCGACATGCCATGTTTCAAAATTTCATCAGGATCGAGTCTCATGTCACGCTCCAGTGACTGGATCTATAAAATCCTTCTCCGGCACCAAAGCTCACATGAGTCAATCTTCTTTCTATCTTGTTTCCATAGTGCCCAGCTTTCACATCCATAATTGACCACGGAGAAAATGAGTGCGTGGACAAGTATGATCTTCGTTTGGAGTATCATGCCTACAGAGGTGTTTTTACAATGCCTAACGGTACTGTAGCCGTGGCTAATGCCAGAAGCGGCATTAGCCATCATGAAGGACTTCTGTAGATGTGATTCACATGACAGGTAGGTGCCTGAAATGTAGGCCTTGAAAACCCCGAACTACATTTCTAGTGCCTACCTTTTCCGAAGGCGCAATTCTACAAACGGCACTGTATGTGACTGACACTCGATTGGCGGCTATTTATAAGGTGGCAGCCGCCGGCGGTGCCATTTATAGAATCCAGGCCTAAATGTGTTCCTTATTTCAGAAGGGGAATATGTACGTCCAAACGGATTGACAACTGCTACCTGCAATGTCTAGGCTCCAGAAAAGTGTCTCTATTGAGTAACGCTCTACTGGAGGGATTATAAGATCCATCCCTTTAATTTTCCTGCGGTTGATGTCCCTGTGAATGTGAAACTGGCTAGGGATACCAGGTTCTGTGAGAGCTTCAGGAATTTTCTAAAATGGCCAACATAACTGTATGTTCCAATACATACATGTGTATTTTCTGATTTCACCTGTGTTGCCTCATTGATATTTTATACATTTAGAAGATCTAACACAGGGATCTCAAAGTCCCTCCTTGAGGGCCGCAATCCAGTCGGGTTTTCAGGATTTCCCCAATGAATATGCATGCGATCTATGTGCACGCACTGCTTTCAATGCATATTCATTGGGGAAATCCTGAAAACCCGACTGGATTGCGGCCTTCAAGGAGGGACTTTGAGACCCCTGGTCTAACACAAATGGTTCCACCTCACCTACTGGTGTATAAATGTCCATTCCTTGACGCACTTAGAGTGAATTCTACGACAGTAGGTCCAGTTCCGAAATAGTAGCAGACCATGAGACTCCATTCTGCACAACCTTTCCACAATGCTACTCAGGTGTCAAAAATTATTTGCCAAATTGATTATCCCAGAGATGGCAGCATGTTTCTTACTGCGGTTATTGAGAACTATGAACTGGAATGATGTTGGAGGGATTGTATTTGGGTGAAAAACATTATATTCTATTCACCAGCCTCGAGTGTGGCCACATATCGGAGCTTTGTGTAAAACGCTTTAGAAACATAGAAACATAGAATATGACGGCAGAAAAGGGCCTTGACCCTTAATGCATTGCGTGGTATATCAAATCAAATGTGCAAGAAAACCCCAACTCAGTTTTGTCTCTTCAGATAATTTTATATATTTATTTTATTTTCAGTATTTATATAAATGGTTTACATTCAGGTAATAATAATAACTTTATTTTTGTATACCGCCATACCCAGTGAGTTCTAGGTGGTTCACATTAATTAAACATAGTTACATACAGTTAAGTATTAATTGAACAGAGTTGCAGGCAACGAAGTAGATGAAGTTGGGGAACAGGATAGAGTGGATCGGGGGGGGGGGGGGTAAACACAAAGAGGAGAGGAGAGGAGAGGACAGTAGCCTTCAAGGGCGAGGTTCTCAAGCATTTTTCCCTGTCTGTCCCAGTGGGGCAAGGGGGGGATTAAGTGACTTGCCCAGGGTCACAAGGAGCAGCGTGGGTTTGAACCCACAACCTCAGGGCGCGGAGGCTGTAGCTCGAACCACTGTGCCACACACTCCCCTGATATGTGGTTGACCACTGCAGGATGCAGAAACAAAAATTGACTCTTATTACTCCACAGAACCGAAAGGCAACCAAAAACAAAAACACTGTGGAGAAGATGATGTCCAAGATGCAGGCTTTATTGAAAATACAGTCAATTAATCCACATGACGAGATGTCTAGGACCCAAATGATTGGGGGACTATGGATCCAACAAGGTCCATGTTTCGACAACCCTGTTTTCCTCAGGGGTCCCTCAACCGTGCAGAGTTTTCACCCAGGATCCACGAGTTTTTGCAGTAGGACTTTCAGGGACCCCTGAGGAAGATAGGGTTGTCGAAACACGGACCGTGTTGGGTCCATAGTAGAGAGTTGCACGGGGACAGAAATCCCACCCATCCCCGCCAGGATCCTCTCCGTCCCCACCCAGCCCTGCAAGGAATTACCTCCATCCCCGCCCGTCCCCATAAAAAGCAGCAATTACTTCTGACAGGATCATCAATTCCACAGTTTCTTTTGTGTTTCTGCTGCTGTTTTCCTTGTGGAATCTCTTTGGTGGAACCCTTTTTTTGTTTTCTGTTCAGGTAATTCACTTAAACTCCCCCCTCTTTTACTAAGGCTGACATGTCCATTATATTATATGGACGAACCCTGCTTCCAAAGCCTTCCATCCCCGTGGGAGTCCCGTTGGCTAGAGGGGGGTCCCCGTGAGAGTCCCGTGGGTTAGGGGGGATTCCCGCGGGACCCCCGCAGGACCCGCGGGATTTCTGCGATCCCCGCTCCTGTGTAGACCTCTAGTCCATAGTCCCCCAATCATTTGGATCATGTGGATTAATTGACTGTATTTCCAATAAAGCCTGCTTCTTGGACATCATCTTCTCTATAGTGTTTTTGGTGACCACTGCAGTATTGCAGACAAGGCTAGAATTAACTTACTATAGTTATATTAACTAAAATGATTATTTCGGTCATGCTGAACAGCTTAAGTCTTATTGCACAAACTTTCTGCGGACGGTGTTTTTGAGGTGAGGGAAGTTATGGAAACAGAAGGCAATCGATTTTCAAAAGGTTTTCTCCTCTTCCGTCTCCGTAGATAAAACTCTTTTGGAAAATAAGGTGATTTAGAGGGGAAAAAAACAACTCAGACTTATTTCAGCTTTTTTTCTTTTTATTCATTTTCAAACGTACAATAAGTGTAACAATATGTTCTTGACCAAGGAATGTCCCCACAGAATGAATCGTCACGCTTTCCCGCGGCCGCTTTCCTTCGCTTCCTTGCAGTCACCTATAGCTGCAAACGCACCGCTCTCTTGATTTACTCGTTCCTTCTCTTATTGCAGAAAGTGCTTCGTCATAGCCAGAGGGACACACTTAACTGTCTTCACTCTATTGCGCTCCTGCTGCCGTGGCCCTCTTTTATCAAAACAGATTGCGAGGAAAGCCCGGAGCATGCCTAGACATCTTTCTTTCCTCTTGCGATAGATATTTGTGGCCAAAAATTTCAACACTACTGCTAACTTGAGAGTTGATGGTCTTCAAAAATGCCTACTAAGGATGCACATAACAAAGGCACAAACTTTTTCATGAAGGAATTGGGAATAATCGACTCTTGGCGCATCATGCACCCAGACCAGTGGCGTGATAAGGGGGGGAGGAGGGGCAGTCCGCCCCGGGCACGGTCTTCCTAAGAGCGTAGCATCCCTTCCTCCTCTCCACCTACCCCCTGCTCCTCTGCTCGCCGCACGTGCACGCCCATGGCCGTCCCTTGTACCTTTTTCTACTTCCCTGGCGCAAGATGGCTGCCCACATTGGCATCAGCCCTCTCTGTCACTTCCGAGACCCACACCTAGGAAAAGTGACGTCAAAGGGCGAGCTGACACCAACGTGAGCATGTTGCTCATGCTAGAGAAGTTAAAAAGGTACGGGAAAGGGAAGGGGGCGTGCATATGGCAGGTGGGGGCAGGAAAGAGGGCAGAGGATGGGCGCCACCTACCCAGGCGCCGCTCACCCTTACAATGCCTCATAAGAACATAAGCAATGCCTCCGCTGGGTCAGACTCGAAGTCCATCGTGTCCAGCAGTCCGCGCACGCGGCGGCCCAACAGGTCCAGGACCTGTGCAGTAATCCTCTATCTATACCCCTCTATTCCCTTTTCCAGCAGGAAGTTGTCCAATCCTTTCTTAAACCCCAGTACCGTGCTCTGCCCTATTACGTCTTCTGGAAGCGCATTCCAGGTGTCCAGACGGATTAGATTTCACCTTCTTCTCTTTTCCTCATAATACTTACTGGGTTATAGTCTGATCTCAGAGGCCTTGTTTACCAAGGTACACAAAACAGATACAGTACTCCCCTGAAATTCAAGGGGGGTTCCCTTCCAGGTTTTTCAGCTGATCGAAGGCAGGACAGGGCAGCTGGGGTGCCAGCTGGTGCTTGATTTGTACTTACGAAGCCGGGCACATTTACCAACCGTCTCTTCCTGGTTCTAAAGTCATGGTTACACCAATCAGGAGCTGCTTTGATTCGCCAGATAGCGTGTCAAAGCAGCTCCTGATTGGTGTAATCATGACTTTAGTACCAGGAAGAGGCGGTCGGAAAATACCGCAAATTACTGAGTCTGTGTGGGGGTGTACTGTATAGCGATACCAGTTTTATCTGACCATGCAGCAGTCTTTTTGACAATGCAATTCATACCATCTGGAAATGAGACGATCTGGAGAACGTCCCCTAGCTTATATCATGCTGACCATTTCCACCAGTTTCTGAAGAAAAGTGGGCAAAATATGAGACAGTAAACAAAACCACTGATATACATGATGTGGTATCCTGGGAGGATTCTTTTTTTTTTTTTTTTTTTTAATTTCTATTATTCAACAAAATTTTACAAGAATACATCTTGTTACATTAAATACAGGAAAGAAAAAACAATACAGAAGTATTACAGATTCATACTTATAAAAAATAATTTTTCCTTTCTTAGACCACCATAATAGGGGGATGGTCAATCGAAACTTTTTGAGAGAAGTTTAACGAGGAACTTAATTAAACGATTAGGCTTTATGTTCTAAACACCAGCTATTAATTTCTATTTTCCCTCAGTCCTTGATGATTTTCTTTACATCCAAGAATTCCTTCAAATGATTAGGAGAAAAAAATGTATATTTAACTCCCAAATACCTAACTAAGCATTTACAGGGGTATGCTAACAAGAAAGTTGCTCCCAGCTTTATAATATCTTGACGCATAGAAAGAAATTATTTCCTCCGTTCTTGTGTAGTCTTTGCGACATCGGGATATATCCAAACTTTTTGCTCCCCAAATAATTTCTGTGAGTTTTTAAAGAATAGTTTCATAATCATGTTCACGTCTTGCTCGAAAACGAATGATACTAAGAGCGTAGCTCTAACAGTATCAATAGTGATTGTTTGTTCAAGAAGAGCAGTCACATTAGCAAATTCTATTTCATTATTTTCCCTCCTTATCTCTTTCTCAATCTCGTTTTCTCCTTCTTGTCTTCCGGGTATCTTCTTATTATTTGGTAAATAGTAGACTTTATTTATAGGGGGAATACAGTTTGACGAAATCTTTAAATTTTCAATCAGGTATCTTTTTAATAAGTCCAAAGGCAATATACCCGGATCCTGGGAGGATTCTAGGGAACATATCCTCGCATACACAGCTATGCAAAAGCCAAAAAGGGATGGGATTTCAAAAATTGAGAGCTAAGCATATCTCCAAACTCACCCCTGATCTTAAGGATAAAATGGGTAAATCAAAGGTGAACCACCCACTCTGACTTTGAATATTTAACTTAAAAACTTGAAGACAAGCCTAATACCACCAAGAACAGCATCTGCCTTCTGTTGATGTATCACTCTCCTGGCCCTGAACAATACAAACCTGCAAGAAATTATCTTGAGTCTAGCCTGCCAATACGCCAGACTGCTTATACTAGGAGACATAAATCTTTCCCTTGAAGCCTCTGACAATAGTGCCATATGCTGCTTCAAAATGTTGCTTGAAGACTGCCAAATAGATCTCAAAACATCAGGTCCAACACATGAAAAAGGCCATACCCTTGACTCCATTGCCTCCACACACTCCTGTCTCATCACCAATACTAACTGGTCCCCTGTACCCTGGTCGGATCATTATCTCCACTCATTCAACCTACATCTCCACTTGGCAAACACAAGCAACGATTTATCCTACTCTAATAAACCAGTAAGAGGCAGAATAAACCCCACTCAATTCTGGAACAACGTCAAAATATCACTAACTGTCACAACTGACTCGACCAAAGCAATGTTGTCAAATTAGAACAAATCAATCACAAACACCCTGGATTCTCTTGCCCCCTTACACCACCACAGGGTAAAATGCACTAAACCCTCCCCATGGTTCACAGAAACACCGAAGAAAGAAAAGCAAACCTGCCCAAGACTGGGAAGAGAATGGCAGAAAAGTAAGATGTCTGACTGGAGAGCAGTGATTAACAAATAGAAATTTAATATTGCTGAGGCTAAGAAAAGCTATTATGCCCAAGAAATAGAAAACAAAACCCTTGACAACAAGAAATTGTTTCGCTTTGTAGGCGACGGAAAAGGGCGATCATGAACATAAATCCTAACCAATAGCCAAGATCTCCACAGACTTCTTCCTCAATAAGATCAGAACAGTACAAACAGAAGTTGAAAAAACATACTTCAACCCAGAACCTACACACACCTTTCCCAAAAATTCCAATCACTCCTGCCCAGCAGACCAGATATGGAATATCCTCACTCCACTAACAAAATGCAAAACAGTGAGTCTTCTAAAGAAACTATCTGCCCGCAGCAGCCCTCTCAACAACTGCCCCTCGTACTTATTAGATATCACGCCTGAAGAAATCACCAAATTCCTAAACAATCTTCTAAATCAAGGCCAACTCCCAACTGAAATGGGTAAAATGGCTCTCACCCCCATGCCAAAATTTCAAAATGTTGACCTATCCATCCCCTCAAGCTACAGACCCACAGCAGGAATCTCCGTACTTACCTAGCTCCTAGAAACTCAAGTAAGTAACTCACATCCTACATGGAACAGTAATCCAGCCTAAATCCCTCTCAGTTTGGATTCTGACCACAGCACAGCATGAGCTCCTACTAACCCTTACCACAAAAATCTAACAGATACTAAGCATAGGCTAATAAGTAGTCCTCCTTCAATTCAACATCTCTGCAGCCTTTGATTCTGTAAACCACCACCTTCTCCTAATGAAAGAGAGAATATCTTGTCTGGAACGATGGAGTCTTCTCCAACAGCTGGAAAGCTTTCTGTGGAGTACCCCAGGGTTCTCTTCTCTCTCCAGTACTGTTCAGCCTTTCTTGGTAACATTACATTCATCAACAGTGAATGCATGTTATCATATGCAGATGACATTCTCCTCATTCCCATTACAGACAATCTACAAGATAAGTTAGAAAAAATAGCTGATAACATCAGCATGATAATGTCATGGGCCAAGCTCAAACTGAATGCAACCAAATCCAAAGTCCTCTGGTTCGCCTCTCCCCCCCATCCCCCCCACACACACAACAAACAGATCTCAATGGCATTGTCCTGCCATCCTGAGTGAAAATAGACATAGAAGAATCCTCCAAGATACTGGGTGTTATACTGGACTCCATACTATCTCTTGAACCACAAATCTCTGAAAGAAAGCCTTCTTTTCTAGGAGACAGCTAAAACTCATAAGACCCTACTTCCATGAGTGACACTTTGCCATACTTGTACAAATGCTAATTTTGTTGCAGCTTGATAACTGCAACTCCCTCTATGTTGACATCAACACAATACTAACCCGCAAATTACAACTAATTCAAAACACAGCAATTAGACTTATTTTCAAACTAAAAAAATATGACCCAATCTCCATGCATTTCAAACAATTACATTGGCTACCCGTCACTACTCAAATAAACTTCAAAATCTACTGTATAATTTTCCACATCCTTCATAGAATCTCAGCCATGTCACTAATAAACTTATTCACATCCTCATGGTGCACCTCGACCAGAAATCTTAGTAAACTTCTGATGAATTACCCGTCAACAAAAAGCCTCAGAATCAAATGTATTTTCAACACTATGCCTACGTATATTGACACAAAGATATGGAACAACCTCCCGACAACCATTAGTTCTGAACGGTTCCATAGAAACTAAAGACTTATTTCTTCGACACCATTATCTGACACAGAAAACTGACCCTTGAGACTACAAAACACCCTGCAACCTTGTTGACACTGCATGCACTACCATCTACTTGACTTTAGACTATAAAATACCTCTACCCCCCCTTCCACTCAAGGACTAATTTATCTCTTCTTCTTATACCTTCTCTCAAACTGTTTTGTAATGGATTTCCTGTAGCATCCTTGTTCTATACTAAATTGTATCTCTTTAAATTGTACTGTAAATTGTCTTGAACCTATTTAGGCATAGAGCAACTTATAAATTCCAGATTAGATTACCATATATACTCAAATATAAACCTAGATGTGGGGGTCAACAAATGGCCCAAAAATGGAGTTTATCAAAAGCTTCATCAAGTTGGATCTCTGCAATCTGGGGTCCAAAGTGTGCCTCAGTGAAATTATTTCTCCTCTTCCTACAATTTCACTACCCTGTATACAGTATGTTCACCCATGTAGAATAATCACCATCATTGGAATATAGGGCATCCATGGTCAGGGCACATGTTCCGTTCAGCAAATATCATGCTTCTGTCTGGATAACTTCAAGAATGTTTTATCGTCTGGATTCCAACAGAAAAATTACTGTGTGTTCATGTCCATTTAACAAACTGGTGGTGGTAATTCAATACTTAATTGAAAGTTTAGCTATTTCCATTCTGAGCCATTCCCTGGGCACTCTTGTAAATGGGAGCTGTCACGTCAGTGGATTTTTCCTAGTAAAATATTGTTACACATTTATAAACTAAATATACACCACAAAGTAGGGGCAGGCGTATTCTCTGACTGCCTTTTTCTCTTTGCATTTAAGGTTTTATTTTATGAAAGGTTCTCAGCATTTTAAAAACTGCAGGTTTCTCCTTGTCACATGACCCCTTTTAGGTAAGTTCTGCAGGACACTCAGACTATAAATCTTTGGAAAATGTCTCTAATAATAATGAGTTAAAAAAAAATAAATCATAGGTTTTAACTTAAGGATTTAGATGGCTTAGGTGTAAATCCAGAGATATTTTTTTCCTAATGTAAAGACTAGCGCTCAGCATGACTGTTAGTTGGTTTTATGTTTCAAAACAGTTTTCCTTCTGAGCCTCCAATTTTGGTACACTCCATTAAGAACATAAGAATAGCCTTCTGGGTCAGACCAATGGTCCATCAAGCCCAGTAGCTCGTTCTCAGGGTGGACAATCCAGGTCACCAGTACCTGGCCAAAACCCAAGGAGAAGCAACATTCCATACAGAATCTCAAAGAATAGCAAGATTCCAGAATCCCAGAGAGTAATAAGATTCTAGAATCCCAAAGAGTAGCAACATTCCATATAGAATCTCAAAGAATAGCAAGATTCCGGAATCCCAGAGAGTAATAAAATTCTAGAATCCCATTCCATGCTACAGATCCTGGGCAAGCAGTGGCTTTCCCCATATGGACTTTTCCTCTGGGAACTTGTCCAAACCTTTCTTAAAACCAGCTATGCTATCTGCTCTTACCACATCCTCTAGCAACGCGTTCCAGAGCTTAACTATTCTCTGAGTGAAAAAAAAATTCCTCCTATTGGTTCTAAAAGTAATTCCCTGTAACTTCATCGAGTGTCCCCTAGTCTTAGTCATTTTTGACAGAGTGAAAAATCGATCCACTTGTACCCGTTCTACTCCACTCAGCCCTTTGGCTGCAGCCCCTTCGTATGCAGCCCATGATTTGTCTTGCCTTGGACGAAGCCTGCTCCACTTGATTGGCAGACTTCATGTCCTCACTGACGATTACCCCCAAGTCTCGTTCTGCTACCGTTTTTGCTAGGATCTCGCCATTAAGGGTATAAGACTTGCATGGGCAGCCAGAATCCATGCAAGTCTTATACCCTTAATGGCGAGATCCTAGCAAAAACGGTAGCAGAACAAGACTTGGGGGTAATCGTCAGTGAGGACATGAAGTCTGCCAATCAAGTGGAGCAGGCTTCGTCCAAGGCAAGACAAATCATGGGCTGCATACGAAGGGGTTTCGTCAGTCGTAAGGCGGAAGTCATTATGCCATTGTATAGATCCATGGTGAGGCCCCACCTGGAATACTGTGTGCAATTCTGGAGGCCGCATTATCGCAAGGATGTGCTGAGACTGGAGTCGGTGCAAAGAATGGCCACCCGGATGGTCTCGGGACTCAAGGATCTACCATATGAAAAACGGCTTGACAAATTACAGCTATACTCGCTCGAGGAGCGCAGAGAGAGGGGGGACATGATCGAGACGTTCAAGTATCTTACGGGCCGCATCGAGGCGGAGGAAGATATCTTCTTTTTCAAGGGTCCCACGACAACAAGAGGGCATCTGTTGAAAATCAGGGGCGGGAAACTACGAGGTGACACCAGGAAATTCTTTTTCACTGAAAGAGTGGTTGATCGCTGGAATAGTCTTCCACTACAGGTGATTGAGGCCAGCAGCGTGCCTGATTTTAAGGCCAAATGGGATCGGCACATGGGATCTATTCACAGGGCAAAGGTAGGGGAGGGACATTAAGGTGGGCAGACTAGATGGGCCGTGGGCCCTTATCTGCCGTCTATTTCTATGTTTCTATGTTTCTTTGTGTTCAGAAGTAAATTGAACATAAAAACAAGAGCTTGGGTATATGAGGATCATAAATAATCACTGCTCAACTGGTAAAATCCGGCGAGGCGATATAGTGTCCTTAGTGGGAGCGACTTTTATTTTATGAGCGATTCTCAGCATATTAGCATGCAAATTATATGTATGCCATTTGTGCAGAGAATCACTGGTAAAGAGCAATCGCTAAGAACAGCTCCTCCCTCCTGTCCAAGCTTCTCTCCCTGCCCCAATCAACTGAGACACAAGTCTCCCCAATTCCTACCATCACAGCTGATTAACCGTCAGGGAGAGCAGCAGAAAGAAGAGTCCCCCCCCTCCTGACGGCCCCCCCATCTCCTTGCCTGCTGATGCCCGGACTTCCCAACACACTGAGCCAGGATTGCCAGGAGGGATGCCCACTCCCTCCTACCACTGATGCCCAATAGCCCCCCTGAGACTCCCTGTAGAAGAGATGCCCACTCCTTCCCACCGTTGGAGACACTCCTTTTGAGCGCTTTGGAGTGTCTCCATGCATTGAAAGAAAGAATCAATCAGGTACCCTCCAGTTTAGCTTTAAATTTTTTTAAAAAATTTGCTTTGAAGTATTTTTGATAATGTCTTTAAAAATAATTTGTAATAAGTATTTTAAGTCCATTTGGACTGATGAGTATTGCTGTTCTGTAATAATTTTGAACGAAATTATTGGTTCCCTGAAGCAGTGATCGAAACGTGGCACTTTGGGACCAACAAATAGATAACTGCATTATGTTTCTAAATATTTTTTGAACAAAGAATAATACAGCAATTAACATTATTGAATCTTGTTACAAGAATAAGCCCTCAAATGTGGAGGACTATGCAATGATTGGGTGGTGAGGTGCTTGGGGACTTGACCTCTGTTTGTACTTCAGGTCTCTGAGCTTAAACCTTCCATATTTAAAGCTTTCTATATTTAATGCTTTTTATGTGCACTTAAGTACATGCTCTATGTCTGAGGAAAGTATATTTATGTTTTTGGTATACAGTATACTCCCTCTGGCCGACCTCTTCAAAATGCCGGGCCTTTCCCTTCCTGGTGCATCCTGGGATGCACTGGGGAGGGGCCTAAGGTGCTGATTTGCCCAAGAGGGGCCTTAAGTGTCTGTGCCAATCAGCGCCTTAGACCCCTACATGCAGGGCCGCCATCAGGGCAGTACTACCAGTCCTGCATTCAGGGGCCCGGAGGTGACAGGGGGCCCGGGCTCCCCCAGGGTCCTAGGCAGTGTTCCCTCTAAGGCAGCAGTCTCAAACACGCGGCCCGCATGTGGCTCTCCAGGTTTTATTTGTGGCCTGCGGTCTGGAGGCGATCATTCTCTTCCTTTTGGAGCAGCAGCCGGCTCGTTCGTTCAAAGCCGCGGGTTGGCGGTTCCTTGCGCTATCCACTCCTGCATCGGAAGCCTTTCTGATGTCACAACGTCAGAGAGGCTTCAGATGCAGGCGCGGATCTAGCAAGGAGCCGCCACCCGCGGCTTTGAATGGAATGAGCCGGCCAGACACGCTGCTGCTCCAATGGCGTACCAAGGGGGGGGCGGTCAACTGTTCTCCTTAGCGTGCGGCTCGTCTAGAGCAGTGGTGCCCAACCTGCTTCCCTTCCCTTCTCACTGCTGCCATCGGGGATCAGGCCGGCACCGTGTCTTTGATCTCCCTGCTTCTCTTCCCTGCTGGGCCGACCAACTCTCGCGGTGGCCCGACGTCAATTCTGACGTCGAGAGGAGGTTCTGGCTAGCCAATCGCTGCCTGGCTGCCCGGAACGTCCTTTCCGACGTTAGAATTGACGTCGGGCGGCGAGAGTTGATCGGCCCAGTGCAAAAGAGAAGCAGGGAGATTTAGGCTGTTCCTGATTGCGGCAGCGGCAGCAGCCCATTCCGCGGCGGTGGTGGCATGGGGGAGGCAGGAAGGAAGAAAAAAAGAAAGTAGGTGGGGGGGGGACGGGGGACAGAGAGCCAGGAAAAAAAAAGCAAAAAATGGGGCACGGAGGAAGGAAGGAAGGAAGAAAGAAAGAAGGGGGGGGGGACAGGGAACCAGAAACAAAGCAAAAAAATGGGGCACAGAATCAGAGAAAGACAGACATAGAGAAAGAAAGAAAAAGTTGGGGGAGAGAATGAGGTCTGGAGGAGAGGAAGCATACAGGAGGCTGAAAGAAGGGAAGAAATATTGGATGCACAGTCAGAAGAATAAAGTGCAACCAGATGAAATTGCCAAACAAAGGTAGGAAAATGATTTTATTTTCAATTTAGTGATCAAAATGTGTCTGAATTTATATCTGCTGTCTATATTTTGCACTATGGCCCCCTTTCCCACAATAAATCGCAATAGTGTTTTTTAGTGCAGGGAGCCTATGAGCGTCGAGAGCAGCGCTGGGCATTTAGCGCAGTTCCCTGGGCTAAAAACTGCTATTGTGGTTTAATAAAAAGGATGGGGGGTATATTTGTCTATTTTTGTATGGTTGTTACTGAGGTGACAATGCAGAGTCATCTGCCTTGACCTCTTTGAAAAAAAACCAGAATAGGAATGATAATTAACATTTTCTCAGCGTATAGTGTGCTTTATGTTTTTTAATTTTATTGTTGGTAGATCATTTTGACTTGGTCATTTTAAAGTAGCTCGCAAGCCCAAAAAGTTTGGGCATCTCTGAGCTAGAGCGTTGAAGCTGTGTATTTCTATTTTATCCCCCCTTTTACAAAACTGTGGAGCGTTTTTTAGCGCCAGCCGTGGTGATAGCAGCTCTGATGCTCAGAATTCTATGAGCGTCAGGGCTGTTACCACCGTGGCTAAAATCCACACTACAGTTTTGTAAAAGGGGGAGGGGGTGATGACATATTCCTTACTAGGCGAAGGTGTTTTCTGTGTTCTTTGTGTTTGAAAGACATGGTTTTCTGTTAGGATTGACGGTGTAGGATTGATCTGTGCTGGTCTGGCTTGTTTAGTTTTACAATGGGTGTATTGATGTACTGCTCACTGCAATATGTAAGATGCTGCCTTTTCCTAGGTACTCATGTGTGACGTGTGGTTTGTTACTAAAAATCATGTTTTTCTTACAGATGGGGGGGTGCCAAAAAATGATGGGCCCCGGGTGTTACATATGCTAGGTACGCCACTGTATGTAAAGATACCAGAAAGCAAAAACTTTAAGTAAATTGTTATTCTTCTAAGTTTTGAGTATTTAACCCTCCCACAATCTCACGGGCACTCGTTTCAAGAACTTGCGTTTAAATCAAAATCTCAATAAACTTGAAACTTTTCAAGTTTATTGAGATTTTGATTTAAACGCAATATCAAATATTTTCAATGCGTATAACAAAAATAAATTTGGGGAAATAAATAAAACCATTTGAACAATAAACATACAAACATATCCATAGATGATTAAAAATACATAAGGAGTACAAGGATAAACTACATTTGTTTAAAAATGCGTCCTCCGTGCCTGCTCATAAATTTGTGGAGTATGTAACTTGTCGCTCATGCATATTTTTTTTTGCACACACCTCATCAATCCTTAGAAGAAACATTGGTCCTAGGCCACCATAGCACAAAATCCTGTATTATGCTTCTGCTATGCACAACAATAAAAGCTGCTGTCATACTTTTTTTTGTCCCCTGCCGATTTTCTGATAGCACCCCCCCCGGACAAAAGGGGGGGGAGGGGTGCGTGGGGGGGGCCCAATAGGATTGCTCAGTAAGGGGCCCAGAAATTTCTGATGGCGGCCCTGCCTACATGGTGTATCCCAGGTTGCACCGGGAAGAGGAAGGCCCACCTTTTGAAGAGGCAGGCCTACTAGCTAGAAGGAGTAGGCATCCCTCTGGCCGGCCATCATTGGAAAGGTACAGGGGTGTTGGGGGAATATCTGGGGAGAGTCTGGGGAGGGCGGGGGTGGGGGACTCTGGTGGTGGGAATGGGCATACCTCCTGCAAGGAGTTTTGGGGAGGGCTGACAGGGCCCTGTGTAAATTAGATTGTAAGCTCTTCTGAGAAGGGACCGTCTATTGTATGTTAAAATGTGCAGCACTGCGTACACCTTTTCAGCGCTATAGAAATCATAAATAGTAGTAGTAATGGATCTCTTTGGCCCCAACCCCCAGTAATCAATTACATAGAATGTACAGTATGTGCCCCTTCCTCAAAGCCAAGAAAAGAATCAGTTTGATGTCTCCTGTCTGAAGTTCTTGACACTGAAGTGTAGCCTAATGGTCTGCAGGGGCATGAAATTCTGTACCTAATGCATGAACACAGAGTTAGAAGCAGACTTTAGTGGATAAAGAGTCAAGAAAGCTTTTTCTTGATCGTTGTTTGTTTGGGGTTTTTTTTAAACTTCTTTCATTGTACAATTTCCAAGTCGTCTGATGAAAATGCCCCATTGTTCACTTTCTGTTACCTTTAAGTACCGGCTTTGAGGGCCGCTCCCCCCCCCCCCCCTCCATCTTGTCTCTCACCACATTACATTCTTAAAATTTAGGCTGAAGTTAGTGAAATTTGAAAGGTGGTGCTGACAGTCGTGCCAGGAGCGATTGGGGGGGCCGAGTGCCAGCAGAACGAGTGTCTCACACAAATGCAAAGTGAAAACAGGAACAACTTGATTTCACGGCGCTGATATGAGACGCAGTTTTGGGTTATCAGTAATAGCATTTTAATGCCTATCGGATATCTGATGGAAAGGAACTGTGCCTCTTTGTTAGGGCGGAATCAAGATTACATTTAATGTTAAGGGCCCCATATCGAGTGACGAAGTACAACAAAGGGGTTTATTTTATTTGTTTCGAGAGTTGTTAAGTTCCCGGTGGTGGTATGTTAGGTGCCTCGGAAATTTGCATTCATCATTACACAGATTCAACAGCTGCCAAAAGAAGACTCGTCATTGTGGCTTAAGCACTCTCTAAAGTTGAAAGGGGATCGATTCTGTACAAACGTAAGGAAGTTCTTCTTCACCCAGAGAGTGGTAGAAAACTGGAACGCTCTTCCGGAGGCTGTCATAGGGGAAAACACCCTCCAGGGATTCAAATAGGGGGAAACACCCTCCAGGGATTCAAGACAAAGTTAGACAAGTTCTTGCTGAACCAGAACGTACGCAGGTAGGGCTAGTCTCAGTTAGGGCAAACGTAAGGAAGTTCTTCTTCACCCAGAGAGTGGTAGAAAACTGGAACGCCCTTCCAGAGTCTGTTATAGGGGAAAACACCCTCCAGGGATTCAAATAGGGGGAAACACCCTCCAGGGATTCAGTGTAAGGAAGTTCTTCTTCACCCAGAGAGTGGTGGAAAACTGGAACGCCCTTCCGGAGGCTGTTATAAGGGAAAACACCCTCCAGGGATTCAAATAGGGGAAAACACCCTCCAGGGATTCAAATAGGGGAAAACACCCTCCAGGGATTCAAGACAAAGTTTGACAAGTTCCTGCTGAACCAGAACGTACGCAGGTAGGGCTAGTCTCAGTTAGGGCGCTGGTCTTTGACCTAAGGGCCGCCGTGGGAGCAGACTGCTGGGCACGATGGACCACTGGTCTGACCCAGCAGCAGCAATTCTTATGTTCTTAAGGTTTTATTTCCCACTGAAGATATTTAGGGCTCCTTTTACAAAGGTGCGTTAGGGCCTTAACGCACGGAATAGTGCGCGCTAAATTGCCACGTGCGCCAGCCGCTACGAGGCGGTAATTTTTCGGCTAGCACGCGCTATAGCGCACGCTAATCTCGTGCATGCGCTAAAACCGCTAGCGCACCTTAGTAAAAGGAGCCCTTAATATCAACTGCTTCCCACTTAACGCAACAGAATGATTAGATCTTGTACGTATGGGTCGGAGATCAATATTCAAAAGTATTTATGCTGTCAGGCTCATATTTTATAAGTGGCGCCTTAACTTAAGCGCTGGAAGAAACCCTACCGGCACCTATGAAAGCGGAAAGCGCTGTTTAAAAGCACTTAAGAACATAAGAACTGCCATCTCCGGGTCAGACCTTCGGTCCATCAAGTCCGGCGATCCGCACACGCGGAGGCCCAGCCAGGTGTACACCTGGCGTCATTTTAGTCTCTCATATACCTCTCGTAAGGAGATACGCATCTAGTTTGCTTTTAAATCCTAGAACGGTGGATTCCGCAATAACCTCCTCCGGGAGAGCATTCCAGGTGTCCACCACTCGTTGCGTGAAGCAGAACTTCCTGATATTTGTCCTGGACTTGTCCCCCCTTAGCTTCAGTCCATGTCCTCTTGTCCGTGTCACAATCTCAGCTCTGGAATGTTGCTACTCTTTGGGGTTCCGGAATCTTGCTATTCTTTGATACTGTTTGGGGGTTCTAGAATCTTTTGTTACTCTTTGGGATTCTGGAATGTTGCTACTCCATTGTAACATCACTGATGAGGTTGGCTCTGAGGCACTGTGGAATGAGGCATTATAAGAACATAAGAAGCGCCATCTCCAGATCAGACCTTCGGTCCATCGAGTCCGGCGATCCGCACACGCGGAGGCCCAGCCAGGTGTACACCTGGTGTAATTTTAGTCACCCATATCCCTCTATGCCTCTCGTAAGGAGATGTGCGTCTAGTTTGCTTTTAAATCCTACAACGGTGGATTCCGCAATAACCTCCTCCGAGAGAGCATTCCAGGTGTCCACCACTCGTTGCGTGAAGCAGAATTTCCTGATATTTGTCCCCCCTTAGCTTCAGTCCATGTCCTCTTGTCCGTATCACATTGGACATTGTAAATAATTTTTTTTCCTGCTATTTTGGCTATTCCTTTCAGTGTTTTGAAAGTCTCGATCATATCCCCTCACAGTCTCCTTTTCTCAAGGGAGAACAATTCCAGTCTCTTAAGTCGTTCCTCGTATTCCAAGTTCTCCATACCTTTTATTAGCTTCGTTGCTCGTCTCTGCACTCTCTCCAGCAGTTCTATATCCTTCTTTAGGTTGGGAGACCAATGTTGGACACAGTATTCCAAGTGTGGTTTGATCATTGCCCTAGAAAGCGGCATTATAACTTTCTCCGATCTACAAAATAACTAGACCAACACTTTGTTTAAATGGATATGACTACCCAAACTCAAAATCTGTAAGAATATTGGGAGTCATACTAGATTTACAACTATCTATGGTAGAACATACGAATTTAGTGGTAAAGAAGGGCTTAAAGACCATCAACCAAGTGTGGTCTGACCATTGCTCTATAAAACAAATTTCAAGGCACCGGAACTGCGCTAACGGAGGCGCTTTAGGACCCCTAACGCCACTGTAGGGGCGGCTAACGTCAGAAGTGGCGTTACGTGCTGTAAAAGTGCCTCCACAGGTGAGATTCAAAGGCAGGTGCGGGAAACGTAGGCCATGAAAACCCCGGCCTACATTTCCACCGCCTACCTTTCCCGAAGACTGGGGAGACCACACGTCCGGATTTCTCCGGACATGTCCTCCTTTTCGAGGCCATGTCCGGGGATCTGGACAGATTTTCAAAACCTCGAAATCGCGTCGGCCAGGGGGGGCATCCGTGCATGCGTGGATGCCATGCGATGAGGTCGCAAGCATGTGCACGCACGCACGAGACATCATCGCGACACATCCGCGCATGCACGGATGCCATCCCGTCTGACGAGTGCAGGCGTGGAGGGGGGGGGCGTGACTGGGGCATGATTGGAGCATGACAGGGCAGGGATGGGTGGAACTTGGTGGGCCTGGGGAGCGGGTCTAGGGGGGGTCTGGATTTTACTAAAGTAAAATCTGGTAATCCTACTGAAGACCTAGTTCTGTAAATGGCGCCTTTGTATGATTGTTCAGAAGACAAACTACCTTCACAGCAGTGAAGGGTACGAACACAACAACGAAGGAGACCAGAAGGTGCTCAATCCTTTTATTTTAAGAAAGACTCGTTGCCCGCCATCACTTTGGTGTTTTTAAAGAGTATTTATTGCAATACTTGGACATCAGGATTAGTACATCTAGGGTTTCTATGATTTAATAACAAGACTCCTGAGGCAGGCCCTCTTGGGCCGAAACACAACCGGGTCGAGTCTGTTTTAAAATAAAAGGATTGAGCACCATCTGGTCTTCTTTGTCGCTGTTTTCGTAGCCTTTGCATGATTGACACTCAATCAACGGCACCATTTTTAGAATCTGGGTCTCAGTGGCAGCAACCAATTGCCTAAACACATTTTAAAAATAAAAACTGTGGCATTTATATGTCTAATTTTGTAGGAGTTACTTTTGACAGTATATTTTCTTATCGTTTTCACATTAGCACGGTCGTTCAGAAATGCTTCTATCGACTCAGGATGATACGTTCCCTTGCTAAGTTACTTGACCCGGCCTCCTTGAACACATTGATTTAGTAATCTCTTGTATAGACTACTGCAATGCCCTGTATAAGGGCATTACAAAAGAGGAAATTAGACGGCTTCAGATTGTACAAAACACAGCGATTAAGATCATTTGTGGCGCAAAGAAATACGATCACGTTTCACCCCTTTTGATTAGCGCCCATTGGTTACCAGTTGAACACAGAATCAGTTCTAAAATCCTACTTTTAACATTCACAACAAAATCAAACAACCAACCAGATTTTATCAACAGACTTTTAATTCCCTATAAGACATTAAAATCTCTTTGTTCAACGTCTCAGAATCTTCTCGTTATACCTTCTTTAAAATTGATTAATACGTTGCGCTCCAATAATTTTGCCGTCAACGCCCCCTACTCTCTGGAATTCGCTGCCTAACCACTTGCGTGGTGAATCCGATTTAAAACAATTTAAACTAAAAACATTCTTGTTCCAGGACGCCTTTTAAGGACAAAATTAAAGTAAACTGTTACTTTTACCCTAACCTATTGTACTTTCCTTTTATGTTGCACTTTTCTTTAACGATTGTAGTTCTTCCTCACGTTCCTATTGTTTGAAGTAGGTCCAAACATTTTATTATGACACTTGGATTTTATCCACTATCCCTTGTTTTTATATGTTTTTACGTTTTAATATGTTTTTATGTAATTTTATATTGTACACCGCTTAGAAACCTGATTAAGCGGTTTAAAAAATCTTTTAATAAACTTGAAACTTGGAGTCCTTTTAGTTAGCTGCGTTAAGTACTAATGCATATTTCCACAGTAAAAAAAAAAAAAAAAAAGGGCGTACCCAGTGGTGTTGGCGGAGGGGGCAGGGGTGGAGGTCCACCCTGGGCGCCTACATGGTGTGGGCGCCGACATCCCCCCTCCTCTCCGCTCCCCGCCTCTTCCCACTCCTCACCCCGATGATGTCACTTCCAGGTGCCGCGTATAGGAAGTGGCGTTAGAGGGAGAGCCGGCGCAGTCGTGAGGAACACATTGAAGTTGCTGGTCACGCGGTGAACAAGAGGACGGGGGAGGGAAGGAGAGCGCGTACGCATCAGGGAGGGTTGGAGAAGGAACGGGGGCAGAGACAAGGGCCATGAATACAGGAAATAGAAAAAATCAGTCATTTTACTCTGGTGGCGAAAAATGGCCTCAGCACATGGGAATGATCCTGGCCACTTTTGATCCAGTTTAATAATAATAATTTTTATATACCGCCAAACCTTCAGTTCGAGGCGGTTACAAAAAAAAAAAAAAAGCTGGACATAGAGCGAATTACAATATTCATCAAATGGTTTCTCAGAAAAAATGGAAATTACAATTAATTCAAAATCAGAATCAAAATTAATTGATTAATCTCAAGAACAGTACCAATTAAGTAGAAGTGAAAGTATAATAAATAAGGATCATGCTGAAATATATCATAAAAGCTAAGAAATACAATTAAGTCAAAAATTTTTCAAACAAATAGGTTTTAAAAAGTTTTCGAAATGAGTAATAGGATTGAGTTTGGTAAAAGGACCCCTACATGTGAACGACAGAAGCCTTCAGCTAACAAACTGCAGCATCCGGCTCTTAGTATGAAGCAGAAAACCTAAATGAACAGAGCGACAATTAAGGGCCATCATTTAAACTCTCTATACATCACTAAGCTTCTCAGGCATGTACTGTGTGCAAAAAAACTATACGAGGAGCTGCTGAAAAGTTCTCAGCCCAACCAAGAAGAGAATGGTGCGGATATGGTTCAATCAATGATCTGAAACCTGAATTTCTTTTCTGCAAATTGACACTTAACAAAATCAGGTGACACTCTTTTCAGCTCTAGTGGCAAAATAACACTCAGAATTTAGAAAGTTGGTTGTTTGGGCTGAGAACTTTTCATCACCCCCCCCCCTTCCATCTATATATATAAAATCGGAGGGATGTGTGTATGTATGTGTGTGTGTATGTGCCGCGATCACGCAAAAACGGCTTGACCGATTTGAACGAAACTTGGTATGCAGATCCCTCACTACCTGGGATGATATGTTCTGGGGGTCTCGCGGCCCACCTGCACACGTGGGCGGAGCTACAAACATAAAATCAGATTTCACCCATTCATGTCAATGGAAAAAATGTAAAAAGCTGCCATTCTCACAGTAATTCAAAAACGGCTTGACCGATTTGAACGAAACTTGATATGCAGATCCCTCACTACCTGGGGTGATATGTTCTGGGGGTCTCGCGGCCCACATTTATATGTTTTATATGTTCTTGCTCCTGGAGGTGAAACTAAAAATGTTGTTTATAATCAAGTTTTGCGTTAGTTGTATTGTATTCATTTTGTCATTTTGTGTGTATGTATGTATTTTCCAGCATAACTCTTCAATGCATGGACAGATTTCAACCAATCTTGACATACACATTACTTACTATCTGAGGACAAACACTGTGGGGGTGGGAAGGGGGGGATATGTAAAAATGATTGAAAATGACAGATTTTAGTATCTACCCCATAGTGTTTTCGGGCTCACAGATAAATACTCAGCATAACTCTGAAACGCATGGAGAGATTTCAACCAAACTTGGTACACATATGACTTACTATCTGGTGAAAAATATTGTGCAGGTGGGACGGGGTAAAATACTGTGGGGGTGGGAAGGGGGTGATATGTTAAAATTATCAAAAGCGACAGATATTAATGTCCAACCCATAGTTTTCGGGCTCGCAGAGATGAATACCGACACTCCCGATGCCGTTTAACTCTAAGTTCAGCCCCATAGAGAGGGACATTCCTTTGGGACATGTGGAGGGTAGGGGGTTGGGACATGGGAGTGGGGCATATGGGACATGTGGGGGGGGGGTAACGTGGGGGGTGGGACATGTGGGACATAGGGGGGGTGGGACATGTAGGGGGTTGGACATTTTGGGATAAATAAATATCCGGGCAACGCCGGGTAATCAGCTAGTATGTAATAAAAGTGAGCCAAGTATAGGACAATCATGCCATTGTGACATTACTGTGAATCTGGAAGGTGTACTAAGCCAAATTGAGAAGTTAAAAAGTGACAAATCACCTGGACCGGATGGTATATATCCAAGGGGACTCAAATAACTCAAACATGAAATTGTTGACCTGCTGTTAGTGATCTGTAACCTTTCACTAAAATCATCTGTAGTAGCTGAAGATTGGAGGATAGCCAATGTTACGCCAATTTTTTTTAAGGGTTCCAGGGAAGATCTGGGAAATTACAGACCAATATTAACCGGTCTTACCATAACCTCTAACAATGCGTTCCAGGGTTTAACTATTCTGAGTGGAAAAAAATATTTCCTTCTATTAGTTTTGAGAATATTTCCCTGTAAGTTCGAGTGTCCCCTAGTCTTTGTAGTTTTTGACAGAGTAAAAAATTGATCCACTTGTACCCATCCTATACCACTCAGGATTTTGTAAACTTCAATCCTATCTCCCCTCAGCTGTCTCTTTTGCAAGTGAAGAGCCCTAACCTTTTTAGACTTTCCTCAAACGAGAGGAGTTCCATCCCCTTTAACATCTTGGTCGCTCTTCTTTGAACTTTTTCTATTAATGCTTTATCTTGGTGTCAGGTCAAAAGCGCACCGGGACAAAGGCGCACCCAGACAATTGAGCGCAGCGCGGAGGCACGCGCTGCTCAAAATTACTGTTTTTAGGCCTCCGACGGGGGGGGGGGGGGGGCGTGGGGGGGAACCCCCCACTTTACTTAATAGACATCGCGCCGCGTTGTGGGGGTGTTGTGGGGGGTTTGGGGGTTGTAACCCCCCACATTTTACTGAAAACTTTACTTTTTCCCTGTTTTTAGGGAAAAAGTAAGTTTACAGTAAAATGTGGAGGGTTACAACCCCCCAAACCCCCCATAACGCCGGCGCAATGTCTATTAAGTAAAGTGTGTGGGGGTTCCCCAACAAAACCCCCGTCGGAGCCCCTAAAAACTGTAATTTTCTTTGGCGCGCGCCTCCGTCTTGTGCTCAGTTGTCGGCGCGCACCTTTGGTTTTCACGTCGTTGTCTATGAACCCTATATCTTTCTTCAGATAAGGAGACCAGAATTGAACGCAATACTCAGGTGAGGTCACACCAAGGAGCGATACAGAAGTATTATAATATCCTTAGTCTTGTTAACCATCCCTTTAAAAACAATTCCTAGCATCCCGTTTGCTGTTTTTTGCCCGTCGCCGCACACTGGGCGGAAGGTTTCATCGTATTGTCTACAATGACGCCCAGATCCTTTTCTTGGGCACTGGTAACTATGATTGGGGTTATTCTTCCCAATGTGCATTAGTTTGCATCTGTCCACATTAAATTTCATCTGCTCCTTGTTACACTTATGGATGGATGTAAACGCCTCATTTTTACTGCACTATCTGAACCCATTTATCCATGCGAGCTGTGAATCCAAGAAGCACGATAAATTCTAGAAAGTATCGTACTCAAGAACATATTTTCATTCCCCAATCTCTAGGTACTATCAGCTGTTTTAGAGATTAGAGTGAAAACTAAAATAAAAATGAAGGAGAGAAAAACATAAGAGCCAAGTTTTGCTTTCCAACCCCATGTTGTGACTTTGACAAATGATGATGGAGGGGAAAGTTTATGCTGGTCCTCAGGCATTAGCAGGTTGTCACGAGCAAAACAGAGGCCTCAGTTACGGCCTCTGGGGAGCCATTAAAGAAAACCTATTGAAAAATGATGCTTTAACAAGGGTCTGTCCCTAGGACTGTGTTTGGGCAGGTGAAGATAACGGACTGGAAATTCATTTCAGAGAGCAAAGAGGATCCCTGCATGGGGACTTGGTGTTACATGATTGAGGAAAAGCCATTTGTTATACGGTGCCTTTTTTTTAAGGCTTAAACTCTTCTTAGACTCAGCAGGACGCTTGTCATCTGCCCTCTAGCCCCCCCACACACACATCAGATGACAGTCTGTTAGATTCTTATTACATGACAGGTTTTTGACCTTCACCCCATTCCATGAAGGAAAACCTCTTTAATAAAGATTAACACTCAATC
The DNA here is from genome assembly GCF_902459505.1 of Geotrypetes seraphini. Lineage (NCBI taxonomy): Eukaryota > Metazoa > Chordata > Amphibia > Gymnophiona > Dermophiidae > Geotrypetes > Geotrypetes seraphini. The sequence goes on along the minus strand of NC_047093.1, from coordinate 12,521,059 downwards.
ATTATTTTTTTAAATAGATTTTATTGCATTTTTAAAGTTAACAATAGAAGCACATAGACATATTTACATTAACGGGTGCTAGAATAGATGTGTGTGTCTGTCTTTCTTTCTTTCTTTCTCTCTCTCTCCTTGGCCACTTTCTGTTTGTCTTTCTTTCTTTCTGTCTCTCTCTCCTTGGCCGCTGTCTGTCTTTCTTTCTTTCTCTCTCCTTGGCCACTTTCTGTTTGTCTTTCTTTCTTTCTGTCTCTCTCTCCTTGGCCGCTGTCTGTCTTTCTTTCTCTCTCTCTCTCTCCTTGGCCACTTTCTGTTTGTCTTTCTTTCTTTCTGTCTCTCTCTTCTTGGCCGCTGTCTGTTTTTCTTTCTTTCTTTCTCTCTCCTTGGCCACTTTCTGTTTGTCTTTCTTTCTTTCTGTCTCTCTCTCCTTGGCCGCTGTCTGTCTTTCTTTCTCTCTCTCTCTCTCCTTGGCCACTTTCTGTCTGTCTTTCTTTCTTTCTGTCGCTCTCTCTCCTTGGCCACTTTCTGTCTGTCTTTCTTTCTTTCTGTCGCTCTCTCTCCTTGGCCACTTTCTGTCTTTCTTCCTTTCTTTGTGTCTCTCTCTTTCCTCGGCTGTATATAAAAATGGAAAAAAAACCTAAAAACTTTTAAAAGCAATTTAAAGTGCTTTCTTTTTAACGATGCTTTTAATTGAACCACCTTTCCTCAACTATTAATTTTATACTGTTCCCCTGGTCCTAAGTGTTTTTCCCTTAAATGTTCCTCACTTTTCTATTACAAGTGTATTTCTTCCCACTTATCCTTATGTTTCTATGGCAAATAGGTCAACATTTACCCAGTTTGTACGGTCTGTATTCCTGTAGTTTACTATAGGAAAGTATGTTTAATCGTCATTTTTGTGAAATGTTAATACTTTTTACTCTGTACAACGCTTTGTAGTATCGAAAAGGCGTTTAATCAAAAATTGAATAAACTATAAACTATAAACTGTCCACCACCACCCCTTGCCTGCTCCCCCTGTCCAGCAGTAGCCCTTCTCCCTTCCTTTTACCTCCCCCCCTGTCCAGCAGCACCCCTTACCCGATCCGCCTTTCCAGTAGTACCCCTTCTCCTTTCCCTGCTCCTCCTGTCCAGCATCCGCTCGCCCGGGCAGCCTCGGAGCTTTTGCTAGGCCGGCCTACCTCGCATTATCGAAGTGGGCTGGCCTAGCAAATGCCCCGCGGCTGCTGCGTTTGCTGGTCCGGGGGTGAGAAGAGGCATCCCGGTAGCGGCAGCGCAGGAGTCAAACCACCACTGCCGCTCAAATCTCTCCACGCGCCGCAAATCGAATTCGGCACGGAGGCACACAGCATGGTGGCAGGGATCTGGTGGCAGGGATTGGTCTGACCCAGTGGGGCTATTCTTATGTTCAGATGTCTACAGTATGTCCACATCTTCTGTTGTTATAATAAATATCAAATGAATTTAATTTTGGAGTACATGTATAAAAATAACTATCTCATTCTATCTCTGGTGTTAAGTTTGGTTCTGTTGAAATCTACAGGGCTCCCCTGCTTTAGGAAGGAGAAACATTTTAGAGAATGCATTTGCAAGTGTGGACGGTTCAAGGGGAAAATAATGTGGTTTGTCGTTAATTTCTCAGTGTGGTGCACAAAAGCTGACTTTTTGAATTTTTCATTGGCCTGTGTTTAGAAAGAAAACACCGGCTCGGTGCCGTTCTGGCCCCTATCACAGTTAAGAAAAAACAAAACAAAACCCTGAAACCTTGAATTATAACTTCACGGGATAATCTAACCCTTGAGGGAGCCATAATTACTCAGCTCCTGTGAGTAAGAGCAAAATCCAAGGAATTTAATTATTTATGAATTATTCATGGACACATCTGCCCGGCTGAAGGCAAGGATTCGGAGTAGCAGACACCAGTGCAGGAAGCTTCAAATGTCATCACCTTTAGCGACCTTTTTGGCTTGGAAGGTCACGTTTCACTTTCTGTTCTAGTGAGCATCAGAACTGGGAAGAACTGGATTTTCTCGATGAAACTGCAGGGAAATACTTTTAAAACTAATAGGAGGAAATATTTTTTTTCACTCAGAGAATAGTTAAGCTGTGGAACGTGTTGCCAGAGGTTGTGATACAAGCGGTTTTAAGAAAGGTTTGGACAAATTCCTGGAAGAAAAGTCCATAGTCTGTTATTAAGACATGGGGGAAGCCCTGGATCGGTAGCATGGAATGTTGCTACTCTTTGGGATTCTAGAATCTTGTTACTCTCTGGGATTCCGGAATCTTGAAAATTCTTTGAGATTCTGTATGGAATGTTGCTACTCTGGGTTTGGGACAGGTACTAGGGACATGGATTGGTCACCGTGAGGATGGGCTACTACTGGGCTTGATGGAGCTTTGGTCAGGCTATTCTTATGTTCTTAAAGTAAAATGGACATAGGAGGTGCTAAAATGTTCCCAAAGTGAGAAAAATTTGATTTGGCAAAATCCTAAGCGTATTCTAAATATGCCATAGGGCAGTGGTCTTCATTGCAAGGCCCGTGGGGACTTCTTTGGCGGCTTCTGCTGTCATTCTGTGTTTGTTTTTTCTTTTTTTTTTTTTCCAGTGAAGTGCCCTCATTATTGAATTAGGCTCCCTCCCTGCACTTCTCTGCTGCTCCTCTGCCCCGTGACAACACCCCTCTCCGTTCTGTAAATTTGCCAATTCTTCATCAAAGATTAATGCAGGCCGACATTAGACAGCCCAGGGACCCTCTGCTACATCCTGTTGTCATTCAGGCAAGACTCGTGAAAGGAAGGCTTCAGGATTGCCTGCTGTGGGTCTGCATTAATTGCCGAGGAAGACAGCACCTGGAGGGGAGGAGGGTGGGTGGGTTAAGGGAAACTGCCAGGCCTGTGGCAGGAGCAGGAGAAGGAGGAAGAGGCACACAAGTTGACTCAATGCTTCCTTGGGGGAGGAAGAGAAAGAGAGAGCGAAAGAGATGCTTGCTCTGGGTAGGAGTAGGATTACCGTGACGTCCAGATTTCCATAGACATGTTCTCCTTTCAAGGACAGATCGGTGGGTCCGGACGGCTTTTTTAAAAAAACAGCACTTTGTCCGGGTTTCGAAAAGCTTCCGCCTGGCAGTGACGTTAGGACAGTATCTGCACATGCGTGATGCCATCGTGTCATACCAGCGCATGCACAGATGCCCTCCTGACAAGCGACCAGGTTGAGGGGATGGAATGGGGCAGGCCTGGGGTGGGGCCATGGGTCCAGATTTTTACTCCCAAAAATTTGGTAACCCTAGGTAGGGGGTTATTGGGGAGAGAAGTGCTTGAGGTGAGGATGGGGGGATGGGGAAAGAGAGATGCTTGCTTTGGGGAAGGGGGATAGAAGAGAGAGAGATGCTTGCTCTGGGGAGGGGGTGGGAGGTGGGGGAGAAAGATGCTTGCTCTAGGGAGAGGGGATAGAGTAGAGAGATGCTTTGGTGAGGGGGAGAGAGGAGAGAGAGCAATGCTTGCTCTGGGGAGGGGGGAGGGAGGAGAGAGAGAGATGCTCTGGTGAGGGGGAAAGAGGAGAGAGTGATGCTTGCTCTGGGGAGGGGGATAGAGGAGAGAGATATGCTTGCTCTGGGGAGGGGTGAGAGATGGGGGAGAAAGATGCTTGCTCTAGGGAGGGGGATAGAGTAGAGAGATGCTTTGATGAGGGGAGAGAGGAGAGAGAGCAATGCTCTGGTGAGGGGGAAAGAGGAGAGAGTGATGCTTGTTCTAGGGAGGGGGGTGCGAGGAGAGAGAGAGATGCTCTGGTGAGGGGGAAAGAGGAGAGAGTGATGCTTGTTCTAGGGAGGGGGGAAGAGAGGAGAGAGATGCTTGCTCTGGGGAGGGGGGAGGGGGAGAGAAAGCACAACAGGAAAAGCTTTTGGTTTTTTGATTGTTGATGATGTACTTTGCAGTTCATTAATTAGAGCTGAAATGTTTGCAAGTTTTGCAGCTCTTTTTTGTCAGCTGTATTGCATGAGGATTTTTATTCTGGTACCGTGTTAAATACTTTTTTTTTTTCTTCTGATAAAAGATGTATCAATACGAGGTCAGCAGTGTTCCAATCCCATGTGGGAAAGTACTTGGCGGCTCTCCAGCAGCTCATTTGGACCCAAAGTGGCTCAAAAATTAGCAAGGAGTACTGCCATAGGGTATAATCTAAAATTCCTAGACATTTGCATGTGTACAGGGTGAGGCGAAAAAAGTAACCCCTGGATTTTGTTGCCGTTTTCCCAGCATCTGCTTTGAAATTCAACAAGAAATTGCATTTATATTCTGAATATCCTACAAGTCTATGTGGATTACAAATTATTCAGGTACTCAAGCATTATTCCCTAACTGTCCTGGTGGGTTCTCACTCTGTCTAAAGTACCTGGGGTAATGGGGATTACAGTACGTCTTTTTTTTCTGGTACAAGTTGTTATCCTAACTCAACACACCAGGGGGCGCTGAAGAGTTCTGAGCCCAACCAACCAACTTCCTACATTCTGCACATTATTTTGCCTCTGTAGCTGAAAAGATTGTTATCTTATTTTGTTAAGTGCCAATTTGCAGAAACGAAATTCTATGTTTCGACGTCGTATCAGATCGTCTCGGATGGGCTCAGAACTTTTTAGCACCCACTCACAGTGTGAAGAGTTTTAGTCTTTGGTAACTAGAGCTGATACTGTGATGTCATAATGGCCCATTCCACCAATAAGAGCCAACCTCATCAGTGTCCTGAATCTTGGAATAACGATACAGGGCGTTGCAAGTTGCGCAGAACGCAGCAGCAAGAAGGATCATGGGTGTATCTAAATACGATCACATCTCGCCCTGTCGTTTTCAGATCGCAATACAAAGCAGTAATGATCTGCCATCAGTTCTTGTATGGGACCATACTAGAGAGTTGCGCGGGGACAGAAATCCCACCCTTCCTCGCCCGTCCCCAACAGGATCCTCTCCGTCCCCACCCTTCCCCGCCAGGATCCTCTCCGTCCCGACCGTCCCCTCCAGGTTCCTCTCCGTCCCCACCCGTCCCCGTCAGGATCCTCTCCGTCCTCACCCGTCCCCGCCAGGATCCTCTCCGTCCCCACCCGTCCCCGTGAGGATCCTCTCCGTCCCCACTCGTCCCCGTCAGGATCCTCTCCGTCCCCACCCTTCCCCGCCAGGATCCTCTCCGTCCCCACCCTTCCCCGCCAGGATCCTCTCCGTCCCCACCCGTCCCCGCCAGGATCCTCTCCGTCCCCACCCGTCCCCGTCAGGATCCTCTCCGTCCCCACCCATCCCCGCCAGGATCCTATCCGTCCCCACCCGTCCCCGTCAGGATCCTCTCCGTCCCCACCCGTCCCCGCCAGGATCCTCTCCGTCCCCACCCGTCCCCGTCAGGATCCTCTCCGTCCCCACCCGTCCCCGTCAGGATCCTCTCCGTCCCCACCCATCCCCGCAAGGAATTACTTCCATCCCCGCCTGTCCCCATAAAAAGCAGCAATTCCTTCTGACAGGATCATCAATTCCACAGTTTCTTTTGTGTTTGTGCTGCTGTTTTCCTTGTGGAATCTCTTTGGTGGAACCCTTTTTTTGTTTTGTTCAGGTAATTAACTTATAAACCCCCTCTTTTACTAAGGCTGATGTGTCCATTATATTATATGGACGAACCCTTCTTCCAAAGCCTTCCATCTCCGTGGGAGTGCCGTTTGGCTCACTTTTATTACATACGAGGGGGTGCTGAAAAGTTCTCAGCCCCACCAACCAACTTCCTAAATTCTGAGCGTTATTTTGCCTCTCGAGCTGAAAAGAGGATTATCTTATATCATTAAGTGCCAATTTGCAGAAACGAAATTCCACTTTTTGACATCGTTTCAGATCATTGATTGAACCATATCCACGTCATTCTCTTCTTGGTTGGGCTGAGAACTTTTCAGCACTCCTTTGTATGTCATAAAAATGAGCCAAGTATAGGACAATCAAGCCATTGTGACATCACTGATGGTCTATAAATGCTAAAAATAAATAACTGAGGATAATTTGAAATGTTGTTCAGTACTAATAAGTACGGGGAAGTGCTGAAAAATTCTAAGTTCAACCAAGAAGAGAATGACGTGGATCTGGTTCAATCAATGATCTGCAACAATGTTGAAACAGAGCATTTTTGTTTCTGCAAATTGGCACTTAACGAAATCAGATAACCCTCTTATATAATAAAAGTGAGCCAAGTATAGGACAATCAAGCCATATTGGCATCACTGATAAGGTTGGCTCTTATTGGTGGAATGAGGCATTATGACATCACAATCTCAGCTCTGCTTCCCATGGACTGAAACTCTTCATACTATGAGGGGGTGCTGAAAAGTTCTCAGCCCAACCAACCAACTTCCTAAATTCTGAGCATTATTTTGCCACTGGAGCTGAAATGAAATTCCATGTTTTGACATTGTTTCCGATCATTGAACCATATCCACGTCATTCTCTTCTGGTTTGGCTGAGAACTTTTCAGCATCCCCTCCAAGCTTGAAGAGTTTCAGTCTCTGGTAACCAGAGTTGTGATGTCATAATGCCTCATTCCACCAATAAGAGCCAACCTCATCAGTGATGTCACAATGGCTGGATTGTCCTATACTTGGCTCACTTTTATTACATATGAGGGGGTGCTGAAGAGTTCTCAGCCCAGCCAACCAACTTCCTCAATTCTGAGCGTTATTTTGCCTCTGGAGCTGAAAAGAGGATCTGATTTCGTTAAGTGCCAATTTGCAGAACCAAAAATGCTCTGTTTCAACATTGTTGCAGATCATTGATTGAACCAGATCCACGTCATTCTCTTCTTGGTTGAACTTAGAATTTTTCAGCACTTCCCCGTACTTATTAGTACTGAACAACATTTCAAATTATCCTCAGTTATTTATTTTTAGTATTTATAGACCATTTCACGTGTTTTACATTCAGGTACTCAAGTATTTCTCCCTATCTGTCCCGGGGGGCTCACAATCTGACTTACATTCCTGGGGCAATGAAGTGTTAAGTGACATTTAAGTTAAAAGACCAAAAATAAAACTTAATGTCGTATATACAATTTTTGGGGGTATGGTCATAAGTAGCATTTTTGTGCAGGTTTTTCCCGTGTGACGTGACGTCTTTTAAGTCTGTCCTCTAGTAATGTGCAGGGGGAGGCCTCGTGCTTGACCACACATTTTTTCTTCCTAACATTATCCGCCCCCCCCCCCCTTTTACAAAACCGTAATAGCGGTTTGTAGCACAGGCCGGTGCGCCGAATGCTCTGTGCTGCTCCCGACGCTCATACGAACTCTATAAATGTCGGGAGGCCTGTTATCGTGGTTTTGTAAAAGGGGAAGGGGTATATATCCTTTCTTCTTCTTAGAATATTTTCTACATAATTTTCTAATATTTATTTATATAAACTTTTGTTGTTTATTAAATATATTTTTGGACTCAATTCTAGCGTGATATTTGTTAATCAATGTGGACACACGTTAATTTTTGCAATTAACTGAAAAGAGTCCAAAGATTGGTCAAAAATATCTAAAAAAAACCATGATCTGAAAATGAATCAAAAAATTTTTCCATAGTAACCTAATTGTCTGAAAATTGCACATTCGTCATTAGACTGGACATATATGCACAGAGATCATCAACAGCAGTTACATAGTCAGTATCTATCATGAATTGCATACCTGCTTCTCAGTACAGTAAAACCTTGGATTGCAAGTAACTTGGTTTGCAAATGGTTTGCAAGACAAGCAAAACATTTGATTAAATTTTAACTTGATATACAAGCAATGTCTTGCAATACGAGTACATACAGTATACACACATCACAACTGAGCCGATGTTCTTTTCTCTCTAAGGCTCCGAGAGTGGAGTGACTGTTCTAAACGAGCGAGGTCTTGCAATACGAGTACATACAGTATACACGCGTCACATCATCACAACTGAGCCAATGGTTCTTCTCTCTCTGACGCTGCGGGAGTGGAGTGACTGTTCTAAACGAGCGAGGTCTTGCAATACGAGTACATACAGTATACACGCATCACATCATCACAACTGAGCCAATGGTTCTTCTCTCTCTGACACTGCAGGAGTCTAGTGACTGTTCTAAACGAGCGAGGTCTTGCGATACGAGTACATACAGTATACACGCGTCACATCATCACAGCTGAGCTGGTGGTTCTTCTCACTCTCTGATGCTGCGGAAGTGTAGTGACTGTTCTAAAGGCGCGAGGTCTTGCAATACGAGTACATACAGTATACACGCGTCACATCATCATAACTGAGCCGATGGTTCTTCTCTCTCTGATGCTGCGGGAGTCTAATGACTTTTCTAAATGAGCGAGGTCTTGCAATACGAGTACATACAGTATACACGCGTCACATCATCACAACTGAGCCGATGGTTCTTCTCTCTCTGACGCTGCGGAAGTGTAGTGACTGTTCTAAACGAGCGAGGTCTTGCAATACGAGTACATACAGTATACACGCATCACGACTGAGCCGATGGTTCTTCTCTCTCTGACGCTGCGGAAGTGTAGTGACTGTTCTAAACGAGCGAGGTCTTGCAATACGAGTACATACAGTATACACGCGTCACATCATCACAACTGAGCCGATGGTTCTTCTCTCTCTGATGCTGCGGGAGTCTAATGACTTTTCTAAATGAGCGAGGTCTTGCAATACAAGTACGTATAATATTTTGTATTAAAGTTTTTGGGTTGTGGAATGAATCGTCTGAGTTTCCATTATTTCCTATGGGGAAATTCGCTTTGATACATGAGTGCTTTGGATTACAAGCACGCTTCTAGAACAAATTATGCTCGCAAACCAATGTTTTACTGTACTTGTGTTGTTGGTGAGTTGGTTACTGTTTTCTTTTTAAATTATGAAATTGTTTATTTCTTGTACCTATGCTCAATGGAGCCCGGATTCAATTGTGTTGCTATTACTTTAAAATGAAAGGTACAAGATGCTAAAACGAACCAGTATTCTTTATCATTAAATATATTTTATTGAGCAAATACAATCAAAATCAAGAACAAAGAACAACAAGGTAGCTCAAAATTGTATACAAAAACCATCAAACCCACCCTACCAACCCAACCCATCCCCCCACCCTCCCCCTCTCACTGATGCTAAATAAAGTGAGGTAAATAAGAGAATAATACCCTAGTTTGCGGGAAAGAAAAGGGAGCACCCTTAGCAAACGAAGCAGTTCAAACCGAGAGCGGCAGGGGAACTAACTCTCGAAAGAGAAAAAACCAGCAACCTTTAAATGCTGAGGGTTTTTTCCTATATATTGAGAAGGCCTGCAGCTTGGAAAGGAAATTAGAAAAACAAACAGTGGGTCCCAGGGTTTCTTTATCATACCTGGAGTAGGACATGCTAAATTTCACAAGCCCTGCAACTGGCGCCGAGGCCTGTGTTTAAAAATGGGCTTCCACTAGTTCCATAAACTAATGAATTGGAACTTCAAAGTCATCCCAGCTCCTATGAGGTGCAGGATGTACGCAATTAATTATGTGATTTTTTAAATGACAGGGCTTAGGAAAAGTTGAAAAAGAGAGCGAGGGAGAGAGAAGACATGGAAGGGAACTGAAAGGTCTTGTTGTCTGAGCGCCAGGCTTCAGTAGCAGATAAGGCCTGTGGTTTGCTACGGAGATGCAGCAGGCCTCCAGGAGCCAGAATCCAATTTCAGAAACCACAAAATCAACAAACGTGTGCAAAAAAATAAAAAGGTTTGTTTGGCAAGGAATGAGTAGAAGGTACCCATGTATAAACTAGATGAACTAGGATGACCTGGGCCAAGAACGATGTTCCACGTACATTTAGCACCTCTGGATTAAGTGGTTAGAATTTCCAGTGTATTGGCACTTTTTTTTTCCATTAACTTATAAGTGCCACCTTTTACGGGGAGAGGGTATCCCAGTCCACAGCACTGACAGTGACCACAGAACTAATGTCAAGTTAAATAATGCAATTACTGAAAAGTCACTTGGACACACAAAGTCAGAGGCGTGAAGAAAGTACAAGAAATTTATTACGGTATACCGGACTCTAGTGCAGTTAATAGCCTGCCTACTAGAGTGTCAGAAACAGGAAATACACGGACTTTTATGCCCTTTTTGCAAACTAATATATGCAAAAACTACAATTTTCATTTGTTACTTCTATAACTTTTCTACAATTATTATTGGTCCTAAGCTCACACTAGCAGGTCACTTATCTAACTCTTACAGTTCTAAATGTTAAATGTACAGAAGGGCAGGGTACATCATGGCTCAAACTCTTATGTATTTAGCTTACAATGTGGTAAGGCAGGGACATACATTTTAGGCAGATGAAGTCAATAGATTGTACACTTTCTTCAGCTATGTAGACTAGAGCAATATTTTAAACAACAATTAACCATTTCATGACCCTACATTACGAGAAGGCCACTGAACAGATCTGAACCGTTTCATGCTCTGAAAGGAATAATTAGGGTTACCAGACGTACGGAATTCCCCTGGTGAGGACATGTCCAGGGATCCGGAAGGCTTTTCAACAGAGAAACAAATCTGTAAGTCAATTTCTAACAAAAGTATTGCTAATCTGGGTGATTCTAATCCCCCACCAAAATAGTCCCTTAAGGCGCCTCTCTGCTAATCCGTTGCAGAAGGGAATCCTCTCCCTTTCTAAAGCATGCCGTCAGCTGTGTGACAGCACCCTCTAGATAGGAGAAGCAAAAAGGCAAATGGATATTCCAGCAGAAATCTTCTCAACTTAAAATTCCCAGCATGCAACAATATAAAGTCTAAGAATGTAAGAACATAAGAATAGCCTTACTGGGTCCATCAAATCCAGTAGCCCGTTCTCACGGTGGCCAATCCAGATCCCTAGTACCTGGCCAAAACCCAAGAAGTAGCAATATTCCATGCTCCCGATCCAGGGCAAGCAGTGGCTTCCCCCATGTCTTTCTCAATAATAGACTATGGACTTTTCCTCCAGGAACTTGTCCAAACTTTTCTTAAAACCAGCTACGCTATCCACTCTTACCACATCCTCTGGCAACGCGTTCCAGAGCTTAACTATTCTCTGAGTGGAAAAAAATTTACTCCAATTGGTTTTAAAAGTATTTCCCTGTAACTTCATCGAGTGTCCCCTAGTCTTTGCAATTTTTAACGGAGCGAAAAATCGATCCACTTGTACCCATTCTACTCCACTCAGGATTTTGTAGACTTCAATCCTATCTCCCCCACAGCCGTCTCTTTTCCAAGCTGAAGAGCCCTAACCGTTTTAGTCTTTCCTCATATGAGAGGAGTTCCATCTCCTTTACCATCTTGGTCGCTCTTCTTTAACCTTTTCTAGTGCCGCTATATCTTTCTTGAGATAAGGAGACCAGAATTGAACGCAATACTCCAGATGAGGTTGCATCATGGAGCGATACAGGGGCATTATAACATTCTTAGTCTTGTTAACCATCCCTTTTAAAATAATTCCTAATATCCTGTTGCTTTTTTGGCCGCTGCCACACATTGGGCGGAAGGTTTCATCGTCTACCAGGCAAATTACCTTATCCATCCAATATCAATTAGCAAATTGCTGGAACCAGCTATCAGACTACGCTCTTGTGACCACTATCTCAGGATCAGAAAACTTTTTAAAGCTTTTCTGTACCAAGAAAGGGAGCCAATCCTGAATTAACTGAAATGGTAATTGTAAAAGCATATTTCTAACTGTCTAATGCAACTCCTGGGACATAACGATGAGCCAACGAAGACCTACTGGTACTTGAACTTGGAGAGTAACTATGTATTTGTAACTATGGACAAGGACAAAACAGGAGAAACAAAACCACAACCTCAAAACCACAGAACAAAAGTGGAATTGTCCCAATCAGAATGGTGCACAACAAAAAGTGTCTTTCAACTCATCTGATAAATCCAAATGCCTTTATTCATCCAAAATTCATAAAATGACCCTGCCACTCGACATGCGCGTGTTTCGGTCCAAATGGCTGCCTCAGGAGTCTTGTGAGTCTTCAAGTGTATAAAAGAGTGCACAATCTCACTAAATGCTGCTTTGGAGAGACGTAACGCGTTCTGTGTGTTAATTAGGGTCCTTTTCAGGACATGTGCAGGGATCAGGATGGCTTTTCAAAACCCAGCAATTTGTCTGGGTTTTTGAAAGGCCTCCTCAAATCGCGTCGGGCAGGGAGGAAGTCCGCGCATGCGTTCCAGCCACGCATTCTCGGTCTTCCTGCCTGACCGACGAGCAGGCAGCGGGGGGCAGAGTTAGGGCAGAACTGGGCAGGTCTAGGGGTCGGGATTTTCCTGTACCTGTACTAGCAACTCTTGAATGTCCGTGTCAAACTGTCCATTGTGGCTTCCTGGGTAACTGACCCAACCTCTTGTAATGTGATCTGACCTTGAACTAAAGGCAGAATAGAAAACCTGATTTAATACAACATAAGATAACTTAATGAGGTGAAGAGTGGTCTAGTGCAGGGGTAGGGAACTCCAGTCGGGTTTTCAGGATTTCCCCAATGAATATGCATGAGATCTATTTGCATGCATGGCTTTCAATTCATATTCATTGGGGAAATCCTGAAAACCCGACTGGAATACGGCTCTCGAGGACCGGAGTTCCCTACCCCTGGTCTAGTGGTAGAGCCACTATCTCAGCACCCTGAGGTTGCGGGATCAAATCCCAGGGCTGCTCCTTGCGACCCTGGGAAGTCACTTAGGCCCAAATTCTGTAACCGGCGCCTAATGTTAGTCACCTATTTCGGAGGCGCCGATCTATCGTATTTTCACGTAGATAACGCGCACCCGTGTAAAATGCGCACACTGGTATAGCGTGCGAAAAACACAAATTTATGTACAGAAATTTTTATATACCGCGCACACCCGTATACCGCGCATGCTGCCCGACTCTCCTTTCGCCCGCCCCGACTCTCCTCTGGAGACCCCGACTCTCTTTTCGCCCGCCCCGACTCTCCTTTCCCCCTTGAAGTCCTGTCCCTACCCTGAAAGCCTGATGCCCCCCCCCGACGTCTGATTCACCCCCCCCCCCGCAGGACCGCTCACACCCCCACCCCGAAGGAGCGCTCGCACCCCCACCCGAAAGACCGCTCGCACCCCCACAGTCTCTCCCCCCTCCCCCATGGAGAAGCTGTCTACCTTGTTTCCGGATGCCAGCGAGCCCAGCTGTTTCCTCTGCCGGCGGTCCCGCCCCTTCTCTGAGCCCTGCTGCACTGCTTTTTCTTCCGGCGGTCCCGCCCTTTCTCTGACGTCAGAGAAAGGGCGGGACCGCCGGAAGAGGAAGCAGCGCAGCACAGGGCTCTGAGAAGGGGCAGGACCGCCGGCAGAGGAAGCAGCTGGGCTGGCATCCGGAAACAAGGTAGACAGCTTCTCCATGGGGGAGGGGGGGAGGCTGTGGGGGTGCGAGCGGTCCTTCGGGTGGGGGTGCGAGCGGTCCTTCGGGGTGGGAGTGCGAGCGCTCCTTTCGGGTGATGAATCGGGCGTCGGGGGGGGGGGAACTATGTAAAAAAAAATTTTGTGCAACATGCTCACACGTATAACGCGCAAAGGTATGCGCGGTTTGTAAAAACCACGTATAACGCGCGCGTTATATGCGAGAAAATACGGTAAATCAAATAACATGCTCAATTAAGCTTTTTAATCGGCAATAATTGAAACTTAGGCGTCTAACAAGAAAGAGCAATTCTGCAACAAGGCGCCTCTAAAAATGTAGGCGGCCTTCAAAAAAATAGGCGCTATGCACGTTAGGCGTGGGCGTGGCTACATCGCTGCTCTTAAGCGCGCTTAAGCGCTCAGCTAGGCGCCGAACCTTTAGTCGTGCCTAGAGCTGGCCTATTTCTTGGGCGCCTCCAAAATAGGTTCCGCTCGGCGTGATTCATTAAACAGCACCCAATTTTACCTGAATCGCGCTGAACGGTGCCTAATTAGGCGTCTAACTTTTGGGCGCTTCTTATAGAATTTGCCCTTTCATCCTCTATTACCCCCGGTACAAAATAAGTACCCGCATCTATGTAAACTGTTTTGAATGTATAACCACAAAAAGGCAGCACACTTCTCCCTCCGTATTCGCAGTTTCAACAATCGCGATTTCGATTATTCGCGATTTATGGCATGCTGGCTCCTCCCCCCCAAATTATGCCATCCGATAAAAATTTTGGCGCTTTCAAAGTAGCTGTTGCCATTTTCCATTCATCAGAGAGATGCAAGAGAGACACGTCTTTAAATCCCTAGCGTCGCAAAAAGAAAAAAAATACAGCACCTAGAAACATCTCACCCTCCGCCACAAAAACCTTAACTCTAGACAAAGTCCAGGTAAGACGTTTAAGCGCCTATTACCTGTCGTCTCTGCACGGGGGGTGGTGGGGGAGGAAGAGAACAGAAAACTCAACATCACGCCAAGTTGCTAGGCGACCGAACTTAAAGGAGCCGTGTACAAGGCAGGAAGGAAGGCCAATTGGCAGCCACGACTCGATCGAAAAAAGGGCGAGGCGGGGGTCAAAGACGTAGGAGAACAGCCTGACCGTTGCGTTCTCTATTAGCCAATGACAACAAAGGGAGGAACAAAGGGGTGTTACGTGTCGCGTGAATTTTTTTTTGGGGGGGGACACGTAGCCGCCAGTTCCTGCATGTGGAGAGGAGTACAGTAGAGACAGAAAGCTATTTGCGGTTTTTCCGTATTCGCGTGTGCGTTCATCCCCTAATCACCGCGAATACGGAGGGAGACGTGTACACAACTCCATTCCCTCTCCCTACTGCTGAAAATTCTTAGGCCAGCTGAGCACCATCTGGGTAGTGCCAGGCACATCAAAATTTGGAGACTAGGCATTTCGCCCAACTCTTCAGATAGTTGGTAATATTCAGATGGTTTGCAGCTAAAGTGAGGCCAGGCTGCATTAACATAAACTGCATTTCTATAAGAACATAAGAAGCGCCATTTCCGGATCAGACCTTCGGAACATCAATTCCGGCGATCCGCACATGCGGAGGCCCAGCCAGGTGTACACCTGGCGTAATTCTAGTCACCCATATCCCTCTATGCCTCTCGTAAGGAGATGTGGATCTAGTTTGCTTTTGAATCCCAGAACGGTGGATTCCGCAACAACCTCCTCCGGGAGAGCATTCCAGGTGTCCACCACCCGCTGCGTGAAGCAGAACTTCCTGATATTTGTCCTGGACTTGTCCCCTCTCAGCTTCAGTCCATGACCTCTTGTCCGTGTCACATTGGACATTGTAAATAATTTTTTTTCCTGCTCTATTTTGTCGATTCCTTCCAGTATTTTGAACGTCTCGATCCTATCCCCTCGCAGTCTCCTTTTCTCAAGGGAGAACAATCCCAGTCTCTTAAGTCGTTCCTCGTATTCCAAGTTCTCCATACCTTTTCTTAGCTCCGTTGCTCGTTTCTGCACCCTCTCCAGCAGTTTTATATCCTTCTTTAGGTTGGGAGACCAATATTGGACACAGTATTCCAAGTGTGGTCTGACCATCGTTCTATAAAGCAGTAGTATTACTTTCTCCGATCTGCTTGTGATTACTTTCTTTATCATGCCTAATATTCAATTTGCTTTTTTTGCCGCTGCCACTCATTGTGCCGACGGTATCAGTGTCCTATCTATCAGTACGCCCAGGTCCTTTTCTTGTTCGCTCTTACCCAGAGCTGCACCTGACATTCTATACTCGTGTCCCTTGTTCTTTTTGCCCAAATGCATCACTACTGCAACTCCATCTATATAAGCCTAACTAAGAAAAACCTCCATAGACTTCAGCTAATTCAGAACGCCGCGGCCAAGCTTATTTTCGCAAAAGGCAAGTTCGATCACGTCTCCCCACTCCTCTCCAAGCTTCACTGGCTCCCAGAATACTCCAGAGTCCTCTATAAATGTGCCTGCTTAGCCTTCAAGATTCTACATGGCGTCCTTCCTCCCGTTATCCCACTCTTCTGGAATTCCTCAAACCCGCTCTCTTCTAGACCCTCCCAAAAACTGAAACTATCTTTCCCATCTACAAAAGGTATATCCCGCGCAGGAAAACTTGGAACATCCCTCCCCTTTAGAACCACTGAACTCTGGAACAACCTCTCATCCCCGCTCAGAAATTCTAGCTCCTTCCAATCCTTCCGTAAACGCTTGAAAACTTGGCTCTTCTCAAAAATCTAATCTCCTCCCGTTCTCTAGTACCCTGTTCCCTCTCTCCTCTCTATCTTCTCAGTCCCTCTCCTATATCCCTTTGTAGTTCCTTTCCTCTCAACCTCTGTAAACCGTGGCGCGCTCTGCGCTTGCGGAGATGGTGCGGTATGCAAACCTAAGGTTTAGTTTAGTTTAGTTTAGTTTAGTATCACTTTGCACTTTTCCACATTAAACTTCATCTGCCATTTCTCTAACTGGTGAGCATCACCATTCGCTTGTAATTCGGCACTACTCACTGTGTAAAGAGGTACATAGCCCACCCACCCTTTTATTAAACTGCGGGAGAGGTTTCTACCGTGGCCCACTTAGGGGAAAATTCTATAAGAAGCGGCCAAAAGTTTGTCGCCGATATAGGCATCATTCAGCGCGATCCAAGCACAATTGGGCGCCGTTTAGTGAATCACGCTGAGCGGCACCTAGTTTGGAGGCGCCCAAGGAATAGGCTGGCTCTAGGCCCGACTAAAAGTTAGGCGCCCATGCGAGCGCTTAGGCACGCTTAAGAGCAGCGATTCTGTAAGAAGGCGCCTAACACGTAGCCACGCCCACGCCTGACATGCAAAGCGCCTATTGTTTTGAAGGCCGCCTAAATTTTTAGAGGCGCCTTGTTACAGAATCGCGCTTTCTTTCTTAGGCGCCTATGTTTCAATCAGTGCTGATTAAAAAGCTTAATTGAGCTTGTTAGTCAATTTAGATAGGCGCCTATCTAGGTCGGCGCCTCCGAAACAGGTACCTAACTTTAGGCGCTGGTTACAGAGTTTGGGCCTTAATGCTCCGACGCCGCTCCAATGCTCCTAGAATTCTAGGAGCGTCGGAGCAGCCTCGGAGCATTTAGTGCCCCGAGCCGCGGTAGAAATCTCTTACGTGGCTTAGTAACAGAGGGCCAAAAAGAGTTCCAGGAATGCGTAGGTGCGTCTAATGTTAGACGCAGATACCAGTTGTAAGTACTGTTTTATATATGGCCTCATTTACAGAATAGCGCTTAGAGCATTTGTTTGTTTTTTTGTTGTTGATGCTGGTTTTTCGTCACCATTTATAGAATTTGGTCCTTAATGTAGATAAGGACAGGTCGTTCACCCTCTCCAAGGTAGGGAGAACGAGAGGGCACTCTCTAAAGTTGAAAGGGGATAGATTCCGTACAAACGTAAGGAAGTTCTTCTTCACCCAGAGAGTGGTAGAAAACTGGAACGCTCTTCCGGAGGCTGTCATAGGGGAAAACACCCTCCAGGGATTCAATGTAAGGAAGTTCTTCTTCACCCAGAGAGTGGTAGAAACTGGAACGCTCTTCCGGAGGCTGTCATAGGGGAAAACACCCTCCAGGGATTCAAATAGGGGGAAACACCCTCCAGGGATTCAATGTAAGGAAGTTCTTCTTCACCCAGAGAGTGGTAGAAAACTGGAACGCTCTTCCGGAGTCTGTCATAGGGGAAAACACCCTCCAGGGATTCAATGTAAGGAAGTTCTTCTTCACCCAGAGAGTGGTAGAAACTGGAACGCTCTTCCGGAGGCTGTCATGGGGAAAACACCCTCCAGGGATTCAAATAGGGGGAAACACCCTCCAGGGATTCAATGTAAGGAAGTTCTTCTTCACCCAGAGAGTGGTAGAAAACTGGAACGCTCTTCCGGAGTCTGTCATAGGGGAAAACACCCTCCAGGGATTCAATGTAAGGAAGTTCTTCTTCACCCAGAGAGTGGTAGAAACTGGAACGCTCTTCCGGAGGCTGTTATAGGGGAAAACACCCTCCAGGGATTCAAATAGGGGGAAACACCCTCCAGGGATTCAATGTAAGGAAGTTCTTCTTCACCCAGAGAGTGGTAGAAAACTGGAACGCTCTTCCGGAGTCTGTCATAGGGGAAAACACCCTCCAGGGATTCAATGTAAGGAAGTTCTTCTTCACCCAGAGAGTGGTAGAAACTGGAACGCTCTTCCGGAGGCTGTCATAGGGGAAAACACCCTCCAGGGATTCAAATAGGGGGAAACACCCTCCAGGGATTCAATGTAAGGAAGTTCTTCTTCACCCAGAGAGTGGTAGAAAACTGGAACGCTCTTCCGGAGTCTGTCATAGGGGAAAACACCCTCCAGGGATTCAATGTAAGGAAGTTCTTCTTCACCCAGAGAGTGGTAGAAACTGGAACGCTCTTCCGGAGGCTGTCATAGGGGAAAACACCCTCCAGGGATTCAAATAGGGGGAAACACCCTCCAGGGATTCAATGTAAGGAAGTTCTTCTTCACCCAGAGAGTGGTAGAAAACTGGAACGCTCTTCCGGAGTCTGTCATAGGGGAAAACACCCTCCAGGGATTCAATGTAAGGAAGTTCTTCTTCACCCAGAGAGTGGTAGAAACTGGAACGCTCTTCCGGAGGCTGTCATAGGGGAAAACACCCTCCAGGGATTCAAATAGGGGGAAACACCCTCCAGGGATTCAATGTAAGGAAGTTCTTCTTCACCCAGAGAGTGGTAGAAAACTGGAACGCTCTTCCGGAGTCTGTCATAGGGGAAAACACCCTCCAGGGATTCAATGTAAGGAAGTTCTTCTTCACCCAGAGAGTGGTAGAAACTGGAACGCTCTTCCGGAGGCTGTCATAGGGGAAAACACCCTCCAGGGATTCAAATAGGGGGAAACACCCTCCAGGGATTCAATGTAAGGAAGTTCTTCTTCACCCAGAGAGTGGTAGAAAACTGGAACGCTCTTCCGGAGTCTGTCATAGGGGAAAACACCCTCCAGGGATTCAATGTAAGGAAGTTCTTCTTCACCCAGAGAGTGGTAGAAACTGGAACGCTCTTCCGGAGGCTGTCATAGGGGAAAACACCCTCCAGGGATTCAAATAGGGGGAAACACCCTCCAGGGATTCAATGTAAGGAAGTTCTTCTTCACCCAGAGAGTGGTAGAAAACTGGAACGCTCTTCCGGAGTCTGTCATAGGGGAAAACACCCTCCAGGGATTCAATGTAAGGAAGTTCTTCTTCACCCAGAGAGTGGTAGAAACTGGAACGCTCTTCCGGAGGCTGTCATAGGGGAAAACACCCTCCAGGGATTCAAATAGGGGGAAACACCCTCCAGGGATTCAATGTAAGGAAGTTCTTCTTCACCCAGAGAGTGGTAGAAAACTGGAACGCTCTTCCGGAGTCTGTCATAGGGGAAAACACCCTCCAGGGATTCAATGTAAGGAAGTTCTTCTTCACCCAGAGAGTGGTAGAAACTGGAACGCTCTTCCGGAGGCTGTCATAGGGGAAAACACCCTCCAGGGATTCAAATAGGGGGAAACACCCTCCAGGGATTCAATGTAAGGAAGTTCTTCTTCACTCAGAGAGTGGTAGAAAACTGGAACGCTCTTCCGGAGTCTGTCATAGGGGAAAACACCCTCCAGGGATTCAAGACAAGGTTGGACAAGTTCCTGCTGAACCAGAACGTACGCAGGTAAGGCTAGTCTCAGTTAGGGCACTGGTCTTTGACCTAAGGGCCGCCGCGAGAGCAGACTGCTGGGCACGATGGACCACTGGTCTGACCCAGCAGCGTCAATGCTTATGTTCTTATGTTCTAAAATAGTTTTTGCCTGAGCTGAACAAAATATGACAAATGAACCAGGAAATATGTTTTCCACTGAAACTGAATATTTACAGAATCATTTAAAGACCGCTATCACTCAACACCATGGCTATCCTGCGTCCCCCCCAGGATAATACTTTTTAAAAACATAAAAACATAACCATTTTTTCTCAAGCCATCAAAAGTGACATAATAAATATGACAAATACATTTATTTCTTGAATAGTGAACCTTGTGGCCTTGTGTTATTGCTCAGGCATGAAGAAAACTGGAAGGGAACAGGGATCTCAAATGAGAACCGTCAGCAGGCTGACAACTCCCATTAGCTACAAACTGCATCTTGATTAGGAGTCTCAAGCAGCATGGAACAGAACTTCAGTGGCAGAAAACATCTGGCAAAGAAGATCTCACATCCGGGGAGAGAATTAGAAGAAAAAAGTAGAAGGGAAAAAGGAAAAAGGTAACAAAAATAACAGTCACAACCAGAACAGGGCCAAAATCCCAACTGGGACTGGGCAGGGACAACAGAGGCCTCCATGGAGCTGAAAATAAATTCAGAAAATCTGGACTGTAGGGAGAATATAGCCCAGTGGTTAAACCCACGCTGCTCCTTGTAATCCTGGAGTCTGGACAAGTCACTTAATCTCCCCATTATCCCAGGTACATTAGATAGATTTTGAGCCCACCAGGACAGACAGGGAAAAATGCTGGAGTACCTGAATAATTTCATGTAAACTGTTCTGAGCTCCTCTGGGAGGATAAATAGTGTGAAAAGTTTCAGCCTCTGATCACCAGAGCAGGTATTCTGATGTCATAATGCCTCATTCCACCAATAAGAGCCAACCTCATCAGTGATGTCACAATGGCTGGATTGCCCTACACTTGGATCACTTTTACCACACTTTGGTTTCTATTGCGGCGCAGTGGTTAAAGCTACAACCTCTGCACCCTGATGTTGTGGGTTCAAATCCACGCTGCTCCTTGTGACCCTGGGCAAGTCACTTAATCCCCCCCATTGCCCCAGGTAAATTAGATAGATTTTGAGCCCGCCAGGACAGACAGGGAAAAATGCTGGAGTACCTGAATAATTTCATGTAAACCGTTCTGAGCTCCCCTGGGAGAACGGTATAGAAAAATGAATAACTAAAAATTAATATTAAAAGCAATGGTTTGCATACAGTAAAAAGGGGACATTGAAGCAGATTTGGCTAACATTTTGAGGGCCGCTGTCTCAGAAACAATAAATAGCTTGCAGTTGTGTGCCATCTCTTTTAAAAACACCTCTTGTTCCTAATTTCATGTTGAGAATTGTGGCGTAATCTCCACTATTAAAAAAAAAAACAACAACCCAATTAATCTGGTTAGTTGATTATAAATATTTTTTAAACGAGATATGCAGCCTCATTGTCGACAGAAAGTAGAAATCGAAATTTGGCTGCATAGAGAGGGGAATAACCAGCAGAAAAAAAGGAGGTGGACAACGAGCGGTGGACGCTTGGAATGCTCTCCTGAGGAGGTCGTGATGGAGACCAACATTCTGGGATTCAAGAGCAAGTTGGACGCACACCTTCTTGCAAATCACATTGGGGGATACGAGTAAACAAGGTTTCTCAGCAGGGAACATCTGGCTTGGCCTCCGCGGGTGCGGGTCGCCGGACTGGATGGACCTAGAGTCTGATCCGGCGAAGCCATTTCTTATGTTCTTATGAGGTCTGGATGCCCTTGTACAAATTATTGGTGAAGCCCCACTTGGAACATTGTGTTGAGTTTTGGAGGCCGTATCTTGCTGAGGACGTGAAAAGACTTGCCCGATTGACCCTGTTGAATCGATTTCTCGATTCGATTCGCTTTCAGTGACACAGCTTTTTAAGTTTCAACATTTTGTTTAACCAAGGCAATATCATGTCAAAAATAGGACCATCCATTCTATAATAGCGCTTTAAAATTAGTTGGAAACATGGGGTGGAGGGTCGGAGAGAAGGAGCGACACTGTCACCGGCTGATTGCCTACCGGACCTGCCTCTCATTGGCACCTCTCCTCCTCCCCAGTGTGCTTTAGCCCACTTTAAAAAGTTCCTGGAGGAAAAGTCCATAGTCTGCTGAGACAGACATGGCAGAAGTCTTTGCTTGCCCTGGGTTGGTGGCATGGAATGTTGCTACTATTTGGAATTAGGAATCTTGTTACTTTTTAGGATTCCAGAATCTTGCTATTCATTGGGATTCTCTGTGGAATGTTGCTACCTAGATTGGCCACTTTTGGAAAGAAGGGAATCAAGCAAACTTAGCGATGATTAGATGGCAACTCCACCAACTGGTAAGCAAAGCCAGGCCGACTTCTACGGACTGTGGCCCGATAGTAGCTGGACAGATTTGGATGGGCTGGAGTGGGGCTTTGACGATAGCTTCAGTAGCTGGAGAGCAAGGCCAGTGTTAGGCAGGCTTCGTTCTACAGCCTGAGCCCTGAAAATGGCAAAGAACAACTCAAGATCAAATGTACATCTGTAGCATCACATCATAGAGAAATGCAAGGTCATGCATGTAGGGAAAAAGAACCCGATGTTCAGCTACAAAATGGGGGGATCATTGCTAGGGGTGAGCAACCTTGAAAGAGATCTGGGGGTGATGGTGGACTCAACATTGAAAGCATTGGCACAGTGTGCGACAGCATCAAAAAAAGCGAACAGAATGTTGGGTATCATTAAGAAGGGTATCACGACCAGGACGAAGGAAGTCATCATGCTGCTGTATCGTGCAATGGTGCGCCCACATCTGGAGTACTGTGTCCAGTACTGGTCGCCATACCTCAAGAAGGACATGGCAGTACTTGAGGGAGTCCAGAGAAGAGCGACTAAACTGATAAAAGGTATGGAAAACTTTTCATACGCTGACAGGTTGGAAATGCTGGGGCTATTCTCCCTGGAAAAGCGGAGATTTAGAGGAGACATGATAGAAACCTTCAAAATCCTGAAAGGCATAGAGAAGGTAGACAGGGACAGATTCTTCAGACTGTGGGGAAGAACAAGTACAAGGGGGCACTCGGAGAAATTGAAAGGGGATAGGTTTAGAACAAACGCTAGGAAGTTCTTTTTTACCCAGAGGGTGGTGGACACATGGAACGCGCTTCCGGAGGCTGTGATAGGCCAGAGCACGCTACAGGGGTTCAAGGAAGGTTTAGATAGGTTCCTAAAGGATAAGGGGATTGAGGGGTACAGATAGAAGTAGAGGTAGTTTATAAAAATGGTCAGGAACTACTTCACAGGTCATGGACCTGATGGGCCGCCGTGGGAGCGGACCGCTGGGCGTGATGGATCTCTGGTCTGACCCAGTGGAGGCAACTTCTTATGTTCTTATACCTTCTGCTCTGAGTTTATCATGTTGGACAGACTGGATGGACCCTACAAGTCTTGATCTGCCATTGTCTACTACGTTGTTAGTTTGTAAATATGCGTTTTTGAGTTTTGATACTTTACTATTTCTTTGAATCTATGGTCATTCTGTCCTATTTGAACACTGGAGTCTTGTTTCCACTTCTTTTAAACTAAAGTACAACTTAATTTTATAAACCGAGTCATCAACCAAGGGGAGCTCGACGGTTAACAATAATGTAAAACATAATACATGAATTTGACAAGGAAGAGTAGACTGAAATAATTTATTTACAAAATTTTTAGCAAACAAAAAAGTTTTCGGAACCTTCCGGAATAAATCAAAGAACCACTTTGATTGCTATGTCGTGAAAGGTGCTATATTAAGTCAATAGAAAAACAAAAAAATGGGTCTAATTAGCATAAAACATAAATATATATATGAGAAAAAGGTGTTCAGTCTATATATATAAAATCGGAGGTATGTATGTGTGTATGTGTGTGTGTGTGTATGTGCCGCGATCACGCAAAAACGGTTTGACCGATTTGGACGAAACTTGGTATGCAGATCCCTCACTACCTGGGGTGATATGTTCTGGGGGTCTCGCGGCCCACCTGCACACGTGGGCGGAGCTACAAACATAAAATCAGATTTCACCCATTCATGTCAATGATAAAAATGTAAAAAGCTGCCATTCTCACAGTAATTCCAACTATAAAACACTTTCTATGACACTATAACCACTAGGGACATCGTTTCTATTCTACCACGGACACCATACATATAGAGTTTGTATGTTCTAACTGTGTTTGTAACTGTTTCCTTCATGCACCCCAGTTCATAATGTTATTACATTACATGAGTACTCACATATGCTGAACTAGGAACACAGGTTCCATTCTGAACCGGGAAAAAACTGCATGGAGTTTCTTTTCAACCTGAGTTTCCACATATTGAGTTGTTTAAATCAATACTGGAACTTTTGGATGCCACTTATTCCAACAGATCTTCCTTTTCAGTTTAAGAGATTGCAAATTCCAGTGAGACTTGCATTCTCTATCACAATCAACAAATCACAGGGACAGACTATTACATACTGTGGAGTGGATATAAGATCCCCCTGTTTTTCCCATGGACAACTCTATGTTGCTTGCTCAAGGGTGGGTTCACCCAAGAATTTATATGCTCTTGCTCCTGGAGGTGAAACTAAAAATGTTGTTTATAATCAAGTTTTGTGTTAGTTGTATTGTATTCATTTTGTCAAATATTTCACATTATAATTTGAATATTGTAATTTTTATAAAGCTGTTAAAAAAAATTTCATTCACCACTATAAAGTATCTTTATTTGAATCCATGTACAGTGTTATTGCTATAATTAAATACCCGTGCAACGCCGGGGCATCTGCTAGTAAATGATATAAACCATCTCACCTGGTGGTTCAGATCACCAGGCCAGCAACATTCCCATGTTCCAAGTTAGTGGAATTCCCATTGATTTATTTATTTATTCAATTTTCTATACCGTTCTCACAAGGGAGCTCAGAACTGTTTACATGAATTTATTCAGGTACTCAAGCATTTTTCACTGTCTGTCCTGGCGGGCTCACAATCTACCTAATGTACCTGGGGCAATGGGGGGATTAAGTGACTTGCCCAGGGTCACAAGGAGCAGCGGGGGTTTGAACCCACAACCCCAGGGTGCAGAGGCTGTAGCTTTAACCACTGCGCCACACACTCCCCAGCCCATCCCACACCAAATCACCACACACGGGACACAGGCAGCGCAAGTCTATCCAGCACCGGCCCTAGTTCCTTAATTTACATCCATCATTTTTTAATTAGAAGTTTCAGGAAATTAAATCTTTGTTGAAACCGTATGCAGTTTCACAACTGTGCAACCTGACTTGTGGATTTTTGTATCTATATTGGCCAAAACTTAAATTTGGCTCTTGTTTCAACAGAAAAACCAAAATTCCAGAATGTTTAGGGAAGTCTAAACATTTCTCAGCCTACTCCGATATAAACCAACATGACCATGTTACAAACTGTGCACTGTTGTCCAGAAAGTTCTGGATTGACTTCTGACCTCTTCCCTGCAACATGCTCTAACAGAGAGCGGAAGTCCTGTGGAGTTAATGTGATTTCAACCCCCAGAAAAAAAAAGCCTCAGTCGTTGCACGACAGTGATACCCACTGGCAAGGCTCGGAGTACACATGCGCCAGATTCTGAAGGGAGTGGAACTCAGTGGCTCCTCCTGGCTGAAGGAAATGTCACTGCATTGACAGGAAAAGGAATTCTAAACAAAACTAGACATGGCCAGTGTCATCCTGAATTTCATTATTGCTTTTTTAATTTTCTTTTCTCTCCTTGTGAACAGCAGCATAAAAACATAATTTAAAACTGGAGCAGGACTGGCCAGCGCCTTTACGCCAAGCTCCGAGGTCATCGGTTCGCTATCACATTACTGACATCACTTTATTGGAAACAGTATCCAGAAGTAAAAGGGAACAATTCCACGGCTGCTTCGCTGTATTATTTATTATCTCTAATTATCTAAAGATGATGTCAGTCTGGTGGCAACTCGAAAGTGTTTGTAAATTTCTATTTTTATTCCCAAGGTCTGCTCACTGTCTGCCAAGAACTTCGGTTTTCCAAGGGTATGTTCCAGCTGATCTACAAATCTTCAAAACCCTTCCCACAGGCCTCAGAAATATCTTTAATCTGTGTTAACCACCTCATAAGTCTGCAAAATTTCAGGGTAGTCTTGTATCCAACGACTTGTGATGGCAGCTTGAAGTTCCTTCGTGAAAGACATCTGTCTTCCTTAGGGCTGTAGACGAAAGGCCTTTTCCAAGTCGATTATGAGCACAAAATCTTGCTTCTCGTGCTATTCCTTCTTGTTCATGAATGCACTACACGGACATAGGTTTTAAAACAGGATCAATTTTTGTCTGCGGGAAGTAGGGGCTGAGCAAATTGGAGGGATTTGCAACTCTGTAAGGCTTTTGGCAATGTTGCCAGAACTCTGTCTTCACATCTGTAAGTACACTTTCATAAAATGTTACGTCGCATTTGCCAAAAAGGGTGGTTTATCTGGTTTCAGCTTCTGAAATGCTCATGGGCTTGTTAAGTGAATGAAAAGCTTATGAAAAGTATAGGGATAACTTGTTCGTCCACTTTAATTCCTGTAACTTCACAGTTTAGAAATAATTTTATAAAGACATTATTGTTCATAAAGAGCCTGATTCTATAAACAGCGTCTAATGGCCGCTAACTTCTAGGCACCAGTAGGCGCCGTTGTCAAGCAACGGCTAGGAGTTTCTTATAGAATCACGCTTAGCGATGCCTAGGTAGGCTTAGGCATTGCTAGGCATCCCTGTGATATGTGTCGGTATATTAGGCCAGATTTTATACTGGTGCCTAACTCGGACGCCTGGCGATGCCTAAGTCAACCACGCCTATTCTCTTCTTTTCCGGTAGCCATTGTTAGGCATCACAGGGCACCTCGACTTAGGCGCAGCCAGGCGTCGCATGGTATTCCGCTCAAAGCTTAAATGAATCTTTAAAATACATTTTTTAATCTCAATTTCTACGCCATTTAAACCAATTACAAACAATTTAGTTCTGCGCAGAATTAAGTCAGACCTCCGTGGTTGCGGCACCTGGGGGGGGCCTAAACTAGGCAACGTTTAAAGAATCAGGTCAAATTGCCCCCAACCCCACCCCCACCTACCCCGTGTAAAATCGTACACAGTGACAAAAAGGCCCACACTTTTATGCAACTCGGGTATAGGCCATGTTTGGGGACATAAGTTTGGGTGGCACATGAGTGGATTCATGAATTATGCATGTGGTTTATAAAAAGCCATCAATGCACGATACTACATTTTAGTAGTCCATTGTAAGCTCTTCTGTTCCTGTCTGCGCTATCTCTTGGCCCTGTCCCCTTTGTTTTCCCTTCCGGCCTACACTCTAAAATAAATGCTATCCTTTGATCTCCTCCAGGAGTGACTACAAACCAACCTCTGCAGCCCCCTCCTCCCTCTTGCTGCCTGTAGCCCCGCCTCTTGCAGCCTCTGACTGGTGCTGGAGCCCCTCCCAATCAAGCACTCAGGTGACCTCATAAATCTTGCTACATATTTAAACAAAGCCCTCTCAGGGCAGCGCGAGCCTCTAGCGCGTAATGAAGGAGCACGTGATCCTTAGCGTGTTCCTTCTTGCGCCTCCTCAGGGCGCCTCTCTTTTCTCACTACCCCACATTTTGTATTTCTCTATCCCTCCTCATATGGCTCCAATTCACTTTTGCTTCTCATACTCTCTCTCCCCAATCTTACTCCCTATCCCCTTCCACTCAACCCCAAAAGTCCTCACTGTCCTTCTCCTTTTCCTATCCCCCCCGCCATCTTGTCATCTACCTTCTTCTCCACTCTCGAGCTCATTCTCTCCCTTCATCCATCTCCTTTCTCTTTGAGCGCCTCCCGTCTTCATCAGTGGCCTCGCTATTCCCCTTTGATTCAATGTACTCTCCTGCTCCTTCTTCTTCTTACCTCAGGGGATTTCAATCACAGCCCTAGCCCTCCACGCCATTTGCACCTTTCCCAACCTTATTCGTATTCCTCCCTTTCCGTCCTCCTGTCTTCCTTTCTCATGCACCCTAGGGGATGTTCACTCTGCCTCCAACAAACTAAAACTACCTTATATTCACGACCTCTTTATCTCCCATCTCCTCCACCTGCTTGCTCTGAGATGTGGGTTCTCCCAGGGGTCTCCATTGCAGCAGCTGCCCGCTCCCTTGGGAGCTATCTCTTCTACCACTCTACATATGGAGAAGGGCATGTTTCCATGTATTCACCACAAAAACTACGCACTCATTATATAACTAACCAGCCACTAGTCCATATCAAGAAAAATTAATACACCTTACAAGCATTAATAAAGGGGAGAAAAAAAACACCTTCCCTCTGAAATCACTTCCAGGTCATGGGGGCCAGGAAGCGATGTCAGAGGGAAAGCCAATGCCGGCGCGAGCAGGAGGCAGGAGAAGCTGTTTGCACTGGCGAAGATTTAAAGAGGTGTGGGGAAGAGAGGGCGCGAGTGTGGCGTGGAAGGAACGAGGTGGGGGTAGAGAGGAGGGCATCACACCCCGGGCGCCGCCTACCTTTCTATGCCACTGCATAGCGTTCCCTTAGCTCTCACCCAAACTCTGCGTCCTCACAGAACACCTATATAAAAGGAGGGAGTGGGTGGAGTGTGATCGGCCGTGTTACGGCTCCCCTGCTAACTTTGGGGTGCTATTCCATAGAAGTGTCCTTCATATGTGCATTCCAATACATGTAAATCTTTAGCACAAGCAACTCTCTTTTATTTTAAATTTTGGTAATCCTTGCTTTGGACAGTCAAAGTCTTTTTTTTTTTTTTCTGGTCAAGCACATATCGGTATTCTTACATTTGTTAAGACCACTTCTAAAATCTTTGGGCTTAAATCAACTGAACAAAAGTACTCTCCCCCCCCCCAGAAAAAGGATTGCGGTCTCTTCACACTTCACATGTCCGTAAACACTGTGTCCCATCAAACACTCATTCGAATGCAGGAGCAAGCTTCCCTTGTCTCCTTCCCCTGTCCCTTATTTGGAAGCTGCGGTTCATTGATTAAACCAAGTCTGATCTCTGTCAGATTTTCTATGCTTTTACATGGCTCTGGTCAGCAGGAATGAGATTACGCAGAGAGTTCCTCAGAGCCGGAGGCCCCTGTCTCTTACCACCTTCTAACTGTCTTTGTTAGTAAAAGCTATGTGGCAAAAATCACTCAGAGAAAAGAGAACGACCCCCAGTTGGCATAAACTAATCTGTACTTTGTATGTTTATAGATTCCTCATTGTTTGCAGCTTTTCATTTGGTTTTTGGTGAAAGGTGTTTTCTGTATCACTAAGCAAGATTAATAAGAGGTGACAGGAGATTCCATGCCGTGCTAAGCCGACACGATACGCAGGGTGATTTTCAACACTGTGCGGTCAGCCAAGAAGCTTGCGGAGGCTCGGTTCTTCTCGGATGCAAGTGGGGTATGTTTTTCTTCTGCGGATTTCAAAAGAACTGCTCTCTCAGCTGAACAGAGCCTGCAGGTGGTCCCACCTTGAGCCCACTGGCCAGATCTGTCCCCATCCTCTGCTAGCACTGATCCAGTGCCCAGTATCCCTGCTTCGACCTCCATTACAATTTCGTATTGTCATTTCACTTGTTTTCAGACCTTTCTAAAGAGCCTGATTTTACTGGCTTTGCTGTCCGGCTTCAATAGACTCAGTCTTAAACAGACAAACAGAAAGCTAGGCAAGAAAAGTGACCGTATGGCTTATCTGGTCTGCCCACCTTAACCAACAGCCCAGTCTCTACATGCCTCCCTCTCAGAGATCTTCTGTGCGTAGGGTTACCAGATTTTCCCTCGGGAAAATCCGGACCCATGGCCACGCCCACAGGACCGCCCAGTTTCACCTCTGTCACGTCTTGTTCCGCCTCCCCAGCCCCTCCCCCAGCCGGCATCCACACATAGAAACATAGAACATGACGGCAGAAAAGGGCCACGGCCCATCCAGTCTGCCCACCCTAATGGCCCACCCCCTAACTACCTCCATGAAGAGATCCCACATGCCAAATAGAAACATAGAACATGACGGCAGAAAAGGGCCACGGCCCATCTAGTCTGCCCACCCTAATGGCCCACCCCCTAACTACCTCCATGAAGAGATCCCACATGCCAAATAGAAACATAGAACATGACGGCAGAAAAGGGCCACGGCCCATCCAGTCTGCCCACCCTAATGGCCCACCCCCTAACTACCTCCATGAAAAGATCCCACATGCCAATCCCACCTTTTCTTAAAATCTGGCACGCTGCTGGCCTCAATTACCTGTTGTGGAAGATTATTCCAGCGGTCAACCACCCTTTCGGTGAAGAAATATTTTCTGGTGTCGCCATGAAATTTCCCACCCCTGATTTTCAACGGATGCCCTCTTGTTGCCGTGGGCCCTTTAAGGAAAAAGAGATCCTCTTCCACCTCGATACGGCCCGTGACATATTTGAACGTCTCGATCATGTCTCCCCTCTCTCTGCGTTCCTCGAGTGAGTACAGCTGCAACTTACCCAGTCGTTCCTCATACGGGAGATCCTTGAGTTTATACCACAGCGGTAGAGCCCTGCGATGTATTCACCACTAAGGGCTCCTTTTATCAAGCCACGCTAGCAGGGTTAACGCACGCGATTTTTCATCGCACGTTAACCCTACGCCGGCCTAAAAACCACCTTCTGCTCAAGAGGAGGCGGTAGCGGCTAGCGTGGCCGGCGGTTTAGCGCGTGGTATTACGCGCGCGTTAAACTGTCAATGTGCCTTTGTAAAAGGAGCCCTAAATCACTTTTGTTTATTCTTTTAAGTTTAATTGACCAAGGAACCTAGGGGGAAAAAAAATCCCTCCCTTTACTGCTCTTCAGACTAATGTGAAGCATGATGAATTTAAGGGGTCATTTTATTAAGGTGATAATCTTTTATTTGTAAATCTTTAAAGCCAAAAATAAGTGCAACATATTATACAATCATTTACACTTTAAAAGCACTTAAATTCAATCAAATTATATTCTATGACAAATACATATATCACCCCCCCCCTTCTATTTATCCAAAAATGTACACTCAAAATTAAAAAAAATCTTCCCACCCACCCTGGACGTATATTATCAAAAGGGGAAAATCAACAATCACTCCTTACAGGATTTTGTCAATGGCTCCCAAATATCCATAAGCTTCCTATAATGTCCCTGTTGTATGGCCACCATACGTTCTACCATACGTTCTACGTTAAACGAACCCAATCTGTCTTACAGTGCCTTCCGTAAATCGATCAAAACCGCCCTATTCGCTAAATTCGTTGACTAAAACTGTCCCCTTCCTAGGACCCTCCCTCACTAGGACTCCCCTCCCCTTAAACGCCTTTTTCTTCCTCTCAAGAAGCTCCTCACCTATCCAGATTTCCTCTACTCATAGAACTCCTACTCATATGTAAGCTCTAAAGTATTCAGGTATTCATTACCCATAGAACTCCAATTAGCACGGTAGTTTCCCATTAGACTATTATATTGTATTAGACACATTGCATGGTATTGTATCTAGTCTTATTTTATTGTATTGTATTTAGACTCACTGTATTGTACTGTACTATTTTGTATTGTATTGTATGTAGACTTATTGTTTTGTATTAAGATCTTTTGTTATTTGCTGAATGTCCAGCCTTCTTACAATGTAAACCGCCTAGAAGTCGCCTGACTATGGCGGTATAGAAAAATAAAGTTATTATTATTATTATTATTATTTTGAAAGTGTGACATAGAGATTCCCACCAAAAATATAATTTAATCAATCCCAGTTTTTCCAGTTCCTCTAAATAAGTTGTATGGCAACTCCTGTCATTACAAAGAGAAGTTTGTTATTCCGAGCAGATATTTGGCTTTTAGCCCTCCTTAACGTAGCAAATAGGACAGTATGGTACGTCAGTGCCACTGGATTTTCCAATATTTTGTTCAC
This sequence comes from Geotrypetes seraphini, assembly GCF_902459505.1. NCBI lineage: Eukaryota > Metazoa > Chordata > Amphibia > Gymnophiona > Dermophiidae > Geotrypetes > Geotrypetes seraphini. Next base: position 12,489,373 of record NC_047093.1, on the reverse strand, counting down.
TTGATCCTAGATGGATCTCCAAAATTTAAGTGTCAAGGGACAATAGTACAATGGATGATCCAACGTCCCAACTTCGAGACGACAGTGCCAGCGTCTATTAGACTTGGAACTATCTAATTTCTGTAATCGAACAGGGGTCCAAAATGCTCCATGCTCCAAGAAAAACCATGCGTGTCTCATAGATGCAGACGCCGTACATCTCATCCTCCAAGCCCAAATTCGTGGCCATTGACATGCAGTAATCTGATGCTTTACCTCAATGCTCCAAATGTCACGAAGACCAGTCTTTGGTTTCTTATTCAAAAATTCAGATAATCTGAATGATAATTTTTAGCACATGCTAAATCGGTTAACGTACCTTAATAAAATGAACTACAGTACCTTGATAAGAGTTTTGGGGTGTTTTTTTTATTAGAAAAAAATTGTAACACGTTTTGGACTATCACCAAATTACTGAGTCTCATCTTTCAGAGCTTGAACATGGTTTCTCAAGATTGCAGCCTGATTTTGGCCATAAGAGCAGCTAAGGACAAGTTTTTCTTTTCTGCTGTATCATAACAAGAGTGTGATGCTCTAAATGGCCAGAGATGTGGGGTTGGGCTGAAACATCTTGATTAAAACCTTAAAAAAAAAAAAATGGACAAAATCAATTAGAAACTGATACCTTCCAGGTCCTCAACAGGCAAATTGCTTAAGTAACCCAGAGCTGATGAATGAATTAGGAGGTGGTACAGTTAGAATCACAGTCCTGATTTCACCGGCATAGGCCTACCACTGTTTCTGTGACATATGCTGTATGTCAGCGTGATTAAGAATGTCTATTTGCTGTATATATTTTTTCTGTAACCTTATACTTTTCTTTTCTTTTTTCCTTTGGTGTAGCAAAAAAAAAAAAATTATGTACAGAAGCCAAGGTGAGTTTTCAAAAAACTTGTCATTTTTGGCAAGATTCTGAAAACAGACATTTTCCTGCTCCAAAAAAGCAGGAGGGAACAGTCACTGACATCTGCACAATTTGTGTATTTCAGTAACTTTGGCTCCATCCGAATGCTCAGGACCTAACTTATTCTTTGAGCTGGCAGCCAAGCTGTTCAGAGACGTTTGTGCTGAAATGGGGGGGGGGGGGACTGGTGATAGTGGCGGCGGATGGGTGGTAGAGATAGTGGTGACATGATTGGTTGCAGATTGCAAAGGGTCATTTTCAAGACCCAGCTCTAATTTTTTTCCATGAAATAGACTAGAGGATGAACATTGTATGCAGCAAAAGCAGGGGGGCTCTGGGGCTGTCATTTAAACTGAACATGACTGCCATCTAGTGGCTGGAGGTACAATTTGCATGCTAGATTGTATTTGGAGGTGTAACAATCACTGTTGATCTCTATTGGTGTTGATCTTGATTTTTATTCATTGTTTAATAAAACAAATGTGTTCTGATTTAAAAATAAATAAATAAAGGAAGGAAGCAGGGAAAAAGGGACCTTGATTCAGAGAGTTTGTGGAAGGAAGGTATGAGAGGAGCCAGAACAAAGCCATAAGGAAGGAAGATGAGAAAACACCTCACAAAAGGGGATCATATGGAAGACTGAGTAGGACAGAAAGACCATTGGAGTAGAGGTAGGGTTATTAATAGATATTGGCACATGGAGGTCACCGTGCTTGCACCAACACTTCAATTACTATATTTTTAAGGTGATCACACTAGGTCAGTGGTGTAGTAAGGGAGGGGAGTGGATCGCCCTGGGCACCGTCTTGGTGGAAGCACTGATACCTCTCCATCCCCTCCCCCATGCCACGCTCATGCCCTCCCTTCCCCACTCCCACCCCCACCTCTTTAAATCTTTGCGCCGGCCTGGCTCCCCTCTGAAATCACTTCCGGATCATGGGGCCAGGAAGTGGCATCAGAGGGAAGCCAATGACAGTGCGAGCAGGAGAAGCTGCTCGCACTGGCGAAGATTTAAAGAGGTACAGGGGAAAGGGAAGACACGAGTGTGGTGTGGGGGGCGGGGAAGTAGCGGGGAGAGGAGTGGAGGACATGGGGGGGGGCACCACTGCCCCGGGCGCCTCCTATCCTCACTATGCCACTGCACTAAATGCTGTCAGATACCTAGACCCACCGTATCATTTCCTCTACCATAATCTCCCCAACCCTGAAATGTCCTGTCTAAATTAGATTGTAAGCTCTTCTGAGCAGGGACTGTCTATTGTATGTTAAAATGTACAGCGCTGCTTACGCCTTTTCAGCGCTGTAGAAATAATAAATAGTAGTAGCAGTAATTAGCGCTGCCTTGCCCACTCTCTATTCCCGAACATCCCCCCCCCCATTTCCCAGAAAAAATCAAACGTATTTTTAGCGCCCAGTATGTGCACAATAAATTGACTATTTTACAGCGGGACAAAGTGCATGTCGCTTGGTAAGCCTTTTTAAAGTGCAATATGTACGTGCCAGAACTTATCGCCGTTTAGTAATAGGACACCATGGCGTCTTCTCTGTATAGAATCAGAGTGGAATTGTCCCAATCAGAATGGTGCGTACCAAAAAAAGTGTCCTTCAACTCATCTGATACGTCAAATGCTTTTATTCATCCAAAGTCTCAGAAATTCATCCAATGACTCAATGACTCGATATGTACATGTTTCGGCATAACCGGCCTGCCTCAGAAGTCCACAAGTACATACATGGACATATAAATAAGTTAAAAACATACATACAAAATGCATCAGATCTCAAATGCAAATCATTCATATACAAAATGTTTTATGAAAAATATATATAATAATAAATAATATATAATAACAGCAAAGAAAAATCTTAAATACTTAAAAGTGCAGCTAAAACGTGAGCATCCACCACAAATACAGGTGAACTAACACTTAAAAATACCACATTCAAATTAGCAACATTAAAAACCATGAACCACAAATTCATTGGAAGTTTGTATACCATTTAAACACAAACTCATTAGTTCGTCTTTTCATCAGACCAGCTTGGGGAGTTTTAGTGCTCCCTGGGACTACGAAGGCGTGGCTGCTGTGTGGAACCAGGATTTGTCTCCCTCTGAGCAAGTCACAGGGGAGAGCCTCCGTCTTCTCATGAAACATTTACCTCGGCTGACTCGTTCCATAGTTTTACAGGAACCGCAATACAAGTTTCTTCTGCGGCTATATGTGTCTCCATACCGGGCCTATGTTTCTGGGTTTGCATCCCATGCTCGGTGTCCTAAGTGCCAGTCCACCCCGGCGGTCCTACTTCATATGTTTTGGTCCTGTGACCGACTTCAGACCTTTTGGTCTTTTGTTGCTTTCTATTTACAAACGACTTTGAGTAAGCCGATTCCTCTGCGGGCGAATATTTTGTTTTTTTCTCAAGTGACTTCCTTGGGTTTGTCTAGAGGGGGTAATTTGCTGTTACACAAAGCATCCTTGTTGGCCAGGAAATGTATCCGTGTGTTGTGGCGACAGCCTGAGGCGCCTACAGTAACGATGTGGAGAAATGAACTGTTTACTCTATTAAAATTTGAATATTTAGATGTGCGTAAGGGTGGCCCTGGTCCCTGGTGGAAATTTCGGAGAATCTGGGCCCCTGTATGGGACGGTCTTTCCTATAGAGCTAGAAGTTCTCTCTTGAAATTTTGACACTGGAATGCTGGGGGGGGGGGAGGTGGGGGGGTTGATTTAGGTTAAGTGTGTCCTTTGGGAGGGAGGCGGGATCTGGGTCTTTAAGGCCTCCATGAAGGATCAACATGGAGGTCCTTGTGTTGTCTGCTGTTGACTTTGTACTGTTGTTCAGTTTGGAATGTATGTTTGTACACAAAATTTTTCAATAAAAATTTAAATTATGAAAAAAAACAAAAAAAAAAAACCCACAAACTCATTAAATATGAAAAAGTGTCAAGGGGCAATATTAATATCAGTGAAATCTAATAAGGATTCACAGGTTGTATGTGAAAGATTCCAGCCTCTAAAAACTGGCCACTCAAGCAGCTAAACTAGACAACCAAATCTCCAATCTACCGATAACGACACCAGACTACAAGACGTTCAGAAAAGAAATAAAAACTACATTCTTCAAGAAATTCCTGAAACAGCCCTAACTTCAAACTTACCGTCCTTCCCCCCCTCCTTCTTCCCGCCACACAGAAACTACATAACCTACTCTTTCCCTCTCCAGAAAGGACAAATGTTCTTCCATTGTAACCCTCTGTTTTTTATCTCTTTTGTAATCCGCCTTGAACCGCAAGGTAATGGCGGAATAGAAATCTCTAATGTAATGTAATATAGATAAATATGAAACAAAAGAACCAGGTTTGAAGATGCTTTTGACACTTTTCTCAGGAGCTGTACAGAAAGGTTCAGAAACAAACAAAAACAACAACAAAAAAAATTCAAAAACCTTTAGCATAGGTAAGTTTTGCTTTCTTCCCTCTCTGAAGTATGACTTTTACCAATCCAAAGAGAATCTCTGCTGCATCCGCTCTATGGTATTATAATCTACAGTCTTGCTTCTCGTCTCGTGCTGAAAACTCATGTCAGCCAAAAAAGGGTCTCGTACAAAAGAAAATTATATAAAAAATATTTTGAAATTACAGTAACAGACAAGGTTTATGCATCTACAAAGCAAAAAGAAAAGTGCTTAAAAATAGCTCTACAACCAAAAGGAAAGACTTAAGGTAATATAAAGTGATATATTTTGGGTAGGAGAGCTCCATGTGGCACAGCTTGTTACAGCTCTCTGTTTATTGTGTGTGTCTGGTTGCCTGGGGAACCAGTTAATGCTGTTTCACTCATTCTATAAGGTTCCTGTAAATGTTAGGTAAGGCCTGGATTTATTATGAGCTGTCAACACCTAAAATGGAACGCATCACTTAACGTGGTTTATTTGGCAAGACATCTCGCTCTGATTTTTTCCATCCTCCTGCATAAAAAATAAAATAAAAACTAAAGGAAAATAATAATAATAAAAAAAGGCTTGGGTATAAACGGAACTGATGCTGGGTGGTATCAGCTGGTGTCATGGGAGAATCCAAACTATGACCCGTTTGTCTTGTATGTGGGCAAAGTCAGTGGCTCGTGCTACATGCCATTTGAGAAATGGTGAGCTTCACAAAGATGATGCCTTCAGGACCTGCTGATTTTCCAGCTCATTTATCATTGCAGAGATCTGTTTAATTTATTGCAGTTTCTTGACTTACCACTGTGGCCCTGGGCCAACCGCTGTCCCTGTCACACATGCTGTACATCACCAGGACTGTTTGCTGATACCACCCAACATCAGTTCTGTTTATGTCTAACGATTTACATCACTAAAATGCAGTAGACTTAGAGAAAACCAAACTACACTGAAGCTAATCTAAAGAAGGGCTAGGAAAACGATATTGGTGGGAAGGAGGAAAGGGTAAACAGTTTAAGGTGAACATAAGAATAGTCTTACTGGGTCAGACCAACTGTCCATCAAACCCAGTAGCCCGTCCTCACGGTGGCCAATCCAGGTCCCTAGTACCTGACCAAAACTGAAAGAATAGCAACATTCCATACAGAATCTCAAAGAATAGCAAGATTCCGGAATCCCAGATAGTAACAAGATTCTAGAATCCCAAAGAGTAGCAACATTCCATACAGAATCTCAAAGAATAGGAAGATTCCAGAATCCCAGAAAGTAACAAGATTCTAGAATCCCAAAGAGTAGCAACATTCCATGCTACCGATCCAAGGCAAGCAGTGGCTTCCCCCATATCCCTCTCAATAACAGACTATGGGCATTTCCTCCAGGAAATTGTCCAAACCAAGGGTTGAAGGACAGTTGGTAGAACCAGGTTTTGACTGCTTTATTAAACTTAGAAAGAGAAGGATCCTGACAAATATGGAGAGGGAGAACTCCAGAGATGAGGACCCGGATATGAAAAGGCTGAGTCTTTGGAGTTACCAAGATGGAGACATAACGGGAGAGATAAACAGGGTGGGGCTGCTTGGAAAAATCACAAGGACCTGAATACTGTGCAAAAAGATAAGAGATTGGCTAAATAGCTAGGAACATTGTGAAGGGCAGGATGAACCAAGGTTAAAATCTTGTATTGCAAGTGGGTGGACATAGGGAGTCAGTATTCTTTCTTAAATAAAGTTGAGGCATATCAAAGTGAAGGGAATTATACACGATATTAGCTTAACAGCAGTTGCAATCACTGGAGAGAACTGAGTGAAAGACCATTGACAATGCATTGCAGTAGTCAACAGGAGAAATGACAGAAGCAAGGTTTTAAGGTCAGTTGAAGCAAAAAAAAAAAAAAAAAAAAAGGCTTGAGCCTATGCAAAGATAGAAAAGAAGATCAGAGAAGGACATTTCTGTATCCCTGAATTGTAGAACGATAATCTTAATGAGATGAGGGGCTAGGTGACTTAGGGCTGGGGAAATGAATGGCCGTGCATTTGGAAATGTTTAAGAAAATACCATTTTTCCTGAAGTCAGTTGGTAAGAGGTGGACCTCTGTGATTCTCATTAAAAGCAGCATGTATCATATGACTCTGGTTTCTTTGTGAAGCCATCCAAGGAACAAGGAAGAAGATTGGACTGGATCCAGAGCAAGGAAGCAGATTGGACTGGATCCAACGGGGCAAAGAAGCTTTTCACTAAATTAGCCAAGCATCTCTACTCAGCATCAAGAAGGGATGCAAAGTCCATGGAAGGACCAAAGGAATTTCAAGGATTCTTCAGAAGCGTATGTTTTGATGTACTTATGTATGCTGTCTAAAGGATAAGCAAGAGAAAGCTTAGTAGTGATTTCCCTAGTGCAAATATTATTTCATATACCGTATTTCACTGTTTGTTTCGAAAATGTTTTCAACAAATTGGAACAATATTGGCATTGGAGCAGCGTTTGTAAAATTCAACCCCTCCCTCGTACATTGTAGAAATAAGACTTTGCAAGTGGTGATAGCAATAGAATTGCTAACAAATTATTTGGCACAACTAGCCCTGTTGAGATCCATGTTCCACCATATGCTATTTCATAATCTGCTTTGCTATGATGGTGGCCAGTTCTGACTAGGACAGAAGATCTCTATTTGCAAAGATGTAAAAGAATAGCCAGTTCGTACTGAAGTTTATGAAACTGCTGCACCGGAGATAAACTTCAACATACTAGAAGGGCCTTATGATTGCAATCTGCTATCATATTTCTCTGTTTCTAAGAACATAAGAATAGCCTTAGTGGGTCAGACCAATGGTCCATCAAGCCCAGTAGCCTGTTTTAACAGTGGCCAATCCAGGTCCCTAGTACCTTGCCAAAACCCAAGGAGTAGCAACATTCCATACAGAATCTCAAAGAATAGCAAGATTCCGGAATCCCAGAGTAGCAACATTCCATGCTACCAATTCAGGGCAAGCAGTGGCTTCCTCCATGTCTTTTTCAATAACAGACTAGGGACTTAATTTGGCCCTAAAAAGAGAAAAGGATTTAGTTCTTCTGGATCAAACCAAATGCTCTTTTATTCAAGACTAGCTGATGTCCCGGCGTTGCACGGGTATTTAATTATAGCAATAACACTGTAAATGGATTCAAATAAAGATACTTTATAGTGGTGAATGAAATTATTTTTTTACAGCTTAATAAAAAGTACAATATTCAAATTATAATGTGAAATATTTGACAAAATGAATACAATAGAACTAACGCAAAATGTGATTATAAAGAACATTTTTAGTTTAACCTCCAGGAGCAAGAACATATAAATTCTTGGGTGAACCCACCCTTGAGCAAGCAACATAGAGTTGTGGGCTGCGAGACCCCCAGAACATATCACCCTAGGTAGTGAGGGAGCTGCATACCAAGTTTCGTTCAAATCGGTCAAGCCGTTTTTGAATTACTGTGAGAATGGCAGCTTTTTACATTTTTTCCATTGACATGAATGGGTGAAATCTGATTTTCTTTTTTTAGCTCCGTCCACGTGTGCAGGTGGGCCGCGAGACCCCCAGAACATATCACCCCAGGTAGTGAGGGATCTGCATACCAAGTTTCGTTCAAATCGGTCAAGCCGTTTTTGCGTGATCGCGGCACATACACACACACATACATACACACATACATACCTCCGATTTTATATATATATAGATAGATTATAGCAGAAGTGCTAAGTACAGCTGAGAAATAAAAGAAGTGAGATTTGAGGCAAGACTTGAATCTAGTTAAGGGTGTTGGTTTTTGCAGGCCATATGTAAGCAGTTTGATCTACAGATAAGGACCTTCACATGGAAACTGAGAGGTTCTGAATCATATATATTTTATCTGATTTCAGTTGCCCATCTCTGCTTTAGAAAGCTATATGTAAGCAGTGACTGAATATTTGGTCTCCCTCAAGCTGCATATTTTTGTAAAAACCAAAACCTCTCCCTGCTGCAATAGATATAATGCTTTTTCTTTTTCTCTCTTCCATTTTTAAAGATTTCTGAACAATTTTCCATTGTTACTGGCAAGAAAACAAGCTTTAGCACTTCCCCTGAAGAAGCCTGTTGGTGTGAAACGGATTTGGCCTCCCTCGGGTTTAAAAGATAAGTGCTTGTAAGAACATAAGAAGTTGCCTCCGCTGAGGCAGACCAGAGGTCCATCTCGCCCAGCGGCCCGCTCCCGCGGCGGCCCATCAGTTTACACCAGCGGTCTCAAACTCAAACCCTTTGCAGGGACACATTTTGGATTTGTAGGTACTTGGAGGGCCGCAGAAAAGAAATAGTTAATGTCTTATTAAAGAAATGACAACTTTGCATGATCCAAAATGCGGATTATCTGAAATTAGTTTATAGATCTTTCCTTAATTGCTTCTGATAATTTCAGCTATACACAGCAGAAAGCAGTGCAACACGCAGAAAGTGAAAAACTATCAAAGTATCAACTGCAAGAGACAAGATTTTGGACCAACTATTTTGAGGCCCTCGGTATTATAAAGGATGATTGATTCTTTATGGAAAACTTGTGCCTTAAATGTCCTCCAGCACCGGACACACGCACAAGCTGCACTGCCTCCAGTGGTTATCTTACGTTCTGGAACGTTGCCCGCCTCACTGCTGTAACCTCACGCAAGCGCTTTCCTGCGTCTGCACCCGATTGTGAGGTGGAGTGGAGAGGACAATCGGGTACAGACGCAGGAAAGCGCTTGCGTGAGGTTACAGCAGCGAGGCGGGTAACGTTCCAGGACACGACCGCCGGACACTTGAGGCACAGGTTTTCCATAAAGAGTCATTCTTTATAATACCGAGGGCCTCAAAATAGTACCTGGCGGGCCGCATGTGGCCCCCGGGCCGCGAGTTTGAGACCACTGGTTTAAACCAATCCTAGGCACTCAAAAAATCTAAGCAACCTATCAAAATCTACGTCTTAATTTGCTATATCATGCCACCAAACAGATGCTTTATAAATCACAACTGGGGAGTCTCAGATTACCACCACCAGTCTGATACAGTGCCGCGTGGAATCACTCTTCACTGGCTCACCCACTGCGTACTATTAAGATTATTAGTATAAGTTTTTTTTCTTTTTTCTATTTTCTTTTATTTAATCATGTTTCTATGTGTCTTTTATAGCTCTTATAAATCTATCAATATTTAAATAAATAGAGTAAAAATTCTTTTCCTGCGCATTACTTTCATATTTTTCCTGATTTCTTGACTTTCATAGTATTATTTCATAATTTTCATTTTAGTTAGCAAACCGTAATTATATCCACATAGCTTAGTTAGTATAGCTCATGTCGCTGATACACTGCACCCCACCAACGCGTTTCGGATCTTCTTCAGGACGGGGGAAAGTGTCAGTGTTATAAATTAAAAAGCACAATACGTATAATTAGTTCAAGAACATTATTATTGCAAATAAACCAATCATTTCTATCTCTTACTAGCTATATAACTTCCTTATTTTTCTATCTTAGAAACGCCGAGCTTGCAATCTGAAGATGGCTGCAGCGTTACTCAACTGCCTGATATAGTCCCCATGATGTCATCCACAGGGTACCCAATCAAGGGCAACACACCCGATGAGCTTGGAACAGAGCTGGCTCATAATAAACACTCCCTCAGTGAGAAAACATAGACCGGCACAGCCAAACCCCTATACTCAGCCAGAGTGAGCCAGTCACTTGTCTCATTCAGTCCCTCCGGTTGCATACTTTGCAATTCATACATCCACATGCATTCAGTTTAATCATAGTGCCAGATTTTTGTGGTTGCCTGCTCTTTATTCAAATTTGAGAGAAACTGATATTTGATATAAAATTTATTGATGAATATAAAGTATTTAAAAACAAGTATATTGAAAATAGATTAAAAATTAATTAATAAACTATAACAGAGGTTTTGACCTATGATGATACCCTAACCCAGGGATCTCAAAGTCCCTCCTTGAGGGCCGCAATCCAGTCGGGTTTTCAGGATTTCTCCAATGAATATGCATTGAAAGCAGTGCATGCACATAGATCTCATGCATATTCATTGGGGAAATCCTGAAAACCCGACTGGATTGCGGCCCTCAAGGAGGGACTTTGAGACCTCTGCCCTAACCCTAAATTGGTGTCCTTCTATTGATTGGATCCCAAGAGATTTTTGAGGTCTTTTTCCTCTGTTTTGGAAAAAATTATGCATTATTCATAATTGACAGTGTTCTACGTTATTTATGTCAACCTAGAAAGAGTAAACCATTGCAAGACATAAAAAAGATTTTGCACACTACTTTAGATGGACAAAATGTTGGGCACTTATGGTAGACCAGTTCAAGCTTGTCCATGACTCTTTACAGAAATTGTAGAGATCCTTAGGACTACCTGGACTTCAGATTCTATATAGAGAGATCAGTTTTACAGGTCATGTGATAATAGGTATGCACATAGCTTTAGAGCACGTCATCTACATCTGGACTGTAGCATACAGAGGTTGCAAAGAGGTGTATTCAGGGCCATATGTTGGTGATCTTGCAAAGCAATCAAGTGGTCCACATTTCAGAATAGCAATACAGTTCTCTTCAGGAAAACTTCTCCACGAACATTAATACCTGCTTCAAATTGCACTTTTATTTGTTTACTAGTGTTTTAGCCCGTTACATTAACGGGTGCTAGCTGTCTGTCTTTCTTTCCCCCCCCCCCCCACTTCCCTGTGCAGCAGCCACAGAAGCATTCCCTCCCCCTCCATGTCCCTGTGCAGCAGCATTTCCCCCCACCCTACTTCCCTGTACAGCAGCATTTTGATCCCCCCCCACTTCCCTGTGCAGCAGCCACAGCAGCAGCATTCCCTCCCCCCACACCACTTCCCTGTGCAGCAGTAGCATTTCCCTTTCCCCCCTTCCCTTCCCGCGGTCCTGCCCCCACACACACACACTACCCTGTGCAGCAGCAGCATTTCCCGGCCTTCCCTGTGCAGAAGCAGCATTTCCCACCCTTCCCTGTGCAGCAGCAGCATTTCCCTGCCTTCCCTGTGCAGAAGAAGCATTTCCCCCTACACACACACACTTCCCTGTGCAGAAGCAGCATTTCTCGGCCTTCCCTGTGCGGAAGCAGCATTTCCCCATCACACACACACTTCCCTGTGCAGCAGCAGCATTTTTCGCCGTCCCTTTCCCAGCCGCCACGTTGAAATTGATAGAAAAGCGCTGTACTGCGCTACCGCTGGCTTTGGCATCTTCTATCCACTGCGGCCAACCCTAGAGGAAACAGGAAGTAGTCAGAGAGGGTGGGCCACGGTGGACAGAAGACGGAGAAGCCAACGTTAGCGCGGTGCAGCGCTTTTCTCTTAATTTAAACGCGGGTGAGCCGGCCAGAAGGAGGAGGCTTTGGCAATGGTGGTTTTGGCGGTGAGTGAGGGAGGGAGGGAGGGGGGAGTCGCCGGCTGTGCTGTGTGTGTCCGAGTTGACTGGCCGCCGCATCCACACTCCTGCTGGCCACGGTCCTACTGATCACAGATCAGAGATCATGGAAGCACGCAGGTAAGTGCGCATGCGCGGCTAGGGTTTTATTATATAGGATTTTAAAATTTTCTATACCGTTTAAAACTAAGGGCTCCTTTTATTAAACCGCGCTAGTGGGGTTAACGCGCGTGATTTTTCATCACGCGCAAACCCCCGCGTTGGCCTAAAAACTACCGCCTGTGCCTTTGTAAAAGGAGCCTTAAATGTTTTACATAATTTGCATACATACGTATTGTAGTTACTGCATTTGGTCCTGGGGTTTGAGGAGAACTTCTGGGGGTGGGGTTAGGGCCGAATTATGCTTACTTCTCAGATTTTCAAAACTACCTTCCAATGCCAATGCTTACTTTTCTCTCCTCACACTGAATTCCATATACTATTGTCCACTGTCTGCTCTACTGATCCAATTTCTGGTCCATCCTGAGATATCCCCTCTACCCCCACAACTGCATAACTGTTTATGCTGAAATCTAAGCAAATCACATCTAATTCTCTAGTCATCCAGCTGAAAAGAAAATCAATTGGATTCATTTGAAATGATCTGCCTCTGGTAAACGACCATGCTGCCTCAGATCTTGCAGTCCGATTGTATGAGGGACCGCTGAAAAGTTCTCAGCCCAATTGAGAATGATGTGGAGCCGTGAAACTTCAACTTATTCCATACTTGTCTTGACACTTTGTTTCAATGATATGAAATGAAATGAAAAGTGTCAAGTATGGAATAACTCGTAAGTCTCATAGCTCCACATCATTCACTTCTTGGTTGGGCTAAGAACTTTTCAGTGTATTGTGATGTCATAATGCCTCATCCCACCAATGCCAAAGGGCCAACCTCATCGGTGATGTCACAATGGCTTGGTTTCCCTATGAAAAGTGTGGAATAACTTCTAAGTTTCATGGCTCCACATCATTCACTTCTTGGTTGGGCTAAGAACTTTTCAGTGTATTGTGATGTCATAATGCCTCATTCCACCAGTGCTTAAGAGCCAACCTCATCAGTGATGTCACAATGGCTTAGTTTCCCTATAATTGTGTCCATTTACTAGATGCATTTGTCTCATAGAAGCAAAAAGTGTCAAGAAAAGTGTGGAAAACTTGTAAGTTTCATGGTTCCGCATCATTCTCTTCTTGGTTGGGCTGAGAACTTTCGTAGCTCACCATTCTTTCTTTCAGCAGCATCTCCATTAATTTTCCCACTATTTAGGCAAAGCTTACGGACCAAGTTTCATCTAATTCTGTTCATTTCTTTTACGCCACACGCCCAGTGCTAAGATTGCTCAACGTGGTTTATATCACATCCAATAAAAACGTTCACATGAAAACCCCAACCAGCCCATCCCCTAGTCCAGTGATTCTTATTTATTTATTTGTAATTAAAAAAAAACAACTTCCAAGTATTAAACATCAATGTAATGGAAACATCTTTATATATATATATATATGTATATATATATACCCGTATATATATATATATATATATATATATATACACACACATATTGCTATCTGTACAAGTTTATACTTGATTGTATTATGAAAATGATAATTATATATATAATTATCATTTTCATAATGCAATCAAGTATAAACTTGTACAGATAGCAATATAAGAACAAATCAAGTACATATATCAATACATAAAAAGAAAACATTTTTTACTTAATCGCTCTAGTCCCCAATAGAAGAGATCCAAAAAGTAGTGGAAAAAAAAGAAATAGATATCAATAGATAGCATACATGATCAGGTTGATATTCAATTGAATTAGTCATCTCTTAAACACTACAGATAGGACATTAAGTTTTAGCTCTATCTTTCTCCAATCGTGACATTGAAAGGAAAGTTGTCAGCTGAAAGGGTTCAAAAAAGACATATTTCTGTGAAGAATAATGACAAAGAAAAATGGGGAGACCCAATGATCCACCGATGAAAACAAAAACTGTGGATACAGATGTTCAGGAGATAATTTATTAAACACTGACATATAAAACCATGAAAATTCAATTAAAAAAGTACAATGATAAAAAATACTGTGATAAAAATCCAACCGGACCCTACACAGTCCGTGTTTCGGCGAACACGCCTTCCTCAGGGGTCCAATGGTTTGCAACTTCACATATAAAGAATTGGACTGAAAACAGTCTATTGTCTTTAAACACGTGAGCGTTCTTTTTGCTACTTCAGCTTGTCTGTGGTGTTCTTTGCTCACATGTTTATCATTGTACTTTTTTAATTGAATTTTCATGGTTTTATATGTCAGTGTTTAATAAATTATCTCCAGAACATCTGTATCCACAGTTTTTGTTTGTGAAGAATAATGAAGCATACATTTACATGGATAATGTAGGAAAAAGGTCAATGGTAATAAGTCAAAATCAGAATTGATAAAGCTTACAGGAAAAATTAAATATCACTTAATCTATCTCAAGTCCTCTATAATGTGATCCAAGATTAAAGCAAGAGTGAGTTTTAGTAAATTTTAGAATTAATTATTATAAGGAAGCAGCAGACTGTGTTGGGAGTGTCCATTTTGTATTCTTTAGAGGTTGTTGGAATTTCTTCTTGACCAAGACGTTTTAGTGAAACAAAGTTAGATAATTGAGATGGATCTAAGAAGACATATTTGAAAGACTGATATCTTATGATGCATTTGCATGGATATCTAAGGAAGAAAATTCCTCCAATTGAGGTTACAGCAGGTTTAAGAATCAGATATTGACGCCTCCTTCTTTGTGTTTCTTTGGAAACATCAGGAAAAACCTGTATTTTATGTCCCAGGAACGCTTTAGATTTATTTTTGAAGTATAATTTCATAATCCATTCTTTATCTGGTAGCAGAGCTACTGTTAATAAGAATGTCGCTGGGATAGCAATATTTGTATTGGAGGCTTCTAGCAAATTAGTGACGTCTAATGGTTGCTCTTGTTCCTCTTCCATTCCACTTGTTTTTTTAGGCAGATACTATACTAGAACAAAAGGAGGACTAGTCCAGTGATTCTTAACCTTTTTTGAGTCAAAGACCCCTTTAAGAATCTGATGAAAGCTATGGACTCCCTTCCCCAGAAATAGTCACCTAAGCACAACTTCACATACAATGAATATAATGTACTGTACTTTATTTATTGCGATTTAGGAACATAAGAACATAAGAAGTTGCCTCCGCTGGGTCAGACCAGAGGTCCATCGCGCTCGGCAGTCCGCTCCCGCGGCGGCCCATCAGGTACAACTGGATAGCATCTGCTCTTTTTCCCCCTTTTATCTTCTAAATAATCCGTCTCTGATGATATGGGTTATATTTAATTTGGAGGTCTCTGATTCTTATTATATTGCAAATATATTGATTAGTTGCTCAATATGGTTCATTTAAATGCCAACACTAACCCCCTCTTTTACAAAGGTACGCTATGCTTTTCTGCGTGCGCTAAACATGAGCTACATGCTAATGCGTGCATGTTATCCTATGGACGCGTTAGCGCACGCATTGATTTAGCGTGCACTAAAACACTTAGTGCACCTTTGTAAAAGAGAGCCTAAATTTAAGCCTCTCCACCAAAATACTCTCTCATAGCAGAGAAGAGCCTCAGATCATGGAGCAAGGAAGAAGGAAGAACTTATAAATCTATACGGGCCTATATAGGGGAGAGTGTGGCGCAGTGGTTAAAGCTACAGCCTCAGCACTCTGAGGTTGTGGGTTCAAACCCATGCTGCTTCTTGTGACCCTGGGCAAGTCACTTAACCCCCCCATTGCCCCAGGTACATTAGATAGAATGTGAGCTCCCCAGGACAGGGAAAAATGCTTCAGCGCCTCAATAAATTCATGTGAACTGTTCCCCTGGGAGAACAGCATAGAAAATTGAATAAATAAATAGTGTAAAAAGTTTCAGCCTCTGATCACCAGAGCAGGTATTGTGATGTCATAATAAGAGCCAACCTCATCAGTGATGTCACAATGACTGGATTGTCCTACACTTGGATCACTTTCACTACATTCTGACTTCTAGAGTGGTGCACTGGTTAAAGCTACAGCCTCAGCACCCTGGGGGTGTGGGTGGTCATAGGCGTTGGAACGGGGGAGGTCACAGGGGCTATTGCTGGTTGGTGCCCACCCTCTCACCCGTTTCGCAACATGATACTTTTAATCTTCTGGGGGCAGGCATGCTCACTGATGCTGCATAGCAGCTGCCCCAAAGATTTAAAGTGGATTCGGGAGCTGGTGACGGGCTGTGCTGCAGGACTCCGCAGGGGCTAGGGTGGAGCTCGTGCCCCCCCCCAAAAAAAAAGTGCCTTTGTGTGCAGTACAACCGTTGTTGCTGGCACTCCATGATCTGAAGCTTTTTCCTTCTATGCTATGAGAGAGTGCTCACAGTGTTTATTTAGGGCTCCTTTTACGAAGCCGCGGTAGCGGCTTTAACGCGCGCGGCTTTTAATCACGCGCTACCCCCACGCTAGCCAAAAAACTACTACCTGCTCATGAGGAGGCGGTAGCGGCTAGCGCAGCCGGCAGTTTAGCGCCCCATTACGCTCGTTAAACCGCTACCGCGGCGTCGTACAAGGAGCCCTTAGAGTATTTTGGTGGAGAGGTTTAAATTCAGGGCTCCTTTTACTAAGGTGCGCTAGTGGTTGTAGCGCACGCTTCACGCTAACGCCTCCATAGAGCTTGCGTATTTTTCATGTAGCACGGGGTAGCACGCGCTAATCTTTAGCGTACGCTAAAAATGCTAGCGCACCTTAGTAAAAGGAGCCCTCAGTGTCTGTGTAAGGTTTCCTCCGCTCCTTAATACTGATTTTTTTTTGGTTATAATTGATTTAAAATCAATTTTTAAAAAATCAGGCCCTGGATGTGAAAAGCTCTCGCTTGCCACCTCTCTCCTCGTCGCCTATGGTTTTCCGCCTCCTCTCTGTTACCACATATATGAAGAAACCACAAACACCCTTCTCCGGTTCTGTGGAACCACTCCCAGCTCTAAAGAATTTGATTCCGTCCTACTTCTGAACTATTTATCCTAGCTCTGTTACAGAATTCCAAAAGGAAATGTCTGAATATTTTGGATTTCTGGCAGGACTAATGGCTTTTCGTAGGGAGAATACTCTCCAAAATATAAAAGGCCTGCTTCGTTATACCCATCAGCGTCCTGCATTCAGGCAAGGCCTGGCATATCGTTTGCTCAATGCAAGATTATAACAGAATTCTAATTAGCAAATTTTGGCTAGGCAGTCATTTGGGGCAAGGAGGAAGAAAAATATTTGGCTGGGCATTAAAAATGACCAAAAAAAGTCAACAGCTAAGTCGGCAAATTATAGGCTGTTTGAGAAACACATGCTTTTTGCCCTTGCTTCCTACGCAGGTACTTGTGGTTCTGCGGTAGACTGGGTTCGGTTTCAGCTATGTTTTTCTAAATTTCTTCTCACTCCTTAAAAATGTGGTGAAAGCACAGAGCTATTCCTTTAGTGGTACAGCTCCAGTCAAACAAAACTATTCGACTCATCTCCTTGGATTAAGTAAGTTGGAACATGCAGAGGGTGGTAGGGTAATGCCACCCCACTCAGAGAGTCCTTGTATTGTCCATGGACACCAAGCAATTCTGGTCCCCATGCCTTCTGTTTAATACTGTAAATGACGGTTCAATAATTATGTTAACATTTAGGAAGGAGCAAAGTCAACAAAAGTCATTTCCGTGAATTAGTCCAACTGCGGGACCACTTGTTCATTAGTTACTGTTCTCATTTGACCTCAACTAGAATCATTGTATTCTAGTATCTGAAATTATGCCCACATTAAGATGTTTACATTTACAATAAAGTTAATTTGGAATAAATTTTGAATTACTAATCGTAGCATTTAGGACAGAATCAGTGCAGTATTTTGTTATGGGCTAGAAATTGAAGTACAAACATAGACACATGATGGCAGATAAAGGCCAAATGGCCCATCCGCAGCATCCATTATCACCTCCTCTCCCTATTGGCTAAGGCTCTTAACATTTGCATCTCCTCTTCCTATAGGCTAACGCTCTTTGCACCTGCATTGTGATGTCATAGAGCTTTTTGGTTAAAGAAACATAGAAACATGATGGCAGATAAAGGCCAAATGGCCCATCCGCAGCATCCACTGTCTCCTCCTCTCCCTATTGGCTAAGGCTCTTAACATTTGCATCTCCTCTTCCTATAGGCTAAGGCTCTTTACACCTGCATTGTGAGGTCATAGAGCTTTATGGTTATAGAAACATGATGGCAGATAAAGGCCAAATGGCCCATCCGCAGCATCCACTGTCTCCTCCTCTCCCTATTGGCTAAGGCTCTTAACATTTGCATCTCTTCTTCCTATAGGCTAAAGCTCTTTCCACCTGCATTGTGATGTCATAGAACCATAGTAACATAGAAACATGATGGCAGATAAAGGCCAAATGGCCCATCCACTGCATCCACTATCTCCTCCTCTCCCTATTGGCTAAGGCTCTTAACATTTGCATCTCCTCTTCCTATAGGCTAAGGCTCTTTACACCTGCATTGTGAGGTCACAGAGCTTTATGATTATAGAAACATAGAAACATGATGGTAGATATGGCCCATCCGCAGCATCTCTCCTCCTCTCCCTATTGGCTAAGGCTCTTAACATTTGCATCTCCTCTCCCTATTGGCCAAGGCTCTTTACACCTGCATTGTGAGGTCATAGAGCTTTATGGTTATAGAAACATGATGGCAGATAAAGGCCAAATGGCCCATCCACAGCATCCACTATCTCCTCCTCTCCCTATTGGCTAAGGCTCTTAACATTTGCATCTCCTCTTCCTATAGGCTAAAGCTCTTTCCACCTGCATTGTGAGGTCATAGAGCTTTATGATTATAGAAACAGAAACATGATTGCAAATTCACCTAGTCTGCCCATCTGCAGTAATCTTCTCTTTCTCTCTCCGAGAGATCCCACATGCCTATCCCAGGCCCTCTTGAATTTAGACGCAGTCTCTGTCTCCACCACCTCTTTCGGGAGACTGTTCCACGCATCTACCATCCTTTCTGTCAACATGCACATAACAGTTTTCTTTCCTAAAGGAGATTAGAAATGATCTGAAACAGGTTAAAATGGAACAGAATGTTAACCTGTCTCTAAAAAAGTTGATCTTTGGTGGTTCCATGCCAAATGAAAGAAGTTATAGGGATCTGTCCATCTGAACTTAAAAACTGCCCAAGTCTGAAAAGATGTACACGGCTTTCTCATATATGTATTCAATTTGCTGATTTGTAGACTATAATGTTGGATTGTTTGTTTTTATTTATTGATTATAATTTATCTACTTCCTTTATTGAAGAAATTTGCCCGAGTTGGTTGTAGTAAAATATTCAAGTTAACTACTTAGATCCTTAAGAACATAAGAATAGCCTTACTAGGTCAGACCAATGGTCCATCTACCCAGTATCCCGTCTTCACGGAGGCCAATCCAAGTCACAATTATCTAGCAAAAGCCCAAATAGTAGCAGCATTCCATGCCACCGATACAGGACAAGCAGTGGCTTCCCCCATGTCATCCTCAATAACATTAGCAGTTAACTTATTTTTTATTTTTTTATAATTTTTGGGTCAATACTCAGCCTCTGCAGTCCATTTTTTTTTTTTAATGCTGGCTCTATCAGTCAAAATATTGTATATCTGGATAATGAAGGCAGTGTCAGAACCTTTCTTGAAGCAGCAACGTTCAGTCTGCTATCTGGCTAACCTCTCCAGATAACTTGGGGCAAAGTTTCAGAGGTCAGGATCCCAAAATAGCAAGATTCCATACTACCTACCCCCAGGGATAAGCAGTGGTTTCTCCTTGGTCCACACGACCTATCCCAGAGATAAGCATTGGTTTCTTCTGGGTCTACCTTTATAAGAGGTTATGGACTTTTCTTCCAGGAATTTGTCCCAACCTTTTTAAAACTTGCAATGTTATCTGCTTTTATCATATCCTCCAGCAACACATTACAGCGCATTGAGAGAATTTTTTTTTTCAAATTTCTTGTAAATGCACTATCTATTAACTTCAAGACCTGTCCCCTAGTCTTTGTATTTATGGAAAGAGTAGATTCATGTTTGCCTATTCCATGCCAATCATTTTTTATAGACCTCTATCTAATCTAATCAGTAGTCTTATAGTCCACTATTTTTCAATTCAGATTCAGAGCGGATTACATCATTAATGGAAACACATATACTCAGGGTAAAGAAAGGACTGGACCAAATCAAACAAAAGTAGGAGGTCAGACAGATAACTTTTCCAACCAGTAAACTTTTATTAAAAAGAACTTGACACGGAGCCATATTTCGGTGGAAATTTGCCTGCCTCAGGAGTCAAAATATATGTAGTAATCCAATTCTACTTAAATAAAGGTTCTGGATGATCTTCTTCACAGATAACCAAATCATCGGCGTCTTAAAATAACAAGATGAAGGTTTGTCCTCAGAAGATACATCTAGAATTTCACAAGGTGTGCTCACACCGTAGAGCCAAACAGAAGCATTATGATATTCCATGTTTGGTTTTTCTTTTGTTCCCTTGCTATATTTTTTTCATATTTAAAGCCCGTCCTACCAAGAGCCCAGAACGGGTTACAAGGATACATACACAAAGTTTTCAGTCACAGAGATACGTACATTACAGAGTCAATAACTTACAACTTATAGAGAATGTGGCTAAGAAACACAGGCTTTGCAGAATCTAAGAACATAAATCGTAGAGTCACGAATGGGTATTAACATATCTGCAGTGAACGGTAGAAGAACTGGTTGGCAGGCGCAGGGGTTCTGAGGTAAGGTACGTCGATGCGAGGTCTGTCAACGTTTGAGACCAGAATTGATCTGGTCCATGAAAAGAAGCGTCTTTACTGCTTTCCGGAAGGTCAATTTGCTACAATTCCTAACATTCTATTTGCTTTTTTTGGCATGAGAGGTCTTTTGAAAAGTCATTGTCACACCCATAAGAACACTCAAATCTTAAGATTTGGAGAGAGAGCCGTGATGCCCGCGGTCTCGTCAGCAGCAGTTGACATGTTTCTGCTTAATCTGTTGGCAGGGACAAGCAACGAGGATCCTGAAGGTTCCTGTTTTCATGATGACTTGTATTTCGGTCTTGCACAGGTGGCTATATAGAATGTTCCTCAGAAGCCTTTCCTCCTCAACTCTTGCCACAATTTAAAGTTCTAGATAAATCAATGGCTAGTTTACGAGCCTAACTATCAAGTATTGGAGCCTTATACTTTTGATTATGCCACCTATATAATTCATTTCATTTCTGGTGATACGGAGAAGTCAAGGATTTCAAAGTCATATCTATGTCCGGTGTCTCATAATGCAGTGCCATCAGGCACAGTGACTTTTCAGCTAATAAAAAAAAAACATAGCTAGGACCTCTTAAAGGCTTACTCCAGCTAGTTTTGCCATTTCTGTCAACACATGTTTGGCCTCTTCTTCATATAGTTTGGAGAGCTTCTTGATCTGGTCTATTTTCTGGAAATTTTCCTCCAGATTTCCTTCCAGTCGTACCTGGTCCAGATACTCTGGATTTTCCTGCTTTACTCTCTCACTCAACTGGCTCTTACTCTGAAGCATTGAGTACATCATTTCTTGCAGTTTTGTCTCAGTAGATATGATCAACTTGGCAGCCCGGCTCAACTTTTGCACATAAACCTTGGCTTGCTCAAGTTTAGCAGGTACCACGTCCTCTTTCTCGTCCTTCACCCGGAGAGAAAAATTATAGCCTTCCATACACACTTTAACATCCTGGTCACCTGTGAGAAAGGAAAGTGCACACAACTAGTTTAGTCTGTTAGAATTAAAAGATGTTCCTCAACTGGTATCATTTTGGAAAATCACATCTTATTGCAGCGGAACTGCTAATTCCAAGTGGTGATTAAGAGCCCGATAGTCAGCTGGCAATGATCAGCGTTTTGCTGACCGCTGTTAACGTTATCCTTGGAAATTCAATGCTGGGCCATGTCCAAGCTCCAGCGTTGAATTTTTGGGTTTATGCAGCCAGTAAAAATTATACCTGGTTATGTGAGATATTCAGCACTTAACCAGCTGTGGCGAACCACATAAAGATAGGACTGACTTTTAGGCGGTCCTATTTATGCTCTTACCTTGGCTGGTTAAGTGCTCAATATCGACACTTAACTGGCCGAGTGCTGTCTCTGCCCCTGGAGTGCCTCTAGAATAGCTGGTTTTGAGTTGGGGTTAAGGCCCAGATTCTCAAAATGGTGCCGGGATCGGCCGACGCCTAAAAAAAACCCAAAAATGGCGCAGGCTACTCGTCACTCAAACCATGGCACTGTTTTGAGAATCACAGTCAGTGTTGAAGATAGGGGCCAGAAATGTAGGCGAGGGTTTTACAGGTCGACATTTACGGCGCCTGTCTTTGACGTTGGAACATCAGCCCCGCCCATAACTAGGCCTCTTTTAACTTTCAGCGCCGGCAAGCATCTGCATAGATGTGATTCAGGCGCTGTTAATGGCCAATTAAAACACTTAACGTATATCAGGGGTCTCAAAGTCCCTCCTCGAGGGCCGCAATCCAGTCGGGTTTTCAGGATTTCCCCAATGAATATGCATGAGCTCTATGTGCATGCACTGCTTTCAATGCATATTCATTGGGGAAATCCTGAAAACCCGACTGGATTGCGGCCCTCGAGGAGGGATTTTTAGATCCCTGGTCTAGTACAAGGGTAGGCAACTCCGGTCCTCAAGAGCCGGAATCCAGTCGGGTTTTCAGGATTTCCCCAATGAATATGCATGAGATCTATGTGCATGCAGAGCTTTCAATGCATATTCATTGGGGAAATCCTGAAAACCCGACTGGATTGCGGCCCTCAAGGAGGCACTTTGAGATCTCTGCTCTAGTACAGTGTTAAAAAAGACCCAAAGTACTAGGCCAGGGGTGGGCAACTCCAGTCCTCGACGGCCAGAATCCAGTCAGGTTTTCAGGATTTCCCCAATGAATATGCATGAGATCTATGTGCATGCAGAGCTTTCAATGCATATTCATTGGGGAAATCCTGAAAACCCGACTGGATTGCGGCCCTCAAGGAGGCAGTTTGAGATCTCTGCTCTAGTACAGTGTTAAAAAAGACCCAAAGTACTAGGCCAGGGGTGGGCAACTCCAGTCCTCGACGGCCAGAATCCAGTCAGGTTTTCAGGCTTTCCCCAATGAATATGCATTGAAAGCAGTGCATGGAAATACATCTCGTGCATACTCATTGGGGAAATCCTGAAAACCCGACTGGATTGCGGCCCTCGAGGAGGGACTTTGAGACCCCTGATGCAGATGCTGTTCAGGCGCCTACTGGCGCCTTCCGAACAGCGCAGTTTTGAGAATCCAGGCCTAAGAGGATATTTTCAGTGGTGATAACCATTTCAGTGTGATGAATATGACTGTCTAGCCCAAACAATTTAACCAGCCAGGAGCTGTTTCTGTCCAGTTCAATTGCTTTGAATATCAACTCCTAAATGTATTGTTATGGTTCATTACTTAAATGTATTTCCAGTCTCTCCTCTCATTCAAATCTGTGCCCAGCACTGGTGAGTTAGCCTAATAATTGATCTAACTGTGGTGATTTAGCCATAAGAACATAAAAATTGCCCTTCTGGGACAGAGCGAAGGCCCATCAAGCCCAGAATCCCGTTTCCAACAGTGGCTAACCCAGGTCCCAAGTACCAGGCAGAAACTCAAAGAATAGCAACATTCCAAAGCTGAGATTGTGATGTCATAAAGTCTCATTCCACCAATGCCTAAGAGCCAACCGCATCAATGATGTCATAAAGGATTGATTGTCCCATACTTTGCTCACATAAGAACATAAGAATTGCCGTACTGGACAGACCGAAGGTCCATCAAGCCCGATATCCTGTTTCCAACAGTGGCCCACCCAGGTCCCAATACCTAGCTAGATCCCAAGTAGTAAATCAGATTTCATGCTGCTTATCCTAGGAATAAGTAGTGGATTTCTCCAAACTATCTCAATAATGGCCTATGGACTTCTCTTTTAGAGATATACCAGTCACTTTAAAGCAGACTGCTAGTGGTTTCTCAGTTAAGGCAACATTGTAAATGTACTTGGTCTTGCTATTTATTAAAAAAATATATATTAAAAGACATTGCACTGCTATATTATAGGCAGAATCAACTTTCAGCTTAACACAAGTACAATAAGAGAAGTGTCTCATGAATCCAGTGGGCAGGCATGATACATGCTGTACTTGGAGTGGCTGTCACTCTCTCCTTTTCGCTCATGGGTGGCTGCACTAGCATGTTTGGTTGAATGGGGGGTATGTCTGTGGGGTGTTTGCTGTCTGATTGTTGAGACTTGAGGCCGAGTATTTGTAGTTTGTGTGTGTTTGCTTGGGGGTATTTTGCTAATTAAAAATGTCAATTGTATGGGGCATCTGGCCGAAGGATTTTTGTATTATGCCTCCTCTGGTGTCATGTTTTTTCACTTGTTGCTCTCTCTGGTTGTTATGCATATCTCTGCTTTCTCTACTTCTGGTTGTATGTCCCTTTGCAATTGCTAATAAAGATATTCTAAAAAAAAAAAAAAAAAATATGGGCACAGCTTAAATGTGTTTATATTTGCATCAATTTACACAATTTTAGGTTGTGTTGAAGGTCAGCATTTACTGAGAGGTTAATGCATGATGTTCTCTTACAAGGAAGTATCTCTACAAGGAAGGACCCTGGCTGAAATCGGTGCACCCCACGGCTACCTTACAACCTAGTCAAATAAACCCAACTCACGTTTAGTTTGAAACCCTGGCAAAATAGCATGTGTGGTGAAACCGCATGACACTTGTGGCTCCTTTAAGTTATAAAAGAAAGCTAATTATTATAAAAAAAATTTCATCTCTTTGGTCCTTTCATTCATACCATTATTCTTAAAAGTTTACAAACTGCTTCTGTTCCTGCGCTCTGGAAAATTGCAACTATTATTCCTTTACTTAAAGATCTCAAAATTAGTATAAACGACCCATTAAATTATCGGCCAATCGCAAATATCTCTTTTTTAGCAAAACTGACTGAAAAATGGATATTTAATCAAGTTTCTGATTTTATTGAATCAACTAATGTTATGCATCCCAATCAAACAGGCTTTCGCAAACATCATAGCACAGAACATTCTCTAATTGGTTTAACAAATAATATCCACTACTTTCTAGACCATCATAAATCTGTCGCCTTTTTTTCCCTTGATATCTCTGCAGCATTTGACACAATAGACCACGATCTACTGCTCAGTCGATTGGAATCAATTGGACCATGCGATCAAGTTCTTAACTGGTTTACATCATATCTTACTAATCGAACTTCCTGTGTTAAATTTAATAAAGAATATTCTGAGGCATACACAACGACCTTTGGAATTCCTCAAGGCTCTATTTTGTCACCCCTTTTATTTAATATCTATCTTGCACCATTATTGAATCTATGCCAGTCTGTTGGCTTTACTGCTTTTTCATACGCAGATGACATTCAATTAATACACCCTATCAATCCTGAAAATCAAGAAGACATTAAATCTTTAAATTCAAAACTCGATCTTGTTCAAAATTGGCTTAATAACAATAAATTAGCATTAAATATAAATAAAACAAAAGCTATGATTTTTAATTGGAAAAGAGATATCATATTAAATTCGCCTTTTCTACTTAATAATACGCCAATTGAAATTGTCCCTAAACTAAAAATCTTAGGTGTTATAATTGATGAAAAATTAGAATATAGAGATCATATCAACAATATAGTTAAAGCCTGTTTCTATAAATTACGTTTGATTAGATCTATATCTAAATTCCTTGAATCCAAATCCCGCAATATTTTAATTCATTCTTTAGTGATAGCTAAAATTGACTATTGTAATTCTTTGTTACTTAATATTACTCAAAAACAAAAACGACAA
Source organism: Geotrypetes seraphini (assembly GCF_902459505.1). Classification (NCBI taxonomy): domain Eukaryota; kingdom Metazoa; phylum Chordata; class Amphibia; order Gymnophiona; family Dermophiidae; genus Geotrypetes; species Geotrypetes seraphini. The sequence goes on along the minus strand of NC_047093.1, from coordinate 12,463,519 downwards.
CTTCAAATTGTTCAAAACACTGCCATTAAATTAATCCATGATGCCAAAAAATTTGATCACGTAACTCCTCTTTTCATCAAATCACATTGGCTTCCTATTTGCCAGCGCATAGAATTTAAGGTCTTGTTACTTATATTTAAAAATTTGATTTTCAATCAACCTCAATGCATTTCTAAAATGTTAATTCCCTATAGTTCCACACGTACACTTAGATCATCTTCCCAAAACCTATTAGTTGTTCCCTCCTTAAAAATAATAGGTACTCGAAGATTAGATATGTTTTCTGTAGTTGGCCCCCAATGGTGGAATTCATTGCCCCAATACATAAAAATTGAAAAAGACATTTTATCCTTCAAGAAATCCTTGAAAACATTTCTTTTTAAACAGGCTTTTAATATCTAAAATTTATTTTACTTTATCAATTTCGCTTTTAAAATCCCCTTATTCCCCAATGTTTTTTTCCTTAAATGTATTTCTCAACACAATAGATGTAACTTTAACCCCCCTTCCCTCCCAATTGTTGTTGGTCATGTTGGATCTCTATTGATAAGAACATAAGAACATAAGAAGCGCCATCTCCGGATCAGACCTTCGGTCCATCAAGTCCGGCGATCCGCACACGCGGAGGCCCTGCTAGGTATACACCTGGCTTATTTTATAGCCAACCATATCTTTATATGCCTCGCTCAAGGAGATATGCATCTAGTTTGCTTTTGAAGCCTAGGACTGTCGATTCCGCAATAATCTCCCCTGGGAGAGTATTCCAGATGTCAACCACTCTCTGTGTGAAGCAGAACTTCCTGATATTAGTCCTGAACTTGCCCCCCCTTAGCTTCATTTCATGTCCTCTTGTCCGTGTCAAATTGGACAATGTAAATAATCTTCTCTGCTCTATTTTGTCGATTCCTTTCAGTATTTTGAAGGTTTCGATCATATCCCCACGCAGTCTCCTTTTCTCAAGGGAGAACAATCCCAGTGTTTTAAGTCGATCCTCATATTCCAGTTTCTCCATACCCTTCACTAGTTTAGTTGCTCGTCTCTGCACCCTCTCCAGCAGTTTTATATCCTTCTTTAAGTAGGGAGACCAATGTTGGACGCAGTATTCCAAGTGGGGTCTGACCATTGCCCTATAAAGCGGCATTATAACTTTCTCCGATCTACTCGAGATTCCTTTCTTTATCATGCCCAACATTCTATTTGCCTTATTTGCCGCTGCAGCGCATTGTGCCGACGGCTTCAGGGTCCTATCTATCAGTACACCCAGATCCCTTTCTTGTTCACTTTTTCCCAGAGTTGCACCTGACATTCTGTACTCGTATTCCTTATTTTTACTGCCTAAATGCATTACCTTGCATTTCTCCACGTTGAACTTCATCTGCCATTTCTCCGCCCATTTTTCTAACCGACACAAATCGCTCTGGAGTTCCTCACTGTCCTCCTGCGATCTGATTGCCCGGCAGAGTTTTGTGTCGTCTGCAAACTTGATGATCTCACTGGATGTTCCGTTTTCCAGGTCATTGATATAAATATTAAAAAGGATCGGCCCAAGTACCGAGCCCTGGGGTACACCACTAGTCACTTTCTCCCAGTCGGAGAACTTCCCATTTATGCCCACTCTCTGCTTCCTATTTTCCAGCCATTTGCCTATCCATCTTTGTATATCTCCCTCTATGCCATGGCTTTGTAGTTTCCTGAGAAGTCTTTCATGTGGAACTTTGTCAAATGCTTTCTGGAAGTCCAAGTATATTATGTCCACCGGCTTTCCACTATCAATTTGCTTGTTCACGGTCTCAAAGAATTGGAGTAAATTCGTCAAACACGATTTCCCTTTCCTGAATCCATGTTGACTGGGTTTCATCAAGTCGTGTGTGTCCAAGTGCTGAACTATGCTATCCTTGATCAGTGATTCAATCATCTTGCCGGGGACAGATGTAAGACTCACAGGTCTATAGTTGCCCGGTTCTCCTCTTGATCCTTTTTTGAAAATTGGCGTGACGTTCGCTTTCCTCCAGTCGTCTGGTATCTGACCAGTTCTGATTGACAGGTTTGCAAGTTTTTGCAGTAACTCTCCGATTTCGACCTTCAATTCCTTCAAGACTCTCGGGTGAATTTCATCCGGTCCAGGGGATTTGTCACTTTTAAGTTTGTCGATCTGGTAGTATATCTGATCTAAGTTCACTTCAACTGTGGTGAGGCTGTCCTTTATTTCTCCTGTAAACAGTTTCTCCACTTCAGGTATTGTTGAGGTGTCCTCCTTCGTAAAGACAGACGCAAAGAAGGAATTTAGTTTGTCTGCGATTTGTTTATCTTCCTTGATGTACCCTTTTCTTCCCATGTCGTCCAGGGGTCCCACTGCCTCTTTTGCAGGGCTTGAAGTTTTTGGCCTCCCGGGCTATTTTTTCCTCATAGTCCTGTTTTGCATCCCTCACCGCCTTGTGACATTTCTTCTGTTCATCTTTATGTTTGTTCCAGGCTTCGGTTGTCTTCGTGCATTTCCATTTTTTGAAAGAGTCCTTCTTTTCTTTTATGGCTTCCTTCACCTGTATGGTAAGCCATGCTGGTTCTCCTTTGCCTTTAGTTCTCCGATCTTTGGAAATCCTCGGAATGTAGAGATCTTGTGCTTCTGCAATAGTATTTTTCAATAGGCACCATGCCTGGTCTACTGTTTCAAGTTTGTCCACCATCTTCTCGAGTCGTTTTGTTACCATGGCTCTCATGCAATCGTATTTACCCTTTTTCAAGTTTAAGGTGGTGGTTAAGGTTTTGGCATGTTTCCCTTTCCCGATGTCAAGTTTAAAGTTGATTACATTGTGATCACTCGTTCCCAGTGGAACCATGACTTCTACTTCTGTTATCGGTCCGGTGAGACCATTTAGGACCAAGTCCAAGGTGGCGTCGCCTCTTGTTGGCTCTTTTACCATTTGCTCCAGGAAGCAATCCCCTAGCACCTCCAGGAACATGGCCTCCTTGCCGCAGTTGGAGGCTCCTAGTTTCCAGTCTATTCCTGGGAAATTGAAGTCTCCCAATATAACTACATTGCCTGTCTTGCATACTTGTTTGATTTCCTCCATCATTTCTGAGTCAGTGACCTCCGCCTGTCCTGGGGGACGATAGTAAAGGCCAATTTTTGTATCTGCGCCATTGTGACCAGGAATTTTGATCCAGAGGGACTCCAGCTTCTCTTTCCTGTCTGTTGTAATCATTCCAACAGAATCTATTCCTTCCTTAACATATAGGGCAATACCTCCACCTTTCTGCCCTTCTCGATCCCTTCTATATAGTTTGTATCCCTGTAGTACTGTGTCCCATTTGTTTTCTTCATTCCACCATGTTTCTGTTATGCCAATGATATCCATGTTCTCATGTCTTGCTATCGTCTCTAGTTCTCCCATTTTGTTTCCTAGACTTCTAGCATTTGTATACATACATCTAAGTTCCCTTCGTGTTACCTTTTTGGACCTTCTACTCTTGGCTGTCCTTACAGTTTCATTTACGGTATCCTTTACTGCTCCTGTGTTATCTCCCATGTTTGCTGTGTGGTCATCCCCTCCTGTGTCTGAGTTGTCCCTTCCTGCTTGTTCTCCTTTGTTGGCTGTGAGGTCGACCTCTCTTGTGTATGAGTAGTAGTCCTTTGTTCCTACGTCGGGGCATCCTGTTGTCCGTGCCATCGACCGGTGGTCGACTGTCGGCTTTCCCCTGTCCTTCAGTTTAAAGCCTTCTCTATTGCTTTCTTCATGTTGCCTGCCAAAACTCTTGCTCCTTCCTTGTTGAGGTGTAGTCCATCCCTTCTGTAGTATTTACTTTTTCCCCAGAACGCCGTCCAGTTGCGCACGAAGTCGAAGCCTTCGTCTTCGCACCATCGTCTCATCCAGGCGTTGATCACTTGCAATTCCCCTTGTCTCTTTCCATCTGCTCTTGGTACAGGGAGGATTTCAGAGAAGGCCACCTTCACCTCCCTGATCTTCAGTTGTCTTCCGAGTGAGCGGAGCTGGCCCTTCAGCTCTTCCCTGTCATACTTCCGCCCGCTCACATCATTTGTTCCTACGTGGATAAGCACAGCGGTGTCCACTCCCCGTGCGCCATCTATGATCCTGGAGATCCTGTTGGTCACATCCTTTACTCTTGCTCCAGGCAGACAGGTGACTACTCTGTCCTCTCTTCCTCCTGCGGTGTGGCTGTCCACGTGTCGTATAATGGAGTCGCCTACGATGATCCCCATCTTCTTTATTCGGGAGTTCCTTGGGGGGCGTAGGTCCACGTCCTTGGAGTAGGGCCTGTCTTCTTCCTCCAATGATACTCTTGAAATTGTTTCCTGTTCTTTGGGTGGGGGGACATCTTCCTGTGCTCTCACTATTCCTCCTGGTGTGCGGTTGTCTCCTACCTCGTCTTCATTTTCTTCTGTGTTTGCATGGGTGTCTTCTCTCCTCACTTGGGTTTCCTGAGTACAGTTTTCCAGCCCTGGGATCTCTACGTGATGCTGATGGGCTTCCTCTATGAACATTTCTAGATCCTTGACCTCGTCGTTTGGGCTGTGCTCCACTAGAATCTTCTCCTGTGCTCGGATTCTGTCTTCAAGTTCCATCACTGTTCCCTCCAATAGTCTTACCTGACATTTCAAGCTATCCATCTCCATGCATCGATCGCAAATGTATGCCTGGATCCCCGAAGGGAGGTAGTCATACATATTGCAGTCGATACAGAAGACAGGAAAGCTCATCTTCTGACTTCCTTGGGCTTCCATTTCGTGCTTCACTCGTGGGTTATCTGAGTGATTTGTTGTGACCTACTGCTGCTCTTTTTCCTACTGATCCTACCTCCCCCTTACCTTCTGACTTCCTGACTGCAGTCTTCCTATTTGGGTGAGTCTGTTTGTGTTACAGTGCCTGTGCCTTTGTGTGCTTGTGTCCCTTACCTGCTGCTTCCTTGTGTTTCTTGCCTTGTTGTCTCTCTCATGTGTGCTGTCTCTGCTCTACCTCACCTTGATTGTATGTGCGGGTTGGTTTCTTTTGTGTCTGTCTCTTCCTTATCTTCTGTGCTTGTCGGTTCCTTACCGGTCTGTTCTCCTCTGGTGTTCTTGAGAGTAGCGCTCGTCCCTTGCAAGGCCCTTCGCAAAGGCGCTCTCGCTAAGGCGAGCGCCTTTACCGCACGCCTTCGCCGCGCGCCGAACGGCTGGGCGCCGTTGGCTCCTCCCCTTTTCAAGGGGGAGTCCGGCGCTGCCTGTGACGCGTGGGGGGGGGGCGGAGCGAACTCTCGCCGCTACCCCGAGCCTACTGTCCTCCTACTTCCTTCTGCTTTCTTCGGTGCTCGGCACCAACGCTGCCTGCCTCCTCTGCTTCCTGCTCCCCTTCTCTCCTCTCTCTCTTCGGCACCGCGTGTGCCGCGCTGGCTCCTCCCCTTTTCAAGGGGGAGTCCGGCGCTGCCTGTGACGCGTGGGGGGGGGGCGGAGCGAACTCTCGCCGCTACCCCGAGCCTACTGTCCTCCTACTTCCTTCTGCTTTCTTCGGTGCTCGGCACCAACGCTGCCTGCCTCCTCTGCTTCCTGCTCCCCTTCTCTCCTCTCTCTCTTCGGCTATATATATACTGTATGTTTTTTAACTCAATTGTATTTTATTATTATGTACATCGCTTTGTATAAAGATATAGCGATTCATCAAATATTTAATAAACCTTGAAACCTTTAAGCCCGTTACATTAACGGGTGCTAGAATATATGCCTGTCTGTCTTTCTTTATTTATGTCTCTCTCTCTGCTCCTGTCTCTTTCTTCCTTTCTTTCTGTCTCTCTCCCTCCTGCTATTTTTCTGTCTCTCTCCCTGGCACCCTTTCTGTCTGTCTTTCTTTCTGTCTGTCTCTCTGGTTCCCTGTCTGTCTCTCTCCCTGGCCTTCTTTTGTCTGTCTGTATTTCTTTCTGTCTCTCTTCCCCCCCCCCCCACACACACTTTCCTTTGCAGAAGCAGCAGTGGTAATCCTGGGGGTTAAATTCAACTCAAGTAAGTGGCTTGTAAGATGCTTAGTTAACTCTGGCTCTTGCGGCATACACGGCTCCCGACACTGAATATCTGGGCATGTGCGCTGACCCGGACATTAACTGGTCACTGGCTAATATTCAGGCTTGGTTAACTTGGTTAGCTGTCCTAACTTGATGCACTTATTTAGCTGGTTGGTGGATTGAAGATCGCCGCTAACCAGCTAAATGTTGGCTTCACTCAAGCTCTGTTCTTGGAACACTCCTAATCTAGCCAGTTAAGAATTAGCAGCAGCGATATTCAATGGCATTACCCAGTTAAGTGTCGCCTCAGCTGAAGCCTCTCTTGTTCATTTAAGCCCTTTTGAATATCGACTCCCCTATGTTTAAATCAATTTGGTCAACAGAGGAATAGCCTAGTAGTTAGAATGGTGGTCTGAAAACTAAGGAAGATACGTATGCTTCTTGGGACCTGGATAAACATTATTATTTGGCATAATATTCAGCCCAAGCTAATCAGCGGTTTTGGAACATAAGAGTTGCCACACTGGGACAAACCAAAAGTCCATCAAGCCCAGTGTCCTGTCTTCAACAGTGGTCAACCCAGGTCCCAAGTACCTGGCAGAAACCCAAAGAGTAGCAACATTCCAGAGTAGATTGTGATGTCATAATGCCTCATTCCACCAATGCCTAAGAGCCAACCTCAGCAGTGATGTCACAATGGCTTGATTGTCCTATACGTGGCTCACATAAAAACATAAGAATTGCCATATTGGGACAGACCAAAGGTGCATCAAGTCCAGTATCCTGTTTCCAACAGTGGCCAACCCAGGTCACAAGTACCTGGCAAGATCCCAAAGAGCAACATCAATTTTTATACGATTTTCCTTGGAATTAGCAGTGGATTTTCACAAGTCCATTTTAAAAATGGCTTAGGACTTATGGGTAACAGCCACAAGCGGAGTTAGACCTGAATATTTAATGCTGTACAATGTCAGAGCACTCAAACTGAATATCCGGATTCGTCATATGTGTGTTCTAGTTGATATTCTGGGTTGGTACATATGTTCCCTCTAAGCTGAGCACACGAGTAATTGTTCATACATCCTAGGAGCATCGCTTACAGATTTTACATGGTCGTTCACAAAAATACTTGCAAATCTGGAAAACAGTTATTTTTTAGATTCTGTAGTTCACAAGAAAAAAATTTGTTTGAACTTGTCGCTTAAACATGAGAAAAAATTTGCACACACCAGACCAATCCTTAGCGAGAGCATTGGTTGGTACCACATGCCTTACCAATCAAAGATAATATATAGAATTAAAAGAAATAAAACAAAACAAAAAGAATAAAGCTCGAGAAATGGGCATCGACATGGCAAATGAGGTTCAACGTGGATAAGAGCAAAGCGATACATGTCAGGAACAAAAATCTCATGCACGAATACAGGATGCCCGGGGCAGTACTTGGAGAGACCTCCCAGGAAAGGGACTTGGGAGTTCTGATCGAGAAGTCCATGAAGCCATCTGCATAATGCGCTGCGGCGGCGAAAAGGGCGAACAGAATGCTAGGAATGATCAAGAAGGGGATCATGAACAGATCGTAGAAGTTTATCATGCCGCTGTACCAGGCCATGGTGCGCCCTCACCTGGAGTACTACGTCCAGCACTGGTCGCCGTACATGAAGGACACGGTACTACTCGAAAGGGTCCAAAGAAGAGCGACTAAAATGGTTAAGGGGCTGGAGGAGTTGCCATACAGTGAGAGATTGGAGAAACTGGGCCTCTTCTCCCTTGAAAAGGGAAGACTGAGAGGGAACATGATAGAAATATTCAAGATAATGAAGGGGATAGACTTAGTAGAGAAAGATAAACTGTTCACCCTCTCCAAGGTAGAGAGAACGAGAGGACACTCTCTAAAGTTAAAAGGGGATAGATTCCGTACAAATGTAAGGAAGTTTTTCTTCACCCAGAGAGTGGTAGAAAACTGGAACACTCTTCCGGAGGCTGTTATAGGGGAAAACACCCTCCAGGGATTCAAATAGGGGGAAACACCCTCCAGGGATTCAAGACAAAGTTGGACAAGTTCCTGCTAAACTGGGACGTACACAGGTGAGGCTGGACTCATTTAGAGCACTGGTCTTGACCTGGGGGGCCGCCGTGTGAGCGGACTTCTGGGCAGGATGGACCACTGGTCTGACCCAGCACCGGCAATTCTTATGTTCTTAATACCTTTTCTATTGGACTAACTTTAGTGCATTATTTGATTAGATTTTGAAGCCGACTCTTCTTCTTCAGATCAGAAATAGACAAATGTTGACAATTGTCAGTCTATGTAAGTGGAACATTAAAGCATTTCAGTTGGGGTTGGGTGGGTGAGAGACATGGGGCAGGTGAGGAGACAAAGTCATAAAAAAAATTCATGGCCTGTAATGTGATAAGAAGCCAAAGTCCTGTTTTGTGGGTTTCAAAATAGTTTATCATTTTGATTTCAAAAAAGTTTAAAAATTTCCTTTCGGTTTTCTCACTATAAAATCGTTATTGCAATGTTTTTCATTTGTTGAAATGCCATCCCACAGAGGTGATATCCTGGCTTGGATTGCAGTTTTTAATAGGGTATCTGTGAAGATATTTTTTTAGGTGACAATACTGCCTTATTCAACAGAATTGTCACCTAAAAAAGTATCTTCACCCAACACTACATATGTCCACTCCTGCTTTCAAATCTGAAATGTATAACATTTTTTCTGCTGCCTTTTTAAGACTCTGTTTGCTGTATTTTTTCACTGCCTGTTGTAAGACTCCATATGCTGTATCTCTCTCCCTTTTTGTAAGACTCTCCACGCTGTATCCCGGACTTTTTTTGTAAGTTTCTATATACTTTTGTAAGTTTCTGTATACTGTATCCCGGATCTCAAGACATTGTAACTTCGCTGATTGTCCAGCTCTCTTCGGTGTGAACCGCCTAGAAGTCTCACGACTATGGCGGTATAGAAGAATAAAGTTATTATTATTATTATTATTATTAATAAATTAATTCTAGTTTTTAGCATTTGGCTTGTTTCTCCAATGCAGTATCCTTCTTTATATTTTTTGCATTGAATGACATACAAGGGTTTGTATTTTATGTGAGCAAACAAAGGGCCACCAGGATAATATGTATCTAATCAATATGTTAACCGCATAGCCTTATGCGGTATATAATTGTTAAATAAATAAATAAATAAGGGTGGTTTGAAAAAAAAAAAAAAAACAACCCCATAAGTGAAACAACATTGAGGGCTATACAAGTGAGTCCAGCAAATTTCCAGTTTTTTCATAAGCTATTTTTCTTATGATACAAAAAAACCCCCAAAACTGGAAACTTGCTGGACTAAGTATATAGCCCTCGATGGAGACTACACTGTTCAATTTGATTTTTAAACCACCCTCATATATTACATTGGAAGATGCGCATGTGAAGGGTTCCCTTATGCCGAATGTTTTTCCCATGAATGCAACAGCGATAAAGATATGTTCATTTATCCTGGAGTCATTTCAAATAAGAACAATTACACTTCCCCCTCCGTATTCGCGGGGGTTAGGGGCAGAACCGGCCCGTGAATATGGAAAAACCGCGAATAACATTCAGGCCGGTTCTGCCCTTATCGCACGCTTCCCCCGGCTATTTTTAGCCCTGAAGCCCCTCCTTAAGCCTTACCTGGTAGTCTAGCGGGTTTTCAGGCAGGAGCGATCTTCCCACGCTCCTGCCCCGTGCAGATCGCTCACAGGAAATGGCTGCCTTGAGCTCCCGTAGTCTCTCGAGCCATTTCCTGTGAGCGATCTGCACGGGGGCAGGAGCGTGGGAAGATCGCTCCTGCCTGAAAACCTGCTAGACCATCAGGTAAGGCTTAAAGGGGTGGGGGGGGGGGGAGAGCTTACAGGGCTAAAAATAGCCCGAAAAATGAAAAAAAAAATTCTGGTCAAAAATCGCGAATAACCGAATCCGTAGATATGGAATTCGCGAATACGGCGGGGGAAGTGTAATAATTCTAAATCAATCACTGACCCCTGGGGGGATTAAAGCCTAACCCCTCCTTAATCTCCCAGTGGTACCGTCCCCCTCACTTACCCCTGAAAGTGACACTGGAAAGAGGAAAACTTGCCCCCCCCCCTCTTTTACAAAGGTGCGCTAAGCTTTTTAGCACGCTACACATGCGCTAAACGCTAACATGTGCATGTTATCCTATGGACACGTTAGCGGTTAGCGCACGCATTGATTTCGCACGCGCTAAATTCACGCAAAAATGCTTAGCGCGTCTTTGTAAAAGAGGGCCTAGGTTCCCTAGCAACATCAGGTATTATGGGCATTCCGAAGACAGCAACGAGTAGATGTGAAGGGCAGGACAGGATTAGGCACCCAAGCAAACTGGACCCCCTGCCCCGCCCCACCCCACCATGCGCCCAGGCGGAAACAGGAAGCTGCGTCAGGGAAGCTTTGGGCAAGCAGCACCGCTTGCACAATTACAGTTCCCGTTGCCTTTCTTACCCGCGTTGCTTGCTTGTCTTACTTTGCGTCGATGGGGGGGGGGCCCACGTTGCCGATCGATGCTGGAGGGGCCCATCGCCGTTTGGAAAAAACAATGCTGATGCCTTCCTTCTTCGGGCCCCCCCTGACCATTTCGGGCCCAAGGCACGTGCCTACTTGGCCTGTTGGTTAATCCTGCCCTGGTGAAGGGTAGCCTAGTGGTCCGTGTAGCAGATGGTAAACCAGGGGATCCAGGTTCAAATCCCACTGCAACTCTCTTTTCTTTAAGCTTTAAATTGTGAGCCCTCCAAGAACAGAGATATATCTAAATATTAAAGACACCTGCAAGTCTGAGGCACAAACAGATACAGTAGGTATTTATTTCCCTGTCTCTGGAGAGCTTACCATCTAAAATAAGAGAGTTACGGTGGAATATGAACCCTGATGCCCTGGATTAAAGTCCACTGCGTTGACTGCCAGACTGCCCCTCTGTTCTGCAGGGATGTCTGGGTGCCCATGTTTGTACAAATGCTTTCCAGATAGACATCTTTGTCCCTGGTTTCTTTTTGCATTCATAATTTGGACATTTTATTTTTGAAAAAGGCTGTTCACTTTAGACATTCTCACATATTTTCGAATAGGAAACCCCTGACATTTTTTTCTCGTTCAAAAATGGCTGTGAGAGGAGACGATCCTTTTGGATCTTATAAGAAGAATGCCCCAATTCTGACTTGGAAATCTAAATCACCGGCTATTAAACAAAAAAACATTTGAAATTGATTAACTCTTTTGCATGTTAGCCTATGGATGCGTTAACGTTAGGGCCTAAGTTATCAAAATGGTCAATCTTCAAACTTCCCCTATCAAAAAGCAATTTTTAATCTTAAATCATTAAAATTTATTCCGGGGTCTCAGCAGTGCCACCCGTTGCGGTTCAGATTTTCATAACTGCTAGGGATTTGTGCATCCTGTCCTATATTACAACTTTTCATCTTCAAATCTTAACTTTATTATTCTGATGTCCGTTTATTATGAATTTCTAGAAATCAATTTGGGACCAAATTAATTGTTTATTAGATAACCCAGTGGCATTATCATATTATACTGTACTGTTTGGTTTGGCAATGACAGCAAAAAGTCAGATTTCTTCAAATAATAACAAATTATTACTTATAATGACTGGGGTTGCCATTCAACAAATTACGTATAATTGGAAAAACTGGAGTAGATTAAATTATAATTTCTGGTGGAATTCCTTATGTCATGTTTATAAAATGGAGAAATTTATTGCAAAACAGCGAGGATGTTTCAGGAAATTTCAAGATGTGTGGGAGCCATTAACAAAATATTGTACTGATTAGATGACATATTTTCCCCTTAAATTTATAGGTTCAATTTTGAGGGGGGAAAGGGGGGTAATTTTATTATTACATATTGTATATGGTATTTGATTATATAATAGGAAAGAATGGGAAGGGTGGGAGATAAGAGTATATCATTTGTACTATTGATGATTATTAAGTGATATATTTATTGTCAATCTGTTTTAACATATTGATACACTTATTGTAAGTTTGAAAATGAATAAAGATTTATAAAAAAAAAAACAAAAAACCAACAAATCTTAACTTTAAATTGAATTCAATAGTGCAGTGGTGCTATTCAGTATTTAAATAGCAATAACTTTTCACTCAAGAGTTAGTAAAAATTACTTATTTTTTGTCCCCGATCCAACAAAAGCTAAGTAGGGATCAGTGAGGAAAGAGTGAATAAATCCCTAGCGGTTATGAAAATCTGAACCGCAACGGGTGGCACTGCTGAGACCCCCGAAGGATTTGCAACTGGAAAATGCCATTTGTCATTTCATTTTGAGTTTGGGTTTGCTTTTTTTTAGCCTGTGCTACAATGGATTGGCATCTGACAAGGTCAAGGACCAAGTTGAGAACCACTGAAAGCAGACCATACAGACAGTTCAATTTATGGAACCCTATAATGAATCGACAGAACGTCTGCTTTCAACTCACCGTGCTCTCTCTTTACGGCTTCCATGCATCCTGCCAGACTGCAGTTAGAGGTACAGTCATAGCTTTTCTTCAGGTCTTGGATCGATTCCTTCATTGCCGCGTGCTGCTCTTGCTGCTTGTTGAAAATATCAGTGATATCTGAAAACTGCTCATCGATGCTAGCCACGTTGACCATTCTCATGCTGATTTCCCCGTCCTTTACATTTTCTGTTGGAGGGACACAGATGGTCTGGCATTACTCCCAGAGTCAAGAGAGAAATCAGAGGGCAAGGGAGGCTTGAGACTTCATGTTACAGAAAGCTACAGCCCTGGAACCGGACAGTAATCATCAACTGGTCCTCAGAATCACATCGTCAACCCCAATTGGCTTGATATTTAAAGGAATTATCAGGGTCACAAGGAACACCGTGGGATTTGAACCCACAACTTCAGGGTGCTGAGACTGTAGCTTAACCACTATGTCACTCTAGAAATCATAATGTAATAAAAGTGAGCCAAGTAAAGGACAATAAAGCCATTGTGACATCACTGATGAGGTTGGCTCTTATTGGTGGAATGAAGCATTATGACATCACAATACCTGCTCTGGTTATCAGAGGTTGAAACTTTTCACACTATTTATTTATTCTCCCAGGGGAGCTCAGAACGGTTTACATGAATTTATTCAGGTACTCAAGCATTTTTCCCTGTCTGTCTTGGAGGGCTCACAATCTAACGTACCTGGGGCAATGGGGGGATTAAGTGACTTGCCCAGGGTCACAAGGAGCAGCGTGGATTTGAACCCACAACCTCAGGGTGCTGCTCTAACCACTGCACCACTCTAGAAATCGAAATGTGGTAAAAGTGATCCAAGTGTAGTACAATCCAGCCCTTGTGACATCACTGATGAGGTTGGCTCTTATTGGTGGAATGAGGCATTATGACATCACAATACCTGCTCTGGTTATCAGAGGCTGAAACTTTTCACGCTATTTATTTATTCTCCCAGGGGAGCTCTGAATGGTTTACATGAATTTATTCAGGTACTCAAGCACTTTTCCATGTCTGTCCCAGTGGGCTCACAATCTATCTAACGTACCTGGGGCAATGGTGGGGGATTAAGTGACTTGCCCAGGGTCACAAGGAGCAGCGTGGGATTTGAACCCACAACCTCAGGGTGTTGAGGCTGTAGCTCTAACCACTGCGCCACACACTCCCTTGGAGAGTTAGTTTTTCTCCCATTAGGGGAGAAGTTATCAAACTGTGACATGGCAATAAACTGCTTCATTTGCCCCTTAGCGTGAAAAAGGGCATTAACGCAGGATGTCTTGCCCTAATGTAGTGCTACTTAAATCACTAGGGGGTAACTAGTAATAAGATGGAAAACATGCAAATGTTTATGTCTAGTATTTAAAAATTTGATATACCACTTTTGCAATAAAAGGTCAAAGTGGTTTATACAATAAAAATTTAAAAATGAAGAGCTCCTTTTACTAAGCTGCACTAGCGCTTTTAACGCACGCAGCATTTTAGGACGCGCTAAACCTGCGCTACGTGGCTAGAACTAACGCCAGCTCAATGCTGGTGTTAGCGTCTAGCGCGCGCGGTATTTTAGCGCACGCTATTCCGCGTGTTAATGCCCTAATGCAGCTTAGTAAAAGGAACCCTAAACGATGGGGGAGGGGGATCCTGGTTTCTATTTTGTTCTCTGGCTCACTATTGTGTTTGTTCTTTTCTTGAAAACGGAATAAAAAGTTGAAACAGAAAAATTAAAAAAAAGTAGGAATTAAAAAAAAGTATCACATTATTAACGTTAGCTATTCTTGTACCTAAAACTTCAGTCCACCCCACTGAGAGGCTCTGTCTTTCTGAAACGGGTGATAACAAAGTCAAGGTAATTGCTTTGTGCAGGGAGGGAATCTTACCAAGCGCAGGCTTCGGCTGTTGCTGTGTCGCTTGTGGTCTGGCGAAAGGTTGTCTCTGTGAAGTGAATGCATGTCATTTTAATTTTTAAATTTATTAATTTGCTCAATTATTTAGCCCGTCCTCCCAAAGGAGCCCAGAACGGGTTACAAAATACATCCACAACAGACTCCCTCACTCACCCACATGCCCTTCTCGCACCCCACTTGCTCACTCACATTCATACACCGAAGCCCATCCACCATCCTTACCCCACACACTCCCTAGGCAGCTTCAGTGCATAAGCAACATGTGTGATGCTTTCTTCCGCTAGTAAATTGTATGAAGGCTACTAAGATAAGGCTGCCTCTGGATCCCACGGGTTACTTTTTTGCATACCAATCCTACAAAAACACAGATGAGCAATCATATAGACTAGTGGCTGGACTTCATTTTCGTCTTCTTTCTACATAAATTTATTGGAAACTAGTCTTTAAGCCCATTACATTAATGGGTGCTAGAATAGATGTGTCTGTCTTTCTTTCTTTCTCTCTCTCTCCTTGAATGCTTTCTGTCTGTTTGTCTGTCTGTCTTTCTTTCTGTCTGTCTGTCTTTCTTTCTGTCTCTCTCTCTCCTTGACCGCTGTCTCTCTGTCTTTTTTCTTTGTCTCTCTCTCTTTGTCTTACTGTCTATCTCTTTGCCATTCTTTCTATCTGTGTCTCTGCCTGGCCCCCTATCTGTCTGTCTGTCTTTCTTTCTCTCTCTCTCCTTGGCCACTTTCTGTCTGTTTGTCTTTCTTTCTCTCTCCTTGGCCGCTGTCTCGTCTGTCTGTCTTTCTTTCTGTCTCTCTCCTTGGCCGCTTTCTGTCTGTTTGTCTTTCTTTCTCTCTCCTTGACTGCTGTCTCTCTGTGTTTTTTTCTTTGTCTCCCTCTCTTTGTCTTTCTGTCTGTCTCTCTGCCATTCTTTCTATCTGTGTCTCTTCCTGGCCCCCTATCTGTCTGTCTTTCTCTCTCCTTGGCCGCTGTCTCATCTGTCTGTCTTTCTTTCTATCTCTCTCCTTGGCCGCTTTCTGTCTGTTTGTCTTTCTTTCTCTCTCCTTGGCCGCTGTCTCATCTGTCTGTCTTTCTTTCTGTCTCTCTCCTTGGCTGCTTTCTGTCTGTCTGTCTTTCTTTCTTTCTCTCTCTCTCCTAGGCTGCTGTATGTCTGTCTTTTTTTTTTCTCTCTCTCTCTTTGGCTGCTGTCTGTCTCTCTGGCCCCCTGTCTGTTTGTCATTCTTTCTATCTGTGTCTGTTTCTCCCTGGCCCATTGTCTGTCTGTCTTTCTTTCTGTCTATCTCTCTTCCTGGCCCCCTGCCTGGCTATCTCTCTCTGTTGCGTCATGCCTGCCTGTCTCTCCATGGCCCCCTTCTGTCTCCCCGCCCCTCCCCCCAAAGCAGCCCCCTTTCCCTCTCCCCCTCCACTTCCCTGTGCAGCAGTAGCAGCCGGACTCCTCGCAGCACCCGCACCCTGTCCGCTTCATCCGCACCCTTCTGCTTTGTCCGCACACGTCCGCACCCTGTCTGCTTCGTCCGCACCCGTCCGCCATTGCTCTTGGCGCCGCTCAAACCGCCGCACGCCATATGCCGCACGCACGCTGCAAATTGAACAAGGCCACGTAGTCACACAGCACGGAGGGAGGGATCAAGGCCTCCTAAGTGCGCATGCGCGCTTAGGGTTTTATTATAGAGGAAGTTTCCATATTTTTCATTGATGCTGACAGTTTGGTAATTCCGAGTCGCAATAGGAAAGGAAGGAAGGAAATGGCGCGTAAACTGCCTTTTTCTGGTTACACATTCAAAGCGGTTTACATATATACAAGTACTTATTTTTTACCCGGGGCAATGGAGAATTTAGGGTCTTGCCCAGGGTCACAAGGAGCTGCAATGGGATTTGATCCCACAACCTCAGGCTGCAGAGGCAGCAGCTCTACCATTAGGCCCTTTTTTTTTAAATCGGGCCCTTAGGGCCAGATTTTGTGTATGTCACCTAAAACATTGGTGCCAACTAATGTGGTGCTACGTGTGATTCTATAAAAGTTCCACTAGGGGGCTGATTCTATGAATGGCACCTAAGTTATGCACCACTAGGCAGCCCTAATTGCAGATGCCTAGCAACACCTATGAAAATTTGCACACAACACAACTGACGCCAAAGATAGGTAAAAGGTCTCAGTAACCCCACGAACCATCCGCAAGGGATAATAATCGTTCGCATATGTATGGGGTTTCGGTGTCTATCATTGACCCAAAAAATCTCCTAGTAATTCTCAATTTTTAACTTGAAACTTTTTTTAATTTCCGTTTTATATTTTTTGTATTTTTTATGTATTGAATAAATAACTTACATAGAAACATAGAAGATGATGGCAGAAAAGGGCTACAGTCCATCAAGTCTGCCCATTCTGCTTACCCACCCCCTGTCTATGCCCTAATGACCCAATTTCCTTATCTTGACCCTCGTAAGGATCCCACATGGGTATCCCATTTATTCTTAAAATCTGGCACGCTGTCTGCCTCGATCACCTGCACTGGAAGCTTGTTCCAATGATCAACCACTCTCTCTGTGAAGAAATACTTTCTGGTGTCGCCATGAAATTTTCTGCCCCTGAGTTTGAGCGGGTGCCCTCTTGTGGCATTCAGTAATGCAGACACGCTAAATATAGTGCTCGCAAGAAACGCAGAGTAGGACTTATTTTAATCTGCATCTGCCGGCGTCTGAATCATGACGGGACCCGTTTCGCCTGGTTTTCTGGCGTTATCAAGGGTCGACATTCATGGGGCAATTGCCTGAGGGAGAACCGCCGCTCTACGCCAGCATTTCAATCTCTTGCTAGAGAGTAATGAAAAAGGACACCAGAACCCCATACATATGCGAATGATTATTATCCCTTGCGGACGGTTCGCGGGCTTACTGAGACCTTTTACCTATTGTTGGCTTTAATAAGAGATTTTGGACTCAGTTATAAGATATAAGCCATCTCTTGATCCTCATTGGATTTTGTTCTAGAGTTTAACCTACAGCCCCAGTTCACTGTGATATTTTGCAGGACCCACAATGCATCAGGAGAAGGTTGTCAGGACTCCAGGGCCGGCCTGAAAATCTGCCCCGCCCCCCTAACTTGGCCAGCTCTGTTTTATGAAAAGGATAATCGAGTGGCAAAGCAGAGCAATGCAAGGAAGCTGGACTGCAGATTCACGTTTTCGCGCTCTCTTCATCCTACTTCAATTTTAGAAAACTATTAAAAACGAGTCTGTTCAATCGATTTGTTAACTAAGAATCTACTCAGCACTGCTTATTCAATCCTGTAACCCTATGAACCTTTTAGCTCTCATATTCTTTATTAAGTAAGATTGTATTGCTGGCTTTGATTGTAACCTCTTCGCTGATTGTCCAGCGCCTCTTGCTGTAAACCGCCTCAAACTTATATGGCTTTGGCGGTATATAAGAATAAAATAATTATTATTATTAAAGCCCCAGTAACTATTCCTGATGCCCCACTGCAAGATATTCTCCCTTGAACAAACATCTTCTCCCACCGCCCTTTGAAACTCTCTGACTGTAACAGCCTCTTCGCTCTTTTTCTGGCTGGCATTTCTCTTCCCCTCCTCTTCCCCCTCCCTGATCCAGCCTCCCTACCCCCTGGCACTTACCTCTTCTGCACTGGAAGCCGTGCAACAGGGGCACCAGCACAGGAGAAAAGACATGACGACTTCACACACACAAGTCCCTACTTTGGAGCCTTCAAAGCTAGACAAGGAGCTTTGCAAATTTTCTAAACTTTGTGTTATTCCTGCTAACAACAACAACAAAAAAAAAGATCTGGACAGGAAGGACTTGTGCTAGAACAACTCAACTCTCCCTTTCCAAACAAGCTGAGCACAAAGCTGCATTTTCCATTAGACTAGCTACTTCCTGATTACAATCACCTCTAGAAAGCACCATGTCGCTATGATTCAGGGGAAAGGGGTTGACAGAAAATGGTATAACCCTTGGAAGAGAATGCAGAAAGTCTGGTTACTTATCACAGCATAAGAGAAAGTGAGAGATTATTATATTTATTTATCAAACAAAAGCTGAGAGAGAACTTTTGCAAACATTGCAATCAATGACAGACAAATAGGTGCACTCTTTCCTCATTCATTAACTGGTCAAATTAGTACAGTTCTTGGAAGACAGTTTGCCTAGCAGGAAAAATATTTATCTTAGGGGTGGGGTCCCGACGATGGTGAATAAAATCTCAGAATAGCTCTAGAAAAGCTCCTCAGAGTTAGGCTTTAACTTCCCTTTTCTGATGTCATATCTCTCCTGAATTTATTCGCTTTCTCAAACCAAGACGAAGGTGAACTACAAATAGTATCTCCCTGACTCAAGGTGAAGGGCACAGCGGTTGTCCGTACAACCACAAGAAGAATCAGCAGCTTTGAGTGGGTTGTTGGTCACTGCTCCAAGCACTCCTCCCATACTGATTCCCAGGTAATCATTTCCCCTGGAAATTTTTCTCTTGTGTTTGTAGGATGGAGCCTTCTTACATACCCCAGTCCTCGAAGGTTCCAACGGGTCACGTTTTCAGGATATCCCTAAGGAATACGTATCGGAGAGATTTGTGTACAGTGAAGGTAAGGGGCATGCAACTGTCCATCATGCACATTCCTTAGGGATATCCTGAAAACTTGACCAATCGATGGCCATCAAGGACTGGAAGTGAAGACCAAAGATGAAATGAGTGCAATAGAGAGGGGGGAAGGGAGTGATGTTACCTGAAAATCTTAAGGTGGCCACAGAAGTAGAAGAGGTGACAGCAGACTCAAGAAGGATGTTTGGGTGCACAGAGAGAAGAATAGTCAAACTGGAAAAGTGAGATAATGGTGTCTCTGTGTAAGTCTTTGGTGAGACCCCATTAGGAGCGGAAGGTGTTATACATGGATGAGCTCTATTGTCTCTATCTGGCATCATTGTTCTTTGTTTCTATCTGTAAAAACTTATATGGCTGCCCTCCTTGTATTTAAAGCGGATGCATTGACTTTATATGAAGAACATGGAAAATCCACAGCCTTGGTTTCTCAGTTGTCTTATGCTGTAGCTACAGAACGGATGCTGAATTAGGCCCATGGGAATATCTCACATCTCAGTATTTCAAACTGTTTTCCAGACCTACGACAATTTGAACAGTTCAGTGGATTTTTCACTTGCCGGTGGGCAGTAACTTCACATTTAATCTCATCCATCCATGAACTGAGAGTTCTGGCATCTTTTCAGATTGTTCTGAGTCATGGACAAGATGCTTGGATGAAATCCCAACCATCGTGAGCTTCTGAACAGAAAGGCAGATGACAAATTATTATTAATAGTAATGAAATAAGTATTTTGGTTGGGGATCATCAGACTCCGGATCAGCTGTGCTACCCAGTGTCAAGATTTTGGCACTCATCTTAATGAAACCGTTTGCAGATTGGTCTTCAGCCCACGAGGGTCGGTGGTTTTAAAGCTGCTGACAGCTGTGGACTGAATTAGACTCAGGTATTCAATGCTGAGCCATGTCCGGACACAGACAATATCCAAGTCTTCAGCGGACCTGGAAGTTATGCAGGTACTGGCTGGTAATTCAATGCCACTAACCACATATCTAATTGGGCAAAGACAGGATTGCTTTATGCAGCTGGTCTATTTGCCTGGTTAAGTATGCGGACACCAACATTGAATACCACTGGTGTCTGCATAACTTCCAGATCCACCGCTACTCTGCCCCTGGACCATCCCAGTACTGCCCCAAATGTGCCAGGGAGGTCAAAACCAATATTCAACAGTACTGTCCAGTTAAATATTGTTGAATATCGGCAGCTGGTCCTCTCAGCCTTTTTGGGAATGGAGGTGTAGGCCAGGGGGTAGGGTACTAGGTTGGCAACCAGATAAGCTAAGTTCCAATCCCACTGGTGATTCTTGTTTAACCCTCTATTGCCTGAGCTACAAAAATTAGATTGTAAGTCCTCCAAGGATAGGGAATTCCCTAGTGTACCTGTACGGAACATACCTCAAGTTACTACTGAAAAAGGTGCGAGCTAAATCCAAATATATTTAAGCAAGCAGGTACCTCTCCTGCCCACTAGAGCCACGATGAATACTGACGCCTTGGTCAATAAATGCAGCAGACCATAGAGACCTGGCAGGGAAGTACATTTCTTAGTGTAGGTGGAAGATCCTTTATACAAATTCTTGGGACATATTTTGGAACTTTTCGGATTTTGGAATGGGGATGTTATGTGAGAAAAAGACAGACCATAAAATTGCCACCAGACTTTTTTGTAACCTCAAAATAAATCAAACATTAAATACTTCAAGCACTTCAAATGCAAACATATTCCAAACTATGGGACTGGAGAAATACCTTCAAACATAAATGAAGTGTCAAATTTCAGTTTTTGGAGCTTTTTGGTTTTGTACCTGTACCCATCTCTGTTGAGACCTCATTTAGAATATTGTGTACAATTCTGGAGGCCGCACCTTCAAAAAGATATAAAAAGGATGGAGTCGATCCAGAGGAAGGCTACTAAAATGGTGTATGGTCTTCATCATAAGGTGTATGGGGACAGACTTAAAGTCTCAATATGTATACTTTAGAGTAGGGTTGTAAAGTCCATCCTTGAGGGTCGCAATCCAGTCGGGTTTTCAGGATTTCCCCAATGAATATGCATGAGATCTATTTGCATGCACTGCTTTCATTGTATGCTAATAGATCTCATGCATATTCATTGGGGAAATCCTGAAACCCCGACTGGATTGCGGCCCTCGAGGAGGGACTTTGACACCCCTGCTTTAGAGAAAAGAGGGGAGATATGATAAAGAGGTTTTAAACACCTATGTGGCATAAATGCGCATGAGTCGAGTCTCTTTCATTTGAATAGAAGCTCTGGAATGAGAGGGTATAGGATGAAGCTGAGAGGTGATAGGCTCAGGAGTAATCTAAGGAAATACCTTTTTACCGAAAGGGTGGTAGATGCATGGAACAGTCTCCCGGAAGAGGTGGTGGAGGCAGAGACTGTATTTGATTTCAAGAAAGCCTGGGATAGTCATGTGGGATCTCTTAGAGAGAGGAAGAGATAATGGTTACTGCGGATGGGCAGGCTGGATGGGCCATTTGGCCTTTATCTGCCGTCATGTTCCTATGATTACTGTGTGTAAAATTGCTTTACTGTACATTCAAAATGTACTGTGTTAAAAGCTTTTATTAAACCAAATGTATGAAATGAACTGAAAACCCACTCCCAAACACTGAAAACATTTCTGAAAATCCATATCTTGTCCCAATAATCCAACCATTAATAAGTATGTTATATCATTTTTGTAAATATAGCAATACTGATTTGGATGAGTTTTGAATAGTCCTGGAACATAAGTACAGTAAGACTATGAAAACAGCATGGAGTTCTTGCTTGTTAGAACTTGGCAGTGGTGTACAAATTATAAAAAGTTGCAGATTTGTGTGGGAATCTGGGAATAATCTGGGGATGGCTACGGCCAGTCTTGTGGTGTTGACTAGGGATCCCTGCGAGTCCCTACGGATTCCCCTTCAGAAACTGAAACTGCTACTGGCAGGACCCTTTCCTTCTGGCCAGTTTTTATTTATCCAAATTACTGTCTAGTTTCATTGAAACATTACAAATAGCTTACGGGAATCGAACAAAGCAACAATCAATTAGATCCAGGGGCAGGCTCAAATATGTCGGGCAAATTTACAGCACTGTATTTTTACTTATCCCTAGAGACAGATTCATAACCCAACTTATAGGAATCCAATTTGCATCAAGAACAAGAAAAGGACACAGGGGGTCCTCCTGCCTGATTAGGTGAACCCGTTCTGTTAATGTTTGTGGTAGACCTTGGTTGGAATGAGGTTTATTATTGGCCAGACCCTGTGCATGACTTTGAACAATTGAAGTGTATAGACTGACTAGAGTTTATTTTTGTGGTTTCACAGTGAATTGATATCATCTTCGTAATGGCTTAGGTTTGCAGTTCCCTCTCCAGCGCTGGCGTTGAAGTGAACTGACTGGGCAGCAAGCCAACATGTCAAACATGGTACTTCCATACCAAACCCATCGTCTGGAGGGTTATAGCGGTGCGTATTCCTCTGTTGCAAAGTTCATTTCCTCTGTCTTCTGTATTCTCACGGAATGGAAAGAACATGTGTTTGATAAACTGGTCTGGATAGTTTGGATTCCCCATTAGGATGCGCAGAGATGCGCCTAGGGAGGCCTGCCCTGTGGTGAACACTTGTCCATGACAAAGGTGCGCTACCATGCTGAAGTGGTACCGATTCTGTCTTTGTCTACTGTTGCCATTCAGCCTTCTGCCTGTATAGAGGAGTTACCACTGATCAAAGGCTAATCCAATTGTCTTGTCCTCCGAAAGCCATCCCTTTCTGCATTGTCTCTTAATTTCAGAGCACTGCTCCTCACCTTTCCCCCTCCCCCCCCCCCCCCCCCACTTGTGTTCTGACTTTCAGAAGGGGGGGCTTCCTCTTGCCTGCAGGAGAGTAATAAGTAAAGATAGCCCTGGATCTGGTAGATTATTAGAACTTCCACCACCATATTTTTTTGGCAAAAGGCTTTTTTGGTTGAGTAAAACTAACCATATGTTAAAAAGCTGTAGACAATTGGATAGTCTGACAATTTGAATTTGATAAATTAGCTCAATGGATTGAGAAACCATGAGACATGAATAAATTGCAGGTCTTTTCTAAGACTAAACATTACTTAAATATCCTTAAAAAAGAAGTCAAGTAAACAATGGGGCGGCCATATTGCTCTTTAATCATGTGGTTTAAGGCTAAGGGAAATTCTTGGCTGCCTTATGGTATAACTGTAGTACAACATGTACCAGCCTAAGATTGTCTGAGTATTTGTTTTGGCTTCACCAAAGGGTTTGTTTTAAATGTTTTATCATTACAGGGCATGTGCAAAATTGAAGACCTGCACAGAAAAACCCGCACAGAACTTACATACTAAATGGTGAGACCTTGGCCAGGACCACGACGGAACGTGACCTAGGGGTGATCATTAGTGATGACATGAAGGTTGCAAATCAAGTGGAGAAAGCTACCTCCAAGGCAAGGCAAATGATGGGTTGTATTCGTAGAGGTTTTGTCAGCAGGAGACCTGAAGTTATGATGCCGCTATACAGGTCCATGGTGAGGCCTCACTTGGAGTATTGCGTTCAATTCTGGAGACCACACTACCGGAAGGATGTGCAGAGAATCGAGTCAGTTCAGCGAATGGCCACAAAGATGGTCTGGGGGCTCAAGGATCTCACGTATGAAGAAAGACTGAATAAACTGAGGCTGTACTCACTTGAGGAACGAAGAGAGAGGGGTGATATGATTGAAACATTTAAGTACATCACGGGCCGTATCGAGTCGGAAGAAGATATGTTCTACCTCATGGGACCCTCGACCACCAGGGGGCATCCGCTAAAAATCAGGGGAGGGAAGTTCCATAGCGACTCCAGAAAATACTTCTTCACTGAAAGAGTGGTGGATCATTGGAACAAACTCCCACTGCAGGTGATTGAGGCCAACAGCGTGTTGGACTTTAAGAGAAGATGGGATATTCACAAGGGATCCCTAGGGGAGTGAAACCAGAGGGCGGGTATTTGGAATGGGCAGACTTGGTGGGCTATAGCCCTTTTCTGCCGTCTTTTTCTATGTTTCTATGTTTCTATGCGTGATTTGAAATAAACGGTCAACTCTGAATTTCTAAACATTAAGTAGAGATTCATTGTTGAGTGTGAATAACTGATTATTTCTTTACCTTTTATAAAGAGCTGTTCTCTTACTATTTTTTTATGGCAGATAATTGATCAAGACTCAACAACACGAGGAACAAAATGCTACCCAATTTGATCCACAGAGATTTCTGACATTTGTGCTCAGAAACAGTACATGAATTTTCATCAAAATCAGCAAAACTGGTTCTGTGGCTACTGAAGAATGCCGCATATGGGAAATTGGAAGGGCTTCTTTCATTTTGGAACATCAGTACGAAATACAGTATCAATGGCACAGCTTCGGCCAATAATAGTTAGTGGAGTGGGCTGAGAACTGGGTTCAAATGCCGCTGAAACTCCTTGTGAGCAAGTCACTTAACCCTCTATTGCTCCGGGTACAAAACTTAGATCGTGAGCCCCCACTAGGGATAGAGAAGGTACCTGCATATAATAAATGTAAACCACGTCGATTGTATCACAGAAACGTGGCATATCGAATCCATGACCCTTCACCCCCAGTAAATATCTCCAAGAAACATATCACCACTCCTAGTTTCATCAGATGAGGCAATAGATCTTCTGAAAATGTATTTGATGTTTTGAAAATGCCAATTGATCAATGAAAGAGGCGTCATGTCTGTCATGGCCACCCTCCAAAAGACTCTTTCAGGTATAACTAAGAAAAACCTCCACAGACTCCAACGGATTCAGAATGCCGCGGCCAAGCTCATCTTCGCTAAAAGTAAATTTGACCATGTCTCCCCGCTCCTGGCCAAGCTCCACTGGCTTCCGATAATCGCCAGGGTCCACTATAAATGCGCCTGTTTAACTTTCAAAATCCTATTTGGTATCCTCCCTCCCTTTATCCCTCTTTCTTGGAATTCCTCAAACCCTAATACCACCAGATCCTCCCACAAATTAAAACTATCCTTCCCCTCGCTAAAAGGCATTTCCCACACAGGAAAGCTAGGGACCTCCCTCCACTTCAAAATCACTGAGCTCTGGAACAACCTTACCTCCCCTCTTCGGAACTTGAGTTCTCTCCAAGTTTTCCGCAAACATCTGAAAACCTGGCTTTTCTCAAAAAATGTAAGTCTCCCTCCAACTTAGGAATCAAGGAAACTCTTATATCTTGGCATCCCAAGTCCTCTAAATTTTCTTCACACTTCTACCTCTAACCCTCTGTTGTAGTTCCTTCCTATTTCTCCTACTGTAAACCGCGTCGAGCTCTACGAACGTGGAGATGATGCGGTATACAAACCTAAGGATTAGATTAGATTAGATTAGATTATAAGGTGAACATTCTGGCCAATCACTGCATATGTGAAAACTGCTAGCATTTTAATTTCTGGGCTATGGTCTGTTTTCTTGGGCATTTGGTGTGTTGAAGCCACTGTGTAGTCTAGAGCACCGACACAAACCTGGATTGTCCCACTGTTACTAATTGCATATAAAGTAGTAGCATCATTTTCCCAGACTCTCGTTATAAAAATATAGCTTACTAGTAGAGCACCAAACGTGTGCAATTTGCCAGTAGACGTTGAATCCATGCCCTTCTGGTCGTGTCCTCGTTTACCACAATGGCATTGACTTAATGTGCTGAGGTATGTTATGTTTAGGTTGTACTGGCCAAGGTCATCATTGCATCAAGCAGGAGCCCACAAATACAATTTCGTGCTATTACAGTGGAGAATTACCAGCCTGTGTGCATATCGGAGGAGGAGAGAAGGAATTCCTCCTTCATATGAGACGTGGCAGGTTAGAGTTAGTCAGAGTTTCTTGGATGTGAAATCTGTAAGAAATCAGCAAAAAAGATGAGTCATCGTTGAATGAAAACGTTCTCTGTACCTTCCAGTAGAAGTCACACGTTATTAAAACAAAATATAATTGCAATGTGGTGCATAAAATATTATCTTGGTAAATTGAGCTTTTCAAAGAGGTCTCACTTAATTGCACGTACAGTCGTGTGCCACATTATGTTGTAGTAACCATTTTTTTTTCTTTCCTAATGTTTTTCACAGTGTGTGGTGAGACTTAATTGCGTTTAGAAAAAAAAAGTCAAATAATTTGTTCGGAGGGAAAAGATTTAGGATCATGTCCTCATATGAGTCTATCAAATACATCTTAGTCTTATCAGTTGATCTTCTTCTCATAGTATCCAAATGTTCATGAGTAGGAGTAGACACCAATGTATAGAAGAATGACCTTTCTTGGATGGGCCAAACTCATTTAAACGGAGGTCATGCTTGAAATTGAATACAATTTCCCTACGTATTAGAAAGGTGAAGGGCTACAATCAAAACTTTTGAATTATTACTCACAGGTTGGTAGCACGAGTCCAAATTTGTATCTTGCCAATGAAAATTGACTTTTCATGAATTACTTTGACGTTATTGAACAAATAGCCTTCACTTGGCCTTAAGGTCCATCATAAGTCATACTAGAATGATACATTCTGTGATTTTTGTTTGAATTTAAAACGTTGAGCTTGTGCAGAATGAGAAACCATTCATTTCTGAAGATTTAGTATAGAGATGGGTTTGTCGCCCCAAACCAGAAATGAAATTGAGCAGAGAAGACAGATCTGACGACCATTATCATATTCTGTAGATGGCAGACTCCAGTCCTTAAGTTTCACAACAAGCCTAGTCTCTTGCATTCTGCTGATAATTTCCTCCTTGAAATGTCTTCTTTTCAACAGATCAGACTCGTATGTGCTTCAGTTTTGGGGAGTAGTAAGGCTTGAACTACAAAACACACCCAATCTCATTACATACAATTGCTCAGCTTGAAGATTTCAGAACGCAACTCAGAGCCTACCTGCTTAAAAAAAGCCTTTAATGGATAAAGATATAAATTATATTCTGTCTTGGTTTTATGGCTGTTTTTATTTAGCTTTCAAATAAAGTCCTAGGCCTCAGTTCTAGGAATACATTTTGAATATAATTGTTCCCGCTAAGCTGCGCTGGCGTGCGCTGGCGCACAAAATATTAGGTCGCAGCGCACAAGTTTCTCGTCACAGCGCAGGACCGGCAAGATTGACTCATTTGAACTTCTGCAAGATCAGCATCGGAAGCGTGCGCTGGGCCGGAGAGATCTTGGGGAGCCTCCGACAGTGGCTTTCTCCCCTCTCTGCAGCTCTCCTTTACTTCCCAGCGCAGCGATTCACGAAGGCAGCCTCGGGGCTTTTGCTGAGTCGCGGCTGCCTCTGATGATGCAACTTCCTCTTTCCTCAGAGGCGGCGCGACACAACAAAGGACCCGAGGCTGCCTTCGTGAATCGCTGCGCTGGGAAGTAAGAAGAGCTGCTGGGAGGGGAGAAAACCACTATCAGTCTGGGAAGCTGCTGGGCAGGGGAAAAAAGGGACAGCTGCTACTGGAAAGGGAGAAGGAGAGATGCTTCTGGGAGGGGAGGAGGGAAAGGAATCTGGGAAGCTGCTGGGCCAGGAAAAAAAAGGGACAGCTGCTACTGGAGAGGGAGAAGGAGAAGGAGAGATGCATCTGGGAGGGGAGGAGGGAAAGGAATCTGGGAAGCTGCTGGGCCAGGAAAAAAAAGGACAGCTGCTACTGGAGAGGGAGAAGAAGGAGAGATGCTTCTGGGAGGGGAGGAGGGAAAGGAATCTGGGAAGCTGCTGGGCAAGGAAAAAAAGGGACAGCTGCTACTGGATAAGGAGAAGAAGGAGAGATGCTTCTGGGAGGGGAGGAGGGAAAGGAATCTGGGAAGCTGCTGGGCTAGGAAAAAAAGGGACAGCTGCTACTGGAGAGGGAGAAGGAGACGGAGAGATGCTTCTGGGAGGGGAGGAGGGAAAGGAATCTGGGAAGCTGCTGGGCCAGGAAAAAAAAGGACAGCTGCTACTGGAGAGGGAGAAGAAGGAGAGATGCTTCTGGGAGGGGAGGAGGGAAAGGAATCTGGGAAGCTGCTGGGCTAGGAAAAAAAAGGGACAGCTGCTACTGGAGAGGGAGACGGAGAGATGCTGCTGGGAGGGGAGGAAGGGAAGAGAGTTACTGCTGGACAGGAGGCTGGGAGAAAGAAAGAAAGGGGGCAGGCAGGGAAACAGAAGGAAAGAAGAGAAACAGAAAAAAAGAAAGAAAGGTCAGGGAGAGAGGAAGAAAAAGTTGGGGGAGGGAATGAGGTGTGGAGGAGAGAAAGCATACAGGCTGATAGAAGGGAAGAAAGATTGGATGCACAGTCAGAAGAAGAAAGTGCAACCAGAAATCACCAGACAAGGTAGGAAAAATGATTTTATTTTAAATTTAGCAAAGTGGAGGCAGTATTACCACAGTTTTCAAAGGAATTTGCCCAAATAACTTAATAGTTAACTGGGTAAATTCCCAGAGATGAAAACTTCCCTTCACTTACTATGCACAGTTCTGAATTTATATCTGCTGTCTATATTTTACAATATGGTCCCCTTTTACTAAACCGCAATAGTGGTTTTTAGCGCAGGGAGCCTATGAGCGTCAAGAGCAGTGCTGGGCATTCAGTGCAGCTCCCTGCGCTAAAAACTGCTATTGTGGTTTAATAAAAAGGATGGAGGGTATATTTGTCTATTTTTGTATGCTATAAAAACCAAATACAGAGAGAGACTGAGAGCTGTTGACGAAGAGCTACGTGTGTGTCTTTCTTCCATTCCAGCCAGAATATCAGCTTTGTGTTCAGCCAAACAGGCCCAGGTTTCGCACTGAATAAAGTATTTTATAATTTTTATTTCATAATAAAGTAATTATAAAATACTTTCTTTGTGTTTATTTGATTCCTATTCAAGAGAATTACTTTATATATAGTCAATATAGGCAGAGAGTTAAATTTTTTAACATTTTCTAATGGTGGTGTGCCTCGTGATTTTTTTCATGAAACAAGTGTGCCTTTGCCCAAAAAAGGTTGAAAAACACTGGTCTAGAAATTGAAAGCATCAAACGTATTGTCTTCTGGACTGTTTTTAATTTACAGTTTACACATATGGATGTAACAGACATAACTACATTTGTTGTAAAACATTTATTAAGATATCATTTCATCCCTACAATTTCTGTGTTCTTAAAAATATTATTTAACGTTATTTAATTTAGCGTGTAGGCCTAAAATTCCTTTGAATACCTCGTCCTCATGTATCAGCAACTTTGACAACATATTTATTTGGCTCATAACTTGCTGGCGCCCGATATTTTTAGCTCACAGTGAAAAAAGTTTGCTCACAACACCCGCCCGCTTAGAGGGAACACTGCCTCTAATATTTTGTTTCTGTTGGTGATGTTATAAGTGGTTAAGAAGCCATGACTGAAGGAATGAAGTGATTAATGGAAATATCACCTGTATATTGTTCTGTTTTATTATGATTTATACTGTGTTTGATGCTTCTATCTTATGAGTATGTTTGTTTTGTTTTTGCATTTTTGTAGTCCACTTAGGCCTAAGACCACAGTAGGTGTGTTTAGGGGTGGAGACTGACTTAAACACTGCTAGGCGTGATTCTCTAAAAGTCTTAGGTGCCTGTAATGTACAATAGGCCTTTAAAACTCTGGCCTACATTATAGGCGCCTAAGCTAAGCACCATTTTGTAACTGGCATTTAAGCTTGACTGACATGCGATAAGCACAATATTTGTAGTTGCCTATCTTTTTAGCCACTGATTACAGAATCTGGCTCTTTCTGTGCTCAGGCAAATTGGTTCACAGGCATATAAATTATGGTGAGCGCGACTGAGGAGCTAAATATCCTTGCGTCTGTTTTGAGATCTACTCTTCCATTTGTCGGACTTTTCCCTAAATCTAATCTAATCTAAACCTTAAGTTTATATACCGCATCATCTCCACAAATTTGAAGCTCGACACGGTTTACAAGAACTTAAATAATAAGTAGAGAAGGAGAAGGTTTACATGAACTTATATGTAGAAGGGAAGAAAAAGGGGGGGGGGGGGGGAGGATAGAATTACAATTTGGTGAAAAGCCAAGTTTTCAGTTGTTTGCGGAATAATTGGAGGGAGCCCAGGTTCCGCAGCGGGATGGTGAGGTCGTTCCAAAGTCCAGTTTGCCTGCATAGTGAATGCCGCGTAGAGAGGGGAAGGCTAGTTTATACCTTTGGGCTTTGTGTAGGAATTTGGGGCTAACAGAAGATGACCCACAGCAGTTCCAGGGATCCCACGTTCAGGTAGGTATTAAGGAAATTCACAGTGACTATGCATTTGGTGTCATACAATTCAATGCGCAACCGAACCATATATACGAGTATCCTCTTTCCTTTTAATTTTCCCTTTTAGTGCCCTGATTTTTAAGAACATAAGAATTTGCCTCCGCTGGGTCAGACCAAGGGTCCATCGAGCCCAGCGGTCCGCTCCCGCGGCGGCTCATCAGGTCCATGACCTGTAGAGTGATCTTTTGTCTAACCCGTTGATTCCTACTCCTTTTTCCCTTTTATCTATACCCTTTTTTGCTCCTGTGTCCTCCTTTATCTGTAGCCTTCAATCCCCTTATCCTTCAGGAATTTATCTAGTCCCTCTTTGAAACCCCTTAATGTAGTCTGTCCTATTACATCTTCCGGAAGCGCATTCCAGGTATCCACCATCCTCTGAGTGAAGAAGAACTTTCTAGCATTGGTTCTAAACCTGTCCCCTATCAATTTCTCCGAGTGTCCCTCTCCACCCTCTCTATGCCTTTCATAATCTTGTAAGTCTCTATCATGTCTCCTCTGAGTCTCCGCTTTTCCAGGGAGAAGAGCCCCAGTTTCTCCAACCTTTCAGCGTATGAAAGTTTTGCCATACCCTTAATCATTCGTGTCGCTCTCCTCTGGACCCTCTCAAGTATTGCCATATCCTTCTTAAGGTACGGTGACCAATATTGGACACAGTACTCCAGGTGCGGGCGCACCATTGCCCGATACAGTGGCAGGATGACTTCCTTCGTTCTTGTTGTAATACCCTTCTTGATAATACCCAACATTCTGTTTGCTTTCTTTGAGGCCGCCGCGCATTGCGCCGTAGGTTTCATTGTTGTATCCACTAATGCTCCGAAGTCCTTTTCAAGGGTCACTCTGCTCTCCTCTACATGTTGTCACAAGCCCGAGTCCAATGCCGGCCTTGTGCCAGGAAAGAGTCACAAAAATCACTCCCTGAAACTAGTCCGGGCCAACCATGTTACCCCTGATAGACAAGAGCAAGAACAGGAAGCACAGGCTGTGTTTAAACCTGAGGCAGAACACAGCCTGATGAAAACTGGTAAGGGCTCTTTAAATCCTCCATTTTGTGTCAAGCTGGCTAAGCAGGGGAGAAGGAAAACACAGCTGAAGGAAGTTCAGCCCCGGAGTAGGGCTGGGCGTGGTACAGCAGCTTGGCAGCATTTAGAGGGCTGGCTGACCAAGAGGAAGAGAGACAGAGGAGAAGCTCTCATGTGGAAGGAGTCTCCTAGTCCCCCTGAGCCAAGGGACATTGAGATGTTGGACACTGAACTAGAGGATACAACCCTGGTAAATCCTGAAGGTGAAGCTATGGAGTACAGCACTTTACCTGAGGTGGGAATGGGTGAAGAAATGGAAACTAATTAATTTTGAATTGTTTTTTTTTGTGTGCTGAGTTTTGTTAAATGTTTCCTTTTCTGTTGAACCTGAGGATTTGCTTGAAGTCTGCTAATGAATGGAAGATATGCTAGTCAAGGGTTTTGCTGTTGTGAGAGGTTTTTTTTTTCTCTTGCTTATCAAGAGCTGCTGTGGAACAAAACTTCAGCAAGCAGGTGTGAATATCCTGGAAGTTTGAGACAGGATTTACACTGTGTCATGGTGAATAGTTTGGGAGTTTATTTTTCTTTTGGATGCCAAAGAACCCTTTGACAAATCTACCATATTTGTTGCTGCATTTGATGAGGCTGTACAGTGCAGTATATCATACAGAGTTTGCCAATTACCAATAAGACTCTGGAGGAGTCAAGGACTATTAAGGGACTTTATTACACCTGGGACATTGCTAAGGAACTTTGGGACATGATCCAGACCAGGCTGGTTTCTTTCATATTATGTGGTATGTTTTTGCCAAAGACATTATTTTTTGGAATACATTTTTCTTTTGATGCATTTTACTTTGATTTGTGAATTGAACAATAAATTTGACTTTTGTTATTCATTACTTACTTGTGTGAGGCCATCCTGTTTTTTTCCACATAAGATAAGTTTATGTACAACAGGGACTTCCTCCTTCTTGAGGAAGCACGCTGGGGAGAATATTGCGAGCGTGAGCCGGTTACTGCGAGCTTTAAGGACCGGCCACGCTACAATGTACTTAGGGCTAGATTCACTAAGCCCACTGACCCGATTTCCCTCCGACCTGACTCACTAACCTCTGTCCCGATCATCCTCCGATCTGTGCATGCAAATGAGGGGGAACAGCATTCAAATGTAGGCAGGCAGCGATTCACCCCCCAAAAATGAGGGACACTGACTGGGCTGACCGATCCAAAAATAAACGACTGCTGAGGACTAGTCGCTCAGGCCCTTTCCGACTGACCTGCCTTCTACTGCCCTACTCTCTGCCCTGCTTCCCTGCTCTCTGCCGCGAGCTGCTCTCTGCCTCCCTGACTCTGGAGTTACGAGTAAATGTCGTTCAGCGCTGCCCTGCTTCCGCCCTAGCCTTCCCCTGCAGTGCAAGCCCATGGTTTTAACCTGCGGGTTTAACACAGGTTAAAACCACGGGCTCGCTATAAAAAGTTAAAAAAGTAAAGTAAAAAAAAAAAGGCCGCTGCTCTTTAAGCATGCGCAGACCATCTACAGAAGGTCTGCACATGCGTCGGGATCGCTATTCAGTGATTGGGGGCGTGATTCCAATCGCCCTCATTTCCATGAGGGCGATTCGTGAATCAGCCCCACCGGCCACGGATCGGATTGGATCGCTCACGGATCCGATCCGATCCATGGCATTAGTGAATCTAGCCCTTTATGTCAGTGAAGGGCTGTCTGTGACCTCAGTATCTGTTGCTTCTCTGTCTTTTGTAAATCTGAGAACTAAAAGTGTCATTAGGCTCCGGTAAGGGGCCCACTGGGGCCTACATTTTGGCACCATTTATAGAATATCGTGTTGGTATTTTTTGTTTGTTTGTGATGTGTTTCTTCAAATTTTCAATAAAATAATCATGGGGGAAAAAAGAGAATATTCCATTTTGTCTTTTCTTTAAATATGTCTATAATATGTATGAGTATGGTTATCTCTCTCTTGATGTGGGCATGTAGGTTGATTATTTTGAATAGATGTATTATATTTGTTTGTATTATGTTACCTTTTTTCTTTTTTCTTTAATTCTTTATTCATTTTTACAACTTACAACAAGTGTAATCAGAAATAACATTTAAACTTACAAATATCACTTGAATTTCTGTTACAATCATTTTAAATTAATGAAATTTATCCCCCTCCCACCCTTACCATATCATATATAATCACATATATCATATAATAAATTCTTTTCTACTAATCCAAACAATTAATATAAGATCAGAAACCCCCCCACCACCACCCTCTCATTTGCAATTGTATAATTAAGGGGAAAATGTTATTTACTCGTTACAATAATCTGTTAATGGTCCCCAAACATCCTTGAATTTATTTAAATGTCATTTCTGTATAGCTATTTTTTCCATCTTATATATATGGCACAAAGAATTCCACCAGAAATTAAAGTTTAATCTACTCCAATTCTTCCAATTAAATGTAATTTGTTAAATGGCGACTCCAGTCATAATTAGCAAAAGCTTATTATTTTTTGAGGATATTTGACTCTTTGCCCTCATTGACATGACAAATAAAAAAGTATCATATGATAGGGCCACCGGATTTTCCAATAAACTATTTATTTGGCCCCATATTGATTTCCAAAAATCCAAAATAAGTGGACAATGGAATAATAGATGATCTAAAATCTCAGCTTCGAGATTGCAGTGCCAACATCTATCAGACTTAGAGCTATCTAATTTATGTAAACAAACAGGGGTCCAAAACGCTCTATGTAACAGAAAAAAACAAGTTTGTCTCATAGATGCAGACACTGTACATCTCATCCTCCAAGTATGTTACATTTTTCCATGGAAATATATGGAAAAGTATTTAAATTTTTTTTTAAAAAGACAGACTTTTATGCAGTCCCATTTGGGTACTAAACCTGGCCGCTTAAGGGCTGAATATCAGTACTTAAGTAGTCAAGTGCTGACTCCACTCCTGGGACGCTTTGAGTGAAATTTCTGGTGTAGAGAGGTAGATCTGGGACTGAAAGCTACCGAAGGAGATCAGAGCAACAAAGGGACAAACGTGGAAAGAAAAAAGCGGAAAGGGTTTAGGCCCAAATCTTAAGGAACACCATACAAAGGCCTGAACAGTCTATGCAGTCTGCCCATTAGTTACACGGTTATAAATTCATGGCTAAATTGTCTTTTTCCTTTGATATTGGCCCTTGGGGTGTGGTTAGATTCTCAGCTCTCAATGAAACGACACATAGCTAAAGTGATACAAGGAGGACATATACAACTTCACATCTTATTTAGATTAAAACCGATGCTCCTGCCTGTGGATTTTCGCTCTGTCGTTCAAGCCTTACCGCTATTTCGAATTAATTACTGCAGTCTTTTGTATCTCGGATTGTCAAAGAAACCATGCAAATCTGTCCAACTTCTAATGAATTCAGCACCTAGATTGATAATGGGCATTCCTAGGGTTGCCCATATTACTCCAATCTTAAAAGATCTCCAATGGTTACCTGTTCAACAGAGAATTTGCTATATACACCACCACAGAGCTCTGTGTATTTCAGTATAGAGCCCATGGCGTTGTAACACCTCACAACTCCTTATGGTACCATCTCTACAGAAGCTCATGCAGTGTAGTGGCTTTGCAGAGGCTCATATATACCGCTCTGAATTGACTCCCCAATCATTAGTAGCGGTAGAGAACCTCTCAATAATCATAATCATAAAGCTCTGTCTGTCGTTCGTCAAATATTGGACTCCTCTTCTCCTACTTGCTTTCAAAGCTTGTGGGAAATCTATCAACCCGCAAGATGTTTGAGATCTGAGGGAGGGACGTTGCCATCAGTTTAAAAGAAAATGGGACTTGTTATGTTAAATCTAGAATATCGATTTTCTCATTTGCTGGTAAGGATCTCTGGAATTCAATTCCAGGTATAATGAGATTATGCAAAGATCGTGTGTCTTTTAAGAAAATGTTAAAAACACAATTATTTGCGGACGCCTTTTTCTAACCCTGTGGTTATCACGTGTTGTAGATTTAAAGAATTCGGAGTTAAGGAGAGATTGACATTTGTTTATTGCATTTTACAATGTTTGCTTGTGCTTGAAATTGTGGATGTAAATGTTTTGTACATCACTTAGATTTAAGCGATTCATAAATTTTTTAAATAAATATTTCTGAATTTTTGTTGTTGAAATCTGGAGTCACTTCACTGGGAGCAACGTTTTACTTGCGACATCCGTGCAAATGTATAATCTGCTACCGTTCAATTAAATATGTTTTCTTTGAACCACAACAATTAACAGCTTTTCTGGCCATGTCCAGATTGGATAAAGAGAAACTACCAGCTCCATAATTAATATATCTGCCTTTTCTCAGTTTGTCTGTCATTTATCTTCTAATAATATTTCTTTAGCTCGCTTTTAAGAAATCTTGGATCCACATTTTGAGGACTTGAGTTGAGTTGGTTGGAAGACTTTTCCTGTTTTAATTTAATTTGGATAGTTTATGATTTATATTGTTATAGGTCATATCTCTACTAGCTTACTTTCTGTACAAATGAATACTTGTAATGTCATTTGAAAATTAATAAATAATTATACCATAAAAAATATATATATTTCTGAGCCATAGACCATAAAGTTCATCTGATACTGCCCTTAGCTTGTTACTATCGAAAGTGCACTCATAGAAACATAGAAACATAGAAAGATGTGTAGGGATGGAGATCTGATAAGTTCTGATCCAGGCAGATAAGGGCTACAGCCCATCAAGTCTGCCCATACCATTGACCCCCTTTTAAGTCTACTGGCCCCCTTAACTCTACTGACCTGCTCTATTAAGTCTATAAGCCTAGTGACCCTATTCATTGGTATGACCCTCGCAGTGATCCCACATAGGTATCCCATTTATTCTTGAAGTCTGGGATACCGCGGGCCTCGATCACCTGTACTAGAAGCTTGTTCCAATGCTCTATCACTCGTTCCGTGAAGAAGTACTTCCTGACGTATCCAACCATCTTGTTCTTTGCAGATACATACCATAAAGTCCGCCCAGCAATGCTCTCATGTTCCAAGTTCTCATGTTCCATGTTCTCATCGATGTCCTCCATAGTCTATCCTATACTGAATCACCATATATGGGACACAGACCATTTAAGTCTGCCCAGTATCAGCTTTAGTTCTTCAATGCACTCCATACTATTTATTTTCTAATTAGAGATTTCTAATTAGAGATTAATTTCTAATTAGAGATTTATAATTAGGGATCTAATTTTCTAATTAGAGATTTTCTAATTAGAGATTATTTTCTAATTAGAGATGTGTTTATCCCACTTTTTTTTAAAAAAAAAATTCTGTCACCGTTTTCCTTTCCACCACCTCCCGCGGGAGGGCATTCCAGGTATCCACCTCCCTGTCCGTGAAAAATATTTTCCTAACATTACTCTCAACTTTACCTCCCCGCAAACACAATTCATGACCTCGAGTTTTACCATTTTCCTTTCTCTGGAAAAGATTTGGTTCTATATTAATACTTTTCAAATATGTAAACATCTGTATCATATCTCCCCTGTTCCTCCTCTCCCCACAGAGTATACATACAGTGCTCCCCCGGTCATTTGCGGTCGGCGATTCGCAGTCCCAGTCATTCGCGGTATTTTCCAACCGCGAATAACCGGGCAGGAGAGGGCAGCCGGAGCACCGGCGAGTGAATGAAATCACTCGCGGCATGCTCCGACCGTCTCTTCCTGCACTAAAGTTGGGAGCTGCATGTCAAAGCCTGACTTTAGTACAGGAAGAGGCGGTCGGAGCATACCGCGAGTGATTTCCTTCACTCGCCGGCGCTCTGGCTGCCCTCTCCTGCCTCTTCGGCTGCCCTCTCCTGTCTACCTCACTAAAAACCATATCCGTGGTTTTTCAACATTCGCAGGGGTTCCTGGAATGGAACCCCCGCGAATATCGGGGAAGTACAGTATTCAGGTCTTCCAGTCTCTTCTCGTACTTCTTTCGGCGCCAGTCCCCTACCACTTTTGTCACCTTCCTCTGGGGCAGCTTCAAGTCTTGTATCCTTCACCAGCTATGGCCTCCAAAGCTGAACACAATAGTCCAAGTCTGGCCTCACTGAAAATACAATAGGGGAGAAAGCCAAGATAGAGCAAAGTCCTGAAATGCAATTGAGTATAGATATACACAAATCTGGACCTGCTCTTTGGGTAAGAATATTTTCCCGATAAACTTATAAACAGACTAGAAGTGTAAATTCTATGACAAATGCACAGATTTGTTGTTCTAAAAATAAATAAATTCCTATCGAATGTGACAAAATTCATTTGCAAATCATTCCTGTTTTCTTTTTTTAATTATTGAGCACAGTTTTGTGGATCTCAGAAGCTTAAATATTGCTGCTTGCTGCAGAGAAAATTCACAAGTTTCAGAGATCCAGTTTCTGTGTAGACCCATAGTAGAGATATACTAAACAGTGAGCTCTGTCAGTCGAACTTCATTAATCAGGCTTTAATGACCCAGAAGGTGGGTGGCTGCTGATAGTTTTGGCCCATTTGAGCTGGTTTTGGGTGTCTGCCAGCTTGTGTGTGAAAATTTAAACAATACAGTCTTTACAATGTTATAAAATGGTAGATGGGTTAGAGTGGGTTTCAGACTGGCGCTGAGCCAAGACCTCAAAATTCCACTCGACTGTGTCCTGGAGTTTAATGATGCCTTGAATGTTCAAGGTCATCTCTCCAAAAAGCATTATCCTCAAATCCAACATTTGGAAAGCTGCATAAACAAGATGGTGCCCATGCTGTAATAGATTGTTTTCCAGTTAAGACGCTTCTTACCTTCTTGTCTCAAACCAACTGTGAGAGTTGACAGAAAATGCTATAATTTGGTTAAAAGCTAAAATCAAGCAATATAAAACTTAATTTACAAAATGTGAGATTTAGAGCAACAAGAACAAGTTTATGCAGAGTAGTTAATGATATTGGGAGAGAATTTGTCCCAGTCCCCGCAGATAACTGCGGGAAACCATCCCGTGTCATTCTTTCGTGTCTCTCTCAACCTCAGTCCTTCTACACCAGCATTCTTCAATGCAAGGCTTGAGGGTCACTGGCTGGGCCCATTCACACTCTGATTCTTCCCTCTCTCCTCAAAGAATGACACAGGGATGGTTTCCCGGAGTTAACTGCGTGGACAGAGACAAATTCTATCCCTGTGTCATTCTCTAATTCAGAGTCTATCAGTTTGGGTATCCTATAATCACGCAAAGCATTTTTTTCAAAGAAATTAACGTCACTGGCTGTGAAAGCACAAAAGTAATTCTGAATTTCAGGCTTGGCAGTGGAGTCAGGTCAAAGACTGACTTGGAAGAGAAAGTGAAGA
Source organism: Geotrypetes seraphini (assembly GCF_902459505.1). NCBI lineage: Eukaryota > Metazoa > Chordata > Amphibia > Gymnophiona > Dermophiidae > Geotrypetes > Geotrypetes seraphini. Next base: position 12,424,750 of record NC_047093.1, on the reverse strand, counting down.
ATTCGGTTCACGCCGAGAGATTATTCTTCTAAATCTGACCTTTGACACAAATGTGTGGAAAAGCATAAAGTATGCTCCATCTGGAAGGTGTGCAGTCAATCCTAGTCTATAAAGCAAGCTAGGCACCCACATTCCTTTACAGAGCATTTGTGTAACTAGGTATCAACGAGTCTAGTCTTTAGATGTGAGCATGTATGCCAGCCATGGAATTGGTGCAAAAGTCAACACCTAAGCATGGCATCTTATCATTTGATAACAATATGGGATATTTTGTTAAACATAGAAATATAGAGCATGACGGCAGAAAAGGGCCAACAGCCCAACAAGTCTGCCCACTCAAGAACCCTCCCTTCCTTGAGAATCCATCTATTAAGCATTCCTATTGAGCGACCCCACCAGTCGGTCCCATCGTCCCTTGAAGTCAAGCGTGTTACTGGCCTCGACTACTTGTCGTGGAAGACCATTCCATCGATCAATTACCCTTTCGGTGAAGAAGCATTTCCTGGTGTCCCCATGAAATCTTCCCCCTCTGAGCTTTAGCGGATGCCCTCTTGTCGCCGTGGGACCGATAAGAAAAAAGATTTCTTCTTCCACTTCAATGCGACCTTTGATGTATTTGAATGTTTCTATCATGTCCCCCCCTTTCTCTACGCTCCTCGAGAGAATATAAGCGCAGTCTGCTGAGACGTTCCTCATATGAGAGATCTTTAAGTCCTGAGACCATTCTGGTGGCCATCCGCTGAATCGACTCCATTCTCTTCACATCCTTTTGATAATGTGGCCTCCAAAACTGAACACAGCACTCCAGGTGAGGTCTCACCATGGATCTGTATAATGGCAGTATAACTTCAGGTTTTCAGGACTTGTTGATATTTCTCATGTCATTGCCCAGCCATAATAGTACAAATACATATGAGAGACAGTTTTTTTTTTCATCCATGGACCTTACAGCCTGCCATAGAGGTGATGAGACCAAGAGGACATGGTGCAAACAATTTTGGATGTGTTCCATAGGCTGAAATGCCCAAGATTACATAGAAACATAGAAAATGACGGCAGAAAAGAGCCACGGCCCATCTAGTCTGCCCACACTAATGGCCCACCCCCTAACTACCTCCATGAAGAGATCTCACATGCCAATCCCATCTTTTCTTAAAATCTGGCACGCTGCTGGCCTCAATTACCTGTTGTGGAAGATTATTCCAGCGATCAACCACCCTTTCGGTGAAGAAATATTTTCTGGTGTCGCCATGAAATTTCCCACCCCTGATTTTCAACGGATGCCCTCTTGTTGCTGTGGGTCCTTTAAGGAAAAAGAGATCCTCTTCCACCTCGATACGGCCTGTGACATATTTGAACGTCTCGATCATGTCTCCCCTCTCTCTGCGTTCCGCGAGCGAGTACAGCTGCAACTTACCCAATCGTTCCTCATACGGGAGATCCTTGAGACCTGAGACCATCCTGGTGGCCATTCGCTGAACCGACTCAACTCTACGCACATCTTTTTGATAATGCGGCCTCCAGAATTGTACACAGAATTCCAGATGGGGGTCTCGCCATGGATCTGTACAACGGCATTATGACCTCGGGCTTACGGCTGACGAAACTTCTACGGATACAGCCCATGATTTGTCTAGTCCTGGATGAAGCTTTCTCCACTTGATTGGCAGGCTTCATGTCTTCGCTAATAATCACCCCCAAGTCATCATTGTGCATCATGCTGGTGTATCATCACCACAATTGTTACGATGGGGGGTGTTGATATTCAAAGTAATTTAACTGGACACTATAGGCTCCAGCCTGGTTAAATTACACTGATTAGGCCAGACTTAGATATTCAGTAACACATACTTGGTTAATGCCATGCAATATTCAGGCAGATTGGCACAGAATTATCTCGTTACTGTCACAACAGTCTAGTGAGGGGCAAAGCCTGGCGTTATCTGGACACCACCGGTACCCAGCTGCAGTATTCAGATGATATCTAGGTAGGTTTACCAGACATCCGGCTTTCCCCGGACATGTTGTCTTTTTGAGGACATGTCTGAGGGTCCGGATGGCTTTTCAAAACCCGGCACTTTGTCTGTGTTTTGAAAAGCTTCCCGACATAATTGCGTCGGCAAGGTGCATCCGCGCATGCGTGGACACAACGCGGTGATGCCATGCACATGTGTGCTTGACATCATTGCGCTATGTCCGCGCATGCGCGGATGCCATCTGGGGATGGAAGAGGGCAGGAAAAAGGTGGAACTTGGCAGGCCTGGGGCGTGACCAAGGGTCTGGATTTTCCTGAAGGAAAATCTGGTAACCCTATATCTAGGTAATTTGTTAGGTGCCATCGACTCAGGTTCGGGTCCTGGTGACTTGATGAGTTAAAGATTCAAAAAGAAGTCAGTAAAGTGCTAGTCCGACGAGATCTTCCAGCATCATCCCCATAGTAGATGTCAATGCATCCAGCCACCTGGTTGAAGGTCACCCTCTTTGCCTAGTTCCTTCGATCTTCCCAAACATGAAGTCCTTCTCTTTCTTCTAACAGCTTGACCAAAATCAGCTAGTCATAACTTCATCAGGTGGGCTTCGAGTGACATATCCAGGCTGATCTCTTCCAAAGTCAATTTGTTGGGTTCTTCTGGCGGTCCACGGCACACATGGAATCCTTCTCCACAACCAGAGTTCAAATGAGTCAATCCGGTTCATAGACAACGGCGCAATATACAAAGGCACGCCCGGACAATTGAGCTCAGCGCGGAGGTGCGTGCCGCTCAAAATTACTGTTTTTAGGGCTGTATATTTTTGAGGAAAGGCGGGAGACGGGAGATATGATAGAGATGTTTAAATATCTACGTGGCGTAAATGTACGAGTCGAGTCTCTCATTTCAAAGGAAGCTCTGGAATGAGAGGGCATAGGTTGACGTTAAGAGGTGATAGGCTCAGGATTAATCTAAGGAAATACTTTTTTATGGAAAGGGTGGTAGATGCGTGGAGGTGGTAGAGACAGAGACTGTGTCTGAATTCAAGAAAGCCTGGGATAAGCACGTGGGATCTCAGAGAGAGAGAGAGAGGAAGAGATAATGGTTACTGCGGATGGGCAGTATTTGGCCTTTATCTGACATCATGTTACAATGTTTCTATAACCATAAAGTTCTATGACAAAGAGCCTTAGCCTATAGGAAGAGGAGATGCAAATATTAAGAGCATTAGCCAATAGAGAGAGGAGGAGACAGTGGATGCTGCTGATGGGCCATTTGGCCTTTATCTGCCATCATGTTTCTATGTTTCTATAACCATAAAGCTCTATGACATCACAATGCAGGTGCAAAGAGCCTTAGCCTATAGGAAGAGGAGATGCAAATGTTAAGAGCCTTAGCCAATAGGGAGAGGAGGAGATAGTGGATGCTGCGGATGGGCCATTTGGCCTTTATCTGCCATCATGTTTCTATAACCATAAAGCTCTATGACATCACAATGCAGGTGCAAAGAGCCTTAGCCTATAGGAACAGGAGATGCAAATGTTAAGAGCCTTAGCCAATAGGGAGAGGAGGAGATAGTGGATGCTATGGATGGGCCATTTGGCCTTTATTTGTCATCAGGTTTCTCTGTTTTTATGTTTCTACTCAGCAGAGCAGCTTTGGAAAAGGAGCCTAAATGTTGCAGTTTCCCACTGACACTGAAGCTCTAATGAGTGGCTGAGAGAAGAGTGAGAGAGCCTTGAAATCAGTGTCACTTACTCCTTAAGAGTGAGACTTTACAGTTAAGAACATAAGAAACGCCTTCACCGAATCAGATCTTTGGTCCATCTACTCCGGTGACCCGCACACGCGGAGGCCAAGCCAGGTGTTCCCCGATGAAGACCTTGTTTACCCGTATCCCTCAATGTGATTTGCAAGAAGGTGTGCAAGTTCTGTGACTTCTGTCCACTAGAGTATGTAGCTTCACCTTGCATTCTGCATTAGAGAATGACACGGGGACAAATTTTTCCCTGTCCCCGCGGGAACTCATTTTCCCATCCCGTCCCCATGAGTTCTTTTCCTGCAAGCTCCGACCTCATCTGCACAAGCTTCATAAGACCATAAGAATAGCTTTACCGGGTCAGACCAATCGTCCATCAAGCCCAGTAGCCCGTTCTCACGGTGGCCAATCCAGGTCCCTGGCCAAAACCCAAGGAGTAGCAATATTCCATGCTACTGATCCAGGGCAAGCAGTGGTTCCCCCATGTCTTTCTCAATAACAGACTACGGACTTTTCCTCCAGGAACTTGTCCAAACCTTTCTTAGAACCAGCCTCAAACACTTTAAAATCATAAGTGTTCGAGGATTGTGTGGTTAAGGCAGAGCTTACAGGAATGGGGCAGGGGCAGCGACAAAACTCGTGCGGATGGGATGGGGAAATTGAGTTCCTGGGGAGACAGGTACAAATTTGTCCCCGTGTCATTCTCTATTCTGCATCCCTAACCCTATACGTCATGTCTGTCTGTCCAAGTTAGATTGTAAGCTCTTCCGAGCAGGGACAGTGTCCAGCTGTCGACCCTTGGAACAGGAAGTTGTTGTCAGAGGGGGGCAAGAAATGACTCCGCACACATATAGGTTGCGGTTCCACGACTGCTCAATGCACCCCCCTTACTGCCTGCGCCCAGGGCAGACTGCATCCACTGCCCTGCTCGTGGCACGCCACTGCTTCTGTCGAATTAGTGCACACAGGGGCTTTGTACCGGACTGACTTCACCCAGCGAGAGCTCGGCTTCATGGGAACTGACAAAATTTTGAGGCAAGCCCAGAAGGGTCAAAGGACCTACAGTACACCTTAGGACTGCATCAGCCTCTAAATTATACATTAGAAGCTACACAGGGAGCCACATGAGTTACAGGGCAGAGCGGCGGAAGAGGCAAATAGGAGACATGGTAAAGGGGCAGGTTGATGGCTACTTCGTTCCTAGTAAAATGTCTCTTTTATGTGCAGAATTTTCCACCTTTGAAGAATTCTAGCTGAAAAGTAACAGAGCGTAGCCCAAAGAGTTAGCAAAACATTTAGAACTTTTCAAACAGTTTACAGAGGTTTTGCAAAGCCCCTGAATTCACCCACGTGGGAATGGCTTCTGGGAACCCAACAAAGCCTGCTGTATTTTGGTGGCCGGCCCAGTGCAATGCCGCATTTTACTACAAAATTGCACTCGTAGGTCGGTCTTTATAAGCGCCGGTTCCTTTCACCACTTAGCAGATACTTGTCAGATGTTTCTTGGCGTCTGCAAACAGGTTAAGGCACCAGGTGGCACCAGAATGTCTCTCCCTCTCTCTGGGCACAGTTATAAGCAAGTGAAAGGATCGTCTTCTCCGTCTCTCCTTCGGAGAGGCCAGCATTCATATCCCTGCTGCTGAGTCAGAGAGAGAATGGACATTAGGGACCGACAGAAAATTTTCAATTCATGCCGTTTCCTGTGTCATTTAATAAAAATTAAAAAAATGGGGTATCTAGATGATAAATATCTGCTGTAATAAAACCTTAAGCGCGCATGCGCACTTCAAACTTCGTGTTCCATGATCTGTAACTCCGTGCCATTAGAACGCTACTGCGCATGCGGAGTTTAGTGACTACGGATGCAAGGAGCCGCCGCTGTTCTTCTTCAAAGCAGCCTGCTGAGGATCGCCGGCCGGCTGTCCACCTCGGTAGCATGTTCCCTCTGACGCAATCCCGCCCCTCCTCTGACGTACGGGATTGTGTCAGAGGGAATGTGCTACCAAGGTAGAGAGCGGCCTGTGAGGTTCGCGACAGCCGGCCGGCGATCCTCAGTGGGCTGCTTTGAAGAGGAGGGGGTAGACGCGAACGAAGAGCAGCAACAGTGGCAGCGGTTCGTGCCGCTGGGCCCGAAGAGACTAGGATGCCGGGATGGAGGGACGGTAAGAATGACAGTTTGGGAGCAATACAGGCAGGCAGGGGGCCAGGGGGAGAGGGAAAGGGGGCTGCTTTGGGGGGAGGAGTATGCTGGGGGGCAGACAGCAATCATGCTTTGCTCTGGGGGGGGGAAACAGAAGGGGGCCACGGAGCAAGCAAGCATGGCACAACAGGGGCCAGGGAGAGAGGGAAAGGGGGCTGCTTTGGGGGGAGGGGTGTGCTGGGGGCAGACAGCAATCATGCTTTGCTCTGGGAAGGGGGGAACAGAAGGGGGCTATGGAGCAAGCAGGCATGGCACAACAGAGAAATACAGGCAGGCAAGGGGCCAGGGAGAGACACAGACAGAAAGAATGACAGACAGGGGGGCCAAAGAGACAGACAGAAAGGAAGACAAACACAGCCAGCCAGCGCCAAGGAGAGAGAGAGACAAAGAAAAAAAAAAAAGACAGACAGACAGCAGCCAAGGAGAGAGAGAAAGAAAGACAGACACACACATCTATTCTAGCACCCGTTAATGTAACGGGCTTAAAGACTAGTGAAATATATAATGTGCAATTTCTAATTAATTTTTGACTGTTGTCATGACAAAATGAGACTCCATAATCAATTCATAATGTTCATTTTTTACCATATCATTCTTTTCCTTTTTCCTTGAGCAATAAAAACTAGCGGTGGGCATATCATAAATATACAGACATCGATCCTTAGAACCTCTGAGATATCTACCTATCATTTCAAGTCCCCATCTTGTATATCTTTATAATCATTTATGCCCACCACCACCTATCATTCCCTATTATATCTTTATTTTTAATTCTTCAACTTATCTTTTATATAATAACATCCATCCATGTTTCTAAAAAAAATTATTTGTGACTCATGTGACAAAAAACCTTCTAATGCTAATTGAAAGGCGACACTTATCTTAGGAATCAGTGAATCCTGCCACCATCAACGTTGATATTTCAAAGCTCCCGACGCCCTTTATTTTTGGCATTTCAACCCCAAATAGGTCTTCCTGAGGTGATGTTCAAATATAAGCTGCCTCTCCGAAATCTATGTAGCGTTTCTTCAGTCTCTTCAACATGCATCTGTTCATCCCATTGATAACAATAAAAACTTGAATAGGAATTTTTTTTTTTTTTTTTAAATTTATCCTATTGGTACCCCATTTTTTTTGCTATTCAGGATTTGGACTATGGGGTTGATGTCTTAAGGCTTTTATCTTTAGTATCTATTTTTTTTTTTTTTTTACCATTGGCAGGGTGCCTACCGACTCCTAATTTTAGGCACTGGTTATAGAATTTTCCCCAAAATCGGTTTTACTACTCTTCAATTCCTCTGGAAATGGCCAGATAACTTCTTTTGTAATCCGCCTTGAATTGCAAGGTATTGGCGGAATAGAAATCACTAATGTAATGTATTTGGGACCTGGGTTGGCCACTGTTGGAAACAGGAGACTGGGCTTGATGGACCTTCGGTGTGCTCCACTAGGCAATTCTTATGTTCTTTTAAAATTATGAGAGACTGACTTACTTTTGAGGTTTGGGAAACAACTGACAACATATTTACTCCACAAGATATTTACCGACTTGGGGGGTGATCATTAGCGAAGACATGAAGCCTGCCAATCAAGTGGAGAAAGCTTCATCCAGGACTAGACAAATCATGGGCTGTATCCGTAGAAGTTTCGTCAGCCGTAAGCTCGAGGTCCTAATGCCGATGTACAGATCCATGGTGAGACCCCATCTGGAATACTATGTACAATTCTGGAGGCCGCATTATCAAAAAGGTGTGCGGAGAGTTGAGTCAGTTCAGCGAATGGCCACCAGGATGGTCTCAGGACTCAAGGATCTCCCGTATGAGGGACGACTGGGTAAGTTGCAGCTGCACTCACTCGAGGAACACAGAGAGAGGGGGAGACATGATCGAGACGTTCAAATATGTCACAGGTGGAAGAGGATCTCTTTTTCCTTAAAGGGCCCACGGCAACAAGAGGGCATCCGTTGAAAATCAGGGGTGGCAAATTTCATGGCGACATCAGAAAATATTTCTTCACCGAAAGGGTGGTTGATCGCTGGAATAATCTTCCACAACAGGTAATTGAGGCCAGCAGCGTGCCAGATTTTAAGAAAAGATGGGATTGGCAGTGGGATCTCTTCATGGAGGTAGTTAGGGGTGGGCCATTAGGGTGGGCAGACTGGATGGGCCGTGGGCCTTTTCTGCCGTTATGTTCTATGTTTCTATTTGGCATGTGGGATCTCTTCATGGAGGTAGTTAGGGGGTGGGCCATTAGTGTGGGCAGACTAGATGGGCCGTGGCCCTTTTCTGCCGTCATGTTCTATGTTTCTATTTGGCATGTGGGATCTCTTCATGGAGGTAGTTAGGGGTGGGCCATTAGGGTGGGCAGACTGGATGGGCCGTGGGCCTTTTCTGCCATTATGTTCTATGTTTCTATTTGGCATGTGGGATCTCTTCATGGAGGTAGTTAGGGGTGGGCCATTAGGGTGGGCAGACTGGATGGGCCGTGGGCCTTTTCTGCCGTCATGTTCTATGTTTCTATTTGGCATGTGGGATCTCTTCATGGAGGTAGTTAGGGGGTGGGCCATTAGTGTGGGCAGACTAGATGGGCCGTGGCCCTTTTCTGCCGTCATGTTCTATGTTTCTATACTTACCCCCTTATTTACAAAGGTGCATGTTATCCTATGGATGCGTTAGCGGTTAGCACTAAAACGATTAACACTTTGTAAAACAGGGCCTTAGGGTTCCTTTTATTTAGCTGCAATAAGCACTACCGTATGCTTACCACAACGTAACAGTAGGGCTGCAGAAAGCATATAAATTTTAATCGCAATTAATCTATAAGATATTTTTTGAAGAAAATTCATAAAAATTCCTGAAATCTACTATTACTAATCATTTCTGTAGTGCTACTTGGCTTAATCAGGTACCTGTCCCTAGTGGGCTCACAACCTAAGGCCCTCTTTCACTAAGCTGAGGTGGAGGTTTCTACTGCGGCCTGGAGCGCTAAATATTCCGACGTTAATAGGAACCGCGTTGGAGCCGTGGTAGAAACCCCTAGTGCAGCTTAGTAAAAGGCGGGTCTTGTGTGATGACATCACGCGTGCATGCGGGTGACATCATCGTATGGCACCCGTGCATGTGCGGATTGCCTCCTGCCCGACCAAAGCAGGCAGCAGGGGGGTGGAGCTATGGCGGGGCTGGGGTGGAGATGGGCAGGACAGGGGAGGGGCAGGGCTTGGTATTCTTGGTATGGCCCCTCTTTACCTGGTCTCCCATTTTAAATTGGATTGTTCCACCAGGCGCACCCTACAATAAAAACCTGCCGATACAAAAGATTCCTTGACAGAACTCTAGCCTTCCAAGCAAGTCAACAAAACGGCTGGCTAGGCATCTTCATCAAGCACTTCTCATCCTATCTTAACTTCAGAAAACAAGTTAAAACCAACCTGTTTAACCGATTTGTAACCAAGAACTCTTAAACCTTCCCTCGAACCCTTATTCACATGTACTCGATATTCCTACATTGTGACTTTATGTAACCAAAGACTTCATTGTTATTTTTTTCGCTGACTGTCCAGCTCTTCTTGTTGTAAACCGCCTCGAACTACTATGGCTTTGGCGGTATATAAAATTATTATTATTATTATAGATCAGGGTTCCAGGCCTCGAGACCTTTGCTACAATGGCCAGGTAAAAATCTCTGTACGGTTGTGAATAAAGTCTGGTGGGGCCAGATCCCAGCCCTGGTCTACATAGCTGAAGAAAGTGTACAATCTATTGACTTCATCTGCCTAAAATGTATGTCCCTACCTTACCACATTGTAAGCTGAATAGATAAGAGTTTGAGCCTTGATGTACCCTGCCCTTCTGTACATTTAACATTTAGAACTGTAAGAGTTAGATAAGTGACCTGCTAGTGTGAGCTTAGGACCAATAATAATTGTAGAAAAGTTATAGAAGTAACAAATGAAAATTGTAGTTTTTGCATATATTAGTTTGCAAAAAGGGCATAAAAGTCCGTGTATTTCCTGTATCTGACACTCTAGTAGGCAGGCTATTAACTGCACTAGAGTCCGGTATACCGTAATAAATTTCTTGTACTTTCTTCACGCCTCTGACTTTGTGTGTCCAAGTGACTTTTCAAAATGAGGCAAAACACATTCTTTCAAAGGCCAAACAGTGATACATTTTTATGCTACAAACCAGCTAGCATGTAGATTCTGGAGCCTTTTAAATTGAATCAAGCCTAACGAACGTCAATTAGAAGTGTTTTTCTTTTCGTTTGATTCCTTTGGGAGCAGAAAGTTATGTTGGCTATGGTTAACCGTAGTCTACGACCATTTTTTTTAGGGAAAACTAAAAGCTATATGATATGCCATTTTCAAAAGCACACAAATTCAAGCTGGCCGTCTGCATATCTGCACCTAGGTTTCTTCAGGGTTAAGTAAAACTTTATTACAACAGATTTTGCTTTCCAGGCACCCTGCTTTTTATATCTCATGCATTCAGTTCCCTCCTTCGCATCTAACCTCATTGCCAAAACCTCCTGAAGAGAAAATAGAGATTATTTTACATTACCTTAAAGAGCTCCTTGTGTGCTTCCACCTTATTAAATAACCAGCAGAATATATAGCATTGAATGGACAGCGTTGATGAAAACGAGGCAGAACGCAATGGATTTCATGTATGGCATTGTTCCTCATTTGGGTGGCAGCCAAGGAAAATCTCCCATTGGGCAACCCGGAGACCTCAGATCCACGCATGGAGACGTTTGCAGTTCCTTAAAGTGGAATTCACTACTGTACTACGCGGGTGATATAAAAAGATCTTAGTATGTTTTTGCTTTCCATAAATTTCCGGCTGGAATGTCCATGCCAGAATTCTAGTTTGGATTCTAAGGGCTCCTTTAAGGGCCTTAACGTGCGCAATAGCACGTGTTGAATTCCCAAGCGCGATAGCCGCTACCGCCTCCTTTTCGGCAGGCGGTAGATTTCAGCTACCGCGCGTTATAATGCGTGGTAATTTTGTGCGTGCGCTAAAAACCCCAGCGCACCTTCGGAAAAGGAGCCCTAAGTTGGCCAGGGCAGGTGGGGAGAGGGGGAAGGGCAACCCCTCTAATTCTATAAATGGTGTGCACAGCTGCTCACGTGATTATGAAGTAACTAGTATTTTAGCCCGTTACATTAATGGGTGCTAGAATATATGTCTGTGTGTCTTTATTTCTGTCTCTCTCTCCCTCCCACTGTCTGTGTCTCTCCCTGCCCCCTGTGTCTTTCTTCTTTTCTTTCTATCTGTCTCTCTCCCTGCCTCCTATGCAGCAGCATTTCTCTCCCACCACTTCCCTGTGCAGCAGCAGCGTTTCCCCTTTCCCTTCCCCCGGTCTGGCCGGCTTCCTTAGTCCCTTACCGCCCCCCACTTCCCTTCCCGCGGTAACGACTAACCTTCCGATTCCAGCAGCGTCTGCAGCACTCTATATACTGCTGCTTCGGGGCCTTCTACTGACCAGCAAATCGGGGCAGTAGAAGGCCCCGAAGCAGCGTGTGTAGAGTGCTGCAGACGCTGCTTGAATTTGAAAGGTTTCAGGACCCGCAGCCCTTGCCGGACCCGAAGCGATCTCTGGGGGGTTTTGTTTTTTTTTTACGCGGGCCCAGCCGGAGCAGTAGAAGCCCGGGAGGCAGGGATTAAAGTCCGTTCCAGCCCCCGCTGACGTCGCCCTGGCCAGTTCACCATCCTTCAAACGGCAAGAGCCGCCGCGTCCGACAGGCTCCGCACCGTCACGCGCATGCGCACTCCTATCTGCAGGTTCCTACAGCTCACGGAAAACGGGAGCACGCAGGTGGGAGTGTGCATACGCGCTTAAGGCTTTATTATATTAGATATCACATCTGCGTGCAACTTGTTTACTTAATTGACCCTACATTGGCGCTTTTTTGGGGCAATATGAGATGTGAATAACTGTCTTTAATTACCACCGATTTGCAGCAATGGCCATGAATTATGACCTTATTCCATAATGTCATATAACCAGCACTCTTATGATAGATAATAACGGGAGTTATTCCGTATAGTCAATAGTTAGGGGATAATCTCTTGCATATAACGCCCTTCAAGAGTTTAGCGATCCTCAGAAACACCACTTTGGGCTCCTTTTACGAAGCCGCAGTAGCGGTTTTACGCGCTAATAGCGCGCACTAGCCACTACCGCCTCCTCTTGAGCAGGCAGTAGTTTTTGGCCAGCGCGGGGGTTAGCGCCTGATGAAAAGTCGCGCGCGTTAACCCCGCTAGCGTGGCTTTGTAAAAGCAGCCCTTTGTGTTCAATAAGTTTTCATTACACAAAAGCTTTATAATAATAATAATTTTATTTTTATATACCGCCAAAGCCATGAAAAGTCTGAGGCGGTTTACAACAAGAAGCGCTGGACAATCAGCGAAGAGGTCAACAATTCAAAGACTTCTACACAATCTTATATCATGGAAGAAGTAGGAAGCTATATAGTTCATAAGGTTAATGGTTGAATTTGCAGTGCTATAAAATTCTTCGTTTACAAATCGATTGAACTAACTCGTTTTTACCAATTTTCTAAAACTGAGGTAGGCTGAGGAGTGCGTGATAACGTTACTCAGCCAATCGTTCCATTTGCCTGCCTGGAAGGCGAGGGTTCTGGCCAGGAATCTTTTGTCGTGACAGGCCTTTATTGTCGGGTAGGTGAACAGATGTATTCTTCGTGTGGGCCTAATAGAACTTGCCAGATTAAAATGGGAAACTAGGTAAGTGGGGGCCAGACCAAGTATTGATTTATAACACAGACAAGAGAACTTAAACAGGGGCAGCCAGTGGAGTTTTGGATAATAGGGGCTTATGTGATCCCATTTCTTCAGCCCAAAAATCAGTCGAACTGCTGAATTTTTGATGACTCTGAGTCTTAGAATGGTTTTTTTGAAGGATCCCAAGTAAGTACCTATCTTATTTATTTTTATTTATTGTATCTTTTAATGCATCATTTTTGTAAACCGCTTAGAAACCTCACGGTTATTAGCGGTATATAAGAATTAAATTAAATTAAAATTAAATGATGTTGCAATAATCAAGCATGCTTAAGATGGATGTTGCGTCATCATTGGATTAATGGATATTAATAAATATTTTTAATTATTTTGTGTTTTTCTCTTTAAATATAAATATTAATTTCACATTCAGGTTTCATTCAATGTTATAGTATGAAAGGCTCCTTTTACGAAGGTGCGCTAGCGTTTTTAGCGCACACACCGGATTAGCGCACGCTATAGCGCGCGCTAGTCGAAAAACTACCTCCTGCTCAAGAGGAGGCGGTAGCGGCTAGAGCGCGTGGCATTTTAGCGCACGCTATTCCGTGCATTAAAGGCCCTAGCGCGACTTCGTAAAAGGAGCTCTTAGCTTTCTCTGTGGTCTACGTCAGGGACACTATTCCACCGACAAGTTTCGCATTAGAATCTCAGCGAGAGGGAGAATTAGAAGTCCTTGAGCATGCGCAGATGCATGCTCAAGGCCGGCAGAAGCAGGGAAGATCTTCTAGCGGCACCGGCACGTCCTGTGGGCTGCGTGCCGGTGCCAGATGGGGGGGGGGGGTAAGTTTAAATTGTTCGGGTGGGGTTGCCGGTTCACGTGCGGGGGGATGCCGGTTCGCACGGAGGGTAGTCTTTGTGAGTGGGGGGGGGGGGAATGCAGCGCTGCTTGCCTCGGGGGGGGGGGGGGGGAAGTATCAAAGCGAGTTTCCATTATTTCCTATGGGGAAATTCGATTTGATATACGAGTATTTTGGTTTACGAGCATGCTTCTGGAACAAATTATGCTAAAGGTACCACTGTATATTGCTTTCTCAAGGCGAAGTCCCTCATAGTATTGTTGCCATCCTCACAGACCATTCTATCTTATTTAAAGATAAAAACGTAAATAAAATAATCAAAACTATTTATTAATATCTATTGATCCAATGACGATGCAACGCATAAGGCTTATTCTATAATTTGCATGTATAATTCTCTAGCGTGTAATTACACATGGGGTGCTCATGTGGGAGGGGCATGGACGTTCCGACTATGCTAGCATGCACTTTTTTAGAATACTTATAGTTGCGCATGGGCCAGGTGCCACATTTCGGTACACACATTTATACCACATGGGGCTCCTTTCACGAAGGCGCGGTAGCGGTTTAATGCGCGTAATACCGCACGCTAAACCGCCAGCCACGCTAGCCGCTACCGTCTCCTCCTGAGCAGGTGGTAGTTTTTAGGCTAGCACGGGGGGTCAGCGCGTGATGAAAAGTCACGTGCGCTGAAGCCACTACCGCGGCTTCGTAAAAGGAGTCCATGGACATACCTATTAGTGGTTGAACCTCGATGGCGGTGTATAATATTTATGCCATAAAAAAAAAAAACGCTCCTGCAAATGAGGCTGGCAGAGAGTAGCGAAGATTCACTAAATTTGCATTTGCCCATCGCTGGTGATAGTGATATATATATAGCGGTATATAAGATATATAAGGTATATAAGATAGTGATATATATATAGCGGTATATAGGATATATAAGGTATATAAGATAGTGATATATATATAGCGGTATATAAGATATATAAGGTATATAAGATAGTGATATATATATAGCGGTATATAAGATATATAAGGTATATAAGATAGTGATATATATATAGCGGTATATAGGATATATAAGGTATATAAGATAGTGATATATATAGCGGTATATAAGATATATAAGGTATATAAGATAGTGATATATATATAGCGGTATATAAGATATATAAGGTATATAAGATAGTGATATATATATAGCGGTATATAAGATATATAAGGTATATAAGATAGTGATATATATATAGCGGTATATAAGATATATAAGGTATATAAGATAGTGATATATATATAGCGGTATATAAGATATATAAGGTATATAAGATAGTGATATATATATAGCGGTATATAGGATATATAAGGTATATAAGATAGTGATATATATAGCGGTATATAAGATATATAAGGTATATAAGATAGTGATATATATATAGCGGTATATAAGATATATAAGGTATATAAGATAGTGATATATATATAGCGGTATATAAGATATATAAGGTATATAAGATAGTGATATATATATAGCGGTATATAAGATATATAAGGTATATAAGATAGTGATATATATATAGCGGTATATAAGATATATAAGGTATATAAGATAGTGATATATATATAGCGGTATATAGGATATATAAGGTATATAAGATAGTGATATATATAGCGGTATATAAGATATATAAGGTATATAAGATAGTGATATATATATAGCGGTATATAAGATATATAAGGTATATAAGATAGTGATATATATATAGCGGTATATAAGATATATAAGGTATATAAGATAGTGATATATATATATAGCGGTATATAGGATATATAAGGTATATAAGATAGTGATATATATAGCGGTATATAAGATATATAAGGTATATAAGATAGTGATATATATATAGCGGTATATAAGATATATAAGGTATATAAGATAGTGATATATATATAGCGGTATATAGGATATATAAGGTATATAAGATAGTGATATATATAGCGGTATATAAGATATATAAGGTATATAAGATAGTGATATATATATAGCGGTATATAAGATATATAAGGTATATAAGATAGTGATATATATATAGCGGTATATAAGATATATAAGGTATATAAGATAGTGATATATATATAGCGGTATATAAGATATATAAGGTATATAAGATAGTGATATATATATAGCGGTATATAAGAAATCAAATTAAATCAAACATTTTGATTCACTCTCTCGTGATCTCATGTATCGATTACTGTAACGCCTTCTTTAAAGGCACAAGAAAAAAGGAAATAAGAAGACTCCAATCAGTACAAAATACTGCAGTAAAAATTTTGTTATGAGCATGTCACCCCTCTTTTACGTAAAGCTCACTGGTTGCCTATACAACACAGAATCACCTATAAAATTATTTTATTAACATTTAAAACCAGAGAAAACAATCAGCCAGAATTCATTAATAACCTACGTATCCTTTACAACCTTACAAGGACTTTACGATCTACAGCTCAAAACCTTCTTACTATCCCATCATTGAAGCGTATAAATACATTAAGGTCTGCAAACTACCTACGCGAAAAACTTACACTAACAGACTTTAAGGGCTCCTTTTATCAAGCCGCGTTAGCGGGGTTAACGCGCGCAATGTTTCATCACGCGCTAACCCCCGTGCAGGCCAAAAACTACCGCCTGCTCAAGAGGAGGCAGTGGCGGCTAGCGCGGCCGGTGGTTTAACGTGCGCTATTACGCTAGCGCGGCTTGATAAAAGGAGCCCTAAGTCGAAATTAAAGACATTTCTCTTCCTTGACGCTTTTGAAACCTAACTGTCTTTTTAAGGACGACCTAGGACCTAGAAGGATTCTTACTACCTGCTCCCCTCCCTATTGTTTTTTCCCCTTACATGTTCTCGTTTTCTTTACATATTGTAGTTCTAGCCCTTCTTTCCCTCTTGTCTCTGCTTGTAAATTTATTTGTTTTTTTTAGTTTATTAGTCTTTTAAAGTTAGTATTTGCCCAATTGTTGTGTGTTTTTAAACTGTATTTTAGTTAATAGACGGTTTTAACATTATTGTACACCGCCTAGAAGATTTGATAAGGTGGCGTAAGAAATTTTAAATAAACTTCAAACTTGAAACTTGAACTATGCAAACATATATAAGATAGTGCATGGTTGCCTGACTGGCACCTACTTTTCATTATAGAATACTAGTATAATCAGGTACCGTATATACTTGATTATAAACTGGGATTTTGGGGCCCAAAAATGGGGGTCTCGGTTTATATTCAGGCTAGCACCCCCTCCCAGAATTATTGCAGGCTGCCACCAGACTCTGCACCCTGTCGACTCTGCACCCTGTCCCCTCTTCCTGCCCTGTCCTCCTACCTCCTCTACCAATCCCTGGTGGTCCAGCGGTGCAGCGGTGCAACGGGCAGGAGCGAGCTTTCCACATATCTACCCCGTTTCTAACCCGGTCGGTGGTGGCTGCCGCGAGATCCAGTTTCTTCTGCAGGAGCGTGCTTTGGCGCTCCTGCTCGGCGCTGAACGGCTTCTTGACTGGCTCCTGCAAATTCTTGCGATTTGTGAGAATTTGCGGGAGCCGGTCAAGAAGCCGCTCAGCACTGAGCAGGTGCACCAAAGCACGCTTCTGCTCGTTGCTGCTCAGCGGCAGAAGAAACCGGATCTTGCGGCCATCACCACCGATCGGGTTAGCAACAGGATAGGAGCGCGGAAAGCTGCACCTCTGGACCACCAGGGATTGGAAGAGGAGGTAGGAGGACAGGGCAGGGAGGAGGGACCGGGTGCAGAGCCTGGGAGGGAGGTGGGCTGGGTGCAGTGCCTGACAGGGAAGGGAGGGAAGGGGGCTGGATGCAGTATCTGACAGGGGAGGGAGGGAGGGAGGGGGCTGGGTGCAGAGCCTGACAGGGCAGGGCACTTGAATATTAAGCCGCCCAACTTATATTCGAGTCAACCATTTTCCCTCCTTTTTGGGGAGGAAAATGGGGGTCTCAACTTATATTCGGATCGACTTATATTCAAGTATCTACAGTATATAGAGCTGGTGTCATTGTGCACACTTATGTTCTAGGTTTTGCACTTTATGTAGTGAGGGGTCATACATTTAAATTCTGGTTTATGCCCAAGTGTGAAATATAGTGCAGTTCACATCTGGTTAGTATTAGCTCAAGATGAGTTACAGTCAGTAGGCATTTCCCCGTGCCCAGAGGGCTCAGACACTAATGGGCTGATATTCAGCGCTTAATTGAGTAGGAGAGGTTCTAACCTGGTCATAGAACACTCACCGGGTTCATTACAGGGTTATAAGACATCCGGACATGTCCGGCTTTTAAAAACCCAGCCCGAAGAGATGAGTTTGGTGTGGGGCTAGGTTTGGGAGTCCCCCCTTCACCAGTTCCCTTCTCTTTAGCCTCAAGCATGTCAACTGCTTCCCTAACGGTATATATACTGGATCTGCACTATTTCCTATTTGTACAGCATCTTGTAGCTCTTGAAATATACAGCTCCATTATTCTTGTAACTTCTCCTGGAAATGACCAGAATTCTCTCTGTAATTATCCTGGAAATGTCCAGTTGTCACGTTTGTAATCCGCCCAGAACTGCAAGGTTGAGGCGGAATAGAAATCAGTAATGTAACGTAATGTAATGTAAGTGGGGCGGACCCAGGGACGTAACGTGGCGGGCCCGGGACCGGAATGGGTGGGTCCATGTGTCCTCTTTTACTAGATGGAAAATCTGATCATCCTAGGTCCTTAGGAGTTAGCACTTAAAAAGCAAACAGCACTGAATATTTGCTGGGGGTGGAGTCTGGGCAAACCAGGATGTTATCTGAGCACTGACATTCAGTGCTGGCACCTGGATAACTATTCATGGGGGGGGGGGCAGCGCTCATAACTAAAGCCAGCATTAAAAAGCACCGCGCGTCTGATTTGCTCGCAGGTTATTGTGCACTGATTGCTCAAAGGGCTCAAGAGTGGGCGTTAATGTGTGCACTAAAAGTGGTCAAAGATTGTTTTGAAATGCATTTAAATAAATGTTAATGAGATTAGTATTAGTATTTTTTTTTTTGCAAATGCAACCAATAATAGCACTGCGATGCATAGGGTTACCAGATTTTCATAAACGAAAATCTGGACCTGTGGCCACGCCCCCAGGCCCGCCCTGTTCTGCCTGGCCATGCCCCATTCTGACCGTCACGTCCCACGCAGGGGCCAATCGATACAAAACTTGATGCATTTGGTTACTTATTTGGCGCATGACTATAAGAGGAGAATGCATAGGCGGACGGAACATGGGTGAGTCTTAGTCTTCAAGAGGAAACTTCTAGAACACGGCAAGTTGCACAAGTGCCAACACTTATCCCCCTATTTTACTAAAGTGTGCTACGCTTTTTAGCGTGCGATAAATATTAGCAGGTGACGATTTAACGCGCGCTAAAACGCTTAGCGCACCTTGGTAAAAGAGGGCCTTAGGCGCTGACATTTACACCAGTCTTCAGTGTGGCATAAGTGATGACATCGAAAAGTTTGGCGCGCAACCTGTGGCGTGGTGAAGATGAGCGGAACCTGGGGCGCTGGCGCCCCTCCCTCGCACTCTTCTCCGCCCCTCCCCCCGGTCCTTCCCGACCCTCACTTTTTAATTTTCCAGGCGCGAGCAACATCGCCAGCTTGCTGCCCGCGTCGTTCCAGCTGTCTCTTTGATGTCACATCCTACACCCGGGCACCGGAAGTGATGTCAGAGACAGGCAACACCGACGCAGGCAGCGAGTTCATAATGCTGCTCACGCAGCAGTACAACAGAAGGGGCAGGGAGAGTTGGGAAGGAGGGGAGGGGTAGAGATGAGGACAGGTGCTGGCGCCTTACCAAGACCACACCTGGGGCAGACTGCCCCTCCCTCATACTGTACCACTGCACACAAATGGTGTCTTACACCGTTTTCTATTACAGAATCTGGGAGCCGAGATGAAGTTCCAGAATCCTTTCTTAACACACAGACTTTTGGCATTTAAACCCGTTGTACAGATCCATGGTGAGACCCCATCTGGAATACTGTGTACAATTCTGGAGGCCGAATTATCAAAAAGACGTGCGGAGAGCTGAGTCGGTTCAGCGAATGGCCACCAGGATGGTCTCAGGACTCAAGGATCTCCCGTATGAGGAACGACTGGGTAAGTTGCAGCTGTACTCGCTCGCGGAACGCAGAGAGAGGGGAGACATGATCGAGACGTTCAAATATGTCACAGGCCGTATCGAGGTGGAAGAGGATCTCTTTTTCCTTAAAGGACCCACGGCAACAAGAGAGCATCCGTTGAAAATCATGGCGACACCAGAAAATATTTCTTCACCGAAAGGGTGGTTGATCGCTGGAATAATCTTCCACTACAGGTAATTGAGGCCAGCAGTGTGCCAGATTTTAAGAAAAGATGGGATTGGCATGTGGGATCTCTTCACGGAGGTAGTTAGGGGGTGGGCCATTAGGGTGGGTAGACTGGATGGGCCGTGGCCCTTTTCTGCTGTCATGTTCTATGTTTCTATTTGGCATGTGGGATCTCTTCATGGAGGTAGTTAGGGGATGGGCCATTAGGGTGGGCAGACTGGATGGGCCGTGGCCCTTTTCTGCCGTCATTTTTCTATGTTTCTAGATTCTGTAAACGGCACCATAAGTTAAGCATCCGTATCGTCAGTCCTAACTTACCCCCTATTACGAAGCCGCCTTAGGTTTTTTTTTTTAATCACCGGCCATGGCGGTATTAGCTCCGATACTCGTAGGACTTCTATGACTGTTAGAGCTAATACCGCCACAGCTGTCAATATAAAAACCTAATGTAGCTTCATAATAGGCGGGGGGAGGAAGGGGTAATTTTTAAAATTAACTTAATCAATGCTGATAATTGAAAGTGTCTTTAAAAAACCAATTAAAAAAAAAACTAGTTGGAGATGCCTAATTTAGTAGGCGTTTACCACTTTGAGGCAGTCATCTACCAGCTAGTAGGAAGGGTTAGGGGTGGATTTGGAGTGGATTTTGGCCTTGGGTTCACTTAAGCACCAGTAGGCACCTACCTTAGGCACACTCATTTAGGCCAAACCCCCCCCCCCCCCCAAACAAACCCTGGCCTAAATGGCGATGCGCCTAAGGTTTTAATGCCTACCAGCGCCTAAGAATGCTTAGGAGCAGTTAGGCACTGTTCTATAAATGGTGCCTAGTGGATGATTGACAACTACGCCTAATGATACCTACAAGTTAGGTTTGTTTAGAAAATTAGGCCCTTAAAGCCTGATATTCCAAGCATTCGTGCTCCTAATCTTGAGGGCTCTGCTCATAGGCCTTCTTTTACTCGGCCCCAGTAAATTTTCAAAGAGGCCAGATGGTCCCTCCCTTTTACTAAGCCGAGGTAGAGGTTTTTACCGCAGACCGGAGCGCTAAATGCTCCAACGCTGCTCCAAATTCTATGAGCGTCAGGGAATTTAGCGTTCCTAAAGGGAGGGATCTTCTGGCCTCTTTGAAAATTGACCAGGGCTGATGGCATACTTTTTTTTTCTCTCAAAATTTCACTGAACTCTTAAATTTAGGAGCATCGAGGGTGGGCAGTGACAAGGCCCAATCAGGGTACGGAACGGCGTTAGGAGCTTAGCGCTGATTTTCAGTGCCAGGCTCCTAAGTTAGGCTCCCAAATCTAAGTAAACCACTGGCAGCTCTAAATTTATCAGCATAACTTTTAAGCTCCTAAATGTGAATGAATTTTCAGCTGAAAATAGGGTGACGGGACTAAATCGCGCGAGACAATGGCGCGCCAACAACTGAGCGCAAGGTTGACGGTGCGCCGAAGAAAAGCACCATTTTAAAGGGCTCCGACGGGGGATGTGGGGGGGAATCCCCCCCACTTTACTTAACAGACATTGCGCTGGCGTTGTGGGGGTTTTGGGGGGTTGTAACCCCCCACATTATACTTAAAACTGAACTTTTTCCCTAAAAAACAGGCAAAAAGTTCAGTTTCAAGTATAATGAGGGGGGTTACAAACCCCCCCCACAACGCCAGCGCGATGTCTGTTAAGTAAAATAGGGGGGTTCCCCACCAACACCCCCCGTCGGAACCCTTTAAAATAGTGCTTTTCTTCGGCGCGCCATCAACCTTGCGCTCAGTTGTCTGCGCTCAGTTGTCGGTGCGCCGTTGTCTCGCGCGATTTTGTCTATGAACCGAAAATAGAGGTTCTTAATCTTGGCTACAAATAGGACCAACATTCAGCAGCTCAGGGTTTTGGGGGGAATTCTTAGGCCTGTTTTGCTAAGGTGCGCTAAATCAACGTATGCGCTAACCGCTAATGTGTCCCTAGCATAACACGCATGCGTTAGCATTTAGCACATGCTAATATTTACCTTGCGCTAAAAAGCATAGCGCACCTTAGTAAAAGAGGGAGTTAGTTCCCTTTATAGAACTGTTTCCTAAGTTGCAAAATGTACCTTTCTCATATGGCACGGTGATACGTGAAACGCGTGTTGGTGCAGTAACCTTGTTGACAGTAAAAAAAAAAAAATTCCTGATATTTGTCAGGAGTGGCGTTACCGTTAATAGTCAAAAACTGGAAAGATTTCACTCTTTTGAATTTTCATTTTGGGTGGCAAACAGAATGCCTTTATGATCAATATGAAGCTAATTTAGCTGAAATATCTGGGAATACGGCAACTTCATTTAGAGTATTGCGTTCAATTCTGGTCTCCTTATCTCAAGAAAGATATAGTGGCACTAGAAAAGGTTAAAGAAGAGCGACCAAGATGGTAAAGGGGATGGAACTCCTCTCGTATGAGGAAAGACTAAAACGGTTAGGGCTCTTCAGCTTGGAAAAGAGACGGCTGAGGGGAGATAGGATTGAAGTCTACAAAATCCTGAGTGGAGTAGAAAGGGGTATAAGTGGATCGATTTTACACTCCATCAAAAATTACAAAGACTAGGGGACACTCGATGAAGTTACAAAGAAATAGCTTTTTTTTTTTAAAAAGAAAAAAAAGCTTTATTGATTTTTAAACGTTAACAGTGCAATACAATTAATTTAAGCATAAACACCACACAGAAGCTTTAAAACCAAAAGAAGGGAATATTTTTTCACTTAGAGAATAGTTAAGCTCTGGAACGCGTTGCCAGAGGATGTGGTAAGAGCGGATAGCGTAGCTGGTTTTAAGAAAGGTTTGGACAAGTTCCTGGAGGAAAAGACCATAGTCTGTTATTGAGAAAGACATGGGGGAAGCCACTGCTTGCCCTGGATCGGTAGCACGGAGTGTTGATGCTCTTTGGGATTCTAGAATCTTGTTACTCTCTGGGATTCCGGAATCTTGCTATTCTTTGAGATTCTGTATGGAATGTTGCTACTCTTTGGGATTCTAGAATCTTGTTACTCTCTGGGATTCTGGAATCTTGCTATTCTTTGAGATTCTGTATGGAATGTTGCTACTCTTTGGGATTCTAGAATCTTGTTACTCTCTGAGATTCCGGAATCTTGCTATTCTTTGAGATTCTGTATGGAATGTTGCCCTTCTTTGGGATTCTAGAATCTTGTTACTCTCTGGGAGTCCGGAATCTTGCTATTCTTTGAGATTCTGTATGGAATGTTGTTACTCTTTGGGATTCTAGAATCTTGTTACTCTCTGGGATTCCGGAATCTTGCTATTGTTTGAGATTCTGTATGGAATGTTGCTACTCTTTGGGATTCTAGAATCTTGTTACTCTCTGGTATTCCGGAATCTTGCTATTCTTTGAGATTCTGTTTGGAATGTTGCTACTCTTTGGGATTCTAGAATCTTGTTATTCTCTGGCATTCCGGAATCTTGCTATTCTTTGAAATTCTGTATGTAATATTGCTACACCTTGGAATTTGGCCAGGTACTTGGGACCTGGATTGGCCACCGTGAGAACGGGCTACAGGGCTTGATGGACCATTGTTCTGACCCAGTAAGGCTATTCTTATGTTCTTTATAGATGTATCGGGCCCTTTAGAGGGTTTTGTTAAGCAGTGTGTGTGATTGTATGAATGGTCTGCCAGACAAATGGGAGGGAGGTAGAGCGGGGATTTGGGTGAGATATTGTAGATGAGGATAAGATGTTGTGTTTTTGCTAAGATTTTCTTAATGTATGTATATATATGTTATGATCTATTAATGAATTGTATTATTCTGTAAGATGTTAAAATTTAATAAAGTTTGAACTAAAAAAAAAAAAATTGCACCAATACTGCTTTTTTCAAAACAAATCAAACCAGTCATCAAGCTATCCTATGCAATTAAATACATTTGTCTCCCTTTCAGCTCTGTCTTTCCAAACAATTGGCCCCTTGTATCGGGCAACAAGCCTACTGCCCGGGCTGCCTTTTATACTAGGGAAAGGTGCCAGAAATCCTGCTAAAGCCGGGTAACTTTAGAGCCTCAGCAGCAACAAGTGGCCGGTTGTAAGAAAAGTGTTGGCCTGTGGGGGAGATATGGAAGTGGAGGGTTTATTTTTTCTGTAATTGGAAAATGGGCTAGCGTCAGAAGGCTCAGAAAATTACCCCTCCGCACAGTGATGCAAATGGTTCTGGAGTCTCGCTGCTCACCACCTCGATCAATTACTGTGTTATTCAAGAGAAAACAAACATCTTTTCAATTAACTGCGTATACATTGGTGGTTTGGGGTGCGGGCCGGGAGGAGGAAATGGTGAGATTGTTGGAAAATTTAGCTTTTCAGAGAGTGCCTTGAGGTATCCAGAGCCCAGTGGTCTCAAACTCAAACCCTTTGCGGGGCCACATTTTGGATTTGTAGGTACTTGGAGGGCTGCAGAAAAAATAGTTAAATGTCTTATTAAAGAAATGACAATTTTGCATGAGGTAAAGCTCTTTATAGTTTATAAAACTTTCCTTTAACAGTTAAAAGGAAAGATATATAAACTATAAAGAGTTTTACCTTATGCAAAATTGTCATTTCTTTAATAAGACATTAACTATTTTTTCTGCAGCCCTCACATTTAAAGTTTAATATCTTCCCTTTCTCAAAACTGACACATTGAAAATAAAATAATTTCCCTCCATTGCTTTCGGTCAGATGCTGGCAGCAATAGCAGTCCATAGTGGGGCCGTGCAGTACACAGAAGGCAATGGCGAACTACTTCTCTATCATGGCAAAAAAACCGTAACGTACCTCACTGAATAGCCGCAAAGAGTCAGTTCAATTCAAGGCCACATCTGGGTCTGGACAACGCTTTGGTCAATTTGGGAAATGGGGAAAGCATGGTATAAAGTTTAGGCAAATAAATTCACCTTCTGTTTTCTACTTGCCAGTCTGTTTCTCCTGCGTCCCACATGTGATTTCCATGTCTGACAACTACATGTAGACCCAACTGTGTAGATGATTGGGTGCTGCAGCAGGTTACTGGTAGGGCACCTGAAAGAGTGCCTCAAAGGGCAATGTCCGTTTGTGGGCTCCCTCTTCAGCCCGTCAGAGACAATCGACCCTTTTCTGGGAGATTAATTAAGAACATAAGAAAAGCCTTACTGGGTCAGACCAATGGTCCATCAAGCTCGGTAGCCCGTTCTCACGGTGGCCAATCCAAGTCCCTAGTACCTGGCCAAAACCCAACGAGCAGCAACATTCCAGAATCCCAAAGAGTAACAAAAGATTCTAGAACCCCAAAGAGTAGCAACATTCCATACAGAATCTCAAAGAATAGCAAGATTCCGGAATCCCAGAGAGTAACAAGATTCTAGAATCCCAAAGAGTAGAAACATTCCATACAGAATCTCAAAGAATAACAAGATTCTGGAATCCCAGAGAATAACAAGATTCTAGAATCCCAAAGAGTAGCAACATTCCATACAGAATCTCAAAGAATAGCAAGATTATGGAATCCCAGAGAGTAACAAGATTCTAGAATCCCAAAGAGTAGAAACATTCCATACAGAATCTCAAAGAATAGCAAGATTATGGAATCCCAGAGAGTAACAAGATTCTAGAATCCCAAAGAGTAGCAATATTCCATGCTACCAATCCAGGATAAGCAGTGCTTCCCCCTTGTCTTTCTCAATAACAGACTATGAACTTTTCCTCCAGAAACTTGTCCAAACCTTTCTTAAAACCAGCTACACTATCCACTCTTACCACATCCTCTGGCAACGCGTTCCAGAGCTTAACTATTCTCTGAGTGAAATTTTTTTCTCCTCCTATTGGTTTTAAAAGTATTTCCCTGTAACTTCATCAAGTGTCCCCCTAGTCTGTAGTTTTTTGTTTTTTTTAAATTATTCTTTATTTATTCAATTCTTCAAAATGTTAAACAAGCACATTAATACTTGAATACAGATTTACAATAAGAATCCAAGAAAATTAATAAACCTAACACTAAGAAAAAAAAAAAAAGAAATAGTCCATTATTTAGTCCACAAAATTAAGAAATAAGGATCCAAGTATTAGAATAAATATAAAGAAATATATATCATTTATAAGAACAGCCCGGGAAACAATTATATAAAATTCCCAACAGGAAGAGCTATCAGACCAATCACCACTCCCCCCCCCCCTCACTTCCTTGGCCAAAATAAATTCCAAAAATTGCTTAGGTTCGAAAAATAGAAAGTTTTTCCCTTGAAGTAAGACACAGCATTTGGCCTGAAATTTCAATATAAAGGATGCAACCAGAGCCAAAGCTCTGGGTTTGTAAAGCAAATTAGTCTGTAATTTTTGACGGAATGAAAAATCGACCCACTTGTACCCGTTCTACTCCACTCAGGATTTTGTAGGCTTCAATCCTGTCTCCCCTCAGCCGTCTCTTTTCCAAGCTGAAGAGCCCTAACTTCTTTAGTCTTTCCTCATACGAGAGGAGTTCCATCCCCTTTATCATCCTGGTCGGTCTTTTTTGAACCCTTTCTAGTGCCAGATATTTGCTTTTTCTTTTTGATTCTGTTGTGTTTTTTTTTGTTTTGTTTGTGGGGAGGGGGATTACTTTTTAGTTTTCTTTTTTTGTTTTAATAATGTGATTTTATCCCAGCAATTCCTTCAGTATTGTGGTGGGAAGATAAGGGGTTGATTTTCTTAGAAGCATTTTATATTCTATACCACTTTAACCAATGCCAGCTGGTCCAGAGTGGTTTACATCATTAAACATGTATTAGGGGGGAGATCCTAGCAATCCTTGCGGTCGGAGGAGGGCGTTAATCCGATCACCCTCATTTAAATTTTTTGGTTTCGTGAATTGGTCGGGCCTGCATGGATCGGCCACGGATCGGGCACGGAGAGTCAGGTTAGTGAATCTAGCCCAAAGTTATAGAAGGAGTTGGATTTCATTATCCACAGCCTAATTACCTCTTGCCTGGATTACTATGCTTCTCACGGGTCTCCCACTAACCCATCTCTCCCCTCCCCTCCCCAACCCCTTCACCATCCGTGCATGCTGGAGCTTATCAGGGCTTTCTAAAACCCAGACAAATACCTCTATAAAGAGGACATGTCTGCGTTTCCCCGGATGTCTGATAACCTTAGTAAAACCTTACCCCTTACTCCTTACCCCTTACCCCTCACTCAAAATCTTACCATTGCAACCCGTCACTTACCATTGTAACCCCTATGAGTTTTTTTACAGTCAGAAATGTTTCTTTTTCTGCTTCTTGATTTTTTCCCCCTTTCTTTTTTCCCATAGACATTATTTGCAGTTGTGTAACAAGGAATAAGGCACCGTATGGGAAGGCCAAGGTAGCCAGCAGCAAATGGCAGAAAGAGAAGAAATGATGCTTGCTTTTTGCAGACCGAGGAGGGAGCAGGGCTTGGGGTGGGGGCGATTAATTTCTCCTAAATGAAATGAGGTACCACAAGGGGCTGGCAGGAGCTCCAGGCTGCCCCACCTGAGTGTGTCTTGGGAGGAAGCCCACTGCCTTGTGTTTCCTTTAAAGGAAAAAAATAATAACAACGCCAAGAATATCATGCAAGTCAGAGCTGCTTAAGAGCCAGGCAAAGCTGAGTCGCTCCCATTCAGTGTTTTCGTTCCAAATGGGCCGATGGCCTTCCGCCTTCCTTTATAACATTTTGTTTATAAAGGTAAATGCCGCTTTTCCAACTAGAATAGAATGATGTGACATTTCAATCTGGATTCCTTCAGCCAGGAGAATCTGTGCAGGATGTCAGGCTTCTGCCTCATGGACACCTTGCAGAGAGCAGGATCAGTGCTAGTCTCCAGTTTTGAGAAATAATTAGTTCATTTTTTGGTACAAAATTATTCCTTTTATAGGTGTCCTTTTAAAGGGGGCCAGAGGATGTGGTAAGAGCGGATAGCGTAGTTGGTTTTAAGAAAAGTTTGGACAAGTTCCTGGAGGAAAAGTCCATAGTCTGTTATTGAGAAAGACACAGGGGAAGCCACTTAAGATGAGATAAGTCTTTCATTAAATCTAATCTGTATATTTATTTAAATTATATGCAAAGTTGAGAAAATTGTTCTATAGGCCAATGAGGAGACCGGCTACTGATAGGCTCGAGTGTTACCTGAAATAGGACGCCCGAGTGTAGCCACTGAGGCCATAGAAAGTCTGATTAAATATTTCTACAGTGATCCAGGAAGAGATGAAATAATATAAATGAGATTAATAAATATTTATGAAATTTCTGTAACAATAAGTGATGCTGATAATATCTAAGCACAGCAGAGTGTGGCACGAATTAAGTTGACTCTTGCCCTGGATTGGTAGCATGGAATGTTGCTTCTCTTTGGGATTCTAGAATCTTGTTACTCTCTGGGATTCTGGAATCTTGCTATTCTTTGAGATTCTGTGTGGAATGTTGCTATTGTTTGGGATTCTAGAATCTTCTTACTCTCTGGGATTCCAGAATCTTGCTATTCTTTGAGATTCTGTATGGAATGTTGCTACTCTTTGGGATTCTAGAATCTTGTCACTCTCTGGGATTCCGGAATCTTGCTATTCTTTGAGATTCTGTGTGGAATGTTGCTACTGTTTGGGATTCTAGAATCTTGTTACTCTCTGGGATTCTGGAATCTTGCTATTCTTTGAGATTCTGTATGGAATGTTGCTACTTTTTGGGATTGTAGAGTCTTGTTAGTCTCTGGGATTCCGGAATCTTGCTATTCTTTGAGATTCTGAATGGAATGTTGCTACTCTTTGGGATTCTAGAATCTTTGTTACTCTCTGGGATTCCGGAATCTTGCTATTCTTTGAGATTCTGTATGGAATGTTGCTACTCTTTGGGATTCTAGAATCTTGTTACTCTCTGGGATTCCGGAATCTTGCTATTCTTTGAGATTCTGTATGGAATGTTGCCACTCTTTGGGATTCTAGAATCTTATTACTCTCTGGGATTCCGGAATCTTGCTATTCTTTGAGATGTTGTATGGAATGTTGCTACTTTTTGGGGTTCTAGAATCTTGTTACTCTCTGGGATTCCGGAATCTTGCTATTCTTTGAGATTCTATATGGAATGTTGCTACTCTTTGGGATTCTAGAATCTTGTTACTCTCTGGGATTCCGGAATCTTGCTATTCTTTGAGATTCTGGATGGAATGTTGTTACTCCTTGGGTTTTGGCCAGGTACTGGTGACCTGGATTTGCCACCGTGAGAACAGGCTACTGGGTTTGATGGACCATTGGTCTGACCCAGTAAAGCTATTCTTATGTTCTTAACATGCCCATAGAATATAATGGGTGCCTTAACATTTAGCACAGGACCCCATAGTTAGGCTTCTATTATAAATGCACGTTCATTCATAAATACTGTTTATTATTTAGCATGTATTTAGTTTTATTATGCGCGGAGCATATCACGACAGTTTAGAATGCAAAAAGAATTCAATCAAATTAAAAAGAAAGGAGGCAAACATGCAGGATACATTTTCCATCATTCCAGAGTCTGGGACAGGAACCCTGGGCTCATCCAGTCGATAGCGAGATTATCCAGCAAAAAAGTAGACATAGATATCAAAGGATTATTTATCTCCCTCCAGTCGTTAATTAGTCTGAAAACAAGTGCATTTTGAGGGCAGATCTGAACAATACATATGGAGAGAGGTAAAGCATTTCAGAGCAATGAAAACAGAAAAAAAGAAAAAGTCACCGTGCCTGATGGATTCCCAACAGACTCTGGAAAAGCCAGGATGCACCAGCCTGTAAAGTGTAGTTACTTACCTGTAACGTAGGTTCTCTGTGGACAGCAGGATAGTCAGCCACATATGGGTGTTGTCCCAACACCTCCCAATTTGCGGATAAGCTCTCCAATAGCTCAGAGAGATTTTTTTTTTTTTTTCTCTGAGCACGTGTAGTGCCCGGGCCCCACTGGGCATGCCCGAGCCCTACCCATTTCCCCCTGCTTCCCCCTAATCCCCAGGATGTTCCTAGCTGTGGCCGGGTCGGCCGTATGGGGAGGCGGGTGGGTTGTGTGGCTGACTATCCTGCTGTCCACGGAGAACCTACGTTACAGGTAAGTAACTACACTTTCTCCTAGGACAAGCAGGATGAGTCAGCCACATATGGGTGACTCCCTAGCCGAGGGATGTACCGACTGGACCTGCGCCTTAGCGCTTTGTGCATCCCTCGCCTGCCTGTGGAGGCCGAGCCGGGCAGGGTAATCAGGCAAAGCAGGTAAAGTTGTGGAAACAAGGTTTTAGATAAAGTGCTGTGTTAACTGAGCAATAATACTCACAGAACAGTGAACTGGTCAATGACAATCAATGAACAGTGAGAAACCAACTGGTCAAAAGTGACAATTCGTACTTGCATGTGAGAATTCATACTTGCCTATTCCACATTCAGTCTAGACAGGAGTGCTGGAAGACCTACTTAACTCACAGAACAGCGAAAACTGGTCAATGACAATCAATGAACAGTGAGAAAACCAACTGGTCAACGGTGACAATTCATAACTGGTCAATAGTGACAATTCGTACTTGCATATGAGAATTCATACTTGCCTATTACACCTTCAGACTAGACAGGATTGCTGGAAGACCTACTTAACTCACAGAACAGTGAAATTGGTCAATGACAATCAATGAACAGTGAGAAACCAACTGGTCAACAGTGACAAATCGTACTTGCATGTGAGAATTCATACTTGCCTATTCCACATTCAGTCTAGGAAGGAGTGCTGGAAGACCTACTTAATCAATATCTATAACACCCTACTTGAACAGTGTTTGTCGATATTTATAACACCCTACTTGATCAGTGTTTGTCAAGGCTGTGCTAGTGGTTGCTGTCCCTCCCGGGAGGGAACCTGTGCTTGGTGAAGGTGTGCATGGAGGACCAAGTGGCTGCATCGCAGATGTCCTCTATTGGTGTGTGGTGCAGATGTGCCGTTGTGTTGGCTATGGTTCTGCGCTGGTGGGCGTTGGCTCCCACCTGCGGTTGATGCTGCGCTTTTCTATAGGTGAAGGGGATGCACTCTTATATCCAGCGTGCGCGCCTGCGTTTGGTGGCCGGAAGTCCTGGTCTGTTTTGGTCGTAGGAGACGAACAATTGAGGCTTGTCTAATCTGCTGCATAGTCAGGGCCCGCACACAGTCCAGGAGGTGTTGCTGAGGTGGCAGTGTGCCTCCCTGTGGGGAGATGTAGAGTGCCGGGAGGCACGCTGAAGCTGCCTTCGGCAAGAATCGGGGGTGGGTTCTGGGTACCACCCTGTTCTCATGAGGGAGTGTGTCGGTAGACACGATGGTCAGGGTTTTCCCAGCCAGGAATACGGGATTTGCCTCCCCCAAAGGTTTGAAGGGGTCGAGGTGAGATGATGCGGCACCAAGTTGAGGTCCCATCCGGGCGGTGGTGGTCTGACCGGTGGGTGAAGATTGGACAGTCCCTTCATGAAATTTTGTGATTACTGGATGCCTCGACACTGGTTTGCTGTCTAGGCCAGCGTGGTATGCCGTGATTGCACTTAGGTGGACCTTGATGGAAGTGGGTTTTAGGTCCCCCTGAGATAAGCTCAGTATGTACTGCAGGATGTCCGGTATGGGGCAGTTGTAGGGGTCTCGCTGCGTGTCTGTGCACTGGTAGCGGAACCTTCTCCCTTTCAACCCATAGCATTTTCTGTTGAAGGTCTTCTGGCTGCCATAAGAGTGTGCTCCACGTCTTGTGGTAGGTTCATCCTCTCATCATCCATGCGGTCAGGGCTAAGGAACGCAGGTCGTGGTGGAGGGGGTAATGAGAACTGCACTGATCGGGAGCGGGGAGAGGTGGGTGAACCGCTATCCCTTGCCGGAACGGGAACCATGGTTGCAGGAGCCCGAACAGGGCAATCATGATCACCGTTGCTCTGTCCTGAAGAATCTTCTGCAGGACTTAGGGTGTTCCAACTCACAGACAGACCGTCGGGGCTTCTCTTTGCGCAGAAGGTCGAGTATTTTGAGTTCGGTTCGGTTGCAAACAGGTCGATGCTCGGTGTGCCCCAGGTGCTGAAGATCTTCTTCATCGCCACTGGGTTAAGACACCACTCATCAGGATCCAGCTGGTGGCTGAGTCTTTCTGCCAGGTCGTTCTGCTCCCACAGGAGGTAAGTTGCCTGGATGGTGCATTGAATGGAGTTGGAGAACTCCCACATGTGGCAAGCTTCCTTGCATAGCGAGGTTGACCCTGTCCCTCCCTGTTTGCTGATATAGTGCGAGGCCACCTGGTTTTCTGTTTGGGTGAGGACTGCCCTGCCTGTTTGAAGGTTTCGAGGGCATTCCCTAAGGCCCTGAGCTCCAGTGGGTGGGTGGTCAGAGGTTGGGTACACTGGTCCCAGTGACGTCTGAGGTGCCCTTTCAGGGATCACATGAGTAGTCTGGTGTGCTGCACAACAAAGACCGGAGCGTGCTGACGATGAGCTGCTGGCAGGGATGCACTGGGCCAGGGATGTCATGGTGTCGATCTGGTAGTCCCGTAGGACGGCCTTGGTCTGCGTGGTGTCGATGACTGCCCAGATGAACGATATCCCCTGGGTGGGTATCAGGTGGGATTTCATGTAGTTGATGAGGAACCCCAGTTCTTGGAGGAGGGTTATGGTGGTTGATGGGGCTGCCAGCTGTCTAGATAAGATAGGACGCGCACCCCTTGAAGGCGAGGATGTGCCACTGCCACGCACTTTGTGAACGCTCTTGGAGCCGTTGAGAGTCCAAGGGGCAGGACCTTGTACTGGAGGCGCTGTCTTGGCTTTAGGAGCGACGATGCCTCCTGTGGGCTGGGTGCATGGGATACTAGCCAATACTCGGGCTGTAACAGGGCCAAGACTGTACCCAGAGAATGCATCTGGACCTTGTGTATGCATCTGTTGAGCTTACCGAGATCCAGGGACGAGCGTTGTCCTTGTCCATGGTGACGCGGGGGTTCCTGGAGTAGAAACCCCTTGGTGATCTCCTCTGTTCGTCACCGCCTCTATTGATTCTGCCGAAGCAGGTCCTCTCCTTGCTGCAGGAAAGTTGGGTCGTCAGATGGAGGGTGCCCCGCCCACTCGGGGGGGGGGGGCGGGAGTGGAGACAAATTCGGAATCCCTGCTTGATGATGCTGAGGGCCCACTGGTCGATGGTGATCCTGGGCCAAGCCTTCGCAGACAATCTGATCCTGCTGGGCTGGAGGGTGGTCAAGGTTCTGTTTTTGTCTTGGGGAGAGGGCTGCCCTTGGATGCCCCTACCCCTCGGGTGGTGCTTGTTTGCGTAGCAGTTATGTTACTGTTGCGAGCGCTGGGGCACAGACTGCTGCCAGTGTGGACTGGCTCAGTTGTGAGCTGGAGTCTCTATTTTATTTTATTTATTTATTTCCTCCCACTGGCCTCCTGATAAAGCCGCATCTGGAACTGGAGCGCAGCAATTCGTGCGCTCAGCATTGCGCCCTCGAAGGTCTTTTTCCCCGTGGAAACCAGGGTTTTTCAGGTCCTTCCCTGACGGGGGTTGGAGGGGGGGGGGTTGTGCTGCCCTGTTTCTCTTAAGCTACCGCACTGTCCATGTATGGCTGCTGCGGGTTGTCGAATCCCTGGGCTGGAAAGATCTGGTACTTCAATCCCAGTCTCCTTGATGTTGGTTGCCCTGAGGAGGGAGTCAGCCAAATCTCATCTCTGCAGTCCAGGAGGTTCTTGTGGACTGGAATCGCCACTGCCTGCGTGAAGTACTGGTACTGGTAGTTCAGGCCTTGTAGTACTCTGTCTTGGGTACTTGTTGTCTACCCACGTGGATCTTGAGAAAGGCTGTGAGTTTCTGGAGGGACTTGGGGTGGGTCCTCGTTTGTGGGTTTTTTTTTTAGTAAATATTTATTTATTTTTGTGGGTGGTGACTCGGGGCGTGGCTGGAGGCTGGTGTGTAGCTTGTTCCTCCGTTGCTTGGGTGCATGGCATGCCGCTGAACCGCGCCATGTTGTTGTGCGTGGCTCCCTCTAAAGGGGGACATAGTGGGGAGTGTAGCCCGCTAAGAGAGGAGTGGGTCAGCAGGAGGATTAACTGTGGCTGCTGGTCCCACCCCTGGTGGTTCGCAGGTTCATGTGCTGCTCCACTTGAATGGTTGGGTGGCTCCATGTACCCCACCGCCCTTCTCTGTCCTTCTTGAGAGGGGGGGAGAGCCTGCAGAGAAGGAGCAGGATGCACCCGTTCATCTGTGCCAGTGCATCTGGCTGCATTTCCCACTGTGCCTGGAGGCAGAGAAAGAGGAGTGATAATGCCTCTTGAGTGGGCTTCTGCTGCTGTACTGCCTATTGTATATTAAACTGTACAGCGCTGCATATGCCTTTCAGTGCTATAGAAATCATGAATAGTACAGAGTCCCTCATGCTAGCTGGAAAAGCACTCTGCCTAGGTTTTATGAAGAGCAAACAGCTTTTTAGACTGAGGAGTTTCAAACCCCCACCCTTGGAGAGGCATGGTCTGACATGCTGCATCTCTGAAGATATCAGCACCCTGCTGAGAAAGGCAGACTCCTCGTTCCCAACCTGAGAGGGGGAGGGGGGCGGGGTGGGAAAGGTGTGAATTGTAGACTCTGCAGGACCCCAAGAGGGAAAGAAACATCGAGTTGTTTTTTTGTTTTTTTGTTTTCAGCATGTCCTTTATAAGCTGAACTCTGTGGCAGCATGTCTCCTACTGGGGGGAGAGGTCTGCAGGTCCCCTCCAAGGGAAAGAAGCATGGGAGATTCTTTCTCCTTAAATTCAGATTGGGAGGAGGGTGGGGCAGAGCCCTCGGGGCTGCAACAGATTATCAGAGGTTTTCCCAAAAACAAGCAGATAGGACTTACCTTTGAACCCCAATCGGCTCCCTGCAGAGGCTGGCTGAAAGAGGCAGCATGCCGTCTGGAGGGTGAAAGCCCCGATCTGTTGCTTGCAGAGGCTGTGGATTTACGCAGCAGCATGCAAGACTCTTATCGGCTGCCCTGCAGAGGATGGCTGTGCGTGGCAACATGCAGGGATTCCTGGAGAGATCTCTCGGTCTGGCGAGACTCCTATCGGCTGCCCTGCAGAGGCTGGTTCTAAGCGGCAACATGCAGGGACTCCGGGAGATATTTCTCTACCGGGCCAAGTGCAGGCGGGGGGATTAGCTGAGCCAGGGCATCCTGGAGGCTCCTTGCCA
This sequence comes from Geotrypetes seraphini, assembly GCF_902459505.1. Taxonomy (NCBI): domain Eukaryota; kingdom Metazoa; phylum Chordata; class Amphibia; order Gymnophiona; family Dermophiidae; genus Geotrypetes; species Geotrypetes seraphini. The sequence goes on along the minus strand of NC_047093.1, from coordinate 12,389,681 downwards.
CTGTAGCATGTGGATCCCCCGCTGCTGCATTCTGATGAGGATGGCTGCTGGAGGAAGATTCTCGGGCCTCACTTCTCTTCATGCCCTGCGGAGGCTGGCTGTAAGCAGCAACATGCAGGAACTCCTGGAGAGATCTCTCGGTCTGGTGAGACTCCTATCGGCTTCCTGCAGGGGCTGGCGGCTAGCGACAGCATGCAGGACTTCCAGGAGAGATTTCTCGACCGGGCAAGTTGCAGTCAGGGGGGGGGGGGTTGACTGAGCCAGGATGTCCTGGAGGCTCCTCACCGGATTCGTCTGTGGATCCCCCGCTGCTACGCTCCGATGAGGACGGCTGCTGGAGGAAGATTCTCGGGCCTCACTTCTCTTCATGAAGTCTCTCAGTGCCCTCTTCCTTAGCTTGCGTGCACATGGTGACATGTGCGCACAATGCAAGCCACACGGAAACCTCGAGCGCCGGATCCAATCAGTGGGCGCACAATTCATGAGGATCCAGTGTGTTCATCCTCCTCCTGCATCCCAGTTGTTTCTTTAGATGATTCAGGCATCTTCAAGTTGATGAGTAGAAAAGTTGTAATGGAGAGCTGTAGAAAAATCCGACCGATGGGAACGGGCGGAAACTAAAGACTGGGGATTAGGGGGAAGCAGAGGGAAATGGGTAGGGCTCGGGCATGCCCAGTGGGGCCCGGGCACTGCACGTGCTCAGAGAAAAAATTAAAAAATAAATCTCTCTGAGCTATTGCAGAGCTTATCCGCAAATTGGGAGGTGTTGGGACAACACCCATATGTGGCTGACTCATCCTGCTTGTCCTAGGAGAATCATTTATAGAATGAAGAAATCGAGTAGGGACATAAGGAATAGTGAAGGAAGATAGATAGGTGGGAATTCCAGTGTGTAGGATTCTATGATTAGGTGTCAAGATTTTAAATTTGATTCTGAATTTGATGGGATATTAATGTCACTGAAGAACAATGACATGTCTGGCAAGGCATAGGATATGGGGCTGCTGCATTTTGTAAAGTAAGCAGTCTCTTTATCCTCTGATTTACAATCCCTGCATGAAAGAAAAGTCCATAAGCCGTTATTAAAATGTACTTAAGGAAATCCATTGCTTATTTCTAAGATAAGCAGCATAAAATCTGTTGTACCATTTGGGATCTTGCCAGGTACTTGTGACCTGGTTGGCCACTGTTGGAAACAGGATACTGGGCTTGATGGATCTTCAGTCTGTCCCAGTATGCAATTCTTATGTGAACCAAGTATAGGACAGTCAAGCCATTATGACATCACTGTTGAGGTTGGCTCTTAGGCATTGGTGGAATGAGGCATTATGACATCACAATCTCAGCTCTGGAATGTTGCTACTCTCTTTGGGTTTCTGCCAGGTACTTATGACCTGGGTTGGTCACTGATGGACCTTTGGTCTGTCCCAATAAGGCAACTCTTATATTTTTATAAAATGTTACAGAAGTCGAGGTGAGCTACAATAAAAGCAACATTTATGTACGTAGGTTGCACACAAATGTAAAAGGTGATTTCAGAAAGCTATTATTTATAGACGGAGATCAGCAGGATGCAGAGATTTCAAGGAGCTGTGGCTTGGGTGTAGCTAAGATATAGTTTCAATACATATACAATAGAGATGCATTCAATACATAAATAGATAATGATAATAAACACAATATTTATCCTTTAGGAATCAAATATGCAGAACATCAAATGAATCAAATATGTAGAACATCAACATAGAAATTATAAGAGTTCTTTTAATCTTACATTTCTTTCTTTTCTATCAAAACATCTTTTTTTTTTCTCTTTCTCTCTTTCTTTCCTTCATTACTTTTCTCACCTACCCTACCCTTATGTATAAACCTTAATTGTTGAAAAAAATTTTATTTTTTTTTTTAAATTGTAATTCCATTTTTTCTTTACCCACTTGTTTCAGTTTGTATTAATAATGCATAATGATTAGTTTGTATAATTTTGTCTTATTTGTATTTGTCACCCTAGTTTTTTTATTGTACATTTCAATTATGTAATACGCATTGAAATATTTGATATTGCGTAAAATCAAAATTTAATAAACTTGAAACTTGAAACTTGTTTGGCCAGGCGAAATGAACGCTTTTTAAAATGTCTATGCAAAACCAGAGAATGTAAGTAGGAGAACCCACGTGTAAACTTTTCGCCTGGCCAAACAAGTTTCAAGTTTCAAGTTTATTAAATTTTGATTTTACGCAATATCAAATATTTCAATGCGTATTACATAATTGAAATGTACAATAAAAAAACTAGGGTGACAAATACAAATACAAATAAGACAAAATTATACAAACTAATCATTATGTATTATTAATACAAACTGAAACAAGTGGGTAAAGATACACGTCTATGTTAAAACAATTCATTGGCTTCTTAAAAGGGGGTGGAGGTAAGATCTCAGGTTTATAAAATGGGACAGCTGCACATGTCATCAGCTAGGCATGAAAGCAGCTTCGTTGGCGGTTATTCGTGGAAAATGTTGAGGTGATACCACACTTTCTGCACACTTGGAATTTTTTTAAAAAAGTGTTGTCTTTTTGGAGAAACTGAAGGGAGACAGGTTCAAAACAAATGCAAGGAAGTTTTTTTTTCACCCAAAGGGTCGTGGACACCTGGAATGCGCTACCGGAGGAAGTGATCAGGCAGAGTACGGTACAGGGATTCAAACAGGGATTGGACGGATTCCTGAGGGATAAAGGGATCGTGGGATACTGAGGGAGGTGCTGGGATGTAACACAAGTATAGAAAGCTAACCAGGTAATAAGTATGGAAACCCAACCAGGTCGTGCATGTGCAAGACCGAAGGGTTAGGACTTCGATGGGAAGAAAAGACTCAATGGGAAACCAAGGTGGCAAGGGGGCCCCTTCTAGTGATTCAGACAGGTCGTGACCTGTTTGGGCCGCCGCGGGAGCGGACTGCTGGGCAGGATGGACCTATGGTCTGACCCGGCGGAGGCACTGCTTATGTTCTTATGTTCTTATGCATGCCAGGAAATACGTGAGTCTATAAGGGAAATCTCTCTCCAAATTCTAGAATAGGAGAGCGGCGGAAAAAAAAACCCCCAAGATAAATTTCAAAAGATTTTTAAAAAATATAAATGTGAAAGGAGGGTCCTCAGTCTTCACATCTCACAATGGGGGTAAAACCCCTCAGAGTTCTTGTTCTGATAAACCCAAAAGGGTATTTTGCCTTGTGAACCATCCCAGGACCGATCCCTTGGTGCGAGTGAAAATAAAACTGACGTCACTAAAGCCCTCTTTGACTAAGGTGCGCTAACCGATTAGCGCATGCTAAACGCTTACACGTGCATTTTAGTCTATGAACATAAAAATATAAGAATTGCTGCTGCTGGGTCAGACCAGTGGTCCATCGTGCCCAGCAGTCCGCTCATGCGGCAACCCTCTGGTCAAAGACCAGCGCCCTAGCCTTACCAACGTATGCTTTTGCTCACAAGGAACTTGTCTAACTTTGTTGAATCTCTGGAGGGTGTTTCCCCCTATTTGAATCCCTGGAGGGTGTTTCTCCCTATTTGAATCCCTGGAGGGTGTTTCCCCCTATTTGAATCCCTGGAGGGTGTTTCCTCTTTTAACATTCCAGTTTTCGACCACTCTCTGGGTGAAGAAGAACTTCCTCACATTTGTACGGAATTTATCCCCTTTCAACTTTAGAGAGTGTCCTCTCGTTCTCTCTACCTTGGAGAGGGTGAACAACCTGTCTTTATCTGCTAAGTCTATTCCCTTCATTATCTTGAAGGTTTCAATCATGTCCCCTCTCAGTCTCCTCTTTTCAAGGGAGAAGAGGTTCAGTTTCTCCAATCTCTCACTGTACGGCAACTCCTCCAGCCCCTTAACCATTTTAGTCACTCTTCTCTGGACCCTTTTGAGTAGTACCGTGTCCTTCTTCATGTACGGCGTCCAGTGCTGTACGCAGGACTCCAGGTGAGGGCGCCCATGGCCTGGTACAGCGGCATGATAACCTTCTCCGATCTGTTCGCGATCCCCTTCTTTATCATTCCTAGCATTCTGTGTGCCCTTTTCACCGCCGCCGCACATTGCGTGGACGGCTTCATTGACTTGTCAATCAGAATTAGCCTTTAGCGTGCGCTTATCGGTTAGCGCACCTTAGTCAAAGAGGAGGTAAGTGTAACAAAAGTTTTTTCAACAAAATTTTTAAACCGACGCTGTTCTATAATAGAACAATCCAGCGTCCAAAAGTCGTGCCATTGCAAGTAATAGCAGTACGATAACAGTCAGAAAAACGCTGGACATAAAAACCAAACTGTCCAGGTGGTTCACAGATTGCTGGATTGGCAATATGAGCAGCAGAGAGAATCAGAGCTGTAGGTCCTGAAGAAGAAAAGATTGGCCTTCGAAACGGAGCCCCGTCGAACTGAACTTATAACAGCGCGTGGAGTTGGCTCGCATCAAGCCTAGGTTTTTCTATTTGTTACTGATCAGAAGGGGAGGTCCCATTTATTAATAATCATTTTACCCCTTCTAATCCTTTCAAGACTCGAAGATCGACAGCCAATAACCTTTTTTTCTATTCCGTCACTGACGTATATAGGGCTCCTTTTACAAAGGTGCGCTAGCGTTTTTTGTGCACGCTAGCCGAAAAATTACCGCCTGCTTAAAAGGAGTCGGTAGCGGCTAGCACGTGTGGCATTTTAGTACGCGCTAAAACCATTAGCGCACCTTTGTAAAAGGAGCCCATAAATACAATGAGGTCTACTAGCTTCTCTCCCAAATTACTTACGCGAAGAATCAATTCTTAACGATTTTAAGACGAAGCTAAAGGCATTTCTCTTTCTTGATGCCTTAGAGACCTAACCTTCCTTTTAAGGGCAATTGAGTTCAACGTTATTTATAGCAGCCCCTCTCATCGTTTTTTTCTTAATTGTTCTCGTTTACCTTGACTATTGTAGTTCTTGCCTTTTTACCTTTTGTTCCTGTTTGTCTTTGGGCTCCTTTTATGAAGGTGCACTAGTGGTTTTAGCACGCGCAACAATGCCCCGCCCGCTAGACGCTAATGCCTCCATAGAGCTGGCGTTACTATTTTCCGTGTAGCAAGGGGTTAGCATGCGCGGCATTTTAGCGTGCTCTAAAAATGCTAGCACACCTTCATAAAAGGAGCCTTTTGGCTTTAAAAAGTCTTCACAATTTATTGTTATTGTTTGGTGATGCTTTGTCAGCTTAAAAGTTTTATTTTAGCTAAAATATGTTTTTATGATTTTGTACACCTCCTAGAAGGTGGATTGGGTGCTATAAGAAATTTTAAATAAACTTGAAACTTTTTCTGCTTACAATAAAAGTATTATGCACCTCATGGTGAAGGATAAACCTTGCTGTGTTAACGAGGACCAGCCCTTACAGCACAGGTGTCAAAGTCGGTCCTCGAGGGCCAGAATCCAGTCGGGTTTTCAGGATTTCCCCAATGAATCTGCATGAGATCTATTTGCATGCACTGCTTTCAATGCATATTCATTGGGGAAATCCAGAAAACCCGACTGGATTACGGCCCTCGAGGAGGAACTTTGACACCCCTGCCTTACAGGTTAGCTTGCTACAACGTTACCAAGAACTTGTGAAACTATACCACAACTATCTGGTTATGATTTTCGAATGGCGTTTCAAACTACAATAATTCAAAGATTAGATTATTGTAATGCTCTCTATCTAGGAATTTTGTCACCAAGACGCAAAGCTTTGCACGTGATTCGAAACAGCACGATTGATATGTAGTGGAAGTCGATTTGAACATGTTACAAGTTTCAAGTTTATTATAAAATTTGATTAATCGCCTGTTCAAAATTCTAAGCGATGAACAAAACAATAAAATTACAAAATAGGGGGACAAACAAAAGTAACAAAAAACTGAACCTTACAAAACATATTGAAGATTAACTTTACAAACAATAAAATGTGAGGAAAGGATGGGGACAGAAATACAATTTGGTTGATAGAAGAAAAGACACTTATGGTTGAAAACAATAAGAAGGAAAAGAACGAAGAATCTCAAAGAAGTTATGAAAATAAAATGAAACTCCTAGACAGTCCTTTTAGTCATTAAATATGTCTATAAAAAGAAAGCTTTTAAGTTTGCTTAGCGCGTGCTAAACGCTAATGCCTCCATAGAGCTTGCGTTGGTATTTTTCATTTAGCGCGTGGTTAGTGCGCGCTAATCTTTAGCAGGTGCTATAAATGCTAGCGTACCTTAGTAAAAGGAGCCCCCGAGTCTGAAAAAAAACCCTACACCTGGTTACCTGTTAAATTTCACATTGTTTCAAGGTTCTTGTGTTGACTTTCAAAGTTATTTACTATAAGATTCCTTGGTACTTGACACAAATGGTGGAGCTTTATCAGCCTCCTGGGTCATTAAGATCAGAGGGAATGTTGCAATTATCAACAGTGCACTATGCTTTTTATGTATTTAGATTTCTATCCCGTTTTCCCGGGAGCTCAGAACGGGATACAATTGACATTCACAGTAAAGTTACAGGCCAAAAAAATTAATTACAGGCCATCGAAGAAGAGGCAGGTGAGGGGATGTAGACAGAGGGAGGGGGAGCAAGGGAAGAGGGAAGAGGAGGACAGAGATGGGGGAGCGGTAGGGTAGCAAGGCATTAGAGGAAGGGTAGCATGGAACAAGAGAGGGAGGAGAGAGGAGAAAGGAAGGGGTAGAGGTAGTCCATTAGCACTGTTCATTTGAAGAGATGGGTCATCAGCGAGTCTTGTGATCTTATCTGGGCAGGCAATTGGTTCCAAAGACGGGGGATGATGTGGCTGTATAAGCGTTTATGAGCTGTTTCCATTTGAAGGGATCTTCCTGGAGGAATGTATAGTCGTTTGTCTGCTTGAGAGCGGAGTGGGCGGGCGGGAGTGTATTGAGGGAGTCTGGATGTGATGTAGGCAGGGGTGATAAGAACATAAACATAAGCAGTGCCTCCGCCGGGTCAGACCATAGGTCCATCCCGCCCAGCAGTCCGCTCCCGCGGCGGCCCGAACAGGTCACGGCCTGTCTGAGTCACCAGAAGGGGCCCCATTGCCACCTTGGTTTCCCATTGAGTCCTATCTTCCCATCGAAGTCCTAACCCTCCGGTCTTGCACATGCACGACCTGGTTGGATTTCTATACTTATTACCTGGTTAGCTTTCTATACCTGTGTTACATCTCAGCACCTCTCTCAGTATCCCACGATCCCCCTATCCCTCAGGAATCCGTCCAATCCCTGTTTGAATCCTTGTACCGTACTCTGCCTGATCACTTCCTCCGGTAGCGCATTCCAAGTGTCCACAACCCTTTGGGTGAAAAAAAACTTCCTTGCATTTGTTCTGAACCTATCTCAAATGCAAGGAAGTTTTTTTTCACCCAAAGGGTGATGAGGTGGAATCTCTTGTAGGCCATAACAAGGGCTTTGAACACACAGTGTTTGTTAACTGGAAGCCAGTGTTCAGCACGGAGGGCTGGAGATTTGGGGTTGTGGTAATCCAGGTTGTATAGGAGTTGGATTACAGAGTTCTGGACTCGCTGGAGGCGCTTGAGTTCTTTGACGGTGATTCCATTGAAGACGGAGTTACAATAGTCCATTCTGGAGAGCAGATAGGCGTAGAGGAGTTGGACTAGGTCAAGTTTAGTGATATATGGTTTGATCCTCTTTAGCTGATGCGGATAGTAGAAGGAGATAGAGACCACTTGTAAGACATGGGCTGAGAGGGACAGGTGGTCATCCAGTATCATCCCAAGGCTGCGCACTTGGCCTTTTGCTGACACAAGTGTAGAATCCCAAGATAGTATTGGGCAGGTGAAATTAGTGTTCTTGTTTCTGATATTCGAAAATTTAAGAAAGCATTGAAAGCAAATTTGTTTGTGGAGGCATTTTCCTAACTTCAGACGAATCTATCTATCTATGGGGTCCTTTTACTAAGGCATGCTAACTCGGTTAGTGTGCCTTAGTAATATGATGATTATGTTTAAGCGAGTTAGAAATCTTTCAAATAAATAAACCTATAAGGATGAAAGTTTCTTTAGCCCCTCCCATTACAGTATTCCCCTATATCAAGGCCCTCCCCCGCCATCAGACACCTTTAGATGGTCCTTGAGAAACTGAAAAAAGTCATTTATTTTTGAAAATGAACTGCGGGCAGTCTGGAGTTTTCAGGTATTTATTTCTTGAGCACAGGATGCATGGAAAAGTGCAATTAAAAAAAAAAAACAAAAACCCCAAACTTATTCCCTTGGCCATTCCATATCCTGTTGCTCATCACCACCACTCTGGATGCTAAGTCATAGATCAGATTTTCCAGCCATGGCTCGTGTGGTGCGGTGGTGGTATGGTCCTGCTGAATAACTCCAAAATGTTGATTCTGGACTGCTCAGCGCCACGGGTTGGCACGGGAGCTGGTGGGGGATCCTTCCCTGCAGCAGACACACACAAATATTCACAACCAGGGGACTTGTAAGGAGGCCACCAACCCCGAAATAAAGTGTCTGGTCTATTTTTCTATTGCTTTTTTTTTTTTTTTTAAATCTGTCTGTGGCTGGGAGGTTTCAATTACATCCACAGTTTAACTGATTTTCCAAGCTTACCACTGCTCTTTCTGGTGCGGCGGTGGGCACCGGCTGCTGTTTCATTACCTGATTTCCACACAGCTGTCTTTTAAAGTGAAGGCAGATGCAGAATAGTTTTCTGCTGCCTTCTTCTGAAACATCTAGTGCCATGTGGCCTGATTACCAGTTGCTATCTTTCAGGACCTGTGTGTTTGCGTGCGGTTCAGTTTTCTGGGCTACAGCCACCGATAGCGGCTCCAATTCCCAACAGCGCAAGATAGTCTAAATCTGTCTTTTACCCCGAGTACCTCAGATAAAGTTTAAAGAAAGGTGCACTTAGATTGACAGGCAGACACACAGGGCAGAAATAAAATGTGATGGCTGGCTTCCATTTTGGAATGTTCCATTCATTTAAAAAGTGTAGGAGGAAGTTTCCAGAACCAGCATTTAAAAAAAAAAAAAAAAATAAGAAGCCTTTCTTTCTGTCTCAGAGTTCAGTTTTCCTTAGGGACTGATGTATGGCATGCTAATTTTGGCTGTGGGGACGTCCCTAATTTTAGATGGGCAATTTTTGAGCAGAACCAATTTGACTGCAAAGGCAGCCAGCCTTGTGGGAGTGAGGACAAATGCAATTTCCTGCTGGAATATGCCACTTTGGGGCTAAAACATGTGCTTGGCAGATTTTATTTGCTCGAAATATATGATGAAACTGAACTCATTTTTTGAAGAAAATATTTTATTCCAGGAGAATGAAGTGGGTATAGTTACAAAAATTGTTTTGGATAGGGGATTTTCTAATCATTAAATCTGTAAATTCATAAGGATGTGCATTAATGTTATTTTATATATTGAGATGAGCTATAATAATTGCGGGAAATACATTTTTTAAAAATAAAATGAATAGATCAAATGGCAAGGGGAAAACAACATGGAGCAGAGATTCCTGTGTTGTAAATATTGCATACTCTTCCAAAGGATTATGCACTACTCGGGAAAAGAAAGACTGCACATTATTGATGAAGAATGCACATTTGGTGGAAAAGTGCACATTATTCATGAAGAATGCACATTTTGGGGTAAGAGTCTATTTTATTAATGAAGAATGCATACTCTTTGGACAGAATATACATTACTCTACTATTACTATTAATTATAGTGTTACCAGACATAAGCAGTGCTGTAGAGATTCACGAAGGAGACAGTCCCTGCTCGAAAGAGCTTACAATCTAAGCCAGTGGTTCACAACCATGTCCTCGGGGACCCCCAGCCAGTCGGGTTTTCCAGATATTCCTAATGAATATGCATGAGGGAGATTTGCATATAATGGGTCGGTCCAGCGGATGGCCACTAGGATGGTCGCCGGACTCAAGGGTCTCTCATACGAAGAAAGACTGGGCAAACTGCAGCTCTATACCCTAGAGGAGCGCAGGGAAAGGGGTGACACGATTGAAACATTTAAGTACGTCACAGGTCGTGTCGAGGTGGAAAACGACATATTCTTTCCCAAGGGACCCTCGGTCACAAGGGGGCACCCGCTCAAACTCAGAGGAGGGAAATTTAATGGTGACACCAGGAAGTATTTCTTCACAGAAAGGGTGGTAAATCACGGAACAAACTTCCGGTGCAGGTGATCAAGGCCACCAGCGTGCTTGACTTTTAGAATAAATGGGACATCCATGTGGGATCCCTACGAGGGTCGAGTTAAGGAACTAGGTCATTAGCACTCAGACTTAATAGGGTGGGTCAATAGAGTGGGCAGACTTGATGGGCTGTAGCCCTTTTCTGCCGTCATCTTTCTATATTTCTATGTATGCAAATCTCTTTCATGCATATTCATTAGAGATATCTTGAAAACCTGACTGGCTGGGGGTCCCCCAGGACAGGGTTGGGAACCGCTGATCTTAACAGACAAGACAGACAAACAGAATGCCATGGATACAGTCAGAACACTGATCGCTTTTGTTCTTGAGCAGCGTTCTGGCGCCTGGGGGTCACAGCTCCCAGGCAAGGTGGACCAATGGCTGAGAATGCTGTCCGGTGGCGTTACGAAGGGGGCGGGATAGAACCAGATTGGGAGGGCGTTCCTTAAAGGGCGCTTTCTCCGCTCCCGTCGGCTTCTTAGCCTTTTTCTTGGCCGCAGGGGTGGACTGGCAGCCGTGCTGAAGGGTGTCAGGTCAAAAGCGCTGCCGCGCCGCTCTAAATTACTGTTTATAGCGCTCCAACAGGAGGGCGTGGGGGGGGAACCCCCCACTTAATAGACATCGCACCGCGTTGTGGGGGGTGTGGGGGATTGTAACCCCCCACATTTTACTGAAAACTTCACTTTTTCCCTGTTTTTAGGGAAAAAGTTCAGTTTACAGTAAAATGTGGAGGGTTACAACCCCCCAAACCCCCCATAACGCCGGCGCGATGTCTATTAAGTAAACTGGGGGGGGGTTCCCCAACAAAACCCCCCCGTCGGAGCCCCTAAAAACTGTAATTTAGAGCGGCGCGGCGGCGCACGCTGCGCTCCATTGTCGGCGCGTGCTTTTGTCTTTCGTGCCGTTGTCTATGAACCGTGCTGAAGTACAGGTCCCGACCGGCTATGTATCCCCTTAGGGCATGCACCCGGGGCGGTCTGCGCCCACCCCCCCCCCCGCCCCTCCCTTAGTATGCCACTATCCAGTATCTTTACTCTGTAAACCGTACAGAACTGGGAGGTAATTGCGATATACAACCATATTGTTTCCAAGTTTCCAAGTTTAATATGTATTTGATTGATCGCTTTATCAATTTCAAAGCGATTAACAAATGTTTAAAATTACAATATGTAAAAGTTACAATATATTAAAAAAAAAAATTAAAAAAAACACGACAAAACATAAACTAGCTACGAGACAAATTGGAAACATTAGGATAAGTAGGGGGAGAAATTACAATATGTTTGAGCAGAGTAGGAAACAAATGTTATGTTATGTTATTATTATTAAATATATTTATTGATTTTCAAATCATACAATCAAGAATAACTTGTACAGAAAGCAAGATTAGTAATTCTACATAAAGCAAGAAACACGTCAACAACATTAAGATCATTTATAACTAATATGCTCAAGTCCTCAAATTATAAGATCCAAGAGCAAAGAAAAGAATTGAACAAAATGAACACTCTTACACTTAAAGTTAGCTGGAGGGCTGATTGCTGGGATTATACAATAGTCCTAGGGCTTATGATTTTTCTGCCTCCAAACGGGAGAGCGCTAAGAAAGGAAGTCAAATGACTAGGTTCAAAGAAAACATATTTAACTGTTCGGTGATGCACTATACACTTACAAGGATGTCGTAAGTAAAAGGTAGCACCCAGGGATGTAACACTTCGACAGATAAGATCAATCTCCAAATTTCTCTATCCTTCATCTTTAAAGATTTTAATCCATTCATTCATCATAACTAAAATAGACTACTGTAACGCCCTTTTACTAAATATCAGCCAAAAAGAAAAAAGAAGACTGCAAATCATTCAGAACACGGCCATAAAGTTAATCTACAATGCAAAAAAATTCGATCACGTCACCCCATTATTAATTGACGCGCATTGGTTACCAGTTAACCATAGGATCCTCTACAAGCTGATGTTCCTAATTTTTAAGACCCTCACATTCAGCGAACCACAATTTATTTTAAAATCACTTATCCCATACACACCCCAAAGATCTTTGCGCTCATCTAATCAAAACTTATTAACTGTGCCATCATTAAAAGTCATCGGAACAAGAAGAGCTGAAATGTTTACTGTCGCAGGGCCACAATGGTGGAACTCTCTTCCCCATTACATCAGAATTGAAAGTGATATCCTAACATTTAAAAAGCTTTTAAAATCTTATTTATTTAAGGACGCCTTTGATTTATAATTTAACTAAAGGACGCCTTTAATCAATTTTTATGCAAGAAAAACTTCAAAAATTTTACCCTACCTTTCGTTCTTTCCTGGTTTTTTGTTTTTTTCTTCTCCCACATTGTAACTTTACCCTCCTTCCCTATCTTTCATGTGAGTCTTAATTGATTTTATTGTAATTAGGTTAAAGTTTCTATATTATATTATTATGTACATCGCCTAGAATTTCGAAATAGGCGATTCATCAAATGTGAAATAAAACTTGAAACTTGAAACACCTGGTCTCAACATTAGAAATTTACGACGACGCTTTTGGGTCTCTTGTGATAAATCAGGAAATATCTGTACTTTAAAGCCCACAAATTCTTTTTGTCTATTTTTAAAGAATAATTTTAACAACCAAACTTTATCAATAGAGAGGGCTACTGTTACAATCAAAGTACTTTGTTCTACAGCCTCTTTATCAGATTTCTCCAATAACTCTGATACATCCAATTGTCTTTGGTCCGAAGACCTGTTTAACGATTTATTCTTGTTAGGTAAATAATAAACTCGTGATAAAGGAGGTATTGAATCTTCTGCGGCCCCCCAAACTTCAAGAAAATATCTCTTAAACATTTCTCCAGGTGATACCAATGGTAGCTCAGGAAAATTAATTAATCTTAAATTGTTGTATCTGGAGTTATTTTCCAAATACTCCATCTTTCTCCTAAGTTATGTTATGTTATAAAAAAGGTGGGCTTTCAGGCTGCTTTTAATCAAAAGAGTTTGCACTTTGGGAAAAGAGTACACATTATCCATAACCCCCTGCTCCCCTTCCCCCCCCCTCCCCGACACATACCTTTTACTAAGCTTTGGAGCAACATCAGAGCATTCGGTGCTCCAAGCCTTGGTAGAAACCTTTACCACAGCTTAGTAAAAGAGAACCAAAGCATTTGCATTGTGTGGAAAGAGTACACATTATTCATGAAAAGTTTGTGGGAGTGGAATCTGTCTATAAAGGGATTAAGACCAAACCTAAAATGAACATGATAAAAATACTCCTGAGATGTTACTCAATGCAGACCACCTGAAAATATCTCAAAGCAGCTTAAAAACGTTTAAAAGTTGGTGGAACATATAGGAACACTCATGTGTTCCAATGATGTTATTGTGTTTCAATGTATATATTTTTTCACAGTGATTTGAGGTGGTATGAATTGAGTAATATTTCCATGTTTTTCATTTTAGGTTTGGTCTTAATCCTGGTATTATTATTTTTTTTTTATTACAGATCTCTCCCACCCCACCACCCCCTACACACAAATATGGTTTTAAATGCATGCTAAGATATATGGTTTTATCCAAATATCCATTACTTATGTTTTTAGTTAATTCTTTCAAGATTTGGCTGATGATTTTTTGTTTGTAATGTTTTGAACTGACTAATTATGCATACATCAGACCTATCTTTGAGATTTAAGTTAGGTTGTAACCACATGTCTGCTTGATTGCCAATCTTCACAGACCCAGGCTCGTGTGAGAAGTCTTGAATGAACTTCCCGCCTCCATTAGGCTTTTAGGCCAGCTGCAATTATTTCGTAAATTCCTGAAAACTTTGTTGTTCTCGCAATTTTTAAATGGTTTAACTACCGTAAGCCTCAACGAAATGATAATATTATAGTTATTTTTCTTATGCACTTTAGTTTTTAATTAGTTCTTCCTTCTCTTATGTTTTCTGCTATGTACTCTAGTCTTAATTATATGTGAACTGAATCAAGCTCCACTGGGAGATGACCCGGTATATAAACCAAAGATTAGATTAGATTGACCTAAATTATTTATTTTTATATGTTTTTTTTAGAAAGTTTATGAATTTCAGGTTTGATTAAATTGCTTACTGCATTTTTAACTGGATTACATAGCGCAGTCTGTCAGGACACCTTATCTTTCTTTTATGTTTCTTATTTTAAGTTGTATAGTTAGCTGTATCCAAGTGTTTGGAAGGATAAGTGGCTTCAATGAAATATTTGAAGTATCTAGTCCAATGTCTCTGAAACTGTGTGCCACGATACAGTGGGGTGCCTTATAGAGATTCCAGAATTTTATTTTATTTTTTTTTAAATTCCCGTCATAAGTATACACTAGAATAGATGACATGTACATTAGAGAATGACACGGTGACAAAATTCATCACCGTTCCCGTCCCCGCGGATAACCGCGGGAAATAATCCCATGTCATTTTCTAGTGTCTATTTCAGCCTCAGTCCTTCTACACCAGCATTCTTCAAAGCAAAGCTTGCGGGTCAGTGGTTGTGGCCATTCATACTCTGATTCTTATGTGAGCCAAGGATAATGAAGCCATTGTGACATCACTGATGTGATTGGCTCTTAGGCACTGGTGGAATGAGGCATTATGACATCACAATATCTGTTCTGGAATGTTGCTGCTCAATCTCAGCATTCTTCAAAGCAAAGCTTGTGGGTCAGTGGTTGTGGCCATTCATACTCTGATTCTTATGGGAGCCAAGGATAATGAAGCCATTGTGACATCACTGATGTGATTGGCTCTTAGGCACTGGTGGAATGAGGCATTATGACATCACAATATCTGCTCTGGATACCAGAGACTGTCATTCTGTAGTGTCTGTTTCAGCCTCAGTCCTTCTATACCAGCATTCTTCAAATCAAAGCTTGCGGGTCAGTGGTTGTGGCCATTCATTCTCTGATTCTTCCCTCTTTCCTTAAAGAATGACATGAAGATGGTTTCCCGCGGTTATCCGCGGGGATGGGAACGGTGATGAATTTTGTCACCTTGCCATTCTCTATCGCATATGCAAGAGTCTGTCAGTGTTATGAGCAGATGTGTGCGTAAGGATACAAGCAGGTCAGCAAGCAAAAGAAAACCCAACTGTTAATAATAATAATACTAATAATAGCAGTTTATTTATATACCGCAGGACCGTGAAGTAAATATGGTGAAACCAAGCACTAAAAGAAACTGTGGAAGAGAGGTACGCGATGCAGGCATTTATTCAGTCAATAAATTGATGTGGAATTGCATGGCAACATTAGAATCCACATATGCTATACCATAGGGGACCCAACACGGAGAAAGAGAGATCGTTCACCCTCTCCAAGGTGAAGAGAATGAGAGGGCACTCGCTAAACATAGAAGGGAAACGATTCTGTACAAACGTAAGGAAGTTCTTCTTCACCCAGAGAGTGGTGGAGATCTGGAACGCTCTCCCGGAGGCTGTTATAGGGGGAAACACCCTTCAGGGATTCAAATAGGGGGAAACACCCTTCAGGGATTCAACAAAAGGTTGGATAAGTTCCTACTGGAACAGAACATACGCAAGTAAGGCTAGACTCAAATAGGGCCCTGGTCTTTGACCTAAGGGCCGCCGCGTGAGCGGACTGTTGGGCACGATAGACCACTGGTCTGACCCATCAGCGGCAAATCTTATGTTCTTATGATTAAAACATTTTCCTCAGGGGTGCAGAGGAAACTGAGTTTAAAAGAAAAAAAACCAATGTGAATGCAAAGCCAATGTATGCAGGAAGATCTCGGTCCTGTAGATATGCAATCACATGAAACTTTGGAAGCCCAGACAAGCATCATTCTTTGACGTGATTGGTCCTTGATAACTAACGGCAAGTCATTTTAGTTTCATTTTTGTATGCAGTCGATATCCTAACTTGAGCAACAAAGCAATCGAGGCTTTGTTTCCGTTTGGATCTTCTTATCCTCGTGAACTTGGATTTTCAGCTCCGACCGACATTAAATTAAAAAAAAAAAAGAGAGAATGGCTGCAGATGGTGGATGACAAAATGCGTGTTTGCTTGTCGATTATTGAGCCGCATTTTGAGTTAATTTGCACTGAAAAACAAACAAATCCATCGCATGGATTAGCAATTCTATTCTATCTACTTTAGTTTCACCATTGTTACAATTATTCCTTTTACAAAGGTACGCTAAGGGGTTCATAATAAAAAAAAAAAGTCTAAAAAGTGTCCTAAATGGCTACTTGGACGATCAAAAAGCCTGATCATCCAAGTACCCATAACCAAAGCTGGTTTTTAGACGTATCTAAAACCAACTTAGGCCTTTCCCCTGCCACTAAACGCACAGAGAGAAAAGAGGTGTGTTTAGAGGAGGGGAAAGGGCGGGCAGTGGGCGGGAGGTGGGCCGACCTACACCTAGGCGTACAACAAATATATCCAAAACAGTTGACAGGTTGCCTAGTCGGCACTTAGACCTTTTTGACTTAGATGAAGTCAAACCAGGTCTAAGTGCCGAAAAAGGGGCCACTGAGCTGATGGCCGCTGGTGCGATCAGTTCAGCGGCCCGACAACCTACCCACCGCAACCATCGCGGCAGGAGAGATGCCCAATCCCTCCTGCTGCGATATATCACCCCCCCAGAAAACGTCGGGGCAAGATGTAGCCCAAGCCCTCTTGCCACATCGAACTGCGGCCCACCCCCCCAACAACATCGGGGCAAGAGGGAGCTCAAGCCCTCCTGCCCCGCGATCACTAACCCCCCCGATTACGGTTGGCCAGGAGGGAGCCCAAGCCCTCCTGCCCCACTATAGCTAACCCCCCCCCCCCCCGATTACGGTTGGGCAGGAGGGAACCCAAGCCCTCCTGCCCCGGGCATCCGTGGCACCCCCAACAACATCGGGGCAAGAGGAAGCTCAAGCCCTCTTGCCCCGTGGCAGCTGCGGAACCCCCCGACGATATCGGGGCAAGAGGGAGCCCAAGCCTTCTTGCCCCGGCGATCATGCCCCCCCCCCCCGACTCGATATGGCCAGGAGGGAGCCCAAGCCCTCCTGGCCCCGGCGACCCCCCCCCCCCACCTACACGAACGGGCTAGGAGAGAGCCCAACCTCTCCTGGCCCCGGCAACCCCCCCCCCCCACCTACACGAACGGGCCAGGAAGGAGCCCAAGCCCTCCTGGCCCCGGCGACCCCCTACCCCCACCCCCCACTAAAATACGGGCAGAAGGGATCCAGGCCCTCCTGCCCTCGACACAACCCCCTCCCCCCAACGACCGCCCCCCTGAACCCCCGATCGCCCCCCTGCCAACCTGCGATCCCCCCTGCCGACCCCACGACCCCTCCACCCCCACCCCCTTCCCTGTACATTTAATGTTGGCCAGACGGACGGGTGCCAAGCCCGCCCGTCCAGCAGGCCAGCCGGGTCCAGAATGGGCGGGGCCTTAGGCACATGGGCCCAACCCGGCCCCTAGAGTTTGAAGGGCTTCAGTCTCTGGTTACCAGAGCTCAGATTGTGATGTCATAAAGCTTCATTCCACCAATAAGAGCCAACCTCATCAGTGATGTCACAATGGCTGGATTGTCCCTAACTTTTATTACATACGAGGGGGTGCTGTAAAGTTTTCAGCCCAACCAACCAACTTCCTAAATGCTGCACATTATTTTGCCAATTTGTAGAAACAAAATTCTATGTTTTGACTTTGTTTCAGATCATTG
Source organism: Geotrypetes seraphini (assembly GCF_902459505.1). NCBI lineage: Eukaryota > Metazoa > Chordata > Amphibia > Gymnophiona > Dermophiidae > Geotrypetes > Geotrypetes seraphini. The sequence continues at coordinate 12,371,743 of NC_047093.1, read as the reverse complement.
ATTGAACCAGATCCACGTCATTCTCGGTTGGGCTGAGGACTTTTCAGCACCCCCTTGTATTAACATTGGATTCTATCTGTTGCTTCTTTTATCGCTTTTCAAGAGCTGAGTAGATTAACTCATTTCATGCCGAATACCAGTTTGAATCTTGTACAACGGGTTGTTGTTAAGCTGAATTTACATTTATTTTGATTTATATTCACAAAAGGAACGTAACTTGTTTTGCCCTAACGTTGCCTCGTTCTTAAGAATCGCGAAAATCTGTAAAACCAAAACATCCTATGAAAAGTTTGCTGTTGGCACCGAGGAGAAACAAATGGAAGCCAGTGCTGGTGAACTTCAAGATAACAAGAAGCATGTGGTTCGACAGCCTTCCAGCGCCTACCTAATCCATCAGGAAACCCACCAGAGTCAACATGCTTCTGATCATTGGCTGCGGCCCTGGAATTACAGAGTGAAATGATTATTGCAGGGGCTGCAAAAGGTCAGCCTTTGTCTGAGTGAGAAGATGCTGTTTTTTTCTTTGGTATTGCACCGACTGAAAAGAACAAGCACCAGGACTTAATTTCTGGGGGGGGGGGGGGGGGGTGGGAACAGTCTGGAATGCAGTCCCACGCGTCACTTCTTTTCCGACTCCAGAGCAGCAGAGGTGCTCTGCTCCCGCCTCTCCCTTCCAGGCAGCCTGCGGGGAACAGGAGGGGTGGGGATGAGCCTAGTCCAGTCCTTTTCTCCTGGTGCTTCAACCCGTGGTCTGGCTCCCTTCCTCTGGGCCTATTCTACTTCCTTTTGATTTAAAATTTAGTGCCTATGAACACCCTGTATGCATAACAAGATGGCAGCCATGTTAGCATAACAGGATTGGAAAAGGGTTTGGATAATTTCCTAAAAGAAAATCTCATAGGCTGTTATTAGGTTGGACTTGGCGAAATGTATTTATTTCTGTATTTATATAGCGGCGCTAGAAAAGGTTCAAAGAAGAGCGACCAAGATGGTAAAGGGGATGGAACGCCTCTCGTATAAGGAAAGACTAAAACAGTTAGGGCTCTTTAGCTTGGAAAAGAGACGGCTGAAGGGAGATAGGATTGAAGTCTACAAAAATCTGAGTGGAGTAGAACGGGTACAAGTGGATCGATTTTTCACTCCGTCAAAAATTACAAAGATTAGGGGACACTCAATGAAGTTACAGGAAAATACTTTTACAACCAATAGGAGGAAATCGTGTATCTTTCTTCATAATAATTCTATCAATATTTTTTTCTTTTTATGTTGAACTTCTGTCGGCTCGGGATTTGCAGACAGGTTTCGCTTCTTCAGCTGTATCAATGCTGTCGCCTCGTGGTATTATCCTCCATAAATAGTGATGGTGGAGAATTGTACCGCAAGGGGACAGCCTTGATAAAGCAGAGGAGGCGAAACATGGCGGGAAGTCCCGAGACAACAGAACTTCAACATAAAAAGATAAGTGCCCGATAGTTGGGCGTTTTTAAGCATAATTAAAGTAAATAGAAAAAAAAAATATTTATATAATTATTATGAGGAAAGATACACAAATATATTAAAAAAGGATCGATGATGATTTGAGCAATTTTTCTAAAAAAAACTATGAAGGATTACTGTGCTCGACTCTAAGGATCCTAAATGGGAAGAAATTAAGTCTGAATTTGCTTAAATTTAGTAAGTTTGCATTTTTCTGTGCTATGTATGTAACAAAAAATAAAAACCCTGTAGTTCGGGGTCTCCAAACTTGGTCCCCCGAGGGCCGCAATCCAGTTGAATTTTCAGGATAAAGGTGCATGAGATCTATATACTTGCAATGCCTCCATTGTATGCAAATAGCTATATCTTACACCGCATAAGTAAATATCACAGTCTGTTCTCTTTACATCAGTCGCCTTTCTATATCCAACAGTTTAATGAGTGATGTCTCCCCATCTCTATACTAACTATTGGTGTTCAATTTGTTACATTTTTTAACGGGTTTCAGACATGCCATTATTGTACGCCCACATTTTTTGGCGATACAAAATCTTCCTTAGTGGCTATGGCTGTTGGCTTCTTCATTCACCCATGTTTTTAATACGTTTTTTTATATATACGTTTTTTTATCTTAAATTCTTAAAGTGCATGATATCCTCATAAATATTTGTGAATAAAAGTATTCTTGCTATAAAATTCAACTTATCTTAAGCATTCTTTAGTTCCTTTATAGGATCAAATATCGGGTAGGGGTTTGTCACATCGACATGTTTCGCCGTGAAGGCTTTATCAAGATATATACCCCCTTTTTTTGTTTGTTTTAACCGACCATCCCGATGTCAAAGTTTTTCTGCTTAAGATAAGTTGAATTTTATAGCAAGAATACTTTTATTCACAAATATTTATGAGGATATCATGCACTTTAAGAATTTAAGATAAAAAAACGTATATATAAAAAAACGTATTAAAAACATGGGTGAATGAAGAAGCCAACAGCCATAGCCACTAAGGAAGATTTTGTATCGCCAAAAAATGTGGGCGTACAATAATGGCATGTCTGAAACCCGTTAAAAAATGTAACAAATTGAACACCAATAGTTAGTATAGAGGTGGGGAGACATCAGTCATTAAACTGTTGGAAATAGCTATATCTTATGCATATTCATTGAGGGAAATCCTTAAAAACCTGAGTGGGTGAGGGCTGAGGAGGTCGGACACCCCAGTTCTAGTGTATGAGCTCCCACTGCCTTGAGGCCGTCTTCTTTAGTTCTGAGGCCTAGACTGGAGTTCATTCGGCACAATGTTTAATGCTGTCACAGCCAGGAAGTGATGTTTTGGCCTATGAAAAAACCGCCATAACACAGCTTAGCGGGTGGAAGTTGACACTAATAGCCCCATTGCCTGTTTCTCAAACTAATAGAACCGTGGAAGACGGATTCTATACTAAAACACTGCACATACTAATCCATGGGAACTTACCAATGAAACTCAACATTAAACATAGATTTGATCCATTTAAGTTGGTGGTGGAAGGCCTAATCATGCATTTAGTTTCTCTGCAAAAGAAAAATAAATCTGTGCAGCATTTAAATGGACTGCATGTGTTCTAATAAATAAGCATTGAGTTAACCATTCAGACCTCTGAAAGACACACAATCTGAGCAAAGTAGGCAGATACATTAGTGGTTTCTGATCGACTTTTGAATAGCCACAGAAATGTGCTCTAGGCTCTACACTGAGGTAAAACAATCCTGTCTGTCTCAAGCATAAATTCAACAGCAGAAAGACATTTTTGACTTACTTTTCAAAGAAAGAAAAGGGAGCTTGTTTGTGTGCGTCTGTGGGCCCACTCCAAATAAGTTTTACATTTGGGGGCCAGATTCTATAAACGGCAGCTAAGCGCGCTTACGTCGTAAGTGCCGCTCCACGCGGTTGTCAATCGACTGCTGGATATCCCTCATCTAATCATATATTTAAATCGCCATTGGCGGGGGGGGGGGGGGAGCGTTCCTTTGCAGGCGTCTTGTTTTGCAGTTCTTCCCTAATCTTGCAGCCACCAACAGTTGTCCACGGCCAACACCGACAAATTTTCGTACGTCAGTTGCGCCCCCGACAACTGCGTGCATGGAAAAGTACGCGTACGACAATTACGCCCCATCAATTGTGCTCCGTGAAATGCGCACACCAATCTGAATCTGCCATAAGTGGATATCTGGCAGGCCCTGATTTGCTCAGACTCCTCAGGACCCGTCCCTTGGGAGGGGCATGGCGCCTCAAGCCCATCCCAAGGGCCCCGTCCCTTGGGATGGGCTTGAGGCGCCATGCCCCTCCCAAGGGACGGGTCCTGAGGAGTCTGAGCAAATCAGGGCCTGCCAGATATCCACGTATGTAAAGGGTTCCCATAATCATAATCTAAACTTTACCCTAACACTAGATACCAAGTGAATCTTTTAAGTGTAGTAGGGGCGTCCTCCCCCCCTCAAAAAAGAGGGTTATGTTTCTAGAGGTTCCGGCTCTAGATATATTTAAGTGGATGATTTATTTACTTCATAAAAGCTATCAACTTGGACATCATCTCTTCACAAGTTCTCTGTTCTTCTAGCTGTGACTTTTTGTGGAGTGAACAGGGTCAATTCCTTCCGTTGTTTTGAGATTAATTTTCTTTACCATGCTTTTTTAGTTACATAAGAAATAAAGGCGGATAAAGACCATATGACCATCCATGCTATCTACTACCTCTTTCTTTCCCTTAGAGATCCTATGTACTTGTCTCAAGCTTGCATGGATTTAGGTACGGTCCTTGTCTCCAACATCTCCACTGGGAGGCTGTTCCATGAATTCACCGCCCTTTCCATGAAGAAGTATGTCCTCTGGTTACTCCCGAGTATGATCCCTTTCACTTTCATCTTATCTCACCTCAACAGAATGCCTCTTTTCGATTGAACGAAACTTGCCCTTTGTGCATTCATGCCACAGCGGTATTTAAATGTTTATTCATGTATCGGAGAAAGTTATAATGCCGCTTTATAGGGCAATGGTCAGACCCCACTTGGAATACTGCGTCCAACATTGGTCTCCCTACCTAAAGAAGGATATAAAACTGCTGGAGAGGGTGCAGAGACGAGCAACCAAACTAGTGAAGGGTATGGAGAAACTGGTATATGAGGATCGACTTAAAACACTGGGATTGTTCTCCCTTGAGAAAAGGAGACTGCGTGGGGATATGATCGAGACCTTCAAAATACTGAAAGGAATCGACAAAATAGAGCAGAGAAGATTATTTACATTGTCCAATTTGACACGGACAAGAGGACATGAAATGAAGCTGAGGGGGGACAAGTTCAGGACTAATGTCAGAAAGTTCTGCTTCACACAGAGAGTGGTTGGCATCTGGAATACTCTCCCAGGGGAGATTATTGCAGAATCGACAGTCCTAGGCTTCAAAAGCAAACTAGATGCATATCTCCTTGAGAGAGGCATATAAAGTATGGTTGGCTATAAAATAAACCAGGTGTATACCTGGCAGGGCCTCCGCGTGTGCGGATCGCCGGACTTGATGGACCGAAGGTCTGATCCGGAGATGGCGCTTCTTATGTTCTTATGTTCTTATGTTCTATTGACTGTTGCTCAAAAGTGCATTGTTAGCATCTTTGAAGGATATCGCCAAATGAGGGAACTAGGGCATCCCGATAGTGACGTTATAATAAACACCGAAGTAGACCACGTGCCCAGAGTGAATTGCAAATTATCACTGCCAACCGTCAAAAAAGTTGTTAATCAGAACCAAAAAAACAATGCTTGAAGTATCTAGTTATAAGTTAGAAAAGTGGATATAATAGGCATCTCTGAGACCTGGTGGGAGGAAGAAAATCAATGAGACAACGTCATACCAGGCTACAACTGTATCATAGTGATAGGGTGGATTAGATTGGAGGAGGGGTAGAACTATATGTCAATGAGGACCCTGAATCCTATAGACTAACCAGTCATTATTCAGCTCATGGTGGCCAGCATTTTTAAATGGTCAGGTCTTCATGATGTTGGAGGTGGGAGGGAGAGGGATACAAGATTACAAGGGAGGGAGGAAAGGAAGCACCAGTAAACCTGAAGCCACTACCCTGAAGTTAACCGGGCACCAGCCACCCAGATAGCGTCTCAGCTAAAGTTAGGATGGCCTCTTTGCTGTCCTAATTTAGGCCCTCCTTTACAAAGCCACGCTAGCATTTTTTAGCGCCGGCCATGGCGGTAAAAACTCTAACGCTCATAGGATTTTTATGAGCATCGGAGTTCTTACTGCCGTGGCCGGCGCTAAAAACGCTAGCGCGGCTTTGTAAAGGAGGGGATTAACCATACACTTAATTAGTTGATAGTCTGAATATCACCACCTGGCCTGAATGAACAAACAGATGTTGCATATCAGTTAGCGACGCTAACAAATGGAGTAACACAATAATATGATTTCAATTACCCCAATATGGACTGGATAAATTCAATATCAGGCCATTATAGTGGGGTAAAGTTGCTAGATAAAATCAAGGACTGCTTTATAATGCAGAAGAGATGGATCTAGCACTTATTGGACCAAAGGATCTAGCACAAGATGTAATAGTGCTGGATCACTTGACAATTTTGATCATAACATGATCACATTTGATTTAATAACTGGAATAAGTACACACAAAAAATGCCCATGGCCACACATCTTTTATTGTTTCTCTCTTCCTTAAGAACATAAGAACAGCCTTACTGGGTCAGACCAATGGTCCATCAAGCCCAGTAGCCCGTTCTCACGGTGGTCAATCCAGATCCCCAGTACCTGGCCAAAACCCAAGGAGTAGCAATATTCCATACAGAATCTCAAAGAATAGCAAGATTCCAGAATCCCAGAGAGTAACAAGATTCTAGAATTCCAAAGAGTAGTAACATTCCATACAGAATCTCAAAGGATAGCAAGATTCCGGAATCCAAGAGAGTAACAAGATTCTAGAATCCCAAAGAGTAGCAACATTCCATACAGAATCTCAAAGAACAGCAAGATTCCGGAATCCAAGAGAGTAACAAGATTCTGGAATCCCAAAGAGTAGCAACATTCCATACAGAATCTCAAAGAATAGCAAGATTCCAGAATCCCAGAGAGTAACAAGATTCTAGAATTCCAAAGAGTAGTAACATTCCATACAGAATATCAAAGGATAGCAAGATTCCAGAATCCCAAAGAGTAGCAACATTCCATACAGAATCTCAAAGGATAGCAAGATTCCGGAATCCCAGAGAGTAACAAGATTCTAGAATCCCAAAGAGTAGCAACATTCCATACAGAATCTCAAAGGATAGCAAGATTCCGGAATCCCAGAGAGTAACAAGATTCTAGAATCCCAAAGAGTAGCAACATTCCATATAGAATCTCAAAGAACAGCAAAATTCCGGAATCCAAGAGAGTAACAAGATTCTAAAATCCTAAAGAGTAGCAACATTCCATACAGAATCTCAAAGAACAGCAAGATTCCGGAATCCCAAAGAGTAGCAACATTCCATACAGAATCTCAAAGAACAGCAAGATTCCGGAATCCAAGAGAGTAACAAGATTCTGGAATCCCAAAGAGTAGCAACATAATTCTAGAATCCCAAAGAGTAGCAACATTCCATACAGAATCTCAAAGAACAGCAAGATTCCGGAATCCCAAAGAGCATCAACATTCCATGTTAACGATCCAGGGCAAGCAGAGGCTTCCTTTCCACCCTCATTTCTTTCATGACCTTTTGTAACTTGTTGTTTGGATATTTGAATTTGATTGGTGGCATATCAACTAAATATGAACTATGAACTGGTTGGAAGTGAAAAGGAGTGAAAGAAAACTGAGTCTAGGATACGTATTTGACTCAGAACAGGCTGCTCCAGTCCTCGCATGACTGGCCAATCAGTGAGTCTATGTAAGCAAGGAGACAAAACCAGGACTACATCAGCCAGTGATGAATAAACGGAACCAGACAATCAACCTAGTTTATTTTGCGCTTTGTAAAAAAAAACAAAAAAAAAAAAACTGAGCTGAAAGTGTTTTCTTTTCAAAGGCAAGAATCTTTTTCTATTGTTTCTGGCTCAGTGTCCTTCACCAGTAGCTTGTTATTGCTTCTGCTTGGGCTGAGTTACTGGTTCTCACTTTACTCCTCCAAGCTGAGAATGTGGGAGAGATTAAACCGCGTTAGATTAAACCGCCCTTTTCCTTTCAGTGGTGTGAGATTAATAACCTGTTTAGAAGCAATATCAACAGAAACACCCCCCCACCCCCCACACACAGATTTTATTTATTAATTGCTCCTCAGAGAACATTCCAGTGAGGATGAAAGGAGGAGTTTTGTATACCATCTGCTTGAGACACGTCAAACCAGTCTGGTTTTGAGGTGGCCAACAATGAAAAGGAAGGTAATCGCTACAACCTTAGCATCCTGAGGTTGTGGGTTCAAATCCCACACTGCTCCTTATGACTCTGTACAAGTCACTTAATTCACCCATTGCCCCAGGTACATTAGATAGATTGTGAGCCCACTGGGACATAGAAACATAGAAGATGATGGCAGATAAGGGCCATAGCCCATCGGGTCTGCCCACTCTACTGACCCACCCCCAAGTCTACTATCCTAGGGATCCCACTCCTGGTGACAGGTTCCCTTGGCTTAACCCTCTAAGGGATCCCACATGGGCATCCCATTTGCTCTTAAATTCTTGCACGCTGTTTGCCTCGATCACCTGCACCGGGAGCTCGTTCCAAGGATCAACCACTCTCTCGGTGAAGAAATATTTCCTGGTGTCGCCATGAAATTTCCCGCCCCTGAGTTTGAGCGGATGCCCTCTTGTGGCTGAGGGTCCTTCTTCCATCTCGATACGGCCGGTAATATACTTAAACGTCTCGATCATGTCTCCTCTCTCCCTACGTTCCTCGAGTGAGACATGGGAAGATGCTTGAGCACCTGAATAAATTCATGTAAACCGTTCTAAGCTCCCTTGGGAGAATAAATGGTGAAAAGTTTCAGCCTCTGATCACCAGAGCAGGTATTGTGATGTCATAATGCCTCATTCCACCAATAAGAGCCAACCTCCTCAGTGATGTCACAATGGCTGGATTGTCCTACACTTGTCTCACTTTTACTACATTTTGGTTTCTTGAGTGGCGCAGTGGTTAAAGCTACAGCCTCAGCACCCTGGGGTTGTGGGTTCAAACCCACACTGCTCCTTGTGACCCTGGGCAAGTCACTTAATCCCCCATTGCCCCAAGTAAATTAGATAGTGACAGATAGGGAAAATGCTTCAGTACCTGAAAGTAAACCACTTAAGTTTTAACTGGTATATAAATACTTAAATAAATAAAAATAAGGTGCAGTAAAAGAACAAACGCAAGGAAATTCTTCTTCACACAGAGAGTGGTGGACACATGGAACACCCTTCTGGAGGCCGTGATAAGAAATAGCACAGTACAGGGTTTCAAGGAAGACCTGGATAGGTTCCTGGAGGACAAAGGGATTGAGGGGTACAGATAAGAGCAGTGGAAGGTTTAGAGATAAGTGTAGAGGTAGGTATAAAATTAGTCAGGGACCGCTGCTCAGGCAATATGCCTGATGGGCCGCCGCGTGAGCGGACCGCTGGGCTGGATGGACCTCTGGTCTACCCCGGCGGAGGCGACTACTTATGTACTTATGTACTTAACTTTTATCACATGGGGATCAGCAGCCTTTGATATAAGAGTCCCAGAGGTTGTTGACTTATCGTAGGAAAGGAATCATGCTCTCCCCGACCTCTGATCAAGCCTCTCACTCCTGAAGAGATCCTTCGCATCCCTGATTAAGCTGTCCTGCTCCCATGGTGACATCTCCCCCTTCCTTCAAAATGGTGCCTCTAGTCTATAGTTGGCTCACTGTTTTAATCCTCGGGGAGAGTGTTAGGCCTTGCGGGAATAAAAGCCTATTCCAAATGCTGTAATGATAACACATAAATATTTGGGAGAAAAAAGATCTCGGTTCAAAATTTGACTCCTGCTTTTATGGTACTGTATACTTATACTATACAAGCCGCTATACTTTGCAACGGTGACGGGTCAAAAGTGCGTGGGACAAACGCACGCCGACATTTCAGAGCGGACAATTGAGCGCAAAACTTCAGCGCTCCGCCCTAAAAGCTTATTTTAAAGGGCTCCGACGGAGGTGTGTGGGGGGAACCCCCCCACTTTACTTAATAGTGTTCGCGTGTTCATGCTGCCGTGTTGGGGGTGTGTAGGGGGTGTAACCCCCCACATTATACAGAAAACTTAACTTTTCCCCTAAAAAATAGGTAAAAAGTTAAGTTTCCTCTATAATGGGGGGTTACAACCCACTATTCTAATTACCACACAACCCCATATGGACCAAAGGTACACCCACTGCAACACATAGAAACACAGAAACATAGAAGATGATGGCAGATAAGGGCCATAGCCCATCAGGTCTGCCCACTCTACTGACCCACCCCCAAGTCTACTATCCTAGGGATCCCACTCCTGGTGACAGGTTCCCTTGGCTTAACCCTCTAAGGGATCCCACATGGGCATCCCATTTGCTCTTAAATTCTTGCACGCTGTTTGCCTCGATCACCTGCACCGGGAGCTCGTTCCAAGGATCAACCACTCTCTCGGTGAAGAAATATTTCCTGGTGGTCGCCATGAAATTTCCCGCCCCTGAGTTTGAGTGGATGCCCTCTTGTGGCTGAGGGTCCTTTGAGAAAGAGAATCTCTTCTTCCATCTCGATACGGCCGGTAATGTACTTAAACGTCTTGATCATGTCTCCTCTCTCCCTACGTTCCTCGAGTGAGTCCAGCCGCAAGTTTTTCAGCCTTTCCTCGTACGATAGATCCTTGAGTCCCGAGACCATCCTGGTGGCCATCCGTTGCACCGACTCTACTCTCAGCACATCTTTTCGGTAGTGTGGCCTCCAGAATTGCACACAGTATTCCAAATGAGGCCTCACCATGGTTCTGTATAATGGCATTATGACTTCCGGCTAACGAAACTCCTGCGGATGCAACCTAACAACGGTCTTGCCTTAGATGAAACCTTCTCCACATGATCAGCAGTTTTCATGTCTGCGCTGATGATCACTCCCAAGTCTCGTTCTGTTGAAGTTCTTTCACACACACTCATACAGCACAGGTGTTAAACCAGCAGGAGGCCAATCCCAACAAAAAAATGAAAAAGAAAAAAGAAGTGGAGAAAAAGCCTCAGTTCAGCTTCATTTGGAAAAAAACTCCACTTCTCCAAACACTCCTGCATCCACACAAAAACTGTAAGGCAAAAAGCACTGTAGTAGCCTGCAGAGAAAATGTCCAATAGCACTCGGGGTACACAACCCCAAACGTGAAACTGTGGATGAGGGGCACAAAAGCACAACAGTCCTGACCCATGCAAAGACAAACCACTTAGCTGCTGCCGTTCTCCAGGCACGTCTAAATTCACGATCCTGGGCAAAGCAGCTAGGAAACCCAACGGGGAACCTCCCGTTTCGCGTTGTCGTGCTGCGTCAGGGGTGTCATAATTCACGGCTTCATAAGCATATAGTCAGACACATCACCCTTCACTTCAAAATTCACTTCTGGCCCTGGAAAAACTCCGTAGCCGCCATGCTGAAAAGACTAACAAAGACTCCACCCCTTCCGGTGTTCACCAATCATCCAACCTCAGGAACCAAAAAAGGCCGCCCACTCAATCCGGGCATTCAGTCCTTCAGGCTGGATGGATTCCAACAAGTAAATCCACCTTTGCTCTTTCTGCCACAGGAGGCAACCCCCACAAACACCCAAACCCCCCAAAACCACCCCCAACAGCAGCGCCAACACTATTAAGTTCCCCACCACACCCCTGTCAGAGCCCTTTAAAATAAGCTTATAGGGCAGCGCGCTGAAGTCTTGCGCTCAACTGTCTGCTCTGAAATGTCGGCGCGCGTTTGTCCCGCGCGCTTATGAATGTGAACCCTTTGCAACAAATGTTTAATTGGTTTTAAATGACTCAGGGGTCTTTTTACTAAGGCGCGTTAACCGATTTAGCGCGCGCTAACTGATTTAGCATGCGCTGATCAATTTAGCCCATGCGAAAGATTAGCGCGCACCAAATGCTAAGGCGCCCATAGAATATAATGGGCGCCTGAACATTTAGCGTGCGCTTAATCGATTAGCGCGCGCTAAATCGGTTAACGCGCCTTAGTAAAAGGACCCCTTAAAGCGCCATGACTAGAAACAGGGTCTTCTTTTTTTCTTTAATTATGTGAACCCCAGCCCCCTCTTTTACAAAGGTGCGCTAAGCTTTTTAGCGCACGCTAAACACGCGCGCTAAACGCTAACGCATTTAGTGCGCTAACGCATGTAGTGCGCATTGATTTAGTGTACCCTAAGGGCTCCTTTTACAAAGGTGCGCTAACGTTTTTTAGCGTACGCACCGGATTAGCGCGCGCTATAGTGCGCGCTACCTGAAAAACTACCGCCTACTCAAGAGGAGGTGGTAGCGGCTAGCGCGCATGATATTTTAGCGCACACAATTCCACGCGATAAGGTCCTAATGCACCTTTGTAAAAGGAGCCCTAAATCTGCGCTAAAACGCTTAGATCACCTTTGTAAAAGAGGGCCTAGGTGTCATTGTATACATTTGGACCTGTACTAAAATAACACATCTTAACGTTGATAACATCCCCCCCCTCCCTTAGTCTAATATTCCTCTTAAAAGTTAAACATACAGTAGCATTTAAAAGTCTTAGAGGAATATTTTTCCTGTCACCTTTTAATAAAACTCTTTCAAAATGTTCTTGATCGAATGCTCAGCGCTGGAGGTAATTATACTGTAACGGATTCAGTTTCACAAAGCTCTTATTTTATTTCATGCTTTTGGCAAAACAAAACAAAAAAATGAACAAAGAGAAAAAAAAAAAAGATTTCCTGTACTGGGTGTCACGAAACAATAATAAGGGTAATTGTTTGGCAAATTTATTTTTTCACACCATCCCTCATTAAATCGCTGCGACGGCTCCCAGCGACTGTGGGTTTATATTGCCTCATTTCACGAGTTTAAAGGGGGAAAGAGCAAGGTAATTTCTCCCAGCTGCTCTCCTTCTGTTGCTCACACAAACTGAGACCAGTGGCAGTGGCTTTAGTTGCAAACGATCTGCTAGTCGAAAACGGGAAAACGCTCTTGTATGCGATATGGATGCTTTGCCATTTTACGTCTCAAAAAATAGCAGCTACATTTCTTACGTCAGATCTCCTGCTTCCTTTGGCCCTTTAAAGAGGCCAGCTGCCCAGCGCAGTGAGGGGGAAGGGAGGCCTAATCGTCCCCCCTCACTATCCCAAAATGTTACTTTGGCAGGACCCCCCCCACGTCAGATCCCTGTCTCCTCTTTCAGCCCTTCATTGGCTTCTTTGTTTAGCAGGAGAACATAACATAAGAACATAAGAATTGTCACTGCTGAGTCAGACCAGTGGTCCATCATGCCCAGCAGTCCGCTCACGCGGCGGCCCTCTGGTCTAAGACCAGCACCCTAACTGAGACTAGCCCTACCAGCGCACGTTCTTGTTCAGCAGAAACTTGTCTTTGTCTTGAATCCCTGGAGAGTGTTTCCCTTATTTGAATCCCTGGAGGGTGTTTCCCCCTATAACAGCCTCTGGAAAAGCGTTCCAGCTTTCTACCACTCTCTGGGTGAAGAAGAACTTCCTTACGTTCGTACAGAATCTATCCCCTTTCAACGTTAGAGAGTACCCTCTCGTTCTCTCCACCTTGGAGAGGGTGAACAACCTGTCTTTATCTACTTTGTCTTGAATCCCTGAAGGGTGTTTCCCCTATTTGAATCCCTGGAGGGTGTTTCCCCTATGACAGACTCCGGAAGAGCGTTCCAGTTTTCTACCACTCTCTGGGTGAAGAAGAACTTCCTTACGTTTGTACGGAATCTATCCCCTTTTAACTTCAGAGAGTGCCCTCTCGTTCTCTCTACCTTGGAGAGGGTGAACAACCTGACTTTATCTACTAAGTCTATTCCCTTCAGTACCTTGAATGTTTCGATCATGTCCCCTCTCAATCTCCTCTGTTCGAGAGAGAAGAGGCTCAGTTTCTCTAATCTTTCGCTGTACTAATGTGTTAGTGTCAATATGGGTAAATAAGTAAGATAAATTGATAATTGCGGCACAAAAGGAGGGAAGAAAAAATTCCACCTCTAGAACATAAGTTTGATAATAATAAAATACTTTTGTGAGGGCCCAAGCTGTAGCTTATTTAGCTTATAGGTACTTATATCTGACACCGGCCTTTTCAACTCGAACAACACTTCAGTTCCTTAGCACAGTGTTTCTCAAACTGCAGTACGCCTATTGGGGGTACATGGGCTGGCCCTGCCTGGGCTCTCTCCCCGCCTGTCCCCATTGAAGCCACTGCCGACGCAGATTCCTCCCTGCCATTTCCCACCCCCAAAACACACACAAAGCAAACAAAAAACTATTTCAGTTGTTTGTGTTGCGGAAAGCTGGCGTGAACGCTTGAGTAAAGGAAATATCAACCGGTTACAATTGATTCAGAAATTGGCGGCCAGATTGACTTTTGCAAAAAATGAAATTTGATCATGTATTTCCGTTACTGAGAAATCTTCTCTGGCTCCCTGTTCAACTTGGAATTTGATTTAAATGCGCTTGTATGATATTCAGAATCATCCACGGTCTATTTTTGCCCATAGTCCCTCTAACGTGGAATTCTCTTCGGTCTGTTGTTTCAAGGAATTCTCAGAAGTACCAAATGTTCATTTCCTTCAGTGAAAGGGATAAAGCTTGCTGGGAATATCTCCTGCTCCTTTTCGTATAGATTAGAGAATGACACGGTGACAAAATTCATCACCGTCCCCGTCCCCGCGGATAACCGCGGGAAACCATCTTCATGTCATTCTTTAAGGAGAGAGGAAAGAATCAGAGTATAATTGGGCACAACCACTGACCCGCAAGCTTTGCTTTGAAGAATGCTGGTGTAGAAGGACCGAGGTTGAAACAGACACTACAGAATGACAGTCTCTGGTATCCAGAGCAGATATTGTGATGTCATAATGCCTCATTCCACCAGTGCCTAAGAGCCAATCACATCAGTGATGTCACAATGGCTTCATTATCCTTGGCTCACATAAGAATCAGAGTATGAATGGCCACAACCACTGACCCGCAAGCTTTGCTTTGAAGAATGCTGGTGTAAAAGGACTGAGGTTGAAACAGACACTACAGAATGACAGTCTCTAGTATCTAGAGCAGATATTGTGATGTCATAATGCCTCATTCCACCAGTGCCTAAGAGCCAATCACATCAGTGATGTCACAATGGCTTCATTATCCTTGGCTCACATAAGAATCAGAGTATGAATGGCCACAACCACTGACCCGCAAGCTTTGCTTTGAAGAATGCTGGTGTAGAAGGACCGAGGTTGAAACAGACACTACAGAATGACAGTCTCAGGTATCCAGAGCAGATATTGTGATGTCATAATGCCTCATTCCACCAGTGCCTAAGAGCCAATCACATCAGTGATGTCACAATGGCTTCATTATCCTTGGCTCACATAAGAATCAGAGTATGAATGGCCACAACCACTGACCCACAAGCTTTGCTTTGAAGAATGCTGGTGTAGAAGGACTGAGGTTGAAATAGATACTAAAAAATGATATGGGATTATTTCCCACGGTTATCCGCGGGGACGGGGACGGTGATGAATTTTGTCACCGTGTCATTCTCTAGTATAGATTTACAACGATTTGGAATGAAATTCCTAGTTTGGTTAGAACTCTTTTCTCTCTCCAGTTTTTTCGTGAATCGCTGAAAACGATGCTATTTCAACAGTTTTTTGGGAAATGGTACTAAGGAGTGTCAATTGTCTTTTGTTATCTCTCATTTTGAATTGTATAAACCGGTTAAGTTGTACGAGCTTATTTATAATTCCGAATCAAAAAAATTACCGTTATAAGAACTTTTTTGATAGGACCTTGGCCTTTCAAGCGGGTAAAGCTCAATCTTGGTTAGGTAATTTGATTCATCAAACTAAATCATACAGTTCTTTCAGGAAAATAGTAAAGACCTTTTTGTTTAAGAAATTTTTATCTGTCTAAGACCTGGTTGTTGCCTAGGATGGGGCGGCGTCTGCTCTCTCATTGGGGAGGAGCTGGTGGTGTCTTCGGATCCGTGGAGTGGGACCGTGCCGTGGACTCCTCCTCCCGGTTGTCCGATGGAGGCAGAGTGCTGTATTCTTCGGGAGCTGCCCATGACCATCCGGCGCTGGATTGTTCTATCTCTGTGCATCTTCTGCCTGGAAGCGATGAGTCGGGGCTGCGGCAGCTGGAAAGCCCGAGCTGATATCTGTCCCGTCTGGACTTTTGCCGCTGGGATTATTTAAAATATGCTGAGGCAACAGAGCCGCTCCAGGAAATTGGACTTCTGCCAGAATTATTTGATTTTGGTTTTCAATTTCTTTCTTCCAGTTTATGAATTATTTTAAATTTTATTCCATTGTTTTTACCCCTATTGTTTTTATTTTATTAACTGAATTCTATTGTTTAACGGTTCGTCCCTTCTATTCCTTTTGACATATTCCTTTAATTCATTTCGATATCATTTACATAGATGGTGCTCCTATCTGTAAAGTTAGGAATTTCTATGAAATATTCTGCATGCTTCTCTCCTCTCCACTCCTTCCTGCCCTCCATGGTCCTCCCTACCCTCTTCTAATCCTTTCCTCTGTAATGTCGCCTAGAGCTTGTATAGGTATAGCTAGAGGATTACTGCACAGGTCCTGGACCTGTTGGGCCGCCGCATGAGCGGACTGCAGGGCACGATGGACCTCAGGCCTGACCCAGCAGAGGCATTGCTTATGTTCTTAGATGCGACGCGCAAATGGAAGAAATAAAATAAATAAATAAACTATGTAATTATATCTGTGTCTTTTGCTCACTGTATTTTTATCACTGGTTGTCCAGTTCTTCTTATCTGTAAACCGCCTAGAACTCTTCTGGGTGTTGGCAGTATAGAAAATAAAGTTATTATTATTATGTTAGTTAAACTGATTTCCCTGCGTATTGAAGTCTTATATAAACAGAGTCGAGCCCCTACTTCAGGAGATAATACGGTATATAAATCTAAGTCTTAGATTAGATTAGATTACGGTACCCAGGTTAGCTGCACCAAGGCTGCTTTCTGTAATTATGCATGCAACTTTTTGGAACGCCTCCTAGCCACACCCCTTGTGAGTACATGCTAACAGATTTGGGCACCCTGCCTTATGGCATAACATGGAGCCAGAATGCATGCACAAATTTTAGCGAATGCTAATTAACATCTATATTAGGTGTCGGCAACCCATAATTGATGGTTAAGAGCTCATTAACCAATTACCACTACTATTTATCATTTCTATAGCGCTGAAAGGCGTATGCAGCGCTGTATATGTAACACGTAATACATAGAAACATAGAAATTGACGGCAGAAAAGGGCCACAGCCCATCGAGTCTGCCCATACCAATGACCCACTCCCTGACTTGTACTCCCCTATAGATCCCACGTGAATATCCCATTTTCTCTTAAAATCTGACACGCTGTTGGCCTCAATCACCTGCTGAGGTAGCTCGTTCCAATGATCGACCACCCTTTCGGTGAAGAAGTACTTCCTGGCATCACCTTGAAATTTCCCTCCCCTGACTTTCAGCGAGTGCCCTCTGGTCACCGAGGGCCCTGTAAGACTGAAGATATCATCTTTCACCTCTAGACGCCCCGTGATATATTTAAAGGTCTCAATCATGTCCCCCCTCTCTCTTCGCTCCTCCAGTGAGTACATCCGCAGTTTTTTTAGCCTTTCTTCGTACGTGAGCTCCCTGAGCCCCA
This sequence comes from Geotrypetes seraphini, assembly GCF_902459505.1. Lineage (NCBI taxonomy): Eukaryota > Metazoa > Chordata > Amphibia > Gymnophiona > Dermophiidae > Geotrypetes > Geotrypetes seraphini. The sequence continues at coordinate 12,354,366 of NC_047093.1, read as the reverse complement.
AGACCATCCTGGTAGCCATTCGCTGAACCGACTCAATTCTCAACACATCTTTCCGGTAGTGTGGTCTCCAGAATTGAACACAATACTCGAGATGAGGTCTCACCATGGATCTGTACAGCGGCATTATGACTTCAGGTTTTCTGCTGACAAAACCCCTACGGATGCAGCCCATCATTTGTCTTGCCTTGGACGAAGCCTTCTCCACATGATTGGCAGCCTTCATATCATCGCTAATGATCACTCCTAAATCACGTTCCACCGTGGTCCTGGACAAGGTTTCACCATTTAGATGGTCCCTAAGAAGATCTTATAATCTAATTTGGACAGATAGACAAGACATATAGGAGTTGGGGAGTTTCTAGCAGAGAGAACGATAGGATAGACATAGGTATCTTAAGGTGAGTGGGAGTTAGGAGATGAAAAAAACCTCGATAAAGTGGGGTTTTTTTTTAGGTTGGATTTGAATACTGCTAGAGATTGACCCCGATGTTTCTGTGCTTGCACATCTCAGCAACACTGTAACTAAGATGAAGTGACCCTCGAAGGCTAAAGCCTACTGAGCTATCAAAAGCTTCAAATATATCAAAACTAGCTCATAGCTAAAAAAATTTTTGGTGGACCATCAGATGATGTATAATACAGTAGATCGCTAAATGCTGATCTCAACACCTCCAGTCTTCGTTGGTCTTAAGAACAGCTTTAAAAACGTCACTCGTTCTTAACCCGGGGACTGCCTTTATAGGAATAATCAAGCCATTATGACATCACTGATGCAGTTGGCTCTTAGGCATTGGTGGGGGAGAGATGAAATAGAGAAGATGGTCTCACAACAAAACTCTTCGACACAGAACCAAAATCTACAAGTTCAGAGTTACATACAAATCCGACTTAAGAACAGCTTTAAAAACGTCACTCGTTCTTAACCCGGGGACTGCCTTTATAGGAATAATCAAGCCATTATGACATCACTGATGCAGTTGGCTCTTAGGCATTGGTGGGGGAGAGATGAAATAGAGAAGATGGTCTCACAACAAAACTCTTCGACACAGAACCAAAATCTACAAGTTCAGAGTTACATACAAATCCGACTTAAGAACAGCTTTAAAAACGTCACTCGTTCTTAACCCGGGGACTGCCTGTCATAGATTTGGAACTATTCAGATGGCTGTGCTAATGGACAGGGCATAGAATGCAAAAGAAACTTGATCAGAAAAGGTGGAACTGGTTCTGCAAACTGACCCTACCAGAGGACCTTGGCAGAATTAGATCTTCCACCACAGACCAATCTTGTTCCAGGGATTCTGAATGATCATCAGAGCTGCTCAACGTGACCCAGCAGTCAGGGATCAGAAAATCAAAGGTTTTTTTTATTAAATGTTTCATCTTTCTTATACTACATTTCCTCAAAATAATGCCCTCCAGCCACAGACCCTAATTTGTTGTGCTGCCGGCTTGCAAAGTTTGCGAAACCCTGTATTATAACTTACACTTGATCACATAGAGAAAACAGAGAACAATGTCTCTATTAGTCGTGAAGGACAATAGGGCTTTCCCTGCATGAAATTGGTTTGCACTGTTGGCAGATCATGAGAGGCTGTTGCAAAGCAGCTAGTTTGACTGGTTTAACTACTTTTTCATTTTATTTTTTTAATGAAAGGAGAACTAGAGTCTGTGTGTTCGTTTTGCTGCCCTTCAATATCTCTCCTTATACAGCTCCGTTCCTCAGATCAGCCGCTCTTAGCTGTACCCTTCTCCTCCACTGCCAGTTCCAGACTTCGTTCCTTTCATCCAGCTGCCCCCTATGCCCGGAATAAATTACCTGCATTTGTCCACCAAGCTCCTTCCCTTCCCTTATTTAAAATCAGACTGAAACCCTACCTTTTTTTGATATAGCCTTCAATCCATAACCATACTCTTCTGCCCACCAACCCAGCAGATTAACCGTTCCCCTGAACTGTATCCAGAGCTGAGACTGTGATGTCATAATGCCTCATTCCACCAATAAGAGCCAACCTCATCAGTGATGTCACAATGGCTTGATTGTCCTGTACTCCCCTCTGCCCTCCAACCCAGCCAGCTGATTAACCCCTCCCCTTAACTGTATCCATGACATCCTGTTTGTCTGTCTCAGCTGTTTAGATTGTAAGCTCTTTGGAACAGGGATTGTTTTCTTCTTCTTTGTTACTCTGTATAGCGCTGCATGCGTCTGGTAACGTTATAAAAATAATTCATAGTGGTGTGAAGAGTTTCAGTCTTTGGGAAGCAGAGCTGAGCTTGTGATGTCATAATGCCTCTTTCCACCAATAAGAGCCAACCTCATCAGTGATGTCACAATGGCTTGATTGACCTGTACTCCCCTCTGCCCTCCAACCCAGCCAGCTGATTAACCCCTCCCCTTAACTGTATCCATGACATCCTGTTTGTCTGTCTCAGCTGTTTAGATTGTAAGCTCTTTGGAACAGGGATTGTTTTCTTCTTCTTTGTTACTCTGTATAGCGCTGCATGCGTCTGGTAACGTTATAAAAATAATTCATAGTGGTGTGAAGAGTTTCAGTCTTTGGGAAGCAGAGCTGAGCTTGTGATGTCATAATGCCTCTTTCCACCAATAAGAGCCAACCTCATCAGTGATGTCACAATGGCTTGATTGTCCTGTACTCCCCTCTGTCCTCCAACCCAGCCAGCTGATTAACCCTTCCCCTTAACTGTATCCATGACATCATGTTTCTCTGCCTTTTCTGTTTAGATTGTAAGCTCTTTGGAGCAGGGACTGTTTTCTTACTCTTTGTGACTCTGGTAGTGCTATAGACATAATTAATAGTAGTAGTAGTAGTGTCAATCACGCAATGACTGTTTATAGAATCACAGTTATGTGAAAGGGAGGTATTGGAAATGTAGGCAAGGCCTATATTCCGGTGCCTATCTTTCACAAGAATCGCGCCTACGGAGATGTCTTCAGATGCCTAACACCAACGGTGGCCATCAAAAAGCTGGGATTCTTTCTTCTCTCTTTAAGGAAATAGATTGCGGTAACACGCTCTTTCGCACAAGCTGAAGTAGTAATAGTCGGGATAGGAAGGCATTAGCCCCTTCCCCCTTCTAGTCTCCTCCCCCCCACCCGAGTTTGAAAACTGACAATTCCTGTCCTTAGCTGGCTTTATTTGTTAAAGAAAAAAAAAAAAAAAGGTTTTCCAATTACTACTACTATGAATTATTTCTATATCGCTGTACAGAGCCACAAAGAAGACAGTCCCTGCTCAAAGAGCTTACAAGCTAAGCAGACAAGACAGACAAACAGGATGTCATGGATACAGTTAAGGGGAAGGGTTAATCTGCTGACTAGGTTGGAGGGTGGAGGGGAGTCCAGGACAATCAAGCCATTGTGACATTACTGATGAGGTTGGCTCTGATTGGTGGAATGAGGCATTATGACATCACAATCTCAGCTTTGCTTCCCAAAGATTGAAACTCTTCACACTACTATGAATTATTTCTATAGCACTTCCAGACGCACGCAGCGCTGCATAGAGTCACAAAGAAGGCAGTCCCTGCTCCAAAGAGCTTACAAGCTAAGCAGACAAGACAGACAAACAGGATGTCATGGATACAGTTAAGGGGAACGGTTAATCAGCTGGCTGGGTTGGAGGGCAGAGGAGTAGGGTTAAGGATTGAAAGCTATATCAAAAAGGTGGGTTTTCAGTCTGCTTTTAAACAAGGGAAAGGGCTTGACGGAGACGCGATCAGCGGCCATTTTAAAGGTGGCCACTGATAATGGCACCATTTACAGAATCCGGGCCTAAATTTTTAAAGCACCCAAAGGAGCTGAATATGTGCTAATGAATAGGGTTGCCCGATACAATTTAGAGGAGGCTTTTCAAATCCCGGACAACGTGCCTTGAAAAGCTGTCCGGACCACCAGACCTGTTCTCGAAAAGGAGAACATGTCTGGGAACATTCGGGCACCTGGTAACCCTAGTAATGAATCCACAAATCTGAAATAGAAAACCCTCAATACATCATAGAATACCCATAAATAGATAATAATAATAATAATTTATTTTTTTTGTATACCGCCATACCCAGGGAGTTCTAGGTGGTTCACAACAAATAGATGAATTACATACAGTGCGACTGAAAAAAGAAAAACATAACAAGGCAATCGCAAGGTCAAAACTAGTTTACATTGACAATTTAGGTGAGGGAAGGGCTAATACAGAGCACATACAGTATGTACTGTAAGAGAATACAATTGGATTTATGAGAAGGGGGAACAAAGTATATTAGATGAGAGGGGGGAGCAACAATCTTGGAAGGGTGGGGGGGAGGAGGGGGAAAAAGTAAAGGAAGAGGTGGGAAGCGTTGAGGAGGGGGAGGGGAGGGTTAAGGATTTGATCTGTTGCAAAGAAGAGTTTTTGATCTGTTTTCTAATGTGGAGAAGGGAACGTTAAGGCGGAAGTGGGGAGCATTAAGGATTTGGTCCATTGAAAAGTAGAGTTTTGAGCTTTTTTCTAAAGTGGAGGTATGAAGATATTACTGATAAGGAGAAATCGACAACATTTTCTTTCAATAATGGAAAAATCTAAGACACAGTTCTTCAACCGCCGGTCCGCGGACTGGTACCGGTCCGCAGGAAATTTTTGCCGGTCCGCGCAGGACCGGCAAGATTGACTCATTTGAACTTCCTGCCGGTCCGCGCAGGACCGGCAAGATCAGCATCGGAAGCGTGCGCTGGGCCGGAGAGATCTTGGGGAGCCTCCGACAGTGGCTTTCTCCCCTCTCTGCAGCTCTCCTTTACTTCCCAGCGCAGCGATTCACGAAGGCAGCCTCGGGGCTTTTGCTGAGTCGCGGCTGCCTCTGATGATGCAACTTCCTCTTTCCTCAGAGGCGGCGCGACCCAACAAAGGACCCGAGGCTGCCTTCGTGAATCGCTGCGCTGGGAAGTAAGAAGAGCTGCTGGGAGGGGAGAAAACCACTATCAGTCTGGGAAGCTGCTGGGCAGGGGAAAAAAGGGACAGCTGCTACTGGAAAGGGAGAAGGAGAGATGCTTCTGGGAGGGGAGGAGGGAAAGGAATCTGGGAAGCTGCTGGGCCAGGAAAAAAAAGGGACAGCTGCTACTGGAGAGGGAGAAGGAGAAAGAGAGATGCATCTGGGAGGGGAGGAGGGAAAGGAATCTGGGAAGCTGCTGGGCCAGGAAAAAAAAGGACAGCTGCTACTGGAGAGGGAGAAGAAGGAGAGATGCTTCTGGGAGGGGAGGAGGGAAAGGAATCTGGGAAGCTGCTGGGCAAGATAAAAAAAGGGACAGCTGCTACTGGAGAGGGAGAAGAAGGAGAGATGCTTCTGGGAGGGGAGGAGGGAAAGGAATCTGGGAAGCTGCTGGGCCAGGAAAAAAAAGGACAGCTGCTACTGGAGAGGGAGAAGGAGAGATGCTTCTGGGAGGGGAGGAGGGAAAGGAATCTGGGAAGCTGCTGGGCAAGGAAAAAAAAGGGACAGCTGCTACTGGAGAGGGAGACGGAGAGATGCTGCTGGGAGGGGAGGAAGGGAAGAGAGTTACTGCTGGACAGGAGGAGGAGGGAAGGGAGAATGAAAAAAGGAAGGAAACAGCTGGCAGAGAGATTAGAGGAGGGGAAGGGGAGACACAGGCATGAGAAAGTAGAGAGATTGATGATAGGAAGGGGTCAGCAGAAAAATAAGCAGAGGGACAACGATGATAGATCTGGTGTAGGAGAGATAAAAATGAAGAGAGCAGTGAAGCTGGAATGAATCATGTAAATAGGAGAGAGGGGCACAAGCTGGATGGAAAGGGGAGAGGGACATAGAAAGAAGACAGATACCATATGGAAGGGGGAGAGGACAGATAGTGGATGGAAGGGGCAGATGCTGGATTGAAGAGACAGAGAGGGCATACGCTGGAAGGAAGAGAGTGAAAAAAAGATTGAAAGCAGAAACCAGAGACGACAAAAGGTAGAAAAAAATAATTTTATTTCTATTTTGTGATTAGAATATATCAGATTTGAAATATATATCCTGCTAGAGCTGGTGTTAGACATAACTGGGGACTGCAAAACCCAGGCAGTGCTTCTTTAGCTTTCAGCTGGCTTAGGGCGCTCTCTGACCAGGGGGCAGTTGCCCTAGTTGCACTCCCCTAAAACTATTCCTGTCATGTGTTACTTCAGTATTCTGTTAGCATGATATTTCTGTGTAGCATTCTGTAATAATTTGGCTTGTTCAGTTTTCTTGATAGTAGAGGGGATATATGTGAAGGGGAGGGGAGACAGGGGTTTTGTTGATCCTTGCTCTGAATTATTTGTATTTATAAAATGACAATTCTACAGAATATTGTTTCTTTTTATACTTTAATAAAATACATTCAATATAAAATCATAACTGAGGCTTGTGTGGATGGGATCAGATGATTTGTGGGGACCGAGCTCGCGGAGATGGGGCGGAAACGGGATTTTTAAATTTTAGTCCTAGTAGTTTGCCGGTCCACAAAATAATTATTTTTTTTCTGCCGGTCCACGGGTGTAAAAAGGTTGAAGAACACTGATCTAAGACATCACTAAAAAAAAAAAAAAATGCTGGAAAGGAATTTCATTTCAAATTGAACGATTAATGAACCAACACAAGAGAGCTCTGAAGATGTCAGTTATTTTCCTTGTCTTGAGAATATGAGAATGATGTTAGAATTGTTTTAAAATAACAGTTTGAGCAAATGGATTATCCTAGATTATGGAGGCAAATTTCTTTACTTTACTTTTCTTTTCTTTTTTTTTTTTTTGCAGATGTGAGCAACTGAGCTTTTCCCGTCTTCAGACGCACTGAGTAAAAGCAGCTAAATGTTAAACTTCCGTTATTTGCATAATTTGGCAATAGAAAAATAAAACCAATGAATTGTTAAATTGCTGATAATTACAAAATGCTATGCACATTGGGAAAGGTCAAGGGTGACTTGTAAGGCCTGCTTGCCAGCTGTGAAAGGGTCAAGCGAGAAGTGTTATTGAAAGGAAACGTCCCAACCATAATGTCTGTCAGAAGATGGTGAGGTGTGATAGGGATGACAGAATAATGGACAACAACATAAAATCAAGTTAATATGGCACCCACCTGGCTTGGTTCGACACAATGCATCCTGGGAGCAAAATATTGATGCAATCACAATAACCTCATAAGAGGGACTTAAAGAATAAAATTGGGGGGGGGGGGGAAGGAAATTTAATATGGCACTTTTCAAAGAACATAAGAATAGCCTTACTGGGACAGACCAATGGTCCATCAAGCCTGTAGCCCGTTCTCACAGTGGCCAATTCAGGTCCCTACTACTTGGCCAAAACCCAAAGAATAACAAGATTCCAGAATCCCAGAGAGTAACAAGATTCTAGAATCCCAGAGTAGCAACATTCCATACAGAATCTCAACGAATAGCAAGATTCCAGAATCCCAGAGAGTAACAAGATTCTAGAATCCCAGAGCAGCAACATTCCATACAGAATCTCAACGAATAGCAAGATTCCAGAATCCCAGAGAGTAACAAGATTCTAGAATCCCAGAGTAGCAACATTCCATACAGAATCTCAAAGAATAGCAAGATTCCGGAATCCCAGAGAGTAACAAGATTCTAGAATCCCAAAGAGTAGCAACATTCCATGCTACCCATCCAGGGCAAGCAGAGGCTTCCCCCATGTCTTAATAACAGACTATGGACTTTTCCTCCAGGAACTTGTCCAAACCTTTCTTATCTGCTTTTACCACAACCTCTGGCAATGAGTTGGCTTCATGTTGGCAAGATCCACCAGGGAACCTATGAACCCATGCTTGCATTCAGATGAGAAGGTCCTTCCTAACACCCTACATCAGCGGTCTCCAACGAGTGGCCTCCGAGGCCATATACTCCCTTTGAAGTCCTCCATTGAAACCCTCAAACAGTTGGCTGGAATGCTCTTGAAATCCTATAGTAAATGCAAACAGTCTCATTTATGGAATTTTCTACTGTTGAGAATCCGAAATAAAGTGAGTTTTTAAATTATATTCTTGAAATGTTGTAGAATCAGTATCAGAATTAATTTTTTCTTAACGCCCGGTCTGAACAAACAGGTCAAGGCAGCTTACAATATTAATAGTATGTGTAAGCTTGAAATCTTTTGGTGGCCCTCGGCGCTTTCTCGTAGTCACACTACGGACCTTTACGTGAAAAAGGTTGGAGGCCAGTGCCTTCGTTGATCAAAGAGAGGAAGAGCTTACTTTTGCTTCTTTGCTGTTTGTCCAAAAGAAAACATACAGCGAACTACTGAGTCAGTGGCGTAGTGAGTGCAAGAGGTGCCCAGGGTGGTGGCGCCTCTCCTCTGCCCTCAACGCTGCCCCCCAACTCCTTTTCCCATCCCCCCTGCAACATGCCCCTTCCCTTCCCCATCCCCCCCTGCAGTGTGCCTCTTCCCTTTTCCCATCCCCCTGCAGCATACCCCTTCCCTTCCCCCATCCCCCTGTAGCGTGCCCCTTCCCTTCCCCCATCCCCCCTGCAGTGTGCCCCTTCCCTTCCCCATCCCTCTGCAGCATACCCCTTTCCCTTCCCCATCCCCCCTGCAGCTTGCCCCTTTCCTTCCCCCATCCCCCTGTAGCGTGCCCCTTCCCTTCCCCCATCCCCCCTGCAGTGTGCCCCTTTCCTTCCCCATCCCCCTGCAGCATACCCCCTTCCCTTCCCCCATCCACCCTGCAGTGTGCCCCTTCCCTACCCCCATCCCCCTGCAGCATACCCCTTCTCTTCCCCCATCCCCCCGCAGCGTGCCCCTTCCCTTCCCCAATCCCCCCTGCAGAATACCCCTTCCCTTACCCATCCCCCCTGCAGCGTTCCCCTTCCCTTCCCCATCCTCCTGCAACATGCCCCTTCCCTTCCCCCATCCCCCCTGCAGTGTGCCTCTTCCCTTCCCCCATCCCTCCAGTTGTTCACCGCCACGAACAACAAGAACTTCAACATGTGCCTCACGACTCCGTCGGCCCTCCCTCTGACGTCACTTCCTATGCACAACACCCGGAAGTGATGTCAGTGGGAAAGACGACGCAGTCACAAGGAGTACGTTGAAGGTGTTGCTCGCGGTGGTGAACAACTAGAGGGATGGGGGAAGGGAAGGTGTGTGTGGGGGGTGAAGGGAAAAGTGGGAAGAGGCAGAGGTGGGCAGAACGGTGCCAGCGCCCCATCAACATGATTCCTGAGGCAGATCACCCCCTCCCCTTACTAAGCCACTGTACTGAGTACTCTCTCTTGTTAGACATCCAACCTATAGACCAGTAGTCTCAAACTCGCAGCCCGCCAGGTACTATTTTGAGGCCCTCAGTACACTTATCCCTCCTTATTTGCGGTTTCAGCATTCATGGTTTCGATTATTTGTAGTTTTTAGTTTGCTGGCTCCTCCTCCTCAAATTACATCAGCTTGCCTAGAGAAATCGCTGATTCCAAGCGTTTACAGATAAAATAGTTGATTCCCGGCACTTTCTTCACCATGTTTTGCCTCTCCTTCAGGAACAGGCCAGGTCTCCCACCATGTTATTCATGGTTTCACCATATTCACGATGGTTTTTAATAGAAAACAGCAAATAACATATGAAAAAGTTATTTGCGGCTTTTCTGTATTTGCGGTTCTGTTAATCCCCTATCACAGCGAATACGGAGGGAGAAGTGTATGTTTATCATAATCACAAAAGTAAAATAAAACAGTTTCTTGATCATGTGTCTCTTTAGCTATAAATGACAATATTATTATTAAGACTTAGCCAAAAGGAAAGATTTATAAACTATAAAGAGTTTTACCTCATTTCTTTAATAAGACATTAACTCTTTTTTCTAAGGCTCTCCAAGTACCTACAAATCCCAAATGTGGCCCTGCAAAAGGTTTGAGTTGGAGACCATTGGCTTAACTGTAACCATGACATCCTGTTTGTCTTTGGGAAGCAGAGCTGAGATTGTGATGTCATAATGCCTCATTCCACCAATAAGAGCTAACCTCCTCAGTGATGTCACAATGGCTTGATTGTCCTGTTCTCCCCTCTGCCCTCCCACCCAGCCAGCTGATTAACCCTTCCCCTTAACTCAGTGGTCTCAAACTCGCCAGGTCCTATTTTGAGGCCCCCGGTGTGTTTATCAAATCACAAAAGTAAAATAAAACAGTTTCTTGATCATACGTCTCTTTAGCTATAAATGACAATATTATTAAGACTTAGCCAAAAGGAAAGATTTATAAACTATAAATAGTTTTATTTCATGCAAAATTGTCATTTCTTTAATAAGACATTAACTATTTTTTTTCTGAGGCCCTCCAAGTACCTACAAATCCCAAATGTGGCCCTGCAAAGGGTTGGAGTTAGAGACCACTGCTCTAGATGGTTTCATCTGTGAGACAGAGTTAAACTAAACTATACTAAAGCTTAACTTTGTCTACCGAGTCATCATTCTGAGAAGGCTCAACTCGGTTTACAGCAATTAAATAAACAGGGAATGATTTGCAAATGATAAATAGAAGATAATAGCAAAATGTTTTGCAAATAGAATAGTTTTTGAAGATTTATGGAAAAATTGAAATGAACTGGAACTCTTTAAAAAAATGGGGAGATCATTCCAGAGTTGAGAGAGTTTAAAGACCAACGATTGACTGAAGATCTTGACTCCTTTAACCCCTTTTTTAGAAGGAAGGAAGAGTTTAAATTGTTGGATACCTCTTGCAAAGGAGAATCGGTAAACGTTTCAAAATAAAGGAATAAGAGGATTAGAATTTTAAAAGAAATACAAGCGCATTTCAATTGAATTCTAAAATAAACCGGGAGCCAATGAAGACTCTGAAGCAAAGGGGTCACATGGTCAAATTTACATTTTCCAAAGATCAGCTTCGCAGCAGTATTCTGAATTAATTGTAATCTATGAAGACAAATTTTTGCAATGCCGAGGTAGATAGCGTTACAGTAATCAAGACGAGATAATAGAATTGATTGAACTAAGATAGAAAAATGAGGGTGATGAAAAAGATGTCTAACCTTCCTCAGCATTCGCAAGCTAAAGAAGCATTTCTTGACCAAGGAATTTATTTGGTCCTTAAAGGAAAGAGAGGAATCAAAAAGGAAAGAGAGGGAAAAAGAGAGAGTTATTACCCTGTTTCCCCGAAAATAAGATAGTGCCTTATATTAATTTGGGGTCCATAAAACGCATTAGGGCTTATTTTCGGGGGATGTCATTTTTTTTCTATGTACAACAATCATCTCTCCCTTCCTCTCCTCCACCCCAATTCTTCCTCTTTCTTTCCTCCCCCACCTCCCTTGTGCAGCATCTTTCTATTATTTTGGTGTCGTCTTAGAAATGCGTTCAAACACGCTAAGGCCATTTCTTAACGCTTTTTAGTGAGAGGGACCCCTAATTATTTTTTCGTGTCAGTTGCAGCAATATCTACTTTCATCCTCCATTGAAAGGATACACTAAAAAAAGAAAAGAAAGAAAGATAAAATTGTAATTTGTGCTTGAGGTCGGCCCATTAACATTCCGCTCATTTATCAATCAATGAAAAACCATAAATCAATCTTGGTTTAGTTCCCGCTCATCTCTGCTTACATGCCTCTCTCCACATTCACTGTTTGTGTGGGTTTCAAAAAGATACTGTACGGTGCCATCGAAGACGCTTTTCCCCTGCAGGGCAATGATTATTCCTGGATAATTAACTTCCTACCAGCCTGTTCTTACACGACCCAGACATGACAAGTCGAAATGATAGAAAGATCCCATTTACATAGCATCGAGGCATTTTCAGAAACTTCTAGAGAAGCAATTATCTACTCTATGATATGCAATGATAAGAGCTCTTGAGAATGATAAAACAGGGGAGTAACGCAAAATTATATTTCTAAGTTAAGATGTCAAGAAAATGCCTATTTGTTCACTTTATTAATTTATTTATTTACCACTTATAACCCAAGTGGCTTACATTCAGGTACTCAAGCATTTGTCCCTGTCTATCCTGGGGGGGCTCACACGCTGCCTAATGTACCTGGGGCAGTGGGGGGGATTAAGTGATTTGCTCAGGGTCATAAGGAGCAGCATGGGATTTGAACACACAACCTCCAATATAGGGAGGGATCAAGTGGTAGAAAGGGAGGAGGCAGTGGCATACCAAGGGTGGGTCCGGGGGGGGGGGGGGGGTAGACTGCCCCGGGTGCAAGCATGAAGGGGGGGGGGAATGTTCCTGGCCTTGGAGTCATGGTTCGGGAACTTCCCCTTCTCACGGCCTGGACCCCAAGGCTCTCACCCTTCTCTCCTGTTCTCACTCTTCTCTCTGTCCGGTCCAATGCCGCCAAGTTGAAAAAAGTGCCGGCCTCGGCAGGAAGTCGGCGAAGCTGTCCGCGGCTCCCCTTCCTGCTTTCCGTGTCTGCCTGGTCTTTCTCAATGACGCAGCTTCCTGTTTCCACCCAGGTGGACTGGGGCAGAGAGAAAGCAGGAAGGGGAGCCGCGGGCAACATCCCTAAATCACTGCCAAGACCGGCAGTTTTTTCAGTTTGGGGGCATCAGACAAGATAGGAGAGAAGAGTGAGAACATGCTGGGCCTAGATTAACTGTTTTTTTTTTTTTAAAAAAAACTGCAAAGTAGTGGCTGGGGGGTGGGGGGGGGGGGGTGAGAACCGCTAACTGGACTAACTGAGTTTTTTAAAAAAGTACAAAGCGGGGAGTTGTTAGTTTGTGAGTATATATTCCATACTAGGCGAAGGTGTTTTCTGTTTTCTGTGTGTTCGAAAGACATGGGCCCCGATTCACTAAAGTCAGCAATCGTCGCTAAACCTGTTTTCACAGGTTTAGTGATGATTGCTGCTACCCACCCGATTCACTAAACGGCACACCGCGTGTTTTTTTCCCACTGTCTGATCCGATCCAATCCAACCCATGCAAATAGTAAAACCCCATTCACTAACATTTGCTTGGCTATTTTGAATTGGATTTTACTATCCTGAAACCCAACTACAGTACACCTGTTACCGACAGGTCTGCCTGGTTTCTTTTTCATTTTTTTTTTTCCAATGGCACAGACATTTTGCATGTATTACACACGCAAAATATCTGGCCAATTAAAAAAAAGCCCCCTCCCTCTGAAAAAGCACTCCCTCCCTTCCCCCCTCACCGAACCCCCCCCCAAAATGGCGGGAAGGATGCCCACTCCCTCCTGCCATCGACACCCCCCCACCGCGCTTAAAATTATGGCAGGAGGGATGCCGACTCCCTCCTGTAATCAGCCCCGCCCACCTACCCACCCACCGACCAAACACTCCTCTCCCCGTGTGGTACACCTCTCCCCCACCGAACACCCACATTTAAAAATATGGCAGGAGTGATGCCTGCCCACTCCCTCCTGCCACCGCCCCCCTTCTGCCCCCCCCTATCCCTGATTAGCTATGGCAGGAGGGATGACAACTCTCTACTGCCTTTGTTATCCCACTTCACCATTAGCCTGCCCCCATACCTGTAAGTTGGGAGCAGGTGAGGTGTTTAGTCCCTCCTGCTCTAACGGCCTCCAGGTCTAGGGGTCTGGATTTTCCCATTGGAAAATCTAGCAACCCTATGCTTTTAGAATGTGGCCCACAGTAGTCAGGTTTTTAGGATAGCCCTAATGAATATACATGGAACAGATTTGCATGCCTGTCATCTCCTTTATATGCATATTCTATCATGCATATTCATTAAGGTTATCCCAAAAACCCGACTGGATGGTTGTGGTCCTCCTGGACAAGGTTGGGAACCACTGAACTAGACTACTTCTTGGACCCCTGTGGGGTTATCTATTGTGTCAAGCAAATACAGTAAAACCTTGGTTTGCAAGCATAATTTGTTCTAGAAGCGTGCTTGTAATCCAAAACACTTGTAAGTCAAAGCAAATTTCCCCATAGGAAATAATGGAAACTCAGATGATTCGTTCCACAACCCAAAAACTTTAATACAAAATACCATATTTGTATTGCAAGACCTCGCTCGTTTAGAACAGTCACTACACTCCCGCAGCGTCAGAGAGAGAAGACCCATCGGCTCAGTTGTGATGATGTGACGCGTGTAACCTGTATGTACTTGTACTGGAAGAAATTGCTTGTATCAAGTTAAAATTTAATAAAATATTTTGCATGTCTTTCAAAACACTTGCATACCAAGTTACTTGCAATTCAAGGTTTTAATGTACCTTCTGAGAATCAAATGCACATTTGAAAATGCAACAGAGCAAAATAATTTCACCCCATGTGTCACTTCCACTTTTTCACATATTATTACAGCTCTTCGGTTGCTTGACTTACGTCAGGCTTGAGCTAGACCTGGCCTTAGTAAAGTCATTCTCTCTCCTATTACTGTGACACATCCATTGAGATTTGGGGGGTCATCCTTTCAGGTCAGGAGATAATAGTATACAGCCCAAAAACCCTAAGTAAATGAAAATAATGTTTTAAGCTGGGCAATTCTCTGCTCAGAAACCGCAGTCATAGTTGGACTTGGCATTTAACAATTTTGCCTCTTATTAAAAAAAAAAAGTCCACACATCTTGAAAGCATCTTGTTTTCAGTCCCTTTTACAGCAGTAGAAAATTTTAATGAATTCTGAAGTCTTCTACTAATTGAATTTCCCAATATACCTCTATTCTTTGAGATTTTATTGGAACGAATAATGCTTGGAAGGCTTTTAATGCATATTTGTTTTGATCGCACAAATGCTGCTCACTAATAACTTTACAAGTTCATTTCCAAAATGGCTGACTCGGCAGGCCCAGGCCTAGTTCTCAGTTTGAAGCATTGTTTCATTCGGTCTGGCCCTATATTATCTCTTTTGGAAGGCAAATAACGACATAACATGTTGAGTGGCTGAGGTAAACCTCCAGTAGAGCCCTGCAGAATTCTTAGGCGCACTTTCTAGTCTCCTTAAAAGTCAGTTGATGATATCAAAAGTTATTAATTGGCAAGCTACTCAGCAACAACCTATACATTTGTAGTAAATTATAAAGGACCTTTAAAATAATGACATGTTAACATGAAATCTTTCATTAAATTCCTGCAAAATAAGATGCTTTACGATAAGAACATAAGAATAGCCTTACGGGTCAGACCAATGGTCAATCTAGCCCAGTATCCCGTCTTCATAATGGCCGATCCAGATCACAAGTACCTGGCAAAAACCCAAATAGTAGCAACATTCCAGAATTTCATAGAGTAACAAGATTCCGGAACCCCACAGAGTAGAAACACTCCATGCAGAATCCCTGAAGAGTAGCAAGATTCCATGCAGAATCTGAAAGAATAGCAAGATTCCGGAATCCCAGAGAGTAACAAGATTCTAGAATCCCAAAGAGTAGCAACATTCCATACAGAATCTCAAAAAATAGCAAGATTCCGGAATCCCAAAGAGTAACAAGATTCCATACAGAATCTCAACGAATAGCAAGATTCCAGAATTCCAGAGAGTAACAAGATTCTTGAATCCCAAAGAGTAGCAACATTCCATACAGAATCTCAATGACTAGCAAGATTCTGGAATCCCAAAGAGTAACAAGATTCTAGAATCCCAAAGAGTAGCAAGATTCCATACGGAATCCCCGAAGAGTAGCAAGATTCCACACAGACTCTGAAAGAATTGCAAGATTCCAGAATCCCAGAGAGTAACAAGATTCTAGAATCCCAAAGAGTAGCAACATTCCATACAGAATCTTAACGAATAGCAAGATTCCAGAATCCCAGAGCGTAACAAGATTCTAGAATCCCAAAGAGTAGCAACATTCCATACAGAATCTCAATGACTAGCAAGATTCTGGAATCCCAAAGAGTAACAAGATTCTAGAATCCCAAAGAGTAGCAAGATTCCATATGGAATCCCCGAAGAGTAGCAAGATTCCATACGGAATCCCCGAAGAGTAGCAAGATTCCACACAGAATCTGAAAGAATTGCAAGATTCCAGAATCCCAGAGAGTAACAAGATTCTAGAATCCCAAAGAGTAGCAACATTCCATGGGCAAGCAGTGGCTTCCCCATGTCTGTCTCAATAGCAGTCTAACCAGGCCCTTCATTGGCTTTTGGAAACCTTGCACTGATTTTATACTGCTAATCATTTTATAGTACTACTAGATGTTAAGCCCGTTACATTAACGGGTGCTAGAATATATGTCTGTCTGTCTGTCTTTTTCTTTCTGTCTCTTTCCTCCCTCCATTTCCCTGTGTAGCGCTGTCTCTGCTTTCTTCCTCAGTCTGCACTCTCAAGCTGTAACATTACTGCTTAGCTTTTTCTCCCTGCAAGCATCTCTGCTCTCTTTCTCATCCCCAGTCTCTTTGCTCTTTTTCTCTTCTTGCAGGGGTCTCTGCTCTCCTTTCTCTATATGTTCCTGATTCCTTCAAACTTCTGTTTTCTCTGTATGCTCCTGATCCTGTGTTTCCCTGTAGGTGTCTCTTTTTTTTAATTTTATTCCTTCTTCAGTCTCTGTTCTTTATCTGAACATTCCCTTCCTCAGTCTCTCCAACTGCAGCTCTCTTGCCCTCTAAGCCCCTGCTGTGCATGTCACTCCTGATCCCCTCTAGTATTTAAGCCTGTTAAAGCCTCCTTCCTTCACATGTCCCCTATTTTCAGCCCCAGCTCCAAACTCATTTTTTAGCCCCCCCCAGCCCTCTTCTCCCATCTTTTTCCTTTCAGCTTCCAGCCCCCTTTTCTCCCATGTCCCTGGAGCCTATTAATCCACCGAGAAGCCCCACCCTTCCCTGGCCCAAATGGAAGCGTCCCTTTCCCTCTCTGTGGCAGTGGTTGTTTTTATTTTTGGTTTCTCCCACTCTTCCTCCCCTTCCCCTTTTGCCCCCTCTCACTGTTTTGCTCTCCTGTTCTCACCCATTTTCTGCCTCGCTTTCCCTTTCTCTTCCAGGACCGGTCTTGCTGTCTTGTTATGGCAGCTGGGTTTCCATGGCAACCCTGCTCGCGGGTCTGTGAGTGTCGGGTCCTATTTGAAGCTGTCCGGGTCTGGTGGCGCCGTGTCGGTTGGAACCGGGGAGGCGGGGCCTGGCTCGGTAGGTGGTGGAAGAAGGCTGGGTAGCTGCTCGATGGATCGCAAAAAAAGGAGGAGGGGCTGGGCACTCGGAGAAGGGAGCCGTTTTAAAAGGCGCCCCCGCGGCTCCTCTCATGCGCTGCAGTTGCGTCAGAAGATGAGAGAGGAGCCGCGGCGGTGGCTTTGTGGGTCCGTAGTCAGAGAGAAGTAAGACTGGGGACTCGTTCATGCGCACTCCTGCGGCCACAGACCTACAGCGCACGGAACACGCAAATAGGAGTGCGCATGCGCGAGTTAGCCTTTTATTATATATGATGATGATGATGACTAGACATACACAGCACTGTACATATCCTTTGCAGGTATTTCTCGCTATCTAAGTTTTAGAGCTGGAGCCATGGAGGGTAGGTGACTCGCACAAGGAGATGTGGTGGAAATTGAACTCTGTTCACCAGGTCTCAGTCCACTTCATTGCTATTACTATTACTACTATTAGGGGCTACAATTATCAGGGGTGGTAAACTGCTGCATAAGGTGGTGAGTAGAGGGGAGTAGGGCTAAGAGTTGAAAGCGATCTCAAAAAGGTGGGTTTTCAGCCTACTTTTGAACAAGGAAAGGGAGGGGGTGTGACACACGGACTCAGGTAGTGTGCTCCAGGGATACGGAGCAGCGAGGTGAAAGGAAAGGAGCCTGGAATTAGCAGTGGAGGAGGAAGGTATAGAAAAATGAGGAACAGAGAGGCGTGTAAGGAGAGACAAGGGAGGAGAGATGCTGAGGGGCTGCAGAATGAACACACTTGCAGGCAAGTGATAGGAGTCTGAATTGTAGGCAAAGGCGGATAGGGAGCCAGTGAAGTGATTTGAGGAAAGGGGTAACATGAGTGTAGCGAGGTTGACAGAAGATGAGTCACGCAGCTGAGTTCTGCACCAATTGCAGGGGAGAGAGGCGGTTCAGCGGGAGACCTGTTAGAAGGAAATTGCAGTAGTTTAAGCATGAGCAGTGGCATAGAAAGGGGTGCAGGGGGTGCGGACCGCCCCAGGGCCAAGTCGGTAAGGCACCCCACCTGCCATACCACGCCAGCCTCCCCCATCCTGTACCTCCGTATTATTATCTTTGCTTGCGTGAGTAACTTCTGCCTGTTGCTCACGCCAGCCTGGTTCCCCTCTGAATCACTTCCGGGTCTCGGAGCCAGGAAGTGACATCAGAGGGAAATCCAACGCTGGCACGAGGAGCATGCTGGCGATGATTAAGAGGTACGGGGGAGGAGGGAAGGAAAGCACAAGTATGCAATGGGGTGGGGGGGTGGGAAGGAGTAGGGATGGGGAGAGGAGGGCACGTGGGGCGTCACTTCCCCAGACACCTCCTACCCTTACTACGCCACTGAGCGTGAGGTTATAAGGGTGTGGACACGGGTCCAGATAGTGTGCTCCAAGGGGAAGGGACGGATTTTAGAGATGTAGAGATAGAAGTGACAGGCTTTTGCAGTCTGACTTCTGTTATGTTTTTAAATCTTTAGCATTTTCCCGGGAAAGCCTGCAGCACATGGAGACTCCATTAAAACAGGCACTGCCTTTCTGCGTTCCTGCTGTTTTGGTGTGTATTCCTGCAATGTCATTTAATGCTACTGCTTTTTGGGGTTTAAAACATACTTAACACACGGGAAAGCTTTACGTATACATGTATGTGTTTTTTTTCCCCATAAACATGGAACTGTTGAGAATTTTGGCTTCTGCGAAGATCTACTGGCCACCGTACTTGCTGCTACGATCTGGCCACCGTGTCTCAGACTTCCTGGGGCTACACCCTAAGGACTGAAAACTCTTAACACTGAGACATTTGTAGCCGATGCCAAGAAATATCCAACCCAGTTTGCCAACAGAATGTCCCGTATCAGCTTTCACTCAGAAAAACTCCTTTAAGTGCTGTTGAAACAAGTAAGTCCAAAAGGTGCAGTTTTTCCATTACTGCCTACACTAATGTCTCCATTAAGGACTGTGGCGCTTTCAGCCCCCCACTCACTCATAGTTCCCCTCCTCTCCCCTGTTTCCCTCATAAGCCAGCCCCAGAAAAGCCTGAGCTTGTCAAAACTTACCAGACCTGGATGGGACCAGGAAAAGTGGATGGTCAACTACTAGGGCTATGGTTTAAAGAACATAAAAATGGCTATGTTCAGACACTGAAGGTCCATCAAGCCTAGTATCCTGTTTCTAACAGTGGCCAACCCAGCTAAATCCCAGGTAGTAAAATAGATTTTATGCTGCTTATCCTAGGAATAAACAGTGAATTTCCCAAAGCCATCTCAATGCTTATCCTATGGACTTCTCTTTCAGGAAATTATCCAAACCTTTTTTAAACCCTGTTAAGCTAACTGATTTTACCACATTCTCCAGCAATGAATTCCAGAGTTTTATTATACGTTGTGTGAAGAAATATTTGTTTTAAATCTACTACTTAGAAGCTTTATCGCATGCCCCCTAGTCTTAGTATTTTGGGGAAGAGCGAACAGGCGATTCACATTTACCCTTTCCACTCCACTCAGTAATTTAAAGACCTCTGTCATATCACCCCCCTGAGCTGTCTCTTCTCCAAGCTGCAGAGCCCTAACTGCTTTAGCCTTTCCTCTTAGGAAAGTTGTCCTAAACCTTTAATCATTTCCGTTGCCTTTCTCTGAACCTTTTCTAATTCCGCTGTATCTGTTTTTGAGATGCGGCGACCAGAACTGCACATAGAAGACAACAGTAGATCGTGATCATGAATGTCACAGAAGCTAGACGGGGATCACGATGGGCCTGAGTGTGCAATGGACAAGACACTACCATCACTACAAGCCACCCATGCTCTTACTGAGTGATGAAGTATCAGATGATATTTTTAAGAGGCTATGATGGATATTTACAGAAATAGAAAGGCATATCTATCTATATAGATTTCACAGGAAGTATGCAAGGCTCTATTATGTTAAGCTTGAATATTATACACTTTATCCGTGTTTTGAAAAGAAATCCGTCGGGAGGGGGCATCAGGTCGCGTCTGCGCTTGCGCGGATGTCTTCCTGCCCAATGAAGAGGCAGCATGGGGCGGGGCTGGGTGGAGCTGGGGAATAATGGAGCGCGGATAGGTAGAACTGAGTGGGTCAGAGGCGGGTCTAGGGGGGATCCGGATTTTACTGACATAAAATATGGTAACCCTATCTCTTAGAAATGATAAATACTATAAGTGGGAGTGATTCTGTCTCACATAAACAATCACATCATATACAGAGAATTGGAAAAGTGTGGTTTATTTTGGAATATTTATTGAAGTATATTAACCACCTTTTTTTATGAAGTGATTCACCTAAGGCGGTGTAGAGCCAGTTTTTTTTTTTTAATTCTTTATCATTTTAATAACATACAAAGTGCATACAAAAATACAACAATTGGCACCAAATAACAGCTCTTATTACTAACAATAATAATATAAACATCTTTTCTCCCCCCCCCATCCCTCCCTCTCAATCCGAATGTGTGTAAAACTCAATAAAACGGAAGGCAATGATTATTGATTGGTGGATACAAAATCTGTTAAAGGGCACCAAATCTTATTAAAAATTTTTACCATAGCCCTTTATTTCTGAATTCATAAATTCGTATCGATAACACAAGCACAGGGATTCCCACCTAAAAGTGCGATTCAGGGCTCCTTTTATCAAGCCGTGGTAGCGGTATAACGCGCGTAATAGCGTGCGTTAAACCGCCGGCCGCGCTAGGCGCTAACGCTTGCCTTGAGCAGGCAGTAGTTTTTTGGCCAGCGTGGGGGTTAGCGCGTGATTTAAAAATCGCCCGCGATAACCCCGCTAGCGCAGCTTGATAAAAGGAGCCCTTGGTCTATCACAATTCTTCCAGTGTTTTTGAGCGTTTGTATAGCAATCTCAGTCATTACAAGAAGTAATTTGTTCTCAGCTGCAGAAATTAGGGACTTGGGTTGTAGATTAGTTCCAAAGAGAACCACATCGTAAGACGGAGAAATGGAGGTATCCAATATCCTATTAATTGTAACCCAGATCGACTTCCAGAAGCCTAATATTAAGGGGCAAAAGTACCTGTGATCCAGCGTCCCTATATCAAGATTCAAGTTTCAAGTTTAATAGATTTTGATTTTTACACAATATCATATATTTCAATGCGTATTACATGCGTAATACATAAAAAGAGAGCAGGGTGGACAAAATAAAATAAGATAAGACATTACATACAAATCATTTTGTTCTATTACAAATTAGTACAAACTGGTACAAATGGGTAATGGAAAGAACTACAATTTATAAAAAAATAAAAAAAGAAACATGTAAGGTTTGAACACAAAGGATGGGATCATTTAAGAAGAAGTATAGAATGAATTGATTGAGATGTTTTAATCATTTGTAATGAATTCAATCAGAATATGAGGATATTGTTTAGATTAATTGAACAGTCTATAGATTAACAGCCTTTTTTTTTAAAAGAAAAAAAGTTTTTAAAAAGCGCTTACAGTTTTAATTTGATGACCTAATTGTTTAATTCATTGGGGTCAAGATATTGTGTTTACTTGAATGTTCTATCTACATATTGAATGCATCAAGATGAAAATGGCTGCATCTATTAGACTTTTGACTATCTAATTTTTGCAAACGAACAGGGGTCCCAAAAAATCCTATATAACAGAAAAAACAGGTTTGTCTCATAGATGCTGACGCCATACATCTCATCCTCCAAGACCAAATCCGTTTTTAAAATCAAGTACTCTAAATATTTTCCCTATCTCTCCCGGCAGGCACTATAAGGACATTAAAGTGACTTTTACTGTGAATTCAAGTTTCAAGTTTATTCAAATCTTGATATACCACTTATCAAATGTCTAAATGGTTTCCAGTAAAAATAAGACAGAAAATAGTTAAAATACAATTACAGGGAATATAAAAGACAATTGACTTGATACATAAGGAAAGAGGGGAGAAATGCAATATATGAAAAGACCAAGAATCTCTTCTGCTAACTTGTAGGCTGCAGGAAATGAACAGGAATTTTTTTTATTCTACATCAGTTATGGACATAAGATGTTCTGATCAGATTGTTTGCTTCTAGCCAAAACAGAATTGCTTCCATGTCATCCCTTTCTTTCAAATAGGTTTAACTTAATAAAGAAATGGCAAATAAGCTGAAGTAATTGTTCTCCGCCTTTGTTCTGTTCTCTCTCTTTCTTTCTTAAGGTCCAGGCCACTTGGCTTTGGAAGTTGAGTTGACCAGTTCCCTATGATTTAACACATCCAGAGACATCAGCTAATATCCAGGCCTTTCATGATTCAGAATCAATTCCAGCACCTGACATCAGCCTAAAATGAAATGACATTGAAGGAGCCAAGAAGAGACCCCCACAGCTAAACAAACAGCTTAGGAGTTTGGAAAGAGAAGCCGGCATGAGGCTCCGTATGCATTTCGTCTCCAAGGGCCTTCGTCGGAGTCACGAAAGAGACAGAACTGGAGAACAGCCACTGGCTTCAAATGAACAATAAAGGCCTGAGTTGAATTGAAAGAAAAAGCTTGCATGGCTGCCTGCCAGAATTCAGGAACAAGGAATGAATAAAAGCATGCAAGGACTCAGTGGGGACTCTTTCAGGGCCTAAGAAAGGTGGGAGACGCTGTGATCTGTCACATGTTGCTGAGAACAACCTATAACATACCCAAAATTTGCCCCATCCAATTATATCAGGGATCTCAAAGTCCCTCCTGGAAGGCTGCAATCCAGTCGGGTTTTCAGGATTTCCCCAAAGAATATGCATTGAAAGCAGTGCATGCACATAGATCTCATGCATATTCATTGGGGAAATCCTGAAAACTGGACTGGATTTGGCCCTCAAGGAGGGACTTTGGGGATCCCTGATGTATAGGTTACGTCTCTTACATGTTCTATATCAGGGATCTCAAAGTCTCTCCTTGAGGGCCGCAATCCAGTCGGGTTTTCAGGATTTCCCCAATGAATATGCATTGAAAGCGGTGCATGCACATAGATCTCATGCATATTCATTGGGGAAATCCTGAAAACCTGACTAGATTGCGGCCCTCGAGGAGGAACTTTGAGATCCCTGCATTAAAGCATCTTAATAGATAGCAGACAGATGTGATAAACCAGTGATTCCCAACCCTGTCCTGGAGGAACCCCAGGCCAATCGGGTTTTCAGGCTAGCCCTAATGAATATGCACGAGAGAGATTTGCATATGATGGAAGTGAAAGGCATGCAAATTTGCTTCATGCATATTCATTAGGGCTAGCCTGAAAACCCAATTGGCCTGGTGTTCCTCCAGGACAGGGTTGGGAACCACTGAGATAAACTAATGGCACTACAGGGGTGTCAAAGGCCCTCCTTGAGGGCCGCAATCCAGTTGGGTTTTCAGGATTTCCTAATGAATATGCATGAGATCTATGTGCATGCACTGCTTTCAATGCATATTCATTGGGGAAATCCTGAAAACCCGACTGGATTGCGGCCCTCAAGGACGGACTTTGAGACCCCTGAATTATATATTATTCTGTGTGTGGAACAATAAAATCAACGTTCATATTTCATCCAAAAAGTCCCAGGAAATCCTCTTGGGACGTGTTACTATGAAAGGATGTCTGTGCAAAAGTCCCTATTGTAAACCTATTTTGAAAAGGCCAAATTCAAACACCACTTCAGCTATATTTCCAGAAGATGTAATGATCTCCGAATCATAAATGATTAATTTTGTGGGATTGTTCATGCAGAGCGTTCATTAAATGCCTTTATTTATTTAAGGTGTTTATATACCGCCTATCAAGGTTATCGAAGCGGTTTACATTCAGGTACTCAAGCGTTTTCCCCTGTCCCAATGAGCATCACAATCTATGTAATGTACCTTGGGCAATGGAGGACTGAGGCCAGGTTTCTCAAAAACCCGCGTTACAAAGCAACGGTCTGCTACCGCAGCCGTTTTGATACCGCATCTAAAAACCCGAGACATTCTTTAAAAATCATGCATGCAAATCATATCAGCAGACAGCAGCGAAGATTTCCTACATTTGCGTGTGCCCATCGCTGATGGGCATATGCGCAGAAAAACGCCGTTAAAAAAAAACCCCCAAACAAAAACACACTCTCCTGCTGCACTATAGGATGAATGGAAGGGAGAGGAGGGGAGAAGCAACGTCGACTTTTTTCGATCGCGCATAAAACATGGCTTTCTCTCCCCAAAACTACTATAATTCAGGTAAATCTTGTAATTTGTTTTTAATGAAAAATTTAATCAAGACCCACAGACAGAAACACACAAGACATCATACAAGCGCTCAAGAGACAACGTCGGCTTTTAACAAGCACGCATGAAACACGCCTGTCTCTCCCGAAAACTCAAAAGAAGCGTGATTTTACGAACCTCCACTAAAAACATATCGATACCCATTTTTTTTTCATTATCCGCAGTCATAACACAAGTGCAGGCCCTGTAACGGCACCCCCCGGATCAGTCGCTGATTTTTATCGCCAAAAGCAGATGCCGCTCTTCGAAAATGCCTCAGCGATTTTTAAGAATTCACTGGAGGGCTCATTTCTTTTTATAATGTATTTTCCGCATATCTTACAATTCTTACTCAAGCTATTTTGCCGATTCGCTCAGCCTTCTCTTTAGACATTCTTCTATTTAGAGCATTGGCAATTCCGGATACTCTATCCTCTCATCAACAATCTCTGCTCAACATACTTATCGCTCTTACAATCCAGATGATTTTACATAACTGGAAATCTGCGGATTCACTAAATTTTGCTTTTTGGTGGAACACAGTTCTTCTCGTACATTCGTACGAATCAAAGGCGGCAGAGTTCTCCAAAAGACAATATATTGTATCCAAAATTTGGAATCCTATTCAACATTTTTCTCTATAACTATTGATGGTTCCAATGTGTTTTCTCTGGTTATTATATTCTGTGACATCCGACCATTTTCCTATTCATTTTTTGGTGTAGATGCTCGCCCTGTCCTAACCTTTAATTTCTCACTCTTTTACTCTTACTGGTTACTACCTTTGCAATCCTTCAGAAGGGATTTCTCTGCCCTCGTTTTCTCCTCTCCGGGTTACCATACTGCCATTGTGGAGATTTCTTTCTCACTGTTAGGTTCAGATGCAATTATATCATACTTTGTGTATTATGTGATGTTGGTATACTCTTCAATGGCCCTGTTACATCATACCTGTTCTTGTTCTCTAATGATGGTTACTTATTGTTTTTTGAAACTCCAATAAATATATTTGAACTTAAAAAAATATATATATCCTACAATTCTATGTGGATTAAAAATTATTCAGGTACTTAAGCATTTTTCCCACTCTATCTAATGTACCTGGGGCAATGGGGCTTAAGTGACTTACCCAGGGTCAAAAGGCGCAGTGCAGGATTTGAACCCACAACCACTGCACCACACAATCCCACAGATCCCATTTGCGCGCCATTGTCGGAGACTGCTAGAAACCTCGCCAAAGACAGAGATAATCCGTTTTGATAATCTGCCGCTAAAAGGCGTGCAGGCTAAGCCGCCGGAAAACAGTTTAGCGAGCGCGTTAAAGTTTTGAGAATCTTGCCCTGAGTGACTTGCCCAGGGTTACAGGGAGCAATGGAGGATTTGAACCCACAGCCTCGGAGTGCTGAAGCTGTAGCTCTAACCACTAGACCATGCTTTGCTTTGTTGTAATCATTAGTCCTGTATTTTTAAAAATTATATTCAAATAAAAAGTACATAAATATGCGTATCGATAATTTCTTTTGTAATATTGCGAAAGCCTCATTGCCAGAAGATCATTATTGTTTATTGGAGGAAAAGACTTCAGGCGCCTTGGTAGCAATGCATTAACCTTTTCCTATCGTAATACGTTTTGCGTTACGCTGGTTCCACTCGTAATTATTTTAGCAAAGTTTTGTATTATTCGCCGTTATCATTTACGGCTATTGTAAACATAATGTAAATAAGTCATAAGTCTGTAAAGTCAAATATTTTGTGTTCCTGTCGTGTACTGTTTGTCCCATGGCATAGGACATACGATGGCAACAACATTTTTGGAATGTTCCGTCAGCCGGGACACACGATAGGAAAAGGTTAGTGTTTGAGGCTTGTGCAGAGGAGGACAGAGCTCAGGCATTGGTGGAATGAGGCATTATGACATCACAGTCTGAGCTCTAGAATGTTGCTACTTAGGATTTTCAAGTGTTTGAGGCTTGTGCAGATGAGGACGGAGCTTAGGCATTGGTGGAGTGAGGCATTATGACATCACAATCTGAGCTCTAGAATGTTGCTACTTAGGATTTTAAAGTGAGGCTTGTGGAGATGAGGACGGAGCTTAGGCATTGGTGGAATGAGGCATTATGACATCACAGTCTGAGCTCTAGAATGTTGCTACTTAGGATTTTAACCTTTTCCTATCGTAATAAATTTTACGTTACGCTGGTTCCAGTCATAATTATTTTAGCAAAGTTTTGTATTATTCACCGTTATCATTTACGGCTATTGTAAACATAATGTAAATAAGTCATAAGTCTGTAAAGTCAAATATTTTGTGTTCCTGTCATGTACTGTATGTCCCATGCCATGGGACATATGATGGCAACGACATTTTTGGAATGTCCCGTCAGCCGGGACACACGATAGGAAAAGGTTAAAGCTTGTAGCTTTGATTTGTACCAGGGGCCACTGAAAAGTTCAAAGCCCAGCCAATAAAGTTGAGGCAGTCTGCAAGCGCTATGCATTTAGTCCAGCGACGTTCCACTTTTTTCATTCCGTATTTTTCTGACGGAACAAAAAAAGTGGAAAATCCCTGGACTGTGTATAGCGCT